>NC_069686.1:31058909-41048909 GCF_023699985.2 Odocoileus virginianus | reverse complement strand
TTCTTTTCAATTAAGAGTGTTCCACTAAAAATACAAGTTTGAAACCCTGCTGAGGATGTATGTGATGTGTGTGTGGGAGTGGAGGGTAGGGTGAGGATGTAGAAGTGTGTGTAGGTGCATGTGAAATAGATTGATTGCATATACTATGCTAAGCGATCTCTTTCTAACTACACTCCATTTTCCTTCCCTCGCTATCTAGAAAACTAAAATCCACGGCTCCACAACCAATACATGACAGAGCCAAAGCACATTCTTCTGGTTTCAAAATCTTTACACATTCAACTCTTCAGCTCTAGTTTATAACAATAGTTATTTAATATGATAGTTAAGTCTCAATATAATTTTAACAATGTAATTTGCCAGTTCCAAATTGCTTGTGACTTCTCTCTCTCCAACCTTTGAATTTTGGTTACTTATGGTTTAGTTTTTAGTATGAGTTGTCTCTCTATTGGAAGTTACTTTGCAGGCTTTGATTGCTATCCTTCAAAAGCATGGACAAAATCAGAAAATGTAAATAAATATATTGGAGACATTTTCAAATTGTAAAGGCCCTTCCTTCTCATGATCTCTTGGCAATTCAGATGACTTTTTTACATTTAACATAATTTCTCTACCAAAAAAAAAAAAATGGGAAGAGGGAAGACAGTTATCAGTTTATGATTATTTATATGTACTATTACAATTTGTAAATTTATAGGTAAGTGATACAAATATTGTTTACATGTATGTCTTCAGTGTGTGAAAATTCAGCAAGTATATACCAGATGACTTACTTTTCTATACATATAATATAGCTGAAAAATTTGTTTAAAAATTTAAGGTCATTTATTTTTCTATAAAGAAGAAGAAATCTTAGGGCTATTTCTGATAACACTTTGCCCACTGATCTTTTTCTTTTCTATATCATTTGCTTTCAGAGCCTTTGTAATTAGACACCCAAAAATCTTTTTCACCACAGTGACTGATGAGTTAGTATATCTGAAAAGTATTTTGGACTGATGAAAAAGATGCTATGTCCTCAGATAGTATTATCACTCACTTCATTTTAAATAAGGATACAAATTTTAATATATATTCTATTTTATGCAGACTAATTTTATCTATAAAAATTAAATATGAAAAGACTCTTCCATGTTGTTCTAAAAAGTCTCCTTCAGATGGATCACAGATTTTGAAATCTTGTACTGTAGGGATGTGCACTCCACTGCAATATATCAGATGTTTTATTAAATAAATACAGCCATTAGTATTGATTTTACCCCATATAACAACGCAGAAAAAAAAAAAAATCTCTGCAATTTGCTTCAACAGGGTATTCTTTTATTTGCATTTACCACCTTGCATCACATAAAATAATTGGTATAAGATGACTGAGATATCTGGCCATCTAGGGAATATTGCAGAGTTTAGGTATAAAGGTATGTAAACACTGCAGAGATTATACTTTATCTTGCCTTTATCTTTTACTTTTGTTCTTCAACTGTGTTTTGAGTCAAATTTTGTCTTGATGAAAATTGTACTAGTGAGAGTACAATTTTGGTAGGAAAAAATCACATATGTTGTATACATATCTGTATTTTCAGTGATATAAAGAATAGCCTATATAATGTGGTCATGAGTTTTAGAGCTTTATTTTTGGAAGGAGAAAAATTGATTTGAGACAAGCTATAAATGAAATAATACATCTAAATTCAGTATCTGGGATCTTTATTTATGGTTACACTTCCCTTGACAATGTGGAATTAATGACAATTTCATTAGCAACAATTTAATTTGTTTTAAAATCAATTTAGTTTCAAAAGCTATCGATAGTTCTGTTAGTCTTAGCTATATTCCAAAGAATAGAGCCTATCTAAATAGAAGAGAAATCATCCACGTCATTGAGATTTCAGTATTTTTGGTATTTCATTTTGTAGGAAACAAAAGAGCAGATCCCCCAAATTACTGAATTATTATTATTTAAAGCAGCTAGTTGATTATGACCGAAATTTAGAACTTTCACATATGACTAAAAGCTGAAGAAAAAGTTTGAATGTGACAGCTTCTTCAGTGTTGTTGTATCAGTGTAATTTCTGTGCTAGAATTAGAAAACTACAAGCTCTAGTTAAAAAAGAATAACAGTGAAATTTATAGCAACTAACATCTAAATTGTGATTTTCTTTTATTAATTTGATTGTTTATTTCTGATGCATATGCAAGAGTTCCTGAATTCTTTCAGACCCCTGTGGTTTAATATAAATCTCAAAATATTAAAAGCATCTTGTAGAAAATTAGATAGCAGATGAAACACTTCGGGACTCAAGATAATTTTAGATGTGCACATTTTAAAGCAACTTCAACACAATTACCCTCTGCTTGCTCTTAAAAAAAAAATTACCTCTTTAATTTGTTTTACTCTATGACAATTGTTTTTATAACTGGTTTGTAGAATACTCATTGGCTTGAAAAAGATTGGTCAACATACAAGCTTGACACAATAGACTACTGAAACTCTTAGAGGTCACATTTATCAGATATATTCAACATACCAAGAGATAAATTGCAATAAGTATAATTGTGATAATTCAGAAAACAATGGATTATCGAATAATGTTTCACTACACCTTGTTCCATTCCCAAATTATGTGTTACCCTGCATTTATAAATTCAAGACTTTCAAGTCAGTGACTGCAGGTGGCATGATTGTTTCAAAGGTATCATAAGGAACAGCCCCATTTGAAACTCTGAAACATCAGATATTTCATGCAAACAATGAAAGAGTATCACATGTTTCATTTTCATGGGGCTTGTATTCTTTCAAATGTATAGGAAAGGATCTTGTTGAGCTTTCAAAATCACCACTAACATCATTGAAAAATGACCATGTTTTTTTAACAGAGAATTTGGAATCAAGGACATCCAGCCTTATCTACTCTATGACTTTTTCCAACCTAAAAACCTCAGCATTCTCAAAAATGGGGCTGATACATGTGCCTTATTCAGAGTTGTTATAAAATTTAGAGAAAATGTTATTTTCAGTGCTTGGAAAAAATATATTTGTAGAGGATGCTGTATCTGGCATTACTGTAAACATCATTCAACTATGTATTTATTTATTTATTTATTTTTTCATTCAACTATTTAAACTGAAAAAAAATCAGTATTGTAAGTGCTTCAAAATATAACAGAAATAAAATTATTTTGATTAAATAAGGAATAATTTTGCAAATGAAATATGAGTTTTAGAAGCAAAATTTGACTGAGACATTTTATAAAATACAGATAGTATCCTTTTATTTTGATATGTTTAACATAATATAGATAGTGGGTTTTTTTTTATTTTGCTATGTTTAACATAGTTAAAAATGAAAGGAACAAATCTTATCTCTAACTATATAAAATCTTTGTTAAACTTCATTATTTACATGCCCAACTTAGTTAATTAAAAAACATTGTTGTGTGGCTTAGCCTTTAAAATTCTTTGAATTTTTTATTCTATCAAAATTTAGTTTTCCCTTGAATTCATACTTTAAAATTCAGGTAGGTGATATTTTAAATTATTTAAATTTTAGTGGGAACACTTCTCAGTACTTATATTTTGTCTTATTTTTTGCCATTGTCATATAAAGGAAAAATTAATATGTTTAATATGTTAAGCCATCTTGTTCAAAATGACAATTGTCTTAATTTTCTTGAAGAAGCAGTTAGTTTTGTCTTTAAAGAACATAATGCTAAATTGAACTTTAAATGAAATGAGATATGTTATTTAAAGGTATCACTTCAGGTGCATTGAGAAAAGAAAAAGTGTAGTGGAATGATATTTAAAATGTGACCATAAATCAGTAATAATGGCTTCATAGGTTGATACATACTAGTCTGATTTTTTTTTTTTAACTGTAATGTAGCAAGGTCACCATGCAGCAGTTATGTTCTAGATCTGGTGTCAATAAAATTAACCTATTGGTAGCGTAAAATAAGGGAAAATAAAATATAAAGACATTACTTTATATAAAATTCTATAAAAGGTAAAACACAAATGAAAATCTTTGTGTGTGAATATATTATGAAGATAAAATTGAGAGAGCAAGTTTGTTTTTAAAAATTTAAATAGATCTGGTGAGACAGGTGAATACAGATAATGGAGGTAAGTCAGTCATGCAATAACTTATGAAAGAAGTAAATTTTTTTTTTTTTTTTTTTGCATTGAGATGAGTACAGCACCACTCGTGTTTTACTTCAAGGTATTTTCTGGTTCTAAGATGTTCAGGGCTCAGAGTATAAGCAGAAAGCCAGATATCAGAGAATCTCAAGGAATTCATAAGTCTGTGAGGAAAATTTTTCCATGGAAAGAAAATTAAAATTTGAAGAAACAAGATCCAAAAGGAAAAACAGAGAAGGAATTTTAAGAATGTATACTGTTTTTACCCTCTAAGCATTGACCAATTTGTAAGCTGCATGAGGTGAGAGCCTAAAAATCCAAGCAGAAATGGAGAGCTAAAAGTTAAAAACTTAAATAGAGAGCTTTTGACATTTTCACAATGCAGGTAAAAGAAAAGTTGGGAGTTTGGGTCCAGGGCATCCAAATAGAAAATGCCTAGTTAGATATGCAGATTCTAAATTTTGACTTCAAAAGGGCTGGAACTCAGATTTAAAGCATCTTAGTCCTAAGCAGATCAGGGTGATCTACCCAACTTTTAACTTCTTGTTAGAAAAAGTCAATCATCTCTGAATGGAAATAATTCATTTAGATTGTTTCTAGATTGTTCTAAAATAAACAATGTCTGACATTTAGTTTAAAAAATAAGTAAATAGGGGATTAATAAGGTAAAGAAAACAGAGATAATATTGATTATATCAATATACAAACTTAAAAATAAATAATACTAATATGGTCAAGAAATAATAGGCAAGATTAATATCACTAGAAATTTGAACTCTATAATAAATTAATTCAGTGAAAATTTTAGAACCAAAAATTAAAAATTCAACAAATAGACCTACTCCCTAAAGGATTAGTTACTAGCAATTTAGAAAATTAAGTTATATCTAGAAGAAAACACAGAAAAAAATCTCAAAAATATAGCAAAGTCTGTAAGAGTTATAGGATTCTGAGAAATTACATGCACACACATACATATAAATTCAAAAAAATGAAAGAGAAAGTAAAGAGGCTTCATGTTTTGAAAATGTAATGGAACTTTCAGTTTCAGTTTTTAGCATCTTGGAAGTTGTAATTTACATCTGCAAGAGAAGATGATAAAAATGAAAACCAAAGCATTTTCTTTCACCTATCAGAGACCCAAGAGCCTCGGGTTTGATCCCTGGGTTGAAAAGATTCCCCTGGAGAAGGAAATGGCAACCCACTCCGGTATTCTGGCCGGGAAAATTCCATGGACAGAGGACCCTGGTGGGCTGTATCCCATGGGGTCTCAAGAGGTCCCAAAGAGTTGGACAAAGCTGAGCACGCACATCAGATATTGAGATCACAAGGTATAGTGTCACCCTGAGATCTGGTGTGACAGGTGAAAACAGAGAATCAGACTCTCAACATTAGATCAGCTTGCCTGGGACGAAAGCCACTGGAGACATAAACTAGTAGGAACATTTAAATAATATCTTTGACAAATTGCTGGAGGTAAGGGGCTTGCCTGGTGGCTCAGTGGTAAAGAATCCGCCTGCAATCCAGTTGATGCAAGTTCAGTTCCTGGGTGGGGAAGATCCTGCGGAGAAGGAAATGGCAACACACTCCAGTGTTTTTGCCTGGGAAATCTTACAGACAGAGGAGTCCATGGGTTTGCAAAAGAGTTGGACATAACTTACCAACTAAACAACAACAAAAAGAATAAGTGTAGACCACTATGAGGGTGATAAAATCTTGGGACTGCAGTGTTATGGAGGCTCCTATATTTTTGTGGATATACCTCCTGGAAATCCACTAGGTTCTCACAAGTGAAGAGCCAAGTAAAAAGTGTTCCTGTTTCTTGCAAAGAAATGGGAAAGTTAACCATTTCCAAATATATCGAGAGCATTCTCCATAACAAAGGACCACTGAGACAGGGTTAGCAGCGTATCTGTCAGAGAAGGGAAATTACTTGATTCCAGTCCCCTCCAGCCTTCCTTTATCAACTGAGGAGAAACCAAAACTGACAAATACCTGTAAAGATGAGATCCTAAAGACATAGGTCCACTAAAGAACTCAGACTTAATCATAGGATTTTGCAACATATTCTTACTTAACACCTTAACATCATCAGCTGTGCTTCAGTATAATACTGTGGATTATAGCTAAAATAGGAAAGACTAGAGATCTCTTCAAGAATATTAGAGACACCAAGGGGATATTTCATGCAAAGACGGGCTCAATAAAGGACAGAAGTGGTATGGACCTAACAGAAGCAGAAGATATTAAGAGGTGACAAGAATACACAGACAAACTCTACAAAAGTGGTCTTTAGGACCCAGATAACCACGATGGTATGATCACTCACCTAGAGCCAGACATCCTGGAATGTGAGGTCAAGTGGGCCTTAGCAAGCATTGCTATGAACAAAGCTAGTGGAGGTGATAGAATTCCAGTTGAGCTATCTCAAACCCTAAGATATGATGCTGTGAAAGTGCTGCACTCAATGTGCCAGCAAATTTGGAAAACTCAGCAGTGGTCACAGGACTGGAAAAGGTTCATTTTCATTCCAGTCCCAAAGAAAGGCAATGCCAAAGAGGCTCAAACTACCGCATTATTATACTCATCTCAGACACTAGCAAAGTAATGCTCAAAATTCTCCAAGCCAGGCTTCAACAGTTGGTGAGCCATGAACTTCCAGATGTTCAAGCTGGTTTTATAAAAGGCAGAGGAACCAGAGATCAAATTGCCAACATCCACTGGATCATCGATAAAGCAAGAGAGTTCCAGAGAAACATTGATTTCTGTTTTATTGACTATGCCAAAGCCTTTGACTATGTGGATCACCACAAACTGTGGAAAATTCTTAAAGAGAGGGAATACCAGACCACCTGACCTGCTCCTTGAGAAATCTGTTCGCAGGTCAGGAAGCACAGTTAGAACTGAAGATGGAACAACAGACTGGTTCCAAATAGGGAAAGAAGTACATCAAGACTGTATATTGTCACCCTGCCTATTTAACCTATATGCAGAGTACATCATGAGAAATGCTCGGCTGGATGAAGCACAAGCTGGAATCAAGATTGCCAGGAGAAATATCAATAACCTCAGATATGCAGATGACACCACCCTTATGGCAGAAAGTGAAAAAAAAAAAACTGAAGAGCCTCTTGATGAAAGTGAAAGAGGAGAGTGAAAAAGTTGGCTTAAAGCTCAACATTCAGAAAACTGAGATTATGGCATCTGGTCCCATCATTTCATGACAAATAGATGGGGAAACTGTGGAAACAGTGGCAGACTTTATTTGGGGTGACTCCAAAACCACTTCAGATCGTGACTTCATCCATGAAATTAAAAGGCACTTACTCCTTGGAAGGAAAGTTATGACCCACCCAGACAGCATATTAAAAAGCAGAGACATTACTTTGCCAACTAAGGTCCATCTAATCAAGGCTATGGTTTTTCCAGTAGTCATGTATGGATGTGAGAGTTGGACCATAAAGAAAGATGAGTGCCAAAGAATTGATGCTTTTGAACTGTGGTGTTGGAGAAGACTCCAGAGAGTCCCTTGAACTGCAAGGAGATCCGACCAGTCCATCCTAAAGAAATCAGTGCTGAATATTCATTGGAAGGACTGATGCTGAAGCTGAAACTCCAATACTTTGGCCACCTCATGCAAAGAGTTGACTCATCGGAAAAGACCCTGATGCCGGGAGGGATTGGGGGCAGGAGGAGACGGGGACGACAGAGGATGAGATGGCTGGATGGCATCACCGACTCGATGGGCATGAGTTTGAGTAAACTCCGGGTTTTGGTGATGGACAGGGAGGCCTGGCATGCTGCGATTCATGGGGTCACAGAGAGTTGGACACTACTGAGTGACTGAAAGGAACGGAACTGAACTGAACTCCATTTAAGGGGCTTCACAGGTAGTGGTAGTGGTATAGAACCTGCCTGCCATCGCAGAAGACATAAGAGATGTGGGTTTGATCCCTGAGTTGGGAAGATTCCCCTGGAGGAGGGCATGGCAACCTATACCAGTATTCTTCCCTGGAAAATCCCATGGACAGAGGAACCTGTCAGGTTACAGCCCATAGGATTGCAAGGAATCAGACACGACTGAAGTGACTTAGCATCCACACACTCTAAAGGAGGTTTAAGGGAAAAGAAAAATAACTGGAGAAGATATTGAAACCTCAGACAAGTGCAGGTGCAAATATTAAACACAGCTCAACTGCTAGCCAGTAAGATCTCAACGCTAAAGGCCTATTCACCTCAGTTCTTAGTATGTAGTAGCCCAGGTTTCAACAACAAATTATAAGATGTCAAAAACAAAACAAAGCAAAAAAAAATAGTCTTCTTAAGTGCAACATTTGTGTTGTTTCCAGTTTGGGGCAATTATAAAAGAATTGTTGTTCATGAGCAGAGTTTTGTGTACAAGTTTTGATTATGTAGAGTAAATAACTTGGAGTGGGATTTCTCAGTCAATGCAGTAAGTGTAAATTTAACTTCATGAGAAAATTTCAAGTTATTTTCCAATTTGCTTCTTAATATTTTTGCCTTCTCAATCAGCAGTGTATGAGTTCCAGTTGCTCCACATACATACCAACACTTAGTTTCTTTTTTACTCGATTTTTCCTGTTTTTAAATATAAACTATTATAAGAGGGATGTAGTAATATTTCATATAGTTTTAATTTGCATTTTGATATTTCCTAACAGTCTTGAATATTTTTTTCATGTTTGTATTTGCTATTGATATATCCTCTTTGGTGAAATATTCATATCTGCTCACTGTTTTTTTAAATTGGGTTTTTGTGTTTCTTGTTGTAGCATTTTGAGAGCTATACATATTTAATACAAGATTTTGTTGGATATTTATTTCTCTGTATGTAGTTGTCTTATTGTTATCTTTTCATTATCTCAGTGTCTTTCACAGGGCAATATTTTCAACTTTTTTAAAGTCTAATATATCAACTTTTTAAGGAACATGGTTTTGGTGTCATGCTAAAAAGCTATTTGCCTAAGTCCTAATAGTGAAGATTTTCTTCTGTTTTCTTCTAAAAGTTTTATAGATTCTTACTGTATGTTTATACTTATAATCCATTATGAGCTAATTTTCACACAAGAAATGAGATTTATATGTGGTTCATATTTTTGCATCTGTAGGTCCATTATTCCAACACTATTGAAAAGGTGATAGCAAGTTTGTCAGTGACACTATGTCATTGCTGCTATTTTAATTGCATCTTCTTCTGCCCTTCTGGTTATTGATTATTATCCTCTTTGTCTCTTTCTATCTCTCTCCCTGCCTCTGTCTCTCCATCTTTCTGTTTCTCTTTGTCTCACACACAAATTCACACACATTTATGATGTCTGGGAGAGGTTTTTGGTAGATATAAACATTGAACCCAGAAAGAAGAGAAAAGATAGCTAATTGATGAGAACTGACTGGTAATCTTTTATGAACTGGAAAAATTGAAAAGTAGAATTCAAGGGCACTAATGACTTGGAATTTTAATTCTGTAACAAGTAAACATGGGACATATAAGCTTTGCTTATTTTTGTTCAGGTAATAATGCATACAAAGTCCATATACTTATGCACATATGTAAGTAGTCTTTTATCTGTATACAACTGGTAAAATGAATATTCATGCAGTGTTTATGGCTATTTATACATGTGTCATGGGATCGCTGGTGGCTCAGATGGTAAAGAATCTGCCTGCCATGCAGGAGAGCCAGGGTTCAATCCCTGGTTTGGAAAAATCTCCTAGAGAAGGGAGTGGGTACCCACTCCAGTATTCTTACCTGGTGAGTTCTGGACAGAGGAACCTAGCAGGCTAAAGTCCACGGGGTCACAAAGTCAGAAACAACTGAGTGACTGACATACACATATCATAATCTTGTTTGAGATCTATTAGAATATACACACATATATTTCCATATGCTTATCAAACAGTTGAAAGGTATTTTCAAACTATTGAAAGATATTTTTAAGGAGGTTAATGTGTAAATCTTAAATTTCTATGAGGGAGCATTATGAAACAAATATGTTGATAATGTATCATGAGAGGTTCTTTAAACCTATGATGAGTCCATGCTGTTGAAAATCAGGAGGGTCATTATGCACATTTTGGCAAAGACATGGATATTGTACGTGAATGAACAAAATGCAACCTGTTACCTGAAAGTAGTCCAGGAAGACCAAGAATGTGGATGGCATCCTTCCTTTTCCCATAATTGAACTGCAAATTTGATTACAGTTTATTACTGGCAGCCTCAGTGCAAGAGAAAGTTTTGGTCTCACTGTGGCTGACCTAACTATTTCAAGCCTGACTTCTTCCATTGATTTGCTGAGTTTGGTTTATTAGCATGGTTTCAGGCCGCTGTAAAAGATTTTATATCTGGGAAAAAATGGCATCAGAATATTTGTAGCATTTCATAGTCTAATCTTAACACTTGGAGCAGTCTGAGTTTCAACATGAACCTTTTAAATAAATCCTGAGTATTTTTGGATACCCTAGATCTAAGACTGATGAGTAAAGACACAGAATAACTTCTGTTTCATCTTTACATTATTAATATTAGAAGTTAAAATACCATTGTAATAGGGTAATTGCTACTTACAACACAGTCATTTTATAATGATCTGAGCTACATGTGTAAATGGTTATAAGCTTAGACTCTGGAGGCAGATTTAGCTGAAATATTCCTTTTTACAGGAAGTCATCTCCGAAAGCCTTTGTCCCAGGGGGTCCTAGATCTTTCACAACCCATTTAACCTTGTAGTATAAATGCACATCTATCTGTCTGTGTCTGTTCCTGATGGAAGGGAAGACCTGAAGACAGAGGCAATGTCTTCTTTACTTTTGTATTCAAATCAGTGAGAACAATGTGACTTGTGGTGACTATTCAATAGATATTGTTCATGAATAAAAGGATGAAGGGTGAGTGGATAAATAAATGGTGTGACATTAATTAACATATTCATGACATTTTAAGAAATTCCGTGTGACAGCAAGAGCTAGAGGTTTTACTAGTGGTACACAAAGATTAACTTGTATTTTTTTCCCCACTTTCATTTATAAGGGATCTTGTCAAACCAATAAGAACTTGGATTCTAGAAAATGGGTAATTTGATTTCCCCAAACATTTTTGTGAATACCATCACAGTGTTTTGCAGCTCTGTAACCGATCATGCCAGGACATGGTGGCCTTAATATCTGCCACTTCACAATCATGTGGGTCAACATCTTGTGCTAGATACATCTGGCCTGGTCTGCTGCCCTCATCTGAATGGGTTATCTGGCAGCACAGATGAAGCTGCATGTTCTAAGGTGGATTCATATACAGTGTGGCAGTTGGGGCTGGCCATGGATTAGAGTACATGCTTTCAGTAGGTTAACTCCAGCTTATAACTCTAGCAACAGGAAGAATTTCCAACAGCAAGAAAGGACAATTCCCACTGTGTGAGTGCCTGTCGAGTTTCTACTTGTGTCGTGTTTGCTAATATGCTTTTGGCCAGAGGGAGTCCGAGGGCCAAGTCCAGAGTCAATGTCAGAGGGGTATGAACGCAGCAAACTGTAATTCACGGTGGCGGCCTTGCTGTATCTAACACACGCAGTGTTGCATACTGGCAAATCGGACTTCATATGACAACAGTACAGTGCACAGTCTGGGGCTTCCCTGGTGGATCAAATGTTAAAGAATCTGCCTGCAGTGCAGGAGACCTGGGTTTGACCCCTGGGCCTGGGAGATCCCCTGGAGAGGGGATTGCCAACCCACTCTAGTATTCTTGCCCAGAGAATTCCATGGACAGAGGAGTCTGGTGGGCTATCGTCCTTGGGGTCACAAAGAATCAGACACGACTGAGTGACTGACACTTTCACTTTCTTTCTTCACAGTGCACAGCCTAGACTATCTGACAGTGAAATCATGGCTCACTCACAATAGGTTCTATTCAGGAATAAAACAGCCCATAGACAAGTTAAAAATCACCTGCCAATTATCCCCATGTACTGGATCAGGACTTTTGGCAAAGCTTAAGAACCATATTTTCCTCTAGGGATGTGACAGGATACCTAATTGGAATACTTTTCAATTCAGCTAGATATTTTTAAGTACTTATACAACATAACCTAATTATTAGGCAATCCCCGACTTATGTATATTTCATCTATTTGTTCATTACTTATGTGTAGTCAACCCAAGATGCATAACTGCTGGAACTCCTCTAAATGCATTCTCTCCCCTAAGGACTTATAGACATGCCAGGAAATCACTCCCTTCCCACTCTTCCCACATTTAGTTCAGGTAAACCCCAATAATTCTTCATATATCAGCTTTCTCCTGGGAAATCACCCACAAAACAAGGGCAGTGTCCTCTCTTATTAACATTTACAGCATCCACAGCCTTCCTTACAAAACCATTTCAGTAACACTTAGCTTAGTCAAGTCAATATCCATTCTCCTACTTCAAACATGCTCCTTGAAAGCAAAGCCTTGGTTTGCTCATATTATATGCCCAGTATCTAATTTAGGTCTTCAGTAAGTATTTCTGTACTGCATACATACATTAATAACTCATAGATATCATGGCTTTGTGAATGCACACTTTTAAATCTTTGTATCCTCAGAGCCTAACACAAGCAGTGCCTACCATAAGTGTTCAATAAATATTTATTAAGTTAATTTTAACTAACTATGGATTTGATGGGCTTTTCAATCTTGTATAATAACCTAACCACCACATCCAACATTGTTCCTAGAGGGAAAATATGTTCTGAGTTTTCAAAATCTCCAAGCAAATGAACTTTTGGAACTCAATCTGTTTGTCAGTTAGAGGACTGCCTGCTATGCAAAAATACATATGATAATTACTTGTCAAGTCAAATTTTCAGATGCTTCATTTTATGACTGAATAATCTACATCACTGTGAATTTCTTTCTCTACTGCTATTTGCTATGAAGGAAGAATCATATACATTTTAGACCATAGAGAGAGTTGAAGAAAGTATTAAGTAGACATTGCGTAAAGGGAAAAGCATCTTTATAATGTTATATAGAATAAGGTTATTTAAGAATACCTGGATTCTACATGCGAAGATCATGATTTATAGCTGCCACACAAATGTGAAAAAGAATCTTTATTTTATAAAACTTAAATTTATGAACTTAGTTTAGCTTTAACTCTTGAGGCCATAATCTGCTGGAAAAGATCATTTATTGTGGTACTGTACTCTCAGGCTAATACAGTGACTTTTCATCCAAATTCACTTATCATTCTTAGTAATGATGTATCATAGTTTAGGATATTTGGAATAAGTATATAGTCTTTCAAAAATTCTTCACTTTCTTTATTCTCTTGTTCTTCACCCATGACAGGAGTTGAACTCCTGAAGTGGAAGAAAGGGGATTATGATTGTTCACCTATCAGAGAAGCAGCATTGTTGACAAAGAGCTCTCAGATCCAGTTTTGTCTGCGTATAGTTTGGCCACCAAGGTTACTAGGAGGGGTGATATGCCTCAGCTGGCTTCCATGGCTAATGACTGTGTATCTTGGTAGCTCAGATGGTAAAGAATCTGCCTGGAGTGCAGGAGACCTGGGATCAATAGCTGGGTTGGGAAGATCCCTCGGAGAAGGAAATGACAACCCACTCCAGTATTCTTACTTGGAGAATCCCACAGACAGAGGAGCCTGGCAGGCTACAATCCATGGGGTTGCTAACAGTCAGACATGACTGAATGACTAACACACACATACATTCACTAAAAATAAATTTTTATTTTCCATAGCTGTTCTATTCTCCTGTCTTCTCAGGATTGCCACCACCTGATGCAGACCAGTAAACTTGTGGTAGATATTTATTCATCATGGTAAAGTGTGAAAAATCTATATGCAAAATATTAGCTGTTGCTCCCCTTCACATTTTAATCCAATAGTAGCAATGCCTGTTTCATCATCTTTTGTAGAGTTTAGAATGGAAAACAGCATTAAAAGTTCACTGCTAATTTTTCCCTGACCCTCATTCTATCTGGCGTTTATACTATCTAGTCTATACACACCCACATATAAAAACATTTGTGTTGCTGTCTTAGAAATTTGGGTTGCTGTGCCTGTATTCACCCTGCTCATTAATTTCTACTTTATCTAAGTGTACACTACAAAATTATACAATGAATACAAGATTCATAAATAAAAGAGTGACTAATAAAATATTTAACATGAATGCTAAAACATCTACATTTTATCAAAAAATATCTTTATGTCAAACTAGACAAAGATGTTGGCAAAATAAACCTACAGATCAATATCTCTCATGAACAAAGATAGAAAAAAATAAAAATTTCAGTTTGCTAAAATTTTCTAAATTTGCTAGTGAAATCCATTTGTATGCTATTCCATCTAAATATGATGTAAATAATACACCATGGACAAGTACAGTTTGTCTAAGAAATGTGAGGATATTATAATATTTGAAAAATCAATCATGTAATTCACCAAATAAAGAGAATAATGGGGAAAATAATGCAATCATCTCAATAATAATGCTGCTATTTTCTATCCATTCATTATAAATGTTCAGAAAACCAGAAATGCAAGAAAATCCCTCAATCTAATAAAGACTATCTATGAAAACAAAATGAAACAGAAAACAAACAACAACAGAAACAAAATTTGAGCTGGTATCATTGAATACATTCCTTTTAATATCTGGAACAAGGCAAGGATACTGTCATCATTTCTGTTCTACAACCTAGTGAATGTCCTGATGATTACAAGTTGACAAGGAAAAGATGTAAATGACATGGAAAATAAAGCATTTCTTTGCAGACTATGTGAGCAGGAATGTAAGAAAATCCTTAAAAAAAAATCTACAAAACCTGTTAAAGAATGCATGTAATAGCTACTGGAATTAGTAAGCAGTATACAATTATGTATACAGTATACAATTATATGTATATATTATACATTATACAATGACAAGGTAAAAGGGTAACAATAGTAATCTATTGTTTTTCTACATGCTGTCAACTAACAACTGGAAATAAATTATTAAAACTGTATCAAAGTAGCATTAAAACTGAAACTTAATGATAAATGTGACCTTTGTGATAGACTAATGCTGTCTGTATACTTTCTTTTCAATCCCAAAGAAAGGCAATGCCAAACAGTACTCAAAATACCACACAATTACACTCATCTAACACACTAGTAAAGTAATGCTCAAAAATCTCCAAGCCAGGCTTCAGCAATATGTGAACCATGATCTTCTAGATGTTCAAGCTGGTTTTAGAAAAAGCAGAGGAACAAGAGATCAATTGCCAACATCCACTGGATCATCAAAAAAGCAAAAGAGTTCCAGTAAAACATCTATTTCTACTTTATTGACTATGCCAAAGCCTTTGACTATGTGGATCACAATAAACTGTGGAAAATTCTTCAAGAGATGAGAATACCAGACCACCTGACCTGCCTCTTGAGAAACTATATGCAGGTCAGGAAGCAATAGTTAGAACTGGACATGGAACAGACTGGTTCCAAATAGGTAAAGGAATACGTCAAGGCTGCATATTGGCACCCTGCTTTTATATGCAGAGTACATCATGAGAAACACTGGGCTGGATGAAGAATAAGCTGGAATCAAGATTGCTGGGAGAAATACTAATAACCTCAGATATGCAGATGACACTACCCTTATGGTAGAAAGTGAAGAAGAACTAAAGAGCCTCTTGATGAAAGTGAAAGAGGAGAGTGAAAAAGTTGGCTTAAAGCTCAACATTCAGAAAACTAAGATCATGACATCTGGTCCCATCACTTCATGGCAAATAGATGGGAAAACAGTGAAAACAGTGGCTGACTTTATTTTTCTGGGCTCCAAAAATCACTGCAGATGGTGATTGCAGCCATGAAATTAAAAGATGCTTACTCCTTGGAAGCAAAGTTATGACCAGTTTAGACAGCATGTTAAAAAGCAGAGACATTATTTGTCAACAAATGTCCATCTAGTCAAGGTTATGGTTTTTCCAGTAGTCATGTATGGATGTGAGAGTTGGACTATAAGGAAGGCTGAGCACAGAAGAATTGATGATTTTGAACTGTGATGTTGGAGAAGACTCCTGAGAGTCCCTTGGACTGCAAGGAGATCCAACCAGTCCATCCTAAAGGAGATCAGTCCTGGGTGTTCATTGGAAGCGCTGATGCTGAAGCTGAAACTCCAATACTTTGGCCACCTCATGCGAAGAGCTGACTCATTGGAAAAGACCCTGATGCTGGGAAAGATTGAGGGCGGGAGGAGAAGGAGCTGACAGAGGATGAGATGGTTGGATGGCATCACCGACTGAATGGACATAGGTTTGGGTAGACTCCAAGAGTTGGTGATGGACAGGGAGGCCTCATGTGCTGTGGTTCATGGGTTCGCAAAGAGTTGGACACGACTGAGTGACTGAACTGAATGGAACAGAGAAGAACACCGAGACATAAAGCTGAAAAACTCGCAGTTTTCCCCAAATCTTAGGTGTTTTGTTTGCTGATTTTTCTACAGTACATGAAGCAACTAGAAGTAAAGTCAAATTTAAAGAAAAATATTGAATGCAGTATTTAAAATAAACATTTTTTCTTAATTATAGACTCTAGAATTCTACCTGTTAGAATGAAACAAATCTTAAGCAACCAGTGTTATATTAGATACTGAATTTGGGCTCAATGTAAAATTTCCTTTGAATAAATAATTTAATATCATCCTAAGAAGGTTAATTTTAAATTTCTGAGGAATTGATCTTGATTTAATTATTATTGTTAGTATTTCTGTAAATAATGCCTGTGTTAGTGTGAAACCTTGAAATATAATACATATATTAAGTTCTATTATATTTGCAAAAAGAGCTAACTGGTCTTTATTTTTATACATATATTTGGTAGTTATTAAATGTTATATATTTCTCTTAATTTAACTTTTGAAATTAGATTTATTACCATTTTATTTTGACCACTTCCAATTTGCCTTGATTCATGGAACTAATATTCCAGATTCCTATGCAATATTGCTCTTTACATCATTGGACCTTGCTTCTATCACCAGTTACACCCACAACTGGGTGTTGTTTTTGGTTTGGCTCCGTCTCTTCATTTTTTCTGTAGTTATTTCTCCACTGATCTCCAGTAGCATATTGGGCACCTACTGACCTGGGGAGTTCGTCTTTCAGTGTCCTATCTTTTTGCCTTTTCATACTGTTCATGGGTTCCTCAAGGCAAAAATATGGAAGTGGTTTGCCATTCCCTTCTCCAGTGGACCACATTCTGGCAGAACTCTCCACCATGACCTATCTGTCTTGGGTGGCCCCACACAGCATTTCATTGTTTCATTGAGTTAGACAAGGCTGTGGTCCATGGGATTAGATTAGCTAGTTTTCTGTGATTGTGGTTTTCAGTCTGTTTGCCCTCTCATGGAGAAGTTTAAGAGGCTTATGGAAGCTTCTTGATGGGAAAGGCTGACTGAGGGGGAAACTGGGTCTTATTCTGATGAGCGGGGGCCTTGCTCAGTAAATTTTAATCTAATTTTCTGTTGATGGGTGGAGCTGTGTTCCTTCCCTGCTATTTACCTGGGGCCAAACTATGGTGGAGGTAATGAAGATAATGGCGACCTCCTTCAAAAGGTCCCATGCATGCACTGCTACACTCAGTGCCCCAAACCCTGCAGCGGGCCACCGCCAACCCACGCCTCTGCTGGAGACTCCTGGACACTCCCAGGCAAGTCTGGGTCAGTCTCTTGTGGGGTCACTGCTCCTTTCTCCTGGGTCCTGGGGCACAAGGTTCTGTTTGTGCCCTCCCAGAATCTATTTCCAGTCCTATGGAAGTCCTGGCCGTTCTATGGTGGGGTTAATGGTGACCTCCAAGAGCTGATGCCATACCGAGGCTGCTGCACCCAGAGCCCCTGCCCCTGTGACAGTGCACCGCCGACTGATGCCGCCACAGGAGACGCTCAAACACAGTTCTGTCTCAGCCTCTCTGAGGTCCCTGGGTCCTGGTGCACACAAGGTTTCTTTGAGCCCTCTGAGCATTTCTGGTGGGAATAGGGTTTGAGTCTAAATGTGAATCCGCCCCTCCTACCATCTTGCTGGGGCTTCTCCTTTGCCCTTGGACATGGGGTGTCTGCCCAAGCCTACCATCTTACTGGGGTTTCTCTGATCTTGGACCTGGAGTATCTCCTCATGTCCTCTCTCTGCGCTCCGGCGCCACACGGCCGCCACTCCAGCACTAATGGATGGCAGGATCAAATGAGATTTCAGCATTTAACAGGAGATGGCAAGAGTGAACGTTGACATTTTAGGAATCAGCAAACTAAAATGGACTGGAATGGGTGAATTTAACTCAGATGACTGATATACCTACTACTGTGGGCAAGAATCCCTTAGAAGAAATGGAACCAACAAAAGAGTCCGAAATGCAGTATTTGGATGTAAGGTGAAAAAAGACAGAATTATCTCTGATTGTTTCCAAGGCAGGCCATTCACAGTAATACAAGTCTATACCCCGACCAAAATGCTGAAGAAGCTGATGTTGAACGGTTCTAGGAAGACCTACAAGACCTTCTAGAACTAACACCCAAAAAATATGTTATTTTCACTATAAGGAGCTGCAATGCAAAAGTAGGAAGTCAAGAAACACCTGGCATAAAAAGAAAATTTGGCCTTGGAGTACAGAATGGAACAGGGCAAATCTAATAGGGTTTGACCAAGAGAATGCACTGCTCATTGCAAAAACCCTCTTCCAACAAAACAAGAGAAGACTCTATTACATGGACTCACCAGTTGGTCAACACTAAAATAAAGATTGATTATATTCTTTACAGTCAAAGATAGAGATGCTGTATACAGTCAGCAAAAACAAGACCAGGAGCTGACTGTGGCTCCAATCATGAACTCCTTATTGCCAAATTCAGACTTAAATTGAAGAAAGTAGGGAAAACAACTAGACCATTCAGGTATGACCTAAATCAAATCCCTTACAATTATAGAGTGGAAGTGAGAAATAGATTTAAGGAACTAGATCTGATAGACAGAGTACCTGATAAACTATGGGCAGAGGTTCATGACATTGTGCAGGAGATCAAGCCCATTCCCCAAGAAAAAGAAATGCAAAAAAGCAAAATGGCTGGCTGAGGAGGTCTTACAAATAGCTGTGAAGAGAAGTGAAAAGCAAAGGAAAAAAGGAAAAATATACCCATTTGAAGGCAGAGTTCCAAAGAATAGCAAGAAGAGTTAAGAAAGCCATCCTCATTAATCAATGCAAAGAAATAGAGGAAAACAATAGAATGGGAAAGACTAGAGATCTCTTCAAGAAAATTAGACATACCAAAGGAACATTTCATGTAAAGATGGGCTCAATAAAGGACAGAAATGGTGTGGACCTAAGAGAAGCAGAAGATATTAAGAAGAGGTGGTAAGAATACACAGAAGAACTGTACAAAGAAGATCTTCATGACCCAGATAGACATGGTGATATGATCACTCACCTAGAGCCAGACATCCTGGAATGTGAAGTCAAGTGGGCCTTAAGAAGCATCACTACAAACAAAGCTAGTGGAGGTGATGTAATTCCAGTTGAGCTATTTCAAATCCTAAAAGACGATGCTGTGAAAGTGCTACATTCAATGTGCCAGCAAATTTGGAAATCTCACCAGTGGTCACAGTACTGGAAAAGGTCCATTTTCATTCCAATCCCAAAGAAAGGCAATGCCAAAGAATTCTCAAACTATCACACAATTGCATTCATCTCACACGCTATCAATGTAACGCTCAAATTCTCCAAGGCTTCAATAGTTTGTGAACTGTGAACTTCCAGATGTTCAAGCTGGTTTCAGAAAAGGCAGTAGATCCAGAGATCAAATTGCCAACATCCACTGGATTATTGAAAAAGCAAGAGAGTTCCAGAAAAACATCTATTTCTGTTTTATTGAATATGCCAAAGCCTTTGTCTGTGTGGATCACCACAAACTGTGGAAAATTCTGAAAGAGATTAGAATACCAGACCACCGGACCTGCTTGTTGAGAAATCTGTATGCAGGTCATG
Organism: Odocoileus virginianus; assembly: GCF_023699985.2. Lineage (NCBI taxonomy): Eukaryota > Metazoa > Chordata > Mammalia > Artiodactyla > Cervidae > Odocoileus > Odocoileus virginianus. The sequence goes on along the minus strand of NC_069686.1, from coordinate 41,028,737 downwards.
AAAGAACAGTTAGAACTTGACATGAAACTACAGACTGGTTCCAAATTGGGAAAGGAGTACATCAAGGCTGTATTTTGTCACCCTGCTTATTTAACTTATATGCAGTGTACATCATGAGAAACGCTGGGCTGGAAGAAGCACAAGCTGGAATCATAAATACCAAGAGACATATCAGTAATCTCAGATATGCAGATGGCACCACCCTTATTGCAGAAAACAAAGAAGAGCTAAAGAGCCTCTTGATGAAAGGAAAGAGGACAGTGAAAAAGTTGGCTTAAAGATCAACAATCAGAAAACTAAGATCATGGTTTCTGGTCCCATCACTTAATAGCAAATAGATAGAGGAACAGTGGAAACAGTGAGAGACTATTTTGGGGGGGCTCCAAAATCACTGCAGATGGTGACTGCAGTCATGAAATTAAAAGATGCTTACTCCTTGGAGGACAAGTTATGACCAACCTAGACAGCATATTAAAAAGCAGAGACATTACGTTGCCAACAAAAGTCTGTCTAGTCAAGGCTATGTTTTTTCCAGTGGTCATGTATGAATGTGAGAGTTGGAGTATAATGAAAGCTGAGTGCCAAAGAACTGATGCTTTTGAACTGTGGTGTTGGAGAAGACTCTTGAGATTCCCTTGAACTGCAAGGCAATCAGATCAGTCCGTTGTAAGGGAAATCAGTCCTGAATATTCATTGGAATTTCTGGTGTTGAAGCTGAAAGTCCAATACTTTGACCACCTGATGTGAAGAGCTGACTCATTTGAAATGACCCTGATCCTGGGAAAGATTGAAGGTGGGCAGAGAAGAGGATGACAGAGGATGAGATGATTGGATGGCATCACCGACTCAACGGACATGAGTCTGAGTAAACTCTGGGAGTTGGTGATGGACAGTGAGGACTGGTGTGCTACAGTGCGTGGTGTTGCGAAGAATTGGACATGACTGAGCAACTAAAATGACTTACTGACTAACCATTTTATTTGTATTTTATCTTATAAAACACAAATTTTACAGTTATTATATTCTAAACTTGCTTTTTGTTAAATTACAGCCCCAGAATTATATATCAAGAGATGAGCAACATATTTGTAGGAGCTTTACACATTGAACTGTGCAGACTTGGTATAAGATCACTAATAATGTAAAACCACATGTAATAAGTAATAAAATTGTCATTATAAGTAGGTACCCTTGATTTGAGATGGAAAATGTATTAACGGCTGTTAAATGAGGTATAGTATAAAAAGATTTTTATTATGAAATGTGTTAAAATGATTTAAGGGATAAATATGACAACAACATCAGAGTCATGGGCCTCTGATTTATAAGGCTTTTATATTTATAAGATAACTTTGTACAATAGCAGATCTGTCTCTTATAGAATTTTCCTTTGTGGATGGAAAAAATAACTTGTTAGTAAGTAAACAAAAGAGGATATTCAACAAGTGACTGAAGGATTGAATCTGCCATTTCCCAAGCTAAAGTCTCCATTTTATTTTCAAGGTGTATCACTGTATACTGAGAGAACAGGAATAATTCCTACTTTGAGTTTGGATATTTTAGGAAATGCACTTAAAACTACTTTTCAATTTAGTAGTTTCTGATAATGATAGAGATGCTTATGTAGATTTATGGCTGTACTATAACTATATGTTTATAAAATTATTTTGATTTTAGAATTTAAAATTGTTATCGCTAAGTTGTGTCTGACTCTTTTGTGACTCCATGGACTGTAGCTCACCAGGCTCCTCTGTCCATGGGATTCCCCAGGAAAGAATACTGCAGTGGGTTCCCACTTCCTTCTTCAGGGGATCTTACTAATGCAGGACTCAAATCTGTGTCTCCAGGATTTTCATGCAGATTCTTTATCACTGAGCCACCAAAGAAGCCCTTAAAATGGTTGTTGTTGTTCAGTTGCTAGTCATGTCTGACTCTTTGGGACTCCATGGACTGCAGCATGCCAGGCTCTTTTCTCCTACACTGTCTCCCAGAGTTTGCTCAAATTCCTGTCCATTGAGTCAGTGATGCTATCTAACCATCTCATCCTCTGGTTCTCCCTTTTCCCTTTGCCTTCAATCTTTCCCAGCATCAGGGTCTTTTCCACTGAATCATCTCTTGCCATCAGGAGGCCAGATTATTGGAGCTTCCACTTTAGCATCAGTCCTTCTAATGACTATTCAGGGTTGATTTTCTTTAGGATTAACTGGTTTGGTTTCCTTTAAGTCCAAGGGACTCTCAAGTGTTTTCTCCAGCACCACAATGTGAAAGCATCAATTTGTCAGTGCTCAGCCTTCTTTGTGATCCATGTCACATCTATTCAGGACTATTGGAAAAAACATAGCTTTGACTATATGGACCTTTGTTGGCAAAGTGATGTTTCTGCTTTTTAATACACTGTCTAGGTTTCTCATAGTTTTACTTCCAAGGAGAAAGCTCCTTTAAATTTCATTGCTGCAGTCACTTTCTGAAGTGATTTTGGAGCCCAAGAAAATAAAGTCTGTCACTGCTTCACTTTTGCCCCTTATATTGTCGTGAAGAGATGGGACTGGATGCCATGACCCTAGTATTTTGAATGTTGAGTTTAAACTCATTTTTTTCACTCTCCTCTTTTACCCTAATCAAGAGGCTCTTTAGTTCCTATTCACTCTCTGCCATTAGAATAGCATCATCTGCATATCTGAAGTTATTGATACTTCTCCAAGCAATCTTGATTCCAGATTGTGATTCATCCAGCATGGCATTTTGTATAATGTACTCTGCATATAAGTTCAATAAACAGGGTGACAATATACAGCCTTGTCATACTCCTTTCCCAATTTTGAAGCAGTCCATTGTTCTATGTCTGGTTCTAACTGGTTGCTTCTTGACTTGCATACAGTTTTCTCAGGAGGCAGGTGAAGTGATCTGGTACTTCCATATCTTTAAGAATTTTCCACAGCTTGTTGTGATCCACCCAGTTAAAGGCTTTAGCATAGTCAATGAAGCAGAAGTAGATGTTTTTCTGGAATTCCCTTGGTTTCTCCATGATCCAAGAAATGTTGGTAATTTGATCTCTGGTTTGTTTGCCTTTTCTAAACCCAGCTTGAACATCTGGAAGTTCTTGGCACTGCTGAAAGATAGCTTAAAGGATTTTGAATATAAACTTTCTAGCATGTGAAATGAGCACAACTGCATGGTAGTTTGAACATTCCATGGCATTGCCTTTCTTTGGGATTGGAATGATAACTGACCTTTTCCAATCCTGTGGCCACTGCTGAGTTTTCCAAATTTTCTGACATAATCAGTGGAGCATTTTAACATCATCATCTAAATAGCTCAGCTGGAACTTCATTTCCTCCACTAGCTTTGTTTGTAGCAGTGCATCTTAGGCCCACTTGATTTTATAGTCCAGGATGTCTAGCTGTAGGTGAGTGTCCATATCATCATGTTTATCCAGGTCATTAAGAGCTTTTTGTATAGTTCTTCTAAGTATTCTTGGCACCTCTTCTTAATCTCTTCTGCTCCTGTTAGGTTCTTACTGCTTCATCCTTTATCTTGTCCATCCTACATGAAGTGTTCCCTTGATATCTCCAATTTTCTTGAAGAAATCTTTAGTCATCCCCTTTCTATTGTTTTCCTTTACTTCTTTGCGTTGTTCACTTACCAAGGCCTTCTTATCTCTCCTTGCTATTCTCTGGAACTCTGCATTCATTTGGGCGTATCTTTCCTTTTCTCCTTCACCTTTCGCTTCTCTTCTTTTCACAGCTATTTCTAAAGCCTCCTCAGACATCCATTTTTCCTTCTTGCATTTCTTTTTCTTGGGGATGGTTTTGATCACCACCTCCTGTACAGTGTTACGAACCTCTGTCCATAGTTCTTCAAGCACTGTGTCTACCAGTTCTAATCCCTTCAATCTAGTAGTCACTTCCAGTGTATTTCATTTGGGTCATACCTGAATGGCCTTGTGGTTTTTCCCTACTTTCTTCAATTAAAGTCTGAATTTTGCAATAAAACACTCATTATCTGAGCCTCAGTTACCTCCAGGTCTTGTTTTCCTGATTTTATAAGGGTTCTCCATCTTTGGCTCCAAAGAACATTGTCAGTCTGATTTGATTTGAGTATTTAACATTTGGTGATGTCCATGGGTAGAGTCCTCTCTTGGGTTGTTGGAAAATGGTGTTTTCTAGGATCAGCATGTTTTCTTGACAAAACTCTTGCTAGCCTTTGCCCTGCTTCATTTTGTAGTCCAAGGCCAAACATGCCTGTTATTCTGGATATCTCTTGACTTCCTACTCTGCATTCCAATCCTCTATCATGAAAAGGATATCTTTTTTTGGTGTTAGTTCTAAGAAATTGATTAGATCTTAATAGAATTGGTGAACATCAGCTTTTTTGGCATCAGTAGTTTGGGCATAGACTTAATTACTCTGATGTTGAATGGTTTGTCTTGGAAATGAACCAAGATCATTCTGTTGTTTTTAAGGTTACACCAAAGTACTGCATTTCAGACTCTTTTTTGACTATAAGGGCTACTGCATTTCTTCTAAGGGATTTTTGCCCACAGTAGTAGATACAATGGTCATCTGAATTACATTCACCCATTTTAGTTCACTGATTCCAAAGATGTGAGTGTTCAATCTTGCCATCTCCTGCTTGACCATATCCAATTTACCTTAAGAAATATTGCCCTTAAAATTTCAGAATGCTATTATTTAACATGAATTGAACCAAAGCAATTTAAAACTACTTAACATCTTCAACAGGATAGTCCTACATTGCTCCCTTCTAAAATGCTTTGCCATTTGTTCTTACTACTATTATTATTTGGATTGTTATGTTTAGTCAAGGCTTTTTATGATCTTGTTGCTTTTAGTTTTACTTGATAAGTTTACTGTCAGCCTTTATTTTGATAGTTAAAATATGTTGTCATAAAGCATGTGTGTGCTAAGCCCCTTCAGTTGTGTCTGACTCTTTGTGACCCTGTTGACTGTAGCCCACCAGGTTCCTCTGTCCCTGGGATTCTCCAGGCAAGAATACTGGAGGGAGTCACCATGCCCTTCTTCCCAAGGGGATCTTCCTGACTCAGGAAGCCCGCAGTCTCTTATATCTTCTGGATTGGCAGTTGGATTCTTTAAAATTAGCACCACCTGGGAAGCCCCAACATGAAGTACATATTCCCTTTCAGTTGAGTTCAGTTCAATCGCTCAGCCGTGTCCAGCTCTTTGCAACCCCATGGACTGCAGCACGCCAGGCCTCCCTGTCCATCACCAACTCCTGGAGTTTACCCAAACCCATGTCCATCAAGTCGGTGATGCCATCCAAACATCTCATCCTCTGTTGTCCCCTTCTCCTCCTGCCTTCAGTCTTTCCCAGCATCAGGGTCTTTTCTCCTTTAAATACCTACATTTCAAAAGATCTTAGAACACAAATCCTTAGAGCTAGGGATAGAAAAGACTCAACTTCTTCAACTCATCATCTGTTTCATTTCTTCAAAAGCAAATTGCCTTAATATAAGAATAGTCTTTAAACTAAATGGGAAAACATTTTCTATTTTTTTCTAACCAAAACAAGCCCTATTCTCTTCCTTTTTCATACATATTATTTTCTGTTTAATCACACAGGCATTTATACTCCTCAGGAAATATACTGTTGACCCCGAACAACACAGACTTGTACTACACAGGTCCACTTTTATGTGGATTTTTTTTTCAATAAATGTGTACTATACTACCACACAATCCACAGTTAAAATTGCAGAACCGCAGATACAGAAGGCTGATTGTCAAATTGTATATTGATTTTTGACAATGTAGAAAACAAAAACAAAAACAAAAACTCAAAACTTCTGTGTTGTTCAGGATCAACTGTATAGAGAAACTTTATGGGGAATTCCCTTGCAGTCCAGTGATTAGAACTTGGTACTTTCACTGTTGGGCTGGGATTCAGTCTACGGTCAGAAAACCAAGAGCCCTACACAAGCCGTGCAGCAAGACCAAAAACAAACACACAAAAAATAAGAAACAACAACAACAAAGCACAAGTGTATTCAGGTTATTCTGAAAGAATAAGATCACTTCAATAAATAAATGAATTTGATAACAAAATTATCTCATCCAAATCATGCTGAATTTAAACTGCTACCTTTATTTTTTAATTAATTAATTTATTTTAATTGGAGGCTAATTACAATATTGTGGTGGTTTTTGCCATACACTGACATGAATCAGCCATGGGTGTACATGTGTCCCCCATCCTGAACCCCCCTCCCACCTCCCTCCCCATCCCATCCCTCAGGGTCGTCCCAGTGCACCGCCCCTGAACTCCCTGTCTCATGCATTGAACCTGGACTGGCGATCTATTTCACATATGGTAATATACATGATTCAATGCTACTCTCTCAAATTATCCCACCCTCACCTCCTAAAAAATGTTTTATCCTGGAGAAATCAGTGCTAGACTTCCAAGCAAAATATATCTCAGAAAATATGTGTATTTTTGAGGGAATGATAACAAAAGTACCCAAGTAAACTTCTGAAAACACATATTAGACAAATCTAATGTAAATATGTTGAGGCAAGTAAAAAATACCATATTTAGAGTAGTAAAACCTTAAATCTACAAACACAGGCAAGAAAACATTTACACCATGCTGTGTAAAAAGTACAAGTGTAACTATGAACTATGACTTAATGTAAATGGATAAGAAATATACTATGGATATTGTTCCCCCAGCATAGCTGCTGCTAACCCAGCTGACTTATAGCTTGGAAGGCAACAGTTTTGATCACAATTTTCCCTAAGCAACAACCTGTCATTTTAGCAGGTCTGGATAGCTTTCTCATTATATTACAAAATCATTTGAAAATATATGTTGAGCCTTATGGTTTTTACAGTAGCAAAATGTCAAGTACTTTTAAATAAGGAAGAGAAAGTTATTTATTTCTAGCTTGTTGTTTTAATTGTCAGTAACTGCAGCATCAGGGTTCATTAAACAATAGCTGGTTTCCTACAAATTCAGAGAAAATAATTTGAAGTTTCTGTAATCCTCTGTTTTGTTATACTGCACATTGGCTTCTACAAATAACTAAAAGATACAATCTAAAAAAAAATAAAAATCTAAGATAATGGTAAATGAAGCAATTTGTTTCACAGTTCACTTAGATGGTGGAAATTTATACCAGAATGCATTCTAGAAACTCATCAAAAATACACATAACTGAGGTTGGTAATTTCATTGTGGCATATTTTCATTTTAATAGATTTTTTATTAAATTCATAAAAGTTAATGGACTAGGGATTAAGTCATTATGAACTCTTTCCCAATTGTCTGTTATTAATAGCATCACAGTAGTGATGCCATTGTTAAATACTTTCATTCTAAATGTCTTCTTTCAGTCAATCATGATTTTTCATCTCAGAGTTCCTACTCCAACAATTTTTCCAGATAATTGTGTTTCTTGTTTTTAGTCCCCAAGTTTTCAGAAATCTCAAAGCTTTGATGTTCATATTCTATAATATATTTAAAGTATGCAGTGTAAATAATGCAAATATTGAAAGTATGTGTCCTTATAGATTAGAAAGATATTATTGGCCATACAGTAAGATTACTGATACACAGAATTAAGAGGAGCAAAAATTATGCTTTCTTTAAATGAGAACCTAAACCAGTTCTTTTCATGGATCTGTTTTGTTTAAGCTCTCTTCTTTACAAGTCAATAAACTAAAAATTGAAATTTAATTTAAGATAAAATTAAAAATTAAGTTTGTATTCAAGATGTTCTCCAGTTTTCACTTTATTAGTCATCCACAGTCACCTCACCATTATTTCCAGCTACAACATGTTCTGGGAACACATATGGGTTGTTGATAGAATTTTTTTTTTCCAGTGAAGCATCTTTATTTGGTAGCTCATCTGTTTAGGTCCAATTTGCCAGTGATTGAATCAGATAAATTAACTCCAACAATTTTACGACTGCTAGATTTTTTATTTTGATCCTTACTTTTGTGGAGATAATGCTTTCCTTTTAGAAAGCTTTAGTTGAAATGAGATGGGTCCAGGAGAAAGTTCATTATTTTAAAGTGCTTTGTGGTTGGGTTATGTACACCATCCCTGCTACTTATGTCTAAACTATTGCACTTATTTGTCCATGAATAGAATTTTATACTGAGTTTTATAGGACAAACTATTTTAATGGTTTAAATACAACTAACTCTATGTGTATTTGTAAAGTAAAATTGGGTATAAGTGCTGTAACTCTAGAAGGCACACATTTGGAAGCCTAATATAGTTAGTTGGGAGACCTGATTTGGATGCCCACATATAATTTTCTTCCACTCCAAAAACTCAAAGAACAAGCCCTGATGCAACTTACTTACTTCTAGGATTTAGAGTTCAAGTCCTCTTAGTAAGATGAACTTTGTCCTTCTGGGCAGAGGCATTATAATAGCATCTTTCATTATAGAAGCACATAACCCTTTGTGACATATCATTCATCAAATAGTAAAATAAGAACCCCATTTGTGGTATAATCTTAACTGTGCATATAGAGCTTTTGTATTAGTCTACAGTATGTCTTAAAGCTAAATTTGATTACTGTTCCTCTAGCAATATGTTTAAACAAGTTGAATTATGTAAAGTTGTACTTATGGCTTAAATGGCACTCTTCTGTGTAATGTAAATAAAGTAACCACTGTAGTGTACAACTATATGCAAGTAAGAAAGAATAACATCAGATTATTTGGTACCCAAAGGTTTAATGTATCTTTTTCTGGGAAATCCCTGATGCATTTAAAAATTCTTCATTGTCATATTAATAAATATTATCTAAACCAAGCTTGCAGAGTTTAAACTGAGAAAAAGGACTTGCACTTTTGTCCAAATATAGTTCAAATTTCTTTATCCCTTGACCTTTAAAGAAGCATTTTAGATGGGAGAAAAAATTAGAAGTAGTATAAATGTTTGCTGCATATAAAATGCATAAGGAACTCATTATGCTGAAAAGGTAGTTAATTAAAACATAGTAATAGTAGTTTATTCACTAAGTCATGTCTGACTCTTACAACCCCATGGACTATAGCCTGCCAGGCTCCTCTGTCCATGGAATTCCCCAGGCAAGAATACTAGTGTGGGCTTCCATTTCCTTCTCCAAGTCATCTTCCTGACCCAGGGATCGAACCCAGATCTCCTGCATTATAGGCAGATTCTTTACCAACTGAGCTGAAAAGGAAGCCCAATTAAAACATAAATAGGTTTTAAAAAGAATGTATGCAGGTTCACGAATAATAGATAAATGAAAGCTTCTTAAGAGAAAGGTAGGGATGTTGAGGGTGATCAGATGATATGTGCAAACCATGTCCTTCTATGGTCTGTCCTTAAAATCTATTCTGGACCAATCAGTTCTAACATTTTATATCTTTTCTTTATTTTTTCCATAAGAAGGGCCATTCAAAAATAATTGTTACATATCAACTTATAAAATTGACATTGGAATTATGGAAATCAGAAACAAAATTCTTTGGTTTTCTGTACTTTGTTACTTCTATTAGGAAATCATAAAACTTTTCTAAATAACTAAGGCTAAAAAACTGACAGATTACACAGTAATATTGGAAAATATCCACAATCATAATATAAGATTTTAATACACATGCATCAGTAGCTTTAGAAGAAACTGTCAAACAGTTTAAGAAAATTCATTTTCATATATCAAGAATATATTCTATAAGGTAGAAACTAAACTAACATATCTAATCCATAACTAGCATGTCTTTTGCAAAAGTTCAAAATTTGTGTCATAAAACTTTCCCAATACCAGTAGCATTAGAGGCAGTAGATCAGACCCCAACATGTTAAATCTGTTTAGAAACTTTAAAGTCTTCTCTGTTGGCTTAGTTGGTAAAGAATCGGCCTGCAGTGAAGGAGACCTGGGTTTCATCCCTGAGTTGGAAGGATGGCAACCCAATCCAGTATTCTGGCCTGGAGAATTCCTATGGACAGAGGAACCTGGCAGGCTATACTCTATGGAGTTGCAAAGAGTTGAACGTGACTCATCAACTAAGCACAGCACAGAAACTTTAAACATGTGTCACAATAACTTATAGGTTAAAGAGAAGCATGTTGTCACATGAGAGAGAGGTTTATGATCATGGTGGCGGTGGTTGAGATGCTAAGTCGTGTCCAACTCTTGCAACATCATGGACTATAACCAGCTAGGCTCCTCTGTCCATGGGATTCTCCAGGCAAGAACACTGGAGTGGGTTTCCACTTCTTTCTCCAGGGGATCTTCCCAACCCAGGAATAGAACCTGGGTCTCCTGCATTTCAGGCAGATTCTTTAGTGACTGAGCTGTGAGGGAAGCCGCTCATGATCTTAATCACATTTATTTTTAAAACAAATTTTTCAGTTACATGGTTTCTCAAAAATACAGGGGGAAAAAGTAATAAATCAAACCAAAAGTAGAATAAAGAAAGCAAATATTAGTATTTTAAAATAAAAAAACTAATATAACTTTTCTTTTGGAAAAGAAAGACAAAATAATTGGAAGTAGCAGCCCAAATATATTTTTTAAGCTTAAAGCAAACTTTACTTTAAAAATTATTAAAAAGAGACCATTATGTTGAAAAAATTATTTAATTTAATATATAATTATTATATATATATATATATATATATATAGGCTTCCTTAGTAGCTCAGCCAGTAAAGAATTCACCTGCAATGCAGGAGACCTGAGTTTGATCCCTGGGTCAGGAAGATCCCTTGGAGAAGGGAATGGTTACCCACTTCAGTATTGTTGCCTAGAGAATTCCATGGACAGAGGAGACTGGTGGACTACAGTCCATGGGGTCACAAAGAGTAGGACTTGACTGAGCAACTAACACACACACACACACAGAGAATAAATTGGGGGGCGGGATATGGTAGTCACCTTTCATCTTGTCCTCTCTATACACATTGTAGTCCAAGCTGGCATTGTTTCTGATAATTTTCTTAAGATCGTCTCTCATGTGTTTCATTACAGTTCATGCCATTAGATCAAAGCCACACTGACAGATACTTTTCAGATAATCCTCTGTCTTTGGCTCTTGCTAAGACAGCTAAAGCAATGGCATCCCACTCCAGTACTGTTGCCTGGAAAACCTCATGGATGGAGGAGCCTGGTTGGCTGCAGTCCATGGGGTTGCTAAGAGTCAGACACAACTGAGCGACTTCACTTTTACTTGTCACTTTCATGCAATGGAGAAGGAAATGGCAACCCACTCCAGTGTTATTGCCTGGAGAATCCCAGGGACAAGGGAGCCAGGTGGGCTGCCATGGGGTCTCACAGAGTCGGACACGACTGAAGTGACTTAGCAGCAGCAGCAGCAAGACAGCTAAAAGGCAATGCCCTTAACCTTGGTAGAAGTCTTACTGTTACAGAGAATAACGAGTTTGGCTCCATATTGAATCTGTTCCTTTAGTTCTAACCTTTGTGCTCTGTTTGCTGTGCTTAGTCATACTGGCTCTATATCATTGTAAAAGAATGTTGTCTATAAGCTGAAATATATGTGATAACCCATTCTCAAGGCTCTGTCCCACAAATGTGACCTTTCAAAGTCTGATAGAAAGTTGAATAACAGAAAATAATGTCTTGTTGAAGTTTTATCAGAACATTGTGACAAAACCTACAAAGCCAAGTGTAAGAACAAAGGATCTGGTACCAAGAAATCTGCAATAAGTAGTTAAACACCCCTACCCTTTTAGAATGAAAATGGTGAATTCTAACTTGGGTAATATGGACTTAGGGGACACTAGTCCACCATCTTCTCAGTCTTCTGGCTTTTTTAAGTTGATATTCTTTGCCCCAGCCTCTTATCTCTCCATTTGTTGGCCTGTCATGCAATGAGCAGTATGAGATTGGACTTGGTAACACTATGGCTGCTTGATTTGAGAGGATCTAGGAGGTACAACTTTAAGTTCTTGTAAGTGTCCTCTACGTGACTGAATATTCTTTTTGGTTTTTATGAGGTTTGAGTAGAAGATTCTGGAGTCACACTGTCAGCTTCTATATTCTACATAACTTAAGGAGAGAATTGCAACAAGTATTCCACTTCATAACAAGCATTCCTGTAACTCCAGATTTCAATAATATAATGTCACATCTTTCTAAGCCCTTGCTAACAGCATCTTTAAATTTTGATTTCCCCTAACAGTTTCTTCAAGTCAATTTAGACTCTATCATTCTCCTCAAAATAGTTCCATTCTTTATTCACTTACCAATCCTAACGCTATTCCACATATACAGATTTTTTTTTACCAGAAGCACTCTACTTTCAGATACCATATCCATATCAGCATTCTATTACTATACAATAATACAATTACTACTGACGTAGTAACTTAAAAAATACAATTATTCTCTGACAATTTCTGTAGGTCAGGAGTGGAGGCATGGAATAATAAGATTATTCACTTCAGTTCAGTCACTGAGTCACGTGTGACTCATTGCAATCGCAAAGACTGCAGCATGCCAGGCCTCCCTGTCCATCACCAACTCCTAGAGTTTACTCAAACTCATGTCCATTGTGTCGGTGATGCCATCCAACCATCTCATCCTCTGTTGTCCCCTTCTCCTCCTGCCTTCAATCTTTCCCAGCATCAGTGTCTTTTCAAGTGAGTTGGTTCTTTGCATCAGATGGCCAAAGTATTGGAGTTTCAGCTTCAGCATCAGTCCTTCCAATGAATACTGAGGACTGATTTCCTTTAGGATGGACTGGTTGGATCTACTTGCAGACCAAGGGAATCTCAAGAGTCTTTTTGAACACCACAGTTCAAAAGCATCAATGCTTCAATGCTCAGCTTTTTTTACAGCCCAATTCTCATATCCATACATGACTACTGGAAAAACCATAGCCTTGACTAGACAGACCTTTGTTGACAAAGTAATGTCTCTGCTTTTTAATAAGCTGCCTAGGTTGGTCATAACTTTTCTTCCAAGGAGCAAGCATCTTTAATTTCATGGTTGCAGTCACCATTTGCAGTGTATTTGGAGCCCCCCAAAATAGTCTCTTACTGTTTTCACTGTTTCCCCATCTATTTGCCATGAAGTGATGGGACCAGATGCCATGATCTTAGACTTTTGAATGTTGAGTTTTAAGTCAACTTTTTCACTCTCCTCTTTCACTTTCATCAAGAGGATCTTTAGTTCTTTGCTTTCTGCCATAAGGGTGGTGTCATCTGCATATCTGAGGTTATTGATATTTCTCCCAGCAATCTTGATTCCAGCTTGTGCTTCTTCAAGCCCAGCATTTCTCATGATGTACCCTGCATTTAAATTAAATAAGCAGGGGTGACAATATATAGCCTTGATGTACTCCTTTCCCTATTTGGAACCAGCCTGTTGTTCCATGTCCAGTTCTAACTGTTGCTTCTTGACCTGCATACAAATGTTTCAGGAGGCAGGTCAGGTGGTCTGCTATTCCCGTCTCTTTAAGAATTTCCCACAGTTTGTTGTGATACACACGGTCAAAGGCTTTGGCGTAGTCAATAAAGCAGAAGTAGTTGTGTTTCTGGAACTCTCTTGCTTTTTTCATGATCCAATAGATGTTGGCAATTTGATCATTGGTTCCTCTGCCTTTTCAAAATACAGCTTGAACATCTGAAAGTTCATGGTTCATGTATTGCTGAAGCCTGGCTTGGAGAATTTTGAGCATTACTTTGCTAGCGTGTGAGAAGTAATGCTCAAAATTCTCCAATCCAGGCTTCAGCAATACATGAACCATGAACTTCCAAATGTTCAAGCTGGTTTTAGAAAAGGCAGAGGAACCAAGATCAATTTACCAACATCCGCTGGATCATTCAAAAAGCAAGAGAATTTCAGAAACACATCTATTTCTGCTTTATTGACTATGCCAAAGGCTTTGACTGTGTGGATCACCACAAACTGTGGAAAATTCTGAAGGAGATGGGAATACCAGACCACCTGACCTACCTCTTGAGAAACCTGTTTGCAGGTCAGGAAGCAACAGTTAGAACTGGACCTGGAACAACAGAGTGGTTCCAAATAGGGAAAGGAGTACATCAAAGCTGTATATTGTCACCCTGTTTATTTAACTTATATGCAGAGTACATCATGAGAAATGCTGGGCTGGAGGAACCACAGGCTGGAATCAAGATTGCCGGGAGAAATATCAATAACCTCAGATATGCAGATGACACCACCCTTATGGAAGAAAGTGAAGAGGAACTAAAGATCCTCTTGAGGAAAGTGAAAGAAGAGAATGAAAAAGTTGGCTTAAAACTCAACATTCAGAAAACTAAGATCATGGCATCTGGTCCCATCACTTCATGGCAAATAGATGGGGGAAACAGTGAAAATAGTGGCTGGCTTTATTTTTGGGGCTCCAAAATCACTGCAGATGGTGATTGTAGCCATGAAATTAAAAGACTCTTGCTCCTTGGAAGGAAAGTTATGACCAACCTAGACAGCATATTAAAAAGCAGAGACATACTGTAATGTTCTTTATCTTTCTGGCTTACTTCTTCTGTACAATGGGCTCCAGTTTAATCCATCTCATTAGAACTGATTCAAATGAATTCTTTTTAATGGCTGAGTAAAAATTCCATGGTGTATATGTACCACAGCTTCCTTATCCATTCGTCTGTTGATGGGCATCTAGGTTGCCTCCATGTCCTGGCTATTATAAACAGTGCTGCGATGAACATTGGCGTGCACATATATATGAAATTTAGAAAGATGGTAATGATAATCTTATATGCAAAACAGAAAAAGAGACACAGATGTACAGAACAAACTTTTGGACTCTGGGAGAAGGCGAGGGGGTGATGTTTCAAGAGAATAGCATCGAAACATGTATATTATCTAGGGTGAAACAGATCGCCAGCCCTAGTTGGATGCATGAGACAAGTGCTTGGGCCTGGTGCACTGGGAAGACCCAGAGGAATTGGGTAGAGAGGGAGGTGGGAGGGGGGATCGGGATGGGGAATACATGTAAATCCATGGCTGATTCATGTCAATGTATGACAAAAACCACTGCAATATTGTAAAGTAATTAGCCTCCAACTAATAAAAATAAATGGAAAAAAAAAAGCAGAGACACTACTTTGTCAACAAAGGTCTGTCTAATCAACGCTATGGTTTTTCCAGTAGTCATGTATGGATGTGAGAGTTGGACTATAAAGAAAGCTGAGCACAGAAGAATTGATGCTTTTGAACTGTGGTGTTGGAGAAGACTCGTGAGAGTCCCTTGGACTGCAAGGAGATCCTACCAGTCCATCCTAAGGGAGATCAGTCCTCGGTGCTCATTGGAAGGACTGATGTTGAAGCTGAAACTCCAATACTTTGACCACCTGATGCAAAGAGCTGACTCACTTGAAAAGACCCTGATGCTTGGAAAGATTGAGGGCAGGGGGAGAAGAGGACAACAGAGGATGAGATGGCTGGATGTCATCACCGACTCAATGGACATGGGTTTGGGTAGACTCTGGGAGTTGGTGATGGACAGGGAGGCCTGGTGTGCTGCGGTTCATGGGGTCACAAAGAGTCGGACACGACTGAGCGACTGAACTGAACTGAACTGAGACGAGTGCAGTTGTGTGGTAGTTTGAACATTATTTGCCGTTCCCTTTTTTTGTCAATGGAATGAAAACTGACTTTTCCAGTCCTGTGGCCACTGCTGAGTATTCCAGATTTGTTGGCAGCCCTTTCACAGCATCATCTTTTAGGATTTGAAATAGCTCAACTGGAATTCCATCACCTCCAGCTTTCGTCCATCCACCTGTGAGCTTTGTTCGCAGTGATGCTTCCTAAGTTCTACTTGATTTTGCATTCCAGATATCTGGCACTAGGTGAGTGATCACACCATCATGATTATCTGTTTCATGAAGATCCTTTTTGTACAGTTCTTCTGTGAATTCTTGCCACCTCTTCTTAATATCTTCTGCTTCTCTTATGTCCATACCATTTCTGTCCTTTATTGAGCCCATCTTTACATGAAATGTTCCCTTGGTATGTCTAATTTTTTGGAAGAGATCTCTAGTCTTTCCAGTTATATTGTTTTCCTCTATTTTTTGCATTGATCAGTGAAGGAGGCTTTCTTATCTTTCCTTGCTATTCTTTGGAACTCTGCATTCAAATGAGTATATCTTTCCTTTTCTCCTTTGCCTGGCTTCTCTCCTTTTATAGCTGTTTGTAAGACCACCTCAGACAACCATTTTGCCTTTTTTGCATTTCTATAAGATTTTTGTCTTCAGGATTTTACAAGACTGCTTTTAAGGTAAAAGCTGAAATGTGTTCTTAGCTGGAGAGTCAACTGAAGAAGAGTTAATTTGGAAGGACACTTAAGCTGTTGGCAGAATTCATTTTTAGGTTATAATTCTGAGAGCTTCAAGTTTTAGTCTAACAAACAGGAATCATCTCAGTTCTTAGAGCTTATCACAGAGCCCTGCTACATGGCTTTTTCTTAGTTTGAACCTGGTAACTTGCTTCATCAGAGATAGCAAAAGAGTGAGAACAAGAGTGTTCTAGAACAAGAGTTCCCAATCCTTTTAAGAATCAGGTTGCATAGCCAGGGATGAGCCAGCAAAACTTCCTCCGTTGCTCCTATTCACTCACGTTACCACCTTGCCCTGGTCTGTGGAAAAACTGTCTTCCATGAAAGCAGTTCCTGGAACCAAAAAGGTGGGAGACCACTCCTCCGATTCTTAGGCACTTGCAAGACAATGGGCATTTCATAAAGTACTCTTCCTACTACCTTCCACATTCATGACATACCAAATACAAATACCCTGTGTTGTTCATCAAGGGCCCATAAGCATCATTTCATTTTTCTTTGTATAATCACATTATTCCCTCATCCTATAAATCTGTGGTGATTACAATTTTGGCCATAAATCCAAATTTCCTTTTCCCACATACGTTATTTACTGAATGAATCAAGGGAACAATCTTTCAAATGAAAATGGGATTGGCTAGTCATAATTAGGCCATTAATACATCAGGAAAGTTACTGTTCTTCAAAACAATGAGAAAATAAATCTTTAAAGAGATTTACCTTAATGAGACCTATTAATGAGCAAGTGTAGTGTAATTTCTCGAAACTTATGTGAGTTTATCACTTAATAACATTTACATAATAGTTAAGGTCTGCATTTTTGTAATTATCATAGAAATCACTTATGGAAGCAAATGTCTTTCTTACTATTGACAGCTTCTGAGAATTTTCTCTCAGTTTTAATAAAGATATTTACACATTTTCAGGGAATTTAAGTAGTTACTGTAATAAATTAAGTAAGATATCAACTATAATTAGAATACCACCAAATTTCATTACTAAAGAGTAATCTGATCCAAAATCATCTTTACAGATTGCATAGAGATGTTTATTTATGAAATAGTTAAACAAAATGTGATATGAAAATCATAAATTTTAGCAAATCATTGTTTTAGGGGGAACATATTTTTTTGGAAATCAAAATTACATATAAGTTTATAGGTAACTCTATATGAATGGAGTTTTTGTAAAAATATCAAAGGGTCTTTTATCTTTCAAGGTACAAACACAAGTTGTAGTGATCTTATTTGGCAAATATTTAAAATTGGTCAATTTTAGGTGATAACTGCGTTGAATTTTACTCAATGCAGAAAGTTAAATGCACATTACTAGTAAGAGCAAATTCAGAAGGGTGTGCATAACCAAATGTAAGCAAATGCCACTAACAAACCAGAACACTGTTTTCGTGAATTTCTGCTGTGGTTTTTGAAAGGGTTACAGTGTCTGAGATAATGTTGTAACACATGGTGGATGGACTTCCCAGGTGGCACTAGTGGTAAAGAACCCACCTGCCAATGCAGGAGACACAAGAGACCTGGGTTCGATCCCTGGGTTGGGAAGACTCCCTGGAGGAGAGCACAGCAACCCATTCTGGTATTCTTGCCCTCTCCGGGCAGACACAGTCGGTAAGGTCTCGAAAAGTCAGATGTGACAAGCAACTTAGCACACATGAACAAGATGAATATCAAGTTTAATTTGTGATTTTATGTAGTAACCTGAGAAGGCACATATCAGTCAATAAAATGCTTATATGGCACATAGGTCATATAATAAAACCAAAAACTCTTTATTATATTGATAGAGATGTTTAAATTATATCATCTTTGACATAAAAAGTTTATGTGGTATCACTAAAATACTATAAATTACTGATTTAAAATGTGTTAGAATTAGAAAAACAACACAGTTATTTGTTTTACTTTTTATCAATTATGATTGGCCAACTGGTAGTCTGAATGAATCACTACATACATATGTAATACACGTGTGTACACACACACACACATTTACTATACAATTAAAAACAAATTGAAGCAAACAGGTAACTGAAATGTCAACAGACATTTTATATAATTGTGGTTAAGATATTGAACTCTGAAAACTTCTGATATTGAAGTTATTGTCATGTGACTATTTTGGGGCTTTAGGTTGTGCTGGTTAATATGTGTCAACTTGGCTGGGCAATGGTGCTTAGTTGTTTGACCAAACACTAGCTAGGTAATACTATGAAGGTATTTTGTAGATATGATTGTCTTTAAGCAAGGAGATTAGCTGCAGTAATGCTGGTAGAATACATCCAATCAGTTGCAGATCTAAAGAGCAATAACCAAGGTTTCTCAGACAAGGAATTCTAATTCAAGACTATAACATAGACATCTTTTCCTGAGTTTCCAGTGTGATTTCCTCACTTATAGATTAGGACTGAAATCTTAAGTGAATTTCCAGTCAGTTTACACCATGGATTTAGGACTTGCCAGCCCCACAATCACGCGAGCCAATTACTTAAAATCTTTCTCTCCTCCCCTCTTTTTTCCCCTATAACCATGTATCCTATACTGTATATGTAATGATATGTGTCTTATATATATATAGATGAGTAGATATGTAGACATATCTGTTGTTGTTTAGTCACTAAGTTTTGTCCTACCCTTTTGTGATCCCATGGACTGTAGCCTGCTAAACTCCTTTGTCCATTGGATTTCTAAGGCAAGAATACTGGAGCGGGTTGCCATTTCCTTTTCCAAGGGATCTTCTTGACCAAGGGATCAAACCTGCATTTCCTGCACTGGTAGGTGGATTCTTCACCACTGAGCCACCAGGGAAGCCCATGTAGACATATAGACATCGGTAATATTATAATCTCCAACAATTTATATTTGCTTTAAGAATCTTGACTGATGCAGTGTGTACTGCCTTACCACTTACCATCTACATAACCTTGAGACATTTCTTTGGCATCTGAGTATTTGCTTTTTTGTCTTTAAAATGAAGATATATTTTATTTTATGGTAGTAATAGCACTTAGGAGATCTACCCTCTTAACAGATTTTCTGTTTTGTAGGCACACTATTTAACAGGATATGATATCTCTAGAAGTTACTTGTCTTAACTGAAATTTTATACTTGGGTATGTGTTCTCAGTTGCTTCAGTCATGTCCAACGCTTTGTGACCCCATGGACTGTAGACCCCCAGGCTCCTGTGCCCGTGGGATTTTCCTGGCAAGAATACTGAAATGGGTTGCCATGCCCTTCTCCAGGGGATCTTTCTGACTCAGGGATCGAACCCGCATCTCTTCCATTTCCTACATTGCCAGCAGATTCTTTACCACTAAGCCACCAGGGATGCCCAGGTTACTTTTTATACTTACTGAATAGTAAATCTCTATTTTCTCCTCACCCTAGTCTCTGAAAAACACAGTTTTACTTTTTGTTTCCACAACTTTGAATGTTTTAGACACCTCATATAAGTAGAATCATGCTGTATTTGTCTTGCAATGGGCTTATTTCCTTAAGCATGACGTCATCCATGTTCATGTATGTAGTCACAATGTCAGGATTTCCTCCTTTGTAAGATCAAGCAATATTTCAATATATGTATCTAACAATACTTGTAAATTTGTAAAGGGTAAATGACATAAACAGTGAAAAACACACCTTAAGAGTGGCTGTCACTGTGTAGGTGTTCCTACAAAGATAACTACTTAGCAAATCAAACAAGCAAATTGAAAAAACAAAGCAAAAAAATCTTGTGTTTTGGTTAATCATGAAACTGGGATAAACCTACTAGATAGGAGAAGATCAGACCAGTGTATGTCACTACCTGTCATCTATAGTAAAGTAGCAGCTTGATCACATCATTGGGAGGATCTGAGTTACCTGATTTTGCCACTCAACTCTGTTGGATGACCAAGCCAATTCATCTTGAAGAGTTTCATGTTTTTCATTGATAAACAGAGGAAATAAATGCTACAAATATTTATGAAGATCAAGTGATACAGTGTATGTGAATGCAATTTGTTTAGAGCATTTTATAAATATATAAAACACTACTCCATGAGAAGTACCAAGGTGTTCCATAAAAGCAAGGTTTATATAGGGATAATATCTTTTAAGACACTTGAAGTGTCCAGGAAGAAGAATATTTTATTTAAAAAAAAAAAGCAACATTCAGTCTTGCTTATGCATCTTTTATTCAGTTTCAGTTCTTTGCTTCTAAATCTGAAAGATATTATTATGTGCTTACATATCATAACCCTCTCTCAATGAAAGGCAGTGCCACATCAGATATTTTCGAAATAATTACTGCTTGAGTTCTGAGCTGGTCCAGGTTGCATGCTACTAAGAAAAACATCTGAAAGATTACTGAGTGGAATTAATTTGTATCCTAGTTACTTTGCAGGTGTTTTAACTCAAAAGTTTGATCAACAATGTAAATATTCAAATTACCCATTTAAGATTCTTTTCATAGAATCACATAAAGTGTGCTCTTAAAACTTTAAAATGCATCCCTGTCTCTCTCTATAAAAATCAGACCCAAAACAAGGGCTTCTGAAACTGTTTCTAAAAACCTGTCAAAATAATAAAAGACATGAGATCATTAAAAATACATTGGAGTAAAAATATCTCTGAAATGAGGATGTCATTTCTTCTCTAATCATCTATTGCCATTAAATTGGAACACTGGTTGGATTTCAAACATAATAAGAGGTCTCTTATATTCAACTGTCGTATTATGTTACCCTATGTGATTTTGTGAGATGTTATGTTAGCAAATAATGAGAAAGCAGTGAATATAATTCAGACTAGTATAAACTAGATAAGATGACTTGACAACTGAAATTTAAAAGGGAAAGTACTTACAGTAGTTTCATATCGGGTATCCTCATCAAGTTATAAATCTAGCAGAGGTGTTTAGTATGAAGGTTGCTAAGAATATATTGCCAGGAAAGATTCAAATTGTGTTGAGCAGTTTTAAGATGCTTCTTGGTTTTATAAAAAATATTTATTTAAGTATTCAAATGTTAAATATGTCAAAAATGAAAAAAAAAACAAATTTAATTTTGACAATACTTCTCTGAAGACTTGAAACCAAATCTTTATTCTAACACATTTTTTTCCTGGAAAAGATAGTGTGATGAGATGTCTAGCTTTGAATAATAGGTATTTACATGGCAAAAGAACATCCGTAATTGAAGACCCTTTTTAAGGCTATGATATTATTTTATTTAAATCATCAATATTCTGGGCTTGGCTTACTTTACGAAGAGAAGATTCATTCTTTGCTGAAGCATAATTGCATTATCAGATATTAAGAAGAAGCCATAAACCACAAAATGGAAATTAGCCCTCCAATGGCCATTTTATACTCTGAAGAAGATTTTACTTTAACATTTTTGTTGCCAACCACAACAGTAGCATGCTAAGATGAGAAACCCAGATTTTAACATCACTCCAACCTGAATAAAATTTAAATATATGAACACTAAATTGAATAATCAATAATAGATTTTTAGTCAGATAACCATCTCTTTGGCAGTAAATGGCATGTAGGCAAATTTATCTAAGCAAACTCCATCTTCATTAGTGTCACAGCTTTGCAGAATCTTTTAGAAGCAGGAAGATATGTTCATGTTTTCCATCGCTCAATTGTTTTTCAGTCACCATTAAAAATTTGCAACAACACTACCACTTTCTCTTCATTGTCTATTCAGATTTGCAAATGGAATTTATTGCAAGCGATTCCATTTTACAGATTAAATTAATGTTATTATAAAGAGCTTGAAAACTCAAAGATATTTATGAGTCATTCTGAGAAAGGAGCTGCACTCAGTTGTAATGATTAATAATAAGTCCCCCAAATCTTAACAGAAGAAATTGCCACCCTGCGCATATTTTGAGCACAAAACAGATAACTATAATTCTAAAAGAGGAACCAAAGAAGCGTTGTGATGTGAATGTATCAGTTGGGGTTAGCATGTTATTTGTGGATTGAGTAGTTTTGCTTTCAAAGTTGGTTGACCTGTGCCTGGATAAACTTGAAAGTATTGCAAACTATGCATATGAGTATTTGAGCATATATATATATATATATATATATATATGTGTGTGTGTGTGTATATATGTATATATGTGATAGATCATTATAATAATCCCAATTAATTTCACCTCTTCAAAATTGGATATTACTTAGATGCTGTTCCTGCCATCAATAGGTGAAGTCTATTGTCCATTCTCCTATATATGAGCCAGCCATGTAACCTGCATTGGCAGATGTGACTCTTAGTCTTCAGGTGAATTCATGCATGTGCAGGGGCCCAGTTGAGATGAGGTGAAGAATCACCTAGCTAACCTACACAATTGTGAGAAATCATAAATCACTGTTGTTTAAGCCACTGAACTTGGAAGGATATGCTTTTCAGGAATAAATAAGTCCAACAATATCAAAACTAAATCACCTAAGCTTAACACTGGAATTTTGCGACTAGTTTAAAAATGACAATATATTTATTTCTTGAATATGCTAAGTGTAGAAAATATTTCTATTTCATATAAAATAACATCCTAACATAATGTTGTTGAGTTATACTTGGAGTTTCACAGCTGAAGGTGAAGTTGGCATCCCTGTTGCATTAATCAACTTTCTTCGACTTGTTGAGAGGATACAATTGCCTTTAACCAATAAGAGCAAGCAGTACATGTTGATAAGTAAAAACAATCAGGGACTTCCCTGGTGGTCCAGTGGCTGAGACTCTGAACTCCCAGTGCAAGTGGCCTGGGCTCAGTCCTCGGTAAGGAAACTATTAATAGATTCCACATGCCACAACTAAGAGCTCACATGCCACAAATGAAGATCCTGCATGCTGCGACTAAAACCTGGTGCAGCCAAATAAATTAATTTAAAAAAGAAAGAAAAAGTAACCAAGTTACTTAGGTTTGAAGTAAGTGAGCATACTTTAAAGATATTCTAATATTATTAGTTGAAATGACTAATGATAATGTGGAAAGAAAGGGAAGACGGGGCATTGACTGCCTGATACATATAAGGTAGAGGAGGTGGATGAAGTTAATATAGTCTAAATCTCTGGTGACAGCAGGATACACACAGATGTTCAAAATTGCAAGGGCTGGAATTTTTCTTACTGGCTTCTAAATAAATATGTGGTGCCCTTTTGCTCATATTTGAGTATAAAAGTTTGAGAGAAGGAGCAAACAAAAAAAGTTAATTAACAGAGAAAACAGGATTTTCTTGATGGCACAGTGATTAGGACTCCTGGCTTCCACTGTAGGGGCATAGGTTCGATCCCCGGTCTGGAAACTAAAGATCCCTCAGGTTGTGTGCTGCGCTTAGTCACTCAGTCGTGGCCAACTCTTTGCGACCCCGTGGGCTGCAGCCTGCCAGGCTCCTCTGTCCATAGGGATTCTCCAGGCAAAAATATTGGAGTGGGTTGCCATACCGTCCACCAGGGAATCTTCCCTACCCCGGGACTGAACCCAGGTCTCCCGCATTGCGGGCAGATTCTTGACCATCTAAGCCACCAGGGAAGCCCTTAGGCTGTGTGACATGGCCAAAAATAAAGGAGAGAAAACTGGATAATGTGTGAATCTTTGAAGTGGATAGAAAGATAAGGGCCCTGTTAGGAAATATATTTGGAGGGAGGTATCCAAAAGAGGACGAGGTGTGGTGACTGTTTTGTTTTCTGAATGAGCCCAAAAGACAATCGGGAATAAATAACTGTTTTGGGCATAAGCGGAAATTTATACCTAAAATCCAGAGTCAACTGGTTTTGTGTTTGGAGATTTAATAGAAAAGTGTTGGGTCACTCCGGAAAAGTAAACTGCATATGGATTAACTTTGTTTATTTTTTTCAAAAAGAAATATTTGCTGGAGGAGACATTGCAAATACATTATCATTTCAAGTAAACTGATCTTTTAGGTTTGGAGTCAGGATTTGGGAATATAAAACAAAAACCCTAAATCATTAATTTTGCTATAATAACTTTTTTGAAATAAAAAATTGAGGGAAAACTTAGTATTCTCAGCCCAACTCAAGTTCTCAACATATGGAAGCTCAAGTTTTTAAATCCTGAGGAGGGAGGTAAAGAGGTAGATGGCCAGCAAAGGCAGAGAAATAATGGGCAACCCAATCTCAGGAATAATTTGGAAGGGAGGTTGGCCCAGGGCTCTCCCACCCAGACCTTTCTTGCTTGTGGCTCAGATGGTAAAGAATCTGCCTGCAATGCAGTTTTGATCCCTGGATCAGGACAATCCCCTGAAGAAGGGAACGGCAACCCACTCTAGTATTCTTGCCTGGAGAATTCTAAGGACAGAGGATCCTGGAGGGATGCAGTCCATGGAAGAGTCAGACGTGACTGACTGACTAATAGTTTCACTTTCACTTTCTCATGCCCAAATCTGTCCTGCTTAGACCTGGAAATATAGGCAATATATGGAATAGTTAACATTCTTCTCTAAGCTCCCAATAAACCGCAGAGCCAAATCTCTATTACTATCTATCCAAACTGAAGGAAACCAGCACCACCAGGTGGCCCCACACTGCAGTGGGGACTTCAGTGGGGTGGATCCTCATCCAGCTCCAAAGTACTGTCGTCTATTGCACAGGATCTTACTAACAATCACATCACTAATAATCACATCAAGCTCTCTGTACAGTAACAGCGTTTTAGATAATTGGATTTTCAGGTTCCTCTTAGAGTGAAGTTTTACTGAGTACACCAAAAAGAACAAAGCCTAGAATTCCATGAGTTTTATTCTCTTTCTAGTGATTTAGAAACAAAGAATTTTTAGCTAATTTAGAAATCTCCATTGGCTAGCAATATACTCTGAAAATCACCTGAAGACTTACTCATTCAGTGAGAATATTTACTTGGGCCAGTAACCCTCCCACAGAGGAAAAGTTAAAAAAAAATAATCCCCCATTAAAAAAATTAATAATATCAAAGAGATAAAATTGTCAAAATATAGGAAAGAATAAAAACCTAGAGGATATTTTCCAACCTTTAAGAAATAGCAAGGAGTTCTGTTTTTTGTGCGGAAAGTTAATATCCTTACAAATCAACATCTCACAGATAACAACTATAGTATCTAAACAAAACACAGGGATCTGAAACATAAAGGAAAGCAGACCATCAGGGACTTCCCTGGTGGTTCAGTGGCTAAAACTTTGAGGTCCCAATGCAAGGAACCTGGGTTTGATCCCTGTTTGGGAAACTAGACCCCACATGCCACAGCTGATAGTTCACACGCTGCAGTGAAGACTCAGTGCAGTCAAATAGATAAAGGTAAAAAAAGAAAGAAAAGTTGGTCAATTTTGAAGTGGACCCAATATCTAAGTAAAGTTACTGGTCAGGTTGTTTCCTGTTTCCAGGACTTTACACTGCAGACAGTGATGTAGGAAACTCCAGTAGAGTCCTTTCACTGTTCTGGCCAGAAAAATAGAGAAAGAGCTGTGCGCGCCAGGATGGGATCTCAGAAAGGAAAGGAGGAGACCCAAAATAAAAGAGAAAGGACTCAAAACTTATGTGTTTAAATACTGCTCAAGTTGCTGGTTCACATTTGAAACATGCATTCATGGGGTAGATAGAAAACAGTCCAAAGTAGGAACTGATAGACAGCAAAAAAATTAAGATTTAAGATGCTGTCAAGTCAGGCAAAGTAAAGGTTTTTGTTTAAGTCTAGCCAGGTTAATTTTCTTCTGAAGCAAAAACATCAGCCCTCTTCAGAGTACTAAAACAATATCCAGAGTCTCCATAGCTTTATGCAATTAAACTTGAATATTTAGACAAATTTACTGATCCACAGGAAAATATTACTTACCATATATCAAGAATGATCTTGAATCTATAGTAATTATGATATTGACACAAAGATAGAAAAATAGAGCAATGAAAGAGAAGACAGCTCTGAAACACATCCTTGTATACATTGAAGCTCAACTTATAACAAAGGTTTAACAATGGGAAAACATATGGAGAAAAATGAAATTAAACATCTACTTTGCACAAAAATCATTTTGAACTTGGTCTAAGCCTAAGTGTAAAATGAAAAATTATTAGCTTTTTAAGATAATGTAGAAAAATATCTCTCTATTTTTGGTAGGAAAAATTCTTTTAACCAAGAATAGAAAATAATAAGTAATAAAAAAAAGTAATAAATTCAACCATATTAAAATTAACTTCTGTTTTTCAAAAGATACCATAAGATAACAATGTAGAAATGAAAATTAAAGCCACAATGTACACTCACCAGATTGTCAGACTTTTTAAAATTTGACATTACCAAGTATTTGTTGATGGGATGAAGCAAATGTAATATCCATACACTTCTGCCAGATGTAAAAGTTTATCCAAATGTTTTGGATAATATTATATTATATCCAGTATATGTGAGGAAATTGTGAATCTATTTTGGATTACATACTAGAGAAATAGCTGGAAACATTTTTATTAACAGTCCCACACTGAAAACAAGGTACTTTTCTTGAGGTTATATGGGAGTATATTTCATAATTATTTTCAAACTCAAAAAGCATGCTAGGGAGTTCCATGGTTGCCTAGTGGTTAGGATTCCAGGCTTTCACTGCAGTGGCCCAGGTTCAATCCCTGTTCCAGAATTGACACTTTGCAAGCCATGTGGCTATAAAACCACAGGTGATTTAAGGGGAAGAAAAAGTGAGGAAGGAATAAAGGAAAGATGGAAGGAAGGGAAGGAGAGAAGAAGGAAAAAGTAAAAAAGAAATAAAGCAGTAGTAAAGACCAGGAACAACAGATTGGTTCAAAATTGGGAAAGGAATAATCAAGGCTGTATATATTGTCACCTGTTTACTTAAATTACATGAGGAGTACATCACACAAAACGCCACTCTGGATGAAGCACAAGCTGGAATCAAGATTTCTGGGAGAAATATCAATAACCTCAGATATGCAGATGTGCAGATGACATCACCTTTATGGAAGAAAGCAAAGAGTAACTAATGAGCCTCTTGATGAAGGTGAAAGAGGAGAGTGAATATCTGGCTTAAAACTCAAGATTCAAAAAACAAAGATCATGGCATCTGGTCCCATCACATCATGGCAAACATATGGGAATACAATGGAAACAGTGACAGACTTAATTTCCTCGAACTCCAAAATCAATGAGGTCAGTGACTAGAAGCCATGAAATTAAAAGATGCTTGCTCCTTGGAAGAAAAACTATTACAAACCTAGACAGCATATTAAAAAGCAGAGACATTACTTTGCCAACAAAGATCTGTATAGTCAAAGCTATGGTTTTTCCAGCTCAGCTCAGTTCAGTTCAGTCACTCAGTCATGTCCGACTCTTTACGACCCCATGAATTGCAGCACGCCAGGCCTCCGTGTCCATCACCAACTCTCAGAGTTTACTCAAACTCATGTCAATCGAGTCAGTGATGCCATCCAGCCATCTCATCCTCTGTCGTCCCCTTCTCCTCCTGCCCCCAATCCCTCCAAGCATCAGGGTCTTTTCCAATGAGTCACCTCTTCGTGTGAGGTGGCCAAAGTATTGGAGTTTCAACTTCAGCATCAGTCCTTCCAATGAACACTCAGGACTGATCTCCCTTAGGATGGACTGGTTGGATCTCCTTGCAGTCCAAGAGACTCTCAAGAGTCTTCTCCAACACCACAGTTCAAAAGCATCAATTCTTCTCTCAGCTTTCTTTCTAGTCCAACTCTCACAGCCATACATGACCACTGGAAAAATCATAGCTTTGACGAGACAGACCTTTTTGTCAAAGTAATGTTGGCAGAAGATATTAAGAAGAGGTGGCAAGAATACATAGAAGAACTGTGCAAAAAAGATCTTCACAACCCAGATAATCACGATAGTGTGATCACTCACCTAGAGCCAGACATCCTGGAATGTGAAGTCAAGTGGGCCTTAGGAAGCATCACTATGAACAAAGCTAGTGGAGGTGATGGAATTCCAGTTGAGCTATTTCAAATCCTGAAAGATGATGCTGTGAAAGTGCTACACTCAATATGCCAGCAAATTTGGAAAACTCAGCAGTGGCCACAAGGCTGGAAAAGGTCAGTTTTCATTCCAATCCCAAAGAAAAGCAATGCTAAAGAATGTTCATCTCACACGCTAGTGAAGTAATGTTCAAGATTCTCCAAGCCAGGCTTCAGCAATATGTGAAGCATGAACTTCCAAATGTTCAAGCTGGTTTTAGAAAAGGTTTTTCCAGTAGTCATGTACAAATGTGAGAATTGGATCATAAAGAAGGCTGAGCACTGAAGAATTGATACTTTTGAGCTGTGGTGTTGGAGAAGATTCTTGAGAGTCCCTTGAACAGCAAGGAGATCAAACCAGTCAATCCAAAAGGAAATATTCATTAGAAGGAATAATGCTGAAGCTGAAGCTCCAATGCTTTGGTCACCTGATGCAGAACTAACCCATGGAAAAGACACTGATGGTGGGAAAGATTAAAAGCAGGAGGAGAAGGGATCAACAGAGGCTGAGATGGTTGTATGGCATCACCGACTCAATGGACATGAGTTTGAGCAAGCTCCAGGAGATGGTGAAGGACAGGCAAGCCTGGTGTGCTGCAGTCCATAGGGTCGTAAAGAGTTGGACACAACTGAGCAACTGAACAACAACAACAAAGATCAGGATGTATGTGAATGTATTGAGCAGAATAAAATGAATACAAATGGATGGGCCACTGTCTATAAAATCCTAGTGCCCAAAGGAATAAATCTCAGTGATTGAGGATCAGTATCAGCTCTGAGTTTAGGGCTTCCCAGTAGTGGCTCCTAGCGGTCTTGAGTCTTGTTAATTGAAAAGGCCTGTCCTCATGCTTGTACCCTGTTATATTGAGATGAGGACAGGTTGATTTGATAGACACACCTGGTCAGAAAGTGAGGGAATGGGAAGTATGTAGCAGTGATCTCAAGTGATTTTGAAAGTTAGCTGGTTATCTGGTGATAAGGCTGTGGCTACTCTTGAGCAGCAGAAGAAAGCGTGACACAAGGTGTGGGCAGAGAAAGGACGAGCTGAAACCTCCTAGTACTTCTACATCTGCCTGAAATTTCCTTCAACAACAATGCTTCTCACAGATCAACGGTCCCTGAGGTATGCCAGGCTACAGTTGTTACCAGTGTACAGGGACATGAGTGCAAAATTTAGAATAAACATTTAGAAATTTTATAGTGAATCGATCACCTAAGGGTGTGATCAGTTTAGTGTTATGTGGTGCATTACAAATGAAAGCTGAGTGGAAATATTGCACCACATAGAGATTGGAGGTTTAGGTTGCTGTGTAACTATAACTAATAGGTCCAATTTACTGTAACTTTTGTTATGCAGTTATTTAAAATTTTCATCAAGTTTTTAAAGAATTTATAGTTTAATATTATTGTTTACAGTAGGGAAGTAAACATTGCCTTATTCTTTAAGTTTTACCCTAATTTACATAATGGTGAGTCCAGCTTCAACTTTGTGAATATGGGAGTGAGAATAAACTAAATGATAACAATAGAAATGATTCTGAGGAAATGGAGATCAAATGAGTTCATACTAGTTTTACTTAAAAGTATGACTGTCATATATTAACCTTAATTTATGGTAAATTGCTGAAACAACATTGTATTATTTGTGGAAATGTAATAGCTAATGAGGCAATTAAACTCACAAAACTTAAATGGCATTAACATAAAAAGCATAAAGAATTAAGTTAAAAGCCAAAGAATGATTTGAAAGACAGATTATTAAGTTAAAAAGTCAACAGAACAGATGTTCGATATTTTACATTTAAACATGGGTGCATTGCTGGCTTATAAAGTAGCACTTTGGGTTGCTAAGAATGAAGAAAACATAAACAATGCCAAAGACCTTAGTGAAATACTGCAGCAAATGCATTCACTTGAAAATGTTCAGTGACTGCTGCAAAAAAAAGTAATTCAAGTACTATGTTTCAGTGACACATCATATTTGAGCATATTTGGATTCTGAGGACTGGTTAGAAGAATAGATAGTGCTAGCAAAATATTCTTCTTTGTAGCTTAATTGTACACAAATTTTGTTAAAAGGGCATTTCTTTAAGTATACAGAAAATTTAAGTTTAATGATTTTACAATAGAAGATTCTTCTTTCTATTTTGCTTAATTTATAACAAACACAACTACCGTTGCACTATGTAAAAAGTATGATTTCCTGCATTGCCAACAAATATGCTTTGGAAGTTAAATTTTGGGTGCAAGTGTATTCTAATGGTGCAGCTGCAATGGCAGGAAAACATCCTGCAGTGGTTCTCCTAATTAAGGAGCTTGTATCAGAATGTAAAGCAGCCTAATGTTATCTTCAAAAATGCTACATTTTTTAAAAAGTCATTTTAGCTAAAAAGTGTGTTTAGTGATGTAGGAAAATTATAAACTATGGAATGGCTAATGGGTTAAATTTGATATTATTCTTCATTAAGTGATTAAAGAGAAAATGACTGTAAATAACTATCAGTGCAAACTGAGCTACTAAGTTTATTGGAGTTGAAGAGTCTATAAAGAACATGTGCACTAAGAAAAGATCTCATAATATTTTTGGCAGGTAACAAACTAGTTTGATTCCAATTACTGGGAACCAGATGTGAACAAAACAACCATTTTGTTTATTTGTCTGATATGTTTGTCATTTTTAATTAGCTTATCACTTAAGCAAAAATGAAATGCAATATTTTTTTCCAGTGGTAGAAAAGGTCAAAGAACAATGACAAAAGTGACAAGTTGGAGGTTTTCAACAAACTGTAATGACATGTTCCAAAATTTATAATAAATGGTGATATAATAAATGGTGATATGGAGATAAATGGTGATATTATTATTATACATCTGCCAAATTTATCATGGAACACCATATAAATTTTTTGAGCTATCTTAATTTTTTAACGCAAGAAAGATCAGTTCATAGGATAACCTTGGATCCATAATCCACTTATTTCATTAAACAACAATATAAACTAAACCCAAATTCTATAACATAAATTATTAGAATTGCTACTAATGAAGGATTAAAAACACTTTGTGAGCACACAATATAACTTGCTTTTTTTTTTCTTTTTGAGACTTTAAACTTTTACTTTTGTATTGGGGTGTAGCTGATTAACTTCCCTGCTGGCTTAGCTGGTAAAGAATCCACCTACAAAGCAGGAGACCTGAATTTGATCCCTGGGTTGGGAAGATCCCCTGGAGAAAGGAATGGCTACCCACTCCAGTATTCTGGCCTGGAGAATTCCATGGACTGTATAGCCCACAGGGTCACGAAGAGTCAGACACAACTGAGCGACTTTCACTTCACAGCTGATTAACAGTGTTGTAATAGTTTCAGAAGAACCTCGAAGGGACTCAGCCAAACAAATCAGTTCAGTTCAGTCACTCAGTCCTATCTGACTCTTTGCGACCCCATGGACTGTAGCACACCAGGCTTCCCTCAGTTCAGTTGCTCAGTCGTGTCCAACTCTTTGTGACCCCATGGAATG
The DNA here is from genome assembly GCF_023699985.2 of Odocoileus virginianus. NCBI lineage: Eukaryota > Metazoa > Chordata > Mammalia > Artiodactyla > Cervidae > Odocoileus > Odocoileus virginianus. The sequence goes on along the minus strand of NC_069686.1, from coordinate 40,996,922 downwards.
CAGCACTCCAGGCTTCCCTGTCCATCACCAGCTCCTGGAGTTTGCTTAAACTTCTGTCCATCGAGTTGGTGATGCCATTCAGCTATCTCATCCTCTGTCGTCCCCTTCTCCTACTGCCTTCAATCTTTCCCAGCATCAAGGTCTTTTCCAGTGAGTCAGATCTTTGCATTAGGTGGCAAAAGTATTGGAGTTTCAGCTTCAGCATCAGTCCTTCCAATGAATATTCAGGACTGATGTCCTTTAGGATTGACTGGTTTGATCTCCTTGCAGTCCAAGGGACTGTCCAGAGTCTTCTCCAACACCACAATTCAAAAGCATCAATTCTTCAGCACTCAGCTTTCTTTATGGTCCAACTCTCACATCCATAAATTGCTACTGGAAAAACCATAGCTTTGACTAGACTGACATTTGTCAGCAAAATTCTGTCTCTGCTTTTTAATATGCTGTCTAGGTTTGTCATAGCTTTTTTTTTTTTTTCAAGGAGCAAGCACCTTTTAATTTCATGGCTGCAGTCACTATCTGCAGTTATTTTGGAACCCCCGAAAAATAGCCTCTCAATATTTCCATTGGTTCCCCATCTATTACCAGGAAGTGATGGGACCAGATGGCATGATCTTAGTCTTTTGAATCTTGAGTTTGAAGCCAGTTTTTCATTCTCCTCTTTCACCTTCATCAAGAGGCCCTTCAGTTCCTTTTTGCTGTCATAAGGATGATGTCATCTGCTTATCTGAGGTTATTGATATTTTCCCCTGCAATCTTGATTCCAGTTTGTGCTTCATCCAGCTCAGTATTTTACATGATGTACTTTGCATATAAGTTAAATAAGCAGGGTAACAATATACAGCCTTGAAGTACTCCTTTCCCAATTTGGAACCAGTACGTTGCTCCATGTCCGGTTCTAACTATTGCTTCTTGACCTGCGTGCAGATTTCTCAGGAGACAGGTAAGATGGTCTGGTATTCCCATCTCTTTAAGAATTTCCCACAGTTTGTTGTAATTCACACAGTCAAAGTCTTTGGCACAGTCAATAAAGCAGAATTAGAATTTTTTCTGGATTTTTTTCTTTAACTCTCTTGCTTTTTCGATGATCCAGCGGATGTTGGCAATTTGATCTCTGGTTCCTTTTCCCTTTCTAAATCCAGCTTGAACATCTGGAAGTTCTCCATTCTGGTAATGTTGAAGCTTCACTTGGAGAATTTTGAGTGTTACTTTGCTAGTGGGTGAGATGAGTGCAATTGTGCTTTAGTTTGAACATTCTTTGGCATTGCCTTTCTTTGGGATTGGAATGAAAACGGAACTTTTCCAGTTCCGCTTTGGGCACTGCTGAGTTTTCCAGATTTTCTGGCATGCTGAGTGCAAAATTTTCATAGTATCATCTTTTAGGATTTGAAATAGCTCAACTGAAATTCCATCACCTCCACTAGCTTTGTCTGTAGTGGTGCTTCCTAAGACCCACTTGACTCCAGGATGTCTGGCTCTAGGTGAATGATCGCACCATTGTGGTTATCTGGGTGACTAAGATCTTTTTTGTACAGCTCTTCTGTGTATTCTTGCAACCTCTTCTTAATATCTTCCGCTTCTGTTAGGTCCATACTTTCTGTCCTTTATTGTGCCCATTTTTGTATGAAATGTTCCCTTGGTATGTCTAATTTTCTCGAAGAGATCTCTAGTCTTTCCCATTTTATTGTTTTCCTCTATTTCTTCATATTGATCACTGAGGAAGGCTTTGTTTTCACTCCTTGATATCTTTTTTTTTTTCTCCTTGATATTCTTTGGAACTCTGTATTCAAATGGGTATCTCTTTCCTTTTCTCCATTGCTTTTAGCTTCATTTGTGAGGCCTCATCAGACAACCATCTCGCCTTTTTGCATTTCTTTTTCTTAGGGATTGTCTTGAACACCACCTCTGATACAATGTCATGAACCGCCATCCATAATTCTTCAGGTACTCTGTCATACATATAGATGTATTCATTCTCCCCCAAAGTCCCCTCCCATCCAGACTGGCACAAAACATTCCATGTGCTATACAATAGTCCCTTGTGGTTATCTGTTTTAAATATAACAGTGTGTACATGACCTTCCCAAAGTCTCTAACTATCCATTCCCCACAGCAACCATAATTTTGTTTTCTGAGTCTGTCTCTTTCTGTTCTGTAAGGTCATTTTTATCATTTTGTTTTAGGTTCCACATATAAGGGATGTCATATGATATTTCTCTTTTGCTATCTGAATTATTTCACTTGGTATGACACTCTCTATGTCAATCCATGTTCCTGCAAATGGAATTATTTTATTCTTTTTAACAGCTGAATAATATTCCATTGTATATATGTACCACATTTTTTTTATTCATTCCTTTATTGATGGACATTTAGGTTGCTCCCATGTCTTAGCTATTGTAAATAGTGCTACAATGAACATTTTGGTGCATGCATCCTTTTGGATCATGTTTTTCTCCAGATATGTGCCCAGGAGTGGGATTGCAGGGTCATACGGTGGCTTTATTTTTAGATTTTAAGGAACTTCCATACTGATCTCCATGGGACTTCCCAGGTGACACTAGTGGTAAAGAACCCACCTGCCAATGCAAGAGACATAAGAGGCATGGAATTGAAACCTGGATTTAGAAGAACTCCTGGAGGGGAGGGCATGGGAACCCACTCCAGTATTTTGCCTGGAGAATCTCTTGGACAGACGAGCCTGTTGGGCTACATTTCATACAGTTGCAGAGTCAGAAAGGATTGAAGTGACTTTCCATGCACACAAACATACTGTTCTCCATAGTGGCTGTACAAATTTACATTCCCACTAGAAGTACAGGAAGGTTCCCTTCTCTCCACACCCTCTCCAGCATTTGTTTCTTTGTGGATGTTTTGATGATAGCCATTCTGACCAGTGTGAGTGATGTCTCCTTGTAATTTTGATTTGCATTTCCCTAATAACTAGGGATGTTGAACACATTTTCATGTGCCTATTGGCCATCTGCATGTCCTCTTTGGAGAAATGTCTATTCAGGTCTTTTGCCCATTTTTTGAGTGGATTGTTTGTTTTTATGTTATTAAGTATCATAAGCTGTTTGTAAATTTTAGAGACTAATCCTTTATTGGTCACATCATTTACAAATATTTTGTTCCAAGCTGTGGTTTGTCATTTTGTTTTGTTTATTGTTTCCTTTGCTGTGCAAAAAGTCTTGAGTTTAAGTAGGTCCCATTTGTTTATTTTTGCTTTTATTTCCATTATTCTGAGAGATGGATCGAAAAAGATGTTGCTATAATTTATATCAGAGTGTTTTGTGCCTATATTTTCCTTTAGGAGTTTTATAGTATCTGATCTCACATTTATGTATTTAATCTATTTTGAGCTTATTTTGTGTATTGAATTAAGGAATGATCAAATTTCATTTTTTTACATGTGGATGCCCTGTTTTCCCTGCACCATTTGCTGAAGAGACTTGTCTTTCCAACCTTGTGTAATCTTGCCTGCTCTGTCATAGATTAATTGACCATAGGTGCATGGGCTCATTTCTGGGTTTTCTATCCTGTTCAATTGATCTATATTTCTATTTTTGTGCCAGTATGATACTGTTTTGATGACTGTAGCTTTGTAGTATAGTCGGAATTCAGGGTGTTTGATTCCTCCAGCTCTGTTTTTCTTTTTCAAAATTGCTTTTGATATTCAGGGTATTTTGTGTTTCCATACACATTTTGAGGTTTGGGGGCTTCCCTTGTAGTACAGCTGGTAAAGAATCTGCCTGCAATGCAGGAGACCAGGATTCAATCCCTGGGTTAGGAAGATCCCCTGCAGAAGTGAAATGCTACCCACTCCAGTATTCTTCCCCGGAGAATTCCATGGACTGTATAGTCCATGGGGTTGCAAAGAGTCAGATACGACTGAGTGAAGTTCACTTGCACTTTTCACTTTGAGGTTTTTTTCCTTCTAATTCTGTGAAAAATACCATTGGTAATTTGATTTGGATTGCATTGAATCTGTAGATTGCCTTGGGTAGTATAGTCATTTTGACAGTATTGATTCTCTCAATCCATGAACATGGCATATCTTTCCATCTATTTATGTCTTCCTCAATTTCTTTCATCAGCATCTTATAGTCTTTGTAGTACAGGTCTTTCATCTTCTTAGGTATTTTTGTCTCCTTAATAAACATGAAAAATAATTATCCTTAGTTTGCTGAAATTGCTTTAAAATTTCTTCCCACAGCAGTTTCTGGGAAGGAAAGCTTAGTAAGGCTGATTTTTCTACTCTGAGTACTATCAATACTAAAACAAAATATAGAAAAAATTTAGCTTTGTGTTATGCCCTATGAATAGTATTGGCATCAATCCAACCTGTTTTTGAGAAGCAAAATGAGAAGTGCATTGCAGGTAGATTCTTACCATCTGAGCCACCTGTGAAGCCCCTATCACTATGACCTGTGAATAGAATTGTCATCAATTCAACCTGTTTTAGAGAAACTAAACAAGAAGTGAACTCATTTGTCACATTAAAAACTTTCAATGTTTGTAGGCAGTCTTTATTCAGTGTACTGATTAGCATCTAGTATAGAATCATTGTTTTATTCCTGAGAGTCTCCTTTTGCTATGAGGAGGGACTACATGATGTGAAATTGTAATCCCGAGTTTCATTCCCAGATATTCACTTCAAAACCGATGTGTATGGTTTTGTAATTTTTTTCTATGCTGTGTATGTTCTGATAATATTCATTAAATTTAATTTTATTGTTATTGAACCAAAAAAAGTTTCTAAAGAAGGATTTAAGTATTTTTCTGTGCTATTGAAACAGCTTGAGTGACTAGAAAACTTTGTAAATTTATTAAAGCAAAATAGTTGAATCAAAATAAATTTAAAAAGTGAAAAATGCCAGCATGAAAAAATAAATTGATAAGATAAAGTTTAAACAAGAATAAGGACACTGTGCAATGGTGACTTCAAGTGTAAGAAAGAAGATTGAGGAAGAATGGCCTTAAAGTCAGAGACTGGAAAGTGATTCTGAAGAGAATTGAAGTCATTATTTCCTGCTGGAGACACAGTGAGATATCTGATTGGTCCATTTGGTGTAAGATAATGGGTACTTGGAGATCAAGCTCTGTGCTTCCTTTCTTACTTTGGATCTGAGATGTGTACTCTCCTTTATTCCTTTGCAATTCCATAAGTTGTAGACAAAGATTTTGTCTTCAGAAGATTTTGAAATGAGGTCTCAGCTTTACAGCAGACTCTATGTCTGACTATGATTTGTAAGGTATAAATGTCCCCTTTGGTCAGAACAAAAGCTGATATTTTGGCCTCCATTTGCATGACTCCTTTGTCCATCTAAATTTTGGGCAGAAATCTGGCAAGTGGCATTTTGTCTTTGTCAATTCCAAATGCCTACTATGATAGTTTTGCAAATCATAAGCTGAAAATCAGAGGGAGGATTCCCTCTTTCATCAAAATAGTTTTCTCTCCCTCTTTGTCACTTTGTCTTATGTATCTTTATATCTTTTAATCAATAGATCTATCTATGTATCTATTTCTCTACCTCTAGCATCTATCTATTTACCAGTATCTACCAGTATAGTCTTTAGACTGGTATCCATGCACCAAGAGTTATGTGATACATACTTTTGATAATGCTCTTATCCATATTTCACTGTCAGAAGCAATATTATATTTTTCAATTTGTCCTGTTATAAAATAACATATTCTTGTTATTCTGATTTCTGAATATGTTTGTGTTACATGGAAAATTCTTCTGTACTTACTAGTCACCCCAGGGATGATCATTAAAGGGGGAAATAATGCCATCTTTCCAGCTACTTCAGCACAGACTTTTAAATGCAAGCTTATCATACTCTACTCCATTCACAGTTCTTGTCAACTTGCACTGTATGTGAATAACACAAAGATTTCAAAGACATTCCCTCTGGTTAAATAAAACCTAACCATATTCCAGAGCATGCAGAATTAATCACACATAATAATTATACAAAGAGATAATACACTTATTATGAAAGCATATATATACACCATTAAGCAAACAGTGGCATAAACTTCTGGGAAAGGAGAGAAATAAACATTAGTTGGTGATGATAAGAGGGAAGAAAAAGACACCCAGAAACATAAATTCTAAGCTTCACTGGTGAAATATTTTGGGTCTAGAGATTTTAAAGTTTGGATACTTCTGTGTCTGTGCTGGCTCCTCTTGACAATGAATCATTTGCAGGGAAACGTTTCACCTTGACAGTCCACTGTTAGCCTGGCACATAGAGCAGATTACTAAAGCATCTTGTCTATCGTTTTCAACTTTATACTTTTAAACATTTCTTTATGCCAAAAAAGTCCAGTGAGATGGATATCCAATGGAGAAACTTTTAATACCACAGGATAGATTTAGAGGAACAGAACATTTTATAGTGTGCTTCTGTTTCCAAAAGCTACCTTTACCATTCCAGAAAGTGTGATGGGTAAGGGATTTTTCTAATTAACTCCATGTTATTCTAAAGGAAGCACCCTTTTGAAATTTGACTTTGTCAGTTTAAAGCACCAAATCCAAACCAATGGAGCAAAAAAACTTTCGGTATTCACCAGTTATGTTTCTCTGAAATGAATCTTGAATCACTTTATCATTTAGGTTGTCCCTCATACTCATGAAATGACAGACTGGATATTCTTTTTACATCCCTGGATTTTTTTTTTTTTTTTTTGAGTGTTTGTAAGTTCACTTCCCAGTTTCACCCATCAAAAAAGCAAACGCATTTATACATTTACTGTTGTCTATCATGGTATCTTGCATATTTCTACAGATAATCTGTGGGTGGATATATCTGAAAGTATTTACCCTCTCTGTGGTTCACTGGCATTTCTGGTAATAAGAGAGCTATAGCTGTAAGGTGTAATTGTATCTTATTATTCCCTTTGACTTGAGAGATGAGCTGTATCTCTGTGTGCACTCTGGGACTTCAGGTTCATCATTCTCTGAGAACCCCTCTACCTGTACGTGCAAACACATACTCTGAGAGCTCCAGTATTTTGAGAAAGAAATCCAATTTATGTAATAATGCTGTACAACACAATACTTTATCACATTTCAAGTTCTTAGAATACAGGATAAGCTCTGAGCTGAGAACCAGCAACTTTAAGTTATAAGCCCAGTTCTACTGCTAACTAGCTGCATGGTCTGGGGCATGCTAATTGTCTTCTGTCAGTTTCCTTCCTCATAAATAATAAAGACATGCAGATAAGGAATTGAAGTGAGATTCATGACAAAAGGGTATGGGGATTTTGATAGCTATGTCGGTCCAAGGCCAGTTTAAAGGTGTGGATTTTTTTTTTTTTTTTAATAAAAGCTTGTCAGTCTGTTAGTTGAATAACACACAATTAATTTGCATTTAACATGGGAGGTCTTAGTGTGCAATTTTTACTGTCTTTTTAACCCTTTCCAATGCAAGTTCTTGAGACTCCCTTGGACTGCAAGGAGATCCAACCAGTTCATCCTAAAGGAGATCAGTCCTGGGTGTTCATTGGAAGGACTGATGTTGAAGCTGAAACTTCAATACTTTGGCCACCTGATGCGAACAGCTGACTCATTGGAAAAGACCGTGATGCTGGGAAAGATTGAGGGCAGAAGGAGAAGGGGACAGAAGATGAGATGGTTGGATGGCATCAAAGACTCAATGGACATGGGTTTGGGTAGACTTAGGCAGTTGGTGATGGACAGGGAGGCCTGGTGTGCTGCGGTTCATGGGGTCGCAAAGAGTTGGACACGACTGAGCGACTGAACTGAACTGAATGCAAGTTCTGTTTTTTCTATAAAAGTCCTCTATGGTGATATTAAAATGAATTCAGTGCTATAAAGCCAAAGATGTACATGTAGAAAAGTATCAATAACAGAGAAAAGTTATTTATATTATTTCTTGGCTGTTATAGCCCGAATGAAACTTGTGTTTTTGCATACTTTATAGTAAATAATATGTTAACTCTCACCAATACAGAACCATCGACATAGAATTTCCCCATTAGCAGGGCACATAATTGGCCATTAAGAGTCCCACCATATTGGTTGGTGAACCTCATAATCCATTGCCCTTTATCTGCATTGATATTTTATTCTTAGTCTACTTTCTGGCTCTTTATGTGGGAATCTTTAAATGCCTAAGAGGCTCAGATAGTTATATTTTAGTTTCTTGTCAAATATTTACATGTAATGGGTAGATTCTTGCAGAGGAGTTGTGATTAGTTGCCAAGGAATATCAAGACTCATATGCAACTGTTAGTATTTAAAGTTTTTTTCTGTTTATTTCTGCAAATGCAGAAGATAAACACTGTCAGCTCAAAGTAAACTCCAAAGTACATACAATTTGCAAAGATGGTAGTCCCCTAGTTTTGCATTGTTCAAAACACATGAAATAATGCTGGGTTTTCAGCCAGCTCTTTGGGGTTAATAGTGCCATGTGTGAAGGATCAAGCAACTGCCTGGCCTTCTGGCCAGATTGAAATTAATTAGAATCTTCCACTGTAGAGTTTACAATGTAATGAAGACTTATAAGTGAAGAAAATAAACCTAAACATAACAAATTCAACCACAGTGGTGAAGGGAACAATTTCTGAGATTCATATTTGGAATAAATAAGAAAACGTGGAAAACTAGAATTTGAGAGAGTATGAGGAATTCAAGCTACTGTTCTGCAGTATGTTGTCTTGAGTGATGTTCAGAAGATTTTGATTGGAAGCAACCATTTCTCCTAGTGCTTTCGGAACTATTTACTAACATTGCTCTCCCTGCCAAATATTTTCCCTTTATTCCCATTGATGTGATTAGGAATCTAAATGCATCCAACAATGATTCCTAGTTGGTGACAAACACTACTTGATCTGTGAATTTGTTAATTCCTCCTTCCCTACTTCCAAGTCAAAGGGAGGAGTAGAAAACCTCTGTTTATTCTTGAAATATATTTTCTTTATAAGAGATGACGTTAATATTTGCTCTATGGTTCTTATTCCCTCTTTTCGTCCTTCCTTCTCATCCTTCTTCTACTTCGGTCTTCACCGTCCCTTTTATCATTGTTTAGACATACTTTAGGCTTGCCAGGTGGCACTAGTGGTAAAGAAACCAATGCAGAAGACGTAAGAAATATGGATTTGATCTCTAGGTAGGGAAGATTCTATGGAGGAGGGAATGGAAACCTCCTCCAGGATTCTTGCCTCGAGAATCCCACAGACAGACGAGCCTGGCGGGCTACAGTCCATAGGGTTACAAAAAGTTAGACATGACTGAAGTGACTTAATATGCATGCATGCAGACATACATTATTGCTGAGTATTGATGAGGTCTTCACAAGACATAATAATAAATACTATTTTTTGGTGGCAAAATATAATCTTAGGGGATGTTGGAACAGAAACATCATAAAATAATAACATAAAAATAATAGAAATAAAATGCATATTCATTTGATGGAGATTTAAAGGCAGCTTTGTATAGTAGATAGACTATGAACTGAGAGTTAACAAATCTCAAGTCTGGTCCTTGCTGTATAGGTCATTAACTATAACACTGAAAAAACTGATTTTTCTTACCCTAAGGGTGACTGGAAGAAAGCACTACAAAACCTGGTGAGTGGAAAGCCGACTATTTGCTCTGCATACAAAGAAAGGTTTTGTTCTTGCTTGGAAGTAACAAGCAAGATAGAGAAGAATTCATGGAGAAAATGGAGTTTGAACTTGGCCTTTGAGATTATGATGAATTCTAGTTATAAGAAAAGAAATAGAAGAGGAAGAGAGGCATATCAAATTGAGACAACAATATCAGAAATATATATATATATATATACACACACACACATATATATGTGTGTATATAGACATACATGTGTGTGTATGTGTGTAAGCCATTATTCAGTAATGCAGAAGGGTCTAGTCCAACAAAAGCATAGAATGTTTTCCTCAAATTTATAGTATTGACCATAGTAATTCCCAGTGGCCTCTTAAGTGATGCTATCTTTTCTTGACAATTTAAAAATGCTGTTAAATGTGTACAATGATACAAATAAGTTTTCTGCAAAAAAGTCATTCAGTAGTTCTTAATATCAGTATTTTTGTGATCACCATATTCTGCAAAGGTTATGCTTTCAATCAGTACTTATAAATAATGTTCAACTTCTTTTAACTGAGGTATTTTCATATCTTATCTGTATCACTGTTAAATTATTTTTTTTTTCTTTTTCTGTTTTTAAACTCTTTATTGTGTATTGAGGTATTGGACTTCCCAGGTGGCTCAGTGGTAAAGAATCTGTCTGCAAAGTAGGAAATGCAGGTCGGGAAGAATCCCTGGAGAAGGGAACGGCAGCCCATCCCAGTATCCTTGTCTGGGAAATCCCACGGACAGAGGAGCCTGTCTGGCTCACGGGGCTGCAAAGAATGGGACAAGACTTAGCAACTAAACAACAGCAAAAGGGCCAGTTAGCCATGTTGTGATAGTTTCAGGTAAACAACAAAGGAGCTCAGCCATACATACACATGTATCCATTCTCCCCCAAACTCCCCTCTCATCCAGACTGCCACATAACACCAGGAAGCTTTCCATGTGCTATACAGTAGATCCTTGCTGGTTATCCATTTTAACAGTTTGTATATCTTCATCCCAAACTCTGTAACTATCCCTTCCTCCCATTCTTCCCCCCTGCAACCATAAGTTCCTTCTCTAAGTCTGTGAATCTCTGTTCTGTAAGTTCATTTGTATCATTTCTTTTTAGAGTTCACATATAAAGGACGTTATAAGATATTTCTCCTCAAAATTTGCCTTTTCTCATTCTTGTGCAATTTTGCATCACCAATTAAGGAGAATGGATCAATGATACAGAATGGGGAATTGATACCTAAAAGTGGGGAAGAAAGTAATAAATATGAGAAAGCATACCATGAATAGGACACTGGTGTCAGAAAACTGGAAATCTGTTAGATTCTAGGACAACTTACTCTGAAAGTCTGATAGATTACTCAAGAACCCACAATGGAAAGTTAAAGGGTAGGAATTGTGATGATGTATGTTGGAAAAATCAGATTTTATTGAACTATCAACTCTCCAATCTCTAATACTCACTGCCTTGTCTGCTATGAAACATGGGCAAGATGCCTTCCATGCATTCACAGTTCTTTGTTTTTGTTTTTTTAACACAGCACAGTGACCTCTCATAAACTAGACAAAAAAGTTAAAGACAAACTTATTCCAGGTGAGAATACCAGATGAAACACTGGAAAATAATCTTTGTCTCTTGTCCCTTTGGGTAGGTAATGCATCATCCAATGAAACATAGTATGAAGGAATAATTACTGTTATTAATGTATACCATCAGATAGCTTTCTTTGGAGCTTGAGGAAAACACTGAGGCTCAGTGTATGAAGTAAGTATCAGGAAGAAGGTTACTGTTTCGTTCACTCTAGAACATCATGCTTCAGAAAAAGGGGTACTTTTTCTATTACATGGATTTCAAAAATGCATTGCGATTAGAACTCACAGACTCTAAAGTACATGTTTGACAAGAAAGGGTCAGAGTTTACACCTGAGTGACCATTCCTGAGCTTGCATTCCTAAGTGATCATTTTATTTGCAGAGATCAATTTACATTCAACAGTGTACCTGAAAATCTTAATTCCATGTAGAATAGACTTATGAAAACTGAGACTATGTACAGTCTTGTTATTCTGCACAATTTCACAATTATGTATAATTACATATATGTCTTTGTGCAGGAAGTATCTTTATTTTTCACCCTGAAGTATGTTATTTTGAGGGGAAAGTTGTGCATCAGGGATAAGACAAAAATATGTCCTTGCTAGGCACTGAAAATGTCAGGGAAAAAAAAAGTATTTACTATGACTGGTTTAATGACTGATTTTAAGAGGAAAGCTCAGAAAGATATAATACACATCTTGAATATAACAAAGCTATTATTTTCTGGACATGGTATGAAAGTTTTTGGCTTGAGGATGAGCTCTCAGTATTGCTTAGGACTCTATGGTATGAATCACATTCACTTTTCTTTTTAAATCTTTACCATCACTAAATTGTATTCTTCACCCATTGAAAAAAGTGTTAGTTATGTATTATTAAAATGAGATCACAGAATATGAAGAGATGCATTCAGTACTAACTAGAACTAAATAGCCTATTATGTTCATTCTTTTTGTCTCCTTATGGTCTTACTACTCTCACAAGATGTCTATATGCTAAAGTATTGTACCGTCTAATTCAAATTGACAAAAATGTAGTTAAAAGATTACAAGATCTCTCAGTATAGCCATTTTCATGACAATTACTTGCTAATTATAATTTTTATCATTGTGTTGTATTTCATCACCAAATCTTGAAAATAATAATGATATGCCTCTTCATTTAATATTTCATACTGCATTGAAAGTGTTTTTGTGGAGAAGTCCAGTCTTCGTCAAAATATCTATTCTCTTATTATTTTCCCCATTATCAACTTAATCTAGCCTCACTACATTCTGGACTTGCCAGGTCCAAAGCCTTTACTCTAGCTATTCCCTGGGCCTGGGACATTGTTGCTCCAGAGATATCCACTTGTCTTATCTCTCACCTCCTTCAAGGCTTTGCTTGTATCCATGAGAACTGCCTTGAAACTCTCATCTCTACATACTTCACAAACCATTTGTTATCCCTCTTACTCTGTTCTGCTATTTTATAGCACTTATCACTTTCTAATGGTCTCAGTAACATATTAATATTTATTCATTGCATATATAATTTGTTGTCTGTCTTTCCTTTTTAACTTACATATTTTTCAAGGGTCATAAATTCTGTCTGTCTGCTATATCCTATGGACTTGATGTATCCAAGTATCTATAGATTGTTTCTAAGCAAATTATACATGTTCAATAATGTGTTAATTGATTAGCTACCAAAGAGTTTTAATTAACAGATAAATTTGCCTTGCTGAAAAAAAGTAGAGTGATAAAAGAAATTAACTGGATTTGGACACTAAAAAATGGCCCAAGCTATCAACAGGCCAGATGTAGGGACCTTTGTGAAACATCAAAAATCAAGTAACCCTGCTCTCTTATTTAATAATTAATACTATTCATAATTATACTATGATTTAACATCATATATGTGCATGCATGCTAAGTCATTTTAGTCTTGTCTGACTCTTTGCAACCCTATGGACTGTAGTCTGCCAGGCTCCTCTAGGGAATCTTAGGATTCTCCAGGCAAGTACCCTGGAATGGGTTGCCATGCACTCCTCCAGGGGATCTTCCCTACACAGAGATTGAACCCATGTCTCTTCTGCATTGATAAGTGTGTTTTTTTTTTTTTACTACTAGTGCCACCTGGGAAGCCCTTTAAGATCATGCTTTATTTTAATAAGTTTACATCATGATATCTGTTTTGTAATTTGGATAAAATTGGTACTGGGTGTTGTTTGTTTGGTTGTTTTTTTTTTTTTTTCCAAACATCTATTAAATGGTTTGCATATGCTAAATTGTTGAGAAACCTTAGCCTACTGCATATAAGAAAAAGCCCTATGAGATGATGTTAGAGAATAAACTATAGACAAGGTTGTAGACAGAAATGCTTTTAAATAATCAGTAATAATTAATGAGAATCAGCTTCAGAAGTAACACCAAGGAGGTGGCTGAGATGATAAAAAAAAGTTATAGTTATTTCCCAAACTCCTAGTCTAACAGGCATTGCAATGGTTTCCCATATAATTTTGAACAAATATGTGATCTTTTACACTTATTTTTGCTTAATCATGTTTATATTCATTAGAAAAGACACTGATGCTAGGAAAAATTGAAGGCAAAAGGAGAAGAGGGTGGCAGAGGATGAGATGATTAGATAGCATCACTGACTCAATCGCCATGAATTTGACCAAACTCCTATTCATTAGAAAAGATCCTGATTCTGGGAAAAATTGAAGGCAAAAGGAGAAGAGGGATGAGATCATTAGATAGTTTTTTCACAGACCCAGTGAACATGAATTTGAGCGAACTCTAGTTGATAGTGAAGGACAGGAAAGCCTGGCATACTGTAGTCCATGGAATTGCAGAGTCAGACACAACTTAGTGACTGAATAACAATAACAATTTATATTCCAAGGTGATTGAAAAAATAATCTGGTTGGATTTAACTGACAAAATGAAAAATATTGGCAATAAAAGACCATATATAATAGACAAAGAAAGAGATACCAATGCCAATATACAGACAAAATCATTCCATTTTGATTGAACTTAGCATCTGGCAATCTTTTATACAAACAAACTAAGCAGAAGTCTACTACTACAAGATGTATTTGACCTAACTTTCACTCTACTCATGTTAACATATCAACCTGTATTCATCCATTAGATAACTATTATTCAGTTCAGTTCAGTTGCTCAGTCATGTCCAACTCTTTGTGACCCCATGAACTGCAGCACTCCAGGCCTCCCTGTCCATCACCAACTCCCGGAGTCACCGTGTCCATTGAGTCGGTGATGCCATCCAACCATCTCATCCTCTGTCGTCACCTTCTCCTCCTGCCTTGAATCTTTCCCAGCATCAGGGTCTTTTCCAATGAGTCAGCTCTTCTCATCAGGTGGCTAAAGTATTGGAGTTTCAGCTTCAACATCAGTCCTTCCAATGAACACTCAGGACTGATCTCCTTTAGGATGGACTGGTTGGATCTCCTTGCAGTCCAAGGGACTCTCAAGAGTCTTTTCCAACACCACAGTTCAAAAACATCAGTTTTTCTGCACTCAGCTTTCCTTATAGTCTAACTCTCACATCCATACATGGCCACTGGAAAAATAATAACTTGCAAAAGATAAACACAATCACTGTAAAGCACAGGCACACAGGGTGTATGGTGAGAGTGGGAGTGAATTTGGTGGAGGGTCACAAGAAATACATGGAAGAAACAACTAGGAAATAAAGGAGATAAGCATTATGTGTCCGGATAGAAGATGTGAGTAGGCTTAGAAATATACAGGGAAATCTGAGCCTCTGTTCTAAGAAGACCAGGCCTAACTGAGTGACATACCAGAGTTTAAGGCCCCAAAGAGAAATTCTAAATTGATAAGAAAAGCTGTGAAATGATCTATGCCTGATCTGAGATTCATAGCACTACAAGAATGTAGAGAAACAGGGTTTGTTTATACTCTTGACTTCCAGATCTTCTTTACTTCCACTTATTATTCCTTCCGAAGTTTTCCACTCTCATCCTTTAAAGATAAGTGAAAACACCGATCTTGATAGTACAAAGTGAACAAATGGCTCATAAAGAAATTAACACCAATGCCATTGGTAAAATGGAAACTTGTATAACAGGTTCGTTGTTCTGGTAGTTTGGGTGAAAATAATAGTTTATTTGCATGTTTGTTGACTGAGATGACAAGTTCTTATGCTAGCTAAAAGAATGATTAATTTTTTTAAATTGGGTAAGAATTAAACAGTTGCACATTCCTGCTATGTGCTTGGCACTGTCCCATTCACTGTGAAATATATCTTATTTCATCCTCTCAACAAACATGAGAGGGAAATTTTATTAAAACCAATTACAGATGAAGCCAGTGAATCTCAGAGAGGTTAAGTCACCTTTCTAAAACATATAAAAGCTTTCATAAATTACATTGTGGTGTTAATTCATTTGCAAATTTTCCCCTGAAACTCTGTGTTAAAGGAAAGAAAGCCACATTTAAAAGTTTTATTGATACTTGACTTACATTGTATGATTCCAGAAATTTCTCACAAGTCCATGAAAAGAGAGTTTTCTCCTCATTCTTTTTGTTTGTTTGTTTTTGGTTTAAATGTTACTTTCTCAGGCCTTCATGAAAAATAAATGCTCAAAGTCACTAATCATGAGGGGAATGCTAATCAAAACCACAATTAGATATCGCCTGACATATGTCAAAATAGCTCTCATACAAAAGAAAAGAAGTAACAAGTGTTGGTGAGAATATGGAGAGAAGGAAACCCTAATGCACTGTTGGTGAGAATTAGAATTTAAATTGGTGCAGACATTATGGAAAACAGTGTGGAGTTATCTCAAAAAATTAATAATAGAACTATCATACAATCCAAAAATTCCTTATTTAGATATTTATCCAAAGTGAACAAAAACACTAATTTGAAAAGATGCATGCATTCCAGTGTCTATTGTTGCATAATTTACACAGTCAAGATATGGAAGTGTTCATCAATAGATGACTGGATAAAGAAAATGTGATACAGATACACACACACAACAGAATACCACTCAGTCATACAAAAGAATGAAATCTTGCCATTTGCAACAAGGTAAATGAACCTAGAGGATATTATGCAAAATGAAATAAATCAGACAGAGAAAGATAATATACTGCATGTTTTCATTCATCTATAGAATATAAAAAAAAAAAACAGGAAAGATATAACAGTATAGACACAGAGGAAAAACTAATGGTTGTCAAAAGTGGGATATGGGAGACCAGGTAAAATAGGTGTAAAGGATTAAGAGGTATGGACAACAGTTATAAAATAAATAAGTCACAGGGGAGCAATATACAGCACATAATATAATCAATAATAATGCAATAACTTTAATGCATTATGTATAAAACAATTGAGTCACTCACTGTGTTATAGACCTGAGACTAATGTGATATCATAAGTCAAATATATTTCAATAATAGAAAAAAAAGACTGGGTTAGCTAACAGGTTTTACACTCCCACAGTATATCTACTTTTCCTTTGTAGAAGAGACCACTTCAGTAATTATACAATCACATGCATGTCGGTTGGTTATCTAACCTTCTCTCACCACACAGCTTCATGAAGCCAGAGACTAGATTTATTTTATTAGTTTATTCCCAGCATTTTCTAGAAGCTCAAATTTTATAGAAGGAAAGAAAGGGAGAAGTTTCCACTGGAAGCGTCAAGACCATATTCTAGTCTAATCAATTGAATTATCTGGGGAACTGGGCAAGTTGCCCCCTGCCAATATCAAATTTATCTGCTGGGCAATAACTCTCTCCTCAGTGCTCTATTACAGTTCAAGGTCCTCATAACAGATTCTTCCACTTCAAAGAGACAAGATTAGCATGCATTATTGTTGTTTGGTCTGTAAGTCATGCCCGACTCTTTGAGGGTGCATGGACTAGGCCACCCTGGCCCCTCTGTCCTTGTGGTTCTCTCGGCAAGAATGTTGAAGTGGGTTGCCATTTCTTCTCAAAGCATGCATGGTAAATGAATATAATTTAATGTTATGTGTTTATTTTCCCCAGGTATCCTGTAAATCCTTATGTTTATTTTTGAGTATGTAAGAAAGTAATAAAAGAGAACACACATTAAAAACTGAATTCTGTTCATGCACACACATGTGTGTGTGGGCTAAATTATGTCTTCTTCCAATTTCTACTATATTGTATAGAATAGTAGTTGAAAGATGTATAGCCAAACTACCTGGGCACTATAATTCCATTATAGTGCCATTATTTACAAAATGTATTACCTTGGGCAAGTTACTTATGCTTTCTTTGTCTCCGTTTTCTTTAATTTTATCAGTTAAGTTGCTAAAAAAGCCTTGATTATTATAGGGATTATTTCAAAGAAAAACTAGAAATTGAATAAGTGATGATTTGAAGAAGACCAGAGCATCTTAGCTCCAAAGACTGTAAAAATACCTTGATATCATCTTCCACTGCACAACTAAAAATACCTAATTCTAAACTGAATTATAGTGTGGAATGCTGAGATAAAGTAGGATCAGGAATAAAAATACATCTCAATATGTAAGAAATGCATTTTTATTCTCTTTCCTTTTTCAAAACTCAGCCTGAAACTACAAGAAGAACAAGAAAGAGAAATGAAGACTTAACTTTGTCAAAGCTAGAAGACATCTTTAACCATTTAGCCCGTTCCATTTCATGACAGAGAGTGTGGAAAATGGTAAATGCCTTAGCAGAGTGGGAGAAAGTCGTACCTAAGTACTGCAAAGGGGGTTCCAAATGGGGAAGTTTTCAGTTTGCAGATCTCTGCACAGTGTTGGAAGTAATGGGAAAGAATTAGTCATCCAGTTAAAATTCTTGGACTAAACTGGATCCTTTTGAAAAATTTTCAGGACAGGCACAGAAAAGTCTTTGGTCCATGACTAATTTTGTCCCACTACCGATGTGAGGTTGTGAGGGTTCTATTTGTTTCATTTCTCACAAGATTTTCACCATGATAGCTTATGAGATCATGACCCATTCCTTAACCAGATGTGTCTGTTCCATTCTGGTGGTTCTTTTTCTGTAGATTCTTCTCACACAGTTATAGATCAGTACTGAGTCAAAAGCACAAGGAGATTCTTCTGTAGAATGTGATAATATGAAAAATTCACTACTGTAGGAATTAGACAAAAAGCGTCTCATAATACAAAAAAGGATACATAAAATTCCCTTTGATCATAATTTAAAATGTGTATTTAGCCTTCAAGAATGATTTTCTGGTTATTATTCAAAGGCCTTGATACCATACAAGAGAAAAAGAATCAGCTAGCATTTGAATTTTTATCAATAATAAATTGTTCCTCCATCAGGAACCTAAGCAAGTATCTACTATCAAATTAATATTTACTTAGATTTTATTTTTTTAGTTAACTATTATGCTAGAAAACTGTGATGTGATTGTGCTAAAAACTGGGTTTTTGCATATGAGTGCATGATTTTTCTGACTACATTCAGGAAGAAAATTCCTCTTTTCCTATAGGAAATATGAAATAATTCATTGGACTACAGGAATTTCTAAACATCATCTAAAGAGCTGATGTTACTGAGTTCTTACTATGTGCCAAGAACTTTGCACACATTATTGTGTTGTGCTGAAAGGGAGTTGATGCAAAGTACTTCATTTTATTTCTCAGCCTGTCAATTTCTAAGTGTCAGTGGGAAAACTCTTAAAGTGTTCCAAACCTTGTTTTACTTACCTATAAAGCGAGGAGAATGACACCAAAAGAATCTGATCAGAAACAAGACGTGAAAATCTTTCTAAAACCCTATGATACAGTATTACCTTTGAAAACACACCATCATGACATGTGCATATTTCTTTTGATATTCACATTATATGCAATATTTTTCTTTAATAACATATGTTCTATAATATATATGTTTATTTGCATATGTGTATGTATTTCTTATGTTTTTATATACATGTGCTTAGTCGCTCAGTCATGTCCAACTCTTTGTGACTCCATGGACTGTAGCAGGCTCCTCCCTCCTTGGGGATTCTTCAGGCAAGTATACTGGAGTGGGTTGCCATACCCTCCCAGGAGATCTTCCCAACCCAGGGATTGAACCCAGATCTCCCACAGTGCAGGCAGATTTTTCACCCATCTGAGCCTCCAGGGGGGCTCTTTATATACATATGCATGTATGAATATATATACTCACATTATGTACATATATGTGTGCACACATATACACAAACATACATATTTCTTAGCATATACATCCAACTGATTTTCAAGAATAGAAAACAGTAACCAGTCTCTTCACTAGGACTAACCTATATGTAAACTCTTTTAATATCTGAATAGCCTGGATATTATATCATTCATAATTGTGTCAGCATTTATTAATTCAGTTAATGGGAGAGTAGATTTCATTTAAATATGACACAATCATAATTTATCCTTTTTCAATTACCAATTTCCCCTTGTTCCAGTCTTCTAAACTCATACTGAAAAACACGGTTTATCTGAATTAAAAAGAATTCACAATTTTTCAAACATCTCTTGAGTGCCAGCAGTAGAATGATAGAGTCTCTTGCATTGCTCAAAAAATTACCTTAAATTCCAAGATCAACCCCCATGAGTTTAATTTTATCAAAGAATAGATGCCTTGTCAAATACACCCCAACCAACATAATCAGTATCTTTCAAAGTATGTTTGACATTGAGAAGGACTGAAAAACAACATAGGAGTCAGAGAAACAGACATCGATAGCCTGTCAAATTTTTTGTAGGCATCGTGTTATTATCAAGGCACATCAGGATAAAATAAAATGACCTAGCTGACCACAGGCTTACAAATGTCTTGGGAAGGAAGGAAAAACGGTGAATCAAAAGGTAGCTTTGTTGCATGTCCCCCCAGGCCTTCTTATTGACAGGAATGACAATGGTCCCAAGATGCACCATTATCTATGACCAGCAAGCAGACATCAAATACTCCTGAGCCGTATCTGTCAGAATAGAAAATTCTGCTTAAAACAGACAAGCTTGTTACATTTTGTTCAGCTAAGGTTTGTCAAAAGCCAGGGTCACTTGGATGTGCCCTGCCCTGAAGGGAAATTGTAAAGCCAGAGAAGTACATGATTCCTCAATGTTTCTTCTGCAAGGAGACTTTGAGTCTGCTTGACCAAAATGTTTTGAAAGTCAAGTCATGACTCAAAGGAAGTGGAAGGCAAAGTTAATAGTTTGTCTTTTAACTATTTAGGAATGAGGTTCACATGCTAAAGAGGCAGAGTCTAAAAAGATTCCTACATTTAGAGAATTTCTGTGCTATGCTATGTGTGATTTGTTATTTCAAACTCAAAAGAGAAAATTCTACTGTTACTGAAATGAGAGAGAACAAGTTAATGTGTTCAGGCCAAACATTTTATGCTGTGGCATTATGGAGCTTATTACAGTCTGAAATATTTACATTGGTAAAAGATTCCTCTAATTTGCTTCTTTTTGACTAAAGAGAGACTTTATATACAAATGTCCAGCCTCTGACACTTAAGTAAACTCACTAACTTGGGGAAACATCTGTTAACCACCCATAAGAAAATGCAAGTTGAGAGTACTGCTTTAATTGACTCCTTAAAAAATTAACACAAACTTTTTTCCTCTTTTAACAAATTTGAGGGTGAACATGTAGCCATCACACAGACTCTGAACAAAGGGATGTTTTCCTCCCTTCTCCTCCCTTACCTTTTTCTTTCCTTCCCCCTTTAACTACATCTTTTCCTCTCCTCCCTTCTTCTTGCCTTTTTATTGTTTCCCTTCTAAATTTATAGTTTAGCATTTTTCCTAGGCCCCAAAACAAGTTCAGTTATGATCAAGCTTGTTGTAAGTGGCCTGGTTCTAAAGAATGTTATCGCATGTTATAATTCCTAAACTTGAGTAAATTTTTGTTTTAAAAAATTTACAAAGCAAAGGTAACGATTATTTTATTTTACCAAAATGATCTTTACGTAAAAAAAAAAAATCTGATTTGTCATCTTTAGAAATTGAGAGATTTCATACAATAACTTTAATTTTCAGATTATTAGAAAAGCTAGTAATTAGGCAGTACTGAGTTTGAATTTCTGCCTAGCAGTACTCTGAAACACAAGATAGTGAGAACATGACAAGAAGGGACCTGTGATCTCTGGTGCATCACAGTTCTCACCAGGTTTACTTCTCTCAGTTACCCACAGAGGTTTGAGTTGTGAATTCTGCTCAAAATCAATTAAGAAATTAAACTGATCAGTTATATTCTACATTCTACATGCCTGTGTCCCCAGTGAATGTGAGGTTCTTGATGTCTCACTGCAGAAAGACCTCAGAGACAAAGTTGTAGATAAGAAGTAAATTTATCTGGAGATAAATATATTCCACAAACAGAATGTGGACCATTGCTGAAGGCAAGAGGTCCCAGAATATGGCAGGGTGAGTTTTTATGGGCTGGGTAATTTCCTAAGCTAATGAGTGGGAGGGCTATTCCAATTATTTGGCGGGAAGAGTTGGAGATTTCCAGGAGTTAGCCACTGCCCACTTTTTGACCTTTTATGATTAGCCTCAGAACTGTCTTGGCACTGATGGATTTGTCATTTAGTGCACTATTATATCGGAGAAGGCAATGGCACCCCACTCCAGTATTCTTGCCTGGAAAATCCCATTGACTGAGGAGCCTGGTAGGCTGCAGTTCATGGGGTTGCAAAGAGTCGGACACAACTGAGCGACCTCACTTTCACTTTTCACTTTCATGCATTGGAGAAGGAAATGGCAACCCACTCCAGTGTTCTTGCCTGGAGAATCCCAGGGACGGGGGAGCCTGGGGGGCTGCCGTCTATGGGGTTGCACAGAGTCGGACACGACTGAAGCGACTTAACAACAGCAGCAGCAGCACTCTTATATTACAGTGAGCATATAATGAGGCTCACTGGAAGTGAGGTCTACTGGAAGTCAAATATTCCATCATTTTGGACCTCGTTGGTTCTAACCAGTCTTTGTCATGTCCTTCGCCTATATGATTTTTGGGTTTTTTTGGCTGTCTGGGTCTCCAGTGCTGCATGTGGTTTTCTCTAGTTGCTGGGAGCATGGAGCTGCTCTTGGCTTCAGTGCACAGGCTTCTCTGTGTGGAGGCTTGTCTTGTTGCAGAGCAGAGGCTCTTTGCACCCAGGCTTCAGAAGTTGTGGTGCACAGGCTTAGTTGCCCCACAGTCTTCCTGGTCCAGTGATTGGACTTGTGTTCCCTGCATTGGCTGGCAGATTCTCAACCATCGTACCACATACGCTGGGAAGCTGAGAAGCTTTATCAATCTTTTAAAGGTTGCACTCTGCCACCTTCCCTCCTGTTTCAACTTTACAGTTCTCCTTAGAAACTCACAGGTCAGAATTTAATTATCTAATTCTTTAGTAAATGAAAATGAGATTTCTATGACTAGACTGTGAACTTTTTCAGGATCTAGATTATATTTTAGATCTGGTTAAGCATCTGCCTACAATTCGGGAGACCCAGGTTGGATCCCTGGGTTGGGAAGATCCACTGGAGAAGGAAATGGCAACCAACTCCAGTACTCTTGCCTGGAAAGTTCCATGGACAGAGGAGCCTGGTAAGCTACAGTCCATAGGGTCACAAAGAGATGGACACGACTGAGCGACTTCACTTTACTATTTATATTCATGCAATAGTGCCCAATGTAAAATGGGGATTCAATGCTGGACATGAAACAGCAGACTGGTTCCAAATAGAGAAAGAAGTATTTCAAGGCTTATATTGTCCTCCTGCTTATTTAACTTAAATGCAGAGTACATCATAAGAAATGCCAGACTGGATGAAGCACAAGCTGGAATCAAGATTGCAGGGAAAATATCAATAACCTCAGATATGAAGATGACACCACCCTTAATTGCAGAAAGCGAAGAGGAACTAAAGAGCCTCTTGATAAAATTAAAAGAGGAAAGTGAAAAAGCTAACTTAGACCTCAACATTCAGAAACCTAAGATCATGGCATCTGGTCCCATCGCTTCATGGCAAATAGATGGGGAAAAAATGAAACAGTGACAGGCTTTATTTTCTTGGGCTCCAAAATCACTGTGTATGAAATTAAAAGGCACCTGCTCCTTGGAAGAAAAGCTATGACAAACCTAGACAGAGTATTAAAATGCAGAGTCATCACTTTGCTGACAAAGTCTATTTAGTCAAAGGTGCTTTTTTTTCAGTAGTCATGTACAGATGTGAGAGTTGAGCTATAAAGAAGGCTGAACGCTAAAAAATTGATGCTTTCAGGGATCAGGTAGAGAGGGAGGTGGGAGGGGGGATTGGGATGGGGAATACATGTAAATCCATGGCTGATTCATGTTAATGTATGACAAAAACCACTACAATATTGTAAAGTAATTAGCCTCCAACTAATAAAAATAAATGAAAAAAAAAAAAAAAAGAATTGATGCTTTTGAATTGTAGTGCTAGAGAAAACTCTTGCGGGTCCCTTGGACAGCAAGGAGATCAAACCAGTCAATCCGAAAATAAATCAACCCTGAATATCCATTGAAAGAAATGATGCTGAAGCTGAAGTTCTGATACTTTGGCCTCCTGATATGAAAAGCTGACTCCTTGGAAAAGACCCTGATGCTGGGAAAGATTGAAGGCAGAAGGAGAAAGGGATGACAGAGAATGAGATGGTTGGATGGCATCACTGACTCAGTGGACATGAGTTTGAGCAAACTCTGGGTGATAGCAAAGGACAAGGAAGCCTGGCCTGCTACAGGCCATGGGTTCACAGAGTTGGACATGACTTAGTGACTGAAGAGTTCAGTAGAGGGATATCACAAACTAAAGAAGCCTTCAGTCAATTTTCAAGTGGAACTTAGAAGTACTGGCCAACTAGAAGAGGAATTTGGATGATATTGTAAATGTAGACTGACAGAACAGAGGCTATCACAAATGGAGGATATTATCAATGGGTGCCAACACATGATGATAGCCAAGATCAAGACAGCCCAGCCACCAGGGAACTGAAGGAAATGTGGATGGAGAAAGTCATCCAAAGCCATGGCCCTTTGTTCAATGCAAGTGATAGGTAAGCTTCTAGAAATTTACACTGTCCATAGGGAGAAGGGAGGAAAAAGATAGTAGAGAGAAAAATATTGTATTGATTGAGTTTAAAACCTGAATACATTGAGCCTAATGATAGCAGTAATTTTGTAATATTAAATTAAAAATAGAGAATTTTCAGGTGCTAATCGAAAAGGAAATATCAAGAAAATTTTGGTTTGTATTAAAAAAATAGTTGTAAGGGGGTAAAGGTATAAATTAGGAGTTTAGAATTGACATATACACACTACTATATATAAAATAGATATCTAATAAGAATCTACTGTATATCGCAGGGAACTCTACTCAATACACTGTAATGACCTATGTGGGAATAGAATCTAAAAAGAGTGGGAAGATTATATACATAAACATATATATATATATATATATATATATATATTTGCTGTACAGTAGAAACTAATACACCATTGTAAATCAACTATATTCTAATAAAAATTAATTAAAAATATAAAACAGGAGGATAATAAAAAATAAGCATGATACTTCTTTTTATACCTCTTTGTATACTATTGCAACCATACAATTTAAAATGACTACATGCACTTCTAAGTATAGTTAAGGGTTTAAAGTGTTTTAATGGATCATTTAGAATGATAAATATTAATAAATATTTGGTAGGAAACACAATACTTTTTACTAACTTGAATAATCCACCCTACACTATTTTTGTCTAATTAATAGTCTGTGCTATATTTTGTCATTATTCATGTTTGCAAAGTTATAGTCCTGTAATATGACTATTTACATGTTCCATTTTTATTTTTAATGTTTTACAAGAAACAAAACAACTTCCATTAAGAAAACAGCTATCTCTTTACTTTTTATTGGGTTTATTTTATTTAAACATTTAAAATTAAATTGAACCTAAGCTTAGACTCAGTCACTTGCAAACTATGCCTTGAGCAAGTTGATTAAAACATTAGGATAGCCTTGATTCTTCAGTTCATGAGATAAAGATAAATCTATTTGCCTTAGCTTTCTAAAAGGATCATTGAACAGTTCAAAAGCGTTGATAAATAGGAAAGTGTATTGAAAAGCTAAAGAGCTCTGAAATACCTATTATTGTTCATGATTGACAAGATACTTTTATATACAGGGTATAGAATTGGAATAATAGATTATTGAAAATATCTACTAGTTAACTTTTTACACAGTTTCAAAGGACATCATTAGACATACATGACCTAAGAACTACTTCAATTAAAGATGAGTATAATTTTAACAATGACTATGCTTTAATTCTTTAAAAAAAAATAAAATCAAAAAAAACCCTAAACTTTCATTGGATACCTAGGATTAGGAAAACCTCAGAATGGAAATTAACTTTCTGAGACTTGGTCAATTCAGATAGGCTTTAAGAATCCCCAGAGGAAGCTACAGAAATACTTGCGCACAGAGAATCTTCAGTAATTACTTTCAGTTTTAGTTCAGACTTACACCTACCCATTTTGCCTGTTATATTCAGCCTATGAAATGGTAATAGCTAAAATTTTTTGTAGATACTGAAGTTTGTCATAGAAGATTTTATAGATAGTAAGTTTGTCATAGAACTGTTACTGAAATAAAAAATTAAATGTAAAACACCCAGCAACTTGACAGTAATATTTTCATGGAAGAGTCTGAACTGAGACCTTAGTCATTATCATTGTGTATGCAGAAGAGTAATTCTTTTCCTCTTTCCCATTCCACTCTCAATAAGCCAAAAGGAGACATATGCTATTGCAAAAATTCATTTGAATACCAGAAAGTTAAATCAAAGTTGATCTATTAATATTATCTTCTTTTATGTGCAGATCTTACAAACTTGTAGGAGGATGGGCATGAGAAACTGGTAAAGTTGAAAGTGTGACAAGATGGGTTACAGAAAAAGTTGGGTTGTATGAAAGGTCATTTAATGACTGTTGTGTGCACTTAATCACCATGCCTTTATTTCTACGTCTCTAGAATAAGCCTTGTTTAACCAAACCAGAACCAGGAAATGATGATTCTCATGTCAGCTGCCACCAGCCAGAGGTACTTTGGGAAATAATAATTCTACTTTTCATTGGTGGGAAAAGAAAATAAGTGTAGAATTATAATCACTATAAACCACTGTAACTGTGGCCCCTTACCTAGTTTTGCCAAGATATATCAAGTCCTTTATCTCTCATTCCTACTATTTGGTTTGAATTTTATCCATTGAGTAGTTAGCTGAAATTCAATGACTATAAACATTGTTCTAAAGGAAGAGAACTTACTTAAAGTGCAAATGAGAAGAATTTCTGAGTTTTAGAGTTAAACTGAAAGATGCCATTAATCTTCCAATGGAGTAGGTTTTAATAGAAGGCATTAATGAAATTTTTCATACTGTAATTCATCTGTATTTTTTCCATTAAAAAATAAGATATTCTAAAGCTTATATTTAAGCATTCCATGATCCTCTTATTTTGGAAAAAAAATAATTAAAAAGAATATTGACTCCTGGGACATTGTGTTCCTGATATTTGATATACAGCTATAAATAAAGCAGTAGGAGATTATATAAATAAGACAAATTTGATTTCATAAGATGTCTAAAAGTGTGCAATAAAGGTTCTTGCCTTTATATTGGATTCTGCAATTCATTTATTGAAAGTATTTATTAAATGCCTGTTCTATATCAAGGAATATTTTAGAACTTTATTTCACAGAAAAATTGCATTAGCCTGAGTTCTGTTTAGAAATCAAAACCTGAGACAAGCACTTGAGTGCAGCCTGTTTATTTCAGAAAGAGATCCTAAGGAGGAAAGTAGAGTGAATGCAAGATTGCATCAACAATAATGGGCAAATGTGGTTTGCTGACTCAGTGGACACTTTGAGGCACTGCGTGGAATATGATTTAATGGATCCTGGCAGTGGGCTGTATCAGGAATTACAACACCCTGAGGCTGTTCTTTAAGGGACAGGCTTGAGGAATAGGCAGGGATGCTCTCCTTGGACATAATTCTAGACATCCTGCTGCTGGCAGAAGGAACAACCACCCCAAGAGAATGGAACAACAAGTTTGGGTTGCTGCAGCCTTGGATCTTGGCACATGTTGGATTTGGACTTCAGGTTTCTGCACCTGAAACTGCGGTACCTGCCCCCAAGCCTTTGACCTTTTAGCCTGAAGGCAATATATTTTCAGCCCTTGCAAGAGCAGTTCACATCCTACTGCATCCTACTCTGACCTCAGGTCATCTTACCTTTGCCCAGCCTTTGGGCCAGACCCATATCTCCACAGCTGGTAGAGGCCAAGGGGGTATGAGATGGTACTGCACAGTGAATTAGAGAAGGAGCAGAGCCTTGCCAAAGAATTGGGGTTTGCTTGCCAGGTGGTGGTCTTCCTGCTAAAGGTCCTCTCACTACAAAATTTTACATATGATTTGCCTTTCATATGTAATGCTTTTCACTTTCTAGTTAATCTATACTCATCTTTTCAGATTGAAATTCAATTATCAGTTCCCCAAAGAAGCCTTGACATCCCATCCAGGATTAGGTCAGTTCCCTCTTTCATATGCTCTGACAATGTGGGCCACACACATCTTATTCTAGCACCACATTCAAGTATAGATTTACAGTAGTCCCCCCCAAATCTGCATTTTTTTTTCAGTTCAGTTCAGTCACTCAGTCCTGTCTGACTCACTGTGACCCCATGGACTGCAGCACACCAGGCTTCCCTGTCGTCACCAACTCTCGGAGTTTACTCAAACTCATGTCCATCATGTTGGTGATGCCATCCAACCATCTCATCCTCTGTTGTCCCCTCCTCCTCCCACCTTCAATCTTTCTCAGCATCAGGGTCTTTTCCAGAGTCAGTTCTTTGCATCAGGTAGACAAAGTATTGGAGCTTCAGCTTAAGCATCAGTTCTTCCAATGAATATTCAGGACTGATTTTCTTTAAGATGGACTGGTTTAATTTCCTTGCAATCCAAGGGACTCTCAAGAGTCTTCTCCAACACCACAGTTCAAAAGCATCAATTGTTCGGCACTCAACCTTCTTTATAGTCCAACTCTCACATCCATACATGAGTACTGGAAAAACCAAAGCTTTACCTAAATGAACCTTTGTTGCCAAAATAATGACTCTGATTTTTAATATACTGTCTAGGTTGATCATAGCTTTTCTTCCAGTGAGTAAGCATCTTTTAATTTCATGTCTGCAGTCACCATCTGCAGTGATTTTGGAGCCCCAAAATTAAAGTCTCTCACTCTTTCCACTGTTTCCCCATCCATTTGCCATGAAGTGATGGGACCAGATGTCATGATCTTAGTTTTCTGAATGTCGATTTTTAAGCCAACATTTTCACTGTCCACTTTCACTTTCATCAAGAGGCTGTTTAGCTCTTCTTCGCTTTCTGCCATAAGGATGGTGTCATCTGCATATCTGAGGTTATTGATATTTCTCCCAGCAATCTTGATTCCAGCTTGTTCTTCACCCAGCCCAGCATTTCTCATGATGTACTCTGAATATAAGTTAAATAAGCAGGGTAACAATATGTAACCTTGACATACTCCCTTCCCGATTTGGAACCAGTCTGTTGTTCCATGTCCAGTTCTAACTGTTGCTTCCTGACCTGCATACAGGTTTCTTAGGAGGCAGTTAAGGTGGTCTGGTATTCCCATCTCTTTCAGAATTTTCCACAGTTTGTTGTGATCCACACAGTCAAAAGCTTGGGGGTAGTCAATAAAGCAAAAGTAGATGTTTTTCTAGAACTCTCTTACTTTTTCAGTGATCCAGCGGATGTTGGCAATTTGATCATATATGATATATAATGTGTAAATAATGTGTGCATATATGCCATGTAATGTGCACATGATCAGCAGTGTCTGTGACCCCACGGACTCTAGCTGCCAGGTTTCTCTGTCCATGGGATTCTCCAGGCAAGAATACTGGAGTGGGTTGCCATGCCCTCCTCCAGGGGATCTTTCCAACATAGGGATCAGATACATATTTCTTGTGTCTTCTGCATTGGCAGGCAGATTCTTTGCCTCTGCATTCTCATGTGTAGTTAACCTTGGTTTAAAAGTACTAAATGAAAGCTTCCAGAAACAAACAACTCATAAATTTTAAATTGTGGGCCATTTTGTGTAGTGTAATGAAATCTTGAACCATGCTGCTCCAACCTGCCTAGTATCCACAACTGTTGACCCTGTCTGCTCCTGATATTCAACCACAGACATTGTCATGAGTCAACGATCCAGGATTATCCAAGGCTGGTGACCCTTTTTCAGATTTATCACCAAATGATCGATTAGCTTAACCCAAAGACCATGTCTAAGTCATTCACCTCACTTCATCTCATCACATAAACATTTTATCATCTCATGTTATCCCAAGAAGCAAATGAGTGAGTATAATATATTTTGAGAGAGCAAGAGATCAATTTATATAACTTTTATTACAGTATATAGTTATGATTATTCTTTATGTTATCAGTTATTGTTAATCTCATACTATGCATAATTTACAAACTAAACTTTATTGTGGCTATGTATCTATAAGAATAATGTAGTGCTTATAGGACTCAGCACTATCTGAGATTTCATACATTCACTGGGAGTCTTGGCATGTATCCCCTGAGGATAAGGGAGGATTTGTACATTTATTTATACTGTATTTATTTATAGAAAATATTTGTACTATACATTTATTTATAGAACCATTTGATTAATTTCTGCCTCCACTATAATACAATAAGCTCCCTAAAATCAGGGGTTCTTGACATGTTTTACTCATTCTTATATTCCCAGCACTGTGCCAGGCACACAATAGGTACACAGAAATATTGATTGAATAAATGAAAGCATAGGCTAAAGGAACAGAAGTGGGAAGTGAGATGTGGGTACGAATTTTGATAAAAATGAATGTATAAGTGAGTATGCCTTGATGCTATTTTAAGATTACTCACATTTTAAAAGTAACTCTTAAAAATTAGTCATTAGCATGTTTCCATATTTATAACATGTGCTGGAATGAGAAAAGGCATGTATATTCAGTTGTTTGATTTGGAAAGCATGAGTATATATACAGTTTTCTACAATGAACAAGAAATTTGTGAAAATTTCATCTTTCCTTTAGCTGAAATTTTTCTTGTATCCTTTTCTGACTCTATTGTCTTCTTGCCCTCCCCACCTTATGCATATTTCAAGAAAGAGCTAAAACCTATCTTCTTCATGATGCTTATTACAATATTCAATCAATATTGATTCATAGATTGCTATGCTCAAACCCCTAGGTATTGTTAATGTGTGTTTAATTATCTTTGCTCCTTAATTTCACAGGTAAAATATTCACAACAGTAATGGATCTACAAAACTACCAGTAGGAAGCTAACTGGATGATTAACAACACATGGAGTCATTTTTCCACTCCAAACAAATATTTTTCCTAGTGGCAGAATATTTGGATTTCAAATATAATAATAACTGTGCAAGTGCTCAGGCCTGGTGCACTGGGAAGACCCAGAGGGATGGGGTGGAGAGGGAGGTGGGAGGGGGGACCGGGATGGGGAATACATGTAAATCCATGGCTAATTCATTTCAATGTATGACAAAAACCACTGCAATGTTGTAAATAATTAGCCTCCAACAAATAAAAAATAAATAAATAAATAAAATGACTACAAGACTAAAAAAAAAAAATAAAAAATAAAGATCCATTTGTAGCCCAAAAAAAAAAAAAATAATAATAACTGTGTCCCTTGCCTACATTACTTCAGTGACAAAAAATATTGTTAAAGTGACTAAATATTTTACTATTTTTATATTGCTCACTTGTAGTCTATGACACCTTGAATTTTTTTTCCAAAATTCTATGCAAGAATCAAAATTTAAAATTATAAAGTTTAGCATCAACAGCTGATATCTGGGAGCTGTATCATGAAGTCAACAAAGAAAAAAAAGTTTTATTAAATTAAGTAAATTTATTAAATTGCTGAATTGTTATGAACAGTATCTATGTCTCTTCAAATCTGTCTTACAAATTTTAATAGGATATAAGAACTTAATTTCATGTCATATTTTACCTACTCTCCCTCCTGCTGCCTTTTTTGTGGCATGAAACATTTTTATGTGCCAGGTGTCTAAGAAGTAGCATTGAATAATACTTGTTTCTCCTTTCTCATTAGTCAAGGAGCATGGATATTTTATTAAAAGAATAAATAAAAGGGTTTTCTAAAAGCAAATAAGGCATGAAAAATCAGTAACAGAATATTTTTGTTGTTAGTATTTATTTTATCTTTATACTCTTAGAAATTCAGTATAATGTCTCATGTTTATAGTTCAAAGTTATTTTGCTATTTTTATTCTTGTTATTTATGACAAAAATATTTTTAGTATAATGAAACAGACCCAATAAAAAATAAAGAAATGACAAAATGGACTTTACCAGAACAGAAGTTCAAATTAATCAAGAGCTATAGTAAAGAAACATAGGCTATTTAATAAACTGAAAATTTAAAAAAGGGTTTTATGAGTGTATGTGTGTGAATACATGTGTGTTTTAGGAGGCATTGCACAGTGTATCAAGGAAAGTTTATGAGTACAACATCATAGTAAAAACTAAGAAAATCTTTTCAGTCTGAGATAATGAAATGAACACAGGTTTTGGTGAGAAATATGTAAATCTTTACATAGACTGAGACATTTACTTTCCTCATGATTTTCTTATTTATAAATTGAAGACAATAAAATCTTCCCTTCTAAGCTGATAATTACTGAGGATGCAGTAAAAAAAATTAAAAATCACAGGTGAAATACTTTTTAAATAAGAGCGACATTTGGCACAGTAATTACATGATGTGTTAAATAATAGAACCAAGTACTACTAAAACTACTATTACTAATATAGTTAGCATTTATAGAAAGCTAGATTTATGTACTTACTAAGCCAGTCACACATATTATTTCATTTAATCCATACAACAACCTTATGGTATACTTACTATTATGTTCCAATGTTTCAAGTTAAGGAATGTGCTTAAAGAAATAAATCATTTACTCAAGATCACTTAAAAAGAATTGGTATTTTTGAACTGTGGTGTTGGAGAAGACTTTTGAGAGTCCTTTGTACTGCAAGGAGATCCAACCAGTCTATCCTAAAGGAGATCAGTCCTGGGTGTTCATTGGAAGGACTGATGTTGAGGCTGAAATTCCAATACTTTGGTCACCTGATGCGCATAGCTGACTTATTTGAAAAGACCCTGATGCTGGGAAAGATTGAGGGAGGGAGGAGAAGGGGATGAGAGAGGATGAGATGGTTGGATGGCATCACCGACACAATGGACATGGGTTTGGGCGGACTCTGGAAGTTGGTGATTGACAGGGAAGCCTGGCATGCTGCGGTTCATGGGGTCGCAAAGAGTCGGACATGACTGAGCGATTGAACTGAACTTAAGAAGAAAGTCAGAGATACCCCATCACCCAGTGACCTGCAAGCCTAAACCCTTTAACTTCAGTCTTACTGCTTCTTTTTTTAACTCATGATATTCGTAACTTTATTCATGACATACATGTTAGAAACGAATGCTGTGTTTGGTACAGCTTATTCTTAGCTCTTTAAAAGAGATTTTGTTGTTGTTGTTAAATAAATATTGCATTTTTAAATCACCATACAATAAGATAAAAATACAGTTCTGAATATGGACTGGACAGAGACTCGAAGGTGGCATAAATGAACAAGTCAAGGATTGCTAGCAAAATTGTAGAAGATGATTTCTCTTAGAGTTTCCTAATGTGCTATATTATGGCATGTGATTAAGAGGCCAGACCTTCAGGCAGTAGCTTTAAAAGTGCAAATTTGTATGGTCATATGGGATTCCCTTCCCTTTGGCTCAGATGGTAAGGAATCCACCTGCAATGTGGAATATGTGGGTTTGATCCCCGGATTGGGAATCCTCTGGACGAGGGCATGGCAACCCACTCCAGTATTCTTGCCTGGAGAATTGCCATGGACAGAGGAGCCTGGTGGGCTGCAGTCCATGAGGTCACAAAGAGTCAGACATGACTGAACAGTTAAGCACACACAGGTGGGATTGTTGGGCTTTCCAGATGATGCTAGTGGTAAAGAACCTGCCTGCCAAAGCAGTAGACTTAAGAGGTGCAGGTTTGATCCCCGGTCAGGAAGATCGCCTGGAGGTGGGCAAGGCAACGCACTCCAGTATTCTTGCCTGGAGAATTCCATGGACAGAGGAGCCTGGTGGGCTATAGTCTGTAAGATCAGAGGATTGGACACAACTGAAGCCATTTAGCACAGCATGGGGTTGCTCGCTCGTGTCCCACTGGCCACCATCTCCAGGTGTCCTCTGGGCAGCAATTCCGAACACGGGGGCAATATTCTGTCTGGGAGACACGCACAAGCTATAGGCAGAGGGAGAGTGCAAAGCCGATGTGGACTTGCCTGCCTGCCGGAAGTATATCCGTGTCTATAAGGCCCTAGACATGTGCTTGCCTCCCAGGCTAAAGCTCCAGGACCAGCAAAGGGGCCTCCCTAGCAGTGAGCCTAGGGGCCCCTCAGACTGCCATCTGTGCCCTGCCCAAGGTGAAAACCTGTCCAGAATCCTCTCACAGATTGCCGCTTTCCTGTGGGACCCAGGGATGCAAACTCTGCTGGCCACAGAGGGAGTGGACCCAGCAGCCACAAACACCCAATGCCAGAAACGTATAAAAACTCGGATCACAGCCCAGCCCCTGGAGGCAGCAGAAAAAGAGAGAAGATGGTGGCTGCCAGGCTTCCCCAGGAGGACGCCAGCAGGCCCCAGTGTCCTCGCCACCAACACCCCAAGCAACAATTGGGCCTTTCCCACACCAGGTTGGGGCACCCTGGATCAACCTGGGCATTAGAGCTGGTGAGTCTCTCCCTGCAAACCCTTTAGGAGCCCACGTACCTAAACCACCTCTGGCTTATGGACAGAACCTTGTTGGTTTTGAAAGCTAGATGTTTGGTGGGCCCGTCTCACTCAGGTGCAGATCTTAAATGTGGAGGGTACCCAATGTGGGGTTCAAACTTTTTGCTCCTCAACCTGTGTCTCCACAGAGGAGTGGGGAAGGTGAGCGTGTTGGGGTTTAAGGCGAGAGTGTGCCCCATTGTCTCCTGTCCACTTGGACGTGGACATTCTGTCTTTCTCTGGAGGCTAGGAGTGGCTTAGTCAGTTTTTATTTTTTTCAGAGGAAGTTGTTCCGTAGGTAGCAGTAGACTTGGTGTGTCTGTGGGAGGGGATGACCTCAGAGTCCTCTTAGGTTACCAACTTGAACTGGAAACTTGGCTTATTGCTTATTTCTCTCTTATTTTAATAATCAGTGAGGACCTCCCAGAGCTCTCATTCACAGTATGCCTGTTAACCCTCTGGCACTTCCACGTTGTATTGCAATTATTTATGTACCTATCTTTTTCCTGCACTAGACTGTGACCACACGAAAAACAGTGCTGGAACCTCACCCATTTTGTATCCCCAGAACATAGCTTTATGCCAAGTTCCTAAAAAAGGGTAGTAAATACTGGCTTAATGACTGGTTGAACACTTTTCCATTTATTGTTTTAATCAAAACCACATCATCTGTAAGTAATAATGATTATCAAAATGCATTGGGTAACACAAATATGTATCATATTCTTATAAACATTTGCTTGTCAAAAGAAAAAAAAGTTGAACACATTTCCTCCTACTCTCAAAACAAAGTATTACTTTAAAAAGTCCCAATATTTGGAGCTGCCTTTGATTTGTATTACTTATTTTATTCAGAGAATTAATGGCTATATCTGTGATGATTCATTATACTAGATAATATTTCTTTAAACCACTTAATGTTGTGTTTCCCATATATCAGGTGTGGATCTATTTTATTTGTTGAATTGTTATAACAATCCTATGAAAAAGTCACTACAGTTATTATCCCTGTTTCACAGAGAGCAATTCAGCAACTGGCCTAGGACTTAAGGTACTTGGAGTGGAGGTACCAGCGTCTGAATGTCTGCAATCTGGTCCTCAGATCTATATTCTTAATTATCACTCTATCATTTCTCTGTTTCATGGGGTCTGTATTTCACTTGGCATTCACAGAGCTCCAGGTTTTCTTCTAATATTTTTTGAGATTCCTTTTTCCACAAAAGCTTTCCCTCCTTTTGCGGGCATTTTAAAAATAAGGTTCATTGGTG
The DNA here is from genome assembly GCF_023699985.2 of Odocoileus virginianus. NCBI lineage: Eukaryota > Metazoa > Chordata > Mammalia > Artiodactyla > Cervidae > Odocoileus > Odocoileus virginianus. The sequence continues at coordinate 40,961,445 of NC_069686.1, read as the reverse complement.
TATAATTTACAGTTAGTAAAATTTATCCTGCCTCAGTGTCCATTTCAATAAGTTTTGACAGATGTATACAGTTGTGTGCCACAAACAAGATATGGAACATTTCCATCATACCTTAAATTTCCCTCAAGCCCCTTTGCAGTCAATCCCTAACCCCATCCTCAGGCTTGAAAACCACTGATCTGATATGTCCCTACACTTTGCCTTTTCCAAAATACCTTATTAATGTCATTAGTATTTCCTTTCCCTGTTAGTCTTGGCACCGTTGTCAAAAATGATTTGATGATATATGTGAGGATTATTTCTGGCTTCCCTTTACTATTCTACTGGCCTATATACCTGTCCATATGCCAGTATAATACTGCATTGATTACACATTGTAGTTTTCTAGTAAGTTTTGAAATCAGGAAGTGTGATACCTCCAGCTTTGTTTTTCAAAATTGTTTTGGCTATTTGAGACCCCTTGAGATTCTGCATGAATATTAAGATGTGTTTTTTCTATCTCTGGAAGAAAATATCATGAGAATTTCAGTAAGGGTTGCATTGAATGTATAGATACTCTGGGTAGTGTTGAGATCTTAATAATATTAAGTATTCTAATCCAAAAACAGAAAAAGTCTTTCTATTGGTGACTTTAGTTGTTTAAGCAGCATTGTGCAGTTTTAAGAGTCTTTTGTTTCTTGCCGCGTTGTTTATTCCTAAGTATTTGATTCTATTGTAAATGGAAATGTTTTCTGACTCTCCTCATATTATTCATTACTAGTGTAAATGCAGCTGATTTTTGTGTGTTGAGTTTGTTGTCGCTGTTCAGTTGTTCAGTAGGTCAGTGGTGTCCAACTCTTTATGACCCCATGGACTAACAGGGCTCCCCTGTCCTTCACTATCTCCCAGAGTTTGCTCAAACTCATGTCCATTGAGTTGACGATGCCATCCAACAATCTAATCCTCTGTTCCCCTCTTCTCCTCCTGCCCTCAAACTTTCCCAGCATCAGGGTCTTTTTCGATGAGTCAGTTCATCACATCAGGTGGCCAAAGCTTTGGAGCTTCAGCTTCTGCATCAGTATTTCCAGTGAATATTCAAGATTGATTTGATCTTCTTGCTGTCCAGGGGACTCTCAGAGAGCCTTCTCCAGAACCACAATTCAAAAGCATCAATACTTCAGCACTCAGTCTTCTTTATGGTCCAACTATCACATCCATACATAACTACTGGAAAAACCATAGCTTTGACAACACTCACCTTTGTCAACACAGTGATGTCTCTGCTTTTTAATATGCTGTCTAGGTTTCTTAGAGCTTTTCTTCCAAGGAACAAGTGTTTTTCAATTTCATGGCTGCAGTCACCATCTGTAGTGATTTTGGCTCCCAAGAAAATAAAATCTGTCACTGCTTCCACTTTTCCCCTTCTATTTACATAAAGTGATGGGGTCCGATGGCCATGATCTTTGTTTTTTGAATGTTGAGTTTTAAGTCAGCTTTTTTACTCTCCTCTTTCACCCTCATCAAGAGGCTCTTTAGTTCCTCTTCATTTTATGTCACTGAAGTGGTATCATCTGTATATCTGAGGTTGTTGATATTTCTCCCAGCAATCTTGATTCCAGTTTGTGCTTCATCCAGCCCAGCATTTCTCATGGTATAATCTGCATAGAAGTTAAATAAATAAGGTGACGATGTACTTAATGTACTCCTTTCCCAGTTTTGAACCAGTCCATTGTTCCATGTCCAGTTCTAACTGTTGTTTCTTTACCTGCATCCAGGATTCTCAGGAGATAGGTAAGGTGGTCTGATATTCCCATCTCTGTTAAGAATTTTACACAGTTTGTGTGATGCACATAGCCAGAGACTTTAGCATCGTCAGTGAAGCAAAAATAGATGTTTTTCTGGAATTTTCTTGCTTTCCCTATGATCCAGTGAATGGTGGCAATTTGATCCCTAGTTCTTCTGCCTTTTCTAGATCCAACTTGTACATCTGGAAGTCCTCGGTTCACACACTGTTGAAGCCTAGCTTGAAGGGTTTTGAGCATGACCTTGCTAGCATGTGAAATGAATGTAATTGTGATAGTTTGAACATTCTTTGGCATTGCCTGTCTTTGGGATTGGAATGAAAACTCACCTTTTCCAGTCCTGTGGCCATTGCTGAGTTTTCCAAATTTCCCTGCATATTGAGTGCAGCACTTTAAGAGCATCATCTTTTAGGATTTGAAATAGTTCAGCTAGAAATCCATCACCTCTACTAGCTTTGTTCACAGTAATGCTTCCTGAGGCCCACTTGACTTCAAAGTCCAGGATGTCTGACTCTAGGTGCGTGACCACACTATCGTAGTTATCCGGGTCATTAAGATTTTTATTATTATTTTGTATAGTTCTTCTGTGTATTCTTGCCATGTCTTCTTAATCTCTTCTGCTCCCGTCACGTCTTTGCCATTTCTGTCCTTTATTGTATTGAGTAGTATTGTGCAACTTTTCTGAACTCATTTATTAGCTCTAATTTGTGTGTGGGGGGTAGGGTTTAAGTATATGAGATCATGTCATCTGTGAGAAGAGATAATTTTACTTCTTTGTAGTTTGAAATTCTCGTTTCTTTTTCTGGCTGGTACTTCTAGTACTACATTGAATAGAAGTGTTAAAACTGAGCATCCTCGTCTTGTTCTTGATCCTAAAAGAAAAGTTTTCAGTGTTTAAGAACTCACTAATAATCTTAGATGTTTTGTTCCAGCCCACTTATGTATTCCTCCACTGTCTGCCAAAGATTAAGAGTCCATCTTTCCCAGCTCTCCTCGGAAAGTCTTTTGGAGTTCAGTTCTGATGATTATTTTACAACCTCTGAAAGCATAATAATTTTGTAGATTATTTGACCTTTTCTCCTCTGTATATGATGAGGAACACTTTTGAAGCTTTCCATACCCTACTTGGAAGTAGAATCCCCTCTCTCTTTTTTTTTTTTTTTCTGTCTTATGCTGAAAATTATCCAAATTGCAGTTGATTTAATTTTAGACTCAAACCTGTGCTTGGAGTTAGCAGCATATCAAGGGTTGGAACAATCGTACTTTTCTGGGCTTTATTATACTATTTCATTCAACATTCAATCAGAGTTATTTTTTCCCCTCTTCTGAGCCTTGTTCTTTTAAAGCTAATCTCAACCAAAAATAAACTGGAGATAGAGGTAATGTAAAAATTATATTTGCATTTGCCTTCTCTGCCTAATTCTAATTATTTCCCTGATAGAAGATACTCAGTTTTGCCTTACTGGGCTTTAAATGGGATCTAGACTGTAGTAAAATGGTCTTTTGGTTCTATATCTTAACTCATAATGGGAAAATATTTGAGTTGAAATTAATTGAAGCAGTTTTTGAACTCTTTATTTTCTTATTAGAAAGAACATCAGAAATAGCACTAGAGGTTTAATATAAGATTAGTCACTAAATAATTTACTACTTTTTAGAAACATGAGTACATGTTACAATATAAAATTAAATCACTGTATACATAGTTCCATTTGACTGCTTATATGCCTTAGGGTTTTCAGTTGCTTTGACACTATTATGATTCACTTTCTTGCTCTAACTAAATTTAAGCACATGCAGTGTAAACATCCTCTGGACAGCTAATTTAATAAAGAGTTTGAATTTTTTAAAGACAGAACACAACTATGAGGACATGACTTGGCTTAATGTGAACACTATCTACATATGTAGATGTATAGTACCCTATGGACTTTACCATAGAAAATAAGTAAACAATCACATAGAAATTAAAGCAAGGCATTGTTTAGGCCTAAAGGATTAAAATAATAAATCTTGATTTCCCTTTATTATAGTCTAAAAAAATTAATTTTTATTATCTAAACTTATCCCTCCCCTTAAAGAGTAAAGTAGAACAAAACTCACAATCAATTCAGTTTTACTCTTTGGGTAATTTTTTTTTTTTTTCTGACAAAGATTTCCTGACCTTCTATATTATGTGAGTCAGCCCTCTGTTAGATATTGGGAATTTGACTATGAACCCATCAGTGTAGTGCCTGACTCCCTAGCTTCATTTTGAGGTGTAATTAAACATGAAATTAATATAAATTTAGAAGGTATTGAATCAGAAGAAGGAGAAAGGGTTTCGTAAGTGACAACATTGTAATTCAATTTATTTTAGGGATTTTGGAAAAATCATACTACTGTTTGACAAATTGCAGACTTGTTATTATGTTTACAGCTGTGCACATCACATGGAAAACACACAAAAATATTTATAGAATGAAAATGCAGTGCTATAGATTTGCTGGAGGTCAGTTGACCTAAAAGTTCTCTTCAGTCATTAAATAGGATGCTTTTGCTGCAGCATTTACCTTCATTTAGTAAATATGACCTTGTTCCTAGACTGCAGAATAAGTCAAATGAATATTCTCTTTAGGCATCTTTCCCAGCTTTACATTTGAGACATAAGAGCCACTGGGAGTTTTGCAAGGCATGCATGAACAGTGAAAAATGCCATGGTAAGTCCTTTGACCCCTGCACTCTCTTTCGAGAGTCTAATAACAAGGCAGAATTACTTAGAATAAGAAGGTAATCACTTACATGTAGTAGGAAATCCATGATGTTTGTAACTATAGCATAACAAAGAACTAGAGAACCCAAAATAGGATTGCAATAATAAAATCTAGATTTTCTGTTAAACATATATATATATATACATCATTTAGGGGACTGATTTTCAAAGTGTGATCCATGAATCACTGTCAGTCTTAGAAATCACATCATGAGGTTTCCAGCTGGATTATTGTGTTCAGAAGAAAATAAAAATCAGTGATTGTTCTGTTTACACACATTTTATACATTTGAAAATCTAGAGTGATTTCATTTTCATGGAAACTCTTATGTTTTAAAATACTCACTTTAATTTTGACATTTCTTATGAGCTAGTTAGTGTGTCTCAACTAACTGAGAAAACATTTCCTTAACATTTTATTTGTTTGCTGTAGTTTTAAATTTGCATTTTGTTATTTTTTTGTGTTTTATTTAGTCTGTAATTCATTTAAATAGATCAACAATTTTAAAGTGATTTAAGGCAAATAGTAATTAATTTGATAAGTACTTGAAAACTGAATTTTATTAGAAAGCTGATCAGTTTGCTTCTCATTGACTTTAAAGCCAATATATCACTAATTTCAAATTCACATAATAGTGACATACAGTCATAGAAGATTTTGCAGTGTTTTAAATAAAATAGAGGGACTAACTAAAAGTATTTTAGAATATTAGAAGCAAGTGAAAAATTCATAATTGATTAGCTTTACCTCACAAGAAAAAAAATCACACAGCTAAAAAGATATCATCCAACGTTATCAATGAGATGTGAAAATTCACACTAAAACTGAAAAAAATCAAGCCATCATTAATTTTTAAATCAGATTATTGTAGTAGACACAGTGTCATATCAATGTCTTTTAATAGAGATTACCAATTATTGTCAATCCAACTATTTGTTTTTAGCAATTTGATTTGTAGTAGAACAAATATTCTGATGTTCAATCTGTCTATGAGGAAAAAAGCTCATCTACTTTTGTGGAGTACATCAGACAATCATTATACAAAAGAAATATAATTTGGTTTACAGTTATTTTCAGAGCTACATAGACTGAGAAAGGTGTTGGGTTCATCATTAAAGGAGTAGCAGTCATGGACATACCTTAACATCAGTCCACATTCTCTTTTTGCTTTATTTTTAATAATGCATTGAGTTGAAATTCACATAACATAAATAGTCATTTAATAGTGAAAAACTCAGTGGCATCTGGTACTTTCAGATAGTTGTATATACATAATTTCCAACTAGTTTCAAAATATTTCTCTTACTCTCAAATACTTCACCTATTAAGTAATAACACCCCTCCACCCTCCAGCTCTTATAATCATTAAATCTGTTTTCTGTTTCTATGGTTTTATCAATTCTTGATATAACATAACTGGAGTAGTATGATATGTGAACTTTTGTGTTTGGCTTTCTTCATTTAGCAAAATATTTTGGAGGTTCATTCATGTTGTAGCATAAATCAGTACTTCCTTCCATTTTACAGCCAGATAAATTTCCACTGTATGTATGTACTACATGTGTTTATCCATTGATTGACATTTAGACTATTTGGACTACATGCTGTGAACATGTCATGTACATATTTAAATACCTGTTTCAGTTCTTTTATGTAAATACTCAGGAGTGAAATTGAAGTGGAATTGTGGGGTCATACTGTGATTCTAATTTTTTGGAGGATCTGCCAAACTATTTTCCACAGGTCAGTTCAGTTGCTCAGTCGTGACCAACTCTTTGCGACCCCATGAATCGCAGCACACCAGGCCACCCTGTCCATCACCGACTCCCGGAGTTTACTCAAACTCATGTCCATCGAGTCGGTGATGCCATCCAGCCATCTCATCCTCTGTCATCCCCTCCTCCTCCTGCCCCCAATCCCTCCCAGCATCAGGGTCTTTTCCAATGAGTCACCTCTTCTCATGAGGTGGCCAAAGTATTGGAGTTTGAGCTTCAGCATCAGTCTTTCCAATGAACACCCAGGGCTGATCTCCTTTAGGATGGACTGGTTGGATCTCCTTGCAGTCCAAGGGACTCTCAAGAGTCTTCTCTAACACCACAGTTCAAAAGCATCAATTCTTTGGCACTAATCTTTCTTTATGGTCCAACTCTCACATTCTAACATGACCACTGGAAAAACCATAGCCTTGACTAGATGAACCTTTGTTGGCAAAGTAATGTCTTTGCTTTTTAATATGCTGTCTAGGTTGCCTTTGAACTGCAGTGTTGGAGAAGACTTTTGAGAGTCCTTTGGACTACAAGGAGATCCAACCAGTCGATCCTAAAGGAGATCAGTCCTGGGTGTTCATTGGAAGGACTGATGCTAAAGCTCAAACTCCAATACTTTGACCACCTCATGCAAAGTGTTTAATCATTGGAAAAGACCCTGATGCTGGGAGGGATTAGGGGCAGGAGGAGGAGGGGACGATAGAGGATGAGATGGCTGGATGGCATCACTGACTCGATGGAATGAGTTTGAGTAAACTCCGGGAGTTGGTGATGGACAGGGAGGCCTGGCGTGCTGTGATTCATGGGGTCACAAAGAGTCAGACACGACTGAGTGACTGAATTAACTAACTAGGTTGCTCATAACTTTCCTTCCCAGGAGTAAGTGTCTGTTAATTTCATGGCTGCAATCACCATCTGCAGTGATTTTGGAGACCAGAAGAATAAAGTCAGCCACTGTTTCCATTGTTTCCCCATCTATTTGCCATAAAGTGAGAAAAAGAAATGCAAAACAGCAAAATGGCTGTCTGAGGATGCCTTCAAATAGCTGTGAATAGAAAAGAAGTGAAAAGCAAAAGAAAAAAGGAAAGATATACCCATTTGAATGCAGAGTTCCAAAGAATAGCAAGAAGAGGTAAGAAAGCCTTCCTCAGCGAACAATGCAAAGAAATAGAGGAAAATAATAGAATGGGAAAGACTAGAGATCTCTTCAAGAATTAGACATACCCAGGGAACATTTCATGTGAAGATGGGCTCAATAAAGGACAGAAATGGTAGGGACCTAACAGAAGCAGAAGATATGAAAAAGAGGTGGCAAGAATACACAGAAGAACTATACAAAGAAGATCTTCATGACCCAGATAATCATGATGGTGTGATCACTCACCTAGAGCCAGACATCCTGGAATGTGAAGTCAAGTGGGCCTTAGGAAGCATCACTACAAACAAAGCTAGTGGAGGTGATGGAATTCCAGTTGAACTATTTCAAATCCTGAAAGATGATGCTGTGAATGTGCTGCACTCAATATGCCAGCAAATTTGGAAAACTCAACAGTGGTCACAGGACTGGAAAAGGTCCATTTTCATTCCAATCCCAAAGAAAGACAATGCCAAAGAATGCTCAAACTACCGCGCAATTGCACTCATCTCACACACTAGTAAAGTGATGCTTAAATTTCTCCAAGCCAGGCCTCAGCAATATGTGAACCATGAACTTCCAGATATTCAAGCTGGTTTTAGAAAAGGCAGAGGAACCAGAGATCAAATTGCCAACATCTGTTGGATCATTGAAAAAGCAAGAGAGTTCCAGAAAAACATCCATTTCTGCTTTATTGACTATGCCAAAGCCTTTGACTGTGTGGATCACAATCAACTGTGGAAAATTCTGAAAAAGATGGGAAGACCAGACCACCTGACATGCCTCTTGAGAAACCTATATGCAGGTCAGGAAGCAACAGGTAGAACTGGACATGGAGCAGACTGGTTCCAAATAGGAAAAGGAGTATGTCAAGGCTGTATATTGTCACCCTGCTTATTTAACTTATATGCAGAGTACATCACGAGAAACGCTGGGCTGGAGGAAGCACAAGCTGGAATCAAGATTGCTGGGAGAAATATCAATAATCTCAGATATGCAGATGACACCATCCTTATTGCAGAAGTGAGGAAGAACTAGCCTCTTGTTGAAATGAAAGTAGAGAGTGAAAACGTTGGCTTAAAGCTCAACATTCAGAAAACTAAGATCCGTTGCTCGTTTTATATTTTTAATATAGCTTTCCTATATATAGTATGTGTAAAGTGGTATTTAATTGTGGTTTTGATTTGCATCCCGTATTCCTATCTGGGAAATCCCATGGACAGAGGAGCCTAGCAGGATACAATCCGTGGAGTCACAGAAGAGTCAGATGCGACTGACTTAATGACTAAACAACAGCAATGCTTAACTAGATGAGCATCTTTTCATATGTTTGTTGGAGATTTGTATATCATCTTTGGGGAAATGGCTCTTCAAGACTGTTGCCAGTGTTTTAATTGATATGTTTAATTTTTCATTGTTGAGTTGGAGGAATTCTTTATATATCCTGGATTATAGACTATTATCAGATATATAATTTGCAAATTTATTTTCCCATTTTGTAGGCTAAATGAGCTTTGAGTGAGGCAAAAGAGAGGCATTAATGCTTTTGCCTTAATCATTCAGGTAGCCTCCAAACAAGTTAGAACCAATCTATACAGTAATTTGCAAATAAGCTCTGTTCAGCTCCCTCTAGAATCAGGGACCAGGGCACCTTAGTCTAAATGGGGCTTCCTTCAATTAATATTTCATAAAACCTGAAATTGAATAGGCAACAAATACAATTTTAGTGAATTAGGTTAATGTTATCACTGCTATCTTTCCATCAAATCCTGTTTATAATGCCTCTAGTTTTCTTGACAACTGGTATTTTGCCTCATCTCCACATCTGTAACCAAGAACACCATTATTGTGACCTTAAACTACTACAATTTTTTTATGACTGGAAACTTGACTCACAAGATCCGTTCACTATACAACTGTTAAAATGATTCTTTTTATAACACACTCTGATCTTTTATTTAAACCATTGAGTATGTCTTCATTTCTCCTAGGATAAAGTACAACACTCAGTATGCTCAATTGATCTTATAAGAAACCTGGATTAAATCACCTAACCTTCTTCTTTGTTAGCTTTAACTTTACTCTCTTTTGGTTTTTGGCCAAACTAATTGACAAAAGCCAAGCTACACTAGGCTTCTTACACTTCTGGAAATTGCCAAGCTTTTTCTGGTTTCACCAGAACCATTGTATACATAGCCATGCAATTTAGTGTACTACATAACTCTGGGTAAAGTAAAGTACCAGGTAAATAGAACTTCTGCAGCCAATATCTACCTGGGTCCTTGCCCTAGAGTTGTGTGGGTGTGGAGGTGATAACCTACCACATGGTAAATTCTCTGTATGATATTTCCATGCACCCTTTTCTCTTTATTTAAGTGTCTCCACTCATTCCTCAATTCTTAGCTTAAGTGTGACTCCCTCAAGTGCTTAATAACATTCTTTTGAATAAATGAACCAATAGTCATGGATATAGAGATTTGCAGTTAATGAAACTCCTGTCATGAATACAATTTAATTAGCTCTTCTCAACAACTTTATGTGACTATATACAATTATAATTTTATTCTCATTTATAAATGAAACATTGAAGTTGAATAAGTTTGTGATATCTCACATCACTGACAGTAGGTAAAGGTACCAAATGCATAATCATTAAGTGTTCCAATTTTAAATGGTTAATTTTTTTCCCACCAAGCCAAGATGTCCTTTCATTGTTATATGTGATATTATCCCACAGTGGCATTGTTTGTAGGATTATTATTTCCCAAACAGAACTATATATTTTTTTGAGAATATGCATCATGGATTTTTAATTTAATGGTGGTAATTCTGTTTAATGTCTCAATCTTAGTAATAGCATTGTGCAATAACATAGAATGCAATTAAAAACAAATTTCTTCTATCAATATTTTAGATTGTTTCACTTGAAAACATTGACTGCAACAATCTAATGTGATGAACTTTGTCATGATAAAGTAATATAGCATATATAAAAAAAGTCTTTAAAATATTATGTAGAAATGAATATATATTTTTAGTAGTCAGACAACTTTTAAACAGTAGCCAATGCAAATAAATTTTATTGACTTATTTATTGACTTAGCCAAAGATTTTTGTTCATGTTATATGCTGTATGAGTTGTTTTGATGGGTTGTGGAATATTATTTAGAAAACTAGCCCATGGCCTCAATTCATGTGACATTATCACCAAAGTATCATTCCACCATCATTAAGAGCGTAGTTTGTATTTTCTAGTAGTGGTTATTGGCTTCTCTCCTGGCTCAGAAGGTAAGGAGTCTGCCTGTGATGTGGGAGACCTGGGTTTAATGCCTGGGTTGGGACGATCCCCTGGAGAAAGGAATAACAACCCATTCCAGTATTCTTGCCTGGAGAATCTTATGGACAGAGGAGCCTGGAGAGCTGCAGTAAAGAGTTGGACACGACTAAGCAACTCATATGCATACACAATGAATTATCTAAATGTAAATCATTGAAATTCTGAAAATACCTGGCCATTAAAGAAAACTAAGTCCCTTCTCATGAACACTCTAAACTTGTTACATCAGTAGTTGAACTACTAGATCTAGCATTTTTAGCAAAACTGGATTTTCTACCTTCTATTTAGGTTATCGGTTTTCAAGAATTTGCACTGTGATATATGCAGAGAATTCAAGACATGGTACTCTCTTCTGGTCACCCAACATTCATGTTTAGAGTTCATTACAAAGTTTAGTCTTTCTGTGTAAACACAGCACCTTAGTAAAGGCATCCTGAAGTTGTTTCCTCTGTTTCTTTGCATCTAAGCTTTCTACTGATTTATTTTCTCCTGAAACAACTGTGTCCTAACTGATTCCCCTATTCATATAACTGCTGACTTCTTATCTCTCTATTATAAACATTAAAAATTAAAAGGCTCATCAATTGCTTATCACCTATTTTAGTTCTGCCAGGGGAAAAAATGCTTTATTTTGATGGAACAACATACAGTATCTGTGGTAGAATACAAAGAAACAAAATTCACTGGTTTAATATAAAGTTCTCAGATATTTAATCAAGCATCTAGGTAAAAAATACTCTCACTGACTAACAAAGACAAGAGTCTGATTACCTGTCTTTGAGGAAAAGAGATGTTTTAGAAAATTATTTGGTGTGTTTCACTATTGTACCTGTCACACACTTTTAATTAAAAATGTATTGACGCATGACTAAACTGTGAAAAACAGACCCATTTTAGTTCAATGGAAGTAATGTACATGTAGCCCAGTGGAATAAGTCCATGTAATTATAACAACAAGATAGCTCAGGCTCAGCGAGCCTCTCCCACCTTAATCTCAAAGCAGATGTAGATGCCAGGCACCAAATATCACAAATCTGTGTGGATTCAGCATCAGTGATTTTACTAATCTCATCTAAATACCTATGATGAAGTCATTTTACTAATCTATGGCAAATTAAATATGTGTAGAAGTGAATGTTGAATGAGTAACTTTCCTTTTATTTCCCACTAGTATTGCATGTTAGAATTCACTGAACTCATCTACTTTTTCCATGTCAGGGCTGAAACTAAATGCAACATTTGCATATTTCAAATAGTGGTAGATATGTATTACCACGAGTTTGGAACCTGGACCTAAAATGCCTTTTAAAAAAAAATAAATAAAATGCCTTTTTATATTAACTGATTTTTTTTTAAGTAATTTGCCCACAAAAACAACACAATCAAGCTGAAGAAATGGAAATCAGAGACTAAGGTTTGAGGTACTGTCATGCATTGAGTAGTCTTGAAATGGTCACGAAGGGTAACATGTTTTAGAAATCTCAGAAACCATAACCCAGTAAAGAAAACCATAAAATAAAAAATCATACCAGTTTGATAGTTCTTTTCATTTTTAAATCAAATCCAACAGTTGCATATTTAATGATGGATTAACATAATTAATTAGGCCAGTAATCACTAATTCACAAATCTCTATGAGATCCACTATCCATGTGTTATAGTAAACACTGGGAAAAAATGAAAATGCTTTATTTATTTCTTCAACAGAGAGTCTTCACATTGGGCACTTCCACAGATGGTATCTCAGTTAAACCTAAGGACACATTTGAGAAGTAGGAATTGTTTTACTGATGAGATAAACTGCCACTTTGATAAATGAACCAAATTTTTCATCACACCTAGTGAGTGACAGATTCAAACTTCTTATCCTCTCAAAGCAAAATCTGGTTTCTTTCTCACCATTGTGATTTATTGCTACTCCTCCATTCAAGTAAATTAGCAGTTTAAAAATGGAGCTATATTTAAAAAAGCTCACTAACTTATGTGACACTAATATACTCTATGTGTTTGCATTCTTTACCTTTTTTTATTATCTTACAGCTTTAGAGTTAACAATGCAATCTGCATCTTACAATAAGGAAGTGGGCTGAAAGAAATTATCTGTGTCATTCAAAATTACTAATATGGGAGACTTATTTCAAATTCAGGTGTCCCTATATCTCAAAGTCCTGCTTTTTTTAAAATTTTATTTAATGTATAGAAGTGGCTTAAATGGGAGGTAAAAATGAGCATCCTACCATCCCAAACTCAGATTTTGGGAGTTGAAGTTTAGGTTGAATTATTTAGACTTGGACAACTAATTGAAGATTTTTATTCCTTGGCCTCTCATTATAAAGAACCGGGATAATTACAGGCACATATCTGGCAGCAACATAAAACTTGATTTAAAAGGGAAAAGAATTGACATGGAGTGATGAAGTAAAAATATCTGATGGCCTGAGAAATTGTGCAGTGAAGTGAAAGCTGTGGCATTGGGTGATTGTTTGGGAGGTATGATGGACTGGATCATTCTGATACCTGTTTAATGGCTGAGTGAATGTTTCAACCCTCATTGAAAAGACACTGACATGACAATATGGCACTGAGAATGAAAAGTAGGAGTAAAAGAGTAAAATAAATACATTAGTTTTGAGCATAAAGAACTTAAGAGTCCTTATCTTCTGTGGGAACATAGGATTTGATGAATGAAAAAGAGGTCAGAGCAAGATATAAAGACCAATAAGTATGATTCAATTTCCTTGAATGTGAGAGCTCAAACTATTGTAGGATAAGGGATGAGAAGGATAGATAACAGACTTAGCTTTGCGGAAGATTTCTTTTTTTTGGAAGAAAAGAGCAGTTCCATGAGTGTTCATACTCAGTAGAGAATCAAGAAAGGCAACATTAAGACTATCAAGAGATGAGAAAGTTTCATTTCAAACAAGCAATGAGAGAACTCTTATTTTATTCCAGGTTGTTGTCTTATCTTGAGGAACCAGGAATTACAAGGAACTTCTGTATTCTCTTCCATAAAAACATATAGGTTGATGGAAGTGAAAAAAAATACATAAGTTGATGGGATACTGTATGGTAGACTTCTTGAAATATTACCTTTTTGAAGGGAGCAACTGGAAGGGCCTCCTTTTTCAAGCCCTTAGACTTCCAACATGATCATTTTTCCTGGTATCACAGATATCAAAAGGTCTCTGCATTCCCTTCATTAAATCATTTATGATTCATTTATTTGTTTTTTAATTAAGCATATATAGTTTCCAGTAAAGTACATGTTAGATATTATGTAGAATCATAAAAAGTAAGGAGAGAGAAATGCCTGGCCTCGTGGAGGACAGAAAAACTCTTTCTCATAATGTGTGCCAAGGGAGAAAAGGATGGCGGATCCACGCTACTTTGTAACCTAATGACATGAAAATGCTGTGCTGTGCTTAGTCGCTCAGTCGTGTCCGACTCTTTGCAACCTGTGGCCTATGGCAGACGTGGTAGATTCCTCTGTCCATGGGGATTCTCCAGGCCAGAATACTGGAGTGGGTTGCCATGCCCTCTTCCAAGGGATCTTCCTAACCCAGGGATCGAACCCAGGTCTCCTGCATTGCAAGCAGATTCTTTACCATCTGAGCCACCAGGGAAGTGATTTGGAAGCTGTGGCTGTATTTCTTATTTCTTTTCACTGTGAGACTGCAGTCAAGCTCAGTAGGGTCTTATTTTTCCTCTGATTCTGGCAAGCATAATTCTTTAGCTGTGGTTTCACTGTTTTGGGACAGTGGAAATTTTATTCATCCAGACATTCACTTGTAATATGCTACAATTTGCTCTCAAACTACGTGTCTTCATCTAAGAGTCTCTGCTCATTTTTATGGATGGCAAGATAAAAGAGTGAGATTATTCCTCTAGTAATACGATCTATTGAACAGATTAAGCAGCCATTTTCTCATTCATTTCCCTAAACTTAGAGCTCCTGGAAGAATTAAAAGGGGTTTTGTTTGGTTGTTTTAAAGGATAAAGTAAAATACTTGGCTTTCTACTGAAAGCGTACTCACGAATCTGTAGAAAAATGTAATATAAAAGAGATATGAGTAAAGATTTCTAAACTGATGCTATTATGGTTATTATACTCACTGCTTTGTGTAGTCTCCCTTAGAAACAATTATTTTGGAAGAGGTTTTATTAACAAATTGCAACTTCAAACTAACATCATCATAGTAATCAGGTTTTCCATCTGGAGAATTTGGATCAGTGTGGCTTTCTTTTCTTTCTTTCTTTTTTTATTTTTTTAAATTATTTATTTGGCTGTGCTGGGTCTTAGTTGAGACTCTCAGGATTGTCAGCCTTTGTTGTGGCACACAGGATGTTTAGTTGTGGCATGCAAATTCTTAGTTGTGGCATGTGGGATCTAATTCCTTGTCCAGGGATCAAACCTGGGCCCCTTGTATTTGGAGCATAGTCTTAGCCACTGGACTACCAGGGAAATCCTGGATCAGCATGGCTTTCTTAGAGTACCAGTGGAATTAAAGGATGGTGCTACCCCTTTTTGGATGTGAATTGCTTCTCCAAGTACCCATGGAACCACTTTTGTTTGTAACCTCTGTGACCAATATTACTCATTTTCACTTATGCAAATTACTCAGTAAAAGGGAAACAGCATGTATGAATAGTGAACTTTCAGTGTAGTGTGCTGGAAGAGATTTATTGCTGAGGAGAGTTGAGTTCTAGGAATGCTGAGAGCCAGAGGGCAATGCAGATGCAGGCAGAAGGATTCAATCACAGTTTCAGGTGCCTTCCGTCATGAATCTGTTGATGACTGGGGCATCCCTGTAGAAACCGTCTGTTCAACATCTTGAGAGAACATGTGGCATTCAGAGGGACATGCTTAGGATAGGAAGTGTTATTGAACAGCCCCTTTCTTCCTTACTCTTTCATTAATTTCTCACTGCTACTGTTTCAAAAGCTACAGGTTCACTTGGCCACCCCAGCCAATTTTCAACGTGCCAGCATTTTGGAAACATTCAAAGATTTCTAAACCAACCTAAAAATCCAATGAGTTGTTTGGTATGTTTGTAATCTAATGTTCAGGTTGGGTTTAATTTTAAAGATTATTTAAAAATACTGAAAACTTTACATGGATCATTATAAAGCTCACTACAAGCGTGTGTTTGTAAAGAGATGTTACAAAGCATGTTAAGAACTTCGTGAGTTCTGCTTCCCAATATATTTCATTCCCAATGTTGCCCTAGTAGAAAGCAAAATGTAAACGTCATAGACTACTTCATTTAGGATCATGAATCAAAAAAATAAAAGACTTAAAGCAAATTTTAATTATGAAGAAAAACTAGAAACATACATATAAAGATATAATATACATGATGTCATATCAGTTCAGTTCAATTCAGTCGCTCAGTTGTGTCCAAATTTTTGCAAACATATGTACTGCAGCATGCCAGGCTTCCTCGTCCATCACCAACTCCCAGAGCTTGCTCAAACTCATGTCCATCAAGTCGGTGTTGCCATCCAACTATCTCATCCTCTATCTTATAGTTAAATAATTATATAATGTATATATATACATATATATGTTGTATAGTTATATAATATAGTATGGTTATATAATTATAGTTCTCAATTTTAGTAAACATGAATGCTAATACATATGATATATAAACATATACAATGTAAATATATAGCACATAATTGCTATTGAGTTTACTTGTCATGTTGAAAGTTCAGCTTATTTAATCATAATTGGTGGTCATGAAATGTGTAGTATAATTTTAAATACCTGCTGATTCGTATTTCTTAAGACTGACTTTATTTCTATTTCATGCAAAACATGGTGCTGGTTTGTAATTCTTAAGACTAACTTTATTTATATTTCATGCAAAACATGGCTTTTTGGCTAGTTTCTCAGGAATTCTTAAAGAGCATTTACAGAATATTTGTCCTGATACTTTCCAGTTATCTTGAACAGATCAGAGGCTTTATTGCAATTCCTTGAGAAAATAATACATGTTTTCACGTTTCCTTCATTAAACATAGTAAATTATTTCATTCTTTTTTTTTAAAGAAAGCTGTCAACTTATCAGTGAACTTTAATTTTATGTTTTCCCCTAATTTTGTCAGGTGTGAGTCAAAAACAATTTGAGACAGTTCTCCAATTACTCATTGAGAACAAACACAAAAAATATAGTGTGAGCAATTTATTGGTGACTTTCCTTAGTTTAAAGCAATCTCTGTGTTTGCATCTAACACTTTCTCCCTATCTTTACCTATTACTTGTTCAAGTAGTGGTGAATTGGAAACATGGTCTTTTGATATGCTAATCACTTTTTCTTAAGAGTATAAACATAAAGAGGCTATGACCATACATAGCCAGAATTTATCACCTACAACAAAGTACAAGTGAAACTAAACCTTGAATTTTTAACTTTGAAGTGCACAATCTTCAAACTCATTTATTCATTGCCAGGGTCCCCACAGTTGCTACCCCGTTAATGAGATCAAATTCTCCGTGGTTCAGATTTTGCTCAAAATTGAAAAACTTTATGGTTCTAACAGGTTTGGGCATATGTAAATGTGTTCGCCAGTTGTCAGCCTGTCTTTCAATCTTACTTTAGGAATAACTCACTATTTCCACAAACTTCTCTGACTTTCTTGTTTCTGTCTCTTCTCACTTGTTACCCAGAACAAATCCATCCTGCTGCAATGGGTAAAACATTCTTTATCTGTCTCAAAACAGCTTTTCCTATTATTTGCATTTTCAAACCTTTTTCTAAACACATCCGTGCATCTACTCAGCTGTTTTCAAAAAGATGTACACCGGGGACACCTTCACTGAACTAGCAGTGGTAGCAGTAAACGTCTAGCTCTTCAGAGACTTTGCAAGTTCAAAACCTCATGGTATACGTGAAGAGTTTATAAGTTTTCAATATCCCATACTGTACATTTATCAAAAATGAATTTCATCTGCTACTGGGCTGCCCAATTCTCCGGTATGATTAGAACCATCTGGAGCATCTCCCAAACTTCATTAGCTTTTAACTAACCCAAATAGTTTAGTGTTGTCAGAATATTTCACCATCTCTCTGTTTATGTTGTCTTCTTCATCACTAGCAAACACACTGAAAGACATGTCCCAACACCAAAAGCCACGATTCCAATTTTCAGCTTCTCACAGTGGAGGATATACATCTATTATTGATCTTTGTTCTAATCTCTTAATCATTTTCCATAAAACACATATGTATTCTAATTCACTACCATGACATCTCCTATAGATTAGTGAGAACTAGACAATTAGTATGATGGTAAAGAAGCAGCATTTTATTTCGTACCAAATTTTTGGTAATTAGAAATCAGGAAACTAAGGACACAGTGGAAAAAGAAAGAGGAAATTTGGAAAATATTTAGCAAATAATACTTGTTAGTACTTCACAAGGCCAAGCCTTCTGTAATATCAAGTAACACAAGAGAATGCACCATGTCCTTCTTGCCTCTAATAGCAAGGCCTTCTGTGAGAACTTTAAGATTCTGCTTAGTTATGACTTTGCTTTTGGAATAGATTAAGTCATCTAAGCTGTGTTTATATTTCTTTTAGTATGCAGTTGATAGTTGACCCTTGAACCATGCAGGGTACCAAGTCTCTGCGCAGTCAGAAATCCATATGTAACTAACTTTTTTTTTTTTTGGCCAGAGTGCATAGCATTCAGGATATTAGTTTCCCAACCAGTGATTGAACCCATGCCCCTTGCAGTGGAAGTATGGAGTGTAAACCACTGTATTTCTAGGGAAGTCCAAAATTCCACATATAACTTTATGGTTGACCCTCTGTACCTACAGTCCAACTCTGAGTGTTCAGCCAGTTATGGGTTGTGTAGTACATTAGTTGATTTGTTAAAGATATCCATGTATATAACCAGATCCAAGTAGTTCAAACTAATGTCATTCAAGGGTCAACTGTATTTGTAGTAATGTTAGTCCAAGATGTCATTATATTAGCTATTAAATCATTATGAAATATGTAAACTATTAAACAGAATGTAATAGTGTAATTACATTATTATCAAATGAATAACACATCTATATCACTAATACAACATAAAGGGGGGTCAACACTTAATTTCATTGAGTTCAGAAAGGATAACATTTCTCATTTAATTTATGTAAATATTTTGGTTCTTTTATTTTCCATAATTGATTTGAAAAAATAAGAAATTGTTATAGTTTTCATTGTGTTTACAGAGTACCTTGTATTGTCACTTTTATTTCCTTTTTTCCATAATTGTCATTTTCAGTGATTGGCAGATATAAACAGGTATTTTAAATTATTTGTAACTTCACCTGCAGCATTTGGTTGTTTTTGGATTCATTCTCCTTTTTAAAAATAGTTTTTAATTATTTTTTATTGGAATATAGTTGATCTACAATGTTTATTATCACTTTTCTTAGATTATATTTTTCTGTATTTTAGGAAAAATATAACTCACTAGTGACAGCAAAGTTTTGCAAAATTTTGTATCAATCCAATATATGTGTATATATATATGTGTGTGTGTGTGTGTGTGTGTGTGTATGTGATAGTTATGTGTAATGTTCACAGTGACAGTTCACACATTTTGGATAACACATCTCTATGGAATACAGTCTATATGATCACCCCTGTCTAATGCAAAAATCTAAAAATCAAATGCTTACATGCCTGTTCCATTTTTATATTGCAGTCAGTAAACTATTTTGTACTAAGAATAAAAATATTACATACTCCTTTGAACATATTCTTTCCTGCCACTCATTATTTACTACATCATATGTTTTAGAACTGATGCTTAACCATCATGTAAAAACATTCATAGATAAAAGATTTAAGTACTTTGTGAATTAGTAACCACGTATATTTAATAATTGGTTAGCAACATGATTTTGCTTTTTAAACAAGTATCATTTAGTAAAAAAAAGAGAAAAAGTAAAACTGAACATCAAAACCAGCAATGCCTTAGGAGATTTCCTTGTTTAGAAGAATAAATATAGTTTAGTTGGATTTACAAAAGGAAAGTTTTAAAAGTGCTAATAACATGCCACTTATTGGCATGCACAGTTTAGTCAGATTTTTTCATTTTCATATGCATTCTAATTTCCAGCACATCCAATATACACTGCTAACCTGTTGTCTTTAACTCCTTAATTATAAATCTCTGTAATTAAAAAAGTCAACCTTTACAATGATTAATTTAAATTAATTTAATTTAATCAGTGCTTCTGAACTGAAGGATTTAAAATTCCAAAAAAAAAACTTTACAGACTGCTTCTGATAGTGATGAGTATTATAATAATGAATGCTTAAAGGTTCATTTCCCACCTCTCATATTTCCAAAAATGTATGTTGTAGCACTTGGTCCTCCTGACAAGTGAGTGTGCTTTGTCACTTGTCTTTGACTATATGGAAGCGGCTTCATCATCTAGATAAACAGTATCTCCTGTATATTATAAAGAAATTGTCTTTCCTTCCAGAACACCATAGGTGACTAAAATTGCATGATTTACCTTTTAAAGTAACATATTTGAATTGAGTTTCCTATGGTCAAGTCTCTTAATTTGTTAAATAGTTCATGCATTACCGTTTTATCAGGGTTTTGTGAGGATTAGATAATAATGCATGCATATATATGTGTATGTATATATATATATATATACACATCTATACACACACACACACACACACACACACACATATATATATGAACACATCTTTCCTAGATTTTATCCTTGGCTGTCTATATATTTTCTTTTCACGGAGCTTTATTGAAGCAGAAACCTTAGTAATGAGCTATAGAGACTTTGATATCAGTTTCCATTTTCTTCTCTTCCCAAAGGTAAAACGTTAATGCTGCTGCTGCTGAGTCGCTTCAGTCGTGTCCGACTCTGTGTGACCCCAGGGGAGGCAGCCCACCAGGCTCCTCTGTCCACGGAATTCTCTAGGCAAGAGTTCTGGAGTGGGTTGCCATTTCTGTTGCCATTAATGTTCTCCAAAACATTAATATTTTACCATAATTTTTTTTTCTCCTGTAGGAATATTTGAAAATATGGGTAAAATTACTGAGGGAGAACGTAGTTGACTGGAACCCAGTTAACCAAAATCTACATCAACAGGACTTTCATGCCCTTTATATCTAATGTTGCTATGAGTAAGACTCGTAATAATATATAAAATATCCTAGTCTCTTTCATAATGTGTATATTCAACTCAATCATCTATATCTTCTTCATACTTTTATGGTGAATATTAGAAAAGTTTGATTACATTTGGCTTATGTAGTTGATATGTTAGGAAAAATATATATATAATATAATGGCAGGGATTATTTTTTATTTTTATTTTTAATTTATTTGTGATAAATAATATCTTTAAATAAATTTTCTAAAAATTCGGTTGACCACATCGTTTTTCTTTACATCTGGTTAGTAGCTTATTTTTTGATGCTAAGCATGTAATTTTAGCTGTGTTAGAAATGAATCTTTAACAACTAATGCAAGCAGCTGGATTTTCTAGAACGTGAAGTCCTTATTTTTCCTCATTAGTGAAAAAATATGTTAAAGCCACCCACTATTTTGCATTTGCTTGGTAAATTTATGCTTTTATTCCCACTAGGGATTATCTAAATATAATTTTTATTCTTTTTTACCCCAACTTTAATTTGGAAATATTTCCAACTCCGGAATAGTACTCTTTTCATAGGTTCACCAAATGTTAACATTTTATAACATTTGTTGAAACATTTGAAAATTAAAGACATGCAACTATTTTATCCTTCAATATTCAAGCATACATCTCCTAAGAATAATAGCATTATCCTATATGAAATTTTCACACTAAGGAAAGTTACATTAATGCATACTCACTTCTAATGTATTGTCAACATTAAAAATTTCCCAATTTCCAATAATGCTTTTTTTAGCTTTCTTCTTCTCCTCCTACCTCTTCTTTTACCCCTCCCCCTCTTTCTCCTTCTTCAGTCAAGAATCCAAAAGTATGTCACTTAAAAAAAGAATTGTCATTTCTTTCATGTTAGAAACTGAAGAAGTGTTCAAAAACCAGTTAATGATGTTAAAGGACATAGAAGTCATCCAGAAAGGACTTTCTTTCATTGTTTCATTAAGACAACTGGTCATAAAATAAATATTGACAGAAATTGATTATAAAATGTTGGTTAAGCAAAGGATCTATGAGTCCTTCAGTTCAGTTCAGTCGCTCAGGCATGTCCAACTCTGCGACCCCATGAACTGCAGCACGCCAGTCCTCCCTGTCCATCACCAACTCCCAGAGTGCACCATGAGTCAGCTCTTTGCATCAGGTGGCCAAAGTATTGGAGTTTCAGCTTCAGCATCAGTCCTTCCAATGAAACCCAGGACTGATCTCCCTTAGGATGCACTGGTTGGATCTCCTTGCAGTCCAAGGAACTCTCAAGAGTCTTCTCCAACACCACAGTTCAAAAGCATCAATTCTTCGGTGCTCAGCTTTCTTTATAGTCCAACTCTCACATCCATACATGACTACTGGAAAAACCATAACCTTGACTAGATGGAACTTTGTTGACAAAGTAATGTCTCTACTTTTTAATATGCTGTCTAGGTTGATCATAACTTTCCTTCCAAGGAGTAAGCGTCTTTTAATTTCATGGCTGCAATCACCATCTGCAGTGATTTTGGAGGCCAAAAAAATAAAGTCAGCCACTGTTTCCACTGTTTCCCCATCTATCTGCCATGAAGTGATGGGACTGATGCCATGATCTTAGTTTTCTGAATGTTGAGCTTCAAGCCAACTTTTTCACTCTCCTCTTTCACTTTCATCAAGAGGCTCTTTAGGTCTTCACTTTCTGCCAAAAGGGTGGTGTCATCTGCATATCTAAAGTTATTGATATTTCTCCCAGCAATCTTGATTCCAGCTTGTGCTTCTTCCAGTCCAGCGTTTCTCATCATGTACTCTGCATATAAGTTAAATAAGCAGGGTGACAATATACAGCGTTGACGTACTCCTTTTCCTATTTGGAAGCAGTCTGTTGTTCCATGTCAATTTCTAACTGTTGCTTCCTGACCTGTACTGACACTAAAATCATTAAAATGGATGACTTGAGGTGTGAGCTTTCCTAACAGAATACTGCCCACTCATATATGTGGAAGAAATAATAGTTATCAAAAATCATCACCTTCCCACGAATAGAGAATTGATTACTGTAAGTGACAATTACCAATGGATGCCAAAATTGTTGGTAAAAGACTATTGGAACACAGAATATTCAAACAATACTGTGATCAGTATAACCCCACAGATTACTTTCCATACAAAAAGAAAAAGGAATTAGTAAACAGAGAAATTTTGTGGATTACCTGAGCCAAGTGATTCAACTTACTAACAACAATAATAGGATAAACTGACTTCATATGCCTTCTGATGTGAAAGGACATAATCACAATTTTATAGGAGATTCATGAAAGAACATCAATTTTGCAATTTACACTAGTGTAACAGAGTCCAAGATTTTATCAGAGATTGTACAACCTGCTGATTTAATTTATTACAGTCACTTTGTTTTGATAGCCTGTATATGTTGTCTTGATTCATAATTAAAGAGAAAACCTTTCTCTAGTTAAATATCTGACTTTGATTGAAAGGTTCAGTAAAATGTTAAGAAATTTCTGAATTTGCATGTTTCCTATGGAAAGGAATGCAGGTGTGACTCAAATTTTCACTTTCTCTTAATTTTTGTTTTCTTAAAGCCTCAAATACATAATAAAGTTAGCAAGTTAGATGATTTTTGAAGTCAGTTCTCTATACAGAAAAGAATAGAAGCTTATGATTTTGAATCCTAAGCAATGGATGAGTGATAGGATGCTTACCGATTTGTTTTATCATGCCTGGCTATTTGAATGTTAATTTTTAACAAGATACTTGAAAAATAAATTAGTATAATAGGTATGTCTCCTTGCTTTTAAAACATATTGACTAGAGACAACTATAATCACATAATACACATTTACTACAGGAAGAAAAATGACACAGTTCCAGAATAGTCATCAAAGCATTTAAATTTTGACTTCATCTGCCTTTAAAGGACTTACTTTGTATGTACTCTTTTGTTTTAATTGGAAGAAAAATAATAATAAAGTCTCTCCTTTCGCAGGCTGCCACAGTACTTTGGCAACTTAAAAACAAGACAAAAAAATTTTCATGGCAAAAAGACCATTTAACCCCATGAAAACGAGGGTTTATGATGGCCTTCAGCAACAGTACTATGCATGGCGCCTCTATAATTTTATTTGATCCAGCAAAAACAGCTTAAGTTATATAACGGACATTCCCTTCAAATGTCCTTTCTTTGTAGGCTTGCACATGTATTGTTTTATATATGCCAATGTCAGGCTTTGTGATACAGTACTGCCAAAAATATTCTTTGATGAATGCTAATAAATTCAAATGCCTGATATTACCCTGTAGTTTTTAAGGTTGGGGGTGAGAAAGAACAAAAGCCAAGTCTAAATAAATTATAGTCTACATTTGAAATTGAAATCTGGGCCAAGAACTCAAGGCTTCAAAAGATGGAATCTGTCCAGTGGAATACCTTTTTCTCCCCCGTCGATGTTAATCAATGGAACCGCTTAATATAAAAGTCTTTATAGCACATACCAGCAAATATGGGATCATATGTTATAATACAATAATCTATATAGTTAATGGACATGGAGAATTTAGCAGAATTCCATGACATGCTGGGATTTATATTATAGCCATGTTTCTTACAAATGAAGCTTGTAGTACATGATCTTGATTCTGAAATATCCATTTGTTTTGGCAACAGAATTCTATCAAGGCTTTGCTCTTAATGAAGAGGGTGGAATTTTTCATTCTCTACTTTCTGTCGGTTATTTATAAAAATTATTATAAATTATTATTTAAGTGAAAAGCCACATGTTATATCACAAGTAACATGGTGAGCAACTACTGTTACTCTCCTCAGACATTTCATTTCAAAAGTCTGACTTTTTTTTCCCTATTTTATTTTAAGCAATTTATTTGAGCAAAAATCCATCTGAGTCAGGCAGCATACAATCTAACAGATAGAAAAGAGCTCTGAAGAGCTGAACAAAATGAGTTTCTGCAGGCAGAGGAGAGTGAGAACAAAGACGTTATACTACGCAAAAAAAGTAGGTTGGATACTGTCTTTTAGGGGGTTGCAGGGGTGTCTCAGGCAGATTACCTAATTAATGCTGATCAGGCGATTCTTGATTTAAGAATCTGGTTTAAGATTCCATTTCCTAGAGAGCTGAAACTGTAATATTTAACTCTAGGATGGCTACCTGTGGCTTAGTATAGGCTTCCCAGGTGGTGCTAGTGGTAAAGAACCTGCCTGCTAATGCAGGAGATGTAAGAGATGCAGGTTCGATACCTGGGTTGGAAAGATCCCCTGGAGGAGGATTTGGTAACCCCCTCCAGTATTCTTGCCTGGAGAATCTCATGGACAGAGGAGCCTGGTGGGCTATGGTCCCTAAGGTTACAAAGAGTCAGGCATGACTGAATCGACTTAGTACGGTTTAGTATGAGTCTCTCCATATTAGACCTATTGTCTTGTTTTGAACACATTCTATTAATTTTCCTCAAAAACTTGGTGATTACCCCACCAAGTAACAAGTTACCGTGAAGAATTAGGTTGATGACTACAGCTGTCTAGGGTGGTTTTCTTTTACTGCTGTAGATGTCTTTTCATTAACAGTCTGTTCGTTTAAATGAAAAGACCAAATGGATGTTATTCGGGAGTTGGTCTGGGTGTGAGTGAAACACGGGGAACCAGGCTGTGGATCCCCACAACTGACAAAAGCTTTCCTAATCTTCAGGGAGAATACTTGAGTTTATTCCTGGGTAAAGCTGCCTTTGACATTTTTGTTCAAGTGTGTGTATTTTTCCAGCATCTGATAATAAAGTTCAGAGTTTCCTTAAGCTTTGCTCTTTTATCTTGGGCTTGACAGCCCACACTAGTTTGTTACTTAGACAAACCAATCACTTTCTTTTGAGTTTGATTCTCAAGTTTTATTTTAAAAAGCTTTTCTCTACAGAATAGGGAGAGGCAGTACCCACATGACCAGCTGTGATGAATAAAGGTTAGTTAGTAGGAAACCTACTTATGGGCCTGAGGAATGGGGAGAAGCCATGCCCAGGTGGCCAACTGTCATTAATAAAGGTTGTTAAGTAATTCATCTGTCCGTGGGCCCGAAGTCCACACCTGCATATTATGTTGGTGGTGTCTCTGCTTCAGTTTGTGCCCAGCTCTTTCAGGAAAAGCCATGCTTTCTTCTACTATCTTGGGTGTTTCCTCTGTTTTTTTTCTTTCTCCATAAGTCTGTTTTTCAGTATTTTGTACTGTAGTTTTTCTGTTTCATGTTTTCCAACCATGTTATGATTTTTCTGCTTTCATTTATGTTTTCTTTTCGCTCTTTCATTCGGACCTTAAGAGATATGGAAGGTAAGCAAGCATATCATTTGTCTTTCTTTGGTTCACAGTACTTATATGGTAGTTTCATTAGAGAAAAACATCAAGCGAAAACAAGAGAAAAGTGTCAGCCATGCCAGCACGGTTTTGCAAAGTGCTTATAAACTGTCTTAGACTTTATAGCAGCGGTCCCCAACTTTTTAGGCACTGAACACCAGTTTTGTGGAAGATAATTTTCTCATGGACTGGGTGGCAGGGTGGAGCGGGGATAGTTTCAAGATGATTCAAGCTCAGTATATTTATTATGCACTTTATGTCTATTGTTACATCAACTCCACCTCATATCATCAGGCACTAGAACCTTGTGAAATAAGAGTAATTATCTCAACTTTAGAGATGAGGAAACTAAAATTTAGAATAAGTTACTTGGCCTCAGCTAGTAATGGACAAGCTGGGAGTTGGCCTCTCATGACTCAAAAGGCAAAAATTTATAATAAATGTGGTAAAAACATTACAATATAATAGATGGATTAAAAATAAGTATATATTTTACTTGGAAATATACTGTTTTATTTTTTAAAGTATTTTTACTTGAAGTATAGTAGTTTTACAATCTTGTGTTAATCTCTGCTCGTTACAGAGTGACTCAGTTATACACATATATGCATTGTTTTTTATATTCCTTTTCATTATGGTTTATCCCAGGATACTGAATATAGTTCCCTGTGCTATACAGTAGGACCTTTTGTTTATCTGTTCTATATGTAATGGTTTGCAACAGCTAACCTCACATTCCCAGTCCATGTATCCCCCACACCTAGCTCCCCCTTGGCAACCACTAGTCTTTTTTCTACATCTGTGCATCTGTTTTTTGCTTCATAGATAAGTTAACTTGTGCCGTATATAAGTGATATTGCATGGCATTTGTCTTTCTCTTACTGGCTTCACTTAGTGTGATAATCTCTAGTTGCAGCCATGTTGCTGCAATTGGGATTATTTTCTTCATTTTTATGGCTGGGTAGTATTTCATTGTATATATGTATCACATCTTTATCCATTCATTTCTTGATGGACATATAAGTTGTTTCCAAGTCTTGGCTATTGAGAATAGTGTTGCTATGAATATAGGGGTGCATGTATTTTTTTTTAATTATATAGTCTTCTCTGGATATATGCCCAGGAGTGAGATTGCTGGACAAAATGGTGGCTCCCCCATATTGTTCTCCATAATAGCTGTGCCAGTTTACATTCCCACCAAGAAGAATTCCCATTTCTACACACCTTCTCCAGTGTTTGTTTATCGATTTCTTGATGATGGCCATTCTGACTGATATGAGGTCAGAACTTTAAATCACTAAAGTTTTGATTTGCATTTCTCTAATAATTAGTGATGTTGAACATCTCTTCATGTGCCTACTGACCATGTGTATGTCATCTTTGGAGAATTGTCTTTTTAGGTCTTCTTTACATTTTTCAGTTGGGTTGTTTGTTCTTTTTAGGTTGAGCTGTTTGTATATTTTGGAAATTGAATCCTTATCAGTCACATCATTTGCAAATATTTTCTGCATTTCCATTGATTGTCTTTTCATTTTGTTTATGGTTTCCTTTGCTGTGCAAAAGCAAAGTTTAATTATATCCCATTTATTTTTGTTTTTATTTATATTGCTTTGGGAGACTGATGGTATAATTTATGTCAGAGAATGTTTTGCCTATGATCTTTCTAGGAGTTTAATGATGTCATGTCTGATGTTTAAGTCTTTAAGCCATTTTGAGCTTATTTTTGTGCAAGATAGTGTGTTCTAACTTCATTGATTTACATGCAGCTGTCCAGCTTTCCCAGCACCGCTCTTTTCTCTATTGTGTATTCTGGCCTCATTTGTCAGAGATTAACTGGCCATAAGTGTGTGAGTTTATGTCTGGACTCTGTATTCCATTGATCCATATGTCCGTATTTATGCCAACACCATGCTATTTTGATTACTGGGCTGTGTATCATAGCACAAGCATAGCATTTATTGTTTCTTATTTTTCTAGCCATTTGCCTTTGTTTATTTTATGTTTTCTCTATTTTATTTTTTCTGTGTTGGCTAAGACATTTGGTACATAGTTGAATAAAAGTGGTGATAGAGGTGATCTTATTTTAGAGGAAGTGCTTCAAATATTTTCAGTTGAATAATATTTACTATGATTTTTGATAGCTGTCTCTAATGGATTATTTTGCTAACAGATTTAATGATAAATAGTTGAATATTATAGAACATAATTTCTGCTTTTTAACATTTATCCTTTGGTAGTTATCATATATTTCTCCTCTTTTAATCATTTTATGTGGTAAATTATCATTGATTTTTCTAATGTTAAGCCAACCTTTAAATTCTGAGATAAATCACTTGCTCATGGTTGATACTTTTTTACACCATAGGATGTGGCTTCTGAGTATGTGACTTTTGATCTATATGGTTTTCTCACACACTCATTGTCTGGATTTAGAATTAAGGTTTAGTTTAATGGAAATGATTGTGAAGTAATCTAACTTACTTGTTGCATATAACTGAACTTACCTGTTTATTGAAATTGTCTAGAACTTGTCTATGAAATCATTTGAATCTGAGTTTTTCCCATCAGTTTAGTTCAGTCACTCAGTAGTGTCCGACTCTTTGAGACCCCATGAATCGCAGCACGCCAGGCCTCCCTATCCATCACCAACTCCCAGAGTTTACTCAAACTCATGTCCATCGAGTCGGTGATGCCATCCAACCATCTCATCCTCTGTCGCCCCCTTCTCCTCCTGCCCCCAATCCCTCCCAACATCAGGGTCTTTTCCAATGAGTCACCTCTTCGCATGCGGTGGCCAAAGTACTGGAGTTTCAGCTTCAACATCAGTCCTTCCAATGAACACCCAGGACTGATCTCCTTTAGGATGGACTGGTTAGATCTCCTTGCAGTCCAAGGGACTTTTCCCATAAGGTCTTTTAAATTACTAGTTCTGTTTCTTAGCTAGTTGTAAGAGGGTTGTGGGTATTTTTAAAGAATAAATTAGCTTTAGTAAATTTTAGTATCCTACGTATTTATCCATTTTATCTATGTGTTCAGGATAAATTTACTAATAATATTCTTTACTGCAATTAAAAATTTGTCAGGAATCCTCTGACCCTTATTAATTCCTAAATATTCAGGAATTAAGAGGGGAGGCATGCCTTTCCCAGGGCTGAGGAATCCAGGCATTTCCTTTGTTAGTTTCTCATTATGGTGATAAGTACCCTCTTAATAGGGATTGCCTTTTTTTTTTTTTTTTTTGTAATTCTGGGAATTTAATCTTTATCTTTGCTGAGAATAACTACCTTGTAAGACAGTATATATGCCCATGCCATGTTGATTAAAACACCTTTGTTCCATCAGAGCTTTGGTCCCCGTGTCTTTCTTTCCCTCTCTCTCTCTCTCCCTATCTCTCTATTTCTGGCTGATTCCCTGGAGCGTGGAAGCCTGCTGCATAACACAGGGACTATTGGCCTCTTTCCTTCTTTCACTCTCTCATCATCGACTCCTGACCACCAGGTTCTGGTCCATTAACGGACCAACAATAATTATAATACATTCCCATTTTGAGATCTTAAGATTATTTTTGCCTTTTTTCCTTCATTAATGTTGTAGTTTATCTATTTTACTAGACTCATATAAGTACAAACTTGCTTGTTTTTGATCCCCTATGCTTTTTTCTGTTTTACATTCTAGTGTTATCTTTATTTTACCTTACTTATTCTTACAGTTATAAGTTTATTTTTCTGTTTTTATTTTCCTCACTACTCAAATAGAATGTTAGCTCATTTAATTTTCAGGCTTACTTATCTTCTAATTCATATGTTTAATGCTATAAATTTCCATTTAATATCTCTTTTGCTCAATTTCCCAAATTGATATACAGCAATTACATAATAATTTGTTACTAAGCACTTATGTTGAATGCAGTCCTAAATATTTCTTAGAAAATACTTGCCGTGATGCTATCATAAATGATTTTGCTTCCTATTTCATTTTACAAATGTTCAGTGTTTGTATCTAAAAACAGTACATTTTTCTTTATTGGCTCTGTATCCTTGTATCAAAATCTTTTAGTCTTATGGTCTTATTTTTACACATGAAGTACTGGAAAATATATTACCAAATGTGTGGAGATTTTTTAATTTGTATTTTAGTAACTTCCAACTTAATTGCATTTTGTATTTTTGTGTTTTTTTTTTTTTCAATTAAAGTTGAGGACTGATACATGGTCAATTTATATAAGTATTCTACACATACTTGAGATGAATGTGTGATCTTTAAGTATTGTATACAACAGTATCATTTTTTTATTTCACTGCCCACTTCCTCATTGCTAATATACATATTCTATTAATAAGTTCTTCAGATATCTTTTTCAGTTCTCTAATTCTCTTTTGAGTTTTGCCTAATTTTTAGTATATTTCCATCAATACATTTTGAATTTATAATGTATACATATATTTTTTTTTAATTTAGTCTGCTTAGTCATTCCTAAAATTTCCTATTGCCTTAACTGCCAGTAATTTTTTTTAACATTTTATAATTTCAATTCTATATTGTGTATTTAATCATATTAATATCAAATTGAAGTTGAGGAATATATGTGTCTGTATTTCTGCTTTTGCTAACTCTAGCTCATATGTCTGATGGCTTCTTATATCTTCTTGACTTTTTATCTATAGCCATCTTAGTCTGACTTAACAAGATTTTGCTATCATCTTGTCTAAGACATATTATCTAATGCAGATTACTGCATATCAAGAGCAGTTTCCCTCATAGCAACTATATTTCTTCTTCTTGCTCTTAGATATTTTATAGGTACATAGTTGAATCTGTTTTTACAGGATATCCTTGAGATGTTCCCTCCTGATTACAATCCCAGCAACATATTTAAGATATAAAGTTTATCTCGACCTAGCAATTTTGCACAAGAGATACTCCTAGGGTGTCCTGTTTGCCATATTGCCAGAAACAGACTATATATACATGCACACACATATATATATTAAGATTTACACATTTATTTAATCATGTTTATATAGTATGTTATCCCAATACTTTGTAATGCTGATGTGGACCAACATTGTTTCTGTTTTCACCACAGTATCTCCTTATGTTAGTTATTCTGTAATTACGTGTTTATTTAAATTTATTATGACAGCCTACTATGGAAGTGTATTTTTATCTCATAGTGAAGCAATGCAATTTAAATTAATCTGTTACAAAATTGTGAAAGGTAATTTTTGCACCATATTAACACTCTTGAAAGGAAGGCTACTCTCTTCATTTCTGTGTGCCCTAGCTGTTGTATAGGAGCCATCTAATAAATTTGTATTGAACTAATTTAAATGTATACAGGAAGGAAAGAAAAGAAAGTAGGGAGGAAGATTGTGGCTTAGTCCTCAAATAAATAAAAGTCCTTACTTCATACAATATATGTTATATAGTGAAATTTCTAAAAGCGTTAATTGCTCAGATACAAAAGTCAAAATGACCCAAGAGCATAATGACCTCTCTATTGTGTGTGTATTAATTTTATCACATAATGATGCATAGTTCTCTTTGGATCTATTGTGGGTTATGTAAGTTGCAAGAAGGTTAAAGGTTATATAGATGCAAATATGAGTAAGGATTCAAAAAATTCTTATTAAAACTTGTTATGTCCCCTGGTTATTAGTAAATCCACATAGAATGATGTTATAGTGGTAGAAAAAGTAGTAAATAGCCATGCCTCTATTTTTCGTGAATCTACACCCCATCATTTGTAATAATAATCTCTTTATTCTCCTTAATTATTCATTATATTCAAAGTGGATAAACAATAGTTGATGATTTGTTTTACTAAATTGCCTGTGGCATATCATTTAGGGATTAATTCCTATAAATCATATACAAGTAGAATAATGATGTTGAGGATCTTCAAAATATTAAAAAATAACACACTTAACCCATGTCTGTTAAACTAAAATAGAATTCTAAAATTTCTTCAATGCCAAAAGTCAATTTAACATTTTTTGGGTGATGATGTAACCTTATTCCAGTGCTCACATAATTATTTTACCAGGTATAAAGTCCTGGATAATTCTCCAATTATGTTGGAGTGTGTCTTGATATATTGTTATTGACTCATATATCTGTTGGTTGACAGTTCTGTACACTTAGCTGGGATCCACCCTACTTTAAATCTAGATAAATCTTGTCAGTGGATTAAGAAATTCCAGATTTTTAAAAGGATGAAAAGAGGCACTAAATAGATGAGTAAATGATGCACAATAGATAAACGCTGGCATTTCTTTGATGTCTGTAATAATCTATTTCTAAAGTCTTATTCTAAATTATATGTTTTTTGAAGGCTGACACAATTCCTAGTGGAATAATAAGCAATCAATCACTACCACTGCAATTTTAATTCAGTTCAGGAATAATTTATACTGTTGCATCAACTAAGAAACACTAACAAATTTGCTTTTAAAGAACATTTTGTCTGTTACCTCCCAAAAAATTAATCATAAATGTATGATCATTAGTCTTAAATATATCTTTCAATATTTTTATTAGAAAATCATTTTTAAATGCCAGTAATAATGACCTACATTTGTAAACTATTTTTCAGCATTTACTAACTTCATTTATTCCTCAATATCAACTCTGTGAGTTGGACTGACATAAGCAACCATTGCTTGCTAAGGTTACTGATACTTAGAAAAGTTCAATATGTCCAAAGCTGTAGAGCTTTAAAGAGAAAGTGACTTTATTTTAGGGCTTCTGATCCTAATCCCCTACACCTTCCACTACAACAAGCTTATTACATTTCTCTCATAATGCTCAATAGCATACATCAGACTACTGCTTGTATTGTTTGATCGGGAGTACCCTGATCAAAGTACACACAGCTCGTTTTTGGTCTTCTCTGGCGGCTTAGTGGTTAAGAATCCGCCTGCCAATACAGGGGACACAGGTTCACCCATGAGTCCGGAAGGTCCCCTGGAGAAGGAAGTGGCAACCCAGTCCAGGAGTTTCCCTGGAGAATTCAGTGAACCAGAGGAGCTTGGTGGGCCACAGTCCATGGGATTGCAAAAGAGTTGGATATGACTTAGCAACCAAACAACAGCAATGGTTCATCTTTATGGTAATCATTATTTAAATATTTTTCAGAAAATATATTTTTAATATTTTAAAACCAATGCATTTATAGATTTTTTTTCCAAGTACACCTACTATATTTATTACTATATTAGGAAATTTTGTTTTTATAGTCCTACTATCATAACAGTTAAGAATTGAAATGTTTATAAAAAACAATTATAAAACTTAATACAGTGTGGACAGTGTGGAGATTTCTTAAAAAACTGGAATTAGAACTGCCATATGACCCAGCAATCCCACTTCTGGGCATACACACCAAGGAAACCAGATCTGAAAGAGACACGTGCACCCCAATGTTCGTCGCAGCACTGTTTATAATAGCCAGGACATGGAAGCAACCTAGATGCCCATCAGCAGACAAATGGATAAGGAAGCTGTGGTACATATACACCATGGAATATTACTCAGCCATTAGAAAGAATTCATTTGAATCAGTTCTAATGAGATGGATGAAACTGGAGCCCATCATACAGAGTAAAGTAAGCCAGAAAGATAAAGACTAATATAGTATACTAATGCATATATATGGAATTTAGAAAGATGGTAATGATAACTCAATATGCAAAACAGAAAAAGAGACACATGTACAGAACATAATTTTGGACTCTGTGGGAGAAGGCGAGGGTGGGATGTTTTAAGAGAACAGCATCGAAACATGTATATTTTCTAGGGTGAAACAGATCACCAGCCCAGGCTGGATGCATGAGACAAGTGCTCGGGCCTGGTGCACTGGGAAGACCCAGAGGGATTGGGTGGAGAGGGAGGTGGGAGGAGGGATCGGGATGGGGAAGACATGCAAATCCATGGCTGATTCATGTCAATGTATGACAAAAACCACTACAATATTGTAAAGTAATTAGCCTCCAACTAATAAAAATAAATGCAAAAAAAAAAAAACACAATACATCTTCAATTTTCTTTCTTCTTCTAAGACAAAATTGAGTGATTTCTTTACTGAGTTACAAAATCTAGGGAGAAAATACTGGTTTCCATTCTGTCTTTTTAATTTTTTTTCAAGCATTTGGCTCTAGAGGCTTTTCTGGAGTTTTGTTTCTATGGAAGCACTTTGGATCATAATTTATGAGGTAGGTTGAATCAAATAATAATGTATGCCATTTATACTTTATCATACTCACATAGCTTTATGGGTGTGTACCTTAGAGGCACAGAGGCAAATTTTTATTAACACATGTTTATACATAATTGACCAACTGAAAAGTGGTAAGCAGTAATGGCTGTGATTTACATAGACTAAGAAATGTCTTAGAGCACCTCATCCTGTCTGGAGCCCCCACTGTGACAGATGAGACAGTGCCTGTGGGGGATGACAGCATGCTATTTATGGCATTTCCTTCTGAGACAATTAAGTAACATATGCCAAGACCATAGGGATTATCTTTGAGCTACACAGAATGTAACTCTATCTGAAGAGAAATATAATATTTTGCAAATTTGACAAACCATAAGAAAGCTTAAATTGATTCACCCATTTAAATAAGTGCAATAACTTTTTTGTGCCTTAATAAGATTTATTTCCTGATAAGGGTATGTTATAAAAGATTAGCATGGTATATACATGTATTATTCAGAAAATTTGGCATATTTGCTTTGTTAGTGTACAGTCTTCATAATGAAGTTTTACACAGGCTACTCATTTAAGAGCTGCTTTCCCCTTCTATGTTCAAGCTAAACCCAACAGAAAAGTTGGTTCACTATAGATATAAAAACTTTCTTGTTGTTTATTGAAGTATTATTCAGCATGCTGTAATGAAATGACACTGTAAAAGATACTTGGGAAAGACAGCGGGTTGACTGGGGCTCATGAGGGGTAAGGAAGGGAGAATTTAGACATCAGGGTGGATACTCTTGTTGTAACGTTGTCTTTGGTGATGCCCTTGAAGCTGACTCAGTAGTACAGTGCAGTGCGGTTCATTGAATGTAATTATATGGTCCAGGGCTTCCCAGGTGGTGCTACTGGGAAAGAAAGAATCCACCTATCAGTGTAGGAGACACAAGAGACACGGATTTGATCCCTGGGTCGGGACGATCTCTTGGAGTGGGAAATGGCAGCCCACTCCAGTATTCTTGCCTGAAACATTCCATGAGCGGAGGAGCCTGGCAGGCTCTACAGTTCATGGGGCCACAAAGAGTTAGACATGACTGAGCGCACACACACATAGAGGCACTTTAGGTTTATTGTTCCCATTTTATTATTGAAGTCATTCAGTCCTATGCAGATCTATCTAAAAATGCAGGTTCCAGTGGAAAGTTGGTTATAAATTAGAAAGAACACAGTAGACAATGCGAGGAATAAAAGGTGGTCAATTAAGGATCAGTAAAGTAATTTGGGATTACATATCTCCACAGCCCAGTTTATATCCTTGGTATAGTAAGTCAAGAAATATTTGTTAGGTGGATAAACAGAAAGAATTTTTCTGTATTTTCACATTTCTTGTCCCACTCAACTTGATTTATGACCTTCATTTCTCCTCGTGTTCCTGAATTTCATGCTGTATTCCATAGGCACAATGACTTTATCCAAAAGTAAAGTGTACTGTAATTAATCTAACCATGACCTAGTCTTAAAAGACCTCTATAAAGACCAGTTTCTAGCAATTGTAAAAGGAGAAAGGGAGAGAGAGAGGGAGAGAGAGGAAGGAAAACTGGATGCAGAAAAAGCAGTTTTAATGGATGTTAATAGACTTTCCTGGCTCCCCAAAAGTTATTATTTGGTGTCTCAAATAGTAACACAATTTAGTAGAGTTACTTTATAGCAACTTTGGAACCATAAGGATACATAGGCTACATTACTCCTTCTGATACTACAGTGACATAGCATTACTATTTGGCCAATTTATCAGCTGAGAGGTCATGAAATTGGTAGTAAGACAGTCATAATGTCAGATTCAAATATTGAGCCCATAGACCTTACAGTGGGGTCTGCTAGATGCCTAAAATTTTGACATGTAAGTCTATCTTA
The DNA here is from genome assembly GCF_023699985.2 of Odocoileus virginianus. Lineage (NCBI taxonomy): Eukaryota > Metazoa > Chordata > Mammalia > Artiodactyla > Cervidae > Odocoileus > Odocoileus virginianus. Next base: position 40,925,044 of record NC_069686.1, on the reverse strand, counting down.
TATAATGCTTTCATGTTGATTAGTTTAGAGATATCTTGTTTAATCTCTGTTTCAGTATTTTTGGAGAGCAATTTATGTTAGAATTTATGCAAGTCCTAAAATTTCTCAAAGAACAAAAAAGAAAATTTACATTTTGATGTTCAAAAACCCACCTAGTATACATTCCTTTTTCTTCCCTTCCTCTTCTTTCCTTTGTTCTATCTTTAGTTTTTCTCTCCTTCCTTCTACAGATGCTTATTGAGTTTCTTCTATGATCCAGAAACTTCAGTAAACATTGCTGTCTTTCATTGAGTTTTTCCTGGTTTCCTTAAAACTATACTTTAGAATCATAGCACTCTTTTGGCTCCACAGTTCTAAACATTTTTATGTAAAGGATTAAGGCAAAGTAGCATGAAAAATATTTATTGGCTGAGCTTTATCCTCAATGATTTTTCACCTTATTCCATCTTCTAGGTGGGTTAGGAATGAGAGATAAAGCAGAGGCAGGTTAGCTATATTATTCTAAGAATTATCTAATATTAACATACAACACCTATAGAGAAGGAAAAATAGAAGGTTGATTATACTAAAGTTATATTTTTTGAAAGTGGATATGTTGAGTAGTTAGAGAACATTGTAGTACTTATTACAGGGGTGTGAACAAGGATCTTTTACAAATATTACTTCAAGAATTCTGCCCCTCATATATTAGCTACATAAGTGTGTTTCCATAAATTATTTCTAATTATATGCACTTCTTCTAGTTCAAAAAAGCTGACAATGATGTAGTCATAACACAGGGTGTTATTGTCTCAGCATTTTTACTCTTCATTTTTACTTTTTCAGTGGGAATTTTCCTTATTTCCAATAATTACTCTTATGTTAACAAGAATAGACTTCCTAAAAAACAAAGACCCAGTAAAGAGGCTAGATATAATACTTCAGAATTCTTTAGATTACAAAGAACAGACAATAAGTGTAAGTATTTATTAGAAGGGTATTGGGGGTTCTCAAGATTGTTCAGAGTCAGGAAAAACCACTTTGGAAAAAGGTCAGGAAAAAGCAACTTCAAAGGCTGTGAACTGGAAGATTCAGCCATCAATATAATTTGAAAGATCTAGATCAGAACAAAGAGACTTCTATTAATTTATCAACCTTTGGTCTTTTGAGTCATTTGCTTGAGACACAAAACCCAACTTGGGACATTCAATTGGCTGATCATGGACCAGTGGTTAGTGTCCTGGCTATCAGCAGTGAGTAATAGGAAGATTTCAGCTTCTAAAGAGGGAAGAAGAGCATTCCTTCCAACCTACTATGGTAAGAAGTAGGGGCAGTGACAATCCCTAGAAGAGAAAGGATGGATAACAAAAAGGACTACTTAGAACCTATTAAAAATATTAATACCTTGAACTGACAGGAAGCTTACTGTAATTTACAGAGTGAAGCTAGAAGAGATAGGTAAGGGAACTGTGGAAGATAGTAGAGATCAGAGATTGCTAAGAGATCATAGCATCCTAATTCATAGTCTTGGAACTAGTGGGAACTGAAAAGCCATTCACAGTAGTAATTTTATTGATCAATCAGTTATTCAGGATGACATGATTTAAAATTGTCACTTGTGATTTAAAATGATTTAAAATTGTCTTGTTTAAAAAACAAGATTTCAGTCCAGTTTTTTTAGAATCTCTTTTAAAGTTTATTCACATTTCTCCACAATATCAGACTCACGATGATGGAAAGAACCACACCCAGAGTCTCTCCTCACTCAGTGTTGCTAATGCATCTGTGGTCTTGTTGAATTCTCAAGAATTCTTTTAAAGCAGTGTCTGAAAGGAGATTTGCTGATTGTAATCAATACAATTCTAATGGACTATTTATAATGGTCAGGTTTACACACAAACCCAAGCATTAATCATGTTGATTAACTGACCATTTAATAACATAATATTATATTATTACTTAAAATCAAACTCATGCTTTTCAACAACTATGTTGTAATTCCATTTTTGGGGGGTGGGTATTAAAAAACATCTCTTTTGCAGTCTTTATTTGTCTATATAGACATAATCTTCTGGAAACTTTGTTTGCAGTGTGTGTAAATTGAGGCCAAGAAGTATGTCTTATGTCTTTCTATTTGCATTTCTTTCCTTCTCTCTTTCTATACAACATGTAAGCAAATTACCCAGCACTCCTTTCTACCTCGACTATAAACTAGAGAAAGATGGTTAGACATTGTTAAGAATTCCATCAAAATCCCCAGTGAAAATGGAAAACAGATATTGGACACTCCCAGAAAGCTAGAAAAGATCCAGCATTGTAAAAGAAAGGGATGATGTGTATTGTTTGGTAAAATTCTTCACTTCTGACTTCTTATTTGGCCAAAATTTTAAAACATTAAAAATATATGATGAGAAAACATATCCTCTCTTACTGTTTTAGAACATGTTTGTTGGTATAACCAATTCAGAAGGAAAATTATTAAAATTAAAGGTTATTACAAATATGCTTCTTCTTTGACTCAGCAGATCCATTTCTAGCAATTTATCCTATAGAAATTCTGACATCAGAGCACAAAAATAATAAAAATTAAGGAAACTCATTAAGACATTGTTCAGTTCTGTTGCTCAGTCATGTCCAATGCTTTGTAACCCATGGACTGCAGCATGCCAGGCATCCCTGTCCCCCACCAACTCCTGGAGTTTATCCAAACTCATATCCATTGAGTTGGTGATGCCATCCAACCATCTCATCTCGTGTCATCCTCTTCTACCACCTTCAATCTTTCCCAACATCAGGGTCTTTTCAAATGAGTCAGGTCTTTGCATCAGGTGGCCAAAGAATTGGAGTTTCAGCTTCAGCATCAGTCCTTCCAATGAATATTCAGGACAGATTTCTTTGGAATGGACTGGTTGTATCTCCTTGCAGTACAAGGGACTCTCAAGAGTCTTCTCCAACACCACAGTTCAAAAGCATCAATTCTTTAGCACTCAGCCTTCTTTATAGTCCAACTATCACATCCATACATGACAAGTGGAAAAACCACAGCTTTGACTAGATGGACCTTCGTTGCCAAAGTAATGTCTCTGCTTTTTAATATGCTATCTAGGTTGGTCATAGCTTTTCTTCCAAGGAGTAAGTGTCTTTTAATTTCATGTCTGCAATCATCATCTGCAGGGATTTTGGAGCCCCCCAAAATAAAGTCTGCCACTATTTCCACTCTTTCCCTATCTATTTGCCATGAAGTGATGGGACCGGATGCCATGATCTTAGTTTTCTGGATGTTGAGTTTTAAGCCAACTTTTTCACTCTCCTCTTTCACTTTCTGAAGGAGTCTTTTGGGCCTAGAGAAGAGAACAGCAGTCTCAAAGGCCCCTTGCTGAATCATCTAACTTCGGAGAAAACAAAGCATAACTTAAGTTACATCCTGATGCTCCAGGCCAGCTGCATCTATCTGGAACTCATCTCCCCCTGTCCGGAAACCTACCACCCCCTCCACCCGCCCAGAAGACTTATCGCCCCCTGCCCAGCTGCAAGTGTCATCTCAACAGAGGAATACTCAAATCCCGCCTGATTGACGTTTCCCTTATCGCTTCCACAAACCTCCCTATAAGAATGAAGCCTCCCTGATCCCTTTCGGCGCTCAGCCTGGTCCTTAGGCTGACTGTCGCCCCTCCTTGCCTGAATAAAGGTAACCTACTTGGGGTGAGGCCGTCTTTCCTTTTCTGCCTCGCTGGAACTATGCCTTACACTTTCATCAAGAGGCTTTTAGTTCTTCTTCACTCTCTACCATAAGGGTGGTGTCATCTGCATATCTGAGCTTATTGATATTTCTCCCAACAATCTTGATTCCAGCTTGTGCTTCATCCAGCCCAGCATTTCTCATGATGTACTCTGCATAAAAGTTAAATAAGCAGGGTGACAATATACAGCCTTGACGTACTCCTTTCCCAATTTGGAACCAGCCTGTTTTTCCATGTCCAGTTCTAACTGTTGCTTCCTGACCTGCATACAGATTTCTCAAGAGGCACATCAGGTGGTCTGGTATTCCCATCTCTTTAAGAATTTTCCAGAGTTTGTTGTGGTTCACACAGTCAAAGGCTTGACATAGTCAATAAAGCAAAAAATAGATGCTTTTCTGGAAATCTCTTGCTTTTTTGATCCAGAAGATGTTGGGAATTTGATCTCTGGTTCCTCTGCCTTTTCTAAGCCCAGGTTGAACATCTGGAAGTTAATAATTTATGTACTGTTGAAGCCTGGCTTGGAGAATTTTGAACATTACTAGCGTGCGAGATGAATGAAATTATGCAGTAGTTTGAGCATTCTTTGGCCTTGCCTTTCTTTGGGATTGGAATGAAAATGGACCTTTTCCAGTCCTGTGGCCACTGCTGAGTTTTCAAAATTTGCTGGCATATTGAGTGCAGCACTTTAAAAGCATCATCTCTTAGGATTTAAAATAGCTCAACTGGAATTCCACCACCTATACTAGCTTTTTTCATAGTGATTCTTCCTAAGGCCCACTTGAATTCACATTCCAGGATGTCTGGCTCTAGGTTGGTGGTCACACCATCATGATTATCTGGGTCATGAAGCTCTTTTTTGTATAGTTCATCTGTGTATTCTTGTCACTTTTCTTAATAGCTTCTCCTTCTGTTAGGTCCATACCATTTCTGTCCTTTATTGTGCCCATCTTTGCCTGAAATGTTCTCTTGGTATTTCTAGTTTTCTTGAAGATATCTCTAGACATTCCCATTCTATTATTTTCTTCTGTTTCTTTGTGTTGATCACTGAGGAAGGCTTTCTTATCTCTCCTTGCTATTCTTTGGAACCCTGCATTTAAATGGGTATGTCTTTCCTTTTCTCCTTTGCCTTTTGCTTCTCTTCTTTTCACAGCTATATGTAAGGCCTTTTCAGACAGTCATTTTGCCTTTTTGCATTTCTTTGCCTTGTGGATGGTCTTGATCCCTTCCTCCTGTACAATGTCACAAACCTCTATCCATAGTTCTTCAGGTACTGTTTCTCAGATCTAATCCCTTGAATCTATTTGTCACTTCCACTATATAATCATAAGGATTTTATTTAGGTCATACCTGAATGGTCTAGTGGTTTTCCCTACTTTATTCAATTTAAGTCTGAATTTGGCAATAAGGAGTTCATGATCTGAGCCACAGTCAGCTCCCAGTCTTGTTTTTGCTGACTGTGTAGAACTTATCCATCTTTGGCTGCAAAGTATATAATCAATCTGATTTTGGTATTGACCATCTGGTGATGTCCATGTGTAGAGTCTTCTCTTGTGTTGTTGGAAAATAGTGTTTGCTATGACCAGTGTGTTCGCTTGGCAAAACTCTACTATACTTTGCCCTGTTTCATTCTGTACTGCAAGGCCAATTTGCCTGTTACTCCAGATATTTCTTGACTCCCTACTTCTGCATTCCAGTCCCCTAAAATGAAAAGGACTTCTTTTTTGGTATTAGTTTTAGAAGGTCTTGTAGGTCTTCCTTGAACAGTTCAACTTCAATTTCTTCAACATTACTGGTCAGGGCATAGACTTGGATTACTGTGATATTGAATGGTTTGCCTTGGAAATGAACAGAGTTAATTCTGTCTTTGAGACTGCATCCAAGTACTGCATTTCGGACTCTTTTGATGATTATGATGGCTATTCCATTTCTTCTAAGGGTTTCTTGCACACAGTAGTAGATATAATAGTCATTTGAGTTAAATTCACCCAATCCAGTCCATTTTAGTTCGCTGATTCCTAAAATGTTGACGTTCACTCTTGCGATCTCTTATTTGACCACTTCAAATTTGCCTTGATTCATGGTCCTAATGCAATATTCCTCTTTACTTTCATTACCAGTCACATCCACAACTGGATGTTGTTTTTGCTTTGGTCCCGTCTCTTCATTCTTTCTGGAGTTATTTCTCCACTGATCTCTAGTAGCATATTGGGCACCTACCAACCTGGGGAGGTCATCTTTCAGTGTCCTCTCTTTCTGCCTTTTCATACTATTCATGGGGTTCTCCAGGCAAAAATACTGAAGTGGTTTGACATTCCCTTCTCCAGTGGACCATGTTTTTTCAGAACTCTCCACCATGACCTGTCCCTCTTGGGTGGCCCTACACAGCATGGCTCATAGTTTCATTTTTTTAATGTTAAAAACAGGAAACAATACAAATGTCCAGGAAGAAAGTAATAGGTTAATGAATGTGGTATATCCTCAAAATAATATGCAGCTTTTAAAAGAAAATGGATATATCTCAATGTACTTATTTGGAAAGATTACCAAAATACACTGTGAAATAAAAACACACCCTGGTGGCCCAGATGGTAAAGAATCTGCCTGCAGTGCAGGAGACCCAGGTTCGATCCCTGGGATGGAAAGATCCCCGGGAGAAGGGAATGGCAACTCACTCCAGTATTCTTGTCTGTAGAATTCCATGTACAGAGGAGCCTGATGGGCTACAGTTCATGTGGTCTGAAAGAGTCAGACGTGGCTGAGCAACTAACACACTACTGGACACCAGACTAACACACACACCAGTATATATAACTGATAAAGTATATATATATACACACACACATATATATATATATCTATAGAGATAAATAGAGATAAAATCTATCTCTATGGTTATATATGTAAAGGAAATGCCATATAGACATATAGAAAACTGAAAGCAAAGTTTCTTTGAGGAAAAGATTAATAGCATTTCTTACAATTTTGTATTTTGCTAACCGTTTTCAATTTATGGTATTACCCTTATGATCAGAAAAGTTTAAAAAGCAAAAAGTCATAGATTATCCCTTTTCTATTTGTAAAGTCACAGATGCATGTAAAGTGGAAAAATCAGATTACAAGACAATAAGCTTAATGTGTTTATAATTTTGTTAAATATAGGCTTATTTAGAAAAAAAAAGATTAGCAAAGTATAATAAAAATTTAACAATGTTTATTCCTGAAGGGAATATGTGATTTTATGCTTCCTTATATTAAAAAAAAATTCTACAGTGTACCTGTGCTGCTTTTATAATCAGAAAATGACATAATAGCACATCAACTTATAAATGGCTTAGCTATTACTGTTTTATGAAAAGATTTTGATTTCAATTAATTGTAAATCATACCAAAATTTTAGAGAAAATTTGAGGACCTTGCCACAATATAAACATATATTTTATCAAATACTTATTTTATTTACAATATACAGAAGACAATTTACATAAAACAAATCACAGTTTAAACATCAGATATACTTTAATGTACATAAATTTAGATCATTGGTATGTTCAAGAAACTTGAAAACAATTCAGCAATTTTACAAAGAAGTTATTCTATTTTTTATGGAGAAATGGAGGAGTGACAATGCAAACTTAGAAGTAGATGGTGAAGTGATTAAAGATGATCTCAGAAAATAAATGTGCACATATATGCCTGTATCATTCACACATATAGCAGTAACTGTGTATCAGTATTGTTCTAAGCACATTATAAACATTGAGTTATTTCATTCTTCTAACAACTTTAAGAGTAAGGTATCATTAAAATCCCTTTTTTAATAGATGAGGAATCTTGGGCAGAGAAATTAATTTCTGAAGGTCAGGCTATCTACTCAATACAAAGAAGTTTTAGTCAAAGACTTTGGTAAAACTTGATACCCCAGATTTCTTCATGTGACTATGATGCTTCACAGAATCTTCACTTGGGTCACTTAAGTGATCCACCAGTTCCTTTTAAGTTCCATAACACAAGCTGATCTGTAAGATGAGAAGCTTTCTAACATAAGAATTCTGAAGATCCTACCACCCTGAGCTCTAATCCTAATATAACTTCCCTTACTTAATTCAAGTTTCTATAATATACGGATTATAAAGTTGAGTGAATACTTTAAGTACTGTGTCTAATGGTATGCACCCAAGTCAGCCCCACTCAGGGGATAAAGATTCCATCTGATATAGCTCCTTTCAATTGTTTTGTTTTGTTTTTCTCCTGTTAAAGTCTGGCACTTCTTTCTTTTCTTCAGTGTTTATTTAATGTTACATTTTCTCAACCACACATTTTTAGTTAGAGATCAGCTTGGATAAGTCTTTAAAATATTCATTAATAAGCTGTTTTTTTTTTCTCATATGCATGCATTTTTGAAATCATATGTAGAACATTCAAAGATGAAAAGAGAACTTCAAATTAATGATTTTCTAATGATAACACTTCTATGACCATAGGATGTTTTAGTAAAAAATGCTTTTCCTGGCACTCCATAAAAACTGCCACACAAGCAAATCTTGATTATATTCTCAAAGGAATCTCATTTCTTAATTTTTAATTCCTAGCAGTTATAACATGAATATATGTCCAAAAAGTGTTACAATGCCGAGGAAATTTTTCACACTTATTCAGATGCAGGTATATTAAAACGAAGTGATGAGATTTAGAGTATGTCTGATTAATCTTTCTCACCTGCATTTGTATTTACTAACTCTTCCCTCATCTCTAATCTCTGCAAAACACACATATTTTATGAATGGACTAAAATATACTTGGTTCGAAACCTATTTCCCTTTCACACAGGCTATGTAGTATTAGGCAAGTTCTTTAACTTCTCTGTGCTTCAGTCCCTGACTATAAAAAAAGGAATAATAAACCTCACAAAGGATGCTTGTAAGGATTGAATAACTTAATACAGATAAAATACTTAGAGTACTTTGCACATAAAAGACCTATTGTGTTTAGTCATTGTCATTTTATAAAGATTAAACCAGACATGCTGTAGTTTAATGCTGTCCCGTAAAACACTTATTTTTAGTGATAGATTTAATCATAAAATCAATACATGTTCATTATTGAAAAGATAAAAATACACAGGGAATATAAAATGTCTAGTTATATGCATATATGACATGTATCATGTACAAACATGTAACTGCTATATATATTTTCTAAGTAAATACAGCTTTAAGGAGATTTGGTCCAACATTATGAACTGAGCACTGACATGTACTTCCCCTTCTCTTATGTTTTTTGTCCCCAAATATCTCAAAATAATTGAAAAAATACATTTATATTTAATAGTCTAGAGAAATGTGTACCAAGAGCTATTATGATGAGTTACTAGAAATAAAAAGGGTTGAAAACATAGAAGAAAAGCACAGCCCTTTATGCAGTATACACAGAAAACCTATTGAGAATGAGGGACTATAAGCAGAAAAATTAAACGTAAATCAACAGATATATAGAAAAAGATGAAAAATTCTGTATATAGAATATACAGACTATACTTCTATAGTCCTGATGCCATCACTAACCAAAGGAACAGCAGGCCCCAGAGGCATTTGATCCTGAGACCTGTATGGACAAAGTGAATTACTTCTCAGGTGGTGAGAGAGAAGCTGTGGTCACAGATAGTCCATGAACAGAAAGCCCTATGAAGGAAAGAAATACTTGACTTCTTCCAGTAATAAGCCAAGATATGGTCACTTTAGAATCTGAGGGAATCTTAAGTGTTAGTTATGTTCACATCTAGGAACTCTAAAGCAAAGCCTGTAGGTCACGATGCCAACACCATCCTTATAAGGAGCCTGTAAGCATCCATCCCATTTATGATGTGGAATGTTGTTCAGTCAGGAAGTCATGTCTGACTCGTTCTGACTCCATGAACTCCAGCATATCAGGCTTTCCTGTCTTTCACTATCTCCCTGAGTTTGCTCAAACTCATGTCCATTGAGGCAGCAATGCCATCAAAGTATCCCGCCCGCTGTCATTCCTTTCTTCTCCTGCCTTCAATCTTTCCCAGCACCAGGGTCTTTTCTAATGAGTTGGCTCTTCATATCAGGTGGCCAAAGTATTGGAGCTTCAGCATCAGTCCTTCCAATGAATATGCAGAACTGATTTCCTTCAGGACTGATGGATTTGATCTCCTTGCAGTCCAAGGGACACTCAAGAGTCTTCTCCAACACCACAGTTCAAAAGCACTAATTCTTTGGCACTCAGCATTTTTATGGTCCAACTCTCACAACCATACATAACTATTGGAAAAACCATATCTTTGACTATATGGATCATGTTGGCAAATAATGTATCTGCTTTTCAATATGCGGTCTAGGTTGGTCATTTTTCTTCCAAGAAGCAAGCATCTTTTAATTTCATGGCTGCAGTTACCACCTGCAGTGATTTTGGAGCCCCTCAAAATAAAGTTTGTCACTGTTTCCATTGTTTCCCCATCTATTTGCTGAGAAGTGATGGGACTGGGTGCCATGATCTTCATTTTTTGAATGTTGAGTTTTAAGCTAACTTTTTCACTCTCCTCTTTCACCTTCATCAAGAGGATCTATAGTTCCTCTTTGTTTTCTGCCCTAAGTCCATTGTTCCATGTCTGGTTCTAATTGCTGCTGCTTTACCTGCATATAGATTTCTCCAGAGGCAGGGTAGATGATCTTGTATTCTCAAATCTTTAATAATTTTCCACAGTTTGTTGTGACCCTCACAGTCAAAGGCTTTAGCATAGTCCATGAAGCAGAAGTAGATATTTTTTTTTCTGGAATTCTCTTGCATTTTTTGTTGTCCAACATATGTTAGAAATTTAATTTCTAGTTTCTCTGCCTTTTTCAATTCCAGGTTAAAAATCTGGAAGTTCTCAGTTCATGCACTATTGAAGCCTAGCTTGGAAAATTTTGACCATTAATTTGCTAGCATGTGAGAAGAATGCAGTTTTGCTGTAGTTTGAACATTCTTTGACATTGTTCCTCTTTTGGATTGGAATGAAACCTGACCTTTTCCAGTCCTGTGACCACTGTTGAGTTTTCCAATTTTGCTGGCATATTGAGTGCAGCATTTTCACAGGATTTTAGGATTTGAAATAGATCAGCTGGAATTTCATCACCTTCACTAGCTTTGTTCATAGTGATGCTTCCTAACGTCCACTTGACTCCAGGATGTCTGTCTCTAAGTGAGTGATCACATCATCATGGTTATCTGAGTCATCAATATCTTTTTTGTATAGTTCTTCTGTGTATTCTTGCCACCTTTTCTTAATAACTTCTGCTTCTGTTAGGTCCATACCATTTCTGTCCTTTATTGTAGCCAACTTTGCAAGAAATATTCCCTTGGAATTCACTGGAGTGATCGCCAGTCTTTCCCATTCTGTCCTTTTCCTCTATTTCTTTGCATTGATCACTTAGGAAGGTTTTCTCATTTCTCCTTGCTATTTTTTGGAAAACTGCATTCAGATGGATATATCTTTCCCTTTCTCTTTTGCTTTTCACGTCTCTTCTTTTTTCAGCTATTTGTAAGGCCTCCTCAGACAACCAATTTGCCTTTTTGCATTTTTTTTTTCCCTTGGGGATGGTCTTGATCACTGCCTTCTCTACAGTGTCACAAACCTCCACCCATACTTCTTCAGGCACTCTGTCTATCAGATCTGATCCCTTGAATCTATTCATCACCTCCACTGTATAATTGTAAGGGATTTGATTTAGGTCATATCTGAATACCTAGTGGTTTTCACTACTTTCTTCAATTTTAAGTCTGAATTTTGCAATAAGAAGTTCATGATCTGCACCACAGTCAACTGTTTCGCTGACTGTATAGAGCTTCTCCATCTTCAGCTGCAAAGAATATAATCAATCTGATTTTGGTATTGACCATCTGGTGATATCTATGTGTAGAGTCATCATTTGTGTTATTGGAAGAGGATGTTTGCTATGACCAGTTGTGTTCTCTTGGCAAAACTGTGTCAGCCTTTGCCCTTCTTCATTTTGTACTTCAAAGCCAAACTTGCCTGTTTCTCCAGGTATCTCTTGACTTATTACTTTTACTTTTGCATTCCAGTCCCCTATGACGAAAAGGAGATCTTTTTTGGTGTTAGTTCTAGGATGTTTCATATGTCTTCATTAACTCATTCAACTTCAACTTCTTTGCCATTAGTAGTTGGGACATAGACTTTGATTACCATGATGTTGAATGGTTTGCCTTGGTAACAAATCAAGAACAATATATCATTTTTGAGATCACAAACTAGTACTCCATTTCAGACTCTTTTGTTGACTATGAAGGCTACTCCTCTCCTTCTAAGGGATTCTTGCTCTCAGTAGTAGATGTAATGGCCATTTGAATTAAATTCCTCCATTCCTTTTCATTTTGGTTCACTGATTCCTAAAATATCGATGTTCACTCTTGCCACCTCCTGTTTGACCACTTCCAGTTCACCTTGATTCATGGAACTAACATTCCAGGTTCCTATGCAATATGATTCGTTATGGCATCGGACTTTACTTCCATCATTAGACACAATCACAACTGACCATTGTTTCTACTTTGGCTCAGCCTCTTCATTCTTTCTATAGTTATTTATTCACTCTTCCCCAATAGTATATTGGACAGCTACCAACCTGGGGTGCTCATCTTTCAGCATCATATCTTTTTGTGTTTTCATACTGTTCACAGGATTATTAAGGCAAGAATAGTGAAGTGGTTTGCCATTCCCTTCTCCAGTGGACCACATTTTGTCAGGCCCTAACTAGCAGGGACGTGCCCTTTAACCACTCCATGTAGCTGAATGACAAGCCCAGGGTCCTGGCTGTCCCTCTGCTGCTCCTTGTTGAGTATGTAAACCTTTACTGGCAGTCAGGTGTCGGTCAATGTGCAGCTTGGGATGGAGACAACCTCCCTGCAGGAGTGGCTGGGAAAAGGGTACAGGGGAGGTTGAAACCGATGCTGGTGGACACCCATGAGCACAGGGCACCCTGGTCTCTCTGCTACCACCTGTGGTCCTGGAGCCTATCCACTGCCTAGGAGTAGAAGCACCCCTCCAGCCTCACCGCTGCTGCTGGCCACCCTGGAGCTGATTCATTTATGGGATAATCCATTTTGGAACACTTTAATAAACTTTAAAGGAAATCAACATGAAATACTTATGATAACCAGTTGAGTTCATCATTCATAACTGTAAGTATTGTTGACTGTTGACTTGAAAAATTGCACAATGTGAGTGTTTCATGTTAAGTTTTATTGGGGGAAAAGTGAGGAGTACAGCCTGAGAGATAGTACCTTAGATAGCTCTGAGAAACTACTCCAAAGAGGCAAGGGGAGGATCAGTGTACATGTAATTTTGGTAAAGAAGTACATGCAATAAGAACATTATTTTTGCAGAAGGTTTCTGCTCATCTCCTGAATATTTCTGCTAGGCATGAGGAATAGTCACCATAATGGATTTTTGTGCTTTTCTAGATATGAGGAGATACAAGAATTGGGCTCATAAAATTGGCTCCTGAAAATATCTACCTGAAGACCTGTTGTACCAGTTCTCCTGCCCCAAACACAGAGTGCCTCGTTTCTGCTCTCCACCCTGTACTCCTTTCAGGAGGTGTTTAAAATCATCAGGAACTCTAACAGCACATGATTTAATCCTTGTAGACGGCAAGTGCCAATTTGTGGGTGACATGGCTCCCTCATGATCATAAATTAGATCATGTTTTGGGAGGTATTTTATGATCATTTTGTCCCGTTGTGCTAAGAAGGCTTTTTCACAGGTCTGGCAAAGATTTTGATGATTGGCCACTCAATGTGCTATTACTATGTGCTATTACTAGACCAGGTTTTATCAACAGCAACCGAAGGACTCTGGATCACCTGTTTTATTAATCTGTGTGTTCCAGAATAAATTTCCTCTTGTATCTTTCCATATCTAGAGTTACACTATTACAACCATTGATCTCATATGAAATTAGATATTTTGTAAGAGGTTTAGTCACACATTTGGTAATGCAAGAAACAACAATCTTGAAAAACAGACAAAGTACATATAGAATTGCTGGCAGTATTATTAAAGTCGTAAGTAAGAATTAAGCTAAGAACTTCCATTATGCAGCCCAGTATATCCACAGGTTGTTTATTTTAGTCTCTTCTGTACCAATCTTTATTTTTCAGGGAAATCATATTAATATATTAGCACTGTTCATAAGGCTTTGAGCCCAATTTCCTAGTGTTGCTAGGCTGGTTATCCTTAGTATAATTTAATTGTTCCCAAGATAAAGGGGGCTTTAAAGCTTAAATGGTCACAGACTGGTATTAACCACATAAATCCATTCCATAATTGTGGGAGGTTTTGTTCATTTGCTGAATTTTTTGTTGTTGTTGTTGCTCTGACTACTTGAGAGGAAAATTCACATTTATGGCCTGGGCTAAAGCAGGTATTATTAATTGGACACATGAGAGTGTCCTGTCTAGTGACATCAAAACTAGCCTGAAGAGGACTGATTTATCTTTCTTCTAAAGTAAATTTCCTAAAGAACATCCAATTATAGCCTTGGAGTGGAGAAATCCACCAAAGTAATCTAGAAGTCCTGGGCATAGGTAACTGGCCAGAAATCCAACAATTGGATTAATGTTTTAAAACTAGCATAGGAACATGCCCATGATAGAAAAACATTTAATTTATATACAAAGTTCCAAAAAGTCAAGGAAACATTATAAATGATCATATGAGTCAGGTCCAGAATCTTGGGCTACCTGTCTACTTCTAATGGTTGTCATCTTCTCCTCCTAGTGTGAGTGTAGTTTCTCCTCTGTTTGAACATTGTTTTAGGATGATTTTGGGTCAGCAGCCTCTCAAAGACCAGTCAAAGGTGTAGCGACCTTTGGAAGTAGGAATTAATCCAATAATCAGTTTCCCTTCAGTTTGACTGTGCCTAAGATAGCTAAGAGTGAGTACCTGATAAAGGTCCATCCATCCAGATTGGAGATAGTCCTTTAAAGTATGTCTTTTTCACTATAAATGATCTCCTGGTTGTAGATCATGGGGCATTTGATTTTTACTCAAAGATAGATTACTGAGATAAGCTTCAGAAACAAACTTAATGTCCTTTAATAATTCAGTTAAACTTTACATTAACATAACAGCAAGGAACTCTCTGGGAAGTGGGTCAGTACAGATTTCCATTAACAAAACTTGGATTTAGCATTTATTGAAACAATCTTTTCTCTCTAAAATTACCCTAATTTCTACCAAATGTATCCAAATTAAGACTAATTTGTTTGCAAAATATGTCTAATCTTTAAAAATTTGGCCTAATAATTTATATAATGGATCATATAGGCTTTTTGCTTTGCTGAAACTTTTAAAAGGAGTCTCAGACTAAACTTATAAAAGACCTCTCAAGGCTAGGAAAGTCATGCCAAAGACTTATTACAGATTTCACCTTACAGATACAGGTGAATTCCTCCCTCTAAAATCCCCAAAATACCTTGAGCTTTCTGTACCTATTAGTGAGTTGCTTCCTGATTTATCTGATAAAGCTGCTGAGAACTTGAGCTTGCAATCCCTGGAGGGATCAGATAGAAAGAAAAGGTAAATGTGTCAGTTCTGCTTCAGTTCACTTCAATAGCTCAGTCATGTCTGAACTTCTGTGACCCCATGGACTCCAGCAAGCAAGGCTTCCCTGTCCATCACCAACTCCCAGAGCCTACTCAAACTCATGTCCATTGCTTCGGTGATGCCATCCAACCATCTCATCCTCTGTCATCCCCTTCTCCTCCTGCCCTCAATCTTTCCCAGCATCAGGGTCTTTTCCAATGAGTCAGTTCTTTGCATCAGGGGGCCAAAGTATTGGAGTTTCAGCTTCAACATCAGTTCTTCCAACAAATATTCAGGACTGATTTCCTATAGGATGGACTGGTTCAATCTCCTTGCAGTTCAAGGACTCTCAGTCTGATTACAAAAATATAATTTACCAAATTATTGTACATCATAATTAGTTTGAGGGAAAGGTTTTCCTTATACCTGGAAAACACAGATTTAAACCAATAATTTTTCAAATTCATAAAGAATTATAACCATATTCAACATTTCACTCAGTTTTATGTAACGCTTTTGTAACAGTTTATGAAGACATCGGGTTTCTCACTAGCATTCTTTAATTTCTTACCCAGTTCAACATTATGTTCTGAAAGTCAGAACATAATTTATCCAAAAGTTCTTCTTGTTAATCTTCTTGAAGAGGAAGCATTTTTGTGAGGGCATTAAAATAAAACCATAACTGTCTATAATGACAGGCCTTTAAGAGGGCATATTTAAAACTGATTACAATGCAACTGACAAAGAAACTTGGTTACTGCTGTGTAATACAACACTAAGATAATATCTAGAATTATGACAACATTTTACCAGGACATGTCAGGTTTTTAGGAATTTTATATAATTTCTAAATTGTCATTACTAAGCATTTACTTTGCAATATACTTGAGAAGATTATTACTCGACAATACTTCCCAAGTAAGTTAATATACCAAATTAACCTAATTAATAACTCTTTAGGGGATGTTTCAGGGGCCTTTTGAAGCATCTCAAAGTTAGCTAGAGAACAACCAACCTCATTAAATTTTGATTTAGGAAGTTTTGTCAATAAATATCAAAAAGGTTTAGAAAACCCAGTTGCATAGGATCATAGGTCACTGTGAAACAATAGTTATTCACTCAGCCAAGTAACAATAAAAGATTTCAAAGGCAAATATAAAGCAGATCACTTAAAAGGTAAAGAACTTAAAATCTGTTATCAAAGGTGGTTCAACATCTTAAGAAAACTTGTCCTCTTAACAAAGAGAAAACTGAATTCAACTTTTGTACCAGTTTACTTGTAAAATTTATTTACTTAGTTAAATTTATTTTAAAATTAGTCAGTACTGACCGTACACAAAACTCTTTTCTCGGGGTCGACTTTCCACAAACCTTTTAATCCCTTTCTATATCGATTATTTTCCATTCAGAAACAGCCACTTGTAAGTCAGACCTACTTCCTTTCCCTTAATAAAATACAATTACATTCCTTATGCCTTCTTTACTGAAAACACACATCCTACTTTCCTTAAGTAACTGTGCATTGTCCTTTATATTAGCATTCTGTACACTGGTGAACATAAATACCAGTGATAATTTCTAGAAACATTTTCTCATAGAGAACATCTCAGAATGGGACCAAACATGTTAATAGTTCAAAATATCTAGTTTCTCTGTAAGAGGAAGCCAGTGTTCAATAATTAATCTTTCATTATCTTACTATATTTGGGAGTGACCTAACTCTCCAATAAACTTCCATCACTTAATTTCTCACAACCCTAAAAATTCAAGTTACCAAAATCTGGAGAGACTATTTTAGACAGACATTCCTAAGCATAATTATTCTTAATAGAGTTTATCTAAAAGCTCTTATCTCATTTACTTTTCTTTCCTTAAAACTTTCTTCACATCAAGTTACTTTCTTTGCTGACAAATTAGTAACAGTTATAGCAAGGTTTTGTTTAATTTATATTAAATCTAGGCACAATGAAAATATTATTCATAATGTCGATGACTCTAAGGCATGCTATATTAATTAGATCAACAAGATTAAACATTAATACCAGGTATTAATTTAATATTGAATATTTCTCAATTTATGTGAACCTGAAATTAATTCTGTCCTTCTGTATTTTTTTGAGAATCTATATAAGCACTTAATTTCCTTTAATCCAACTATAATAAAAGCTCACTTACAAATTAATTTTTGGTATTGCCATTCAAAGGTAAAAAACAAAGATAATACACATGAAAACATAGACAGACACAATGAAAAATATCATAATTTCATTTTCTAAACTTAGTCATGAATCAGCACAGAACAAAACTTATTAGTTGTAAATAACACTTACAATAAGACAAATTTGTAAATGCTTTATTCCCTGTTTTTTCTCAGTTTCAGGTATCAGAGATGGTCTAGATAAGTGATTCTGAGAGCTCTGGTCTCAAGGCACAGGAACAACTTATTCCCTCAGGATCTGAATTCTGAAGATATTTTTTTCTTTCAGGCTAGCTTTCTCTACTGGTTGGAAATTAAGCGGGGATTGCGAGGGTTGAGGTAAACTTCAACCAGCATTGTGTACTTAATTGAAAGTTCATAATTTTTGTAGATTCCTCCTTTTTTATTTTTAATGATTGTGAAAAGTCAATCAGCCAGAGTAACAAGGGTTTTGTATATAACTCTGATCAGACTGATTGTCTTTTGACTAAAGTAGCATCTTCTAAAAAGATGGTGGTTGAGTTGCTAAGCTGTGTCTGTCTCTTGCCATCCCGTGGACTGTAACCTGCCAGGGTCCTCTGTCCATGGGATTCTCCAGGCAATAATACTTGAGTGGGTTGTCATTTCCTTCTCCAGGAGATCTTCCCAACTGAGGAATCAAACCCAGGTCTCCTGCATTGCAAGCAGATGATTTACCAACTGAGCTATGAGGGAAGCCCTCTAAAATGAAAGGTTTGGGAAAAAAAATTATTTTAAGAAATATTCTGGCTTGACACATGAATCATTCTCTAACCACCAAAATGATCCTTTAGTTAACTGGACTGGATCATTTTGGTGGTTAGAGAATGATTCATGTGTCAAGCCAGAATACTTCTTAAAAGTTTTTTCAAACCTTTCATAATAGTCCAGAATTGATTCATCTGATCTTTGCTTGCAGTGTTGAATCTTTGGCCTATGTTTTTAGAAAAAGCTCTGGGATAAATTTGAGTAATTTCTGAGCTAATTCCTTGCATTCAATGTAAACCTGTGGATTATGTGATTCAAAATGAATTAAGGGGTGTTTTCATCCTACTTTCTCTATTCATTCCCTTGCTTTGCTTTCAGAAACTGATAGCTGTTCTCATTGACACAGATCTGAAAACCCGGGCTTGTGGGAGCAGGTGGAACTGAAATTCCTTAGCCAAGTCCCAGTGAACCCTGACTTGGCTGAAAATATTTCTTAGCCAAGGGTCTAAGTTCTGCTGCTCAGGTCCTGGGTGTATACGTAAGCAATAAGGGTGGTTCATTTCTCCCTGTAATAGATTTTTCCTTAAAGGGAACAACTATAATTACTTCTGGTTTTTTATCCTTCTGTCCTGGGGAAAGCTGTAGTAAAAGGCAAAGGAGTTGGAAAAGAAAAAAGAGATAGTGTCTGGGCCAGGCAATTCAGATAAAAGAGGATATGATGGAGGAGCGAGAGAAAGAGGCAGAATCAGAGTGCTAGTAGCCTCTTTTAGCTCTGATATAGCTTCAAGAATTTACACTATTATTGCCTCATTTAGTTGCTTCTAGATACAAATCAATGTAAGCTTTCCATCCAGTCTGTTAGATCTTATGGCCGTTTCTGTCTAACTGTGAACACAAAAATATTAATGTTGGATATCGAAAAAACCCAGTTTGGTAATTTTAGATTGGTATAGTTGATATTCATTAGTATAATTTCCCCAATTAAGTAAGTACTTGCAAGTATGAGTTTTGTACACACATAATCCTGGCTGGGGTGTTATTTTGAGA
Organism: Odocoileus virginianus; assembly: GCF_023699985.2. Lineage (NCBI taxonomy): Eukaryota > Metazoa > Chordata > Mammalia > Artiodactyla > Cervidae > Odocoileus > Odocoileus virginianus. The sequence continues at coordinate 40,905,750 of NC_069686.1, read as the reverse complement.
CTGGCTTTCTTGATGCCTTTCGTTTCTGTTTGAAAGGCTCTATTTCCTGTTTTATATTGAATTTGTCAGGGATAAAATTAGTGAAATTGTGTGATGGTCCAGTGTGCTACTTGGGAACTTAACTCCTCTAGGCAACACCCTAGAGTTGTTTCGGCTCTCTTATGTATCTCAGCTTCTCCCATTGGGTTGGTAGTCTAAGCCCATGTGGATGCTTGGAACATTGAATGGCCGTATCTTCTCTTTGACACCTGGATGAGAAAGTGTTTTAATTGATGAGTTGGTTTCCCTCTGAGACTACTGCATGGTATGAAGACTCTGCCTCCACCACTCCCATAAATTTCCCAGTTCTCCAGGAAAATCATAACTGGCCAGGAGGAGTCTTGTCCCTTTTCTTCAGAGCAAAGCTCTCATATACCTTCACTTTTATCCCAACAAATTCTATTAAGGCAGCTGAACTGAGGAAAAGCATCATATCAGGCTCTTCCTTAACCACTCAGCACAGACTGACTAGTCTCCTACAACTGAGCAAACCCTGATATCTTTCAGCCAGTTTCCCACCACTCCAGTATCTTTCACCTGGGTGGGTATTCCTCCATATCATTCAACTGAAACCCATCCAACATCTTTCTCCTGGGTGGGTATTCCCAGGTAGATTTCAACTTCTCCTTTTCCACCCCCAACCCCAAGTATATTTCAACCGGGAAAAGGCAGGTACCTGCTATACATCACAAAATGCAACTCAGGATCACCAACCAATATGAAAAATATGAGAATCAGGAGAGACTTACCCAGTTCATCTGGACTCTTCAAGGAGGAAGATGGGTGAAGGGGGCTTCCAGTACCAACACTCTGGTTCCACTTAGAGTTTGGGTGAAGGAGAGAAGTCCATTCTGGGTCCCTTCTTCATGGTCATCATAAAACTGTCATCTTAAAAAAATGCACATATAAGAGTTGAAAGTTGTTTCATTGGGGCAAGAACAGCACTTCAGACCTGGAGACAGCACCTCAGATACCTCCTAGAATCTGCTCCAAAGGGTAGGGGGCAAGGCCAGCATATGTGATTTTGGTGAAACAGGAATATGTGTAGTCAAGCACATTTTTTTTTTTTCCAGAATGTTTCTGCTAGTCATGAGGAGACGTTGTCACCATGAAGAATTTTCTAGATATGAGGAGATAGAAAAATTGAGTTCATAAATTCGGCCCTTGAAAATATCTTAAGACTTGTTCTGCCAGTTTTTCCCCAAGCAAAGCATACCTCATTTCTGTTCTCCACCCTGAACTCTTTTCAGGGGGTATTGAAAATCAGCAGTTATAGCAATACATGATTTAACCCTTGTGAATGTAGACGGTAAGTGCCAATTTGCAGCTGACAATTTGATAGAAACAAAGCTCTTAGAGAAAGACCAAAATGAGGATATAAAATAGCAATATGTGCATCAGGAAATATGTAATAATTAAAATGGGGGAAGGGTGCTATGAAAAGGAAATGTTTAGAAAGCAAGGAAGTTACTTGAAAATAAAAATTTTAAAAAAATCTAAATAATACAGTGAACCTACTTGACAACAGAAATCTTTGTATTGAAAAGGTTTCTTAAGTGCTGTACAAGCTGAATTTAAGTATGTACTTAGACACCTGAAATTTCTAAAATTACTAAAAGCTTTCAAATAAAGAGAAAAGAGAAATAAAGATTAGACCTCTTATGAAGTAGATGAGGGAGAACAGTATCTCAAAATAAGACAAGATCCTATGGCAAAAGCCACAGGCCTGATTAAAGTTTAATCAAAAGAAAGGGAAAAAAAATTATATCAAGATAGTAATAAAAGCATATTCTTCTAAATATATCTGAAATTATTTAGGATGTGTTGAAGTAATGTAAAAATTACATATAAAGAAAGAATGCATGAAAATCAAGAAGCAAAACACAGATGTACAGGTAAAGTACTAAATGACTTTTGCATTTACAGCAAAATGATTTCACATTTTACAAACAAATGATTATTTCTGCCACAGATGAGACAAATATATGTGCCACAAATAAAGCTTATTTTTACTATATAAGAGTTTCCTAAAAGCAACAAAAGATAATCTAATATATGTATTTTTAAATGGTTAATGTAGCAATTTACTTGATAAAAAAATAAAAATGGCAGTATATAAATGAATATATATTAAAATTCAATAGTAACTTTTATGCAAATAAAAAGTAATTTAATATTATTCCATTAAAACTGACAAAAAATTCCTATATGTGACAGTATCCAATTTAGAAAAAAAGGCAATGTGGTGGGAGAGAAAAATTAAGATTTTCAAAATATCCATTAGTATTAAAAAAACACATATCCTTGAACCCAGGAACTACACTTCTATGAACCTACCTCAAGAAGTATACATGTATGTACCAGGATATTAATTTCTACATTGATTTCAATAGCCAAGCATTATATGCCACCTAGCATCTAACAAGTTGAATTTAAGCATTTACCAGGTTAAGTTAATGGTTTCATTAATAGAATTGAATAATAAACTTAAGCTAAAGATATATTTTCATATGCTGAAGTGAAAATAACCTGAAAATGTCATTGAATAAATAAAAACTATTTGAAATTGATTATCCTATGATGTCATACAAAATGAGAAACAGAGCTATTGTTTTAAATATACCTAGACACCTTCAACTAGAAATTCAAAGCATGTTGCAACAGAAAATTTAAATACATTTGCTTAAGCAAGAGAGGGTATTATTATTCATTATTTTGTTGCATAGAATGAAATGAAGAAATAATCATTCAGTATTACAACAATAACAGCAAGAGTCCAGCTTTTTTAGTTGGTTTTTTGTTTTGTTTTCCCTTTTGTTTTTAATAAAACCGTTCTGCTTTTGGATCACACTACTATGACAGAAGTGAAATCTCTTGTTTTTTTTAAATTATTTTAATTTGAGGCTAATTACTTTACAATATTGTAGTGGCTTTCACCATACATCAACATGAATCAGCCACGGGTGTACACATGTCCCCCATTCTGAACCCCCCTCCCACCTCCCTCCCCATCCCATCCCTCAGGGTCGTCCCAGTGCACTGGCCCTGAGCGCCCTGTCTCATGCATTGAACCTGGACGGGTGATCTATTTCACATATGGTAATATACATGTTTCAATGCTATTCTCTCAAATCATCCCACCCTCACCTTCTCCCAGAGTCCAAAAGTCTGTTCTTTATCTCTGTGTTTCTTTTGCTGTCTTGCATATAGGGTCATCGTTACCATCTTTCTAAATTCCGTATATATGCGTTAGTATAACGTATTGGTGTTTTTCTTTCTGACTTACTTCACTCTGTATAATAGGCTCCAGTTTCATCCACTTCATAGAACTGATTCAAATGCATTCCTTTTAATAGCTGAGTAACGTTCCATTGTGTATATGTACCACAGCTTTCTTATCCATTCGTCTGCCAATGGACATCTAGGTTGCTTCCATGTCCTGGCTATTGTAAACAGTGTTGTGATGAACATTGGGGTGCACGTGTCTCTTTCAGTTCTGGTTTCCTCAGTGTGTATGCCCAGCAGTGGGATTTCTGGGTTGTACCATAATTCTATTTCCAGTTTTTTAAGGAATCTCCACACTGTTCTCCATAGTGGCTGCTTTCGGAGGGATGGTTCCTGTTGTGTTTGCAAAACTGGCTGCTACCAGCACCGCTCCTCTTAGCGCCTTGACAACTCTGGACAACAAAAAGGGAAAGAGGGGGGGTAGAGCAGAGTAGAGCATGCCTCCCTAGGTGTCTCCAACTTTAAGTTTCCCAAAGCCCAACAGAAGGACTTCTATTTCATAGACCAGAGGATGTCACACTCCTGTCTGCAAGGAAGCTGTAGGAAAGACGTTTTTGGCTCTGTCTTGAGAGATTGAAGAGGAACAGCTAACCAGTAGACTCCACACATGGCATTGGGTAGGCTGCAAAGTTTTGTCAGTTTTTAAGTAAAAATAAGACACGTTTTTTTCATTTTCACCAAGAACTTTAATGAACAATGTATTCACCATTTTGTTCCACTGCCTTATGGCTTCTTTCAGCAGTTTCATAATTTCATCTTCCCAAAACTTACCTTTTTGAGCAAAGAACTGTTTCAGGTGCCTTTTACAGTACTCCAGGGAATTGAATTTTTTTCTATTAAGAGAATTTTGTAAAGGCCAAATAAATGGAATTCCAAAGGTACAGTATCTAGTGAATATGGCAGATGAATCAGAACTTCCCAGCCAAGCTGTAAAAGTTTTTGCCTGGCCATCAAACACACGGTCTTGTAGTATCTTGATGGAAGATTATACATTTTCTGTTGACTATTTCCTGATGCTTTTCGAGTGCTACTTTTACTTGGCCTAACTGGGAGCAGAGCTTGTTGGAATTAATTTTGGATTTCCAGAGGGAGATCATAATAGAGAACTCTCTTTCAATCCCACTGTATATACACCACCACCTTCTTTGAATGAAGACCAGACTTTCGTGTAGTTGGTGGTGGTTCATTTCACTTGCTTCACAGTTTTATCCATTCCACATTATTGTATAATATCCACTTTTCATTGTCCATCACAATTTGTTTTAGAAACAGAATGCATTATCTACATTTCAGTAGAGAATCACACACAGAAACACAGTCAAGGTTTCTTTCACTTAACTTATGTGGAAACCAAATATTACAGTGATTAACATAACTGATCTGGTGCAAATGATTTTCAGTACTCAATTTAGATATTTTGAGTCTGTTGGCTATCTCCTCTGTGGTATGATGTTAATTGTTTTCAGTGTCTCAATTTGATTGTTCTCAACCACAATTGGCCTCCCTGGCCATGGAGAATCATCCAGTGAGAAAATTTCCAGGACAAAACCTCACAAAGCACTTTTAACACATTCGATCAGTGACAGTAGCTTTTCCATATACTGTTATGCCCGATGTCCGAATCCCCGAGTGGGAAGAGAGAAGGCTTCCAAGACAATGCAACTCGCAAAAAAAGGGAAGTTTATTACTGACTCGAGCCAGGGCTCCTGCCGCAACCATCGCAGTGGTGCAGTGTCAGAAACCCCTGAGCAGAGGCGGTTATCCAAATTTATAAGGTATGCATAAGCGGTTAGTAGCTGGCTTAAGCGGATTGGTTACATGTTTGCAAAGCAATTTTATTGGTACAAACTTTCGCGGGCTTTTGTTCAAACTTAGGCGTCCGCGGGCTTTTTAGCTCTCCCTTTGTTTCTTACTGGGCGCATATTGATTGGCTGGCTCCAGGTTACCTGATGGGGACGGGGAATCCCACCATTTCATGGGAAACCGAAACCCAGGTCCGGGCCGCCTGCCAGCCCCAGCAGCCCCACAATACCACACCATTGTTTCTTCACATTTTAGCTGCATTTTTACTTTTCTTAAAATAATAAAGCATAATATGCTAAAAATGTTGATTTTTTTTTCTCATCTTCAGTATTAGAATGGCTATATAAATATTCAACAATTTTGCTGTTTTTTAAAATGCACTCTGATATGACAGCTGTCACAATACAATCTAAAAGTTGTTTCAAATGAAGTTAAAGAGAGCTAAGCACTATTAGAGCCATCTTATGAGAAAAATCCAAAAAGCCTTTTGGCCAATCCAATATATATGAAAAAAAAAAAAAAAAAAAAAGTAGAAAATAAAGGTCTGGGTGGTGTTAACAAACAACATCAGTTGCTTCTGGAAAAACATTGAGTTGTTGGAGTTAGGGGTCAGAAAGAGGATGGGAAATGTCAAGACATCAAGAAAAAGTACCTTAACTTTTTACTCTATATCTTGAAACAGGTTTTGAAAAAAGCAATTTTGAAACAGATTTTTGTTTTGCTTACATAAAATAAAAATAGTTATTCATATTGTAGAAAATTTGAAGGCTATAGAAAAATCTAGAGGCAATTAAAATCCCACAAAATCCACTGCATCTCTACAAACTGTTTTATGTATAATTTTAACATTTATCATAGGTGAGTGTGCATACTGGTAATGTGCACATTAGATTTCATTCACAACCACTGCATAGCCTTTTGAAGAACATAATATATTTGGACTTAAAAATATTCACAGCCTAAAAATTTAGGGCTGTGTATTATTTGGTGAGAATTTTTAGGACTTTGAGCCTGGGAGGCAGCATCTGAAGTAACCCTGAGATAGCTACTCTGAGAAGAGTGGGTGAGGCAGGTTATGTAGAAGTTTTGCAATAAAGGGAAGGTAGTCCGAATGTCAAAAGATGATTGTTAATTAAAGGAAAACCAGTTATCTCCAGGAATTTAATGCTTTTCTATGTATGGGAAGATGCAAAACTTTGGGCTCATGAAATTATTCCTTTGATATGCATCTCAGGTATGTGGAACCAGTATTCTGTGTTTTCACATCCTGCATTTCCTCAGGCCTATGCATAGGGCGTGGCTGCGTTTTGATGGCTTCTAGATGGCAAGTAGTCTGCTTTCCTGAGTTTCCTCAGGACTCACTGGCTGCAATCCTTGATGACTCTGACATCTTTGTTTACTGATAAGGCAGGAAGTATCCCATTTTTCATATAACAAGGCAAGTAATCTTGATGCCAGGTTATCTTTCCCAATTTAAAAAAAAAAAAGCCTCTATATTCAATGATTTTTGAAGATTTTCAAGTTCCCTGAAATAAGTCATTATGTTACTCTAAGCAATTTGCTTTGGTGGGAGGGATAGATGATACTCATCCATTTGGTAATTCCATATGTAATGCCTCAACTGTGTAAACAGGTAATTAATAGTTTAATAACTTGGGATTACAATAAATATTTTAAAAGCTAAATCTCATGATATTAGAATGCAAGACATTCATTATTTAAAAAGAGTTTTAAAGTTTAATTTTATATCAGCTGCAAGGAATAAATGGAAGAAATTTTAATTTATGTTGTCATGGACAGATGTGATCACTTTAGTATAATTTGTTAAAACCATCATTGGGGTATTTTTCTCCACCTTGGTCTCTACTCATTGGGGCCAGTATATAGGACTGAAAGTGTGATGGTTAAAGTATAGCAAGGTATTACAGTGTAAAAAGTCATTTTCTTTATTCTCTTCTATCTTTGTTCTCTCAAAACTATCTACTAAAATTTATTTTGTTGACTTGAAAAATGCACAATATGAGAGTTGCCAGTTAAGTTTTATTTGGGGTAAAATGAGAACTAAAGCCTTGGTGACTGCAGATAGCTCTGAGAAACCACTCCAGAGAGGTAGGGGGGAACGTCAGTGTATATGTGATTTTGGTGAAGGGGGAGTACATGCAATTAAGTACATGAAATTTGCAGAAGGTTTCTGTTAGTGTCTTGAAAGTTTCTGCTAGTCATGAGGAGCAGTGGTCACCATGAAGGATTCGAGTGATTTTCTAAATATCAGAAGATACAAGAATTAGGTTTATACAATTGGCTCCTTGAAAGAACTATCTGAGTCCTGTTCTGCCAGTTCTCCTATCTAAGCACAGTGCCTCAGTTCTGCTCTCCATCCTAAACTGCTTTCAGGGGGTGTTGAAAATTAGCAGCAATTTAGCAGCATATGATTTAATCCTTTTAGAGGTAGATGGCAAGTGCCAATTTGTAGTTGACAATTTCTAAATGTTTCTTTTTCTCGTAAGCTAGCCAGTCATTTAGACTTCTAAATACTTCATTTAAATAAGAGATGTGAGAGTAGAACTTGAAAGATGTACTAAAACTATCAAATTTCCATCTATCATTCTACCTATTCCACCCCACCTAAGCCTCAGTAAGTAACACATGGAGTATTAGAGCTCAGCACAAGATTTGTCTTTCTACTGTTAACCTAAGAGAAGAGGGTGAGCTTAAAGCCAAGCGAATTTGAAGAGATCACATAATGTGTGCAGTTTTTCTTCTGGCCATGTGTAGAGGTATGAACCCTCTAGGATTTGGTTAATAAGGAATAGGTATAAATAATAACTGTGTGATCAGTTCTTGGCAGAATGAGACAGTAGGCACTTGATACACCTTAATATATTCATTAACAAGTTTCATTATAGATGTTAGCTTTTTGATTTTTCAAATCAGAGATATATGTGTATATGTGTCTGGGTCTGTGATCTGGGTTTTTTTTTTTTCTTTTTCTGTGATCTGTTTATACAGGAGAGACATAGGAACCTAAGCCATTTCTTCCCGCAGCTGCTGCTGCTGCTAAGTCGCTTCAGTCGCGTCCGACTCTGTGCGACTCCATAGACGGCAGCCCACCAGGCTCTGCCATCCCTGGGATTCTCCAGGCAAGAATATTGGAGTGGGTTGCCATTTCCTTCTCCAGTTTCTTCCTACTGTGGTTCATATTAACAAACAAACAACCCCCCAAAGCCTAGTGGTTCAATAGAATTGGAAAATATTTACCACATATTTACCTCCTAATAAAAACTTTGCCTATATTTGCACAGAATTCTCCTAAACTTAACAACAAATATTTTCATTCACATGACTGCATTTAATTGATATACACAGAAATAGTAAAGATTCTGATAGACTGTCACTATTGTTTGCATTCTGGACTTTAATAATAATGGAATCATTATAGTTCCATGAGGTAGAATATTCCTGCAAAGATATTTGCAAGAGGTTTTACTAGGGGAAATTTTAACTGCCATAGAAATATAAAGTATAAAATTCTTGATAAGAAATAAGAATATACATTTTAACAAAGTATTGATAAATCAGGTTGTCATCAATGTCCAATATTTTGAAGAGGCATCTGAGAGGTAAAAACATATAATCTCTTCTTTATCTGATTATTATCTCATTTGTGATTTTTAAAATATACCCAATAACTCAATGAATCAGAAAAACATTACCAAAAGTGAATTCATTTTTTATCTTTTAAATGTGGATGATGTCTTCAAATGTTCTGTAAATATTGAGTTAATGGTTTTTATCTCACAGGTGAGAAAATGACATACTTTGCCAATACTGTATTTTTAACATGAGTTCAGTTACATCAATATTATTATAATTAATGATTACATCATGGGTTAGAAGGGAAGTACAGAGAAGGTTGGTATTAACATGCACGGCACACCATTGTGATATCAATACTCATTTTACTGTTCAGATTTTTTTTAAGCTAATAGCTGTCAAAAATACCCATTATAGGCTAGTCTATAATTTGTAGAAGTCAAGTAATACATTTTTTCTGAAGGTATAATGGATGCTCCATGGAGCAATTATTTTAGAAAGACAACTTCATGTCAGCTGTCTCATGCCAGCAGAACTATTTAAGAGCCTGAGATGCATAATTCAACATGGAAGGGCTGTCAGAGTTGAGAATACCTTTAAATTATAAAAACTTAGCACCACAAGTCAGTTATAATTATAATGGAAATGTAGTTTTCTGTCATTTTATCATGGCAAACATCTCTCAAGAAGCAATTTTGCATGTTAAAATATTTTGGCAAAGTGACTTTTGATTCCAAAGGGATACAGATTATCTAGCTTTATACCTGAATATTTTTCTTACAAATTGAGTTTAACAGGCTGTACTGCTAAAATGGCAAACATAAGAGTATTATTAAAATCCCATTGGAAAATCTCAGGGACACTATAGGCTATAGTAACTCATTCAGGCAGGTTTGGTTATGCACAAAAAATATATTATTTTAATAGCAATATATGACAGGCAGTTCCTCATCTGACATCCAATTATTTTACATGGCAAATATCTGAATATAAAAATGGCTGCCATTTAGATAGTCTTCTTTCCTAACAAAAGTATTTTCATTACTAAAACTTAACTTGCAAGAGTAATAGTTTAAGATCTTCCTGGATTCTTAGGTGCATTGCCTTTGATGATGTACTTAGCACTCTCTCTCTCTCCAGATGGTAGCTCTTGAATTTATTTTATTATAAAAAACCTTTTTTTATTGTGGGAGATTAAAAGAAAGCATATTTATGTATTTTGTTGTTTAGTTGCTAAGTGTGTGTCGTGTCCAACTTTTTAGTGACCCCATGAACAGTAGCCTGACAGGTTCCTCTGTACATGGGATCTCCCAGACAATAATACTCGAGTGGGCGGCCATGTCTCCAGGGGATCTTCCCAGACCAGGAATCAAACCCACATCTACTGCATTGGCAGGCAGATTCTTTACCAATGATGCCTGGAATGCCAGGCAACTATGTCGCTGTTCAGTCATCCAGTCATGTCTAACTCGTTGAGACCCCATGGACTGCAGCAGGCCAGGCCTCCCCATCCCTCACAATCTCCTGGAGTTTCCTCAAGTTCATGTCCATTACCATCCGGCCATCTCATTCTCTGACACCCTCTTCTTTTTCTGTCCTCCATCTTTTACATATTACATATTATTATATGTTATATACATATTATATATTGTAAATATATTACATATATTTAAATTATATGTATATATATTTAGAAAATAAGCTACAGGTTGACATAATAGCATAATCAAACTACAAGACTGTCAATTCCAAGAAATGAAATATTCACATGAACTCAGAATTCACAGTTGTATTCTATTATTTTGAGCCAGAGTTATACTGAGCACTCAATTTTGCAAATTGCCAATACAAATTGTTCTCTAGGACAATGAGTATATTACATTTTTGTTATCATTTTTCTCATATTGATATGCATGCTGCTGAAGCAAGTACAATCATTCTCATATTGTCATGATCCAAATATATAGTTTTAATAAGCTTTGCTTGATTCATTTCCAAAAATGAGTAGACTGATAAATTAATTTTCTACTGTATGCATCACCTTTTCCATTATATACTTTAAAATGAAGAAAATTGTACATTATCATTGAAAATGTTAAATTGTCTATTTAAAAGAAAAAAATACTGGAGTCAAGTCCATGGGCTTCACTGATGCCTCAGATGGTAAAGAATCCACCTACAATGCAGGAGACCTAGGTTCAATCCCTGGGTTGGGAAGATCCCCTGGAGGGGAGGGCATGGCAACCTACTCTAGTATTCTTGCCTGGAGAATCCCCATGGACAGAGAAGCCTGGTGGGATACAGTGCATGGAGTCACAGAGTCAGACACGACTGAGCGACTAACACACATAGTTGATTTACAGTTTACAATGTTTCGGTTTACAGTAAAGTGAATCACTTCTACACGTACATATATTCACTCTTTTTTGGATTCTCTTTCCTTATAGGCCATTACAGAGTATTGAGTAGATTTCCCTGTGCTATACAGCAGGTCTTTATTCCTTCTCTATTTTATACCTAGTCGTGTGTATATGTTAATCCCAATCTCCAAATTTATCCCTCTCCCTCTTTCCCCCTGGTAACCATATATTTAAATTGTCCATTTTTTATAAAAACCAAGTCCAAGACAGTTATTTCCAATTAAAATGGATTGAGGAAAATGGATAACAACTCAAACTTTATTGTATTTTTAATTCCACAATTATTCCTTGAGTGCATAATATGTCTGAGCTATTCTAGCCACTGATCTAACAGTAAAAACTAGACAGAAAAATTCTTTTCATCATATGGTTTACATTACTCACTTAAAAGAAAAAGAGAAAATCTAGTTAGCTTTTCTAAACACAAGTCAGAGATAATTGATATATTTAATATATTTAGCTTACATTATTTTATCATAAAGCTTTTCTACTTTCAGAAATGAAGGCATAATTCAGTGGAACAAAAGAATCTTATTAATGTACTTATTTTAAGAGTTTTAACAAAATAGTTACCCTAACACATATAAAATCCTTGAAAGTAAGGGCAAAGTGATTTTCTGAAAGAAGTGGGGGACAAGAAAGAAAGAGAGAAATATGTATTCTATACTCATACTAGTTTCTTTAACTTTTACTATATCCTTTAAACCACACATATCATTGAGGATTGTAATCTCCATGTTTTTAGTTAAAAACTGAGAAGCATAGGGTTAACCAACATTCTCAAAAGTTTGTAATAAAAGATAACTATATCAGGTATTTCTAACTCTCCAACTTCTATCAAATTATTTTTATTTTTAGAAAGTTTTCACAGATAAAGCAACGTGAAATGGTATTTAAAGATACATTAATTCATTCCCCTGCCTCTAGAGAGAATCTATCATTCCTAAGGAAAATGAGTTCTCCAGAACACTTTATAAACTATTTCAATATTATTTTTGGTCACATCTGGAACATGTCCTTTTCTATTTTTTGTTGAATTTTTGCTTACACAAACACACCCCTTAAAAAAATGTATCATCAAGGACTTAAGTTAATTTTGGAATGCCAGTCTTTCCCTCCATCCTCTATTTGTGTCTTGTAAGTCAAGATAATATATACTTGTAATTGGTAACAAATTTTTCCATATTAAGATACAGAAGAAGGCATACATAGTGCATTCTTCTTTTCCTGTATGATACAGTCTTATAGATATTGCAATGCATTGATTTCTTATCATTACCAGAATTAAATGTATTTTGATGAAAAATTGAACATGGTAACTATTATATTATTGTATCTCAGGGGTAGTCATTATCTAGAAAATAAGAAAAAGTGAATCTCAGTAATTTGCTACACATATGATTGCTTCTAGTACAATGCTTAAATTAATTCTGAGCAAATTCCTAATTTTATTTTAGTTCAACCGGATCACAAGTCATAGAGAAGTAGAAAATAAAACTTAACCAAGATTTTATTTGATTCATTTTGACTGAATCATGAGCTGCTATAATGCATGAAATTTCTGAAAATCTCAGTTGCTTTAAAAGGAAATTTAATAATTTGTCTTTGATCATTATGAATAAATCAATGCAATTCAGAACTGACATAGTAATATTCAAAGTTCCACTTCTATAACAGTGGGGTGAAAATAATTTAAAAAGAATAGGGAGAAAGAAAGGAGTGAAAAAGAAGGAAATGGAGCTAGGGTAACAGGAAGGGAAATAGATAAAAACAAAGTAAAAAGTTAAAGGAATTTAAAGAGGGGTACATATGAGGCGAGAAAAGGAGAGAATATGTGTGTGTTCAGCAAATTGGAAAACTAAATAGGCAAATCACTCGATTTAATCTTTAGATTTACCTTTTTGTGTTCTTCTCTAATATAACAGTTCAAATGGAGACTTAAAATTAATGCTATAAATACAGCCTTTTAATACAGTGTTACATTGTGCAGATTATCACATTAGGTCTTTCTAATGAGTCAACAAAATCTCTCCATTGCCCTCTAATACTCTAAAATTAAGAAATTTAATAATAATTAATAATAAATATATGCATTTTAAAGGAGAAAGAGTTAGTTGTACAACTTTTATGATGCCAGGCTTTGCATTCAGCTTAAACTGTGAGGCAGCATGTTTGTGGTATGAGATCTTGGTAATAGTATTTCTCCTTTAGAGGATGGAGAAATGTTTTGAAGTTGACTTATAGTCACATTTACTACAGGGACAGAGCTTTTGGTCCAGTAATAAGATTCGGCATCATGTTGATAATGTGATTTTTCTCTTTCTTCTCCTTTCTCTCTCCAACTCTAACTCTGACTTTCTATCTCTGCCATTCTGGATCTGTCTCTCCCATTCTTTCACAGACTTTAAAATTACTAAAATAAAATCTAACTATTAAACTCATTCAAATTAAGCATTTGCATTTACTATTCTGTGTCTGAAACTATTAAGTGTAGCCATAAATAATTTTTTATCCTGCTTCACTTGTGAAAATTTGTTTCAATGCTGTACTAGGTAGCTAAATTAACCTTAAAATGTGTTTTGCCGCAGTTATTTAGTATTGTGGATGCTATATATTGCAGGATTTAAAATGCCAAATGATAAAAATAATAGACATATTATTAATGAGAAAGTAATATTTAATCACAGAAAACTCAAATGTTAAGAACTAGCTGATTAGTACCTTGTTTTGGATGACCTATTAATTATCATAAAGCATTGCCCTCCTATGACCTTATCATTGTACTCTGATATAGTTTTCTATTAATGTATGTACCTTCAAAGTTTATTTTTTCCCAAGAATAATTTTTAAATGTTGGGAATCTCCAAAATAACACAGTTAAGAAGAAAATTTGGAAAACATACAGAAGTATCTCCAAGTCATTTGATACCCCACTAATCTCCCAAATGTAATAATATAGTCCTCTAATTGAGTTTTCTATGCAAATGTCATGTGTGGAGATGGATTATGCATCTATTTCTTACATATCTAAAGTTTTTTTTTTAACTAAAATTCTGCCGTGCATAGATAAAAACCATGAAAATAATAACTTGTTCAATATCAGTATTTGAATGAATGGTAAGAAAAGCAGAAATGGTGTTTTATTGTTAAATGGAAAACATTGAGAAAAATTAATACTCAAACCAAGTTTAAAGCAAAGTCAACAAATAGGGCATATTGTGGATGGTAACAGATACAAAGCTTGGATTCTTAGTTTACTGTTTTGTTGGTGGTGGTGGTGTTTGATTTAAAGATATCATTTTGTAAATGAAGCAGATGTAGCAAATGTTCTTTGTTGTTCTTCACTTTCATTATACCCCAGAATTTTCCCAGACTTAGTATGATGTTTAGAACTTTCTCCCCTCCCATATTCCACTTTCTTTGCTTCTCCCCATCTACATATACTTCTTAAGTCCACATAACTTTTTAATATGAACTATAACAAAAGCTACAGATATCTGACTCCTTTGTAGCCTAAGGGCTGGTAAAACAGTTATGTGGGCTGAGTTGAAGGAGCAGACCAATCGAAAGAGAACTGGATGCCAAGCTAATGTTCTAAAATCAGTAGTTTTAACCTGAGTTTCATTTTATTAGACTGATTTAAAGCCAGATCCCATCTCAGCCAGCTCCAGTCTTTCCCTTTCTTTCCCTTTCCAGAGAGTCTTTATGATCTAAAAAACGTCTTGGTCCAATATTCGTGAATTCTATTAGTGAAGGCATTCTTGCACTTATGTCAAGTTATACTGCATATAAATGGAGGATAAAAGGATTACCAGATTATAAATCAAATGAGAGTTTCTGGCAATATAAATCTCAGCTATGTCAGACTCATGTGTTAATGGAATTGCAGAATTCCATTGGCCAGTAAGAATTTAAACTTTGTGTTAGAGACCTTGCTAAGTTTTCACAGGAGTGCCTCAGTAAAGCGCTAAAAGGTAAAATGGGAGGTTTACAAGCAAATTTGTATCAGGTCTTAAAATTGTTTTTCAAGATAGTGCCAAAAATATTATTGGCATTTGAAAATGTATTATTTTCCATATTATACAATTCTAAGACTTGGTCCTTATCAGCACTTAAATCACTCAAATAAATGCAGCCAAACTGTGTTAAATGCAGAATAGATAATATATTTAACTTTGAGATAAATGATGTGATTTGACCAATGGATTAGAATCCAATAAGATAGTGTCTGTGTCCATGAAATGACAGAACTACTTATATTCAACCTAATCAATTGATTCAGTCAAATAACTCTGATGAAATTTGTGTTTATGATTATGCATTTTTGATAAACTCATAAGTGCAGAATCAGCTAGTTGGAATTAATATGGGTTAAACAATTGTGTTTGGTTATGTAGTAGTTAGCTTTATCTGTGTGTGTATGTATATATAATATGACATGCATGGGAATATTAACTTGGCTCATTAAAAGTCATATTTAATATGTGGTGGTTATATATGGGAATGGATTTTTAGGTAATGAAAGCATTCTTTTTACATGGTAACTTTAAAACATCAATAGAGTTTAGATGTATTCTATATGCTGGATATTGATTCCTTCATGAGACTAATATTTGAACATCAAGAAATGAACATAGAAATGTATCAAGTGTAGAGTTATAAAGCATAATAAGGTATCAGGTCTGCCTATGAAAATGGAGGGGCAGATTATTGAGATTGCCTTCAATAGGCATTGAAGGCATTATTCTTTCCATGTAAGCAGTGATGGTCAGAAATAATGTTTCTTCTACTCAACTTTTTCATCTGAATTTCCTCCACAACTAAGCATGTGACAGACTACTGTTGATTAGCAAGAGGTTAGTTCATATTTTTTTATTTTGTCTTAAAATAGTTCTGCTTTTATTTTCCCTCTGATTCTTGATGCTAGACAGAATGGAGAGGTTCCATATCATATGTCTGACCAAGATGTACAATATAGACCAGATCTTTTAGTGCTTAAGAACGGTATCACTATTGTCAAGAAATCATTTATCTCAGAATCTTTGCTGACTCTTTGCCTCATAATATTCTGTAATTTTTTTTTAAAGCTTGTTTTAAAATCTGGGCAGAAAGCATTCATTACTTTAGGTCCTACAATGAGTCATGGATGTAAAATGCTTTCAAAGAAGGGACTCCCTCTGACTTAGTGTTCTTCTACATTATCCTAAGTCTCAGAAGACCGTTGCTCCAAAAGTGGATGTTTCAAAATGGTTTCTGCAAACACAACTAATGTATAAATACAGATTATATTTTAGCAGATTTTAAATGCAACTTTTGGTATGGACTTTCAAGAGTACAACCAGACATTGAAATTGGGGAAAATATTGTAAGCCAAGGAAAAAAGACTAAGCAACAGCCTAGTGGCAGGTGCCACATTATGGAAGACTAGTATGTGAAGGAACCATCATGTGGATGGAACAGAAAGGGATATGTTACAATTTGTAGTTTACCAGGCTGAATCTGGAAAAGATATAAAGTGGACAACTGGGGAACTCGACTCAGAAAGAGCAATTTGGCAGTTATTGCAAGAATTCAATAAAAAAAGTCTGACAGTTGGAGTGCAGATACAAAGCAGATTTTTAAACTGTTTTAAGAGGAACTGAGAGTGATGCTTTCACTGTTGTTTTACACTGTTATTTGTCTGTTGATGTGGGAATGCACCTGACATAGATTTTTGAGGGACAGCAGAAGATAAAGCTGGAGCACAAAATCTGTGTGATACCTGAGACTGTCAAAGATCCAGAGAGAGATGCAGGCTTTTCCTTCTGATTTAGATAGAGACTTGGAGGGAGCTTTGAAACACATTGAAATGGAGGGCGACCTGGGGTTTAGGAAGATGACTCTGTGGGCAGGTTATGTGTAACAGAGAGTGAAACTGAGTCAGAGCCTGTGGGGCCTCCTGGGGGCAGAAACCCAGTGCCCCCCGTATCTTGTTTGTTTAAAAATAAAAACAAAAAGGAGGGCTTCCCTGAGTTCCAAAGAGCAAACTTAACCAGAAAAGTAAGGAAAAGGAAGAAACAAATACAGTCAAGCAGCATATAATAATAGCTGTTTAGTCATAAACCCAAAGAGCCTTCTGTTCCCCCTCAAGGGCTATAGATAATATTCTGAGCCTTAACTTTGAGTTGTTTTACAGATACTAGAACCTCACCAGATGGAAGAAAATAACAACATGCTAATCACAAGCACAGCACTAAACCCCAGACTAGTTGGAGTTAGAAAATAGATGATGATGTACCCCTCTGTTACCTCTCAACAACCAATCAGGTATCTTGTCTTTAAATATCCTTCCCTGAAAGCCATCAGGGAATTCAGGTCTTTTAAGCATGAGCTATTGTTCTCTTTACTTGGCCTTGTGTTGGGCACTTTGCAAAAAATGCTGTACTTTCCTTCATCACAACCCAGTATCAGTAGGTTGACTTTGCTCTGAGTCCCCTGAGTAGACTCAAGTTTGGTTCGGTAACAAGAGCTGAAGAATGGAGTAAGGGATGGACAAAAGGCAGTCCTGATCCTAAAAAACAAAGGGCCTGGAGCAAGAGTACAAATGGAAGTAAAATTTTTTAAAAACTATAATAGTTCTAATAATCAATATCAGAAATTGATTTTATGTATGCCAAGCACTCTGCTGAGTATTACTACTTCATGCGGATTATATAATTTCTTTCTTATAATAGTCCTCTGAGGTAGGTACTATTGTCCCATTATATTAGCTATAGAACTAAAATAGAAAATGAGTATCTTTCCCAGGATCACAATACCAGCAATACACAGCTGACTGGTCTGTCCTTTCATTTGTTAGTTTTTCAAAATCATCACACCACTATCCCTACTTTAAAAAAATCCAAATTACCGTATTTATAGTTGTGTATTGGGTACTGCTGGAGCAGTTTTAGTGTGCTGGTTCACAGCCTTCTCAGGTGAATACTGAAACCAACCTCTGTATTTGGTAGGTGGCAGGTTTAATAAGCCTGAAAACCTGCCTATGAGATTTGGCTTGGGTAGGTATAAAACTGGTAGATTTTCTCACCTGCCCACCAGATCTTACAGGTTTATATAGAGGCAATAACTGAGTTCACTCAGGTATACCACCCAGATGGTCTCAACAAAATATTGCTCACTCAGTGTACATTCCAAGCCCAGAGGAGGGAGTCAGGAAATTTTGATGACCAGATTTAGTTCTTGGCTTAACTGGTGGTCACGTCCTCATTACTTCCTGCAATACTCCGTGTGTTGACTGGCTTTTATAATCTTTGTATTTCCTCCTCTTTTGCAATACATTCTGCGTGGTAAGCGAGTGGTTTCACTAGCATGGAGATGGCTCACATGGTGGCTATATGGCTGCACTGGACAAAGATGCCTCAGCAACAATGCAACGCATCAGTGCAAGCATGTGTAAGAGAAAACAAAGATTGAGATGATACTTTCATTTATTTATTTATTTTTTATGATGGTAATTTTATTTATTTATTTATTTATTTTTTTTGGTTTTTGTCATACATTGAAATGAATTAGCCATGGATTTACATGATACTTTTAAAATCAGTAACACTTTTTTTTTTTTAACCAAGAGCCCCATGAGCCAAACCATTTATTTACTAAGTCCCCTAGACTTGGGCCCAAGATCCCTGAGTGCTCACTTGTGTTTTTATGTGATTAAATAAAGATAACACATTAACAGACTCATCAGGTATGAACAACACAACATTTTATTGGCATAACGGTTCAGATGGCGCCTTTTGAAGCATAATAATGTCCAAGGCCATTTTATTTTGGAGGAAAGCTTTCTTTTCTAATTAGAGACATTCCAGTGTTTAAGAACAGGCTTTGTTGGCCATCATTTAAGCCTTTTTGGGTGAATTTATAAGGGCTATCATGTCCTCCATGTGAATGGAGGGAACAAAGATGGCAGCCAAATGGTTGTACCTGTGGGAAAATGAATGTGCCTACCCGGCCATGAGGAGAAGGAAATTGCCAGCTTTGGGAGCTTGACTTGGTTGTAGGTACTGTACATGTTGGTGATGGTGGGGGAAGCAGCACTGCCAAGCAGGAGGCAATGGATTGGAGGCAGGATTTGCCAGGCCAAAATGTCTTGTCCTCTCTTTTAATGATGTATAGTCTATCCCATGTGTAATGTGTTTTGATAGGTCCAACCTGTAGCAGGACAGTGGTATCCTAGTGGAGATTGAATGGTTTCCTTTTCATCCAGGGGTGCCAAGTAATTCATTCATCCTGGAAGTGTAAATTTTAGAAGATAATTCCTTTTCTAGGCATGATGGAATGTGGTCTTCTCAGCAGCATAACATGTTGGTATTTGGTGAAAATCAGTATAATGCTATTTTCAATGATTTTTATATTTTATGGTATTAGATGCCTCAGCAGAGTCTTCAGTCTGCCATATGGGGCAACAGACCCTATTGGTTGATCTTTCAAATATATTAAAGCCTGACAGTACTTTAGTTCACCCTGTTGAGGTGATTTTTACCTGTTAATGATTTAATCTGCAGTTTTAATATTGTATTCTGTTTCCCTGTCAATTCTGCCTTTTTCAGATTATAGGGGAGATGGAACCTCTATTTGATGTCATGGCATTTTGGTTTGTTTGTTTTGTCCAGTCTTGCATATCATGACTTTTGAAGTGTGACACTCAATCACTTCCATTTGATGAGGGTATCCAAACATGATTCTCAGCCTCTGTAATATCCTAAAAATGGCAGCCTGGTTTGTACAGTGACAGGGTAAATAAATCCTGGGCTAGGTCAGATTTGGAATTTGTGCAAGCAAACCAGGTTATATTTAGAACCTTTGTTCAGAAGGAGTGGGTTGATATAGTCAATTTGCCAACCTCTCACTGGTTGGGAACTCCAATGAATGGGCCCAGGCTCCTTTGGAAGTTGCCTTGGGTGTTGTTAGGAACACTCAGGACAGGGAATTCCCTGGTGGTCCAATGGTTATGACTTGGCACTTTCATTGTTGGGGTCTTCGGTTCAATCCCTGATTGGGGAACTCTCCTGCATAGCCGAAAAAACCCACAAACACAGAGGACATATTGTTACTGCATTAACCAATTCACGCATTTTCAGGAAAATCTGGCATGTTTGGCAATATGCCATCCTACTGGGTGCTGGGGTGTTTACTTGTTTATGTATCCAAGTTGTTGTATCCACTGAAGTGTCAATTGCTAGGACATCAGCTTCCTGGTGCCCAGGGGGTGTCAGTATCAGGATAGGGAAAACTGAGGAATGCTCAGGCTATTGCTAACCTAAATGTCCTCCCATACATCCTGACTCCATAAGAGCCCAATCATGAATCACCTACCCCTTGGCTTCCCATTGTCCCAGCCATAGTGTTAATCTCTTTACAACAGTACAACTGTTAGTGTAAAGGCTTATGAGTGATCTTCAGCCAAAATGCTCTTAGTTCAGCCTATTTGTTGCTGTGGTGTATGTTCCTTCCTGAGAGGTTCCACCTGGAGGAGTACTGTGTGTGCTGTTAGGAATTGTTGCTCTGGGGGGTTTATTGGATTTTTGTCCCCTTTCAGAGCTGGGACCAAAATTCCTGGAGTATCTCCCTTTCTGTTGCTTCTGCCACAGTGTCTGACTCATACCTTCCCGGGTCACAGACACTCCTAACTCAAATGGGAGCCTGGATTGGGGGATGCCCAGAGCTTTATTAGTGTTTTTCCTTCTCAGAGTGGCTCACTGCTTTGATGTTTGGTCCCACATGTCCCCTTTCTTTATCAGGCAGTATATAAGGGATGGAGGGTTTCCCTGGTGGTTCAGACGGTAAAGAATCTGCCTGCAATGTTGGAGACCTGAGTTCAATCCCTGGGTTGGGAAGATCCCCTAGAGGAGGGCATGCAGCCCACTCCAGTATTTTTGCCTGGAGAATCCCCATGGACAGAGGAGCCTGGTGGGCTACAGTTCAGGTGGGTGCAAAGAGTTGGACATGACTGAGCGACTAAGTACAACATGTAAGGGATAGAGACAGTGCCAGGTGGAGAATCAAAGTCCTTTAAAACCCTCAAATCCCTTCAAAGGCTTGCATCTCTTTTACTCTTTTAGAGTTTGGATAGCTTGTATCTTATTAAACAGCTTTTGACACAACACATGTCTTAGATGACAAAACAATTTCTGAAACTTATGGCAGTGCCTGGGCCTTGAATTTTCCATGGTTTCACCACCCATCTTCTCCATTGAAGGTGTTCTAGTGAAGTCTGCATATCCTGCTTCAGAGGCAAGTCTTTTAATTTTTTAACTGTTTTTTTTTTCCCTCAATTTTTTCAGTTTGTTTTTATTATTATTATCTATATATTAATTTATTTTTGTCTGTCCTGGGTTGTCATCACCGCATGCAGGCTTTCTCTAGTTGCGTGGGCTTCTCATTGCTGTATCTTTTGTTGTTGCAGAGCATGAACTCTAGGCTGCAAGGGCTTCAGTAGTTCTGGTGTATAGGCTCAGTAATTGTGACTCATGGGCTCTGAAGCATGGGCTCAGTAGTTGTGGCAGATGGTTTAGTTGCCCCGTGGCTTGTGGGATCTTCCTGGACTAGGGATCAAATCTGTGTCCCCTGCATTGGCAGTCAAATTCTTAACAATTGGACCACCAGGGAAGTTTGGGGCAAGGCTTTACATGTTAACATTATATCATCAAGCTTACTGATGTGGTGGAGGAGAACAGAGACAGGTTGCCGGTTACTATCCCATGATGTCTAGTGTGTCTGGGCAGGTAACCATGGGGAAGCACTTGAAAGGCCCATTGTTGCCCCTCCAGAGAGAAGGGAAATTTATCTTGTGATTCAGGGTCCCAGGGTGTACTGAAAAGATACTTGTTCAATCCAATACACCAAAGTACACTCCTGGGACCATGGCCAAGGTATCTAAGATGGTGGCAATGTTGAGTACAGACTTATGGATGATAGAGGGTACTACCTTGTTCAGTTCTTGGGAGTCCACTGTTAATATGTCATGAACCATCTGGTTTTGTTTTTCTTTTTTTTTTTTTAACCCACTGTTGAAAGCACAATGGGAAGGGCATACAATACCCACTTAGTGCAATTCTTAGTTTCTCCTATTTCTTTATGCCACCCAGACATTTATATTATTTGACAGCTACTGTTCTTCACAGGGGTATCAGGCTTGCTGGTTCCCAGCTGATGTTCCCTCACAGTACTGGTTTGATTACTTTAACCTGGATTTCAGAGTCACTGATAGAGGTTCATAGGGTATCAATGCCAATATGTTCTATGGTACTGGAGAGATTTATAAACCTCATATTTTTGGTGGAGGTGGGGATAAACCCCCAACTTGCAGTGTCAAAAGGACCTTATGGCTCTAGCTGTTTTCATTCCATCACCATCAGTGTTGCTGAGGGGGCTAGACAACTCTTGAGTGTTACCATGTATTAGGGACTATTCAGCTCCAGGATCAACCAGTCATCATCTTTTGTGAATTTCTGGAGGACCTGTGAATACTGTGTTCAACATGAGATCTCTGATTGCCTCTAGTGGGCCTTACTTAGAGACAGTCTTGGCCTATATCCTATACCCAGGGAAAAGGGGGGTGCCTATCCTGCATAGGACTGTATCCTTGAGGCCTCTGCTGAAGCAGGTAGGCTATTAAGGGTAATAGGGCAGATGGGGAACTCTAAACTACTCTTCTGGTTCTAAAACATTTCTTAAGTTGACCAGCACAGCACTGGGTTTCATCCTGTCTGTTCAGGTTGAATCCCCATAGCAATGAGGTCAAGCCATATTTGTTTTTGGGTTATTTTTACTGGGCCCTTTATAGCCTATTGGGATGGTTCCTTGGCTTCCTGAGCTCCTTCCCTCTCTCTCCCACAGCTCATTCCTGTTCCCAGGATTTTCTACTTTTCCTCAGATCAACAAAGGATTGCCCACCATCATAAATATCTTTTCTTAGAACTGCGCTCAGCATAGATATCAGAACCCCACCCCATATCAGGTGTTGGGAGTGGCCTGTAGCATCTTAACTTTCATTTCTATAGTGAATGTGGCTCAACCAGGTCTTCAAAGATGGGGTATAATTTGCCTGTTTCATTCCCAGTTCTATAAGGATTCGTTGTACCTTCTCTAGATTTTCAGAGTCCCACATGGCCAGGGAGACTCCCTTCATTGGGCAAAGCCTCTCTTTAGAAAAGACTAATGCAATCTACCAGGAAGTGAATGTCTTGAATCCCCTGATCTCCATAAACTCTGTCAGAGGGTAGGGTGTGATGATGTTACTTTTTTTTTTTTTGCCTCCTGCCTTGTTACAGAAATGTCATTATCCACTGTGTCTCATAGCCACACTAACTGTGCCTGGACATTTTCCTTGGACTTTTGCTAAAACTTGGCACCAATGTCCATAGCTCAGCAAAAGTATATTCTGTCATCATGAATATTTCCTCAGTTGGGGGTTGCCCGGCTAGCTCAGGATATGATTTTGCTTTTCTTTATATAAGTTGTTGGGTGGCATAAGACATTTTGTCCATTTCATCAATCAACATAACATTTTATTCTTTTTCATCAACACTCTTTTAAGGATTCTATCACAAGTCCCTATCAGGCTTTGTCACAAGCACTCTGACCTTAATTCAAAGCAGCAGCACTGACCTACTTTCACAAAATGGCACAATAAGGTCTTATCTGCAAGCTGGCAAATAATAGGCAAAAAGAAGGTCCTTCTCCAAGTTCAGCTTTTCAACATTTTAATTTGTGCTCAGCCTTTCCTTGGTCTTTGGGGGCAGGTTGAACACCCACAATAGAGGCCAACCAACTGTGCAGCCATTTGTTGATCTTTTTGGTCACAATGAACTGTGCATCATCCTCAAATAAGCACATTAAATCAGCTGGTGTTAGGGTATCCGCAAATCATGCAGTGCTTCACAAGCATCTAACAAGTGGTGCACCCCTCCCAACATAGATTGATAGCCAACTCGGCATTTCCTGGAGCATGCCTCTTTCCTAAAGCCCATTTGTTTGGTCCCCTGGTTATCTCTTCAATTGTTGGTTCTCAACATTATCAGGAACTTCCTGGCTGAAATCTGAAACCAGCCTCCATACCCAAAGGCCAAGCACAAACCAAGAAAGAGGCAGACCATTCTAGACTGGTAGGTGGCAGGTTTAATAAGCTTGGCGACTTTGAGGTCTATCCATGTTGTAACATGTTTGAGTAATATTCTATTGTATAGAGGTACACATTAAATGTATCCATTCATTAGTCAATGGACATTTGGGTTCTTTACACATTTTGGCTATACTGGGAACATTTGTGTACAGCTTTTTGTGTGGAAATATTTTCATTTTTATGAAAATGATACCTATGAGTGGAAATGCTAGGTTATATGACAAACTGTGTTCCAAGTATTCTAAATTGGTTGCACTATTTTACATCCTCAGAAATATATGAGAATTCTACTTTTTCTGTTTCTTTGCCAGTATTGCTATTATGCTTTTTGATCCAAGACATATTAATAGGTTTGAAGCAATATCCCATTGTGGTATTAATTTGTAATTTCCTAACAACTAATGACATTGAGCACCTTTTTAGTGATTATTGATCATTTTTAGATTTTCTTTGGAAAAAGATAATTATTCAAACCCTTGACCAATTTTTAAATTAGGTTATTTCTTTTTTATAATTAAATCATAATGTTACTTTATGTGTTCTGGACATAAGTTCATTATCAGATATGTTATTTATATTTATTTTTACCTATGGGTTGTTTTTTCACTTCCTTGGTGGCATCCTTGAAGTACAAAGGGCTTGTTTAAATTGATAAAGTCCACCTTGTCAATATTCTCTTTTATCACTTGTGCTTTTGCTGTCACATCTAAGAACTTGTTGCTTAGTGCAAGGTCACAAAGTTTTACTCCTGTTTTTTTATTTGTTTTTTATTTAAGACATTTATAGTTTTAGCTCTTACATTTAGGCCTGTGATCTACTTTGAATTAATTTTTCAGTATGATGAGAGATAGGGAAAAAGCTTATTTTTTTTAAGTTTGTGCTCACAACCTGATAAAGATGTCAGTGACTTTATGATAAAATGTAAGTATGTTACTTTATTCAAGGGCAAGACTTAAAACAACTAAGTTCCCTAAGGAATGTGTCCTTAAATGTGTATAGTGACCCAGGAATGTGATACTACCCAGAATAAGATTGCCCTAAATATTTGATAAAGTGGTTGCAAGACCCAGGTATCCAACATTTTAATGAGAACTCTGTGCAAATAATATGGTATTCCCAAAACCCACTTTAAGTGAATAAATTCTAGTGAATAGTGGGAATTTTAAGATATTTTGGTAATCATTTCTTGAAAAACTTGATAAGAGGGGCTTTAGACATCTTAGCCTTGAGGATTAATTTTTACAAAATGGAAAAATAAAATAACAAAACAAAACACTTGTACTACACCAAGTGTACCCTCTGACCACTGAAGCCACTTGCCTTCAGATTGTAACCACTGTCATTTTTCCTACACAATAACCGAGTAGGAGCGATTCTGGCTCAGGATTATAGGGAAAATAATTTTGGGAAAAAATGTTCCCAGAGAACAGCAGAACATGCCAGCACAATATACGTTATTTTCATGAAAAAATTCTTTTGGTCAATCCAATTCTGTCATTGAAATGCAATTTTACAATCCAAATATTATGTATTCTAGATGTTTCCTTGCCATTTCCCACTATTCTCCCAACCTCTTTTTCAGTATATGGTCTTAATCAAAGATAACATGCTGAGAAGAGCTGTCTTGACAATTGCCATTAATCTAAAATATGCATGCTATGGATCTCATGCAAAGCAAGTTTATTACTATTTCTAACTGCATTTGAGGGATGGGTATAAAAAGGGAAGCAGTCTCCAGAAAGCCCCTTCCCCAAAACAAAGTGGTAACAGCATAAATATGAAATTGGGGAAGAAACTTTCATTTATTCAAAAACGTACAACATAAGTAAAGACAGATGCTGGCCCAAGGGCTGAGCAGGTGTGATCCTGTAGTGTACTTTGCCAGTTGTAGGATAAAACAATTGTCAAACTCCTTCTTCACTATGAACAGTTTATGTGGAAACTGAGTAGGATTTTGTTTCTGAAATTTATCCATTATTTTTAGCCAAAAAATGTAAATGTGAAGAGACAAAGCTGACAATTTTTATCTGTCTCATAGCAGTTGTTTTAAAAATATATAATTATTTGAAACTTGAAAACAGCAGAGTACAGGAAATTGTCATCAAACTGTGAGTTATCCTTTTCTTGCAACTCACAAGGCCAAATAATATCAGATGTTGAAAACTCCAGAATAAAGGCAAAGGGGAAATCAGTGGATTTCTTTTTGGCTAAGTCTCAAGATGATAAATTTAAGACAACATTTCTCAAAATCACACTGTATGATTTTTAGGAAAATATCTGACTTTTCAGATGGTACTTGAAAGAGAAAATAAATGAAAAATATTCCCAGGAAACAGAAAAGGACAAATATAAAATAGACTCAAGGGCAACCTGAAATTATTGCCTTCTGATTTTCTTCAAAACAATACTGGTTTTTTTTTTTTTTTTTTTGCTGATTATTATAGGAAATAAATGACAATGAGACAATGTGGCAGAAGTTGATTCTGCTAGGTTGGTAAAAATGTGAAGGATATTTTGTCTCTGAAATGTTGGCTGAGAGTTTATAAATATGGTTTCTGGACAGATTAGAAACAAATAAACTTCAGTGTAAGATGTTTCAAGGGATGTTTTATGCTTTCTGGATCTATGAACAATCAGCTATTTAATGTGTAATTGAAAGGAAAAAAAAGTGAAAGGAGAGGAAAAATCAGGTCTTTAATTCTACTTTATATGTTTATTTTAAAAAAGGAATGAGAAATCCCTTGAGTGTTGTAATATGTACAAAATATTTCCAACAAAAGCGTTTTGGTGTCTGCTTATCAACTTGTGCTATACGTCAGGATATTCTATTTGAAATAATAAGAATGCATTGAGAAGACATGACCCTAAGCAATCTGAGTGAGAGGAGTGGAAGAAGAAGGTAGCATAGAAGATATTAAATTATATTTACTTCAGTCATTGCCAGTTATATATTCAATTTCCACATCAATGTTTACTATATCATCAGAACTTTGTATTATATCAATAATTCTAGGATGTTTGGTACAGTCATAGTAATATCACTCTGATGTCATCATAGACTCTGGCAAAGAGCCATGTGTGCATGAAAGTTGAGCTATCCTGAGAAACAGTTCTTGTATTTTTTTTACAATTAATGATTAATATTAAGCCAAACTAAAGAAACAACTCATTTGAAGAAGTGGAGGTCATTTCCCAACTGTTACTTCATAGTATACACTGGCATTGTGCCAGGGAGACCGAAGGGAAAGTCCTGTAATAAAATATGTTTTAATAAATTATTAATTTTTCATAGCCAGGCTGAAGATTTAGGAGGGTGGCATTTTCTAACTAGGGCACAGGCTTATTGAGGTTAAAACTCTTTTTCTTTTGCCCAACATTGCAATATGGATGAGCTTTAGCTCTAGCTTATCGTAACTGCACTGCACAATCAATATTTAAATCCTAAAAGATCAGCAATAATGGATGCAAACTGAACAGATCAATATTTAGCCTTTTGTGGACTATAACGTTTATCTTAGCCCCAATTACTCTATGGCATAGGGGTTGATTTTTTTAATGTCTTGGGCGCTTGGCATCTCACTAATATTATTTTAAAAGTTAAAGAATACACTGTGAGACACCTGTAAAGAGAAGTATTGATAAAATTATTCTAAGTAGGTTTATTTTTTCAAATCATTTGATAATGATAAATTTCAATTGTGACATATATGTTGGATTTTTTTTTAATTTATGAGGGAGTAGATAATTTAAAATTCATAAACAGCTATTTCCTTGGAATGGCCCTCAGCAGTATTGCATGACCACTTGAGAGATGTTTGGCCAGCTTATCTGCTTAGAATAAAAACTAATTATGAATCTGACAAAATATTATCATAGTAACATTAAAATATTGCTTAATTTATTCAGATATCACAGTATAATCAATTATGATAATTTGTCTCTGAAGATTTATAAAGGGTTTCAAGGAAATCAAGATTCTGGGAAGAAATACACACTCTTTAGAAATGACAATTTCAGTTTATGACTCATAAGACAAGAAGTTAAGTGCTCATAAACCTGAGCTCTGTTCCCCAAAATGCTCAACTCTATGTAAGGCTATGCTATGCTCAACCCTATGCTGGAAAAGACTCTTGAGAGTCTTTTGGTTGCAAGGAGATCCAACCAGTCCATCCTAAAGGAAATCAGTCCTGATATTCATTGGAAGAACTAATTTTGAAGCTAAAACTCCAATACTGTGGTCACCTGATGGAAAGAGCTGACTCATTTGAAAAGACCCTGATGCTGGGAAAGATTGAGGGCAGGAGAAGGGGACAACAGAGGATGAGATGGTTGGATGGCATCACTGACTCAATGGACATGAGTTTGAGCAAGCTCCGGGAGTCGGTGATGGACAGGGAAGCCTGGCATGCTGCAGTCCATGGGGTCGCAAAGAGTTGGACATGACTGAGTGACTGAACTGAACTGATGTAATGCTAGCAACGAAAACTGTACCTTTAGCAACTAAATAAATTGAAACATTTACTCTTTAGAAGTACACAGTAGAAGTACTTTTTTTTTTTTTTTAGTAGAACTCCTGTTTTTATAGTCTGTGGTATGCATGTTGCCTCAGAATTATAAAGGGAAGAACTAAAACTTCTATTTGGAGTAAGCACACTGCAGTTTATTACTACTTAAAACTTGACAAAATACAAAGAGCAACTGCTTGAGGGATCTGAAAAGTAACTAACAAGAAAATTGGGAAAGATGTTAAATCTTGAAGAACAACTAATGTAGTCTTATTTGTGTTTTGCGTTTTTTTTCTTTATCTCCCCCACTGTCTGACACAGTAAAGTGGATGATGGATACCATCAACAAAATCTCCTATAACCCATCTTTCTGACAACATCTTCAAGAAAACGGCCACCTGTGAGCTCAATAAAATAGGGATCATTCTTTTCTCCTTTTTTAAATTTTCCAAATGACACTGCAAAGCCAGCCCCATTACAGAACTGCAATACTGCAGATGGCAGTGGCACCGATACCTAGAGATGAGAAAAATACTTAGTGCTCTGGATTTAGGGACAGAGGACTCCTTTTATACAAAGAATGTAGGAGAATTTTCGATAGTTTTTTTCTATGTCTTTTTTCTACTTTGCTCCAGGAATAGGCCCAGATATATGGCACTGCACAAGAACATGAGAGGCCAAGAGACAGAGAGAATCTTACCATTTTTGTCCAGAGCAACCAAAAACAATACCACCCAAAACAAACAAAATGTCAGTCCACAAAAGCTGCAAAGTGTCACTGATATCCCATAGAAGAGTCCTAAATTCATACCCCTTGAGTATGTGCAGAACATACCCAAGAAGCACAGTCAAGGGTTTGAAAAGTGAACTACCATACAAACCACTCTATTTGGAGTAAGACCCTATAGTTGGGTCCCAGTTCATCCTCTGAGTTGCTCATATAAAAGGTATGCTCAACATAGTAAACACTTTGGAAACTTACTTTACATTAGAATCATGACATGTAGAGGACAGTCTCACTTGCATTCTGTACATGAGTTGATTGCCTATTAAAATAAAAATCATTTGTCCCCTTGATTTTAAGAAGACTCAATTCCTTTTTATTTTATTTTTTTTTTGGAAAGGCATTTTATTGTATTAATAAATATGGCAGTTTGTACATGTCAATCCCAAATTCCCAACCCATCCCTCCCCTTTACTTCCCCCTAGTAACCATGAGTTTGTCCCCTCAGTCTGTGAGTTTGTTTCTGTTTTGTAAATAAGTTCATTTGTATCATTTTTTTAGATTCCACAAATAAGCGATTTCATATGGTATTTGTCTTTGTCTGACTTATTTCACTTAGTATGATTTCCAGGTTCATCCATGTTGCTGAAAATCGCAGTATTTTTTAATGGCTGAGTAATATATGTATCACATCTTTATCCACCCATCTGTCAATGGATAGATATTTAGGTGGCTTCCATGTCTTGGCTATTGTAAACAGTGCTGCAGTGAACACAGAAATGAATGTATCCTTTCAAGACATGTTTTTCTTCAGATAATGTTCCCAAGGATGAGTGGGACTGCTGTATCATATGGTAGCTCTATCTTTAGTTCTTTAAGGAGTCTCGATACTGTTCTCCATAGTGGCTGTACCAATTTACATTCCTGTCAACAGTGTAGAAGAGTTTCCTTTATTCCAGCATGTCCAGCATTTATTGCTTGCAGATTTTTTGATGATGGCCTTTCTGACTTATGTGAGATCATATCTCATTGTAATTTTGATTTGCATTTCTGTAATAATGATGTCATATATCTTTTCATGTGCCTCTTGGCCATCTGTATGAAGAAGACCCAATTTCTTACAATATAGTTTCCAAATGTCCAGGATACAATCCAAGTTACCCAAAATATCCAAACCCAGGACAATACGACCAAGAATCGGGAAAATTGGAACAATTATCAAAGGAAAAGACAACCTATTGAAGAGAATCCTGAGATGATACAGATGTTGGAAGTACTGCATTATAACTTCAAAGAAATTATTATAATGTTTATGAGGTAAATACAAACATTATTAAAATGAATGTGAGATGAGACACTTTAAGCAGAGAAATAGAAAGCATAAAACAGAAGCAAATGAAGAATTTAGAAATAAATATCTGAAATTAAAAAATTATTAGATGAGCTCAATATTAGACTGGAGAGAAGGAGGAGGAAAGAAGAAAGAGACAGTAAACTTGAAGATAGAACAATAGAAATTATCCAGGGGAAACAAACATTAAAAAAAAAAAGCTAAACAAAAGCTAGACACTTGTGAAATAATACTTATATATTTAATATTTTTGTCATTGGAATTCCTGAAAGAGGAGAATGAATTACATAAAGCATACTTGAAGAAATAGTAATTGAAAGCATCCCAAATTTGGTGAAAGGCATACATTCAGTTTCAGAAAAGTTAATAAATTCCAAATCCATGGCAATCTTAAAAGTATCATTATTTGTACATAGAGCCAGAATAAAAGAAATACTAAACTGACTTAAAAGGGAGAAATAGAGAAGTCCAGAATTATATTTGAAGATATCAACACTCCTCTGTAATTGATAGAGCAGATATAAAATTATCATGGATACAAAAAAAATCTTAATACCATCAACTAACTGGAACAGAGGTAAACAAGCTGTGGCTTACCAAGAAAATATAGACTACCACCTTTTTTTGGCCTGGTCCCTGAGTAAAGAATATTTTTTAAAAATACCTATAAAATGTCTTCAATATTATCCCTTAGTCTGGAAATTATAAAATATTTACTACTTTTCACTGTAATAAACAGCATGCCAATCTCTGAACTAGAACTCAATTGATATTTACAGAACACTCAACAGCTGTGAAACAGATATTATTGCAAGTGCTCATGGAATATATCCTAAGATAGACCATATTTTGGACCAAAAACTAAACCTTAAAAACATCTAAAAGTATTTTTCATGGCTACAGCCATGAAATTAAAAGATGCTTGTTCCTTGGAAGAAAAGCTATGGCCAACAAAGATAGCATATTAAAAAGCAGGAACATTACTTCACCAACAAAGGTCCATTTGGTCAAGGTTATGGTTTTTCCAGTAGTCATGTATGGATGTGAGAGTTGGAGTATAAAGAAAGCTGAGTGCTGAAGAATTGATGCTTTTGAACTGTGGTGTTGGAGAAGACTCTTGAGAGCCCCTTGGACTGCAAGGAGATCCAACTAGTCAATTGTAAAGGAAATCAGTCCTGGATATTCACTGGAAGGACTGATGCTGAAGCTGAAACTCCAACACTTTGGCAACTTGATGGGAAGAACTGACTCGTTGGAAAATACCCTGATGATGGGAAAGGTTGAAGGCAGAAGGAGAAGGGCATGACACAGGAAGAGATGGTTGCATGGCATCTCTGACCCAATGGACATGAGTTTGAACAAGCTCTGGGAGTTGGTGATAGACAGGGAAGCCTGGTGTGCTGCACTCCATTGAATTGCAAAGAGTTGGACATGACTGAGCAGCTGAACAGAACTGACAGATGAATGATTTTTGAAACAAATTAAAAATCTAAATATTTACCAGAAAAACCATGTCTGCAGATCAGAAGACTTAATGTTTAAAGTGGCAGTATTATGCAAATTGGTCTACAAATTTAATGCAGAATCTATTGAAATTCCAGATTTCTCTTTTATAGAAGCTGACAAGATGATCCTAAAACTCTTATTGGAAAGCATGGAACCCAGAAAGCAAAAATTCTGAACAAGCATAGAGTTGGAGGACTCACACTTCCCAATTAAAATTAAGATTCGACAGTAGTCAAAACAATGTGGTGATGTGATGGTATAAGGGTGGATATATAGATCAATAGATCAGAACCGAGAGCCAGAAATAAGTCTTCACATTTATCATAGATTGATTTTGACACATATGCCAAGACAATTTAATTGGGAGAGAACAATCTTCAGAGATTAAGTTGGATATCCACATGCAAAAGGACGAAGCTTAACTATACACAAAAATTAATTCTAAATGGAACATAAATTTAAATATAAGACCTAAAGCCACAATGTCTTAGAAGAAAATGTAACAAACCTTTGTGTCCTTGGTGAATCAAAAATTTCACCTAGAAACACCAAAAGTACAAAGGACAAAAGAAAAATATAGAAAAACTAAACTTCATTATTATTATTATTTTGCTCCAGAAGATACCATAAGAAAGGGGAAAGACAATAAAAGAAAATACCTGGGTATTTTACATATATGTATCTGATGAAATTTGTAGCTGAAATAAACAGCTCTGACAATAAGACAAAAGAAAAATACCCCATTTTTAAAAAGGACAAAGATTTAAATATATATTTATCCAGAGAATATATGCAAAAAGTACATGAAAGATGCTTTACATCATTAACCATCAGTTCAGTTCAGTCACTCAGTCGTGTCCGACTCTTTGTGACCCCATGAATCGCAGCATGCCAGGCCTCCCTGTCCATTACCAACTCCCAGAGTTTACTCAAACTCATGTCCAACGAGTCGGTGATGCCATCCAGCCATCTCATCCTCTGTTGTACCCGTCTCCCCCTGCCCGCAATCCCTCCCAGCATCAGGGGCTTTTCCAATGAGTCAACTCTTCACATAAGGTGGCCAAAGTATTGGTGTTTCAGCTTCAGCATCAGTCCTTCCAATGAACACCCAGGGGAAATGCAAATCAAGCTACAATAAAATCACCATACACCCTGTAGGACTGTTATAGTAAAACACTCAGAAACAAACCAGTTTTTCATAAGGACATGGAAAAGCTGGAATCATCATACAACGTTGACTTGACTATAAAATGAGGCAACTCCTTTGGAAAACATTTTGACAGTCCTTAAAATATTAAAGATAGCATTGCAATTGGGTGATAAAAATGTCCTAAAACTTATTGATGAATTGTTGCATAACTCTAGAAATACACTGAACATCAGTGAATTGTACATCTTAATACATGATTTGTATCTATGTGCATTATGTATTAATAATGTTCTTGTATAAAGAAATATACACAAGAGTTTGGCCTCAGGTCAAATGACAGGTAGGGAACACAGCCCCACCCTTTAGCAGAAAATTGAATTAAAGATTTACTGAGTATGGCCCATCAGAACAAGACCCAGTTTCCCCCTCAGTCACCTCCCCTCAGGAAGCTTCCATATGCCTCTTATCCTTCTCCATCAGGGGGCAGACAGACTGAAAACCACAATCAAAGAAAACTAAGCAATCTGATCACATGGATCACAGCCTTGTCTAACTCAATGAAACTATGAGCCATGCTATGTAGGGCCACCCAAGACATGTAGGGTCATGGTAGAGAGTTCTGACAAAACGTGGTCCACTGGAGAAGGGAATGGCAAACCACTTCAATATTCTTGCCTTGAGAACCCCATGAATAGTATGAAAAGGCAAAATAAATAGGGCACTGAAAGATGAACTCCCCAGGTCAGTAGGTGCCCAATATGCTACTGGAGATTAGAGGAGAAATGACTCCAGAAAGAAAGAAGAGACAGAGCCAAAGCAAAAACACCCGGTTGTGGATGTGACTGGTGATGGAAGTAAAGTCTGATGCTGTAAGGAGCAATATTGCATAGGAACCTGGAATGTTAGATCCGTGAATCAAGACAAATTGGAAGTGGTCAAACAGGAGGTGGCAAGAGTGGACACCAACATTTTAGGAATCAGTGAACTAAAATGGACTGCAATGGGTGAATTTAACTCATATGACCATTGTATCTACTACTGTGAGCAAGAATCCCTTAGAAGAAATGGAGTACCCATCATAGTCAACAGGAGTCCGAATGCAGTACTTGGATGCAATTTCAAAGACAGAATGTACTCTCTTTGTTTCCAAGGTAACCATTCAGTCTCACAGTAATCCAAGTCTATGCCCCAACCAGTAATACTGAAGAAGCTGAAGTTCAATGGTTATGTGAACATCTACAAGACCTTCTAGAACTAACACCCTAACACCCCCCAAAAAATGTCCTTTTCATTATAGGGGACTGGAATCCCAAAGTAGGGAGGCAAGAAATACCTGGCTGCTGCTGCTGCTAAGTCGCTTCAGTCATGTCCGACTCTGTGTGACCCCCTAGATGGCAGACCACTAGGCTCCCCCGTCCTTGGGATTCTCCAGGCAAGAACACTGGAGTTGTTTGCCATTTCCTTCTCCAATGCATGAAAGTGAAAAGTGAAAGTGAAGTTGTTTAGTCATATCTAACTCCTAGCGACCCCATGACTGCAGCCTACCAGGCTCCTCCATCCATGGGATTTTCCAGGCAAGAGTACTGGAGTGGGGAGCCGTTGCCTTCTCTGAAGAAATACCTGGAGTAACAGGCCCATTGGACTTTGGAGTACAGAATGAAGCAGGGCAAAGTCTAACTGAGTTTTGCTAAGAGAACACACTGGTCATAGAAAACACCCTCTTCCAACAACACAAGAGAAGACCCTACACATGGGTATCACCAGATGGTCAACATTGAAATCAGATTGATTATATTCTTTGCAGCCAAAGATGGAGAAGCTCTATACAGTCAGCAAAAACAAGACCGGGAGCTGACAGTGGCTCGGACCACAAACTCCCTATTGCCAAATTCAGACTTATATTGAAGAAAGTAGGGAAAACCACTAGACCATTAAGGTATGACCTAAATCAAATCCCTTATGACTATACAGTGGAAGAGACAAATAGATTCAAGGGATTAGATTTGATAGAGTGCCCGACCAACTATGGATGGAGGTTCCTGGCATTGTACAAGAGGCAGATATCAGGACCATAGCCAAGAACAAGAAATGCAAAAAGGCAAAATGGTTGAGCAGGCCTTACAAATAGCTATGAAAAGAAGAGAAGTGAAAGGCAAGAGGGAAAAGGAAAGATATTCCCATTTGAATGTATAGTTCCAAGGAATAGCAATAAGAGAAAATAAAGCCTTCCTCAGTGACCAGTGCAAAGAAATAGAAGAAAACAATAAAATGGGAAATACTAGAGATCTCTTCAAGAAAATTATGCATACTAAGGGAATATTTCATGCAAATATTTGCTTAATAAAGGACAGAAGTGGTATATGGACCTAACAGAAGCAGAAGATATTAAGAAGAGATGGCAAGAATGCACAGAAGAACTGTACAAAAAATATTTTCATGACTCAGATAACCACAGTGGTGTGATCACTCACCAGAGCCAGATATCCTGGAATGTGAAGTCAAGTGTCCTTAGGAAGCATCACTATGAAGAAAGCTAGTGGAGGTGATGGAATTCCAGTTGAGCTATTTCTAATCCTAAAAGATGATGCTGTGAGTGTTGCACTCAATATGCCAGCAAATTTGGACAACTCAGCAGTGGTCACAGGATTGGAAAAGGTCAGGTTTCATTCCAATCCCAAAGAAAGGCAATGCCAAAGAATTCTCATGCTACCACACAACTGTACTCATCTCACATGCTAGCAAAGTAATGCTCAAAATTCTCCAGGCTTCAACAATATGTGAACCGTTAACTTGCAGATGTTCAAGCTAGATTTAGAAAAGGCAGAGGAACCAGAGATCAAATTGCCACCATCTGCTGGATGGTTGAAAAAGCAAGTGGGTTCCAGAAAAACATCTATTTCTGCTTTATTGACTATGCCAAAGCCTTTGACTGTGTGGATTACAACAAACTGGAAAATTCAGAAAGGGATGGGAACACCAGACCACCCGACCTGCCTCCTGAGAAATCTGTATGCAGGTCAAGAAACAGCAGTTAGAACTGGATACGGAACAAAAGACTGGTTTCAAATCAGGAAAAGAGTAAGTCAAGGCTGCATATTGTCACCCTGCTTATTTAACTTATAAGCAGATTACATCATGAGAAATGCTGGGCTGGAAGAAGCACAAGCTGGAATCAAGATTGCTGGGAGAAATATCAGTAACCTTATAAAATGCAGCTGAGCCTCTTGATGTAAGTGAAAGAGGAGAGTGAAAAAGTTGGTTTAAAACTCATCATTCACAAAACTAAGATCATGACATCTAGTCCCATCTCTTCAGAACAAATTGATGGGGAAATAGTGGAAAGAGTGACAGACTTAATTTTTTGGCCTCCAAATTCACTGCAGATGGTGGTTGCAGCCATGAAATTAAAAGACGTTTGCTCCTTGGAAGAAAAGTTATGACCAACCTAGACCACATATTAAAAAGCAGAGACATTACTTTGCCAACAAAAGTCCATCTAGTCAAGGCTAAGGTTTTTCTTATAGTCTTGCATGAATGTGAGAGTTGGGCTATAAAGAAAGCTGAGCACCAAAGAATTGATGCTTTTGAACTGTGGTACTGAAGAAGATTCTTGAGATTCTCTTGAACTGCAAGGAGATCAGATGAGTCCATCCTAAAGGAGATCAGTCCTGAGGACTGGAGGACTGATGTTGAAGCTGAAACTCCAATACTTTGGCCACCTGATGCGGAGAACCAATTCATTTGAAAAGACCCTGATGCTGGGAAAGTTTGAAGGTGGGAGGAGAAGGGTACAACAGAGCATGAGATGGCTGGATGGTATCACTGATCAATGGATATGAGTTTTCTTTAAACTTAAGGAGTTGGTGATGGACAGGGATGCCCGGCGTGCTGCAGTTCACTGAATTGCAAAGAGTTGGACACAGCTGAGCGACTGAACTGAGGGAACAGTTGCTTCCTTGTTTATAAACAAGGAAAAATAGACAAAATAAAAATAGAAAGGAAGTAACTATTGATACATGCAACCATATGAATGAATCTCAAATTATGATACAAGATACAAGTCAATCTCAAAAGTCAGCATACTGTATGAATTGATTCATTTGACTCTCTTGAAAAGATAAAGCTACATCAATGGAGAATAAATTAGTGGCTACAAGGGTTATAAATCAAGGGAAGTTTTGACTGCAAATGTGTAGCATGAGGGATTTTGGGGGAGGTTATGGAACTCCTCTATATATGGGTTTTGCTGGCAGTTACATGACTCTATACATGAGGAAAAAATTATAGAACTATACCCTAAAAGATATTATTTATCATAAATTTAATAATAACTTAATCAAAAATTACATCATAAGTAAACTATACATGGAAAACATTTTTTTGTCCTTAACACATGCCAGGCATTCTGTTAGGTTTTTTAATGTTGCTAGTCCTAGTGATGACAATACAATGTTAGATACTATTATTCTCATGTTCCTTTCTTAAATGAGAAATTAAGGGTTTGCAAGGTTGAGAAATGTAACCAAAGTCACAAAATTCATACCTATTGGAGCAGGGGCTTTGAATCCAACCAACTTAATACTGTGTCTTAGTCTGTTTGGAATTCTATTATAATAAAACTGTACAAAAGATAAGGTAGCTTAAAAACAACTACTATTTATGTCTGACAGTTCTGGAAGCTGAGAAATCCAAGACCAGAGTGCCCCTCGGCTCTGTCTGGTGAGACCAGGTTTCCTCACTGACAGCACACTTCTCCCTGTAACCTCACACAGAGGAGGAGGGAAGAAAGCTTTGGGGGCCTCTCTTACAGTGGCCTGATCCCATCCACAAGTATTCCACCCTCATGAGTTAGTAACCTACCAAAAGCCCCACATACTAACTATTTGGAGACAGCATTTCAACATATGAATTTTTGAGTGGCACTAGCATTCAGATTCCATCACGTGATGGGAAATAGATGGGGAAACAGTGGAAGCAGTGTCAGATTTTATTTTTGGGGGCTCCAAAATCACTGCAGATGCTGACTGCAGCCATGAAATTAAAAGACGCTTACTTCTTAGAATGAAAGTTATGACCAACCTAGATAGCATATTAAAAAGCAGAGACATTACTTTGCCAACAAAGGTCTGTCTGGTCAAGGCTATGGTTTTTCCAGTGGTCATGTATTGATGTGATAGTTGGACTGTGAAGAAAGCTGAGTGCCGAAAAATTGATGCTTTTGAACTGTGGTGTTGGAGAAGACTCTTGAGAGTCCCTTGGACTGCAAGGAGATCCAACAAGTCCATCCTAAAGGAGATCAGTCCTGGGTGTTCATTGGAAGGACTGATGCTGAAGCTGAAACTCCAATACTTTGGCCATCTCATGTGAAGAGTTGACTCACTGGAAGACCCTGATGTTGGGAGGGATTGGGGGCAGGAGGAGAAGGAGATGACAGAGGATGTGATGGCTGGATGGCATCACTGACTCAATGGACATGAGTTTGAGTAAACTCCAGGAGTTGGTGATGGACAGGGAGGCCTGGAGTGCTGCGATTCACGGGGTCGCAAAGAGTTGGACACAACTGAGCGACTGAACTGAACTGAACTGAGCATTCAGATGTTACCACAGTAGATACCGGACCCCTAAACCTTATGCACATTGTCTGTCTATACAGTGTCTTTTCTCATTTGTTCAAGGGGAAAAAAATGCCCATGGAGCAAGTGGTAGAGTAATCAAATGCTCCATGGGCAGGAACTCCAAAATCAATAACAAAATATGTAATTTTGATAAATCATGTGAAGCGATTTGCAAAGAAATCAAGTGACCTCACTCTGCCTGAGTGCTTCTCTGTCCAACAAATTGCTACAAATATTAATGAAAAAACAAACATCTATTGATATGATGCTAAGGTCATTAAGTTCTACCCTCTTTTTTAAAATTAAATGTTTATTTTTATACTGGAGTATGGTTGATTTATGGTTGGTTGTTTGAGGTTTATAGAAAAGTGATTCAGTTATATATAAACATATATCCATTCTTTTTCAGATTCTTTTCCCATTCTATTCTCATTATTACAGAATATTGAATAGAATTCCCTGTGTTATAGAGTAGGTCCATGTTGGTTATCTATAAATTCATGTATATATGTTAATTCCAAACTCCTAATTTACCCCCTCCCCTCACCAATGTTTCCCCTTGGATAATCATTAATAAATTTCTTTTTCAAAGATTGTGAGTCTTTTTCTGTTTTGTAAATAAGTTCATTCATGTCATATTTTAGATTCCACATATAAATGATATATGGTATTTTCTTTCTGCGTCTCATTTACTTCACTTAGCATGATAATCTCTTGGTCCATCCATATCGCTGCAAATGACATTATTTCTTTCTTTCTTTTTTCTTTATAGCAGAGAATATTCCACTGTATATACGTACCAAATCTTTCTCCATTCTTGTACTGATGAACAGTGATGTTGTGGCCATGTGTTGGCTATTGAAAATTGAGGTGCATATATCTTTTTGGATTATGGTTTCCTCCAGACCTATGCCCAGAAATGATATTGCTGGATCATATGGTAGTTCAATTTTTAGTTTAAGGAGGAACCTCAATACTGTTCCTGGTAGTGGTTGTACTAATTTACATTACAATACTGTATGAGGCTCCCTTTTCCCCAGACTCTTTCAAACATTTGTGAATTTTTGATGATGGCCATTCTGACTGGTGTGAGGTGATACCTCATAGTAGTTTTGATTTACATTTCTCTAATGATTAGTGATGTTAAACATCTTTTCATGTGTGTCTTGGCAACCTGTATGTTTTATTTAGGGAAGTGTCTATTTAGATTTTTTTCCCCATTGTTTTGATTTTGTTGTTTTTGATTATTGAACTGCATGAGGTGTTTGTATATCTTGGAGAGTAATCCCCTGTCAGTCACTTCAATTGCAACCATTTTGGTGTTTGTTTGATTTGCTTATGGTTTCTGTTGT
Source organism: Odocoileus virginianus (assembly GCF_023699985.2). NCBI lineage: Eukaryota > Metazoa > Chordata > Mammalia > Artiodactyla > Cervidae > Odocoileus > Odocoileus virginianus. The sequence goes on along the minus strand of NC_069686.1, from coordinate 40,865,244 downwards.
CAGGTAAAAGATTTTAAGTTTCATTAGGTCCCACTTGTTTATCTTGCTTTTATTTTCACCACTTGAGAAGGTGGATACAAACATATCAATATAATTGCTGCCATTTATGTCAAAGACTCTTCTCCCTGTATTTTATTGTATCCAGTCTTACATTTAGATCTCTAATCCAATTTGAGTTTATTTTTGTTTGTAGTGTTAAAAATGTTCTAATTTCATTCTTTTACATGTAGCTGTCTAGTTTTCCCAGCACCACTTATTGAAGAGACTGTCCTTTTCCAATCGTATAGTCTTGCCTCCTTTTTTGATATTGTTGCTAAGTCCCTAAGTCATGTCTGACTCTGCGACCACGTGGACTACAGCACACCAGACTCCTCTGTCCTCCACTATCTTCCTGAGTTTCCTAAAATTCATGTCCATTAAGTTGGTGAGGTTGTTTAACCATCTCATTCTCTGCCGCCCCCTTATTCATTTGCCTTTAATTTTTCCCAGGATCAGGGTCTTTTCCAATGAGCTGGCTCTTCACATCAGGTAACCAAGGTATTGGAGCTTCAGCTTCAGCAGCAGTCTTCCAATAAATAGACAGGGTTGATTTCCTTTAGGATCCACTAACTTGATCTCTTTGTAGTCCAAGGGACTCTCAAGAGTCTTCTTCAGCAACACAACTTGAAAGCATCAGTTCTTCAGTGCTCAGCCTTCTTTATGTTCCAACTCTTACGTACTTACATGAATACTGGAAAAACTATAACTTGGGCCATATGAATCTTTGTTGATAAAGTGATGTCTCTGCTTTTAAATAGGCTGTCTAGGTTTGTCATAGATCAAGTGTTATTTAATTTCATGGCTGTAGTCACCATCCATAGTGATTTTGGAGCTCAAGAAAATAAAATCTGTTACTTCTTCCACTTTTCCTCCATCCATTTCCTATGAAGTGACAGGACCAGATACCATGATCTTAGTTATTTGAATGCTGAGTTTCAAGCCAGTTTTTTCACTCTGCTCTTTCACCTTCTTCAAGAGATTCTTTAGTTCCTTTTCACTTTTTGCTATTAGTGTGGTATCTGCATATATGAGGTTATTGATAGTTCTAGCAATCTTGATTCTATCTTGTGATTCATCCAGCCCAGCATTTTACATGATCTATTCTGTATATAAGTTAAATAAGCAGTATACAGCCTTGTCATACTCCTTTGCCAAATTTGAATCAGTCAGTTGTTCCATGTCCAGGTCTAACTCTTGCTTCTTGACCTGCATGCAGGTTTCTTAGGAAGCAGGTAAACTGGTCTGGTACTCCCATCTCTTTAAGAATTACAGATACACTCATTTCAAACACTACCAAGGAAATGCTCAAAATTCTCCAAGCTAGGCTTCAACATTATGTGAACTGAGAACTTCCAGATGTACAAGCTGGATTTAGAAAAGGAAGGGGAACCAAAGATCAAATTGGCAACATCTGTTGGATCAAAGAAAATTCCAGAAAAGGAAATTTCTGCAAGGAAATTCCAGAAAAATATCTACTTCTGCTTCATGAACTATGCTAAAGCTTTTGACTCTGTGGATCACACAAACCATGGAAAATTCTTTAAGAGATGAGAGTACCAGACCACCTAACCTATCTCCTGTGAAACCTGTATGCAGGTCAAGAAACAACAGTTAGAACCGAACATGGAACAATGGACTGGTTCCAAATTGGGAAAGGAGTACATCAAGGCTGTATATTGTCACCTTGCTATTTAACTTATATGCAGGGTACGTCATGTAAAATGCCAGACTAGATGAAGCACAAGCTGGAATCAAGATTGCTGGGAGGAATATCAATAACCTCAGATTTGCAGATGACACCACCCTTATGACAGAAAGCTAAGAACAGAAGAGTCTCTTAATTAAAGTGAAAGAGGAGAGTGGAAAAGTTGGCTTAAAACTCAGTATTCAGAAAGATGGGGAAACAATGGAAACAGTGACAGACTTTATTTTCTTTGTCTCTAAAATCACTGCAGATGGTGACTACAGCCATAAAATTATGATACTTGCTACTTGGAAGAAAAGCTATGACAAACCTAGACAGCATATTAAAAAGCAGAGACATTGCTTTGCCAACAAAGTTCCATCTAGTCGAAGCTATGGGTTTTCCAGTAATAATGTATGGACGTGTGAGTTGGACCATAAAGAAGACTGAGGATTGAGGAATTGATGCTTTTGAACTGTGGTGTTGGAGAAGACTCTTGAGAGTCCCTTGGACTGCAAGGAGATAAAATCAGTTAATCCTAATGGATATCAGTCCTGAATATTCATTGGAAGGACTGATGCTGAAGCTGAAGCTCTAATACTTTGGCCATCTGATGTGAAGAACTGATGCATTAGAAAAGACCCCAATTCTGGGAAAGATTGAAGGTGGGAGGAGAAAAGGATGACAGAGGACTGGATGGTTGGATGGCATCACTAACTCAATGAACATCAGTTTGAGCAAGCTCTGGGAGATCATGAAACACAGGGGAGCCTGGAGTTGGACAGGACTGATTGACTGAACAACAACTGCAACAATTTGTCGTGATCACATAGCCAAAGGCTTTGGGAGAGTCAATGAAGAAAAATTAGATGCTTTTCTGGAATCCCCTTGCTTTGTTGACAATTTGATCTCTGCTACTTCTGCCTTTTCTAAACCCAGGTTCTGTATCTGGAAGTTCTCAGTTCATCTACTGTTGAAATCTGGCTTGAAGGATTTTGAGCATTACCTTGCTAGTATGTGAAATAAGTAGAGTTGTATAGTACTTTGAACTTTCTTTGGCATTGGGATGGAGAGTGACCTTTTCCACTCCTTTGGCCACTGCTGAGTTTTCCCAGATATGCTGGTATATTGAGGGCAGCACTTTAAAAGCATCTTCTTTTAGGATTTGAAATAGCTCAACTGAAATTCCATCACCTCCACTAGCTTTGTTCACAGTAATGCTTCCTAAGGCCTACTTGACTTCCACATTCCAGAATGTCTGGCTCTAGGTGAGTGGCCACCTCATTGTGGTTATCCAGGCCATTTTACTTTTTAGTTTAATTCTTCTGTGCATTCTTGCCACCTCCTCTCAGTCTCTTCTGCTTCTGTTAGGTCCTTGCCGTTTCTGTCCTTTACTGTGCCCATCTTTGTATGAAATGTTTCCTTAGTATCTCCAATTTTCTAGCAGAGAGCTCTAGTCTTTTCCATTCTTTCCCTCTGTTTCTTTACCTTCTTCGCTTAAGAAGGGCTTCTGATCTCTCCTTGCTGTTCTCTGGAACTCTGCATTCAGTTGGGTATCTCTTTCCCTTTCTCCTTTGCCTTTTGCTTCTTTTCTTTCCTCAGCTATATTTCTAAAGCCTCCTCAGACAACCACTTTGCATTCTTGCATTTCTTTTTCCTTGGGATGATTTTGATCAATGCCTCCTTTACAGTGTTATGAATCTTCGTCCATAGTTCTTCTGGCACTCAGCAGATCTAATCCCTTGAATCTATTCATCATCTCCATCATATAATTACAATGGATTTGATTTAGGTCACACCTGAATGGCCTAATGGTGTTCCCTACTTTCTTCAGTCTGTTTATCCTTTCAAAGTACCAGCTTTTAGTTTGATCTGTTCTATTTTTTTCATCTGTACTTCATTTCTTTCTTCTATGATCTTCATGATTTTTTTTTTCTTTCTACTAACATTTTGTTCTTTCTCTAGTTGCTTTAGGTGTAAGGTTAGCTTGTTTATTTGAGATTTTTCTTGTTTCCTGAGGTAAGATTTTATTGCTATAAACTTCTCTCTGAAAACTGCTTTTGTTGAATACCATAGGCTTTGGGTCATCATGTTTTAGTTTTCGTTTTTCTTTAAGAGTTACTGTATTTCCTCTTTGATTTCTTCAATAATCTATTGGGCTTTTAGTATCATATTATTTAGCCTCCACTTTGTGTGTGTGTGTGTGTTACAGTTTTATTCCTTTAGTTATTTCTAATCTGATAGCATCATGGTTGGAAAAGTTGTTTGATATTATTTTAATTTTCTTAAATTTGCCCATGTTTGACTTGTGGCCCAGCATGTGATCTATACTGAATAGTGTTCCTTGTGACTTGAAAAGAGAGTGTATTCTGCTGCCTTAAGATGGAATACTCTATAAATATTAATTAATCCCATCATCAAATGTGTCATTTAAAGCTTATGTTGCCTTATTGATTTTCTGTCTGGATGATCTTCCCATTGATGAAGTCCCCAACTGTTATTATATTTCTGTTGATTTCCTCTTTCATGGCTGTTACTAATAACATTTGTCTTATGTGTTGAGGTGCTCCTATGTTGGGTATGTATATATTTACATTTGCTATATCTTTTTCTTGAATTGATCCATTGATCATTATGTAATGCCCTTCCTTGTCTCTTGTAATAATCTTTATTTTAATGTCTATTTTTTCATATGAGAATTGCTACTCCTTCCATTTGAATACAATAACTTTTTCTAGCCCCTCACTTTTAGTTTGTTTGTGCTCCTAGATCTGAAGTTGGTCTCTTGAAGATAGCATTCTTGTTTTTGTATCCTTTACTAGTCTGTCTTTTGGTGGGAGCATTTATTCCATTTACACTTAAGGTAACTATTGATACATATGATCTTATTGGAATTTTGGTCATTGCTTTGGATTCATTTTTTGTAGGTCTTTTTCCTCTTTTGTTTGCTTCTCTTTTGATTTGATGACTATCTTCAGTATTGGGTTTGGATTGCTTTTTCATTTTTGTGTGATTGTAGATTCTATTGTAAATTGCTCATTTGTGTCTCCCATGAGGTTTTGACATAGCAGTCTATACATGTATATATATACACACACATGTACAAATAGATATGTACATGTATACACACATATACATATATACACATACATATCACACACAAGATTAAGGTATTGGTCTCTTATCTTCCAGTGTGCTTCTAATATCTTGTGTATCTAATACTCTCCTCTTATGATTATCTTGTGTATCTAATACTCTCCTCTTATGATCACTTTCATATCATATTTGTGTGTCATTTCCTACCTTTACTGTATGTTTGCCTTTACTGGTTAACTTTTTTCCATTTGTAATTTTCTTGTTTCTAGTTGTGGCCTTTTCTGTCTAGAAAAGTTCCTTTAGGATTTATTGTAAAGCTTGTTCGGTGGTTCTAAATTTTCCTATCTTTTGCTTGTCTGTAAAGCTTTTGATTTTTCCATCAAATCTGAATGAGAGCTTTGCTGGGTAGAGTATTCTGTATTGTAAGTTTCCCCCTTTCATCACTTTAAATATATCATGCCACTCTGTTCTGGTCTGCAGAGTTTATGCAGGAAAAAGTTACCTGATAACCTCAAGGTGATTTCCTTGTATGCTGTTTTTTACTTTTCCCCTGTTGCTACTGATATTTTCTCTTTGTCTTTAACACTTTTGAACTGTGGTGTTGGAGAAGACTCTTGAGAGTTCCTTGGACTGGAAGAGATCCAATCAGTCCATCTTAAAGGCAATCAGTCCTGAATATTCATTGGAAGGACTGATGCTGAAGCTGATACTGCAATACTTTGGCCACCTGATGCAAAGAGCTGACTCATTTGAAAAGACCCTGATGTTGGGAAAGATTGAAGGCAGGAGGAAAAAGGGATGACAGAGGATGAGATGGTTGGATGGCATCACCGACTCAATAGATATGAGTTTGAGTAAACTCCGGGAGTTGGTGATGGACAGGGAGTCCTGGCATGCTGCAGTCCATAGGGTTGCAAAGAGCTGGACACGATTGAACAACTGAACTGAACTAAATCCTGTTCCTCCTTGTGTTTATCCTGTCTGTGACTCTGTGCTTCCTGATCTTGGGTGTTTTCTTTTTGATGTTAGGGGAATTTTCAGTTATTATCTCTTCAAATATTTTCTTATGCTCTTTATTTCTTCTGCTACCTTGCATTGTAAGTGTTGGTTTATTTAATGTAGGTCAGAGGCCTCTTAGACTGTCTCCATTTCTTTTCAATCTTTTTTTCCTTTATTCTCTTCTGTGGCAGTGATTCCCACCAGTCTTTCTTCCAGCTCACTTACTCATTCTTCTGCCTCATTTTTGTTCTGTTATTGATTCCTTCTAGTGTGTTTTTCACTTTAGTTATTGTATTATTTATCTCTGCTTGTTTTTAAAAATATTCTGGTTCTTTGTTCAATATTTCTTGTATCTCCTTGGTCTGTGTCTCCATTCTTTATTCAAGATCTTGGATCATCTTTCCCATCATTATTCTGAATTATTTTTCAAGCAGGCTTCCTGTCTCCACACTACTTAGTATTATTCTGGGATATGACCTTTCCCGAACATATTTCTCTGCTGTCTAATTTTGTTTAAATTTCTATGTCTTTGTTAGAAATGGAAAGTTATCTGGGCTTTGTTCTGCAGGCTGCATGATTTCTGCCTGTTTTGATCTTACCTTATGATGGGGATTTTGTGAAATTGTACAAATTCTACTGCATAGATTGGGATGAACTGTGCATTATTTATGAATATTTCTAAGATTATCTTCCTAAGCCATACAGAAAAAAAAATTCTTATTCAGAAACATTTAATCTCATAATCTGTATAGATTGTCAGTCAAAAGTTCTTTAAAAGAAACTGGCACTTATACTAGCTTTTCATTCTACATGTTTCAAGAAGCATAAATTACTGTAGTTGAATTGATTACACAGTTATCCTTAATTACTTAAACAATAGTAACCACTATATTAAACTATATCCTTCTATTGACTTACCAGTAGTGAGAAGAGATAGTCTCTGTCAACAAAAATTAATGTTTTCAATCATTCAGGGAAAAAACAAAAACAAACAAACAAAAAAACCCAAAACTGATTCCGTCTCCTGTTAGTCTGGATTGAATGTAGTTTATTTTAATTGTTCATTTATATAAGCCCCTTTTTTCCAGTATAATTTGATCTCTAAGTGGACTCAATATTTGTTGTATTTTTATCTGACATAGAAATGTTCAGAATAAATGAGGATCTTAATCAAAGGTGAACAGAACAATTGAAAACTTCAGAACTGATATTTATGAGAAGTTTCTGACTTGTGTTATTTACCATTTCATTTTCACACTTTTAATCTAATCTAATCCTGACTAAAAAAAAATATCAATTGCATATTTTTGAAGACAAAGTACACTGAATTCAAACAAATGCTTGTAAGAAAGGCTAATGTTTGTTTTCTTCCACCAAATAAGTCATTCACATTTTGTCAGTAACATCTTTTTCACTTTTGGGTTTGTATTTAATTTTTCAGCAAGCTTATTTTTGTGTCATTAATGCAACACTAGCATAAGGTGAAACCCAATAATTGGTAGCCTTCTTAAATAAGAGAGATGATACATTTTAAGGAAACAAATTTGAAAAAATAATTTTGATTTTCTTATTACTTTATGGCTTGTAATTTTAAAGGCTTATTTTTAAATATAATTTATCACCAACAAAAATGCTATAAAAATGTTCTTGAAGAATGATTATTATTCATTCAATGCTAATTAGATGAGCAATGCTCTCTCCGTATTCATTTGATATATTGCAGATCTTTCAAACTTAACTCTCACTTTCTAATATTCTAGTAATTTAACTATGATTCAATCCATACATTCTTTTTATTTGCCAAAAGAACATAGCTCTTTCTCTCCAATAAAAGAAGACTAGTTTCATTTACATATATTGCCATTGGATTTTACTTATTTTGTTATGCCTAAATTTGAAACTTAAATATAACATTTATTTTGTGGTGATTTAAAATTTCTCATGTAGTGTTAACATCCAAGTGTATCATTGATCCTATGGGAAAATCTTTAATTTTCTTAAAATACACACCTAGTTCATTTAAATAAGAGAGATATAGACTATTAAAAAAGTGAGCTTGTCTTTAAGACTAAATAATTATTCTCTCTCTGTAGTTACTAAACCAGGTGTTATCAATTCTCAGAGCTTAGTACATTCTCTTTTCTCCTTCAGCAACATATCGAAATGTGTCACCCTATTTAATTTTGTGTTTACTCCATAAATTGCCAGTACAGTGAAGACAACAGGCATACACAGGAAGAAGAAAGCCAAAGATATCTCTAACCACCTGAATATCTGAAGCAAAAGGAAGTTGTGATTAAGTATGTTTCTCTTATAATGATCAATTCTTACAGAGTCCCTGTTGCCTCAGCTTACTGATGATCATCGTTTACATTCTGTTACACATTAGGATTTCCCATTGGGGTAATTCACATTAGGGTTACTGAAAGACTTTCTTGTCTGTATCTCTGGGAGTTCTGTGGTTAGAAAATGTTATAAATCTCTCTCTCCATTGATTACTCCCCTTGTGGTCTAAGATGGAAATTTTTTGAAACTTGAGAATGTTTCATTCCACAAACCACAACTGTCATTAAGTAGAATAAATAGGAACCAGCAAAGTGAGCATTGAGATTTTCTGGAATGTATCTCAGAGTCTGGTTCTTAATACACTTGTCAGTTTCTTTTAATTTTCTGGACCTTAATAACTTGAAACTCATATAGCACTGAAAATATTAGCAGCATCAAGAAATATTGACTGTGATAAGGTAATTGAAAAGCTGGTGTCTTTTTTGTGTAAGAGTATTATATTCCTTATGATGACCTTGATTATCAATATATTTGGCTTATGTAGTTATCCTGTAGTGTATAAAAAATCAGAATTCTGTTCTATATCTCCATTCTCTTTAACTATCAAAGAGAAATGTAGGTTCAAGTTTCAATTCTTCAAGTTTGAGAATTGTTGTGTATTATTTTTAATTTGAGCTACAGTTCATATTACCTTAAGCAATATTCTTTAAGGACATAAGAGGTTTGAGAGACTGCTGGAGTGTCTTCTTTGAAACTCTGAAACTTTCTCTATTTCTCTCTCTCCGAAACAAAATCCTTTATCACATTTTCTCAATTAATTATAAAAGTTAAAAATTAAATCTTACTTTTGTCCCCCACATTAATCCTAAGTAGATCAGTTATTTTGTCCATATTAATGGAAGCATAGCACTAGTGTGATTTAATTTCAAACTTTTATAATTATAGCTAAAATTAAATTTTGCCATGGATGAATCGTCCATGTCCTAGATGAAAGCCGACTCGGAGGATTAGCAATTGGACCTCCAGCATGACTTATGTTATCTTTGATAATTAATTAAAATCAATGTGTAGAGGCCTATATTTGGAAATTTAAGGAGTTTCCAAGCAGAGATTTTTCAGATTCCCTTATAAGTTTGGTGGAAGGGGTTCAAGAGTACTTGGAGGAAACTCCAAAAGATTATAAAAGAGTATGGTGAAACCTCCGTCCTTATTCTGCTTACTGAGTTACACAGGATTAAGTGTACCGCACTGGTGCGGTGTACTGCAGAAATCTCATAAAATTGACAGAAATGATTTTTCTTGTTCTTATGGCTAAATAGTTGAGAAAACACTGTCAGGAGTAAGGAGGTTGAATAATTTATCCTTAAATTTGAGCCTGTATAGAGAATTACAGAAAAAATGGGTAGGAGCCTCATTTACCTTCAAGAATCTCTCTGAGAAGGCAAATACAGAAACAAATTTTGGGTTAAATCTTAAAACATAAATGTTTTAATCCTAGTGCCAAAGTAGAGAAAAGTACAAGTAGCTACTGAGTGTGGTTGCCTACTAGCAAAACAGGATATTATTTTAAAAGCAATGCCCAGAGAAAGTTTTTAAAACATTCAAAGAAAAGGATCTTTTAAATTCCCAAAGCAGTAATCAAAGCAGACATTAACAAGTCCAGTGACCTAAGCAACTGAAGGGTTTTCCTGGATTTTTTGCTTTTTTATAAAAGCCATACCAGATCTCAGTGCTTTATATAAAAGTGTTACACCATTAATAAGTCCAGCAAGGCATCTGTTTTCTGTTCCCTGGCAGCCCTGTTTCCAAGTCCAAGGTTGTACTTAAAATGGCAGCTCCACCTTTTCAGCCAGCTCTGACATGTTCACGTGTGTCTCCCTTGAAGTGACAGAACCTGTAATACGGACAAATGTACTCTCATGCTTTTCACCTCAGCATCTGTCCAGTCTTGCAGTACATCCACATCCTGATTGTATCTTTTTAAAAAATCATTAATTAACTTGGCTGCATTGGGTCTTAGTTGCAGCACACAGATTCTTCCATTGCATTGCACAGACTCTCTAGTTGTGGCACGCAGACTTCAATAGTTGTGGTACCTGGACTTAGTTGCTTTGTGGAAGGTGGGATATTTGCTCCTCGACCAAGGATTGTCCCCTGAACTGCAGGGCAAATTCTTAACCACCGGACCACCAGGGATGTCCCTGATTATATCTCAAAAGAGAATATTTTTGACACTGATAATGAGAAATTGAGTGTTTTTTTTTAAATAAATTAAATAGACTATGAATGACAAAAAGTATATGACTGATGCCTTGCCTATAATCTCATAGTAGTTGTGTTTGTGTGGAGAAGGTATAGGGTAAATCTTTATTTTGCTTATTATATCTTAATACATATTGACTTACTATAGATTTGATGGATTTATTTCCTTCAACTCCTCCCTTAATATTTTCTTAATGCTTAACTCTGACCATTTGTTTTCAGAGTGGCTGAGCTACCCTCTACTACCAGCCAGGCTAACTTTAAGTTTAACTTGAGAAACAGGTAAAATGTAATACATGCTACTTCTAAAGCCAGTATTCTGTTAGTTCGGACTTACATTAGGAAGCTTGTCCTGCGCTCTTTGGCCTGAGCTTGTGCTCATGTCCACGCTTTCCTTTTTCTCTCAGTTCTGTGACAGTCATAGCCTCAGCCCACTCCAGGGCACTGCAGTCTCGTCTGCTCTTCATTCATATCATTTCATGCCATAGTTCTTCAAAAAGAAATTTTATTTTGAATTGCTCTGCGGTCATTCTTGTACTGTTGAGTTAATATGTAATGTTGGCATTTAGTCAGCTTTCCAAGTACGTTTAGTTCATCTGTACACCTAGACTATAGTGTGTACCATATGCATTTCTGTATCCTGCCCATCTTTCCCTCCCCTTCTCCTGTGATACACCAGGACAGTATCTTTACTGCAGTGGTTGCTCACTACATTTTTGTTAATTCATATTTTGGTTGCCACTTCTAAGTAGGAAGATCAAATCTAATTTCTCCTTTATAATGGCTCAAACGTTTTAAACAATTTGATCAGAACTAACAGATATATGACCAAGGAGAATTAAGGGATTGAAAGCTGAAAAAATATTCTATTGTGGAGGGGTAACTGAGTTAGTGTCTGCCACTATTTTGTCTGAGTGGATGATGATTCAGTGATCAGCTGTCATTCTGGGAAAATAGGTTCACTCATTTTTGTCCTCGAATGTAGTAATAACATAATAGCTTCAATAACATTTTTTTCTTCCAAAGAAGAAGCAACATGTTAAAAGCCAAATTCACAGTAGAGAGACCATGGCCTTCCATAATTATCATCATCTGCAGTATGATCTAAATTATCAATATTACCACTTTTAGGCCACTAATAATCAACAGTTCATAGTCACAAATTTCCTTTTACAGAACAGCATGTCAGACATCGGTTAAAACAGCATGTCATTGCCTCTTCATATTTTTATTAACCTCCTCATTGACCTGATATCTGTCTTCTGCTTCCAGACGTAACATAAGGAGGCACTCTGAACTCTTCTGAGAGTTGCAAGGCTCACCACCCTGTTAGGCAGCAGTGTATGCCCTGAGAACCTGTGCCTATCAGCCAGTTGAATCTCACGCTAGGTTTTATGTCTCAGGGTTAGAATTTCACTCAAAAGTCACTGAATGCACTAGCAAAATTACTTTGTTCCTTTTGCGTCGAGCAGAAGCAATAATCTAGAACACTGTGGAAAGGCTATGAATAGCCCCTGAGCTTAACAGTTGTAAATAACAAATGACCAGGTTGGCTGTTATGACAGTGTCCAACACTGAAAACCCACAGGCTCTCACATTCTCTGTACAGTTTTACTTGGAGCACACATCTTCTTTTCATTTGTAAGACAGCATTGACTTTAAGCTTGTCTTTGAGTCCACAACCCCCATGGTCATACTAACCAGTCAAATGCACTTTCCCAAGTGCTTCTTCTTTTTTAGGTTTTTCTCTACCTTTTCTAGTGGTTTCTAAATGCTCTTAGATAGGAATGGATTCTACCAAGAAGCTTCCGCTTACTTTCAAACTTTAACTCTTTTGTCATCAGTAAGGGAATGTGATATCTATATTTTCAAGTGACCTGTGGGATTTTCTTTTAATATCTGAATAAAATTCCTGAGTAGGAGTATCATTTTTAGCATTCAGTATATGACCACTCTCTTATGTTTTCCCAGAAATGCATTTAGTAAGTGATACCTTTCTGTTCTGTTACTTCCTTTAACCCACTGAACATTCCCTGAATCCAAAGGGTATTCACAGGTTTTCCCTCAGTTGTTCAAATTGTATCACAGCGATAGAGTAAGTTTATGTCCATACACCTGACATTCTCCCTTCTATCCATTTCCCAGGCAGCTTCTTCCTCTATAAACCCCCGTGTGCCCCAGATAACGGAAAGTAAAATGTCAGGGTAAAACCTCCAGACAAAACGGGCAAAGGTTTTTGTGTTTTAATGCAACTGTCTACATTCTGCATCCCTAAGACTTATCACAGCTTTGGGATGATGTCAGAAATGGGATGAGACAGAGAAATACTATAAGCTTCCAAATAGAGACACAAAGTATTTGGCAGCCATTATTACACTTATTCTGCACCAATAATTATCACTCTTGTTTAGAGAGCTACTGGGGAAAGAAACATCTACTTTGTGTCAGGAAGGTGAACATCAGATGTATGACAACTTTTTGAATTAAATACAGTGGGAAGGATGGGGGAATATATTATACCTAAAGGCGACAATATCCTCTTGGTGAGATAATATAACCATTTTTGTCTAATCATAGGAATTTAGGAAGGGATATAAAATATTTAATAGGAGAAGGATTTTCTAAATTTTATGGCCTTTTAGGAGGAACAAGTTTAATAATAAAAGGAGTGCTAACTTAAAACACTTCTATTTGTATATAGTTTATGAAATATGATATCACCTGATGTGAAGAATTTCTTGGATTTGGTTAGGCATGTAATAATGACTCCTTTTTGAAACTCTCCTATGGAAGAGGGCCTGGGACTGTTTAAAAAAATAAATATGTACTATGCAAGTCTCATCACAACTTAAGGAGATGAGTACCACATTTTAAAGAAGATGAAAATTAAATGGGGGTATGTAGGTAATTCATTTAAGATCACAAAGTTAGTAAGGTGGAGTAAGGAAGTCTCCTTTGTCACCAATGCTTTCCATTGAGCTAATGCAATCACACCTTGTGATTTAAAGCCGGCTAACAGCTGTCTGTTTTCAGTTTAACTAGGGTATTAGCATATTTTATGGGATTTTTTTTTGGATTAAAATCTTATAGATAAAGCAATACACTTACTTTGATGCTGACATGGAATTAGATCTTTTATTTCCTCTGCACAGTCTAGGAAGTGTTAAGAGATAGGAAGATATTTTCCCATGCACTGTTATTAGGTACACTGTCTTTGGAGACCAATAAAGTTTTTTGTTTTCTCCAGAGAAGACCTAATGTTGCAGGATTTTCAGTTTGTACCATCCACGCACAAAAGAAAACACAATGGTTTCCATCTGTATAAACTAGATGACAAGCAACTAGAATTATTGGAAACCAGGTACTTCCCAGGTTTAAATCACTGGGAAAGTAAGATTCTGTCAAGTCTTGATAAAGTGTCTTTAAAAAAACAAATACATAAAGTGTCTTTAAAAATAACAAATATAGTAACCTTTGAAGAGAATTATGTTAGAGGAAGCTCAATGAGGTAGAATCCATACAAAGCCTGAAATCGTAAACCAGGAATGTATCTTCTGTTGGTTGACAAATACACTAAAAGTTGAGGACACTTTTTTCTTAAACTTGCTAATCCTATATGATGTGAGTGTAAATATACATCTTAGTTGTATGGTTTTAGCTGAATTTTTATCCTTTTTGATTTTTCTCCATATTCTGTCTAGATGGATAGTGGGTCTGGGTGTGGGTGTGTGGGTGGTCCTAAATGACCTGAGGGTACACAGAGGTTTCAGTGATAGATTTAAATGGCCATGAATTTACATTGACCTTACCATGTCCCTGTTTATCCTGAAGTGCACATACCATTTTCCCCTTTTGGTGCCTTGATGAATGACTCTTCACTCCTTTGCTGTAGTTTCTCTTAACTTCCCTGTTGATAAGTATGTTTCAACTGAAAGCAGTGTTTCACCCTAGAGCTGGGGTCACTTCCTGTTGGTCTTAGTTACATGGAATTGCCGGCCCCGTGGGTTTAGCTTTTACAGTGCTACAGATATTTCATCTTGGTGATGTAGTCCCTGTGACTGGGCTGTGTTGTCTATTATTTTAGATTGAGTAGCTTGTGTTTCCTTTTTCGTATGGTACTTGAGTAACATTGTATGACTGCTGACCCTAAAGAAAATGAGATATGCCTCCCACAAGACAAGAACTGAGCACCAAAACTTCTAAATAATGTTTAAATAGAAGTCAGAACACTAACTCTGGCTTGTAAATTTTCAAGTACTTTCTAAGTTCCCAAACTTAATTTTCCTGACATGCCCCCTGTGCCAGTTTCATTTGTATTCAGTCTTGAAAACTATATGATTTTTAAGTACTTTGTCCATTTTAGGCATTCAGGGGGCACAAACCTAATTTTATCACAGAGTTGACACTACTCTAAAAAATTAAAGCTCAAAGCAAGACTCTAGCCTGGCCAGTCAAGTACTTGGTTGCAGCTGTTTTCTTTATGCATAGCAGAAGCATCACATCCCTCAGGTAAAACTTGAGGTTTCTGGTATTTTTCATAATCTGATAAAATGAAAATGAACTGCAAGGTCCTGTTCCTTGTATTATCAAACAAAGTTTTTGAAGTAACTTGAGAATAACAAAGATGGCCTGCACTTGCCTATGGAATGCCTCTCTTTTTCCACCCTGCACCCCTCCCTTCCTCCCCTCTATGGAATATGCAGTAAGAAAGCAAATCTCCATTGCGCAATTTGTAACATTTTTTCCCATGATGCAGTCTATCATTATTTGGATGACTAAAAGCTTTAATTATTTACTTTTGGGAGTCCCTGAAACCCATGTCATCACAAATACTGAAGAATTTTCTGGGAAAGGTTTGAAACACTTCCAGTTAAACTCTTGAGTTAATATCTCAAGAAGGAAAAAAAAAAATAATGTTTCTACCACATATTTTATTAAACCCTTTAGGTCCTTTTACAAGAGAGGAAATACCAATTAACGTATAATTTAGCAGAACAAAATATTATCCCATTTCAACCAGTACCCACTTCCTTGAAGTTTATTCAAGCATTAATAACCATTTAATGCAATTTAACTACACTGAGGTATCCATTACATTAATATAATATATCCATCAGGAAATTAGAGTTTTGTTTCCATGAATTTTGTATTACAAGAAGGTCTTTATAATTTTAATCTGCATTTGATGATGCTTAATTTCAACTCCTCAGTCTCTGTTACAGTGTGAGATGATCAAAATGTTCCTAATGTTAAGATTACAGTTCTTTGATTTATTGAGCCACAAAGCACAAATGATTTGTGAATGTGTATATATGTGTGTGTATGTGTGTGTGTGTATGAGTGAGAGTCACTTAGTCATGTCCAACTCTCTGTGACTGTACCCTGGCCAGGCTCCTCTGTCCATGAAATTCTCTAGCCAAGAATATTGGAGATTCCCTTCTCCAGGGGATCTTCCTGACTCGGGGATTGAATGTGGGTCTCCTGCATTGCAGGCAGATTCTTTACTATCTGAGCCAGAGAAGATACACACACACACACACACACACACTCACACACACACACCTCATATTTAAGGATTTAGCCGTTTAGATGTGCAGGGTTATGAAATCTCATTAGGAATGTAAGAATGTGACTATATATTTGAGAACTGATCATTTAGTGATTCTTTTAAAGCATACATATTGTGATGATGTCCATAAAGTAACAGCTTCATGATCTGGTGTCCTATACAGTGTTTTCAAAGGATGTTATATTATTTATGTGGACAGCTACCTCAGTAGATATGTTGTTTTATGCTTTAGCTCAGGAAGTATCTGATCATGGAACTTTAGCTATTAATATACTTCAATTTGCAAGAAAAATGTAATCATATGATAGCATATGTTAGAATATTAGATATTTATTGGACCTGACAAGTATTTCTTTGGATATCTTTAAGTACTTAAAGAGCTAAAAGAAAAAAATTAATAGCAACTTGACTACTTAGTGTCAAGATCAGAGCACAGGGCTCTCAGTGTCCAGGTTAAAGCATTTCCTACAAACTAGTAAGCTCTTATTTGGACCAGGAATAAACGTGTACAAATAACAATGGAAGACACTAGACACAAATTCGTGCTTTGGAGCGTCTCTGCTTTTAGGTTGGGAGGGTTGAAGGGATAGTCCATCAGACTTCCTGAACCCTTTGCAATCTTTCTTCATACCACAGCAGCACAGAAAGAAGTACTGGGTTGGTCAAAAAGTTTGTTTGAGTTTTTTCGTAATATCTTATGGAAAAACCCTAAAGAACTTTATGGGCCAACCCAACACACTGTCAATAAATCACTCTGTCTCCATATAGAAAGGCTTGTGAACCCAGGTGAATCATAATTGTTCTCTCAAGTAAAATTTGAATCTTTACATGAGGATTTTTAATCTTTTTGCCTAAATATTATAACCTACTATTCACTTTTCTGTTATCACATAACATTAGCTTAAATGGTGTCTGTGAAGAAAAAAAGTTGAAAGTAATTTTCTGGAAGAAAAAATAAAAGAGTGGGGGTAAACTCCTAGCAAAAAATAAAAATGTGAGGAGGGGCCTCATAAAGCCTCAGTAAGTGAATTTCTGAGGTCATAATTTGGTTAACTGAAGAAAAAGTTCCTGTTACTGAAGAGGTCATAAATGTGTTTACATGGAGAAAGTGAATATAAAGCCAGGCAAATATTCTACAAATTTCAGCACTAACCAGATGAAGCAATCTGACCTCTTTATCTGTTCCAAATTTGAAACTTTAAGAAGCAGAATAATTTCCTCGTTTGCCTGCCTTCATTTCCTAATTGATTCAGTTCAGGAGGTTACTCATAAACACTGTTCTGAGTGCTAGAAGGCAAACAAGTGTAAAAAAGATAAATGTATTTTCCCAGTGATTTTTAGCTAGTCCATTTGAATAAGTGTTATATGTCCTAAGCTATCTCTTCCTACTCCATCTTTGTTATCTATATGCCTTATAATGAAATAAAGTGACATAATAAACATATGGTGCTTGGCTCTATTCATCTTACTGATCCAACAGTTAGAATAAGGTCTTTAAGGAGTAATGCCCCAGCGAGAATAGATCAATAGCTTTAAATTCAATGAGTAGGGCTTCCATCCTAGAGGACAAGTACCAAGGACAGAAGAGAATTAAAGGAAGGCAGCCAAGTATTTGCTTTAGCAGAGAAATGGATCCTTGAATGGACTTCTGATGGAAGGTGAGTCTAATCTCTTTTCATCATTCTTTCCCTACTGGGTCACATTTTCTTTCCTTGATCTCTTTTTTTTGCTATACTCAGATCTAGCTTCAGTTAGATAAGCATAGAATTCCTCTTCTTATTGTTCTTTTTTCTAAATCTGTATTTATCAAAACTATAAGCAGATGTTCATATTCATTCATTCAGTAAACATTTTTCAGGCACCTACTATGTGATAAACATTGTGCTTTGTGTTTATATTCTGGCTGTGGCCCCTTTTCTTGGTCTCCCCATCTGCCTCATGGCTTCTCTCCATACTGTGGATGTGTTAAGACGCTGATGCTTGATACTCCCCATGTAAACTCCTTGTCCAGACATCCAGGCACTCTGGGCATGACCCAGAACACTCATTTCCGAAATTATTCTTCACACTGTATCAACTTCTTAGCTGTGCAGAAGTTGATCTTAGTGAAGACTACAACAACAACAACAAAAATTGTTACTGACTCATTTGAAATAAAATGTGCATGGCATATAAAAATCCTTATGAAGGATATTTGCATTTAAAAATAAAGTGATGTCTCAAGCCATTTTAATTTTTCACTTTAACTTTTAATTTTATGTTGGAATGTAGCTGATTAGCAATGTTGTGTTTCACGTGTACAGCAAAGTAATTTACTGATACATGTAACTATTCTTTTTCAGATTCTCTTCCCATTTAGGTTGTCACATAATATTGAACAGTTTTCTGGGCTACACAGTGAGTCCTTGTTGATGAATCTTTAATTGATTAATTATCAGAAAGTTTTAGAGATAATCTGACCTGTCAAATTGGGGCTGCCTTTCTTACACTGTTGAGTCTGATCTTTAATATGAGTATAGCAGACAAACTTGACCTACTAAGTCAGCCATTTTGTCCTGCTATGCACAGAACTGACAAATTGATTCCCAACCTACTTGCTGCCATGGGTATGCTCTCAATTGGTTAGGAGGTAATAAAAATAGATATCAGAGTCAGTTTCTTATATAGAAAACAAGGATCAATGAGGAAAGCAAAATACAAACTTGCAAATACTGGTCATATTGATAAAAGCATCCTCTCACATGACTCCTCTTTAAGAATGCAGTGAACAGCCTGAGTAACTATATACCAGTAATACTCACACTAAAAGAATTGCATATTCTTGTTCATGACTAGTTAAATTTCTTAAGACAAGTATATTGGAACCCATTAATATATATTCAATATTATTTCAGTGCCGAAGAATGCTGACAATTCTGGATCTGTCGATGTACATTCCTCAAGGGAAAATATTAACAATTTTGTATCTACCAATAGAATAAACAGGGACCATATATACAGACCAAAACTTAGATCTCCATTTGCCCAAATCAATGGGGAACCAGTTGATTTACTAATAGTTTTATAGATGACAAAATTGTCTTTAACAAGTATAAAATAAGGATATTTACCAGTAAATTATTTAACATTTTAAAAAACAAAATGCATGCAATTTTAGTTTTAAGAGGTAGAAGTACTTAGACATGGTCTGTTTAGACATAACAGTAAATTTCCAATTAAAGTTAGCACTAAGACCTCCTTCCTCCATGACCCAAAACATAAAATTGCAGATTAAACTGTGTGAATTTCAGTTTATCAAAATTAAACAATAAATTATATTCTAAAATAATTAAAAATATCATTGGTACCATATCTTTCATAGTAAATTTTATTTTTACCCTAACAAATACTAGCCTCCAAAGTTGACTCAACACTTTTTATAACATGTAAAAAATCATTGTTTTATTAATAACATATTAAGTTTCAGTTCAGTCGCTCAGTTGTGTCCGACTCTCTGCAATCCCATAAATCGCAGGATACCAGGCCTCCCTGTTTACATTAGTCTAAATAAAGGCCTTCACAATGCACAATTCACAATCTAGAATTCTAGATTATAACTCAGATTACAAAAATTCAGAAACATTCTTGTTCTTCTGATATATATTTACCTGGGAATTGTGATTTCCACAGTTTTCAAAATAGAAGATATTATTTAGTAAACATCGATGAAAATTAATTTTATAACTATTTAAAGAAGGTTTACTTATATTTTTCTTGAATGGCTATGGCGATGTTTTTATTTCAAACATGTCAACTAATAGTGATTTCTATTGCTTTTATGAAGATATGTCAATTTCTTTTTATATTTGATATTAAACAAAATACCTACTTTTCCTGAAACAATATGGCACATTCAGAACTTCCTTTGTAACACTCATCACTGTCTTATTTGCATTGGCTGATTTTTTTTAAGTTGGAGTATAGCTGATTTATAGTGTGTTCGTTTTAGGTGTATAGCAGAGTGATTCAGTTATACATACATGCATTCTCTTCAGATCCTTTTCCCATATAGGAAATATTGAGTAGAGTTCCCTGTGCTATACAGTAGGTCCTTTATAGTCATCTATTTTACATACAGTAGGATGTATTTGTCAATCACAGTTTCTCAGTTTATCCCTCCTTGCTTCCCCTCTGCTAACCGTAAGTTTGTTTCCTGTATCTGTGATTCTAGTAGTAGCGGTGTATTCACTCAGTCATGTCCGACTCTTTGCAACCTCACAGACTGCAGCCCGCCAGTCTCCTTTGTCCATGGCATTCTCCAGGCAAGAATACTGGAGTGGGTTGCCATTCCCTTCTCCAGGGGAATCTTCCTGACCCAGGGATTGAATCTGGATCTCCTGCACTGCAGGCAGATTCTTTACCACTGAGCCCCCAGGGAAGCCCCTGAAAGCCTTGTTTACCTTTTCATGTTTTGGGGGGTGGGATCTTAGTTCCACAACAAGGGATTGCACCCAAGTCTCCTGCACTGGAAGCATGGAGTCTCATCCACTGGACCACCAGGGAAAATCCCTCTGTGATTCTCTTTCTGTTTTATAAGTTCATCTGTACCATTTTTTTTAGATTCCACATGTAAATGATACCATATAATATCTGTCTTTGTCTGACTTATTCAATATGACAATCTCTGGGCCCATTCTAGAGGATGCTGCAAATGGCATTATTTCATTCTTTTTTACGGGCAAGTAATAGTCCGTGTGTGTGTGTGTGTGTGTGTGTGTGTGTGTGTGTTTACTACATCTTCCTTATCCACTCCTTGGCTGATGGATATTCAGAATGTTTGCATATCCTGACTGTTGTAAATAGTGCTGCAAATGAACACTGGGGTGTATGTATATTTTTGAATTATGGTTTTCTCTGGATATGTGCCCAGGAGTGGGATTGTTGGATCATTCTTTCACTTTTTTAGTACTTTATTGACCAAGGGGTTTTTGCAGAAACTAAAGCCTATGGCCAATTATTTGTTATGTAAGTTAATATTGAAACACCCATGTTTGAGTAAATATCATCAACTTCTTCTGCTAATGATGTATTTATTTGAAACTGTACATGTCTGACTAAAGTATCTAATATTTTGTTGGAGTGTGATAGGCCATATAGCAGGCACCTCTGTGCAGGAGATAAAAAACACCCATTACAAATATACAGTGTTTCACTGTGCCTTCCCCTGGAAGAGTAGACTCTACTTTCTGCTGGAGTTTATTTTAGTCCTATAGGTATTATTTTCTCTAGAATATGTTCCACTATTTTACCTGGTGGATCTTTATAGGCAAAGATCCTACAAAGGATCTTGTAGCCAACAAGATGGACCTTTGTAGGTGGCTCTTTTAGAAATGCCACAGGACCAAGCTCAGGACTAACTACGTTCATTAGAATGGTCAGTTTCACATTTGCTAGCTGTTGCTTGTAAGTCATTTTATTCTGTGCATGCAATGCTACAATAAATTTTAAATTCATTGAATAAACTGCAGCTACTCAAATAGAAACTCACTTTCTTAAACCATTTTTGAGTTTTCCAGAAGATATTGAAGATTGCCAGAAATTGATTGGATTAATCCTTTCATATATTTAATATACTCTAATATACAAGTGGGCTTAGTTACTTGAGGCCCAGTCCTACTGTCTTCCTTTTCTGTAGATTCTATGGAGGCATCACAAATAGTTTTCACCATGCAGAATAGCCTCTTATCTTTCCATATAAGAATCACTTCTCCCTTCCTTAAAAATGTCATTTCTCCCCTCTGTATATTTTTAGATTTCTCTTTTAGTTGGTTTGGTAAACCATTATTCTCTTATAGTCCCACAAACTCCGCTTTTATTTTTCAATAATATTTCAGGTGTGGACATATTGTTGTAATAATCACCTTGATAAATATGATATTATGAATGAAGGTAAGGTTGTAGGGCCAGTAATATTGTTTCTTGCAGTTTCTTTTCTTCACCTGTGTAAATCTCAAGATGGCATATGTATCCAATTTCACTTTTGCTAACCATCCAGACCAAAATTCTGTATTTTGTAAGTTTTCCAGGATTGTAGGTTTTGAATCTGAGTCACCCTCACCAGTTTATCATTGCCTCGTCAAGTGATAGCTCTTGTTTGGGTAAATAGATCAATAGAAAATTTGGTAGAAAATGATCCAAAAAAGGGTAACTTTTGAAATACTTTCTAAATGAAAATTTTCAGTCATCACTAAAGTGAAGAAATGTCATTATTTGTTCAAAGCTTCTTATCATAATTTTTGGAAAAACAGATGTTTCAAGTAAGGGATCAGTTGACCAATATTCTTTCAAGTGTGACTTTCTTATTGTCCTATAAAAATTATTAATCCAAGAAACTTCACATCACCATTGGTTATATTGTCCACTTTAAAGCCTTATCATATTTTTATATGATTTTTCATTCTGTTGGTGATGCAAGTTTGTTTGAGAAGTGCCACCTCCAAAAAGTCATTACCAAAAATTAATTCTATTATTTCACTAACACTTTATGGGTTATTAAATTCAGTGGTTACATTTGACGCACCTGTAAAGCCTTCTAATTTTCATGAAATGTTGTCCTCAATCTACTCTTATGTAGAAGCAAAAGGGCATTCTCCAGTACCATGAGTTTTATTTTCACTTTTCATATCAGAACCAATCACTACATTTTACTTGTTTTCTTGGTTTAATATTCATATTGTCTGAATCAGAACTATGTTTTGAAGAACATTCATCCTCTGAGACACTAGTGTACATGTAAGTCACACAATCAGAGTATCTGCATAAAATTCACCAAAAAATCTTCCTCATCCCAAATTTCACTCTTGAAAAATTTACGGTAATAGACTTGTGTTTATAATATACACAATATTGGAACAAAAACCTAATGGGGGAAAATTGTGAATGATAACTACAATCACAAATTGTATAATGAACTGTTGATGAGTTTTAAGCTCTAACAGATTTGCACAGTGATGTTAATTGTGTCACTTTCTAAAAACGTATTGACCGATCTCTAGTCAGTAACATTTGGGTAACAAAAGACATACTAATATGTCTGTGGTCAACAATGTGTTAAAGAAACTCCATACTGTTCTCAGTAATGGTTGTACCATTTAGATTCCCATCAACAGTGTAGGGGGATTCTCTTTTCTCTGCAACCTTTCCAGAATTTGCTGTTTGTAGGTATTTTTGATGATGGCAATTCTGATATTTGTCAGATACCTCATTGTAGTTTTGATTTGCATTTCTCTAAGTTATGACCAAACTAGATAGCATATTAAAAAGCAGAGACATTACTTTGCCAACAAAGGTCCGTCTGGTCAAGGCTATGGTTTTTCCAGTGGTCATGTATGGATGTGAGAGTTGGACTGTGAAGAAAGCTGAGCACCGAAAAATTGATGCTTTTGAACTGTGGTGTTGAAGAAGACTCTTGAGAATCCCTTGGACTGCAAGGAGATCCAACCAGTCCATCCTAAAGAAGATCAGTCCTAGGTGTTCATTGGACGGATTGATGCTGAAGCTGAAACTCCAATACTTTGGCTACCTCATGCAAAGAGTTGACTCATTGGAAAAGACCCTGATGCTGGGAGGGATTGGGGGCAGGAGGAGAAGAGGACAACAGAGGATGAGATGGCTGGATGGCATCACCGACTCGATGGACATAAGTATGAGTAAACTTCGGGAGTTTGTGATGGACAAGGAGGCCTGGAGTGCTGCGATTCATGGGATCGCAAAGAGCCAGACACGACTGAGCAACTGAACTGAACTGAACTGAATAATCAGTGATGTTGAGTATCTTTTATGTGCTTTTTGGCCATCTGTATGTCTTCTTTGGAGAAATGTCTATTCAGATCTTCCACTTATTTTTTGATTAGGTTATTTGTGTTTTTGATACTTAGCTGCATGATATGTTTGTATATTTTGGAGATTAATCCCTTGTCAGTTGCTTCATTTGCAAATATTTTCTCTCAATCTGAGGATTGTCTTTTCATTTTGTTTATGCTTTCCTTTGCTGTGCAGAAACTTTTAAGTTTAGTGGAATATCATTTATTTATTTTTGTTTTATTTTCATTAATCTATGAAGTGGATCATAAAAGATCTTGCTGTAATTTATGTCAGAGTATTCTACCTAGGTTTTCCTCTAAGAGTTTTATAGTATTTGACCTTATATTTAGGTCTGTAATCCATTTTGAGCTTATTTTTTGTATATGGTATTAGAGTGTTCTAATTTCATTCTTTTACATGTAATTGTCCAATTTTCTAAGCACTAATACTGTTTTTCCTCCTTTGTATATTCTTGCCTCATTTGCCATAGATTAATTGGCCACAGGTGTGTGGGTTTATTTCTGGACTTTCTATCTTGTTTCATTGATATGTACATCTGTTTTTGGGCCAGTATCATACTGATTTGATGACAGTAACTTTGTGGTATAGTCTGAAGTCATGAACCCTGATTCCTCCAGCTCTCTTTTTCTTTCTTAGGAATGCTTTGGCTACTTGGGGTCCATAGTGATTACATACAGGTTTTAAATTTTCTTTTCTAGTTCTGTGAAAAATGCCATAGTTAATTTGGTAGTGATTACATAGAATCTGTAGATTGCCTTGGGTAGTATAGTCATTTAGACAGTATTGGCTCTTCCAATCCAAGAACATGCTATATCAGTTTGTGTCTTTGAATTCTTCATCAACATCTTATAATTTTCTTTTTTTTTTTAACATCTTATAATTTTCTTTTTTTTTTTAAACATCTTATAATTTTCATAGTACAGGTCTTCTGTCTGCTTAGATAGGTTTATTTCTAAGTATTTTATTCTTTATGATGTGATGGTAAATGGGATTATATTCCTAATTTCTGATCATTTATTGTTAGTGCATAGAAATGAAATAGATTCTATGTATTAATTTTGTATCCTGCAACTTTGCAAAACTCATTGATGAATTTTGGGATTTTCTATGTATAGAATCATGCCATCTTCAAGCAGTTAGTTTTATTCTTTGCTTTCCAATTTGGGTTCCTTTCTTTTCTTATTCTTCTCTGATTGCCATAGCTAAGACTTCCAGAACTATGTTGAATAAAAGTGGCAAGAGTAGGCATCCTTGTCTTATTTCTCCTCTTACAGGAAATCCTTTCAGCTTTTCACTGTTGAGAATGATGTTAGCTGTGGGTTTGTTATATGTGACCTTTATTATATTGAGGTAAATCCCCTTTATGCCTACTTTTTGGGGAATTTCTTTTTTTTTTTAATCATAACTGGATGTGAATTTGGTCAAAACTTTTTTTCTGCTTCTATTGAGATGATCATATGCTTTTTCTTTTTTCAGTTTGTTAATGTGGTTTATCACTTGAATGATTAGCAGATATTGAAAATTCATTGATTAACTTCCACTTAATCATTGTGTATGATCCTTTAACATGCTATTGGATTTGGTGTACTAGTATTTTGTTTAGGATTTTGCATCAGTGTTCATCAATGACACTGGTTTGTAATTTTCTTTTTTTGTGGTATCTTTGTCTGGTCTTGGGATGAGGGTGATGGTAGCCTCATTGAATGAGCTTGAGAGGGTTCCTTCCTCTGTAGTTATTTTGAAAGTTTCTGAAGGATAGGTGTTGACTGTTTTCTAAATGTTTCATAGAATTTCCCTGTGAAGCCATATGGTCCTGGACTTTTGTTTGTTGAAAGTTTTATAATCACGTTTCAATTGCAGCACTTGAAATTGGTCAGTTCATATTTTATATTTTTTATTTCTTCCTGGTTCAATCTTGACAGAGTGTATCTTTCTAAGAATTCTTCCATTTATTCTAGGTTGTCCATGCAGTAAGGAGTCTCTTATGGGCCTTTGTAGTTCTATGATATTCATTGTGACTTCTCCTTTTTCATTTCTAATTTTATTAATTTGAGTCCTCTCACTGTTTTTCTTGATGATAAAGATTTATCAGTTTTGCTTATTTTCTCAAATACCAGATTTTAGTTAAATCTTTTCTGTTTTCTTCATTTCTATTTCATTTATTTCTAGCCTGATCTTTGTGGTTTCTTCTCTTCTACTTACTTTTGGTTTTGCTTTTTCTTCATGTATTTGCTTTAGATGTAAGGATACATTATTTATTTGAGGTTTTTCTTATTTCCTGAGTAAGACTGTATTGCTATAAACTTCTTTTAGAACTGATTTTGCTGTGTCCAATAGGTTTTGGATTGTTGTGTTTTAGTTGTCATTTGTCTCCAGGCTTTTTTTTTTTTTTTTTCATTTTCATTTTCCCTTTCTTCAGTGATCCATTGGTTATTTAGTAACATATTGTTTAGCCTCCACATGTTTGGATTTTTTACAGTGTTTTTTTTTTTTTTTCTGTAGTATATTTCTCATAGTGTTTTGGTTGAAAATGATGTTTGATATTATTTCAGTTTCCTTAAATTTACTGCGGATTGATTTATGGCCCAAGATGTAATCTATCTTGGAGAATGTTCCATGTGCACTCGAGAAGTAAGTGTATTCTGCACTTTTCAAATGGAATGTTCCAAAATATCAACTAAGTCCATCTTGTCTAATTTGTCATTTAAGGCTTGTGTTTCTTTAGTGATTTTCCATCTGGCTGATCTATCCATTGGTGTAAGTGGGGGTGTTAAAACACCCACTGTTACTGTGTTGCTGTTGATTTCTCCTTTTATGGATGTTAGCATTTGCCTTATATAATGAGGTGCTTCTATGTTGGGTGCATATATATATATATTTGACTATTATATCTTCTTCTTAGATTCATCATTATATAATGTTCTCCCATGTTTCTTGTAACAGTGTTTAAAGTCTATTTTGTTTGATAATGAATATTGTTACTCCAGCTAACTTTTGATGTGCATTTGCATGTAATAGCTTCTTCCATCCCCTCACTTTCAGTCTATAAATGTCCCTATATCTGAAGTGGATCTCTCGTAGACAGCATATGGGTCTTATTTTTATATCCATTCAGCCAGTCTGTGTCTTTTGCTTGGGACATTTAATCCATTATATTTAAGGTAATTATTGATATTTATGCTCTTAGTACCATTTTCTTAATTGCTTTGGATTTGTTTTTGTAGGTCTATTTTTTTTATTCCTTTTTTGTTCACTTCTTATGATTTGATAAATATCTTTAGTGTTGTGTTTTGCTTTTTTGCTTTCGATTGTTTTGCTTTTTCTGTGTATCTATTGTGGATTTTTGTTTTGCATTTTCCCATGAGGTTTTGATAGAGTAGTGTGTGTGTGTGTGTGTACACACACATATATAAAACTAGTGTTAATCACTCAGTTATATCTGATTCTTTACAACCTCATGGACATCAGTCTGCCCGACTCCTATGTCCATAAAATTCTCTAGGCAAGAATACTGAAATGTATAGCCATTCCCTTCTCCAGGGGTCTTCCCAACCCGGGGATCAATCCTGGGTCTCCTGCATTACAGCCGAATCCTTATGTATATGTGTGTGTGTGTGTGTGTGTGTGTGTGTATGCAGTAGATTCTTATGTATATACACATGCATATATATATACACACATATATATATGATTATTTTAATTTGATGACCTCTCATTTCCAATGCATTTCCAATATCCTGCATTTGCACTGTCCTCACAATTGATGGTTTTGATATCATATTTGTGTTTGGATAATTTCCTACTTTTACTCCATATTTGCCTTTACACGTGAGCTTTTCCATTTGTAATTATCTTGTTTCTAGTCATGACCATTTCTTTTCCACCTAGAGAAGTTCCATTTTTGCAGAGCTGGTCTGGTGGTGCTAAATTCTCTTACCTTTTGCTTATCTGTAAAGCTTTGGATATCAGCACTGAATCTGAATGAGAACCTTGCTGGGTAGAGCTTTCTTGATCACAGGTTCTTCCCTTTTGTCACTTTAAATATATTGTGCCATTCCCTTCTGGCTTGCAGACTTTACTGCTGAAAAATTTAGCTGATAACCTTATGGGAATTCCCTTGTATGTTATGCATTGCTTTTAATATTTTCTCTTGTCTTTAGTATTTTCCATTTGATTAATATATGTCTCTGTGTTATTCCTTGTTTATCCTGTGTGGGACTCCGCACTTTCTGGACTTATAGTGCCTATCCATCCATTGCTTTTTTTATGGGTTTTTATCTTGTTTCTTCCTCTGGAACATGCTTATCTTTCATCTCAATTTTTCTGACTTTCTATGTTTGTGGTGTCCTGTCTGCAGACTTCAGGATTGTAGCTCCTCTTGCTTTTGGTGTCTGCCCCTGGTGGGAGAGCTTGACCCTGGGGCTTGTGCAGGCTACCTTGTTGGAAGTACTGGTGCCTACCCACTGTCTCATTGTGGCTTATTTGCCATAAATGTAAAATACCTGTTTTAGTAGTTTCTAGACTCTTTTTGGTCAACGGTGGTTCAGCAGTTAGTTGCGATTTTGGTGTTTTCATGAGACAAGATGAGCTCAAGTCCTTCACCATCTTATCTGAAATTGAGGGGCTGCTTCTAATGTGGATGCTTGCTGCTGCTTTCCTCAGTGTGTGCTGGCCGTCATCCCCTTGATACGGAACATGCAGGTGTGACAGTCCTTGTGCTCCCAGGATGGCAGTGACAGCACTTGGCACTTGCTCACAGGTCTCTAAGGGGCAGCTGTGGCCTACACACTGCTGAGCAAGTGGGAGCAGTGCTCTGTGCCTGCTCGTGGGTCTCTCGGTAGTGGTGGCCCACGCCTACCTCTGGAGCCAACAACAGCTCCTGTGAGCAGTGTCCTGTTTCATGAGAGTGCTCACAGGAAATGGAGCCCTTACATCCCATCTCTCCTCACGTGTCCCACAATAATAACACCTTGCCTCTCTAGTGGGCTTAGGTTTCTTCTGAGTTCACTTTCACTTGCCATAATACAGCCTCTTCAGTCTGTCTCCACACAGTGAACCCCAGTCCTCTCCCTGGGTCTGACCTCTGAAGGCTGAGCATTTAGCATGCAGCTATGCTCACACCAGTGAGTGGGGACTGCAGTGCAGCGGTGCCATCCTATATTGCGGGTTACTCTGCATTTTGCCTTCTGCAAACTGGTTGCTGCACTGTCTTTCTAGGCCCTGAAGCTCCCTCTCTGTCTAGGCTGATCTCCCTGCTGCTGAGGTGACTTGCCAGGGTGCAGGAAACTTTCCTCCTCCATAGCTCCCTCTCTGGAGTGCAAGTCCAGTCCTGATACATCTTTTTCTTTTTCCTTTTGTCCTACCTAGTTACATGGAGATTTCCCTCTCCTTTGGGAAGACTTTGGTCTTCTGCCAGAAATCAGTAGATATTCTATGTGAATTGTTCCACTTGTACATGTATTTTTAATGTTTTTGTGGAGAAGGCAAACTCCACGTTCTACTTCTCTGCCATCTTGATTGTAGGCCTAAAATTGACTCAGCTATTAAATCATTTTTACAAAATAATAACTTTTAGTTATTGAAGTACAGTTGATTACAGTGTGTGCCAATCTGTGCTACATAGCAAAGTGACTCAGTTATACAAATACACACACACACACACACACACACATATACATATATGTATGTATGTATGTATACATATATATTCTTTTCCATTATGGTTTATTCCAGGAGATTTGATATAATTCGCTGTGGTATGAAGTAGGATCTTGTTGCTTATCCATTCTAAATGTGATAATTTGCATCTACCTAACCCAAACAATCTGTCCACTCCTCTCTTTCACCTCTCCCTCTTGGCAACCACATGTCTGATATCTATCTGTAGGTCTATTTCAGTGTTTTAGGTAAGTTCATTGTGCCATATTTTAGATTCCACATATAAGTGATATCATATGGTATTTGCCTTTCTCTTTATTACTTCACTTAGTAAGATAATCTTTAGTTGCACCCATGATGCTCCAAATGGCATTGTTTCATTTTTTCTTATGTTTGAGTAGTAGTCCATTGTATATACGGACCACACCTTCTTTATCCATTCACCTGTCAATGGACATTTAGCTTGCTTACATGACCTACTTATTGTAGATACTGCTACTCTGAACATAGAGGTACATGCCACTTTTTGAATTCGAGTTTTTACAGGATATATGCCCAGGAGTGGAATTGCTAGATCATATAGTAGTTCTATTTTTAGTTGTCTGAGGACCCACCATACTTTATCCATACTGGCGGAAACAACTTACATTCCTACCAGCAGGGTGAGAGGGTTCCATTTTCTCTACACTCTCTCCAGCATTTGTTATTTGTAAAGTATTTAATGATGGCGATTGTGACCAGACTTAAATTGAAGAGAGCAGGGAAAACCACTAGACCATCCAGGTATGACCTAAATCAAATATTTCATGATTATATAGTGGAAGTGACAAATAGATTTATCACTGATAGACAAATTTGACTCTGATAGAGTGCCTGATGAAATATGGACAGATGTTCATGACATTGTACAGGAGACAGGGATCAAGACCATTCCCAAGAAAAAGAAGTGCAAAAAAGCAAAATGGCTATCTGAGGAGGCCTTATGAATAGCTGTGAAAAGAAGAGAAGTGAAAAGCAATGGACAAAAGGAAAGATATACCCACTTGAATGCAGAGTTTCAAGAATAGCAAGGAGAGATAAGAAAGCCTTCTTCAGTGATCAATGCAAAGAAATAGAGGAAAACAATAGGATGAGAAAGACTAGAGATCTCTTCAAGAAATTTAGAGATACCAAGGGAACATTTCATGCAAAGATGTGTTCAGTAAAGGACAGAATTGGTATGGACCTAAGAGAAGCAGAAGATATTAAGAAGAGGTGGCAAGAATAAACAGAATTACTATACAAAAAAGATCTTCGCAACCCAGATAATCAAAATGGTGTGATCACTCGCCTAGAGCCAGACATCCTGGAATGTGGAGTCAAATGGGCCTTAGGAGGCATCACCACAAAGTTATTGGAGGTGATGGAATTCCAGTTGCACTATTTCAAAGCCTAAAAGATGATGCTGTGAAGATGCTGCACTCAATATGCCAGCAAATTTGGAAAATGCAGCAGTGGCCACAGGACTGGAAAAGGTCAGTTTTCATTCCAATCCCGAAGAAAGACAATGTCAAAGAATGCTCAAACTAACGCAAATTGTACTCATCTCACACGCTAGTAAAGTAATGCTCAAAATTCTCCAAGCCAGGCTTCAACAATACGTGAACTGTGAACTTCTGGATGGTCAAGCTGGTTTTAGAAAAGGCAGAGGAACCAGAGACTGAATTGCCAGCATCTGTTGGATCATCCAAAAAGCAAGAGAGTTCTAGAAAAACATTTATTTTTGCTTTATTGACTATGCCAAAGCCTTTGATTGTGTGGATCACGACAAACTGTGGAAAATTCTTTGAAATTGGAATAACAGACCACCTGACCTGCATCTTAAGAAATCTGTATGCAGGTCAGGAAACAACAGTTAGAACTGGACATGTAACAACAGACTGGATCCAGATAGAAAAAGGAGTAAGTCAAAGCTGTATATTGTCACCCTGCTTATTTAACTTATATGCAGAGTACATCATGAGAAATGCTGGACTGGATGAAACACAACCTGGAATCAAGATTGCTGGGAGAAATATCAATAACCTCAGATATGCAGATGACACCACCCTTTTGGCAAAAAGTGAAGAAGAACTAAAGAGCCTCTTGAAGAAAGTGAAAGAGGAGAGTTAAAAATTTGGCTTAAAGCTCAACATACAGAAAACTAAGATCATGGCATCCGGTCCTATCACTTCATGGGAAATAGATGGGGAAACAGTGGAAACAGTGTCTGACTTCGTTTTTTGGGGCTCCAAAATCACTGCAGATGGTAACTGCATCCATGAAATTAAAGGACGCTTATTCCTTGAAAGCAAAATGACCAACCTAGGTAGCATATTAAAAAGCAGAGACATTACTTTGCCAACAAAGGTCCATCTAGTCAAGGCTATGATTTTTTCAGTAGTCATGTATGGATGTGAAAGTTAGACTATAAAGAAAACTGAGTGCCAAAGAATGACGATTTTGAACTGTGGTGTTGAAGACACTTGAGAGTCCCTTGGACTGCAAGGAGATCAAACCAGTCCATCCTAAAGGAAATCAGTCCTGAATATTCATTAGAAGGACTGATGTTGAAGCTGAAAATCCAATACTTTGGCCACCTGATGCGATGAACTGACTCATTTGTAAAGACCCTGATGCTGGGAAACATTGAAGCGAGCAGAGAGGGGGATGATAGAGGATGAGGTGGTTAGATGGCATCACTGACTCAATGGACAAGAGTTTGAGTAAACTCCAGGAGTTGGTGATGGACAGGGAGGCCTGGCATGCTGCAGCCTATGGGGTGTCAAAGAGTCAGACTCGACTGAGTGTCTGAACTTAACTGATCTCACCAGTGTGAGGTGATACCTTGTTGTACTTTTGATTTGCATTTCTCTAATAATTAGTTATAAGTACATTTTCATGTGTCTAGTGACCTATATATATGTTCTTTGGAGAAATGTCTATTAATATTTTCTGCCCATTTTTCAATTGAGTTTGTATTTTTTGTTGCATTGCATGAGCTGTTTGTATATTTTGGAATTTAAGACCTTATCAATCACAACATTTGCAAATATTTTCTCCCATTCGGTAGGTTCTCTCTCTTTATTTTAATGATTTCCTTTGCTGTGCAAAAGCTTGTAAGTTTGATTATATCCCATTAGTTTAGTTTTGTTTTTATTTCAATTGCTTTGGGAGACTGACCTAAGAAACCATTGGTACAATTTATGCCAGAGAATGTTTTGCCTATGTTCTCTTCTAAGAGTTTTATGGTGTCATGTCTTATGTTTACATTCTGAAGTTATTTTGACTATTTTTAATGCATGATGTGAGGGAGTGTCCTAACTCCTCTGGTTTACATGCAGCTGTCCAACTTTACCAGCAAGCACCACTTGCTGAAGAGACTGTCTTTTTCCTCCCTGTGTATTCTTGACTTCTTTGCTGAAATGTAAATGACTGTAAGTGTGTGCATTTATTTCTGGACTATCTATTCTGTTCTGTTGATCTGTATGTCTTGTTTTTGTACCAATACCACACTGTTTTTATTACCATAGCTTTGTAGTATTGCCTGAAGCCTGAGAGGGTTATGCTTCCTGCTTTGTTCTTTTTCTTCAGGATTGCTTTGGCAATTATGGGTCTTTTATTGTCCCATATAATTTTAGAATATTTGTTCTAGTTCTGTGAAATACATTATGGGTAATTTGATAGGGATCACATTGGTTCTGTAGATTCCTTTGGGTAGTATGACCACTAACAATATTAATTCTTTCAATACAAGAGCATGGGCTATCTTTCCCTTTCTTTGCTGCTGCTGCTGCTGCTAAGTCGCCTCAGTCGTGTCTGACTCTGTGTGACCCCATAGACTGCCGCCCACCAGGCTCCTCTGTCCATGGGATTTTCCAGGCAAGAGTACTGGAGTGGGGTGCCATTGCCTTCTCCGACTTCTTTGAATCTTCTTTAATTTCCTTTATTAATGTTTTATAGTTATCAGCATGTAAATCTTTCATTTCCTTGGTCAGGTTTATTCCTAAGTATTTTATTTTTGCTGCAATTAAAAAAAATGTTTTTTTACATTCCCTTTCTGATATTTCATTGTTAGTGTAAAGTAATGTAACCAATTTCTGAGTGTTTATCTTGTATCCTGCTACTTTTCCGAATTAATTTATTAGATATAATAGTTTTTATTCTGCTACTTTTGTGAATTCATTTATTAGACCGAATAGTTTTTGTGTGGAATTTTTAGAGTTTTCTATATATAGTATTATGCCATCTGCCATATTGTCCATAAGGACAATTTTACCTTTTCCTTTCCAATATGTATAACTTATATTTCTTTTTCTTTCTTATTGCTGTGACTAGGACTTCCAGTACTATATTAATAGAAGAGGTGAGTGTAAGCATCCTTGTCTTACTTCAGATTTTAGCAGGAATACTTTCAGCTTTTCACTGTTGCATATTATATTCAATGTGAGTTTGTCATAAGTGGCTTTATTATGCTGAGATACATTCCCTCTATATCCCTCTATTTCTAACTCTTTTGTAAGAGTTCTTATCATGAATGGATATAGAATTTTGTCAAATGATTTTTCTGCACCTATTGAGATGATCATGTGGTTTTGACTTTTGTATATGTGGTTTATTACATTGATTTATTTGCATATAAAATTTTTTTTCTCTGAATGTTTAAACTGTATCCAGAATTGTGGATGATACTGTCAACAAATTAACCCACAACATATGAAAGATATTATTATTATGATATCCAATTTCCAGGATTCAAAGATAGAACTTCAGAGATATAAATAGCTTAACCTTGTTTATAATCTTATAAAATGCATAATATAACGACTCATATTTGTATCAAACCAATTCTACAGCTTGTGTGCTTTCTATTAAGCCATACAAACTTGGATAATTTGATGGCTGTGGTTATGGAAAGTTAGGTCCTGTCTTTATTTTAATACATTTTTTATTCAGTGTAAATCATGAGTGCATAGACAAGCAAGTTTTTCTTTATGAAATTGCAAATATAAAAACACTAATGCAGAATATATTTTCTGTCACTGGAAATCATTTTGAACATCTGTTCAGTTCAGTCATGTCCAACTCTTTGTGACCCCCATGAAATGCAGCACACAGGGCTTCCTGTTCCAACACCAACTCGCAGCGATTGCACCAACTCATGTCCTTTGAGTCGGTGATGCATTCCGACCATCCCATCCACTGCCATCCCCTTCTCTTGCCTTCAATCTTTCCCAGAATCAGGGTATTTTCCAATAAGTCAGCTCATCACATCAGGTGACCAATGTATTGGAGCTTCAATTTCAGCATCTCTTCCAATGAATACTCAGGACTGATTTCCTTTAGGACTGACTGGTTGGATCTCCCTGCAGTCCAAGGGACTCTCAAGAGTTTTCTCCAACACCACAGTTCAAAAGCATCAATTCTTTGGCCCTCAGCTTTCTTTATGGTCCAAATCTATATCTATACATGACTACTGCAACAACCATAGCTTTGACTATGAGGACCTTTGTTGGTAAAGTAATGTCTCTTTTTTTTGGTATGCTATCTAGGTTTGTTATTGCTTTTCTCCAAGGAGCAATCATCTTTTAATTTCATGGCTGCAGTTACCATCTGCAGTGATTTTGGAGCCCAAGAAAATAAACTTTGTCACCGTTTCCATTTTTCCCCCATCTATTTGCCATGAAGTGATGGGTCCAGATGCTATGATCTTCGTTTTTTGATGTTGAATTTGAAGCCAACTTTTTCATTCTCCTGTTTCACCTTCATCAAGAGGCTCTTTAGTTTTTCTTCACTTTCTCCCATAAGGTTGGTATCATTTGCATATCTGAGGTGACTGAAATTCCTCCCGACAATCTTGTTCCAGCTTGTGCTTCATCCAGTCTGGCATTTCCCATGGTGTACTCTGCATATAAGTTAAATAAGCAAGGAGACAATATACAGCCTTGATTTACTCCTTTCCTAATTTGGAACCAGTCTGTTGCCCCATGTCCGGTTCTAATTGTTGCTTCTCAACATGCAATCAGATTTCTCAAGAGGCAGGTGGGGTGGTCTGATATTCCCATCTCTAAGAATTTTTTATCGTTTGTTATTTTCCACACAGTCAAAGGCTTTGGCATAATCAATAAAGCAGAAGTAGATGCTTTTCTGGAATTCTCTTGCTTTTTTGATCATCCAACAGATGTTGGCAATTTGGCCTCTGGATTTCTATGCTTTTCTAAATCCAGCTTGAACATCTAGACGTTCTTAGTTCACATACTGTTGAAGCCTAGCTTGGAGAATTTTGAGCATTACTTTGCTCACATGTGAGATGAGTGCAATTGTGTGGTAGTTTGAACATTCTTTGCACTGCCTTTCTTTGGGATTGGAATGAAAACTGACCTTTTCCAATCCTGTGGCCACTGCTGCATTTTCCAAATTTGCTGGCATATTGAGTCCAGCACTTTAACAGTATTATTCTTTGAGAATTTGAAAAAATAAAAATTACTGTAATGATGTAAAGTAATTAGCCTCCAACTAATAAAAAAATAAATAAATAAAAATTAAAAAAAAAATAAAAAAAAAAAATAAAACATCAAAAAAAAAAAAAATATGAAATAGCTCAACTGGAATTCCATCACATCAACTAGCTTTCTTTGTAGTGATGCTTCCTAAGGCCCACTCAATGTCACACTCCAGGATGTCTGGTTCTAGATGAGTGACCACACCAGTATGATTATTCGGGTCATTAAAATCTTTTTTCTATAGTTGTTCTGTGTATTCTTGCCACCTTTTCTTAAGAATAGAATATAATCAGTCTGATTTTGGTATTGACTGTCTGGTGATATCCACGTGTAGATTCATCTTTAGTGTTGTTAGAATAGGGTGTGTGCTATGATAAGTGCATTGTCTTGGCAAAACTCTGTTATCCTTTGTCCTGCTTCATTTTGTACTCCAAGGCCAAATGTGCCTATTATTCCAGGTATCTCTTGACTTCCTACATTTGCATTCCAGTCCCCTATACTGAAAAGGACATCTTTATTTTCATCTTTGCTCTAGAAGGTTTGTAGGTCATTATAGAACTATTCAGCTTCTTCAGCATTAGTGTTTGGGACATAGACTTGGATTACTGTAATATTTAATGGTTTGCCTTAGAAATGAACAGAGATCTTTCTGTTGTTTTTTACATTTCACCCAAGTACTGCATTTCAGACTCTCTTGTTGACTATGAAGGCTAATCCATTTCTTCTAAGGGATTCTTGCCCACAGGAGTAGCTATAATGGTCATCTGAATTAAATTCACCCATTCCAGTCCATTTTAGTTCACTGACTAATAAAATATCTATGTTCACTCTTGCCATCTCCTGTATGACCACTTCCAATTTATCTTGATTCACGGACTGAACATTCCTGCTTCTTATGCAGAACTGTTCTTTACATTATTGTACTTTACTTGCATTACCAGTCACACCCACAACTGGGTGTTTTTTCATTTTTCCTTTGGCTCAGCCTCTTCATTCTTTCTGTAGCTATTTCTCCACTCTTTTCCAGTACCAAATTGGGAACCTACCGACCTGTGGAGTTCATCTTTCAGTGTCATATCTTTTTGTCTTTTCTTACTGTTCATGGGGTTCTCAAGGCAAGAATATTGAAGTGGTTTGCCATTCCATTCTCCAGTGGACCACATTTTGTCAGAACTCCCCACTGTGACCCATCCATCTTTGGTGGCCCTACATGGCATGGCTCCTAGTTTCAGTGAGTTAGTCAAGGCTGTAATCCATGTGATCAGTTTCATTAGTTTTCTGTAATTGCAGTTTCCATTCTGTCTGCCCTCTGATGGATAAGATTAAGAGGCTTGTGGAAGCTTCCTGATGGGAGGGACTGGTAATGGGTGAATCTGGGTCTTTCTCTGATGGGCAGGACCATGCTCAGTAAATCTTTAATCCATTTTTCTGTTGCTGGGTGAGGCTGTGTTCCCTCCCTGTAGTTTGGCCTCAGGCCAAACTATGGTAGGGTTAAAAGGACTTAGGCCAGGACTGTTGTTTTTACTGCTACTGACCCCATGGCAGGCCACTATTGACCCATGCCTCTGCTGGAGACTCCCAAGCACTCACAGGCAAGTCTGGCTTAGTCTCTTATGGGGTTACTACTCCTTTCTCCTGGTTCCTGGTGAGCACAAAAGTTTTGTTTGTGCCCTTCAAGAATCTGTTTCCTTAGTCCTGTGGAAGTTCTGTAATTAAATCCTACTGACATTCGAGGTCAAATTCCCTGCAGGTTCTCAGTCCCTTTGGCGGATCCCTAGGTTGGGAAATCTGTTGTGGGCCCTAGAACTTTTGCAACAGCGTGAGAACATCTTTGGTGTACTTTTTCTTCAGTTTGTGGTTTGTCTACTCAGTGGCTCTATGGTGGGGATCACACGCTACAACTCCCAGGTCCACTGCAGCCAGAACCCCTGTTCCCAGGGAAGGCCACTGATGATCCATGCCTCCGCAGGAGATGCTCAGACACTTAAATGTAGGTCTGGCTCAGTCACTTGTGGGGCCCCTAGGTTCTGTGCACACAAGGTTTTGTGTGAGCCCTCCAAGCATCTCTGGTGGGTATGTTGTTTGATTCTAAACTCAATATTGCCCCTCCAACCATCTTGTTGGGGCTTCTCCTTTGCCCTTGGACCCTGGTGCATCTTTTTTTGATGGGATCCAACATTCTCCTGTCAATGGTTGTTCAGCAGTTAGTTGCAATTTTGGAGTTCTCACAGGGAGAAGTTGAGCACATGTCCTACTCTGCCATCTTCTGTCAGATCCATTTTGACTATAGGTGTTGGGATTTATGCTTTGAAGCATGCCAGCTGCGACGGACCGCGCAGAAGCATGGTGAGGAGCTACCCCTTGCCCAAGGTCAGGGGCGGCGGCCGAGAGGAGCTGGCCCACGTCCAAGAGGTCAGGGGCGGAGGCCGAGAGGAGCTACCCCACATCCAAGGAGCGACGGCTGCGCGGGCGCAGGGGGACCGAGAGGAGCTACTTCACGTTCAAGGTCAGGAGGGGCGGTCGTGAGGAGATACCCCTCGTCCAAGGTAAGGAGCAGTGGTTGTGCTTTGTTGGAGCAGCTGGAAAGAGATACCCCATGTCCAAGGTAAGAGAAACCCAAGTAAGATGGTATGTGTTGTGAGAGGGGCATCAAAGGGCAGACATTGAAACCACAATCACAGAAAACTAACCAATCTGATCACATGGACCATAACCTTGTCTAACTCAATGAAACTAAGCCATGACGTGTGGAGCCACCCAAGACAGACCGGTTATGGTGGACAGGTCTGATAGAATGTGGTCCACTGGAGAAGGGAATGGCAAACCACTTCAGTATTCTTGCCTTGAGAACCCCATGAAAAGTATGAAAAGGTAAAATGATAGGATCCTGAAAGAGGAACTCCCCAGGTCGGTAGGTGCCCAGTATGCTACTGGAGATAGTGGCGAAATAACTCCAGAAAGAATGAAGGGATGGAGCCAAAGCAAAAACAATACCCAGTTGTGGATGTGACTGGTGATAGAAGCAAGGTCCGAAGCTGTAAAGAGCAATATTGCACAGGAACCTGGAATGTTAGGTCTATGAATCAAGGCAAATTGGAAGTGGTCAAATAGGAGATGGCAAGAGTGAATGTCAACATTCTAGGAATCAGTGAACTAAAATGGACTGGAATGGGTGAATTTAACTCAGATGACCATTATATCTACTACTATGGGCAGGAATCCCTTAGAAGAAATGGAGTAGCCATCATGGTCAACAAAAGAGTCCAAAATGCACTACTTGGATGCAATCTCAAAAATGACAGAATGATTTCTGTTCATTTCCAAGGGAAATCATTCAATATCATGGTAATCCAAGCCTATGCCCCAACCAGTAATGCTGAACAAGTGGAAGTTGAACAGTTCTATGAAGACCTACAAGACCTTTTAGAACTAACACCCAAAAAAGATGTCCTTTGCATTATGGGGGACTGGAATGCAAAGGTAGGAAGTCAAGAAATACCTGGAGTGACAGGCAAATTTGGCCTTGGATTACAGAATGAAGCAGGGCAAAGGCTAATAGAGTTTTGCCAAGAGAATGCACTGGTCATAGCAAACACCCTCTTCCAACAACACAAGAGAAGACGCTACACATGGACATCACCAGATGACCAACACCGAAATCAGATTGATTATATTCTTTGCAGCCAAAGATGGAGAAGCTCCATACAATCAGCAAAAACAAGACCAGGAGCTGACTGTGTCTCAGATCATGAACTCCTTATTGCCAAATTCAGACTTAAATTGAAGAAAGTAGGGAAAACCACTAGATCATTCAGGTATGACCTAAATCAAATCCCTTATCACTATACAGTGGAAGTGAGAAATAGATTTAAGGGACTAGATCTGATAAACAGAGTGCCTGATGAACTATGGACGGAGGTTCATGACCTTATATAGGAGACAGGTATCAAGACCATCCCCATGGAAAAGAAATGCAAAAAGGCATAATGCTTGTCTGAGGAGGGCTTACAAATAGTTGTGAAAAGAAAAGAAGTGAAAAGCAAAGGAGAAAGGGAAAGATATTCCCATTTGAATGCAGAGCTCCAAAGAATAGCAAGGAGAAATAAGAAAGCCTTCCTCAGCGATCAATGCAAAGAAATAGTGGAAAACAACAGAATGGAAAAGACTAGAGATCTCTTCAAGAAAATTAGAGATACCAAGGGAAAATTCCATGGAAAGATGGGTTCGATAAAGGACAGGAATGGTATGGACCTAACAGAAGCAGAAGTTATTAAGAAGAGGTGGAAAGAATACACAGAACTGTATAAAAAAGATCTTCATAACCCTGATAATCATGATGGTGTGATCACTCACCTAGAGCCAGACATCCTGGAATGTGAAGTCAAGGGGGACTTAGAAAGCATCACTATGAACAAAGCTAGTGGAGGTGATGGAATTCCAATTGAGTTATTTCAAATCCTGAAAGATGATGCTGTGAAGGTGCTGCACTCAATATGCCAGCAAATTTGGAAAACTCAGCAATGGCCACAGGACTGGAAAAGGTCAATTTCATTCCAATCTCAAAGAAAGGCAATCCCAAAGAATGCTCAAACTACCGCACAATTACACTCATCTCACACGCTAGTAAAGTAATGCTCAAAATTCTCCAAGCCAGGCTTCAGCAATATGTGAACCATGAACTTCCAGATGTTCAAGCTGGTTTTAGAAAAGGCAGAGGAATCAGAGATCAAATTGCCAACATCTGCTGGATCATCGAAAAAGCAACAGAGTTTCAGAAAAACATCTATTTCTGCTTTATTGACAATGCCAAAGCCTTCGACTGTGTGGATCATAATAAACTGTGGAAAATTCTGAAAGAGATGGGAATACCAGACCACCTGACCTGCCTCTTGAGAAACCTGTATGCAGGTCAGGAAGCAACAGTTATAAGTGGAGATGGAACAACAGACTTGTTCCCAATAGGAAAATGAGTACTTCAAGGCTGTATATTGTCACTCTGCTTGTTTAACTTATATGCAGAACACATCATGAGAAACTTTGGGCTAGAAGAAGCACAAGCTGGAATCAAGATTGCTAGGAGAAATATCAATAACATCAGATATGCAGATGACACCACCCTTTAGGCAGAAAGTGAAGAACTAAAGAGCCTCTTGATGAAAGTGAAAGAGGAGAGTGAAAAAGTTGGCTTAAAGCTCAGCATTCAGAAAACTAAGATCAGGGCATCCGGTCCCATCACTTCATGGGAAATAGATGGGGAAACAGTGGAAGCAGTGGCAGACTGTTTTTTTTTATGGGTTCCAAAATCACTGCAGCTGGTGATTGCAGCCATGAAATTAAAAAACGCTTACTCCTTGGAAGGAAAGTTATGACCAACCTAGATAGCATATTAAAAAGCAGAGATCTTACTTTGCCAACAAAGGTCCATCTGGTCAAGGCTATGGTTTTTCCTATGGTCATGTATGGATGTGAGAGTTGGACTGTGAACAAAGCTGAGCGCCGAAGAATTGATGCTTTTGAACTGTGGTGTTGGAGAAGACTCTTGAGAATCCCTTGGACTGCAAGGAGATCCACCAGTCCATCTTAAAGAAGATCAGTCCTGGATGTTCATTGGAAGGACTGACGCTAAAGCTGAAACTCCAATACTTTGGCCACCTCATGGGAAGAGTTGACTCATTCGAAAAGACCCTGATGCTGGGAGGGATTGGGCTCAGGAGGGTGAGATGGCTGGATGGCATCACCGACTCGATGGACATGATTTTGAGTAAACTCTGGGAGTTGGTGATTGACAGGGAGGTCTGGTGTGTTGTGATTCATGGGGTCGCAAAGAGTCAGACACAACTGAGTGACTGATCTGAACTAAACTAATGAAAATATTAGTGAGAGGAGGTTTTTAATTTTCTAGAATATTATTTAGTAAATGATTATTTATTATTTAATAAATGAGTCAGTGCATATCTTCTAATTATGTTTATTGATGATAAATAATTTAAGTGAAACAATTCTGATGAAAAGATTATCATAACTCACAGTGGCCAGGTATAGACTATTTCATAATATGTCTGGCTTGAAAATGATCATCTATGGCAAAAACAATTGCCCTCATGATTTGATGGCAGCAAGCACGTCAAGTGGAAAAGTAATCTTAGAAATGCAGAGATATTATCTATTCATACTTTCCCTGCTTGTTCATCAAGTGTATATTTGTTCTGTAGACTTTAGCAACTTTTACTAATTACCTTTACTACTTAGATACCTCACCACCTTTTCAGTGCATTTTATAATTGCTCCCTTAATATGTGTATCTCATTATTGTTCTCTGCTTCTTAGTTCTTGTTTCAACTAGTTAATAGGTTCCTAGGGGACATAGGCTCTGTCTTTTCCATGTTAATCCAGTGTAGACCACAGTCTCCATAGTGCTGAACAAAACACATGCAACTAGTATTTATCTAACAAAAAAGATTTCTAGCCCAAGTAAAATCTGTGGGCATGTGGACTCTCTGGTGCACTTTAGTGAGAATATAAATTGACACAACCTTTCTGGAGGGTAATTTTTATTATGTATCAAAATATAAATGTCCAAGCCTTTCCATTTGGAGATCCTTCCCTGGAAAACTCTTCTTAGAGTTTGTGTATCATTTTCCCCTGACCACCACCCCTTATTTCCCACTTCACTGTATTTTCAGTAGGCTAACTCCTGTTATAGTTCCTCTATCTCCACCTCAAAGCAATATCCTATGGAAAGCTCCTCCTGTTCTTAAAAATATTAAATGCCTTATTTTGGATTACCAGAGACCCCAGTGTATCTCCAACTAGTTTTTATTTACACAAATGTTGTATCCTTATGCTCAAGAATGTCTGCCAAATTGTATATACTTAGTAAGTATCCATTAAATAGACTGAGTAAATGAATGAATAAATTGCTGTGTTTGGATCCATGATGTAGAACTTGTTTGTAAGCATTTAAAAATTACATCATTAAAATTTACCAACCACCATAACAATATTTTTTCATAGTAGAATGTCTTCATTTCATTAAATAATTATTAAAATACAAAAGCAAAGAGAAACCTAATTTTATATTCTCTGTCTATAGATCCTGCATTTAGAAATGATCTGTAAGCTTACTGTAAGCCTCCTCTCAGAAAGTATAATATGGAGCTCTATTAAATAGAAGGTATACACATCTGGGCACTCCATTAGTGAGAATTTTAGAAACTGAGAATGAACTACCCTTTATGCTCTGAATTTGTTATATCCATATTCTATTATAGTCCAAATTAGCTTGAATTTATTCCTTAAGAACAGTGTATAGTAGCATGACCAAGGAAAGACTTCTCTTGGATCATTCCAGCAAAAAAAAAGTAAATTCTTTCTACCCCCTTTTTATCTTACTAAAAATCCTCTAATAACTAGTTCTTTCATAAATATGCAGTAAAGATAAGGGAGGAAATCAACTATATAAGAGAAAGTTCATTTTGTCCATTCAATTTGCTATACATATTGAAAAAGTATCAGTTATTTCTATTTTTGCTTAAAGGAATCCAAGATTTTATGTTGCAGTACATTAGTCTGTCAGTCCTCATATACACATGCACATTTATGCATAGTTTTCAAGCAAAAAATTATACTCATTTCATCTAATTATTAGCCAATTAATTTAAATGACTTCAGATATATCCAGACTCTCAGTATTCATTTCATGCAACAACCTCAGTTCAGTTGCTCAGTTGTGTCCAACTCGCTGTGACCCCATGGACTGCAGCATGCCAGGCCTCCCTGTCCATCACCAACTCCTGGAGTTTACTCAGACTCATGTCCATTGAGTTGGTGATGCCATCCAACCATCTCATCCTCTGTCGTCCCCTTCTCCTCCTGCTTTCAATCTTTCCCAGTATCAGGGTCTTTTCCAATGAGTCACCTCTTTGCATCAAGTGGCCAAAGTATCAGAGTTTCAGCTTCAACATCAGTCCTTCCAATGAATATTCAGGACTGATTTCCTTTAGGATGGACTGGTTGGATCTCCCTGAAGTCCAAGGGACTCTCAAGAGACTTCTCCAACACCACAGTTCAAAACTGTCAATTCTGTGGTGCTCAGCTTTCTTTCTGCAACAACCTAAATACACAAAAAATGAATTACAGACAGAATTTTTGTGTGTCTTTTGCAAGGACTGCACATAAGCACTCAACAGAGCCAGCAGTGGAAATTACCTCTTCTCATTCAGCCCAAGACTCCCAGGCCCCTTCAAATCACCTCCTACTTTATTCTGTGTATTACTTTAAAGTGTTGTTAATGACACTTCCGACCCTAAACTGTAAACATCAACCCAGTAATTACTTATCCTTGAATTCATTCTCCAAAAAGCTCATAAGTTGAAAAATAATAATTTACAGTTTTTATTATATCTATTTGCCAAAAGTAGCACACACCGGTAGCACAAACACACAGAACTAAACCAAGGCTAGTAA
This sequence comes from Odocoileus virginianus, assembly GCF_023699985.2. Taxonomy (NCBI): domain Eukaryota; kingdom Metazoa; phylum Chordata; class Mammalia; order Artiodactyla; family Cervidae; genus Odocoileus; species Odocoileus virginianus. Next base: position 40,820,801 of record NC_069686.1, on the reverse strand, counting down.
CCATTCCTGTCTTAAAGAAAGAAAACTAAAAAAATACATCAGTGATCTGGCAAATATTTCCTATCATTCTCTCATGCCATACCCTCCCTCCCTTGGTGAGATTAATTGTATGACAAATGACATGAGATGGCCTTGTGAAATTTCGTCTGGAGCAATTTTTACTGCTAATGGAAATTATAAATAATACGTGCCTTTTGTCAACTGCATTCTTCCGTAATCTAATTGTATCAAGCTAATGAGACCTGGGTTAGGAAATGTTCTGAGGTTCCCATGCCCTAGGTCAGGGAATGCTGAAAACATCTCTGAGCAGATGTGCTCAGTCTCACATGGATGGCAGCTGGAGCACTTGGTCACTCTGCAGAGCGCCGGCTGTGTGGCCGCCTGCGCACTTGACCTTGCTCCTAGAGGTAAAGATCTTTTCTGTTGGTTAGCTGCAAAACCAAGGAGAGAAGGAGGGCGGAAGGAGATAAAAGTCTTTTCTTTACCCTCTGTCCTCCCACCTTTTTTTTCATTAATAGTGTAGAAGTTTCTCTTCCTTTTCTTCCCAGGGAAAATGGCTTTAACTGATGCCTTTTCAGAAACTAGCACATTTGTTAGTATCTGCCTGTGTTGAAGGTGGCCAGAGGGCCAGGGAAGGGTTGCATGAGAATGAAAACACCTCTTTTCACCATTTCTCCAAATCAATATTGTTTACTCCACATTTACAAAGGTTGATGCGATACCACTCCAGGCTGTTAGAGACTTAAGCTGCTTCAAAGATGATTTTATATTATGGTTTGATGAGAGACGTTTAAATAAAAAATTCTAACATACTCCATAAGTGGCATGTGCTATGACCATTCCCTCCCAACCTTGAAGTTAGGAACTTCAAGGTTGAGATATAATTACCTATGCCCTCTGATGATGTCATGAGAGGGCAAGATGACCTTAGGAGTCTATTGTAATATTTTGGTCAATCTCCAAAACCGAATAGGAAGGAGATTTGTTTCCCCTTAGTTACCCATAAGTTTTAGAAAAAAAAAAATTGTCCATTTTAATGCAGCTGGAAAATATTTTTATTTTTTTCTTTGTTTTTTTAGCCAAAGTTCAATGAACCCCACTCCCCCATTCTTCCCCAGTTCCATAAACTGTCTGAGTATACGCACACACACACACACAATCTGTGCTTCCTATTTTCCCTTGACCCAATGGACCACTGATTCCATAGCATCACACTACAAAAGAATTGTTCTCTCAGGAAGCCTCCTGAGGTTTCATTTAGGATGTTTCAAATGTCCTAAGAATGAGGCGGCTCACTGGTTTTCTAAGGATGTGATCAGTTCTCATGGTGAGCATTTTCCCCTTTCTTTCGTGTTTTACTCAGATGCCTTCCTGTTAGTTCTTTGGGCTGTCCATTTGCATCCTGCCAAAGGATTCTTCCTCTCCTGAGGCGTTTACATCTTTCACATATTTGGAGACTCTTATCATGCTCCTCTTAGCAATCACTTAGCCAAAATATACATTACTCTGCTCTTTTAATCTTTCCACATAAATCAAGGCCTTGGTCTCCTAATCATTTTGTTGTTGTTCTATGAAGTCACTCCAATTTGGCTTTGTGTTCTGACATGACAAAAATGGAAGACAGATTTCCCTGTTTATACTCAATTCTGTCATGTTGAGACACCGTCACCTTCTGCTCCTTAATATGAAGCTCTTTTATATGCCAACGAACTCAACACTCCTCTCAGATTGCTGGATTTTGTAGCAGTTACATCCTTTTCTCCCTGGAGATCTAATCTGGTGGGAACCTTGAAGTGGTTTATGATGTTATTTTTGAACAACAATGGTTGTAGAAATTACACTTCTTTTGATAAAGACAGCAGAAGCAGGCCTCCATGTCCCCACCCCATATTTCCCAACATTTATTGGATCTATGGATTTTTCACATTTTTCCAAGGAGTTTCCATTAAGAATAAAACCACACATGGAAATTCCCAGGCCCCAAAAGGAAAAATTTTAGAAGAGGAAAGCAGAAGTTTATAATGAAAATACCTCTTACAACTTTACCAAATATGCTTTGATATAGGCACAGAATCAAAAGTAGTTTATTTTATAAGCCCTAGCTAAATTTCAGAAACAAAACCAAATGAAACTTGAATACTTATGAAGTTCTTTGGAGGCATTTTCTCGCAAAAGTGTATCAGATTGCTGCTTTTAACTTTGGGTCATTCAGTGATAATCCTACAGCTTCCTGATTGGCTAAGGTATTTGGAACTGACTGGCCTTTGAATCACTCTTTATGCTGAAGGCGGGTGTGGATGTTAATCCTTGGGTTATTAACACCTTATATATGTTAGTTCAGAGATCTGGGGTGTGCCTGTGTTTGCACTGCCAACATGCATAGCATTTCTTGGAAATTCAGAGGTTTTGTTTTCTGATGGTTTGATTTGAAATATTTTCCACACAAGCATTTTCACTCTCACTCGGAGTAATCACTTTTTTGGAATTTGGTTTTATTTTAATTCTTCTTTTCTGAACTCATTGATTAGCTGCGATATGTACCAGCTGGAAAGTCAGAAGACGAGGTACGAGGTTTGTTTAATAGATCTCTGGAGATGATATATTGGGTAAAGTAAGTGTATCGCACTTTCAGCTCCATATTAATCCTGATTCCTAATCTTTATCTACAAGAATATTTCCATTCCTATGGAATTTATAGACTCCCAATTTGATTCTCTTGATAAATCTAAAACTTTCCTTTTCTACTTACATTAGAACACTGAGTAAATTATCTTTCTCATCTTCAGCATTTGACCTTAGAGGTAACTCAGCTGGTAAAGAATCTGCCTGCAATGCAGGAGACCTGGGTTCAGGCCCTGGGTTGGGAAGATCCCCTGGAGGAGGGCATGGCAGCCCACTCCAGTATTCTTGCCTAGAGAATCTTATGGACAGTGGAGCTTGGCGGGCCACAGTCCATGGGGTTGCAAAGAGTTGCTACTAAGCACAGCCACCTCCTAGGTCGGTCATCAATCAGTTCAGTTGCTCAGTCGTGTCTGACTCTTTGGACCCCATGGACTGCAGCACACCAGGCTTTCCTGTCTATCATCAACTCCCAGAGCCTATTCAAATTCATGTCCATCACATCAGTGATACCATCCAACCATTTCATCCTCTGTTGTCCCCTTCTCCTCCAGCCTTCAATCTTTCCCAGCAGCAGGGTCTTTTCCAATGAGTCAGTTCTTTGCATCAGGTGACCAAAGTATTGAAGTCTCAGCTTCAGCATCAGTCCTTCCTAGGTCATCATACCTTTAATCAAAATAGTTTAGGTAAGAAAAATATATATATATGTATGTACAAACGTATTCCTTAGTTTGATATTCTCTTGTATATATTTCTGTATGTCTGAATATATATATATATACACACACACACAGAGTCTTGTTTTTGTAACTCATATGTACGTATATTAATGTATAATTCTTATTTCTCACTAGAATATATGTTCAAAAGCATAATAGTGCAAAATTCTTGCCTATTTTGCCCATCACTTCTCAAAAAAAACAAATTACTGGGAAAAGTCTATTAAAAAAAATTAAGGTAGTAGAACTCAATAGAGAAAATGTCCATCTAGGAATTTTCACTGGCATATTTGCTTTTTATCATGTAGGTCAGTTTTATAACACCAAAGAAACTAATACCAAAAAAAAGAAATCAAATAAAACCTCAAATCTTCCTTGCAGCACGGTAGTAAACCCAAGCATTTAGCTCCTAAGGCAGTGTTTCCTGCCATCAAGCCTTTGCAGTTGCTATTTGCTGTTCCTTCTACCTGAAATGTCCTTCCCTCAGGTATATGCGTGGCTTATCACTTTTGCTTCCATCACATTTTTTAAAATCCTCCTTTCTTCCTCTTTTGACCAATCAGTCTAAAATTGCAGCATTCATTCAAGGACTTTCTATCTACCGTCTATGCTTCATTTCTTTTCCCTATCATTTATTAACATTGAACATGCCAGGTGTTTCACATTTTCATCCTGCTCTTTTCCCCCCATCTCTTCTGCTGAAATGTAAATTTGTAAAGGCAAGCATTCTTGTCTCATTGTCATATCTTCAGAAACTACAGTAGGTATTGTTATATCTTCAGCCTAAATGTAGGCATTAAATGAATGAGTAAATTAAAATTCCAACAGAACCAAAGTAGAAAATATCTTGAAGTTTATTATAATAAACTGATATTTGAAATATACCTTCCTAATAAATCAGAATTCAAAATGAGGCAAATGTAATTGAAATAGCAAGGTTGAATTTAAGGGAATTAATGTGTAATAGGAAATGCTTATGTCCTGTTTATGTTTGCATACATAAACATGCACATACATACATTCAACTTGCAAATATATCATTAACTTCTAAGTGATGTTGTATTAGAGATAAGGAGTTCACCCTTAACATCATCTCCACCAAGGTTCTGTAAAATATAAAATAGAGAAGAGTACTAGTTTAATTAGGAGCACCTTTAAAAAAGTAGTGTTTTCCAAATTCTCCCTGTGCTTCAAGGACTAAATGAACTCATGTTTCTTCCATAAAACTATTGCTAATTGTTCTAGTTCACTCCCATCTTTATATTCGTATTTCTAGTTTAATAGTTTTTGACAATTGTCTTGTGTCAGGTAACATCCTAGTGCTGGAAAGACACAGCTAAAGAGATAATGTCATGAGATAGTCATGTTTAATCCAATTTTGCCATGATCATTAAAAATATAAAAAAAATCTCACCTTCAACTCACTTCCTCTGTTCTTTTTTTTTTCATTTGTCTTGCACATACTACTATCCAACCACATATTTTACTTATTTATCCTATTTGCTGGTATCTCTCCTACTAGTATGGGAAGACTGCAACTCCATAGCATAGAGGACAAAGTTAGGCACACAGGAAGAACTTCTTACTCTGCCTTTCTTTGACATCATCTAAGAAAATAATAAGTGGATTCCTGTATCTGTTTGAATCCATTAAAAAAAGACAAACCATTCTGAGGAGCTAAAACAAAGAAAATTAAAGGCTGGTTATATGTTATATCAGGATTTGAAAGAGGCTGCAAAGGCAACCAGGGTAAGAGTGAAGCCACTCAGATTTTATTGGACCAAAAACAGTGATTTTCTGATCATGAGGAAGAAATTTCCATAGGCTTACAGTTTTATAGGGAAATTAACAGGAAGTGACGTTGATGAATCAATTTTTTTCCTATAGCTACACTTTACACTTTAAAATTTATTATTATTTATTTTTAATGTATTAAAACACTTACTATGTTCCCAGAAGACATAAGAGACATGGTTTCAATCTCTGGGAAGATCCTCTGGAAAAGGAAATGGCTACCCACTCCAGTATTCTTGCCTGGAGAATCCCCATGGACAGGGGAGCCTGGCGGGACCCTACAGTCTGTAGAGTCACAAAGAGTTGGACATGACTGAAGTGACTTAGCATGCACACACTATGCATAATATCATATCATCTGCAAACAGTGACAGTTTTTCTTCTTTTCCAAAAATTTAGATTTCTTTTTCTGTTTTAAATTATTTTTATTGGAATATAGTTGAATTATAATAATGTGTTTCTACTGTACAGCAAAATGAATCAGCTATATGAGTGAAAGTCACTCAGTCTTTTCCAACTCTCTGTGACCCCACGGACTGTAGCCCATCAGGCTTCTCTATCCATGGAATTTTTCAGGCTAGAATACTGGAGTGGGTAGCCATTTCCTATTCTGGGGGATATTCCCAACCCAGGGATTGAACCCCAGGTCTCCCACATTGCAGGTGGATTCTTTCCCATCTGAGCCACCAGGGAACCAGTGACATGTATACACATATTCCTTCTGTTTTGGGTTACCTTCCCATCAGGTCACCACAGAACACTGAGTGGAGTTCCCAGAGCTGTACTTTAGGTTCTCATTAGCAATCTGTTGGGTCAACCAAAATGCTCATTTCGATTTTTCTTTAACACCTTATGGAAAAACCCAAATGAACTTTTTGGCCAACCCAATATTTTACATCTAGTATCAATAGTGTACATATGGCAACCCCAATCTCTCAATTCATCCCACCCCACACAGTTCCCCTTTGGTGTCTGTCCGTTTGTTCTCTAGTTCTGTGTCTCTATTTCTGCTTTGCAAATAAGATCATCTGTACCGTTTGTCTAGATTCCACATATATGCATTAACGCTATATTTCTCTGACTTACTTCACTCTGTATGACTTCTAGGCCCATCCACATCTCTACGAATAACTCAGTTTTCTTTCATTTTATGGCTGAGTAACATCCCATTGTACATGTGTACCACATCTTCTTTATCCATCCCTTTGTTGATGGATAATTAGATTCCTTCCATGTCCTGGCTGTTGGAAATAGTGCTGCAATGACTACTGAGGCACATGTGTCTTTTTGGATTATGGTTTTCTCTGTGTATATGCCCAGTAGTGAGATTACTGGGTCATACAGCAGGTCTATTTTTAGACTTTTAAGGAACCTCCATACTGTTCTCCATTGTGACTATATCATTACATTCCCACCAACTGGACAAGAGTGTTCCCTTTTCTCCACACCCTCTCCAGTATTTACTGTTTATGGACTTCTTGATGATGGCCATTCTCACTGGTATGAGGCAACATCTCATGGTTTTGACTATATTCTTATTATTTTTAATATTGAACTGTATGAGCTTCTTGTATATTTTAGCTTCTTTCTTTAGTTTATTTTTTTCTTTTTGGCTCTGATGAGTCTTCATTGATGCATGGGCTTTTTCTAGTTGTGGTGCCAGGGTTCTCATTGCAGTGACTTCTCTTGTTGTGGAACAGAGTCTCTACAGAGCAGGCTCAGTGTTGTGGAGCACGGGATTAGTTGCCCCACGGCATTGAACCCATGTCCCCTGCACTGGCAAGCAGATTCCTAACCACTGGAGCACCAGGGAAATCCTGGATATTGATTCTTGAAGTCTGCTTCATTTGTAACTATTTTCTCCCATTTGGTGGTTTGCTTTGTTTATGATTTCCTTTGCTGTGCAAAAGCTTTTATGTTTAATTAGATTTCATTTGTTTGTTTTTGTTTTTATTTACTTTATATGAGGAAGTGGATCAAAAAAGTTCTTGCAATTTCTATCAGAGTGTTCTGCCTATGTTTTCCTCTAAGAGTTTTATAGTATCCTCCCTTACATTTAGGTTTTTGATCCATTTTGAGATTATTTTTGTGTATGATGTTAGAGAATGTTCTGCCTTTTTTTTTTTTAACAGAGGAAGACAACTTTTTTTTTTTTAGGTGATAAATCTATAATATAAAGAAAAGACAAGACATCATTTCTTAATAATTCACTTGCTACATGGTGCAATATGGAACATCTGAGTAGAAAATGATAACTGCCCCTCCATTATCTTTAAGTGTCCAAGAATCTATATGCACTGAGGGGCAGTCAGTACAATCAGGGAATCATTGTAAATAAGAAGTTCTATGAGGTTTTAAAGTATATTAAAGACATTCCAATACACTGCCTTCTTGGTTAAGGGAAAAATGTTTTCCTCTCACTTCTTCAGTAAATTGAGAGTTATTTTTAAAGTTTTCTCCATATTTAATTCTGAGAAAATAGACTCAGCATTTTAGATTCAACTTTGACTAATTAGGTACATTTAAAATAAAAAAGGATGGAAGAAAAGAAAAAAACGATAAAGGGAAGAAAGAAGAGAAGGATGAAGTAGGAAGAAAATGAAAACGGAGGCTGGGAAGTTAGGATATAAGAAGGGGGAATAAAGAAGAGAAAGATATGAAATAAGTAAGGAAATATCTTTAAATAAAAAGTGATTAATAAATAAAAGATCAGATTTCACCTAATATTACAGCAAATACAAATCTTATTCTAAACATCATATTGCCTTTGTTCCTTTTAGGAAGTCTTGATTTGAAGATCTGGCAGATTCTGATTAAGAAGACTATTTTATTCAAACTTTACTTTGGCTCTACACTATTAGCCAATTCAGCCAATATGAAGGCTCTTTATTTGGGGGGAAAAAAAAACCTATAAAAGTCATTGTGGTAATAACCCTAAGGATGCTATTGAGACTTTTATTAACTACATTAGAACATACTATTTTTATGAAAACCTTCTGAAGGAATTTCTTGACTTTGCAATAACAAGGTAAGATATATTTTGTTTTCTTTTTCTTCAAATATACTAAATCATGTAAGTAATGATATTACCTTTTTTTGTTGTTCTCATTTCATTCTTTTTGTAGCTGTCCAGTTTTCCCAGTACCATTTATTGGAGAGACTGTATTTTCTCCATTGTATAGTCTTGTCTACTTTGCCATAGATTAATTGACCATAAGTGCATGGGTTTATTTCTAAGATTTCAATCCTGATCTATATTTCTGCTTTTCTGCCAGTATCATACTGATTTGATGACTGTAGATTTGTAGTATGTGAGTATGATTCCTCTGGTTGTATTCTTTTTTCTTGAGATTGCTTTGTCTATTTGGGGTCTTTTGTGTTTCTATAAATTTTAAGATTTTTGTTCTAGTTCTGGAAAAAAAAAGAAAAGAAAAAATGCCATTGGTAATTCAATAGGGATTGCATTGAATCTGTAGATTGCCTTGGGTAGTATAGGCATTTTGACAGTACTGATTTTTCCAATTGAAGAACATGGTATAGCTTTCTGTTTGTGCCATCTTCAATTTCTTTTATCAGTACCTTATATTTTTCAGTGTACAAGTTTTTTGCCTCTTTCAGTAACTTTATTACTAGGTATTTTATTCTTTTTGATGTGATGGTAAATGGAATTGTTTCCTTAATTTCCTTTTCTGAATCTATTGTTAGTGTATAGAAATGCAATAGATCTCTATATTAATTTTGTATCCTGCAAATTTACAAAATTCATTGAGGAAGTCTAGTATTTTTCTGGTAGCATCATTTTGGGATTTTTTATGTATAATATCATATAATCTTCAAACAGTGACAGTTTAATTTCTCTCCTAATTTGGATTCCTTTTATTTTTCTTCTTATTGCTGTCACTAGGACTTTCAGAACTATGTTGAATAAAAGTGGCAACAGTCAACATCCTTGTCTTCTTTGTGATCGCAGAGTAAATATTTTCAACTTGTCACCATTGAGTATGATGTTAGTTGTATGTTTGTTGTGTTGTATGTTTGTTATGTATGGCCTTTATTGAGTTGAGGTATGTTCCTTCCCTGTTTGTCCACTTTCTGGAAGATGTTTATCATAAATGGGTGTTAAATTTTCTCAAAAGCTCTTTGTGCATTTCTGCACTATTTCATTAGTGTCCTTTGTAACTTCTTTTTTATTTCCAATTTTATTGACTTGAGCCCCCTGTCTTTTTTCTTGATGAGTCTAGCTAAAGTCCTATCAATTTTGTTTGCTTTTCAAAGAACCAGCTTGAGTTTCACTGATTTTTTTCCCATTGTTATCTTTGTCTCTATAGCATTTATTTCTGCCCTGATCTTTACCATTTCTCTCCTTATACTGACTTTGGGTTTTGTTTTTCTTCTTTCTCTAGTTGCTTTAGATGTAAGGGTAGATTGTTTGAGGTAAGATTATATTGCTATAAACTTCTCTATTAGAATAACTCATACTATTGAATATCCACCAGAACTGCTGCCACTAGTATCTTTGTTCCCAAAATGAGCCACAGTTATCTCCACAGGCGATTCTATAATACTGGAAGGTAGTATACAGTCTCTTATGACGTCCCTGCTTTTATCCCTGGGTCCTGATGTACATGAGACCTTGTGTGTGACCTCCAAAAGTAGAGTTTCTGTTTCTCCAAGTCCTATGGAAATCCTGCAGTCAAACCCTGCTAGCCTTCAAATCCAGATTCTCTGGGGGCTCCTCTTCCCATTACCAGACCCCCAGGCTGGGAAGACTTTTGCTGGGCTCAGACCTATGAGTCCTGTTGCAGGACGACTTTGGTATAATTATTTTCCAGTTCGTGGGTCACCTAAACAATGGATATGGGACTTGCTGTTTTTGCTACCATTTGACCCAAAAATCCTACTCCTGGGCATGTATCTGGAGTTAACTATAATGTGAAAAGATTATGCATCCAATGTTCATTGCACTGCTGTTTACAATAGCCAACACAGGGAAACAATCTAAATATCCATCAACAGATACATGGACAAAGAAGGTGTGGGACATATATGCAATGGAATATTACTAAGCCATAAAAATGAGATAATGCTATTTGCAGCAACACAGATGGACCTAGAAATTACTGTACTAAATGAAGTAAGTCTGATATGGAAGACATATCATGTGATATCTCTCATATGTGGAGTCTAAGTTGAAAAAAGGATAAAAATGAACTTACTTACAAAATAGAAACTGACTTACAATTATCAAAACCAAACTTTTGGTTACCAGAGGGAAAATATGGGGAAGTGAATAAATCAGGAGCTTGGGATGAATATACACACACCACTATATATAAGATAGATGGCCAACAAGGACCTATTTTATAGCACAGATAACTCTACTCAATGATCTATAATGACCTATATGAGAAAAGTTTCTAAAAAGGAATGAATGTATGCGTGCTTGTGTATATACTGAAACATTTTGCTATATACCTGAAACTAACACAGCATTGTAAATCAACTCTACTCCAAGAAATTTAATTATTACAAAACTTCTTTTATGTGGGATGCTCAAGTCTCAGGAGGGGCCTAGTCTATGTAGGTAGAATGTGGGGTCTTCAGGAAGGCTATCAGGGTACAATTGGAGCTCTTAGGGTGCACTTTGTTACTGTGGGTGTGTATGGGCAGTAGGTGTGTTTGAAGGACAAAGAGAAGATGCATTGAGGTACCCTGAGCAGTAGAGGTGGCTCAGAAAGTGGAAGAATCAGGCCCCAGGCCCTGGAACCACTATCATACTCTCAGACAAAGCCAGATCTCACAGGATGTGCAGGGCTTGCACATACCATGTATAAAAATATAAACCCCAATGATGGGGATGCCTCACCCCCTGCACCCATCTTATTACCTGCTTAGAGAACCCGAGGCTGGGTTAGGTCTTTGGAAGGATTCTGGCCCAGAGACTGTGCTGGGGAGGGTCCACCTGAGGCCAGAATGGGGCCTTAGCAACAACAGAAGCTGTCCTCCCCCCCACCCTTGAAGGACAAGAGGCCCTGCAGGTTATTTGACTCATGATTGCAGTCACATGGAGGAAGCTGAAACCATTTCTGACTCTGCTGGTAAGAAATGAACCACAGATGGGTCAATGCTGCTGGAGGGGATACATTTAAAGTCAGAGAAATGAAGTCACTCTGCTTTCCACCCTCCTGCCCTCCAACCTTTCAGCAGGCCTGTCACTGGTGAAACCTAGTCAAGAGTTAACTAAGAAAGGTACCCTCCAGGAGTCAGGCCCCAGTGAAGACAGAAAGAACAGAGCAGAGCAGAGCAAAGGGGTGTGGTGGATGCCTCTGAGGGCTGGCAGGCCTGGCAACTGAAAATGCCTAGTAAGAAAAGTCTTCTAACTGAACACATTTTTGAACATTTAATTCAATAAATCTTCCCCCTCTCCCTGCCTTTTTTCCTAGGATTCTGGAAACTGGGACCAGTGCATATTTTAAGTATGAAACAGTGATTCAAACATGAAAAAGGCTTTATAAGAAATTCTCTGGTACATGAAGAAGCTTGATTCAAAAAGGTAAGGTTGTGGCAGTAGAAGAAAGTAAATACTTGTTGGAAAATTATGAGAGGATAATTTAGAAATTTGGGATTAAGAAAGAAATGTCCGATGGTTTATACTCTCATTTTTTACACAGCCCAACATTACCCAAGGAACAAATTTGTTTTAGTTGGTAGTTATGTTTTCTATGTAAGATAAACAAGGAATAAGCAGAAAGTGAATGTACTCATTCAAGTTTTTAGGTGAATTAAGAATAAAAACGAAATGTTCCTTCTGCTATCCTGAGAAGAAAATGCCCTTCAAACAGAGGAAGATCTGGAAAAAACTATGTCAAATAAGAAGCCTCTGTAAATATAGAAGCTCAGTTGGTATTTTTCAAACTGCTTAATGCTGCTGACTGGACATCTTTACATGACAAACACCAGATGGAAAAATCAGTTGAGAGTCACAAGCTGAAGATGACTTCATTATAAAATGATCATTTACTCATAATTATCCAGAAAAGCCCCAAACCCTACAGTGCTTTTGTAATAACATTTGTGTTACCAAAATATAGCAAGAGTATACTTTTGCTAAAAGTTTACATTCTAATCTGCCAGAGAAACTTAATTATTCTAATATGATAAACACATAAAATGCCTCTCTAATTTTAAAATTGGAATTTCAATTTCCAGTAACACATTTCCCCATAATACCATTTACAGTTGTTCTCCTAAACTGCTGTCTACAAAAATACTGTTATAACGTAGCTTTTCTGATTAACCAAACAACTGATGATCAACAAGACAAAGTGACTGGCTTAGTCTCATCCTATGTAAACAAAAAGCTTATTTTTTTCCTCTATAGCTGTGCATAACAATAAGATGCTTTTAATAAGTTTTAAAGACCTAGACCCAAAATCAATTTAGCAAATGCCTCTTCCAATGACCACACATCATGACATGTTTGCATTGTTATTTGGTGATAAACAAAATAAAAAGATCTGTCACTGAAATTTAAATGAGGGAGATTGGTTACAAAAACTGCAACATTCTAAACTTTAGTACTATACAGTCAACTGTTTGAAACAGCTCTTCCAACTAAACATAGTTGGATTGTTTCTCCAGAGAGGAAAAATTAATAGCTGAAAATCATGACCTTTCACTTTTGACATAAATTCTAAGAAGTGAAATGCAATTGGAAAACTGGTGAAACCTTAAATTATTGCCATAGAGCAGAAAAATAACCATAGATCTACAGTAACTAAATATATACACCCAATCTCGGGTCACACATTTCCTCTCAAGCTTATATTATAGCTGACCCAGTGAATGTACCGTTCCATGTTTTCATTCCAACTGTATTGCTGCAAAATAAAACCTCAGTTGCTGACTCCCTAGATAATGCAAATTGTATATATGTATGATTTCCAGAGAAAATAAACCTTTATAAGTATAAAAAATTTGTTTTGTCTGACATTTTAATAGCCCGTACTTAGAAGTTACTTTGCATAGGCATTACTTCAAAATATTACAATTCCAAATCTTGAGGAACAAATATTGATGATTTCCACTATATGTTTGATAAAATTAGAAAATCATCAAAAAATGTTGGCAAATATATAAGTTTTTTGAAAGAGAAATATGTATCTTTTGTTATAGACCATGACCTTTAGCAACAATTTATCACATTATCACAACTAAAAATACAAATTAATTTATAGCTTAATTATAATACAACATAATATGATCATATCATTTATAATCCATTTATGATTATAATAAAATATCAGACATATGCAAATAACAGAAACAAGTCAAATCAGTAACTTTTTAATTGCCTTCAACCATGCTTCTGATAAAGGAATAATTAAATTAATACCTGTATACCAAATGAGTTTGCAATAAAGAGTTAATGGCCCTTTTTCACTACAATGTAAAAACGTAAATCCAAATAGTATTCAGTGGCACAGAAGTAGCTCATCAAGCTGCACTCCTCATAGCCCTTTAGGAATAAGAGCTATAATGTTATAAATTCTGGAGAAAAAGGATATCCCAGGATGAGAGAACTGATGAGTAACAAGCCAATATACTGATGCATCAGTAAAAAACCTTCCTGTAAAAGAATGAAACATACTTTTTCATAAACTCCATATCCTTGGCTAAACATTTAATATGAAAATTGTCTTTAGCTTCCAAAACAGAGGGGAAACACTCACAGACACACATACATGCACTCATTTAGTTCATCCTTAGGAGCCTCATATTCTAGCCTTGCAACATGCCTCAGCCTTTGAACTTCAAATAGCACATCCATTCATTGGTTATAGGCATGTCATCACATCTGTTTATTGGCTATAGGCATGTCTCAGTTTTAAATGAAAATATTAAAGGAGAATTTCTATTTGTGGGCCTTCTCTTAAATTTTATTAGTTTATTTGCAAAAGATTTAAGATGTCATAATTCTCTTAGGAAGATAAATATATCATTAATTTTAAATGTGCATGTTATTAATTATTTCAATATAATTATTTCAAGCTGTTAATAACCTGAGCATGTGACTCTCTATTCTTGACTTGCAAGACAATATACTTAAAAATGGACAATTTTCCCCTCCTGACGCCTATATTAAAAAAGAGACAACATATACAAAATGAATAAATTCAGAGAACCAAAGAGGACATGTGGATATCATCATAGATATTTCAGTGAGGCTTTGGAAGACCAAAAATAGAGGGAAGTATGTAAGTCAATAAATAGAGTAGAATTTACTATGAGAAGTTTCCTGAGATGAGTCAATTTTCCCATGAGACCACTGAAGTGTCTTGGGGCTCAGAGGTGATTAGATGGAGGGAGAAAGCAATCATTTAAGGGTCAGTATTTGAAATGGTTGTGCCAAGTTGCATTGAATCTCCCTACACAGAGCCTAGAGAGTCCAGGATTTGTCTTTTGGGGAAACAACAGCAGCATGCTTTTTACTAAAGAAGTTAAATGAGATATCTTGTGGGAGATACAGTAAGAAACTAATGGGGATATTGAAACCTTGAATAAAGCTCTAATTGTTTTGATGTGTGACGTGTAGCTCGCACCTTGCTTGGTAAACCTACGTAGATACCAGGTGTTGCTAGTGGTAAAGAACCTGCCTGTCAAAGCAGGGATGCAAGAGATGTGGACTTGATCCCTGAGTCAGGCTGATTCCCTGGAGGAAGGCATGGCAACTGCCTCCACTATTCTTGCCTGCAGAATCTCCTGGACAGAGGAGCCTGACAGGCCACAGTCCATTTGGCTGCATAGAGTCAAACACAATTAAGTGACTTAGCACACATGCATCTTACTCAAATGTACTACAGTCTGCTCAAGGGAGGGGCATAAATAGAACTATTTGTACATTTATAAATTTGCCAAAGAAAACCATATCTCCTAACCATTCTTTATTCTTAAATGTGAAAAATAAGATCCTCAGATCCAAAAAAATCAAGACCCTCAGTGAGAAATACCAAGATAAACATAAAAGCTGACTGTCAAGGAAAGAAGATAAAAAGTAAGAAAAATATCTGGGAATAAATGTGCTTAGGTGATTAAATGTAAATTTGACACAAAAGAAAGAAGAGGAGAAAGAGGAGGAGGGGGTCTGTCCCAGTATGTAGAGTAGAAAGATTAACAAAAAATGTGAGGAAAAAATTCAGAGTTCTAGAAAAAGAAACTTGAGAGAAAAGCAGGAGAGGAATTATTCAATATAAGAAGGATAAAGGGAGAGAGAATATAAACTAAAGTTAGAAGTCTAGAATTAATGATTCAACAAGTACCCAATATCCAATGAAATAAATTTTCTTCAACTATCTTTGTGAAAAATGTAAAAATGCCAAGGATAAAGTTACTGCAGTTTTCCAAAGAAATGAAACAGTTTATTTAAATAAATCAAACTGAGACTGAAATAGAAAATCTCAAATGACCTAACTTACCACTTAAAAGAATTAGAAAAGGAGAGGGCAAAAAAAGCTAAAGTCAGCAGAAGGAAGGAAATAATAAAGATCAGAGAGTAAATCAGAGATTTAAAAAATGGGTAAAGAATCAGTAAAACCAAGAACTGGTTCTTTGAAAGGGTAAACAAGATTGATTGACAAACCTCTGACTAGACTTGCCAAGAAGAAAAGAGAGAAAGCCCAAATAAGCAAAATAAGAAATGAAAAAGAGACGTAACAACCAAATACTGCAGAAATGCAAAAAATAAATAAGGGGATACTATGAACAA
The DNA here is from genome assembly GCF_023699985.2 of Odocoileus virginianus. Taxonomy (NCBI): domain Eukaryota; kingdom Metazoa; phylum Chordata; class Mammalia; order Artiodactyla; family Cervidae; genus Odocoileus; species Odocoileus virginianus. Next base: position 40,804,904 of record NC_069686.1, on the reverse strand, counting down.
TTATATGGCAACAAATTCAACAATTTAGATGAATGGACAACCTTCTAGAAACATCTATGTGTGTCAGTTGCTCAGTCACGTTCAACTCTTTGCGACCCCATGAACTGTTGCCCATCAGACTCCTCTGTCCGTGGAATTCTCCAGGCAAGAATACTGGAGTGGGTTGCCGTTCCCTTCTCCAGGGGATCTTCCCAACCCAGGGATCAAACCCAGGTCTCCTGCATTGCAGGCACGTTCTTTACCATCTGAGCCAACAGGGCAGCCCCAGAAACACACAGTCCAACAATCAAATCAAGTAGAAATAGATAATTTAAATAGACATCACTTAAAGTGAAACAGAATCTGTAATTTAAAAACTCCCTACAAATAAAAGCCCAGGACCAGGCTTCATAGGTGAATTCTACCAAACATACAAAGAAGAACTTATACTGATCCTTCTCAATTCCTCCAATAGATTAAAAAGGAGCGAACACTCTCAAAGACATTCTCTGAAGCCAGCATCACCCTGATTTCAAAACCAAAGGCACTATCAAAAAAGAAAATTACAAGTGAGTAACTTTGATAAATATAGATGCAGAAATTCTCAACAAAATATTAGCAAACAAATTTAACAACACATTAAAAGAATCATACACCCACCATGATTAAACTGGATTTATCTCAGGGATGCAGTGATTTTTCAATATCTGTAAGATGAAAGCACAATCTATGGAATAAGAATATTTGAAAATTTTATGACTGATAAGGGCTATACAAATAGCTCATACAACTCAATGAATAAAAACTAACCTAACTGAAATATGGGCAGAAGACCTAAATAAGCATTTCTCCAAAGAAGAAATACAAATGACCAAGAGGTACATGAAAAAATGCTCACTATCACTAATTATTAGAAAAATGCAAATCAGAGCTAAAAATGAGCTACCACCTTGCACTGGTCATCATTAATAACTCTACAAATAACAAATGCTGGAGAGAGAGTGGATAAAAGGGAACTCTCCTACACTATTGATGGGAGTATAAGTTGGTAGAGAGCCTATGGAAAACTGTATGGAGGTTCCTAAGAAAACTAAAAATAGAATTACCTTATGATGCAAAAAACCTACTCCTAAGCATAAATCCAGAAAAAATTCTAATACAGAAAGATACATGTACCCTATGTTCATAGCAGCTCTATTCATAATAGCCAAGACACAAGCATCTTTTAATTTCATGGCTGCAGTCACCATCTGCAGTGATTTTGGAGCCCAAAAAAGTAGTCTGCCACTGTTTCCCCATCTATTTGCCATGAAGTGATAGGACCGGATGCCATGATCTTAGTTTTCTGAATGTTGAGCTTTAAGCCAACTTTTTCACTCTCCTCTTCCACTTTCATCAAGAGGCTCTTTAGTTCTTCATTTTCTGTCATAAGGGTGGTGTCCTCTGCATATCTGAGGTTACTGATATTTCTCCCTGCAATCTTGATTCCCGCTTGTGCTTCATCCAGCCCAGCATTTCTCATGATGTACACTGCATATGAGTTAAATAAGCAGGGTGACAAAATACAGCCTTGACATACTCCTTTTCCTATTTGGAACCAGTATGTTGTTCCGTGTCCAGTTCTAACTGTTGCTTCCTGACCTGTGTACAGATTTCTCAAGAGGCAGGTCAGGTGGTCTGGTATTCCCATCTCTTTCAGAATTTTCCAGTTTATTGTGACCAACAGTCAAAAGATGTTCAAATGCTTGGAAGCATAGTTGAGGTGGCTAAATTTTTCACCAATATCTACTTGCATATTTGTAACATTTTTTTAACAAAACTAAGGAAATTATTACATTATTTGAAATGATTTCACTGTGCAAACTTTGCTTGTCAATTGACAGAGAAGATTCTGATGATTCTCAAGATTTATGGTGATTTCCAGGATATTTAATCTGTGAATTAAAGAGGATTTGGGAGATAAATGGGCCAACTTGGCCTAACTGGTTAAAAATGCAATGCTTTAAAAGCTGCTAAATATGGAATTGAGTAAATATAAACATTTTCCACATTGAGCACACTGCCCATGTGTGGTCCTTGGATCAGGAACATAGTGTCAAGTCAATGGAGCAAATTTTCATAAAGCAAAATATAGAAACTTTATACCATACATATATTTTAAACAGTCAACAAAAGTTAGCTATTGACCCATGTTCTTGATGTACTATTAACTGCTTTAAGCCAGTAATCAGTCTGAACTGGATCCATATACGCTACTTTAAGAACTGACCTAACTATGATATTTGGTCAGATTCATTGGTCTATTACATGATACAGTGAGTGTTACTGATTCCTTTCAGTCTCTCCTGATTTCACCAGTGGTTAGAAGAAATGAGATTCATGTGTAAGCATGAACAAGGTCCTGCTAATCTACTGCAATGACTAGAATCCACACATGAGTCTTGAGAACTTACAAAGTAGAGGCTAGTTGCCTAAAAACTAGTGTTTTCCAGAGCAGAGCTGCTCATTGTATTTTGTACTATTTAAAGTATGAGTTAGAAAAAAATTAATGGTATATTTGAAAAAGTAAATACATTAAAAAATATGAATTTAGCCCTTATAGAATTTAATTTTTTGGTTGATTCTATACTTATTCTGATGTAAAGATGCTAGCAGACCATTTCAGACCAGAAGAATTTTCAAATACAGTGTCGTCTTTTTGGAATCCGGACCATGCTTTGGAGATGAAGCTTGTGAGGCACACATTATAACTAGAATTCCAGTTTAGAAATGCACTCTAAACTGAGTAACAAGTTATTTCCAGTATATAACTGACCACTCTGATGTTTTGATAATCTATCATTAAATACCTGGACATCTGAGTCGGGGTTACAAAATAGGAGGAATTATAAAAACGGTCTACAGTTTGCTAAGGAGAGTGCTTTATCTCATTTAGACCTCTGTACAAACTCCCAAGGTGAATAAGGTTTGAGTATTTCACACATCAAGGGAAAAGGCCACAGACTGGCAAGTGACCACAGACTAGGAAGTGACTTACCCAGGCCACACTCAGCGAGTGAGTGTCTGAAACAAGATTTGAACTGAGGTTTTCTGGCTAGAGTATATAGTCTCTCCTTAGTCTATCTCTGCTGCCAGAAATGGAATTTCAAGAATGTACCAGAATTTTCTCCCCAGAAGTCTTGTCGCCCCTTACTATACTCTAAGTATATGCATAAGGTTTCATATAATGAGAAAGTAGTACTTTACATGCTTGACATGAAAAATTGGGTAATTGTTACTGTTACTGTTGGGCTTCTCCAGTGGCTCAGATGGTGAAGAATTTTTCTGCAATGCAGGAGACACGGGTTCAGTCCTTGGGTTGGGAAGATCCTCTGGAGAAGGGAATGGCTATCTACTCCAGTATTCTTGCCTGGAGAATCCCATGGACAGAGGACCCCATGGGGTCTCAAAGAGTCAGACAGGACTGAGTGACTTAACCCTTTCACTTTCCTTACTGCTATTGTTAGGGGAAAAGACCCATAGAATCTTGGCTAAGTTGATTTGCTTTGCCTGAAAAATCTTCATTCCCATATACATATGGCATTCCAGTCTTTTTCTAAATGTCACCATATCAGAGTGGACTTCATGGAAATCAGTATAAAAAGTTTTATCTTTCTGCCTCTAAATCAGTTCAGTCACTCAGTCATGTTCAACTCTTTGCAACACCATGGACTGTAGCACACCAGGCTCCCCTGTCCATCACCAACTCCTGGAGCCTATTCAAACTCATGTCTGTCATGTTGGTGATGCCATCCAACTCTCTCATCCTCTGCCGTCCCCTTCTCCCCCTGCCTTCAATCTCTCCCAGCATCAGAGTCTTTTCCAGTGCGTCGGTTCTTCGCATCAGGTGGCCAAAGTATTGGAGTTTCAGCTTCAGCATCAGTCCTTCCAATGAATATACAGGACTGATTTCCTTTAGGATGGACTGGTTGGATCTCCTTGCAGTCCAAGGGGTTCTCAAGAGCCTTCTACAACACCACAGTTCAGAAATATCAATTCTTCAAGGCTCAACTCTCTTTATAGTCCAACTCTCACAGTCCTACATGACTACTGGAAAAACCATGACTAGATGGACCTTTGTTGGTAATGTCTCTGCTTTTTAATATGCTGTCTAGGTTGGTCATAACTTTTCTACCAAGGAGAAAGCCTCTAATTCTCTGTCCCTTTAATTTTATTTTTCTTTACAGCACATTATAGTATTTATACTGATATACTGTATCTTAGGCTGCCTTTTTTTTTTTAAATGTGTAGCCCCACTAGAGTGTAAATTCCGTAAGAACATGGATTGTGTCTGTTTTGTTCACAGATATATTGTGAACATGACATGAGACAGTCATGAGACACTCAGTGAACATTTAGCTGATACTGGAAAAGCATACCCTGAATGTATCAAAGATTTTGTCTTATGTTACCACTTGGATAAAAAATAGTTACTTTTACAAAGGGAGCTCAACCTGGTGCTCTGTGACAACCTAGAGGGGTGGGATGGAGTGGGAAGCAGGAGGGAGGTTCAAGGGGGTGGGGACATATGTGTACCTATGGCTGGTTCATGTTGATGTACACCAGAAACCGATACAACCTTCTCAAACAATTATGCTCCAATTTTAGAAACAAAAAATGAAATGGCTATTTTTACACTTGAATAGCCATGGACAATACCTTTAAAACAAATCAGATGTTGATGCTAAGTAAAAATGGTTGGGAGAAAGTGGAAGGTTCCCCACAATGTATATAACTTTGGGAAAGAAATACCCAAAGAAGATTGATTGAAGATTGAAGATTATACCCAACAAAAGATTAACAGAGGGAGCAGGAGGTAAACCAATATTTTACAATACAGTATGTTAAAATAACAAGTAAATGAGAGTCACTCAGTTGTGTCCAACTCTGCAGCCCCATGGACTATACAATCCATGGAATTCTCCAGGCCAGAGTACCAGAGTGGGTAACTGTTTCCTTCTCCAGGGGATCTTCCCAACCCAGGGATCAAACCCAAGTCTCCTGCAATGCAGGCAGATTCTATATAAAGGCAGATCATTTATTCTAAATTCTCATACGTCTTCGTACATTGTGGCTATAGTAACAAGCAATGTAATCTTGCATTATCATCTCGATATACAAATGTATTTCAGCTCTGTATACTACTATAGAAGGGATCTACCTCAGCACCAGCCTAATACTAAATGTGTCATTTTTCTTCCTGTCACCCACTCTTTTCTTAGATTTTGCTGCACTTTACACTTAAAAGTTTCTTAGAATATGTTCCTATGATGGAAAACTATATTCTATGTGATTTTTCTTTGCACTGGTGTTTTAAATGTTATAATACTGAAAATACATTGAAAGCCTATGCTAGCATATCAGCACAGCCTGCAGAGTTTTGTTTTTTCAAAGATGTATTATACAGCAGTAGTACATGGAGGACATAATTTCTCACACAGTACGGACTTAAGGAGTCGAGAGAATAGTGCTTTACGGTGGGGCTTCAAGTAGTGTAAATGTAACTAAGATTACTATTTATTCCACTTGCCCAATTTGATCAACTGGTGAAATTTACTAGCTGATCATAGAGCTAAGAGGGTAATAATGATTATTAACAGCAATAAGGGAGTTTCAGAGAAACTAAACAAAATGAAATACACTTTAATTTGATGTTGCTCTAGAATCTGGAAAAGTAAGTAGTGTATATTTATGCTGGCTAAAAATTGAGCCAAAACACCACAAACTTCAGTCAATTGCATTATAAAATAGAATGTATACAGTTACATTTAGATGGTAGTACATGCCACTTACATGCTACTTAAAATCTCACATTGTTACATGGTACCACAATCCATAGCTTTACCACAAAACAACTAAATGTAAATAACTAAAATCTCCAAGAGTCAAGATGAAGAATTATACAGCAAAACTCATGAGAACCTGTTTTTGTCATCCCAAAAGTTACAATTCCATTCCTACTTCTAGGGCTGGAAGCAAGCAGGTGTGGATTAGACAACACTGTGTGAATGAGTTTCTTTTGCTACAGTCATACGGCTCATTTTATAACTAGTGTTTCAATGTACACTGGAAAGTCAGATTACCCGGGTCTAATTCCTGAACTCAGGTTTTACTACAATTAATTGTGTCACTTTGAGGAAACAAAAGAACATTTTTGGACCTTGGTTTATTATTTGTAGGAAAGAGAATATAACAGTTCCCGCTGCCTTGGGTTGCTGTGAAAATTAAGTAACAAAATCCTTGAAAAGTTCTAAATTCATATCTTGCATGTAGTAAGCACTCAAAAACTGTTAAATGTTTTTATTCATACCCAAGGCAACATATTCTCAGCGCGTTATCACTAAGTTGTATGCTCAACAAATCTGCTTTGTTCCTAATAATTTTATCCTATTACATAGAAACATGCTTGGAAACTCCAAAAACATTTCATGGGAGGTTCACACCAAATTTAGTTTGTCTATATGGGCATTCTTTTTATCTTTTTTAGAATTACTACTTTTTACTACTTTTATTGCCCTATATATCTTGGTGACCTATTGTAGAATGTATAGTGACAAAATTCTAGACGAATGAGAAATTTCAATTTTAGACACTTTTGGTAAGCATCCATCTATAATTAAGATCTAATTAAGTGGGATATAACCAGTCCTCACAGAGGCACTTTTTTATTTTTGGTAACATTTCTCGTCTACTCTGTTTCCATTGCTATGACCATGTTTCCATCTCTCTCTTTCTCTGTTCATTCCTATCAATTCACATATTAACTGAAAACAAATATTACCACATCAACCCATAATTAAGACAATTCAGTAACTGCCCATTGCTCTAAAGATAAACACTGTAAGACCTTTCAGGTCTGTCTCCTTCCAGTTGCTTCAGCTTCTAGAAACAGGATCACCACTGCTTCCTGTTCTCAGCCTTGCTTGCTCTCCATTCAATCCCTCCAGCCACTGTGACTTTCCTGCCAGCAGATCATGCCAGTGCTCTTTATTTCTGATTTCTCTCACAGCTCTTTTCTTCATCTTCTACAAGGTCATATTCCATAAAGCAAACAGTAGCAGCACTCTCTGTCTCTCCTATATATGTATTGTGTCTGTGTGTGTGTGTGTGTGTATAACATGTATGCATATATTATTTTATATTTAATGTACCTTATTTTGTTTAAAAGATACCATCACTTGTAAGACACTAAGACACACTGCTATTATAAGCAAACCCCAAGAAAGAGAAAACACTGCTAACTATAGTTGCAAGATTCCTTGGATTATAAAATGCATCTTAATTTCAGAGATGTCAAAATTTAAAAATAATTGCATCTTGAAAATAATGAAATACCCCTCCCCAGTTAAACTATAAGCTTCATGAGGGCAGAAACTGTATCTATCTTTGTGCTACTTTTTTATATTCAGTGCATGGCATAATCCCTGGCATACAATAACAGAAAACTGTGTTGAATATCTGATAGTATATCTCATAATATCTGATAATATACATATGATACAACATATGTATTGAAAATCTGATAATATACAGCATGCTGTGCTTGGTCACTCAGTCATGTCTGACTCTTTGCGACCCCATGAACTGTATTCCACCAGGCTCCTCTGTCCATGGGGATTCTCCAGGCAAGAATGTTGGAGAAGGTTGCCATGCCCTCCTCCAGAGAACCTTTGGCTCAAACCCAGGTCTCCCGCATTACAGGCAGATTCTCTGCTGTCTGAGCCGCCGGGGAAACCCAAGAACACTGGAGTGGGTAACCTATCCCTTCTCGAGGGGATCTTCCTGACCCAGGGATCGAACCGGGGTCTCCTGATTTGCAGGCAGATCTTTAACAGCCGAGCTACCAGGGAAGCCCAGAGAAAGTGTTAGTTGCTCAGTCGAATCTGACTCTTTGAGACTCCCATGGACTGTAGCCCACCAGGCTCCTCTGTCCATGGAATTCTCCAGGCAAATTACTGGTGTGGGTTGCCAAGATAGTGTGATAGTGCTATCATATGACAGTGTGATAACTGCTTTTTTTTACATGAAATGTGAACACCTCCAAATGCCTTCTAAATATCTTCACTTAACTTAGGAATTCCTTGAGCAGAATGTACAAAGTAGTTTACCTTTATTTACACTACATCAGCTAAATAAAATCTTTCATATAGCAGATTTTTATTAGCTGCCTTAATTATTTTCCAAATAACATGGGGTAAATAAATAAGCAAATCAAAACTCAGTGCACAGTTAATTTTAATAAATGCACTGCAAATTTGAAGTGCTTTTTTGACCCAACAACACAACTTTTCAAACTACACATATTCCAGAAAATTTTCCTTACCAAGTTCCTCATAGCTGTCAAATTATATCACCATTTCCCTGGTCAATTAAAATTTTGAACATTAAGTACTTTAACTGTTTGTCTTGAATTTAGCCTCATATTCAGCAATAGTTATGTTCAAACATGATTTCTCTTCATCACCACTTTATTACTTTATAGATGTCCAATACCTCACACTTGAATTTTTGAAAGTTTCTTTTCTAATTCTCTTAGCCATAGGTTGTGTCTATTAATAGCTGTTATTTTAACCACATCAGTCTAAACTTTCATAGAAGTCAATTTCAACAAGATCTTCTGCTAGGAAATGGTCACAATGTCTTATATCTGATTTCCTAAAACCAACACACCTCTTGCTGATTTTTAGTACTCTCCAAGTTGTCTTTGCTCAGTGTAGATACCTTCCACTGTATAAGACCACGTTTCTACCAACATGCCACTTTTATTCCTGTACTATGCTACCTATAACCAGTGTTCTCCTTTAAAAATTCTTAAGATTTATGTCTTCCTCTCATAAAAGAGATTCTCTGCCCTTCACAATTCTCATTTCAGTCTCCTGAAAGTTCAGAGCACAAATCTCACTCCATTATATATTATTATCTTTACAAAAATTTCCCTCTTTTATCAACCATTGATACCCATGGCCATAATATAGGCTTGATATTACCATTAGAACCCATCTGCAATATCAATTTTAAGCACCCAGCCCTGAAATCATCACATCCTATGTCTTAGCTGTATCCCATTTAAATCCTTTCCCAACAGTTGTTCTACCTCACTGGGAACTAAACACCATTCAGTTCAGCTCAGTTGCTCAGTCATGTCTGACTCTCTGCGAGCCCATGAATTGCACAATGCCAGGCCTCCCTGTCCATCACCAACTCCCGGACTCCACCCAAACCCATGCCCGTCGAGTCGGTGATGCCATCCAGCCATCTCATCCTCTGTCGTCCCCTTCTCCTCCTGCCCCCAATCCCTCCCAGCATGAATCCCATCAATTTTTCATGGGCAATCACCTTGCTCTGTGTTTATTTCCTACCTCCCTCTATTAAATTCCACCATTTGCCATTATAATTTATCCTGAGAATCTGAGAATATACTCTTGTCTTAATCTTCCTCACAGTACTCATCTGTGAAAACCTCAAACCTGATTAAATCCAAACATCTGCTAAGTCTGTGTGTGGTAAAGAGATCCCCATGTTCTTCTCTTTCTTTGAAAGAAGCTGAGTGGTTTGCTTGTCCAACAGAAATGTCATTTTTAGTCTTCTGAGACCAGGCCACAGGACACCTTGCATCTTTCCCCAAGATTTCTTGGAATACTTGCTCTTGGAAACCAGCTACCAAGCTGTGAGAAAGCCCAAGTGATCCCGTAGAAAAGCTTATGTGGAGAGGAACTACAGATCCAGCCACTGGCCCGCTGGGATCCTGGCAGGAGTCACCCACTTACCAGTCTTGAGTAAGCCACTTTGGCCATGGGTCCTCCACACCATGTGAATTACCGAAGCTGATGCTGCACGAAGCAGAGATGAGCCATACTTTCTGAGCTCTGCTTAAAATTCACGTCTGTGAGCAAAATAGTGATTGTTGCAATTTTAAGCCATTAAGCATTGAAGTGGTTTGTTCAGTACTAATCAATAACCAAGAATATCTTCCCTGCATGCATGCAGATTAACACCACTAGAGAAAAGCACAAAAATCATGCTGACTGGCTTTGATTTAAATCTTGCTCACAAAACTGAAGCAGCTTTTAAGGCTTTCCAGCAGTAACACTACATTGCCTTATCCACTCACTTCCTTAAAAGAATGCCACCTATCTGCTTGCTTTCTTTCTTAAAAGAATCTATCTTATATTTTTCCTCTCTCCTCAAACCTGAAACACCTTTCTTTTCCTTCATTTGCTAACATTGTTTCCTGCTTTCTGACAAAGAAAAAGCAGTTGGCACGTAATTTTCACAACCTCCTATCATCGCTTCTACTTCCTAGTTGCTTATAGAACACAATTTCTTTCTTTCTATTAATAGTCCTACTCCTTCTCAGTCTGCTTTTTTGTTCTACCTCTTCTCCCTTCACTTGTATCTGTAGAATTTCTCAAGGGTAAATCCATGGACTCCTTCTTCTTCTCTACTCATTCTCACTCCCTTGATGTCCCCATTCAGTCTTATGGCTTTAAATACCACTGAAATGACACAGCTTAATTTATAGACATAGCTCAAAGATATTGTGGGTTTTGATTCAGATCATGGAAATAATGCAAATGTTGCAATAAAGGAAAGCACACAGATTTTTTGGTTTTACAGTAATTATAAAAATCACACTTATACTATATTGTAGTTTATTAAGTGGGCATAAGCATTATGCCTAAAAATGTACATACATTAATTAAAAGATAATTTACTGCTAAAAAATGCTAAAAATTATTTGAGTCTTCTCCAAGTCACAATCTTTTTTTACTGGTGAAGGATCTTGCCACAATATTGATGGCTATTGATCGATTAGGGTGGTAGTAACTAAAGGTTGAGTGGTTGTGGCAGTTTCTTAAAGCAACAATGAAGTTTGCCAAATCTTCATTTCATGAACAATTTCTCTTCCTTTCAAGAACAATTTCTGTGTAGCATGCAATGCTGTTTGATAACATTTTATCCACAGAAGAACTTCCTTCAAAGTTGGAGTCAATCCTCTCAAAACCGCTCTCTGCTTAAGCAACTGTTTATGTAATAGTCTAAACTATTTGCTGTCATTTCAACAGTCTTCACAGCATCTTCACCAGGAAAAGTTTCCATCTCAAGAAACCAATTTCTTCGCTTACTCATAAAAAGCAATCCCTAATCTATTCAAGTTTTAACATGATACTGTAGCAATTCAGCCACTTTTTCAGGCTACATTTCTAGTTCTAGTTTTTCACCATTTCTAACACATCTGCAGTTAATTTCTCTGCTGGTCTTGAACCCTTCAAAGTTGTGCATGAGGACTGGAATTAACTGCTTCCAAACTCCTGTTAATGTTGATATGGTCACCTCTTACCACGAATCACAAATGTTCTTTATGGCAGCTAGAATGATGATTCCCAGAATTTTTTCAGTTTACTTTGTCCAGATCTACCAGAGGAATCACTAGTTATGGCAGCATAAATACAAAATGTATTTATTAAATAATAAGACTTGAAAGTCAAAATTACTCATTGATCCATGGGTTGCAGAATGGATGTTTTGTTAGCAGGCATGAAAACAACATTAATTTCATTAAACATCTTCAGCAGACCTCAAGAGTGTCCAGGTTTATCATCAAAAAGGAGTCATACTTTGAAAGCAATTATTTTTCCTGAAGAGTAGGTCTCAACAATGGGCTTAAAATATCAAGCAAACCATGTTGTTAACAGATAGTATCATTCAAGATTTACTGTTCCACATATAGACTACAGGCAGAATAGATTTAACATAATTCTTAAGGGCCCTAGAATTTTCAAATCTCCTACAAACCATGGCTCAACCTAGTCACCAGTGCATTAGCCACTAATAAGAAAGTCAATCTTTCCTTTGAAGTTTTGAAGCCAGGCATTGACATCTCCTTTCTGTCTATGAAAGTCCTAGATAGCATCTTCCAATAGAAGGATGTTTTCTCTGCATTGAAAACCTGTTGCTTACTATAGCCACCTTTGTTGATGGTCTTAACTAGAACTTCTGGATGCCTTGCTGTGGTTTCTACATCAACACTTGCTGTTTCACCTTGCAATTTGATGTTATAGAGACAGTTTATTTCCTTAAACTTCAGGAACCAACCTCTGCTAGTTTCAACCTTTTCTTACATAGTTTCCTCAACTCTCTCAACCTCCATAGAATCGAATAGAACTAAGCCCTTGCTTTGGGTTATGCTGTGGCTTAAGGGATGGTTGTGGCTGGTTTGATATTCTGTCTAGACCACTAAAACTTTCTCCATAGCAATAATAAAGCTATTTATCTTATGATTTGTGTGCTCTCTGGAGTAGCACTTGTGATTTCCTTCAGGAAATTTTCCTTTACATGCACAACTTGACTGCTTGGCATAAGAGGCCTAGCTTTTGACCTGTTGCAGCTTTTGACCTGCCTTCCTAATTAAGCTTAATCATTTCTAGCTTTTGATTTAAAGTGAGATGTATTACCCTTCCTTGTACTTGAACACTTAGAGACCATTATAGGATTATTATAATGAGCCTAATTTCAATATTGTTGTATCTCAGAAATAGGGAGGCCTAAGGAGAGGGAACTCAATGGTCAGTGGAATAGTCAGAACACACACATTTATCAATTAAATGTGCTGTCGGCATGGCTCATGGTGCTTCCAAACAATTATAACAGTAACGTCCGCATACAAATATAATAATAATGAAAAAATTTGAAATATTGCAAGAATTACCAAAGTGTGACACTGAGACAGGAAGTAAGCAAATGCTATTAGAAAAAAATGGTCGGAGAGATTTGCTGTAGGCAGGGTTGCCACAAGTCTTCAATTCCTACAAAAATACATTGTTTATGAAGTACAATAAAGCAAAGTTCAGTAAAAGGAGGTGTGCCTGTTTATCTCCAACCCTAATCTTTCCCCTAAATACAAGCCTACTGAAATACATGCACTATATTTACTTTACATCTTCACTTTGATGGAAAACCTGCAGCTAAAACTTAACACGCCTCAGATTAAACTCTTCATGATATGCCTCTCAAAAGCTGGTCCACCAGCTTTTCCTATCTCAGCCAACTACAAATTCTCATTTCCTCAGGTCTACCTATCAACCTTACCATTATCTTTGAGTCTTCTCTTTCTTCCCTGTCCAATAACAAATCCAGCAATGAATACTATCAATTTGATCATAAAAATAGATCCAGACCTACTATATCTACAGCTATGACTCTCTCTTAAGATACCATCATTGATCTTTGTGTTTCCTATATTAGGCTGTCAGTAGGGGGTTGGGAGAAAGGTTAGGTTTTTCTCAACACAACAGGCCATGAAATCATAAAAACTGTGGAGTTAGATCACATCATCAGATCATCAGATCCCTCTTCTTTGTAACACCCTCCAGAGACTCCCTAACTTAGTAAAACCCAAAGTCCTAAAATATCCAAAGAGACACGTAACCTGGCCCCTTCTGGATCATATCCCCTTTAGACTTCCTTTCACCCACTGAAGTCTAGTAATTTTATTCACCTTGTTTTCCCAGAATTTCCAAGTTCTACATCTTGAGCTTTTGTGTTTGCTATTTTCTGCCCAACCTAGGATCATTTACTTGCTGTTGGTTTCCTCACATTTTTCAAGTCTTTTTCAAATATAAATTCCTAATCACCCTATTGAAAATCGAAACATCCTCAGTTCTGTTCTCTGTGATAGCTTTTTTAGTTAGCTTTCTCCACAAACCCTATCCCCATGTGGTACGGGATATTCAGTTTTTCATCCTACCAACTCCCTACAATGTAAGCACCATCACCTGTTTAGTCTGTTTTATAAACTGCAAAATCTCCATCATGCAGAGCAGTACAGGTGCACAAAAGTACCTGCTTAATAAAAGAATGTACATGTATTAGTCTTACCTTCCTCCTAATCACAAATCCAGTTCCATGTGGATCGGTCCTATGCCACCTGCTTCACCAGTACCCTCATGCTATCACACACACTTTTAAGGATACGGTAGTTACCAATAGAAGGCAGAATTCCAGAGAATAGCAAGGAGAGATAAGAAGCCCTTCTTAAATGAACAATGCAAAGAAATAGAGGGGGAAAAAATAGAATGGGAAAGACTAGAGATCTCTTCAAGAAAACTAGAGATATAAAAGGGAATATTTCATGCAAGGATGGGCACAATAAATGACAGAAATGGTAAGGATCTAACAGAAGCAGAAGAAATTATGAAGAGGTAGCAAGAATACACAGAAGAATGTACAAGAAAGGTCTTAATTACCTGGATAACCACAATGGTGTGGTCACTCGCCTAGAATCAGACATCCTGGAGTATGAAATCAAGTGGGCCTTAGGAAGCATTACTATGAACAAAGCTAGTGGAGGTGATGGAATTCCAGTTTAGCTACTGAAAATCCTAAAAGATGATGCTATTAAAATGCTGCACTCAGTATGCCAGCAAATTTGGAAAGCTCAGCTGTGTCCACAGGACTGGAAAGTATCAGTTTTCATTTCAATCCCAAAGAAGGGCAATTCCAAAGAATGTTCAAATTATGGTACAATTGTGCTCATGTCACTTGCTAATAAAATTATGCTTAAAATCCTTCAAATTATGCATCAGTAGTACATAAACCAGGAACTTCCAGATGAACAAGCTGGATTTAGAATAGGCAGAAGAACCAGAGATCAAATTGCCAACATTTGTTAGATCATGGGGGATAGCTAAGGAATTCCAGAAAAACATCTACTTATGAATTAAATACACTAAAGCCTTTGACTGTATGGATCACACAAACTGTGGAAAATTCTTAAAGAAATGGGAGTACCAGACCACCTTACCTGTCTCCTAAGAAAACTGTATGTGAGTCAAGAAACCACAGTTAGAACCGGACACAGAACTGACTGGTTCAAAATTGGGAAAGGAATACAACAAGGCAATATGTTGTCACCCTGCTTATTTAACTTCTATGCTGAGTACATCATGCAAGATGCTGGGCTGGAAGAATTCCAAGCTGGAATCAAGACTTCCAGGAGAAATATCAACAACATCAGATATGCAGATGATAACACGTTGCTGACAGAAATCAAAGAGAAACTAAAGAACCTCTTGATGAGGGTGAAATAAGAGAATGAAAGGCTGGCTTGAAACACAACATTAAAAAAACTAAGATCATGTCATCCGGTCTCATCACTTCGTGGCAAATAGAGGAAACAAATGAAAGTAGTGACAGATTTTATTTTCTTAAGATCCAAAATCACTACAGACAGTGACTGCAGCCATGAAATTAAAAGACACTTGCTCCTTGGGAGGAAGACTATGAGAAACCTAGATAGCACATTTTAAAGCAGAGACATCACTTTGCCTACAAAGGCCTGTATAGTCAAAGCTGTAATTTTTCTAGTAGTCATAGAGTTGGGCCGTAGAGAAAGCTGAGCACAGAAGAATTGATGTTTTTGAATTGTGGTGCTGGAGAAGACTCTTAAAAGTCCCGTGGACAGCAAGGATATCAAGCTAGTCAATCCTAAAGAAAATCAACTCTGAATATCCATTGCAAAAAACTGATGCTGTTGCTCCAATACTTTGGACACCTGATGTGAAGAGCTGACTCATTGAAAAAGACTCTGATGTTGGGAAAGAGTGAAGGCAAAAGGAAAAGTGGGTGGCAGAGAATGAGATGGTTAGATAGAATAAATGACTCAACTGACTATGCTAAAGCCTTTGACTTTGTAGATCACAACAAACTGTGGAAAATTCTTAAAGAGATGGGACTATCAGACCACCTTACTTGCCTCCTGAGAAATCTATAATCAGATCAAGAAGCAAGTTAGAACTGAACATGGTACAATGGACTGGTTCCAAATTGGGAAAGGAATACATCAAGGCTGTATACTATCACCCTGCTTATTTAACTTATATGGAGAGTTCATCAGGTGAAATGCTGGGCTGGATGAAGCACAAGCTGGAATCAAGATTGCTGGGAGAGATATCAATAACCTCAGATATGCAGATGATACCACCCTTATAGCAGAAAGAGAAGAGGAACTAAAGGGCCTCTTGATGAAGCCGAAACAGGAGAGTGAAAAAGCTGGTTTAAAACTCAACATTCAAAAAGCAAAGATCATGGCAGTTGGTCCCATCATGTCATGGCAAATAGATGGGGAAAAAACAGAAACAGTGACAGACTATTTTCTTGGGCTTCAAAATCACTGCAGATGGTGACTGCAGCCATGGAATTAAAAAGATGCTTGTTTCTGGGGAAAAAAGCTATGACCAACCTAGACAGTGTATTAAAAAGCAGAGACATTATTTTGCCAACAAAGTCTTTCTAGTCAAAGCTATGGTTTTTCCTGTAGTCATGTATGGATATGAGTGTTGGACTCTAAAGAAAACTGAGTGCTGAGGAATTGATGCTTTTTAACTGTGGTGTTGGAGAAGACTTTTGAGATCCCTTGGACTGCAAGGAGATCCAACCAGTCCATCCTAAAGGAAATCAGTCCTGAATATTCATTGGAAGGACTGATGCTGAAGCTTCAAAACTTTGGCCAGCTGATGTGAAGAACTAACTCATTAGAAAAGACCCTGATGCTGGGAAAAATTGAAGGCAGGAGAAGGGGACAACAGAGATGAGATGGCTGGATGACATCACCAACTCAAAGGACATGAATTTTAGAAAGCTCTGGGAGTTGGTGA
The DNA here is from genome assembly GCF_023699985.2 of Odocoileus virginianus. Taxonomy (NCBI): domain Eukaryota; kingdom Metazoa; phylum Chordata; class Mammalia; order Artiodactyla; family Cervidae; genus Odocoileus; species Odocoileus virginianus. The sequence continues at coordinate 40,788,231 of NC_069686.1, read as the reverse complement.
TGGACCAGGAAGCCTGGCGTGCTGCCGACCATGGAATCAGAATGACTCAGACACAACTGAGTGACTGAACTAAACTGAACTGACTCAATGGAGATGAATTTGAGCAAATTCTTGGAGAAAGTGGTGGACAGAAGATATGACTTCCCTGGTGGTTCAGACGGTAAAGTGTCTGCCTACAATGCCAGAGACCTGGGTTCAATCCCTGGGTTGGGAAGATCTCCTAGAGAAGGAAATGGCAACTCACTCCAGTATTCTTGCCTGGAAAGTCCCATGGATAGAGGAGCCTGGTAGCTACAGTCCACGGGGTCACAAAGAGTCAGACACCACTAAGTGACTTCTCTTTCTTTGCTTTCATAGCCTGTGAAGTTACAAAGAGTTTGACAAGATTTAGCAACTGAACAAAAAGAAGTTTTATAGAAACACTTGATGACTGATTGCAGTCAAACAATATGTTTCTCAGAAAATTAGTAGGGCCTACAGGATGCTATTACATAAATATTTATTGCTGCATCGATGCTCATTTACAAAAAAATTATTATCCAAATTACAAAATATGCTGGCTGATAATATTTCTCAAACACAAGACTACTATGAATATACAGTTATGATTTCAAAAATCAAAAATTTATGTTTTACTAAAACAATGTGAGATTATGTCATTTGAATTATTGAGACTTATTTCTTTGACAACATAAAAATACTGAGTAATTTTTATACATATGAAAATCACTTGTCTCATTTGTTTCTAAAACTTTCCATCACTTGACTTTTAGATTTTAAATTCTATAGTAAATTATAATAAAAAAGCTTACTTCTCATTATAGACCTATAAAATAATAGGTGCTATAGAAGTAGAATTGAGTATTCATAGATGCTTTGTGTTTTTAGAGGAATTTTAAAATTCCCAGTGTTTGGATTTTGGGCAAATATAATTTCATTCTGCATGCCCACTCTCCTGTAGAGACAGAGAATGGATGTGATGGAAAGAGTGGAGTTTGGTAGATTACTGAAAGCTTGGTCAATAACAAATGTGTTATTTTATTTTGCTCTACTGTTAAAGTACCTGATATGTCTCAATTAATGCTTATTACAACATAGAAGAAAATACTATTCTATGAAATCCACTGATGAAGTAACTGAAGCTCAGACAGTTAATGTACCTTACTCAAAATCACAGAAAATAGCAAATGGCTAGGTTGGAATATAAACCTAGGGAGTATGACTCCAGAGACAGTGATCTTATATATTATATAGTGTTGTTCCTCTGATAGTAAATACAGAACACAACACACCTCACACACACACATGGACACAGAAATATATAAATCTACAGTCATCAAAAGCATATGGTATTGGCACAAAAACATAAATAGGGGTCAATGGAGCAGAATAGAAAGCCGAGAAATAAACCCACACACCTATGGTCAATTAATCTACAGGAAAGGAAGCTAGACTATACAATCAGGAAAAGACAGTCTCTTCAATAAATAGTGTTCAGAAACTGGACAGCTACAAGAAAAAAAAATTGAAACTATAACATTCTTTACCACCATACACAAAAATAAACAAAATGGATTATAGACCTAAATGTAAGGCTGAAAACTATAGAGGAAAACATAGGCAGGAAGAATACTATTTGACACAAGTCACAGCAATACCCCTTTCAATCCATCTTCCAGAGTAATGGAAATAAAGATAAACAAATGAGACCTAATTAAACAACAACAACAACAACAATAACTTTTCTATAGCAAAGGAAACCACAAGCAAAACAAAAAGCCAACCCACAGAATGTGATAAAACATTCACAAAGTAACTGACAAGAGATTAGTCTCCAAAATTTACAAACAGTTCACCTAGCTCGACATCAAAAAAAATCAAACAACCCAATAAAATAATGGGCAGAAGATCTAAAATTGACATTCCTCCAAAGAAATACAGATAGCCAAGAGTCGCATGAAATGATGCTCAGCATCACTAATTACTAGAGAAATGCAAATCCAAACTACAATGAGATATCACCTCACACCAGTCTAAATGGTCATCATCAAAAAATCTACAAAAAATAAATGTTGGAGAGGGTGTAGAGAACAGGTAACCTTCCTACATTCTTGGTGAGAATGTAAATTTGTATAGCTCTCATGGAATGCAGTATGGAGGTTTCTTTAAAAAAAAAACTAAAAATAGAGCTACCTTATGATCTAGCAATCCCATTCCTAGTTATATGTCCAGAAAAAACAGGGTCTGAAAGGATACTTGCACCATAGTGTTCATTTTAACACTGTTTACAATAGTCAAGACATGAAGGCAACCAAAATGTCCACTGACAGATGAATGTGTAAAGAAGATGTGGTACACACAGACAGTGTGGAATATTACTCAGCCTTTAAAAATATTAACCATTCAAAAGGACGAAATAATGCCATTTGCAGCAGCATGAATTGACATGGAGATTATCATACTTAGTGAAGTCAGGAAGAGAAAGACATATCATATGATATCACTTTTATGTGGAATCCAAAAAGTGATACAAATAAACTTATTCACAAAACAGAAATAGCCTCACAGCCTTAGAGCATGGACTTACAGTTGCCAGAGGGGAAGGGTTGGAAAGAGGGATAGATTGAGAGTTTGGTATTAACAGCACACATTGCTATATTTTAAATGCATGTAATCAACAAGATCCTACTGTATAGCACAGAGAATTCTGCTCAGTGTTATGTGGGAGCTTGGACAGGAATGAACTATGTTTGGCTGAGTCCCTTCACTGTCCACCTGAAATTATCACAAAATTGTTAATTGGCTATACTCCAATATGAAATAAAAAGTTTAAAAAAATAGCTAACAAACAATGACCTACTGTAAAATAGAAACAATAAAATTTTAAGTATATAATTTCTATAAATAAAAATTATATTTATGCATATTTGTTCTAACTGCAGAGTTATTGGCATTTAAGAAGGCAGAAATGATACAGAAATAGCCTATGATGCAGGATAACTTCTATCCATGTTAACTATCCACTGCATGATGGAGTTTCCCCTTCATTCATCATCAGAATTGACAGCCCTCTCACAGTTACAAATGCTCCTGGGATGTAAAATGCAACCCCAAGGATGGGAACAAGCTCATTTCTCCTTCCCCTATCAAGAAATTGCCCAAGTGAAATGTACAAGTCAATGTGAGTCTGTGTAATTATTAAAAGCCATGACAAGCAAAGATGTCCCACATAAATAGTACTCAATGTTAAATAATCCTCACATTTGGGAATTTCTGCTATTCTCTACTGAGTTTAGGGATTTGATTTAGGTCATACCTGAATGGTCTAGTGGTTTTCCCCACTTTAAGTCTGAATTTGGCAATAAGGAGTTCATGATCTGAGACACAGTCTGCTTCCAGTCTTGTTCTTGCTGACTGTATAGAGCTTCTCCATCTTTGGCTGCAAAGAATATAATCAATATGATTTCAGTGTTGACCATCTAGTGATATCCATGTGTAGAGTCTTCTCTTGTGTTGTGGGAAGAGAGTGTTTGCTATTACCAGTCTGTTCTCTTGGCAAAGCTCTATTAGCCTTAGCCCTGCTTCATTCTGTACCCCAAGTCCAAATTTTCCTGTTACTCCAGGTATTTTTTGACTTCCTGCTTTTGCATTCCAGTACCCTATAATGAAAAGGATATCTTTTCTTGGGTGTTGGTTCTAAAAGGTCTTGTAGGTCTTCGTAGAACCATTCAACTTCAGCTTCTTCAGCGTTACTGGTTGGGGCATAGACTTGGATTACTGTGATATTGAATGGCTTGCCTTGGAAACGAACAGACATCATTCTGTCATTTTTGAGATTGCATCCAAGTACTGCATTTCAGACTCTCTTGTTGACTATGATGGCTATGCCATTTCTTCTAAGGGATTCTTGCCCACAGTAGTAGATATAATGGCCATCTGAGTTAAATTCACCCATTTCCAGTCCATCTTAGTTCACTGATTCCTAGAATGTCAATGTTCACTCTTGCCATCTCCTGTTTGACCACTTCTAATTTGCCTTGATTCATGGACCTAACATTCCAGGTTCCTATGCAATATTGCTCTTTACAGCATTGGACCTTGCTTCTATCACCAGTCACATCCACAACTGGGTGTGGTTTTTGCTTTGTCTCCATCCTTTCATTCTTTCTGGAGTTATTTCTCCACCGTTCTCCAGTAGCATATTGGGCACCTATCGACCTGGGGAGTTCATCTTTCAGTGTCCTACCTTTTTGTCTTTTCATACTGTTCATGGTGTTCTCAAGGCAAGAATACTGAAGTGGTTTGCCCTTCCCTTCTCCAGCGGACCACATTCTGTCAGACCTCTCCACCATGACCCATCCGTCTTGGGTGGCCCCACATGGCATGGCTTAGTTTCATTGAATTAGACACGACTCTGGTCCTGTGATCAGATTGGCTAGTTGTCCCTGATGGTGGTTTCAGTCTGTCTGCCCTCTGATGCCCTCTCACAACCCCTACCGTCTTACTTGGGTTTCTCTTAGCTGGGACATGGGGTATCTCTTCACGGCTGCTCCAGCAAAGCACAGCCGCTGCCCCTGAGCTTAAACGCGGGGCAGCTCCTCTTGGCCGCTCTACCCAGTGGCGTGGCTGCCACTCCTGTGGCGGTTCTAGAAAAGGCAGAGGAACCAGATATCAAATCGCCAACTTTCGCCGGATCATTGAAAAAGCAAGAGAGTTACAGAAGAAATATCTATTTCTGGTTTATTGACTATGCCAAAGCCTTTGACTGTGTGGATCACAATAAACTGTGGAAAATTCTGAAAGAGATGGGAATACCAGACCATCTAACCTGCCTCTTGAGAAACCTGTATGCAGGTCAGGAAGCAACAGTTAGAAATGGACATGGAACAATAGACTGGTTCCAAATAGGTAAATAGTAAGTCACAGCTGTATATTATCACCCTGCTTATTAACTTATATGCAGAGTACATCTGGAGAAGGCAATGGCAGCCCACTCCAGTACTCTTGCCTGGAAAATCCCATGGATGGAGGAGCCTGGTGGGCTCCAGTCCATGGGGTCGCAGAGTGAGACACGACTGAGTGACTTCACTTTCACTTTTCACTTTCATGCACTGGAGAAGGAAATGGCAACCCACTCCAGTGTTCTTGCCTGGAGAATCCCAGGGACAGCAGAGCCTGGTGGGCTGCCGTCTATGCAGTCGAACAGAGTCGGACATGACTGAAGCGACTTAGCAGCAGCAGCAGCAGAGTACATCATGAGAATCTCTGGGCTGGATGAAGCACAAGCTGGAATCAAGATTGCCGGGAGGAATATCAATAACCTCAGATATGCAGATGACACCACGCTTATGGCAGAAAGTGAAGAAGAGCTAAAGAGCCTCTTGATGAAAGTGAAAGAAGAGAGTAAAAAGTTGGCTTAAAGCTCAACATTAAGAAAACTAAGATCATGGCATCCAGTCCCATCACTTCATGGCCAATAGATGGGGAAACAGTGGAAACAGTGGCTGATTTTATTTTGGGGGGCTCCAAAATCACTGCAGATGGTGACTGCAGCCATGGAATTAAAAGACACTTACTACTTGGAAGGAAAGTTATCACCAACCTAGACAGTATATTAAAAAGCAGAGATATTACTTTGTCAACAAAGGTCTGTCTAGTCAAGGCTATGGTTTTTCCAGTAGTCATGTGAGAGTTAGACTATAACGAAAGCTGAGCGCTGAAGAATTGATGTTTTAAAATTGTGGTGTTGGAGAAGACTCTTGAGAGTCCCTTGGACTGCAAGGAGATTCAACCAGTCCATCCTAAAGGAAATCAGTCCTGGGTGTTCACTGGAAGGACTGATGTTGAAGCCTAAACTCCAATATTTTGGCCTCCTGATGCAAAGAGCTGACTCATTGAAAATGACCCTGATGTTAGGAAAGATTGAAGGCAGGAGGAGAAGGGGACAGCAGAGGATGAGATGGTTGGATGGCATCATTGACTCAATGGACAGGAGTTTGGGTAAACTCTGGGAGTTTGTGATGGACAGTGAGGCCTGGCGTGCTATGGTTCATGGGGTCACAAAGAGTCAGACACAATTAAGCGACTAAATTGAACTGAAATGAACTACTGAGTTTATTAGACTGTAGCTCATTGCACTTTCTTCTCTTCTACTTGTAGTAATGTGTAAACATAAGATGAGGATTGTCTTTTCATGAGTTTCATACCCATAATACACTATCTATCCTTGCATCTACTATAAATCCATATTTCATATGAAAACTTTCTATAATCCATCATCCCCCTACAAAAAAAAATGCAACAGCTTATCAGAATAAAGAATAGAACTATATTTGCAATTAAGCATTTGTTCAATTAAGTGAGTGGGTTCTGGAAAGAAATATAGTTCAACAAACACCTCAAACGGTGCTTAAAACCAATTGGGTTGATAGTTCTCACCACCTTGGTGTCTCATTCCAAGATTTACAATGACATAGCTCCCCTTTTTAGCAAATTAAACCTTATGTCAAGGCTTCAAATTAAATCCAAACCTCCTCTTCTTTCCCTACAGAAGAAACAAATTGGCCCCACATGCCAGTAGTTGAGGGGGGCTGATAGGAAACAGAGTAAAATGAGAACTCCCCAACCTAAAAGGCGTCAGATGGCCAAGTCAACTGGGATAAACAGTCAAGTCCACTTAAGGTTTCACATTAAAAGACTGGTAAAATATAGAGAATTTAAATATAAGAATTTTTCATACCACATAAAACTGACTGGGTGCCAAAAGTCTACATTTCTGTGCTGTGCAAGCACTTTATGGGGAATGTGCTCTTTATTCCATTTTTACATGTTTGTTATGGGTCTGTTTTGCAAAGATTGCTCCAAGCCTAGGTAATAAAAATAAAAAATGCACACAAATGGCCATGATTAACGCACAGAACAATCTATGCTTCTATATGTATGAAATGCATAATATTCCTGTCTGGATATTTCAGTGCAGCAAAATGTGTGGAGGTCACTCAACATTTCACAAATTTATTGTAACAGAAGATCATGCTGTGGAGTTATCCTAGAATCCTAGCACACAAAGATCTTAGTTTTGTATGCTTATTTTGCCTATAAAATACTGTGAATCTCTTTCTCATGAATTGCTTGGTATTAATGTCTATATCAAGGATTAACAAGCATTGCTTCCATAGGAATCTGAGAATATGACACATGTATGAAAGATTTTTAAATGTATTGTTAGATTATTATCTTAAATGAGTTGTAGTATACTGATCACTATGCAAATAAAACACTGATTTTAGAGGACATTGATTACCAAATATGTGTGATGCTTTCTAATGAAATTGGAACAAAATCTGGTTCAAAATACTCTGTAACCAGTGGGTAAAGTGGTGAATTTCTGGATTTTTCATAAAGGGTTTTATTTTCAGGATGTACTTCAAAATATGAGTGTGTGTTTTATCACCATTAAGATAGTAGGGTTGTTGTTTAGTTGCCAAGTCATGCCCAGCTTTTTTGCAACTCCATAATCCAAAGACCATCAGTCTTCTCTGTCCATGGGATTTCCCAGGCAAGAATAGTGGAGTGGGTTGTCATTTCCTTCTCCAGGGGATCTTCCCAACCCAGGGATCAGACTCACATCTCCTGCATTGCAGGCAGATTCTTTACCACTGAGTCACCTGGGAAACCCTAGATAGTTGTGAGTGATCATGTAAGCACTTTATGAAAAACTTGAGGTAAAGAAAAGTAAACAGTTTAAAACAACTTGACACAGATATGTTTGTCCAAATTAGGTACTGCACAAGTCTAGAAAACTGTCATACATTTGTATTTTCATCATAGCTTTCTATGTCTATTAGGTATCTCATGGAAAAGCTGCTTTTTTTGTACACATAGGTACCATTTAGTCTAGAGAAGGCAGGCATTTCAGAAGTGAGGTAAGTATCCTTGTAGTGACTAAATGCACGGTGAGTAGATGAAATCAGAGAACACAGATTATTTTTTGTTGTCTTGCTTTTATATGGAATGCTTTAAAAACATCTGAGCAGAATTTTTTTTTAAATTGAAATTTCATGGCAGTGTACACACACACACACACACACACACACAAGTGGCATTTTGGGATTTTGAGCTAAATGATAAGAAACTAGTATCTAAAAGTGAGAGTTTAGGAAACAAGATATAGAAAAGAAAAAGGGCTTCAGCATATTATAAACATATATTCCTACTCAGTTTCTTCATTCAGATACTTTTGGCTTTCATTTGTAATTAAATTCCAGGTTTAGTTTATCCCAGCTCCATAACTGGCAGTGTATTAAAAAGACCATGCAATTTGCCAATTTATTTGCAGCTATTTGGTTTGGAGTTACACATGGATTGCTATAAAGGTTTATCTCTGTGTTAGAGTATGGTCTAAATTCAACTTCTGTTTCACAAACTCTTGGATGGAAAGCAACGTTGGATGGAAACCCCACACTGGGTTTCTTTTACTAAAGAAGTTTCATTTTTAACAGATAAGTAGTGAGATATTTGGACACAATAAATGAAACCTGATTTATCTCAAGTCATGCAATTTCATAACTACACGCGCACACACACACACCATTTTAGGACAGATATTTCAATGACAATATTTTTGTTGTGGTCCACCACTAACATCAGCAACAAAGAAGTTATCCTTTGGGTTTGCATCAATTTCTGAATCATTCCTGAATGAGTTACCCCACAATTTCTTTCAGTCATTGCAGGGGATCCTGTGATTGAAACTGTCAGGAGTTCTGTGAATGATTATTTTCTGTGGCTCCATATCACTGTAGCCGCTAAGCCAATGTTTTGTTCTTAATATTGAATCAGATCTTTTACATGTGAACCAAAACTTCTTTAAAGCCAATTTTTTGTTCTTAATATTGAATAAGATCTTTTACATGTGAACCAAGCTGCTTTATATCCGTTCCAGTATAGCCCATAAGTTGAAATGAGAAAAAACTTGCTGCCTAGTGTCTTTTCTATATTTTAGCTGGATAAGTTCTAAAAACTTTCTTCCTTATAGAGAAGGTAAAAAGAATCACAAAGCAGAGAATGAACTCTTTACCTTTCAATTAATTGGGTAGAAAAATGTAGAGGCTGTGTCCTAGTAATATTAAGAGCAGGACATCAAGAGAAAACCAAAAATTGTGAAGTTATGAATGAAATGCATTGTCTGCTGTTTCAGCTGGTTTTCCTCTGGCTGTTCTTCCAAAGCATAAAATTGCTATGTCCCACCAACACAATGCACTGGCAGATAAAGGACTAGTTCAGTAAATCTTAATTTTGGAACAGATTCTCGTTTGACAACTGCATTATTTCAGGTCATGTTAGTTCCATCACAGAAAGTGAAGCAAAAAGCTGCTTCAAATCAGGCACAGGCTCTTAGATTTTTTTTAGTATTGCCAAAAGTCTGTGACTTCTAACTAGACATCAGCTGCTTGCTTTCACAGGGTAGTGAGTGATTGCCTACTTAGACTCCATGGATCTGGGAGGGAGTCCTCTAGGAATATAAAACTGATTTAGGTTTGCATTCATTGTTTGAAGGACATAAAAAAAATATTTTTTCAGAAAAATTACAAAAAATGTCTTCCTCTATAAGACCTCAGGAATTAAAATATTTGTTGAGTGTGAATTCTGGTGGCCACTTTCTGAAGAAGGCATATCTGTGAAGTAAAAATTTGCATATACTTTTTCCTGAGACTTGTTGTTTTAGAAGAAACTTCAAACTTCATTGTTATTCATTAGTTCACTAAGATGTGTTTTATATTTTTAATTACTCAGATTTGGTTTCTTTGTATAAAGCAGCAAAGCTAATATTGTCAACAAAAGACTAAAAGGAAATGCAATTTATGAATACTATGGAATATATGTAGGATAAGTCTCTATTATTTCTATGAGATAATCTTCCTGATTAAACTATAATGTTGTCAAAAATATATATGCATATATGTATATTTAAAATTTTTATGTATTCATTCATTCATTCATTCATTTATTTGTCTGCACTGGGTCTTAACTAAGTTGTGGCATGTGGTATCTAGTTCCCTGACTAGGGAATGAAACGGGGCCCCCTGTATTGGGAGTGCACAGTCTAAGTCAAAAGGACCCCCAGGGAATTCCTTGTCAGAAATATGTTATAAATTGACATATCAGTTGTTATATGATATGATATGATATATGATATTATATAACCACCATTTCCCTGGTGGTGGCTCAGCTGGTAAAGAATCTGCCTGCAATGCAGGAGATCTGGGTTTGATCCCTGGGTTGGGAAGATCCCTTTGAGAAGGGTATGGCTACCCCGTCCAGTATTCTGGCCTGGAGAATTCCATGGACTCTATCCATGGCATCACAAAGAGCCAGACATGAATGAGTGACTTTCATTTTCACTGCCCTTTCACTTTTCATCAGTTATTATAACTGCAAATATGATCTTCCACATATAAAATCTTGGTAATAGGTAACATTCAATCATTTTTCATTATTAATCATCACAATACTTTTTTACATGTTCTAGTAAATGTTCTACTTTAAAGTATATGCACTATATTCCTCAGTTGACAGAGCCCTGGGGATGGTTTAAGAGCTAGTGAGACGTCCACAGCCCCAGCCTGAGGGGTAAAGGGGATAAGGTGGCCACTAGATCTCAGAGCTAAGAGTACTATATGGAGAGGGTATCTGCCTAGACCTGCTGACCTAAGGGTAGAGAACTGTATCAGCCATGGTGCCAGCAAAATACATTTCATAAGCATACTCTCTCCCCACTGGTATGGGCTGACCTTACCTCAAGCCAAAGGGCAGGGAACCTGTTAATGTTGTATGTATGGTCCATTGTCTTCAGCCTTAAAGTAGAGGGGAGAAAATAAGATTGGATCAGGAGGAGCAAAGAAAGACACAAAGAATTGTTTGTTTTAGACTCATAGACATTTATATTCATGGATATTTTAAGATCACTGAGAGTGATTGTTTCTTTTGATGTACGTATCTGAGGTTGATATGAATGCTTATTTTCAGGTAGAATATGCTACATACAAATATACTTCTGAGAAATTTACACTCATGTTACTCTTTTAAATCTTTAGTCATGCCTGACTGTTTGCGACCCCATGGACTACAACACACCAGGCTTCCCTGTCCTTCACCATCTCCCAGAGTTTGCTCAAACTAATGTCCATTGTGTGGCCATGTTTACTTATCCCCATTTTCATTATCCACATCTGGCATACAAACTGAGGCAGGTAGGTCAGATTTCACAGCTAGGCTGTCCATCTAGAATGCTTAACTCTTAGATAATAAGTCCAGTCCATACTGTGTAGTAGTTGTGAAAGCCCTGTGATTATTGCATTGACCTAAGTAGATCTCAGGGTTCAACGTACTAGCTGCGCTTTTATTCACTATTAGAAATACTTACATATGTTAACACAGTATTAATGATACATAAAAAACAATATACTTTTATTCAGAGAAAAGTATTAATTATTTTTTATATACCAGAATTTCCACTGGCTAATGCAATTAAAGACTGAAGACATACAAAGTTCAAAGACTTATTTATAGGAGAGATATTTAATTTTATTGCAACTATTTGCTTTAGTTATAACTGGAAGTATGTAAAATCATTGCATGGGACATTCTTATATTAAACTTCAGGGTTTATCTGAAATTCAAATGTACCTGGATTTTTATTTGCTAACTCTGGCAACTTGAAGATGAATAGAAGTCTAACCCTTGGAAAATGTGGGGAAAAAACACTCCAGGCAGAGTGAATATGAGCAAAGAGACCTGCACATAAAAACGTAGTTGTAGGTATACACTGAAGTATGTATTCAGAGAAGAAGCAGTTTGGTTAAGTGAGGTTAGTTCATAATGTCCACAAGAGGGAAGATGAGAAAATGTGACTGCAAGTATGGTTTGAGGTCAGATAATCAAATAATTATACCTTGTCAAAAAGAATCAATACGAACCACACAGAGATTTTTAACTAGAGACAGGTCAAGATCATCTTTGCATTTTTAGAACCATAATATGGAGAGAGTGTTAAAGGATTAACCAAAGTAAAAGGGGGAAGACGTTTTAGAAGGTTCTTCGAATCATCCAGAAAAGAGATGTAAACAGCCTAAATTGCAGTTTAATGAAAAGAAATATTTATTCTTTATATAAAACATGATGAAAGACTTTCTCATTTTTAGTATTCCCCCCCCCACAGTTTTGTTCACATAATTCCTTATAAGTTTTCGTCTGTTTCTTGGGAACTGGCCTCTAGTGACTATTGTGACCCCTGAACTTTCTTGGAACCATGAGGGAGAAGACAAATGATCCCTTGATAAATGCACTGGCCAAAGCACTTAGTGAGTGCCATCTACTTGACAGACTATCCAGGGGCTACCACAGAAAAACAGGAATCTAAACAAAGGATCAAATCTGTCAGCATAGTTTTGTCTCTGTGATACTTGATTTTAACTTTTAAAATGACTTCTTATAAATGCATTCTATAAAAGCTATTTCACTCTCATCAAGTATACCAAAATCAATTCCTCATTATGTCTACCACATGCTTTCTTGAATGGTCACAAAATAAAAGTGAAGTGAAAGATGCATCTGACTCTTTGCGACCCCATGGACTCATGGAATTCTCCAGGCCAGAATCCTGGAGTCGGGTAGCCATTCCCTTCTCCAGGAGATCTTCCCAAGCCAGGGATCAAATCCAGGTCTCCCACATTACAGGTGGATTCTTTACCATCTGAGCTACTAGAGAAGTCTAAGAATACTGGTGTGGGTAGCCTATCCCTTCTCCAGGGAATCTTCCTGACCTAGGAATTGAACTGGGGTCTCCTGCATTATAGGTGGATTCTTTACCAGCTGAACTACCAGAGAAACTCATACATAAAAAAAGATTAAATTTAAATATCAAGTTGATCATAATAAAAAATACTTCTAGAAAGAAATCCTTCACATGAAATGGAGGTGGTTTTCTATATTTTCATTTTCAGTGAAGTAATCATTCATGCAAAACACATGCTTCTTTTTTATTACCTACACCAGTGGTTCCCAACCTTTTTAGCACCAGGGATTGGTGGAAGACAATTGTGGAAGACAATTTTTTCTACTGGCTGGGGGAGGGGGGTGGTGGTTACGGGATGAGTCAAGTACATTACATTTGTTGTGCACTTTATTTCTATTATTATTACATCAGTTCTACCTCAGATCATTAAGCATCAGGTCCCAGAGGCTGGGGACTCCTGGCCTACACAACTCAAAAAAATCATACTTTGATGCAAAATACAGAAGTTATTAAAAAACTTTATGTACTTCACATAATATTGTTTCACTATTGTTCTATTTTAAAAGACGCTTTTTAAAAAAGAATCAGAAATCAATGAAGGCCTTAGTTTTATTTCATGGCATAACGAAACAAGAATCAATATGAAAACAAATGGATCAGAAGTACCAAATAATACTAATAAAAGCTTCATCCAGTCAATAATGGGACCAAGAGAGCTTGTGTACTGAGAGCAAGTAGAAAGAAGAATTTATATCCCATTAATACAAGAGAATAGCTGAGCTTTAACCCTGCATAACTGAAGTCAGTTCACTGACCTTTACATCTTGTTGAATGTGTGAATGTTTCCCACAAGAAGAAAAAGTCCATAGTCCACTGAGACAAAGATCTGTCCATTCATTAAAACAAACAAAACAGGAACATATTTTGATATGTTTCCATTAAAAATGATACCTTGTTCTAGCCTGTCAAGTACCCATCTCTGTATATGAGGCATAAAAACAGTAAGGATGGATTCGATACTAACTACGCGATGCTTACTTTCCTTCAATGATAATTGTCTTAATGTCTGTTTTAATCAGTATTAACTATGAGCAATAACATGCTTTTAATTATGTTTTAAACGAGTCCTTTATTGGGCTGTTTAGGGAAGCAAATTAGTCAAAAGGAGCTGTTAATCAAAAACGTGTTACTGGCACAAAATAAATGTTCATTTAAGGAGTCATTTGAAATAAACCTGGCTCATTGCCTCTGACAACCTGCAAGGACACCAGGGCTCCTGAGGATAACTCCTCCAGTACTTGCCTGGATACGCCTTGCTGCTCAGAAGTTATAAGGAGAAACATTAAGCAATTTAGGTCATTCATCAGCTAACTTTTACTACTGTACTCAAGAAAATGAGCCTCCTAGGAACTTCACAGCAGATCTATTCGTTCATTAGCTAAGTAATATTGAGAGAGATGTTCCTGTCACTGCGAATGGAGAAATCTATTGCACTGAATTTTACTGGTATCCCTTTTGTGTATGAGCTGTCTTTGCAAATTCCAAGGTATTTAGGTTGAAAAACTAGCATAATTATCTCTGAACATTTTTCGTATATATTCATTTCCTTTTATTGAACGATCTCTGGCCGGAATGTACCACTGGGCAAGATTATATATTTTATGTGACTCTCCAGACTTAGTACTGGGCTTTCTCACCATTATCCTCTATTAGCAAGATGCAAATTGTTATGCAACTTTGGAAAAGATCTCAGAGCAATTGTTTTGACGATTTAATTCCTCAATTTTAAAATAACTGAAAACTATGTGATGTTAACTAAACTATGTAATGTTAACTAACAAAATGATCTGTGAAGATCATTTTGCAATGTATACAGATACTGAATTATTGTATTTTACACTTGAAACTGTTGTATGTCAATTAAACCTCAATAAAAAGTATTTTTAAAAAATATGCCATTTTGCAATTAAAATGTTAATTTTAAAGTTTATGTATGTTTATGTGTTGGCTAGTCCACTTGACCTAAGGACTTTTATTTACGATTTACTAGTCTATCCTCCATATTTGAAGGTTAAGACTACTAAGAAGTACATGTATACACTATATATTTAAAATAGATAACCAACAAAGACCTACTGTATAGCACAGGGAACTCTGCTTAATATTATGTAACAACCTAAATGGGAAAATAATTTGAAAAAGAATGGATACATGTATTTGTATAACTGAGTCACTTTACTGTACACTTGAAACTACCATAACATTGTTAATCAACTCTAATAGGAAATAAAAAGCTAAAAATTAATTAAAGTAATTATAGTTACATAATCTATTGAATGCTATATTTCTTGGAAATGTTAAAAAGATAAAAATGAAAGCTTAAAAAAATCTAAAAATGCAAGATAATGACAACAAAAACAACTACTAAAAATTAGATTATTTCAGTGAGTATTTTTCCACCATATTATAATATATTTTTGGAAATCCAATCTTCAAAGTAGAACTACTCCTTTTTGAAAAGCTTAAGTAGGTATGTGGCCACTACAGTGATCTTTGTACAACTTTTGCTCACCGAGAGGCTTGGCATGCAATGGACAAGCATAAATGTGACTGAATGTTTTCTACACATACATATGTCAAGCACCTACTATATGTCAGACATTGAGTAAGTATGAGGAATTCATAAGGAAAAAGACATAGCAAGTTCTTCTCACTGAGCTGTACAGTCTCATGTAGGGCTTAACAGTCTCCTTTCTCAATATACAGCACTAATCCAATATAGCATTAAGCAAGCTGAACAATACTGTCTGAGGGTGACACTATCTGTGGTATCTATTTACCACTTCCTGGTTTTCTGGAAAGTGTAGACATAGTCACAGACATTCCACCATGCACATTTTCTTTTGTCTCTTAATTGTTTTGTGTGTGTGTGTGTGTGTGTGTGTGTGTGTGTGTGTTGTTTTTCTGGTTTGATATTCAGTCTTTAAGTGAAGGGAGTCAAACAAGAGTGAATGTTCTCTTAAACCCCCAGATGTGGCCCAGTTTGCTGACTGGAGAGGGAAGGCTGGGAGTCTGGTGTGCAGATAAAAGCTTGGTTGGTATCCTAACACGGCTCCCTTTAAGGAATATAAAGCATAAGGAATATATTTATATTCTTTAAGGAATATAAAGCATAAGTTTCCTTTTTTAATTCAGAAAGGTAGTAGCAATCTAAGGCAAAGATACTCTAAAATGATTCTAGAGCATTAAGATGTAGTCTGATGAACAGATGGAGCCTGAAATGCTTAAACTCTCTGAAGTGATTTTCCCAGTCAGATGAGGAGGCCAAAAATTAAACAAATAAGAAAATTACCCTGAAAAAAAGCAAAGGCAGTCAAGTCAAGACATCTTAAGGTCTGTTTTGCCTGCCCCAGAAATGACATGAATGACAAGGAGAATCACTAACAGTATGTTCAAGTACATCACAGTTGTAAAGAATGAAGTTTTTCATATTGACAGTCAGACCCCAGAGGCTTGATGGATATGAACTGGCCTACAGGGGTCAGGTGCAGAGGTCAGGGTTGGAGTAGGGTCAACTGTAAACCTGGATGAAGTTTTGCTCCCATAATGATTAAAAGTGAGAGAAATCCTTGAGACATCTTGAATGGGTTTATTATTACCTTACACCCTGGCTGTTCCCAGAAAAATAATGACTCACATTAATAGAGCCCATGCTGTGTACCATTTTGGTGCAAAGTGCTTTATAAACATTATCTCATTTAACTTTCTCTCTAGGTAGCTCCTATTTTTGTCCTCAAATTAAAGGGATGGGACTGGTATTTTAAAATATTAAGTGATTTCTCAGTCATGCCTCAGAGATAGGACTTGAACCCAGGTCTCAAATGCAAATTCATAGCTTGAAGACCAACCAAGGGAAGCTACCAGACCTGTATCAGCCTGTGAGATGAGTTTGTAATAAGCTTTGATTGCTTTATTCTAGTGAGATGTTGTGGTTTTTCTGACTGGAACCAGCCTATCTTATCCTGGATAATGTAGAAACTTTCACCTGGTCAAGTCACATATACAATATCCTCTTTAGTATTTGTGAATTGAATGGGTGAGTAGATAAATGAGTAAATAAATATAGGCACCTACCAGGATTTTAAATCTTAATTATCTAATATATTGGGTAAATTTGGACTTCCCTGGTGGCTCAGAATATAAAGAGTCTGCCTACAGTGTGGGAGACCCGGGTTCAATCCCTGGGTTAGGAAGGTCTCCTGGAGAAGGAAACGGCAACCCACTCCAGTATTTTTGCCTGGAAAATTCCATGGATAGAGGAACCTGGTAGGCTATAGTCTATGGGGTCACAAAGAGTCCAATATGACTGAGTGACTTCACTTTCACTTTCTTTGGCTAAATTTAATTATCATAGCAACCCTGGAGGTGCACCAGGCTTATCCGTCCATGGGATTTTCCAGGCAAGAGTACTGGAGTGGGTTGCCATTTCCTTCTCCAAGGGATCTTCTCGACCCAGGGACCGAACCAAGGTCTCCCGCATTATAGGCAGGCGCTTTATCCTCTGAGCCACCAGGGAAGCCCAAACTAGTCCAGACTCTGTCCTATAGAGACATTTTCTGGTGTCTTGGCCATGTATTACTTTCTAATGCCTGACATCTACACAACATTTCTTCCTGACCCAGGAATCAAACCAGGGCCTCCTGCATCGCAGGCAGATTCTTTACCAAATGAGCTGTGAGGGAAGCCCCATAAAAATCCAATGATGCAAATTTTACTCTATTTCTTTTTGTTTTGTTATTACTGGTATAGGCTTTGGTATGTTAAGTAACTGATTAAAGATCACATAATTGTTAAATATCAAAGCCTAATTTTAAATGCACAAATTTTTATCCAAATTATTTTTTGTTAATTTTTTGCACTATTAGAGCCTTCTCCAATTGTAGCACTTGATAATCTGAACACCCTAGAAAATAAATGAAGCAAAGGTTCTCTTTTTCAAGCCTGGTCTCCATTTATTAACTTGCTAATGTTGCAATGTGAATTTGAGTGATTTAAAAATCATTTCTGTATATAATGGACAATTAATATATTGGAGGATTATATACTTAATCTGTATCATAACAGTTATCTTAATGAAAATATATGTTCTAATTTAAGTTATGTCTATTCAAATCATGCTTGCTATTGACTAAGTGCTGTCATAAATGAGGTACTCCTATCATAAGATTTTTTTTAATAGTAGAACTCATTGCAAACTCTTTTCCCAGAAGGCTGTATTCAGATGTGAAAGGAGGGCAGAGAACTCATGTCAGACCAGTGAGAAAAGGGATAAAATACCATAAAAACTCTTTTAACAACTTCTTGTTTTCACTGGTCCCAAGTCTGCCTTGTACATGCCTCCCTCTCTCATAGCTATTGAAAATGTTGGAGAGTAAACCATATGAACAGGGAGAAATGGAAAGCTGAGGTATCTTACTGGTACCTTGTAGCTGCTCAATTAATACTAGGAATTGACTCAATATGAGAGAGATAGTTAAGAATGGAAGATCTGGTTTAGCATGGGTAAACTGAGCAATACTGCTTTGATTGATTCCCACTAAATTCTATCATTGCATATCCAGTTGGAAAATGTCTTTAATTATTAAACATTAGAATTTTAATTCAGCATTAAGAATAACTCAACTTTACTATGTATATAAACCCTTTAGAACATCTCAGCCAAATATCTTAATAAAATTTATATGTACTGATAGTATCTTACTATAAGTTATTTAATTTTGATTTTTATGAAAGACCCACAAACATATAAACTAAAATGTCATTTTAAATACTATCTTTTATTTAATAATTAAGAACTGATTGCTTTGGGGAATGAATACTTGAATATATCAACAGTAATGTTAGGGTTGTGTTAGAAGTGGATTGCTGCATGATGATGGAGGCTAGCCACTTAACTTTTCAAATGACCGTCTTCCTCATTAAGTGTTAGGTTAGTGCCTCTCCATTGATCATTTCGTTGCACAAACCACAATAAGAGATTACATCTGACCCCACTCCATAACTGAAGGATTTTCCAGTTAATGATACAACCACAGTCTGCCTGTTTTAGACTATTAGAGCTGCAGAAATGTGATCTTTGCAATATAAAGTAATTACTAAACTCCCTGTCTATATCATCTGGCACATTTATTTCAACTAGCACTGATGATAACTTTCTTCTGGCTTTAAACTTCTATCAAACTCTCCTTTTGTTTGTTGTGGGTATAGAGTCAAACAATTTCCGCTGGAAGAAGACAGGAAACCAATGACTAGATCTATGCATATCTTAAATCAGAACCACCTAGCATCTATTTTCATAGCCAAGTTGAAACAAAACCTTATTTGATAGTTTTTAATCATAAAATAACATCTTTAGCTTTCAAAGTTAGATGATTTGGCCCTTCTGTATGTCACTCTGAATGGAACCAGATTTTGTAGAAATTTGTTTGTGAAAATCATATACAGAACATTTGTTTCAGGCTGAGAAACTAATTTTTAAAATCTTAATGGTATAACTTGAATCATTTTTTAAAAAGTAAACATCCATGGTGTTGATGCCCTAAGAAACCAAATTTAACTTTCAGGTTTAGAGCTGTTTCAGGGATTTTCAAAGAGGGTGGTATTGCCCTAAAGGGGTAATAATTACGTATCTGGGGATTGGGGAAGTGCTCATCTTTTAATGTATAAAATACAGATATACATACAGTACATAATGGACAGTATATACACTAAAATGTCATGGGAGGATTAGATAAAGATGTGTAAAGGCTTCTAAGGAAAGCAATAATAAACATGAAGCTGAGAAACACTGTGCTATTCTGATGCATTTGAAGCTCAGAAGAAAAGTCAACATATAATATAATTTATAGAACAATTCAGAGACATTTATAGAACTATTCAGTCTCTAGTTGCTGTATTTTATAAATGAAGACAAAACATTACTTCAGCCTCTTTCATTTTAAACCAGTTTTTACATGTTACATTCCATGAACAGAAACCAACCAGCTATAAACTATCCATAAATATCTTATTTTCTCCTATAGAACTTGAAGATGTTTTTCTCCTATAGTAAGTGAGACGTTTGTTGTTGTTTAGTTGCTAAGTCATGTCCAACTCTTTTATGACCCCATGGACTGTGACCCAACAAGCTCCTCTGTCCGTGGGATTCTCCAGGCAAGAATACTCCAGTGGGTCACCATTTCCTTCTCCAGGAGATCTTCCTGACCCAGAGATCAAAACCACATCTCCTGCATTGGCAGGAGGATTCTTTACCACTGAGTCATCAGGGAATCAAGTGAAATGTTTAGCCACTGTGAAATGTTTTGCTCTATCCTAGATACTCTTTAATTGAGATGTAATCGGTATATTGTGTAATTTTAAAGTGTACAGCATGTTAATTTGATGCATGTATGTGTTGCAATATGATTACCACTGTATAACACCTCTATTATGTCACACAATTATCATTTCTTTCTTGTGGCAAAAACAATTACGATCTAGTCTCTTAGCAACTTTGAAGTTTTTAATACAGTATTTGTGTTGGCCATAACCACTATGCTGTGCATTAGATCTTCAGGACTATTTATCTACTTGTTACAAGTTTATACCCTTAAATATTTCCCCAATCCCTGACCCTCAGGCTCTGGTGACCACCATTCTATTTTCTGTTTTTACTAAAGCAGCTTTTTAAAACTCTCTACCTTTTAATGATAGTCTAGAATTTATAGGCCTTTTCCTGTCACTACCCTTTTTCCTAGATGGGTCACTTATTGACCCCAAATAAACACAACACAGATGCACTTATGGGTACCACTATTCTCTAGCCAGGTGAGATCACTGATTCATTATTCAGTTTAAAGTGATGTGCTTACATGGCCATCAATCTTTCCCTCACATCTTTCCAATTCTTAGGCAATAGACCTATGCTTGCTTATTTCACAAAGTCAAATATCAAAATAAAAAATAAAAATATGAAAGTTATTCATAAGTGGCATGGAGACTTATCACCACTAACTCTGTCTTTTATTTACTGATTCACAATGTAAACTAAAGCTTCTATCACATCTCACAACAACCAAATCTCTAGGACAAAAAGTATCAAACAAGGAAAATAAAACCTTGTATGTCACTTTGGAAAGGTTACCAATACTTATCCTAAGTCCAGGGATGAAATAGCTTAAATTTTACTCTAAAATTGTAAAAAGAAACATCAAGAATGTCTTATTTTATGTGTAATATAAACAATACAAATAGTAACACAAATATATATGCTATAATTGATCACGTATAATGTCTATTAAAGCTAAGGACTGAGTAATTAATGGGAAACACCTCTAGCGCATCACATCAAAAACATTTACAGTATTCTCATAACAATGCTGATTCGAGGATAATACTACACTGGGTTGGGGGTGATTCAGAATAAATACCCTAGGGTTTCTATTCTAAGCTCATATTTAAAATATCTAAAAGTAGATTGGTTGTGGATAAAATGGTATTTTAAATAACGTAAACTTGGAAAGAAGAGATTAAATGACTACTAACTGCATGCATATAACATATAATAACTGTGTTATTAGAATAATATTAAATAGAGTAATCAAGTCCAAAAACAATGAGAGTTCTCAATCTAATATGCTTATACCTAGTTTTGCATGAAAAAGAGTAAAAAAAATTTTTTTAGACTTTTTAACATATATTATCAGACTAGGATATGCCATATAGTCATAGACTGAGAAACATGCTCTATTTTTAAACTTTTATATCTATAATACACCATACATAAATATATAATCAATAAATAGGTAATATAACTAATGCTATTTAAAAAGAAGGAGCAATAAATAGTATATCTGAACAACAAAAAATGAAGATGAAATGATTGAGAGAACTCAGCATCTTAAAAACTGACATGTTCATAGGTTAGTGTGTTTTTTCAAATATCAATCATATACATGAAACAGTTTAATAATCTAAAATATAAAATGCGTAATTATCTCTGGGCTTTTTAGAAAAGAATTTCTAAAAGGATGCATATAAAATATTTTGCACCATTTTATGTAGCAAAGTGTAAAGTATTTAAAAGTTGGGGGAGAAAATCTATTGATAAGATCAAAAACTTGGCAAGAAAGCAAGAAAACACTTTCTATGAGGTTCAATCTCATTTCATGATAGGCAGTATAATTTCATGACTGTAGTTTTTATAAACATATCCACTCTTTAAAGTTAATAATATTGTAGTATTTCCTTTAAAGAAAAAAAAATGACATGACAAAATGCTAAGTGACTTCTGGCGTCTTTTGAACCTGTTTTCTTCAAACATTCATTACTTACTCTAGGCCAGGTAATCAGGTTCAAGAACAGATGTAGGTGTCAGAGAAGGACAAGAAATAACAATAAAAATCAAAATATCCATGAGTAGTTGTTCTGGGCAAAAGTGTATCTTTTTCATTATTAAATTCATGGGACTGAATTGTTATGGATGATTTTGTATATGTTAAGGGAAGTTAATTAAAGGGAATCTCAATGGAACCATTAGTGATAGCATGAGGTTTGGTAAGACTTGAACACCATCCATAGTGTTTTAATGACTCAAATGCCTGAATTGCTCCCACAGTTTGTACTGTCTCATTAGTCACCAGGAATGACTTCAGAGGGTGTACAGGGTATAAAGGAAGGACATCAGTTCAGTAGGAATATATCTATTACACATATTGATTGAATAAGCAATTTATAATACACCAGAACAATTATTTTGCATTTGTAAATTTTATTCTTTTGATTAATATTAGAAAATTAAATTGGAAAAATAAAGTGTTAACTTGATAAAAGTACCAGCATACATTCAAGGCTTTATAAAGCACTAATACCTCAAATAGCACTTAATGTAAAAATAAAAAATATTTCAAGGGATGATTTCTTAAATTATTACATGATACAAGTAGTACTCCAAAATTATTCAAGGGATGATTTTTAGGGGGAAAAAACACAATAATAAAAATAAATCCTCATGTTTCTATGTATCTTTAATAATTTAGTTGTTATAATAATCATAGAATCATATATATCATAATTTTTAAAATTATGGAGACACATAATAAGCTGACCAATGCTTTACAGTCCCTGGCTGTAGTAAATATTACCCAAATAATTTAACTGTTAAATAATTTTATGAATAGGCTCATTAGAAAACTGACTCATCATGTTATAGACCATAGCCATGTCATCTAGAAGCTAGGAAAAGTTTACTCCAACCATAGTGATGCCATATTGGATTACATATTACTTAGTGAATTTTTCTGCCTAAAGCACTATTTTCACTTTGTATATAAACTGTATTCTAGGTCTTGTTACCATTACATTATCTCACATAAATATTAGGACTAGATATATTCAACAAGACCTCTTTTACTGAATAGCATAATTTTTCAATCAGAACTTAATCACAATTTTCAGTTTGTTTTGATTAAATAAACTAATGAAAACCTAATTTATTGGGAAGAGATACTTCTTATTTTATTTACCTTGGTTTGAACTGTAACTTCTTATGTTTCTAGTTAAACTTTTAAAGAAAAAGAAAGGTATTAGGGAAGGAGGATAAAGTAAAAGTTAGTTTCTAATATACTAAAGATAAAAATCAAGGTGATCATTCATCATATCTAGTTTAAATTTTGTGAAAACTGAAAAGAATTGTATTTTCATCATAGCAATCTCCATTTTTACCCCTCTTTGGCTGTACGTGGGTCGAGATGAAAGCAACTCTAATATAAATATAGTTAACCCTTGAAAAATGTGAGTTTGAACTGTGAAGGTCCACTTATGAACAGTTTTTGTTTTTTTTCCAATAAATACATTAGGAAATTTGTGGAAGATTTGTGACAACTGGAAAAAAACCTCACAGATGAAACTGTGTAGCCTAGAAACATAAAAAAAAAAAAAGAATCAAAAAAATTAGGTATGTCATGAATGCATAAAACATATCAAGATACTAGTCTATTTTATTATTTGCTACCATAAAATAGACACAAATATATTATAAAATGTTAAACTTTATCAAAATGTAAGGCACACATTTGCAGTCCCAGGGAAATGTAAAGGTTAACTGTAGTACATCCGTGTACTGCGGTTATAATTTTGTAGCCATCTCCTGCTGCTATTGCTGCTATTGTTCAAGTGTTGTGAATATCCACTTAAAATGTCTTGTGACTCTCATCATCTCAATGTGATCAGCTTGTTTCTCCAGTAAATTGAATATCCTAATAAAAAGTGATCTCTCTTGGTTCTTGTGTATTTTTCATTGTGTTTAGTGCAATACCATAAACCGTGAATAATGCTATAGGACCCATATAAAGTGTCACTAGTGATGCTAGAAGTGCTTTCATGAAGCAGAGAAAAGTCATGACATCACAAAGAAAAGTTGAACTGCTTGATATGTACCACAAATAGAGGTCTGCAGCTGTGGTTGCCAGTCATAACAAGAAAAATGAATCCAGAGTGAGGGCTATTGTAAAAAAAAATTATAATAAATACATAAAAGAAATCCATGCCGCCATGACTAGAGCTATGCCAGCAGGCATGAAAATCTTGCACTTCCTGCAAAATACCTTTCTATCTCACATTGAGAATGTAGCTCTTATGTGGATGCAAATTGCTAAAGAAAGTCATACCTACACACTCAAATATGATTTGAGAAAAAGCAAAGTAATTACACAACAACTTAAAGCAAAAAAAGGTAAAGGATCTAAAGCTGGAGAATTTAATGCCGGCAAAGGATGGTTTGATAATTTTAGAAAGAAGTTTGACTTAAAAAAAAAAAAAGTCAAGATAAAAGGAGAAGCAGCTTCTACCAACTAAGCATCAGCAGATGAGTTCCCAGACATTATTCAGAAAATCACTGAGGAGGAACGAAATCTACCTGATGGGTTTTTAATGCAGACGAAAGTGCCCAATTCATGGGGGGAAAGATGCACAGAGGACATTTATTAATAAGGAAAATAAGCAAGTAGCAGGATTTAAGGCAGGAAAGAACAGGCTAACTCTACTGTTGTGTGCAAATACAGTCAGGATTATGTTCAGGACTATCCTTGTCTATAAAGCTGCCAGTCCTTGGGTTGTACAGCAAAAAATCACAAGAAATCTTTTTCTGGATTGGCTCCATTGATACTTTGTTCCTGAAGTTAGGAAGTACCCTGCCAGTAAGAGACTGGTTTTAAAGTTCTTTTGATATAGGACAATGTCTCCTGGACACTCAGAATTGCATGAGTTCAACACCAAAGGTGTTGGTGGTCTACCTGCCCCCCAACACAACATCTCTTAAATCAGCCTCTAGATTGGGGGGCTCATAAGAATCTTTAAGGTTCATTACACAAGGTTCATGCAAGGATGGACATGATAAAGAACAGAAATGGTAAAGACCTAATAGAGGCAGAAGAGATTAAGAAGAGGTGGCAAGACTACACAGAAATACTATATAAAAAGGTCTTAATGACCCAGATAACCACAATGGTGTGGTCACTCACCTAGAGCCAGACATATTGGACTGTGAAGTCAAGCAGGCCTTAGGAAGCATTACTACCAAAGCTAGTGGAGATGATGGAATTCCAGCTGAGCTATTTCAAATCCTAAAAGATGGTGCTGTTAAAGTGTTTCACTCAATATGTCAACAAATTTGGAAAACACAGCAGTGGCCATAGGACTGGAAAGGATCAGTCTTCATCCCAATTCTGAAGAACGGCAGTGCTAAAGAAGGTTCAAACAATCAGGTAATTGTGCTCACTTCCCATTTTAGTAAGGTTGTGCTCAAAATCCTTCAAGTTAGGTTTCAAGCAGTACTTGAATTGAGAACTTTCAGATGTTCAACTGGGTTTAGAAAAGGCAGAGGAACTAGAGATCAAATTGGCAATATTCATTGCATCACAGAGGAAGCCAGGGAGTTAAAAAAAAAAAATCTACTGTTTCACTGACTACGCTAAAGCCTTTGACTGTGTGGATCACAACAAACTGTGAAAAATTCTTAAAGAGATGGAAATACCAGACCATCTTGCCTCTTGAGAAACCTGCAGGTCAGGAAGCAACAGTTAGAATCTTAGATGGAACAACTGACTGGTTCAAAATTGGGAAAGGAGTATGACAAGGTTGTGTATTGTCACCCTGTTTATTTAACTTATATGCAGAGCTCAGTTCAGTTTAGTCACTTAGTCATGTCCAAGTCTTTATGACCCCTTGGACTGAAGCATGCCAGGCCTCCCTGTCCATTGCCAACTCCCAGAGTTTACTCAAACTCATGTCCATTGCTATGGTGATGTCATTCAACCATCTCATCCTCTGCCATTCCCTTCTCCTCCTGCCTTCAATCTTTCCCAGCATCAGTGTCTTTTCAAATGAGTCAGTTTTTCACATCAGGTGGCCATAGTATTGGAGTTTCAGCTTCAGCATCAGTCCTTCCAATGAATATTCAGGACTGATTTCCTTTAGGATGGACTGGTTGGATCTTCTTGCAGTCCACAGGACTCTCAAAAGGCTTCTGCAACACCACAGTTCAAAAGCATCAATTCTTCAGCACTCAGCTTTCTTTTTAGTGCAACTCTCACATCCATACATGACTACTAGAAAAACCATAACTCTGATCAGACAGAATTTCATTGGCAAAGTAATGTCTCTGATTTTTAATATGCTGTCTAGGTTGGTCATAACTTTTCTTCCAATGAGCAAGCATCTTTTAATTTCATGGCTGCAGTCACCATCTGCAGTGATTTTGGAGCCCCCCCCCCCCAAAAAAAAAGTCTGTCACTCTTTCCACTGTTTTCCCATCTATTTGCCAAGAAGTGATGGGACCATATGCCATGATCTTAGTTTTCTGAGTGTTGAGTTTAAAGCCAACGTTTTCCTTCTCCTCTTTCACTTTTATCAAGAGGCTCTTTAGTTCTTCCTCGCTTTCTGCTATAAGGGTGGTGTCATCTGCATATCTGAGGTTATTGATATTTAGCCCAGCAATCTTGTTCCAGCTTGTGCTTCCTCCAGCCCAGAATTTCTCATGAAATGCAGAGTACATGATATGCAGAGTACATCATGTGAAATGCCAGGTTGGCTGAGTTACAAGCTGTAAGCAAGATTTCCAGGAGAAATATCAACAACCTTAGATAGGCAAATGGTACCACTCTAATGGCAGAAAGCAAAGAGGAACTAAAGAGCTTCATGATGAAGGTGAAAGACGAGACTGAAAAAACTGGATTAAAACTCAGTATTAAAAAAAAAGTAAGATCATCACATCTGGTCCCATCACTTCATGGCAAATAAAAGGGGAAAAATACTGGAGTGGGTAGCCGTTCCCTTTTCTAGGGGATTTCCCCAACCCAGGGATCGAACCTAGGTCTCCCACATTGCATGTGGATTCTTTTCCAGCTGAGCCACAGGAGAAGCCCAAGAATACGGGAGTGCATAGCCTATCCTTTCTCCAGTGGATCTTCCCAACACAGGAATTGAACTGAGGTCTTCTGCACTGCAGATGGATTCCCTACCAACTGAGCTATCAAGCTATCACAAACCTAGACAGTGTATTAAAAAGCAAAAACAGCATTTTGCTAACAAAACTATGCATAGTCAAAACTATGGTCTTCCCAGTAGTCATGTATGAATGTGATAGATGGACCATAAGGAAGTGAGAACACTGAAGAATTGATGCTTTCAAACTGCAGTGCTGGAGAAGACTCTTGAGAGTCCCTTGGGCAGAAAGGAGATCAAATCAATCAATCCTAAAGGAAATCAATCCTGAATATTCACTGGAAGGACTGAAGCTGAAGTCACCTGATATGAAGAGCCAACCCACTGCAAAAGACCCTGATGCTGGGAAATATTGAGGGCAGGAGAAGGATGTGACAGAGGATGAGATGGTTCAATGGCATCATTGACTCAATGTACATTAGTTTGAGCAAACTCTGGGAGACAGTGAAGGACAGGGAGTCTGATGCACTGCAGTCCATGCGGTCACAGAGTTGTACATGATTGAGTGACTGAACAACACCACCACAGAGTAACTTATGAAGATGACTGCTAATGCTATGGAACATCACAAAAGTCTCTAAGGATTACAACAATGGCATCTTCAGTAGTGTAACATAAAAGGTTGTGAAAGCCAGTAAGCCCTAAATAATAAATTCTTGATGGAGAAGACTGTGTCCAGATGTATGTGACTTCAAAGGATTTACGACAGAACCAAATAAGGAAATCATGAAAGATACTGTGTTCATGGCAAAAAGGTGGTGGGATGGTGGTGAAGAGTTTTAAGATATGCATCTTGAAGAAATTCAAGAGCTAACCTTCACCACAATAGCACGCTAGAAGAATTAACAGATGATTTGATGGATTTGAGTGCTTCTGAATCAGTGCCAAATGATGAAGAAGAATATGCAGAAGAAGCAGTGCCAGACAGCAAATTGACACTGGATAATCTGGCAGAAAGGCTCCTATTATTCAAGGCTGCTTTTCACTTCTTTTATTCCATGAACTCTTCTATGATGAGAGCATCAAACTCTGAACTCTTCTATGATAAGAGCACTGAAACTAAAGTAAAAGTAGAAGGGGAATTGGTGCCATAAAGAAACATTTTTAGAGAAATGAAGAAGCAAAAATGTCAGACAGAAATTATAATGTAAAGTTATAACAAGTATGCCTGCCTCTGATGCCTCCCTTTCTACCTCCTCCACCTCTTCCACTTCTGAGACAGCAAGACCAACCCCTCTTCTTCCTCCTTCTCAGCCAGCTCAATGAGAAGACGAGCAGGATGGACACCTTTAGGATGGTTTACTTCCACCTGAATTACTATTGACTAATAATTATCATGCCTAAAGTTAATAAACTTATCTGTTATATATATATGTGTGTTGCCTGTATGAAAATCTAATAACTACATGAGAGGTTTTTGGGCCACCATTATCATCAACATTGTCTAAGTATTCATCATGCGCAAGACTTGTACTGAAGTGGCTAGCCTATCCTTACAGACATAAAGAGAGTAATAGTTAATATAAGATGAATAATGTCTTAGTTTTCTTACCGTGTTGTACTTTGCTTTCAAAGAATTATGTGATTAGGCAGTATACCTCCCTTTGTCTCCTAATTGGAGAAACTGAGTATCAGACTATCATCACAAGTAGTCTCTAAAAATGTAACAATGTTTCCAATATTGTATCATGAGTACAACTGTAATACTATATGTCATAAAATTCTTATTATGATTCATTCATTAGTGTACAGGCTAGGGTAGCATGAGGTCACGCTATGATTTCACTAGGCTACCATAAAACAATCATACTGCTGCTTCCTTGCTCTCAATAAACTAATCAATTTACCTGTAAATAAATAAAAATTTTTTCACATTATCTTTTCACTTTTGATGTCTAGTGTTAGTGATACATATAACATCTACAATGTTTGGTATCATGTAACCCACTCCAGTGTTCTTGCCTGGAGAATCCCAAGGATGGTGGAGCCTAGTGGGCTGCCGTCTAAGGGGTCGCACAGGGTCGGACACGACTGAAGCGACTTAGCAGCAGCAGCAAGGCAATGTTGATGTAAATACTAATGGACAGACCATTCACATTGTGAATGGACAGACAACATAATGGAAAGACAACATAAATTTATGGTATGTATAAATACAATGTAGTACTATAACTTTATTTTCTCTTCATTATGGTTTTATTAATAGCATTTCTCCTCTTTAGCTTGCTTTATTATAAGAATAGAGTATATAATATACAAAATTTGTGTTAACCCACCGTGTATGCTATTGTGTAAGGCTTCCAGTCAACAGTAGGCTATTAGCAGTTGTTTTAGGGGAGTCAAGTTATATGTGGATTTTGAACTGTGCAAGAGGTCATCACCCATAACCCTTGTGTTATTCAAGGGTCATTTGTACTTTTATTACATCATGCTTTCACACTTTTTAAGACACCAATTTCTTCATTTAAAGAATAAATATCTGGCTTAAATTATGCTTTAATGTCCTTTTTGTACTAAAAAGTCTATATTCGTGCAAACTATACAGTCTTTAAATGCAAGATAGTCACCTGAAAACTGGCATTTACTTCATACACAGCATTGAGAAGATTGCAAAAATCTACCAAAACTGTAATATCAAGAATGGAATAGAAGAGACTAAACAGACAAGAGAGCTTGATTAATATTTGAAAGACTTAAAGCAGATGGCATATTACTATAGAATAAAATAGAGTTGAGAAAGCTGAACTCCATACAACAGAAGACAATATAGCAAAGATGAAAATGTGACAACTGGAAAGAAATGTATTTTCATGAGAAACAGTGACTTAATCTTTTAAGGTAGGAGACACTTGAACATGTTTAATTATCAATGAGAAGCATCCAACTCCAAGAGTATGTCCGAATAATCAGAAGCAAATTGAAAACCATTTGAGACTAGTGTTAAAGATGTTTGTGGTGATGTTAATATGTTCTGTTATACAAATTTTTCCACTTATGCATAGATTCTCAGAAGTGAGTGCAGAGAAAAGAGATGGCAGACTTCATCCAGGTTTGAATTTTCACTGAAAAAGTGTGAAATTGGTTACTGGTGGAATGTTCTTAAAAAAGATGGATCGTGAGACCAAAATGGATAAGATACATAGATGAAAAGGAGGAGTGATGGATTTGAACAGGCAAAGGCTTAATTTTAACTGGAGGTTTTGCATGTGTCATTAAAGAATATAGTTACAGAACAATGAAAATACAACTGAGAAGATTCCATGACATTTTCAATCATGTATAAAGGGAAAAGAGTGAGTTTCAAACAAGCAACAATTTAGAAATGGTGCCCTAGCTTTTCCTTGCTAAAAAACTCATTTGATGTCCTCCAGAACATTACACAAGGAATATCTGGAAGTTATTTTGGTAGGTTCCATGAAAAAAATTGAACTCACACACATATAAAAAAGGAAAAGAAATTCCAGACTATTGGTTTGGCCATAGGTGTGAAATGTAGTCAATATAAATGAGAACAGGAAGCCAGGGGACTCTCAGTTGAATGATTCCATGAAGAAAGAGAAAACAAAAAATATGCAATTAAGAATCAGGACTTTCTGGACTTTCCTCATGGTCCAGTGGTTGAGAGTCCACCTGCTGATGCAGGGGTCATAGGTTCAATCCTTGGTCAGGGGAGATGCCACATGCCACAGAGCAACCAAGCCCACGCGGCACAACTACTGAACCTGTGCTCGAGAGCCTGTGCTCCCCAGGAGAAACCCTTACTCTCAGCAACTAGAGAAAGCCCACACACAGCAGAGAAGACTAAGCACAACCAAAAACAAAATGAATTAAAACAATTTTAAGAATCTGGACGTTCTTAGTTCAGTAAAGAGGAGGACAACTTTCTTATCTTAAAAATTACAAAGTAACTAAATTTACAGTCAACAGAGTTGTTCAAGATGAATCAAATATGAATCAGATGGAAATACTACACCATTTTAAAACTTTAACATACTACTTATTTTTTTACTAAATAATATGTAAAGCAATAATAATATGCATAATGCAAGTTTTCAATGTCTACAAAGTTAAAAGTATGGTATAAAATTTGACACTGTAAAGTTTTAGACCAAAATATATCTGAGTATAAAGAGAAATAGGGAGAGAGATGAAATTATAGTGGAAAATTTTAAAAATAGAGGTTTGAATTATGACCTAAAATATAGATATAGTTACTAGAAAATTAAAAATAATAACAGAAAAGCAAACATGACATAAAGGAGTAATGAAAGTAGGAAGTAACATATTCCACTAATCTTCCATGTAGATAATTTATAACATTTATCAAATAGAATTCAGAGATAAAAGAATAATATTTAGAATTAGTTATATAACTGACAGAAGAACTAAAACCAGAAAATGCTTAAAGCTTTTAACATTTTGATCACATGAGAGGAGACAAGCTGTGACAAATACTATATTCAATTAATAGCTTTTTTAACTCTTAGAGGAAAATAGGCAGAACACTCTTTGACATAAATCACGACAAAATCTTTTTTGACCCACCTCCCAGAGTAATGAAAATAAAAACAAAAATAAATAAATGGGGCCTAATTAAACTTAAAAGCTTTTGCATAGCAAAGGAAACCATAAACAAGACTAAAGACAATACTCAGAATGGGAGAAAGTATTTGCAAAAGAAGCAACTGACAAGGGGTTAATCTCCAAAATATACAAACAGCACATATATCTCAATATAAAAAAAAAAAAAGAAGCCAATCAAAAAATGAGCAGAAGACCTAAATAGACATTTTGCCAAAGAAGACATACAATGGCCAACAAACACGTGAAAAGATGTTCAACCTCAGTAATAACCAGAGAAATACAAATCAAACTACAATGATGTATCAACTCACACAAATCAGAATGGCCATCATCAAGAAAAGCTACCAACAGGGTTTCCCTAGTGGCTCAGTGGTAAAGAATCCACTGCCAAACCAGGAGACACAGATTCAATCTTTGATCGGGAAAAACCCCACATGCCGCAGAGCAATGAAGCTCATGTACCACTACTATTGAGCCTGTACCCCAGAGACCAGAGGCTGCAACTACTGAAGCCCACAGGCCCTAGAGCCCACGCTTGGCAACAAGAGAAGGCACTGCAATGAGAAGCCTGTATACTGCAACTAGAGAGTAGCCCATTCTTGCTGCAACTAGAGAAAAAACCTGCACAGTAAGGAAGATCCAATACAGCCAAAAACACAAATAAGTGAAATAAATAAATAAAAATTTTAAATCTACAAACATTAAATGCTGGAGAAAGTATGGAGAAAAGGAAATCCTCTTACACTGTTGGTGTGAATATAAATTGATTCAGCCACTATGGAGAACAGTATGGAGTTTCCTTAAAAAACTAAATAGAAATACCATATAAGCCAGCAATCCCAGTCCCAGAGAAAGCCATAATTCAAAAAGACATATGCACCCAATGTTCATTGCAGCACTATTTACAAAAAGCAGGACATGGAAGCAACCTAAATGTACATCAACAGAGAAATGGATAAAGGCGATGTGGTACATATATGTAGTAGAATATTACTCAGCCATAAAAAGAATGAAATTGTGCCATTTGCAGAGATGTGGATGGACTTAAGAGACTATCATACAGAGTGAAGAAAGTCAGAAAAACAAATAACACAGATTATCATATATGCGTATATGTGGAATCTAGAAAATTGGTACAGATGATCTTATTTGCAAAGCAGAAATAGAGGCACAAATGTAGAGAGCAAATATATGGATACTAAGGGGGAAAAGTGTGGGGATGAACTGGGAGATTTAGATTTACATACACGATCGATACTATGCATAAAATAGGTAATTAATAAGAACCTGTATAGTGCACTGAACTCTATTCAGTGCTCTGTGGTGACCTAAATGGGAAGGGAATTTAAAACCGAGGGGATATATGCAAACATTGAGCTGTTTCACTTTGCTGTGCAACAGAAACTAACACAGCATCGTAAAGCAACTATACTCCAAAAAAAGTTAATTTAGAAAAAGAAAAGAGTAGTCATTCCTCCACCAAACTATGCCTCAGACAATGCTTACTCTGTTCTAATGACACTCAATAAAAATTACTATGTACCACTTTAAAAGTTCATATCATTTTTAGTCTTTGTGCATTTGTTTATAATGTATTTGTATATACTCTAGTATAATGATGACATACTCTTTATTTCCTGGTTCCTTAAAATATTTTGATTTTATTTTCCATTTATTAAAAGACATTCTTTGTGAGACATTCCCATGAAGACCATCCAAAAGTCAGAGGCAGGAAATGAAATGACTAAGTAATTGCTCAACGGTTTAAGTTATGCTAGAGCTCCACATTCTATCATAATTGTCCATTTTACTTCAGATACAATTCAAGGTGTAAAACTATGTTCCATAAATCTATAAAGTAATGCATAGTAACAGCTTTTGAGATCACGCTCTACAGTAGGCTCATTCAGAAAATTATGATTAAATCTGCTGCTGGAAATTTCCAAATTCCATCTTTAGGAATATATATGCATATATACGTGTGTGTGTGTGTGTGGAGTGGGAGAGAGAGAATGGGAAAGAGAATGATTTTAAGAAATTGGTTCATGCCATTGTGAAGACTAGAAGTCAAAAATCTATGGAGAGATCAGTTGATGCTGCTTGAATTACTGGAGGTCTGGAGGCAGAATTTTTTCTTACTCAGGGGATTTCAGTTTAACACCTTCAACCGATTGGAAAAGGCCCACTCATATTAAGGGGAGTGATCTGCTTTACCAATATACACTGATAAATTGTTAATCCCAGCTACAAAATGTCTTCACTAAACTAATTGTTTGACCAACTGGGTACCATGGCCTAGGCAAATTGACACATAAAGTTAACCATCACAATGGCAGCTATATACAACCTACTTTAATTTTTAAATTACCATTTAAAATGTATGCTAAAAAAAAATGTATGCTGAGTCACTTCAATCTTGTCTGACTCTTTCTGATCCCATGAACTGTAGCCCACCAGGCTCCTCTGTTCATGGAATTCTGAACAATACTGGAGTGGGCTGACATGTCCTTCTCCAGGGGATCTTACTAGCCCAGTGATTAAACCCTCGTCTCTTAGGCCTCCTGCATTGGCAGGTGGGTTCTTTACCACTAGCATCACCTGGGAAGACCATTTAAAATATCCAGCATAAAAGTCAAAAGTTCAAAGATACATGAATCATTGCAAATAGGACATTTAATTTCAACAACTACCAGAGACAGTACTAAAATAAAACTAACATTCAAGTTACATAAGACTTACACTTGTATCTCCAAGAAATTTATTTTTCTCCATCTCCCAAAATTATATTAGCTGGCTTCTAAAGTATTCTGGATAAATCTGTAAGGGTTGTTTAAATATGAACAAACTGAACAAATGAAAATTTGTTCCACATTTTATTTCTTATGAATCACTTTCATAAGATTCCCGTTTTTGATTTCTCAATCTCTATTTCTAATCTGTATGAAAAATTACCATAAAAATATGTCCTCACATCAAGTCTATCTTTTGATTTCATCTGGTCTCATATAATGCCACCTTAAAATGTATGAAGGCTGAGGAGGCTTTACAATGGCTATGAAAAGAATAGAAGCAAAAGGCAAAGGGGAAAAGGAAAGATATACCCATCTGAATGCAGAGCTCCAAAGAATAGCAAGGAGGGATAAGAAAGCCTTCCTCAGCAATCAATGCAAAGAAACAGAGGAAAACAACAGAGTGGGAAAGAGTAGAGATCTCTTCAAGAAAATTAGAGATACCAAGGGAACTTTTCATACAAGGATGGGCACAATAAAGGACAGAAATGGTATGGACCTAACAGAAGCAGAAAAATATTAATAGGTGGCAAAAGAAGAACTAACAAAAAAGATCTTCACAACCCACATAATCACGATGGTGTGATCAACAACTGAGAACCAGACATCAAGTGGGCCTTAGGAAGCATCACTGTGAACAAAGCTAGCAGAGGTGATGGAATTCTAGTTGAGCTGCTTCCAATCCAAAAAGATGGGGCTGTGAAAGTGCTGCACTCAGTATGCCAGCAAATATGGAAAACTCATCAGTGGCCACAGAGCTGGAAAAGGTCAGTTTTCATTCCAATCCCAAAGAAAGGTAATGTCAAAGAATGCTCAAACTAATGCACAATTGTACTCATTTCACACACTAGCAATGTAATGCTCAAAATTCTCCAAGTGAGGCTTCAACAGTACATGAACCGTGAACTTCCAGAAGTTCAAGCTGGACTTAGAAAAGGCAGAGGAACCAGAGATCAAATTGCCAACATCTGTTCGATCATCAAAAAAGCAAGAGAGTTCCAGAAAAACATCTACTTCTGCTTTATTGACTATGCCAAAGCCTTCGACTGTTTGGATCACCACAAACTGGAAAATTTTTCAAGAGATGATAATACCAGACCACCCGACTTGCCTCCTGAGAAAACTGTATGCAGGTCAAGAAGCAACAGTAGAACTGGACATGGAACAACAGATTGGTTTCAAATTGGGAAAGGAGTACATCAAGGCTGTATATTGTCACCCTGCTTATTTAACTTATATGCAGAGTACATCATGAGAAATGCTGGACTGGATGAAGCCCAAGCTGAAATCAAGATTGCTGGGGGAAATATCAATAACCTCAGTTATGCAGATGATACCATCCTTATGGCAGAAAGTGAAGAAGAACTAAAGAACCTCTTGATGAAAGTGAAAGAGGAGAGTGAAAAAGTTGGCTTAAAGCTCAACATTCAGAAAATGAAGATCGTGGCATCTGGTCCCATCACTTCATGACAAATTGAAGGGGAAAGAGTGAAAACAGTGACAGACTTTATTTTGGGGTGCTCCAAAATCACTGCGGATGATGACCACAGCCTTGAAATTAAAAGACGCTAGCTCCTTGGAAGAGAAGTTATGACCAACTTAGACAGCATATTAAAAAGCAGAGACATAACTTTGCCAACAAAGGTCTGTCTATTCAAAGCCATGGTTTTTTCAGTAGTCATGTATGGATGTGAGAGGTGGACTATAAAGAAAGCTGACTGCCAAAGAATTGATGCTTTTGAACTGTGGTGTTGGAGAAGACTCTTGAGAGTCCCGTGGACAGCAAGGAGACCCAACCAGTGCAACCTAAAGGAAATTAGTCCTGAGTGTTCATTGAAAGGACTGATGCTGAAGCTGAAACTCCAATGCTTTGGCCACCTGATGCAAAGAACTGACTCCTTTGAAAAGTCAAATGATGCTGGGAAAGGTTGAAGGTGGGAGGAGGAGGGCCTGACAGAGGATGAGATGGTTGGATGGCATCACCAATTCAATGGAAATGAGTTTGAATAAACTCTGGGAGTTGGAGATGGACAAGAAGGCCTGGCGTGCTGAAGTCCAGGGGGGGTCACAAAGAATCGGACATGACTGAGCGATTGAACTGAAATGAAAATGTATGTGCTTAAACCAAAATATTTCTAATATAGCTTTACTACCTATTGTTCTAACATACATTGTACAAATAAATTTTTGCTGTAAAAATTTTATTTATTAATGTGAAATGAGCAAAACTGTTCCAGTAATAAGTGACCTTTGTTTTCTGTTCATTTTATAGTAAGATCAGCAAAAATTCCCACTTACCTGCTGGCTTTGTTTTATGTTCTAACACTGAAGCAGTGTTTCATTAGAGACTCTGAATTATTCACTTTTCTTCACTGTTGATTTCTGTGTACGCTTCAATGGTTGCCATGTTCATATTCTGGCTCAAAGGAATATGAGTTTTAGCAGAGTTAATTGAAGAAGAATATATGTCCATGTAGCCAGTGCATGCACATTCTTTTTGTGTATATTTATATATTTATATGGATGAAACACATGTTCGATTATACTTATAATTTACTTAACTACTCTCTCCAGCCTGAATCAAAAGATACATATAATCCATCTGTGTGCACACATTTGTGAAAAAGTCCACATTCATTGTTCCAATGATACCAGAAAATATGAAATGAGTATATAAATCTGTGTGAAGAGAAAGATAGAAAGGTGTAACATCAGTTTCCTAATATAGGAATGACATAACTTGAAGATAAAATTATTCAGTGATACATTTATAAATGGCGGAAGTTTACAGAAAATACACAAAATGAATGAAACCATTCATTTCAAGGCCAAAGATTTAGAATAAAATTTGCATGATCATATATGGAGTTAGTGGTAGAATTGAAATTACAGGTATGTTTTCTTGGAGATTAGTTTAGACCCACATCCTTGTTCTACTGAGACTTAATTTTCATATTATACTTCATACTTGGTAGATTCCTTGTATGAAGAGATTTAGAATAATTCTGAAATAACTTGGGGAACAAAAGAAAGTTTCCCTAAGAAGAAACAGGTTTTTGGTTTTAAAAATAAAAAGCAGAACTCTAGCTACAAAAGTGTTCAGGAAATATAGTTTTCAAATTTCTAAGTCTGTGTGGTACAGAAAGGCATCTTAGAAAGCATATGGAATAGAATGTGTCAATAATAGCTACATCTAATCTTTTAGGTGCTCAAAATCCCTGCACACCCCTATACTTAAACATCAAAAAAGAAACAGTACCAATAACTGGTTTTACCCAATAGACATAATTACATAACTATGAAAACACACCCAACATTTTATCAGTAGAAGAAGAAGGCCATAGTACCCATAACACATAAAATTTTATCCATCTCTAAGTGAAATTCAATATTCTTCTATACATCCTACATTATTATTTTGTATTATAATGTGCAGATAATTTTAGGGAAAGACACTATCAACTAGATGAACTCTGACTTAAAAAAAACAGATTGGCAAGATATATGAGACATTATTAATAGAAACTAGTGATACTACTTGAGGCATAACTAACAGAAAACATCTAAGTGGAAAGATTAAAACAAATCATTTGTTTATGTAGTGCATTTCAGCATATCAAAAAAACAAGATTGCATTTTCTGACTTCCAAAACAATGATACTATCTATTATACTGAGCAATACTCAGCTCTTTCATAAGAGACATGAAGTTTGCAGTTCTATAGCCAAAAACTTAGTCTACAGTCAGAAATTCATTAAAAGGCTGTAAATGTTATGATTGGTTAACAAATATAACTTATATGGATTCCAAGTTCTGAATAAAACTTTCAGGAGTGATTTAATAATTACAATTTTCAAGTAGACATTGGGCTCTCATGAAGAAAATGGTGAACAGATGTTTTGTGAAAATACATTATAGGGCATGTATTTTTTGTAAATATGTAACACAATTAAAGATGTTTAAACAATACACTGATTGTTTAAACAATCAGTTGAGCTTTGTCAGTTATATGAAGAAATTAGTAATGGTGATATGTGTTATATGTTGACTTCAGTGAAGACAGATTATTCTTCTGAGCTCTTCAAAAATGGAAAAGAAACTTGGTGAGGTGGTATAAACATGATTTGCTGCAGAGTGGTATGACAGATACCTGCTCAAGGCCCTTTTGACTTCAGGCTTGTACCATACTTTAATAATATTAAGTCTCAAGTAATGCTTTTCAAAGATCTCAAATGGAAATTGAACTTTGTGTGAATTCAGGCAAGGTATTAAAGTTTCTAAGTCTCGGGTTTTTCATCTATAAAATGAAAAGACTGAGTTAGACTAGAATTCTCAAAATGTGTCCTGTTTATTACCAGACTGGGGCATGACACACAGCCAAATAAGCAAACTTCTCAGATTCTCTCTCTTACTTTCACAGCCTGATACTACTGGCTGCTGGAAAAACTGATGTCTGAATTTCTTTTGAGCAAAGACCTCCACGTTCCATTCTAGAAGCAGTCAAATACAGTGAAATGAGTCCTGACTTCAATTACAGTCATGAGTTCAAATGTGCTTTCGGTGGCCTGAAATGGGGAGAGAGACTGAACCTCTCTAAATCTTGGTGTTCTTGCCTAAAGATATTCATGATAGCGTCACTTAATGGCAAAATGACGTGCAAACAGAATCTCTTTATTTCCAGCTTTACACACTATGATGCATCTCTTTCACTTTTCTATCCGAAAAATTGCTAACATTTTTCTCAAATGTGCAAAGAAGATGTACTTTTAGTCAACTTTTTAGTCTACTGAGAAGAAATTTAAAAAATGAAAAGAAAAAAGGACTGTAATCCATTCAATGATTGCAAGACTTGGAAAAATTCTTTTAGTTGTTATGAGTATATACCCAAACATGTTAGAACATCTTTAAAATACACTGATGTACTTTGAGGCCATCTTAAATACAATGCAAAGAAAATCTTTGAATTAGCTATTGCAAACATTTATTCAACTGCAATGCAGTTATTATATGTATTACATTACAATTTTATATCTGTGTTTATGCATATATATGTACACATGTGTATGTTTCCTTATTATCTTTTATTTTATTTTCCAAATTATTGTTAACATGCTTAAAATACTAGACCTCAGCTTTTAAGTACCTGAAACAAAAAATAAGCAGACAGAGAAAAATGTATGTTATAGGCAAAAGTGGAAACCCTAGAGGAACTCTGCTCATCCATTCTCTGTATTATGTTTCCTTCTATCTCCAATCGGCTCTTAATCACTATTTTGGTTTCACTAGAAACTTATTCTGCAGCCTACTGAAGACTGAGTGAGCCCAGAGCAATCAGTGAATGCAATCTCAAACATGAACCGACAATGCAGAGATTTCAAAGTTCTGAGCCACAAGTTAAGTTGTTTTAGAAAAAAAAAAAAAGATCACTCCAAGCATTTTATAGAAAACAAAACCATTCTGAATAACCCCAAAGGATCATCATAAAAAACAGAGTCCAATGGGTTTTTTTGTTTGTTTCCATGGGGGTAGATATTTAATAGAAAAGTATGGAGGGCTGAATGAAACAGAATTCCTCTCAAATGTTTCAGTTTATAGAAAGCATAATGGAACCCAGGGTCCTTAGGACAATATACATTGAAATATTTGAATATCTGTTGACTTGGAATTGAACTGTGGTTTTATCTCCCCTACAGGCCACTTCACTTTTGCAGATTGTTGGACTAGGTTTTTTTGTGAATATGTGATAAATATTCTATTTTTTAGTTTTATTTTTGAAGACTGAGTGTAGACAGATTTCACTAAAAGTATATGACATAAGACAATTTTAACAGAATAGTCTCATTTCTATGTGTTTCCTACCTGGACTTCGACAAGGAAAACTGATGTGAAAGTATTTGCAAATTCTTGCTGACAGTTCAGCTAAAAGTCACTTCCATGGGAAACAGTATGGAGATTCTGCAAACAATTAAAAATAGAACTACCAAAGTATCCACCTATGCCATTTCTGGGTACTTATCTGAAGAATCTGAACACTTAGCACGCATGCATGCATGAACACACTAACTCAAAAATATATATGCACTCGTATGTTCACTGCAGCATTAACAATAGCCAAGATATGGAAACCACCTAAATGTCTGATGATGGATGAATGGATAAACATATATATATATACACACACACACATACAAAATGGAATACTACAAAGCCAAAAAAAAAAAAAGGGATATCTTGCCATTTGCAACAACATAAATGGACCTTAAGGGTATTATACTAAGTGAAATGTCAGGTAGAGAAAGACTAATACCATGTGATTTCACTTATATCTGGAACTTGAAAAAATTACATAAACAAACTAAACAAAAACAAACTCACAGATACAGAGAACAGATTAGTTGTAACCAGAGAGGAAGGGAGTTAGGGGTTTGGGTGAAGGGGCTCAGTTATTTGGTGATGGAAGATAATTAAACTTGTGGTGATCACTTTGAAGTATAAACAAATATCAAATTATGTTATACATTTGAAGCTTGTATAATGTTATTATCCAATTTAGCCTCATTATTTTTTAGAAGTCACCTTCCTACAAGCACTTAAAATTTACTAAACCATGTTTTCCTCCTTTCAGTACTGGAAAGCTCAGAGCCTGGTATATGTTAAGTGCTTAAAAACATAATTGCTGAGAATATAAGTAATTATTTTGTCAAAACTTTATTTTACCTTGTAAAGAATTTGAAACTAATTTTACTACATAAAAACTATATAAAAACATCAAAAAAGTAATTTGAAATAGAAAAAAGGAGAGAAACCATTCATAAAGTTGTTTGTTTAAAAAAGTAGTGCACTTTTTGTTTATTTGACTGTCAGGATTTTTTCACATGCCTATTTCCAGCATTGAAACAATATTTTGTATTTCTAGTTTTTCATGTTGTGACATGAGAATAATAATTTCTATTATTATCATTTAAATTAATGTGTATTAGTTCATTTTTATTATGTTATTGGTGAATACAAGGTTTTCTATTTCACCATTTCAAAGAATATTGCAGTGTATAGGTGTGTCCTTAGTTTTTCCCATTTTTACTGGTTTCCAATTCGATATATTTACAGAAGTGGAATAATTAGGTTAAAATGTATACAATTTTATATGTGTAATTATATAACTACTAGATTATTTCAAAAATATTACATGATTCATCAGCAAAATATGGAAGTTCTGATTTCATAGCAACTTCACAAATATCAGAAATAATAAACTTTTCTAATGCAGTTTTTCAAATCTTTTTTTTCTCAATGGAGGATAATTGCTTTACAATATTGTGTTGGTTTCTGCCATGCATGGACATGAACTGACTGTAGGTATGCATACATGCCCTCCTTCTTGAACCTCCCTCCCACCCCAATCCACCCCTCTAGGCTGTCACAGCACCAGTTTGAGCTCCCTGGATCATATAGTAAATTCCCATGGCAACCTATTTTACATATGCTAATGTATGTGTTTCCATATACATTCTACTCTCTCAACCTGTTGCATCCTCTCCTCTAACTGTATTGTCTATGTCTGCGTCTCCATTGCTGCTCTACAAAGAGATTCATCAGTACTAATTTTATAGATTCAATAAATATGTGTTAATATATGATCTTTTTTTCTCTTTCTGACTTACTTCACTCTGTATAATAGTCTTTAGGTTCATCTACCTCAATAGAACTGACTCAAATGTGTCCTTTTTATGCCCACATAATAATCTATGGTACATGTATATGTACCATACATGTCATCTATTGATGGACATTTAAGTTGATTTCATGTCCTGGTTATTGTAAATAGTGCTAAAATGAACATTGGGGTGTGTGTGTCTTTTTGAATTAGAGTTATGTCTGGATGTAAGCCCAGGAGTAGGGTTTCTACCTCATATGGTAATTCTATTTTCAGTTTTCTGAAATTGAAAAAAATGTACTTTGTTATTTTAACTGCATTTCTAAGATTACTATAGAAATGGAAATTTTGTTGTTTTGAGTTATACTTTATGATAATTCCTATGAGTAAGTAATGTGTGCATCAGAAAACAATAAAAGTTAATGGTTCATGGTAAGAGTTTGGCATGTATTACCTCATTTAATCTTTAAACAACCCTATAAGATTAGCATTTTTTAAAACTCATTTTAATAAATAGATACGGACACTTAGGGAGGTAAAATCACACAGTTCTTAAGTATTATACCTAAAGTAATTCAAAATTATCCAAGTGTCTGCAGTGAAGACATGCAAAT
Organism: Odocoileus virginianus; assembly: GCF_023699985.2. NCBI lineage: Eukaryota > Metazoa > Chordata > Mammalia > Artiodactyla > Cervidae > Odocoileus > Odocoileus virginianus. The sequence continues at coordinate 40,745,256 of NC_069686.1, read as the reverse complement.
TAAATGAGACTTCTTAAATCCTGGTGGAGTCCTAGAGGTCTGCCAACTTGACTTGTATTGTTGTTGCTATATTTGGCTTGTTAGTTTTGTTGATTTAAAATTCCTGAACACTATACAATCATTTCTTGAAACTGATATGTCACTTGATATTTTAAACAGACCATAATACAAAATTCTCTTTATTTTATGAGCAATACTAGAATAATCTATAGTGAAGAAAAATGGGATGGTTGAAGGTCAAAATCAACATAATTATAAATTTTTAGCCAAGTAACAAGCTGGTAAGTGATTGGCTCAAATCTGAGTAAGTAGCAGAGCTGTGACATTTTGTTACCTTACATTTCCTTGTACTGTCCTACTATTAATTCTTCTTTGTATGGAAATATTTGCTTTAAGGATGGTAAACATAATGCCAGAGTCCTTTCTTTATAGTAGGAATTATATTTTATAATCTCTTTCAAGCAAGGTGTTAAATTCCTACTATTCTAAAGCCTCACCTGTACATTAAATCCTCATGCAAAGACAGAATGTGAGAGTACAGTATATGCTTCCAAGAATACAATTAACCCCATTCCTATTTGTATTAAAGGATTTTATTATTTTGCAGACAAAGATTGTTTGAGGCATACTATGCTCATCTTGAATTATTCATGAAATATCATTATTTATTCATTAGTTCCTGAGAAATCTTGCTCAGTCCAAGTACCTATACTCTTTTGTTTCTTATTTGAAGATGTGTTAGGATGATAGCTTTATATGGGATGTACAGTATCAGAGGGCAGCTTCTAACCACTTAACCTAGCACAGCCATTTAGAGACAGAACAACTCATAGGTAAAAAATATGTAAGAAAATTAAGATATGGGATGCAAGTCAGAAACAAAGTCAAATCATTTCTCAATAATAGGCTATTGTCCAAATGCCTGTGTCTCACAAGTAATAGTACTTATTTAGAATCTAAAATCTGAGTCTCTGGAATGACTAAAGAACTGAAAGAATTCAAAACACTAGTTTAAGACAATGAGACTATTCAAAAGCTTTAGCTTAGGACATATCTAAATTCTCTCAAATAATGCTTCATTAACCTGTTGATTTAAGAGTAGCAAAATAATTCCCCAGGAGTTTTATGAATGGATGATATACCTAGAAGTGGTCTATGTGAATGATAAATTGCGTGGTGAGAAGGAAGAGGATAAAAACAGAAATACATGAAAAACAAGGTGGGATGGGGCTCATAAAGGTGTTTATAAATTAGAAGATACCCTTGATTAAGGGAATAAGAAAGGACTTATGATTCACACAAAACTAAGCAAATGAAATTACAGATGAAATAACCATGTCACATGTTTTCCAAACTAGTCCCTTTTAACAGTGAAAGTGGGTCATCCTAGGACAAAACACATAAATTAAGACTGTATTGGAGGCAGAAGGAGAAGGGGATGACAGAGGATGAGATGGTTGTATGGCATCACCGACTTGATGGACATGAATTTGAGCAGGCTCCAGGAGTTCATGTTGGACAGGGAAGCTTGGCGTGCTGCAGTCCATGGGGTTGCTGAGTCGGACATGACTGAGAGACTGTACTGAACTGAAGACTGTAATGAGTAATTCAGAGAAAGCCATTATCCTAAATGAGAGGACATACGTGAATACTTATAAAGAAGGGTATTATCTATTTATCCTGACTTTTGTGATACTAAGAAATAATGCTAAGTAGAGTGCATTTAAAGTAAAAAGTCTGAGAAAGGATATATGTGAAATGACTGAAGAAACTCAAAACATATAGCTTAGCAACTTACCACCAGACTAATTTTTAAGTACTTGTAGGCATATCACATTTTCTATGACTAAGACTTACTTGACCTAGCTGCACAGAATAGAACTAGAATCAAAGTATGAATAATGACTGGGTATAAAAAAGAGTTTATGAAATGGTGTCATGTTTCAGAGAGTTTGTGTTTACCTACATTGGAATCACATCTGTTAATTATTTTGAGGACCTTGTTGTTGTTCAAGTCACTAATTCATGTCTGACTTTTTGTGACCCCATTAATTGCAGCACAGCATTTCTTTACTTCACTATCCTTCACTATATCCTGGAGTGCGAGATCCTCCCTGTCCTTCGCTATCTCCTGCAGTGTGTTCAAACTCATGTCCATTGAGTCGGTGATGCAATCCAACTATTTCATCCTCTGTCATGCTCTTCTCCTCCTGAACTCAATCTTTCTGAGGATCTGGGTCTTTTCCAGTGAATCAGTTCCTTGCATCAGGTGGTGAAAATATTGGAACTTCAGCTTCAGCATCAATTTTCCCAATGAATATTCAGGACTGATTTCCTTTAGGACTGACTGGTTTAATCTTGTTGTCTAAGGAACTCTCAAGAGTTCTTCTATCACCACAGTTAAAAGCATCAATTCTTTGGTGCTCAGCCTTCTTTATGGTCTGACCCACACATTAATACATGACTAATGGGAAAACCATAGCTTTGACTAGATGACCTATGTTGGCAAAGAGATGTCTCTGCTTTTAAGTATGCTCTCCAGGTTTGCCATAGCTGTTCTTGCAAGGAACAAGGATCTTTTATTTTCATGGCTGCAATCACTGTCCTCAATGATTTTGGAGTCCAAGAAAATAAAATCTGTCACTGACTTCACTTTTTCCCCTTCTATTTGCCATGAAGGAATGGGACTGGATGCCGTGATCTTTGTTTTCTGAATGTTGAGTTTTAAGCCAACTTTTCATTCTTCTCTTTCACCTTCATCAGGAGGCTCTTCAGTTTCTCTTTGCTTTCTGCCATTAGAATGGTATCATCTGCATATCTGTGTTTATTGATATTTCTCCTGGCAATCTTGATTCCAGCTTGTGCTTTATCCAGCCTGGCATTTCACATGATGTACTTTCCATATAAGTTAAATAAGCAAGGTGACAATATACAGCCTTGACGTACTCCTTCCCCAATTTGTAACCAGTCCATTGTTTCATGTCCGGTGTGGCTGTTGCTGTGTGTCCTGCATAGTGGCTTCTCAGGAGGCAGGTAAGGTGGTCTGGTATTCCCATCTCTTCAAGAATTTTCCAGTTTGTGTTACAGTTTTTACCATAATCAATAAAGCAGTAGTTTTTCTGGAATTCTTACTTTTTCTATGATCCAACAAATGTTGGCAATTTGATCACTGGTCCCTTTCCCTTTTCTAAATCTAGCTTGTACATCTGGAAGTTCTCAGTTCACTTACTGTTGAAGCCGAGCTTAAAGGATTTTTAGCATTACCTTGCTAGCATGTGAAATGAGTTCAACTGTATTGTAGGGCAATTTGAACATTCTTTGGCATTGCCTTTCTTTGGGATTGGAAGGAAAACTGACATTTTTCAGTCCTATGCCATTCTTGAGTTTTCCAAATTTGCTGTCATATTGAGTGCAGCACTTTACCAGCATCATCTTTTAGGTTTGAAATAGCTTGGCTGTAATTCCATCATTTCTACTATCTTTGTTCTTAATAATGCTTCCTAAAGCATTATATTTGACATCACACACCAGTATGTCTGGCTCTAGATGAGTGACCACGCTAGCATGGTCATCTGGGTCATTAAGACCTTTTTCATACAATTCTTCTGTGTATTCTTTTCACCTTTTTTTAATATCTTCTGCTTTATTAGGTCCTTAAGGATTCTGTCCTTTATTGTGCCCATCTTTGCAAGAAACGTTCCCTTGGTATCTCTAATTTTCTTGAAGAGATCTCTAGTCTTCCCATTCTATTGTTTTTCTATTTCTTTGCATTGATCACTTAGGATGGCTTTCTTATCGCTCCTTGCTATTTTTTGGAACTCTGCATTCAGATGAGTGTATCTTTCCTTTTGGACTTTGCCTTTAGCTTCTCTTCTTTACTTTTTGCATTTCTTTTTCTTGAGGATGATTTTGGTTACCACCTCCTGTACAATGTTACAAAGTTCCATCCATATTTCTCCAGGTACTCTTATCAGATCTACTCCTTTGAATCTATTTGTCACTTCCACTGTATATTCATAAGGAATTTGATTTAGGTCAATCCTAAATTATCTAGTGGTTTTCCCTATTTTTTTCAATTTAAGTTTAAATTTTGCAACAAGGAGCTCCTGATCAGACCTTAGAGAGTTATTATTTCAGTGTCTCACCTTTCTCAAGCTAAGGAAGGACTTCTCTAAGATTATGCATGTAGCTTTCTCAGCTTCCTGACTGCTGGTTATGCAGTGAATATTGCTATATAAAGAGTAGTAGGTAGAGTATTAACCCCATTCTTGATTAACAAGAATGTTAATGTCTCAGAATGTCTCAGGGTTGTCTCTCTCTCTGATTTCAGTTATCACATCTCTTTAAAACTGTACATATTACTCTTCTTTTCACATTTTATCCTACCTGTATATACATAGTCAGGTGATATAGCTTGATATCTGCAAAAAGCCTGAGTAAGAAATAGATGTTAAAATAAGGAAAAGGGAATAACATGAAACAAAGTAATCTAGTTTTTAGAAATTTGGATATAAGTTCAGTTTGGAATCCTACACTAGGAAATTCATGACCTGCCTTTATTGGGCAAGTGCCATCTTCAGCAAGACTATGTAACTTTTTTATTTTTTGGTCTGGGCAGCAATGAGAACAGGTAGAAACAGCTTCTGAGGGCCACTTTTGTCAATGGGAAAGAGATTTCTACAGTTGTTTCAATACAGGTAGGTGCTAACTCATTTTAGGGAAGGGTGGACTATTTTTGCAAGCCTGCGGAGTACAGGAAGGTTGCAGAGTCAATATCCTCAGGGATATCCAAACTTGTGCCTCCACATCATATTTTAGGATATCAGATTTCTCTCACACTTCACTTAACAGATCTGCTATGCTGGATAGTCTAAGGTCTCTAGAGCACTTCAGCTCTTACAATTAGTTCTTCAATCTGCTGCTCATTTATGTCAGCCTTTCCATTTTGGAGATAATAACCTTCTGTGACTCTTATGTTAACTGCTTGTTAAGCGGTCTCAGTCTTTCATTGCTCTCTGCAAGGCTTCAATACATTATACCAGTAACCAGCTATCTCTGCTGTCTTTGAGGGCATTGTTACTCCCATGTTTTTCAACTTTGAATAAATTTATACCTGCCATTGTATTCCCTCTATGGAGAAAATGTCCAAGGTTACTGTTGGTGAAATTTTCAGCAATTGAAGGACCGCATTTTTCCAGGTAATATGCATGCATGCCTTGCCTATCAACCAAAATGCTGCCCTGCCTGTGAATGAGTTACTTCCAAACCCAATCTTGTAGACTTTTTTCTCAGACTATCCCAGTAGCAGTACCATTTTTGTTATATTGAGGTCTTCTAAGAAGTAGACATCAAGATCAGATTAAATTTACATGAATTTCAATAGAAGAACTGTCTCTGAGAGAAAACAAAGACGAAGCAAAGACTGATCTTTGCTCAGATAGCAAAGATCAGGATAGCAAAGACTGATCCTGAGTAAAGGAGAGAGGGAAGGAAGGTTGGATGAGAGCATCATATAATACCAGGAAATTTAAGAGTGGTTTGGCAAGAATTTCAGGGAGAGTTTGAGACAAAGTTCACCATCAGAGGAGCCTCCAGTTTCCAAGATTGGTCCAGTGTTAGGATTGTATGATTGTATCTCTGCTACACTATTCATTGGTTGGTAAGAACTTGTGCCCTATGTGAAGCTTGGACTTATTACAAATGAGGAAATGAATTTCAGAATGCAACAACTCAACCTTTAGACAATAATGTTCCCTGGAAGTTACAACTCTGTATGTATACTCATGGAGACTCAAAATAAGATATCGGAGTCTAATAATTTTATTTTTTTTAATTGATCAGTTTGGGTTTATGATAAAAATATGAGTCTATTTAAATTCTGGGGCTTCCCAGGTGGCATTAGTGGTAAAGAACCTGCCTGCCAATGCAGGAGACTTAAGAGACACAGGTTCAATCCTTGGGTCAATCAAATTTTTAAAAAGCAAGAACATAATTTGTTCCACCATTATTTAATGTAATAAACACTAAGAACAAAGAAAGTGAATATATATGGAAAGAAATAATTACATGTCATTATTCATAAAAGATAAAATCATCTATATAGATTATCAGAATAGTAAGAAAACAGCAGTTTTCTATTGGGCCTATAATGAAAAATTAAAATTGCTCCTTCAGACATAAAATCATTAGAAATTTTAATTTAAATGCATGGAGAATTTTCAAAATAATTAAAATATAAATAAGCAATAAATACTGGAAAAATATTCTGGAACTTTATATAAAAATTTTACAAACTTATTGAAAGGTATGAAGACCTGCAGAGGAAAACTGTGTTCATTAATGAGATTATTCATATTTTTAATTACCTCAAATTAATCTCTAAATACAATGCAATTCGAATCAAAATTACAATGAAAATTTTTTATAAACTAATTCTGAATTTTATAAAAAATAATAGGGTTATGAACTAATGAAACAATGTTTGAAGGAAAATAAAAGGTAAATTTTCTCATTAAGTTACTAACATATTTATGCATTTATAGTATGAAGAGAATTTGTGTAAAGATACATAAATGGATCAATGAATCAGAACTGAACATAATACATATGTAAAAAGTTTAAAAATGAGCAGTTTTCTGCTTCTGGCTAAAAAATAGTGCCAGGGACTGGATTTATTCTCTGTGCCTAAAACAACCATAACACTGAAAAATATGTGAGAAAACAACTTTTAGACATTAGGCTGTGCAGGAAACGACCACTGAGAAAGAGAAAGCAAACAAGATGAGCCTCTTGATTATTTAAACTTAACTGCATGGAGAAAATATGTTAAGTTACAGAGGCAGCAAAAAAAAAAAAAAAAAAAAAAAACCCTAGTAGATGCTAGAAGTCTCCCCGAGTTGAAGAAATAAAGTTGTGAGTTCAAAGGGAGTAAAGCAGTCTGAGTTTATAGATCAGAGGATCAGAAAGCAGATACATACAAAAGATAAAAGTTCTACAGGTCAAGAGAAGGTCATTCTCAAGTCTTCAACGGAGGACTGATTAGAATTTCTGAATAGAAATTTCCTGAGGCCCCCAAAATATCCAACTAAAAACACTAGAGGAGAAACACCCTGGAACTGACTAGAAATAGTTGTTTGTTTGTTTCTTTGTTTTTTCCACCAATTAAGATGGAAAAACCTTATAATTCATGAAAAACTGGGGGGTCCACTTCAGTATATGGCTTAAAAGTAGCTCAAATTTAGCCCAAGACTATTTCCTTGATGATCCTAAGAGTAAACTTAAATGAAAGAACTTGAAAGGAGCAAAATATTCAGGTAACTTAGCTGCACAACAAAACAAACAAACAAACAAATAAAAAATACATAATAATTGTAGGAATATAAAAATAGCACCCAACAAGGTAAAGTCCACATGTTTGAAATAAAATAAAAATTTTCCAGGCCTTCAAAGAAATAAAACAATATGATCCATAATAGAAAAATTATTCAATAGAAATTAATTATTAGCCAAAAACATTAAAACAAAAATATGAATTGTATACTCCAAATGATCAAGAAGTTAAAGATTTATCATGTTAAATTTAGAAATAAGAGATACATAAAATAGGTGTGTCCTTAGTCACTCAGTTGTGTCCGACTCTTTGCAACCCTATGGATTGTAGCCCACTAGGTTCATCTGTCCATGGGGATTATCCAGGAAAGAATTCTGGAGTGGGTTGCCATGCCCTCATCCAGGGGATCTTCCCAACCCAGGGATCAGACCCAGGTCTCCCTCATTGCAGGTGGATTCTTTACCATCTGAGCCACCAAGGCTATAACTAAACCAAATTTCTAGAGGTGAAAAAAAAAAGACAGAAATTAAAAAGCAAACAAACAAAACAGAGAATAACAGTAGATAGACATGTAAGAGAAAAGATTTGTGAAACTGAGATAAAGAAATGTAAAGTGTCCAAAATGAAGCACAGATAAAAAGGAGTGAAAGTAAATGAACACATCATTGTGAGCTGTGGGACAACTTCAAGCAGCCTAATATACATGGAACTGGCTTCCCAGAGTAAAACATAGAAATTAGGAAACAGAAAAAAGTATATAGTAGTTGTTAAAGGGCAAAATGAATAAAGATGGTCTTGAGAGTGAGATCATGAAGAGAAATGAAGAATTTGGAGATGACTGGTTCTTTTTCTTGACTATAATAATGATTTTATGAGTGCATATATATGCAAAAATTGATCAGTTTATATAATTTAAACATGTGCATTGTGTTACATTTCCTTAAAATGTTAATAAAACTGAAAACTTAGTGGGCAATACATGGTCTAACGATTCTTGGAGAGCTTGTCATAAGGAAAATAAAGATTTACTGTCTTAAATAGTATAGAAAAATAAATACTAGATCTAACATTTAATATTTAAAAGTAAAAATTGAAACATCAAGAACAAATGTCTTTGGGACTACAAGATATAGGTGAATTTTCTAATAAACCTAAAACTGAAAGCCATAAGATTGATACACTGAGTTATATGACATTAAGATAATCCATGGGTCAAATGACTTCACAAAAAGGTAAAAAGACAGATTAGGCAAAAACTATTTACAGTCCAGAGGACTGTATAGAAACAAATGATGTATAGAAAACAAATTCTGTCTTCTGTCTGACAGATAAGACAAAGACAACTTATTAGAAAAATGATAAAATATTAAAATAGTTGATACATAGAAGAAATTACATTTACAATAAACATAAAACACCCTGATACCTACTAATAATAAAGGACTTGCAAGCAGAAATGACACTGAGAAGGAATTTGTACTTTCAACAATTTTTTAACAAAAGTTAAAAAAATCCTGATGTCACACACTGTGAAAAGAATTTAGGAAAACTCTAACTGACATTATTGGACACTATTAGGGAGAATGTAAATTGCTTAAGCAGTTGCAAAGCAATTTGTTATTATCTATTATAGTCAAAAGTTTGTAATAGGTACACTTTAACCTAGACAGCATATTAAAAAGCAGAGACATTACTTTGTCAACAAAGGTCTGTCTAGTCAAGGCCATAGTTTTTTCTAGTAGTCATGCATGAATGTGAGAGTTGGACTATTAAAAAAAAGCTGAGCACTAAAAGAATTGATTCTTTTGAACTGTGGTGTTGAAGAAGACTCTTGAGAGTCCCTTGGACTGCAAGGAGATCCAACCAGTCCATCCTAAAGGAGATCAGTCCTGAGTGTTCATTGGAAGGACTGATGTTGAAGCTGAAACTCCAATACTTTGGCCATCTGATACAAAGGGCTGACTCATTGGAAAAGACTCTGATGCTGGGAAAGATTGAGGGCAGGAGGAGAAGGGGATGACAGAGGATAAGATGGTTGGATGGCATCACCGACTCAATGGACATGTGTTTGGGTAAACTCCAGGAGTTGGTGATGGACAGGGAGGCCTGGCGTGCTGCGGTTCATGGGGTCACAAAGAGTTGGACACGACTGAGTGACTGAACTGAACACTTTAACTAGAAATTCCACACTTAGTCACACACCATAGAGAAAATATTGTGCATTAATTACTAAAAGACACTTAAGAATGCTACTGCAGTAATATTTGGAATAGAGAAAAATTATAAAAACTCAATGTCCATCAGTAAAAATATGGATTTCAAAGTTGAGTTTATATATACCCAAAATGTTAGATGATAGTCAAAATAAGTGAAGTAGTTATGTATATAGATGGAGAAGTCTCAAAGACATAACAATGAGTTCCCGTAAACAAGCAACATATGGCTATGTAAGCAAAGTAACAAATAGTTGTTGTTTTTTTTTTTTTTTTTTTACATTTTCCCTTTACCTTTTGAAAGAATTCTGTTGGGTATAGAATTTTGAATTGACAGCTTTTTCTCATGCTGACACTTTAAATATCAATTTATTGTCATTGGGTTTGCATAATTTCTAAGGAGATTTCAACTGTATTTATTTTTATTTTCTGACTCTTGCAATATGCTCCTTTATCTTTTCTTTTTAAACAACTTGAAAATATGAATATTAAATGTGAATATTATATTGTGTATATGTGTTTTCTTATTTGTCTTGCTTGGATTTCCCTGAGCTCCTTGGTTCTGTGTTTTAATATCATTCATTATTGTTGAACATTTATCAGCTACTATTTCTCAAACCTTTCTTCTTTCATATTTTTTCATTTCCTCATGAGGCTCTAATTACATATGTTAGAATATCTGATATTGTATTACAACCAAGTAGGCTTTTTATTTGTTTCATCTCATTTTTGGATAATCCATTTTATTTTTTCTTTATTCTTTGTGACTACATTTTGATAATTTTATTGGTTAGCTTTCAATTTTGATTTCTTTCTTCAGATGTTTTGAGGATTAGCTCTTTGAAACCATGTTTCACTTCTCTTGCCTTATTCTTCCATTTCTATTGTTTTTATTAAATCTTTTTTTCTAGTCTTCATCTCTCTGTTAAAATTCTCCATTTGTCCCTTCATATTGTCTGTATTTTCTATGGAATCCCTTAACATACCACATATGGTTAAAGTTCAGTTGATTAATATCTGGATAATGTTGGCATGACTTTATAACTTTGTTCACAGTGGGTAAGTTTTTTTAAAAATTTTCTTTTTTTTGTCTTGTAACTTTAATTAATTGTTAATGATAGTGTATTCAAAAAGCAGAGAATTAAAAAATAGTATTTATGCCTGCTGTGGGCATATCTCTTCTATCAGGTTGTTATTATGGGGTTTTCACTCCTTTGCTTATATATCTATTTTTGTATCTATGTGTCTGTCTACCTGTTTATATACCTGTCTATATGTCTGTCTGTCTGTCTATCTTGCTGTGATACCTTCAGGACACATCAAGCTTCAAATTTCTTTAGTGTGAGATTTTATTGGTTGAACTTATAGTAGTGGCTTCAGAGTCAGAAGGATTTTCTGATTGTCCTTGCTATATACTCAGGTTTCACCCTTACCTACATGCTGTGCCACAGATGTGGTCTCCCTGCTCTCTCGCCCCTCCTCTGTTGATACATTTTGCTACTGCTAGTTACTAGATAGATTACTCAGCTGATGGTGAGAGTCAGGAGCCTTCTTCTGTTACTCTCATTCAACCTCAGTCTTAGGCAGGCCACGTGCGCTTATGCTTCAAAAGGATGTTTAATTTTTTGAAATATACAACACAATAATACATGCTGTTTGTTGACAAATACATATATTTTGATTTATATAGCCATAGGTGAGATGGATTAATACTAAGTATAGGATTTTAGTATACTTTTGCAGAAAAAGTATTGAGGATAAATATGAGAAAGGAATACAGAAATATCAATAAATAATACATGTTTTGTTTCCTAAGCTATTTAATCATTATAAGAACATTTTTTATTATTTTTATGTTTATTTTATGTGATTATTACACACACACGATTTATGTTTAATAAAATATAAATCCCTAACTTAGCTTGAAGTTTTAATCTGATTAGTTTTATTTTTCCTTTCTGCAATGATAGCCACCCATTATGCACAGACACAATTCTTCTTTATCAAGACCACTCAGATTTTTGTAATGTGACAATTAGTAGAATGTAAGTTTAAAAAATATTTTAATCATATGCAAGAAGAATTATTTCTCTACAAATACTTAATGATTGTATTAAACTGAGTTCTATTAATTGGGTAGGAGTCATAATCACCACACACACACAAAAAGGGAAGCTATGACTAGTTGAAAGTACCATTTGGAATACAAAAACTAGACCAATCTAAAGGATATGTATGTATTTGAAGAAGAATGACCTTTAAAATCAGCCTTAGCCAGGTTAGACTCTCATATTACCCCTTGCTAAGTTGCATAAACTTGGGCAAGTTAAATAACTCTCAGCTCTTTCTCCCGCAAATGTAAAAATGAAGATAATATGCCTACCTTGGCAGAGGGATTAAATAAACAGGGCACTTACTGTGCTTATTTTTTTTAACTTCATACAGAAGAAAAATAAGTATTCTCAAAAATAAGAATAACTACTTCTATGATTTTAGAAAGGTTACATTCCTTCTATGCGTCAGTTTCCTTTTTTTTCAACTAACCATAATAGCATTTTCCACCTACGTACAAAATTAGAAAATAAGGGTAAAATAAGATAACATACAAAACTTTCTCAGAAAAGGTATGATACTATAAAAAATTAAGTTATTATAATACCTGCATGTTTACTTTCTTTCAGACAAATTAGTACCATAATGGAAAAGTACTAACATGAGTAAGATTAGAGACTTACCATTCTTCAGTGATGAAGCAAGCACATAATAACATGTTTATCAGTCCAAAGGAAACAGAGCTGTGAACAAAATTTTTTAAAATTAATAATAGCACACAAATCAGAAAAATAGCAAAGTAGCATCTATTTGGGATTTTACTGCTTTTCTTGGCCTTTATTTTTAATATCATGATTTCAGTTTTTGTGAACAGCATTCATATATTTGTCACTTGGATGACAGTAGGATGTATAAATAGATCTATAATAAATATAAACCATGGATCAGATGATCTTGTGTTATAGAACTATGAAATACACTCTGGGTTGCTCAAAAATATGGCAAACTTTACTCTTGTGCATCAGAAAAAGTTTTGACTGTATGGAGTCAGTAATAGATTTATTTTAGAAGTAGCATGAATGTACATCCTCCAAATTTTTAATAAATTAATGCCTAACAAAATTTGTGATAGTTTTTCCACTGTATTTCCATTACATTTAGTCCAAACAATATTTAAGTTTATCCCATAGACTTTTTTTCTTTTTCCTAACTAAAAGACTGAAATTATTCTTACAAATCCAAATTAGTGTGCTTGCAGAATTTACAGGGCTTCCTTGGGGGTTCAGACAGTGAAGCATCCACCTGCAAAGCAGGAGACCAAGGTTTGATCCCTAGGTTGAGAAGATCCCCTGGAGAAGGAAATGGCAATCCATTCCAATATCTTGCCTGGGAAATCCCATGAACAGAGGACTGTGGTAGGTTACAGTCCATGGGATCACAAAGACTCAGACACAACTGACTAACACACACAGAATTTACATAGTTTGTCTGCTTTGATTTGATGTTTGGCAGCTCTCTATATGTAGCTATTCTGACTACTCTCAATTCTATTCCATTGAAGATTTATAACAATAGTGCTGAAAGTGTTTTATGAGGCACATAGAATTGTTTTCCTTTTCTTAAAGTTGAAAAAAATCAAGACACAATTGTGATTTCACAAGATGATAGCACTGGTCATAACATGAGCTCATAGTTTCTCCTAAATGTAAACAATACATGTAATGACTGACTTGGGTACCATTTTTTAAAGAAGAGATAACATTTGATTGAACCTTGGATCAGATTTCAAACCTATCTGACTTATTCCACTGCATAAAAAGACTGACTCTTGAGGGGAAGAATTTAGTTTAATTATCTACATAAGTAACTCAGGAAAAAATTATTATGAAAAATTCAAACCTGTTTCTAAAGTTCACCATGAGGCTATAGTTCTAACAGGAAGAAAGCATTAGTGACTTGAAGATCAACTTACTTAGTTATCACTTATAGTGGGAATGTGTGCTGAAAGTTGAGACTTTTTGTTAGCCCTTCAACAAAATAACTGAGGTGCTGGCTTTTTGACCCTATTTGGGTACCCACAGATGAAAAGAAGAAAAAAGATTTCAAATCAGAGCCCCAAAATGTGATTTTTTTTTTCTTCTTTCCCTTTCTGGTTCATGGCCCTCAGGCATCAAAAGCATAAGGTACCTTGGCCTCTTCTTTTCACAGTTTGAAAGTCAGTAAAGCTTTCAACAATCTTTTGTCCTTAATTGCTTTCTTTTCCATATATATATTATATATAATTTTTTCCCAAGGCCCAAAGCAGCCATTAAAAGTCACCATCATCTATCCAGTTATAGAAGCAGCACAGAAAAGAGCCGAAGAGAACTATTAGTCATTGGCACACAGCCAGGAATTCAAATCTGATTTTCTGCATGTATTTCTTAAATTTAAGAGAAAATGTCCCAAAGTAATTGCAGCTTAAGGGAAACTTTCAAGCCATGTCATATATGTATGTACAAGGAGAGAAAAAATACATGTGAAGTGGATTAAAACTACCTTGGTTCTCGCAGTTTAAGACCCTTCAACAAAGAGAATGAAATTGTGAGCTCCTTTGTCCTTTCACACTATTTCACAATTTTGTAGGGCTTGTGTGCACCTGCCACACAATAGGTTAAGCCCAATGATTCGAAGTAAATTCTTTAGTAAACTTCAAGTTGGTAAACAGCAGTTCCTTTAAACTAAAACCCAGTAATCTATACCATCCCTGGAAAATGAGATCAAATGGACTAAGGTTGACAAAGGGTTCCTTAAATATTCCTCAGATTTCCTAAAGATCCATGGTTCTGCAATAAAATCGGCTCTATTTCCCGTCAAATTTTTGCTAGTTTTTGTTTAGTGCTGACTTGTATTCCCTAACAGTATGCATCATTCGGATTCCTTGTCTCTGATGCCCATTTCTTCAAGTATCATAAGCCAGACATGACCTTTTACATTTTATTTTCTTGTATGTGTATATGTATGTATGTGTATATGTATGTGTATGTGTATGTGTATGTATGTATATATATGTATATGTATATGTATATGTGTATATGTATGTATGTGTATATGTGTGTGTATGAGTATGTGTATATGTATGTATGTGTATATGTATGTGTATGCCTGTTGTATTGGCCCTTGCACAACCTACCAAGTATAAAACTACCTTTAACATAAGAGAAATAAGGTCCTTCAAAACTCTGTGCATTGATAAATATTTCCATGTTTTAAAAATAGTGTGATCACATTACTTGTTATAAGAAAAATAATTAATTCTAAGCTAGGTATTTCTATATTAAGGATCATTTATTTCCCAAGTGATCAGTGATGGTCTATACCGGAAGATCTCTGGTCATCCAATCCTCTGAGGATGGAACAATTTTCAGCCCATTTATACCAGCATCTAATCTGATGGTCAGTACATTTTTTTTCATACCAATTGTTCAATATTGTGATTAATCTTTTAGAAATGCCCATATCTTTCTACAATTCACAATTCTGGAGCAGCTATGGAAATTACTAGTATATTACTTTCTGTTCCAAATAGTCCTAGTGCACTTGCCTCTGGTGGATGTGACTGGTGATAGAAGTAAAGTCTGATGCTATAAAGAACAATATTGCAATGGAACCTAGAATGTTAGGTCCATGAATCAAGGTAAATTGGAAGTGGTCAAACATGAGATGGCAAGAGTGAACATTCACGTTTTAGGAATCAGTGAACTAAAATGGACTGGAATGGGAAAATTTAATTCAGTATCTACTACTGTGAGCAAGAATCCCATAGAAGAAATGGAGCAGCCCTCATAGTCAACAAAAGAATCCAAAATGCAGTAATTGGATGCAATTTCAAAAATGACAGGATGATCTCTCTTTGTTTACCAGGCAAATCATTCAGTATTACAGTAAGCAAAGTCTATTACCCAACCATTAAGGCCAAAGAAGCTGAAGTTGAACAGTTCTATGATGGATGACAAGACTTAGCAGAACTAACACCAAAAAAAAAGATGTCCTTTTCATCACAGGGGGCTGGAATGCAAAAGGAGGAAGTCAAGAAATCCCTGGGGTAACAGGCAAGTTTGGCCTTGGAGTACAAAATGAAGCAGGGCAAAGGCTAACAGAGTTTTGCCAAGAGAAGACACTGGTCATAGCAAACACCCTCTTCCAACAACACGAGAACACTCTACACATGAACATCACTGGATGGTCAATACCAAAATCAGACATTATTTTCTTTGCAGTGGAAGATGGAGAAGCTCTATACAGTCAGCAGCAAAAAGACTGGGAGCTGACTATGGCTCAGATAAAAAACACCTTATTGCACAATTCAGACTTAAATTGAAGGGAAAACCACTAGACCATTCAGGTGTGACCTAAATCAAATCCCTTACAATTATACAGTGGAAGTGACAAATAGATTCAAGGGATTAGATCTGATATAGTGCCTGATGAATTATGGACGGAGGTTTGTGACATTGTACAGGAGGCAGTGATCAAGACCATCCCCAAGAAGAAAAATTGCAAAAAGGCAAAATGGTTGTTTGAGCAGGCCTTACAAATAGCTGAGAAAAGAAGAGAAGCTAAAGGCAAAAGAGGAAAGGAAAGATATACCCATTTGAATGCAGAGTTCCAAAGAATAGCAAGGAGAAATAAGAAAGCCTTCCTCAGTGATCAATGCAAAGAAATAGAGGAAAACAACAGAATGGGAAAGACTAGAGATCTCTTCAAGAAAATTAGAGATACCAAGGGGACATTTTATGCAAGATGGGCACAGTAAGGACAGAAATGGGATGGACCAAACAGAAGCAGATGATATTAAGAAGAGGTGGCAAAAATACACAGAACTATACAAAAAAGATCTTAATGACCCAGATAACCATGGCAGTGTGATCACTCACCTAGAGCCAGGCATCTTGGAATGCAAAGTCAAGTGGGCCATGGGAAACATCACTACAAACAAAGCTAGTGGAGGTGATGGAATTCCAGCTGAGTTGTTTCAAATTCTCAAATATGATACTGTTAGAGTGTCACACTCAATATGCCAGCAAATTTTGAAACTCAACAGTGGCCACAGGACTGGAAAAGGTCAGTTTTCATTCCAATCCCACAGAAAGGCAATGTCAAAGGATGTTCAAACTACTGCACAATTGCACTCATCACACATGCTAGTAAAGTGATACTCAAAATTCTCCAGGCAAGGCTTCAACAGTACATGAACTGAGAACTTCCAGATGGTCAAGCTGGATTTAGAAAAGGCAGAGGAACCACAGATCAAATTACCAACATCTGTTGTGTCATTGAAAAAGCAAGAGAGTGCCAGAAAAAAACATCTGCTTCTTTGACTACATCCAAGTCTATGACTTTGTGGATCACAACAGACAATAGAAAATTCTGAAAGAGATGGGAACACCAGACCACCTGACCTGTCTCCTGAGAAATCTGTATGTAGGTCAAGAAACAACAATTAGAACCAGTCATGGAACAATAGACTGGTTCTAATTTGGGAAAGGAGTATGTCAAGGCTGTATATTGTCACCCTGCTTATTTCACTTATATGCACAGTACAAAATGCCTGGCTGGATGAAACATAAGCTGGAATCAAGACTGCCGGGGGAAACAGCAATAACATCATATATGCAGATGACACCACACTTATGGCAGAAAGAGAAGACGAACTGAACATCCTGTTAATGAAAGTGAAAGAAAAGAGTGAAAAAGCTGGCTTAAAATTCATTATTGAAAAAATTAAGATCATGGTATCTGGTCCCATCATTTCATAGCAAATAGATAGGGAAACAATGGAAACAGTGACAGACTTTATTTTCTTGAGCTCCAAAATCACTGCAATTGGTGACTGCAGCCATGAAATTAAAAAACGCTTGCTTTTTGAACGCAATGCTATGACCAACCTAGACAGCATATCAAAAAGCAGAGACATACTTTTCTGACAAAGGTCTGTCTAGTCAAAGCTATAGTTTTTCCAGTAGTCATGCATGGATGTGAGAGTTGAACCATAAAGAAAGCTATGTGCCAAATAATTCATGCTTTTGATCTGTGGTGTTGGAGAAGACTCTTGTGATTTCCTTGGACATCTAAGAGATCTAACCAGGCCATCCTAAAGGAAATCAGTCCTGAATATTTATTGGAAGGACTGATGCTGAAGCTGAAGCTCCAATACTTTGGCCACCTGATACAAAGAACTGACTCATTGGAAAAGACTCTGATGCTGGGAAAGATTGAAGGCAGGAGGAGAAGGGGATGACAGAGGATGAGATGGCTGGATGACATCACCATTGCAATGGACATGAGTTTAAGCAATCTCTGGGAGTTGGTGGATGGACAGGGAAGCCTGGCATGTTGGAGTCCACGGGGTCACAAAGATCGGACATGACTGAGCGACTGAACTGAACTGACTCAAAAGTCAATTAGTGGACAGAGTCCCAATCTGGGGGTTCTATTCAGTGTTTCATCCAGACGGTGACATTCAAGAACAATTGGTAAGTATTACAAAAGAGAGAAGAAAAGAGACAGAACATTATTAAATAGACTAATTTTAAAATTTATCCCTGAAATAGTTTCAAAATTTTATACTCCAGAAAACATAACTTAATTACATGTAACTAACTACATGTAATTACATAACTTAATTACAATCAGGCTCAGCTACTCATGTCTCCCCACATGGTATCTGAGACATATGAAAGACTGCTAGTTTAACGGCAACCTGACAGCTTGTCTGAGCTACAACCTTAGAGGTCACTCTGAAAGATTTTCATATTCTAGTTAACAGGTTTTATTCTTCTTGCATGATGTTAGTGTTGGGTTTCAGTAAAATAAACTACAACATTTTTAAAGAATAACAAAACTCCATATGTAGTGTAGGAATTTTTTTTCTTAACTACTTTCTTATCATTAAATGTATGCTTGAACCTACTACAAAATATCCAATTACTATATTGTATGTAGTAGTAGTGGTTTAGTTGTTGTGTCCAACTCTTGCAACATATCTGAAACTAATATATTACTGTATATCAACTATGCTTCAGTTAAAAAATATGTATATCATTGAAAGTATAAATATTCTTAAAGTATTTATTTAATTGAAAATACTTCATTACATGAAATGACCTTCCATTTACAGAATATTTTCACATAATGAATTTATCACTTGATAATAAAAAGGCAGGAGACCAATTTGACGAACACAAATCCATGCATACAGAATGATGTTAAAGCTTATTTTTCCTTAGAATTCATGGCTAAAAGTAAACCTTTCTACTCTATTTAAGAAGCCATTACAATAAGTTGTTAAACTTAACTGTTTCCTGTAAAGATCTCATTTCAATTTTTTAAAATAATTGTCAAAAATGAAATAAACCCAGATTATTATGTAGAACAAATATACTAAGACTAATGAATATCTCATCAAAGTCTGAATTTGTGTTTTTCTCAGATGTGTAGGATATATCCTCCAATCTGTGTATTTCATTGCTTTCCAAAAGCTATATGATAAATTTTAAAAACTGAAGAAACTAAATTCTAGTTTTATTGTTTTACATGACCTATTTAGGCACATACTTTGAAGTGAATGAGCTTGAGGTATGGTGAAAACAAATCAGAACAATTTCGTGAACCCGACATTTTCTTATATTCCAACCCCAGTTATAAAGTTAATGTCTTCTTCTTAGGGAACTGGAGTTCAAATCATGGGTTAAAAGTTCACAGAAGGAGCAAAGTTCAGGGGAAAAATGAAAGGCGATCCAAAAAAGAATGAAGACGAGCAGGTGAAATATAAAAGTCTAAAAGGAAAGAATGTTCTGAAATACATTGCATACAGTTAGAACGAGACTAAAATTCTCCAAAAAGAAAGGAAAATGAGGTCATTTGCCATTGTTCTTCATGGCAAGTACTACTGATGGAGGCTGCTTAGTTAAATATGAAAAGCTATTATTTTTATTCAAATACCCTCTCGTGTTAACATGAATAGTCACCTCCCCTTAATAACATTTTAAAATTAATTATATCGGTTCATTCAATTAAGGGGGTGCACTGACCATTTATTTCTTTGATTTGAAAGAGGATAGGATGAAAAGAAAACACTATAATTTCTATTCTTTACACAGAAAAATATACGAGTTTGGAAAATGTAAATTAATAACCTACATTTTAAATTCTAAAATTAGCTCTCAGTATACTCCCTCCTCCTTAACTAGGAATTGTTTCATTGATTGTTCTCCTGGGCTGATACTGGCTCCTTCTTTTTGGTTTGTCCTGAAGATGGATCTTGATTTCTTGATGGAGTGAAGCATGATGCCATGAGTACTGAATTAAGCCTTGTGTCAGATTTAACTGTGTCCAAATCCAGTCACAGGAAATTAGCAACATGTGAGGAAGAGTTCTAAACTGTTGCGAGTAATTTGGAAAAACAATTCATATTTCATATATCCAGATCAATTAACTTCTTTAAAAGTGTGGTTGTACATTTTTTCCAATTATCTTGCTACTGTTTAAATATTCTGGTGCTTTCTGGGAATATGTCCTACATATCTTCTTAAGATGAAATTAATTCCAGAAACTCTAGTCTAAGTGAATTGTGATAATAAGCATTATTTTATTTTTTTAAATAAAGAGACTGATACTCAACGAGGTTAAAATCTGTGAATTCTCTACCTCATAATGCTGAACAATGGGGCCAAAACAGCTATATGACAGATGAAGAGAAAAAGAAAAAGTGATAAGTGAGATCTAAAGATAATTACAAATGAAGTTATAGCATTTTTGTTAATCTGTGCTTGTACAAAGTATACTTAAAATATTTATATTGCAGGCTAACCCTGTCCTAACTTCATAAAATTTGTATATCTTTTAAAAAAATCATTGCTACTTCATAGGCACACCTATTAATATTTAAGAATCAACTTGATGGGTATTTTAAATATATATATATATATAGGCTCAGAGGTTAAGGCATCTGCCTGCAATGCGGGAGACCCAGGTTCGATCCCTGGGTCGAGAAAATCCCCTGAAGAAGGAAATGGCAACCCACCCCAGTATTCTTGCCTGGAGAATCCCATGAACGGAGGAGCCTGGTAGGCTACAGTCCATGGGTTCGCAAAGAGTAGGACATGACTGAGCGACTTCACTCACTCACTATTGTATCCAGAAGGTAAAAATAACTTAAATTCTCATGAATTAAAATAAAACAACCTGATTAATGTTTTCCCTCTTACATAGTGTACCATTTGTTTAAAATTCATGTCAATATTTTTTTTTTCCTCAGAACACAGTGAATCTAAATCTAATTTTAAAGTACCATTATTTGCCTAACTTCTGTGAACAACTTCCAATGTTACTCCTGCCCACTATAGAACCAGGACCATCAAAGATGCAATCTTGGGAGAATCCTTTGAATTTCTGATGAAAAAAAAAAAGGATAATAGTTTGTATATTATCTCTGCCTCTCTTATCCACTTTTCTTATATTGCCGGGATTATATTTATGCATTTTAAGGAAAATTAGGTACTGAAATTTTTGTTTGTTTACTCTGATAGATTGGTCTACTATTTTCAAATCTTCTGAGTGGACCCTCAATAAATACTTACCTGAAGTAAATTAAACTTCAGCACATGGAATAATGTGTTTTCAGCAACTAAAAAAAAAATCTGTAAATTTCAAGAGGGCACTGCTTATAATGAAGTACATTATGTGGTCTTAAAGCAATAAGTATAATTATGGCAGATTTTCATCAAAGTATTAAGAAAACAGTGAAATTTGTTACTAAACTTTTTAAGTTCAAATCTAGGAGAGTTTTAGTTTAAGGACACCAAGTCATTCAGAAACAACCCTGGACATCAGCACATAAAAAATAACCCATGTGTCACCCAGAAAACAGTCACAGATTTCTAATGTTTTATGATCAATAGATCATAACTTTATCATAGTTTTAACTGCATGCATGCTCAGTCCAACACTGAGATCCTATGGGTTATAGCTTGCCACGCACCTCTGTCCATGGAATTTTTCAGGAAAAGAGTACTGGAGTGGGTTGCCATTTCCTTCTCCAGCGGATCTTCCTGACCCAGGGATAGAACCCATGTCTCTTGTGTCTCCTACATTGCAGGCAGATCCTTTACCACTAGCAGCCACCTGGGACGCCTCATGTTTTAACTAATTATGTAGAATTTTCAGAATATCACTTTTTGGAAGTTTTACAGAATACAATATGCAGGCCACAGACACTAGGAAAAATTTTGCATCAAACAACTCTTTTCATTGCTAGAAATTTATTATGAATGAAAAATGATGTTTACCTACACCCATGAGTTTATTGGTTTTTTTCCTGGTTATATTTAAAATAATTATCACTATAACAGAGATGACCTTCTATCCTTCAATTGTCCAAATAGCCAGAAATCTGGTCTTTGTAAGAAAGAAAATTAAAACACATGGCAGACATTAGGGAGGAAAGATTCGTTAAAAATGGTTATTTACAGGCAGGAGTAAGTGTGCCCTAGAACTCATACCCTTGTGATTTGGGGGCTGACAGGGTCTTGCATTCATTTAAACTGCAAAGATTAGCCTCTATCTACCTTACTCTGCCTGATAGAAGTGTCCACTGCTTCGAAGAATCCAAGGACATACGACCAATATTTATTTCTGATGTGCTGAGAGGTGGGGAATTACAAAACTTGTCCCAGATGAAAGCAATTTTCAAAACATTTAAACTCAGTGTTAAATTCTTAAATGCGACTGTCTTTAACAACCTGAGTATTTCATCCTGTCAACAAGGTTAAGTAATTTTTTTCTCTTTTTTTTTGCTGTTCAAGTTTTCAGTTTATTTAGTCAATAAAATGACATTTAGAACCAATACAAGAATTACAATAATTTCATGTAACATCATTGTTAGAATTTAAATTTTATGTTAAAGTAAACTAGGTAAGAAAAATATTTATTTTCAGAATAATTGAAGTATCCCAGTAATTGTTAAAATATTTTTTTCTAAGGTTATACTTTTAACAAGTGAAAGTTTAGTATTCTGTGAAGAATTATAAACTACATATTGACCACATTAAAAATACAGTATGATTTGTTTCAAAGAACTATTTCTTCAGTTTACTTAATTACCTGAATATCTATAAATGTTTTTGGAGATGTGAGATTAACTAGTATATACAGACTAAAGTAAAAATGTGTGCTGCTTGAAAATAAGGAAGAAGTTAACATGACTTGTCTCTTATTTAGCAATTTCTCTTGAATACCTATCTACAAGTGATGACCACTATCATTCATCAGTTTTTCAGCAGGTACACCAACTTCAGATTCTCAATTTTGACAGATAGATTTATAAAACTTAAAAAAAGAAAGAGGAATGTATGGACTTGCATTTAATAGATTAGAATTCTATGCAGCTAGTTCACATTAATTTGGAGAGAGATTCATTTGTGAAATATGTTGTCATGAGTTTTAAATGAAAAGTTTGAGGATGGAGAGTAAAGATTAAAATAGATCTCATATTTTACACTAAATGAAAGACATGTTTCCTACTTATAGGCTACTATTAATTTCCTTATTCCTGATATACCCAAGGAAACTACAGTCTAAAGGAATGTTTTAAAAACTTCTATATCCAATACAAATGCAGTGCAGTAAGCTGAACACCCAGTGAAAGGAAAGCTCACACCTACAAATATTACTGAGACTCCAGTTAGTCAAGGAATCAAAGAAATCAAAGCATTTATACAGATTTTATTGCAAATAAATCACTTTATCATTTACTCAAATGCAAGCATGATTTTTGATAGAGATTGTTTTTGATCCTCTGTAGGTTTTTGTAGAGTATCTCCTGCCCTCTTTAGTCCAGTTTTTATAACTACATTTAAGAAAGAGATCTAATTCTACAGCATAATTCTGACTTCAGCTTTTTCTATTGCTTGGTGAAAATAGGTCATTATTTGCCATTTCTGGCAGGAACAGTTAACAGGAAACAGGACAGGAAATGATACAATGATTCCAGAATTGTATATTTCCCCTATGCCCTGCTGTTTGGGGAATGACCCTATAGTTTACCAGGAAATTGTGTTTAGTGGTACTGAACCTCACTCATATTATTGAACTTTTTTGTCCCTTGATCCTCTTTACTTAAAGGAATAAATTAAAATTCTAGGACCAATAGATAAAGAAACCTTAACAAAGAAAATATTTGTCTATTAGATTATATTAATATGTTTCTAGATTTTTGAGCAGGCAACTCAAAGCCGACATTAATATCCAGTTAGCTAACAAAAATATAGCATATAAACCATCTAAATATTAAAACAACATACTTCTAAATGCTTTAATATTTATGGAGTTTATTTTCTCATTAAAATGCAACTTTGATGCCATTTATTATTAAATACTTAGTTTTTTTTACAGTTAGATATTTGTATTTTAAAACTGCTTTATAAGATGTGTGCTTTTATATGCCACATAATGATAAATTATATTAGTATGTGTCCATTGTTATTTTTTCTCAAAGACAGATAATATCTCCTAGTAGTAATATACCCAATAAAAATTACATACCTAAAACTCACACAAAAACATGGGCACAGAGGTACCTATTAATAATATAAACCTCTCCATTTAAAATTGTATGCAAATGCAGTGTCAAATAAATTCCATTTCATTTTTGTTTAAATTTACTTTATATCTTTAAAAATAGATATTTAATTCAAGACCTCACCTAAAATAATGAATTGCTGCACAGACTCTATCACAGGAAGTCAGAGGTTCACAGTGTGATTTAAACATTTTTTTGTTACTCTAGTGTGGGTAGAATTAAACCCTTCAATATTTTAGAACACTTAACTATTTTTTTACACTCCTTTAATCGTTGACTTCAACCTGGTTTAAATTTATGTCACTGGAGGATTGAGAAAAACAAAGCTGTACAAATTTAACAATTAGTCTTACTATGTAATTGCTCAGAATAAACATCCTGATTAGTCAAATCACTATTAAATTTTAATCAATGTGAGTGGGTGTTTCTATTTTTGATTGGGGATTTCACATGGATTTCCTAAGTAATTCCATTTGTATGTAAAGTTGAGACGCTTCTTCTCTTCATACTATGCCTAATGGATTGTATCTCAGTCTTACATAATGTACTGTTAGTGTGTAGTTAAGACATTTTTCTGTCATATGAGCTTTCTCTTTATAATGTTAATGACACAAATTTTTCTCTTCTAAATATTTATTTTCTGTTGATTTCTAAACAAATAAAGGTATATATAAAAATGTTACTTCTTGTTTTAATGACATTTTCAAGAAATAGAATTTAATTTCATGCAAATATCATGCATTATTTTAGGTTAAACAGTGACTTTTAAAAAAAGAACAATGCTAAGTATTTGGAAGATGAGCATTTATTTTTAAAGAAGAAAATATGACATGATTTCACCCGCACAAAATATAATATCAGAAGTTAAGAGTTAGGGTCTAACAATTCCTACAATTCAGAAAACAAGTAATTTTTGCCAGGAAGATTTACTCTATTAAACAGGCAAATGGCTGTAGTTTTGTTTTTTGTTTAGATTGTATACCTTCCTATCAGAAACAACCAATTAATACAGAAATAACATTTTTTGTGTGTGTTTAATATGCTGCAGACTTCCTTTCTATGGATTTCTCAAATGAATGCTTGTGAAGTTTTCAGGTGATCTGAGATGAATAACATTTCCTATATATTGTCTTACACCATCATTGTGAGAGCATTATCCCTGTGTCCAGTGTTCAGCCCTACTTCATCTCTTTTAGCATTCTCTGCTAATTCAATATAGTCTATCAGGGATAGGTACAATGGCTTTTGGAGTAACAGGTTCTATTAGAAATGCAATCAATTCTGTGAAAAAAGTCTTTTTGTTTTTGTTTTTTTCCCCAGAAATGTATTTAGTTAAAAGATTGAAATAAAATAACACACCCACAAACATTGCATTGATGAAAATGAATAAAATATTTTTCCAAACACAGGAATCATATTTTCTAAATGTAGTCTTTGTCTTTTCTTGCCTTTTATAACCCAACCAGTTCCAAATATGGTATTACTTTGAAACATATCGGAATAAAGCACTGTTGAAATGACATTCTATTCTTTTCACGCTCAATGTACAGTTTGTATTATACAATTTCCATTTAGTATGTTTTCCTTAATTAAATAGCTATTCTGCTTTTTGAGAAGCTATAAGCTGAATGTAAGTCTTCAGACAAACATACTTTTACTGTAATTTACCATTTCTTAGAAACATTGAATGGGAACAAAAGAAATCTGTTTTTAAAGTAATGATGACAAAATTATGAAATTATATTGCTTACTAAAGTTATGGACAAGTTTACATATTCCTTTGCTCTTCTTTGGATCATTAAATGGTTAATCCTAACAAGCATGGAGGAAGGAAAAGAAATTAACTAAAGTAAGGCCCTTGTGATACAATGACACTTGCTCTATGCTCTTACAGAGAAAACACATGATGATAAAACAGCACAAAGTGGAGTGTTATGAATTTTATTAATGACTAGGAGACACTGTGCAAAACATCAAAGGTCTGTGGAAAAGATTAATGACCCCGTGTGAGACTGTTTAATTACCTCCAGCTAATTAGATTCTTGACCAAATTTTTAATATCTGCATTCCTTCTACAGCCTAATTGAGATTCCACATTATTTATCAATCTTTCAAAAAGCCCTTAGTGGACTGCTTTTTTAGTTTTTCCCTTTGCACTTTGACTCCATTTATGGTCAATTATTAAATAAATAGCAAAGTAACTATTCACCACAAATTGTATATGTGGAACACTTTATGCCTGTTTATTTTGACTAGGAGACTATCATTGGCATCTTTTATACATAATGAAGCACTCCAACTAATAAACTGACTAACTCCACTGTAAACAACGTGGATAATATTTTTGTTATCTGGGCTGTGCTCAGGAACTCCTCATGTGGTTTCTGTAAATTAGCCTTTGCAATAGTCAGTAATCCTTATTTCAGTTTACCTTAGTTGGGGCCCAGAGACCCATGGAATGCTATCACACAAACTAGAGAGAACAACTCAATTAATTCTTCCTTCCTTTTTTTTTTTTTTTCCTTTTTTGGTAAATTCAGATTGCCTTTTAGTGTTCAGAAAGTCTTAATTGCAGAACAATTTGCATTAATAAATATCAAGCTGTTCCTTTTGAAATGATGGAACCCCAAATATATTTGCAATATAGTATATTGCATTTTATATATAGCCACATCACATACTATCTCTAAAAGAGAAGCAGTTGATACAGTACCTCAATGGAAGGAAAGGGCACTGTTATGAACAACTTACCAATAACCCAGAAAATACTGATGACTTGGATTTCTTTAACACACACCGAGCAAAGCAGGAAGTCCAAAGTCAACAAAGGCCAGCTGAAATATCTTTGTATAGACAACAGCTTTTTCTGAGTGATTCATAAATCTTAACTTTTAAATTTATTTATTTTTAATATAATAAATTCATTAACATGACAGAACAAATATTACTCTATCATCTGTCCACTTATAGAACCAATAGAGATGGGGTGGAATCTATTGGGATGCAAACAGAAAATGTCAACCCAAGACACATAAATCTAACAATGTGATTCTATTGAGGGGTTTCAGGTAAATTGCATCTCAGATTAAAAAACCTAGAAAACATACATTGGGCTTCACAAAGTTCAACAAATTTTCAACTGTTAATAATAATCATCTTCTATGTTTTTTTAGTATTATTCTTGTGTTCCTCATTTCATCCAATATTTGTGATCCATAGATCCATCCAACATTTATAAAGAGGACAGGGTGATTTTCACTATTTCATGGGAGTTGTAACTTTATATCACATTTAGGCATGGCCAGAAGAGTCATTCACCATTTTCTTTGTTGTTGTTGTTGTTCACATTTAATGCTCACACAGTCCACTGTGCCCAGTGTTTCACTTATGCATACCATTGATCATGTTTAAAATTAAAAAAAAAAATAAATAAATGGACAACATGGTTTCTAAAGTCACTTCCACTTCTAAAGTTCTATAATTTCAAAAGATTGTCTTATCACTTCAATTCAAATACTTTCTTCCAGAGTAGTACTGAGTTCACACCAAAGGCCAGTCTAGAATCCCTATAAATAACTTCATCTTAGCCTGCCTTATACTCATGCCTAAGATTCAAATTTAAAGTGAAAGTGAAAGTCACTCAGTTGTGTCCAACTCTTTGCGACCCCATGGACTATACAGTCCATGGAATTCTCCAGGCCAGAATACTGGAGTGGGTAGCCTTTCCCTTCTCTAAGGGATCTTCACAACCCATCTTTAAGTTAGATTAATATTAATAATAGTAAGAGGAGTACTAACCCCCTACGAAATCTCATGGAAATGAAAACAAAAGCAAAGCCTATTATGCACCCCCAGGGAGAGGGAACTGAGTAATAGTGATGAAATCTGGGGAAATACAAGAAGGACAGGATACATGACAAAAATAGTATGGTGACTCAGACAGTAAAGAATCTGCCTGCAGTTCAGGAGACGTGGGTTCAATTCCTGGGTAGGGAAGATCCCCTGGAGAAAGGAATAGCCAGCCACTCCAGTATTCTTTCCTGGAGAAATACATTTACAGGGGAGCCTGGCAGGCTACAGTCCACTGGTTCTCAGTTAGACAGGACTGAGCAACTAACAAGGTCGATAAGATACATGGCTAAAATAGCATAAGCAGGGCTATAAGATCTGAAATCTTCAAGAGAGCTATAAGAGCTGAAATCAGCTCCAGACCCACAAATGAACAGAGAGAAGCTCAAAAATTTATATCAGTTAAGTCTCCGAACTTCTAAGACTTCCTCACCCCAAGTCATGAATACCTGGACTTCAGCATAAGACAAACAAGAAAAAAAAAAAGCTGTTAATGGCAATAATAGCTCTGGGAGGGACAAATCCTTCACCTTATCAGTCATAAGATGTACCCATAAGAAAATGATATTTCCAGATTTTTTCCCCAGAGGAAGTTTCAATGAGAGAGAGGCAGCACAAGGAGAATGCCATCTAGATTCAAAACATGAGAAGGGAAGCAAGAGAGAAAGTACAAGAAGTGCCAATGTAAATCTTCATTTTTTCCTCATATTAATAAGTTTGACTAAGACAGATCCAAGGACTTCTTCACAGCAGCCCATGGGACTCAGTCACAGGACAGGAAAGGAATATAAATATGCTATGCCTTAGGCAACTTCCTAAATTTTTATCATACTAATCAGATGATCCAGTCAGGATATTCCAAAAGGTTTTAGACCAATAGAGAAACCTCAGTGGAGCACCACCTTATTAGTTAATAGAATTCATTCATCCTCTTAGTCCACACATTTACCCATTTACTCATTGTCTTAAACAAGCATGTTGCATCAACTATGTATGTGATGCCATGTAACGAGTAACCAAACATGTCTTCTGTCTTCCAGGAGTCTGCAATCTACTACGATCTTATGTAGTATCTATAAATGTGAACAAATCTGGGGGCAGCCTATGCAAAAATGCATCCCAGAAATTTCATAAAATCTATTCATGTTTTTGTTACTGGGTTCACATTGAAGACTGAGGCTGAGATACTTATACTTTTAAAATCAAGGCAAAAGGCCCCTGGCTAGCAACAGAATTCAGATAACTTGGACATGACAATGAGGATAAAGGTTCCCTTTGCTTAATGCTACATCCATCTGGAAAAAGCCTGTGGAGGACTTCATAACTAAACCAGAGATCATTTAAGCCAACTTTCAGATCATCATGGGGACCCATTTTACAGCATCCTTCAAAGACTTTCCTTCAGAGCCTCACCTCCCAAGAGTCAGGCCACTTCAAGTTACATTTCTACACATCGTAGTTGTAATGCTCCAATTTATGCTTATTTACTCTGTGGCAATTATTTAAGCAAACACTCTAAATTTCTCCATATAATTGTTATAATTGTAAATTCTTATAATTATGTTCTCTGAAGCTGCAGGACTAATCTGGGAATAATTTTTCACTATTAGTTTTCTAGCTGCCACACTTTTGCTCCATATTAAGTCATTCAATAATTTTTTGGAAATAACAGTAAATTTTAGTGAGGATTAGAATGAAACTCTTAGCAAGCAGGCATTTCTTTTCTACCACTGAGTACAAATTAAAAAGGGAAACAACAGTAAGACCATGTAAGTATGAAATTTCAGGAAATAAGTACTCATATACACTTCCGTATAAAGTTTGTATTAAGTAATTACTTAACATAAAACAAGACTCTGAAAATTTCTATGTCCTTTGGTCCAATATTTCCCACTGATACAATTCAATAAGAACAAAAAAGGGATGAGGATGATGAAATATATTCAAACTGATATTAAATTTATGAAGATACTTATTCCTAAATAGTGCAATGGCCTATTATGAAGTTTAAAAGAATGAAAAGTTTAAAAAATGATGAGAAATTGTTCTAGCTGTAATTTTTTTTTAACTTTTTATTTTGTATTAGGGTATAGCTGATTAACAATGTTGTGACAGTTTCAGGTGAAGAGCAAAGGGACTTAGCCACGCATGTACATGTATCCATTTCCCCCCAAACTCCCCTCCTACCCAGGTTATCACATGAAAATGAGCAAAGTTCTATGTGCTATACAGTGGATCCTTGGTGGTCCATTTTAAATATAGCACTGTGTACCTGTTCATCCCAAATTAGTTCTAAGTAAAAAAAAGATGCATGTAAGTTTATAAGTAACTATGATTCAATATGTTAAAAATACACATAGAATATACTTATCTAGAAGTCTATATATTTTATTTTCAAGGGGGAAAAAAAGTTTTGAAAGGACATAGATCCACTTTTTTACTTAAAAATAACTTGTATCTTGTTATGTGCTTTTAATTCATGGGAAAATCTGTAATTAACATTTACTAGCTCTGAAATCAGAGAAGGCAATGGCAACCCACTCCAGTGCTCTTGCCTGGAAAATCCCATGGACGGAGAAGCCTGGTGGGCTGCAGTCCATGGGGTCACTAAGAGTCGGACACGACTGAGCGACTTCACTTTCACTTTTCACTTTCATGCATGGGAGAAGGAAATGGCAACCCACTCCAGTGTTCTTGCCTGGAGAATCCCAGGGACGGGGGAGCCTGGTGGGCTGCCGTCTATGGGGTCGCACAGAGTCGGACACGACTGAAGCGACTTAGCAGCAACAGCAGCAGCTCTGAAATTAAAATGTTTAGCAATATTTATTTTTCCAGGATAAGTTTTTGTAATGTTTGAATACTTACAATGAATATCTATTTTGTATCCATAAAATACATATTTATGAGTAGAAAAATTAAAATACATAGACATAAGCTGGGAAAAAGAAAGGATAAAATGTTATGGGTTTCTTTGTATTTTTGTATTTGCAAATTACCTAACATAACTGTATGTTATTTTATAATTAAAAAAAACAAAATCAATTTTAATTAGGGTGAAATTATCCAAATAAACATGCCAAATAGAATTATAAATCAAAATATAAGTTCAGGAAATAATATGCAGGAAAAACCTTCAGATGAAGCACATATTCACTATTACTTGAAGTATAATGCTGACATGAAATAAACATTTTTCTGATACTGTTATGTATTACTTTTTAAAATGTCTTATCACTAAATGTTGTACTACTAAAATGTCAGTCAATCAAATGTGGAAAGATGAGCTTATACATTCATGAAGCAGTCAGACAATTTTAGATCTTTCTTTTTCCAGATTTGCTAGAATTGACATCACATTGAATGTAAATCACTCATAAAATAGAAAGCATTCTATTAATTTAAACTGCTCTTGGTCATGCCTGTTCAACTTATCAACTGTTCCTATATTTCCCCTAAGATATATGTAAAAGAATAACATGAACCCTTGCAATAGCAGATATTAAGTGACTAATGTTGTTAATATTACTATGTAAAGGATTCAAAGGAAGGTGTGTGTGTGTCAGAGAGTGTGTAACATGCCAGGTTTTCTGGTTGTTAAATTAACTGGTTGTTAGATTACAAGGAATGAATCTTCGGTTCTACAATGGAAAGAACACAAAACCTTAATCAATAAACTTGATAAAATGCATGTCAATTATTTTAGACAATTTGCTCTCTGGTTTGGATAACTGTTGCTACCTGTAGCCTAAACCATTAACCTCTCAACCTCAGTAAATGGAGATTTCCTAGCAAAAAACCACACTGCCAAAAGGAAACCGCATTTCTAACAGGAGAGAGAGGGTAGTTTGTTAATCAAAAGTCTGTACCACAGTGAATTTGATAGTTAAAATTGAGTTGGCATTTTGTATTTTCTTTCAAAAATAGCTTCTTATAACTCCTCAATAGACTCTCCTTATCCCCAGCCATGAAAAACAGCAGTGTTTCCAACTTTTCACCTTTCAACCAATGTGTCCCCGCAGCATTCACAGCACTAATGAAAGAGATTCTTGACAATGTCACTACAGACCACCCCAGAAGTGGAGTTCTGCCAACGTAAACCATTATTACAGTACTGACCGCTCATCTCGTGCTGTGCGGTCATTCAGAAACTTCCCCTGCTTCCCTATTGCTCCCACAGTCTCTAAAGAGTGACATCCTCCCTTGAACCATGGACACTGAGGCCAGCTCCCTGCTACTGATTCCCATCCAGATCACTATGGACAACATCCACACTTTGATGCTACTGAATGGACTTTCGGTCTCTTGGGGGAGGAAATCAAAGAGCATTCAAAGAAAAAACAACTTGGCAATGACAAAGAAATGTCCACAAACTGATGCAGCCTTTGCTTTGGAATTTTCCTCACATCCCAAGCTTATAACAAGCAATGAAGCTCCTTGAGCATAATTATTTAATAATAAAAACACCAAATAATTTAAGAGCTATATTTTTGCCAGAATCACATTTAACTTCTGGGGATGAAAATGACTTGGGTACAAATTTAGCCTACAGTTACTGACATGAGAGTGTTTAAATGATACAGATTATGAGACATGGGGACTATTAGACTCTATTAAATAATGGTGACTTGTCACACACAATTTGTGCAGAGTGCACAGGAAGTTTAGGTTGCTATAGGTTTGGAAATTGCTATTAAAGGACAAGGGAACATGGGTAAGCATTCAGTGTTGCTAAGGGACGATACTCCCAATCATGTTCTCCCTAAAATAACTACCAAGTATCAGATACTTTCATATACACCACCATATATGTCAGCTTTCCCTTATAGAGTCAAAGAAAAATATACCCTCAGTCTTTGATAAAAGTGCCTTCCCCCTTTGCCAGATTGGAGAACTTAGTCTCCCATGTCCCTGTCTTATACCTTTGTCTTTTGAGTTCTTGCCTTTACTAACTGATAGTACAATGCCAAGAATGAAGGGTTAGTTGTCTCCTTTACTCATTTGCCAACATATCAACTTGGTTTAGGCTCGGCAGCAGCTTAATGTTTCATTCGCAGTGGATAATCACTATGGCATTGCATGGAAAGATTCCCTTAAGAACATATCATCAGAAAAAGAAAAATACTTTGTCCTTGTTCTCATGGAAATAAATCATGATCTAGACAAAGATAAATTAATAACAAGGAAAATAAGATGGGGTAGATGTTGATACAAATCATGAACGATTATTTCTGTCTAAATTTGGAGAAGAATTTACAGGAGAGCTGAAACCAAAAGTAGGGTTTTAATGGATAATTATGCGATTTCCAATGGAGGATTTGGAAGGTGAGTTTCAGTGTGGAAGGATAGCCAACAGCACATATTAACATACAAAGCCATGGAGGGAAAGTCAGGCCAGCTTCAGTTGGAATTGATTCGGTGATGTTTTAGTAAATGGTAAACAACCAGTTCTTTGGAAACAAGCAAAAAAATGTGATTTCAGTAGTGAGTACAAAGTTGGGAAAAGACACACATTCTTTCCTGTCATAAGCCAAGAATGAGCCAGCTCTAGCACATTAGTAAAGCTGGGTGATATGGGAGTTCCCCAATCATCTAACAGTGGTGGCTCAGTGGTAAAGAATCTGCCTACCAGTGCAGAAGATGTAGGCTTGATCCTTGGGTCAGGAAGATCCCCTGTAGAATGAAATGGAAACCCACTCCAGTACTCTTGTCTGGGAAATCCCATGGACAGAGGAGCCTTGCGGGCTACAGTTCATGGGGTCACAAAGAGTCAAACATGACTTAGCGATTAAACAACAAAGCAACAATCTTTTTTTTATGCAGAAGGTATAAACATAACTGAGCATTGATGAAAATAGCTAAATTTCACCCAGTAAAAAATTCTAAATTTTTAGATTTTGTATGTTTTATTTTTCTTTTTGTCCTTTTGGTAGGAAGGAGTCTCCTTTAAGCATCAATGTCAGTTTTGTCATTTTTCCTTTTACAACTTTGCTGCTCTTTAACAATATCTGTACTCTTCTCTGGACTGAAGAAAAGACAGTCAAGCTTGTTAAGATGTTATGATAAGTGTCACTAGGATCTCACTGAAGTCTAAAGATTTACAATACATAACTAAAAGGTAGTGGTTTCTGATAGCTTTACAAGGTCAAACCTTATTTCTAGATTCAGGACTATGATTTGAAGGGTTAAGGTGTCCTGAATATTAATCCCCTGATGGGTAGAGTTATAATATATGAATAGAAATATCATAAACAAGTAGGCTACTTTTCTGGTTTAAGCTGCAAAATATCAGTGAGTTTGTTCATGTTAGAAAGAAGCAAAGTGAATAATAAAAATGTCTGCTATTATTTTATTAAGAGAAAAAAATGCTAGTGAATAATGTTGACTTACTTAAGTAAATTGCTCATCTTATTTATGCAGGAATCCCAAGCTAAATCTTTATAGTGTCTAGCAGGTCCTATAAATGGATGCAACAGGGCCATGCAAAGTATAGCAGAAGTAAAAAAGTATCAGGGCCTGGACAGACTAGAGAAGGAGCAGCTACCGCTCATGTATTGTGTCATGGAATACAGGCCCCTTTAAGAAAAACTGAGATTTCATGCAAAATTTCCTGATTCTTAAAGGTTGGCAAGTAATTCGTATTTTAAACACACTGTGTGGGCCAAACAAAACATGTCAGCAGGCAGGATTTTGCCTGTTAGCCACCAACTCGAGACCTTTGCTTTCATTCATTCTAAACAGTGCAATGTGGTTTGTATTATGTGGTATTGGCAGGCAGGTAGTATGTGGGGCTAACGTGCCTGGATTTATTTTACTTATTAATTACTTTATATCCTGCCTTGTTCCCAGATGTACTTGAGATAGTTATTAAAAAAATCATGCAATAATATGATAAAGTAATTGAGGTGAAGGGAAGAGGACTAAAATCATAAGAAGAATTCTAGGCAGAGGTAATATAAAGAAACCAAGGACATAAAGTTATTTTGTCCTTAATTTTATTTTAAAATTAAGAAAAAAATCAATAAAATAAATTATCTAAGATGAGATAACAATGCTTCATTGAGCTTCATAGCAGCCACAGTAAAGAGTGAAAAAATAATTTATAAAATTTATACCCATCATGTGTGAGATAAACTATGCTAGATAATCAAGAGAAATGGAGCTTTACAAAGAAGTGAGGTCATAGAAAAAAAAAGACTGCAAGGGTCTTCATATTTTCCAGCAACAGAAGAACCTTTCTTCTCACACAAATGATCTGGCCACCTCCTCTCTAGTAACTCTTAGCAGTGAAGTTACAAATTACACTAGAAACACAATATTCACATGTGATTTTTAGGGGCCCTTGTCAAAACATACTATTTCCTTCTTCTTGTCCATAGATAAGCCCCAAAAAAGGAAACATCTCCTGCCCCTACTGACAGATTCACCCATCCCAAATATCAGTAAACTTTTGATCAAAACTTTAGTTAAAATCGACAATTTTAAAATTAAATTCCATTTGATATTTATTTATATCCAAATAAATTTTATATCAATATAAGTCCACATTTATTATTATATTTAATATATTAATTTGATATATTAAAGCACTATAATTTGTCAAATATGGTGCTAGATACTTGGTAGCTTACAAAATTGAATAAAAATTTTTAAAAAAGTAACCTGCTTTTAATGGGATTCCTATCTAGCAAAGAAAACAAACAGGTTTTCAAATAATTATAAGATGCTATGCTAAGTAGTGTTAAAAATATATACAAAGTAGAGATAAGAGCAAGAAGAACATGATTCTTTCTTGGAGCATGAGAAAAGGTTTCCATGAATATATAGAGAAAGTCCCTTAATATCATTTTGAATGATGATTAGAAGATTGCAGGTTTCTCTGGGAAGGGGAAGTAGCCTTCTGAAGATATGCAAAAATATTTTATTTTTATGCCAGATAGCCTTTTCCACCAGTCTCTTTCTAAGGTGTTCACATCATTGGTAGTATCTAATTTTCAATGATATTTACATCACTGCATTAAACAAAGCATTCTGATCCCTTCTTTTTTCACTTTCTATGTGCGTCCATATGACTTACAACAGCTGCCCCACATTTAAGTATTCTATTCATTCCAACCAGCTACCATCCCTCTAGTATACATATAGTTCCAACAAAACTGGAATTTTCTATTCTGATTCCCATATCAAATCCCCCAGGGCTTCAAGTTCCTGGCACATGTGGCAGCCATACTCTCTGATATTCTTCTCCAATATCTTGGAAACTTAGACCTGCTGTAACTGTCAACTCACAATTACCTTTCTGGTTGGATTTCCTGGTTGTTTTGATCAGATCCACTGACTGTCTTTTGTTCCCTTCTTAGATTTTTAATTGTTGGGCATTTTTCCCTTACCAAATATACAATTCCTTCTTTATGGAGAAACAAACTCTCTTTCACTTCATTTATAGGTCCCTAACTTGATGAGAGGGTTTCCTTGGTGGCTCAGCGGCAAAGAATCTGCCTACAATGCAGGAGACACCAGTTTGGTCTCTGGGTTGGAAAGACCCCCTGGAGGAGGAAATAGTAACCCACTCCAGTATTCTTGCCTGGGAAATCCCATGGACAGGTGAGCCTGGTGGGCTACAGTCCATAGGGTTGCAAAAGAGTCAAACACGGTTGAGTGACTACACAACTTCATGAGAATCCCATTGTGAAGTCAGTGAAGTCGCTCAGTCGTGTCCGACTCTTTGCGATCACGGGGGCTGTAGCCTACCAGGCTGCTCTGTCCATGGGATTCGCCAGGCGAGAATACTGGAGTGGGTTGCCATTTCCTTCTCCAGGGGATCTTCTTGATCCAGGGATCGAACCCGGGTCTCCTGCCTTGCAGGCAGACGCTTTAATCTCTGAGCCACCAGGGAAGCCCAAGAATCCCATTACTTCTTTTCAAGTCCTTTCACTTGCCCAATGTGATAGACCTTACTCGTCCTTGAGAAACATGGCATTAGTTTCTCAGAGAACCTTATAATTTAACTAAACAACTCTGATTTTCCAAAACAGAATAGATTCCAGACACTCTGCTGTTTTAATACACCTAGTCTTCCCACTCTTACTCTGTAGTATAGATGCTACTTACGGAAGAAAACGGTCTTAGGAAGAAAAGATTTTCTTAGTGCTCAATTGCATTTAGTGCTCAAATGTATTCATTGCTTTAAAATGCCCAATTGCGTTTTAGCTCTATATCCTAAGACAGGGAAATTAGATTTAGCAAAAAAGTAATAGAAATAAATCTGTGATTATCTACATATATTAGATTCTCTTTACATACATACTGAAATCAATAGAGGAAAAAAACATCAGAAGAGAACAGCAGACAAATATTAGTAGACTAGATAAATAAGTAAATTCAGTTTAGGCAGGCCCTAATGTTCAAAACAATAAAAAGACAATTCTAAAAGTACAAGTTTAATTATATGATCTCCATTTTTGAGAAACCAAGGTGGTTAATACTTTAAAATTTGGTTATGTACTTTGTTCTCAATAAGAGGGACAACATCTCATAGGTAGGTGTTTTTGAACACAAAGAGGTACAGAACCTTCTAGGAACTGATATATATTAATTTTTGTCAGGGTCAGAGGTCTAAACTTAATGGGAGTATCTTCCTTCAAACTCAAAACTTACACAGAATCACCATGCTTTAATGAATGATAGTACATATTTAAGTTATTAATTTTTGCATCTCTTGATTCAAATTTGTGTTCCCCCCTTATCTCTAGCTGTCCATTAGTGCACTACATAACTTTGTCCTGGAATAAAGTTTCCAAATAGAAAATTTCCAAAGAAAAGGAAGGTTGTCAGAAATATTGGGGTTGGAGGGAGAATGGGAAATTTCTCCTATCTCAAAGAGAGACATCAAGAGAGGAAGAATCAATAAGTTAGGAATTGCAAGAAAATGTAAAACTCTTAAATTCTAGAGGAACAAGATTTCTCATCAAGTGTTAAATAATAAAACAGTGGAGGTGTGAAAGAATTTAAACAAAACTAGGTATCCAGTATTTTTTGATAGCTCTTTCACTTTTACTAAGAATTCATTTTCACTCCTTTTACAAAATAATTTATTGTTTTCAATGTCAATGTCAGACACTTCTGTATAGAGCAAGAACCCAAGAGGATCACAATCTTTGAGACACCTACTCTCCATGGCTATTAATAGATCGGCCTCAGTTCCTTGATTTTCACCCTCTTGCTGAATAAGTAGAAATACCAGAGCTATTGCTCCAACAACTTCAAAAGCGGGAAGAGGAACAGGGAGCAAAAAAAAAAAAAAAAAAAAAGATGCTGAGTCAGAGTTAGGAAAGACATGTAGGAGGGTTTTATTGACCTGAGATTTTGCTTTATTTTTAAACTGGTTAAAAATAAACCCATTAATTTATGTCTCTAAGAACATCTTGGGTCTTTACTTAATAACAGAGTTAGCAAAATTGAACTGAGAGAAACAAAAGGAAATAAACTTGGTTTTCCTTTTACCATACAATTATTATCCTCTTAAATGTAAATTTAATCACTATTTGAGACATGCAATTTAAATTGTGACCAAAAATATTATAAGCATGCTGACTACTTCTAATTAAATCAGGTGACCTTATTTTAATGAAGGGAGAATTTGGAGGCAATACCAGTTGCAGTAACAAGCTGATGACTTGCTTTTCACAGTCAACATATCATTAGCATTTGGACCCTAGAAAGAGAGTAATAATTTTTTTTAAATAAACTTTAAAAATTAAAGACGATGTATACATAATATGGTCCACCCCAAGTTTCTTTTTTTCTTTAAGTGCTATTTGAAATAGACATAGACTAAACAAATTAAAATGTGCAAAAACACACCTGGCCCTTATCTGACCAACAGCTAAACCCTGGTATAAGAACTGCATAAACTTATCAGCTGCTTCCTTTGCACAGTTAGCATTGTCTTCTGGGTTTATTTTTTAAGACTTAGGTCTGCATGGTAACCACTTAAACATTTAAGGCTTTGTTCAGCTTTATGGAATAAAATATAAATTGTTTACTAAATCAGGGTATGGAGAGAAGAGCTAAATTCTCTTACTTTTAATATTTCTCTTTGATATCTGCCCTTCTGGACAGAAAATTCAAGCAACAGTTCCCAGCAAACATATGGGAAAACCCATTGGAAATATTGTAAGGTAAATTAATAATGGCAGATGCCAGCATGTCTAGAGGTTGTTTATGCTGAAGAGTCCTGCATTCTTTATGTTTTGAAATTATTCTGTTGTAACCATTTTCAGATTCGTTTAGTTTGGCAATGTATTCTCCACTCTAAAGGTGTCCGCATTTATTTGACTACAGAAAATATTTACTTTAGTAAAGGGCAGCTTAACCTTTGTTTAAATTCGAGGTGAGTTAAAGGTCACTGTAATTATTTGCTGTATTATTTGTGTCAGATTTGAATTACTATGAATACAGCCCATGCATTGCCCTTTATTATGAAATAAGCTAAAAGAAACTCAACTTCTGCATCCAGCCAGCATATTTTATGGAACCAATCAGTGTTGCAGAACATTTTCAAGGTTCTCTCTTGGACTGTGATTGACTGAAAGTGCTTGAGGTTAAGGTCCTTTCCCAGAGGGAGGGAAGGAGACGATTTAACATGGCAGCTCAATCCCCTCCCCCACTCGCAGCTATGTTTTTGATGGCTAGCAGCCAGAATATGGACAGGGTAGGGTTCAAGGCTATTAGTGAAAAACTGCAAGCAGTCACACTGGAAAAAATATATAGACAGGGTGCTAGAAGGGTTGAACTGCTGAGCAGAGGATGATTTCAGAACAGATAGACAGGAACCCTCAGTTTTCACTGACTGAAAATTCAAAGTTAAAACATGAATATTCAGATAAGAAAAGTCAATAAGAAATAAGGAGAAAATGATGGAGAAGTTTTGAACTCCAACAGGTTAAGGCATAAAAGTGTGAGCCTTCATTTTTTGTCTTTACCATTCAATTATGAGATAAAATAATGTAACATAACATGGTGACCCCACCTTTAAACACACACACACATCAACCAAAGATATTTTTGCATAATTCTGGTGACAAATATCAAAGTTCAAATAGCAGCTGAACTACAGTCATAGGTGGAGTTTGTTTACATGGCAGGATGCACAATGGGATGGAGATAGGTAGCACATTCAAAATGTGAAAAGAATGAGGTTTATACTTTCAGACTAATTACAAACAGCAAGTACAGAATATCCTTAATTCTTCATATAAGGATAATACTACTCTTTTGTTGTATGTTCTAAGAAGACTAACACCTGTATAGGAATACTTCCTATCTATACATAAGAAGTGTCTATAACATGCAAACATTCAATAAATAATAGGTTGGTGCAAGCATAATTGTGGTTTCAGACCATGATTTTAGTTTCATTTTAACTAGGCTCAATCACATCTTTATTCATCAAAATAGTGACCACTACAATAAACACTTTTGCCAACAAGAAATAAGTTGGTTATTCCAGTAGCAAGAAAATCCATACTTCAGGATTCTATGAACTCTTGGAAAGCATTTTCTGCTTCTTGCCAGTTGTGGAAGCATTTCCCCTGCAAAAAGTTGTCAAGATTGTGGAAGTGGTGGTAGTCAGTAGGCAAGATGTCAGGTGACTATGGCGGATGAGACAAACATTGTAGCCCAATTCATTCAAATTTAGAAGCATTGGTTGTGCAATGTGTGATGGGGCATTGTTGTGAAGAAATGGGCCCTTTCTGTTGACCAATGCCTGCTGCAGACATTGCAGGTTTTGGTGCATCTCATTGATTTTGTGAGCACACTTCTCAGATGTGACGGTTTTGCTTCACTGGGATTCAGAAAGCTGTAGTGATCAAACCAACAGCAGACCACCACAGTGACCCTGAACTTTGATGCAAATTTGACTGGAGAAGTACTTTGGCGCTTCTTCTCGGCCCAACCACTGATCTGGTCATTGCCGGTTGTCATATACAATCCACTTTTCATCAAACACCACAATCTGATCAAGAAATGGTCCACTGTTGTTGTGTAGAATAAAAAAAAAAAGACAATACTTCAAAAAGAGGATTTTTTGATTTTCAGTCAGCTCATGAGGCACCTACTTAACGAGTTTTTTCACCTTTCCAATTTTCTTCAAAGGCGGAATGACCATAGTATGGTTGTCATTGGACAGGTAGTTGTAAGAGGGTCGGCATGTACAATGTAAGTTAAGTGTACACTGGACACGTACACTTCTGTAGTTGTGAGAGGATCAGCTTCAATGATTGTTCTCCATTGGTCACTGTCAACTTCTGACAGGACCACAGGCCACTGCGCTCCTCATCTTTAAGGCTCTCAGCTCCTCTGCGAAGCCTCTTGAACCACCACGGCACCGTAAATTCATTAACAGTTCCTGGGCCAACTGTGCTCTTGATGTTGCAAAGCTATCTCCACTACTTTATGACACATTTTGAAATTGAATAAAAAAATCATTCAAATTTGCTTTTATCTAAATACAATATCCCTAGTCTAAAATATGTATAAAACAAACAGCAAGTAAGAAGTCATTAGCAAAAAGAAACATAAAGTGAGAAATGTGCATTAAAATGATGTATAACTACATTTATTTAAGAATGTATTCCAGTATCAAAGAGCACGCAATTAATTTGCAACAACCTATAATTAACTATTATTTATGTTCACTATCTTTATTATTACTTAAATACTTAGAACAGAAAACATACCTAGAGCAAACATAAACCTTTGACACAAACTAAAGTGAAGTTGTGAAACTGAAACCAACTTTGTACCTCTATAGCAAAGGCATTCAGTATTGATAAGACATGGTGAAAAGTGTCTTTCAGGATAACCTACATAATTATAGCAGTGTGGTAACAAAAAATGGAGACATTAGGGTCAGAGCAGGAAGAAAAGATGCCAAATATTCAAAAGCATTTGTAAATGTTGGTGATTATTGTGCAACAGCTAGCCAGGAGTTTATTTCACTTCCAGGATAGGTACTCTGTATTCAGTTATAGTCAGAATTTCTGCCTTTTAGATTCCTCATCTACTGCTTGTTAGCACAATAAATAAAGTCTGTAAAACTAAATTAACTGTCATTTGTAGTGCATGTGGCTTTCATAGAGACTATTCTGAGTTTTTTTTTAACATACCATAATAGTTATCCCTTCTAAGTGTATAATTTAATAATTTTTAGTAAATTTACAGAGCTGGCAGCTCTTCCCTCAATCCAAACATTTTGATGGCTTTATTGAGAAGCAATCCTCCTACTATATAATTCATTCACTTAAATTTTACTGTTTAATGTTTTTTAGCAGATTCATAGAAAGTGTTTTGCTAGTGTGAGGAAAATCTAATTTTAGAACACTTTCATCATCTGAAAAAGAAACTGTTCCCATATTAGTTACTCCCCATTTCTCCCCAATTCCCATTCTCCTCTACTACTAAGATGCTTTCTGT
This sequence comes from Odocoileus virginianus, assembly GCF_023699985.2. Classification (NCBI taxonomy): domain Eukaryota; kingdom Metazoa; phylum Chordata; class Mammalia; order Artiodactyla; family Cervidae; genus Odocoileus; species Odocoileus virginianus. Next base: position 40,702,718 of record NC_069686.1, on the reverse strand, counting down.
TTCTATAGATTTGACAATTATGGACATTTCATTGTATATAGATAGAATCACATAGTATGTAGTCTTTGTGACTGACTTCTTTCATTTAGTATGTTTTCAAAGTTTATCCATATTTATCATCACTCCATTTCTTTTTATCTGTTAGTATTATTCAATTGATTAATATATCGCTTTTTGTTTATCTGTTCATCAGTTAATGAATATTTAGGTTATTTGCATTTTTGGCTGTTAAGAAAATTGCTGCTAACTCAGTCCTCTGTGGTGACCTAGATGGGTGGGATCTGGGCAGGAAGTTCTACAAGGAAGGGAATATATGTATACATATAGCTGATTCAATTCCTTGTACAACAGAAACCCAATATTGTAAAGCAACTATACTCCAATAAAAATAATTAGTTAAAAAAAGATTACTGCTGCTATGAACATTCAAGTATAAAATTTTATGTGAACATATGGTTTCATTTTTCTTATGTAGATACCCAGAAGTGGAATTGCTAGGTCATAAGGCAAATCTATTTTTAATATGCTAAGAAATGATAAAATTGTTTTCCATAGCATTTACACCATTTTACATTCCTATAAGTTGTATATAAGTTTTCCAATTTCTCCTGTCAATACTAATTTCTTTGTTTTCATCCATTTTTAATAATAACCTTTCCAGTGGGTGTGAAGTAGTATCTCACTGTAGTTTGGATTTGCACTTCCTTAAAGAGTATTGATGTTGAACAAGTTTTTATGTCCTTATTGGCCATTTATATATCTTCTTTTGGGAAATGTATATTCAAATACTTCACCCATTTTTAAATTGGATTGTTCGTCTTTTTAATGCTGAATTTATGTATTTTTTGTATTATTTAATGGATATATGATTTGCCAATATTTTCTTTCACTTTCTAGATTGTCCTTTCACTTTTTGACAGTGTCTTATGATAAACGTTTTAAATTTTGAAGAATTTATCTTTTCTTCTGCTGCTTGTGTTTTTGGTGTCATATCTGGAAAAAAAAATTGCCTATTTAAGGTCATAAAAATGTACACTGATGTTTTCTCCTTAGAGTTGTATACTCTCAGCCCTTACTATTTATATCTATGATTCACTTTGGATTAATTTTTATATGGTGCTCAAGAAGTCCAACTTCATTATTTGCATGTTTATAGCTAGTTGGGCCAGCATCAACTGTTGAAAATATTATTCCCTCCTCACAGCCCCTCACACAATGAATTGTCTTGGCATCTTTATTGACAATTATTGAATAATAAATGCAACTATTTATTTCTGGACTTCAATTCACTGTTATCAATCTATATGTTGATTCTTGTGTGACTACCAGATCATTTGGATAACTGTAGACTGTGGCAAGTTTGGAAATTGGGAAGTGAAAATCTCCAACACTTCTTATTTTTTAAGATTATTTTACTATGTGGAATACATTGAATTGCTATTTGAAGTTTATGAACAGATTATCAAATTGCGGGGAAAAAAGACATCTGTGATTTAGATAGGGATTACATTAAATCTTTTCTGAATTCTGGATGTATTTGCAATCTTTTCAATATTGACTCTTCAAATCCTTTACATAGCATATGTTTCCATTTATTTAACTCTTAATTTCCATCTTTAATTATAGTTTTCTGAATATTTTTGAATGTTTTACACTTTTTCACAGAATATAAAGTTTAATCATTGCTAATTTTTTTTCTTTTTTATGCTATTGTAAATGATATTGTTTTCTTACTTTTACTTTTGGGTTATGCATTTCAAGTATATACAATTAATTTTTGTTATTGATCCTAAACTCTGTAATTGGATTGAACATGTTTACTCATCCTAGAATTTTAAGTGGATTCCTTAAATATTTCTATCTACAAAATTATGTAATATATAAAAAGATAGTTTTACTTCATCCTTTTCAAGGATATCTGCACATCTTTTATTTCATTTTGTTGCCTATCAGGCTTGAAGAGAACCATTAATACAATACTGAATAAAACTGGTGAGAGTGGACATCCTTGTTTTCCCTTTATTTGGGGTGCAAAGTGTTCAGTCTTTATTAATTATGATATTAGCTGTGGAGTTTTTGTACATGTCCTTATTAGTTTGAGAGTTTCCTTCTTTACCTCGTTTTTAAATTGTTTTTATCATCCAAAGGGTGTTAGCCAAATCATGTAATTTTTGTCTTTTTGTTTGTTGATAATTTGTATAACACTAAGTTTCGTGTTGATCCAGGCTTGCTTTCCTGGATAAATTTCATTTGATAATAATGCTTAGTCTCTTTTATTTGTTGCTAGAGTTGATATGCTAGTGTTGTGTTAAGGAATGTTTGTGTCTAGTCATAAACAATACAGTCTCTCATAAGAGATACAGGGATGCAGTCATAAGAGATACATAAGCTATGACAAACCTAGATAGCATATTGAAAAGTAGAGACATTACTTTACCAACAAAATTTCCCATAGTCAAAGCTGTGGTTTTTCCAGTAGTCATGTATGAATGTGAGAGTTGGACCATAATAGAAAGCTGAGCACCAAAGAATTGATGCTTTTGAACTGTGGTGTTGGAAAATACTCTTGAGAGTCCCTTGGACTGCAAGGAGATCAAACCCATCAATCCTAAAGAAAATCAGTTTTGCATATTCATTGGAAGGACTGATGCTGAAGCTCCAATACTTTGGCCACTTGATGTGAAGAACTGATTTATCAGGAAAGACCCTCATGCTGGGAAAGATTGAAGAGGGAGGAGAAGGGAATGCCAGAGTATGAGATGACTGGATGGTGTCATGGACTCTATGGATATGAGTTTGAGCATTCTCCAGGAGTTGGTGATAGACAGGGAAGCCTGGCATGCTGCAGTCCATTGGGTTGCAAAGAGTTGGACACGATCAAATGGATAAGAAATATTGGTCTGTAGCTTTCTTGTCATTTCTTTAGTTTTGATATCAGAGAAAAAATGACTTCATAGAATGAGCTGAGGTATGTACTCTCTTTTATCTTTTGGAAGAGTTTATAAAGAAATTAATTTCTTGGTAGAATTCACCAGTAAAACCATCAACCTGGCCTTTCTTTGAAGTTTCTTAAAATTACAAATTCAATTTCTTTACTTTTTATAGATCTATTCTTATTTTTTTCTTGAATTTATTTCAGTGGTTTGTGCCATTTTATAAATTTGTTCTTTTCATTAAATTATCACAAGTGATGATGGTTTCTCTTTCATTCCTGATTAATATAAGTCTCTCTTCTGTCTTTCTCTCAGTCTGCCTAGCTTAAGATTTGCCAGTTTTATTAATATTCTTAAGGAACCAAATTTTGGATTTTGTTATCCTTTATTTGTTAATTTTCTGATTTAGTTTTCATTATTTTCCTTTTTATAGATTTGGTTTTATCTTCTTTATTATATTAAAATGAAATATTATTGATTTTATTTCTTTCATTATCTATTTTTTTTCATATGAACATTTACAGCATATTTTTCCCTATAAATCATGCTTTACCTCAATCCCAAAAGTTTTATACATTCTGTCTTCCTTTGTGTTCATTTCAAATTAGTTTCTAATGCTCTTTGTGATCTCTTCTTCAACCATTTATTTAGGAGCACATCTTTTTAAGCATTACATATATGTGAATTTCCCCAAATTTTTTCTGTTATTGAACTCTAATTCATCCCATTATGGTCAGAGGACATATGCTATATAATTGAAATAATTTAAAACCCATTAAGGCTTGTTATGCAGCCTAGCATATATTCTGTTCTGGAGAAGACACGCCCTTGAGAAAAATTTGTATTCTGCTGTTCTGGTGAAGAGTGTTCCCCAGATGTCCATTCTCTCGTTAATCTTCTGCCTAGTTGTTCTATCCATTTCTAACAATGTAACATTGAAACGTCCAACTAGTATTCTTGAATTATCTTTTTCTAATTTCAGTTTTGTCAATTTTTGTTTCAAGTATTTTGAGGCTCTGTTGTTAGCTTTGTATAAGTTTGCAATTTTTATATATCTCTTATGGATAGACAACTTTCATTATAAGTCCCTCATTATCTCTAGAATATATATAAAATCTATTTTGTCTGACTTTGGAGTACAGCCTCTCCAACTTTCTTAGGTTTACTATTTGAAAATTTTTTCCACTTGTTTTCTTTCAATTTATTTGTATCTCTGAATCTTAGTGTGTCTGCTTATAAAGAGTTGGATGTTTGACTTACAGTTCATACTCTTTGATTGGATTTTTGCATTTAATGTTATTATAGAAATTTATATTTGTCTGCAAATTAACATTTCATTTTTAACATGCTTCATTTTTTTTATTATTGCTGTTGTTATTGCTTCTCAAATTTCAGAACTTTCTTATTTTTACATTTCTTTCTCTATTTAATAGTTTTTATTTGATGAGACATGGGGATCATATCCTTCTTTAATTCTTTAAGCATGTTTTCCTTCATTTTTCCAACATATTTATAACATTTGCTTTGAAATTGTTGGCTAAATTGCACATTTTCAAGGGTATTTTCTGTTGATCAAGATTTTTCCTCTGTATGTATCACATTTTCCTGTTTCTTTGCATTTTTTTTAATTTCTAATTTGGGCAATTATATAACCTATACCAACTGTGGCTAATGATCCACTATTCCACATCAGTGTGTAATCTCCAATGTTTCACCTCAGAGGGAAAACTCTGGGGATCTGTCTAGTCATCTAAGCATGACAATGGTTTTAGCAGGACTCTCTTTGCCCCTGTCCCCACCTCTTCTTAAAGTTTTGTGTCTATTATTGGCATCATACTCAGGTGTCAATGTCCACTAATGGCTGACTGATTGTTCTACTGTTTTTGATAATGCCCTGATACAGAATTGCTTCATGGTCAGATCCAATTAAATTTGGGATCCTTTCAAGATGTAACACTGAGTATGGCTCTTATTGGCTATCTTTTTCTCTGGTTATTTTTGGAAAACTTCTCATTGATTCCTGGTCTAGTTTGTTGCTCTAATATAAGCTAAGAGCCCTCTCTTAATTGCTTATCATCATATTCTCTATTATTTTTAACAACATATTTAGAGCTGAACTTTCCCACACTTTGCTTAGTCTGGGGGAATAATTTGGTTTTTGTTGTTGTTGTTTTAAATAAAACACATAGAAAGTCAGGCAAGAAATTATCATGGGAAACTACAATCCAGGAGGAGATAATGACAATGTGATCAGTGTAAAACAATGTTTCCTGCCTCAAATATCAACTTGCTTTGCGAGAAAACTAGATTTGACAGGTTTCAGAAAGAGTCTGCCAATCTGCATATTTAAATCAGTGCCCTAGTAGATACTGAATGATATAATCAAAGTACTCAATTTTAAGTACTATGGAATTAGGGAAAAAGTTGAAGATGAAAGAGCTAGATTCAAACATCTACAAGATACGTAAAGGAAAAGAGTGAGTTTAAAAAGATGCATTTCTAAGAAGACAAGAAAATTGTAAAATGTAGCTAATTATACTTCACCAATGGTTGAGCAGCTCTGGAACTCAGAGACTTAAATCACTGGACTGATTTAGGATAACTTGAATTAAACAATGGATCCTAAGTTAAGCTAAATTGTGAAGTGTTAGACCTATTAAAAAAAAAAACAAATCAGGAATATCATCATTGACCAAGAAATAGAATGTAAGCAACATGAATTTGGAAGGTAAACCAATGATCAAAAGATCAGTCTGACAGTAGAAACAAATAATGATGTTAACATGATACAAGACAAATAACAACAGTTCCCCATATGAGTTGTTAAACTTAGAAATATAGAAATCAGTGGGAGTTCAAATAGCACAAAAATCTTCAGAATTTTAAAACTGTATGGGCTTTAGATGTTGCCTAACTGCCTCAATATTTATGTAATTCTATTTATTTAATACTCAATAAATATTTTTTCAGTGGCTACTACAACCAGGTACTAAACTAGGAGCTTGAACTATGTCAATGAACAAAATGAATGACCTCTTCTACCATGGATTTTAAACCTAAGGTACAGGAAAATACAAGGAATTCTGAGCTAATTCTTAGCACCTAAAAGGGTATAGCCCTAAGATTATGAATGTTAATTTATTGTCCTAGTATCAGTGAGGATAGATCCAAAAAAAAAAAAAAAAAGTCATAGAAGTGATACTGGATAAAAGTGATGAGAATTAAGTCATTTAGAAACTCAAATATTAAATAAAGGACTACAAGGAAGAAGAATTCAGAACTAAACTAAAATTATTTGCTTCTAGTCACTGTTAGACTGACAATAATAGGTCAAGATCACTTCCTCAATTACATATGAAGTAAATGAATAGTGGGCCAGAGGAGAGAGGCACAACCCCTTGAAAACAAAACAAAATCCTCTGTTTTGGCACTCAAAAGTATTTCTACACATAAGAATTTAAGCTTTGTTTTGTTTTAAATAAAAGGTACTTGAGAAGCCCTGGGAAATGATGATAATTATCTTATTTAATATTTATTGAATAACTACTGTATGTCATACTTTTTTGCCTTTTCATACAGTTCATGGGGTTCTCAGGACAAGAATGCTGAAGTGGTTCGCCACTCCCTTCTCCAGTGGACCATGTAGTGCCAGAACACTCCACCATGACCTGCCTATCTTGGGTGGTCCTATACAGCGTGGCTCATGGTTTAACAAAGTTACACAAGCTGTGGTCCATGAGATCATTTTGGTTATTTTTCTGTGATTGTAGTTTTCATTCTCTTTTCCCTCTGATGGATGAGGGTAAGAGGTTTGTGCAAGCATCCTGATTGGAGGGACTGGCTGTGGGGAACACTGGGGCTTGCTCTGGTGGGCAGGGCCATGCTCAGTAAATCTTTAATTCAATTTTCTGCTGATGGATGGGCCTGTGTTCCCACCTCGTAGTTTGGCCTAATGCCAAAATATGGTAGGGGTAATGGCAGTAATGATGACCTCCTCCAAAAGGACTTAAGCCAGCACACCACACCTAACAGACTGCTGCAGTCAGTGCCCCTAACCTCGTGGTGGGCCACTGTTGACCCACACCTCCACTGGAGACTCCCAAACACTCACAGGCAGGTCTGGCTCAGTCTCTTGTAGGGTCACTGCTCCTTTCTCCTGGGTTCTTCTGCACACAGGTTTTGTTTTTGCCCCCCAAGAGAGCAACAATGCAAACAGCAGTGCAAAGAAACAGTGGAAAATAATAGAATGGGAGAGTAGAGATCTCTTCAAGAAAATTAGAGATACCAAGGGAACATTTCATGGAAAGATGGACACAATAAATGACAGAAATGGTATAGACCTAACAGGAGCAAAAAAGATTAAGAAGAGGTGGCAAGAATACACAGAGAATTAGAAAAAAAATCTTAATGATCCAGATAACCAGGATGGTGTGATCACTCACCTAGAGCCAGACATCCTGGAGTGTGAAGTCAAGTGGGCCATAGGAAACATCAAGACAAGCAAAGCTAGTGGAGGTGATGGAATTCCAGCTGAACTATTTCAAATCCTAAAAGATGATGCTGTGAAAGTGCTGCACTCAATTTGCCAGCAAATTTGGAAAACTCAGCACTAGCCACAGAACTGGAAAAGATCAGTTTTCATTCCATTCCCAAAGAAGGGCAACGTCAAAGAATGTTTAAACTAATGCACAATTGTACTCATTTCACATGCTAGCAAGGTCATGCTCAAAATCCTTCAAGCTAGTCTTCAACAGTACATGAACTTAGGACTTCCAGATTTACAAGCACGATTTAGAAAAGGCAGAGGAACCAGAGATCAAATTGCCAACATCCATTGGGTCATAGAAAAAGCAAGAGTTCTAGAAAAACATCTACTTCTGCTTCATTGACTATGAAAAAGCCTTTGACTGTCTGGTCACAACAAACCAAAAAATAAAAGAGATGGGACTATCAGACCACCTTATCTGCCTACTGAGAAATCTGTATGCAGGTCAAGAAGCAATAGTAAGAACAAGACATGGAACAATGGATTAGTTCAAACTTGGGAAGGAGTATGTCAAGACTATATATTGTCACTCTGCTTAACATATATTCAGAGTACATCACACAAAATGCTGGCTGGATGTAGTTCTAGCTGGAATCAAGATTTCAGGGAGAAATATGAAGAACCTCAGAGATGCAGATGACACCATCCTAAAGGCAGTAAGTGAAGAGGAATTAAAGAGCCTCTTGATGAAGGTGAAAGAGAATGAAAAAGCTGGCCTAAAATTCAACACTCAAAAAAACAAAATCATGTCATCTGGTCCCATCACTCCATGGCAAATAGATGGGGAAAAAATGGAAACAGCAACAGAATTTATATTCTTGGGCTCCAAAATCACTGCCAACAGTGACTGCAGCCATGAAATTAAAAGACACTTGCTCCTTGGAAGAATAGCTGTGACAAACCTAGACAGTGTATTCAAAAGCTGAGACATCACTTTGCCAACAAAGGTCCATATAGTCAAAGCTATAGTTTTTCCAGTAGTCATGTAGAGATGTGAGAGTTGGACCATAAAAAAGGCTGAGCATCAAAGAATTGATGCTTTTTAATTGTGGTGCCGGAGAAGACTTTTGAGAGTCCCTTGGACAACAAGGAGATCAAACCAGTCAATCCTAAAGGAAATCAACCCTGATTACTCATTGGAAGGACTGATGCTGAAGCTGAAGCTCCAATACTTTGGCAACCTGATGCGAAGAGATGACTCACTGGAAAAGACCCTGATGCTGGGAAAGATTGTGGGCAAAAGAGCATGGGGCAACAGAAAATAAGGTGGTTGGATACCATCATTGACTCAACAGACATGCGTTTGAACAAACTCTGGGAAATAGTGAAGGACAGGGAAGCCTGACGTGCTGCAGTCCATGGGGTTGCAAAGAGTTAGATAGGACTGAGTGACCGAACAACAACTGTATGTCAAGTACAGTGATCTAGACTATACAAATTATACCCTAGGTAATGCTCATTACCTTCGAACATGCTATGGAAGAGCATTTCTCTGACAGTGGGAAAGTTGCAATTTCATTTCTCCACAGTTACACATAGTCAATGCAGAGATGGGATTGGCATTACAGCTCTTCTGGCTTAACCTCTGCCTCAACTGAACCACTGGCTTTTGTGTCCTCAGATGCTCAGTCATATTCAGCTCTTTGCAATGCCATGGACTGTAGCCTGCTGGGCTCCTCTGTCCTTGGGATTTTCTAGGAAAAACTACTGGAATGAGTTGCCATTTTCTCCTCCAGGAGATCCTTCATGCCTGAACCCATATTCCTTGTTTCTCGTGCACTGGGCAGGGAGATTCACTGAGCCACCTGAAAAGTCTGTCCTAACCATCACTACACTTAAATCTATGAAACAAAGTATTCTGTACTCAGTAGTAGGAAGAAAATAGAATATCTAAAGGATAGGAAGCCAACAAGCAAAAATACTAAATCCTTTAAGAAGAATTATTGGGTTTATGTAAAATGCCAGAAAGGTTACTATCCATCTTAGTAAGCTCATGAACACACAGAATATGAGCAGTTTATAGAAATAGTCCTGTGATTTCCTCAAGAGTGAATTAATATTAATTCAAAGGTTTAATAATTACAAACTTCAAACTTCCTTATATATCTTACAAAGAAAATGAGAAAGATCTACTTTTATCTCATACTGAAAAATATTCATAATTGATTTATAATGATTAAACATCCACTGGCTTAAGTAAGGCAAATTTCAGATTCCCGAGGTTCTGTCTTTAGGACCAGTCAACTCTAAAGGAAGTCAATCCTGAATACTCATTGGAAGGACTGATGCTGGAGCCGAAGCTCCAATACTACACAGTTGTCCTGGGTGGGAATGGGATAAAATGCCCACTGAGATAATGGCTGCTTCCTGGTTGAATTTTCCCTTTATAATTTTATTGTCTATGTAAATATGAATTTGAGATAATGTTTCTGGTTTAGTGCTTGCCATTTATAGAAGGCAGCATTGTACTAAGTAACTGATTCTCCCCATGATAATGCCAAAACAAACAAACAAAAATCATACTTAAGGGATGCAGAGAAGGACATAGGAGAATATGTTAGAATGAAATAATGGCATTCCTACATCAGTATCTCAGATTCAAGTCATTGCTTGACAGTCAATAGTCAAATAATACTTCTGCCCTGTTAAATTTTAAAATATAGAAGTAAAGAATAAATTTGCCTCAATGTATTATGGTAGTGGAAATGCGGACCCAGATGAATAAAAATAGTCTCCTCCCCTCTCCTCAGGAGAGGTCATGGCACATGACAAAAATGCTCATCTTTTGCAATATAGCTAAGCAAATGCTTAACTACAGTATGGTTTCTCATACTGTATATCCAGGTTTGTTAAAAATAACAATAACAACAAAAAAAACTCTGCATTATGGATTGGAATTCAGGGGAAAGAATAAAAAATAAACATGTTAAAAGCTTTTAGCAGATGGAAACCCATTTTAAATTTATAAGGATGCCCAACTGGTATAAAGGAAGCAAAAATGATAAACTCAAAAGACCCAGATGTTGTTTTATAGCCATTCTAGTGAAGGGAAAATAATCCAGCTTACTTTATAACTGGGGGGGAAAAAAGGCAGGGAGGGCGAAGTGATAATATTATACAAGTCTTTATCAAATTATTTCTTTATTGTATAAAAAGGTTACTTAATGCCAGGAGATATAATAGGATACACAGGAATCTGTTAGCTAAGCAAATTGTTAGCCCTTCAAATAAACTCACTTTGAGAAGTCTGGTGAACTAGAAAAAAGGTTAAAAGGTTATACCAAAAACAAATTATGTCTTAAAACCAATCTCAAACATTTACAGTGTTGCTTAACAGCTCTTTTTTCTACTTATTAAAATTAACAAAACAGGCCTGAAGGCCACAGACTTTAAATCAATTTGTCCAGCCTTAAGGAAATTGGTTGCTTCTTGGAAGAAAAGTTATGACCAACCTACACAGCATATTAAAAAGCAGAGACATTACTTTGCCAACAAAGGTCTGTCTAGTCAAAGCTGTGGTTTTTCCAGTAGTCATGTATGAATGTGAGAGATGGGCTATAAAGAAAACTGAGCACCGAAGAATTGATGCTTTTGAACTGTGATGTTGGAGAAGACTTTTGAGAGTCCCTTGGACTGCAAGGAGATCCAACCAGTCCATCCTAAAGGAGATCAGTCCTGAATATTCATTGGAAGGACTGATGCTGAAGCTGAAACTCCAAATCTTTGACCACCTGATATGAAGAACTGACTCATTGGAAAAGACCCTGATGCTGGGAAAGATTGAAGGCTGGAGGAGAAGGGGACAACAGAGGTGAGATGGTTGGATGGCATCACTGACTCAATGGACATGAGTTTGACTAAGCTCTGGGAGTTGGTGATGGACAGGGAAGCCTGGCGTGCTGCAGTTCATGGGGTTGCAAAGAGTCGGACATGACTGAGCGACTGAACTGAACTGAAGGAAATGGGACAAGGTAAAATGAGAAAATGAGTCAAAATTCAACTTATATATCAGCAATAATGCTAAACATTTCTTCCTAGACTATTAGATAGAGTCATGAGGTTGCCAGCTTCCATATCTGTATTTATGTTACAGCAATTTTTTCAGACATTAGAATTATAAAAACAAAATTAATTGAGAACAGTAAAGAATTTGGAAATGAGGATAGCCTGGAAATTCAGGGCCCATTTTCAAAGTTGCACAGAGTAAATCAGATGGTTGTCTGTCTAACATTCTTAGCCTTCACCTGCTACTCCCATTTTTCATTGCCCAATCAATGAAGACAAATAGAGGCCAATAAAAAGACACAACCATTCTATATCTCTATTCACCTTTGATTGGATAGACATTCCGAGCCCTCACTCTAAGGCTCTCTCTGCCTGTAACAACTCTCTTACCTTCTTAACCAGCTATCATTTTAGAGAAAGTATTTTCTGGACTCCACAGATTCTGATGCACATTCCCATTCCAGAAATTTCTAGTGCTATCCCATTATATGAAAATTAATCATTTATATCAGTTTTTAGAAATAGCATGTAAATATCTTAAGGGTAAGGAACTGTGCTTTATTATCTTCGTATTCCTAGGTACCAGTATTTGGCATATTACAAGGCTTTGATAAATATTTAGTGGGCTGAATTAAAGTTCACTATAGTCTTTGGGGAAGCAAAAAACCCTATTGGAAGGGTAAGATGAATTAGAAAGATTTCTAAGGGGCTAATGTGAATTTGTATTTGCTTGATTAGAAACATTTTCGTTGTTGACAAGGTAGACAGTATTAGAGGATTCATATTCAGCACCAACGATCACACACTTACTGTTGCTTTGGACTACCTTTTACTTTGATAAAACCAAATTTTTTCAGATAAAAATGCACTTTAATTGCATAAGGAATCAATTTAATCTTTATGTAAATATTCTCTAATTTTCAACTTATAGGAACATTTCAAAATATGGCTATCAAACATGAAGGTATATCTCTCTAAAACTAGTTATTTTTCAGTAGTTAGACTTAAAGGATTTTTTTAGCTGTAAAAACATGTTTTATCTATCCTTTTAGAAAAATCCATCGATTAGCCAATTTTATTTTTTTTAAAAAGTCATAATATCAACACAGAAAATTTTTAAATAAAATATTGCTGTTGAAACACCCTAGAGGAATTACTTTCTTCAATAATAAAATTTGTTTTAGTCATAGTTCATTAGTATTTACTTTGTAAGCTCAGTCTCTCAGTTGTGTCTGATTCTTTGAGACCCCGTGGACTGTAACCAGCCAGGCTTCTCTGTCCATGGAATTTTACAGGCGACAATATTAGAGTGGGTTGCCATTTCTTACTCCAGGGGATTTTCCCACCTCACGGATAGAACCAGCAACTCCTGCATCTCCTGTATTAGCAGGTGGATTCTTTATCATGGCATCACCTGGGAAGCCTCCATTTACTTTGCAAAGATTGCTACAAATCCAGTGACTCTGGCATTTGATAAGCACATTGTGAGTATTATACAGGACTCAAGGATCTTATCATTGGTTTCAAACATAATGGAAAATAGTGATTTTGTGCTTAACTGTAAATTTTTTTATAATAATCACAAATGCATGTTTCCATCTATCCAGACTTGGAAGATATAAACTTAATGAATTTATATCCTGTTTCCTTCACAAATCAATTTTGCTCCTGAATTTTAACATGCTATTCCTAAAACTATTAGCTGTGTATCTGCTTTATGGGATGTTCCTACATAAGCTGGCTGTTCATCAATTTGGTGTCCATACATTTCTTTGAAAGCTATATTATAATTAGAGTTTAGGTTAATACTACTCAGTAACCATAAAACAGACATAAAATAATTATAACTCATTTAGTGAAATTAGAAAAGGAGCAATTATTAGACTCCCATTGTGAAGCTTTGCTGTGAGGGATAGATAATCTATCTGCAAGATGTACTTTAAGAACACCATTTTCAAAGAAATAAACTAGATAGATTACTGCTTTGTCTTTGTGCACTTGAGGCAGAAGTGGTGGAACTGAAAACTTGTGTTGATATTTGAGCTTCCTGAACTTTCCTAAATGTAGGCAGGGAAATTAAAAAAATTCTATGATGGTAAATGCTTAACACAGATTTCTGCTCATCCTAATATTTGTGAGGTTGAGAAATTACATGTCTCAGAGGCTGTAAATATGTTATATAAATTAATTTTTATTTGTAAATTACATTTCTCATAAATTGACAAAACACTGAGAGACACACACACACTTTTTTAAACAGTCTAAGGCACTCAAACCCTGTCTGAAAACCTTAATGATCAGTCTTTTTTTTTTTTTAGTGTTCTCCAGAGTGATTGATTTGCTTTAGTGCTAAGGGAAGTGTATTGAGCTTTACAATTTGCTTTATTATTCAATCATCCACCCCCTGGCAAAGGTATGTTCATCCATGCAGAGATAAATGAGAGGAAAGGATGTCTTAAGATTTGCTGTGCATGTCATTTCATTAAAACATGTTTCATCTAAATAGTTTTACAGTGATACTAGACTTCCAATGTCCAAGAAAGAAATATATATATTTGATATGTATATATATATCCATATATGTATATATGTGACATAAAAAATAATCCATTTAATAAAATGACAATGTTTTATGGCAAATGAATCAGACAGATCTAGTAAATCTGTACATTTCATTTCTTTCAATCATTACTGAGAAGATTGCCTGGTGGCAAGAATTCTAGGCTGGATAAAATGACACATTCAGTGAAATGAAAGAACTTAGTGACATAGCTACACCAACCCCAGGTGACGAGAGAAAAAGTAAAATCTCTTCGCATTGGCTTTAAAGAAGGCAAGATGAAGGTCTATTCTTTCTTGTTATCCTTAACGATCTATTAATATTTATCTTATGTTACAATACTGTAAAATCTAATGTATAATACTGTAAAATTGAATGTATAATAATGCAAAATCTAATGTAAAATAATGTAAAATCTAATATTTCCATTAAAGTCTAATGTATAATGTAAAACAAAAATAAATTCACACATTTTGCAATTGTTAAGATATGAGAAAAAGTAAAAAAATAAACATGTATTCACTGTTAAAATGTCGAGTCCATCACTAATTTTAATATGTATATATTGTAACATATGTTTTGATTCTTGTTCAATGAAAGTAGACAAACATCCAGAGAATTATCTCTGACAGCTTTGAACAAAAAGAAAGAACAGGTTTTCTTCTGAGAGTATTTTTCTGTCATTTAAGCCGTTTCCATGTTTCTTTACTTCTACCTTTCTTGCTCGCTTTCTGACTACTAGGGATACAATATTAGCACAGGTCACCGGGGTTCTGTCCAGCTCTAGACAGATGTTGCTACAGCCAGGGTTTCATGATGACAGAATGAGATTTCCAGAATGCACTGGTGAGTTCTGTGACAATTGTTAAGCTTTTCATTTAGAAGAAATAAAAGGCAAGTCATTGATTACTTTCAACACTCACTACTTTTTCTTGGAGTATGTGAAATGCTTTTGCTTTTCCCATCCACAAAAATGCTGCAGTTAGACAGTAGCCCCCCAAAATAGGCCACATCATTCACAGTCCAAGACTCTCAGGCATCATAATCTAAATTAAGCCAAAAGGAATGAAGACTTTTAAGATGAGTTCGGTCTTGCTAGACAAGTAAGGGGAATTAATTGAATGAAAATGCAAAATTAAAAGCAAATGATGAATTTGGCTAATTTCTTCCTCTTCCAATGTTCCAGTATATTCCTCTGACCATTCTCCAGGAACATTGCTTGAACTAACAGCTATGAATTCTAGGTTTCTAGTAAAGTATGGAGGGTTTTTTTTTTTTCCTTTTTAAGAAAATGTATCTGATGAACAGTTGTCTCAAAGATTTAGAGCATTCATTTCAGTTTTTAATAATCCCATGCGGCTTTAAAATATTTTAATACTTTCTCTCAACATGTTTCCCACTATACAGCTGTGAAATTAGTAGGACAAATGAAATAGGAAGAACAATGCTCTAATTTTCCTGTATCACAAGTATTTTTAGGGATCAGGTAAGAATTTAATAGCAATAAAAATTATTATGCCATGTGTATAATAGATTGGTAATGTAATCAAATTGATCAATGCTTTATTAAAATAAATAATTTGTCTGATTTCTTTGATTTTAAAAATTAAAACCACTACTTATCTGTATTTGAAATGCCAAGTCAATTTATTCAAAAACATCAAACAGATAAAGTGTGTAAGGTACAGCATAGCATTATGAAAATAATTCATCTCTCACAGACTGTTTTATGTTTGCCATGGATGTTTTCCCTGACACATTTCTCTTACATAAATAAAATAAATGATGTTTTAATATTGATAAAATTTAATTGTCAGGTGGAGAGAAGTTTAAAAAAAGGAGGAGAGTGGGGATTATATTGATCATCCAAATAGATTTACTAATAACCTCATATAAATCAGTGCAAAAAACCTTTAGGAAGATATCTAAATTGAACTCATATACATGTTTCAGGCATCAATAAGAAGAAAGAAAGAAAGAAAGGGCAAGCTAGATATTAGAAAAATCAGACTAACAACAAAAAGTTTTATGAACTATCTAAAAGATGATTCTTACTATAGATATGGCATATGTGAACTCTCACCCTACCCGTCATTTAAATGATAGTAAAAATGAAGAAGTATTAACTTCCTTCTGAAATGAAAACAATATTAAAAGATTTCTATATTGGGGGCAAGTTGTTTTGAAAATTAGTATAAGTGGAACTTCTCAAACTTCAGGTAATTTAAATATTTTCAATTTAAAGATAAGGATATGAATATTTATATGAAAAATTTTTATCTAAAGATTTTAGACATGAAACTATAATTTTTTATGCTGCTTTGATTACACATTCAAATACAGTGCTTCTCCTTCAGTATAATAAAAATTTAAAATATTTTACAGATTGTATCTATAATACTTATATAGTGTATGATTTATTTATAATGAACTTAACTTTAAGGCACATAGGTATTCCTTTTAACTACTCATGAAATTTATATGGAAAAATAATGTTTATATGTAATATGTATTTCTAATGAATATAGAACAAAACAATAGAGTCTTAATATACTCTCAACGTATTTTAAAATATTGGTGTTTGTCTTCAGAAAAATTTGAAAGATTTGAGCATAAAACAATCTTAGTGCTCACTGTAAATATGTGAACTGTGCTCTGGATATTTCAACTGCGATCCTAACATGATAAAATAGTCATGACCTTCTGCCCCTTCCCTCTATTTTCAGACCACTTCAGAGCACTCTGGTGCCCTTCAACCTCAACCTGATCCTTTGAAATACTTTTTGTTCATTGTTTTATTCTCATGATTTTGGTCATTTTTCTCTCCATTATACCTCAAGAAAATATTTTGAGATTTTTTAAGATGAAAAAACAAAGCAAACTCATGAGGAAATCTTCAAGAGTAAGCCATACAAGTTGGCATGATTTTAGAACGGTATGACTGTACTTTGGCTTTAAAAATAAAGTATGTGATAAGTGTGAAAAAAAAAAAGTTAGCATGATTTTAAAGTCCCAACCCTTGGATGTCCTTTCAAATCATTAGGAATAATAGTAAGAACACAAATCTAAACCATGCCATACTTGAAACCAAACAATATGCTCATTATTTTGGTGTTAGTGTAAAGAAATTTCCTTCTCCAAAAATAGAGTTATTTTCTAGTTTACTAAGTCAACGCAAACCGTGGGATTGGAGTCAAAACTGACCAAGATGTAACTTTAGTCATGAGATGCAAACAAAACTCCAACAGCATACCTTTACCAGTTTAGAAAGCCACATTTTCTATCAGAATACACTTCAGCTACAAGAGGGACAGCAATTTAAAATTTAGGAGTTAACCTAAATATAAAACTAAAAGCTTACTCTCGTTAAAATACAAACAAATGAAGATTTTTTTTTTTCCCCACACATCATGGAGATAATACAAACATAATACTAAATTTAGTTAAATTTGTGCACTTGTGGTGAGGCAATGAATTTTTTTTTTTCTTCTATCCAAGTATGACATTAATTATTTGAATTCAAGTCAGGTCGGCAGAAAATTAAAGAAGAGATAGTGAGGTTGGGACTGAGGGAGAGATATAAGAAGGGAGCAAAAGAAAAGAGAAAAACTGATAATAAGAGAGATGAAGCAGAAAACTAAATTTAGTTTTGCTGTACTTTTGGTATATGTTGATTGGTTGGTCAGGTAAACTCTTCTGTTACATGTGACCCAGAATGGTAAAACATGTCTTTGTAGCATGATAATTCTGATGATAGATTCAACTAACATCTTTTTCTAAATCAAATGTGCAAACTGTTTACCTTACCATATTCTTTCTATAACCTCTCTCAATTTTTATAGCAGTAAATTAGCACAGACACCAGTAACAGAAGGAGGCTCTCCAAAAAAATGAAGACATCTGTCTTTCTGAAGAGGGACAGAGAGTCAACGGGAGGAATGGAGGGGGAAAATAAAGATTCCCTTATATAGGCAGAGCAAAGGGAGAGGCTGAAATGATTGTGATTTTAATTTATTCAAAGCCAGGGTGGTTACTGTTGCGTCAATACTATTATGGGACAGCTGGAAACATTAGGTAGAATGTCACATACACACACACTTTCCAAGATAAGACAAGTACTGAAGAAAACCCTTTGGGACAAATGCAGAAACCACTGTATATTTTAAAATTACCATGAATTACATGAATTCCATCCAGATTTAAAAAACCAGACAAGAGCTTGATATTCAGCATTGATATAATTCCAACAATGTGTTTATGCCAAAAGCCAAGTTTAGGCAGTGGGTAAAACAACTCAATAAAATTATCACTGATTGGCAATGTCCAAAAATACTTTGAGCAATAGAATTTCTTTTCTATCATCACATAAAATTCACTTGTAAGGTCTAAATATTTATGGAAGTTTGTTGCAGTAGAAACTGTCTTAGATAATAACAGAGTTCAAAGACTTAAAGTGAAAAAGGGCTTTGAAAATCACAGGACCCATCTTCAATATTTTACATATGAGAAAACCAAGATCCAGTAAAATTAAACTTTCTTAACTAGAAATTTCTTCACCACTGCTACAGATTGTTACTTGTAAATAGATATATAAGATGGAAAAGATATAAATGGAAGACATTGATATAGCTGGATGTAGTTACAAATATCACATCTATAACTATATTAACATATCTATATTTTAGCTTTATCTATCTAACTATCTATTTACCTATATGTGTGCATGCCCAGTAACTCAGTCATATCCAACTCCGCAGCCCCATGGACTGTAGCCCTCCAAGCTCCTCTGTCCATGGGATTTTCTAGGAAAGAATACTGGAGTGAGTTGCCATTACCTACTCCAATTTACCTATTTATACGGGATCTATTATAAAGTTCTTTTAAAATATAGCAGTATTAGTTTTTCTAATGAAAAGTTTCTAATTATGTTATAACCCATTACTTTTTCAAAGAAGCTACTTAACCTGATATGTTTCTTAAAATTTTTTCTATGTCACGAATCCTGAAAGTTAAAATAGCCCTCCTTTGAAATAACTTACCTCAGTCTCTTAAAAATGTTTTGTAAGAGTGAATCAGGGGAATATCTTATCAGTTTTAAGTGTTACTTGTTTTCCTTTTCCCAAATAATTTCTGTGTACATATTATTTTTTATATCCAATATCTCCAATCCACTCAAAATTTAAAAAAATTATTCATAGCATTTCTTTTAAACTTGTGTCAATGTATTTGAAACACTGGATAGCTCTTCCATGTCAAGAATACATTCATCAGGTTACTAGAGAGAGGACTGACTTCCAGTTTCCTGATATTATTCATATTTCTTCTAACTTCTGCAATACTTGGTCCAATCAATATTCTCTTACCTTTTATCTATTAACATCAATAGGACTATTTTTTTTAGTCTCTTGGCACTCACTGATATTTTATGCATAATGATGCCTAAATTTAATTGAGATGTAAGTTTCTCTTTAATTATGAGGCTCTGTGATACCTTCAGCACTTTTCATTCTAGAGTAAAGTTTCTTTATAACCCCTTCAAAATCCTTTATCTATTAAACTGCTAGACAAGCCATTTTGAAGAGAAAGACTAATTAGGACTTGGAAATTATGTTAATGTCAGTCAATCAGTTCAGTTGCTCACTCGTGTTCAACTCTTTGTGATCCCATGCATTGCAGCATGCCAGGCTTCACCGTCCATCACCAACTCCCGGAGCTTGCTCAAACTCATGGCCATTGAGTAAGGGATGCCTTCCAAACATCTCATCCTCTGTAATCCCCTTCTCCTCTTCCCTGAATTCAGTCTTTCCCAGCATCAGGGTCTTCTCCAATCAGTCCTTCTCATCAGGTTGTCAAAGTATTGGAGTTTCAGCTTCAGTATCAGTCCTTCCGATGAAAATCCAGGACTGATTTCCTTTAGGATGGACTGGTTGGATCTCCTTGCTGTCCAAGGGACTCTCAAGAGTCTTCTTCAACACCACAGTTCAAAAGCATCAATTCTTCAGCATTCAGCTTTCTTTATAGTCCAACTCACACATCCATACATGACTACTAGAAAAACCATAGCTTTGACTAGACAGAACTTTGTTAGCAAATTAATGTCTCTGCATTTTAATAAGCTGGCTATCTTTGTCACAGCCTTTCTTCCAAGGAGTGTCTTTTAATTTCATGGCTGCAGTCACCATCTGAAGTGATTTTGGAGCCCAATTTCCATTGTTTCCCCGTCTATTTGTAATGAAGTGATGGGACTGGATGCCATGGTCTTCATTTTTTGAATGTTGAGTTTTAAATCACTCTCCTCTTTCACTTTCATGAAGAGGCTCTTTAGTTCCTCTTCCCTTTCTGCCATAAGGGTAGTGTCATCTCCATATCTGAGGTTATTGATATTTCTCCTGGAAATCTTGATTCCAGCTTTAGCTTTATCCAGCCTGGCACTTAGTACCTGCATGTAAGTTAAATAAGCAAGGTGACAATATACACACTCTTGCATACTCCTTTCCCAATTTCAAACTTGTCCATTGTTCCATGTCCAGTTCTAGCTGTTACTTCTTTACCTGCATACAGATACCTTGGGAGGCAGGTAAAGTGGTCTGGCATTCCCATCTCTTTCAGAATTTTCCACAGTTTGCTATGATCCACCCATTCAAAGGTTTTAGCATAGTCAATGAAACAGAAGTAGATGTTTTTCTGGAATTCTTTTCTTTTTCAGTGATCCAATGAATATTGACAATTTGATCAATGGTTCCTCTGCCTTTTCTAAATCCAGCTTGAACATCTGGAAGTTCTCAGTTCGTGTATTGCTGAAGCCTAGCTTGGAGAATTTTGGCATTACTTTGCTAGCAAGTGAGATGAATGCAAGTGTGTGGTGGTTTGAGCATTCTTTGGCATTGCCTTTCTCTGGGATTGAAATGAAAACTGACATTTTAATGTCCTGTGACCACTGCTGAGTTTTCCAAATTTGCTGGCATATTAAATGTAGCACCTTCACAGCATCATCTTTTTGGATTTGAAATAGCTCAACTGGAATTCCATCACCTCCACTAGCTTTGTTTGTCTTGATGTTTCCTATGGTCCACTTGACTTCACACTCCAGGATGTCTGGCTCTAGGTGAGTAATCACACTATCGTGGTTATCTGGGTCATGAAGATATTTTTTGTATAGTTTTTCTGCATTCTTGCCACCTCTTCTTAATCTTTTTTGCTTCTGTTAGGTCCATACCATTTCTGTCCTTTATCGTGCCCAACTTTGCATGAAATGTTCTCTTGGTGTCTCTAATTTTCTTGAAGAGATCTCTAGTCTTTCCCATGCTATTTTTTTTCTCTATTTGTTTGCATTGATCACTGAGGAAGGCTTTTTTTATCTCTCCTTGCTATTCATTGGGCTCTGCATTCAGATGTGTGTATCTTTCCTTTTCTCCTTTTCCTTTCACTTCTCTTCTTTCCTCAGCTATTCGTAAGGCCTCCTCAGACAACCATTTTGCCTTTTTGCATTTCTTTTACTGTATAGTTAAAGGTGTAAAGCATAATGATTTGACTTATATACACCATGAAATAATGACCACAGCAGGTTTAGTAAGCAAGCCTCATCTCATACAGATTGAAAATGAAAGATAAACACACACAAACAATAAATGCAGTGATGAATAGTCTAAACATTGATCTTTGGTGGTCTAGTTTTTAATAGAAAAATCTTTGGCTTGAGGATGATGCTATATCTTCTCAGGCTAGACCATATTTTGAAACCTACACCACTTCCATTAATCTCTCTAGTTAACTGGATCTTAGGAAGTCACTCTGGCAAAATATTCTTTTCTATTTCTTCATTAGAATCACCAATTCCTCAAATATTTTACCTAGAGTCAAAACTTGCAGTAAAATGGAACTTCTGGATAGAATCTGAAGATAGTATTCTAGTATTGCTTTTCACTGGAGTATAATTGACATATATACACTACCATGTGTAAAATAGACAGCTAGTGGGAACCTGCTATAAAACACAAAAAGCTCAGCTCAGTGCTCAGCATTCTGTGTCTTTTGTGCCACAGAAGTTTTGGATATCTACAATTCTTCCTCCACCATTTGGACAAAATTACCCTAAGGATGAATATAAATAAGCATGAGGGCAATTCTTAGTGTCTTCAGTTGTGTTTCATAAAAGATAGGGATTCAACACACATATGCTTTGGGGGAATGTTTACCAGGAAAAACTTGTAAGGAAGAGAGGAAAGCAATGAATAGGAGGGGATAGGGGAGAGGATATCATTTCTGATAAAGTGAAGCCTCGGCATGCACATGGTGATGAGGCTCTCCTGCTAACTGTCTCATATTAAAGTAAGGGTATCTCAGGTATTTGTCGCCCATATAAATTCCTATGGGAAGCCCTGTGGCTCAGTGGTAAAGAATTCACCTGCCAATGCAAGAGTCACAGGAGACACAGGTTCAATACCTGTGTCGGGAACATCCCCTGGAGAAGGAAATGTCTACCCACTACAGTATTCCAGCCTTCAACAGTACATGAACTGTGAACTTTCAGAAGTCAAGCTGGATTTCGAAAAGGCAGAGGAACCAGAGATCAAATTGCCAACATCCTTTGGATCACCAAAAAAGCAACCCCCCCCAAAAGGGGATTTCAGAAAAAAAAAAAAAAACAAAAACACCTACTTCTGCTTTATTAACTACACCAAAGCCTTTAACTGTGTGGATCATAACAAACTGTGGAAAATTCTTAAAGAGACGGGAATGCCAGACCACCTGATCTGCCTCCTGAGAAATCTGTATGCAGGTCAAGAAACAATAGAGCTGAACATGGAACAGTAGAATGGTTCAAAATTGGAAAGGAGTATGTCAAGGTTGTATATTGTCACCCTGCTTATTTAACTTATATGCAGAGTATATCATGTCAAAGGCCAGGCTGGATGAAGCACAAGCTATAATCAAGATTGCCAGGAGAAATATCAATAACCTCAGATATGCAGATGATACCACCCCTGTAGCAGAAAGTGAAGAAGAACTAAAGAGCCTCTTGATGAAAGTGGAGACAAGAGTGGAAAAGCTGGATTAAAACTCAACATTCAAAAAACTCAGATCATGGCATCCGGTGCCATCACTTCATGGCAAATAGATGGGGAAACAATGGAAACCATGACAAACTTTATTTTCTTGGGCTCCAAAATCACTGCAGATGGTTATTGCCACCATGAAATTAAAAGATGCTTGCTCCTTGGAAGAAAATCTATGACCAACCTAGACAGCATACTGAAAAGTAGAAACATTACTTTGCCAACAAAGGTCTGTCTAGTCAAAGCTATGGCTTTTCCAGTAGTCATGTATGGATGTGACAGTTGGACTATAAAGAAAGCTGAGTGCCAAAGAATTGATGCTTTTGAACTGTGGTGTTGGAGGAGACTTTTGAGAGTCCCTTGCACTGCCAGATCAACCCAGTCAATCATAAAGGAAATCAACACTGAATATTCATTGGAAGGACTGATGCTGAAGCCGAAACTCTAATACTTTGTCCA
This sequence comes from Odocoileus virginianus, assembly GCF_023699985.2. Taxonomy (NCBI): domain Eukaryota; kingdom Metazoa; phylum Chordata; class Mammalia; order Artiodactyla; family Cervidae; genus Odocoileus; species Odocoileus virginianus. Next base: position 40,679,159 of record NC_069686.1, on the reverse strand, counting down.
CTGATGCAAAGAACTGACTCATTGGAAAAGACCCTCATGCTAGGAAAGATTGAAGGTGGGAGGAGAAGGGGACAACACAGGAGGAAATTGTTGGATGGCATCATGTACTTGATGGCCATAAGTTTGAGCAAGCTTCAGGAGTTGGTGATGGACTGGGAAGCCTGAAGTGCAGAAGTCCACCGGTCTCAAACAGCCAGACTGGACTGAGCGACTTAACTGAAACAGTATCCCAAACATAGAGGCTTAAAATAACAATATTTATTATCTCAGAGTTTCTGTAGATCAAGAATCTGGGTATAATTTAGCTGAATGCCTCTGACACAAGGTCCCTCATAGGCTGTAAGCAAAGTGCCAGATATGGTCACAGCAGTCTCAAGGCTCAGCTGAGAAAGGATCTGTTATGGTCTGAAGGTCTGTGTCCCCCCAGATTCACTATCTCCCTCAAGTGAGATAGTTATTAGTATGCTGGGGGCTTTGGGAGATGATTAGGTCATGAGAAGGAAGCTCACATGAATGGGATGATTGTGCTTTTAAGAGACTTCACAGAGCTTCCCAGCATCTTCTGTCACGTGGGGATACAAGAAGTCTGAGACTCAGAAGATGATCCCTCCCATCTTGAGTTTCCAGCTTCTAGAACTTGTATTGTAGGCAATACTTTTTTTGGTGCCCCTTATCAGCTACCTGGTCTAAGGTATTTTCTTACAATAGCTTGAACAGACTAAGACAGGAACTGCTTCAAACTCTCCTACATGGTTGTTTGCAGAATTTAGTTTCCACAGCCTGTTGGACAGAAAGCTTCTGTTCCTCATATGCTATTGGCCAGAGGCTGGCTTCAACTTGTAGTTATATGAGACTTCTCCATTAGCAAAGGGTCCCAATATATCAGGCTGAGATGGGGAATGAGAGAGAGAGAAAGAGAGAATAAGAGAGACAGAGAGGGAACAGAAAGGAAATATATACAGTCTTGTATCCTAATCATGGAATAACATCCTATCACTTATACCACATTCTATGCATTCGTACCTTTTGTGTGCAAACTACATTTACTCCTTCCTCCTCAAATTTGTAAAGGTTTTATCCCTTGCAGTAGCACCTTGAAGTTTAATCATTTATATTAGTTCCCAATGTGGATGAGGCACCTCAAGAACAGTTCCTGAAGTAAACTCCTACAGGATAATACCACTTAATCAGATCTATGAAATTAATGATAAAAGTTATCTGCTTCACTGGCTTTCACCATCCAATAGTGGGACATGGATAGAATAACTGCTGGAAAAGAGCATCAACACAGGAAAAAATAAAAGAACAGCTACTCTCACTTTTTTCTGGGTACAATATGTAACAATTGGTTCAAAGTAGATCACAGACATAAATGCAATTGGTAAAATATAGAAATTCCAGAAAGAAACAAAGTAGAAAATCCTAGTATCATTCTGCTATGGAAAGATTGTTTAGGTATATGTATTTACATTTCTTATATTTGCAAGTCAAAGTGAAAGTTGCAAAGGCATGTCCGACTCTTTAGAGCCCCATGGACTATACACAGTCTGTGGAATTCTCCAGGCCAGAATACTGGAGTGGGTAGCCGTTCCCTTCTCCAGGGGATCTTCCCAACCCGGGGATCAAACCCAGGTTTCCCACAGTACATTGCAGGAGAATTCTTTACCAGCTGAGCCACAAGGGAAGCCCAAGAATACTGAAGTGAGTAGCCTATCCCTTCTCCAGCACATCTTCCCCACCCAGGATTTGAACTAGGATCTCCTGCACTGCAGGTGGGTACTTTACCAACTGAGCTATCAGGAAAGCCATATATATATATGCAAATATATACAGATATGCATATAATTGTATACAGATATATATACATGAATACAGATTAAATTTTATCAAAGTAAGAAACTTCATACATACAAAGATACTGTTACAAAAAGGTAAATCCAAGCTATAGACAGGGAGATCATTTTTATAATGTATATATCTGATGAAAGACATGTATGCAGAACATTCAAAGAATTTTTACAACTCAGTAAGTAGTAGTAGGAGTCCAAGAAAAAAGGCAAAAAAATTGACATTTCACTTAAAAACATTAATAGACATTAGGGAAATGAAAACTAAAACCACTACATACTAACTAGTTAAAATTAAATGGAAAATATCAAGTGTTAGTGAAGATGTTGAGCAAGTGGAACTTGCATACAGGGCTAGTGGGGACTGTCAAATAATACAGCTCTGTTGGTAAATGTCTTGTCAATTTCTTATGAAGCAAATATATACTTACACACCCTATATAGTTCATCCCTATATATCTATGCAAGTGAGATAAAAACTTGCCTACCCAAATATCTATATGTCAGTGACAGCTGGAAATAGCCTATATGCCCTTAACCCTCTCCTCAAGGTCTAGAAATGTATGTCCTGATATAGTGACTTTATTCATAATTACCAGTCTAGAAAAATGACAAATGTCTGTCAACTCATGTAAAATAAATAAAATGTTTTTCAGAAATATTAGTGAACTATGGATATATGTAACAATATGGATGAATCTACAAAGCCTTAAGCTGAGTGAAAGAAGGCATGCACAAAAGACTGCATACTCTATGATCCCAATTATATTGTATTTCCATTATGGAATAGGCACAAATATAGGAAAGGGACTTAATGTCTGCTGGGTCTAATAGTAGAAGAAAGTAATTGACAGAAAAATCCACAGGAAAACTTTTGGGGCTGCTGGGAATATTCTACATACTATTTTATGGTTGTGGTGGTGATTATACATTTAAATTGTACTTTCAATATATTTGACTTAAAAAAAGGAAAAGATACCTCACTGAGAGCTCCCACTATGAGAAGGATGCAATAAGTTATGATGGGAATGCTCTCCCTTAAAGAATTTTTAAAAGTTGAATGTATTTCAAAAAAATACTTTTAAAGACATGAACTTATAAAGAAACAAAAGTACCAGAAAGTAGAGAATGTCTTCAAGGGGACTTCATGTTCATCAGATATTTTTTTGCTTGAGGCATTTACTGAATTGTGGGCATTTTCTAGTCACAGTTTGATGGTATAGCTTACCTTAATCTTACATACTTTTTTGGGATAAAGAGAAATCAGTTAAAATCTTTTTCTTTTCTTTATTGGAGGATAATTGCTTTATAATATTGTGTTGATTTCTGCCATACATCAGCATGAACCAGTCACAGGTATCAAGCACCATATGAATAACAATTTTAAAATTTGAGAGGTCTTATCACTAAGCTGGGCTTCCCTGGTGGCTCAGAGGTTAAAGCGTCTGCTTGCAATTTGGGAGACCTGGGTTCGATCCCTGGGTTGGGAAGATCCCCTGGAGAAGGAAATGGCAACCCACTCCAGTGTTCTTGCCTGGAGAATCCCATGGACGGAGGAGCCTGGTGGGCTATAGTCCATGGGGTCGCAAAGAGTCAGACACGACAGAGCAGCTTCACTTCACTTCATCACTAAGCTAGTGTTTTCTAAAGCATACTTCAGAATTTCAAAACTGCAGAAAGATTGGGAGTTATTTAAAAGTTTACAGAAAGCAGCAAAAGTCATTCCAGAGTCTTATAGACTGTACTGAATTGGGAGATTCTAGAGGGTAAACCTCAGTTTGCTGTGATCTCATTAGGATAAATGAAAAGAGAGAGAGGAAAAAAAAATGGCTTTCAATCAAATCTCAAGGAGGGCAGGCCCAAGAAACAAAGCAAAGATAGAATGAGTCATCAGTTAATTGGGAAAATATACAATTAAAATATCTGTAAATTTATAAAAAAAAAAATGAGTCAGTAAAACTACAACCAAGTTCTCCAACAAATCCTTCATGATTTCACTGAGGTTTTAGCCCTTTCCCATCTGTCTAGCATAGGGAAGAACATCCTCAGTTGGAGTAACAACATATTGAACTTCTGTGTTTCCTTTATGCATAATCTCTGGCATGCAATAAAAATATTATATACTAGATCCAAGAAGAGGAAGAGACTTAAGCAAAAAATATAAAGAAAAATTGTCAGAAGACATTTAATAGAATACATAGATAATAGAATTTGCAAGCAAACACTTTAAATATTCAACTATTGTTTAAGAAAATACAGAGTAAATACAAAAACATAAGTAGAGAGAAAGAAATTTCAACAGAATATTGGAATATATGAACATAAAAACTTTCCATAATTGAAAAATAAGATCCTGGAATTTAGGAACTAAATGGATGGCTTGAATAGCACACTGCAAGTAGAAAAACACAAGTTTTGTAAACTGAAAGTCAATAAGAAATACAAAATATTATGCAGAGAAAGAAAAAAAGTATGAAAAAGAAAAAAACAGAGGATGTAAGTCATGTTTCAAAAAAAATGTTTAAAAATTTTAATATACCTGTAATGAGAATCATGGAAGAAGAAGAGAAAGAGAATGGGGCAAAATATTTGCAGAGATAATAGCAAAGGATTTCAAATCTCCTGGCAGATGCCCATTTAGAGATTTGTGAAGATTAGAAAAATCTAAGGATAAATACCAAGAAAGCTATACCAAGAAAATGACAGAAAAATATTTAAAAAAAAAAAAAGAAGTTTTAAAAACAACTAGAGAAATACTACATTATCTTAATAGGTACAATAAGACAGAGAGATGACTAATCAACATAAATTATGAAAAGTAAAACAACAGAATGACATTTTACAGCTCACCAGGAAATAATGCTAACCTAGATACCCATTAAGATATTCTTGTGAAAGAGAAGGTGAACAGAGGCAATTTCTGACAAATAGATAATTTACCACCATCAGTATTTTACTAAAAGAAAAACTAAATTAACTTCTTCAAAAAGGCAAAGGTCCTAAACAGAAACATAAAATGGGGGAAGAAAATAAGGATTTTTTAAGAAGTAAAAATGTGTTTAAATATAATTAGAGATTATACAAAAAGATAACTGTAATGCTTTATGTGTGCATGGCCACAATGTAGTATGCTGGGAATTTGAGGAAGATAATGCTTTGATATTCTAGCGGTATTTTATAGATAAAGAAACTCTTTTGATAGTGAAAATAAATACAAAATGTTGTTACCGACAGTAACCACTAAGAGAATAATAAAATAATTAGAATGATATAATTAAAGAAAAAAAAATGTTGGTGAATCAAGAAAAAGGTGAACAATCCCAAAGTGAAAATTAAATGAGTCAAAAAATGACTAATATGATTGTGGATACATATATAAATAACAATTCAAATACAAATAGGCTAATTAAGTAAAATTCTTGGATTTTTAAATCTACTTAGAAATATGAATATACATTTAATTTGCTTTGGCTGAGAAGAAGTTTGAAAGTGAAAGGATAAAGAGCATACATATATTAACCAAAGTAAACTTTGTATGGTTCTACTAGTATCAGTTGAGCAGTTATATGATGACCTACAAGACCTCCTAATACTAACACCAAAAAAACATGTCCTTTTCATGATAGGGGACTGGGATGCAAAAGTAGGAAGTCAAGAGATCCCTGGAATAACAGGCAAGTTTGGCCTTAGAGTACAAAATGAAGCAGTTCAAAGGCTAACAGTGTTGTCAAGAGAATGCACTGGTCATAACAAACACACTCTTCCAACAACACAAGAGACAACTCGACACATGGACATCAACAGATAGTCAATACCAAAATCAGATTGATTACATACTTTGCAGTGGAAGATGGAGAAGCTTGATACAATTAGCAAAAACAAGACTGAGAGTTGATGGTGGCTCAGACCATGAACTCCTTATTGCAAAAGTCAGACTTAAACTGAAGAACACAGGGAAAACACTAGACCATTCAAGTATGACCTAAATCAAATCCCTTATGATTATACAGTGGAAGTGACAAATAGATTCAAGGGATTAGATCTGATAGAGTGCTTGAAGAACTATGGATGGAGGTTCATAACACTGTACAAGAGGTGGTGATCAAGACCATACCCAAGAAAACAAATTCAAAAAGGCAAAATGGTTGTCTGAGGAGCCCTTACAAATATCCGAGGAAAGAAGAGATGCAAAAGGCAAAGGAGAAAAGGAAAGATTCACACATCTGAATGCAGAGTTCCAAAGACTAGCAAGGAGAGATAAGAAAGCCTTCCTAACTGATCAATGAAAAAAAATAGAGGAAATCAATAGAATGGGAAAGATTAGAGATCTCTTCTAGAAAATTAGAGATACCAAGAGAACATTTCATGCAAATATGGGCAGAATAAAGGGCAGAAATGGTATGAACCTAAGAGAAGCAGAAGATTTTAAGAAGAGCTGGCAAAAATACAAGTGCTACATAAAAAGATCTTAATGACCACGATGGTGTGATCACTTACCTAGAGCCAGACATTTTGAAGTGCAAAGTCAAGGGGGCCTTAGGAAACATCACTATGAACATAGCTAGTGGACATGATGGAATTCCAGCTGAGCTATTTCAAATCCTAAAAGATGAAACTGTGAAAGTGCTGCACTCAATATGCCAGCAAATTTGGAAAACTCAGCAGTGGCCCCAGGACTGGACAAGGTCAGTTTTCATTCCAATCCCAAAGAAAGGCAATGCTAAAGAATGTTCAAACTACTGCACAATTGCCCTCATCTCACATGCTAGCAAAATAATGCTCAAAATTCTCCAAGTTAGGCTTCAATAATACGTGAACCAAGAACTTCCAGATGTTCAAACTGGATTTAGAAAAGGCAGAGGAATCAGAGATCAAATTGCCAATATCCACTGGATCATAGAAAAAGCAAGAGAGTTCCAGAAAAACTTCTGTTTCATTGACTACACTAAAGCCTTTGACTGTGTGGATAACAACAAACTCTGGAAAATTCTTAAAAGAGATGGGATATCAGACCACCTTACCTGTCTCTTGAGAAATCAGTATGCAGGTCAAGAAGCAAGTTAGAACTGGACATGGAACAATGAACAGGTTCCGATTTGGGAAAGGAGTATGTCAAGGTTGTATATTATTGCCCTGCTTATTTAACTTATATGCAGAGCACATAATTCAAAATACCAGGCTGGATGAAGCACAAGCTGGAATCAAGATTGCTGGGGAAAATATCAATAACCTAAGATATACAGATGACACTACTGCTATGGCAGAAAGAGAAAATGAACTAAGGAGCCTTGATGAAAATGAAATAGGAGAGTGAAAAAGCTGACTTAAAACAACATTCAGAAAACAAAGATCATGACATCCAGTCCTATCACTTCATGGCAAATAGATGGGAAAACAATGGAAACAGTGACAAACTTTATTTTCTTGGGCTCCAAAATCACTGCTGACAGTAACTACAGCCATGAAATTAAAAGACACTTGCTCCTTGGAAGAAAAGCTCTGACCAACCCATACAGTTTATTAAAAAGCAGAAACATTAATTTGCTAACAAACTCCACATACTCAAAGCTATGTTTTTTCCTATAGTCATGTATGGATATGAGAGTTGGACTATAAAAAAAGCTGAGCACTGAAGAACTGATGCTTTTGAAGTGTAATGTTGAAGAAGACTTCTGAGTCTCTTGGACCACAAGGAGATCAACCCTGTCAACTGTAAAGGAAATCAACCCTGAATATTCATTGGAAGGACTGATGCTGAAGCTCCAATACTTTGGCCACCTGATGTGAAAACTGATTCATTAGAAAAGTCCCTGATACTGGAAAAGATTGAAGGCAGGAGGAGAAAGGGACGACAGGATGAGACAGTCGGATGGCATCACTGACTCAATGGACATGAATTTGAGTGAGCTCCAAGAGTTGGTGATGGACAGGGAAGCCTGGTGTGCTGCAGTCTATGGGATTGTAAAGAGTCAGATATGACTGAGTGACTGAACTGAACTAATAACAGAAATCAAACTGATTACATCTTTTGTGGCCAAAGATGGAGAAGCTGTATATAGTCAGCAAAAACAAGACCTGGAGCGGATTGTGACTCAGATTATTAGCTTCTGTTAGCAAAATTCATACCTAAACTAAAGTGAGCAGGCACAACCACTAGGCCGGCCAAAGAAAAAAAGAAAGTGAAGTCACTCAGTCGTGTCCGACTCTTTGCGACCCCACGGACTGTAGCCCACCAGGCTCCCCCATCCATCCATGGGGTTTTCCAGGCAAGAGTACTAGAGTGGGTTGCCATTTCCTTCTCTAAGTGATCTACTGACCCAGGGATCGAACCCAGTCTCCCCCATTGTAGAAAGCCGCTTTTACCATCTGTGCCACCAGGGAAGTCAGGCATGACTTAAATCAAATCCTCTATGAATATGCACTGAAGGTGACCAATAGGTTCAAAGGATTAGATCTAGTAAAGAGTGTCCCTCAAGAACTATGGATGGAAGTCTGTAATATAGTACAGGAGGCAAAAACAAAATTATCCCAAAGAAAAAGAAAAGCAAGAAGGCAAAGTGGTTACCTGAGGAGACTTTACAAACAGATGAAGAAAGAAGAGAATTGAAAAGTAAGAAAGAAAGGGAAAGGTATATAGAACTAAATACAGAGTTCCAAAGAATAGAAAGAAGAGACAAGAAGGACTTCTTCAATGAACAGTGCATAAAACTAGAAGAAAACAACAGAAGGGGAAAGACTAGAGATTGCTTCAGGAAAATTGGAGATAAAAAAGGAACATTCCCTCCCCAAAAGGGACTCAATAAAGGGCAGAAACAGTAGCAGCTAATAGATGCTGAAGGGGTCAAGAAGAGATGGAAAGAATACACAGAACTGTAAAAAAAAAAAAAAAAAAAAAAAAGAACTCAATGAACTGGATAACTAAGATGGTGTGATCAGTCACTCAGAGCCAGACTTTCTGGAGTGTGAAGTCAACTGGGCCTTAGGAAGCACTGCTGTCAATAAAGCTAGTGGGTGCAATGGAATTCCAATAGAGCTATTCAAAACCCTAAAGGATGATGCCAGCAAAGTATTGAACTCAATATGTCAACAAATCTGGAAGACCCAACAGTGGCCACAGGACTGGAAAAGGTTAATCCTCATTCCAATTCCCAAGGAGGATAGTACTAAAGAAGGTTCTAAATATCAGACAATTGTTCTCATCTCTCTTGCTAGTAAAGTTATGCTTAAAATCTTGCATGTTAGGCTTCAGCATTATATGAACCAAGAGCTTCCAGATGTCCAAACTGGGTTTAGAAAAGGTAGAGGAACCAGAGATCAACTTGCCAACATTCACTGGATCATGGAGATAGCAAGAGAATTCCAGAAAGATACATCTACCTCTGTTTCATCGACTATGCTAAAGCCTTTGATCTTAACAAAGATCTTAAAGCTCTTGGAAAGCTCTTAAAGAGATGGGAATACCAGACATCTTATCTGTCTCCTAAGAAACCTGTAAATGGATCAAGAAGGAACAGTTAGAACTCTGTATGGAGCAATTGACTGGCTCAGGATTGAGAAAGGAATACTACAGGGCTGTCGTCACCCTATTTGTTTAATATTATGCCAAGCACATCATGGGAAATGCTATGCTGAATGAGTTACAAGTTGGAATCAAGACAGATGGGAGAAACATCAACAACCTCAGATATGCGGATGATACCACTCTAATGGCAGAAAGCAAAGAGGAACTAAAGACCCTCTTGATGAGGGTGAAGGAGGAGAGTGAAAGAGATGGCTTAAAACTAAATATTAACAAAACTAAGATCATGGCACCCAGCCCCATTGATTCATGGCAAACAGAAGGAGAAAAATGTGGAAATAGTGACAGATTTTCTCTTCTTGGGCTCTAAAATCACTGTGGTTAGTGACTGCAGCGATGAAATCAGAAGACAATTACTTCTCGGCAAGAAAGCGATGAGAAACCTAGACAGTGTGTTGAAAAGCAGAGACATTACTCTGCCAATAAATGTCCATATAGTCAAGGCTATGGTCTTCCCAGTGGTCATGTATGGTTGTGTAAGCTGGACTTTTAAGAAGGCAGAGCACCAAAGAACTGATGCCTTGGAACTCTGGTGCTGGAGAAGACTCCTGAAAGTCCCTTGGATAGTAAGAGATGAAACCAGCCAATCTTAAGGGAAATCACCCTGGAATACTCATTGGAAGGACTGATGCTGACCCTCCAGTATTTTGGCTACCTGATGCAAACAGCGGAATCGTTGGAAAAGTCCCTGATGCTGGGAAAGATTGAGGGCAGAAGGAGAAGAGGGTGTCAAAGGATGAGATGGCTGGATGGCATCGTCAATGCAATAGACATGAACTTGGGCAAATTTCAGGAATTGGTGAGGTTACAGGGAGGCCTGGTGTGCTGCAGTCCATGGGGTTGCAGAGTCAGACAGGACTAGGTGACTGAACAACAATAATACTAATATCAGACAAATACACCAAAGTCAAAAAATTCATTGAAATAAAAAGGATGATTTCATCTTAAAGGGGTCAATCCAATTTTTAAGATAACAAATATATATGTACCCAAAAACATTTAGCCAAAATATATAGAACAAAAATTCAGACAACTAAGATGGAGAATAAATGAATCTACAATAATGAAAGAGTTTAACACTTCTCTTTCAGATAAAGAAAATTCCCAGAATATTCAACCAATACACCAGATGTAGACACATAATTTATTTGATTTTAAGTCAAATCTTACATTCAGTTGCACAATATCTAAAAATTTACCTCAAATTTAGGGAATAAAGCATATGTAATAAAGCTGACTCCGTAAGTTTAGGTTTGTGTGCTTCCTATTTCAAGCCCACTACCCATCCTCTACTTCTGCCTCCCATTTAGACAAGCTGATAAGAAAGTCCCCATGCTCTCTCCTTTGGCTCTGATGAGGAGTTCAAACTATGTAAGATCTAGTCTGTGTGAGAGAGTCCTCATTCCAGCCATACCCACCAACAAACATAAAGCTTTAAACCAGTCCCTTTCCTCAACTGTCTCTCAAGCCATTTCAGACCTCCATGGGAGTCTTCTTTACTTTCCCTAGAAAGCATCATTATATCAGTTATACACCTTTTCATAACCTCTTGGAGTGTGTGTGACATCATCAGTCTCAGCATACAAACCAGACACTGAGTGGTGTGTCCGTCTGCTTCTATGGGGTGCTATTGCCACTTCTATTAAATATCATACTGGAGGTTTTAGCTAGTGGACAAATACACAGATACACACACACATGAAAAAGGGGGGGAAAACAAAAGAAAGACTATAACAATTGGAAGGGAAGAAATAAAAACTTCCAGCTTAGAAATGAAATGATTCTGTACCTAGGACAATAAAAAAAAAAAAAATCTTACAGAAAAACATATAGAATAAATCTGTGAATCTCACAGTTTTGCTATATACATGATTAATAAAAAAAAAGTGTACCTCTATACATCAACAAGCAAATTAAAAACAAAATTCTTTAAAATAACGATGACTACATTAGAATCAAAATCATTGCAACCTACCAAAAGTTGTGTTATACCCCTCTACACTAAAGATAAAATAATATTATTGAGATACAATTTTTAAAGAAAAATTGTAAAAACAAAGCCCCATATAATGAGTATAGATTGGAATAGAGGACGCAATGTGTAAAAATGTCCTTTTGTGTCAGATTAATCTATGATTTCAACCCAATTTTTCTCAAAATATAATTGAGCATTTTCATGGAAATTAAAACTGACCCATAAATCCATATGAAAATACAAAAGGCCAAGAATAGAAAGGCAATATTATAGAAGATGAATAAAGCTAGAGATTTTTCACTACCAGCTATCAAGCATTAATGAAAACTTTAGTAACTAATATCAATTAGTATAGCAGAGTTTTAGCAAAAGGATCCAAAAAAAAAAAAAACCAGCTAGTGGAATAGAATGAGAAAGCCAGAAACAGATGAATATATATCCAGTCACTTGATTTATGACAAAGGTGGCATGCAATCTAGTGGAGATAAGATGGTATTTTCTCAGTAAATGGAACTAAGTTAATTATTTATCCATATGGGAAAAAATGAATTTAGTCCCTTTCTTACAGCAAATACACAAAGATATTCCATATAGATTGTATTGAATAGTTCTTAATGGGAATATAAAGAAATTAGATTTTAATCAAAAACACAGAACATCTTCATGACTTTGGGGTAAACAGAGAATTTTTAGCTGAACTCCAAAATGCTAACCATAAAATATTAATTGAAATATATTTAAGAATTTTTGTTAACCAAAAGCATTAAAAAGTGAAATACAATACATGGATTTGAAGAATGTATCTGCAAAACATATATCTTACTAGAGATGTGTTAAATCATGTACAAAAGATATAAAAGACTAAAAATTTATAAGAAAAATAAAGCTCATCTTTTTAGAAAAACTGGCTAATGGCTTCAACACTTAATGAAAGAAATATTTCCATATCTAGTAAAAGTAAGAAAAGGTATTTAATTTCATTACTGTTGAAATGCTAAATAAAACTGTTTATTGTATCACTATCTCCCCACCAGGATGACTGAAATTAAAAAGAAAGAAAATTCTGTGTGTTACCAAAAATGTGGACCAACTGAAAATTCTGATAATGCTGTTGGAAACACATCAGTAGAGGTTGCATAACAGTGGCATCATCTACCTTAGCTAACCAAACATACTGTATGATTTAGTTTATCAGTCCACTGTGCTGCCACCAGTCTGGATGGCTTGAAACAATAGAAACTGTTTTCCTCACAGTTCTGGAGACTAACAGTCCAAGGTCAAGTTGCTAATAGGTGTCTGGTGAAAGCTTTCCTCCTGGACTGCAGAGACATGCCTTCTCACTTTTTGCTCACATGGCCTTTCTTTGCCATGTGCATGTGGAGACAGAGAAAGGTGTGAAGGACTAGCATTCTCTGGCAACTCATATAAGGATATTAATCCTTTTGGATCAAGGCCTCCCCTTATGACCTCACTTAACCTTAATAACTTTCTGAGAGGCCCCATCTGCAAACACAGTCTCACTGGGGGTGGAGGTAGGGCTTCAGCATATAAATTTGAGGGGGAGATACCCAGGTGGCACAAGTGGTGAAGAATCCCCCTGCCTAAGCAGGACATGCAGGAGACACAGGTTTGATCCCTGGGTCTGGAAGATCTCCTGGAGAAGGAAATGGCAACTCACTCTGGTATTTCTTGCCTAGAAAATTCCATGGACAGAGGAGCCTGGAGGTCTGTAGTCCATGGGGGTTGCAAAGAGTCAGACACAACTGAGTATGCACATACCACACCATACAAACTTTTAGCCTTTAACATTCTGCCCTCCAAATTCTTATCTTTTTCACATGTGAGTTATATTAATTTTGTAACAATTGCTCTGAAATTCCTGACTCATTGCAGCATCAACTCTAAAGTCTCACCTAAGGTGACATCATGGGTTAGACGTGAGGTCCGATTCATCTTGAGGCAAAATCCCACTGTAGTTGTGACTTTGTCAAACCAGGCAAGGTATGTACTTCCAAAATGCAATAATGCAAAAGGCATAGACAGTCTCATTCTAAAAGGGAGAAGTTGTGAGGAAAATGGACCCTAAGTATCAGTATTTCTAAAACCTAGCAAGGCAATTCCATCAGATCTTAAGGCTCCATAATAATCCCCTTGGGGTGGATGCCCCCACCTTCCATGTCCCACTAACAGGAAGGTGGGGGTCAAGCCCACATAGCTCTATGGATAAGCTATCACTCATGTGATAAGATTATGTTATATAACACAGATGAAGAAATTTTCCAGTGAAGTAAGTCCTCTCATCAGTTTACTTCAAGTTAATAAAAAGTTAGAATATTAAGTCTAAAAGTGAAAGTTGCTCAGTCATGTCCGACTCTTTGTGACCCCATAGACTATACAGTCCCTGGAATTCTGCAGGCCAGAATACTGAAGTGGGTAGCCTTTCCCTTCTCCAGGGAATCTTCCCAACCCAGGGATCGAATGCAAGTCTCCAGTCTGAGCAAGATACAATTAGATGAACCCTTGTAAAGATCAAATGGTCAGAGTCAGGAAGAAGTCAGAGAGAGTTCACATGTCAGATGTGCTCTCCTGTTGGCCTAAATGAAGAAAAAATTCACATTTTGATGAGAGTCACATGCTAGAGAACAGTGAGCACCTGCTCAGAGCTGAGAGCTTCAGCCCTGTAACTGCAATAATTGAATCTTGGCAGCAAGATTGGGCTTGAGCTTGGAAGAGGACTCCAAGCCTCAGAGGAGATCACAGCCTTAAATGACACCAAAATTGCATCCCGGTGAAAACCTGAGCAAAGGACCAGTTCACCAACAGCCAGAATCCTGACCATGGAAATTGTGTTCTAACTTAGCGGATTGTAACTTGTATTCCTTTAGGCCCCTAAAGGTGTAATAATTTGGGGCACAGCAATAGCAAACAAATTCATATGACTTCCCACATATCTTATTAATAAAGAGATGAAATCTGTTATGAGACGCAGGCATATTTTCTCAAATCTCAACACTGTATGTGCAAATATATATATATATAAATAAATTCATGAAAACAGACTTGCAACACATAGATTTTAAAATGCATTTTTTATTCCATTAAGAGTGAGTAGGTGGACTTAAAGTGTTGACATGGCTTTCCACCATGCCTAACATAATACCTTAACTTAAATAGTACAATTAACATTCATTCAAATATCAGGATTCAGAAGAAAGTCATTGCTTATTCTAATGGGCTAAACAAACAAACTACAACAAAAAAAATAGTGATGACTGTGCACATTTTATCAGCACTTCATGACCCAAGGAGATTCCCTAAAACATTGCAAAAACACTCAAAAAAGAAAACTTTACTCTTGTTAACAATTTGTTCTGTAGTTTTTATTAATGCATTTTTCCAGAAGTAATTCATGATATCAAATTTGTAGTGATTAACTATTCCTTAATGCAATTTCAAACAAGATTAAGTGAATGGAAAGATTCTTCTGAAATGAATCTGGTAGCTGCTATTATTAAAGTCACCTAAAAATTCACACTACCAGTAAGTAAAATCTTGTCACACAATGTTCAAAGTTTTTTTTAAAGAAATAGGAAACAAGGTTTGTATTCTTGTGGTACAAACTCTAAGGATGGCAGATTAGAATATTAGCCTATCAAAATTATGTATATTTTATACATAAATTATTTTATACCCAAATTATCAATTCATGATACAAACTCCAAAAAGTAAAGCTTGAAAAAATACTCCTGTTTGTAGAAACTATAAAAAGTAAGCTGAAGCCATATAGAGATCAAAATTCTTTAAAAGAATGAGAAACACCAGTAAGAAGCTTGAAGCTTAATGTTAAAACTTTCCCTAGCACATATCAGATGGATAACCTAAAGCTAAACAATGTCCTTTTCTACTTTTAGACCCTAATTCTGAAATGTGAACTCATCAGAAGTACTTATCTGATTCTAATAAGAGAAACCTTTTTTACCCTCTAAGTGTTGTTAAGAGTTGGACAAAGAGCTGGAGTGTGAAAAAAGCTGAGCGTCGAAAAATTGAAGCTTTTGAACTGTGGTGTTGGAGAAGACTCTTGAGAGTCCCTTGGACTGCAAGGAGATCCAACCAGTCCATCCTAAAGGAGATCAGTCCTGGGTGTTCATTGGAAGGACTGATGCTGAAGCTGAAACTCCAGTACTTTAGCCACCTCATGCGAAGAGTTGACTCACTGGAAAGGACCCTGATGCTGGAAGGGATTGGGGGCAGGAGGAGAAGGGGACGACAGAGGATGAGATGGCTGGATGGCATCACCGACTCGATGGAAATAAGTTTGAATAAACTCTGGGGGTTGGTGATGGACAGGGAGGCCTGGCGTGCTGCGATTCATGGGTTTGCAAAGAGTCGGACACAACTGAGCGACTGAACTGAAGTGTTGTTACCGTGGGGAAGAGCCTCATGAGCCTGTGTGTAGTGTGTGAACCTGTAGCACCTGGGCATTTGATAGGAATGCAGGCTCCCAGGCTCTGCCTCAGGCAGACTCCTGAACCAAAATCTGAATTTCTACAAAATCCCGAGTAGCTTTGCACACATTGTAGAAGCTCGCAATCCTGGTTGTACATTAGAACCACCAGGAATCTAAACCACGAAACCAAACAAACTAAAACCAAAATATAAACAAACAACAGGAGACAGAAAACTACAAAACACTTAACTAATGATCAAGGCATTTGTTAATAAATGTTAATTAAACTACACATTCACTTATCTAGCATTGGATTCTGGCCATCTAGATATTTTAAATTTCTGCCAGATGATTCTAATGGTGAGAAGAGTTGTGAATCAATGTTCACAACCCACTAGGTAGAGAACCCAGCTATGTTCATGCACATCTCCCTCTAGACAATGGATTTCTGCATCTGAGTCACAGTTGAAGATTGAGGCCTTCTTACTTTATGGACAGCACAGATACCAACTACCTGTTTGAACTTCAAATAGTAAGTTCCCTGGGGTTCACCTTTGACCTCATTTTTTTTTTTTGGTCTATCCAAAAATAAGTTATCACATATCCTTGAAATTAAATGCTATTCTGGAACATAATTATATACTTCCAGTCACTGCCTACACCATGGGCTTTTTCTCACTGTCTATAAAGGAAAAGGGAGAAGGCAATGGCACCCCACTCCAGTACTCTTGCCTGGAAAATCCCACGGACGGAGGAGCCTGGTGGGCTGCAGTCCATGGGGTCACGAAGAGTCCGACATGACTGAGGGACTTTACTTTCACTTTTCACTTTCATGCATTGGAGAAGGAAATGGCAACCCACTCCAGTGTTCTTGCCTGGAGAATCCCAGGGACGGGGGAGCCTGGTGGGCTGCCGTCTATGGGGTCACACAGAGTCGGACACGACTGAAGCGACTTAGCAGCAGCAGCAGCATAAAGGAAAAGAAGAAGTTACCCCAGGATTTGGTCCTGCCTAGGCCAAATCTCCTGCCTCTCCTTCAGCACCTAGCTCAGATATTTATTCCTTGTGCTAGAAGATGGTTTTGTACTTTTCCTGGTCTGTGTTTTTGTTTTCTTTTACTATCTTATTAAATTGCTCAGTATAGGTTATTTATCAATAATATTGTTTCTTACTATACATGCCTTAATTAATCTCTCCAGCAAAAGTGCCATTGCTATTCTTGGTTTGGAATTCAATGCCTAATCATGAAAATCAATCATTCTTCCCTGATCATCAATGAATAAAACACTTTATATTTTCTTATAAGAAAAGTTTCTCTAGTGAATCCCATTATTCTAGTCTTCTGCAAGTGTTTATTCCTTACCTGCAAGAAAAAGAAACACATTCTATACACTCCAAAAGTATAATGTTTGTTTCTATTTCAGAATAATTTGGCCAAACATGTGATCAGAGGGCCTGCCCTAAGATTCTGGATGACTGCATTGTAGTGCCATATATTGGTCCGTCCATATTTGGGGAACAATAACAGGAAGACCTCTCCAATTCCATAAGTCAAATGTTAGGGCTGACTTAAACTGAAGATAAATGAACCTACATAAGTAATGAGAAGGTGTCTTTTACTTACAAGAGGCTGCAAAGACAGGCACTGATGATGGAATCAGCAAGATAAATAAATCATTCTCCCTACCTTTTAGAAGCACCTAATTCAGGAAGTAAGACCCATTAAAAAAAACTCAGTAACTGAAGATAACTTAGGGCAGCAAAACTATATTGTATGGAAAGTAAACACAAACTTTGGCAAACATCTCTACCAAAATAAACAGTTTAGAGTAGGAACTGAACAACAAATCCCACTAATGAACTCTTCCCTACAAAACTCAAAAGCCTTGTGGTTTATGGTGCATTAGCATAAAACTGAGAATATTTACATGGTAATCAAAATTTTAATGTTGGTATATGTGAACCTATTATAGTTTAAAAGAGAGGTTCTGGTTCAGATTACCTGGATTTGATAAATCCACCACTTATTAGCTGTGTATCCACAGTTAAACTTCTTAACTTATCTGTGCCTGTATTTCCTCATCTGTAAAATATATATATATATCTATAAAATAGCCACTTCTTGGTATTGTTTTAAAGTTAAATAAATGAACATACTTTAAGAGCTTAGAATTATACATGGCATAAAACAAGGGCTATAAAAATATTTGATATTTATCATTGTAATTATTTAGTAGAAATGAGTACCAACATTACTATAGAATTCTTCTTCCTACAACCCCCCTTTTTGGTAATCTCTTAAGAATTATTTTCTTATTAACAATAAAAACTACTAACACTCCTAAATAATATTAAAATACTGTTTCTCTAGCAAATAATAGCACAATGAAATGATGTTATTTACATTAAATTTGAATTTCTGTAAAAATTTCATAAATATACTTGCTGAATAGTCCAGCACAGGACTGGTATCACAATGTACAGAAACCTGAGATGGAACTGTGAATGAATTAAGACTGCCCAGAAACATAAATATATGAACATAAAACCAATATAAATAGGAAAATGCTTTAGAAAGTTTGAGGGTTTATTATTTCAAAGGTTCAGGCTCAACAATACAGAAGACCAGACTGGTGGTAGTATTTTTGGCATAATAGAATAAAGGGAAAAAATTCTCATAATTTATCCATGCAGATCTTGCCCTTTCTGACACCTTAAAAGCCTCTGACAATTTTTCCTAATGTGCATTCTTGTGTAATGTTGCAATAGTACAATCTGAATCTTAGATTTGATGACCAATATTTTATCCAGGTTTTCTTTGTGTCAAGTTCAGTATGGTAGATGAGCTAACCTCATTATGAGCTGCATTATCAAAAGGTGAAAATAAAAGGCTGCTTTGCAAAATCCATGAGCTTTTGAAATGCCAAAAGATGAATTGTGTGGATAACTCATAAAGCAAGGGTATCTTAACATTAGCTGAGACTGTTTTGGAGAAAACAGATGATAGTGAAAGAATCCATCCCCAGGTCAAGAAAATGGTTGTGCTTTAATACAATAATAGGTGTGTTCATTAATACTGATGGCAGTGAGTGTTGTATAAAAGTTTAAAGAATGAAAGCTTTGCTTTGGGACTACACTTAAAAATTCTCCCATGTGTCTTATATTGTGGAATTAAGAAACCGTTGGCTATATCTTGAATTTATCTCTTTTTTATTACTTGGCCTTATCATGCATCCAAACTATTGCTGGTAATACCTAGCCGTTTTCCTTAATATCTCAGTGGCAAATGCCTTTGTTATCCTTTTACACCCTTGTCAAACAAAACTGGGAAAGGAAAAAAAAAGAAAGAGTTTCAAATATTCACATAACACTCAGCTTTTCCAACGTGATCCCTTTGAAGCTCAGCACCTTTAAAGTAACCAAATCTACTGCTTAACTCCAGTTACATATTGGCTAGGTGCCAGATGTGGCCCTACTTTGCTTCTCATGTCTACGTTACAGGATTGAGGCTGCAGAAGCAGCTGCACCTGACACATACTGCTCCTATGGCAGAAGGAAAAGAGAGAGTCTATTCACTTAAAGGCTCCACTCACATATGGAGTCAGCATTTCAGCCTTTATCCCATTGACCAGATTAAATCAGATGGCTGTGTCTCATATCAGTGGGTGAAGGACAGAAATGCCACCCAAGGACATTCACCTTCACTCATATGGCAATAGAAAGATATCACAATCACTTATGATGGGAAGCCAATAATTGGGAACAATAATACAACCTATTATATCAATTCAGTTCAGTCACTTAGTCAGGTCTGACTTTTTGTGACCCCATGAACTGCAGCACGACAGGCCTCCCTGTCCATCACCAACTCCCAGAGTCCACCCAAACCTATGTCCATCGAGTCAATGATGCCATCCAACCATCTCATCCTCTGTCGTCCCCTTCTCCTCCTGCCCTCAATCTTTCCCAGCATCAGGGTTTTTTCCAATGAGTCAGCTCTTTGCATCAGGTGGTCAAAGATTTGGAGTTTCAGCTTCAATATCAGTCCCTCCAATGAACACTCAGGACTGATCTCCTTTAGGATGGACTAGTTGGATCTCCTTGCAGTCCAAGGGACTCTCAAGAGTCTTCTCCAACACCACAGTTCAAAAGCATCAATTCTTCGGTGCTCAGCTTTTTTTACAGTCCACAGTCATCCATACATGACCACTGGAAAAACCATAGCCTGACCTATTATATCTCACCCTTTTAATTATAAAACATTCACTCCTTTCTATCTCCACATATAATAAACACATTCTACCCCAAAGAAGACATCTCAAAAAAAATCTCAACCAACCATGAAATTAGACTCCAGTCTAGGGTCCATGTTTATCTCTACATTATAAGTGCAACTTCTCTTAAATTAGAGCTGTGTGAACCACAAAGACAAGTTATTTCTTCCATGCACACCAACAATTTAGTAGCAGAACAGGAATGTATTAATCTCAATAAACATTGTGTTAGAAAAGGAGAATGGGAAGCATAAAATAACTGGTATATAAGAAGCCTGAAATTATTTCAGCAACATTTTGAGTGGTCACCTACTCTGGGGGTAGGGAACCTTCCAGGATCAGCCCTCAGTTCTCCTGCATGATGATATCACCAGGTTGTCTTGGTTACAGTTCCCTCAAAAAGGTGGAAAGAGATCCTTTTTTTTTTCAACCTCCTTTGACACATCTAAAGTGAAAAGTGAAAGTGAAGTCGATCAGTAGCGTCCGACTCTTTGCGACCCCATGGACTCTAGCCCACCAGGCTCCTCAGTCCATGGAATTTTCCAGGCAAGAATACTGGAATGGGTTGCCATTTCCTCCTCCAGGGGATCTTCCCAACCCAGGGATCGAACCTGGGTCTCTCGCACTGCAGGCAGACGCTTTACCGTTGAAGAAAGTATTAAATTGCATACCCTCTCCAGAGGCTAACTAGCATTAACAGGTGCATCTTGCCCATAGATGGTTGGGAGATCAAGTTTTCTTTAATTCTCACATTTTTGTTTTGGTATGTTTTGCTATATTTTGGATTATGGTCCAGTCAAGGAGTTCTTTCAGCCTCTAGAATCTTTATCTATATGATCCTAATAAACTCCATGTTCTACTAAAGATGTGTATGATTCCTTATGACAAGCACCTTTTTCTCCCTAGACTACTGTCAATACCTTGAGACTATCAAGCTTCAGCAGAGAACCTGTTGATTTGCTGTTTTTTGTCTTTTCTGTAAACCACTTGGTCCAAAGGGATAGATTTTATGAAAGCCAATTTAATCCCTTTATGGAATTGGATCATAAAGAAGACCAAGTGCCAAAGAATCGATACTTTTGAATTGTGGTGCTGGAGAAGACTCTTGAGAGTCCCTTGGACAGCAAGGAGATTAAACCAGTCAATCCTAAAGGAAATCAACACTGAATACTCATTGGAAGGACTGATGCTGAAGCTCCAATACTTTGGCCACCTGATGCGAAGAGTCAACACATTGGGAAAGACCCTGATGCTGGGAAAGATTGAGGGCAGGAGGAGAGGGGTCAACAGAGGATGAGATGGTTGGGTGGCATCACTGACTCAATGGACATGAGTTTGAGCAAACTCTGGGAGATAGTGGAGGACAGGGAAGCCTGGCATGCTGCAGTTCATGGGATAGCAAAGAGCTGGACAGGACTTAATGACTGAACAACAATGGGAGTTGGAGTTTAACTACAGCAAGTCACTAACTTTCTTAATCTGATCTTTGCCCTAGACCAAACCTGTCTTTGTTATTCAAAGCATTTATCAATTTTATATTTACTGGTTGAAGAAAATAAAACTGTAGCATCTTTAGAACCTGCAAATCTCTTTCATTATCTTTATATCTTAGTTTTCTAAGCTCATGTCTTTCTTTTAATAGCTTTTTTTAATGCTGCTAAAAGCAACCAAGTCACTCCGTCATACTTTGTTTTTCAACCTCTTCATCTAAAATTGCAAGTTAATTGTTATGATTATTGGGAATAAAGATAGGGATAAGGGATAGTTAGGGAGTTTAGGATGGACATGTACACATTGCTATACTTAAAATGAATAACCAACAAGGACCTATTGTTTAGCATGTGAATCTCTACTCAATGTTATATGGCAGGCTAGATGGGAGGGGAGTTTGCGGGAGAATGAATACATGTATATGTATGGCTGAGTCCACTGTTCACCTGAAACTATTGCAACATCGTTATTTGGCTATACCTGAATACAAAATAAAAAATAAAATAAATTGCAAATTTGTTAATACATTATCTGTCTTTCAAGTTATTGCATGAGACAGATTTATCAAATATACCACCACTCCACAAAGTTCCTTCATTTTTCCAGTCTCTTTTAAGAGTTTCTGCACTTCTAACCCTATAGCCCTGAAACCAAAGCCACGTATTTTAGGAATTTTGCCATGGCTACATCCTATCTATAGGTACCAATTTTTATATCAGTTATCTCTTTTTTAGGTATGTTGTGGTAAAGAAAAGCAAACTAAACATGGTTAACAATGGACAGATTGTGTGCTTGCATTACATCTAATTTGGAAATCATTGCTTCATTTTTGCTTTCATTTCTTGTCTAGGATGAAAGGAGCCATGTGAAGGAGTCACAGAGACAGAAGGAACTGTCACCATTATAGGATTTGTCCCTCTCATGGCAGAAAGAAAATGAGATAAACTAATAGTTCTTAAAGCTTCTGCTCAGACACAATGGATGCCAATTCTGGTCACATTCAATTGGCTAAATTAATAAGTCACATGACCAAATCCCCCAAATGGGCCTTTTTGTTTAGATATAAGCAACTAATTTCAAATATAATACAATCTATCATAGCTCATTGTTTCGAAATTATGTGAAACAGTGTTGACACTGGATCCTAAATTTCCAGGCAGGGTGACTATGTATATTTATATAATAAATAAGTATCAACCCTTTTAAAATATTATAATCAAGTTGAAAACTTAATAAAAACATATTCTTATGTTTGTGATAAAAAAAATCAATAATTAAAAAAAAAGACAAATTGTAAAATCAAACACAAAACCTGAGTGCTAGGTGATATTCTTGAAAGGGAATCATTCAAACAATGATTATCTCACTTGCAATAGATTAAGTTTTATCATTATCATGTATATATGCAGACATATATACAGTTGAAACTGTACAACTCTCTTTAAAAAAAAAAAAAAAAAAAAAGGCTCATTCGGAATGAACAAAGTTAGAAACTCTGCACCTGAAGTGCGCTCGGCGGCTTGGCGGATCTGTCTCTTGCTTCAACAGTGCTTGGACTGAGCAGACCCAGGGATGCCCCTTGCTCCAGCCTCCGACTACCCTCCAATCTTTTTTCCAGTCGCAACCTCCAGTCAGCCACTCAGCTGTCCGCGATCACCGGGACCAGCCAGCATTTTTTAACTCCTTATTACCGACCAATCATGAGCTGCCAGATTCGTCAGAATTATTCTACCGAGGTGGAGGCCGCCTGATTAACATGCAACTGCGGGCCTCCTACACCTACCTCTCTGGGCTTCTATTTCGACCGCGACGACGTGGCTCTGGAGGCTGTGGGTCACTTTTTTCACGAACTGGCCAAGGAGAAGCGCGAGGGCGCGGAGCGTCTCCTGAAACTGCAACACCAGCGTGGCGGCCGCGCCCTCTTCCTGGACGTGCAGAAGCCACCTCAAGATAAGTGGGGTAAAACCAGGACGCTATGGAAGCTGCCCTTCTTGTAGAGAAGAACCTGAATCAAGCCCTGTTGGATCTGCATGGCCTGGCTTCTGCCCGCGGAGACCCCCACATCTGTGATTTGCTGGAGACCCACGCCCTAGATGAGGAAGTGAAACTCATCAAGAAGATGGGTGACCACCTGACCAACCTCCGCAGGCTGGCTGGTCCCCAGGCTGGGTTGGGCGAGTATCTCTTCGAGAGGCTCAACCTCAAGCACGACTAGGATCTTCTGGAGACCAGTGGCCTTTGAAGAACCCACCTGACATCAGGGCTGCCTGAAGCCCTCTCTGCAGCCATTAGGCAGATTTTTAACATCCTGGGGCCCTCTCTCAAGTCTTGGACCAAATGGAAACAATAAAGCTTTTTGCAGCAAAAAAAAGAAAAGAAAGAAAGAAACTCTGCACCTTTGGTGACAAAGTATGTGTGGATCTTGCATTTGTGGATTTAGTAATTAAATGATACATATAGAAGACTAAGAATTGATAAATTTAAAAAAAAAAAAAAAACTGATATTTTTCCTACAGAAAATCTTACAAAATTCAAAATGTTTAAGATGTTAAAAAAAAAAAAAAAAGCATACATTGTGTCACCCAAACAGATGTGCCATAGAAATAGAGCATTCAGATCTGGTTTAAATGAATCTTGTCCCAAGTAAAGGAACTGCAGAACTCTTGTTCCTGTACCAGCTGCCTCAGCTGCTAACAATATTAGCAGCTAATGGAAAAGGTGACTTAGATGCCTGAGCATGGGCGGAGCACCTGTGGGGTTTACTTCACTCTTGATAACCACCGCTAAATACAGTCTTCACATATTAAACATAAACTGAATGTAGAATGCAACAAAAGAGCACACTCAATTATATCAAATTAGCATCTGAGTATATGTAATCACAGAGTTTAGACCAGAGTTATTAAGCTGTCCTTTGTAGCACAGTGACAACGATTGAAAATGATCCCATAGTAGAATGTAAGGGGTTTTATGAATGCACAGTGGCATCCTTTATAATGTTTGGATGCTGACGCTGGAGTTTTACAGAATATTTCCACACATGCAGGCCTGCGAGGAAAGAACAGGCTTCATCTTTTCTAGACTCCTTTCTGATAATTTAAAACTTTGCCATCTGACAAAGTTTGTATTTTTATGGCAATTTTAGATTTAAAGGAATAGAAGCATCAATGGAGATGAAATTCACATCACCTGCATCTTCAAAGACAATAACAACAACAACACTCTAAAGATCCCAAAGTTAAAGTATTGGTAGCCTCTACCAATTTTCCCCAAATGCCAAACAAAAAACTACATTTCAGGACAAAGGTAGCAGAAAGAGAAGGTATGGGATCATGAAGTCTGATTTGCTTTTTCAACCAACCAATGAAATAAACAGCTGCAACATTTAAGTGATGCTTCTCAAGGTTGTCAAAATTCTCACCTGGACAGAGGCCCAATTCTAAACTCATTCACAGATTAAAGGAATTGATGGTTCCTCCTTCGTCTTTAATAGGGTACAAAGGAAAGCCATGGCCAAGGGCTGCCAAACCCACCTGACATCTTGATACTGATGATATATGCATTGTTCTTTTCTCCGCAGTTTAGCCTTTTTATAATCCTGCAAGTGCCTTGAGAGCTGAAGGCATTTTTCCAACATTGCTGGAAGGCAGAAAAAGCTTTGGAATCAGGCAAACTTGGCTTTGCATTTTGGCTCTGCCATTTACCAGTTATGACTTTTCTAGCTTCCTCCTCTGTGAATTGAATATAATCATTGTGTTGGATGTCTTTTTTCCCATTCTTACTCCACCTCCCTTCACTTGCCCTCTGGGGCTGATCTTAAAGACTTGAATGTGGTCCTTTCCCTCTGGCTTCTGGTTACCTTTAACCACTGGGTCTTGGAGGTTGAGTGGCAGAGGGAAGTGCATGAGGAGTGCTTCACAGGGTCGAGAGGTCTGGTGTATTTTGACACCTGAAAGGTGTGGACCTCCACAACAGCCCTTTCTCTGTCTTTAATAAAATTTGGCAACTCTCTCCTCTCATGGGCTTCCCTGGAGGCTGAGACTGTAAAGAATCTGCCTGCAATGAGGGAGACCTGGATTCAATCCCTGGGTTGGGAAAATCCCCTGGGGAAGGGAAAGGCTATCTACTCCAGTATTCTGGCCTGGAGAATTCCATGGACAGAGAAGCCTGGCAGGCTACAGTCCATGGGGTCACAAAGCGCTGAACACTACAGAGCTACTTTCACTTTTCTCTCCTCTCTTTAAGGACTAATGGTGGCAGAGCCACTGAAGCCCCATGCAGAGTTTGGATTACCTAAACTCTGCCTGACCCTTTGAATTAACCTCTGTATTAATTAATTGAATAACTTTAACTTGAATGTGACATGTTTCCTTTGAAGATCCTGACAGAGCATTACATTCCTCCTGAGATCTTTTAAAGATACTAAATATTTGTATATGTTTTTATCCTTAATACCTAGGACAATTATTGACATACATTGATTAATTTTTAATGAATCAGTTAATTAATCAATTAAACCAAGATTGGATAACATAGTTTGGTTTTAGAAATACCAGTAAAATATATATGCTAATGATGGATCCAAAGAACATAGATTTTCCTCCTAAATAATAATCACCTGCATGTAGCCAATACATGCTTCACATCAAGAAGATCATCTATGGATTCTTAGATGAGCCATAAAGTGTAAGCAAGCATAAACTGTCATCTCTGTTTAATGAAATAGTTCAGAATTACTTGTGCAAAATTTACTAGAGAGTGTTCTGCCTTTATTTAGAAATCTTACAAAAGTAATGGAACATTATCAATATCAGTATTGAAAATTCAAGCTCATATGGACAACTTGTGACTGAGTCTCATAAACTTTGAGATCTGTGATATTTTATCCCAGTTTTAACTTAAGAGTCAGAGAAGTTTGTCAATGACATATTTAACTTCTAGTTTGAAAACCTTGTCTCAATTTCAAAAAATTACAAATTTCTTTCTACTCTATTATTTCCCTGGATAGCCAGAGTCATTACATGATTTCTACCTTATCTTAATATCCTATAGTAGATGCTATGTTAGCTTACTATCAAAAAAATTGATTAAGTGAAGTAAGCCAGACAGAAGAAGATAAATATCATATGATATCACATATATGGAATCTTAAAAAGAATGATACAGATGAACTTATATATAAAATAGAAACAGACCATAGATATAGATAACAAACTTATGGCTACTAAAGCAGGAAGTGGTTGGAGAAATAAATTAGGAGTTTGGGATTAATATATATAAAATAGATAACCAACAAGGACTTACTCTATAGCACAGATAACTATGCTTGATATTTTGCAATAATCTATAGGGAAAAGAATCTGAAAAAGAATATATGTTTGTGTGTGTGTGTGTGTGTGTGTGTATATATATATATATATGTTTATACATATCGCTTTGCTGTACATGTAAAACCAAAACATTATAAATCAACTATGCTTGAAAAAAATATGTAAGTAAATTGAAAAATAAAGAAAACTGAGAGTTGAGTATTGGAACTTCAGTTTTTAGTAAAATTTACACACAATAGAAACTCTTCTGTTAAAAGCAATCCAGATTTTTCACAAGACTTACAGCTCATTCTTTTTTTTGTCATTTTGTAACTGCAAATGTATTATAGAAAAGTCAGTAAGATGATCCCTTTTTCTAATATATTTCATTATCTGTTTTATAAGTCATTACAAGGAAAAATTATGTCCTAAAAAACCCAAAAGTCAAAATGAGATATTAAAAACCCAAAGAAATTATAAAATAATTACTTAAGTTATTTTTTAAAAGAAGTGATATACTTAACTAATGATAAGATGACTTGGATCACAGACAAAAATTTTAGATAAATTCTATGTGAAAATAATTCATGACCACAGATGAACTGAAAAAACCACTGAGATAATTGACTTGAGCTACAAAAATTGAAAATTTTTTGTGTCAATAGAGAGACCAATATTTAATACATAAATTTTGCCTTTCACTGATGGAGACCTCTACCTTCAGTATTGATATGTTCCCTTTTGTCTGAAAACATGGTATCCATTGCTTGAAAGTTGGATGAAGTTCTTAAAAACAGAAGACATTTCATTTATAAAAGCAACATCTCTTTTTAGCAGCACCTCGTCTTTCAAAATTTAAGAAAATATTCGAATTCATCATACTATAATTGACGATCATTTGCATTGTTTATAAGCAATATGACTCAATTTTTTAATGATTATATCCCTTAGAACTTTAACAATCTCTGGGACAAAGTATCACTAATGAATTGTATAGAATCCACCAATCAATATTTATTAATTCCTGGGTCGACTTTCTTGATAGTCTTTCACATTAAAAGAAATGAGCACTTTAAAACAAGATACAATGATAAGAATATACAGTTGAAGAGGAAACAGTCTCTGTTTTTTAGGAGTAGATAACATTTGCAGAAAAATTAAAGCAATCTCTATGATATAGGGCATGTGCTAATAAATGTATTGGGTTTTTTTTTTCATTGTAGCAGCAAACAATTTTTAATATTTGTTTTGAGAGAACAACATATGCAGGAGATGGCAGAGTTAAAGAATCAATAGCTTTTCAAAAAAGCAAGATGCTTTACTGGAAAGGAGAATAGAATAATCAAAGTCATAGAAGCTAAAAAATGTGTAGTAGTAGAGAAACTCAACAAGCATTTGTTATTTACAGAATGTATAATAGTAAAGTGACAGAAATTTAGAACATTTGGTAAGGACTCTCAAAGGGGCACTAAAGAATTTTAACGTTATTCTCTAGGCAATAGGAAGCCACTTGAAGATTTTTGAGCCGAGAAGGAACAAAAGGCAAGTTCACAGAAAATATCACTGACTAAGAAAGAAGAGTATATTCAGTTCACTTCAGTTGCACAGTCGTGTCCTACTCTTTGCGACCCCATGAACCACAGCATGCGAGGCCTCCCTGTCCATCACCAACTCCCAGAGGTTACCCAAACTCATGTCGATTGAGTCAGTGATGCCATCAAACCATCTCATCCTCTGTTGTCCCCTTCTCCTCCTGCCCTCAATCTTTCCCAGCATCAGGGTCTTTTTCAAATGAGTGGAAAAGTAAACTCCTATAATAAATAGATCCCATAATAGTGGCTCAAACACAGTAACATTTTTTTTCTCTTTCCTGTAACAGCACAGGGCAGGCGCTCCTGATAGAGCTGAGGAATGGGAGAGGCTTTGCCACATTCACAGACACAGCCTACGTGGCTCTTCCATCTTCAACCGGTGGCTTTCAAAGATAGAATAATCATCTCTTTCCATCTCCAGGGAAGGGAGAAGGGAAAGCAAGAATCAGAACACAAAGGAATTTTTATGGAAACAAACTGGTAGGCATTACACCTGCAAGCATTCCATCCTAGAGAGTCATATCATCATGTGGCCTGTTTAACTAAAGAGGAGGCTGAAAATTCAGTTGTGTGGCTGAGCAGTTCCATCCCTGGGGCAAACCATGGAAGAAAAAGAGCACAGATTACCTTGAACAACTAACAGGTGGCATTACAGATATTAATACTAAAAACTCTGCTTTTTACAGTAGAGTGAGAAAAAAGGGTCTCCCATCTCTTTGGTGATTTCTTTTGATTTCTCTTATCCAATTGTTTTGTCAATAAAATTATCAACACTGATTTCAACCTCCCCAACTCTCCTGTATCCTCCACGTTCCACCCAGTCTCATGGTTAGAATAAAACTACATTGGCAATGATTTTCTTGGATATGACACTAAAAGGATAGCCAACAAGAACAAAAATAATCAAATAAGACCAAATAAAATCTAAAAAGCAGTGTGGAAAAATTAAAAACTGTATTTGTAAAATCTAATTGAAGAAAAAACTTTGAAATTAGACACTCATTTCAAAGCTTAACTTATATTATTGTATTTACAAGTATAACAAATTCTATTATTATGCAAAATTATCCTATATTCCCCATAAAAGGGTTATACATTGCCACCCATTCTAGCTGTTTGTAGAATATTCTTGTGGTTTGCCACATGGATATGGCATGGATATCAGGCTTGCTCTGTGACTTTCTCTGATTAATAAAATATGAGGTGATTAGACAGAAGGATTTAAGAGTCATATTCTTGTTTCATGGTGACTTTCCAATCTGGAACCAAAAATGAATGTAAGTCAGAGACACAGAAAACACACAATTGCAGACATGTAATATGATAAGAGCCACTTTAATTCTTGGGCTTCCCTTGTAGCTCAGTCAATAATCTGCCTGCAGTGCAGGAGACCTGAGTTTGATCCCTGAGTTGGGAAGATCCCCTGGAGAAGGAAATGGCAACCCACTCCAGTATCCTTGCCTGGAAAATATCATGGAGAGAGGAGCCTGGTGGGCTGCACTCCATGGGGTCACAAAGAGTTGGGCACAACTGAGCAACTAACACTTACTTAATATGGTAAGAAATAAATGTTTGTATAAAGTTGATAGTGATTTGTTAATGCAACATAACCTAGCAAATGCTGACTAGCATATTAGAACAGCTCTCACTTTATAGGGTGAGTATATTGATATGAGGGGCTTCCCTGATAGCTCAGTTGGTAAAGAATCTGCTTGCAATGCAGGAGACTCCAGTTCTATTCCGGGGTTGGGAAGATCCGCTGGAGAAGGGGTAGGCTACCCACTTTAGTATTCTTGGGTTTCCCTTGTGGCTCTGCTGGTAAAGAATCCGCCTGCAATGAGGGAGACCTGGGTGTGATCCCTGGGTTAGGAAGATCCCCTAGAGAAGGAAAAGGCTACCCACTCTCTTGGCCAGAGAATTCCATGGACTGTATAGTCCATGGGGTCACAAAGATTTGGACAGGACTGAGCGACTTTCACTTTCACATTCTTTTTTTCATATTGACATGTAAATTTTGCAATGTGAATCTCCTCATGGAAATAACCCAAACTTAAGATATCACTCTTTTGCTGAATAAACATCTCAATGACATAACATTACTGTGATACATACTAAATAGAACAGAGATAGTTGATGACAGAAAAATATAAAAGAAGATATCTCAAAGGAAAGCAATCTCATTCTTGAAGCACAGAAAGCATTCTTCATTATTTCTATTCATTTTCAAATTCTACCTGCCTTAAAGATGAACCAAAGTCTGAATTTACTGTACCCTTGTCATTTATAGCCTGCCAGGGCTCTTCATATGCTGGTTTAATTGTGGTTTATTTTTCCCAGTGACAGCATTGCAGCATTGTTGTTAGTTCAATTCACTGACTTTTTCCCTCCCTATTTTTCCTATTTCACTCTGGGTTAAGTATAACACAGACTATACCAAGTCCTTTCCCTCTGCAAATAGTTTGCAACTCAGTCCCACTCAGGAATGGTTATTTTCATGGTCCTTGTAGTTTCTTCATCTTGTTTCTCATGAATTTCCTATCACTGACTCTTTTTGGTTTTCCTGCAGCAAATTAACAAATGCAATGAAAATTATTTACTTCATGATTCTGCAATGGAATACAAATTTACTTAAGTTGACTTAAGTCAACTTACTGTTATGGATGACTACTTTTTCTGAAAGAGGATAAATATCACTTTATCTATCTGAAAGCATTTGAAAATATCACAAAACATCTAAAATACTCAGAACAATATAAGCAATATCTATGAATGAGAAGGTGCTATTAAATAAATCAGTAGTAGATATTTTTCAGATGGAGCATAGTACACAAGCTTAATATCTTATTGGAAGTCCTTTGCACTTAATTAATCTCATTTTAATGATCTTCAGTTATCATTCTATCAAAGTATACATGCTTTTTACTTAGGCACACTTTGCTAAGTGATAACACATTCACTGTTTGTGCCAAAATAATAACAGCCTTATACATTTACAAAGCATATTTCTATAAAAGTGTATACAAAATAAAATTATATGGCTGCATACATATTCTTAAAAGAATTTTGGAATAGTACATATGAGAATGTTAAAAAGTGGCTATGTTTCTAGAAAAGTTATATTTTATACTTGTTTATATTTTCCAGTATATTCTATAACAGTTTTTACTTGTATGCAAAAATGTGTTTCTGATATTGCACTAATACAAGTTTGTTTTGTCTCAGTTTATAATATTTGAGGAGTGTTGCTGTCCCACAACTATGTTTTATAAAATCTGTGTTTTACAACTCATCATCATATTTCATAAATGTTAAAACAGATTATTAGAAAAAAAAGAACAAGGAGAAAGTTTTTTTCCCCTTAACTTGGCAAGATTTGAGTTCAACCTAAATAATTATGCAAACAAAGAGGTTTCATTCACAACTTCTAAAACCTGACTTTTGAGGTAAGTCTTAACTGGTAAAAACAATATTTCATCCATGATCTAGATACTCCATTCCAAATTAATATATCCACTATCAATAATTTACCTTCTTTACATAAATAGTTTTATAATGCCCATTGATAATTATTGACTCTTGCTTTTCTCTAAAGTATAATTTTTCACTAATTTTGTCACAGAACTAGTAATAAAACCTCATTATATAGTTACAAATTTTTCAATATTCTAAGAAACCTAAGTCTTTTAACAATTTAATAATTATGTTAGCAACATGAGTTTTCACCATCAATGTCATCTAAGCAACATTCTGTATTAAAAGCTTTAGTTCCCATGTACTATTTTATTCCGGACAAGTAGAACTATTACAGATGGGTTAATCCCCCTTCTTTGTGTATCGTGTTAACTCAAATTGCTAATCTAAAAGAATAAAAGCTAACTGTCAGAAGTCATTATTTATACCCACTAATAGGGAGCAAAGTTTTATTTACCCTTTGAAATTATACAGACTTCCTTGAGAAGTCACACACGTGCACACACACACACACACAATCAAAAGAACGTGTCTCCCCCTGAAAATCTTATCTGATAATAAACTTTCCTAATATTTTCCTGCTAAAGATTAATAAACTTCTCTTGAAACTTATATCTAATTTATGTGACTTTAAGGGTCATGCTTTAATAACAATGATGAAACACGATTATTACTTCCTAATGCTGAAATTACAGTTTTTACATTGTAAATTTTTCCTGCTATGCGCCCTGTGGCACTAACATCTTTATCACTCCATGTGTTTCTAGTTTTAAAACCTTTACCCCTGCTGTTTGAAAAATATTTCTCATTTTCGTCCCCTATGGAGTACAGCAGTCCCTAAAGGCAAAGCCATTACTGATTCCGCTGCCTCTCCCAAACACGGATTGTGATCACCAGTGCTGCTCCCACTGCCTCATTGGCTTTCGGTAAAGTATGCAAATGAGATGTGCAAAATACACACTTTTTGCAACTGTGCAAGTTCATACTGATTTATAAAATGGGCAAGCTATTAAAGTGACTGAAAATGTCAGCAAGATTTATGCATGGGTGACAAATTGTATTGGAAATGTTCATTTTTAACATGCTGCCCTAGGTTTTTTTTTTTTAAACAACTTAGATATTCCCTGTGATACATTTGTTTTAAGGCCATTTTTTCCCTCCCCAAACATACTTTTGACAGTGACTTTTTGACTGGAAAAATAAACAATGCTACTTCACAATCACACAATTGTATTTGACCACAGAAAGCAGTATTTGGAAGATATAATAAATTTCCTTTTGACACCCATTTTCCCCATGTACCATTAGTTCACTATGGTTAAATAGTTTCCCTTTATAACAGATAACTTGAATTGCATACATAAATATTTCATCACTGAGATATAAAATTATGTAACTATCAAAAGAATTACCCAGTTACCTCTGAGGAAAATATTTCATTCATATTAAAATGCACAACCTAGGGAACAAAAGATAGGAGTGACAACTGGCGTATGTCTTCTGGAGTTTATGATTCCATCTTTGGAAAATTTCATGTGAAAAATGGCCTAAGCAATATTCACATGACTTTTCTCTGTTATTTGTGAATCTGTTCCAGTATTCTCCAGCTTTGTTTAGGATTTAACCAGGCAGATGTGGCATTCTTGTCAAGCCAAGTGTGGTCGTTGGTCAGAGGTCTTGATATTTCATACCTCTGAATGACAGTCATTCATTCACTAAATGAAGCAAAGGAATAAGAAAAATAATAATAAAGCCAGCTTACACAACATTGTTAAGAAATGAACTAGACCATACTGGCAGAACTGCAAGACACATATGCAAACAGGAAAATCATAAGTATAAGTGTGATACAGCACTATAACAGAGGAATGGACTATAAAAATCAAAGGCAATAAACGAAGAACTATCTATGATTAATTTTACAAAGAGCAGATCCTATCAACAGTATTATGTAGTCTTTCTAGTTGGAAAAGTTTTGTATTAGAATTCTAATTCTAC
Source organism: Odocoileus virginianus (assembly GCF_023699985.2). NCBI lineage: Eukaryota > Metazoa > Chordata > Mammalia > Artiodactyla > Cervidae > Odocoileus > Odocoileus virginianus. Next base: position 40,645,176 of record NC_069686.1, on the reverse strand, counting down.
TTTTTATATTCAGATCAGTTTGTACCAATACTATTATTGCAACTGATTTTCCTAATTAGTTCATTAAGTTGCATAACAATTGGTTTACAACTAACAACTCTTCTCAATGTTAAAATGGTGAAGATAAAATTGATTTAAAACCCACTTCTGATCATTCATTCTTGCACATTCGCATGTCCTGGTGTTTGATGAAGCTTTCCTTATATGACTGCCAGCCCCTCTGCCCTGTTTTCACTTAAGTGCCATGGCTATGTTCTTGCTTATTAAAAAGAGTTAGCATTCTACATTGTACTGAAAAAATCCAAATGCTCTTAAAAAGAAAAAGAAACAACAAAAAACCATCTGCTTTTCATCAAGGGGCGCCATCTTATAGCTTAGACTAAAATGAAGGTTTTAAGATAAAGAAATAGGAGTTATGAATATGCAAAGATTTCTGAGGTGAAGATGCAGCTAGAAAATACTAGGAGAAATATATATATAGAGAGAGGTCATTGTTTCTCCTAAAAAACTATTTCACTTTAATAAAATAAGTGCCAGTTGTAAGACATTATTGTTCAAATATTTTCTGCTTAATGGAGGTAAATAATGTTTTATGTTAATGCTGAAATAACTTCATGTTTCCCCCTAGATTTTTAACTTTGCTTCCATGACTGTTAGACTCCATCAGTCTCTTTACAACAGTTGACTTTGCCTTCAAGTTATTATCAAGAAACATACATTCTTGATTGACAGTCGTTCCCACAGAAACAGTTTTACCCCAGAGGATACAAGTGGGAACAGTCAAAAAAGAGGAACAAAGAGTACATTTAAGAACATCTGGTATAACATTGAGAAAATCTGTCTACAAGACAAGCAAAGTCCATCTCCTTCCCTCATCCCTGCACTGAGATGCATTAGAGGAGTAATTTACGACAAGTGGTTCAATCAGAAATTTAACTCATAAAGTCTACAGTTAACAGGAAAAAAGAAAGAAAGAATACGCATATACTTGCTTATATATGCATATGTGTATATAAATATGACTATATGGATATGTTTAACAAGAGATTATTCTACAATCTCATTTGAGTTAGTTGTCATCCTCAGAGATTAAATAAAACAACATGAAATAAAAACTCTATGACACATGTTGAATACAAAAGGGGGCTTCTGACTTTGCATTCAAGCTATTAATTACATCTTCTAATGCAGTTGGAAAAGTCACTATTTTACTCACTGTGTTGACTCCCCATCCAGAAGGCTCATATTGATTTATTTCCCTAGTAATCACTCTTTATTTGCAGAGTTAGCTTTACTAGATCAAAAACAAACTGGTCTAGTTGAAGAAATATTAACTGAGCATCTAATAAATTGAGCTAGGCTGTGGGAACACATGATTAAAAAGGCAGGCTTCCCATTTCTGAGAGAGTAAAGTGTAACAACGAATAGAGTGCCTAGGCTATCACTTAAGATAAAAAGTTCCACTGCCAGAATGCTGCTGCTAAGTCGCTTCAGTCGTGTCCAACTCTGTGAGACCTCATAGACGGCAGCCCACCAGGCTCCCCCGTCCCTGGGATTCTCATGGCAAGAACACTGGAGTGGGTTGTCATTTCCTTCTCCAATGCAGGAAACTGAAAAGGGAAAGTGAAGTCGCTCACTTGTGTCGGACTCTTCGTGACCCCATGGACTGTAGCCTACCAGGCTCCTCCATCCATGGGATTTTCCAGGCAAGAGTACTGGAGTGGGATGCAGTGCCATTGCCTTCTCCTACTGCGAAAATAGCCACTGTTTATTAGGGGGTGAAAGAGTAAGGGAGGTTACCAAGAGTTAGAGCTTTGATGTTATCCTTTTCATATCAGAGTGTAGTCTCTCACATAAACTGGGGAATCTCTAATGAAAAAATCTATTTTATATTTAGACTTCATATTTTTTTCATGTAACAAACTTACACAGCTTATTCTCTAGCAATACAGGCAAATTTTTAATTTCTGTATAAACTGTTCCTAGATAAACAGGCCTTTTAACTAAGTCTCGCCCCCTAACACTTATTTCATTCTCATTTATCTTTTGAAATCTCAGACTTGATGTTATTGGATAGTAAAAAGGCTGCAATGGGACCCCTGTCAAAAGACAATTTTCTTCCTTGAATGATAAGCAATGGAACATGTAAGAACAAAAAGCCAACTGATTAATGGCATGCAATTCATCTACAATTATCTTGCCCATGTTACACAGTCATTGTATAGATTGGACTAGATCATTAAATTATGTGACAGCAATCAGCCATCTAACTTTAAAAGAGGTGGGAAGAGCCAATTTAAAAACTTAATATCTCAGGATGATACAGTAGCCTGAGAAAACCAGCCAATTTAGAGAAAATTACCATATGTACCAACCAGAATGATAGATGTGAGCCTTAGCTAAGCATTTGTCCCTGAACTGATGATGTTTGGAATTCAGTAAAGAACTCTGTGCTTCTTCAGTACGTGTTCTATAATCGCAGTGGTCCAGGGCAGCAAACACTTATAATAATACAGACTTCAGTAGGCTATATGTTTTCATGATAACTTTCTACTCTCTACAACTTTACTGGGAATTTAGAATCATATTCTGAGATGTGAAGATCAAGATTGTCTAGAGTTTTTCCAAGCTCAATGCTTAGTTGTGCTTCTTATGTATTGTGTCTTTATTTGATATACGTACGTATTAGATACACATTCTACAAAATCCATAGCATGAGGTTCTTTTTCAAAATGGGATCAAGGGGCTTCCCTTGGATCAGTTGTGAAGAATTTACCTGCCAATGCAAGAGACAAGGGTTCAATCCCTGATCTGGGTAGATCCCACATGCTATGGAGCAATTGAGCCCATCTGCTAGGAATATTGAGTCTGTGCTCTAGAGTCCAGAAGCTACAACTACTGAGCCCACATGCAGCAACTAGTGAAGCCTGTGTATGCTAGAGTCCATGCTCTGCAACAAGAGAAGTCATCACAATGGAAAGCCTCTGCACCACAATAAGAGAGCAGCCTTCACTTATCACAACTGGAAAAAAAGCCTATGCAACAGTGAAGACCCAGCACAGCCAAATAAATAAATAAGGAGATAATATCAAGAATTTTAAATAAGAGTAGTAAGATCCAAAGTGAATTACTTCTAAAGTTATAACTATTGCCTGTTGGCTCAGATGGTAAAGCATCTGCCTGAAATGCAGGAGACCTGAGTTCGATCCCTGAGTTGGAAAGATCCCCGGAGAAGGAAATGGCAACCTGCTCCAGCATTCTTGCCTGAAAAATCCCATGGTTGGAGAAGTCTGATAGGTTACAGTCCATGGGGGTCGCAAAGAGTTGAACACGACTAAGCAACTTGACCTTCACTTTTTCACTTTCATTTATTGGCAGACAGCAGATATGACAGTAGTCAAGTGAAATGTTAAGCAAGTAAAATATATATACCCCCATCTCATTCTTTCATATAAACAACATTATCAAAAGCATAACTTTGTGCCAGACATCATAGTAGGTACTAGGGATTCAGAAAAATGGGGACCTAATAGACCTCAGAAATCAGGGGGGAGACAGAATCTGTCATTTCAGATGACTCGGATAAATGCTTCACAGTGGAAAAGAGCATAGTGGGAGAACCATATGGAGGGAGCATACTGCAGGGAAATCTAGCATAAGTCACCTTGACAAAGAATGACATTGTGTCATAAGAAGTATTATAAAAAAGTTCTTGCTAGGTTACAACAGTACATGAACCAAGAACTTCCAGATGTACAAGCTGGATTTACAAAAGGTAGAGGAACCAGAGATTAACTTGCCAACATCTGTTGGATCATAGAAAAAGCAAGGAAATTCCAGAAAAACATCTACTTCTGCTTCATTGACTAAGCTAAAGCCTTTGACTGTGTGGGTCACAACAAACTGTGGAAATTTCTTAGAGATGGGAATACCAGACCACCTTACCTGTCCCCTGAGAAACCTGTATCCAGGTCAAGAAGCAACAGTTAGAACTGAACATGGAACAACAGGCTGGTTCAAAATTGGGAAAGGAGTAGGTTGAGGCTGTATATTGTCACCCTGCTCATTTAACTTTTATGCAGAGTACGCTGAACAAAATGCCAGGCTGGATGAAGCTCAAGCTGGAATCAAGATTGCAGGGAGAAATGTCAAGAACCTCTTATGTGCAGATGATACCACTCTAATGGCAGAAAGTGAAGAGGAACTAAAGAGCCTCTTGATGAGGGGGAAAGAGAAGAGTGGCTTAAAACTCAGCATTCAAAAAACTCAGATCATGGCATCTGGTCCCATCACTTCATGGCAAATACATGGGGAAAAAGTGGAAACAGTGACAGACTATTTTCTTGGGCTCCAAATCACTGCAGACAGTGATGACAGCCACGAAATTAAAAGATGTTTGCTCCTTGGAAGAAAAGCTATGACCAACCTAGACAGCACATTAAAAAGCAGAGACATCACTTTGCCAACAAAGGTCCGTACAGTCAAAGCCACGGTTTTTACAACAATCATGAATAGATGGGAGAGTTGGACCATAAAGAAGGCTGAGTGCCAAAGAATTAATGCTTTCAAACTGTGAGGCTGGAAAAGACTCTTTAGAGTCCCTTGCACAGTGAGGAGATCAAACCAGTCAAACCTAAAAGAAATCAGTCCTGAGTATTCATTGGAAGGACTGATGCTGAAGCTAGAGCTCCAATACTTTGGCCACCTGATGCAAACAGCCAATTTATTGGAAAAGACCCTTATACTGGGAAAGATTGAGGGCAGGAAAAGAAGAAAGTGATAGAGGATGAGATGGTTGGATGGCATCATTGATACAATGGACAGGAGCTTGAGCAAAATCCAGGAGATAGTGAAGGACAGGGAAGCCTGGCATGCTGCAATCCATAGGGTCACAGAGACTGACATGACTTAGTGGATGAACAACAACAAGTTTTCATAGAGAATACAGGATATACTTCAGTACATACTGTCATAGTCAGCCCAGGCTGCCATAACAAAACTGGATGTTTTAATAACAGAATTTATTGAATTGGCCAAAAACTCTGTCCAGGGTTTCCCTTAAAACATTATGGAAAATCCCAAGTGAACTTTTTGCCACTATTTCTCACAGTACTAGAGGTTGGAAAGTTCAAGATCAAGGTCATAGATAATTTGGTTCCCTGGCAAAAGCCCTATTCCTGGCTTACAGATGGATAAGTTTTCACTGTTTCTTCACATGGCAGAGAGAGAGAGAGAGTGCAAGCTAGCTCTGGTCTTTCTCTGTTCACTTCTGAGGACACTAATTCCATTAAGGGAGTTCCCTCTCTTATGATTTTATCTAGTGCCATTCTATCATATTGGGGGCTAGGGCTTCAACATATACATTTTAGGGAGATGAAACCATTCAGTTCTTAACATTCAGTTTGTGTCATCTCACACAACACTATTTTGTTTATATTAACATACAATTATTTCTGTATATGTAAAATGACTACTTTTCCTTTGCTTCAAACATGCACTTGAATCTATTTTGAATGTCTACCATGAAATTATTACACTGAATTAATGGATGTCAGAGAACTTCATGAGCAGTTGTTCAGGGTCAGCAAGTATTTGAGATTCCCACTGAGGCAGACATAACTGCCCCAAGACCATTCAGACTGATGGCCGGTTTCTGCTTTCTCCTGGTGAAAAGTACATTGATTATTATGTGGTGTGAGTGGGACTTGAGCAAATGTGACTTTAAGTGGTATGATTTTATTCTGAATCACTTTGACAGTCTAAAGGAGAGACTCATATGCTATGATATTTTTTCTTCTTTTACACTGAGAAGAAAATCTCCTTTATAGAATTTCTGCCTCATGAGAATAAGTAGTTGATAACTGATTCAAAAATCACAGATGCTCTTTTTTCTATAACTGAAGAGAACCCCAAATCTAGAAGACAAATCAATACAATATGAAGATAACTCTATGAGTCTGTGGATGGTTCTCATTTGGGACTACACAGTAAGAGACACTTGTGGTTACTCATTTTTCTTTGAGTTTCATTGTTAAAACCTATGTATCTTTATGCGGACACTCTCATGAAATAACTTAAGTGATCCATGAGACTATGAGCCTAATATACTCCCATTTGTACCTACTTCTTTTTAATAAATTACAAGGGGTGAATTTTTGGTCTAATCGTAATAATAGTACTAATATTGTTCACAATTTATTAAGACTTCATGTGTCAGTTATTTTTCTAAGTTTTTTATCACAGGTATTATCTCATAGGTGAGTCAAGCAATTTGCCTAAGTTCATAAAGGTAAAAAGAGGACAAAGTTTGAATTGGACACAGGCAATCTGATATCAGTTAATTCCCAACTATTGAGCCACAGTAGGTGATATACTTAGTCTCTCAGTCATATCCGACTCTTTGTGACCCCACAGATTGTAGCCTACCAGGCTCCTCTGTCCATGGGGATTCTCCAGGCAAGAATATTAGAGTGGGTTGCCATGCTCTCCTCCAAGGGATCTTCCCAACCCAGGTATCAAACCCAAGTTACCCTCCTTCCAGGAAAATTCTTTACCTTCTGAGCCACCAGGGAAGCCCAGGAATACTGGAGTGAGTAGTCCATCCCTTCTCCAGGGAATCATCCAACCCAGGCATCTAACTGGAGTCTCCTGCATTGCAGGAGGGTTCTTTACCAGCTGAGCTACCAGGAAAGCCCACTGTAGGTGATAACTAACTCAAAATCATAGTTTATTTATTTTTTTAACTGAAAAGAATCAATATTTACAAAACACACCAAACACAGTATGAAAATAACTCTATGAATCTTTGGATGATGTTCAAGCCATTACACCAAGTCTAAAGCTTTTACAATTTTGAATATCCTCTTTAAGAAGGAAGCAAAATTAAGAATGCACATATATTTACTTAGAATGAGAAAACACACCAAAATATCATTTTTAAAGCAGTTAAATAGAATAATCATCACAAATACTTGAAAAATAATAGTTGTATCAATGACTGCCTGATCCATCTCTAAAATTTTTTCCCTTACAATTTTTGTTTGTGTATTCTTTGACTCTTCATAGAACTATAATATCTTAATGATTCTTATTTATTATATAATGAAAAGATAATAAAATCTCCCCTTATAAAATATCTGATTTTTTTTCTATATTGGTAGTTTAGAAAAGTTATTTTCAGGATCACAGGTCATGTTGATAAAAAGCATGTGAATGTTGTCAAATTTGGGGAAACTTCTGTGAGATTCTTTTTTTTTTTTTTTAAATTTATGAGCTGTAAATTTGAGAAAAAATATTCACAATATAGCTTCTGATGTAGGAGATTCTGAACCTTGTTTCTCTTCCACCACAGGCAGATATTCTTCCAGTGCCAGGGCAGCACTGACCATGGCCATTTTGTTATATGACCTCTGAACCCACACCTTTGGGACTTGATGAGTGGAGAGCAGGCACAGCGGATGAGAAGCACATCCTGGTGGCCATTCCCCACCAGGATGAATAGCAGAAACCAAACACACAAGTGTGCTATAGTAAGATTTGGTAAAGGAAAATAAGGGTTGGCCAGTGAAGCTTGTAATTCATATGAAAAGATACTTTTTGGACATATTTACAACTGAATTATCTATTCATTATCTAAAGTTAAAATTTACCTAGTGTACTAAATTTTATCTGGCAATTCTGAAAAAGTGGCTGTGAAACACACAAACATAACCCATTAAACTGAAATTAATGTATCACCAACTAAACTTCCCCTGAGTAAGATCCCCAAACAGGATATGACTGCTGTAATACCACTTGATAAAGAGGGAGGGACATGCAGAGGAGATTGGAAGGAAAATAGGCAAGAGTTTTACCAAGTGTGGTTAAATCAACTAACCTACTTTTGTAAATTTTTGATCATAAATGCAAATAAAGGACCATATAAGCATGTTGTCAGAGCCCCTACCAGTACCAGGGATCCATGCAAGTGAAGAGCCCAAAAGCTTAGGTTAATAAATTTCAAAGTCAACCTGCCTCAGTTCATTGGATCTAAAAACAACTGTTCTTATCCATGTCCATGTTCCATGACTATGCACTAAAACTACCCATAAAATTCTACCAACTCAGTCTCTGAATTCTGAATTCTTTACTCTCTGAGCTTTCATATATTCATATCATTGTATAGAACCTTGTGCTTAATTGATTTTAACTAACGACTTGGCTATTTTTGTTTCCCAGCTAGTTATTAGCATTCTCTCTCTCTCTCTTTCTCTCTTGCTCTGTCTACTCTATCTGCTACATATTTTCACAACTAGACTTTATGTTTATGCAATGCATTGTGAAGGCTCCCCTTCTTCCCCCACCTTACATGCTTTCTGAAAAAGTCAGTGAAAGGGTTAGTCACTCAGTCATGTCTAACTCTTTGTGACTCCATGGACTGTAGCCCTCCAGGCTCCTCTCTCTATGGGATTCTCCAGGCAAGAATACTGAAGTGGGTAGCCTTGCCTTTTCCAGGGAATCTTCCTGACCCAGGGACTGAACCTGCATCTTCTGTATTTCAGGCAGATTCTTTACCATCTGAGCCACCATGGAAGCCCCGTATGCTTTCTATGGTTGCTCAAATAAGACTTAAATGATTAGAAAGGGAAAGCAATTAGTATAAGAATACATTGTGCTGTTTTCATATAATTAGGGAGTAGCATAATAAAAGGTCGAAAAATTGATGCTTTTGAACTATGGTGTTGGAGAAGACTCTTGAGAGTCCCTTGGGCTGCAAGTAGATCCAACCAGTCCATCCTAAAGGAGATCAGTCCTGGGTGTTCATTGGAAGGACTGATGCTGAAACTGAAACTCCAATACTTTGGCCACCTCATGCGAAGAGTTGACTCATTGGAAGAGACCCTGATGCTAGGAGGGATTGAGGGCAGGAGGAGAAGGGGACGACAGAGAATGAGATGGTTGGATGGCATCACTGACTCGATGGACATGAGTTTGGGTAGACTCCGGGAGTTGGTGATGGACACGGAGGCCCGGCATGCTGCAGTTCATGGGGTCGCAAAGAGTCAGACGTGACTGAGCGACTGAACTGAACTGAACTGAACATAAAAGGCCATGGCTTCTTGTTTAGGAATGTTGTTAGATATCTGTGTAGGTGATGAGCCCATCAGTGTGTGATCTTGGCAAGAAGGCAATATAAAGAGAGCATAGAATGATTCTACATCAGCGTAGGAAAAATCAGTCCAAGACAGAAGGAGTATGATGATGAAAGAAGGAGATATACACAAGGACCAGGTATGAATGGAGAGTCTGAGTTTTACGTGAAGAGGTCAATGTAAGAGAGAAACAATCAGTGCATTGATTTCCAAGATGGGAAATGGTAATATATTTTTAGGTGTCACAATGCTTAATATTGAATTTTAAGAATTTGTTTTACCTCACTCAATTCTCATAACTCTTTCCTATTTAACATTCTTCAGTCAACATCAAGTGCAAACAGTAAATTTAAGTTAGTGTTACTTTAGTATATAGAGGGCGGGTAGTCTATTATAGGGCAAGTTAGCAAAATAAGAAAAACTTGATTTAATTATAAAATTGGTATATTCTCTGAAGCAGACTAGATTTTGAACTTCTAAGTGATTACGAGACCTATAGAAATTCAAGGGTCAAATGATTGAAATGTATAATATTTGAAATGTTGATCTGGAGTCAAAGTTTTTGAATATTTTTTAAAAAGAAACTGGGTGCAAAGAGGTCATGAAGACATTTTCAAGTGATCAACCCACCTCAGTTCACTGAATCTAAAAATAGCAGTTATCAGTCTAGGCTGGACTTAACAACTGTCCACTCTCCTTCCTACCTGCCCCAGCCTTATCTTGTCCTTTATCCCTCATCCATCAATAACTTGAAAAGAGCCAAAATAACAAGGTATTTGCTAGCTGCACATGACCTCCAGCCATGCCTACCACACAGTGCATTCTTTTCCCAACCCTGCTCAGCATCTTCGGTTTCCTCACTGCCCTTTATTTATAGAACTTCCAGCTACATGCCCACCACAAGTGAAATGTCAGGCAATGGAAAACATAACTCTCTGCAGCCCTTTGGCCGTAACATTGAAAAGAAAGCACCTTTGATTTCTCATGTCTTCCTTGAGCGCACACAGCCATTTCACTTAGCAGAGGCCTGCATCCTTGTATGGAGGGCTTGGAGCAAGGTGACAAGATTATAAAATGAAGGGGTTGCACAGGGTGATCTCTGAGATCACTTCCAGCTCTAGAATTCTGTGCTGCTGGGACTCCAACCTCCACAGAGAAATATTCAGTTGAGTACAGAAGGGGACAGCATGCCTTACCACCAGCATTCTATATTAAGACGAAGACCACCCGCCAGTCTGCATGCATGATTTCTGGCTAAATATTTTCAACCTAAGCTGCAATATATACTATATTATAATAATTCTAAAGATAAAGTGAAATTTATAGAAAAGTTAATTGTAATATTTAGTATCTATCCTTACCTTTGCTTGAGGGATTTTAATTGAAAAGGTAAGGGGTAGTGTAAAGGGGATGTATGGAGGGGCTTCCTATAAGCATTATGTGACACCTAGTAAAAAAGAACTTGAAAAAAATAAATATATTCCTAAGAGTAATTTTATATTTATTGCACTTAATTTAACAAATTATTGCAGGAAACACATAGACAGCATTTTCCCAGTAAAATTATTATACTTAAATGAACTTTTGACAATGTATTAATTACAAGGACATGACCACATTTATTCTGCTGATCCAGTAATTACACACATTAAAGAAATATTTATCCACAAACCATGCAATGTACTTTAAAACAGCATTTATTGCCAAATTGCATTTCCTGAATATCTGTGCCTTATTTCCAGTTACTAGTAATTTTTATTTTAATTTTAAGAGGAAAAGAGAGTGACAAGAAATTTGAAAAATACTGTATAAATAAATGCTTACTGATGTGAAAAGATTGAAATGTAGACCATTTTAATCATAGACCTCAGAAAATAATTGTGAGGCACCTAAATGCATGTGTTTTAGACAGAAAGATAAGAACAATCACAATACGTCAAGTTTCTTCTTTTTTCCCTGTCTTTATAATGAATAAAAACATACCGTAAAATTTAAACCAAAATGACTTCACACTAGATAATAATAGGAGGAAAATTAATATAAATGGTATCTGTCTGAAAGATGCAAATACACAGTTTATTTCAGAAAGCTTGAAAACTTCTATGAAACACTAGCAATCATCTCCAATGCAATCAGCATAGTTCTACCTCTGTAACAATTCTCAGAGACAAACATGCTCCCCTTCGCTCTGGATGTTTAAAAAGTAACAGAAGAGAGAGAGAAAGATATTCTTTCTCTAAGGTCTCATAGCTGGTGAGAGGCTGAGGAAAAATCTGAATTGAAGAACCAGCACACTGAACTTAACCAAAGATTACTTTTGCCCCCAGTGGCACATTTTATTACACTTACCAAGTAATAGAAACCAATTTCTATAGCAGGGCATTCAGAGCTCTGGTAGGAAATTAATTTCCTCATGTCTCTAGAAGAGCACAGAATTTCCAATGCTTTAACTGAGCATCCCAAACACAGCTCTTTGAGATTTCAAGCCATTCAGTTTTCTACAAAAAAGTGCAGAATCTATCTCGAAGTTAAATTTCTTGTAAAAGGAGAACCTACATTATTTTCTAGTTTCTTTTTCCAGGTGAAAAAGGAGGAAATATTATTAAAAGCTTAGCACTTATTGTGAAAAGTAATAACTATAGTAGTAATGATAATAGTAAAAGAGAACAACCAGAATTCTTTTTTGTAAATGTCTTCTTTGAACTAACATTTTACACATGTTAGGTCATATAATACAATTTCTTAAAATGAGATTAACAGCAAAATATGCATCTAAATAAGATTTAAAATAGTATAGTGTATGTCATGATCTGATTAGGTAGAGGGAATCCTTAAATCACAAAAAACTACAATACATTGTTTTTCCCCCCACATTTAAACTTTTCAGAAAATAAAATAACATCATCAAATCGATGTATATACTTAATGTGTCAATGTCTCCACTCCTAAAATCTCTATCAGTTCAGGTCAGTGCAGTTCAGTCACTCAATCGTGTCCAACTCTTTGCGACCCGGTGAATCGCAGCATGCCAGGCCTCTCTGTCCATCTCTATAGCAATTGCCAAAAGCAAGTAGCACATCTTAATATTAACAAAAAGAGCTCTTCCTCAAACATTGAAGAGACTAGCATGCATACTTTTAGATGATGGGGATCATCATTAGAAATTACTAACCTTCAGACATAATGTGCCAGACTCTATCAACGCACACAAATATATCACCTTATTGGTTTGTAGTGGGACTGCATCAGAAGATGGCAAAAGACAGAGTAAATGTGAATGAGATGGTTCAAAGGCCTATACCCAGCAGGACATCTCAATTTTGGTTGTCTTTCTGCTCTGGGAGCACAGGTAAATTTGGGCTAGATGATCTTTAAAGCGTTTCTTAGCTCTAAATCCAACAAAGATATTTCATAAATTACAAAATATTGCTTAAATCTAAGTATGCCTATCTTTTAAAAACTGACTTGTAGAGATATAAGTTAAGAATAGCATTTGCTTTAAGCTGTAGAGACAATTCCTTTTATAAAATTTAATGTTTTACTCTTATTAAAACATAGAAGTATGCTTTTATAAATGCATGCCTTAAAAATACTTGTAGGTATAAAACAGAAAGATTGTGTTTGCTTTGGGGAGAAAAAAGTAGGGGAACAGAGAATAAAAGTAATAGGATTCTCATGTCCAGAACTTTATTTATGAAGATTAGAACACTCCCACACATACCCACCACCACCAAATAAAATGAAAATGTCCTCATTGTATTTTTGCCTAAGCTACTATATAATCTGTTACCACTGTTGGCACTGACTGAGAAATAATATGCATTAAAGAGTGTTAGATCAAATAGATAAATGTAGGTATGGCTAAAAAGGCAAATGAAAGATTAATACAAATTATGTTCATTTATTTTTAAATGCTTCATTTTAATAGCCTACTTTCTGTAAAATTATGCACAGATGAACACTCAGGGAAAAAGCAAAAGTTTAAAAGATGTTTTAGACTACTTCCTGACATAACTAACTATACATATATTGTTCCTGAATCACAACTACCAGTATTTTTGGCTTCCAAAGCACTTTGTGAAAAATTCAGTGATAAATGCTTGGTGCTGACTTCACACACCAAAGCCTTCACCATCAGCCCAAAATCTATTTCTGTGGGTTTTGTGGTTATAGCAATTAGGCTTCCACATCTGGCTATGTCTCAAGAATCAGAGAATCTGACCACCAGAAAACATAATTCCTTGTTATATAATGCTTTAGTTTAGGAAGATGTGCTTCTCTTTCAAAAATAAGAAAATGTGTTAAGTCTTAGAGTTCTCAATCGAGGAGAACTCTCTCAATCCTCCTTTCTATCCCTCATTTCTCATCAACCATCACAATCAAAATCAGCATATTCTAAGAACAATAGAGTTTTAAAAAGAAGAGACTGGTCACTAAATACATGTATATGTGACATCAGACATAAAAAAAAAAAGCATGCAAAATAAACTATGATAAAATACTAGTTCTTGAAAAAAGAAACATTATGTAATGCCAGGGTTAATTTTTTTGTCTAAAATCTACATAGTCTATGTCAGCTGACTGTTGGAACTCTAAATATAAGAACAATTGATCTGATTTATTATAGAAAAACAATTTTGAATACTATTTTGGAAATTCTAATTACAGAAACAAACCACTAAAATGTAAAGAAGCAGAAATACTGGAGAAAATTATGTGTTGTGTTTTATTTTTTTCAGAAACTTCTCCACATCAACAATAACTAATTAGGTGGCAATAGCAAGGGAAAAAAAAAATCTAAAATGGCAAAATTAAATGAACATTCTAGGAATAATTTTAACAAAGTTTGATTACAGTCAATATATTTTTAAAAAGGAAACTTCTGTAAAATCACCAACAAATATATTTTAATAGAAAATAAAATTCATATTTTTCTAAATCTTAGAAAATAAATATATAAAAATAACAATTCTCAAGATTTATAGGCTCAATATGATAGAAATTACAGTCCTAATGGGCCAATATTGTGGATCTTGACAAGGTAATTCTAAAATCCATGTGAAAGAAAATAAAATGTGTGTGTGGTGGGAGTACATTTCAATGTAAAGAGATGAACACCCTCTATGGCTCCGGAGATTACAACAGTGAAGCAGTAAATTAAGAATCAAAAGACAAACTGTTTGGCCTTATGCCCTAAAGAATGCTAAAGTGCAGTCAGCTTCTCACACTTGAAAAATTGGACACTCAAATGAAAAGGCCCGGATATAAGTGCTAACAAGATAGGTATCTGCTTTCTTCCCAAACTATTCTCTTTATTAAATAAATGAACTTTGAAATTCACAGCAATTTTATAAAAATAATAATAATAAATACATACCTGAACTGAGAGAAAAGAAATACCTGCCAGTTTAGAGTAGTTATGGAAAGGAAGATTATAGATTAGATTACCTTTATGTTCTTCTTTATATATACTCTTGTATTTTACAAATATTTTCCAATGATTAGGTACCTTTTAATTAAAAAAAAGAAAAACAAACAAACAAACAACTTTCCTTGAAAAACCCCCTTTCTAAACTTAACCCATTCACCTAACCTGGCCATGCACTATAACTAGAGGAAAAGCATTCACCAGTCATAACATGAAAGTGAAAGTGAAAGTCACTCAGTTGCATCTGACTTTTTGCGATCCCATGGACTGTAGCCTTCCAGGCTCCTCTGTCCAGGGAATGCTCCAGAACAGAATACGGGAGTGGGTAACATTTCCCTTCTCCAGAGGATCTTACAAGCCCAGGGATTGAACCTAGGTCTCCCGCTTTGCAGGTGAATTCTTAACCAGCTGAGCCACACACACTAATCCCAAAATGAAGGTTTTGTTTAAAATCGTAGCCCTTGGCATTCTAAGAATTGTGATATGATCCCACACTGATATGATGTAGCAAAGTCCTAACAAGTTCTGTGATTATGGGAAATTCATGAATTCTTCTGAATTTCTGCACTTTCACCTTTAAAATTGTGTGATTATGCAGTAACTAATTCATTTCTAACCGAGTATGAACTTAATTTTTTGAATACCTTTTCTTAAATACCTATTATCAGGATGTTTCTGACAATGATGATGCTAAAGATGATGATGAAAATTAAGCTTTACTGAGCATTTATTATGGGTCAAATGGGGGCTTCCCTGATGGTTCACGCAGTAAAGAATGTGCCTGCAATACAAGATACCTGGGTTCAATTCCTGAGTTGGGAAGATCCCTTGGAGAAGGGACTCACTATCCACTCCAGTATTCTTGCCTGGAGAATCCACAGAGAGAGGAGCCTGGTAGACTAACAGTCATTGGGGTCACAAAGAGTCCAACACCACTGACTAACACTTTCACTTTCACTTTCATGGGTCAAATACAGTTCTAAGCAATTTTACCAAGCTAACTCATTTAATAATCACAACAATTGTTTTATAGATTGGAAAATGCAATCATCATTTCCTCTGTCCCAAGGAGTTTTTCCTTCAGCACCTAAACTCAGAAAAAAGCTATAATCAATGACATTGGTCTTGGAGTTGCATCAGGTTTTCTGACTCTGCATGGTACTTGAACATAATGAAGATAACAGAGAAGCTTATTCATTGATTCACTTTTAGTGAATTGCAAATACACACCCATTTAAGTGAATTTCCTGAGTCTATTCTTTTAACTAAATAATCGAAATAGCTAAATATTTTCTGAGTAAGATAGAATACTGAAACATTGTTCACTGAGCATAATTTTAAGTTTATATATTCTATGTATTACAGAGAGATTACAGCAGGATAATGTAAGTGCTCATATTTGACACATTTAGAAGGTGAGAACTGAATGTGTGTAGCTGAAAGGTATGATGCCTGTGCTCATGGGTCCTGCTCCTCTGCTAAAATCCTCTCATTTGCCAGGCGTTTTCATGTATCTGTGCCCTGATTGTGAAATAGCAATTACTTACTGTGGTTAAAGGTAATAATTTTTCTGTATACTAACATTTATAACAACTTGACTTATAAAACTAGAAATAACACATGGGGCTAAACAAATTATATGTCCAACTCTTTCAACCCTATGGGCTGTAGTCCAACTGGCTTCTCTGTTCATGGGACTTTTCAGACAAGAATACTGGAGTAGGTTGCCATTTCCTCCTCCAGGAGATCTTCCTGACCCAGGGATGGAATCCATATCCCCCGTGTCTCCTGCATTGCCAGGCAGATTGTGTACCACTTGAGCCACCTGGGAAGCCCAAATGAATTGTGGTATATCCAGATAATATAATAGTGCTACAAAAAGAACAAAGTATTGATATATAGAATTACATGAATAAATCT
Organism: Odocoileus virginianus; assembly: GCF_023699985.2. Lineage (NCBI taxonomy): Eukaryota > Metazoa > Chordata > Mammalia > Artiodactyla > Cervidae > Odocoileus > Odocoileus virginianus. The sequence continues at coordinate 40,628,697 of NC_069686.1, read as the reverse complement.
TAAAATCATTATGCTGTAATCTAGAAAAAATACATATTGTATGATTCGTTTCCAGATAAAATTCTAGAAAATACAAACAAATTGACAGTGACAGAAAGCAGATCAGTAGCTATCCCCCATCTGGGAATGGGAATGGAGGGCAGGATGGATTACAAAAGGCCACAAGGAAACTTTGAGGGGTGATAGAAGTCTCTGTTATCTTATTGTGATGGCTTTATGGTTAAATACCTATACCCATAATTAATTTAATCAGTTGAAGTTGTACTAAGAGCAATAAAAACCAAGACATCAAACTGTGTATGTATGAGTGATTTTGTTTTTCAAGAAAAAAGAAGTGTTTTGGCCTAAAGCAGCAGTTGTCAATCTTTTTGGTCTCTGGACCAAAATTCTTAAAATTCTCTAAGGATCCCAAAGAGCTTTTGTTTGTGGGAATTATAATTTTCAATATTTAACTAATTGGATATTAAAATGGAAAATTAACATTTGTATTTATTGAATCATGATAACAATGATTAACACATTGTCTGTTAGCATAAAACATCTTGATATTGTTTTGAAAATACTTTAGAACTCTCAGACCCAAGCGAGAACCACTGTCCTCAAATAAAATGTCAGTTAGTTTTACACTGTGAAAAAGACTAATGAAAGAGAAAGCTTGCAAAGCAAATTTTATTTGCAGTGGAATATAATACCTAAGTGTGTAAAGTGAGGAAAGGTGTTAAATAAAAGTCTGTCAAATTTCACTTAATCTTATTAGAATTACTTTCTAGGTTTACTGACTAATGAATGCATTTGACTACTTTGTGAAATGTTATTTTTTTACCTGCTTCATCTGATTTCCTCAGAAGAGATTTCATGTTTTACAAAAACACTTTTCTATTAATTTATGTTTTATGTTGAATTAATTATGCCTTGATATTAAAGAAAAAGGAAAAAAAAATTTTCTTACGTATGAAAGACCTAGGGTTCTTTATAATTACATTACCTTCCATGTGTATTGTTAAATGCTTTCTTCTCACTGTGATTAAATAAGCATCTTTAGGCATGGATGATCCTTTCTTAATAAGTGTCAAATTCTTTTTTCTGATAAATATTTTGAGTTTGTCTTCTCAGTATCAAATTTTAAATATGTAAAATGAATAAAATGAAAGTCTCAGAATAACTTTAATATCTAAAACTAACTTTGAAACTTCCCAGAGAAATGCTAGATAGAATTAGATTTCTTTACTATGCTACTATTGTAAATTGTTATATGAGAAAATTTGTCCAATCAAGAGAAGCAAGATCTTCCTATGTTAAATATGTGTAGATAAATTAATCTACATATTTCAGAATTTGTATGCCACCATAGGAATTCCCAGGAGATGTATCAATGCTATTGCTGACTATACTATGCTTTACCTGCAGAAACACTCATCAAAATTCTTCTAAATTATTCTCTATCTTGAAAGAGAAATGTGATCTTTTCCATATTGATATTTTGGATTATATTATTAAATAAATCATAGCCATTAAATCTGTCATCTAAAATGAGATTGTATTTTAATTTAGAGCTTACCTAAACTTTAATTTAGAGTTTACCTGAGGGCTTTTGGGGCTTCCCTGGCGTCTCAGAGGTTAAAGCATCTGCCTGTAATGCGGGAGACCCAGGTTCGATTCCTGGGTTGGGAAGATCCCTGGAGAAGGAAATGGCAACCCACCCCAGTATTCTTGCCTGGAGAATCCCATGGACGGAGGAGCCTGGTGGGCTACAGCCCACGGGTCACAAAGAGTCAGACACGACTGAGCGACTTCACTCACTTCACTGAGGGCTTTGATATAATCTTCAAGCAAGAACAGTCTCAAAGCCTGTGGGAAATTACTGTACCAAGTACTTTGAACTTTTGATACTTTAAACTCTCAAATACAGGCTTCTGAACTCACATCAGCTATAAAACTTTCATACTGTACCAGTGGACTGAGACAGACTTTCAGAACTCATTTTAGTCCAAAAGCAAAGGGTTTTATGAAAACAGACTCCTAACCAAAGATCCAATAAGTGAAGATTCAATTAGATAGGACTGAATGAGCTAATGAGGGACATTTTATTATGATTATTTGTCTGAATGTGGTTGATATTGTTTCATTGTCATATTTATCTGGATTTAAAAAGCCCTATTTTCTCTTTCTACTTAATCTGAATGCATAATTATATTTTTTAAAACTACAATAAAATATTTAAAAGTCATGTATGATTCTGATTCCTAGAATCTCTTACTAAATCTTCTTATTTTTTATTACTTTGGCAAATAGTTATTTATTGGGGGTCAATAAGAATCTGTCTTCCATTTATCATGACACAATTTGAGAAATCAATTGCATAACCAAGACCTTATCTGGAGTATTGTATTTGACAATTCAGTTCAGTTCAGTTGCTTAGTCATGTCCGACTCTGGTGACACCATGGACTGCAGCACGCCAGGCTTCCCTGTCCATCACCAACTCCCAGAGCTTACTGAAACTCATGTCTGTTGAGTCGGTGATGCCATCCAACCATCTCATCCTCTGTCATCTCTCCTTCTCCTCCCACCTTCAATCTTTCCCAGCATCAGGGTATTTTCAAATGAGTCAGCTCTTTGCACGAGGTGGCCAAAGTACTGGAGTTTCAGCTTCAGCATCAGTCATTCCAATGAATATTCAGGACTAATTTCATTTAGAGTGTACTGGTTGGATCTCCTTGCAGTCCCAGGGACTTTAATTATGTTGATTAAATCAAGTAGGATAGGCACTTTTTAAGAAAAAAAAATCGTTTATGTCTGTAGTCAATGTCAAATAAAACATTAGGAAAATTGTCCTGGTACCCAGCTTATCAGGTTGCAGCCTTATAGGAATTAAGAAAGTCATGTAGGACATGAAAATTAGTAAATTTGGTGACATAGCAAAGGAAGCATTCATCAAAATTTACATGTATGGCTAGAGAAATCTGGTGGAGTTTCTTAGGCTTAGTATTACTATTACTGCCTTGGGAGAGTAAATTATACAGGCTTTTAAAAATCTGATCTGAGATCCCTTATGGAAACTTTCAAAGAGAATTTACTTTATGACTTCAGTAATCTCAATATCTTAATCTTATTACTGAGAGAAGTAAGCTTTGAGATTTTATGATCATGATAGAGGAGATGATTGAGGAAAATGGCGAGACTTGGAAAGAGGCATAAAAAGATCGCTGGAAGTCATGACCAGAGCACCACTCTAGATTATCTAAACTTTTCATTATATTTGAGCCATTTCATAGTTTAATAAGTTGTAGAACACATATTATAATGCAAATGGTTCTTGTCCATAGAAATACAAACATATTTCATCCAATAGAATACAACTGTTTGTTGCCCTGTGGATACTGATCACCTTTACCTAATTTTATATACTCATCTCAGCATTCTTCATTGCCTGCATCTCTCCATAAAAAGGCATGTGCACACACCCAAACACACAACACTCACAATACAACACAACACACACGCAAACACACGTAGAGGTATGCATGGGTTTCCCAGGTGGCGCTAGTGGTAAAGAAACCACCTACAGTGCAAGAGACTTAAGAGAGGCATGCTCCATGTCTGGGTTACAGCCCACTATGTTTTGCTGTGCTAAGTACTCGGTCACGTCTTACTCTTTGCCACCCATGGACTGTAGCCCGCCAGGCTCCTCTGTCCATGGGGATTCTCCAGGCAAGAATGCTGGAGTGGGGTGCCATGCCCTCCTCCAGGGAATCTTCCCAACCCAGGGATCAAACCCAGGTCTCCCACATTGCTGGTGGATTCTTTACCATCTGAGCCCCCAGGGGAAGCCCAAGAATACTAGAGTGGGTAGCCTATTCCTTCTCCAAGGGAACTTCCCGACTCAGGAATTGAACCAGGCTGTCCTGAATTGCACTTGGATTCTTTATCAGCTGAACTACCAGGGACGCCTCGACTACAGTTCATAGGGCCTCAATGAGTTGGACAAGACTGAGACAACTAGTACATATAGCACATAGGTGTGTATATATACATGTGTGTTTGGTGTGTTCTTTGAAATCTCTTTTGAACTAGTTACAATATCTTACTAATGTCTCCATTAGGTAATTAATTAACTAAAATCTTGGATATGTAGTTATTAAAAAAATCTATAACAAGAACTTTAGAGTCCATTTATCCAGATGAGAATAGGAAGCAGAAGAAAATGAGGTATATTCCAGAAGATAAAATAACATGTATAAAATCCCTGTAGTAGGAGAAAGCAACACCTATTCAAGAAACTGGAAGAAGGGAAGGTGTATGAGACAGATAGTAAAAGATAAGGCTGGATGGAGTAGGTAGGATCCTAGCATGTTGGAAACTGAAGGCCATATTTAATACCCATGTCTATTTTTATCTCAAAAGAAACAAGATAAATCCATTTAAATCCATTATAGTGATATGAGATCAACAAGGAAAGGGAGAGTATGAAGAGGAAAAATGTGTGAAGGTGATCAAATACACAATGTACAACATGGTGACTATAGTTATTAATACTGCTAAGAAAGTAGATCTTAAAATTTCTCATCACAGGGAAAGTTGTAACTATGTGGGGTGATGGATACAGATGTTAACTGGTCTTATTGTGGTGATCATTTTACTATATATACACATAGCAAATCATATTGCATACCTGAAACTAATACAGTGTTGTATGTCAATTATATTACAATAAAAAACTTTAAAAACTATTGACATTAATTTCTCCAGTTTTTATATTCATATATGTAAATTAGATTTATAATATAATATACTAAATGAGGAATATTCTATAATTTAAAATACATATGAATATACATTTAATTTTAGATGTGCATTTGAGTCATTGTTTGATAGAGTAGGAAGGAAAAGGAAGGAGGGAGAGATGGAAACATTTGGTAAATTACCAATGACAGGCAGCATTTATTGGGGATTTTTTTTTTTTTTTAAGAAAAAGGATTGAGGTAGAGTTACAGGCTGTTGCTATCAGCCAGCAGGAAAAAAAAAAAAAAAAAAATTGAGGTTCAGCAGAAAGATGTGGATTGTCTTATTATTTTCTAAGGATCATGTGTGTGGGTTGGGGGTATGGTGTTGACATTAGTGGGACTTTCAGTCAGTCAAAGAGATATAAAACAGGCTCTAGTTTCATGTAATTGAAGGAAGTGGGGCTGGGAAAGTTGTGTTTCTGAGTCATGACCACGGCATTACCCATCCCAACGGACCTTGAAATAGAGCTGCAGCTGCCAGCTTCACTCACCTCCACCACCAAAACTTTGAATCATTTCTGAAAATAAATATTCAAGAACTCACAAAAGTATTTGTTTAGAAAGATAAATTTTAAACAAGATTTCACCTCCTATATACAGAAAATACTTTCATTCCAATTTCTAGTATCTCTATGCAAGAGAGTACCTTCGCATTTATAGTGTTCCCTAGTATATCAAGAGATTAGGGCTAAAAAGATTACATTTATTTAGCTGGGAGGATGGCAATGAGAGTAAGAGATAATATTTAAACTGACTTGCTTCATGTTTTGAGTATTTTTAAAAATTGTCTTTTAAAGAGTTTTGCAATACCCTTTTTATGAAAAACATATTATCATACCCATAGATTGCTTAATACTTAGAAAAGGCAATGGTGTAACCTAGAAGGACCCTAAGGAGTCTTCCCAGGACAGGCCTTCCCCCACGTTCTCTGCTTTAGCTCCTCTCTGAAGTACCCAGATAATAGTACGTGATGCAAATTTCTTGAGTTGTTTTGCAGCCTTGAGCTCCTGCCCCCACAGGAAGATGTTAATGACTTGATGACCCTGAACACAAAGCCCCAGGCTTCCTGGAGCCTAAGGACTGATAATGTTAACCCCCGTGGCACCTCACTTGGACCTCACCACCAGCCAATCGGAGAATTGTGCATAAGCTGATCACAGACCCTGTGACCCACCTCCCCTCACCGGGCTTTTCAAAGTGCCAGGCAGGGGAAATCTGTCCAGTGTCCGGTTCAGGAAGATTCTACATGCTGCGGAACAACAAAGCCTGTCGGCCACAGCTGCTGAGACTGCTGCAGAGTGGAGGAGCTGCAGCTCCTGAAGGCCGCGTGCCCCGGAGCCCTTGCTGAGCAGCAGGAGAGGCCACCACAATGGGAAGCCTGCACACCGCACCTAGAGAAAGCAACAAGGACCTAGTGCAGCCAGAAAAAAAGCACTTTGCTGAGACCCTTTGGGGAGTTCATGACTTTTTAGGGCAAGAGTCCCCCATCTCCTTGCACGGCCTGCAGTAAACTTTCTCTGTTCCAAACGTCAGCATTTCAGTTTGTTTAGTCTCTCTGTGCATCTGGCACATGAACTTGCCTTAACAAAAATACCTTTATAATTGAGAAATCTAGCATCACCTGAGATCATTCAGTCTCCCTGATATGGGACAAACATATTTCTCTCCATGGTTGAAAGGCTGAGAAGTACACAATATCTAAGAATGCATTATCCAACCAAAATCCAAAATTCCTATTTGTAACTAGAATCTAATCATGAGGAAACAATCAGATAATCCAAATTGAGAGGAAGTGGACTTAGAGCCTTAAAATATCAGTGTTATTTGTTAGAAAACGCCGCGGGAAGAAAGAGCCACCTCTAAGGACCCGTTGATGAAGGCCTTTATTGGGCGATCGCTCTCGGGCAGAACTCCCGGGGGCGGGTGAGTGAAGAGACAAAGGGAGTCTGCAACCTGCGGGAAGGGGGGCAGCACCTATATACCCTGGCGGATACGGAAGCGGCGGGACCTTTTCGAATACGCTTGGAGTCAGGCTCTAGGGTGCTGATTGGCCTTTTGTCCCGTGTCGGTTTTTCTTGATTGGCCGGAGTCTTGGCACCTTCGCGTCCATCAGTCCTCCTGGCAACAGGCTGCTGATTGGTGGATGTCTATCCCTGGTACTTATCTGGGACCTTTTGGCGGGGGCAGTCAGCATGACCTTTCATTATTAATTTGGGAAATGAAATTATTATTTATGCACTGTGTGCTCAGTCATATCTGTTTGTGACCCTATGGACTGTAGCCCGCCAAGGTCTGTGGAATTTTCCAGGCAAGCTTCCTGGAGTGGGCTGCCATTTCCTCTTCCAGGGGATCTTTCCAAACTAGGGATCGAACCCATGTCTACTGCAATGGCAAGTAGATTCTTTACCACTAGTGCCGTATAGGAATCCCATTGGAAAATGCTGGGAACCAATAAATGCTGTGTATGATCCTTGATTGCTTTTTGGAATTAAAAAAAAAAAAAAAACCTGGAAATACAAAAAACATTTAAAAAAGTTACAAAGGACATTATTATGGTGATGGGGGAAAATTAAATATGGGATTCATTTTAGATAATATCAATGCTAAATTTTTAGAGTATTTTAACTTGTGGTTAGATGCGGAAACAGTGGAAACAATGTCAGACTTTATTTTTTGGGACTCCAAAATCACTGCAGATGGTGATTGCAGACATGAAATTAAAAGACACTTACTCCTTGGAAGGAGTTATGACCAACCTAGACAGCATATTTAAAAGCAGAGACATTACTTTGCCAACAAAGTTCCGTCTAGTCAGGCTATGGTTTTTCCAGGGGTCATGTATGGGTGTGAGAGTTAGATGGTGAAGAAAGCTGAGCCCCGAAGAATTGATGCTTTTGAACTATGGTGTTAGAGAAGTCTCTTGAGAGTCCCTTGGACTGCAGGGAGATCCAACCCGTCCATCCTGAAGTATATCAATCCTGGGTGTTCATTGGAAGGACTGATGTTGAAGCCGAAAGTCCAATACTTTGGCCACCTGATGCAAAGAGCTGACTCACTGGAAAAGACCCTAATGCTGGGAAGGATTGGGGGCAGGAGGAGAAGGGGACGACAGAGGATGAGATGGCTGGATGGCATCACCGACTCGATGGACATGGGTTTGGGTAGACTCTGGGAGTTGGTGATGGACAGGGAGGCCTGGTGTGCTGCGATTCATGGGGTCGCAAGGAGTCAGACACGACTGAGCGACTGAACTGAACTGAGCATGTGGTTATGTAGAAGAATATTCTTATTCTAGGAGATGGATACATCCTAAGGTATTTTAGTTATAACACAATAGAGTTAAAGGAATATGGATATGACCAAATGTTAAGAATTGAAGAATTTTGGTGAAGAGTTTGCACAATTTACTGTACCATTCTTTCAACTTTCCTAGGTTTGAAAGTTCTCAAATACTAACTTGGGAAAATAATTTAAAAATAAAAACCCATTGTATTTTTAGTGCATGGTCGTAGTGGTTTAGTCACTAATTGCATAGTGTCCGACTTTTGTGACCCCATGGATTGTAACCCACCAGGCTCCTCTGTCCATGGGATATTTTAAGCAAGAATACTGCACTGGGTAGCTATTTCCTTCTCCAAGGGATCTTCACAACCCATGGATTGAACCCAGGTCTCCTGTATTACAAGTGATTTTTTTTTTTTTTTTTAACTACCTGAGCTAGCAGGGAAGTCATTTTAGTGCATAGATGTTCTCAAATAGAAATCAGTGTTAGGTGATTTTATTTGGTTTTGCATGCTAAGTCACTTCAGTCAACCTCTTTGTGACCCAATGGGCTGTAGCAACACCAGGCTCCTCTGTTCATGGGATTCTATAGGCAAGAATACTGGAGTAGGTTGCCATGCTCTCCTTTAGGGAATCTTCCCAACCCAGGAATTGAACCCGTACCTTTTAAGTCTCCTGCATTGTCAGGTGGGTTCTTTGCCACTAGTACCACCTGGGAAGCTCTACGTGGTTTTTAGGTATATTGTTTAATTTAAAATCAAATCCAAAAGTTAGATGTTCTTTTCTTTACAGATGAAGGAAAAAAAACTCAGAGGAAGCAAGAGTTTTCCAGTAAAAAGGCTACTCTTCGGCAATTATTCTTACAACCACTCCTTCAACCTCTCCCAAGTTCCAACTTATAGAAATTCCTATTCAAGAATTGCAGTTCTGAAAACCACTGATACTCTCAAAGAAAACTAATCTGGTTTCAATTCTAAATCTTCTAATTCCTGATCCATCATTTTTATCATTTTAAAAAAGTATTCCTTAAGCCATTTTTACATAAGCATTAAATATCTTTCTCTTAGCATCTGCCTCAGTTCCTCCTAAAATTTCTAACAATGTTTCCTAGTATATGAGTATATGCATATACTCACTCATATGAGTGAGTATACTCATACTAAAATAATATTTTTCCTCAATATCATTTTTCTTTAACTCTACTTCATATTTCCTAGTGAGTCTCTCTACTAAAATATCAAATAACTCTTTTTTCAGTTTAGACTTCTCAGTGGCCTACCTAATTGATTTCTCAAATGCAGCTAACAGCCATGTAACCTCTGGTGTCCACCCTGCAGTTATGATTGTGTTATCTATATAGGCCTTCCCTAGGGGGCTGCTCCACCGCTGCTAACATTAGACCCCACGATTCTCTTTCCCAAAGATTTGCTGCACAGACTCACTGGCACTGCAGAAATCAGCACTGTGCAGCCCGCTGGCAGCATGCCTTGTAGCTGCTTTATCTTGCCATTTTGTAAATACTATTATAAAGTTAATGTATGTATGATCATCAGTTTTTTTGTTTGTTTGTTTTTCTGGTTTTTTGTTTCTGTTTTTACTATTTTCAGCATATCACTAGTATTTGCATCTGTTTCTTCCTTTTTTTATTCTTTTCGAACTTATTTTGAAAGCAGTTTCTGAAATACAAAGCAGATAAGACAGAAATAATTTTCTAAATGTCTTTTTCCCCTCTTTTTCTTTTTTGGTAGAGATTCAACTTGAACATAATTTTAGATTTCAAGGAGATCTGCACTCATCTGAAGGCTGGGTCAAATGGGCTCTTTATAAGTCAATTTGGATGGACTGTTTGAATCGTGGGTATAGGGACATGGAGGGAAAGAGAGTGGAACTGGTGCAAAAACCAAGATGACTGTGTTCACCAAGAGGGCTTCATAGAGAAATAATATGGCTTCACCCCTGTCTCCACTGGCCTATCTCCTATGCACTCAGGCCTGACTCTTGAGAAAACAACAGAATACATTTCATTACTCTATCACTCCCATGGCCTCTGAGAGCACTGTCTCACCACTGGTGGAAGTCTTATGGCTAAAGCAAGCTTGGCAATTGCAGATGGCTGAGGTACAGATGATGGCAGTAGTATTGTTGCCTGCAGTAGCTAGGCTGGCAATGGAAGTGATCTCTTTAGGACCAACACTACAGAAAATGTGAGTTATTGGCAAAGGTATCCAAGATTCTGGCCTTAGGCAACAGCAACCTTCACCTGGCTTCTGTGAGTTTAAGCAGCACGCTGGAAACCTATGCAGACACTGGTGTGATCCCTTTAGTTAATAGGAAGCAATATCATAATGAGCCAGCAGAGAAAAATAGGAGAAGTTTCATATTCCACAATTAGGAGGTAGTTCTTAATATGATGTCCCTGTGGAAATCCCAATAATCAATTTAGAGACAGAACTTCTAGGGTTCCTAGATATGAATGGAACTCAGGGAAGGTCAGACAGAGAAATACAATGGTTGGCACTCTCATTCTACAGTTACCTCAAGTTAGGGTACTGGTAGGTACAAATGTTAAGCTATCCTTTACCAGAAAAGAAAAATACGTGTATTTTCATGGGTGCCTGACATCACACTGTCTTAGATGGTAATGTCTTTTGACCAGTAATTGGAATCACATCTTTCCTGTGGAGAAATTCTTAGAAATACTACAAAATAGAAAGCACTCAGCAGTCATCTGCTATCTTAAAGATCTGAGAATAAGTCAGAAGAAAATATTGAACTCAGTAGGAGTGATGAAATTTATTATGAAATGATGAATTTAGATACACCAATTGTAGTATTACCATGGTATTTATTAACATAGCACAGTGATTAGGCAATTGAGGTAGAGGCCAAGGAAGTGCTACTAGAAAGGAAGGAAAGAGCCCTTCCCGGTATCTACAGCTGGAAGAGATACTGTTAACAGATGGTAAAGAATCTGTCTGCAGTAAAGGAGAACTAGGTTCAGTCCCTGGATCGAGGAGATCCCCTGGAGAAGACAATGGCACCCCACTCCAGTATTCTTGCCTGGAGAATTTCATGGACAGAGGAGCCTGGCAGGCTACAGTCCATGGGGTAGCAAAGAGTTGGACACGACTGAATGACTAACACTTTCACTTTCATGACAAAAATTATTCTTAGCTATGTATTTACTCTTTGTTAGCTTTCTCTCAACTTTCTTAAGTTCCACATCTTCCTTTAATTTTTTTTTTTTTAATTAATTTGCTGGAATACCAGTTTTTAGAATTTCTTTCAGGCACAGCTTTAGTCAGGGAAATTTTCTGAATCTTCACTTTTCTGGAAAAGGCTTTGCTTTGCCACGTCATTTTAATGCTAGTTTGGCTATATATAAGATCCTAAGTTTGAGAGAAAATAATTTTCTCTCAAGACTTTGAAGATATTGACATTAAGAATGATTTTCTGACTCTCCTTTATTTATTCAGATTTAATCTCACTTATGCATATTTTCCCACATAAGAAAATAGGAGATACAGTGGCCTCTTTCTTTGATATATATATATAAATATATATAAACTTTTTGTAACTTCCTTGGCCCTCCTCCACCATCCCTTTACTTTGAATGGTAGATATTAACAGGAGAAGCATATCAAAATTCTCAGAAATGTTAAAGAAACCTGGAAGCTATGTCAAAACAGAAGTTAAAAGTTCTGGAAGTAAAAGTGAAAATTGCTCAGTCATGTCCAATTTTTTGTGACCCCACAGTCTATATAATCCATGGAATTCTCCAGGCCAGAATACTGGGGTGGGTGAAAGTGAAAGTGAAGTCGCTCAGTCGTGTCCGACTCTTTGGGACCCCATGGACTGTAGCCTACCAGGCTCTGCCCTCCATGGGATTCTCCAGGCAAGAATACTGGAGTGGGTTACCATTTCCTTCTTCAGGGGATCTTCCCAACTCAGGGATGGAACTCTGGTCTCCTGCGCTGCAGGCAGACACTTTAACCTCTGAGCCACCAGCCTTTCCCTTCTCCAGGGGATCCTCTAAACTCAGGGATCAAACCCAAATCTCCCGCATTGCAGGCAGATTCTTTACCAGTTGAGCCGCAAGGGAAGACCAAGAATACTTGAATGGGTAGCCTTAAAAAAAAATGACCGTTAAAGCTATAAAAAGTACTGTCTTATTTGGATGAGGGATTGGGAAGAACAGAGCCAAATGTTAAATCATAGGACAATCCCACAGGTGGAAATGAAAGAGCTTTTCTTTTGTACATGTGATAGCTCATGGTCTTTTTCTCCTCTATTCTATGGACATAGTGACACTCATGTTTGCCTGATCAGGTAAAGAATCATCTGTAATAAGCGATGGGTTGTGTTTATTTCTCCAGCAACTCATTTTCTCTAAAGAAGCTTCAATCTCAACTTTGATGATTTATTTATGGTACAAAAGTTTATTTTACTATAACACTCTAGAAGCTTTACACATGTGAGTATATAATGATTCATGTTTTAAATATTTTTCTCAAAATATTAGAGGTATCTGGCACTTAACAGAACTATATGCAGAAAGCAACTTTTGAATTTAAATATTATCAAATATCTATATTTGTCCATTTTTAAAATGTATATTGTTTTTGCTATAATACATCTTGAGTATAGAAACAGTTTAAAAAAATAAGATCTAAACAAGAAGAAAATACAAATCTCTGGTATTCTATTATCTAGAAATAGGCGCTACAGTAATTTGGTATGTATATTTTCCATTATTTCTCTAAGCCTAATGTAGTAAGTTTTGAAGACAGGATGCTTATTTCATGGCAGTGTGTTTTAAAACTGCATTTGAAATCATGTTTTCCTTTATGTTCTGTTCACTTCCCTAAATCTAATTTTAGTTTTGGGTAAATGAGTTTTATACTATAGTATTATGTAAAGAAAAGGGATTTTTTATCTCATCTACTCTGAATCCAATTTACATCAGGAAACTCTACCCTATATATAGTTTCCATAGGGTAGAGGAGGAAAAGTTTCATCAGCTATTAACACACGGACAAGGAACACTTCTTTTTCAGATGCTTCTCTGCTTATGTGCCCTGGATGTGGCAGTGACTAAGTTTGTCTCTGTCCTTGCTTCTTATAGCGTGGCCCAAGAATGGAAGCCCAATAGCATGGAAATCCCTTGAGGTCTTGTTAAAACTGCAGAAGTGAAGTGATGACAGTGAAGTGAAGTTGCTCAGTCAAGTCTGACTCTGTGACCCCATGGGCTATAGTCTGCCAGGCTCCTCCATACATAGGATTTCCCAGGCAAGAGTACTGGAGTGGATTGCCATTTCCTTCTCCAGGGGATCTCCTGGATCACCTGGGTCTCCCCCATTGCAGGCAGACTCTTTACCATCTGGGCCACCAGAAGCTAGATGCTTCTCTGCTCATATGTCTTGGATGTGGCAGTGACTAAGTTTTTCTATGTCCTTGCTTCTTACAGCATGACCCAAGGATGGAACCCCAATAGCACAGGAGTCACTTGAGGTCTTGTTAAAACTGCAGAATCTGGGCTTAAATATTACAGAGAGACATAATCGGAACTTTCTATTTAACCGTAACTCAAGGTGATTTTTAAATCGGAATTCTGAGGAGCTGTTTTTCAGCCACATCTTACATCAGGCCTTTCTTTTTGGAGGATCTAGCTCTCCCTAAGCTCTGGAAACACCAGCCCCTCCCTTGCCTCTTCATCCCAGGGATAGCAACGGTTTCTCATTCTCATTACTCCCTTCCTGTTCCTATTCTTTGTGAATTTCTTTAACTTTACTTACACCACTGTAAATATCTCCTTCAATAAAGTCTCCTTTGAAATTTTGGTTTTCTCTGGGTATATGCCCAGAAATGGGATTGATGGGTCATATGATAATTCAGTTTTCACTTTTTAAGGATCCTCCACAGTTCATTGCAGCACTATTTACAGTGGAAGCAACCTAAATGTCCATCAAAAGATGAATGGATAAAGGAGATGTGTGTGTGTGTGTGTGTGTGTGTGTGTGTGTGTGTGTATAGTCACCGCCTACAAGTGCCAGCGCTGAGGCTGGCAGGGCCCCAGGAGAGGGAGGGGAGGGGAAGCTCTTAAGCAGTGGCGTGACCAGTTCCTGTTGCATTCGCCGGAGAACGTGGAAGACGTGCTGTATTTCTGGAAGCATTCCATGGTCCTGGATATTGGCGAGTGCCTGACCATCCCGGATGAGTTCTTGGAGCAGGAGAAGCTGACTAGGGCGTGGTGGAAGCAGCTGGTGGCGGACGCGGTGGCAGGTGCCATTCCCCAGAGAGGCATAGCCCCTCTGCACTGCCTCAAGGTCTTCATGCAGATCCATGCCTCCAAGACCAACCGGCTGAACATCCTGGGGGGCCTCCGGGGGGTGGGGAGCATGATCCAAGAGAGGGGCGCGCACTCCCTGTGGCGCAGCAACGGGATTAACTTGCTCAAGATTGCACCTGAGTCAGCCATCAAGTTCATGGTCTCTGAGCAGATCAAGCGGGCCATCCAGGGGCAACAGGAGACTGCACATGAAGGAGCGCTTCGTGGCTGGCTCCCTGGCTAGCGCCACATCCCAGACCATCATCTACCCCATGGAGGTGCTGAAGACATGGCTGACCCTTTGCCTGACGGGCCAGTAAAAGAGGCTGCTGGACTGTGAGTGGTGGATCCTGGAGTGAGAAGGGCCCCACGCCTTCTACAATAGCTTTCCTGCCCATCGTTCTGGGCATCATCCTCTACGTGGGCATCGACCTGGCCATCTAAGAGGAGACCCGTGTTCGATGCCTGGATCAGGAAGATCCCTTGGAGAAGGAAATGGCAACCCACTCCAGTATTCTCTCCTGGAGAATCCCATGGACAGAGGAGCCTGTCAGGCCACAGTCCATGGGGTTGCAAAAGGTCAGGACACAACTAAGCGAGACACACACACACACACACACACACACACATATATACACACACAACAGTATCACTCAACCATAAAAGAATGAAATTGGGTCATTTGTAGAGACGTGGATAGACCTAGAGAGTGTCATATAAAGTAAAATATGTCAGAAAGGGAAAAACAAATATTGTATATTAATGCATATGTGCAGATTCTAGAAAAAATTGTACCAATGATCCTGTTTGTGAGGTAGAAATAGAGACATGGATGTAGAGAACAACATGGACACTAAGCGGGGAAAGTATGTTTGGGATGATTTGGGAAATTGGGATTGACATATATACATTAATATCTATAAAAAAGATAACTAATGAGAACCTATTCTATAACACAAGGAACTCTCCTTAATACTCTGTAGTGACCTAAATGGAATATAATCCAAAAAAGGGGGGATATATGTACACATATAGCTGATTAACTTTGTTGTACAGCAGTAACTAACACAACATCATAAAGCAATGATACCCTAATACTCAATAAAAATGTCTCTTTAAAGCCCCAGAAGTGGGTGCTTTCTTTTTCCTTCCAGGAACCTGGCTGGTCACCTCCCAATAAGTGGTCTTGGCAGTTGGGAGTTTCTCTCATTCTTCCTGAGGTTTTAAAATTCTGAATGCATAAAACTTCACTTTGTCCATTCTGTCACACTTAGTCTCACACACTTGATTGAGTTTTTTTGAAGTTTAATGTGGCTTGGTTGGTTTCTCTCTAGCTTTTGTTACTTCCAAGTAACAAAATGGAAGTATGGAATGAGTTATGAGGTTACCTCAAGTCAGCATGGAATTACTCCTTGTGGACTGAAATTCTATACAGTTTAGACATTCCCCTTCAGGAGTCCTTTCTGGTGGATAAGTTAAAATTTACCATGCATACATTTTTTGTTTCGATAAAATATCCTACTTGATCCTTGTAATAAACTCACATTGTAAATACCGTTAAAGATGAAAAAACTGACAAAGGGATTACATAACTTTTCCAAGATCACACAACTGGTATCTGGCACAGCTTTCTGATTTCAGAGGCCATTCTCTCAAAAGCATTATTGTCTGCTTATTTTTCTGCTGACTACTTCCAGAAAAATTTTCTCTGATGAAGTCTGCTAATTTTTGAGCAAAGATACTATTGTTCATCTTCAAAAATATACTAGATTCCTAATCATTCTAATAGTTTGAGCTATTAAACCCTATTCATGAACCTCACATTCACAGCCAGGCATTCATTCTGCTGGAGGTCTATTTCTCTCTTGAATGATGTACACTCTGCTCAGGACAACAAAGGCAATCCTAGATAGCCAAAAATGTGACTATAGATCAAACCAAATTTGTCCTCAGAAATTATGTCCTTGGCATGTCCTCAGGATATGAAAGGATTCTGGAATCTCAAGGTAACCTCATAACTCATTCAATCATCCGTGCCTTTACATCTATTTGCCTGTAGTCTTCTGTTAGAGGACCACCTCTTCTGGATGCTCACAAAGTTGTTGCATATTTATAATTCTGACAGTCTGACAATCTCATGTTTACTAAGGTAGGATTAGGTTAAAGACTTTCAGGTATTGGAAGAATATTATTTATTGCTCTGTCTATGGAATCTTCCAGGCAAGAATACTGAAGCCAACTGCCATGTCCTTCTCCAGGGGATCTTCTGAACCCAGGGATTGGATCAGTCTCTTGCACTTCCTGCACTATTTACAATAGTCTTGGGGTCTGAGAATACCCAGAAGCAGTACTGGATTGCATGAGCCTGTTGTTATTAAATACCATGTTTAACCATCAACACCAATTAAAGGGGTTCTAATTAATTAACACCAAAGATGTCACCCTTTCATACTGTTCATGGGATTCATTATTCATTGAAAGGACTGATTGCTAAAGTTGAAGCTCCAATACCTTGGCCACCCAATGAGAAGAGCCAACTCATTGAAATAGACTCTGAAGCTGGGAAAGATTGAGGGCAAAGGGAGAAGGGAGTGACAGAGAATGAGATGGTTGGAAGGCATCACCAACTCCATGGATATGAGTTTGAGCAAGTTCCAGGAGATAGTGAAGGACAGGGAAGCCTGGAATTAGGTCACATTAGTTCACAAAGGGTTGGATGTGACTGAGAGATTGAACAAAAACAACAACAAATATCACATAAGGAGCTATCCTGATTGACCCAGTTTAAAGCAGAATACTTTGTACTTTTTTCACTTTTTGATATAAAATGTTTGAATTTCTTTTGGGTGCCAGAAACTATGCCAAGTACTTTCATAGGCATTTTCATATTTAGAACTAATCACAACTTGTGAAGTAGATAGTATTATTTTACAAATGTGAGAATTGAGGTTTTCTGTTTTTATAGATCCAGTATATAATGATTAATTTTTAAGTAAATAAGATTTTTAGTTGGAGTTTCAATATCAAATTCTCAAAATGCCCAGGTATTGCTTTCTTCTCCAAAGCTCTAGATGTGTTTCCAAGGAGCAGCCATGTTTAAAAACAACTGGATTATGTGATGGACTTTTACTTTTATCTAGTTTGTTTCATTTTTTCTATTTTATATTCATTTCATTTATGTTTTCCAATTTTTCCATCTTTTTTGTTGTTGTTCTTTCTCAAGCCTGTATGAAGCATAGCAAAAAAGCTTTTGTGTGTATGTGTGTATATACATATATATATATACATATAGCATGTATAATACATGTTAGAAAATTTATAAATTTTTCCTAGCTAAAATATTTATGACATTTTGATTCCACTTGTTTGACTTAGTGTGAATAGACGGCTAGATTTCTAATTTATATTTACTGAAAACTTTGATATACTTCCATGTATCTTGGCATCTAGTATTACTGCCAAAAGTCTAGAAAATTTATTATCTTAGTGATTTAAAAAATTTGAATGAAGCTTGAAACTTCTAATACAATTCTGAGACTATAAGGACATACTATGTTGTAAAAAAATAGGAAATTTATAAATGATACAGTATTATTAACTAAAGAACAGGTTTTGCACAAATTTCACAAAATTTTATGCTAGGAAATTGAGGTTTTCTAATGCAAAAGTGGTGTCGTGGTGTTGCAGAAGACTCTTCAGAGTCCCTTGGACTGCAAGGAGATCAAACCAGTCAATCAGTCAATCCTAAAGGAAATCAATCCTGAATATTCATTGGAAGGACTGATGCTGAAGCTAAAGGTCCAATACTTTGGCCACCTGATGCGAAGAACTGACTCACTGGAAAAGACCCTGATGCTGGGAAACATTGAAGGCAGGAGAAGGAGACGACAAAGGATGAGATGGTTAGATGGCATCACCGACTCAATGGACATGAGTTTGAGCAAGCTCCAGGAGTTGGTGATTGACAGGGAAGCCTGGTGTGCTGCAGTCCATGGGGTCACAAAGAGTTGGACACAACTGAGCAACTGAACTGACTGAACGCAAAAGTATAGGGACTATCTTATCGAAAAAGAATTTAAAAGTTAGTGCAATGATATAGACAAACAGGAACTCCAATATACTTCTACTAAGTGTAAATGTGCAGCCAATAAAAAGAACTGTTTACTAATACTCAGGAGAGTTGACCATGCCCTTACCCTAGTGGGCTTCCCTTGTGGCTCAGCTGGTGAAGAATCTACTTGCAATGCCAGAGACCTGGATTTGATCCCTGGACCCCCTGGAGAACGGAAAGGCTATCCACTGCAGTATTCTGGCCTGGAGAGTTCATGGACTGTATTGTCCATGAGGTCGCAAAGAGTCAGACACGACTGAGTGGCTTTCACTTAACCTAGTATCTGACAAGTCCACTACTATTCTGAGAAACTCCTCAACATCTACCCATGAATGGGAATGTTCATTGCATTCTCTGCTATAATCATGGTTAAATGAAAATGATTTCAAGGCTCAACAAAAGAAACATACAATATGTTATGCTTACATTCAGAATGCAATAGGTGCTTCATGATACCATTTGTTCAGAGTCTGACACTTCAAAAACTTTAACATATATTGCTTGTACCTAACTATATATGATTATATATTGCTGTTCAGTCACTAAGTCGTGTCTGACTCATTGTGACTCCATGGACTTCAGCAGACCATGGCTTCCTTTCCTTCACTATATATGTAGTAAAATATTAAAGTATTGAATATGGGGTGGTGTTTACCTCTGAGGGGAAGGAAGAAGAAGGAATATATAACGACTATACAAATGGATTTCATCCTCATTATTAGAGTTGGGTGGTGATTTCTCATATGTTCTCTTAAGTTAGTTTAGATTCTCTGATTTTAACATAAAATAAAAGTAGTACAAAGTGTCAAAAGTGAGAAAGTATATAATAATGGGATACTACTAAAAAACATCATGCACACATACAAACACAGATAAAGTGGGGAAATCTGAAAACCTGTGTACTGTACCAATATCTATATCCTGGTTATAGTGTGTTACTATAAATTTGTAAGATGCTACCAATGGGGGAAACTAGGTAAATATTTGGGCTTCCTTGCTGGCTTGAACTGTAAAGAATTTGCCTGCAATGCAGCAGCCCTGGGTTCAGGATCTTCTTATTTAATCTCTTACAAATGCATGTGAGTTATATCAATAATTATTTCAATTTAAAATAAAAATAATTTAAAAATATTAAAAATATGATGCTTCCACGAGTATACCTAAGATAAAATTGGCTTTCATTAAAATTCAAAGATTTTAAAACTTTATAAGGATGAAGAAAATTTGCCACAACTGTCAATCACAAAATTATTTGATTTCATTTCCAAGTTGATTTTTTTCCCTAATACTGAGTAGCACCTTGGCCCCATGTATATAGTGTGTGCCTGGCTTGTCTATAGTAAACAAAATGATCAAATGTATAGAAAAATCACCAAAAAATAATTTTATCTGTCTTCTGGGAATTACAAATGTGAACTTGAACATTACTTATTTAATAAATGAAAAGGAGCACATATTAGCTCTCATTCTGCATATATGAAAAAAAATACCACCTTTGTCAATAATATTACAACTTACAGTGAGTTTGCACCAAACAACTTTAATACAAAAACTGACAACCGAATAGACTATTTCAAGCCTGGTCATGTGCCAAGTCCTAATAATCTTTGGAGCCTGTGGAAAAGCAGAATCCCAGTCAAGCCTCAAAATTTCTGAATTGAAGTCCCTTAGGATTGGGAAGAAGAATCTACATTTACATGAAATTTTAATATACAATTTCTGTGCAATAAAACTTCAGACTACCAGTTTTAACATTTGCATATTCTTGTTGATTGTCACCTTTTACAAAATTAATCAACTGTCTGCACATCATATATGGGTTGCACTTTTAAACTGTAAAGTCCATTCCCTTTTAATCTGATAGGTTATTTTGTATCTAACTGGGCATGAGTAAGTACTTGTGTGTAGCCAAGTGAGACCATCAAAACTATTATGTAGAACCTAGGTGAGCTTAAGAGCAATTAAACAGACAACAGAGTTCGCAGAAATAGAAAAACAGTCCATTGCATTGTTTCCCATCTTTGTGAAAAAGCACCTTTCGTTTTATTTGCATTACTAAAAGCACCAAGTGCATGTAAAAATATATTTGGTGTTATATATGAGAGTAGAGAAACTCATAATTTTGTTCCTAGCAATGTCTGACTGCTGGTAAGGCTCAATGAGTCCTTATTTTTTCCTTTTTTAATAAATGAATTGGATCCCTGGAGCACAACATGCCATGTAGACAGAACCTGGAAGATATTTTCTGAAGTACCTTTTAACTAGGCTTTAGAATAATTAGGCTTTCCTATGGGCAACCACACTGATAATCTGAGGTAGGTGTCTAATTTCAGTGTCTTTACACATCCTCAACCTATCTTGAGCTCACCTGATTTTAACACACATCCAGCACTGCCTTGCTGGGCTAATGGAGAGTCATGTGGGACACACCAGGAGGTACTTAAATATGCTTGGTCTTGATGCCTCTCTCATTGTCCAATTACCTGACTCTTGGAAGTTACAGCTCATGGAATTTTGGACCTGGCACACCAGGGCAGTTGATCAAACACAGATTCTCAGACCCAGAATTCACATTTCAGCTCTAGCTCAGAATGAAGATCTGCCAAGCTCCTGGGATGATTTAGCACAGAGGACTTGAAATAGCTACAGGAAATGCAAAACTTTCTGTCAATTTGAATGGTTCCTGTCACTTTTTTAGAACACCTGGCACTCTTATATTTAAATTACAATTCCAGTTTTAATTGGAAGGAAACTAACAATAAGCCCCTTTCTGCTTCTATAGTACTTTAGGTCTGGCTTTCCTTTAATTTTCTGAAAAGGCAGATTTGGGAAATGAAATTAGCAATGCAAGGTGAACCTAGTGTGAATTTTGCTGAAGATTATGCAAATACAGGAAATTATAATTCTATCAGGACGTCATTACATGTGTCTACTTAGACACACATTTTCTGCTATGTTTAAGTTAAACAAAACACTAAATGACTATGTAGTATGACATCTCATTAATATGTTTCCATTCACATCTGTGCCTTTAGTATAAAAAAAACTGACTGCTTCAGTGATAAGAGATTAGGTCCTTTAATTAGAAACAAATGATAAATCACAGTTAACCCCATGTGATGCTTTCTAAAACTTCCATCAAATATTCCTCTTAAAACATTATTAAACACAAGTTCCCCAGATCTACTTCCTAGAAAGTGCCATTTAACAAAACCCAGGCAGGATGTTAATACTGGGGCCGAATTACAGGTTGCCAAAGCATTTCCTGTGAGGGGATTGACAGGGGATCATTTTGTTATGGGGCCACCTCCAGTGTGTTGTGACAACCACTCATTACACCTCTGCGCACAGCACTCAGCTGTAGGTTCTACAAGATGCAAATAGCTCCAAATGGGTTCAATTTAGAGCGAGTAGATAATGTATCATTCACTTCACTAAGGTAGAAGCTTTTAATTTTTCAAGAACAAGGAAGAGAAGAACACTACAGTTGCTGGAAATAAAGATTTAGTTAACCAACTATGCCTGAGAAATGGAGTCACAATAGCAATATCTGTTACATTATAAATAAAAACAGTTTACCTGCATTGTTTCCCCTTGGCCTAAACCAAAACACCAAGTGGTCAAGTGAGCATCACCTCTCAATACATATAATTATCCACTTAAGAGCTCCATGTCAAAAACTAGTAACCTCTAAGTCATGGTAGGTTTTTCGCTTACAAAAGGAACTGCTTACAAAGCTACTATGGTTAATTATAATAATATTCAAAAAGTGTTTAAAACGCATTTTGATATGGAAAAAAGTACCATGGTAAGCTTTTCACAGTTAGACTTTAATGTTTTAGTGTGTTAGCTTTTCTACCCCTCTGTGATTTTACTCCCACTGTTCTATTACTGATTTTGGTAAGTGTTGCTAACAATGGAATGCTGCAAGTCCCTACTACCAGTTATTTACACAAGAGAGTTATGCTAATATGGATTGAAAAAGTCAATAAGCCTATTTAAGATTCCTGTGTTTAACAAAGCCACAGGAGAAGCCAGGGACCTACAAAAACAGGCTCATGTGAAAAGATAGCTGTTTTCTGCTATGAGTACATTAATGAACAGAACTCTCTCTGCTCAAAATTGTCAGATCTCTCTGGTCATGATTACTAAAATCCTCTGAATGTTAATGTTCTTTTGTTTTAAGCTAAAAATTAATTATCCACTAGAAATCAACTGAGGTGTGCCTATATTTGATCTATGTGAAAATGATAACAAATTTATCTAAAAATTTTTGAACTGGAAACTATTTCTTTAACTTACTCAGGATATAGAACACTTATAAAAGTAATGATTCATAAAGCTTGAAAATTAAGCTTTAAAGATTACTTTTCCATTAGAAAAAGCATGTACATTATATACATATATATATATGCAAACAGACATATAGAACCATTCCAGTTACTGTTTATATGTTGAAGACCTTTAATGTACTTTGTATAAATTATATATATATATATACACACACACATATATATGCTTATAGACATATAGACATATGTGTCCCTCTCAGAGAGAGAAGTCCATTTTGGATTTGATCCCAGGAATCACTGGTAGGAGAAAGTAAAAGTGGCATAGGGAAGAGAAGGCAGTCATTAAAGTTGGAATGATCAAGCAAGTTGTTTACTTCTGCTGAGGAAATCTGGGGGTCTGTATAGCATGCACCATAGAGTTACCCATCAATGTGGCAAAGGAACCTAGCATTTATAGACTTATTTCCATCAGTCATTGGCTGAGTGCTATTCCTAGGGTATGTATAATAATTCTCTAACACTTAGGTGGTTTAATTAAAATAAAACTCGAGGAACAGGTAATATTGGGTTTATACTACTATCTATTCCTTTATAGTAACTTATTTCCGCCCTTTGGGCTGCTACAACAAAATACTAAAGACTGAGTGGCTTAGAAACAACAGAAATTCATTTCTCACAGTTCTGAAGGCTAGAAAGTCCAAGATCAAGGCACCAACAGCTTTGATGTCTAGTGAGGGCCTAACACTGGTCCATAGATAGCTGACTACTTGCTGTGACCTCACACGGTGGAAGGAGCAAGGGAGCTCTCTAGGGCATCATATAAAGGTTTCTCCTAGGGGCTTCACCCCCTGACCTAATCATTTCTAAAAGACCCATCTCCTAATACCAACAGCTTGATGATTGGGGTTTCAACAGAGGAATTCTGAGGTGTCAAAAACATTCAGTCTATAGTATCAATGGAAGGCATAATTCTTAGTTGGCAATGCTGCTTTTTGGACCGAGATTATATTTCCTAGTCGTCCCTGACCAAGCTTCATTTAATGAGATATAATCAGAAGTGTTTGTGCAACTTCTAAGCACTGATCTTAACAGTTAAAAAAAAATAATTCTCTTTTTTCAATTTGGCCTCCTTCCTACTGCCTGGAATATAGACCTAAAGCCTGGAGTTCTAACAGCCATTCTGGACCATGAGGGTAAAATTTTGTGTTAATGAGAACTGAATTCTAAAAAATTTATCTCCAGACTTTACATGTGAAAGAAATACAGCTATATCTTGTTTAAAAATATTATCTTTGGATTTTCTGTCACATGCAGCTGAACCTAATGTCAACCATTATAGTTACTGTTTGTAATAATTTGGAAACCTATAATATACTTTGTACAAATTTCATGAAATATATATATTTTATGTAAATAGCAATAACAATGAAACATATTAAGGAAAAGAACACATTAGGTAGGAATGCTTATTATAAAAAATATCAATTTTCCCTACGTTAACCTATAGATCAAGTACAATTTCAGAGAAAATTCAGGAGTATTTTATCTTTAGTTTTATAGATGTTCTTCTAAATGTAATATATAAGAGAAAACCACAAGAGTACCCAAGATACTTTTGAAAACGGAAGTTCTACTTAGCAGATTTCAAGAATTCTATAAAAATATATTAATTAAGAATGTTCATTATTAATACAGGTTTAGAGAATTGTACAAAAGAGCTAAGTTATGAACCTGTGCACTATAAATTTATACATGCATAGTTGTACATATGTGCACACACATGTTCATATGCACACATATGTAATAAGGTTGCAATTGGAGATCACAGTTGGAACTGATGCAAAAAGGGAAAAATACAGATGAACTCCTACCTTAAAAGATGCTACTTCAGATGAACCAACTTAAATTCAAAGTACTATTTCAAAATATTTAGATAAATTATGTATTTATGTCCTGAGCTAAGGAATCATTTCTCAAGGAAGATCAAAGAATCCCAAAACTATAGAACTAAATTTGTACAAATTATACTTTAATAAACATGAGAATTGGGCTATAGAAAGATAGGCAATGGCAAATTGATGCTTTTGAACTGTAGTGTTGGAGAAGACTCTTGACAGTCCCTTGGACTGCAGGAGACTCAACCAGTTCATCCTAAAGGAAATCAGTCCTGAATATTCATTGGAAGGACTGATGCTGAAGCTGAAGCTCCAATACTTTAGCCACCTGATACGAAGGACTCATTGGAAAAGACCCTGATACTACAAGATATTGAAGGCGAGAGGAGAAGGGGATGACACAGGATGAGATGGTTGGATGGCTTCACTGACTTGATGGACATGAGTTTGAGTAAGATCCAGGAGTTGGTGATGGACAGGGAAGCCTGGTGTGCTGCAGTCCATGGGGTCGCAAAGAGTTGGACATGACTGAGCAACTGAACTGAACTGAAAATTACACATCTGTTTATCAAATTTTATGTATATTTAAAAAAATGAGAAGATATTTGGAATACCAAACAATATTGGTTAGCATTCAGGTTAGTTAGCCATATTAATAAGAGATTCTACTCTTTTTAGAAAACTTGGCAAAAATATAAAATTACATTTCATAGAAACCAAAAAATCAATAAATATATGAAAAGGTGCTTAATTCCATTAGTAATCAGAGTTAGGCAGAT
This sequence comes from Odocoileus virginianus, assembly GCF_023699985.2. Classification (NCBI taxonomy): domain Eukaryota; kingdom Metazoa; phylum Chordata; class Mammalia; order Artiodactyla; family Cervidae; genus Odocoileus; species Odocoileus virginianus. Next base: position 40,603,227 of record NC_069686.1, on the reverse strand, counting down.
TAAAACTTCAATAATAAACTGTTTCAAATTATCACACTGTCAAAATTTTAAATGATACCAGTCAAATTTTATACACTGTTAGTGGAAGTATAAATTGGGACCACTACTTCAGAAAACAATTTGCAAAACTTATAGACATTTCTATAATAGCAAAATATGAGGGTGAACCAATGACAGGATAATAAATAATTGTTGGTATATTCATATACTATAATATTATAGAGAAGGAAAAAGAAATATGCCACAACATGTATGAATCTCTAAATATAATATTGAGCAAAGAGAAATAGCAGAATAATACAATATAATCTGTAAGACCTTATGTATCTTTGGCTCTGAACTAATGTGAACATGTATAGCATAAAAGCTCACAAGATTCAGGTTGACCTAAATATTCTTAGCACGAAAAAGCAAACAAATCTCCCCAAATCAAACTAGAAATAATTCAAGTTATCACTAGACAGGACTGTTAAAACCTCACTGAAAAATTCAAACATTGGTTAGAATCTTCAGAATTTTCTACTAGTGGCTAAATTAGTCCCAGAATAAATGTTTCACTGTCTTTTCTATAATAAATCTTTTAAAAAGGAGCCTCAAAAGGATAAAATTGATCTGTTAGTAAGTTAACTGCATGCCAGAACAAAGTCTAACATTCTTAAAGAAATGATACAAGTTTTATATCAAGAAATGATAGAAATGAAATTTTGGAAAGTCTGGCATCCAAAATATATTTCTAGGCATATGAAGTTAAGAAAAGAATCCAATTAATCAAAATATATCTGGAATTTAGGAAAAGAATAGAATTAGAAGATAAAATTTTAACCATCATAAAGGTAATACTAGGATGTAAAGTACAACGTGAATCTAATGAGGAGAGTGAATAAAGATACAAAAACTAAACTGAAACTTCTTGAGATGAAATACATATGTTAAATGGAAAATACATTGGATGGGATTAACAGATAATTAGATTCTGCAGAAAGAATGAAGAGTAATTTGAACTTAAAGACAGTAATAGAAATTATTCAAAATAAAGCATAGAGGAAAACAAACACTGAAAAATAAAAAGTGGCATATTAGTAACCTGTGGGACTCTACTGGTTTTCTATTGTTTCCATACAAATTACCACAAACTAAGTGGCTTAACTAACAAGAATTTGTTATGCTACAATTCTGTGGGTTAGAAATCCAACATAGGACTTACTGGGCTTCAATCAAGGTATAGGCATGATTACATTCCTTCCAAAAATTTAGAGTAGAATCTGTTTCCTTGTCTTTTCAGTTTCTAGAGGCTATCCAAATTTCTTGGCTCACAGTTTTTTTTCCCATTTTTAAGTCAACACCAGTAAATTGAATCCTCATATCCCTCTGACCCTCTAATCGTCATTGCTCTTTCTGTGATCACAATGAGAGAAGGCTCTTTGCTTTTAAGGGCCTATGTAAATACTAGACCCACTCAGATAATCCAGGAAAATCTTTCCATCTTAATGTCCTTAACATTGTCACATCTGTAAAATCCTTTTTGTAAGGGACATATTCACAGACTCCAGAGATAAGGATATAGTTATGGCAGGGAAGCATAATTCTGAGAACCATAGAAACTAAACAAAAAAATCATCTAATACATGAGTAAATGTGATTTCAGGGGATGGGAAACCAAAGATATTTACAGAAATCATAAAAATTTTTCCAAATCTGACAAAAACTATAAATATACATATGCAAAAATCTCATCAAAATTCATATAGAATAAACACCTAAAGGCATAACAAAATCAAAATCCTACAACCAATGACAAAGAGTAAATCTTGAAAGTATTCAGAGAAAAAAATGACACAGTATGCACACAGAACAGAGATAAAACAACAGTAATCTTGTTTTCTGAAACTACATCTGCCTAAAGGCAATGGAAGAACATCTTTAAACACTGTGAGAGTCAATTCCTCAGTTCAGTTCAGTCGCTCAGTCGTGTCTGACTCTTTGCAACCCCATGAATCGCAGCACGCCAAGCCTCCCTGTCCATTACCAACTCCCAGACTTTACTCAAACTCATGTCCATCGAGTTGGTGACGCCATCCAGCCATCTCATCCTCTGTCGTCCCCTGCTCCTCCTGCCCTCAATCTCTCCCAGCATTAGGGTCTTTTCCAATGAGTCGACTCTTCGCATGAGGTGGCCAAGTATTGGAGTTTCAGCTTCAGCATCAGTCCTTCCAATGAATACCCAGGACTGATCTCCTTTAGGATGGACTGGTTGGATCTCCTTGCAGTCCAAGGGACTCTCAAGAGTCTTCTCCAACACCACAGCTCAAAAGCATCAATTCTTTGATGCTCAGCTTTCTTCATAGTCCAACTCTCACATCCATACGTGACCACTGGAAAAACCATAGCCTTGACTAGATGGACCTTTTTTGGCAAAGTAATGTCTCTGCTTTTTAATATGCTATCTAGGTTGGTCATAACTTTCCTTCCAAGGAGGAAGCATCTTTTAATTTCATGGCTGCAATCATCATCTGCAGTGACTTTGGAGCCCAAAAAACTAAAGTCTGACACTGTTTCCACTGTTTCCCCACCTATTTCCCATGAAGTGATGGGACCAGATGCCATGATCTTAGTTTTCTGAATGTTGAGCTTTAAGCCAACTTTTTCACTCTCCTTTTCCATTTTCATCAAGAGACCTTTTAGTTCCTCTTCACTTTCTGCCATAAGGGTGGTGTCATCTACATATATGAGGTTATTGATATTTCTCCTGGCAATCTTGATTCCAGCTTATGCTTCTTCCAGCCCAGCATTTCTCATGATGTACTTTGCATATAATTTTTAAATAAGCAGGGTGACAAAATACAGCCTTGATGTACTCCTTTTCCTATTTGGAAACAGTCAATTCCTAGGCAGGTTGATAAGAAGTCCTGGGGTCCCCAAGGAGAGAGAGGTTTGGAATTATCAAGGAGGAGGGAAGGACAAATGTGTTTTGTGTTTTTTTTTCCCTTTACATTCCTTAGTCTTAGTCACATAAAATGTTTTTATCTTTAAGCCTGGAACTGATGATTACACAACAAGCAACTCAGTTTAAACTCGGTACTAGTGCTTATATAACAACAATGCATCCTGCTTGAGGACAGTTTCTCCTTCCTGAAAACCTTCTGGTTAATCCTGTTATCTCAAAATGTAAATTATGGGAGTGGGTCTAGTAAGATCTTTACAACCTCCAGACATTCTTTTGATTCAATGTAATAACTAATTAAAAGTATATAACTCCCTTGCTAACACCAGCTAAGAGGGCACTCTTTCTGCTGACTTCTGATGTCAGAAGCTTATCTCTTTTATACTTTAATAAAACTTCATTACACAAAAGCTCTGAGTGATCAAGACTTTTCTCTGGCCCCAGATTGAATTTTTCTCCCCCAGAGGCCAAGAATCCCAGTGTCTTTTTTGGTTCAGCAACAATCTTTCAATTGGAGGGACAGCTGCATGAACGACTATAAAGCTCATATTTTGTACTTAGCAAAATATCAAGAGTCTTTTGAAAGAAGTCTTTTCAGAAGATGAAAGTTGAGAGAACTCACCATCAGCTAACTGAACTACAAGATATGTTAAAGGAAATTCTTCAGGCAAAAGGAAACTGATACCAGATGGACATTGGATCTACATAAAGCAATAATGAGGGTCACACATGATAAGTAAGTGGTAACATGTACAGTTTTTTTCTCTCATTTTAATATCTTTGAAAGATAATAAGCTATTTAAAAAATAGCAAGGTACTTTGAGTTTCATAATGTTAGGTAGTTAGAATAGGAAACAGGAGTCCAGAATGGTGGTGGATAAAAGACAAGGAAGGAAAATAGAACAAAGGAAGGTCAAAGGAAGTTCTGAGGACCTGCGTGAGGACCTCAGGTAGAACAAACAGCACTCCTGTCTAGCCCAGTTTACATATTGGAGGCCCAGGGTGGAGGAAAAAACATATAACAAGAGGAGGCAAAGGTCTCTCTCTCTCTCCCCCCAACTGCACTCTGGTTCGCATCTTTGGGTCGGCATGCCCTCATGCCTGGAGGATGGATTCTCCTGCTATTCTCTAAATAAAATAGAGCTGTAACACTGATATGTCTAAGAGCTATAACACAGTCTGTCCAAGACCTGAGAGCTGAGACGCGCCGAGGGCTTTAATGTCTATCACTCCAAATCTTTTTTGTGATGAGACAGAACTGAGGAGAATACACTCGCCTGACAATAACATCTAGAGGTAAACTGTATGACAAAAAAGCACAAGGGATAAGAGAAATAAAAGCGAAGTATATGTTAAAAGTGCTTGCATTCTGTATGGATTGTCTAATAAAAGTTATTGTTGTCACTAAGTCATGTTTGACTCTTTTGTGTCCCCATGGACTGTAAGCCCATCAGGCTCCTCTGTCCATGAAATTTCCAGGCAATATACTGGAGTAGATTGCCATTTCCTTCTTCAATGATAGTAGTTAAAATGAACTAAAAGTTTAAAATTTCTCTCATTAAATCTAAGGCAACTAAAATTATAAGTCATAGATAATATTCCAATAGTGCAGATAAAATGTAATCACAAACCATCAAAATAATCCACATGTAGGCAGGAAAAAGAAGAAAAACATATTGTATACATATAAATTAAATGGTAAATGGTGATTTAAATGCAACCATATCAACATTTGCATTAAATGCAGATGACTTAAATAGTCCAAAGAATTAATAGAAATGTTTAGATTGTGTAAAAAAGTGAGACTAAGCTATAAGCAAAGTTTATACAAAATGTACACAAAGACTTGCTTTAAATATAAAAATGTTAGATGTTAAAAAAAAAAATTGAAAATGAGATACCACACAATTCTTAATCAAAAGAAAGTTGAAAACTCCATAATAATATTAGAAACAGAATGAGATGGTTGGATGCATCATGGACTCAATGGACATGAGTTCAAATAAACTCCAGGAGATAGTGAAGGACAGGGAAGCCTGTAATACTGCAGTCCAAGGGAAAGCAAAGAGTCAGACACAACTGAGCAACTGAACAACAACAACAACCTTAGAAAAGTAGCTAAGTAAAAAAAAAATTAAAATAAAAGATATATTATAATGAAAAATGGGTAGGTAAATTCACCAAAATGGCATAACCATTCTACATGTTTATGTACCTAATATCAGAGTCATAAAGCAAAATTAGAGTCATAAAGCAAAAATGGACAGAACTAACAAAAGAAAATACATTAACAATTATGGTTTAAGATTTTAGCACTTCTTTCCCAGTAATTGGTAGAACATATTGTCCAAAAAAAAAAAAAAAAAAAAAAAAGGCAGTAATTGAGAAAGCTTGTACAACATATCAACCAATTTGACCTAACTGACATTGCAGAACACTAGGCTCACACAGCATTACAAGTAAACATAAAATATTGACAAAATAAACCATATTCTGGGCCATAAAGCAAAGCATACTGTGCATGCTCCTTCAAATACACCAGAAACAAACAAAAAATTCAATTTAATATCAATTAAATAAAGATTTCATGACAACCACAAATACACGGCAATTATATAACACACTTCTAAACAAATTAAAAAATCATGGGTCAAAGAGGAAATTAAAAGGAAATTAAATATAAATAGTTTTTAAAATATCAAACAATTAGTTTGCTAGGTCTGTCTTAAGTACCAAAGACTGGGTCGCTTAAACAATAGATATTCATTTTCTCACACTTCTGGGGGTTAGAAGTCCAAGATCAATGAGTTGGCAGGGTTGTTTCAAGGGGGTCTATCTCCTTGGCTTCTGGATGTCTATTTTTATATTCACATACTCTTCCTTCTGTGCATGTCCTCCATTCTGGCACCAATTACATGTTCTACAATTCAACACGATTACATCACTACCTGGAGAGATAATGTCAGATACCACAAGTTAAAGGCTCGATTTTATAAGACTCTTCCTGGCCACCCCAGACACTAAATACCTGTGCTTCTGAAAGACTGGCTACACCATCACGTTAATACCAAAACCAGACAAAGATGTCACAAAAAAGAAAACTACAGGCCAATATCACTGATGAACATAGATGCAAAAATCCTTAACCAAATTCTAGCAAACAGAATCCAACAACATATTAAAAAGATCATACATCCATGACCAACTGGGCTTTACCCAAGGAAAGCAAGGATTCTTTAATATCTGCAAATCAATCAATGTAAGACACCACATTAACAAATTGAAAGATAAAAACCATATGATTATCTCAATATGTGCAGAAAAAGCCTTTGACAAAATTCAACATCCATTTATGATTAAAACTCTCCAGAAAGCAGGAATAGAAGGAACATACTTCAACATAATAAAAGCTATATATGACAAACCCACAGCAAACATTATCCACAATGGTGAAAAATTGAAAGTATTTCCCCTAAAGTCAGGAACAAGATAAGGGTGCCCACTCTCACCACTACTATTCAACATAGTTTTGGAAGTTTTGGCCACAGCAATCAGAGCAAAAAAATAAATAAAAGGAATCCAGATAGGAAAAGAAGAAGTAAAACTCTCACTGTTTGTAGATGACATGATCCTGTACATATAAAACCCTAAACACTTTGCCAGAAAATTACTAGAGCTAATCAACGAATATAGTAAAGTTGCAGGGTATAAAATTAACACACAGAAATCCCTTGCATTCCTATACACTAACAATGAGAAAACAGAAAGAGAAATTAAGGAAACAATACCATTCACCATTGCAACAAAAAGAGTAAAATACTTAGGAGTATATCTACCTAAAGAAACAAAAGACCTATACATAGAAAACTATAAAACACTGATGAAAGAAATCAAAGAGGACACAAATAGATGGAGAAATATACCGTGTTCATGGATTGGAAGAATCAATAATGTGAAAATGAGTATACTACTCAAAGCAATCTATAGATTCAATGCAATCCCTATCAAGCTACCAATGGTATTTTTCAGAGAACTAGAACAAATAATTTCACAATTTGTATGGAAATACAAAAAACCTCGAATAGCCAAAACAATCTTGAGAAAGAAGAGTGGAACTGGAGGAATCAACCTGCCTGACTTCAGGCTCTACGACAAAGCCACAGTCATCAAGACAGTATGGTATTGGTACAAAGATAGAAATACAGATCAACAGAACAAAACAGAAAGACCAGAGATAAATTTACATACCTATGGACACATTATCTTCGACAAAGGAGGCAAGGATATACAATGGAAAAATGACAACCTCTTTAACAAGTGGTGCTGGGAAAATTGGTCAACCACTTGTAAAAGAATGAAACTAGAACACTTTCTAACACCATACACAAAAACAAACTCAAAATGGATTAAAGATCTAAATGTAAGAACAGACTATAAAACTCCTAGAGGAAAATATAAGTAAAACCCTCTCAGACATAAATCACAGCAAGATCCTCTATGACCTGCCTCCCAGAATACTGGAAATAAAAGCAAAAATAAACAAATGGGACCTAATTAAACTTGAAAGCTTTTGCACAACAAAGGAAACTATAAGCAAGGTGAAAAGATAGCCTTCAGAATGGGAGAAAATAATCGCAAACAAAGTAACAGACAAAGGATTAATCTCAAAAATATACAAGCAACTCCTACAGCTCAATTCCAGAAATTAAAAAAAAATGACCCAATAAAAAAAATGGGCCAAAGAACTAAACAGACATTTCTCCAAAGAAGACTTACAGATGGCTAACAAACACTTGAAAAGATGCTCAACATCACTCATTATCAGAGAAATGCAAATCAAAACCACAATGAGGTACCATTACACGCCAGTAAGAACGGCTGCTATCCAAAAGTCTACAAGCAATAAATGCTGGAGAGGGTATGGAGAAAAGGGAACCCTCTTGCAGTGTTGGTGGGAATGCAAACTAGTACAGCCACTATGGAGAACAGTGTGGAGATTCCTCAATAAACCAGAAATAGAACTGCCATATGACCCAGCAATCCCACTCCTGGGCATACACACCGAGGAAACCAGAACTGAAAGATACACGTGTACCCAATGTTCATCACAGCACTGTTTATAATAGTCAGGATATGGAAGCAAGCTAGATGTCCATCAGTAGATGAATAGATAAGAAAGCTATGGTACATATACACAATGGAATATTACTCAGCCATTAAAAAAGAATACATTTGAGTCAGTTCTAATGAGATGGATAAAACTGGAGCCCATTATACAGAGTGAAGTAAGCCAGCAAGATAAACACCAGTACAGTATACTAATGCATATATATGGAATTTAGAAAGATAGCAAAAGGTAGCGATAATCCTATATGCAAGATAGAAAAAGAGACACAAACGTATAGAACAGACTTTTGGACTCAGTGGGAGAAGGCGAGGGTGGGATGATCTGAGAGAATAGCATTGAAACATGTATACTATCAAGTGTGAAAGAGATCACTAGCCCAGGTTGTATGCATGAGACAAGTGCTCAGGGCTGGTGCACTGGGATGACCCAGAGGTATGAGATGGGGAGAGAGGTGGGAGGGGGGTTCAGGATGGGGAACACATCCTGAACTAGGATGTGTAAATCCATGGCTGATTCATGTCAATGTATGGCAAAAACCACTATAATATTGTAAAGTAATTAGCCTCCAACTAATAAAAATAAATGAAAAATAAATAAATAAAATAGGGACATAGCCTAGAACATGGGAATAGAAGGAAATTCATTCTCCTATAAGCAGCTAGATCTCAATTAAATGCAGCTTCTTTTCTTCCTTTCACATTAGATGAGTCAAACTGTGTATAAGCTCCCACTGTCCTCTCTCCTACCACCTGTGTATGTGTATTCATGAGGCTAGAGATGGTCAAAAGGATCCAGGCTGTACAATCAATGGGGTGCCATTTATAAACACAGTAGTACCCTCTGCCCATTTCACTTGCTGTCAGCAATTGACTTATTCCTTAAACTATACATTTTCCAAGCTCTCCAGTTGCTGCATGAAGCTACTGGTGCTGATTTTTTTGGAAAGCTCTCTCCAGTGACTGTAGAAACTGGAGGAAGACAGAGTAGTATAAATGCTGCAGTAATGCAAAAGGTGTAACTTTCCCAGGATTATGGATCCCTCAACCAAAATGAAGAGGAAAATGTGTCAGAGAAGAAGGGTTTTGGGTGCAACAAATATTGATTACCTGCCATCACAATGGGTTTCCCTGATGACTCAGACAGTAAAGAACTTGCCTGTAATGCAGGAAATCTGGGTTTGACCCGTGGGTCTGGAAAAGACCCTGGAGAAGGAAATGGCTATCCACTCCAGTATTCTTGCCTGGAGAATCACATGGACAGAGGAGCCTGGCGGGCTATATAGTCCATGGGGTCACAAAGAGTCAGACACAACTGAGCAACTAACAATACTTTAGCCTTTTCTAGCACACAGCATTAGCCATCACAATAGTCCTAACACCAGTCCATGAGATGGGTGTTATTCTACTCCTTTTGCAGGTGAGAAAACAGGCCAGTGAGGAACATCTTCCTTATTTCTCTTAAGTTAAACTATCTACCAAGGAATCATAGTTAACAACTGCTAATCTTTCAAAGATTAGTTACATTTTAAAGAAAACAGCATGCTAAAGCCAGATGTGTCTTTGAGAGGATCTAATTCAAACCCACATGAGGGTTGAGGTGATTGAGGGAAAGTGAGTTAGGACCCACCCAAGGGCCCCAAGCAGCTGATGCAGAACAGGAGGGAGAACTGTGTCTTCCAGCCCTCACCACTGAGACTTCTTACTTTTCCCATTGTGTAAGATCTTAAATGTGTGGCTTCCATTTGCACGTCTGCTTAATGTAAATAAAGACATCACTTGATTTCCTTCACCAAGGAGTATCAGGATCAACACACTTATTCTCTCTCCTGGTAGATACAGGATAAGAAAACTCACTATGGGTTCCAGTAGGGTGACCACAACCATCCTCTATCTCCCTCATCAAACCCAGCTATCTTTCAGTTTCCCTTACTGAGGTAGTTGTTGTATGAGTACAAATCATTACTAACAGGATTCAAGCTTCTGCTTGTTGAAAACATCCTACTAGCTTCTATGCCATGAGCTCTCTATTCATTCTAATTCAGCCTCATGCTTACCCTGCTGGCTCAGTAGTGTTATCAGAACAGCTAAGAGACTTGCCCGAGGTCATTCATCTAATATTTGTCAGAGCTGAGATTCAACTCCAGCTCAGCATCCTGCCTGGATCATTAGTGTCCCCTCAAGAGACAATTAAGAAAAAAAAAAAAAAAAGACTGGCTACAGATTGGAATTTCCGTCATCCCTCTCCTTAGGTTTGACTATTTTGCTTGATCTGCTCACGGAACTCAGAGAAGCATTTTAGTTACTAGATTACTGGTTTGTTTCAAATGAATATGGGCTTCCCTGGTGGTTCAGTGGTGAAGAATCACCCTGCAATTCACGAACCACAGCAGATGTGGGTTCAATTCCTGGGTCGGGAAGATCCCCTGGAGGAGTTTATGGCATCCCACTCCAGTATTCTTGCCTGGAGAATCACATGGACAGAGGAGCCTGGGGGGCTACAGTCCACAGGGTCACAAAGAGTCAGACATGACTGACAGGACTTAGCACTCACACATGTACAAATGAATATACCTGTAAACAGTCAGATGGAAAAGATACATAGGACAAAGTACAAGGAAAGGATGAGGAGTGTCTATGCTCCTTCTGAGTATGTCACTCTTTCAGAATCTCCATGAACTCACCTGACTGTAAGTTCTCTGAACCCCGTCTTTTGGGGGTTTTATGGAGCCTTCATTACATAGGCATGATTGATTATATTATTGATCATGGGTAACTGAACTCAATCTCCACCCGGTTTCCCTTCCCTGGAACTCAAGGGTGTTGGACTGACAGTGCCAACACTCAAATCAGATTGTTGGCTTCCCTGGACCCCGACCTTAAATGTTTTCCAAAAGTCATCATGTTAACAACAAAAGACAACTTTATTGCTCTCATCCTAGGCAATCCCAAGGCTATTAAGAGCTCTGTGCCAGGAACAGGATGGAAATCACTTATACATTCTTAGTATAAATCATAGTATCACAATGTCTGTGTCTTAATTTCCTCTTTTTTTTAAGAATACCAGTCATATTGGATTGTTGTTGTTTTGGTTTAGTTGCCAGATCATGTTCAACTTTTTTTTGTGATACCATAGACTGATGCTGAGGCTGAAACTCCAATACTTTGGCCACCTCATGCAAAGAGCTGACTCATTGGAAAAGACCCTGATGCTGGGAGGGATTGGGGGCAGGAGAAGAAGGGGATAACAGAGGATAAGATGGCTGGATAGCACCACCGACTCGATGGATATGAATTTGGGTGAACTCCGGGAGTTGGTGATGGACAGGGAGGCCTGGCATGCTGCGATTCATGGGGTCGCAAAGAGTTGGACACGACTGAGCGACTGACGTGAACTGAACTGAGACTGTAGCCTGCCAGGCTTCTCTGTCCTAGGGCTTTCCAATGTAAGAATACTGGAGTGGGTTGCCATTTCTTTCTCCAGGGTATCTTCCCAGCCCAGGAACTGAACTCACAATCTCCTGCATTGCAGGCAAATTCTTTACCACTGAACACCTGGGTTAGGGCCCACCTAATGATACCATTTTTATCTTAATAACTACTAATTCTTTAAAGGCCCTATCTGAAAACACATTCTGAAGTACTGGAGGTTAGCACCTCAACATATTAATTTTGTAGGGATGGAAGGAGGGACACATTTTAGCTTATAATACAACTCTTTTATAAACAAGAAAATTGTCTTAAAGCATTGATCTGAGCTTCTATCTTCAGAAATTAGGGGAGGAAGAACATAGCGAAAGCAAATAAGGGAAGGGAAGAAAATAATAAGGGTAAGCATAGAAATGAACACAACTGGAAACAGAAACCAAATAAACCAATGAAACAGAAGTCTGAATATTTTAGGAAATCAGTGAAATTGATAAAACTCTATGCAAGTGGATAAATTAAAAAGAAAGAAAGACAACAAAACATCAGGAATTAAAGATCTGACATCATTTCAGATTCTGCAGAATTTCAAAAGAGATTAAGAAGCTAGCATAAAAGTTTATACAACGAGTTTGACAACTTATATGAAATGGAAAGTTCTTGAGAGACACAAAGATCAAACCTCATTAAAGAAGAAACAAGGATGAATAGCCATATATCAATAAAGATTGAAGGTAGAAGGAGAAGAGGATGACAGGATGAGATGGTTGGATGGCATCACCGATTCAATGGACATGAACTTGGGCAAACTCCGGGAGATGGTGAGGGAAGCCTGGCATGCTGCAGTCCATGGAGTCATGAAGAGTTGGACACAACTTGGCGAATGAAAAACAATAAAATCAATAATGAAATTTAATTTCTAGCTCTAAATCTTATTGCAAAGGAACTATCTGGCTTAGATAATTATGCTGGTGAATTCTACAAAGATAAAAGGAAATGATAATAGTCATTCTACACAAATTCTTCCAGAAGACAGAAGTGAGAACACTTTAAAATTGATTTTATGAGACTATCAATACAATTATTCTAATTCAGGCAAAGAACATACAAATGAAATTATAGACCAATATTCCTTATGAATATAGATATAAATATTTTAACACAATTATTATAATAAAATTCAGAAATATATATTTAAAGTATAATATATAACAATGAGAAATCAGGTTTTATTCCAGGAATCCAAAAAGTATAACTATAATTTATTAGAATAAAACTGTAGAACAATAGATGCAAAAATAAGGATTTGACTAAATAAACAATTTGTTAATAAATAACAATTGCTCAGTAAACCAGGTGTGGAAAGAAATATCTTCAAACTGATGAGGGGTATCTCTGAAAACTTAATGAAATAAAGAGCGAATGAATTAATTAGTACTTTCTTGATAAGAACATGAATAAGGCAAAGATGTTTTTACTTCTACCACTTTCATTCACCATTGACTTGAAATCCCTAGCTTTTGCAACAGGACAAGAAAAGTAAAAAGACTCAAAAATGAAAAGAAACAGTAAAATTTTATCACAGATGACAATATTTGCTATAGAATGTAGTACAGAATCTACAAAAAGATATTAGTCTGGTTAGAAAGTCATTTCATATAGGTTCAGTATGCAAATGTCCACTATATCCCTATGTCCTATCAGTGAACAAATGGCAAATTAAATAAATTAGAAAATTTCTATGATAGCACATAAAACCAGGTTTAACCTAAAGATGGATTTAACAAAATATAAAAAAGCCATACACAGGAAATTCCAAAAGGTAGCTCAGAGGTATCATCAAAAAAGCAAGACAGTTCCAGAAAAAACATCTATTTATGCTTTATTGACTATGCCAAAGCCTTTCACTGTGTGGATCACAATAAACTGTAGAAAATTCTGAAAGAGATGGGAATACCAGACCACCTGACCACCTCTTGAGAAACCTGTATGCAGGTCAGGAAGCAACAGTTAGAACTGGACATGGAACAACAGACTGGTTGTTGTTCAAGGCTATATATTGTCACCCTGCATATTTAACTTATGTGCAGAGTACATCATGAGGAACGCTGGGCTAGAAGAAGCACAAGCTGGAATCAAGATTGCAGGGAGAAATATCAATAACCTCAGATATGCAGATGACACCACCCTCATGGCAAAAAAGTGAAAAAGAACTAAAGAGCCTCTTGATGAAAGTGAAAGAGGAGAGTGAAAAAATTGGCTTAACATCAACATTCAGAAAACTAAGATCATGGCATCTGGTCCCATCACTTCATGGCAAATAGATGGGAAAACAGTGGAAACAGTGGTAGACTTTATTTTGGGGGGCTCCAAAATCATTGCAGATGGTGATTGCAGCCATGAGATTAGAAGATACTTGCTCCTTGGAAGAAAAGTTATGACTCACATAGACAGCATATTAAAAAGCAGAGGCATTACTTTGCTAACAAAGGTCAATCTAGTCAAGACTATGGTTTTTCCAGTGGTCACGTATGGATGTGAGAGTTGGACTGTGAAGAAAGCTGAGTGCTGACGAATTGATGCTTTTGAACTGTGGTGTTGGAGAAGACTCTTGAGAGTCCCTTGGACTGCAAGGAGATCCAACCAGTCCATCCTAAAGGAGACCAGTCCTGGGTGTTCATTGGAAGGACTGACGCTGAAGCTGAAACTCCAGTACTTTGGCCACCTCACGCGAAGAGTTGACTCATTTGAAAAGACCCTGATGCTGGGAAAGATTGAGGGCAGGAGGAGCAGGGGACGACAGAGGATGAGATGGCTGGATGACATCACCTACCCCAGGGATATGAGTTTGGGTAGACTCTGGGAGTTGGTGATGGACAGGGAGGCCTGGCGTGCTGCAGTTCATGGGGTCACAAAGAGTCAGACACAACTGAGTGACTGAACTGAATTGAACTGAAATATTTGGAAAGATACCATGTGGATAAGAATGGCAATACTGGCTATTATGACAATGCCATATTTTTAAAGGCTCAAGCTATGTTCAATATGACAAATCATTTGGAAATATATATATCAAAATCACAATGAGTTACCACTTTTCACTCTCAAAAGTATGGCCATTAATAAAAAGAAATATGTAGGAAATAATTGTGGCAAGGATGTAGAGAAAGTGTAACCCTTCTGCACTACTTGTAGAAATATAAAGTGATATAGACACTATGGAAAACAACACAATGATTCTTTAAAATGTTAAACACAGAATTAGCATGCAATCCAGCAGTTCTCAGTACACATGCAAAAGAATTGAAAGAACTCAAGCAAATATTTGTACATCTGTGTTAGTAGTATCATCAGTCACACTAGTCAAAAGGTAGAAACAACCCAAAAGTTCAACAGATGAATAAAAAAGTGTGGTTTATAATACAATGGACTATTATTCTGCCTTAAAAGGGAATAAAATTCTGACACATTCTGTAACATAGGTGAATCCTGAAACATTATTCTAAATGAAACAAGTCTAACACAAAAGTACAAATATAATTCCACTTACTTGAGGTATCTACAACAGTCAAATTTACAGAAAGAACAGTGGTTGCCAGAGGCTAGATGTGGGAAGAATGGAGAATTATTGTTAAATGACACAATTTCAACTTGGGGATTTGAGAAAGTTCTGGAGGTAGATGGTGGTAATAGTTGTACCACAATGTAAACATACTTAATGTCACTGAACTGGACATCTAAAATGCTGAAAATGGTAAATTTTATTATTGTATTTCTTAACTACCATAAAAGTATCAGTCTTAGATTCAGGACAACCCCAGTCATATTCATGTAGTATCTTTTGGTAGAAATTGAAAAACTTATTCTAAAATTAGCATGAAAATGCAAAATATAGAGTAGTCAAAAAATAATTTCAATAAAAATGAATAAATTTGGAGTACGTGATTTATAGACATACTATAAAGTTACAATAATCAGTCACTTTAGTCGTGTCCAACTCTTTGTAAACCTCTGGACTGTAGCCTACCAGGTTCCTCTGTCTATGGAATTCTCTAGGCAAGAAATACTGGAGTGGGTTGCCATGCCCTCCTCCAGGGATACTCCTGACACAGGGATCAAAACCACATCCCTTACATCTCCTGCATTGGCAGGTGGAGTCTTTACTGGCACAACCTGGGAAGCCCCTACAATAATGAAGTTAAGGTGGTACTGGTATCACGATAAACATATAAATCATTGAATTGAAATGGAAGAGAATTTAGATATAAATTTCTAGCAAAGAAGGCAGGTAATTCAAAGAAAAAGGAAAATTAAGGGTGCATGAAAGACATGAATACCCATACAAAAGACAGAAATAAATCTTGACCCTTACCTTGAACCATGTAAAAAAATTACCTCAAAATGGGTCATTTTTAGATCTAAACAAAAATGCTAAACCTATATAACTTTTATAAGAAGACTGGGAAGAATATCTTATAACTTTAAAGAAACCAAATATTTCTAATATGTAGAATATTAACCATAAAACAAAAAAAGACAAATATGGCTTTCTCAAAAGTAAAAACTTCTGCTCTTTGAAAGGTATTATTTAGTACATGAGAAGGCAAGGAAAAGACTGAGGGAAAATATTTGCAGAATACATTTCTAATAAATGACTTCTATCCAGCAATACATAAAGAATTCTTAAAACTCAGTAATAAAAATATAAACAACATGAGTAATAAATGCAATGTGCAAAAGATTTTAAATTTACAAAGGAGTATATAAACTGTACATAAACATCATAAAATATGTTTAATATCATTTCTAGTTGATAAAATGCAAATAAAAGACTATGGAGACAATAATAATGGTTGGCAAGAATTCAGAGTTATGATACTTTCACCAATTGTTGATGGGAAAGAAAAATGCTATAGTCTTTTTAAAAAACAGTTTTGTACTTTTAGTTTTTTTCATGTTAATCATATATTTAGGGCTTCCCTGGTAGCTCAGATGATAAAGAATTCACCTGCAACACAGGAAACCTGGGTTTCGTTCCTTGGTTGGGAAGATCCTCTTAGAGGAGGGAGTGGCAATCAGCTCCAGTATTCTTGTCTGCAGAATTCCATAGACAGAGAGGAGCCTGGTGGGCTACAGTCCACAGGTCACAGAGTCAGACAAGACCAAGCGACTAACCACACACAATCATATATTTATCAAGCTTTTCATCAAACCCACTTCTAGGTATTCTTTACTCAAGAGGAATAAAAATATATGTCCATATAAAAAGTAGTATGCAAATATTCACAGCATCTTTATTCATGACAACCAAACATTTACAACAACCAAAGTGGCTATCAACTGAAAGGAAAATAGAAAAATGAATTATAGTATATCCATACTATGAAATACTACAGAACACTTTAAAAAATGAACTACTGATAAATACAGATGGACTAATCTCAGAAATGTTACATTAAACAAAAGAAGTTAAGGATGAAAGACTATATACTATATTAGTTCATGCATAAGATATTCTAGATATGGCAAAACTAGAATGACAGAAAGTTGATCAAAGGTTGCCAGGGTCTATGGTGGAAGCAGCGGATTGTTGGCAAAGATGCTTGGGAACTTTTCATTGTTAAGGATAAATTCTTCATCTTGACATAGTGATTATTGAATATATTAATGCTAATTCAAATTAAAAAAACTGTAAACAAGTTGAAAACTTTTATTGAATATAAAATATGCCTTCATAAAGGTGATTAAAAAGTAGACATTTTGTTGCATTTGAACACATATGTATCTAGTAAAATGATAGATGCAGGGTATTATTAACACAAAAGCAGAATAGAGGTAACTGGGATGGAACAGGGAGAAACAAATTCTTTGGAAGTCTTGGTAGCTTTCTATTTATGCATCTAGGTACTAGGTACATTTATCTCATTTATTTTTATTTATTCATTTATGTGTTTATTCTAAATATTAGTCTGCATGGATGTGCTATATATATTTATCAGTGAGAAACAAATAGGGAACTAAAAAAAAGTAAAAAAGATTAAATAACCTAGGGATGGATTACATGACAAAAGGTCATTATTCAAGGAACAAATTGTCAGGAAGACAGCAATACCTTCAAAAGGTGTTTTGGTGGGAAGCATAGTATGGCAAATGCAAACTTCTCTTAGAAAACTGAATTTTAGGATATTTCCTTGAATTCTATTTCTAGGAGTATGGAAGAAGAAAGAGGAAGTACAAATCTTACAGAGGTTGCTAGCTATAAAAAGGGAAAGTAACATACTCCAGGAAAATACCCAAGACTTTTTGTTTATTCAGAAAATCAAAAGTATAAAAGAGAAATGCATCATAAATCTATAAATCAGCCTGACTGCATATATGTAAATGTGTTTTATAAAGATTTAGGTTACTATAATTTTGAACTGTCTAAAATTCATTTTACAATTGCCTGCTTTAGAGTTTTCTTTCTTCCCACCTACAGAAGAATGTATATATGAATAGAATTTTAAAAAATGATTAGGAATATGCATGTTTCAAAAACTCAAAGTTAATCATTCAATACATTTCATTTATAATATTTAATGACAATTATCAAAAACATCCAGGTGTAAAAATCTTCAGACCTTTCTGTCTATAACATAGTGGATTATCCTACCTAAAATGAAAAGACAGAAAATAAAAATAAAGTCAAAAAATAAAACTATTCAATGATATCACATAGATCAGAAATGTCAAATAGCTTTCATAGACCCATTTAGAATGATTGCCTAGAGTTCTGTTTTGAGAGACTCTGATTCAAGTCTGCATTTAGGAATAAAATTTCTTATTAATAGGTTAAGAATATCTGCCCTTGGTGGAGAAAGAGAAAGAGTATTGCATCTGCCAAGCATTATCATCCTTATTGTTGGCAATTATATGACTGAAATCAAATAGCATAAAAGTAATATTGTAAAGTAATTAGCCTCCAACTAATAAAAAATAAATGGAAAAAAAATTTTTTTTAATTTTTTAAAAAGTAATCTTTTAACAAACTCTCCCTAGTTATCCCCCTACTTCCACAAAGGAATGTATCCGATTAAATCAAAACCAGTAACTTGATGAAAGTTACGACTTTCTTCCTCTCTCTCTCTCTCCTTTCTTTTCTTCTTTCCTCTTTCCTTCCTTCTTTTTGTCCTTCTTTCCTCTTTCCTTCCTTCCTTTCATTTGTTCATTCACTTAACAATTATTTACTGTACTATGAGGGAGGTCGGATATGGAGATGTATTGGCCTAGCTGGCATGAGGCTCAGAGTGGATATGTTAATAAAATAAACAGCTAAACAAGCAAATGCAACAGAAAAGCAATCTCAAACTGTGATTAGTATTTTCAAGGAAAAATGTAAAGGACAGAGATGTAGAATAGTGGGGTAGACCCCTCCAGCTGGGACCTGAGTGTGAGAAGCAGCCAGAGGAAGGAGCACTCCAAGCAGGAGGAAGGGTCCCTGTGAAGATCCCATGAGGGGAAGAAATTGGAGGCTGAAGCAATGTAAAGGAGGACAGTGTGATGGAGCCATTTGTATAAATTTCAGATTTTTATGAAGTTTTTTAATTTTGGATGGAATGTTGAACTTATGAGTCTCAGTTTCATCACATATAAATTGAGAACAAGGTACTAGGTAATCTGAAAGATTCCTTGAGGTTAAAAAATAAAATGTCTTGTATACTACTAAATAGTCTATCATCTCTAAATAAACTTATCTAGTAAAAACATAGTCAATGCATGTACACCTGTGGCTGATTCATGTCAATGTATGGCAAAAATTACCACAATATTGTAAAGTAATTAGCCTCCAGTTAAAATAAATTAATTATTTTAAAAAAACATAGTTATTCTAGAAGGATTCCATAAAATAATGGAGTTTTGGTATAGATGCTTTCCTTAGATTTAACTGAAGGGAGCGCTGTGTACTTTAAGGAAATTCAGAACATGTAGACAGGAAATAGCTTGTTTTTGTCACAGTGAAAATAAGAACCGAACAGAAAGACATTCTTACTTGCCACCCAATCAAACCACGTTTAAGAATGTGAGGAACAATTAGTAATTAAATTACAGGGAATTTGGGAATATATTCTCCCATAATCAGAGTAAAAATGAATGCTACACAAGTATTTGGAGCAGAATATGAAAATCAAGCTTCAGAATTTTGCTCAAGTGATCTTACCTGCCACAGTTTATCAGTAAAGCAAATGGGTGTAAGCAAATGTATATCTCTTTTTTAGAAAATAATTTGTAACTGTTTTGTTTATTATTATGATTCATAGAGTTTGACATCTCCACTGGATTCAGGATAGAAGGGGTGGGTCATTAGCTTTTCTGCCTCAAGGAAAGAGGTCTCAGCATGCCACCAGCAAAGCTCAAACAGTCTTAATAAGGTCATCAATTATCTCGGCCTGGATATACTTTGAAACCCTGGGAGGTGAAACCCACAAAAAGATGAATTACCTTTCTAAGGGATTTAGCAACACCATCATGGAAGTCAAGGGTTTGAGTGTCCGTCCAGTATGTTCTAGGAAAATGTCTCAGAAGAATTAGATAATGAAAACCAACACCCCATCCTCTGAGAGATGGAATTGCTTAAATGTCTTTAATTGATACTTATTTCTTGGACACCAAAACAAGATTTATTCCTGTTGATATGTATTTTAAAAAATTAATTTGCTTATTTAGGTTGCCTTTATTGATATATAAACAGGTAAAACCTGCATGATAGATACACACACACAAGCACAATTTTAAGGCAAAACAAACAGATAAAACAAACAAAAGAGATACATATAACAAGAAAAATTAAATTCATTAAAACAACAAATTAAAATACCATGTTCATGAGCCACTACCCTAAGACATAACCCTTGTAGACAGACCAATTTAAATAAGTGGGCTGTACACTCTGCCCTCCAACTCCTCCAGGACAGGGCAGTCAGAATATTCCATAAGGGTTTGTCAAGAAGGCCAGTCCCCTGAGGATGAACTCTGGCCAGTGGGATTTGTCCTCAGCTAATTAGTTGAGAGGTGGTGATTTCCCAGGGGGCATCATTGGTCTACACACACACTTTCAATACTTAACACCTTACCACTTACATTTCCTTGACTGCACACGTAAATGACTTACTTATCCTTTGCATCAATAAACTCTCTCCTTGGAGGGCTGCTTGGTTTCAATACTGTCTCATATAGCTAACCTCAAAGGACCAGGGACTTGCTGGTAAATATGCAGAAATACAGTGGAACCTACTGTTGCTGGCTTGTGAGAGTAGAAAATGAAAGTTTCAGGAATTGCAAGCTAATTGCTAGCACCATTATTAACTAATAAACATTTACTTAAAGTATATTTAAGAAAACAAAAAGAATACATACAATTCATCAATTGCTAATTATTTCACTACATTTCACTATTATCTAAATTCTTGATGTTATTTGTATCTATTTTATCTGTATGGTGGAAATACTGTAAAATGATGTGCTACTATGCACTTCTTACCAGCTCTGTGTTCAGCTATGTCATATTAATAGCTTGTAATTGACTGAAGTGGGTATATTTACATGACAAAAATCAGCTAACATTGCAAAAGAGAGCCCCTGTCCCCCATCCCCTTCACCACAGCCTCTTGTTAAAGATTTACCAGCAATGCAACTACTTTGTACATTAACTTATGCAGGACAGAACATCAAAAGATTTTAAACATTACCTGTGATAGCAACACTGACATGTCACTACAAGGTCATGTGAAACCTCTATCAAGCAAACATGGATGAAGAGTTGATGAGTAGAGAGACCTAGTGTGTACAGAGAGCTTGATCCACTTACATCATCTTCATTAAGCTTCACTACAACCAGAGGTCAATATTCCCATTCTACAAATGCATAGATTGCAGTTTATAAACGCTTATAATACTCTGAAGATCTTCCAGCTGAGAAATGGCAGAGCCTGGTCCTCAAGCAAGCAAACTCCTTGAGCAATAACTCTTTTCCACATGACACTCACAAAAGTTCAGGGTACTAGCCTCTCATCAAAGGTCAAAACCTAGGAAATCAGTAACCTAAAATCCTCATTCTACCTTAGAGAATTTGAACACATGTATATGTTTGCATCTGAAAAGACAGCAGGGGGCAGACATCATGTGTCCCTCTCAAGAAAGAAAAACAGATTAAGTAATGAGCAAACACTGAAAGCTTCTGAACACAGAAGAGAAATACTAAAGACTTCACCTTTGAATATATTCTTTTACTCAGAGGATTAAATGACAGGAAAAACAATTGTACAGAACTATTGCTATGCAAAAGGGTTTGATAAAAACGTTGCATGCATTTGTAATTTTTCATTTTCCTCCTATGGTTTTATTATACCTGCTATAAACAAAAGAAAATTGTTCATATTGAAATAATGCTGAAAATACCATTCCCCAGGGAGCTGGTACTAATGCCTATCCTTTACTCTTTACAGAATAAGTATGTAACAAGCATTCATGCTAAATGCCAATGAACTTGGAAACTGACATGTTGATTATCATGTTTGGATATTATTCATTTTATTTATCTTTGAAACTACAAACAAGCAGGCCCATTCTATAAATATTATCTCCATTGGAGAGCTACTGCTAATAAAAAATTCTACATCTTTTTGGCTACCAAATTCACTGAAACTCGTTGTAAATATACAATACTCATTATAACAACATTTTTTCAGTACACACCAAAGACTGTTGGGAAGAAGGAAGAGGCAGTATGGGGAGGGGGTGGATAGGGTAAACCAGTGGAAAGATGCAATGAGAGCTGTGTTGGCTTGGCAAAGTCCCACTGAATAGCAAGCTGGGATTCTTTTTGCCAAACCACTCCAGGCTCCTGAGGGGCGGGGTGTGTCCCATGTCTGTTAAGAGGGCTTCATTCCAATAAGTAGAGGGAATCACTAGTAGGGAAATAAAGATATAAAAGGAATTACCAAACCAAAACCAATGTGCAAGTATACACACAGGCATAACACACACAGATGGGTAGAAAACACACTCAGTGGGAAATATTGGCCTCACAGGGAATATCACCTTGATTTTGTGTGCCCCATTTAGGGTAGGTGCAAGCTAAGAAACCATCAAAAATTAGTAACCTGAGATAATGTACACTGAGTTTAAAAGTTGGAAGCACTCAGTTGGTATTTTAGTACTCTGTGGTTCCAGCTAGGATTATGGCTCAAAAAGGTAGGTTTTCATAATTAGCTGTATGATTGTTTTAGCATGCTCATGGGGGCTCGCTAAATCATATTTTGAAAAAGACGTATGCCCAAAATGAAGTAGAAAGGTCAATTACAATGGCAATATCATCTTCGTCAAAATTGTCATCATCACTATCACCACCATCATAAAGAACATCATCATCATCATCATCATCACTAGCAATTACTGAATGTCACTAAGCCAGAAAAAAAATGTGGTGTTACATGTGCTTGATTTTTATTTGCATGTTTGCTTTTTAGGGGAGGTGGAAGTTTTACTCAAGTTGAGAAATGGAGCCCCACTGAACTGGCACAGGGATTGGTCTCATTTTTGTCTACATATTACAAGCCCCATTTCCCATTTAAGATAGCTTGTTTTTTAGCAGCTACACTAAGGAAATAAAAAGAATGGTGAAGAAAAAGAAAATTTGTTGGATTTTGTATTTACTAGCATATGAAACTGAGGCATTTCCTCTAACTTTCCCTGAATAGTACCCAGAAGTCCACTGTAGCTTTTCCAAGTGAGTGTCAGGAAGGTCTGCTTCTTTATCATTTTTTTTTCTCTCTTTTTCAGTTTTATTCTGCAACTTGAGTCACATAAAGTAAGATGTAATCATTCTGTTATTGACACCATTAGATAAGAGAGAATCAAGAGCAGGAATTCTAGTAGTAGCATAATAGAAAGTTTTCTTTAGGCATTTTTTCATATTATGAAACATAATAGGCATGGAAATGAAAATTATATACCTAATATAATAAAGCTTTATGATTAGTCATTAAATTCTATTAATAATTACAATGAAAATGATTTATTAGTCTTAAGACATAGAGACCATCTAACCAAATCAGTTAAGCATAACATATGTATGCACAGAGATAGGAGGGAGATGCAGATGAGATTGTTCAGAACTTTTGATTTTGTTTTTAACAAAAAGTGCACTGGTTTCAGCTAGCATTTTAGTGAACAAGACTTGGATTCATCAGTGTCCTTAACTGGTAAGTGAGTTCTCTAAGTGAATGTTCTTGATGCCCTGACAAAGTGATATTTTTATACGCAAGTCTGAAAAAAACTAATCCATTGATTGGAATTTCCCTTCTGCAAACTTATTGCAAACCCTGTACTTACTTCTCTATTGTCAGTGGGTGCTTCTCGTCTCCTCCCACAACCTCATCATGTGCACATACCAACTTCATGCTTTGAAATGCTGTTCACTGAACTTGCTCATGATCAACACCTCCAAACAACCCTTGCCTCTGTCTAGGTCTTATAAATATTCACTGGAAAGCTGAATTACAGAATGTCAAAGATGTACACAAATAATGCATGTGAAAACGATTAAGAATTCAGGAATAGAAAAAGCACATTGGGAGTTATGATTAATTCATGGGATATTATTCCATCACTGATCTTATAAACATCTTCAGTGAATGACACATTTGAGGGAGATGTTGTAGTCAGAATTCTAAGAAAATTTAGACTCTAGCTGGAGAAATAATGTATATTTATGTATATTTATATTAAGGAGCCATATTGGATAAAATATTACTTAAAGAAAAATTAAGAATATATGTATCTTTTTTTTTCTATGTTAATATCCTTTTCCATTTCACTCTAATGCATTTGTTTAGTTAATTGTGGTCAAAGTCAACTTTAACAAAGTCAACTGCATAAGTATCAGAATAGTAAAGATATCACTGTTAAAATGAACATTTGACTAGTTATCCAAATGACATCATTGCTTTCATTTTTTTTTATCATACAATATGATGATGATGGTGGATGACAGCTTTCATTTTGGAAATAGATATCTAACAAATTATAGGTCAATAAACAAATTATTTGGTTCATTTCTTTTGCTCATAAAATTTCCTGAAACAATTATTTTCTCCTTTTGTAGGAGTGATATGAATCATAGACTCATATGTAGAATGATGACTTCACTCAATCTAACACTCACATTTTATATATGAAAACCTGAAACCAGTAACATGACAAAAGGACTTATACAAGGTTACATAAGGGGTGAAACAGCAGTTAGAACCTAGAGTTCTCAATTTCCAAGTGAATATTCTTTGAATATGTTTAAAGCATTTTAGAATTGAATTCAATATAATATACATATATATATATATATATATATGTATGTATGATTGCAACTAAATCATCTCAAGGTCTTTCACAAACTATTTTGGTTCTATCATTAAGATAAAGCACTAATTTAATGAATTTTCATCCATGTTTTAATCTCTTAAGTCAAATATGATCTTCTTTGGGGAAGGATATTAATATAACAGAGATTTGACATAAAAGGGATGACAGCAGGCAGAAAGTCCTCACTTCCTCACAACCTACTTCTCAGAGATTATGTCCTTGTCCTCAGGCCTTCTGCATGGGAGTTGGGCTAGAGAATTCAGTTATTTTGGCCTCAACAGATTTGATCATAAGTGGACATTTGAGGAAAAAAATGTTTTACTGACTAGGCAGAGTTAATTGTATCTTTTAATTCATAGTTTAAACTGAGATGATGATCATGTTCTGGACTTCTGAAGTACTGTGGAGTTGAACAGAGAGATGACACCATTTATTCATTAACTCAGCAAGTGCTTATTGAGAGCCTGCTATGTACTAGGCACGCTTTGAAGCAAATGGGACATATCAGCACATAAAAGAAAAATCCAGCTCTTGGGAGCTTGTGATCTAGTGGGAGAGACAGATAATAAAATAAATAATAAATAAATAAGATATGATGCAATATATATGATAAAGTGATAAAGCCTATGAAACAACGAAAATACAAACTGAATAAGGGGTGGCATAATTGCTGAGTCACAGTTTTAATTTGAAAAGGTGACATAGGAACCAAGACTTTGAAGAATATAAGAAAGTTTTATCCAAGAAAATACATAGCAGAAAAAGCTTCAGGCAGAAGGAACTTCCAACAGGAAAAGTCAGGCTGGCATGTCCCAGGAATACCAGCAAGGAGGCCAGGGTACCCCAAGTAGAGAAAGCAAGCTGGCAATTGCAATGACAAGACAGGGAGGAAATAGAGGACTTGAGTGTCTAAGATTCTGTGTAGAATGATGACAAAATATTTCTCAAAGAAGTCAAGACTGTAAGACTGCAGAAAAACATTTGGAAAAAAAGGAAAATGAAATTGATGTGCAAAGAGAAGTTGAGACTTTGTGAATCAAAGAGGGGAAGCTGCTATGAGTCTTGGCAACATTTTCCATAACTTGCATCTTTCAGATTATCTATTATTCTAGTAAACCTCTTTATTTACCAGAGTTATCTAGAGACGATTTACAGCACAACACCTTGGATTACATGACTTTGTTGTTGTTTAGCTGCTAAATTGTTTACCACTCTTTTGTGACCCCATGAATTGTATCTCATCAGGCTCTTGTCCATGGAATTTCCCAGGCAAGAATATTACAGTGGGTTGCTGTTTCCTTCTAGTTTTAAGCAAATATGCCAGAAACAGTTATGTTGGAATAGATTTTCACAATCAGTATATATATATATCAAGGTAACATTTTATATCAAGACAAAAACCTAGAATGACATTCATGTGACTATTCTGTGAATTTTCAAAATAGAGGTAATTAATATCTTGAATATACATCTTAAAAGTAAAATTTTAAAGCTATTTTTCAATGTTAAATTTGGATGGACCATTAACATGAGAGATATGACTGCTTAATGTAAAACAATTTTGTATATTAAAATAAGTTCCTACAATAATACAAATATATTTATGACACAGGGCATAATCTTGAAAAAGAAAATAAATTTAGGCAGCTCTGATCCAGAATGCTGGATGGTATTTTTGAAGCTAATGATGATGTAGGAGGTATAATAGGACAAAATGACTTAAAATCTGCATTAATGCTGAAACAATAAAAATAAACACTGGGGAAATCTTAAACCCTCTAAAAGAAATATGAGCCACAGAAATAGTTGCCTTCTAAGAAAAAGGTAAGCAGTAAAAGAGAAAAAGAATTAACTTAGTTAGTTAATTGAGTCATTATTTATCTTTCTTCAAAATGACAAATTGGGACTAAATAATTCTTAAGGTCCTGTCTAGTACAGGTATCTATGTGATACCTAAGCATAATTACCAACTGACTCACCAAAACCTTATATGAAAGTTCTTCTCTAGAACAACCATTATCAAATAGGTAAAGCCTCAAAGAACAGAACATGGACAGAATCCTGGGGTTAGGAGATAATGCTTGAATGAAAGATGATTTGAAATACTTGAAGAGCCTAAGTACCTCAGCCACTTAGAGGACATTCTGATGTGCCACCAAGGAATCTCAGCCTACTGTGTTTGAAGCAAAATGACTGAAAAACTTGATCTTTGCTTTTACAGTCTATAGAATTTTTTAAAATTTAAGGGGACTGAAAGATAACGTAAAGCAAAACCAAGATAACCATACAACTCTCCCAATAAAAAAGAAATCAGTAACTCAGAGAGACTGTTCAAGACTCAAGCACACAGTTGTGAACTCTGTCTCCTGACACTCATTGCAGGATTCCTTCCCTAAACCCACACAGCAATTCCTTAGCTTCAGAGCACACACCTCACACAAATCCTGATCTCCAAGCACAAATACCATTTAGCCATGTTTCTGCTCTCTGTGGTTTATACTAAAAAGTTTTCAATGCAAAGGATGGTGAAAAGTATACATTTTAAAATTGGAATTCATTGATTAAAATTCCAAACTATAAAATTACAAAGGTCATAGAAGTAGTCACAGATGAACAAGACACATATTAGCTATAATCCCTTCGTGAGTCTTGGCTTCAAATGAAAGGAGTTCCCCCTAAAATGTTGAGAGACTGCTCAGGGATAGAATTTTGAAACCTCCCATCCTTTTTGGGCTGGGAAATTTGCATGTACAATTACTACATTTACATGCCTAATTACCCCACAGGAAGGCACATATGCCAATTGGCATTTGAAAATGTGTTAACTGCACACACAGAAGGGTGGCCCTTTAAAATGTTGGCCCTAGGAATCTAATCATTAAGAATGGGTCCTGTGAGTCAGAGTGGGGAGAAAAGATGGTCCATTTTTGCAGCAATTTGAGCATTTCCAGCCTGGATGCACACAAAAGTTGACTGATACACAAGTAGATGAAAAATTGTGTTTTCAGAAAGTACTCTGGTAACCAGCAGAATCCACAGGGAACGTATTTCAGGCATTAGCTAATTGGATTAGCTGTGGTGTTTTCTGTGGATCCTAAGGAATTCATAAGCTATAGATTAAAATAATCAAACAACCCTGGTCACAGAGGTAAAGAAGCTTTTTTGTTATGCTAGTGAGCACTCAGCCCTGTGACCTCTAAGTATATTCAGCCCTCTACTTTCTCTAAAGCAGATGGAATATATTCCATGGAGTTTGAAGTCTATGTCTTTTTTTCCCCCTGCATTTTGTAAACAAAAGTCCTCAGAGAAAACATCATAATTTTGAATCCATCACTGTGGTAGAACAAAGATGGCCTGTTCTCCCAGAATTGAGTAATTTCCTCTCTGCAGGAAACAATGGGTGTAATCAGTTTTCTTGCTTCCCAAGCCATTTCCTCAGCTCAGGATACCCCCATTTAGCAGTCTTCTCTCTCTGCCATGCAAAAATGAGGATTTGAAGATTCCTGCAGGGCTAGATGCCACCTATGGAAACATACCAAAGATTATGAATCACTAGATCCCTTAGGATATAGGAGTAAAACAGGTTGGAGCCTGAACTTCAAAAATTATATGGGCTGGTGTCCAAAAATACCTGATTCTAAACACTCTCAAATTCCACAGTGGGGAGTTTATTTTGGACTCCTCTGATATGATTCAGAAGCCTATCTAGGTGGTTTTTGAATTTGCCTAGGCAAGTCACAGACACAATGAATCAACTAAATCATTGAAAATCAAAAAGGGAGAAACTGAATGGTGTTTCAATACTCCTTGCCTTTGAAATACTCAGTGTATTACATAAATAAAATTATATATAAATGTTATTAAAACATTATATATAAATGTTATTATATTATAAAAATATATTTAAAAAGTCACCACCTTTTTGTTGTAACTTTATGTAAACTTTCTATCCTCCTGGAAACCAAAGGTAATTCTTTTCAGATGAGGACACAAAAATATTGGGTTAACCAAAAAGTTTATTCAGGTTTTTCTGTAAGCTCTTACAGAAAAACTCAAATTTTGGCCAACCCAATGCTATTCCACCCACATAATCAAATCTTACTTACCTATCTATGGTAATTAAACACATAGTAAGTAAACAAAGGTAATCAGAATGCTGTTTTTCTAATTTTAAGTACTGCCTGATTTATCTCCAAACAACAACAACGTCTGAAACAAGTACTGAATGCACGAAGACTTCCTTTAGTACTCTTACACAAGGGCATAATGGAATGATAGACAACACTGTTCTGGGAATGTATAGATCTAAAGTCTAAGAAAACACTGATGGATAACATTGTGCCTTATTTCAATCCATGCTCAACTCAAAGTCAGTGAATACTTTGTTTTTTGTTTTACCACTTGTGTCCCATGTGTGAATCTCCACTGAGACATTTTCCTGATCACCATATGGAAAGCAGTCTCCCTGACTCTATATTCTTATTATCACTACATCTAGTTCAAGTCTTCTCAATATTTTTCTGATTCTCAAATCATCTTTCTATTTTCATCATTTTGTATAATCCAAATCACAAGAAGGTAAGTACCATAAGAATAAAAGGAAAGCTAATATATATTTTTGTAACATCCTCATCACATAGAACTAAATCTGAAACATTTTATTTACTCCATGAATATCTATTCAATGACTCCACTGATCATTTAATATGTTCCAAGTATTTTTAAATACTTGGAATCCTCATCAATATTCCAATACTTGGAATACTCATCAAATCCTCAGCATAAGCTTATGGGAAAATACAGCAATCCCCCTTTACCCATGACATCCTTTCTACAGTTCCAGGTACCCATGGTTAACTGTGGTCCACAAATACTAAATGGAAAATTTCAGAAATAATTCATAAATTTTAAACTGTATGCCATTCTTTGTGTGCACCATCCCCCCCTTTCCACCCTGGATGTGAGTTATATATTTGGCCAGTATTTCCCACGTGTTAGTCACTTTGTAGACTTTTCAGTTTTCTATGGTATCACTGAGTTTCCCAGGTGGCTCAGTGGTAAAGAATCTGCCTGCCAATGCAGGAGACATGGGTTTGATCCCTGTGTTGGAAAGATTCCCTGGAGTAGGAAATGGCAACCCACTCCAGTATTCTTGCCTGGAGAATCCCATGGACAGAGGATCCTGGTGGGCTACTGTCCATGGGGTCTCAAAGAGTCAGACTTAACTAAGCAGCTGAGCACACATACATCCTATGGTATCACAATTCTTATGTTCAAGTCACCTTTATTTTACTTAATATTGTCCACAAAGCACAAAAGTAGTGATACCAGCCATTTGGATATGAAAAGAAAAACCATAAACTGCTTCCTCTGAGTGAAAAAGTGAAAGTTCTCAACTTAATTAAAAAAAAAAAAAGTATGCTGAGATGGCTAAGATCCATGGTAAGAACAAACCTTTCATCTGTAACATTGTGAAGAAGGGGAAAAATCGGTGCTAGTTTTGCTATTGTACATCAAGCCACATAAGTTATGGCCACAGTGCATGGTAAATGCTTAGTTAAGATGGAAGAGGCGTTAAATTTGCACAAGTTACTTTGAGAGAGAAAGACCACATTCTCATAACTTTTATTACAGTGATCATTATAATTGTTCTACTTTATCATTAGTTATTGTTGTTAAGTTGTTGTTGTGCCTAATTT
Organism: Odocoileus virginianus; assembly: GCF_023699985.2. NCBI lineage: Eukaryota > Metazoa > Chordata > Mammalia > Artiodactyla > Cervidae > Odocoileus > Odocoileus virginianus. Next base: position 40,572,642 of record NC_069686.1, on the reverse strand, counting down.
ATGAATTAAACTTTACCTTTTGTGTGAATGTATAGGGGGAAAAAGCAACATTATATATATATATATATGATTAAGTCCTAACCAAAATTTCTGGCATCTACTGGATGTCTTGCAAAGTATCCCTTGCACATGAGTGGGGACTGCTGTACTGTAAAAGGAGGCTGAGGCTCTAAGGTTCTAAGGTGAGCGTTGTGTCCAAACTGGCATAGCTAAAAAATAGGGGAGTTGATTTGGTTCTCAGACCTGTCCTGCTACAAAGACTATTCCTTTCCATTACATGCTGCTGCCTCTATTCTGATCTGTGTCAAGATATTAAAGGTAACCCTAGATAAATAATTACTTTTGGCCAAGTATTAGCTATTTACCCAAAAAAGGAAGGCTTTGGACTAGACATTCTTTTAAACTGTTGGATAACTGCCAAACTCCATGACTTTGTTCCTTTCTATTTTATCCATGATCACTTTCATACATTTATTTTCTAAGGGACAAACATACCTATTCAAAGTGCAAACACACACTTTGTTTTCAAAATGAATTAAACTGAAAGTACTTTAATATAAAAACTGTCTCACTGCATTCAGTCACTCAGTCGTGTCCGATTCTTTGCAACCCCATGAATCACAGCACTCCAGGCCTCCCTGTCCATCACCAACTCCCAGAGTTACTCAAACTCATGCCCATCGAGTCAGTGATGCCATCCAGCCATCTCATCCTCTGTCGTCCCCTTCTCCTCCTGCCCCCAATCCCTCCCAGCATCAGGGTCTTTTCCAATGAGTCAACTCTTCGCATGAAGTGGCCAAAGTATTGGAGTTTCAGCTTCAGCATCAGTCCTTCCAATGAACACCCAGGACTGATCTCCTTTAGGATGGACTGGTTGCATCTCCTTGCAGTCCAAGGGACTCTCACTGCATTAAATGTTGTCAATTCTGAACTATTCTTCTAAACATGATTAAAATAATAAATTTGGTCAAAACAAGCAGACTAAGAAGAGAGGGGATGATTCTGAGAGGCTCACCATCAAACTTTTAAGGAAAACTCTTTCTGAAATTATATGAGTGTCAGAGCCTATTTTTTTTTTTTTTGTCCTCTCAGATGAATTTTAGTTGATATCAAATGTAATCCTAGAAGAGCTGTACTATTTTCTTCATTTTTCAAGTATGTTTTTGCCAATGCTGTTTGATCTTTTAATGACTCCAGTTTTTTAAAGAATAGTTAAACTTAAAAAATAAAAATCTCAGTTCTTTTGAGAATTCTATTTACTGAAAAGAACTACCAAAATGCAAATCAATTTGCCCTCTTGACTTTAGTTAAACTCTTGTGTAAAGGAAATATACAAATTTCAATATAATTCATTATACTGTATGAAGTCTGGAACAAAGTTTTTAAAAGTGAATTAGAAGCAATTATTGATTTTAAAAAGCTTACTTTATCCAACAGTTTTGTCTCTCTTGCTCATTTCCTTATGTAAAAGAATTTAACCAAAGAAAGTCAGCATTCTAATTCAATTTCTCCTCCAAAGTATGTAATTTTATTTCGTCATAATGGCTGCTTTTATTTCCAGGGTCAGATTTTATTTAAATTTCAGTCCATTAGGAACAAAAACTTGCCATTTTCTGATAAACAAAATCAGCAGGGGAGCCTCTTCAAACGAGAAATGTATTTCCATCGACCTTTGTTTTATTTGATCTAAATGACAGGTATACACCACTTTTCCTGTGTTTACTTTTAAAGATTCTGAAAAAATGGGGGTGACATTTTTAACAACAAAACTAGCAATCACCCTAGTAGTCCTGTGACAGGCAGATGGAAGAAATGATAAAAAGATGTAATCCATTGCTTTAGACCACCAAAGAGGCCTAATATGAGTCATTAGCAGAAAACCGTTAATTTTCTTTTTTCCCTATTCTGACTGTTGTTTGTGGAAGTGTTCAACCTCTTAGGAATTGGAACATTTAACTGTTTCTTGCAATTTTGCAAGAGGGAGACCAAAGCATTAACAGAAGGGAATTAAGGAATATATTATTATACAGTTTAAGAAAACTGAGTGATCTAGGTAACATTTTTAGAGGCTCTTAGATTGAGCTTGATAATAGCTAATAAAAAGAATAAGCACCAGTAAAGCACATTAAAGATCATAAAGGATTTTCACAAGTAGTGTATCATTTCCTACACAACCTCACAAAAAATTATGAGTCTCAGCTACTCAATCATGTTAAAATAGAGAGCTAGAATCCAGGTATTCTGATTCCAAATTTAAGACCTTCTTAATCCATATAGACTAATCAAAAATATGATATTTTTATCTAATGAGGCTGCAGGCAATCACTTCCACCAACTGTTTGCTTTGCAAAACGTCTGTGTTCTAGGATACTAAATTTGTCAATTACAGGGGCAAGGGAAGGATATATAGATATAGATATTTAGATAGATAGATGAGAATCTATATAGATATATATTATGCCATGCTTCTTCAAGTTATAATAATCAAGGAAACTTTTACTCTGCAGTTCTCTAAGACTAAAGTTAATAAAAAACCTCTTGATTAATGAATGCTATACCAGAATCTCTGCTCTTGTGCACCACTCTCCTCCACCCCATATCAATACAAATAGTATGGATATAAATGGCTGCAGAACAACAGATAAACACATTTATATATGTATACACTTTATATATAGGGTTACATATAGAGATATATGGCATGCTGCTGTTCAAGGTGTCACAGAGTCGCACATGACTTAGCGACTGAACAAATATATATGTGAGTATATATGTATACTGTAAATCTACACACATTATATATTTATATGTTGATGTTTATATATATGTATATGAATGCATGCATTAGTTTTTTTCACATTCAGAAAATTCATAGATTTATTGTGAACTGGCTTTTTTGTAACCAATTTTGCATATGTGAATGTATGTTTTCTGGTCACCCCGATATGACAGGTAATTAGTAATAAATACATTTCAAAATATGGTAAATCATAGTGCTTTATCAGTCACTAAAATTGTGTCAATTAGTGTCAATGTTTGATTTAAGCATGCTTATTTTAAAAACAAATACAGTAGTTAGCCAAGTCTTTTTTATAATCATGTGAATCTCATTTAAAACCATGATTTAAAAAAATAAAATAAAATTATGATTTTAAATGTGAATATATGTGAAGGTAATTTCTGTAAGATAACAAATCATTGGTTTAACTATGTACATCAAGATATTTAATATCATGGACATTATAAAAACTCATTCTATCTAGTGTATTACTGGATTTCTTAAAAGATCAAATCCAGCCTCGTTATATCTTTAAGATAGTAGATCAAATAAGCCCTTCCCATACCTAAGATTACTTCTTAATATGTATAGAATTTTTTTCTCATTTTATTTATATTCAGAGATGATGCATAGAATAGAAATGTCTTGTTTCTTGAGGTCAGAATAAGAACAAAATGAAACTTTTGTAGAGCATTGTACAGGATTTATCTGATTTGCAACTCTCTTTATCAGAGTCATCTTGTCATCCAAGAGATTATGAAGACTAACTAACATCAAGCAAACATTTGATTTCTAATACTTTTCCATAGTACATACACATAGCACTTTAAATATTAATACATGCAACATTCATCATTTAGAGGGAGGTGTGGATGAAATCATGATCTTTTTTTCAGTTCCATATGCTCCAACTGTTTTAAAAATCAGTTCAATATTCTATAATAAGTCAGACCACTGCAACTTTTGAGTGATAAAACATGGTTTTGAAACAGAATGTGAAAGGCAACTGGATAGAAAAATAAACTTTCTCTTGAAGGTTTATAATATGTTGCAAACAGGAAAAAAGTAGAATCCTTAAAATAAGCTGAAAATAATTTAGAATACAGCATTAAGTATCTAAACAAACTCATAGATGATCACTTCACAACAGAGCCTAAGGGAATTCAGACACTTGTGAGAATCTACATAGTTTTGCCTTTAATGGTACAAAATATATTCTTGCTGGAAAGACTGTCCTAGTTAGGGTAAATACAAAATAATTACTCTCTTGTATTCTATTGCATCTGAATATCGTATTTTACTATCTGGACCATAAGAACTAGATGTGTGTATGTGTGTGTGTGCATGTGCATGCATGCACTTGTTTAGATCAATAATCAAAATTATATGAAGACCATGTCTGATATTTCTAAATAATTTGAAAGGATGATGTGGTTTAACTAAAAAAGCTTCCCACAGCTAAGTCTGTAATATTTTTTTTCATGTAGAGAAAAGTAAACCAAACCAATTATAAGCATATACAGCTGACCCTTGAACAATAGGAATTCAAACTGCAAAAGTGAATGTGTTACTCACTCAACATGGACTGTAGACTGCCAAGTTCCTCTGTCCATGGAATTCTCCAGGCAAGAATACTGGAGTGGGTAGCCATTCCCTTCTTCAGGGGATCTTCCCCAGCCAGGGATTGAACACTTGTCTCCTGCATTGCAGGTTGATTCTTTACCATCTGATCCACCAGGGAACCCCTTGAACTGCAAGGGTCCACCTATATGCAGGTATTTTCCCCACTAATTAGTGCTACAATATTATACAATGATCAGTTGAACCTGAAGATGAAGAATCACAGTCCAAAATGGAGGGCTGACTATAAAGTTATTCATGGATTTTCACCTATGCACAGAGGATCGGTGCCCCTAATCCTCACATTGTTTAAGAGTCAACTGTATTTTCAAAGAAAAAAAAATATTGCAAACAATATAACCTACTGGTATGGGAACAGGTACAATTTTGCCACATCCCCCACCCCACCCCACACCCCCCCACTCAAAAACATGGCATTGTTGGGGTTTTTTGCTTGCCACTCTTACAAACTGCCACTTGAATCTAGTGGGTGGAGACTAGAGAGCCCAACTAAACATTCTACAGTGCACAGGACAGCCCTCCACAACAAGGAATTATCTGACCGCAAATATCATCAGTGGCTGAGGCTGAGAAACTCTGCCCTAAACAGAGACTACTGGTGAGGTAAATATTTAGTTTAATACAAAAATTGTCCACAAAGAAATTAAGGTGTCTTGGGAAAAAATGCATCAGTGGAGTAGAACATATACACACACATATATCACCATCCAAACAAAATACCAGTGAGTACTGCCTATCAAACTCAGGACAAGAATGAAGTTAGATGGAATATATCTAAGGACTAGAAGATATCAGTGAGCCCTTACTTAACCCATGCAGTGATCAGAATGCCTTATTGTATAAGCCAAAGTGAAGAATTGAGCTTTAAACAACAACATTTTCCCTGCTAGATATCAGGGAGTCTACATACTTCTAGATTATTTTTTTCCCTACCTCAAATAGGAAATGCCTTCCATTCTTGCTGCACTTTGTCGCTGCCATTCACAGTTAGGGTTTTTAATGCAATATGATAGATTTATTTTTAAATGCTTTGAGTTTGCTTTTCAATTTAATGATTTGTTACATTATTTACAGGCTAATTTAGTGAACCTACATAAGATTAATTGCATGGTCTTTTAGGACACGTGGCAAATCATTAAAAAGTGATAAAACCAGGCAACTGAAAAACAAATGGCTTGTGACATATGAATGGAATCCTCACAACTGTTTATTAATGCATGTTTTGGTGAGATTTGTTGTAAACTTAAAAACAATACTAGCTTAAAATTGAACTTAAGATTGTACAATATTTGAAAGTAAGAGATCTGGATAATTCAATAAACCAAAACAGAGTAATTAGCTATTTTTATAAGTAGGAAAAAAAAAAACAACCTCTGACATACAAATTAAAAAAAAACAACAACTAGTCTTTAAGTCATATTTCTTAAAGGAAAGAATTGACAGAACTATCTTAAGGGGACTAATTTTTAATTTGAAAATAAAATTCTAGCAAGTGTACTTTTTATCTAACTTGTGCTTCTGCAATAGATAAGGTCCATACTATTAAAATTGAAGGTTGTTTGTAAAAGTTAGATTCTACAAGAAATACTTTGAGCGAAAGAAGGGGAATTTGTTTCATACAGTTATGTCATCTTCTTTTCTATGTAAATATGGGGAATTTCTATGGGTAAACTTCTGGCATGTTTTGGGTAATTATTTGGATGGCTGTGCTAGGGTAGGAAGAATAAAATGTCTTAATCTATATGTTCAAAAACTGATGGTGCCTTGCCAGTTTTATGCTCAAAACTTGTTTGAAGTAGTGTGTTTAACACACATTTCCTAAACCTCTTCAAAGCATCTAACAGCTGTGACACAGAGTGACTAACCATCCCAGAATGCCCCAGACCGAGGGACTAACAGGAATGCCAGACAAAACCAAGTCAGAACTGAGCAGCAGAACTGGCTGGTCACCCTATTTGACATTTCTTAGTAACTAAATATTAGAGACGATTCCTGGCATCATGGTAACTGAAATTGACTGGAATTAGATATGAAGCCAGTGAGATATAAGGACAATAAGATAGACTAGATATGTGCTCTAGGAGGGTGTATTAGTAAGCGCTCTCTTGAGAAACAGAACCAATAGGAGATATAGATGTAAATCTACATAGATAAGGATGATATGGGTACAGGTAAGAAAGAGTTTTTTATAGAAATTGGTTCATGCAGTTACGGAAGCCCCACAGTCTGTTGTCTGCAACAGACAAGCATGCAGACCTAGAGGACTTCCCTGGTGGCCCAGACAATAAAGGATCCAAGTGTAATGCAAGAAACCTGGTTTTGATTCCTGGGTCAGGAAGATCCTCTGGAGAAGGGAATGGCTACCCACTCCAGTGTTCTTGGACACTGGAAAATTTCATGGACATAGGATCCTGGTGGGCTATATATAGCCCATGCAGTCACGATGAGTCAAACATAACTGAGCAACTAATACGCACACTAATATTTAAACTGCCTAGGTCAGTTAGATAACTTTCCTTAGTCTGTGCTCTTCTCACAGATGACAGCTGTAAAGTTGATGCAAAATGTCTCCCCTGAATCCAATGAGTGCTATATTTCTTTCTTAGATGTAGGGTGCATGAGGTTCAGCAGTTTATTTTTCCCTTTGTATCAGGAATTCCACTATGACTTAGACCACTAGATTCAAGAAATCTCACAACAGTGGCATGCCCCTTAATTCTCATATGATTTATCTCCCACTCTGAGGCACAGAAATGCCTTACTAAGTCATCAAAGGCACATGCAACTTACTGCCAACCAGCTCCTATCAACATTATAGCACATAGTATATTGATATGATGCCCTTCATAGCAACAGCATCAAGGTCTCTAAGAAATAAACCATGGACCAGATGCACAGTAGAAAAGATAATGAAGGTGTATTGCTGTCTTTACCAGGAGAAAACAAACTCTATTCTCAGGTGGGAGCCAATGTAGGGATTTTGACACTTGCTGAGAATGTGTGCTTGCCAAGTAGCTTCAGTCGTGTCCGACTCTGTGCAACCCTATAGACTGTAGCCTGATAGACTCCTCTGTCCATGTGATTCTCCAGGCAAGAATACTGAAGCGGGTTGCCATGCCCTCCTCCAGGGATATTCCGAGCCCAGGAATTGAACCCATGTCTCTTACGTCTCCTGCATTGGCAGGTGGGTTCTTTACTATTAGTGCCACCTGGGAAGCCCCAGTAGTTACTCATATAATACAAGAACAAAAGTAATAACCATGAGGATTTAATGGACTCACTGTGAGACAAACCCGGGCCAGACATTCATTTGTTATGCTCATTTTCCCTGTAGACACCCATTCCAACTGCTATACTGTGGTTATGTTGTGGATCTACAAGGATCATAACAGTTTAGGGAGAGAACCCAACAATCACAGAAAGACAGTGGTACTTTACTGTCCTTGGTGCATAGGCAAACTGGTGAATGTCTTCAACCTTGTTAATTTGGGGATCCTTTCTCATGGGAAATTGATCTTGCCTTAATAATAAAGAGCTTTGTCTTTTTGAAATAACTTAGATCTCAGAAATGGGACTTGGGTGTAGTTTGCTACTGTGATTTAAGTCAGGCATATGGTTACTAGATTTAGAGTTCTTCTATTACACTGACTAAATTCTACCTTAAGTAGCTGCCTTTTATTCTTCATGTATTCAAGGTAAGTTAGCCATTACCAAAGACACATAAATAAGTCAAGCAATTATGTTACTGCTTTGCCTGGCTACCTGCTGGATAACCTCACCTGGCCTCTGACACTTAAGTCTTATTGTTTAGGTTTGTTACCCTCAGATGCCATCATTTTCACTGAAATCAGGGAATCTTCTATCAATATCTACATTTCCTATTTTGACTGTTAGCCTGAATAGACCAAACACTTTTCAGGAAAGTCAATGTTTCACTCACTCATTGCTTTGGTGAAAGGAATGTCCTCTAGGTCCTTTAAGGGTACACAGTAATTAGGGAGCAGTGAAATGAACACACATGACAAATCTGCTCAAAGTTATTCCCATAATTCTGTCTACATCATACCAATGAATTTCAGGTATGTCAATTTCATTCATCACAGGTCACCTTTGAGAATCACTTTTCATATAAGCTCACATTCTGAATCCATAGCGCTAAGTTCAGTCCAACCTAAGAGTATATCTTCCTTATCTAGCAATTTCCTCCTGCACATATTCACTCATTTTGTTCTGAAATAAATGAGTATATTTTTGCAATTTTTTTTGGTGAAGATACTTTTATTCCTAAATTTGACTTGGTAATCAGACTTTTTTACAAGCACGGCACCAAACGTAGGTATAGATCTAGAGGCAGATAAGAGTGGAGGAGTGTTGGTGTTGTGTTAGTTTAGTTGCTAAGTTGTGGCCAACTCTTGTGACCCCATGGACTGTAGCCTGCCAGGCTCCTATGTCCTTGGGATTCTCCAGGGAAGAATACTGGAGTGGATTGCCATTTCTTTCTCCAGGGGATCTTCCTGACCCAGGAATCAAACCCAGGTCTCTGGCATTGCAGGCAGATTCTTTACCAACTGAGGTGGGGGAAGCCCAGAGATCTAGAGGCAAATAAGAGTGGAGGGGTGTAGGATAGGAGAATTGGTACCTTATAAGGTACACACACGTGAAATCAGTATAAGTATTCATGTGGCCATGAATGGGCCCCATAATGAAGTGGGCCAACTTCATTAGAAGAGGAGAACAGGAGAGGTTTGCTGGCACAGAAACCTCAGGCAAGTTTCAGGTTTGGTATACATTTAGTTATCTGAATTCTGCCACTCTCATTCTTGGAATAACTCTCGTTCCAAGTACTATTCTTTATTTTACCATAAGAAATTTGATGAGTAAATTCAGTCTATATTTCTTCAGCAACCAGTAGAATCAGATTTTGTGTCAGATTCTTGACTGTATTAACTCTGGGAAAAAAAGTTATGAGAAGTTATCTTAAAGAGAAAAGCTGGGTTTTCTATTATTTTCTAAACCCAATAACTTAAAGGTGTGATTTAGTTGCTAAGTCATGGCTGAATCTTGAGACCCTATGGACTGTAGCCCACCAGGCTCCTCTGTTTATGGGATTCTCCAGGCAAGAATATTGGAGTGGATAGTCATTTCCTTCTCCAGGGGATCTTCCCAAGCCAGGGATCAAAAACCTGTGCTTCCTGCATTGGCAGGTGATTCCTTACCTCTGAGCCACCAGGGAAGATCCTAATGCCTATAGACTGTACCTAATACGACAAAAGAATGGTATTCCATGCATTTGGAGTTCTAGCGATAAACACGTAAAAGTTTTTCTATATTATGTTCTAATATATGTACATATTTCCATGTGTTGCTAAAAGAAACCAAATTATCTAGTCATCCTTTATAGATTCTGTCTTAAAATCATTCTTATATCCATCCACAGATTCAATGTATTACCACAGAGCTTTTTCAAAATGCAAAAACAATCACTGACTTAGAAAAAAAATAGAAAATATGAAAGAGGAAAATATCAGAGATCAGAGCACACACAGATAGTGAAGTAATTAAGAAGCATAGTCATGGAAAGCCAAAGCCAACATTTTGTTAAACAACAAGAAAAACATGTAAATTACACAAATATCTGACAGAAGTCCTGCTTCTACAATCATCATATTTAAAAATGCAGCTCAACTATTCGTGGACAAAGACATTTTCCAGACTTTTTCAATAGTACAAATTGGAACAGAGAGGCCAATGAACTGTGTAGTGTCACAGGTGGGACATGACTAGCCAGGCTTTGAATGCAGGTAATTTTACATCAGACACCAGATACCACCCACATTACCACCACAGGCAGATTTGCTTTATTATATTTCTCAGATATTGTGCATGAATTTAATTAATTGAAAGTGGAAGGGAAGTGAAAGTCACTTGGTCATGTCCGACTCTTTGCAATCCCTCAGACTGTAGCCTGCTAGGCTTCTCTGTCCTTGCATTCTCCAGGTCAGAATACTGGAGTGGGTAGCTGTTCCCTTCTCCAAGGGATCTTCCTGACCCAGGAATCAAACCAGGATCTCCTGCATTGCAGGCAGATTCTTTACTAGCTGAACTACCAGGGAAACCCAATTAATTGAAGGTTTGTTCCAGTCCTGAGTTGATCAAGTCTATTGGTGTCATGTTTTGCATCAATAGTTGCTCACTTGTTGCCTTTATGTCACATTTTGGTAAGTCTTTTGTATTTCAAACTCTCCACCAAAAGAAGGCTCAGATGATGGCTAGCATTTATTAGAATAATGCATTTTAAAATTTTATTTATTTAAATTACTTAACTTTAATTTAATTAATTTATTATTTTGTGTATAATGCTATTGCAAACTTAGTAGGTTATAGTATAGTGTAAACATGGCTGTTATATCCACTGAGAAGCCAAAAACCATGTGTGACATGCTTTACTGTGATACTTAATTGTGATGGTCTGGAACTGAAACCAAGTATCTCTGAGGTCTGCCTGTATATTACTTCATCTGCAGGATTATGTTATACATGTGTAAGGGTACATATAGTATTCAAAAGAAATTTGTGAGCATTTAAGAAAAACATGGTAATTTTCTAAAACCTTTTAAAATTATTTTCCTTTCATCACCTTTCTTCATCACCTAAATTACAATTTCATACTTTGCACCCTCATCTTCTATATGTTACAAAGTATCAAAGGTGACTTTACCCCTCCTGCTTGAAACCATTCAATCAGCTCTATTTTGTATCAAAATAAAATTCAAATTCCCACCTTTAAAGCTCTATATCAAAAGTCATGAATCTACAGTCCCTTGGACAAATCTAGTTTGCTGTCTCATTTTGTAAATAAAGTTTTATTGGAACAGAGCCATACTTATCTGTGTATGTATTGTCTAGGACTGCTTTCCACTATAGATTGATTAAGTAGTTGTGAAAGAGACCCCAGGTCTTCCAAAGGCTGAAATGTTTACTATTTTGCTCTTTACAGGAAATGTTTTCTGACAATTACCCTATATTATTGATGCTGAAGCTCCAATACTTTGGCCACCTGATGCAAAGTGCCAACTCACTGGAAAAGACCCCGATGCAGGGAAAGATTGAGGACAGGAGGAGAAGGGGACGACAGAGGATGGGATGGTTGGATGGCATCACCAACTCAACGGACATGAGTTTGAGCAAACTCTGGGAGATAGACAGGGATACCTGGTGTGCTGCAGCCCATGGGGTTGGAAAGAGTCAGACAAGACTTAGTGATTGAACAACAACAATCAGCCATATGCTTATCTTTCCAACCTATCCTTCACTTACTAAGTCCCACTCATGTTTATATTCTTACCATCAGAAGCAACTATTCCCCCTCCTTGAATGTGTTGGTCCCACCATTTAAAACGAGCCACAGTCTTGCATGACTACTTCTCTCTTTAGCTTGTAGTCACTTTTCCAAAGGAATCTTTGTTGAATTCCTCTTAGTCTCTCAGCCTTTGTTGCTTTCACGGCATTTGTTATAACTTACAATTACAATATATATAACTATATATATATATATATAACTTACAATAGCCTTACAGTTGCTAATATCTTGATATTATTTTATCAAATATCTATCAACCTGTCCATTAATTAATCCACCTTATTTTTTAACTTTTTATTTTGAAATGATTATTAATTTACAGGGATTTGAGAAAGATGCAAAGAGGCCCCATGTGCTTTTTACCTACTTTCTTTCAATTATTACATATTATATGACTATAGTAAAATATCAAAACCATGGCATTGCACAATGTGTATGTAGTTCTATGCCACTTTACAAGTGTAGAGTCAGGTAACCACCACTGACATCAGGATACAGAACTATTCAATGACCACAAAGCTCTCCCTCATGATACCCCTTTATAGTCACACCTAGCCCCTCACCCTCCCCAACACCATCTCTAACTGTTGGCAACCAGTAACCTGTTCTCCATTTCTATAATTTTTAATCTACCATAATTTCTGATGCATGTTTATTCTGATCTGTCTCCCTTACCAGAAATTATGCTCTAAAAAGGTAGGAATGTAGGTGTTTTATTTTCCCTGTTTTGCTCTTTCTTCATTACTCTTTACAATCCAAAATTGGTCTCTTTTGAAGTTTTCTGATAGATTAATTTAATTTCAATGTCCTATTTAAAACTAGGGGTGGTCTTCTTTCTTTCCTTTTTTCTTTCTTTCCAGAGGGACTTTCAACTCAGTGTTCTGTCAAAGTTTTCATAGTGGTTATTTTTATTAATAAATATTCTATTATTCACTAGCAATAGGCAGTGAACATTTAACTATCATGTCAATCAATGTACTAAAACATATACCATAAATGAAACATAAAAGTTAAGAGGGCAGCTGTTTCAATATGCAGAGAATCACAGTGCTTTACAAGAAACCTATCAAGTTACAGTGTTTTGGAAGTATTATTTATTTGTAAAACTTGCATACTTTGTGAATAGCTATGTAAAATTAACAGCTGGATGGAGTTTTAGAATCATTTACCAACCAGTGTTGTCTCAAACAATTGCTCCAAATGCATTGACTTGATTTTTAAAAGAGCTGCTGACAACTGTGTGAAGACCTTGAAAAGCATTTTATTCAAAAACAATTCTCCTAGGACTGCATAAGATTTCTGTGTTTATTTTATCTGTCTTTTATTGACAGTGTATTTTCTATTCAATTGTTACTTCAGAAATATTTACCAACTCGTGAAAAAAATGATTTGCATCACAGCAGCCTCTTTAGCTGTTAAGACTTCATCTGCCTTGCTACTTAGTTGTCTCTTGACATCATCTTTTGTGTCTGAAATCAGGGCCATTTGAAATTGGAATGATTGTAACATCATATGCAGTAAAGAATTGGAGAAAGATGCCAATTATGTTTCACCATCCATTAATTCTATTTCTAGTCTATACTGCATTTATAAAGCACCCATTCTTTAACCTAAGGATCATTTACAAATCATATAAGCATTTTTATTTTCCTTAAGAATTCTTGTGCAAAAACTGAAGTTCTAATAAGCAGTTGGATTATAGGCAAGGTCACTTTTTTAGCAAAACAGGACACAAAAGTTTCAAGCAACTCTTTATCCTTGGTAAAAATAATCATTTTATCTAATTTAAATAATAAAAGAAAAAATACTTTGCATATAAACATATATATATTTCAAGAAAATAATAACATTTTACTTTGCACCTAGTTTCACTTAGGCAACTTTGACAAATATTGACACATTAACAAAATTTTTCACTTAGTAAGAACTATGACAAGAGAATGTCTGCAAGTCAGATTCATCATAACTTGATGAAAAGAGCTTAAGTATAAAGTAGGACTGCATATAAGCCATACCTAAAGGAGATATTATAAGGCAAATTTCATTGTCACCTATTAATCATTTATAATAAAAGCAAAAGCATTATAAAATATGTATTAAACACCATTAGGTAATGTTGCTATTACCATTTCTTTTGAATGTACAATTAAGTCTTAGGAAGATTTATAAGCCCTATTATTTTTTCCCAATGTGTTTCTAATAAAATCTCATATTGGTTCAGATGAAATATCTGGAAGAGAAATGTCTGGAAATTTCAAAAGCTAAAGAGAGAGATGACTGAGAAAAATAACAACTGAAAAACCAATGATATGTCCAAAAATGTTTCTTAACTGATACCTTATTCAAATATTTTGGCCAATTCTTGTTTAAATATCTATATAAATCTATTGCTTAATAATGGTTTTTCAATATAACTTGTGTTTTATCTAATGATGTAGAGGTAAATAAAGCTTTCAGAGGCAGAAATAAATGACATAAAACTCATATTTGTCACAAATTTTAGCTTATTGACAGTGAAACTGACTTCTAACTTGGAATACTAAAGTATGGGTTCGGGGATCATCAAGATACAGTTCAATATCTACTCCAATATTTTCTAGTTAAGTGATAGTGGCCAAATTGCTGATCTATCCTGAGCCATAGTTTTCTTATGAGTAAAATAGGAATATTAAATTTTGCTTTGTAGAAATGATTGATATTTAGATGAAATGACAATATGTATATTTAGAAATACTAGACACTCAATAAAATTTCATTTTTCACATACCCTTTATCATTTCAACATTACTCTCTGGTTGTTTTCCCATCTCTACTTCTTTAATGTTAATATTCCTGAGAATTTCTTAAACTTTTTTTCTACTCATTCTTTTTTTTTAGAAAATTTCATGTTTCCATGATTTTCATAACCTAAGTGGACTGCCCTGGTGACTCAGTGGTAAAGACTCTGCCTGTAATTCAGGAGATGTGGGTTCGATCCTTGGGTTGGGAAGATCCCCTGGAGAAGGAAATAGCAACATATGCAAATATTCTTGCTTGAAAAATCCCATGGACAGAGGAGTCTGGCAGCTATAGTCCATGGGATTGCAAAAGAGTTGGATACAATTTAGCAACTAAACAATAGCAAAGGCCTAAGTCTCCCAAACAGGAACATCTCTCTCCCAATACCTCATCTCTCCTGATGTTTATCTCCAACTATCATCTCTAAATGTCAGAAGGCACCTAAACATTATCATATCCCAACATTTAGAAAATTAAAATCATGGCATCCAGTCCCATCACTTCATGGCAAATAGATGGGGAAACAGTGGAAACAGTGGCTGACTTTATTTTGGGGGGGCTCCAAAATCACTGCAGATGGCAATTACAGCCATGAAATTAGAAGACGCTTACTCCTTGGAAGAAAAGTTATGACCAACCTAGACAGCATATTAAAAAGCAGAGACATCACTTTGCCAACAAAGGTCCATCTAGTCAAGGCTATGGTTTTTCCAGTAGTCATGTATGGATGTGAGAGCTGGACTATAAAGAAAGCTGAGCACCGAAGAATTGATGCTTTTGAACTGTGGTGTTGGAGAAGACTCTTGAGAGTTCCTTGGACTGCAAGGAGATCCAACCAGTCCATCCTAAAGGAGATCAGTCCTAGGTGTTCATTGGAAGGACTGATGCTGAAGCTGAAACTCCAATACTTTGGCCACTTCATGCGAAGAGTCGACTCATTGGAAAAGACCCTAATGCTGGGAGAGATTGGGGGCAGGAGGAGAAGGGGATGACAGAGGATGAGATGGCTGGATGGCATCACAGACTCCATGGGCATGAGTTTGAGTAAACTCCAGGAGTTGGTGATGGACAGGGAGGCCTGGCATGCTGCGATTCATGGTATCACAGAGTTGGACATGAACTAAGCGACTGAACTGAACTGAGCTGAAAGCACAGGATTGGTTATATTGTCACTCCCCAAATCTGCTCTTCTTTCTCTAGTGTGCATCTCATGTGGAAGTACCAAAAATGTTTCAGGAACACTCTCCTCTTTGTCCCCTTTTCACTCAATTACCAGTTTGTCCCAATCCCGTCTCTGATTATCTTATACAGCACCCCCTCGGTGTCACAATTTTAATCCACCTCTGCACCCATAATATACTTCCTCTGAACTAGTCATCATAAATGTTTACCAGATTTTTACTCCTTTAATAATGTGTTTCTGTAATCTGCAGAGTAAAACTGAAATGCAGAAGACCACATGTAGCTTCTCTCTCATCTTCATTTGAGAATACCCTATGGACTGAAATCCACCATATGGTCTATTTCATTAAACATATTGCTCCCATTACTTTGCAGATTATCAGCCCTATTCATTCTTCCAAAATAACTGAAGTATAAAGTATTTTCTATTTCAGAAAGCCTTCATGATATCTCACAAGCAAAATTATTTTTACTTTTCTTTATTCTCTAATAGTGGTTTTGACAAATTTAGATTGCTGCCCTTTTCCAATCATATTCTATGCTTGTGTTTATAGTTTTATGTAAACAATAAATACTATGTTTTCCCATTACCTGGCCAGCTCCTTGAAGTCATAGATCTCATTAACTTGTGAATTACCTTTGTAAACTTTACTCTGGAAAAATAAGAATAACTTATGTTGATTTCCTGAGTGAATGGATGAATGATGAATGAATTATGTATTATCCTGTTAGTCTGACACATAGAGGTGCAGAATAATGGTTGGTCAACTTTGATTAAAATAAAATACCATAGAGCTGCTAGTGCCTAGCTGCTCAGTCATGTCGAACTTTGCGAACCTATGGACTGTAACCCACCAGGCTCTTCTGTTCATGAAATTCTCCCGGTAAGAATACTGGAGTGGGTAGCCATTCCTTTTTCTAGGGGATCTTCCTGACCAAGGGATCAAACCCAGGTCTCCTGCATTGCAGGCAGATTCTTTACCTTCTGAGCCACCAGGGAAGTTCTAAAATATCATGGATAAGATTATTAGGGAGAAGGCTAGTAGCTTCTTATTATGCACAGTTTTATGTCCTAGGTGCTGATTTCTGCTTATTTTTCAATGTGTATTTAAGACCTAGTGATATGTTATAAGCCTGTATTTGGGTAATAAATAATTGATTATCCCTAGAAAACCTGGCATCTGTCTCAGAACTACATGCTACAAAATATTTATAAAATAATCAATATGTTAATTTATATGTTACATTTATTGATCTCAAGATAGCCTTCTAAACTTGTTTGGAGTATTCCTCTTGTGAATTTTTATACATCAATACTTTTCAACTCAAATATTGTATGCAAGCAAACTTTGGAATTTCATGTCATTAAGGAAAACAGAAAAATTCCTAGCAGCTACAGAGCTCCGATGCTCAGCACTTCTTCCTGCAGCCCACAACTCCTCATATGCTGGCTTTCCGGAAAGAGCTCCAAAAAGCATGACTCTCAAACAAAATGAATAGATGAGCCACTCACTGCTCTAAGGGACCTTCATCTATAACAGATGCTCAGCGATTTCAGGAGCAAGAAATGCAGTGAGAGGGATAGGCATTTTTAGTCTATTAACTTATCTGGTCATGAGTTAAGTGTGTATCATTATTATTTTTTATACAAAGTCTTTCTCTGTGCTTTAACTTCTATTTCCTCTTGTGCCAAGTGGCTGTCCAAAGCCTTCAATTGAATCTATATAAATCTAGTTTGTTTATGAGAAGATAAGTGCCCTGCAGACATCCATAAATGCATTCAAACATGTCCTGGATAATTTTATTTTCATTATTTCAAAAATATTGACATTTGGTTTTTATTTATGACCTTGATTTTGTCTCAAATATGGATGAATTCTAGGAGAACATGACAAACAGGTAGGATAACTTGTGCATTATCAAGTAGGACATAGAAACATTGAAAACATTCAGGGGGAAAAAAGTAACCTGTTACAAATTACTTACAGCTCTGGGAAAGACAGAACATTTAAAATATTCTTTTATGATATGAATTTTTATTTTATTGGTTAATCCTTTAAAATAATTTTGCTTTCTCTTTATACAAATTTCAGAATTCTCTGTATTAATTTTTATGAATTGTGTTTATGACATGGCATTTACTGTGATCTATATCTGATTCATTAGGGATACAAACAAAAAATCTCCAGCTGCACAGAGATTGTATAATATTTAGTGTTGATAACACACAATAAGATAAATAAAGTAAAATAGAGAGGATTTTTTGCTAGCAATAAATGCTACCCATAAATTAGTGTCAATGTAGTCATATAAAGATTTCCATATACTTCCCAGTTCTAACATAAAACTTTAATATGTTTTCACTGAATTTTACCTAATTTTCCAAACTCTGTGAGCTTTACTCTGTGATTCTTCAGCCACTACAGCCTATCTTTCTCTAACAGTTTCTCTATCTAAATGATTTGTGTTCCACTGGCAGTTCTGTACTAAAGAAAGTGATATATCCTGATGAAGCCATTAAGCACGGTACTAGAGACATTAAGGCGATGATATAGGCATGATTTCAATCATGCAAAAGGGAACTACCCTAGCTCTGAGAAGGAAAGCACCAGAGAGCTTAACCCACTCTTGTCTACATTTTCATTTCATTAGATTCAGATCTGGGGATGTCAGAAAAAATGAACAGTAGTTCCCCCCACAAGGCAATCACTGTAAGTGTCATCATTAGATGCACGTTGGGCACCCACAGGGAGAAGGGTCAGGACTCAGAGTATATAGCATACTGGAGAGGCCCAAAGAACAAATTGAGGATGAATGGGTTGATAGTACAGAAAATATGTTTTTAAAAAAATGTTGATCTTTTCACTCTGTGCTGTCACGAAGATTTCCTTTAAAAATCACTGTTGCATGAAAGTCAAAATATTGTTCCAAATCTCTCTTCCCTGAGTTATAGTTAAGAATCTGTTTAATTATCCACATACTTAAAATATCCTAATATTCAATTTTCTTCGGAATATCACTGTCAGTTGCTTTGTGCAATAGATTCTTAAAAGGAATATGCATTTTTGATAAATCAAGTTTTCAGTGAAAGACAAAAATCTATGACGAAATGTGCCTCCCAAATGCAAAATTAGAATAATTATACTTTGAGTGAAGTGAGTGAAAGTCACTCAGTCATGTCCAATTTTTTGCAACCCATGACTGTAGTCTACCAGGCTTCTCTGTCCATGGAATTCTGCAGGCAAGAATATTGGAGTGGGTTGCCATTTCCTTCTATAGGGATTCTTCCCAACCCAGGGATCAAACCTAGGTCTTCTGCATTGTAAGCAGATTCTTTACTATCTGAGCCACCACGGAAGGACCAGTATGAAATAATAGTGTAAAAGTCACTTCATTTGTATTGTCTCTTTTGCTAAGATTTTGTTTTTCTCACTGACATACTCCTAGATTACACAGTAGATGATATATGTACCATTTAACATAAATGATATCAAATTGCTTTATAAACCATATGATACTTTGATAAATTATTAATAAACCCTGTCTAACAAATCAGAGATGTCTTTAAAGTTGGTTAGTCCAAAATGAAAAAAATA
This sequence comes from Odocoileus virginianus, assembly GCF_023699985.2. Classification (NCBI taxonomy): domain Eukaryota; kingdom Metazoa; phylum Chordata; class Mammalia; order Artiodactyla; family Cervidae; genus Odocoileus; species Odocoileus virginianus. The sequence goes on along the minus strand of NC_069686.1, from coordinate 40,553,306 downwards.
ATTGCTTTAATGTCTTTAGCAAATACTTACTACTATTTTACTAAAATCTGTTTTTCATAATGACAAATCCTAGATAATAGAATGTGTATCTTTTAAGCATTAAACAATTATAAGTATTTGAAATTAAAATCATGCCAAAATATAAAACTCACTTATCTTCTTAATGGTAATTTAAACTAGGTGAATACTAAGCCACAGACTTCCATGACAAATCTATTTTTTCTTTGAAAAAATACTGAAATACATTTTAGCCTTTTATTGGTGCCCTAGGTTCATATTAATAATGCCAATTATTTAACTGAGCTACATTAGCATGAAGACCCCAGGGCCTGTGGGCTCTGAAGGTCCATGTCCCTCTACCTAAAATCACACTGAACTGCTCAGCTTTCAAGATCTGAGGGCCTGCTCTTCTTAGATTATTTTCCCATCTCTTCCTTCTCATCATATTGAAAACTTTTAGTTTGCCATTTCTGCTCCAGATAAAATTATGTCCACTCTTTGTAGTTATTAATCTAAATTAATGTGATCTTGGGAAGCAAAACCAATCTCTTTAGAATTATGTGTAAACTAAACATATATATAGACCTTTGAGTAAGGTTCTTTAGGTCTTCTATTTAAAATATATAGATATGGTGAAATTGCTTTGAACCAATCATTTTGTGCTTATGTATGTGTGTGTGATACATTACTAATTTGACTTAAAAAAAGAGAGGTCATTATTTAGAAACACAGGAGTCAGAAATATGAATTATAATGAAAATCTATCCAAATTTAAAGCAGCACTAAATTCAGGCAATTGGTTGATAGGTCTAACTTGTTTTCATATTTACTCTTTGAAATTATTAGCTTTTTTTTTTGATAGGTGATATTCCTTATATAGGTGAGATAAATTTACTTGTGCTTGCTGCCAAATTAAATAATTATTTTTTGAGAGAAGAGGACAACATAAGGAATAGGCTCCTTTATAATGAACTTAAAAACTTAAACCCTAATTGTAGAATGGGGAACTACATAAGTGAAAAGTAGAATAATGACAGAATGACACCATGATGAGTCATTGCTTGGATTACATGTGTGGGCATTTCCTATTAAAAGTGTGATCTGTGGCCTAGCAGTGTCTGGTTCACTTGGCAACTTGTCAGAAATTCAGACTGGTAGGCCCACCCTACATCTATCAGAATTCGCACTTTTATAGGATCCCCATATGTTCACATGTACGTTAATATTTGGGAGATATTTTCATAGTAGATCATTTATATCTATTCTGATTATGCATACTTCCCCACTACATGGCAGATGCGATGCTAAGTGTAATAGAAACACACAAGGGAGTGTATACCATAAGTGGCTCTGGATCTCAAAACTCATATAGGGGAGATGATATGTAAGCAGAGGAAGCACACACCTAGGGAGATGATTTGGGAGATAGGAAAGGCTACACGAGCTAAATATTCCAGGGGTAAATTCTTAATAGTCTACTAGGTTTAAACTCTTTTCTGAGGATAGAGCTCTTATCATAGCTAAAATACATCCTATTGAAGTTCCAGTCCATCTTTCTAAATTCTACCAGTTTTTCAAGGCTATTTATGGTCCTTCTCCTCTTTGAGATCTTTCTTAGGCATGTCAGTTGGAAGGGATTCCCACTACTTAGAAGCCCCAAAGCAAAATTCTATCTGGTCTGGACCACATTTTTGATATTGATTTTCTTTATCACAGTGCTAGGTAGGGTTAATTGCTTGTAAGGATTGACTAAATATGCTTATGTGTATCTAATCCTACAGCATAAACCAGATAGCAAGATTTTTCCTGGAAGTAGCCACAGCATATGATTCTTTGCATCACTGTCAGTTTTTAATAAAGGCTTGAATAAAAGAGCTGAGAAGAACATGTAATTAAGGACAGTATGAGAAAACAGACACCTGGAACTGGAGGCTACAATGAACAAGATGGGTTTCAATAATTCTCTATTTTGTACAGCTGTGCTTAAGCATATTAATAATCCCAGTATTCATAGAGTGCTTTGGAGAAGAAGGCTGTGGAGGGAGAACATAGCTGTTGAAAGCAACTGTGGAAGAAAGCGCTAAATGTAATTTTTGTACCTCTGTTATTGACCTGCTTTTCTTCTCATCCATCCCAAAGTGAACACTTACTTGCTACTTTGGACATTCCCTGTATGCTTTGGCATCAATCTTTGGCTTTCACTGTTATTTCAGAAAGGGAATCCTTCTCAAAATCAATTTGAGAACAATTAAGAAGATTCCTGGACAGTTCAGCTTGAATTCGAGTGATTGCTGTGATTTTCTAAAGGGAGAGTGGTCAGGCTTTTAGCTTGTGTGGCTTATGGGCCAGATGAGGTGGAGAGAGACCAAGACTCAGTAGGATGAAGGGTATATTTCTTGACAGCAAGACCTCATTCAGCATACCCCTTCCCTGCAGTGGGAACAGGAATGCATGCAAGCTTGATAACTTAATCGTCCAGAAACAAAAATGAAGTATGTCTGAAAATTTCCTGTTAAATCTAGTTGAATTTTCATTGTTCACATCTTTGTGGTCTATAGTAAAGGCAGTACAATTTTTATCTTGTTTGACTTTGTGATGTAAGGAGTCAGATTCTGATTCAGACACATTCAAGGTTGGACATATCCCTGTCTTCTACTCTAGCCAGCACTTAAGTGTGCGTGGCTGGCACCTGGGGAGGATATAAAAAAGACAACCCTTTGGTCCCAAGTCTCAGTCATCAAAATTTCTTAGGTCTAAAACAAAGTGTAGACATAAACTTTAAATGGGAACTGCTTGTCATCCTGAAGTGGAGAAAGGCTATCTTTTCTATTTTACAAATGAACAAAGTCAAAAAATATGATTTTAGCTGCTAGCCAACTCTTTAGAAATCAGGTTAGATTCCTTTCTAAATGCTTATTTTTCCTTTCACAACTTTGTCCCTTTTTCCATTACTCCTGAATTGAGCAGCAAAGAAGGTAAAATACACAAATATTCAATCTGTTGATGTGAATTCAAAGACAATTTACTACAAAGGATACCCATATGGTGCAGTTGCCACAGCAGTCCCCATTTATGCTATCTGTCCCAGCAATGCATTTTCTATCATTCTCAAAGGATCCAAGTTTGAAGAATAAGTCACATGATTATCTTAATCCTATATTAACAACTACAAGTGAGGGTCATGGAAAGCGTATTTGTAGCTATATAATTCTAATTTTTCCTTTTCAAAGTGTTTCTTAGGAAAAGATCATAAATGTCATTCAAAAAGTATTTTTTTTTAAATGAGGGGTTATATAACTTTTAAAAGGGTTATGTATTCAAAATGTATTCTTAATAATAAATTCTCCACTATGATCCTTTTGGGGGGGCTTTAGGGAAACTATCTAATGTCAACAACTAGGATAAAAAAATCTAATGTCAATAAAATGTCAAAACATAAATCTAAAAATAATTTAATTTAAAATAAATGAAACCATCATTTATATAATTCCATTAGGTTTTTCTGCCAGACCCTAATTCAAAAAGTGTAAATTATTAACCACATTACATTGTATTCAGTTCTTCATTTTTCACTAATAGGTGGCTGCCTAAATTTCTACAGTTGCTATAATTTTTCTTGAGAATTTATAGAATTTTAATATTTGATTACATGAAAAAATACTCACTAGAGTTTTTTTTTTAATCTTACGTTTTTACTCACCCTATTCAACTACTAAAAGTCAATTTGTTAAGAGTGTACACGCAGCCAGAGAAAGCAAGCAACTCGGCTGGGGCTGCTACAAACCCAACAGTGAAAACTGGAAATCTCTTGCAGGATCTTCATCTTCCACACATCAAAATGAACAGGGAAACAGACTAGCACTATGAATGTGTACCTTTTCCTCCTAGAAATTCAGGGACCTGCCATGTGAGACTGTTGTGATTCTAATTTTACTTAAGAATTTCTAACAATCCCTGTGCTAGCCTTTCTACCTGCCAGCCTACCTATTTATTTTGCAATCCATCACTCCAAATTCACTTGCCGAGGATCCTGAATATGTCTATCCATTTTCAGGCAAGCCCTTAGGCCTTGGTTCCCCCATTTAAACTGACTTCATTCCTCTTCCCCTTAGCATGATGTCTCATCTTAATCAAATGCCTGAATCTGGCCATCACTCGTCCACTCTGGAATGGAGATTTAAACAAAGTGACACCTGCTAAGAAAATTCTTTTTCTAGAAAATAAAATGTGTTCTTAGGATAGAAGAAGAGGCTAGTTCACTCTATCTCTAGCAGCTCGGTCTCATTGATTTCCAACATCAAAGAATCAGAGTTCATCTGAAGAACAGCCGTCCTCATCCTGCTTTCAGATTCCTCATCCACCTCTTCATCCTGAACACAGAGATGCTACCCTGTGGCCTATATTCAGGCTTAGATTACACTCAGGGATCTCTGGGCTCAAACTCCTACTTGCAGCATGCTAAATCATAATTTGACTTCCATGCATCACCAGACTCTTGGACCAAGGACCACAGTTAGTTCCATGGGAGACAATGTTGTCATTGCTTCAGGCTTGGATTTTAACTCAATCCACTGATTAACCACCTCTGGAATCTAAACTTCACTGCTGTTTGGTTTAAAGATTATATATACTTGTGGAAATTCCAGATCCTATAAAAACCTATACCAACTTCTCTCCATAATATTTAAATGTATTGAGTTGAATGTTCCAAGTTTCACCCATATTGGTTAAAACAATAAGATAGAATTCTGTTCAGCCTCATCTTCTGATCAAAGCTTGAGGCGAGTGTAAAAAGGAAAATTAAAAGCTATAAAAGGGCTTCTTGAGCAGCCTTGATAAATAGACAAATTAATCTATTTAAAATCCCTGTCATATTTTTAGATCATTAGTTTCCTTGACATGTTAAGTGCTCAATGTAAAGATCCAATGTTAATCTGAATACCACAAAACAAATCAAATGAAAAATCAAAACTGGGAGGGAAGGAAGAAAGGTCATAACATTCTTAAACAGAAGTTTCTAAAAATATTTTAACAAAAACCTGTTTGAATCTTAAGAATGAATAATATTTCAAACTCATTCATGTTTCATGAAAAACTTTCAGTTGGCACTGAAAATAATTTTCGGGAAAATATGAATTGTCAACTAATCATTCTATATGTACTACTAAATTCTGATAATAATATTCATGAGAATTTGTTTAAAGGAGGTGTTAAGAATACACAGAAGAACTATACAAAAAAGATCTTAATGACCCAGATAACAACAATGGTGTGATCTCTCATCTAGAGCCAGACATCCTGGAGTCTGAAGTCAGGAGGATCATATGAAGCATCACTACAAACAAGGCTAGTGGAGGTGATGGAATTCCAACTGAGCTAATTCAAGTCCTAAAAGATAATGCTGTTAAGTGCTGCACTCAATATGCCAGCAAACTTGGAAAATTCAGCAGTGGCCACAGTACTGACACAAAGACAGAAATATAGATCAATGGAACAGAATAGAAAGCCCAGAGATAAATCCACGAACCTATGGACACCTTATCTTCAACAAAGGAGGCAAGGATATACAATGGAAAAAAGACAACCTCTTTAACAAGTGGTGCTGAGAAAACTGGTCAACCACTTGTAAAAGAAAGAAACTAGAACACTTTCTAACACCATACACAAAAATAAACTCAAAATGGATTAAAGATCTAAATGTAAGACCAGAAACTATAAAACTCCTAGAAGAGAATATAGGCAAAACACTCCCTGACATATATCACAGCAGGATCCTCTATGACCCACCTCCCAGAATATTGGAAATAAAAGCAAAAATAAACCAATGGGACCTAATGAAACTGTGCAAAGCTTTTGCACAACAAAGGAAACTATAAGCAAGGTGAAAAGACAGCCCTCAGATTGGGAGAAAATAATAGCAGACGAAGCAACAGACAAAGGATTAATCTCAAAAATATACAAGCAACTCCTCCAGCTCAACTCCAGAAAAATAAATGACCCAATCAAAAAAATGGGCCAAAGAACTAAACAGACATTTCTCCAAGGAAGACATACAGATGGCTAAAAAACACATGAAAAGATGCTCAACATCACTCATTATCAGAGAAATGCAAATCAAAACCACAATGAGGTACCATTACACGCCAGTCAGGATGGCTGCTATCCAAAAGTCTACAAGCAATAAATGCTGGAGAGGATGTGGAGAAAAGGGAACCCTCTTACACTCTTGGTGGGAATGCAAACTAGTACAGCCGCTATGGAAAACAGTGTGGAGATTTCTTAAAAAACTGGAAATAGAACTGCCATATGACCCAGCAATCCCACTTCTGGGCATACACACCAAGGAAACCAGATCTGAAAGAGACACGTGCACCCCAATGTTCATCGCAGCACTATTTATAATAGCCAGGACATGGAAGCAACCCAGATGCCCATCAGCAGATGAATGGATAAGGAAGCTGTGGTACATATACACCATGGAATATTACTCAGCCATTAAAAAGAATTCATTTGAATCAGTTCTAATGAGATGGATGAAACTGGAGCCCATTATACAGAGTGAAGTAAGCCAGAAAGATAAAGAACATTATAGCATACTAACACATATGTATGGAATTTAGAAAGATGGTAACAATAACCCTATATGCAAAACAGAAAAAGAGACACAGATGTACAGAACAGACTTTTGGACTCCGTGGGAGAAGGTGAGGGTGGGATGTTTCGAGAGAACAGCATTGAAACATGTATATTATATAGGGTGAAACAGATCATCAGCCCAGGCTGGATGCATGAGACAAGTGCTCAGGCCTGGTGCACTGGGAAGACCCAGAGGGATCGGGTGGAGAGGGAGGTGGGAGGGGGGATCGGGATGGGGAATACATGTAACTTGATGGCTGATTCATGTCAATGTATGATAAAAACCACTACAATATTGTAAAGTAATTAGCCTCCAACTAATAAAAATAAATGAAAAAAAAAAACCTATTTAAGAAAAAAAAAAAAAAGGTCAACTTTCTTTCCAATCCCAGAGAAAGGAATTGACAAAGAATGCTCAAACTATTGCACAATCACACTCATCTCACACGCTAGGAACGTAGTGCTCAAAATTCTCTAAACCAGGCTTCAACAGTACATGAACCAAGAACTTCCAGATGTTCAAGCTGGATATAGAAAAGGCAGAGGAACCAAGAGATCAAATTGCCAACATCCATTGGATCACAGAAAAAGCAAGAGAATCACAGAAAAACATCTACTTATGCTTCATTGACTACACAAAGCCTTTGACTATGTGGATCACAACAAACTGGAAAATTCTTAAAGGATAGGAATACCAGACCATCTTCCTGTCTCCTGAGGAATCTGCATGCAGACCAAGAAGCAGTTAGAACTGGACATGGAACAATGGACCAGTTCCAAATTGGGAAAGGAGTACATCAAGGCTGTATATTGTCACCCTGCTTATTTAACTTATATGTACAGTACATCATGCAAAATACTTGGCTGGACAAGGCACAGGCTGGAATCAAGATTGCCAGGAGAAATACCAGTAACCTCAGATATGCAGATGACACCACCCTTATTATGGCAGAAAGCTAAGAAGAACTGAAGAGTCACTTGATGAAAGGAAAAGAGATGAATGAAAAAGCTGTATTAAAACTCAACATTCAAAAAACTAAGATCATGGCATCCAGTCCCATCATTTCATGGCAAATAGATGGGGAAACAACGGAAAGAGCAACAGACTTTATTTTCTTGGGCTCCAAAATCCCTGCAGATGGTGACTGCAGCCATGAAATTAAAAGATGCTTACTCCTTGGAAGGAAAGTTATGGTCAACCTAGACAGCATATTAAAAAGCAGAGACATTACTTTGCCAACAAAGGTCCATCTAGTCAAGGCCATGGTTTTTCCAGTAGTCATGTATGGATGTGAGAGCTGGACTATAAAGAAAGCTGAGCACCGAAGAATTGATGCTTTTGAACTGGGGTGTTGGAGAAGACTCTTGAGCATCCCTTAGACTGCAAGGAAATCCAAACAGTCAACCCTAAAGGAAATCAGTCCTGAATATTCATTGGAAGGACTGATGCTGAAGCTGAAGCTCCAATACTTTGGCCACCTGATGCGAAGAGCTGACTCATTTGAAAGGACCCTGATGTTGGGAAAGATTGAGGGCAGGAGGAGAAGGGGACAACAGAGGATGAGATGGTTGGATGGCATCCCTGACTCAATGGACATGAGTTTGAGCAAGCTCCATGAGTCAGTGATGGATAGGGAAGCCTGGTGTGCTGCAGTCCATGCGGTCACAAAGAGTCAGAAATGACTGAGCAACTGAACTGTACTGAATTGAGTGTGTTTATACAAATGGTAGATCAGGGCTACCATTAAACTTGTGTTAGACCTCAAAACTGTGGTCTTCTATAGCATATACAACCTTGAAATCTACTTCCAAGTAATCTGTGGATATATTTACCAGCAAAATTTAGAGCACCCTCAGTGCATACCTAGAAAGGTTACCTATGGTGAGAGGTTAAGGTGTATTGAAACTTTATAACACACTGTCTGTGGAAGCAGAGAGTGAGAGAAGAGAGAAATGAAAAGGCACTAATCATGTTTAATATAACACCTCAGTGTTCATTGTAGCACTGTTTATAATAGCCAAGACATAGAAGCAACCTAAATGTCCATCAGTGGAGGAATGGGTAAAGAAGATGTGGTAAATATGAATCAATGTTAGAGAGACATTTACATTTTTTATTTCATTTCATCTTTGTGAATCATCTATCTTCCCCATATGAAGAAAATGAGCCTTAGGGAGACCCTGTGTTTCACTCATAGAGCTGGAATGAGTCAGGCCAGAGACTTGTAACCTAGCTTTATGTGTAATATCTAGATAACTCATTAGTTAAGCATTTCATTACATATATTTGCATTACTTCATTTATTTGGGGTCATTTGATGCTTGGGAATCTAAGCAGAGCAATATTAATAGGTATGTGTACCAGTACCTATTAGAAACAACAAAAATAATAATAAAATGAGCAAGTGGTAGTGATACAAATCAAAGGAAATAGATGAAAGCTAAATCAGGAGAGAAGTATCAGAATTTTCACTCTGATGTATTTGAGTTTAGTGTAACACTTTCAAAATACCTATTCTAAACCACGTAAACCTCACTGACCATGGCTCCTAAAAATGTTTTCAAAGTAAAACACTAGACTCTTGCCTGGTGAATCCCATGGTTGGAAGAGCCTGGTAGGTTGCGGTCCATGGGGTTGCTAGGAGTCAGACATGACTGAGCGACTTCACTTTCACTTTTCATTTTCACATATTGGAGAAGGAAATGACAACCCACTCCAGTGTTCTTGCCTGGAGAATCCCAGGGACGGGGGAGCCTGGTGGGCTGCCGTCTATGGGGTCGCACAGAGTTGGACACGACTGAAGCGACTTAGCAGCAGCAGCAGCAGACCTCAAAACTTTGATCTCTTGTATTCAGCCTTGAATTCTACTTTTGTAGGATTTATTCTGTGATTTTAAATATAGCATAATAACCTAAGTTTTTGTGAGTGGACAAATTTATGGAAAAATACTTTTAGAGCAGCACTCTCTGACAGGGCTTTCTGCAATAGTGGAGATGTTCCATATTTGCATTGTCTATATTTGGCTACTGAACACTTGATAGAAGGTTAGTCGAACGGAGGGATGGATTTTCTAATCTTATTTAACAAATTTCATTGGTATAACCACATGGGGCAAGTGGATACCATATTGGACAGTTGTGTCTAAAGCCTTGCTACTCAGTGACCTGAGGACCAGCAGCACCACCATCACCAGGAAGCCTGTGAGAAATGCAGAATCAGGAGGGTTTTGAATTTAGAGTATGGAAGAAATGGAAGAACAAGTTCTCCAGCTAATTCTAAGGTACCTTTAAGGTGTGAGAAAAAGTGATCTGATAGTATTGTCCATGCTGCACAATTTCAAAATTTAATAGAGAAAACATTAGCATAAATCACAATATTCCTTTTAAGGGTAAAGAGTCTGTGACTATATTATAAACAAAATATTATTATCAACTTCACAACACTAGGCAATAAGTTGATTTCCAAATATCCAGATGTATGGCATTGTTTCCAAAACATAAAGCCCCACCCACCCTTCATATGAAAATTTGCCTCTAGATGTCTGGCATCTTGTAGGTGCTATTATGTCCTTCAGACTAACTTGCTCACTGTATACTCGCAAATTTCCATGATGATCTGCAAAGAAGAACAAGTGTTGTTTTTCCAAGATGTTTCCTAGTGGAAGAGGCAATTAAACTTATTAAGGGAAAGTGGTCACTAAAGTATAGAGTGTTGTGCTTCTCTGCTTTTGCCATTTCCTACACAACAGAAACCTCAACTCCCCAAGGAATAAGCATTAACAGTCTGAAAATGAATAGTAACATCTTTTTCCTCAATGTATTAGTTTGGGGGATTTTAGACATAGAAAGCTGTAGACAGTTTGTAATATATTATCTCCAACAGTCCATTGGCAAACAAATAATACTTCTATACTGCTTTCATTAATCTGCTAACATAGATTGTTTGTTCAGTTAGCTTATCTGATTTCGGGTGGCATGAGAAACCAAGTGTGCTTCTAATAAGGTGGAAGTGAGCAAAGAAGTAGAGAAGTTCGAAGGATGATAGCATACATGACTGGGAAGTGTGCATGTACCTTGGAAAACGATCAATCATGGGTGAGATCCTTGAAAGATTCAGCCATAGAGATGAGTTGACTGCACATGTGCAGTCACACACTCAGCTGACCTCAAGAGTTGCCTGTGGTCTTTCTGTTTCCCTTCGGTCAGCTTTTCCCACTCACCATAGGTATATTCAGAGTTTTAACTCTCTCAAGCTCCTTTCCCCAGGATCACTGCTATCCTACTCTTTAGAAGTCATTAGGTAAGAATTCCTAATTCTCCCACCCTTGCCTGGCTTCTTCCCTCTTCCTTTTCTGCATCTGTTAGTCCCATGGTGGGGTCTCAAGGGAGCATTTTCTTAATAAATCACTTGCACATTAACCCTCTTCTCAAGGTTAGCTTCTAGGACCACAAATTAACACAAATGCAGCTACAGACCTTTGCAAATGGTTACCTCCTCTGCCACAAAACTCTTCCCCCTCAGTTTTTGTCCTTCAAATAATTTCTTACCTTGCAAGTCTTATTTAACATCAATTTAATATTAAGGCCTTCCCTAACTACCTTATTATCAAACACACTACTCTTTTCAAAATTTTTTATAATTAATATATATATATATATTTTAAATTTTATGCGAACAGTTAATATATGAAACCATAGCAGATAGTTCAGTACAATAGTGTTGTCAACTGTGGGCCCAACGTTGCCCTTAAATCTCTAGAACTTATTCATCCTGAATAACTGAAACTTTATACTCACTGATCAGCAACTCCTCACTTACCCCTTCCCCTGCCTCTGGCAGCCACCGTTCTACTCCCTGCTTCAAAGAGTTTGACTATTTTAGATATCTCATATAAGTGGAATAATGCAGTGCTTGTCTTTCTGTGACTGGCTTATTTCATTTAGTATAATGAACTCAAGTTTCATCCAAGTCATTGCATATAGCAGGGATTTTAAACAATACCTGAGCTCCTCAAAAAGTTAAAAACAGACTGCCACTTGATCCAGCAATCCCACTTCTGAATATTTACCGAAAGATCCGAAATTAGGACCTCAACCTGATATTAGCACCCCTACAATCATTGCAGCCTTTATTCATGATAGCCAAGATGTAGAAATAACCTAAATATCCATTGGTGGATGAATAAAGAGAAAGTGGTATATGCATACAATGGAATATCATTCAACCAAATTGATTTTTTTCATAGGTTGTAATTACTTTTGGTCTATTTATATTTCTTTTAGTGTCAGTCTTTCATACTAGACAGAATTTCCACAAGGGTAGGCACTATATTGCTTTATTCATTCCATCTCGCACAAAATGAGCATTCAAATATCCACCGACTGGATAAATTTAAGACTTCAAATTTTACAGGAAAGAAATACAAGTTGAATTCATAATTCCTAAAGAAAATCACTGCACAAATCATAAAACTTTTTGATGCCAAAGTAGCCCCCCAAAATATCTCTCCCCATTCTCTAGTAGGCATAAAAGATACAAGGTGCTTACACAAAGGTGACCATTTCAACATATGCTCACCTAACTCTGCATTTTTGTACAATGAATATGGTATAATAACGAAGTTTTCTCAATTATTGTCCATGCTAAACTTATCAAGTGACTGATTTGAAAATAAATCTTTTAAAATTTCGTATACTCTTTGATTTTTAATAGTGGTAATCTACCCTTCTATTGTGATGGGTTGCTTTTCTCTCACATTATAATTTCAGGGGAAAAGAGCAATTAATTATTGGCTTTAAATTAAGGGAAAAAACATAATTTCTCTTGTAGATTCTTTTAATAAAGGAGAAAAAAGATTAAGTCGATTTTAAAATTTAGTGTCAGATAATGGCATATGTCATCTCGTGGGTGCCTAATGAAGCACCTTAGCTAGGAAATGTAAGAAGTAAATAATGAAACAGACAACAGAAAATCAAAGGATAATGAAGTATTCACCACATAAACAATTTTTGGTAGCTTTCTAACTAATATACAATTTATATTCATATGTATTTCAATAACCGATTTCTGCCTCTTGTGCCTTACAGAGAAGATGTATTGAATATGTTTCTACCAAACAAGTTATTTTTCATTTCTTGTGAAGTCTAGTCTGTTCTTGTCTTTGTCCTGCCTCTTTTAATTTTTTTCCTTTTAAACACTTACTCCAGGCAACTCAAATTTTTAAACCAGTACTCACAATCTCTAAATTTTCCCCCTAATATCATATTTACCATGAAAAGTCCATTGCTTATATCTATTTCTAGATCACATTCATGTTGTAGGTAGATTGATTCTAAGTATTAAATATAGCTTTAAGCGCATCCTTCAAGACTACATTTAAACAAGAACAAAGACATACTATACGAAGGACATTTCAGATTCTCATTGTTTTCTGCAATTCAGATGCTTGAAGTGTCTGTATTGCAACTCTTATCTTCCCATTAACAAGAAACTTCTGGAAATTGATGTGGAAATTCTACATAAATGTATTAATAAAGCATATATTATATATATTAAACAAGTTATATGTATATACACACATACACATATCAAGCTAAAGTTTTTAATAATGAGCCAAATAATAATTGATGGTATAAGTGTCAATTTTTATATCTCAATATAAGAGTTCATTTCCTTTGCTGATGATGATCTAAGATAAAACAATATATTAAGTTTTTAATTAGATTACAAAATATATTCAAAATCACCTCAAAAGTATATATAGTATTAAATTTCATTAAATATACTGCTTTCCTAATTATCTTCTAACCATCAATTTTAGAAAATAAAGCTCATTTGAATAATAAGTTGAATAATTTTTTATTATAAAGCCTAACATGATATGAATCACCACAAATAAAATGGATCAAATAAAACGATCCACCTAGCCTAGTAACTTACTCTAATTACTATCACCACATCTGACCTATGATACATACTCAATTGATATGAACTGAAATGGTAAAATGTTTCACAGGGCACTGGGGAAAAAAAAAACTGTCCTTTATAAGATGTATCATGATTCTTTGGGTTGCAAGTAAACTGAAAAGATTAAAACACGACTGAGATAGGCAGTGATTTATTAGACCACATCACCTAAATCAAGTAGAGTTGGGTTCAATGAAATCATCAGGTCATTGACTCCTTTCATTTTTTGGCTCTGACTTCTTCCATGATGTATCATTCTCAAACTTAATGTGGCAGAAAGATGGATAACAGCTCTAGGCGTATAATATACTAGGTTCAAATCCAGTGAAGGAAGAAAGGAAGGAAGGGAGGAAAGGAGGGAAGGAGGGAAAATAACAGGTCTTTTCTCCAACAGTCAAAACCATTAGCAGTCAATCTATTTTATTTTCTACTCTCAACCATGAAGGAGTACCCCTCCTGTCATAAACTATATAATTGGACAAAACATAAGAAATAATTTTTATAAGAGTTTTCCTAGAAGGAGTGCAGGATTATGATTTCTTAGAGAAGGCTGATAACTAGGGGCAGCCCCACAATTGCTCCTGCCCTTCACATGGTGGCGCTTTCTGGTCCACGGCAGTGAGGCTAAGGAAACCCAGCACATTAGTATCCAGGCACATTAGCATCCAGGAGGTGAGAAAACAAGGAGATCGGAGTTTGGGGTTACTGAGGTGGAAGGATTTTATGACACAGTGTACTTCAGAGAAGGGAGCTCTGGTGAGAAGGAACTCCAGAAATCTGCAACGTCTGCCCTTAAAACGTGGCTAAAAACTGTCTTAAATAAATAGGGCAAAATTCCACAACAACAACAAGAATTACTACTGGTGAAAGAAATGCCACTGGAGAATGAACAACTTCCAGGACATCATAGGGTGAATAACCAATGAGTTCACACATGCTTGGAAACATTCAGTTTCAAAGGCCAAAGGAAGAGATCTTCTTATACACTCTAGGACCTGTAGTAGAGACCCTGGAAAAGTCACATCTTAGAAGCAGCACTCAGATGTATAGAACAGACTTGTGGACTCTGGGAGAAGGCGAAGGTGGGATGTTTCAAGAGAACAGCATCGAAACATATATATTATCTAGGGTGAAACAGATCACCAGCCCAGGTTGGGTGCATGAGACAAGTGCTCGGGCCTGGTGCACTGGGAAGACCCAGAGGGATCGGGTGGAGAGGGAGGTGGGAGGGGGGACCGGGATGGGGAATACATGTAAATCCATGGCTAATTCATTTCAATGTATGACAAAAACCACTGCAATGATGTAAAGTAATTAGCCTCCAACTAATAAAAATAAATGGAGGAAAAAAAAATTAAAAAAAAAAAAAAGAAGAAGCAGGGTAATTTAGTCCAAAGAGAAATCTAGTCTGGATGAACTATAATAAAAAAAAGAAGAAACCTCAAAATGATCAGGCTGATCTCTAAATAAGTTTACCATAGGCTGTAATAACATTCAACACTTCATTAAGGAGGACAATCCAAATATGTAATAATATAGAATCTACAATAACCAACATCAAATAAAAATATAAAAAAATATAGATATAAAAGAATACAGATATAAAAAGAGGAAAATATGACAACTAGGTGGAAAAATCAATTGATGAAAACAAAACTGTAAATGTCAGAGATGACAAGGCTAGAACAAAAGGGTTTTTAAATGTTTGATATAAATAGATACAAAGAGTCAAATTTATATATTAATATATTAATATTATATTAATATTTATATTTATAAATATAAATATTTCTCATAATAAATGAGAAAATAGCAAATACAAATAGAGAAACATAAAGTATTTACAAAGAATAAGATGGAAATTCTAAAACTTCACAGTAAACTATACCGAAAACATCACTGGATCAGCTTTACGTTAAGTTTGATCACTGAATAGAAAGTGGATACATTTAAATAAAAGATAAAGATAACCGTCCAAACTTAAGAAGGGATAATAAAGAGGCTGAAAAAATGAGCAATGTAAACCAGTTAAAAAACTCATGTAACTGAACCATTAGAGGAGAGGAAAAAGAGACTTAAAGAATAAAGCATATTTTAAAAGGTAATGGTTGAAAATTTTTGAATATGATTAAAAAAAAACTATAAATCCACAAACCCAAAAATTATAATGAATGCAACAGGGATAGTCATGAAGAATAATGTACCAAAGAAATATTTGAAAATCAATAAAAAGGAAGAAAAATCTTTTATATAATACTCATTAGATTGTTTTTTAGTTAGATTCCACATATAAATGATATCATATAGTATTTGTCTAAAAAATAGAACAAGCTAGTAAATATTAAAAAATTATAGCAAATAAACTAGTGGTTATCAGTAAGATGATGGAAGGAGGGGAGGCAATATGAGGGTAGGAAATTAAGAGGTACAAACTACTATGTATAAATAAGCTACATGTATATATTATACAACACAGACCAATATTTTATAATAACTATAAATGGAGTATAACTTTTAAATTTTGTTAATCATTATGTTGTACATCTGAAATTATATAATATTATATATTTACTATACATCAATTTTAAAAAACATGCAATACAAAAAAGAAGCTGTAAAAGCAGACAATAAATAAAGAAGACATATAGCTTATAGGAAACAACAATGAGAAAACCAGAGTTGTCCTCAGAGATGTAAAAGCTAGACAAAAATAGAATGGCAACTTTAAGGTGCTGAAAGAAAAAATATTACTCTAAATTTGACAAAAAAGAAAACACTTCAAATAAGAATAATTATCTAGACAAATGAAAACTGAAACCATGAGTCACCAGCAGATGAATACAGTATGAAATGCTAAAAACAGGATTTCAGAAGAAAGAAATAATGCTAGACAGCAGTTTGAGACAACATAAAGAAATGAAAAGAAAAAATAGATGACTAAGTTGAAAGACAAATAATTCTCCCTGTAGTTCTTTAAGTTCTTTCAAAGCTAACTGACTGTTGAGAGCAAAAATAACACTATGATGTTTATAACAAATCAAGAAGGAAAATGTATAATGTGATAGGACAAAGATGGGAAGGGAGAAATGGTAAAATTACTAAGAAGGCAAGAAGATGGACACTTCAAAAAAGAATATTTATATTAATGGCCACAAGAAATAGTGCTGAATATCATCAGTCATCAAGGGATATGCAAATTAAAATCACAATGAGTTTTATTACATTTGTACCAGAATGGCCAAAATCAAAGAGTGACACCATATCACATGCTGGTGAGGATTGGGAGCTTAAGATAACATAAACTCTTTTGAAATTTGTATGGCATTTTCTCATAATTTTCTTATAATCATACATTTGTCCTAGCAATTCCACTATGTGTCTCCCCAACATAAAGCAAAATACACATTCACAAAAATATTGTAAAGGATTAGTAGTTTATAAAAGTCACAGACAAGAAAAAACTTGAATGTCCCTCAACAGAAATAAACAAGATTTGATATATACTCAGCAAAAAAAAAAAAAAAAAAGAAAGAAAGAAATTGGTAAAACATGCAATACCATAGATGAAACACAAAAATGGTATCTTGAGTAAAAGAAGACAGAGAGTAAATAAAGTATAACTTCATTTATCTAATGAACTAGAAATATATTAACTATTATGTGATGATATAGATGACCTAGAAACTTGTCAGAATTATTATTTAGAGAAGACAAAGAACATTAATCCACTGATGAACTGAGAAAACTGGTAGACTCTTTTGAGGACTTGAATGGATTGACTAGAAAACACAAAAGGCATTTTTCAGGATGATAAAAAATTCTGTATTTTGATGAGAGCATGAAATAAATGGCATATGTAATCTCTCCCTCTACTTTCTCCTCTTCTTCCTCCTTCTATAAAAAGGAAGAACAAATTTGATTCCATTTTGGACCTATTTCTTTTACTTTGCCCTTTGTATTTTGTTGCTTTGCTACAAGCTCATCACTAAAGGTAAATTGTTCATAGCTTAAAGCATACATAATGGTTCTAATTTCTCAAAACTGTATGTAAGGTACTTTTCCTAAGTGCTTTTAGGACAGCCACGTTCCACAGTTCCAAGAAACACTATTCACATTTTATTCTATGTAGCCTATATTCTACCTAAATAAATAAAATATTCATTGTGACCTTGGCGTCTTCCAACACACTGGCCTTGATGAAAGCTGTATAGAGCTTCTCATTTAATCCTTAGTAAAAACTTATGAGTTGGATAGAAGTTATTGCTTCTCACAGGCTTCCCAGGTGGTGCTAGTGGTAAAGAACCTGCCTGCCAATACAAGAGATGTCAGAGATTGTGAGTTCGATCCTTGGGTCAGGAAGATCCTCCAGAGGAGGGCATGGCAACCCACTCCAGTATTCTTGCCTGGAGAATCCCATGGACAGAGGAGCCTGGCGAACTACAGTCCATAGGGTCACAAAGAGTCAGACATGCCTGAAGTGACTTTGCACAGCCCAGCACATTACATTGCCTTTCGCTGGAGAAACTGAGGCACAGACAGGTTAAGTAAATGTCCATGATAATCCAATAACAAGTAGAGTAAAAATGTGAACTTGGTAGTCTGATTCTGGAACTCTTAACTTCTACCCAATACTGCCTTCCTCATGAATTATTATGAATAAACAGATGTCTTCACTTTTACTATGCACATACTCTCCTTACCTACATTTAATGAATCTCATGTTTATTTGCCTCTCAATTCTCCATCTGTGTCATTTCTAACTTTAGGCAGAAGAATACACATGAAAAATAATGTTACTTAATTATTTCAGGAATAGGTTTCTTAGCCAAGGGCTGAAGTGCAACTTTACAGGTTTTTCAGAATTAATACCAATTTTATTTTCTACTTTTGAAAGTTAGTTTATCCCAACAGAACAAGAAGAAGCCTGGCAGTGCGGCACCTCTTCAAGACTGTGCGTTATCCTTTTAGTACAGAGAAGGTGAGGATCAGGAATCTTATAACAGCACATTCTTTAAATTCTGATAACCATCTAAATTCCCAGATATTTACCTAAACAAATTTCTTACTAAAAATAAGCCAAGCTGGCCAATTTATTGACAGGGGAAGATAAGGGAAAGAAAAATGCACAGTCTTCTTGTTCAAGAAGGACACAGGAATACAACAGAGCAATTCAATTATTTGCAAACATATTAAAAATTTTGGTTATAATAACAATAGATGTTTCCTACCGAAAGCGTATTAGCACTCTAAAGAAATAGCTGGATTCTACCTTTGCATTGCACTCCATGTTTCATCCTGTGTAATGCTGAAAATGAAACAGGGCATCAGTGAGGGCATAAAAAGATTCAGGAGAGTAGACACACAACTAACTTCTTCCATAAATTAGACTACTTTGTGGTAAATGTCTTGTTACAAATATTAGAGATACTAGATTGGATTGTAGTTGGACCAAGGGAGGTTCCCCGCCCCACACAGGTTTAAGTTAAAGATGGGAAGTTAATAAATTCTATCCATTCCACTCCTCTGCTTTTCATAAACCAAAAAGGGAAGAAGAAAGTCTATAATTAATAAAATTAATTAATAATTTTAATAAAATTAAAACCACACATTGGTCTCCATTTATTTTTGTAATATCATAATTGGCCTAGAAAGTCCTTGTATATTTGAAATTTTGTGAACAGCTACACATGTCCATTTCCTATGGAGAGAGGGCATATGTTTTAAAAGATTCAAAGAAATTTTTATCTCAAACAATTTAGGAATATATGTATAAAACAATTTAGGAATATATGTATAAATTAAACAAAACTTTAAAAGAAAACAAGAGGATATATCACCATCTAGAATATTACTTCCACTATCACACTTGCTTTTCCCTACCACAGAGAGAATTAAATATTTTTTCTACATATTTGGATAGCAATTTGTTCATAACTTTGTTATAAAAGTTATTATAATGTATTTTTAGTTAGTTCATGGAGTTGCTATCTGCTAGACTTTCCCATCATATTCAACTCTTGAAGAAAAGGAGGTCTGCATTATTTATTACCTAAATCAGTATTGAGCACAGAGTTGGCCCCCAAATCTGTCAGTTTATTAAAGGTACTTCATTTAAACAGTCAATACTTTTTAATAAACATTTTTATGAGCTATTGAGTCACAATACCTTCCTTCCATATGGATGCCATTATGAGTCTGTAGGGCACTTCCATTTAAAGGAAACAAATTTTATCAACACTGTGGGCCATAAATAGCACTGCTACTGGACATACATTATAAGAAAAAAATCCACTTCATCAAATCTCTTGCTTTGTGAATTATCAAACCTTACTGAGGGTGGAATTTCTTCAGGGAAGCCTTCACTCCATTCATAGTCTAAGTTCTTGAAACTCTTTTTGTTTTCCTTTATACCATGTCCTCTGCATACTATCCTAGTATCTCCTGGATCCTAATTTTAGGTCTTGTTTGATAGATTCTTCTCTACTCAGTCCTTCAGGTTTAATCCTAAGCTTCTTTTGCATTCTAGGTAATACTGTCTAATTCCTTAACTGTAATTACTATCTACAAGCTGACTACTCTCAAACTTCAGTCTTAACCTTAACCTTTTTCTTCAGTGCTAAGTTTCCTTTGCCATTGATTTATGACTTTCTCCCATAACT
Source organism: Odocoileus virginianus (assembly GCF_023699985.2). Taxonomy (NCBI): domain Eukaryota; kingdom Metazoa; phylum Chordata; class Mammalia; order Artiodactyla; family Cervidae; genus Odocoileus; species Odocoileus virginianus. The sequence continues at coordinate 40,533,044 of NC_069686.1, read as the reverse complement.
GCTTCTCCTCCTGTGTCCCTTGACTCAATATTTCCTCCATGACACAGTATCTTATTGAAACCAGACGTGGGAGTCATTCTTGAATTCTCCATCACCCTCACCTCCCCCACTCAACAGGTCAAAATTGAATGTTGATTTTCCTCATTATGAGTTTGTTGCTTCTCCTTTGTCACTAGCATGACCTGAATACTTTCCTTCAAGCTTTCTTTAGCCAAAGCATTAGGAAGCATCCTGAAATTTCTCTCTTCTCTCTGATACATAACTAATTTTTACCAAATCCTATCAACATTAGCTTTATAATTTATTCTGAATTTGTTTAGTTCCTTTCACCTCTGTTAATCCTATCTGTAATTAGAACACCATCATTTTTCCTTATATAACTCTCCCACAATCTATTCTATGCATATTAATCAGAGCTTCTTAAAGAAAAGAAAATTCTTAAAGAATTGAAAACAGCCACCTAAAGATAGAATAAAAAGGAAAACATTTTAAGCAGAAGAGAAAGCATACACTAGAATCTAAATTGGCAAAAATGTTCATATGTTTTCAGAACAGAAGAAGGGAAAATGCTGTTGGTGTACAGTAAAAAGTAGGAAAACTGATTGATGATAAAGCAAGCAATGAGATGAGGGCCAATTTATACAGACCATTGTAGAATCACAACCTTATTTATCACCTTAAAATGCCATTCTTATTACTAGGAAAAATAAGGATTATAAACAAGGAAAGAGCAAGAAATTAAGTGGAATTAGTTAACAGGACTTTGGCCATGTGATGTGAAGAACTGACTCATTGGAAAGACCCTGATGCTGGGAAAGATTGAAGGCAGGAGGAGAAGGGGATGACAGAGGATGAGATAGTTGGATGGACTCATTGACGTGATGGACATGAATTTGAACCTCAGGGAGGCTCCGGAGAATTGGTGATAGACAGGAAGCCTGATGTGTTGTAGTCCATGGGTTGCAAAGAATCGGACACAACTGAGTGAATTGACTTGAACTGAAGAGATGATGATATCAAAGACAAAGTTACAGATGTTTAAGTGAGGAAAAGTGCTGGAATTTAGAAATATTGTGGAGGTTGAATAGGGTTGTATGGTGGATTGAATATAAGCTGTTAGGGAACAACAAAGAATGCCTATTATAGTCCTGGCTTGAGAGACTGGGAGAATATTAATGCCATTCTTGGAAGCAGAGATTGAGGAAAAGATTTCATGTGGGAAAATTACAAATCAAAGTTTCAGGATTGAATACTTTAAAGTTGAGATACTATGAGACATTCAGTTGAAAAGTCATAAAAGTGAAGAGTGAATGAGTTTCCTTCCACTTTCCACAGCACTCTGGTACAATCCTACTATTAGATGAACAGAAGAACAAAGAATATTCTGGTTAGGTTCTGAGCATATGCAAAGATGACATACAGAGCTTGGGGGTAATTATCAAGATAATATACAGTTAACAACCAAAATTCAAAGCTCTAATTGCCTTTCTTAGAAAATAAACCTTCCAATTAAATAATGGAAATTAATGCATGGTGAATGTTTTTAAGGTAACAATCTAGCAAAAAAAAACCTGACACAGTCCACTATAAGGCAAGAAAAAATGATCATTCTAAAAACACAATGCTTCAGTTGGATAATACGGAAGGCCAATAACATATTCAGGGTATTTCTGATCTACCCCAGATATGGTCTAGCTCCTCTTAGAACATGATAATGTAGGTAATAACAAGAGGTTTCCATCAAGGTTTAGGATTCTGAGGCCTAGGTAAGAACAAATACATTATTTATTTTAAGCAACTGAAAATAATACAAGTAATATTGAAACAGGGGTGAAGTATTACATTTGAGGGAATTTGGAGATCAGAACCAGTTAAATAATAATATATATCACACTTAGGAGAGGAGATGAAATCACAAACAGAAGAATAAAGTTTGTATCCAGAAAGAAGGAGAAATCATAGCAAATACTCTGTACAGATCACATGAAAGGCAGTAGGATGTTGGCTATCATAGCTTTGGCACCTACTTTCCCTGCTCCCCAGCAGTCATGGCCACTTGTGGGGCTACAGAAAGCTGGAAAAAATAAAATAAAGTCTGTTCATAGTAATTTGGGAACATCCATGAACTAAATAATACCCATACCCTTCGTCAAGCTCATTTCAAAGGGACATGTTTTGGAACTTCCCTGTTGGTTCAATGGTAAAGACTCTGCTCCCATGCAGAAATTTGATCTCTGGTCAGAAACTAAGATACCCTATGCTGTGCAGTGTGACCTAAATAAATAAATAGAAGCTCTTTAAAAAGAAACCAAAGGGATGCATTTTGATCAGGGTCTATGCTTTATGTGATTAAAGAACTTTTAAAATTATATGCAAGAGAGAAGCAAAGGTTCTAATCTAACAGAGCTGCAGGAGGATGTCATAAAATAGTGAGATTAGTGAGTTTCACTTCTTACAGACTTAGAATCAATTGGGAGTCTTTTAAAACACATGAGTACTTAGGTTTGATCAAAACAGAATCTGAGTAAATTAGTTTGAGACATCCCACTTTGTTTAAAAACTCCTGAAATGAATTAATGAAACAAAAGAGTTTATGCAGATTTCTGGACATTTAAGACATTTTGTCATAATATAATTCAAACACCTTACAAGAAATGGTGGTGTAAGAATTTTTAAGTGTTCTTTCTTGCCTGATGTCCTGCTGTGCAGTGCTTAGTTGCTCAATCATGTCCAACTCTTTGCAATCCCATGGACTATAGCCCACAGGCTCCTCTGTCCATGGAATTCTCCAGGTAAGACGCTTGAGTGGTTGCCATGCCCTCCTCCAAGGGATCTTCCTTCTTGCCTGCACTATGTACTATTTTTAATTTTAGAGTTAAATGTCTACAGTTTTAACACGTTAACCCCAGTGGTTCAGTTGCTCAGTCATGTCCAACTCTTTGTGACCCCATGGACTGCCGCATGCCAGGCTTCCCTTTCCATCACTATCTCCCAGAGTTTGCTCAAATTCATGTCCATTGAGTCAGTGATGCCATCCAACCATCTCACTCTCTGTCACCCCGCTTCTCCTCCTGCCCTCAATCCTTCCCAGATTCAATGTTGTTTTCAATGAGTTGGCTCTTTGCATCAGGTGGCCCAAAATATTGGAGCTTCAGCTTCAGCAACAGTCCTTGCAATGAATAATAAGGGTTGATTTCCTTTAGGATTGACTGGTTTGATCTCTTTGCTGTCCAAGGGACTCTCAAGAGTCTTTTCCAACACCGCAATTCAAAAGTATCTATTCTTTGGCACTCAGATGTCTTTATGGTCCAACTCTCACATCTGTATATGACTACAGGAAAACCATAGCTTTGACTATATGGACCTTGGTCAACAAAGTGATGTCTCTGCTTTTTAACACACTTTCTAGGTTTGTCATAGCTTTTCTTCCAAGAAGCAAGCATCTTTTAACTTCATGGCTGCAGTCACTGTCCCCAGTGATTTTGGAGCCTACCACAGGAATAGGGGTACTGGCAGCATCTGTCCTGGGAGGGGCATGTTAGCATAAGTCCTCTTGAAGGTTACCATTAACCCCATCATGGAGTCTGTAAACTCTAGGACTGGATCATCTCAGGCCAAACAACTAGCAGAGAGGGAGCACAGCCTCACCCATCAGCAGACAATTGGATTAAAGATTTACTGAGCATGGCCCTGCCCACCAGAACAAGACTCAAATTTTCCCCACAACCAGTCCCTCCCATCAGGAAGCTTGCACAAACCTCTTATCCTTATCCATCAGAGGGCAGATAGAATAAGCAAGCAGCACAATCACACAGCCTCCAGAAAGAAAACCACAATCACAGAAATCTAACCAAAATGATCACATGGATCACAGTCTTGTGTAACTCAATGAAGCTACAAGCTATGTCAATGCAGTGCTCCCCCCAAGACAGATGGGTCATGGTGGAGAGTTCTGATAAAATTTGTGGTCTGCTGGAGAAGGGAATGGCAAACCACTCCAGTATTCTTGCCTCAAGAACCCCATGAACAATATATAAAGGTAAAAAGACATGACCCCAGAAGATGAGACCACCAGGTTGTTAGTGTCCAATATGCTACTAAGGAAGAGCAGAGAAATAGCTCTAGAAAGAATGAAGAGGCTGGGCCAAAGCAGAAATGATGCTCAGCTGTATATGTGTCTGGTAGTGACAGTAAAGTCTGATGCTGTAAAGAACAATATTGGATAGGAATGTTAGGTCCATGAATCAAGGTAAGTTAGATGTGGTCATGCAGGAGATGGCAAGAGTAAATATCAAGATTTTAGGAATCAGTGAACTAAAATGAAATGGGAATGGGCAAATTTAATTCAGATGGCCGCTATATCTACTACTGTGGGCAAGGCTCCTCAGAAGAAATGGAATAGCCCTTAGAGTCAACAAGAGAGTCTGAAATGCAGTACTTGGGTGCGATCTCAAAAATGACAGAATGACCTTTGTTAATTTCCAAGGCAAACTATTCAATATCACAGTAATCCAAGTCTATATCCCAACCACTAATGCTAAAGAAGCTGAAATCAAGTGGTTCTGTGAAGACCTACAAGACCTCCTAGAACTAACACCAAAACAAAAAAGATGTCCTTTTCATCATAGGAGATTGGAATATGAAAGTAGGAAGTCAAGAGATACCTAGAGTAACAGGCAAGTTTGGCCTTGGAGTACAGAATGAAGCAGGGCAAAGGCTAACAGAGTTGAGCCAAGAGAACGCACTGGTCATAGCGAACACTCTTCCAACAACACAAGAGATGATTGTACACATGGACATCACCAGATGGTCAGTTCTGAGATCAGAAATCAATATATTCTTTGCAGCCAAAGATGGAGAAGCTCTATACAGTCAGCAAAAACAAGACTGGGAGCTGACTGTAGCTCAGATCATGAGTTCCTTATTGCAAAATTTGGGCTTAAAACTGAAGAAAGTTAACCCCAGAGGTTTATTTTAGTGTTCTAGCTGCATGATCTGCAGCATACAAGTCAGGTTAAATGGGACTATAAATGAATATACAGATTCTAAATCCCAGATTTGGGTTGTGAGCAAGGATGAAGGACATGAAATTCTTTTCTTCTACCTATTCTTCTTGTCTCCTTTTCCCAATGTGACATAGACAAGAAGTTGGATATATTATAACTTGACCAAGAGGAACAGAAAAGCCTGAGTAGAGGCACAAATAAAGATTGATTTTATACTGAAGACACTATTAAAAGACTGTCTAAAATGAGGGTTCCCAAAAGCAATGTAAAAATTCAAATTATTAGATGGGCACTTAACTTTCCAAAAATGGGTTACTGAAAAAGAAATTTTAAGATTGAATCTAAAATGAAGTAATATAGAATTAGCAGAATCTTCAGAGAGAGATTCTTTTACAAAGAATAAGGCATAATTAAGAGAAAAACACTAGTTCACTTTGTTAATCCAGAGCTTCAGGTAAGTTTCTTCTTTTTATGAAAGAGGAATAAACACCCATTGCTTTAGGTATCTGCAGGTCACAGGGGTGTGATCATGAGCACAGATGTGCAGATAGGTAACAAAATAATAGTTGACAGATTACTTTTTTTTTCCAATTGTCATGTACACACAGAAATGATTAAACAGAATGTCACTAGACATATCCTCTCTATGGCCAAATGCAATATTTTTTTTTTCGAATGCAATATTTTTATTCAAAAAAGAAATTGGGAGAATCTGAGTAATACAGACTTAGAGAAAGTTTCTGGCACCTATATATTCATTTGAAGAGTTGATATTATGCCTGGGATTTTGCCAGATTTGGAGGGACTATGCATGCTAAGTTACTTCAGTCATGTCCAACTGCTCGTGACCCTACGGCCTGTATAGCACACCAGGCTCCTTTGTCCATGGGACTCTCCAGGCAAGAATATTGGAGAATTAATGGCCATTTCCTTCTCCAGGGGATCTTCCCAATGCAGGGACTGAACCCACATTTCTTGTCTCCTGCATTGGCAGGAGGGTTCTTTACCACTAGTGCCACGAGGAAAGCCCAAAATTACACTGAGCGGAACATAATTAATAGCCAATGTATATGGTATAGAGACTACCATAATTGCCATATTTAAGAGAATATGATTTACCAAATATTTAAAGATATATAAAGCTGGAATTTATTATTTTAGGCAGCAGTCAAGTTCTAGGCTAGTGTGAACCTGAAGAGAAATAGAATGGACTGGTCGTGATGCTCTCTGACTGTTTGGAGTACATAGCAGACATCTGGTCACGGCAAAAGGTTCTTTACATTTGGTCCTGTCAAAAACCGCTTGTCACACTGCTATATTTAAAATGAATGACCAACAAGGACCTACTGTATAGCACATGGAACTCTGCTCAATGTTATGTAGCAGCCTGGATTGGAGGCTGGTTTGGTCAGAATGATAGACGTATACGTAAGGCTGAGTCCCTTCGCTGTTTACCTGAAACTATCACAACATTGTTAATGGTTATGCCCCAACACAAAATAAAAAAGTAAAAAAGAAAACAAAACAAAACACTTGTCCTGGACCAAATTTGCTCGTGGATATTTTGATAGGACCAAATTTCGAGGACTTTTTGGTGTGGACCAAATATCTTATAGATGTTTTGGAAAAAATGAAGTGTGCTATGAGGTCATAGACATAATAAAACTAGTTTGCTTGTGTTCTAGCTATCTTGAAATCAGTGCTACTTTCTTAAGTGTTCTATTGTGTACTGTTCACTCATTTCCCCTCACTTTTTCAAGAGAAAAGTGTAACCTCTATTCAAAAAAAGTTTCTAATGTGTCATGTGATCAATAGATAAGTACCTTCGTTTTAAAAATTAGACTAAGGCTATTTTCCTTTTACTGTTGTATAAACAGGGAATTGAAGGGTAAAATAGTTAAAACTTAATGCTATAGTGCTAATGTGGCTTTTAAATCACGTCAGCTGCAATCACTGCATTATAATTAACAATTTATTGAACCAGCAATAAAATGAACATCACATTACTTCTTAAAGCAGCAGAATAAAATGGCTAATAAATAGCATAAGCCAGACAAATTGCAGAGTAATAGAAATTTTCTTAAGATTTATGGTGTGCAGAAAGATGGATGTGCTATTAGTAGGAGCTCCAATACTTGACAAAATTCTTTTACAAAGACATTGTTACCATGCATGTCAGAGTTCACAAGTCTAAGTGGTTTATCCAAATTTTAGCTCTCTGCTATTACACTGGAAAATACTCATTACAAGGTTTTGAAACTGCAAGCAATGTGTACATTTGCCAACATTCAAACTGCTACTGCCAAAAAGATAGTAAAATATTTTATAAACTGTCAAATAACAAGTCTGCTAGCTTAATTTGAGTCTATTTTATACTATACAGACTGTAAAAACTATTACACTGATTCACTTCCTGCAGAACTTTTAAAGAACAGAGAACAGCTCACATACAGGGTAAACAAAATAACTGACTTTTACCTTTTGAAACCTCCTGATAATGTCATACTTCTGTTGCGGAAGCATCTTTGTTTTCCTGAAATACAATCACAAACCCCTTAACAATCAGCCATAATACAGGAATCTATGAAATTAAGTGAGATCATAGAAATAGTCAAATTAGAATCATGCTCCACATTTCACCATTACAGATACTGATAAGGAAATAAGATACTTTCATTGTTTCAGGTGATAATATGAATTATGGTGCTTTGTTTCTTACATGGAGTCTTAAATTCATAATTTAGAATAAAATGAAATCTTTTATTTTGTGGCAATATCCAGTAACAATTTACAATAGTATTTCAGGAATTTCTTTTTTAAGTTTTAATTTTAAAATTAGTAGTAGTAGTCAGGGCAATAGTAAGCAGTAGTAAGCATATTTTACTACTAAAAATATGGAGAGAGTTGGTTTCCTAGATCCCTGTCACTAATTAGTTTTTTCAATAATGAGGATCAATTTTTCATATATAAAATGAAATATATTTATCAAATATCCCAGATCAAAATCCACATACTTAAAGTGAAACGTATGAGCACAGTACACACAGCACATATCAACTACTTGCTAAAGATGATTGTTGTAGTTAAACTGCATAACAGTTTCTAATAATATGTTCTTATTAACAGCAGAGAGAAAACTCTGATGTGCTCATCTTATTACATTATAATACATAGGCAACTGTATAAGTTAAGTAAGAGGGCTGATACCTATAAAGAGGAAAATATAATACAATGATAAAATTAAACAGAAAAAATCACTCCTACATTCAGAAAATGAACTGAACTCAAATGTGATATCCCAAAGCTCCCATCCACTTCATATTTTTTCCAGTTAGATTCTGGGAACAAAGGCCTAACTGTTTGCTTGTAGCTTTTCTTGGTCCTGAGAACTATGGCTTATATGAGGCACCCACAAGATACTTCAATGAATGAATATCTGTGAGACAATCCTCTTCGGGCTTCTCATACTTTGGCGTGTCTTATGAGCAGAGGCTCCAGGTATCTTTCCTCCAAACCATTTTCACAGATAGTGGCTCCCATAGCTGTGATGGACTGGCATGCTCCGAATTCAGTATAAAAGATGAAATTTTCTAAGCTCAAGGTTCTTCTCCTGTATTGCAACTGATTGCATCTTTTACATCTGGGCCTCTTTACCTTTTCCTGTGGAAATCTGGAATTAGGAAACATGTACAAGCAAGTTCTGATGGTCAAGCTACTGCTATTACTTTGAGGAGTTAACTGTCTCCTAGATTGCTAACTTGTAAATAAGGTAAAAAATCTTAACTCTTTCACGGTGGTTGACAATTTCAAAGAGCAGACAGATTAAAATATTTTAGTGCAAATCAGTCTTTACTTAAAGTCCCTACCTTAAGGTCCTTAACTTGCTTACTTTAGAAAAGTAAACTGTACAAATGGAAATAATGCAAAGAGGAAAACACACCTCAGGTGACCTACAAGTACTGCAAGATTGTCAGAAGAGGAAAATATCATATAGAGTAGTCAGAGGAGCTCCAGAAAAGGGATGTTATTTAAGTTCAAACTCAAAAGATGTGCAGGATTTTGAAAGATGGATATAAAGGAGGGGGAAATAAAATGCCATTCCCCTCTAAGCACATGCATGTGCAAAAATTTCCGATAGGAGAATCTGAAAATTTTGGCAATGGCAGGATGTCCCATTGGCTGAAGAATATTTAGAAGGGACAGGATAAGAGGTTTGGAAATACAGGTAAGGTGATGTAGGTAAACAGTAAGAAGAGTTTAAACTGTTTTCAGCAAATTTTGGAAATCATTAGTTTTCAAATATGACATGTATTATTACTTTTTTTAGTATAAGATTAGAGAAATATGTTCTGTTGGTACTACAATGCTAGGAAATCAAGATCATGTCTTGTGTGTGAAGGTTTACTAATCTATACCAGAAATCTTTAATTTAATTTAATTTTTTCTTTTCTAACCACACAACTCAGTCCTAAATAAAATATTAGTAATTAACGTAATAAAAACTAGTGTTACTCTGATAGAAATAGGAAAGAATGACAGACTCATACACAGTTTTTTCTTTCTACCTTTTATCATCACCTTCCACATGACTTTTTGACATCTGAGGTACTTATAAAGAACCTTAGGGTTTTCAGTATACAATTTTAAAATCACTAAGGATACATACTAGGATTTGTCCTAGTATGTGGTTTGGGCCTAAACCATCATGGCAATAAGTTCAGCACATAACATTCATACCAAAATATGTATTTTAAACCTTGTCCATGGACCTATCTGCCCACCACAACTACGTAAAACAGGGAGAGGCATAACTACACATAAATACATATATCCAGCTACTTCCGTGGTGGTCCAGTGGCTAAGATTCTGCACTCCCAAGGCAGGGGCCCTGGATTCGACTCTGGACCAGGGAACTGGATCCCACGTGTCACACCTACACATCCTGCATGCTGCAACTAAGACCCGGTGCAGCCAAATAAATTAAATACTAAAAAAAGGAAACAGGTTTAATTTGACTTCATACCAACTCTCTAAAAAATGAGTAAATAAATGCATACATCCATGCTAGAATATAACCCTTTTTCTACTCACTTAGATGCACTAAATTGGAGAAAGAAATGGCAACCCACTCCAGTATTCTTGCCTGGAGAGTTCTGTGGACGGAGGAGCCTGGTGGGCTGCTGTCCATAGGGTCGCACGGGGTCGGACACGACTGAAGCGACTTAGCATGCATGCATGCAAATGTACTAAATAGCCATAACTAAAATGATTTCAAAGAATCAGAGAACTATTGGGATATTCTAAGGTAAATTGATAATGCCCACATATACTTTCCTACATTCTAGATCTATTTTTATTTAGTGTGTAATAAATGACTTTTCAGCAACTTGGAAGTTATATATTGATTCATTGATATCAGTTAAACTCAATATACTAAATACTAGAGAATTTAACTTCCTAAATTATTCACTTCAACTATTTTGAAAAATAAAATGGCTACTGTAATCATAATCAAATCTCCAAATCTAAGATTTACAATATAATGAGTATAATAATAATGATTCTTACACTTCTAATAAAATCAACAATAGGTCTAATACATATATTAATATATTAACACATATCAGATGTTCATCTTAAATTATTAAACTCCAAATCAAACTCAGTCATATACTCCTTCAGGGAGGCAGCTACATTGATTTAGTAATATTAGCTGCTGTTTACCAAAAAGAAAAGATTTCCTATTTAGCTTGCCTAGAAAAAGGCCTTGAAAAGTGGGGTAACAAAAAAACTCCCCCTATACATAAACACACAAACACACACACCCTTTTTAATAGTTGGGGCAGTTTAGGACAGAGTTTCTCCCCCAGGTTCTTTCACTGATGTTTTGTGACCCTGATATTGTTGCTAGGCTTTTCAAAACTTCACATATTCCAACATTTCTAATAACACTCATTCCCCATTCCCCAGAATAGGGTGATGGTTTACTTGAATGTGAACAACCCTCCTTATTTGTCTGGGAACAAGGTCATTCCTGGAACAGGGATCTTCAGTACTAACAGCAGGAAAGTCCTGAACAAACTAGAATGACTTGGTAGCATTACTTTTAGACAGAACCCAAAAGCAGCCTCTGGGATACTTAGTAAGGCCTAGAGATATGTCCATCATGCCAGGAATAACTTTCATTAATCACCATTCCTATTAAATAATCTGAAAAACTTTTATCTGTTTTCTGCATCTGTTAATATGTTTCTAGTTCAAGAAGTTACTGATCTTCTTTTTTCACAGATCCTCCTACTTCCACCTTTCATTTTGCCCAAGTTAGTCCTTTTATGTATTTCTTTCCAGCTTCCAGGAGCTTTCTTGTCATTTGCAAAAATTGTATATTTAGGAAAGCATCTAACAGACTCATTTATAATAAGGTTTGTCTGCTCACACATATTCTAATATCTTTCCTAGCAAACACTGAATTTTAAGACAGAAACCTGATCCTTGGATAAACATGGAAAATCCAATTATATAATTTCACACATAACAAAACCATGTAGGTTACACTCTTTATTTCCCTGTCTTGACTTTGTCAAGTATTCCTATATCAAGACCTCCTGATCTTCCCCATTTGCCCATGACACCCCAATCATCAGGCCAACCTAGGCCTTGTTGCTATTTAAAGAGGAATCAAAGTCCAGTCCTCATGCTTAATCCCCAATGTAGCAAGGCTTATTGTTTTGTTCTCCTTGTTCAGCTGACCCTACTGTGATGCCCCACTGCAGACTTTGCTGTCCCACATAGTGCTCTAAATGACAACTGACAAGTCACACTCATTTGCCTTTCTGGAATTCTCACAAGGAGCTGTCTGTGCCCGCATACTGAAGCCCCGTTGACAGGACTGTTACCTAAGGCATATTCATGTTCTCATAACTGATATATTCTTTTCAAAGAGCACATGTCTGCTCATGTTAGTATTCTTTGATCTGAATTCTCACCCTAAATACCAGGGCTAAATTTTCAAACTTGGGTTTTGTGGACAGATTAAAGAAAATGTTGGATATCAGGTGCTCTTAAGTACCACAAACCTGTATTACCAAATCATGTTTAAGAAACCTATTGTATCACCTTGAACTACTTGGACCAACCAATTGTCAGAGTTGTAAAAAAATCCTTGAGTTTTATAAGCCACTGCTTAAGGTGTTCCAATGATGAGTTAAACTCCCATTAGTCAGATGTGGATCCTTTCAACTATCTAACTCTAGAAGTATATCTGGTACAAGGATGAAAGAAACATTACATGATCTATGTCAAAAACTCACATTTCTGTGCCCATGCAGACATCATTAATCAATCACAGGACACTAAACTGTTGGGTTTAGATAAGGTCTTAGAGTCTTTTTGTCCACGACTCTCCAGGCAGCCACTATAAATCAAGTGAACTTGGCAGCTAAGACAAAACCTATCTGCCATTCTCAATATAGTGGCATGCTTCACCTTTCTAATGACCTACCCTACTGTGAATAAATTATTATACCAGGCTAGTGGCTTTAATGACTCCCTCAATGATGTACTCTGAGGATGGAGATGTTTCTCCAAAAGTTGCTTGCCTACCCTTTTATGAATCCAAAATATTTTCTAAACTCTCTCTTCTACCTTTCACTTTTAATCATCCCACTTACTCAATGTCACATTTCTGACCAGTTAGGCTTTACTCAGATTGCCTTTTCTGCCAATTCTATCAGAAGGAGAAATCACCCTTGGTGGTGATTTCTGGATATAAATGTAACTCTTCCTTAAGTCCACCTCCTGGATTTGTCCTTTAGCTTTTTCTATAGGACAGAGGCAAGTTAACAGCTTTCCACCAAGTCTGACACACTCCAGGGGGAAAAAATACCAGCCTGGTTGTTGATGATGAGGAAGAGAGATCAGATGAATGCCAGAATAAGACAAAGGATATGGGCCAAACTGGCACTATTCAGGTAACCATATTTACATACTAATAAGGCTAATATCAATGCCTCTCATTAAAGTCTTAATTTACAAAGCATCTTAGGTCATGTGGGTGTTGTATGTGTGTATGTATATGTATCCACACATGTACACATGGTCATTTATATTACAAAAATATGTACTCTAGAACTCCTTGCACTAAAATCACAATTCTATTTATAATCATTATGAATTCATAATTTTAAAAATATATACACTACATAAAATAAAATACCAATGACATGTCAAAATAATTATGCATGTTTTGAACTAGATATCCCCCTTCTGTGTCTCTGTAGTTGAAAAGAATGATGTGAGGTCATTGTTTCCAAAAGTAGTTTCAATCAAGAGTTTTAATTTTATATTTAAGCTAACAAGCCTCCTGGTGCTTTTTATTTTAAAACATTTCCTGTTGTATATTTGAATACTGTGATCCAGGTTGATCTGTCTCCTGAGACCTTCATAATACACTTCATATGTGTGATTCTACTAACCAATTCATCTTCCATTAATAGCTCCTTTCACAAGTCTAGTCCAACTAGCATCACTTTTTACTGGCTATATTCCAAAACTCAATAGATAATATTTCTTTCCTCCATTGTGTTAAATAATAAATATGATTCATAAGTGATTTTGATGAACCTTCTAGACATATCTTTGGGGAAATTGCAAGTCTAATACCCATTCATAAGGTGACTAGTGTGACTGGCCAGTAGACTTTCTTTTTCTCTTATGTTTAATGAATAATTTGTTATTTATTCTGCATGATGACCACCTCACACATGCAGATGCACAAAAAAAGAGGTCTCTGTAATTTGCTTTCCTTTTTTTGTGCTAAGCTGTATATAATCAAATGGTGTGAGGCTTTCTTTAAAAAACAAAATTCAGCAAGTTTATGAATCTGTATGAATGCTGAGAAAACTTGCATAAGCAGACACTGTTTGGTTGTGAGTGAGCAAGCAACTTTGATATTCTTCAGACTTATCTCAGGTCAATAGAATCCAAGTATACCAGGAACCCAGATGTGCTGAGATGATCAAGATGAGGAAATGAGGAGTGTCTCATGTAGCCTTCAAACAATGGAGCCCTATAACCTCCTGAATCCAGAAGCTAGGAAGTGGCCCAGAGAAACATAATCCAGATGAAAATGACATATTTACTTTGCTATCTTTACATTTTACTACTTTTAGATAACATATTAGAAAATAAGGTAAGAACACAGGAGAGCAGATATTTTTCAGTTTGGGATTCTTTCTGGAATGCTCCTGAATTTTAAGCAAAAAAGTCCAAGGAAAACATGATAAATTTACCAGATTAGCACATTTTTTAAAACTGTAAGCATAATTAGTTATTCCAAATCATTTGTTTAACTGATAGGCAATATGATATGGCTGAAAGTAAACTGAGGATTGAAGCAGAAGTTTGGTTCTGTTTGGTAGACTAATTGTTTTAGGTCAGGCTGACCAGAATTTGACTATCAAGTTTGCTTTTATCTTTTTTTTCTTTTCCTCTTTTCCTTAACTGTGTAAACATAACATAACCAACATTTTATTTTTATCTATAAATATCTGAATTAAATGTGATGATGTGAGTTAAGCATCTACTTCTCTACCTGATATATTTCAGGTTCACTACAAATGTTAGTTTCCTTTCTTTCTCTTACTTATGTCTCATTTTCTGTAAACCACTTCATCTCGCTGAACTTATTTATTTACCTAAAAAAAAAAAAAGTAAAGATTTAACTTAGATGACCTCATTATTCCTACTTTTGGAATTCAGTAATTCTATTATGTAGAATGTTGAAGCAATGTGATTCATCTAAGCAGTGGTTGTACCGCACAAATAAAACCAGTGTGCTGTGAGAGATGAGAAATGATGAACTAAAGAACACACAGATTGGCCTAAAAACAGTAACACTTTTGAAACTTTGAAATGGTGTATCTAGCAAACAGAACTTACTCTTGGCTTAAATATATTTTTTGGATCAAAATTTCCAGTATTGAATCTAAAGCTTTTAAATATTGATCTCAGGTATCTTATCAGCATCTCAGGTCATTGACAGGACTCATAGAGAATGGATCAATCATAAAATTAAGTTAAACTAATTAGTTACTGTCTGTGTTAGAATTTTTCATGGAAGTCAGTATCCCTGGAAAAATATAGTTTTGAAATTACCCAGATCAGCTCAGAGAAAGACGGGAGAGCTGGGAAGACCAGATCAGAACAGAACCAAAGTGTTTCTAGCCACACTGTGTTTTGGCTGTGAAGAAATGACCTCTCAGCATTCCTCTGAGAATCATGCCTTTATGGTAGACTGGTTTACTTTTCTTTCCCACCTCTCTGCCATGAATATGTCTGAGAAACTGCAGAATAAGAATGCAAAATAACACCTATATTTAGACACACTCCCACACAGACTCTAAAGTTTAATATTTCACTGAACACTACATAGAAAGACTGAATTAATATCCATAACTCTTCCACATCACTCAACTTTAAAGTTCTGTTGTTATAGATTTCTTTGGCCTATAAAGTTGCAAAATTAGCTAATGACAGTAATCTTTCTTTAACACTCAATTGTACTTCTTAAGAAAAAAAAATTCATTAGATTTATTTCTCTTTTGACTCTGTATATTCACAGAATTTTCATTGATGTTGCAATAAATGCCAAATTTCTATCAAATAAAAACAAAATGTGAGCAATTTTTAGAACAATTATTTATAATCCAATTCTAAGTATCATAAGATAATCATAAGATCAAAATCATTTATCATCTAGTCTATTTTCAACTCTGTAACTAACTAGTTAGGTCATATTGCACAAATAATTTAACTTCTCTGACTCTCATTTAGTCTTTGTAAAATGTGGGGTTGGTGGAAGTGACTTTGAAGTTTATTGAGATTCTTATATTTTGTGATTCTTAAATAAATATATCCCCAAATTGGTCATTGGACAGAGCCCCCAAATTTTACAGACAGCAACCAGACCAAACTAAGGAAGGTTAAGACATTGATAAGCATGAGAAAGTGTTAGTTGCTCAGTCATGTTCGAGAACTTGACCCCTTATAGATTTGCATCTTCACATTATGCAGATATTATAATATTTATTTTTATTTTTTTGAAATGAGAGTCAGAAATATTAAAATATACCTTAAATTGGGAAAAGTATCTTTCTATATTAATATACTTTGTTATCAGAGATTATTGGTGGGTGAAAGTACAGAATTGTTTTTTTGTCCTCAATCTTTAAATATCAATTTAAAAATCATTTAGCCTTGACTACTAAAATAAGTCTCAAGACTAAGGAACATTTAGGAAAATGTCATTAACAATAAGGCTTACACTATAATACACATAGAATGAAATATAACTTCTTACAAATTAAGTCAATTCTTAAGACCATTTTATCATTCTGTATTTTTAAGCTAATGTGAAACAATAGTAATAACAAACAACTTTGAACAACCTACTTTCTCTGTTATCCTGAGGTCAAATTTCTAAAAAGGGATGAAACGGACTTTAAAAGTCTAGCACCTCTAAAGAATAATCTAGAACTGCTTAGCAAATCTCTATGTGGAATTTTATGTTTTTTAGTAATTAAAGCATTATTTTAAATATATATATCAATTTTTGAACATCAATGTTTTCTTACGGAATCAGACCCTGTTTTAGATATGTAAACAAAACTCTTCAGTGTAATTTCAAGGGACATATTCATGCATTCATTGATTCATTTAACAAGCATTTACTGAGCACTGGAGGAGGGCATGGCAACCCACTCCAGTATTCTTGCCTAGAGAATTCCATGGACAGAGGAGCCTGGTGGGTTACAGTCCATAGGGTTGCAAAGAGTCAGATATGACCGAAGGAACTCGGCACATGTTACCCATCACAGCATTAGGTGTGATAATATCCTTGATTTTTCTTAAAGTATTGCTCATGAGATTTATAATATTTTACAAGGAGAGTGCCCTGACAGTGCCCAGAGAGCAATTCATTCTTTCTAAAGAATGATGTTTAAATGACCCTCCCTTTGCCACGGCTCAGATAATTCTGATAAACCGGCCGAGAGAATGGAGCAACAAACAGTGATGTATCCTAGGATAAAAAGAGACAGCCAAAACAGTTCTCAATTTTCTCTCATTTGTAATGGAGGAAGTCACAATTTTGAACAGAATATTAAAAGAAAGCAAACATGGCATAGAAATCAATCCATTAAAGACCTAGTAATAAAAATTGTTCTTTGAGCAAGTGAATAAGCAAAGCCTAACCTATTTTCTAAGATTAGTAATAAGGTTCTTAATGCAAGAAGCAGGTATTGCAGCCCAGATGCCATAGAATGACATAAAACAAAGATCATTTAGATTGTATCCTGGCATATTCTTTTCCTTAGTTGATCTTTAGTAATGAGAAAGTGGGAATTTATAAGAGAATAAAAATGAATGAATATATGTGTATATAAATATGAACTGAAGAAGAGTTTAGGGTCTGTTTTTCTCAAATTATAATTTTGTCAACCTCATAAAGTTCCATATTATAGCAATTCTCATGAACTTATAGGTTCATCTTCAAGCCATTTTTTAATTATTATACTCAAGATTCTGGTGCCATGAATGGGTAAGTCAACGAGATAGTACTTCCTACTGAATCCTACAAGTTGGGAAGGAACATGATAGATTAAGCTAACACTTTATGGCATTTAGATGGATGAAGCAAAAAAGTCTAAATCCTATTCTTCCAATCAATCCTCCTAAATGGAAGTTGCTGTTAGGCCTATACACTTAAAAAAAAAACATAGAAAATTGATAGAGGTATTTTTTATTTGATTATTAGCCTGGCAAGTCCTAATGATTATTACTCATCTACTGTCCCAAAACCCAAACAACAGTTCTTCTCTCAACTTACTTCTCTCAACTGCATATAAAAAACAAGAGAAAGAAGGAAGAGGGCCTTTGAAATAAATTGATAATATCTGCTAGTTATCATAGTCTACTTGATATCTTGCAATATCATTCTCCTCTGGTGATGGGACAAAGGAGTTGAATTCTTTTTTTTTTCTTACAACTCTAAAGAGATATATTTAATATAGTGATATATTTTAACTAGTATTCAGCTAGATAGCAAAATCATACAAAATAATACATTGTGATATCTTGCTCACATTCTAGTAAATTTTGAAAATCTGGTGAAGTTATCATTAATCCACTTTGTTAAATCCCTTATATATCTTATAATGGGCTTCCCTGGTGGCTCAGATGGTAAAGAATCTGCCTGCTATGCGTGAGACCCAGGTTTGATCCCTGGGTTGGGAAGATCCCCTGGGGATCTTTCTACCCCGGAAAAGGGAATGGCTACCCTCTCCAGTATTCTTGCTTGGAGAATCCCAAGGACAGAGGAATTATAATTAAAATAGATAGTGTAGGGGGTGCAAGTTGAAATGACCAGACAAGTAATAGAGAATAAGTCTGGGAAAAGCTTGCCAAATTCCTGCCATATTCAAAGAGGACACACATTACTCAGCTTCAGCCAATTGCTCTCATGTGAAAATATATGCTGAATATTTTCATAACCTTTCACTTGTAGCAGAATCTATAAATCAGTGCATTTTATGTAAGAATCCCATGTTTACAAATATGAACCTAAACATTGTGCATGCGAAACAGAACTATAAACAACATATTTACTTTTTCATTCTCAGGCTCCAGGGTAAAGAAATCTGATGGTATAGCCGAAAGTTTTGTTTTAGTTTGTTTTGTACAAATTTCTCATGTGAGTCCAATGGGAGCCATAATTAGAATTCATAGTTTTAAGGACTTTAGAAGAAATGCAAGACATCTGCCCTAAACTCATACTTGATACTCCACAGAAAATATGAAGTGAATGGATATCAAAACGTTACGACACATGCAACCTGTAGTATCACAATATATCACTATGCTTATCGTAGACAATACTTAGGAATTCAGAGTGAGAAATAATAGGAATGTCTGCTTGGACTACAAGGAAGTTGGGCAGATTTGTAGGGCTATTTGAATGTGCATATGTGAGATGCAAGTGAAAGAAACTGTCATGTTAAAAAAAATTAATATGGCTGCGAGTCTTTGAGCATAACTGGATAATAATATATTTTAAAAAGTAGTAAGAAAAACATTCCAGGTGAAGAAAATTTTGTTTGATAGTTTAGAGGCCTTGAAATTCAGATAATGGTTTAATTATATTAAAAAAGAAAGAAAGAAAAAACAGGCCAAAATGGAGCCACTTGCGCTAAGCTCAACATCAGCAAGCCAAGGCTTAATACATGACCTAATTGCCAACAATTTCAATCTGAAAATATCTGGGAAGCACTAGTGAGGTAATCTGTCTGACAGACCCCCAACCCTTCCTCAAAGAAGGTGACCTTGCCTGAAACAATCCACTGTTCGCTAAAATAACTTCCTTGCTTTGCCTCCTTCTGTCTAAATCTTCCATTTTGTACAGCTCCCTGGAGTTCCTTTCTATATGCCAGATAGGATACTGCCCCATTCATGAGTCATTGAACAAAGTCAGTTAGATCTTCAAACTTAGTGAATTTTTTTCTGTTAACAATTATATGGTATAAGGTAGCCTTTGAGGACAAATTCCCACAATGTTATGTTTGAAAATTATTCTAGTTTGCAGTCTAGTCAGACAATATAGACATCAATAATGATAATGAAAGTATCAGAGGAAACCCAAACTTGAACACACTTCTGATTATGGGGGCTTCTGGAAATTATCCAATCTCTGTAAATCTTAGACTTCTATCTATAAAATAGAATTATCTAATTCAAAGTTCTCATTGTATGCTTTAGTTGTCCATTGCATTAGAACCATCACCGTGTCAATGCTTCTGCTCAGCATTAGTCGCTCAGTCATGTCCGACTCTTTGCAACCCTATGGACTGCAGCCCACCACGCTCCTCTGTCCATGGGATTCCCCAGGCAAGAATTACTGGAGTAGGTTGCCATTTCCTTTTCCAGGGGATCTTTCCAACCCAGGGATCAAATCCACGTATCCTGTTTGGCAGGTAGATTCTTTACTACTGAGCCACTGGGAAGCCCATCACTCACTAAGGGCACCTATTATTCTAGACATATTCAGTTCAGCTCAGCCACTCAGTCATGTCTGACTCTTTGCAACCCCATGAATCACAGCACGCCGGGACTCCCTGTCCATCACAAACGCCTGGAGTTTACCCAAACTCATGTCCATCGAGTCGGTGATGCCATCCAGCCATCTCATCCTCTGTCGTCCCCTTCTCCTCCTGCCCTCAATCGCTCCCAGCGTCAGGGTCTTTTCCAATGAGTCAACTCTTCACATGAGGTGGCCAAAATATTGGAGTTTCAGCTTTAGCATCAGTCCTTCCAATGAACACCCAGCACTGATCTCCTTTAGGATGAACTGGTTGGATCTCCTTGCAGTCCAAGGGACTCTCAAGAGTCTTCTCCAACTCTACAATTCAAAAGCATCAATTTTCCAGTGCTCAGCTTTCTTCACAGTCCAACTCTCACATCCATACATGACCACTGGAAAAACCATACCCTTGACCAGATGGACCTTTGTTGGCAAAGTAATGTCTCTGCTTTTCAGTATGCTATCTAGGTTGGCCATAACTTTCCTTCCAAGGAGTAAGCGTCTTTTAATTTCATGGCTGCAATCACCATCTGCAATGATTTTGGAGCCCCCAAAAATAAAGTCTGACACTGTTTCCACTGTTTCCCCATCTATTTCCCATGAAGTGGTGGGACCAGATGCCACGATCTTAGTTTTCTGAATGTTGAGCTTTAAGACAACTTTTTCCTGGACTCTGTGGGAGAAGGCGAGGGTGGGATGTTTCAAGAGAACAGCATCGAAACATGTATATCTAGGGTGAAACAGATCACCAGCCCAGGTTGGATGCATGAGACAAGTGCTCAGGCCTGGTACACTGGGAAGACCCAGAGGGATGGGGTGGAGAGGGAGGTGGGAGGGGGGACCGGGATGGGGAATACATGTAAATCCATGGCTAATTCATTTCAATGTATGACAAAAACCACTGCAATGCTGTAAAGTAATTAGCTTCCAACTAATAAAAATAAATGGAAAAAAAAAAAAGACAACTTTTTCACTCTCCTCTTTCACTTTCATCAAGAGGCTTTTTAGTTCCTCTTCACTCTCTACCATAAGTGTGGTGTCGTCTGCATATATGAGGTTATTGATGTTTTGTTTAGTGATACATGCTGCATCAATGTCTGAGAGTGTCAACAATCTCTTATTGAAAAAACAACCTAGTTCAACTGCCTAGCTGGCAAAAAATGAAAGAAAAAAAAAGGCATTGAGTTGTTAATAGTGTCTTAATGTAAGTGATTCTAGTTTTGAAGCATTTTTTCATCTTATGAGAAAACTAAATTAGGCTATGTTGGAGCCTCTAGATATATTTCACAAAATTTCTTCATAAATAATGTCTTAGATCTCTTTTGGAAGAATTTACATTATATTAATTACCTTGAGTTTAAATATAAAGACATTCCATTTACCTTTGATTTTTTTCAATGCTTTGGTCCATTATGTCTGGTTTGCTATTTTCTTACAAGTTATAGAAATATGCTAAATTCCAAAAAATCTAAATTGTAGATCATACTAAAGTGATATGCAACTGATCACTAATAATATCCCTGTTTTTCACATACACAGAATTTATTTCCATCTGTGAAATCTACTTTTCCCCTTACCCTGTCAGAAAAATTATCCTCAAACTTGAAAATAGGCAAAACATATATATGGATACATGTACCCCATGTGTTTTTCTGGCACCATCATAATCTTGACTTTTAATTTTATTTATTTTTCATAAGGTGCAGGTAGCAAAGATGGAAGTTTTTCCTGATATCTGTAATATTTTCTTTATAAGTTGACTTGAAAACTCATATATATCCATAACCCAGATATAGCCATAGGACACTCCCTTACTTCATGAGGATTTCTCCTCAATATGGCACCACGTCAGCATAGATTTCTAGAACCACCTTATACTTGTTAAGTAGCCCCACCACAGCATTTCTTACCCCCTTCCTTTGCTCTATTTTTAAAAATTAATGTTTTAAAAACAATTCTTCCTTTCCACATCCTTTAGTTTTAGTCATCTCTTATTTGGTAGGATTTCATTTTCAAGTCACAATTTCCCAAGAAGAAGGGGTATTTTCTCCCTCCAGTTTTCTATTATTGAAAACATCTGCTGATTGCTTTCCATTTGAACAACATCTTGGCTAGTACAACATATAGGGAAGCATAACCCATTCTAGGATTTTTGGGTTTTGGTCTCTTGTGTCTCTTATATCTGTTTTGTATTTTTTTCCCTAGCCAGTATCCAGGGAAATTTTTTGTTTTTGTCGTTTTTGTTTTTTAAAATACCAGTGACTCTCAAACTCTAATATACATATGAATCTTACAAAGTATGGATTTTGTAGGTCTGAGGTGCAGTCTGAGATCTGCATTACTAATGAGCTCCTAAGTCTTTTCACTTTTTGAAAATTCAATTTAACAACAATAGCAAAAAAGCAGTTCACCCACTTTCTCCCACCCTCCCCCTCCCCCCTATAGCAACTACCAATCTGTTCTCTGTATCTATGAGCTCAGTTTATATAAATGTAGATACAGATACAGACATAGATTCCACATATGAGAGATCATGCTGTATTTTATTTTCTGACATTTCACTTAGCACAATGCCCTTGAGGTCCTTCCATGTTGTTGCAATGGCAGCATTTCACTCTTTTTGTGGTTAAATAATACTCCATTAATATATTCCATCCCAATTATACATAACTATATATTTCTGTTATCCATTCATCAACTCATGGCACCTAGATTATTTCCCTATCTTGGCTATTGTAAATAATTTTGCAATTAACAGGGAGATGCATATAGTTTTTTGAATTAATATTTTTGTTTCCTTTGGATAAACACCTAGAACTGGAATTGCAGGATCATCAGTAGTTCTAGTTTTCAGTTTTTCAGGAATTGTTTTCCATAGTGGCTGTGTCAATTTACATACCCTCAACTGTACAAGAGAATCCCCCTTCCTCTACACCTCTGCCAACACTTATACCTAGACTTTTTAATACTAGTCATTCTAACAGGTTTGAGGTAATATCTTAAATATTTTGATTTGCACTTCCCTGATGAATAGCATAGACCATTTTTTCACGTACCTATATGTCTTCTTTGGAAAAATATCTATTCAGATCTGTTCATTTTTAAACTGGGTTTTTTCTTTTCTGCCTTAAGTCTATAAGTTCTTTATGTATTTTAGATATCAGTCTCTTATCAGCTATATGATTAGCAAAGATTTTCTCTCATTCAATATACTTCCTTTTCATTTTCTTGATAGTCTTTATAATTTCAGGTCCTATAGTCAAGACTTTAATCCATTTTGAGTTAATTGTGTAGGGTGTAAGATAATACTCTAGTTGCATTGTTTTTCATGTGACTGTCCAGTGTACCCAAACACTATTTATAGAAGTGATTTTCATTGTCTCATTATATAGTATTGGTTCATTTGTAATAAATTAAATGACCACCTATGTATGTATTTATTTTTGAATTCTCTTTTCTGTTCCATTGATCTTTGTGTTTGCATTTACGCCAATACCATGCTCTTTTAATTACTATAACTTTGTAATATATTTTAAAATGAGGGAGCATGATGCCTCCAGCTTTGTTCTTCTCAAGATTTCCTTGGCTATTTAAGGGTTCTTATTCCATAAAAATTTTAATACTTTTCTTCTGTGAAAAATGTCCCATTGGAATTTTGATAGAGATTGCACTGAATGTGTAGATTGGTCTGGGTACCATAGACATTTTAACAATGTTAATTCTTCTACTCCATGAATGTTGAATATTTTCCCATTTATTTGTGTTTTCTTCAATTTCTTTCATTCATGCCATTGATTTTCCAATTTATAGGTTCTTTGCCTTCTACAGGTTAAATTTATTCTTAGTATTATATTATTTTTGTTGCAACTGTAAATCAGATTATTTGACTGTGTATTGACTGCCTGTTTAATGATTCTTTATGGGAAGAAGTCAACTTGTATATTGTTATCTAGAGACATGCCTGGTGGAACAGGAAACCCCAAAGTTATAATTCCCTGGAAGACACTAGCCAGTTTTATATATAATCTGCAAATGTATTATAGCATTACTTTATATCTGACTCCTCAAATAGTTCTTGAACTAGTTTCAACAGTTTACTGGTTCCTTCATTAATTATGAGTTGAATAAAATCTTTGCTACACACTGTTTCTATATTTGTACAAGTCAAGTCATGCTTTTTGGCCTTTTGAAAATCTTCCTTTAACATTTGTACATCTTCATCACGATGACACTGAGGTCAAGATCTGCAGTTCTCTGCTCTTTTTCAATATCACACAAAAAAAGTTGTCATTGTAACTCCTCATGAAGCTCACAGAATTAAAGTTGTGAGAAATTCAAGCAATCAAATAAATAGTAAATATAGTATAAGGCTGAAAAGATAATCTAGCCAGAAAAATCTCATCAACTTGTTTTTCTGAAACAAGAGTTATATAAAAGCTCAGATTCTGTTATCTAGATTGCTACCTCCATTCCCATTTTTTTTTCTCTCCAGTGCTATGGACTCTAAATACTTAAAAGTCTAGAAGTCATCTTTCTTAATTATCAACTGTATCTTAATGTACAGCTGTTCAAATGTATCTAATTATTTTCAACTAAAAAAGCTATGTTTTCTCAAACTTCTAGATTAATTAAGAGCAGTCCTCAATCATTCAATCTAGAAACAACCTCAGTCACATTTGTTCATGAAGAAAATATTTATAGAGTACAATTATGTACAGCACAACATCTTGTGTTCTATAGATACATTGGCATAAAAAATAGAAATAGACATTCAAAACAAGCTGCATATACTCTTGTTGTCTACTAATTATTAAAATAAGCATTTTGAGGAGAATATTCAAGACACTAAAATAAAATAGCAATAATTCAAGGTAAGAAAATAATTTAGGTAAATTAAATCACTCTCTGAGGAAAGAACATATGAATGGAAAACTAAAGTATAAGAAGAAATTTGAGAAGAACATTTTCTCAGTTCTGAGAAAACTTGAGCTTAACTGCAAACTGTATAATGCTTGACATGATGGAGATTGGTGGATTAAAGCAAAATATTGCTAGGTGGGTAAAGAAGTCTATTAGGTATGTATATGGATGCCATATGACTTTCAAAAGCAGTTTATCAGAAAGCAATTTTATGAAAATCACCAGTGTCTATGACATGGTTCAGGGTGACAAGGATATGAATTAAAAATATATATGATATATTTTATTTTAGATATCATGCTATGTATAGTCTACTCTAAATAAAACATATCAAATTTCTAGATGTTCAGTGATCAAAGCCAAGCAAATAGGAAATGACAAAATTTAAGCAAAATAACAAAACTAGCTGGTAAGTATTTATCTCCATTTTACCAATAATGAATAATGTTAAATACAGTTCTTAAGACTGCTCACCTAATGAGTGGCGGAGCTGGAGTCAGAATCCAGATGAATCTGATTCCAAATCAGTCCTATGTGCTATGCCATGCTCTTTCCCTAGATCTCATACTTCCCTATGAAATGGATTTATCCATACCAAAGAGAAAAATTGAAGCTATTGAAATTCTTAAAAGATAACTTTATGGTATCTTCTACACATTTTTGTGGAATCAAAGGAAGTTTGCAGTTAGACAATGTGAATGATTGCAGATGGCCCCATGCCTGCAGAATTACTATTCTCAAATGTGGTCAGTGCTAGGCATCTCAGACAGTTCATGAAAAGTGAGAATGACTACAGTTGGCACCTCAGGTTTCCAGATTCAGGGCCATGATTCTGTTCTATAATTTTGTTTAACTTTTGCTCTAAATACTTATTTTAAGTCAGAGCAGAAGGTATCAGGATTAAAGAAAGTGAAGACTATTGATATAGGAACTGTGGTCTATAGACAGTGAAAGGAAGCTTCTTTAAAATTCAGAGTCCAGATCTTCTGAAATAGAATCTGCATTTTAAGAACTCTTCAGATAATTAGTATGTATGTTCAAGTTTGTCAAACATGAATTTAGAGATCAGAAAATGGCCTAGTTGTATTCGGTATACAAGCTGCCTTTCCCCTGCCCCTCACAAATCTTCTCTTTGAGATATCACTTACTAACTTCATTTGTAAGGCTAACCTTGATTATAACATTCCTTTGAGAGAGATAATACACTAATTATTCAAACTGGAAAAATAAAATATAGAATTTAAGGAATACTTCATTTTCATAAGAGAAATACATGAAGCAAACAGGAAAAAAAAATCAATTCTGTGGCTTATCAAATAGTATATTGCCTAGCTGTAAATTTTTTCTACTTTGCACATTTATTTTCCCTAAAATTCACCTTTATGTTAAAATTAACCTAAGCATAGGTTAAAATAGAGAGTTTCCTCATTTGGACCAGTAAAATAAAAAAGCAAGTACTTCCTTTTGAGCACTGGTGTATCAATTCAAATCTATAACTAAAAATTAGCTAAGAGATCATAAAAGATTATTATTTTATTTCAACATTTTCTACATCATTGTATTTTCAGAGTAGAATGGAATGCAAATACAACCTCATTTAATTTTATCATTCAAACCATATTATTCCCTCATAAGACCGTGAAAAAAACAACTTTCCACATACATTATCTGTAAAACGATATGCTCATTTAAAAGGGCACATAAAGTGTGTGACTTTTTGGCAGAGATTGCCTAAGTGCCTAAATGATGAGATGAGGAGAATAAAATTTCCTGTTTGCTCCCCACAATATTGACTTCATACAAGCTGTTTTAAATGAATTAACCTGCAAAATGTATAGAATTATTTGTTCTATAGCTCTTTCATTTATGTAAATAAAGCATCCTACTGCTTTTAGCTTTACACACCTTAGCAGAATTTTGTTCATCTTAGAGGTATATATAAACGTAGGAGACATAACAACTTTACTCAATTCATGGCAGGCTATGATTGCTGGGGAAAAATACTTTGTTAAACCGAATTGGTTGTTTAAAGTAATCAAACCAACTAAATTCCTAGAATATTCCATGAGAGTAAAATTGTTTTCTCATCTGCACTGTGAACCTATTCAATAAGGCCATTTTCTTATCAAACTATAAATTTGGGAATACAATATTGTATTTTAACATGGTACTATGAACATTTTAATTCTGTTAGGAGCAAAATAATGATAAACATGGATAATAGTAATAATAATAATCCCTT
Source organism: Odocoileus virginianus (assembly GCF_023699985.2). Taxonomy (NCBI): domain Eukaryota; kingdom Metazoa; phylum Chordata; class Mammalia; order Artiodactyla; family Cervidae; genus Odocoileus; species Odocoileus virginianus. Next base: position 40,505,743 of record NC_069686.1, on the reverse strand, counting down.
TCCCTAAAGAGTCCTAGAAGTCCTAATTTACTGACTGGTAGCTACTTTCACTAAGTAGAAATACAGTAATTTAATAATCTTACCATAGCAGTTTTCACTAAAGAAAATTAACTAATTCATTATTGCTTATAATTTGCTGAGGCATAGCTGCCATATTTGTAAAATCAGCAGGTTCTGAAAAAAATACAAGTTTTTAAATGAATGTTCAATTTCCCCCAAACACATAAATGATACAATTACTTAGCTCCCTCTAGTGCCAATTTCTAATATAAACTTAATTGTAATAACGGTATTCACCATGCAATTTGGGAACAAATTAAAATTTTACTAGGCAATAATTAACAAATAAACTTTTAAACATTTAGTACATTGATATCAGAAATGAGCAAGATTTGGCTGATGATATTGTCATAGGTAGGCTCATGGCTGGTATTAAAATGATAGTGTTTCTTTGCATATTTCACTTTATATGTTTCAATCAAAAACAAATACACAGAGAGTAGTAAAGGAATGTTGATAAGAGAAATTGCTGCTCACAATGGGATATCTTTGTACACCTCAATTCAGCTGTAATAATCTCATTTAATTTGTGGGTTGTAGTCATCATTATTTTAAAATACTAAAAAATACAAGAAGAAAGACACCTCAATGTTTCTATGAAGGTAAATAGGAATAAGATAATTTGCAATTATACATGGAAACAGAGTAGGTATACGATATGGATTTTTTAAAATCCTAATAATTGAAATATCAAATTTAATAAAATGACTTACACAAATATTTCCTTAAGGATTTTTCTTAGACTGAAGCATATGAAGGAAAACTTTTATTTCTAGGGAAAAGCAACATATATGCCTTTTAATAGGTAAATCACATTGTATTGAGTACATTTGAAGACAATGACACAATTTGGAGGAAGAAAACAAATAGTCACAAATAGAATTTACTCAATAATAATCTGCAATAAAACTAATGAGCTTTACATAGAAACTACAATTTTCACAACAGCTTATGTATTTATATGTTTATCTTGTACTATAGCATAAGGGCTAAGATGGACAAGAGCAAGGATTCTGGAATCAAATGATATGTGCTTGATAAACAGAATTCCTAACTGTAAGTATGTGTAAAATGTACATATTGCTTCCAATTAATAGAATTGTTACAAAATTATAAAGGATACCTTATATGTGAAACATTCAACTGAACAATGGCCACTAATAATTTTTTTCAACAGTTTTAAGAAAAATGTTCACAGAATAAAAATAATTTATAATTGAGCTATAGTTGTGGGTCACTAAGAACAAAAACTTCTCTCTTAATTGCTTAGAACTTTCTAAGAATTAGCATTTTAAAAACTATCTGATTTTTGTTTAAACAAATATTCTGTGTCCTAATAAAAAGAGGAAATTTTTGATAGAATATTTTTTGATATTTTAACACTAAAATAGATAAATAAAAATGACAAGATGTCTTTTTTTCTAAGTTGAGTGTAGTAGAGTTGCTGCAGAAAAGGTTTTGAAAAATGTTTTTAATTATTTGCAGTTTCCTTTGAGTTTGCAAACTCAATGAAGAACATTTTAGATATATTTTTAAATATTTCAGAAATTAGAATAAATAAGTAAACCTATGGTATTATGCCTACAGCTTTCTAAACATTTTTATTTCTAAATCTAAACAGATAAAGCCTAGTAACTATCTATTGCAATGTAATTATACGACTAATATCTTAGAATCTCATATTTTCTCCACATCCTTGACTCAGTGAAGAAAATACAAGTTTCCAGAAAGGTGAGGTTTTTTCTTCTTGCTTGTTGAAAACTAGATAGCAACTTTCTCTGTGTATTTTCAAAGAAGTAGTTATTTTCTTATTTGTTGCTTAGTTGCTAAGTCATGTGCGAATCTTTTGTGACCCCATGGACTGTAGACTGGCATGCTTCTCTGTCCATGGGATTTTACAGGCAATGATACTCAAGTGGGTTTCCATTTCCTTCTCCAGGGGATTTTTCTGACCTAGGGATCGAACCCATGTCTCCTGCATTGCAGAAAGATTCTTTACTGCTGAGCCACTAGGGAAGCCCATTATTTTCTTACTTACTTTTAGCTATAATCCCTTGGCCAGTTACCCGTGTTCACTGTTCCTATTCCTTCCTTTGTTTTTACACAATAGGATGTGGGGGGTGGCTATCAAGAGTGAAACTAAATCTACATCCCTTGTGTAGAACTGGAAACATATTAGGTTTATTTTCCAGTGCAAAGTTGAACTGTGATTTACAAAAGCTGATATATACACATACACACACACACACTCCTGGGAAATTTAACTGCGAGAAGAACCACCAACTCTCTCCAGACTCAAGTACATTGAACATTGAATGTACAAACTCCTAGCAGAAAAAAATTGATTCAGGAGAAAAAAGAAAACAAAACATATTTAACATAAGAACAATCTTTTCAATTATTTTTTATTTTTAGTCTTAAGAAATTTCAGATCACTTAATGTTGAAAATGAATCATTTAATGAAATGAAAATGATCATTTAATGTTGAAACTGAAGAAAATACAAAGAACCACAGTGAAAAAAGAAGGTCATATCTTTGGTCAGAGGATGTTAGCAGAATTAACTACTGGGAAGATAAATTCACGGGTATCTACAGTAAACAAGATTACTGAACTCTCTATCTCAGCAGAAAGTCAGGTATGGATAGACCAGACATCAATCGCTAATGAGGTGACCGCATTTAGTCAGAATCAACCCTTAACCAAGGTTTCACTTTTCTTAGTTCACCCACCTTGTATATATAGTATGGTTTTGACTATAATCAAAATCTTTAAAAAAAAAGTACATTTCACTTTCATTTACAAATATGAGCCACAAGTTTAGAATTGTCCTTATTATGCAGTAAGTTATTGCCCAGGAAACAAACCTACTCACTGAATGTTTAGACGGAAAATTATATATTTTCTGGAACAGTAAAGATAAATTTCACTTCACATTTGCATTTTTCTTTTGAGGCCTCTATTATTGAAAAGATAGTTAAGTGCTCTGTATATAAATAAGAATTATGTTTTAAAAACATATGGGAGCCCATTTTCATAGTTTTACTTTTGTCTCTGGCTCAAGCTTACATTAGTAGTTGAATGAAACAGAATATGGTTATTCATTTATAGCTGGATTATAAACTAATAATAACAACAGCAATAACAAAAGCAGTAAGAACAGCTTTTCTGCTCATGTTCTCAGAGTTTTTCTTGTATTAATTTATTTAGTCTTCCCAATTAGGAGAAGGCAATGGCAGCCCACTCCAGTACTCTTGCCTGGAAAATCCCACGGATGGAGGAGCTTGGTGGGCTGCAGTCCACGAGGTCACTAAGAGTCGGACTCGACTGAGCGACTTCACTTTTACTTTTCACTTTCATGCATTGGAGAAGGAAATGGCAACCCACTCCAGTGTTCTTGCCTGGAGAATCCCAGGGACGGGGGAGACTGTTGGGCTGCCATCTATGGGGTCACACAGAGTCGGACATGACTGAAGCGATTTAGCAGCAGCAGCAGTCTTCCCAATTACCTAAGGGTTTAGGCATTATTATCATCATCGATTTTACAAATGGGGAAAATGAGTCATTCGATCAAGTCTTCAGTCAATAAGCAGAAGAGGAAAGTTGTCAAGAACTTAGGCAATATGATTTCAGAAACGGAGCCTTAAGCTAAGTGAGCAATGTTCTAACCATGACATAAAGGGCCTGATTAATAACAGAACAATAATACAAATATACATTTCTTTGACAACTGACAGTTTCAGAGAGATATCAATCTTTTTATCTCATTGATTCTCCCACAAAACTATTAGACAATACATCTGTCATATCACTTCTCTTAAAAATGAAGAAACAAGAGGTCCTGTAACTGTCATTGATCACACTCCTAAGGTTCTGAGTAGGATAAACAACAAAGGTGTTTCTACTCTTAATCCCTAATAGTTCACCCTTGCAATCATAAAATTGTGTTTTTTTTGAAATCTACTTTTAAACAAAACTTCAAATCAAATGGTTAACATTTAAATCCTGTTCAAATCCCACGAACCAAAATGTTTCCAACATACAATGCTTATGTCAGTCCATAATAGTGCCCTTTCTAAAGTTACCCAAAAGCAAGATACAGTAAAGAAATTTCCTTCTGAGTCTATGATGTCATGTAACTTTTTTGCATCACAAGCACAACATCCAAAACACATCTCTCTCTAAAATGCTTTCTGAATAGTATAAAAGTTGACATAGGTAACAAAACAATGATCTTATTATCAACTAACTGTATTTTCTGTGCTACCAATGAGCTTACCTAATGAATTGGTGGAAATTGGAACTTAGTTGTTTTATGGCTAAATTATACCTATAATTTCCAAAACATGTACTTTTTTTTTTTAAACATAGCTGCAACACTTACTGTTAAGTACAAAAATGATTAGCTACAAACCAGCCTACTATAGAACACCAAAATGTATTTGCCCAGAAAAGAACTAATGGGAATTATGCAGATTATGTTTCTTTCTCCGATGAAATCAACCAAGCTTCACATCAATAGCAAAATTAAATATAACTGATATATGAAACAATATATACACAGAGACGTAACCAAATGCATTTCTGGTTATTTTTAGACATTTTTTTTTCATGTAATTATTTGGTAATGAACTGAAATAAAGGTTTATAGCATTTGGTGGGTACCTGAATAGGATGAAATATTAGTCAACTAAGAATATTATTGTGATACTTCATATCAAAGCACATGCTTATAATTAAAATATAGATTGTACATGTTAACAGAAACCAATTTTTTAATAATACTTTTCATAATTAGATTTTTATTCTGTAACTTTATTCTAAGTGTTATTCTGCTGATAACAAAGAACTCAGGAAAGTAAGAAAGTAATGCACTTGTTTGATCAACTTAGGGAAGCAAAGTGAATTAACTAAATTTTCTCATTCTGTAATACTAACCACTGAATAAAAATCTACTTTAAAATTATTTCTTTAGAAATTGTGTGGTTGAACAATTCATTATAAGGGTAACTGATAGTAAATGACTCTCCTCTGTAGACAACTTTATTCAAAAGAGGAATGAAGAGATTAGACATTCCTTTTCTCCCAACCATCATCTTTTTGGAGCATCATCTGGATCATATGCAATAAAGTATCTGTTTTCATTCTAAGCAACTGGCAAAGAAAAGAAAAAGCATCATTTGAGACTGAAGATCTTCAGCATACATTTAAATTTAGCTTAGATAACTAAAGTAGATATGTGTTTCTATCATTAAAGCTTCAGGATATATTTGCAAATATCAAAACTACCAACTAATCATTTTGCTGGAAAAAAAAAACAACAAAACAACAACAATAGCTAGACATTGCCCAAATCATAAAGTCCCTCGCACAAACTCTGAGAACGGTCTCGTCAAGATAATCTGTCCTTATGCAACAGCAGGGAAAAACAGATGGGCAGTACCATGTTTTTAAATGCCTATAGGTTTGGATTCTGTTCGAAAAGCTGGTGAAATTGTTTCTAGAAAAAAAGTGACAAGATAATTTCATTGAATGTCTTTACGATCATTTATTTAATAGCAGAAAGAAAATTAACCATTCCCCATCAAGTAAACAAAAAGGGTTAAAAGATCAAAACAATTAGCAGACTACTACTCCTTTCCTATTATAAAATCATGAAAATAAATGGGTATAGTGCAAAGGGTTGCTTTTTACAATTAGAAAGATAGAGGACACAAAAGATAACAGCTGTGCCTTCTGAAAATATAACAAATAATTTTATTTATTGGCAAATAGTTGTTTATTGTAATTTCCTCCTCTGAACTATATTGAGTAATTCTCTCTTTGTACTTGACACTGAATTCTCCACATTACCTGTACAAATTTGCCTAGCTAATATTACATTTAAAAGAATTTGGAAATCTAAGAACTAGTCAATTATATATCACCAACCTGGAAATTTACAGTTGATTAGTAAGCTTGCAAGTGCACTATGAAGTTCAATTACATCTCACTAAACACCAAAATAATTCATTTGGTTGTGAACAATTCACTCCAGCAACAGGAAGTTTCATACTCGTTGTGCAGGACAATTTAGATCGTTTAAAAACATTCTTAATAATTAAGGCTGACTTTTGACTAGTTTCTACAAACCAATTTATTGAGTAGCAGTTGCTACATCAGTGTATTGGATATTCAATTTAAAATCTTTAAGCAAAAAGTATTCTTTGGTTTAAGCCAACCCACAGAGGGACAAATCAGCCAGATGGCCATGGTGCCGATTCGGCAAATACTAAACTGCTTACTGGAATGAGTCAACTGCAGAACTGATTAATTGATCTAGTCACATATTCAAAACTTTTGCTTCTTATCCCATTAAAAGTAGCACTAATGAGCCGTGGCTATGACCTTCCAGTGAGAAGCCACAAGTTCCACAACCCCTCAATATTTACCACCCAAATTTAATCTTTTTAATGGACACCTTAAAAGGGATCTGATAGAAAATACTAAGAGCTGCTCAGATACTAAAACACTTAGGGAGGCTTTGATTAATGTTGCATGATTAATCAATTGATTAATATAGTTTTCAATACAGATGTTAGGACATTGTCTACTTTAATCAACCATTCTGAAAATAGTGAAGATAAATGCCATACTTTTGTGTCTGCTTAAAAAAAAATCCTTTCTTTAAAGGTTGTTAATTATGACATAAGCCTTATTTACCACAGTCAAATTTTATCTAATGTTGACATTTTTATACATAGGAACCATTAATGAGATAAGTGGGATCCTTTTGGCAAAGTCATATTTTAATCTCTTTAAAAATAATTTACTTAGCCAATTTATGGACATTTTCCTTAATGAGAAATTATTTTGGAATGACACCGCAAAATGCATTAAAATCTTAAAGTTTTATTATTATTTTCCAAGACTGTTTGTAATTTGTGATGATGCTTTCTACCATACTAAAACTGAAATCTTTATTCCAGTCAAAAATAATCACCCTGTAATTACTGTGACAAACTGCCCAAGCTGTATCATCGTGGCCATTTCAACTAATGATATTGTATTAGAATGCCTAGCAATAGACTTCAAATGGAAAATATAATTATGTGCATTAGTTTGTCTAAGCATTTATAAGATCACATATCCATCAGTTTTCAGGTCTCATAAAGAAAACCATACATCACTGTCACTGTGAGTTTTGTTATTGAGAGCACAGGCCTTTTCAAACTGAGCTTAAGATGTGTATCTTAAATTCCACTTGTTTTGTGGATCACTAAAGTCCCTGTAAGTTAAACCAGCATAATTGAGAAGAGCTTTTCCTCTGGTGATGGAGGAACTCTGTAACATAGACTCCTTCACACTGTGGCCAAATGGAAGTTTAGCCAACCCAAGACAGCTTAATCTAGCTTTTCTACACCTCTTAAGTCTGTGGGAGTCAAATTTGGCATAAAAACCCGTGGAAAGACTTTTGGGAAAGGTATCAAATTAAGGTTTTATACTGTTAGCTCTACTGACATGAAAGAAATTAGGAGGGGAAAAAAATCATACAAATAGAGATATAAGTGTGAGTTGGGTGGTGAAGAGAAACAAAGTTCAATGAATAATGTGCAATAAACTTAAACATCTTTATAATGAATGATAGTGATAAAAATATTGTTAATTAATTTACTGGACTAGAAATATGGCCCTAACTCTGCATACAACAAAGTTAGCAACCTTGGGAAAGTTGCTCAGACTCTTTATCTCACAGTTTTCTCTTTTGTAAAATGAAAAGATAGATGGATCCCTTGATCCTCACTTGTTTCAAGTTACTAAATGGTATGAGTCAAGGCTCAATTTAGAAAATATTTTTTCTGTTAGCTGAAATGAAAATATTCATCCTGACTGCATAAAATAATTTATCAACAGGTATATGGCATTCCTCTCCTACCAGGAAGAGTTAAGTTATAAAATACTATAGCCCCATATGTTCCAATTAGAATGGTTTAACTTCTCATGCTGTGTGTTCATCATCTGTAGTAAGTGATAATTTGCATATGATTGCTTCCCTGATAGCTCAGCTGGTAAAGACTCCACCTGCAATGTGGGAGTCCTGGATTTGATCCCTGGTTTGGAAAGATCCCCTGGAGAAGGGAAAGTCTACCCACTCCAGTATTCTGGCCTGGAGAATTCCATGGACTGTATAGTTCATGGGGTCACAAACAGTGGAACATGACTGAACAACTTTGACATCACACTTCCTCTTGAAATGTGTCACCTGTGTATGGTGCTGAAAATGTGCTCAAATATATTCCAGTATCTTTAAATCAGACTTCTACTAGATGTGAAATGAGAAAATTCACCTCTGTATCATATAAATCCAGTAGAAGTGAGTTTCTCAACAGTAGTACTACCAGTATTCAGCTAAACTCAGATGTGCAGGTGACATCACCCTTACGGCAGAAAGTGAAGAGCTAAAGAGCCTCTTGATGAAAGTGAAAGAGGAGAGTGAAAAGGTTGGCTTAAAGCTCAACATTCAGAAAACTAAGATCATGGCATCCGGTCCCTTCTCTTCATGGCAAATAGATGGGGAAACAGTGGAAACAGCGGCTGACTTTATTTTGGGGTGCTCCAAAATCACTGCAGATGGTGAATATGGCCATGAAATTAAAAGACACCTACTCCTTGGAAGGAAAGTTATGACCAACCTAGACAGCATATTAAAAAGCACAGACATTACTTTTTCAACAGAGGTCCATCTAGTCAAGGCTATATTTTTTCCAGTGGTCATGTATGGATGTCGGAGTTGGAGTATAAAGAAAGCTGAGCACCAAAGAATTGATGCTTTTGAACTGTGGTGTTGGAGAAGACTCTTGAGAGTCCCTTGGACTGCAAGGAGATCCAGCCAGTCTATCCTAAAGGAGATCAGTCCTGGGTGTTCATTGGAAGGACTGATGGTGAAGCTGAATGTCCAATACTTTGGCCACCTGATGAGGAGAGCTGACTCACTGGAAAAGACCCTGGTGCTGGGAAAGATTGAGGGCAGGAGGAGAAGGGGACAACAGAGGATAAGATGGCTGGATGTCATAACTGACTCAATGGACATGAGTTCAGGTAAACTCCGGGAGTTGGTGATGGACAGGGAGGTCTGGTGAGCTGCATTTCATGGGGTCACAAAGAGTCGGACATGACTGAGCAACTGAACTGAGACTGACTGAATTTATTACAGGTATTGTCCTTGATATTGTTGGATGTTTGCAGCATCCCTCGTCTATATCCACTAGATCCTGGTAGCACCCCTCATTACCCACAGTCATGAAAATAAAAAAATGTCTCCAGACATTGCCAAATGTTCCTGAAGAAAAAAATCTTCCATGATTAAGAACCACTCTCCTGTTTGATAAGCACCTAGTAGAAACACTATCTAGACCAAAGCAAACTAAATGGCCTTAAGCCATAAATATATGGATTCTGACATAATTCTATGGTCATTTATTTTATTTCACCACTTCATACCAAAGCATATGAAAAGGTTTAAGTAATACAATTATTTTGTGGCAGAAAAATTTTTTTTAATTGATAGTTCTTGGGATATTCTTTAAGTCTTGCCTCTAAGGAAATTTTAAGTAGGAGTGATTACACAATTTATATCTAACTGGGAAGAAAAGGCCGGTGTCAAAGAAGACCAAAGATTTATATATAAGGCAAGAGTTGTTCTATCTATGAGAAGGCAGAATTCCTTTTTTTTTTTTTTAAAGCCAATTGACTCATGATTACTCAGCTCAATTAATTAAGGTCTTTATGACCTCATGCATATTTGTGACAGTTGCCAGTTGTTATAAACATATATACATATACGCTTATACTTCACATGCTTTACATCAACACATCATCGTTAGAAGTTAGGCAATACCCTTCATATTCTATAGATTAGAAAACTTAGGCTTAGAAAGGTCAATACTGCTATTAATTAGTGAAACTAACATTAAAGTCTAGGTTTTCTAATTCAGTAACATGGGATCTTAATCTTATTGTTCTCCTCTATGGTATTTTATTAAATTGGGCTGTGATTTTCTACAAATATAAATTATACCTATTCAATAAGTGAAAATATGAGTCAACTTGGTTTACTTCGGCTGTTTTCATGGCAAAAGCCAAGAAAAAAATGACTCTACAATCTTCTTTTTAGGTATCATGATCTGCCTTAATTCATGAGTAGAAAAGAATAAAGAAAAATTATATCTTTTCTACTCTTGAGGCCATCCACCAGTTCATAGTCTATAAAAATGATGCTAAACTCTGTGAAATACTGTAGCACTGAAGTCATTATTATTAAATTCCCAGATTCCAAGATTTCATTTGGCATCCCTGAGGTATTTACCCAAAGCTTCATTTTTGACTTTATGAGATCTGGCAGAGTTGTGGGCCACATAGGACATGACCGTCCTCTTAAAACTCTGTGTCAAAGAATTGTGTCTAGCACTGTGGAAGGATATTTTTTTAATAGGAAATGTCATTATTCCTTTGACAATCTCATGCTATATAAACATTAAGTAACACCAAAATCCATTATGTACTGTACTATTTCCATGTTCTGGCACTGTATACATTTGTCTATGCTTTCAACTCAAAAGTTGAGCAATATTGCTTGCTGTATTTTGGTGCCAGCATAGATTTAAGCCATCCAAACAAGACTGTGTATTTGAACTGACAGAGAGTAAATGATTTGCATCTGGCATAACTGATGGTGGTGTCAAAACCTTGGAAGATAATTTATTGGTAAACATATTCCTCTGGATACCTAGCCACACATGCCCTATTTCCTATCAAGGGATGGAGCCAGATCATTGCCAGAACAATGAAAAATATTTTAGAGAGATAACTCAAGAGATTATTTTGCTGTTACAGAAAACAGGGATGGAAAAACATGGTAGTTTCGCTCATTGATGAAACAAGATAATTTTTCAACCTTCATTGCAGAAACTAAATTTCATGTGAAAATACCTTTCTGAGAACTGTGGGGTTGATGAACTAATAAGAAAAATCACAAACAGCATGCTTAAAAAGTCTAATCTACAATTCCAATATGTAATTGTGAAAAAAAAAAATACTTGAATCAAATCAGGACTAAAAAATGACAATGAAAGTATAGAGCTTTAAGGCTTTAAAACATATGCTTGAAATATACACACCTCTTGAAAGAAATAGCTGTAACTCTAGATAATGTGCTCAGTTCATGATAAGCTTCCAAATCTAGCAATAGTTTTATATTAGTAGCCCTTTGGGATATACAAGCTCAGTGGAACGATATATTTTAATCTTTCTACTTCAGTTCTTAAGGAATTTACACATGTTCTCAATCTGATATTTGCAAATGGTATTTCTTTAAATGATCCTAGAACCAAATTGAATTAAGCATTCCATTAAAGAATGAGTATATGACCTATATATAGGGAATCAATTTCAAAACAATTCAAATTAAATATATCATTCTTACTTTTAAAATACATGCATCATAATTTAATGTTTCTTTGATCATGTAGTTGACCTTACAGGATCTTGTGACTTAATTTAAAAAAAAGGCAATTAAGCACCTCTTCTGGTTTAGACTGTGCTAGGTAATAGACATGATTTAAAGATGATGAAGATATGCTTTCTTTCTCTATCTAGCTCATGGTCCAAACAGAACAGATTAGAAATTTACTTTAAAGATAGTTATGATGGTTTGACATAATATTCAAATTGATAAGGGCAGAGATTCAGCCTGCATCATTTCAAAGAACGCTTCACTATTAAGGTGAAGATCAAGATGATCGTAATGGACTGAGCATTTATATCCTTCCAAAATGTATATATTGAACTTGAACATATGAAGATAGCCTATAATGTGACATTATTTTCAAGGGTCACATGTGTATGGCTGGAGTCAATTGGTTATTATGATGAAATTGTAAACAATGATGAGGCAATCATCTAAAGTGGCTATAATTAGAGATGGCATCTATAAGGACATAATTAAGGTTAAGTGGGGCTTCTCTGGTAGCTCAGATGGTAAAGAATCCGACTGCAATGAGGGAGACCTGGGTTCAATCCCTGGGTTGGGAAGATCCCCTGGAGGAGGGCACGGCCATCCACTCCAGTATTCTTGCCTCAAGAATCCCCATGGACAGAGGAGCCTGGCAGGCTACAGTCCATGGGTCACGAAAAGTAGGGCACAACTGAGCATACAAAGTTAAATGAGATCACAAGGCTGGGGCCCTGATTCTATAGGATTAGTGCCCTTCTAGGGAAAAAAAAACCAGAAATCTTGTCTGTGTTTTTTTCCTTTCTCTCTTTGGCACACAAAAAAGAGAGTCTACAAGGACATAGTGAGATGGTGGCTGCCTACAAGTCAAGAGAAGAGGCCTCATATGAAACCAACCTTGCTGACACTTTCATCCTGACTTCTCAGCCTCCAGAAATATGGAAAAAAATGATTTTCTTTGTTTACACCAACTAACCTGTGGGATTTTTTTACAGCAACCCGAGTGGACTAAAATAATATTTCACATGCAATTTAAAGGATGAATCAAAATTTACCTCCACAGAGAGAACAACAAATGGAATTAGAAACCAGCAGGTGGGGACAAGAACTGCATGCAGAAGGGAGAAAAGATAAAGAATGAACTAAGGACCAGGAGCAGTCTGAGCAGAAGAGCCCTGGGAAACAAAACAGGGCCACATGCATATACTTAGAGGTAGAAAGTGTGGAGCATCACATGTAACTTTTTTCTGAGTTAAGGAAGGCAGGGTTAAATAGATGAAGAAAATTATAAAGGTTTGATATATTTGCCATGAAGAAAGAAAACATAAACTGAACACAAATCAATGACAGTTAAATGACACTATTAAGATAGGCTGAGGTCACACAGAGGTTAATAAGGACCAAGTAGATTCTGGTAGTGGTAGTGGTGGTATTTTTCATGAGGAACAAAAGTATAGAAAGTGGGAGACTGGACTGGCCAGGTATGGAAGACAGGGCAGGGCCGCTGTGGCGGAACCAGGAAGCGGGGTTGTTGACGCGGCAGAAAGAGGACTGTTGTCTCACACAGTGACTTGGGGTAGGAGAGAAGAAAACTGAAGTAAAGAAAGGGAAAGATTAGAGAGAGGTTGGAAAAAAAAATGAAAGCAGAAATTTGGATAAAGGGGAAAATGAGAGATATTATTTTATAGAACTAAGAGCCACAGAGAAATTATGAATAAGAATTTAACTTGATTATGGCAGAGACTAGTGAGCGCTTCATCACACCAGTTGCTTTTTCCTTTTGAATGTGACAGGGAAGAGCAAAATCTAACTCCATGTTGGATCTGTTCCTTTCACCTTTACTATTCATTGTTTCTGTTATTGTAATCACTGAAAGGAGGCTATCTATAGCTGTAAGCAAATATAATGGCCGGTCTTGAGGAACCTGTTGCTCTGTCTGAATGTTAAAGTTCCTTTGTTCAGTTCACAGGGAGACATTCTGACCCTGCCCACCTGTGAATCGCTTCAGAAAAAAAGAAATTACCACATCCCCTCCCCAAACCTCACCAAGCCAAGAGATATTATGCAAGACTAACTGCCTTTTTATTTTACTTCCTCATCCCCTCCCCCTCTCCGTTCTATAAAAGAAACTGGCATCTAGACCCTATAAGATGGTACCCTAGGGCCCTAGCCCACCTGCCATCTTCCCAGACTCCTGGCTTTCCAATTAAAATTGCCATTTCTTGCCTCAGCATCTCATCTCCTGATTATTGGCCTATTGTGTGGCAAGCAGACCAAACTTGGATTCAGTAACATGAATATGGTACACATGTTAATTCTCATCTGGCCAGTGTAGTATAAGATATAAGACTGATATAAGCAACATCCAATAATGGTGCACCCCTATAATGTGATTCTCACATTCTTTACTTTGGCATGGTGACCTTGGAAACTATAAGTTGAAGACACAGTAGCACAAGCTGGAAGGAGTTTCAGAGCCACTTGAAGATGAGAAACACTTCTTTTGATCAATGTTTCTTTAATTAATACAGGAAGAAATACATATTTGAGATGGTCAATGGATTTCACTTGCAAATATCATAATACTTTTCAGTTTCTACAATAGAAATACTATAAGCTGATTTCACATGTACTCTAGTGATGCCATGACTAAGCACAGCTCATCTGGGGATTGCTATATGATGCTTTCTTATAGCAGATCTTTGGGAGGTTTGAAAGAGGGTAACTCTAGGATAACTATGAACTGTTTAACCAGGTATAATGACAAATACTTACAGATTTTTACTCAGAATGCACACACATCTTCCTAAAACAGTCTCCGTCTTCCAGGCGTCCCTTCAAACCAGGATGGGAGCTGACTTGTGAGTGTAGACGTAGAAACTGAGTGAGAAGGAAGTTCTGAGGAGAGATTTATTTATCTCAGCTCCACTACTAGCTGCTTCCAGGTAGCATTTCTCCCTGTTCTGTTCTCAGCACGACTGAGTGACATAAACAGCCACTGTGTTAAATACAAGCAAACAAAAACTGCAATAGTCTCACACCCATTCTTCCTTTCAGCCTCTTAAATGGTTCTCTAAGGGTATTTTACAGCTTGTTCTTCCAGATAAAAGGATAAAACCTTTTTTTTTTTTTTAATTTTTTTCTTTTTAAAGCAGCCTCTAAAGCTCCATCCTTTCTCTTTTTCACTTAGGAGGCAAAGAATGCTTGTCAATGCTAATGGAGTGTCTTTGCATAAACAGAGGAAGAAGCAGTAAAAGGCCTTGTTTATTAACCTCAGAAGTGGTAAAAATAAGTTTTTACCTCTGCCTCTTCTCATATTGCTAAACTCTATATTACTCTCTTTCCAACCTTCCACATTCTCCTGAGGAAATAAGAGGGGTTTACTTTCAGCCAGAAGATTATTTATGAACTTTGGGAGGAAGAAATTCTGCTGACTAGGAACCAACAGGCTAGAACTGAATATGACAGTGTGCTTTGAAAAGAACTGTGCTTTAGAGCCCCTCAGATGCAAGTTAGCACCTAGATCTACTGTTTAAGAACTCCTGCCTTAGACAAGCTAGTGTTCTTCCCTGAATTAACATTTGTTCTCTCTAAATTGTGCAAAAATGATACCCCTTTCACTTATTTACTGTAAGAATTAAAGTTCAAAAACATAAACAGCGTGCAGAGCCTAATAAGGAACTTACTGAAAAGAGAACAACTTTATTAGCTATTCAACAGATATTTAAGCACCCTAGTCTAGGTGACAGCAGTTTCTTTAAGTTAGCAGGAAAGTGTTAGGGAAACAGAGTGATGTCATATGAACATTCTCTGTATTATCTTCATAACTTTTCAGTAAATCTAAATATATTCCCCTGTCCAGTGGCTTAATGGTAAAAATCCAACTGTCAGTGCAGGAGACATGGGTTCATCCTTGGTCCAGGATATCCCACGTGCCATGGTGCAACTAAACCCATGCACCACAGCTACTGAACCTGTGCTCTAAAGGCTGAGAACCGCAACTACTGAAGGGCTCATGTTCTAGAGCCTGTGCTCTGCAACAAGAGAAGCCATCGCAATAAGAAGTCTGCATACGGCACTAGGAGTGGTCCCCTGCTCAGAACAAGAGAAAAGCCCATGCAGCAACGAGGACCCAGCACAGCCAAAATATAAATAAATAAAATTAAATATATGCCCTCCAATGCGTAATAATATATTTGTTGTCCATGCCGTTTGCCAGAATAACTTACTGCTACATGTGGAAACTGAAGTTGAAATTTTGCTAAGACTTAAGCACAATGCCTCACAGTCAGGCCCAGACAAGCTGGAAACAACTTGCTTGGGTGATGGTAGAGGTAGGTATAGGGGGAAATCTCTAGAATTTACTACTGATCCATCATTCTTTTATCTGAAATGTTTCTGACCAGATGTATTTTGAATCTCAGAGTTTTTCAAATTTTAGAATGGATTTACAAAGCATTCACTATACAGTCTGGAGCAGCACCTTGCAATTGACCACATTAGTGATTCTGCAGTGAAATTATGAATAAATGAGTTAAAGAAAATAAATAGCCTCATTTTAGATCAGGTCAGTATCTACTACCCAATGGTCATTTATTTCAGTTTTTAGAGCTTTCAGGACTTGGGTTTCTCAGATAACAAATAATGGGTATATTTACTAGGAAAAATCCCTAACTTAACACCAACCAACCTTTGCTTCTTTCCTTATCCAGTGCCCCACATAAAATTTCTTATCAGGCAAGTGACTTTCACCTTGGCAGCAGCAAAGAGATGTACTCTATTTACGAATTTTTATAAAGAAAAACATGAAACATTGAAACAAAAATGGTTCCTTGTGTCATTATGACACTTTTGTGCCTTTTGTCTTTCTGGGATTAATTACCCATCACCCTCCCTTGCATCTACTTTCTAGACGTGTCACAGATGTAGTCAAGCTTCTCTTGCTATAATGAAGAAGAAAAACAAACATACAAAAAAAGGTTGCTATATTTTTCTGAAATTAGACTTTCATTAGAGATCATTTTATTTCCCTAACCATTAAGAAATAATGCTTCCTATTCTCAATTTTTTCTTTCTTTGATTTTTGATCTCAGTTAAAATTGGTGAGCCAAATGAATATTTCAATTTGAATAATTTTAAAATGTTTGATTCCTGCCTTCTTTATAGATAAAATTAATTTTGAAATAGCATTATTGAAACCAGGCATTCTTTCTAAACTAAGAATTCCAGATGTTTTTAGTTGCTGCCTATGACATTTCCACAATCAGAATAAATTGTGTTTCCAAAGTAATGTAATAGATAGAAGTGCTGAATAAATCTCGTGCAGTTGAGATGACAAAATTAACATGCTGATGACATTTTAATGTTTCAATATAATCAAGGGGGCATGGATCATGCCTCCACCAGTTCTAATATAATTCTATTCTTTAATCTTTTTCCAAGACAAAATAAAATATAGATAGATTTCAGAAAGTATATAAGCAGAGTGTGCTTCAGTCTTCAGGCAAGCTGTTTAGGATGCATCTGAAATGCTATTTAGATTCAGCTTTGCCAGTAGATATTTTACCAAAGCAATTGAGTTATATATAAAAATCCTGGATTGAGGACAAATATTTTGTTGTTCTCTTTCTGAAGGTTGCTGTTGATGCTTCTGCTACAATTGCTGTTTTATAATTTGGCAGAAAATTTGCTGATTTAAACAGTAAAATCAATATATTGTTATTGGATCCAACAAAAAAAAAAAACTGCTATGCACCTAATCTCACAAAATATGTAAACAAATAAACAAATTCATACATAAACTTCTTAGATTCAAAATAAGAAAGAAAGAGAACTGGTAATTGTAAAAATATGACAAATACTTTTTTTCTAACAGTGTAATGCAAAAACTGTTGGTCATGTTCAACTCTTTGTGTCTTCATGAAGTGCCAGGCTCCTCTATCCATGGAATTCTCTAATATAGTAGCAAGAATACTGGAATGGGAAGCCATTCCCTTCTCCAGGGGATCTTCCTGACCCAAGGAGTGATCCCAGGTCTCCTGCATTGCAGGCAGATTCTTTGCCATCTGATGAACCACCAGGGAACTTAACTGTTAAAGTTCAGTTTATACCTGGAGGAAACAATAATCTAACTATGTAAGTGGGTTGTAGATCTGTGTTGAATGCGGAAAACTTGGATAGTCCTTACTCAGTGGCATTGAAGAGGAGAAGAAAAAACAAGAAGATGAAATGATGGTACTTCTTTCCTCATCCTCTCCTGAAAAGGGTGGTAATGACAGGCTAAATGAGAACAATAAACAATGATGACCTTGCCCAGAATCAGGTGTAGATGGAAATGGATAACACAAGATAAGTGGTTACTTGGGCACTCATTGCATTCACCATAAAACAAAGAATGAAGATTTATTTCTAAATAGTAGTTTTCAATCTAATACTTGATTGCAAACCTTTATTTTTCAGGCAAAATCTCGTTCAGAGACATATATTAAACTGATAAAAGAAGAACTCCCTGAGTGGCGCAGGGGCACAGCGGTTGTCCCTGATGTATTTTCCTAGAGGACAATATGACATTTGCCACTACAGATTCACCTACAAGCATGAAGGAGGCACATTTTCCCCAAGATTGTATTTCCAATGTATTTTTCTATTCCAGTCACTGCAACAAACTGATTGCTCTAAGACATATATTGAAATACATACAATTTTTTTACTACTTCTACTTTTCTTGCTTCTACCTCAATTCAGAAGATGACCAAAAAGCCACTTATGCCAGGCCTGTGTTCAACCTGTTTTCCATGTGTTTTCTGTGTCAGAGTGGATTATTTCAGCTGCAACTAAAATAAATCCTACTCAGAGTGGTTTTAGTAATAAGGATATTGATTATTCCTGCCCTCACATAGAGCATGTCAAGCAGGACAGGTAGAATAGTTTATAGATGTCATCAGTAGATTTAATTATCCCATCTCTCTGGCTTATTATCCCATGACTACTTTTCCTTAGTGGTCCTAAAATGGCTGGCAAAAGTAATTGGGGCTTCTCTAGTCCAGTTAAAAACATTGTAATTGGGGCTTTTCTTGAGCAAGGAAGAAAAAAAAAGAAAGAGAAAGGGGGACAGGAAAAAGGAGGAGGAGATGCAAGGGAGGGAGAGAGGGGGGAGAAAGAAAAAAAGGAGGAGTAAGAAGAAGAAAAGAAGAGGTGAAGGAGGAGAAGAAGGCAGGAAGAAGAGGAAGGGAGAGAACCAGTCTCCAATGATGGAATATAAATCTTACTTAGTCTCATTACCCCAAACTTGGAACAATTAACAACTGGCAAGAGAAGACCAGAGTTAATTGGCTGAGGGAGAGGAAACGACCATTGTGTGAGAATATCTGTGATTCTAGCCTCTCGGAAGTCTGTCCCAACTGAAGTCTGTTCCACAACCCAAATCTGGTGGTTTAACAGAATAATCCATGCTCAGCTACCAAAATAAGTACTCAGACAGGCTGAACACTAAAACTGAACAACAGCTCTGGCAGCAGAGATTGGGTTAACATGGCTTTTTTTTTCTGTCTCAGTTAGGGGGCTTCATGAAAGTTTGTCAATCATCATTCAAAGCAGTGTGCTTTAAATGTCACATACAAGTAATCCAAGTATACAATGTACAACTGTGTTCATTTCTCTCACTCTTTCTCTCTCTCTCTCTCTTTCTCCTGAGATACCTTGAAAGAATGAGTGCATTCATACTTTGAACTTCGCAGTAAAGAGCTGAAAAATTTCCAGAATGTATTGTTTTACACTAATAACTTAGCACCTATCCCAGGCATCTACAAAAGAACTCCAAGCTGAAGACTGATGGCTCTAAAAACTTGCCATAAGCTAAGATCTGAATTCCTTTGGTGGTCAAGTGATGTCTCCTTTCCAATCTTGCTTATTGAATTTGAAAACTCCATAGCTTTATCTGTTAAGGAAGCTGCCAAATAAGAGAACTCTTACAGAAATGAGTTAAAAGAAAATAATGAAAAAAAGTAAAATAAAGATACATGTAAGCTAATTTTCAGTTCAACACATTCACAAAAACTAAATATATTTTTACTGAAAAAAAGGGCTAGGGTCTGTTTTATAAAATGTTTAACCTCAGAATACTTCAAACCACTGTTGCAGTCACCTAATACTTTACTTTCACTAAGAGAAAAGAAGTAATTCAAAAGCAATTTGAGATTGTTTCAATAATAATGGTACAACTGTTCACCTTTTTTTTTCCCCATTAAAAAGTGAGTTATTAGTGCGTTTCTGCTCTTAGGGTCAACTCGAGTAGAATTTGTGGTAGGGACAGAATTTCTTATGGTTACTGCAATTCTTTAGGACACTTTCAAATATACTCCCAAACTGTTTAACTCTCCTACTGCATAAAACCGTATAGATCTCTGGTATTTCCCAAGCTTCTGTGTCTCATAAAATCAATTTATGTGTGTATGCTTTCCACCACCTAATAGTTTAGGGATTAATTATAAAAAATTTTAAAATAATAACTTATAAAACTGGTAACATAAGGCCAAGGTAATACATGGCTCTTCTGATAAAATATAATGCCTAATCAAAACAAAATGCAGAAATTCCTGGATGACTGTCCCACAATAATTTTTTACAGTAGACCTTTTAGAGGTATTTTGGTAAGAGAGTGAAAAAATATTTCAATAGACACATTCCTTGAATTATGCCATTTAAGCACTTGTCTACAGTGTCAACATATTAGTCTAGTTTACAAAATAAGATTTCAAGATTATTGCCTTTAATTCATTTTTAGATTTCTTATCCAGAAAGCATTTCAAATACTGGAGGGAGTATTCGATTGGGGTGTCTCTTTAGTCTCATACTAGATGCAAGATTTTGGCCAAAGTACTTGAAAATTTTAAGCTCTTTCCTTGTAAATGGAATTAATGATCCCAGGAAGGTCTTACTGTGTGAATTAAGCAAGACAATAAGTAGAAAATTTAAATAGAAACATGCCTAAAGGGACAAACTGGTAAGAGAGCATGCAAAGAAATTTGAGTTGTGGTTTCAGTCAGGAAAGAGATATTAGACACGTACTGGGGTATTTAGAGAAGGGTTTATGTGGTACCCAACCGCAATGGTCTTTGCCTCACAGTATTCTTGTGCTTGTGTAGTTAGCTCTCATACTGAGCAGATGTATTACTCACTGAATCTAACATGATACTGTAGAAATGGCAGTGTGACTTCTGAGACTACGTCATGGGACACTGTGCCTTCCTTCCATTTTGCTTCTCTTGGATTATTCTCTCTGGGAAACCAGCTGCCACGGTGAGAGAACACTCAGGCCAACTTATGGAGAGTTCCATGTGGCAAGGATCTGAGATTTCTTGACAACAACCAGCATAAACTGGCCAGCCATTTGAGTGAGCCATTTTGGAAACAGATCTTCCAGATCTAGTCAGGCCTTAGGATGACACAGTCCCTGCAAATACCATGAGTGAAAGCTCACAAGAGACCCTGAACAAGGATGACTGGTCAAGAATTGTGGAGAGTCTAAGATTTTACCCTAATTGCCTATTAACATATCAGCCTGCCTCATTTTCATGGATATTTGCAGTTGCAGAAGACTCAAGGTTCCTGAGTCAGAAACAGAGCATTACTATTCAGAGCAGGAACAATAATCACAGTACTAGTATTTTCTTCACTGGTTTGAATTTTAATTCCCATAAAGCAGTGTGAACAAGTCCAGGTGGTACCTACATATAAGAGGACTGCATTACCTGGCAGGAATCTGAATTTAGGAAAAGACTATTTTATTATGGACAGTAAGGATGTCTATTCTTTGCTTAAGGGATGACAAAATATTTGTCTTCCAAGGCAGGTCACTCTACAAATGTACTTGAAAAGAGAGCTCAGAGGAAAGGCAATTGTGACTTTCTCTCAATAAATCAGAAATGTGAGGGAACCATGGAAAACTGTCTTTCAAACCTATACAGCTAAACTACTCCTGAACCTAACCATAGAAACTGTGAAAGAAAAACTTGTTTATTACTGTCTTAAGCTTAGAAATTTTGAGGTAATTTGTTACATGTTAACAGATAACAAATATAATTAGTTTACAGAAGAGGTAAAACATAATTGAAAATCAGTAATTATCAAGTAATAACTAAGTGCTACATGCAAGCTGGAATCGAGATAACTGGGAGAAATATCAATAACCTCAGATATGCAGATGACAGAACACTTATGGCAGAAAGTAAAGAAAAACTAAAAAGCCTCTTGATGAAACTGAAAGAGGAAAGTGAAAAAGCTGGCTTAAAATTCAACATTCAGAAAACTAAGATCATGGTATCTGGTCCCATCAGTTCATGGCAAATAGATGGGGAAACAATGGAAACAGTGACAGATTTTATTTTGGGGGCCTCCAAAATCACTGCAGATGGTAACTACAGCCATGAAATTAAAAGATGCTTGTTCCTTGGAAGAAAAGTTATAACCAACCTAGACAGCATATTAAAAAGCAGAGACATTGCCAACAAAGGTCTGTCTAGGCAAAGCAATAGTTTTTCCAGGAGTCATGTATGGATGTGAGAGTTGGACTATAAATAAAGCTGAGCACCGAAGAATTGATGCTTTTGAACTGTGGTGTTGAAGAAGACCCTCGAGAGTCCCTTGGACAGCAAGGAGATCCAACCAGTCATCCTAAAGGAAATCCGTCCTGAATATTCATTGGGAGGACTGATGCTGAAGCTGAAACTCCAATATTTTGACCACCTGATGTCAAGAACTGATTCATTTGAAAAGACCCTGATGCTGGAAAAGATTGAAGGCAGGAGGAGAAGGGGACGACAGGGGATCAGATGGTTGGATGGCATCACTGATGGACAGGAGTTTGAATAGGCTCTGGGAGTTGGTGATGGACAGGGAAGCCTGGCGTGCTGCAGTCCATAGGGTCGCAAAGAGTCTGAGACGACTGAGCGACTGAACTGAACTGAAGGAATGTTAAGGGACTCTAGGAGTAGCAGTGGTAGCACTTTTACCACACCTAAAACTAAAGAGATGATGGAGGAAAAGCTCGCTGGAGTTAGTAGAAAAGCGAGAATTACATAGACAAGGCCATTGTTCATTGAGCAAAAACCAGGGGACCTCCTATGCAGTTCAACCAGGAAAATAAACACCCTAACCTCTCTCTTTACTTCCCATTCCCCCACCGACTAAAAACAAATAGAAAGAAGAATGGAAGCCCTGCTGATGTCATTCATACTGGTGGACCCTCCCAGACAGAGAAGGGTGGACAGTGAACCTGGGGAGCCAACAGAAAATATCTGGTGTAATTTGGCAAATAAGAGAGCTCACACATGCCTTGTCTAACAGGGAAAGTTTCTACTCAGTAATGAATAGCTATTACATGGTTATTCTGTTGGAAATGCAGGAATTTGAGAAGATTCATTGTTTTCCTGGGGTCAGAGCTAAATATGAAGATAGATTCTCTGAACCCAAATTTTTTACTAAGTTTCAAATCTTCTCCCTAGCCACAACTTGTAGATAATTAATACTCTTTTGCATGTTGTGATTGGATGCCAGCACTTGATATTAACTTGTGGTATAGGTGAAGTGCTTTGTATGTTATCACTCAGACCATAAAATAAAGTGAAACACTGTGAATCCTATTTACAAAAAGACCATCAGTCAATTATAAAAGTCATTATAAGCAATCAATGACTTTGCATGATTTCTAGGAATTCAACCACATTGAATTTTTAACTAGTGTTTAAATTTAATCTAGACTTACTTGTATCTACAATTCATACTCAGGTTCAATGGGGTTGATAGATTCATTAAATCTAACAAAATTTACTAAATGTTTACAAGATATACTAATAGAAGCCATACAATTCTCTATGAAACAAATGGATGGTTTTATAATTCTGGCCAGCAATTTAGAAAATCTATTAAAAAAAAAAAAGAAAATGTATAACTCCATCCATAAAAAGGCGATAATACTTTTCATGTAAAAGAGGCTTCAATTCATTAATAAAAACACTATTAGATTAAGATAATAATACATAAATAAAAAGACATTTTAACTAATATTAACAATTCATAGAATAAGCCAAAACGATAAGCACAAAAAATGGTCAATACACTTATAGTCAAATACATACAAAAAAGAAAAGACAAAAACTTCAATTAAGCAAACTTTTGGTTGGACTCTGTAGAGATACAAACTTTCTAGAAGGCTCTTTGGTGCTGTGCACTAAGAATTTCTTAAAAGATTATTTAATTTGAAGTAAAACTCCATTGATAGAAATTTATTTTAAGGAAATAATCAGAGATCTGAGAAAAGATTTATACAGAAAGATGCATGTCAAAGAATTCTTTTATATTAGCAAAAGTGTTTGGAAACATCTCAAAGACCAGTTAAAAATGATGTATCATACTCTCATACACCCATAATTTAGAATAATATTTACCCATTAAAATGAGATATTCAAACAGATTTTTATAATTTCGGGATGTCCTCACAACATAATAATGCAAGCAAAATAGAGACAAAATTGTATGCAATATGATTGCAAGTAGATTAAATATTTATATATATATGACTGAAAGGAAATATGCCAAAATATAAATATTAATTAGAAGAGGATATCAATGTTGAGGAGGATTATAAGTGATATTATTTTGCTCTTCGTGCTTACTGTATTTCCCAGTCTTTCCGGTAATTATGAATATTAACTTTTAAAATGCCCTTTTTCCTTATTTAAAAGTCCACATGAGCAAATATTGGCCAAGTAAATAACATAAATACATGGTATAATACCTTCTGCATACTGTCAAGACAACATTCTCCTACCCTATTAATAAATGGCTTTTATAACAACTTATTATGTATTATTTAATGACTATTTCTAAAAGTCATCAATCATATCTGTGACTTTTCACCATACAAAAGAATATATACACTGAATTCAGGCCAAGTGATTACTAATTTGTGTTTTACAGTAATAGTTCCTGCCAGGTAACAGACATTTTAGAATGAAAATTCCAGGAATTCAAAGTGATAGCTTTCACTATAATTGTAACTTGGCATTTTCTACCCTGTGAGTATATTGGCCCTTCAGCTCCAGCTTAAACAAAAGCTGAAGAATGTATAATTATCAAAGGGAAGGGTCTGTGGGCAGCACCCTGGGAGAGGGAAGGAAGATAAACATGTTTGTCTTAGACAGTTTTTCTGTACATCTTTGTTGCTTTGATGAAATTATAGAAAGATATTTTCATTTTATATTACACATGCAATAAAATATGAAGATTGCAGAAAACTTGACTTTCTGTTTAATAATCTTGTTGTCATTTTTCAGTCACTAAGTTGTGTCCAACCCTTTGCAACCCCATGAACTGCAGCACGCCAGGCTTCCCTGTCCTTCTC
Organism: Odocoileus virginianus; assembly: GCF_023699985.2. NCBI lineage: Eukaryota > Metazoa > Chordata > Mammalia > Artiodactyla > Cervidae > Odocoileus > Odocoileus virginianus. Next base: position 40,480,796 of record NC_069686.1, on the reverse strand, counting down.
TATCCCTGGAGTTTGCTCAAACTCATGTCCATTGAGTCAGTGATGCCATCCAACTACCTCATCCTCTGTCGCTTCTTTCTCCTCTTAATAATCTTAGCTTTTTATAAATCTCTAAACACTAGTTATGGTAAACTTTTCATAATACTCAACAAGAAACTACTTAAAAGTGTTCATATCAATTATCTGAGGAATATTTCCTATTTTGTATATTTGATCTACTCATAACACAAAACATAGTTTGATCAACTCTTACCTGAATCGTTTCTATAGATTCTTAACTGATTTCTCATTCCTTGCTTTGTTTCATTTCTTTTCCACATTGACTTCAAGATTACTTGCTGGAAAATAAAAGCAAAAATAAAACAAACATGAATTATATTTTCCTCACCCTCAAAATTCCTTAATTATGACATTCAAATTTCTTCTTCAGTTGAGCTCTTTCCCATTTTCTGTACATGCCATGAATATTCCTACCTCTACAAGTTTATATCTGCTCTCCATTCATATCACCTCTGGAATTGGCAGGACTCTGGCTATACTTTCAGTGTCAGTCACACTTTGCTCATTTTTCCTTTTCCTCTCCTCATTCTGTTTTGCCCTTTAGATTGCAGGCAGTTAAGATACTTTTTATTCAGTTCTTTATATTGCAGGATTTTCCATAGCATTTTTTATTAATTGCTGAATGTACAAAAGGCCAGCTGTTACCAAACTCAAACATCTAAAACTATTTCAAATGTGTGTGTTGATCACCACCTGTATGATGCTCCATGTGTCTTGATTCCAGGCTATCACTTCCCCCTGTATCACTGGTACCCAAATGGTATTTATGATGCTACTGTCTTTTCCCATAAGCTTATGATTCTAGCACCTTCTAAGTATGATGCTAGATACTCTAAGTATGACTTTATAAAACTAAATTAACTCATGGACATTTAAAAAATAATTTCTATGTACCAAAGGAATTGAGAGATAATCATTCTTCATAAATCTCTCTCTCCTTTATTTATTTATTTTTTAACAAATAATTACTGTGCAACACATACATTCCAGGCATTGTGCTAGGCACCCAGGACATCGTGATCAACAAGGCAGATGCAGTCTTATTGTGGTGGGCCTCTCAGCCAAGAGAGAAAGGTTTACAGAAAGACTTCACTTCTCATTCATTGCAACTGTGCTAACTGCTAGGAAGAAGCAGATTCTCTTATGGGTAGGTTTACTTGAAAAATCTACCAAATTGGGGTAGTTAAGAAAGGCCCTCAAAGAAAGTTCACATTTAAGCTGAGATTTACAGGATAAACAGTAATCAATGCAATAAAAATCAAGCAGGAACTATTCCAGCTAGAAAGAACAAAAGCCCCAAGGCCTTTGTAGCAGAATGTGCAAAGGTCCGAAGGTTGGAAAAGACACATTATAGTTAGAATTATAAAGAAACATTATAGTTAGAATACAAAGAGGGAAAATGATATATCCATGAAAAATACCTCCCTGGGAGTTACTCTATTACTGCTATTACTGAAGAAGAATGGATTCAGTAAAAACCAAGAGGTGTAGTCTAGTGACTAATTTCAGCTGACTTCCACTTCCTTAGCATGATAAAAGAGAACTGAGACTTCAGATAGGACATCTCCACATTTCCATATGCTTGATTAATTCTGTGCCAAGTTACTAGACAAGAAGTGGGTGGGGATAGCTTTCTGATATAAATCTTCCATCTTGATTAAAAAACCTTGTTAATAGATACTTTACAAAGAACCCATAGCAATAGACTTAGAATCCTTCATTTGAAATTTCAAATTATTTTCATAAAAAATGGAAGCAGTAGAAAGAAAACAACTGGAAAGTCAGAGAATTATAAGAGACCCTTAAAAGAGAAGTACTGCAAAATTTAAAATCCAAGCAAGTTTTAGCCACCATGGAAATAAGAATGTAACTAAGGCAAACTAAATTTAATTAAAGGATATCTTTTTTTCCTCAGTGTGCTTCCTAGTAGTCATTTATTTCTGTTACTTTTTAAAAAATAAATTCCAGAGTTGTTCCTCTTTAAAAGTTTATAAGTATACTACAATTGGTTTTGCAAAAATACATGATGGGAAAGGCTTCGAAGATATATAGAAAAATGCCCATCATTAAAAGATCTCACCAATACAGAATGTCCTGTTGAAAAGCGAAAGTAGAAGTCATTCAGTTGTGTCCAATTCTTTGTGACCCCAAGGACTATACTGTCCATGGAATTCTCCAGGCCAGAATACTGGAGTGGGTAGCCTTTCCCTTCTCCAGGGGATCTTCCGAATCCAGGGATCAAACCCAGGTCTCCCACCATACAGGTAGATTCTCTACCAGGTGAGCCACAAGGGAAGCCCACAAATACTGGAGTGGGTAGCCTATCCCTTCTCCAGAAGATCTTCCCAAACCAGGAATCGAACCGGGGTCTCCTGCATTGCAGGTGGATTCTTTACCAACTGAGCTATCATAAAACTCATAAAAGATACTGTTTACATATAGAAAGGATGCTTTTTCAAACATATAATTGCTTTTCCATTGAAGTTCCTTTTGATAAATAATTATCCACTTAGTTATCTTTGAAGCACAAACAAAAATCCTAGAACCATAAATTTTCCTATATTGCATATATATTAACATGTTTGAGGAATCATTCTTTAATTTGTTATATTGATTCTTTCCAGATAGAATATCCTTTTTAAGAGAGAAAACCTAGTCAAGGCTAATAATACTGGCTCTCTATTTTTAAAATGTTAATCTTGAAAATAGTTACTGCAACAACATTGACTTTACATCATTTATAGCAATATTATAGATGTATATTTGTTGGGTTATATAAAAGTTGCAGATCAGTGAACACCCAAATTGATAACAAGTATCATTCTCCTGTGTGAAGAGGGCTGAGAGAGGATGGAGACACTCTGCTCTAGAAAAAACTCTCCTGTGATACCCTTAAGCTTGCCTGCAACTCCAAGCATATTTGGATAAATCAGGGTCCAGTCACCCAGATGGACATCCAGGTTACACCTAACTGCAACACCTCATTAACAACTATGCACTGAGCAACCAGCAATACAGTTATTTGATTTTTGTTCACCTCTCTTTCTGTAAGACCTTGTTAGTGTTCCTACAGATATAAAATATGAAATACACAGGTAAGTCCAGGGAAATTCACATATGATGAAAAGTGAGGAGGAAGGGGAAAGCCAAAGCAAAAAGAGAGGAATGGAAGGAGCAATGGGATGAATAAATTATGGCTAGAAAGACAATGATAAAATATAGCCATGAGGAAGATAAGGAAATGAAGACAGGAAAGTGTGGGGAAATGAAATATAGCTGTTGAATCAGAAGTTCAATTAAATGTATTTCAATGAATAGTCTTCCATTGTCTTCCAGCTCCAAATCAGTCAAATTCACAATAATTTAACTAAAGGAGGGAGGTGATATGGAGCTTAATAAAGTTTTACATATTTGACCATAATATCACTTTCCAAGGCAGCATCTAAGCAAGTGATATTACATTTATAATATTCAGAAATAATATTGATACAATTCAAATTCACATTGGAAAAAATGATGGCTGTAATAGAAATATTGAAGATAATTCATATTTCCACACTTCAGCCTTCTATCTCAGAGTCTTTCTCCCTATGCTAAATTATAATTTATTGAAACTTTTTATAACATTTATATCTAGAGATCTATTTGTCCCTTCAAGTTACATTTTTTTTAAAAAAGTTCAAGAGAATACTGTATCCCAAGTTTTAAGATTAGAGTCCAGGTTTTAACTAAAGTAATAATTCCAGAGTTCTGTGATATGAATGAAATTCTTTTCCACCTAAGCTGAAATGGGTCGGTATTTAGACAAAGCAAAACAAAAACAGGATCAAACTAAAAATGTGGACTTCAGCTTCTCACAATGTTTTCCGACTACACTCTGAGGGATGTGTCTCTAGCACTACTATGTACATTTAAAAGACAATGTGGGATATATTTTATTTTTGGTGCAAGAACTCCTAAGAAAATTAGAAACAAGTTACTACTTACTACATGGTGATAAGTATGTGAGTCAAGTTCAGCATCCTCTTAGCTTCCACCCACCCTCATCAACTTCAGATGCAAGTACCACTGCCAAAGTCCCTCCATGGCTGCTATTATGTGTTCCCTATAATTTAATATCTTTTGTACACTGGTTAGACACTGCTTAACACAAATATCTATACATAGTCTAGGGAAGAGACCACAGAATTCAGGGTCAAGCTGCTAATACTTCTAAGTACTGCTAATCAATCTGAATATAAAGGTCTGAATTCTGGATTCTAAACCATTGCCAGAATAAATTTATTCTGGGAACAAGTCTCAGAGATATTCTAATATCACTGCACTGTGGTTATATGAATAGTTCTGAAGTCGACAGTAGTCACATACTTCTGATTTCCTTTTCAAAATTATGTATAAAATTCAATATATATTGTTCATATATGTGCATATATATTTATGAATATTTATAATACGGTATATATTTTAAATTGCTTCTGAAAGCGAGATGACCTTGCTGTTGCAGGATACAGCTTTCCTGCAATTTATAAATATTAAATCATTATAAATGACTTCTGCTCTAGGATAGGGTGCACTTTGTTTTGTAACATTTATTGCTAATTTCATTCTTCATATCCCACTCATTAAATATCATTTGTAGCATAAAACACTAGGTGTCTTAGGGAATATAAAGCAACCTCTTATTATCTTCAAATTCAGCATAAAGTAATTGGGTAAATAAGACGTATGTGAGCTATTTCAGATATAGTATATATTCATTCATCCAATAACATTTATTCAGTTGAAACTCTCCTTTGTATGTGATTAGATGCTAAGAACAAATATAGGGAAAGGTAATATTTACTAAATCTTACTGTGAATGTGTTTTATATGAATTCATTTACCTACTCCTTACAACCACGCTATGAGACTGGTACAATTTTATATTCTATCATTTTTTTGTAGTTCAGAAAATAAGGCATACAATGGTGAAATGCCTAGGCCTGAATCCCCTAGGCAGTAAATAGTGAAGCTGGGTTTCAAACTCAGGAAGTCTTTTCCAGAATCTATACCTTTAGTGACTATTGCCTGCCCCCACCCAAATACAAGTTAAGAGGGGACAATAACAGGCCTTCAAATTTATGACCTAGTTGGAATGCTGCATCTGCAAATCTAAATAAAGCTACACCTACCTAAGATAGGAAGTAAACAGTTTCAGAATAGCATAAACACAACTGAAATAGAGAGTGATGTATAGCAGGAGTGCCCAACCTCTAGGATCTAATGTCTGACGATCTGAGGTGCAGCTGATGTAGTCATAATAGAAATAAATTTCACAATAAATACAATGTGCTTGTGTGTGAGCTTGCACAGTTTTGTCCGACTCTGTGATCCCCATAGACTATAGATTGCCAGGCTCCTCTGTCTATGGAATTTTCCAGACAAGAATACTGGAGTGTGTTTCCATTTCCTCCTCCAGGGTTTCTTTTCATCCAGGGATTGAAACTGCATCTCTTGTGTCTCCTGCATTGGCAGGTGGATTCTTTACCAACTGTCCCACCTGGGAAATTGTAATGCACTTGAATCATCCCAAAATCCTCCCCTCATTGAGGTCAGTCCATATAAAAATTGTCTTCCATGAAACTGGTCCCTGGTGCCAAAAATGTTGGGAACCACTGATGCATAGTATAGATGGCCCATGGATTTCTTCAGAACTTGAAAAAAAACTATTTTTGGGATTAAAACTTGAATTTGGAAGGAAACACCTAAATGTCTAATCTGAGACAGCAAAACTGTCCCAAAAGTCAAATAAAGGGACACTATGGCCTGGAAGCCATCCTACACACCCAGTAGAAACAGCTGGACTTGTACCTGCTGGTAGGGCAAAATTCCTGGGCTGCAAATGAATACTTATGCCCACCAAATTAACTGAATCCACTATTCCTTGCCCACTAGACTTCTGAGCTGTTGTTTTTACTGGCAAAGTTTGTCACAATTCAAGGACACATACACTAATCATCAGAGAGCTATAAATGGATAAACCATGAAAGACTTAGAAAGTAACATCTAAACGTGGTGTCTTCAGCAAAGCATTTAATTTTGATTTACTAATAGAGTCATTGCATGTTAATTGAACAGTTCTATTAGGTATATACAAGATACGAGTTAATTATATGTCACTTAAAATACTTATATTGAGGACACACATTGATGGTTTCACTATTGGCTTATAACAGGTATTATTAATGCATCCTGGGACCAAAGCCATTTGCAGAGACAACTGTTTGTATAAATTTCCAGTGCAGAAAAGGAGTTATGATCTGAGATTATTTAATGTTCCACTTCCCTCAATAAGTCAAGGGTTCAATCTTATGTTTGTGAATCTCTCCTCTTTCTCTAGCCTCTTATAATTCTTATATAGTATAAATTTATTTTATAATCGTTCCATGTACTTTGAGAAATTTTCATCTACTATTTTTAACACAGAAAAACAAATACTAGATCTGAAGGATTCATTCATTTATGACTTGGAAAAGGAAGTTATAGATTTCTGGTATAGCCAGGAAGAAGCCAGTCTCTGGTAGGGTAGCTAAGCTGTCAAATTTTCCTTTTAAACCCAGGACTCAAACTGAAATTCTCCCCAATTACAGTTTGTTATAATTTGCAGCTATTAAAAATCATACTGCAAAGTAATATTTGACAAAAAGGACAAAAAGTAGTCTCTCTCTCTCTCTCTCTCTCTCTCTCTCTCTCTATATATATATATATATATATAACATTTTACTAAGGAACCATATATATATATATGAAAAAATTACCAAAAACTTTTACGCCACATAGTAGCAATTATCATATTTTCATACCACAATTACTTAGTGACTTTTATCCCAGCTTGGTCCTTTGGTATTTTAAAAGATTTTGTTTTCAGTATGAAGTATACTTTTATATCACTGAAATATTATTCTCAAAGACCTATTAACTTGTCCACATTTATTTGTATTATTTGTTATGTATTGTACATAGAATTACTGAGCTGCAATCTCTGATTTATTTATTCCTTCAGATCATCCTCCACCAGTTTGAAGGAATAAATAAGCTGATATCAAGGTGCTCTTAACAGAGTTTTTCTAATTACAGACTGGAATCCATCAGTTTAGTGGTCATAACTATATTAAAATAGTAAAAAAAATTGGTCAGAAAAAGAAAATAGTATATATTCTGTATTAAGAAAGTATTTTTGTGAAACTTTTTCCTATTTTACATGTAAAATATGTTGGTACGGGTGGTAAGATGTATTTCTTACTATGGGACCAGATAAGGAAAGTTTGAAAACTACTGCGCTAAACCTATGTAAACAGAGAGAGAAACAGAAGCACAGAAGGATGAAAACAAATCGCTGTTAAGTTCACCTAGGCACAGAGAGGCATGTCACGTGTTACTGTCCAGCGTTTATCTTGATCATGCTGCCATAGGGTCGTTGCATAAAGCAAAGATCAGCAGCTAGCTACAATAGGTGTACCCCGTATTTCAGAACTTTTGTCCTCATCACTCAACAGCATTCCCTAATGTGGCAAATGTGGAGTGCTTTAGAAGAAAAATAAGGAAAATATAATGATTTACATAATTAACTTGATGATTTTAATAAACATTTTTCTAGTCTCTATAAAAAACCATGATACCAAAAACCTACACTTTGCCTCCATTAGTATCAATTAGTAATATAGTCTTTTTTCAATTATTTCATTGCCTGCCATGCATGTATCTAAAATTAAAATCCAGTATGCTCTGCCATTCTCATTAAATGCCTTACATCTAATCTGCTGCACATGAGCTAGTGAAGGATATTGTTTTGGAAAGGTAATTAGCAATATTATTCCCTACAACATTCTATCTGCTACAGTAGAGAGTTTTAGAATAAACCAGCAAATATTCTAATTGAACTATTTATTTGACATAAGTATTTGCACTGATACTGTTAATTACTGTCGGCTTTAACTGGTCAATTAAAACTGTAAAAAGGATGGCCAGTGTGAAAGTAGTGTTTTTAAAATGTTGTCTCCTCATCATTTAACTCCAATAACTTAATAGTATCACTTTCACCAAGTGAATCAAATGCTTCCAAATGCACGTATCTTTCTTAAAAATATATTAAAAAAAAGTAATAGTGTGTGTCATATGGTGACAAGTACAGTTCAAAGTGCTATTATCACTGTTCTCATGGTGATAATTAATCCTTTAGTCATTATCATAATGAGAACCCATGTTCAGAAAATGCTGATTGAAAAATTCAGATATCAAATACAAGTCATTCATTGCCTATCAGCCAAATTGATTCTTACACTTATGGCAGATTAGCACAGAGCCTTCTAAATAATTTATCTAGCCTACTCCAAACTTTTCTAGCCTTCTTATGTTTCACTTCATGATTTTTTAAAAGGCCTGTTCTAACATGAAGTACCAGCATTACAACTTTTATTTCTTAATCTGTGATAGAATTTTCATCCTAATCAGAATCATTTCCTGATTTTGTTTTTAACATGGTCTGTACTTCATTCCTTAACTGAAATAATTGGAATAAGTTTGCAACTATCTATAGTTAATTAAGTCTAAAAACTTTCAATTTTTTAAGTATAACTTTATCAACTTCAAAAGAACTGGAAGTCATTTTCACATTGCCCAATGAAAACCACAAGCAAAGTCAATATTTCAAAGGAATCTAACTTCGACTTCATCTAGAAGGATACAGGTACAGAATAAGACACTGTTTTATCCCAATGTGCAAAAATTCTAAGCATCAAACATTATTAAGTGTGAAATAGTTTTAAATGAATGCTTTCTGATTTTTAGGGCCTGCTGGACATTTCCACAAGAATGTTGTATAATAGCCTGGGGATACATTCAAGTGTCCCAGTTATATCCTAATCCTATTTGCCTTCGTATATAATTTCCCCCCAAATTTTTTAATTTCAAAACCTGAGTGTTATATTGAAATCCATTTTTACCCTTGGCAATCATACCCAATTGCCATGCACAAGAGAATGCCCACTCACGCACATAACACACAGACACACACACACAGACACAGTATCAGGTTACACTATGGCATCCCTTGACCCTTGTTCCTAAGATCCTGCTGTGTCATGGGCAGAATAAGAAACAGAGAAAGAGTGTGGATTCAGAGTGCAGCACTAATAGGAATAAAATATGGGTGGCTTAGGGCAAGGGGTAGGCATGTTCACAAAAAATTTTCAAACTTCTTCAAAGGAAATTTTATATAACCTTAACCATATAAGTACTAGTATACCAACAGGACCATCCTAAAAAGAAAAGAAAAAGGAAAAGAAAAAACAAGGTTAAAAAATAAAATAAAATTTTTGATTCAGTTATACTCCAAGAGCCAGTGAGAAACAAAAATTCTGTGGTGTGGTTGACCGATGACGCCAGCATTAGAAATTGTGTGTGTGTGCGCTAAGTTGCTTTAGTTGTGTCCAGCTGTTTGCGACGATATGGACTGTAACCCGCCAACCTCCTCTGTCCCTGATATTCTCTAGGCAAGAGTACTGGAGTGGATTGTCATGCCCTTCTCCAGGGGATCTTCCCAATCCAGGGACTGAACCCATGTCTCTTACATGTCCTGCATTGGCAGGCAGGTTCTTTACCACTAGTGCCACGTGGGAAGCATCAGAAATCAGAGTATCATAAATCGTTGTTGGAAGATTTCATGTTCTTAAGTTTACAATCCTATAAAGATCTCTCTGTATTAACTAAAATTATAATTATACTATACCAAAATGACAGCAATATCACCAGTTCAGGTAAAGCATCATTCACAGGAATTAAAGGACTGAGATCATTGCTTCTCTCTGAGCCATTTCCTTGGGGATATCTTTACAAATCAAAGACTTGTTCAATATGCCTGTTTATTATCACAATCTAATAGTGTTCTCTGTCAGCTTGTGGATTAAGACTGTTATAAATTGCATTTATTATCTTTAATCAAGTTGCCTATGTTATTGATTACTTAATGGTAAAACCTATTTCCTGACTTAAATGGGATATTTAAAATCAAGGTTGAAAAAAGTTATTGCTTTCTCAAATATGCTTACTCAACAATGTTGACGTAATTTCTGAACATCCATAAAATTAGAATTTTGAATGTGTGGAAACCAGAATTTGAGAGGGATTCTCTACAAGTTAATAGCAACTTTTCATATTCTAAAGATTCCTTAGTTCTCTATTCTAGCTGTCTTTTGCACATACCCATACATTAATATGGGACAATTTTGACAGTCCTTTGGCGAGGCAATTGGGAACTGGCCATTCTATCTCTTGGGTCAATAAATTGTGCCCAAAACCTCCTGTCTAATTCAGCTAATGGATACTTAAAATATGTACAGTTGAGAAGACTGTCAAATTGGACAGCTGGGGAATCATTATGCACTACTATCATAAGTAATCAAAAGTCTGGAAGTGGGGCTCAAATTATTGGCTGCTATTTAGATGACTATCTTCCTCTGCTACTATAAAAAATACAGACCACATTTCTGCTCTTTATCCAAATAATGTCTTACTCACCTCTGGGCATTGTCTGCTCCCCCATAGGCTACTCCCTAAACTGACAATACCTAGTGTCCTTTTTTTACTTTACTTGCTCCTTTTCCTTCCAGTGACCTCCCCTGAGCTATTTGACTCGATTTTCTTTTAAAATATTATACTCTGTATTTCTGAAGGGTACGGACACACTTAGCATACTCTTACAGGGAGTCAGTGAAATTCTCCTAATAGCTCTTAGTGTAAACAAAAAATAATGAACAATCTGTAGGATGACCATAATTAGCAGAAATAAATAGATGAGTTGGTGAATGTATGGTGCTTTTCCTCTTTTTCTCTCTATTCTGCCCTCTTTCTTTCTTAGTCCTTCCCTTCTAAATTAGTTAGCCCTAAGCCTAGTGAAGCATAACAAATTAGTGGTGAGTGAATGTGTGTGAGGTGTGTGAGTTGTGATCCAGAACAGGTTGTGGCTGCCTAAGTAGAGTAAGGAAGGCATCCACATGGAGGGACAGTCTAATTGAGTGGCCAGATATCAAGGAAGGTAGACTTATAGAACATAAGCTCATCGTTGAATATTGAAGCCCAAGTTGAGTCAGTCAACAGAGTGTCCATTCCAGGCAGTGAGTGCAGTGCAGACAGTAGTTTGTATACCTACAGTGGTTTTATCAAATAAGTATTCTGAGGAAAATAGGAGGCAGGTTTCTCATTGTAGAAGTGATTTACAAACATGGAATCACAAATGTACAAATAGTGTTTACAAATATGTAAATAGTGACTTACAAATACGGAAAAGTAAAACAAGGAGAGTAAACCCTTGGTAATAGACTGGAACTGAAGTCATGGGTGGGAATACACATATACACATCCATGTCTATATGTGCACACACACATATATATATGCCATATAGATAGGTAGTTGTAGACAATATAGATGCAAATCTAAGAGATATATCTTGTGTATATATCAATAATAGGCATCAACATAGTGTATATGAAACACATCCACAAACATTCTCTAGCTTCATCCACTGAAGGGCCTGAGGACACTGATACCCCAAAAGCAACAAGGAATTACAGAGAAACCAAATCTTGGCTTCTAAATATTACTCACTATTGGAAAAAGCCAAAGCTTCTTGCAAAACAATGGCTGTTTCCAGTACTGGATCAGGGAAAGTATGAGATAAACCCAGAAATCAGTCTGAAAACAAACAAACACAAACAAAAAGCGAAGTGAAGTAAAGAAGTACTCAAATAATGATGGGACACAGAAACTAGTTTGAAGAGCTCCCACCAGACAAGCCAAGATAAATGACAGTGGATAATTAGAAGCCATTGAATCAAACAGTAAACAATGAGTCCAAACAGATACTAATAAAGGAACAAACAAATGAATAAAAAGCATATGCATGCTTTGAAAATACTTCTTCACAAAACAAGTGTTTTCAGTTCCAAAGGTAAAAATGGTAAAGAGGACTTGCAAGATCTCTGAATGATTGTGTAAAATCATTGGTGAAATGCATGATGTATGCTTACAGTAGGAATTCTGGCGACACTACTTTGGTCAAGTAATAAAGTGAATAGCATAAGTAATGGAACAAACAGAAAAAAAAGGTGATTGAGTCGATAGAAAGTAGTGATAAAACACAGCCTTGATACTTTGATATTACTTTCAGTGACACATAATCTAGATATAACCACGAAAGCCAGTTCAAGTTGAAAAACATTTAGCAAAACAAATAGTTCATAATCTTCAAAAGGTCACCAAGGTCAAAGGTTGATGAACTGTTTTGGGCTGTAGGCAACTAAGGAAATATGTTTCTTGATTCTAAACTGGATCCTCTGAGAAGTGGCAGTGATATGCCAGTGTAAATTTCCTGATTTTGATTGGCCATGTAGGAAACAAATACTAAAATGTTTAGGGGTGAAGAGACATCAGGGCAGCAATGTACACTCAGTTGCCACAGAAACAACCAAAATGTTATGTGTGTCATACTTACAACTTTTCTGTAAGCTTGTGATTAAATAATTATATTGAAAAAATTAAATAACTAAACATTCTGTTAGGGAATTGAAGTTAATCAGACAATGATTATATCAGTTTCCTAGCACTATTCACTCTTATAATGTATGCCACTGCCAACCTGTGTACTATATTGCACTGACAAAATGTGTATAAGTAATAGTTTTCCTGCTATCTATCTATTCTGTGATATATATTCATGGCTCTAATGCTTAAGAGAGTTGTTAGCTATAGTTGAGCAGCAATTTTGTTCATAGTTGGGTTATAACTAATCTACCTTGGTTTGTCTTTTTTTCCATAAGAGGGAAAAGTTTTGACATGTATTAAAGAAGATTCAGAAACTTTGGAACAACTCTCAGAGCAGAAACACAAGACACATGCATTTCACCAATGCACAGAAGAACTGCACTGATTTTTTTAGAATTCAGAGAATTCTTTCCAAATCTAGGAAGTTTTCTGTGATATTTTCTAGAAAATATCTTCATAGATCATTTAAAATTATTTCTTACAAAGGAATCAAACACAATAAACAAATCCTCCAAGCTTATAAAATATGCTGAAAATTTCCTAAGAAGCTTGTTTCAGTTGTAGCATATGGATCAGGTAATGTTTCCACTCTATTCTCTCTACTAATCCTAACTTTACTGTTTACAATTCTCTTAGTTATCTTGTTCAAAACTCTGATTCAACCAAGGTTCAAACTGACTAGAATTTACACACACAGGAAAAATAATATTAATTTCCTTTTGAGACATCACATAATATCATGGTATAACCAAAAAACAAAATCTTAATAGCTAACTGTATTATGTGTCTTTCCTCAAATAAAAATATAGCCAAATTTAAACATATATATATACATATACACACACACACATATGTCATGTATTATATAAATATTATTTATACATGAAATGTCAAAACCTGCTGAGACTAGGATAGCCTTCTCTGCTACCCATTACATTTCTCACCTTGAAACTAGTTAGATAATATGGTTTGATAGGTTCAAGAATGCAACAAAATTTTCTGTCTTTTAGGCCCGTTGCTTATTTTAAGTTAAACATCTTGAGTATTCTGATTTTCTCACTACAATTGCTGTGAGTTGAGGAAGGATTTACAAGCTTAAAACTATTTTTCAGGGCTAATTTTGAGTCAGTTTCAGTTGTTTCCTCACCCCCAACCCCACCTCCTGCATTATCTCTTCTCATTTCCATGGGCTATTTTTTCTAAGACACTGTGTAATATTAAATTATAATAATAGCAATCAAAGTCATGGGGAGCAAAAGGATTTTCGATTGCAGTCCATGCTTGGCTCTCACTAGCATGGCAGAAAGAGAGCCTGAAAGGCAAAACAATTCAGAGAAATTGCCAGCAGACCCCACTGTACTTTCAGTTTCTAATGACAATGAAGTACTCCCACGATTAAAATTTAAAGGCTTCCCAGTAACCAAGTAATTTGCCCAAAACTCCTTATCTAGCACTCACCAAGAAGACTCTGATTTTAATATACTATTAATCAAGCTCCAGCCAAGTTTACCACTGATACTTTCAATTACAGGGAGACTAGCTTCGTTTTTCTCAGTATGTATAGATATGGGGAAGTTTTTTTGTGTGTTTTTTTTTCTGATTAGTCAGTTATCCCGCAATGAAATAAATGGCAAACTTTATTTAGAGACACATCACTAAGACATTAGTTGTAAATTTGTTAACAACAAACTGAAAATTATAAACTATTTTTAAACTATTAATCATTTGTAAGAATGATTACAAATCTGAGTTCCTTGCTGTTCACCGATAACAATGACTTATTAGTATTTTAAAACCTGTGCTCATTAAAAAACATGCTGAAATAGGCTTTACAGTAGAAAATTCAACTAAGGGATTTATTTCAAGAAAATCATGATGTGTAAATGCAAATATGTCTGTTTCAGTGTTGTTCATAACACCAAACCTTTAGAGCAATATAAATATTTAAAATAGAAAATTGATTATATAAATTATGAATCATCCTTCCAAATAACTGAATATAATATGAAAATATATTTAGAAAACTTTTCTAATATGAGAAATATTTTTATTATAATAAATGGAAAAAAGACAGTTTGTTTTGTTAAAATATATGCAAGTACAAAAAGAAAAAAACCCAAAAATCTAAGTATACATCACTTAGTGACTGAAAAGTAAATAATCACCTATATACGACCAGCCTTATCTTTTGATGACTATGAATCACATTTATTTCCTTATTTCTGCATTCTTAACAACAAATACACATTGCTTCATAGCTAGGTAAATGATATTAATTAATCTCATTTTACAGTTAAGAATGTACCAATATAGCCAAGGAAAATTGGAAATATGTTGTTCTATCTCTTATCATATCCTATCATGTCTTTTATGCATATCCTATCTTTTACCATTACACCAAGTCACATAAGTGTTCACAAAAATAAGATCTGGACAGGTATTTTGTAATAGCTGATGTTTGTGACAATAATGTGGATTATGCACACATGTAGCTTAGTGAATTGTGAAGATGATCACTATGTTGGTAAATTCTGTAAAAAATTATAATTTTGTTGATTTATTTTTTCCATTCAATTTTTGATGTTCTATACGAGATAATTATTTTTAATAAAATTAATGCCAAGGAATTTTACTATAGGTCTTACATAAAACATAGGATAACTCTATACAGTAACTACATGGCAGTAGTATTTGCTAGTGAAAATATGATGAAATTAAAAATTGGTTGAAGCAGCATAGCTTGATTTAGAAAAGTTCACAATTGCATATTACCTTGTATTATGTTAGTGTAAACTATATTTTGATTATTTCCACTGACAGTGATCCATACAGTAATATGAGAGAAAAATTTTCAATTTTAGCCAAAGAAACAAACATATAATTCTGGAAGCATACAATCTTGTTATTACTTTTATGCTAAATTGGAAAAACTAATGTTTTTACAAAATCACTATTTTGTAGGTAGAAGTTATTTATTCGTATGTTACTAATAATAGCTTAAAATTTGCATAAGATTTTACAAAGCTCTTTTAAACAAATTATCACAACTCAATCTCAAAAATAATTACTGAACTTCATATTAATAACTATTTTATAAATGAGATAAATTGTTCATCAGCTACTATGTGGAAAATGTTCAACTTTAATAGTGAGAGGTAAGCAAATAAGAAGGACTTCCCAGGTGGCTCAGTGGTAAAGAATTCGCCTGCCAATGCATGAAACATGGGTTTGATCCCTGCATCAGGAAGATTCCCTGGAGAAGAAAATGGCAACCGCCTCTAGTATGCTTGCCTGTGAAAATCCCATGGACAGAGGAACCAGGGAGAGGGGGTGGGGGAGGGCTACATTCCATGGGGATTTTGACATGACTTAGCAACTAAACAAAAAAAAGCAAATAAGAACATGTTGCTTTTAATTTCAACCTATAATATTAAAGATTTTGTTATTGTTTTGAAGATAATACCTAATACTCATAATACTTAATACTCTTAGAGATGTGGTAATATAAGTTTTTGTTCATATCTAGGGAAAAGTACAATTGTTTTGGAAAGTACTGAAGCCTATAAAATTTCAATATATTCACACCAAAATAATCCCACTTTTGAAAACCAGGCCTAAAGACTTCAATAGAAATAAAGAAAGGGTTGATGAGTAAATATGTCCACTGCCTTATTATTTATAATTAAAAGAAAAGAATACAACTTATTATGTATGAGTATTAAAACAATAAATTTATTAAAATTATGTTAGCAATCATTTAATAATAGCAAGCCCATTTTTAATGTTATAGAATATTTTACTATTTATAACATGGTGATATTTTCAAAACTATGTAGAACAAAGGTGAAATAAGAGGAATAATATTAACTGCAGTTATTCTGCAAAAGTGATATGGAATGTGATTTTTACAATATTTCTACTTTGTTGTAGCTTTTAGATTTTCAACTGTGAGAAGAAACTTCTTTAAAACTGTGGGTTTTTTTCAGATTGTGTTTTAAAACTGTAAATCATCTAAATATTCACTGAACTTATTTCTATACGGAAGTTGATTTGGCAATATTTATTCACTACAGAACAATTTACTATCAAGATGACTGAGACCAAAAAAAAAAAAAAAAGAGAGAGAGAGAGATTAAGATTTTCTATAAAGAATTTAAAATATTTCAAATATCTGATTAAATTTTTAAATCTTTTCATAATTGTTAGATTTATAGAAATCATATTTGGAAAAAGGTAAAGTTCATTATGGAGCAAAAAACTGAAAAACAACCATTTTGCAGTTTTAGACATTCATGATGATTTTAATCTGTGTGTGTACAATGATTTATTCCCCACATAGTTGCCAATAACTGGGATTTTAGAAATATTCTACAGTAGACGATTCATTAGTCCTACTGCAAGTAGACTCACTTTTAAGATCTATTTAGGCTGGGATAGGCAGCTAAATGAATTTTATTTCCTTTTCAAAGTTATAGTCTGAGATAAATAATTTTCTTTCATAAATAATAAGTAGGAAATACAATGACCCATTTTAAACAAATATAAATATACTTTTCATGTGAGCATATACACATGTATTTAAAACATGTAAATATATAGCTGTCAATATTTCTTAACATTAAGAAAACACCATGAAAGATTTCTTGGACCCTTTCTAACTAATTCTATACAAAGTAAAGAAAGTCTTATTTTTCTGTGAGCTTTTGTTTAACATTGTAGCAATATACAAACACCTGTATGCTACTGTAGGTAAAAATTCCTTAGTTCCAGTGATTAAAATATTAGAATGAAATGGAAAACTTAAAATTAAGTATATTTTGGGCCACTTCCAAGGAAAAGAATTGCAAATTTCACAAGTATTATTCTTACTTTTATTCTTTTAAGATAGTGGTAACTTCACCTAAACAACAACAACAAAATTAGATCTCTATCATTTCTTAGGTAATTGTGTATCCTACACTTAAAGTCTATTTAATCCAGTTATTTCTTAAAATTTAATAACTAGATATTTAAATATTTTAAAATATTCTTCATCTCTAACTTCTCAGGTTAGTAGATTATTAGAAAGTACCAAAGAGGCTATAAATATTTTTATATCTACCTTATATAATAAACAATTACACAAACAAGAACACAAACAATAAGTTAAGTAGAAATCAGGACCTGTTACCTAAAAAACATTAAAATCTAGTTCTTTATTTTCTATTTCCTAACGAAAACTCCTTTCTGATTTTGCATATAGACTTGATCAAGACATATTCAATTTGGATATTTCACAAAAATTTGAATCCCTATATGAACTGAACCTTTGATAGTATACAGGTTTATTCTTCATGAATGAGAATTTTCAAGTTTGTTTTAGAGTGCTAAGTAAATCTTACAATAGAATATTTAAGCAATTGTCTACAGTCTAAAATAACATTGAGCTTCACTCTGCATTACCTTCCCACAAAATGCTCAGCATTAACCAATTCTTTTCTGTCAACTAGCAATTTTTGGCAGATCCCTTTTGCATGATTCATGAAGGACCAGTAAAAGGCTAATTGTTCAAATTAATTTGCGTAAATGACTAAGCAAGAGATAACAAAATTACATCTGCACTTGTTTGGCAAAGATTCAATAGCAGAGGCCCTGTACTGCCAGCTGCTTCCAGACAACACTCTTGCAGAAATTAAAAGCTACAAATATTAATTAATACACTTTTTTGGTACGTTAATTTGCACTGAAAGGTTCCGGAGTGCAAAACTGCTGAGAAGATGAACCATGATAATTAGAATTAATGGGATGGATGCATGTTTTTTGCAGCTGAAGTTTTAAAAACCCATGAATGGAACTGAGAACTTGAAACTGACATTCCCATAAATCTCTATGATAATGCAGCTATTAGTATTAGAAGGATTAAGTACTATGGCTCCAGAGTTATCCATCACATGACATGTTATATCCCATCTGTCATTGCAGTAGCTAAGACATGATAGTCGTCCTTGAGGAAGCTGTATGAAAAGCTTTGGGAATTCAAGAAATTGTAGTGATGACTGTCAGACTACAAAATGAATAGCTCAAATCTCTGACTTCCAAACAGAAATAATGGCCAGCCTTCTTTCTGTATTTGTCAGCTTAGTACTTTGCAAATACCCTAACACTCATATCTATATTTAAGTTTAGTTAGGCAATCTGAATTATAGACAGGTTGGACTGGGGGAAAAAAGTAGTAAAATATCACAGATTTTATCTTTAATTCATGTATAACTTTCAGGACTGAGTTCCCTGTAGAATAGTTTTTACTGATTGCAGTATTAATTTTATATAGTACGTCCTAGGAAAATCTTGCTGTTGACATACTAGTAAATATTCTGAAATCATTCTTGATGTAAAGCGACTAAGAAGGAAAAATTCAATGCTGGGCCTTCAGTTTTTTCTATTGATTTAAAAATTTTCTAGTTCAATAGTTGGTAATAAAAATAGAATATCATTTTCAAAATAGAAGTTCACAAATATTGCTAATGCATGCTACACTGCTAGACAACTAAACGGAGAAATTTACTCTTTTCTACTTAAAAAATATAAAAGTGGAATTTGCATTAAATTGTATTTTTATTTTTCCCTCAAGAAATGCCTGATTGCATTATTATACCTACAGTCTCAAAAGTGTTAAAACCCAAAAGTCAAGGCTTTGGTTTCTATTATAGTAGATATGTAAGCATTGCCAGACAACAGTGCTTGAAATTGCTGACAGTCATTTACTGTCCTTGATAAAATATTTCTATTCTTCCTTGACAACAGTTTACAAAAGGACACTAATGTAACCACAGGCAGAAAAAAGTGTCCAGAAGTGGAGAACAAGGATGAAGAATCAGAAGCCTGAGAACCCCGAGGTAAACCTTGCTTAGCTTAGAGTTGTGCTCAGGGCTTATGTTTCTTTTGAAGAATGATAAAGACCACAAGCAATTTACTCAGGGGGATGAAAGGTCACACCTTAATGTAATAGTTTAAGTACTTGGTCACTCTTTGCCATAAAGGGAGTAGAGATTTGACTTTATAGAGAATGTCTTAATGACAAGGCTGATGATACCTGACGAAACACCTTCAAGTACAGAATTAGAGGATGTTGTTTGGAAGATAAAGTGAAACTCAGTTATTTGTTTTCTCTAAATCAGAATAAAAACATTTCAAGTATTTTTTTCCCCCAGCAGAGGAGTTTATAACTATAAAACTAGTTTATTCAGTTATACTAATATTTTTTTTAAATTCTTTAAATGAGTAGTTGATAGCAGAATAAAAGCATTTGTTATTTGTTAGAATGGAGAAGGCAACTTGTCAAAATATTTGTCTACTTAATTGATAAAATCTATGCAATGACTCTAGAATGCAACCACATGGTGCCAATTTATACTGCCTACTGTCGGTTATTTCCAATATTTCTACTGGTTTAGATGTATTAATAGAAATATGCCCCCTCCACAGACCTTTATTACCCATCAGGATTCCTGTCTTATGCCAAAACTTTCACAAAATGTAAACATGGTTTTAAATACTTATTTGGAAATGCAATAGGATTTGTTCTTAAAAAAAAAAAAAAAAAAGCTTTTTAAGTCTTTTGGTGGTACACTTAAGATTGTTAAAATGTATGCTGTTTTCTGATTTCAGAATCAAATGTATATTTTTAAAGGACTTCACAAATTTATCATTTTGTGTAAAGTTAAGATGCTGTCCTATCCTTAATACTCATAGTTGATTTGAGCCTATTAAAGTACTTGTTAAAGTAGTTCAAGCATCTCATCACAGGGCACAGAATATTTTCTTCAATCGGTAATAAGTTTCTACACATATATGTAATTTCAGAACTATAATGCAGAGGCTCCGTTACTTCACAGACAAGCTTTGCACAGTGCTTGATAACATAAGTTACTATTTTATTAGTTTAGAATTATTGATGCTTATTGAAACATGACATTACCTGGAAAAATGTTACTTACTTCTATTACTAACTTAAGTAATAAATATTTCAGGACATAGCATGTATCATATGCAATAACAACCCAATTTGAAGAGATATCTATGACACAGAAAAATACACATAAATATACCAAAAAAGCAAGTGCCATGTAGATACATTATTTCCTTTGGGCAAAGTAACAAAAACTGAGAGAAAATATCTCTACAACAGAATAAATATAATTTAAAAAATTAAGGTCAGTTTTTTTAAATGATCAAATTCCTATCATTAGTATCCAATTTCCATTTTATTTTTAATATCCCATGACAAAACAATTTACAAGGAAAATTAGGGAGACTTTTCTCTCAAAAATCTTAGAGGTAAAACAGTTTTCCTGAATACAGTTTTCATATTACAGTTTCATACGTAAAATAAAACACATATACACAGCTTTACTCCACTTGAAAGCTCACAGGTACACAGATAGAGAGCAAGAAGTTTGGACACTAAACCACCAAGCTACTTGGGTTCCCTCTTTTCCTTTGTCTTTCTCCTTTCCTGCTCATGATCTGAGCCGCTCTCCTTGCAAGCAGCAGGAGAAAGCTTGTCATCTCAGAAAAATACAGAAGACTCAGGAAGCTGTGTGTCATTTTTGTACAAGGAACCACACTCATCTCTATATCATTGAAACTGGACATTTGTGACTGAGAGGGCAGTTTCTAAACACCTTTAAAACTGAGTCAAATTAAATATATTTTTAACAGAATTCCCATGAAAGCTTCTGATTTATATTCCTGGATCTGGCTTCTTTGTTCTTTATCTACTTCTTGGATCTACAAGCTAGCTGAAGTTGTTTTTTCTTTGTTTTCATTTATAGTTTCAGTTACTTATAATTCTAAAAAAAGTAACTAATACACTCAGCACTATATTCCCTGGAGTCAGCAATATAAAGGGATTCTCCAAGTTAAAATCTTGGCTTCAAAATAAGAAACATGATACTTACAACCAATTCTAAGACCAAAAATAATCATTTTCTATCAAATTTATCTTCTTAAATGAATAAAAATGCCCACTTTGCTATGTATAAATATCCTAAGGACCAAAATCATGTCAATAAAAGGCGGCTTTTTTTAATACAAGTTGCATCAATTTTTATTACATGCATTTAATTAAAATATTCAGCTGACTAAAAACTAAAATTCATTTCAAGAATCCCAGTAACACGTGATTCACTCTTTTGCCCACCTTTACCTCAGGGTAGGTATGAAAGTTTCATTTTTCTTGCTAGAATTTTCAAGCCAACATCAAGATAATGCTATCTCTAGAATGTGACTTTATTATCCCTAAATTCTTTATTGCATTTTCTATGCTATATTGTGAAATGCACTTGGATTAAGCAAAGTCAATGTCCCATAAGATTTATCATATATACCCCTATAAGTGATATCCTAAAAAATATAAACTCCATTATCCCATTAGTGAATAGGAAAAAAAACATTGTAACCATTAGGAAGTCAAATGCTACCTTTGTGATTGAGGCAATGAAGGTACTTTTTGATGGAGAGCATCTGTCATGAGAGAGACCATTTCTTTATGTGAAAAACACATAGAATCTACATGGAAGGAAGTTCTTTACTCAAAAAAGGCTGGAAAGCGTAGAAACTGTTTATTTATGAGTCAATTTCTTGAATCCTTATGGCTTTAGTTTCTTAAATCAAGTTACTGAAATTGGTATTTATAAATAAAAAGATAATCACTAGGGCTATCACAGTGAACTACCCTATAGCTCAAACGGTAAAGAATCTGCCTGCAATGCAGGAGACCAGGGTTCGATCCCTAGTTCAGGAAGATCCTCCGGAGAAGGGAATGGTAACCCATTCTAGTATTCTTGCCTGGAGAATCCCATGGCCAGAGAAGCCTGCAAGGCTACAGTCTGTGGGGTCACAAAGAGCTGGACACGACTGAGTGGTTAACACACACACACACACACACACACACACACACACACACACAAGGCTATCACTGCGTGGAAGAAAATGTTTGACATGGTTATGCACAAATTGTATAGCATATTAAGAATTATGTGGAAAAGGGGGCATTTTAATGTCTACTAGTTTCTTAGAGAATAGTTTAGTGAAGTGATTTAAAATAAGAAACTTTAAAATTTTCCAAAAATACATGCCTTTAGCAACTGTTCTTTTTAAGTTCAATATAAAAAAGGAAAATGAATGAATCCTGTTTACCACTTGCTGGTAATAATTCACACTAGTCTTGCCAAGGAAACTTGTTAGCAGGTTTCCAATAATCTTAGGTTTTTGTCATCCTAACTCCTTTCAAAGCAAAACTTTCATTCTTTCAAAGAACATTAGAATAAAATTCCTTTCTAGATTGCATTTCTTATTCATAATCCCAAATATCAGCACACCAGAGTAACAGCAGCCACTTAAAAACCCACCACGTGTCTGAACACTGATTACCCTTATTCAGAGAAATATACTTAAGATCAAATATAGGTTTCTAGAACCATGTGGCAAAATGGAAAAGTCATTGTTCTGGGAGCAGGACTCCAATAGTTGTTGGGTGATCTTATACATCATTTTAATTCCCTTAAGTTTAGTATAGGGCTTCCTAGATAGCTCAGTGGTAAAGAATCTACCTGCCAATGCAGGAGACACAGGTTCAAACCCTGGGTCAGGAAGATCCCCTGAAGAAGGAAATGGCAACCCACTCCAGTATTCTTGCCTGGACAATTCCATAGACAGAGGAGCCTGGTGGGTCAGAGTTCATAAATCACAAAGAGCCAGACACGACTTAGGGACTGAATACACACACACACACAAGCTCAGTATATGCACCCAACATATGGGACCACGGATAGGTACTGTATATTCTAACTGTATATTCTAAGATCAGTGTAATTAAAAGTTGGATTTATCCATTTGAAAGAAAAGACAAACACACCAAGCTACACACAGTAGCTTGCTACTCCATCTACTGGGATAAATAATTTCATTTACATACTGTTTGCTCTTGATGATTTAGAAGTGAAGGTGGGACTCCAAGAAACAAATCAAGTGAATAAGTATGCATCCACGTTTTATTTCTTTTAACATGCAATAACTATAGTGGTGGCTGACTTTCCTGGGCTATAAAAGAGACTACACTGAACTGCTTCCATAAGAGATTCCAATAGGCTTTATATTTTTATCATTTGGAAAGCTCTCAGAAGTTTGAAATCACAGATTGTTAATGAATGGGAGGAAAGTAAGCAATCTTATATATTTTTTAAAATGCAGTACATGGACAATTAAAAGGGGGAATAAAGAAGAATAAAGGTAAGGAAAGCAAACACAAGGGGAAGTAATAGGACTTTCAGTTACTGTGTAATATTCAATCAGATATTTTTAATACAGTTTTTTTTTTTTCCTAAAGTACTAATGGGGTCAAAAGAATGACTTTTTGTTCATATTTACTGATTCTTTTTTTCCCCTCTACATTGGTCTACCATCTTTCAAGGAAAAATAATTTATCACTGACCAAAAGCCAGGGTCTGACTTTCTCAACAGTATTTAAGTCCGGAGATGGTTGCATGTCACATTTAGTCTATTTCTAAGCTTCTTGTAGAAATATAAACAGATATCCCTGAACAAAGCCTTAGGAAAATAAGACTGTGATTCAAATTGTCCTTTTTATTCTACACCTTCTTGTGAATAGAACTAGCCAGAAGCAATGCAAGCTGGGATTAAGGAGCATGACCAGCTGTCCAATGAAGTCAGACTCTTAGAAACTAGTGGTATTCTCTCTGAAAAGTAATTGAAATAAACAATAAATTTACCCTTGCTTCAGCTCAAGGAATGGAAAAAAATGCATATTGAAAAGTGAGAAAAAACTATGAACTGGTTTTTAAAAATAAAAGAGACATCCTGGTAATGGCAAAGGAATATACTAAGAGGTTTTAATGATGTATAGTAAATATTTTGGTAATATATTATTATGTAGTTTTATTTGGTTTGTTTGTCAATTCCCACTAGTCTATCTGCACTTCCAGGGATGAAGTGATGATGACCATTTATATAAGTCAGATTTGAATTTATATGAATTGTAAGATACCAGCTTTATATCTCATAGAAAATGAGCTATGTTTTTTTTTTTTGGGTATTTTATCCATTTTTATTTTATTTTTTTTTCCATTTATTTTTATTAGTTGGAGGCTAATTACTTTACATCATTGCAATGGGTTTTGTCATACATTGAAATGAATTAGCCATGGATTTACATGTATTCCCCATTCTGGTCCCCCTTCCCACCTCCCTCTCCACCTGATCCCTCTGGGTCTTCCCAGTGCACCAGGCCCGAGCACTTGTCTCATGCACCCAACCTGGGCTGGTGATCTGTTTCACCCTAGATAATATACATGTTTCGATGCTGTTCTCTTGAAACATCCCACCCTCGCCAATATAATGCTATTTGCTTACTAGAATATCTGTGCTATTAAACATAGCTATAGCACAGATATTCTAGTAAGCAAATAGCATTATATTAGTCTACTAGGCTGCTAGAACAAAACATTGCAGAATGGATGGTTTAAACAACACCAATTTACTTTCTCACAACTGTGGAGGCTGAGAATTGAAGATCAAGGTGCTGGCATGGTTGTTTTCTTTTCAAACCGCCCTCCTTGGCTTGAATGGGCTTCTCACGGTGTCCACACAGGCTCTTTCCTCTATGCACACACATCCTTGATGTCTCTGCCTCCTTTAAAAGACACCAGCCTAGCAGATTAAGGCCAGCCTATCAGATTAGGGCCTCACATTTACACTTTCATTCAGCTTTAACTATCTCATTTAAGACTGTATCTCAAAATATAGTCATATCGGGAGTTGAGGTTTTAACATCTGAATTTTGTAGGGACACAGTCCAATCCACAAGAAGCACTGAGTAACTGTAGGATACTTTTTATGTAGTCTCTTATTTTTATTACTTATTCACCTATCTATTTAAGATAAGCATTGCTATGATTTAAGTTTTAATTTACCTTTTAATGGAATTAATGTAACTATATTTATCAGGGCATTTTTAGAGAATATATTAGAAAAAAAATTAAATTCCAAATAATATGTCGATCAAACCAATAATTTTAAGAGTCAAGAACACTGTCTACTTGGTACACTATAGAAATGCCTCACCAATCCAACCAAGCCACACTGACATGCAGGTATAATAACTTTCTTTTAGAGCAATACCTTTGAAGGAAAAGACCACATGCAAACATATAAATATCAGAAAAATTACCAGAAGTTCAGAAATAGACAAAAGTTACTAGATATTCTTTTTTGCCTGGTTTGGTATTTGTCAGTTTTAAAACTGTACAAACAGAGGTTAACTCATAGATTTTTGTCAGGTAGAAATGTAATTTCTGTCCAGTGAAAGAAATAACCCCCAAAAGTTATAATTTATTGCCGTGTAAGATACTACCCATTTTACATCTAACCCAAGAATCTTACCTCAATATTTCTTTTTAAAATTAACTCTGTACCTATACCTCATAAAATGCCATTTGAACTGATTAAACTTGACCGGTTCACTAATTCATTAATGAGTTAAATAGAATCTTTGACAAATGTTCATTTGATATTTGCCTCAAGGGGCATAAATTTATGTTCCTGAAAATAATACTTAAACATAACCAATAAACATGCATTCATTTATTAAATATCTTACACTGGCATATTTAATAAACAGTCTAATCTGTAAACTGAATCCTTAATAGGAATTATATGTGTGTGTGTGTGTTCAAATCGTGTGTGACTCTTTGTAACCCCATGCACTGTAGCCCACCAGGATCCTCTGTCCATGCAATCTTCCAGGAAAGAATACTGGAGTGGGTTGCCATTTCCTTCTCCAGGGGATCTTCCCAAATCAGGCATCAAGCCAATGCTTCCTGAATTGGCAGGCAGATTCTTTACCAGTGACCCACCTGAGAAGCCCCAATATGAACTATAATACCAAATAATTTATAGCTTAAATTTTAAATTATTTCTCATGTTTTAGAGAAAAATGGAGCATTGCAAATTCTAGAAAAGCAACTGGAGCATTTAAACTAATCTTTTCTTTCATGTCTAAGTTTTTTATTATAAAGTTATATATGAAAAAATTGTGCATATTCCTGAATTTCTTCATCATTTTCCATTGTTAATATTTTAAAATACAAGATTAATTCTCTATGTGGATGCTATGTATATACATTTATAGAAATGAAATATGAGAATGAGTATGATTTTGATCCATGGAAATTTATAGTAAAGGAAATCAGCTTTAGTTCCCAGTGGCTAACCGTATGGATTTTGTTACTCCCTATGGAATGGTTAGAGTCCCACATTTACTCTAGGCATATTGCAGGGAAGAAAAACCACAGAGGATTTTACTCAAATAAATCTAGCCTAGTACCATGGCAACAAAGGAATTAGCTAGTTGGATTGTTGGAGGTCACATAACCATGAATGTAGAATATTTCTGACCTAGTTGTACTGAACCAATTTCTCTGTCTCTTCAACATTTAAGGTTGGGGTTCTTTCCCACTGTGAAGTCTCCCTTGACTATGGATCTAGGCAGAATTAGATGCTTCTGAGTCTCTCTGCCATTCTTTAATTGAACATGATTTCATATATAATATATATATATATGTAATTTTATTGTTCTATTTCCTCTATTCCATGTGCTCAACAAAGAGATTATATTTGCAATTCAACTAGTGTTTGGTATCTGTATTAAATAAATAAAATGGGATAACATATATTTGATTGACCACCCAAAGTCAATTAACTGACGGACTTGAAATAAAAACTTGAATATGTTCAAAAGAAAAGGACTTTATGGAATGCATTAATGTCTTTAAGTTGGCTTAAAGCTCAACATTCAAAAACTAAGATCATGACATCCAGTCCTATTACTTCATGGCAAATAGATGAGGAAACAGTGGAAACAGTGACTGACTTTATTTTGGGGGGCTCCAAAATCACTGCAGATGGTGATTGCAGCCATGAAATTAAAAGATGCTTACTCCTTGGAAGGAAAGTTATGACCAACCTAGACAGCATATTAAAAAGCAGAGACATTACTTTGCCAACAAAGGTCCATCTAGTCAAGGCTATGGTTTTTCCAGTAGTCATGTATGGATGTCAAAGTTGGACTATAAAGAAAGCTGAGCACAGAAGAATTGAGGCTTTTGAACTGTGGTGTTGGAGAAAACTCTTGAGAGTTCCTTGGACTGCAAGGAGATCCAATCAGTCCATCCTAAAGGAAATCAGTCCTCGGTGTTCATTGGAGGGACTGATGTTGAAGCTGAAAGTCCAATACTTTGGCCACCTGATGTGAAAAGCTGACTCATTTGAAAAGACCCTGATCCTGGGAAAGACTGAGGGCAGGAGGAGAAGGGGACGACAGAGGATGAGATGGTTCAATGTCATCACCGACTTAATGGGCGTGAATTTGGGTGGACTCCGGGAGTTGGTGATGGACAGGGAGGCCTGGCTGCTGCAGCTCATGGGGTCGCAAAGAGTCGGACAGGACTGAGCGACTGAACTGAACTGAACTATGGAATATATCTACAAACAAAAAGCAGATCTATAAGCACAAACATGAATAAATGAATCATCAATAATTTCCCCTAAATAACTGCTTATCCAACAGAATTAATTCAATCATTTTTTTTCAAGTTTTATTGGGAGTATAGATACAATCTTAGACTGAATTAGTCTGAATCAATCTAAACTCTGTATCTTAAAGGAGTTATTATTATGATGTGGACTTCTCTATTATCACATCACAACTATGATTTTGTAAATCATTTATTTTTAAATCACTGGGACTTCTTATAGTTATTACCATATAAAAGTAACAGAAATATTTAAAATATCCCTATAACATTGAGTTTTATTTCAAAAGAATATTTTGTTGTACATTTAAATACCTGACAATAAGGCATATAATGAAGAACCTGGTAGACCTTTTACTTTTACAGAAACGACTGAAAATGGCTATAAAATCTGAAGGAAACACTGAAAGTTTACCTCTGAGGGGGATGCAGAATCCATTTTGTTTTTAAACTGATGCTGAAGGTGTGTCAAAACATTTACAATATCCACAATAAAGAGTCAAAAACATGACTGTAAGATTTCTCAGACTTGAAGTAAAACATTTAGTTTAGTGATTCTACTTATTTTGTGGGATGGGGTTGAAATCAATGTAGAGAAAGGGTCTTTTAATTTTCCTTTACACCTATTAATTGCTATTTTTAAACTATGAAAAATCACAGCTAAACTATACAAAAAGGTATTTTTACCTGCCAGACTAGTTTAGAGAAACCCCAAAGGCCTTCTTCTTGATCATGAAATAATACACACAAAAAGTTAATTTTTTAGTGTTTCAAAAAGAGTAGTTCATCTCAACCATATCGCAGTCTATCTCATTTGATCTCCTTCTAACATAAGCTAAAATGTAAGTTATTCTCTTACCTCAGCAAGGAAGTATTTTAAGAACAGGCATGTGAGATAAAAATGCCAATAATATATTCATTCCTTGTAGTAAGATGTAGCCTTTGAAATCCAATAAATCAATTAGGAAACAGATTATGCAATTTAGGTTTTCTGAATGTCTTCCTTTCTAAACTTTATAAAAGCTTGTTTTAAGAGCCCTAGTAGTTATTTTATTCAGAAGGAACTAAGCCTTTTCTTTTTCTGTGATGTACTTGTTCTGTTAATTCTCATTATATGTTTATATCTCATCTTAAATGATACATCTTTTCACTTTTCTTAGAAATCATCTCAGGAAAGATACTCTGGAATAACTGCTACTAAAATATGTAGACAATTTATTCCTTATTGGAATAAAATATCTACCAACAATTAGCAACTGTTACCAATCTTATCCAAGATGTCAGTCAAAAAGTTTCTTCCCTAGTCGAGAAAACACTTTATTTATTGGCACTTAAATATTCTCGTGTTTCAAAGGCTTTGGTTGCTGTCTCCTCATAATATTTCAGCCTTTAAGCTGCTTCCCTGCCTCAGTGAGTTCACATAAGATACATCTGAAAGCTTTAGTACAAATTTACTTCGAATAAAGTCTTCAATTCATTTTCATGGCACCAAAAAGACAGCTTTAATAACTGCAATGACAAATAAACTGGAAATCATTCCAGGCCTTTTCACTTAACTGACAAGTAGAACACTCTCATAATGAGCCGCAGGTTTTACGTTTTCTCTTTGACCATAATAGCTTCATTTAAGAGCGTCAGACCCTGACACTTCATCATTTATCTACATTATTTCTCATCTTCTTTCAAATAAATTATGGAATACTAGACTGAGCACATAAAAACAAAGTGACTTGTTATCAGTAAACAGCAAGATAAATTGTCCAGAAGTTCCTCATTTAGTTCCCTTTAAATTTAAGGGCAAGTTATTGGGTGCACCTTTTTTAACTTCCAATGTTTGCATTTTTACAGCCATCTTATTTCTCTTGCCACTGGCCTCTGTGCACTCATCCAGAGCCTGATGTGGAAGGCATAAAGTAATCCCATTATCCCAAGGTTGGCCGCTAAAGTACAAAGAGACAGAAGAGGAGAAAATCAAATAAAAACTTGGAAAGAGATTTCTCCACATCTGTAAAACACCCATCCATAATACATCTTGTCATACTAGGAAATGTGACACTTCCAAAGTAATGAACAGTGCAACTGTAACTCTTTTAGCCCTTGGAAATATAGCACTGATTTTAAATGGATGGGTGAATGCCATCTCCTCTCATCAAATCAGCCCCAGCCTTTTAACTGTATAGGACGGGAGAAGATAAAATCACTATCAGATTGTATTTCTTTTTAAAACTGTTGAGCAAGTTTATAGAAATCCTCACATCTCTTATTTCTTACTTATTTGTTTGGTATTAAGTTTCAAAGACTGACAGAATCATATCAGATTAATAAGTACAAAGCTAAGTATTTAAAAGCATGAAAGCATCAATATTGTAAGTATGGTACATATTGAAGTCTTGGATGTATGCTGTATTTATCAGTGAGGAATGTATATAGTGTCAGTATATTAACAAATTTTCAGTGACTTGAGCTATTCTGAAAATAGCTCACAAAAATCATAGTACTTTTATTAGGCTTTTCCTAGCTATTCCAATTAATTTGATCATAAGATCTTTGAGATTTAATAACAAATTATACAGAAATTGATTCACAGATGACATAAAATTTATAGACCCCCTATTCTGAGCTATAGCTTGATATAAGGAATTATAAGTGAAAGGGTATGTTTTATTATTTGTCCTCAAAGAACTCTGGCAAAAAGGTTTTTCATTTAACTTTAGAATGCTATTTAACTTCTGATTCTACTGTGGTAAAAATAATTTAAGGAGTTAATTTATATTTCTCTCTATTTATCTGATGAGGAGGGCATGGCAACCAACTCCAGCATTCTTGCCCAGAGAATCCCTTGGACAGAGGAGCCTGGTGGGCTACAGTCCAGCTGGGCTACCGTGGCAGACTTAGACATAACTGAAACAAATTAGTATGTATACATGCATATTTATCTATTGAGGGACAATTCCAAGTTCTCGTTCCTGAAAATACAGTAAAATAATATGGTCTTCTGGCTCCTTCTATGTAATCCAATCCTGAAGATGTTCCAGAAAAAGAAGCTGCTGAATCTCTCATCCAGTCAAAATCATAGAGAGGTTGGCGGATAAGTTGGGGGCAAAAGAAGATAATCAGTGCAGTGCGTGGGGAGGGGAGTGACAGGGAAGTGCAGGCAGAGGTAAGGAGAACGAAAAGCAGAAGAACCTGGAGTGGAAACAATGCTGTTGTTCAGTCGCTAAGTCACGTCCAACTCTTCGCAAGCCCTGAATCACAGCACGCCGGTCTGCTCCGTCCATCACCGTCTCCCTGCGTTTGCTCAGACTCACGCCCGTTGAGTCAGCAATACCATCCGACCATCTCATCCTCTGTTGCCCGCTTCTAGATTGATAGACAGTATTGGGTTTTGTTTGTTTGTTTTTTTAAGAAAGGGAAAGAAAACAGGTACAGTGCTGGCTAGGAGAGAAAGGAAAGGGAGGATATCTTTTTTTTTTTAAATAACAGAGTCTGGGTAAATGTACAAATTATCCCATGACGGTTCCTTGACATGACCCCTACCCCCTAAAGTCACCAAGGGAAACAAAGGTCAGGAACCCAGTAAAGGTGGCTAATACCCCAGGCAATATACACTTACAAGAAAAGCAAAAAAGACATCCTGAGAGCTCTACAAATAAAAGAGAAAGATAACAGACTCCAAACCTACAGAAGGAAGTTGACTCAATAAGCATTCAAGTGTCATCAAAGAGCAAAGGTAGATACTGTAAACATGAAGTAGCAACAAAAAATAGTAAAAAAACAAAAAACAACCACATCAAGTTGTTATCACAGTTAAAATAGACAACTCAATGTATAGTTCAAATAGATAAGTATTACCTATGAAACTGAAGAGCTAGTCAGTGAAATGGGACATAATATGAATCTCATTCAGAAGGATTTGAAGGGGAGTGTGGTAGCCAAAGAATGAAGATAGAGGTGGAAGAGTTAAGTTGCATGTTTTAAAAACCCTATAAAATAGGTGACAGGCAGCATTTAATAAATGATTGGTATAAATCCACACAAATACACACATATACCTCCATAAGAATAGTTACAACTGAGTTATAAGGTTCAAAGAAATGAATGAAAAATGGAAACAAAATTTACAAAGTAATACTCTTGCAACTTAATATACTAAGAATGTTGATAACTTTGTTTAAACAAAGTGAATAATCCTACCAGCCCCATGTTTGTGAGGTTACAATTCATATTGTACTTATCTTTATGTTTTCAGCCTGAAGAGTAATGCCTGGCTCTAAGTGCTTATATAATATAGATTTAAATTCTTCCTGAAGCAGCATTATAGATGAATTAGTATCGTTATCAAAGAATTAACTCCATTTTTGTTTGTGCCAAGATTATAGAAACTATATTTGTCTAGTTGCATACTTCAAAATCTTCTTAATGAAATAATTTATTCCCAATGATTATATAAATGATGCCTTTTGGGGGCCAGCTCCTTTCTTCTAGGAACAGAAGCTGTGAAAATAAAATATGATTAAGTATAACTTACTTGCATAATTCAGTAAGTTGAATAAGTATATTTCCACATATGAGAGGCACAGATGGAGATCATCTAAGAGGGCAAGACCCAGGAGTCTTGGAATATCTTCCAGGTAAGTTAAAAAAACCTAAGCCAATCTTAAGAGTAAATATATATTCATAAATTGGAAGGCTTAGTACTGTTAAGACTAAATGAAACAGAATATAGTCCAGAATGTTTATTGATTTCCATCAAAGGGTTAAGGCAATAAAAAGAGGGGAAAAAATTAAACTTAGAAAAAAGATCCTTGAAAAACTAGATAAATATATAGGAAAACAAAATCTTTGATCCATACCTCATACCATACAAAAACCTTAATTATAAATTGGTCATTGACACAAATATAAAAGCAAAAATATAAAACTTATTTTTAGGAGAATACTTGGGAGAGTTAGAGACTCAGTAAAGGAAAAATAAGGATAAATTGAACTTTATTAAAATTAAAAACTTCTCCCTGTGAACACACTTGGAGGAAATATTTATAATACATATATATGTATTATATATAGAGAGAAAACTTATATTTAGACCATGTAAATAACTATTTATTCATGATAAGCAACAAAAAATAACCCAATAAAAATGGGTAAAACTCTTTCTATTGCTAAAAGAAAGATAAATTACTAGCTAATAAGCATAAGCAAAGTGTTTAACATTGTAGTAGTCAGAAAAATATAAATTAAAATGACAATGAGTTTCCACTACCATACCCAAGGGTGGTTAAAAAAAGAAAATGACTGGCAACAGGAAATGCTGGTGACAATGTGGAGCCACTGAAACTCTTATTAATTGCTGTGGAGGATAAAATATTTCAACCACTTAAGAAAGCTGGAATTGTCTTATAAATCTAAATATAAATTTAGCATATGACTCTGTTTTTCCTATTCCTTGGTATTTTTCCAAGGTGATGTATATGCAAGAAGAACTTACACAAGAGTATTTGAATAGCAGTTTTATTCATGCTATCCAAAAATGACAACAACCCAAATATCCATTTACAAGATAATGAATAATCAAACTGTGATATATTCATACAAAGAAATATTGCCTTGTAGTAGTAGTATAATCTCATGAGTAAATCTCAAAATCATGCTGAATGAAAGCAGGTAGGCCCAGATGAGCACATACTGTATTCTACTTATGTGAAACTCATAAACAGAGATAATTAATTTATGGTTTCTGAAACAATGGTTCTTATTTATGAAGTAGATGAAATGACTGAAAGTGGATGTGAAGGAAGTTTCTGAGATGAGAAAAATTAGGCTATAGCTTGTTTGCTGTGTACACCAAGGTGTACACAATTTGTCAACAGTCATTGAACTGTATACCACGTGAAGATTCAGCCTCAGCAATAAAAAATACTAACAACCTTCTTCACAGTTTGGTGTGATCTCATGGGATGGGTTTAACAACAGACTGTATATACCAGAAAACAGGATTAATGAACTCAACAAAAAACATCCAAACTGAAGAACACAGAGAAAAATGAACGAAAATAAAAAAGAGTAGGTGAAACTCAACCTGAAGATCAGACAAATTTCAGATTCCTAAAGCAAGAAGAAAAGGATAATGGCACAGAAAAAAAAAAAAAAATCTCACTGAATTCCACGAGATAATTTCAAAAAAACCTACTCATTTGCTAATAGCAATTTGTCAATTGCTAATAATCAAATATAAAAGATAAAATAGCCAGCAGGCAGAAACAAAACACAGTTCTTTCACTGAAGTCACATCCTAATGGCTGAATATCAACCAAAATTAGGCAGCTAGAATACAGTGGACTAAAATATTTAAAGTATGAAAAGGGGAGGGGGCGTTATTAATCTAGAAGTATATATTCACTGCAAATATGATTTTAAGATGATGTTAAATAAAGAAGTTTTCAGGCCAAGTCAACAAAAGACTTTGTACCCCTCACGCTTGCACTCTACAAAATACTAAACAGATTTCATCACAATGAAGAAACGAGCCCTCAGTTGGATGCTCAAACCTTTAGCTTATAATAAAAGATCAGGAAATGATAAATATATAAGTAAATATAAATGAATATTATCTATTTAAAATTACAATGTGGATCAAGTTCTATCAGAAAACATAAAACACTCAGCAATTTGAACATAAATAATTTGAATATAAATTAATACATATTAATATAAAGAATTAGTAATTTGTAAGAGATGGTTTAATTACTAAAGAAGGTTAAGAAACCTTTAAACAACATAGGAATAGTAAATGGGAGAATCTTTTACCCCAAAGGCTGAGGAAGACTACCAAAGGAAGAAATACACTTGGAAAACCCCTTCCTAGCCAACCGCCACCATGAAGCTGAGATTCAGAGGGAATCTGCTGAAGAGGGAAATACTATGGCCTACTGGAAGGTCAGGAAGTTCCCTGGATGTTATGGGGAAAGAGAGGGTCCATACCCAGTGGACTGTGATTGATTAGCAGGAAGTCATTTGTTTCTAGTGAAACTATGAAGCTTGAAAGTCACTGGACTTTACCCCATATGCTGAGAGCTCTACCATCAAAAGCAAAAAGCATAGCACAGTAGACTCAGAAGGAGAAGCCCAGTGCCTTGCTCTGCAGTGCAGTGGGTGTTTCAGCCCTTTTACTGCCAAACATAATACTGAGCCAAATGGCAAAGGAAAAATGTTTTCAGGGCCCATCTCCAGTATCACCAGCGGCTTCCCTGGTGGCTCAGATTGTAAAGAAACTGCCTCAATGCAGGAGACGCAGGTTCGAACCCTGGGGGAAGGTCCACTGGAGGTGGAAATGGCAACCCACTCCAGTATTCTTGCATGGAGAATTCCATGAACAGAGGAGCCTGGTGGGCTACGGTCCATGGGTCTCAAACAGTAGCACAGAGCTAAGTGAATAACACACTTTCCAGCATTACCAAGCAGGGCAATGAAGGATAGATTTAAAGATGAGAGGTAAATTAATAATTGGAATATAACAGTATTCTGTAAGTTATAAAATATTTGACTAATATAGCATAAAGTTTTGGGGAGGATAAATTTATGTGAGGTACTTGTTTTCTTGGAGAAATGGTCAAATCTTAAATTAGACTGCAACTTCTCAGAGGTGCATATTGTCATGATAAAGTAACCAAACAAGGTATAACTTATAATTTTGTTTTACAGCTCAACAAATAATAAGGATTTTGCCTCATTGTTGTTTCTTATCATAAAAATTAAAATAATTCCAGTAATAAGGAAAATTAACTTGGTTTGTTTATAAAACTGAATATAGTCACATCCTTTTAAAAAAACGAATTGTAAATGAACATCCACTAACAACAAATGTTCATTATTCACAGTCTAGTGATAAAAGCAAGGTTAAAAATTGTAAATACTACCTTACAATAGCTATGTTATTGAATACTTGTGGTGTACCACTCACTCTGCTGCATGAGCTCATTTAATCCTACTGGCAGCCCCATGAGATATTATCTCCATTACATTATAATCTCATTTTCATAAATATACCGACACATACATAGCTAGGGAAAAAAATGTGCTAAATTTTATTCTGATTGGTTAGATAATCAGTAGTTTTAAGTTAACCTCTGCTTTTGAATATTTTCTATTTCTCCCCATAGTAAACATATATTAATCTTCTAAAAATGAAAAGTTAAATACTAATTAAGCATTCAAAATTTTATATGTATGATCTAACCACAATTATTTGCTGCAGACAGTGGACAAATTAACTTATAAATTCACACATACGCATGAAGATCATAAAACCAAACATGCTTTATAGTATGTAGTTACACAGTTTCAGCTTCTCTTGATTTGTGAAAAGAATCTGTACAGAAGTAGATTTCTTTTCATAATGACTCTACAATTAACAAGAGGAAGTTTGTTCCATTACACTGAATCTGAAAACTACACACATTACTTTCAAGGAATTAATTAAGGTCTCATAACTTGATCTTTTAATTTAGATACATCGACATAAGGTGCCCACAGATGGTCCACTCAGTTGATCCATGGTTGGAACTACAGGACATATATTATATATGAAAACAAGGGGGAAAGTGACATCAATATTCTACTAGCAAAAGAGAGCGCTCTTTAAAAAACAGTTCAATATAAAATTAATCAAAGAAGAGCAGAGAGACTAGTAAGCAAGATAAGCCAAACTTTTATGGAAGATGTATATCATTTATTTTCTACCACTCCCAACTATTTAATAATATCCTTGAAAATCAAACATTTTTGAGACTTAGTGGATAAATAAATAAACCAACCCATGAAATTTAAGTGACTATAATATGAAGATCAACTAAGAAGGTCGGTAAAGGTGTATCACTGAAGTTCTGAGATGTAGTTTCAAGGGAGTCTTCCAGAGGAGTTAAGATTTCATCAAGAAACCCTCTATATGTTCTGATGTTCCAAAGATGATAAATACATCCAGAGTTTCAGAGAGGACATAGATTTATATGCCAAATTTTCTACATTATGAGAGATATGAAAGACATTACGATGAAAGACAGCACCCCAGGCTCAACAGGATTGGAAAGCTTTAGACTTCCATTCTCAGTTCACATGGAGGACTTAATTCTACTCAACTTGGTTCACTTCTATGTCTTATTCATGCATGACTACCCAGCCAACTCCAGTCTCACTAGATAGAAAACTCTTTTGAGAAACATGCGTCATAAACATCTTTGCTTTCTTCATATTCCCATTTGAAATGTCTAGCAGGCGACTTGCTGACAATGGGCATTAAATAAGTACTAATGGATTCTGCAGATGATTGAGGCTTCCTTTTTTGTAGTATATAAGAATATGCCAGGACAGTATTCATGAACACAACGTATTGATTCCAATACCTAATATACCAACATTAAAGCTCTAGCTCACCCACAATACAGATATATACAATAATTTATTGAAGTGGAGTGAAGTTGCTCAATCATGTCCAACTCTTTGCAACCCCATGGACTGTA
The DNA here is from genome assembly GCF_023699985.2 of Odocoileus virginianus. Classification (NCBI taxonomy): domain Eukaryota; kingdom Metazoa; phylum Chordata; class Mammalia; order Artiodactyla; family Cervidae; genus Odocoileus; species Odocoileus virginianus. The sequence goes on along the minus strand of NC_069686.1, from coordinate 40,443,054 downwards.
GCCTACAAGGCTCCTATGTCCATGGAATTTTCCAGGCAAGCATACTGGAGTGGGTTGCCATTTCCTTCTCCAGGGGATCTTCCTGACCCAGGGATTGAACTTGGGTTTCCCACATAACAGACAGACACTTTACCATCTGAGCCAGAAAATATTTAATTTTTTCTAGCTTTATTAAGATGTTATTGACATATTCAGTTCAATTAAGTCGCTCAGTCATGTCCGACTCTTTGCGACCCCATGAATCGCAGCACGCCAGGCCTCCCTGTCCATCATCAACACCTGGAGTTTACCCAAACTCATGTCCATTGAGTTAGTGGTGCTATCCAACCATCTCATCTTCTGTCATCATCTTCCCCTTCTCCTTCTGCCCTCAGTCTTTCCCAGCATCAGGATCTTCTCAAATGAGTCAACTCTTCACATGAGGTAGCCAAAGTATTGGAGTTTCAGCTTCAGCATCAGTCCTTCCAATGAACACCCAGGACTGATCTCCTTTAGGATGGACTGGTTGGATCTCCTTGCAGTCCATGGGACTCTTAAGAGTCTTCTCCAACACCACAGTTCAAAAGCATCAATTCTTCAGCTCTCAGCTTTCTTCACAGTCCAATTCTCACATCCATACATGAGTACTGAAAAAACCATAGCCTTGACTAGATGGACCTTTGTTGGCAAAGTAATGTCTCTTCTTTTTAATATGCTATGTAGGTTGGTCCTAACTCTCCTTCCAAGGAGTAAGCATCTTTTAATTTCATGGCTGCAATCACCATCTGCAGTGATTTTGGAGCCCCCAAAAATAGTCTGACACTGTTTCTGCTGTTTCTCCATCTATTTCCCATGAAGTGATGGGACCAGATGCCCTGATCTTAGTTTTCTGAATGTTGAGCTTTAAGCCAACATTTTCACTCTCCTCTTTCACTTTCATCAAGAGGCTCTTTAGTTCCTCTTCACTTTTTGCCATAAGAGTGGTGTCATCTGCATATCTGAGGCTATTGATATTTCTCCTGGCAATCTTGATTCCAATTGTGCTTCTTCTAGCCCAGCGTTTCTCATGATATACTCTGCATATAAGCTAAATAAGTAGGGTGACAATATACAGCCTTGATGTACTCCTTTTCCTATTTGGAACCAGTCTGTTGTTCCATGTCCAGTTCTAACTGTTGCTTCCTGACCTGCATACAGGTTTCTCAAGAGGCAGGTCAGGTGGTCTGGTATTCCCATCTCTTTCAGAGTTTTCCAGAGTTTATTGTGATCCACACAGTCAAAGGCTTTGGCATAGTCAATAGAGCAGAAATAGATGTTTTTCTGGAACTCTTGCTTTTTCAATGATCCAGCGGATATTGGCAATTTGATCTCTTGTTACTCTGCCTTTTCTAAAACCAGCTTGAACATCTGGAAGTTCACGGTTCACATATTGCTAAAGTCTGGCTTGGAGAATTTTGAGCATTACTTTACTAACATGTGAGATGAATGCAATTGTGCTGTAATTTGAGCATTCTTTGGCATTGCCTTTCTTAGGGATTGGAATGAAAACTGACCTTTTCCAGTCCGGTGGCCACTGCTGAGTTTTCCAAATTTGCTAGCATATTGACTGCAGCACTTTCACAGCATCATCTTTCAGGATTTGAAATATCTCAACTGGAATTCCATCTCCTCCACTAGTTTTGTTCATAGCGATGCTTTCTAAGGCCCACTTGACTTCACATTCCAGGATGTCTGGCTCTAGGTGAGTGATCACCTAGATCATCATGATTATCTGGGTCATGAAGATCTTTTTTGTACAGTTCATCTATGTATTCTTGCCACCTCTTCTTAATATCTTCTGCTTCTTTAGGTCCATACCATTGCTGTCCTTTATCGAACCCATCTTTGCTTGAAATATTCCCTTGGTATCTCTAATTTTCTTGAAGAGATCTCTAGTCTTTGCCATTCTTTTGTTTTCCTCTATTTGTTTGCAATGACATATATCATTGTGTAAATTTAAGGCATACGAAATGAAGTTTTGATACACTTGTATACTGTGAAATGCTTACCACAATAAGGTGAATTAACATATTCTTCACTTCACATAGTTACTATTTTGTTGTTATTGTTATGGTGAGAACATTTAATAGCTACTCTCACACCAACTTTCAAGTATATAATACTGTATTATCAACTGTAGTCACCATGAATTTAGTCACCAAGAATTTAACCCTCTTACAACTGGAAGTTTGTACCCTCTGACCTTCATTTCCTCACCATCACTACTCCTCTGTTCCCAGCCTCCGGCAACCACCAATCTATGCTTCTATGAATTCAGTGCGCTTTTTTTTTTTAACATTTCACATATAAGTGAGATTACACAGTATTGGTCTTTATGTGTCTGGTTTGATTTACTTAGAATAACGCCCACAAGGTCCATCCATGTAGTTACCGGTGACACAATTTCTCTTTTATCCATTGAGAGATAGGTATGTTGTTACCATGTCTTGGCTGTTGGCAATATACTGCAATGAACATTCGTGTGCCGCTAACTCCTTAAGGTAGTGATTTCACTTCTTCTGGATAAATGCTCAGAACTTGGATTGCTACATCATATGGTAGTTATATTTTTAATTCTTTAAGGAAACTCCATACTGTTTTCTACAGTGACTCTGCCAGTTTACACTCCCATCAACAATGCATATGGTCTCCCATTTTTCCATATCCTTGCCAACACTTGTCATCTCTTCTCCTTTTGATAATAACCATCTGGCAGGTGTGAAGTGATATCTTATTGTGGTTTTGATTTGCATTTCCCTGGTGACTACTAATTTGGGGCACGTTTTTACATACCTGTTGACCATTTTTATGACCTCTTTAGAAAAATATTTATGCAGCTTGTTTGCCCATTTTTAAATCAGATTGTTTTTTCCCATTGAGCTGTATAATTTCGGTATCAATTTGGATATTAATCTTTTATCAGATGTGTGGTTCATATTTGTGGTTTATAGATATTATTTCCTACTCTATAGGTTGCCTTTTCATATTATTTTATTGTACAGAAGCTTTTCAATTTGATATAGTCCCACTTGTCAATTTTTGTTTGTGTTCCTTGTGTTTTTGTGTCATATCCAAAAATCCTTGCCACAACCAATTTCTGGGAACATCTACCCTAGGTTTTCTTCTAGCAGTTTTATGCTTTCAGGCTTTAAATTTAAGTTATTATTCCATTTCAGGTTAATTTTTGTAAGTGAGGTAAGTTAGGGATCCAACAAAATATTTTTTTACATAGCAGATTTTCTGATATCTTCTTCTAAATTATAATCTAATATGTGACCATAACTGGATCCACATAATATAAATGTGTTAGAAATCCATTATAGCCTTATGCTTGACTCAAAAGAATAATTTATATAATACTATTTATATCTTTTAAAAATCTTGGTTGAGAAGAAAAACCAAATATTCAATTTATTGTTTATTTCCTCAATTCTATTTACCAGGATGGGGAATACATGTAAATCCATGGCTAATTCATTTCAATGTATGACAAAAACTACTGTAATGATGTAAAGTAATTAGCCTCCAACTAATAAAAATAAATGGAAAAAAAAACAAAAAACAAAAAAATCTTCATTTTTAAATAATTTTTCATTTAAAAAATGTACATTGTAGATGTAAATATCCAGCAGCCTTAAAAACATTGGATTAACTATTATTTTCTTTCATTACATTAAAAATTGTTTACTCTTGTTTCCATTAATTGTTAAAGACGTCTATCATTTATTTTTGTTTTCCCATGTAACTAATTCCTCCTCCTTTTTTACTTCTTTTTTCCTCTGAATGGTTTTAAGATTTTCTCTTTGTCTTTTGTTTGCAATAGTTTTCCTATGATAACCTAACTGAATTCCTGTTAGAATCCTGCTTAGGATTTAGCATGATCCCTTGATTCTATGAATTGGTTTTTCAATAATTTTTGGAAAATTGTCAGCTATCATCACTTGAATGTGGACTCCAAATGAAAGTATACTAGGTCTAATGATTGTAACTTCTCTGTTTCTTACTCTTTTTTCTATATTGTCTATCTTTTTGTCTCTCCATAATACACTACTTATATTTCCTTCCCATCTCTTTTAAATTCTTCAATTCTCTTTTATTTACATCTACTCTGCTGTTAAACTATCCATAAACTTCTTTATCCTGTCTTTTACAATTTACAGTTCTAGAATTCATATTTGTGTAAGCCTTCTGTCTTTTTGTTATTTTACATTCTCTGATTGTTAACTTATGCTTTATAAAATGACTTTTAACATAATAAGTGTTGGTTTTTAAGTCTATATGTGATAGCTCCAACATCAAGAACTCCTATAGCTCTCTATTTCCTTCTCTGTTGTGCTGATTCTCATTAATATTTTCTTTTCTCTTTGGTTATCTTCAATTTGATGCATTACACTGTATTTGATAACTTATTTGTAGACATAATTTGAAGTCTAGGTTCTTGCTTTCCTCAAGTTAGATACCTGGGGAGAAATGACATCCAGAATAACTTAATTCAACTTCAACAGGAATTTTCTGGGCCACTTAAACAACTAGTTAGATGCGCTAATGGTTTCCCTGATGGTTTGGTGGTAAAGAATCCACCTGCCAATGAAGCAGACACAGGTTCAGCCCCTGATATTCATTCAAATAGGTTGAAAACATGAAAACAAAAATCTGCAGATGAATCTTTATGGCAACTTCCTTATAATTGCCAAAATTTGAAGCAACCAAGATGTTCTGTGGACTTCCAAGGTAGTGCTAGTGGTAAAGAACCTACCTGTCAATGCAAGAGACATAAGAAGCGTGGGTTTGATCTTTGGGTCAGGAAGACCCCCTGGAAGAGGAAATGGCAACCCACTCCAGTATTCTTGCCTGAGAAACCCATAGACAGAGGAGCCTGGAGGGCTACAGTCCATGGAATCGCAAGAGTTGGACACAACTTAGCAACAACAACAACAAAGATGAGCTAAAACATTATGATGCCTAATTTGCTTCCACTTCACTTTTATTTCTAGATAGAGTCATCCTGTACCGATTTAAAGATAAAGGATATACCAGAGTCAGTGTCATTGTGAGCTTGCTATTCTATTCACTTCCTCTAGGATCTTAAGCTGAAAACACCTCATAACTTTGAGCTCTCTGATGCCGCTTCCCAGGTGGCACAAGTGGTGAAGAACCCACCTGCCAATGCAAAAGACATGTAAAGATGAGATGCGGGTTTGATCCCTGGGTTGGGAAGATCCCCTGGAGGAGGAAGTGGCAACCCACTCCAGTATTCTTGCCTGGAGAATCCCATGGACAGGGGGACCTGGCAGGCTACGGTCCATGGGATCACAGAAGAGTTGGACAGGACTGAAGTGACTTAGTAACCTTGAGGCAGATGCTTCTAGCAGCTACCAACTCCCCTCCACACCCGCCCATCCAGTTTTACTCTTCTCAGAGAGAAGGCTGCTCAGTTTTTACCTAATTTATCACTTTGAGATGGGGAAGTGTCTACACAGAATTTTAAGGACATATACTTCAGTTTCTTCAGAAAGAAGAATTTTAAGGATATATACTTGGGTTTCTTCCCTGGTGGCTCAGTTGGTAAAGAATCTGCCTGCCCTGCAGGAGACCTGGGCTCAATCCCTGGCTCAGGAAGATTCCCTGGAGAAGGAAATGGCAACCAACTCCAGTACTCTTGCCTAAAAAATCCCGTGGACAAACGAGCCTGGCAGGGACAAACAGTCCATGGGGTCTCAAGAGTCAGACCTGACTTAGTGACTAAACCACCACCACAAATCCTTAAGTAGTTAACAGCAGCAAAAATGCAATGAAGGACAATTAAAAGTTTATGAGCAAAATGTAGGAATTTGAATTAATTGGTGAAAGACATTTAGTTTTTAGTGATAGATTATAACAAGTAAACATAATAAGAAACAAAAAACACTGATTTTTTTTTTTTTTTTAACTGACTGTGCAGGCTTCTGAGGACTTAAGAAATTGCAGCTCATTTCTGAGGCACTAATATAAACATCACTTCTCCCTACCAGAGTAATATGTTCTGGTTAGAAATTTGAGTGCCACGCTTACACCATGAAGCTTTCAAGACACACATTTTCAGTCATTCATTAAGCTTAAATATGACTTCCTTCTTGCGCTCATGAATGACATGAAGTTGACTTTCATAGAAAAGCAGAATTTAGTTGCTAAGACTTGCTAATTTTAGTGGATAAACACAACTTTTAAAAACATAAGTCTTATTTTTTTTTACTTAAACAGAAGATACAGGAAAATATGGCACTGTTTAGCTTTTTAACTTCAAAATAGTTGTATTCAGATTTAGCAATTGTTAACTACATTCTGAGACACTGTACAATAGTTCCAAGGTTTGAATCATCCAATTGTATAAGGTAATCACATTAAACAAATGATTATCAAATTTTCTATTTTTACCCTGTCTGGATAGCATTCTATGGAGACCAAAATCATTGTCTAGTTTTATATGGGATGAGGTAAAAATACATCCATATATAGAAATGTCTTTGATATAAATGAAATATAAATGATCTTTTGTTTTAATTTATAATTCAAATTCAGAACAACACACATGTTAATGTACATTGAGATAAAAAAAAATTTTTTTAAGATACACCAGTGTATAAGTAGTCTACTCTGCTATGTAAAAGAGTTTTTTTCCTATTGATACCACCTAAACAGTTATGGGTTTCATTTCAGTATTAATATAGATACATTTTGAAATTGCTTGAAAAGGCATCAAAAACAAATGAACATGTATTTGTTTAAGTGAGTGAAAATGAAAATCACTCAGTCATGTCTGATCCTTTGCAATCCCATGGATGATACAGTCCATGGAATTCTCCAGGCCAGAATACTTGAGGTAGCCTTTCCCTTCTCCAGGAAATCTTCCCAAACCAGGGATCGAACCCGGGTCTCCCACATTGCAGGCAGATTCCTTACCAGCTGAGCCGTAAGGGAAATCCATATGTGTGTTTAAACATTGAAATAAAACCTGGATAATGTTTAAATGTGCAAAAAACACTGAAATGATAAATGTAGATTGCTTTTGAATGTTCATTATGTATCTACATTATAGCAATTTTTTATTAAAATATCTATTCATTATTTCCATCAGGAAGAATCATCTATTTGTGAATTAGCTTTTCATTTGAATATCTCTGTAAAAGATGTTTAAAAGTTAATTTTGACTATCTCTCATCTACAATGTAGATATAAGTATAAATCCTTAAAATAGTGCCTTTATATATGTATCTTTTAAGAAAATGTATCCAGGCATGCAAGGTTTTAAAGTAAATGAACAGAAGAATTTTGTAAACGAATTGCAAGTTACATTAAAGGAGAGTACTTACTTATGAATATATTAAATCAATTCACTATTTCTACTCTTTATGACTGAAATTATGTAATGTTCAGCTCTGTGTATGTGTTTTACCTGATTGATATCCAAATGAATGTTGCATTGATTATATAGTATCCTTTCTAATCCTCTTAAATCTAAGAGCAAAATGACACATAAAATTTCTATGTCTCACGAGTACCTTGGGGTGTGTAATATTTTCAATTAAATTTGGTAAACACAAAACATTTTTAAGAGGTCTTTTTTGAATTACTGTAAGTTATGCAAGAGTTTAAAATGAGCAGTAAAAAGAAATGTAATCAAGCAATGGTGTTATAAAAATCTAGGCAAGCATTATATCCCATAGCTGACATACTTCTATTGCCCCTTCTTTTTTTGAAGCTGTATTTTGAGCTGATACATCAAAACAATGGATGAACTGTATAGGTCTGTCTTTGAAATGATGAGTTAGAGAACATTGCAAGAGTTCTTACCAAATCATAGTACCATTATTAATTCAAGCATGATGAAATTGTTCATTTTAACTATAATCATGTAATTCATCAAAATACTACTAGAGCATATCATTCTCAACTATTACACTGATAAAGCACCTTACTGTAACACCAACACATGCAGAGAATTATTTTTTATATTATCTTATCCCAGAAAAATAATTGTTTTGAATCTGGGCAGGCCTTGTCTAATATTTTGATAAAAGGAAAATTTCAACATGTTTTCATGTACTGACTTGAATGCAGCTGTTTTGCATTTGAATAACTTCATCTATTAAGCTTTAAAATCGGTTGGGGTGTCTGGAACTGAAACGGTATATTTCCTACATGTCAATGTCTTCATTCTCCTTGATGAGTACGGAACAAACTGGGATGGTAAGTAAGCAAGCACCCCCTTAATTCATATTCAAAAGATCATAAAACCTACAATCTCATCACTGAACAACTCTTTCTTGGAAGTTCCATTTGCCACTAAAGACTACAAACTTTTCAAAAAGTGTGTTGGAAATCAAACTACACTGGACAAAACTCTCTTTATAATCATTTATTCAAAAGAGCAGAGTGAGGCCCACAAAAGATCAGTTAGTAAAATGGTTGTACTTTATAGTCCACTAAGATACCCAACTTTTGTGTATTGCTCGTGGGATTGTTTATTTCATAAAATAAGAACAATTAACTACCACTCAAACAATACTGTAATGTGTAATAATACTCACTTTTTTGTATGTTGTACTTGAGCATTGGAATATATATATATGAAAATGTTCTTGCTTCTTTCCTAAAGATTGGATTAGCTGCATCAAAGGGCCAGGCATAGAGAACAATGTCATCAGAACAGAGTTAAACACTGGAAGAAACTTTAGTTGCTAGCTGTGCCACTGGACCTAGCAATCATTTCATTGTATGTTTCTTTTGTCTTGTTTTTAGGTTGTATGCTTGTAAATTATTGTTCATCTGGGACATTTTACAGCCTTGGAAATCTTCAGCTCGGTAGATCCAAGGAAGATGAATTCTACAACTGGCAACAATGCCCTTGCCCTTATCCCTCCTTTCCACATCACGCTTAAGGGTACTCTTTATTTTTGGGTCCTGGAACCTCATGATAAATATCTTCCACTCTCAAAAATTATGGTCAAAGTTTATAAAGTGTGAAAATTAAACTTACAAAATGAAATATTTGGACTAAAATTAAACACTCCAAGTGCATGTTACTCAGCAACAAAACCACTGTCCATATCTGTGAGCTGCCTGATATTTTCTTCTCTGGACTGATTACTGACCAGTAATCTACTACTCATTTCTCATAAAATATGTACTGTCTTGGAAGTAATATTCAGTTCAGTTCAGTCACTCAGTCGTGTCCGACTCTTTGTGACCCCATGAACTGCAGCACACCAGACCTCCCTGTCCATCACCAACTCCCAGAGTTTACCTAAACTCATGTCTATTGAGTCGGTGATGCCATCCAACCATCTCATCCTCTGTCATCCCCTTCTCCTCCTGCCCTCAATATTTCCCAGCAGCAGTGTCTTTTCAAATGAGTCAGCTTTTCACATCAGGTGGCCAAAGTATTGGAGTTTCAGCTTCAACATCAGACCTTCCAATGAACACCCAGGACTGATCTCCTTTAGGATGGACTGGTTGGATCTCCTTAAAGTCCAAGGGACTCTCAAGAGTCTTCTCCAACACCACAGCTCAAAAGCATCAATTCAAGCATCAACCCCAGTCAGTTCATGCTGTCGGAAAAGTCGGACACGACTGAGCCACTGAACTGAGCTGAAAAGAAGTATTACTGTAAGCTTACTTCAAGACTTTTGCTCTAGTCAATTGTCAGTGTTAGCAATTAAACTATTTGATAAAAAAAGGATCTATTCAATATTTTAAAAACTTGCCTACTCTTATCCTATGAATATTGTTCTTATTTTGTTCAAGACTATCAGCCTAGACTTTTGTAGACTTTATTTACCTATTGATCTATCCATGGACTGATCAATCATTTCTGGAATTTAACAAAGCACATACAAATTTCTTATCAATTTGTCTAAGTATATAATTAAAAAGATCTCATGTGACCCCAGTTTAACTACACTGTGAACTTCCAGATTCTCCATTTTGAAGCTAACTTAAATAGATTGAAAGCTGTAATTCATTTACCCTTGACAAAGCATGACTCCATATGTCCACGGTGAAAATGTTCACCACAAAGGATTGTAAAAAATGAAATATTTTATTCAAAATCAGTAATTTGACCATTTCCATGTATGGCGAGTGACCTAAGTACTGAGATTTCCTTTTCAATATAATTGGGGGGGGGGGGGGACAGGAAGATGTGAAAACTATGTGACTGTAGGATATGACACACAATAACCTCAAATCATGGCCTAGTTTATTATTTCTAAGGGCATTATGCACTGCATATTTTACCTGTAGAAAAGAGAAAGCATTTTGCTAAACCATTACTAAAAGTTTCTATTCCATTGAGATATTTCCTTAAAGTAAGTTTTTCTATGTAATAACTAAATTTATTTCTATGACCTTTGCATGTTAAAGATGCATCAGTATGCACCTTCTGACTACAGTAAACTTTTAGAATTTTCATCCCAGAATTCTTATTGGTTTATGGTATTTATTTCTTTTCTCACTCTCAATTAATGCACATATGTTTCTATAATTTTGAATTAGCAAAAGAATATTAGCAGTTAACAAAAAAAGAATATCTTGTGTGAAAAGATATTTTAAAGGAAACACACATTTTTATCACTATCTCAGGCTACAAAATTGAAGACTTTAAGTATCCAAATATTGCTATTTGTTTTTTTTTTTATGAAATTTGAATGAGGGTGGTCTCTTATATACTATAATATCTACTACTGTGAAATTGTTTAGCACAAGATGCAATCCATTGGCCCTCTGCTTTTTCACATAATAGAAAAGAGTATAATATAATAGTAATAATATTTCAAATACACACAAAAAATAAAATTAACTTTTTTTAACATATGGAGATTTGCTCCATTGGGCAATCATCTGTGAATCAGAAAAATTAGCACAATTTACTAAGCCCCTGGCAGGTATTCTTCTATCCTCTATGAGTTAAAGCATTTTCTGCTCATAAAAAGAAGGTGTGAAAGCTTTCTAAGGGCCATTATCTATTTTTAAAAAAATTCATTTTCCTGAAAATAGATGTTTTTTTGAGTTCTGTCTGGTAAAACAGACAATGTTCCTATCCCTGGGATGTTCACATTCTATTGATGAGCCAGAAAATAATCAAGTAATCACCTACCTAAATAGGGTAATTTCCAGATTCTCCTTAAGTGTGCTAAAGGAAATAAACCAAGTGATGAAGAAGCAGTAGTGAAGACTTCTTTGCATATGCTTACATGTGATATGTTAACTAAGAGGTTAAAGATATGAAGCTACCTTTTGTGTAAGGACTAAAGATGGGGAAACAGTGGCTGACTTTATTTTGGGGGGCTCCAAAATCACAGCAGATGGTGATTGCAGACATGAAATTAAAAGACACTTACTACTTGGAAAGAAAGTTATGACCAACCTAGACAGCATATTAAAAGAAGAGACATTACTTTGTCAATAAAGGTCTGTCTAGTCAAGGCTATGGTTTTTCCAGTGGTCATGTATGGATGTGAGAGTTGGACTGTGAAGAAAGCTGAGCACTGAAGAATTGATGCTTTTGAACGGTGGTGTTGGAGAAGACTCTTGAGAGTCCCTTGGACTTTAAGGAGATCCAACCAGTCCATCCTAAAGGAGATTAGTCCTGGGTGTTCATTGGAAGGACTGACATTGAAGCTGAAATTCCAATACTTTGGCCACCTGGTGCAAAGAGCTGATTCATTTGAAAAGACCCTGATGCTGGGAAAGATTGAGAGCAGGAGGAGAAGGGGATGACAGAGGATGAGATGGTTGGATGGCATCACTGACTCAATGGACATGAGTTTGGGTAAACTCTGAGAGTTGGTGATGGACAGGGAGGCCTGGTGTGCTGCAGTTCATAGGGTCGCAAAGAGTCAGACACAGCTGAGAGACTGAACTGAACTGAACTGAATAAATGACAACCTATTTTCTCCAGGGAGCCAGGGGACTCTGGCCTGACTAGGTCAATAAATAAGGAATGTGTCTATGAGGAAAAGCACTGACAAATTTGAGAAATCTGATAATGGTTATCGTCCATCCTCAACCCAGGTTACTGTCCATCTCCAACCCCATTAAGAGATGCCACCGTTGAATTAGAATGCTGTAAGGAATTGGATAAGGTGGAAGAATTTATGCGACAAGGGAGTAGTAAATGAAACTAAGTAAACAGCAAGTCATCAATCATCTTAAAAAACAGATAACTTACTTATAAAACAGAAAGAGATGCACAGTCTTAGAAAATGAACTTATGATGGCCAGGGTTAAGGAATAGTTAGGGACTTTGGGAAGATCATGTGCACACTACTATACTTAAAATGGATAACCAACCAAGACCTATTATTTAGCACATGGAACTCAGCTCAATGTTATGTGCCAGCTTGGATGGGAGGGGTTTTGGGGAAAACTGGATACATGTATGTGTATTGCTGAGTCCCTTTTCTGTTTCCCTGAACTACCACAACATTGTTCATTGGCTATGTTCTATTATAAAATGTTTTTGGTACTAAAAAGTTAAAATTAAAAAATTTTAAATGAAATAAAATGAAGAACACAGAGAAAAAAAAGAATAGAAGCAACAGTATTTTGAACAAAGAGATCTGTAACAATGGCTAATACACCCTGATGTTCTGAAGGTTATTATAGATGGATACCCAATAGGATGTTTTTGATTTGAATAATAATAAACATAATCTTAATTATAATAGAAAAGCTGGTGAAGAGAAGTGTCACCTCAAAGGAAAATCATGGTCCTATTTCAGTTCTCAGATTTAAGTCACTCCTCATATCTGATTAAAGCCTACTGATTAAAGGGAGGTTGGGTTTCCCCTTGAGGAGATTCTGCAATGCAACGGCAATATATAGAGACAGAACTTTAATGTTTCCCCAAGAAATTTGAGTCTATTTAACAGGGAAACTTTGCACTATAGAAATGGGAATAGACAGACTTCTTAAGGAATTTTAGACACAGATTCTGAGCTGATATAATAGAAGACAACCTGAAATAACATCATTGCTGTTTCTTTTATCTGGGGCTACATGAGTGGTGGATTGAGTCCATCTCCTATTGATTTCCATAGGAACTCAGACCTACTGAACTATCAGGGAAGCCACTCAAATCTACGTATTAGTTATATCCTTATTCCCTATGCATGTATTCCATCACTCAGAAGCAGCTGCCTGATAGAAGAAAGCAACAGAATACAGAATATTGTATTTAAAGTTCAGTTTCCCTGCTCAAATGCCTCTGCCAGCACCATCCAAAGTCTTAATTCATTGTTATGGTATCACATAGAGTACTGCCTCAGACTCAGAGCTCCTTTTACTACACAGCATATAATGAGAGAACTGTGGTTTTTGTCCTGACCATGTACACAGCCACTCTGATATAATAGTGGAATTAAATATTGAAGGCTCAGCTAAGACGTCAGCTCAAGAATAAATCCTTACAAGACTGAGCGGAAGCTCAATATGACAAGGTCTACACACTTAACCAATAGCCTATTACTCAACAGGTAGAACCTAGAAGAACAAAGGATTTCAAGTAGGAATGTCTCTTTTCATCACTTCCCTAAGGGACACACTTTGGAATTTATATTAACAACAACCTTACACTCTGTTTTAGAGGGTCTTTAGTTTCCAGAGGATGGGGGAGTTGATACACATTTCTGTTGTGGTACATCAAAAATATTGATCAGAACTAGAAGCTATAACTACAGTATATACTTTGGGCTCTTCAGACAATTTGACAAGTGAGCAAATAAAAGTGCTGTTGTACCTGTGGGGGTAATTAATCCTGACAACCAAGAGGATATAGTAACAACTACACAGTGGGCATGAGGAGGAGTATGTTTGGAACCCATATAGATATTGGATGATCTTGGATATTTCCATGCCAAGAGGCTGATTGGATGATGTAGTTGCTTAGCCATTAAATCGTGTCCAACTCTTTTTGCTACCCTAGACTGTAGCCTGCCAGACTTCTCTGTCCATAGGATTTCCTAGACAAGAGTGCTAGAGTAGGTTGCCATTTCCTTCTCCAGAGGATCTTCCTGACTCAGGTATTGAACTCAAATCTTCCAAATTGGCAGGCAAATTCTTTACCACTGAGCTACCAGGGAAGCCCCAGTTGAATGACAGTGTTACTTATTTAGGTGGACAGCAGTAAAAGAGGAACAGGTTTGGGTAGAAGGGTCAGAAACAAAATTGTTGTTCAAAGTAAATTATAGCAATCAAACACAATATCAAGTGGGCAGTTGAAAACAAACTGAAAATAAAAATCTGGGGTTCAGAGGAGACTGTTGATGTAGAGAAGTATACATTTAAATGATATATAAATGTCATTTAGCGTGAAAGAAAGTCATTAGGTTATGATATACTACCTTAGTATATACTAACCTGATAGTAGTCTACACTAACTAATCTGGTAGTCTATGCTAACCTGATAGTATAGACAGAAAAGAAAGAAGAGAAGGACTAAGCCATTGGGTGATTCTAAAATAGGAGGTAGGTAGAAGGTGACAACTAGATCATAGGACTTAAAGGATACAGCCAACGGTGGCAAGTATACTGCAATAAGTTATGGGTCCAACTGTATCGAATACTCATAAGAGGTCAGGCAAGCTTAGGCAATAAAGCATCCTGGATTTGACCACATGAAGGTTGTTGATGAATTCTTTAGGAATATTTTCCATAGGGTGATGGTTATGAAACAAGATAGAAAGGGGTTAGTTGGTGAATGAGAAGCAAGGAAATGGAGGCTGTGAGAGTGAACAATTATTTCAACATGTTTATTTCAATAGGTTTTACCTCAAAAGGAATGGAGAAATGAGATGGTAGCTAGAGAAGGATGCAAGGTTCAAGATTTTTTTTTTTTTTTTTTTTAGTATGGACAAACATACTTTAGAAAAGTGTGTTTAGTATACTCATAAAAATGATTATGGCAAGGTAGGTGGCAGTGTAGGGAGAGCAAGAAAGGAATTGATAATGGAAGAGTGGACTACTGAAAGCAGAGAATGCATGGGACCCAGAGTAACACTGAGAATGCAAATATTATGGAGACAGGCTTCTAGTTGAGAATATGAGATAATCTGTTTCCGATTGTTTCTATTTTCAATCAGGTGTGGCTGACTAAAGGGAAAAGTGGGAAAAATTTGGCAAGAAAGAGGAAAGTACAATTTTCTTTGGATAGGAAAAATGATCTTGCCTCAGCAATGTGAGGAAATTAGGTTTATCCATGACTAGCCTTCGGCCAATACTTCTGGTGTCCATTGTGACACTGATCCATATGTGACAATTTTCCTGGTTGATGAGAAAGAAAATAGTTGCTTTGTAGAGTGATTTCCATCCTAAAAATTTCAGTTGTTCTGATGGAGATTTGGAGAAATGGGTTTAAAAATGGGCTTGGCCTGAGTATAAGTGGTAAGAGTGAAGTAACTTTTTTTAGGGTATTTTCAAGTGAGTAGTCATGATAATTGGCCATAGACTCAAAGGTAGTAAGATAAGAAATATGGAAGGAGCTATATGTTGACAGACAATGGGGGTAAAAGATGCAAGTAAAAGGTAGGGAATTATTAAAAGTTGCTATAGCAGGAGTATTAAAGTAAGGAAGTAGAAAAATAAGATATGGTGGTCAGAGAATAAAGTATTTGAAGTCAAGATTTTTCTGTTAACGTAGTTACTTGTGATGATGCAGTTTACAGTAGGATAACTGAAATGAACAGATGAGTATAGCTGAAACAACCAGTGTGGTTTTACAGACAAGGAAATTCAAGACCCAGAGGCCAGGTGGTATGAGAGGGATCAAGATGGATGGTGTTGAGAAGGACAAAGAGTAGAAATGGAATAAAAAAGAATTACCATTCTTTTTTAGAATGAAATGAATTGGCAGGTAAATTTCAATGATGAAAGAGATTAACATTAAAAACAAAATGGCAGTCATAAAAGAACACAGATGGTAAAGATGATGATATGAGCATCAGTGAAACTGAAGCTGCTCTTCCTGATGCATGTCTGTGGTGTCTGGGGAGGAATCAGGAGAAAAGGGCAATGGGAAACATGAAGGTACATACCTAGAGTGACCTTATATCTTGTTAGTGTGGGACTATCGAGGGTCATGCATATTATAGCAGGGTAACTATTAGCAGAACCCACTTTTACTTTAAAAACTGTCCTAAATTGTACAATATATTATTTGGTCACTCTACATCTACTACATTTTGAACTCTTCTTTTATATGTTCCTCAACATATTTGTCTAGACTCATCTTTACCTTATGCTCTACAGAAATCAGAGGTCTTCACACTTGTACTCCTCTATCCTGGCTATTCAGACAGGTAAATATTTGCATTGTTTCTGAATTCTCTCATTAACCAAAATAGGAACTGACTACACAATGACTCCCAGATTTCCATAGGCTAACTGGTATAGGTTTGGTTCATAGGGAGAAACTGCAGTGCAGAAGATCTGAAGCAGCTGATGGGGAACTTACCTACTTTAAAATGTCCTGATACGTTTCACAAATCTGACCAAGTTTGAACAGCAGCCATTTCTGACTTTAACAAGCAAAGGAAAGTATGTGTGCACCTGTGAGTGTGTGTGCATGCGTGTGCTGTTAAAAGTAAGTCACAGGAATTTCCCTTTGACTAAATGCCACATAACAGTTGCACTGTCTAAGACCCCACTAAAGAATCCTAAAATTGGATAGGTGGGATTTATTAGATACCTTACACTTTCAGGGCATATTCCAAGCCTGGTCTCCTTAAATTCCCTTTGACAAATAAACCCAGTTATTCCAATGAGACTGCACGACCCTTTAGGTTCTTTAAAATCCTGGAAAACATTTTGTTCTGAACCTTGCACAGAGCATTTAATAAATAGATAAATAACTGATTGAATTTCTGATTAGATTATATGGAACTGACCCTTCTGTCAATATTTCTTTAGCCCTTGGACTTCAGTGGGGTTCACAAGGCTATGTTTTCCTATTTACTGCTGAACAACACCTGTCTTTTGACACTATAAAGTGGGGTTTATGATTCACTCTTAGGACTAGAATTTCTTTTCATCTGTGACTTCTTAGTCTCCAAAAAGCAGAGTGTGTTCACCAGTTAATTTCTGAGTATTTTCTTTCTATTGGCAATTTATTAAATTAGTAAGGAACTCAAAGTGGATATGTATGTTCCTTTATTTTTTCCAAGTAGGATACAACTTTCTAATAAAAGATCCAAAATAAAAGACAGTTTTATAAATGCTGCACATTCATTTATTTAATAAAAATTCACTGGATATGAAATCAAATGCATCATCACCCATTTGGACTGTATCTAATTTTGGCTTGCATTGTAGATAACACAGTAAATGCAATTTGTCATCATAAATGTATTATTATTTAATCATATGAAAGTTTTGGTTTATCTTGAGCAAACTTTATAGTGGTTTTAATACACAGAAGCCATTCCTGACAGATATGATGAAATAGATTTATCACTCTTGACAAATTATATTGCAAAATGTCCTCTCATGACTGCCCACAATGGAAACCGCACTGCCATATTCAACAGGAATGTCACCTGTGATTCTGATTTTATAACCTTGTTCACTGGCAGTCTAAAACTGCTTTTCTGTGGGACTATGGTAGACTTGGAGTGTGAGATGGTTATAAGAATAATTGTATGAATGAAGGAAACCTGTAGCCCTTTAAATCAAACTAAGTAGTGTTTTATTAAAGTGCTCAGCAAATCAATCTAAATTCAAGGGTAATAACACCCTAATCAGGTGGTAGAAAAAATAATAGGTTGTCATGCATGAGAAAAAATAGGCAATCATGGAATGTTTTCTTTAATTAGGTCGTGTAAAGTGGAGGAACGGAGTAGGAACTGGCAAGACATTCATCATGAGCAAGGTGGGAAATTATTTAGATGACTAAGGAAGGAAAATTGCATGTAATACATTTAGATTTGACTGGACAGAAAATTAAACCTTTTTTTTTTTAAGTATATGTACTATTTTGCTGACGATAACTATTGACAGGTGTGGGATTTTTCAAAGTGAAGTTTAGCCAGTTAGTCATCTAGTTTGCTAAGTCCACATATATTAATTGTTTTCTAATGATTTTTATTTCAGTGGGGCTCTGGGGCTCTGAATGTGGTCCTCTGGCATTCTTACTGCAAAACCGTCTCTCACCTGATGTGAAAGTTGGCTGCTAATAAACTTGAGGTTGACTATTAAGCACTTCTCACTTTCTTCTTAAACTGAAAGGAGTAATTAATGATTAATACTATCTGAGATAGTTAGTACACTTCTCTGTACAGGGAAACTTACAAATGACAACATCAGTAGACAGATTTCTTATTAGACACTGTCACCTTCACAACTAAGATTATTAAATATGTCTTTTTTTAAAAGCCTTAATTTGGGGAATGTAATGACATGATTCCAAATATTTGCAGTATTCTGACAACCACCTCATATAAAATTATGTCTGCCAAACGAAATCTGAGAACTCAGCCTTCACCACTCCAAAACATCATTAAACAATAGAAACATTACTGGTCCTTATTCCTCCACTAGATAAATTCATTTCTATGTCCCTAATGACGCAGCACAGCACATGAGCATCTATGTGGCACTCCACCATTGCTTTTATGTCAATCAACCATGCAGAGGGAACACATATACTAAGGAAAAGTTTGATGAGGTTTAGTTTCCACGAATTGCGATCATGATGTTTGTAAGTTGTGCCTGCGTGCTAAGTTGCTTCAGTAGTGTCCGACTCTTTGCGACTCTGTGGACTGTAGCCCACTAGGTCCCTTGTCGATGGGATTCTCCAGGCAAGAATACTGGATTGGGTTGTCATGCCCTTCTCCAGGAGATCCTCCCAACCCAGGGATTGAAACCATGTCTCTTATGCCTCCTGCATTGGTAGTAAGGTTCTTTAGCATTAGTGCCACCCAGAAAGCTCCTGTTTATAAGTTAAGAGGTGGCAAATACTAGCAGGCACAGCTAAGACATCTATGGACACAATCTCATTTGTTAAGTTCAGATTGACCTGAGAATCTTTTTTTAAGCAGACACTGTTGGTGCCTTGCCCAAATCTCCCTGACCCACTTCAGAGGTCAGCTTAGACTTCGGTGGACAGTTCCAGTACTTACTTTCTTTTAGTGGCTTTCTACCTCCAGCACCTATTTCTAGGAAGTCTGTTTTACTAGTGTGTGGGGTAAAAGAAAGCTTAGTGCCGAAATTGATGCTTTTGAACCGTGGTGTTGGAGAAGACTCTTGAGAATCCCTTGGACTGCAAGGAGATCCAATCAGTCCATCCTAAAGGAAATCAGTCCAGAATAATCGTTGGAAGGACTGATGCTGAAGCTCCAACACATTGGCCACCTGATGTGAAGAACTGACTCACTGGAAAAGACCCTGATGCTGGGAATGATTGCAGGTAGGAGGAGAAGGGGACAACAGAGGATGAGATGGTTGGATGGCATCACTGACTCGATGGACATGAGTTTGAGTAAGTTCCAGAAGTTGGTGATGGACAGGGAGGCCTGGCGTGCTACAGTCCATAGGGTCACAAAGAGTCAGACATGACTGAGTGACTGAACTGAACTGGGGTAAGAGACAGAACCAAGTGTTAAAAACCCAAGAGCGTGTCAGAGAAGCAACTCTCACACATTGAATGATGAAAGTGGTGTTAACACCTAGACTCCTTACCCCTCATAGTGACAGATCTGAGTCACATTCTGCACAGTGTTTTAAGGGGTCTCCAGGAGGACTGAGTCCCAGTGTCCCAAAGCAATAACTTCACATTAACTTAGCCACTGTTACCTTTTCTCCTTTCACTTTCTCATTTAATCTGCCCAATAAGATACTCATCTCTGGGTCTACTTTTGGAGTGATTTCTCAACACAGTACTCTGGGTAGAGATTACCAATCACCACTGTGGCCTATGAGATGGGAGTTCTCTGGCAATCCAGCCTTGGGTACTGGCAACACTATATCTTGACTTCTGCTGCAGCAGCAATAACCAAAGCATTGCTCTATTAGTTTACTGCCTTCTACTCTTA
Source organism: Odocoileus virginianus (assembly GCF_023699985.2). NCBI lineage: Eukaryota > Metazoa > Chordata > Mammalia > Artiodactyla > Cervidae > Odocoileus > Odocoileus virginianus. The sequence goes on along the minus strand of NC_069686.1, from coordinate 40,422,973 downwards.
ACTGGTCATTTCTCTATAATTACAAGACCAAATTATTTTGAGGCTTTTTTTTTTGGTTAGGCATATCCCCAATTATTCTACTTATGAATTACATGAAAGGTACCTTACAAAGTTTCACATGGCCTTTCATAGATAAATCCCTGCTAAAAAAAAATACCTCAGAGAATAAATTCTCAGAAGGACAAATTTCCCACAACTTTAAACAGGAAAAATTGTATTATTCTTCAATTCAAAAACTGACATCTATTTTTTAATAACTGGAAATTCTATATACATGGACACAGCTACTTTAAAGTTCAATATCATTCTATTAATTATATATGCTGTTTATCTGCTTTTGTTAAGCACTTTTATACCTACTATGAATTTTATATTTGAGATTATACTGAAACATAAAATGAAGACTACATTTATCATCATCAAAAAAATCTACAAACAATAAATGCTGGAGAATGTGTGGAGAAAAGGAAACCCTCTTGCACTGTTGGTGGAAATGTAAATTGACACAACAACTAAGGAGAACAATAAGGATGTTCCTTAAAAAACTAAACATAGAACTACCATATGACCCAGTAATCCCACTACTGTGTTATATACCCTGAGAAAATCATAATTCAAAGAGACACATGCACCCCAGCATTCCTTGTAGCACTATTTACCATAGCCAGGACTTGGAAGCAACTTAAATGTCCTTTGACAGATGAACAGATAAAGAAGATGTGATACATATATGCAGTGGAATATTATTTAGCCATAAGAAGGAACGAAATTGGGTCATTTATAGAGACGTGGATAAACCTAGAGTCTGTTATACAGAGTGAAGTCAGAAAGAGAAAAACAAGTATCATATTAATGCATAAATGAGGAATCTAGAGAAATGGTACAGATGAACCTATTTGCAGGGAAGGAAAAGAAATGCTAATGTAGAGAAAGGATGTGTGGACCCAGTGGTGGGGTAGGGGGTTAAGAGGTGGAATCAGTTGGGAGACTGGGGTTGACATATATACACTAACATGTGTAAAATAGATTGTTAGTGGGAACCTGCTGCATAGTGAAGGGAGCTCAGCTCGGTGCCCTTGATGACCTAGAACATGGCATGGATGGGATAGGGGGAAGTGGCAGAGAAGTCCAAGAGAAAGGGATACATGTATATAGCTGATTCACTTCACTGTGCAGCAGATACTAACAACACTGTAAGGCACAAATACCTCAATCATTAAAAAAAACACACAGAGATCAGTAAATATAACATAAATTAATAAAATGATGCATTTTGACTGATATAGTGTAAAAACTTATTATTTACTAGGCTAGCAAACCAGAGTAATCTGAGAGGAGATTATAACAAAATACATATGTTTTAAAAGGAATTATATCATAATGTTTCACATGAGAAATCCACATAGGCTCTTTAAGAAGTAAAGAAATCACTCATAAGCCCAAGGTAAAGAGGAAAAGTTCCATGTACAGTTGGATTTTGATAAACAATATTTACATATCTGGGGGGGGGAGTGTGCTTTAACTCCAAGATGGGCAGGCTTTCCTGAAACCCACTAATACAGTATAGCTATTTTTGTTTTCCACAATATCTGGCCCTGGTTCTTAAAATTTAGTTTCCATCAGAATCACCCAGGAAATTTTGTAGAAATGCATGTTACTAACCCTAGTCCCAGAAATTTTCACTAATTATATCTGGATAGGGCCCAGTAAATTGTGTTTCTCTAAGAATTCCATATGATTCTGAAATAGGAAGTTCACAGATCACATTTTGATAAAATCTAGTCTATTTGGTACCTAGTAAATTCTTGTTGAATCTAAATTTAAATGCTCCAACATACTGAATATAAATAATTTTTACCTTGCTTAAGAAGGAAGCCATAATAAAATTAAGATGAATATATTACATAATTTTCCATGATTACACTAAGCTATTGACTGACCATCAGTGAATATAAGAACAATTAAACTACTTCCTGAGGAGCAGATTCTAATTAGCCTACCTGAGATGTGTGCAGACAATTTAAATTGCCTGGTTTGGTCCCAGGAACGTGTACTGCATTTCATTACCATCAAGTAATATTAAATGAAGTTCATACTTGCGTAGCTTTCATATTTCCATGTGCTGCCTGACTGAATGTTAGCCTGAGCTCCATGAGGTCCGTTTGATTTAGTGGTTCAACAAGCCCGCCAAAGAGGTCCTATTGCCTCTCTTCCACCCATGAAGAACCAACCTACAAATCACTTGTCAACAACTTTGATCTACCTTGTTTCAGGTGGTTTGCTCTCTGTCTATTATTTCTGCTAAGAGACCCGTGAAAATTAAATACAGACCTTGCTGATGCTTGCCTGACCTGGTGCTCCATCATAACAGCAGTGTAATAGCAATAAATCATTTCAACTTTAATCTATTGTTATTGATGAATGTACAATTATTTGTCATCTAATATGCTGAAAATGATGACCAAAAAAAAATAGATCAACTTTTTTTCTTCTTCCAAGTGCGGCATTGATGGATTGTATCCCTAAGCTGTTATTACACTTATAATGTACTCCTTGGTACTGACAGCACAGCTAGTTTTTTAATCATTCCATAGTAATCAACTTAAGACAACATAGCAAGACTCATAACTCATGTTCTTTTCTTTTTTGGCAGTGATGGGAAATGAAAATGTTTTTATTCTTTTGAAATAATTCTTACCTGACTAGGCTGAAGATTGCTTTAAAATTGTAAATAAATGGCTGTTTATTGAGCTGGAACTGAAATGTGACATATTAAAATGTCTCTTTCTAAAGGGGGAAAAATTATTTAGGCTTGAGTGGAATGAGACAGCAAAAAAAAAAAAAAAGATTTTTTTGTTGTTGTTTTAACTGATTCATTGCTAAGTTGTTACATTAGGGAAATATTTTAGTAAACTCAATGTTACAGGCAAAAATGCTTCAGGGAAAAATGACAATGTTAAAATGAGAAACAATAATTGCTCTGAAAACACTACTATCTTGCTATAGGATCCTTTCCATTTATGCTTCAGTTATTAGCTCAGGTGACTGGTAATTTGTGTGATGAAACTCACAGATTAGAAATAAAAAGGTGATTTCATCAACAATTGACTCAAAGTTTCCTCTTAAACCAACAAAATATATATAGCTAAATAGAAAGCTCATAATCTTGAGGCCAAAATGCTTAAATCCCTCTCATAACTTGTTCTTATGAGAAGAAGTATTCTTGAACATTCATGATTAACATTAACCTAAATCTCTGCTGCTCCCTTCTATTCATAGGAATGATTTCCCCACAACTAAGAAAAAGAATACAAAGTGGCACTGCCTTGTCTAAATGAACAAATTTTTTATTCTAATATAGGGCCTGGCTTTTTATGTACTTAACTCAGGATCTGGTTCAAAACACAACCACATTCTTAGATTACAAAAGACAGACAGTTGGGATATATTGTAAGTAAGGAATAGATAATGACAACCAAATAAAATCTAATGAATCTACATCATGAGAAACACACTGGATGAAGCATAAGCTGAAATCAAGACTGTTGGGAAAAGTATCAACAACCTCAGATATGCAGATGACACCACCCTTACAGCAGGAAGCAAAGCAGAAATAAAGAGCCTCTTGATGAAAGTGAAAGAGGAGAGTGAAAAAGTTGGCTTACATCTCAATATTCAGAAAACTAAGATCATGGCATCCAGTCCCATCACTTCATGGGAAATAGATGGGGAAACAGTGGAACTAGTGACAGACTTTATTTTTTGGGGGCTCCAAAATCACAGCAGATGGTGACTGCAGCCATGAAATTAAAAGGCACTTACTCCTTGGAAGGAAAGTTATGACCAACCTAGATAGCATATTAAAAAGCAGAGACATTACTTTGCCAACAAAGGTCTGTCTAGTCAAGGTTATGGTTTTTCCAGTGGTCATGTATGGATATGAGAGTTGGACTATAAAGAAAGCTGAGGGCCCGAGAGTTGATGCTTTTGAACTGTAGAGTTGGAGAAGACTCTTGAGAGTCCCTTGGACTGCAAGGAGATCCAACCAGTCCATCCTAAAGGAAAACAGTCCTGAATAGCCTTTAGAAGAACTAACGCTGAAGCTGAAACTCTAATACATTGGCCACCTGATGCCAAGAGCTGACTCATTTGAAAAGACCCTGATGCTGGGAAAGATTGAGGGTGGAAGGAGAAGGGGACGACAGAGGATGAGATGGCTGGATGGCATCACTGACTCAATGACCATGACTTTGAGTGGACTCTGGGAGTTGGTGATGGACAGAGGGCCTGGTGTGCTGCAGTCCATAGGGTCGCAAAGAGTCGGACATGACTGAGCGACTGAACTGAACTGAAATGAATCTAGTGAAACTGAATATGTAGTCTATAGATCAATAGTACCAATAGACCCTGGAAACTTGTGACAATGCAAATATGTGGGCTTCAGCACCCTGAATGTGAATTTCTGGGCGTGGGGCTCAGGGATTCATTTAACAAAGTCTCCACTGGACCTGATAAATAAGGAATTTGGGAAGCTTGAATTGAATAAGTCTTTTTTCTCTTTGTGTTCCTTATTACTAGTAAAATGATCCAAGGCAGATACATGGCAGAAACCTGCTTCTACTGTAGACCAGTGTCACTAGGTAATGGAGGGCATACCTCTAAATCTGCATTTTGGCTTAAAATTCTCTATAATGTGACCGAGGGAAAGTCATTTACCTTGGATTTCCTCAGTTTTTCCTTCAATAAAATAGAAATAAGAATAGCACCAACCCCCATTATGTTGTTGAAAAGAACAATTATTTGACATACGTGAAGGACTTAGTATCAAGCATATAATAGATAGTCAATAAATATTAGCTATTAATATTATTGTTCACCCATATTTGGAGAATATTTTAGAGAGTTGAAAATGTCTGAGAGAGTTATAGGGACTTGAAAGAAAGTGGATAGTCATTTGTATTAAATAATGCTTTAAATCTTCAAAAGGCCAATTTGAAAATATTGTTTTATTGCTGCTACATGGTTGGAAATGCATGAAAAATAAAAATACAAGAAAATAATTACCATTCTTTAATTAGGCTTGTCAAATTTCTGACTTTCACAAAACAAAAACTGGCATGACATTTCAGGATTCAGATCATTAGTACATGTTGGTTTTCCACATCACTTAAAGGGCACAATATTCTAGTCTTAACCTAGTCATTACTTAATCTGTTTTGCCTTTCTCTGATATACCTGTTCAGTCTAAAATGCTACCTCCTTTGAAGCAAAATGATAAGGGTTTTAGGAGGTAAGCTTTACAGTGACTTGCTGCCATTAATCTACCTTTGGGGCGAAGCCAGGCATGTAGTAAATAGTCAAATTCAGCCTCATGAATCATAAGCTCCCATGTCTTATACTCACAATGTGTGAAGGGGAGCAGAACTGAAAAGAAGATTGAGTGTTCTCAGAGGTAGTGGAAAGTTCTAACCTGTCAAAACACAGAAAAGCTGTTTTCTGCAATTGCAGGAGACAACCAAGGGACTCTCATGATAGGGAAGACTTAACAATAGATCACATGCACTGAATAACAGTCATACCTGACTCTGTTCTTTTATCAGCCCATGATAAATGTATAGCATGGTGCAGAATCAATGACTTTCGGAAGTTATATTAATCATTCTGAAACATTAAATGTTAATTTGCTTTATTCTTTAATAGGCCTTTCTCTTTAATCATTGTCAGTTCCGTGATTATTCTTTGTGATGTTCCTACTTTCTGGATAGCAAGGACTTGTTTCTGGCACACTTTTAGCGACAGCATAGAAGATGACATTGTCCCATGATTTAACAACAACAGCAACAACAAAATTCCTTCTGTAATCCTAATAGATTATTGTAATGTTGCAATTATTTGTAATATTCCTGGAACTGCATTTTTCAAATGTCAAATCATCAAGCAAACTTCCAAATGATTTTCTGTGTCTCTTCCCAGCTACATTTTACAATTATTTTGCTAAGTTTTCTCCTAGTCCTGGAATCCTTTGTAAGATTAAGCAGTAATTTGCAAATGGATTCCTTTTGACATGTTCTTCCCATACTGATAATATCTTTATTTATCTGACTTCATTAATATAAGCCATACTCAGCTTATTATTCAGAAATTTTATTAAGATGAGGATCATTGAGAACAATTTGAAAAAACCTAATGCTGTTCATTGCAGCTGTTTCCGGACACCATTCTTTTAAACAAAAATCTTTAAATATACAAATAAATATTATGTTTATAAGGTTAATGAACAGAGACCGGAGGACATTTTCTCTTTCCAATACCATATATAACTGCATGATGGTTTTGTTTCAAATAAACTTATTTGGAAATGTAAATTTCCAATACTTGATAAAGAATAAACTCCAGAATTTCTTTATCTTTCATTTTCAGTATAACAGAAAATATGTCTGGCTAGTAGAACAAGCATTCAATATAAAAAAAGACACCAAGTAACATGACTTTTATCCAAGGTAAATTATGGGTTATTTGCCTACATGCTCTTATATTTGGTCTATTCTTAAACTTTTTAAATTTTGTTCCTTAGTGATCAAAACAGAAAATGAAGAAACTTAAGTATTAGTAAGTCATCAGATATGATATATATCAATTTATATATGGATGATGAGGAGTCAGTGAAAGTAAAGGGACAGAGTGCTTAAATAGGTGTTCCTAAATTGTTGGATCCTTACTGAACTCCACCAAAGTTTTGGTAATATGCAAAATCTAAATTATTTCCCCTAATTTTCAAAATATTAGAAGAACCATCAGGACACTAAAATTCTTAAGTCTTTATAGCTTTCTGCAGAATTCACTCTGTAAACTCCTAATTCACAAAATAACAATAATTTATTGAGAATTTGTTGGATAACTTTTTGGAGAAGACTCTTGAGAGTCCCTTGGACTGCAAGGAGATCCAAACAGTCCATCCTAAAGGAGATCAGTCCTGAGTGTTCATTGGAAGGACTGATGTTGAAGCTGCAACTCCAATACTTTGGCCACCTGATGCAAAGAACTGACTCATCTGAAAAGACCCTGATGTTCAGAAAGATTGTAGGCAGGAGGAGAAGAGGATGACAGAGGATGAGATGGTTGGAAGGCATCACTGACTCCATGGTCATGAGTTTGAGTCAACTCTGGGAGTTGGTGATGGGCAGGGAGGCCTGGCGTTCTGCAGTCCATGGGGTCACAAAGAGTCGGACACGACTGAGCAACTGATCTGAACTGAACTGGTTGAGAATTTATTTTCTCTGTGTCAGGTGCTCTTCTGAGTGCTTCTTACCAATTTGACACAAATACTCTCATTTAGCTAGAAATTAATGTTTGTGATATGAATAATTTCCCCATTGTTATTGAGGCCTAAAGTGAATTAACAGATGAGATATATGTGCTTCAATGGCTATTGCACTGAAGACAGTATTTGTATGCCAAATACTAAAAGTACTTTTCTACATATGCCAATCATCCTTGCAGTTAAAGTGAGGCCAAATATCTATCTCTAGTTCCTGGACTATGAATTGAGGTAAGGTGTGTAGCTTCTCACCAAGGCAGATAAGGAAGTGCTTATTCTTGTTAAGGCTGGTATGGAGACATGTTTCAGATGCTGAAATTACAAAAATGTAGAAGCCCACCTGCATTAGTTTCCTAGGGTTGACCTAACAAAGTACTGCAAAACCAAGTGACTTAAAGAACAGAAATTCATTGTCACATGGTTCTTGTGGCCAGAACTCTGTAATCAAGACATCAGGAGGGCTGTGCTCTCCCTGGAGGTTCTAGGGAAGAACTGGGTTTCTACCTCCTTCTAGCTTCTGGTAGTTTCAGACATCCCTTGGCTTGTAAATAGCCATTTTCCCCTGTGTCTCTTCACGTTGACTGCCCTCTGTGTGTATCTTTTTCTGTGCCCAAATTTTGCCATTTTATAACAGCACTGTTAAATTGTACAAGGGCCCACTCTAATGATTTCATCTTAACTTCACTGCATCTGCAAAGACCCTATTTTGAAGTAAGGTCACATTCTTGACTACTAGGGCTTCAGGTTTCAACAATATTTTTTTTTTTTGCAGGGACACAATTCAACCTTTAAAACCACTCAATCTGCATTACACATGAAACCAAGAAATCATTCTTTAACATTTCAGCACACTGAGATATGAGGATTGAGTTTTATTTTTTTATTATACCACAGGATAGCTTCTGTTCTTATCTTATACTATATTGACTTATTCTATGTTATAATACTAAGATCATGACATTTGGTCTCATCACCTCATGGCAAATAGATGGGGAAAGGGTGGAAAGAGTGACAGATTTTATTTTCTTGGGCTCCAAAATCACCGCAGATGGTGACTGCAGCCATGAAATTAAAAGATGTTTGCTTCTTGAAAGAAAAGCTATGACAAACCTAGAGAGCGTATTAAAAAGCGGAGACATCATTTTGCCAACAAAATCTATACAGTCAAAGCTATGGTTTTCACAGTAGTCATGTATAGATGTGATAGCTGGACCATAAAGAAGGCTGAGCACTGAAGAATTAATGCTTTTGAACTGATGCTGAAGCTGAAGCTCCAATATTTTGACCACTTGATGCAAAGAGCTAATTCACTGGAAAAGATCCTGATGCTGGGAAAGATTGAGGGCAAGAGGAGAAGGGGCAACAGAGGATAAGATGGTTGGATGGCATCACCCACTCAATGGACATGATTCTGAGCAAACTCAGGGAGACAGTGAAGGACAGGGAAGCCTGGCATGCTGCAGTTCATGGCATTGCAGAGAGTCAGATACAACTTGGCAACTGACAGCAATACCACCTCTGAACGATCTTCCTTTTCAGCATTTCTATTCCAACATAACGGCTGCTTGACCCAGTTGAATAAAACTATCTATGGGCAATATAACAAATTCTGATGCATAATCTTAGTTAAACCCCACATCACTCTAAAACACTTGTCCTGTTCATTTGTTACACACTTTGCCATTCTCCTCACTGGCTACTATTAGTTGTCAATATTCCGTTAAGACTCATAATCAACCCTAATTTGTTTTCTTTCTATTTCTTAAGACAATGGCAGTCACAATGATTACGTGAACCCTATACCTCTGTGAAATGTCTATTAGAATAATCAGCATGAGCATAACGCCCTAAATTTATGCATGGAACTACATATTCTCAGTAATATGGCTCCAGCCCACTCCATACCTCTCTCCTTATACCAGATAAGGCAGACATACAAAATGATGGGAAACATTTCCTATGAAGATTTTTCAGATTCCTATGCCTTTATTCATGCTGTTTTCTATGTATAATTGATCCACTCTCACCCCTCTCCCAGTTCTTCTATATGTATGCCTTAAAAAAGAAAAAAAAAAAAAAACACACATAAAGTTAAGGAGTCAGCTTTGAAGTATTCCCTAATCCTTTTAGGTAGAAATTGGCAATTAGTTAGAGTAGCACTTTGTTGCTTTAATAAACTTCCTTATAAAGAAAAAGAATAGATTGCACATTGATATAAGAAAATGCAGCCCTTTTATGGGAAAACAACTTTTCCCATAAAACTCTGTTTTAGCGGTCAGTTAGCTCTTCTTCACTTGGTACCTAAGTACATACAGCCCTCACTGCCCCTTACACATCACTTCTTTTATAAGATCTGTTGTACTAAATTACATTCTGCATTATTTTTTCATGATTTTTTCTCCAAATAGATTCTGAATTTATTGTGAGAATACATAAAGCTTTGATAATTGTGTTTTCTGAGTCCAGACTTTTACCTGGTACAGGGAAGGAACAAAATTGTGTATATTTCACTTAATTACTGGATAAAGCAAATTTATTCATTTCTGCTACTATTATTACCTTCATTGTCCTGATTTATGGTATCATACAATCAAATATAATCAAAAGATATCAAATTTATTGGTAATATCTGCTTATTTTTTCTAGCTCTGAAAGGTAGTTGGCTATATTCATAGCTAAGCTTTTTAACTAGGCCTAAAACCCTTAATCAACCTCTAACATTGCTGGGGGCATCTAATTGCTCAAGTATTCAAGTAATAGAATGTGCAAACATATATTTTATATTAGTAAAGCCTCATAATATCCAATTTGGTTATTACTATTTCCAATGTTTTGAAACTCAGTGTTATTTCTAGGAAGTTTATATGATAATGAATTTTTCCTATTTTATTTATTGCTCAGAATTGTTTGGGCTATGGCATTCACACCAATTGTGAAATAACTGAAAACTAACAAACTATGTGGGGAACTAAACAGGAAGAAGAAAGTCTGAATATGCAGCTGCATGGAACTGCACGTATTAAAATTTATTTTAAAATTTTATGATTGGTTTCAATTTTATTATGTATAGTTTCACATTTTTATTTGTTTCCACATGTGTTAGCTAAAATGAATTGTTGTAATTAGTATAAATTGCTGTATAAGAGAAATAAAGAAGTTAAAGCTATCTTGAGGCCACTATAGCTCAAAATGTGGTCAGGAATGTCCCAATTCCTCTTCACCACATGCCATCATTAAAATGTTACACACTTACTGAACAGAATTTTTAAAGAAACCCAACAGCAAAGTCAATAACATTACTTCTGGATTACAAATCTCATCATAAAATTGTATCAAGACAGCATATCTGTTGTCATTAAACCAATAATATTGAAATATTTGCAAACAGTTGTTTTATAAATTTGAATTATAGCTGCCCAAATTCTGTATTCCTCAAAAAAACCTCAACAACTCTTCTTTTTTATAATGCTCTAAGTGCCTGAAATCCCAATATAAACTCCAGAATCACTTACATATCTATGCAAACAAAAGGCAAATGTGGCTTTTGAAACCACAAATTCTGATGGGCGAAGTATAACTTAGTTTTATATATTAAATTCATTTTAATTTTCAGACTCTTTTCTCACTAGTGGTAGAAAAATCAGTTAGTTAACATTAGATAAACTTGATCACTCTAGTATTTTTTTTTCAGTCATTTCAGGTCTAAATTCAGGCAATCAAGATTTCTCTCTCTCTCCCCTTTCTATGGGCTGGATAACTTACGTATTCATGCTTAAACTTATCATGACCTCAAGAGGAAAAGTCTGATGAGGGGTTAGTTTCTGTCTGTGATGGCCCTACTGAGTTCTAAACTTCTCTTTACATCCCAGATATCATGGCTCTTCCACACTGGCAACTGCGTTACTGGACACAGTTTCCACTGGGCACCAATTACATAACCCGATCTGATACTTTCTAGCATCCTGGCCAGCTCATTTGAACTCTTTCTCAGGCTCTGCAAATGCTGTATTCTTCTCCACTTAATGTGCAATGTAAAAATCCATCCCTTACTGTCTCAGTCATCCATATAGGAAGTGGATCACATAGCCCTTATAGTTTCACAGTCCACAAAACTACTATGGTGTTTTATCACACCCCAACTCAGCCTGGAATTCTGAGCACAGAATTCCCATTTACAGACCCTCATTCTATTTTTACAAATTCTCAGCAGTTAAACTCGTCTTAGATTTCATTATATTCCAATCATCATCCTTATTTATGTGATAAATGTACTTTTGTTACTATTTAAGCAAAACAGAACTTCCCAGGTGGTGCTAGCGATAAAGGAGATATAAGAGATGTGGGTTCAATCCCTGGGTTGGAAGATCCCCTGGAGAAGGAGATGGCAACCCACTCCAGTATTCTTGCCTGGAAAATCCCATGGACAGAGGAGCCTGGTGAGCTATAGTCCACAGGATCACAGAGAGTTGGACACGACCTTGACAGGCATGCATTCCTCTGGTCAGTGTTGGGCAGCATCTTCCCTTTGCAAGCTGAACTGTCAGCACTCTCATTGCTCTTCTGGTCTGATCAGCGTGATAGCCTTTCACTGGATATGTTAGTTCATGCCTGTCAAGAATCTTGTCTGCCTCAAATATTTTACCCCCAGGCTTCTCCATACTCAGACCACATGACTATACTTACTTAGAGTCATCTAAATAGTGTTCTGACAGCCTACCTTAAATTGTACAAGTAATGTACTGCTGGACACTCATACACTTTATTGTATATGAATATATCAGCATATTTTGTGCACTGCACTCTCAAGAGTTTTACTTTCTATTTGATGTCAGAATACTTACAAGAAAGACTTTTTTCTGTGTCTACAAGACTGAAAATATAGTGAATTTAGTTAGAAAAGTGCCTTCTTACATGGGGTCCCAATGTCCTTTTCTCAAAATTCTACAGTATGCACATTCCTGATCTATAATATCTACTAGTATAAATACTGTGTGAATTTTTAAGTGACCACTTGAAGTAGAGTTGCTCAACGATAATGGATCTTTGACTATAATTCTGGTGTATTTATCCAATTTACTGTAAAACTTGGCTGTTATTGGCTATTTATAAATATTTACCCAAGGTTTATTGTTACTTGGGCTTCCCTGGGAGATCAGATGGTAAAGAATATGCCTATAATGCAGGAGACTCAGGGTTCAATCCTTGGGTCAGGAAGATCTCCTGGAGAAGGGAATGGCTACCCACTCCAGTATTCTTGCCTGGACAATTCCATAGACAAAGGAGCCTGGCAGGCTACAGTCCCTAGGGTCACAAAGAATTGGACACAACTGCGTGATTAACACTTTAACACTATTGTTTAGTACATAAATGTCCAAGACATTTAACTATGCGTAACTTGTTTCTGTAAGTGAGACCTTATTTGCTGGGAAAGCATAGTCAAACATACACCAAAAGCACCTCACAGAGGAGAGGCATCTCTCAACTAGCAAAGCTATAAAGTGAGGGTGACAGAGAAAGCCTGGGAACCTCTGTACCTGTGTAAGTACTGTGTGTAAGTACCTCATACTCAGCTAGCACCAGGCAGCAGCCAGTTATTGATTCCACACAGCTGAGTCACACAGACTTCATTCTCTCTGGGACTTAGCCAGAAACAAGGTTTATTAAGCCTTAGATCACTTTATCATCAAGGTTAACTCCTCACTCTAAGGGCCATTAAGAGTGCTTTATTATTAGTTTGTAATTTTGTATGTTTTAAGTGAAATGACATTATTTTGCCCAAGTGAATAAAATGAACTACAGTAATTGTAATTGCTATTGCCAGACTCCATAGTGAGCCTCACAGGATTTTCCAAAAGTAAAATGACAATGCTTCATCACCAACCTGGCGACCATCCCGCCACAATGATTTCTGGCATATTTCCAACATTTTTCAACAATTCTTGGGTGTCCCTGCATAAGATATATGGCATGTCAAAGTCCAGATTCATTACCTTTCCACTTTTTTTTTCCCTTCAGTACAAGATAATCCTTCATCATTGACTCATTTTTTAAAGGAGTCCTCCAGTTAAAAATATATCAAGATCTTGCCACCAGATTTCTTGACACTGTCTCGTTATTACAGAAAAGAGTATGTTCAAGGAAACTAATGGGTAGTATAATGGCCGCATGACAAAGCACAGAACTACACACAAGATGGATAGCATTGACATAAGATGATAAACTGGAGTACCTGAACACTCATGGGGATTAAACTGTATTCAGTTAAGAAAAGTGCAATGGAGAATTAAGGAGAACCAACATTATAGAAAATCTGAATATAACAAATTCTTTATGCCTTAGGCCAACATTACCTGGATCCTTTCCTGAGAGAGAATCTCATCATGTGATGCTATTCTTTTGCCCATTCCCCTGCCTATTCTCTTGCTTCATATCTGTCCATACACATGCAGTACTCACTACAGACACACGAAAGGACACACGTGGAGCCAGCCACCCTGACCTCCCTCATTTTGGCTACTTTTGTACATGACCAGGGTTTTGTTCTTCTAATACCCTCCACTTGAAATTGCTTTCCTTCCCTTACTCTCTGCTCTACTAATTTAAGACCAGAGTCCATCTGGTTCTTCCAGAAACATTTGATTTGCAGTGAAAAAGAAACTGAACTGGAACTAACTTAAGTCAAACTGTGGATGCCACATGAGACAAGCCACTTCTCACAGAAGTACGGCACAGCCCAGCGATTAGGAAATAGTCTTGATTTGGCTTTTGCAGATGAAGTTCCAGTTCCCTCCCACATGGTGATGAGATTTGAATCCAGCCTTACCCAAACTCTGCTAACACTCAGCTGGATGATCTGTTGCATCTACCTGTGGGGTTGGTATCAATGAATAAACAAGCTTCATACAAGTAACATTAGAAATTATTTTCAGAACAGGCATGGAAACTTTCTTCATCATTCTCCATAATCCTCAAAGAGAATGTTGAAGAATTCTAAATGTCCTTAATTTGAACATGTCCAACTACTGATATCCCCTGGAGGAGGGCATGGCAACCCACTCCATTCTTGCCTAGAGAATCTCATGGACAGAGGAGGCTCATGGGTTATAGTGCATGAGGCACAAAGAGTCAGACATGACTGAAGCAACTTTCCACACACACCACACAAAACTACTGATATTTACTGAAATATTTACTGAAGTCTTTAAACAACAACAACCTGAAAACACTAACTTGTGTCCATTTTGTTTGATTAAAAATACAATGTGCTTTCAGAACTTCAGAGTTAAACATTCATGTAATATATCTAGATAGCTTCTTGGTACTGTACATGAAGAAAATAAACCTAGGTAGGTTTACTAAATTATTTTATTAAGGATGAATTTCAAAAGCAATATGACCTTCAAGGGGTCTGTATATACTAAGCAGACAGAAATTAGACTCCAGAGGCAATTATATAGTTGATTAACCATGGTTAGTCTCTGTACCACCATATTAAATATCCTTACCCTAGTTTATCTTCTTTTAAAATCCAGGATAATTGTACTTCATAGGATTATTTGAGAGATGCATAAAATATCAGAGACTCATAGATCAGTAACTAGCATAGAACAGGCTACCAAATAACTTTTATCTTTCTACTTAACTCATATTTAGTTGAATTTATGACACTATTCATCTCTTTAATGCATTAGATAAGTGTACACCATATACTGGGTTTCCCTGGTGGCTCAGTTGGTAAAAAAATAATCCTCCCGCAATGGATCTGGGTTTGAGACCTGGGTTTGAACCATAGGTCAGGATGATCCCCTGGAGAAGGAAATGGCAACCAAGTTCAATATTCTTGCCTGGTAAATCCCATGGACAGAGGAACATGGCCGACTAGAGTCCATGGGGTTGCAATGGCCGAATGTGACTTAGCAACTAACTCACCACCATACCATATACCACTTTTTACTTACTTTTATATTACAGTTGAAAATGTGGAATACTATTTTGGAGGTATGTATGTACATGTTTTACATACATGTTATGTTCCCCTCTGTACCTTACTGTTCTCTTACCAAATGTGAAATTACTAGAACAAAGGCAATGGCATATTATTTGGAGGCAAATTATTTGAAAACCTCATGGCTATACACAATAATTATTTTTTTAACTCTTTTAGTTTCTCTGAGTCAGATATTCAAACAGGTATAACAGAGATGGCTTATGTCTGCATTATGATGTCTAAGGCCTCAGCTGTCTAATAACTAGAAAATATATCATAGACATTACTTTCGATCAAATAATGTCATCACCACATTGGGGCAGTCATTTTTGGAAAATCTCTTTTTCAGAGAAAGAAAATGAGCATTTAAATTTCAGAAGATATGGCCAAATTGTTCAACAAATTGGCTTTACAATTTATGCTTCAAATGGCATCTATAAGTAGGTAAACATTTGACTTTTTCAGTTCAGTTCAGTTCAGTTGCTCAGTCGTGTCTGACTCTTTGCGACCCCGACCCCATGAATCACAGTACACCAGGCCTCCCTGTCCATCACAAACTCCCAGAGTTTACTCAAACTCAGGTCCATCGAGTCCATGATGCCATCCAGCCATCTCATCTTCTGTTGTCCCCTTCTCCTCCTGTCCCCAATCCCTCCCAGCATCAGGGTCTTTTCCAGTGAGTCAACTCTTCACATGAGGTGGCCAAAGTACTGGAGTTTCAGCTTCAGCATCAGTCTTTCCAATGAACACCCAGGACTGATCTCCTTTAGGATGGACTGGTTGGATCTCCTTGCAGTCCAAGGGACTCTCAACAGTCTTTTCCAACACCACAGTTCAAAAGCATCAATTTTGTGGCACTCAGCTTTCTTCACTGTCCAACTATCACATCCATACATGACCAACTGGAAAAACCATAGCCTTGACTAGATGGACCTTTGTTGGCAAAGTAATGTCTCTGCTTTTTAATATGCTATCTAGGTTGGTCATAACTTTCCTTCCAAGGAGTAAGTGTCTTTTTTAATTTCTTGGCTGCAATCACCATCTGCAGTGATTTTGACTTCTTAATGTTAAAAATATATATATTTTTAAATGACAGTTATCTTGAGCCAATTATCTCAACCAAGACAAAGAAACAGAATTTGTATTCAATTAATTAGAATATTCCTAGTGCTGTTTGTAATAAAGCTCTCAAAACAAAGCTCTCAAAATATAGATAGATTACTTAGCATTTTTATGCTTCCATTTACTTGTAAAATTGAGATAATTTACACAATCTTCCTCAAAATACTGTTATAAAAATGAAAATGAATTAAAATGTTATATCTAAAGTCCCCATTATAATAAGTAACTAATGCTTAAAATTAGCACTATATGTTCATTTTATAACAACAATCAATCTTATGGGCTTCTCTGGTGGTTCACACAGTAAAGAATCTGCCTGCAATGCAGGAGAATTCGGTTCAGTCCCTGGGTTGGGAAGATCCCCAGGAGGAGGGCATGGCAAACCACTCCAGTATTCTTGTCTGGAAAATCCCAGTGGATTTGCCTGGCGGGCTATAGTCCATGGGCTCTCAAAGAGTCAGACACAACTGAGTGACTCAGCACAGACATCAATTTTATTATTCTATTTTTTTTCACACCTTTCCATTTCCCCATGCAAACTTTTTTTTTTCCATTTATTTTTATTAGTTGGAGGCTAATTACTTTACATCATTGCAGTGGTTTTTGTCATACATTGAAATGAATTAGCCATGGATTTACATGTACTCCCCATCCCGGTCCCCCCTCCCACCTCCCTCTCCACTCGATCCCTCTGGGTCTTCCCAGTGCACCAGGCCCGAGCACTTGTCTCATCCCATGCAAACTTTTAAATAAACTTTTAACACTCTATCTTCAACTGTTTTTAAACCTGCAACATTGTATAATCTGATCTTAGCACTATAAATATTTTACAAAAGATAATTTTACTAAGAACATTAGCAACCACTCATTTTCTAAATTAAAAAACAGTCTTTAAATTTTACAATAGCTCTCTTAGCTACTTTTGACACTAGTCATTTACCTTTCTTGTTAATGTATACATATGTATGTATTTATATGTGTACACATGTTAACTCCTTCAGGAAGTGTAAAAGACAGTTAAATTCACTTTCTTAAACACAGGAGATTAAAATTAACATTTAAATATAAAATAATATTTGAAGACTATTATAATTGTACATAAGTTATTTATGTACAATTTTATCATTATTTGATATTAAAATGAAAAATAATTTATTGCTCATGGCATAATCCAAAGAAACCAAAGGACAATGGGGAATGACATCTTCAGGGCTAAACAAATTAGAACAATCAACACAAAAATCTCTAGTGGGCAAAATTATCTCTAAAAAAAAATAAAAAAGAATCCAAAAACTTCTCAGAAGAAAAGTAAAAGATAGAGAAAGTTCATTGCCAGAACTTGCATAACAAGAGATTTTAAAAGTAGTTGTTCAGATAAAACTATGATACAAGGTAGAATAGTGTAAGTGGACACAAAAAAAGGGGAAGTATGAGAAAAGGAATAAATGACAATTATATAAAACTGTTTTTCTTATTTTAATTGTTTTAAAAAAGCGAAAATAGAAGCAATGGTATTGTATATATGTTACATATAATACAAAGTCTAGTTCATGATATAGACAGCATAAAGGAGGGAAAGGAGATAAAGGAGAATATTGCTTTAAGGTATTTTCACAACACATGAGGCAATATGATGGTATATAAATATATAATCTGATCAACTAAAAATAAATATTTTAAATTATAAGGTAACCACTTAATTTTTTTAATTGAAACAAATTTACTAAGGCTATAGTGGAAATACAGCGGAATCAAAAATACAACATTAAGTTTAAAAGTAAGGCAAGAAAATAAAGGACAGAAAGAAACAAAACATATGGATAACAAATGAAAAATAACAGAATGGTAGGTTTTAATCCAGCCGTATTAACAAGCCCACTAAATGTAAACAGTCTAAATAGATCAGTAAAATATAGAGATTGTTAGATTGTATACAAAACTAAGTCACACTACATGTCTTCTACATGAAACATACTTTTTTTATAGACATATTTATGGCACAGTGATTTTGACAGTAATGTTAGTTAACAACCACATCCATAAACCCACATAGTTAAAACGTGTTCATTTGTTTTAGTGAGAACCTTTACAAAATAAGGATGTATATAAATTGAAAGAAAAGAGTAGAAAATATACATACTGTGCAAAAACTAGTCAAAAGGAAGCTGGGAGAACTACATTAACACTGGATAAAAACATTCAGAACAAGAAATATTACCACAGAAACATTAAATGATAATATAGAGTTCAGTTAGCTAAGAGGAAAATTAATCCTTAATGCATAATACCTTTCTTTAGAGCTTCAAAATAATGAGACAAAAACTAATAAGACTGAAATGAGAATTAGATAAATACACAAATACAGTTGGAGATGTCAACACTCCCTCTCAGTAAATAATACAGCAAAATAAAAACAAAAATTGACAGAATTCAAAGGAATAACAGTTCTACAGTAATATTTGGAGATGTCAGTACTGTACTTTCAGTAATGGACAGAATGTATACAGAGAGATCAACAAGACAATTTAAACAACATTACAAACCAACTAGATATAACAGTCACAATTTCAACACTCTACCCAATAACAGGAAAGGAGAATACGTATTTTTTTCAAACACATGAGACACATTCTTCTGGACATACAATGTGTTAGGTCACAAAACAAGTCTCAATATAAAAAGACTGAAGTCATAAAAATATCTCATCTAATCATAATAAAATAAAACTAGAGATCAATAGCAGACAGAAAATTGGAATACTACAAAATATGTGGAAATTAAACAATGCATTCCTAAAATAACAATGAGTCAAAGAAGAAATTGCAAGGAAGATTAGCAAATACTTTGTGACAAATGAAAATGAAGGCCCAACATACCAAAATGTATTATTGCAGAGAAATGTTTAGTGGCAGAGAAAAACAGTGCTTAGAAGTAAACTTATAGTTGTAAATGCCAACATATAAAAAAGAAAATCTAAAATCAATAGCTCAAACTTCATATCTAAGTGAAATAGAAAAAGAAGTTCAAACTAAACCCAGAGCCAGCAAAAGGAAGGATTAC
Source organism: Odocoileus virginianus (assembly GCF_023699985.2). Taxonomy (NCBI): domain Eukaryota; kingdom Metazoa; phylum Chordata; class Mammalia; order Artiodactyla; family Cervidae; genus Odocoileus; species Odocoileus virginianus. The sequence goes on along the minus strand of NC_069686.1, from coordinate 40,403,486 downwards.
AGTGGAAAACCTGCAGCTGGTATATTGTTAAGAATATACCAATTATGACTTGCTGAATGATGAAGCTCAAGCCACCTGTATACGGGTGGCATGTAGCTTTCTCAGCATCCAAGTTTCAACTTTGGCAAAGTGAAAACCCAGGACTTGTTTTGAATGAAGGTACAGTTTCAACACACTAACACAAGGAAAATAAAGTCATAATTACTTACAAATACAAGAACAGGGTCCCAATGAGTGAGCGACTCAGTTTAGACCCTTTGACCCAGTTAGCTAGTTAACAGGACATAACAGAAAAGAGAGCAAGCAACTATTACTATAAAGTAGTTGGGGAAGTGGTTACAAACTTTTCATGGGCTCAAATCAAAGTGGTTATTTTAAAAGGTTCCTCAAGAAAAGCAAGGTAGGAACTTGGGTGGGAATCCTAAGCTTAGGTCCTAATCTAAACATCCAGATTCTGGGAGTAAGAAGCATTGTCATACTGTAAAATAACTAACTCAAAATGGCTTTTTCCACCATAATGATATAATAAAGATTAGAGCATATATAAACAAACAAAAAAAGGAAAACAATATAATCAATAAAACTGAAAGCTTGTTCTTTCACAAGATCAACCAAGTTTTAGCTAGACTGATTAATAAAATTTTAGCTAGATTAAGTTGATAAATATTTACCTAGACTGACTAATAAAAATAGATACAAATAAGTTAAATTAGAAATGAAAGTAGGCTCTTTCCTACTGACTTTCAGAAAGGGAAAAGATTATAAAAGAATACTATGAACAATTGTACACAAATAAATGCTATAGCCTGTATAAAATAGACAAATTCTTAGAAACACTCAAACCACTGAAACGAATTTCAAGAGGAAATAAAAATCAGAATAGAGAATGGCCTGGTGGTCCAGGGGCTAGGACTCTGCACTCTCACTGCTGAGGGCCCAGGTTCAACCCCTGACATAGAACTAAAATCCTACAAGCTTTGCAGAGTGACTCAAAGAGAAAAAAAGTCATAATAAATTTACAATAAAGAGACTGAGATGGAAAAAATATTACATTCAAATGGAAATCAAAAGAAAGCTGGAGAGGTAAGACACATGTCAGACAAAACTGCCTTTAAAATAAAAAAGACTGTTACAAGACACAAGGAAGGACACTACATACTTATCAAGGAATCAATCCAAGAAGAATATATAATAACTGTAAATACATATACTCCCAATATAGAAGCACCTCAATAGTGGCAGACTTTAACATCTCACTTACACCAATGGACAGACTGTCTATACAGAAAATTAATAATGAAACACAAGGCTTAAATGAAACATTAGAACAAATAAAATGAATTGGAACTTATAGGACATTCCATCTGCAAGCAGCAGAATACACTTTCTTCTCAAGTGCACAGGGAATATTCTCCAGGATATTTTTTAAGCACATATTCTGGCCACAATGCTTTGAGATTAGAAATCAATTACTGGGGGGAAAAACACAAACACATGGATGCTAAACAATATGTTACTAAATAACTAATGGATCATTAAAGAAATCAACACAGAAATAAAAAAAAATACTTAGAGAAAAATGACAATGAAAACACAATGATCCAAAACTTACAAGATTCAGCTAAAGTAATTCTAAGAGGGAAGTTTATAGCAATACAATTTTATGACAAGAAACAAGAAAAATCTCAAATAAACAACCAAACTTACACCTGAAGAAACTAGAGAAAGAAGAAACAAAACTCAAAGCTAGTAGAAGGACATAAATCATAAAGATCAAAACAGAAATAAGTGAAATAGAGATGAAGAAAATAATGGCAAAGATCAATAAAACTAAAAGGTTGTTCTTTGAGAAGATAAACAAAAATAACAAACCTTTAGCCAGACACATCAAGGAAAAAAAGGAGAGAATTCAAGTAAATAAAATTAGAAATGAAAAAGGAGATGTTACAACTGACACCACAGAAATACAAAAGATGTTAAGAGATTGTTACAGGCTACTCTATGCCAATAAAATGTACAACCTAGAAGAAATGGACAAATTTGTAGAAAGGTGCAACTTTCCAATACTGAACCAGGAAGAATTAGAAAATATGAACAGACCAATCCCAAGTATTGAAATTGAAACTGTGATTAAAAATCTTCCAAGATCTTCCAAGAAACAAAAGTCCAGGATGAGATGGTGTCACAGGCAAATTTTATCAAACATAGAGAAGAGCTAACACCTATCCTTATCAAACTCTTCTGAAAAATTACAGAGAAAGGAACACTCCCAAGTTCATTCTACAAAGACACCATCAGCCTGATACCAAAACCAGACAAAGATATTACAAAAAAACAAAATTACAGACCAATATCATTGATGGATGTATACACAAAAATCTCCAACAAAATACTATTTCAAATGGAATCCAACAACACATGAAAAGGATCATACACCATGATTAAGTGGGATTTATCCCAAGGAAGCAAGGTTTCTTTGATATATGCAAGTCAGTGTGATAAACCATATTAACAAATAGAGGAATAAAAACTATGTGTTTATCTCAATAGATGCAGAAGAGCTTTTGACAAAATTCAATACCCTTTTATGATAAAAATACTCCAGAAAGTGGGTATACTGGAGTATACCCACTTTATCTCAACATAGTAAAGGCTATATAAAACAAACCCTTAGCAAACATCATTCTCAATGGTCAAAAACTGAAAGCATTTCCTCTAAGATTAGGGACAAGACAAGGATGTCCATTCTCACCACTATTATTCAAAGCAGTTTTGTAAGTCATAGCTATGGCAATCAGAGAGGAAAAAGAAATAGAAGGAATCCAAACTGGATAAGAGAAGTAAAACTGTCACTGTCTGCAGATGATACTATACATAGAAAATTCAAAAAATGTCACCAGAAAAATATTGGTGCTCATCAATGAATTTGGTAAAGTTGCGGGACACAAAATAAGTACACATAAATTTCTTGCAATCCTATACACTAAAAATGAAAGATCAGAAAGAGAAATCAGGGAAACAATCCCACTTACCATCACAACAAAAATAACAAAATACCTAGGAATAAACCTGCCTAAATTGGCAAAAGACCTGTACTCAAAAGACCTGTAAGACACTGGTGAAAGAAATCAAAGATGATAACAAAGGGATGGAGAGATATAACATGTTCTTGGATTAGAAGAATCAAAATTGTGAAAATTATTATAATACCCAAAGGAATCAACAGACTCAATGTAATTTCTATCAAATTATCAAAGGCATTTTTCACATAATTAGAACAACAAAAAAATTTACAATATGTGTGGAAATACAAAAGACCCTGAAGGCCAAAGTAATCTTGAGAAAGAAAAAAGGAGCTGGAGGAATCTGGCTCCTTGACTTCAGACTATACTACGAAGCTACAGTAATCAAAACAGTATGGTACTAGCACAAAAACAAAATATAGATCAATGGAACAGAATAGAAAGTCCAGAAATAAACCCACACACCTATGGTCACCTAACCTATGACAGGAGGCAAGAATATACAAAGGTGACAAGAATATACAATGGAGAAATGACAATCACTTTAATAGGTGATGTTGGGAAAACTGGACAGCTACACAGAAAAGAATGAAATTAGAAAATACAGAAAAATAAACTCAAAACGTATTAAAGACTTATATGTAAGGCTGGCCACTATAAAACTCATAGAGGAAAACGTAGGATGAACACTCTATAACATACATTACAGCAAGACCTTTTTCAACCTGTCTCCTAGGGTAGTGAAAATAAGAACAAAAATAAACAAATGGGATCCAATTAAACTTAAAAGCTTTTTCACAGAAAAGGAAACCACAAAGAAAACAAAAATACAACCCTCAGAATGGAAGAAAATACTTGCAAAAAAAGCAACAGACAAGGGATTAATCTCTAAAATACACAAACAGCACATATAGCTCAATATCAAGAAAACCAAAAATCCAATCAATTAAGGGGCAGAAGATCTAGACAGAGGTTTCTCCAAAGAAGAAGTAAAAATGGCCAAAAATTGCAAGAAAAGATGTTCAACACCACTAATTATTAGGGAAATGCAACTCAAATCTACAATGAGGTATCATCTCACATCATTCAAAACGGCCATCATCAAAAAGTCTACAAACAACAAAAGGTGGAGAGGGTGTTGAGAAAATGGAACCCTTCTGTGCTGCTGGTGGGAATTTAAAATGGTAGAGTCACTATGGAGAATGGTATGGAGGTTCCTTAGAAAACTAAAAATAGAACTACCATATGACCCAGCAGTCCCACTCCTAGGTATGTATCCAGAGAAAACAAAAACTGGAAAAGATCCATGCACTGTACCATGTTCACTGCACCACTATTTACAATAGCCGGGCCATGGAAGCAACTGATATGTACATCAACACTGGAACAAAGAAAAAGGATGTGGTATATATCAATATATAATGGAATATTACCCGGTCATAAAAAGAACAAAATAATGCCATCTGCAGCAATGTGGATGGACTTGGAGATGCAATACTGAGTAAAGTGAGGCAGACACAAAAAGGCAAATAGCATATGATATTGCTTATATGTGCAATCTCAAATATACAAATGAACTTCTTTTAAAAACCAGAAGTAGAGTCAGAGATGTAGAAAACAACCATGGTTACCAGGGAATGGGAGAGGGGATAAATTGGGAGATTGGTATTCGTATGTATAAAAGAGGTGGTTAATAAAAACCTAATGCATAGCACAGGGAACTTTACTCAATACTCTGTAATAGCCCAAATAAAATAATCTAAAAGAGAGTACATATATTCATATATATGACTGATTCACTATTCTGTACACTTGAAACTAGCACAATATTGTAAATCAACTATATTCCAATAAAGTTTTTTGAAAGAGATTGATTCAATAATCAAAAAACATAACAAAACTTTCTAACAAAGAAAAGCCTGTGACCTGATGGATTCAATGCAAATTCTACTAAACATTTAAAGAGGAATTAACTAAGAGCAATTCTTCTAAACTCTTCCAAAAGAGAAGAGGAGGGAAGAATTTCTAACTCATTCTATTATGCCAGCATTACCTAATGCTAAAGTCAGATACAGATATCATAAGAAAAGAAATGTACTGGCCAATATACTGTATGGACATAGCTGGAAAATTTCTCAACAAAATGTTAGCAAACTAAATACAATAGCACGCTAAAGGAATATAGACCAGGGCAAAGTAGAATTCATCTTAGGAAAATAAGAGCAGTTGAACATATGAAAACCAATCAATGTAATACACCACATAAATACAATGAAGAAAAAACAGGATCATCTTGATTAACACAGAAAAAAAGAAAATACCTTTCATAATACAATACTCAGAATACTAGGAATAAAGGGAAACTTCTTCAAATTGATAGAGAGCATTTATAAAAACTGAGAGCTAATAGTACACTTAGTAATGAAATTAAAAAATGACAGTTTTCCACTCTAAGATGAAGAATAACAGAAGGATGCTCGCCATGTCACAGTTACTAAACTTTGCACTGGATGATCTAACAAGAGCAAATAGGCAATAGAAAGTAACAGAAGACATTCAAGCTGGGGGAAAAAAAGTAAAACTATCCTTCACAGATGGCATAATATATATAGAAAATCCCAAAGAATCCATAAAACTGCTATCAGAACTAACAAATGGTTCCAGCAATATCTCAGGGTACAGGATCAATGTGCATTAAACAACCTGAAAAGGAAATTAAGAAAATAAGTCCATTATAAGAGCATAAAAATGCAATTATTTCCAAATAATTCCAGAGGCTAGTATTACCCTGATTCAGAAGCCAAAGGCATTACATGAAAGAAAATCACTGATAAATATGCCTCATGGACAAAGCTGCATAAATATTCAGGATTCAACAACTTAAAAAAAAATACAACAACATATCAAAAAAATACATCAAGGTCAAATGTGGTTTATCTCTGGAATACAAGGTTAATTTAACATTAGAAACCATGCTCATTCAACATATTCATTCAGTGGATTGCCATTCCCTTCTCCAGGGGTCTTCCCAACCCAGGGATTGAATCCAGGTCTCCTGCATTGCAGGCAGACTCTTTACAAACACTCGTCAACATATTACCAACCTAAAACATCACCTGCCCAACACAAACACTAGCATAAACATGATCATCTTAGTATAAGCATTCAACAAAATACAGCATCCATTCCTGAAGAAACCTCAGAGCAAAGGAGGAAGAGAGTATCCTAATCCTGATATATGGCATCGAGAAAAAAGCTACAACTAACAACATGTTTAATATTTTAAAGAGAGAATGTTTAATTCTACTATCAGGAAGAAGAAAATGATGTCCACCATCACTACTTTTCAACATTTTAGTGGAATTTCTAACCAATGCAATAACAAAGAGAAATAAGTGGTATCCAAGTAGAAAAAACAGAATCAAACTTTTTTTCACAAATAATGTAATTGTCTATGATGAGAATGTAGAGGAAACACCTAGAAGCTACTATAACTTTTACATGAGTTTAGTACCATTACAGGATACAAGAGTATAACTATGGCCGATTCATGTTGAGGTTTGATGGAAAACAGAAAAATTCTGTAAAGCAATTATCCTTCAATAAAAGATAAATTAATTTAAAAAAACAAAATAATTGAGTATGTGCTAACAACAAACAACTGAAAATTGAAATAGAAATTACCATTTACAATAGATTAAAAATTATAACATATGAAGAGATAAATCTTGGAAATGTACAAGGTCTATATACTGAAAACTGTAAAATTTTACAGAAAGAAAAATTTTAGAAGACCCAAAGACAGAAAACAAACTTATTCGCTAGTCAGAGGGCAGACTTTTTTAACAAGTCAGTTCTGCCCAAATTGATCTATGGTTTCAACATAATTTCAAGAAATATTCCGGAAGGATTTCTTTGCAGAAAGTGACAAGTTAACCTTAAAATTCATACCTGTTGTGACTTCATTAAATTAACACTTGTTAAGTAAATGATTTAACAGAAGAGCACAAGAAATTGAAACAGAAGAGTTTATTATTCACAGGTCTTGGACTCACAGGTAATGGCATACCTTGAGGGGCCACGTTGCAGACATCAAGGCAGTGTCTAAGGAAAGACAATGGCAGAACCTAAGGCAAATGTCTTTATCAGGGTCCATGGGTGGAGTTCTGTGATATTCCTAGACTAAGGCCAGACTGGTCATTCAAACCAAAATGAGAAGGGCTTTTGTAAACTTCTCAGGAAGAGGAAGGCCTTCAGTCCATAGACCTGTGAGTAGTAAGTCAATTATACTTCAGTAATAAAAAGAAAAATTAGAATAATTTCTATTTGCATGGCTAAGTGTAAAAACATGCATGCCAGGGAAATATAAAGCAATAATCTTTTAATTCCCATGTAGTCTAGAGAAACAGAAATAATTGTTTCTAGAAAATGAAAAAGGAAGCATCCACGTGGAAAAGAAAAATGAGAACTGGAGAGATAGGATTTTTATGTGTATTCTGTGCTTTCCAGTTTTCATTTTAGCCTACTTCTGAGACCTGTCTGCAAGCATCCCCACAAATTCCAAGACACACTCTTTTCCTGCAGCACATCTTCATTACTAAGTCACACATTCACATTTAGTTTTTTGTTTCTTTAAGCTGGAATGAATAGGTTTCTGTTACTTGCAGCCCCAAATATACAATTAATATAATAACTATCCTATAACCCAGGATACTTGAAACTGCACAGTATTTTTTTATCCTATAAGTAGACCTATCAGTTCAGTTCAGTCACTCAGTCGTGTCCGACTCTTTGTGACCCCATGAATCGCAGCACACCAGGCCTCCCTGTCCATCACCAGCTCCCGGAGTTTACTCAAACTCATGTCCATCGAGTCGGTGATGCCATCCAGCCAGCTCATTCTCTGGCGTCCCCTTCTCCTCTTCCTGCCCCAAATCCCTCCCAGCATCAGGGTCTTTTCCAATGAGTCAAATCTTCACATGAGCTGGCCAAAGTACTGCAGTTTCAGCTTCAACATCAGTCCTTCCAATGAACACCCAGGACTGGTCTCCTTTAGGATGGACTGGTTGGATCTCCTTGCAGTCCAAGGGACTCTCAAGAGTCTTCTGCAACACCAGAGTTCAAAAGCTTCAATTCTTCAGCACTCAGCTTTCTTCATAGTCCAACTCTCACATCCATACATGACCACTGGAAAAACCATAGCCTTGACTAGACAGACCTTTGCTGGTAAAGTAATGTCTCTGGCTTTTTAATATGCTGTTTAGGTTGGTCATAACTTTCCTTCCAAGGAGTAAGCCTCTTTTAATTTCATGGCTGCAATCACAATCTACAGTGATTTTGGAGCCCCAGAAAATAAAGTCTGACACTGTTTCCACTGTTTCCCCATCTATTTCCCATGAAGTGATGGGACCAGATTGACTGTGTGGATCACAATAAACTGTGGAAAATTCTGAAAGATTTGGGAATACCAGACCACCTGACCTGCCTCTTGAGAAACCTGTATGCAGGTCAGGAAGCAACAGTTAGACCTGGACATGGAACAACAGAGTGGTTCCAAATAGAAAAAGGGGTACGTCAAGGCTGTATATTGTCACCCTGCTTATTTAACTTTTATGCAGAGTACATCCTGAGAAACGCTGGGCTGGAAGAAGCACAAGCTGGAATCAAGATTGCCGGGAGAAATATCAATAACCTCAGATATGCAGATGACACCACACTTATGGCAGAAAATGAAGAGGAACTAAAAAAAAGCCTCTTGATGAAAGTGAAAGAGGAGAGTGAAAAAGTTGGCTAAAGCTCAACATTCAGAAAACTAAGGTAGACCTATGAGGGAAGGTAAATCATAAGCCTTTTGTTTGCTGAAATGTGTAAGCAGCACAAAATAATTTATCTAAATTGAACCATTAATAGTATCAGAATCACATAGCTTTATGCTTTAATGTCATAATAGCAAGGACTTTCCAATGGAATTGTAATACTTCAAGCCCATTTCTTAGGCTTTCTCTTCTGGATGGTGCTTGGAATAATACTTACTTCTAAGATATCTCTTTGTGAATAATTATCCTATATTCATGACTCATCTATGCCCATCTTGACAGAATTTTTTTTAATATAGCAATATATTCTATAAAGTTTTGAGTTGAATCTTACAGGTGACTCTGCTTATCTCTTTCTTCAGCTAATACATGATTTTAAAACTACTACTTGGAGAGAGGAAAAGAATATTTTTAGGTTCTTCAGAGACACCCAGCCATTATTCTTAATTACTGATGGCAATAATCATACTACTAGTAGTATCTGTTGTCAGAAATAACTTTGAAAACTTTGTGAAATTATAAACTGAAAACTTTATTCAAATGTGAAATTTTGTTATTGATAGAATAATCAAAATATGTTTTAACATGTATCTTGGCCTCTGCATTATATGACCCTTCCTATAAGAAATGTAAATATCTTTTTTCTTTAGTCTTCCCACATCATTTAGAGCTAGATGCTAAAAGATATTAGCCTGAAATACACATGGATAACTCACACCAATAATAAATAGGAGTTATACTATCTTATTAGTATGAACCTGTCTGACACAGGTTCAGAAAAAGGGTAGAGCAGAAGTTATTCCACAATGGGTGGATGGAAACATAGACAGAATATTGTCACTCAAAATTTAGGTAGGTAGGTTACAGTCCTTGGAGTCACAAACAGTCAGATATGACTGATTGTACGTGTGCGCGCGTGCACACACACACACACAAAGTAAAATAGTGGTGGATAATTTGAGAATTAAATGCCAGATATATGTCATCAGAGGTTCAAAAACACAAGTGGGAATAAGAAATACACCTGCTTTAGCGGTCAAGAGAAAGCAGCCTGTCAGTAACCCAGAGATGCACACAAACCAGTGTGAAGCATCAAGAAACCTCCCAGACAGTCTGAAACTGAGACGATATTTGACCAAGTTAGAAACTTTATGGATATCCAAACAGGGTATAGGTTGTTCCTTCTCCAAGAGTTAAAAATTAAACTAGTCTGCAGGGTCAAAAACATAAAAGTTAGTTTATTCTGCAGGATATATTTTGCTTGGGGAACTCATGCCAGAGTCAGTCCTCCTGGGCTCCCTCCAATCCTCTGCCATTTACTGACTGTGTGACCTTCGGCATAAAATCTATTTTGTCTGTTTCCTTATTTGTACAATAGGGTTTTAACCACACATACTTCATAGGGTTGGTATGATGATTAAATAAGTTAAAACTGGAGGCATTTCGATATATTGTTACCAGACTCCATGTCAAGCAATTTTCATGGATGCTGCCGAACTCTACCAAATTCCATATAAAATCCATTTCAAACCCTAACAGTAACCAATTTATAGTTGGAACTTGAAAAGCTCTTTTATCTAACACATTTATTGTGAGCATGCTGAATTTCAGGTATCAAAGTAGATACTATAGATAGAATAATAGATAAGCCAACCACCTAATGAGGGCAGAGGTTGACAATAGATGCAAAATTAAGTCATGCAGGTATGGTACAGTCTTCACTCCTCAGCAGATGATCACTTAGTAATTTTCAACCAACATTGTGAGTAGTTATTAAATACATAACACTGTTTATTGGGCAATGAGTAAAGCCACAGAGAAGGTCAAAATATGGCCTTAGACTTCAAGGGACATAAAATTTAATGTGAAACATAATTACCAATCTTAAACTATGTTAAGTAGGGATATATAAAATCATTGACTTGAAGATGTCAGAGGGAGAAAAAAAATCATGAAATTGGAACATAGAGTATAGTTCCCAATCACATAATAACAAACAGAACAGTTATGTTTTATTTGTTATTTCATTATGAATCTAAGTAATATTTGGCTTGAACCAAGAATTTCTTGCCTAAACAGAGTCCAAAAACCACCAGACTGTAAATCCCTTTCACTATTCACAGTTTACAGATCAATATACCGTAACTGAAACAAGTTCCTCCCTCTTTCTATGCCTGTGAATTTCTTTGACATCAACTTCTCCCAGTATTCTGTTTTATAGGGTTTCCTGAAACAGTTTTTCAAAAATTAAGAGATGTTATCCATGGTACTAGAGAAGGAAATGGCAACCTGCTCCAGTATTCTTGGCGGGGAAATCCCATGGACAGAGGAGCCTGGTAAACTACAGTCCATGGGATGGCAGAGAGTCAGACACAATGTAGACACCCAAAAACGACAGCAACCCTTGGTATTCTGTACTATACCTTCACTTTGATCTTTATTCAGAGTCCAAATTTGCTCTAAATAGAATGGAACAAAAAAGAATAGAACCAAAAATCTCCCAATTCTTCTAATGCATGGCACGAGACAAAACTGGGTACAGCTATGTAGAGTTTAGAGTATTATCACTTGACAAATCAAAATGAGAGCACGTGGGCTTTGGAATCAGGTATATCTAAGTTTAAGTTACATTGTCTAAATAATCCAAAACCAGACAATTTATTTAAACTCTAATTGAACCTCAGGAATCCCCTTGTGGCTTAGACAGTAAAGAATTCAACTACAGTGTAGAGACCTGTGTTCGATCCCTGGGTTGGGAAGATCCCCTGGAGGAGGGCATGGCAACGCACTCCAGTGTTCTTGGAGAAAGAAATGGCAGCCCACTCCAGTTTTCTTGCCTGGAAAATCCCATGGAGTGGGGAGCCTGACAGGCTACAGTCCAAGGGGTCACAAAAAGTTGGACATGACCTGAGTGACTAATGCTTTCACTTTCAATGAACCTCAGGAGATGTGGATAATAGTACCTAAATAATATATCATTATGATGTTTAATATAGCAAATTCATTGTTATATAGGAAATATATTTTTAAAAAGAGATTCTAGTTTCATATTTGGAAAGGAATATAGTTATCCATCTTATTTTACATAGGTGGATATTGCAAATTTTATTCAGCAAGCACTTGCTCATAAATCATCTCTCTTATTGGCACTGAGTTATAAATTAGGGCACAGTACAAAGTGTCTTCAAGTAAAAGATCCCCAAAATAGCTAAGGTTGCCTGACTGGAGCAAAGGCTTCCTTTCCCCAAAAATCTGAGTCAGATTTATCGGGGGGATCACCAGGTGCTAACCACCAGCATTCTCAGCTGATTTCCTATACAGCTGGAACTCTCATTAAAACGATCTGCAAGCTAAGTGCTATCTTTTTATATCCTATATCCAAGGCTGTTCTCACTCATGTACCAAAAGAATGTTGAAGAGCAGGGGGGCTGGGTTTCCCTCCTAGAGGATTATTCCACTGAGTATCCAGCAGTGCCGGAGCTCCAATTTGTCTTTCTTTTGGATTAAGAGGCAACAAGAGACCATTTGCCTGTCTCTAATTGGCCCTTGAATTGTATTTCCCCACTAAAGCTACTTACCCACATTACATGACATTATAATATTTGCTTTGGCTGACTTTGCCATATACATGGATAATAAGGCATGGCTTCTTTACTAATTAAAATATTTAGATGAAATAATCTATAAGATATATTAAAGACAACACATTCTACATAGAAAAAAAATATTCAACATCTTAATTTCCCAGAAAAAGCAATGCTTGATTTTTATACAGAATCTCAGGGTCCCTCGGTAATAAAATAAGTAACAAACAACTTGCTGTGGGGGCTGGGGATGAATAAACTATATATGGACATGGCCAGTATCTCTGCCCAGGTAATTTAGATATAATTTAGAAATGATAGGGCTCATCCTTGTTACTCAGTATCATGGAAATCCTTGTGACCTAATAATGCCTGCTGGTACTAGAAGAGTGACATTGCTGCATTTCAAGTCCTGCTCAAAGCAGTAGCTTGGGCAAAAGGCATATCTTTCGCTACACAGACACAGCAATTGCTGAAATAATCTATATCTTATAAGAAGTAAGAATTTATGAAAAGATATGAGAAGAACAGGTCTTTGAGCAAAACCTTTCCTATAATTTGGAGTTATTTGCCCTTATGAGTTTCTATTAGGTGGTTTCATTATCTTTGTGTGGAAACTTGATGTTTTGTGATCTATAGCACCTCCTCCTCAGTCCTGGGAAAGTCTTGAACTGAATTCAACCATGTCCACTCAAACATTCAGTATCCTCAAAAAAGGAAAACAATAGAAGTATATATGAATTCCATATCCCAGATCTCTCTAACCAATATTAGAAAGGTTTCTCTTGGTTGCTTCAATCTATAGATTAAAAATAATTCACAATGTTAGAGGACTTATAAAGTCACTGCCTAAAATGAGAAGAAAGGAATGCAGATATTACCTGGTTAAAATCTATATCTCCATTGAACAATTAATCAGAACATGTTCTTTTTTTTTTTTTTTTTTTTAGGGGAAGGCATCCCTTTATCTTTTTTTTTTTATTTTTAACTTTTTTAATTATTTATTTTTTTAAATTTTTTATTAGTTGGAGGCTAATTACTTTACAATATTGTAGTGGTTTTTGTCATACATTGATATGAATCAGCCATGGATATACATGTATTCCCCATCCCGATCCCCCCTCCCACCTCCCTCTCCACCCGATCCCTCTGGGTCTTCCCAGTGCACCAGGTCTAAGCACTTGTCTGAAAACTTCACTGAAAAGGAATCATGTATCTAAATGAAAAGCTAAATATATGTAAATCTTATACAAAAACATAGGAGTTAATTCTTCATGACCTGGGATTAGGCAGTATTCATGCAACAACAAAAACAAAATAAATTAAGCTCTATTAAAATTAAAATTTTTTGTGCTTAAAAGGACACCATCAAAAAGTGAAATAAACAACCCAGAGAATGGGAGAAAATACTTGCAAATGATATATCTGAAAATGGAATTGTATCAAGAACTGGTAAAAGTAAGTTTTCATTCCAATCTCAAAGAAGGGCAATGACAAAAAATGTTCAAACTACCAGTCAGTTTCACTCATTTCACGTGCTAGCAAGATTATGCTCAAAATTCTTCAAGGTATGCTTCAGCAGTAGTGAACCGAGAATTTCCAGATATACATGCTGAGTTCAGGAAAGGCAGAGGAACCAGAGATCGAAATGCCAACATTCTTTGGATCCTAGAGAAAGCAAGGGAATTCCAGGAAAACATCTACTTCTGTTTCATTGACTATGCTAACTTTTTGACTGTGTGGATCACAACAAACTGGAAAATTCTTAAAGAGATGGGAATACCAGACCACGTTACCTATTTCCTAAGAAATCTGTATGAGGGTCAAGAAACAAGTTAGAAACCTACATGGAACAACTGACTGGTTCAAAATTGAGAAAGGCCTAAGGCAAGGCTGTTTATTGTCATCCTGTTTATTTAACTTATATGCCAAGCACACCATGTGAAATGCCAGGCTGGATGAATCACAAACTGGAGTAAGATTGCTAGGAGAAATATCAACAACCTGAGATATGCAGATGATACACTCTAATGGCAGAGAGTAAAGAGGACCTAAAGAGACTCTGGATGAAGGTGAAAGAGTTGAGTGAAAAAGCTGACTTAAAACTCAACATTCAAGAAACTAAGATCATGACACATAGTCCCAAGTGCTTGTGCTTAGTCACTCTGTGTCCCACTCTTTGCAACCCCATTAACTGTAGCCCGCCAGGCTCCTCTGTCCATGGGGATTCTTCAGGCAAGAATATTAGAGTGGGCTGACACGCCCTCCTCCAGGGGATCTTCCCAATCCAGGGATTGAACTCAGGTCTCCCACATTGCAGGCAGATTCTTTACCATCTGAGCCACCAGGGAAGCCCAGGAATATTGGAGTGGGTAGCTCTCCCTTCTCCAGGGTCACTTCCCAGTCCGGGAATCAAAACAGGGTCTCCTGCACTGCAGGCATATTCTTTACCAGTTGAGTTACCTAGGAAGCCTCTTTAGTCCCATGACTTCATGGTAAATAGAAGGGGGGAAAATGGAAACAGTGATAGATTTCATTTTCTTGGGCTCCCAAATCACTGTGGGCAGTGACTGCAGCCATGAAATTAGAAGATGCTTGCTACTTGGAAGGGAAGCTATGACAAGCCTAGACAGCATATTAAAAAGCAGAGATATCACTTTGCTGACAAAGGCCCATCTCATCAAAGCTATAGTCTTTCCAGTAGTCATGTATGGATGTGAGAACTGGACAATAAGGAATGCTGAGCACCAAAGAATTCATATTTTCAAACTGTGGTGCTAGAGAACACTCTTGAGAGTCCCTTGGATGGCAAAGAGATCAAATCTCAAACCAGTCAATTCTAAAGAAAATCAACCCTGAATACTCACTAAACAGACTGATATTAAAGCTGAAGCTTCAATATCAAGTTTGGCAACCTGATGCAAACAGCCAATTCATTGGAAAAGACCCTGATGCTGGGAAAAATTGAAGGCGAAAGGAGAAGGGGTGGCAGAGATTAGATATCATCACTGACTCAGTGAACATGAATTGAGCATACAGTGAGGTAGCGGAAGACAGGGCTGCCTGGTGTGCTGTAGTCCATGGGCTCACAAAGAGTCAGACATGACTGAGTGACTAAACAACGACAATCAAGAATATGTAAAGAACTCTGACAGAGCAACAATAAAAATAACTACTCAATTAAAAATGAACAATCTGAATAAATATTTCTCCAAAGAAAATATACAAATGGACAGTAAATACATGAAGAAGTGCTATCATTAGCCATTAGGAAAATATAAATTGAAACCACAATGAGGTATCACTTCACATGTATTTACTAGGATAGTTATAATCAAAACGATGGATAGCAACAGGTGTTGGCAAAGTTGTATTGAAATTGGACTCCTCTCCTATTGTTGATAGTAAAGTGTTTCAACTGCTTAGAAAAACTATTTGGCAATTCATTAAAAATGTTAAATGCAAAGTTATCAAACAGACCAGCAATTCTACACTCAATATGTAACCAAGAAATGAAAAGATGAGTGTACAGTCACTCTAAAACTTGGGCACAAATGTTTATAGAAGCATTATTTATAGTAGATTAAAAAGTATAAGCAACTCAGATATCTATGAGCTCATAAATATACAAATAAAATGTGGCATATACATATATTGTAATATTCAGCTATCAAAATAATGAAGTGCTGATACATATTAAATTCATATTTACGATATGAATAAACCTTTTAAACATTATGCTAAGTGAAAGAAGCCCATCAGTCACAGGGACTATGAATTACCTGATTCCATTCCAGAGGCAAATGTAGGAAAAGAGACAATATATTAGAGATTGATCGAGTCTAAACGGTGGTACAGAAATGGGAAGTGACTGCTTGTAGATGTAGGATTTATTTGGGGGATGGTGAAAGTGTTCTGAAATTGGTTGTGGTAATTGTTGTACAACTTTGTGAATATAACTTTAAAAAACATGAAATTGATCACTTTAAAAATGCAAATTATAGTTTTAAAATTACATCATAATACATGTTTAAAAGTAGTCCAGGACATGTCGTTTGCATAAGTGACCAATGACAATCTTACTACTAAATGTCAAGTCAGAACAGAAAGCAGAGTCCAGTTTCTAAGAAGAAACCAAGTGGTCTAATCTCTAGAACTTGACCTGGTATTGCCAAACTATTCAGAAGTAACAGAGCTTGAGCAGATGAGGCAGGTTTCAGGATGATATGTCCAGAATCGGACAGCAGGTCAATGTGATCAGCAGGTCAACAGAACCTTTGCTTGAAGAACTTTAACTACCCCTAGACCAAAAATAGTCCCCAGATTTCTTCCTGTTATGTTCTAGAATAAAATGCAGAAAATCAAAGGGCTTTAAAATTACTTAATTCAGTCAAATAATAGAAGAGCAGAGCAGTCATGTCACGAGAGATGGATAAATACACCACTGAAAGTGACAACATGTAGATAATTCTCAATAGACATATGACAATTCATATGCCAATATAAAAGGGAAGCAGATTTTTTTAAATGATCTCCAGCCAGGAGATCATTTTTTTATGATCTCCAGACATTGCTAACAGTGTAGAGAAGGTCACTGGCTGCCACTCTATGACTCTTAGAAGATGGTCATGACTATTATTAAATTCATTTTAACAGTAAGGGGCTCAGAGGGAGTGTGCAAACATTTGATATAGATACATGTAGAAAGATACCAAGTTGACAGTTATGGAGATGTTTGATGTAGAAAATTAAAAAAAAAAATATTTCTCTCTCCTGTAAGGTAATTTGTATTATATTGTGTAGTATTGTATTTTTTAAGACCTGATTCAAAAGTTAATAGTTACATATTTTCATTACATCAATTACTTGGAAATAAAGGGAATGATTTAAAATATATATTTACATACATATGCCATCAGGAAGTGTATTGAAATGAGCTAATTAAGTGAATACTAATGGGAACTGATTATAAACACTGAAGAAATTATCAAATAGAGGTTCATCAGGAGAATATATACTCAATCTAAAAAGAAAATCTTACTTTTGTTATTAAGCTGTTGGCAAGATTTTAGCATAGCTATTTCATTTGATTATTTGATTATTATTCTTTGTTACATTTTAGAAGAGGACCTGTTTAAAGACACAGACTACCTAAATCAGAGTTGTTTTTACTCAATTATATGCATTTTTTCTTGGATGAATTTTAGTAGGCTTTTCACAAGTAAATTCATTCACTGGGCCCAGAGACAAGATAACCAGTTTTCTTTAGCAATTTTCATTTTTCTTAAAATCATGACCCATTTGATATCTTAAAAACAGCAACATTAATTTTAATTTGTCATATTGTAGGATATAAATTGACTAAATGTTAATAGCATTCTTTTTGAGTAATCAGTTCTACATGATTAACCTAAAAATTACCAAAACATTGTTTACTCTTCATTTGTATCTGAAGAAAAAAAACCATGATGAGTCAGACAGAGTTGGATTAATTTACTTTCTGATTTGTATTAAAACTTGCCACAATGATTCATAATCATTTTACTCGATATTTATCCTGACAAAACAGCTTAATTTTGAAGGCAGCTCATTGGAAAATAATTCAAGGCCAAAAGGTATTTTACTTCATAACTGTACACAATTAAGTTGCATGGAAAATACCACTCTAATTTTTCTTGCCTCTTCTTCATCGAATAAAAAATGGGCAAAATACATTCTTGTGAGCACTCTCCTTGGAAGACTTTTTTTTTAAATAAATCAAAGTAGGTAGCTTGTGGTTTTAACACCATCTAGCGGGCTTCCTTTGTGACAGCAAGTGAAAACTAGAGACAAAAAGGCAGGACACAGGCCATAGAACTATTATAATTGAAGCTTCCCAGGATTTTCCTTTGAAAGTACATTTAATCTACTGAGGGGCTCACACTAAAGAAGACACTGAGTTTGTGTTTCAGTTGAAAGAAAAAAAATTCTTAATTTGTCTTCTCCTCTTAAAAATGAAGAAACTTAGATGTGATCACATATATATTTTTCTCTCTCATTTACAGTTATTTTAAAAATGCAGAAACATCAAGGTCATATACATGTATAAATTTATATGTATATATATTTATATATATTTCTAAATTATTTCATCTGATTGATAGCTGTCATTTATAAAACTTTATTGCTACTTTTATTTTGGGTGTTCGCTTGGAAAAGGTGTGTGGATTCATTATATATTCTAATGTATTGTCTATAGATTATAAGATAAAGTCAAGCATGTATCTGCTGATACTTTTTAGGTTGACCTGTCTTTACACTTAGAAATGTCTCTTAATAGTAGGCTTCCCCGGGGGCTCAGATGGTAAAGACTCTCCTGCAATGTAGGATCCCTGGGTCAGGAAGATCCCCTAGAGAAGGAAATGGCAACCCACTCCAGTAATGTTGCCAGGAGAATTCCATGGACAGAGGAGCCTGGCAGGCTTGCAAAGAGTCAGGCATGACTGAGCAACTATCACTCACTCATACACACACACACACACACACACACACACACATATTTCCCATTCTAGTGAAATAATTTTCCCTCATACTACTGATGAACTTCTGGATACTGAATCCAATAATGTTTTAAAAGTCTCATTCTTCCTAACTTTAAAATGTATATGATACTTTGTAAGCTGCAAAATTTTTTAAAAAATATTTCCTGTTTCCACAAAAATATGCTTTTCTGAATCTTTTTAATGTATATCAAATAAATGACTAGATGAAGTTCTAAGAGATTCTTAATCTCACTCAAGTTCTCAAAGGTAGAAAGGGGCAGGGATGAGGGTCAAATCCAAATTTACTAACTCTAAATACAAGTTTCATCTGATGATAACACAACCAACATTTTAGTGGGAAAAGAGAAGACTCAAGGGTTAATTTCATAGGAGGATCTCTTTAAAACGAATCCAAACAAAGAATAAGAGTTTAATAGGTCAGAGAAGGTATGGGGATGCTATAGACTGAATGTTTGTATTCTCCCGGTGTTGAAATCTAACCCCCAATATGAAGGAGTATATTTTTAACAGGTAATATGCCAGAAAATTCTTGAATAGTTCTACTTCAGCCCACCCAAGGGCTTTCTTTATTATTTGCTGTGTGTGAATAATGCCTTCCCCTAAAAACATTTGGGCTTGCGTACTGTCACCAACAATATCTAGACTGTTTGAAGCCTATGAAAGTCTAATATTCTACTGGTCTAATATGGTAATAAGACAAAAGCACAAGATGATCCACAGTCTTTATGCCTTGCATTATGTTTTGAGCATGTTATTTGGTAAATTCTCTAATACTAACAAGATGAAATCTACTCAGGGTCCTAAGGAGGAAGGAAAAATATCAGTTATCAAACATCAGTTATCATCAGTTATCAAAAACAAGTCACCTCAAATGGAAGGCATAGTGAGAGTAGTGGTCAAGCAGTTTTGTTCACTCTGAAATTGTTCAAAGGGAAATAACTATTAGAGGTATAATATAACACCTGATTATAAATTAAGGTTATCTTAAGCTAATGTTTATCTACTTTTAAGTCCTCCTGAATAATGTTTATTTCTTAAACTTAATTTTCTTACTGTTCTCTATAAAGAGCTAATTAAATAATATGGTGCCTAAAAGGGAGAAATATTTCTCTCATACCACCCCATTTTCTAGTCTTTTAAAACATTCAATCAGGAAAGGATTCAGAAAACGTGATTTTTTAAAATGAATCCAAACAAAGAATGAGTTTAACAGGTCAGAGGAGGTATGGAGGTGCTATAGACTGAATGTTTATATACTCCCGGTGTTGAAATCTAACCCCCAATATCAGTATTTGTAGGTGGGGCCTTTGGGAGGTTGTTAGGTCCTGGGGGTGACATCCTCATGAGTGAGATTAGTGCCTTTACAAATAAGATGCCAGAGAGACCCCTCAGCTCTTCCACCATGTGAAGACACAGCAAAAAGACAGTCATCTGTGAACCAGAAATATACTAAATCTGCTCACACCAGGATCTTGGACTTCCAGCCTCCAGGACTGTGAGAAATAAATTTCTGTTGTTTGCATGTCACCCAGTCTATGAAATTTTGTTGTAGCAGCCCAAATAGAAATTGGAGACCTGAAAAAGATGTGAAGTTTGCAAAGCTCACTGTTTTGATGCAAAGTACATCAGACAACATTGAGGCTTTGTTTATAGAAAAGTTATGAATCATATGGTAGAAATACAGGTTATAGCCAGAATAGGAGGTGGAATATAAGAAAGCAGAAGGATTTTGAAAAGGTATCTATAGGTAATTGTCCCTTAGTAAGAATGTGACATGATCTCAGAAGATGTATTTCAGGAAAATTTAGAGAAAATTGATTTGCATGGAGCTATTGCAGAAGGAAAGACATCAAAGGAATAGAAAACTGTTAGAATCAGTTGTCTAAGTACGATAAGTCTGGTATAAGCAGGTCATAAGTGAGAATAGGGGAAGTCTTTGGGAATGAGTGGCAACCCACTCCAGTACTTTTGCCTGAAAAATTCCATAGGAGGAGCCTGGTAGGCTACAGTCCATGGGGGCGAAGAGTCGGACACGACTGAGAGAATTCACTTCACTTCACTTCATGATGCATATGAGATCTATGGGAAAAAATAAGAAATCAAAAGAGATTGACAACTCTTCCTGAAAATGACAGGTGAAGAGGAGGGAGCAGCAAAAGTGTTCAAGCCAAGGATGACTGGCAGAAAGAAAATGACGGTTAGCAAAACCTGGAATGTCAGAAGTCAAAGCAAGTACTGGGAGAAAAAAAAAGTAAAGATAGAATAATATTTCTTAATCCTGAGATACCATTTGGACACCCATTTGGAAATGTTCTATAGGAATTTGCAATTTTAGAACTATATTACAGGAAAGAGATCATGGATTACAGTGAATGACTTCTTTAAGGGAAAAGAGTAGAAGGATTTAAATAAAGAATGAAAAGATGACCCAGCAAAGAAACTGCTTAGAAAGTTCAGTGAAGTTAGGAAAGGGTCAACGTAGTACCAGTAGGGAAGTCCCCTCTCTCAAAACATGAATCAATGACTATTTGAGTAATATAATTAGATCTTCATGATCAAAATTTAAATTCTAAAACTGTCAATTATCTTTCATTAAAACCTATAAGTAACTGGGACAGTTTAATTAAAAAAAAAAAAACATTGAAAGAAAATGTGGCTTTATTTTAGCAATGAATTCTTTTTTTTTTTTTTAATTAGTTGGAGGCTAATTACTTTACATCATTACAGTAGTTTTTGTTATACATTGAAATGAATTAGCCATGGATTTACATGTATTCCCCATCCCAGTCCCCCCTCCCACCTCCCTCTCCACCCGATCCCTCTGGGTCTTCCCAGTGCACCAGGCCCGAGCACTTGTCTCATGCACCCAACCTGGGCTGGTGATCTGTTTCACCCTAGATAATATACATGTTTCAATGCTGTTCTCTTGAAACATCCCACCCTCGCCTTCTCCCAGAGTCCACAAGTCTGTTCTATACATCTGAGTCTCTTTTTCTGTTTTAGCAATGAGTTCTTACCAGATTAGTTCCCTTAGGATTCTAGATATTCTTGAGCTGTAAGTAACTTATGTAGTCCAAAAAGAAAAAAAGAAAAAAGAAAACTATATACTCTGTCAATAAAGGAAATATATTTAAAGACACTGAGTCTAAGCTATTATTCTAATTTTAGAAATATATTTGGCTTTTAAAGACTTTTAAATTATGTTGTACCCAAAACAAAAGATTTCAGGAGCAAAATCACCTTATTGCATTCTAGAAAAGTAATCATATTTTAAAAGCCATGCTTTCTCTCAGATTCACTGAACTATTCCACCAGTGACATAATATTCTTTAAGTGCTGTGGCCAATGCACCAGACACATTACAAATATTATTTTATATTTTAAGATATCGTGTAAATATAATATTTTAAATTAATTTTTGCCTAGGCATCATGTTCCTGTTCATTCATTCACTAAAAAATAGTTTTTGATCACTTAGGATGTATCAGTGAATAAACAGAGAAACATCTTTGCCCTCTCATTAAATATGGTTGCAGTTCAGATTATGATGTTGAACCCAACTGTAACTTGACCCTGACATGTGGAGCATTTGCTGTTAAATTTATCAATGTATTTATGCTCCATATGTGTAAAAATCATCCTCTCCCACCCTCAGAAAATCTATGTCTTTCAAGTGTGAGGGAAATGAAATGACCTTTACTCCTGTCTACTTTAATAATACTTGTATTGTTAACTCTCAATAAAATGTTCCATGTCCCACTCTTCAAAAACAAACATACTTATATTGTAACTTAGATTACAACAAAAGATAAAGGACAGACAAAATTCCAAATAACTGACCACTGAGATTGCATGCCTGAACTTTGTCCTTCCTGGAGGGACCATAGATTTTGCACTTAATTAAGTAGTGACTGAGCAATGGATTAGTGTTCTCAATGATTTTCTGATTTAGTTGACTAACTGAAAATTTCCACAGGGCAGAGCACAATTTACTTGTGTGCCCCAATTAGCACTGCTAACTGGGGCACAAAATTGGCATAAAATTGGACCCTGATTTTGTATTAGCCACCATTCAGGGAATGGCAAATAGCCAGAAGACTCAAAAGGAAGCCCTTAGAACCCTTCCTTTTCTTATTTGTTAAACCATACAGTGGTCCAGTTTTATTTTTATATGAAAGTTTATAGTTTATGTTCTACTCTGGATTATCAAAAGGTGTGTGACTAATTAAGAGGGGCATGAGGACTGAAAGCCTAACTCTGAGAGATATAAGGGCAATCAAGGCACTGGAAATTCTTTT
Organism: Odocoileus virginianus; assembly: GCF_023699985.2. Lineage (NCBI taxonomy): Eukaryota > Metazoa > Chordata > Mammalia > Artiodactyla > Cervidae > Odocoileus > Odocoileus virginianus. The sequence continues at coordinate 40,380,223 of NC_069686.1, read as the reverse complement.
CTGTAAGTTCTTGAGTGCAAAGCTGAATTCCAAAAACAACTTTTTTTGTAGACAGATATACATTAAAATGCTGGAAGTAATTTTGTACCTGACAAAGGTACAAAAAAAAATCATATTTCCATAGATTATTTGTTTGTAAGGTTCATGTAGCCACAATAACATTTTCTATCAGTGCATCACAGGTTTTCTATGCCATTTGTATAGTCTTTCAGAGGCCCAAAGAGCCACATTTAAAGACAAAACTTTTTAACACATTTGTTTGCCATTTGAAAGCCCAACATTTTCTCTAGTCTAATACTGCATTTTCCTGCTCTTTATTCATTTAATAATAGGCTTCAGTACAAACACATAATAATGTTACCAAAAGGGCAAGTGCAGTAAGTAGCCTTATGAAGGAAAGTCTGCCAGCTTTTCCTAATGCAAACTGGGAATCTTGTTAAAATATGATTGTGCACAGGGCCTTTACTGAATGAAAACATCTCTTTTTCAGAAACCTATCTTAGGAAAAGAAACAATTAAAATGAAAAGGCAATCTACAGAATGAGAGAAAATATTTACACATATATATTTGTGTATAAGTATGTGTGTGTGTGTGTATAATAAGGACTTAACATTTAAAATATATAAGAAACTCAATAACAGAAAAGCAAATGGTCCAATCAAAAATGAGAGAAAGAACCTGAACAGACATTCCCTAAGAAGACATTCAAATGAGCAACAAGGACATGAAAACATGCTCAATGCCACTAATCATCTGGAAAACAGAAATCAAGTCCACAATGATATATCACCTCACATCTGTTAGAATACTTACTATCAAACAGACAGCAGATAACAAGTGCTGGTGATGATGCAGAGAAAAGTGAACTCTTGTGCACTAACTGTATGAATGTAAGTTGGTACAACCACTATGAAAAACGATATGAAAATTCCTCAAAAAAATAAAAATAGAGCTACTATATAAACCAGCAAGCCTACTTCTAAGTAACATATCTGAAGGAAATTAAATCAGTATCTTGAAGAGGTATCTACAATCCCATTCATTGAAACCTTATTTACAATGAAACACATGGAATAACTTCAGTGCTGACAGATAAGTGGATAAAGAAAATATAATGAAGTATTATTCAGCCATAAGAAAGAAAGAAATTCTAAGTTTTGTGACTTCATGGATAGACTGTGAGAGCTTTTTGGTAAGTGAAATAAGTCAAACAATTAAAGACAAGTACTGTATTATTTTATACATGGAATCTGTAAAAGTTGAACTCATAGAAGCATGAAGTAGAACAGTGGTTTTCAGGAGCTGTGTGTTGGGGAAAATGAGGAGATATTACTCAAGGAGTACAAACTTCCAGCTACACGGGGAATAAATTCTGGAGATCTAATGTACAACATAGTGACTATAATTAACAATACTGTACTGTATACTTGAAAGCTGCTATGAGAATAGATAATAAATGTGTTTACCATAAACAACAAAAATCATAATTATATGTAGTAAAGGATGTGTAAACTAACACTTTTGTGGTAAATATTTCATAATATATACAAATCATCCCATTGTAAACTTTAAACCTACACAATATTGTATATCAACTCTATTTTCTATTCATTTTTTTAAACCTAAAGCTGCTCAAAAAATATTAATTAAAAAATACAACTGTATCAGAAAATATATAGCACATGTCCTTTCAATTTTCCATGAAACTTGTTTTTTACAGAATTAGTAAAAGGGAGCCTCTGATTCAACAAGTCCATAAAATGTTCACAAAACTACTCAGAGTAAAAGACGAAAAGATAGATTCATGATCATTCTTCACTCAAAGAACCCCTAAATCCTTTACTCTTAAGCCATTCCAACTGAAATGATTAAAACAAAAACTGAAATCTTACTCACAATGAGCAGTAAATGCAGCCAGCCATTACATGTATAACAAGAAAATGTGTATAAGTGATGTCTGTATGCATTTAGTGTTGCATGCTACACAGAATTTTGATTTGAAATTCTTGTCTATTAAAAATATAGCAATTCAAGAATAAGGACTAGATATATCCATGTGCAAAAACATATATACATACAAACACATATGCTAACTGCTGCTAAGTCACTTCAGTCATGTCCAATTCTGTGCGACCCCATCCCTGGGATTCTCCAGGCAAGAACACTGGAGTGGGTTGCCATTTCCTTCTCCAATGCATAAAAGTGAAAAGTGAAAGTGAAGTCGCTCAGTCGTGTCTGACTCTTCGCGACCCCATGGACTGTAGCCTACCAGGTTCCTCCATCCATGAGATTTTCCAGGCAAGAGTACTGGAGTGGGGTGCCATTGTCTTCTCCGACAAACACATATACAAGCTTACAAATGCAAAATTTCACACTGTCAATGTCTTTGAACTCAATTTTCCACAGGTGATTTTATCTGAATTCTAACTATATACATGAAAATCAAAGAAGTGAAGCTTTCTCAGCCTTCTCTGAGGTGGGATAATATCAATGTCTACTTCACTTTGATCATGAAGCCCTAGGAAAGGGGTCATGTCATCTCCCCTGTTGAGAATAATGCTAGGAATTTTATCAGTACCTCCCTCAAATAACAATTAACAATAATAATAATGGTAATGTGAGAGCCAGTTTGAGCTATAATGATACCCTAGATGAAATAAAAATCTGCCATCCTCTCTATCACTACATTCAGCCAGCTTCCTAATCAAATACTGGCAGAATGAACTGGAGTTTAAATAGCATCATTATTATGATTTAAATGTAAGTTCTTGTGAAAGACTGACAACCTTGGAAAGGAAAGTCATCCATTTATCCACAAAACAGGCAGAGCACTTGAAGGGACAATGCTTGCTTCCCCTCCACTGACCTGCCAAGCAGTTTGAACTCTTTTCCAAAAGACCACATCTGGTGAGAAGAGAGTCTTAACCATCAGGGAGCAAATGCCCACATCATCGTAAATAAAATAACAGTGCTGGCAAACTGGAGTCATAAAGATCCCTATGTGCTGTTCTAAGAAGACCCACGAATGTTCAGGCCACTGCAGGTGTCAAGAAATTGATAAATTATACTTCCTGTCTCAGGAAATTTGCATGTGATAGAATGTGATTAAAGACGGGAGGTTTATTTCAGCCTGCATTCCATCTCCAAATGTTATTGTGTAAGAAACTTTCAGAATCTATTATTCTAAAGGGGCTTGGTGGGAAAGATCAGTGTAATCAATGAGACTTTCTTTACTCTCTGCATACCAGTCTACTCACCTTCTTTTCTACATTTCAAAAGCCATAAGCAATTTCAAGTACTGATAATCAAATTTTCATTACACTTTCTGTAAGAGATCAACCAACATCATCCCCCACTGTCATGTTCATTGCAGACTTCCTTTGAGCTCTCAGGCTACTCCATAATCATTTTAAAATCTTATATTTTTTCTCTAAATCAGCAATCTCAGAAAGGAGATTCTCTTTTATTGGGACAAATGCCGCCTATATACAAAAGGCAGATTCTGTTTCTGAGCCCTTTGAGATAGATAGGTAGACCATATTCCATGTTCCTTATTTGGCTTAGCTCATTTGGTTCTCAAAATCCCATGTTAGTGATGAGACAAATGAGGTCACTGAACAGAGAAAGCGACTGAGGAGGTCCACATACAGAGGCAGTGCTCATGTTCTTCCTACTCATTTTATGCAGTACAACACCAAGTCCACGAGATGGCCAATAATACATGAACTGTCAAAAACTCCATTTCAAAATCAGGTTCAAGGGAAACAAAGTCTTTACCCATGAGGGTAAATATGTCCATAGTCAGCATCTCACCTTGTACTGTTTGGATTCTCTCAATCCACTGCAGACATGTATTTGATAAATGAGAAAATCTAGGGAGAACTCCTTAAAAATCATTATTTCAAAAAAAAAAATTTCATATCTAGAAACACTATTCACATACAACAATAAAATGAGGGTGGGATAAGTCAGAAAGTATCTGCCACACACACACACAAGACATGCTAAGTTCCATGTATCACTACCATGTTCCCTATGCCCTCAGTTCAGTTCAGTTCAGTCGTTCAGTCATGCCCGACTCTTTGTGACCCCATGGACCACAGCATGCCAGACCTCCCTGTCCATCACCAACTCCCAGAGTTTACCCAAACTCACGTCCATTGAGTTGGTGATGCCGTCTAACCATCTCATCCTCTGTCATTCCTCTCTTTTCCTGCCTTCAATCTTTCCCATTATCAGGGTCTTTTTAAATGAGTCAGCTCTTTGCATCAGGTGGCCAAAGTATTGGAGTTTCAGCTTCAACATCGAACACCCAGCTTCCACTGAATATCCAGGACTGATTTCCTTTAGGATGGACTGGTTGGATCTCCTTGCAGTCCAAGGGACTCTCAAGAGTCTTCTCCAACACCACAGTTCAAAAGCATCAATTCTTCTGCGCTCAGCTCTCTTTATAGTCCAACTCTCACATCCATACATAACCACTGGAAAAACCATAGTCTTGACTAGATGGGCCTTTTTTGACAAAGTAATGTCTCTGCTTTTTAATATGCTATCTAGGTTGGTTATAACTTTCCTTCCAAGGAGTAAGCGTCTTTTAATTCCATGGCTGCAATCAACATCTGCAGTGATTTTGGAGCTCCAAAAAAGAAAGTCTGACACTGTTTCCACTGTTTCCCCACTAATTGCCATGATGATAGGACCAGATGCCATGATCTTAGTTTTCTGAATGTTGAGCTTTAAGCCAACTTTTTCACTCTCCTCTTTCACTTTCATCAAGAGGCTCTTTAGTTCTTCACTTTCTGCCATGAGGGTGGTGTCATCTGCATACCCGAGGTTACTGATAATTCTCCCAGCAATCTTGATTCCAGCTTGTGCTTCCTCCAGCTCAGCGTTTCTCAGGATGTACTTTGCATATAAGTTAAATAAGCAGGGTGACAATATACAGCCTTGACATACTCCTTTTCCTATTTGGAACCAGTCTGTTGTTCCACATCCATTTCTAACTGTTGCTTCCTGACCTGCATACAGGTTTCTCAAGAGGCAGGTCAGGTGGTCTGGTATTCCCATCTCTTTCAGAATTTTCCAGTTTACTGTGACGCACAAAGTCAAAGGCTTTGGCATAGTCAATAGGCAGAAATAGATGTTTTTTTTTTTTAATGTTCTTGCTTTTTTGATGATCCAGCAAATATTGGCAATTTGATCTCTGGTTCCTCTTCCTTTTCTAAAACCAGCTTGAACATATGGAAGTTCATGGTTCACGTATTGCTGAAGTCTGGCTTGGAGAATTTTGAGCATTCCTTTACTAGCGTGTGAGATGAGTGCAGTTGTGTGGTAGTTTGTATACTCTTTGGCATTGTCTTTCTTGAGATTGGAATGAAAACTGACCTTTTTCGGTCCTATGGCCAATGCTGAGTTTTCCAAATTTGCTGACATATTGAGTGTAGCACTTTCATAGCATCATCCTCTAGGATTTGAAATAGCTCAATGGAATTCCATCTCCTCCACTAGTTTTGTTCATAGTGATACTTCATAAGGCCCACTTGACTTCACATCCCAGGATGTCTGGCTCTAGGTGAGTGATCACACCATCGTGACTATCTGGGTCATGAAGATTTTTTTGTATGGTTCTGTGCATTGTGGCCACCTCTTCTTAATATCTTCTGCTTCTGTTAGGTCCATACTATTTCTGAACTTTATTGAGCCCATCTTTGCATGAAATATTCCTTTGGTATCTCTAATTTTCTTGAAGAGATCTCTAGTCTTTCCCATTCTATTATTTTCTTCTATTTCTTTGCACTAATCCCCAAGGAAGTCTTTCTTATCTCTCCTTGCTATTCTTGGGAACTCTGCATTCAAATGGGTATGTATTTCCTTTTCTCCTTTACTTTTCACTTCTCTTCTTTTCACAGCTATTTGTAAGGCCTCCTCAGACAACCATTTTGCTTTTTTGCATTTCTTTTTCCTGGGAATGGTCTGGATCCCTGTCTCCTGTACAATGTCACAAACTTCTGTCCATAGTTCATTGGCACTGTGTCTATCAGATTTAGCCCCCTAAATCTATTATTCACTTTCACTGTATAGTCATAAGGGATTTGATTTAGGTCATACCTGAATGGCCTAGCGGTTTTCCCCAATTCCTTCAATTTAAGTATGAATTTGGCAATAGGGAGTTCATGATCTGAGCCACAGTCAGCTACCAGTCTTGTTTTTGCTGACTGTATAGAGCTTCTCCATCTTTGGCTGCCAAGAATGTAATCAATCTGATTTTGGTGTCGGCCATGTGGTGATGTCCAGGTGTAGAGTCTTCCCTTGTGTTGTTGGAAGAGGGTGTTTGCTATGACTAGTGTGTTCTCTTGGCAGAACTTTATTAGCCTTTGTCCTGCTTCTTTCTGTACTTTAAGGCCAAATTTGCCTGTTACTCCAGGTGTTTCTTAACTTCCTACTTTTGCATTCCAGTCCCCTATAACGAAAAGGACATCTTTTGGGGATGTTAGTTCTAAAAGGTCTTGTAGGTCTTCATAGAACAATTCAACTTCAGCTTCTTCAGCATTACTGGTTGGAGCATAGATTTGGAATACCGTGATATTGAATGGTCTGCCTTGCAAATGAACAGACATCATTCTATCATTTTTGAGATTGCATCCAAGTACTGCATTTCTGACTCTTTTGTTGACTATGATGACTACTCCATTTCTTCTAAAGGATTCCTGCCCACAGTAGTAGATATAATGGTCATCTGAGTTGAATTCACCCATTCCAGTCCATCTTAGTTCGCTGATTCCTAGAATGTCAACATTCACTCTTGCCATTTCCTGTTTGACCACTTCCAATTTGCCTTGATTCATGGACCTAACATTCCAGGTTCCTATGCAATATTGCTCTTTACAGCATTGGACCTTGCTTCTATCACCAGTCACATCCACAACTGGGTATTGTTTTTGCTTTGGCTCCATCCCTTTATTCTGGAGTTATTTCTCCACTGACCTCCAGTAGCATATTGGGCACCTATTGACCTGGGGAGTTCATCTTTCAGTGCCCTATCTTTTTGCCTTTTCATACTGTTCATGGGGTTCTCAAGAATATTGAAGTGGTTTGTCATTCCCTTCTCCAGTGGACCACATTCTGTCAGACCTCTCCACCATGACCCACCCGTCTTGGGTGGCCCCACATTGCATGGCTTAGTTTCATTGAGTTAGACAAAACTGTGGTCCTGTGATCAGACTGGTTAGCTGTCTGTGATTGTAGTTTCGGTCTGTGTGCCCTCTGATGCCCTCTCTCAGCGCCTGCTGTCTCACTTGGACGTGGGGTAGCTCCTCTCGGCCACTGCCCCTGACCTTGCATGGGAGGTGGCTCCTCTGGCATCTGGCAGCCTCCACTCCTTTATTAACTATTCCTTTATTAACTACCTTTAGCCTCTTCAACCAAAAACAAAACAAACTGCACCAATGCAGCCATAAAAACACACATACACCTAAAATCAGGAAGTGATATTTCAGACCAAATTTTTAACATTTAATAAATTATAAGTGGCTCTAATCAATAAATTTTCTCATAGAGGGAGGTGAAATAAATGTCATCATTTAACCAAAAATAATCATGGAAAATACTGCTAATCGACTGAACTGATCTTTCTTTTCAAACTGTTATAGTGTGTTAGAGTCATTTTTAACCTACTCTCCATGTCCCAACATCTGGAATTGAATTGTAAAATTAATTTCATTTCTTATATTTCTTGAGAAAATACTGTACCAATTTAACTATTAGTGCCAAAGGAATTATTATACAATCCCAAAATACAGAAGAAAAATGACATGTGTATTTTATTCTGCTGTGCCTCTTTTCAAATCATCTGTCACAATTAACTACATGGCATATTGTTTTGGGCAGAGGGTTCAGCAGTAACCCTCATAGAACTCTACTTCTCATTCACATGGTTTTAAAAGAGTTTATTTAGAGTTTGCTACCATTCTCAGCTACTAATCAGCCTTTATTTTATTTTTTGTGTGTTTTCTTTGCTACTTTTTCCTTTGTAGGAGAAAAAAATGTTTATCCTCATTGATTCGGCCAGCTTTAATTTTCAAGAAATAAACTCCCTTCTGGAGATGTACATTAAAGGGAAGCAGAAGAAAACTTAGGAAACTGAACTCTAGAAATGGTCTACTTATAACTGCAGAGAAGCAAGGAGGATGCTTGTACTGCAAAGATTCTGTGTGCATCACAAATGCCTAAGTATCTTCAAAACTACCCTTTTATGAAAGAAGGAAATATGTAAACATGAAAACACAACTATTCCCCATAGGGATCAAAAGAGAAACATCTCAAAATTCAACTCATATTTGTTGCAAATTGTACATATTGTGAATGGAAAACAAGTTGAGAATGGCCCTTATCTTAAACCTAAGACTTGAACCTAAATTCTACTCTCATGTCATCAGACCCACTATTATCTTGCCAAGAATTATATTACTTTCGTTTGGTGCTGGATTAGTTTTAAGCAAAGTAATTACATAGAATCGATTATTGTTCTGAGAGGCTTTTTATTTATGTTTAATAATCTTGAAAACTGGAATGTACATTTTCTATATTAAAAACCTTGATTTTTTGTTTCCTCTCCATATGAAGCTAAACACATATTTGTATCCTAACTGACAATAAACTTGGTGAAAAATGGCTAATCAGGAAGGAGCTTATAGGATAGTCAAATGAGGTAGTGGTCATGACATTGATATAAAGTCTCAACACCTATTAAATCAGCAATCTCATTTCTCCCACCTTTCCCTTTAAACTTTAATCACATTGCATTGGGAGAAAATTTAGGGTGAATAATATTTTTATTTTCAAATAATTTCAAATCATTGATAGGAAGCTTAATTCTGTTGATTATTTTCTTATTTAAGGAATTTTAGAGACAGACAAAGACTTACAAGATATCTCATGAATCCTCTTATTTTACAACTTAAGAAATAGAAATAAAGAAGATGAGGGCTATCAACAATGCCATGCAATTGAATGGATGTCTGACGCCAGATTCCTACTCCAGCATAATGTTTAACAACTCCTATTATCACTGAAATATTTTGTCTTCTTTTCCTCATGAGTGTATTGACTTATCTTCTATTATTTTTTTTTTCCTTCTCCCTTCCCAGTACCTGTATGAAAGAACTTCCAAGCATATATATAGTCATTCACTCATTAAATGGAATCTGTATGGAATATGGCATTCCAGATTGTGAGGACTGAGAGATAAAACATAGCCATGAGAACAATATGTTCTTTAGAAGTATCACATAATTTTAAACTAATGCAACATTAACAGAGTCATTGGTTGTCAAGAGAAAATTACCATTAATCTAGACCTAAAAATACTTATCAGTTTTCATAGTAGGGAAGACTTGAAAAGAAATATAGGTACCTTGTCATTCGGTCAACCCAGGTATTTTTGGCTCTGACAAAACTATGGGGACCTGCTTAGCCCTTCTTAAATAAGAGAGTACCGGGGGGTAAGAGGGATTCTCCACTCCATCCTCAGTGTGCAGTGAATTTGGCTTTACCCTAGATATCTTTACTTTAGAGTCCACCCTAGAGCAGGAAGAAAACTGTTCACTCAAGCTGCTTACCAATCTCAGAAGTTCTAACCAAAGGCACAAATGTTCCTTAATGGCCTCATTTTTAGAACCAACTTCATCTTTCCTCTCAAACCTTAATTCTCTTTTTATTATAATCTTAAATAACTCACATCTGCTGGCCTTCAAACTTTTTGGAACTGACTTCTTCTATTTACGGATATTTACTTATTTATCAGATAACTTAAACATAAATTAGTATTCTAATAAGACTTGTGCATAATTAGAATATATACAAAACTCAGACACCTTTAAAGGGTGAGATAAGATAAATGATATTTATACTTTGTATTTTAATTTTTTATTAAAAGTACCAATAGTTTTGTGTCCTCACAAAAATATTATCAACCTATTTTAGTGAAAGTAATGTGGTTGAATTCACTATATTATTTGTGAAAATATTTTTAACACTTTAATGAGATAGCAATTCTTGATTCAGTTTATTCCAATCATTGATTTTAATGGCTCTCATAGGTTGAAAGTGTATCTTGCAAGAATACATAGGCATAATCAGAATGTCCATATTTGTAATTTCTACTTATTACCATCTTTTCAATCTTATCTACCAATTATGCAAAGGTTATATGTTTAAATTTATCTAGTAAATTTCCACTGTCCTTGGTGTCAGCCCACTTTTTCTTTACTATTTGTAAATTATAACATACTGATAAAATCCATTCAATATTCATTGAGCTTTTCACTTGGTGTGTTTTAAAATATTGTAAGTTTCCAAGTATTGAACAGAAAGTGAAAGTGAAAGCTGCTCAGTTGTGTCCAACTCCTTGCGACTCCATGGAGTCCATGGAATTCTCTAGGCCAGAATACTAGAGTGGGTAGACTTTCCCTTCTCCACGGAATCTTCCCAACCCAAGGATGGAACCAGGCTCTCCTGCATTGCAGGTGATTCTTTACCAACTGAGCCATCAGCAAAACCCTTTAGAAAAAAGTCACTCAGTCATGTCTGACTCTTTTCGACCCCATGGACTATACAGTCCATGGAATTCTCCAGGTAAGAATACTGGAGTGGGTAGCCTTTCCCTTCTCCAGGGGACCTTCCCAACCCAGGGATTGAACCCAGGTTCCCACATTGCAGGTGGATTCTTTACCAGCTGAGTCACAAGGGAAGACCATCATAATAACTAATAGTAATTGAAAAATTCCCAGTATCAAGCAGTCTCTTAAATTTTTCTATCCTGCAATTTTGTGAAATAGGTCCTATTTCTGATCTCTATTCAAACATGAAGATATATATATATATACACACATGAGATTTGATAGGTGAAAGCAATTTCCACAGCATGTTCTAACAACTTTAAAGTTATCAGGATTTTTTCAGACAATTGTACTTAATCATGTACTGTATCTTGAAAGAACAGCAAAACATAAGGGAAAGTGTGTATGTGTTTTAAAAATATCTACTGTATATTATAGTACAGAAAGGTATCTATCTTCTCAGAAAATTACAGCAAATTTGGTATATTTTTTTCTCTATAAAATTGAACATTGGCTTTGAAAACACTTCAACATACTTGGTCACAAAATAATGAATTTCTGTGTATAATACAGTTTTTCATGGTCACTCTGAATCTCTTCACATAGTAAAGAAAGATTTTATCAAAAACATACCAAATCCATCACACCTGGCCCACGAGAATTGCAAAGGCTTGCAATATAGTGATAGCAAACCAGAGAGAGAAGGGGCCACCATCAAAATTACTTCCTGTTCCTCCCTTTCTGGCTCTAGAGACAGATTTCTAACACACCAATCCAGTGACAGGCCACACAGATATGCTGAGCTTTTTTTTTTCCTTATTTTCAGATTCAATTGAATAAAATTAACGCTTTAGTGATTTACCTTTACATTTTACCCTACACTCACCCCAGCATTTTGAGCTCCCCAAGGTGGACATGCCCTGCACTTGTCCTACCGCTGGAGGTGGAAATGTGTTGCTAACATCTATAGTGGATGCTGCAAAGAACTCTAGAACCACATAATCTTTTTTGGAGTCACTAGAGGTTTTCTGAGTCCAGAGTCAATTTCCATCCCATCAGAACTGCCATGTAATGGAAATTAAACAGCTCACATAGAATTACACTGAAAACCAGCTTTCTATTTGCAGAGAGAAAATGAGAGGGGGAATGGTTGGGGAACAATACGCCTCCTCATCACATCTTGTGTTAGGATCTAGGGCATTTTGAAAGAAGATTAGACTGAAAATGCATGGCACTCTTTTCTCTGGGGATAAAAATGAATACTGGAAAGATCTGTATTTCAAGAGATGCAAGTATCCCCCCACTTTTATTGTGACATAGAATAGCTACAGGATCCTGGCAACTTCATTTTATCTATTCTACCTCAATTTCCTAAACTATAGATTGGAGGTGTTAGTTGTAGCTCAGTGGTTTTCAAAGTTTATTTGGCCAGCAAAGCCTTTCATTACATGGCATCCTAGGTGGCATAATAAACACAGAAAAGAATGAGAGCCTCAAGCACCTCTTTCCTCTCTTATACCATCTCCTTGCCTCAACAGATGATGACTCAACATTATAAAATGGAAAATTTATATAACTTTGTCACTTAAAGGCAGAAAAATTTTAGTCCAGACAATTCTATTGAAATATTTTCATCCACATGGAGTTTATCCTCAACAAGGTCACTCAGGTTATTAACTAGACCCTTTGTACTCAAGCATTCCTAAATAAGTTAAGTCACTATTCATTAACCTTTCCTTTTCTTGTTAAATAGCAGCATTAGAAATCATCGATAGATGAGTGCTCAGACTACACTTCTCTTGATGTGTATTCTTATTTTTTCCTTGCTTTTTGAGGTCAGCAAACAAGCCAAAAGCCCAGGAAGGCACAGAGGCAATGGGGACATAGCTATATAAAGAAAGCTTTCATTAACCTTGCTGACCCCCCATAATTTCAAATGTCAGCAGCTAATCAGAGACTCAACTGACATCATCAATGGTTGGAGAAGAGAGATATCCTGTGGGATCAATCTTTTCTCTTAGTCTAAAATATATATTTATAACGCCACAGGGTTACTTTTGCTCTGAAGTGATGGTGGGAAAATTTCCCTCTACTATTGAAATACATGCTTCTAATGCTAAAGTTAATCATTAATTTTGATGGAACAGTAAAAACAGTCATTTAAATGTCACAATCTGACTACATTATTGGCTTCTCTTCTACTAAATTCTCTCATGGCATTTTGACAACATAGGCAGCTGTAATGTTTGGCTCACTAATCCAGAAAAGGAAAGGTAAGTTAAACTATATATATATATATTTTTTTTTTTTTTTTTCCTTACAAAGGATTTCTCTCCATGAATTGTATCCATTTCAATGGGAAAAATACAGAATAAAGTATTTTTTGTTTGTTTTTTAAAACTTTTCATTTTATATTGGAGTATAGCCAGTTAATAATGTTGTGATAATTTAAGGTGAACAGCAAAGGGACAAAGCCAAACATATACATACATCCACTCTGACCAAACCCCCTTTCCATCCAGGCTACCACATAACTGAGCAGAGTTTCCTGTGCTATCAGTTCAGTTCAGTTGCTCAGTCATGTCTGACTTTTTGTGACCCCATGGACTGCAACACACCAGGCCTCCCTGTCCATCACCAACTCCTGGAGTTTACTCAAACTCATGTCCATTGAGTCAGCGATGCCATCAGTTGCTCAGATATTGTGTACCCCAGTTTAGTCCGTGACATGGTTTTGTTCTTACGAATGTGAAAGTTTTGGCTTTCTTCATATATATCAGACTATAAAGTATTTACCATGCTATTAATTTACTGACAAAAAGGTCAGTTTAACAGAAAACAAAATTATTGAAATTAATAATATAATTTACAATATACCATTGGTACACTTGGAAAAGATAGATTTTACTTCTCCCTGACAAGTGTTACAAGCTTAGTGATTTATACAAATATTTTGAGATAGAACTTGGATGTCCTCAACATTAAAAGCCTATCTTAGGGACCAACTCATGAACAATGTCCACTCTCCAAGGTTCAACTTAATTTTATTTTTACTTAAGTGAGCGTTATGCATTTTATTTATAATGTGGTCAACTTAAGAGCAAAAAAAAAAAATTAGAGGCTTGGAGCATAGTGCTGATTACCAGAAGCCTTTGCTTTACCATGAACATATCTAATTGTCTCCTATTTCTACATTTTGAGTATCTATACAGAAAAGGCTGCAATCAACCCAAATGTCACAGTAAAAGCTAACCAGAAGCTTTTAAGTAGTTAAAAGTGAACTATTTTCTACTAGTGTATACCATTATAGCTGATATATAGCAGGGATTTTTTTTTAGTAAATGAATGAATAAATGCATCTGTTTATCCAAATAAGATACATGAAAACAAAATCTGCCATTTGCTCATGTCCTATTTCCCAAAGATGACTTCTTACAGCATTTATATATTAACCATCCTCTTTTCTGTTCAGTCTCTGAAATCTTAAAATTCAATTAAAATGTCTTAGTTTTATGTTTTCTAAGCTAGTAGTTATTACTCCTTTTCTGGCTAATGTTGGCATTAATTTCTGCTATAATTCATTCTGTCTTCAAAATACCATTGAGAAAGACTCTTATATCCCTTCATTACCCACAACTTATTTGAGCATTAAAATTTCTTAAATTATCCTTTAGTGCTGTTGTGCTGGTGACTCTCATAAGTTTATAAACAAATACATTTGTTCTCTATGTTTGTGCTTTGCCTTCTAAACAGAGTGAATATGAACCTAAAATCTTTATCCTATTCTCAACAGGCTTTGATGATACAATTAAAATACAAAGTAACCAGAAGTTAAATTATCAATAAGAGTCATTTATTTTGCATTTTTATTTTAAAGAATACTTAAGAGAATTGTGATGAATTAGCAGTGACAAACTACTTCTTGCAAGCTGATTTTGTGTGGAGAGTTTAATTAAACATTGCAGCTGTTTATCTCTATGGTGATTAAATTTTCATATGTAAATTACATGTATTAAGATCAAGATACTTATGTAAATGTCACTTGCCTTAATGTTCTGTGTTACTGTTATTAACATCTAACCATCAGTTTATAATCTTCTTGTATTGCAATTTATTGGCATGGCTACATTGTTAAGACAATTAGCTTCAGATCACAAGAACAAACAAGTTTATTTTGCTTTTTTATCTACAGTCTAAAGTTCATCACACAGTCTAAATATATTTAGAGAAAAGAAAAATCTAATGCTAGAGTAGAAAATGGCAACCCACTCCAGTATTCTTGCCTGGAGAATCCCATGGACAGAGAAGCCTGCCAGGCTACAGTCCATGCGGTTGCAGAGAGTCGAACATGACTGAAGCAACTTAGCACGCACACAAAAGCTAAAGCATTTAGGACGGAAGAGCACCTGTCTACTTCCAAATTCCATTCCTTAAAGAATGCATTCTATATATTATATAAATGTATATAAACAGATGATTAATAAAAATAGCAACAAATAAAAACAGCAATGTTTTTTCAAGAAATGTAAGCATGTAGACAGTAGCAACAAATATAGCATGGAATATATTTTGGAGTTGCTATGTGGGTATATCAATACTTTAGAAAAAGGAAATCACTTCAAATAATCTCTATGTAAAGGACCTGCTCAGTTTTCACTTTCAGATGTTATTAACTAGGCAGAAGAAAGGGAATATTTCAAGAAAACCTGCTAAGAAAATCTTCAAATAGCAAAGATGGTCCTCACATTGCTCAACATAGCTCCCATATCTACATCAGCACACTTTTTAAACCATTAGAAATTTGATCTCTAAGTGGAATAAAGAGAGTAGCTTAACAAGTGAAAGTCACTCAAAATACCATTGGCAATTAAAAATTGTTCTTTGCAGACACTAGAAATGAGTGAACTGAAGAATGTGTCACCTCTGTGGAAATATTTGTGCTTTTATCCACATTTAGATTTTTGCTACTATAGTATATTAGGCTCTATCATTATATCTGAATTAAAACATATAATTTATTCTATATCGTTCCAATGACATTAACAAATGAATTTAAAAATAAAAACAAAATAAATTTTTTCACCTTTACTTAATGAGTATAGCTATTTACAGCAATGGTTTCCAAACTGTCTAAATGGTGACCTTCTTAAAATCATCCTAATATATGGATATTTTCATAAATTATAAATGTTTTCCATTTAGTATGTTATGTATTGGCAAAGCTTTATTTTCAGTATGTAACATATCATCCAAATAGATAGAAGTTCTAATATTTTCTTTCCACATGACATCAGATCACTGTGGCTATTCACTTGGGTGAGTACTCCAAATATTTTAGTTCAGAGCATTAAGTATATAAGCAACTTCAGGTTTATTAGAGCTGTGTAACATTTCCCTGCTACTGACTTTACCAACTCTTGCATCTGTATTTTAGGCATATTAAGCTTACAAATTATACGGGATAGGCATGAAAAGAAGTGGTAGGTTTAAAGAAATAACTCCAGAAAGAATGAAGGGATGGAGCCAAATTAAAAACAACACCCAGTTGTGAATGGGACTGGTGATGGAAGCAGGGTTCGTTGATGTAAAGAGCAATATTGCATAGGATCATGGAATGTTAAGTCCATGAATCAAGGCAAATTGGAAATGGTCAAACAGGAGATGACGAAACTGAACATCGACATTCTAGGAATCAGTGAACTAAGATAGACTGGAATGGGTGAATTTAACTCAGACGTCCATTATATCTACTACTGTGGGCAAGAGTCCCTTAGAAGAAATGGAGTAGCCATCATAGTCAACAAAAGAGTCTGAAATGCAGTCAGTACTTGGATGCAATCTCAAAAGTGACAGAATGATCTCTGTGCATTTGCAAGGCAGACCATTCAATATTACAGTAATCCAAGTCTATGCCCCAACCAGTAACACTGAAGAAGCTGAAGTTGAATGGTTCTATGAAGACCAACAAGACCTTCTAGAACTAACACCTCCAAAACATGGCCTTTTCATTATAGGGGATTGGAATGAAAAAGTAGGAAGTCAAGAAACACCTGGAGTAACAGGCAAATTTGGCTTTAAAGTAGAGAAAGAAGCAGGGCAAAGGCTAATAGAGTTCTGCCAAGAGAACACACTGGTCATAGCAAACACCCTCTTCCAACAACACAAGAGAAGACTCTACACATGGACATCACCACATGGTCGACACCGAAATCAGATTGATTACATTCTTGGCAGCCAAAGATGGAGAATCTCTACACAGTCAGAAAAAACAAGACTGGGAGCTGACTGTGGCTTGGATCATGAACTCCTTATTGCCAAATTCAGACTGAATTTGAAGAAAGTGGAGAAAACCAGTAGACCATTCAAGTATGATCTAAATCAAATCCCTTATGACTATACAGTGGAAGTGAGAAATAGATTTAAGGGGCTAGATCTGATAGACACAGTGCCTGATGAACTATGGATGGAGATTTGTGACACTGTACAGGAGACAGGGATCCAGACCATCCCCAGGAAGAAGAAATGCAAAAAGCAAAATGGCTGTCTGAGGAGGCCTTATAAATAGCTGTGAAAAGAAGGGAAGTGAAAAGCAAAGGAGAAAAGGAAATACATACCCATTTGAATGCTGAGTCTCAGAGAATAGCAAGGAGAGATAAGAAAGCCTTCCTCAGTGATCAATGCAAAGAAATAGAGGAAAACAGTAGAATGGGAAAGACTAGAGATCTCCTCAGGAAAATTAGAGATACCAAGGGAACATTGCATGCAAAGATGGGCTCAATTAAGGACAGGAATGGTAGGGACCTAACAGAAGCAGAAGATATTAAGAAGAGGTGGCAACAATACACAGAAGAACCGTACAAAAGAAATCTTCACAACCCAGATAATCACAATGGTGTGATCACTCACCTAGAGCCAGACATCCCGGAATGTGAAGTCAAGTGGGCCTTAGGAAGCATCACTATGAACAAAGCTAGTGGAGGAGATGGAATTCCAGTTGAGCTATTTCAAATCCTGAAAGATGATGCTGTGAAAGTGTTGCACTCAATATGCCCGCAAATTTGGAAAACTCAGCAGGACTGGAAAAGGTCAGTTTTCATTCCAATCCCAAAGAAAGGCAATATCAAAGAATGCTCAAGCTATGACACAATTGCACTCATCTCACATGCTAGTAAATAATGCTCAAAATTCTCCAAGCCAGGCTTCAGCAATACGTGAACCATGAACTTCCAGATGTTCAAGCTGGTGTTAGAAAAGGCAGAGGAACCGGAGATCAAATTGCCAACATCCACTGGATCATTGAAAAAGCAAGAGAGTTCCAGAAAAACATCTATTTCTGCTTTATTGACTATGCCAAAGCCTTTGACTGTGTGGATCACAATAAACTGTGGAAAATTCTGAAAGAAATGGGAATACCAGACCACCTGATGTGCCTCTTGAGAAACCTGTATGCAGGTCAGGAAGCAACAGTTAGAACTGGACATGGAACAACAGACTGGTTCCAAATAGGAAAAGGAGTACATCAAGGCTGTATATTGTCGCCCTGCTTACTTAACTTATATGCAGAGTACATCATGAGAAATGCTGAGCTGGAGGAAGCACAAGCTGGAATCAAGATTTCTGGGAGAAATATCAATAACTCAGATATGCAGATGACACCACCCTTAGGGCAGAAAGTGAAGAGGAACTAAAAAGCCTCTTGATGAAAGTGAAAGTGGAGAGTGAAAAAGTTGGCTTAAAGCTCAACATTCAGAAAAGTAAGATCATGGCATCCAGCCCCACCACTTCATGGCAATTAGATGGGGAAACAGTGGCTGACTTTATTTTTCTGGACTCCAAAATCACTGCAGATGTTGATTGCAGCCATGAAATTAAAAGAGGCTTACTCCTTGGAAGGAAAGTTATGACCAACTCAATAGCATATTAAAACGCAGAGACATTATTTTGCCAACAAAGTAATGTCTAGTCAAGGCTATGGTTTTTCCAGTGGTCATGCATGGATGTGAGAGTTGGACTATAAAGAAAGCTGAGCACTGAAGAATTGATGTTTTTGTTTTGATGTTGGAGAAGACTCTTGAGAGTCCCTTGGACTGCAAGGAGATCCAACCAGTCCATCCTAAAGGAGATCAGTCCTGGGTGTTCATTGGGAAGACTGATGCTGAAGCTGAAACTCCAATACTTTGGCCACCTGATGCAAAGAGGTGACTCATTGGAAAAGACCCTGATGCTGTGAACGATTGAGGGCAGGAGGAGAAGGGGATGATAGAGAATGAGACTGTTGGATGGCATCACCGATTCAATGGACATGGGTTTGGGTGGACTCCAGGAATTGGTGATGGACAGGGAGGCCTGGAATGCTTTGGTTCATGGGGTCGCAAAGAGTCGGACACAACTGAATGACTGAACTGAACTGATACATCTACATTCTCCTCTTAAAGTAGACTTAAAGAAAAAGTCAATACCACAATTTAAGAGCAATTCTGAACTTCTCTAATATGACACTAAGGATTTATCAAAGGATCTTTTGTCTATTTTATGTGCATTGGTTTAGATAATTTGAAGTACTGATAAATATTTGTTAGAATATTGCTGAACTGTTATTTCCTATCACTCCTCACACCACTTTCAACTAATTTATTTTCTCTCTTTTTTTTTTTTTTTTGGCAAATCATAAGTTTTTTTTTTTCACAATACTAGAAATTGAGAAACCAAGATCAAGGTGGCAGCAGATTTACTTTTCTTTGAGGCCCATATTCCTGATTTGTAGAGAGCTCTCTGTTTCATCTTTGCATGCTGCTGAGTTCTGATCTCTCTTGCTCTTTTTATAAGGGTACTAATCCCATCACATGGGCTTCCCTTGTGGCTCAATTGATTAAAAAGTCCGCCTGCAATGTAGGAGACCTGGGTTTGATCCCTGGGTTGGGAAGATCTCCTGCAGAAGGGAACAGATACTCACTCCAGTATTCTGGCCTGGAGAATTCCATGGACTATATAATCCATGGGGTCGAAAAGAGTCAGACACGACTGAGCAACTTTTACTTTAACACATCCCATCATAGGGACCCTATTCATATCATGCTTCATAGCTATATGCTTATCCCCAAACTCAACTGAGTTGCATACACTAAAACTCTTCAGCTTTTTACACATCAATCGTACCTCAATAAAATGTTTTTTAAAAAATTAAAAATGTCTCAGGGAAAAATGCCCGTGATATATCTAAAAAAGGCAAGTAAACAAAGGCTTTGGGAATCTGGCAGTCTGTGGTTTTATATGTATGTGCATATGAACAGATGGTACAGTTTAATAGTATTATAAAATTGCACCTCTAAACAAAGAACCATCTGAGACATGGTGGGGTGTGGTGGGGTAGAGGACAAAAGGTTTTGTGTGGTATTACAAAAGCTAAAAGAACATGGTATTTCAAGATACAGAAAGTGATCCTGTCAAAGGAAGATTGAAGAGTAGCACTGACTTAGCAACACAAAGGTCACTGGTGGTTTTGATAATGTGGTTGAGATCAACACTAGATTGGACAAGGAGTACTAGAGGCACATAAGTGGAAATTGTCAGTCTTTCTAAATCTTAAGACATTTGAAAACCAAATGGAAGAGAAAGATAAGACAATAAATGGAAAGTAGCATGAGATTCTGGGAAAGATTTGTTTCTGGTTTTTTTTTGGATGGGAATGATACAAATGTGCATCTATTACAACCTAATTTTATTGTGAGTCTGTTATGAACTGGATCATTGCTTTCCCTCAAAGCTCATACTTTTGAAGTCCTAACCCTCAATGTGATGATATTTAGACATAGGGCTTGTGTGACCTTTAACTCCTGCCTGAATACATTCAAACTGTTCCCTTATATTTTTGTCTAGTTTTATAGTTTTTTCTTATGCTGTGAAGGTTAACCCTTAACCATTTATTGCATCATGGAGGAACACTGATGTTGTGTCATCATTTCTAGACTCAAATTTATTAACATTTTCCATGAAGGTTTTAGATTTGCCTATTTATTCAAATAATTTGCCTCTTTAACCAAATTATTTTGTTAGGTTTCACTTCATATATTTTGAGGATATATTATTACTGTGCACACAGCTTCAGAAAAAATTATATTCTATTTGTGAATTAATTTTATTTATCCTATCCCTCAGAGATTGTTTTATTTTGCTTTGATTTTACTCAAGTCTATTTTACCTGGCATGCACGGAGCTTCTCTAGGTCCTTTGGAATTAATGTTCACAGGTATAAGTCCCTCAACTCTTCAACTTTCCATTTTTCTGGCAACATTAATAGTTCAAGTCTTTGAGATACTGCAGTGATTTTTGAGAAACTGAGGGTGGTTGTGGCAGGGGTTGAGGACAGGCATAATGTTTACAAGAACTGAAGAGGAAGCAGAGTATGCTAAGAGAGGAGATACTGGAGCTACAAAGACAGGCTTCAAACCTTGTCTCGATCAGGTATCAACAAATGGCCTGGGGAAATTCACTTAACCTCCTTGCATCTCATTTTCCCTGATCGGTAAATGAATGGTTAATGGTAGCAGTAAAACCTCTTTTGGTTATTATAAGAGTTAAATTAATTTATAAAACATGCTGAACTGAGCCAGAAAAATAATAAGTGCTATGTGTTTGTTAAATAAAACAGGGATTAGACATCATAAGGGAGGAACAAGAGGGTTAGGTCTTCGTCTTTCAAAGACAATATAACTAGATTTTATTTCACCCACCTGAGAATATTTGGCTTTCACAAGTAAATTTAATCTGACCATACTTCTTGTTATTATTTTTATTATATATTTGAATAGGAACAATTTCATGATGCTTCCTTTTTTCATCTATTGATTCAGAAGTTACCCATTGTATTTTTAAGTATTTTACTGGATATTTACTGGATTCTTTATGAGTTACCTATATTTCTACATACCCTTTAAGCAGAGCCTTTTTTCCAGCCTAGCTCACCAAGGATGTTTGTATAGCAGACAGCCTATGAAGACATACTGTCTCTTTTTGGAACAAGTAGCAGGTTTGTTCTCTGTCCACTATAATTAAGATGCTGCCTTCCTCTGGAGTGAGTGTCAGACTGGCTTCCTGTCCACTATAAAAGACCCAGGTTCTCTAAGCTCAGAGTTCCTTAGCTGTGCACAAGATCCTCTGCCACACCGGCAGCATCTTCCTGGCCCCTCCATATCATCTTCAAGGGACTCAGGGAAAAGTGCACTGACGCAAACATAAAGCTCAGGCTCTTGGCTACACATTGAGTAAACAAGTCCTTGGCTTCTCACTCAGGAGTCTCATGTCTTTTTCCAACATCTGCAAAACAGAATCTGACAGGATTAGGGTAGAACAAGAGAGTAAATCATCAACTGCAGAGTCAGATAATATCTTCAAATTTGGTATTTTGTTCTCCATGGGGTTTCTGCATTCATTTTCTATCTTTTAAAATACTATTTTAAAATATTACTTTATCATGATTGCTTGACAGTTTTTGGCCCCTCCATAAACTTTTTTGCCCAAAGTGAATGCCATGTTCCTTCACCATAGTTCCAGAACTTCTTCTGAGTCAAGAAGCCCCCATAGGACAAATAAGTGCTATCAGCAGTGATGAACAGATATTCTGGTGAGTAGAAAACATTAGAAATTGATCCAGTTTGGGCTCTGAGCAGCTGCCCAACCACTCAAAACTGAAAGCAAATGTCTCTTACCTACTTGGGTGGTGGTGTACTCTCCCCTGCTCACCTGGATAGCTCCCAACACTTTTAGTCTGACCTCAGCTGCTTTAAGGGGAAAGATTTAATAGCAGCACAAAGAGTGCCTTGTCTCCAAAGAACAAAAGTCATCCACATGTATCATACTATACTGAAGAGATGTGGAAGAGAGGAGCGATTCAAACATGTAGCTTTATTTGTAACAGCTTATTTGTAAAATCTTATCCAGTCTCACAGGGTAGTGTATGCCCAGAATCAGCTAATATAATTTGAGCAGAATTCACTGTATGGAAGGGAGCCTAACGTAACCTTGCAGATGAGAATCAACCCCAAAGAATTGACTCAATGTATTATTGCTGTGGCTTCAACAACTAAATATAAAACCACTGTTAATATTTACATGCTTGTAAGCAGCAGAGGAGACCATCCCGATTGAAACAGCCACAGGCAGACTTGTGCTAGAACCTTTGGGATTCCACAACAACAATACCTCTTTGAGCCATAAATCTCCATTACTGTCACTGATGATTTGATCAATTGGAAAACCTACCAAATGCAGGGAGCTTCCATGAGGAGGCAACACTTTGGATGTTGGACTTTCTATCCTCTTTATGTGGCTCAGCTAATAGCTTGTCACTGGGCACTTGTGGAAACCGAATGTGTGACACATGGAAATCTGTCATTCTCCATTCTGATTTCCTATTTTGGGCTGGATCAAATGGACTCAACAACTAACAAGGTAGGGAGGACCTAACTAGCCACATTTGCCAAAGGGAAATTGCTTATTCAAGTGCATAACCAGTCCTGCCCCAACACCATCTTGGCTCTACATGGAAAACTAGCAACTGTCTTTCGGGAGAAAACTTCATCCTTTACTCTGCAATAGGCTCTTGATTCACAACTGTCCTCCTAAATACTTGTGACATAATCTACGTTGATGCTTTAGCTAAATGGAAAGCCAGTGTGTGGACTGGGCAACCTCCTATCTCATTGTCAGACATGAAGAATAGAAGCAGGTATGGTCACTCCCAGCAGTCAGAACTCAAGGCTGTTATAGCTCTGTTCCTCACTTTAGAAATTTTACATCTACACTGACTCTTGGGTTATTGCAAATAGTCTGGCTCTTTGATTAGCCACTTGGAAAACTAGACTGTCAGATTAAAACTATCCTTATTTGACTCCACAAACTATAGAGAAACACATTTCAGCTGCTATGTCAGACTATTTGGGTCACTTACATGGACATGGTAGAAAAGACCCATTCTCTAATAAGACCAACTATAATCAAGCTGCTGACTGAGTCTGCACCCCCTAGACTGTTGCCATTTCTTCCCAGAACCACTGTGCAAGAATGGCAACATAGCCACTATCACACACAGGGTATAAAGTAAAGGACTCTATGATTTCTGAAGCTGAGGCTGTCACTCCTACTTTTCAAGTTACCATGATGGTATTACAGTCTAATTAGTTAACTCTGGCTATACAACTATGACCCATGAAATTAATTTTTGCTATATTTTCATCTCTCATTTGCATTTTCATCAGATTATTTTTGCATTCACTCAATTTTTGTAATGAAACAATAATGAGCTGACAGTGAAAGTTTTTAATGGACATGACACTCTCCCTACCATCCGTGTGAATCTGGTATACTTGAGAACTGGATGGTATCATCAAAAATGAACTCAATACTGAGATAGAGTCAAAAGATTTCTGACTCTATCTCCCTAACCTCCTCTTACATTACAAATTCTTAAGACACTTAGGTCAAGAAAAAGATCATAGCCTCTCAGCCACTTTCTGGTCAAAAATCAGGACAAAAGGAATAGGGAGTCATTTAGATCTATGTTGAAAATTTGGGGTTCCAAACTGAACATTCCAGAGCATGATGCTTCTTTTCCTTCCTGTCAGAAACCCCTGTTCAGATTACTTGATGCTGTCTATAAGGAACAACAGAGCCAAAAAAGAGTCTAGGAAATCCTAACTTAATTCTAGTTTAGCCATTTGGATTTTCCATTGGACTGAAATCGTCTTACATCATAAGACTAATGACCACTGATTTGAGTACATACTCACCATGTACCCTGTCACTAGTCCATGATGGCCACAGTAGAGTAAAATGTCAATCCAAAAACTTACTAAGAAAGCCATCTGGCTTTCAAGTGTAGGTTGAGATGGCCTAAGAGATGCATCCAGCTGTTTGTGGGCATGGTCAAGGTTTATACTGCAGTGGAACATATCTCACTGCTTGCTAGTAAATATAAAACGCTTCATGAAATGAACTGGGCAAATTTTGTCTCAGTATTAGATTAATCAAAGTAGTCAATGGTCTGGTGTATTCAGGGAAAATGTTCTGCTGTATAGACAAGAAGCATGTAAACTCTGGAAGACAACTCTTTCTGCATCTCTCACACTCTGCACATTCTGTGCATAGAGGTGACTTCTTTCTATCTTTGTTCCAGATTATCTTTTCAAGGCTATTTGTAAAGTAAGCAGTATTAGGATATGTAGTGTCTCCTTCTGGAGCACTGGGGCAGGCATACTAACTATTGTCTAATAAGGATAATGTGTTCTCCAAAGCAAAGGGCGGGTAGATTTACAGACTTTTTATAAAATAAACAGGGTACATCTAGATAGGTGGGTTTAGTCGCTTAGTCGTGTCCAACTCTCGCGATCCCATGAACTGTAGCCCGCCAGATTCCTCTGTCTGTGGTATTCTCCAGGCCAGAATACTGAAGTGGGTTGCCATTTCCTCCTCCAGGGGATCTCTCTGACCCAGGGATTGAACTGGGTCTCCTGCATTGCTGGCAGACTCTTTACTGACTGAACCACCAGGGTAGGGTCCATCTTCTGTTATGCAGTTCAGTATGCATACAAATGTCATCTGATTCTCATCATATTGCCCTATGAGAAATGGGTCTCATGAATCCATGATACATATTCCTGATGCACTGTCAACTACTATTACTATGAGTAATAGAGAATCCTTCATATCTGACCCAGAAACGTCTTCTGCCAGCATCCATGATATTGCAGCAAGCTAATTTGTTAGCTTGCAAATCAGGTAAAAGTTTAGAACCTTCAGAGTCTTTGAAAGTAATCTCGAGAGCAACCATTAAAAGCTATGCAAACTGGTATACCTAAAAATCCTACAGAGGAACTAAAATTAAATTTTTCAAAAGATAATATATTCTAAAAAGAAGTCAGAAAAGTAGGAATAGAAAAATAAGGAAATAAAATGAAAGGAATAAGCAGAAAATACATGATAAAATTATCGAATTAAATACAATACCTAATATTGCCTTAAATGTTATATAGAAAACAGTCTACATTAAAAAACAAAAAACAAACAAAAACAAAAACAAAAAATCCAGGATCAATAACAAGCAAGATCCAAAGACATATTGTATATGAGAATGTTTCTTGGCTTTTCAAGCTCTGTTCACTTGCATAGCAATATTAAGATCATTTGCCAAATTCTATTAATCGATCTATTAGGATTTTATCATTACTCTATTGCTAAATCAGTTCAGTGAGTTCACTCAGTTGTATCTGACTCTTTGCAACCCCATGCAATGCAGCACGCCAGACTTCCCTATCCATCACCAACTCCTGGAGCTTGTTCAAACTCAGTTAATACTATTTTTACAATATTGAATCTTTCCAACAATAACTGGAAATTGCTCCATTTATTTTTATTTTCTTTCATATTTTTAAATACAATATAATTTACAAAGCCTGTAAATATGCTGTCTACAAGAGACCCACTTTAGACTAGGGACACATACAAACTGAAAGTGAAGAGATAGGAAAAAATATCCCATGAAACTGAAAATCAACAGAAAGTTGGAATAGCAATACTCATATAAAAAATAGACTCTAAAATAAAGACTGCAACAAGAGACAAGGAAGGATACTACATAAAGATCAAGGGATCAATTTAAGAAGAAGATATAACAATTGTAAATATATATGTACCCAACACAAGAGCACCCCAATATATAAATCAAATAAATATTAACTGCCATAATAGGGGAAGTTGACAATAACACAACAATAGTGAGGGACTTTAACACCCCACTTAAATCAATGGATAAATCACTCAGACAGAAAATTAAGGAAACAAAAGTCTTAAGTGACACGTTAGACCAGATTAACTTAGTTGATATCTATAGGATATTCCATGCAACAGCAGCAGGATATACTTTCTTCTCAAATGTTCATTGAATGCACTTGGAACATTCTCCAGGATAGATCACATCTTGGGTTACAAATCAAGCCTCAGTAAATTTTAGAAAATTGAAGTCATATCAAGCATCTTTTCCAACCTCAAAGCTATAATGTGAGAAATTACTTACAGGAGAAAAAAGAAAAATGTAAAAAGACAAGAACATGGAGACTAAATAATATGTTACTAAACAGCCAATGAATCATTGAAGAAATCAAAGAGGAATTAAAAAAAATAACTGGAGACAAATGACAATGAAAACATGTTGACCCAAAACCTATGGGATGCAGCAAAAGCAGTTCTAAGAGGGAAGTTGATAGCAAAACAATCTTACCTAAAGATTCAAGAAAAATTTCAGATAAGTAACCTAACCTTACACCTAAAGCAACTAGAGAAAGAAGAATAAAACCCAAAGTTAGTAGAGGGAAAAAATAATAAAGATAAGAGTGGAAATAAACAGAATCGAAATAGAAAATAGAAAAGATCAATCAAACTAAAAGTTCATTCTTTGAGAACATAAACAAAATCAATAAACCTTTAGCCAAACTCATCAGGAAAAAAAGAGGAGGGCCTAAATCAATAACATCAGAAATGAAAAGGGAGAGGCTACAACTGACACCACAGAAATACAAAGGATTATAAGAGATTACTACAAGCAACTATATATCAACCAAATGAATAGCCTGAGAAAAGTGGACAAATTCTTAGAAACATACAACCTTCCAAGACTGAACCAGGAAGTAATAGAAAATACGAACAGACAAATCACCAGTACTGAGATTGAAACTGTGATTAAAGAACTTCCAAAAATAAAAGTTCAAGACCAGATTGCTTCACAGGTGAATTTAATCTTTCATATTTTTAAGTAAAACATAATTTAC
This sequence comes from Odocoileus virginianus, assembly GCF_023699985.2. NCBI lineage: Eukaryota > Metazoa > Chordata > Mammalia > Artiodactyla > Cervidae > Odocoileus > Odocoileus virginianus. The sequence continues at coordinate 40,352,789 of NC_069686.1, read as the reverse complement.
ATTACAAATACCTTCTACTTTTGTTAGGTTTATTATTCAGATTTTTATAATTTTTGCTAAATATATACATGACATTTTTGTGGAAAGATTCAGTTTCTAACAATGTTTTTGGTGTACAATGATATTCTGCAAGTGATTTTTCCCCCAGTTTTCCTCTATAACAATTCTTAGTTGCCTAATTACACTGAAAATAATGGCAATATAGTCCCTTCTTTTGTAAGTCTCATACTTTTATTCTTCTCTTAGTCAGCTATCTATAAGCCCTCCAATATAAAAGCTATAACAACCATGATTTTTAACATTCTTCTCTTATCCCTCAATAAATCATGACTGTTATTTATTTTTGATTATCAAAAAGGAAATGTATTGCCAAATTTGGTTCACAACTTTATTCAAAAGTTTTTTCTATATGTTACCAGAATTTAATTAAAAAATCATTTATGGATATTTACATGTATCAAATATTTTTCATCAGCCACTTATAGAATAATATATATTTTCTCTTTTAATTTTTAAGTGAATCACTTTGAAATATTTCAAATATTGAAATTTCTTGTTTCCTTGGGGAATATAATCCACTTTGCCATGATGTATTTTTACATTTATTGTTGTATTTTATTTACATTCTTGTCTCTATTCAGAAATCAGGTTGCCTATGTCTTTCTTTGTCAAAATTATTTTAAGGCAACAGTCTCTTGTAATTATTTTTGAGCAATTTCCTTTTCTTTCTATTCTCATGAAAATTTATGTAAGTAACTATTTATTTCCTAAAGGTTTAATGATTCTTAATTTCAAAATTATCTGGGTCTCGTGTTTTGTGGATATACATGTCTGAGTAGGGTGGATTGTGGATTACAACCTAACTATTATGTTCTTTAATTGAGAAATATGTATTTATATTTTCAATTTCTTCAGAATCATATTTTATTAAATTTCACTATTTCCTGAAAATTGTTTACTTGGTCTGAATTTTCAAAGATATAAAAATATTTTCAGATATATTTGGTCTAAATTTTCAACTAAAATTATGAAATTATGTATAATATTTTACTTTGACTATAAATCATCTGCCATAATTATACCTCCTGTCTAATTCCTTCCATATGTATATATGCTTTCTCTTTTTTACAGGATCCATTTAGGCAGAAGTCTATTAGGTTTTTCAAACAGCCAAATTACAGCATGCCATACATGTAATTCTTTTTTTAATATTATAAACTTTTATATCTACATTCTTATTTTCCTTTCTAGTATCCTGCTAAGACTTTTTCTTTAGATGTCCAATGTCTACATTTTAAAATAATTACATCATTGTTTTAGAATTTTAGAAAACTTTTATGTTTAATACAGAGGATACAAAACCCATTTTCCCCTATTGTTAATATATTACATTATTATGACACATTTTGATTAATTTTAGAAACAATTTTGATGTTAATATTAACTCATGTCCATACTTTATTTAGACATAATTAGTTTTCGCCTAAAATCAATTTTCTGTTTTAGAATCCCATTCACGGTACATTACACTAGCCATCATAACTTAGGCTACTCTGAACTATGCCAGTTACTCAGATTTCCCTTGGTCTTGATGATGTTGACAGTTTTAAGACATACTAGACATGTATTTTATAGAATGTTCCTCAATTTCAGATTTCTTTTTTCATTGCTAGACCAGGGTAACATTCTCATCATATCACATCAAGGATATACGTAATGAACATGAATTATTATTGACGATGCTATCTTAATTACCTCTCTGAGATAGCATTTGTCAAGCTTTTTTCCCCCCTTTTCCATTCTATACTTTTTGGATGAAAGTCACTGTGTGCATTCCATGGTTAAGTGTTGGGAAGTCATGCACCAGTTTCTTAAAGGAGAAATACTTACATAGTTGTTGCAATTGTTCTGTACGGGAGACTTGTCTATTACCCTCCATTAATTTCTTTATTCAATCACCTATGTATATCATCTGCTTGGGCACATGAATATTTACCACATTTGGGTTACAATTTAACAGTACTTACTTTATTTGCTTAAAGCTATCCCAGCTTTGGCTATTGGAATCTCTTTCAGATGACTTATGTGTCCTTTTGACATATTTCATTTTGCTTTTTAAACACCTTCTTATTTTCTGGAACTACAAGGTGCTACAGGTTCATACTGTGTGTGTATTCTCTGCCCAGCCCTAAATTCAGCCTCTTCTCCAAGGAGCTCTGGTTCCTTCTACTGGAGAATGGTTGTTGTTGTTTAGTCACTAAGCCATGTCCTACTCTTTTTGCCACCCCATGGACCATACCACACCAGGCTCCTTTGTCCACGGGATTTCCCAGGCAAGAATACCAGAGAGGGTTACTGTTTTCTTCTCCAGGGAACCTTCCAGACCCAGGGATGGAACCTGTGTCTTCTTAACTGCAGGCATATTCTTTATCCCTAAGCCACCAGGGAAGAAGTCACTGGAAGTGGTATTAGAAGCCAAATGCAATGTCTTTTTTTCTCTCTTAGAAAGGATTCTAAACTTATACATTTTCAATTATTTTTCCCCATTAAATGTATTTGAGTCATATTCTAACTTCTGAGAGACTGCTTTATCAACTTTAAATTTTTTATATATAGTATTTTTATTACCACTAGGTTCTAAATACTCTCTGATAGCAATCAAAACCTAGAGCAAAACATCCTGCAGTGTGAAGTCAAGTGGGCCTTAGGAAGCATCATTAGGAACAAAGCTAGTGGAGGTGATGGAATTTCAGTTGATCTATTGCAAATCCTAAAAGATGATGCTGTTAAAGTGCTGCACTCAATATGCAGGGAAATTTGGAAAACTCAGCAATGTCCACAGGACTGGAAAAAGTCAGTTTTTATTCCAATCCCAAAGAAAGGCAATGCTAAAGAATGTTCAAATTACCATACAATTGCACTCATTTCACATGCTGCAAGATTATGCTCAAAATCCTTCAAGATAGGCTTCAACAGTATGTGAACCAAGAACTTGCAGATGTACAAGCTGGACTTAGGAAAGGCAGAGGAACCAGAAATCAAATTGCCTCCATCCACTGGATCATAGAAAAAGCAACGGAATTCCATAAAAATATCTACTTCTGCTTCATTGACTATACTAAAGCATTTAACTGTGTGGATCACAATAAACTGTGGAAAAATCTTAAAGAGACTGGAATACCAGACCACTTTACCTGTCTCCTGAGAAGCCTGTATGCAGGACAAGAAGCAACAGTTAGAACTGGACACGGAACAACAGACTGGTTGAAAATCAGTAAAGAAGTACGCCAAGGCTGTGTATTGTCTCCCTGCTTATTTAACTTCTATGCAGAGTACATCATGCAAAATGCTGGGCTGGATGACTCACAAGCTGAATCAAGATTACTGGGAGAACTAAGGAAACCCTCAGATATGCAGATGACACCACTTTAATGGCAGAAAGCAAAGAGGATCTAAAGAATCTCTTGATGATACTGAGAGGAAAGTGAAAAAGCTGGCTTAAAACTCAACATTCAAAAAACAAAACGCATGGCATCCGGTCCCATGACTTCATGGCAAATAGAAGGGGGAAAAGTGGAAACAGTGACAGATTTTATTTACTTGGGCTCCAAAATCACTGCAGATGGTGACTGTGGCCATGAAATTAAAAGATGCTTACTCCTTGGAAGAAAAGCTATGACCAACCTAGACAGCATATTAAAAAGCAGAGACATCACTTTGCCAACAAAGGTACATAGAGTCAAAAGCTATGGCTTTCCCAGTAGTCATGTATGGATGTGAGAGCTGGAGCATAAAGAAAGCTGGGCACCAAAAAACTGATTCTTTCAAACTGCTGTGCTAGAGAAGACTTTTGAGAGTCCCTTGAATAGCAAGAAAGTCAAACCAGTCAATCCTAAAGGAAGCCAACCCTGAATATACATTGGAAGGACTGATGCTGAAGCTGAAGCTCCAATACTTTGGCCACCTGATGTGAAGAGCCGACTCACTGAAAAAGACCCTGATGCTGGGAATAACTGAGCACAAGCGGAGAAGGGGATGATAGGGGATAAGATGGTTGGATGTCATGACTGACTCAATGGACATGAGTTTGAGCAAACTCTAGGAGATAAGGCAAGGAAGCTTGGCGTGGTATAGTTCATGAGATTGCTAAGAGTCAGGTGTGACTTAGCAACTGAACAACAAATCAATCAGAATATATTATCTGATATATTATTTTAAAAGTAGATTTAAACATTTTCTGACATATTATTGCTTTAATTTTCCTTTTTCTCTCCTAATTTATTGTGATTAGAGAATGACGTTTTCATGGTGAAAAATTAAATATTGGTTGAGAGTTGCTTTGTGGCCTACTTTTAAATATTTTTGTTTTAAAAATACCAACTTTTCATTGGAAATATGCACATAGAAATACTGATTCATTACCTCACACTGGTGGTGAATATACTTTCTTTTCTTCGTTGTGCATTACAGTTCAAATACTGATTTTACTTAAAGGTGTAGTTTTGTTAGTTTATCTCCCTGATTCTTTTCTAAACATAAACCTGAACTTTTATTATTTATATTGAAATTATGTGAATTTAAAACAAAACAGATTTAATGCCACTATGTTTATGGTAATTCTTTAATTATGAATTTAGTTACAACTAAATAAAATTATCTGTTTTATACTTGCCATGCTTCTTGCTCATTTTTCTATTTCCCACCTTTTATTTTATTAATGAAATATTAGCTTACTCTCTCCCCAGTAGTTTGTAAGTTCTGCAGTATATTTATGTCCTTTTCATGCTTAATTTTAAATTTTAACATGAATATTTAACTTAGTCTAAAGTTAGTAAAGATACCTAAATCCTGCTGAGCAATATTTATAATGTTTTTAAGCTGGTTACCCTATTCTCTCTTATATCTATTCTCCAAACTTTTGTGACCAATTTTATACTCTCCAAAGGAGTTGCTACTTCTATTACATATTCTAATTCAATATATAATATGCTTATTAAATCAAAGTTGCTCAGAAACACAATTTTTTTATGTTTCTGAACTATATCTTTCCAACATACATGCAATTCTGATAATTCTTTGATTTCAGTCCCCCTTTCTCTCTAGTCTTGCCCATTGGAAAGCTATAGGTCCATGTTAGACCTTTGGGTTATATCTCCCATGAATTTTAATATCTCTCCTTAATTTTAATTTCTACAAATTTCATTTCTAGAATCCAAGATTATTTTCATATCTTTCTGTCTCTTTTCCTTAATTTCATTTTTATATTCAAGATAATTTTTTCAAGTTATGTATTTTTATATTATTTTATTACTATTTGTAGATGTCTTTATATCTCAATCACATAAAACTTACCAGTTTTATTATCTTTCACATGTTGTATCACTATGAATAATCAGCTGTACATCTTGCTGGAAAAATCTAATTCATATCGGTTGGTTCTCTCTTGGAACACTACACATGTTTGTAAGGTTATGTCTCTGCTTATTTTGTTAGGTATGTCAAACGACAACTTTATCACCAGCATGAGACCATTTTTTAAAATATTATTTTGGGTGATTCATGGACAAACAGGTACAATGAATACAAGCATATCTTCGAGAGATTGCAGTTTCAGTTCCAGATGACCACAATAAAACAAATACCAAAATAAAGCAAGACACACAAATTTTTTGATTTCCCAGTGTACACATGTTTTGTTTATATAATACCGTAGTTCACTAACTGTGCAATAGCATTATGTCTTAAAAAAATGTACATACCTTAATCAAAAACTACTTAATTGCTAAAAAAAAAAAAAAACAATAAAACCCCTAATGTTATCCAAGCCTTAATGGAACTGTAATTTTTTTGCAATAGTAACATCAAAGATCACTGATTACAGATAACCATGACAAATATGATCATCATGAAAAAGCTTGAAATGCTCTAAGAATTACCAAAATGTGACATGGAAAGACAAAGTGGACAAATACTGTTGGAAAAGTGGAACTGAGAGATTTGCTTACTGCAGAGTTGCCACAAACCTTCAAAACACATTATCTATGAAGTGCACAAAGCAACTCATAACAAAATGAGATATGCCCGTACTCAATATCTGAAGCCTATACAATGTGAAGTCAATGACTGTATATTTTTCTACCTTGAGAATAAAAAGTTTAATTTTTCTTTTTTCTACTAAAAACCAGGCTATTTATCATTTGGTAATTTCCTTCAAACACCTCAGATTTATGCAACACTATGCATTCCATCTCCCTATTTTTACAGGCCCAGGATTTTGTTTTCTCTCCTTCTATGCACATTTAAAACATATCTTAGTAGTGGTAAACTAGAACACTTTCTAACACCATACACAAAAATAAACTCAAAATGGATTAAGATCTAAATGTAAGAACAGAGACTATAAAACTCCTAGAGGAGAACATAGGCAAAACACTCTCCGACATGAATCACAGCAGGATCCTCTATGACCCACCTCCCAGAATATTGGAAATAAAAGCAAAAATAAACAAATGGGACCTAATGAAACTTAAAAGCTTTTGCACAACAAAGGAAACCATAAGCAAGGTGAAAAGACAGCCTTCAGATTGGGAGAAAATAATAGCAAATGAAGCAACAGACAAAGGATTAATCTCAAAAATATACAAGCAACTCCTGAAGCTCAATTCCAGAAAAATAAATGACCCAATCAAAAAATGGGCCAAAGAACTAAACAGACATTTCTCCAAAGAAGACATACAGATGGCTAACAAACACATGAAAAGATGCTCAACATCCCTCATTATCAGAGAAATGCAAATCAAAACTACAATGAGGTACCATTACACGCCAGTCAGGATGGCTGCTATCCAAAAGTTTACAAGCAATAAATGCTGGAGAGAGTGTGGAGAAAAGGGAACCCTCTTACACTGTTGGTGGGAATGCAAACTAGTACAGCCACTATGGAGAACAGTGTGGAGATTTCTTAAAAACCTGGAAATAAAACTGCCATATGACCCAGCCAATCCCACTGCTGGGCATACACACTGAGGAAACCAGATCTGAAAAAGACACGTGCACCCCAATGTTCATCACAGCACTGTTTATAATAGCCAGGACATGGAAGCAACCTAGATGCCCATCAGCAGACGAATGGATGAGGAAGCTGTGGTACATATACACCATGGAATATTACTCAGCCATTAAAAAGAATTCATTTGAATCAGTTCTGATGAGATGGATGAAACTGGAGCCCATTATACAGAGTGAAGTAAGCCAGAAAGATAAAGGCCATTACAGCATACTAACACATATATATGGAATTTAGAAAGATGGCAATGATAACCCTATATGCAAAACAGAAAAAGAGACACAGATATACAGAACAGACTTTTGGACTCTGTGGGAGAAGGTGAGGGTGGGATGTTTTGAGAGAACAGCATCGAAACATGTATATTATCTATAGTGAAACAGATCAGCAGCCCAGGTTGGATGCATGTGACAAGTGCTCGGGCCTGGTGCACTGGGAAGACCCAGAGGAATTGGTGGAGAGGGAGGTGGGAGGGAGATCGGGATGGGGAATACATGTAACTCGATGGCTGATTCATGTCAATGTATGACAAAACCCACTACAATACTGTAAAGTAATTAGCCTCCAACTAATAAAAATAAATGAAAAAAAATAAATAAAATAAAGAATAATGCATCTCAACCAATTCCAATAAAGAGGAAATAACCAGAGTCAAGCAACACTACCATGCTCTCTTAAACACCCCCTTCCCCAGATTCATTCCACAATACATTAATCATGGCAACAGTCTTATGAGGTAATATTCATTAAAACCAATCACCATATATGGAAATTAAGTCTCAGAGATGTTAATGAAGTAAAAAAAATAATAGATTTGAAATTTGAACCAATATCTAATTATGAAGTTGGTCATTTTAAACTCCTCTAAATTTCCGAAAGTATTCTAAAATAGGAAAAACAAATGAATATTATCTGTAAAACTTGACAGAATTGGGATTACCTAAACAAGGAATTTCAGTATTTTAGGAGCATAGTGGAGGAAATGAAACTTGGTAAACATAACCTAGAAAACTCTTTTACTTGCGTATTTCCCAGATTAGGAAAGTAAAACTATTATACAGCTCAAGATTATAGATCTTTTTTAATTTCATGACAAGTATTTTCAGCAAATAATATTTAGCATTCTCTTTTCTGGTCTTACTGTGGTTAATATTGTATCTTATTTATATACTTCTGATATTTTCTTTTCTCCTCAAGGCTTTATAAGATATTTAGGTACTGTAACATTTTGTTAGGTGTTCAGTTCAGTTCAGTCGCTCAGTCATGTCCGACTCTCTGCGATCCCACGAATTGCAGCACGCCAGGCCTCCCTGTCCATTACCAACTCCCGGAGTTGACTCCAACTCATGCCCATCGAGTCGGTGATGCCATCCAGCCAGCTCATCTTCTGTTGTCCCCTCCTCCTCCTGCACCCAATTCCTCCCAGCATCAGGGTCTTTTCCAATGAGTCAACTCTTTGCATGAGGTGGCCAAAGTACTGCAGTTTCAGCTTCAGCATCAGTCTTTCCAATGAACACCCAGGACTGATCTCCTTTAGGATGGACTGGTTGGATCTCCTTGCAGTCCAAGGGACTCTCAAGAGTCTTCTCCAACACCACAGTTCAAAAGCATCAATTTTGTGGCACTCAGCTTTCTTCACAGTCCAACTCTCACATCCATACATGACCACTGGAAAAACCATAGCCTTGACTAGTAATAACATCTAATTCTAGATTTAAATAATCCCTTTTGCCAGAATTCTTAAGAAAATAATCTGTTGGTCTTCTCATAATTGTACCTTTCCTGGAGTTTCAATCAATATAAACTGCTTACATTATTTATAATTTACTCAAATATTTCAAACTAATGACATTTTTCTCTTTCACATTTTTGCATGTAGACACCATTAAACCGATAGTTGCATTAATGGATGAAAAACTCCTTCATTATATAACACACCTTTATTCTAGAATGTTGGCTGGATTCATTCTATTACTTGTCTTACTCTTGGTTTTCAAATAAGGATTATTAATTTTTGTTCATACCCTCATTTCAGAAAAAAATGAAGATGAATAAAGTATCTCTAACACTGATAAATCAAAAAAGATAAATAAATAACTACTTCTCTACAGTGAAGAATAAGATAAGGCATACATAACACACATACATTGTTTTGTTTTACCAATTTATTTAACAAAAGAAAGTATTTAATATCTGCTAAGACAGATGTAAGATACTCAGCATGACTTTATTTTAAATAAATAATTTACTATAACTCATGGTTTTTTTCTCTTAATTGAGTCATATAGACAGTCTCTTGCTGCATTTTTTGCTTTACTATTATATACTCCACATCATTAAATGTGGTAAAGGGCCCATAGATGTCACCTCTACAAAATATATCTTTCCAAAACTTGTCAGTCTATTACTAGAAACTAACTGGCTTTGAGACATGAACAATGGCAAATGAGCAATACCATGTTGCTCTGTGAGACTGACTGAAGTCAGAATTAATCTGAGTCATTTGTGTAACTCAGTCCTGTGTGTGTATCTTCACAATTCATGCCCATTATAGCAAGACTGATATTAATTAAGCACCAAAGATAGGAGACTTGTTATCAGTGGAAATGCTATTCTTAGAATCGCATATCTCAGTAATTAGTAATAATAAGAAAAGTTCTTAAAAAAAAAAAACCACATACACACACTTGTACTTGTATATGTATGTGTGCATATAATATCTAAAAGAATTCCCATATTTTCGTATTGCTGTCTTGGAACTTCTGGTTTTCAAATATTTATATATAGAATATTTGCATTGATTTGTATATTCTCCAATGGAAAGAAAACTTAGTTGGTCTGCACTGTTTTATTTCTCACAGGCTTATTTTATTAATTTCTCTGTTGGTTGTTGGAAACTATAACAATGAAAAATAGAAAGAGTTAGTCACTTGCAGATTCTCAGCAATTACCAGAAGTTAATTAGAATTGTTAAGATAACAAACACACACCCATAATGTTCTTATTGATAAATTTTAACTACATGTAATAAGGAAATCCAAGACTGAGCCAATCTCATAAACTGTTTTATGCTATGTTAATGCGTTCTTTGGCTGGTCAAATTAAATATTGATAGACTGTTCTCTCAGAAAGGGTTAGACAAAGACATTATATTTACCTCAAAGCCTAAATTCTAAAATACAGCCTTCTAGAAGCAGCATGTTGAATCAGTTTAACACTAAAATGAGCATAATTATGTCTTCCCCATTCTATTCTCATTTGATAAAGAAACAATAATATGGGACTGAGGCCACACTGGCTGTCAGTCATTTCTCATGCTACAAGTGTCAGTAAATATTCTAATAACATATTTAGTTGTCTTTCCAAGCAAATAAGCAAAGTGAAATTTTAATGATAATTAAAAATAACTGAGGTCAAATTATTGTTTTTCCTGAGCATACATTTTATTCTCAACATTGTGCTGTGTCACTGAGAGATTTCCAAGGATGTACATAACTTTCCTTTCTCCAAGAAGCTTATAAATTCGAGAACTATCAGAATAACATACCTAAAATAATTTATCATATACACTGTAAACACATATTAATAATCTGTTTCATCTTAACTACTAGTAAATAGGCTCTCAAAGAAGACACTATTTTAGTATAAGAAAGTTTTGTAGTTAATAAGAATGATATATAAACATGGATTCTAGATTATGCTTAATTTTTGTGAGTATTCCCAAGTATTTCTGAAAACTTCAATGTGTAGTGTATTACCATGCTAAAGAAAGAATTATTGCTTCATACACCACCAAGCAGACAAATACATTAATAAAGGCAAATTAAGTGAGAAAGTAACTGAAAATGTGAATGAATTTTTTCCTATTATCTATATTTGAATAAAAAAGGTTCAACTCTTCATGTTATTTGTCTATTTCTCCTGGATATTATTGCTCTTTAAACTACTATTCCACTTTCTTGTAATTTCAAAGTTGAATCAGCATTTTAAACCTCACCCAGTTTGTAGAACTTGGTTATGACATACTAGGAAACTAGTATGGTTACTAATTTTTATATCATGCATCTTTACTTTTTAGCAAGCTAGTTTAAGACTACAAGAAAAGAGGTGATAATTTATCTCTACCTGAGATTGCACAAAGAGCTATGACTAAGTTAAAAATCAGTTTAATTAATGATTTTCATCCTCACCTCCACCATCATTGTCATTTTATCTATATGGCAATTTTTAGCTGGAAGGAAATTTGTGATGATTAAGCTTTACAAATCTCCAATATAAAATCTTAAGTAGGTTTGAAATTCAATAATTTCTCTTAGTATCTGTGAATCAGACTATACTCTGCTTTATCCTATAGATTTACGTGTTTACTATTTATTTTATAGAGGAGTTTTGCATCTGCATATTGAGTTTAGGAAAACGTAACAGCATCCCAAAAAACTGAAGACTGGAATTTGTCATGTTTATGTGGTCATTTTTTTCCCCTTGTTTTCCTCAGGTCTACTAAGATGTGTATAGGAAAGCTCTAGTAAGAATGGGGGGGAAAGAAACAAATCACTATCTCCTACTCTGACCCTCTCTAGTCAAAATTGAGCTTTACTTCACACTTGCAACATCACAGGTGTTTCACCAGCCTTGTCTCTCATTCTTCTATGGGGATATGTGTCATGTCTTTGAAAATAGGGAGAGGAAGGTAATTTGGGTAGGCAAGGAGACAGGTTTAAAAAAACAGCAACAGAATGGACATAAATGTAGGGATGAGGCCAGAAATAAAGAGGGAAACATGCGTGTGTGCCAGTCACTCCAGTTGTGTCCCAATCTTTGTGAACCTATAGACTGTAGCCTGCCAGGCTCTTCTCTACATGGAATTTTTCAGGCAAGAATACTGGGGTGGGTTGCATGCCCTCCTCCAGGGGATCTTTCTGACCTAGGGCTCGAACCCATGTTTCCTGCATCTCCTGCATTTCAGGCAGATTCTTTAACCCACTGAGCCACATAGCTTGATACTCCCTTACCTTTCACCTTCTCCCTCCCATTGTCAGTTCTTATCTTTATTCTAGGATTGAAGGTATCAACACCCCACTGTTTAAGAGGACTTCAGACTTTCCCTTGAGCCAATAAGAGAATTCTCTTTTAACAATAAGAGAATTAGGTAGCCATTAAGTTCTAATAGCTGGTATTTCCACTAAACTCATTGGTGGCTTAAAATTTTGAGATTTTAAAACTATCTTCTTTATCTCCATATGAGTAAACTGTATTGAATGTATTTTATATGACTTGAGAAAGCTCAATAAAACAAAAGTATTTATTTAGTACATACTATGGGTCCTTCAAAGAAGCCCTGAAGTACTGGGACCACAACAAAGAACAAGATACAATCTATCTTTCAAGTGCTTTACATACAGAAAAGAAGACATCAACTAAAACAATTCTAGTTTTACAACTCTCTGGATAAAGATATTGTTAGATAAGTGGGAAAGAAATACCTGAAGGAGGAAGAGAGTTGCTTTTATTTGCAATAAGTCCTATACTGGAAGGAAATTTAAATTTGAATGGACCATAGTGGATGGCAAGGCAAGTAGAAGCATTCCAGGAAAAAGCAAGGCAGAGCATCTAGGTGGAGAAAAAGCATAAAAAGATACTCTGAGGTTAAAATGAGACACTCTCTAGTGAAGAACAAAATCTCAAAGCAGTTCAGAATTTAAAACTCAGGAAATAGAACTGCCGTATGACCCAGCAATCCCACTTCTGGGCATACACACCAAGGAAACCAGATCTGAAAGAGACACATGCACCCCAATGTTCATCGAAGCACTGTTTATAATAGCCAGGACATGGAAGCAACCCAGATGCCCATCAGCAGATGAATGGATGAGGAAGTTGTTGTCCATATACACCATGGAATATTACTCAGCCATTAAAAAGAATTCATTTGAATCAGTTCTAATGAGATGGATGAAACTGGAGCCCATTATACAGAGCGAAGTAAGCCAGAAAGATAAAGACCATTACAGTATACTAACACATATATATGGACTTTAGAAAGATGGTAATGATAACCCTATATGCAAAACAGAAAAAGAGACTCAGATGTATGGAACAGACTTGTGGACTCTGGGAGAAGGCGAGGGTGGGATGTTTCAGGAGAACAGCATTGAAACATGTATATTATCTAGGGTGAAACGGATAACCAGCTCAGGTTGGGTACATGCGACAGGTGCTCGGGCCTGGTGCACTGGGAAAACCCAGGGGGATCGGGTGGAGAGGGAGGTGGGAGGGGGGACTGGGATGGGGAGTACATGTAAATCCATGGCTAATTCATGTCAATGTATAACAAAAACTACTGTAATGATGTAAAGTAATTAGCCTCCAACTAATAAAAATTTAAAAAAAAAAAAAAAAACCTGAAAAAAAAAAAAAAAAAACTCAGGAAAGATGAGTGTCAATAGTTAAGGTGGGATCAGAAAGACAAGACAGACAAATTGAAGAGTCCAACTTGATAAAGAGCAGAAAAAGTTTAGAAAACCAGTGTTTTCTCAGAATAGTCTCTCCAAATTGGATGAGAAGGTTTAGATAAAACAAAGGCTAGAATAGTCTAGGGAAATACTCAAAACATTAGAAATCACAGAGATAAAGAATGCCAAAAATATAGTGTGATCAGCAATGCAAATAGCAAGGAAAGAATGTGATAAAACCTAAATTGAAATATTTTAATTGTCTAGGAAAAGATGTTGATTTTTATTTTAAGTATAAAGAGAATAAGTATTAGATTTCAGAATAAAAAGAAAGTACTGCTGGGATAGAAGTAAAAAGATGTAATTTCTAAAGAATTTGGAACACCGGCAGAGGGTCGGTCCTAAGATGGCAGAGGAATAGGATGGGGAGACCACTTTCTCCCCTACAAATTCATCGAAAGATCATTTGAACATTGAGCAAATTCCACAAAACAACTTCTGAATGCTGGGGGAGGACACCAGGCACCCAGAAAGGCAGCCCATTCTCTTCAAAAGGAGGTAGGACAAAATGTAAAAGATAAGGAGAGACAAAAGAGTTAGGGATGGAGACCCATCCTGGGGAGGGAGTTGTGAAGGAGAAGTTTCCCAACACCAGGAAACCCTCTCACCGGTGGATCTGTGGGGAGTTTTGGAATCTCAAAGGGCAACATAACTGGGAGGAAAAAAAAACACCACACACACACAGATCATGCAGCCAAGTGCAACTCCTGGCAGAGAAGTAGCCCAGACGCTTGCGTCGGCCAGCAGCGAGCTGGGGCTGAACCGGGAGGCGTGGGCTGCTTGCTTAGGGGTAACGACTGGGCTTGAATGCATTGAGGACAATCTAAGGGAGCTAACATGATATAGCAACCCAAACTGTGAGATAGTCAGTGAGAAAGGAAATAAAAAGAGAGAGAGAGAACTTTCCTGCAAAAAGCTCTAAGGCACAGCCTGGCCTGCTCACAGAACAAAGGATTGAGTGAATACCAGAGGAGGGCTAGCTGGCTGCAGACCAGCCCATCCTCCTGCCAGAGGCAGAGAGGCAGGCAGGTGACAACCTGAGCCGGAAGGCAAGGGGCAATCTCGGCCCCAGAGATGGCATCCTCCACCAAGCTGTGAGCAGGCTCCCAGTTGCTAACCAAGTCTTCCTGTGATCCTGGCCTGTTGCTATCTGCCAGGAGGGTCGCAGTCAGAGATCAGCTCCCCAGTGATACACCTGAGACGGCGCTCTCCCTGCACACCCAGGAAACCGAGGGGCTGGGACCAGGGAGGTGATAAGACGCACCACCCAGCTGGGACAGTGCGCTTGCCAAGCACCTGGTTGCCTGAGCTGCTCAGACCTGGGAAGGGCACAGAATGCAGGCCCAACTGAGTCTGTGCCTTTGTGGAGTACCCCAGAACCTGAACCTGAGCAGCTTAGACCTGGGAAGTGCATGCAACCCAGGGCTTGCTTTAGATAGTTCCCCTGCAGAGTAACCTGGAGCCTGAACAGTGTAGACTGGGAAGGCACACAGGCCATGAGTGGGGGCAAACCCAGTGTGGCCCAGACACTGCGAGCACTCCCCCCACACACCAGTGATATTTGCAGTGTTCCTCCCTCCCCACAGCACAATTGAACAAGTGAGCCTAAATAAGTGACCACCTCTGTGCCCTTGTTTCAGGGCGGAAATTAGAAGTGTCTAATTTCCATGAAGAAACGTGAAAACAGAGGAAGCCAAAATAAACAGAGGGAACCACTTTGGAAGTGAGAGGTGCAACAGATTAAAACCCCATAGTTAGCACTGACTACATTGGAAGGGGCCTATAGACCTTGAGAAGTATAAGCTGAAACAAGGAACTATCTGAAACTAAACTGACCCCATACTGCCCTCAACAGCTCCAGAGGAATTCCTAGATATATTTTACTATTAGCATTTAAAATTTTTTTTTTATTTTTAAGTTCTTTATTACTCCCTTAATTTTCATTTTTATAACCTACTATTAACTTGCAAAAAAAGACACTATTTTAAAGCAAATTTCATACATATATATATTTTATACTTTTTGTGATATTTTTGTTTTTTTAATATTATATTTTTGAGAGTCTAACCTCTACTCTAGATTTATTAATCTTTGCTTTTTGTTATTTGCTTTCAATTTTGTACCTTTAAGAATCCAATCTTCATACCCATTCTTACTTAGGAGTGTGATTACTGGCTTGACTGCTCTCTCCTGCTTTTGACTCTCTGTTTTCTCCCCCACGTCACCTCTATCTCCTCCCTCCCTCTTCTATTACCTACCCAGCTCTGTGAAGCTCTTTGGCTGTTCCGGGCTGTGGCGAACACATAGGGAACTGATTGCTAGCTAGATCTGTCTCTCTGCTTTTAACTCCCCCTCTTTGCTCCCGGTGACCTCTATCTCCTTCCTCCCTCCTCTCTTCTCTATGTAACTCCATGAACCTCTCTGAGTGTTCCAGACTGTGGAGAACACATAGGGAATTGATTACTGGCTAGCTTGCTCTCTCCCCTTTTGAATCCCCCTCTTCTCCTCCTGGTCACTTCTATTTCCCTCCTCCCTCATCTCTTCTTCATGTAACTCTGTGAACCTCTCTGGGTGTCCCTCACTGTGGAGAATCTGTTCGCCATTAACCTAGATGCTTTATCATCAGCATGGATTATGGATGGGGAAGTCTTGAGCCTACTGTAAGAGTAAGACTGAAAGTCAGAAGTAGGAGGCTTAAATTCAAAACTTGAAAACACCAGAAAACTCCTGACTCCGGGCAACATTATTCAACAAGAGTTCATCCAAAGGCCTTCATACACACACTGAAACCAAGCCTCACCCAATGGCCAAGAAGTTTCAGAGCAAGACATACCAAGCTAATTCTCCAACAATGCAGGAACATAACCCTGAGCATTAAAATACAGGTGGCCAAAAGTCACACCAAACCTATAGACACCTTAACACTCACTACTGGACACTTCATTGTACTCCAGAGAGAAGAGATCCAATTACACCCATCAGAACACCGACATAAGCTTCCCTAACCAAGAAACCTTGACAAGCCACCCGTCCAACCCTACTCACAAGGAGGAAACTCCACAATAAAGAAAAGCCACAAACTTCCAGCATACAGAAAGGTCACCCCAAACACAGAAATCTAAACAAGATGAAAAGGCAGAGAAATATTCAGCAGGTAAAGGAACATGATAAATGCCCACCAAACCAAATCAAAGAGGAGGAGATAGGGAGTCTAACTGAAAAAGAATTCAGAATAATTATAGTAAAAATGATCCAGAATCTTGAAAACAAAACAGAGTTACAGATAAATAGTCTGGATACATGGATTGAGAAGATTCAAGAAATGTTTAAAAAGGACCTAGAAGAAATAAAAGAGTCAATCAATAATGAATAGTGCAATAACTGAGATCAAAAACACTCTGGAGGGAACCAATAGTAGAATAACTGAGACAGAAGATAGGATAAGTGAGGTGGAACATGGAATGGTGGAAAAAATGAAGCAGAGAGGAAAAAAGATAAAAGAATTAAAAGAAATGAGGACAACCTGAGAGACCTCTGGGACAATGTCAAACGCCCCAACATTCAAATCATAGGAGTTCCAGAAGAAGACAAAAAGAAAGGCCATGAGAAAATACTTGAGGAGATAATAGTTGAAAACTTTCCCAAAATGGGGAAGGAAATAGCCACCCAAGTCCAAGAAACCCAGAGAGTCCCAAACAGGATAAACCCAAGGGGAAACATGCCAAGACACATATTAATCAAATTAATGAAGATCAAACACAAAGAACAAATATTAAAGACAGCAAGGGAAAAACAACAAATAACATGCAAGGGGATTCCCATAAAGATAACAGTTGATCTTTCAATAGAAACTCTTCAGGCCAGAAGTGAATGGCAGGACATACTTAAAGTGATGAAAGAGAAAAACCTACAACCCAGATTATTGTACTGAGGAAGGATCTCATTCAAATATGAAAGAGAAATCAAAAGCTTTACAGACAAACAAAAGCTCAGAGAATTCAGCACCACCAAACCAGCTCTTCAACAAATGCTAAAGAATATTCTCTAGACAGGAAACACAGAAAAAGTGTATAAACTCAAACCCAAAATAACAAAGTAAATGGCAACGGGATTATACTTATCAATAATTACCTTAAATGTAAATGGGTTGAATGCCCCAACCAAAAGACAAAGACTGGAGGAATGGATACAAAAACAAGACCCCTGTATATGCTGTCTACAAGAGACACACCTCAAAACAAGTGAGACATAAGACTGAAAGTGAAGGGCTGGAAAAAGATATTTCACGCAAATGGAGACCAAAAGAAAGCAGGCATAGCAATACTGATATCAGATAAAATAGACCTTGAAATAAAGGCCATGAAAAGAGACAAAGAAGGACACTACATAATGATCAAAGGATCAATCTAACAAGAAGATATAACAATTATAAATATATATGCACCCAACATAGAAGTACCACAATATGTAAAGCAAATGCTAACAAGTATGAAAGGGAAATTAACAGTAACACAATAATAGTGAGAAACTCTAATAACCCTCTCACACCTATGGATAGATCAACTAAACAGAAAATTAGCAAGGAAACACAAATGTTAATCGATACAATGGACCAGTTAGACCTAGTTGATATCTATAGGACATTTCACTCCAGAACAATGAATTTCACCTTTTTCTCAAGTGCACACGGAAACTTCTCCAGGATAGATTACATCCTGGGTTATAAGTCTAGCCTTGGTAAGTTAAAAAAAAAATTGAAATCATTCCAAGCATCTTTTCTGATCACAATGCAGTAAGATTAGATGTCAATTACAGGAAAAAAACTATTAAAAATTCCAACATATGGAGGCTGAGTAATATTCCATTGTGTATATGTACCACAGCTTCCTTATCCATTTGTTTCTCTAAAGAAGACAAACAGATGGCTAACAAACACATGAAAAGATGCTCAACATCACTCATTATCAGAGAAATGCAAATCAAAACCACAATGAGGTACCATCTCACGCTGGTCAGAATGGCTGCTATCAAAAAGTCTACAGACAATAAATGCTGGCGAGGGTGTGGAGAAAACAGAACCCTCTTACACTGTTGGTCTGAATGCAAACTAGTACAGCCACTATGGAGAACAGTGTGGAGATTCCTTAAAAAACTGGAAAAAGAACTGCCATACAACCCAGCAATCCCATTGCTGGGCATACACACCAAGGAGACCAGAATTGAAAGAGACACGTGCACCCCGATGTTCATTGCAGCACTGTTTACAATAGCCAGAACATGGAAGCAACCTAGATGCCCATCAGCAGATGAATGGATAAGAAAGCTGTGGTACATATACACAATGGGATGTTACTCAGCTATTAAAAGGAATGCACTTGAATCAGTTCTAACGATGTGGATGAAACTGGAGCCTATCATACAGAGTGAAGTAAGTCAGAAAGAAAAATACCAATATAGTATATTAACACATATATATGGAATTTAGAAAGATGGTAATGATAACCCTATATGCAAAATAGCAAAAGAGACACAGATGTAAAGAACAGACTTTTGGGCTCTGTGGGAAAGGCAAGGGTAGGATGATGTGAGAGAATAACATTGAAACATGTATATTATCATAAGTGAAATAGATTGCCAGTCCAGGTTTGATGCATGATACAGGGTGCTCAGGGCTGGTGCACTGGGATGACCCAGAGGGATGGGATGGGGAGGGAGGTGGGAGGGGGGTTCAGGATGGGGAACACATGTACACCCATGGTTGATTCATGTCAATGTATGGCAAAAACCACTGCAATATTGTAAAGTAATTAGCCTCCAACTAAAATAAATTAATTAATTTTAAAAATAAATAAATTAAGAAATAAATAAAAATAAACAAATTTAAAAAAAGAATTTAGAACACTGGAAGAGACAGAGAAATGAGAAAAAGAAATATTTGAACAAATAATGGCTATAAATCTTTCAAAATTCATGACAGAAGATGAGCAAAACTAGAAAGGTCAGAGAACAACAAGAAGTCATTCAAAGAGAAGGAAAATGATAAAATTCAAAAACTCACATCTGAAAAAACAATTAGAAAAGGTATAAATGAAAGCAAAATTTAACTTTTTAGTTTCCCTACTTCTATTAATAACTACTTAAGTAGATAATTGTTATGTATTAATAATTATTTACAATATTTTAATACTTTAAAAATTAATAATTAGTCAATTGAATAATGATAACATTTATTTGGGATTATAGCCTCTGGATAATTGAAATAGATAACAGCAATATTATAAGGAATAAGAAGAATGAAAGGGAATATTCTTAGTTATTTCTACTACCTATGAAGGGATAAAGTGTTATTTGAAAATGGAGAGAGATTTTAATAGCATTCTACACACAGGGAATATACCCAGCATTTTATAATAACTTTGAATGGAGTATAACTATACAAAATTTAAATCACTATGTTGTATGCTAATATGTTTCACTATATGTTTCACATAGTTTCACTATGTTGAAACTAATACGACATTGTAAATCAGCTACATATCAAAAATAATAAAATTAAGTTTTAAAAATGCATTCTATAAAATCTATGATAATTACTAAAAAGACAAATTAAAGAAAAATATGTTGTATGTATGCTCAGTCACTCAGTTGTGTCCAACTCTAGCTACATTGAAAGAGGGGAGAAAGCAGAATCATACAAAGCTGCTCAATTTAAATCATAGAAAATAGAAAAAGGGAAAGAAACAAACAACAAGTAAAATTAATAAGAAAGTTATACTAATTCAGCTATACCAATAATCATGTTAAATGTGAGTAGTCTAAATACATAAATACAAAGACTGATGGAATGGTTAAAAAAAAGGATGATGCAACTATATATTGCTTACAAGAAACCCAATATAAAGACATAGAAAAAAATTAAAGTGAAATATAAAGATATGCCATGCTAACACTAATCAAAACAAAGCTGTGGTAGCTATATTTAATCTCAAACAAAGCAGACTTTAAAACAAGGAAAAGGGGGCATTATCTAAAGAAAATGGGGTGATCATTTCTCCAAACTGACACATCTTTAACGAGTATGCACTTAAAAACAGAGCATCAAAATAGATGAGGCAGAAAAATGATAGAACTGCTAGGAAAATATTAAAAAATCCATTATTATAATGGAGATTTCACAAACATCTTTATCAGGAATGGATGGGTACAACAACTGTAGTAAAGGTATAGCTTAACTGGGTCATACCATCCCTCAATAGGACATAAGAGGGCATGGCAACCCACTCCAGTATTCTTACCTGGAGAATCCCCCTGGACAGAGGAGCCTGGCAGGCTACAGTGAATGGGATTGCAAAGAGTTGGACAAGACTGAGCAACTAAGCACAAATACAAAGATATATAGATAGGCCTCCCTGGGGGCTCAGATGGTGAGCAATCCACCGGCACTGTGGAAGACCTGGGCCGGGAAGATCCCCTGGAGGAGGGCATGGCAACCCACCCCAGCATTCTTGCCTGGAGCATCCCCACGGACAGAGGAGCCTGGTGGGCTACAGTTCACGGGATCGCAAAGAATTGGACACAACTGAGTGACTAAGTCCACAAGGCATATAGACCATTTCAAACAGCAGCAGAATATCCATTCTCCTCAAGGTCATATGAACTGAACTGCTGTCTGCCAGGTCAGTTAACACAGGATGTTGCAGCCATCAAGTCCCCACTTTACAAAGCTGCCCCAACCCCGAGGAGCCTTGAGGGAACTCAGGCTAGAAAAAAAGAATGCCAACTTCTACAGTCACCTCCACATTTCACCCTGAGGAGACTCAGGATGAGAGAACACAAGGTACTGGCCAGAGATAGCTGAGGTGCATATCAAAGGAATGGTTTCAGGAAATACAGACTCTTGCATCTTTCTACATATAGCACAGTACTCAATTCTTTAATTTGAGATAACTGCTTTTCTTTTACAGCAGTAATCTTTTGATGTTCCAATCACCTGGACTTCTGTTACAAAAACTCTTACATATCCTCACTCTTCAGAAGGGTTTCTCAGCATTATCTGAGATGCTGTATCTAGGGCTTGGAGTCCTCAGAATATCTGCTGAAAAAAAATATAACTCTTGGCATTTTTTTTTTCAGTTGACAGTCACATGAAATATTTACCAAGAGCGACCACATTCTCAGCCATAAAACACATCTCTGAACAAATTTTGCATAGGGGCATCATACTACATATGCTCTCAGATCAAAATGGAATTAAACTAGAAATCAATAATATAAAGATAGCTGGGAAATTACATAATATTTAGAGATTATTCAACACACTTCTAAATAACACACTGGATAAGAAAAACTCTTAAAAGAATATAAAAAACATTTTGAACTAAATGAAATGAAAATGAAAATACAACTTATCAAAATCTGTGGGATGCCGCTAACACCCTGCTTAAAATAAATACGCATTTTAGAAATAAGACATAAAATCAATAATCTAAAATGTCACCTTAGGAAACTAGAGAAAGAAAAACATAAATATGCAGATAGAAAAAGAAAAGAAATAATAAAATTTTGGTGTGGAAATCAATGAAATTAAAAGTAGAATATATATACATATATTAATTTTAGTAGATAGTTTGTTGGAAAGTTCAATAAAATTGATAAAACCCTAGTCAGGCTAACCATAGGGAACAGAGAAGACATCAACTACTAATAGAGAGGTGATCACTGCTGATCCATGAACATTATAATGACAATACAGGAATATTATGAACTACTCTATTTCTACAAATCTGATAACTTAGATGAACCAATTCTTTGAAAGACCTGATCTACCAAAATTCACACAAGGATACATAGATCATCTAAATAGGCCTATATCTACTATAAAAAATTAGATCAATAATTAATAACCTTCCAAAATGGAAAGCATCAGACCCAGAAGGTTTCTTTAGTGAATTCTCCTAAACATCTAAGAAGGAAATAACACCAATTCTTTACACTCTTTTTCAGAAAGAGGAAGTAGAGGAACACTTCTTGACTCATTGCATGAGGCCAGAATTACCATAGGATCAAAACCAGATAAGACATTACAAGAAAGGAGAACTATGGATTGTTATCAGCCATTAATATAGATATTAACAATCTTCAACAAAATATTAGTAAATAAAATCTAAAATTGCACAAAACAATTTTGACTTATTAGTTCAGAAAACCCCAAGTAGGGTAAATACAAACAAATCACATAGTCACTTAAGGAATAAATTGCTAAATAGTAAAAGGGGTAATGTTGAAGAAACAAGGGAATATAAAAGTTATTACTTAGGGATAAATTCAATTATGAGATGAATTTTCAACAGTCCCTATGAAAATCAGAAAACAGTGTTTTATGTTTTAAATTAAAAAAAAAACCTTGCCAACATATAAACTTATGTTGATTTAAAGTATTCTTCAAAATAGAATGCCAAATAAAGACATTTTCACACTCATATACACACACATATTTGCACACACACCATATCACCAGAATACTTAAACTATAAGGAATATTGGTAGGAATTCTTCAGGCTATAGAGAATTATTCCAGATGGAATTACTGAACTGTAGGAAGGAATAAAGAGTATAAGAAATGCTACTATATAAGAAACTATTGACTCTCTAGAAATTTTATGAGAGGCAGAAAAAGTTAGAAATAAGGATTACAAATTAGATCCAGAGTCATGTAAAAGAACTAAAGAAAAATATATAGATAAATTCTAACAGTCTTAATCTAACCTCAACAGAATCAATAGTCAGGCAATAATCTGATACAATGGCCAGAAGAAAACTGAACACCTAAAGTAAAAGATCATATTCCAGATCCACTGTAAAATAACATCCACACTGTTCAGAAAAATCTTTTAAAAATTCCTAGACACATAAGCAAGAAATAGACTCATAATCAAGAGAAGTATTAACTAATAAAAAGAGACTTTCATGTGACACAAATGTTTTGAATTAGCAAATAAGTACACTAGAAAAGCAGGGCCCTATATGATTTGTCAGTCTTGGCACTATTGACATGTTGGCTTCTTTCCAGTAAATTATAGGATTTTCAGCATCATCTCTGGCCTGTATTAACCGGATGACAATAATGACTCCTTGGCTCAAGTTGAAACAACTCCAAATGCTTCAGACATTACCAACTTCTCTCTGGGACGAGGTGGATGCTCCTAGTTAAGAACCACTGCTATATACTGCAAATAAACTGATTATTAGGATGTATAGTTAAGTGAAAAAAAGCAAACTGAACAGTAACATGAATCGAATGTTCCCTTCTTTGTAAGAAAGAAGAGGATATAAAAATTTATACATATTTGAATATACTGGAAACATAAATCAAAACTGATTATGATGTTTATTCTAGAGAGAGAAAGGGAATGAGTTATCAGAGACAGGAACAGAAAGTGTGACTTCTCCAAATATAATTTGCTTCATAGTTTTAACACTGGAAATGAAAGTACTTTATATTTTCAAAAATATAATTACATAAAATACCTAGAGTTTTAAAATGGAAATGAACAAATTTAACCATATATCAGAAGAGGAATTATTTCAAGTGACTTTACAGCACAGCATTTTGACTATATTTTGCCTGGCGGAATATAGGTTGTAAGCAAAAATGGACCTATAAAAAAATCTTAAAGTTTATCTGCTAGTCTAATTGTAAATATTAGTAATAGTAGTATCATTTTGAAATCAATTTATAATATTATAGGTTGGAGAAGGAACTGACAACCCACTCCAGTATTCTTGCCTGGAGAATCCCAAGGACAGAGGAGCCTAGAGGCTTAGAGTCCATGGGGTGGTAGAGTCAGACACAACTGAGTGACTAGCACACACATATTATAGGATAATGGAAACAAGGTATCTGAGGTTCTGAATCTTTACTCTGAAAAATCACAAGTAAAAGGAAATCATTAATTAATCTTTACTTTTACAAACACTGTGTCAAGGTAACTGATAAGTCCTCATTGAAGACAGACAGTTTTAGCCAAAGAATTCTAGCTAATGTGTTGACTAAATTATACAACTACAAAATCAATGTTTTGCAACCCTAATAAAATAATTAATGCAGTTCAAAATTACCAACAGTTGAAAATTAGATGAGAAGTTGATGGAAAGTTTTACAATATGGAAATCTGTCTGAAATAGTTGAATATGAAGCTCAAGTTTCTGGCATTAAATTCCATGTACAGAGCATGGTAAAACACCACCAGCAAAAGTTCAATGACACTACGGAAATAAACAGGTATATCTAAAATGTAAAATATTCTACCAAAAAACTAAATGAATTCATTACAGTTTCAGGATTAATAAGAAAAAGCACTATACAAAATCAGTTATGCTTCTGTACTCTAACAACAAACTATCTGAAAAATAAAGAAAATAGTCCCATTTACAATAACAAAAAGAATAAAATATTTATGGGTGTGTGTGCTAAGTCATTTCAGTCATGTCCAACTATTTGCAACCCTATGGACTGTAGCTCTCCAGGCTCCTCTGGATTCTGCAGGCAAGAAAGCTGGAGTAGGTAGCCATTCCCTTCTCCAGGGGAAATCTTCCCACTGCAGGGGTCAAATCTGCTTCTCTTTAATCTCCTGCATTGACAGGGGGATTCTTTACCACTAGTGCTACCTGGAAAGCCCAAAATATTTAGCAAATTTATCCAAAGTGGTGAAAGATTTATACCCAGGGAAATATGAGACACTGATGAAAGAAAATTGAAGTAGACACAAATAAATGAAAAAAGACCCCATGTTAACAACTTAGAAGATTTAATATTGCTAAAAATGTCTATACTACCCAAAGTAATCTACATGTTCAATACAATCACTATCAAAATTCCAGTGATTTTTTCACACAAATAGAAAATAATCCTAAAATTTATATGGAACTGAACACACACACACACAACAACAACAACAACAACAACAATTAATCAAAACCATCTTGAGAAAGAGCAAAGCTGGGAGCAACACATTTCCTGACTTCAAACTCCATTACAAAAAGCCATACTAGTCAAAATAGTGCTGCTGCTGCTAAGTCATTTCAGTCGTGTCCGACTCTGTGTGACCCCATCCCTGGGATTCTCCAGGCAAGAACACTGGACTGGGTTGCCATTTCCTTTTCCAATGCATAAAAGTGAAAAGTGAAAGTGAAGTTGCTCAGTCGTGTCCGACTCTTCACGACCCCATGGACTGCAGCCCACCAGGCTCCTCCGTCCACGGGATTTTCCAGGCAAGAGTACTGGAGTGGGGTGCCATTGCCTTCTCCACAAAATAGTGCAGTACTGGCATAAAAACAGACTCATAGAACAATGGAACAGAATAGAAAACTCAGAAATAAACTCATGCATTATGGCCAACTGAACTTTGATGGGGCTTCCCTGGTGCGTCAGTGGAGAAGAACTTGCCTGCCAGTGCTGGAGATGTGACTTTAATTCTTGGGTTGGGAAGATCCCCTGGCAAAGGAAATTGCAACCCACTCTAGCATTCTTGCCTGGGAAATACCATGGACCGAGGAGGCTGGCAGGCTACAGTCCATGGGGTTGCAAAGAATCGTATATGACTGACTGAATAACAATAGTGACTGAACAACAATAACAAAAACTTTGTCAAGGGCATGATTAATATACAATTAGGGAATAATAATCTTTTCAATAAGCAGTGTTGGAAAAACTGGAAATCTACTTGTAAAAGAATGAAATCAGACCCTTATCTTACACCACTCACAAAAACTAACTCAACATGAATTAGACTTAAACATAAAATAATCTACAGACTGGGAGATAATATTTGCAAACTATACTTCTGATAAAGTTTTAAAATCCAAAATACTTAAAACCTTCTACAACTCAATAAAAAAAAAAACTCAATAATAATCCAATTTTAAAAATGGACAAAAGATCTGAACAGCCCTTTTTCTCGAGAAGACATACAAATAGTTAATAGGCATTTGAAAAGCTGGTCAACATCACTAACCATCAAAGAAACACTAATGAAAACCACACTGAGGTATCACCTCATATCTGTCAGTATAACTATTATCATCAATAAGGCAAGTGATAATTGTTGGCAAGGATGTGGAGAAAAGGGAACCCTTATACACTTTTGGTAAGTATGTAAGTGGGTGCAGTCACCATGTACAAAAATTACTCAACAAATTAAAAACAGAACTAATATATGACCTAGCAATCCCACTTCTGAGTATATATCCAAAGGGGGTGAAATTAGTATCTTTAAGAAACATCTGCATTCCCATGTTCATTGCAGCATTAGTCACAATAGACAAAATATGGACAAAATCTAAATGTCAGTTGACAGATAAATGCATAAAAAAAAGTTATATGTATAATTCTACCATAACAAAGAAGGAATCCTGTCACTTGTGAAAACATGGATGAACCTAGAGAACCTTATGCTAAGTAAAATAAGCCAGATACAAAAGGACAAACATTATATGATCTACACATGGCATCTTAAAAAAATGTTGAAATAATAGAACTGGAGAATAGACAGTGGTTACTGGGGATAGAGGATGGGGGGAGGGGAGAGATGTTTTTCAAAGGATATTAACTTTCAGTTATAAGTTCTGGGATCTAATGTATATCATGGTGATTATAGTCTAAACTACTCGATCGTATACTTAAAATTTTCTGTGACAGTAAATCTTAAGTGTTCACCACACACACACATTAACTGTATGAGGTGATGGATGCATTGTTATTGAGGTAATAATTTCATGAGGCATAAATATATTGTTATTACATTGCATATCTTAAATCACACCATACAACCTAACAAGTAAGCAAAATATAAAAGGATGTTTTCAAAGAATATTTCACCACAGAGGAAAAATGATCATGACATAAGCAGTTATTATATTTATATGGTCCAGTTTTACTACTTTTCTCTGGATGGTACCATTATAAACATTTTCTTTAAACATGGCTTTATGTACTGTATTTTTTAATATTAAAAGCATTTATAACATAAAAATTCATGTAATTTAAAGGAAATATTCATGAAACAATGTATAAGCCCTGTACTAACCTGACACATAGGGAAAGAAGTGCGTCAAGCCTGTATATTGTCACCCTGCTTATTTAACTTATATGCAGAGTACATCATGAGAAACGCTGGGCTGGAAGAAGCACAAGCTGGAATCAAGATTGCTGGGAGAAACATCAATAACCTCAGATATGCAGATGACACCACCCTTATGGCAGAAAGTGAAGAGGAACTAAAAAGCCTCTTGATGAAAGTGAAAGAGGAAAGTGAAAAAGTTGGCTCAACATTCAGAAAACTATGATCATGGCATCTGGTCCCACCACTTCATGGGAAACAGATGGGGAGACAGTGGAAGCAGTGTCAGACTTTATTTTGGGGGGACTCCAAAATCACTGCAGATGGTGACTGCAGCCATGAAATTAAAGGACACTTGCTGCTTGGAAGAAAAGTTATGACCAACCTAGACAGCATATTAAAAAGCAGTGACATTATTTTGTCAACAAAGTTCTGTCTAGTCAAGGCTATGGTTTTTCCAGTGGTCATGTATGGCTGTGAGAGTTGACTGCAAAGAAAGCTGAGCACCAAAAAATTGATGCTTTTGAACTGTGGTGTTGGAGAAGACTCTTGAGAATCCCTTGGACTGCAAGGAGATCCAACCAGTCCATCCTAAAGGAAATCAGTCCCGAATATTCATTGGAAGGACTGATGTTGAAGCTGAAACTCTAATACTTTGGCCACCTGATATGAAGAACTGACTCATCTGAAAATACCCTGATGCTGGGAAAGATTGAAGGCAGGAGGAGAAGGAGACGACAGAGGATGAGATTGTTGGGTGGCATCACCGACTCAATGGACATGAGTTTGAGTAAACTCTGGGAGTTGGTGATGGACAGGGAGCCCTGGCGTGCTGCAGTCCACGGGGTTGCAAAGAGTCGGACACAACTGAGTGACTGAACTGAACTGAACTGAACCTGACACAGCTTTTACATCTTTGTCTGCTATGCCACACCTTTGATTATTTTAGCAAAGATTAACTTGTCACCTTCCCATTAACAGAGCTGTCAGAAATTTCACCTTTGGTATTATCTACTCTAGTATTTCAACATGTCTGATTATCATCATTATTAATAATTATAATTTTGTAGAATTTGATCATTTTAAGTCACAACACTATTCATTCAGCAAACATTTACTGTGTCTGGTACTTGCTAGACACTGGTGTAGGCACTGGGGCATGAAACAGTAAAAATTAGAGTCCCTGCTCTCATAGAGCGCAGTATTTCAGGCTACTGAAAAAAGCAAAGGGGTGATGTAATCTCAAAGGTGTCTAACAGCAATGACACCTTGAAACAAGGATTAATGACATCTTTAGTCTTCTTGCCTGGAAAATCTCACGGATGGAGGAGCCTGATAAGATACAGTCCGTGGGGTCGCAAAGAGTCGAACACAACTGAGTGACTTCCCTTATTCACTCACCTACTTAGTCCTACAAGATATCCAGTTACCAACAAAAGTTATATGAAATTCCAACATTCAACAATTTGATCTAGAAAGTGTCATGTTCATATGTTTCAACCTACTGATTTTCTCAGATGTGTATTTTCTTTTTTAGAAATGAAACAGTATTTTGAGGTCATTTGTTTAATTCATTCCTTTCATAGATGATGAAACTGTAGACCAGAAAAATAATGACTTAGAGTCATAAAGCTAGTGAATTAGGAGTAAAAATTAGATATTTTGCATAAACTAAATCAAGGGTTCCCTTTCTTTACTTATTGGTAATATAAAGGAAGAACCAGATGCAAACAAAAAATAATATATCCTAGAACTGCCCTAACTTATAACTCCCAATATTTCCATGCATACTAAAACAGACTGATTCTTAGATCTAGTGCTCAGAGCTGAAGAAAAAGAAACCAAATAACAGATACAATGTGGGTGTGTGTTTGTATGTGTGTGTGCATGCGCCTATATGTATAGGGGACTGGGAGGAAGGGGTACTTTTGTGTAAGCTTTATCAGTATGCTGTAGGTGGATAGTGAGATAGTATCTAACCACAGAAAGTGCATTGAGGGAGGAGAGGACAACAGGTAAACATAGCATGTTTGAAAGTTGGAAATAGCTCCAATGTGTGGCCATAGATGTTACATAACAAGAAATGACACATAACACTGCTGCTGCTGCTGCGTTGCTTCAGTCGTGTCCGACTCTGTGCGACCCCATAGCCGGCAGCCCACCAGGCTCCCCCGGCCCTGGGATTCTCCAGGCAAGAACACTGGAGTGGGTTGCCATTTCCTTCTTCAATGTTGAAAAGTGAAAGTGAAGTCGCTCAGTCGTGTCCAACTCCTAGCGACCCGATGGACTGCAACCTACCAGGCTCCTCTGTCCATAGGATTTTCCAGGCAAGAGTACTGGAGTGGGTTGCCATTGCCTTCTCTGGATACATAACACAGTTGAAGTAATTACTGAGTAACAAATTTTTAAGAATTAAGGAATACACATTCAGATGGCATTAAGTTGTGTGTGTGTGTGTGTGTGTGTGTGTTTGGCCATGCCACATGGCTTGCAGGATCTTAGTTCTCTGACCAGGGATTGAACCCATACCCCCTGGAATGGAAGCACAGATTCCTCATGGGAATTCCCATTTGGTTTCCTTTTCTTAAATCAAATCTTTCCAGCAAAGTCCAGCAGTCATCTCTTACAACCACCCCCAGCATCAACAGGCTGCTAGAGAAACATAGTTTGCAAAGGCTATAAATGCAACTGTGCTCCATGTCCTTACGGTTTGTATAAGTCACATATGAAAGCAAAAAGCTGGAGACATAGAAATATAGTTCATTAAACTTATAGTTTAAATGCTATTTTTTGAGTACTTGCATGTACAATAACTCAGAATTCTGAAAATTATAAGTTCAAATGCATATACTGCCAGCTTAAAATGAATCATGCTGCTCAGAATATTAACCTTTATGTATGAGAGAGAAGAGAAATTGGTGAACAGCCAGCTAAACTGTATCTCCTTTTGTAAGCAAAGATGGATAGCTAACTATGGCCCCAGTTGTAGCTATAACTAGTTATTTTCCGTTTTCAAACATGCTTATGTTTATATTAAATGTTTCATAATATTAACATAATTTTTATGAGTAGGTTTAGTTTTTCTTAAGAAATACTCTTTCCTCTAGAAAATTCTAAGTAAAGACCCCTTCCACTTGGAAAGTTATTTTAAATCTCTTTTATTATTGAATAAGAATCAATTAATTCAACAGTTTATTAAATAGCAAGTGTGGAGCAAGCATCAGGTAGGATGTTGGCAATGTAAAAGTAAATAAGACACATGAATCCCTGCTTCCCAGGTATCCACAGACAGTTTCAGACTATGGTAATCATATCACAGGATGCAATGCACTGGTCTTCCTTCTTATTAGAAAGGTTTTATGGTAGGTAGATGCTAATGCCCAGGTTAGAAGGTATTATTTGGCTTCATTCTTCTTTAAAGTGTATGTGATATGTGAGATTAATAGCATTAATTCATTTTATAGATAAGAAATCAAGTAATTATTTTAAAGAACAGCAAGCTCTTGCTCCTGGCAAAGGCAGGAGAAGAGAGGTACCTTAAAACCCAGTTCATGCTATATTGAGTTAATCAGTTTAACATGTCTGTTGTTTCATTCATCTTATTTCCGTTTAGTCTATATTTTCTTGATGGTCCACAATCAGTAATCAAGTAATTATAAAATTGAAAAAAAAATTCTAAATATAACATACATTAGAAATTTAGAAAGTGAAAATTTTGTGATATAATGCCAGAAAAAAATTTTAGTGACCAGAAGATCAGGGTTCCAGAGTTAACTAAAAAACTGGATTTATTCAAATCTATAAAAATTTATAAATGTCAGTCTTCTTATATATAAAAACAGGGAGAGACATACCTGCTTTAATGAGCAGTTTTAATGGCCAAATTTATCTTGTAGCTAAAATGTTTGTTTTAAATGAGAAGTTTAAATTTGCATACATTGTTATAAACTAAGTATGAATTTGAGTATATATCTTACTAATGGCATAAAGTTATATTTTAACTCATGTTGAAGATATTTTTTTTTAAACTTTAAAGTTTTTTTTTTTTTCCATTTATTTTTATTAGTTGGAGGCTAATTACTTTACATCATTACAGTAGTTTTTGTCATACATTGAAATGAATTAGCCATGGATTTACATGTATTCCCCATCCCAGTCCCCCCTCCCACCTCCCTCTCCACCCGATCCCTCTGGGTCTTCCCAGTGCACCAGGCCCGAGCACTTGTCTCATGTACCCAACCTGGGCTGGTGATCTGTTTCACCCTAGATAATATACATGTTTCAATGCTGTTCTCTTGAAACATCCCACCCTCGCCTTCTCCCAGAGTCCACAAGTCTGTTCTATACATCTGAGTCTCTTTTTCTGTTTTGCATATAGGGTTATCGTTACCATCTTTCTAAAGTCCATATATATGTGTTAGTATACTGTAATGGTCTTTATCTTTCTGGCTTACTTCGCTCTGTATAATGGGCTCCAGTTTCATCCATCTCATTAGAACTGATTCATTTTTTCTTTTAGTTTATAAGCTCATAATTTTTACATTTGTGTTATATTAGATATATTCATCTATATTTGTTGCTTTAATTTGTGGTTTTTTTTTTTGCTCACATACTGCTTTTTATATTTTTTATATGATGTGCCTGGTTTTTATTTGATCTTTTACATAATTTTATATTAAAAGTAATATAACGGTACCTTCTGTGGCCCCCAACAATATCTTCACTCATAGCTCCTAATTTCCATTCTCCTCTTATTTGTCTGGGTTATGTCTTCCAGTAAACTTTTTTTTAGAAGAACAAATGGCCTGTATAATCCCTGAGCCTTATATATTTGAAAATGTCTCTTTCCCTTGCTTTGTTAAGTAGCTTATATGATTTATAGCTAAAAAGTTCTTCCTCTATTTGTTCTGTAAATTTTCTTGTTCTTGGTCACTATTAAGTTTTTTATTCTAATACTTGGTGATATCAGTCTTGTGGATTCAAATCCTTAATAAATCTTTTCTCTAGATCCTTAGAGTATCTTCTCTATGATTACTTTCACTAGTATAATTTTCTTAGGCTTCTTTATGATTTTCTTGATTTGTCATCTCTAATTATGAGTATTTCCATTCTTTGCTAGTCTAACAAGCTTTAAGATTCTGCCAAGTCATTATTTTTCTTTTAAATTTATTTCCTTGTTTCTTGTAGTTTTTCAGTTTTTGAAATTGCTTTCATTCTTCAAATGTTATTATGACTCCAGACTTTGTAATTTAAAATTGATGTTTCCTATAGTAAATTATCTCTTTTCTTTTCCTACTTGTATCACACTATCTCCACACTTTTTTCATTTTCCCTGTAATCTATTGCCCTAAGTTCCATGCTATTCTTCAAGTGTTTCTATTAATACTACTCCTCCTCCTCTCACTACCACTACTATAAAAACTAATACCTTACTCATCTTGTTAGTAAAAATGTAGATTGACATATTTT
Source organism: Odocoileus virginianus (assembly GCF_023699985.2). Classification (NCBI taxonomy): domain Eukaryota; kingdom Metazoa; phylum Chordata; class Mammalia; order Artiodactyla; family Cervidae; genus Odocoileus; species Odocoileus virginianus. The sequence continues at coordinate 40,319,625 of NC_069686.1, read as the reverse complement.
TTTAGAGTGTAATTGCCAACATATATCTGCAGTTTTAAATAATTCAACAATTTATAAAATTATAAAAATATTTAAATAGGCACACAAAATTTCTGGAACAAAGCTATTAATGGCAGTGTTATAAATAACATGAAAACGTAGGAAACAAAGCCAAGTAAAGGAATGGCTAAATAAATCCCGATAAATATATTCACCTACTGGAGTATTAAACACTGATTACACACAAGATTATTGTGAGCTAAGGTCAAAGAATATAAAACTATATATACAATGTGGTCACAAATACAATCATATGTGTATACATATATATGTGTGTGTGTGTGTAAATATTTTCTCTATGTAAAATATAACAATTTGTAAAGATATTCTTCATAGGCATAAAAATACTGGATTCAAATAGATCACGATGGTAAAAACCATTATTGCAAGAAAGTGTGGAAAGAGATCGTTGGTGACATGCCATTTCATTTTTATGCATCTACTATATTATTTACAATGAGCACATGTGTTTTACTTACATGAAAAATAATATTAATAAAAAACAAATCTATATTGTAGAATTATCAAAAAACTTTATGGATTATGTTACATTTGTCAAATGGAAACTATCCAACAGAAATAATAAACTTGAATGCTTATAAAACCCTTGAAAAAGTAACATTTTTAAAGGAAAGACACAATTTTTGAGAAGTTAGTGTTGAATCAAATCAGATTAACCTCAGGGCATGTTCAGAGAAGGGAGTATATATTATCTTAATATATATTAAGTGGATTGCCTTCCTTACATAATAATCATGCCAATTTTGGCACTGGAATGGCAAGCTTTTAATTTTAATTGATTGTCAATTTCTTTGTAAGCATCTGAAAGTATTCCCTTGCATTATAATAAGTTTTAATTAAGCCATCATACTTGACTGCAACTTTTTGATGTTTATTAGAGTTAATATTCTTTTGGCTAGGGATACTACTTTTGTTTATTAGACAGTCTAGCATTCCACAAACACAGCAGTACAGTGAGCCGGATATTTGTCTTCTACAGCAATGTTTCTCATCTAAAAGACTTTGTGCTGAAGTTCAGGGGTGCTTTCTTTCATTTGCAGAAAAAGGTATTTTATTGCTGCTTATGAACCATTTAATGTTCATGCAAAAATTTCCCTAATCCCTAGAATACTTTAGATATTTCACTTATGACTTTGAAACAGAGTTAAATTTGCTTCATGGTTCTGGGAAACCACTGAACTAATAACAGAATATCGTGTTTGGGTGCTGATGAGAAGCTTAAGTTGGTTCACATTCATTACGACTTAACAGAAGCATTGAGACAGGTTTCTTGAATCAATAGAAAAAGCCACAGTTGGAGTATCTGAAAATTCGTAAGGAGAAGATAACAATTTTTGCAAGATAACACCTTTGTCTTTAGGCCTAAAAGAAAAGGAAATGGCTTCTCTGAAAACTCTTCAGAAACAAAATGATTCAGTAGGGTGGTGATATAGCTACCAGCAATTGTTTTCCTGTGGTTGCTTAAGATAGAAAAGAAAATCTCAGAATATTTTTAGCATCCTATTACCACATGAGGGTGCTCTCTACCCAAATATGTGTCTGTAAAGTAAGCAGGCCTTAGCCAGGAAAGAAAGTTGTTTTGTTGTTTCCTTCCATATGCATTTTGAAAGTTGTGAAAGGATTTTTTAGAATAAACATGTGTGAGAAGGAGAAAAAAAAAAGCCTAGACCTAAACACAAATAGACATATGCTCTATACAAACCTATACAGTATGAATCAGGCACACAAAACAATGTCTTTAATTTTAAAATATGGATCTATATACAGGTTACAGTTTGAGTAAACTCTAGGAGTTGGTGATGGACAGTGAGGTCTGGTGTGCTGTAGTACATGGGGTCACAAAGAGTTGGACACGACTGAGAGACTGATCTGAATTGAGTGATAGCATAGCATGATCCATGGACCACCTAAAACAGGATGGCAGAGGGAGGGCAAGTGTATGTGCTCATTAAGTAAACCTGACTGTATCACCTGACATATAGATTACAGATATTTGGAGGCCAGGCCCAAAACATAAATCTATGTTTACATTTTGCATCTTGGGTAATTCTCATGTACCTTAAAGTTTAAAAAGCACTCATGTTATCATTTTAAAATGATTACTACTGTAAACACTACATATATGTGAATATTTAAATCTAACAAAGTAGCTAATTCTGTGACCAATATCATCAACGCTTAGAAACAGTTCAATCAAGAGGGAATTCTATCTGAAAAACAAGTAAAAATTCTCAGCCAACACTCTCACAACATTTACAGATGTAATAAATATAACATCTGCTCTCTGAGACAAAGAGAACCTGAACTTTACTCATCTTGCAAGCCCATTGATTTTTTTTTCCTCTTTCCTTTTGACCTAGTTGAGTAAATAAAAGATAACTCCATGTTTCAACATGTAAACTTCACACCTATAAGATTAACTGATGCTTGTCGTTTTCAGAAAATGGTCTGAAGTTTAAGAACTGATTTATAAGATAGGAATTTGTGTTATACAATAGAATTGTAGTTATAATTGTATTTTCTGTGGAAAATATATTTATATCAGAGAAAAAGAAAAACTGAGTTTAGCAATAAGTAATGGTTGGTAAAAATGTTTGTCAACATGGTCAACTCTTGATCTTTTAAAGACCCGAAGTTATGGTTATCATCCAAAAGCCTGACCATACATGGAGTTTCACGTCAAAGAGGAAAAAGTACTAGAAAAGGAACAGGATGTAGGATTCAGGCTCTGGACTCAGGAAAAAGTTAATGAGTATTACATCCAATTAGGTGATCTCTATGATCAAATTAATGTCCATAGAAATAAAATTGTCATATTTATATGATATATATGTATATATATAACTGTATATAACTTTATATAAACCTAGTCATATATATATCTTCACTACAGCTACTCACATATTCATATTTGTGCACAGAACTATGCTTATTAGTATTATAGAACATTAGAACTCAGATGGGATCTACCAACTACACTTTCCATCCAGTGTACATCTTATGTTATAAATTTCTAAATAGTTAACCATATGTGGCCTATGCCTGAGTGCTCCCTAGAAAATGAAGTTTCCTACTAACCATTATGAATGATACTATTTTAAATAGTAGTTATATAGAATATTAATGTTAGTGAATTATTAATATTCTGAATCTACTCATAGCTATTTCTTTCATCTAACACCTCAAAAATATAATGTATGTTAATTGGGTTTAACTTTACCAATTTTCTGCTATATTTACAATCCCTAAATTATTTTTTTTTAAATGTTAACACTATCTGTTAAAACTGATGTTTTTTTGAGTGTCTTCTTCAAAGACATGAACGCAAAATAAAGTTTGTGCTTGTGCAGAAGACAGAGGATTTTTATATCTCTTAATCTGGACTTCATTCCTGTAAACCAAGAGGTTTTCCTTTCTTAGATGTCTCAGCAATGATGAACATTTAACTTGGATATGTAAGTTCTTCATCTTTTTCACAGTAGCTTTATTTAGTCATTCTTTAGTTTGTTCCCATAGGCAGACATCCATTCAAAAGTAGTTTCTGCACATCTACTATATGTCAGCACTATTCTAAAAGTAAGAAATAAAACTGAACAAAACAGGCAGAAGTCCTTGACAGTGTGTAGTTTTACTTTCAGAGGTGAAGATAGGTAACAATAATAATAAATATACGTTATGTTGTAATGTAGAAAGTAACACATGTCATGGAGAAAAGGTAAGTATGAAGGCAAGTTTGGGATTAGGGAAAATTGAAAATTTTTAAATAGAAGAATTAGGACAGTCTCACTGAGAAAATAACATCCGTGAATAAAAAATGCGAAGGCTATGAAGGAGTGAACAACAAAGGTATCTTAGAGAAAATCATTGTCGGCGGAGTTCAAGACCTCTTAGACGATAGTGGGCCTGAAGTGTTACAGGAACAGTGAGGGGACAATGCAGGGACAAAGAATCATGTTAGGTAGTTGGTGGTTTAGTCACTCAGTCATGTCTGACATTTGTGACTTCATGAACTGTAGCCCACCAGACTCCTCTCTCCATGGGATTTCCCAGGCAAGGATACTGAAGACGGGTGCCATTTCTTCCTCCAGGGGATCTTCCTGCCCCACGGGTCGAATCCACGTGTCCTGTGTCTTCTGCATTGCAGGCAGAGTCTTTAGCACTGCACCCCACAGCTAAAGGGGGTAGGAGAGACTTGTAGACCATTTTAGAGACTTCAGAATTCTGAGTGAAGGGGTTTGATTAGAGGATTTTGAGCTAGGTGACAAGCTTCTATTTAAATAGATTAACCTGACTCCAGAGTTCAAAGTACACAGGATGTAGCATGGGTGAAAATAGGATGAGAGGAGACTACTAAAATATCCAGATGAGAGATAGCAGTAGATTGGATAAGGGTGGCATAATTGAGTGGTTTAAAACCTAGAAATTCTGGAAATCGTGGACACATTTTTCTGATTGATTACATCTAGAATATCAGAAAAAATCAAGAGTCAAGGATGACTTTAATCTTTTGTCCTAATCTACAGAACTGCAGTAACATTCATTAAGATATGGAAGGTTGTGCATGTTTGGAAGAAAACATTAGGAACTCAGCTTATGTATAAGGTATCTGCTGGGAATTCAAGAGAGGAATGCCTACCCAAGTATGCTACTGGATATATTAATATGGGGCTCGGAGATAGATCTAGACTTCAGATTTAAAATCAGAGAACTCTCCAGACATGAGCTAGTCAAAATTATCAGTAAATGATCCCTCATACTAGGTGGAAGTGATATAGGCAGCAAAGACACAGAAGTTCTCTAATGCTAAGAGATAGGGAGATGATTATACAGAAAAGTAGACTGAGCCGTGGTTTGCAAAATAGGAGGAAAACAAGGTGGTGGGGGGCTGGGGGGCATGTAATGGGGAGGGGGCTGTTTCCTGAAACCAGAAGGCATTTCAAGGACCTATGCATCAGCATAGGTAGTTTTATTTTAGCTAAACACAGGGGCATTCGTTGCTAACCACCTTGTTCAATTTAACCCAGAATTCTAGGCTGTCAAGTCAATTTGAATCTTGAGTCTAAAATCCACAACTTCTCAAGGAATGCAAGTGAATGCCCTTAAAAAATTTTTCCATTAAACATCACCTTAAAAGAAATCCCTCTTAACTCTAGTTAGAGTCATCAAATCTGTTCAAATTTTAATTTTGACCCTGCATATACTAACTTTTCCTCCAAGCTTTGTGTCACCTTAATAAACTTGCCTCCTATGAGTTCATTCATTCAAGTCATTGATAAAAACATAAAACATGACACATCTCAACATGTAATCTTCTGATTTTATGAAATGCCTCAAGAAATCCCTCCTGAGTTGTCATCTATTTAGTAATTATATTTTAAGTAGAGTTATTGACTCAGCAATAAATCTACTTAATTGTTCTAAAAAGCATTGTATTTTTGAACTTAAAGAGACCTTAAAGATCAGCTAGGCAAATCACTATCAGGAAAGACAATAAATGTCTTGAGCTTAACTTCTTTTGATATACTAGTCTAATTAATAGATATTTTGTCCTTATTTGTTCTCCTTATAAGTTGGCTCATTATGAAACTATTTTCTTAAGTATTCCTAAACCACTGGAATCCACTGGGGATCTCTATATATTATAATTAAATCCACCCAAAGATCAGTAAGTGCCCTTGTATACAGCTTCTAGGACATTTCTTTTACCAGGTCTTTCTATGGAAATCCATCTGTCTATAATCTCAATTGTTGTCAAGGGCAATTGCTTTTTTTTTTTTTTTTTCATTCCATGTATAAATACTTCCATTTCTTTAGAATGAAATGTATATGGGCTGGTGTGCTTAACCAAATCTAGGGGAATTTAGATAATCTTTTTAAACATTTCCTATTTTCTGTGATTTAATTCAGTGGGTGCTGGTTGTTTACTTGTTTGTGCTTTTGCATTTTCATTTTGAAATCTATCATCCTTAAATTTTGCTTTTGTCACTGTCATTTGTAAAAATTTTACTATCTATATATTAGTATTGTCCAATACAACTTTCTGCAATGATAAAAATATTCTCCATTTATGTGGAACAATAGTGTCAAATACAATTAGAAATGTAGCTAACACAACTGAGGAAGCAAATTTTCATTTTAATTTGATTGTAATGAAATTAATTTTAAATAGTTACATATGTCTAGTGGTTACTTTATTGAACAGTGCAGATCTATGCTAATTTTGTTCCATCTTTGAATATAGTTCAGTAAGTTTCTTAAGTTAGTTATAATAATTCAAGGACACAAATCTTGGTGGGTTTAAGACAGGACACCTATAAAACCAAAAGTTAAAGGTGTTATTGGTAACTCAGATGGTGAAGAATCTGCCTGCAATGCTGGAGACCTAGGTTCAATCCCAAGGTTGAGAACATCGCCTAGAGAAGGGCATGGCTACCCACTCCAATATTCTTGCCTGGAGAATTCCAGGGACATAAGCCTGGTGCACTCCATGGAGTTGCAAAAAGTTGGACACGAATGAGTGACTTCAGACCAGACAGATCAGATAAATAAGTGAAGGAGTCTAGTGGTTACTGTGGGAGACTGAAATATATATAATCGTTCTAGAAAACAATAGTAGCTACTCCAACAAAAAGGGCCAATGATTCGGCCAATTGTAGTTATGCTAAGATGCAAAACCAGAATTGTCAGACCTAATTTTCAAGAAAAGCACAAATCCAAATTTTAATTATAATTTCCCAAATTTCAACATTCAGAAAACTAAGATCATGGTATCTGGTCACATCACTTCATGGCAGATAGACGGGGAAACAGTGGAAACAGTGGCTGACTTTATTTTGGGGGGCTCCAAAATCACTGCAGATGGTGATTGCAGCCATGAAATTAAAAGACATTTGCTCCTTGGAAAGAAAGTTATGACCAACGTAAACAACATTTTAAAAACCAGAGACATTACTTTGCCAACAAAGGTCCATCTAGTCAAGGCTATGGTTTTTCCAGTAGTCATGTAAGGATTTGAGAGTTGGACTATAAAGAAAGCTGAGCACAGAACAATTGATGCTTTTGAATTGTGGTGTTGGAGAAGACTCTTGAGAGTCCCTTGGACTGTAAGGAGATCCAAGCAGTCCATCCTAAAAGAAATCAGTCCTGGGTGTTCATTGGAAGGACTGATGCTGAAGCTGAAACTCCAATACTTTGGCCACCTGATGCAAAGAGCTGACTCATTGGAAAAGACCCTGATGCTGGGAAAGATTGAGGGCAGGAGAAGAAGGGGATGACAGAGGATGAGATAATTGGATGGCATCACTGACTCGATGGACATGGGTTTGGGTAGACTCTGGGAGTTGGTGATGGACAGGGAGGCCTGGTGTGCTGCAGTTCATGGGGTCACAATGAGTCAGACATGACCGAGCGACTGAACTGAATTGAATGTGTTGACAGTATATTCAAATGTTTATTAAATATTACACATGTCAAATAAGACATGCCTTGAAGCTGCCTGCTTGTGATAAATTATCTGACATCTTTACAGTACCCTAATAGGTACAATCTATGCATGAGTGCCCATCCTGTTCATGCACCATATTTCTGTTTCTTACAACTAATAACAGGATTCACTAATCTAAGATTCTCTGCAACCTCACTCATTCATTTCAGAAAATTTCCACTTTATCACTTAACAACAGTTTCTGATATGGATCTCATAAGAACTCTTTATAATAGTCAATAAGACGTAAAAATTAATAAAAGCTCTCAATCCTGATAGATTTCTCTAATATGATGTGAGGTTCTGAGTGTTAGCCACAGCGTTATCAATCTTGCAAGTCTTCATCTCCAAGTTCCAGGATAAACTCAGAATTTAATTTCAGAAATTTGACTCACAGAGAACAAGTATGTATATAGCAATTATTTTCTTACAATGCACAAGGCATACATATCTGAGGATTTGTTCTAAGTATTCCTAGGGAACGTTATCAACAAACAAAAATGAAAGAGAAACTAAATTAAAGGCATGTATGACTTCACCTGCTTAATTACTATTTGCTTAATAACCCACCTTATGCATGAACTCTCTTAAACATAATCCTATAATTACTTTGCAAACAATCATAAAACAACTATGTTCACAGAAATGCACCAGGCACTAAGGAAAAGTGCTGGGAAACGTAAAATACTGTTCCTGACCTCCAGGAGATTAAAATGTTGAGAGAGAATCTAACACAAAAGTATCAAGGAGCATATGAACAAGAGTACATAATGTGGCACACAAAATACATGTGAACTAAGAAGTTTTATATTTTGTATATCACTTATCTAATAAAATTAATGAGATTTTCTTATTATAATGGGCAAAATGTTGGCCAAATACCTTTCACCAAAAGGCAGATAGCATTCCATAACACAAATGCTTAAAGCGTAAAAACACAAACACTCTGTGTAAAACTTTTATAAACCCTTAGAACAACTGGTGACTTAAAGCAGTTACTAGAGTTGTAACGTGTAGTTTCATTCACAAATTAAGTGTGAATTAAGTCTCTAAATTTCTTTGCTCAAAATAAAATAGAAAATTTTAAATACAAAAAATCTTCTTGTAAATATAGGAGAAAAAAAGAGTGCACACTCTCTACTTAAAATCTCTCCAAATATATCCTCTCTATTAAAATATCCATTTTGACTTGCAGTTTATTTGCTTTTATCCAAGACAATCTCTCTGAGCCTATTTTCTCATCCTATAAAATAAAACCAAAAGGACACATGATCTCTAATGCAAATCTATCCTAGATTTGCTACTGCCATCCTAAAATTCTCCTCAAAACTGAATTTTGTGTGCTTCATGAGAAAAAGTTAGTTCTATATTGGTACTGTGAAGGAAGACAGTGTTATCACTCAAAATGTCTTTGGCTTTATTTTCTCAATGGTTAAAAGTCTACCGGCAGGAGACAAGGGCAAAATTCTGCAAATGCTACTAACACTTACACTTAATTCAAATTGCTCACTTATTATTTCAAATAATGTTTCAAAGTACATGTCACTTAACAATAACAGACCACCTTACCTGCCTCCTGAAAAACCTGTATGCAAGTCAAGCAACAGTTAGAACTGGACATGGAACAACAGACTGGTTCCAAATTGGGAAAGGAGTACGTCAAGGATGTATACTGTCACCCTGCTCCTTTAGCTTATATGCAGAGTACATCATGCAAAGCGTTGGGTTGGATAAAGTATAAGCTGGAATCAAGACTGCTGGGAGAAATATCAATAACCTCAAATATGAAGATGACACCACTCTTATGACAGAAAGTGAAGAAGAACTAAAGAGCCTCTTGATGAAGTTGAAATAGGACAGAGGAAAATGAAAAAGCTGGCTGAAAACTCAACATTCAAAAAATGAAAACCATGGCATCTGGTCCCATCACTTGAAAATAGATGGGGAAACAATGGAAACAGTGACAGACATTATTTCCTTGAGCTCCAAAATCACTCCAAATGGTGACTGCAGCCACGAAATTAAAAGACACTTGCTCCTGGAAGAAAGGCCAAGACAAACTTAGTGTATTAAAAAGTAACATTACCTTGCTGACAAAGGTTCATATAGTCAAAGCTATTGTTTTTCCAGTAGTCATGTGTTGATGCGGGAGTTGAACCACAAAGAAGGCTTAGAGCTGAAGAATTGATGCTTTCAAACTGTGGTGTTGGAGAAGACTCTTGAATGTCCCTTGGACTGCAAGGAGATCAAACTAGTCATCCCTAAAGGAATCAAACATGAATATTCATTGGAAGGACTGATGCTGAAGCTGAAGCTCCAGTACTTTGGCCACCTGATGTGAAGAGCCAAGTGATCAGAAAAGACCTTGATGCTGGGAAAGATTGAGGGCAGGAGATGGGGATGATGGAGGACAGGATGGTTGGATGCCATCACTGACTTAATGGACATGAGTTTGAGCAAGCTCCGGGAGATGGTGAAGGACAGGGAAGCCTGGTGTGCTGCAGTACATGGAGTCGCAAAGATTTGGGTGTGACAGCAACTGAACAACAATAACACATCAATATAATATATCCACCCTTACTCTACTTAATACTTAACCTAAAATAGGAAAATATCTCACCAGTGCATAAGAACACCCTAAACAGATTACAAAAAAGTTCACATTTTCCCCTCTCTGAAACCATTATATCTTCTAGTTCACTGAGAATGGGGAAGTCTCAAGTTCAAGAAACAGAATAATGATATGGATTTGGTCACTGAATCTTTATTTTCAAGATAAATTCCTTTATATTTAATTCACAAAAGTAACTATTACTAGCAAATCTCTTGAAAATCACCAATTCCATCACCTCCTAAAATAAGTTTTATTTCTACATGAGTATCTATCATAAAAAGCAAGGGAATTCCTTAAATAGCCACTTTACCATTCATACAAGGTGGCCCATTCTAAAGACTATACTTTTTTGTATACTTTTTTTTTTGCTTCACTTATTATTTTAATAAATAAATTTTAAATAGAATCTTACTAAGGAAATTGATGGTGGAATATTTATTACAGCACTGTACTTTAATTAGATAGACTGACCATGTAGAAACTGTTAAGATAACAGTATTTTAATGCCATCTTAGATTAAAGTGTTTTCCATTATAACTGTACTTTCTTGGCAAAATAAATGACAAAAGATAGTACTGCAGTGTACTAAATTATTTCACGAAAAAGTGATATTTGATAAAGGAGTTTTAGCTCTTTTATTTTTATGAGTCTTTAAGATTTTTATCTAATACTACCATTAATGTAGGTTAGAAGATACACCATGAAGTACATATCAGTTCTGCAAACTTCTGAAAAATTTCAATGTAACTCTTACTTTACTTTCAACTCTATTCTGAGTGTCCTTACAAGTAAATGAACCTCAGGACTCCACCAAGGTGATTTGCCCAGGAATGGAATTTTTACGTCAATGCAGCATTTTGTTACCTAAATTTTTACCCTCAAGATAAATTCTAGAAGAGTCAGTAACAAATAAATACTGGTGGTGATTTTCTTAAAATGACTCCTGAGTCTTCTTGACATAAGAGTTACACCAGAAATGTATTATATTTTGTAACTTGTTCACTTAATTAGATGTTCTCTCTCTGAATTTGGAATATAAGATACACAAAGTAGGAGTTATGTAATGCAATGAACAAATTTGAATATGTGCAAAAAGAGAAGGCAATAAACAGAATCTCTAAAACAATGAAACCCTACAGAAGCCATAAGTAAGCAGCTGTCTTAAATAAAGATATATTATGACAAGGGAAAAGAAGTAAGACATTAGTGTCCAAGAATAAGAAGTTGAAACTGAAAGTAATTTGACTCATCAAAAAGATGAAACTCTAGAGTAGTGAAGAGTGGGCTCTACTGAGGTAGCTCCCCAAGATGCTTTACATTTAAATATTTCATTTCTCAAGAAGGATGACTACATAATTTGTTTTAAACTGTGTGTCAATATTTCATGGGGTCTAATAAGACAGTTTACTTTTTTTTTAATTCTGTGTCCATCTTATAAACATTTCCTGTCACCTAAGCTAACTTGAGTGGATTTCTGTTCTTTGTCACCACCTGTGTGTCTTAAATTTCCTCTCCATTGTCATACTTCTTAATCCTTCTTGGGAATCAAATGTTATTTCTTGAAGTGATTTTAGTATTAATAAGCTACATTATTGCTGTTATGATCCTGTTTCTAAACACATAACAATATAAATTTGAGGGCTAATTTTATGTTTAATTGTAACACATTGATAAATCTCCTTAAGTAATGCATATCTATCAGATATTTCTTTGATAATATTTTGAGTGATTTTTTTCTCATCATAGGTGATTAATCTCATTACCAACTAAAGCCATAGTAATTGTATGCCCAATAACAACCTTCCACCAAACACCTGGATTTGGATTTCCCTACTTGGTTGTGATTTTTTTTTCAGCTAACATTCACATCTTTCAAGTAAACAATCATTTGTTTTCTTATTAATTCATTCTTTCTGTATTTAAAAACTGCTTATTATATACTGGGTGCTAAAACACATGAAGAAAAATGGTTTATCATGAACTTTCTTTGCCCAATGGTGGTTCCTTGTGTTTTATTACTTCTAACACAGCAATACAAAATGTATTTTAAAATTTAGGAGTTATGATTCTTCTAGAAAGGTAAAGTAGAATTATCACAATGTATGTGTATCTAATTCATAATTTAGCTTTTGGGAGAAGAGGGAAAAAGAAAATAAAATATAATGGCTGATTCCATGTAATCCTAAAGTTCCCTAATCTCTTAAGACATGTTTTTACCTCCAGGTCCATCTAGAAATATGAAAATTGGAAAAATAGAGAGATACTTAAATAGGAAAAGGGTTGTAGGGTTGTAGAACCAACAGGTTGACTATTAATGAGGGGTTATCCAAAACTGTCTTTACACATTTTAATAACACAAATCAGAATGTAAACCTTAAAAAAGAAATTTATCTTTCTTCTTCTCCTCACTTCAATCTCTGTATCACTATTAAATATACTGTTTCAACATCACTAGCAATCAAAGAAATGCAAATAAAAACAACATAGAGATCTCATTTCCAGCCAATAAAATTGGCACTAATCAATAACATGTGTCATTAGCATAAGGGAATCGGCATTCTGATATATTGTGATGGGGTGTAAAATGTCACTGCTCCTCTCTCAGAAATCTCAAAACACATTTGTTATTTCTTCCAACAATTCTAGGAACTTTTCCTAATTATTTGCCTTTTCAATAAAATATCTAGAAAGTGAAAGTAAAGTGTTAGCTACTTAGTCATGTCTGACTCTTTGCAATCCCATGGACTGTAGCTTCTGTCCACGGAATTCTCTAGACAAGAATACTGGAGTGGGTAAACCATTCCCTTCTCAAGGTGATCTTCCTGACCCAGGGATGAAACCTGGGTTTCCCACACTGCGGGCAGATTCTTTACCATCTGAGTCACTTCTAGGAATTTTTCCTAATTATTGCCTTTTCAATAAAACATCTAGAATCTAGTAGTTAACTGAGTAAATAAATGGCTGTAAATTTAGCCTGTATTTTTGGCATGTGAATTTTGTAGAGAAACAGCTTTAACTGGTGAGCATGCTTTGGTATGATAAAATGTGATTTCTGAAGTAGTGATTGCATATGGTATCTTCACATTTTTTTTAAGCATTTTTCCCTGAGCATCCATCTTTGTGACAATGGTTAGAACCTTAATAAGGAATTCCACTAGTCCTACCATAAGAAGACTCAAAGTTCTCTATGTTGGCTGGTAATGATCATTGCCTTCAGTGAAATAAGAAATTTCTGAAAATCTATAGAAGTCTTATTTGCAAACAACCAAAATGAAAAACATCTTGAAATTTCCATCAACTGTAAATCAAATAAATTGTGATTCATTCAAAGGATAGAATACAACACAAAAGTAAAACTACAGTACATAAAAATGAATGAATCTCCCAGAAATTAACTTAAAGGAAATTAATCAGATATGTACACATACAAACACATACTGTACTATGTATATAAATTGTTTTAAATTGGCAAAACTAATCTGTGCTCTTAAAATCAGGATAGCAATTAAGAGAGGGATAATATACCAATGACAAAAAATTCCTACAGTCAAAGCAGAGAAATTCAGCCTCATTATCCAGAGTTTTCCAAAGCCAAATTGATATGCTAAACATCTGAACAGATATTTAGTTGACAAATATCTGTATCTGGGGATTTGATTATACCTCTGAGAGAACACAAAAACTTAGTAAGTGGCACTTAGGCTCACATAGTCAATTTCTAGATCTTTGATGGATATATGCCCCTGTAATTTCCTAATGATGAGAGCACCAGAATCACTTTTTTTCCCCCCAATATTTGGTCTTTGACCCCAGTTCCTGACACAGAGTTCCTAAATCTCTTGGCTAATAGGAGTATCTTTTGTTCTAATGAAATAACTCTTGGTGGGCTCCTAGTTAGAGCTGGTCACCAAAACAACCAAGCATTGACTAGAGGCTTGGAGCTTTTAACCCTATTCTTCAGAGAAGGCCTGGAAATTGAGTTAGTGAACAATAAAGCCTATATGATAAAGCCACAATAAGATTACCCACAGTAGAAGTTTTAGAGAGTTTCTCGGTTCTTGAACACACCTACATGCTAGGAAGTTTACATAATCCAACTTCATGGGGCCAGAAGCTTCTGTGCTTGGGACCTCGGCCTATGTCTCTCTTTATTGGGGTGTTCATCTGTATTATTTATCATATCTTTTATTAAACAACAAACTGGTAAAGGACGTGAGTTTGAGAAAGCTCCAGGAGTTGGTGATGAAAAGGGAAGCTGGGTGTTCTGCAGTCCATGGGGTCACAAAGGGTCAGACATGACTGAGCAGCTGAACTGAACTGAAATATAAGTAATCATTTCTTTGAGTACTGTGAACTATACTAGCATATCATAGAATCCAAGGGGAAGTCTGATGAGACCCTCCAACTTGTAGCCAATGTGGACAGAATTTGTGGGTAACCTGGGACCTCCCACTTATGATTGGCATCTGAAATGGGGGGGCAGTCTCATGGTACTGAGTCCTTAACCTGTGGGGTCTACAGTAACTCTGGTGAGTATTAGAATTGGGTGAATTTGTAAGGCACCCAGCTGGTATCACAGAAAATTGCTTGATGTGGGGAAAAACCCACATATCTGGTGTCAGCAGTATTGTGAAGGTGATGGTGGTATGAGAGCAAAGGAGAAACACATAGCAGGGAGAAGTGAGGTTTTCCTATTCACTGGCTAAAAGAACTTGCTTGTATACCTTAAAATTGATTTGAGTAGATATTAAACTACTAGAGTAATTAGATTCTACTGGATACACTTAAAGAATATGGCATTTTTATTCTAAATATTATTAATTGCTGTATACCATTTCATTTTTGCAAGTATTTAAACATGATAAAAAATAAGATGCCAATTTAAGATGTACAAAGGGATAAATAATTTTTAACTTTATGAAAATAGTTCCTCTATGGCCTATCACTAAATTCAGAGGGAATAAAACTTCAGCAGGTATGTTAAAAAAAATTTGTTTCCTTTAGAATTTCTTTCACAAATTTTTAATGTTTTCATTTTTACCCTCAGATTATTTATTGTAATACATAATAGAAAAATAATTTATATATAATCTGCAAAAATTTTATGAGACTTGTTATTTACGCAAAGATCCTCTTGACATAAACTTTTTATTGAATGCTAAAAGTATTTTTGACACCAAATAAACTCTAAGTTCCCCTTTGATAAGACTATCAAAGCCAACTAATTAAGGTCATCTTGTTTTTCTTTATGACTTGCTTGTTAGAAAGCTCAATGCTAAATTTAGTGCTTAACTTTTCAGTATAATAATTTCCTCCTTTATTCAGTTCTTGACTTTGTATTTTCTAAGTATTATTTAATATTTTGGGGTCTATCTTATTTTAATCTAACTTAAATCTCTTTGAAGTAAATTGCTGCATTGCACAGTGGTAAGAACAACATTTTAGTGTCAGAACTTCTCTGTCCAAACCCCAGTATGACCACCTAGTCTAGAAGACCTTGGGCAAGCGTAAAATTCCTGTGCTTCAGTTTACTCTCTGGTAAAAGGAGATGATAAGAATACCTAATTCAGAGAGTTGGTATGAGAATCAAATCAATTATTCATTATAAAGCACTTAGAACAGTGCCTGACACATAGTAAGTGCTATTTAAGTGTTTTTTATATAAATATTTGACAAATAATAAACAGGGAGGACTCGAATCCTCTTTGTGAAGGTCTGAAGATCACATATCATATTTCATCATCATGAACTGAGTGCCAACTATTTAAACATTTTTTTTTCCTCTAGAAGCCTAATAACATGGGAAAAAGTAAAACCCCTGCAATCAAGAAGTTTTTAATTAATATTAAGTTTATATCAATGGGCTGGAAGGATCTAATGGAGAAGGAAATGGCAACCCATCCAGTATTCTTGACTGAGAAAGCCTAAAGACAGGGGAGCCTGGTGGGCTACAGTCCATGTTGCAAAAGATTCAAACATGACTTATTGACTAAACAAGAAACAATGTATATCAATATTATAGCATGGCAACTTGAATTAAAAGTAGTCAGTACCAAGCAATATAAATTTCCATCTCTAGCCAATTACTACAATTTTTAGTGTAAATGCTGTGAGTTGTTCTCATATTCATGAATTACCCTATGAGAAAGTAAGGAGAAACAATCTCTTCCTTATTGTGCTTTCTGCCAGGTAGGCTACAACTCTCTGTAAGCCTAACTTAGTACTAAGCTTTCCAAATTATCATTCATATTTAATTTACAGAAAAACTGGGACTGTCTCTAAGGTCTCAGATTTTAGCTAAAACTCCAAACAGAGAACAGGAGATGTAATGTACCCTGATGTTCGAAAGAGAAGTAATGAAACACTTAACATCTGTCAAGGTATCTGGACCCCTAAGAGTCGATATGAAAGATAACAAAATTTAAAATGAAAACATTTGGAAGGAATTCCTAGAAAGGCAGAATGCTTTAACTCTTCTCCTCTTTCTGGGAGAAGAAGATGCACGGTCTTCCATCCCCATTTAAGCCAAGTGATGGACACCCCAAGTGCACTACTTATTAGGATTAGGGTGAGGGTGCTTATAAGAAAGGGAAAGGCACCGAACTCCCCAGGAAGAGGCTTATGAGAGGTCATTCTGTTCCCATCATCTAGATGGGGTAAGGTGAGGAAGAGAACTTGAGAAAACTTCAGGAGTAAACAACAACGTAGAGAATGTGCTTATAATTCATACTGAAAGGTCTAAAAGCAGAAAGCTGGTGAAACGACTGTCTGCTTGGCAGGATAAAAAATGAGCAAAAAGTTATGCAAACTGCCCCAGGGTTTGGTGAGACACAGATGCATGAGCTTCCAGTGGGCCATGTACACACTTGCAAAAGGTAGCAAGCATAAAGCACCCTTAATGGACTCTATCAAAGACAGAGCTCAGTCAGCGGAAAAGAACACAGCGGTATACCACCAGTGGTTCATGGAGACCTCACAGGGAATCTCCCCCAAACTGCACACTTATTCCAGGTTTCAAATATCTTCCATAATCACGATGATTAAAGACAGAGAATGTCAACCAAGAGAAAGCCACAGAGAGGATCAGTGAGGTTCAAACCCTTTGCTCCTCTTTGTCTAATCATTCCTCCCCACTTTCAGCCCCAATCCTAGAAAGAGAGAATATGAAGGTGGGAAGGGACAGGAAGAGTAGGTAGAGAAAAGTGATGGGTTTGGGGAGAATGGATACATGTATATGAACAGTCCCTTCCTTGTTCACCTGAAACTAGCACAACATTGTTAACGGCTATAATCTGATACAAATGAAAAAGTTTAACGTTTGCAAAAAAAAGACTAGACCACCCTCTCCCCATCATGGCTCACTAGTGGGTTGTTTGTTTTTTTTTTTTTTAATTAGACACAGATCATGCCTAAACTAATGAGAGGAAAAGTTTTTAATTGGATGTGAAATGGAAATTTTAATTTAAACTAGACTGAGCATTTTAATAACTAGAAATGAAATTATTCTTACAGTCAAAGGAGAGAGTAATGATATGGGATCTTTTTGAAATGCCAAAGACAAGCAGAGGAAATTTGATATAACTTGTTTAAATGCTCAGTGAGGAGAAAAATAAAGGAAGTTTCTCTTTGTACTTACTTTGAGTTCAGTCTGACCAACGTACTATGTAGACAAGGTCACGTTACTCATGTCTCAAAGACCAATGATAATGCATTCCCCTGGACAGCTCTTCACAGTTTATGATATGAAAAGTATAGAAAAATGACTTCAGCTTAAACTTTTATAATATCAAGACCCACTAATGTGAGGCATTTATTCCTTCAGATTTGCCTAGAAATAAAACAAGCCACCCATACAACTTCCCATTAACAATTAAATATTCTGTGATAATTCCTCTTCCCACCCTCCACCAAATTTTGCAAAGTGAAAAAAGAATTTAGTCTTATGTTAATTGTATATACCTATCCAATGATTTAAAAATCTATCATTAATTCTGTCAATCATACGAAAAATGATCTCTTTCTGATAAAAAATATTTTATTCAATTTCTTACATTAACTAAGCTATAAAATAAGTTTGGCTTTAGGTCTCTGGTCCTTTGGTCTCTTTTCTGATTTCATGTTCTCCATTTATATTAAGGTGATTTTTTGTTTGTTTTTGTTTTTACTCTGTTTTTCCTAAAAATCTTTTGATTTCAACAACCTACCAACCTAGCTACACATTGCTCACCAGTATTCCACATTCCTCTCTTTCTAAGACCCCAAATGGTAGAATCTCCTCATCTCACTGAGTCACAGCTACTGAATTGGGGCTTTTAGTTCTTATCAAAAATTCTAGATGTTTCCTGTTCTCTTAACTCCTAAGTTCATCCCATCTTTTACCATTTCCCTTGATTTTTTTTTTTTTAACAAACTCTGGCATTAATATCAAAAATATACATCAATGTACATTCACTTCTACTGAAGAATTTTACCATTTCAAATACTCTTTGCCACTCCCTAGGTCTCAGCTCCTACAATCTGCATTCTCTATTCTCTCTCTGGGGTGGCTGATTGTTAATGGAATAACCACGTAACTATATAATGAGATGCACTACAAACCCAAGATCCCTCATCTCAACTTGGTGCTCATTGTTGAATGATGTCAATATACTTTATTTGCTGCTTATACTAAAACAAATTTATAAGGATGGCTATTTCGGACTTTTTTCCACTAGTCTTAATTCATAAACACAATCTTCACTCTTTCATGGTAAGCACATGATGTCACATTCTGCTTTTCTAAGTAGAAATCCTAAATCCAATGTGAAGTATCTCCATAACTTTATGGGGACTTCCTTTCTTTCTTTCAATTTTGGAAGGACAATCTCTCTCCAAGTCTCCTTCTGACCAAATTTCCTCCCATCACTTGTCATTTTGGTGGCTTCTCTTATACTTGAATATAGTGAAAGTAAAAGTATCAGTCACTCAATTGTGTCTAACTCTTTGCAACACAATAGACTGTAGCTCTCCAGGCTCCTCTCTATGAAATTCTCAAGGCAAGAATACTGGAATGGGATGCCATTTCCTCCTCCAGGGCATCTTCCAGGCTCAGGGATAGAACCCAAGTCTCCTGCATCGCATGTAGATTCTTTACCATCTGAGCCACCAGGAAAGCCTTTATACTTAAATGTAAGACTTGCTCTGTTTGTTGTTTTATTCTCTTGTTCTTCATTTTCTTCTTTGATTCTCCTAAAACAAACGATGGCTCTATGATTGCCTCAAGCTATTATGTTCTTTTGCTTTTCATAATTTTGAAATCTTCACAAATTATTCACCTGAACAGCTTCTAATTCCCCTTCAAGTATACCACACAAAATAACAATCTAGTTCTGAAATTTGGCGATCTAACTTAAAGTATTTCTTCAAAGTTCAATAATGACAACTTAATCTTTGCATCCCCTGACTTCTCACAGTTTTTTG
The DNA here is from genome assembly GCF_023699985.2 of Odocoileus virginianus. Taxonomy (NCBI): domain Eukaryota; kingdom Metazoa; phylum Chordata; class Mammalia; order Artiodactyla; family Cervidae; genus Odocoileus; species Odocoileus virginianus. The sequence continues at coordinate 40,300,009 of NC_069686.1, read as the reverse complement.
GTCTTTGCCTGCTTTGGATTGGATGGTCTCCCCTCAAATGACATGCTGAAATCCTAACACCTCAGAATGGGAGCTTATTGGGAAATTAAATTTTTACAGAGGTAATCAAGTTATATTGAGGGTAGACCTTGGTCTACTATGACTGGTTACTTACAAAAAGGAGAAGTAAGGAGCCCTGGTGGCCCAGAGGTAAAGAATCTGCCTGCAGTGCCGGAGACCTGGGTTCTATCCCTGGGTCTGGAAGATCCCCTGGAGAAGGACATGGAAACCCACTCCAGTATTCTTGCTGGGAAATCCCATGGGCACAGGAGCCTGGCAGGCTACAGTCCACAGGGTCGCAAAGAGTCAGACCCAACTGAGCGACTAACACTTTCACTCTGGACAAAGCGGAAGGTACACACACAGGGGGGTTGATGCCCAGGGAAAAGATGGCCTTGTGATGAGGGATTCCTGCAAACATCACAAGCTAGAAGACGAAAGGAAGAATTTTCCCTTAGAGGCATCAAAAGACAGTATTGGTCCCACCAAAACTTGATTTCAGACTTCTAATCTCTGAGTCTGTGAGGGGAAAAAAAAAAAAATTCTATTTGTTTGGAGTCATTTGGCTGTTGGTACATTGTCACAGCAGTCCCAGGACACTAATCCAATACCTTCCTCAGCAGTCTATACCATGGACCAACCTACTTTAAAATCCTCTTCAATCTCTTTCAAAGTCATTATGACAATCTGATCCTTTCCCCAATTCTCAGCTACACTCTATTCTCTTCTTTACTCCTGAGATGTCTTCTCTTGTTCTCATATTTCTTACTCTAAAATTCACTGCTTTCTAAAATATTTAAAGTGAAAGTGAAGTTGCTCAGTCATGTCTGACTCTTTGCAACCCCATGGACTGTAGCCTACCAGGCTCCTCTGTTCATGGGATTTTCTAGGCAAGAATACTGGAGTGGGTTGCCATTTCCTTCTCCAGGAGATCTTCCCTGACCCAGGGACCGAACCTGGGTCTCCTGCATTGTAGGCAGACACTTTACCTTCTAAGCCAAATATTACCCATTTGATTATCTATCTCAAATTTTTCTTATTCATGCAGCCTTTCCTTAATATTCTATCCAGAAAGGATCAAACTCCTCTTCGTAAAATATTTTGTTTTTCACCTCTCTGCCAGCATTCACATTTTATATCTCTTTTATGAGTATAGTTATATTTATTACTTATTCTAAACCACAGATCAAACTTTTTTTAAGGGACAAAGACTAAATATTTTAGGCTTTGCAAACCATATAGTGGCTTAGCCAGCTACTCAACTGCACTGTTGTGCAAAAGCAGCGTAGAGGCACCAGAGATGCCAGAAAAACCTTATTTACAAAAACCAGGCAGTCATCCACCTGATCATAGTTTACCAAACTCTGTTCTATGTGATAAATGTACTAAACACAGAAGCTATTTTTTATTCATTTATGTATTTCCTGAAAGATTTCTAGCATTTATCCTTCATACTGCAAAAATCAATAAGTAAATATATCTTGAATAAAACTAACACAAATATTTGCATGCACCACCCAATTCCCTTTCTCTGTATATCAGAATCTAAAAATTTAAGAACCAGATGCATAAAGACATACAAAACCAACCAGTTTACAATCTAGACAGATGACTGTGGGTTTTCAAGGACACTAAATACCATTTAAAGCTTAGGTGGCCCTCTCTCTCTTTAAAATACAAGAGTCTATAATAAAAAGAGCTTATATTTTTCTTGGGATATAAAAGAAATTTCTTAAAATATATGAATAGTACAAGACAACATTAGGTGATATCAGTTCAGTGCAGTCACTCAATCGTGTCTGACTCTTGCAACCCCATGGATTGCAGCACGCCGGGCTACCCTATCCATCACCAACTCACCAACTCTGGGAGTTTGCTCAGATTCATGTCCATTGAGTCAGTGATGCCATCTGACCATCTCATCCTCTGTCATCTCCTTCTCCTCCTGGCTTTAATCTTTCCCAGCATCAGGGTCTTTTCCAGTGAATCAGTTCTTCGCATCAGGTGGTCAAAGTATTGGAGCTTCAGCTTCAACATCAGTCCTTCCAATGAACATTCAGAAATGATTTCCTTTAGAATCGACTGATTGATCTCCTTGCAGTCCAAGGGACCCTCAAGAGTCTTCTCCAACACCACAGTTCAAAAGCATCAATTCTTTGGCCCTCAGCTTTCTTTATGGTCCAACTCTCACATCCATACATGACTACTGGAAAAACCATAGCTTTGATCAGATGGACTTTTGTCATCATACAAGTTCCATAATTATTCTAAGAGGAAGTAAATGTCAAGGAATAAAGTATTGAATAAAATCATAAGAGAGTGGATCATGTGTAAATTATCAACTGCTTTACATTACTTTCATTTATTGTTGTATAAGAAAGCATCCCCAAACTTAGTAGCTTAAAACAATGGTCTATTCATTCTCATGATTCCGTGGGTTGACTGGGAAATTCCTCTGCTGGTTTTATCTGAATTCACAGATGAGACTGCTTTCAAAATGCAGGACTAATTGACCAAGAAGGAGCCAAGGAGTTGGCTCCAAGAGGGCAAGCCTGGAAACTGCAAGGCTTCTTTAGGCATGGGCTTCAGAATACATTCAAAGATTCAAGATCACTTCTGTTGCATCCTACCACTCAAGGCAATTCACAAGCCCAGTTGTGATACCGGAGGTGAAGAAACAGGCTCCATCTCTTAGAGGAAGGAGAGATAATCATATTGTGGAGGAGTGTGGATACTAGGAGGTGTGATTCACCGAGGTCATTACTATAACACTCTGTAACATGATCCTTAAAGGGAGGCATATTTGACTGCCATTGGGATGTCCCATAGAGAAGCAGTGGGAGAAAAAAGCTGGAAAATCAGACAAAGATAAAATAGTAGAAATTGGCACGTGTCAAGCTAAGGATTTCATATGTATCCTATTAGAATGAGTAATCAACAGCTATTCGAGCAGAGAAGTTCTCCTCCTTCACAAATAATTCATATTATGAAAAAGAAGTCTTCTTTTTGTTTATTTATTAACAAGGGTTAGGGTAGGAGGAGCAAAATGATGATATCTGTCTTCACTAAAAGGACATGACCTTAAGTCACAGCATACAGTAGAAATTTCCAGTTGAGATAACATCCTGATGATGAGTATGTAAGTCTGAAGTTACTGAAAGACATTGAAAGACTGTCTTTAAAATTAATCAAAACAAGATTTTTTTCATTTACTTGTGATGCCTTCATCCCATCACAAACCTCAGGAGCATGAGTCTATCATTTGGGAAAAAAAAATGAAAGGGCTTCATAATTTTCAAGATCTTCTTGCGAAATTTTCAGATATTTCTTGCCCTACTCTTATTTTCTATTTATTTGACCCTCCATCTCGAAGCTGACAGGAGAAAAGAAATAATCTTTCCTTTACTTCACTTTCTATTGTGGACCACATTTATAACAATACGTTTAATTCAAACTATCTGGTGTAGATATTCAAACACTCATGGGCAATAGCTTTGTTCAATATGACTCATAAATAATAAATTGCACTGGAGAATGTAGCATAAAGATTAGGAATTCCTGCTTAAGGTAATAGCCAGAGCATGCTGTGAATCAACCACTTGGCCTGCTCTTTATAATCTCTAATTTTACACAAAAGCAGTTTGTTCAATTTAAGTGGCTACTACAGGGAAAAGTCCAAAGTTGTATAATTTAGTGACTGCTAAGAAAAGAAAAACAAAAACAAAATCCTGGGTTGGGAAGATACCCTGGAGAAGGGAAAGATGACCCTTCCAGTATTCTGGCCTGGAGAATTTCATTAACTAGTCCATGGGGCTGCAAAGAGTCGGACATGACCGAGTGACTTTCATAAGAAAAAAAGAAAATGTCTCCCTGTTTCACATTACATATAAGTGTACTACTGCTTTGAGACAGGAGAGGACCTGATATATTTTTAACTTATTGAAGCTACATGTCAACAATTCAGATATCCTTTTTGAATGGTTATACCAGATTATATACATAAACTCCTGTAGATCACCCCAGGCTCTCTAAACACAGTTTTCTGAGCAGTAAACAGCACCAACAGTGAAAGGATTTGTTGACATTCCATGCTAGTTGCCACAGGGACAAAATCAAACTGAAAACCTCAAAATATAAAAGACCACAGATATTAACGCTCGAACCACTCAGTATGAATTCAAGACAGACCTACTTCTATAACCTTCCAGGTGTTCTCAATATGTCTGAATCCTGGTATATTTAACAACACAGAACTATGTGTATATGTCCAGGGGAATTGGAAAGTTAGCAAGGCTGTCATAAAATGAGGCTAAAACTTCCTATTGATTCAGATTAAAGACCTATATTTTTTGGTTTAGTTTTCATGTGGATGTGAAATGAAACTTGTTTACAAAGATTATGAATGCTTTTGGGGGTGTATTTATATACATTTTGTATATATGCTGTAGCAGGATTTACCAAGGAAATACATCCTTCATTTTTCTGTTTTATTTAACCTGTCACAAAGGTACAAAGGAAAAACGCTTGCCCAGCTCATTGCACAGCATGATGCCTTTGAGGCAAAACATTTGAAGCTCATATTAGGCTTCTTTTTTATAAGGTAACTAATAAAGCTGGATATTACCTGGCTCCTCTGATAATTCACGGTGCTAGAAAACAGAATCATGATATTTAAACAATGCTGAAATTCAGGAGGGAATAGTGAGATAAAATGAAGGCCATGCAATTATATGATCTAATATCTACTAGGTATTAAAATCAAAAAATCTTAAGAAAAGCTTAACAAATTCACCTTACAAAATACAGTGGAATCAGTAAATTATATAAGACATTAATTAATTTTCCTTCAGCTATCATGCTTAAAAAAAAAACAGATGTCATTAATCACACATTTTTAATTCCATTAAACTTGTGTCTAAATCAATCTTTTCTTCTAAACTTCAATATCTTGAATGTCATAGAAAGTCAAGTGACAGATTGCTCTGTTTCATTCAAGAGTCAATCTACGAAGCTACATGTGAGGATTTTAGGATTGTGTTGGTTGATCATGTACACATATATATTTATAAGCACTTTCTGGAGTCACATAACTCATGTAGAACACAAAGCTGCAAAAATGAGCTAATTTAAGGACCTTTACCAGGACACACTCTAAGAGAATTTAAAGTCACCATGGCAACAAGTTACCAAACCTTAACAACCTCAAAGATGAATATTTACTTAATCCACCAGATACCTGATATGCCTTCATTGTTGCCAGGGCAGGCAGTTCCTATTTGCCAGTTACATCATACTACCTGTGACTTCTTCAGTGTTTCACATCTCTCTGCTTTGCCCCCATCAATCAAAGTACTCCCTTTTCCTTGCCAAACACTGAAGCATTTCTTTTTATTTTCTCAGTTCTAGTTTCTGTGCTGCATTACTCTGTGTATTTATTACTCCTCTCTATCCATCTTTACAACCCACTCCAGTACTCTTGCCTGCAAAATCCCATGGACGGAGAAGCCTAGTAGGCTGCAGTCCATGGGGTTGCGAAGAGTCAGACACGACTGAGCAACTTCACTTTCACTTATCACTTTCATGCATTGCAGAAGGAAATGGCAACCCACTCCAGTGTTCTTGCCTGGAGAATCCCAGGGACGGGGGAGCCTGGTGGGCTGCCGTCTATGGGGTCGCACAGAGTCGGACACGACTGAAGCGACTTAGCAGAAGCAGCAGCAGCATCCACCTTTAAGGCATAATTTTTAGTTTATTAAAATAATAGTAATAGTTAAATTTGTTGATTGTTCATAGTGTTTTATAGACTATGCTTATTTTTCTCCATATGTTATTTTGTTTAACTTTCATGATAAACCTGTGAGGCCAATAGTGGCTGGAATCCTGACTCTGCCACTTATTAGCTGTATACTCATGCATAAGCCACTTCATCTTTCTGTGCTTCGTTTTATCTGCCATCTGAAAATGAGAGTCATATACCTACTTGATAGGATTATCATGAGAATTAAGTGAGTTAATACATGTAAATCTCTCAGAAGAGTATCAAGCATATAATAATAGCCAGCTTATACCAATAGCATGATAGTATCTACAATATATAGGAGGAAATGGGTTGGGAGACATCAGATAGTTTGCCAAGATCTTATCACTGGAAAGGGGTGGGGATGTTTCAAATGCTGATAAGTTTCAAACACTTCTAAATCTTGGTGCCTTCTAAACTGTGTTGCCTTTTTCCCTTGGGCAAGTCTTCTATTGGGAACACGTTTTCATGGTAATTTTTACTTTATAAAACTCCTTCATGTATTTGTCTAATTTGATCTTCACAATTCCTACAGATACTACCAACCCTACTTTTTTTTTTCTTTTTTGTGAAGAAACTGAGACTTGGAGAGAATATAGGCCTTACACCTGGTCTCACGGGCTTGGTTCAAATTCTGTTACAACATTTAAGAAGCAAAGAGAAATAAATGAATGAATTAGGTCATTTCATTAACTTATCTTTGCCTCATTTCATCATCTGTATAACAAGAATCATGTAAATATATCACAGAGTTGTTCTAACAATTAAATTAATCTGTGTAAAGTTCTCAGCATAGTGTCCGGCACACAGTAAGAGTTAATTAATTATAGGCACTGGGCAGAGTAATGAAAGAAACAGGAGAAAGTGATTTAAAAAACAAACAAAAAACAAAATATTGTACTATTTTCAACAGATTACCTGTCTCCTGAGAAGCCTGTATGCAGGACAAGAAGCAACAGTTAGAACATGGCACAAATGGACAGGTTCAACGTTGGGAAAGGAGGACGTCAAGGCTGTATGTTGTCACCCTGCTTATTTAACGTATATGCAGAGCACATCATGTGAAATACAAGAATGGGTGAAGCTCAAGCTGAAATCAAGATAGCTTGGAGAAATATCAACATCTTCAGACATGCAGATGATACAACCCTAATAGCAGAAAGTAAAGAGGAACTAAAGAGCCTCTTGATGAAAGTGAAAGAAGAAAGAGTTTTAAGCTGGCTTAAAACTCAGCATCCAAAAAACTAGATCATGGCATCTTGCCCCATCACTTCATGGCAAATAGATAGAAAATAAATGGAAACAGTGAAAAACTTTATTTTCTTGGTCTCTAAAATCACTGCGGATGTGACTGCAGCCATGAAATTAAAATACGCTTGTTCCTTGGAAGGAAAGCTATGACAAACCTAGACATGTTTTAAAAATCAGAGATAACACCTTGCCAAAAAAGTTCTGTATATACTCCAAGCTATGAGTTTTCCCATAGTCATGTACAGTTGTGAGAACAAGACCAATAAGAAGGTGCTCAGAATTGATGTTTTTGGTCTATGGCCATACCACCCTAAATGCGCCCGATCTCGTCTCATCTCGGAAGCTAAGCAGGGTCAGGCCTGGTTAGTACTTGGATGCGAGAATTGATGTTTTTGAACTGTGGTGCCAAAGAAGACTCTTGAAAGTCCCTTGGACTGTAAGGAGATCTAACCAGTCTATCCTAAAGGAAATCAGTCCTGTATATTCTTTGGAAGGACTGATGTTGAAGCTGAAGCTCCAATACTTTGGCCACCTGATGTGAAGAGCTGACTCACTGGAAAAGACCCTGATGCTGGGAAAGTTTGAGGGCAAGAGGAGAAGAGGGAGACAGAGGATGAAATGGTTGGATGGCATCACCTACTCAATAGACATTGTGCTCTGCTCTCCTACAGAAAACTCTGGGAGACAGTGAAGGACAGGGAAGCCTAGCATTTGCATGTGGTTCACGGGGTTTCAAAGAGTCGAACATAACTTAGCAACTGAACAACAACAAATGTTTAGGAAGGGAATTAGCCTCATTGCTTTATCCTTCACAATTTGATCTGCAATTCATCCAGAATCCATTTCTGCATACAATATGAGGCAGAGATAAAATTTACTTTTTCCTGTGTGGCCATCCAACTGACCTAACATCAATTATTGAAAACACCATCGCAACCCTCCTATTCTGAAATTAAATCACTGTCATCAATTTAGTATCTCATATACTTAGGTCTATTTCTGGAACTTTACTTCCCGCTTGCTATTTGTCTATCCTTTGGCCAAATTCTTGCTTTGTAATTTAGGGTAGATTTATAAAACGTCCTGGTGTCTCCAAAAGTAAGTCCTCCAGTTTTGTCACCTTCTTCAATATTGAATATATTTTGAAATTTTTATTTCCATAATAAATTTTATAATCAACTTGTTATTCTTTTATATAGTCTTCCTGATATTTTTATCAGCAGGTCATTGAATTTGTTGACACCTCCACAAATAGGAAAAGGAGTACATCAAGGCTGTATATTGTCACCCTGCTTATTTAACTTATATGCAGAGTACATCATGAGAAACGCTGAGCTGGAAGAAGCACAGCTGGAATCAAGATTGCCGGGGAAATATCAATAACCTGAGATATGCAGATGACGCCACCCTTATGGCAGAAAGTGAAGAGGAACTAAAAAGCCTCTTGATGAGAGTGAAAAAGTTGGCTTAAAGCTCAACATTCAGAAAACTAAGATCAGGGCATCTGGTCCCATCACTTCATGGGAAATAGATGGGGAAACAGTGGAAACAGTGGCAGACTTTAGTTTGGGGGGCTACAAAATCACTGCAAATGGTGATTGCAGCCATGAAATTAAAAGACGCTTACTCTTTGGAAAGAAAGTTATGACCTACCTGGATAGCATATTTAAAAGCAGAGACATTACTTTGCCAACAAAAGTCCATCTAGTCAAAGCTATGGTTTTTCCAGTGGTTGTGTATGGATGTGAGTTGGACGGTGAAGAAAGCTGAGTGCAGAAGAATTGATGCTTTTGAACTGTGGTGTTGGAGAACACTCTTGAGAGTTGCTTGGACTGCGAGGAGATCTAACCAGTCCATCCTAAAGGAGATCAGTCCTGGGTGTTTGTTGAAAGGACTGATGCTGAAACTCCAATAGTTTGGCCACCTCATGAGAAGAGTTGACTCATTGGAAAAGACCCTAATGCTGGGAAGGATTGGGGGCAGGAGGAGAAGGGGACGACAGAGGATGAGATGGCTGGATGGCATCGCCAACTCAATGAACATGGTTTTGGGTGGACTCCGGGAGTTGGTGATGGACAGGGAGGCCTAGTGTGCTGCCATTCATAGGGTCGCAAAGAGTCAGATACTACCGAGCGACTGAACTGAACTACAGTATTGAGTTTGCCAATCCATGAAAACTACATTAACAAAATTGTATATCCTTGCATTTATTTTTCTCATTTTTCTCAAAATTGCTTTGTGACTTTATGTTTACTAGATTCATCCATAGATGTTTTATTTTTTGTGTATAGTATTGCATTTTTTAAAAATCTGTTTTATCGACAGGAGACAGAAGAAATAGAATTAATTTTTTATACAGACATATCCAGTAAAACTGCTAAATTTACATATCAAAATTATTCATTTACAAGTTATTTTACAGTTTTAAACTCAGAATATCATCTGCTAATTATGACTATTTTATTTTTCTTTCTCATTTTCCATTACAAAGGAAACATTTGCAATTTTAACTCTTTAGTTTGATGTTTGTGGTAGGTTTTTTTGTAGCTACAATTAACAGATTAATGAAGTTTCCTTCTATTCCTAATTTGCTAATTTCTCTTAGCAAATAGTGTAGAGTTTAGTAAACAGGTCTTTCAGATATTTGTTTTAATTCATAAATAACTGTATTTTTATATTAATATAAATGGCATTGCTTTATAAAATTTCAATTTTCATTTGTTTGTTCCTAATCTACAGGACCACAATTAATTCATATATATTGACCTTAAATTCATTTTTTGTTTTCTAAACCTTTCTGGATAGATTCCTTAGAAGTTTAGAAAATTATTTCATCTGCAAATAAAAGACAGCTTTACTTTTTTTGTGTCCTTAGTCATAGAGTTTCTTGGTAGGACAGTTTTAAACTCTGAATTAGATATCTTTAGTTGAATTCTTGAGTCTCTGCAAAGATTGCCTTTGTCTCTTCAAGTCCTTGAGAATGCTGGTTTCTGTTTGAGCCCACTCCCACTGCTTCCAGTCATAACTTGTACAACTTATGTCTCTTTTCTTCAGAATCACTGTGTTATCTAATGTTCAATATCTGAAACCCATTATAATTTTAATCTTTGTTACCCCTATCTTGAAGCAGAGATATCAAGTACTCCTATATTATCATATTTACTATTAAAAAAGAAAAAAAAAAGATTTCCTGTACTTAATCTCTCTTCCAAAACCACAATATCACACTGGCTTAAAACAAATCCTTTAAACATTATTTGTTTTCAAACTAAATTTATATAAAATACCATCTTCTCATCTAACATTGTGTAATTATTTCATTCTTAACTATAAAAATGACTCCATGGTATTACCAGTTTTGTCTGATGCAAAACTTTGTTATTCAATTCTGAGGGGTTTTGTATATGTAAATTTGGCATTCACATACCGTTTCCAAGGCTTATTATCCTCCTTGCATTTCCAGTAATAGTGTAGGTAAAAATGATCTCTAAAAATACCAGTGTTTTTCTTCTTTGGGAGTAATGACTGCAATAAAGTAACAGTTATTATTTGGTCAAAATATTGATATGTCACTGGATGAAAAATATTTCCTCTTTAGTCTTCTATTCCTCTGACACCAGTAAAGGTGTCATCTATGATATAGACTGGATGAAAATTAGGACCATAGTTTGGATTTAAAATTATAGCTAGCAATAGTGAGTCTTTGTTGACTTTATATTTTTGTTTATAATTGTCATAGTGTCTTTCATGATATAAAGTCTTCATCATAAAGGTTTATTTTTTTAAATCAATACCTAGCAAAAAATAAAAATCTCCCTGTTCTCCATTGATGTTACCAGTTCTCAGAATCAAAGTTCAGCATAATTTAATAAAAATTATGTTAATCTTGGCTTCTTTAAACAAAATATAGATATATTAGCATGGATAATTGTGGAAATAAAAGATTACATAGGCTGATATCCATGAATCAAGTATGTGTTAAATTTTGGAGAGTAGAAGCTGTTTAAAAGTCATAACATCTCAGTTCTTGACCTAAGATTACTTTGAATAGGCTGTTTGGCATAGAGGGCAATAAAACCTTAGTGATTCTATCTATAAGAGGAAAATTTTGTTTTGTGATGGTTAAATAATAGACAGAATCTTAAAAGACACTATAAAAATTATAAAGAAAAATATAAAATCAATAAAGACTCAACACTGCTAACTATAATTTTCAATTCAAATGATGGCCCTAATTTTCATTCAATCTATGTCACAGATGTAAAAATAATGTAAGTATTATCTAGTCATTATAAACAGAGAAGTTAAAATATGCTGCAATTCAGAAAAAAAGGGCTTGAATGCTATCTGTGTAGTTTGGAAAATAGAATATAAAGAGAGCACCCTCATTATTGACTTTGAGTGATGAAAATATGAGAAAAATTCAGGTGTGTCTTTGATTCCTGCCCAAACATACCTGATGCTTCCTGAGCAAGCATAAAATTACAAGTATTTTAAGTAAATGGTATATGTAGCAATTGCAATTCATTCTCATCAAACATCAATGAAAATAAACATCAAATCTGAAACTTCAAATATGTATGTATACTAAAAAATATAATGCTAAATACTAAATCAATATATAAGCAAGTGAAGTCTCCAGATAAAGTTAAAAGACATTTTTCATACTGAACTTTACAGCTTTTGAAACCATACTTTTCCATTTTATCAGTACTTTCTTGAATAAAAGAATTCCATTTTTAAGGGAACATGCTGTCAGTAGAAAAGAGAGAGCACAAAAATGGGGTCACAAAAGTAAAGCTCAGGCCCTGAACCAGTTCTAGACCCTTTCATTTAAGATCCATGAGATCCTTCCTTAGAAAAGACAAGTTAAATGAGATCACAGAGTCTCCTACTCCAATATATAACAAAATAGAAAAATCAAGAGAATTCAGACAAAATTTACTGATAGCACTATCTACAGAAGGAAGCACAATCTCCCAACATATTCTTTGAACATGGCTAGCCAAAAGGAAAAAGGAGAGGTGCTAGTGTATTTAAGCAGAGTTAATTTTGATTAACCCTACTCACAGTAATAGTGGCAGGAAAAGGAGGTGAATTGATAAAATCCTGCCTATTCATACAGAACCTAGTTTTGAGAGGAAATAAAATAGAAATATAAAAGGAGCCAGAGGAAATAAATTCTTGAATCTGAGGAATAATGTCAAGTATGATGAACACATTTCATAGATGGGGGAGTTTCCAAAGGGTTTATTAATTTTACCTTTATAGATGGAAAGAAAAATAAGATCACGTCAAAAATGTTCATAAACATAAAAAGATAATTCTTTCAGGACTGTGTTAGTTTTTAAATATGTCCATAAATTCTTATATATTCTTTCTCCTTGAGTTATCCTACACCTGTCCCACCACTGACTATTATTCATTCATAGGGGGAAGATTATTATTTTTGTTAATTCACAAATCTTCAACTCAGGAGACACTATCCATGGGAAACTCTACCTAACGTGGGCTTCATCCACATCTGGGTCTAATTTAGATGTCAACAACTTATACTTTAAACTAAGGGTGTGAAGGAATGAAAATTGGGGGGGATCTTATAGAATGTAAGTGCATTTTGCATGTGAGAAAAATATAAATATAACTTGGAGTTCAGAAGCCAGACTATGGTGGTTCTAAATTATGTACACAAATAAACTGATTCTCTTCCCTTTATAGAGTATCACTGTCCCTTGAGTGTGGGCTATTGATAATAATTTGCTTTCAGTGAATAGACTCTGGAAAAAATGATGGTGTATGACTTCCTAGTATAGGTCAGAGAGGTATCATTGCTTCCATAATGCTCTTTTTCAGATTGCCACATGGAGAAAGCAACCTTGGATGAAGTGAGGACACTCCAACAGACTGTGCAAATGCCCATGTATTGAAAAACTGAGTTTCCTTCCCCAGGACCAGCAAGAAACTGAAGCTTCTTGCCAAAAATCATATAAGTGAGTTCAGAAACTGATTCTATAGCACCAGTCAAGACTTTGGCTGCTCACCAGTCTGAGCATAGAATTTAACAATTCTTTTGAGCATTGGCAAAGTATTTAGAAAGCTTTTGCCTTAGTAGAAGGATAAAATTAGCCCTAAACATTATGCTGCTACTACTTATCAATGCTTAAAAGCCAGACCTGAGGACTCACACTGATTTCAATTAATTTAACTGTGTTCCAAAACAAAGCTCAAGAATACAGATAAAACTGCAAAAATAGAACCCAACAATGTAAAACTGATGTTGTCTAGAATCTAATAAAATTATTAGACACCCAAAGAATCAGCTGTCTATAATCTATAACAAGGAAAAATCATAATTGAAATAATTAAAAGACATCAATGACTGAATTAGTACACAAGGACATTAAAGCAATCATTATAACTGTATTTGATAAGTTTAAGAAGTTAGGAAATGGATTGAACATGCTAAATACAGACCAAGAAAAAACCCATATCAAACTTTTAGTGGTGAAAACTATAATTTATTTTCATGATGCTCTTGAAACTTTGAAGAAAAACTGTTAATATAAGCATTAATTTGGGTGTTAAGCTTTTTGGAGGGCACATGTAGAATGCCACATGTTTTTCAAAATTACCCACAAAATAATACCATGTACAGTTGGTTTTAATATTATGAAAACAGTAATCTTAATCAACTGATTAAGAAAATGATTTGAGCATCAACAAAAATTTCATGATTGCTTATGTGCAGTTTCATCCATGTGAAACCAGGCAAAACAGGAACTCAGCTACATGGTAATCCACAAATCACAAACACAGATATGCACATCAAAATCCACCAACCACCTATGACATCTAAAATGAAAAAATGGCTGATTCATGTCAATGTATGACAAAAACCACTACAATATTGTAAAGTAATTAGCCTCCAACTAATAAAAAAAATAAATAAAAAATAAATAAAATGAAAAAATACAGTAGACAGGATTGAAAGCCAATACGATGTTGCAGAGGAAATGCTAGAGGACTTGAAAATACATGAATAAAACATATATAAAACAAAACCCAGAAACAAAAAGACTGAAAAATTGAAAAGAGGATGAGTTCTATGAGACAACAGCAAGTGATCTACATGTGAAAGGAAAGCCTTAAGGAGACGAGAGGGAGAAAAATGTATCTATAGAAAAAAATCTCAAATACGTCCCCCAAATTTGGTGAAAATAATAAACCTGCAGATCCAAAATACTCAACAAAACTCAAGCAAAAGAAATATGGAAAAAGAAACTACATCAAGGCACATCATGAAACCCATGATAAAAGAACAATCTTACATTGTCAGAAAAAGACATGTGTACAGAAGAACAAAGGTAAGAATGAGAGATGTCTTCTCACCAGAAACAACATAATCTTGAAAACAGTGGAGAAACATCTTTAAAGGACAAATGCAAATGTCAATCTAGAATTATTTATCCAGCAAAAAAATATACTTCCAGTCAAATGTGAAACATTTTTCAAAATGCAAAAGCAGCGCAGATGAAATCTTGAGATGACCTTGAGATACATAGGGAGATAATCTTGGATTATCCAAGAGGGCCCAAAGTGATCAGAAGGGTCTTTGTAAGTAAGAGGAAGGCAGTAGAGTGAAAGTGTCAGACTGATGCACTATGAGAAAGCCTTGATCAAATATTGCTGAACTGAACGTGCACTATGACCTGAGTGTGCCAGCCTCTAGAACATGGAAAAGACAAGGATAGATCATTCCATTGAGTTTCCAAAAGAAACACAGGCCCGCTAATTCCAGCATTTTAGCTTACTGAGACCTATTTCTACACTCCTCACCTTCATAACTGTAACATAATAAATAAATCTGTGCTGCTTAAAGTCATTAAGTCTATGATAATTAGTTAAGCAGCCATAAGAAACTAATATAATAAGCAATAGAAATGCATTGGGGGGTTTATAACATATGCCAAACTAAAAGTGTAAAATATAGCATAAATGCTGGAAGGGAGACATGAAAACATTCTACTGTTAATTTCTTATATCTGAAGTGATATTACATCACTCAAAGTAGACTGTGATAATTTAAATATAGATAACACAAATCCTAAAATAACTACTAAAATAATACAATAAAGAAATATCTAAAAAACAAAAATACTCAATATAAATGGAGGGGAAAAAAAGAGAAACAAAGAACAGATAAAACAAATAGACCACACTTTGCTACTGTAGCAAAATCTAGTCTATACTGATTAACACATCAGTTAAACCATCATTTAAACATAAAACAACATGTATTGTCACATACGCATAAAACTGTAATCTTATATAAATTAGTCAA
This sequence comes from Odocoileus virginianus, assembly GCF_023699985.2. NCBI lineage: Eukaryota > Metazoa > Chordata > Mammalia > Artiodactyla > Cervidae > Odocoileus > Odocoileus virginianus. Next base: position 40,284,581 of record NC_069686.1, on the reverse strand, counting down.
TTAGAAAAGCTCTTTGAAATGAACCCTAACAACTTAGAGATGAATTAAAATAAATTCAATTGGGGACAGTACTACAAAAACATTGAGAGTCACTCAGTCATGTAACAGGGATCCCATGGACTGTAGCCCACCAGAGTCCTCTGTCCATGAAATTCTCCAGGCAAGAATACTGGAATGGGTAGCCATTCCCTTCTCCAGATCTTTCCAACTCAGGGATCGAACCCAGAGTCTCCTGCATTGCAGGGAGATTCTTTACCACCTGAGCCACCGTTAGGGCTCTAAATAAGAAATAGTGCCCCAGAATACCAATATTATAAGCCTCAAGTTAGAAATAAGAAAAAATCAATAAACAGAGCTGTGGAAATAGAAATATGTGTAACTGAAAGTGTCTTCATTTTTTCAATAGTGGGAATTAAACCAGACTACACATAAGGTACAGAGAAGGCAACGGCACCTCACTCCAGTAGTCTTGCCTGGAAAACCCCATGGATGGAGGAGCCTGGTAGGCTGCAGCCCATGGGGTCGCTAAGAGCAGGACGTGACTAAGCGACTTCACTTTCATGCACTGGAGAAGGAAATGGCAACCTGCTCCAGTTTTCTTGCCTGGAGAATCCCAGGGACGGGGAGCCTGGTGGGCTGCCGTCTATGGGGTCGCACAGAGTTGGACACGACTGAAGCGACTCAGCAGCAGCAGCAGCAACACATAAGGTAAACTGTGTTTGGCTTTAAAAATGAATTTCTGTGTTTATAATCTTTTTAATATAGAACAAAATTTAGGTGTTTTTAAGTTGTTAATAAATTCTTACATTTTCATACCTAATTATTTTTACATTTTCAATTTAGTTTAATATTAATTTATTAAAATAACAGTAAAATGTCAAAACCTCAGAGATTTAACTATCCATTTATCTCTCTTGTTACATATATACACATACATTTAAGAGCATGTTCTATACTAAGAGCTTTACATCTTCCAGTAAACATAAGAGGTACGTAATAGTATGTATTTCCAACAGAGGAGATCATTGGGTCTTAAAGAATCACATAAGCTGCCCAAGGTCATAGAGGGAGTGGCACCGTGTATATTGCAATGAGCATCTCTCTTGTCATGAATTAGATGAATAAAAATAACCTAAACCACCAGAAGAGGAAACTGTGAGGCTTTTGCATCCAGAAGAAAAGCAACAAACCAGATGATAAAGAATCAAGAAGAAACTGGGGGTTACATTTTATGTGGGGGAAAAATTAATTTTTGTTCCATTCTGAGATGTAATTGCATCAAAATGTTATTTGTTAAACTTACATTACAAACCATCACACACACAATGAATGTCATATAGGAGACACTCAGAAAATGTTTCCTGGATTAATACAACAGAATTTTAATTTCACTTTCTGTGTAAGTACAGAGAACTTCTAAATTGTTAATGCAAAGTGTCTTGACTCAAAGTTTAATAAGGAAAAAGGAAATTAAAATATTGCCTATGTATTCAGTGTAAAACAAGCAGGCAGATATTGTACAATGTCATGCATGGCTTTGTAACACTTTTTTCTATAAAAGAAATCACTTGATGTAGATTTAAACTTGAAAAAGTATTAACTGGCAGTATTTGACAAAGGAAAGCTGACTTTTTTTTTCTTTTTTAATAACAATTCACACCTGCAGAGAAAACTTTTCCAAATAAGTAAATCAGGCACCCACTCCAATCTCAAGTAAAAGAAAAAATAATCACTCTATGCTAAAATTAATATGTTAGAAATTTACCCATAGTTTTACACACATATAATACACACATATATACACACACTTACACACATAATCTGAAATAAATATATTTGTTGTGTAAAACCCTAAAATAAAAGGTCTTATCTGCTTCTTCTTCCCTTCATTTACCATAAATATCCATAGCTTGGGCTATTTCTTACACATCTTTCTAAGTTTAGGTATAGAATGTGTTCCATTATTTCCTGACCTTTTCAAGATAAACAAATATGTCACAGCTTCTTTCCAGAATTTAGTACTCACATCCATATTTAGGAACTTAACCTATGCCAACTTAGTTTTTCTTAGAGTCAGATTCCCTATGGATAGCGTAGGCAGCCTTCAGTGGCTGATGTAACTGAAAGCAGAAGTTTTACTTCCCCTACCCTCACTAGCAGGTAGAATGTTAGAGTGAAAGCAAATTCAGGGCCAATTTTCCATACATGTAAACACTTTAAAGGCATGAACTATACATAATATGTACATAATCTCAATGTAGTTTCCACATTTGACCTTCCTCTATAAGCTCAAACGCAGGTGTGAAACTACACTAAAGAAACAATAAGGTCACCTTCAAATTACACTAGGAAATAGATCCTCTTTTACATGAGCAGAATAGGACAGAACTGAGTTTTTACCTAGAGCCCTTCTCTAAAAATTCCTATTTGCCCAGATTAACATAACCTAGTCACAAAGACTTATGTGCTGGTACAACAGGTCTAATTAACATCAGATATTAACTCCAATATTCATTTGACAATTGAAAAATTAATTTCAATGTACCCTGTTAACTATGTATATCTCAAAGACAAATTTAGTGATGTTTGTGGCTTTGTTTTAGCTACTTCTAGAATGTAGATGCTTAAACAGGATACTTCAAGTGCTAACAAACTGCACCTTGACAGCCTAGCCTCAAATATTCTAAACAATATATAAAGATAGACTTCTCAACCAATGAAGAGTGGCCATGGACATTTCACAGGTGTGATTCCTCCATAACTCATGGGTGTCTGGGAGGCTCTTGCCAGATAACCATTAAGAAACTCAAGCCTCCAGGTCCTGCTATGACCAGAAGTTAGATGGGTGGCTTATCTGTGTCACACTTGCCCTGTCTGTGTCATCATCCCCATCACAGCCAGGTGCTTCTGATGAATTCTTTTGTTGAAGCACTTCTCTGATCTCTGCATCAGGCCTATTCCCAATGACCTCTCCCCAGAATCTCCTAGGCCTAACTATTCCAATCATGTCTTTGAAGGAGGAGTTCAAATCTTAGCTTTTCTGAAGTCAGAGCCAGGATGCTTTCCTTCACTCTCTTCCCACAAATTCCTATTATTACCTCCTGACTTTTAATACCAAAGAACTCTTGCTTACAAATTTATTGGACAGTGAAGCTTTATTGCACAAAATGGGTTCATATATTTAAAGAGCAGAACAGGTTTAATTAGATTTTTTTCCCCAAACAAAATCTTGCACTTTTTAGTCAGTTTCTAATTTTTAATCCTTAAATGGCACAAGCTGTTTATTTCCTTTTTCCTAAATAGCAGAAAGTGCTACCAAGAGAGACCCAGATTTTGAAAGGACAGTGAATTTTTCACCCTTTGTGAGCAGAAAATACTAAATGTGCCTCAATGGAGAGAGCTATTCCTAAAGTTGAGAAACAGAATTTCTGTGAGACCTCTGTTTTGAGTTTATTTCTGAAGTCATTTTCTACTTCATGATGTAAATGTTTTTAGACTATATGCTGGGGTATGTTAAGACTAGTTTATAAACTGTATGAAATTAATTTATATATAATTAGTATAAGAATACACAACATAGACTTGGAACCTTAGGCAGAAGTACAGTTGTTCTATGCTTTGTTTTTCAAAAATTGCATTCAATATAATTTATTGAAATCATATTTGATATGTTAGATTCTGTTGTAGAAACTAGATATTCATGGTGAACAGAGTGACCTGGCTTATGGAGTTTACCCTGGAATTACTCCAACCACACATTGTTCTGTAAATTTTTTTTCCTATTAAAAACACATAATGTTAGAGAAAAATTCCAAATAGTTTATGCAGATACTTTGCCCGTCAGAAGGGGAGCTTAAATCATTCCCCAACCCCTCTTGATCATGGGTTGCATATAGTGATTTGATTCCTAAGAATAGACTTTGGAAAAGGAAAAAACAAAACTTGACAGTGAAGAGACCTCAAAAATTCTACTTGAGCTTGTGATCAAGGTTAACTTCAGCAAGGAGTCATGTTGATACTGTGAGGCCTTGATTAATATGATTAAGAGAAGCACTTTAACTCAGTAGGCTTCCTCCCATAACCTAAGTCTAACCATAAGAAAAGAATAGGACCAATTCCAATTGAAGGGCATTCTACAAAGTATCTGACCAGTACTCCTCAAAACTGCCAAAGTCCTCAAAAACAGAATTCAGAAAAATGGTCACAGCCTAGTGGCACCCAAGGGCTTTCTCGGTGGCTCAGTGGTAAAGAAACCACCTGCAATGTAGGGGACATGGGTTTGATCCCTGGGTGGGGAAGATCCCCTGAAGGAGGCAATGGGAACCCACTCCACTATTCTGCCAGAAAACTCCCATGGACAGAGGAGACCGGCGGGCTACAGTCTATAGGTTCACAAAGACTTGGATTTAACTGAAGTGACTGAGCACATACAAAAAAGGACATATGATGACTGAATATCCAGTTACTAAATGTGACTTCATCCACTAAGGCTGCTACAAATTATTGCAAAATTCAGACTTAAATTGAAGAAAGTAAGGAAAACCACTAGACAATTCAGGTATGACCTAAATCAAATCCCTTATGATTTTTCAGTGGAAGTGACAAATAGACTCAGGGACTGGATGTGATAGAGTGCCTGAAGAACTAGGAACAGAGGTTCATAACACTGTACAAGAGGCAGTAATCAAAACCATCCTCAAGAAAAAGAAATGCAAAAAGGCACAATGGTTGTCTGAGGAGGCCTTACAAATAGCTGAGAAAAGAAGAGAAGTGAAAGGCAAAGGAGAAAAGGAAAGATATACCCATCTGAATGCAGAGTTCCAAAGGATAGCAAGGAGAGATAAGAAAGCCTTCCTCAGTGATCAATGCAAAGAAACAGAGGAAAACAATAGAGTGGGAAAGACTAGAGATCTCTTCAAGAAAATTAGAGATATCAAGGGAATATTTCACACAAAGATGGCACAATAAAGGACAGAAATGGTATGGACCTAACAGAAGCAGAAGATATTAAGACAGGGTGCCAAGAATACACAGAGCTATACAAAAAAGATTTTAATGACTGAGATACTCATGATGGTATTATCACTCACCTAGAGCCAGACATCCTGGAGTGTGAAGTCAAGTGGGCCTTAGGAAGCATCACTACAAACAAAACTAGTAGAGGTGATGGAATTCCAGCTGAGCTATTTCAAATCCTAAAATATGATGCTATTAAAGTGGCTGCACTCAATATGCCAGCAAATTTGGAAAATGCAGCAGTGGCCACAGTACTAGAAAAGGTCAGTTTTCATTCCAATCCCAAAGAAAGGCAATGCCAAAGAATATTCAAACTACTATACAATTGCATTCATCACATATGCTAGAAAAGTAATTCTCAAAATTCTCCAAGCTAGGCTTCAACAGTATATGAACCAAGAACTTCCAGATGTTCAAGCTGGATTTACAGAAGGCAGAGGGACCAGAGGTAAAGTTGCCAACAACAGCTGGATCATCGAAAAAGCAAGAAATTCCAGAAGAACATCTACTTTTGCTTCACTGACTACTAAAGCATTTGACTGTGTGGATCACAGAAAATTGTGGAAAATTCTTAAAGAGATGGGAATACCAGAGAATCTAACCTGCCTTCTGAGAAATCTGTATGCAGGTCAAGAAGTAACAGTTAGAAACAGACATGGAACAACAGACTGGTTCCAAACTGGGCAAGGAGGACGTCAAGGCTGTATATTGTCATCCTGCTTATTAACTTCTATGCAGAGTACATCATGCAAAATGCCAGGCTTGATTAAACACTAGCTGGAATCAAGACTGCAGGAGAAATATCAATAACCTCAGATATGCAGATGACACCACCCTTATGGCAGAAAGTGAAGAGAAACTAAAGTCTTGATGCAAATGAAAGAGGAGAGTGAAAAGCCTGGCTTAAAACTTAATATACAAAAAATGAAGATCATGGCATCCAGTCCCATCACTTCATGGCAAATAGATGGGGAAACAATGGAAACAGTGACAGGCTTTATTTTCTTGGTCTCCAAAATCACTGCTTATGGTGACTGAAGCTGTGAAATTAAAAGATGCTTGCTCCTTGGAAGAAAAACTATAACAAACCTGGACAGCACATTAACAAGCAGAGACATTACCTTGCCAACAAAGGTTTGTCTAGTCAAAGCTATGGTTTTTCCAGTAGTCATGTATGGATATGAGTGTTCGGTGGAAAAGAAAGCTGAGTGCTAAAGAATTGATGCTTTTGAACTGTGGTGTTGGAGAATACTCTTGAGCATCTCTTGGACTGCAAGGAGATCCAACCAGTCGACCCTAAAAGAAATCAGTCCTGAATATTCATTGGAAGGACTGATGCTGAAGCTGAAGCTCCAACACTTTGGCCACCTGATGCGAAGAACTGACTTATTTCAAAAGACTCTGATGCTGGGAAAGATTGAAGGCAGGAGACGAAGGGGACGACAGAGGATGAGATTGTGGGTGGCATCACCGACTTAATAGACATGAGTTTGAGCAATCTCAAGGATTTGGTGATAGACGTGGCCTGGCATGCTGCAGTCCGTGGGGGTGCAAAAAGGCTGGACAAGACTGAGCAACTTTCACTTTCACTTTCTTGTGGCTTAAACAACTAATATCTCTCTCTCATAGTTTTTGAGACTGGGAAGTCCAAGGTCAAGGCACTGACAAACAATGTCTGGTGAGGATCCACCTCCTGGTTCATAGATGGGCATCTTCTCACCATGTCCTCAGATGGTACCACGGGTTAAGTAGCTCCTGGGTCTCTTTATAAAGGTACTAATCTCATCACAGCGCTTTGCCCTCAGGGCCTAGTCACCTCCCAAAGGTCCCAACTCCTAATACCATCACACTGGTAGTTAAGTTGCAACATATGAATTTGGAGAACACTAACATTAAATCTATAGCTTTGTGAAGTTTACATTTCAGGTTTTTTTCTTGGTTTTGGTTTGTGTGTGTGTGTGTGTGTGTGTGTGTGTGTTAAGTCCTGCAACTATGCTTGAAGTTTGTTCTGGGAGGTAATGTAGTTACTTTGAAACAATTTAATATATTTGCATCTCACTTTTTTCCTTATTTAAGCAGGACCAGAGCAGCATTTAGTTTTAAATTAATTTTCCCTAGGACTGAAGCAATACCATCTTGATACCATAACCAATCCTCCACACATTATGAGGCTTTCTGCTTTGTTAGGAACAGTCACTTTTCTTGGTCTATGAGACCTTCAGCTACTCTTTCTTCTCATACTTTGAAAAGTGACAGGGATAGTTGCTTCAGTCATGTCCAACTCTTTGAGACCCCATGGACTATAGCCCACCAGGCTCCTCTGCCCATGGGATTCTCCAAGCAAGAATACTGGAGTGAGTTGCCGCGCCTTCCTCCAGGGAATCTTCCCAACCCAGGGATCCAGCCCTCATCTCTTACATCACTTGCATTGGCAGGTGGGTTCTTTTTCCACTGGCGCCACCTGGGAAGTCCTTAATGTTTCATATCCTAAAATCAAGAAGTATCCCCCAACACATTCATTGTTCAGTACTCTGCTGCATATATTGGGGGATCACATGAAAATGAGCTTTCTCTTCTGGAATCATCATGAAGTCTCCTCAACTTCACAAAGCCACTGCACTTTATTTAGGTCTGTTTTCCCTGTGCCTTGGATTGGGAACTTTCTCCAGGCAGCGAACTGTTTAGTCAGAGGGTATATCTCATTGGTTTCCTATCTCTCAGGAAAAGACTGACCTTTGACAGGTGTACAATGTCTTGAGTGCTGCTGCTGCTTATATATTATTCAAGTGTTTTTGTTGTTTCAGGTGACAGGGTAAATCCCAATCCATTTTACTCCAACTTGAGCAGAATCAAATCTCTCCTTAACTTTTGATTGCACGCTAGACATTGTAGATTTTAAAAAAACATGTATAGTCTCCAGAGGAAGTTACTTTCCCCAAAAATAAACTTTCCTTTGGCAAGAAGAGTAACAGCCCATCACTTTGATGCTGTTGAGGATGGGGATTAAGCTTAATGAGAACTGGTACACTTTAATTCCCCCCCCTCCCCGCACTATTCTAAGGCATAGTACTTCTGAGGTTTCAAAGAAAGCCTGAATGTTTTTACCAGGTCCCTCTAACTTGGTAGGACATGAACTCCAAACTGTCTATGTATGGCTAGAAGCTGCTAAAGTTTTGTGCCACTCTTCATCCTCCAAGACTTACTTTCCTTCTGAGTTCTTTACAGTATAATCCTATGTATGCAGTGGGAGTCAGCTAACTACTTGAAAGAAATTCTATGCAGATTTTGAGATTACCTTCTCTGTGGCTTCCTCTGATATTTTTCTTCTCAGTTTTCAGTCCCTGACAAAGTCCAACATTGCTCTCTGTCTCCTCAGTCCAGTGAGACTGCTGCTTACTGCAGGGCTGATCTGTACCCAGAGGATCTGAAAGATGTCCTCACTGGAAGAGTTTGGTATCTATTGAACTTACCTAGTATCTTCCCCTTCTTTCAAGGACCAGATCCTTTTTTAGTTTATCCTCCCTATTTTAGTTGTTCTACCATGCCTTCAAATGCTCGCCTTTTACATTTTGTCCGGCTTTAACCATTGTTATTGGCAGGAGGTTTAGTCTGTTCCTCTGCCATGACAACAACCATTACTCTTTCTGATATTTGGAAAGCTTTTAATACTTGGGCCTCACTCCAGACTAATTAAATCAGAATATCTGCAAGTAAAGTCCAAGCGTTTGTGTTTTTAATCCTTTCCAAGTGATTAAAATATGCACAGAGATCTGAGAACCACTGGTCTAGGTTGACTAGTACTGACAGCTGGCTTGGATTCCTTTAATCCAAATAAAAATCCCTGTTGTCCAAGGCTTAGAAACACATATAAAATGTCAGAGTTTTAGTAAGTGGATAAAGAGCTCCAAGTCTTGAGAAGCAGGAGGAATTCCTTACAGCAGTATTCCTTCTGTCTTTAGCTCCAGCACCTTGAAGGCAATTCCACAGAAGCTCATTCCCTTTGTTTATGCTGAGCTGGACTCAGGGTTAGGCACCACAGCTGTCACTGAGAGGTGTATCTGGCAGAACCTTCTCCCAGCCCTTCGATTTACTCTCAGGCTTTCCCACTGCTTCCTTAGAATTCTAACACATGTTCCATCTGATATCAGGCTATTCCAGAGTTCTGACCAGAAAATATACTCTCTAGACTTTTTTTTTAACTATATCGGATTTCAGGTTTCTTGAAAATTGAGAGGTTGAAATTCCAAGCAATCCTTTGGCTTTATCACTTCCAAAATGTTCCTTAATATTAAATATGGATTCTTAGTAGTTTTATATCACATTTATAAATTTATTCTTAATATTATATTTCTTCTGCAATTATAATAAGTGTGAGGTTGAATATGAAAAATGATAACTTGGAAGCTTTAGGTTACAAAACAAAATATTTTGGTTTAGATCAGATGCACAATTTTTATTTCCATTGAGTTTATAGTATTTCCTCTGCCTTTCCTCAAATCTTAGAAAAAAAAAAAAACATGCAGGTCAAAGTGGTTAATAGTTTTGAGCAAACAGTCATGTCAAATAATTCAACACATTTTAATGGTTAAGTCACAAATGCTCCATTGGATCATAGAAACAGCAAAAGAATTCCAGAGAAACATCTACTTGTGCTTCATTGACTACGCTAAAGCCTTTGACTGTGTGGATCACAACAAACTGTGGAAAATTATTAAAGAGATGGGTATACCAGAGCACCTTACCTGCCTCCTGTGAAACCTGTATACAGATCAAGAGGCAACAGTTAGAACTGGACATGGAACAATGGACTGGTTTCAAATTGGGAAAGGAATACATCAAGGCTGTATATTGTCATCTTGCTTATTTAACTTATATGCAGAGCACATCATGTGAAATGCTAGGCTGGATGAAACACAAGCTGGAATCAAGATTGTGGGAGAAATATCAATAACCTCAGATATGCAGATGACACCACTCTTATGGCAGAAAGTGAAGAGAAACTAAAGAGCCTCTTGATGAAAGTGAAAGAGGAGAGTAAGCCGGATTAAAACTCAACATTCAAAAAACGAAGATCATGGCATCTGGTCCTTTCACTTCATGGCAAATAGATGGGGAAACAATGGAAACAGTGACAGGCTTTATTTTCTTAGGTTCCAACATCACTGCACATGGTGACTGCAGCCATGAGATTAAAAGACATTTGCTCTTTGGAAAAAAAGCTATGACAAACCTAGACAACGTGTTAAAAAGGTCTGTATAGTCAAAGCTATGGTTCTCCCAGTAGTCATGTATGGATGTGAATGTTGGACCATAAACAAGGCGGAGTGCTGAAGAATCACAGCCTTTGAACTGTGTTTGCTGGAAAAGACTCTTGAGAGTCTTGGACTGCACCTTGGAGAGTCCCTTGGACTGCAAGGAGACTAAACCAGTCAATCCTAAAGGAAATCAACCCTGAATATTCATTGGAAGGATTGATGCTGAAGCTCCAATTCTTTGGCCACCTGATGTGAAGAGCCAACTCATTAGAAAAGATTGAAGGCAAGAGGAGAAGGGGACAACAGCAAGATTGTTGGGTGGCATCACCTACTAAAGGAACATGAGTTTGAGGAAGTTCTGGGAGATGGTGAAGGACAGGAAAGCCTGGCATGCTGTAGTCCATGGGGTCACCAAGAGTCAGACACAACTGAGGGACTGAACAACATAAATGTTTAGGAATACATCATGCTATTTTGCCAACTTCCTTCTCCCAAACTATCTTACTGGGGATAGCCATGTTTTGCCTTACTCTGAAATATCCATTAGATTATCTACTTTATGTGTGACACAAGAAGGCACTATTTACAACTTACAGTTTTCTCTTAGGAGAAAGACAAAATCTAACTGCCTCACTGTTAAGTCACTGGCTATTCTTTAATTATTATTTTCTGAATTATAGGTCTTTATTGGCATTAAGGAACCATGATCTTTGGAAAACACTTCATCTTCTATGAATAGCAGTAAGCCAAAATGCTAGAATTCACACTTACATCTCTTAATATATCAATACTCAATGCTGAAAAGCTTAGTCCTAATAAATACATTTCCTTTTTCATCATTCATTTGATTGGCTTAACTTTCCTTTTATCCTTGTCTCCTTAAAATATAGCTTTTTCTTAACTAAGACAATGACTGCTGATTCATCCACTCCATCCCAACTCCCAGAAACTCATCAAACAGCAAAAATTTGAGGGAAAAGCCAGAAAGAAGCCATGAAGAAAATAAAATTTAAAAAGATAAATCTATGATGAAATTATAGAAGAAATTCAAAATTATTTAGAAGAAAATTCAATTAAAGTTTGGTGACTCTTCCAACTATTTGAAATATAATTGCAAAGTCATTGATATCCTATACTCCATCTTCACTGAAAACTAAACAGGAAAAAAAATTCTTAAAAATGAGCCCATGGAGACTTCTTTTAGACAAAGGGTAAAATCTCTGTTCATTAAGTACTTAGCAAATTAATGATACTTTGAGTTATCCAACATCTGCAGATATTACCGAAAGAGTCTGCAGAAAAATCCTTGCCAGAGCTCCTTTGGCAAAGGGTATCTCAGGTGCCTCTAATGGTTGTTTTAGACACATTTATGACATTGCCTCTTAAAGACCTTTTCTACTGTGTAAGATAAGTGCTTCATGACTTACAGAGGATGACCTATGTTTAAAAGGAACTTCAATAACACCTGCTGTGCTTAAACCACATAACTGAGAGAAAGTAGAGAGGAAATAGGTCTAAAAGGAGAAGAGATAAAAAAAAAAAATTGAAAAATATGAAACAAGCAGTGAGGGAGAGAGGGTGGAAGAAAATCAGGTCCCAGGTATCAGAATCTCTAAATTTGCTGCTTCAGGCACTGATATGGCTCTAAATGAATAGTTATGGTCCTGTCCAATGGATATATTTTAAAATCCCTCAGGGATTTTTCCTTTCTAATTAAAACACACTTTGATTTTTTTTGTAGGCAAAAAAACTCCTTGAGATAAACTCTAAGGAAAAGTGTCGTAAGTCTCTGGAACCTCTTTATCTGAGAAGCCTGACAAATTAATTTCCACCATCACCAGTCACAAATTGGATGAAATCAGACTATTTGAATCGGTGGTGCCAATAGACAGGACCCAGGACCCCTTTGCACTGACTCTCCTGGGATCATTATACATATATATATGTGTGTGTGTATATGTGTATGTATATATATATATATATATATATATATGCATATATATATAGCTAAATGCTCTGCAGAGCATTTAGCAGAGCATTTAGCAATATGTGCTGTCATTTTAATGAAGATAAGAATGATCATTAAAAAATATGAAATGTTTCTAGCGCAGGGTAATGTGTCAAAACTAAAATGCATAGGCAGGGGATCAAGCCATGGAAATGTTGTTCCTGCTTCACTAGTGAAAATGATGGATGATGACAAGAGAATTCATAAGAAAAATAAAGATTTTATACCAATTTAGAAAGTACCACAGGACACTTGAAGCAGCTAAATTGTGTCCTCTAATCACTATAATAAAACTCCATCAATAAAGTAAGTAAGCACCAGCCCTCACAAGACACAAGGCTTATAAGCTATACCCACAAGCCATTCCAAACTCTACAAAGGGCATTTCCCTCAAGAAGCTGAGTATGTGTATTTATTGTAGACATAAGCCTATTCTCACACAGAAGCTTGATAAAATCTTCCCATCTTTTGACCAAATATAATTTTATTACTTGTTTTAAATGTAGAGGAAATTTCAGTAAGAGTGGCCCTTGACAGACATCTAAGGCAGCCCACAGGATAAATTAAATGCAATTTTAAAAAACAAAAACCACTTGAAATAGTTCCCAAGCAAGGTAGTCATATATGTAATATTTCACACAGCAGTGGAAAAGGGATTTTATTAGATTGAGAGTCAAGACTCAGTTGTGGAAATGCAGTTTGATATGAAAACTTATGAAGTCTGATGTAAAAGGTTTCTGTATCTCCTTAGTAGAACTCTGGCATGTTAAATCTTCAGTGAAATTTTAAAAAAATTAAAAACAAAAATAAAAACAAAAAACTTTTCTTTGGGAAAGAAAATTAGATTAGGAGGCTGGGAGTCTCGTGGTGCTCTACAATGTCTTATAAACATGGTCTGAATTAGGTCATGCCACCATTCTAAGCTTTAGTCTTCGTACAAAAAATGAGGAAGGTTGCATTCTGTTTCTTCCAGCTGAGATTAAAAATCACATTTAAGTCCATGGGTTTAATAGAACAGCAGAACATGCATAGTCAATTCACCATGGTATATCTTATGTTGCTAGAATCTTAGAAGACTGGGGAGGCAACACAGCAAAAGTGATGCTAAGAGCTAGGAAATTTAAATGCAATGCTATCCTATCACTTTATAAATTTCTATTCTTATGATTCCATGTATATATTATATAAACTCTCCCTGGCATTGTTTTCTCCCTTGCCACCATCTTTGCCATTTAAAGGTTTTAATTCCCTTCCATATTTATTTATTATGGCTCCATTTATGTCATGAAGGTGAATTAGGATGTATCCTCTATAACAGAGGAGGTATTCTCTAAAGCGTAACTGTTCCTTCTCTAAGACCTATGGTTAGCCAGAGGAATCACACTGGATTTTCTTTCAGGAAAATCCCAGGGATTTCAGGCTTTGAAGGCAGGCTTTAAAAAGCAACTTAGAATCCACTAAAAGGTTTTTATACATTTTAGAGTCAAGCAAGGAATCAAACTGATTCATAGGCTTATTGGTCATATGACTTTGCTTAAAAATTTGACTCCCAGTTTTATCATGTATAAAATCTATTGGGTCGGCCTAAAAGTTCATTTGAGGAAACCAAAAGATAAAATGTCTACTTTACAAGATTACTGCACTTAGTTAACTTTGTAATATATTGTGTTTACTCAATAGTTGTTAGTCTCCTAAACCCAGGACAATACCCACTTTTAATTTTAAGAACAACCTTAAAGAACCTAAGTTCATGAGAGTGAAGTCAGTCAGTTCTTAGCACTGCCAAATACTTTCATAGCTTTCTGTGGAAAATTCTGTGGATAGTCAAAGGGAAGTTCAACTGAGGCAGCCTTGGAGACTCAGCAAAACCCATCCCTCTTCCTGGAAATCAACTAGAGTTAGACACAGGAGAGCGGTCTTGAAGCAAAGAACAGGTTGCTATATGTACTCCATGGCATTTTGAGAGGCCATCTTCTACAAATCTAAACTAAGCCAAACTGTTTGAGAGGTATTATTCATTACCTTTAAAAAAAAAAAATCGACTTTTGATGCAATCAGTTCAAATTACCACAAAGTGCCTATTCTTCCATTTGAGTTAACATCAATTCATGGACTAACAGAATGCTTACTTCCAAATTTACAAGTTAACTTTGATCAAAGGTATTTGTCTTTAGAATATATAAAAAAAAGAGTTGGCTTCTTCCCCTCTAAAATGTATGAAATTATATCAAAATCAATGTACCAACAGCTAGTTCTATTAATCAAAATTTTTATGTCAAGATTCAGTCACTTCACTTTTAAGTCACAGGAGGGACTTACACAAGGCGTGTTCCAACAGGTTGAAGCTAATACAAGCATCTGAAGCTATCTGAAATTCCGTCATGCAGATGCTCATTCTGATGACTGACATAAAGTGAGTAATCCTGAAAAATTACTTTCATAATTGAAAAGACATTACAGAGAATGTGCATGCATGCACCAGGAAAACACTCAAGTTACATGGGAGATCAGGGAGAGAATATTTAGCACTCAATAATTGTATCTCAACTATTTTCGGATAAGATCAACCTTGTGATTATGTTGTCTAAAAACATGGAATATTAAGATGTGCTGTCATCTCTCCAGGGCTTTTCAGATGGCTCAGTGGTAAAGAATCCTCTTGCCAGTGCAGGAGACATGGGTTCAATCTCTGGTCCAGGAAGATCCCCGGGAGAAAGAAATGGTAACACATTCCCATATTCTTGCCTGGAAAATCCCATGGACTGATGAGCCTGGAGGGCTATAGTCCATAGGGCTGCAAAAGAGTTGGACGCAGCATAGTGACTGACTAAGCAAGAACAACAGCTATCTTTCCTACATATTAAGGATGAGGATGCATTTTTTCCTGCCATCAAATGTCACTCAAGCAATTTTTTCAGCCAGGAAGTAGTTAATCTTAACTGCATCATTGCTTATTTGCTAAGATTTATCTGTATTCATCATCTTGTTTTAGCAAATGTATTTTTTACACCACATTTTATTTATTTCCATGTAGAAGAAAAACAATTCATATCCAACATTACACAGTATTGTTGCATACTGCACACAAAATAGGCCCACTTAAGAGTTTGTTAAATGACACATAATTAGGTAATTAGTATTTTTCATACTTTATATTCTGCATAAAACCTTGGCAGATGTTATGTATGTGTTTAAATATATCTTAGTGATATTTGGGGAATTGCTTAAGGTTTTGGGATGGACTGAGAATAAACTGTTTTGCTATTTAAAAAAATACAATATTCAACAGTTTCAGGAACAGAATAGACTCAGGTGATCTAACTTTCTCAGATCATTGTGGTTAACATTAGCCAAAGACTTCTCTAGATATAATAATTAAATTATTTTCTTAACAATACTAAATTATTTGAGTAGAGAAAGCAAGCAAATTCCAAAAAAATATATATCTCTGTTTCATCAACTATGCTAAAAGCCTTTGACTGTGTGAATCATGACAAACTGTGGAAAATTCTTTGAGAGATGGGAATACCAGACCATCTTACCTGTCTCCTGAGAAACCTGTATATGGGTTTAGAAGCAACAGTTTGAACCCTTATGGAACAACTGATTGGTTCAAGATCAAGAAAGGAGTACAACAGGGCTGTCTGCTATCACCCCATTTGTTTAATGTATATGCTGAGCACATCATGAGAAAGGCTGGGCTGGATGAGTTATAAGCTAGAATTAAGACAGGTGGGAGAAACATCAACAACCTCAGATATGCGGATGATACCACTCTAATGGCAGAAAGTGAAGAGGAACTAAAGAGCCTCTTGATGAGGGTGGAGGAGGAGAATGAAAGAGCCAGCTTAAGATTAAATATTAAAAAAAAAAAAAAACAACTAAGATCATGGCATCTGGCCCCATTAATTCATGGCAAATAGAAGAGGAAAAGGGGGAAGTAGTAACAGATTTTCTCTTCTTGGGTTCCAAAATCACTGCAGACTGTGACTGCAACCATAAAAATCAGAAGATGATTGCTTCTTGGCAGGAAAGCAATGTCAAATCTAGACAGTATGTTGAGAAGCAGAGACATTGCTCTGCTGACAAAGGTCTATATAGTCAAAGCTATGATCTTACCAGTGGTCACATATGGTTGTGAGAGCTGTGCCATAAAGAAGGCAGAATGCTGAAGAATTGATGCCTTTGAACTGCAGTGCTGGAGAAGACTCCTGAGAGTCCCTTGAGCAGCAAGGAAATCAAACCAGTCAATCTTAAGGGAGATCAACTCAAATATTCACTGGAAGGACTGATGCTGAAGTTGAAGTTCCAGTATTTTGGTCATCTGATGTGAACAGATGACTCATTGGAAAAGTCCCTGGTGCTGGGAAAGATTGAAGGAGAAGAGGGCGTCGGAGGATAAGATGACTGGAAATCATCACCGATGCAATGAACAAAACTTGGGCAAACTCCAGGAGATAGTGAGGGACAGGGAGGCCTGGCATGCTGCAATCCATGGGGTCAGAAAGAGTCAGACACGACTGGGCAACTGAACAACAACAGTTGCTATTCATATAAGAATGAAAAGAGCTCTTGATCATTTCAAATGCCATCACCATATTTAATGTATTTTAGGAATGAGTTATGTAAAACAATGTATAACAGTGGATATTTTCATTAAAATAATTTCAGAACAATTATCTTCAGTGCCTGCAAAAAAACACCTGGAGACCCTTGGATGGCAGTGCTTAGCTACTAAATAAAATATATGTGACATCTAGTGTGAAAATCCTTTAATAGCACACACAAAACAAAGTAGAGGTCTAGAGATACAAATCTCAGAGCATGTGTCCAATGTACTGCATAACCTACTAGTAGAATTGTTTGGTGTGACAAAGTCATGAATTCTATTTATTTTGACTATTTCTACTAATATCTTTAATAGGCACTTTTATGATAATCTCTTAATGTAATGACTACCTCTAATAAAGCATATTAGAAATTAAATATTTTATGAACATATATGCTAATACAGCAGGATCCATTAATAGGCTCACCTATAACTATACAACAGAGTAGCTTAAATTTACAAATAATACTGGGATAATAACTTCTCATTCTTTTGTATCACTTCAGATGTCTTTGACTGAAAGTAACAGAAGAGCATAATACAAATTATTTCAAATAGTAAGGAAATATGTTGTCTTTTAAGAATGTGAAAACACTAAACATTTCCCAGAAGCCTTTCACTCATCTCACTGGCCAGAAGACTGTAGAGAATCTCTAAAAAGAGATTCTCAAAGTGTCTCCATCAGCAACAGTAGGAACTTGTTAGAAATTAAATTTTCCAATCTCACCAAAGACCTATTGGTTCAAAAACTCTGGGGCTAGGAACCAACAATTTGCACTTTAACAAGCTCTCCACGAGATTTTAACACACACTAATGTGCAAAGCATTTCCCTCAACCAATCACGGAAAATGAAAAATTACTACAATTTGTTTAAACTACCTGAATACATAGCCCTGGAGTGTAGGATAAGGGCCTTTCCTGAGGGATAACTGAATACGAAACAAAACAGTATTCTGTTAGCAGAGGGGATATCAGAGGATGGGTGTGTAGAAGGGTGAGTGAATAAATGTTGAAAAACTAACCCTTTCACATTCCTTTGTTATGGAACAGTAAAAGCAATAGAAAGACCTTGAGCTATTGAATTCAAACAGATTGTTTGGAAACCAAATTCCTACCCCTTGTGGATAATGACAAGTTATTTCATATCTAGGCACCTTGATTTCCTCTTAAAATTAGAAGAGCAATGCATTTCTCAAAGAGATTTTTTGACTGGGACATAGGAAACAATAAACAAACTGTAACTTCCCATCACACTTTCACCAGAGCTTTTAATGGAAAAATTATCACCTGTATGCTTTATTTTTAATTCCCTTTCTGACTACCCACTTTAGATGTGTTAGCAAGAGTGCCTGAAATTGTGTTTCCTTATTATTTTTTTTTTGTTCAATAAAAGTGCTACCTAAAAATTAACAGGATATTCCTTCTGCAAAGGGGTTTTTACTTCTATTAAATGCTGGTTACCTAATGGATTGGACACTAGATATTAACAGACTTCTGTTTGAATATTTGGAACAGGAACATTTTATTAAGTATAGACTATTTTCCAACAGTGTATCGAGAACATTAGTTATTAGGGTCATCAGATTCAGCAAATAAAAATGCAAGACACGCAATTAATTTTGAATTTTAAATAAGCAAAAAAATTTTTAGTGTAAGCACTGGCTCACCTAGGAAATATTGGAGGTTTGGTTCCAGACCATCATAATAAAGCAAGTATTGCAATAGGGTAAGCCACACTGGTTTCCCAGAGCTTTTAAAAGTTATGTTTACACCATATTGTGGTCTATTAAGTATACAATAGAATTATGTCAGAAAAAAACAATTCAAATACCTTAATTACAAAGTTTATTGCTAAAAATGCTATCAATTAAAAAGGTCAGTTTTCATTCCAGTTCCTAAGAAAGGCAATCCCAAAGAATGCTCAAACTACCGCACAATTGCACTCATCTCACACGCTAGTAAAGCAATGTTCAAAATTCTCTAAGCCAAGCTTCAGCAATACATGAACCGAGAACTTCTAGATGTTCAAGCTGGTTTTAGAAAAGGCAGAGGAACCAGAGATCAAATTGTCAATATCCACTGGATCATCAAAAAAGCAAGAGAGTTCCAGAAAAACATCTATTTCTGCTTTATTGACTATGCCAGAGCCTTCGACTGTGTGGATCACAATAAACTGTGGAAAATTCCGAAAGAGATGGGAATACCAGACCACCTGACCTGCCTCTTGAGAAACCTGTGTGCAGTTCAGGAAGCAACAGTTAGAACTGGACATGGAACAACAGACTGGTTCCAAATAGTAAAAGGAGTATGTCAAGGCTGCATATTGTCGCCCT
This sequence comes from Odocoileus virginianus, assembly GCF_023699985.2. Taxonomy (NCBI): domain Eukaryota; kingdom Metazoa; phylum Chordata; class Mammalia; order Artiodactyla; family Cervidae; genus Odocoileus; species Odocoileus virginianus. Next base: position 40,265,359 of record NC_069686.1, on the reverse strand, counting down.
ATGCAGAGTACATCATGAGAAACGCTGGGCTGGAAGAAGAACAAGCTGGAATCAAGATTGCCGGGAGAAATATCAATAACCTCAGATATGCAGATGACACCACCCTTATGGCAGAGAGTGAAGAGGAACTGAAAAGCCTCTTGATGAAAGTGAAAGAGGAGAGTGAAAAAGTTGGCTTAAAGCTTAACATTCAGAAAACTAAGATCATGGCATCTGGTCCCATCACCTCATGGGAAATAGATGGGGAGACAGTAGAAACAGTGTCAGACTTTATTTTGGGAGACTCCAAAATCACTGCAGATGATGACTGCAGCCATGAAATTAAAAGACACTTACTCCTTGGAAGGAAAGTTATGACCAACCTAGATAGCATATTAAAAAGCAGAGACATTACTTTGCCAACAAAGGTCTGTCTGGTCAAGGCTATGGTTTTTCCAGTGCTCCTGTATGGATGTGAGTGTTGTACTGTAAAGAAAGCTGAGCACCGAAAAGTTGATGCTTTTTGAACTGTGGTGTTGGAGAAGACTCTTGAGAGTCCCTTGGACTGCAAGGAGATCCAACCAGTCCATCCTAAAGGAGATCAGTCCTGGGTGTTCATTGGAAGGACTGATGCTGAAGCTGAAACTCCAGTACTTTGGCCACCTCATGCGAAGAGTTGACTCCTTGGAAAAGACCCTGATGCTGGGAGGGATTGGGGGCAGGAGGAGAAGGGGACGACAGAGGATGAGATGGCTGGATGGCATCACCCACTCGATGGGCATGAGTTTGAGTAAACTCCGGGAGTTGGTGATGGACAGGGAGGCCTGGTGTGCTGCGATTCATGGGGTCGCAAAGAGTCAGACACAACTGAGTGACTGAACTGAACTGAACTGAACCCTTCGGTAAGTTGTAATGTTTCTACTGGTGGAGGGCCCTGTCTTGATTTTAATGGCTGTTAACTGATCGGGGCAGTGGTTGCTGAAGGCTGGAGTGGCTATAGGGATTTCTCAAATAAGACAACAATGAAGTTTGCCACACTGGGGTGATTCTTCCTTTTCAAAATGATTCTCTGTGGTATGCAATGCTGTTCAGTAGCATTTTACCCACAACAGAGCTTCTTTCAAAACTGGAGTCAATCTTCTCAAATCCTGCTGCTACTTTATCAACTAAATCTTTAAGGTCATTTCAACAGTCTTCACACAATCTTCACTAGGAGTAGATTCCATCTCAAGAAACCACTTTCTTTACTCATCCATGAGAAGCAACTCCTCATCAGTTTGTTGCTCTGGCACACCACACTGGCAGTTACTTCATCCACTGAAGTGTTGGATCTCTCAAAGCTACCTATGATGGCTGGAATCAAGTGCTTCCAAGCCACTGCTAATTTTTCATCATTTTGACCTTTTCCCATGAATTATCAATAAAATGTTTTTAATGGCATCTAGAATAGTGGTCCTTCCAGAAAATTTTTAATTTACTTTGCTCAGATCCATCAGAGGAGTCAGTAGTTATGGCAGCTCTAGCTGCAAATAATAAGACTTGAGAGTCAAAATTACCCCGAGTCATGGACTGCAGAATGGATGTTGTGTTGGCAAGTCATAAAAACACTGCTAAATCTCCATCATAGTTCTTGGGTGACCAGGCACATTATGAATGTGGAGTAACATTTGGAAAGGAATCTTCTCTTTTGAGCAGTAAGTCTCAACTGTGGGCTTAAAATATTCAGTAAACCATGTTGTAAACAGATGAGCTGTCATCCAGGCTCTGTCATTCCATTTAGAGAGCACAAGCAGAATAGATCTGGCATAATGCTTAAGGGTCCTAAGATTTTCAAAATGGTAAATTAAACTTCAAGTCACCAGCTGCATTAGCCCCTTATAAGAGAGTCAACCTGTCTTTTGAAGCCAGGGATTGACCTCTCCTCTCTAGCTATGAAAATCCTAGACAGCATTTTCTTTCAGTAGAAGCATGTTTCACCTGCACTGAAAACTGTTGTTAAATGTGCGTGCTCTGTCGTGTCTAACTCTTTGCAACACCATGGACAGTTGCCCACTGGGCTCCTCTGTCCATAGTATTTTCCAGGCAAGGATACTGGAATGGGTTGCCAGTTGTTTAGTGTAGCCACCATAATTAAACATCTTAGCCCAGATCCTCTGGATACTTTCCCATAGCTTTTACACCAACACTTGCTATTTCACCTTGCACTTTGATGTCGTAGAGACAGCTTCTTTCCTTAATTGTGAACCAGCCTCTTATGGCCTCAAATCTTTTCCTGCAACTTCTTCACTTCTCTTCTCCTTTGTAGAACTAAAGAGAGTTAGTGGCTTGCTAACTCTCCTCAATTTAAGACTTTAAGGGAATGTTGTTACTGGTTTAATCTTCTATCAGACAAGACCACTGAAACTTTCTCCATATTATTAATAATGCTGCTTTGCTTCCTTGTTAATGTGTCCACTGGAATAGCACCTTTTTTTTTTTTTTTTTGAGTAGCACTTTTAACTTCCTTCAATACCTTGTCCTCTGCATTCAGAACTTGCCTAACTATTCAGCGCAAAAGACTTAGTTTTGATTATCTTGATTTTCAACATGCCTTCCTCACTAAGCTTAATCATGTCCAGCTTTTGATTTAAAGTGAGAGACCTGCAATTATTCCTTTCACTTGAATATTTAGAGACCACTGTAGGATTATTAATTGGCCTGATTTAAATATTGTTGTGTCTCAGGGAACAGGAAAGCCCAAGAAGAGCAAGAAAGTGAGAGAACAGCCAGTGAGTGCAGCAGTCAGACCACACATATGATTTATGGATTAAGTTCACTGTCTTATATGGGCATGGTTTGTGGTGCCCCAAAACATGCCCCAACAGTAACATCAAGGATCACAGATCACCATAACAATCATGCTAATAAGGAAAAGGTCTGAAATATTATGAGAAGTTTCAAAACGTGACTCAGAGACATAAGGTGAGTAAATGTTGTTGAAAAACTGGCACAGATAGACTTAAGATTGATACAAATTTTCAATTTGTAAAAAACACAATAGTTGTGAAGCACAATAAAGCAAAGGACAATAAAACAAGGTAAACCTGTATATCCCAAATCTTAAATGAAACGTATTTATAATAAAAAAAATCACTGTTAGTCTGAAATTCAAGTTTAATGGGTGTTCTATATTTTATCTTGAACCATGCTGGGATTTCCACTTCTGTATAGCATGGCCCCACTGCTGAGATAAGCTATGGGAAGCAGTTCAGAAGATTTATCAGTAAGTGTAATCCTTTCACAATCATAAGCACAAAGAGTGTCACTTCATTGACACTTGGTTTACTCAGCTGTGAAATTAGGCTATTGGACTAAAGGATATCTGAGGTCCCTTTTTTTCTAAACCTCTAATGTGTGGAAAGTTTCACTGCACCTCTGGGACCATAGGAAAAATTAGATGAGGCACTATTTTAAAAGCTATAAAGTCCTATACAAATATTGGTAATGGTGATGATAGAGCAGGTTATTATTTTAAATTGTAAGTCTGACTATAAAACTGTTCAAATCCTTCTTATATATTTATGCTTTGTTAAAGACTCTCCCTCACCAAATATTGTCACTTGAGAAGTCAATGTAAGTGATATCTCTGAATTTATTGTACTGTATTGCCTATAGATATTTATGTTAGCCCTTGAGAAAGTTTTCTACCTTAGAATTCCTCTTAATTTAACAGTGAAAGTATTAGTCACTCAAGTCGTGCCCGACTCTGTGACCCCATGGACTATAGCCCACCAGGCTCCTCTGTCCATGGAATTCTCCAGGCAAGGATACTGGAGCGGATTGCCACGCACTCCTCCAGGGGAGCTTCCCGACCCAGGGATCAAACCCACGTCTCTTGCATTGCAGGCAGATTCTCTGCCATCTGAGCCACCAGGGACAGAGCAAGCTACATTTATCCATTACCAACAAATCTACTAAATCTATCATATAAAATACATGTGGAGCAAACTGCCTTCCTGTAAGACTGTTTTCAAGGAATAAATAATACATGGTATATAAATAAATAAGAGTAGCTGAATAATCAACTTTTATTAGTTACTTTTATCAAGAGATATATTCTAACTATAATTATGTTGACATTATATTAAGCTATTTCTTAATATATAAGTGAAATTGGTGTTTTCCTCTATTTATGTTAAAACTTATTTTGATACTATGTTATAAATTGCATGTTTTTCATCTTTCTACTCCATTAGTAATATTTACTAAAGCAATGGAATAAAAATAAATTTTACATAATGAAACAAGTATCTGTGTGTATGTTTTGTATACTACAAAGACAATTAAGAATAAACAGCTTAGTAAACATAAGGCACAGAAATTATACATAGTTAAAAGACACATTAGCATTCCATCTCTATTCTGATCATGTGATCTTTAAAAAAATTCACCCCACAGCTTAATATTCAAAAAACAGCCTTATTTTACTAATATTTTAAGTACCAAATTTCTTCAGTGTTACAAACTGGTTATGTTTCTAAAGCTCATTCACTCTTGCCAACTCCTGGCAAAATAAGGTAGGTGATATAATGCTTATGTATAATAATACTTGATTAAACAAAACCTTTGGTTGAATACAAGTAATTAAACAAAACAAAAAACAGAAATAAGAAGCTGATTTCAAATTATAACATACATGTTTAAGAAAACATATTTAATTAAAGAGGATAAACTAAGGTGCAAGGTTATGATTAGATTTTATTTTAGATTTATTGATAAATGTATTCATTCAGTTTATTTAATTATGAAATTGCTATTTTTAAAGTCAATGTTATCAAATACCAGTAATTTCATGGGATTCATATTAAAGGAATGACTGTCAAATGCTTTGTGATTTGAAACTAGTTCTTTAATTTTATTCCAAATGTATAATTTATAGTTTCATACATAAAGATGCTTGTTGCAGAAAAATGTGATTAAATAATTCGAAGCAGTTTTAATATCCTTTAGGAGGAATATAGTTAAGAAATGTATAGTTCATATATGGGAGAAGAGAGTTAAAACAGTCAATATATGTGTATGTATTACTGATTCACTTTGCTGTATGTCTGAAATTAACACAGTATCATAAATCAACTATACTCCAATAAATTTTTTTTTTAAAAAAATGAAGACTAGAAATCCCCCCTACCAAAAAAAGAGAGAAAACTATAGCTCATATATACCATGGAATATTATTCAGTACTCAAAATAATTTTTATATAATTTTATAATACTTTACAACTGAAAGTCTAAAAAGGGAGAAGCAAAACTACATATGCAATACAATCTTAACTGCTACATAATGCATACATCAAAGTATCATCAGTGGACTATGACGTTTTCCTGTGTGTCTCAGATTTTCTGCTATAGACATCTGAACATTTTTTATGATGGACTTTTTAAATCCATTTTTAAAGCTATGATTCTTCTCCTTTCCAGTGGAACACTGACAGATGTGAACTTTGAGGTAATCCGACATGGAGGCTTTGCATGTTGCTTTTATCTTGTTTGTACTTTGGCCTCTATCATGAAGACAGATGCTCCTTAGGATGTCTCTCTGCAGCTTAGGTCTCACACTGAGAAAACTTGCAGAGCAAACCTAAACCTGACTCACAGCCTGGGACAGAGCAACCACAGCTGACCTGAAGATCCATGGGTAAAGAAACAAATATTTATTTTTGTAAGCCACCAATATTCAGGGCTTAATGCTATTGGGTCATTATTGTGGTACAAGGAGATTAATACAGGAGAAAGATTAGCCCTATTAAACTCGAGGTTGTCTATTAGACTTTGAAGTGGGAAGGTGGTATGTAATTAGATCTATGAGTCCTGCCTGGTCTTCGGGAAACACGCTACCAACCTCTCTGATAGCCAAGGCCTCAGATGTGGCCTCTACTCAGGTTTTCCCTACATTTTCCTTGGTCTCCTCCCAGACTTCTCAGCCTTTCAAATTTCTCAGCTTTCATTGCCTGTTCACTTTTCATCCTTCTTCTGGGCCACCTGCTTTTTCTCTACTCTACAGGAGTTGAGGGTCAGGTGGCATGCACTTCTAGTGCCATGCTGGGTGAGACTTCTCTTAAGAAGTTTTCAGGTTTCTTGAGCTATAGCTAGGAAAGTAAGGCAGAGGCCATTTTATGCCTCCACAGAAGCCCCTGGGATTTTACCTCCAGGACTGAGCATGCATGGTGATTGTTATTCCTAAAACTCTTCATTCCATTTGCTTACTGGAATTTTAATTGGGGTTGAAAACCTATATTTATACAGCTACTACTTTCATAGTCAATACAATCTAAAAGTTGCCAAGATGCTGAACCTTACAGCCAACACTGGGCACACAAATAAAGCTTGCTTTAGATACATAACCATTGTGTGCTTTAAATTTCAAAGACTGTTAAAATTTAAAGCCAATGACTTGGTTTTATCAATATATATTTAAATTGTATTGTCTTGCTAAGTGTTATGGTCACTTGCAGAGGCAATTGGACTCTCACTCAAACTTTGGTTCTGATGTTTAGACTGAATGTCACAGATCCATCAAGAGAGTTTAAGAAGGTTTAGGGTTTACATAATGATGGAAGTTCGGAACCTTGTTCAAAATGGTTTGTGAAAGCCAAGGAAAAGAGACTAGGCACCTAGGCTTGCTTACCATCTGGTCCAGATGTGGATAATTAGCTGATCTGGCAAAAGGGGAGAGAGAGGGGTGAAAATTAAAAGCTATTAGAAAACATTTAAAAAGCACTTCAGCCTTCTCATTACACTGAGGCATTGCATTTAGAAAGGTCTGGAAGCAAAGTGGGAGCAGGGACAATGGGGACAGAGGGAAGGAATTTCTTACTATCACCTTAACACCTCAAATTGCTGTTTTACTTGGTCAGTGGTAGCCTTTTTCCTTTAAATTAATCAATACATCAGATTTGAGGAAAATGAAAAAAAAAATGGAAACAGGAAGAAGGAAGCTAACATTTGCTTGAGATTGTAATACAATCCAAATGTAGCAACATGCATGTCAATAAATTTATTGAGATATTTATACTTTGTTCTAAAATAATTTACATAGTTTTCTCTTCACCAAACATGGTTATCATTTTTTTGCCTAAATTTGTCCAAATTTGAAAAGTCCCAAAGAAGAGTTGTAAGAAAACAATATTCTTTTCTTAGATTTTGCTTTTCAAGTCTAAATTATCAACATTACCCTAAATCATATCTATAGAAAAATGGAGAGAGGTGTGTACCCTAGGAGGTGCTCAGAGTCAGAAGAAGAGAGGCAAGTCTTCTGGGAGAAGAAGGAAAAGAAGAATTATGACATTGGGAAAGAGGCTGCAGATGCTCAAATATTTACATACCACTACCAAGGAAATGCTGGTATGCCAACAGTTCAGTATTTGCAGGTCTTCTTACCAAAACATGACTTGCTATAAATTTAACAAACAAAATTGCAATAAATATAATAATCTCATTTTACAGATAAGGGAACTGAGACTATACAACCTGCCCACATTAATGTGATTAGTAAGAGTTAGTACTGACATTAAAATTTAATCTGTCTCAAAAGATGGCGGAGGAATAGGACCGGGAGACCACTTTCTCCCCTACAAATTCATCAAAAGAACATTTGAACACTGAGCAAATTTCACAAGACAACTTCTGATCGCTAGCAGAGGACATCAGGCACCCAGAAAAGCAGCCAACTGTCTTCAAAGGGAGGTAGGACAAAATATAAAAGATAAAAAGGGAGTCAAAAGAGCTACTGATGGAGACCCATCCCGGGAAGGGAGTCTTAATAGAGGAAGTTTCCAATCACCAGGAAACCCTCGCACTGGCAGGACTGGGGGAAGTTTTCGGCAATCTAACTGGGAGGAAAAATTAAACAAGGCCCACAGATTATGTGCCTAAAAGCAACTCCCAGCAGAAAAGTACCCCAGATGACCGTACCCGCCAGCAACAAGCCGGGGCGGAACGGAGAGGAGCGGGCGGCATTGCTTAGGGTAAGGACCGGCCCGAAGACCCTGAGAGCAATTGGAGGGACGTTTTTAAAACTGTGGGATAGCAAGAGTCAAAATTAACCAGCCGGAACACACTGCCGGCGGTTCGCAAAACAAAGGGACTGAGAAACTCCAGAGAAGAGCCGGCCCATCCCCGCTGGAGGTAGGAGGCAGGGGGGAGAGGAAAGGGGCAAACTCAGCCCCAGAGAAGCCACCCCCTCCCACACTGCAAACAGGCCCCCGGTTCCTATCTAAAGACTTCCTGAGACCCGACTGGCGGCGCACTGGGGCCGCGGAGGGAAAAAGCACGCCGTACCCGGGGAGAGTGCGCCCAAGCCTCTGGCTGCCTGAGCCGCTCAGGCCGGGAAAGGCACAAAACGCAGGCGTAACGGAATCCGCACTTTTGTGGAGTACCCGAAAACTGGAACCGCACTCAACGCAGGGCCCGCTCCATATAGAGCAGCCGGGAGCCTGAGCAGTGTAGACGGGGAAAGCACTGACACCCGTGAGCGGGGCAAACCCAGTGTGGCCGGCGAGTGCTAGCCACACGGAGCGGTATCTGTCTGCAGCGCCCCGCCCTCCCCGTGGCAGGACTGAGCTGAACTAGCGAACCTAAATAAGAGATCACCTCTGCCCGCCTGTGTCAGGGCGGAAATTAGACACCGAAGAGACAGCAAACAGAAGCCAAATAAACAAAGGGAACCGCTTCAGAAAGGACCGGTGCAACAGATTAAAATCCCTGAAGGTAACACCAACTACACCGGAAGGGGCCTATAGATATCGAGAAGTGTAAGCTGGAAAGAGGAGCTATCTGAAATTGAACAGAACCTACACTGACCGCAACAACTCCAGAGAAATTCCTACATATATATGTATTTTTTTTTTTTAATTTTTCTTTCCTTTTTTTTATTTTTTCTCTTTTATTTTCTTTTAAAATTCCCTATTACTCCCCCATTACTCCTCAACTTTCATTTTCATATATTTTTATGATTTTTTCAATTAGGGAAAAAAATTTTTTTTTCTTTTTTTTCTTTTTCTTGTTTTTCTCTTCTATTTCCTTTTAAAGTCCTCTAATACTCCTCTATTATTCCTTAATTTTCATTTTCATTTCACTATAACCTTGCCAAAAAAAAAGAGAGAGAGAAACCCTATTTTTAAACCGAACTTCATATACATTTCTAAATTTTTTTGTGTGTTTTTGTTTTTAAATATTGTATTTCATTTCAAAGAGTCTAATCTCTACACTAGATTTTTAATCTTTGTTTTTCAGTATGTGATATAAATTTTGGATATCTAAGAATCCAATATTCAGTTCCCATTTCTATTCAGGGGTGTGGTGATTACTCTCCCACTTTTGACTCTCTGTTTTCTACCTCAGAACACCGCTATTTCCTCCTTTCCCCTTCTCTTCCCAATCCAATTCTGTGAATCTTTGTGGGTGTCTGGGCTACGGAGAACACTTTGGGAACAGATAACTGTGTAGATCTGTCTCTCTCCTCTTGAGTCCCCTTTTTCTCCTCCTGCTCACCTCTATCTCCTTCCTCCCTCTCCTATTCTTCATGTAACTCTGTGAACCTCTCTGGTTGTCTCTCACGGTGGAGAATCTTTTCACCATTAACCTAGAAGTTTTATTATCAGTGCTGTATAGTTGGAGAAGTCTTGAGACTATTGGAAGAATAAAACTGAAATCCAGAGGCAGGAGACTTAAGCCCCAAACCTGAGAAAACCAGAAAACTCCTGACTACACGGAACATTAAGGAATAAGAGACCATCCAAAAGCCTCCATATCTACACCAAAACCAACCACCACCCAAGAGCCAATAAGCTCCAGTACAAGACATACCACGCAAATTCTATAGCAACGCAGGAACATAGACCTGAGTGTCAGCATACAGGCTGCCCAAAGTCACACCTAACACATAGACCCATCACAAAACTCATTACTGGACACTCCATTGCACTCCAGAGAGAAGAAATCCAATTCCACGCACCAGAACGCTGACACAAGCTTCCCTAACCAGGAAACCTTGACAAACCAATCGTCCAACCCCACCCACTGGGTGAAACCTCCACAATAAAAAGGAACCACAGACCACCAGAATACAGAAAGCCCACTCCAGACACAGCAATCTAAACATGATGAAAAGGCAGAGAAATAACCAACAGGTAAAGGAACAGGAAAAAAAGCCCACCAAGTCAAAAAAAGAGGAGGAAATAGGGAATCTACCTGAAAAAGCATTTAGAATAATGATAATAAAAATGATCCAAAATCTTGAAAACAAAATGGAGTTACAAATAAATAGCCTGGAGACAAAGATTGAGAAGATGCAAGAAATGTTTAACAAGGACCTAGAAGAAATTAAAAAAAGTCAATTAAAAATTAATAATGAAATAAATGAGATCAAAAACACTCTGGAGGGAAACATGAGTAGAATAACAGAGACAGAAGATAGGATAAGTGAGTTAGAAGATAAAATGGTGGAAATAAATGAAGCAGAGAGGAAAAACGAAAAAAGAATCAAAAGAAATGAGGACAACCTCAGGGACCTCTGGGACAATGTGAAATGCCCCAACATTTGAATCATAGGAGTCCCAGAAGAAGAAGACAAAAAGAAAGGCCATGAGAAGTTACTCGAGGAGATAATAGCTGAACACTTCCGTAAAATGGGGAAGGAAATAGCCACCCAAGTCCAAGAAACCCAGAGAGTCCAAAACAGGATAAACCCAAGGCAAAACACTCCAAGACACATATTAATCAAATTAACAAAGAACAAATATTAAAAGCAGCAAGGGAGAAACAACAAATAACACACAAAGGGATTCCCATAAGGATAACAGCTGATCTATCAATAGAAACCCTTCAGGCCAGAAGGGAATGGCAGGACATACTTAGAGTAATGAAAGAGAATAACCTACAACCTAGATTACTCTACCCAGCAAGGATCTCATTCAGATATGAAGGAGAACTCAAAAGCTTTACAGACAAGCAAAAGCTGAGAGAATTCAGCACCACCAAACCAGCTCTTCAACAAATACTAAAGGATCTTCTCTAGACAGGAAACACAGAAAGGTGGTATAAACGTGAACCCCAAACAACAAAATAAATGGCAACGGGACCATACCTATCAATAATTACCTTAAATGTAAATGGGTTGAATGCCCCAACCAAAAGACAAAGGCTGGCTGAATGGATACAAAAGCAAGACCCCTATATATGCTGTCTACAAGAGACCCACCTCAAAACAAGGGACACATACAGACTAAAAGTGAAGGGCTGGAAAAAATATTCCACACAAACGGAGACCAAAAGAAAGCAGGAGTCGCAATACTCATATAAGATAAAATAGACTTTCAAATAAAGGCTGTGAAAAGAGACAAAGATGGACACTACATAATGATCAAAGGATCAATCCAAGAAGAAGATATAACAATTATAAATATATATGCACCCAACATAGGAGCACCGCAATATGTAAGGCAAACGCTAACGAGTATGAAAGAGAAAATTAATAGTAACACAATAATAGTAGGAGACTTTAATACCCCAGTCACAACTATGGATAGATCAACTAAACAGAAAATGAACAAGGAAACACAAACTTTAAAGGACAAAATGGACCAGCTAGACCTAATTGACATCTATAGGACGTTTCACCCCAAAACAATCAACTTCACCTTTTTCTCAAGTGCACACGGAAACTTCTCCAGAATAGATCACATCCTGGGCCATAAATCTAGTCTTGGTAAATTCAAAAAAATTGAAATCATTCCAGTCATCTTTTCTGACCACAGTGCAGTAAGATTAGATCTCAATTACAGGAAAAAAATTATTAAAAATTCAAACATATGGAGGCTAAACAACATGCTTCTGAATAACCAACAAATCATAGAAGAAATAAAAAAAAAAATCAAAATATGCATAGAAATGAAAGAAAATGAAAACACAACAACCCAAGACCTATGGGACACTGTAAAAGCAGTGCTAAGGGGAAGATTCATAGCATTACAGGCCTACCTCAAGAAACAAGAGAAAAGTCAAATAAATAACCTAACTCTACACCTAAAGCAACTAGAGAAGGAAGAAATGAAGAACCCCAGGGTTAGTAGAAGGAAAGAAATCTTAAAAATTAGGGCAGAAATAAATGCAAAAGAAACTAAAGAGACCATAGAAAAAACCAACAAAGCTAAAAGCTGTTTTTTTGAAAAAATAAACAAAATTGTCAAATCATTAACAAGACTCATTAAGAAACAAAGGGAGAAGAACCAAATTAACAAAATTAGAAATGAAAATGGAGAGATCACAACAGACAACACTGAAATACAAAGGAGCATAAGAGACTACTACCAGCAGCTCTATGCCAATAAAATGGACAACTTGGAAGAAATGGACAAGTTCTTAGAGAAGTATAACTTTCCAAAACTGAACCAGGAAGAAATAGAAGATCTTAACAGACCCATCACAAGCAAGGAAATCGAAACTGTAATCAGAAATCTTCGAGCAAACAAAAGCCCAGGACCAGATGGCTTCACAGCTGAATTCTAACAAAAATTTAGAGAAGAGTCAACACCTCTCTTACTCAAACTCTTCCAGAAAATTGCAGAAGGTAAACTTCCAAACTCATTCTATGAGGCCACCATCACCCTAATTCCAAAACCAGACAAAGATGCCACAAAAAAAGAAAACTACAGGCCAATATCACTGATGAACATAGATGCAAAAATCCTTAACAAAATTCTAGCAAACAGAATCCAACAACATATTAAAAAAATCATACACCATGACCAAGTGGGCTTTATCCCAGGAATGCAAGGATTCTTTAATATCTGCAAATCAATCAATGTAATACACCACATTAACAAATTGAAAGATAAAAACCATGTGATTATCTCAATAGATGCAGAGAAAGCCTTTGACAAAATTCAACATCCATTTATGATTAAAACTCTACAGAAAGCAGGAGTAGAAGGAACATACCTCAACATAATAAAAGCTATATATGACAAACCCACAGCAAGCATCACCCTCAATGGTGAAAAATTGAAAGCATTTCCCGTGAAATCAGGAACAAGACAAGGGTGCCCATTCTCACCACTACTATTCAACATAGTTTTGGAAGTTTTGGCCACAGCAATCAGGGCAGAAAAAGAAGTAAAATGAATCCAGATAGGAAAGAAGAAGTGAAACTCTCTCTGTTTGCAGATGACATGATCCTCTACATAGAACACCCTAAAGACTCTACCAGAAAATTACTAGAGCTAATCAACGAATACAGTAAAGTTGCAGGATATAAAATTAACACACAGAAATCTCTTGCATTCCTATACACTAACAATGAGAAAACAGAAAGAGAAATTAAGGAAACAATAACATTCACTATTGCAACAAAAAGAATAAAATACTTAGGAGTATATCTACCTAAAGAAACAAAAGACCTATACATAGAAAACTATAAAACACTGATGAAAGAAATCAAAGAGGACACAAACAGATGGAGAAATATACTGTGTTCATGGATTGGAAGAATCAATATTGTCAAAATGGCTATACTACCCAAAGCAATCTATAGACTCAATGCAATCCCTATCAAGCTACCAACAGTATTTTTCACAGAACTAGAACAAGTAATTTCACAATTTGTATGGAAATACAAAAAACCTCGAATAGCCAAAGTAACCTTGAGAAAGAAGAATGGAACTAGAGGAATCAACCTGCCTGACTTCAGACTATACTAAAAAGCCACAGTCATCAAGACAGTATGGTACTGGCACAAAGACAGAAATATAGATCAATGGAACAGAATAGAAAGCCCAGAGATAAATCCACGAACCTATGGTCACCTTATCTTCGACAAAGGAGGCAAGGATATACAATGGAAAAAAGACAACCTCTTTAACAAGTAGTGCTGGGAAAACTGGTCAACCACCTGTGAAAGAATGAAACTAGAACACTTTCTAGCACCATACACAAAAATAAACTCAAAATGGATTAAGATCTAAATGTAAGACCAGAAACTATAAAACTCCTAGAGGAGAACATAGGCAAAACACTCTCTGACATGAATCACAGCAGGATCCTCTATGACCCACCTTCCAGAATATTGGAAATAAAAGCAAAAATAAACAAATGGGACCTAATGAAACTTAAAAGCTTTTGCACAACAAAGGAAACTATAAGCAAGGTGAAAAGACAGCCCTCAGATTGGGAGAAAATAATAGCAAATGAAGCAACAGACAAAGGATTAATCTCAAAAATATACAAGCAACTCCTCCAGCTCAACTCCAGAAAAATAAATGACCCAATCAAAAAATGGGCCAAAGAACTCAACAGACATTTCTCCAAGGAAGACATACGGATGGCAAAAAAACACATGAAAAGATGCTCAACATCACTCATTATCAGAGAAATGCAAATCAAAACCACAATGAGGTACCATTACACGCCAGTCAGGATGGCTGCTATCCAAAAGTCTACAAGCAAGAAATGCTGGAGAGGGTGTGGAGAAAAGGGAACACTCTTACACTGTTGGTGGGAATGCAAATTAGTACAGCCACTATGGAAAACAGTGTGGAGATTTCTTAGAAAGCTGGAAATAGAACTGCCATATGACCCAGCAATCCCACTTCTGGGCATACACACCGAGGAAACCAGATCTGAAAGAGACACGTGCACCCCAATGTTCATTGCAGCACTGTTTATAATAGCCAGGACATGGAAGCAACCTAGATGCCCATCAGCAGACGAATGGATGAGGAAGCTGTGGTACATATACACCATGGAATATTACTCAGCCATTAAAAAGAATTCATTTGAATCAGTTCTAATGAGATGGATGAAACTGGAGCCCATTATACAGAGCGAAGTAAGCCAGAAAGATAAAGACCATTACAGTATACTAACACATATATATGGAATTTAGAAAGATGGTAATGATAACCCTATATGCAAAACAAAAAGAGACTCAGATGTATAGAACAGCCTTGTGGACTCTGGGAGAAGGCGAGGGTGGGATGTTCCAAGAGAACAGCATTGAAACATGTATATTATCTAGGGTGAAACATATCACCAGCCCAGGTTGGATGCATGAGACAAGTGCTCGGGCCTGGTGCACTGGGAAGACCCAGAGGGATCGGTTGGAGAGGGAGGTGGGAAGGGGGACCGGGATGGGGAATACATGTAAATCCATGGCTAATTCATTTCTATGTATGACAAAAACCACCACAATGTTGTAAAATAATTAGCCTCCAACTAATAAAAATAAATGAAAAAAATAAATAAATAAAAGTCAAAGAAGAAAAAAAAATATTTAATCTGTCTGACATCAAAGATTTTGCCTTTTGCCTTAAACTGTGATACCACACAGTAAATTTTTTCTTTTTCTTTTTTTAATGTTACTGGACAAGACATAGAAGAGTTTAAAAAGAGGATTAAAGTGAAAGCATAATGTTATATTAAGGGGAGCAATTGTCTGGAGGAGAAAGAGCTAATCTTAAATGGCAAAGGCAAAGGAAATTCAGCGAAAGCAGGACTGCTGGTTTTTGTTTGTTTGTTTGTTTTGTTTTTTTCTACTTCTGCCCAAGAGGGGTGTTCAGGAAGGATATAGGCTGGTGGATGGACTTGCCCTGGGGACTCAAAAGACCAGAATTACATGGTAAATCTGAAAACCTGGAGAAGAAAGAGCCAAGGAATGTATAAAAGTTGGATTTTGGGGGACAGCTAAGGGTCAAACAGACAACTCAGGGATACAGAAAAGAAAGGTATGGAGCCAGCCCCTGAGGAAAAAAGGGTACAAAACCAATGGGACAGGGTGGTAGCAATAATTGGAACATATCAAGGAGTCAAAGACAAGGGAATAAAACATCTAAACATAAATCAGAACAATCACTCAGACTCATATCTTTCTATTGCTATTAATATTCCTTATGACAAAATTCAAATTTCTTATTTTGGTATAGAAGGCCCTTTAGGAGCCAACCCAATGTATTTCTACATCCTTATTTCTGTCTAATCTGCCCTTATTCTTGCATCTACTTTTCTTTCACTGGTTATACTTTGTCCTGGATTGTACAGTTGCTATTTCTGTCATGTGTAATATCCTCCACTCCCCAGTCTATAATAGCCTAAGCTCCCTAATCTAAGTTCTATCTTTTCTTCAATTATAATAAAAATTGCTCACTTGATCAACTGCTCAGTGCTTTCCAGATGTTATGGAAAGAATTTAATGCATTATATCAGCCTTTGAAGATAAGTAGTTTTTGTATGTTATGGATAAGGAAACAGATTCAAAGAGGTCAAGTACATGGCCCATAAGTTACAGAGAATGGATTTAACCTGGACCCTCCTGACTCACAAATCCTTGAATTCATGATAAACCTATTAATGCAGCTTTTAAAGCACAGAATGTTGGGGTTGTTTAGTCACTAAGGCATGCCTAGCTCTTCTGTGAACGCATGGACTGTGGCCCGCCAGGCTCCTCTGGCCATGAGATTTCCCAGACAAGGATACTGGAGAGGGTTGCCATTCCTTCTCCACAGGATCTTCTGGATCCAGAGATTGAACCCACATCTCCTGCATTGGCAGGTGGATTCCTTACCACTAAGCCACCAAGAAAGAACAAATCACAAGATAAACTACCTATTCTGAGTAAGAAAACGTATGAAACCATAATCATCTTCAAGTTGGACTGTGTGTCTCTCAAGAACAAAAGCGCTAAGCAAACATAGTTAATTTCATCTTTAGAGACTGCCATTCAGATTGGGGAACAAGTCTTCAAATCCATGGTCTGAACCCATAGATTGCCTCCAGAAAATTTCCCCTGGTATCTTAGGAAAGATTTTGCTTTTGCCCATGACCATAAAAAAGGAGACTCTTTGGAGAAGTCTTGTCTACCCTTGGATGCAGACATTTCTTTTTCTAATTTAAATAATGAAATAAATATGTAAATATAGGTACTAGAAGACCATTAAAATTGAGTGAGATGTTATGCTTTTCTTTTAAAGAGCTATTAAGTTATATATGGAAGTATTCTAGTGTGCTAGACTGTTATACTAAAGAGCATGCAAGTGCAAACTTTGATGATATCAACAAGCTTCTGAAGAGGCACCTTAAGGCACAGGAAGAGAGCCAATTTTTCAATAGTATTGCAATTATTAATAGTGTTTCTAAGACTTCTCATCATGGGATAATACTGCACTTTCTCTTAAAAAGAAATTTTAAAAGCATAATTTAATATTGGGTTCCAAACTAATTTTCATTTGATCAGTGGTTAAATTTTGAATTGCAAATTTCTCTTGAACTTAATTTCAAATTAGATCTCTCCTGGTCATCCTCCCCTGCACTATGCCCCAAAAGTAATTGATGTTTATAGAATCATATAATTTTTAATAATAACTTAAAGTCCTTTGTTTTAAATACTGGAAAAACAAGTCATAGAGTCATTATGGAAGAAGTTAAAAGTATAGCCAGGGGCCAGTACCATACTGCTTTAATTACTGTAACTTTATAGTAAAGTTTGAAACCAGAGACAGAGTATGATACTTCCGGTGTTGGTGTTCTTAATCAAAATTGTTGTGAATATCTGGTATTTTTTTTGTTTTCATATTATTTTTAAAATTATTTGTTCTAGTTCTATAAAAAATGCCATTGGGTATTTAGATAGGGGCTACACTGAATCTGGAAGTTCACAGTTCATGTATTGCTGAAACTCGGCTTGAAAAATTGAGGCATTACTTTGTTATTGTGTGAGATGAGTGCAACTGTCCGATAGTTTGAACATTCTCTGGCATTGCCTTTCTTTGGGATTGGAATGAAAACTGCTGCATTTTCCACATTTGCTGGCATATTGAGTGCAGCCACTTTAACAGCATCATATTTTAGGATTTGAAATAGCTCAGCTGGAATTCCATCACCTCTACTAGTTTTGTTTGTAGTGATACTTCCTAAGGCCCACTTGACTTCACACTCCAGGATGTCTGGCTCTAGGTGAGTGATCACACCATCATGATTATCTCTGTCATTAAGATCTTTTTTGTATAGTTCTCCTGTGTATTCTTGGCACCCTGTCTTAATATCTTCTGCTTCTGTTAGGTCCATACCATTTCTGTCCTTTATTGTGCCATCTTTTGTGTGAAATATTCCCTTGATATCTCTAATTTTCTTGAAGAGATCCCTAGTCTTCCCCATTCTATTGTTTTCCTCTGTTTCTTTGCATTGATCACTGAGGAAGGCTTTCTTATCTCTCCTTGCTATTCTTTGGAACTCTGCATTCAGATGGTACATCTTTCCTTTTCTCCTTTGCCTTTCACTTCTTTTCTTTTCTCAGCTATTTGTAAGGCCTCCTCAGACAACCATTTTGCCTTTTTGCATTTCTTTTTCTTGGGGATAATCTTGATCACTGCCTCTTACCCAAGGTCATGAACCTCTGTCCATAGTTCTTCGAGATGTTCAAGCTGGATTTAGAAACAGCAAAAGAACCAGAGATCAAATTGCCAACAACAGTTGGATCACTGAAAAAAGCAAGAGAGTTCCAGAAAAACATCTACTTTTGCTCCATTGACTATGCCAAAGCCTTTGACTGTGGATCACAACAAACTGTGGAAAATTCTTTCAGAGATGGGAATACCAGACCACCTGACCTGCCTCCTAAGAAATCTGTATTCAGGTCAGCAAGCAACAGTTAGAAACAGGCATAGAAAAACAGACTGGTTCCAAATTGGGAAAGCTGTACAGCAAGGCTGTATATGGTCACCCTGCTTATTTAACTTATATGCAGAATACATCATGAGAAACGCTGGGTTGGATGAAACACAACTGGAATAAAGATTCCTGTGACAAATATCAATCACATCAGATATGCCAATGACACCACCCTTATGGCAGAAAGCGAAGAGAAACTAAAGAGTCTCTTGATGAAAGTGAAAGAGGAGAGTGAAAAATTTGGCTTAAAACTCAACATTCAGAAAACTAAAATCATGGCATCTGGTCCCATCACTTCATGGCAAATAGATGGGGAAACACTGGAAACTGACAGACTTATATTTTGGGGTTCCAAAATCACTGCAGATGGTGACTTCAGCAATGAAATTAAAAGACTCTTGCTCCTTGGAAGAAAAACTATGACCAACCTAGACAGCATATTAAAAAGAAGAGACATTACTTTGCCAACATAGCCCTGTCTAGTCAATGCTATGGTTTTTCCAATAGTCATGTATGGATGTAAGAGTTGGACTATAAAGAAAGCTGAGCGCCGAAGGATTGATATTTTTAAGCTGTTGTGTTGGAGAAGACTCTTGAGACTCCCTTGAACTACAAGGAGATCCAACCAGGCCATCCTAAAGTAAATCAGTCCTGAATATTCATTGAAAGGACTGATGGTGAAAGTGAAACTCCAATACTTTGACCATCTGATGCGATGAACTAACTCATTTGAGAAGACCCTGATGCTGGGAAAGATTGCAGGCAGGAGGAAAAAGGGATGACAGAGGATGAGATGGTTGGGTGACATCACGAACCTGATGGACATGAGTTTGAGTAAGCTCTGGGAGTTGGTGATGGTTGGGGAAGCCTGGCATGCTGCAATCCATAGGGTTGCAAGGAGTCAGACACAATTAGCAACTGAACTGAAGTGAACTGAATATAGAATCTGCAGATAGCCTTGAGCTTATGATCATTTTAACAATATGAATTATTCTAATCCATAAGTAGAGTTTATGTTTCTATTTGTTTGCTTCATCTTCACTTTTTTTCACTTGTGTCATATAGTTTCCCAAGTACAATTCGTTTACCCCCTTAAAGTTCCTAAATATTTAATTTTTTCTCATGTGATTATAAATGACATTATTTTCTGAATTTCACTTTCTGATAGTTCATTGTTAGTTTACATATATGCAACAGATTTATCCAGCAGTCTCACTCCTGGGTATTTATACTAAGAAAATAAAAATGTTAATTTAAAAAGATATAGGCAACTTTATGTTCATTGCAGCTTTTCAATAGTCAAAATATGGAAGCAAGCTAAGTGTCCATCATCAAATGAATGGATAAAAAAGATTTATTATATATAGTGAGTGAAAGCCACTCAGTCAAGACCAACTCTTTGCAATCCCATGGACTATGCTGCTGCTGCTGCTGCTGCTAAGTCGCTTCAGTCGTGTCCGACTCTGTGCGACCCCATAGTTGGCAGCCCGCCAGGCTCCGCCATCCCTGGGATTCTCCAGGCAAGAACACTGGAGTGGTTGCGATTTCCTTCTCCACCCATGGACTATAGAGTCCATGAAATTCCCAGGCCAGAATACTGGAGTGGGTAGCCTCTCTCTTCTCCAGGGGGTCTTCCAACCCAGGGACCGAACCCAGGTCTTCTGCATTGCAGGTGGATGCTTTAACAGCTGAGACACAAGAGAAGACCAAGAATACTGTAGTGGGTAGCCTATCCTGTCTCCAGCAGATCTTCCTGACTCAGGAATCGAACCAGGGTCTCCTGCATTGCAGGCAGATTCTTTAACAACTGAGCTATGAGGGAAGCCCTAATTATATTATATTATATCATATTATATTATATATAGTATAGTATAGTATCTAAATGCAATGTAATATTATACACAAGGTAATAATATACACAATGCAATATGTAGTGTGTAATAATATACACACTGTAATAATATAATGCAATCATAGTTATATAATATATTGCATCATATTATATTATATATAGTATATGATATATACACAATGTAATATGTAATTTTAATAATATACACAATGTAAAAATGTAATTATAGTATATTTTATATATATATATTAAATGGGTATATTATATATACACAATGTAATATTACTCAGGGATAAAAATGAATGAAATCTTGCATTTGCCACAACATGAATGGACTGAGAGGATTTTATGTTAACTAAGTAAGAGAAAGACATGTACCATACAATTTCACTTATATGTGGAATCTGAAAAACAAAACAAATGAAAATAAGAAACCAAAACAGAGTCCTAGATACAGAGAACAAGCAGTTGCCAGAGGAGAAGAGCATAGGGTAATGAGATAAATTAAGATAAGATTAAGAGGTATAAGCTTCCCTCTACAAAATAAATAAGTCACTAGTATGAAACGTACAGTGTGGGAAATATAGTCAATAATTATGTAACATCATTGTATGGTGACAGATGGTAATCAGACTTATCATGGTGATCATTTTGAAATGTACAAAAATACCAAATCACTATGTTGTGCACTAATAACCATAACAGTGTTGTAGGTCAATGAATTTGTATCTATATAAGATGATGAATGGTCACTAAATTTATTTTGATAATCATTTCATGATGTATGTAAGTCAAGTCATTATACTAAATGCTTTGAACTTATACAGAACTGTGTATCAGTTATTTTTCAGTAAAAGTGGAAGAAAAAATATAAAGTACAAGTTATATTTTAACAAAAAAAAATAAAGTATAAATGAGGGTAGAATCAAAGTTTCCTCATCTTCATCTACTACATTAAGCCACCAAGTACTAAGGGAGG
Organism: Odocoileus virginianus; assembly: GCF_023699985.2. Classification (NCBI taxonomy): domain Eukaryota; kingdom Metazoa; phylum Chordata; class Mammalia; order Artiodactyla; family Cervidae; genus Odocoileus; species Odocoileus virginianus. The sequence continues at coordinate 40,243,853 of NC_069686.1, read as the reverse complement.
ATACACTAGCCTGATTTCCTACATTGGGTAACGTTCATTTAAATGAAACTATAAACAGCCCTCAAATTGCTAGGATCTGAATTAGACACAATAGATAATAAACGGCATAAATTTTGCCACTCCCTGCTGAAAATATAAATGGTTATACACAAGCATGTGTAATTTAGGCAAACAGGCTATCAGTTTCTACATGACATATTTTCCTTATTCAGCCAAGGGTGACAAATTGACACATAGTAAATAGGATCAGTGTTAGTAAGTTGTTAAGCACTCCTGTTTATCTTTTTCCTTTTAGTTGATAGTGTAACAGTTCAATGCCTAGATGATGCTCTAACACTGGAATGCAAGCAGCAATTAACAAGCTGAAACTGAATCACATATAAACAAGCTTGAGCTTGTATTTTCATGAAACTACTGACAAAATTATTTTTTTTAATGTTTAACTCTTTCTATTATTTTTTTAATGCCTTATCACCCAGGCCTCCTTACCCCTCTTACAAATCTAGTACCTAGATTGACCTCTCCCGAAAGAGGCATGGTTTTCTTCTTTGAAGGAAAACAGAAGTATAGGTGGCATTAGTTAAGTGCTACTATTTAACCCATTGGGCTTTCCTGGTGGCTCAGCTGGTAAAGAATCCGCCTGCAATGTGGGAGACCTGGGTTCGATCCCTGGGTTGGAAAGATCCCCTGGAGAAGGGAAAGGCTACCCACTCCAGTATTCTGGCCTGGAGAACTCTGTGGACTGTACAGTCCATAGAGCAAGAGTCAGACACACAACTGTGCGACTTTCACTTTCATTGTTTCAGTATAATTGTGATAATTAGTACATAAATTAAGCTACTTTCCTTCATGGATTACCTTTACTCTTTCTTGTATTTTATATGTTCATCAAATATAATTCCACAAAATACTGTTTTATTTGGCTTTATTCTCTACCAGTTTGAGAAATCACAATGTAATTTTTCACTGCCATGCAATATCATGTGACTAATTCATGCCCTGCTTTAAAACGCATCAGTGGGACATGGTAGCTAACAAGAACCTGTGACATAGTTTCCTGGAGAATGTTGAAAGATCTCATGTCTATTCTGAAGTGACAATCTAAATTACTATTGTTTTTCCCTGAGAGTGCTGCTCAAACTTTAATGTATATAAGAATCATGTGAAAAGAGTGACAGCTGCTCAGTTGTGTCCGACTCTTTGAGACCCCATGGACTGTAGCCAGAAAGGCTCCTCTGTCCAAGGAATCTCCATGCCCTCCTCCAGGGGATCTTCCCAACCCAGGGATCAAACTGGGGTCTCTTATCTCTCCTTGTATTGGCAGGTGGGTTCTTTACCATTAGCGCCACCTGGGAAGCCATGAGACCTGGTTAAAATGCAGATTTCTCGGTCCTGTATCTTGAGGTTCTGATTCAGGAATTCCTGGCTTGGGGCCCAAGGTTTTCGCATTTCTAACAAGCTCCCAGACGAAGTGAATACAGCTACTACCCTGTGTGGCTTCTACCTTCATTCTCCTGGAAGAGCCATTCAGATGTCCTTTTAAACATACACGGCAAATGGACACTAAAATCCATCCTTGCATGTTACAAAAAGGGATATCCACCATTTAGCTCATATCATTACGTCTGTTCAATGAAATATGACATTTAGGAAAAGGTAGCATTGTAGTTTCCACCAAACATATCACATGACGATGCCCTCCCCCTTTAACTATGCCTCCTTGCTTAAAATCCACATATTCATACAAGAGAAAATAATGATTTGTGACAAACCACTAGAAGAGCTTCATCTGTATTAAAACAGACATGTATCTGTAGATTCCCACTGTTAACTATAACTGCCCCCAAAGTTGCATTGACTCAACTCCTGATTTCTAACATTTTAGAGACTGAGTTGATAGGTTTATGGACAAATCTGTAGGCTACAGAACAGCAAGAATATATAACAAATAAAATATAAAAATATCTATATGCCAGTCAAGTGCCTGAGCATTTCAAAGAGAAGGGATTTAAGTGCCATGGCTTAGGGACTGCCTCAGTTTTCCTAGGGAAAGATGATAATAAAGCATCAGTTCTGTCCATTTCTAATCTAGGAAGAGATTAAGGAGAAGTTGACGCTTTCTGGTGAGCTTAACAAGAGAGGAATGACTAATGTTGAGGAAAGAAATATATTCTCTGCTTTAGAAAAAGAACTAATTTGTTTTGACAATGCCCATCTATCAGTAAGTAAGCTGAACAATTGATGCTTTCAAACTGTGGTGCTAGAGAAGACCCTGGAGAAGACCCTGGACAGCAGGAGATCAAACCAGGCTATGGTAAAGGAGAAGACCCTAGAGATGACCCTGGACAGCAAGGAGATCAAACCAGGCTATCATAAAGGAAATTAACCCTGAATGTTCACTGGAAGGACTGATGCTGAAGCTCCAATACTTTGGCCATCTGGTGCAAAGAGCCGACTCATCATGGTCAAGTCCCTGATGCTGGGAAAGATTGAGGGCATGAAGACAAGGAAATGACAGAGGATGAGATGGTTGGATGGTTGGATGGCATCACCGACTCAATGGACATGATTTGAGCAAACTCCGGGAGATAGTGAAGGAAAGGGGAGCTTGGGATTCTGCAGTCCATGGGGTCACAGAGTCAGACATGAAAAACAACAACAATCTATCAGTAAACCATTTTTGAGGACACACCTGATATATGCATGTTTACTTATTTTGAAATATTTGTGCTTACCATTATAACATTATTATATATAAATATTACAAAACACAAATGAAAATACATTTTTGACAGTTGCGCTAAAGATGAAATAAACATGTTTAAATGTCATATTTAGAAAATGGTTTATCATTAGCAATCCTACATATAAATTCATACTTTAAATGGACTTATTGACAATTTCAACTTTTTGAAAGATATATGTCAGTGCAACTGAATAATTATTTTTGTATCCTCTTAATGTGATCAAACGTCCATATCAGGAGTAGAAGAAACATTAGCTGCGCCAGCTTTTCCCATTTGCCTATGCTTGCATATTATATTGGGCTTCCTACGTGGCACTAGCAATAAGGAAGCCACCTGTCAGTCCAGGAGACATACAAAACATGGGTTTGATCCCTGGGTTGGGAAGATCCTGTGGAGGAGGTGATAGCAACCTGCTCCAGTATTCTTGCCTAGAGAATCTCATGGACAAAGGAACCTGGCGGGCTATAGTTCATGGGGTATCAAAGAGTCAGAAACAACTGAAGCGACTTAGTATGCATGCAAGCATATTATATAATATTCATTTGTATTTCCTTTGTCAGAGTCTTTTTTAAGCTTTCCCTTTAAAGCCCTAGATAGAAATTATCTCTTCTTTTCTCCAGCTTGCTTCCTTATCACTCCTGGTATGTGAAGCACTCTTTATTCAATGATCAGTTACACTGCATATTCTGGGGCATCTTTTATTCCTTATTCTTCTCCTTACCTACCATAGTATCTTAGCCATAGAAAGTGATAATAATTATTTATTTATTAATTAGTGATACAGGGAGAAAACACATCTTTCAAGGAAAGCATGCTAAGGAACAGAAGAAGCTCTTCATTTTCAGTTAGGAATCCAACCTACTGTATTTCTTCTTTTATACATAAAGTCTTTAATTACAATTAATTTTCAGTGATAATCACAAAAGAGTGTTTTTCTATGAATCTCCTTGCCATGCCAACAGGATGATTACTCATATTCCACAAGAAATCTGGCACATCACATTACTTTCACTTATTTTTATACCGTGTAAATTGTCTCACATCTGATAAGTCGGCAACAGAACTCCTCCCTAGAGATGGACTAAAATAATTCAAGAGGAGGCAAATGTCTTTAAATCTAAAAAATTTCAGAAAATATCTGCCTTGAATGTTATAGAGAGAGGATAATAAATGTACATTAGCTGGTCTCTTTAACCAGTGTTGCAATATATTTACCTATAATTCTTGTGGTTCATGAAAGCACTGATTTTTTTTTTACATAAATGTATTGAGAATACTAATTTTGCCAGTAGAAAATATCAACTATTTCTCAAAACATCCCTAACATCACAATCTAGGAAACTTTAATAGAAATGAAATATTTTTAAATGTTGAAAAAAATCTAAAATGACTTACAGTGACTCTTGGAAAGTATCAGTAGAAACAATGAATTTACGTAAGCAACATGGCCAAAGCAAGCAAAAATATTCATTTTTTAAAAATCACAAGGAACGTACATGCGTCAACTCTTCCCTCTGAAAAATCGTGTATTATGAATGATTGGGCTGCTAGGTTTATTATACAATTTTCAGTTAAAAGAAAGTAGAAAAATTATTTTTCATTTCATAGTTAATTTAGACACAGCAAACTTAAAGTTCTTCAAAAATGCTTTATGATGGCTTTGTTGAGGACAGCGTGGGACTTTACTTACTTGAAATTCACCTACAAAGGTGGTCAAATAGCCACAGGTGTCACTTAGAAGTTTTACTGAGGCCTATTAACGTTTATTTCTCTTTCACATGTAAGCATTTTCCATTTTTAGCAGATCTGTGGACACACAAAAGCATTTAGTGCAGCATGTGCTTCTAAATCCAATTTATATTTAATTTGGGGAAAAAAAAACTGAAAAGATTTTATACTTTCCATTTTTAATGCCATCCTAATGAAGACATCAGGTATCTGAAAACCCAACTGCTAATACAGGTTGGGAGTAAGATGTGACATAATGTTTGCTCTAGACAGCATCTGATACCAGAGGTTGTGGAGATTAAGGCAGGAGCGCATGAGATCACCAAGGTCCCTGACACTGGTGCTGTGCTGGTAAAGAAGCATGACACAAACAGATGAATAAAGGACTTTATCCATAGGAATCCTGAATATCCTGGAATACAAGGACTGGTAGAAGGTTAAAGATGTCACACAACAAGATATGATTCTTTAATTCTAACACCTGCATATAATAACAGATCCTAAATAATACTCAATTGTAATACATATTAAGATTCTAGAGTCTTATTTAGACCCTTAACATCCCTAATCCTTCCACACAGAATCAAGCAAACTCCTTGGAATTCTGAATGACCCTGAGTTATTTGAGAAAGATACAGTCCCTAGATGAGATTAAACCACCAAAGTGTCTGTCTGAGCATGCTAGGAGGCAAAATGCAAAGATATAAATCTAAAGGCATAACTCTGCCCTTTAAGAGAGTTCTATGATCTACAAGTAGATACACACATATCATACACTGTGCCACTACATAAAGTGACAAACAAGGGCAGATGACATATTTCTTCAAACTGTCAATCTCAATCTTTTAATTTACTGACAACAATTATGCTTCTCTTTGAGGAATCATTGATAAGAAAGTATCTTAATTATTTGGAGTCAAGGCATGTTTAAATGCTGAAATCAGTGCCCACATACTAGTGAATACATACAATAGAAGAAAAAATAATCAAAGGTTTTCTTTTTTTTAGAAATCATATGAAAATGTGAGCAAAGTTTTCACAGTAGACATTTCCAGCCTATTATTATTTCTAGTTAGCTTTGTATTATCTTTGAAACTTCTCACTCAATATGGAAAACACTTTTTAAAGCTTTAAAACCTATTGGGAATTAACTCAGAAAAGAAAAAGAAAAAAAAAATCACCAAAGAAAAGATTTTTGTTGTGGGAAAATACAGATAAAATCAAAAATCATAAAAACTGATCTTACTGATAAGCATTTCAGTTGTCAGCCATACAGCAACTTCTGCCTGCATTCAAATGAGATCCCTGAGAGCTTCTATGGGGCATACATGAAAAAACTAAGGCATCTGTTCCCCATCCCCGCTAAGAGAACAGCACCTGTGGGATCTCAGGAAGAGGAAGGCTAAGAAGACCCATGATAGAGGCAGACCAAATCCAAGAAAGAGAAAGTTTGATTTTCCAACAACCTATTGTGACTAATACTCACACTGTGATCCCTAGGCCAGCAGCATCAACACTACCTGATGTGGTAGGCAGAAAAATGAACCCACAATAATGGGTATATCCAAATTCCTGAAACCCATGATTATGTTGCCTTACATCAGGGGTCCTCAACCTCTTGTATCTAATGCCTGAAGGCCTGAAGTGGCATTAATGTAATAATAATAAACTGCACAATAAATGTAATACACTTGAATCATCCCAAAACCATCCCCCTAATCTTGGTCCAAGGAAAAACTATCTTCCACAAAACCATTCCCTGGTGCCAAACAGGTTGGGGACCACTGCTACATGGCAAGAAATTGTTGATTAAGATGGGATTAAGGGTCTTGAGGTGGGAAGATTATGTTAGATTATCTAGATAGATCCAATATAATCACAAGGGTTTTATAAATGAAAAAGACACAAGAGAGTCATGGGTCAGAATCAGAAAGAAATCTGAAGATAGTGGAAGACACTACAGGCTAAGCAATGCAGACAACATCTAGAAGCTGCAGAAAGCAAGGATATATATTCTCCCCTAGAGCTTCCAGAAAAATGCCTTGATTTTAACACATACAGACCAGATTCTGACTGCTGACCTCCAGAATTAGAAGGTGATGCATTCACTTTGATGGTTTTATATCACTGAAGATCAAAGTAAAGTGTCAGAGCAGTCATAGGAAACTAAAATATTTTGAAATGTCTTAGCAATGTGAATTGTGAAGAACTCTCCAAGGCTTATTAAATAAAAAACTTAGGGGAGGGATAGCTGTTTTAACAAGCTCTCCAGATCATTCTGTATACACTAAACATTGAGCACAATTAGAACCGATCATGGAACAACGGACTGGTTCAAAATTGGGAAAGCAGTACATCAAGGCTGTACATTGTCACCCTGCTTATTTAATTTATATGCAGAGTGCATCATGAGAAACGCTGGGCTGGATGAAGCACAAGCTGGAATCAAGTTTGCTGGGAGAAATATCAAAATATGCAGATCGAAATATGCAGAAATATCTCAGATATGCAGATGACACCACCCAAATGGTAGAAAGTGAGGAGGAACTAAAGAGCCTCTAGATGAAAGTGAAAGAGGAGAATGAAAAAGCTGGTTTAAAACTCAATATTCAAAAAACAAAGATTGTGGCCTCTGGTCATATCACTTCATGGCAAATAGCTGGGGAAACACTGGAAATAGTGACAGACTTTATTTTCTTGGGCTTCAAACTCACTGCAGATGGTGACTGCAGCCATGAAATTGAAAGATGTTTGCTCCTTGGAAGAAAAGCTATGACCAACCTAGACAGCATATTAAAAAGCAGAGACATTACTTCGCCAACAAAGGCCTGTCTAGTCAAGGCTATGGTTTTTCCAGTAGTCACATATGGATGTGAGAGTTGGACTATAAAGAATTAGGAGCACTGAAGAATTGATGCTTTTGAACTGTGGTGTTAGAAAAGACTCTTGAGACTCCCTTGGACAGCAAAGAGATCAAACCAGTCCATCCTAAAGGAAATCAGTCCTGAATATTCATTGAAAGGAGTGATGCTGAAGCTGAAACTCCAATACTTTGGCCACCTGATGCACAAAACTGACTCATAGGAAAAGACCCTGATGCTGGGAAAAATTGAAGGCAGGAGGAAAACGGGATGACAAGTGGATGAGACTGTTGCATGGCATCATTGACTCAATGGACATGAGTTTGAGTATGCTCCGGGAGATGGTGAAGGATAGGGAAGCCTGGCATGCTGCAGTCCATGGGGTCACAAAGACTCAGACACAACTGAGTGACTGAACAACAAAACATTGAAAACTATTATTCAATATCAAATCCTCTTACACACTGAACTTTGCCTAAATATGCAATAAACAATATGCATTTTGGGCTTCCTAGGTGGCTCTAGTGGTAAAGAACCCACCTTCCAAAGCAGGAGATGTAAGATACATGGGTTCAATCTCTGGGTCAGGAAGATCCCCTGGAAAAGGGCATGGCAACCCATTTCAGTATTCTTGCCTGGAGAATCCCATGAAGAGAGGAGACTGGTGGGCTACAGTCCATAGGGTCAACATAACTGAGTGACTTAGCAGGCACCCAATATGTATTTCTTAAAGACCTCTTCAAGAAAATTGGAAACATCAAAAGAACATTTCATCCAAAGATGGGCACAATAAAGGACAGACATGGTAAAGATCTAATAGAAACTGAAGAGATCCAGGAAAGATGAAAAGAATACAGAGAATTGTACAAAAAAGATCTTAATGACCCAGATAACCACGATGGTGTGGTTACTCACCCAGAGCCAGACATTCTAAAGTGTGAAGTTGAGTGGGTCTTATGAAGCACTGCTAGCAATAAAGCTAGTGAAGGCAATGGAATTCCAACAGAGCTATTTAAAATCTTAAAAGATGGGATGCTATCAAAGTGCTGCACTCAGTATGTCAGCAAATTTGGGAAATACAGCAGTGTACTGTACTGACAAAGGTCAATCCTCATCCCATTTCCCAAGAACGGCAGTACTAAAGAATGTTCAAACTACTGGCCAATTGCACTCATCTCACATGCAAGTAAGGTTATGCTCAAAATCATGCATGTTAAGCTTCAGCATTACATGAATGGAGAGTTTCCAGATGTTCAAGCTGGGTTTAGAAAAGACAGAGGAAACCAGAGATCCAATTGCCAACATTTGCTGGATCATAGAGAAAGCAAGGGAATTCCAGAAAAACATCTACCTCTGTTTCATTGACTCTGCTAAAACCTTTGACTGTGTGGATCTTAACAAACTGTGGGAAACTCTTAAAGAGACGGGAATACCAGACCATCTTACCTATCTCCTGAGAAACCTGTATGTGGGTCAAGAAGCAACAGTAAGAACCCCGAATGGAATAACTGACTGGTTCAGGATTGAGAAAGGAGTTCGATAAGGCTGTTTATTGTCATCCTATTTATTTAACTTATATGCAGAGCACAGCATGAGAAATGCCAGGCTGGATGAGTTACAAGCTGGAATCAAGATTGCTGGGAGAAATATCAACTACCTCAGAAATGCAAATGATACCACTCTAATGGTAGAAAGTGAAAAGGAGTTAAAACCTCTTGATGAGGGTGAAGGAAGAGAGTGAAAAAACGGGCTTAAAATTAAATATTAAATAAACTAATATCATGGCATCCAGTCCCATCTCTTCATGGCAAACAGAAGGGGAAAAGATGGATGCAGTGACAGATTTCCTCTTCTTAGGCTCTAAAGTCACTGTGGATGGTGACTGAAGCCATGAAATTAGAAGATTGATGGATGCAGTGACAGATTTCCTCTTCTTAGGCTCTAAAGTCACTGTGGATGGTGACTGAAGCCATGAAATTAGAAGATTGCTTCTTGTCAGGAAAGCTATGACAAACCTAGGCTGTGTTAAAAAGCAAAGACATCACTTAGCTGACAAAGGTCTATATGGTCAAAGTTATGGTCTTTTCAGTAGTCACATACATTTGTGAAAGCTGGACCATAAAGAAGGCAGAGAGCCAAAGAATTGATGCTTTCAAACTATGGTACTGGAGAAGACTCTTGAGAGTCCCTTGGACAGCTAGGAGGTCAAACCAGTCAGTCTTAAAGGAAATCAGTCCTGAATGTTCATTGGAAGGACTGATGCTGAAGCTAAAGCTCTAATACTTTGGCCACCTGATGCAAACAGCCAACTCATTGGAAAAGACCCTGATCTTGGCAAAGAGTTAAGGCAGAAGGAGAAAAGGGTGTCAGAGGATGAGATAGTTGGATGGCATCACTGACTCAATGGACATGAACTTGAGTAAACCCCAGGAATAGTGAAGGAGAGGGAAGACTAGAGTGTTGCAGTCCATGGGGTTGTGAAGAGCTGGTCAAGTCTTCACGACTGAACAACAATATGCATTTTAATATCAAGCCATATCATACTGAAGAAATTAGTCATAAAATGAACCATAAAATTATGATTGATTGGTATGCATTGTTTGTGTATTTATGCTACATAATAAATTACCACAAACAGCAGCTTGAAACAACACATTTATCTTACAGTTTCTATGGGTCAGGAATTTGGGCATATCTTAACTGAGTCCTCTGCTTCAGTCTCTCTTACAAGGCTGCAGTCAGAGAATCAAGCAAGGCTGATGGCTTATATGGAGGCTCAGCTAGAGAAATATTTAACTCTAAATTCACATGAGATTAGCAGATTTTCAGTTCCTCAAAGTCCCTCAGACTAAGGGCCTTGGTTCCTAGTAGGTCTCATTTTCTGGCCATCTGGGATAGACCCAAAGGGTAGGCTGCTACATCAGAGCCAGCAAGTGAGTCTCTTCATATACTATCAAAGCCACTGACCACAGACAATAGCTATCAAGATGGAAGTTAGATTTTTTTTAAATTTTAAATGAAACAAAAATTAATATTTTTAACAATAAAAGGTACAATTCAAAAAGAAGAGAGACATCATAAACTACTAGACACCTTAACAACAAAGAAACAAAGATACATGAAGCAAAAATCGTAAGAAATATAAGGGAAAAGAAAAAATATATAATCATAGTGAGATATATTAACATTTCTCTGAGAATATTTTATCAAGTTCAGGAAAAGTAAGAATATAATCATCTTGAATTATGTCATTAATAATTTACATATAACAGATTTATATTTAATTAATTTATATTAATCATATCCTACACAAATATATTTAAAATTTTGTATCTCATATGCTGTCACTAGATGTCCATAGGACATTCAGAAAAACTGGCAAAGAGATAAACATTACAAAATTTCAAAAAGTAGAATTCTTTTTGTGTGTGTGTGATTCAGTTATACATTTAAACATATATTCCTTTTGAAATTATTTTTCATCATAGGACATTATAAGATACTGACTATAGTTCCCTGGCTATACAGTAAATCCTTGTTGCTTGTTGCATATCTACTTTTGAAAATTATAAATCTAGCATTCTATTCAAACGAAGTCAAACAAGGGGAATCAAAATATCATAAATTTTTTGGTTAGGTAAAAATTCATAAGTTTACTAAAATATATATATATTATACATATTACTTATATAAATGTATACAAAAGTGTTTCTTCTATGCTTGATAATGGCTTGAGAAAGAACCTCAAATAACTCAATATTTTACTAGTCTCCTTAATATTATCAGCTCTTCTTCTTCCTGCCTTTAGAGATTATTTTAGGAAAATTTATGTCAGAATACAAAATTCCTGCTGTTCTTCCAGCAACTACATCCCTTCTCTTCCTTGAACCTTCTCTTAGGACTCAGACTTGAAAGCCATCCCTCAAGATACTATGCTATGTCATTCAAGCTTGACCCCATATCATTGGTATCTGGTTTGGTGTTAAATATATCAGCAATAAATGTAACATGTCTCATGTAAATAAATACATGCAGAAATCAAAATATTTATCATCAAGATGGAATCTTGTTATACAAAGAATCACATTCAGTAATAAGATTTGACTAAATCAAATGACCCATTACTTAATGAAACACCCAAGTCATTGACAGTAAACATTTTTTAATTGGCATGCATTTTCATATGGGAACTCTTTGTTCTCTCAGATTCATATCCTTAAACATTTCTAAATGCTGATAGAATCATTCATCTTGTATGTAAACAATCTGAATTCTTATTTTCCCCCATTTATATTTCCTCTATATATTTAGTAGTAACTTTAAAATGTATATAGTTTAGATTGAAATTGAGGTCATGTGCATAAATCATTTTTTAAAAGATAGAGGCACCACCCTTACAAGCTTTATAACTCCCTATCACCTTTGGAAAACCATTCAAGCTTCTCTACCTTTTCTAAATCCTAAAGATTTACTCTATCTAGAAAGCTATCTGAAGATTTCTGTTTGTGGCTTTGAAGGGGGTTAGGAGGAAAGGCTGGATTATCCTTGAAGTCTCCTAGTTCCCTCAATACAGGCTGATGTGTGGTCATCAGGTACTTTCTAGACCTTGTAAAGCACAGCATAAATCACATGGTATTCTCAGTCAGCCCACCTACTGAGGTCATGTTTGGAAATCAGGATACAAGTGTTAGTCTCTAGATAGATGCCTGAATATTTGTTGGAAGGACTGATGCTGAAGCTCCAATACTTTGGCCACCTGATGTGAAGAGCTGACTCATTGGAAAAGACCCTGATGCTGGGAAAGATTGAGGGCAAGAGGAGAAGGGGACAACAGAGAATGAGATGGTTGGATGGCATCACTGACTCAATAGACATGAATTTGAGCAAACTCTGGGAGATAGTGGACAGGGAAGCCTGGCGTGCTGCAGTCCATAAGGCTGCAAAGAGTTGTACACAACTTAGCAACTGAACAAGATACCACAGAAGGGCTTATATCCTGTGTATAATATGTAAGAGAGGGGTGCAGCCCCTTCTCGGGGTTGTTCAGTAGGAGAGGATCTGCTTAATTGATGGCTGATTATAATATTTATGACCTTTTCCCTAGATATTTTAATACTGGGGCAGGGTTGCCTCCTCCTTGGTCAACAGTCCTAAAATGGTGCTCATGTACAGTATTATTAGAGACCAAGGCAAACTCCCAAACATCACATATTCTAAGAATATTTCTAAAAGTTCGCCACTGGGCAGCATACCTATCAGAAATAAACACACATGTAAATCAGGGTATTCCTCTTTACCCGAAAAATTGATGACATTTGGACCTTTGGAAGAGAGAAACAAACCAGATTATTCTCTTCTTTTGATACGAGATATAAGCAATCAAAGTCCATTAAAAAATCAAACCTTTTGCTTTATATGAGTAAAAGTAGGATCACATCTTAACTACTCTCGGGAAAATTATTTTTATATTACTTGGCAATTATGCTTGGTGGAGAGATTAATTTATAGCACGACTCTTTTAATAGCAGCACTTAATTTGATCATTAAAACAGGACACAGAATCAAGAACAAACTACAGAACTGGAAGTTCTTATTTTAGGCATTTCATGCCAAATGAAATACAAAGATCACCTAGAGGAAAAATGCTATAGTCTTACTGCATGCTTTAGTTTATATAATATAAAAAATCACTGGAAGTTAAAATGATTCCAGCATTTTGCAATTAAGCGAGAAACTTTAGAGAAATGAGTTGTTGGAAAGGAAATACAACTGTAACTATTTATACCCTCTATAATATTGGCACTTCTTTTTCAAATGACAGGACATGTAACACAAGTCAGTCTTCCTCACACAGAAATAAAAACCAAGTTGAAATTGTATAACAAGCCTGCCAATATGAAAGCAGTGGGACAATACACATTTTCCTTCTTCTAGGAGAGCGAGTTATAAAGAACTTCAGAGAATGCAGTTCCAGGAACAAAATACTGTAACACACACACACACACACATGCGTGTACACACACAAAAGGCTGAAGTGTCCCACAGTCCCTGTCCCAGAGGATGTCTAGAATTTTCTCCAATTCTGCTTTCTTACTACTTCTCTGAGGCCCTATATTACATGCCATGGTAGGAAATGTTTTAGTCTCTGTGACTTGCCACCATAAATTTTATTTCTAATCTCTCACTCATGTAATATGTTCTACAACTGTTCTTCATGTACTCTTCCTTCCAAGATCCCAGATAAAGAAGCAGCCCTATCTAGATATTACAATTCCCAACACAGAGAGAAAATAGAAAAGTATAATCTTGCAGTTATGGTTAAGTTCTCTTCTTGAAAGCAGAACACACCACTTCCAAAGTAAGTCACTGGGCCAAGGCTGATGGCCATAGCACATGGATGCAGAATCCAGGAAGAAGGGAACATATTGAACAATAATCAAATTTATTACAGATCATCACACTCAAATAAATAACTTGATATCAACAGTGATCAGTTTTTGGAAAAATAAGCTAAGTTGTTGGGATTCAGGGAGTGTTTTTTTATTTTAATTTTCTTAAGTGATCCAGACTTTCTTTCATTATGACCAAGAGAAGAAGTGGAGTTGAGTTTAGATCTAAAGTATTCTTCCTACATAGGAACACCTCCACCTTCATCAGAGTGCAGGATACATTCTAGCAAAAGAAAGTCAGCTCCTCTTGACTCATTTTCATGACATGTATTTTTATTACCAAAGTCTTACTATGATAGTACAATGTGGTCATGATAAAAAATTCTAATAGCAAAAGTAAGCAACACAGCAAAGTTTTAAAAGCCCACTACATCCTTCAGTCCCACTCCACACTCTTTTCAGATAGCTCTCAAAATCATTCCGGACACTGTTCATGCATATACTCTTCATTTCCTCATTTGAAAACTAAGAATAATAATATCACCACAAATGATTTTTGTATCCAATTACTTACAAAAATGTGAAATTTTAGCAGAGTACCTTACACATGGTAAATTGTTACAATTATTACTTTTGCCAAGCACTGCTCTAAGTGCTTTGCAGGTATTTATTTACCCACGCATTCACATACACTCACACACACACAACTCCAGCACCAAATCACCATTCCCACCACCAAAGACACATGCACTTTAATTACTATTTAAAATATCACCTTAAAATAGTTTACCATGTTAACTCAAATACATCTCACTCATTTTTCGGAGGCTATGAGACTTCCTTGGTGGCTCAGTAAAGCATCTGCTTACAGTGCAGGAGACTTGGGTTCAACCCCTTGGTCAGGAAGATCCTCTGGAGAAGGATACGGCAACCCACTCCAGTACTCTTGCCTGGAAAATCCCATGGACGGAGGAGCGTGGTGGGCTACAGTCCACGGGGTCGCAAAGAGTCAGACACGACTGAGCGACTTCACTCACTCATGAGGTATCTCACGAAATGGGTTGCACTAGATTTATTTAACCAAAAACCTTTCTTAAGGATTTTCCCTTTTCCATTATAAAAACACAGAAATGAACATGCTTGTGCTATAGTGTCAATTCTTAGAAATCAAATCACTCAATCAAATTTATACATTTTTAATTTTGAGTGATTTTTGCCACGTTTTTCCTGAGGCGGTCGCTGAGGCTTTTAACAAAGCCCTGATTCTGATTGGATTGTACTTTTCCTCCCTCATTGAATAATTTCATGTATGGCTATATGATTTACTTTGGCTAATAACATGAAATTAGTAGAAATATTATAGCATGCTACATATTTCACTGCAACTCACCTTTCCCTCACCACAGTAAAAGAAAATGTCCAAATGGCAACTGCTTCATCAGTTTGTTCCTTTAGTGAGGACAGAACAAAGGAGGGCTGCTATGAGAAGGGTATGTAGCATAGAAATAAACCTTCCAGTTTTAAGTCCCAAAGAGTTCAAGATGGTTTGTTTTTATAAAAAAGTTTGTCAAAATTGCAGTAACTATTACAATAGAATTGCTCTTTATAAAGAAATGACAGGTTTTTTTTACACTTGGATTCTTATTCAGAAAAAATCAAATTGTAAACAGTTGACTGTTCTAGGACGTAGGAGATGGTTAGGTATTAAAAGGTATATCTGACAAAAGTAAGCTCCAAAATGAATAGATTACTATCAAAATTAGTCAAAATATAATAGCTCCTTCTCTGTGATTATTTAAATTTTAAAGAAAACAGGTTTCTTGATAAATTACAAAGGACAGTTTAAGGTTGATGTCTCTTTTTCACATGATATTTACTGCGTATCATAAAACAGACAAATACTTGTCACTTAAATCTATGTAGGCATATAAAAATCAAATATAAAATTTGACTGGAGTGCCATAATCATTAACGGAACTAGAGCCTGGATTCCATTTTCTGAAGATGTGCGACAACATTATATACCAATTCTTCCAGTCATATTTATGACATGCTACTTTCTGTGTATCTTTCCTAGACAGAACCTGGTAAACCCAAAGGTGATGTGCTATGTCTACAGCAGGACAAATTGAGAGAACTCTCAGAGTGCTTCACTGTTTTCCCATCTGAATTGAACTGCCCCCATTCAACACTTCCTGATCTGAGCGGAGAAGACCCAACTGCTTATATATTAGGTCCAGACCGAATTCCAGTAGCAGCTGATTTTTCTTAAACAGAAGCATATTGCTTTGTGCCTTAGATAATTTCACCATTCCTGATTTTTTTTCCCTAAGATTACTTACGATCTCCACGAGTGCTAGACAGACTTCTTCTGCCCTCCAGAGGTGGGCAGCTTGATCCTTTCAATAACACCATCTCATGTCCCCACCAAAGGACAAGAGTTAGTTGCCCTTCATGTGCCTTTCAGAACATTTCTGAACAAGTTTTGTTGTGCACTTCTAGGCATTTTGGTTCAACTTTGTAAAACTGTTAATTGTTGTCATAGCTCCTTTCCATTATAGCTGACAGATTAGATGGAACATTTATTCTTGGGTGAATTTTTTTTTTTATTAGTTGGAGGCTAATTACTTTACAATATTGTAGCGGTTTTTGTCATACATTGACAAGAATCAGTCATGGTTTTACATGTGTTCCTCCTCCCGATCCCCCCTCCCACCTCCCTCTCCGCCCGATCCCTCTGGGTCTTCCCAGTGCACCAGGTCCGAGCACTTGTTTCATGCATCCAACCTGGGCTGGTGATCTGTTTCATTGGGTGCATTTTTTGAACAAATAAGGATCTTGTCTAGATATTGTCCTGAGGTATGCTGTAGGGCAATGTTAATCTGCTGGTTGGGCTGAGGTAAGAAGGGAGGCATACCTTAAAGAGTCTCTGCTGATGCCACCGTCTCATTCAGCTCCTCAGATTCCATGCTGAAAGAGAAAAGTTTAAATTTTGTTAAAATTCAAATTGGATACTCAAGGAAAAAAGCCTTATGTTTCATAACATATATGAAACAAACAAACAAACAAACAAAAATATATATATATATATAATGATGTTAAAGATTTTATGTTGAAGTACTTTTCATTGTAAGGTTGAACTGATCAATTTTTAGTTTCAAATTCTTATATTCTTTACTGAATGTCAAAAAAAGGCCAGAGAACACATATGAGTGAGAATTTGTAAATCATATGCAAATTTATTTCAGGACTGTATTTAGTTCTTGCTAGAAAAAAAGTTAAAAGTTATCCCATACAGCTTGGTTTACAAAAATATAACCATATAATATGGTAGCCTTTACAAAAAAATACCGCTGTAGTAATTGTTTCCCTTTTGTATTTTCTAAGCATTGATTTTTCTTGTACATCTTAAATTTAAGTGGGTATATTAACAATTCCTATAATTTATAGACCTAGTCATATCTGTTTCTCTCAAATGTATAATGGATTATATTAGCACTATTCTAAAATAAATGTTGGTTTGCTAAATATTGCACCAGGGGCTATAAGAAAAATATGAATATACCAATATATTGGTTTTACAATACCAAATCTCAAAATTATTGTTCAGTTTCTTAATATTATAATGGTATACTTTGATGAATCAATTAGAAATTAGAGTTGTCTTCTATTTAAAGTAAGCAAGGCCAATTGGCATGTATATATATATAGATAGATATTTGCTTCTTTTGTGGTAAAATTCTTATTGAAGCTATCTAATATAAGAGAAAAGGAATACTTTTTATCATCTATATTGTATGTATGTGTGAACAATAAAGGAATCTTGTGCTTTTAATTTGCAAACTTAAAAATTCAGAATCAATTCAAAATTATTTTATCCTTTACGAAAAATAAGATAATAAGCATTTATTCACAAGTAAATACATTACAGACTTTTAAATAGTTCTTGAGAGGTACGCTGTGATTATACTCTTCAACTTAATGAATGTGTGCCCTTGGTATTATTCTGTACCTTGAAAATTGAATTTTTGAACATTCTCAACTAAATTCTATATCTCATTTGTGGAAGAACTATCTATAAAAACATGAAAGGTAAAAAGAAAACTTACTAATGATTGGAGAAATTGAGATCTAAAGTAGTAAAATAACTAAAAGCTGAGTTTGTTGTTGCTTAGTTGCTAAGTCACATCTGACTCTGCGATCCCAGGACTAGTAGCCTGCTAGGCTCCCTTATCCATGGGATTTTTCAGGCAAGAATACTGGAGTGGGTTGTAATTTCCTACATTAATTTATAACAGTTTCTGTGTATAGCAACAGGTCTTTGGGCTTCAATTTTTGTGGGTTTATGTGTGTTTTCTTGAAACAAACAGTTTGGCTCCAAAAGTAATCTAAAGACTTCTGTTAAAATGGCATTGGGTTAGAAGTTCTAGAGATCTCTTCACAAGCAACTTCCTATTAAAAGTCAAAGAACATTAAAAAAAAAAGGTAATTATTACATAAATTTGCAATCTCTATTATAAAATAATTGTTTTGCTAATTTCCCCATGGGGTTAAAACACACTTGGGTTAATTAGTTATCTGATGCTTTTACTTCTGCTATCACACTACTGAAGAAAAAAAAAAATCCTACAACCTCACACGTTCATTCAACTTTAAAACCTGTGGTCATAATTTCAACTGGACTTTCACACCTGCCTGATAATCCTTCTGGTTTTCTTAGTCAACTCTCTTTTCTAATCTTAAAAAACACCTTTGAAAACTTCCACTTTACCACCTTTCTCAACATTATTAGAAAAGTTCCTCAAAAATCATGGGATATGTTAGAAAGATTTGAGGATTTCTATCATATGTGATATGAGGGCTGAAACCATTTTTTGAATGTTTCAACACAGCCTCAGCAGGTTGGAGAGCTCAAAGATGACCTACCAGCTAACAACCAGGTATAACACTAACATGTCAGATGAATACATCCCTGTTTCATTGTCCTCATCATTTTCATAACTGTAGAAAAAGTAAAAATACAGTTCTCACAATGATTAAAATAAGGTCAATTATCTTACAACCTTGGAGGGGGATTATTAATCAGTCATTCAACAAATATTGAGTGCCTGCTTCTTTATGTTACATGTGAAGTTTCTCAGAGAAAGTAAGTTTTATTTTCACTGTAGGAGGAAAAAGATAGTTATAAGGTTGTATTATATAACAAACATTTCTATACAGTATACTCTTTTAGAGTCGATACCATTGACCTAGCTAAACACTCTATTCCTCTTTTAAACATGGCTAGTTTTTGAAGAAAGTAGCTCCAACAAAGTTTCCCTACTTTAGTAATTGCTGTCACAATGGGGCATATCCATATGTCCTTCAGTATTCATGGGGATTGGTTCCAAGAACCCCTTCAGGTACCAAACTTCAGAGACACTCAAGTCCCTTATATGAAATTCTGTAGTATTTGCATCCTCCCATATACTTTAAATCATCTCTGTATTATTTATTCTTGTTGTTGTTCAATCGCTAAGTCATAGCCAACTCTTTGTCACCTCAGAACTGCAGCATGCCGGGCCTCCCTGTCCTTCACCATCTCCTGGAGTTTGCCAAAGTTCATGCCCCTTGCATCGGTGATGCCATCCAGCCATCTCGTCCTCTAGTGCCCTCTTCTTCTGCCCTCAACTTTTCCAATGAGTTGGCTGTTCATATCAGGTGGCCAAAATACTGGAGCTTCAGCTTCAACATCAGTCCTTCCAATGAGTATTCAGGATTGATTTCCTTAAGACTGACAGGTTTGATTTCCTTAAGATTGACAGGTTTGATCCCCTTGCTGTCCAAGGGACTCACAGGAGTCTTCTTTAGCACCACCGTTTGAAGGCACCAATTATTTGGCACTTTGCCTTCTATACAGTCTAGCTCTCACAACTGTACATGACCACTGGGAAGATCATAGTCTTGACTACATGGACCTTTGTCAGCAGAGTGATGTCTGGTTTTCAACACACTGTCTATGTTTGTCATAGCTTTTCTCCCAAGAAGCAACTGTCTTCTGATTTCAGGGCTTCAGTCACCATCCACAGATTTTAGAGTCCAAGAAGAGGAAATTTGTCACTGTTTCCAACTTTTCCCCTCCTATTAGCCATGAAGCAATGGAGCTGGATGTCATGATCTTAGTTTTTCTAACAATCAGTTTTAAGCTGGCTTTTTCACTCTCTTCTTTGGAGGCTCAGACACTATTACTCATAATACCTAATGAAGTGTAAATGCTATGCAAGTAGTTGCAATTACAATTAACCCTTGAACAATGCAAAGGTTAAGGGTGCTGAACTTTTCTCAGTCAAAAATTCTCATATGACTTTACAGTCAGCCATGCATATCTGTGGTTCTACATCCATATATCAAACCAACCACAGATTATCCAATACTATAGTATACTTTATTGAAAAAATCTGGATATAAATTGACCTGTGCATTTCAAACCTATGTTGATCAAGGGTCAACTATATAATGTAAATGCTATTTAATTACTTGCCAGTATGTGGCAAGTTCAAGTTTTGTTTTTTGGACCTTTCTGGAATATTTTTTTCAAATATTTTCAATACATGGTTGGTTGAATCTGTAGATGCAGAACCAACACATATGGAAATCAGACCATATGTGGCATGAAATTAGATGCTACCCTAGATTAGGCTAGAGACTACTGTCAAAGTCATATAAACAATTACCACAGCAATTTTTTTTTAATGTCTAAGACATTACATTGTTAAACAAATGTATTTGAATACAGGTCACTTTGAGAGAATGCTCATAAACTGCCCAGTGCTGGGAGTGTCAAATCAATCTGATTAAATCCTCTTACAGAGCTGAAATACAGGATGAATCACTCAACTGAGGATGCTTCTTCAAAGAACAGCAAATGACTCTCCCAGTATATTTTTATATAGATTATTGCACCCCTGTTTCTGTGTGACAGGTGGAGAAGATTCTTTCTTGCAAAAGCTTCCAACACTAAAAGAAATCAACTTGAGAGTGTTGAGAAAACTGATCAGCAATTAGGTCAAATATTACCAAATTAACTATTAAATAATTGACCATGATAAATTGAGTAGTTGTTAATTTCTGTTATATAAAATATATAATAAAGGAAACTTCTACCTTTTTTAAGCCCTGTCACCTCATCCTGAGCCAATCCTACCCATGTATCTTCTAAGCAAAAATGTTAAATGAAGGATATTTTTATGTAGGAAATTCACCTCAGCAAAATTCAAGAACCTCAATACTCAAACTTAGACTTCACTCTCCATAGGTTACAAAAAGAGAACTAAGTTATATATTTTACATGCTGAGTTTTTTAGAAAACTTGTACCTCATGAGACAAGAACAGTTGTCAAGCTAATCAAAAGGAAGTGCGTGGGGAAAACAGGGCACTTTAGACCATGTTCACCACTGAAATGAGATTTACAGAGACTTAGCTGAGTGTCCCTTCCAACAATAAGCTAAGCAGTGCTAACAATGATTACAAAGTGGGTGAAGTATCAGAAGCCACTCCAAAGACATATCTACAGGTCTGGATCCAACCTGTTGATGTTGTTCAGAGATGGGGACAGGTAGGCAGGCAAGAGTCAAATTGGGAGATGACAACTCCTAATCCCAATCTATTGAAACAAGTCAACTACTGAGGGGTATCAGGAGTAGGTTAGTAATAGATCCGGGGGTAAGTGAGCTGTGTGGTAAGAAAATCAGAATAAATTCCTAAAGAAACAGAAAAGTTTGGTGAGGCTACAGCCATCCTTTTTTGGAAGGAATAATAATTACTTTGTTGTGTTTCTTGAGAAAACAATAATTGTCACAAAGTTTACTGATAGTAAGGTACAGGTACAAGCTGTCTGAGGGAATCAAAGCTGGCCCTGAGTACACCTCTGGCCATTGCTGGGCAGCAGCTTCCTTTGCAAGCTGACCTGTCAGGACTTCCATTGCTCTTTTGCTGTGATCAATGTGATAGCCTTTCACTGGATATGTCAGTTCATGCTATGCATGCTAAGTCACCAGTTGTGTCCAACTCTTTGCAACCCTATGGACTGTGGCCTACCAGGCTCCTCTGTCTGTGGGATTCTCCAGGCAAGAATACTAGGGTGGGTTGTCATGCCCTCCTCCAGGGGATCTTCCTGACCCAGGGATCAAACCCGCATCTCTTACATCTCATGCTTTGGCAGGCGGGTTCTTTACCACCAATACTAGTGCCACTGTCTTGTACATTGCATGTTTGTCCTACTCTATGTTTATCTTCTTTACAATGTGACTTTGCAGCTTTGCACATCAAGAGCTTGAGCCCATATTCCCTTCTCCTAAATCTGGACTGGCCTTGTAACTTGTTTGGGGCAGGAAAATGCAACAGGAGTGATGGTGTGCCAGTTCAATCCAAGGTATCAAGCGCCTTCCTTGCCTCTCTCTGTTCATTCTCTTGGAAGCCTGAGCAGCCACTATGAGAACAATCACAGGCTACCTGCCGGATGATGAAAGAACACACGGAACCAAGATGAGCAGCCTCAACAAAAGCCATTCTGGACTAAACAGCCCCCAGCTGACCTGGTAGCTGACTACTGACATAAGCTGCGAAGCCCAGCCCATACTAATGACCAGCAGAATCATCTAAAAAAATTTTTAAATGATTATTATTTTAAGCCAGTAAGTTTTGTCATTTTTTTTTCCCCCATGAGAAAAGCTAACTGATGCAGAAGTAATTGGTTCCTAGAATTGAGGTGCTGCCATGACAAAAATCTAAAATAAGCGCCATTGGCAGTGAGCACTGAGCAGAGGCTGGAAAAAATGGCAAACAAACTCTTAGCAAATGCTGGGGGAAAAAATAAAGCAAATTGTTATTGAAGGTTAGAAAAAATGGCGATCTATGCTTTTTAGAATAAAATAATTGGCAAAAGCGCTGCCTACAGGAACTTGAAAGATGGTGAATGTATATAATTAACTTTTGATTTTGGCTAAAGAGATCTCCACAGAATGTGGAAATGTCAGCTGGTTGGTCCTAGCTGCATGTACGTACAGGAAGAAAGAAATGGGCTAAATAAAGACCTGGCCAGTTTGCAAGAAGAATTTTGAAGGAATAGAGAGGGGACAAAATTTTCTGGGATATAAAGGAATTTGTTTTTTATCTTTAGTCTTCCCAGCCAGTAAAAATTCTCAAAGTAAAATGAGGCCTGAGGAAAAAGATCTATTCAAGAGTGTAGCTCCAAAACCCTTTCTTGAGATATCTGAAAGAATATGTTGTCAAATAGACTCTCTCAAATAGACAAAACTGCTCCTCACATTCTTAAGAGTGTGCTTTCACAAAAGTCCAACTCCAAAGAGACATAAACAAGTCTATTTGGAGATGCACAAGTCTTAGAGACAATCCTGGGTAAGGTTTTTCACAAATGGAATAAGCACAAATCAAACTCATACTAAGTCCATATGACTTGGATATGTAAAAGCAACATTGTCTCACTGAGAATGATTTTGCTCAAATTGCAAAAAGCCCTCTGGACTCCAACTTTATAGTCAGGAAGCTGGCTAAGAAAATTTTTCAAAAGGCTAAGGAAGAAAATCATAAAGGGAAGATGTTCTAGAGGACAGCGCCAGCAGCCCAGAGGGTAGATCCAAGAGCCATGAAAAACAAGTGGGGGACCTACTCCCAAGGAACATTGTTATTGTTGTTCACTCACTAAGTCTTGTCCGACTCTTTGCAGTCCATGGACTGCAGCATGCTAGGCTTCCCCCCAAAAAGATGTCCTTATCATCAAAGGGAATTGGAATGCAAAAGTAGTAAGTCATCAGATACCTGGAGTAATAGGCAAGCTTGACCCTGGAGTACAAAATGAATCAGGGCAAAGGCTAACATTGTTCTGCCAAGAGAACACACTTGTCATTGCAAACACTCAAGGAACATAATCTTGCCTTAATCAAAGAATATTCATTATTCCAAGTTAAGGGAGCCTGACGACTTTCCCACCTAGATTTTAAAAGTGCTATTGGCCAGTCACTGCTATGTACCTCTCATTTTTTGCTCTTTTGGAATGGTAGATCTATTGAGCTTACCCTATTCCTGTATCAATTTATATCAGATGGTTGTGGGATAGATTATTTCATTTAATGAGTCTCTGTATCAGGGAAATTCACATATAAGTTTCATCTGAATTTTACATGGATAATTTACATCCTAGAATTTAAGTTGATATTATAGTCCTCTGACTTTTAGAGATACTCAGATAAGGAAGAATATATGTTACATGGGAAGGGATATGAAAATTGTAGCCAGAAGGCAAACTGGCATATTCCAAAACTGGTAATAATCCATCATTCTTCCTTGTAATCTATGTCATTTGAAATGTGACTATTGAGATACAATGAGAGCTAACTTTGGGCACATTTCTTAAACTTTTCTCAGCTTTTCTTCCTCACTTAAAAAATGGTGAGAAAAAAAAAAGAGTACCTACCTTTTATGTTAAGCACTTAGGGTAACATATACACATATATGGACATATTGTATATATGTATATATTGCACATATATACATATACATTATGTATATATACACACACATATATATAAAATAAATGCTCAATATGTATACAATAAATGCTCAGTCCATATCAATTTAGTCTTACTAGTGCTTCTTAGGGTCTTCACCAATATTATAGCAATTAACCTTGCTATGCACCTGTGATTAGATCACTGTGCTTGGCACTTCATATGTTATGTTTAATCCTTATAACAAAACTCTAAGTAGTTATTTTGACTTCCTTTTTAAATATAAGAAAACCAAGTAATAATGATGTCGACTGTTGTTGTCTAGTCACTAAGTCATGTCCAACTCTTTTGCAACCCCATGGACTATAGCCCGCCAGGTTCCTCTGTCCAGGGGATTTCCCAAGCAAGAATACTGAAATGGGTTGTGATTTCCTTCTCCAGGGGGTCTTCCTGACCCAGGAATCAAACCCACATCTCCTGCACTGCAGGCAGATTCTTTACCAGGGAAGCCCAAAGATGTTGATTAACTGCATCCAAATCTACGATCAAGACAGTCATCAAGCCAAGGTTTGAAAGTCATTCTGAACCTTTCTGCTATACCATGACTTCTGTGGTAGACTGAATAATGGTCCCAATTCTCTCCCCTGTCCTGTCAACACTCACCATTCCTTTATGATGGCCTTATGGTAGGTGGAATTATCCCTAAACTTCGGTATTGGCCATGTGATTTGCTTTGGTCAGTGACTGACAGATGTGACATGAGTAGAAGCTTGAAATATGATTAGACACTTCTTCTTGTCCTCTTATGCTCCTGTCATAGCCATGAGAAGCACACACCCAGGTAGCTGCTCCCCCTCCAGCTGAGTACTCTAAATAGGTAAATGGAGCAGAGTTGCCTTGCCTCCCAGACACAGACAATTACAGATAATCCACAGGCTGCCAGGATGTGCTTTCTTACATGAGCAAGAAGTACTGAGTTTTGTTTGCCATGGATATTTTTGTTATTGCATGTCGCCTAGCAAAATCTGACTGCTACAGCTTTCTAGAGTCTCCAAATATTGAATGATATAGCAACAACAAAATATTTCACAGCCGGAAAGGTTCTATAACTTGATAAGTGAATTTATCATAATAAGATAAGTGAATTTCAACCAGAAATGGGGGAAAACAGCTCTTTCAATATGTAAGGTAATATTTTAAAATCAAGTTTGAGCTTGAGAAATCTATGCACAGATACCTTGTATGAAATTTAACCCTAGTTTTGAGTTATAAATTTTACTTATATAGGGAGGTATTGATTCAGTGGATCTGAGGTTTTCAAACCCCACACTTTTCAAATAGAGGTTTGGTTCTTGACTGGTGCTGAGAGATAACCTCCAAGCCTTTGAAAAATTCTGCCTCAAAGAGTATCTTCATTTATCCAGTGCCTTCAGCTAAGCTAGGTAGTTTATGCTAACAATGTAACTTATGTTGGGAGCTTTGGATCACATGATATTGGTTTGACATTCAGAGGGATTGGAGAGTAAGGTCAACCACATGGGCACTTCATGTCTACATAACCAACCCCAAATTAAAAAAAAAAAAAAAATCTAGACATCAAGTCTTGGGTGTACTTCCTGGCTTAAGAAAACCCATATGTGTTGTCACATAGTGTTGCTGGAAGAATTAGATGCTGTGAGACCCCTAGTTAGTGTTAGAGACTTCTAGCAAAGGTGAACTAGAAGCTTACATCTAGTCTATCC
The DNA here is from genome assembly GCF_023699985.2 of Odocoileus virginianus. Taxonomy (NCBI): domain Eukaryota; kingdom Metazoa; phylum Chordata; class Mammalia; order Artiodactyla; family Cervidae; genus Odocoileus; species Odocoileus virginianus. Next base: position 40,217,880 of record NC_069686.1, on the reverse strand, counting down.
TGGATTCTGCCCTACATGGCTTCCACGTTTGTTGATACCAATCTGTATCCTTTCACTTTAATAAACCCTAACAGATTTCAGAGCTCCATGAGCTCTCCTAGGAAATCCCTGAAACTGAAGGTGGTCTTGGGGATCCCTATCAATACTATTGGCCTCATACATTCTTAAAACCTGATTACTTGCCAGACAAAGATAAGTGAGCAAATGTATTGTGAAGGGATGTCACTAAATCCCTAGTGAAGGGTGCCGCAATATCTCTAGGAAATCCCTCCAAGTATCCAGAACTCTCTTGGTAGTCAAGGTCCCCTTTTCTTTTAAAATATTGGTTCTGAGGAAAGTATACTTCTGAATTAGATAAAGACTGTCCCAGGATTGGACATCCTCTGGTATAACATTAGAAATATCTGCTTCTCTGAGTACTGTGAAACCTGAGCAATCTAAATGTAGTGAACCTGCTTACTTTCCTAAAATGAGACCAATATTCGAATAGCGTTTGCATTCTAAAACATTTGATCACTCAATATTTGATATATAGGACAATCCGATGAAGACAAAACTGAGTCACTGAGTCACATTATATGCCGGGGATGGGGAGTGCAACAGACAGCTTTCTTTTTGGGAAAAAGTCCAAATCTCTAGATCAAAAGGTGCCTCATCTGAGGGCTTATAAGTTAGAAATGAAAGATTATGACCTCAAAATTTTATATTCCTCTGGAAAGTATAAGACTGAAGAGGAAGGCTGTCAAAATTATAATGGCATACTTATTTCCAGCAGAGAATTATACACATAACAAAACTATAAAGACAGTTGGGAAAAAAGTATGTGTCAGAAACTACATGTGGCCTTTAAAGCCTAAAATATTTACTATCTGATCTTTTGCAGAAAGAGTTTGCCAACCTCTGTTTTAGAACAGAACTTATCCTTGCCAAGGGTGGTAGGGGTAATGACTAGAATGTAGCATAAGGGGGTTTCTAAAGTTCTAATATTCTGTTTCTTGATATGAGGATTAGCTGCACTAGTGCTCAGTAAGAACTCCCCTGGTAAAGTGTCTGCCTACAATGCAGGAGACCTGGCTTCAATCCCTGGATCAGGAAGCTCTCCTGGAGAAGGAAATGGCAACCCACTCCAGTATTCTAGCCTGGAGAACCTCAAGGACATAGGAGCCTGGTAGGCTACAGTCCATGGGGTCGCAAAGACTCGGACACAACTGAGCGACTTCACTTTCTTTCTTTCTTTCTTTTTCTTTCTTTCAGTGCTCAGTAAAACAAATTCATCCAGCCATACACCTATGGGGCATGTGTTCTCTATATGAATACTACATTTCAGTAAAAAGTTTTGGGGTATGTAAATGTGTGTGTGTGTGTGTGTGTGTGTATCCCTAGTGAAGAGTGCTGCAACATTTCCCTTTATGATACATTTGTTCTCTTTTCTTTGCCTGACAAGTGTGTGTATACAGACACACACACTATATTGTTGTTTAGTCACTAAATCATGTCCAATTCTTTGCGGCCCTATGGACTGCAGCACACCAGGCTTCCCTGTCTTTCATTAACTCCTGGACTTTGCTCACATTCACGTCCACTGAGTCAAGGATGCCATCCAACTATCTCACCCTCTGCTGTTCTCTCTCCTCCTGCCGTCAGTCTTTGCCAGCATCAGGGTCTTTTCCAGTGGATCAACTCTTCATATCAGGTGGCCCAAGTATTGCAACTTTAGTTTCAGCAACAGTCCTTCCAATGAATATTCAGGACTGATTTCCTTTAGGATTGATTGGTTTGATCTCCTTGTAGTCCAAAGCATCCTCAAGAGTCTTCTCCAGTATTACAATTCAAAAGCATCAGTTCTTCAGTCAGCCTTCTTTATGGTTGTTAACTCTCACAGGCGCACATACCTAACTACTGAAAACACCATACCTTTGACTATATGGACCTTTGTCAGCAAAGTGATGTCTCTGCTTTTTAATATGCTGTCTAGCAGAGACATTTTCAATTTAAAAGTTCGGGGGTATATAAATGTGTATTTATGCACACACACACACATATATATATATACAATGACCACCTTTACAACTGCTTTATTCTATACCACCTGAATCTTTCACTTGGATTATTTCAATAGCTTCCTGTAGATTCTTTACTCCCTAGAGTTTATTCTCCCCAGGGCAGCAAGATAACTCAACCAATCTGTTCAAAAGCTTCCTGTGGCTTCTTGTATCTCTCCAAGCAAATTCTGAAGAGCTTGCTTATGACCTACAAGGTTTGTTATGACCTGTGACTTCTCCCCGTCCTTGATCTCTTCTCCTACTATTTTTCCCCTGTTCATTTCAATCTAGTCTGAAGTTCATTTCAATCTAGTGTGAAGTTCATTTCAGTCTAGTCCTTGGCTGTCCTTACAAACACCAAGTAGAACATACTTCCATATCAAGTGCTTTGTATATACTGCTTTTCAACCTCTACTTCTCTTTCCTCAGATATTTTAATGGCTCACTTCCTCACTTTATTTTGGTCTCTATTCAAAAATCACTTTATTAAAGGGGACGAACAGGAAAAATGCTATTCATCTGCACAGTTACATTCTTTCTCTTTACCCTGCTTTATTTTTTTTAATAGAACTTACTTCTACTATATGTATTATATTTGTACTATCACCTGCTCATTCCCATTAGAATGCAAATGGCATATTGGTGACTTAATCAGTTTTGTTCATTGCTTACCTCAATACTTAGAATACGGCCTAAGACTTAGTAGGTGATCAATAAACATCTATTTAATGGAGTATAAATTTGGATGTGGCCATGGAGTGAGGATCCCTATAAACGGTAAGGAAACTTAGAAGTCTCAATATTTTTCTTTTCACTAGTTAGATACCCTGCCTCTGTAGAGGACAGATCCCTCCTACATAGATATGAGGCTTTTGCAAAACAATAACCCTGGTTCAGACTTCGTTTCTGCCAGTTTCTAGCCTGGTGACCACAGTAAGCCTCAGTTTCTTAGGCTATAACCTGGAGATAACTTAAGCAGCTACTTCATGATGTGGTTGAAAGAATCCTATGAGCAAATCCATATAAAGCACTTGGGTTAGACTTGGCACAAGTAAGCACTAAATATATGCCAACTTTTTGTCATTATCATTATTAGAATTATTCTAGTATTGACTGAAAAGTCAATTTAAGGTGGAAGATAAGGAGGCAGAAGATACGTGCTAACACGTTCATATTCTAGGCTCAAGCAGCTGAAGTAAACTGAGGTCAGTTCTAGAGAAGGGGTGGGATTGAAGGGAAATGAAGAAGAATAATTAGTAGAGATCAATGGAAGTTTGAGGAAAGGAATGAAGTAGAGTAGAAGGAGGCCAGGCAGGAAAAACAAACTTTAGCTAACAAGGTGTAGAAAGAATACTAGCAAGGGCGTTCAGAAAGCTGTCACCAACCACTGGCACAACCTTACTATAGTGAGAGGAAGAAGCTGACCTGGCTGGGGACAGAAGTTTTAAAAAAAAAGTCTTTGGGGACTAACTGAGTCAATATTTTGTTGTTTATTCTTAAAGATAGTTACTCAGTACGTCTTAATTCTGGACAATGAGAAGAGGGTTGAACAAGACAAAAGGGAAGAAGGGCGCTTCCCCTACTGTTGACCAAATTCTCCAATTAGTAGATTTTACCACAATTTTAGTGTATTCCATTTTTCAAGCAAATTTATTAACAACTGTCAAAAAATGAATTAAAGTTGCTGTACGGATGTAGATGTACATGATATATGTAGAATTGATAATTTACTGGTAACTTAAAACAATTAGCTGTTTTAGGGATGTAGAAAATTAATATATCAAGGAACACTCAATTTTCTAAAATGACGTTTTATTTGCCTAACAATTTCAAAGCTTCTATCTTCCTTGAACTTACTAATATTTAAGAATAAAGTTAATGTTGGAGAAAATTAAAGGGGAAAAATCTTACTTTTCATAACGCCAGAAATAAAAATAATGACAATAAAAGTAAAATATTGTGATTTCACCGTGTGTGAGATACCCAATAAAGTATACTTTTAAAAGAACCTGAAAAAAATTTGCCTCTTGCTACCATGTAATATATTCCACTTATATACTAAAAAACACCTGTTTAAATTATAGATTTTTACAGAGGTATTATTTCAGGATCATAAATGCTGAATTCCCCAATTGTCATTCAGTTATGAATACTTCTAAATAAAAAGGGCCAATTAACTAACATGGAACTCACTTTCTTCTCAAAGTAATTTTCTATCCTATTAGTTTTATATCACAACTGATGCAGAAAATGCTTCAAACACTATATATCACTCCCTAGCATAGCTTATAAAAACTCAACCTAAGAGAAATTACTCAAATCTTGGTTAATTTGTTATTTATTTGAAAACCAGAATGTATTTTCCAGTTTAATTACAGACTACATTCTATACAAACTCCTTTCAAACATAGCTGATTTGACAAAAAATAAAACAAAAAACAAACTTGCAATGCTCTCTTCTGAAATAAAATGTGAATCTGAAGCTAGTGAATTCATCTATAAAACCTTGAAGTTCTACCCAAACACATAACAGCAATCTCAAAAGCTATTGTTTGTTTTCCAACTGCATTAGTGTCTAATTCACATGGCATGTGACATTGTGGAATCAATAGTCTCATCTGCCCCATGTTTTTTCATATTCTAGAGGAGTGAATTTGATATTTCAACCATAACTCATTCTTATGAGAGAGTGTAAATACTATTCATGCCTGTCTGTCTTACACACACAGACCCATAGACACACACACAGCTGTATGTATATGTAACTAATTATATTAAGGAATATGTCTGGGAAAAGGTCCATTTCATGCAAAGATAAAGATCAAAGCCACCCTATCAATAACAAAAAAGCTTATCAGCTTACCTGGATTTATCATCACTGGTTATTATCATAAAACCACTGCACAGATAACCATTTTCCCAACACAAATAGCATATTCACCAACCAAAACATCTTTAGTCCAAAGTGAAAATGCTATTTAAAAACAGTATATTTTAGCAAAGAATTGAAAACTGTACTGTCTGATGTACTCATGTGAATTTGTACATTCTCATCTGAAACTAAGTCTGCCATTAATTCACTGGACTTGTATGAAGATTAGAAAACTTTGGTTATATGTATCATAATATATAGCTTATTTACTGAAACCCTACATTCCTGTTATAAGGCAACATGGTACTTACAGATATTTAAACATGATCCTTAATTACCTGTTTCCATGAATAATTAGCCTTAAGTATTCACACAGACAGGAAGGATGAAAATTTATATATTAGCCTATATGAGTTAAATTGAGCTATAGGGAAATTCAAGAGGAATTTTTTTTACTTGTCAGTCACCGCCAGAGTAATTATTAGGCCTGCTTATATTTTAGGTATAGATTTTAGATTTATCTTAAAATTTAGATAGTGTTCTGGTTCCTAATACAGTCTACTTCCAAGGTTAGGCAAATGAATGCAATTATATTTAATTTAATGGAAAAAGAGGGTGTCCATTTGTTTTGTAGCTTTTTTTTTTTAGGTGAACCTGACATGATATCTAAAAAGGCTTAGCTGTATATGAAAATAATCAGAAACCTCGGATGAAAATGTCATGCCTTATCTACATCAGTTATTCCATACTCACTGGATAGTATTAGATGATCTGTAATAGCTCAGGTGGGGAATAGTATATTGAAGGAAACTTCATCTCTACTGCCCATCACTAACTAACCTGGGTTTTTCATTCATCCCACTCCATTTGTGAACATAAAATGTTCAGGAATGTTAAAAACATCTATGAGCAAAAGTGGTGTTCCTCAACACCGCTCCTTACTTCCTGCCTGTGCATCTATAGTTTTATTATATCAATTCAAATATGAATGGTCAGTCTGGCTATTTATCTTTTATAATTCACTCTGCTTTATGAGTTGTGAATTAAAATCTAGAAAGTTTACCTAAAAAATTATCACCAATTGCCAAGAACCAAAATCTCCACAATGAAGTTGAAGAAAAATGGATACTTTGTGAAACATAATCAATAACCAAAAACAAATGTCTAAGAGAAAAATTCAAATTGTAATTGTATCTGTCTCACTTCTTACTATATGTTTTAAATGCACGTGATGTTGTATACATGCAATTTTGTCCAATTACAAAAGTTTCTGAAACTCATTGTTATCAAATTGATAAATGAACTTTAATCAGCGGGATTATTTTGATGACTAAATAAACAAATGCATATAAATCTCAAAGAAAAAGTAATGCCTAAGTTTGAGGGAAAAAAACAAAATAAAACCAAAAGTGGGAAGTGGGGCAACAAACGGGTCTATGTAGAATTTTGCAAGTTTTTAATAACTCTAAAATTGTTGATCAGACAAACATGGAATTCTCCAAAACAGCAAAAGAGGTCCTAGAAGCTTTTATACTCTTACATGAAAACATATTTCAACAGAGAGGCTTTCTGACCAATCAAGGTTGGAAATCAGCTATACTTTAAAAAAGAGCAAAAAAGAAAAATCCAAAGTAATTAGAAAAAGTTTTCAAATAATAACATACTTATTATTTTTATTCTTATACTTGACAGTAAACTGTTGGATTAATTTTTTATCACAGTATATTCTATGCTACTTTTATGCTCAGGAAAATGACACTGATATATATAAATTTCCTTGAGAATTAAGTTTCTGTAACTTTCATTTAAAGGTATCTCAAGCTTTTGCTTCTTAGTGTTTTATGTCTTTAGTTTTTGTAATTTCACTTTGTTAAAATATTATGTTATTATTTACACTATAATAAAAGACAGAATATTAAGATTAAAAATCTATGATGTACTATCTTCTAATCACTTTTGATACATAAGATTTAAGTAATATATAGACCACAAAGTAAACAAACCTTCCTAAAGGACAATATCAATACATTGGAACCTATGAACAATTTACATCCTTAGTAACTTAAAAACACTTTGAGAAGACTCAGGAGAAATTAGTTTAGGACCAAAATAAAGATATTATTTCATGACCATATTCACAGATGGTAATGAGTTGATAACCATTTTCAAGAATGAAAGCAGGTTCTATGAATATAAGACAAAAATACTAACAAATAAGTAAACAAACTTCAGATAGATTATTCATGCAACATCCACCGCTGAATTTTTTACCTTACAAGTGAGATATTTTATTGACAGAGCTTAAATGCAGTAACATTCTCTTAAGGAAAAATCATAGATGGTATTTCATAATTGGAGGAAATCTTTAAGCAAAAAAAAATAAATGTATTTCAGCATCAAATTTTGTTAAGGTTGAATTCTGGAAACATTCTGAAGGCAAATAGTTTTTTGAAAAATACATAGGAAACATGAACTTATGGTAAAGCTTAACTAATACTAATGAAAGTTTTTCTCTTAAATCCACAAATAAATTCTTGTTTTGAATACCTATCAAGCTAATTTAAGAAAGAGGTATCAAACATTCTATTTGTGATGTTTAGGAAGTAAAGTCATTCATTACAGTGGGCCAGGTCAATAGTCTAAATTATAAGAGATGTATATAAAATGTATAAAAGGCTTCCAGGGTATCCAACACCACAAATGAATCGCTGAAACGCATCTGATTTTCAGTATGTCTTAACCCCAGTGCTCATTTCCATTTTCTCTCTCAGACAGGGAGCTGGCTGTAACCCATGCTTTTCACAACCACAAGTTCTTTATCCCTAAATAACCGAATCCTCAAGAGAGCAGCAGACAGCGGGAGAAGACAATTTATTTAGAGAACTATTATGTGAGGAAGAAAACAAGTTGCCATTTCCAATTTGGAACTTAATTAGGGAGACAATCGCCTCCTGACTGATGTGCTGTGTTCCCTTTGGATATTTATGTGGGACAGTAATTGGAGTGTATTTTCCTGTTTCATTTCACATTGTCCAGGAAAGAGTTTCTCATGCTCCATGGCTTCCTAGTTAGAGTCAGAAGAAAACATCTTGCAGCTACTGTCCTGTGCCATGGCCACATGCCTTCTAGACATTGTCAGCTGGTGAAACTTTTCCATTTAATTCTGCCAAACAGCTGAGATAACAGGACTATTAGAAGGAAAAGGTGGTGCCACGGGACTTAGGTGATTGAGGGCTTTCAACCACTCAGAAACATCGAGAAAGTCACTCTTTAAAAAAAACTGAAATAAATATCCCCAAATTCAATTGATGTGAGTATATGTACGTAAATATACAAAACAGGTAAGGTTTTAGAGACAGAGGTTGGACATTAAATGTCGTATTATCAACAGTTTATTCAATCTAGGTCTAAATGGCATCATGGTGGGTCATGTGACCCTTGACAAGATCAAGAAAGAAATGTTATCTTTAAGGAATTGTCTCGCAGATGCTGGGAGAATGTTATTCTTGGCTGAGCAGTTGTTCCTGCGAATGAGGAGGATTGCTTGGTGCCTAATGCAGATACACCATGCCAAAGACAGTATCAAATAAAAGATAGTACTGAGACCCATTCGCTTCTCCAAGGGATCTTCCTGACCCAGGGATCAAACCTGGGTCTCCTGCATTGCAAGCAGATTCTTTATTGTCTGAGCCACTAGCAAGTCCATCAAATAAAAGATAGTACCAAGACCCACTACACTTCCAAAGAGATCCTTTCAAGTGTGGGTGGAGATAGCTACCTCCATACACATGCAGAGAAAATCAATTTTTCTTATCTCTTACCTATGAACTGTTTGACTGCTCACGTGGGAAAAAATTCACAGGCTCTCATCACATTGTCCAAGTGATAGGCAGTGGGGTAAGGGGAGAGACATGTTTATTACTTACTATGAAGTAATCACTAAGAAATTTCTCTGATCTCATTTATACTGAGGATAAAATTTTAAATAAAAACCCAGTATATATGTTGAACAGCTGCTTTGATGCACTAATCAAACCTTACTACAAATTTATGAAGTAGTTATTATCCTCAGTTTTTATAGGCTAAAATTTGAGTTTAAAATTTAGTAGTTAAAGCAAGTAATATGGCTATTAATAACTTTATTGACCCTTTGTTCATGTCCTTATTTATTTCACAGAAGTATATTTTTCCTAGATATGTCAGCCTTAATATAACACACCCTGGTTTTGAAGAATTAAGAATACTTTGGATTATCTGTAATAGTATCAATTTTTCAAAATAGTTTGAAAAGTGGCTTCACTATATCTGTAAGCACCTAAAACAGAGCTAGGCATGCCTACATTCTATTGAATGCCTACATTCAGTAGACTGGTTCATATGACACTGTAAAAGTATCAGGAGAGAAAACTGCCGATCAGCAGCACTGCCAGATATTATGTAGACAAATCACCACATGGCTAATTTGCTAGTCCTCCATGCCCCATAATATGGAATGTGATGAAAGTTTATGAAAAGTTTTATGCTGTATAATAAACCATGACATAATCAGAAATATACTAAACCAGTTCAGTCTCCTATTTTCTTAACTTCATGAAATGCTAAGATCATGTTCTAATAACTTTTGCTTTCTGAGAGTTTGACAAGTTGCAGACTTTAAAACTTGATAATATATAGATATAATTTTTTTCATATTTAATATTGGATACATTATTCAGAATGGGACATGGCTATGATAATAAGACACCCCAAGTCTCAGATGCTTCACATTGTAAACATTTTTTTAAAACACTTTTTTCACTTTATTGAATTATTTGACATATTATTGTAGAGTCTACAACGTGCTGATTTGATACACCTAAATAATTCAGTATGATTGCCATTGTAGCAGTAGCTAGCACTTTTGTCACTTTATATAGTTATTTCTTTTCTGTGGTGGGAAAAATTTAGACCTAGCCTCTTAGAAAGTTTGATGTCTATAACACAATATTGTTGTCTATCCAGTATATACTTTTCTTTCTCCAACACATTATATGCCTATCAGAGCTCTGGTAGAGGCTCTGTTACTCATCACCCTCATTCCAAGATTCAGGCTCATGGAGCAGCTGGTGTTTGTAATATATCCAGCAGCCATGGGAGAGAGCAAGGCACATGGTACACTCGCTGTCAGAGCTTACAAACCGTGTCGCATATACCATATCTCTGCTCATGTTTCATTGTTCAAAACCAGTCACAGAACCATACCTATTTATAAACAAAGGAGAAATACCACACCACCACTTACTCAGATGGACCAGAAATATTTGATAAAGAACTCTAAAAACTCGTCTTTTGATAAAGACGAAAAAGCCTGCTTCACTCTCTTCCCTGCATGTAAATACATTCACCCTCCCCAAAAAGAAACAATCCATGTGGTCACATTTTCAAGCTTAAAATACAGAATCTCTAGATAATCCCTGCTGCCTTTTCATCAAAACCAGTTAGAACTCCTCTTGATCAATATGAAATAAAAAGACAAGCCTACTACATTACTTTCTATCATATGTTCATACTTGGACCCTATAATTTGGTCTTTAAGTTACAGGATGTTAAAGAGGGATTCCACTAGTCCAGTAAAGGAATGAATATCTAAAGGTATTCTAGATATAAATATGGTGACATATGGGACTTTGTGTCTCCCCCACCCCCACAATTTTATATAGAGAAGGTGATCAGAGCTTCCATCATATGAGGGATATGTGTGTTTGTGTCATGTTAACACCATGATTAGTTGTTGTTGGTGGTAATCAGAATTTAAAATGTGGGTAAAAGAATGTGATGGGATGCTGAGATAAGATATGGTTGGACTATGCTGGATTAACTGCTGTTAAGTCAGTATCACTGTCATCCCATTTGATAATCTTCTCTTCATTGCAGAAGAGACTAGTATCACATTCCCCAGAATCCTTTTTCCAGAACGGCTTCCTGTAGAGTTAGAGTCTACCACTGACAGTCACCCATGTGAGCTTTGGAAAATAGAAGGGAAGAAAATATAATTATTCAGTGGAGGCAGTTGCAGCCAGACACATGAGCAGGTATCAGTTGCGAAGTGTGCAGGTAATTCAGAGTGGACTTTTGCAAAGTCTGCACTTCAGTGCTCACTGCAGCTGGCATAGCTGATAAGGCCCCTTGGGAGCCACTCTAACTTAATTGCAACTGTCTGAGGCAAACGCAGGACACGTCTCAGAGGTACCTGAGTTCTGCAGTGGCTCCAGCACAAGCTCCTGAGATCCACCACTTCCATTCTGCTGGCCAAGCAAGCTAGTGACAGCTTACTGCCTTTCTCTGTTCTGGCATCCCCAACTGTAGATGCCTCTGATTCTGTATGTTATTAAAGACATGTCGACCAGTTCTTGTTTTTCTAAACAAATACTGACTGATGCCCTGAGTAATACTGAACATCCTTATGGAAGACATTTGACATCATCCACAGATGGTGCAGGAACAGCCAAGAGGAGCTACCCCACATCCAAGGTAAGGAGCAGCGTCTGTGCTTTGCTGGAGCAGCCGTGAACAGATACCCCACGTCCAAGGTAAGAGAAACTCAAATAAGACGGCAGGCACTGAGAGAGGGCATCAGAGGGCAGACAGACTGAAACCACAATCAGACAAGTAGGAAATCTGATCACATGGACTACAGTAAGGTCTAACTCAATGAAACTATGCCATGCCGTGTGGCATCACCCAAGACGAATGGGTCATGGTGGAGAGGTCTGACAGAATGTGGTCCACTGGAAAAGGGAATGGCAAACCATTTCAGTATTCTTGCCTTGAGAACCCCATGAACAGTATGAAAAGGCAAAAGATAGGACACTGAAAGGTGAACTCCCCAGGTCAGTAGGTGATCTTCCCAATATGAACTCCCCAATATGAAAGATGAATTCCCCAATATGCTACTTTAGATCAGTGGAGAAATAACTCCAGAAAGAATGAAGGGATGAAGACAAAGCAGAAACACCACCCAGTTGTGGATAGGAATGGTGCTAGAAGCAAGGTCCGATGCTGTAAAGAGCAATACTGTATAGGAACCTGGAATGTTAGGTCCATGCATCAAGGAAAACTGGAAGTAGTCAAACAGGAGATGGCAAGAGTGAATGTCGACATTCCAGGAATCAGCGAACTAAGAGGGACTGGAAGGGGTGAATGTAACTCAGATGACCATTATATCTACTACTGTGGGCAGGAATCCCTTAGAAGACATGGAGTAGCCAACATAGTCAACAAAAGAGTCCAAAATGCAGTACTTGGATGCAATCTCAAAAACAACAAAATGATCTCTGTTCATTTCCAAGGCAAACCATTCAATATCACAGTAATCCAAGTCTATGCCCCCACCAGTAATGCTGAAGAAGCTGAAGTTGAAGGGTTCCATGAAGACTTACAAGACCTTCTAGAACTAACACCTCCAAAAGATGGCCTTTTCATTATAGGGGACTGGAATGCAAAAGTAGGAAGTCAAGAAACACCTGGAGTAACAGGCAAATTTGTCCTTGGAGTGCAGAATGAAGCAGTGCAAAGGCTAATAGAGTTCTGCAAGAGAACACACTGATCATCGTAAACACCCTCGTCCAACAAGACAAGAGAAGACTCTACACATTGACATCACCAGATGGTCAATACCAAAGTCAGATCTTTGCAGCCAAAGATGGAGAAGCTCTACACACTCAGCAAAAACAAGACCCAGAGCTGACTGTGGCTCAGATCATGAATTCCTTATTGCCAAATTCAGACTTAAATTGAAGAAATTGGGGAAAACCACTAGACCATTCAGGTATGACCTAAATCAAATCCCTTATGACTATACAGTGGAAGTGAGAAATAGATTTAAGGGACTAGATCTGATAGACACAGTGCCTGATGAACTATGGATGGAGGTTTGTGACATTGTACAGGAGACAGGAATCAAGACCATCCCACCAAAAAAGAAAAAGCAAAATGACTGTCAGAGGAGGTCTTACACATAGCTGTGAAAAGAAGAGAAGTGAAAAGCAAAGGAGAAAAGGAAAGATATACCCATTTGAATGCAGAGTTCCAAAGAATAGCAAGGAGAGATAAGAAAGCCTTCCTCAGTGATCAGTGCAAAGAAATAGAGGAAAACAATAGAATGGGAAAGACTAGAGATCTCTTCAAGAAAATTAGACATACCAAGGGAACATTTCATGCAAAGATGGGCTCAATAAAGGACAGAAATATTATGGACCTAACAGAAACAGAAGATATTAAGAAGAGGTGGCAACAATACACAGAAGAACTGTACAAAAAAGATCTTCACCACCCAGGTAATCACGATGGTGTGATCACTCACCTAGAGCCAGACATCCTGGAATGTGAAGTCAAGTGGACCTTAGGAAGCATCACTACAAACATAACTAGTGGAGGTGATGGAATTCCAGCTGAGCTATCTCAAGTCCTAAAAGATGATGCTGTGAAAGTGCTGCACTCAATATGTCAGCAAATTTGGAAAACTCAGCAGTGGCCACAGGACTGGAAAAGGTCAGTTTTAATTCCAATCTCAAAGAAAGGCAATGCCAAAGAATGCTCAAACTACCCCACAATTGCACTCATCTCACATGCTAGTAATGCTCAAAATTCTCCAAGCCAGGCTTCAGCAATACATGAACCATGACATTCCAGATATTCCAGCTGGTTTTAGAAAAGGCAGAGGAACCAGAGATCAAATTGGCAATATCCACTGGATCATCAAAAAAGCAAGAGAGTTTCAGAAAAACATCTATTTCTGCTTTATTGATCATGCCAAAGCCTTTGACTGTGTGTATCACAATAAACTGTGGAAAATTCTGAAAGAGATGGGAATACCAGACCACCTGAACTGCCTCTTGAGAAACCTGTATTCAGGTCAGGAAGCAGCAATTAGAACTGGACATGGAACAATAAACTGGTTCAAAATTGGGAAAGGAGTATGTCAAGGCTGTATATTGACACCCTGCTTATTTAACTTATATGCAGAGTACATCCTGAGAGATGCTGGGCTGGAGGAAGCACAAGTTGGAATCAAGATTGCCAGGAGAAATATCAATAAATAGCCTCAGATATGTAGATGACACCACCCTTTTGGCAGAAAGTGAAGAAGACCTAAAGAGCCTCTTGATGAAAGTGAAAGAGGAGAATGAAAAAATTGGCTTAAAGCTCAACATTCAGAAAACTGAGATTATGGCATCCAGTCCCATCATGTCATGGCAAATAGATGGGGAAACAGTGAAAACATTGGCTGACTTTATTTTGGGGGGCTCCAAATACACCATAGATGGTGACTGCAGCCATGAAATTAAAAGACGCTTACTCCTTGGAAGGAAAGTTATGCATCCTAGACAGCATATTAAAAAGCAGAGACATTACTTTGTCAACAAAGGTCCATCTAGTCAAGGCTATTGTTTTTCCAGTAGCCATGTATGGATATCAGAGTTGGACTATAAAGAAACCTGAGTGCAGAAGAATTGATGCTTTTGAACTGTGGTGTTGGAGAAAACTCTTGAGAGTCCCTTGGACTGCAAGGAGATCCAACCAGTCCATCCTAAAGGAGATCAGTCCTGGGTGTTCATTGGAAGGACTGATGTTGAAGCTGAAACTCCAATACTTTGGCCACCTGATGCGAAGAACTGACTCATTGGAAAAGACCCTGATGCTGGGAAAGATTGAGGGCGGGAGGAGAAGGGGACAACATTGGATGAGATGGTTGAATGGCATCACTGATTCAATGGACATGGGTTTAGGTAGACTCTGGCAGTTGGTGTAGGATAGGGAGGTCTGGTATGCTGCGGTTCATGGATTCTCAAAGATTCGGACACGACTGAGCAACTGAATTGAACTGAATAGATTATACTGCATGGCTGTTCAAGTAACATATATATTTTTTAATAAATATCTAAACAAAGATTTACAATCATTATAATAATAAAAATAATTATACATTTTGTACATATTGTTATTAATTTTAAGGTAAAATTATCAATTGTATTACATTGTCAGGAAACATATTCTTAAGAAATCAACCTAAAATTTCCCACTGAATCTTCATAAACTCACAAGAAACAAATGGGTAAAGTAAATTTATTTGCATTGCTTTTAATTTTAATTCAGTTGAAATTCAAGCAGAAATAATTTTTTAATTACTTACATGTAATTTTTTTATTTAAACCTAATAAAGTCTGTTAGTAATGATACAAAATTCCACTTTCAAGCATAAGGAATTATAGATGAGAGATATGTACAGTTTCAAATTACCCAGCATCTTTCACAAGTGACATGTCTGAAAATCTAAGAAGTAGCTCCCGCCCCTAACAGACTATCACATCCCTATTTAGTTTCTTATTTGTCTCTGTCAGGCTGATCCATGGGTTTAGTCCCCAAGTCATCAAAATGAGCCTTGGCATTGATCACTAAAATTTATGATACTTTGAAAGATCGCACCTGATTAATGGTACAACCACGCTTATGTATTTTCATAGCCATATTCATTCACAGTCAGTGCTAGGAGCATGTTGAAATTGTGGGAGGACTTTTAGATAAACTGGAGATTGGCATAAATCCTGGCATCTCTACTTCTGTACAAGTTAAAAGTTGCCACGGTTCTTAAAGGAGTACCAAAGACTTGAAATTATATTTCACCCAACAGATGTTTCACTTCGGCCCAAGCCCACAGTCTAAAAGTTAAATTTTGAAATGTTTTCAAATCATTAGACACCTAAAAGTTTAAAAACTGGCACTCTTTCATAGACTAAGTCTGATTTACCTATCCCACACTTTGGCTCCTTTCTTTCCTCTTAGAGCTTCGTTTTAATAGATTAGCATCCTTGAGACTTGGTTTTCTCATGTGTAAAATAGAGGTGCATCTTTCAGAAGGTTGTTCCAAGAGTAAATGAGACAACCCAGTGCTAGGCATTTAGTAGCTATTAATAACTCTTACCTTTTAATTTTCTTATTAAATATCCTTTAACATATATATCAAATAAAGAATAAAATGATTCAAGTATAATCAAAGGTCATCAAACCATTTTTTAACTTCCTTGTCTCAATTCCAGATTTTTTTCTTTTAAATCCGCTTAAGAATCCATATTATTTCACGGCTTTCTTACTGCATCAGTAAATCGGGAGTTAAGTGATCACATGCACAACTCTCCTAGGTGGTCTTTCTGGCCCCCACAACCTAAAGTTGGACTAAACTTTGCTCAGTCTATCACATCTAAGATCACAATCCAGGGTGGTATGCCCCTCGGCAAATGAATGCAAAAACCACAACAACTAATGAGGAGCAAAGTAAAAATCAATTAGGTGAATGTGAACAGAATTCTTGGAAGTGATATCCACATTCCTTGAAATTCCTTTTTTTATCAATATTGGTTCCCACATTTGTGTGTCTAGTTGAAATTTTCTTTCTTTAAACTATTGCTTTCCACAGTAGTATATAGACCTCCCAAGCATCTTACATGTGGGAAATTTGAGGTCTGTGCTCACCTGTCTTCTCACTGCATTCCATAAAATATGAGCTCACCCTCCACAGCTTTCAGGAGCTTTTGAAGTTCTCTTCATGTATCCTGTCATGCTATTAAATTGTTTTTCCATGTTATTTTCCTTAAATAAACTATATTGTTTTGCCTGTAAGACTGCCAAAGTACAAAGGAATGTTTTTAACAAATTTCAAAGATTCTTATTTTCATCAAACATAAATAACTTCAAGTCCTCCTAAAGATTACAAACTTAAAAAACTGAGGTGGGAACAAGCACCTGCTATGATGTCTAACTTCCACACCTGGAATATTTATTTTAAGGCATCCTTTTCCTGTTCATATCAAAGATTTGCTTTTTTCCACAATTAATTTATGAACCTTATCACCTGACTTATTTTTCATGAGAGAAAACAGGTTACCAGACCCTGTGGATAAAAACATCTTACAGTAAAGGGAAACAGATGGTAATTCAAAGTGGCATTTACATGAACACTACGGACAAGTAAAAGCAAAACATTTCTGATTCATGACTGATCTCAATCAACCTGACGAAGGCAAAAAATGCAAATGACTGGAGATAAAGAGATTTTCTAAACTGAGTGCCAGGACAAGGTTAGAATCCTATCCTTCTAAAACATGTGTGTTAAATGAGAAGTAATTTTCTTCAACTTATGTAAGTAAAGCAGAAGTGCTGCTTCAGTTTTGCTCTGCCTTTTGTCAGTGATCACAGATCCCATCCCTGAAAACAGCCTGCACACATTCAGCACTGTTTAGTAAATAGCTTATTATCTGAAACTTTTCCAGTAGCAGTTATTATGGGAGACAGAAAATAAGGTACGAATTTAACTTCAGCCAGACCTGAGTTCTAATTCTATACATCAACTGTGCTGTGCCTGATGTCTACAAACCTTATTTTCTTCACCTTAAAATTAAAAAATGAAATGAAAATAATGATCATTATTTCACAGATTTTTAGAGTTGGGATTTTTAAGACAAAGGAAATAATAAATGTTTTTTTCCTCTATCAGTCTTTCTTAGCTTCTCACCCTTTCCTTATGCTGATTTGTCCGTTACTTTATCCCCTGACTTCTTCATTTAGATATTTTACATTCGACTGCAGCCACGAAATTAGAAGACAACTGCTTTTTGGCAGGTAAGTTATGGCAAACCTACACCATGTATTAAAAACCAGAGACATCACTTTGCTGGCAAAGGTCCATATAGTCAAGGCCATGGTCTTTCCAGTAGTCACATAAGGATGTGAGAGCTGGACCAGAAAGAAGGCAGAACACCCAAGAATTGATGCTATTGAACTGTGGTGTTGGAGAAGACTCTTGAGAGTCCCTTGGACTGCAAGGAGATCAAACCAGTCAACCTTGAAAAGGAAATCAACCCTGAATACTCATTGGAAAGACTGATGCTGAAGATGAAGCTCCAGTAACTTTTGCCAGCTGATATGAACAGCCAACTCTTTGGAAAAGACCTTGATGCTGGGAAAGATGGAAGGCAGAAGGAGATGAGGGTGACAAAGGATCAGATGCTTGGATGGCATCACTGATTCAATGGACATGAACTTGGGCAAACCCCACTATATGGTGAGGAACAGGGAGGCCTGGCATGCTGCCTTCCCTGAGGCCGTGAAGAGTCAGATACAACTTGGTGACTGAACAACAACAATCCTCAAAACACTCCTTTGAAGTAGGTAACTTTATCTCCATTTTCAAAGAAGGAAATGGAAGTTTACAGAGTTATATCAGTTAGACTCTATTCAGGAAAATAAATATCACTCTTAGTATTTCCAAGAGAAGGAATTTAAACTTGGCAATTACTTACACAAAGTTATGGAAAAGCAGAAATAGCTCTCAGGGGTAACTGAGGGAACCCAGGAATTAGCCCCACAAAAAAGGAAAGACTCTCCCCCCAAGGTTGGTAGTCAACAGGAAAGACACTGCATCAGGGCCATCCTAAGCAAATTCCCTTTACTCCCTCTTAAGCTGTTAAGAGGGAACTAAAGTCTCTAGAATTTGCAGCCACTGCTGAAGGTACTGCTGAAGTCAGACTGGGTGAGGTACAGTTTCATTCCTGAGTTCAAGTGGCCAGTAAGCGGAATATTCAGGATTCATCTCCAGATCCTTCTGACTCCATTTATGAAATGAATAAAATTTTACAAGTGAAAAATTTTATAAATTATAATTCACAATAGATATTTAAGGTATAAATACAATTTTAGATTAAACATAAATCTTGGAATTTCCTTTAAAAAGAAATCAGAAGGAATCTATAGAACTTACAGTGAGAACTTTTTCAACACTTCTTGGAGTGATTCCATCTAATCTAATGGCTTTAAGTGAAAAACAGGCCTTTACTAAAGGTTTTTTGGATTAGAGTCTAATGGGTTTTTGCCATAGTTTTCATTATGTTATCTTCTCAACCAATGAATTTGACCATGAACTTGCATTTCAAAACACAAAATCAGAAGACTAGAGGAAATACAGAGTAAGATAGCAGGCTGAGTAGATCCTTGTTGTTTAGTCTTATTATCTGTGGTTGAATTAAATTTTTGAAAAAAAAATAAAGTAGAAGGGTTTGAAGTGATGGACAGTAAGATTGAACTCCTAATATGTAGTTCACAACCACCTCATTTCCTAAACTAAAATCCTAGGATAACAAATAAAAGATTTGCAATGAAAGATTGTCAATACAGTGTGTATCAATTTTTCATATATTTCAATTGACAATAATAACAGCAAACGTGTTCAATGAGTAGGCTTTATTCCTGCAAAGTAGGAAATGCATAATGGGTAGAAAAATAAAGAACTCACTTTTCAATACTCAAAACTATGCAGAATTAGAACGCTTATATGTAGATAAACTCTTCCAAGTATTTGTTGAAATTGCTGACCAAAATATCCCAAACTACAGTTGAACTTCTGCCAGCAATAAAGGGCTGTGCTTCAACTCCATTTCACAATTTTTGGGTTTCATAGCCTTTAGGCAAGCACAATTCATACTTGTTACTATGCTTGGAAAGATCTATTTCAAGAACAGTTATACAAACAGAGAAGCTAGTATACATTGTCCTGAAATGCTACTGTGTTTAACAACAAAATAAGACTCTGATTTTTTAAAGTTCTAGATGGTACACCATTTGGGATCCGCATATGAGAAATTTCAAAGCATTGTATCTACAAGCTTTGAAACCCTGTAAGTATTAATATTTTCAAGCATCTGTTTAACTAACTTTTCACATTTTTCCAACTAATCTGTGAATAAGAAAGAATATTTTTTTCTATATGCTTTGTAAATGATGAAAGCAACTGGATTTTGTATGGAAGGCAAGTAGTTGTTTGACTGAGTTATAAATAAAGGATAGATAAAACTAGAAAAAATAAATGGTCCCTTTTACTTATAAATGCAATGGACCAAGAGTTATAATCATGTGAAATATGATGGCAAAATCTCAATGAAGTAATTTCTCTCCACTGGAAATAATAGGTATGAGTTTCTTCACAACAACTTGACTAAAATATTAGTGTTGACATTAAGAAATTCTAGATCTAGATATATAGACAGCTCACCTTGAAAGAATAAAGATTAAAAGACAACATTGATAGGAAAATCCCTGTGTTTAGAACATTATGGAGAAGAGACAAATACAATTGGGTGAGGCATAACATACAGTAGGGCCTATAAAATACCAAAGAAGATAAAATTAACTTCTTCCTTGTCAAGGAAGATAATACCAAAAAGCAAAGAAAATACAAAAGAATATAATTATCGCAATGCAAATCAACAAGTCAATTACCAGTAACACTGTTTCATTATATAATTATGCAGGTAAAAGCCAACGTGGGCTTTCAAGTGATGGGAAAAAAACACTGTAAGTAAAACTGCAGTTGTAAAAGAGTATTGGGTGGGGATGATTTTATTCGATGAGACTGTTTTCGCTAGTGCTTGCCCTTATGCTTATTTTAAGATTGGCATCTCCTTCCCCTCCCATTTGCATGGCCAATGTGAGTCTTATCCAGTAATTCAAGGTCACCTCTAGTACACAACTCCTTCCCCAGTCGGGGGCATGTCACCATCTTCTTTCCAATTGCAGGTGTAGTGTGTTCTTATCCTACTTGCTGTATGTCTCTCCACCTATACAGTAAATCCTTGTAAAGCAGGAACCATTTTGAAAAACTCAGTATATAGTATAAGACATGGCACATGAATGTTTACTAATTAACCATGTCAATACTCTGTTTATAGAAGAAGAGACTGATAAAGAATGAACTTTTCTAATTTGCCAGACTCTGTTCTACAACAATTTTTAGTTGATAAGTTTTGTTGCATTTCAGACTAAATTTTAAAATACTGGCTGTTCATGTTAGGAAAAACCCAGCTTCTGGATTTTTTTATATAAGAAAACCAAAGTCTAAAGTTATTATCTTTGTCAGTTGTTAGATTTTATATAACTGAGTAGACATCAAGTTTTAATGAAAAATTATATTTTCAGTATGGTTTAAAAACTGAATATATCATAATGCTAGAATAAATCCTCTAAAAATGAAAAGCAAAGCAAAAGGAGACTGCATTGAAAGAAAAATATTCTAGTCCTTTACATTTTATAATGATTATTTACTTCTCAAGTTTGAAATTCTAACTTTAAATCTACAGACTTCTCAGTATCTGAGAGTGCCTGATGAATTAATTGTTTTCTTGAAGAATGTTCTTTTTGACTACTAAGGATAATAATGATTAGTTTGTTCAACTCCTTGTGACTCCATCATGGGTAATGCATCATCACAATGTCACCTTGCCTGTCAGGCTCAACGAAGGAGGGATGAGCATAGGCACTTAACTGCTTTCTCTCTTGCTGGAACTGGCAGCTATTATTAAGAGTTAGTACACACGGGCACAATAAGCCAGAGGAGATGTCTTAGCCTCAGCATACATGCTGAACCTGAAAAAAAGTAACTTTGATCTTCAATTCTGCCAACCTGACATCCTTCACAGGCATAACGTTCCCTAAAAATTTCAAAACAAAACCCTCCCATCTGGGATTACTGTCATATAATTTCTGTATCTTGCTGGCTTCAAAAGACTGAATCCTTTAACGTGCTATTTCAGTCATTTTAAAAATAAGAGGATAGAGACTTGGGATGATTGCCCCACATAGAAACTCAGCTGGACAATGATAAAGCATCTGAATTTTAACAGCACACTTTGCAGAACCACAAAATATCCATTCAGGATATAAGAAAAAGAGATATTTCCCATGAGATGTCTCTCTAAACTAGCTATTTAGCTAATTAAAGCCTGATGAGAACTGGATAATTTTCACATAGATTTTGTTTAAGGTTTTACTTGGAGCTTAGAGTTTGTACCCCTAATTCTTACTGTGTCATAAGTATACTTGCTCAATGGATTAAAAAATATATAGAGTTTGGGGAAAAAAATGACCATCACATCCAAAAACTCAGAATCTATGTCCTAGTAATAACAGAAATTAGCTACACCTTCACATTTATATATTACATGTCTATGTAGATAAATACCATTAATCAATATGTAACTACAATAATTTCATGACTGATCTCTGTTAGGCAATCCTATAAATGAAATGGTTCACTTAACAAGAAGAAAAGATTTGGAAGAGAACTGAGGGGAAAAGAAGTCTGGAAAGATACCAGGGCAAATAGTCTGAAGATCATGGTTCCAGTCCCAGCTTGATGAGTAACTGACTGACTTTTGATTTTAGTTAAGACACTTAACCTTCTGGATCTATCTCCTCATGATAAAATGAAGATGATCACTATAGTCTAGATTTAATATACCTTGACTTGGTGCTAATAAGAAATGTGAGAAAGCTACTTCTCTCTTTATTCTAAAGATCAATGAACACTAAAGCAGGCAAAAGTGCTCTAGAGTTAATATACTTATCTAAATATAAACTATGAACCTGTCACTTCCTCACTGGGTAGTTTGGTAACTTAGAACTCTACACATCAGCCAAATAGGGATAACAATTTAAGCTTCCCAGGGTTGTTTTCTAAGTATAAATGAGAGAATGAACATAAAAAAGCATAGTATGGTGACTAAGGAATAGGAATGCTTCAATGAATCTTAGCAACTCTTAGAGTAATACCAATGGTAGACAAAGACAGTACTAGCAGCAGTACCCAACGTTAGTCACATTAAGGAGAGAGAATGCCTTTTAGGTTAACAAAACTTAGTCAGAACATGATTGAAGATAGGAACATAATTCAAAAAAGTAGATGTTATCTCAAAGCAAGATTATTCTGTGACAGAAGCATAGATGTGGAAAGCCACTGAGAAAACATGTGCACTGACTAGGTAAGCACTTTCAACGTGAGAAAGTTGTGGCTGACACATGTTGAGTATAGGTCCATCAGACAAGTATATTTCTATCAAAGGAATTGACATATCAAGTTATGAGTTCCTGATGACATTAAAACTCAAAAAAATTGTTAAAACAATACTTCTTGTTGTGATTCCAAAATATTCAAACAAGTGTCTGATCATTTTTCTTTTCATGTATTTATCTATATAGATAAAATGTAACAATCAGGCTAACAAAATAATTTTTTTTTCCTTCTGTTTGACACATTACTTACTGTGAATCAACAAGCTAACATTCTGGACTTCACTTCAGTCTTTGTGACAATGACAGCAAGAGGCTACACCTGAGTTCAATCAAGACTTCACCATCAAAATGTAGAACTAGTTTATATCATAAAGCCAGACTCTGGCCTGTATTAAATTCATTTAAGTACTGCTTTGAAAATATTTTACCACTTTCTTTTGATACCCAAACCTCTTTAAGTGTCATTTTTTCCTAATACAATTCAATCATATAATCCATTTGCCTATGAACTGAAATATAGGCTCTACCTCATTTCAAACACTTAAAAACACTGAATAAAATATTAACAATTAAACAAAAGAAAAAAAATCATAACAAACCTTGATAGAAAAAAAAATGATTCTGAGTCAGAACAGAAAAAGCACATAAGACAAATAAAAGATTTAAAATATAGGAGAAATACAATATTAAAATAAGCCCAACATAAAAGGAGTAGGACATTATTACATAGGCAGGGAAAAAGGACATGGTCTTCATACCAGAAAAGCCATAGAGTTGGAGCTCTAGTACCTAAATGAGAATTGGACCCTAGGAAATTGTATCTTAACAGAATTACATAAATTATATCCTCAGGTCCAGAAAAGTCCTAAGTTTGTGTGTCTGACTATGATTCCATACATATTTATAAGTTCTTATAGATATATTTATATATGTTTATACATAAAGAGATAACAAATATGGTTATTAAAACTAAGAGCTTGTTTAAATAGTTTAACATCAAATAAATTTTCATTCAAGAAGAATATGTAAACTGGAAAATGGATAAAGCTATATTATCTTGGAAGCAAAAGAGAAATAATTTGTAGACAATATAAAATAACAATTGAGCAGGCTTAAATGAGAGGATCCGATTTATATTGCATAAAAGTTTCAAGAGAAGAGAATATAGTTAATTGGAGATAAACATATTTCAAAGAAATAACTAAGAAGCTTCCAGGTGAAAGACTTGAAACTGGAATTAAATAACCAAAATGAGTCCTGATCCTAATAAAAAAAAATAAATCTAGACATAGATACATTTTATGGTGAAAATGAATATATATATATGTATATATGTCTTTACATATATATATATATACTAAAAGACAGGTAAAAGTTCTAGAAGAAAATAAGGGTTTAAAGAAAAAAAAACATTACTTAAAAAATAATTAAAATCTTATAACAGGTTATTTCTCAATAAAAATTTAAGATGACAGTGAAAAAATACCTTCAAAATGTTGGGACTAAATAAGATTAATCTAAAATTCAAAATTCCAGTGAAATATTATCAAATATTAATGAAAATAGAGGTAGCAAGAGAGAAAGTGAGAGCATTTACTTATGAATGTTTACTCAGATTCTGATTGAAAGGTAGGGATAAACTTATTAAATGTAAACATTAAGACAAAATGTCATGTTAAAATTTTAAGGTCAATCACTAAAAAAACTGAAAAAGAAAATTCCATACAAGTAGAATTTGAAAGGGAGGAATAAATTAATAATCCAACAGAAGGTAAAAAGGTAGGAAAAAAAAAACAATCAAGAAAAGCATGCAGTCAGAAGAAAGCACAAAGTAACAGAAGTCAGTCCAAATATAGCAGCAATTATGGCAAATCTGCATCAAGGTCAACCCAAAGATTGAAAGACAGACTCTCAAATTAACAAGAACAACAGAAAATCATATAATCTGACCATGCGACTAGTCAAAATAAACTAGTGATATAATAATGCTATAATCTCAGCGGCTTAAAGAAATAAATTGCTATTTCTCTCATGAATTTTAAATGTAGTAGTTATCTATTTTTTATCTATAAGACACAATCACCACACCAGAGATCAGTATGGCCCATTGGCTATGCCTGGTCAATTGAAATGAGGCTGGAAAATATAGAGATGATATTCATTATTTTTTGAACATTTTCCCTTTCATTTGATTGTACAGGAAGCAGTGACCAAAATCATCCCAAAGAAAAAGAAATGCAAGAAGACAAAGTGGTTGTCTGAGGAAGCCTTACAAATAGCTGAGAGAAGAAGAGAAGCGAAAGTCAAGGGAGAAAGAAAGATATAACCAACTGAACGTAGAGTTTCACAGAATAGCAAGGAGAAATAAAAGGACCTCCTTAAATGAACAATGCATAAAAATAGAACAGAACAATAGAATGAGAAAGACTAGGGATCTCTTCAAGAAAATCAGAACTATCAAGGGAATATTTCATGCAAAGATGGGAAAATAAAGGTCAGAAATGGTATGTACCTAACAAAAGCAGAACAGATTAAGAAGAGGTGGCAATAATACACAGAAGAACTACACAAAAAGGTTTTAATGACCCAGATAACCACAGTGGTGTGGTCACTCACCTAGAGTCTGACATCCTGGAGTGTGAAGTCAAGTGGGCCTTAGGAATCATTACTATGAACAAAGCTAGTGGAAGTGATGGAATTCCAGCTGAGGAATCCTAAAAGATGATGCTGTTAAAGTGCTGCACTATGTCAGCAAGTTTGGAAAGCTCAGCAAACTCAGTCACAAGACTGGAAAAAGACAGTTTTCAGTTCAATCACAAAGAAAGGAAATGCCAAAGAATGTTAAAACTACCACACAATAGCACTCATTTCACATGTTAGCAAGCTTATGCTCAAAATCCTTCAAGTTAGACTTCAGCAGTACATGAACAAAGAACTTGGAGATGTACAAGCTAGGTTCCAAAATGGCAGAGGAACCAGAGATCAAATTGCAAACATTTGCTGGATCATAAAAAAAGCAAGAAAGTTCCAGAAAAGAATCTACTTCTACTTCATTGATTATACTAAAGCCTTTGACTGCGTGGATCACAACAAACTGTGGAAAATTCTTAAAGAGATCGGAATACCAGAACACTTTACCTGTATCCTGAAAAACCTGTGTGCAGGTCAAAAAGCAACACTTAGAACCAGACATGGAACAACAGACTGGTTCAAAATTGAGATAGGAATACATCAAGGCTGTATATTGTCACTCTGCTTATTTAACTTCTATGCAGAGTACATCATGCAAAATGCCAGGGTAGATGAATCACAAGCTGGAATCAAGATAGACAGGATAAATATCAACAACCTCAGATATACAGATGATACCACTCTAATGGCAAAAAGTGAAGAGGAATTAAAGAGCCTCTTGATGAGGGTGAAAGAGGAGAGTGAAAAAGCTGGCTTGAAACTCAGCATTCAAAAATGAAGATAATGGCATCCAGTCCCATGACTTCATGGGAAACAGATGGAGAAAAAGTGGAAACAGTGACAGATTTCATTTTCTTGGTCTCCAAAATCACTGTGGATGTTGACTATAGCCATGAAATTCAAAGACACTTGCTCCTTGGAAGAAAATTTTTGACAAGCCAAGACAGCATATTAAAAAGCAGCATACTTTGTTGACAAAGGTATGTATATAGTCAAAGAATATGGTTTTACAGTAGTTATGTACAGATGTGAGAAATGGACCATAAATAAGGCTGAAGCCAAAAGAATTATTGCTTTCCAAATGTGGTGCTGGAGAAGAGTCTTGAGAGTCTCTTGGACTGCAAGGATATCAAACCAGTCAATACTAAAGGAAACCAACCCTGAATATTCATTGGAAGGACTGTTGCTGAAGTTCCAAGACTTTGGACATCTGATGCACAGTCAACTCATTGGAAAAGACCCTGATGCTGAGAAAGATTAAAGGCAAAAGGAGAAGGAGTGAGAGAGGAGATGATGATTAGATAGCATTACCACTTCACTGGACATGAATTTTAGCAAACTCTGGGAGGTAGTGGAGGATAGAGGAGTCTGGCATCAGACACAACTTAGTAACTGAACAACTAAAACATCCCTCTCATATACATTTACATGTATCAATAACTCAGTAATATTGTAAGAGAGGGATAGAAAAATATACAACTGGAAAATATTAACCAAGAGAAAAGAAATATACTCATCTAATAACTATGAAACTCACTTTCAATTAGAAGAAATCACTCTCAGATAAAAGCAACAATTTACTAAGAAGAGATAATAAACCTTTGCATGTGTTTAACAAGACAGTCTCAAAATACATATAGATAACATAGAAATGTAAGAAAAACTCAGTAAATCCAGTAACAGACTAAATACATCTCTCTCAGATAAGTATTAGTAATTATATATACCTAAAATATCCTCAGATATGCACAATTTATGTATAGTAAAAAGGTTTTATTTGAAAGACAAAACATACAGCACAAATAACACAATAAAAAATATGATCTAATAGATGCGCATTTGTACATGAGACCACATTTACAGACTTTACACTTTTCCAAAACATACATAAAAGTTACAGAAATTGCCTATGTTCTATCCCGTGAAACAAGTCTAAGCAAACCCAAACCAAATTCCTGATCGGACCAAATTCTATTGCCAAAACACAATGGAATTAGAATTTAAAAGTACATGTACAAATACATTTGAACATTTAAATGACATTTGTAAATATTTCTTTGGTCAAATCACAATGGAAATCAGAAAATAGAATTGAACAATAATTACATTACAATGAATCAAAACTTTTTGGATATAGTTAGCTTAGAATTTCAAGTTTTCAAAAGATATATTTATGATCTAATTACTGGATTAAAAAAATGAACATGAAAATGTGAAGAGAACAAGCCCAAAGAAAGTAGAAGAATGTAAAGAATTAGTAGAAAATATCAGTAAAACTTAGAGACGGATATAGCAACCCACTCCAGGACAGAGGAGCCTGGTGGGTTACAGTCCATGGGGATGCAAAGATTCAGACACAACTGAGCATGCACACATCAGTAAAACCAAGAGAAGTCTTTGAAAAAACACAAGTAAAAGATTGATTTAGAAAGGAGACAGTTCAAGATGGCAGTGGAAGAAGATCCTGAACTTTCCTTGTCCCACAGACACAACAGATTACATTTGGGACAATTGCGTCTTAAAAGGACTGAAAACTAGCTGAACAGTTTCCTCATCACAGAGGATAAAGTGCCACATCCAGACAGTTAAGAGAAAAAGAAATGTGATCTCACTCAAAACCCCACTTCCAACCTATAATCGAGAAGGATCTTATGAATATGGAGCTTCTCCCTGAGGAATAAGGGGGTTGTGCCCCATATCATGGACCCCAGTCCCTGGGTCTTGCACCAGAGATAAGCTCTCGAAACAACTGGCTTTAAAACCCAATAGGGCTTGCAGGCAGAAGAAACAAGGGATAATATGAAACAGAGATTCTGTTCTTAAAAGGACTTCATGCTGACTCATTCACCCTGGGATTCAGCACAGAGACAGCTGTTTAGGAAGAACCTCAACCATATGTGAAGATTTATTTGCTAGTCTGAGAGCATCTGCTAAAACATCAGAACCTGCTGGGACTCTCTCCGGGATGAGGGCGATGTCATGTGCCATTTTTGTTTTCTCCATATACTTTGCTAGCATGGGCACTAGCAGTCACTATTTTTATACTCTTCTTTTAGTTTGTTAGAACCAATGGGTGTGCCCCACGCCCATGCCACTCCCACTGCTCTGTTAAAGACAGCTGCCCAGTGCCCTGAGTCAATGCAGTGTCCCCGCATACCAAGTCAGCTGCAAATGCAGCCCACAAAGGGGATGCCCCTTAACCATCTGGCTCTGGAGGCCAGAACTACAGTTTTTTTGGGTACTATGGATCTGAAACAAAAAGACAGTTCTTGACACCATCAAAAATTGGGCCCTATAAAGAAAAGAATAACAGGCTGCTTGGGCAGTCATGAAGGTTCAAGAGACAACCAAGAGCTGGGGAAATGGTAAATGATAAGGCTCATCCCCTACACAAGGTCACTCCTTGAAGGCCAGGAGAGATAGCACTTTCATGTAATACGTAAAACTAAACACAGAGAACCAAGCAAAATGAGGAGACAGAAAAGTATATTTGGAACAAAACCAAGGCAATCCACCCCCAAAATAAAAATATTTATGAAATAAATAAGTTGCCTAATGAAGAGTTTAAAATAATAGTCATTAAGATGCTCACTGAACTTGAATGAAGAATGGATGAACACAGCAAGAAATTAAACAGAGACTGAGAATATAAAAAATTATCTAACAGAAGCCACAGAGCTGAAGAATATAACTGACTGAAAATTATACCAGATGGGATCAGCAACAGAATAGATGAAGCAAAAGAACACATCAGTGACCTGAAAGACCAGACAGTGGAACTCATCCAAACAGAGCAACGAAAAGAGCAAAAAAATTTTAAAGGTAAAGATAGCTTAAGGGACCTATGAGACAACATCAAGCATAATAACATTTGCATTATAGGGATTCCAGAAAAAGAAAAGAAAATGGGGCGGAAAACTGATTTGAAGAAATAATGGCTGAAAATTTACCAAACCTAGAGAAGGAAACAGACATCCAGACTCAGCAAGCCAGGAAGTTCCAGACAAGAAGAACCCAAAGAGATGCACACTAAGAGACACTGTAATTAAAATGTCAAAAGTTAGAAACAAAGGGAAAAATCTAAAAGCAGCAAGAGAAAACAACTTGTAACATACAAGGGAGCCACCATAAGAATAGCAGTAAATTTCTCAGCAGAAAAATGCAGGCCAGAAAGGGGTGGTGTGGATAGATTCAAAGTGCTGTAGAGAAATAAAAGCCCACCACAAACACTCTACTTGGCAAGGTTAACATTCAGAAATAAAAGAGAGATAAGAACTTCCAAACAAACAAAAAGTAAAGAAGTTGGTCACCACTAAATCAGCCATACAGAAAATATTAAGAATTTTTTTGTTTGTTTGTTTAAACTGAAAAGAAAAGGTCCTAAGTAGTAACAAGAAAACACAGAAAGTTAAAAATTTCACTGGTTAATGTAAATATATACTAAGGTAATGAATTAATCATATTAAAGTTAGCAAGAGAAGAATTCATTTGAATCAGTTCTAATGAGATGGATGAAACTGGAGCCCATTATACAGAGTGAAGTAAGCCAGAAAGATAAAGACCAATACAGTATACTAACGCATATATATGGAATTTTAAAAGATGGTAACAATAACCCTATATACAAAACATAGAAAGAGACACAGATGTACAGAACAGACTTTTGGACTCTGTGGGAGAAGGCAAGGGTGGGATGTTCTGAGAGAATAGCACTGAAACAAGTATACTATCAAGTGTGAAACAGATCGCTAGCCCAGGCTGGATGCATGAGACAGGTGCTCAGGGCTGGTGCACTGGGAAGACCCAGAGGGATGGGATGGAGAGGGAGGCAGGAGGGGGAATCAGGATGGGGAACACATGTAAATCCATGGCTGATTCATGTCAATGTATGACAAAAACCACTACAGTATTGTAAAGTAATTAGCCTCCAACTAATAAAAATAAATGGAAAAAAAAATAAAGTTAGCAAGAAGGTTAAAAGACAAAAGCAGTAAAAAATAACTCTAACTACAATAATTAGATAATGGATTAAACAAAATAAAAAGATGAAAATGTGACATCAAAACATAAAACATGTTGGGGGTAAAAATGTAGAGTTAGAGTACATTCAAACTTAACTTGGCATCAACATAAAATAGATATATATAAGCTATTACATGTGAGCTTCATAATAACTGAAAAGTAAAAAATCTATAATAGATAAAAGCATATCAGAGATATTTCAGGTTCAGTTCTAGACCACAACAATAAAGAAAATATCACAATAAAGTGAGTTAAGTGAGTTAACACACATTTTTTGGTTCCCCAGTACACACAAAGTTGTAGTTACATACAGTCTACCAAGTGTGCAATAGTATCACGTCTAAGAAAAGAATACCCATACCTTAATGTAACTCATTATTGACCAGGGGATTTTTGGAGAAAAAATGGTCAGTGATTTTTATTTTGGCCAGCCAAAATCTAATACTGTTATTTTGTTAACACTTTGTGGGTTATTATGTTCAATAATTACACCTGATATGACCATAGAGTTCCTAGGACCAAGAGTTTCATTTTCACTTTCTGTATCAGAATCACTAAGTTTTCTGCCTTTTTGGTGGTCTAATATTCTTATCATCTGAATCAGAACTATATTCTAAAGAATTGTCATCTTCTGAGACCCTAGTATATATGTCACTCAGACACTGAGAGAAATTATCTGCATAAAATTCACCAAAAATTTCTTCTTCACTCAAAATTTCATTTTTGAAACTTTCATAGTAATAAACTTATATTTATAATATATACAAGATGCAAATATTCTCAACATAATTAGCTGACTGAATTCAATAAAAGGATTATATGCTATGATCAAATAAAACTTATCCCAAGGATGAAAAGATGGTTCAATATCTTTATATCAATGTGATAAGTCACATAAAATGAAAGATAAAAATCATTTAATAATGTCAACAGATGCACCAAAAGCTTTCAACACAATTCAACTTTATAATTAAAAATACTCAACAAAGTGGGTATAAGAAGGAGTGTGTCTCCATTTAATAAAGGCTACATACAGCAAGCCCACAACTAATATCATCCTCAGTGGTGAAAAGTGGAATTCTTTCTTTTATTATCAGAACAAGAAAAGTAATTCTTGTTACTTTTATTCAGCATAGCATTGGAAATTCTAGCCACAGCAAATACGCAGGAAAAAAGTCATACAATTTGAAAAGGAAAAAGTAAAAGTATCACTATTTGTGGGCAAAATGATTTATATATAGAAAATCCAAAATTGTTTGACTTCTCTGGTGGCTCAGATGGTAAAGAATCTCCTTGCAATGCAGAAGACCTGGGTTTGATCTCTGGGTAAGGAAGATCCCCGGGAGAAGGGAATGGCTTCCCATCCCAGTATTCTTAAAATTCCATAAGAATCCACCAAAAGACTATTAGAAACAATAAACAAAAGTAGCAAAGTTTCAGGGTAAAAAAAATCAATGTACAATAACCAGTTGCATTTTTATATACTAAAAGTGAACCACCAGAACAAAAGGTAAGAACAATTCCCATTTACAGTTGATCAAAAACAATACCTAGGAATAAATTTAACCCAGGAGGAGAAAGCTCTATACTGTGAAAATTATAAGATACTGATGAAAGAAACTGAAGCAAGCACAAATAAATGGAAACATAGTCTGTACTCCCAGCCTGGATGAAATAATGGTTATAATGTCCATATTACCCAAAGCAATCTACAGGTTCAATGGCATTTTTCACAAAAATAAAATTTTAAAAGTTCTAAAATTTGAATGTATCCACAAAAGATCTCAAATATCCAAAGCAATTTTGAAAAAGAAGAACAAAACTGGAGGCATGATGCACTTGGATTTCAAACTATACTACAAAGCTACAGTAATCAAAACAGTATGGTAATGGCACAAAAACAGACACACACACAGATCAATAAAACAGAGTAGGCCCAGAAATAACCCTTTATATACATGGTCAACTAGGGAGGAAAGAATATATAATGGAGAAAGGGCAGTCTTTTTAATAAATGATACTGGGAAAACTGGACAGCCATAAGCAAAAGTATGAAACTGGACCACTATCTGACTGCTATACCATCGACAAAAATGAATTACTTTCCAAACAGTAATTTAGGGATCAAGGCTAACTTGATTTTGAAGTGCTGCTGTCTCAACATGTAGATTACCATATCACTCAGCAGAGAAAATGAGAGGTACTGAATTCATATCTATCCTAAAGGGCTTTGAGCTGCTCATAGCTATTTGCTCATAAATAATCATAGTGTCATGCTTAATTCTAAGAGGGATGAGAGGTCTTCCCACTCACTAGAAAGGAGATCCAGATATAGTGAGCACTTGTCTTTATGTCACATCTACATGCCACAAATGTGCCTGCTACTGCTGCTGCTAAGTCACATCAGTTGTGTCCAACTCTGTGTGACCCCATAGATGGCAGCCCACTAGGCTCCACCATCCCTGGGATTCTCCAGGCAAGAACACTGGAGTGGGTTGCCATGTCCTTCTCCAATGCATGAGAGTGAAAAGTGAAAGTAAAGTCACTCAATCGCGTATGACTCTTTGTGACCCCATGGACTGCAGCCCAACAGGCTCCTCCATCCATGGGATTTTCCAGGCAAGAGTACTGGAGTGGGTTGCCATTGCCTTCTCCGACAAATGTGCCTAGAGTTGAACAACTAGTTACAGAGAAACATCCATGTAACAACAATGTAAAGAACTCTTCCCACAGTGTCAAAGAGTCCAGGATGCTCTTCCCAATCTCAAGATTCTCCCTCTTCCATGGGGTGACCACTGTCCTGAAGGGTAATCTCAAAATATGGGAATTGACTTCAAAGTTATGATTCAAAGAGAACAAATTAGTATTAAACTCAATTAAACTTAATGAAGTTATTTCCTAAATTGCTATAAAATTTCAGTTTCTTTTTTTCATTACTAAACAAATATGCTATCAAAATTTCTTATTGGTATTTAATATACTATTGTTTTACAAACCACGTTTCAGTTTATATTTAAGATTATAATATTATAGCTTAAAACATGAACCTTATCAAAGTACACCATAAAATTCTGACACTAACTGGATTAATTTTGCATTTCGTTTTAATTGGAATAAAAATATATTTGTAAAATCCAGATGGGAAATATATATAAAATTTGGTAAAACTTACATGATGATTATTTAGAAATCATATATATTTATGTCTTTTTCTTTCTCTTTTTTCAATTTGCTTAAACAGCCTAAATTTAGATTTACAGTGTGTTTAAATGAACTCCCCATTAATATTATCTAAAGACAGTACCCCCAAAATGAAAAGATAAATTATTATCTTACTACTCTCAGAGAAACATTGAAGAGGGCACTAAGTGTTTAGATGAATTTATATTTGATGATAAATAAGAAAAAAGTATTGATAAAAATAAGTTGAGACATTGTTTCAAGTTTCTCCCTTAATAATTTATTATGAACTAAGACTCACTTTACTTGTCTACTGCTGGTTGGTATTCCTCAGCTATTAGTCTTCTCTGGAAATAGCCCTTGCCTGGAGAATGCTATCTTGCCCAAGTCTCACACTTCTTGGGTCAGCCATCATTCCACAAAATGTCCAAATGAGAGTATCAGGGCCAGCCCCGTGGCTCAGCTGGACAACTCTCAAGAGCCATCTCAGCTTCACAGTCTTCATTGTAATTCTCTATCTGCCAATTCTGTTCCTTCCCCCTTCCTTGCATAGGAATTGCTCTAATGGGCACCCCCTAATAAACTTCTGAATGCCCATCTTTCAGAGTCTGCTTCCCAGGGGATTTAACTTGCAATATTCACTTCAAAATTGGCAACATTTATATACACACACATATGCACATGCACAATTTATTTTAGTACCATAAAAATTGTCAGAAAAATTTAATGCTTACCTTGAAAAAACATCTGTGCATTAATGAAAGGGCCAGTTTAGTATGTGATGGGAAAAAAGCTAAACTATGGCTAATTGTGATTAGCTGATATATGTTATTATTTTTACTAACCTAATGTTTTATTTAAATAAACTCATTAATAGAATTTGGCAAAATAAAAGGGAGATTAAAAACACAATTGGCCTAGGGAACAGAAGAATAAATGTAAACACATTACGCTAGACTGTTTTGCTATGTTAATTAAGAAAGAACCCATTAGTTAAAATAACTACTTCCTATTGAGAAGTTTAGTCAGTTAATTTTGGATAGTACATACGGTATGCCTACTCTGTGTATGTTTTGTTATTATTTATCTCTGTAAGTTAAAATGCATAAGATCTTGTGAGAGAGTATTAAATGATATTGAGAAATTATTCTAAAACATATTTGCTCAAATATAACTAAACCATCTTTTCAGATGAGAAAAAATGCCTATAAAGATCTTCAGTGCCGTTAGTCTCCATATGATGTCTAATTCCATGTTTATTTCCCAAGGTGAATGGTATATAAATTGATATCATTAATGACAGTTTCTTTCTGTAGAAATCTTCCTTGAATTTTGGAAGGTAAATAAAAATAACCTGAAAAGGTTTCTAATTCTGCTTTGGTCTGGCTGGTTGTGTGCACTTGGAACTGGCAGAAGGTGAGAAGCCTGGAGGTGAAAGACATGGGAGCAATTCTATAGAAGCTTGGGGCAGTAAGAGTAAAACAGCTTAGTAAAGGGCTAATGCAGCTGATCAGAATGCACACAGGCCTGGAGTCACTCAAACACCCAACTCTCTGACTAAAGACAGAAGAAAGGTGAATGAGTAAACAACTATCTTCTTGGTTGACTAGAATTAGTTTGCTTTATTGT
Source organism: Odocoileus virginianus (assembly GCF_023699985.2). Classification (NCBI taxonomy): domain Eukaryota; kingdom Metazoa; phylum Chordata; class Mammalia; order Artiodactyla; family Cervidae; genus Odocoileus; species Odocoileus virginianus. The sequence goes on along the minus strand of NC_069686.1, from coordinate 40,182,570 downwards.
TATGGTTTTTGATCACTGGTCAACTAGAAAAATATATGTCTCTCCATATCACTGCAGCCAGCTTGATCTCACAGTGGGGAATAAAGAAGCAAAAGCAAAAAGTGATGTCGCTCAATCGTGTCCGACTCTTTGAGACCCCATGGGCTGTAGCCTACCAGGCTCCCTCAGTCCATGGAATTTTCTAGGCAAGAGAACTGGAGTGGATTGCCATTTCCTTCTCCAGGAGATCTTCCCGACCCAGGGATTGAACCCAGGTCTCCCGCGTTGCAGGAAGAGCTTTACCATCTGGGCCACCAGAATTATCTACAAATCTGATTGGATTACATTCCCTGAGTTCAACTCTGCCTCTCCTGGCAATCTCTCTTCCCTGAACGCCCTTGATTCCGGAAAACCATGTGGGTGTCAGAGAAGCCACAAGATAAGCTCTGCACACTGCTCCACAGCTGTTGTCAGTGGTGCAGAGGGAAGACAGAGAGCACGCCCATCAGGGAGGAGATGAACAGGATGTTTTTCCAGCATGAAAGAACTACATTTTGTTTCCTGCTGAGCTGACCATTACACCTCTTCTCCAGCTGCTTCACAATCATTTTCATTTTACACAGTCTTGTTTGCTGTAGTCAATATTAGAATTTTATTTTCACTTAAAAATCCTGAAAATAATTTTTAAAAAAATTTGAGAAATGAAATTTATGAATACCAAGCCTATAAAAATCTATATATTGATTCCTAGTCTTTTTTCTTCTTGGTATTACTATTCCACAGGTTATTCCAATTCATAGTGTAAATAAGTGAAGAATCTGTGAGGGTTAATTTTATGTCAGACTGGCCAGTGTGGCAGACTGGCTGGGCCTAAGTGCCCAGATGTTTAATCAAACATTATTCTGTATGTTTCTGTGAAGGTAGTTTTTTGACATTGACATTTATGCCAATGGATTTTGCATGGGCAATTTATCCTTCAAAGTATATACAATTGACCTTTGGACAACGGATGGGTTAAGGGCTCCAGCTCTCCACAAAGTCAAAAATCGATTTATAACTTGTAGTTGTCCCTCCATACATGTGAGGGCCATATCCTGGGATTCCTCCATATCCTGGAATTCAACTAACCTTGGGGCCTATAGTACTATACTACTAAAAATAAATCCATATATAAGAGTACCCACACCATTCAAATCCATGTTGCTCAAGGATCAGCTATGCAATTGGGAAGGTAATCTGCTCTTCTCAAACTGACCTTTCCCAATTAACTGAAGAGCTTAATACAACAAAAACAGCAAAATATACAACAAAAAAATACATCCTCTCCCAAGTAAGAAGTAATGGAGCCAGCAGACTACATTGGAACTCAAACTACAACAGTTCTCTGAGTTTCTACTCTGCTGGTCTACCAATTCTTAAACCAATTTCTTTAACTATTCTCTCTCTTTCCCTCTTGCCACAGGCATGCCTTTGTATGCATACACACCAATATCCAATATCTTCTCACCAATATCCTCTTTCATGGAATAAGTACAGGTCCAGTATTTGAAAAGAGCTATGTATATAAATTATGATTCTAGACTGGTATCTCTGCAAGATAGCAGCAGATAGTAACTGAACAGTTACAAAGATGTCCATCACAAAGATAAGCATCCCTCAATATTTTAAAAGCAATTACATTGATGCTTTTTAAAAAGCTTTATCTTTTTCAGTTAGGAAAATAGTTCAAGAAGGAATTAATAAAAATCTCATTGTTAATCTCCAAATTTAATTATTTTTAAGTTCCTAATCTCTTCAAATTCTTATCTAGTTATATTTAATATGATAAAATTATTAAAATCAGAACTTGTAAATTGCTCTAAATATACATTTCTTGTATATTTGGGCAGTTCCCCTTTATCAATATGATAGGTGGTCCATTTGCAAATCAGCTGGTTTCCCCATAGTTGTCATAATGTAATAAAATTAATGTTGGCTATCATATTCTAAAGTTACCTGTTGAATTAATTCAAGATGATTCCGGGCTCCCAAAATAATTAATCAACACAGGGATTTATGCCCATGTCCTTCTACATGAATTGATACCTGTGCAATAAAGTAGTTATAGGAGTTATTACTAAGAAATCATGTATAATAATAAATACAAATATTATGTTTTTTTCTCAATCTGCAATTCTCAAAACCTTTGAGTTTTTTCATTCTGTTTAAGTGCCAGCCTGTTTTAACGCAATCTTTAGTGTTGAGAATTATTGATAATTTTCAAGACTGTCTACTAAGAAACAAATAGCAAATGATAACAACAAAAAAGTCAGCAAAAACAAAAAACTTATCTGCCCCCAACAAAAGGAATAAGAATACTGCTCTTGGCACTGGGCATCATGATAGTTTATTTTATGTGTCAACTTGACTAGGCACTATGGTACCCACTTGTTCCATTAAACATTAGTCTAAAGGTCATTTCAGATGGGATAACTTTTACAATCAAGTGACTTTAAGTAAAGCAGATTACTCTCCATAATGTGGGTAGGCCTCATTCAGTTGAAGGCTTTAAAAGCAAAGACTGAAATTTCCCAGAGAAAAAAAGATAATTCCTCAAGACTGTAACATGGAAACCCTAACTGAATTTCTAGAGTGCCAGCCTGCCCTATGAATTTCAGACATATCAGTCTCCACAACTACATGAGCCAGTAGTTCCATTGGTTTCCACTGGTTCAGTTTCTCTGGAGAACCCTGAAACATGTATAAACAATTCTAAAGTATAAAATCTAATATCCACCTTTTACATTAGTTTTAAATTTGAAAAATCCATGAAGATTTCATTTGTTTTACTTTTTTGGCCAATAACTTTCATGTATGCACTCCCTTAGGTGATGGAATTCCAGTGAGTTATTTTAAATCCTAAAAGATGATGCTGTTAAAGTGCTGCACTCAATATGCCAGCAAATCTGGAAAACTCAGCAGTAGCCACAGGATTAGAAATGGCCACTTTCATTCCAATCCCAAAGAAAGGCAATGCCAAAGAATGTTCAAACTACTGCACAATGGCACTCATCTCACATGCTAGCAAAGTAATGCTCAAAATCCTCCAAGCCGGGCTTCAAGAGTACATGAACTGTGAACTTCCAGATGTTCAAGCTGGATTTAGAAAAGTCAGAGGAACCATAGATCAAATTGCCAACATCTGGGGGTCATCAAAAAAGTAAGAGAGTTCCAGAAAAATGTCTACTTTTGCTTTATTGACTACGCCATAGCCTTTACCTGTGTGGATCACAACAAACTGTGGAAAATTCTTCAAAAGATGGGAACACCAGACCACCTGATGTGCCTCTTGAGAAATCTGTATGCAGGTCAAGAAGCAACAGTTAGAACTGGACAGGGAAAAACAGACTGCTTCCAAATCAGGAAAGGTGTATGTCAAGACTGTATACTGTCACCCTGCTTATTTAACATATGTAGTCCATCCAGTCAAGGCAATGGTTTTTCCAGTGGTCATGTATGGATGTGAGAGTTGGATTGTGAAGAAAGCTGAGCACTGAAAAATTGATGCTTTTCAACTGTGGTGTTGGAGAAGACTCCTCAGAGTCCCTTGTACTGCAAGGAGATCCAACCAGTCCATCCTAAAGGAGATCAGTCCTGGGTGTTCATTGGAAGGACTGATGCTAAAGCTGAAACTCCAATACTTTGGCCACCTCATGAGAAGGGTTGATTCATTGGAAAAGACTCTGATGCTGGGAGGGGTTGGGGGCAGGAGGAGAAGGGGACAACAGAGGATTAGATGGCTGGATGGCATCACCAACTCGATGGACATGAGTTTGAGTAAACGCTGGGAGTTGGTGATGGACAGGGAGGCCTGGCGTGCTGCGATTCATGTGGTCGCAAATAGTCGGACATGACTGGGCGACTGAACTGAACTGAGCTGAGAGCACATCATGAGAAACGCTGGGCTGGATGAAACAGAAGCTGAAATCAAGACTGCTGGGAGAAATATCAATAATCTCAGATATGCGGATGACACCACCCTTATGGCAGAAAGCCAAGAAAAACTAAAGCATCTCTTGATGAAAGTGAAAGAGGAGAGTGAAAAAGTTGGCTTAAAACTCAACATTCAGAAAACTAAGATCATGGTATCTGGTTCTATCACTTCATGGAAAATAGATGGGGAAACAGTGGAAACAATGACAGACTTTATTTTGAGGGGCTCCAAAATCATTGCAGATGCTGACTGCAGCCATGAAATAAAAAGATGCTTGCTCCTTGGAAGAAAAGCTATGACCAACCTAGACAGCATATTAAAGAGCAGAGACATTACTTTACCATCAAAGGTTCATCTAGTCAAGCTATGGTTTTTCCAGTAGTCACACATGGATGTGCGAGTTGGACTGTAAAGAAAGCTGAGCACTGAAGAACTGATGCTTTTGAACTGTGGTGTTGGAGAAGACTCTTGAGAGTCCCTTGGACTGCAAGGAGATCCAACCAGTCCATCCTAAAGGAAATCAGTCCTGAAAATTCAATGGAAGGACTGATGCTGAAGCTAAAACTCCAATACTTTGGCTACCTGATGTGAAGAACTGACTCATTGGATAAGACCCTGATGCTAAGAAAGATTGAAAAGGTGAGGGGAGAAAGGGATGACAGAGTATGAGATGGTTGGATGGCATCACCAACATGATGGACATGAGATTGAGCAAGCTCCAGGAGTTGGTGATGGACAGGGAAGCCTGGCGTGCTGCAGTCCATGGGGTTGCAAAGAGATGGACACGACTGAGTGACTGAACTGAACTGATGCACTCCATTACTCATAATTGGTACAGTGTTAAAATATAGTAGATACTTTTTGGTCTTTTTTATTTTTCCACAGAAAACACCCTGTTACTGGGTAAGCACAGTATTTTTTAATTATTTTATTCCAAAGAGGAGTGGTTCTGAATTACAGTTGGCTTCAGTTTCTCTTTGGAGTTATTTGGAAGGACAAACACTTGGACATGATATCATTCTATTAAATAAAAACCAAGGCATAAGTGTGAAAGATCTAATCATAATCCATGTTTCACATAGACTGAAAAAAAATCCAGGTTGCAAACCTGAGAATAATGAATTTGAAAAGAATTTCCTAAGAACTCAGCCTAAAATGTCTTTCCATCTGTATTTTATCTATGTCAAATAGATTAAGTATTAAATTCACATATTTATTATTTCCACTGTAATGTTCTATGTTAGGCAACATAATATCCCTCTCAATGAAGCTCCCCTTACAATCCCAGAATATTGAGAAATTACGTGAGTCAATGCTCAGTCAGTCATGGCTGATTTTTTGCGACGCCGTGAACTGTAGCCCACTAGACTCCTCTGTCCTTGGGATTTTCCAGGCAAGAATACTGGAGTGGGTTGCCATTCCTTCTGCAGGGGATCTTCCCAGCCCAGGGATCAAACCACGTCTCTTGTGTCTCCTGCAGATTCTTTACCGCTGAGCCACCTGGGAAGCCGTGAGTAGTTACCTTACGTGGCAAAAACAGACTTCACAAACATGAGTAAGATATTTAGATGAGAAGAGTACTCTAAATTATACAGGTGGGCTCAATGTAATCACAGAGGTCCTTACATGTAAAAGAAGGAGAAAAAAGATTGAGAGTCAAAGGAGAACATGTAACAATGGAAACAGGGGTTAAAGTGACATTGCCACAAGTCTAGGATTGTGGGCAGTCTCTTTAGAAGCTGGAAAAGACAAGAAACATCATCTCCCCTAGAATATGGAGAAGTCATGTAGCTCTGCTGATACCTTGATTTTAGAATTATAAGATCTATTCTGACCTCCTGAACTATCGGACGATATGTGATATTTAAGCCACTAAGTTTGTGATAAATTTGCTAAGCAATAGAAAACTGATACACCTTTCCCTAGACAGGTCAAAACTTCTATATCTGCCTTAAACCTGTGATAAAGGGTATCTATGATTCCATATTTACATAATTACCTCAAGGATAATTTTGTAAAAGATAACTGTGAATTAGCTGCTTTGTGTATTAGTTGCTTGGCTGTATATTCCTATCACAAATATTCTTAACTTGAAAAACTAATCATCAACATATTAATTGCTAATTTGCTTGCTTATCTTTTCACAGCTGCATTCGTGAGCACAGAGACCGTGACTGTTGTTCACATCTACATCCTTAGCACAAGCTCAATGCCTGCCATAAAGTACACGCTAAATAATTTTCAGTATGAAGATTTCTTGTTTTATCTGTAAAGACTATAAGGGGAGTTGGAGCATTTATATATATATATATTTTTAAAGTAAATCTAGGAAAAGAAAGGCTGAGAAACAATCTGGTCAGTGTCCAAAACAGCCTACTCTTATGTGAATAATTTCTGCTCACCTAACATAGAAGTTATCCCTCTCACACTGTTATATGTTATTAAAATTGTATACTATTAGTATTCAGCATAAGTTATTTAACTTTTCTGAAATGGACTCCTTAATTGTAAAATAAGGATAAATGAAATAACAGCATGATTCTAGACTTCCTAGAATCTGTGTTATAGATGAAGGGAAGTTTTAACGTAAGGAAACAAATGATAATCACACTTGGATCGTTACACAATTGTTCTTACTGAACATAAAGAGAAATTAGCACCACTCCTGGAAAAATGCAAACACCAAATGCATGTGTGAATGTGTGTGTGTACACATCTGTGTGTGTGTATATATACATACATATATACATGTATAAAAGCCATTGTCTTCATTATCATAATTAATATTTTATTATCTTATTATTTTCCCAAGACTATCAACACTAAAAGCTCAACTATACCCATGGCAATAATAGCAATTTTAGGTGCTTCTTATAGATACTCTTTTATTACTCTACAGTTACCTAGAAAACAAAGATGTCATTGCTATTTAATACACCATTTGCACTCTGACTTTTCTCATCTTCTTCAAAAGCTTGCAAGGTAGACAACATTCATTGCTATCTATGTACAACCACCTCAACTCAGTTATTAGGTGAGTGTGTAACAGCTACATATTTCTGCTCATATGTATTCATGCAGCCTTTACTGGTTACATATAAAAGCATACAAGGAACCACATTCCAGGCCCATAGGCCCAGACAGGCCTAGAGTAATCAAGTCTCACAAACAAGCAATCCTGGCAGACACCAATTATTTCCAGTTTTCCTCTCTTAAACTATCTGAGGCATCAGTGGTGTGATAGATGGGCTTATTGATATCAAATAAATTATATATGTATATCATGGTGAACTCTTAGTTATATAAATGATATGACCTCTAGGAAAAGGACATTTCAGAACTTCCAGCTGGCAGATACTAAATAAAAGCCCATTTCCCCTTCTTTGACACATAACTTTATACTGAAAAAGAAGCTACTTGCTTCTCCACTGCTTAACAACAGCTGTGATGAAGGACACTGAGAAACAATGTATTTAGTTATTTCAGTAAGTGTTACATTTAAAAAAAAGATTTATTGGCTATCATAGGATTCTCAACTTTAATCATGGGACTGGTTTTTTCCAGGACCTTTCCCAAGTACCTAAGAAAATTAAAACTGAACTGCTGAACAACAACTCCTCTAGCAACAGTATTTTCAATTTTTTAAACCACAAGCTCATAACCAAAAAAATCATAAACAGATTTTATCATAGCCAGAAAAATACTATCCTCAAATGACTTCATTCATACTCTGAATCCATTAACAACAAACCATATCAAATGTCTAATTTTGCTTCATTTATTAAATGAATAGAGGTGGTGATTTTGAAAGATAATTTTAGTTAATATTAAAATGAACTATATACCTAATACAGACAATACTCATTAAGGGTACACTACTTCTCTATAATGATTTAATTTTTAATTTTATCATTTTTCTTTTTAATCAAAATTTTAAAGCTATATAAAATGAAATATTCAATAAGATAAGGAATTAGAATTCTCTCCCATCTTTTACCCTTTCATCTTTTGAAATACTCAAAAATACCTATATTTACTATAGCTTTCTTTCCCTAGATTTAGAAAATATCTTACAGGAAGGAGAGAAAAACTACCATTTTCTTCACACTTAATATTTATCTAAGAACATGCATGTTCACTCATATCCTTTCATTTCATCCTTGCAATTACACTTTTATAGGAGTACATGAGAAGTAAAGTAACTCACCTCCCTAATGAAATACTATACCAAGATTCAAATGATCAAAATCAACTATTTCCAAGGCTTCAGAGAAAAGACCAGGGCAAGATGCAAATAGGCAGCAAAGAGAGAGAGCAGTCAGGTCTGAATTGTCTATTAATCTCCCTCAAAGCTCTGAATCTAGGTTTGTTCTCTAGCACTAGACCTTCTGAGAAAGCAGCTGTCCATCCTAAGAAAGGACAGGACACAGCAGATGGGGTCCTCTGATGAACAGCTACTCCACAGTGACAGTTTGCAGCCATCATCCTAGACAGCTCAGATTACTCAGCCTGTCCACACTCTGGGTCATGTCAAGTGAAACAAGACTATGCAAGGAAGGAAGTATTCAGACTTGCTTACCCAAAAAAGGCAGCTCTCCTGTGAAAGTTGGAGCTCAGGCCCCATGAAGACAGGCTCTGATTAGCAGGAGATAGCCCCAATTTCCTTCCTGAAGAAGGGGTGTTACTCAGATACCATTTTGTTATTTATATTCTCAAGTTTCTTGAGTCTACAAGACCATTTTGATGTGGCTTTTTGCCACATTTATAGCACAGAGCAGGTTGGCTGTCCTCTGCTTCTTCTTTGATGTCCTTTCCTATGTGGCAGTCCATTTCCTCCTGACTCAAATGTGCTTCCTCTCTCTGGGTAGGAAGGCACAGGATGCCACTGACTCAACCCCAGAAGAATGTCTGCTTTGGCTTGTTTTGCCAGCAGTGGGCAAAGGCCGAGTGAAAGAAGGGAAGAGGGGAAGAGGTGGGGCAGTCGTTGCTGGCTCAGCTTCTCTACTTCCCTTCGAAGCTACATGACTCTGGGCAAATCATGCTGCTATCTTCAACTCTGCTTTTGTGCAAAATGAGAGGGGAGGACATGATAAGGTTATACCTCCAAAGCAGAGGAGGCTCATACAGTGGCATTCCAGAAGTCTCTTACAAACCAAAGTCCAAAACTGTCTACTGTGTTTCAAGATCCTTGTTGATCATCTTATGTACAGTATCTCTGTTCCTCACAAAATCCTACACAGTAGGTCTCACTAGCCATGTTCCACAGAGAAAAACTCTCAGAAGAACGTTGCATAAATTACAGTCGTGGAGCTGAAGTTTTTAGTCCTTGGTCTACATAAATCCCAACCTTGTATTCTTTCCTTTGAGCTCTGCTGCTCTCAGGTTTATGATTTATACTATGTGTGATCAACACTCCCCCTAATCCGTTCAGGCTGAAAGCAGTCGACCATGTTTCATGAGCAATAGTCTTTGATGGTTGAGTATGCACAAGAGGAATTCTGTGTTGCAATTAAAATTACAGCAAAGTTAATCAGACACATATTTAATGATATGTATAGCAGCTATTGTGCTACACATCATTAGGCATAAATGGTAAGCTGTTCATATGAACGAAAATAATTATTTTTACACTGCTGAAGCAAGCATGACTATACTCAGACAGGAATTAAGATGGGATGGAAAAATGTTGGAATAAAAATAATTGTTTTCATTTATTAATTTATTACTAATATCCAAGCATTGTGCTAGGTGTCTTACATGCATTATCCCATTTAATCCTCTTATTAACAACATGAGAAAGATACTGTTAGTAATAAATTATTTTTACAGATGAGAAGACTGAGGCTTAGAGAGGTTAAGCAGATTGTGCCAGTAGTGGTTGGGATGACAGATTACCAGGAGGTAACCTAAAGGTCCTCCCTTTTATACATGGGTGTCCCACAGCCACTTCAAAATGGAAGAACCAATCCTTCCTCTTTCTCATTTTGCTAAATTTGCTCTAACTGTGAAGCACTTGTTTTGTTTTCAACTAATTTGGCCTCAGAATGACAGTTAATGCCTAAATTGCTAACTGTAATGTATAAGCAACCTTCAATGTCCTAATTCAAAAGACGAAAGTCCATGGACTTTTCATCAGGAGCGAAGACAGTGGAATATGTAGCAGTTAGGACAGGCTAGTTTGTCCTGAGGTTTTGGTAACAAACCAAACCAAAATTTCAGCGGCTTGAGAGTCATGGATTATATTGCCAGTCCATCACCAGACAGAGGCTGAGAGCACAGGCTCTAAATAGGCCAGTACTGACCATCTCAGGAGAAGAAAGAATGGACTGCAAAACTTCTGGTCTTTCCTTCTCTACAATACATTTCATAAATGAAGTGTGGGTCAGCCAAAAGCCATTTTTCCATCAGAGCTCCAGGACTTCAGCAGAAAGAGAAGAGCTTTCCTTAGTGATTAAAATAGAGAACCATAAAGGGAAAGTGCACAAGAAACCTTCACTAGCCTTAAAGATTTACTTGAAATTCACTTTCTCTGACATGAAAGGTAAATCCAGGTATCATATATCTCTGGTCCATTCCCTTTCCTATCTCTACCATTTCTTCCCCTCCACTGCCTAGAACCTTGAGACTAAGCAGAGAATGCTGATATAGCCTGCTGATCTATATTGTAGTGCTTTGGGTGGCCTGTAGCACAATAATAGAATCTACAGAAAGCCCCCTACATTAGAAACTTCAAGTTGTGAAACTTCAAAGGCACAAATATGCTTTCACCTGCCCGATCATGTAAGTTAGTCCATGTGTCTGGTGCACATGGTCACATGCTTGTGTGCATCACATGTAGCGGTTGTGGTTTTGCGTACTTCACTGTGCAGTACTGTAAAGAGTACAGTAGTACAGTATCTCTATTTCAAGCTCAGGATGTCCAAAGCAAGCATAAAAGCAGCAGTGATGTAGCTGGTACAAAGAAGCACCAGCCATTGTATTGTGCTATCATACTTTTCAAGATACTGTAAGAGTTAAAAGGTTTTACTTTTTTAGTTTATTTTTATGTGTTATTTGTGTGGAAAGTATCATAAATCTATTACGGCATAATGCTATTAAATACATAGCCAATTGTGTTAGTTGGGTATCTAGGCTAACATTTTTTGTGTGCTATGTGATCAGTCACTTCAATCATGTCCGACTCTTTGCAACCCTATGGACGGTAGCCCACCAGGCTCCTTTGTCCATGGGGATGCTCCAGGCAAGAATACTGGAGTGGGTTGCCATGCTCTCCTCCAGGGGATCTTCCCAACCCAGGTATCGAACCCATGCCTCTTATGTCTCCTGCACTGGCAGGCGGGTTCTTTACCACTAGTGCCAACTTTTATGTTTATGAGTGTGCTCTTGGAACGGAACTCATTCATATGTAGGGGTTAATGTAGTGGTGGAAAATTATCTAGAGATTTGTGAAAAACATTTGTACCCTATGATATTTCCAGTCACAATGTTTGGCTTAAAGCAATGAGGAAAGACAGAGAACTAGATGGCCCATGATGGGTATAAGCGTTGACCTGATTCATGTGGTTCACGTGTGTGTGCCCAGTTGCTCAGTCATGTCCGACTCTTTGCAACCCCATGGACTGTATTCCACCAGGCCCCTCTGTCCATGGGATTTTCTAGGCAAGAATACTGGAGTGGGTTGCCGTTTCCTCCTCCAGGGGATCTTCCCGACTCAGGGATCGAACCCGTGTCTCTTATGTCTCCAGCATCAGCAGGTGGGTTCTTTACCACGGCACCACTTGGGAAGCTCCAGTTGAGTGCATGCATGGATACAAATAACTAAGTACCAAGGGGCCATGAATTTATATGGCGACGTTATTGGGCTAATAAAAGACTTATTAAGCTTAATACCAAGAAGAATAAGCATCAAGAACCAATTTCCTTTCTGGTCAATCAGCAGTATTAGGAATATGTGTACTGAACACTGCACAATACAGAGGGAGTGGTTCTTAGAAACTGGAGGACTCAAGGTTTCTATCCCCATAAGATGATATGACATTTCTGATTCTCAATTTCTTAATAAAACAGTAAGAATAAATGAAGATATCTGAAATCCTTGGTAACCAGAAGCCAGTGTTGTTTCCTTCTCAGGCTTAAGTTACATTGCAAAACCGTCCCCTAATTTTGGTATGTGAAAGCATCCAGGAAGAGGATGAGGAATGGTGGGAGCAGAGAGAAACACTGATGCTCTCATGCTGATAGAGAATTTCAGAATTAAATGAGTATATAATGAAGATGGTTTTGTGTCACAAAGATCCAGCTGACTAAGAATTCACGGAGTATGCAGCACTAATGAGTTAAAACGCTTTAAGTGTCCCTGCAAAAGTTGAGTCAGATGGATGGGTTTGGCTTCAACTTCTTAGAAAATGCTCTTCTTTGTCCGGGGAGGATGGTTTCAGATGGCAGTTAGAGACAGAGTCACTGAGACCTACTAGGAGCAGGCTCTCCTGACACTGTGGAAGCCTGCCTTCTCTGGTACTGATCTATGGGGACTTTTCTGCGTGAGCTAAGGTCCTTGACACCACGTGGTCTCTCTTGTACCTTCTGCTCCTTGCTTTATTCCAAGTTCATGCATTTTCTTTTACCCTCCTGTCCAAATTTCTAGCACAAAGCTCTTTCTGGCAGTTCTGTTTCCATTCCTGTGTACCACCATCCTGACCACTGCAGTGAAGTGTGACCATACAGATTTCCTTATGGCCAACTCAAAATATCAACTCTGCTGAGTCAGATTTCGCAGCCCTTTAACGTTCCAAGCTTAGGAGACCTGAAACCATGGTGGGAAGTGAGACTGGGAACAGTTGGACAAGCTGTTCAAGCACTAATCATGTTTATGCATGGAGGAAAACAGATGGAAGGACAAAGAGTCCTGAAGAGAGTTGGTGGGGCAAGGACCAAGTCTACTGAAATGAGTTGTAGATTTGTAGACGGGAAGCCTGGTTCCATGTCTACCATGGAATAACTGGCTGAGCTTATGCAAGATGTTTGAGATCAGAATTTCAATTTAATAATCAGAAAAATTAAGATTTAAAAAACTTACTTCTCAGGGTTAAGATTAAAAGATATAATCAATTTGAAATTATATATCTTTATTGCTACTATAATTACTATTCTTACTGAGCATATATCTCATTGTCTAACTCTTTAAAATGGAAAGAGTAGAATATTTTCAGTTATAGGTAACTTTCAATGTCTGACATTGACAAGAAAAAAGCAAAAAACTTTCCCAAGAAAAAAATGCTCATATTACAAGGCACAGCACACAATTTCAGGAGCACACAGCCCTTTTAAGGCCAAATGTGGATTTTGAGAACGAAATAAAACAAACAAACAAAAAATACCCAAAGATACAAAAAGTTTAAGTAGGAAACTCCTGGAAAATTCTCTTTAACCACTATGTCTTTATTGCATGATTTATTCCATAGAACATCTACTTATTGCTCATTTAAAACTATTAAAATTTGGAAATCTTCCACAAAATAAATAACAGATAACTAAGTAAGAGTGTGGTTGAAGGAAGAATAAGATTTATCTTGATTATTTATTTTTACGGAAATTGTTTGGAAAGCCACATGGCAGAAGCATGGTATTTTTGGAGACTCTCCCATCAAGAAAAAATTTACATGTGTGTGTGTGTGTAGAAAAAAGACCATTAAGATTATATATAATATATACATGTATACAAATATATGTATATATACGTATGTGTGTGTAGAGAGGGATATGAAATGTCTAATATGAAAGTACCCTACTTAGGCTGAACCTAGAATTCATAAGGAAACTTAGAATTACCACCTTTCTATTTATTCCCTCCAGATACTAAGGAAGCATCATTTGAGAGCCAGAAATCCTTTTATTTTAATTTTCTAGAGACAATGAATTGTTTTATAAGTTTTCTACTCTACTGTCAGAATTATGATGCTGGAAATATTTATTTAATTCATTCGATATTTGTCATTCATACACTATGCTAGAAACAGATTAATAGGGACAGAGTAAAACATGAGACAAACATGTGAAGGAATGAGCTGCATATGAAAGTTACGATATAATAAGAGTGGTACATACATTTGCTGGACAGAAGTGGGGGTACCTGACACTGCCCAAAAGGGATCAAGACATTGCTTCCTAAGAAGGTGACCTGGAACACAGACATTTGCTATCCTATAAAGACAGAGCAACAGGGAAGGAAGTTAGTCTTTCATAGGGGGAGATTATGTAATAAACAGAATTTGGGAAGTACTAGGTGAAATAGATGGAGAAGGAAATGGTAACCCACTCCAGCATTCTTGCCTGGAGAATCCCATGGACGGAGGCGCCTGGTGGGCTACAGTCCACGGGGTCGCAGGTGAAATAGGTAGTGCAATGAAGCTTAGAGTTCTTTCACTTCAAAAAGAGAATTGAATGACTAGCTTATTACCTTTCTTGTTGTATAGCTGCAGAAAGAGCACTTGCTTCTTCTTTAGTTCCTCACCTTGTCTCTAATCCTATTCTAAATGAAATAGGACCTGTTTTCTAATGTATCTGCTTCGGGTTTATCTGTTTGCTTCTATAATGGACCTTATTGTTAAGACTGGCAATAAATATCTCTGATAGTCTCCCAATTTATTCATTTAATGAATATTCACTGAGCATCTATTTCATGGTGGTTTCTATCTATAATGGTAATCTCTTCCAAGACCCTTTTATTTTTTCTTCAATGACTACACCTCTTTGTGGTTCCAATTCTTCCACAATCTGGGAAATTATTCTCCAAATTTACTTCTCTATCACTCTAACATCGATGCCACTATCCCCCCAGCTAAAATCGGTGACACTCTGTCTCCTAGTTTCTCCATCTCTACATCAATACTCCCATTAAGAACTTACTTCCCGCATCACATTGACATATGCCAAGCTTTGCCTTCATTAAGTCTCACTTTTTTTTCTAACAAGGATGCTTTCCAGAACAACTCAACCAAAAATAACTTTCCCTTTCAAATATACCACTTTGAATCTTAATTACTACTGAAATATTTTCTCATCTTTCCAGGTAAATCTTAGTCATCTTTAGAATTAGAATGCATCTTACAATTCTTTTTATCCCTCATGGTAGTTAATATAGTACTTTGCACACTCTACTTCATTTTTAATAAACAAATGGTTTAAATTGTAGACTGAATCTACACATTCAATTCTAGCAGTTGTTTTAATGTCATGAATAAATACTGAAATACCTTTAGATTAGATTTAAAATATATGGAAGGTCAATGCTTAGATCCAGAATGGCTTGATCATTCTTTTACTGCTTTTTTCTGAATTATAAGTTTCAAAATGATGTCCAAGTTTTCAAGCACAAACCTATCTGAATTTTATTTTTTCTGCATAATTATAGCTTTGCCAGAACCCTTATATTTCCCATTTCTAGACTTCAGCACATTATTACTAATATCAAGAAGTTTTCATCTCTAGATTACACTGTTCCCTTCTGCCCTTGGCAGTGTCTGTTTGTGCTATATAAAAATCAGCAAGGAAGTTCTTACTGTTATGTTTTTCTATCTGCTGTGGGAAGAATTGGCACCTAAGGCTATGTCTACATTATTTATACCACTTTGATAGATTAAATCTTAACTGTACCGTAGAGCTTTTAAAGACATGTCTGTAAATGTTTTAGGATTCCACAGGTGTTCATCCTGACTACAAACAAAGACTCCTTTTTGTGGTTGAAAAACAAAATTAAAATGTAACAGTGTCCTGCAAGCCATGGTTTCTGCTTAAAACAAGTCCTTGACTGGACATGTCAGATAGATTTATTACTCTTGACACATTTTTGGAGTTCAACAAAGTAACCTACATCAATGGAAACATTTCTGTGATCCTATACTTCTAAAATTAATCTCTCTGATAGTGACATTTCATAAAGGAACTTATAATGTTGCTATTCTACCAATATGACAATATCCTAAAGGACTTTTATCCTAAAATGTCCCCAAGCAATAAAATGTTCTTAAAACTGTTCCATTCTTTTCTCTGCACTGTTACCAACTTTATAGTACAATTCTGACATGTTATTAAAGACAAGAGCTTTAGTTTTAGAAGTTATTGTTCACAGGGCCTCTGAGGATTTTTTTCTTCTGTTTATAACTCAAGGGCCTGATTCTATTCTCTGAAATTCAGGACTTGGGTTCCTTTTCAAAGTAAGTGGTAATTTCATGACTTTTCCCTGAAAATAATTATAATCACCTTTGATTCAGTGAAAGGTAAACATTCTCAGCTAGCTAAGGTCCACAGCAGTGCATAGCACTGATTTACTCAAAATTACAGAAGTTGTGAGATAAGTCACTGAAATATTTAACAAAGGATAAGGAAAAGCATAATGATAATTATAAGGTATAAAGACTGTAATCATGTTTTCCTCAATAAGATAACTGAACTCTAATTGAATTTTAATTTTTGGTGCTACAGTTTCTAAGTACAAGCTCAGTTATATCCTGAATTCAACCTTTTTCTTTGATCTTCCTTTGTTTTTCAGCTTTCCCATCTCTTTTTCTAGGATATTACTATGGAAATTTCCCACTCCAGAAAAGAGAAACAAGATGAATGTTAGGAATGCTTATGAACACTGAATTTGAAAAATAGGGAGAAAAGACACATCTAAATAAAGAGAAGTTTTTAAAATGTTTATCAGTGTTCCTTTGGGATTCATACTAGACTTTCTTCACATTCCTCCATTTTTTCTAAGTGCCATACTTAAGCTTTCTAAATCAGATAATCAGAGCTGTCAAACACGATGGATATTATTTCACTGTATCATCAGAGATCAAAAAATCATCAACTCCGTAGTCAGGAGAATGGCCAAGCTAATCTGGGATCAGACAATTTCCATTCTGACTCCAAATCTTACACTCTTATCTGGGCTTCAGAGGGTGCTATGCATTCTGCCCCAGATCAGGAGATTTTGAAATATCAGCAGTATCTCATTTTTTATCTATTAATTTCTTTTTAACTATGCCAATGTAGAAATTAGGTTGTCTGATGATCTATCTATGTTGTCTAATAGAGAAAATAGTAGCTGCATGTGACTATTTACATTGTTTAATTAAATTTTAGAATAAAAAATTCAGTTTCTCAATTGCACCAACCAAGTATCAAGTGCTCAAAAGCCACAAATGACTAATAACTACTGGACTGGACATCTCAGATGTGGAACATTAACATCAGAGACTGAAAATTAAAGCTGGAAATTAATAAACTTTAACTGCTATTTGTTTAAGAATAATCATATTGATAATTAGAAAATATTTTTAAATATGTGAATACTAAACATCACAAATGATTAATCAAATGTGTAGGTACTCTTAAATAATGGGAAACATATAGTATTAGGTGAGAGTATCCCAAAGTAACTAAATGAATAGAATCCAGAAAATTATAAGCACATTAAAAAAAAGAAAACTAATGTAAAATCAGAAATTCACAAGTAGAAAATAAATCCACAATATAGTTAATCAAAGCCAAAAATTGACTCTGAAAATATTAATAAAATTGATAACCAACTAGCACGAGTAAACAAGAAGAAAGGATAACAAAACAAACAGACAATGTCAGGAATAAAAGAGGACATCAGCAGAGATCCTATAGATATTTTTAAAGGAGATATAATCAAATTTATGCCAAAAAATAACAATTTCAGCTTATAATTTACCAAAATTAATGGAGACATTATAAATCTGAACATTCTACATCTAACAAAGAAATTGAGTTATTTAAAATTTTCTCATAAACAAAAGCTGTGGCCTAAATAGCTTCAACAGCAAACTCTACCAAATTTTAAAAAATATCTCTGTTTGTCTGAAACAGAAGAAGAGAGAACTTCTCCAACTTTCTATGAGGCTAGCATAATTTTGATACCAAAACCTGACAAAGATATTATAGGAAAGAAAAGTTAGAGAACAGTTTCTCTCATGGACACAAAAATACTTAATAAAATATTAACATATGTAATCCAAATGTACATTAAAAGGATAATTTCTAAATTATTACAATCTTATAGATCTAGGTTGGCTTAACATTTGAAAATCAATCTATATGTTTTATCACATAAATAGAAATTAAACTGAAAATCATACGATTATCTCAATTGATAAAAATTTCTTTGATTAAATTCAACTCTTATTAATGATAAAATTATATTCAACATTCCTTGGAGTTTCTATCAAGTGTGATAAAGAAAAAAAATTGGAAAGGAAGAAATAAAAGTGATACTCAGATCAACTGGAACTCTCATTTACTTCTGATCAGAGTAAAAGTTGGTGCAAACTCTTTGGAAAAAAGAAAAGTTACAATTGATACCATGTAAATACAAAGGATCATAAGAGACTACTACAAGCAACTTTATGCCAATAAAATGGATGACCCGAATAAATGGAAAAATTTTTAGAAAGTTTATAATCTCCTAAGACTGAACCAAGAGGAAACAGAAAATATGAACAGACCAATTACAACTATTGAAATTGAATTGGATTTAAAAATTCCCAACAAACCAAACTTCAATATAAAAGGGATTCACAAGGGAATTCTATCATACATCTAGAGAAGAGTTAGTACTTATTTGTCTGAAACTATTTCAAAAAATTCCAAAGGCAAGAACACTTCTGCACTCATTCTATGAGGCCGCCACCACCCTGATACCAAAATCAGACAGATATCACAACAAAGGAGAATTACAAGCTTGTATCATAGAAAAACATAGATACAAAAATCCTCTACAAAAGAATAGCAAACCAAATTCAAAAAGTTGGATTCATCCCAGTGATGCATGGATTTTTCCATATCCACAAATCAGTGTGATATACAACATCAACAAATTGAAGAATCCTAAAGAAAATCCTTAAGACACTACCAGAAAACTACTAGAGCTCATTGAATTTGGTAAAGGTGCTTGATACGAAATACAGAGAAATCTGTTGCATTTCTATCAATCAATGGAATAGTATCAAAAGTCCAGAAATAAACTCACACACTCAATAAATAAACTCAATTAATCTATGACAAAGGAGGCAAGAATATACAATGGAGAAGAGATAGTCTCTTCAGTAAGTGGTGCAGGGAAAACTGAACAACTACATATGAAAGGAATAAAATTAAAATGTTCTCTAATACCATATATAAAAATAAACTCAAAATGGATTAAAGGTCTCAATGTAAGACCAAATACTATAAAACTCTTAAAGGAAAACATAGGCAAAACACTCCTGGACATCAATTGCAGTAGTTTTTTTTATACAAGTTTCCTAGACCAGTGGAAATAAAAACAAAAATAATCAAATAGAACCTAATTAAACTTAAAGCTTTTGCACAGCAAAGAAAACCATAAACAAAAAGGCAATCTACAGAATGGAAGAAGATACTTACAAATGAAGCAACCAACAAGGTGTTAGCTTCCAAAATATATGAACAGCTCATACAACTCAATATCTAAAAAAAAATAATAATAATCAAAAATGGGCATATCTTTGACTTTCTTCAAAGAAGACATACAGTCAGCCAAAGGCACACAAAAAGATATTCAACATTGCTCATTATTAGAGAAGTGCAAATCAAAACTACAATGAGGTATCATTTCACCATGCACAGAATGATCATCGTCAAAACATCTACAAATAATAAATGCTGGAGAAGAGTATGGAGAAAATGTCACCCACTTAACGCTCTGGTGAGGATGTAAATTGGTATGGCTACTATGGAGAATAGTATGGAGTTTTCCTTAAAAAACAAAAAATAGGGTGACCATATGATCCATCAAGCCCACTTCTGGACATCTATAGAAAGAAAACTAATTCAAAAAGATACATGCACTCCAGTGTTCATTGCACCACTATTTACAATAGCCAGGACACAGAAGCAACCTAAACGTCCACTGACAGATGAATCGGTAAAGATGCCATACGTATACACACACACACACACACACACACACACACACACACACACATATCCACAAAATGTAATACTACTCAGCCATAAAACAGAATGAAATCATGCCATTTCCAGCAGCATAGGTGGGCCTAGAGATTAACATACTAAGAGATGCAAGCCAGACAGAGACAAATTTTATGTGATATTGTTTATATGAGGAATTTTAAAAAGATATAAATGAACTTACTTACAAAACAGAAATACACCCATAGACATACAAAATAAACTTAGAGTTATTACCTATGGGGAAAGCAGGGGAGAGATAAATTAGGAGTTTAGGATTAATATATATAAACACTACTTTACATAAAATAGATAAACAACAAGGACCTACTGCATACCTCAGAAAACTATACTCAATATTCTGTAATAACCTATAAGGGAAAAGAATCAGAGAAACACATACACACATCTATTTCTATTGATATGCCTGAATCAGTTTGCTGTACACCAGAAACTAATATATTTTCAATCAATTTTATAGCTCAATAAAAAATGAATAAAATGCAAAAAAAACCTGAAAATCCATGTTTTAATACATAAATAGAGAACAAGGTGAAAATTCATATCTCCAGTAGATGAAGAAAATTTGTCTGATAAAATTCAACTCTGATTCATGATAAAAAAATTATATTCAACACTTCCCAGTTGTGCTAGAACTCTAGCAAGTGCTATAAAATATGAAAAAAAATGGAAAGAAAGAAATAAAGGTGATATTACTTCAGATAAACTGGAACTCTCATTTACTTCTGGTCACACTATAAGTTGTTACTATACAACTCTTTTTAAAACTCTTTGGAAAAACCCACCAAAACTAAATAAATGGAGACCATGCAACTGAACAATTCTATACCTTCTAGTTATACTCCCAATAGATGTTCCAAATGACATTTTTTTTTCCCCATTTATTTTTATTAGTTGGAGGCTAATTACTTTACATCATTACAGTAGTTTTTGTCATACATTGAAATGAATTAGCCATGGATTTACATGTATTCCCCAAATGACATTTATAAGAATGTTGATAGAACACATTTTTAATAGTAGTACCTGGACAATTGCTCAATTGTTCATGAATGGATAAATAAATTGTGGTAGAGTCACATAATGGAATACTATATAATAATGAGAACAAATAAATGGCTATGGCATAGCAAAACAGATGGCTCTCAAAACAATGTAAAATGAAAGAATATATACACAAAGGGTACATACTATATAATTCTAGACACATACAGCTTAAAAACCTGCAAAATTAACCTATGATATTAGAAAACAGTATGCTACCATCAGGGTGAGGGTGAATGGATAATTACAAAGGTTAAAACAGTAACTTAAAGGAGAAACCTCTTGGATGGCACATTAACTAAATGATCAAAGTTTACCAGATAGTAGCATCATGTTGCCTCTTGATATGACTCATTAAAAATGGATATATCACTTCTGTGTTCTTTCACCAAAAACGCAAAGCTTGAAACTAATGTTAAGGAAACATCAAGTAAACTGTAAGGGATATTCTACAAAATGCTGTAAAAAAAAAAAAAAAGTCAATTAGAAAAAAAAAAAAAAGGCTGGGTGAGGAAATATTAGACATAGCAAAATGAGAAAAAAGATGACTACTAAATATTATGTATTGAACACTGGATCAGGGGATTATAGAATGGGCTGTAAAGGACATTTTGGTAACAATTAACAATTTAAATGTGACTATGGACTAGGTAATAATGTATCAAATTAAAATGCTAATTTTTACAATATATTTTTATCTGAGAAAAGGCCCATTTTCCTAAGACATACATACTGAAATATTTAGAAGAAAAGAAATATGATGTTTCTAACACATATTAGAAAAAATATTCCTATATGCACATATATTTGCACAAATTTGTACCCATAGCTCAGTTGATAAAGAATCTGCCTGTAATGCAAGAGACCCATGTTCAAAACCTGGGTCAGGAAGATCTCCTGGGAAAGTGAATGGCAACCCACTCCAGTATTCTTGCCTGGAGAATCCCATGGACAGAGGAGCCTGGCAGGCTGTAGTCTATGGGGTTGCAAGAGTTGGACATGATTTAGCAACTAAACCACTACCATACAGAGAAAATGATAAAGAAAATAGGGAAAATATAAATGATTTCTAAATCTGGGTAAAAAAACATAGCGGGAGTTCCTTGGATTATTTTCAACTCTCCTGTCAATTTGAAGTTACGTCAAACAAAAAAGATTGAAGGGTGTAGAGCTTTATCAATCTTCTGCAGATTCCTGTGGATGGGGAAATCAAGTTTCAGAGAATTTTAAAAGGCTAGAAAAGTGACTATTCAGGATCCAATTATGATAATGTTAAAGAAAGAAGGCCAACTCATGTTAACCAAGCTCCTAAGACACTGATATATCAAGTAGAATCCCAGTTTATTAATTTAACAACAACAGCAACAACAAATGATACTGCTAAGTGGGATGTAAGACTTGCATGAGCATAGCTGCTACATTTTTCTTCTTGGCAGATATAGATGGAAAATCAATTATCAGAGGACTGCTTTGTGAGCATGGTTCAGAGCATGCAGAGTGGATGAGCACATCAGGTGCTTAATATTCAGGTACTGAAAAGTCTGATGCATCTGTTTCAACAAACATTCTTTTTAACAAAGAGACATTTTACTTCTAAACTGCTTTTCTTTTTGCCTGGAGTTAACTACACATTACACTTGATGATACAATTAAACTCAGTGTCAGGAGAGTCTTAGTTAAATCTAGCCTACAGATTTTAAATATATATATACATACATACATACATACATATATATATATATATATATACACATATATACATACATGTGTATATATATATATGTATTGTATATATATATATAGCTCTTGTCCAGTCTGGAAAATCAGGACTTATTTTCATGGTTGCTAAGAATGCCCTCATATTTTTTATTAACACAAGTAGAAGAAACAAAGTCAAATGTGAAAGCTTGAACTGATGAGTTTTTTGGCAGGACATTTTCACTAAATATAGAATTCTGGGCTGACATTTTCTTCCCATACTTTAAAATTGTATTCTGTCTTCTGATCTTCATTGTTTCTGAAGATTTTGTCAGCCACATTTCACACTGGTTTTTCTCTGTATATAAACTATTGTTCTCTGGATCCTTTCAAGATAATCTTTTTATTTAAATCACATTTAGTAATACATTAAGTAAACTATTCTTGCAACTTACAGTAAATATACTAAGAATCTCTCTAAAAGTTCCACTAATATGACTCCCATATTTGTATTAGATCCAAGTAATTCTAAAAATATCTCAGGTCACTGATATACCAAAATCACCAAACATTTAAGACATGTTCTATATTTAAATAGCCAATATGGCAACAATGTACTTTTTGTGAGAATGCACAACTGAACTGTTGGTTGTACAAACCTTAGATATGTACCCTATAGACACGGAAGCCCATCAGAGGCATACAATCAAATTATAGACTCAGATGTCTAGCTGGAATTTTGAAAAATTCAAATATGTAAGTGATATAGTGAAGTGAAGTGAAGTGAAATCGTTCAGTTGTGTCCGACCCTTTCTGACCCCGTGGACTGTAGCCTACCAGGCTTCTCCATCCGTGGGATTTTCCCGGCAAGAATACTGGAGTGGGTTGCCATTTCTTCTCCAGGAGATCTTCCTGTCCCAAGGTTTGAACTCAGGTCTCCCACATTGCAGGCAGATGCTTTACCATCTGAGCCACCAGGGAAGTCAAGTGATATAGGGGACACTACAAATTCCTAACACAATGTTTAGCCTACATGTTACAAGCATCAGTATGCATGTGAAGTTGCCAGATGGACAAATAGTTATGGTATTGTATTAAAAAAAACCTGTTGCTTAGTAATATCTGAGTTTCTGCCTATATTTTGAAGTCCAAGTAGGATGTACTATTCCTAACCAAAAGGGTTTGTTTTTTGTTTTTTTGTTTGCATTCTCTATTCTATTCCTATTCTATTGATTTATACCAATACCATAACTACTCATTGATGAAATTGATAGTAACTCTTGAAACTAACCAGTGTAAGCTCAAGTCTCTGGCTTTCCTACCTGTAAGCAAGGTATATCACTATATTCACTTAGATTTTATTCCATTTCTGTCAGCATGGTCTATTTTATTTTTTCATTGTACAGGTCTTTTAAATATGCCAACACAGAATTCTACATTTAGTGAAAATATTTTCCAAAAAAAAAAAAAAAACCAGCAACAACTCACTTCAAACTTTCACCTTTGACTTTGTTAAATAATGTGTTCTTAGGTCTTTCATATTTTTCTACCAAAAATGGTAAGTCACTTCTTTGCTTTCAAGATGTCTTTGGACATGTTTAATTTTTACTCAAGTGTATTTTGAACCTAATTTCTGGTATCCTACAGAAGCCCTCAAGTGACAAATCTCTTGATTCTTTATAATGGAAGCTCCCCACTTTGTGTGGCTCTGGAAATTATTTGATTTAAAATCCCTCTATGTTTGTTGTCTCACAAGGTTTCACACACATCCATCACCATTCAGCAAGAGATTGAAGGCAAGTCTATGAATATTTCAAGAACTTTTATTTTCATGGTTTCTAACTCTTTGGACTGCAAGGAGATCCAACCAGTCCATACTAAAGGAAATCAGGAAGGACTGATGTTGAAGTTGAAACTCCAGTACTTTGGCCACCTGATGCGAAGAGCTGACTCATTGGAAAAGACCCTGATGCTGGGAAACACTGAAGGCAGGAGGAGAAGGGGACAACAGTGGATGAGATGGTTGGATGGCAGCACCAACTCAAAGGACATGAGTTTGAGTAAACTCCGGGAGTTGGTGATGGACAGGGAGGCCTGGCATGCTGCAGTCCATGGGGTCACAAACAGTCGGACACAACTGAGTGAATGAACTGAACTGCAGTCTTTGACACTGCAAATTCAAGCTGAGTCAACCTCTTCGAATTCCTCTCTCTCTACCTCCTGAACTGGGCCCGTTGCTTTGATTCTCAAAGTAATCCCATCTAGAGAGCCAGAAATACCTCACTTGTTTCCTTCTTTTAGAGCTCGCAGTTCTGTATTGTCTGTTGTCCAGCATCTAAAATCAGTTCTTATGTGTTTTGTCTAACTTTCTAATTGTTTCCAGTGATGAGGTAGGACCAATGCTACTTAGCCCATCAGAGCAGAAATAGAATTCTAAAAAGTTTTAGTGTATGTAAAAATGTTAATTCTATAAAACCTAGGATCTTTCAAGTTCCAGAGAGATTATAAACTTTTCTCAATTACTCAGCCCCATGGAAAGAAATCATAAATTGTATGATTGAATCTTCAACATTTAAGACTTTTTACCTCACTACTGACAGCTGATATTTTTTCCTCACTACCACTTATTTGATTTTCCTGGCCTATTCTTTCTTGATGGTGTCTTTCAAACCTACTAACTTCCTTTTCCACCCTCAATTTAAACATAGGCATCTTGGGCAATTGCCACGATCTCCTGTTGTTCTTAACTCACATTCTGCTTTCGCCATATAAAAAGTAATTTCAAAATTATAATTCTTCAAATACCACTTTCATCTTAGCATTAGCACATTCAATCTAATCAATAAGTTAAATTGACTTTGTGGGCTACTATTGGGTTGGCAGAGTACATCATGTGAAATGCTGGTCTGGATGAAGCACAAGCTGGAATCAAGACTCTAGGAGAACTATCAATAACCTCAGATATGCAGATGTTACCACACTAATGGCAGAAAGTGAAGAGGAACTAAAGAGACTCTTGATGAAAGTGAAAGAGGAGCATGAGAAAGCTGGCTTAAAACTCAACATTCAAAAAACTAAGATCATAGCATCCAGTCCCATCACTTCATGGCAAATAGATGGGGAAAATGGAAACTGAGAGACTTTATTTTCTTGGGCTCCAAAATCACTGCAGGTGGTGACTACAGTTGTGAAATAAAAAGACAATTGTTCCTTAGAAGAAAAGTTATGACCAACCTAGACAGCATATTAAAAAGCAGAGACATTACTTTGCTGACAAAGGTCCATCTAGTCCAAGCTTCGGTTTTTACAGTAGTCATATATAGATGTGACAGTTGGACCATAAAGAAAGGTGTTGGAGAAGACTCTTGAGAGTCCCTTGGACTGCAAAGAGATCAAACCAGTCAATCCTAAAGGAAGTCAGCCCTGAATATTCATTGGAAAGACTGATGCTGAAGCTGAAACTCCAATACTTTGGCCACCTGATGCGAAGAACTGACTCACTGGAAAAGACCCTGATGCTAGGAAAGATTGAAGGCTGGAGGAGAGGGGGACGACAGAGGATGACATGGGTGGATGGCATCACCGACCCAATGGACAAGAGTTTGAACAAGCTCCAGGAGTTGCTGATGGTCAGGGAAGCCTGGCGTGCTGCAGTCCATGGGGTTGCAAAGAGTTGGACGTGACTGAGCAAGCGAACTGAACTGAACTGACTGGGTTGGCCAAAAGGTTCATTTGGGTTTTTCTGTTTATGGACAACCTCGAATGCACTTTTTGGCCAACCCAATATTTCAAACATTATCTGCCTATTCCCTCACAGAATGTGGATATGTAGAGCATAATTTAGCAAGCAGGACTAGCAGCCATTTACTCCAGTTTTTCATTCAGTGCTTCCAATATACAAGTACTTTGTTATACACTGGAGATCCAAAACTAAGAATTTGGCAGGGGACCCAAATAAATCAATATTTTATATATATATATATGTGTGTGTGTGTATATATATATATATATATAGTGATAGTAAAAAGATAAAAATATTCAGAGTTAGTTTTACCCGCCTATATGTAATTTTCTGCAAAAGCTTCCTAACATTAATGGTTATGCTTAATCTTAAAATATGATTAGCAGTGGAAAGGGCATCACAGGCAGTGAAAATAGAATGAGAACAGGGACACAGAAGGGAGATACAGCATGACGTAAGTGGAAACTGCAGACAGTTTATATATATCATGAGAGTTAAGTCAAAGGCATGGGGCAACAGATATAGCCAGAGTATAGGCAGGAAAATGTTAACAGAACCAATTATTTACTATATTTCAAAGCTTGGATTTTTAACAACCTGCTGAAGGATATTTAATCAGGGCAGTGATGTATTCAGATTTTTGTTTTAGAAGAAGAGATTCCGGACATTCTACTGAAGATGAATTTCATGGGACAAGAGGGGAGGCAGGTCAGTTTTTAAGTGAGAGTCTAAGCAAGTGATGCAAAGTTTGAACTCTGCTAGTTGCAATGACGATAAAGAGGAAAGAATGATGAAACACAACACTGTGTAATGATTTGCAGGACATGAGGGGTGAAGGTATAACTGAAGTATCTAGGGTGACTTCCTTTCTAGATTTAGTAGCAACTGAGTGGATAATTGTGTCATCTCCCTCAGACGACACAATTAACACAAAATGAAGCGCACACTGAAGTGTGGTTTAAAAACTGATTAGTTCAAGTTTGTTTATCTGGACTGCTGAGGCACCTATGAGATACCCAGTTGAAAACGTCTCCAGTGTGATTAGATATAAACCCAAAGTATATTTATAAAAACTTAAACTATCACCTGCAGAGTAGGTGGCTGAAACCATGAGAGGGTAAAATGCCCAAGAGACAATGTTTGAAGTAAAAGAGAAAAGCATCAGCATTCAGAGATCAGGCAAAGGCAGAGCAGCGCCATGTTTCAGTTGAATGAAATGAATCAAACATCATTCATTTATCAGTCCGCATTCTCCTGAGGTAAGGGATATAAAATACGTACTTAAGGTGGCCCTATGTTGGCTTTATCCCATCATGTCACAGGTAGCTGATCCACTGATGCCCTTGAAAACTCGGGGAGTTGAGGTGTACTTCTAAGCATTTCCATTTTACACTCATTATTCATCCCTAAAACTGCAAAATTATTGTTTCAAATTCTTAGTGGTCTGTTTAAATGCCCCCTCTCATGATTTGATGTGGAGTGGGAACACCCCACAGTCTTTCCTCTTGAGGAAAGATGTGACTCAAAACATGGTGAGGACTCAGAGATGTTCAATTGATTCTTGTCCTCCTTTGGAACTGATTCTTACCTTCTTTATCATATAGTATATAGTTTTTCTTAGTACCTGTTGTAACAGCTGCTATAACAGCAAAGTACATATCTGCCTTTCCCAGAGAAGCATGAGTTCCTAAATGAGAAGAGTGAATTTTTTTTGTACCCCCAGTTTTTAGCACAAGGTAAGAAAACTGAGAAAACAGTAGTGATAAAATGAGCATCTGATAAATTGAGCATCTAGGAGTGAAGGAATGGCATATGAATAGAGTATGACATATGGTATCCTGTTTGGTAGATTCAAAACCCCCATTGGTGAAAAAGAATTTTTATTATTTGGGGCAGAGAGACTGTATCTCTCAAATTCAAAGTTTAAATTGTGTTAATAGAGATATATCTTTTAATTTATTGTTTGAAGCTGAAATGGATGGATCCCGAAGGAAAACCTCAAAATGTAACCAAGCAGGACCCTATGGGGCATCCCCCATATCTTCTACTATAGCTCTTGGGCTTCCCAGGTGGCTTAGTAGTTAAGAATCCAGCTGCCAATGCAAGAGACTCGGATTCAATTCCTGGGTCAGGAAGATCCCCTGGAGAAGGAAATGGCAACCTGCTCCAGTATTCTTGCCTGGGAAAACCCATGGACAGAGGAACCTGGTGGGTTACAGTCCATGGGGTTGCAAAGAGTGGGCCATGAATGAGCAACCCAGCACAGAAGTACCCAGTTAATAGTATTTGATGCAAATTTCCTGAATTGTTTTGCAGATGTGAAACTCCCTCCCCCATACACACACCAAATGGAAGATATTAACTACTTGATGATCAAGAGCATCTAGCCTCAGGCCTCCTGCAGCCTAAGAACTGATACAATTAACCCCTGGGACATCATCCTGTTCCCTAATTAGCCAATCAGAGAACTGAGCAGGATCTGATCCCCGTACCCTGTGACCCTACCCCTCCCTCACCTTTTAAAATGCTTTGCCAAAACCCTTCAGTTTGTTTGGCCTGAGTCTAACACACAAACTTGCATTAACAAAAACTCAGATTTATGAATGGACATTACAAAAAGGGATATGAGCTCAGAGTTGAAAAGGGTGACGGTAGTAATTACACTAGATGAAAAAAATTCATTTGCTTTTCAAGGCACAATTCCAAGAGGCACTCTTGAATATAGGTTTTTGTTTTACTATAAAAGGAGACCTTTACAGATTCTTGAGTAAAATTTTTTCAAACGAATCCTTATCTATGTATCTAGAATCTGTCTATCTTTAAATAAATGCTTTGAAATATTGGACCATGTCGAGGGAAAAGTATTAGGCAGTATAAGCCTTATTTAGTGAACAAGTAAACAAATGTTATTCCTAAATTCAATTCCCTTCTAAATTTTTAGACCACCACAGACAAGAATGCAGCCTGCTTTTTCACAACTAAACCCTGAAATAATGATATCTTATTCAAGAGACCAACATAGTTCATTTTTCATTCTGATGGGTATCTCATTTATTAAGCACAGAATTCACAGTGTTCCAGTGCCAAGAATTACTAAGCAACAGAACATATGTAGGCGGATGTGGTGTTTGCATATTCACACAATATGACATTTACACCCAGATCAGAAGTATATTATTGCTGAAAGAAGGTAACAGTAACAGAATGAGAGGTAGTAATATTCTTTTATTTTATAAGATACCATTCACAGAAGTAACTCCATGATCTCAACAAATGACCCTCTCCTAGAGAACACAAGTGAATCCAGAGGGACATTCACATCTCCCCACGTTTAGTTTCTCCTAAATGCTAGAAAGAAAAACATACTGTCTGAAGCAATTTTTGTGCCTTCTATAGTATAACACCTAGTACAGTGTGAATACGGGAACTGCCTATCAGCCTGAGCAGAATACTAACTGTTTTACAGCATCAACATTAGGAAATATTCTGTTCTACTCAAGACATTTCCCTAAGGACCCAAAACTTGGCAACTTTCTCTGATAGGCAGCTACTTCTGTTCCCATCCTCTCTCTCTGCTGAACACGGGAACCAAAGAGAAGTTTCAATGTCTGGGTAAAAGAGACTGTTTCCTCATGGGGGGGAAGTAAATGCCCAATGCCAGACAATATGTGCATCAGCCCAGTTCAAACCGATGTGTGGTGTAAGGCAGTGACCTCAAAACCATGTCCCTTTGAGGCACCCACCCACATGTCCATTTCAGTTTCACAACTTTTAACACAACTAAAATACAGACTAAGTGAATGAGGGAATGTTTTCAAAGGAAAATCCCTAGAACAGTCAACAAAATGGGTCACTCTGTAAGTATTATCAATAATCATTAGTGAAACATAATATACAGGCTACAGTTCTAAGTTTAACAATAGGTATGCATGCGTGCTAATTGGCTTCAGTCGTATTTGACTTCTGCAACCGCATGGACCGCAGCCCGCCAGGCTCCTCTATCCATGCGATTCTCCAGGCAAGAATACTGGAGTGGGTTGCATGCCCTCCTCCAGGGGATCTTCCTGATCCAGGAGTCGAACCCACATCCCTTATGTCTCCAGCATTGGCAGGTAGGTTCTTTACTACTAGCACCACTTGGGAAACCCAACAATAGGTATACATATCCTTAAAACATCAAATGTTCCTTCATCTTCTTTTTTAATGTCCTCAGTTGATACTTTTCATGGTTTCTTGAGGGACATCATTAGATTTCTAGAGAAAAGAGTTTCCCCCTCTTGTGGCAGCATTTTGCTACAATGATTTATCCACTAAACTTGCTTTTAAAAGGTTCTTGGGACTTCCCTGGTTGTCCAGTAGTTAAGAATCCACCTGCCAATCCAGGGACAAGGGTTGGATCCCTGGACCAGGAAGATCCCATAGGCCACAGGGCAACTAAACTCACATGCCACAACTACTGTGCCCTACACAAGAGAGGACACTGTAGTAAGAAGCCCTCACACCACAATGAAGAATAGCCCCCACTCACTGCAACTAGAGAAAGCCCGCACAGAGCAACAAAGACCCATTGAAGCCAAAAAAAAATTTGTAATTACCAAAAGAAAAAATGTTAAATCTTCTTAGAAGAAATACAACCCTCTTCCCTACCTACCCAGTGAATAGATTTTTATCATGAGTTTTTATAATTTGCTTAAAGATTTAAATGCACCAGCTACATCTCTTGAGGAATCATTCCCTGTTCATAACCCTCAGAGAAACTGCAGGTAACTATTGAGGGCATCTAGGAAAGCAAGCTTTTTTCCTGTGCGAGGAAGATTTGATGTTCATTATAAGCATGCTACTATCCTGTTAGTACACTAGGTCCTAAACTGCAGTTTAAAAAGGAACAAGAAAATAAGAACCTAGCAACAATCGCTGACATTTTTTTTTTCAAAGCTCTGTATGTTTTCAAATCACAATAGTCTGTTGACAACACCCCTATCTGTAGAGATTTCCATCAGTATGGCAGGAATATGGTAGCTATCATCACATGGAAAGCTGAATAGTTACTGAAATTTGTTAGAATGAAGCTCCTTGTAAATACTTTCGCCACGTGCTCCTTGTTATTTGAATTGATTTCTACAGCTGGGAATAGTGGGCCTATAGAAGGATCTCTCATCTCTCCTGAATTTAGATGGACTTAACAAAATTTTATCACTTCCCAGGCGGCACAGGGGTAAAGAATCCTCCTGCCAATGTAGAATAAGCAGAAGACATGGGTTCCATACCTGAGTTGGGAAGATCCCCTGCAGTGGAAAGTGGCAACCCACTCAAGTATTCTTGCCTGGAAAATCCCATGGACAGAAGGAGCCTGGCGGGTTACAGTCCATGGGGGTCGCAAAGAGTCAGAAACAGCTAAGCACATACCACAGTTCTTATCATATAAAAATGCGCAATATATATAAATTTGCTTTTCAGATTATTTCTAAGTAGTAAACGGAACAAATTTCAAATAAAGACCCCCTCCCCCCTCCCCAGCTAGAAAGGAAAGCGAGCCAAAGTATACTTAAACTACTCTTAGAAAAATATTTCTATTTTCCAGTTAAATCTCCAGAAATGGTCAATAAAATGATGATATAATAATAATACAGGCCCTCGGTTCCCCTAAATAAAGAATACAAATACATAAGTAAAAAGGGCCATTTGCAACAAACTTACCTGGACCGCTTATTTCTGGGCAAGCTTCAGCAGAGATTTCCTGAGTAGAAGTTGCAAAGATGAGGCCTAAGTGTCTGCATTTTTAACAAGCATCTACCACCGTCTTGACAACAACAAGCTACCATTTTGATTCACCTTAAGTTTTGGAAAACACTTGCTAAAAACCAGAGACTAATCTTATCAGTTAAATTATTCTAATACTAATCACTTGAATTTAGATTCACTAGCCCTTCTGTATCTTTACCCCCTGCAGTAAAGGAGAGGGTTTCCTTGTTACTCAGGTCTCCCACTTGGGGAAGAGAAGCCTGATTTTTTTTTCCTTCCTCATCCAGCAAAACCTCATTCAGGAAACTCTCTCCCCAGGAGCCACCTTTCCTTGAAGCTCTGGTTTTGAGTCAGGGAACCAACATTGCCAGCTCACTTGCAACTTGTTAGAAATGCAAATTACTGAGCCCCTCTGCTGACCTCCAGAATCAAAAACTGTGGAGGTGGGCCTAACAACCTTTGGTTAAAGGAGTCTTCCAGCTATTACTAAGTGGGCTGATTTTTGAGAAGCACTGCTACATACTACTTAGTAGGAGACAATGTATCTATCCATATTAATTCCCATGTCATCTCTCACAGACTACCTTTGCATTTTTACAGAGGCTTTCCAGCTGAAGTAAGCAGTAAACGATTAGAGAGGAGTTCAGGAACCACAGAAATGAAAAGGGAGCTACTCTGGATCACAGCTTTTAAATGAATTTGTGCTTGAAAGCACTGGCCAAGAGAAATAGGTATCAACCCTTGTTTACATTGAAATCACTTTGGTGTTCTGACTTTGTTTCAGTTTTTACCTCAAAATAATGTAATTTCTGGGGCCAGAACGCCCCAGGTGAATCTAATAAGGGTCTCTCACACTTCAGCCCACATCAGAATCACATGGGCGGATTTTTATTCTGTGAGGACAGCCTCCCTCATCCCACCCCCAGGTTCAGAGTCAATAGGTCTAGCAGGTCTAATAGAGCAGGGAATCTGCTTTTCTAAACACAGTGTTGGGGCTGGTTCTGGGAGCAAAATCTGAGAACCAATGTAGTGACCCCAGCCATCAATTCTACTTGCCTGAAGCAGAACAATGGGTAGTGAGTCTAAGCCAGAACATTTTGAAATGTAGTCAGGGTAATATTTAAATTCACAAATTTGCAAGTTGTCTCATTCACTCCTGCACTCCTGCAACAAATGCAGCTAGAGTTTCTCACTGCCTCCACTATCTCTTTTTTTTTTTTTACTCTTCAGCCAGACTTTCTATAAGCGCAATAAACATTGAGGTCAAAAGGAAATTCAATTTAATAGTGTCACACCTCACTTTTTCC
Organism: Odocoileus virginianus; assembly: GCF_023699985.2. Classification (NCBI taxonomy): domain Eukaryota; kingdom Metazoa; phylum Chordata; class Mammalia; order Artiodactyla; family Cervidae; genus Odocoileus; species Odocoileus virginianus. Next base: position 40,149,068 of record NC_069686.1, on the reverse strand, counting down.
AAGGCAACTTTACCTAATACCTTCACCTTAAATGCAAAAGAGGTCCCTGGAAAGCAAAACAGATCCTACCAAGGACAGAATCCATGCAATCAAGAGAATTTGCTTTGCACAAAGGCAAAACACTCAGATTCTTACTCTGAGTCAAATTACTCGTTTCAAATGACAGTTGGATTGATTATCCACTTTCCTGGTTTGGAGTAGATTGAAATCAGAAAGTTGCAGGCTGAGCAATTGATACAGGAAGCAAGACCTGAAAGCTAATCGTTTAAAATTAGAAACAAAAAAAATGATAAAAAGCAAACAGAAGAATTTAAGATGTGAAGAACTTGAGGACACTTCCATTTAAATGATACGTTAAAGTAGCACTGAATCTGTGCTAAAGCCCACTGAACCTGGGCTTCCCAGGTTGCAGGGTGGTAAAGGATCTGCCTGCCAATGCAGGACACACAAGAAAGAAGAGACATGGGTTTGATCCATGGGTTGGGAAGATCCCCTGGAGTAGGAAATGGCTACCCACTCCAGTATTCTTGCCTGAAAAATTCCAAGGACAGAGAAGCCAGGCAGGCTACCTGTCCATGGGTTTGTAAAGAGTCAGACACCACTAAGTGACTGAGCGTGCACACACACACACACACACACACACACACACACACACAATATCAGTGTAACTGGAGCCCCTGAAGAAGCATGAAACAAGATGAGTATTTAAAACTTTTCTCCAAAAAAAAAAAAAAAACTTCTCTCCATAAACTCACTTATTGCTGTTAGGAATGTGAGATGCTTCAGTTATTGTGGCTATAATCAAGAAGTTTTCATTAAAACCACAGTGAAAGACATTCCTACCTGAGTGGCTAAAATTAAAAAGACTGACAATATCAGATGAAGGCAAGGTTGTAAAGCTATTAGAATTCTCATACCTGGTGGACACATCATTTGCTACACTCATTTGGAAAAGTGTTTACCCTTCTCTGCTAAGATTTAACATATTTATACTCTGTAATATCATGTGGCTAAAATGTCATTGAGAGAAAATATTCCATGGTTATATGGTGTTGATGGTTGCACAATTCTATGATTATACTAAAAATCACTGAATTATACACTTTAAAAGAGTGAATTTTATGGTATGTGAAGTATATCTCAATGAAGCTGTTATTAAAAACAAAAAAATAAAGTAACGCTGAATTCCTAATGAAAACAGGTGAATTTCATGCAAATGTAAGCAGCTGGATGGAAATGTATCAGGAGGGGAACTGCTTGAGGGCAAGAAGAACAACCTCAACTAATGGGATGCATAGACTATTGGTTAGGCACAGTTCTGGTGCTTTTCTGTGAAGTAAAATAATCTAATGTTTATATCACTCCTGTGGAAGAGTCACAATTATCTTTATGCTCATACCATAGATAAGGAAAATAAGCCATAGAGAGATGAAGTAACCCACTCCAGATCACATGGCTGAAAGTGCAGAGAGGATACATGAACCTCTCTGAGAGGGCTATGCCCCAGAGTCCAGGTACCTGAATGCACACTCCCTATCTCCATCCTATCATAGTAGTTTGCTATTAACTACTCATCATCCTGAATAAGGCAGTAACCATGGACTGTGTTTGGAAAGAGGGGTGGGTACAGGAGACTGGTTAATGATTTTCTATTTTAAAAAAGTATTATACATTAAAGAAGACAATGACTGATTCAAAGAGGAGATTTAAACTCAACTGGAAGAATACGTGGCCTATGTAACATTCTTTAGCTGTTGACCAAATCAGTCTTTACCTTATGATTTTAGGAGTTACACACACACACACACACACACACACACACACACACACAAACATACACACACAAAATGTATCCCAGGAAAAAATCATTTCTAAAAACTTTGCTAATAGTTTTTGAATCTATTTTTTCAGAAATATCACAAAACAAATTAAAAGATTGCTTTTAAAATTTTCACTAGAGACGTCTAGAGCCAAACAGATACATAGCCATTGTGGTTGTCAGCCAACAGCATGCAGACTCCATGGGAAATAAAATAACCATCCAAAGAACACAGGCTTCTGTTTGTTGAATTAAAAGAACAGTTCTATTAGCTCCGTGGCAGAGAAAATTAATAAACATTTGGTCCTGCTCTAACATTCAGCCAGTGGAAAGTCACTTTACAAAGAAATGCAGCATTTCTAACAATATATTTTTAAACTTTTGTTTGGCAAATTAAATGTGAACATTCCAATCGTCAGGACAAAAATTTCAGTTAGCTTCAAAAAATAAAGTTATAATTAATTAAAAGTTAAGAATTCTGCTGACAATTCTTCAAATTCTTTAAATTTCTAAGAGTGGATGATTTTCAATGAGTATGGGAGAAAAAAAGTCATCTGTGGGGAACCTACTCTCATTTGGAGAAAGTGGGATTCCTAATGGACTATCAAGAGAAATGAGAATTGGATGGCTTAGTTTAACCTATGATTCAGATTTCTCTGAAAGTCCTCATATCTATCCAGCTCATCTTACTGTCCCAAATGAATGAGACTAATCTTTTGACTATTGCTTAGTGTCATTTATGTGAAAATAAACCCTTGATTTTTCTACTGAGGCACCTCTTGGAAAATTATTCTGGTCAAAGTTTTCTCTGCCATACCCCATGCTTAAAGCACTTTTGAAAGTGTTATAGAAAAATCTAAAGACGCTTTCCTGAGGAAAGTTTGTACTATCCCTTCAGTTTACTCTTATTTAGGAATGATTTCCTGCCCGGTGAGAATGCTGCTTCAGCTTCTCCTTAACATAATGACTGCTGCTGGGGCTGCTGCTGAGTCTCTTCAGTGGTGTCCGGTTCTGTGCGACCCCAGGGACGGCAGCCCACCAGGCTCCTCCACCCATGGGATTTTCCAGGCAAGAGTACTGGAGTGGGGTGCCATTGCCTTCTCTGAACATAATGCCAACTCTACCTAATTATTGGTTTTCTAGTCTTCAAAGTATATGGAACTATAATAAGCCAGTATCACAAGATAATAGAATGTAAGAAGTTACAATGATTTTGACTGATAACACATGAATTTTAAGGTTTCCAGGGAGGAGATTTCCTATCTTTTAAAGTATATGATTCACAAGAAGCCTATATATGTGAAGTTCATTGGCTTAATTTCTCATGAAAATTCACCTTCCATAAATTGTACCCTTAAATGCTCTTGTATTCACTTAATCCCCTTACTTTAAAAAGTCACAGGACAATCACTTCTATATTTATTTTAAAATGACTACAGAGAGAAGTATTCATTGCATTACTCTGTACCTCCGACATAAAATCCAAGATGATAAGTTTTTCCTTAAAACCAGTTCTTTATTAAGGAATTTGAATCTTCCCATATTTCTCTTTTTGCCACAGTCATTAGGAAATTAAGAGGCAAAACTAATGCACAAGTAATAGCAAATACATGAGATGAGATGGTTGGAAGGCATCACTGACTCAACGAACATGAGTTTGAGCAACCTCTGGGAGATGGTGAAGAACAGGGAAGCCCGGCCTGAAGTCCAAGGGGTGGCAAAGAGTCAGACACGACTGAGCGACTGAACAGAAAATGATCAGAACACTAATTTGTGTCTTTGATGTTGACTTAGCTATTGTTACTTATTTTTGGCATTTGTATCTTTAGGTCTTCTCAAAAGGGTTTTAAAAAGTTAGGATCAGTCATTTTTTTTATCATTTAGGTAAAGTTACATGAAGAATGTTTTTAATGTTTTACATGTCAAGTTACTTTAGCTATTATGATGGACTCTCAAAAATACATTTTTCTTTGTTACATTTCTTTTCTTTTTTCCCCCTAAGAGTATAATCAATAAACAAGCCCTCACTCTCAATCTGAAAAATATACAGTTATATTTCATTTTCAAAGCTAAACACCTCCTATGATGAATTACAGTCATTAGCAAGATGCTTGTACAGAAACTTCAAACCCCTCGGAAATGACTGAGCAACTGACAGGAAAAGTGGGCAGGGGCAGAAGAGTTTCTGTTGCCATTACTTTCTGCTTCTCAAATGTATATATTTCTGAACCTATGCAGTTCAGATTGACACTCCATCAATGTAAACTTTTTAAAAGTTTCCAACATTTTTGTGGCTGCTGTTTGATTTCCAAATGAGGCAAGAGAAGACTTTTCTCTCCACCTCCTGCTTTTCCCCAGTACCCAAGGCAGGATACTCCTCCAACACAACCTTATCATCCATGGGTGGAAAGACCCAATCATAAGAAGTTAACACCATAGGATGCATTTTATATCCACATACATATTTTATTTTATGAGAAACTATCTCATCCAAATTTAGGTTTTAATGAAATCACTGGCCAGAGTTTAGAAGGAAAGCAAGATGAAATGCTGGTCCAACACCATCCCACAATGGCCATGAGATAAGCAATTCCATATTGGTTCCAACTTTCCACATCAGTTTCAACCAGAGATCTCAAAATTTCTAGCAATAGAAATAGGGTTAGGCAATATACAGAAGCATTAAACTCTGGTTTCCTGATCATCAAATTATCCAAAAATTTTAAGTGATCTCCTACTTGGAAAAAAAAAAATCATTCTAATTTCAATCCTTTCTCCATGAAAGAATTTTCCTCTAGCTAACTTATCACCTTCCCCAATCTTTATTTCTGACTCTCTTTCTTCTCATTCAGTCCTTTTTAAACATAATGAACATAAAAGTCACAACTGAGGGTGTAGTAAACACAGTTTGTTGGGCCCATCCCCAGAACTTTTGATTCAGTAGATCTGATGTGATACCTGTGAAATTCTAATACCACATTTTGAGAATTACTGCTAAGGAATAGAACAACAGGTCATAGCAAATACTCTCTTTCAACAACACAAGAGACAGCTCTGCACATGGACATCACCAGATGCTCAATACCAAAATAAGATTGATTATTTTCTTTGCAGCCAAAGATGGAAAAGCTCTATGCAGTCAGCAAAAACAAGACCGGGAGCTGACTGTGGCTCAGATCATGAACTCCTTATTGCAAAATTCAGACTTCAATTGAAGAAAGTAGGGAAAACCACTGGGCCATTCAGGTATGATGTAAGTCAAATTCCTTATGATTATACAGTGGAAGTGACACATGGATTAGATCTGATAGACAGAGTGCCTGTGAAAATATGGATAGAGGCTCATGGCATTGTACAGGAGGTGGTGACCAAAACCATCCCCAAGAAAAGGAAATGCAAAAAGGCAAACTGGTGTCTGAGGAGGCCTTAAAAATAGCTGAGAAAAGAGAAGCAAAAGGCAAAGGAGAAAGAAAAGATATACCCATCTGAATGCAGAGTTCCAAAGAGTAGCAAGGAGAGATAACAAAACCTTCCTCAGCGATCAATGCAAAGAAATAGAGGAAAACAATAGAATGGGAAAGACTAGAGATCTCTTCAAGAAAATTAGAGATACCAAGGGAACATTTCATGCAAAGATGGGTACAATAAAGAACAAAAACAGTATGGACTTAACAGAAGCAGAAGATATTAAGATGAGGTGGCAAGAATACACCGCAGAATTATACAAAAAAGATCTTCATGACCCAGATAACCATGATGGTGTGATCACTCACCTAGAGCCAGATATCCAGGAGTGTGAAGTCAAGTGGGCCTTAGGAAGCATCACTACCAACAAAGCTAGTGGATGTGGGGCCAGCTGAGCTATTTCATATCCTAAAAGATGATGTTTTGAAGGTGTTGCATTCTGGTATGCCAGAAATCTGGAAAACTCAGCAGTGGCCACAGGGCTGGAAAAGGTCAGTTTTTATTCCAATCCCAAAAAAAAGCTGTGCCAAAGAATGTTCAAACTACTGCACAACTGCACTCATCTCACATGCTACAAAGGAATGCTCAAAATTCTCCAAGCTAGGCTTCAACAATATGTGCACTGAGAACTTCCAGATGTTCAAGATGGATTTAGAAAAGGCAGAGGAACCAGAGATCAAATTGCCAACATCTGTTGGATCATAGAAAAAGCAAGAGAATTTCAGAAAAACATCTACTTCTGCCTCATTGACTACACTAAAGCCTTTGACTGTGTGGATCAGAACAGACTGTGGAAAATTCTTAGAGATGAGAATACCAGACCATCTTACCTGCCTGCTGAGAAACTTGTGTACAGTTTACAAAGCAACATTTAGAACTGGATATGGAAAAACAGATTGGTTCCAAATTGGGAAAGGAGTATGTCAAGGCTGTATATTGTCACCCTGCTAATTTAACTTAAACACAGAGTACATTATGTGAAATACTGGGCTCCATGAAGCACAAGCTGGAATCAAGACTGCTGGGAGAAGTATCAATAACTTCAAATATGCAGATGACACCACCCTTATGGCAGAAAGTGAAGAGGAACTAAAGAACCTATTGATGAGGATGAAAAAGGAGGGTGAAAAAGCTGGATTAAAACTCAATATTCAGAAAACTAAGATCATGGCATCTGGTCCCATCACTTCATGGCAAATAGATGGGGAAACAATGGAAACAGTCACAGACTTTATTTTCTTGGGCTCCAAAATCACTGTAGATAATGACTGCAGCCATGAAACTAAAAGACACTTGCTCCTTGGAAGAAAAGCAATGGCAAACCTAGACAGTGTATTAAAAAGCACAAACATCACTCTGCCAACAAAGGTCCATATAGTCAAAGGTATGGTTTTTCCAGTAGTCATGTATGTATGTGAGAGTTGGACCATAAAGAAGGCTAATCACCAAAGAATTATGCTTTTGAACAGCAGTGTTGGAGAAGAATCTTGAGAGTCCCTTGGACTGAAAGGAGATCCAACCAGTCAATCCTAAAGGAGATCAATCCTGAATATTAATTGGAAGAACTGATACTGAAGCTGAAACTCCAATACTTTGGTCACCTGATGCAAAGAAGTGACTCATTGAAAAAGACCCTGATGCTGGGAAAGATTGACAGAGGGAGGAGAAGGGGATGATAGAGGATGAGATTGTTGGCTGGCATCACCGCCTCGATGGACATGAGTTTGAGCGAGCTCCAGGAGATGGTCAAGGACAGGGAAGCCTATCCTGCTGCAATCCATGGGGTCACAAAGAGTCAGACACAGCTGAGTGACTGAACATTAATAACATCAACAACCCAAATCCACCACAGAGAAGACAAATTCCCACCTGACTCTTAGAGAATTGATTCAGATGACTTTACCTGTATTAAGAGCTGGAAATCCAGTTTTTCACCCAATTTTGGCCAATTTGATCATTTTCAATAGATGGCACAGGTTTGCCAGTTAGGCAGATCATATCCAAAGACTCTACCAAGTCTTTAGGCCTGGCTATTCTGCCATGTTCAGGCTTCCTTTCCAGTGTTAGTTTCTCCTGTAATTTTTTAGGTAAAATTCTTTAACAGGATCTCTCTCTCATGTCACTAACCAGTATCTTAGTCTCTCTTTCCACACCTATCTCCCTTGACTCCTTTACCAAACTAAAGAAGGTAACAATATTATTCAACGTCATAAGAATTTATTTCAAACAAAATGATTCTGCATGAGCTGGTGCCATGTAAGCATATAAAATAGTGAAAGATGTAACTTCCCTGGTGGTCTAGTGGCTAAGACACTCTGCTCCCAATGAAGTGAGCCTGGATTTGATCCCTGATCAGGAAACTAATCCTATGTGCTGCAGCTAAAGATCTTGTATGCCGCAACTAATAGATCCTGCATGACACAACTAAGGCCCTATGCAGCCAAATAAATAATTTTTTTTCTATTTTTTTAATTTTAATTTTTATTTTTTTCCATTTATTTTTATTAGTTGGAGGCTAATTACTTTACAACATTGCAGTGGTTTTTGTCATACATTGAAATGAATTAGCCATGGATTTACATATATTCCCTATCCCAGTCCCCCCTCCCACCTCCCTCTGCACCCGATCCCTCTGGGTCTTCCCAGTGCACCAGGCCCGAGCACTTGTCTCATGCATCCAACTTGGGCTGGTGATCTGTTTCACCCTAGATAATATACATGTTTCGATGCTGTTCTCTTGGAACATCCCACCCTCGCCTTCTCCCACAGAGTCCACAAGTCTGTTCTATACATCTGAGTCTCTTTTTCTGTTTTGCATATAGGGTTATCGTTACCATCTTTCTAAATCCCATATATATGTGTTAGTATACTGTAATGGTCTTTATCTTTCTGGCTTACTTCGCTCTGTATAATGGGCTCCAGTTTCATCCATCTCATTAGAACTGCTTCAAATGAATTCTTTTTAATGGCTGAGTAATATTCCATGGTGTATATGTACCACAGCTTCCTCATCCATTTGTCTGCTGATGGGCATCTAGGTTGCTTCCATGTCCTGGCTATTATAAACAGTGCTGCGATGAACATTGAGGTGCACGTGTCTCTTTCAGATCTGGTTTCCTCGGTGTGTATGCCCAGAAGTGGGATTGCTGGGTCATATGGCAGTTCTATTTCCAGCTTTTTAAGAAATCTCCACACTGTTTTCCATAGTGGCTGTACTAATTTGCATTCCCACCAACAGTGTAAGAGGGTTCCCTTTTCTCCACACCCTCTCCAGCATTTATTGCTTGTAGACTTTTGGATAGCAGCCATCCTGACTGGCGTGTAATGGTACCTCATTGTGGTTTTGATTTGCATTTCTCTGATAATGAGTGATGTTGAGCATCTTTTCATGTGTTTTTTTTGCCATCTGTATGTCTTCTTTGGAGAAATGTCTGTTTAGTTCTTTGGCCCATTTTTTGATTGGATCATTTATTTTTCTGGAGTTGAGCTGGAGGAGTTGCTTGTATATTTTTGACATTAATCCTTTGTCTGTTGCTTCGTTAGCTATTATCTTCTCCCAATCTTTTCACCTTGCTTATAGTTTCCTTTGTTGTGCAAAAGCTTTTAAGTTTCATTAGGTCCCATTTGTTTATTTTTGCTTTTGTTTCTAAAATTCTGGGATGTGGGTCATAGAGGATCCTGCTGTGATTTATTTTTAAATAAAATATTGAAAGGTAAGTGCCACACTTCTCAGATATGGTAGTGGAAAAGGCAAAGGTAAACTTTCTTATCAATACATCTCTTTTTCCTTATTGGTAAATAAATTTTTGCACTTTTCCTTTTATTCTTTTGAACATTTTATTCACAACTTCAACACTGAGCCCAAATTAAAATTTAGAAGAGTCAAACACAGGTAGAATCTTCTGAAACACATAGCTATGGAAGACACACGGTGTATGTTCATGGTATGAAGTATGGTATTGAGTCTGGGATGAGAGGAAAAGGGGAGCATTTGTGGATAGATGTATTATGCAAAAGCAATGACATATGGCGAGGTAAGATAACTGTCATAGAAAGATGTAAAGCAAGTGTGCTATGGAAGGCCCAAGAAGAGAGATCACTTGTGACTTGAAATGTATTAGGGAAAATATAGCATTTAGTGTATTATGGTTCTTCCATAGGAGATAGAACAATTCTAAATATGTAAGGAAGAAAAAGAGTCAGAGGGAATGTACTCTCAAACGATCATTTCAGTGATTCAGTCGCCATTCCTAACATTGTAGACATAGTGTTTTTCAAAGACAGGATTTTGGATCAGACGATTTGAGTGCAAGTCCATAGAATAATATAGTGTCATTAATAATAAAAATAAGGGACTTTCTTGGTGGTCCAGTGGTTAAGGCTCCACATTTCCACTGTAGTCCCCTGCAGGTTTGATCTGTGTGGCTGACCAACAAATACATAAATGATAAAATACCAGGAACTGACAGTAATAAAAAGTAGACTTAAAAAAATAATAATAATAATTAACTTTCATAGGTGTGATGCACATATATGAAAGGAGTTTTGCAATCTGCCAAGCTCTATGCAAAGGTCTTTAAAAGTTGCAGTATACTTATTTGGGCTGTCCGGTTTTGACATGCACTTTCAGAATAGACCACTCATCATGGTCCTACAATTAGAAAGAGGCTCAGTTGTCTTTCAGCTCAAGAACTCATGTGATGAGGATCAAACAACACTACGAACAGAGTCTTATCCTCTGGCCATGGCACACAGCAGTTGGCTCCGAGCAATTCATACCTAAGAGGCAACATAAAAGAGGAAATAAAGCAAACTACCCACCCTTGGTTCAAATTTCTAGGTCTTCTGCTTCTGGCAGCTACCCTAACTTCTTCTTTGATCCTCCAAAATCTTCCTGAACTTTCAACCCTCATGGAATTCATGGGTTGGATTTATTGCTTGCCTGAATGGTCACAGCCACCATTTTCTTTACAGAACTCCCTAACTCTCCAGACTGAGTCTAACTTACCCAGCTATGGCCAACTTCATTCCACAGGGTTAGATTTCTAGATTTAACTCTTGGTCAACTCTGCTGCATAATAACTTCCTTTATTTCCCATCTTCAAACTGGCAGTTTACTATCATTCTCTTGAAAAAAATAATTGATACTTTGTTCTACAAGCTCTAGGTGCCATTATATACATATTTTTACAAGAGAAGAATTATGCAAGCACACTTTCCAAATCTATTATCAATATACAATTAAAAGTAAAAGGCATAAAAGCAAGTCAGATCAAAAATGTTAGGTCACTTAAGTGAGGTGAATATTAAGTTATCAAAAAGACAACTGTTGGTTTGGCAATGCTAAATTAACAGGAAATTCAGTCCAAGACTTCAAAAGCAAGAGCTGTTTAGCAGGTTGGAATGAAATCAATTAAAAACTGGAAGGAAAGGCTTGAAATTAGAAAAACCAGCTGATACCAAAGACCTGAAAAGGAAGTAAGATCAAGATGATTATGAAAACAGATGACATTTTGGTGTGGCTCATCTGCTATTAATGAGCTGTTTAAACTCATCTGTCATGTCTCCACTGGATCAATTCAACAACAGCCCTCCTTGCCTATGATTTTAGCCTTTCTGAACCCTGTAGCCAGAGACATCTTTCTAAATGCAAATCTGATCATGCATTTCCTGGATTAAATCTGTTTAGAGGTACTTTATCATTTTTAGGACTGAAGCCAAGATTCTTAGTTTGATCCACAAAACTCTTCATGATATGGTACCTGCTTCTCTCTTATAGCTCATGGGTGTATGTGTCCAATGTGATGATAATATCAGCCAGAGATGTTTTGGGGGAGAGAATTAAATATAAGATAATAACAGGTCTAATACCAAATATTTAATAGATGCCAGTTAGTTATTGTTATGCTTTCTAGCCTACAGTCACACAAGGTCTGTAATCGTTGAGCCATTCATACACTAACACCATACACAGATCTAAGACCTGTTCTCTGTCTTATACTTAATCTAGAATTTATCTTCTTGAGGATGTCTCTTAAGGGAAAGAAGCTGCCCACTCTTGTTCCCACAAGCTTGCTCTGTAGAGAACATTCAAAATATTACCTCTGTTGAGGGCAATCAAAAGCTGATTTGCATGTATGTCCGTTCATTGAGTCTAGAGCTATTTAAGGTCAGCACCTTTTCCCTGACTCTGCAGAGCCTCAGTGTCTACCAACTGCTGAGTTCTTGGTAAAAGTAATAAATTGAAAATTGGATGAATATGTGGTCAGAGAACTGATTGATAGATGCCGACAGTGATCTAACCTTAAAATAGGAAAAATATGAATCCAAGTGTCTTTGTCCTCACTCTCTCAGACTTTATTAGTATTTCCCCAAATGTATCTTTTTTTCACAGTTTGGAAAGCATATCAGGCTTATAGTCCATATATGTTGGCAGAAGCCATGTCTACTCAAGTTTAAACTGGTCCAGATAGTAGAAATTATAGGCAGACTTTGGGGGACAAGACTCTCAATAATGCAAGGGGAGATAAGTCACATAATGACAATCTCATGGGACTACCTCTTATAAGTCAGGATATAACTAACATGACACATGAAATGTCTAAGTTTCATACTATTTTTTGCCTTTCCTTATCAGCAAATTAAAATATGAATTTAGTAGCTGCAACAATGACTTAATTGTACTGCATTCATTTTTACAGGCTTACAGTCAAAACCTTTTGACACCAATACTCAAATTTATGGAAATTTAAATCCCCAGAGTACTTTTTTGATCTGCTCTGAGTACCAGCTAGAATTCCAAATTTTGTTGGTATGTCTGAGGAGTACCTAATCTCCTTAGGAGAGGGACTAAGGTTAAACTACAAGGACTGGGAAACCTTGCAAAATATACATTGGCAAGCATTTCCCTATTATTTCTTAGAGAAAAAAACACAGAGGAGGACAGAAAGGAGTACAGATAACACATTTCACATCTGTGTGATGTGATTAGGGGACCCTGTGCAGAAAAGAGGCCAGTAACAGCACCACCATTGGCCCAGGAAACAACATGATGGGAACAAACAGAAATCAGCAGCTGGTGAACAGAATGTGTCTGTACACGGCATGGGACAGGAGATGTCTGATGGAGGGCATAAAAACAGCATCTGAAAACTCATTTCTCAATCTTTCTCATCCGAACCAATGAACCAGATTAACAAAACCAGCATGATCAGGCCCCCCACTGCATTAATAGTTGGGAGAGAAAAAATCCATTTGGGTTAAATGACTGGACTACAACAGCTTTCTGCTTTCACTACCAAAAGGCCAATAACATTTCAGATGGGAGCCTCATACATTCATTTATCTTACAAACATCTATTGAGCACTTATTATTTACCAGGCACTATACACGGCAGTAGCTGTAGTCCATGGGCCGGCGGGGGGGGGGGGGGCGGGGTCTTCCCTGGTTGCTCAGATGGTAAAGAGTCCACCTGCAATATGGGAGACCTGGGTTCAATCCCTGGGTTGGGAAGATCCCCTGGAGGAGGGCATGGCAACCCACTCCAGTATTCTTGCCTGGAGAATCTCCATTGACAGAGGAGCCTGGTGGGCTACAGTCCAGGGGGTCGCAAAGAGTTGGACACAACTGAGTGACTAAGCACATACACGGCAGGAAAAACAAAGATGAATAAGATATAATCCTATCTTCTAGTAAGTTAGGCTTGGAGAGGATTCTAATATGAAAACACATAAGTGAAATATAGTCTCGCATAAATGATATTATAGAAAGACAAGGGAGTACGGAGCAAGAAATAAAATGATTATTAATAATTGGTTGTTGTTGTTGTTGTTGTTTAGTTGCTCAATCATGTATGACTCTTTGAGGGCCCATGAGCTACAGCACGCCAGGCTTCCCTGTCCTGATATTGATAGTATTTACATAGACTTTCTTCTTTTTTTTTTAAATTAATTTATTTTAATTGGAGGCTAATTACTTTACAATATTGTAGTGGTTTTGCCATACATTGACATGAATTAGCCATGGGTGTATATGTGTTCCCCATCCTGAATCCCCTCCCACCTCCCTCCCCATCCCATCTCTCTGGGTCATCCCAGTGCACCAGCCCTGAGCACCCTGTCTCATGCATTGAACCTGGACTGGCGATCTCTTTCACATATGATAATATATGTTTCAATGCTATTCTCTAAAATCATCCCACGCTCGCCTTCTCCCACAAAGTCCAAAAGTCTGTTCTTTACATCTGTGTCTCTTTTGCTATCTCACATATAGGGTCACCATTACCATCTTTCTAAATTCCATATATATGCATTAATATACTGTATTGATATTTTTCTTTCTGACTTACTTCACTCTGTATAATAGGCTCCAGTTTCATCCATCTTGTTAGAACTGATTCAAATGCATTCTTTTTAATGGCTGAGTAATATTCCATTGTGTATATGTACCACAGCTTTCTTATTCATTCGTCTGCCGATGGACATCTAGGTTGCTTCCATGTTCTGGCTATTGTAAACTGTGCTGCGATGAACACTGGGGTACACGTGTCTCTTTCAGACCTGGTTTCCTCAGTGTGTATGCCCAGTAGTGGAATTGCTGGGTCATATGGCAGTTCTATTCCAGTTTTTTAAGGAATCTCCACACTCTTCTCCATAGTGGCCGTTCTAGTTTGCATTCCCACAACAGTGTAAGAGGGTTCCCTTTTCTCTGCACCCTTTCCAGAATTTATTGTTTATAGACTTTTTGATAGCAGCCATTCTGACCGGTGTGAGATGGTACCTCATTGTGGTTTTGATTTGTATTTCTCTGATAATGGGTGATGTTGAGCATCTTTTCATGTGTTTGTTAGCCATCTTTACATAGACTTTCTACAGGAGGCAAGCCTATGAGTCTTGATAGGTGAGTGACAATCTTTAAATGATATAGAATAAGCCATGAAAGCAAATACAGGGAGATATTAAAACAAACAAACAAACAAACAAGAAACAGTTCAAAACAGCTTCCATTTATCCCACATCTAATTCCTAATGATTTCTCAAGTTCTCAGACTATTATTAAATCACTGTCTCTTTTATCCACCTAAATTCTGAGGCACAAAAGTCACAACTTTGGCATGAAATATACTTATATAAAATAGGCTTTAATACATACCAAGGAAATCTGATGCCTTTTTGAATTAACACATGTAATGTTTTATATAAGCTTAGACTTCAGTCTGTCTTAGATATTTTATGCTTATTTATGAGGTTGGGCTATTACTTTCTAGCTATTCATGTGATACTATTTTGATCCTTCTAACACCACAGTAAGTCTAGAATATAAGAACCACAGTTTTAGTCACTTTCCAACCCTTCCAAAAGCTTGTTCAGTTCTATGTACACTGTAGAAACTCATTAATGGATGAATGGAGTTTAAATGAATGAAAGAACTATGCATAGAGTGAATTAATGAAGCAAGAAAGGTGCAGAGGGAAAATCAAGGTCCAAATCAAGGGGAAAAGGCCCAGGACAGCTTCTTTCTAAACAGTTGGCAGAATGATGGATAAAAAGAACTGTAAATACCTTCTATTTGTCCCCCATGAAAACCAATCTTGAAAAATTGTCTTCCTGCACATCATGAACTCTGTCTTAGAGATTTGCCTTCAGACAAGAAGAGCAGTCACAATATCTCCCCCATATGCATTTTTAAGAATGTAACTACCCCCTGTCTTTAACCAGTTTAGGTGTTGTCTGCTTCCTACATGATCACCAGAATGAAAACCTTGCTTTCTACATATCCAGATTACACTGTAACCCAAACTGGCCTTGAGAGAGAGAAAAGAAAACAGGCCAGTCGCAACAGAATACTGTCCACAAATGATATTCTAGGAAAGATATTCAAATATTTCACATCACAAAGGGTTAGTTTCCTAATATATAAAGAGCTCCCAAGACTCAATAGAAAATAAGACTAATGTCCTAATAGGAAAATCAACAGGGAAGTCTTGTTCTTCCTTCCTTTTTCCCTATATTTCCTAGCTTTGTCTATTGAGACAACCTACAAGCAGTGATCCTGAGTAACAAACAGGTCAAGTGTCTTCCAGATCTGGGTTTCTAAATGCCATTTTATACTAAAAGAACCAAAGCTCTTTAGAGAAAGGATTCATTCTGGGATTATGACAGGGAAAATGTAAGATGATCTTGTAACATCTTTTTGAATCTAATAGTAATTAAATACCCAAAGAATGTTGGGAAAATGTCAAAAAATACAGTAGTCAGCATGAAAGGCTTCCACTGGTCAAGTGTGGAATGATTTGAGCATCTAAATAAATAATAACTGTAGTAGTAATCCCTTGATTAAAATAAAAACTCAGGAATTCAAACTGCTATAAATACTATAGTGGACTTGTCTTATATCAACTTGACTAATCCATGACTACATGTCCCAGAATTCCCTTCCCTCAGAGATCTGAGTTGTCATGACCTAGAAGTGATATTGTCCTAGATTTGCAAGATGGAAGTAAATGAGCAGCAGTATTCCTTTATGGCTAAAAAGTCAGTTGGAGAAACAAGATGCTGTTGCAGTCCACTCTACATTGTTACTTATTTTGTCTTCTTAGGTAGGAGCAACCACTAGATCTTTGGCCTCAGTCCCATTGATGCCTAGCCAGATGCATGTGTAGCTCCGTAGTGAGGGACACTGGCCTCTCCTGCAGGACACTCCATAATCCAACTTGGAGGTGATGACAGACTCAAGTGAACTCCATTCTATCTTCACTAGTTCCAGTTCTTGCTTCCCTCACTTCATATCCACTGGCCCTCCATGACTGCCTGCCCAGTGCGATTCCAAGTGCAACTCTAGACACAGAAACAGAACTCACAAAACTGTGTAATCAGCTCTCATTTCTGCATCTAATGATACCCCTATAATAAATTCTTTGTTCTTCCTGCTCAAATCCAGATTGATAAAAATACATGCAAAAGTGAATGAGTAAAGAGAGCTCTGTGGCTTAGTGAAAATCTCAAAGTATCTCCCCACAAGATACTTAATTGTTTATTAATTAATGATCATAAATACTTATCAAATGACTTTACAGTGAACAAGCCTGGATAAAATGTGCTAACCAAGTACAGAAATTTAATATCACCAGTAATGAAACAAATTGACATTGAATATCTTCTGATATGATAAAAGATAAATACAGTAATATCTTGAGGTAATCCTGCTGAAAATGAGAAAATATCAGCAAATTCAAATTAACGGACATTTTTGCAAGTAGCTAGCCTATAACTTTCAAAAAGTCAGGTCTCAAAAGACAGGGAAACAGAGAAACTGTCCAGCTTGAAGTTGATTAAAGAGACACAACAATCAAATACAATGCAGGACACTGTGTGGATATCAGGAATAATTTGAATAGAGTTTGAAGATTAAATGATTATTATGAAATTAAGTTAATTTCATGATTTTATATTATGACTCAGTAGGAAAATGTCTATTCTCAAATAATTCAACAATATAGTGATATATTGTTGCTGTTGTTTTTTAGTTGCAAAGTCATGTCTGACTCTTTTGCGACCCCACGAACTGTAGCCTGCCCCTTTTGTGACCCAGGAACTGTTGCCTGCCAGGCTCCTCTGTCCATGGGATTTCCCAGGTAAGAATACTGGGGTGGGTTGCCTTTTCATTTTCCAGGGGATCTTCCTGACCCAGAGCTCGAACCCACATCTCCTGGTTGTTAGGTGGGTTCTTTACCACTGAACCACCAGGGAAGCCCATAGTGAGATATATGTGTGTGTGTATGTATATATATATATATATATATATATATATATATCTTGTGTATATATATATATATATTTCTTTATATTCACACATATCTTACATTTATCAATTGATAATGTTTACACACACATGGAGAAAGGGGGAGGGAGGAAAGGAGTGAAAAGCTACTATGCTAAAATATTAACCATTTGAAAATATGGGTAAAAAAGTATAGGAGCTCTAGTTTTCATACTGTTTTTGCAAATTTTCTATAAATTTAAAATCATTTCAAAATAAAAAAGTGAAATATGTATATATGTCATATGGGAAGGTCAGGAATAGATACAGAAATAGAAATAAAATTATTCATTTCAAAATATTCATAACCCCACTCATATTTAGAAAAATACATGTACATATCTCACCACTCAATACAAAAGGATAAAAAAAAAGCACTGTTGATCAATTTTTTGGTAAAGATATGGGATAGTAGAATGAGCTAGATATCTCCTGTTTATGATTCTCTGTCCTGTTCTATTGGAGAAGGAAACAGCAACTCACTCCAGTACTCTCGCCTGGAAAATCCCAGGGATGGAGGAGCCTGGTGGGCTACAGTCCATGGGGTCGCAAAGAGTCGGACACGACTGAGTGACTTCACTTCACTCACTTCATACTTTATCACTGGAGAAGGAAATGGCAACCCACTCCAGTATTCTTGCCTGGAGAATCCCATGGACAGAGGAGCCTGGCGGGCCGTGGTCCATGGGGTCGCAGAGAGTTGGACACGATTGAAGTGACGGGGCACGAGCACCCTGCTCTATACCTAAGAAAACGAGAGAGGGTCTCTTTTTCCCTCTGGCCATCTGTCAGGTTTAGACAACAGATAACAACAGCAAGACATGAGAAACAGGGATGAGAGTGAGGTCTGAATACTCATCCTCCAGACATCCTCTTCAAGGGTTTGCTTCTGGCTGGCTACTTCCTGAACCAAAGATCACAGGACACTTAAGGAGGTCCTTCTCACATGTCCTCTTCTCTGTCTTTGGTACCAGTAAGTGGGCTCTCCTCTTGCTCTTTCAGGTATACTGGCAATAATCTCACTCCTTTTTTAGCTCTGGGGTATTAGAGCATGCCTTGGGAGTTCTCTATATCCTGCTCGTATTTTGTAAACAACTTATCTACCCAATTGACCCATCTATTTCCTGTTGGGACCCTAAGAATACATTGACATCCTCAAGAGTTCTATTTGCAGTGATATGGTACAACTTCCATTGAGGGAAGCTATGTAATATCTATCAAAATTACAAATACACAGATCCATTGGCCCAGCACTTTCACATACACATACTCATTTTATATATATATGGCACCACATTATGATATGACAAATACTCATTCTAGCTTTGTTTGTAACATAAGATATTGTAAACTCTCTATAAGTATCCATCATGAGGAGACAGTCCAAAATGGAATGTTGTGTAGTCATTTAAAGAATGAGATAACTCTTCAAATGTGACATGGAATGATCTTCAAGAAAAAAGAAAGAAAGAAAGAAAGAAAGAAAGAAAAGTGTAGAATTGTATATTAGTATTGCTTACATTTCTATAAAATATGTGTATACACGTGTGTGTGATTTATATATGTGCAAACAATGACACAATCACCATATCCACATGTGCTTGCATGTACTACATATGCAGGCATTATATCAGAAATGATTATAAAGTGATTATCAACAGTGGCTATGACTAGGAAAAATTGAATGGCAGGGGGTGGCGTGAGAAGTGCCAAAGGTGAAAAACTATTAACCTTTCTTTGAATCTTTGAGTTTTATACTATGTACATGTGTTATCTATTAACAAAACAACTAAAATTGAATTTTTCCTGCAGAGTGCCTGTGTGGACTTCTTTTAACTTCCCAGTGGCTCAGCAAGTAAAGAATTTGTCTGCAATGCTGATGTCACAGGAGCCATAGGTTCGATATCTGGATCAGGAAGATCCCCTGGAGTAGGAAAAGGCAACCCACTCCAGTATTCCTGCCTGAAAAATCCCATGGACAGAGGAGCCAAGTGGGCTATGGTCCAAAGGGTCACACAGAGGCAAACACAACTGAGCGACTAAGCACAGCATAGCACAGTGAAAGAAGAAATCACACAATCGGGTGAAGTCACTGTGTGTGCTAAGTCACTTCAGTCATGCCCGACTCTTTTGCAACTCTTTTGACCATAGCCCATAGACTCCTCTGTCCATGGGATTCTCCAAGCAAGAAAACTGGAGTGGGTTGCCATGTCCTTCTCCAGGGGATTTTCCTGACCCAGGGATTGAACCTGGGTCTCCTATATTGCAGGCAGTTTCTTTACCATCTGAACCACCAGGGAAGCTCCAACTTCAGTCAGATTGTAAAGTTATTGACCAAATTCAATTCAGATTATTTAAATAAGAGAAATGATGAGGTCTCAAAAATATGAATCTCTGGATGAGGGATTGAAGTTGACTAGTTGTGATGGGGTTGTGGAAATGAATCAGTCATGAGGCATGTACCTCTGAGTACAGCTGGGTAATACAATGCTATCTTTTTAACATGTGCATTGCACAATTCAAGTATAGCTCAGTGTAACTTTGATTTTTGTGGAAGTCATGAGTAAGGTAGGAAAGGAGGGACAAAAAAATCTTATATATGGAACACTGAACTAAGAGATATTTAAAGTCTAGAAGATGGTAGTCACAGCATAGTCTAGGTAAAACCATCCACTCAAGACAGGACATCAACTGAGCAGGGATTGAATAGGCTGAGGAAGTAGGAGAGGTATGAGAGTGGAGAGCAGTTAGAAATAAGAGGAAGGTCAGTTTTCTCAGTGGGAGAGGCTGGCATGAGCAAGGCAATGTGGCAGTCCCAGATTTGAGCAGAATGATATTCCAGCAGGGCTTTAATCTAGCAGGCAACTAGAGCAGGGGGCTTGTTGAAGTGGGCAGGTAGTGCCTCATAGACACCGAAGTCTAACAAGGAATGCCTCTAATGGTAGTGTAACCACACTGCGGGCCTCTACAGTCTTCCATATGTATATGTAAAGAACAATAACACAAACAAGAAAAATTGGGGTGGGCCTGGGTCCAGTTCTCACAAAGATGGGCACAATAAAGGACAGAAGTGGTATGGACCTAACAGAAGCAGAAGATATAAGAAGAGGTGGCAAGAACACAGAAGAACTGTACAAAAAAGATCTTCATGACCCAGATAATCATGATGGTGTGATCCCTCACCTAGAGCCAGACATCCTGAAATGTGAAGTAAAGTGGGCCTTAGGAAGCATCACTATGAACAAAGTTAGTGGAGGTAATGGAATTCCATTTGAGTTATTTCAAATCCTAAAAGATGATGCTATGAAAGTGTTGCACTCAATATGCCAGAAAATTTGGAAAACTCAGCAGCAGCCACAGGACTGGAAAAAGTCAGTTTTCATTCCAATCCCAAAGAAAGGCCATGTCAAAGAATGTTCAAACTATTGTACAATTGTACTCATCTCACACACTAATAAAGTAATGCTCAAAATTCTCCAAGCCAGGTTTCAACAGCACATGAACCATGAACTTCCAGATGTTCAAGCTGGATTTAGAAAAGTCAGAGGAACCAGAGATCAAATTGCCAACATCCGTTGGATCATAGAAAAAGCAAGAGAGTTCCAGAAAAAAACATCTACTTCTGCTTTATTGACTACGCCAAAGCCAAGAAATCAAAACAAACTATGGGAAATTCTGACAGAGATGGGAATACCAGACCACCTGACCTGCCTCTTGAGAAACCTGTATGCAGGTCAGGAAGCAACAGTTAGAGCTGGACATGGAACAACAGACTGGTTCCAAATAGGGAAAGGAGTATGTGAAGGCTCAATATTGTCATCCTCTCTATTTATTCTATGCATCATGAGCAATGCTGGGCCAGATGAACCACAAGCTGGAATCAAGACTGCTGGGAAAAATATCAATAACCTCAGATATGCAGATGACTCCACCCTTATGGCAGAAAGCAAAGAACTAAAGAGCCTCTTGAGGAAAGTGAAAGAGGAGAGTGAAAAAGTTGGCTTAAAGCTCAACATTCAGAAAACTAAGATCATGGTATCCATTCCCATCACTTCATGGCAAATAGATGGGGAAACAATGGAAACAGTGACATACTTTATTTTGGGGGGCTTAGAAATCACTGTAGATGGTGAGTGCAGCCATGAAATTAAAAGACATTTGCTCCTTGGAAGAAAAGCTATGACCATACTAGTTCAGTTCAGTTCCGTTCAATTGATCAGTTGTGTCAGAATCTTTCTGGCTCCAGGGATTGCAGCATGCCAGGCCTCCCTGTCCATCACCAACTCCCAGAGTCTATGCAAATTCATGTCCATTGAGTCAGTGATGCCATCCAACCATCTCATCCTCTGTCGTCCCCTTCTCCTCCCACCATCAATCTTTCTCAGCATCAGGGTCTTTTCAAATGAGTCAGCCCTTCCCATCAGGTGGCCAAAGTATGACCAAACTAGATAGCATATTAAAAAGCAGAGACATTACTTTGCTGACAAAGGTCCATCTAGTCAAAGCTATGGTTTTTCCAGTAATCATGTATGGATGTGAGAGTTGGACTATAAAGAAAGCTGAGTGCCAAAGAATTGATGCCTTTGAACTGTGGAATTGGAGAAGACTCTTGAGAGTCCCTTGGACTGCAAGGATATCCAACTAGTCCATCCTAAAGGAAATCAGTCCTGAATATTCATTGGAAGGACTGATGCTAAAGCTGAAATGCCAATACTTTGGCCACGTGATGCGAAAAACTGATTCATTTGAAAAGACCCTAGTGCTGGGAAAGATTGAAGGCAGAAGAAGGGGACGACAGAGGATGAGATGGTTGGATGGCATCACTGACTCGATGGAACTGAGTTTGAGTAAGGTCAGGGAGTTGGTGATGGACAGGGAAGCCTGGCTAGAAAGAGTTGGACATGACTGAGGACATGAACTGAACTGGGTCCAGAGATTGGTTGCATCAGTAATTCCAGAAAAGGGACTATAAACAAAAACCTATGAAATGTATCTGCAGATGATAACTGGATGGGATATAAACTGAATCTGGCAGTATGGGTAGAATATTGACAAGGAAGACATGCAGGATATTTTCCAGAACCAACAAGTAGATTGTTTATCATTGCTAACTGCTCTGAAAATGTTCGTCCTATGAAGTAAAGAACTTATATTCTTATTTTTTTGAAGTTTCTCCTTTCTCTTCCCTGAATTCCTTTTAAACACTTTTGTTTTTCTACCTTTTGGATACTATCAAGGATCTAATTGATCAGAAATATATTACTGTAAAACTTTATTATTCTTGTGTCAGAAAACAAAATGATTGTTGCAGTTATGATCAAAACTAGGCATAGTTATGGAAGGATATGCAGCAAATAGGGACTCTAAAAAGAAGCATTTTTCCCTCTGAGTTCTTTCTGTAAATAATTACAAAATTCATTTAAAGATTGCTTTGATGTTACTTTCCCTAAGTCTTGAGAAGATAAACATAAATTTACCTGAAGAAGTATAAGATTTAAGTCCACTGATATTTTATGACTGGCCAAGAAATTAAATGATTTTTCAGATAAAAGAGAAAACCTACAAAGTAAATTAAAATTACAACTTAATGCCCTGGAAGATATATTACTTATGTAAAGCCATGTGCATGCATGAATGTGGGCTAAGTCTCTTCAGTCACGTCTGACTCTTTGCAAACCTGTGAACTGTAGCCCACCAGGCTCCTCTGTCCATGGGATTCTCTCGGCAAGAATACTGGAGTGGGCTGCCATGCCCTCTACCGAGGGATCTTCCCCACTCAGGGATTGAACCCAGGTCTCCTTAACTCCTGCATTGCAGGCAGATTCTTTCCCACTGAGCCACCAGGGAAGGCCATGCAAAGCCAGGGAGGGAGCCAAATCCACCTAACCACCACAGCCCACAGATGTCATTACTACATTTTCTTATTCCAGACCCTAAAATATGAATCAAATTTAATATTTAGTTTGAACACCTTAAATAAAGAGACAGAGACCTGTCATACACACACACACACACACACACACACACACAACCTCTTTTTTTTCACATATACATTTTTTTTTCACATATACACTTTTTTTCACATTTTTTTTTCTACTCTATTTCCTGATTTCCAAATGGTGCCTTTGTTGGATATATTTTATGATTACCTGGAATTCTGGAACCTACCAGTAGAGTAAAAGCAAATGCTAGGTCTCAGAGGAACTGTACTCAAAAGCAGAGGTGTTAAAAATAACCTTGGTGTCATATCTTAGCTTTCTCCCTTTCATTTATAGCTATATCCCGAAAACCTGCTGCCTAAAAGGATGTAACAGTTCAAAACCTACCAAAGCTTCAGTGAAAACTGCATTTTGATCTGTGAGTGCCACCCTCTTTTAAAAAAAAAAAAAAATTTTATAGGCTTATTTTCCTCGTGACAGTTTCATTGCATTTGTTGGGTTGTAAACCATGTAAAATTCAGCAATAAAATGACTGCAATCTGTACAAGTAATAGCAAGCATGTCTCATAAACAAGATAAGTTGTGCCTTGCCAATATTGCTACACTTCATAAATATGAACTCAAGTCTGTTTTGTGTTTTCTAGATCAGTAGCATAGTTTTATTTTAATTAAACACAACATATAAAATATTCATTTATGAAACAAACATCATTGTTTTTAAAAGATTATATTAAATTAAATTATACTGCTCTTGCCATAAAGCCATGCACAAAAGAACCATTCTGAATTTTAAGTGGATTGATACAGTTCAAGTGTCCATCAATAAAAACTATATTAGGAACACAGTAATGCTACCATGAATAAATGAGCTATTTATATTTCCTGATAATGTAAGTGCTTATGTGAACTCATTCCAGTTTCTAAACACTAGGCATTTCAGCTATGGAGGTAATTAAGAAACTATAATACCCACAAAGGAAAGGTAAATGCTGCCAGAGTCATTTCATACAGCAGATTTTAGCATTTCACTTTATCAATGACATAATTTTCTGTTATATTTTATTAGATTAGATGCAGATAACTTTAATAAACCAAATGAAGAGCTCTTGAAGGTGATTCCTATACAAGATCTTGCTGTGTCAGGAAAGAGCATAGACTTAGAAATGAAGAGATTTGGGTTTGTTCTTACACTGATACTAAATAGCTATGAATTGGCTGTCTCT
The DNA here is from genome assembly GCF_023699985.2 of Odocoileus virginianus. Taxonomy (NCBI): domain Eukaryota; kingdom Metazoa; phylum Chordata; class Mammalia; order Artiodactyla; family Cervidae; genus Odocoileus; species Odocoileus virginianus. The sequence goes on along the minus strand of NC_069686.1, from coordinate 40,124,804 downwards.
TTGAAATCAAAGGGGATCATGCACACTAATTTTCTAACTTGCAGATTCCATCATTATCTCCCAAACAGGGATGGATATGGGTTTTGTGGGGTCTGATTTACATGAACTAGAAGACCTTTTAAAAGAAAGAGTATATAATTAAAAATACAAAAGTGAATGTTTACTTTGAATCAAACAAGAAATCACAGTAAATAAGAAATCACAGTAATGATCACTTTTGAGATACCTCTACATAAGTTGGCAGAAATGCTTATATAAATATGCTTCTCACCCCTACCCCCACAGATTTACTACAAATTCCTGCGCTTGAAGGGCCAAGGCTTCAGCCTCATTAAACTAACAGTAAACCTGTCTTTGCTCCTAAATGATCAGAAATCCTTATCACACATTGTGAGTTACTCAGAAAGAATGTTCCAAATTCTACTTTTAGGATTGTCCTATCTGGTCCATGAAGGTTAACATAACCCATTATTTTTTGACAGTTCCTTCTCAAAATGCATGGTACTTACAATCTACATCATACAACATATAATCTACAAATGTGTCTTAGAATGTCCACCAATGTTTCAAACATTATCTTCCAATGCGAAGTAAATGAGGCTGCAAATTTTTTTGTTATGACCCACTGTAAACAAGAAGGGTAGCTTTTACAACCAAGTAGATTAGCTTAAAAACTAGTTGATGAATTTTTCAGCTAAAAGAAAATCTGTTATGTATAGATGGTATAGAATATTTTTAACTTAAATCACATCTTCTCAACTCATACCTTTCAGGTATATTTCAACTTTTCATTTCTATGAAGACAAAAATTGCAAAATGTTATCCTGCATTCAAGTCATATAAAACTGAAACTGTGGAAATAATGTTTTGCCTTATTATGCTATAATGAATTGAGATGCTTTTAGGTGCTAAGTAAATATTTCCTTTAGAGTACACCACTTTGAGAATAGCTGTTTCAGGCATTCCGTTATGTGTCTCATTTACACAAAAAACAATTAACTCACACTTCCTGTGAAAACGTGAAACTTCAGGTTTCCTTGGTGGCTCAGTGGTAAAGAATCCACCTGCCAATGCAGGAGACATGGGTTTGATCCCTGGTCCAGGAAGATCCCACATGCCACAGAGCAATTAAACCCATGTACTACAACTACTGAGCCTGTGCTCTAGAATCCAGGAATTGCAACTACTGAGCCCATATGCCACAACTACTGAAATCCGCACACCCTTGAGACCATGCTCTGCAACAAGAGAAGCCACTGCAATGAGAAGTCTGCACACAACTAGAGAACGCCTACACAGCAACAAAGCCCCAGCACAGCCAAATAAATGAATAAACAAAAACTTTTTTTTTTTAATGTGAAACTTTGCAAAATCCCTGTTTAGGACCAACAGAAACCTTAGGCAAAATAACTGGTTGGTATACGTCACTAAATTTTGAGATAATGTTCTACAGAACCATAATATTTCCACTTGGGCACTATCACATTTCATTCTTTCTGGTCAGTCTGCTGACTCTTCCTCATCTTCAGAGACACTAGAAATGGAGTTGAATAGAACTGCAAATTGGTATGCTGGGAGACATTAGAGAGTTAACATTGCATCTTGAGATGTAAAATATTAATAATGTTAAAAAAGTGAGACCTGTAATCTGTGCAAGAAGTACAAGGTGGGTGGGTGGGAAGGAAGATAAAATTTTATCTGTTGATTCGAATAACAAATATTTAACTAAGACAAGGGAAGCAGTAAATAGATTTAATTATCTTTATCTGGTTTCTCTATGAGGATTAGCTTTCCAAGTAAAATAATGGGAAGAATCCAAAGGAACACATCAATTTGGTTAACCTAATCATGTTAAAGTATGTGTGCATATGCCTGCATGCACACACATATACATATACACACACACACATATATATAGACAGAAGAAAACCTATTAACCTAATGAGCTTGTAAAATATATGAGAAAAAACTGGGAACTTGTTCATAAAAATATGGAAAGGTTAATAATTTTTCTATATAAAGAGCAATACAGACTAATGAAAAACCCTAGAAAAAAACAGCTAAAGGATGTGAATGCATAGTTCATTCCAAATAGCAAGAACACATATGCACACAAATACACACATAATTCACCCCTACTAATAAAGGCAAATCAAAATAAAGAGAAGAAAAAAGTAATACAGTGATGGGACAGCTCTCTCTTACAATAATGGCAGGAGCAAAAAGGGCTAAATATTTCTAGAAACCAAGTAATTTGAAAATATTCTTTGAATATGCCTATAACTTTTGGCAAGTGATAACACTTTCAGCAGTCAAGATGAAGAAGGAGAAAAGCATTTGCTGAAGAATTTATAAGTGTATCCATACTATGTAGAAAGCTGGCAGGGCCAGGGACCTTCCTTATGGTGTGCCAGGGGCCATCCTGATGCTTTGGGCCACAGCACCAAAGGAGCTATTCATGTGAGCTGACTGGAAGCAAGTTAGGCTGACTAGACTTAGAAATGTGAACACTGGAGGAACAGATATCTTTAAGCACAACAATTAAATGATGAAGGGATAAAATTCCCCCAATACACCTTTCACTTCTCTTCTCTGGATCCAAAGATTTTGAATATTTTAATGATAATATGAATTTATACCAAAACGTCCTCCAGTTCAACATCTAAAGGAAGATTTTTTTTTTCCCCTTAAATATCACCCAGGGGGTGAGTGAGAAGATCCAAGGAGACTGTACCCACTCAGATTTGGAAGAATATTGCACTTGAATAAATCTCTTGTCTTTCAAGCACAAGTAAACAGGAAAACATGAACCACAGCAATAGGGACCTCTAAAGCATCAACAAATCAGAGGGGATAGAAAAGCACTTTTTTTCTTATAAAATAAACTTTTATATGATAGAATTATAAATTCAGTAAAGAATACTTAGAAAATATAGGTAATGTAAAAGAAAGTAAACTTCATCATCAGTACCACACCAGAAAATTATCTGTTACCACTTTTGGAATACCAGAAGCCTTCAACAGATTAACTTTTTAAAATATATATATACATTGTAGTCTCAAATTCTATTAAAAAAAAGAAAGATTATATAAAAAGTACACATAAAATATTTATAAATGAAGAGGTAACCAAATATCAGGAGATATAAAAAGCAAAGCATAAAATAAATTAAAAACCTGAGTAAAAGAAAAGAGAAACTAGTATTTAAAATGGGATTTCAAGCACTAAAATCAAGCATGCATGCATCAAGGCGCAAAAATCAAGGCACAAGCATGCATAAACCTTTATTACAAATATATAGCATCAAATTGAAAACCTTTACACAATACAAAGACAAAAAACAAATAAAAAGAATTAATAGACATGACAGAAATATCTGGCCAAGATGGAACAAATGGGACCAGATTTACCCTTTCACATGAAGCAAAAATAATAACAAAAAAACCAAGCAAAATATATGGCAAGACTCTTTACACATGGAAATGAAAGTGGTGTGATGTCTGAGAAATGGGACTCTCTCAGAGATGAACATCACAATTGCTCAGTTTACTGTCCTGATAAAATTTTCAGACTGAAGCACAAAAGGAGAGAATCTAGGCTAAACTCAGCAGGTTCCCTGAGCTGAGAAGATGAAGCTGAGAGTCCTAGGAGACCGAGACAGGCACAAATCACAAGACAGAGTATTGAAGAGGAGAGAGCTGCACACAGAAAATGCCAGAGGCTTGTGAATTGTCCTCTGTGAGCACTCAACAAAGTTTTGATCAACATAGCATGTGAAGAAACCACCAAAAGTTTGGTGAGAGAAACACCTAAAATAATTAGAGGAAATAGACCTGTCCAGGAATTGAGCCTATTCCAGTTAATCTGGAAAAGTTCACAATTAACTGGATACTTGATCATATACTCACAAGGGTGTTATATCAATAGTGATCAATAGTGGGGATTTAGTTCTTAAGTAACACTGTTCTGACCCTACCTAAATAATGTAAAATAGCAATATTGGAAAGGATAGAAGTATTTTAAGTAGCTTAACTGTATCTAAGAACAGAGTTCAAGAATTTTTACAGGAATGCAAAAATACAATGTACCCAAAAGATGAAATTAACAATAAAATCTACTCTGCAAACCAAAACAATGGCATTAAAATAAGTAGGGAAATACAACTCACAATAAAGAGAAAATTTAAGTGAAACAATATAGACTGACACAGATATTCGATTTACCAGACAAGAATAATTTTAAAATGATGATTATTATTTTATAAATAATAATAAATAAAAATAAATTATTTTTTATATTTTTTTGAAATAAAAAATAAATTATTATTATAACTACATTCATCTAAAAAGTAGAGAGCTAGAATACAAACACACCAAAAACTACAGTATGTGAGATGAAAACTTTAATATGTGAGATTAAAAATATACTGGATGAGAACTCATTTTATAAGTCTGACATCATCCTAATCCCAAATCCAGAAAAAGACATCATGAAAATAGAAAGTTATAGGCCCGTATCACTGATGAACACGGATGTAAGAAACCTTAACAAATATTAGGAAACCAAATTCAACAATACTTTAAAAGAATCATGCACCATGATTAAGTGAGATTTATCCCAGGGATATAAGAATGTACAATATCTGCAAATCAATCAATCACTATGATATACCACATAAACAAGTCAAAGAATAAATATCTTATAATCATCTCAATAAATGCAGAAAAAGCTTTTGACAAAATTCAACATCTATTTATAATAAAAACTCTCCATAAAATGTGTGCCTTGAAAATGTACATTTAACTGCAATTAGAATAAAAAGCAAAGGGTTGCTGGAGAAGGCTCTTGAGAGTTCTTTGGACACAGGGAGATAGATAAAGGAAATCAACTCTGAATAATCATTGGATGGATGGATGCTCGAGCTGAAGCTGCAATACTTTTACCATCTGATATGAAGGGCCAACTCATTGGAGAAGACCCTGATGCTGAGAAAGATAGGGGGCAAGAGCAGAAGGGGCCGGTAGAGGGTGAGATGGTTAGATGACATCACAGGCTCAATGCACATGAGTCTGAGCAAACTCTGGGAGATGGTGAAGGGCAGGAAAGCTTGGTGCAGTCCATGGGGTTGCAAAGAGTCAGACATGACTTAGCAACTGAAGAGCAACAGAACAAAATAAAAACACTCATACATTTTGTACAAAGAGAAGAATAGAAAAATGAAAGAATTTATGGCCAACATAGTGGAGGAAAATGAGAGGAAAAAATAGGAAATAGCAAAGAAGCATAAGAACCGTGACGTCGTCACTAAATCAAGAAAATAGAAATAAAATATGCACATCTGATATGGGCAGTAATCAGCAGTAATCATAAGTGAATTCATTTCCCTTAGTGAAAGAGATTCATATTCTCTTTAAAAGTACAGGAGTTAGATTCTATCTATATTAGATGCACATAAAATAAAGTGCTGGTGGCGGTTTAGTCAGTAAGTCCTGTCCGACTCTTGTGACCCCACAGACTGTAGCCTGCCAGGCTCCTCTGGGATTCTCCATGGTAAGAGTAATGGAGTGGGTTGCCATTTCCTTCTCCATAAAATAAAGTAGCTCAGATTATTTAAAGGAAAGACATGCAATGAAAAAGAAAATTAAATTTTATTATGTGAAATTCTAATTCAGTCACAAAACAGAAATAAATATATAAATGATTGTTTTAATAATAAAGTTTATAATCTGCATCAAAGAAAATTATCATCAAGTGTTATATATCAAATACCATAGAAAAGATTGTGAGAGTATGAAATAATGATGACACAAGGGAAAAGCAGAATGAGAGGAAAACAACAACAAAAGGATAACAAGAAAGAAAAAGGAAATAGAGAAAAAAGAGGAAGAAGGAAAAGGATAGGAGGAAAAAGTAAGGCAAACAGAATGAAAGTATGTATCAGTAGTTGAAAAATACAATAACAACAAATGTCTAAAATATTTCCATCTTCTCCCAACAAGCAGAAAGTGACAAAAAACAGGAAAGAGAAAGTGAATTATTGATATAATTAATAAAGTTGAATGATTAGATTAAAATTTACCTGAAAAAGAATATGCCTTTTGCTTAGCATCATGGAATAATCACAGATATTTTTCTAAGTATAAAGAAAACATTCTTCTCAAAAACAGAATAAAGCAGTTCATGTTCTCCCAGCACAATACAATGAATCTAAAAATCAATAGTCATGTTACTATTTTAACATATATTTTTCATTCACAAAATAAATATCCTCTGAGCATCTTCTGTGGAGCATCCACTATAAGGACTCTGCTGTTAACAGTATTTAAAACATTCTAACAGGGAAGAAAAAAAATACACACACAAATAAATATATATAATTATTTAATTTTCTCTTTTGCTTTTCTGAATATGAGGTCCTTGCCCAGGCTGCACCCCCCCAAAAAAACAATCAACCTTCAGGCTCTACTGGTTGTCTTGAATGTCATTTAATTGTCTCTATTCTTTTATCCCTCCTATAAGTTTTCCAAACCTGCAGCAGTTTAAAAACTCAGCTTGTGGAAATCAGTTCACAGAGTTCACCTGAAATAATAGTTCTTTCTTTCTACCATTAAGGTTTTGATGGAGTCAAAAGAAGGTGCATGTAGGGCATAAAAAAGAAAAACTATGCACTCTCTAATTCCAGAAACGGAAACCGAGAGCTTGCAAAGGAGCTCCAAGTTGGGCTCTTGTGTAAATATTCTTTTCTCCGGGTTTTGGTCTAGAGAAAAGGAGGTTAGTTAGCGTGGTGCACACCAAGGACAGTGGAAGCTCTTACTCCAACTTGCTTTCCTATTTCACTCTGGGAAGAGGCTGTAACAGTCTGGCCACAGATACGTCATCATGTGCCCAGTGAGGTCAAAAAGAAGATGCTCCTGAGGTTCATCTCTTCCTGGTGGCCCTCTGTTCTTATGCGCTATAAAGAAAACTTAGATCACAGCTTGAGTATCTTATCAAAGAGGCTGCTGTACAGTGGGCAAGGTAACTCTGAGCAAAGATAGTCAAATGATGACCCAAGCCTGACATGGAAGTCATAGGCCAACTAGAAAGTAGCCTGCATCATCAAGTAGACCAATTCAAACAGGCAGTGGTCCTGGGAGCATTGCCTGAACTAAAATTATACTGCATGAGATACAAATTCCTAGCCTTCAGTAGGAGTTTTAATTAGGTCCTACCCCCTCAAATTCATGTCTAGAGAAATTCACACAAAATTTCTTTTTTTTTTTATTTCAGAGATCCTTACGAGCAAGTATGTGTGCATACTCAGGCGTGTCCAACTCTTTGTGACCCCCTGGACTGTAGTCCACCAGGCTCCTCTCTCCATGGAATTTTCTAGGCAAGAGGACTAGAGTGGGTTGCCCTTTCCTTCTCCAGGGAATGTTCCTGACCCAGGGATCAAACCTGCATGTCCTGCATTGGCAGGAGGATTCTTTATTGCTGAACCACCTGGGAAGTCCAGGAGCAAAAGTCTCTACAAACAATTCCTTCCTTTTGGTCTACACAGTTGTTTTCTATAGGCAGATACCGCACTGGAGAGAGGTTATTTGGTATTGCCTGAAAAGACTGAAAAAATCTAAGTTGACTGGTAATGTGACTGTGCAAAGCTAAAACAAGTGAGTGAATACTAGAGCAAGAGTGAGAGAGAACTCATGTTAACAATGTTAGGCACTGCTTTCAATTGTGTTAATGTTCTTAGATATAAAAATTATGGTGCATGGTTGAAGACTGGTTTTGCAATTGAAATCAAAGAATAAATTTATTCTGAAAATCTGGCAAGTAGAACTATAGTTGTTATACTATCTTTTGGTTATAAATGACTCCATAAAATTTCTCCAACACGTAACATGTTTATACCATCACAAAATCATCCAGTGAACTAGCTATATGGGCTTACCAAAAAGAAAGAATAACAAAGAAAAATACAAACAAAGAAAGGTACTTGCCTGAGTACCTTTGCAATAGCATGGAGGTAAGCCATAGACAAAAACTGCAAGCATTCACAATTCATATTAAAATGACTTATGGTCTCACTAATAATTTTTATTATTACTTATTTCCATAATTATAATGCAGCTAGATCATATAATAACATTGTCAATAAACCGTCACTAAAGACCAAAGGGAGATGAACTCCTCTATTAGATAATATCAAATGGTAAAATATATTGGATTTAAATTGTTTTTCCTTCACTAAATTAATGAATCTCTATCAGTGAATGAAAATGCTTTTCCATTTCTAAAATGTATAATCATGGTTGAATGGTTAAAATAATAAAGCTATAATATCATTTGGGATTTCCTAGTATCAATTTAAATCATGCTGATTACAAGGTTTATCAGTATCCAGCACACACTAGGTACTCTAATAAAGAAAATTAATATCTTATAATTGAATAGTTTTTAAAAATTATAAAGTGCTATCACATACCACGTTTCCCTAGATCTTTCTAACAACCTTATGCCATTGTAAAATGAAATGAGCCCTTCACACTGCAGCTGTGTGAAGGTTTAAGTTAAAAAATCAATCTATAAAAAAAATGCCATTTATGATAGAAATGTAAATAGGTTCCACAAATTGGTAATTGTTCTAGGTGGCTGATGACTCTGACGTATAAAATAACATACACATGACTCTCCTAAAATGAGAGGTTAAATTGAAATAGCTGAGCATATGAATAAATAAATAAACCATACTGAATTTTCATACTGAAGTTTTAATGAATCTAAACACAGAACTTCTCTCTCATAATAAAGATCATTGATATTCCATATACTCTATCATTTCATGGTCACAGCTTATATGACCAAATTACATGCAAGAATGAATGGGCTGGATCATACTCACCATAATTACAATTTAACACACTTGGAAGACTGTACTGGACAACTTGTATAGAATTAAAGTAGTTACAAAATAACTGTATATTCTAGTAGAGAAAATGTATATGGTATGATCTAAAAAAGAAATGCCTAATCACAACGAGAAATTTGAATTGAAAATAATAGTTCCTCTTGTTCTGTGGTTCTTATGTTATAGGTGAATTATTTGGCCTCAAAGCATGGTTGAATGTGATCCCGAGGATAAGTTTTTCTGACTCCAAACCCTTTGACCTTCTCACTGACCCATCCCTACTTCTCATAAGATGTATTAAATCCCATTATAGATGCAGTATTCATCTTCAACTCTCTTATGTTTTCAATCAGACAGCCAACATCTGATAATGTTTTGAATTCTGTTTCCTATAACCTTCTTACAATGTTGTGTAGTCCATTGATGTTTTTTCTTCTTTTGGCAGTGGCAGAGCTTTTAAAATGCCATTTAGATAACAAAAATGATACCATGTTTACAAAGTTTACCTTATAGAACGCATTTCTTTAAATTGTGAAAGAATGAAACTTAGATTTGCAATATCTCTATTATCATCTCATCTCTGCATAGCATTCTATGACTTTAAAGCTTTTTAGGTTGCTTTATCTAAATTAATAGTCACTAAAAATATGACTTCAATTTTAAAAACATATTTTAAAGAAAGGTTAAAAAATTGAAGTCATTTCACTAGTGTAGAAAATATTAGTAAATATCTAATTTCTGTCTTTTTTTCATGAAACAATTTTAGAAAGAAGAGTGTCTGTTCCCCCACATCCTCACTGGAAGAATGAAAAGGATAAAAGCAATGGAGTGAGGAGTGAACAAAATATTAGATTTAGCTTATTTTAAAATTACATGATAGAAATTTTACAACCTTTCAATGTTAATTTCTTTAAACATGACTATCCCAATAGCAATTACAAGACAATGTCAGAAAAAAATGTCTGACAAAAAAAAAAAAATGCCAGACCATGCCAGTTATTGTGGTAGAGATTCAGATACGGCCTTTTCTTCAAAGACTTCATCAGCTAACACAAAAGCATTAATTGATATGTTAACACATGTGATCATTCCGTGGGATAGGAACATTGAGGAAAACATGCGACATTTAACACAGTATGACTATACCAGCTCTCTCTGCTGACTCATCTCCAGTTCAGAAGATAATGTTCACTGAGTAGCTAACTTTGAATCTTGAAGAAGGCATAGCACAGGGAACTCAGCTTGGTGCTGCGTGCTGACCTAGCTGGGTGGGATGGTGGGGAGGGTGGGAGGGAAGCCCAAGAGGATGTGGATATATGTATACATAGAGCTGATTCACTACACTCTACAGCAGAAACTAACACAACATTGTAAAGCAACTATATCTCAATTAGGACAAAATTATTCACCAAGCAGAATAAAGCCTACGAGTACTTAAATATAATTACACAGGTTTGTGATTCAAGACAGAAAAGTTGTGTCTTAAAGACACATTGTTGTATAAATCAGCAACCAGAGGGCTTGCTATAATGTTGTTATTTTCCCCCCAGGAATTTCATAGAAAGAAACTCAGATGCTGTTCCTAGCTTGACGCTCTCTAACATATTCTCTTTAAGATTTATACTTTGGTTTGATTTTTAAACGATAATAATACCTAAGAACTGATAAAAGCTCCCTGAATAGTCTATAAATTAGTCATTAGTTCTTTAGTAGTGACTACATAATTCTATTCAGAACACAAGCATATTGCTTCTGAAAACTAAATAACATTTCTAAAAAACACACAGTTTAAATAACAAAATAAATAAATAAATGAAATCTGTTGGAGTTTCTCTAATTTAAAGGCCAATGTTCTAAAGGTAGGTTAAAAATAAATTTATCAACTTCAGAAATCTTAAATACTATCTCCCATAATCAACTCTTGTTGATGTGTGCATTACGAAGTATCAGTTGATGGTGAACTGATAGCAGTGAATATTATCATACTGAAAAGTTATAAGCTCTACTTTTTAAAAATAACATTTCCTGTTGGATCTATTAATTTTTCAATCAACACATTTACATTTCATTGTACAGTAGGCAGTGATCTACTATATTAGTAAATTATTATAACTTTGATGGTTTGATTAAGTTTATATTTTTTCTTAATAAGAGGTATAAGCATGACCAACTAAGTAAATACCTAAGTGACTCTATAATCTAGTGACCAATGGGTTAAATAAGCAGTCTTTATAAAGATACACTAACCAGTCAACCATTATGTTTAGAAACAAGAAACAGAAAGCAATGAGATTATTAAAGCTCTCTATTTATTTTAGACTTAGCCCATGCAAAAGAAATGTGAAATGGATGGCTGGCAGAGGTAATGAAGTTGCCTATGACTGAGAATATTAAGACTGGACAAGACAACAGGCTTGCTAAAGTCAAAGAGCAAATCAAGCTGTAATTCAACAATATGTTGGAAATATATTATAGGTGGCAAAATACTATATGTGGCAAAAGCTTTGAGTTCCTCTATAAGTAATATCTGTTTTCCCTTCTCTGCCAGCTTTTAAGATTTCCTTTTCTTCACTGTATTTGGGCACTTGATTATCATGCATCTTGGTGTAGTTGTCTTCATGTTTCTTATCCTTAGAGTTTATTTAGCTTCTTGGATCTGTGAGTTTATTGTTTTTACCAAATTAGAAAAAAATGACTATTATACTTTCAAATATTTTTTCTGCCTCTTTCCCTCCATCAGAGACTCTAATTCCATATATATCAGGCCACTTGAAACTGTCCACAGCTCACTGATGATCTGTTCATGTATTTGTTGTGGTTGTACTTTTTTCTTTCCTCTGCATGTTCCTTTGTTGATCACTTCTATTGCCACGACTTCAAGTTCACTCATCTTTTCGTCCTCAATGTCTGATCAACTGTTAACCCCATTCAGTGTATTTCCTATCTTACGCATTGTATTTTTCCATCTCTAGATGTTTGATTTGTGTACTTTTTCACATCTACCATGTCTCTACCTATTTTTAAAATATACAGAATAGTTATAACAGTGTTCCATGTCCTTTTCTACTAATTCTATCATCTGTGTCAGTTCAGGGTTCATTGTGGTATGTTTATTCTCCTTATTTAGACATCTTATATTCCTGCAGCTTTGTGTATCTGGTACACAACTTGCTGGATGATAAATAGTATATTACAATATTGCTGCAGAGAGGTCACAGAAGATATGCAGAAAAATATAGAGCACTTTGCTCTATAAGCTTATGGGTTATCTTGATATAAGTAGTCTCAATGGAATACAATAGACATATACCTCAGATATATTAATAAGAAGATAATGGTAACAGCATGCCATTGTGTTCAATTCATATTGTATCATAATTTATCTAATAAATACTTTAAAACACATATTTCATTTATGTCCCTTTTTCACTGTTAACAAATAACATAATTCTGAACTTCCTTGTGAATCTTGATGATTTCCCTAAATTCATAGTTGAGGTAGTTTAAATTCAAAGATAATGAACACTATAAAGGCTTTGAATACATGTTGCCAATCTCTCCTCTTCCCATGCAGATTAATTTAGAATATTTTGCAAATTTTATGTAGTGATAAGATTTAAATGAAATAAAAATTATTTTCTTGAATTTTTAGTTAACCTGGAGGTATCCATCTAAACAATCCATTTCTATATAGTCATTTTGAAACAATAATTCCTATTTAAAACACTTATACACTGGAATAGAATCATATATTTTTCAATTTTTGTGTGGAAAAAGTATTGGGAAAAAATGATGATTTAATCACATTGTTTGTTATTTTAATTGAGTCCATTTACCATGCATCACTTACTGAATGAAAGTGAACTCTAAGCAAAACATATGCATTCTGAATTATCCGAGTTACTAGATAAACCTGCAATTAAAACTACTTGATTCGAGAAGCATATAATATAGTTATTATCATGGTAAAAAAAATCTTTTGTGTTTATTTACATCTCACAGAGCATATAACAATCAAAGTTATAGCCAAAAAGCCTCAGTGCCTAACACACTGCCTGGCACTTAATGGGTATTCAATAAATATTTGTTGAATGAATTAAAAGCCTGTTCAGGAGAAAACAAAATAGATCACCATCACATTCCCTCTTGTGGATGAAGAGACTGTTTTGTAAGCTAGTCCAAAAATCAATAGTAAAATAATTGCTTTAGGATTTTAATAAATTTGAAAATAAACTTTAAAAGTCTAAAATAGGTTTTGTGTCAGTTTCTTTGCCTCTAAAGTGCAATAGTTTGCTTTCTAAAATGAACCTAGAAAAACATTTTTTTTCCACCAGAAAAGCCAAGTATTCTTTAGACACCAGGTGTGTGTGCACTCTGTCACTAAGTCATGTCCAGCTCTTGCGACCCCACGGACTGTAGCCCTCTAGTCTCCTCTGTCCACGGGATTTTCCAGGCAAGAGTACTGGAGTGGATTGCCATTCCCTTCTCCATTAGACACCACAGTATATCTTTAATGCATAGCTACCGAATAAATGTGGCTCCCAGTAATACCCACAATTTCATCTCTCCTATTACAAATGTTCATCCAACATAAGCATTTTTTAGACTGGTCAAAATCAACACCTCTATTAAACAGCATTTTCCTCAAGTCAATATTTTTTCTCATTCAAACATTTACTTTCAGCAATTCTAAAACTCCAGAGATCTAAATATAGGCAACCTCAACTTGAAAAAATTCACAGCCAAAACTAACATATACTCTATGCCAATCTGTGCACCAGCTGTGGATTAAAATGTGCTGAAAAGCAGAACATTTTGTCTCTCTTCAATGATCAAATAGTCTCCTGCAGCATATACAGCTCTCCATTTAATGGGAGGAGGGTGGTGTGGCAGGAGAGGGAAAAGAATCTGGATAATTTTGTTTAGAGGTGTCCAGAGGTGCTGAAAACTACTTAATTTATTGTTATCACCTGGATCTTTAAACAAAAACCTCTGAGTGCAGGGAGAGCAAAGCTGGATGAGTTAGATTCTTGGAAGGAGAGGATCCTTCTGACTTTTTTGAATTACTTTCAGATTTGCTTCCTGTTTATTTTCTGGCAAACATTAAAAAATATCTGCCCAAATGAGGTAGTAACTACACACTTCCAAGTTAAAATGACAGATTTATTACAGGGACAAGCATTAGCCAAAGAGTTTATTTATTATTTTAAGTCTCTTGAAAAATGTGCATGCATTTTTACATGAATATAGTATTTACCAATGTGAATTCTTCTAATATTTGCAGCATAAAATTGCTCAATCTTTTTTTCTATAATCCCATAGATACCAAATTCTTTACTTATTCATTCATTTTAAATGACCTCAAAAACTGTACATGGATTATCTAGCACGGGATGTCTTACTTAAAGAGACTGGATGTTAACATGACCTGCTTAATAGATCAATGAAGCATAGTATCAAAAAGAAAAGGAAAAAATTCTTAAAATTTTTGTAAACTCATCCTGAATATTTATCCAGTATTTTGCAGAATGGTCATATTTTACTAGAGACTTTTGTCTGGTGGCAGAACAATTTGTTTTACTTATTTAGCTTCTTAAAATGTAAGATCTGTTGTCTTCTAACCACTTGGCAAAACAGAATATTTGCAATCCTAATCAGAATTTGTATCATTCCATTTTAATGAACTATAACTTAAATGCTTCACCATAATTTTATAAAGACAAAGTACACAAATTTTAATTAGATTGCTAAATTTGGAATAATTATTCACTGAGAGTCAAAATGAAAATCTTACACTAAATGAAAAACATATTTAAGGAAAAATATTTGTACATATGTGTGTCAAGTTAAAACATGTAGATTTTTTATCTTTAGATAATGTATATTTTTAAAAGTAGAACTATTGAAAAACAAAGCAATATAAGTTACATCTTATTATTATTTTAACAGGATTTTATGTTTTAAAAATATTCACTTTTACTATCTCATTCTGAACTTTAAACTACACTTTGAGATACAAAAGACAGATACTATTATACTTAATTTCTAGATAAGAGGACAGATATAAAAATGAAGTGACTTTACAAGTCTTAAAGCCAATTTTGTTATATTCTTTTTCTTTTTTTCTTTTTACTTCAAAATGATACACACATGCATACTCACATCCACTGAACTATAAAAGATAGTCAAATAAAAATTAGACTCAAACTTGGTATGTTTCTTAAAGGGATAAGAAAGCAAAAATTGTTATATGCATTAAAATAAATGACATAGGCAATCAGTTCAACTAAAGTCAAAACATGGGAAAAAAGAGGGAAGACTTCATAGATAATTAGAATTTTAAAAGTGGCTGTATTTCTTTCCTCCCAGTACACACACACACAGCCCTAGTCAGGAATCTAAATGTGAATTTCACTAAAACAAGGACACAACAAGGAAGTTAAAAGCAATGGTATAGGTTAAGAACCACTTCATTATAAACTATAATTGGCCCATTTCAGTTGACCTTTTAGGCATGATCAGAGGTTTTATCACTGAATTTCATAGTTTTTTTTCACCCCCCAGGCAACTTATATTCTCTATCCTTGACTAATTTATAAAAGGATACATTATTAAATATGCCGTGTCACAGCTACCATTTATGTTCCATTTATGCTAGTCTTTTGATGGAGCCAGTACATAACACTCATTTTAATGGAATAATATCCAGAAAAGATCAGACTTTCTTTTAAATTCAACATCAAAACCCTTCTGGAATAACTAGTTACAATTTTCTTTTCATTTGAGTTTCAAGTATCAGGTACTGCACCTAATCAGAAATCAGAGATAAACATTACTCACCTTAGAGAATTTGCTCTGAAAATAAAAGTGGCCAAGTGTTGCGCTCAATTAAATAGTAGCCTATATTACCTAGGGTTATGAATGTCCCATTTGCCCTCACATTTTTTGTCTAACAACACCTCATGGTGTCTTAAATGCCCAGTAGATCTAAAATTCTGAAGGTCACTGAAGAAATGCCAATGTTATCAGCATACGCATTAACACATCTAATGCATCCAGTGCTTATCAGCTATCAACACCTCAACTTGGATTCAAGCAATCAGTTGAATCAGTCACCTAGCAGGGGACCTGAGAGAACAAAATATAGGACTTGTACATTTTAATTAAGAGGAAAACGTGACAAACAGAGGTAGGAAAGGTGGGTATAATTTGGAAAATAAGGGTGAAGGGCAACCAGAGGTTGACAGGCAGGGACTAAACACTGGAGGAATAAATCACTCTCTGCTTTCTCCAGCTTTATGAAAAACTGCAGGTCTAGATTCATCCTTGGTTCTAAACCAGCCATTGCGATTTGTGCAATAAACTGACAGATTCAATATTTGATTTCTCACATGTTCATGAAATCCCAGCATCTAGTCCACCATATGCACAGGAGCCTACGGAACTGCCATAGCTGTTTTCACATCAAGGTTTCCAACACGTGGTGTATCGGGGGAGGGAGGGGCGTTGCCAAAACGTGATACCTGCCTTAGTTTTCCTGCCAATTCTTTTGTCTTTGAACAAAGCTGAAGCTCAGGTGTATTATGCCACCACCACTGAATACTGGGTAAAGAGGAAACAGGAGAGGAACACCTTCATCATTACATACTGTGAGAAGCAAGAAGTTTGACCTGAGAGGGGAAAGGTAGAGTCTTGAGCAAGCAGTGGGTAACTGGTGCCTCCCAGCCTGAGGAGGCACCAATCTATACTTCAAAGAAGATCCAGGAAATTTACTCCCCTGGACGAAAAACAGAAACATGAGATAGTTACCTGCACAGTCTGATTTATTTAGATTTATTCTTCCTGGAGGAGTTTTTCTCTGTTTTTTTTTCCCCCCAATATATACATTTTTTTCTTTTTGTAAGTAATTCATGTTAACTAGGGAAGATTTGGAAAACATACAGACGAAACTATACATCACCTGAGATTCTACCACCTGGAGATAATCACTAATAACATCTTCGTGTATTTCTTCCCAATCTGTTCCTTTCCTCTGCATATATAGGTGTAGATAAAAATACACAAATAGAGATATTTTGCCTCATAAGGTACATATGGTTGCTTAACCCTTTTTTATCTCTCAATTATTTTCTATGAATATTTTCCAAGTCACCCAGATTCTGTAACATGATTTAAAGGCTACTGGGGTCAAGTAAGGCATATGGTGTGCTGCCTATGGGTGCTGATGACCCAAGAAACTCATGGGCAAATTGATACTGCCCAATCCTCACCAGTCTCCTCCTTTGAATGTTGGAACACTCTGAGTCTTGACTCAGCCCAGATGAGCCGCCCTGAGCCAAGTCCCCAGTGCGATACCACCTGACTCTGGGTATTACACAGCCTACACTTCCCTCAAGCCTACAAGATTGAACCTATCTGGAAAAAAAGAAAACATTTGCTCCACTGAACACAGTCTTTGAACTGCTTGCCTTGGACTTCACGACCAGCTGCGCCAGAGTCCACTGCGGCAGCCCCATTTCTTCAGCCCCACCTGCTCCTGTTTTCCACCCTGCCTGTCCTCATGGCTGAAATACCAGCACGTCCTCTTTCCAAGTCTCTTTTTATGATGAGAAGTGCACAGAGGGAGTGTTGATAAAAACAAGCTGTCGTGCATTATATTATCTTGTCTGGTGATCTCTGTACTGTTAAGTGGGTTTTAGTCTAGCAGTACCTGATGTAGATCTCACAAAGAGAGGGAATCTTCTTGGGCCTTTTTGCATATTCATTCAATATTCATTATTAATATTATTTTTAATTTTGCTGCTCCACCAGGCCCTTGCCTTAGGGATCAAAGTTCACTGCCCCAGCTCTCCTACGCCTGTCCACATAGAGTCCAGCATCCAACATCCTTGGGGAGGTCCTCTATGAGTGGTTTTGAACTAGGTTCTCTTGACATGTGATAGATGTGCCTGGGGTGATGGGCGAGGGGAAGCCCTGTTTCCTCTGAGGAGAGGATCTCTGTGCATGCCTGGAGTTAGGTATGCCCTGCTGGGCTAGCATGATGGCCTGCTGGTGGGACCGCTGGGAACTGGCTAGGAGAGGCTTTGCAGCACCACCCAGTCAAATATTTTTTGAAGGATAGTTGATTTACAATATAATGTTGGGCTTCCCGGGTGGAACGGTGGTAAAGTATCCACCTGCAGTGCAGGAGACACAGGTTTGATCCCTGGGTCAGGAAGGTCCCCTGGAGGAGGGCATGGCAACCCACTCCAGTATTCTTGCCTGGAGAATCCCATGGACAGAGGAGCCTGCTGGGCTACAGTCCGTAGGGTTGCAAAGAGTCAGACCCAACTGAAGCGACTGCGCACACATGCGCACCGTGTGAGTTGCAGGCGTTCAGCAGTGATTCCGTGTTTTATGTTTGCACAAGGCTTCCCGGTGGCCCAACTGGTGAAGAACCCACCTATCAGTGCAGGAGGCAAGAGATGCAGGTTTTATCCCTGGGTTGGGAAGATCCCCTGCAGAAGGAAATAGCAACTCACTCCAGTATCCTTGTCTGGAAAATTCCTATGGACAGAGGAGCTTGGCAGGCTACAGTCCATGGGGTCCCAAAGAGCTAGACAGGACTAAGCAGGCACACACATGCACACACACACACACACACACACACATGATGTATGTACATTTAATATATATTTATATATACTTTCCAGCTTACAGGGGAGACTTCCTTTCCTTGAATCTCAAAGAAATTCTTTGAGAATTTTTCTCTAAGAATTTTTTGAGAAGAATAAATTCTCCTTTCCTTTTCTGTAGCACCTGACACATTACAGGCTAGGATCCTTAGGACTTTACCATTTCTGTCCCACATGTCCTTCAGCTCCACCAATGCCCAGTGTATATTCCTTCTTATTAAAATACGTCTATTGCCACCTACCTCAGAATACTTAAATTTTTGCAGCGAATGAGTTAAAAGGATGAAACATGATAAAATGCAAATTTTTTCCAGTCTGTAGCAGTTCAATACATAAATTATGTCTTTGATCCTGGCAACTCTTCAGCAACTAAAAAGATGTTTGAAATAGGAAAACAGGAAATGCCACAGAGAAATGTGTCTCTTTGTTTCTTTGGAGAAAAACCTTCCCAGCAGAGGCAGCACAGTAGTGAAATATGCCAGTTTAAGAGTCACCAAACCTTGGAACTGAATTCTTGCTTCTGCCACTTGCTTGGTATAGCAAATTACTTAACCACACTAAGCCTCAATCTCCTCATCATGAAATGAGAGTACAGGACACCATGCAGTATAACTCTAAGAATTAGAAATAATATATGTAAGGCATTTAGCACAGGGCCCTCACACAGTGACACTGGGTTACATGGCTATTGTTATCAATACTTCACAACTTTGTGATGTATGAATTTTCATCCCCAATGTATCTATATATTATCTTCATATTATGCTCACCATACTCAGAGAAGTTAAATAACTCGTCCAGAATTAGAGCTTAACTCCAAAACTGTTCTTGACTGTGTTCTGGAGCCCTGAGAGGGACTCAAATATAAAATAGCATCTTAGCAGTTTCCATAAACAATGTAAGGCCATCCCAAGGGACACTTGGCAGATGGAACAATATTTGGTGCCAGGATGTGGCTCAAAAGGAAGAACCAAGCCAAAGTGAGAGTGAGAGCACTGACACGGCTACAACTGCAGTAACTCAGGCAAGTGTAAGCTTAAGGAGCCGCAGGCAAGACAGTAGGAAGGATAAGGAAGGTGGGTGGAACCCAGCAGATTAGGGGCTTGTGAGAAGAAATTACTATAGGAGGTCCCAAAAGGGGATCCATATGCACCAAGTACTAATGAAGGGACCTAATTCAGACCACATTTCAAAAATATTTTACTTTCTTATGCTGGGAAAGATATTTTATTTTATTAAACATGTGTTTATTTGACACAGGTCAGGAATCTTTTCCTGGATGGGAAAGACTGGAACAAGAGAAAATTCTAGTGCTCCAACCAGGAGACTGAGCTCCAGCCAGAAGTAAGGAGCAGGACACACAGCAAACCCAAGACTTTGATTCAAGCCAGCATGGGAGCAGGAAAGGGAAGAGAAGGAAGGTTAGGATGCACAGCCTCACAGGGAGGGCTTTTTGGTCATAGGTTCCCTGGTAGCAAAGAAATTGAGGAGCTGCAGGGAAGCCTGACAATTGTGACTAGATCAATCCTTTGCTGAGAGTCTTAATTCTAAGCCTCTTCAGGTGGAGGGAGTGAGGCAATTGGTATGTTTCCTAATGTAGTCAAGAATTCTTCAGGAACAGGCAGGAGATGGAGTCTGCATTTGAAGACTTAATTGCATATCTCCAGAAGTGTTGCAGAAAACAACAGTAGGGAAAGTGAGGCCCAGATTGGATGCCCACCTTATTCAGCATAAGTAGAAATGCTTAAAAATAGATTTTCAAATAGGGACCTGGACAACACAGCACCTCTAGCCCTAAATAGAGAGATGATCTCTGGAAAGGTCGTTTAGCCTAAGATGAATATTCACAAGTGATGTTAGCAGAAGGTCCATTCCCCATAGCACGAGGTATTTGAACCCCAAGAGAGTAAGAAACAAATGCAAGACACTACATGTTAGAATTTAAAGTCTTGATCAGGAGTTATGAGACATATACATTCATCTTGAATATTTAGACTTCAGATGTTAGTATAATTATTAGAGGAAGTCAATTAGAGCAAGAATATGAAGAATCCTGCACTGACTTCCTATTGAGACTTCAAGGTACTCAGCTGACCTCAGCATGGATTCATCTCCTGACAGAGACAATACTCTGAAGACAGAGCAAAACACAGAGGATAGGAGGTGGGTATCCTTGATGGGGTGTAAGAATTGCACGTCCAACAAAGATTTCTAAATAAATTTTGGAAAAAGAATTGCATGTCTAGGTGTGCAGAGTGACCAGGAGTGGAACCAAACGTCATTCTATAATGTTTAGCAAGAGACTGGGATCACTAGATGAAAATATCATGGATATTTTAAGGTATTAACTTACCTTAGATATTGAGGATGTTCTCCATCCATATGGTTGTTCCTGCCACTCATCCACTTGCCTGCCACTCCTTTTCCATGATGGATTATGGTTATTGAAGACTTTGACATAGCAGACTACCCACCTCAGCTCTCCCTAGAGGGCCCATAATGATTGTGATAATAATGCCATCTATGCCAACAATAGCCTCTGTTAGTAATAGTGAAACATCTATTTCTACTACCACTATTTGCCATTATTACTGATAATGTCATTAACAACACTACTATGTGTCACTACTACTCATACTATTATTATGATTACTACTATTATTATTAATAGTACTACTGTTAACCATTATTATTCTCTACTAAGATTAACTTGAAGTAAGCATCTTTTATGTGCCAGACAATATTTATAGTCTATTTAAATATAATCCTCTCCATTTATTTAATGGCATTATAATATAAATAATATCATAAATATTTAACATTTAAGGTGGCTAAGTGGCTTGGCCGAAACCATCCAGCTATTAAACATTTGAAACAGATTCCAATCCAGATCTTAGAGATTTCAAAATTCACTCTGTATCTACTCCACCATGCCCTCTCCCATCTCTCCTATGAGAGAGCATCTTAGAATGCACATTTTAATTGTGTTTACATTTTAATATGATATTTATATGAAAGCTCATTTAAAATTATTTATACTTTAAAATATTTAGAAAATTATAGGAAGCACAAGACAAGACCTTCTTTTTTCTGAGTCACTTGAGAATAATTTGTCCTCCTAATGCTCCAGTATCCTTTCTATGTATTTCCTACAAGTAAGGGTATTTTTCCTCATAACCAATACAATGATCAAAATAAGAAAACTAATATTGATATGTTGCTATCATTTAATCCTTAAACCCCATTCATGTTCTGCTAATTGTTCCTATAATATCTTTTATTAAAAAAAATAAATTAGTTCAGAATTACATGTTGCATTTAGCTATCACATCCCTTTATTCTTCTTCACACTAGAATTGCTTCTCAGTTCTTCCTTAATTTTTATGACCTTGATGTTTTTAAAAAGCAGTTATTTTGTAAAATATCCCTTAGTTGAGGTTTGTCTGATGTTTCCTCATGATCAGACTCAGGTTGTGTTTTTTTGATGGGAATATCATAAGTGTGATGCTATGGTTTCCTAATTGCATCTTATTAGGTGGCCCACAATTTGTATTTATCCTATGACTGATGATGTTCACTTTGATCACTGACTGAAGTAGTACATGCCAGGATTTTCCTCAATAAAGTAAATTTTCCTAGCCTCTTTTGTAATTAATAAACACTTTACAGTGAGATATTTTAAAATCATGTAAATTTCCTTTTTTTTTCATCAAACTTTTAATTTATTTATGATTTCCTAACTTACTGAATAAGTTCCATTCTGTTACTGTCATTATCCATTTTGATGCTGAAATTAATCCCAATTTGTCTAGTGGGCATCCTTTCAATCTAGTTTCTGGATCTTCTTGACATGATCCAATTATTCTGTGACCTTTGGTTTGTTTTTTCCTGGAATAAGTAAGATTTTTTTCAAGCTGATGTATGCTCTGCCTCAGTTCTAAAATCAAGTACTCCTCTAATGAGGCTTGGTTTCTTTCATTGGAGAAGGACAGTAAGAAGCCATGATCTGAGCACTAGGTCCATTCATTGATGATAAAGTTTTGCTGTTCCCAGGCCTCTTGGTAGATAGAGCTAGTGAAGGTATGTATGAGTGTGTGTGCTTATGTGTATGTACTTAATTTACATTTATTCTTTTTCGTTATGTATCTATATGCATTAAAACTTCAGGGCCCTTTCTAGTTTTATCCCTTTCTACATTTGTAGTTCTCTTCTGATATCTGGATGGCTTTATCCTTAACATAGTTACTTATTTGATCAACCCCCTCAATATAACCAGTTTTCCATCTCCAGTCTTCCGATGATGCCCTCCGCACCTTACTCAGACTTGACTCATACTAGGCTGCTCCCATGATCTGTGCAAAAGACACCTTTCCTCTCTCAATATCTGATATTCCCAGTAAAACAACTTATTCAAGTATAAATAAACACATCTATAACTTTAAATAATTATGATCTACATTTTTCAGTACTTTAGAAATAGTTGATTTCAGTAGTTTTATATTCAGCTTCCTTTAAAGAATGATTCTTCACTGTGATACATATTCAATTATGTTCGCTTGGGGAAGGGATTGGCCCCAAGGCCTAAATTCTGCCTGTAGCTTCTTGGTGTAGAGCCCAGCAAGCTAAGAATGGTGAATTTTGTTTTTTCTTATATTTTTCAAGAGTTGGAACATATATATAGATATATAGGTCCATGTCTATATCTATGTTGTTGAATCACTCAGTTGTGTCTGACTCTTTGCGACCCCAAGGACTGCAGCACACCAGGCTTCCCTGTCCTTCATTATCTTCCTGAGTTTGCTCAAACTCATGTCCATTTAGTTGGTGATGCCATCCAACCATCTCATCCTCTGTAATCCCCTTCTCCTCCTGCCTTCAATGGTTCCCAGTATCAGGGTCTTTTCTAATGAGCCAGCTCTTCCAATCAGGTTTCCAAAGTATTGGAGCTTCAGCTTCAGCATCAGTACTTCCCATAAAGATTCAGGGTTGATTTCCTTTAGGATTGACTGGTTTGATCTCTACCTCTATCTATCTACCTAGCTACCTATCTATCTATATTTCCATATGTAACCTGGAAATCCGTAAGTATTTACTATCTGGTTCTTTACCAAAAAATGTTTGCCAACCTGGACCTGGGACTTCTGAGTGCTCTGTCCACTTGGCCGACTCATTTGCCTGGTGGTAGTGACATACCACTTCCCAGGTGGTGCTAGTGGTAAAAACCTGCCTGCCAACACAGGAGATGTAAGAGACGCAGGTTTGATCCCTGGGTCAGGAAGATCCCCAGGAGAAAGAAATGGCAATCTACCCCAGTATTCTTGCCTGGAGAATCCCATGGACAGAGGAGCCTGGCAGGCTACAGTCGATAGGGTCACAAAGAGTTCTGTAGATAGAAGTCTTACTGAGCTAACATCAAGGTGTCAGCAGAACTACACTCCTTCTGGAACTCTAGGGGATTAACTGTTTCCTCAGTGACATAAAATGAAATGTTTCTGAACTGCTTAAAGACTCAAGAACTCTAAGTAAGTTGCAAAGAACCACTGAAATTGCTATCTCACCAAAACAGAGATAATGAACAACTTGAAAAATCATCAGTGAGAAAAGGATAGTTCTAAGGATAAAATCTAAGTCACCCTACTCCTTGTCTTAGATTAAACTTGCTAAGCTCCATTAGCCCCTGATTTGCATGGCCATTAGCAGAAGGCTGGCCTCCAACACTATTTATTTCAATCAGCATCCTCTTATGTAAACTCCTAATGCTTGATTATATGAGTTTGTACAAGTACTGAATTAATTGAGTATAACCCATAATTCAAATTCAATATTAAGTCCATTTTTAACTAAAATATGATTGATTGCAAGAATTGTAGAACCCTGGAACTAGAGTATATTAACAGAACAGGGTCATTATTTTTGAGTTACATGCCAAATATTAACAGAGTGGGAGGGTCAAATTGCCACATTTGGCCTAATACATATGGTATCCGCTTATTTATAAACCTTGTGTATTTGGTTTACTGCTTTTTATTAGAAAGCCATAAGCCTGGCTTCTTAAAGGCAAAACTGTATTATCTGGATGGAAAAAAGGAAATCTTATTAGTGTTCAAACAAAAATAAAGAGGAATGTACAGAAAGAGTTCCAGAGTCTTGCTAACAAAGGCATGCTTGACACAGTGTCCTTTCTTCACTGACACAAGACAAAGAAAAGCTGTGCTCATCATTTTGTTTATCAATTTAAGTGCATCAATTCTATTTTTCACATATTGGGACCTCCTCGCCTTAAAAAAAAGAAAAGAAGAAATTTCTCCCTTCAAAAAAAGGTTTTAAATAGCTGCAGTCTGTTTTTTTTTTTTTTTTAATTTTCAATTTCCTTTCCTACCCAAACAGTGCCCCAGACAAAGGTATATAAAGAAGAGGTAACATGAGCGGGGGAAAGGAACAACAAAATATAGACAATTTTCACAGTGTCATGAATTCATATTCTACTATTAGTTTATATCCTCACTTAACAGTTTGGGCTAAAATGTGAGTTCCGGTGTGATGCTGGTACTAATTGCCTTGAATAATTCATGCTTTATCACTCTCCAGGGCCTTTCTGGAGCCAGGCTGCTGGAAGACATATTTGGTACTTCAGAACACACAACTGATGGTTCTCAAGGCTGCAAACTATATGGTGAGATGCAGGTACTTGATTCAGTAAGCTGGGAAAGCCAGGACAGAGGAGAAACTGGAGGACAGTACCCAGTCCAAGAAACCAGCTGGTGCTCAGTGCATTCTAAGGCTAGAATCTTACCTGGATTGGTGGATTGTGGCTGTTCGTGTTCTTCTTTAACAAGGCTAAAGAAAGTCCTCATTGCAATTTTTGCTTTCTTTGGCCCAGGAGAAAAATTCTGAAGTTGCTGATGACTTGAAATAGATCCTGGAGAGAATAAAGAAAGAAAATTAGAAATATATATGTATATTTTAAAAATACCTCACTCAACTGCCTTGTCTGCGTAATAACAGTGAACATGACTGTCACTCTGAAGACATATTAGCTCATTTAGGTAATTAGTGTGAGCAGCATGTTTCCCTACTTATTCCATTCAATTATAGGGTTCTCACTTTGTCATTACTGGAGTGTCTTAATGTGACTTGTAATTAGTGTAATTACAATCCAATGTTAATTATATCTGCCACTTAGACATAATTTTATATAGTAATGGTCTCTAATCTCAATAACCTTATTATGTTGTTTATTCAAACAGGAATTAAGTCTTCTTTCATGCGTCAAATATGGAGATTACAAAAAAGTACTGCTTGTGTCATTTTGGTAGTTATGACAAGGGAATCTCTGAAATAGCAAAATCATATTTGAGACAATGTCTGCATGTGCAAACAATTACAGCAGTTCCTCCCTGTTTCCAGAAATATGCCTATGTATCTCCAAATAACTGTGCACAGAGGCAGTTTGAGCCTTGACTTGAATTCTGGAAAGAACTAATGTGTATATATTTAGAAGCCTATTGCAGTGGTTTGGTTTATTAGTATACCAAATACACTCATGGCTGACCATTTCATGGACCATTGCTCTGAGTAACTAGCCATTGTATATAATATAATAATATCACCTCACATTTGAAGAGCATATTATCTTTTAAAGTGCTTTTAAATATATCGCTTCAGTTAATCTCAAAAACAACTTTGTGGGAATAGCAATGGTAGATATCAGATTATTTCAATAGATCGGGGGAAAAAAATAAAGATCATGTTCACTTTGTAAGGGTAGAGCTGCTAATCAAAATGCAATTTAGCAGAGCAGCTAATAGCATGAATTCCAGAGTTAGATTTCTAGGTTTTGAATCCCAGCAACTCCACTTAGAAGTTCAACACCCTTGAGCAAGTTACTTAGCCCTCAGTTCCTCAGCTTGCTCTGCTATGTAACAGAAATAACAACAGTCTCTACTCCAGAGGGTGGTTACAAGGATTAAATGGGCAAAATAGAAAAACCCTAAAATGGTTCTTGGCACAAAGTAAAAACTAAATAAACATAGGCTAGTATTGTTATTCTCATGAGCACTCTCTAGATTTGTGACTTAAAGTTTGTTTCCCATAAACCACATCATTTCCTTACAGATTTTCTTATGCTAATTACTAATTAAAGGTTTGATCTACACGCTGTACGGTTTTGTGTACATACAGTATACTTATCGAGAAATAGATAACCGTGACCTGGGCTTCCCTGGTGCCTTAAACAGTAAAGAATAATTCGCCTGCAATGCAGGAGACCTGAGTTCGATACCTGGGTTGGGAAGATCCCCTGAAAGACAGCATGGCAACACACTCCAGTATTCTTGCCTGGAGAATTCCTACAGAGGAGCCTGGCGGGCTACAGTCCACGGGGTCACAAAGAGCTGGCCACGACTGAGCAACACACATACAACCCTGACTCAGTACTATTTAATAAAGCTGAAATAAGAATCCTTTAGCTAACTCAGCTGTTATAAGAATACAATATTATGAAACCCCTTGGGGAAGATTCAGTAGTTTTATTGCTCTATATAAGTATCAACTTCATATCTCTGACACGCTCAGAGTGGTACTTCTCGTGACTCTAGAACTTTATGAATCCTCAAAAACTTAACAGGGTCAAATGCAATAGCAACTGTGAAGTATTCTTTACATGAACACCTACAAAAATGTTAGCTTGATTTATTTAATAAATCTAGTATCTGTATTTGTAAAAGAAATATTCACTCAGAATATTACAAGTTGCAAATTTGCCAGTGGAGTGCTTTCATTTCCCTTAAGCTCAGGTTATTTTCCTAATTTTCCAGAAACAAATAGCTTGCGTACCAAGTTTTGAAATGATTTGGCCTCTTTGGACGTATGATCCCTTCTCTGACAAAGCTGGCAAAAAAGGATATTCCCATAATCTTTGCAGAAATAAACAAGATGGTTTTGCTGCTAACGTCTCTCAGTTGACAACATCAAAGCACCAATATACAGTATATGGCTATGATTTTTTAGACCATTTTCAAAGCTCTCAGGTAGGGGAAATATTAGCTTTTGAAGTGTGCTCTGAGTTGAGAGAAAGCTAGGCCTGCTGGAGTTTATAGCAATATAAACACAACCAGTTGGGAAATCTTTGGAATGTGCACTGCTGCCAGAGAACTAGTCATTAAATATTAACTAGCAATTCTTCTGACTTTTTGTTTTATTTATAATTATTTACATGCAGTGTTGGGACATTTTCTCTGAATAGACAAAGAACACGGAAAGATGTCAATTTCTCCATCTTTCAGTTCTTGCAGTAAATACAATGACCCAGGTTTAATCTTCAGCTAAATGTGTGGATGAATTCTCTCTTCTAGAACAAGTTTTTGCAATGAGGCATCTGGTTTTAATGTTCTCAACTGCACAAAGGTGGCAGCTACTTCAAGCTGCACTTGGGTTACAGCTCTCAAGCCCTCCAGCTGCTGGCCATGCTCCAAACTGGACAATGATATCCTTCAGACTGCTTCTCCTAGGGTCCCAGTTCCCTCCACTATTGTCTGGAAGCATTTCTTATCTGGAAGCATTTCT
This sequence comes from Odocoileus virginianus, assembly GCF_023699985.2. Taxonomy (NCBI): domain Eukaryota; kingdom Metazoa; phylum Chordata; class Mammalia; order Artiodactyla; family Cervidae; genus Odocoileus; species Odocoileus virginianus. The sequence continues at coordinate 40,096,678 of NC_069686.1, read as the reverse complement.
TCAGAATATTACTGGGGAGTGGCAAAAGATATGGCAGCAGCAATCCCATCAGGAAACTCCCACATTGAGGGCGGGAGGCCAAAGTAGGAAATGCCAGTGGTCAGAGATTAGTAACATACTTCAATTCTTGATCCCAGAATTAGCTAACTTTGTTACCTTTAACTGGTCACTTGACCACCTTACATTTTATTTTTCCCATCTGAAATTAGTTCCCAACCCAATAATTTTCCTGATAGTCTATGAGGATAATATACACAATGATGTCATATTTATTGAATACAGTATGTTCCTAGAAATAAATATGAATTACTATTAATGATGATGATTTCATAGGTGAGGGAGCTATCTAAGGAGCCAAAACAATGTTTGTTTAAACTGAGGGCAAGAGCTTGGAATTTTTACATCAATAGACTTTTTTTTTTTTCTATTTCCCCCCTCCCCCTTCTCTTCCCAATAGACATTTTAGGAACAGGTACAATAGGGCTTTGGAATTGAACAATACTGGGTTCAAATCCAGACCCCACTACTTCTCAGCTGTATGACCTTGGGCTAGTTATTCAACCTCATTAAGACATAATCTCTTTATCTGTAAAGTAGTGACTATAAGCATTTGTGAGGGCTATTGTGAGGATTGTATGAAGTAATAAATGTAATGAATCAGCAGGTTCTGGACTCAAAGCATGGCAACTGTTATTATTAGAGTAGGCCATGATGAAGAGCATTAGTTTTATGTTACTTGCAACAGGAAACAACTGGAAGGTTTTGAAATATGACATATGCTTTATGTTTTCAGAAGGCCACTCTGCTTTGAAGAAAATGGAGTATACAATGGTAACAGGCTACCCAGGGAAAACCACTGGAGGACTATTGTCCAGATAAAGGAAAACAATACCTAACGTGGATTTTTGCAGTGGAAATGGTGATAGGTAAAAAATTCAGATCATCAAACCAACTCTCTGATGGATTGGATGTGGGATGTGAGGGGAAAGAATCCAGGCTTTGAGCCTGACGGTTGGGTGGATGATGGTGTGTTGGAGCAGATACTGTGGTGTGCTGCCCAAATCTTCTCCCCCTTCATTCAGGAAAGGCAGTCATTCCTTTAGCCTCTAGGAGTATCAACTGCTGGTTGGTTATAGCCAAGTCCTTCCCCAGAAATTGCTTTCTAATGAAAGCAATAGCCTTGTCCAAAATTGAAAATCCTCTTTAGAGACAGCCCCTATCCAAACCATGGTTGATAATGGCCTAACAAGACCAGGCCCCATTAAAATATGGGATAAAATTCAGAACAATTGTAAAATGTTGCCCCAGCTATACTGCTCCCGACAGACACATTTGAAGCCCTTGTCTAATGCAGCTCAGCTTCTCTCATTGCTACATCTTACGTCTTACTCCTTTACTGGCATTGTTCCAGAAAGTTCTCCCAACACAAATCTCTGCTTCAGAGTATGTTTTAAGTATCCAATCTAAGAGAATTTGGGTTTGTTGTGGTCCTTACAGACAGAATCTAAAATGGGATTTTGGATCTGAATCATCTACTAGCAGGCTGGAGATGAGAACCCTGACACTGACAGACATTGATAGCTAATGCAGCATACTATAGTGGTGCAACTGTTAAAATTATTACAGATGATAACTGGGATGAAATACTGGTAGAAGGAAGTGCACTGGTTTGTACTCTAGCTCATGTAACTGAGAGGTTCAGGACTATGGCTTTGGATGGCTCTTTCTGGAAATTGTCAATTAACTGAACAAGCTAATGAAAGTTTGAGGTTGACTGATTACCAACTTAAAACACACACACACACACACAAAATTTAGGAGACATTTTTGGCAAAATGTAAAAAGAAAATCAACTAAAGTTGAAAGGCAGAAAGGGTGAGTATTAAACCCATAACTAGTGTGGAAGATTAGCAGAGCTCCAGAGAAGATGAAAATCTGGTCACCATAATCCAGGTTCTGATTTGAGAGTTAGGAGGGAACTATCCTGGTTAATGTACTCAAAAATCTTGAATTCCCCGGCTTTCCTGCAAAAGTGGTCTCTCCTTGCTGTTAAAGCAATGTGTTCCCTCTTGCTTAATAATCATACAAAGGTATTTATCTTGCAAGAAAAGGGAGGAGAAGGCAAGGAAGGGGGAGAGGGAGAAAGGACAGGGGGGGGGGGAAAGTAGTGCATGATAAAAGACGTTTAGGACCTAACCAGCATATCCCAGCAAAAACGGAGAAAGTACACATAGGAATAGATTCTGAGAAGGCTGGACGGCAGGGGATAGGGAGTGGTGCAGGATATAAAACCAGAAAAAGGAAAATTTATTGATATGGAAGCACTATCCTATGATGATAAGATTTAATACCATATTCATATTACTCAAGGTTCAACGAGAAGCAGAAGCAATAGAAATGTCTATCTACTACACACATACATTTGCACATCTATATCTATCTATATCTATATATATATCAAGATATAGATACAGATGTTGATGTCTTTTTTAATTTTTTTAAAATTTTTTAAAAAATTTTTTTAAAAATAATTGCCTTACACAATGATTGGGGCTGGTAACATGTATCTGAATTCATAGGGGAGGCAATCAGGAAGGGAAGCTGCTGCTAAGTCGCTTCAGTCATTTTTGACTCTGTGCGACCCCATAGATGGCAGCCCACCAAGCTCCCTCGTCCCTGGGATTCTCCAGGCAAGAACACTGGGGTGGGTTGCCATTTCCTTCTCCAGCGCATGAAAGTGAAAAGTGAAAGTGAAGTCTCTCAGCCGTGTCCTACTCTTAGCGACCCCATGGACTGCAGCCCACCAGGCTCCTCCGTCCATGGGATTTTCCAGGTAAGAGCACTGGAGTGGGTTGCCACTGCCTTCTCAGCAGGAAGGGAAGAGCAAGAGCAAAATGAAACTCTACCAGCACAGGCCCAAGCTGTCATCCATAATTACTTCTCCCTATGGAAGCTTCAGCCCTGTTTTACAGGTCTTCCAAGTGAATAGTCTCCCTTACTTAAAGCTTAGGAACTTTAATTACATCAGCAAAATGACTTCACAGTAACATCCAGATTAGTGTTAACTGAATAACTGGGAACTACAGCATAACCAAGTTTACACATCAGAAAACTCATAACCAATTGGTTTCTTAGATATGACACCAAAAACAGAAACAATGAAATAAAAAGAAAAATTCAACCTCATTAAAATGAATAACTATAGTGCTTCAACTGACGCCAGCAAAATATGCAAAAGACAACCCACAAAATGAAAGAAAATATTGCAAATCAAATATTTCAAAAGAAACTTGTATCAAGAATCTGTAGTGAATTTTTAAAATTTAACAATAAAAGAAAACTCAATCTCAAATAGCTCAAACTCTAGTTAGGGAACTAAGATCCTGCATGCCTCATGGCATGACCAAAATAAATAAATAAATAAAAATTTTAAAGTGGACAAAAGACCTAATATTTTGAGTATTTTTGAAGATAATATACAAAGATTGAAGCAATTGTACAATATGTTTATTTTACCCATTAGTATCCTAGTTGATCATCATCATTGTTTGCTTCATTGTAGTCTTTTGCTACAAGAAAAACTTTCACTTTCCCCTGGATACTTATTGCCTATCCTCAATTTGTGAGGGGTTCACCCTGCTCCTCATTCCAACTACCTCAGCCAGAAACATCAAAGCGCACTATGAAATTTTACCACTCTTAGATTAGCTAGCTAGGATGTTATACACTTTGGAAATAACCGATGATCAGAAATGTCAACACATCAGTATCTTGCAAACCTTGAATCTCACCTCGTTTCAATGAAATTCTTGCCTTCCCCATTCATGTCAGAAAAAAAAAAAAAACCAGAAAGAACCCCAAATCACATTTCACGACACCATTCTCTTCCTCTGTGATCTTTCCTCCTAGTCCAATGAGAGTTTTTGTCTTTCTACCCTGCTCAATCAATCAGTCATTCTTCTAGTAAACTTCCTCTTCCAGGCAAATTAAAGTGTTGTCTTCTCTTTCTAGATGATGATTTTTTTTCCCAAATGTCCTGCTTATCTCTTAAATAAATACAAATATATAAAAAATATAAATAATTGACAAGGACCTACTGTATAGTACAGGGAGCTCTATTCAGTATTCTGCAATACTCTAAATGGGAAAAGAGTCTGAAAAAATGGATATGTGTATATATATGTGTGTGTGTGTGTGTGTATATATATATATATATATATATCTGAATCACTTTATCACTTTGCTGTACCCCTGAAACTAAAACAACATTGTATATCAACTATACTCTAGTATAAAATAAAACTTAAAAAAAAAAAGAGCCAAAAGCACTATGCTCTTAGTCTGCACTTAGAAACTTAAGCAAGTCATATAATCCTTTTTATTCCCACACACTAAAATTAGAGACCATATCTACCCAGATTACCTCACAGAAGGAATTAAGAGAATTTGTGTGTAATTGCTTTGAAATGTAAAGTACAATATAGGGTGAGACATTAAGTCAAATAACAGTGTGACACACCTTATCACACAATGCCCATCATTGAAAGAGACACATGTTTAAGAATTCAGGGTCAGAGAAGGTTACAGAGGATGTGGGGCTGCTAGAAATAGGTAGGATTTAGATGGGCAGTGGTTGGGCATTGGACAGGGACAGGAAGTGGGGTAAAAACCTGCTGTATAAAATGCCCTCTCCCCACACACATGCTCTTACTTAGTAGTGCAGAATTGCAGACAGAAGAAACATAAACAAAGGTTGCAAAGGAGGATGAGGATCAAACGTGGATAGCAAAGTCATACAAGTCACATAAGGAACACACACACAGAACACACAGAAATATATGTCATAGTACAAACTTGAGACTAGACAAGCAAAGTGAGAGGAACCATTGCCTATAATCTTACCTTGCAGAGTAAACCTCTGATAATTTTGTCTTACATCCTTCTGGACATGCTCATTTATATAAAAAGCTTCTCCATAATCTTTGATTGACTGTATGTATCTTCAGCTTGTTGTGATATCTGGTAGATAGACAGTGCAAACAGAATAAATGTTTACTGAACTGAGTGGAAACTTTCTGACTAATTCCTGTATGAAGTTGGGAAAAAGGTTTTGACTTTTCTCTCTTTAAACTGAAGTTTGAAATGATTTGGTTTTTCTCTTAGGGTTTATTTTGCTAAACTAAAATAATTGAAGTAACATCTACTTTGCATTTTATCAACTCTCCTTCTGATTATATTGATGCTGTGGTTGAAATCCAGTCATTTGTATTGACTTTAAATAATTATATATTGTTCCATTCAAATTTCTCTAGAGTACAGATTACTTCATGATTGATCTAGGGAATTAGGCAGCTACAGGTCAATTCCTTGTGCGGGTAGAAATCTAATGGGTGTTTTCTTATTTTTTCTTAGTTAATAAGCAAATATGTAGCTAACACTTTTAGAAAACTTATAAAGTGTAATAAAAAAGTTAAAAACTTTTATAATTATAACATGAATCAAGGCAAATTGGAAGTGGTCAAACAGGAGATGGCAAGTCGACATTTTAGGAATCAGCGAACTAAAATTGACTGGAATGGGTGAATTTAACTCAGATGACCATTATATATACCACTGTGGGCAAGAATCCCTTAGAAGAAAAGGAATAACCATCATTGTCAACAAGAGTCTGAAATGCAGTACTTGGATGCAATCTCAAAAATGACAGAGTGATCTCTGTTCATTTCCAAGGCAAACCATTCAATATCACAGTAATCCAAGTCTATGTTCAGATCAATAATGCTGAAGAAGCTGAAGTTTAAGGGTTCTATGAAGACCTACAAGGACTTTTAGAACTAACACCCAAAAAAGATGGCCCTTTCATTATAGGGGCCTGGAATGCAAAAGTAGGAAGTCAAGAAACACAGGGAGTAACAGGCAAATTTGGCCTTGGAGTACGGAATGAAGCAGGGCAAAGGCTAATAGAGTTTTGCCAAGAGGATGCACTAGTTATAGCAAACACCCTCTTCCAAAAACACAAGAGAAGACTCTACACATGGACATCACCAGATGGTCAACACCAAAATCAGATTGATTATATTCTTTGCAGCCAAAGATGGAGAAGCTCTATACAATGAGCAAAAACAAGACCTAGAGCTGACTGTGGCTCAGATCATGAACTCCTTATTGCCAAATTCAGACTGAAATTGAAGAAAGTAGGGAAAACCACTAGACCATTCAGGTATGACCTAAATCAAATCCCTTATGATTATACAGTGGAAGTGGGAAATAGATTGAAGGGACGAGATCTATAGACAGAGCGCCTGAAGAACTATAGATGGAGGTTCATGACATTGTACAAGAGACAGGGATCAAGACCATCCCCAAGAAAAAGAAATGCAAAAAGCAAAATGGCTGTGAGGAGCTGTGAAAAGAAGAGAAGCAAAAAGCAAGGAGAAAAGGAAAGATATATCCGTTTGAATGCAGAGTTCCAAAGAATAGCAAGGAGAGATAAGAAAGACTTCCTCAGTGATCAGTGCAAATAATAGAGGAAAACAATAGAATGAGAAAGACTAGAGATCTCTTCAAGAAAATTAGAGATACCAAGGGAGCAGTTCATGGAAAGATGGGCTCAATAAAGGACAGAAATGGTATGGGCCTAAAAGAAGCAGAAGATATTAAGAAGAGGTGTCAAGAATACACAGAAGAACTGTACAAAAAAAGGTCTTCATGAGCCAGATAATCACGATGGTGTGGTCACTCACCTAGGGCCAGACAGCCTGGAATGTGAAGTCAAGTGGGCCTTAAGAAGCATCACTATGAACAAAGCTAGTGGAGGTGATGGAATTCCAGTTGAGCTATTTCCAATACTAAAAGATGATGCTGAGAAAGTGCTGCAATCAATATGCCAGCAAATTTGGAAAACTCAGCAGTGGCTGCAGGACTGGAAAATGTTAGTTTTCATTCCAGTCCCAAAAAAAGGCAATGCCAAAGAATGCTCAAACTACTGCACAATTGTACTCATCTCACACGCTAGCTAGCAAAATAATGCTCAAAATTCTACAAGCCAGTCTTCAGCAACATGTGAACCATTCAAGCTAGATTTAGAAAAGGCAGAGGAACCAGAGATCAAATATCCAATATCTTCTGAATCATCAAAAAGCAAGAGACTTCCAAAAAAACATCTATCCCTGCTTTATTGACTATGACAAATCCTTTGACAATGTGATCACAACAAACTCTGGAAAATTCTAAAAGAGATGGGAATACCAGACCACCTGACCTGCCTCTTGAGAAATCTGTATGCAGGTCAAAAAACAAGTTAGAACTGGACATGGAATAGCAGGCTTGTTCCAAATAGGGAAAGGGGTACATCAAGGCTGTATATTGTCACCCTGCTTATTTAACTTATATGCAAAGTACATCATGAGAAACGCTGGGCTGGAGGAAGCACAAGCTGGAATCAAGATTGCTGGGAGAAATATCAATAACCTCAGATATGCAGATGACACCACCCTTATGGCAGAAAGTGAAGAAGAACTAAAGAGTCTCTTGATGAAAATGAAAGAAGAGAGTGAAAAAGTTGGCTTAAAAACTCAATATTCAGAAACTAAGATCATGGCATCTGGTCCCATCACTTCATGGAAAATAGATGGGGAAACAGTGGAAACAATGGCAGACATTTTTGGGGGGCTCCAAAATTACTGTAGATGGTTACTGCAGCCATGAAATTAAAAGAAGCTTACTCCTTGGAAGGAAAGTTATGAGCAACCTAGACAGCATATTAAAAAGCAGAGACATTACTTTGCCAACAAAGGTCCATCTAGTCAAGGCTATGGTTTTTCCAGTAGTCAAGTATGAATGTGAGAGTTGGACTATAAAGAAAGCTGAGCACTGAAGAATTGATGCTTTTGAACTGTGGTGTTGGAGAAGACTCTTGAGAGTCCCTGGACTGCAAGGAGATCCAAACAGTCCTAAGGGATCCTAAGAGAGATCAGTCCTGGGTGTTCATTGGAAGGTCTGATGCTGAAGCTGAAACTCCAATACTTTGGCCACCTAATGCAAAGAACTGACTCATTGGAAAAGACCCTGATGCTGGGAAAGATTGAAGGCAGGAGAAGGGGACAACAGAATGAGATGGTTGGATGGCATCACCGACTCAATGGACATGAGTTTGGGTAAACTCTGGGGGTTGTTGATGGACAGGGAGGCCTGGTGTGCTGCAGTACATAGGGTCGCAAAAAGTTGGACACAACTGAGCGACTGAACTCCAAAAAAGGACTTCCCTGGTGGCTCAGATTGTAAAGCGGCTGCCTACAATGTGGGAGACCTGGGTTCTATCCCTGGGTCAGGAAGATCCTCTGGAGAAGGAAATGGCAACCTACTCCAGTACTCTTGCCTGGAAAATCCCATCAATGGAGGATCGTGGTAGGCTACAGTCAATGGGGTCACAAAGAGCCGGACACAACTGAGTGACTTCACATTCACTTTTCACTTTCAACTCAAAAACAATCATATTAACAGATATAAGTGGAATAAAATGCATTTTAGACTTGAAAAAATACTAATTGATATATGCTATAAAACATATTTTCCTCTCAAGGCAGTAACAGAATAATCAGTGCATTCAAAATTAAACCATTAGGTTGAATTAACTTATTCTCATATCTGGCATTGGCATATAGATACATACATACACATGTATATATACACATATAGATAGACAGATAGATAGATAGATACAGAGGTGGATATAGATATCTATCTATGTATATTTAACAACTTCACTTATTTAAGTCCCTCTCCTAGAGTACCAAACATGGGCTTCTGAAAGTCTTAGGTCTTTACCTGTTTATTTGACAGGTATATCCAGATTAGCCTTTATATTAGAAAATAATAGGAAAGCAACTACTTCAGAAAGATAATAAATAAGAATGGCTTATTCTTTCCACAATGTTTGAATTTCTTGGAGTCACCTGTGAAAAACATGAAGTTTACCCACCCAAAATAGGCCTCTAATTCAAATTATGAAGAGGTACTGAGAAATGGCACTTCTGGGATCTTCTGAAATCTCAGCATTGAGGCAGCTGCCTCTTCTTTCAACCACAAAACTGACCACAAAAAATTGCATTCCATTTCAGATAGACTCCTGAATAATCAAGCATCACTAGAACAAATTAAGAATTCTGCTTTCATTTTTCTACTTAACCAGAATCAATCCTATGGTGGCTCAAGGCACAGTTCCATGAGTATCACATTTCACAAATCTTTTTATATAGCTTAAACAAAGTTAAAATGAATATAAGGACCATCCTAGAAGGGGAAAGAAATAAAATATAAAACGAAATTTGGGGAATATTTAGTGGGAGAAAACAACTGTCTCAACTACCATAATTTCCTGAGGTTACTAAGCCAATTATGCACATATGTATATAAGAGTACATGAAGATGCATAAGGGCAGAGATCATACACATAACAGCTTAAATTCTGTTCCATCACAAACTGATAGGCAGGTTTCTTTTTCACACTGTAACTACCTATTGTAGTCAATACTAATCCATAGCAATCAAAGTATACATTATCTTTCCATTCCTGAAAAGCAATAGGTCAGTGAAAATATTCCAATTCACGGCACTCTGAGGAAGCGCCAACTTCCCAAGAAAGGAAAACAGTATTAATAATAATGATATCTAGTGTCTTATTTGCACTGTGAAAAGTGAAAGTGAAGTCACTCAATCGTGTCTTACTCTTTGTGACCCCATTGACTGTAGCCTACCACGATCCTCCATCGATGGGATTTTCCAGGCAAGAATACTGGGGTGGGTTGCCATTTCCTTCTCCAGAGGATCTTCCTGACCCAGGGATTGAACCCAGGTCTGCCGCATTGTAGGCAGATGCTTTACAAGTGTTTAATAGATGGCATCTATTTTCATTCTCCCAGCAATGCTATGCAACAGATAATAATATCATCCTCACTTTACAGATGGCAAGACTATGGACCAGACCATTTAAATAACATGGACAGCTTTTCCGCCCGCTCCCCCCTCCCCCCGAGCGCCGCTCTGGCAGCACTGTGCTGTCTCTGAGCTCTGGGTTCTTGCTAAGCCAGCACTGCCGTCGCCTCCCTCCAGTCGCCATCATGATCATCTACCGAGACCTCATTAGCCACGACGACATGTTCTCCGACACCTACAAGATCCGCGAGGTCGTGGAGGGCTGTGTCTGGAGGTGGAGGGGAAGATGGTCAGTAGGACAGAGGGTAGCATCGATGACTCGCTCACTGGTGGAAATGCCTCCACTAAAGGCCCCGAGGGCGAAGGTATCAAAAGCACAGTAATCACCGGGGTCGATATTGTCATGAACCATCACTTGCAGGAAACCAGCTTCACAAAAGAAGCCTACAAGAAGTACATCAAAGATTACATGAAGTCAATCAAAGGGAAATGTGAAGAACAGAGACCAGAAAGAGTAAAACCTTTTATGACAGGGGCTGCAGAACAAATTAAGCACGTCCTTGCGAATTTCAAAAACGATCAGTTCTTTATTGGTGAAAACATGAATCCAGATGGCATGGTTGCTCTGCTGGACTACCGTGAGGATGGTGTAACCCCATATAGGATTTTCTTTAAGGATGGTTTAGAGATGGAAAAATGTTAACAAAGTTGGCAATTACTTTGGATCAATCACCTGTCGTCATAACTGGCTGGCCACTGCTTTTCATCCACACAACACCAGGACTTAGACAGATGGGACTGATGTCATTTTGAACTCTTCGTTTGTTTTGAACGTTGATTTATTTGGAGCGGAGGCATTGTTTTTGAGAAAACGTGTCATGTAGGTTGTCTAAAAATAAAACGCATTTAGACTCAAAAAATAAATAAATAGCATGGACAGCGTCACAAAGCTAGAAATGGTAGAAATAAGACCAAAACCAAGCTTTTAAGTGCTATACAGAATTGTCTCTTTTGACAAGAGAAGGTAAACAAATCTCTATTATGAAATATCCTTGAGAAACATGGATGGCCTCCGCCTTAAAAATAATCAAAATATTTTTTAAAATTCTGAGCAAAAAAATGATCCACATTATGATGGAAAGTACTACATTTTGCTCACCACCAGTGTATTAACTTTGCCAGCTAAATTCAAGAACTGAAACTATACATACAAAAAGTGCTGAGTATCTCCAAAAACTTTTGAATCAATGGTTTCCAAATTCAAAACCATAAGGATTATGGCTTAATATGAACTTTCACTGTTTTCCCTTCCTTCCTTCCTTCCTTCCTTCCTCCAGCCAAAAAAGAAAAAAAAATTTTCTATACCTTTTAAATTCAGACACTGTTAATTACCTGGGCTGCGTCAATAAACAAATCAAGATCTCTGATCTTAAGATTATAACCCAGTGGAAAGACAAGAGAATAAAAAACAATTTCAATTATGTGTAAAAAGGTTTGATAAGCTCTAAATATGGATAAATAAGCCCTATGTTTAGGAGGGGTTTCCTGATCCAACCTTTTTGTAGGAGAGACCACAGGAAAATTTATGTTGAAGGTTATTTCTAACTTGAGACCCAAAGATAATGACAAAATAACTAATTGATGTAAAAATATGAAGATGGCTAAAGAAATCAGATATCTATGACATAAAAATCAGTTAGAGAAAGCAAACTCTCAATGGAAAACCAGCAAAACATATAAACAGGCAGTTTTCAGAATAAATCTAAATAAACATATAACACAAATGTGTATCCTGGCTCATAATTAAAGAAATGAGAATCAAAACAAATGTACAACCATATTTCACACATCAGATCAGCAAAATGTAGAGTTTGATGATAATGCTTGAAAACTCATATATTTTGAGCAAGAAAATGAAGTTTTAAGGAATACAACAGGCAATAGTTATGAAAACTAAATTAAAAATGAAGGTACCCTACTCTTTCACTCCTAAGAGATTAATGCAAAAGCTACAGTTATAAGAATTTATCCAAATGTGTATTCAAAAATGTTCATTAAAATATGTTTGTAATGGCTAAACCTAAAAATAACAAAAGTACCTATCAATATTCTGGTTTAATAAGTGTTGACAAGTCTACTTTTTATGGGTTGAATTGTGTCCTCCTCTAAGATTCACAGTGGAGATCTCTGCCAACAGAGGTCAGAATTCTTAAAACAAATTGGAGGAAGGGCATCCATGGGGCTGAGGTTTAGAGCTCTGATCACCTTTGGGTTGATACTGGTGCTTCTAAGCTAGGAGGAAGAACCTTGTAGATCTGATTCACAGAACCATGGCCACATTTCCATTAGGCAATGTAGGCACAGTGCCTAGACCCAAAATACTTTCAGGGAACCATGACAATGTTTTGATTTGTTTTAAAATAAGAGTGAATTTTAGGTTAATGGAAATATTTTTTATAAATAATAGTAATATATTTTTCTTTATTAATGCCATTAGAAAATATAGTTTTAAAAAGTTGTTAATGGTAGAAGCGATCTCCAAAGGCATAAGGGCCCAGAGCCCACAAAATTATAATGTGATCCTTCCTGCATTTCTAAGAAGTCCCTGCCTGAGGTTGTACTTGTGTCTCTAAGTGGGTAGAAATGGATTGGTTCTGGGTGTGCTGGCAAGCTGACAATTGTGAACTCAACTGCTCAACTGAAATTAACTGTTACTATCAAAAGACAGAAGTGATGCTGGAGAGACGGGACAGAAAGCAAATAGGAATTGGAATAGAAGGAAATAGCAATAGAAAGAAAACAGGGAGGACACTTCATCCTCCAGCCTTCTGTTCTCCTTCTACTACTCCCATTGGCAGAGTCAGGGAAAGAGGTGGGGCCGCACATGGAAAAGAAAAGATGGTTTGTGGAGTTCTAGGCCTAGCATCCTTAAGAAGTATAGAAAAATAGGTCTGAAATGGAGAGGCAATAAATTATTGGCACATTCATATGATGGAGTAATATACAACCTGTTAACAAGAGTTAGATGATTCTGAGTGTTAATATAGATGATATCTAAAATATATGATAACATACTAAATATAAATGCACACTAGTATTGAGTAGAATAGGATAATATATAACGGTAAATATAGATAGATAATTAGATAGATAAATATCTCAATTCCTCACCCTAGAAGAAACTCAACAAACTTTAAGTGGTGTTTAAATTTAGGGAGTTTGAATAAATTGAAAATGAAAGCTGTCATTTTTTATTGCTTTTCTATCATGTGAAATTTTCTTAACAGACACTTGTAGCTTCATTAATTCTCTTTAATATCAACAGATGTTATTTGGATAGTTGGATTACACCCCTTTCTAGCTCTTTTTAAAATCACATGCATCAAAAATTAATAATTACTGTTTAATGATGATTAAGTTCTAAAAAACATTTTTTAGGAATCTTTCAGAGAGATATCTCTATTTGGTCTTCTCTTTGATTTCATCTCCCATCATTCTCTTTATATTCTGCACCAAATAAACGGAATTCCTTTCTGTTTTAAAAAAAAAGTCTCTATCTCCTCCTACCAATCCCTTCTTATAGCTAACTCCAGCTATTCCCATTATTCAAGTTAATACTACTTTCTCAAGAAAACTTCCACGAGTTCTTGTTTAGTTCATTTATCTAATATGTGTTTTCAGTGTCCCTGAACTTTTTCTTATAACAGTCACTATGCTTCTATTTTGCTATTTTTTTAATAACAGTTTTCTTTATGAGGCTTCAAGAAGCACTGTGTGGGCAGGGCTGTAACTTCTTGGTTCACCTGGAAAATTTACTGGCTCTTAATTAATAAATAATGGGGTGGGTTTTAGATAGGAGAATGGCTGTATGGAAGCCTGAATATATAACTGCAAGTTGTTTATCACTTAGTTAAGAATTTATGTTGCTTTTTAAGGACTAAAGGAAAATGTCTGCAGAACTATAAAATAATGTTAGCTGTAGGGCTAAGCTAATTATAGTAAATATAAATGGATAAGAGTAATTAACTATCTTGAAATCAACTTAGGGAAAGGGAAACTACATAAAAACTGAGTTTTACTGAAATTCAAACAAAACCAGTGTATAAACTCAGAAAGATTTACAAATACACTGCAGATTTTTTAAACTTGTAATCTATCCAAGGAAAGAATGAATTTAAGTTAAAAGATGGTCTCCAAGGATTTTAGAGGGAAAAAAATGAGTGAGTTGAAAAGGCAGGGTATCTATTTTCACCCAGAACTGTCCAAAGGAGAACATGTAGAGGGTATACTTGAGTTCAGATCACACCAGGTCGAGGGGTAGGGACAATTGATAAGGCTTTTAATTCACCTTAAATTAATTATCCTTAATATATATCCAACTTTATTTCACTGTAGTAAACAATATTTTGATTATATTTATTTCCCAGACCCATAACACCAGAAATTACATATTCTGTAAAGAAGACTTTGATTACATACATTAATCATTAGAAAGGTATATTTATTATACTATTATATTTTAACAAACAGTAAACTTTAATTTCTGCATTCATTTATAATGACAAATTGGATAGCATAAATCAGTTACCCAAACTTTGCCAACTTTAGGTATATTAACCAAATGTAGTTTCTGTATTATAAAACTGAGGCCCAAAACCCAGTTCTTGATTTTCACTGTGTTCTACCTGAATAATGAACCACACAGTCTCCCTGAACTACATTTAATTAAGCAAACATTTACTGAATATTTACTGTTTTTCAATTACTGTGCTGGAAATTGAGAGGAATATAGATGAAAAAGACAGTGCTATTGTCCTTGAATAGTTTACAATCTAACTGAGTACATAAACACATACACATGCTATTTTAATTTCATATAATGTATAAAAAAGAGGAATAGCCTGAACTCTTAGAGAAAAGAGAGGAACCTAACTCAACCCACTTAGGCTTAGGGAGGTCTTCCTGAAGAAAAGAACGGTTAATCCTAAAGTGACCTATGTGGTTAAATTATTCAACAAAGATTTTAGAGTGGCTTTTTTTAGTGATGATCAATGAAGTAAAGAAAAATATGCTCATAGTGAGTAAACAGATAAAAAATATCTACAAAGAAATAAGAAATGTGAAAAAGGACCAAATGGAAAATTTAGAGCCAAAAACATACACTATCTGAAATAAAAGAATCAATCAATGGGCTTAATAACAGGTTAGAGACCGCAGAGTAAAGAGTTATTGAAACTTGAATACAGATCAATAGACATGTGATCTGAATAAGAGAACCAATTTTAAATAGAGTATAATTACCTATGGAACAAAGTCAAAACAGTCTGACATTGTAAGCAGTTCAAGTTCTCAAAAAAATAAGAAAGAAAATGACAGAAAAATTCTTGAAGAAATAAAGGTGCAATACTCTCCAAACTTGGTAAGAAAGCAAAAGTTATAAATTCCAAATTCAAACTCAATAAATTTGAAGTAAGTCTCCCTGCTGCTGCTGCCGCCGTCGCTTCAGTCGTGTCCGACTCTGTGCGACCCCACAGACCGCAGCCCACCAGGCTCCTTCATCCATGGGATTTTCCAGGCTAGAGTACTGGAGTGGGGTGCCATTGCCTTCTCCAAAGTCTCCCTAGGCACATAATAATATAATTTCTGAAATCTAACAATAAATGAATGAGTTAATATAAGTATTATACATATGTGTATATTTTAAAGCTGCCAGATAGAAATGACTTATTGTGTACAGAAGAACAATGATTAAACTTCCCAAAAGAGTTGGACTATAATTAAGGCAAGAGCTAGAAAGTACCCTTTGAAACTGGTAACATGAGATTCAAGAGAGGCCTCATTGAAAAAAATTTCATGTCACAGTAGCACTAAGAAGTTAGAGTATAGTTAATTAAACATTGCCTTGTTTCTTAAAAGACATACATACAGTAATTGAAAACAGAATTATGTGAACACCATAATTTGAAACTTGAAAGAAACTGAAGAAAGGCTCCTATTCAAAGCCTTTCAACATTTTCAACACTTATTCACTTTAAACACTCTTCTATCTCTTCCATGTAAACAATTATATTACTGAAATTCAATAGCCACAACTACCACATAAATGTGACTTCATTACCTAGACTCTAACAAAGATAAAACTACTAATCTTACTTGTCAGTTGCTAAAAAGTGACCACTTGGACTAAGTAATTCAGTGTGATGTATTACCCCAAAACTACATTAGAAAAAGCAGATAAAGTACTTCTGGTATGGTGAGAGAACGTGAAGAAATCAGCAGTGAAGAGGAAACTCTCATCCCTTATTATTGTTGAAATGGCTTTAGATTTTTCCTATCCAACAATTGTCAATGAATTCACACTTATTTACCTAACCTTTATATTAATGAAAATGTTTTATAGGAGGGTGATAAAGGGAGATCAAATAGCTAGAGATCTAAGTTTTATATTTCTTTAGCTGGCATTTTCACTTGTGCTGTAATGGAAATCCTATTTGGAGGTTTAAACAGAAGTAGAGATCCGCCATTTCCTTTTTATTGTTTTATACCAAAAGATTAAATATTAAATTAATTACGCATTAAATATATTTTGAGAGAACAAAGATTTACTAAAAAAAAAACCTTATTACACAAGATTAAGCTAATTATTTAGCTATAGAATGTAATACTATGGAAGATAGTGATAGGCATAGGATAGTTAATATTTCAATAAATGTGTAGCATATATTATGTGTATTGTGTTTAATCATCTTTAATGATGAAACAATTAAAATAAATGCCAATACCAAAGATATATTGAAGATGTTAAATTGTCAAAACTTCCATTGGCTCAGTTACTTCATTGTGTACATCAGTTATAAAGTTGTAAGTTTTAGAAGAGCTGATTGTTTTGTTACTATTTATAGCATCTCAGATATACTACTATTTACTGCTTTCCTTGGCCATTTAAAGATTTTTCACTTCCAAATATTCTTCATAGGATGACCATATATTTTTAAGCTAACAAACTATTGTTTATGTTTCAAAATGAGAAAAACTGAAATATAACAAAGTTGAAGAAATTATTCTTCATCAGAAAGAAAATACACAAACAAATAGCAAAGATGAAATAGAAAGCAAATTTAAAAGTGATAAAATGTAGCCACCATATTATAGAACTACATATTGGTAAACTAAAGTCACTTTATTAAAAGCATGAATTGAGCATGGATATTAGTTTTTTTTTGCTTTTTAGAAAAGTAGGATGGGGAATAGTATTTCATATTTTTAATTAGAGCTCTTTCATGACATTTTATTTACTAAACAACTCATACTTTTGGGATCACATAAAACAAAATCAAATTTTAATCCATAAAACCATTTTCTAAATGTTAATGGCAATTTGTGCTTGTGGATAAACATCAACCCATAAAATTACAAAAGATATGTTCGTTGATTGGTCCTAATGCATTCAAATTAGGTCTGTTTAGCAATAGAAAAATAATCTTAATAAGTATGATACTTTTTAAAATATAGATGGCCATATTGAAATAGTATCCAAATTAGTTCTCAATTATTTTAATAGTCATTAGTAATTTTTTAAATTTTTGTTATTTTTTAATAGAATTTTTGTTTTATATTGGGGCATAGTTGATTTACAATGTTGTACTAGTTTGAGGAGTACAG
The DNA here is from genome assembly GCF_023699985.2 of Odocoileus virginianus. NCBI lineage: Eukaryota > Metazoa > Chordata > Mammalia > Artiodactyla > Cervidae > Odocoileus > Odocoileus virginianus. The sequence goes on along the minus strand of NC_069686.1, from coordinate 40,079,083 downwards.
AAAAGTGATTCAATGTGTACTCTCCAAGAGTCGAGTCTCTTATTTCCCCTAGTCCTGTTCAGTTCAGTTCAGTTCAGTGGCTGAGTCATGTCCAACTCTTTGTGACCCCATGAACCGCAGCACGCCAGGCCTCTCTGTCCATCACCAACTCCTGGAGTTTACCCAAACTCATCCATAGAGTCAGTGATGCCATCCAACCATCTCATCTCTGTCATCCCCTTCTCCTGCCCTCAATCTTTCCCAGCATAAGGGTCTTTTCAAGTGAGTCAGCTTTTCGCATCAGGTGGCCAAAGTATAGGAGTTTCAGCTTCAACATCAGTTCTTCCAATGAATACCCAGGACTAATCCCCCCCTAGGATGGACTGGTTGGATCTCCTTGCAGTCCAAGGGACTCTCAAGAGTCTTCTCCAACACCACAGTTCAAAAGCATCAATTCTTCAGCGCTCAGCTTTCTTTATAATCCAACTCTCACATCCATACATGACTACTGGAAAAACCATAGCATTGACTAGATGAACCTTTGTGCACAAACTAATGTCTCTGCTTTTTAATATGCTGTTTGGGTTGCACATAACTTTCCTTCCAAGGAGTAAGTGTCTTTTAATTTCATGGCTGCAATCACCATCTGCAGTTAGTTTGGAGACCCCAACAATAAAGTCAGCCACTGTTTCCACTGTTTCCCCATCTATTTGCCATGAAGTGATGGGACCAGATGCCATGATCTTAGTTTTCTGAATGTTGAGCTTTAAGCCAACTTTCTCAATCTTCTCTTTCACTTTCATCAAGATGCTCTTTAGTGTTTCACTTTCTGCCATAAGGGTGGTATCTGCATATCTGAGGTTACTGATATTTCTCCCAGCAATCCTGATTACAGCTTGTGCTTCATCCAGCCAGCCCAGCGTTTCTCATGATATACTCTGCATGTAAGTTAAATAAGCAGGGTGACAATATACAACCTTGACGTACTCCTTTTCCTATTTGGAACCAATCTGTTGTTCCATGTCCAGTTCTAACTGTTGCTTCCTGACCTGCATACAGGTTTCTTGGGAGGCAGGTCAGGTGGTCTGGTATTCCCATCTCTTGAAGAATTTTCCACAGTTTATTGTGATCCACACAGTCAAAAGCTTTGGCATAGTAAATAAAGCAGATATAGATATTTCTCTGGAACTCTCTTGCTTTTTTAGTGATCCAGCGGATGTTGTCAATTTGATCTCTGATTCCTCTGCCTTTTCCAAATCCAGCTTGAACATCTGGAAGTTCATGGTTCATGTATTGCTGAAGCCTGGCTTGGAGAATTTTGAGCATTACTTTACTAGCATGTGAGATGAGTGCAATTGTGTGATAGTTTGAGCATTATTTGGCATTGCCTTTCTTTGGGATTGGAATGAAAACAGACCTTTACCAGTCCTCTGGCCACTGCTGAGTTTTCCAAATTTGCTGACATATTGAGTGCAGCACTTTCATAGCAGTGAAAGTTGGGCTCCTGTAATCAAACCTGTCTGACCTTCAAAGTCAAATGCTCTGGGGTGCCTCCACCCAGTGCCAGGCTCCCAGGCTTGGGAGCCTGACTTGGAGCTCAGAACTCTTAATTTTGTGGGAGAACCTCTGCAATATAACTATTTTCTAGCTTGTGGGTCATCCGCCCAGTGGATATGGGATTTGACTTATGTTGTGAGAGTGCCCTCCTATCCCCTAGTTATGCCCTCTTTGTCACTGGGTGTAGGATATATTTATTGGTAGGTTTCCGTCTTTTTTGTCAATGATAGTTCAGCAGTTAGCTGTGATTCTAGTGTTTTCATGTCAAGTCTTTCTATTCTTCCATCTTTTCCCTTCCAAGTATATTTAAATTACCTTTTAACAGAGATGTAACTGATCATAAATTCATGTGCCTGATGCACAGCAAGGCCAACAATTTCAAAACATCTGTGTTTGGAGCAGAGAAATAGATTATCAGCAAATTAAAAAATACTTAAATTTGTTGGGATTCTTATTTATATTTACCTATCCTTGTAAGATTTCAGAAGGCCTATTGATACCCAATAATGGTTTAAATCAGAGATAAGGCAAAGTAAAAAGTTTATTATACCTGATCCAATGCCACTACCCTTAGTCCTAGGGCTGAGCTAGAATGACCAAGTGGCTCCTGTCTGAGTGACTCCATGTCTGCCTGACTAGAGATGAGGTCAAGACCTTTCTGGAATGGGCATGGTTGGGGCCTTGCTGGTGGATCTTGCAGGAAACCTGCCATCTAAATGGGAGAGGAAGTCATCCTCAGGGTGGTACTGTGTTTCAGAACTCAATGTGAAGTTACGTAAGAGTTAATCAGTGAAGGGACAACTTTATTAACAACGCTGTGATGATTTAAATGACAAAAGAAAATAAATGTGAATGTCAGTAAGCACAATTAAAAGTGTGCTATATTTACTAAGCATTAGTGTGACTGGCATGTCTACCATGTAGTAATTGACCTAATTCATCATCTCATTTTTACTTGACACTCAGGTTCTAACCTCTGCAAATTTTCACTCTAAGCAGGAGAGGCAGAACCAGACTGGTGAAGAGTGATGTCAGAGTTCACTCTCTAAGGCCTCTTAGCCTTGTTCAATCAGTGTTTACCCATGGATCCAGCCTGACACCTCTCAAATCATCTTATAAGGTTATATTCCATCAGTGCCCCCATAATTCCAGGGCAAGAGAGGCCCCTATTAAAATTAGGGACAAATGCTTGGTGTATTTGAGCTAACAAGGTACTGACTTTTAGCCTATGACAATTGACCATCGTAATGTACCTATTGGAATGCCCTGAGCACAACATTTTAGAGGAAGCCAGGGTAAATTGGATTCTTAATGGTGCATTTAACAAAAGTCGGTCAATAGAGGTTAACATAATTCTGTGTGCACTTTTAAATTGCAAACAGTTTTAGAGTGACCATTTCTATAACAGACTGGACTGACATGCCACAAAATGAGCTTTTGGCCTTCCTAGCAGATGGGCCTCCTTTGGTTTTGATCCTGAATACAGCATTAGTTGAAAATGCATTCAGTACAGAATAGAATGGCAGTTTTTTTTTTTTTTTTTTTTTGTGGAAGAGTTGGCTTATTGTTTGATTCAAACAAAGAAGCTTTTATCTGGTGAGTGACTTGTCATCTTATGTCGATGTAAGCTATGTAAAGAATGACTTTTCATTAAAGCAAGTTTAGCATATTTGCAATTGTCTTGGTCAGATGGGAAAGTTTCTGGCTGAAATAGTGGAATTATATCCTGCGGTTTATGCAATCCACAAATTGATTCTATGTGGGAAAGCAAAAATAATAATAATAACAAAAGGAGCTTTTTTTCCACTTGGCTCCACAGAAAAACCGCCAAGCAGCAATTTTTGAGCACACCGAAGAAAATCCATTCCCTGTACAAGTGGCAGAATTTGCCAAGTTATATGGAAACTGTATACATATATAGTCTCAAATTCCTGAATCTGGCTCACTCTGGATTAAAAATATAATTGTTAAGTCATCCAGCCTTTTGTACTTTCTTATATAGTATTATATATATATAATCCTCATTAAATCTTCCAGTGCTGCTTCCATCACCCCACCCTGAAGTTACTCCTTGCAAAGAAACTTTACACCATTTTCCCAAGCTCCAAACCATCTTGTATGGTCAGTTGGTATGGTGCCTAACTCTCCTGTTCATGTGCAAGTGTGTTCAGTCACTCAGTCATGTCTGACTCTTTGTGACCCTATAGACTATAGCTCACCACACCAAGCTCCTCTGTCCATGGAATTCTCCAGGGGAAGAATACTGGAATGGGTTGCCATTTCCTACACCAACTCTCCTGCTTATCACTAACAATATGTCCTTCTTCTGGCCAAGAACTTCTAAGCTGAACAAATAAATTGGAGAAGGTCTGACACAGCAGTAATACCCTTCCTTGATCATCTGAAAACTCTACAAAATTCTCAGTGTTTCTTGTCCTGTATGTACTTCTTCACCATCAATGACAGTGAGGAATGAGGGAAGCTGTTACAAAGATCACTCCAACTTGACCCGTGTTACCATTTTGTATTGTTCTAACTTGCCAAACAGTTCTCCTAAGGGCCATGGGGACACGGAGAGGACCCATCAGAACCATCCAAAAACCATGCATCTCCTTTATTGTTAGCCTCTGGGAACTAAGGGCCCAGAGATGACCTGATTCTTGCCTGGGACCTCAAGAACCTCCATCCTCTCAAGCAGCTCAATCAGGCAAGATATATGTCTATTGGGTGCTACACATTTCACTTAGGCTTGATTTTGAACAGCAGAACACCAGAAGTCATGAGGTGAAAAACAGAAAGATGGTTGGAGGAATATGGTCAGCTATGATGTGGTTTTTCCATGAATTTATCTTCAAGATCTGAGCCTCTCTTAGCAAATATATACTTTTTACACTGTTATAGAACACCAGAATGTTGTACCCATTATATAATTTTTTTCTTTTATATTTCCTATTTTATATTATTTCAGTTCCTATTTTTTCCTTCCTCAGATCTTTAACACTATATTTGGAATTTATGATGAGAGACACATATTTTCATTTCCCTGATGCCAGGAAAGATCAAGGGCAGGAGAAGAGGGCGTCAGAGGATGGAATGTCTGGATGGAATCACTGATGCAATGAGCATGAACTCCGGCAAACTGGGAGATGGTGAGGGACAGGGAGGCCTGGTGCACTGCAGTCCATGGGATCACAAAGAATCCGACATGACTGGGCAACTAAACAACAACGTATTATACAACAAATTATACAACATATTACACAACAAATTATACAAGAACAACAAATTATAATATGGGATGATCACATTTACCTTGCATCTTTCTTTTCCTTGGGTTAAGCTACTAGCCTGAATAGATGTCTTGTCCCAGAAATAGAAAGATTCTCTGAAGGAGACAAGTTCTAGACATTTTCCTCTACTCCTTTTAAAATTTATCTGTAATCATGTCTCATTCTCACATTGTGATCATAAACTCAGTATACTAGTTCATTCCCTCAAACATATTTTTCTCACCTAAAGTGCTTTAATGTAATTAAAACATACTTAGATTCATAATATTCCTCAAAGAAGTAGATCTTTGAGGTGAACATCAACAGCTGTTAACAGTTGGAAACTGAGGAGAGTTGAAGTAAAGAGAGTTTTTTTAGACTTAAAACACTGGATTATACAACATACTACAAATCTACTAACACCTGCACTGCTGCATAACTAATGCACATTCATTTTTATCTTTCATAAATGACTTCCACCTCTATGGTAAGAATATCTTTTTCTTGGATAGATCCACAAAAATCAGACGAAGTCCTTTAACCAGGGCAGAGTGAATCACTACACATATTTTAAACTCTGTTTCTTCTAGTTCAATGGTTCTCATATTTAGGATTCATCAGAATCACTAAGACAGCTTGTTAAAACACAGATTTCTGGATTCTATTCCTAGAGTTTCTAATTAAGTAGATCTGGGATAGAACCTCAGAATTTACAGTTCTAACTAGTTCCCAGATGATGATCATGCTGGTTTAAGGTTCAAAATTTGAAAACTACTCATCTTGTATGTAAGCCAAAAACAAAAGGGATGACAAGCAAACATTTAATGATATTACATTTGGTATGTCCAAATTCTAATGACTGTGATAAAATTTTTCATAGTTTAGTGATTTGTGTCCTTGAATGACAAACAAACATAACCACATAGTAGATTCAAATTTCATTGTTAACTAAAATCATAAATTGTCCTGGGTAGTCTTAGATCTCTGCACACAATTTCCCAGGAAAATCATCAGAGATTTCTCCATATTTTTCTTCAGAGTACTCTTTATAAGGTGATTATTTTATTAAATATTTTCTAATGCCTCGTGTTTTGTTTGAATTTGCCAACATAAGCCTTTTTTATTAGAAAGAATCCTGGTTACATGAGTGATTGTGAAATCATTTGTAAATGATGACCTGTTTTTATGCTAGCTGTCAGCTATAATACTCTTAAGATAACACAGGCCTCTAAAAGGGAAAGAGATTGGAGGCAACTGGGCAATCAGTTACTCATCCCTGCACACCCTCGTCCCACTCTGAAATTGTACATCTGAGACATGTTCCTCTCACACAGATCTCAAATGGCAGGTCTCTTACTTATCAATTCAATGCCTTCTTGAGGTTTTATAAAATTCTTATCCCAATCTTTGTAATCATGCCTCCCAAATGTGAGCCTTAGAACTCATAAGGTAATTGCTACAGAGTTCCCCCTTGTTCAATCAAAGGAGAGTAGAATTAAAGGTTTCAAATATTTTACTCTTTTGTGAGAGCAGTCTCAAAATTTGCAAGGGGAAATTTCAACCAGAATGATTTTCATTCTACTATAAAATTGAGGAAAAATAAATCTCATCCCATTTTCCAATTACTAATTATAATACTTTTAAAATCTATCATTGATCAAATAACATGCCACATTAGGATCATATTAAAACATTTTAAAAAGCATGACATAATACATATGATTATGTCAGATGAATAGGTAAAGTTATCACATATCTTATAGTGAGGAACTGCTAATATCTGCTTTTGTGCAAGTGAATGTAAAATATACAGCACTCATGTTAATTAATCTTTATTTGGGGGATATTTAAAGATATTTATTTGAGGAAAACTTGAAAAATGTAGAAAAGCATAGGGAGGAAAAACAAATTGTCCACCAGTTCCTTTTAGAGTTGAATATGCACTTTTTACAAAGATATAAAAAGAACTAGGTTAAAGAGTCCAGAAGAGAATATTTTATTGGAGAAAGTTGCTGAGTTCTATGTTAGCTTCCTCATAAAGGAAAGGAAAAGAGGTGCCCCTTCTATCACAGTAAGTGAGAGGGCTTTGAAAGGACCTTGGAGCATTTGATACATATTTCCTGAAATGTGAATGAGCACAGGGACTGTTGTTTGAACCTCACCTAAGAAGAATAAATGCAGAAGTTTGTGTCCAGCGGTAAAAAAGTAACAGTGGGAGGAACAACATTCTACACGCTATGGTAAGGATACACGATGGCCCTTCTGCAGGAAGGAACTGGGCTAGAGATCTCTTGGAATCTCCACAATAAGAAGCTATGAGCGGTACCATTGGGGTAGGAGCTGGGAGGATACTACTGTGAACATATCTGAGAACTACACTACCCAGGGATCCCCAGGGTCAACATCCAATGAACATCAAACAAGTTACAAGAGAGAGACTGCTTTGAACATCAACTAATCTCAAAGTATGTCAATGCCAAATCATAAAAATACATATTGAGTAAATTCTGCTCCTTACTTCTCTATTCCCCACATCCTGGATGGATTTGAGAAGTCTTAGCTTAGGAGAAGGCGGGGGAATGTTGAAGAAGACGAGAGCAGACCACACTGTTTCCCACCAGAAATCTCTAGAGTCAGCATGTCAGAAGAGAAGCATCTTTAAATGTAGTTCAGAGTTTTGACTGTGGAAATGGTTATTTCAATTATTAAAATTAGATTGCATCTAAAAAGTGAATAAATGATATTTTATTATCAGAATGTGACCATAAAAGTTATGAACTACTCCTGGATTTCATCCAAGGGATAGGGGAAAACTAGCTTACATAGAGAAAAAGGAAAATGTTGCTTTCTCTTAATCCCTTTGGAGTCTTGCTCTTTTAGTATAATGATAACATACTATATTCCAGTATACAGTTGTACAAAAATATACTTAACTAATCTCCTAATTTGTTTCTATTGCATCATCCTTTCTTGAAAATTACTATAACTTAGACCCTATTTCCTTTCTCTTTTAATTTCAATGTCTTATCACATTGATAGCCAATAAATTCTTTCTTGTTTAAAAAAAAGACTAAAAATCTTATTCAAATAGTGCCTGAAACATAAATGTAATAGATAATCAGTAAAGATATATGTGAGTAAATGAATGGACAAGAGCCCATTTCTTCATGCTTTCTCATCATAGGATAAAACTAACAAAGAGAAACAAAATCTTTTCATTATTACCTACTTTTAAAATTATCACTCAGTTATTCTTCTTCATTTTAGAACCCTTTCACTCAAATATATTAAAAAATTAAAGCATGAGCTATTTTCTAGGGATTCTAGAAGTATAATCAGTATTCTGCCATAGCTATGTGATGAGATAGCACAGGAAGAAGCTTTCATTACTAAAAGAAAACTTTAAAAAATCTAAAACAGGAGTGGAGTAGGGGGGTTAAACTTAAAAAAAGTAAGCACAGGTTAACAGTACTAGTTTCTAGACTAAAACAGATGAGGGGTCATGGCCACAGTGAGACACTTAGGTTGCTGCCATGAAAAGGCACAGCTGAACAAAGAAAGTACTTAAAGTCTTAGGTTATCCTAGAATCAAAGAGCCAATAAGTACGAAGGGAGGGATGAAGCACGGGAACTAGAGTGAATACGAGTTATGTTCAGGTGTATGTGTGTGGATGCAGTCATGTCTGACTCTTCGCGACCCCCTGGACTGTAGCCCGCCAGACTCCTCTGTTGTGGGACTTTTCAGGCAAGAATACTGTTATGGGGTGGGTTGCTACTTCCTCCTCCAGGAGGTCTTCCTAGCCCAGGGACCAAACCCAACTCTCTTGGGTCTCTCGCACTGGCAGGCAGACTCTTTAGCACTGCCGCACCTGGGAAGCCCATGACTAGGGGCATCATGAATCAATTCTCTTTGAGGATCCAGGACTGTACTCTCACGACAGTGACATTGGCAATCTCAAATTTTAGAAGAATGGTTGTCTGACACCCCAGCCTTTTCTGAGGATGCCAAGAAGCAAGCACATAAGTTATGTGGGGATTCGGTCCTCCCTTTGTCACTATGCATTTGCAAAATGTGTTTAAAAATAAGTTCAGCCATAGACAGCAAGTAGGGACTGAAGTAGAGGGAGATGACAGCCCCAAGTGTGAAAGGGTAATGGCAAGAGCAGGGAGGAGATAAATAGTCACGCACCAAGAACAAACTGCCTTGGCAGACCTTTTCCTTATCCTTCCAGGCCAGAACACCCTTATGTCCCACCACTCTTCTACACACAGAGCCAGATATTCCCAAACTGAAGAATTTGCCTAATTTTCCAGTCCAGGTGATCAATTTACATTCCCTAAGGGAAAACTGTTGCTACCAAATCATGCCAATCTGGAAAGAGTCACTGATAACCCTTTAGGATGTTTGAATAGAAAGTTATTGCAGCCAAATCTGAATCATTTCCAACAGTTTGACTTTGTTTCTTGAATTACAAAGGGAATTTTATGATACTGGCAGGCACAGAGCTTTCTCTAGCATTCTAAGCATCTTCCTGTCTGTCTTGTTCCCACACGTTAAATCAGCAGTGCATGACTTACAATTTGACTTGCTTCCTTTTTTGCAAAGTCGTCAGAACTTGACTCCATTCATCAGTGACCTTTCTCCTTCCTCTCAGATGCTGATTTGAGCAACATTCAGATCAGTTTTTTTTCATCTTGAGAGATAAAAATTTGGTTGCCTCAGGAGTGGGAGAATTTAATGACTATTTCAGTAAAGCATTTACCAAATCAGTATTCAAAGTCATCTGAAATAGTTGGCACAGTTTAAAAATGAGTGGCATTACTTTAATAAATTGGGAGAGAATAAGACTTTCCCATTGTGCCTAGCAACTGTTCAACATTATATTCTCTTAGACTCTAACAATATAATGTTTGTTTTATTCAGCATTATGTATTGTTTCTTAAAAACAGATCTTGAGTTGAATTGTATGAGTAAATTGAGAACATCTCTATATATATATTTATGAACACACACTTACATATAAATTTACATGAAAAATTATATTTAAAAAATAGATGCTGCTTTTTAGATTTAATCAGCAGGCCAACCTGCAAATAGATAACCATGCCTCAAAACAATCAGGTTTCATATGTCTGAGAGGGCTTTCCTGGTGGTTCAGTTGATGAAGAATTTGCCTGCAATGCAGGAAATTCTAGAGATGTGGGTTCAGTCCCTGATTCAGGAAGATCCCCTGGAGAAGGAAATGGCAACCCACTCCAGTATTCTTACCTGGAGAATCCCGTGGAGAGAGGAGCCTGGTGGACTACAGTCCAGAGTGTCACAAGAGTCAAACACAATTTAGCGACTAAACCACCACTACCATCATATATCTGTGATGAGTATACAAAACAATAGAAGAAAATTTTTTAAAAAATTGACTCAGAAGAAACAGGATAGTAGATTGTTAAGAATTTAGTTTTGGGTTCAAAGGAAACTCTGCCTCATACAAATAAGTTTCTAACTTCTCTAATTTTCAGACGTAAAATGTATCCTCTATATGTAAAGTCAAAATGATAATAGCAGGGTTAACCAGTGTGAAAATTAAGTGAAGCCTTCCAAAATGTTTAGCAAATAACTGGCAATTAGTGAATACTTAGTAAATGTTAGTTTTCACTAACTAACTGATGGACTGATCAAGGTTATATCTCTACTTAGATCTAGACTTTGAAAAGTTAAATTAGGCCATTCATTAGAGTTCCAAACATAGGCTACTACTCAACTATTTATCCAGTATAGGTCAGTCTTTATTTGATCTATAGTTTCTAAGTTACTCATTTTTCTTCTTGGTTATCTTTATTGGACATCAGTATTTAACGAGCTTCTGCAATTCAGATAGGATGCTATCTTTGACATACACAAGTCACATTGCATAAAAGAGGAACAGTATTATATTATACAGAAAGCATTGTCTTTGTCATGTGAGTATGTATGTGTACACATCTGCACACACATGCAAGCACACGATAAAGACAGGGAAGGCCCATAAAGAGTGATACTCATTGCTAGAATGTGATTTGTCACTACAATCCTGAAACGTGTTTTACAGTTAACAATGGCTTAAAGGACTAACATACCTGATGCCATAATGTATACCAGTTATTTGGTTCCTTGTACTGAAAGAAAATACAAAATAGTTTAGGGGATAGTGATCAGCCAAGAGAAGTAAGAAGAGTGAGGAGCTGTTCTCCTCTGAACATCTCTCTCCTTTGGAAGCTTGTCAACAGTGGGGTAAATTTTCTTGAATATTTTGTTTGTGTGATACAGATTTTAAGGTCATCACACTCTCAAGAACCCACATCAGTGTCTATGCTTATATGTTACATCAGAATTTTCAAAGACTTTTAGTTGTCCTGAAGAACAGGTAACATAGATCAAGATTATCCCTTAAACCCACTAGCATGATAAGACAAACAGTAGGTAAATCACAGGGAACTACCACTTCCATTTTATCCATGGAGGTCTGGGCATTGCCTGCTTGTCTACTTGCATCTATCACCAGCCCCTGCTCCAAAAAGAAAGACCTGATAATCTGGTTGGTAGACACCTGAGGCACTGGTTGGACTGCATTTTACTAATATGTAAGATTACTCTGCCTTAGAGGCAATAATTCATGTTCCTGCTGTCTTTGGATTCCTATGTCCAGTGCAGTATGCATGAACATATGGGTGGTTGCAGGGGCAGAAATACTGTTTTTTTCCTTCTTGTTCATCTTTAAGCTGGTGAGTAAATAGACTCAGGTGTGTCCAACCATAGGTCTCTCTTTTTCTACAGACAGTCTTGAATATAAGAATCCCCAAATTGAGAACAAGAAAGAGTCTCTATTAAGGTTTTTGAACACAAGCTACATTCTGTTAAAGTTAGCAGAAAGCCTTGCCTTGGACAAGATGAAGGGGGAGGTAGAGTGGGGATAAAGAGAGTGTGTAACACACTCCCTTAGTCATTGCAGAAACAGTAATTGCTTTCAATGCAACTATTGTCCTTTAATTATGCAGTTTCCTTTATAAAATTTTAAAAAGAGACAGGATGAATAGTAGGGTTAGAATAAATTTTACCTTGGTCCTTTAACATGGGTAAAGATATCCAGAAAGTTCTCTAAAAATGTCAACATACAGACTGAAGCTGAACTTCATAATTAATATAATGCATAAATAATAATGTGCAAAAATATATAAACACACATACACATATACATATAAAATGCTACAAATATATATTAATATACACATGTATGCAAATACATATAGTGTTCTGTGTATATATGCATATAAATGAATATTATTTATTATTGAAATTAACTATAGATCAATGAAAGTAATGATACATATAGAAATTAAGGACAATAGAGTTAAAATCCTTGCAATACTGATGGTTATTTTGTGATCTTCTATTGATTTTAGACATTGTGTGTAACTTGTAACCATCATTTGCATTTTAGAAATTCTCAACAATACATTGTGAAAAAATAAGCAGTATGGAGGTTCCCAAATATTTATTCAGTTCTCATCCATGGTTCTAGCTTCAAGTGGATATAGTCATTGAATTATTAGGCTTTCCTTCAAGAACCATTTTTTATATTTATTCATACTTTGCATTATTCCAAAAAGGATGTGAAGCAACAGAATACCATGACTAGAATACCTTCCAAGAGGAAGTTGCTGGTCCTGAGAGTGATTAATTTGCCTTTCTCTAAAATAAATGTATTTTAGAAGATTAGAGATTTAAAAATATGTCCATCTGCTAAAATTATAAGAAAATGGAATTGAGCACTGATACTTTCATTTAATCACTTAATAGTCATTCAATGAACTTTTATTTAATTCTGACCATGTAGATACATGGCATTATAAAAGTATTACTTACCTTGATGTGATATCTAAAATATTTCATTTAATGTCTCACTTGGTCCTCCAAACTTGGAGTGTATTATCTGAAGAAAATGATCACTCTCCCCCATTTGATATTAGCAAAACTCCAAACTTCAAAAATACTGACTAAATTGTGAAATCACAGACTCTTGTTCAGCAGATTTTCTCCAATCTCCATCTCATATTCTCTCAAAAGCGTAGGAACTGTCCCCACTATGTTCTCTCTCCCATATGAGATCTATTTATAAACAATTTTTTTCCTATCATACTTGATCAACAGTGGAAAATAATTTACTTTGCAAAAATTTGTTTAATTTTCTATCACCTAAACCCCTAGGTTGCTAGGGCGATGGCCTCTTCCAAGAAACTTTTCACAAATTTCACATGACTCTCTGCCTTTTTCAAGGTGTCTTAGTTCAACTATCATCAAATTTGGTAAAATGGAAAGACCTTCAGCAAGTGAAATAGCTCAATGGCACCCCACTCCAGTTCTCTTGCCTGGAAAATCCCATGGACGGAGGAGCCTGGTAGGCTGCAGTCCATGGGGTCTCAGAGTTGGACATGACTGAGAGGCTTCACTCTCACTTCTCACTTTCATGCATTGGAGAAGGAAATGGTAGCTCACTCCAGGGTTCTTGCCTGGAGAATCCCAGGGACGGGGATGTCTGGTGAGCTGCCGTCTATGGGGTCGCACAGAGTCGGACACAACTGAAACGACTTAGGAGCAGCAGCAGCATTTAATTATTGCAACCTTCGGTGCTTTTTGCCTATTTCAGCCTTAAGCCTTTCTTGGAAGGTAAGATTTTTCTCAGTTTGGCAACATGCAAGCCCCTAAAAAGAAAGCAATTGACAGAACTTGTGAAGAAAAGAAACAATGCCTGAGGTTCTTTAAGGATGGGAGCTTGTCTCTCAATTACTCCCTTTCTCTCTCTGAGAAACAGAAATATAAAACCCAATAAAAAAAACTCTACCTCTTCACCAAGCCAAACAGCAGTGAAAAAGAATTGTTTGGGAAAAGTTGAACTAATAGTTAAAACAATTGATAGGTAAAAATAACATTTTTTATCTGAGAATTCTAGAGAACATCTGATTGATAAAAATTGTGAGGTTTGGGAGATCAAAAAATTAAGATTGGCCATACAATGGAGCAGTCACATAAAGCTGCCGAAGAGAGAAAAAAAACTATTTAGAATTAGCCACAGTTAGGGTAATTGCATGCCCCAATTTTCCTGGAACAGTACAAGTTTAAACCTTAAAACTGGCATAATTAATAATTACACCCTGTTTACTCTCAACAATGCCCTTGCTCAGGTAAAATATTATATATGTGGCCACCCTCATCAAACAGGATGAAGCAATTTTATTCCAACGTGTTGCAGAAGAAAAAAAAAAAAAACAGGACAAATAGAGCAAGTGTCTTCAAAGATGAGGGACATGCCATTCTCTTTATAATAGTTCATTACAAAAAGGCACAGGCAATGGCCTCAACCAATGTGTGTTTATTTATAAAATTGAGTAACAACCCACAAAATCGTTTTGAATTACTTAGTGGAAATCAAAATCTTTCATCACAGAAATAAAGAAAAGCAGAGAAGGGGAGATAAAATTGGCAACATCCTCTGAAACTCAAGCTGAAAACCATGTTTCAGCAAAGGAAACACAGAATCCTTAACCAATGCCATGGCACACGAGAGCCTTTCCACATGCCAGACAAACCATTCTAGCAAGAATCCTAGTCCAAACTGGGATTGTGAGTATATTTGTATTTTCTCTACTTTAAGAGAAGACTAGCAGAATTTTTCTTGTAAATGTAGGGATGCATAATCACATGTTGTTTTACATAAACATGTATTCCAATTTACATAAATTTGCATCACATTTTCTCCCCAAACTAGCTCTGAATATGTAAGACAAATTAATCTGTGCTCTCTAATATAATTGTATTCAAATATGAGAACCAGGGGTTACCACAGAAGGTAGGCTTACCAGACATGGCAATGGCATGTCTCCAAAACTCTTTACTGAAAAGAGATGATAGTTATAGGTTAGGTAAAATTTGGATATTTCCAGAAATTAATTAGAAACATTCAACAAACTGTTGATGAAATAATCCCAAGTTGGAACAAGGAGATGGAATATTTGATACGACTTATTAAGGATTAACATTAGTTTGCTTACTTGCCAACTTCTTCATGGCCCTGTTCAATTCCAGTTCTTCAAGTTTGTTGTTCAAGAATAAGAGGTTTTAAAATAAAAGAAAGAATTGTTTTCAATTTGTATTTTAACAAAAGGATACAGAAAATAATAAAGAAGTGGCATTGTTTAATTTCTGACTACCAATAAAATATTTCAGGACTGGTTCTTTCTCCTTCTTATTAAATGTAAATAACAGAAGGAGAGAGAATAATCTTCTCCTTCCTGTCTTTCATAAACTAAACTGCTATTTGGTAAATAATTATTTCTCTGCTTAAGATAGTCCAAGAGTGTGGCTTGTTTTCTAAGTGTGTTTTAAAAATAGGATTTCTTTTCATGAACATGAGACGCACAGTGAAGATTTCTGTAACCCTCAACTAAAAACCTTTCATGTACCACACAGGGGCGGGCTTCCTAGTTCCTTAGATTAGATGCATAGTCGGAAACAAAGATATTTTAATGCATAAAAGAAACTTTCTTCAGGAGAGAGAAAAGTGAGAAAATGACAAAGCTGAAGTTTAAGCTGAACTCCAAAGGGAGCAGAGTTTAAAGTATCTCATTAACATATAAATCATCTTGTCTAGTCAACAGCTTCTAATAGTTCCTCATTACCTCAAAACAAAACCCAAATTATTCGGACCTACAAGATCCTGCACAATCTGGCCTCTAGTTTCAGCCCTGGTCTCATTGCTGTCTTCCTATCTTTTACTCCACTTCCTCACCTTCAGCCTTCTTGCTGGGCTTTAAACTTTCCAAGCAGGTTTCTTTGCGCCTCAGGACCTTTGCTTTGGTTTTCAATGCTACCACGCATTTGGGACGAGCAAGATTGGATAGTTCAAGGTAAAACATTAAGCTCTCTCTATTCTTACCAAGGTTTAGCCATTTTCCTTGAATGAATCATTCTGACTGCCTTTGGTTAATTTCTAGAGTTCTGAGACAGTTGATTTGACAATTTGTTTCAGTTTTCTTGTTGCTCTATGGAAAAATAATTATTGGGTGTTTTTTTTGGGAAATCCTTACTTTGCCGTTTTGGAAATGCTCTTCTGGATATTCTTCTTTAGAATTCATTAAAAATTAGTAAGTACCAAAGTGTGGCCATGTCTAACTCTTTGCAGCCCCATGTCCTGTAACCCTCCAGGCTCCTCTGTCCATAGGACTCTCCAGGCAAGAAAACTGGAGTGGGTTACCATTCCCGTGTCCAGGGGATCTTCTCAACCCAGACATCGAACCTGGGTCTACTTCATTGCAGGCAGACTCCTCACCATCTGAGCCACCAGGCAAGTCCAATAAATGATAGGCTGTTAACAATTAGTTGGATGTGATTTCTGAAGCTGTGGTAGTAGAGTTTTTGTACTTTATTTAATACTAAACAATAAAATTTAAGTTTCTCTATATAGATTAGGTTAAATTTATTTACTTGACAAATACATATTGACTCACTGTCGTGTATAAGTCACATTCTAGGCACTGGAGGTCTGGCAGGAAAAAGGGAGTGACATTTGCCAAGAGGTCCTAGTGGCATGGGCAGTAAACTCACATGAGAAAAGATAATTCCAGACTGTCTATGACAGACACGTTTTAGATTTTGATAACACAAATAGGTTGACAATAGAAAGATAGGAAATTGTGTACTATGTCAACAGTATCCAAAAGACAGTTGTGGTGGTTATACTAACCTGAGATTAATTAGACTTTAAGGCAAAAAATCAGAGACAAAGGACTTTTTGTTCCTGATAAAAGGGTCAATCTATCAGGAATACTTAACATTTTAGAAGATATGTATATGTACATATCTTATATATAGGTGTGTGTATGTATATACACATACCTAACAACAGAGCTCCAAAATATATGAAGCAAATCTCAAACAACTGAAGGGAGAAATAGACCATTCAAAAATGATACTTGGAGGCTTCACTATCTTACTTTTAATAATGGGTAGAAACATTAGGGAGAAAATCAACAAAATGTCAGAAATCTTGAATGACGCTATAAACCAACAGGACCTAATGGACATTGATAGTACAGATATTCCCACCCACCAACGACAGAATATGTATTCTTTGAAGTCATGGAATATTCCCCAGGATAGGACATATAATAGGCCAAAAAATAAGCCTCAAAAATTTAATAGTATTAGAATAGTACAATTTATAACAGAAGAAAATCTGGAGAATTACTGTTTAGAAAAATAGTATTTTTTTTGTTTCAGAATACTCAATATAATATGTTATTTACATTAACAGGTAATAGATTTGTTATTGTTAGTTTAAAATGAATTAATAAGTATACATTTTAAATTATTCTATTTTAATTTATAATATAGTGACTATTGATAGATTTTAAAGAGGTTTTTGCTATCACAAAGTTTGATAAGCCTTGGTTTAGACTAATAATTTGATAGATATGTTCAGGATCCACCACAATAATCCCTACAGGTTTAGACTAATAATTTGATAGATATGTTCAGGATCCACCACAATAATCCCTACGCTACGACATTCAAGCAACTAATTGCAGAGGCTACCTTGGAGGGAAGAGAGAGGGTCCTGGCAGAAAGGGCTTCATCATTCTCTATGCTCCTACTCCTCTACAATTGCAGAAGTAAGAGATAACCACTTATGTTATGGAGTAAAAAGGAGTACATTGCCTTGGAACATAGAGAAGGTGTGTGATGGGGAGAAGGAAAATAAGGAAAAGGATGTATGCTGAAAGCATCTGTCTTTCAGGAAAGATAGGACATATTCAAAAATCTATAATAGGAGGGAATAATAAGTGCATAAAAAAGTTGTCAACTAACTGCTATTCAGAGAGAGAGAGATCACTTTATTGTCAGCTGGAAGTCAAACTCATTACAACATTCCCTCTTGAGATGCACAACTGATCCCACTGAAATATTATTAACAATTTCAGCAGTTTCAAAATATGTACCCTCTCATGTAATCTGTGGATATTATTCAGCTCTTTCAAAATGAAAACTCTAAGGCTGAAGGTATTTTTAGTCTCGGCAAGTGAACAGAATTTATGAATGTGCAGTTCTATACCCAGAAAGCAATTGCCATGAGTTAGAAAAGGAAAAAATTTTTACTTCAAATAAAGCAATGCATTTCCCCTCACTCCCATCTCCAACTCTTTGGGTTTAGGAATACCTAACCCTTACCATTTTCTAATCTTCAGCAGGGATCTCATACCTAACAGCTGCTATTTAGGTAACCCCTTATGCTATGAAATTCAAACCCTCATTTTATCTCCTTTCCCTACAGCAAAAATTGCAATATCTCACACCCAAGCTCCAGCTGTCAGATTCAAACACCATTTCTATTTCAATGGCTAGAATAATCCCTTGCTCCCTTGTTTTCATTGAACAAGAATGTGCCAGCTTCAAAAAAAAGGAACAGGGAAAAGGCATTTGTCTAAACTCAAATACTCAAAGGGACAAAACAGCTTGAAGAAATATGATGCTTTGTAACAGGCATTTTGCATTTGAAGCACACTTTTTCTTTTCTTTCTTTTTAAAGTACATATATACACTCACAAATGTATAAATACAGAGAGAAGGACATGAGACTCTGTAGACTTTTCTTTTTCAGAAAGCACTATATAAGTCAGAGAAGATATACACACATATCAATGCCAAGAAACTAGACAATGTGAGCATATCTATGGCAACTATTCTTAAGTAAAATTTTTTTTTTTAAATGAGAGAGGAAAAAAAATGGTAAGTTCTCAGTCTTTCTTAACTTTTATGATACTGGCAACCTATAGCACGGTAGTTGTTTAATATTTACAGTTAGAAACCCAAATTCCAAAGCAGCCTTGAAACCAAGGTGCTCGTAGTGTTAGTTAAAATAAGCAACCCCTGAAGGCATCATTTCAAAATGGACACACAGATGCAGTCTCAGCTGTCCCTAGCCTGAATGAGCAGAGTCAAATGATCTTTGTTGGTAGAACAGAAACTCTGAAAGAGTTTGAAGTCTGATTCTGCATGAAGGAATACACGCAGAGAAAGGTATGTGTTTCCTAAGATCTGTGGTCCTGATACAAACCATCTGAAATCAACGATGACCTTCTAGTAGTGACAAAGCACAGAAAGCTGAAGGGAAAAATTAAGAATTCTCAGACTTAAAAAGGATTTAAAAATTAACCATAAGCAAACAACATGAAAACCAGAGTTACCTAATAAGGTCTTCTCTCAAGATGACTTCTATCAACTTCATTTCTCAATTCCTACTGTCTCCAGCCTTACTAATTCCTGCTCATGGAACCATTTCCTTCTGGCTCTCTAACTGGCCTGACTTAAATGTCCCAGTCCACTGAACAACCTTTGTTTTCTCTTCCCACCACTTCTTTGTTCTAAAAGCTTCCCCTGGCTTCCTGTTATTTCAATCCAATCGTTAGTCTTTCATAACTGAGTTGTTTTAGCTAAACCAAACTCAGGTCTTAAAAGCTCTCAAAAGACTGAGGCTGTCTCCTCACCCACCATTCTTCCCCAAGGCATCCTCTCACTGTGATCCCAACACACCAAGCTCATCCTCAGCTGAGCATGTTAAGAACTCTAGTCAATACTCTACGCATGTGTGTCTATGTGTATGCCCTCAGTTGTGTCTGACATCCATGCACTGTAGCTCACCGGGCTCCTCTGTCCATGGAATTTTCCAGGCAAGAGTACTACAGTGGGTTGCCATTGCCTACCCTAGGGGATCTTCCCAACCCAGGGATTAAATCCGCATCTCTTGAGTCTCCTGCATTGGCAGGCAAAACTCAGTCCTCTCTGGTGACCTAAATGGGAAGGAAATCCAAAAAAGAGGGGATATAGTATGTGTAAAGGTGATTCGCTTGGTATAGCAGAAACACAACATCATAAAGCAGTTATACTGGAATAAAATTTTTTAAAAATAAATAAAATAAAATGAAACAAAAAAGAAGCTAGTGTCATTTTCCCTTCACTAAATTCTGCTCTCTTTCCATTAAGCCAAATCATGCCCAGCTTCCAGGTTCTACTCAATGGCCGTGAGGCACATCCTGACAGCATCAATCCTCATTTATTTCCCTGACATCTGGAGGGATATTTCATTATCTTATAGATGACAACAAATGAGCTTCAGTACCAAATAATTAGGTTAATAATAAGGGACTGTTTTCTAAATGTAATATCTTAGATATTGAATTAAGACCTGAGGGAATCTGAAATCATTCAAAAAGCATTTATCACATTATTCTTAAAAACAAAGTTGTAACAAACACAGGAACAAATGTATCTAAAAGATAATAATATCATCTCTGCCATTCCAAGTACCTAACAAACATTACATTATTGCTCCTTCCCCTGAAAAATGTTGTTCTCTTACAATAAATATTTACTAACTAGAAACTTTTTCAAAAAATGAGGAAGGAACTATATTAGGCTATATAATTCCCTTTACAATGGAAAACTTTACCTTCATTAGAACACAGAATGAATCTTAACTTCTAAAACTTAAAACTTTAAGCTAAATGAAAAACAGCTAATGTTTTTGCTCTAAGGTAGCTTGCCAACTTTAGAAAAATATCTTCAATTCTTCAAACAGATGGCAAAGCCACCTTTAAAATATATTAAGCATGCTAAAATAGATACAAACTGATAGCTCTACTCCTGATAAACGCTGCTGTGGACAACAGAATGCCTCCCTTTCTGTTTTAGTAATAAATCACTTTCCTGACTTGAGTTAGTAATGAGATTTTTAATCATGTGGATTGAACATATCCTCCAGTTAATAAAAAACGTATCACCTCCTTTTTATCTTTAATAAAAGATTTGTACACTGCTCAAATGATTGGTATTACATTTTTAAAGAACCTGAGATTGATGTTTTTCAATTCTCCTTTCCATTTTTCTGGGCTTTTATAATTCAAAGGTAATATGCTCTGCAATTAATAATTCATAAGGTAATTTTAAGGCTTTTATTCAGAAATCTCTTTCCTATTGACTTTAGAATGTGTCATAAAAATGCAGGTATTAATATCTTGGCAATTCTCAGCTCTAAACAGATGAGGTCCTTGAATTTAAACAACTCAAGATTGCTGCTTCAAAAATCAGGAGATGTAATTTTGAACCTTAAAGTACAGAAAAGACAAATATCTTTTTAAAGTGCTATTTACACCATTATATTTCTCACAACTGACAATTAACCATGACACATTTGTCTTATTCAGATAATTGTCAGGATTTATTTATTTATTTTTAGCATGAGGATTATTTTGAGGAATAAATCAAGGGCAAACAGTTTTGTTTCAAATGCTTTTTTTCTAGCTACAGCTTTAAATGTGCATTTAAGCATCTGGGATCTCTAAAAGGTTCATTCAAAGACACTTTTACCTGAAGGTAAAGCTTTGTCTCTCTCATTATTTTTCAGCCAGAACAAAGTAATATGTATGAAGAAAGAAACACAGGAAAACAGTCTAATTTTTTTTTCCTTTTCTAAACATTTCCCTGCATACTGTACTGGAAATTTATTTGGTGAGGGGGTATAAGGGTGTCACTTATCCCAGATTAGGAAGTGATTCTTACAAGGACACACACGAGAGTCTGCCAGCATTTACCAGCCAGTAAATTTCAGTCTATTCTCCTAAAACTGCCAGGCATCAAATAAGGATGATTATGCATGGCAAAGTGCATTGTATATATAAAGCACCACAGAAATGTGGGGTTATCATCATCTGCCAAATACCTCACATTAGCCTCATGGAAGCTTGGTTGGGTAACAGATGGAAAATTATGAACCTATCACTACTGATTAAAGAACAATTCAATGTACAACAGGACACTGAATAAGCAATGACCCAATTGTTTTAAAAAAAATCACAGCCACAAATAAGTAACACATTACTATCTCTTCACTAGTTTGTTAACAAGATCAGTTGTGAATTCACCCCTGTGTTTCTTGAGCAATACACAAGACTTGGAATACATAAGGCTCGATTGGTGTTTGTTTAAAAAAATAGTATCTGAGATAGAGAAAGCAAGAGCTGACCCACTAGAACATGCTAAGAAAGTACTAGGAGTTTGTTCATACAAAAGAAAACAGGCCCTATCCCCTCCTAATCCAGATACAGTGAAAATAGTTTAGATAAAACCCATAAATCTGAGTCAGTCCTCTACTGTTAACAAAATATGGTTAGTAATCATTTTCTTTACTTAATTATAAACAAAGCTTGAAATCAGTGTAAATCAAAATTTATATGCAAGGAGGAAACTGAGGAGCTGAAAAAGTCTTTTTCTGCCCCAAAATGAAGATTTAAGATGTATGATATCTAAGGATCAAGGAACTTAATTAGAGATTTAACTGTTTAAGGTACATGACTAATCTTATCCAGCTAAAGGAGGCACCATTCTTTACTTTTGATTTAGACTTGGTATGATAGGACAAACAAATAAAAATAATGTGCTACAGCAAATTATAGGATATTTAAAAATTCATGTCACAAAACTTTCAGCTACATTTCTTGAAGAGTCATTTTTATTCTCATTCATTCATTCAAGATGGCATAGACTGTGATCCAATTTCCCATACAGGGCGAAATAAGCTCTATGTCCCCAGGAGGTTTGTAGACACATTCAAGTGAGACACACAGGTGAAGACATATGTTTCCTATGGGGTAACACATGATAGAAACATATAATAAAGGGGAACCAAGAAAGGAAGTCCCTTCTTGGGGAAGTGGGATGCTATGGTGGGGTGTTCAGGAAATTTTATAGTAATGTGAGCACTGAACGATGAGTAGGCATTTGTTGAGTGGCTATGAACATGAAGAAAGCCATTTTAGACATATGGAGGAGCAAGAAAAAAGGCAACAGAGTGAAAAGTATGGTTGAGTGATGCTGAAGTGTAGGGAGTTGGCAGGTTGGTGGAGGTTCTCTAAAGAGGAAACGTTCTGGAGAGGACACCAGATCATGAATTAAAGCTAACATTTTCATAAAACTTGAATTTTGTTTGTGAGCAATTTTGAGTCATTAAGGCATTCAGCAGGGAAGTTTCATGACTGGTTTTCCATTTTAGAAAGATTGCCCTGGAAACAGCATGTAGTTGACTGGGGAGGCAGATTCTCGGAAACAATGAGAAGATTCTGGAAATAGTCAAAGTGGTGGTTAACAAGGCTAACCTAAAGCATAAGCAATAGTGAAGAATGCATAAGCAATAGCGAAGAATACATAAGGAAGTAATACCTAAAACAAGACTAGACTTGTGGTGGAATTAAGGAAAAGGTGTGATCGTAGGATAAATTTCTAATTCATTCTTTTGTAACTAGAGGTTACCAAATGATGCTGTTCACAGAAAAGGGAATACAGGAAGAAGTGTAGGTTTGGATTTTAGAGGTAATTTCAATTTTGTTTTTCACTGTAGATGGTGACTGCAGCCATGAAATTAAAAGAAGCTTACTCCTTGGAAGGAAAGTTATGACCAACCTAGACAGCACATTAAAAAGCAGAGACATTACTTTGCCAAAAAAAGTCTGTCTAGTCAAGAATATGGTTTTTCCAGTAGTCATGTATGGATGTGAGAGCTAAACTATAAAGAAAGCTGAGTGCCGAAGAATTGATGCTTTTGAACTGTGGTGTTGGAGAAGGCTCTTGAGAGTCCCTTGGACTGCAAGGAGATCCAACCAGTCCATCCTAGGAGAGATCAGCCCTGTGCATTCATTGGAAGGAATGATGTTGAAGCTGAAACTCCAATACTTTGGCCACCTGATGTGAAGAGCTGAATCATTTGAAAAGACACTGATACTGGGAAACATTGAGGGCAGGAGGAGAAGGGGAAACAGAGGATGAGATGGTTGGATAGCATCACCAACTCGATGGACATGAGTTTCGGTAAACTCTGGGAGTTGGTGATGGACAGGGAGGCCTGATGTGCTGAGGTTCATGGGTTCACAAAGAGTCAGACATGACTGAGCAACTGAACTGAACTGAAGACAGCATATTAAAAAGCAGAGGCATTACTTTGCCAACAAAGGTCCATCTAGTCAAAGCTATGATTTTTCCAGTAGTCATGTATGGATGTGAGAGTTGGACTATAAAGAAACCTGAGCACTGAAGAACTGATGCTTTTGAACTGCGATATTGGAGAAGACTCTTGAGAGTCCTTTGGACTGCAAGGAGATCCAACCAGTCCATCCTAAAGGAAATCATTCCTTAATATTCATTGGAAGGACTGATGCTGAAGCTGAAACTCCAATACTTTGGCCACTTGATGCGAAGAACTGACTCACTTAAGCCTCTGATGCTTGGAAAGATTGAAGGTGGGAGGAGAAGGGGATAACAAAGGATGAGATCATTGGATGGCATCACTGACTCAATGGACATGAGTTTGAGTAAACTTCAGGAGTTTGTGATGAACAGGGAGGCCTGGCATGCTACAGTCCATGGGGTTGCAAAGAGTCAGACACGACTGAGCAACTGAACTGAACTGAACTGAACTGATAGATTTCTAGGGTTTTTCTCAAATTTACTAGATCAGAATCTTGGGTTTGGGTCCTCAACTCTGTACTGCAACAAAATTTTCAGGATATTCTCTTGATTAATGAAAGTTGAAAGTGGAGACTTTGCTTCTTTTCTTTTGTTCACTGCTGAATCTCCAATTCCTTGAAAGAATGCCTGATCCACAGCAGTTTCTCATAAATACTTGCTGAGTGAAAGAAAAAGAAAAGAACTAAGAACATTTCAAAGACTTCTTATTTCCTACTTATTTCTTAAATAAATAATTTATCTTTTGCATTGTAGAGATACATTTCTAAAGGCTTAGGAATTTTGTTCCATGTATCATATTCACTAAAAAATTTAAGTATTTTTTTTTCACCTTTCTTTAATATTATATGTGGAAATTGGAATGGTGGAAAACCCCTTCATTGAGCCATTTAAAGTTAATACACTATTTTTACTTCTTAATGGCTTAATACTTGAAGATACAAAAATGATCATGAAATCTTAAAATTCTCTTTAAGTTTATAGTTATAATTTGCATAATTTTTTCCATTCTGTATCTTATATTCACTCCTCATCCTCTATGTGTGTGCACATGTGCTCATCGCTCAGTCGTGTTTGACTCTTTGTGACCCCATGCCTGTAACATACCAGGTTCCCCTGTCCATGGAATTCTCCAGGCAAGAATACTGGAGTGGGTTGCCATTTTCTTCTTCAGGGGGTCTTCCCAACTCAAGGATTGAACCTGTGTCTCTTTCATCTCCTGCATTGACAGATGGATTTTTTTATTTTTTTTAACCACTGCTCCACCTGGAGAGGCCCACATCCTCTATGTCCTATATAAAAAAAAAAAAAATCACCTACATTATTTCTTAAAACTTCAGTTGCTAACCTCATTGCCCCTAACTGCAGTCTCCAAATTTCCACTCCATTTTTTCTCTTCTTATAACACTGCTTTTCATCTGATTCCTTTTCTCTGGCTGATTTTTTTTTTCTTCTCATTTCAAATGCCCACCTGCTTTCTCTGCTCTTGAACTCAAATGGGTTGTTAGCAAAGAGATGAGAGACCTTTGTAGCTGCTGGAGGAGAGTTCTGAAGCGGTGTGGATTGTCTGGCTTCAGTCTACAGGTCACCTCAGACCAGCAGGAGAAGAAATTAGACCTTCTATCTCGTGCATAGAGGCATTTTGTCTGCAAGCCAGCACCCCAGCGATAGCATAGACACAGACGAGGGACATGCTGAAAACTCTCAACGTTCCTACTTCATGTGCAGTGGACACAAAGAGAAAAGAGACTCGTTTTTGAAAGATAACATAACCTTCTGGAAAAGTAAATCAAACTCAGAATCCTCCCAGGCCCCAGGTAACTCATTTTCCGAGCATCATCCTGGCCAGGCTGCTTGACCCTACTTATCTGGTGGGAGTCCTTGGGGCATCTCCTCTGATTGCCTCCAGCTGCAGTATAATGGCCAGCTGTCTTCTCAGCCTCTGATGAGGACCTTCCAAAGGTCTAGTCAGAAACTCCTGGTGAGTGGTATATGGTATCAGAGGCCTGAGTGTGCTTCAATTTGTCACAGTACTGATTAAGTGGATACATAACAGATGGCGTCTTGTTTTAAATGGAGTGAGTAGGTGAGAAATTGTCTGGCTACACTGAATTTTTTTATTAAAAAAAAAAGAATGGGAAAAATAATCTGCAGCTGGTATGTAATTTTTACCCTACAAGCAAAGTTCTTCCATTCAGTCATAAAATTCAAAAGAAGCAACCTCAAACTCTCAGTTTGGGGCAGAATGCGATTTTCTGTTACATGAAGTCAGGGTTAGCAAATTATTCTTTTAAAAGATTGTTTTAACTCATGCTGTTTATTTTTCCTTTTTTTATTTGAGACTGGCAACAGCAGAATAAGGGATTATTTATGAAGGACTTCCCAAAGTGAGGTCCCCAGACCAGCATCATCATTATTACTTGAGAAACTATTAGAGTTGCAACATTTCAGGCTCCCACCAGACCCACTGATTTTAAAACTCTGGGGTGGGGAGGGAGATGAGGTTCAGTAATAAGTACTTTATTAAGGATTCCAGGTGATTCTAATGCAAAGTTCAGTTCAGTTCAGTTCAGCACCCCCATCATGTCCGACGTTTTGCAACCCCATGGACTGCAGCACTACAGGCTTCCCTGTCCATCACCAACTCCCGGAGTTTACTCAAACTCATGTCCATTGAGTCGGTGATGCCATCCAACCATCTCATCCTCTGTCATCCACTTCTCCTGCTTTCAATCTTTCCCAGCATCAGGGTCTTTTCTAATGAGTTAGTTCTTCGCATCAGATGACCAAAGTATCAGAGTTTCAGCTTCAGCATCAGTCCTTCCAATGAATATTCAGGACTGATTTCCTTTAGGATGGACTGGTTGGATCTCCTTGCAGTCCAAGGGACTCTCAAGAGTCTTCTCCAACATCACAGTTCAAAGCATCAATTCTTCAGCACTCAGCTTTCTTCACAGTCCAAGTGTCACATACATGACTACTGGAAAAACCATAGCTTTGACTAGACAGACCTTTGTTGGCAAAGTAATGTCTCTGCTTTTTAATATGCTGTCTAGGTTGGTCAAAGCTTTTCTTCCAAGAAGCAAGCATCTTTTCATTTCACGGTTGGTCATAGCTTTTCTTCCAAGAAGCAAGCATCTTTTCATTTCATGGCTGCAGTCACCACCTGTAGTGATTTTGGAGCCCAGAAAAATAAAGTCTGTCACTGTTTCCAGTGTTTCCCCATCTATTTGCCATGAAGTGATGGAACCAGATGTCGTGATCTTAGTTTTCTGAATGTTGAGTTTTAAGCCAAATTTTTCACTCTCCTCTTTCACTTTCATCAAGAGGCTCTTTAGTTCCTCTTTGCTTTCTTCCACAGGGTAGTGTCATTGGTGTTTCTGAGGTAATTGGTATTTCTCCCAGCAATCTTGATTCCAGCTTGTGCTTCATCCAGTCCGGCATTCCACATGATGTACTCTGTATATAAGTTAAATAAGCAGGGTGACAATATAGCCTGACTTGGAACCAGTCTGTTGTTCCATGTCCAGTTTTAACTGTTGCTTCCTAACCTGCATATAGTTTTCTTAAGAGGCAGGTAAGGTGGTCTGGTATTCCCATCTCTTTAAGAATTTTCCACAGCTTGTTGTGATCCACACAATCAAAGGCTTTGGTGTAGTCAATAAAGCAGAAGTAGATATTTTTCTGGAACTCTCTTGCTTTCTCAATGATCCAGCAGATGTTGGCAATCTGATCTCTGGTTTCTCTGCCTTTTCTAAATCCAGCTTGAACATCTGGAAGTTCACAGTTCAAGTACTGTTGAATCCCGGCTTGGAGAATTTTGAGCATTACTTTGCTAGCATGTGAGATGAATGTAAGTGTGCAGTAGTCTGATTCTAGCGCACATTAAAGTTTAAAAACCTCTGTCTTTGAATACTGAAAACTAGCGTGTGTGTGTGTGCGCGCGTGTGTATGTGTGTATGCTCAGTTGCATCTGACTCTTTGCAACCTTGTGGACTGTAATCTGCCAGGCTCCTCTGTCCACAAAGTTTTCCAGGCAAGAATACTGGAGCAGGTTGCTGTTTCCTACCCTGGCAGATGCAGATCTTCCTGACCCAGGGATCGAACCCAGGTCTCCTGTGTCTCCAGCAATAGCAGGTGGATTCTTTACCCCTGCATCACTTAGAAAGCCCTGAAAAATAACTTACTGTACTGATAAAAGAGCTGTTACTTAAAAACGAACACATTCAGCATCACTTCCCATATCAGTAACATTTTTTTAACATTTATCAAAGATTTATACAGCATGAGGAAACAAAAGCAGAGAGGCAAAGGAACTTTTCTGAGCTTACACAGCTAGCAAGTTGCAAAGTTGGGATTTAGACCCAGAAAGCTGAGTTCCAGAGTTCATATCTACAAGCACTGCTTTAGGCTGATTAGTTTTCCCAAGTGGTGCTCAGGAAGCTGACTCCATATCCAGATTTAGAAGTGAGATATTTGGCTTATATACAAGTTTGCCCTCTCCAAAATTTCCATACCAACCACCCTTTCCGAAATGTCAATACCTCTATGCCAATAAAATAAAATCAAGCAAAAAGCAGTGTCTATCCATCATAGCATACCTCTATCATTTTCTAAAGATATTATCCATTGGCAATGATTGCCCAGATTCATTAATTTGTCAGGGAAAATAGTGATATTCTAATTTTATCATTACTTCTTCATTTAATAGAATAGTGTTATAAACAAATTTTCATCAACTCTTCGGTTTCTTTTAAGTATTCAGTTCTTACAGAAAACGCAGGATAATGACTATTTAGGTTTTCAAAATGATGAGTTTGTTCCCTAGTATCCTCAAATATAACCGAGTTTTTCAAGTACCAATATAAACTCCTGATATATATGGAGTTTCCCTGGTGGCTCAGATAGTAAAGAATCTGTCTGAAATAAAGAAGACCCAGGTTCAACTCCTGGTCAGGGAAGATCCCCTAGAGAAGGAATGGCAACCCACTCCAATATTCTTGCCTGGCAGAGAGCCTGGTAGCCTACAATCCATGGGGTCTCAGAGTCAAACATGACTGAGCGACTAACACATTCATACACTTTATGATACACACATACACAAGGTATGTATATATATATATATATATATATATATATATATATATTTTAAGTTGTTCAACCCATTGCAGTTTTATTCAAATTGTTGCACACATTTTTCCATTTTTGTTGAGTGGGAGCTTTTCAAATTAGTTCCTAGTCTTTTTGACATAAATCGACCAGTCTTTGAAAGCAGCTCAGTTTTTTGCAATAGCAAGATATTCCAGGGTCATCTTATAAATTCCCTGCCCAAAACTCTGAAACACCTGTTTCTCCAAAGAGTCTTGATTGCTTTTAGTGAGAAGAGGCATTTAGAAGCCATAATCTGAGTACTAGAGATGCTATTGCTACTGGGTTGGTCATTGGTTTCAGGCCTTTTTGGTGGACAGAGTTAGGGAATATTTTTTTAAAAAAACATATAGCATGAGTTCATATGGATGCTTCAGAATTTTTTAACTTAACCTTACCAAACGTCAGTCTGAATCTCTCTCCAAACAACCCCAAAATTTGAGTTCTTCAGACACCAATGTAATTATTTATTTGATTAATTCATAATATATACCCAACAGACTCAGAATAACACCAATGTTTTTAATTAAAAAGTCATCACTGAAAACAGTTTAGTATTATTTTTAAGTTCTTTTGGCCTAAGGGTATTATCCCACTAGGAATACTCACCAAATTAATGCATTATAAGATAATTTGCTGTACTTTCCCTCTGTGAGAATATTCTGTTTCTGAACTGTTCAGAAATATGGCCATTAGCAAAATGTGGCTATTAAAAGTATAATTTAAATTAATTGGATAAAATCTAAAACTTAGTGAAACTAGGCATATTTCAAGTGTTCAACAGCCATAGGTGGCTAGAGGTTACCATATACAACAATGCAGTTGGTGGGCATTTTCATCACAGAGAAGGTTCTAGAGGTTCTATTGGGGAGCATGGGCTACTAGCTACATGGTTAAAGTCATTTATTATTTTTTAATTTTTAGAAGTCTATTTCATATTTATCTTGATTTTTTTATTAAGTGAACACTTACATAATTCCAAAGACCATTCTACAAACAAGATATGCTCAAGGAAGTCTAGTTTGTCTTCCTTTCCCCTCTAACCTATTCTCTTCCTCTTTCTATGGGTAAACTTAAAAAACAATTTTTTTTTTGGTTTATCTTTCCATTGGCTTTATTTTAATGTAACATATATACATACATATACATATATAATTATAATTCCCCTTTTTGACAAATGGTCACATACTAATTATTAATTATTAATTAAACAGGATTTTTCCCATTATTTGCAATATAAAGTATGCAGAATAATATAACATTTTATTCTTTAAAGTAAATCAATGCTAAATTGCCATAGTAATCTTTTTTTTTTCTTTTTAATCTTCCTGTAGGAGAAAAGAGACCAATGAGACACTAAGTCTCAGGACAACTTAAGAGTTGTGGGGCAATTTTTAACAGAATTATTTAAAGCTCAAGTTTATGATAAAAATAAATTCTGACTATCCAAGTGATGAACTAAAGGGTGCCATGTGTGTTGGAACACAGGGATGACCAGTCCAGCCTGAAATGATGCCAGAGAGTGGTACTAACTTGCTTTCCAATATGAAAAATTTCAAACCCATTGGATTGGTTGCCAGCAAATGGAATTCTTTTTAAAGGGTGGAACATGTTCATATTTCCTTAGTTTTTGTCAACAACTTAACAGCTGTGTTCCAAATGGACTGAAGTTGAGCCAAAATATTGTCTGGCAGCCCTGAAAACAGAATCTGACAATAATTGATTTTCAGAGCATTCACAGTATGAATCCCGACATTCCACAGTCTGGAGAAATTAGAGAGATGAGGGGGAGGTGAACATAGATCTCTATTTTCTTAATACTGTAGATGTTACACGACCAAAGAAAATTTGAACAAGAGATTATCCCCATCATTGTGCTCCATTTATTCAGACAGAGTAAAATATCTATGAGACAAGTAAGAAAAAATAAAATGTCTTTATATCTGGACATTTTCTACTGCTCTAGC
Source organism: Odocoileus virginianus (assembly GCF_023699985.2). Taxonomy (NCBI): domain Eukaryota; kingdom Metazoa; phylum Chordata; class Mammalia; order Artiodactyla; family Cervidae; genus Odocoileus; species Odocoileus virginianus. The sequence continues at coordinate 40,048,064 of NC_069686.1, read as the reverse complement.
AGGTGGCATGGCTACCACTGTGCCACTGCTTTTATGGGTAAACCAAAACAGTATGCACATAAGCATGATTTTCCCCATATGGAAATTTTAAAAGATCAAGTCTTACACCTAATACTGAGGAAGATATGGAATGCAACTCTCACAAGTTCTTGGAAACCTGTGATTATTCCAAGGAGAAAAAATGACACGTAAAGTATTGAAAATACTTTAATAAAAATATTCTTTGAGAGACACTCTCCAGAGATTTTTGAATGACATTGAAAAATTAAAAAGTAGTCAGTGATGTTGTTTAGCAATTCAGTGTGAGGAAGAGGTTATGCAGTTAAGGCAACCTCAGAAAAGTGTTAATCGCTCAGTTGTGTCTGACTTTTTGTGACCCACTAGGCTCCTCTTTCCATGGGATTCTCCAGGCAAGAATACTGGAGTGGGTTGCCATTCCCTTCTCCAGAGGATCTTCCTAACCCAGGGATCAAACCTGTGTCTCCTGCATTGGCAGGCAGATTCTTTACCATCTGAACCACCAGGGAACACTCCCATAAATCCTATCAATGCCCACTTCCCATTCTAAATTTTATTAGAGAGCAAGTCAGTTGACTGAATGTACTTGAATTTCTACTTTAAATATATACCCAGATCTCAATTTAAAAAAAAACAACAGCAAAAATACTTGTCCACTAAAAAAAAAAAAGAATCTCATATCCTTAGTAAATTTGGGACAAAAGTAATTAATCATTGTGGCCTTTGGTTTTAAAATTTTAAATTTTTCCCAAATGTTCAGACACAGCTACATGCAAATATTTTCACTCTGCCTCACTTGCTCACCATAAATATTTACCTTCTTAAAAAAAAATTCCTTATGTAAATGTGAATGAGATTAAAAGTTTTAACCCTATATGCTAACTATTTGAACTCTGTTGACTCACTAGCAAATATTCAATTAACTTGGAAAACTCTAAGTTGAATCTCCTATTCATATATTTAACATTAATGTGGATCAGCCAATGGGGGGGGGATTATGTTTTATTTATTGCTAAAATGATATAAATCTCCAGTGAAAAAATTATGCATTGCAAATGTGCAATCACAAAGACTAACAAACTGACTAATTATAGTCTAATAGACTAGCTGATAAAAAAAATTAAAAGAAACTTCAAAGGTCATCTTGTTCAATCTTCTCCCTCAGAAACGGCGACTGAGGCTCTGAGAGTTTATATGTCTCAGAAATAACTTTCTAGCACATTTTTGGCAAAATCTAACTGGAAATGTGGGTTCCTACATACCTGCCAGAGCTATTCTCTCTCATAACTTCAGGTGCATTGTCATCAATGATTAGGTACCAGGCTTCTTCAAGTTCAAAATAAGCTCCATAAATGATCATCCTAATGACGGTGTTCTCTGCCAGGATCACATCCTCTTTCTGGTTCACATTTCCTGACCTGGCAAGCACCGACTCTCACTACTGGCATCTCTTAGATCTGGGACAGTTTAGATGACCTGGGCTGGAGGTGGCAGGGTCACAGAGCTTTGGCTCCATGGACCTGTTGAAGGGCTTAGATCTCAGGCATATAACTTTGCTTGCTGTAGCCAAAATATGTGCTTTTGTCCAATCAACATTCAGGAAAAGTTTGCCTTTGATTTACGTTTTTCCTCTGAACCTTTTGTTCACCCACTCCACATTTAACCATTATTTAACTTTCATTTAACACTTTCTGTAGTAATCTAACTGAGAAAATTGAAAAATAACAGATAAATGTGGATGTATAACTGAATCACTTTGCTGTATGCCTGAAATTAATACAACCTTGCTAATCAGTTATACTCTAATATAAACTATTTTTTTTTAAGTTTATGTAGTCAAAATATGGAGAAAATTCAGTCTTAAGCACTTAACTTGCTAAGACATATATTGTCTGTAAATCATGGCAAATTTTGTATATATGCTCAAAATTTCAGAGAAATAATTACTTTTTCCTTTCACCATTAAAAAATTATCACAAAAACAAACAGACAAAAAAATAATTTCAATGTTTCACCTTACCACATACCACTCATATTTCACAGAATATGATTTCACTTAAATATTTAGAAACAACAGCAATAAGCCCAGTAGCAACCATAATACTTGAGCACTTATTTCATATTAGACAACTCACATATTTGTCATTTAATCCTTAGAACATCTCTTAAAGACACCCTGTAAGGCAGGTATTGCTAAAACTGATTTTATAGATGAAGAAACAATCTCGGAGAGTGTTAGCAATTTTTCCAAGGGAAATGGAAGAGGCAGGACTCTCTGACTCCAAAGCACTACCCCTAATCACTACTCTACACTGGCTCCAGATTTGGAAATACCATATTACCATTTCACGTCCTACAGCTGGATCCCAGTTTACTAGCCAAGAAATGAGAAAGTAAGGCTATAATAGAGCATCTTTAAAAAGGAAACAAGTTAATAATTACTACAATAACTATACATAACATTTTAAAGGAATCTCACCCTCTTTGGATAACTTAGGATCTTTTAGCTATTTTTAAACAGAAAACATAAAGCTATTATATCCATATTCTATGTACTGCCTCCCCCTCCATTTAATTCCCCTAACTCCCCATTCAGTACCTCATACCTTTTCTCTCTTCCAGCAGTATCTCCCACAACGTGGTCTTTACCAAACTACCTTAACATAATTTCTTGACCTTCTTTCATGTTTCAGGTTCCTTAAGTTTACTTCCCTTAAGCATGTCTTCTAATATTAGAAATCTAAATTCCTGGTCACTGTTGACAGAAACTTTCAGATAATGTGTTTCTTCTACAAAAAAAACAAAACAAAACAAAACCAGAGAAAAGTTATAAATGTAAAAAGCAGTTGGAAGAGCTTTATGGAAATAGAAAATTGTAAACCAGCATCTTACTGTTTACTCAGATATTTCCCTTCTTTCTAGCTTTCCTTTCCTGTGTCTACTTTCCCCCCCAAAGAAGGCAAAAATTCAAATAACACACAGCTTATTCATAATTGAACAAATAATAAATGTCTCCCAGAAATTTTAACTACCCTCAAACTGTCATTAAAGGATAATGAAATGCTCTTTGTTCTATTGTTGCTTTGAAAAGTGAAAGTGAAGTCGCTCAGTTGTGTCTGACTCTTGGTTATCCCATGGACTGTAGCCTGCCAGGCTGGGCTGTCCATGGGGATTCTCCACTCAAGAATACTGGAGTAGGTTGCCATTTCCTTCACAGGATCTTCCCTACCCAGGGATCGAACCTGGGTCTCCCGTATTGTAGGCAGACTCATTACCCTCTGAACCCCATCAAGAAGAGGTAGATTCTAATCAACCTCTTGAAGTAACATATCTTAGAATTTTGAAATCTTACCTCAGATCACCTCTATTTTGAATTTTTCTTCAGGAAGCTGGACTGTAATGTGCTATTATTCTCAGGAATGAGTAATCCTCACTTCTTGGTATTTTCAGTCAAAACTATCTCAGGCTTTGTGGTTTTTTTGGTCTTTTTGTTTTATTTTTGATAGGTTATTTTATCATCTCTATACAAAGTTTTATATCACTATTAATATCATGCCTTCCCTTCCAAAGCCCTGAACTCTAGCAACGGCTACACAGACATCAATTCTTACAGTACCTTGAGGTACACAAGACCAGAATAAATAGGAAAATAGAGAGACTCTTGAGGTCACCTGTAAAAATTGGTCAACTAGAGACCAAACCTATTAGATTGGTGCAAAAGTAATTGTGGTTTCGGATTGTGAATTTTACATCACTGTAACTAGTTCAAACACATCTTCATTAATCAAAAGAGGAACCATTACAATCAACACATTTTTGCCCACAAAAAATATTTGTTTATTCTTGTAGTATAAAAATCCATGCTTTGGGATTTGAGAAACTCTTGGAAAGGATTTTCTGCCTCCTGCCCATTGTGGAAGCATTTTCTCTGAAAAAAGTTGTCAAGACGATTGAAGAAGTGGTAGTTGGTTGGTAAGAGGTCAGGCAAATACGGCAGATGAGGCAAAACTTCATAGCCCAATTTGTTCAACTTTTGAAGCGCTGGTTGTGCAACATACAGTTGGAGGTTGTCATGAAGAAGAATTGAGCCCTTTCTGTTGACCATTGCTGGCTGCAAGGTGTTAGAGGTTTTGGTACATTTCATAGATTTGCTGAGCATACTTCTCAGATGTAATGGTTTCACTGGGATTCAGAAAGCTGTAATAGATCAGACTGGCAGCAGACCACCAAATAGTGACAGTGACTTTTCTTTTTTTTTTTTTTTGGTGCAAATTTGGCTTTGAGAAGTGCTTTCAAGCTTCTTCTCAGTCCAACCACTGAGCTAGTCATTGCCAATTGTCATATAAAATTCACTTTTCATCACACATCACAATCTGATTTGAGAAAGGGTTCATTGTTGTTATATAGAATAAGAGAAAATGACACTTTGAAACAACTTTTTGAAAAATTTTTGTCAGCTCATAAGGCAAAATTATATATAAGGCACCACTTATCAAGCTTTTTCTTCTTTCCAATTTGCTCCAAATGCAGAATGACCGTAGGATGGTAGACCCTGAGTTCTTCAGCAACTTGTGGTTTAGTTGTAAGAGGACCAGCTTCAGTGATATCTCTCAGTTGGTTGTTGTCAACTTTCAATAACTGGCTACTGTGCTCCTCATCTTCAAGGCTCTCATCTTGAACCACCACTGTACTGTACGTTCATTAGCAGTTCCTGGGACAAATGAGTTGTTGATGTTGCAAATTGTCTTTGCTGCTTTATGACCCATTTTGAACTTGCATAAGAAAATCAAATCACTTGAATTTTCTGTCTAACATCATTTCCATAGTGCAAAAGAAATATAAAATAAGCAGCAAGTAATAAGTCACAACAAAAAAACAAAGTGAGCAATATGCATTAAAATGGTGTATAACAAAACATTTTAGAATATATTCCAATATCAAATGACAAATATCAACAATGCAAAAACCAGAATTATGTTTGCACCAATCTAATACATTCTGAGTCACATGCAGTTTTCTCAAAGAGACAACACAATTCTCAGGAAAAAAAGAAAAAAAAAAAAAAGAAGAAAGCCTCAGAAAAGGCCAACAAACTCTTAAATCCACTGACACAAAATTATAAACAAATGAAACTGAGTGTGATCGCCAAGTATAAGTCATCATTTCAAGAGTACCAAATCCCCTTGATTCTAAACAAATGAATGCGATCATGCTAAGAGATATGGTGGGGGCAAAATCAGCTAAGCCAAATGAATGAGAACAGTGCCAGGAGCCTTTAAGAAATCAGAAAAAAGAGTTCAAGAATCAATCCTGGCAACATAACAGAGAGAGGACGTAAAGACTGCAAATGTGAGAAATATGCTCTGACCACCTGTAAGAACACATGCTGCAGTGTTCTGGGAGGAAACGTGGGATTTTGTCATTCTATGGCAAACAGAGGCCTCGAAAGACAGTATCTTCAAAGTAGAGGGTTGGGTCCTCAAAACACGGAGAAAGCATGAATCCAGGTGCCTGATTTGCATGAGGCTGAAGGAAAAGGAAAGAATGTATGTCTTGTTCAAGTAGGTACTAATACCAACATTGCCTTGGGCTCCTTTTACTGGCCTGTTACATTAACTGTCCTTCATTGTAGGGGTGATAGCCTAAGATGAAAGAACAATGCAGTTCAAGTTCATTTACGCAGCCCCCTTTGTCTGCAGACGGCAGAAAGCAATATGTATCTTGAAAATGAACAAATGGGATTGAGTCAGATTGTTGAATTGCCAGGAAAGCAAGAGAAAAAGCTAAAATCTATTGTTTTATTTCATGGAATGGCAGGCTTACAGATTTTTTTTAAAAAATATTTTAATTTTAATTTAAAAATAACTCTTGAAATCCTTTAGATTATCATTTATGATAAAAATTAAGAAGAGAGGAATCAGATTATTATGAGAAATATTTAAAGGAACAGTGTAGGTAGTTTGCCTTACTTTATCTAGACATCAAGAATTAAAAATTTTATGAAACTCCTCATGTTTATAAATAAATTAATAGAAAGTTAGATGAATAGGTGATGGAAAATAGATATAAAATTTACAGAATGATCTGTCTGAAGTGAATCATGAAAGGATTTTAAGATCCCATCTCTGCCATTAACAAAACATGCTGACCGCTTTCCAGAAATATAAACAGAGCTCTTAGAACCAGGGAGGAAAATTTAAAATTTTCAGGAAAAGACACTTTGGAGTCAGTCCTGGCCATGTTTGTAGATACTCAAATCCACCTATTCCAGTTAATATCATGGGTCAGGGAGGAATCATATATTTAACCTTTTTCAAAGTTGAGATGAGTAAAACCTGATGTGCTCAGCTGTTGAAATAGGAGCAAAGGTGCCTGCTTCGCAGGAAGCTGTAACCTAACAGAGAGTCCAGAACCCACCTGTCCTATCTGAGCGCTCTCAGCATGTGAGTCTTGGCACCTCCCTCCAAAGCAAGTGTTTGGCTTTTGTTTGTTAAACAAATCTATCCAGGGGTGGCTGCTGCTGCTGCTGATAAGCTGCTTCAGTCGTGTCTGACTCTGTGCGACCCCATAGACAGCAGCCTAGCAGGCTCCCCCGTCCCTGGGATTCTCCAGGCAAGAACACTGGAGTGGGTTGCTATTTCCTTCTCCAATGAATGAAAGTGAAAAGTGAAAGTGAAGTCACTCAGTCGTGTCCGACTCTTCACTGACCCCATGGACTGCAGCCTACCAGGCTCCTCCGACCGTGGGATTTTCCAGGCAAGAGTACTGGAGTTGGTTGCCATTGCCTTCTCATCAAGGAATGGATTTTAGCCCAATCAAGGCATGGCAATTAGGAGATAAAGCCAAAGCTTGGTTACTATATAACCGGAAAGGAAAAGAAAATAAGGTAACATAGTGTAATACATAGATCCTAATCTTTGGAATTTGTAAATGTTACCTTATGTGCAAAAGGGACTTTGGAAACATCATTAAGTTAAAAATCTTGAGACATGATTATTCTGGATTTATCCAGATGGGCTTTAAATGTAATCTGAAGTATCCTAAATGAGGGAAACAGAAGGTGGCACTATGACAAGGAAGCAAGTTGCACCCCTGGCTTTGGGGACAGAGGAAGGGGTCCTGAGTAGAGGATGCAGACAGTCTCCAGAAACTGGATGAGGCCAGTCTCCAGAAACTGGATGAGGCCAGGAATGCATTCTGTCTTAAAGCCTCCTGAAGCAACCAGCTCTGCCTCCAGTTTGACTTGAACCCACTGAAACTGAATTTGTATTTCTGTCCTCCAAAACCATAGGAGAATATATTATTGCTATTGAAGCCACTAAATCCGTGATCGTGTGTTACAACAGCGCCAGGGGAAAAACGCACATTGTGATCAAGCACATTGTCTCCAGTGGCAAGGATATCTAAAACAGGAAACTCTCTGACTTGTTGACCTTGGGACTGGATTTAATTTCCAGAAGCTTCAACTTCCTCATGTTCCAAGCAATTAATGAGATGATTCATGGCAGTTTAAGCACAGATTATGACACAGAATGTACACAAATAGGAGCTAATATTATTAGGAAGGAAAGGAACTGAATATTGTTGAATCCAACTAAGTCCCAAGCACTTTTTATTCCTATCTCATTTAAATCTCATGACAATCCTGGAAGCAAGTCTATGTGTTCTACATATTTTACAGGTTAGCAACTGAGATTTAGGTTCAGATTGAATCATTTAACTGTCAGTCTATTTTTATCCCCCAAGATTCACTTTCTCTCTACTGATACTCTGATAATAAAACCCTTCACACAAGATTTTTCTTCACACTAAAGCAAGTTCAAGATGAATGTACCGAAATGTAGCTTATGAGCAGAGGGCCCATCAGTAATCTGGCATATCCAGGTCCTTATCCCCTCCTCTGTGACAAATTAGTCTGACTTCTCTGTGCCTCAGTTTCTTCATAGGTAAAAATAAATTACTTGAAAGATTAATTATGAAATAAGCATCTGACTTTTTGTACTTTTTAAACAGATATAATAGTAGAATTTTTAATCAACTATTTTTTCCCTCAAAATTTTTAGATTCATCAGCACTTATTTGCCAACTTGATATTGCAGAATAAAAAAGACTATCAACTCCAATTGAATTGTAACATTTTGATTGAAATGCAACTATATTATTTCAATAAGATAACATCCATCCTAATCTTAAAATCAGTAACAGTCTTTTTTCTTTTAAAAACATACATTAATAAAGGGCTGGGGAAATTAAAAGAATGGTATTCCCTGGTACTTTCAGTAAACAAAGTAAAAGTCTCTGTGATGGTCACAAAGACATTTTAGAGGATAACAAGTTAATTGTATAAAAGTGTACAACTGTATAAAAGTTTATTCAATTAAGGCTTCCCTGTGGCTCAGCAGTAAGGAATCCACGTGACAGTGCAAGAGATACCAGTCCAACCCCTGATCCAGGAAGATCCCACGTGCCTTGGATCTACTAAACCCATGAACCACACTATTAACCCTGTGCTCTAGAGCTGGGAACCTCAACTACAGAGCCTAGTGCCCTGCAACAAGAGAAGCCACTACAGTGAGAAGCAGTGCCCCACTGCTAAAGAGCAGCCTTACACAGCATTGAAGACCCAGGAGAGCCAAAAATAAACATAGGTAAATAAATCCAATTATTAAAAAAACCACTGTATTCAATTAAACTCATAGACTTACCAGAACCATGTCTGTTTCTATGGGGGCGCAGAAATACTTGTAGAATATGAATCCTGGTTTGTTCATAATTAGACCCTGAGCATAGACACATTTCATATGCTAGAATATCCCCTGCCATGGCAACAGAGACTATTCAGACTCTCCCTACTTTCTAAGGATGCTGAAGGGTTTAAGCTCTACTAACAGCAAAGTTGCCTAAGATCAGAGGACAGATTTGGCAGCCTGGATCTAAACATGACTAGAATTCACTTCTAATTTCAAACTGCTTTGTTTTCAGTGTCTTCCTTCTCAATTTGTTTTATGCTCCATTGGCAGGGTGTTAGTGAATACATGACATTACAGAAATCTGTTTTAAAGATGAAAAACTGAAGAGAGGCGAGATGACTTCTCTCACCTCAGCTGGCCACCTGCAGAACAAATATTAGAACTTAGGAAATCCAAATCTTAGGCCCACTCTTTTCTTTCCACACCATCTGCAAACTACAGCAACCTTTATACAAAGGCAGAAAAGTACAGGTGTTTGGATAATATGCTGCCTGTAACCTAAAATTTCATGCTTATGAAAACTGTCATGGCTGGTTACACAGAGGAAGCAGTACTTGCTTTTCCATTTTATTAAAGAGGTTAGTCCAGTTTCTTTTTAATATAGAAGAAAGTAAATGATCCTCAAAACTATTTCATAACTTGTAGGTCTTGAAAGGAATCATGGATCAATGAAGGGGCACTGATCTACAAATCAATCCTGATTCTGTGATTACTAAGTTGAGCAACTTTTTCTAGATACTTCTCTGAACTGTAGTCTCATTTATAAAATAAAATCTACTCTACAGGGTTGTTTTTAAAGTCAAATAAAAATGAAAACACTAGTTAATAACACCTTTTTTATTATGTTGGGTTAGGCATTCTGCTGTTAATGAATTTCATTTTCACAATTACCCTAAAAGGTAGATTCTATTACCATTCTTATTTTATTCATTAAAAATTAACCTTGAGTGCTTCAGTCATCTGCCTAAGGTCACACAGATAATTTCAAGTCCTCTTCACCAGTATATGAGAGCACTTTTAAAAACATGTAGCACTATAAAATATAAAAAAAACCCACATTCTTCTGGATTATCCCTAAGACAGCTACAGAGGATAAACTGATACACATGTCTATTGCTGGAGCTACCTCTGGGATAGCGAATTGGAGCAAGTGCTGGCTTTCCCTTCCTTCCTGTTCCTATGCTGTCAGCAGCTTAGGGATGAATGAAGACAGCTGATGAGAAAGTCAATGTGTTAGCTAGTAGGAGATGGTAAGCTCTTGAGGGAGGGACTGTGATGTATCTCTGTTATATTCTCTGCTCAGTTTTGCATACTGAGTGCCTCACCAATGCACTGCTCAGAACTAACTATGAATATATGCCTAGCAGTACAGATTTGAGGTTTTTCTATAGGCAACCTACCCTTAATACTATGAACTATCACTCAGACAATATGTAGCCAACAGAATGTGTATGTCAAACTCTGCCTCCATTTCCTCCAGGGTACAAGAAGGCCAAACTTTCCAACTTCCCCTGCAGTTATGTGGGGGCCTGAGACTTGGATCTGACCAGTAACAGGAACAAAAGGGAGCTACACTGTCTTCAGGCCTGGCTGCCCAAACTTCACAAGCAACTCTCTGTCTCTTTTCCTGCCAGGTAGGGGCAAAGAGTCGAGTGGTGAAATCCAAAAACCTAAGATATGGAGGCATCCTAGATGGAAGGATTGTGGGTCCATAAAACAGGATACCTCCCCACTACCACCGTCACCAATTCACATTGATCCAGCCTGTGCAACAAACTTTATTTAGTCACTGAGATTTCTGCCCAGCTTTACTGAGATATGATTAACAAATAAAAATTGTATATATTTAAGATATACAATGTGATGTTTTGATATATGTACACATTATGAAATGATTTCTACAATCAAGTTAATTAACATATATATCACTTCATATAATTACCTTTGTGTATGTGTGTGGTGAGAAAATTAAAGATCTATTCTCCTAGTAAATTTCAAGTATACACAGTATTGTTAACTACAGTCACTACACTGTACATTAGATCCCCAGAACTTATTCATGTTACAACTGAAAGTTTATACCCATTTTCCCCTCTCTATATCCTCTAGCAACCATCATTCTACCCTCTGCTTTTATGAGTTCAACTTGTTTAGATTCCACATATAAGTGAGATCATGTGGTATTTTTCTTTCTGTATCTGGCTTATTTCACTTAGCACAATGTCCTCCAGGTTCATCCCATATTGTCATATATCACATAATTTCCTTTTTAAAGACTGAATTATCCATTCATTTCTTTATCCATTCATTCATCAACAGACATGTAGATTGCTTCCATATCTTGGCTATTGAATAGCACTGAACCTGAGAGTACTGATTTCTCTTCAAGATATTAAATTCATTTCCTTCAGATAGATAGCCAGGAGTAGGATTGCTGGATCATATGGTCCCTCCATACTGTTTTCCATAGTGGCTGTGTAACCTTCCCAGGCTTCCTGGGATAAGCCTTCCCCCATAGGCTCTACTTTAGCTCCTCTATGAAGTACACAGATAATAATATTTGATGCAAATTTCTTGAGTTGTTTTGCAGATGTGAAAACCCCTAGCAAATGGAAGAGCTACTTGATGACCATAAGCACAAAGCCCCAGGCCTCCTGGAGCCTAAGGACTGCTGCCTCACTATCAGCCAATCAGAATTGTGCACAAATTGATCATGTACCCTGCGACCCCCCTCACCTGCCCTTTTTTTATTGGCATATAGTTGCTTTACAATTTTGTGTTAGTTTCTACTGTATAGAAAAATGAATACATCATATACATGTACATGTATACATATACGTGTACATGTATCCCCTCTTTTTTCAGATTTTCTTCCCATTTAAGTCACCACAGAGCGCTGAGCAGAGTTCCATGTGCTCTGCAGTAGGTTCTCACTAGTGACCTACTTTACATACAGTATCAATAGTGTATTTACGTCAATCCCAGTCTCCCAATTTATGCCATCTCCACCTTCCCCCCCTTGGTATCCATGTATTTGTTCTCTACATCTCTGTCTCTATTTATGCTTTGCAAATAAGATCATCTATACCATTTTTTGCGGAATTCACATATATGCATTAATATGCAGTATTTGTTTTTCTTTTTCTGACTTAGTTCACTCTGTATGACACTCTCTAGGTCAGTCCATCCACGTCTCTACAAATGAACCAATTTTGTTTCTTTTTATGGCTGAGTAATATTTCATTGTATATCACCTACCCTTTAAAAATGCTTTGCTGAAACCCTTTGGGGAGCTCAAGGCTTTTCAGGGCATGAGCCATCTCATCTCTGCATTGCCTTGTAATAAACCTTTCTCTGCTCCAAACTCCATTTCAGTTTCTTTGGCCTCACTGTGCATTGGGCACATGAACTTGCATTAAATGCTGCACCAATTTATATTCCTACCCATGGTATATAAGGTTTCCCTTTTCTTCACAGCCTTGCCAACACTTGTTATCTTTGACCTTTTGATAAGGGCCATCCTAACAAGAGGACTTCCCTTGTGGCTCAGATAGTTAAGCGTCTGCCTACAATGTGGGAGACCTGGGTTCAATTCCTGGGTCAGGAAGATCTGGAGAAGAAATTGGCACCCCACTCCAGTACTCTTGCCTGGAAAATCCCATTGACAGAGGAGCCTGGCAGGCTACAGTCCATGGGGCCACAAAGAGTGGGACACGACTGAATGACTTCACTTTCTTTTCTTTCTTTCTTTATCCTAACAAGTGAAGGGTGCTGCGTTTCATTATTTATTGGTCACTTGTATATTTTCTTTGGGAAAATGTCTATTCAGGTCTGATGCCCATTTTTAAAATTGGGTTACTTAATTTTTTGCTATTAGGTTGTATGAGTTCCTTCTATATGTTTGGTATTAATCCCTTAACAGATACACAGTTTGTAAATATTTCTCTCATTCCCTAGACTGCTTTTTAAATTTTTTTATTGTTTCCTTTGCTGTGCAGAAACTTTTTAGTTTGATACGGTCCTATTAAATTTATTTTGACTTTTTTTGCCTGTGTTTTTGGCATCACGTCTAAACACTGCCACTGAGAATTTTGGAGTCATTGTTACAGCAATTTGCCTACCCGTCTCTTTTTCATACACTCCCAGACTGCATTCATGTGTCTTACTGTCCCCATTCATTTCCTATTGTTATTGTTTATCTTAATACAATTCCACGTGTATAAAAGTATTTAGAACAGGGAGGAGAGCAAAGAGAACATCCTAGGCCTCAGAAATTCCAACATGGGAGCTCGTGAAGCAAGTGCTACTTGTTATGATTTCTGATGTTCTTTTACACGATAGCTCAGGTGACAGCACTTGGAAACTTCTTGGTCTAGAAATATTTACATGTTTATAAAGAGAGAATACAAAGTTGAAACTTCCACCTAGGCACCAAATATTGAGGAGATATACAAAATCAAACTTAAATATCAGTATTAAAATTCATCTTTTTTTTTTTTTTTTTTTGCATATAAAAAGACTTGGCCTGCCAGAGCCTGTGGTTCCTTTGGGCAGGACTTTAGTTAAAAAGATAACCTGGATTTAAACCTGATAGTTTGGGAAAGGATGTGACAAGATCTTTTAAATATTTTAAGCAACTTTACATAAATCCCTGGCACAGGGAAGACTATATTTCTTTCTATCCCCTATGATGTTTTATGTTTGCTCTTCCAATAATTTCTGTGATATTTCCCAGTTGTCAAATGTCCCTGATTGCCAGTGATTAAGACTAAATGAGAAGATCACACTCCTCCCCCAGGTGGTTGTTAGGAAACATCTGAATCATAGTGATTTGTTTGGTGAACTCTCCCTAGCAATCTTGGGTTTACATAAATAAACATTCAATACACACCACAGTAATACATTTATTTGCACTGTGGGTTTCTGATCGAAAGCATCCACTTTCTTTATGGTTTAGTGAATCATAAGCATGTTTGGAAACGCAAGAGCTTGGATTTCAAGATTCACAGTTTTACACATATTAAATAAACCAAATCTGAGCTACTGGAGAATGTGGGCATTTGAACTGCATGTATGTGAGGACAACATAATTCTTAATGATGACATCAATCACATTTGAATGACTAGGGAGATATTCAGATGAGTCGTATTTTTTGATCTTATTAAAACATAAAGACAAAACCAGAGAAAGTATTTCATGAAGTGACTAAGACGCAGCCTCCATGAGGGGAAATAAACAGGTCACAGTGTAAGGCTGTCTTTCTCACTGTACCTGGCATAAAGGAGGGGGCCATACAATGATCTACTTAGTTAAGTAACGACACTGAAATCAAAATTGTAGCAAAATATGTAACTAAAACTTTCTGGGATCTTTGAGGTAGATTAAAATAATGTTTTTACTATTTTTCAGATAATAGTATTAATAAAAACATACAATACTCTGCCATGCCTATATATCTCTGCATTATGTTTTTCCCTCTTTCTGTAATGTCAACTTCCTTTATTTTTTAGGTAAGTCATTTCTCAATCCGCAGGTCTTGCTTTAGCAATCACCTCCCTGCTGTCCTGGCATAGACTCCTCTGACCCTTACAGTTGGAACCAAATGTCCTTTGTCTGTCTCCCAAGTACACTCTATTAAATCTAATATATTTACTTAATGACTTTTAAAAAGCCAGAGTTCCTTGAGAGCAGCTATTTGGCATTGTCCACCTTTGCATCCTCAGAAGCTATAAAGAAGTTTTATACTTACTATGTACTCAATAAAGTTCCGATATCTCCATGAAATGTTTCTCAGAAAATAATTTGTGGACACCGGGGAGTTTCATAGTCCTTTCAGAGGGTCTATGAGCTCAAAAATATTTTTACATTAATACTAAGGAGTCATTTCCCTTTCTCACTGTGTCGACTTTTGCACTGATAGAGCAAAAATAATGATGGGCAAAATGATTGGGGTCAGAGTATAAATAAAGTCAATGGCAACAAACACTATTACTAGTCATTATATTCTTCGCTGCTAAACACTTGCAGTAAATATAGTGCCAGTTCTACTTAGGAATGTCCCTGAGGAAGCAGTAAAAAAATATTAATTTTATTAAATTTTGACCTTCAAGACACATCTATATATGATGAAATGGCACAGATAGATCAAACATACTTCTGCTGCATTCTTCAGTCCAATGATTTTCTCAAGGAAAAACTCTCGATTGGCTGAGTTGTAAGTTGAACTAGTTACTTTTTCCCTAGAAAGAACTACTGATAGGTAAACTATAGTTATTCAGATTGGGAATTTGCCAGAAATTTTCACATAATTGAATAGAGTAAGCCTGCTACTTTACATAAAACAACTGAGTATATGTTGCAAGAGATAAAATTCAAAATTTCAAGTAAATATTAGAATTTTCAAAAACTCCTATTTCTCATTTTGTATTTGACAGTTCTTCAGTGCTTAAGCTTTCTGATGAGACTGGGGTGATATTTACAAATGTGAGTTTAGATGGTCTATTATAAAATACATCAACATTTAGATACTTGCTTATTAGTTCTAGCTTCCTCAAAAGCAGGTGCTAAAATGATATTAGATGTTCAAAGTTACTGAAAATACCTCTGAAGGATAACGAGAGAGAGAGCCAAAGAAGGAACAGAAAGCCTTCAGACTACAATGCAGGTCTGACACTTCTGAAGGGGAGAGGAAAGAACATGGATGGGATAGGGAGAGCTTCAGACTACAGTGCATCCCAGGAATGTTCCTGCCAAGCCATGAGCAAGAGATGGAGCCAAAGCCAGCAGTTTAAGGATGTCTATAATCTGCAGGGATGGAACCACTTTAGTAATTCTGTTACGCTCATTCCTTAGCTGAGACTAGCAATCAGAAGCATGACTTTTGTACAAATGTTGTTGTAGACATCCAGAAGGGCAGCAGCAGATGCTGTTAGTCACTTATATTTCCTGCAGTAGAAGATCTCAGCTGTACATTTTCATGCTCATGAAAATCTGCATAGGAAGTAACTGGACATTTTCCAAACGACCAATGAATATTTTTACACAATCATGCATGGATAATATATTCACCAACACTGAGTACAAAAGAATCACTGATGTGAACTATGGTTTTGGATTCCATGCTGCAACAAATTTAAGTAATAGTATTTTAAAAAACACCATTTGTCTGGGTTTGATATAGTATCAAAGAATAGCCATAATCATCTGGCTATTACTCAAAATCAAAAGACTATTAATTATTTTATTGTCCAACCACATTTAGGTGGCCAGATTTTCTTCATATACTGTACTTCAATTAAAAAAACATTTCTCAACAGACTGGATGAGAAGCAGATATGAGAATACTGATATTGTATATTAAGTGAGATATTAATGAGATCTGCAAAAATGTAAGACAATGCCACTTTCTCACTAATTATTTTCCTGGAACATACTTTTTATTAAAGTGCATTATTTAGGTTAGCCTGTGATGGATTCATTATTATTATTGTTTAAATAAGTTAATCAACATTTTGAAAGTTTCTCAGTTTTTATTTCTAATACAACAAATGTAATTGGATATTACTCACATTATTAAAAGCTCTTTGAGGTCCTCAGTAACTTATGAGTATAAAGTAGACCTGAGAGAAAATGTTTGAGGACCACAGCATTAAGGAGCCATTACATTCAGATGTGAGTGGTGAAATAAAGTCAGCATACCGTGAAAGAAGGCAAAGAACACAGTGATCAAGAGAGTGGCTCTAGAGTCAGAAAACTGGAATTTGGATTTTAGCTTCAATATTTACTAAAGAATGTCTTGGGATAAGTGAATTAAGCTCTTGAGCCTCTATATCTTCATATATGAGCAGATAGTAATATCTACTTCATAGCACTGTTACAAAGATTAAATCAGATAAAATACACTCATTTTAATGGAGGTAAATCAGCGAAAGCTTGAGAAAATGTAGTCTCTTTTAGTTATTATTGATGTTTTTCCACCGCTAGTAATTTTCTCCATTAGAATGCAAAATAAACACTTCTTTAGCTTTCCTCCTCAGCAGTATATATTAAACAATCCTAGAATGTTCCACATCAGAAACATCTAAAGTGTTTATTTAAAATGGAGAAACTAAAGTATCGGGTTAATTCAAGTCTTTTTTATCAAATTTTTCTGGAAGAACTAAATATCTGTATCTGTATGTAAAATAAATGAATCTCAGCCTCCTATCTTATCACACACACACACATGCATACCACACACAAATTCAAATTTATCAGAGTCCTGAACTATAAATCTCTTAGAAATAATATAAATATCTTTGCAATTTCATCAATGAAAGGTTTCTTGAAACAATCTTCCAAAAGTACTAACTATAAAAGTGTTAACAAATTAAACTCAAAACTAAAAAGCAGCTTTTTAAAATGATAAGCTACAGTTTGGGAAAAACATTTATAACACATATATTTCATAAAAACACAAAATATATTAAAGGATTAAAAAATCAACAATGGAAAGTCAAGAAACCTCATTAAAATGTTTAAGTGATCTGAACAGACAACTCAGTGGAGAAGAAATTACAAATAAATGATCGCTAAACATATAAATGTCATGCTTGATATTTTTAAATTAATTATTTTACAATATAACAACACAGAATGTTGGTGAGGATATGGAGCAACTGGAACTCTCCTGCATAACTGTTGAGAGTTAAAAATGATGCACCCATTTTGGAGAAGAGTCTATTGGTGTCTTATAAATTTAAACCTACATCTATCCTATGAGAAAATTCCCCTCTTTTGAGTAACCAAGAGAAACAAAAACTTATATTCACAAAAAGAAAATTTTAAGAATATTTATAGTAGACTTATTCACAGCAGCCAAAAAGAAAACAAATGTCTATCAAAACAAAAATAATAAAAAAATGTGGTTTATTCAAATAGTGGAATATTAGGTAGCAAATTTATTTTATTTATATTTGATTATTTATTTTTAATTTTAAAAATTGAAGTATAGTTGATTTATAATTTTGTGTTGAGTTCTGGTGTATGACAAAGTGATTCAGTGGTTTGTTTCCAAGGCAAACCATTCAACATTACAGTAATCCAAGTCTATGCCCCAATCTCGAATGTCAAAGAAGCTGAAGTTGACTGGTTCTATGAAGACCAACAACACTGTCTAGAACTACCACCAAAAACGATGCTGGTGTTAGTTCTTCTGTCAGAGGGAAGGACCAGGCAGAGAGGGGTCAGGAGCCAGCCGTCAGCTTCAGCCTCAGAGCGAGCTGCCAGGATCACTTAGGTTGAACATCTAGAGGGCAGCCCTAGCCCAAACAAATGTGAGGTGATGCTGAACTTTTCTAAACAAGTCCAGAAAGCAAGGAGCTTCATAGAGCAAACTGGACCACTGTTCCCAGAATGCCTGGCTCTATGCCCAGACTCAGCCCTTCACTCAAGCAAATGGGTGTAATTCCATTTTCACAAAACCTCTTCCCCCAAATCTAACACAAGGGCCCCTTGACACCAGGTGTTAAATCAGATTAAGTGAAGGGTTCCACAGCCCCTAGTCAGATCTCTGCAAAGAAAGACACGTTATTGGCAGATAGTGAAAACAAAGACAGCCTATAAAATCTGAACATGTTTTTGTCACATTTCCTATTGAAAGGCAATTGTGCAGTCTCCAAATATTAAGATCCAAGATTCTGTACAGCTTCAATTAAGAGCTGAGTCACTTGTTCCATTGCTCACATGTTCTAAATGGCAAAGCTCCACTGAGAATAACAAAACTGTATTTTACCCATGGGTAGCAGAGTCAATAGTCATCAAAAAGTTTTGGGTGCCTATTCTATGTCAGGTACCTATGATGCAACGTATGTGAATGATCACACCTAATGTTTGTAGCAAACCAATAATGAGGCAGAACTATGCAATTACCATTTTACAGATGTGAAAACTGAGGCTAAGAAAACTTAAGTAATAGATTCGATGTAATCAAGGTAAGAAATAGCCAAGCCATATTAAAACCCAAGTGGCTTTACCCAATTAGTCTTTCATCCCTTCAACAAATTTATCCATTGAATAAATGTTTATTAGACACCTGTTATATTTCAAATCACTCCAGGCACTGGAAATATAACAATAACTCAGACAAATCCCCTACTCTCATAGTGTTCACAAACCAGTGCAGAAGACAGAAAACTAATGAATAAAAATATTTCTAATATAATAAACAATGTTAATGGATCAAAGTGCTAATGTGTTTTGGGTGCAGCTTAGCTTAGATAAAATAGTCTCATAAAGCCTCATTTCAGAGGCATCTTTGTGATGAGACCAGATCAAGGTGGGAGGGTACCAGATGCACATTTGCAAGGAAATCATCCCCAGGTGATGAAATGCTTACAGTGAAGTCTTGTCGCATTAAAGAAATAGGAAGAAGGCAAATGGGACTAAAGAAGTAAGCTAAGAGAGGACTGGTGGGAAATGTAGATAAAAAGGTTCACAAGGGCATATTTTGTAAAGCCCTGTGGCACATTTTACTCTGAGGTTGATCAGGAGCCTTGGAAGATTTTGAGCAGGGGAGGAGATGGTCAGGCCTGCTGTGAGGAGAATAGATTTCGGAGAGGACTCAGTGAGAAAGGGAGGGGGGAGATCAGTCAGCAGACCCCTGAAAGAGCTCAAACTAGAATGTGATGGTAACAGAGGTGATGAGAAGTGATCAAATTCAGGATATGCTTTGGAGACAGAGCCCAGGGACTTACTTGATCAAAGGTTTCATTTTGATGTGAGTCAAGAACGACAGTGATGTTTTTTAACTATTATAGTGTACCCTCTCCATGAACTCACCAAAAGGGCATGAATAGGCTTATTTCCACCTTCCAGGAAATGGGAGTGAGAATCAAGAGACAGACCCTCCCTAGAGATGAGCAACCTGTTTCTCTAGTAAAGCCAATAAATTAATAGCTTTCCTAGCAGTTGTGTCTTCGCAAGGTGACAGGAAAACTTAAGATTGTGATAGTACAAGGAAAGTTATACCATGTGTTGGGAGAACTAGGCTCCAGATCTGACTCAACCACTTAAGGAGGGTGTGACCCCAGCCAGATGCCTGATTTCATTTACTGTAACTATGAAATGGGCATAAAACTACTGTCCTAAATTCTGAGGTCTTTATGAAGAACGAATGAAATAAAGTAGATGAAAGTACCCTAAAAACTCTAAAGTGTAGAATACTGAACTACATAAGAATTCTTCCTTTCCAGATTTAGCAGTTCTCTGCATTGTTGGTAGTAAAGTTAACTTTTATTCCATATACAATGTATCTGAAATTGAGACTTGTCTGAGAGCTGAAAGACTGGCCTATCAGCTACAGGAAGAAACCCTCCACACTAAAGTTTATCCATGCATATGTAACTTTATCTTCATTTCCAAGCCAGGTCAATTGCTCTGTGCTCTTGGTAGCATGCAGCTATTTTGCTTATATGAAAAATATGATTGGAAAATTAAAAATAAATAATAGAAATTGTTGTGAAAAGGAAGATAGAATAAATGAAATTTAAGATGTTTGAGCTTTAAAAGCAAAGTCAGAAGTTTTAGATCAATTTGAGGAATTACAGCCTCCACAGTAAAACAAAACAAAACAAAACATTGGGGCTAGAAAATTTCACAGTGAGAACACATTAGCCAGTTCAGGGGAATGCCCACTCAATCAGGAATCTGAGTGTTTCCTGAGTATGAAGCCAAACTCAGAACCTAAGCCCATTATGATATCAGATATGACCCTTTCCACTTCACAAGTAACAAACATTCATAGCAAGTCCCATTAAGTCCGCACCAGAACATAAGCAAAGCCAAGGGGAGTGACTTCCTTCTCCATAATTCTCAGTGGTGTGCCCTTCATCTTAGAACTGCACTATATAAACAGTTGTCTACAAATTTGGAGTTTGTTAGTATAGTTATCTTAAAATTCAAAGGACTGGACATAACCATCTTGGTCCCTGCACTTTTAGATTTACTGTTTGTATCTGAAAAAATTGTGTGAAGAAGTTAACTGGCAGAGAAAAAAAGGAGTGATTTTACTAGCTGCTATTGAATCAAACAGAAGAGGACCAAAGAGAAAGAGTCTCTGAATTAGGAAACACAGCACGAAAACAGCCTTCCATGCCTCCTACTTCTGTGTGTGCTGCTAAGTTCTTCTCTGCTACACTAGCCCACTAGTGCTCGCCTCCTCACCGCCTTCCTGCTCAGGTCACTGCCATTAAACTGCACTATGCATTTTCCAGACTAAAACACACACACACACACACACACACACACACACACACGGTATAGGTGTCGCTGTATCAAGAAGTGAGGGAAGTAGCTTTGGATTTTCAAATGTTTTGGTTTCAGGAAGGAAAGAAAAAGATGAGCAGCTTACTCTAAGGACAAAGACCCACAGGTGAGTGCGGCAGAGCGGGCTAACAGCCACCCTGGTCACATGTTCCTCCACGTTCCCGACTCCCCTGCACTCAGATTGGACAAGGTAAGGGAGAGTGGCCGGGCGAAATGAGCAGAGAACCTGTGCGCCATGTGTCTTGTCTGCCTCTGGAACAGCCAGCTCAGTCTGGAACGGAAGGACGGACCTGACGGAGCCACCTGCTTCTCCTCTTGGAGAAGAGCTGCCCAGCTTTCTCAGGACTTTGTGTGAACAGAAATAAACTTTTATCATGTAACTCCATCAAGATTTGGGACCTCTTTGTTTCAGTCCATACTGTTAATTACTCCTAAACCCAAGGCTTTTAATGGCAAATTTTATGGTGTCTTGAGGTGTCAGAACCAGAACCAATAGCTGAAGCACATGAATCTGTACCGCAAACACAAATAAAAAGCCAAGAAGCAATACACAGATTGAGTTACATGGTAGGGATTACAAGTTAGCCAGCTTCTATGATGCTTTCCGTGGCCCCACAAATCAAGAATTCCTTCAACTGCTCTAACTGCATCATTTCATCTGAATTTATATATGTTGGTCAACAAGACTCTTGGGAAAAAAAAAAAAACACTTGCAGAGAAATCATTAGTTTTCCATGCCTCGGTGTGATTGAGTTGGTTCTGATTGATTTGTTCTTAGCACCTATCTGAAAGTAAATATACTGAGAAAAATGGAAACAGAGGGAAGGAAGGAAGTACATCATTCAAAACAGCATGAAAATGGTGGATGAGGTGCCTCAATTCAAGCGTCTTAGGGCAGGTTAAGGGTGTTCTAGGACTGCCAGGTATTCCTGAGTGGAGGGAAGGACAGCAGAGAGGACTTGTAGAAGGAAGGGCAGGGTAAATCTCACAGGTTTCAAATTTTTGCTTAGGGCCATCCTTAGGAAACAGGAAAAGCCATTCTTCTTCCATCTAAATGTCAAGCTTCCTTATTCCTATTCCCAGGTGGTTGAACAATGCATCTT
Source organism: Odocoileus virginianus (assembly GCF_023699985.2). Classification (NCBI taxonomy): domain Eukaryota; kingdom Metazoa; phylum Chordata; class Mammalia; order Artiodactyla; family Cervidae; genus Odocoileus; species Odocoileus virginianus. The sequence continues at coordinate 40,025,889 of NC_069686.1, read as the reverse complement.
GCAGTTCGTGCCCATAGCATGAATTGACTAAACCCGTGGGTTGACCTGACACCATTATCCCTAATCAACACACGATTTCTATGACAGATGTTTTCCAAATTTCAAACAAACAGTTCTGGAATATAACCTGTTTGTAAAATCTGAGATTGTTCATGTATGATATCAATCCATATACTTCCTTAACACCATCAAGACTAAATGATCTGCCTTCATTGCAAATCTCTTTGGATGTCCTTTTGAAAGTTTATAATTTTTTTCCTTTTCGGGTTGTCTTTAGAATGTTTTTTAACCTGATTTTGTGATTGTGCTTTAAAACTTAAGTTCTAGAAAGAGGCATGATAGAAGAAATGGCCTGTGCCATGGGTCAGAGAGTTACACAGGTTAGCAAAGAAATCAAATAATAATACCTAGAAGATACCTAATGGAGGAGGAAAAGCTAATCCTTGACAAGAGGAACAGTCATCAGGCAGAATCTAGTGTTAAAGTTCTTTGGGAGGATCCGGGAGAAGTCAAGAAATTTTCACACCCTGAGGCAGCATACAGATGACTGGGACTTGAGAAGCAAGAAGACTGAACATGAAAACACCTGGGAAACACTTTATCTTCTGTGGCTGCTCCACCAGAATCACCAGGAAGAGCTGCTTTCTGTGACTAAAGTCAAATTCAGACAAAATATAAAGGAATGTTGTAGGAGATGGCAGGGTTGACACAGGGACCCCCGTTTTCAAAACTTTCAAACCCATCACACACTGCTACACTCATGCTGCAACCACAGGAAGAACTTCATCTCCTTATGGGCAGGAATCCAAGTCTTTAAATGAACAATGCACACCTTTGAGAGAGCTCCTAAAAGCTACAGCCCATTGTGTTTCTAAGCTCCAGGCTTCTATGAATAAAAGCAGGACTGGCCCTGAGCAAAGTCAGAAGATTCTGCTTTCCCAACACATCTTTCTAACACCACTTTTGACCCTGACACAGAACACCAACGACTTCTTTAATTTAACTGTGAGAGATCATTAAATGTCTCTAGTCATCCAAGGTTTCCACTGAAACAACTGACTATATTTGGGTAAAATTTGCCACATATAGTCTAACATGGTCTATGCACTGAAAGAGCCATCCAAAGAAGATTATCAAGCCAAGTTTTACAATTGCCCTGTGAGTGAACTTGTGTTCCCGAAACCTGACACTTGACTGAGTTCTTTATTTACCAGTTTCAACTTCTTCCCTGGATTATAGTTTTAAGAACAATTCAGGAAAGACTTCAGGGCTTTCCTTTGTGTCCAAGACTCTTCAAAAAAAGCCTTCTCTTTCAAGCGTGACACTGATGAGGCAACTATTGATGTCTCTCTGTACTGCTCTTAGAAATAAAACTTTCACATATCTGGTCTCATTTATTCAGAATGTTAGTTTTTGACAAGTTATTGTGGAAATGAGTTACTTTAATATTTGTATTGATTCAGTTGAAATCCATACACCTTCTGAATGTTATTTCAGTTAGATGAAATTAATTAGATAGGCATTAACTGCTTGCAATATATAAAGAACTGATTTGGGAGAGTGGGTAATATAAAGAAAATATTAGCTCATCTATGCCCTAAATTGACAGACTTTATTTTGGGGGGGCTCCAAAACCACTGCAGATGGTGACTGCAGCCATGAAATTAAAAGATACTTGTTCCTTGAAAGAAAAGTTATGACCAACCTAGACAGCATATTAAAAAGCAGAGACATTACTTTGCCAACAAAGGTCCATCTAGTCAAAGCTATGCTTTTTCTAGTAGTCATGTAGGAATGTGAAAGTTGGACTATAAAGAAAGCTGAGCATTGAAGAATTGATGCTTTTGAACTGTGGTGTTGGAGAAGACTCTTGAGAGTCCCTTGGACTGCAAGGAGATCAACCAGTCCATCCTAAAGGAAATCAGTCCTGAATATTCACTGGAGGGACTGATGCTGAAGCTGAAACTCCAATACTTTGGCCACCTGATGAAAAGAGCTGACTCATTTGAAAAGACTCTGTTGTTGGGAAAGATTGAAGGTGGGAGGAGAAGGGAACGACAGACAATGAGATGGATGGATGACGGTACCAACTCAATGCACATGAGTTTGAGTAATGTCCAGGAGTTGGTGATGGACAGGGAGGCCTGGTGTGCTGCAGCCCATGGGGTCGCGAAGAGTCAGACATGACTGAGTGACTGAACTGAACTGATGCCCTAAAGTAATTTACATTTGGGGTAAGCAGACTAAGCAAATAGTTTACCAACATAGAGCAGCCTGCATTGGCCAACATACTCCAAAAAATATCTGTTGAATGAGTGAATGAAGAACAAATAACTGTTTGAATGAGCAACCCAAATAACAGGGAGAGCAGAGAAGTATCTAAGATCTTGCTATTACAGACTGAGAAAATCAAGTTATCTAGAATTGTGAAAGTGCATTCCCCTTTCAGAGCACCCCCTTTTTAGCCAAAGAAGTAACTGGCTATGTCTATATGTAGAGATTTGAAATTTAATGTAGGCAAGTCATGTTTCCCCTTCTTTATCTCCAGTTCTCCATCCTGGATCTATGCCATCTGCTGAACAAGGCCTTCGGAACCTCACTATCTCAGATTACTTTCGGGTCCAGAGAAATCTCTTTGTAGTGCATCAGAAAACTGTGACTATAACTTGAAAACTAAAGAAAATACTTGAGTCCCCTACTTACTTACAATGGTTCAATTTAGGATTGTTTGACTTTACAGTGGTGCAAAACTGATACAGATTCAGCAGAAATCATACTCCAAATTTTGACTTTTGATCTTTTCCTGGGCTAGCAATATGTCTTAGGGAAACAAAACTTGCTACCCCAAAATGTGTATTTGGCATGTTAATTATTTTGAGAAAAAGAGTCAAGGTGCAAAAGACTCATTCCAACAAGGTTTTCACGTATGCATCCTCTAATTTCTTCATGCTATTTTGTCACTGAAATGCCTTGCATTATTCTTTCCCTGAGTGTTTAATTTATGATTTTTTGTTGTTGTTGTACAGCTTTTGAGCCTGATTAACTGTTTCCTTCAAACAAGTTAAGAGGTCTTATTCTCAAAAAAAAAAAAAAAAAAAAAAAAGAGGTCTTATTCTCCACTGACTTTCTGATACTTCTTCCAAAATTCATTAGCACTATTTCTAAATCAGTCATCACAATCAATGAATAGTTTTTGGAGTCTAACCCAAAGTCTTGGAACCAAGATATCTACAACATAATTGGACTGATCATCAAATGTCTGTTGACGAATCACCATGATGATTTAATGGTTCCGTGAGAAGTTTCTACAGCTCTTCTCTTCTAGATTTTCTCATGTGCTCTGAGATCCTTAAGAAAATCAATTTAACACACTTAAAACATATCAAGCTAAGCCTGCCCATATGATTTGAAATTTCCATAAACCAGAAAATAGCTTTTAGACTCTAGAGCTATGCAGATTAGAACTTCACACATTTTGAGCTGTAAAAGATTAAGTGGTCACATGACTTCTTGGAGTCTTCAACAAGTGAGGAATGTTGATTCAAACTGTGCCCTTAGGGAAAGAGAATTAGATTGGATGTGGCAATGGCCACCCTGGGCAAAGCTACTAAGAAACGTCCAATGAATTCAACATGTTCATAGCCCTGTGGCCTCTCTCTCTGGGAGCCTTAAACATTGAGCATTGGGAGAATATTTGGCATCAGAGAGTATACTTCACCAGACCAATTCTTGTGTGGACAAGTTAATTAATGACTTATCTGCTTAAATCTTCACCCACCTCTAGGAAAAAAAACAAAAGCAGTGAGGATGAGGGAGTTTAAGATACTTTTATCATTCACTTACTTTCCCAATCTGTGGACTAAGAGGTGATGAAACAAGGCCCAGAAACAATTTGAGTGTGTAGAATTGTAGGAAGTACCTGATTTCTCAAATTTACAAGGGATACCATGCTTACCCAAGAAGGAAAGTAATATTATATAAGAAAACATCAGACTCTATTTAAACATAAATACATCCATACAAAAGATAAGACATCATCAATTTTGTGAATGCTATTATGATGACAATAAATCTGTTTTAAGATATTTTTAATAGAATGGATGGATAAGAGTAATTGAAGATCTTTACTGAATATCTCCTTTGATCCAGAGTCTCAGAGGGAGAGAGAGCGAACTGACTTTGGGGAAGAAGAAGGGAGAAATAAAAAATTCATTTGGGTGTATATAGAGACAAGTCAATAAAAGCCACCAGTTTGAGAAGTGGGGTTGTAACACATAGGTAAGAAAGAATTTTTGTTTTTAAGTTTAAAATAGCAAATTAGCACTGCTTGGTTCTTGGTAGGAAGTAAGGTAGGAGAACAGAGATATTACCTGTGTTCATAAACCTGGTTTATGACATACAGCTAAAAACTGAGTTTATCAATTGGAATCATTCTGACAGTGCTGGAAATGGATACTATTATACTTATGTGCTGTCTCAAAAATTTGCGAAAAAATTCTACCAACTTAAGCAACACATTGCAGAAAATGTGACAAAACAAACAATATGATGTGCTTTCTTTGTATTCATACTATACTGGCTACCTTATTCTGTTTCCTACTGTTTATCATTTAAATAAAATTTGTAGTTTGATTCAGCTGAGAGAAATCAAATGAAAAAGTAGCATGCTTTTTAAAGCTCATAGTCTTATTTTATGGACTAGCATTTGTTTATTAGGGACATTTCATTTTTTTAAAAAAGGTTATTCTTGGGGGGGGGGGGGGGTGTAGAAATAATAATTATGAGAGAAAATATTTTTTGCAAGGAGTATGAAACTTAAAATCTTCAGAGCTAGATCTGTAAGACAACAGAACTTAGAATGGGAAAAAAATAAAATTTTGTTGATTCAATAGGAAATCTTACAGGAAACATCTCTAGAGAAGCAAAATGGGGGTAAGAGATAAAGATCAAACTCCACCCTGGTGAGGGCACAAGGTCCTCCTAGCATTGCATTCTGCACACTCACACACATGCACAGGCACTGTCAAATTCAGTTAGTAGTAAAGACTCCACCATTCTAATTTAAAAAATCCAGACTTCCAGTGGTAAAATTCTGAGTTATTTTTCCATGGTTGTTGTTACAAAAAGACTAGCAATATATAAAAGAAGCAAAAAATTTGACCACGCCTAACTTATCCAGTTGCCTAACTTATCCAGCTGCCTCAAAAGTGTATTTCTTTGGGACAGAAACAACTGGGTGACAAAGTACAGCACGAACTTCAACATAAAAATAGATCAATTTAAGTGGTATCCTGTCAGTCACCAATCAATTTGACCCACATTTAAAGTTAGTGGATTAGATATTTTTGGTCAATATGGAGATGACTACAAATGCTTTTTCCTAACAAAGGTATTGTCATGTTTTCTATATGATCCCTGCTAAATTGCTATATTGTTAAAGAATAGAGAAGGAAATGGCAGCCCACTCCAGTATTCTTGCCTGGGAAATCCCACTGACAGAGGAGCCCGGTGGGCTATAGTTCCATTGGGGCACAAAAGAACTGACCACAACTTAGTGACTAAAGGGCAACAACAATTGTTAAAGAAAGAGGTACTAAGGCAAGGACCTGCGATATTTCTACAAAGAATCGTGGAGTAAACTATTAAGTGTCTGAGAGACAATCAATCAGACCTATATAGAAATATGTAGCATAGAAATAAATGTGGGAATTAAGACTGAAACAAAGAACCAGTTTATCCCCCTACAATTCCCTAATCTAGTGGAAAATGAATAACTGAACTTTTGTTTCAAAACCAGGACATCTTGGTATTATGTTATCAAAATATTATTTTAGAGTATGGCAAAATTTGTGGTTTCATTCTTATTTTAATTTTCCCCCCTTTGGCTAAAAACTTTAAAAACAGAGCTAGTTATGTCTGTGAGATTGAGGAAATGTTACAGTCACATGTACACTCATTGATTGGAACTTCTGTAATCAGAATAAAAAGATGGCCAAACTAGCAAGCTGTTGGTAATGTAAAGTTAAAACAGACAAGAGAAGGCCAGTCTTTAGTTTAACTATAAAGGTTCACATATATTAAAAAGAAAACAGTGGGCAATATCATTGCTGTGGTTTCTAGTAATCTTAAATATAGAACATGAAAAAGAGCAATGGAGATTTGAGAAAATATGTGTTTCTTTGGATTCAATAATTACACTTACTAATTTACACACTTTAAGAAAATATTATATTAACAAGTCAACTATACTTCAATTTTTAAAACGGGAGAGAGTAACATGGAAACTTACACTACCATACATAAAATAGATAGCCAATGGGAATTTGCTGTATGGCTCAGGAAACTCAAACAGGGGCTCTGGATCAACCTAGGGGGTGGGATGGGGAGGGAGATGGGAGGGAGGTTCAAAAGGGAGGGGGCATATGTACACCTATGGCTGATTCATGTTGAATGAATCAAAAGCAAAAAACAAAAGTCTGTAAAGCAATTATACTTCAATTAAAAAATAAATAAATGAAAATTAAAAGGGAAAGAAAAAGTAAGTCTCTAGCTAAAAATGTATACTTATTAAATTCAAGTATTTTAAGTGAATGAACAATCACTTTAGAAATATCTTTGATAATCTCTGACATAGAGGCTCTTAGGTTGTGGGGGTGCTTATTGAAACAAAGGGCCACATATATAAATACTTACACAGATCTGATAAGTAGAAATATAAAAATATATAAGATATAGGGCTCTGTAATTAACAAACAGTATGACTTTGGGAAACTTATTTAAACATTCAGTGACTCAGTTCCTAGTCTGTAAGATGGGGGAACTTTTGCTTTACAAGTTTCTTATGAGGATCAAATGAGTTTATATCTAGTGATTAGAATAGAGTCTCATACACTGTAGGCTCTATATAGGGTGGGTTTATTTTTGTTACGATGACAACATGGAGAAGAGAGTTTATATATCCTAGAGGTTTGATTAGACAGAGCTGAGTCAATTCAACATGGGCTAAAAGGAGAGGAAGAAAGTGGACAGTGAGGAGTCAGAAAGGATTTTATAGGCACTGAGAACAGCTTTTGTCAGATGCAAAAGTGAAAGGTATAAAGCCCTGGTAAGTTTTATTTGCAGAGCTAAAATGAGGGGAAAGTGAAGCTCTGATATGAGATTATGCAAAAAAGCTTAGGGCTAGATCATGAAAGGCCATGCAAGCCAACTAAGGCACTTATATGACATCTTGCATGGATGATGGAGAGACACTAAATATGTCTAATCAGGGAAATGACGTGATCAAAATGGATTTATTTCTGGAAATGAAAAGATTGATTTTAGAACATCTTAACTGGAAGATATTGAAAGACCATATGTCTATGACTATTTCTGAAGTTAAATGACTATTAAAGGTTAATGTATAAATAAAAAATTAATTCACCAAGTTAGCTTCTTATCAATAAATAATAATTTAATGCCTTTATCTAAGTGCTTTCTATAGCAAGAATCTATGGTGAATGATCCCAGGAACCACTGTGACCACAGTTTTGTTCAAATCTAATGAAAAGATTTAGTAAAATAGAAACTATATGAAAAATAGCAATGTGGACCAAATACTGAGCAGAGTGCTCAATGGCTCAATAAAATTTATAGGCCATCCACCAAATGTATATCTAAACTTTTTTTGGGGGAAGTAAACCACAGCTGTGTCATCTCACATTGACATAATAATGTATAAGCTACTTTCCATGCCACTCCTTTTCTTATTAGTGTTAAAATTTCCATCTTATTGGAGAGACTGGACATGTTATTCACTGAGAAAACACTTTTAACTTGCTTGCTATATGCAGACACTATTCTAATTGCTTTATAAATTTTTGCTCTTTTAATCCTCAAAACAACCATGTGAGATAGATGCTGTTTTTAACTCCATTGTATATACTAGGAAACTGAGCCATAGGCATGTTACCAAATTCACAATACAGAGCCAAAATGTGAACCCAGGTAAGCTGGCTTCCAAGTCTGTGTTCTTAATTGCTGCATTTACTCTCACATATGGAAATGTTTTATTCTGAAGGGAATCTAGATAACTTTGACTATTCAACAAACACAACATTTCACACCTATTCTAGCACTATTCTAGCACTGCTAATGATGTTATAAGATGAAAATCATTCAAACTGTTTATAGATTTCAAAGCTGAGTGAGGTTGTTTCTAAGCTGTCTCTTCCATTTGCTTCTTTATAAGCAAAGAGACTACTCACTGACTTGAGATGAACACTCTTCACCCTTCCTTCTTTATGTCCTGGCCCCTTCTCTGCTCTGCAGTAGGACAATCCTACTCTGCTGAAGAGACAACTCTCCCTCTCCTTGGGTAAGTAAGATGTAATTAATGGGAAGCCTGTTTTTAGTGGTCATTGTGGACCTTGCTTTCTTATGAGTCCACTGCTCTCCCTGTGTTGATATCTAAAGGACTCACAGGTTTAATCCTCTTTGGATGAAATGCCCACCTCCAAACAGAAGATATGGAGATAGTACTTCATAAACAAACCACAAGCCAACCCAGGCTCCCTGTGCAGAAAAGAGCTACATAGACAAAGGAAAGAATGAAATAAAAAAAAGAAGGAAGGAAGAAGGGAAGAACAGAGAAAGATAGGATGATGGAGAGGGATAATATATGCCCCTGCTTGCAGAGATTGTGTAAAAATGACTGACTATGCAGCCATGAGTTTGAGAAAGCTCTGGGAGTTGGTGCTGGACAAGGAAGCCTGGTGTGCTGTAGTCCATGGGGTAGCAAAGAGTCAGACATGACTGAGCAACTAAACTGAACTAATACAGCCCTGAGACGAAAACTCCAATCTGTTTCTAGAGCCAGTCTCATGACTGCTAGAGAGCCTGAACAGGATCCTTACATAGAGAGTTCTCACTGAGAGATAATCCTGCTTCTTGGCCACATTCAAGTAGAAAGCAAAAGACCAGAGCCAGATACTGCTGCCTTAGAAGGGCCCTATGGGAAAATCAGTTCTCTAAGGGCCTCAGACATAAATGGCTACGGATATTACAAGAAAATGATTTTCCACTGGCCTACTGGCAGCCAGCACAGATGGCAAATGATGAGCTTTGATAATTGTCTTACCCACTGTAGGGGTCCTAGTTTGCCCTTCGAGTAAATTTTAAGGGAACCCTAATTAAACTATGCAAACTGCCTAAAGGTGGCAATTCTCAATGGCCTGGGAGGAGTCCATGTAAATGAGACAAGACCAGAGTTTGTAAATATTCTTACAAACATCATAAACAATAAGTTGAGAGCAGAGCTGAGACTTGCCATCATTAGCACCCTTTTTCCTTTACAAACTTTTAGGTGCAAAGATTGCACAAAAGAGGCCCATAAAAGTCTCCTCAATAGGCCCCAGGTATATTGCATATCACTAACAATAATTACTGTAACTGCTGTAATCTGAGCTCACAGAAGTGGCAGGAGCCTTGTTTAATTACTTTATTAATGGTTTCAGAGAATTTATTCCAGTGCAGAAACCCCAAATTCAATAGAGAGGAAGCTTCCATGTTAGCTATGTCTGCAAAATACAGCAACATCTGATGCAGTAGTCCAAAATTATTCTCCTGTGCAGCCATGTTTAATCAGGGGAAATGTAGCCGGAATAGATGACATCATTGCTTATCAGGCTAATAACTGTGACTTCACCCAATTTAAACACACTGAAGATGCTAGTTGCAGAGGAGAGGTATTTTGTAGTACATCTAATTGGCTATTGACAGTTGAAGAGCTTGAAGTCCTAGTTCTAATATGCCCTTAAATAAAGCAGTTAGTGAGAGCAGTTCTTCTCACATTATTGTAATCCTGAAGGGTTCTGAACCTATCTAATACTTTCTTTAGGAGAAGCACAAAGTCTGCTTCCATTAGTATCCAGTTAACTGATATGATGACCTTCTCTACAGAGCAGAGAGATTGTTGGGTTTATCATGTGAAAGATGGAAATATAGACAGCTCTCTTATTGAGTGGTATGTTATGTTTGCTGAGAGAGGTCATGTTTTTCTAGTATGTTTCATGGTGAAGTTCTTAGTGTCTACATTTACACTTCAAAGGGGAGGAGTATGAGGGGAAGAGGGGAAGGGCAGAGAGAAAGAGGGAGGGAGAGAGAGGAACTATATTTAACGTGCATGAAGACAGAGCGCTGAGCAGTCAAAAAGAAGAGTGTGCATGTGTGTGTGTGTTTATTGGGACGATCTAATTCTGCTTAAGTATCTAATTGATTTCATCTAAAATTTTTGTCTGAACACTTCTGAAATTATTTTTATACCTATACAATCAGAGTAAAAAGGAGAAATTACCTAAGACCCCAATGTACTCAATATCTATAATTAAATTTTACACATAGCTTTTATAACATTCTAACCTTATCATCCTCATCATTCTCTATCATGACGCGGTAGAGAACAAACAAAAAATTACATGGAATTCAAACACTAAAGATAAATTTCAGCTACATTCAGAAAATGTCTAAGAGAGGGTGGAAGAGAAAAAGAAAAGGAAATAGCACAAATAGCATTTTAAAAGGAATTTATAAAGCTATTTCTTTTTGGAGACTATTTTATATGATACCAGAATAAAAACAGAAAGCACAAATTCCTTTTTTAATGTTTTGCCCTGAAGAGAATATCACAAAGTCTTTTCTCACCAATGTTTGTAGGATGTTTGAGAGTATTAGAGACCTGAAATATAATATCATTTTTTGATCTTTGATCTCAGTTTCTTGCGCTTCGTCAGGCTATATCTCTCAGGGATTAAAAAAAAAAAAAAAAAAAAAAAGCCCTGGATCTCCTTGGGCAGAAATACTTTTGAACAGGAAATAATATACCAGAAAGCAATGCATTCAGAAACACTAGACATAATGTAAGAAGTCTCTTTGCTATATTCTTTCTTGCAAGGTCACATCCACTTAACGTTCAGAGAAGGAAGAGCTTGCACTTGAGCATTCATAGATCATAGTGCATTTTAAACTTCCTGAATTAGAACCAAGAATAGTCAGGCAAACAATTTATTCCATTTCTGATTAAGCAATTACTTTCTAAATATGGTAAGAAGAACTCTCTGCGTTGGTCATCCATAGAGCAAAAAGTGGAAAGAAAGTTGATTTAAAAAATGCATTTTCTTCAAGAGAATGAAAAGACAGCCACAAACTGGTAGAAAAGATTTGCAAACGATACATCTCATAAAGAACTATTATTCAGAATATATAAAGAATTCTTAAAAATCAACAATAAGAAACCAAACAACCCAAGTAAAAGTGAGCAAAGTATCTTAACAGACACCTTACTGAAGAAGGTATACAGATTGCAAGTAAGCACGTGCAACTATATTCAACATCATGTCATTAGCAAATTGCAAATTAACAGTGAAATACCACTACACATCTATCAGAAGGACTAACATACTGATGGTGTCAAATGTTGGCAAGGACATATAGAAACAGGAACTCTCATTCACTGCTGGTGAGAATGCAAAATTGTACAGCCACTTTGGAAGACAAAAACAAGCATGCTCGTAGCATACAATCCTGCAATCATCCCCCTTGATTTACCACCAAAGAGTTGAAAACTTATGTACACACCAACATCTGCCCATAATGGCTTAGAACAACTTTGTTGTAACTGCCAAAACTTAGAAACAATCAGGAAAGACATCCTTCAGTAGATGAGCTGATAAACTGTGGTACATCTAGACAATGGAATAGTATTCAGCACTAAAAATAAATGAGCTATCAAGTCATGAAAAGACATGAAGGAAACTTAAATGCACATTACTCAGTGAAAGAAGCCAATATGAAAAGGCTACATACTGTATGATTCCAACATTCTGGAACAGGAAAAACTGTGGAGGCAGTAAGAGGATTAGTGCTTCTCAAGGGTTGGGGCAGGGGATGACTATGTAGAGCACAAAGGGTTTCTAGGACCATCTCTTCTGTACAATACTAAAAGAGTGGGTACATATCATGATAAATTTATCCAGTTCCATACAATATACAATGCCTAGAGTGAACAGTAATATAAACCAAGGACTCTGGATGATAACCATGTGTTCATGCATTTTAACAAGTATGTGGGATGTTAATAGTGGGCAGGCTGTGCATGTGGGAGGGCAGAGCTCTTTGGGTACCCTCTGTACTTTCAGCTCAATTTTGCCCTAAAGGCAAAACTGCTCTAAAACATAAAGCTTATTAGTTGAAAGAAAAAGCATGTTTATGTTCCCTATTGGTATTTTCTCCTTTAAATGTGAACTGCTGCTGCTGCTGCTGCTAAGTCGCTTCAGTTGTGTCCAACTCTGTGCCACCCCACAGACAGCAGCCCACCAGGCTCCCCCATCCCTGGGATTCTCCAGGCAAGAACACTGGAGTGGGTTGCCATTTCCTTCTCAGTAAATGTGATCAAGTACATGTAAATTAAGTGTTTTGTTCAATCCAACCTTAATTTTGTAACACTTTGTTTCTTATTTTTAACCATTAAGAGAGAAGAGGAGTGGAGAGATCCCTTCTACCTCAAGGCTGACCCCTGTACAGGTGAAACACCTGTCCACAGATTCTCCTTCAGGCTCAGTATTATTATTCCATTAGAGATTGCTAACCTCACCAGCTTCTATAAATTAGACACATTAGCAAGCAGTAGTGTAGCATCAGTGTTGGTGATTTTGAGCAATGCTGCCTTGACTTTGAACCTCTTTGTTGCTCTCTAGCTCACAGAAAAGTGTCTATATGAATTGACTTCACTATGACCAGAGAAGACAAGATAGGCGAATTATTGACAATAAGGGTATCTGGGGTGAAATATTCCTCTAATTACCCTTTATAATAGAATAATTCTTCTATATTTTTTTACTTGTCAAAATCACCTTAACATACATTTGTTTTTGTTTTTGTTTTTAATTTCCTCTTATGTTCTAATTAGTTACAAGGTAATTCAGTCAGGATACAGATACTTTGGAAACATATGGAACAAAAGGGGCTGGAAAGAAATTCAGAGGTTATTGTGACTTAGTTGAAATTGATGGTCAAATAGTTTTGATCATCAAAAAGACAATTTATGATGTGCTCCAGTACTAGGAATTTAGTAGCTGAGAATAACTTAACATTTCATTACCATTTTTATTGCCATTTTGGAAAACACATCATGAACTCAGAACAGCCAGTCAACCACATTTATTGAGCAAGACAGCATAAAGAGCCTAGCATTCGATGGTATGGGGAGAATACAGAAGTGGCTGTTCATATATCCAAAATCTGCCTCACAGATGCTTATCATCTTACAATAATTTGAGACCCCAACAGAGTTGTGAGTATGATCTCCTCTAAAAGGAGGTTATCAGTATTTAAAAGAACCAAAATAGCTAATGTCATCTCACTAAGATGAAGAGCAGGCTATGGAACCATGCATACGGAAACATATAAATAAGATGTATAGGTTACATCATAACGTTAATGGTTGCTATCTGTCACAGTTGAATTACAGGTGATGTTGGCTCTCTATGTGCCTTTCTGAAAGTTTTCAATATTGAGCATGCATACTGTCTTGATAAGAAAAAGACATTTTATGTTTAAAATAAAGGGGGGGAGAGAGTCATTGCTATGAATCAAAACTATATACAAGTTTTAATGATTTGATAAATCTCAGAAAAATTCTTCTCAGTGAAAGAATATTAGAAAAAAATAATAGTTGGAGATAGTTGTAGGAGACAGAAGAGATAAATATCTTTCCTTTCCTCTAAGTAGCAAGAATATGAAACTGCCACAGATTTATCAGATGCCTGGGTTTGACGCTCATTCTTTGGTCAGCAAACCGAAGGGTTAATTATAATCTGAGCCAGAAGGGGGCAGCAAGGAGCTATTCATGGGGGGAAACATATATATATATATACATACATATACACACACATACATAAATATTCTAGAGGTCTTTAGGCTGGAAAGGGGAGGTAGTGATACGATCAGCCAGCGATTATACAGAATAAGGGGCAAAACCAAACATGGCCACGAGAGGGAACTGATGGGGCCAGACGTTACTCCAGCAGCGGAAAGAACTGAAAGCCTTCGGGGCAGCATGGACCAAAGCTGAATTCTGTGGCAGGTTTACTTACCAAGACAGAAACATCTCAAAAGAGGGAAATAAATGTCTAAAACGATTGCTTCATGAGGTGGTATCTAGAGCAGGAACCAAATCATTATTGTTTCAAGTGTCAGGAGCCACTGAGGCCCCATGAAAGCGTCTGATGAACAGAACTCTAAGTGAAGCTTCTAGATCGGCGAACACACAACCCCGACGTGACGCATCTCAGACTGCGTGCCCAGAGAGTCACGTGACACACGGGTGGTGAGTGGAGCATGTAGTTGACGTGTTTGCGAACCGGGACCGAATTTAAAGGCACAGTCCACATCCGGCAATACCAGCTACGGTCACAAAATAAATCCTCCTGATTATCAGCCGTAGAACCTGATTTTGAATCTGGTTTAATTCTAAACCTTTCCCTAATACTCAATATTTTCGTTGGGAGCTAGTAATACGACAAATTTGCATTCGATAGAATATTCATTTTTTACTACCCAACCCTGGAGAGGCATTAGACCTCTTTTTTTCCTTTCCCTGTTCCCTGATGAGATTAGAGAGTGTTGTCCATAGGTTAGGAGCACAGAGCTAGAATTCAAATCACAGTATCTTCAAATGCAAATCCTAACCTTAAAACTGTTGCATAATTTCTCTAAGTCCTGGTGTCCCTACCTTAAAAACAATACAAATGTCAAAAGTTAGTTCAGCTCAGTTGCTCAGCTGTGTCCGACTCTTTGTGACCCCATGGACTGCGGTGGAGAACAAATGATATAATCAATTTATATAAAGCATTTTGTGAGGTGCCCAGAACAGTGTAGGTGTTCAATAAAAGTGGACCATGTTTTTCCATCCTTGGCTGTGTTCCCCAACAAACTAACAAAACCTGAAGTACAGTGTCTTTTCATGAGACTAATTAGAAGACAGGCTGTCAGTCTTCCCACTCCTCTATTTTTCCTAGGACATGTTTTAAGTATTTATAATTGCTATTGAGATTGGTGATAATTTCCATTTCACAAATTGGCTTTTCTTACAACTATGCTCAAAGTCCTCTTTAAATGGTTCTTAAATGTATTAATTATGCAGAATTTCTCACGGAGCATCTAAAAAGGCTAAATTTAAAATGATTTCAGAGTAAAAGGAGGGCCAAGTATTGAATAAAGGGCCTCTCCCAACCGGTGATGATATCAAGATGCTTATTTGAAACTAGGTCATGAACCTGCCCAAAGAAAGGAAGCCCTGAAATGTCTCTGAAGCCAACAGGCAGATGTTTCTTTATGAAAAAGGCAGAATCCACCATGGGGAATTGGGCTAAATGTAGGACTGATAGAATACTCTGAAACTATATTTTCTTGCCTTTAACAAAATTACTGAACTCCTTGAGGTCCTTTGGCTATAAATTTGATGCTACTGACAAGAATATCAAATCTACCTGTAAAAATAGTGTAAGTGCAGAGTAATGGTTTTATAGCACTTTGGAAATAAGTCTAAACACCTTCTAGAATGTTCTTCAGTCAAGAATAAAAATGCATTTTGTAAAAGCTCAAATGAATATTCTGCTGTGAAAATAAAGCCTCTGAGTCAATTTAGTATCACTGACAAAACTACAGCTGCAATATGAGTAGCTGAAAGAACAATTTGGACTTACTCAAATATGTGCCCTTAGAAGGCAATAAATAACTTTATCATTTTGACAGGTAAGTCACCTGAGGTGCTTTAAACAGAAATAGGACACTGTCTTTGTGAGTGAATGCTTTCATCTGAAGACTTTTCTTCCTATAGCTACAATACTACCTTGAATTTCAAGTGACATTTGTTTTCTAAAAATATAAAAGAGCTCCCATTTCCTTGTCTTTGTTTGCACTAATGTCCAAGGAGTTTTTCTTACATGACACCAGCAAGACCTATGTCTCCACAAATTATCATGACTCAGTAACAGGAAAAAGTAAGGGAAATGAACTCTGAATTCAACATCAAGGTCCATCAAAAAACTACAATAATGCATTCAGGACTTTGCTAAGAAACAAGCAGAAACATCTTTCCCCCTCACTCCACATCATCCTCTCTTCTGGGGCCACTGGAGGAAAACTGTGCCATAGGTAACTTGAGGTCAACAGGGACAAGTTCACTGAACACAGAATAGAACTACTGATACCCGGAGACTATCTCACATCCTTTCCAAGCAGTTTCACATGTATTATCACACCCATCAAAAGTTATTTTCTGCTTTTGCAACTGAGGAAACTCAGAGAGAAGTTAAATGTCTAGTGCCCTGTTATACTATCCTGTTTATTCATGTCAACTCATAGAGAGAAGCATCCAGCCAATGGTCACAGACATCATTCAAAAGGCATTTGCAGGTTGGAAATAGGAAATCTGAAAGTAATTGAAACTGGACAGTGTTCTCATTCCTACAGGGTTTCTGAGGAACCTTGATATTTAAGAGCAAGGGCCAAAGATAGAATGACATTTAACCAGGCAACAATGTGTTTGTGAAGCCTTGACCTAACTGTATTTCTGGACTTTCTGTGCTAAGGAGGACCAGCTCCATTTTTACTCCTATGAATTCTTTCTCTTGTAAAGTGGGTGTGTTTGATGACAGTGTAATTGATGATATAGATGACAAGATATGAAGTTTACATGGTATTTTTGTAAAATATTTGTGTCACTTCATTCCTAACAGAAATATCCCATGTCTTTTGCACAGAACATCAAATTTGATACAGAAAACAGGTGGCAAAAACAAGTTAGTTAGGAGGATTGCAGGAGAACTCAGCAACGTTATCTGCCAGTGACCACAGTCATGTCAAAATTAGTATTAAGTATTCATTTCCCCTCAGATATGCCAAATATCCAACATGATTTGCATATGGATGATATTAACTACTTAAAATGGAATCTCAAAAGCATTCTAATGGCGAGAACCAAGAAGAAGCTTTGTGGAGCACAATATTGTCCAATTTGTAAAAACCACTATAGAGACGTTTTGCTTACAAATCTACTTCAGTGGGGACCCATTCGGTCAGATCACATTCCATCAATCCAAATAAAATGAAGGCTGGCAGCATTCCAAAAAGTAGTGACACTGCACCCAACTTTTATTTAGAAGTGGTACCTCAGGGCTCCTTAAAAATATTTTCTCAGAAAATCCATCTCATCATTCAGCTTCATGTTCTGGTTAAGCTCCAGAACACAGGAGATCTTTGAGATGCTTATGTATACCCCACTGTTTCTTGTTTCTCCATGTGTGAGTTTTCCTAAGCTCCTCCATGGATCTGCTGCCTGGCATCCAGTTGTTTGATGAGCTGACATTATCCCCTCATAGAAGCACCCTAGAAAACAGCCTGCAGAGTCACAAGTAAGTATAAGTTCCTGATACAACTTCCCTAGTGGTAATAATCTCCCCAGCTTCCCAGGACCTTTCCCTCATGTTCAGAGCTTACTAACAATGCTGCTCTTTGGTTTGAATTGACCAGTCTGGCCTTAGCCCGGGAGTCCCAAGGCGCTCCACCCGTGGACACTAATGAAGGCACGTGGCCCAGCCCTGCTGATCTCTCTGCCTGCATCCTGCCTTGATCTCCCTGTGTGACCACCTGAAGCAGAACGTGTACTACCTGTGAGTAATAATCTCTCTGCTTCCATTTTTGTGCTCTCGTATTGAACAGTGGCTTAGCCTCAGAGTCGTGTGTGTTAGCGCTCAGTCGTGTCCAACTCTCTGCGACCCCTGAACTATAACCCACCAGGCTCCTCTGTCCATGGCATTCTCCAGGCAAGGATACTAGAGTGGGTTGGCATTGCCTTCTCCAGGGGATCGTCCTGATCCAGGGAATGAGCCCGCATTCCTGGCAGATTCTTTACCATCTGAGCCACCAAGGAAGCCCCAGCCTCTACTTGACAATGTTAATTTAACAAGGTCAGGACTCTCTTCTTTTGCTTAATATGTTCTTTTTGCCAGAAATGTCTGTCTTCTGCTTGCTTCTAAATTTATTATCTTCAGTCATCTTGTCTGAAGACAGACTGAATTGTGAAGAGGAAGTTTACTGGGGGGTGCCTCTGCAGGGACGTTAAGATAGGAGGATGGGGCAGAGAGGGATAGGACTGAACAACAGAAGCCTCAGAGGATCCCAGGGCAAGCTCTGGAGCTAAAATGGACCTTTAGCACTTTCCTGCCCTGAAGAAAGGGGGGTGGGCTTCTAATTATCCCCCATTAACAAGTCAGGGGATGCCAGAGTCTCCATGAGAGGGCATGGCCTTGACCCAGGCAGCTGTCTTCTGATGGAGGCAATGGCTTCCACTGTTTCCAGCACTGAAAGAGTGCCTCAGCATGCACTACACCTGGCCACTTATTACCCATTCTTTTTTTTTTTTTCATTTATTTTTATTAGTTGGAGGCTAATTACTTTACATCATTGCAGTAGTTTTTGTCATACATTGAAATGAATTAGCCATGGATTTACATGTATTCCCCATCCCGATCCCCCCTCCCACCTCCCTCTCCACCCGATCCCTCTGCGTCTTCCCAGTGCACCAGGCCCGAGCACTTGTCTCATGCATCCAACCTGGGCTGGTGATCTGTTTCACCCTAGATAATATACATGTTTCAATGCTGTTCTCTTGAAACATCCCACCCTCACCTTCTCCCAGAGTCCACAAGTCTGTTCTATACATCTGAGTCTCTTTTTCTGTTTTGCGTATAGGGTTATCGTTACCATCATTCTAAATTCCATATATATGTGTTAGTATACTGTAATGGTCTTTATCTTTCTGGCTTACTTCACTCTGTATAATGGGCTCCAGTTTCATCCATCTCATTAGAACTGATTCAAATGAATTCTTTTTAATGGCTGTGGTACATATACACCATGGAATATTACTCAGCCATTATTACCCATTCTTTATGGCACTCAGGCATTGCATCCTCCGAAAAATCAAGAAGGCTTTGCAAACATTCCCCAGGCTCTAGATAAGACAAACGCCCTGAGTGATGCCATAAGCCTTCTACCTACCTCTACCATCCTTACTCTGTCACACCACAATTATTTGCAGATTTCTCTGCCTCCCTCATTAGAATGTGGGCTTTGAGTTTAGGATCTTTCCTTGTTTACCTTAGTATCTTACACTACCCAACACGTAACCTAACACATCGCAGGTGCTCCATATATGTGGTTGAATGAATGAATAAGTATGTGCTTGACCTTGCTCTATAAATCCTTTGTTCATCTAATGCACAGTTTAGGGCACAGTACACCTATAGTTTAGGGCACAAATGGGATGTCCAGTGGTTGTGAGATGCATTCGCACGGGAAGTTTTGAGAGTGCTAAAATATGTCAATCTTTACTTTTAAAAAACAAAGGAAAACACATTCAAGGTAATGTCTGTAATAACATGGCACTCAATCATTTGCATTTCAGCATTTTCCCATGAAAGGGCTTCTCTGGTGGCTCAGACAGTAAAGAATCTGCCTGCAGTGCAGGAGGCCTGGGTTCGATCCCTGGGTCAGGAAGATCCTCTGGAGAAAGGAATGGCAGCCCACTCCAATATTCTTGCCTGAAGAATTCCATGGACTGAGGAGATTGGCGAGCTACAGTCCATGTGGTAGACACAACTGAGTGACTATCACTTCACATGTTCCCTTGAGTGGGAGGAATAAGAGCGAGTTTCCATCTACAGAAGTAGGGAGCACATAATACCAAATCCTAGTCCATCTATTCTATAGCCACTAATCAGTTCTGTTCAGTTCAGTCTCTCAGTCGTGTCTGACTCTTTGTGACCCCATGAATCGCAGCACGCCAGGCCTCCCTGTCCATCACAAACTCCCGGAGTTTACTCAAACTCATGCCCATTGAGTCGGTGATGCCATCCAGCCATCTCATCCTCTGTTGTCCCTTCTCCTTCTGCCCCCAATCCCTCCCAGCATCAGGGTCTTTTCCAACGAGTCAACTCTTCGCATGAGGTGGCCCAAGTATTGGAGTTTCAGCTTCAGCATCAGTCCCTCCAATGAACACCCAGGACTGATCTCCTTTAGGATGGACTGGTTGGATCTCCTTGCAGTCCAAGGGACTCTCAAGAGTCTTCTCCAACACCATAGTTCAAAAGCATCAATTTTTCGGCAATCACTAATAAACAGCCTCTAATAGTTTTGGAGATTTCAAATGACTGGTGAAGCTTCAGTTTTCCCTAAAAATCCTATGTGTTTCCTGGAAGTGTACTGTGACTGTTAACATTAGCTTCTCTTCCTATCACAGTGAAGAATCCAGACGTGTTAAGAGTACTGTTTTAAGAGTATTTCAATTTTAGCCAGTAGTTTCAACAATCTACAGTTCTAAGGTCTTTGTAGAAGCACAGCAGTTTTAATTCCTCATTACACCTTTCCCCCCACCTGATGCATATGTTACCAGGCAAGAAAAACAAAACACGCAAAGACTTCACCATGAGGGAAAGAGGACCATGCTATTCCAGGAGCTCAATAATATACTACTTTTTCATTTTCCCAAAGAAACACAGACAGAGGGAGGAAGGATGAAATGAAGTTGTACTCTTTCTCCAAAACAAATAGTCAGAGGTGAAGATGCCCTGGAGTAGGAAATGACAACCCATGCCAGTATTCTTGCTTAGAGAATTCCATGCACAGAGGAGCCTCGTGGGCTACATACAATCCATGGGGTCACAAGGAGTCGGACACAACTGAGCAACTAACACATATTTATAGGAAACGTGGTCTGCAGGGAAAATGAATTTTGAGGAAAGGAGTGCTTTGCTCATAACGTATTGCAAGCACTCTCGGGACTAAGCTTCCAGCTGCTCCTGGGTCATTTGGCTAATGGCATATACCTCATCCCCTGCTAAGTGGGCAATGGCAATTCTAGTTAGTTCTTCTTCAACTGACTGTGTTTAGACCAAAGAAGAGACAGAATGATCTAATTATGGATGTTTAAAGGCATTATTAAGTGCTTTGCGTTTCTATCAAAAAAACAGAGTTGAGAGTTTTCAAGTGGGACTAAGACGATCGAGTTTTGTTTCAGGCTTTGCAGTAACTCACTGTGGTATAAGGAAGTTCTTTCATCTCTCTCAGTCTCAGTTTTCTTACTGGTAAAATTTGAGGGCTGGACAGCTTGAGTTTTAACATCATCGTTAGGTTCTATGACTTCAGAGGGACTGAGATAAGACAGTTCTGAGACCTTGGAGCCAAACGGCCTGAGCTCAGATGGAAATGCACCTTTTCCAGCTGTGTGAACTTGGGCAAGTCATCTCACCATTGGGCCCACTCTCTTCATTGCAAAAGATGGTACTATTTATCTTACTGATATATGAAATGTCTCAACATATATAGAGAATGTAAATGCTTCTTAGCCTACTATAACCACTATGTAATAATCTACTTATTAACTAGCAACCTATAAAGAACATTATAGTAACTTAGATTTGTTTTCGCTATGGATCAAACCAGAAATGGTTCTTTTTTTTACTGTAATATAAAAAGTCAACAAATAATGTCCTTGCTCTGGGTACTCAGATTGTAAAAAAGAATTCACCAAATGTGGATTCCACCTACATATTCTCTGAAGAGTCTGCTTAGAGTCTCCAGAATTACGTTAACTTGTGGATTCCACAGTTGCCCTCCTCTGCCACCTTCTAGGTCCTCCTTTCAGGTGAATGACTTAAGAAATTGCCCTTTTCAGCTTGTTTTTTCCTAAGAAATTGCCCATTTCCACTTGGACCATTTCAAATATGTTAATAAATTTCAAAGGCTGCTTGATTACATGTAAGAGATCAAGATATCTATGTTATAAAATTTTCCCTAGTCCCTTAAAAACATGAATATTCATGAAAAATTACCAGAAAATGTCTAGAATTCCTAGATTGTAGCCGTTACCTATAATAGACCCAGCATATATAGAAATCATGTTACTGGAAGAACTACACAATCTACAGTAGCCAGTTGTTAGCAGGGCTGCCAGAGAGCAATGTGTTCCCTTCTGAAATTACACGCTTATTGCTCATGTTGTTTTATTTGTTCTAAAGGTTAAACTTTTGCTGCCCTTAAAGTATTGTATGTCATTCTTTGAAAATCATATTAAAAATGCTGAATTCAGGGTTTTATTTCCATATAACTTACTAGTTGGAAGGAGAAAGAGTCATTCTTTACATTTTGTTCTCTCAGTGGAAAGAGATCATTTAGAAACAATAGCATCTACTTTTCTAAACAAGGGAGTTATTTCCATCCTGGGGCTCATATGTCTGAGAATAAGCCAAACATTTAATGGTTTTTTTTACTGAGCCAAGAACCATTTGAAGTGTGTTCTAAAACCAAAGGACAGGAGAAAGGAGTAAAAGAGAATTTTAGCAACCGACTTTAACTAGAAAGAAAGAATTAAAAATGCTCCAACTGTGGCCTTTTGGAAGTTATTTCAAATCTACCCAAACAGCAAATGTTTTTCGGGTGACAGGTAAGAACCTGTTGATTTCAGAATTTATCCAAGTCACCCTCAGGGCCAAAATGAACAGGTAGACTCGTTTCAACTTGTCTTTCTTGTGAGCGTTTCTGAGAATAAAACTTCAGAAATAATGACATATTTTAGCGCTATCCTTCCTTTTTCTGCAACTATTAAGCTATTACAAGCTAAGTACATATTCTCTGAATTAATAATATGCTATTTTAAAAGTCAACCGTCTTGTTAATTTGCATGAGTTTCTGTTTTCCTTTGGAACACACACACTCTGGCTGTGTGTGTTCTTGCAGACGAATCTTCTTCTTATCACCCTTACTGTAGAACTAGAGGTGCCACAGCCCTACTGCAAGGAAAAGAAAGCTGCTCATATTCCAGGACTGGGGTGCCAGGGAGATATTGGAGCTTGTCTTCAGGTATTTCTGCTTTTGTGAATACTGATTTTCAGCTGGGACACAGTTCATTCTGCAACACCCTTCATCCCTGCCCTGGAAAATTGAGAAGGATAATATTTTATGTCAAGACCATATGAGCCACACCATTATAATATAGAATCATAGGGTATTAATGCTGGAAGGAATTGCTGATACTCTAGCTCATATGTCTAATTTTATAGATAAGAAAACTGAGGTATAAATAGACTAAATATTTTGTAGCTTAATAAAGAATAAGATCTGGAACTCAGGTCTCCTGACTTTCTTTCCTATGACATCTCTCCTGAACATCTCTCCTGACATTCTCATTGTGTCATCTTGCAACTCACAAAATGTACTTGTTAAACAGTTTAATTATGTCTCAAATCTAATTTTCTCTCCTTTTCCAAGTAAAGCCAGCTTTCTATCAATATGTCTAATGTGAGTAATCCATTAGCTATGATTATTCTGTCTCCCTAATACAGTGACCCTCAACCTTTTTGGCACCAAGGACTGATTTTATGGAAGACAGTTTTTCCACAGTTGGGATTAGATTAATCTAATCTAATATAATCTAAATCTAGATTAGATTTAATCTAATGCCACTACTGATCTGACAGGAGGTACCAGTCCATGGCCCAGAGGTTGGGGACCCCTGCCCTAATGGACAGAACTATAAGAAGGTGCAGTTTTATGTTTTATTTCCATCATTTGATTTAAATGTGACTCTACCAGTTGGTATCATGATCTAGTAGTACAGAAGTTCAATGGAAAATTAATATCTCTTTGAATAACTTATAATTTTAGGATTTGATCGAATGGATACAGGAAGTGTTTGGGGAGATTAATGAAGTAAAGCAGAGTCTCCAGTAACCACTGAGTTTATCAAAATGGAGTGGTCACGTGGATCAGAAAACAGAGGTGCAGATGTATTTCAAAAACTGGAAACAGGCATCAAAACATTAAGACAGACAAAATGAAAGCACTACCTTTGTGTTTTTTTTTTTTCTCCTCGTGAGGAAAACGCTGGTCAGGCCCAGAGCTCAGCGTCAGTCCCTGTCTCTTGTCCAAATTTTTTGAAAACTTGGGCTTCCCTGATGGCTCAGATGGTAGAGAAGCTGCCTGCAATGCAGGAGACCCCGGTTCCCTGGGTTGGAAAGTTCTCCTGGAGGAAGGAAATGGCAATCCACTCTAGTATTCTTGCTTGGATAATTCCATGGACAGAGGATCCTGGCTGGCTACAGTCCGTGGCATCTCAAAGAGTCAGACACTACTGAGCAGGTAAAACTTTCACTTTCTCAGGAAACATTATCTGGTCATATGCACTCTCCCAAATCCCAACCCCAAATCTAACAGTGTTGTTCTAGGAAGGATATAAGGAACTGTCAGGAGCTTTGTAGATCAGTTTCTATGCTTGTTGGAAGCAAAAACTGCATCTTAAAAAAAACACTCAGGTGGTGAAGTGGGGGCAGCAGAGTTTAGGGAAAGCGAGAAGAGAGTCTGGGGTCTGTCTCTTCTCTGATGATCAGGGCTAGCTGGGAACCTGACCCTTCTGTTGCCACCTCTGTCTGATACTTTTGCACCTGGAATTGAGGGGAGACCTGTCTTCCTCTTCAGACACGCATTTAAGACCTGTTTTCTGCCACAGCCCTTTCTCAGCTTATTGCTTGCATGCCAACCCCTCTTTTCTCACATCACACTGGAGACTTTACCAATTATGCTAGACTCCAACTTCAAGTGCTCTTGTCCAAATCCTACCCGTCATGCAACTGAACTAAAACAGCCATTTGTTTGTTTGGGATTGAGTTCTGAAGGTGTCAAACTCCCCCTAAAACTGCTGCTCCTTCCCATGTCCATGTTCACCCCTAACTCCTCTCCTCTCCAAATTACTGCTCATACTCAGGGTGCTGTGGAGCCAGTGTGTTAGCACAGGTGAGCGTCTGGAGAGAGAAAACTGGCTTCCCTTCCAGCTTTCACAGATGTGGTTATATTTGTCACAGTTGAGGATAACAACCTCTCAGAAAAGCTGGCTATTGGCTAAAACTCTACTTTTTTTCACCTCTTGAGAGCTATCTGATACGTTTAGACCAATGTCTTCAAAGTGGGGTACAAGCACAATACTGGGTGTGCAGGCAATATTAAGACTTCCATTTGTATCTATTTTTATTTCTTCCTTTTTATTATCTACTCTTACAAACACTAAACAATGTACATAGAAGATTAGTACAGTAATATCTGTGTATAATTTATAAATAAATAAGATTTTCACTGATAGAAGCATATGACCAAAATTTCTGTAGACTGCTACCTTATTGGAGCAAGCACTTGGTGACCCAGAGTAAGTAATCAATAAATTATACTAGAGCGATTTGTTAATAGCTGGATAAAGCAAATGAAACTACTACTGTGCTCTGTGGCATGAAAAGTCTTTCTTCATCAATCAGTCCCACTTGTACCCAGTTCATGTTTAGTATCATCACTCCTAAAAGTGTTCAGGTAAAAGGAATTTTGTCTTCTAGAGAAAGTTATGTCAGTAGATTGGCAATGCATGGGATATAAAGTAACATAGATGAAACTAACGAAAAAGTCAAATTTTGTGGGCAAATTCTTAATGAGACCTGAGGTGAGCCTTGGGGTGTATTTCAATCGATTTAAAGGGACTTTAATTTTCTCATCTCAGAATTACTGAGAAAGTCCACACTCAGTCACCTTGTTTGTTATAAAGAAAAAATCTCCTCAGAATAGCTTATTCCTTGACATGAGGTTTTGAAATATTTAGTTTCACTTAGAAATATCCAAATGAATTTAAGGGTAAGCAGTCTAGGATTTAAATGAAGCCTAAAATGACAGGTTGATTGTCCCATGTAGCTGTGAGTCAGAACCTTTGAAGTTGTCACATACATGTTCTATACTCAGTGAAGACTATTCTTGTGGGACTCACATATTCTTGTGGGACATGATTTCGACAATGTATTAAAACCAAAGATAATGTAAAATAATTAATGCAAGGTGAAATACCTTGTAAAGTATAAATAATGTAATAGCAATGCAAAATAATCTGGAATTTGCCTGATTACACAAAGTCTGTAAGGGCTAATTGAGTGATTCTATGACCAGCCATACCACTTTAACTCAACATGGAATTGTTGCTGTCCTTTCATCATTTGAACCAGAGTAGCTAATTTTATTTTGAGAAACAACTCTTCAGTGAGAAATAGAACTTAACATATTTCTATAGAAAACTCATGCATTTCCAAGGAAATTGGATTCTGGAGAAACACAGGTGTCTGCAAAAACTTTCTTGTAAGGATTTGTGAAAGTTCTTTGGAAAATACTTCACCTTCAGAACTACTGGTGATAATCCTATTATGGAGTTCCTACTATGTGTTAAACTTTGTCCTAGGTGCTTTAATTAACTTTTCATTAGTCCTTCAAATAATCCCACAGAATTTAAAACTGAGATTTTGAGAGATTAAAGGTAGGCCTATCTCATTCTGGATCCTCTGCTCTTTAAAACTATCTCACTTATTGAAAAATTTTTAATTATTCAAAGTCCAGGAACTACTACAATAATGTATTTACTTTGTCCCATATGTCTGTTATGAATCTGGGCATTTCTAAGGTGAAAAGGGGGAGCAGAGAGTGAGAAGCACATGTGAAGAGATGTAACATTGCACTAACATTCTCCTTTTATCCATAGCATAAGATTGCTTTTCAAGGTAGTAAAATATTCAAAGTGAAGCTTTTCCCAAAATATTTGGTGGTAACAGTGCAGTGAGAAGTACTGGCAGAATAGGAATGATAGATATGAAAACATCTAGTGAAAAGAAAATAATTCTGAACCTCTCATGAAGGGTGATCTTTGGAGGATAGGAGAGGGCGGTGATTATCTGCCTTTACCATAGAAAGTAAAGGAACCTTGGACTTTCAGTGCCTGGGAAAAAAAGAGAGAGACCATCTGAGTGATCAAGACTGTTGGAGAGAAACTCTGAGAGAGGAGTTGAAACCCAGAGAGTAAAAGAAAAAGAGCAAGAAGTGTGGTTGGGAAGGATGGTGAGGTTTGAGAAGAGCAAGCTCTGAGAAGCTGATGAAAAATGTCTTAGACAAAGCCAGTCCTCTACAAGAAGACCACTTCTCATGTGCTGACTCTCAAATTTGCAGCCAATCTCAGTATAAATGGGAAGTAAGGGCAATATCCCCCTCTTCTGCCTGCTCAAGTGTGGCACATGATCTCTACAGCCAGTTAGAAGCCCTGCCAGGGCTTTAGAACTTTTGATTAATTTCAATTCAGTTCAGTCGCTCAGTTGTGTCTGACTCTTTGCAACTCCATGGACTGCAGCATGCCAGGCCTCCTTGTCCATCCCAACTCCTGGAACTTGCTCAAACTCATGTCCATTGAGTTGGTGATGCCATCCAACCATCTGATCCCCTGTCGTCCCCTTCTCCTCCTGCCTTCAATCTTTCCCAGCATCAGGGTCTTTGCCAAGGAGTCAGTACTTTGCCATCAGGTGACCAAAATATTGTGGTTTCAGCTTCAGCATCAGTCCTTCTAATGAATATTCAGGAGTGATTTCCTTTAGGATTGACTGGTTGGATCTCCTTGTAGTCCAAGATACTCTCAAGAGTCTTCTCCAACACCACAGTTCAAAAGCATTAATTCTTCGGTGCTCAGCTTTCTTTATAGTCCAACTCTCACATCCATACATGACTATTGGAAAAACCGTTGCTTTGACTAAACAGACTTTTGTTGGCAAAAGTAATGTTTCTGCTTTTTAATATACTGCCTCAATTCAGTTCAGTCGCTCAGTCATGTCTGACTCTTTGTGACCCCATGGACTGCAGCACACCAGGCCTTCCTATCCATTGCCAATTCCTGGAGGTTACTCAAACTCATGTCCATTGAGTTGGTGATGCCATCTAATCATCTCATCCTCTGTCATCCCCTTATCCTCCCACCTTCAATCTTTCCCATCAGGGTCTTTTCAAATGAGTTAGTTTTTTGCATCAGGTGGCCAAAGTATTGGAGTTTCAGCTTCAGCATCAGTCCTCCCAATGAATATTCAGGACTGATTTCCTTTAGGATGAACTGGTTGGATCTCTTTGCAGTCCAAGGAACTCTCACGAGTCTTCTCCAATACCATGGTTCAAAAGCATCAATTCTTTGGTGCTCAGCATTCTTTATAGTCCAACTGTCACATTCATACATGACTACTGGAGAAACCATAGCTCTGACTAGACAGACCTTTGTTGGTAAAGTAATATCTCTGCTTTTTAATATGCTGTCTATGTTGGTCATAGCTTTTCTCCCAAGAAGCAAGTGTCTTTTTATTTCATGGCTGTAGTCACCATCTGCAGTGATTTTGGAGCCGCCAAAAATAAAGTCTGTCACTGTTTCCATTGTTTTCCCATCTTTGCCATGAAGGGATGGGATCAGATGCCATGATCTTCAGTTTTTGAATGTTGAGTTTTAAGCCAACTTTTTTACTCTCCTTTTTCACTTTCATCAAGAAGCTCTTTAGTTCTTCTTCACTTTCTGCCATAAGGGTGGTGTCATCTTTAGATTTTTAGGGAGTGACAAAAATGAATGGGATCAGGTGGAGATTACTCACAGTAGTTGCAATGTAATGCATTCTCCAAGTGCCCATGGAGCCATCAGTGGTATCCTTCAACAGATCAGATTTGTGGCAGAGATCTGCCTGTATCTGCCTCCTTTAGTTCTTGCCAATCCCAGCTCTATAGCCTTGACACTGATACCCTTCCAATAAATTCTTTAGCCAGAATTTGTTTCTGTTGCTTGCAGTAAGAACTGTGATTATTACACACTGGAATGGATGTGTGTAATGCATGGTGAAAATGATGCCTGGAAGATGTAAAATAAAAGTTTCTACTGAGAAATATTTGGAATAAGTTGGATGAAGAATGAATTGTATCCCAAAGCACTATTTGAACAAAAGTCATCTGCAGTCTAAAGGGGGAAGAGAAATGAGCAGGACAGAGCCCTGCCAAACATCCCACTGAAACTAAGAGAATACAGGCTATCTTTTGTGTATGCACAAGAAGTCTGCACCAATTTAAATGTGGAAAGCAGAGGAGCCCCTTTTCTGGGTGCATTCCAATGATCCTCCTGGGTCATCACTAGTGGCTCTGTCGATACCTTATCATACTCTTCCTTATCTCCTCTATATACATGAACAGTCAGTCTCAAGCTCTGCAATGTGACTGAAATCTATACAGATCTGGAGAGATGGAGACTGAAACCAGCCCAAAGCTAATCCTGCTACTTTCTAAGCATCATTCACAACATGTTCCAGTGAAGACTATCTTGGGAAATTACCATAGTCATATTGACTCTGTAGAAATCCATAACTCAGCTCCCCAAAATAAGAACACACAACTGAATTCTATAATTAATCCACATTGTGGCAGTTTGTGAATTGTAAGTTATAAACTCACTGTTGAGTACAGCAGTCCTGCTGTTCCCAGAATGTTAATTTTCATGGCTCCATCCCTATAGCAACCTTTCCATTGCTAAGTGCCCATATTCTTCACAACCAAGCCTTGCTTGGCAGTGTTAAACTCTGTAAACCAGTATATCATTTGCCCTCAGAAAAACTCTTAAGGTTAACATGAATTTCATTTGAAGACTAGGAAATTGGAGCTCAGGGATACTAAGTAACTTATTCCACATCACACAGTCAGTAAATTGCAATGTCAGGAAAGAAATGCACCATGTTTTTAAACAGAGCTTAATGATATTGTTAAAGGACATTTGTTTTTATATAGATCTCTGTGTTATGATTACTGTCTTTTTAAGACAAGTATAAAGCATCATTTTCATAGGTGGGGTATTAGAAAGTCCTGCTGACTAAAAATACCTCTCTTATGGAAGAATGAAAGATCACTGCTACTAATGTATTGCTTTGGGTTAAGCATTTGTTTCACCCTTTGCCTACCCTCTTCTAAAATGCAAATGTCACTGGAAGGATAAGACATCATATCAATGGTTTTTATCCTTTTGCTCCTTTTAATATCTAGTTAAGTCAACAACAGCAAAAAAAAAAACAAGGATGACTACAAAAAAAGCCAAAGGTCATGAGAAGATGCTTAAGGGTGAAAGAGAAAAGAGATAAGACAAGCATCTGCTCTTCATAGTTTCCTGGTTCACGAGGGGGCTTCCTCACTCTCTACATCTCCCTGTCCACGTGCCCAGTCTCAGGACCAGAAATAGCAGTTGAGATGCCAGGACCATGCTTGTCCTAGCCCTCATCTTCCCTGCTGAAATGCAACTCTTAGTTCTGGGGCAGATAAAAATAGAGGCGGATGACCAGCCTCACAAATGTTTTTCCCAGGGTGTTTCCCTGACACTGATTAAGCAAAGGTGTGGAGTGGTCCCATCCATCTCTATAGTCCTCCACAGGGATCTCTTAAAACTACTACAGAAAATCAGATATGGCTGGCTCACAGGTATTATCCTCAGAAAATTCTTTCAGAAACCTACCAAGACACAATTCCCTATTTTACAAAGTAATGAATTCACAAAGTGTACAGGAGTCCTTACTCTTCTGCAATGCTGAAACTCAGAGATGAAGCAACTTTGACTGGAGCTCTGAAAGAGGTTCAACCTCTCTTAGGTGGTGACCTTTGAACATCAGAGTCTCTGAGTTCTCAGTTGGCCTCCGCTATCACCTCTATGGTATTTTAAATATTCAAGTGAATCCCCACTCTGGAAAACTCACATCAGGCATTCATTGAAATGAGTAAGACTTGCACACTCTTAAGATAGCTTTTATGATATAGAGGTCTCCAGTATGAGTTTATTAAAATATTAGATATTAGGCCATTTTGTAAGTTTTGCAACCTCCTCTATTTTTTCCCCTTTGACCACTGTATTAAAGGGGACAAAGATTTTTGCTTTTGTTTTTCTTATAATCCTAGAAAACTTCTGTTATTTATTTAATAATTTAAATTCGTTTAAAAATTTAAATTTATTTAAAGAGAAAAATAATCTGGACATTGACTGAAATTATTAGAAAAAATATTAGAAAAAAATTTTAAACCTTTGTATTTTCCATTAATTTAGATAAAAATTGTGAGAAAGATACAGTCCCCAAATATGAAGATAAACAATAAAAGTATAAAAACTATTAGCTAAACAGACTGAAAAGTCAAAAATCAAAACACATCTAATTATTTTTTATTAATGTAAAAGTACAAATGATATCCTATTTAGAATTTTTTTGTGTAATTATTTAATCAGTGTTCTGAGGCTCCAGTACTGTTGGCCAGTGGAACTGGAGGAACCCCTTCCTAACATCTATTTGCATTGTAGCTTGGATCCTTAGCTAATCCTGAGTATTGATTCTCAATTACTGATTTACACAACAGACTTACCCAGAGTCCCAGAAGGAGAAAGACCATGGCTCAGGACTTCATGGAGATATGTGTGCATACAGAAATACATGTCCAGTTGAGCGGCTGCTTAGATGGAGGTTAGATTGCAGATAAAGAATAATGATGGGCTTCTGAGAAGGGGTACACCTTAAAGGGAAAGGAGTAGGGACATATGAATTAAAAATAGCCCCCCAGGATGAGGGAGATAGAGGAGTACAATTTTGTTGTTTTTATTTTGTCACTAAGTCATGTCCTACTCTTTGGAACAGACTGTAGACCACCAGGCTCCTCTGTCCATGGGATTCTCCAGACAAGAATACTGGAGTGGGTTGCTATTTCCTTCTCCAGGGGATCTTCCTAACCCAGGGATCAGACCCTTGTCTACTGCATTGGAAGGCAGATTTCTTTACCACTGAGCTACCAGAAAAGCCTGCAGTTTCTGAGACCCTCATGTAGCTTTAAATAACCCATCACAATCCTGTCACGTGGGAGCGTCAGTTGAACCTTTGGGAAAAAAGTGTGTGTGTGTGTGTCCCATAAAGCAGGGTCACTAAAAAGCTATAGCACTTTGCAATCCAGACAGGATTACTGAGGGACACTCCTTGCTAAGAAAAAAGGCAGAAGTGAAAAATGGCCCGCTTGCATTGTAAAAACATGCTGTGTCAGCAAACTGTTGACCGATCTCTTGTAAATTTTGTCATCAAGATGGCAGGAGATAACCCCAGAGGTGAACCACCTCTCCATAAAGCTGTCAGGAAGAGGCAGCCTTAGCTACTATCAGCAGCACAACAGAGGACTTTGATATGTAACCACGGGTAACAGGTTTGAGGCACTCCAGTCCTGGCTTCTCCACCTCCATGTGGCCATCAGAAAGACTGCAATGTTGCAACGCAGCCTCCAGGACAGCTCGGCTCCCACTTGCGAGCAAATGGAGAAAGGCAAGTGAGAAAACACAGTGAACTGTCTTGTACACACAGGTTTCAAGCTCTGGAGGTTTGAAAATTTTGTAAGGAAAAACTACAAGAAAGAATCAGAGAGCTTCTTAGTAGTGCAACTGAGGTTTGGAAACCATCATCATTTGGAATATGTGTAAATGTGGCCTCACTGATACAAATACTCTTTAGGCCTATAACCTAGTAGCTGCTAAATAATCTTATTTTCTAGTTTTTCCCACTGCCCTATTATTTAGGAAGGTCAAGGAGAGACTGATACAACTCAGTGAATTATACAATTCAGCTGTACAAATCAAAAATTATCCAAAATAGTTTTTCTTTTTTAGAAACCATTTCTTTTAACAAAGTGGTCCTTTCATTCTGTGTTGTAAAAATTTATCAATTTGCATTGCAGTGTTTCTGTGGACTGGCTACCACTTCTAATAGAAGGTCTTTGAGATCAGAACATTTAATGTGACTTGGTTCATATCAATACTTAACACTTTTGGGTCTGATCCTTTTGAAAATGTGATGAAATATATGAATATTCTTCTCAGAAAGACACATGGATATATAACCCTAGAGTATGCCAGCTTCTAATTCCCTTCAACACTTCCTCTCCTCCATCATCTCTCATACCTACAGTCCCTCCCTTGCACCCTTGGAAAATCTTCCTGACACCAGCCTCCCTGCTTTCTCTACCTCTTTCACCAGCCCCCTTCTCTAGGGGTTCAAACCCAGGTCTCCCTCATTGCAGGCAGATTCTTTACCATCTGAGCCACCAGGGGAGCCTGCAAAGAAACTGAAGCAACTTAAAGATGCACAACCATTGTTAGGCACCATGTTAACTGCTGAGGCTGTAAGGAGAAAGATGATTTGGTCTCTGCCCCCAAGTGGCATGATAATCTAATAGGAGTTATATCAAGTAAAAAGGCAATTGTGTGAACCCATAAAAGGTGCCTTGAACCCTGCCTTGGGGCATCAAGAAAGTCTTCCTAAAACAAGTATATTTAAATTGAGAGTGAGCCAAATAGACTTGATCTCTGGAAAGGGTAGTTTGAAGCAGAGAACACTGAAAATGTTTAACCTAAAATCCATCCTGTGAAACAAGACTATACAGGATAGTGGAGAGGGGAAACAGGTGTGGGTCAAATCAAGGTGCTTTAATCATGGGCTAATATTTAAAAGCCACTTGCATTTAAAGCTTGTGATAGTCATAAGATTGGCTCAGTATGTGGGACAGATGGCACAGAGCAGACATTCAGTACATCTTTGTTGAACTAATATAAGAAGGAATAGAGAAAGGAGATTTATTTTTCTGGATAGTTTATTTGCAAGCACTTTGGGGTAGTATGCAATGAGGGAAATTTTTCCAGCTCTTATTGATTGTTTTCCTTGTAGAGCTTTATGATTTTGCTTAAAATATTAAAAACTCCACGACTCAAATTGTAAGTATTAATTTAGATTCTGATACCAATGACAAGTTACATCTAAATTATCAACAGCCTTAGGTTATCTATTCTGTTCTTTGGGCCTCCTGCCTTCATCAATGAGTATATTTAGAAATTGATAATGAGAATCATCTGTATGATTAAAAAGTCTCTGAGAGAAGCAGAACCTTTCATTCCAAATATACTCAAAATATCAAACCACAACATATTTCAGGATGATCATGAGGGGAATATTGTCTGCTGGAGAAAAGTCCAGTACTCAGGATTCAGGTGATCTATAATTGGTTAATTGCTTAGCCTTAAGGAAATGATCTATATCTTATGGTTTTGAGAAAACCTCACTCTTTTCTAACAATGTATTTTTTTACTCTACTCTTTTACTCAATGATGTAAGAATTTATAGTCCTCAGAAATATGTATGTATATTCCACAACTGGTCTCTCACTCATTGCCTTATTATTCTACACTAGAATCATTATAGGAAAATCAGGAAGGTGTATTCATGCATGCTAAGTCACTTCAGTTAGGTCCAACTCTTTGCTACTCTGTGGACTATAGCCCACCAGACTCCTCTGTCCATGGGATTCTCCAGGCAAGAATAACTGAGTGGGTGGCTATGCCCTCCTCCAGGGCATCTTCCTGATGCAGGGATCAAACCCACATCTCTAATGTCTCCTGCATTGGCAGGCTGGTTCTTTACCACTAGCACTACCTGGGAAGCCCGTGAAGATGTATAAGCTTAATTAATTTGAAAGCTAAGATCTTCTAAGAAGGTAACACTATAATTGCACAGTTTCTTTTTCTTCCTCTTTGGATTAGAAAACCATCACTTTGAGAGAACACTGGTAGGTAAAAGACCCACATAGAATGAGAGTAACACTGAATAAAGACACTGGGTTTATTGCACAACTTGTAATATGAAGTAGGTCCAGACATAATCCAGACCTAGATTCTCACATCATTTTGCCCAGTACAAAGCTTTTCCCCAAGGGCCACCTTATTGTTTATGGGCTCATTAAGGGGAGAGTATTTACAGCCAATACTCTGCCGAAATCAGAGCAGAATATATACTAAACTCTTCTACTGAGACCCAGAAGTATATAATCTTCCACTTTTCTTAACCTTAGTGTCCTCATTAGGGATTTTGGAAAAGAAAACAATCTTTGTGTCTTTGTTCTACCACTTACCGATTATGTACTCTTAAAAATATCATTTAATATGTCTTATTATCCCAATTTTACTGAGGCATATGCTAACACCTACCTCACAGGGTTGTAAGAATGAATGAAATAAAATTAAGTGTTTCAAAAGTAGTCATGTAAGGTTTTATCAGATAGTTCCCTTTGCTGAGGCAAGAACATGTAAACATGCTTCCAAATGAACAACAAGAGGTTGACATTTTTATGCTAGTTCCTTCAATTTTCCAGAACATACATACTCAGCATATGTTTATTCTTCCATTCAACAAATACGTATTAACTGTGCATTTTTAAGGTTTTAATTATTGGGGATAGTGTGGCACTCAAGTCACTTTTTGGGGACCAACAGATACAGAGAGTGAGCCAAGCATTACCATGACATCAAAGGTCAATTTGTACATCATTTTCATTAGTTTAAGTCTTTCAAACCACACGTTGAGCCCAAATTCTGAATTAACTGAACTGACAGAACTGTATGCCATCCCAGGAATGTCTCATAGAGTAGCACTGTTCTGTAAAAATAACTTTGTCTTATATTTTAAAAAAAACCTGAAAGATCCTGGAATGCCATTTCTTTCCAAAAGAGTAGCCATATTTGAATTTTCTTAGCAGCTTGCTGAGAGAGTGCAAAGCTAACAAGAATCAAAACAGACTCTTTACATAGTTTGTTTGGGTCTAGAGGAAATCTGTCCATGAGCTTTTGTGAAGGGGCCAACATGTCAGCATATGCCTGACTACAGTGAGTTTATCTTTCAATTGATTTAGTCCATTCTGAGGAATCAAGATGATGCAAGAGTGTGGCACGTAACCAAGCTCATTCTCTTTTCATTGACAGAGGTGCTAGAAATGTCTTTATTCTTGTGGATCACTTGATCAGAGTCAGATACTATGTTTAAATTCCTATGATAATTATTTTTTTTCTGATTTAAGATTATATTAACATATGATGTAATGTTTGCAACAGTAATGGTCATCAACAGCAAAGAGATAGAGTGGATCCATGTTTCTGCTGCCTTGCAGTTTACATGCAATTTCCTGGAACATATGTTCTATTAATGGAGTTTGAAATAAGGCTTTCACCTTCTGAAAATGCTTGAAATTGAGTTACAATGGTGGTGGACATGTTTTTGTGGTATTCACACAGATAATTCAGTCTCGGATATTCCAAGAAAATGTTGTCCTCTATTCAATGTCTCTATTTCTTTGAAGTTGGCTGGTATATGTGAATACCAAGGGTAAGAACTGAGGTTAAATTGAGATCATGCACCTGGGTAGCAGTCACTTCAGGCTTCTCTTTCTCCAGGTTATTTGCACAATTTCTCCAGGTTGTTTGTTCAAGCCACAGAACTCTAGAGAACAAGATAGCAGGTGCCAGAGAAGTACAGCCCACAGCTGACTAGAGAGCGGCTGTGCCCAGCACCTTGTTGTCATATAGCAACATGCGAAGCACTGCCAGGACCACCGAAACACATGGGGTTAGAGGGAGCTGTGGTCTCACAGAAGCAATAGAGACATGCTAAGGTACTGAAATGCCAATGCAATGTGGTATAAATGCCAATCTTATTCTTATCCACAGGCTGGTGAAACCTGGTGGCATATGGTTATACATAAAATCAACAAATATTACTTGAGAACCTAATATGCCGAAGGTGTACACACACACACACACACACACACATGCAAACAAACACACACACACACATGTAGTTAAATGTAAAAGACCTTTGTATAACAAGGTTTACTGATTATGTAAGAGTTTTTAAATAACAGGAATTAAGGGTCTAACAAATTCATGCATGCTAATCTTGTTTCTGGTTAAACATCTACTGAATGATGTTAGGTCTCTGAATAAAACATTAAAAACCTAGGTTTTAATTCTGGCTTTTCTTAACTTTGCTTAAATATGATTGTGTTTTTTTCTATTCACATTTGGAATATGTTTTAGCTATAGAATAAAATAACTCTGGAAGATGGAGGCTGAAGAAAACCTAGCCAGCCTGACCTTAATTATCAGGAAACAAAACATATGCCAAGTCCATTGCTATCAACACGGTTCCCTTTTCCTTTCTCCTCTGTTGTCTGCAAACAAATGCTATGTCTGGTCATCAAGATCAAGGAAGTCAGTTATCAAGTGGCAGAACCTTAGTGACTGTTCTCCCTTAGCTCCTGGAAACTCTGAACTCTGCTCCATGCCTTCTGCTTACTTGATCTCAAAGATGCACCTCCCATATCTTTTGTATTCATAAGTCACATTGGCTATCAGCTTTGCCCTGACATATCTCTGGTTTCTTCTTCCTTTTATTCTAATAGTCTTTCGTCTCTCTCTCTCTCTTTTTTTTTTTTTGTCTTTTGTCTCTCAAATACTCAAGTTAAAAGAGCCTTGTGCCAATAACAGGTGGAAAACAACAAAATGTGTTCAAGACCTCTACAAAGTTGAATGTGGCCGGCGCAGGACCATACAGAGATTTACACAGACAGGATTGGAGAAATGGGGCTTAGTTAGATAAAACTTTAGAGTTCAGTGGTGAAAATTTTGAATTTTTACCCCAAGCATAATACAATATCAATGTAAAGTGTTCTGTTAGTTGCTCAGTTGTGTCCAGCTCTTTGGGACCTCATGGACTATAGCCCACCAGGCTCCTCTGTCCTTGGGATTTCCAGGCAAGAATACTGGAGTAGGTTGCCATTCCCTTCTCCAGGGAATCTTCCCAACTCGGGGATCAAACCCGAGTCTCCTGCATTGCTGGCAGATCCTTTACCATCTGAGTCACCAGGGAAGACCATCAGTGTAAAACGGGAGGTGTAAACAACAGATGCTGAACATTCATGAAGGAAAAAGGTAATTATGAGTTGTGTTAGGGAAGACTTGCAGAGAAAAGAGCCTTTAAGAGAGGGCAAAATATGCATGGCTCAAAAGGAGGCAGGGGGGTCATGTATGTAAATGTCACGTCTAGATGATGCTAAGTTGGTGTTTCTGGTTGGAAAGTGTGTTTGAGGGGAGTGGTAAAGGATAGGTGTGGAATACTAGAATGGA
Organism: Odocoileus virginianus; assembly: GCF_023699985.2. Lineage (NCBI taxonomy): Eukaryota > Metazoa > Chordata > Mammalia > Artiodactyla > Cervidae > Odocoileus > Odocoileus virginianus. Next base: position 39,987,929 of record NC_069686.1, on the reverse strand, counting down.
GTCATACTATGAAAGACTAAGTTTAGACTGATGAATCTGTGCTTTGTCCTTCAGAACCACCCTTTTCCTGTCCCTTATTTGTCTCCCAGAATCAGCTTTGGGTCCTATTTTCTGTCCTTATTCACTCACATCATGGTGAAGGGGTACCTCCATCTGTTATAAGTCTTTGTCAGTTTCTTCATAAGGCAGATGGTCTATTTCTGTCTCTAGACTTTTCCAGGTCTCCTTGAGGTTTTCATCCTTTATCCCTGGGAATTTATTGCTCATGCATCAACAAATACCAATAGGTAGATGAGTTTAGAGAATGAGTTTTAATAGATTTATTCACCAAAGAGCCACCCTAACACATTAACTAACGTCATCCTCTGTTCATAAGATACAATGGCTAAGAGGAAGGTCAACACAATTTAAGTTGGGATTAGGTCAAACTTTTTATTGGTTGTCCTTGGATTTTTTTATGGATTTGTTTTTCTTCCCTGCAATGATTTCATTATTCAATTTATCCTTTTGCATGAACCCAAAGACAAAGAAAGTTATTAGATATGTCCTATTTTCCCAGCACCACTTACATGGAAAGATACTCAACCTCATTTATTAGAGATATTTTGCAAATCAAAACTGCAGTGATGTATCACCTCACACCAGTCCGGATAGCCATCATCAAAAAGTCTACAAACAATAAATGCTTGAGAGAGTATGGAGAAAAGGGAACACTCATGCACTGTTGGTGGCAATGTAAATTGCCACAATGTAAACTGATACAGCTACTATGAAGAACAGTATGGAGGTTCCTTAAAAAACTAAAAATAGAATTACCAGCAACCTCACCCTGGGCATATACCCAGGTACATGGAAGCAACCTAAATGTCCATCAACAGAGGAATGGATAAAGAAGATGTGGTATATATATACAGTGGAATATTATGTAGCCATTAAAAGGAAAAAGATTGGGTCATTAGTAGAGCCTTGGATGGACCTAGAGAGTGTCATACAGAGTGAAGTAAGTCAGAAAAAGAAAAACAAATATTATATATTAATATGTACATGTGAAATCAAGAAAGTTGAAACAGATGATCTTATTCACAAAGCAGAAATAGAGACATGGATGTAAAGAACAAATGTATGGATACCAAGAGCAGAAAGGGAGATGAGAGGTTTGGGAGATTGGAATTGACATATATATACTACTGACACTATTTATAAGTGATAACTAGTGAAAGAATACTATATAGCACAGGGAACTCCACTTCAAGCTCTGTGGTAACCTGAATGTGAAGGAAATCCAAAAAAGGAGAGGATATATACGTGTGTGTGTGGCTGATTCAATTTCTGTACAATAGAAACTAACACAACATTGTAAAGCAACTATACTCCAACAAATTAATTTTAAAAACATATTAGATGTGTCCCATTTTGTAGCTGAGTTTGGCTATCTGATGCAAAGAGCTGACTCATTGGAAAAGACCCTGAGGCTGGGAAAGATTGAGGGCATGAAGAAAAAGCGGATGACAGAAGATGAGATGGTTGGATGGCATCACAGACTCAGTGGACATCAATTTGAGTAAACTCGGTAGACAGTGAAGGACAGGGAAGCCTGGCATGCTGTAGTCCGTGCTGTCACAAAGATTTAGACATGACTGAACAACAACAATAAGCTGAGTCTGAGAATAAAACTATGTGCCTGCTTGTTTTTTTCAGATAACCTCAAGCCTTTGCTTCATTAGTAGTTTCAGTTGGACATGGACCTAAGAAAGAATAGGAGGAAAGAAGGGAATGGGAAAAGGGGAGTTTAAATCTATGCTCATTTAAAACTGAGAATAGCATCTTTGGGAAAAGATGAAAACTTATTTTTTTTCTTTTTTAAAGCTTAGACTCTTTCTTCTTTTCAGAGTTCAATAAGATATCCACTTGTTTCTTGTCAAGTCTTCGAGAAGTCTGCCTCAAACATACCACTAAAGAACTGAGTATTCTCCTTAAATATTATAATACTGTTTTAAAACCTAAGAAAAGTACATCTTTATTTGAGAATAATATTTTTAAAGCAAATCAAAAGATTGGCCTAGAGCCCTAACAACTTACTTCTCTAATACTTACTTCTCAGAACTGATCTTTATCTCATTTCATATTCATTATGAGAATTTTGTCTTTTTCATTTAGAAAACTTTTGGTGGAATGCATGCTGACTTTCAGTTAAAAGGGAAGAAAATGCTGTCAAAACAGTCACATAGTCCTTCCTTTGTCATTTTCATACTTGCTGAAGAAAGGATCAGAGAATCCACGTGACTGTGTGCACATACGCGCATACACACTCTTTTCCTTCTGTGTCCCTCATACTCATAATCTATGGAAGTTTATATACAGAGCTCAAGAGTTAATCTCTTCTCAGTAACTGGATTCTACTGAGGAGGACATAAGAAGACAAAAGTCAAAGGACAAAAATGAAAAGACTTAACTGCAAAATGTTGAATTTATAAACACTAGCTTAAAGACATACACGAAACTATGTGCTCTGAGTGAAAATCAGTCACATTTTGAGTACCTTAATGTAGGCAAATTTCTTGGTCACCAAAAATTTGTCAGAATGTCTCCCAGAAAAAGTTTTAATTCATTGATTTTCCAGGCAAATATTTGTGTAAGTGTCTAGACAAACCTTTAAGGAGAGTGAAATGAGATTTTTTTCTTAACAAAAGCAAAATTTCAGTCTCAACTTTGCCAGACTCATCTCCTTCTCTTATGTGTCTTTCCATTCTGGCTTCTACCAGAATATTTGAGAAGTAGATCTTGGTTTGATTCTGAAGTTTTATTTGTTTGGGTTTTAATTTTGTGTGTGTGTGAGAGAGAGAGAGTTGAAATGAAGGAAGTAAATTGGTTTAATACTTTTTTGTTCCTAGCAAAGACAAAATCCACATGGGAAGGGTGGGCTGAAGCTGGCATGAACTACCCCAGAAATTTGCTCTTGATTTTTTTAACATATACAATCCCTGGATATATTTGAAATGAAGATGCGTTGGGCATCTGGGCAACTAAAGTATTTCGTAATGCTGTTCTTTTACAATGTCTTGCACTCTGTTTTATCTTACAGAGTATTTACCCCTGCAGAATAGATGACTGACACCAAAGTACAAACAGCCAAAGTATTACACCCTCCAAGAAGCAAAGCCAGCAGAGAAAATGCCCTTGCTCTTGTCACACTACATTTTTAGAACTAAGCAGCTGATTTTATTTTCTAATGAAAAAAATCTGTGAGTAAATTTTAATTGTGCTGTGAGGGAAAAAATCCATTTGCAATTGAATCCAATTACAACTCATTTGTGATTAAGATTTGGTAGTTAATATTGATGGGTTTATATTGTTTTCTTATTGCTATCTATGGAGAATTCAATATGAACAATATATTGAATACAAAATACATAAATGCCTATTGTTTCTTTAATCAATAAAAATTGGATTGGATTTATATGGTAAACATCAAAGAATCTTTTGTTAAAAGCATTTTAAATTAAAAAAACATGAATATGCATAAATGAAGAGCACCAGAGTTCCTGTCTAATGAAACTCCATAGGAAGACATTACGCAGCATTTAATATAGAGACTGCAAAGGAAAAAAATCAGGTTACCTTTAGATAATAAACCTCTCCAATTCCCAAATTTCCTCTTGGCAAAACATGTAAAGAAAGATAATTTTCTATGTGATTTGTCAGAAATTAGACTTGACAACAGATGTTTGATTTAATAGCTAGGCAGTTCACTGTTCAACTTTGAACTACATCACAGGTAGACAAAAGTTTGTTGTCTCAGTCCTTCCTGCACCTTTTTCACTCCAAGTTAATGGCCTCACAGAATGGGAGAATCTACCTTTGGCTTTGGAAGTTGCACTTGGCTTACATAAAGGAGAGAAAATAAAGCAAAATAACAAACAAACACAACCACAATAGATAACAAAGGGGAATAATTAAGTAAATTATAGGCTACCTGATAAGCAAAATCATGAAGACATGAATATATACAAAATATGCTAAAATATTTTAAAATGAAAAGGAAAACATTTATATTGTATTTTTAAGTGACAGAAGGTAGAATGGCACAATTATAAATACATTAAAAGATACATAGCATACTGAAAAGAAATGTACCAATAATTTTAATGATTTTTTAATCTAGTTTGGGAACTGTAATTTTTTCTTTAAATTTTTGAAATTTCCCAGTTTGTATAATGGGAATGTATTATTTCTAAAACTGAGAAAATACACACTGTCATGTGAATAAAAGTAAACTAATACTTTCCTCTGTGCACAAGGGGCCACCAAAAACTGAGGGGGAAAAAATGGCATCCAGGTGCCCATTTATTATAAACCATTTCCTTGCAAATCTAGAAAACAGGTAAAGCCAAAGGAAGACAGAATCAGGCTAATTAAGATATTGCTCCAACAAAGCTGAAGCCATAGCTATTGCATTCTCTCAACAACACGAGCGTGTTTTCCTGGCCAAGGCTCATTCCATAGGAATTGCTTCACTCTGCTCAAGTGTTTCAGCCAATCCCTAGTGTCTGATTCAACTGAGAGAAATGGCCTATTCCAGTTCTCTTCCCAGTAAACTCCAGCACTTAGGCCTTCAAATCAGATCACTCACTCTTGGGAACAATCTTCCCATGATATTTTGGCATTTAAGATATGTTAGAATGAATGGACAGGGAAACCTGGCATGCTGCACTCCATGGGGTCACGAAGAGTGGGACACGACTGAGCCTCTGAACTGAATTGAACTGAGAATGAATGGATTTATAAGTCTCAGCTGAACTCCCAACTTTGAACTCCCAATACTGAACCTCTTCAGGGTACACTGCGCAAAATATGATAGTTTTTCAAGTCTCATTAAAATATTTTTTCATTCTATTAACAGGGTTTTAGAGCAGAAAAGTTGTTTTTGTGTGACTGTTTCTTAGACCAGGAATAGGAGCTGGGTTCTCACCTGGCTGATGGAGCTTGGGGAAAGGCTATATTTTGCCTTTAAAAACTGGGCACATATAGCACAGAGTGGGATAGGCTTGTGTGGAGAAAACCAATATTTTCTATTCAGATATTGGGGGAGCTTAATATCTGCACTGGGAAGAGCTTAAGGTAGAACCTGATTTCAGGTGTACTAGTTCCAAGAGACTAAAACAATATGAAGTTGAGATCAATGCAAAAATATTTCACAGAGGAAATAGTTCTAGTTAAGCAGAATTACAGGGTCATAATTTCAAAGAGTATCTTATATCCTGGGTAGTATTTTTGAGATAGCAAGAGTGACAAGTCAGGCAAGATTAAAGGGTTGGAATGTATAATGTGCAATATAGGGATCATTTAAGAAAATCCTCAGTAGCTTGTACCTTAAATACACTCATTTCTAAATATACTATATTCTGCAAAATGTGTCCAAGTGTCTCATTTAAGTGTCAAAGGGAAAGATTAATGATTTTAACTTTATCTAAACTACTTGACCACTAACCCAATACACTACCAAGTAAGCAATACTAAGTCTCATAGAAAGATCAACACAAACATAAAAATTCTTTTAATATTAACTCATCTATTTCTACACCTTCTCAGATTGTAAGGCATTGCCATCAGTGAATCCTAACTTCCATATAGGTGGATTAATATTAGTTTATAACAAATAAAATGTGATATGCAATTTATTTATTGACAATCAAAAGTCCCAAAGACAATATAATGAAACAGAAATAAGTGGTATCTTATTTATTCATTTGCCTCTCATTGTTTTTGAAAACTTATGATATGTTAAACTTGATGTTGAGGTATAATAGAAGATTGCCAAGGAAATAAGACGTAGTTCTTTCCTTTAAGAAACTTGAAATTTAAAGATAAGAAATGAATGTGAAATATTTTAATAATGAAAATAGTAATGGTCAGATTAGTCCCTTCACCTGAAATAGTCTCTCCATCATCATTCCTTCTTCCTTCACTGTCTGATGAAGCACACCATTTCATCACCAATCCATCTAAAAAGTGCATACACCATACAAAAAGAAGCATCCAGAAAGTATATTCAACCCTTGCTAACTTTGTTATCACTCTAGAATCTCTACCTGCTTCTTATAATGTACAAAGGAATAGCTCTTCTGACAAGTTGAATCCTTGAATGAGAAATCCATGAATAAAAATAATATTTACCTACATTTATTACAAGATATCCTTGGTGACTCAGTTGGTAAAGAATCTGCCTGCAATGCAGAAGACCTAGGTTGATCCCTGGGTTGGGAAGATCCCCTGGAGAAAGGAATGGCTTACCCGCTCCAGTATTCTTACCTCGAGAATTCCATAGAGGGAGAAGCCTGGTAGCTACAGTCCATGGGGTCGCAAAGAGTTGGACACAACTGAGCGACTAATACTAATACATTAGATCTACTGCCCAGTACTGTGCTAAGTACTTAATATGCATTGCACTATGAGTATTTCCTGAACTAAGGACCCAGTTTTGTGACAGAAAAAATTAACTGATTAAGAGGCTATGAGATATTTTGATCTGATAAGATGCTAATCTGCTGTCAAAGGTACTGTTAGAAAGTGTAAGGATCAGATGTTCACCTGACCTAAGGTTGGTTAAAGAGGTCCCTCCAGGTTCTGGGAGTCTATGAGAGACCCACATAGTTCTTCAGAGGAACTATGTCTACAGAAATATTTCAGAATAGTGAGGTTGAGCTGCAGAGTCTGAAAAGTGGAGGGAAAGAATTGGAAAAAACCCTCACATCTGAAACATTTTTAGGGGGAGAAGCACATCATTGTCTAGTTGGGTTCATTCATATCCAACATCCTTATATCATTCATCATTCTTCACATGGGAAGGGAGGCAGGAGGGGGTTTCAGCATGGAGGGGACACATATATACCTATGACTGATTCATATTGATAGATGGCAAACACTATCACAATATTGTAATTGTCCTCCAATTAAAATAAATAAATAATTTTTTAAAAAAAAGAATTGACTGCTAGTCAATTCCTTTTCTTTATTTGCCCATGAAATCTAAAAATGTGTTGATAATCACATTAATACACCTTTCAAAAGCTGAATTCCTCTTTTCATTCATTTGTGTGTGCTTGCCTTCCAACCCAAGAGCTGGGAGTAACAGCAACTGTGGTTTGACAAAATTGGACAGCTGCCTTTATCCCAGAGCTGTACAGGCGACAGTCTGACTCCAGATTCAATGCATTTTAGACTTAGAGTTACTTGGCTAGGAATAAGAGAAAGATCACATAATATTTGTGATTTGATATTCCCAATTACCATATAGAGTTAAACCTTTGCATATTAATTAAAATATGAGAGCACTCCTTTCTCAAAGGATTTGTATCCCAAATGATTCCAGTAACCGTGGGACTTGATGACTTATGTTCTCATTGTGTTGCCTTGGATTATGATAAACCAGCAATTGCAAATGGTAGGGCTTAGGTCTAGGTCGTATATGGACCACGGATGTATTCAGGGATGCTGAACAAGTGTTTAAGAAATAAGGAATCTACATAAGAGTACAGATTTCTGACTCCTGTTGGACATTCTTGGTGAACAACAATCAGCTGTTTCAAGTAGCACTTACTCCATTAGACACAGAGTGTGATTTCTACTTTGCCACGAGTCCCCACTGAACTGAACCATGCCTTTTCCACCTTTCATTTAAATTACCTCCTTTTCTCTGTCTGCATTTGAGTTTACAATTCTAAGCATAGGCTCTGATATGAAATTCATGAAATTCACGGTTTTTGAAAGTGGTAAACACCTTGAAAATAAGTGGCATTGTACCTGTAGCATAAATGTGAAAAATAAATATAGCACTAACTTGCAGATGAACACTTAATTAAAGAAATAAAACCTGGAATATTCTTTATCTTGGTTTGGCAAATCATACATGAGTAAACACCATTGTTTGCTGCTATGAATGGACACATTGTATTTTTATTCATTTGCATGTTGAAATCATAATACCCTAGGCATATTTGAATTGTGTATATGATAAAACTGTGGGCCAATTTGCCAAAGCCATTACATTTAGAGGCTGGTATTTGATCTATTAAGTTTCTATAGCTTTCATCTATTCTGCATTGATCTGTGTTGAATGAACTTCGAAGTGTTGGCCTTCAAAAAAAGCTGCAGTTTGCATTGTTTCCATTAGATGGCGCAGAAGATTTTTAAGGTCCCAAACAAACAGGCGCATTGGCAAATTCTGTGTTATCACTATGTGTAAACACCAGCAGATTCAGTCCCACCACACTAAATTTAAGGGAGGAGTTATTTGGTAACTCATGAACTATTTTTCCATAAACACTTGAATAAGATATGAGACCATTTCCTTTGCAATCCAAGTCTATCATTCCTTGGTTATAGCCCTATTCCTTATCAAACTTGTGAGAAATTATACCAAGTATTGCAAAAGATACGGGATAGAAAAAAAAGAGAAGGTCACTTTTACACAACATGGAGCAAGGGTCAAATCTGAAGCCCACGAGATATTAACCAAAATTTCTAAAAATTTTGTCATTATCTATAATTACCAGAATATGTTGTTAGACCATTTATGGTCATTTTTGTCCAATCACCTGTTTAGTTTTCCCACTAATATTATTTTTTTCCTTTTGATAATTTAGGATATAAAATGGTTTTCAATACTTTGGATAAACTTGGACTTAGTCACATCTAAGTTCTTGTATTATTCCAAGTGCCAATTATTCTATTATACTTCCTCATTTGTGACTTCCAGAGTTTCTTGGGGTTCTGGAGGATTTGAGCATTGCTTTATTTTAGAGTCCAGAGTAAAGTGTCCCACGTTTATTTTATTGGTAATTTAACTGAGCATGGCACTTGATTATGGTCCATATGTAGAGAAAGGGTTTGAGCCTGAACCATTAAGATGCCTGATGACTTAGCTTGGGTATCCTTAATTCTTCCCTTCACATGTGTTGAAAGACTTAGGGAAGTCCCACGAGACTCCATGCACTGGCCAACAGGCAAGCCCAGTGTTTTATATAAACAGGAAGAACATTTTCTACCAGATTAGAAGGCTCAGCATACTTGAACCAAAATCTGTGGAGCCAGGAGTGCAAGTACACAATATTTGTATACTGCCCTTACATGTCTCATGCCCCATAATTAGTGCAATCTCTTCTTCAAGAGACTCATTTCCATTATTCTCTTCTATACAGCTGTCTAAACATTTATGCTTCAAAGTTAGGCCCATCTTGGAAAATCACAGCTTAAACTTATCATCGGGTCATGATGATAATGCTGAACACTGGACTGCTTTGACCATCTCTCCATGGAGATATGAGCACAGACAGCAAAATAGATTATGAGGAACTAGTGGTGGAGGGGCTACATTTAATTCTATGTCCTTTGCATCCCCCTTGAGGTAGCCTTCTGGAGACAAAGAATGTAATTTTTTATACAATATGTGGTCCCATTTCAATAGAAATGGAACGGCTCTAAGGTGAACTGAGGACTCAAGGTAAAATCTGCACACCTTGAAAAACAGTACAGTGAACAATGCATCATTGTTTCAGAGGATGTCTTGGAAACAGAACAATTAGAAATAGGAGGATTTTGAGCTCAACTGAGGTGGCTCACATACAATTGGAAAGGCAGAGGGAGCAAACTCCATGAGGCTTTTATGAGAGTGAACCTGTGGATATCAGGACTCTTATGGGGCGCTAATGGCAGGCTTCACTTAGCACAATTAGCATAGTTGATAAATTTGAAAGAATTAAAACATAAACCTTAAAGAAATAAAACTAGATTAGGAGAATCTTAGGACGTTCTTCCTAAGCACTAGATAAGGGCATCAGAAGATCTAAGTTCAGTCCTTATTCTTACTTATACTGAGTTAAAATTCATATCACTAAAGCTTCCTTTTATTGATTCTATTTTTAGCCACATAGGCACACAGTATGGTGGGTTTTCTGCCCTGTAGGAAGCAATCAGCACTTCTTTGTTGTTATGTTCATTCCTTCAGATCCATAACACACACACACACCTTTAAATCCTAAACTTGCATAGTGTGGGTATTCTGCATTAATCTTTCTAAAATTCTTTGGTGCTTTATTTTTTTTCATTTCATAAATGCTTGATCATTGTAATTGCATACTCTAGAGCACACACACTTGTTCAAATCTGAATAACACATGTTCACTTCCAAATAATAAAAGCTGTGAACTTGTTTATATGACAATAGTACTAATATCAATCCAATAAAAAGATAATATTTCAAAAAAATAAAAATACTGACTTTTAAAGAAATGAGTAAGAAGCAAAAGCCAGGAATACCAATATAATAAGAAACGGAAAGTTTGAAATTAAATGACTATTTGGTTTTAGAATCAAATACCCTATATTTACTTTTAATAATTTTATTATTATTTATTCAAATCTGAAAAGAAGGCATTTGGTTGGATCAAAAGCAGATATACCTGTATAACTTCTATTCTAAATTCTTTTGCAGATTCTACTCTTTTTCAATTCTGAGTAGATAAAATAAGTGTGGAGAGAGAAATTGGGGAGAAAAGCTAACCTTTATTTTGAATGGTGAAAATTTTTTTAGATGTGAAAGGCACTATTTTCAACCCAGTTTGAGTTTGATTTATGCTATAGATTGTCTTGTCCAATACCGGCTGTAAGTTTGAACTGATGTTGTCACTTCTGATCTCAGTTTGGAGCCTATGGAAAGGTGAAAAGGAGCTCGACAAAAACTCAGGTTCTCAGAGAAGAGCAAAGTTAAATGTTCCATACAGAGACTGAAAAATCTGACCCTGGAGTTAATGACAACATCAGTTTTTTGGGTTTTTTTTTCCCGCCACTATATTAAAGAAAATCTCTCTATCCTGAGAAATACCTGTCATATGAGTTACAAATGGGTGTTCAGGAAGAAAGAAAAAGATTCCATGAGTTCAGAAATCTCTGGATACATTATAACCCTCTTTGAAATTCACAATCTACATTAATACAGTAAGTATTCTGAGAAAAGCTGTTCCAAAGAGTCCTGGTTAAGAGAAATGTTTCCAGACTTAATTGGCCAATATCAACATCTAAGAGGATACTTGAGCATATTAGCTTGAGAGAGAAGTAGAAGATGTTAAAATGATAGTATTGAAAATTAATGACATAAAGAATGTTTTCAATCCCTCTGTTGTAAACAGGTTCTAAGGAAAAGTCTACTTTCCTTCCACCAGTTCTAATCTCCCATTAGGCATTACGTAGGAGAGCATAAGAAATTACCACAAAATAAGGGAAACCAATTTGGCTATCATCTAAAGACCCTGACAAATGATTTGATTTGGAAAAAAAAATTACAAATCAGCTTTCTGTCACAGGCTAAAGTATGAAGAGTATTTTATTATAAAAACTGAATTTCATCTCCAACTTCTTAAATACTCCTATTTTCATACTTTATATCTCTTTCTGTGGGTCTCCACCATCATTATCCATTGTTAAACTTTCTACATTGGAAAGGAAGGTGTAACTGCCATTAAACCCTAATGCAGAGAAATCTGCACTTATGCATTAACCCTTTTACAAATTATTGCAAAGTAAAATTTTCTATCCATATTAAAGGAATTTTAGGCTGCCATTAAAGCTTGCATAAAGGTCTTGAATTAAACAATTATAACATATATGGGTTTACTACAAATCTTATTTTTATTTTAAAATTTCCTCTTATGAAATTATTCCTTATGCTTTTTTTAATATAAAAGAAATGGATTTATTTCATGGTTAAGGATTTTCAGGGTGGAGTGTGTACAGTTTATATATGTAAATACACATACTCTCATGAAGTAATATTGACAATAAATGAACAAATGAATAAATAGATTTTACCTACTGAGAAAACTTGCCTACACAAGCTTTGGCAGTTCTGTTCAAATATGTGTGTGAGTGACACAGATTTCTCAATTCACCTCACCCTATTACTCCAGGGCAAATTGTCAGGTGGATGTGCAACAGGAGACCAAGATAAGATTTGTTTTGATTTTCAGCTAGCACTAGTATACTTGAAATTTTTCATTCATTTTTTTTTTTTTTTTTTTTTTTGCAAAATCTACTCAGAGTGTATGAGGAAGAAATATTAATATATCAGATGGAAAGACATATGCAGGACAAAGGCAAGGACAGAGGATTAAGTGAATGGCCTGGAACATAAAAGACCACAAATGGAAGTACAGTGCCCAGATGAGAAGTCTTCCCACTAGTTTATTCCCTGTAATGATTCACCTTCATCTCTCATCGACTTTCTCTGAATAATCACATGAGAACCATAAAGAAATAAGGTATGTTACTTAGAAACAAAAAGCATGATCAAAGGGAGAAGTCAGATACTGAAAAGAAGGAGCAAAAGAAATAATGTGAAGTGCTCGCTGTCCCAGAGCATTGTCTGCTCTGAGAAAGCTGCGCTTAGGGAAATTATGACCTGGACTCACACCGGGGAGGAGCAAGGTGGGAAAGGCTACGTGTAGGCTGAGCTAGCCCTAGGCATCATTGTGAAGTAGGAGCTTTGTATTTTTTACTCCTATCTTTCAATGCAAGAAACAGAAAACCCTATCAAGACAAGAGCCATTAAAAAAAAAAAAAAACCACGAAATTTAATGGTTCGTCTAACTGGAACCTAGGGCCAGAACAGACCTCATTCAGAAGCCAAACGGGGATCAGGAGGCTATTTCTGTAGTTCTGTTGCCTTCACGCCACATCCTTGACGTTGGCTCTAATTTCAGGTATATTCCCACGATGTTGTCCCAAGATGGCTGCCAGCAAGTGCTTGGCTGTGTGCTTCCTTCTTTGGGTCTGTCAAGGAAGGGAAAAATCTACCTGTTATCATTCTGAGCAAAATCCTCTTGGTTCACTTTGATAGTACCAACTTAGAACACAAACCACTTAGAACACAAATCACTGAAGGAGGGCAATGTAACGTAATTGCCCTCTGACTGACTAATGTCTGAGTTATGTACCTATTCCTAATCATTTGCCAAGATCATAAGAATGGCTTGCTCAGATTATCCTAATGCAATTAAGGTCCACCTCTGGAAGTAGGAATGAGTTCAGTCCTACCCAAATAACTAACAGTGAGGGCAAGATGTGTGCATGTGTGATTGTGTGTGTATGTGTGTGTTGGGGGTGGAACATTGCTAAGAAAAACATAGACTCTATGGCAGGAAGGATGAGATGCAGTGTCAAACAGCAATCCAGGTGGGCTGCCCAGTATAACACTCCCTTTGTAGATCCTAAATCCTTGACTCTAAGTATTGAGCCAGAATCCCATTTAATGAGGACCTAAATTCAGTTAGCCCCTTGATTCATATGAATTGACTTAACTCAGAAATATTTCAGAACTTGCTTGAAGGCCTACCTACAGAAACATTTTTGAAGAAAAAAAAAAAACTTGTATGAATGCTTATGTGCCTATATATGGAGAAGGCAGTGGCAACCCATTCCAGTACTCTTGCCTGGAGAATCCCATGGATGGAGGAACCTGGTAGGCTACAGTCCATGGGGTCACAAAGAGTCAGACATGACTGAACGACTTCACTTTCACTTTTCACTTTCATGCATTGGAGAAGGAAATGACAGCCCACTCCAGTATTCTTGCCTGGAGAATCCCAGGGGCAGAGGAGCCAGGTGGGCTGCCGTCTATTAGGTCACACAGAGTCGGACACGACTGAAGTGACTTAGCAGCAGCAGCAGCATGCCTATATAAGCATATATATTTTGGAGTAGGAAATGGCACCCCACTCCACTATTCTTGCCTGGAAAATTCTATGGACAGAGATCCTGGTGGGCTATAGTCCATAAAGTCTCAAAGAGTCAGACACGACTGAGCACACATGCATGATATATACAACATATAGGATGTGTTCATCATAATGCAGTATATAGTATCTGAAAATGAAAAGTAAGTTATAACATGGTCAGTATAAAAGCAACATAATAAACTGGTTAAAATCAAAAGTATTAGTTCTTTACTGCTGTCTTAACAAATCACCACAATCTCAGCAACTTGAAACACTGGCCATTTATTAGCACATGGTCCCTGCAGGCCAGATTTATGGCATGGCACAACTAGACTCTCCCTTTAAGAGCTCATTAGCATAAAATCAAAGCATCATCTGAGGTTGTTTTTCATGTGGCACTCAGGATTGTCTTCCAAGCTCATTGGTTGTTAACAGAATCCAGTTCCTTGTGGTTATAGGAATGATATTGCCATTTCCTTGACATGTGACTTCCTTCATCTTGAAGCTAATGGGGCTCACTGAATCCCTCTTATGCCTTGAATCTCTGTGCTTTCCTCTTCTGCTCTTAAAGGCTTGTGTGATTATGTTACATCCACTTGGATAATACAATAAAATATCCCATTTTAAAGTCAACTATTTAGTAAATTGCTTTATTGACTATGCCAAAGCCTTTGACTCTGTGGATCACAATAAACTGTGGAAAATTCCAAAAGAGATGGGAATACCAGACCACCTGACCTGCCTCTTGAGAAACCTGTATGCAGGTCAGGAAGCAACAGTTAGAACTGGACATGGAACAACAGACTGGGCCCAAATAGGAAAAGGGGTATGTCAAAGCTGTATATTGTCACCCTGCTTATTTAACTTATATGCAGAGTACATCATGAGAAATGATGGGCTGGAAGAAGCACAAGCTGGAATCAAGATTACCAGGAGAAATATCAATAACCTCAAATATGCAGATGACACTACCCTTATGGCAGAAAGTGAAGAAGAACTAAAGAGCCTCTTGATGAAAGTAAAAGAGGAGAGTGAAAAAATTGACTTCAAACTCAACATTCAGAAAACTAAGATCATGGCATCTGGTCCCATCACTTCATGGCAAATAGATGGGGAAACAGTGGAAACAGTGGCTGACTTTATTTTGGGGGGCTCCAAAATCACTGCAGATGGTGATTGCAGCCATGGAATTAAAAGACACTTACTCCTTGGAAGGGAAGTTATGAGCAACCCAAACAGCATGTTAAAAAGCAGACATTAGTTTGTGCACAAAGGTCCATCTAGTCAAGGCTATGGTTTTTCCAGTCGTCATGTATGGGTGTGAGAGTTGTGCTATAAAGAAAGCTGAGTGCCGAAGAATTGATGCTTTTGAACTGTGGTTTTGGAAAAGACTGTTGAGAGTCTGTTGGACTGCAAGGAGATCCAACCAGTCCATCCTAAAGGATATCAGTCCTGGGTGTTCATTGGAAGGACTGATGCTGAAGCTGAAACTCCCAATACTTTGGCCACCTGATGTGAAGAGCTGACTCACTTATGCTGGGAAAGATTAAGGGCAGGAGGAGAAGGGGACAACAGAGGATGAGATGACTGGATGGCATCACCAACTCACTGGACATGAGTTTGGGTAAACTCCAGGAGTTGGTGATGGACAGGGGGGCCTGGTATGCTGAGGTTCATGGGGTTGCAAAGAGTTGGACACTACTGAATGACTGAACTGAACTGAACTGATTTTGTAAACTTAATTATGTTTGCAAGCATCCATTGGCCATGTAACACAATTACAGAGAGTGAAGACAAGAAGGGGTCAAAATTCTGACTCCCACACTGAATGTTTCATTTTCCCCATTGGAGGCAAAATTAAGTGAAAGTTGAGGAAGCACACATAGGGAAGAATCTAAGGGTGGTTTCTTCAGCTTTCACATTTTGGTGAAAAACATCCATATATCTATCGATATATGTAGATACATATGTAAATTACAGAAAGATAAAAGGTGCTGAGACTTTTCATTTGTTCTGATTTAGACTTCTAAAATCTCTGTTCTGCAGACTAGGAATCAGTAATAAGGACAACTTTGAAAGATCTGCCTGCATTTATCTTGTGTTTCTTTTTTGTCAGACAGTACAAAGAAATTAAGGTTTTTCTTCTTTGCTATACATATAATACTCAGAAGTGAAAGCTTAATTAACTTGTCAGAATCGTGGCATCTCTTTTCTTGAACTGCTGTATCCACCTTCCCAAAAGATTTGAAAAAGGAAGAATAAACCTCCCAAACACCTTAGCTGGAGGAATGCATATCCACAGCAATCTTGCCCTCTAATATGGCTTCCTGTCATTACAAGTGGTGTTTTCATCCATCTGGGCGAACACTCACTTTCACATTTGTCAAGAAATGTCTATGGTGCAAGAACACCAATTGTTTCATAAGGTAGGGCCCATCAGATCACAAAGAGGAAGCAAAGCAGAGCAGCTAATTACCATGTACCAAATTCATCTTTTTCAGCAAGACAAAAAAAAAAAAATTAAATTAAAAGAAGCGAAGTAGTTGACAACTCCTCTGTTGGCTGTAAGTTAATTTTCACTTTCTCACAGCTGACTTTTTAGTATTCTACTGTCTCAGAAAATGATGTTCCCAGAAACACCTCAAATATCAGAACAAATTCTCTCAGTGTGTAAGCTTTCCTCTGGGTCGAAATTATTTACCTTTGAAAGCTGCATAAATTCCTTCCAGAGGCTGAGTATAAATTGTTTCTTTCACTTACCATGGGTAATTCTAGGGGTTTGAGTTACTTCTGTAATGAAAAAGATTGACGACATTTTTTTCAATCTTTGACATTCACTTTCTTAAACCTCCCATTGACCCACATCAGAACTTAGCTTTTCTAGGCACTGCTTCTCTGATACTACCCCATATCTCTCTGGTTACTCCAGAAAGGATTGAACTTTCCCCAGTACTTATGTGTGTGTGTTGCTGAATTACTTGGTATGTCATCTGTGCCAGTGGGTTCCATCTTCCCAATTGAACCACGATGCACACAGGAACAGAGACCACACTTTATATCACTAATGGCTCTCAGTTAATATTATTGATATGATCATAAGTCTGACATCATTAAAAAAGGTAATAGTCTGCAATTTCAAAATCTCTGCCATATCTGAGTCTAGTTCTGATGCTTGCTCTGCTTTTCATACTGTTTTTGTCTTTTGATTTGTTTTATAAGTTCTTCCTGATAACTGAACATAATGTGCCAGGTAAAAGCAACTGCTTTCGAAAGGTCTTTGGTCATGTCGTGATGAGTTATGAGGGATGGGCAGCATTCTGTAGGCTGACGAATAGGCTTCAGTCTTTTGGCACTCCACTTCTGGACTGTGACGTTCACTTGTGCTTCTGTCTTCTCCGCAACACCCCCCCCCCCCCCCAGGTGGGTCAGGATGGCTACCTTTGGCTGAAGTTGAATATTTCCTTCTCCTTGGGTCCCTTAGACTCTGATAAAACTCTAGCACATTGGTCTCTAGTTAACTATTATTAATAGTTTCTCCCGAGGGCAGACTTCATTAAGTAGAAAAGAGAAAATATTCTGGAGTATTTCAAAACTGTTTCTTTCCCCTCCACTGTAGGAATTCTGAGAGGATTTCACTCTGTGAGAACCTGGTCAAGCTTCTGGAGGTAAAATTCAGAAAAGTGTGAGAGTCTCTGATGACTGATTCCCCCAGGAATTTTAAGCTTTAAGACTTGCCAACTCTGAGCCTCCAGCAATTCATCAATTACAGCTCAAGTCTTTCTTCTCAGGGCACTGGATCCTGCTCCATTAGGATGTGATTCGCTATATTTGCCTGTTTCTCCAATTCGGGGTTGCAGGGAGGGGGGTGTGGGGGGTGGGAAGTGGTTTGTCATGTGACCTCAGTTCTCTCATGAATCTAAAAAATCTAAAAAGAAGTATTAATTTTGCACTGTATCCAGTCTTTTACTTGTTAGGACAGAGTGTCAACTTCCAGTTTCTTACATGCTGGACTGGAAACCACAAGTCCTCAGCTTCTAGTTTTCAGCTTTTGACTTAAACATTTACCACATGTCAGGTGCTGTTCTAAGAGTTTTACAAATATTCAGTCATTTAACCCCCCTACTAACCCTCTGAGACAGTTAATATCATTATCAGGTAATATTATTTCAGGTAAGGGTCACAGAAGTCATAGGACTGGTGGGGGTGGAGCTGGGATTCTGCATACTTTACTCACAAGAGATAAAATCAACAAGTTATAGTTTCTAAGTATAGTTTCTCTCTGCAATGAACTGAAGAAAAGTACTTCCTCATCATGAATTCATATCTTTTGAGTGTCTACTGGGTTTGAGCTGCTCTTACATATTCTCTTGGCTTTTATAACAGGAAACAAACCTTAAATGTTGGATCTATTTCTTTAGGCCTAACTCTTGTACTCTAGTGCCTGTACTTAGTCATGCTGGCTTTGCACCTTTGTAAAATAATGTTGCCTATAGCCTAAAATATACATGATAGCCTATTCTCAAGGCTCTGACCTTTAAAGATACAACACTTTTCCATTCATGTAGGAATAAAAAGTTGCAGAACAGAAAATAACAGTGATCTTGTTTTAAGTTACAGGAACACTGTGACCAGAACTAAGCAGGTAGCTGCAAGAACAAACGATTCTTGTACCAAGAAGTTTGTAAGAACCAGCCATACTGTCTCCCCTTTTAGTATAAAAGATGCCTGAATTCTAAGATGGTTCCTTGGGACACTAATTCACCATCTTCTTGCTTTGCTGGCTTTTTGAATAAAATCACTATTTCTTGCCCCAACAACTTGTCTCTAAGTTTATTGGCCTGGCATGTGGCAAGCAGTATGAACTTGAACTGGGTAACACTTTTTCCAGCTAAACCATGGTCAACCTTTTTTGGCAAGCTTCATCACTCATCTCCCAGATTGTTCAGTGAGCCTACATGCTCCTTTAGGAGCTAAACTTACATGTAAAAATGACTTACTTGCTTGTCTGACTTTGAACTAGGAGGCGGGGTGAGGCGGGGCTTTGTGGCTTATCACATGTGTAAGATACCTGTTTCCAAAGATAGTTTCTTAGAGCAGCTATATCATCATTTCAGATGCAGGCTGATAAAATATGTCTTAAAAAGAGAAAGAGAGTGTCAAAAACCCGGTCAAAGGAGATGTCCTGGCAGGAAAAATATTAGTTAATTTATAAATTCATTTTGGTTTAAATATCAACTATGATAAAAGAAACTCCTGGCTAACTTAAGAAGAACCACCTTATGCAGAAGCTCTTCCACTCACAAGCAGATTAGATTGTAAAAGGCTTTCTGTAATTTCATGTGTCAGAATGTCCCCAAGAGCTACTATACTGAGATAGCTTACTATCTGTTGGTGGAATACAAAGTTGACACTTTTTCCCCCATTAAATTTAGTTTGTCATTTATTTATGTATGCTTTTAAACAAAAGTTCCATAAGTAGAGGGGTTTCATTATTATGACTGAAAGTGTCAACATAAATAAATATTTACCATTGTAATCATTTACCTTTGCCACAAAAATACTGCATAATAAGCAAACAAACCTCACAGGCATCCGACAGAATTTAGTATGCTCAGCTATTGTCAGTTACCTGGGTGCTTCTAAACTGGCTTATCTGAGCCGAACTTGTTTATGTGACTGTGAGCAGTTTTCAGTCTGGTGAGGAGCTGGCCTGTCTAGAAGTCCTCAGTTGGGATGACTTAGCTTTGTTCTTGGTCTCTCATCCTAGAGCAGGCAGGCCTGGGCTGATTCTCAAGGTGGACGCAAAAGTCCCAGAGAAAGAACAGAAACATATATGGCTTATTGAGGCATATAGACAGAACTGGACTATTATCATTTCTGCCACATTCTGTTAGTCAAAGAAAACTATACCACCATTCTAGCTAAGGCCATTCCAGGTTGAAGAGGTAGAGAAAGCAATTCCATCTTCTAGTGAGAGGAGCTGCAAAGTCACTTTGCCAAGGGAGAAAGTATGAGAGTGAGGGGAATAATTGTGCTTATTTGTTACCAAGTCCAAACTTCTACCACTTGCTGCATGACAGGCCAATAAATTGAGAAGAGTTGTTGGGGTAAGGAACAGTGATTTTATTCAGAAAGCTAGCAGACCAAGAAGATGTTGACCTAATGCTCCAAAGAACCATCTTAGAATTCAGGCATCTTTTATACTAAAAGGGGAGAGGGTGTAGCTAGTTGTTGCAAGCTTCTTGGTGTCAGAATCCTTTGCTCTTAGAGTTGCC
The DNA here is from genome assembly GCF_023699985.2 of Odocoileus virginianus. Lineage (NCBI taxonomy): Eukaryota > Metazoa > Chordata > Mammalia > Artiodactyla > Cervidae > Odocoileus > Odocoileus virginianus. Next base: position 39,967,888 of record NC_069686.1, on the reverse strand, counting down.
TGCTTAGATCTGTTCAAGGTGTTCCAGTAAACACACCTGGAACACAACTGTCTTGTTCCAACAAGACAACTGTTATTTTTTGTTCTGCAACTTTTTATTGCTACATGAGTGGAAAAGTGTACCTACAAAGGTCAGAGCTTTGACAATGGGCTATCATGTATATTTTAGACTGCAGGCAACATTCTTGACAAAGGTGCAGAACCAGCATGACTCCGTACAGGCACAAGAGTTAGATCTAAAGGAATAGGTCCAATATGGAGTCTTCTCTGTTACACATTTTTGCAGTTTTTCTGCCATACCAATCTCATGAGTAATGTTTCAACATGCTTGAAGCAATTCAAATACATTTACCTATACCATATCAGATACAGTAAAACAGATTCAATTCAAGCAAATAATTTGTGGGAACTAGACAGAAAAACATAAAAAATATGCCAGTGTGTCTTGTTTGGTAGACAACACTAGCCTCATTTTCTTTCTTTTTCAAATTTGAATAAAGTTCAACCAAGATTTCTTACATAAAAGAAAAATACATCTGTTTGTGTCTTGATTTTTGTTTTTGAAGCTAATGTAGCAACATTGTGATGGAGAAAAAAGAAAATAATGTGTTCTTAGCAGGTACTTTTTATTAATTTTTCTAAGCAAACTTAATAATACATAAGTCCATTTCAATTTAAGTGAGCCCTTGCACTAAACATAGAGTCCTATCTGTCTGTAAATTCCAGGGCTACTTTATGTAATTGCAAGCTCACACACCCCTATTCCTTTTACCCTGTTGAGAAATTCTATTCCCTGTTCTCATTATGAAAGGTGCATAAAAATCTGAGATTACTGAGTCCCACATTTATTTCTACACATGTAACTAATTAGATCTGGCTTAAAGGGGAAAAAAAAATAGTACATCAAGGTAATGGTCTGGAAATATTTTATCCAGATATTTTCTGACCATGTGACTAATTTAGGATCAAGCTAGTTTTGAGACAGTATCTTTTGTTGCTAACAAACATGCTCCCTAAAGAAGAAATCCTTTCACTGGAGACTAAGCATAGTCACACTTACACTGGAATTGAGAAAGACATAATCTTTCAAGTCACTGGGGTTCTCATTTAGTACTACAAAGTAACTTATGAAGCAAGTGTTGCCTTTAAAATGTCAGCATGGTGCCATATGGCCTTATATAGAACCCTGTCCTTGTAAACAAGAATGAAATATGACCTAGCCACACTGGGTATGTTCCTTAAGAATAGTGTTTCATCTCAAATTCCCAATAAAAATTCCTTTAGGGAAATGAGTGTGAGCAGAAAGTACCTTTCTTTAAAATATACTATAGTAAAAAGCTTTCTTATGCAAGGCAACTAGAGAGTTATGCCAGTTAGACAAAGACTCTGAGAAAGAGAATTCACATTGCCTCAGGTGGTCTCCTGCCTTCAGCTCACCTACTTTTAACTCCTAAGACATACATGTGAAATAAAGGACAGTGATGAATCACCCACATTAGTAGAATCCCTCTAGGGAAGAGTTCTAACTTTTTTCTAAGACTGCAGGAGAAATAAATAACAACTCAAGAGGTGACCAGCATAGCCTAACTTGTTTCTTCCTGTTGCCTTGATAACAGTCTCAAAAAGCTAACAGCCTGTACTATATGACAGGGTGGCCTGGTGGTCAAGCATAGGTTGGAGGCTCTTTCAATGACTGGTTTTGAGACTGAATAATTCACTAATCGCCTCAACTCAGGAATACCTAAAAGGAGGCAATGAGGATCCCTCTACCTACCTCAGAGGCACTCATGTGTGTGTGTGTGTGTGTGTGTGTGTTAGTCACTCAGTCATGTCTGACTCTTTGTGACCCCTAGCCCTGCCAGTCTCCTCTGTCCATGGGATTCTCTAGGCAAGGATACTAGAGTGGGTAGCCATTCCCTTCTCCGGGGGACCTTCATGACCCTGCGATTGAACCCAGGTCTCTCGCATTGCAGGCAGATTCTTTACCACCTGAGCCAGCAGGGAAACCCCTGGATGAATTCTATAACCATGAAATAAAAAATAAATGTTTAAATGTTACAAAAGGTGCTGTGAAATTTTAAAGATCATTGTAATCATTAGATGGAGGTTGGGGAGGGTGCAGAAAAGTACAGAAGAGAGGGAAGGCAGGAAAGCAACTCAGAGCTATGGGAAGTCACCCCTGAGTTCCTGCAAGGCAATGGTGTGCTGAGCTAAGTGTGGTGGCGGTGCACTCGTGGTGAGGATGGGAAGGAGCAGGAGACAGCGAAGATAGGCCCAGGAAAACGAAGACATGGAGCAACCCGTGCAGAACGGAGGGGAAGACCGCCCTTCAGGAGGGGGCGAAGGCCACCAGTCAAAGAAATCATAGACAGGGACAGGCTCGCCGACTTGCCCCTAATTTCCGATGGGTCATACCCAATAGGCAGGTCAATGATGGGATGGGTGGAGAGGGAGACGATGTGGAAATATTCATGGAGGAGATGAGAGAAATCAGGAGAAAACAGGGAGCTGCAGTTGAGGAATTGTCTGCATATCCTTATGGGGGAGCTCTCTAATCACCATGACCATCATGACGAATTTTGCCTTATGCCTTGACTCCTGCCATTTCCTTGAGACTAATACTGTGATTTCCACTGTTGTTCTGTTTTTCTTGCATTTTCCTGATAATGCCTTTACTGATCCGTTTGCTGTAAACCTTATGTCATTTCAATGCGTCAGGTGGGTTCTGTGTTACTAGCTTCTAGTGGCAGATTGCCTTGGCACCCAGTCTAAGTTTCTGTCAACAGTGAAATTTCACCCACTTGCATGGAAAAATGTAAAGCTAATAAAGTAATTAAAAAGCAAAAAAGAAAGAAAGAAAGAAAGAAAAGTGCAGAGGAAACAGCACTGGATTAGAAATCAGGTGACCTGGTTTCTAATCCCAGTTCTGCTCAAACCAGCTGGATATCCTTGGGCAAGTCATTCACATAAGGGCTATAGTTTCCTCACTGGGCAACCACATGAGATTGTGGCAAGATCAAAAGGAGAAACTGGGGAACCAGAGTAAATAAGGCAGTTTTTGCCCTGGAGGAGTTCGCTGGCAGTGGGAGAGATGGAGATGTAAAGAGCTGAAGATGATAAAAGTAATGGATTATACAGGATGCTACACAGTGGAAGTGAGAAATAGATTTAAGGGACTAGATCTGATAGACAGAGTGCCTGATGAACTATGGATGGATGTTCATGACATTGTACAGGAGACAGGGATCAAGACCATCCCCATGGAAAAGAAATGCAAAAAGGCAAGATGGTTGTCTGAGGAGGTCTTACAAATAGCTGTGAAAAGAAGAGAATTGAAAGACAAAGGAGAAAAGGAAAGATATACAAATTTGCATACAGAGTCACAAAGAATAGCAAGGAGAGATAAGAAAGCCTTCCTTGGTTATCAGTGCAAAGAAATAGAGGAAAATAACAGAATGGGAAAGACTAGAGATCTCTTCAAGAAAATTAGAGATACCAAGGGAACATTTCATGCAAACATGGGCTCAATAAAGGACAGATATGATATGGACCTAACAGAAGCAGAAGATATTAAGAAGAGGTGGCAAGAATACACAGAAGAACTGTACAAAAAAGATCTTCACGACCCAGATAATCACAATGGTGTGATCACTCACCTAGAGCCAGACATCCTGGAATGTGAAGTCAAGTTGGCCTTAGAAAGCATCACTACGAGAAAAAAAAAAAGAAAGCATCACTACGAACAAAGCTAGTGGATGTGATGGAATTCCAGTTGAGCTCTTTCAAATCCTGAAAGATGATTCTGTGAAAGTGCTGCACTCAATATGCCAGCAAATTTGGAAAACTCAGCAGTGGCCACAGGACTGGAAAAGGTCAGTTTTCATTCCAATTCCAAAGAAAGGCAATAGCAAAAATGCTCAAACTACTGCACAATTGCACTCATCTCACACGCTAGTAAAGTAATGCTCAAAATTCTCCAAGCCAGGCTTCAGCAATACGAACCGTGAACTTCCAGATGTTCAAGCTGGTTTTAGAAAAGGCAGAGGAACCAGAGATCAAATTGCCAATATCTGCTGGATCATCGAAAAAGCAAGAGAGTTCCAGAAAAACATCTATTTCTGCTTTATTGACTATGCCAAAGCCTTCAACTCTGTAGATCACAATAAAGTGTGGAAAATTCTGAAAGAGATGGGAATACCAGAACACCTGAGCTGCCTTTTGAGAAACCTGTATGCAGGTCAGGAAGCAACAGTTAGAACTGGACATGGAACAACAGACTGGTCCTAAATAGGAAAAGGAGTACATTAAGGCTGTATATTGTCACCCTGCTTATTTAACTTATATGCAGAGTACATCATGAGAAACGCTGGACTGGAAGAAGCACAAGCTGGAATCAAGATTGCCGGGAGAAATATCAATAACCTCAGATATGCAGATGACACCACCCTCATCGTAGAAAGTGAAGAGAAACTAAAAAACTCTCTTGATGAAAGTGAAAGAGGAGAGTGAAAAAGTTGGCTTAAAGCTTAACATTCAGAAAACTAAGATCATGGCATCTGGTCCCATCACCTCATGGAAAATAGATGGGGGAATAGTGTCAGACTTTATATTTGGGGGCTCCAAAATCACTGCGGATAGTGACTGCAGCCATGAAATTAAAAGACGCTTACTCCTTGGAAGGAAAGTTATGACCAACCTAGATAGCATATTAAAAAGCAGAGACTACTTTGCCAACAAAGGTCCATCTGATCCAGGCTACGCTTTTTCCAGTGGTCATATATGGATGTGAGAGTTGGACTGTGAAGAAAGCTGAGCACTGAAAAATTGATGCTTTTGAACTATGGTGTTGGAGAAGACTCTTGAGAGTCCCTTGGACTGCAGGAGATCCAACCAGTCCATTCTAAAGGAGATCAGTCCTGGGTGTTCATTGGAAGGACTGATGCTGAAGCTGAAACTCCAATATTTTGACCATCTCATGTGAAGAGTTGACTCGTTGGAAAAGACCCTGATGCTGGGAGGGATTGGGGGCAGGAGGAGAAGGGGACGACAGAGGATGAGATGGCTGGATGGCATCACTGACTCAATGGGCATGAGTTTGAGTAAACTCTGGGAGTTTGTGATGGACAGGGAGGCCTGGCATGCTGCAATTAATGGGGTCACAAAGAGTCAGACACGACTGAGCGACTGAACTAAAATGATGCATTCTGCTTGGAGAGGAGGGAGGAAGAGTGATTCATGTTGCCTGAGGGGCTTTAGGTGAGTTCCACAAAGAAGGTAACATTTTACCTGGATCTTGAAGGATGAGTAGGTGTTTCCCAGACAGCAGAAGGGACGAGATAGGAGACAGGGCTGGAAAGGTTGAGCTGTGAAGGACTTTTCATGTCATGCTGTTTGGACAAAGACAGGTGACAGCACAAATATCTGTTGATTGCATGGCATCCTTGGCTACAGATGTGACATTGTTAACGGATCATTCCCAAGTCTCCATTTTTATTCACACATGTGAATGGTACAAGCAGCATTTTAGGGTTATCCTGGCTATAAGTTCTGGAGCCTTATCATCTCTCTTTAATAGATTGTCTGTCTTATGCTTGCAGAGTTTCCATGTCCTAATAGCAAAACATAAAACCCTAAGGTCTATATGTGTGTGTGAGATCAGTAGGAGATAAGGATGGGCTCTAAAGAACTCTAATACAGTGCTCAGCATCTTGTGGCTCTTGTTATTGAACAGCTCTGATCGTCAGCTCCAGTTATGACTTGTGTTAAGATCTTACCCTCTTAACTCCTTTATCTGATTTCTTATGCCCAGGTCCTCATTCTGATTATCTGTAGTAAGCACTTCATAGCCTTTTGGAATTTGGGGGTATTTCTTATTCCTTATTAGCCACTTTGATCCAAAAGCTTGTCTTCTGCTGATGGACATCCTTGAAAACAGCCACTGAGTCATCTGACTAAATGCTAATTGCTGAATACTAATCTCTCTAAGATTTCTGCTGCTGGTCATTACTATGCTCCATCTGCTTGTGACATCAATCTTGCACTTCCCGTTGGACCTCCGTGACCTGGACTGCTTACTGATGATCTTTTGGTGCATTGCTCAAATATCATCCTACCTGGACTTTGTTCTCATACCTCCAGATGGGCTTATCCTTGTAGCCTGCTTCACTCTACCAGGCAGGTCTGCTTCCAGGTCTCTCTGGACCCTGCAGTGCTACCTTCTTCCTTTCCAGTTAGCCATGGCTTGCCAGGCCAGGACACAAGCTATCTCATACACCGTGTAACAAAAACATAAACAAAAATATCTCATAATGGTAAGTCTTCCAAACTCAGGCACTCAAGTCCTCTAATAAAACTGAAAATATATCCCAAAAGGAAAATTGCTGTAAACAATTACTATGACAAATACACCTGCCAATACATTTGTACTATCTTAGTTTTTCTGTCATAGTTAATCCATCACCTACCAAGGCTTTGAGGACAAGAAATACAGAATAACACCTAATGAGGGGCCTATAATAATCTTGCAATGTAAAGGTAATGATTTTCCACAAAGGTAGAAACTGAGACAGAAGCTGATTTGTCCAAGTAAAGCAACCAGTTAGTAAATAAAAAAAAAAAAAACCTTAATCGACACCCCTTCCTCCATTTAGTCTTAGCTTTTACTGATGGCTATATGAATCATCACTAGAGCAGAGTAAACTGAACAGCTCAGTGGAAGACATCACTGCTCCTGTGATCCCTGAAGAATTTCTTTCTGATCTTGTCTTTCTGTAGTTTCTGGTCTCATGCTATGTTTCTTAGGAAGCTCTATTCTCTAAACTCTTCCTCATGCCCTCTTCTTTCTTTCAGAGTAGCTGAGCCCTCAATTCAATGATCCTTTTTAGGTAGGCTGGTTCCAGTAGAAGTGTCAGAAAGCATGAGAAGAAAGTGAGAAATGCTTCCAGCACAGAACATGCTGAGACCATAGGTCACATGTTGTGGAGGTTGGGTAGGGATATTGGTGAGGACAAGGAAAGGTAAACAAACTGCACATGTTTCACAACTATGTTGAGAATCAGTATCCCACTCTCTGGCAGTGAGGATGGATAAATGAATATCAAACCTGACTTAGGGGCATTGTGCAAAAGGGAGGATAGGATACTAGATTAGATACTGTCATTAGAATAATCTAGATGGATGACAAGAAAGAATAGTGTAAACTGTCTTTTGGTGTATCTGCCCGGTTAAGCCCTACATTGATCTGAACTTCTGGGTTTTGAACCATGCTTTGCCTGCTTGGTGTCACTAAAGATTACAAAGTCATTCTGTGTGGAGCTGTTATAATGTGAATCTCATTTTTGGGGCCTCCTCTTCATTGTCCTTGGTCCTTTAATTTCCCATCACCATATTGTAGGCTCTATTGCCACCCCCAGGAGCTTCCTCTGCACTCCCATCTCAGCCTTGGCAGAGTATCTTATCTTATACATCAAGCATATATGTGCAAACTACATCAAAGTACCTCCATTCATCCCCATTAGATTCATCATGTATTTTGCCACCTCTAACTCAAAGAAAGGCTTGTCTCTAATCCTTTCCAAGGCAAACATTCCCATGTGTACTCAAGACTTCAGTCCCTCCATATCATCTGAAAAGTTAATTTTTAAAACATCCCTTTTGTAGTTTCACTCTTTTCCTCTCCACCCATTTGTTCTCCTCAACCAGCATATTCAGGTGTCTTTCACTCCCCAAACAATTTCTTCATCTTTTGTTTCATTTTTAGCACTCATGCTCTCCTTTTACTTCCCGATAACAGTAATTTTTGAAAGAGTAATTGACATTCTCGGCCTTTAATTCATTATTTTCCATTTATTCCTCAGCTCAGTTACTGTTTCCACTATTGTGCTATTAAAGTTGCTCTGGTGATTTCATCAATAGTTGAAATGCAAGTAGGATCTCAGACCTGCTTGAATCTTGGAAACACAAAGCTGGTGAAGACAGGGAGCTCACTTCTGAGACTGGACTAGTAGGATTAGGGAAGTAACCCAGACACAAACATAAACAATGAGCAACACTGGATAACATTTTAGAGTAAAATGAACTGTGAGATGGGAAATTGTATATATATTTATATGATATTTTTGAAGAAGTTAAATAAAATTCAAAAATATATGCAATGCTTTGAGTGAGAAAAGTGCTCTAAAAGTTATTCATGAAGTTTGAAATATGTATATATATATATATATATATATATATATATATATATATACATAATAGAAGACAATATACATCTAGAAAAGACTAAAAGATATTCACCATGATGTTAACTTTGATAGCCTTTGTGTGTGTGGAATTTTGGGTGACCCTGTTTTCATGTTTATAACTTTTTATTATTTTTAAATGTTTGACAATGTTTTTTTCCAGAGATACAGTTTGTAATGGAAATATCATTCTTAACCTTTTCAACTTTTCATGTTTTAAATAGTCAAATTTTCACGGTAAGCATCTTTTCTTCTTGCTTTAAGTCTGTGGTTCACAGCTATGTTCACAGATATGTGCAGATGTGTGCATAAGAATGATCACACTGCTTACAAAAAAAGAAAAACAAAAAACAGATTCTGGACTCCACCCTTCCCACCACAGATTCTGGTTCTTTAGATCTTCCATCCCAGGGATCTGCTCATTTTAATAAGTTCTTCTATTGGTTCTGATGCAGGAGATCATCCCTGTATCAGACAAGAAGCATCATGGGATGTCAATTATTCTTCTCAGTATACAATATTAGCTTTTGTTCTCTTAAGGTAGAAGTCCAGCAAAAATATGTGGTGGTAATAAAGGCAGAATAGCTCTTTCTTTGTGGCTCTTGGAGCCACTGACCATATTTCAAGAACAGAACCTTAAGAAAACTAAGATCCAGTTATGGGGTCAATCAGAAGATTAGTCCTAAGTTGAAGAATTAAACAAAGAATTACACCTAATACATCAAGTGGCTAATGAAAAGTTATTGTTGAGATTCAGGATGGAAGATTATCATCCCAACATTTCAAGTACAAAATTAGAGGTGCTTGAGCAGCTAAGACAGCTAATGAATAAAAAATAGAGAACACCAATAGTCAGAGGGAGTAGATCTACAGAAATTCTCAAACTTCATAATGAGCAATGATGGTGCTTTTATTAATCTCCTGTGGATACCAGGAGAAAAGTAAGTACAAAATTCCTGAACTATTTCTCTGAGCTCTAATCCAGATTTCCAGCTACCAGTGAAATACCGACAGCTGATTATCACACAGGCATCAGGCACTCAAATTTTCCAAATCCGAACTCATTGCTTTTCCTGCTAATCAGATTCTTACTGTTTTAATCTCTTCCTCCACTGAGAATGTCACTCTCCATCCATTGGCCCCAGTAAGAAGTCTTCATCATCCTGTACTTCTCCTTTGATTGCAAGACCTCATCTTCTGGTTTCACCATAAGCAGTGTGATATTGGTTATGCTATACATCAAATATGCATATGCTAATTAGCTTAGCACCTGGACAAAGTATGCATTTTAACATCTACATCTTTGCATATATGGTATTACCTGTTAAGGGATCTTTTCCTAATTGACCTTTTAGGTAACTTTTTCAGAAGACCCAACTTAAACACTTCCATGCATTCTAATATCTCACCATATATTTTAGTACTTAAACTTCACTAGATTATAGTTACTTATTTGTCTTTCTACTCTTTGGATCAAGAGAAACAGACTGCACACTATAAGGGCCTAAGTGACATTCATCAATGTGTAACAGATATTTCCCCAAGCCATTTTAACCTGGGGTTGTGTGCAAGGATCCAATAATCACAAATCTGACTTTGTAACTAGACTTCCTTGGAACTTTAGACCTCGTCCAAGGCTTCTTATCTGATTTTAGGGTGTGTGCATGACCTCAGCAGCAGCCCACAACAGGTAGACAATATCTATTTTATATTCAACTTCTTGGCCCACCCAGCTACTGAGGGACTGCCCAGACATGCTACACTCATCACCCTGCTACCCCATGTCAATGCCGTTTCTCCACAACTGCCTCACTGAAGCTGACATCTGTTGTCTTTATCTGGAACCCTGACTAATCTTTTGGTAATGGAAATCCTTTTTCTAGCTCAGAATCCATTCTTTTGGTAGCACAGATTTGCTAATCAAAACTCTCTATTATTGTTTCATTTTCAGGAAATACTCAGGAAATAGTGTATGAACCATGCCAAGCAAATCAGAGCTCCTGCTGGGACTGCTCTAAATGGGAAGGCTGTGATTCTGGGGCTGGTTACCATCTCACCTGCCCCATAAAATGGCATACTTGCAAAGTAAAGTTACACAAATCAGTAGAGCTTAGGGAATAAGCTAGAGCCCTTGAAACTTGTCATGTGAGCCAATAAGTTTCATTGTGGTTTAAATGTGAGTAGGATTTCTATTATTTGTAACTGCAAGAGTTCCAATAGCTTCTAATACTATTTTTACCATGGAACCTAGACTGCCTGTTACTTGAGCAAGTGACATCTGTGCATTGCCAAGGCTGAGTCCCTGGGATGCCTCATTTCCTGCCCTGCCATTGGAAATGTGTCATTCTATTCCCCTACCTTTTTACTACCTAAAATCTCATTAGCCCCTAGTCGTCCACCACAGCCTGATGTTCTGCAGTAAGTTATTTTGCTTCAGATCCTAAAGGATGAATGAAGATCTCTTTCTTAACCCCTTTTCAGAGGCAAGAAAACTTTTTTCTATAAAGGACAAGGTGATAAATATTTTTATTTATTATAATAATAGTATCTTTGCAGGCCACACTCACATCTGTTGTAACTATTCAGTTCTAACATTATGAGCATAGACAATATAAAATGAATGAACATTCTGTGTTCCAATACAACTTTATTTATGAACATAGAAATTTATGTTTCACATAAGTTTCACGTGTTACAAGCTTTTTTTTAAATTAGTTCTCTGAAGTTTTTTAACTAATTGAAAGTGCAAAATCATTCTTAACTTGCAATCTGCATATAGATTGTAGATTGCCTATCTCTGCTCTAGGCCACAGAGTCCCCCCATCAGTTCCCTCAAATAATTTCTCCCCCTTCCTGTGCCCATCCAACTCTCTACTAGAATTCAGTCAACAAATTCAAACTATTTGAAATTATTCCCAAACCTATCTCTCCAATATACTAGCCAGCCCAGGTCTGTTATATGAGAGATCATTCAACACAAGTCTGTTAGATGACTGGATGAAGAAAAGCTAGTGGAAGATATGACAAAATTAGAAGGGAAAATTCCTCATTCTTTCTTAAATTAAACAAGTTTTTAACATAATATCTTTTTCCTAGCATAATTTCATCAGAAAGTGAAAAGACCATGCAGAATCGTACTTTTGGAGGACACCCAAAGCTGTCATCTCAGTCAGGGGAAGGATTCTCCTAGTGAGCCAGTTAAAAGAGCCAAGTTGAATGCTACAGGAAAAGATTGGCCAGCTGGACCCCTGTACTTTGAATGTGGACTCTGAGATTTCACTGTGGAGAAGGGGAGAAGAGTTCTAAACTGGCAGCATATTTGGGGTTGAGTGAATCCAGACACGAGGCTGAAAAATGACTAATTTATCATTTTCAATTAATTTAAAGTTTTCTGATATTGAAACATTATCATAATTACCAAATCAATTTCCCTGTGGAGTTTAAGCATTCTGGTAGGAAATGCAGTAATTTTTCAAATTTAAGTTCAAATATCTTGTGTTTTAATGTAATAAAGATAAAATGATATGTAATTGCCAAGGAGAAAAAGCCATGAGTTCCATCCCAAACATCCCAGTCCCTGGCCAGCCTGTGAACTTGCTGCATCTACCAGAACTCCGGTTTCAGGCAGGCGATGTGGCTGCACATACATGCTAACCTCTAAGGGTATCTGGTTTGTTAAACAATTACAGCTCTAAGAGTCTGGAAAAACCACATCTGGCACACAAGAGTGAGAATCTTGGGACTGACCACATTAACAAAGGTGGAAATTCACTAATTTCAGTGTGTGAAACAGAAAGTCAGAGGCTCCCAGGCACATGGCCTTGGACATTCTTGTGTTCTGATCTCAGCTTGATTCCTCCCTGGTTTTTCACTTTTTTCTCTCTCTGTCTTTTTCTCTCACTTCCAGATTCTTCCTCCTTCAAAGATCAAAACAAACAATTGATTTTTTACATTCCAATACACTCAAATTGGAAGGACTTGGAAACTTTTCTTCCAAATGCATCAGGCAAACAACCAGCTTTCTGCAAATAAACCCTCTAGCCCAGGTGTCCACTGCCACATGTTCACCTGTACTCCATGCCAGGAAGACACAGTTCTTGGTGCTTAGGAAATGCAGTTGGCAGAAGTTTGACCCCCATGACCTTTACTGCCCATTACTACTCCTGTGAATATATTACCTTACATGGCAAAAGGGACTTTGCAGATGCAGTTAAGGTTACTAGTCAATTGACCTTAAAATAGGGAGATTATTTTAGATTACCCAATTGGGCCCCATGTAATCACATGAGCTCTTAAAAGCAGAAGTACGGGTAAAAGGAAAAGTCAGAGTGATTTGAAGCGTACAAAGGACACAATATTACAGGTTGAAAGATGAAGAACCACATGCAAAAAGACTTGTAAGAGGCCTTTAGGATTTTAGGGTCTGAAAACAAGGGCTCTGGTCAACAGCCAGCAAAGGATGGGGACCTCAGCTCTTCAACTACAAGGAGCTGAATTCTGCCAACAGGTGAATGAGCTTGGAGGCGAATTCTTCCCTAGGGCCCCTGGATAAAAACCCAGGCTGGCCAACACCTTGATGTCAGCCTTGTGAAACCTTAGGCAGAAAACCCAGTTGAACCATGCCAGACTTCTGACTGACAGAGAACTGTGAGCTGATAAATTTGCACCATTTTAAGCCACTACATTTGTTGGCAGTTTGTTACTCAGCGGTAGAACTAACACAGGAAGCATCAGTGAACAAGATGGGGAGACAGCTCTGCCTGCATCAAGTTAAGATAGATAATGAACAATACACATGATTAAAAACTAAACAATATAGTATACTAGTAGTTATAAGTACCAGGAAAGGAAGCAAATATAGGAGTAGTATAGGTAAGTGGTAACATAAGAAAAAGTAAAATGAAGAAATGATGTAGGAAAATGTAGACAAGAGGAATCGGAATGCTGTTTGGTTGGAGTGGTGCAGATGACAGCTGGATTAACAGGTGGTCAGAGACTCACTGAGGAAGTAGTGTTTGAGTGAAGAGATGAAGGAGGTGAGACAGTGAGTCAAACAAACACTTGGATTGGAAGAACAAACAGTACAGTTAAAGGTCCTAAAGCAGGGCAGGGCTGGGCAGGCTCTAGAAATGGCTGAGGAGGTGATACTTTGGGGCAGACTTGTCAAGGGAAGAGCAGTAGGAGGCAGGTCAGAGAGGTGACAGGAAGCTATATCACATGGGGCTTTGCTGACCTGTCTGAGTCTTTGATTTTACTCTGAGAAAAATGTGAGAGTCATGGCAGTGTTTTGAGCAGAAGCAAGATATGAGGCTCACCAAGAGTCTCAAGGTAAAATAAGGATAAGAGGCTGCAAACCAGTAGAAGGCAAATGCAATATCCAGGTGATAATGATTACTCCTTGGACCTGGATAGTAGCAATGAATATTGTGAGAAAAGGTCTGTATATATCTTGAAGATAGAGCCAACAGGATTTCGCACTGGATTGGATGTGTGGCTATGAGAAAAAAATAAGATTTTAGAATGACCACAAGGTTTTTAGACTGAGTAACTGAAAGGATAAGTTACCATCATCTGAGATGAAAAAGATTATAGGTAAAGAAAATTTTATGGTAAAGGAGAGAGTCTTAGACATGTTAGACTTAACATGTCAGACATGTTAAGTTTGAGGTGTCTTATATGTTAAACATGTAAGTGGAGAGTTTGATTAAGCAGTTGTATAAACTCAGTCCGCAGCTCATGAGAGAGCTCTGGGCTGAACTGGTAATTGGAGAATCACCAGCATATAGATGATGTTTAAAAACACTGGCATGAATAAGGCCATCAAGGCTATGATTCAGTAAAAAACAGAAACTAGAGTGGAATTATGAGATTCCCTAATGTTAAGAAACCTGTGAGAAGAGAAGATAAACTTACAAAGGAGACCTAGAAGAAGTTACAAATGACATCATAAACCTCATACATTTCCCTTACACCCTTGGCATAAATTCTTCTTTTCAATATCATTCCCACTTCATCCCTTCCCAGCATCCAAATGCAAGTGATGGAAAAACAACACTTCAAAATCCCCAATATGCAAATTGCATGAGTAAGGGACATCTGGAAAAAGTCATTCTTAGTTAAGCCCTATTGGCTAAATCAATCAATTTAGTGTCTTCAAGAACATATTATATGTTATTTTCGGCCATTTGTCTTCATGTTAGTCCCTGACTATCTTTACCTTTCATTTCCCAAATTCCAAAAGGATATTTGCTTATATAATCTTCACATACATTGCCAGAATCCCTTCATTCTCTTCATTCATTGACTCTTTTCTTGCCACTAGATTAAAATCTCCTTGAGAACTGAAACTATGTTGCCCACTTCTTACAACCTCATATTTGATAACAACAAGAATTTCACTGTATTTACTGAACACATCAATGTGAGTTTATCTTCTTTCTATTTCCACAGATATAATTTGCAAAAATTAATTGAATCTGGGTAAACTGCCTGCCAATGACAGGTTGGAATGATGAAAGTAACTCTGTTTCTCTTGCGTTAGATTTAAGAATTGAGCTCATTTATGAGCCAAATGCTTTCAAACCTGGCTCAAAATATTTTCATGGGTCTCAGATACTATGAAAATGACAGCAATGGCAGAACATTTTAACTGGAAGAAAAGGTGAGAGAAAAATCGTAACAGCACTGTCTCTCATCTGCATCCCATCTAATGCATTCTGAGCCTTCATTATGATAGTCACTCATCTAGAGCATTTTTTTTCTGGTTTTCACGTATCACAGACAAATATAATAACTATCCCAATGCAACTGTTCAATCTTTGTGAAATTCATTGCCATGAGCAAATTATACCCAAAAAACTTTGGACTAGAGATTTCTTACTAGATTTTGTGGGGTGGGGGGGGAGGTGGTTGAATTCTCAAGAAGCAGACCCAAAATAATGAGGTAAGTATAAAGAATTAATGTGAGAGTTTATCCTGGGTAGAGGGAAATAGACATACAAGCCAGCGAAGGGAAAGAAACCAATAAATAATGTGTTCTAAAGCTGGTTATTCCGATGGCATCTACCATCCAGTCTTACCACGGAATTCTAGGAGACAGTGAAAAGCATGACTCTAAGATATCTCAATAGAGGAGAGAGGGAGCTGAGATATATATCCACCAGTTCCTCTCTCATCATTGATCAAGTGATATTTCCAGAGGCGCTTACTGCACCTCACTGGGTGCCTGCCCTATACGTCAGTCAGGCCAAAAGAAAGTCCTTGGGTGGAGGTAAAGTTACATCCCATAGTATACTGTCAGCACGTTACTGCAATAGTGAGAAGGCTGAAGGAATGTGAGTGAGACATGAAGAACATCCACTACACCAGTCCTAGAATACTTGTGTTCATGCAGCCTCACTTTTTCCTTTTTTATAGACAGGGTATCTATTATTTTATATCTGTGCTGTATCTGTTCTCCCTGAAACTACTGGAGCTGTCAGTCAGAGTCTCTTCCTCCTCCATAAAACCCTGGGCCAGTGAGGTACTCAGAGTAACTCAACATGCTGGACACAGTGATTATTTCAAGGTATATAACAACAACAACAACAACAGGCCAGTAAGCGTCCTTGAGGACTGATACACAGCTTGGTAGAGAGGCTCCCACGTAAGGATACTACTTGAAAGGGCTAGATTAACCCAGTGCTGCTTTTGGCCTTACTGTCTGCACTTAGAGGCAAATCACTTAAGAATGAAGCCAGCACAAAGGAGGGGAAAAAAAAGATGGAGTGACACAGAGCCTTAGTGACACTACCTGTGTATCCCAGATCCATCTATGTCTAAACCAAATCCTAACTCTGGGACTTTGTAGTTTCCTGAGACAACGAATATTCATTCTCTCTCCCTATCTCAATTTTTTAAGATTTCTTTGTCTTACACTAGTTCGAGTTGGTATTCAGTCACGTGCATCCATACATCCCAACAAATAACAGATTTTATAATTTGGGCAAATGGATACTATTGTTAAATATTGTTTATCTGAGTAATACCCAAGTTATATGCAAGAACATTAAACAATTAGGGGTGGAGATAAATCAATACAATGTTTGCATCAGTCTTTTCTGTACATTTTTATACATTCAGAAAACATTTATTGGAGGTGGAAACAAAATGCACTAATGCATATTGACTTTCCAGTAAGATTTAATATTCATTCATATTCTATGTTGTATAATCCTTGAAGAGATTCAAACCTTGTTTTCCCTTAGTCTCACAGCTAATAAATTTCAGAAGGTAAGAACTGAACCCAGTTTCCATGATTTCCCATTTTTTACAGCACTTTTCTACTGGTTACCTAGGTTTAAACCAAGTACTATGGGAAAGGGAGTCATAGTAATATAAATGAGGAAGCCCCTGACTACAAGGTGAATAGAACAAACACACTGACAAATGTTCTCAAAAAGTGTATAATTGACGTTTGCAGCTTTATGGACTATATGTAGCCCAGCAGGCTCCTCTGTCCATGAAACTCTCCAGGCAAGGATACTGGAGTGGGTAGCCAATCCCTTCTCCAGGAGATTTTTCTGACCCAGTGATCAAACCCAGGTTTCTCGCATTGCAAGCAGATTCTTTACTGTCTGAGCCACCAAGAAAGCCCCAGTATATAATCCATGTCAGTGCCATGTCAATGTATGAATGAAGATCTCCAGTAGAGAGGTAGCTAGGAAAGGTTGTGTGATGGGAGTGCCATATAAGGAGGATTTTGATGAAAAGAAGGCAAGGTGGATATTCTAGATGGAGAAGGTAGCACAGAAGCACAGAGATTATTCAAACTACACGTCGTATAGTGACTTTTAGAGAACAGTTGGCAAAAGAATAAAGTAATGTAGTCAGATAGTATTTCCTGAACTTTAATCAGCTGAAAAACATCCTTACAATTATTTTCCACATCTGTAGGCTACCTGTACTATCACTTAATAATTTAAATAAAAATAAATCTGAATCAACTCATTTGTTTTTGTTAAATTAAGCAATAGTATCTGTAAAATTATGACTTGTTCTATATTTCTTAAAAGAGTTATTGAAATTAATATATAATCATTAAAATAGATTAACCATCACCTAAAATGATCTCTTTACTGGTTTGGTGGTAAATTTAAGTGATTCAGAGGCAAACTGACTTGGTCTCTATCTGAACTTGGCCCTTTAACTTTGATCTAAAGCACTGAACTTTTCTGGTGCTTTGTTTCCTCATTTGGAATGTTGTGAAGTTTAAATGAAATAACGCATGTGGGACTCACAATAAAATGATGCATTGTTTATACCTCTTCTCTTATTCCCTTTCCTACCCAGATCCTCAGGTAGGTGCTTTGTTTTGCTGAACCACAGGGGGAAAAAAAAAAAAAAACTGAGAAAGAATGGGCAAACAGAAGTTTTCTAACTATTAAAAGAAACTATCACAACATTGTCAGTTGGCTATACCCCAATACAAAATATTTTTAGTGTTAAAAAGTAATAAAAAAATAAAATTAACTAAAAAGGAAAGGATGAGTCAGTGCTTGCAAAAAAAGAAACTCTGGGACAAAAGCAAAGACACAGCATCCAGGGGCCATTTGACTATGTGCATTCTATGTAACTTTACAGTCTCGCTCTTTGAACACAGCTCCAATAACAGCTGTATTATTTGTTGATATTTTTAGAGTATGTTTATAGGGTGAAAAGAACATAAGAATTGATTGGGATTGACCTAAGAATAAAAACATACAAGAAGAGGCTGCTGGTGGCATTGTTGAAGGAGATCAACATAAAAAGAGAAAAATGCATTGATAGGAGTAATCAAGACAGGTTGGAAGGACAAGATACTTGAGAGAAACAGAAAAGTATGAAATCTATTAGCTCAGGCAGTGATAATAGTCTTAGCTATGGACAAGCAAATAGATAAAAATGGGGGTGGAGGGCAATGGGTGGGGGGTAAAATGAAAACAAATGAAAATAGCAATTTGCTGTCAAGCTTTGTCAAGTTGATTCTTATACTGTAGGCTTAGAGTCAAAAAAGAAAAGAGAAAAAAAAAAAGAATGGTAATACTTTCATGAGAGTCATGAACAGTATTGACCAAACAATCTAAAAAATTGAGTTTCTGTACTGTTTTTGAGAGCTTATTTTATCTAAGTGTTGAAAAGTTGGACCAATCCCATTTCCATTTCCTTTATCTAAACTACTATTGATCCATATTTCCCACTGGTGATATGGACGTGCTTCAGGGTCAACTGAAACACAAGAATGAAAATTAAATAACTAAAGTACACCAGTTTCCCACTCTTCCAATTGTGTTCATGCCTGGCAAGATAGGCAGTGCTGTGTTCAGGATTATTCTTTGAAAAGTAGTTCAGTTTGAGACAAGTCAGTTTAGAATCAGGACTCCATTTGTCTTTCCTTTATTAATTACAATAATGGAAATCCTGCAAAACGTGTTGACAAACTTTGGAAAATTGTCCCTAAAACCTTGGTGGATAATGAATGTCAAGCTTGACCAGTTGATGTGGAGTGACTCATTATGAATTATGATGAAGTAAAGTGTATCATGTTAGACTACAAAATGCATAAGAGAAAATCTGATTAAATTATCATAAGTGATGACTGAACCTAAGTTATCTGACTCATGGGTGCTAATGAGTGATAAAACCTCCCACACCAGGAGTTCTCAAACTCCTACTACGCCTGCCGTTGAAACTAGTACCAGTGGGGATTCCCCAGACACACACTTATCTACAGAGTCAAGGAAGGAAAGTGATTTCTTCAGTCATATCTTTTCCATATCATTAACTGTTTAGCATTTCAGCAGTTTACTACCTGTTTACTTGCAGAGTCAAGTGGAGAGATTTTTTCATATACTCTGAGCACTTGTAACCATCCATCAACTTTCAGATTTGAAAATGCTTACATTTTCAGACTTGTTTTACAGGCACAGAGGTCAAAGGACTGGCATTAGTTCGAAGTGTTAGCTTGAGTATTTTGGAACTTGGTTGAACTTACTGAACTGAATGTGTATTCACATTTTCTTTGAAGAAAGGACAATGGGAATAGAAGGAAAATATCATATTAATTCAAACTCAGATTCCATTTACTGCATCTCAGTGGCTCAAATAAATGCCTATAAGTAATGCATTTCAATATTTGTGATGATTTTTCCAGTTTCATGGCATAAAATAGATGCTTATGTCATTAAACTAGATCATTGTTATATTATACATAGTGATAAAAACAAAGATATGAATTCACGACAAGGCGATAAAGAGATCTACAAATTTAGTAAGAAAGGCACACATGTTGAATGTTTATGATATCCCATATACCCTGTGCCATTTCATTCATCATGTACTGCTAAACACTGCAATGACACTGTTATAAAGTATTTTATTCCCTTTCTCATAAAAGAGAAAACTGAGGATCAAAAAATCAAATAACTGGTAAAGATTTCATAGATTGTAGCAAAGCTAGGACTGAAGTTCAAGTTTGTCTGCCAAATTCACATTCATTTTATAATTGTCAGAATAGAAAAAGCAAATATCACAATAAGTACAATGAGGCAGAAATAATACAGAAAACAAACACTTCATTACAGGATCCACTTTATAAACTGGAAACATCTTCTAAATAATGTGTTTCTTCCAACAACACATTTTAGAACTACTTCATTTTAAATATGAAATTAGAAATTCAGACCACCAGCAAGCAAAGAATGTCATCCTTTCAATATGTATATATAGCATAAATGAGGTTTGTAAGATGCCACAGAATGACATAATCCAGTCTAGAACATCTTTGTCTTAATTTTGTCTTTTCAAATGTGAAGCTTAAGTTTTCGTAACCTCAGGTTTAATTTAAAGGACAACTAGCCTCTGATAATGTTCAGCTCCATGCTAAGTAGCATTTATTTTTAATGTCCATTTACAAGGAAGACTAAAATCAGAATAATTCTGTAGAGGAGACAAATAACATCTCTCCTTTAAAGTAGGCAAAAAAAAAAAAAAAAAATCCCAGAGTCTGGAAATAGTTATTGTTTTCTCTAACTGCAAGTATGGTTTATTACACATTTCAGGAGGACAAATTCTTAAAAGGCATATGAAGAACAGGTGAAGCTTTTTAAGTTTATTATTTACTATGGACTTAAAGAAACGTGCAGTTCACGAGGGGTTATTGGAGCCAGTTACAGAATTCCAAACGAAGCTCTACGAACAGCTTTCTAATTGAATCTCAAAAGACTGTAATTGTGTTCCACTCTGTAGTCAGCCTCCATTCCATGTGGCTACAGTCGGTTGTAGGTAATCAGATTACTCATGGGTTACTGCCTGCAGCCTGCAGGAGAGTGCCAAGAGTAAGAAGGCAACGTGTTGTAGGGTTAATGAAGCTTAATATGGTGCCAATATCACACTGAGCCATTGCCTACAGAGTGAGAAAGGATTATATCCCATGTTAATATGCCATTTGACCCGTGCCAGAGAAGCAGTCTAAATCACTGAATAAGTATGTAAGTCACCACTGAGAAGTGTTTGCCATGCCAGCTCTCATTGCTGTGAAAACAAGTTGTTCCCTGCTTGTGAATTTTAACTTTGGTGCTCTTTAAAGTACAGTTTCAACATTGGCTCCCAACATCCCTGAGAAGGCCATACAGACAGACATAAGATTCTCTAGATTGTAGCCAATGCAAGAAAACGTGCATGCTTTTCTTCAGTTTGAACTAAACTTCTCTGGAGAATAAATCTAATGTCAGTGTACTGCAATTTCCCAACATCCAAAAATGATTTCATTTCTCCAAATTTGCCTCTAAACAAAGGTGTTTAGGCCCTTATGGGCCTTGGGATTCTTACTGCTAGTTAAATTTTTGGTCAGATGATATCCCAATTTGTGGAGTGAAGAAAAGTCAGAGAATTGACTGGAAAAATAGCAAAATTCGTCCAGTTTGTACTGTGAAAGCTCAACCTCGTAACAATAGGACAATATAACCAACACTCCATTTCCTCATTTCCATTATGCTCTTGACATTGTGGGATGAGAATGAAGTGACTCTCACTGGTATAACACTATTAGAGAATTTTGGTTGTGTTCTTAAATTCATAAATATTTAGGATTAGAAAACAACTTCTGAGGAGAACAAGATGGCGGAGGAGTAGGTGGACATGGAGTACATCTCTCTCCACGGATATATCAGGAATACACCTTCAGACACAGAAATGCATGCAGAACACCAGCTGAGAGTGGACAGGAGTACCTGGCCAGCAGAAAAGAATATATAGACCCATGCAAAACTTGGTAGGATGAAGGAACTAGGGGGAAAAACAGGAGTGTTAGTAGGACTGGACCTGCCCTCGGAAGGTCGGGGAGCTGAAGCAGGGGTCCAATCCCCACATCAGGGCAACTGTCTGAGTCAGAGGAGAAACATTTAAGACTGAGAGTGAAACAGCTGGTCTGTGGCAGCCTAAATGGAATGAGAATCAGACAGTCCTTGCCACAGCCATACATACGCTGGACAGGGATGTAGATGCCCTGGAAGGTGCAGCGCCTGGGAGCTGGAGTTTAGGGATTGTGGAGCAATCCCAAGGCAAGGGCTGATGTTGACTGCAGAGAGACAGATTGAGGGGGGTGTGAGGGAGGAGATTGTGGTGGGAAATGCCTGTGGAGGAAAGCCAGGCAGCCATGGAAGCAAGGCAATACTGCTGAGTCATGTGTATTGGGTGGAGCCATCACCATAGCCTCTCTCCCCCCTATATGCCACCATTGGCAGCTGAACAATAGCGAGGCTGACCCATCAAATGCCTGATGTATTGAACTACAGAGTAGGACCCAACCCAGGGTGCTCCTTTAAGTGACTGACGTGATGATCTACAGAGTAGGACCCCAGCCAGGCGGGGCCTCTCTCCGTTTCTGAACTCCAAACAACAGAGAAGGACCCCAGGCAAGGGATAGCTCTAAGAGGCTGAATGGGCAGAGCTACGGAGAAAGACTGGCCAAAGAGGCCTTCTGATCACCAGTTATAAGAGGCTTGAGAAAAGACTCTGATAGGGCCGTAACTCCTGTGGCAAAGGCAGTCAGTTGTCGATGCACACTTGGCGCCGCCAGGGTCCCCACAAGCCAAGCAGCTACACCACCTTCATGCTCAACTCTCACTGGGCAGAGTTGCCACAGGCAACTTGCATCTATGTGTGCAGGGTCGCTTCGTTAGTGTCCGACTCTTTGTGACCCTGTAGACTGTGGCCTGCTAGGCTTCTCTGTCAGGGAGGGGGTTTCTCCAGGCAAGAATATTGGAGCATATTGGCCAATGCTGGTTGCCATACCCTTCCAGAGCACTATATTTCCTGCTGCCCTAGCCATCAACTCCCCTGAGTACCTGATGCTTCCAGAACCCTTGTGACCCAAGCAGCTGCACCACCTCCACACTTGGACCTCACAAGGGCTAACCCAAGTCCTCCAGGGCAGCCTCAGAAGCAAACCCCAGTGGACAATCCACATGAAGAGGTGGAAATAAAACCACAATTGAAACCCAGGGGCAGTGTGACAAGGAAGAAGACCCAAAACCTTCCCACCAGCTATACAAGCTGCAGGTTAAATCCACCTGATTAACTAGGCAGATTCTGTCCTATGAAATATATAAAAGTTCATTGAGAGCTCCTACAAAAAAAAAAAATGCACTAGTTCTGATAGCTGTGGATATTAGATGCAAGAACATACAGGAGTAGAACCAGATTAGAATCTGAGCTGCCCCCACAACAGGCCCAGAGATCAGCACAGTGTTGGAGGGCATCCTAGGCTGGTGAAGTGGACTGGGACTTCCAGCGAGGAAAAGGACTCTGACAGCAGTGACTCAAGAAAAAAATTTATTATTCTTATGTTTTGATTTGTTCTGTAGATTCTTTTGGATTTTTTCTTTTCTTTTTTTTCCTTTTTCTTCCCTCCTGTGTTGTAGTTGTTCATTTTATTGGAACTATGAAATCTAATTAAGCTATAGAGCTTTTTTGTCTCAGTCACATTTTTTATTGTTGTTATAAACCTCTGCCTCTATGTTGGGGTTTTGCAGTTCTGGGGTGTTTTTTCCCTTTTTTTCCCTCTCTCTCTCTCTTTTTAAAATTTTCACTTTTTAAATCTATTATGTTATCTACATTTATTCCTTTGTTTGCCTTTCCTACTATTCTTTTCCCCTTGTAGTTAATCTTTAATGTATATATATCTTCTTTGCCTGCCTCTGTTTAACTTTGCATATCCATTCTTTCTTTCTTATATTTCTTTCCTTTCCTTTCAACATATTTATTAGTTTTGTTTTCATTGCTTTATTCCCCATTTGGCAGTTTTCTTTAGTTTTGCTTTCCACTTTGTGCTTTAGACTTGTTCTCAACTGGCAAATATAATTATGGATTTCCTTTGTTCATTGGGTCAATCTATTGTACTTTATTTTTCTTGAACTCTTTTGTTTTTGTATATGTATATGTGTATATTCCATTATTTTAATTATCATTTGCCTGATTTTGTAACTGCCATTTGTCTGGGGTTCATCTTTGGTTTCTCCTTTTTGGATATTTGTTTTAATCTCACTTAATGCTATAACAAACCACTTGTGGAATCTTCATTCCTGACCAGAGATAAACCCTTGAGCCTTTGGAGTGGAAGCACTGACTCCAAGACCCTAGACCACCAGAGAACTAACCCTAGGGGGTATCAAATAGTGAAAACTCACACAAAGGGAACCACTGGAATACAAGACCCCGCTTCACCAACCACCAGTAGCACCTTGTGCAAGATGAATCATCTAAACAGCAAACAAAACAAAAATACAAACCAAATCATCAGCAGACAGGATCACCAACTCACTCGGTCTTACCCATCAGAGGGAAAACAAACAAAAACTCAGCACAAATCTCACTCTATACAGAGCTTACACAAACCACTGGACCAACCTTAGGAGGGAAGAAAACAAAAGGAAGAAAGAATTCAGCCTTGAAGCCTGGCAAAAGGAGACCTAAAACACAACAAGTAACATACATCTGACATATGCAGATGACACTACCCTTATGGCAGAAAGTGAAGAAGAACTAAAGAGACTTGATGAAAGTGAAAGAGGAGAGTGAAAAAGTTGGCTTAAAGCTCAACATTCAGAAAACTAAGATTATGGCATCTGGTCCCATCAGTTCAGTTCAGTTCAGTCACTCAGTCATGTCTGATTCTTTGCAACCCCATGAACCACAGCACATCAGGCCTCCCTGTCCATCACCAACTCCCAGAGTCCACTCAAACCCATGTCCATTGAGTCGGTGATGCCATCGAACCATCTCATCCTCTGTCGTCCCCTTCTCCTCCTGCCCTCAATCTTTCCCAGCATCAGGGTCTCTTCAAATGAGTCAGCTCATCACATCAGGTAGTCAAAGTATTGGAGTTTCAGCTTCAACATCAGTCCTTCCAAAGAACACCCAGGACTGATCCCCATGGAACTTTCTCCAGGATAGAACACATCTTGGGTCAAAAATCAAACCTCAGTAAATTTAAGAAAATTGAAATCATATCGAGCATCTTCTCTGACCACAACACTATGAGACTAGATATCAATTACAAGGAAAAAAACTGTAAGAAACACAAACACATGGAGATTAAATGACGTTTCTAAATAACCAACAGGTTACTGAGGAAATAAAAAATGAAATAAAAACATTTCTAGAAACAAGTGATAATGAAAACACAACTCAAAACCTACGGGATCAAGCAAAAACAGTCCTAAAAGGGAAGTGTATAGCAATATAATTCTACCTCAAGAAACAAGAAAAACATTGAAGAGACAACCTAATTTCACACCTAAAACAACTGGAAAAAGAACAACAACAAAAACACCAAAATTAGTATAAGGAAAGAAATTATAAAGATCAGAGCAGAAATAACTGAAAAAGAATGAAAGACAATAGTAAAGATAAATAAAACTATAAGCTGATTCTTTGAGAAGATAAACAAAACTGACAAACCTTTAATAAGACTCATCAATAAAAAGAGAGAAGAATCAAATCAACAAAATTAGAAATGTAAAAGGAGAGGTTACAACAGACAATGCAGAAATATAAAGGATTATAAGAGACTATTAAGAACAACTATATGGCAATAAAATGGATAACCTGGAAAAAATGGACAGATTCTTAGAAAAGTTCAATCTTCCAAGACTGAACCAGGAATAAATAGAAATAATGAACAACCCAATTACAAGCACTGAAACCTAAGCTGTGATAAAAAAATCATTATGTTAGATGGTATGGAGATTCCTTAAAAAACTAGGAATAAAACCACCATATGACCCAGCAATCCCACTCCTAGGCATATACCCTGAGAAAACCAAAATTGAGAAAGACTCATGTATCCCATTGTTCATTGGCAGCAGTATTTACAATAACAAGAACATAGAAGCAACCTGGATGTCCATTGGCAGAAGAATGGATAAAGAAGTTGTGGTACATATACACAATGGGATATTACTCAGCCATAAAAAGGAATACACTTGAGTCAGTTCTAATGAGGTGGATGAACCTAGAACCTATTATACAGAGTGAAGTGAGTCAGAAAGAAAAGATAAATATCATATTTTAACACACATATATGGAATCTAGGAAAATGGTACTGAAGAATTTATTTACAGGGCAGCAGTGGAGAAACAGACATAGAGAATAGATTTATGGACATGGAGAGAAGGGAGGAGAGGATGAGATGTATGGAAAGAGTAACAAGGAAACTTACATTACCGTATGTAAAATAGATAGCCAATGGGAATTTGCTGTCTGGCTCAGGAAACTCAAACAGGGGCTCTGTATCAACCTAGAGGGGTGGGGTGGGGAGCGAGATGGGAGGGAGTTTCAAAAGGGAGGGGATATATGTATACCTATGGCTGATTCGTGTGGAGGTTTGACAGAAAACAGCACAATTCTGTAAAGCAATTATCCTTCAATTAAAAAAAATAAATTAAGAAAAAAAAGTAACATCACAAGCTATTTTTTTAGAAGGATCAAAAAATTGATAAAAACCCAGCCAGATTGATCAGGAAAAAAGACAAAAATTTCCACTCTCAAGATTGGAAAATGATAGCCTCTACTACATTCTACAGAAATTTTAAAAATAATAGGAAATATGATAAAGAAATTTATGCTTATAAATTTAGTAACTTAGATGAAATGGATGCATATTTTGAAGGACACCTATAACCAAGCTCACTCAAAAAAAAAAAAAAAACCCCAGAAAATCTGAATAGCTCCATACTTATTAAAAAGAAATAAATTTTCAGGTATAAGTATTTTCACAAGTAATATTCCAAACCTAGATTACTTTTCTGGTGACTGATACTAAATATTTAATAAAGAAATAATACCGATTCTATACAACACTTTCAGAAAATGGAAGAAGAAATTCTTCCCAACTCTTTTATGACTTCAGTATTACCTTGATAAAAACCAACCAATGGACAAACGACAGAAAAGAAATGATCTAACAAGAAAGGAAAACTACAGACCAATATCCCTCATTGGCATAAATGAATAAATTCTTAACAGAGTTTTAGCCAGTCAAATTCCACGAGATATAAAAATGACAATATATCATGACCAAAAATGATTTATTCCAAATATTATTTATCCAATATCCATTCATTAAACAAAGATATATCAGAAAAGCAGAAATAGGAAGGAATCTCCTCAACCTGATAAAGACCATCTCTGAAAAATCTACACCTAACATCATTATTAGTGTTGAAAACAACATTTCCTCTCTAAGATCAGGAACATGGCAAACTTGTCCACTCTCACCACTTCTATTCACAACTGTGCTCTGGAGGGTTTATCTGGCATAATAAGGCAAGAAGAAGAAATAAAAGACATCCAGAATGTAAAGGAGGTAATAAAGCAGTCTTTATATCCAGATGACATAGTAGTCTATGAATAAAATCTAGTGGAATGTACCTAAAAAGCTAGTAAATTGATAAGGTTACAAGAGTTATAGTATACAAGGCCATTATGGAAAAATCAATTAGTTTTGTTTATACTGCTGACAAGCAATCAGAAATTGAAATAAAAAATACCATTGATAGTATCATTAAGAATAACTTAGATTACCAGAGGGGAGCCTGGTGTGCTTCAGTCCATGGGGTCTCAAAGAGTTCCACATGTCTGAGTAACTGAACTGAACTGAACCAGAGGGGAAGGATAGGAGGGAGTGATAGTTAAGAAGCTTGGGATTGACACACTGCTATATTTAAATAGAATTTAGAAAGATGGTAATGATAACCCTATATGCAAAACAGAAAAAGAGACTCAGATGTATAGAACAGACTTGTGGACTCTGGGAGAAGGCGAGGGTGGGATGTTTCAAGAGAACAGCATTGAAACATGTATATTATCTAGGGTGAAACAGATCACCAGCCCAGGTTGGGTGCATGAGACAAGTGCTCGGGCCTGGTGCACTGGGAAGACCCAGAGGGATCGGGTGGAGAGGGCGGTGGGAGGGGGGACCGGGATGGGGAATACATGTAAATCCATGGCTAATTCATTTCAATGTATGACAAAAACTACTGTAATGATGTAAAGTAATTAGCCTCCAACTAATAAAAATAAATGGAAAAAAATAAAATAAAAAATAAAATAGATAACCAACAAAGACTTACTGTACAGCACAGGGAACTCTGCTCAATAGTCTATAATAACCTAAATGGGAAAAGAATTTGAAAAAGAATAGATTACATGTGTATGTATAACTTAATTACTTTGTTGTACACCTAATACACTCTAATACATTGTTAATCAACTATACCCTTATATAAAATTTAAAAAAAATGAAATTATTGTGTAGTTGCTAAGTCGTGTCTGACTCTTGTGATCCCATGGACTGTAGCCTGCCCTGCTCCTCTGTTCATGGAATTTCCCAGGGAAGAATACTGGAATGGGTTGCAATTTCCTTCTCCAGGGGATCTTCCTGACCCAAGGATTGAACCCTGACTCCTGCTTTGGCAGGCAGATTCTCTACCACCGAACCACCTGGGAATACCAGAATATGAAACTTTTGTTGTTGTTTAGTCACTAAGTCATGTCCAACTCTTTTGCAACCCCATGGACTGTAGCCCACAAGGACGTGAAATACCTAGGTATAAATCTGGAAAAAGATGTAAAAAACCTTCTGCACTAAGAATTACAAAGTGTTTCTGAGAGAATTAAAGATGACTTAATTAGTAAAAATATATACTTCAATGCGAAGAACCAACTCACTGGAAAAGACACTGATGCTAAGATTGAGGAGATGAGAAGGGGGCGACAGAGAATGAGATGGCTGGATAGCATCACCAACTCAATGGACATGAGTCTAAGCAAACTCTGAGAGACACTGAAGGACAGGGAAGTCTGGCATGCTGCAGTCCATGGGAACACAAAGAGTAGGACACTACTGAGCAACTGAACATCAACAACAAATACTTTGTTAACTGATGAAAAGTCAATATTTTTATCATGACAGTTTTACCCGGATTTATTTATAGATTCATTACAATAGCAAACAAAATCAAATACGGCTCTTTTTTTGGTAGAAATTATCAAACTGGTTCTAAAATTTGTATAGAAGTACAGAAAACCTAAAATAGCCAAAAAGTCTTTGAAAAAGAAGAACAAAATCAAATAACATAGAATATCTGATTTCAGACTTATAAAGCTATGATGACCAAGAATGGATTATTGGAATTGAATGGGATGTCCAAAATAAACTTACACATACATCGTCATTTGATTTTTTTAAATTTATTTATTTTAGTTGGAGGATAATTACTTTACAATATTGTAATGGCTTTTGCCAGACATCAACATGAATTGGACATAGGCATACATATGTTCCCTCCCTCCTGAATCTCCAACCCATTTATAGGGGACACATATATGTCCCCTCCCTCCTGACTCTCCATCCAATTTAAAATTGGGGAATTTTAAGAATTATTAAACAGAACACAAAAACATGAACTATTAAAGAATAAAATCAATATGTTGCTCTTTAGCAAGAGTAAAACTTTTATTCTTCTAAAGCCGCTGTTAAGAGCAGGCAGCTGACCAAAATAAAATACTTGCAAATCATGTATCTGGCAAAGGACTTGTAGAATTTGCAAACAATTCTTATAAGACAACAAATAGCCCCACTGAAAATGGACAAAATAGTTGAATAGCCATTTCACTGAAAGAAAATATGGATATAGGAGCTGAGCACATGAAAAGATGTTCTACACCAATTGAAATTAGGGAGTGCAAATTAAATCCCACTGAGACATTCCTTAACACCAACTGGAATGGCTAAATTTTTTAAAAATACTGATCATATTAAGTGTTGGCACCATTGTGCCGCTAGAAAGCTCATAGACATCTCTTGGAATATAAAATGGTATAACCACTTTAGAGAACATATTGAAAGTTTAAAAAAAAAAAGTAAGCTTACACATACTATACAACCCAGTCATTCTACTCCTAGGTATCTACCCAAAATAAATATGTGCTAATATCCACATAAAGACTTTTTTCTCATTGTTTATAGCACCTTTATTTATAATAATCAATAAGGAAATAACCCCTATATTCATCAACGAGTGGTTAAACAAATTATGGAATACTGTGAAACACTATGTGTACTGCCATTTTTAAAACAGATAGCTAGTGGGAACATATTGCACAATGCAGGGAGCTCACCTCAGTGCTCTTGGAGCCCTAGATGGGTAGGATGGGAGGGGGCTGGGAGGAGGATCCGAGAGAGAAGGGATGCATGTTTACATATAGCTGATTCACTTCATTGTACAGCAGAAATTGACGAAACACTGTAAAGCAACTATACCCCAATTTAGAAAATAAGAACTATTATTACATGTAGTAACATGGATAAACCTTAAAGTAACTGTGTTGAGTGAAAGAAGCCAAACATGAAAGAGTAAATATTCTATGATTCCATTTATATCAAGTTCTAGAAATTGTAAACTAATCTATAGTGAGAGAAAGTATACCAGTGGTTGACTGTGGGTGGAAGGAGGGAAGGCTAGATTACATCAGTATGAAGAAACTTTTGGGGGTGATGGACAAGGTTGTTACCTACATTGTAGTAATTGCTTCACAATTAAACACATGTCAAAGCCTATCAAATTGAACATTTTAGATGTATATATTGAGTTCAGTTCAGCTACTCAGTTGTGTCTGACTCTGCAATCTCATGGAGGGCAACACACCAGGCTTCCCTGTCCATTACCAACTTTCAGAGCTTGCTCAAATTCATGTCCATCAAGTTGGTGATGCCATCCAACCACCTCACCCACTGTAATTTCCTTCTCCTTCCTGCCTTCAATCTTGCCCAGCATCAGGATCTTTTCCAAAGAGTCAGTACTTTGCATCAGGTGGCCAAAGTATTGGAGCTTCAGCATCAGCATCAGTCCTTCCAATGAATATTCAGAACTGATTTCCTTTAGAATTAACTGATTGGATCTCCTTGATGTCCAAGAAACTCTCAAGAGTCTTCTCCAACACCACAGTTCAAAAGTTCTTCGGAACTCAGCTTTCTTTATGGTCCAACTCTCACATCCATACATGACTACTGGAAAAACCATAGCTTTGACTATATGGACCTTTATTGCCAAAGTAATGTACAGATTATTATACCACAATAAATTTGTAAAAAAGAAATTATGTAAAATATTACATAAACTTAGTTGATAAAGCAGCAGGATTAACTCAGTTTTGAAAGGAATTCCATGGTGAATAAAATGCTATTGAACAGGATTGTATGCTACAGAGAAATTGTTCCTAAAAGTCAGTCAGTCAGTGTGGCACACTTCATTGTCTTGTTTTAAGAAACTGCCACACTAACTCCAACCTTCAGCAACCACTACTCTCATCAGTATGCAGACATCAACAATGAGGTGAAACTCTTCACCAGCAAAAAATTTACAGCTCACTGGGGGCTCATATGATGGTTAGCATTTTTTAGTAATAAAGCATTTTTAATTAATGTATACACATTTTTAATATATAATGCTGTTGTACACTTAGTAGACTACAGCGTAGTATAAACATAATTTTTATATGCACTGGGAAGCTGAAACATTTGTGTGACTTGCTTTATTTTGTGATACTTACTTTAGGTTCAATGGAGTATCAGATGAAAAAAATGAATGAATTCCCTAATGTGAACAGGGGCTTCCCTGATAGCTCAGGTAAAGAATCTGCCTGCTATGCAGGAGACCCTGGCTCCATTCCTGGGTCAGGATGATCTGCTAGAGAAGGGATAGGCTACCCACTCCAGTATTCTGGGGCTTCCCTTGTGGCTCAGCTGGTAAAGAATCTGCCTGCAATGCAGGAGACCTGGGTTCAATCCCTGGGTTGGGAAGATCTCCTGGAGAAGGGAAAGGTTACCCACTCCAGTATTCTGGCCTGGAGAATTCCACGGACTGTATAGTCCATTGGCTCACAGAGAGTTGGACATGACTGACTGACTTTCACTCACTTCACTAATGTAAACAATAGACTATTTGGATAATGATGATTGATGTATCAGTGTCAGTTCATCAACTGTAACAAATGTATGACTCTGGTAGGGGACACTGATAATAGAGGATGATGTGCATGCATAGGGCCAGAAGAGTACAGGAAATTTCTGTACCTTCTTATAAATTTTGCTAAATCTAAAAAATAAAATCTCCAAAAAGAATGAATTACTGTTCACCCAAGAGTATAGATAAATTTCACAGTCATAATGTCAAATAAAAGAATATGGGTCCAAAAATGTGTATGTGATATTATTCTTACTAATGTAAAATTTTTGATAGGTGACAAAAGGGACCTTGTGAAGTTGTGGAAATAATCTAGTTATGTGACCATGTATTATGTAAAATATCATCAAATTATACATTTAAGTTTTTTGCCCTTTATATCTCATTTTGAAAACAAACTATAAATCTCTGCAAATGTAAATTCCTCAAAAATATGATGCATAAAAAATATATATGCATATATATATATATATGTTACATGTGTGTGTGTGTGTGCACGTGTGTGTGTGTGTGCATGAATTTGTATGTGGGTATATATACATAAGATATGGCTTCCCTAGTAGCTCAGTTGATAAAGAATCTGCCTGCAATGCAGGAGACCTGGGTTTGATTCCTAGGTCGGGAAGATCCCCTGGAGAAGGAACTGGCAATCCACTCCAGTATTCTTGCCTAGAGAATCCCCATGGACGGAGGAGACTGGCAGGCTACCGTCCATGGGGTCGCAAGAGTCAGACACAACTTAGCGACTAAACCATCACCACATATATATACAAACATATCTAGGTAGATCATCAATACAAAATACAAAGGTGGATATATGCAGGTATATAATGGAATATTTCTGATAAGATATAGGAGCAATTGGTTACTGTAAGAAATGGGAGCTATACTTGTTTTTGTATCTTTTGGAGTTTGCATCCTTTACATGCATTTCCTATTCAAATAGCAAACAAATGGACTGCAAGAAGAAAATATTAACAAAATACTACATCACTGCTCTGGAGCCTGCTTAGCTTGAATTAATCCTTTGCTTCTCTAACTAGGAATTAAAATAATTTTAAGTGACCTAACAATATGTAGAAAATCATAAAGATTTTTCTGATGTTAGAATTTTTTTTTTTAATTGAAGGATAATTTCTTTACAGAATTTTGTTGTTTTCTGTCAAACCTCCACATGAATAAGCCATAGGTATACATATACCCCCTCCCTTTTGAACCTCCCTCCCATCTCCCTCCCCATCCCACCTCTCTAGGTTGATATAGAGCCCCTGTTTCAGCTTCCTGAGCCATACAGCAAATTCCTGTTGGCTATCTATTTTACATACGGTAATGTAAGTTTCCATGTTACTCTTTCCATACATCTCACCCTCTCCTCCCCTCTCCCCATGTCCATAAGTCTATTCTCTATGTCTGTTTCTCCATTGTCACCCTGTAAATACTTTCTTCAGTACCATTTTTCTAGTTTCCGTGTATATGCGTTAGAATTCAGTATTTATCTTTCTCTTCCTGACTCACTTCACTCTGTATACTAGGTTCTACCTTTGTCCACCTCATTAGACTGATTTAAATGCATTCCTTTTTATGGCTGAGTACTTTTCCATTGTGTATATATACCACAACTTCTTAATCATTTCATCTGTCGATGGACATCTAGGTTGCTTCCATGTTCTAGCTATTGTAAATAGTGCTTCAATGAACAATGGGATACATGCGACTCTTTCAGTTTTGGTTTCCTCAGGATATATGCCTAGGAGTGGGATTGCTGGCACTTATGGTGGATTTTTCCCTAGTTTTTCAGGGAATCTCCATACCATCTTCCATAGTGGTTGTATCAATTTACATTCCCACCAACAGTGCAAGAGCATTCCCTTTTCTCCACACCCTTTCCAGCATTTATTGTTTTTAGACTTTTTGATGTGGGCCCTTCTGACTGGTGTAAGGTGATAACTCATTGTAGTTTTGATTTGCATTTCTCTAATAATGAGTGATGTTTAGCATTTTTTCATCTGTTTGTTAGCCATCTGTGTATCTTCTTTAGAGAAATGTCTGTTTAGGTCTTCTATCTCACTTTTTGATTGGGTTGTTTGTTTTTCTGGTATTGAGTTGTATGAGCTGCTTGTATATTTTGGAAATGAAACCTTTGTCAGCCATTTCATTTGCTATTATTTCCTCCCATTCTGTGGGTTGTCTTTTCACCTTGTTTATAATTTCCTTTGCTGTGCAAAAGCTTTTAAGCTTAATCAGGTCCCACTTATTTACTTTTGTTTGTATTTCTGTTACTCTAGGAGGTGGGCCATAGAGGATCTTGCTTTGATTTATGTCATTGACTGTTCTGCCTATGTTTTCCACTAAGAGTTTTAGTTTCTGGTCTTACATTTAGGTCTTTATCCCATTTTTAGTTTATCTTTGTGTATGGTGTCAGAAAGTGTTCTAATTTCATTCTTTTTACATGTAGCTGTCCAGTTTTCCCAGCACCATTTATTGAAGGGGCTATCTTTGCCCCATTGTGTATTCTTGCCTCCTTTGTCAAAAATAAGCTACCCATAGATGCACGGGTTTAATTCTGGGCTTTCTATCTTGTTCCATTGATCTATATTTCTGTTTTAGTGCCAATATCATACTGTTTTGATGACTGTAGCTTTGTAATATGATCTGAAGTCAGGAAGGTTGATTGCTCCAGCTCCATTCTTCTTTCTCAAGACTGCTTTGGCTATTCAGGGTCTTTTATGTTTCCATATGAATTGTGAAATTTTTGGTTCTAGTTCTGTGAGAAATGCCATTGGTAATTTGATAAAGATTTCATTGAATCTGTAGATTGCTTTTCATAGTATAGTCATTTTTACAGTATTGATTCTTCCTACCCAGAAACATGGAATATCTCTCTATCTGTTAATGTCATTTTTAATTTCTTTCATCTCTTATAATTTTCTGTGCACAGTTCTTTTGTCACCTTAGGTAAGTTTATTCCTAGATATTTAATCTTTTTGTTGCAAAGGTGAATGGGATTGATTCCTTAATTTCTCTTTCTGAGTTTTTCATTGTTAGTATATAGAAATGCAAGTGATTTCTGTGTATTGGTTTTGTGTTCTGCAACTTTGCTAAATTCACTGATTAGCTCTAGTAATTTTCTAATACTATCTTTAGGGTTTTCTATGTACAATATCATGTCATCTGCCAACAGTGAGAGCTTTATTTCTTCTTTTCCAATTTGGATTCCTTTTATTTCTTCTGCTTCTCTCATTGCTGAAGCTAGGACTTCCAGAACTATGTTGAATAATAATGGTAGAAGTTGACACCCTTGTCAACTGAATTTTGTCAAAGGCTTTTTCTGCATCTATTGAGATGATTATATGGTTTTTATCTTTCAGTTTGTCAATATGGTGTATCACATTGATAGATTTGTGTATATTGAAGAATCCTTGCATTCCTGGAATAAATCCAACTTGGTCATGCTGTATGAGCTTTTTGATGTGTTGCTGAATTCTGTTTGCTAAAATTTTGTTGAGGATTTTTGCATCTATGTTCATCACTGATATTGGCCTGTAGTTTTCTTTTTGTGTGTTGTCTTTGTCTGGTTTGGTTCAGGGTGATTGTGGCTTCATAGAATGAGTTTGGAAGTGTTCCTTCCTCTGCAATTTTTTGAAAGAGTTTTAGAAGGATAGGCATTAGGTCTTCTCCAAATGTTTCCTGGAATTCTCCTGTGAAGCCATCTGGTCCTGGGCTTTTGTTTTGGGGGATATTTTTGATCATAGCTTCAATTTCAGTGCTTATAACTGGGTTGTTCATAATTTCTATTTCTTCCTGGTTCAGTCTTGGAAGATTGAACTTTTCTAAGAATCTTTCCATTTCTTCCAGGTCATCCATTTTATTGCCATATAGTTGTTCATAATAGTCTCAGAATCCTTTGTATTTCTGCATTGTCTGTTGTAACCTCTCCTTTTTCATTTTTAATTTTGTTGATTTGATTCTTCTCTCAATTTTTTCTTGATGAATCTGGCTAAAGGTTTGTCAGTTTTGTTTATCTTCTCAAAGAACCATCTTTTAGTTTCACTAATCTTTACTATTGTTTCTTTCATTTCTTTTTCAGTTATTTCTGCTCTGATATTTATGATTTCTTCCCTTATACTAATTTTGGGGGTTCTTTGTTCTTTTTCCAGTTGACATAGGTGTGAAGTTAGGTAGTCTACTCGATGTTTTTCTTGTTTCTTGGGTAGGATTGCTTGAGATAGTGTATATTGCTATACAATTCCCTTTTAGACTGTTTTTGCTGCTTCTCATAGGTTTTGAGACTCCATGTTTTCATTGTCATTTGTATCTAGAATTTTTTTTATTTCACTTTTGATTTCTTTAGTAACCTGTTGGTTATTTAGAAGCATGTTGTTTAATCTCCATGTGTTTGTGTTTCTTACAGTTTTATTCTGTAATTGATATCTAGTCTCATAGTGTTGTGACCAGAGAAGATGCTTAATATGATTTCAATTTTCTTAAATTTACTGAGGCTTTGACTTGTGACCCAAGATGTGGTCTATCCTGGAGAATGTTCCATGTGCACTTGAGAAGAAAGTGTATTCTTCTGCATTTGGATGGAATGTCCTGAAGATATCAATGAGATCCATCTCATCTAATGTTTCATGTAAGACTGGTGTTTCCTTATTAATTTTCTGTTTTGATGATCTGTCCATTGGTGTGAGTAGAGTGCTAAAGTCTCCTACTATTACTGTTACTATGAATTTCTCCTTTCATGTCTGTTTGTGTTTGTCTTATGTATTGAGTGGCTTCTATGTTGGGTGCATAGATATTTTCAATTGTTATCTGTTCATCTTGGATTGATCCTTTGATCATTATGTAGTCTCCTTCCTTATTTCTTGTAATCTTCTTTATTTTAAGGTCTATTTTGTCAGATATGAGTGTTGCTACTCCAGTTTTCTTTTACTTCCCATCTGCATGGAATATATTTTCCCATACTCTCACTTTCAGTCTATATGTGTCTTGAGGCCTGAAGTAGGTTTCTTGTAGACAGCATATGTATGGGTCTTATTTCTGTATTCATTCAGCCAGTCTGTCTTTTGGTTGGAGAATTTAATCCATTTACATTTAAAGTAATTATTTATTTATTAAATAATATATATTTATTTATTATTTATATAATATATAAATATATTTATATATTTATTCCATTGTCATTTTTTTAATTGTTTGAGGTTGATTTCGCAGATCCTTTCCCTTCTCTTGTTTTTCTTGACTATATGAGCCCCTTTAACATTTGTTTAAAGCTGGTTTGGTGGTATTGAATTCTCTTAACTTCTGCGTGTCTGAAAAGCTTTTTCATTTCTCCATCAATTTTGAATGAGATCCGTGCCAGGTATGGTAATCTTGGTTTTTGATTTCTCCCTTTCAGTACTTCAACTATATTCCACCATTCCTTTCTGGCCTGAAGAGTTTCTGTTGAAAGATCAGCTGTCAAGTGTATGGGGTTTCCCTTGATGTTACTTGTTGCTTTTCCCTTGCTGCTTTTAATATCCTTTCTTTACCTTTAGTCTTTGTTAGTTTGATTACTATGTGTCTTGGCATGTTTCTCCTTGGGTTTATCCTGTATGGGACTCTTTGTGCCTCTTGGACTTGATTGACTATTTCCTTTTCCGTGTTGGGGGAATTTTCAACTATAATCTCTTCAAGAATTTTCTCATACCCTTTCTCTTTCTCTTCTTCTTCAGGGAGCCCTATAATTCAAATGTTGTTGCATTTGATATTGTCCCAGAGGTCTCTGAGACTGTCCTAAGTTCTTTTCATTCTTTTTACTTTATTCTGCTCTTCAGAAGTTATTTCCACCATTTTATCTTCCAGATCACTGATTCGTTCTTCTGCTTCAGATATTGTGCTATTGATACCTAGTCCTAATACCTTATCTCTAGAGT
The DNA here is from genome assembly GCF_023699985.2 of Odocoileus virginianus. Classification (NCBI taxonomy): domain Eukaryota; kingdom Metazoa; phylum Chordata; class Mammalia; order Artiodactyla; family Cervidae; genus Odocoileus; species Odocoileus virginianus. Next base: position 39,930,194 of record NC_069686.1, on the reverse strand, counting down.
ATTTTTAATTTCAGTAATTATGTTGTTTGTCCCTGTATGTTTATTCTTTAATTCTTGCAGGTCTTAGTTAATTGATTCTTGCATTTTATCCATTCTGTTTTCAAGGTTTTTGATCACCTTTACTATCGTTATTATGAATTTTTTTCAGGTAGTTTGCCTACTTCCTTTTCATTTATTTGGACTTCTGTGTTTCTAGTTCATTCCATCATTTGTGTAGTATTTCTCTGCCTTTTCTTCTTCTTCTCCTTCTTCTTCTTTTTCTTTTGCTAACTTATTGTGTTTTAGGTCTCCTTTCCCTCCTAAGGTTGGTCCAGTGGTTTGTGTAAGCTTTGCATAGGGTGAGATTTGTGCTGAGTTTTTGTTTGTTTGTTTTTCCTCTGATGGGTAAGACCAAGTAGTTGCTGATCCTGTCTGTTGATGATTGAGATTGTATTTTTGTTTTGTTTGCTGTTTAAATGATGCATCCTGCACAGGGTGCTACTGGTGGTTGGGGAAGCTGGGTCTTGTATTCCAGTGGTTCCCTTTGTGTGAGTTTTCACTATTTGATACCCCCTAGGGTTAGTTCTCTGATAGTCTAGCGTCTTGGAGTCAATGCTCCCATTCCAAAGGCTCAGGGCTTGATCTTTCCTTTGTGCTGGTCTTGCAGCTGGCCTCTCTACTTAGACGCATGTAGCCCCATCGTGTGTAGGTTGGATGTTACTGTTTTTAATCTTTTGCTTTGTCTTGTTTTCTATTTTACTGATTTCAACTCTTTTTAAAATTTTCTTTCTTATATTTACTTAAGGTTTAATTGTTCTTTTTTTTCCCCTTGTTTCTTATGGTACAGCTTAGGTCCTTGAATTAAGACTATTCTTTTCTTACAGCATTTGGTGATACATAAATTTCCTCAAAGTACATTTTTAATCTACATGCCACAAATTTTGATATGCCATGTTTTCATTTTAATGCAGTTTATAACAGCTTTTAATTTCTTCTAGATTTTTCTCTACTTTAGTGGGTTATTTAGAAGTGTGTTATTTTGTTTCTAAATACTTAGGTGATTTTTCAGATATTCTTTTCTTGATTTTATAATTTAATTCCCTTGTAATCGGAGAGTCACCTTTGTACTAAAAAGTTTTGTTTTGTTTTGTTTTTAACAGTTACTAACACTTGTTTTATGACCCAGAACATGGTATATCTACTTTAAAAAAATTTTGTCTGCATTTTGGAAAAAAAGCCTATTCTGATGCTGTGAAATGGGATGTTCTATAAATATTACTGACATCTTAGATCAGGTTGATTGATAGTGCTGTTCATGTTCTAAATATCTTCACTAATTTTCTGTCTATATATTCTATCGATATTGAGAGATACAGTAAAAATGTCCAACTAATTGCAGATGTGTCTGTTTTGCTTTGCATTTTTTGATTTGCAAATTTCATTTATTTTTGAAATGGTTATACTCCATTAGGATTTTTATGAACTCTTGATAAATTAACCCATTTATCATTATTAAATGGCTTTTCTTATCTCTGGTAATATTATTTTCCCTGAAACATATTATGTCTGATATTAATTAACTATTTCAATTTTCTTTTCGTTAGTGGTATGTCAATTTTTTGGACCAAGGATCAACAACCTTATTTCTGTAGAGGACCAATAATATTAATAAATATTTTTGGCTATTTCTACTTCTCTGGTTTCACTGGCAGCCTAAGGCATCTTCATGGAAAAATAGATTTGCCAGTAGTTCTTCTATTGGGTACATTTGTGTGTGTGTGTGTGTGTGTGTATACTAAAGAAATGGACTGCCTACTTCCCACACACTAAAAATACAGTGGTGGGAGAGGCGTAACACAGATGCTTTTGTATGAAAGTTAAAGCTGTTCAGTCATGTCTGACTCTTTGCAACACCATGGACTGTATAGTCCATGGAATTCTCCAGGTCAGGATACTGGAGTGGGTAGCCTTTCCCTTCTCCAAGGGATCTTCCTAACCCAGGGATTGAACTCAAGTCTCCCACAATGCAAGTGAATTCTTTACCAACTGAGCCACAAGGGAAGCCCAAGAATATAGGGGTGGGTAGCCTATCCCTTCTCTAGCGGATCTTCCTGACCCAGGAATTGAACCAGGGTCTTCTGGTTCAAAGATGGATTCTTTAGCAAATGACCTAATTGAATAGGGAGGTAAAAAAGGAGAGAAAGGAAGAGAAAAATAGAAGATGTACAATAGTCACTGGTCTATTATAATTCTGGAATTCAGACAAGCACAGACTCCCAGGTCATTGATTAGGATTTAGTTCTGTGTCTGACAATAATTCTCCATGATTCTTGGTTCTTCCCTTTGAATCATCTTCCCTTTTGCACAAATGTGACTCATGACTATAGCTAAATTATCTTCTCTGCTTGTTTCCTTCCCATAGACACTTGGGCATACCAATGTTACTTTTCATTTCATCATGTTGCTTTCCCTTTTACTCCAAGCTGGCAGTTTTGTTAATACAATTATCTTAAAATTTTTATGGATTTTCAATGAATCTTTCAAGGTTCATTTAATTAAACAAAAATACCCAGTTAACATAAAGAGTCTTAAGTTAAAGTCTTCTCTACTTACACTTCCCAGTCAACTTTCTGTAGGATAAGGCCCTAAAAATTATTACAAGCCCTAATTTTTAATTGAGAGGAAATGTGAGGCTTACTCTTCAGATTCCCAGATGGGCTTTTTTTCCTGTAAAGTATATGAGGCACCACCTTAAATACTTCTGAAGTCTTCAACTGCTTTAAAGTCATTTTTCAGACCAAAATGTTTTCCTGACAGTGCCCTGAATTTGATCTTTGCCTGAAAACTATTTCCTAATTTGAGAATAGTTTACCATCTGGAGAGGTTGGGAATAAGAAACTGTTTTATTTTTGAACCCAAGTCCTGGATTCTTTATATTTAACAGCTTTTTTTAAAGCTCTTATTTCTTTAGTTCTTCTCTCATTTCATTACAAGCAGCTGAAGAAACCAGGTTGAATCTTCAACACTATGTCTGGAAATTTCCTTAGGCAGATCATCCAGTCATTAGGTATATTTACTTTCCACATTTCAATGACCAATAGTGCTGCTAAACTTCTCACAACTACATAACAAGGATCTCCTTTCCTCCAGCTTTTAGAAATTGCTTACCAATGTGTGTTTACGTTCTCACTGACAAACTCCTCCGGACTGTATTGACTTTGCTAACAAACTTCAGCCTCTGAAAATTACTCTTCACAACTCAAAGTCAATGCTTCACATTTTACATTTGGCTATGGGAGTACCATAAATAAACTGTGGAACATTCTTCAAGAGATGGAAGTACCAGACCACCTGACCTGCCACTTGAGAAACCTATATTCAGGTCAGGAAGCAACAGTCAGAACTGGACATGGAACAACAGACTGGTCCAAAATAGGGAAAGGAGTACATCAAGGCTGTATATTGTTACCCTGCTTGTTTAACTTATATGCAGAGTACATCATGAGAAATGCTGGGCTAGAAGAAGCACAAGCTGGAATCAAGACTGCTGGGAGAAATATCAATAACCTCAGATATGCAGATGACACCACCCTTATGGCAGAAAGTGAAGAAGAACTAAAGAGCCTCTTGATGAAAGTGAAAGAGGAGGGTGAAAAAGTTGGCTTAAAGATCAATATTCAGAAAACTAAGATCATGGCATGCATTTCCATCACTTCATCGGAAATAGATGGGGAAACAGTGGAAACAGTGGCTGACTTTATTTTTGGGGGCTCCAAAATCAGTGCAGATGGTGATTGTAGCATGAAATTAAAAGACGTTTACTCCTTGGAAGGAAAGTTATGATCAACCTAGATAGCATATGAAAAAGCAGAGACATCACATTGCCAACAAAGGTCCATCTAGTCAAGGCTATGGTTTTTCCAGTGATCATGAATGGATGTGAGAATTGGACTGTGAAGAAAGCTGAGCACCAAAAAACTTATGCTTTTGAACTGCGGTGCTGGAGAAGACTCTTGAGAGTCCCTTGGATTGCAAGGAGATCCAACCAGCCCATCCCAAAGGAGATCAGTCCTGGGTGTTCATTGGAAGGACTGATGCTGAAGCTGAAACTTCAATACTTTGGCCACCTGATACAAAGAGTTGACTCATCGGAAAAGACCCTGATGCTGGGAGGGATTGGGGGCAGGAGGAGAAGGGGACGGCAGAGGATGAGATGGCTAGATGGCATCACCGACTCGATGGACATGAGTTTGAGTAAACTCTGGGAGTTGGTGATGACAGGGAGGCCTGGCGTGCTGCGATTCATGGGGTCGCAAAGAGTCAGACATGACTGAGTGACTGAACTGAACTGATGGGAGTCCCCAGTGTGCCAATAAACTATTTTCTTGTTATCTATGGTGGTAAAACAAACCATCTTAAACTTGGCATCATGTGAAAGCAACAGTAATTTACTAGTATAATTTCCCAGAATTTTGAGTGTCAATTTGTTTCAGCTAGTCAGTTCTCACTGGGGTTTCTTATATGGTTGTAGTCAGATGATGCCTGGGGCCAGAACCATCTCAAAGGCTTCTCATGTTTTGCTGGTTAATGCTGGTTGCTGCCTAGGACCTCAGCTAGGAGCTTTATCTCAGAACATCTACATGATACCTCTATGTGATCAGCACTTTCTTCCTCACACTATGGTGTTAGGGTCCCAAGGTCAAACGTCCCAGCAGAGAGTCAGGTTGAGGTAGCACTGATTTTAGGACCCAGTCTCAGAATTCATGGAGCATCACTTCTGCTGTATTTTACTTCCATTCAAAGGAAATGAAATCAGAGTCCACCTCTTGATAAGAGTGGTATCAAAGCCTCTGGAGACATGTTTTTAAACCTCCATAATCCCTCTCTCTTTAATGACTTTTGATATAGCATGTTTTTAACAATGCTACAGTTAAAATGTTTATAAATTTTAATGAAATTGAAAAATAAGAAGATAAAGAGGAAAGCTGGAATGTTCTCTCTTAAATATCTTAGGAAGATCTTTGTCAGTAAAATATCAAGGCAGTGTGTCAATATTCACACAACTGCAACAGAAAACTAATTAGGTGATGGAATGTCAGTGACCTAAAAATGTGAAAACACAGAAAAATGTCATTTCATATCACTGTATGAAAAGGATCCAAACAGGGTGATGATGTTTTAAGAAACTGCAGAGCCCAGGAAAAGGGTTATCACTTGGTTCTCTGCCATGCTTACTATAGCAAGTCACATATTATTCTTAAGATATTTTAAGAAAGACATAAGAAAATATGTTATATTTGCATGACTTCAAAGAGGAAACCAGGGTGTGGGGATTATGTAGAGACGGGTTTGGGCTCCAAATAGCTGCTTTATGTTGAAGTGAATTTTCCATCAATAAAAGTCACTTTAACATATAGAGAATACAGAGAAATCTATTGAGAGAGGTCCATTTATTATGGACACTTTATTTGTAATTGAGAAATGTCATGGTAATATAAAGATAAAGGGAAAAGGTAAGTAATTATACATATTTATGACAAAAAGATTATGCTTTTTTTTTTTTCTACACAGACTTCAAGATATGTCTGATGAGAATTTGGGAGAGTCTAGAAAATCCTAGAGTCCACACTTAAGCCTACACAGGACCTTTAGTTATGTCAATTACAAAATGACATAATAAGGAATTTTATTCAAAGTCACAGGAACTAACAAAATTAACTGAGAAAAGAGGTAAACAATGACAGAAATGTTAATGATTTCAGCTAACTGCTTTACCTATCCTCTTACATATAACTCATCAGAAATATAGCTGGGAGAAATGCTCCTACTGAATACAATCTGGAATAGTACTGCATCTTTTATACTAATAAATTTATGTGACAGTTTTAGACAATAAGTTGAAAAAAGGTAGCATTTTGAAATCAAGCTCATTTTCCTTAATGTTAGGACTTGGTTCTTTTCTTTCTTTCTTTTTTTTTTTTTTGCTTTTCCTGTTTTTTAAATATAAATTTACCAAGTACCTAGAGAATACAAAGATGAGTGAAACTTTGCCCCCATCTTTACTGAAACTAAAGGAGAACATAAAAAGCAAAATATTTACTTTGACAACAGATTATGATACAAGTAGAAAGGTAGTAACTTCTACCTGCCATACTTGAGTAACCATATCCCAGTTCAGAGCAGATCAGTTGCTCAGTCACGTCCGACTCTTTGCAACCCCATGAATCGCAGCATACCAGGCCTCCCTGTCCATCACCAACTTCTGGAGTCTACCCAAACCCATGTTCATTGAGACAGTGAGGCCATCCAACCATCTCATCCTCTGTCGCCCCCTTCTCCTCCTGCCCTCAATCTCTCCCAGCATCAGGGTCTTTTCAAATGTGTCAGCTCTTCGCATCAGGTGGCCAAAGTATTGGAGTTTCAGCTTCAGCATCAGTCCTTCCAATGAACACCCAGGACTGATCTCCTTTAGGATGGACTGCCTGGATCTCCTTACAGTCCAAGGTACTCTCAAGAGCCTTCTCCAACACCACAATTCAAAAGCATCAATTCTTCCATGCTCAGCTTTCTTTATAGTCCAACTCTTACATCCATACATGACTACTGGAAAAACTATAGCCTTGACTAGACAGATTTTGTTGGCAAAGTAATGTCTCTGCTTTTTAATATGCTGTTTGGATTGTTCATAATTTTCCTTCCAAGGAGTAAATGTCTTAATTTCGTGGCTGCAATCACCATCTGCACTGATTTTAGAGCACCCCAAAATAAAGTCAGTGTTTCCCCATCTATTTCCCATGAAGTGATGGAACTGCATGCCATGATCTTAGTTTTCTGAATATTGATCTTTAAGCCAACTTTTTCACCCTCCTCTTTCACTTTCATCAAGAGGCTCTTTAGTTCTTCTTCACTTTCTGCCATAAAGGTGGTGTCATCCGCATATCTGAGGTTATTGATATTTCTCCCAGCAATCTGGATTCTAGCTTGTGCTTCTTCCAGACCAATATTTCTCATGATGTACTCTGCATATAAGTTAAATAATATCTCAGTGTAATACAAATCATAAAGTGACATTATGATACATCCAAATTTTATGAGTGTTGTTCTATATATACTTTAAATCTTAACGAGTATTTTCTTTAATTAAAAATCATGTACCACAGTCCAAAAAATGTGTCAGAGGTGTAAGAGCATCTGGAAGATGTAGTTTAGATGCTCAAAAAGTAGAATTTTTAGAATGATTTGTTTGCTTAGCAAAAAGTGAGAACAATTTTTTTTTAATTGGGATGAAATAAGTATGTTATGGTGCCAATAACCAACAAAAATATACAGATAAAATAATAAAATATATCAGAGAAGATATTCATATTCAAATTACAAACATCATTTGTTGAATGCCTGAAAGTTACTAGGAATAATTTCTGTTGGATTATATATAAACTACCAATCATAATAACAGTGTGGGGTAGGCATTGACATAAATGGAATCAGGAATTTGGAAGAAAGAAATTGGATTACTTCTGAGGACTAAACTTTGAAATTATTTTCAAGTATAAATAGACTGCTTCATTGACTATGTGAAAGGCTTTGTGTGGATCACAACATACTGGAAAATTCATAAAGAGTTGTGAATACCAGACTACCTTACCTCCCTCCTGAGCAACCTGTATGCAGGTCAAGAAGCAACAGTTAGAACCAGACATGGAGAAATGGACTGGTTCAAAATTGGGAAAGGAATATGTCTAGGTTATATATTGTCACCCTTTTTATTTAACTTATATGCAGAGTACATCATGCAAAATTCTGGACTGGATGAAGCACAAGCTGGAATCAAGACTGTTGGGAGAAATATCAATAACTTCAGATATGTAGATGATACCACCCTTATGGAAGAAAGCTAAGAGGAACTAAAGAGCCTCTTTATGAAGGTGAAATTGGAGAGTGAAAAAAGCGGACTTAAAACTCAACATTCAAATAACTACGATCATGGCATCTGGTCTCATCACTTCATGGCAAATAGATGGCAAAACAATGGAAACAGTGACAGACTTTATTTTCTTGGGCTCCAAAATCATTGTGGATGGTTCCTGCAGTAATGAGATTAAAAGATACTTGCTCCTTGAAAGAAAAACTATAACAAACCTAGACAGCATATTAAAAAGCAGAGCCGTTACTTTGCTGACAAAGGTCTGTATAGTCAAAACAATGTTTCTTTTCAGTAGTCATGTATGTATGTGAGGGTTGGACCATAAAGAAGGCTGACTGCTGAAGAATACTGCTGAAGATACTCTCGAACTGTGGTGCTGGAGAAAACTCTTGAGAGTCCATTGGACTGCAAGGCGATAAAACAAATCAGCCCTAAAGGAAATGAACCCTGAATATTCATTGGAAAGACTGATGCTGAAGGTGAAGCTCCAATCCTTTGTCCACCTTATGTGAAGAGCTGACTCATTTGGAAAAGGTGCTGATGTTGGGAAAGATTGAAGGCAAGAGAAGGGGATGACAGAGAACGAGATGATTGGATGGCCTCACCAACTCAATGGACATGAGTTTGAGCAAACTCTGGGAGATAGTGAAGGACAGGGAAGACTGGTGTGCTGTAGTCCATGGGGTCACAAAGAGTCAGACATGACTGAACTACTGAACAACAACAGCAACAACAAGAACAACAACAAAAATAGGCAGAATCATGTTTTAAAAAAGAGAGAAATAGATTGTTTGCCTTGGAGATAAGGCTACAACTTGAATAAATACTTGATCATAGCTCAACAAGAAAATGTCAAATATAAAGACACTGGGTGGCTACTGAGTATAGAAATCAAAGATTCACATTGTATATTGGCAAACTTCATTGTTTTTGGGAGAGGATAACCAAAAACCTTATCTGTAGCTTTGTGCTACTGACAAAGCCATTTTTAATACTGAGATAACCACATAGGATTTTGGCCAGTGCATCTGCAACATTCCTATCCCAGTCATAAAATTATCACTACTTTGAGATAGATCCATCAGGTCATCTTACAGTTTTGTCATTCACCTTCCACATCACCCAATTCCCTTTTTATAAATCTCAAGATCCTTAGGATTTAATTCTTGTTGTAAGGCTTGGCCCTTCAAGGAGAGAATGGACTGCCAGTGTTCCTGCTCTTGTGAGTTTTTGTTTTTCTTCTCATTGTGAACCAGTTCAGCACCTTTCCTCATTTACAAATACATGCAGTTTTGTTAACAGAATTACTACTTTGAGAGATGAAGCTACTCTCCCTATATCAAAAAATCAGGCTTCTGAACCTCATACATCAAACACTGCACTTTGGTGTATTTATTGGCTTGTCCCCAAGGAGGCACATGACCCAACATCTTATAACACAAGACTACTCAAGTATAAGCATTCATTGCCTTGTAGCCGTCATTATTCCCATTTTATAGATGAGGAATTAAGGTTTGGAGAGAGTATATTCCATTTTAAAGTCATATAGTGAGTAGAAGCAGATTTCACTGCAGTTTCTCCAACAACAGTCCAGGACTTCTTCCAATTACCTAAGGAAGCTCACAAATGCTTCAAGCAAAAGTCCTAAATTTGCTGAAGTCCACTAGTAATTTGGACAGCTCACCTAGTAATTGACAATTCAACTTAACATTCATATTTTCAGAGCAATGGAAGGATATTACTTCTTTCCCCCAGTTCCTCATCAAAAAGAAACTATTTCACAAGTGATTGCAGAAGTCAGTCATGGAGGGATGAATGTGGAAAGTATATAGTTACTGTGAAGATTTTAAAGGTTCTGGATATGCCTTCTGCTTCTAGGATAAGTTTGTATTAAAAACAAATATACTTACAGAAGGATAACTTTATGAGCTATTGTCACTTAAAACTAATGTGAAATACTAATGATACCACCACCAAGTACTGTAATATTAGAAGCACCTTACTTCTTTTGCTATAGCCACTTGTTTTCAACTGAGAGTGGGAAATACACTTGAAAGAAAGGAATAAATGTTGAGGACAGGTGCACTATGCAAGTTCTATTTGCACAATTCTGTTGGAAACTGGTATTATTTACATATTTTAAAATTCTATATAGTCCCTGCTATTCAAAGAATGAACTTGGCATATTCCAAGATACAGATTGTAAGAGAAAAGCATCGGGGAGTTTCACAGTAACATCATCACACTGAAGCAAAGAGTACAATACATAATCTCAAATTTTCCAAAAGATTCAATGAACAAGCACTCCACCCCACAGCTTTCTAGTCAATTGAAATGTTGCTATTTGAAAACATTATAATTGAGTAACACAGCCTCTGTCTTTGAGTTAAAAATTTTCATGGCTTTAGCCCTTTTACTATACATACAAATTTGGATTTACAAACCTGTTGCTAAATTTCCAATTTATTGCCTTGTAATCCAGTTCATAATCTAGAGCTATTTTCCATGACACCTTCAGGAAAACTGGGTGTGGAGGAGCTTCTAAGATGCACCAAAGTCATGCTTTATAATAAAGATACATCTGGACCTATCTTTTTTTCATTGTGAAATACCTGCCTGAGATAGATTAGATGATAACTTTTAAAAACCAGGAAAGGAGCATCTACTTAAGGGAATGAATATTTATAATTAAGAACTATTCAAATTAGCTGCTTTAAGTGGGACTAAGTGGCTATACTTATCAAATGAAAGTACCAATGAATGATAAAGCACATCAGGTTCTTAACACATATTTCTAAGCCTTAGTTTTTACTCAGTTTCCTCCCCCTTCAATATAATAAGGTATGAAGCAAGAACTGGCAAGTTATGCAGAGTATGAAGCCGAATAGCATGGAGGAAAGCAGGCAAAGGAGGGGAATAGCTCCTTGGTTCTTATTTCTTTAGAAACCAAAGCTGAGAATAATTAGATTAAACTTAGATTAGTTAAAGTTGATCTAGAGAGAGGGCTATTTTAGACCCAACCTGTGGCTTTGTAGTGCAATTATTATATTAAGAGTATGATTAAAAGCAGCAGCTTTGGAGCCAGACTGAGTTCAAGATTCTTGCTTCACTGCATTAGCTTTCTGTAATCATAGGGAAGTTATTTGACCTCTCTGATCCTCAGTTTTCTAAATATGAAATTAAAGCTAAGAATAAGACCCATAGAAATTTGTAAGAATTACTTAAATAATATATGCAAAATACCTAGCAGATTGCAAGTAGGCAAAAATTGTAGTTATTGCATTATCATGATTAAGTCTCTCCTGCTTGGAGAAGTCCATAAAGAATCCAGGAGGCAATGTGCTTTATTTTCTAATACCTTAAGCTCTTATTCTGGCTTGTGTTTCACTCCATCCCTTGTAAAAATTCATTTCCCCAAAAGAGAATTTTTGGTTATACTAAATTGAAAATATTCAATATTTTAATAAATACTTTTTAGTAAGACTAACTCAGCCTTCATTCCATATTTTTTTTCTTATTCTTCCTTCGGGAATAATGAAAGACAGGGATCATAGTAATTTAAAATAAGGTCCACATAGAAATGGATAAATCACAGGAGGATTCAATGAAGAAAAAAACATTCAGACTTGCCGGGTGCAACCCAGGAAGGGCAGCTTTCACATTGCTCCTACCTCTTGTGGAGTCTCAGGCCAACCTAAGGTTTAAATCCCACAGTGGAAGATTCAAGGCTTGCTATCCTTTCAGTGCCATGTGTCTCTGGGGATATTTTAAATGTAAGCAGCAGGAGAGTTGTTATACCAACTGCTGTCATCCAAATAAAACTTCAGCTATCTGCATCACTGATACCAGCTGTTTCTATTAAGGAAAAATGTGTAATCATTTTCTTGTAAGGATTCTTGCCTGAATTCACGAATCTGATGTGTCAATTATGTCTCTACTCAATCTAGTTGATCCCAATCACGGCCATCAGAAAACACAACAATAAGAAATATAGAGAGTCAGGTCTGTGTTCTGTTTAATTCAACCATTCTCAAGAAACATTTAGGCACAACCTGAGGAAGCCTGAGGTGTTTTGTAAAATTCACTGAACCAAAAGCTGATCAATCAAAGCATATTTAAGAAGCACTGATAGATCCTGAGGGGGAGAAACGGTTTATTGGAAGACTCTCTGTATGAATAAGTTATAATTTATTTCTCTATTTCTATTGTTTGCAAACAAATATACCACATTATTGGTGGAAAATACTCAGCCTGGCCAAGAAACTGATTTCCAGTCCAACTCTGGTTGCTTGAACCTGCCCCACACAAGAGCGACTTCCTTATACCTCTAGTCATCCCCTTCTTCCTTCAACACTCTACAGGAGCTGAATCCCCTGCCCCAACACCACAAGAGCTAGAATTTCAGGGACTTGAGGGCTGTTAGGAGCTGAGACCATAGCACCAAATCCAAAGAGGAAGAAAAGCTAGGAACCCAAATATCTTTCTGCAGCCATTCTTGGCGATCCCTCTTAGACTCATCTGATGTTACAAGCTGCAATGTGTGACCCCTTCTCAACTCACAGACTTCCTCGGTGGCACTAGTGGTAAAGAATCTGCTGCCACGCAGCAGACATGTGGGATGCAGGAGACATAAGAGATGAGGACTCGATCCCAGGGTCGGGGTGATCCCCTGGAGTAGGAAAAAGCAACCCACTCCAGTATTCTTGCCTGGAGAATCCCATGGACAGAGGAGCCTGGCAGGTCATATGGGTGGCTCCTATTTCAATACGGCTGATGTCCTTATAAAAAGAGATTATAAGCCAGCACAGTATGAGGAGTGACCATGTAGGGACACATTGAGCTAATTCTGCAAGCCGAGAAGAGAGGCCTCAGAAGAAACCAACCTGGCAATTGCTTTGATCTTAGACTTCTAGCTTCCACAACTGTGAGAAACAAATTTTTGTTGTTTGAGGCACCCAGTCTGTGGTATTTGGTTATGGCAGCCCTAAAAATCTAATACACCTGGGCAACCTGACATCTCTTTTTATTCTTCCAAGGGTTTGGAAGACTAGAAAGTTCCCACCAATTGTTTGTTTCAGAAAGAATTTCTCCCTTTCCCTGGTGTGAAATGCACGCTAGATCTTTTCTTAATGACTGTCCCTGGATCTAAGCACAGTGTTTTTTTGATGTTTGTTAAGAGTTTTGAGCAGTAGGAATAAGTGGGTAAGCTCATAAGAAGTCCGAGAGTTTCTTCCCCCCACCCCTTCAATTTAGCAATTCTTTTTAAGAGTAGGAGTTTCTTTTTAATATTGAATAACTTCCCAAACTCCTACATAATATCTGCCAATTAATGAAATTTTTAAAAAAAGCATTAGAAGACTACTATGTATTCATAATGAATACAAGGGAAGCATGGCAATGTCCATATGCAAGTAATATAACACACTTTACAAGCTTGATATACAAATGTAGTCACATATCTCTTGTTTTTTCAATTATTCAATGAATTCCCATAGACTTCTATTAGCAAACCTCTCCTGAATCCTATTAAATAATGCTGGGACTTATTTGAAAAAGATACCAATTCCTTTTTCTAAATACCAGGTGGAAAGAGAACTGTAAAATCATTATCAGTTCTCTGGCCTTAGAGAAGAGTAGGATCTATCAAAAAGATAGAAAGGATGGTAGAAAATGTGGAAACTTTGAATAGGTTTTTTTTTTTTTTACTCTGGGGTCGCCACAGTGAATCACCATCCTAGGGTGCTCATTCCTTTATAATCCCAAGGCCACCAGTGGAGTATCTGTTTCCTGTCCCCAAAGAGGTTTACTACTCAAAGGAGTAACAAAAAACACACATAGGAGAGAGAGGAATTAAGTGCTATTCTCCATTCTTATCAAAAGTTTAATAGAGAATGGAGAAGACTATTTTGTTTTGTTACTTTTCTCTCCTATAATTTGTTGTTTCCCTCAGGTATTTCTCCTCCTTGAAGATTTCCAGTATTTTACAGAATAAGATAGCATTCTATCTGAAAGTATTCAGTAAGTGTTCTTTGAATCTAGCAGGTAGCAATTTAACAAATGGCTTCCTCACACAAACTATAAGCATGATAGAGAATGATTGACAGGGGAGGAGCCAAGATGGCGGAGGAATAGGACGGGGAGACCACTTTCTCGTCTACAAATTCATCGAAAAAAACATTTGAACGCTGAGCAAATTTCACAAAACAACTTCTGCTCGCTAGCAGAGGACATCAGGCGCCCAGAAAAGCAGCCCATTGTCTTCGAAGGGAGGTAGGACAAAATATAAAAGATAAAAAGGGAGTCAAAAGAGCTACGGACGGAGACCCGTCCCAGGGAGTCTTAATAGAGGAAGTTTCCAGTCACCAGGAAACCCTCGCACTGGCGGGACTGGGCGAAGTTTTCAGCAATCTAACTGGGAGGAAAAATTAAACAAGGCCCGCAGATTACGTGCCTAAAAGCAACTCCCAGCAGAAAAGTACCCCAGATGCCCGTACCCGCCAGCAACAAGCGGGGGCGGAACGGAGAGGAGCGGGCGGCATTGCTTAGGGTAAGGACCGGCCCGAAGACCCTGAGAGCAATCGGAGGGAGCTTTTTTAAACTGTGGGATAGCAAGGGTCAAAATTAACCGGCCCGAACACACTGCTGGCGGTTCGCAAAACAAAGGGACTGAGAAACTCCAGAGAAGAGCCGGCCCATCCCCACTGGAGGTAGGAGGCAGGGGGGAGGGGAAAAGGGCAAACTCAGCCCCTGAGAAGCCACCCCCTCCCACACTGCAAACAGGCCCCGGGTTCCCATCTAAAGACTTCCTGAGACCCTACTGGCGGCGCGCGCTGGGGCTGTGGAGGGAAAAAGCGCGCCGCATCCGGGGAGAGTGCGCCCAAGCCTCTGGCTGCCTGAGCCGCTCACCGCGGAGGGAGGGGGCGCGCCGCACCCGGGGAGAGTACGCCCAAGCCTCTGGCTGCCTGAACCGCTCAGGCCGGGGAAGGCACAGGACGCAGGCGCAGCCAAATCCGCCCTTTTGTGGAGTGCCCGAAGACTGGAACCGCACTCGGCGCAGGGCCAGCTCCATGTGGAGCAGCAGGGAGCCTGAGCAGTGTAGATGGGGAAAGCACAGACACCCCTGTACGGGGCAAACCCAGTGTGGCTGGAACACTGTGAGTGCTATCCACACACAGCAGTATCTGTCTGCAGCGCCTCGCCCTCCCCATAGCAGGACTGAACTGAACTAGCGAACCTAAATAAGAGATCAGCTCCGCCCGCCTGTGTCAGGGCGGAAATTAGACACTGAAGAGATGGCAAATAGAAGCCAAATATACAAAGGGAACCGCTTCAGAAAGGACCGGTGCAACAGATTAAAATCACTGACGGTAACACCAACTACACCGGAAGGGGTCTATAGATATCGAGAAGTGTAAGCTGGAAAGAGGAGCTATCTGAAATTGAACTGAACCTACACTGACTGCAACAACTCCAGAGAAATTCCTAGATATATATGTATTTTTTTTTAATTAAAAAAAAATTTTTTTTTCTTTCCCTTTTTTTTTTATTTTTTTATTTTTTCTCTTTTATCTTCGACAAAGGAGGCAAGGATATACAATGGAAAAAAGATAACCTCTTTAACAAGTGGTGCTGGGAAAACTGGTCAACCACCTGTAAAAGAATGAAACTAGAACACTTTCTAACACCATACACAAAAATAAACTCAAAATGGATTAAAGATCTAAATGTAAGACCAGAAACTATCAAACTCCTAGAGGAGAACATAGGCAAAACACTCTCCGACATAAATCACAGCAGGATCCTCTATGACCCACATCCCAGAATTTCAGAAATAAAAGCAAAAATAAACAAATGGGACCTAATGAAACTTAAAAGCTTTTGCACAACAAAGGAAACTATAAGCAAGGTGAAAAGACAGCCCTCAGATTGGGAGAAAATAATAGCAAATGAAGCAACAGACAAAGGATTAATCTCAAAAATATACAAGCAACTCCTCCAGCTCAACTCCAGAAAAATAAATGACCCAATCAAAAAATGGGCCAAAGAACTCAACAGACATTTCTCCAAGGAAGACATACAGATGGCTAACAAACACATGAAAAGATGCTCAACATCACTCATTATCAGAGAAATGCAAATCAAAACCACAATGAGGTACCATTATACGCCAGTCAGGATGGCTGCTATCCAAAAGTCTACAAGCAATAAATGCTGGAGAGGGTGTGGAGAAAAGGGAACCCTCTTACACTGTTGGTGGGAATGCAAATTAGTACAGCCACTATGGAAAACAGTGTGGAGATTTCTTAAAAAGCTGGAAATAGAACTGCCATATGACCCAGCAATCCCACTTCTGGGCATACACACCAAGGAAACCAGATCTGAAAGAGCCACATGCACCCCAATGTTCATCGCAGCACTGTTTATAATAGCCAGGACATGGAAGCAACCCAGATGCCCATCAGCAGACGAATGGATGAGGAAGCTGTGGTACATATACACCATGGAATATTACTCAGCCATTAAAAAGAATTCATTTGAATCACTTCTAATGAGATGGGTGAAACTGGAGCCCATTATACAGAGCGAAGTAAGCCAGAAAGATAAAGACCATTACAGTATACTAACACATATATATGGACTTTAGAAAGATGGTAACGATAACCCTATATGCAAAACAGAAAAAGAGACTCAGATGTATGGAACAGACTTGTGGACTCTGGGAGAAGGCGAGGGTGGGATGTTTCAGGAGAACAGCACTGAAACATGTGTATTATCTAGGGTGAAACGGATAACCAGCTCAGGTTGGGTACATGAGACAAGTGCTCGGGCCTGGTGCACTGGGAAGACCCAGAGGGATCGGGTGGAGAGGGAGGTGGGAGGGGGGACTGGGATGGGGAATACATGTAAATCCATGGCTAATTCATATCAATGTATAACAAAAACTACTGTAATGATGTAAAGTAATTAGCCTCCAACTAATAAAAATTAAAAAAAAAAAGAAAAAAAAAAAATTTTTTTTTCTTTCCCTTTTTTTTTTATTTTTTTATTTTTTCTCTTTTATTTTCTTTTAAAATTCCCTATTACTCCCCCATTACTCCTCAACTTTCATTTTCATATATTTTTATGATTTTTTTAATTAGGGAAAAAAAATTTTTTTCTTTTTTTTTTTCTTTTTCTTGTTTTTCTCTCCTATTTCCTTTTAAAGTCCTCTAATACTCCTCTATTATTCCTTAATTTTCATTTTCATTTCACTATAACCTTGCCAAAAAAAAAAAAAGAGAGAGAGAGAAACCCTATTTTTAAACTGAACTTCATATACATTTCTAAATTTTTTTGTGTGTTTTTGTTTTTAAATATTGTATTTCTAAGAGTCTAACCTCTACACTAGATTTTTAATCTTTGTTTTTCAGTATGTGATATAAATTTTGGACACTTAAGAATCCAATATTCAGTTCCCATTTCTATTCAGGAGTGTGGTGATTACTCTCCCACTTTTGACTCTCTGTTTTCTACCTCAGAACACCTCTATTTCCTCCTTTCCCCTTCTCTTCCCAATCCAATTCTGTGAATCTTTGTGGGTGTCTGGGCTACGGAGAACACTTTGGGAACAGATAACTGCGTAGATCTGTCTCTCTCCTCTTGAGTCCCCTTTTTCTCCTCCTGCTCACCTCTATCTCCTTCCTCCCTCTCCTATTCTTCATGTAACTCTGTGAACCTCTCTGGTTGTCTCTCACGGTGGAGAATCTTTTCACCATAACCTAGAAGTTTTATTATCAGTGCTGTATAGTTGGAGAAGTCTTGAGACTATTGGAAGAATAAAACTGAAATCCAGAGGCAGGAGACTTCAGCCCAAAACCTGAGAAAACCAGAAAACTCCTGACTACACGGAACATTAAGGAATAGGAGACCATCCAAAAGCCTCCATACCAACACCAAAACCAACCACCACCCAAGAGCCAATAAGCTCCAGTACAAGACATACCACGCAAATTCTTTAGCAATGCAGGAACATAGACCTGAGTGTCAACATACAGGCTTTCCAAAGTCACACCTAACACATAGACCCATCACAAAACTCATTACTGGACACTCCATTGCACTCCAGAGAGAAGAAAGCCAATTCCACGCACCAGAATGCTGACACAAGCTTCCCTAACCAGGAAACCTTGACAAACCAATCGTCCAACCCCACCCACTGGGTGAAACCTCCACAATAAAAAGGAACCACAGACCACCAGAATACAGAAAGCCCACTCCAGACACAGCAATCTAAACAAGATGAAAAGGCAGAGAAATACCCAACAGGTAAAGGAACAGGAAAAAAGCCCACCAAGTCAAACAAAAGAGGAGGAGATAGGGAATCTACCTGAAAAAGAATTTAGAATAATGATAATAAAAATGATCCAAAATCTTGAAAACAAAATGGAGTTACAAATAAATAGCCTGGAGACAAAGATTGAGAAGATGCAAGAAATGTTTAACAAGGAACTAGAAGAAATAAAAAAAAGTCAATTAAAAATTAATAATGAAATAAATGAGATCAAAAACACTCTGGAGGGAACCATGAGTAGAATAACAGAGACAGAAGATAGGATAAGTGAGTTAGAAGATAAAATGGTGGAAATAAATGAAGCAGAGAGGAAAAAAGAAAAAAGAATCAAAAGAAATGAGGACAACCTCAGGGACCTCTGGAACAATGTGAAATGCCCCAACCTTTGAATCATAGGAGTCCCAGAAGAAGAAGACAAAAAGAAAGGCCATGAGAAGTTACTCGAGGAGATAATAGCTGAACACTTCCCTAAAATGGGGAAGGAAATAGCCACCCAAGTCCAAGAAACCCAGAGAGTCCCAAACAGGATAAACCCAAGGCGAAACACCCCAAGACACATATTAATCAAATTAACAAAGATCAAACACAAAGAACAAATATTAAAAGCAGCAAGGGAGAAACAACAAATAACACACAAAGGGATTCCCATAAGGATAACAGCTGATCTATCAATAGAAACCCTTCAGGCCAGAAGGGAATGGCAGGACATACTTAAAGTAATGAAAGAAAATAACCTACAACCTAGATTACTCTACGTAGCAAGGATCTCATTCAGATACGAAGGAGAACTCAAAAGCTTTACAGACAAGCAAAAGCTGAGAGAATTCAGCACCACCAAACCAGCTCTTCAACAAATACTAAAGGATCTTCTCTAGACAGGAAACACAGAAAGGTGGTATAAACGTGAACCCCAAACAACAAAATAAATGGCAACGGGACCATACCTATCAATAATTACCTTAAATGTAAATGGGTTGAATGCCCCAACCAAAAGACAAAGGCTGGCTGAATGGATACAAAAGCAAGACCCCTATATATGCTGTCTACAAGAGACCCACCTCAAAACAAGGGACACATACAGACTAAAAGTGAAGGGCTGGAAAAAAATATTCCACGCAAACGGAGACCAAAAGAAAGCAGGAGTTGCCATACTCATATCAGATAAAATAGACTTTCAAATAAAGGCTGTGAAAAGAGACAAAGATGAACACTACATAATGATCAAAGGATCAATCCAAGAAGAAGATGTAACAATTATAAATATATATGCACCCAACATAGGAGCACCGCAATATGTAAGGCAAATGCTAACAAGTATGAAAGAGGAAATTAATAGTAACACAATAATAGTAGGAGACTTTAATACCCCACTCACAACTATGGATAGATCAACTATACAGAAAATGAACAAGGAAACACAAACTTTAAAGGACAAAATGGACCAGCTAGACCTAATTGACATCTATAGGATGTTTCACCCCAAAACAATCAACTTCACCTTTTTCTCAAGTGCACACGGAACCTTCTCCAGAATAGATCACATCCTGGGCCATAAATCTAGTCTTGGTAAATTCAAAAAAACTGAAATCATTCCAGTCATCTTTTCTGACCACAGTGCAGTAAGATTAGATCTCAATTACAGGAAAAAATTTATTAAAAATTCAAACATATGGAGGCTAAACAACACGCTTCTGAATAATCAACAAATCATAGAAGAAATCAAAAAAGAAATCAATATATGCATAGAAATGAATGAAAATGAAAACACAACAACCCAAAACCTATGGGACACTGTAAAAGCAGTGCTAAGGGGAAGATTCATAGCATTACAGGCCTCCCTCAAGAAACAAGAGAAAAGTCAAATAAATAACCTAACTCTACACCTAAGCAACTAGAGAAGGAAGAAATGAAGAACCCCAGGGTTAGTAGAAGGAAAGAAATCTTAAAAATTAGGTCAGAAATAAATGCAAAAGAAACTAAAGAGACCATAGCAAAAATCAACAAAGCTAAAAGCTGGTTTTTTGAAAAAATAAACAAAATTGACAAACCATTAGCAAGACTCATTAAGAAACAGATGGAGAAGAACCAAATTAACAAAATTAGAAACGAAAATAGAGAGATCACAACAGACAACACTGAAATACAAAGGATCATAAGAGACTACTACCAGCAGCTCTATGCCAATAAAATGGACAACTTGGAAGAAATGGACAAGTTCTTAGAGAAGTATAACTTTCCAAAACTGAACCAGGAAGAAATAGAAGATCTTAACAAACCCATCACAAGCAAGGAAATCGAAACTGTAATCAGAAATCTTCCAGCAAACAAAAGCCCAGGACCAGATGGCTTCACAGCTGAATTCTACCAAAAATTTAGAGAAGAGCTAACACCTATCTTACTCAAACTTTTTCAGAAAATTGCAGAAGAAGGTAAACTTCCAAACTCATTCTGTGAGGCCACCATCACCCTAATTCCAAAACCAGACAAAGATGCCACAAAAAAAGAAAACTACAGGCCAATATCGCTGATGAACATAGATGCAAAAATCCTTAACAAAATCCTATCAAACAGAATCCAACAACATATTAAAAAAAATCATACACCATAACCAAGTGGGCTTTATCCCAGGAATGCAAGGATTCTTTAATATCTGCAAATCAATCAATGTAATACACCACATTAACAAATTGAAAGATAAAAACCATATGATTATCTCAATAGATGCAGAAAAAGCCTTTGACAAAATTCAACATCCATTTATGATTAAAACTCTCCAGAAAGCAGGAATAGAAGGAACATACCTCAGCATAATAAAAGCTATATATGACAAACCCACAGCAAGCATCACCCTCAATGGTGAAAAATTGAAAGCATTTCCCTTGAAATCAGGAACAAGACAAGGGTGCCCACTCTCACCACTACTATTCAACATAGTTTTGGAAGTGTTGGCCACAGCAATCAGGGCAGAAAAAGAAGTAAAAGGAATCCAGATAGGAAAAGAAGAAGTGAAACTCTCTCTGTTTGCAGATGACATGATCCTCTACATAGAAAACCCTAAAGACTCTACCAGAAAATTACTAGAGCTAATCAATGAATACAGTCAAGTTGCAGGATATAAAATTAACACACAGAAATCTCTTGCATTCGTATACACTAACAATGAGAAAACAGAAAGAGAAATTAAGGAAACAATACCATTCACCATTGCAACGAAAAGAATAAAATACTTAGGAGTATATCTACCTAAAGAAACAAAAGACCTATACATAGAAAACTATAAAACACTGATGAAAGAAATCAAAGAGGACACAAACAGATGGAGAAATATACCGTGTTCATGGATTGGAAGAATCAATATTGTCAAAATGGCTATACTACCCAAAGCAATCTATAGATTCAATGCAATCCCTATCAACCTACCAACGGTATTTTTCACAGAACTAGAACAAATAATTTCACAATATGTATGGAAATACAAAAAACCTCGAATAGCCAAAGTAATCTTGAGAAAGAAGAATGGAACTGGAGGAATCAATCTGCCTGACTTCAGACTATACTACAAAGCCACAGTCATCAAGACAGTATGGTACTGGCACAAAGACAGAAATATAGATCAATGGAACAGAATAGAAAGCCCAGAGATAAATCCACGAACCTATGGTCACCTTATCTTTGACAAAGGAGGCAAGGATATACAATGGAAAAAAGACAACCTCTTTAACAAGTGGTGCTGGGAAAACTGGTCAACCACCTGTAAAAGAATGAAAGTAGAACACTTTCTAACACCATACACAAAAATAAACTCAAAATGGATTAAAGATCTAAATGTAAGACCAGAAACATATAACTCCTAGAGGAGAACATAGGCAGAACACTTTCCGACATAAATCACAGCAGGATCCTCTATGACCCACATCCCAGAATTTTAGAAACAAAAGCAAAAATAAACAAATGGGACCTAATGAAACTTAAAAGCTTTTGCACAACAAAGGAAACTATAAGCAAGGTGAAAAGACAGCCCTCAGATTGGGAGAAAATAATAGTAAACGAAGCAACAGACAAAAGATTAATCTCAAAAATATACAAGCAACTCCTCCAGCTCAATTCCAGAAAAATAAATGACCCAATCAAAAAATGGGCCAAAGAACTAAACAGACATTTCTCCAAGGAAGACATACAGATGGCAAAAAAACACATGAAAAGATGCTCAACATCACTCATTATCAGAGAAATGCAAATCAAAACCACAATGAGGTACCATTACATGCCAGTCAGGATGGCTGCTATCCAAAAGTCTACAAGCAATAAATGCTGGAGAGGGTGTGGAGAAAAGGGAACCCTCTTACACTGTTGGTGGGAATGCAAATTAGTACAGCCACTATGGAAAACAGTGTGGAGATTTCTTAAAAAAGCTGGAAATAGAACTGCCATATGACCCAGCAATCCCACTTCTGGGCATACACACCGAGGAAACCAGATCTGAAAGAGACACGTGCACCCCAATGTTCATCGCAGCACTGGTTATAATAGCCAGGACATGGAAGCAACCTAGATGTCCATCAGCAGACGAATGGATGAGGAAGCTGTGGTACATACACACCATGAAATATTACTCAGCCATTAAAAAGAACTAATTTGAATCAGTTCTAATGAGATGGATGAAACTGGAGCCCATTATACAGAGCGAAGTAAGCCAGAAAGATAAAGACCATTACAGTATACTAACACATATATATGGAATTTAGAAAGATGGTAACGATAACCCTATATGCAAAACAGAAAAAGAGACTCAGATGTATAGAACAGACTTTTGGACTCTGTGGGAGAAGGCGAGGGTGGGATGTTTCAAGAGAACAGCATCGAAACATGTATATTATATAGGGTGAAACAGATCACCAGCCCAGGTTGGGTGCACGAGACAAGCGCTCGGGCCTGGTGTACTGGGAAGACCCAGAGGGATCGGGTGGAAAGAGAGGTGGGAGGGGGGACTGGGATGGGGAATACATGTAAATCCATGGCTAATTCATTTCAGTGTATGACAAAAACCACTGCAATGATGTAAAGTAATTAGCCTCCAACTAATAAAAATAAATGGAAAAAAAAAAAGAAACAAAAAAAAGAGAGAATGATTGACAACTATGCCAACATTTCAAAAGAAACTAAGAGCTTTAAAGAATACAGTAGCCAAGACCAAGACTAGAGTATATTATCAGCCTTGATGATTGTGGTTTATGTCAGCAATATAAAATATCTGTCATTTTAATATAACTCTTACAAAGATTTTTAAACATGTCATCAAATAAACATACCAGAAGGATGGGCCCAGAAGAAACAAGTTTTAAGAGAACAATGGAATCAAAATACATTATCACCAGATAATGGTCTCCTACTATTTGATAAAGGAGTCAGCTTCTAAGGTCAAAACAAACACAGAGGCACAGCAAAGATGTTTGGTTTAGAAGTGGAAGACTTTGATCTTAGGACACATTTCTATTACAGTGGTATTATTTCTGTTACAGTCAGAATAGGCTGAACTTACAGTTATTCTAACTTCAGACTTGTTCAGGGGAAGGAAAGTCACTCAGTGTATATTAGCATATTTATCACCTGTCTACAGACCTAGTGAAGTCCTCCCTTTCCTGCTTCTCATTATCCCTTGCTTCAGTTCAGTTCAGTTCAGTCACTCAGTCGTGTCTGACTCTTTGTGACCCCAGGAACCACAGCACACCAGGCCTCCCTGTCCATCATCAACTCCTGGAGTTCACCCAAACTCATATCCATTGAGTTGGTGATGCCATCCAACCATCTCATCCCCTGTTGTCCCTTTCTCCTCCTGCCCTCCATCTCTCCCAGCATCAGGGTCTTTTCAAATGAGTCAGCTCTTCGCATAAGGTGGCCAAAGTATTGGGGCTTCAACTTCAACACCAGTCCTTCCAGTGAACACCCAGGACTGATCTCCTTTAGGATGGACTAGTTGGATCTCCTTGCAGTCCAAGGGACTCTCAAGAATCTTCTCCAACCACAGTTCAAAAGCATGAATTCTTCTGTGCTCAGCTTTCTTTATAGTCTAACTCTCACACGCATACATGACTACTGAAAAAAACCATAGCCTGAACTAAACGGACCATTGTTGGCAAAGTAATGTCTCTGCTGTTAAATATGCTGTCTAGGTCGCTCATAACTTTCCTTTCAAGGAGTACGTGTCTTTTAATTTCATGGCAGCAATCACCATCTGCACTGATTTTGGAGCCCCAAAAAATAAAGTCAGCCACTGTTTTCACTGTTTCCCATCTATTTGCCATGAAGTTATGGAACTGGATGTTATGATGTTAGTTTTCTGAATGTTGAACTTTAAGTCAACTTTTTCACTCTCCTCTTTCACTTTCATCAAGAAAATTTTCACTCTCATCTTTAGTTTTTCTTCACTTTCTGCCATAAGGGTGGTATCATCTGCATATCTGAAGTTATTGATATTTCTCCTGGCAATCTTGATTTCAGCTTGTAATTCTTCCAGCCCAGCGTTTCTCATGATATATTCTGCATATAAGTTAAATAAGCAGGGTGACAATATACAGCTTTGACGTACTCCTTTTCCTCTTAGGAACCAGTCCATTGTTCCATTTCCAGTTCTAACCTTTGCTTACTGACCTGCATACAGGTTTCTCAAGAGGCAGGTCAGGTGGTCTGCTATTCCCATCTCTTTCTAGAAAGTTCCACAGAAGTGGTGGCTGGCGGTGCAGGAGCTGCCGAGAGGAAATTCCCCACGTCCAAGGTCAGGAGCGGTGGCTATGCTTTGCTGGAGCAGCCGTGAAGAGATACCCCACGTCCAAGATAAGAGAAACCCAAGTAAGATGGTAGGCACTAAGAGTGGGCATCAGAGGGCAGACAGACTGAAACCACAATCACAGAAAACTAGCCAATCTGATCACATAGACCACAGCCTTGTCTAACTCAATGAAACTAAGCCATGCCATGTGGAGCCACCCAAGATGGACGGGTCATGGTGGAGAGGTCTGACAGAATGTGGCCCACTGGAGAAGGGAATGGCAAACCACTTCAGTATTCTTGCCTTGAGAACCCCACGAACAGTATGAAAAGACAAAAAGGTAGGACACTGAAAGATGAACTCCCCAGATTGGTAGGTGCCAATATGCTACTGGAGATCAGTGGGGAAGTCACTCCAGAAAGAATGAAAGGATGGAGTCAAAGCAGAAACAACACCCAGTTGTGGATGTGACTGGTGAAAGAAGCAAGGTCCAATGCTGTAAAGAGCAATATTGCATAGGAACCTGGAATGTTAGGTCCATGAATCAAGGCAAATTGAAAGTGGTCAAACAGGAGATGGCAAGAGTGAACATCTACATTCTAGGAATCAACAAACTAAAATGGACTGAAATGAGTGAATTTAACTCAGATGTCCATTATATCTACTACTGTGGGCAGGAATCCCTTAGAAGAAATGGAGTAGCCATCACAGTCAACAAAAGAGTCTGAAATGCAGTACTTGGATGCAATCTCCAAAATGACAAAATGGTCTCTGTTCGTTTCCAAGGCAAACCATCCAATATCACGGTAATTCAAGACTATGCCCCAATGAGTAATGCTGAAGAAGCTGAAATTGAATGGTTCTATGAAGACCTTACAAGACCTTTTAGAACTAACACCCAAAAAAGATGTCCTTTTCATTATAGGGGACTGGAATGCAAAAGTAGGAAGTCAAGAATACCTGGAGTAACAGCAAATTTGGCCTTGGAGTACAGAATGAAGCAGGGCAAAGGCTAATAGAGTTTTGCCAAGAGAACACACTGGTCATTGCAAACACCCTCTTCCAACAACACAAGAGAAGACTCTGCATGTGGATATCACCAGATGGCCAACACCAAAATCAGATGATTATATTCTTTGTAGCCAAAGATGGAGAAGCTCTATACAGTCAGCAAAAACAAAACCGGGAACAGACTGTGGCTCAGATCATGAACTCCTTATTGCCAAATTCAGACTTAAATTGAAGAAAGTAGGGAAAACCACTGGACCATTCAGGTATGACCTAAATCAAATCCCTTATGACTATACAGTGGAAGTGAGAAATGGATTTAAGGGACTAGATCTGATAGAGCGCCTGAAGAACTCTAAGTGGAGGTTCATGACATTATATAGGAGACAGGGATCAAGACCATCGCCAAGAAAAAGAAATGCAAAAAAGCAAAATGGTTGTCTGAGGAAGCCTTACAAATAGTTGTGAAAGAAGAGAAGCAAAAAGCAAAGGAGAAAAGGAAAGATATATCCATTTGAATGCAGAGTTCCAAAGAATAGCAAGGAGAAATAAGAAAGCCTTTCTCAGTGATCAAGGCAAAGAAATAGAGGAAAACAATAGAATGGAAAAGACTAGAAATCTCTTCAAGAAAATTAGAAATACCAAGGGAACATTTCATGCAAACATGGGCTCAATAAAGGACAGAAATGGTATGGACCTAACAGAAACAGAAGATATTAAGAAGAGGTGGCAAGAATACACAGAAGAACCGTACAAAAAATATCTTCACAACCCAGATAATCATGATGGTGTGATCACTCATCTAGAGCCAGACATTCTGGAATGTGAAGTCAAGTGGGCCTTAGGAAGCATCACTATGAACAAAGCTAGTGGAGGTGATGGAATTCCAGTTGAGCTATTTTGAATTCTAAAAGATGATGCTGTGAACGTGTTGCACTCAGTATGCCAGCAAATGTGGAAAACTCAGCAGTGGCCGAAGTACTGGAAAAGGTCAGTTTTCATTCCAATCCCAAAGAAAGGAAATGCCAAAGAGTGATCAAACTACCAGACAATTGCACTCATCTCACATGCTAGTAAAGTAATGCTTAAAATTCCCCAAGCCAGGCTTCAGCAACACATTAACTGTGAACTTCCAGATATTCAAGCTGGTTTTAGAAAAGGCAGAGGAACCAGAGATCAAATTGCCAACATCCGCTGGATCATCGAAAAGCAAGAGAGTTCCAGAAAAACATCTATTTCTGCTTTATCCCCCACTAGTACCCACCATGACATGGTCTGCATCACAGTAAGACTAAAGCAAAAAGAACCAAGGGCAATAATTGTAGGAGATGTGTGAGAGGTAAGATCATGACCAGAAGTATTATTTTTCACCACAGCATTTTGAAAACTCACATTAAAAACTGAGATCCTGTACCTATCTCTTCAGCAGAGCTCAGGACTTGTTTGGAGATGTCATTAAAAGTGACTAAAATCCATCTTCAATTCCATTTGCAGTTATGGAAGTGGCCTGGCCTGTGTTGCTGGGGTTTAGGAATAAGAGTAATGTACAATTTAGGAACTTTCATAGTACTTCCCAGGTGGTGCTAGTAGTAAAGAACCCACCTTCCAATGCAGGAGACATAGAGATGTGGGTTCAATCCCTGGATTGGGAAGATCCTCTGGAGGAGGGCATGGCAACCTACTCCAGTATTCTTGCCTGGAGAATCCCACGGACAGAGGAGCCTGGCAGGGTACAGTCCAGAGAGTCACAAAGAATCGGACATGTCTGAAGTGATTTAGCATGCATACATACTGGTAGTCCAGTAAGACTCTGTACTCTCAATGCAGGGTGCCTGGCTTCTGATCCCTAGTCAAGGATCTAGATCCCACATGTCTCAATTAATTCACAGCACAGCTAAATAAATTATTTTTTAAAAATAATACATGACTTAAACCTCGGGCACTTGAATTACTTTCTTGCTTTAGTATTAGAATGACTCTCTCCTCTTCTTATTCCCATGCTTTACCCAATGTCATGATGGAGATGCCACTCTTCTCTTTCAACCAAACAGCATTCCAGTCCTGGCACCAAGTTATACCTTCAGAATTCTAATTCTTATAATCAGAGCCAATCTGAAGAGAGGGCATATGGCATCATTGAAGGACTGCTAATAGAATTAACCAGATGAGATACCTCCACCAGTCTAATACTCTCACTGCCTGGCATGCTTTTGCATACATTTTATTCTCTCCTACTGTGTGACTAGGACTGGGCCTTCCAAATCATCCAATCTTTCAATGGTTATCAGGGAGTAAATGGATATCTGTGATCAGCATGATCATGGGCTAAGCATTGTAAAAGACAGCTATGATATGAGGATGAATGAGGCAAGATTCAGACAAAGAGAAGCTCCCCATCAGGTAGAGAAACAAATAAATTAAAAATTATGAAAAGTGCCACAGCATCATTCTCCTAGAGAGTACTGAATTAAATTTAAGTCCCTTGGATTGGTGATTAGATCTTAATGATAGTGACCTTAAAAAGCAGTTTCAGGAGAAAAGATGAAGCCAGATTACACTGCAGTAATCTGGAAGTTAGCCGAAGAGACAAGGACTTGTTCTATGGAAAATTTTGCATAAAAACTGATAAACACTGGATAGTAGCTAATGGGAACTCAAGGGTCAAGAGACAAGTTATTTGCTTCAAGGATGGGAGAGTGGTAATCATATTTTGGGGCTATTTTATCATGAAGAAACTTTATGCCTTGATTCTTAGTCTTAGAAGTTTTTTCTTTTTTTTTTTTTTTTAGTTTTGAAGTTAACTTTTAAAATGAAAATACTACTGAGAAGAGTAGGCTCTTAGTAAAATCTGTCAGTTGTCAGTTAACACCTTAGCGGGGCACAGGATGCTGCGGGGTGCCAAGAGCAGACAGGAGAAGCGCTGCTCCTGACGAGGTGGGAGAGCACCCAGGATCCGTGTCTTCACAGTTGCGCCTGGGAGTCAGCCAGAGAATCCCAGCTGGTCCTGCTTTGACAAACAATCCTCATTCTCGCTCAATAGCCCAGAATACAAGAACACAAACAGGGCTCCAATTAATGCTTTTGCAAATTGCTCTTCCTTACTGGGATAAGTTTTTAAGCAAATGAGGATATAGATTATAGAAGCAAACTGGAGATTACATAAGTATAATTTTTATTACTTCAAATAGTACCAAAACAATGCATGCTTATGAAAAGTTAACATAATAGGTGAAATAAAAATGGAGGCCAACTTCATCCCTTCTGTAGTCCATGAGCTCCCAACTGTAATCACAGGTACCAGCATGGTGAGTGACTTTTTACATTTGTACACTTAAATCCGTACATGTACATGTAATATATATATATATCATCTTGTTGCCTGGCCCCCTGTGCCAAGACCACAGATTTCCCTGGTCTAATTTACATGCATCTGGAGGAAACTGATTTGAAAAGTCTCACTTGTTCTTAATAATAACTACTAACATTTACTAAGTGCTCACTATATTCCAGTTATGATACTAAGCACTTATTCATTTTTTAGTTCTATAAATACTAATTCTTGCATGCATCCTCATAAATAGGAAAAAACACAAATAAAGCAAAATTTTCATAATTAATCCTCCTAATCCTATATTCAGCTCTTTCTCTGACACAACCACTGTTGCCAGTTAGGTAGGTATCCTCCTAGCCATTTAAAAAATTCATATACACATTTATATGTCCACATGCATGCATACTAAGCCACTTCAATTGTGTCCAACTCTTTGCAACCCCATGGACTGTAGCCTGCCAGGCTCCTCTGTCCATGGAATTTTCCAGGCAAGAATACTGGAGTGGGTTGCCATTTCCTTCAACAGGGGATCTTCCTGAATGAGGAATCAAACCTACACCTCTTATATCTCCTAAATTTCATGCGATTTTTTTTTTTTTTTAAACCATTGGGCGACCTGGAAAGCCTTATATGTCCACACAGGAATGCAATTTGTTGACTTTTTTTGGTAACTTTTATCATTCTATAGATATTGTTCAGAACTCCCATTTCCCATTTTGGTCATGCAGATCTTTCCATTTCAAACCATGTAAATATAATTCATTCTTTTAAACATTAGCATTGAAGGCATGCTAATCCATTCTATGCTTTTATCACAGATTAACTAGTCATTATTTTACTGGCAGGCATTGAGATTGATTCTAATTTTTCACTATAACAAAGATGGCATAATAAAAAGCTCATATGGTTCCTTTGAACACACATGTCAGTGTTTCCTTCAGTTAGTGAGAAGAAAAGTTGTAGGTCAAAGAACAGAGAAGACATGTGGCATCCAGTCCTATCTCCCTCATTTGCAGTAGCCTCATATTCCATTCAAGCTCTTTTGGTCCTGGGGCACTAGGCTTCAGTAGAAGCTTAGGACTTGACTAAAGCAATGAGCACATTTAGACCTCTGATCACAACAGTGATGCACTTAAAGGATGGCATGTGTCTTAAAACTGTTCCAACCCAAATGAAACTCAGGGATTCTGATGGGAATTCTGACATACTTATTGTACATATACAGGAGAAAAAGGAGCCCTGGGAGATGTTGGATTTCATCTGTATTAGTTTTCCAGGGTTACTGTAACAAAGTAACAGATTGGGTGACTTAAACAACGGAAATTTATTTTCTCACAGTGCTGGAGGCTAGAAGCACAAGACAAAGGTCTCTGTAGTGTTGATTCCTTCTGAGGACCTTGTAAGAAGGTCTGTTCAAAGCCTTTCTCCTTGGTTTATTGATGTCTTCACATTGTCTTCCCTCTGTGTGTGCTATGTTCAAATTCCCTCTTCTTATAAATATACTAGTTAACATCAGGTTAGGGCATAGCCTGAGGACCTAATTTAAATTAGTTCTTCAAAATGCTATCTCCAAATACTGTTTCATTCTGAGGTACTGGGCATTAGGACTTCAACATATGAATTTTTGGCACATGATTCAGCTCTCATAACACCATCTCAGTATCACAGGGGGAGGCAACTACAGGACAGAAGGGAAAACTGAGAGACAGTAGGAAATAGGTGCTTACTGATCCAGCCTCACTCAAAGCTGAGCTCCTTCCAAGTGAATTTTTCAGATGGAAGAGTTAATAATTGGCTTAAGTTGAATAAGCAAACTTAAAGAGGATTTGGTTCCTGTAACAAAGGAATTAGGCTTTTTTTTTTTTTTTAACGTGCTTAAGTTTGGAAGTCTGCTCAGTTAGCGTGCTTAATAGTAGTGGTAGCAGTTCAGTCGTTCAGTCGTGTCCAACTCTTTGTAACCCCATGGACTGCAGCATGCCAGGCCTCCCTGTCCACCACCAACTCCTGGAGCTTACCCAAACTCATGTCCATTGAGTCAGTGATGCCATCTAACCGTCTCATTCTCTGTCATCCCCTTCTGCTCCTGCCCTCAATTTTTCCCAGCATCAGGGTCTTTTCAAATGAGTCAGCTCTTCACATCAGGTGGCCAAAGTATTGGAGTTTCAGCTTCAACATCATTCTTTCCATTGAACACCCAGGACTGATCTCCTTTAGGATGGACTGGTTGGATCTCCTTGCAATTCAAGCGACTCTCAAGAGTCTTCTCCAACACCACAGTTCAAAAGCATCAATTTTTCGGTGCTCAGCTTTCTTTACAGTCCAAATCTAGCATCCATACATGACTATGGTAAAACCATAGTCTAGACTAGATGGACCTTTGTTGGCAAAGTAATGTCTCTGCTTTTTAATATGCTGTCTAGGTAGCAGGCATTTAAAACATATTTTCTCATCAACAATATGTAAAAATTCTCAGTTCCTTTCAGTCATCAATAGGAATTGTTTATAAATTTGCTTAAAAATTGCCATTGCTATGAAAAATAGTATCTTACTGTCATTGTTTTCTCATTGCTAAGTTGAGAATCTTAGCTTTTGTTTGTTGATCATTTCAATTCTTCTGAGAATTGTCAGTTTTAAATTTCCCAATAACTTTATTTAGCTATTGAATAATGATAGTATTTATTGTGAAGTCTTATAGAGAAAGTAAATATAAGCAAATATTTTCTCCTGTCCTATTACTGTTTTTTTAAACTCTATGATGTTTTATGTTATTAGACATTTTAATAAATATTTATTTTTAGCTGATTAAAATGTTCAGTCTTTTCTTTGCAGTGTCTGAGTTCTGTGTCTTCCTTAGCAATCCCATGCCACGACTACAAAAACACTCTACAATTTCATGTATATGATACCTTTATTGTTAGCTTTCCTTATATTTAGATCCTTAGTGTATTTGGACATGATTATTGTTAAAGTTATAATACAGAAAATTAACTTATTGTTTAATGGATTGCCAATTGTCCCTAAGTCTTTAGTAAGTAATGTTTGTCTCTAGATTTGAGTCATCTCCTTTATCATATACTAATAGCATATTTGGAGAAGGAGATGGCAACCCACTCCAGTATTCTTGCCTCGGGAATCCCTTAGAGGAGCCTGATGGGCTACAGTCCATGGGGTTGCAGAGTCGGACATGACTGAGTGACTGACACACACATGCACACAATAGCATATTTATAGAGTCTGCTTCTGGAAAATCAATTCTGTTCCATTGATTTGCAGTGCTCATTTCTCTACCAAATCTCATTGTTTCAATTGAGGGAGCTGTATAATACAGTAAACTACTAGTTAAAATATAATAAGGTAAAATAATAATATGTTTAGAAGGAAAATCTTGCCTATTGTTACTTTAAATTTTTATTTTTGCATAGTATTTTTCATTTACTGAAAATCAGTTATTCTGGTTTCCTAAACATCTAAAATGGGGTTATTCACCTAAGACATAGAGGTTATAGGAGATCATGCCTACAGTTGCAATGAAAAAGAGTCAGGTTAACTTCATTAATCTTTTTTAACCCATCAAAGAGCTGAGGCCCACCAAATAGTACCAAACATATAAAGAGAGATGGTGCTCATGAGGAGAGAGGAGCTTTGATCATTCACTCACCCAGGGTAAACAGAAGCCAGATATAGGAAGAAAAGTTAAACTACCAATGTCGAAACATTGATAAAGGCTGAGTTCAGCCCTGGAAGGACAGTGTGAAGCCCCAGAGGCCACAGAAACATCCCCTTGTAGTCTGTCTCTCCATGAACCCCACATGGTACACTAAGAAAGATTTGGAAAAGCCCTAAGAAGTCTTATAGGGAAAAGTATCTGTGTGAAAGAGCAAAGAAACTCTGATTATCTTCCCTATTTTCACTGAAGAACAAGAATAATGAAGAATATCAGAGAAAATTTGCATGACATTGGGTTAGGCGAAGAGATTATAGACATAAAACTAAAATTATGACCCATGAAACAAAATAAAAATAAACTTGACTTTTTTAAAATTAGAAACTTTTTCTACTTGGAAGACCCTGATAAAAGAATGAAATAACAAGCCATAGACTGGTACATATATATGTATATTGCAATTATGAAAAGGGTTTGTTTCCAAAATATGTAAAGCTCTCAAAACTCAATATTAAAAATGAACAATATAACAAAAGTGGATAAAAGATTAAAAAAAATCAGTAAGATGCTAATTAGATGACAAGCATATGAAAATATGTTTAATATAACTAGTAATTACAGAAATGCAAATAAATACCACAATGTGATGCCCCTACATTTACTAGAATGTTGAAAATAAGAGGAAAAAAAAACAATACAAACAACAACAACAAAAAGTTTCTATTTAAGTACTAACAAGAAGCAACTGAAACTTACATAAGTTATTGGTGGAAATTCAAAATGCTAGAGTCACTGTAGAAATAGTATGGCAGTTTCTTGTAAACATAAATATGGAACTATACTTCTCTTGGGCATCTATCACAAAGAAATAAAAACTTGCAAATATAAAAAGCTATATACAATATTAACAGGAATTTTATTCATAAACACCAAAAGTGAGTGAAGTGAAGTTGCTCTTTGCGACCCCATGGACTGTAGCCCACCAGGCTCCTCCATCCATGGAATTTTCCAGGCAAGAGTACTGGAGTGGGTTGCCATTTTCTTCTCCAGGGGAATCTTTCTGGCCCAGGGATCGAACCAGGGTCTCCCACATTGCAGGCAGACGCTTTACCATCTGAGCCACCAGGGAAGCCCCAAACACCAAAAACTGGGGGGAAGACATCTCTTTCAATGGTGCATAAACAACTTGTAGAATATTCATACAATAGACTATTGTGTGTGTGCATGCTAAGTGGCTCCAGTCATGTCCGACTATTTGGACCCTGTGAACTGTAGCCCACCAGGCTCCTCTGTCCATGGAGGATTCTCCAGGCAAAAATACTGTAGTGGGCTGTCATGCCCTTCTCCAGGGATAACAGACTATTATGCAGTAATAAAAACAATAGCAAACTATTAATTCACGCAACCTATGTGAATCATCCATACATTTACTGAGTTACAGAACTCAAACCAAAAAGGCAACATAGTTCATGACTTCATTTATGTGTCACTCTGGAAAAGGCATGTGTAGTAGCTCAGGAGAAGGGTGTATGCACAAGGAAATCTGGGGAGAACTGTGATGGTGAATACATGATTTTGTGCATTTGTCAGAGAACTATAAACCTCAAAGTGTGAAACTCACTGCACATGAATTTTTAAAAATTAAGTCAATCATACATAATGTGTGTGGGAGGAAGGAGATAGATGGAATGAAAACTGTAACAAATGTATCTAACTGCATTACAAATAAATCACACAATAATATTAAAATAAATGAGAAGAAAAAGATAATTAAGTAACTTTATAAAATGGTATTGGATGCAATAAAGCTAAATATGAAAAAAAAAACTACTCAAACACTGCAATCTACTTGTTAAATTGTTTTTTATGGGGATATGTGTTAGAAATTCTAATTCTACTTTGTTGGTATACCTTAGGTGAACAAATAAGTAAAGGTACTGTAGATAACCAGAGTTAGAATAAGTAGTTACAGTTCAAAAATGAACAAAGACTAGAATGAACCTGTGGTAGAAGATATAAAGCAGAGGTATCAATATAGATGTGTGGTTAAAAATATTGATAGCTAGATGGATGCATAGATAGGTAGATGGATAGATAGATAGATGGATAGATAAAGGGTATATACATAAGTATGTGTCTTTGAGTGTATCTGTGTGTACTAGCTCGTGGTCTTAGAAGCAGTGACATCCCAATGACAATGAGCATACTTGGCACCCAGATCTTGGTTTCTAAATACCATTCTGTTAAACTAAAACCAAAAACAAACAAAGAAGTAAACCCCTCCCCCCACCACACACACAAATAGGGTTCTCTGGAGAACTGGTTTAATTGTCCAAAGCTGAGGCAGGTAAATCTGCTGTGTGTGCTCAATCATGTCTGACTCTTTGTAACTGCATGTACAGTAATCTGCCAGGCTCCTCTGTCCGTGGGATTTCCCAGGCAAGAATATTGGAGTGGGTTGTGATTTCCTCTCCAGGGAAAATTCCTGATTCAGAGATCAAACCTGGTTTAGAAACACAAGGAGATCTCTTGCATCTCCTGCACTGACAGGTGGATTCTTTACCACTGTGCTACCTGGGAAGTCTTTGAGGCAGGTAAAATAAAATATAAACCTGAATCATCTTGTGGTGCCAGGAGATAAGAAAGTGATTTAAAAAAAAAAAAAAAAAAGAGTGGCATTTCAAAAGGCCCTAAGAAACAATCTGAAAGTTTTCAGTGGTCAATGGTGGAATGCCTTGAGGAAAAAAATTAATAATGGTAATACTGTAATTATGGATTTCCCTGGTGCCTCAGTGGTAAAGAATCCACCTATCAGTGCAGGACATGCAGGTTTGATCCCTGAGTTGGGAAGATCCCCTGAGGAGAAAACAGAAACCCACTCCAGCATTCTTGCCTGGGAAATCTCATGGACAGAGGATCCTGGAGGGCTATAGTCCATGGGATCTCAAAAGAGTTGGACATGACAGTGATTAAACAACAATACTATATTATAACCCAAAGAATTTTTTATATATATATTATTTATTTATTATTTATAATAATAATTATATATTTAACATATAATATATATAATAAAATATAATATATTCTAATATATTAATAAAATATATTTTAAATAAAATATATATTAATAAAATATATTTATATATAATATATGATTTATATAAATATTATTTATAATAAATAATATTATTTATTATATATATATATATAAATAACACCTATACTATATTGATATAAATTAAAACAAGCAAGGCTTCCCTGGTGGTCTAGTGGTTGAGAATCTGTCAACCAATGCAGGGGACACAGGTTCGATCCCTAGTCTGGGAAGATCACACACGCTGCGAGGTAACTAAGCCCCTGTGCCACAACTACCAAGCCCATGCTCTAGAGCCCGTGAGCTGCAACTGCTGAAGCTCGCAGGACTAGAGCCTGTGCTCTGCAACAAGAGAAACCATCACAATGACAAACCCACACACCACAACTAGAGAATAGCCCCTGCTCACTGCAACTAGAGAAAGTTCTCTCACATCAGCAAAGACCCAGCACAGAAAAAAATAAAATCAAACAAATGAAAAAATAAAAGTGACAAATCTTCTTTAGAGAAGAATACCAATTAATAAATGCAGAAAGAAAGAAGGAGACTTAAAGTTACTGTTAGGATGGCATAGTATCAAATACTGCAGTCAGAGTCCACCCAAAAGATGCTAAATTAATAGATGAAAATTTAAGCACAAACAAATTAAATGTCTTGGGGAAGAAAAAATGTGAGCCATATGATCATAATTAAGTAACTTTAAAGAACTCATTTAGGAATTTTAGAAAACAATGCTTAGTGGATATTGTAAAGTTTAAGATATTATACAATAAGCCCTCAAAGACTGTACTCTATAAATTTGCAATTACAAAGGGCTAAATAGTTATCTAAGAGTACAGAATCTTGGAAGATGCCCCTTTAATCAAGTGATCAAGGTTAACATCATCAGTGGTACGTATCAACTTCATGTACCCCTGAGATGATGAACTGAGAAAGGCACATTTCAGATACTTTGTAATATCCTTTCCAATAGTGCAGAACCACAATCTAATGAAGAGAAAATTTCACCAGACCCAGACTGAGAGAGAGTCTACAAAATAAGTAACTCTTCAAAAGTGTCAAGGTCATGTCAAACCTCATGTCAAACCTGTGAATCAGCCATAGAAATACATATATCCCCAACCTTTTGAACCTCCCTCCCATCTCCCTCCCCATCCCACCCCTCTAGGCTGATACAGAGCCTCTGTTTGAGTTTTCTGAGCCACACAGCAAATTCCCGTTGGCTATCTATTCTACATATGGTAATGTAAGTTTCCATGTTACTCTTTCCATACATCTCACCCTCTCCTCCCATCTCCCCGTGTCCATAAGTCTATTTTCTATGTCTCTTTCTCCATTGCTGCCCTGTAAGTAAATTCTTCAGTACTACTTTTCTAGATTCTGTATATATGCATTAGAATATGGTATTTATCTTTCTCTTTCTGACTCTCTTCACTCTATATAACAGGTTCTAGGTTCATCCACCTCATCAGAACTGACTCAAATGCATTCCTTTTTATGGCTGAGTAGTATTCCATTGTGTATGTGTACAACTTCTTTATCCATTCATCTATTGATGGACATCTAGGTGGCTTGTATGTTCTAGCTAATGTAAATGGTGCTACAATGAACAATGGGATACATGCGTCTTTTTCAATTTTGGTTTCCTCAGGGTATATGCCTAGAAGTGGGATTGCTGGGTCATATGGTCGTTTTATTCCTAGTTTTTAAAGGAATCTCCATACCATCTTCCATAGTGGCTGTGTCAGTTTACATTCCCATCAACAGAGACAAAAAAAGAATAAGATTTTTTCATAGATCAGAGGAGACAAAGGGAGATGACAGTTAAATGCAGTGTGGTACCCTGTATTGAATCCTGTAAGAGAAATATATATATTAGTGGAAAAATCAGGAAAATCTATGTTCCTGACTTAAATTAGTAGAAATTACCAAGGTTCATTTTTTACTTTCAACATAAGTTCTAAGGTTATGTAAGATGTTAACTTAAGAGGCACCCAAGGGAAAAATATATGGGAATTCTGTACTATTTTCGCAAACTTTTCTGTTAGCTTAGAATTATCTCAATATAATAATTTAATTTTGAAAAAAGAAAACCTTTCAATGCCAGTGGGATGTTGATTGAAGCTGAACTGAAATCACAGATTAATTTGAGAATCAATATTTCTATAATATTAAATTCTACAGCCAGATACCATTTCTTTCCATTTACTCAGGGGATTTGTTTGTTTTTTCTTTTAATCAACTCTTATCTGTGATTTTAATATGATATTATACTTTATTATCATAAGTTCTCATATAATTTAAAGTTTAATACTATTATTAAAATGATACTTTTGTTTAGTTTCTCACTAGTAATTATTCAAGCTATTGATTTTTGTCAATGTATATAGCATGTGGGAGTTTTACTAAACTTATGAGGTCACAGTGTTTTTCAATTATTTCATCAGGATTTTCTAAGTAAGAAATTATATACTTTGCAAATATGAACAATTTTTGTTTTTCTTAATATACATGTTGTATAACTTACTATACTGGTTAAGTTCTAAAGAATAAATTAGAATAGTAACAGTGATAGATACTATTGTTTTATCTCTGACTTGAATGTGGAGTGCCTAACTACAATCAGGTCATTTCCACTGTCTTTTTTTCCTTGATATTCATGATTTATTAAAAAAAAAATTCTTTTTATCTAGTGCTATCATTTTCACTTAAAAAACATATTTAATGTAATTACCATTACAGCTAAAACTATTCATAGTTAATCCTCATCTTTCAAAACAAAATTTTTCAACATGCTTTCATTTCTGATTTTCATCAGTCTAACCCCTATATTTTTTAGAAAATGTTTCAGAATTTTGCTCCAAGTTATGCTACAAGTATACCCTCAGTAATTCATTTACAAGTATTTTGTTAGTAATAAATTCTCTTGATTGTTTTATGACAAAGCATGTTTTCCTTTGCTTCTACTGTTGAATGTTAGTTTAACATAATACAAAGAGAAATCTATGTTCTACGTTATATTCTCTCAGAACTTTGAAGACAGTCTTTCCTTGTCTTTTACCATCTGTGCTATAGGTGAGAAGTCTGATGCCAGTCTGAGGACTATTCTTTACAGTGAACTAAAACTTTGTTCTCTAGAAGTTTAGAATTTTCTATCACTGGTAATTTGAAATCTCACCAGGGAGAATCTGGGCTTTCTTCATTATTGACATCCAACAATTTCTTTAAATTTCAGGGAAAGTCTGTCTTCAGTTCAGGAAGATTTTCTTCTATTTTCATATGTTGCTCTCCTTTACATATTTTGAAATGCCTATTTGATTCATGATGAAACTGCTATACCTGTTTTCTATGTCACATAATGTTTCTTTTGTATCTTTTCTTTCACCTTTGCATTATATTCTAGAATAATTCCTTGGTTCTGTTTCCATTTCACCAATTATATACTGGCTGTGTCCATTCAGTTTATCTATTATATCTTGTCTTAAATCAATGATTTTGTCTTTAAATTTCATGAATTATGAGAACTTCCTTAAATAGCAATCTGATGGAATTATTTTTGTTACTGTTTTGTCACTTTTAAGTAGAATTGATACATTTCATCATATCTTCAAACATTTACTTAGGGGTAATAATCTGATAGGCATTAATTTATCTATTTATTCCCATCACAAACAATATTCTTTAATATTTTTATTCTCTTTGTTGCATGTAGAGGTCTTCTTTCATGCTCTTAGCTTTCCTCAATTTATTTGTGTATTAGGAAATGATATTTATGTCCTAAGTTCAAGGGAAAATATCTCTACCACTAGAGCAAATCAAGATTCTAATTGTAAGAACCTGGGTTGTGTGCTCATAGGAGACATGAAAGAGAGTATATAAATTTTGGTTTTCTTTACCAAGTATTGGTAATTACTCTTATGGTATCAATTTCTCTTTTCTCCTAACAGCTGTAAATGCAGCAGAAAACTGTTCTAGTTTGATAGACCTCAGTACTCAATCTGGTTACTTCTTGTATCAGGAACACCAAATGTATTTGGCAAGTGATGTGTACCTCTGTTTATAGCTGACAAAGAGTGAAAACAGCTAATCTAAGCAGGTGGTATAGATGAAGCTGTTAAACAGCAAACTCTGTATGGCCTCCTTTTCTTGTCAACACTTTCTCTCACCCTGGATTACTTTATAGTTCTACTAAAACAAGCAAAACAAATGAAAAACCTGTATATTTTGGAGCTGATTCCACCTGCTTCTTTTCTTACAGAAATCTCTCAATTGTTTCAGCCTGAGAACAACAGCCCACCAAGCTTTTCCAAGATCCTTAAAAATGTTATTTTTATATTTTTGCACATTATTTTATTAAAACTTAGAGTGGGATTAGAGGTATATGTTCAGACAGTTATTTTGAACTGAAAAAAATCAATCACATTTTGTTTGTTTTCAGATAGAGAAAACACACCATTACACATATTGCACTTTAGTTCTTTGATTTCATGGTCAAAAGAGAGAACAATGAAGTGTTCAAAAAGATGTGATGAAGATATGTGTTATGAACAGAAAGATGATATGAAGGAGATAGGCAAAAAGAGTACAAGATCAGCAATTGCTAACACAAAAAGAGAGAGGAATTTAGAGGAAAAGACTTTGAAACAATAATTCATATATATAAATAAAATCCAAACTTCATGAGAAGAAAGATAAGTGAGAGAAAAGTAGAAAAAAAGCAAAGCATATACAGAAGAGAAAACTGAAAAAAAAACACCTTCAGATACAAATGGGAAGACAATGATAAAATGCACACACAGACACATGCATGCATGTGCATGCACACCATCTACATGGAGCAATTTAATAGTCCATCAGCCATTTCCAGGGCAAGAAGTTCATTTCATTCTTTCTCTAGTTCATCACTAGCTTTTGCTTTACTTTTATTCTCCATGCTAAACTCCACAGAACTTTTTTAAGCTTCAGGTTGCCAATGTGAAGATGCAAAGGAAGCAAAATGTGTTAAAATGTGCAAAGATTACACACTAGTATAGCTAAAGCATCGCTGAGACAACTGCCCAGCAATATTCCTAGGTGTTCAGTGTGCATTCAGCAGTGACCCGTCCGGGTCCTCGTGTACTCTCCACTGGTGATAGGCAGTTCTCCCAGGGTTGGATACTGTTCTATCTGTAACATGCACAGGATACAGAGAATGCTGTGCCTCTGATCATTAGATAGGTTGTGTGCCACTAGCCCCAGTAATATACATATACAACCCCCAGTTTTTGTGTCACTCAGCTTTTATACTACCTAGGAGGCAAGGGATTGCTAAATTCTTCAGTGGCTAGTGACCTGGCCAGTGTCAAAAGTGAATAACAAATGAATTATTGACTGAAGGTGTACTCTTGGACAGCACTGCCCATGGAAATTATATAAGAGAAATGAGAGAAGATTAATGTGGAAAGTATATTGCTATTGGTTGTCCTAGATATTCCAAAGGTAATCAGAATACAACTAAGATATCCAGGTACCCAGAGAGTAGGGTTACAAGTTAAAACCTCAACTCTAAAAGCTCTCTGTCATATTTGGTGCTAAGGCATGAAATCAGTTTTCTTAGTAAAAGGTAATAATACATATACTCAGGAGACTATATTTCATTTATCTACAGTTAAAGGGAAGACTGCAGCATCTCCTGAACCAACTTTATGGATTTCTATCTTGTGGCTACTGTGTTTCTTGTTTGCAATAATAAAAGAAGAAAATTACACATAAAAGAAAACCTAAAAATAGCTTGCACAAAGTATAGCTTATTTCCTCCTCACATAAAAGAACTCTGGAACTAGGCAGTCCAGAGTCAATTGGTAACTCTGCAGTCCTCAGAGATACAGGTTTGGGTTCTATTCTGGCATCTCAGTACGTGAATTCCAGTTTCATTGATAATCTAGAAGGACTGCTGGAGCTCCATCTATCCCATCCACATACCAGTCCATAGGAATGAATTACAGAGGGTATAAGTACAAAAGTTTGCCCTAATTGTCTCTGAAACTTCCTGGAAGTCTCATGTGGGAAAAAGCC
Source organism: Odocoileus virginianus (assembly GCF_023699985.2). Lineage (NCBI taxonomy): Eukaryota > Metazoa > Chordata > Mammalia > Artiodactyla > Cervidae > Odocoileus > Odocoileus virginianus. The sequence goes on along the minus strand of NC_069686.1, from coordinate 39,888,041 downwards.
ATATTCCAACGCCCCCCTCCCCCATCTCAGTGGTTGGATTTAATTATATGGCTACCCCTTTCTAAAAGATTGGAAAATATAGCCTAAAAGACCTCAATGTCATCCCAAGTTATATTGTGGATTTCTTACTAAAGATGTAAGGGAGAGGAAACATTGCCATAGCACTTGATCCAAAGGCTTAATGAAATTAGGTGCAAATCGGTCTTAGGTGGAGCAATGCAACTTCCTCAGATATCAATTCAGCATTCAGCATTCCAGCTAAGCTTTAGCTTGGGGGGAAAAAAAGACCACTCACACAATTGACTCTTGTTTCATTTAGGAAATGTCATAAAATTTTGTGCAAGGGAGGAGACCGCAAATGCAAGAACACATATGGCAGATCAGTGTAGCCATCCCCTTCTCCAGGATATCCTACTGACCCAGGGATCAAATTCGGATCTCCCACTGAGGCAGATTCTTTACCCTCTGAGGTACCAGGGAAACCCCAAAATAAGCTAATAGTGTGTGAGTGCTAAGTTGCTTCAGCTGTGTCTGACTCTGTGCAACCCTACAGCCTGTAGCCCGCCAGACTCCTCTGTCCATGGGATTCTCCAGGCAAGAATACCAAAGTGGGTTGCATTGCCCTCAAACCCCTAAGAGAGTAAGAGAGAGAAAATGTCATCATCCTGTTGGTCCCTTATTCTTCCTCATCCTCCAGTTCTTTCTTCTGGGAAGTTTGTTTCCTAAAATAAATGACCCAAACTCTGCTCCTAGTTTTAACGCCATTTGGAGTAAGTAAAAGGGGAAGATAGGATGTTCAGTATTATCTCTACTAGGGTTCTGCTTCTGTGAACTCATCACTCTGCCAACCCAAAGATTTGCTGTATGAGGTGTGCTGACCATATTACTGACATACACTTTGGCTTCTGACAGAATTTTATGGCTATTTGAAAATGCTACAGTTCATATACTTCTTCATCGAGAAGTGAAGGAGTTGTACAATGATGAGAGGATGAGAGTGTAATTCAGTGAAGGCCACCTTTTATAGATTTTTCATTCCAAAAATTTAAGTATGTAAGATTGAAAATAAGACTGGAAGGCTTCAATACAAACTAAGATAGTGACATGAGAAATGGTGTTGAACATTAAAGAAATTAACATAGTAAAATAAAAATATCATTAATGTTTGAATCCATCACACCACTTTTTTTGTTTCTAAAAACACATTCTCTAAGAGCTTCAAACTCTGTTACAAACCATTTTTCACACCATTTCCAAGAACTAGACATGTCCCTCTTAGGACTACTAGACTTTTCTTAAAGTTGTTTTAGATAAATGAGGGAAGATTTCAAATTATACCACTGACACAATAAAGAATGTTAGGCAAATAACTGGTATTAAGACAGAGAGGTAGAGTTATGTACTAACTGATCATTTGTTATGAATGTGTATCATATGATTGTTTTGTAAATTTCAGTGGTAATCCTAGCTTGGATATCTGTGATGTTGTTTGTACCAGAGATTAGTCTATGCTACACATAAGACATAAAAATACAAGAAAAGAGTGGGGGGGGGGAGCCTCAAAGACAATATTTAAAAGGCATATAACAAAGTATTAATACTTGTAAAATATAAAGAATTCCTACAAATTAAAAAAATATGTTTATGGTCATTCAGTACATCATTGTTTGTGGTAGTAAAAATTGAAAAAATTGGTTTTAAAAAGCACAAACAACACTACCCTCATATTGTATACAATGTAGATAACCTTTAAGGGTTTAGGGGTTTTCCTTCAGTAGTTCAATATTTGTTGATTAATCCAGTGAAACCCTGGAGATGGAAGTAAAAAATAACAGCTTCTAAATGAAATTAGTTTTTCATTAATTTATCACATTATATTATAGTTACTTTCTTTAGAATAAAAAAGTATCATAAAGCTGGATTGGTTCATAAATGCTAATTGTTCTGATAAGCAAGCCACAAGGGACCCAAGAATATGACCTTGACCACAAAGTGAGGTACATAGTATATAAGAGTTTTCTTTCAGGCTTTTTATTTCTTTTTCTTTTCTTTCTCTCTTTCAGTCTTGATGAGAAATCTCCTCATGTAGAGACTTGACAATGACTAATCCTCAAGATAAAATTTTAAGAAATGAAATAAAATCTTAAGAATCACCTGTGGCATCAAGACAACAACCAAGGATCTCTGTCCAGCTATTCCCCATCATCAGATGACCAGTTCAGTTGCCACAGGTTTTTGTCCATCTGCCCCATCTCCTACCACTCATCACATGTTGAGAGGCCTGATCAAAAATGTTGATTGAAGGTATAATACATTCAGAGCTGCTAAATAGGTAAATTAGAACTAATAAAAGGGTGGGGGGGAAACTGTGGTCTTTCTTCCAAAGAGATTGTAATCTGGTGGAGACCCTCTAAACACATAGGGCAACACTTCTCTGAATTTAAATTTAACGAAAAAAAAAAGTGTTTTCATCTGAAATTATTAAAGTGGCCCATTAATGGCCTGTGAGAGTCACTAACTACATTGACAAAGACAGTCAAATCCTCAAACCCAATGACTGCCTTCCTGGAGAGTATCTACTCATCCCTTAGCATATATATGCATACACACACACACACACACACACACACACACACACACACACACAAAGATATATGGACTTCCCTAGTGACTCAGATGGTAAAGAATCTGCCTGCAATGCAGGAGATCAAGGTTCAATCCCTGGATTGGGAAGATTCCCTGGAGAAAGAAACGGCTACCCATTCAGTATTCTTGCCTGGAGAATTCCATGGACACAGGAGCCTGGCAGGCTATAATCCTTGAGGTCGCAGAGTCAGACATGACTGAGCAACTAACACTATACAGATCTGTACCTATATGTTTCCTACCATCCAGCTCTTTATTTATTATTTTGGGGAGCAGAGTTAAAAGTAATAGTTTTAGATGCCTCTTTTCTTTTCTTACATTCTTTTCCACTAATTTTTATTCTTCTGATCCTTCAAAGCCTTGACAGCAAACTCCAGGTCCTGATAATAACCTCATAGGTCATAGAACAACACTCAAACTTATTTTAATGGCCATTTAGGCTCTGTTCTCTAGAGAAGTGATTTTGACTCCCAGGTCACTCAAAGAAAACCTGACAGTAGACTAGTTCTCACCTTTCTGTCAGAGCAAGATCTATAGTCACCCTTTCACCAAAATATGGCCAACTCACAACACAACATCTCCATTTAGGATAGAATAGTGAAACGGTGCACAGCTAAAGAATGATGTCTTCACAGATGGTTAGAAGGCAGGGAAAGTGAATATACAGGTCCAATCTGTGAAAGCCTTAGGATAGTATGTCATGATGAACTGACCAGAGTATCAGGGTCAAACTCCAGCTCTCACATGCACCCTCCCTTGTCTCTGTGAAAATACACAACTTGATATTTCCAGAAGTATATCTCTCCTCCCAACCCTTGGTGCCTCCAAATATTTTCTCCCCACTGTCTTAAATTTGGACTTCCCAGGTGGCACTAGAGGTAAAAAACCTGTGCAGGAGAATTAAGAGATGTGGGTTTGATCCCTGAGTCAGGAATATTCCTGGAGAAGGAAATGGCAACCCACTCCAGTATTCTTACCTGGAGAATCCCATGGACAGAGGAGCCTGGTGGGTACCAGTCCATGGCATTGCAAAGAGTTGGACACAACAGAAGCAACTTAGTATGCACGCATGTCTCTTAATCTACTCCAAACTGCCTTGCTTCCCCAAACATTCATGCAAACTCACATTATCAAATAGTTGCTTTCAAGACCACTAATGAGCCCTATGTTGTTAAGTCTAAATGGTCAGCTATCACCCTTCATCTTGATGGATAGCAGCATTTGGACACAACTGAATCCCTCCCGTCTCTTAATTTTTTTAAATATTTATTTATTCATTTGGTTGCATTGGGTTTAAGTTGCAGCATGTGGGATCTCTAGTTGTGGCATGCCAGCTTAGTTGCTCCTGCAAAGTGGATTCTTTACCACTGAGCCAACAGTAAAGTCCCCCTCTCTTCTGTTTAATGCACTTTTGCACTTGGCTTCCAGGCCACCACAATCCTTTTCATCCCCCCTGTTCCACTGGATGTGTTTTCTCATTCTCCTTTGCTAACACTTCCTCTTCCTTCCCAATTTATAAGAGGCGTGACCCACTGAAGACTTTGTCTTTGGTCTTGTTTTTTCTTGTATTATGTTCATGCTTAAGATAATATCTTAAATCTTGTATCTTTAAAAATATCTATTACTCAACCATAGGAAAGAATGAATAATGTCATATACAGAAACATGGATGGATCTAGAGATTATCATACTAAGTGAAGTAAGTCAGACAGGGGAAGGCAAATATCATATGATATCACTTGTATGTATAATCTTAAAAATGGCACAAATGAATTTATTTATATAAGAGAAATAGGCTGACAGACATAGACAACAAAAGTATGGTTGTCAAAGGGGAGGGATAAATTATGAGTTTGGGATGAACACACTACTACATAAAAACTAAATAAACAACAAAGACCTACCATATAGTGCAGGGAACTATATTCAGTATCATGGAATAACCTATAATAAAAAAGAACCTGAAAAAATATATGTATATATACACACACACATGTATATATAACTGAATCAATTTGCTATACATTTGAAACTAACATGAGATTGTAAATCAACTGTACTTCTATTTTTAAAAAACTCTATGGGCCAGAATACCAAGTTTCTATCTCCAAAGAGGTGTCTTCTGAATTTCAGGCTATTTACCTAACATCTCCATTTGGATGTTTACTAAAATATCTCAAACTTAACAGGTCAAAAACTTAACTCTTGTTCTCACTTTCTAAACCTGCTTCCCCTTCAGTCTTTCATATTTTGTTTGTGGCAATTTCAACTGTCTTATTTCCTCAGGCCAACAAACCTTGATTCCTCCTTGACTCTTTGGCTTCTATCCTTACCCACATTCATTCTGTCAGATATTATACCTTCAACTGTATCCAGGACCTGACAATATGCCACCAACTCCAGAATTTCCACCTAGGTCTAAGCCTCCATTATGTCTCATCCAGACTGTGTCTGTGGCCTTCTAATTGTTCCTATTGACTTCATTCCTGCATTCTACTTACCTCTAACCTCATGCAGCAAATAATATAATCTCTCTGAGAAGTACATCGATCATATGAAAAAATAAACCTAATAATATGTTACCATATTTATTTTCTTTTATTTTTATTGAGTTGATCTAAGGATCAATGAAATGACACAAACTGCTGTAACACTCAGTACAAAGTATGCATTAAATTATAGTAGCATGGGCAAGAAATAAATTTTTGTGTCATTTCTTAAATCTATTATCTCCATGAATTAAGAGCTATCTATTATTTTCCAAGTATTAGAGGATATGATTTAAAATTCTCCATATCTACAACTGCTAAGTGACTGTTTGAAGAAGTCGTAGATGCCCCTCAACCCCTGGAGAAGTCGTAGATGCCCCTCAACCCCAATGAACATCATGACCAACTTAGAACCTGATTTACCTGGTCATAGCAATAGCTAACGGAAACTGTTTCCTGTCTCAGGAATACATTCAGTTCAGTTTAGTTCAGTTGCTCAGTTGTGTTCAACTCTTGTGACCTCATGGATTGCAGCACTTCAGGCCTCTCTGTCTATCACCAACTCCTGGAGTTTACTCAAACTCATGTCCATTGAGTCAGTGATGTCATCCACCATCTCATCCTCTGTCATCCCCTTCTCCCACCTTCAATGTTTCCCAGCATCAGTGTCTTTACCAATGAGTCAGTTCTTTGCATCAGGTGGCCAAAGTATTGGACTTTCAACTTCAACATCAGTCCTTCCAAAGAATATTCAGGACTAAATTCCTTTAGGATGGACTGGTTGGATCTCCTTGCAGTCCAAGGGACTCTCAACAGTCTTCTCCAACACCACAGTTCAAAAGCATTAATTCTTCTGCTTTCTTTATAGTCCAGCTCTCACATCCATACATGACTACTGGAAAAACTATAGCCTTGACTAGATGGACCTTTGTTGTAAAAGTAATGTCTCTGCTGTTTAATATGCTGTCTAGGTTGGTCATAACTTTCCTTCCAAGGAGTAAGCATCTTTTAATTTTGTGGCTGCAGTCACCATCTGCAGTGATTTTGGAGCCCCAAAAAATAAAGTCAGCCACTGTTTCCACTGTTTCCCCATCTATTTGCCATGAAATGATGGGACTGGATGCCGTGATCTTAGTTTTCTGAATGTTGAGCTTGAAGCCAACTTTTTCACTCTCCTGTTTCACTTTCATCAAGAGGCTCTTTAGTTCTTCTTCAATTTCTGCCATAAGGGTGGTATCATCTGCATACCTGAGGTTATTGATATTTATCCCAGCAATCTTGATTCCAGTTTGTGCTTCACCCAGCCCAGGAATACATTAGGATGTGCCAAAACTTTCTAACAGGTTAGCTAAGGATAGTGTCAAACTTAACGTATTAGGGGAAAGAATGGGTGACTCATCATGACTACTCTGGTCCTTCTCATTTCAGTATAGCCAACCCACCCATGTCACATTAAGAATTTTCCTAGGCCTAGCCCCTGTTGTCATCCTATGATTCTCTGGTACAATGCGTATTACTCTTCTCACCTTCATCAGCTTTCCCACAACAGGCTTATATATCATTCACCAAGCTTGTTTTTAGACTTGTGTGAATCCTTTTCTCCAACATTCCAGTGACATTGCAGCATATGATGCGGCCTTATAGCCAGCAAACCCACAGGTCTGGGTATAAGATTCCCCTGTTCTCAGCTCTAACCTCCAGTCTCACTAGCCTTCAGGGGGACCCATCATACAAACCTCTTGGAAGTTCTGGACCTGAATACTAGCAGGATAATGATTACAGTTTGATTAGTGCTCTTCCCCAGAAAAGAGGGGACCGGTCTATTTCACATGCATAACAACAATGACAAAGGTTAACACTTCTATAGCGCTTGCTATGCAGGGACTGTTTATTAGTGTTTTACATACACAAACTCATTTAATCCATACAAGCCTTCTATGAAGATGAGGAACTTGAGGCCCAGAAGGGTTAAGTAACTTGTCTTAGATCACATACATAGTGAATGATGGCTCTGGAATAGAACCTGAACAGTCTGCTCCAGTGTTTGTGCTCTTAATCATGACACTGTGCCATGCAAATTCTCATAAAAATAAGGTAGTTGTTGATGGGCATCTAGGTTGCTTCCATGTTGTGGCTATTGTAAATAGTGCTGCAGAAGTGAGTCAGAAAGAGAAAGATACATATCATATTCTAACGCACATATACAGAATCTAGAAAAATGGATCTGAAGAATTTATTTACAGGGTAGCAATGGAGAAAGAGACATAGAGAATAGACTTATGGACATGGGGAGAGGGGAGGAGAGGGTGAGATGTATGGAAAGAGTGACATGGAAACTTACATCACCATATGTAAAATAGACAGCCAATGGGAATTTGCTGTCTGGCTCAGGAAACTCAAACAGGGACTCTGTATCAACCTAGAGGGGTGGGATGGGAGGGAGATGGGAGGGAGGTTCAGAAGGGAGGGGATATATGTATACCTATGGCTGGTTCATGTGGAGGTTTGACAGAAAACACAGCAAAATTCTGTAAAGCAATTATCCTTTATTAAAAGTAAATTAAAAAAACATAAGGTAGTTGTTAGTAAGATGCATCATCTCACATTTAAAGCCCTTGATCTATATACTAGGAAATTTAGAGACTGGGAGCCAGTTAATGAATTCAAGATTGGAAATGATCTGAGTTGGTGCTTAAAATTGGACAATTAAAGTTCACAGTTGGGAAACTAAGAAACAGAAGCCAGAACTTCATAAAGCTGATAAATAAATTCATAAAGCTGATAAATAAATTCATGACATATCAATAAACACTTACAGTAACTTAAGACAAATTCAAATGGCAAAAAAAAGAAGAAAGTTCTTTATAATGGTACACAGGGCATGTGGTAACATGTAGTTCCAAGTCTGACATATCTGTGGGTGTATCTGTTAAGTCATCCAAACCAAACTGAGGCAAAGAGAATGGGTAACTTCATATTTTACAATGAAGCACTGACCCCAGCCATGAGGGGTTCAAAAGCAATCTTTCAATAAGACCTCACTATTGTCCTCGATCATCTGCCAATGCTGGTATCTATTGTCCACTAGGAAGTAAGTGCTGGCCCACTGTTTCTCTGTAGGTTCCCATCAATCAAAATCTCCAGAAAAGCCTGGATAAGACTGAGAAAGAAGATAAGCAGGCCGTAGGTAAGAAGATACATTCCAAACAGAATTTTACTATAAACTACTATGTATTGGGCAATCACTATACCATGGACTGTCCCCAGTACTTCACTTCAATGTACTTAATCCTCCCAAGAAACATGCCAGGGAGACTTGAATATCCCTGTTATATGTGAGAAGACTCAGGCTCTCAAGGGACTAACTCAGCCAAGACCCCACAGCTAGTAAGTATTCAAGTTTGGATTCAAATCTAATTTTTTATGACACCAAAGCTTATGTTCCTTACCACAAAGCTATTGAGAAAAAAATAAACATTGATGCTGAGTGTAATACTTTGGCCTTATTTGTCTAGAGTGCTGAGACAAAGAGGTTGTAAATTCTCTTTTAAAATATCTAGCGCACTATCTCCAATCACCACTACTTGGCAGTAAACTGCATACAATCTTTAAAAATAATCATATCTTTTTACTTCTACCCCAGCCCCTTTATTCTCCTATCTATAAGAGGGGGATATAGGTTAGATGGACCCTGATGAGTCTCTATATTTCTCTGGCTAAAACAGATGTAGGCTCTGTGCTCTTTCATGCCATTGACATGTTTCTCCTAGGCTAGAGAACAGATTTACTGGTCTGGCATAACTGGGGGTTGGGGGCAAAGGGGAGTCTTGACCTTTAGGCAGCCTGTGACTTTACACTGATGTCATGCCACCCACCCTTTGCATCCTGAAAAATACTTTCCCAAGCTAGGTACCGTGGGAAGGAGCTTGCTTTGAAAGGTGACATTTAGAAATGTCCAAAAAATTATTCAGAGAGAAAATGGATTCTCTGACAGCTCCAGTGTCTCTGTACATCACCCTCAGAACAGGGCCAAGAGCCCAAGGTCATGGCAGGCTCATTGTGCAATGTAGAACAAGGCTGTGATTGTGTAGGTATCACCCCCTTAGGAATTGTATCAAAGGCAGCGTATGAATGAGACCTCGGCAGGGTTTAACAGCTGTTTCTGAGCTTTCCATATCAGAGATAGAAACAGATAAGATCTGCATCGCCTCCTTTATACTTTACATTTTCAAATGGGTGGGTTGTCTTTCACGTTGCACAATCAATCCCAAGTTACCCAGCCTCCCACCTCACTCACCCTTGCCCAGCCCCACCTTGTTAACCGCTGCCATCTTTTCATAACAATTTCCAAGATACCCAAAGTCATGTCAACATCCTGAAGACCTGCTAGGCCCCAGGGTGTGTTGCAGAATCACTAATACAAATATCAGCTAGAGATGAACACCTGAAGGGACTCAGGCTCCTGAAAATGGAACTCTGCTGTGCTTTAACAAATTCAAAGAATTTCATGGTTGTCTGGGATTCATTTCAATAATATTTGCTGAAGACCTTTTGCTGGCTAGATGGATGCCTGGGATACCACATTATGCAATCACAAGCCCATGCTTTAGACAATGTGCAATCTAGTGATAGTTACACACTCATACAGAAGCAACCTCAGTAGGATGTAATGAAAGTTCAGCAAGAAATGCAGCTAAGAAATAATGGTGGTCCTAGAAATAACAAGTGAGGCACATGAATAATATTCCTCTGCAGAGGCTAAAACTGACAAGAAAAATAAATACTGAATGGGCTTAGCAAAAGCCAGTGACAGTCAAGGGCTTCCCTATCCCTCTTGAGAAATGTTAGGCAAGATGAAGCACAAGCTGGAATCAAGATTACTGGGAGAAATATCAATAACCTCAGATATGCAGATGATACCATCCTTATGGCAAAAAGCAAAGAAGAACTAAAGCTTCTTATTGAAAGTGAAAAAGGAGAGTGGAAAAATTTGGCTTAAAACTCAACATTCAGAAAACTAAGATCATGCCTTCCAGTCCCATCATTTCATGGCAAATAGATGGGGAAACAGTGAAAACAGTGGCTGACTTTTTTGGGGGGGTGGGCTCCAAAATCACTGCAAATGGTGACTGCAGCCACAAAATTAAAAGATGCTTGCTCCTTGGAAGAAAAGTTATGACCGACCTAGACATCATATTAAAAAGCAGAGACATTACTCTGCCAACAAAGGTCTATCTAGTCAAAGCTATGGTTTTTCCAGCAGTCACGTGTGGATGTGAGAGTTGAACGATAAAAAAAGCTGAGCACGGAAGAACTGCGGTGTTGAAGAATTGAACTGTGATGTTGGAGAAGACTCTTGAGAGTCCCTTGGGCTGCAAGGAAATTCAACCAACCCATCCTAAAGGAAATCAGTCCTGAATATTCATTGGAAGGACTGATGTTGAAGCTGAAACTCCAGTACTTTGACCACCTGATATGAAGAACTGATTCACTTGAAAAGACCCTGATCCTGGGAAAGATTGAAGGAAGGTGGAGAAGGGGACAGAGGATGAGATGGTTGGATGGCATCACCAACTCAATGGACATGAGTAAACTCTGGGAGTTGGTGATGGACAGTGAAGCCTGGTGTGCTGCAGTCCATGGGGTCGCAAAGAGTCGGACACAACTAAGTGACTGAACTGAACTGATCCCTCCCACAGCCAGGTGACTTTTACACCGCATGAGTTCACCTCCCAAGCAACAGGTTGTACCAGGTGTATAGGCATCTGATAGAAAGAAAACTTTGTAATTAACATACACTAGAAAGGAGAACAATGTTTTGTAAGGTATGACACCAAGAGATGATCTTGGCCAATCCAATTCTTTCTCCCTCTCAGGAATTTTAACTGAGAAAATTAGAGAATTTGTCAGTTGGTAGTGGGACAGTTATGGAAGGCACCACAGGGAACATGGCTATGAGGTGAAAACAGTGAGTACAAGAGTTGATCTCAGGAGGTTCTTCTGAAGTTCCAAAAGTCTTCATGAATTCAGAGTTCACCCTCTGGGTAACGTTCCCAGAAAATCTGGCTGCTTCTTCTGTCCCTGGGTCCTACACAGTCATGGCTCACTAATCAATACAACAAATCTCATTTACTTGTGGTAGCCTAAGTCATCTCTTCCTGACAATAAGAAAGCTGAATAGGTGACCCTGAATGAAAATAATGTTCAGATATTAAGCTCAGTCACTCAGAATTCTTGAAATGTTTATTAATTTTTGTGGGAAGCCGCACAAAAATGAATAAAAAATGTAGTAATCTCCAAATAAAATTCCCTTCAATCCCACCACTCTGCTTCCAAGACAGACAATTGAGAGTGATCTTTCACATTTTTCTCTAAACTCACAAAGCATACATAAAATTAGGTACACACACAAAAGGTCTTTTCGGTTTGGTTGTGTATGTTGTTGTTGTTGTTGCTTGTAAGCATTTGTATTTATACCATTTATATATTATAATATATTTGTGTTAAATTCTAAGACTATGCAGGGGATGGTTCAATGTTGTTAGAGCTAAAAAACAAAAACACACAAAAACTCCCACATAGATTCAAATTTAATTTTGTCACCAGTTCCCTACAAGATTGTATGGAAATCAATTTGTCTCCTTATAAATTAGCATTCAGATCTTTTCATCAAAGAAAAAAGGTAGTAAAGTAGCTTTTGGGCTGGTGCTGTGCAAAGTAAATTTTTAAAATTCCATCCTCACTCTGTAGGTACTCACACAGCAAAAAAAAAAAAAAAAAAAAATGACCCTGGAAAATTACCCGAGAGTGATAACAGCATGCTCAGAGGAGCATGGTTAGAAAGTAATACCCCCTCACATACATCATACAAAGAGAGAGAGACTAACACTTACACCAGCTGAGGCCACAGTTCTGTAGTATAAATTATGAGCAGGAGAAATCTTTCCTGGTCTTGCTATCTACCTGTGACTTCAGCAAATTGGTTAACATTTTGGCATTTAGGTTAGTCATATATGAAATTCAATTCAATACATTTTGGTAACTACACTCCCTCTGTATTAGGTAATACGTATTGAGGAAAAAAAGGATTAGAACAGAACTTCTGACCTTGGATAGCTTGCAGCCCCAATAATGATAGAAAAGAGAGAACTATGAACAATAACGCATAACAAAATCCAGCCAGTGTTTTATAGCCACAGGGGAAAATGTCACGGATCGCCTAAGAAAGAGAAACTCTCTAGGCCTATGGGCTTTGGAGTTAGGAAAGGCTGGCAGAGGCCTCTGTTTGCCAATGGAATTAAGTTTGGAGGTCATCTAATAGAGCAAGAGAGTTGGGCTAGGAAATCTCTGAGGACCCTGCCAGTTCCACTCTCTGACCTTGAGACATAGTTAAAAATACCTCCCCCTCTCCACATAACACAGACTCAGGATACAGATGTGTGGCTATAATATCTAATGAACAGGACAAGCTCTGTTTGCCTGTTATAGAGGGTCAGTTCTTTCCCTGAAATTCTAACCCTTCATCTATAGATCACACTCCATGACTACCTGAGACAAGGGTAAGATAGATTTTGTGCAGCTCCCACTGCATATGGTCCATTCTCATATTAATGGGAAAGGGATGCTATTAGAGACAGAAAGTGTGTTATTCACTCTCTCATGTCCAATTCTTTGTGACCCCATGACTGTAGCCCACCAAGCTCCTCTGTCCTTGGAGACAAAGAGTCTGGTTTTTAAAAACCCAGACTCTAGATATTGAATGCTAGCTTTCTTTATTTACTGCCCATATGCCTTTGAGCAAGGGATCTAACTTTTCTAAGCATTAGTTATTTTGCTGTTGTTGTTGTTAATATGAAAATGAATTTTGGACTCTGTGGGAGAAGGCGAGGGTGGGATGTTTTGAGAGAACAGCATCGAAACATTTATATTATCTAGGGTGAAACAGATCACCAGCCCCAGCTGGATGCATGAGACAAGTGCTCGGGCCTGGTGCACTGGGAAGACCCAGAGGGATCGGGTAGAGAGGGAGGTGGGAGGGGGGATCGGGATGGGGAAGACATGTAAATCCATGGCTAATTCATATCAATGTATGACAAAAGCCACTACAATACTGTAAAGTAATTAGCCTCCAACTAATAAAAATAAATGGAAAAAAAAATAAAATAAGGACAAAAAAAATAAAAAAGTAAATGCAGTCTATTAAAAAAAAAAGAAAATGAAATAATAAAATTAAGAATGTGTGCTAAGTTGCTTCAGTTGTGTCCAACTCTTTGTGGTCCCAGGTACTGTAGCTCCTCTGTCCATGGGATTCCCCAGATAAGAATGTTGGAGTGGGTGGGCTGTGCCCTTCTCCAGAGGATCTTCCCAACCAGGGAATCAAACTCCACGTCTCTTATATCTCTTGCTTTGGCAGAAAGGTTTTTTACCACTAGCACCACATGGGAAGCCCCAAATTAAGAGGGTATAACTGTTAAAAGAGTTAAACAATGCATGTAAATTCTTAGTTCCTAGAATGTAAAGAAGCCACTGATAAATAGCGGAGATTCTGGTGATGGCAGTGACAATGATGCTGATGATGGTAATACTGAAGGAAATGACAGCCTTGATTCTCACGCTCAATCTCATAGATTTCCACTGAAACAGGGACAGATCTCAGTGGAGTTAACCACTTATCCCTTTACGTTATGTGTTCTCCCTGCCTTCTCAGAATCTGCTTCCAGGCTTTGCTGACCTATAACAACCATGCCTAGATTTTGATCTAGCTTTACCTTCAGTTAACTCCTGATAATACTTTGCATTTTCACCTCTATTTTTCTTGCCCTTAGACTATTCTCCCCCAGCACTGCATAGAGTTCAACCTGGATTTCTATTAGTCAATTCATGCTTCTGTCCTGAGATCTCCCCTCTTATGGGATTCCTGACCATACACAAGATCATGTATAATTTAGCTTCAATCCTTCTCTTGTATACCTTTCTAATCCATACTCATTCACCTGTGCTTATACTATGGCAGCTTATAGTTACCTGCTGCTATTGACCTGGCAATGTCAGCCTTCAAGATCTTATATTTATATGTTACCTTTCAAGAACTCCAGTAGTAGTAACTCAGTAAGTAGAAGCCTAGGGCTTAAGCTCTTTAACACTGGCTATAATTATAATTATTTGGAACCTTGCATTATTGGCTCTAACCTCACAGGAAAATTAATGGCAGAAGTTTGATCACAGTGATAAGCCAGTACATACAAACTTCATAATGGCTCAACTGTATCCAGCCCTCTGAATTCAAATGTCAATTATTTATTTTAAAAGACACAGAAGTACTTTTTAAGAAAATCAGGAGATGGGTATCAATTTGAAAAGTATTTTTATGCCCATAAAATTCTTATAAACAAAAATCTGGAACAACTTCACTATTTTTTAGCTGAACAGTGGATTAAGAAATGTTTAAGAAAAAAATTTAGAAAGTTATAAGACAAATATACACTTGTAACAAAACCACAACATCGAAATAGTGTCCAAACCGACTTTCAAACAAACTTGTATCATCATGCTGCTCAATAACATGCTGACTATGCTTGGGAAGCACAGTATCACCAAGGAGAAAAGCCAGAGAAGTGTGTGGTCCACTTCTCATGGACTCATGGCAAGGAGGACTATGCATGGTTCTTGACTTACCTTCTTTTCATTGAACCCACCCTAGTATCTTTCAGGGTCCAATACTACACTTGCAAATTCTCTTGCCAAGACCTTTATTTCTCCTCAATACTTTAAAAGTTGCTAGGAATTGGCACACACAGTATTATACTCCCCAAGATAGGAATCATACTAAGATGCCAGGAAAAATAGAAGGAGAATTTAAGATGTTTTCTCTGAGCAGCAAGGACTTGGCCTGGTTCGGAGAATTCTCTCTCAACTCTTTGAAAATGCTTATTGAGAAATTGGTGTGTGAGAGAATAGATACCAAACAAGAAGTGTACCTGGCTCAGTTTGGTAATTCAGCATGATAAGCCTACATTTTCATTTCTGTCCCCGACAAGCCCTGTTTCAGATGTGACTGAAAGGGTTCATTGTGTAACTTAAAATCTGTCCTCACTTATGCAATAAGAACCATCAGTGAAACACATCCAGGGGAAAAAGGAGAAACTATTTCAATAATTTATGGAATTACTCTATTGGAATTATAATCATTTTCATAATGGAAAATAAATACCACTGTTTACTTGGTTACAGGCATCACAGGTTGTTTCATCAGCCAAGGTTGCCTTGTTACAAGAACTAACAGCAAAATTCTGTCTCCTGTGAATCTTTTCTTAATAGCAGCTTTATCGAGATATAATTCACAAACCATAAAAATTATACTGTTTCAGTTTAAAGTTAAGCTTTTTTAGTATATCCACAAAATAGTGCAATGATTGAAAGTGAAAGTCGCTCAGTCATGTCTGACTCTTTGTGACCGCAAGGATGATACAGTCCATGGAATTCTCCAGGTCAGAATATTGTAATGGGTAGCTGTTGCCTTCTCCAGGGGATCTTCCCAACCCAGGGATCAAACCCAGGTCTCCCATATTGCAGGCAGATTCTGTACCAGCTGAGCCACAAGTGCAATGATTAGCATTATCTAAATTTGGAAAATTTTCATCACCACAAGAAGAAACCCCTGTTTATTAGAATTACTCCCCACTTTTTCCTCAGAAGCCCCTCACAACCAATAATTTACCTCTTATTTTTATAGAATTCATTATTCTGAACATTTCATATAAATAGAATCATATAATATAGTCTTTCTTTGCCTTAGCATAATGCTTTCAAGGTTCATCCTTACTATAGCATGTATCAATATGCCATTCATTTTTATGGCTGAGTAATAATACATTTTATGGATGTACCACATATAGTTTATCAATTATGTCAGCTGATGTACATTTGGGTCATTTTCATTGTTTGACTATTATGACTAATGTTATTCTGAACAACCATGACAGGCTTTTGTGTGGACATTGTCTTCAATTCTGTTGATTATATAATTAAAAATTATGGAATTTCTATATCATATGGTAATTTTATGTTTGACATTTTGAGGAACAAATTGTTTCCTAAAGTGGTTTGAGTGAGTGAGTGTGAGAGTTGCTCAGTTGTGTCCGACTCTTTCAGACCCCATGGACTATATACCCCGTGGACCCCATGGACTATACAGTCAATGGAATTCTCCAGGCCAGAATACTGGAGTGGATAGTCTTTCCCTTCTCCAGGAGATCTTCCCAACCCAGGGATCAAACCCAGGTCTCCCATATTGTAGGTGGATTCTTTATCAGCTGAGCCACTAACAGAAGCCCTTGCCAAAGTGGTTGAACCATCTTATAAATCCACCAAGAATGGAAGAAGGATTCAACTCCTCTGCATCCTTACTAACACGTTGTCTTTTTCATTTTATCTATCCTAGTAATTATGAATACCTTGATGCATTTTTGTGCTATTTAAATTGTGATAAAATGTACATAAACATATAACTTATCATTTTTACCACTTTTAAATGTATAGTTCAGGGGCATTAAATACATTCATATTGTTGTGTAATCATCACCACTATCCATCCCCAGAAAAATTTTCATCTTGCAAAACTAAAACTCTACCCATTCTCTCTCTCTACATTTGACTCCTCTAGCTGAGCTTGTGTGTCTGTGTATGGTTACCATGGGAATTACATTTAACATCTTTAACTTACAACAGTCAAATTTACATTTGTACCAACTTAATGACAATATGAAAAAAATCCTCTACTTCTATACAGCTACTTCCCTACTCCTTTGAGTTGTTGATGTCACAAAATTATATCTACGTCTGAAACACAGACTAAGTATTGTTTTT
This sequence comes from Odocoileus virginianus, assembly GCF_023699985.2. Classification (NCBI taxonomy): domain Eukaryota; kingdom Metazoa; phylum Chordata; class Mammalia; order Artiodactyla; family Cervidae; genus Odocoileus; species Odocoileus virginianus. The sequence goes on along the minus strand of NC_069686.1, from coordinate 39,871,041 downwards.
ATATGAATTGGTCTCAAATCATGAAGAAAAAAAAATGGAGTTACAAACCAAAGTTATAATAAAACTAACTTTTATAATTTGTATTAGTCTATTCTGACTGCTACACCAAAATGCCACAGACAAGACAGCATATAAACAATAGAAATTTACTTCTCTCATTTCTGGAAATTGGAAGTCCAAGATCAAGGTCACATTCTGGTGAAGGCCTTTTTCCTGGTTCATAGTTAGTGTCTTCTCACTGTGACCTCACATTGTGGAAGGGATGAGAGATCTCTCAGGCCTCTTTCACAAGGGTGTTAATTTCATTATGAGGGCTCTGCCCTGATTACCTAATCACAGCCCAAAGGCCCAACCTTCTAATACTATTAATATCACATTAGGTATTAGAATTTCAATATGTGAATTCAGAGTGGTGGGGCACAAACATTCAAACCATAGTATGATTTTTTGTGTATCTACCTTTAGCAAAGATCTTCATTTCTACTTATGGCTTCAAATTATAGCCTAATGTCCTTTTATTTCAATTTGAAGGATTCCCTTTAGCATTTCCTGTAGGGTAGGCCTAGGAGTGGTTCTTGTTTATCTGGGACTGTCTTAACTTCACCCTCATGTTGAAGGACAGTTTTTCAGATACAGGATTCTTGGTTGATAAAATTCTTTCTTCAGTATTTTGAATATGTCAACCCATTTCCTTCTGCCCTTCAAGTTCCTAATGAGAAATCTGCTAGTAATCTTACTAGGAATCATTTGAGTGTGACAACTCACTTGTCTCTTGCTGCTTTCAAAATTCTCTCTTTCTCTGGCTCTCAAAGTTTTGATTATATTGTGCTCCAGAGGGGATCTTTTTGAGTTTATCCAGTTTGAAGTTGGTTGAGCCTCTTGGATGCCTATATCCGTGTATTTCACAAGACATGGAAAATTCTCAGCAATTATCTCTTTAAATAATTTCTCTTTCTCTCTCTTTTCCTTCTGGAACTTTCACAATATGTTTGTTACTTGATTTGATGGCATCTCACATATCCTTCAGGCTCTTCTAATTTTCCCTCAATCTGTTTTTCCTATTCCTCAGACTCAGTAATTTCAACTGCCCTATGTTCAAATTCTCTTTTTCTTCCTTCTAGTTACTCAAATATGTTTTTGAATCTCGGTAGTGGCTTCTTCATTTCAATTATTGTAACTTATCCAATCCACAATTTCTTTCTTGGTTCCTTTTTATGGTTTTTATCTCTCCATTGATATTTCCATTTTGCTCATACATCATATTTTCTTGACTTTGTCCATGTACCATGTCTTCTTTTAGCTCTTTAATTGTCTTCCACAATTGTTTTTTACATTTGGAATAAAACTGGAATCAAGATTGTTAGAAGACATAGCAATAACCTCAAAAACGCAGATGATATCATCCTTATGGCAAAAATAACAATTTTACAATTGTCTTTCTTGAAAAATTCAGATGATACCACCCTTATGGTGAAATCAAGGAAGAACTAAAGCCTCTTGATGAAAGTGAAAAAGGAGAGTGAAAAAGTTGGCTTAAAACTCATCATTCAGAAAACTAAGATCATGGCATCTGGCCCCATTACTTCATGGCAAATAGGTGGGGAAACAATGGAAACTGTGACTGACTTTATTTTTTTGGACTCCAAAATCACTGCAGATGGTGACTGCAGCCATGAAATTAAAAGATTCTTGTTCCTTGGAAGAAAAGCTATGACCCATCTAGACAGTATATTAAAAAGCAGAGACATTACTCTGCCAACAACGGTCCATCTAGTCAAAGCTATGGTTTTTCCAATAATAATGTATGGATGTGAGAGTTGGACTATATAGAAAGCTGAGCACCGAAAAATTGACACTTTTGAACTGTGGTGTTGGAGAAGACTCTTGAGAGTCCTTTGGACTGCAAGGAGATCCAACCAGTCAATCCTAAAGGAAAGCAGTCCTGAATATTCATTGAAGAACTGGTGCTGAAGCTGATACTCCAATACACTGGCCACCTCATCTGAAGAACTGACTCACTGATAAAGACCCTGATGCTGGGCAAGATTGAAGGCAGGAGAAGAAGGGGACAACAGAGGATGAAATGGTTGGATGGCATCATAGACTCAATGGACATGGGTTTGAGCAAGCTCCGAGAGTTGCTGATGGACAGGGAGGCCTGACGTGCTGCAGTCCATGGAGTCGCAATGAGTCAGACATGACTGAGTGACTGAATTGAACTGAACTGAACTGAAAATCATTTTAAACAGTTGTTTAAAGCTCTGTCTACTAAGTCAACCATCTGGTCTTTCTTAGGGACATTTTCTCTTTATTTATTTATTTTTTTCTTTGAAAAACCTTACTTTTCTATTCTTTTATGCCTTGTGATATTTTTTGTTATTGTTGTTGAAAATTAGGTCTGTGATTCTTATAATGTAGTAACTAGAGATTCAATTATTCCCCTTCCCTAGAGTTTGCTATTTTATTTTTATTTTGTTTTGTTTATTGTTGTCTGTGTGGTGGGGGGTGGGGTGGGGTCTCTGTGCTGGGGACCCACCTAAAGTATGAACTTAAGGTTTTCTCAGGTCTTTTCTGAGATTATGCATTTCCCTAGATAAGCACAGTGACTTTCTAAATTTCCTCATATATTTGGCATGTTTTAGTCCTTAAATACCTGACACACAAAATGAGAACAGAGAAAAATAAACGGAGTAAAAAGTACACCAGTCCTTTAAATCTCCTGGAATTACTCAGCTGAGCAGGGAGAGGTTTGAACAATGGATACCCAACTCTGTATCTGCACCTCCGAAATCAGAAGTGCTAATCAGTTATCAGAGGACAGATCCTCAATATATGGAGGATCTTTATTGTCCATTCTGGCTTCCACTAGTTGTGGGCAACCTGCTCCAGGAATGCATGTACAGCTGCAAACCATGGGACAATGAGCAGCAGACAGGCGATTGCTACCATGCTAAGAACTGAAATTGACCAAAATTAGCCATTATTTACTGACCAAGACTTCCTTTAGAATCTGCAAGGCAATCCATGGCTGATTCATGTCAATATATGACAAAAACCACTACAATATTGTAAGTGAATTAGCCTCCAACTAATAAAAATAAATGAAAAAAAAACAAAAACAAAAAAACTCCAGAGCTCCAAAATAGTTACATCAGTCAGATTCTGTCAGTGCAGTTCTTGTCTAAGTGGTGAGATGGATTCCTGGTGCTTATACTCAAAAAACTTTCCAGAATTTTTCCTCAATATGGTTTTGTGGTTTTTATTTGCCTAATGACTGATATCAAGCATTGTTTTATTTGCTCTTCAATCTGCTGAAATTGAGGTATTGAAGTCTTCAGAAATTACTGTTGAATGATCCATTTATCCTTTCAGTTGTATCAGTTTTGCTTTGTGTATTTTGTGGTTCTGCTGTTAAGTGTATGTATGTTTATAATTGTGACTTTTTTCCCAAATGGATTACCTTTCTTCACTGTCTTTCATTGTTTCAAGTAACTTCAGTCACAAATTTTATTTTGTCTGATCTTAATATGGCTCTTTTGCATGGTATATACTTTTTTCAATCCTTTTATTTCAATTCATGTTTTTCTTTGAATGTAAATTGTCTCTTGTAGATAGCACACAGTTAAATAATGTGTTTTTATCAGTTCTTCCAATCTCTGACTTCTAATTTCAATGTGTAACCCACTTTCATTTTCTTTCATTGCTGATAAAGAAAAATTTGTAGGTGACATCTTGTTTTCTATGCCTCATTTTGTTTATTGCCCTATTTCTTCATTACTGCCTCATTTTATATCAGATAAATATTTCTAATGTACCATTTTAATTGCTGTATAATTTCTTTTACCATATATATATATATATGTATATATATATATAAGCTACTTTTTTTTTAGTGATTTCCCTGGGTATTACCAATGACATCTTAATTTAAAACAGTTTGGAGAAGACTCTTGAGAGTCCCTAGGACTGCAAGGAGATCCAACCAGTCCATCCCAAAGGAGATCAGTCCTGGGTGTTCATTGGAAAGACTGATGCTGAAGCTGAAACTCGAATACTTTGGCCACCTCACGTGAAGAGTTGACTCATTGGAAAAGACCCTGATGCTGGGAGGGATTGGGGGCAGGAGGAGAAGGGGTCGACAGAGGATGAGATGGCTGGATGGCATCACCGACTCGATGGACATGAGTTTGCATAAACTCCAGGAGTTTGTGATGGACAGGGAGGCCTGGCATGCTGCGATTCATAGCGTCGCAAAGAGTCGGACACGACTGAGTGACTGAACTGAACTGAGATCATATTAGTATCAATTTAAGTATACAAAAATCTTTGCTCCTAAATATCTCTTGTTATTATTATTAGACAAACAAGACCTTTATTCATTATAAGCCCATCAACAGTGTTTTGTAGTTAATTTTTTATGTGAATATTGTAAAATAAGATTAGAGAAGAAAAATACACTTATATTGTCTTTTATATTTTCCACAGTTACACATCCCAGTGCTCTTTATTTCTTCAAGTAGATTTGAGCTACTTAAGAGTGTCCTTTCACTTCAGCCTGAAGGAATTTCTTGTAGGTCATATCAACTAAACAGAGATTCTCTCAAAGTTTGTTTATCTGGGGATGACTTAATTTCTCCCAAGGTTTTGAAGGGTAGTTTTGTTGGATACAGAATTCTAGGTTGACAGTTTTTTTTATTTTTTTATCTTTTAGCACTTTGAATATATCATTTCACTGCCATGTAGCCTCCAAGGTTGTCTATAAGAAATTAGCTATTAAGTTTTACTGAGATCCCTTGTAGTAAATTCCTTCTCTCTTACTACTTTCAAAATTCTCTTTGTCTTTGACTCTTGATGACTTTATGTCTAAGTGTCAGGTTTTTTGTTGTTTTTTTTTTAAGTTTATCCTCCTTGGACTAGAGTTTGTTGAACTTCTTTGTTGTGCAGATTAAGGTTTTTAGTTAGTTTAAATCACTGGTGAGCCCTTCCAGTGATTTTTCTTCCTTTCAATTGTTGCACTACCTTTCAAAGGTAGAATTTTTAAAAATAATTTCTCTTTATTGATACTCTCTACTGGCAAGATGTCATTCTCATATTTTCCTTTTTTCCTTTAGTTATTTATACATGGTTTCCTTTAGTTTTTTGAGCATAGTTATAGTAGTTGACTTAAATAACTTTTTTTTTCTGATAAATCTAATGTCAAGACTTCCTTAGAGACATTCTCTATTGGCCACTTTATTTTCTTTCCTGTGTATGGATAGGCCATAATTTATTAATTCTTCACATGAATGATAATTTCTCATTAAAAACTAGACACTGGAAATAATATAATATAATATAATATAATAATAATATACAACTCTATATTAGATTAATCCTACCAGAGTTTTTTCCTTGTTGCTGTTTGTTGTAGTTGCTATTTTTTTGCATACTAACTTTTCTCAACTAGTTCTTTAAAGTCTGAAATCTTTAACATATGGGGCCACTGAAGTTTCTGTGGTTTGCTTAATGGCCAGCTAATTATTTGACAGAGTGTTTTTAAACACTGGATCAATTAGTCTCTTAACCTTTGCTGAGAGGTGGCACATGGGTGTATTGAGATATGCTTCTAATATTCCAGGAGGCAGTGTCTAACTCTGCCTTAACTTTCATTTCCTGCTTGTGCAGCACCTCAAGTTCAGTCAGAGGTGGAAGACTAACAACTTCTCAGATATTTTCTGAATAAGCTTTGCTTATTCAGCTCTAGACTTACACATGTCCTTCTAGACTATCAGAAGCATGTTATAGTTTTTCAAAGCTCCCTCTGAACAGCTCATTACCCAGTTTCTTAAGTCTTTTGGTCAGCTTCTTGTTTGTCCAACAGTTATGACCACCTCAGTTCAGTTAAGTTTTGTTCAGTCGCTCAGTCGTGCCTGACTCTTTGCGACCCCATGAATTGCAGCACGCCAGGTCTCCCTGTCCATCACCAACTCCCGGAGTTTACTCAAACTCATGTCCATTGAGTCGGTGATGCCATCCAGCCATCTCATCCTCTGTCGACCCCTTCTCCTCCTGCCCCCAATCCCTCCCAGCATCAGGGTCTTATCCACCCCTTTGCATGAGGTGGCCAAAGCATTGGAGTTTCAGCTTCAACATCAGACCTTCCAATGAACACCCAGGACTGATCTCCTTTAGGATGGACTGGTTGGATCTCCTTGCAATCCAAGGGACTCTCAAGAGTCTTTTCCAACACCGTAGTTCAAAAGCATCAATTTTTTGGTGCTCAGCTTTCTATTTGGTCCAACTCTCACATCCATACATGACCACTGGAAAAACCATAGCCTTGACTAGATGGACTTTTGTTGGCAAAGTAATGTCTCTGTTTTTTAATATGCTGTCTAGGTTGGTCATAACTTTCCTTCCAAGGAGTAAGCGTCTTTTAATTTCATGGCTGCAATGACCATCGGCAGTGATTTTGGAGCCCCCCCAAAAAAGTCTGACACTGTTTCCATTGTTTCCCCATCTATTTTCCATGAAGTGATGGGACCAGATATCATGATCTTAGTTTTCTGAATGTTGAGCCTTAAGCCAACTTTTTCACTCTCCCCTTTCATTTTCATCAAGAGGCTCTTTAGTTCCTCTTCACTTTCTGCCATAAGGGTGGTATCATCTGCATATCTGAGGTTATTGCTATGTCTCCCGGCAATCTTGATTCCAGCTTGTGCTTCTTCCAGCCCAGCGTTTCTCATGATATACTCTGCATATAAGTTAAATAAGCAGGGTGACAATATACAGCCTTGCCATACTCCTTTTCCTATTTGGAACCAGTCTGTTGTTCCATGTCCAGTTCTAACTTTTGCTTCCTGACCTGCATACAGGTTTCTCAAGAGGCATATCAGGTGGTCTGGTATTTCCACCTCTTTCAGAATTTCCTACAGTTTACTGTGATCCACACAGTCAAAGGCTTTGGCATAGTCAATAAAGCAGAAATAGATGTTTTTCTGGAACTCTCTTGCTTTTTCGGTGATCCAGCAGATGTTGGCAATTTGATCTCTGGTTCCTCTGGCTTTTCTGAAACCAGCTTAACATCTGGATGTTCACGGTTCACGTAATTACCCTTATCTCATTATAAATCCTCGTAGTTTAAGTGGGAGAAGATCTCATCCCAATCTCTAAAGGAGACAGATGACTCAGGTCAGTCCAGGGACTGTATTTTATGCCCTGCCACAGTAATAAGTTTCATGGATGGCATTATTCATAATTATAATTAACATTTATTACTATTAATTGTTAAAACTTGTTATGTGCTTGGCATATATATTAAACTTATTTAATTCTCTCAACACACCTACAATTAGACACTATTATTATCTTCAATTTGCAGATGAGGAAACTTAAGGACAAAATATTAGTGTCCTTCCAGGTGTCAAAACTTTGTAGGTGGTAGAGTCAGGATACAAATCTGGGCAGTACACACCAATTTTTGCCCTGACCATGGTGCTGAGAGTCTAGCCCTTTGCTAAAATCATTGGAAAGTAAGCTCTTCAAAAGTAAGCTGAGGCAGGAGCTGCATTGTATAGAAACACCTGTCTGAGAAAAAAAGGCACTGTAGAGGAAAGCATATAGAAGAACAGACTGGGTTCCAATGACATTGATGGAGGCCTTGGCTCTGGTAGTTTCTGAAATATTTAACTTGGAACTTGGCAGTATTACCAACTAATAAATTTCCTTTTCTTCTTAATCTGCTTTTCACTGGATTCTCTCACAGACACCAATAATGTGTTCACTAATAAAAACAAGGAAATAGCAAGCCTAGAACCCAAAGAAAACTAAGTTGAAAGCCAAATTTAGATTACATATACAAAAGTGGCTATCACTTATTACCCCTACATACAGACAAATCATTACAAAATGAGCATGTTGAAAGAATTAGTGAGCAACATAGGTGTGTGTGGGACTTCACAGGTGGTGCTAGTGGTTAAAGAGTCCACTTGGCAATGCAGCAGACATAAGAGATGTGTGTTCGATCCCTGGGTCGGGAAGATCACCTGGAAGAGAGCATGGCAACCCACTGTAGTGATCTTGCCTCACGAATCCCATGGGCAAAGGAGCCTAGTGGGCTATGGTCCATAGGGTCACAAAGAGTCAGACACTACTGAAGCAACCTAGCATGCACACATGCATAAGTTTATGTATATATAGATAGATACACATGTGTATTTCTAAAAATTCTATAAATATTTAGGTACACGGACCAGGACCTGACAGATCCATGCCCTATTTACTTTTATTATCATGTATTAATTAGAGTAATTAATCTTGTTAAGAGCTACAGGGTGGGGCAACCGTAGTAATCACAAACAAAACAGTCACTATTTTTGGAAAAGGAAAACTTAAAAACAAAAGAACAACAACAACAAATAATGGAAACAATACAAAATAGTATGCAGGAGTAGAACACAGGAACACTGAAACCCAGTGGGAAAGATCTACATAACATGGTTGAGAAGAAGGAATGGGAGAGGGTTAATCTTACACCCCCTCTCCTATCATGAAGGATACATCCCCAGAAGTGACTTTTGACTCATCAGAAAGTTTCCAGAATTGAGAGGAACATTCTAAATGTGATGTCCAGCATGAGATTCTGTATTTCAGTCCTTAATGTAAAGGTTAGATTCTTGTTTGCAAAGATCCTATTGTGTAGAAACATGAGGTCCTTACTGCCTTCACCTAGATGATTTTCTCTCTCCACCCTCCAAGAGGGTAAATGAGTGATCCTGACCAATAATAGAAGTGGCCAAAAATGATTAATATTATCAGGAAATTCATCCCCCAACACCACCCTGCAATCCCCCTTGGTACCTGCTACTTGAAAATGCCCCTATTAAAAAAAGAAAGAAAGAAAGAAAATGCCCCTCTTATAATCAGCCTGTCTAATATGCTTGTGCTGTCAGAGAGGGTGCCCCTAAAGGCACTTAAGGGATTTGAAGGTATATGGTTACAGAATCAGTTTCATATTTGAGGGATTTGTATCTGCCATTATTTCAATATTTGAAGAGGAAAAAAATACTCAGTATAATTTCATTTATGAAAACTAGAGAAGGGCTGCCTCCCCTCCCGCATCACATCTTAACCAACTTATGCAGTATTAAAGTCTACAACCTGATTTCTGATTCTGTTGATCATTTTACGTTTTTTTCCCCTTCCTGATTGGACAATTTTATCTGGACTAGTTATAACAGCCAGCACAGCATCAGGTCCTCTAATTTATGTGTTAATGTGGTGTTCTGCAAGCTTGATGTTAAAATGATGAATATCACCTGGGAAGAAGATTGGACGAGTGCAAAAGAACTGGCAAGTTGCCTTGTGGAAATAGCTTTCGACTTTATCAAACCATGGGGTAACATGTCAGATTATATTACATACAATTAATTATTAATGCAGGCTGAGACATTTTGAAAAGCACAAACAGGCACTTCCAATAATTTCCTTCCCATGGAAAATCTGTTGTGTCCCTCAAATTGAGCAGCAAAATATCCCTCACAAAATACCTTAAGGCTTCCATTTCTCCAGATTTAGCATTCATCTGAGACAAGAAAGCTTTCACAAGCCTCCTTGCCATGGACAAAACAGAGATGTGTTTTTGCTTAATTAAAATTCTTTTTTGGCAACAGATGTCCTTGCAAAAATAGCTCAGAGCTCGGTGAAGCATTTTTATAGGCTGGAGTTCAGCAACGAGGAGCCCGTCATCTGCCTTCTCTGCTCTGAGAGCAGCACAAGAGACCAGGTGGCTGGTCACAGTTTGAAAAGTGAACAAATGTATTTATTCACTCTGAGCAATTTGCAACCTACTGGGAGAGCAGGAGCCCTCTCCAGCCCCTAGCTTCTGAGAACTAGGACTGTGGGAGAAAGGGGCTGTTTAATTGCTTTGCACAGTCTCTCTCACTAAAGCAATTAGCACCCAGAGGAAAGTCTGGGAGAAGAACACAGCCAGGCCTCACACCCATATGGTGGCCTGAAATCGGCCTGCCTGCTGTCCAGGCACATAGACGATTCAATCAGCGATGCAGGCAAGGGCCCTGGTGCTCTGCTTCCTGGCTTGCTACTGATAAACTATCCTCCATTCCTGAGCTCCTAATCCATTGAAGAATTAGTGTACAGTGGGTTTAAGCTCATCAGCTTCACACCTAGCTAACTCAACTGGAAAAAAGAAAAAAAAAAAATCTCTTAATAAGCTTGGGAATTTAGAAGGCAGCTTAGATCTGGTCTTGGGATGAAATGACTGCTGAGTGGCAAGTGAAAAATCAGATAAAGCAACATAGGTCAACCGACAAAGCATCTGAGGGGGATTGGAACCTGGGTCTTAAAATAAATCATGCAGAAGGACATAGACTTTTAAAAATTTAAAAAAAAAAAAGATACTTGCTAAGGATCCTGTGGGTAGGACACATAGCTTCTATGCATATCAGCCCTCAGTGGAAATTATGTGAATCAATTTTATGTGCATTTTTTTAACTTAGCTGCAAAGCTAGATTAGAGCAAAGGCATTCTGTTTATTTTTAGCATGTTCTGTCAAGGACTGAACCAGATAATTCAATAGAGAACAGCTCATTAATTAACCAAGATAATCACATAGAGTTATATTTCATGTCAGTAAATTTTCCTGATAAATGAAGCTTTTCTTAGAGATTTAAGGCTTTCTAATACATTAGCAACTTTTGTTGGAAATCAGTCTAACATATATTATACACTTCCCTTTATTGTCACACAAGGTCCAGAAAACACTCATCATTCACAGAGGGATAGATTAAGAAATTATTTTCTTTTGTGCAAACTGAGTCCATTCATGTGCTCTTTGCAGTTAAGCTACTTATTTTTTATATTGAAATAATATAACCTTAAAAATCTTACTTCCTTGCATGGAGATGGCACCAAAGTGATTTATTTTAAAAAACTGAGACACTGGGTAGGGTTACTAAGTAGGATTATTCAGATGTTCATCTCACTTAACAACTATTTAGTGATCGCCTACTCTGTCAGTTACTAATCCAGGAGCTGTGGAATCAACAGTAAACAAAACAAACTTCTGGACACCATGAAGCTTGCATTTTAATAGGGCAGGTAGCCAATCCGACATTAAATTCATATGACAGACAGAGCCAAGGCCACAAAGAAAATGAGATGGGGGAGAGAGAGGGTGGTCAGGAAAGGTGACATTTAAACAGATATCTGAATAAAATGAGGGAGAAAGCCATGTAAGTATCTGAAAGAGGAGGATTCCAGACAGCAGCAGTGTCAACAGGGAAACAATTCTCCATGATACTTCCACTTGTCTTGTAACAATATTCTTTGAAAATACTTACAAGGATATTTGCAGAGTGGCCTTGCAAGCTAGAGATAGTGGCTCCCTCATGGGCAGAGGGCAGTTTTGTTTCCTGATCTGGGTAACATACACTCAGGCTGGTCCTTGAGTGAACACTCCCATGGGACTTCGGACAAGTGGAACTGGCGCAAACAAGAAGTTCATACCATCTGCTGTCCCAGGAATAATAAAATGTCTAGGTCTTCTTAGGCTGGTTGTGGGAAAATTAAAGAAATATTTCCACAAAGAGGGAAGGATAACCTGGGTGAAATGCTGGGAATTGGTGAATAGAAACTGAGGATTTGTTAACACGGGGATCATATTGTCAAAAAGAAAAGTTCCTAAGGGAAAAATCCTGACTTGAGTGGGTTTTAGAGAAAATGAAAGGAGACAGAGAGAGGTAGTGAGTACAGAAAACTCCTTCAAGAACTTTTGCTATAAACCAGAGTACAGGAAATGGAATGAATATGGGAAACAAGAAAGGGATTTAGGGTTTCTTGTTTAGTTCTGTTTTTAATATCAGAGAGAGTAGAAAATGTTTGCATGTTGGGAAATAATCTTGTATATCGTGAACAATTGGTGACATGAAAGAAATAGCATCATTGCAGAAGAAGCTCTCAAATGGCTAAAAAGGGATGGACTTCACATGCTAGTAGTAGTGGTGGCCTCACATCAGGATGTGGGCAATTGCTTTTCTATAACAGGATAAATGAGATCCTGTATGTGGCACAGGTGCAAGTAACATGCTAAATTTGGTGATGAGAGGGTACAGAAGTTTTCTTCTGATTGCTTCTATTTTCTTAGCGAGTGGAGTCATAATCAAGTCATTAGCACACAGTTAGGAGGGTGAGTGAAGGGCACCTGGAGGCTTGAGGAGAGAGATTATGGAGGGAAATAGTCATCTAGCACAGAGAGGTAGGGCACTGACTGGGAAAATACTATCAATAATAGTACTGAAACTAGAAATAATTAAATCTATATTTCCTCATCAGTAGTCTGTAGGACACTAAAAGATGTTAAAAGGTGATTTTATTGGGGGGAAATTACTATTCTGCCATCAATTAAGTTGGGATATGTTGGTATAAGAAACCAATCAAGTATCTTTACTAAAGGACTTCATAGGATTGTCAAATGCTATGCAAATAGTAAGTTTTCCTAAAGGGCTACAATATGCCATTTCCTAAATTTATTTGATTGAGGGGTATTAGCAGGCTTTTATAAAACATGACTTGGAAAATGTTGGATTAAGTCATCATTGATGTCCAGCTACATTTGTTCTTGCCTTATAGGAAACCCATGCTTCTCCAAAGTAGAAATAGAAGCATCAGGCATGGTCCATCAGAGAACAGGGCTCTAAACTGTAATTGATGCATTGATTAGACCCTCCAGTCCTTGTGAAAGGCAGCATGGCCAGACTGCTGGGGACTCCAGTGATTTCTGAGGAGGCCAAGGCAAGATGTGGATATAAAGTAAGTGAAGAAAATCTGAACAATATTGCAAGACAAAAACTGCTTCAGCAATCTACTAGTGAGATGACACCCACTGTAAGACCTGGGCCAAGGGAGATCTCTACTGAGGTTTCCAAGAAGGTGACTACGGGACAGTCTGCGGACCCAGGAAACAAATCTTTAGACCTCATAGAAAATAGCCTTTCTTGTCCTGAGGGATTTCTGAGGGTTTGAAGGAAATGTCTGCAAAAATGGTTTTAGAATATCAAGGATCCCCTAGAGGAGAGTCCTCGACACAAGGGTAGGAAGTGATTTCCTCTCTTCAGGAAGATTGAGGGGAACCTGGAGGGGTTCAAGTGTAGGAACAAATTAGTGAACAGCTTTGTCAGGGGTAGAGTCTTCCACTGGGTCAGCAGCGGTTCTAATCTGATTCAACTTTGAGCTGAACTCCCCACAGCTTAAGCTAAAAACAGCTAAAATACAATTCTAGCTACATTATTAAATTTTTCAGTACTAGATAGGAAGGAGATTCTGAAAAAGCTGACTAGAATTAAAATAAATTTTGATTTCTTCAAGTATTGTGATATTATTTTGGCTAATTTTGTCATTATCCTCTATGTGCTTTCTCCTAGAGATTAGAAATGAACACACACACACACACACACACACACACACCCTTGTCTGAAAAATGAGAACGCCCTCCCCCCTTTCTAAAAGATAACAAGACAAGGTTAATTGCGAAGACTCTTTCTTTGCAACTCCAAGAAAGAGTCAGTGGCAATCATATTAGAAAAAAAAAAAGGAGAGGTGCTTATAGGAAAGTAAGTAAGATATGGTGGAACATAATTTCAGGAATACAGCCCTGAAAGGTGGGTGCCCAACCAACAGGTTCCAAAGATCTCTGCAAATGAAAAACTGAAGTTGGCATATATTCCTTCTACTTCTTCGACTCAGCGCTGCAGAGGTGTCCTTTTTTTCTGATTCCCATAATGCTATTTAACACAAAGTCTGCAAATTCAAATGCCTTTGAAGGCCAAGCATGTAATTTAAAAAAGGAAAGCTCAGCCTGATATTATAGCAGTGAGGATGAGAAGTATTAATCTCAATTCATTTAAGAGCATTGCAATTGGACTGGCAAGCTGATGGTTTAAGACCTCTGCTTCAAAGCCTGACCACATCCTTATGCAAAGTTTTGCCATTGCCCTTTTAAAATAAGGCATGAAAAGTTAAAACCAACAAATATAAACATGTAAAATATTCAGGCATTAGAAGATGCTATCTCCTCCTGAGGGCAAAGGATCACTTTTAAGTGAAGAAGAAATCATTGAAAGAATTGATGCTGGTCTAGATCTGGATCATGAAGTCATAAAAAGAGCTTCCAAGGAATTCTACCTCAGGTTTAGAAGTTCTGAAAGTTGAATTAAATTAAACCACCTTCTAGTAATCAGATTCCAGTGTCTTTCCTGTGAGAGCTATGTGGCTTCTTCACAATCCCAAAGAATCTCTGGCTAGAGGAACCCAGAAATCTGTCATGGAGTCCCAGTAGAGGATCAAGTTTCCTTGGAGAATGAGGTATATATAGCTTTTAGTCAGAAATTCTTCTGTGCAGTTGTAATGCAGGGAAATATATGAAAGAAGTAGAAGGACTGGGACATTTTAATTTTTCCAATACTGTTTCATGAGATTGAAAAATCTACCTTCAAACATGTTATACAACTCAAAGCAAATTAGAAACTAACAAAGACTTTCTATAAGATCTTAAACAATACCTTAATCTATTCCCATTCCCAATCATTTTACATTTAAATTATTTAGAAATGTTAAAATTATAAGAGGCTTATACACATAGTTATGTTTCAAGGATAAAGTGGGGTAAGCAGTAAAAGAAGTGAATATCCAAGGGAAATAATAATTCACTTCTATATGGACCAATTTTAGGTGTAAGAAATTTAAGGGCAGTCTCCTTACATATGTTTTGAACATTCCCATGCACATGTTTCCTGATTTGAATTGTCTCCCTTCAGGTGAGAGGGGATTGTGAATCACTTCAGGTCTTCTCTTCTGTCTAGGTTTCCCTGTTGCTATCCATAAAACCTCATCCATAAGCAGGTTTCCAGAAGCACATCCATCCTGATAGTTTGCTTAGGTGGTTTATTAATCAGAGTTCTTCAAAGCCAAAAAGGAAAAAAAAATCAGGAGGTTATATGTGTACACAAATAAAATAAGGAATTGATTCATGTGTTTAGGGAGGCTGCCAAATATAAGCAGCAAGTTGGAGACCCTAGAGAGTCAGTGTACAGTTCTGGTCCAAAAGTTGACAGGTTCAAGATCCAAGAAGACCTGATGTTTCCATTTCAGTTTGAAGGCAGGAAAAGACCAATGTCCAGCTCAGGCAAGCAAACAAGAGGATTTCTCTCCTCATCGTGGGAGGATCAGCATTTTTATTCTCCTCAGTCCTTTGGTTTAATGATGGCCATCTGTATCAGAAAGGGCAATCTCCTTTCACTCAGTCTACCAAGTCAAATTTTATCTCATCCAAAACCTCTCTCATAGACACACCCAGAATAATGTTTGACCAAATATCTGGGCCCCCTGTGGCACAGACAGATTGACACAAAATTAATCATCACAGATACCATCAATTTTATTCATGACTCTTTCCAAGGTTTTATGTGTACCCGGCAGCAAGAAAGCAAGTCAAACATTCACCTGCCTGACTCCAGTTAGATCATAAGTGTGACAGAAAGACTTTCCACCAACTTCCATTACAAATATGCATGTGCAGTGCTATAATTAAATACCTAAAGCATATTCAGATCAGATATAAACTGACATGTATATGAACTCTGATAAAAACACAGAATCACAGGACTATAGGGTTCCAGAACTGAAAGAGGCCCCAGAATTCACTGGATGAATGCACTCATTCTTCACATAAACATAAAAACACCAGAAACACATGATATATAGACAGGAATGCAGACACTCACAGGCATGAATAAGAGATAGAGACATTCATATATGCAGGACCGTGATGTACACACTTCTGCAGCAGCCCTCCGTTTACCCTGCAAAGTATCAAATTTCATCTGGTTACAAATTCTGATTTTTCTTTCACTTTTGCTTCTAAATTTATCAGGACAATTTTATCCTGTGGTGAATCCAACCATATCCCATTCATAGTAGATAGCCTCCCCTAAACTCTTATATATGTATCCTCCTCATTCACTTGCAAATGTACCTCAAAGGCCAAGCTGAAGCTCAGTACCTACTCAATAGGAACTGAGGATCCCAATTCAATTCTAGACAGACACAATGGCTAGAAAAATCTGTATTGACCTAAAATTTTTATTTTATACTCTTCTCTGGAGTTTAATAGATGACAGAAAAAATGCTACAAAGGTAAGGTGTATACAACAACCAAAGTCCTAAAGTAATTAAGACAATAATTAACAGCAATAAATAACACCTACATATATGCCTACAAAATAAAGTCATTGATGATTCTTAATCAGTACAGCAATCCTTTGGAATGAATTCAAATTGTATCTACCCTATTAACTGGAGGCTGTCTTCCATCTCCAAAATATTGGTAACCTCTTTTAAGTGTTACCAGACTCTTAAAAACTTTCCAATAAATCTGCCTTCTTTCAGTCAGTCCCAGCCCACTTTCATGTCTCTACAGCTGTGTCTGAAAAACTTCCTTTCACCCAGAATTGTTCTTTATCTTAAAATTCAAATGCTAAAGGTGTTGGCATATTGTGCTAGTTTAATTTAGTTAAACATATAAAAACAAAGAACTCTTTATTTCTCCAATCATCATAAGACCTGAAATAATGTAAGTGACTGTGGCCTGAAGAATCTAACTTATTATTGTGTAATCTCAAAATCTGCAGGAGAAGACAAGAGGAGGAGTAAAGAGTCATCAGAATTACAGTAGAAAAATCAAGATGATTTTTTTGTTAAATTTTGCTGATAGGTTGAATAAGATGAAAAGAGAAAATTAACCAATGGACTTGGCAACATGAAGGTCATTGTTGATTTTGACAGAACCATTTAAGTGGAACAGGAGGGGTGAAAACAAGATTAGACACAGTTATGGACTGTATGGACAGTGAAAAGTAGAAACAGAAATTTATTCAGCTATTTTTAAGGCAAGACTGCCTTCCCACGTTTTGGAAATCTTTGATTATGACAGCATGGAAGTAATTTCTTCATGCTATTATTCACCATACAAAAATTATCTCTACATGTTTTATTCCTTTTATACTGAGAGTTCCTTATAATTCAGGACAAGAACTTTTTCATCTTGTATCTCCAATGCCTACTACGTGGAAGAAAATTAGTAAATATTTGTTGAATAAATGAATACCTTTCAGATATGGTCTATTCTACCTCTTGTTCTTTAGGAGCTTTATGTCCTATTAAGAGAATATCTCATTCTTCTGAAAGAGGACAACATAGGGTCTCACCTTTCTGGTTATTTTTCTCCCAAGTGATAGAAGAAGAGAAAGAAAATGATTAGAAATTTTATTCTTATGAAATTCAATGCAACTAACAGTTATTGAATATTAACTACTTTTTAGACCCTGAGGACTTGAAAAAGATATTGTCCAGACATACCAAAAATGGAAAAACCTTAGTATAATTTAGAAACAATAAAATAGATGCCCAATGATCCCAGATTGGTACATGAAAAGGACTGCCTGGGAGAGATGCAGCCTGAGCTGGTTTTAAGAAGACAGGAATTATGCAAGAAAAGTAAGTAGAAATTTCATTCTAGGGAAATCGTACATGTATCAGAAATGTAGAAAATTTGGTGGCATGAGAGGCAAGGAATAGCAAGATAAATGTGAAAATGGCCAGATTGTGAACTAGACTGCAAGAGATGTAAAGAAACTTGGGAATTAGCCTGCAGATGACAGGAAAGCACTGAAGACATTGAGTCAGAATTATATGAGAAGCCATGGTTTGGTTTTCAAGTCCCTCTTGCAAATTAAAATATGGCTACTCATTCATGAGAGACCTTGCTGCCTACACCCTATTCCCAGGAAATGAGAAGATCCTCTTATTCCTGTTTAGGAATTCGCCTGTGCAGGTAATGCCTGCTCTTCACTGCCCCGTAGTCTGGAAAAGTTCTGGAAGTAAATCTCACCGCAGCTGCAGTAGAATCACAGTGTGTCTGCTGACTACTTGAGAGTGAAAACAAATAGCAGCCATGTGCTGGCCACACATTCCAATGGGGATTCTGCCATCTGTCTTTGTGTTCACAGAGCCATTCAGACTTCCAGTTCATACCAACTCGATGCCACTTCCAAGCAGAACTTCGAAGAGTTAGAGAGAAAGTTTATGGACAGGCATCAGGCTTTACAAAGGGTTGAACACAGAAGAAGCAGAGTTAGGACTGCATTTATAATAATATTCATGGTAATAATATTTTGCCAAGACAACAAGTAGAGTTGGTGGTAGCAGAACCAGTGGTGCCAACAGGGTCCAAAGACTGACTCTTTCATGAAGTCATACGTGATGGATGTTGGGGAGCCCAAAAAGTGATTTTTTCCCCCCATGGGTACAAACCTGTCTGCAGTGGTCTTTGTGCTATTAACTTTTTAAATTCATCTCTTGGTGCTATGAGAAAGGTATTTGATTGTTACCCACTGTTATAGGTTGAATTGCATTCCATAAAACCCATACTGAACCCCTTATTCTGTACACTCATACTCTGAATATGACCTTATTTGAAAACGTGTGCATGCATGCTAAGTCAGTTTAGTCATGTCTAACTCGTTGCAACCCTATAGACTGTAGCCCAGTGGGCTCTCCTGTCCATGGGATTCTCCAGGAAAGAATACTGGAGTGGGTTGCTCTGCCCTCCTCCAGGGGATCTTTCGATCCAGGCATCGAACCTATATCTCTTAGATGTCCTGCATTGGCTACATTGCAGGAAAAGATCCTGATGCTGGGAAAGATTGAGGGCAGGAGGAGAAGGAGGTGACAGAGGATGAGATAGTTGGATGTCATCATTGGCTTAATGGATATGAATTTGAGTAAACTCCAGGAGCTAGTGAAGGACAGGTAAGCCTGGCATGCTACAGTCCATCAGGTCACATAGAATCAGACATGATTGAGTGACTGAACAGCAACACTTAACCATTAGTGCCACCTGGGAAGCCTATTTGAAAATAGGCACATTGCAAATATAATCTAGTTAAGATGAAATCATTAGTGTACACCTTAATCCAGCATGATTGGGGTCCTTAAGAAGAGAGAAATTTGGACATAAACATAGGGAGACTGTAGTGCTAGGACAGAGACAGAGATTGAAGTGAAGCAGCTACATGCCAAGGAATGTGAAGGATTGCCAGCTCTCACTGGAGCTAGGAGACAGGCCTGGAATGGATTATCCCTGTGTCCTCAGAAGGAACTTGCCCTGTTGACATTTGGACTTATGTCCTCTAAAACTGTGTGATAAGAAATTTCTGTAGTTTTAAACCACCCAGGTCATGGTACTTTGCTATGACAGTCCTAAGAAATCTGTACATTCCCTTTAGCAGATAAGGAGATGATATCTAGAGAGGCCACAGTTCAGTTCAGTCACTCAATCATGTGTGACTCTTTGCGACCCCATGAATCGCAGCATGCCAGGCTTCCCTGTCCATCACCAACTCTCAGACCTTGTGCAAAATTACGTCCATTGAGTCGGTGATGCCATTCAAAAATCTCATTCTCTGTTGTCCCCTTCTCCTCTTGCCCTCAATCATGCTCATTTGAAAAGACTCTGATGCAGTTCTTCACATCAGGTGGCCAAAATATTGCAGATTCAGCTTCAGCATCAGTCCTTCCAATGAATATTCGGGACTGATTTCCTTTAGGATGGACTGGTTTGATCTCCATGCAGTCCAAGGGACTCTCAAGAGTATTCTCCAACACCATAGTTCAAAAGCATTAATTCTTCTGCTTTCCTTATAGTCCAGCTCTCACATCCATACATGACTACTGGAAAAAACATAGCTTTGACAAGACGGACCTTTGTTGGCAGAGTAATGTCTCTGCTTTTTACTATGCTGTCTAGGTTGGTCATAGCTTTTCTTCCAAGGAACAAGTGTCTTTTAATTTCATGGCTGCAGTCACCATCTGCAGTGATTTTGCAGCCCCCCAAAATAAAGTCTGTCACTATTTCCATTGTTTCCCCATTTATTTACCATCAAGTGCTGGGACCAGATGCCATGATCTTAGTTTTTTTGAATGTTGAGTTTTAAGCCACCTTTTTCACTCTCCTCTTTCACTTTCTTCAAGAGGCTCTTTAGTTCTTCTTCACTTTCTGCCATAAGGGTGGTATCACCTGCATATCTGAGGTTATTGATATTTCTCCTGGCAATCTTAATTCCACCTTGTATTTCATCCAACCTGGCATTTAACATGATGCACTCTGCATAGAAGTTAAATAAGCAGAGTGACAATATACAGCCTTGACATACTCCTTCCCCAGTTTGGAATCAGTCTGTTGTTCCATGTCCGGTTCTAATTGTTGCTTCTTGACCTGCATACACATTTCTCAGGAGGCAGGTAAGGTGGTCTGGTGTTCCCATCTCTTGAAGAATTTTCCACAGTTTGTTGTGATCCACACAGTCAAAGGCTTTGATGTTGTCAATAAAGCAGAAGTAGATGTTTTTCTGGAACTCTCTTGCTTTTGCTATGATCCAGTGGATGTTGGCAATTTGGTCTCTGGTACCTTTGTCTTTCCAAACCCAGCTTGAACATCTGGAAGTTCACTGTTCACATACTGTTGAAACCTGGCTTGGAGAATTTTGAGCATTACTTTGCTAGTGTGTGAAAGTGAAAGTCACTGTCATGTCTGACTCTTTCCGACCCCATAGACTATACAGTCCACGGAACTCTCCAGGCCAGAATATTGGAGTGTGTAGCCTTTCCTTTCTCCAGGGGATCTTCCCAACCCAGGGATCAAACACAGGTCTCCCACACCGCAGACGGATTCCTTACCAGCTGAGCCACAAGTGAAGCCCAAGAATACTGGAGTGGGTAGCCTATCCATTCTCCAGAAGATATTCCCAACCCAGGAATCGAACCAGGGTCTCCTGCATTGTAGGTTGATTCTTTACCAACTGAGCTACCAGGGAAGCTAGCGTGTGAGATGAGTGAAATTGTGTGGTAGTTTTAGCATTTGTTGGTACTGCCTTTCTTTGGGATTGGAATAAAAAGTGACATTTTCCAGTCCTATGGCCACTATTGCGTTTTCCAAATTTGCTGGCATATTGAGCGCAGCACTTTCACAGCATCATCTTTTAGGATTTGAAATAGTTCAACTGGAATTCCATCACCTCCACTAGCTTTGTTCATAGTGATGCTTCCTAATGCCCATTTGACTTCACATTCCAGGATGTCTGGCTCTAGGTGAGTGATCACACTATCATGATTTATCTGGGTCATGAAGATCTTTTTTGTACAGTTCTTCTGTGTATTCTTGCCACCTCTTCTTAATATCTTTTGCTTCTGTTAGGTCCATACCACTTCTGTCCTTTATTGTGTCCATCCTTGAATGAAATATTCCCTTGGTACTTTGAATTTTGTTGAAGAGATCTCTAGTCTTTCCCATTCTATTGTTTCCCTCTGTTTCTTTGCACTGATCACTGAGGAAGGCTTTCTCATTTCTCCTTACTATTCTTTGTGACTCTGTATGCAAATGGGTATATCTTTCCTTTTCTCCTTTGTCTTTCAATTCTATTCTTTTTACAGCTATTTGTAAGACCTCCTCAGACAACCATCTTGCCTTTTTGCATTTCTTTTTCTTGGGGATGGTCTTGATCACTGCCTCCTGTACAATGTCATGAACCTCCATCCATAGTTCTTCAGGCACTCTGTCTGTCAGATCTAATCCCTTGAATCTATTTTTCACACCCACTGTATAATCATAAGGGATTTGATTTAGGTCATACCTGAATGGTCTAGTGGTTTTCCCTACTTTCTTCAATTTAAGTCTTAATTTTGCAACAAGGAGTTCATGATCTGAGCCACAGTCAGCTTCCCATCTTATTTTTGCTGACTGTACAGAGCTTCTCCATCTTGGCTGCAAAAAATATAATCAATTTGATTTCGCTATTGACCATCTGGTGATGTCCATGTGGAGAGTCTTCTCTTGTGTTGTTGGAAGAGGGTGTTTGCTACGGCCAGCACGTTCTCTTGGCCAAACTCTGTTAGCCTTTGCCATGGTTCATTTGTATTCCAAGGCCAAATTTCCTTGTTACTACAGATATCTCTTGACTTCCTACTTTTGCATTCCAGTCCCCTATGATGAAAAGGACATCTTTTTTGGATGTCAGTTCTAGAAGGTCTTGTAAGTCTTCATAGAACTGTTCAACTTCAGCTTCTTCAGCATTACTGGTTGGGGCATAGACTTGGATTACTGTGATATTGAATGGTTTGCCTTGGAAACAAAGAGAGACCATTCTGCCATTTTTGAGATTATGCTGAAGAACTCAAAAATGACAGAATGATCCTTGTTTATTTTCAAGAGAGGCCTAGCTCCTTGCTGACAGTCATGGATAATGAAAAGAGCCAGTTTTTAAAATTTGCCTCTGCCTTACTCTAGGGCCAAACTGTTTCCCATCCCATGATGTTGCCTTCTCATGGGATGCTGTTTATACAAAAAGATATTCAGATACCTAAGACCCTCTTTTAAATACATGTGTATTTTATATCTTACCACCTCTTTGTATCACCTTTGTTTTCTTTCATCAGTATCTTATAGTTTTCTGAGTACAGGGTGCCTTTTGCCTCATTGGATGGGTTTATTTCTAGGTATTTTTTTTAATTGAAATAGTAAATGAAATTATTTGTTTAATTTCTCTTTGTGATCTTTCATTGTTAGTGTATTGGAATGCAAGAATTTCTGTGCATTAATTTTGTATCCTGCAACCAAATTCATTGATTAGCTCTAGTAGTTTTCTGGTAACATTTTTAGGATTTTCCATGTAAAGAATCATGTCATCAGCAAACAGTGACAGATTTACTTTTTTTTTTCCAGTTTGGATTCCCTTTATTTCTTTTTTATCATCTGACTGCCATGGTTAGGACTCCCAAAACTATGTTTAACAGCAATGGTGAGAGTGTACATCCATGTATTTTCCTAATCTTAGAGGAAACGCTCTAGTTTTTCACCACTGAGAATGATGTTTGCTGTGGGTTTGTTATATGTGGCCTTTATTTTTAAAAAAAAATTTTTTTATATATATGGCCTATACTGTGTTAAGGTTTTTTCCTCTATGCCTACATTCTGGATGGAGGGACGTAACATGTTATTGGATTGGAAGACTCAATATTGTGAAAATGACTATACTACTTCAAACAATCTATAGATTCAATACAATTCCCTATCAAATAACCAAAGTCACTTTTCACAGAATTAGAGCAAAAAACTTTACAATTTGCATGAAAATACAAAAGACCCAGATAGCCAAAACAATCTTAAGAAAGTAGAACAAAGGTGGAGGAATCAAGCTCCCTGACTTCAGACTATACTACAAAGCTACAGTAATTAAGACAGTATGGTACTGACACAAAAACAGAAATATGGATCAGTGGAACAGGATGGAAGGCCCAGAGATAAACCCACATACCTATGGCTACCTAATCTATGACAAAATAGGCAAGAATATAAAATGGAGTAAAGATAGCTTCTTCAATAAGTAGTGGTGGTTAAAACTGGAAAGTCACATGTAAAAGAATGAAACTAGAATACTCCATAACACCATACACAAAAATAAAGTCAAAATGGATTAAAGACCTACACATAAGACCAGATGCTATAAGACTCTAAAACAAGAACACATATGCAGAACACTGATAAATTGCAGCCAGATCATTTCTGACCACCTCCTAGAGTAATGAAAATAAAAACAAAACTTACAAATGGGAACTAATTAAACTTAAAAGCTTTTGCATGGCAAAAGAATCATAAGACAAAAAGACAACCCTCAGGATGGGAGAAAACATTTGCAAATGAAGCAACTGACATGAGGTTAACCTCCAAAATATACAGACATCTCATGCAGTTCAATATAAAAAAAATGAGCAATCAGCCCTAGGCTGAAGACCTATTTTTTCTCCAAAAGAAGACATACAGATTGCCAATAAACACAGGAAAAGATGCTCATTTTCACTAGCCATTAGAGAAATGCAAATAAAAACTACAATAAGGTATCACCTCACACCAGTTAGAATGGCCATCATCAAAAACCTACAAACAATAAATATTGGAGAGGGCGTAGAGAAAAGGTAATCCTCTTACACTGTTGGTGGGAGTGTAAATTGAGACAGCTACTATGCAGAGCAATATAAAAGGTCCTTAAAAAACTAAAAGTAGAACTACATAGGACCCAGCAATCCTACTCATAGGTATATACCCAAAGAAAACCATAATTCAAAAAGATACAGTACCCCAATATTCATTGCAGTAATATTTACAATAGCCAAGACATGAAAACAACCTAAATGTTCATCAACAGAGGAATGGCTAAAGAAGATGGGTTATATATATGCAATGGAATATTACTTAACCAGATAAAAGAACAAATTTGGGCCATTTCCAGAGATGTGGATTGACTGTCATATAGAGTGTAGTAAGTCAGAATGACGGAATCAAATATCATATAGTATCACTTACATGTGGAATCTAGAAAAATGTCTCAGATGAACTTATTTACAAAGAAGAAATAAAGACAGACACATGGAAAACAAACGTATGGACACAAAGTGGGGAAGGGTGGTGGGATGAATTGGGAGGTTGAGATGGGCATATATCCCTGCTGCTGCTGCTAAGTCACTTCAGTCATGTCTGACTCTGTGCGACCCCATAGATGGCAGCCCACCTGGCTCCCCCATCCCTGGGATTCTCCAGCCAAGAGAACCCACTGGAGTGGGTTGCCATTTCCTTCTCCAATGCACGAAAGTGAAACATGAAAGTAAAGTCACCCAGCTGTGTCCAACTCAGCAACCCCATGGACCACAGCCTACCAGTGTATAAAATAGATAACTAATGAGAACCTACTGTATAGCAAAGGGAACTCGATTCAATGCTCTGTGGTGACCTGAACGAGAAGGAAATCCAAAAAAGAGGGGATATGTGTATACATATAGTTGATTCACTTTACTGTACAGTAGAAATGAATACAACATTGTAAAGCAACTGTACTCCAATAAAAATTAATAATAAATAAATCAATACAGTGGTTTTGGTTTGCTTTGTTTGTCACCTACAATATCTGTGATGGGACTGGAGGCAGATTCTGTGGTGCAGTCATTTTGAAGACAGTGGAAAAGAATGTTTAGAATATTCTCATATTATTCACTTAAGAATACATAGTCTATACATAGTCTTAATACTTTCTTATTAACAATTATTAACACTAACATCCTCTTATGTCAAAGAAAAAATATCTTTTGTTTTGAATACACTTAACTTAGCATAGGGTTTCCCAGGTGGTGGGGTAGTAACGAATCCTCTTGCCAGTGAAGGAGATGCAAGAGAGTTGGTTTGATCCCTGGGTCCAGAAGATCCCCTGGAGAAGGAAATGGCAACCCACCCCAGTATTCTTGCCTGTAAAACTCCATGGACAAAGAAGCCTGGCAGGCTACCATCTGTGAGGTCATAAAGAGTCAGATACAACTTAGTGACTAAGCATACAGCACACAACTTAGCGTAACCACACACAGCTATGAACATTAAGCAATAGAATGGTATCAACTTCCAGTGAGCTGCACCTGAAAATACCCCTTAGCCAGTGTGTCTGGTCCAGCATGCAAACAAACCCCTGTTTTGTTCATTGTTCAAATTCTATTTTTCGTGGGTCCCCTACAGTTCTCCATTCCATTTGGCTTTTATCTGTCTAAGGGCATAAACTAGGCCTGGGCACAAAGCTCCCTCCAGCTTTGTCTTGAATTGTTCCATACTGATATTCCTCCCTCCAATGTGGTTTGCCAAATGCCAGCTTCCTGCTTGAGTCAGAAAGACCTTTTCTCCGTATGTAATCAGACTGTTGTTCTTGTCTGTGTTCTTACAGCTCCTCAGTCTCATCTCTTCCTTTTGGAGGGACAGGGCTGGGGTTTGTTGGACTCACTGCTGGAAGAGAACCTCCTTTGTAAGAATCTGAAATGAAATAGGTCTTTCTCTGCCCTGCACCAGAAGGCTTCTGGTCATACCATTAAACCTCCCCCTGAAAACAATAGCTCATGGAGTGTTTGTTTAATAATGGGATGTTCACTGGAATTTATGCTATGATGCTTCACCTCTAATCACAGTTTCTAATAGTGCTCATCATGATTACATTGCACAGTAAAACTGAACATTCAGATCCCTCCTTCCTGAAGGTTCAGCTTCGTAGTTAGAATTCTAACATTGAGAGGTGGTGTTAAACACTTTGTTTATTCTCACAGTTGTTTCTTCTCTAACTGTTAGGAAAAGAGGATAGAATGGCAGATGGGCTACTAAACCCATAACAATGCTGTTTGAAATTCTTGTTGTTTCTATTTCACACAAATTGGAATTTAATGAAAACATTTAAACATAAAATGTGCATGAATAGATGAACCTTGGAGAAAACTTTTTTCATGAGTAAAATGGAAAATAGAGTCCCAAAAAAATGAGAGTCTCAAGATTTTGGGGTAGAAACTCACAGGGTAAAACATGACAACATTAAGCTATATATAATCCATAGCTCTCTACTACTGCCAACAGTCCTCAATATTTCCTTCTATTGAATTAAATGTTCTCCTAGATTGTTGCAATCATGGATCTCAGAAAGCCAGAGATTTAAGATGCCAAATATATATACAGTCATGCATTCTTCCCGAATGTAAAACTTTATAAATGTGAGTATGTGTGTGCACATGAGTGTATATGTAAGTGTGTGTACGTGATGCTCACTGTGAAGCTGCAAACTTTCATTCTTTCAGAATGAGGTGTTTCCATTTATTGTCTCAATTTCAATCTGCCTGGGGCCTAAAATAAAGACAGTCACAATTGATTTCAGTTGAATATTTAGAAACTCATTCAGATTCTTTCTGAGTCAATTAGATGATCACAAGTTGGCAGCTCAGTAAATTTCCTGCTGGGAACTAGATTGCAATGAGAGAAAAAAAACAAAGAAAGATATTGTGTGCAATTGTCCATCAAGAATCAAGTGTCCTGGATAAGATCATAATTGAAACACCTGTTCTCATACTTGCTGGTGCCCATTTTGAGTGCAAAGATGAGGGAAAATATATTCATATGATAGCCATTGATTACTTTATCTTTCACCCAGAAAATGGACTTGGGTGGTAGTAGTGTCTATACCACAGTAGTTATTACTTCATACGGCACATGGTGCAATCAACTTCATCTGAAGCAAACAATGGTTTAGCTCCCTTCCTTACTGTTGTTCCACTTTGAAGCCAGTAAAAGATCCTATATAAAGTTTTGAAGATGTTCAGAAGTACTGTCAAATACAAGGAGCCATGCCACAGGCTATACTTGATAACCAAACAATAACATGAACTCTAAACAATTTCACAGGATTTTATCATGTTCCCAGCTATGGCCCTCATGGTGGGAGAAATACCAGCATGCCTCTTGTCCTCTAGTAGTAAAAGTCCTACACATGGGATGATTTGAAAATCATGGATTCAGTAATTACCAAGAGGGTTAGTTTTTCAGTAGGGATATTATTTTAAGCATACTTAGCTATCTAAGGCTGGAGTCAGTAAAATTCTGTAGAGAGCCAGAGATTTTTTACACTTTGCAGTCGCTGTCACAACTACTCAATTTTTCCATTGTATCATGAAAGCAGCTATGGGCATGTAATGGATGAATGTGATTGTATTCCAACTCCAAATTCATTCTACGAGGCTACCATCACCCTGATACCAAAACCAGACAAAGACAACACACAAAAAGGAAAACTACAGGCCAATATCACTGATGAACATAAATGCAAAAATCCTCAACAAAACTCTAGCAAACAGAATTCAACAACACATTAAGAAGCTCACACACCATTATCAAGTTGGGTTTATTCCAGGGATACAAGGATTCTTCAATATACCCAAATCAAACAATGTGATACACCATATTAGGAAATTGAAAGGTAAAAACCATATGATAATCTCAATAGATGTAGAAAAAGCCTTTTTGACAAAATTCAGCACCCACTTATGATTAAAACTCTTTAAAAATGGGCATAGAAAGAACCTACCTCAACATAGTAAATGCCATATATGATACGTGCACAGCAAACATTATTCTCAATGGTGAAAAAACAGAAATCCCCCTAAGACCAGGAACAAGACAAGGGTGTCTACTTTCACCAATATTATTCAACATGGTTTTGGAAGTCCTAGCCACAGCAATCAGAGAAGAAAAAGATATAAAAGGAATCCAGGTTGGAAAAGAAGAAGTAAAATTCTATTTGTGGATGACATGATACTATACATAGAAAATCATAAAGATACTATCAGAAAATTAGTATAACTAGTCAGTGAATTTAGCAAAGACTCAGGATGCAAAATCAATAACAAAAATCACTTGCATTTCTATATACTAACAGTGAAAAATCAAAAGAGAAATTAAGGAATCAATCCCATTCACCATTGCAGCAAAAATAATAAAATATCTAGAAATAAACCTACCTAAGGAGAAAAAAAGAACTGCATACAGAAAATTATAAGACACTGATGAAAGAAATCAGATGACATAAACAGATGGAGAGATATTCCATGTTCCTGGGTAGGAAGAATCAATGCTGTGAAAACAATTATACTACCAAATGCAATCTACAGATTCAAAGCGATCCCTATCAAATTACCAATGATATTTTTCACACAACTAGAACAAAATTTTGCAATTCATATGGAAACACATAAGACCCCAAATAGCCAAAGCAGTCTTGAGAAAGAAGAATAGAGCTGGAGCAATCAATCTTCCTGACTTCAGATTACACTACAAAGCTACAATCATCAGGACAGTATGGTACTGGCACAAAAACAGAAATATAGAACAATGGAACAAGATAAAAATCCCAGAAATAAACCCACACACCTAAAAAGGTTATCTTAATTTTGACAAAAGAGGCAAGAACATACAATGGGACAAAGACAGCCTCTTCAATTAGTGGTTCTGGGAAAACTGGACAGATACATGTAAAAGAATGAAATTAGAACACTTCCTAATAGCATACACAAAGATAAACTCAAAATGGATTAAAGACCAAAATGTAAAACCAGAAACTATAAAACTCTTAGAGGAAAACATAGGCAGAACAGTCGATGATATAAATCAAAGCAAGATCCTCTATGACACACCTCCTAGAGTAATGGAAAAAAAGCAAAAATAAACAAGTGGGGCCTTATTAAACTTCAAAGCTTTTTCACAGTGAAGGAAACTACAAGCAAGGTGAAAAGACAATCCTCAGAATGGAAGAAAATAATAGCAAATGAAACAACTGACAAAGGATTAATTTCCAAAATTTACAAGCAGCTCATACAACTAAATACCAGAAAAACAAACAAGCCAATCAAAAAGTGGGGAAAAAAGACCTAAACAGACATTTCTCCATAGAAGACAAGAAACACATAAAAAGATGCTCAACATCATTCATTATTAGAGAAATGCAAATCAAAACTACAATGAGATATCACCTCACACCAGTAAGAATGGTCATCATTAAAAAGACTACAAACAGTAAATGCTGGAGAGGGTATAGAGAAAAGAGAACCCTCTAGCACTGTTGGTGGGAATGTAGATTGATACAGCCACTATGGGAGACGGTATGGATATTCCATTAAAAGCTAGGAATAAAATCATCACATGACCCAGCAATCCCACTCCTAGGCATATGCTCTGAAGAAACCAGAATTGGAAAAGACACATGTACCCTAATGTTCATTGCAGCACTATTTGCAATAGCTAGAATATGAGAGCAACCTAGATGTCCATCGACAGATGACTGCATAAAGAAGTTGTGGTACATATACACAATGGAATATTACTCAGTCATTAAAAGTAATGAATTTGAGTCAGTTCTAATGAGGTGGATGAACCTAGAGCCTACTATACAGAGTGAAGTAAGTCAGAAAGAAATAAATATCATATACTAATGCATATATATGGAATGTATATATATATGGAATCTATAAAGATGAATAGATGAATTTATTGGTAAGGCAGCAATGCAGAAACAGACATAGAGAACAGACATGGACACAGAAAGGGGAGAAGAGGCTGAGATGTATGGAGAGAGTAACATGGAGACTTACATTACCATATGTAAAATAGATAGCCAGTGGGAATTTACTGTATGTCTCAACTCAAACAGGGGCTCTGTATTAACTTAAAGGGGTGGAATAGAGAGGTAGATGGGAGGGAGGTTCAAGAGGCAGCAGACATATGTATACATATGGCTGATTCATGATGTTTGAGAGAAAACAACAAAATTCTGTAAAGCAATTATCCTTCAATTAAAAAACAATTTTTTTTTAAAAGATGGATAACCAACAAGGACCTAGTGTATAGAACAGGGAACTCTGTTCCATGTTATTTGGCAGCCTGGATGGGAGGGGGGTTTGAGAAAGAATGGATACATGTATGTTTATAGATGAGTCCCCTCATTGTTCACCTGAAATGATCACAACATTGCTAATTGGCTATATCCCAATACAAAATAAAAAGTTTAAATAAATAAAATACAACCTATATATGAACATAGAAACTTGAATTTCATATTATTTTCACATGTAATAAAATATAAGGATTCCCAGGTGGCTCAGTGGTAAAGAATCCACCTGCAAAGCAGGAGATGTGGGTTCCATCCCTGAGTTGGGAAGATCTCCTGGAGAAGGAAATAGCAGCCCACTCCAGTATTCTTGCCTGTGAAATCCTAAGGACATGGCAGCCTGGCAGGCTATAGCCCAAGGGGTTGCAGAAGAGTCAGGCACAATTTAGCGAGTAAACAATGATAATGATAAAATACTATTTTTATTTTGGGGAAGCTGTGGTACATATACACCATGGAATATTACTCAGCCATTAAAAAGAATTCATTTGAATCAGTTCTAATGAGATGGATGAAACTGGAGCCCATTATACAGAGTGAAGTAAGCCAGAAAGAAAGACCATTACAGTATACTAACACATATATATGAAATTTAGAAAGATGGTAATGATAACTCTATATGCAAAACAGAAAAAGAGACACAGATGTATAGAACAGACTTTTGGACTCTGTGGGAGAAGGCGAGGATGGGATGTTTCGAGAGAACAGCATCGAAACATGTATATTATCTAGGGTGAAACAGATCGCCAGCCCAGGTTGGATGCATGAGACAAGTGCTTGGACCTGGTGCACTGGGAAGACCCAGAGGGATCGGGTGGAGAGGGAGGTGGGAGGGGGGATCAGGATGGGGAACACATGTAAATCCATGGCTGATTCATGTCAATGTATGACAAAACCCACTACAATATTGTAAAGTAATTAGCCTCCAACTGATAAAAAAAAATAAATTAATTAAAAAAAAATATGTAAAACTATCCTTAGCTCACAGTTCATGTGAAAAGAGAATTTGGTGATCTACTGATGTAAAGAAATAACACTGATGTGGAATATGTCTCATTAAATATCAATACCCTATGCTGCCTAAAGCTCAGTTCTGAATGTCACAGGAAAGAAGGCCATGACAATTGGAAAAAGCAACACTGCTTTGTGTGCCACAAAGAATTAAAAATTCCTTCTACTGCATTCCTCCAAATCATATAATTTATTGACTATCCCTTTGTCCATGAATGAAAGATCTAAGGAAAGAAATTAATACCTTCATTATTAGACAAGGTCAAGGAGAGATATGTTCAGACTAATGAAATATTTTAATCAACTAAAGGTTATCCCATTTATGCATGAAGTCACTGTAAGGGCTGCAGGGACATGTGGAGGTCTCTTGAACATGAGAACAAATATTTCTTTAGCCATAAACCTTCCATCTGGAAATGTGATTATTGATCAACCATTTCACTAACACACTTTATAAGAAGACTCAATTATATATAAATGCATAAATAAATAAATGTATGAATGTATAATATACAATATAAATAAATATATAAAGATAATCTCTTTCAAGTTTCTTTCCAAGAGAAGCAGAGGCTTCTCATATTCATGGAAGGGGAAAGGTATTTTCATAACTGAATATCTGATTTTAATGCAAAAACCTATCAGTGATTTAAAAAATCATGGGACATGTGAGAACTATTTAATTTATCATTTTTATTTATTTTATTTTATTTTAATTTATTATTTTATTTATTTATTATTAAATTAGACACAACTAAGCAGCTAACACACACTTTAACACACAATAAAGGAACAATTTATGACTGTGTAGGAATTGCCTAGGAAAAGCCACAGAGAAATGAAACATTTTTGGGTTTGCATCCATGCTTACAAATCCCAGGCCAGAAGGGGCTGGGAAAGAACAAATGACTAGTGCTTTGAGGGAGACCCTTGCGGTATAAGCTACAGTCCAGTGTATGGAGCCTTCAGTAGAGGGACACAGCCAACACACAGCAATCTGACAGGGGAGGATGTTAGGGAATAAGCACATCAACTTCCAGTTGGAGCAGGTTTTGCTCAGTCATATCCGACTCTTTGCGACCCCGTGGAAGGTAGCCTACCAGGCTCCGCTGTCCATGGGATTTTCCAGGCAAGAATACTGGAGTGGGCTGCCATTTTCTTCTCCAGGGAATCTTCCCAACCCAGGGATAGAACCCAGGTCTCCTGCATTACAGACAGACGCTTTACTGTCTGAGCCACCAGGGAAGCCCCAACCTCCCATTACTTCTCTCCAAGTTCCTGGGGCTCCACTGGTCAAGCCCCACCAAAAGCTAATAGGCGCTTTCTTCCGCTGTGTCCATTCAAGTCAGCCCCTGGGACAAGGGCAGTGTGAAGAGGATGAAGGGAGCTGCGTCTGCCAGGGCAGACGAAAGACATCAGTACCCCCTGTATGTACAATGGACTTCCCTGGTGGCTCAGATGGTTAAGTCTCTGCCTACAATGTGGGAGACCTGGGTTCAATCCCTGGGTTGGGAAGATCTCCTGGAGAAGGAAATGGCAACCCACTCCAGTATTCTTGCCTGAAAATCCCATGGACAGAGAAGCCTGGTAGGCTACAGTCCATGGGGTTATGAAGAGTCGGACATGACTGAGCGACTTCATTTTCACTTTCTGTGTACAATGGAATGACTCCTCAACTACCAGATGGAAATTTATCTGGAAATTACATGACAGAAAACAGGTAAAATATTTGAGATCTTTGGATAAAGGTTGATAAATACATTTTGATATGCAAAGATGCACCATTAGGGTTATAAAGCTCTCAGGCTTGTAAAATGGAGATATATAAAAATGAAGAAAAAGTTCTTTCCAAAACATTAGAGGTAGCATATTTTTAAGCACAACTTCCCATGTCCTCCAACTCAAAGACAGATTTAAAGCACCGAACAAGAAGAGACAAACCACAAACAGAAATCTCAAGGACAAAATTTGAGAGCACAATAGAAAGGAGAAACCCTTACAAAGGGAAATGAAAAATTCAGAAAAATGTTAAAGTAGTGCCACAAAAGCTGCAGGGAAAAAATGTCTCAGCTCTAAATTCAATGTCATTCTCTTAGAATATGTGGATGACAAGGGGTCCAAAATTTTGAAAGCAACAGAAAAAAAAGACAAGACAGAAGATTGAAGACTATTACCTTCAGAGAAATGTAACTGGTGGAAATGGGGAGACAATACAACACTCACTCTGCATTGTAATCAGTTCAGTTCAGTTGCTCAGTCGTGTCCAACTCTTTGCAACCACATGAATCGCAGCATGCCAGACCTCCCTGTCCATCACCAACTTCCAGAGTTTACTCAAACTCATGTCCATCGAGTCAGTGATGCCATCCAGCCATCTCATCCTCTGTTGTCCCCTTCTCCTCCTGCCCCCAATCCTTCCCAGCATCAGGGTCTTTTTCAATGAGTCAACTCTTTGCATAAGGTGGCCAAAATATTGGAGTTTCAGCTTCAGCATCAGTCCTTCCAATGCATCATTATACTTAGCTACAATTTTGAGTATTTTTAAAAGCATGTATTATTGCCATAGTCAAAAACAGAAGACCAAACAACAATAGAAACTGTTATGAAGTTCTAAATTTCATGCCATTCTCTTAGTATCTGTGGAGAACAAGTTAGCACATGGCAAAGCTGGCACAAAGAAGGCCTTCATTGTTTGGGAATTCATTGCATGAACTAATGTGGCCACAAGTGAAGTAAACAACTCTACAGGAAGTTCAGTTCAGTTCAGTTCAGTTGCTCAGTCGTGTCTGACTCTTGGAGACCCCATAGACTGCAGCACGCCAGGCCTCCCTGTCCATCACCAACTCTCAGAGCCTACTCAAACTCATGCCCATCGTGTTGGTGATGCCATCCAACCATCTAATGCTTTGTCGTCCCCTTCTGCTCCTGCCTTTGATCTTGCCCAGCATCAGGGTCTTTTCAAATGAGTCAGTTCTTCACATCAGGTGGCCAAAGTATTGGAGTTTCAGCTTTAGCATCAGTCCTTCCAATGAATATTCAGGGATGATTTCCTTTAGGATTGACTGGTTGGATCCTCTTGCAGTCCAAGGAACTCTCAAGAGTCTTCACCAACACCACAATTCAAAGGCATCAATTCTTTGGTGCTCAGCTTTCTATATGGTCCAACTCTCACATCCATACATGACTACTGGAAAAACCATAGCTTTGACTAGATGAACCTATGCTGGCAGAGTAAAATCTCTGCTTTTTAATATGCTGTCTAGGTTGTCTAGCTTTTCTTACAAGGAGCAACTGTCTTTTAATTTCATGGCTGCAATCACCATCAGCAGTGATTTTGCAGCACCCAGAAATAAAGTCTTTTACTATTTCCATTGTTTCTCTATCTATTTGCCTGAAGTGATGGAACTGGAAGCCATGATCTTAGTCTTTTGAATGTTGAGTTTTAAGCGATTTTTTTCACTCTGCTCTTTCACTTTCATAAAGAGGCGCTTTAGTTCTTCTTTGCTTTCTGCCACAAGGGTGGTATCACCTAGACAGGTGGTTATCAGAGGTTATTGATATTTTTCCTGGCAATCTTGATTCCAGCTTGTGCTTCATCCAGCCTGGCATTTCACATGATGTACTCTTCATAGAAGTTAAATAAGCCAGGTGACAATATACATCCTTGACACTCCTTCTTGATTTGGAATCAGTCTGTTGTTCCATATGCAGTCCTAACTGTTGCTTCTTGTCCTGCATACAGAGTTCTCAGGAGGCAGGTAAGGTGGTCCAGTATTCCCATCTCTTGAAGAACTTTCCACAGTTTATTGTGATCCACACAGTGAAAGCCTTTGGCATAGTCAATAAAGCAGAAGTAGTTGTTTTTCTGGAACACTCTTGCTTTTTTGATGATCCCGTGGATGTTGGCAATTTGATCTCTGGTTCCCATGACTTTTCTTAATCCAGCTTGAACATCTGGAAGTTCACTGTTCACGTACTCTTGAAGCCTGGCTTGGAGAATTTTGAGCATTACTTTGCTAGCATGTGAGATGAGTGCAATTGTGGAGTAGTTTGAACATTCTTTGACATTGCCTTTCTTTGGGATTGGAATGAAAACCATACTTTTCCAGTCCTGAGGCCACTGCTGAGTTTTCCAAATTTGCTGACATATAGAGTGCAACACTTTCACAGCATCGTCTTTTAGGATTTGAAATAGCTCACCTGGAATTCCATCACCTCCACTAGTTTTGTTCATAGTGATGCTTCCTAAGGCCCCCTTGACTTCACATTCCAGGATGTATGGCTCTAGGTGAGTGATCACACCATTGTGATTATTTGGGTCATGAAGATCTTTTTTGTACAGTTCTGTGTATTCTTGCCACCTCTTTATAATATCTTCTGCTTCTGTTAGGTCCATACCATTTCTGTCCTTTATTGAGCTCATCTTTGCATGAAATATTCCGTTGGTATCTCTAATTTTCTTGACACGATCTTTAGTCTTTCCTAGTCTATTGTTTTCCTTCATCAGCAATGAAGGCTTTCTTAACTCTCCTTGCTATTCTTTGAAACTCTGCACTCAAATGGCAGAATGCTGCCAAGATGGTGGAGGAATAGGTAGGCAGACCACTTTCTCACCCACAGAGTCATCAAAAGATCATTTGAATGCTGAACAACTTCCACAAAACAACATCTGAACACTGGCAGAGGACACCACACACCCAGAAAGGCAGCCCATTCTCTTTGAAAGGAGGTAGGATAAAATATAAGAGAGACAAAAGAGTGAGGGACAGAGACCTGTCCTTTGGAGGGAGTCATGAAGGGGGAGAAGTTTCCACACAGTAGAAAACCCCTCACAGGTGGGTCTGTGGGGAGTTTTGGAATCTCAGAAGGCAACATAACCAGGAGGAAACAAACCCACAGAATACACACCTAACTGCAACTGCAGAAAAGGGAACTTTCCCGTGAAAGGCCCTAACCTAACAACCTAACATATAGTCTTGCCTGCTCACAGAGCAAAGGATTCAGTGAATATCAAAGGAGAGCTAACCAGCTGTGTACCAGTCCCTCCCCACCAGGAGGCAGAGAGGCAGCGTTGTGACAGCCAGAGCCAGAAGGCAAGGGGCTGCTACAATCTCAGCCCCAGAGATGGCGTCTTCCACCAAACTGCGAGCAGGATCACAGCTGCGAAGCACGTCTTCCTGAGAGCCCGGATGGTTGACATCCGCCAGGAGAATCACAGCCTGAGGCCAGCTCTTCAGAGGAAACATGGCACACCTGAGACGGTGCTCTCCGGCACACCCGGGAAACCAAGTGGCTTGGACCAGGGAGGTGGCTAAGGTGCACGGCCAACCTGGGAGAGTGTGCTCGCAAAGCACCTGGTCGCCTGAGCTGCTCAGACCTGGGAAAGACACGAAACACTCGCCAAACCCACAGAGAGTGAGCCAGAACTGTGTCTGAGTCTCTCCTGTGGAGGGACAGGTCAGCAGTGGCCTGTTGCAGCAGCTCTGGGTGCAGCAGACCTGGGTCTGCTGGGACCTCTTGGAGGAGGTCGCCATTAACCCCATTATAGAACCACCAGGACTTCCACAAGACAGGGGGAACAGACTCTTGGAGGGCACAAACAAGACCTGCTGTGCACCAGGACCCAGGAGAAAGGAGCAGTGACCTGACCCAGTCGTGCCCATGAGTGTCCAGGAGTCTCCGTCAAAGGCATGGAGAGGTTGGCGGTGGCCTGCTCCAGGGTCCAAGGCACTGAGTGCAGCAGTGCCTGCATGGGGCCTTTTGAAGGAGGTCACCATTATCTTCATTGCCTCCACCATAGTTTGGCCTCAGGTCAAGCAACAGGAAGGGAACACAGCCCCTCCCATCAATAGAAAATTGGCTTAAAGATTTACTGAGCATGGCCCCGCCCATCTGAACAAGACCCAGTTTCCCCTTCAATCAGTCCCTCCCATCAGGAAGCTTCCATAAAGCTTCCATAAACCTCTTATCCTTATCCATCAGAAGACAGACAGAATGAAAACCACAATCACAGGAAGTTGAGAAGAAAGTAGAAGAGAACAGTAGGCTCTACTTCAGGCTTAAATTACTACAAGGAAGGATAAAATTGTTTTTAAGATACAAATTGTACTCATAATAGCCTACTTGTTTTAGCATCATCTTGCCAGCAGTCAGTAATTGTTAGCTTCCTCAGTAAGGCATGCTACAATTCCAGTGAAAGAGGGAGGGAAGAAAGTCAGGCTCAAGACAGTCTGTAGGACTAGCCCCTTTGAAAAATAATTTAGTGGTAGAAGTAACAGAGCTAACATGACTCAAATGTACTGCAGACCTAAGTCAAAATCCAAGGGGGTTGGATTTAAGGGCTGGTTGAGGCACTAGAGGTTCGTAGGAAGTCACAGTGTTTAGTTAGGTAGCATAGCCATGGTTCTGGGTGGTCTTTCCCAGTGAAAATATAGCATTAGTTGGCAGCTGATTGTCATAGCAACATTCCACATGAAATGGTTTGCAGGATTGAGCAAAGTCTGGGCTTGTCCCTAGGCAAAGGCTACAGACTAAATTAAAAAAAAAGCAATGTACTAGGTCAGATAGATGAGGGTCAGGTCTACTTATTCATTAGGTACAATGCCTGGACCCCATGGCACTTACAGGAGGGGTCTATGAGTTCTTTTTCAATTTTAATTTCTCTTAAAATCAGAAGAAAAAGGAAGATAATAGTAATAGACATATAATAAAGAATCCAGCGTGTATCTCTACCCACTTGAATTGATTTATAAAAGCCAAAAGGAAACAGTAAAATCTGGAACATGATTGATTCTACATTTCTGGTTTTCAAAAGCAAGAACAGTTAATCCTTCAAGAACACTGGAACAGAAAGTGAGGAGCTGACAGGGAAGTAACAATCAAGACACAGATTAAAGGAGAGGACAGTTTTCTCGCTGAAAGATTTACATGATTTTTTAACCTGCTCGCTGAACCTTTTCCCACCCATGAAAATACTAAAGTGAGGCAGTACTAGCCTTATCAATCGTAAAACCTATCAACAAGCCTCCTGTGTTTCCCATCTGTGAGGAAGAAAGGATTCTGACCTCTCTGAAAACATGCTAAGGAGAAACATAATCCTCCTCCCTGGAATCACTTTTCAGCTTAGCATGCACTCAAAATGCATGAGTCTCCAAGTGGGAAATGAGGATGTGACAGGCAAGGCAAAGAAAGATCACTTTACAACAGATACCTGCACTGAAGGCTAGAATGGAGACTCCACCACCATTTCTAGCTACTAGGTAGCCTTTTGAACAAAAACCTATATATGTAAATTTATACAGCAGAGTTGTCATCAATAGAACCAAAGGATCCAGTTTCCTTAATAAGACCCATATCTCAAGGTGTCATAATCACATTGACAAATACATCAAAGCTCTATTTGTGTATGCTTTCATTAGGTGACTAAAATAAAAAAGTAAAGCTTTTGGTTTTTTTTATTCTTCCAAAAATTTATGATCTAGCAAAATATCAAAGCTCTTTATTTTTCTTCCAGATTTATTGCAATATAATTGATATAAAGCAATGCAAAAGTTTAAGGTGTACAGCATAATAATTCATCTTACATACATCATGAACAAATAACCATTGTAATTTTAGTGAAAATCTTTCATCTATACAGACACAAAATAAAAGAAAAAGAAACAAATACATTTTCTTTGTGATGAGAATTCTTAGGATTTATTATTCTTGGTGGGATCTAACCAAAATACCAAGATATCTCTATCTATATTTCTGAATTTTCAATTGTCTTTCCAACTGACAGTGTCAGACTGCAGAAAAATCTAGTTGAAATTCCCTTTGAATGGTCAGTGTTTAAAAAGTAAATACTGTGTGATCTCCAGACAGCAGAATAACAATCCAAGTCATCAGGGTAGCAGCTGATCTGTCAATGAAACTTTTACTCAATGAAGTCCCTGGTGTAATTAAACTTTTTCTAGGGCAAAGAAAAGCCATGAGTCATCCTAGTAGAAACAATTTCAAAGAGGGTGGCAGAGAATGCCATTTACCAGGATCTTGTCACTCACAGTAAGCCTATATTTAGATAAGTTAAAGCTGAAATCTTAGCTGTGTTTGATGACAGATCTATGGAACAAATGGGCTACAGTTTGCTTGAAATGCAAAATGGATAGCATCCTATTTACTCTGAACAAAAAACAATTTAGCACCTACAACTTAACCTTCAAAGCTGCTTGTTAAAACTAGCCTAGTAACTTCAAACTAAATGACTTAGAACTTAGGGAGTCCTAAGATATTAATAAAACTGATCTGGGATGGCCTGTCTTTTGACATGTCAAAATCCTGGGGCCAGAGATAGAGGATGGGAAAAGAATCTTACCAAGTCTTTAAAAATTGTATGAGCATCATTAATTACTACTTAATGATAATTGCATATAAAACATTTTTAAATTGTATTTAAAGGAAGTTAACTGTTAACAACAATGTGTAATAAGATATTCTTTGAAGAAAGAAACTAGAGATAAAAATTAAAGCTGTACATCTGAACATACTTATTATACTTAAGCACAGAACACTTAATTGATATCAGCAATATCTATAGTATGAAAAAGATGACACTAAAAATTTTATAATTTGAAATGCTATCTAAGATTAAAAGCAATCAGAAAGAAAATTAATACACTTGACTACCCTGGGTAGAGAAGATCTCCTGGAGTAGGAAATGGCAACCCACTCCTGTATTCTTGCCTGGAAAATCCTATGGACAGAGTAGCCTGGCAGACTGCAGTCCTTGGGACAGCAAAGAGTTGAACATGACTGAGCAAACACTCATGTTATATCACAAAAGTATATATATAAACTTCATAAAACAATATAAAACAATTTTTTAAAATATTTCAAATTAGAACATTTTTAACAAAGATGGCAAAATCTTGTGCCAGTTTGTTTTTAACTAATCTAAACTGAATATCAATAAAGATAAACCATTTAAGCATAAAAGGATGAATCACATAAATGTCTATTCATAAAAGAAAAATACAAATGGTTGATGAATTTTTTATAAACAAATGAAAATTAAAATGAGAATACAAATGGCATCTTTTAAAATGCTAAATTATTAAATTTCTAAAAACATCATAATATCCAATAATAGTTACAATAACATTGGTGGGAGTATAAATTTGAGGAACATTTCTAGAAATAACTTGATTACAATTATCAGGAGCCTAAAAAAAGTATTTAAATCAAACAAATGGACCTAGAGCAATTGTTTGGAAGTTCCAATAATGAACACAACTATCCATATATACCTGATGGAAGAATGGCCATTCTTTCAACTTCCAGGGAAATGTCATTAGGACTGATGAAGGAATAAAGACATACCCAGTTCCTCAGACCAGTAGAATACTGGAAATCATTTAGGAGATAGAAGTAACAACTAGATCATTTATATAATCCCTTTCTTAGATGTTCATTTTCCTTCTGTGAAAGCAACTCCTAGCTAATAATCAGAACATAATGCTAGTATATTTACTTGTGAAGACATTGGTTGCACTATAATTTATAACAGAAAAGAGAAAAATAAAGCTTTCCAGTAAAAGGGACAAAATTTCATCCATATTAACACATATTGTGTCTATTAAAGTATATTTTAAAGCTAAATTGTTAAACAAAAATAAAATCTGTTAAGGGAAAAGTGGGGAGGGATAAATTGGGAGATTGAAATTGACATATACACATACTATGTATAAAGTAGATACCTAAAGGAACCCACTGGATGGCACAGAGACTCTATTCAGGGCCCTGTAGTGACCTATATAGGAGAGGAATCTAGAGAAGAATGAGTATACACGTATGTGTAACTGATTCACTTTGCTCTGTAACAGAGTCTAGCATAGTGGCATTGTGGACCAACTATACTCCAAAAAAATTAATTTACAAAATAATAAAAAGTAAACTCTTGAGAATGATTTACAATGAATATTTGTCTTTATAAAATCAGAAGAGTCTGTTATATTACTTTTTGGAGGTTGTAAATACAGCACCAAAATCTGCTTGACAAAGATAACTGATTTAATGCCAATTTATCATAATAACCAAAGTACAGTCTTCCTTTAAATGACATTGTGGAAACCTTAAATTTTCATAAAATCTTCTCTATATTCTTTTGAGAATAAATCTCAGTTGCCTGACTATTGTGTGCTTCATTCAGTTTCCTGCTCTGTAACATGGAAAATTTGTAAATAGAATTGTACCTTTCATGAATTCAATATCATATCAGCTCCTGACATTATAAACCACCTGTGTACAAAGAGAGGGTGGACGAAGAAACTAGTAAATGCTGTTTTCATCATTGGCTTCTTATGGATTTGTATTATCTAATGTTCTGAAAAAGAGTCTTGGACCACCTCTAAATAACAGCTGTGAGGGGGAACTGCGGTATTTCAATCTTTGTTTTTGGCAGTAAGTATTTGTTTTTAATGTGAAAGCAAACAACCAAAGAAAACCTTTTCCATCTGCTTTTATCAGCAAGAAAGTCAAACGGAAGTCATAGTATCCTCAGCAAATAGCACTTGAATTCATTGCACAAAGACATCCCTCATTTACAGACACAGCCCCCTAAGGTGTTAGGTCGATAAATAGTCAGAGACTAGGTTGCTTAGGGAGACTTTAGCTATGTTGAGTAGGGCTCTCCTACCTTCTCAGTTCAGGGTTGCTTCTCTAGAGAACTGAATCTCTAGGTAGGGATTCTGAAAAAGCAATCCCATTTCTCGCAAACACACATGTGTTGAGGTCATTTTCTCTTTCCTCAAAACTGCCTGTACCTCAGAGATCAGTCCATAATCAGCCTTTGTGAGCTTGTCAAGTATCTACGTTATACATATCAAGAGTCCAGGTGACTTCCAGGTCAATAGGGCCACATCAAGGGGATAATGGAAGTCACCAAGATACATCAGTATGTGCAGCAGCAACACAGCTGCTAATTAACAGTGACTTGGGAAATTGGGTCAAGATGGCAAGCAGAGCAAATGTGTTTGTCTCCAAGTCCCAACCCAAACCTCCAACCCAAATGACAGAAAACACGCCCATTTTCTTTCCTTGTAAGTTCATTGCAGCACTAGAAAAACACAAGGGGCATAAATTTGGACCAGAAATGTTAGGAAATACCTGCTACATGGAGAGCGTTTGAAATAAATACACACAGAAGAAAACTACCGCAAAAGGTAGACGGTGCTTCAGAGCTGCTCTGTGCCCAGAGAGCTGAGGCAATGATCAGCGTGATTTATTGTACAGACATGTTTGGGGAAGTTTAGCAGATGAAGCAGTTGCCCCTGCCCCCAACCACACACGCCACAAACATGCACACACATCCCAGCAGCAGCAGCAGAGATCTTTGAAAGGCTGCAGCATTGAGTATCAGAGCAGGGACCACAGGCAGGGCAGAATCCTCAGTCAGGAGGAAAAGGAAGTCTCAATGATGATGTAATGAGCTACTATCACACATCACCAACACATGCCTTACCTACATGCTTACACATGTAGCAACTAGGATGGCTACAATAAACAGAACCACACCAACACACAGGTAAATAGGGACTCTGATGTCAAAGATGACATCCAGCCACAATCACAAAATATTTCAAGGAAACCAACTGCAGGAAATAAACGCACCACACTAAGAAGAATTAACACCTGAGGGGACATAACAAAAACTACTGTAATGATGTAAAGTAATTAGCCTCCAACTAATAAAAATAAAAAAAAAATTAAAAAAAGAGAGACTCTGAAAACATTTTCAAAATTGAGGTATAATTTACATAAATAAATACCTAGATCCTAGGAGTCCAGTGTGATGAATTTTGATAATTGTATATACTATATAACTAACACTCCCAATTAAGATTTGAAACATATCACCTCAAAAAGTTGTCTCTTGTCCCTTGCCCCTCAATTTCCCCATCTTAGACAACAT
Source organism: Odocoileus virginianus (assembly GCF_023699985.2). Lineage (NCBI taxonomy): Eukaryota > Metazoa > Chordata > Mammalia > Artiodactyla > Cervidae > Odocoileus > Odocoileus virginianus. The sequence continues at coordinate 39,827,691 of NC_069686.1, read as the reverse complement.
TCCAATTTAAATTATGACAGAATCATTTCATATGTTTCTGATTTCATATAAATAGAATCACAAAGCATATATTCTTTAAAAAAAAAACAATGCTTTTGACATTCATCTATGTTGCACACATTTTTAGTGGTCAAACAATATTCTGTTGTATAATTATGTATCATTGATTTATTCTCCTGTTGAAGGATATTTGGCTTGTTTCCAGTTTGGGGCTTATTATGAATAGATCAGCTATGAACATTCCTATACAAGTATTTTTGGGCAAGAATGGAATTTCGGGCCATAGGTTAGATAGACTCTATTTGAGTCTAGTTTAACTCTATTTGAAAAAAAGCCAAACAGTTCTCAAAAGTTTGTACCATTTTACCCTCCAACCTGCAACGGATTATATTTCTGTTTGTCCCACATCCCAGCCAGCATTTGGTATTGTCAATCATTTTTATTTTAGCAATTCTAGTGGGCATGCAATATATGTTACTTGGTACCTTGTTCAATAATCAATCAATTGTGTGTATATGGGTCCATTTCTGGGCTTTCTATTTAAATACAAACAGCGATACCACATTGTCTGTATGATTGCAGCTTTATAGTAAGTCTGAAATTATATAATGTTAGGTTTTGTCACTTTATTCTTCTTTTTCAAGACTGTTTGGTGTAGTCTAGATTCTTTTTTTTTTTTTTGTAGTCTAGATTCTTAACATTTCCATATAAATTTAGAAATAAATTGTTAGTTTCTAGGAAGGAAAAACTTGGAATTTTAAGTGAGCTTGCTTTAAAACTAAAGATCAATTTGAAAAAAATGGATATCTTAACAGTATCAAGTCTTTGCATGCAGTGAAAGCATATATTCTTATTTCAATCCCAATCTTGGGAGGAGAAATTTACTATTCCAGTAGTAAGCATAAAGTTATCTGAAAGACTTTTAAAATGGGTGTACTTTATCAGATTTAGGATGTTTTATTGTTGTCCTCATTTGCTGACACTATATATTATGAAAGAGTGCTGAATTGGTCAAACCTCTCCTGCCTCCCCTCTGTTGAGATAATCATAATTTTTGTTTGTTCCTATAATGTGATGAGTTATGTTGACTGAAAATTAAACTAAAATAAAATATAATTAAACATTTAAAAAATAATAAACTTTGCATTTCTGAAGTAACATTTACTCTGGCATAATGTATTATCTATTTATATAATGTTGGATTTTGTTTGCTAATATTTTGATAATAATTTTTTATGTCTATAATTACAGGGATATTAAGCCTAAATTTTCTTTTCTTGTAATAGCTTTATCAGGTTCTGGTATTAGGGTAATGCTGGCTTCATAAGATAAGGTAGTAAGTGCTCCCATCAACCACTCTATTTTCTGTCAGAGTTTATGTAAATTTGGGATTATATATTTTAAAAATTTTATATATATTAATTAAAATATTTGATAGAATTAGCCAGTGAAGCTGTTTGGTCCTGGGGTTTTCTTTGAGGAAAGTTTTAAAATTATTAATTCAACTTCTTTATAGGATATTTAACTACTCATATTTTATATTTCTTCTTGATTCAACTGTACTAAATTGTAGGAACTGTAGTGATGTCTCCTTTTTTTATTCCTCATATGTGTATTTTGTATTTCCCCTTTTATGATCAATCTTACCACAAGTTTACCAATTATACTAGTGACAATAAAGAACCGTATTTACTTGTCTATTTCTGTTTCATTAATTTCTGCTCTTAATTTTTATATTTTTCTTTCATTTATTTTGGATTTAATTTGCTTTTTTCTAGTATCTTTAAGTTTAACTTTATTGGTAATTTTAGGCCTTTCTTCTTTTACATTTAAATCTATAAATATTCCCCTAAGTAATGGTTTAACAATAGCAACATCTCACAAACTTTGATGTGTTGAGTTTTCATTTTAATTCCATTTGAAATATTTTTGAATATTTTCTATTTTTCTTTAAATTTCTTCTTTAATCCACAGATTACTGAATGTATATTTTCTAAATTGAAAATATTTGGCATTTGCAGGTAACTCACCATTATTGCTTTCTAACTTAATTTCATACTGGTCAAAGAATAACTATATATAATTTCAATCCTTTGATATGTATTAAAATGTATTTTGGTATTCAGCATATGCTCTTTCTTAGTGAATGTTGCATTTACAATTGTAAAGAATGGGTATTCTGTAGTTGTTGGGTGCAGTGTCCAATAAATATCAATTAAGTCAAGTTGCTAGAAATAGTTTATAGTGTGTAAGCTTACTCTTTTTTCTTAACTATTCATTCTAGCAGTTACTGATAGAGAGGTGCTCAAATCTCTAATTACATTGTGGCTGTAGTTTAGTTTCTAAGTTGTGTCTGACTTTTACATCTCCATGGAGTATAGCCTCCCAGGCTCCTCTGTCCATGGGATTTTATAAGAAAAATACTTGAGTGGGTTGCCATTTCATTCTCTAGGGGATCTTCCTGATCCAGAGAAGTCATGTCCTGCATTGCAGGTAGTTCTTTTTCCAACTGAGCCACCAGGGTGGATGTGTTCTATTTGTCCTTTTAGTTTCATCAAGTTTTGCTACCTGAATTTTGTTGGAGGGAAAGCATTCCTCCCGTGTTTCTCCTCTGCTCTAATACTCTTCCTATTACTCACAGAATACTGCAATTCTGATACCTCTGATCACCAAAGATGATGAGGATTTCCCACATCAAGTATTTCTCTCAGACACAGACTGTGTGTCCAATGATTTAACTCTGTTTTGACATTATTTACTTAGAGACAATGTCAGATCCCACAGGTTAGGAAGTCAATTCCAAGACTGCTCCTTCCCCTCTTCAGACTTTAATTCACAAATCCACATTGCTACATGTGTATCTAAACAACATACCATAAACCAGAGGTTTCCAGAAACCTCTGGACGTTCATTCCCACAACATTTCCTTATAACAAGAAAAACTTTATTTTTTCTTTTAGAGAAAATATGTTGAAAGATTTCTTTCAGCTTTTGTCTGCCTGAAAAATCTATTTATCCTATTTTTTTAAGGATTTTTTGCTGAATACACCATTTTGTGCTGACAGTTTAATTTTTAACACTTTAAAGATGTTATTTCATTTTATTCTGGTCTCCATTGTTTGAGATAGGGACCCAGCTGTCAATGGTATCATTTTTCCCTGCATGTAGTTTGCTTTTCCTTCTCTTAATTGCTCTTCACATTTTCCTTTTATTCTTGGTTTATAGCAGTTTGACTATAGTGAGGTTGCATATAGTTTTCTTTGTATTTATTATGCGTGGGATTTGTTGAACTTTTTGGATATATGAGTTAAGCTTTATTAATTATGGAAATTCTCAGCCATTATACCTTAACATATTTCCTCTGCTCCATTATTAATCTTTTCTCCTTCTGTGACTCTGAATACATATTTTTCTACTCTGTATACAGATATTAGATACTCTGTTCCTTTTTTTAGGAATTTTAATGTTTATTTAGAATTTTCTAGTGACCTATATCCAAAGTCACTGATTCTTTCCTCTCATCTGCCCAATCTGTTGATGGCATCAATGTATGCCTCATTTCTGATGAATGTGTATGTATATTTCACTTTTTATATTTTTATTCTCTAGTGATATTACCAACTCTTCTCATAGGTTGTCTATTTTTTTCCCTAGACCCTAATATCTATATTCAGCTTTTTAAATGTTTCTGTCTGATAATTACAACGGCTGGCCTATCTCTGGGTGTGCTGCTATATATTGACTACTTCCTCTCTTTCATGGGTCATATTTTCCTGCTTCTGTGTGTATCATAACTTTTGATTAAATACAAGCTATTTGTGATAAAGATAAAGCACAATAGAAATTAAAGAAATAAAATTACTTCCAGTATACAGCATGTCCTTTTCTCTGTCAGGCCTGCGTTGAGTGCTGAGCGCCTTTAGTCTGTAGTTGAAGTGAAGCTGAGCTCTCTGCAGTTTATTTAGACGCAGTTTACCTCTGGTTTCAGATGTTTTGAGGAAAAGATTGGGTGTATCCATTTATTGAGATTCGGGATCTGAACCTTTGGCGATCTCTCTGTGCTCTATTGCTTATTTGAAAGCCTTCCAAACCATGAGACGTCTCTTTCCACATCTTGTGAAATTGTTCTTTGCTCTACTGCCCTCCTCCCAGTTTTCAGCACTTGATGAAGGTACAAATTACCCTGGAGGGATTTCTCCCAGCTCTCATGTTTTACACTCACCCTTTAAGGGGACATTGCCTTGCACTTGGTGAAACTCTACATGCCCAAATGCCTCAAACGTGCTCTGCCCCTAATCTTTAGCATATAATCCATGCACCTGTTGAAGACTCAGAACAGAGCTGGTAGCTGGGTACAGGCTTGCCTCTGGCTGTGGATGGTTATTATCCACCATTCATGTGACTACACATGACTAATAACAGTTTATTAAAAGTTTAGCTGATTACTCCTTATACTCATCTATCATGAACTTCTCTCCCACAGCTCCCCTAGGGATGAAAAAAGTCATGCCTCTTTGCCAAGAACTTCTCTGCCAAGAACTGTTCATTGCTTTGTGGGATTTCATTTATTTATTTTTCTTTGCATTCTTACTCTCTTATGGCTAAACCAATCAAAAACCACTTTGATCCTATATATTATCTGACATGCTCTATTTAGGATGGGAGTAAATATCTCTTCCTAGCTGTAAATGTCCAAAGAATACTAATTATAGAATATTAATAATACTTTTAAAAAATAACCAGTTTTATACTCTGGAAATGAAATGTATTTGCTAAAATTGTTAAAATAATAATAAAAATAAACTCCTCCACAGATGTAGACACAGCAACAGAATGACAGAAAAGGCACGACTGAAGAATAAATCAATAAGTGGGATGATTTCATTGTGCCATACTTCCAGAATATAGCACAAATATAGAATGATGCCAAAATTATGAGAAAAGTTCAGAGAAATGGAGTATCAATCCAGAAATTTACCTTCCTATTATATTGAGTTATATTAAAAGGCTAGAGAAAACAGAGAGAATGGAAGAAATAAAATAGCCAATTAAAGACAGAGGAAAATTCCCTGAGCTAAAATATATATATTTAAAAAACAAATTTCCAATCAATATGATAAGATCTATAAAGTGTAGAGTAGGCCCTTGGTTAAAGAAAAACATCCTAAAATGTTCTAGATATGATAGTAAACTTATACTTGAGGCAATAAAAATCAAAGTAAATCAGACTTCTCACTACCAATCCTATTTGTAAAGAGAAAGAAGTAATATCACTAACATTCTAAGAGAAAATAATCTTGAATTTAAAACTGTATATTCAAACTCTGAAGATATATATTTATTTGCTTATTTATTTACATATTTATTTTGGTTTCCTAAAATCTATTCTATTCTTTTGATACTAATTTTCTAAAGTTCCTCTTGAATACCACTCCTTCCCCATAATTTAAAATTTTGGGGGGATGAAACTGATTCTATTCACTAGTCCAGATGCAAGTATATTATTTGTTCTTGGGCAACTAAATCCATGGTGAGCTTCTCTGGTGACTCAGCTGGTAAAGAATTTGCCTGCAAAGCAGGACACCTGGGTTCAATCCCTGGGTTGGGAAGATGACCTTGGAGAAGGGAATGGCAACCCACTCCAGTATTCTTGCCTGGGGAACTGCATGGACAGAGGCGCCTGGCAGGCTACAGTCCATGGGGTTACAAAGAGTCAAACACAGCTAAGTGACTAACACTTTCACTTTCACTAACTAAATCCATGTTAAGCTCTTATCCACAATAAATGCTTCAAAAGTAGGCACATGGCAGAATTGAAGCCAACTACAGTAAGGACAAGGATTTTTGTTTTAACTCTGGAAACAGCAAACATCTCATCTCTGCTGATGTTATATTAAGGAAAAATTAGACCAGAAGCTAAGGGTAATCACCTTGTCACTGTGTGAAGCCTGGAAATTTAGTTAACATGGAGGAAAGCAGAAATAAAAGATGCAGAAAAACTGATAGATAACACCATCTGAGCCATTGTGTCAAGCAGGCCCTTAAGTGGAATATCCCTGGGCTTTTCATGTAAATGAGCCAATAAATTCTCCCTTTGGTTTAAGCTGCTCTTTGCCAATGCAGGATTCTAACTGATCCACAACCAAATAAGCATTAAAGAGGAAAAAGCAATGTATAAAGGAGTATGATAGCATAGTGTATTACTTTGTATTGTCTCTCTCTTCCAGACTCTTTTCCTTCTCTCATTTCTTTTAGAAGTTAAACCCACCAGACTGCAATAAATTCTCCACTTTCTCCTCACTATGTGTGGCCAGCTAGAGCACAATACTGAAACTAGGATAATTACTTTTATCTTGTCCCACACATTAGCAAATTTCATCAAGATGCCCCAAAGGTGACTGAAAGCACATGCAACCATTCAATTATTTATTGAGCCCTTTCTGACATGCTCAACAAATGTAAAGCAGCAGCACAAGTTATGCATTTCACATTCTCAGACCAGAATATAATGTCTATAGAAACATATAAACCAACATATAAGTTAAAAAATATTCTTGGGAACTTTTAATATAATGTCACAAGCACACATAAAAAGTCAACCAGGAAAGAACCTATATGGGGACAAAAACAACAACTTGAACTAGTTAAAATGAAATATGCTTCTGATATAAAGCACATAGTACCCTATTGAATGCCTTGACTACATATAATAGGATATGATGTGTCCCGGTCTCACAGAAATTAAGAAAATATTTCACAGAGAGCATCTTCAAATAATGTTACTCTAGAAAGGAAAGTTAACTTCCATGAAATAGATGGTGATATGAAAATTAATTGCTGGATTTTATGACATATGTGTTATGATATGTGTGCTCACAAACCTCAACATCACCACAATCACCTGGAGGGCTTGCTAAAATGCAGACTACTGGGCCCCACCTCAGAGTTTCTGATTCAGTGGGTCTGGGGTAGAGTCACAGAATTATCTTTCAAACATGTTTCAGGTAATGCTGATGCAGCTGGTCTATAAACTAAAGTTTGTAAACCTCTGTGTTTAAGGAGAAGGTTAAGGACAACATGAGTGAAAAAGATTATTGTGATTTTAAAAACTGAGCATTAAAACAAGAAAAATAAAATATCTGTTCTTATGGGACCTGTTTTCTAGTAGTAGTAGATAAGTAATACACACATAAACTAATCAAATGTAATATATGAAATAATAAGTGCTTGCAAATATGAAAAGATGCTGTGTACAGAATGATTAAGATGGGATACAGGCAGCAGATAGTGTGCACAAGGATTATCTTTCTGGGGTGATATGGTAGTTGACATGTGAAGAATGAGAATGGCCTTTTGAAGATCCCAGGGCAGGATGGTCCAAGCAGAGAAAACATCAAGTCGAAGGCTTTGAGATGGGAAGAAACCTAATGCATATGTATTCAAAGAAGAAAAATGTTAGTTGTAAGCAAGAGGAAATGCGTGTATGTGTGTGTTCATTTTTAATAAGGCTTAGATGGTAAAGGAGAAGCATACTATGTAGGCCTTGTAGACCATGAACATTTTTTTTTCCTTTTATTCTATAGGTAATCCAGATGCTGTGGAGGATTTGAACTATCAGAATAACCTGTTCTATTATAAATTTTAAGATCACTTCAGCTGTTATTTGGAGAATGGAATGTGGATATGAGTCTGGGAGGAATGACAGAAAAGAGATAGGGATAAAAGTTTAAAGAATATTGCAGATCTCCAGGTAAGATGTGTTCATAGATACATTTAAAAAGACACAGAGGATATGAAGAGGAGTAGAGATATCAAAGCCAGTTATTTTTAAAGTTGGCTATATCAGAATCAGCTTCCTAGGCTCTATCTTGGACCTAATGATTATATGCTCTAAATTGTGTCCCCAAGTGATTCTGATGGGCAGTCAGACTTAAAGTAAATTTTACTATACAGATTACTCTGGTAGATAGACTGAATGAAACCACCATACCTTTCTGGGTAGGGAATGTCCTGATGAAAGCAGAATTTAAAGATGATTAATTTCTGTTGTAAAGGAGAGGCTGAAGACAAATGTCCTGCCAGTCAGTAGAGGAGTCAATAGGTTATCACAATAATTAAGGCATATGAGTTTGGACAGCACCGAAATATGGTAACCACTAGGTGCATGTGGCTATTTAGATTTAAATTAATTAAAATTAAATTAAAAATTCAGTTTTCCAATCACACAAGCTACAGTTTGGGTGCTTGATAGCCACACATGGCTCTTGTCTACTGTACTAGGCAGTATTGATATAAAACATTTTCATTATCACAGAAAGTGTTTTGGGCATCAGTAGTCTCAAACATGATGTTAGAAGTGGGAACAGAATCTAAAGGTCAAATCTGAGTGGGAACATGGGGTGAAAAGGGGGATTAACAGAGCACAGTGATAAGTAAAGCAGCACTACTCTATATAATCATGGGTATTTTATTTGAAAAATTCAAAAAAATCTGTATAAAAATACACTTAAGTCAAGGGCACTGTAAAAATCAGTACTTGCTGTGTTACACAATTCACCACAATATTTTTTTCAATATAGGAAAATACCATAACTGATAAGATAAATATTATGATAGCAAGTTTTTTTTCTCCCTCCTCTCCTTTTCTGTGGGTAATTACCAATGTCTGTAATTGACAACAGTTGATCAAATCAAAATAGGAAAACTAATAATGAGCCAGATTCTCCCACCACATTCTACCCACTGAAGTCAGTGAAAGCTCTGTGCACATAGGGAGACACATGGCGAGCTAATCTGGCCCAGTATTTACACAGCACTTTCAATCTGAGGATCTTAAAATGTTGAACAAATACTTTTATAGGCCATCCCAGGAGACAGAATCATCATCTAAATTGGGCTTTATAAGTTTGAGCTAAAGACTTTATACTACCTAAAATAGTGGTATTTAAAAAGTGTGTTTCCTTCTTTCCTTATATGCATGTGTCAGAATTCACAAGATCTGAACCTTCTGTTTTAAATTAAGGTTGAGTAAACTTCATGACTCCACTCAGCTTAGCCTTTCAAACACCATCATCTTCCCAGCTACTCATCCGACTTCAGATAAGAAAGTTAACCACTCTTCCTCGTATTAACATAAAGTAAACAATTTCACTCACTCAGAAACACAGTCATATAGCAAGCATTCAACTTGCAACATGTCTTTATGATTTCAAACTTCTTGGAATTTTTCAGTTGAACAGTGTATAAATGTGTTAATTGAATCTTGTTCTCAATTAACCACAGGTGGATTATCCAATTGGTAGGTCATTCAGACACCCTAGACCTCTTGTCTACCCCTTAACGGTAATTTTCAGACAGCTGTTCCCATCACTCTTCAGCTGGCCCTTGTACCATTAATAGCAAGGCAACCTGGGGAGGGAGGAGGGGACAAGCCGTTTGGTTTTAGGACACTTCATCAGAGAGATACTGCTGCCAGTTTAACCACTAGTTAAACAAATATGTATTCCAGTTCCGCAACACTCAAGGGGAACATCAAGATATAGTTGTAGGCACTGTTTCTGCCCCTAGAGAAATAGAAATAAAAAGGAAAAAAAAGAAAATTTATCTCATTCTCACAGATGGTACTCAAATCTGATTCTGCACACAGATACTGGAAAAGCATTATCAAATCTTCTCTTCACCCCTGTTCTTCAGGAGCTTTCACACCCCAAGTTCCCTGTAATGGCCAAATGTGAGGCAACTTCTGTACCCATGGCCTATAGCATCCTGGAGCTTTGATTAAATCAGGAGGACATGTGGGACTGTCCAGGCTTTAAGCTTCGCAGATCACTAAATGACAGGTTAACTCCTGAAAAGAACTTAAGACAACAGAGCAGTAAAAATGAATAGTATGCTTTTGTTGATCCTCAAATTCAGCTTTAATTGCAGGAAGGTTTTCAAGGTGTTTCTGAAAGAGGCAGAACTGTTAGTGTCAAGATCCTTGGACTGGTTAAGCAGACCCAAGTTCTAGTCTTGGATTTGCTTCTAATCATGTAAGCTCTCTGACTTCAGTTTCCTCATCTGTAAGATGAAGATAATGAGAGAGTCTACATCACAGAGCTGATGTGGAGATTAGATTCTTTAAACTATGCCAAGCCTTAGAAGAGTGACTGGCTCAGGTTAATTACTCAACATTGGTAGTTCTGAGAACTTATTATTAGGAAAATCATTTTCTTGAATTAGATTTCAAGTTCTTCCACTTCATGAGGGGAGTGAAATGCATTTTGCTAAATTTTAGATCTTCTCAAAGGTCCTCAGAGGCCACTTTAGAAAAGGAAAGATGGACAGTGAAGGGGTAGAACAATGACTGAGGTACAACAACTCTTTCTTCCTTAACCTGAGATATGGTAGCTATGCTTTTATGTGTTTTATCTATTTGTAGCCAATTTGATTTAATTGATACATAAATTGGGGGAGAATATCGATTTTGACTTTTAAAATTTATCTTTTTAAAAACTTTTTACTTTCTATTGGTTATGTAGCTGATTAACAATATTGTAATAATTTCAGATGAGCAGGAAGGGACTCAGCCATTCATATACTTGTATCCATTCTCCCCCATACTCCTCTCGCATTCAGGCTACCACATAACATTGAGCAGAGGTCCATGTGCTATACAGTAGGTCCTAGCTAGTTATCCATTTTAAATATAGCAGTGTGTACATGTCTGGGCTTCCCAGGTGGCTCAGTAGTAAAGAATCTACCTGTCATTGCAGGAGATGCAGGTGATGTGGACTTGATCCCTGGCTTGGGAAGATCCCCTGGGAGGAAATGGCAGCCCACTCCAGTATTCTTACCTAGAAAATCCCAAGGTCAGAGGAGTCAAGTGGACTATATTCCATGGGGTTGCAAAGAGTCAGACACGACTGAGTACACATGCTAAATTTTATGTCACCAAAGGGCAAAATCATGTCTCTCTTTCCAAAACAGATACAAGAAGAGACTATAGTCATCTAATTAAATCTCTTTTATAGTTATTCCAAAATTTGGGGGGTCTACTTCTTCCCTTTCTCTTTTTCTTTTTCCTAAAGGACTGGATAGTGAGATATATTTGGTTTAGCAAAGGTGTACTTTCTTCTCAAACTGACAGAATATAAAAAAATAGGCAAAGTGGAGATGAAGGCAGGATTAAGGAAAGTAACATGAAATGTTTCACATGAAAATATGAAATAATAATTCCATTGTGAAAGTAAAGCCTTGTAAATTATGGAGGATGTCATGAAAGTATTTTGTCCTTCTTATAAATTTAAATTGTACTTTCTTAGAAAAGTACTGTATGCCTTGGGAAATTGTGCCTATGTATCTGTTTCAATATTTACCTGCTGGACAATCAGGAGATTAAAAAGGCAAGTGTACAACTCATAACCAGACTTGGATGAATAACTCAAACTTTGCTAAAAGTATTACTGAGGAAAGGAGAAGGAACTCCTAGCTATTTTGCGGTTTAGGACTTTCAGAAGTTAAAATGGTAAATGTGTGGATGGAGAAAGCGTCCATATTTTTCATCACTTGTCCATCTAGAAATGAGATCTGTATTTCTTTCTCTTGGCTCTGCTCCTGTGACCTGTATCACAAATAGAATAGGGCATAAGTCAGGATGTACCAGTTTCTGAGTTCAGGTCTTAAGAAACAGTAGCTTCTACTCCCTTTCCTCTAGAACACTAGGTCTGAGGGAAGAAGCTGACTACCTTGAGACTGTCATGCTGGGAAGAAAACTGAAGATGCCGCAGGTTCTGAAAAGTGAGCTGTACATGGAGAGAGAGGGAAAGAGATAACGGGTACAGAGGGGCCAGACATGTAAGTTAAGAAGCCATCTTAGAAGTGAATCATGTACAATCACAGATGAGCATCCCAACTAAATCCTTTCTAAAGCCCTCACCCACAAAACTGTGGATAAATCACTTTAAGCCACAAGGTTTTGGAGGACTTTGTTATGCAATAATAGATAACCTGAAGAGCAGAGATGAGAAGGAGGGAATTTTAGAGTGCTATGAACTCAAATAAAGAGGAATAAGATTTGAGGATTGGTTTTCCCAATTTTTAGTACTCTGAAAAATTAAACCCATGCAACCTGGATTAAGACATCATGAAAGGTAAAAGGACAGGTGAATAGAGAGAGAAGGTATCGGCTCCACGTCTGCTCCTTTGCTGAGGCTAATTCATGGGTTCCCCAGGTGGCTCTAGTGGTAAAGAATCTGCCTGCCAATGCAGAAGATTTAAGAGATGTGGGTTCAACCTCTGAATCAGGAAGATCCCTTGGAGGAGGGCGTGGCAACTCATTCCAGTATTCTTGCCTGGAAACGCCCATGGACAGAGGAGCCTGGTGGGCTACAGTCCATAGAGTTGCAAAAAGTCAGACATGACTGAAGCGACTTAGCACTCATGCACAAGGTGAATCCTTAGGGCTCAGCCTTCCACAGAAAGAACTATACCCAGATTTTTGCGGTGACAACTACCCTGCTGCCACACTGCAGAGCTGGAGCAGCATGTGGAAGCACACGAGGCTGAGCGAGAGCTCCTTTGGAAACAGGTTAGCTGCGCATACACGGCAGGCTTCTGTGTTTCCCAAAACGCTAAAAGATGATGGTGTTAAAATGCTGCACTCAATATGGCAGCAAATTTGGAAAACTCAGCAGTGGTCACAGGACTGGAAAATGTCAGTTTTCATTCCAATCCCAAAGAAGGGCAATGCCAAAGAATGTTCAAACTACCACATAATTGCACCCATTTCACATGCTAGCAAAGTAATGTTCAAAATTCTCCAAGCTAGGTTTCAACAGTACATGAACCAAGAACTTCCAGATGTTCAAGCTGGAAAGGCAGAGGAACCAGACTTCAAATTGCCAACATCTGCTGAATCATAGAAAAAGCAAGAGAATTCCAGAAAACATCGATTTCTGTTTCATTGACTATGCTAAAGCCTTTGTGTGGGCCACAACAAACTGTGGAAATTCTTAAAGAAATGGGAATATCAGACCACCTTACCTGCCTGATGCAGGTCAAGAAGCAACAGTTAGAACCAGACATTAAAACAGACTGGTTCAAAATTGGGAAAGGAGTATGTCAAGGCTATATATTTTTCACCCTGTTTATTTATGTCTGTGCAGAGTACATCATGCAAAATGCTTGGCTGGATGAAGTACAAGCTAGAAACAAGATTGCCAGGAAAAATATCAATAACCTCAGATATGCAGGATACCACCCTTATAGAAGAAAGCCAAGAGGAATTAAAGAGCCTCTTGATGAGGGTGAAAGAGGAGAGTGAAAAAGCTGGCTTAAAACTCAGCATTCAAAAAAAACGATCATGGCATCCAGTCCCATCACTCCATGGAAAATAGATGAGGAAACAATGGAAACAGTGACAGACTTCATTTTCTTGGGCTCCAAAATCACTGCAGATGGTGACTGCAGTTATGAAATTAAAAGACACTTGCTCCTTGGAAGAAAAGCTATGACCAACCTAGACAGCATATTAAAAAGCAGAAACATTACTTTCCCGACAAAGTTCTGTCTAGTCAAAGCTATGGTTTTTCCAGTAGTCATGTACGGATGTGAGAGTTGGACCATAAAGAAGACTTGATGCTTTCGAACTGTGGTAATGGTGAAGACGCATGAGAGTCCTTTGGACTGCAAGGAGATCCAACCAGTCAATTGTAAAGGAAATCAAAGCTGAATATTCATTGAAAGGACTGATGCTGAAGGTGACACTCCAATACTTTTGCCACCTGATGCAAGGAGCCAACTCATAAGAAAAGACCCTGGTGGGAAAGATTGAAGGCAGGAGAGATGGGGACAACAAAGGAGGAGATGGTTGGTTGATATAACCAACTCAATGGACATGAGTTTGAGCAAGCTCTAGGAGATGATTAAGGACAGGGAAACCTGTCGTGCTCAAGTCCATGGGGTCACAAAGAGTCGGACACGACTGAGTGACTGAACAACAATAATGCCAAAGAGAAGTAGGCCCCGAGGAGAGGGGAGCTAACAGGTTACTCAGGAGTTTATTTTGCTCTTATGCACAGGGGAGCTGACTAGTTACTCAGAAGTTTATTTTGCTCTTATGCATATACTTTAGTCTTTAGGAAGCCCAAAGATTTTTATCTTAGTGTATTTAATGCAATAAATCTTTGGACCAGAAATCACAAAACGCTCCTTGTGCCTTCCGGAATGCTGCATGTGCTCCTCTGAGCAGCAAAATGAGTCTCACAGTCTGCACACGGCTTCCACACTTTACGTTTAATGACTATGTCTTCTTCCAACTGTCTCAGCTAACTGCTGTGATGGTCATCTAGTCTTTTAAAGTCTCTCAGGCAAGGAATCTGACTTTCCTACTCAATTTTTCATTTAGCCACTCAATAAATACTTGAGTTTTATTAAGTCCTAGGATGTTAAGGCTGCAAACATAAATGAGGCCCACACCTTGTTCTGAACTGAGTCTCAAGCAAAACTCATGAAGAACTCAAATAAAATGCATCAAATGATTAGTATCTAAAGAAAGAATCTTTAAAAAGCACAGGTTCCTTCAATAAAGGATAAAAGCTAACATTGCTGAGCAACCCCTCTAGAGCCTATATTTTAAATATATTATCCATACTCCTCCACAACTGTATAAGGGAGGTGTTAGGTTTTTCTTTATTTTACATAAATAAAGGTAACACTTAAAAAATGTTAAGTCATTTAAGTCCACAAGTAAATAAAAAACCTGTAATTTGCATTGTCTGACATAAAATTCCAATTTTTTTCCTATTAGCTGTCAAGTTGTCATAATGCTATGATTTCCAAACTGAAAACATTTTCTCTGAAATCATATCATTTGACTTTCAGCACAACACCATGAAAAAGGATGGCCTTTCCATTCCCCTCTACATAGAGAAATGCAAAGACTGAAGAGATAAAGTGTAAGCAGTACTGAGATACAAATCAAACTCTGACCTGAGTACTCCAAGATGGCTTTTCTTTCCCACTCCATGGTGCTGTCTTTTCTAGACTGGGGAATTGGAAAAGTTCCATGGCAAAGAATGTTTTTGAAGAATGAAAAAGATTTGGACTGGTGTTTACTGTAGGGTGTCCCTGGTATCTCAGATTATAAAGAATCTGCCTGTGATGTGGGAGATCTGGGTTTGATTCCTGGGTTCAGAAGATCCCCTGGAGAAGGGAGTGGCTATCCACTCTGGTATTCTTGCCTGGAGAATTCCATGGACAGAGGAGCCTGGTGGGCTATAATCCATAGGGTTGCCAAGAGTCAGATGCGACTGAGCAATGAACACAACACTCAATGGAGAACAAGAGGTGTTACAAGTGGAAGATTTGCAGGTGGATGAAATATTTCTGGAGAAATAACTCCAGAAAGAATGAAGGGATGGAGCCAAAGCAAAAGCAATACCCAGTTGTGGATGTGACTGGTGATAGAAGCAAGGTCCGATGCTGTAAAGAGCAATATTGCGCAGGAACCTGGAATGTTAAGTCCATAAATCAAGGCAAATTGAAAATGGTCAAACAGGAGATGGCAAGAGTGAATGTCGACATTCTAGGAATCAACAAACTAAAATGGACTGGAATGGGTGAATTTAACCCAGATGACCATTATATCTACTACTGTGGGCAGGAATCCCTTAGAAGAAATGGAGTAGCCATCATGGTCAACAACAGAGTCTAAAATGCAGTACTTGGATTCAATCTCAAAAATAACAGAATGATCTCTGTTCATTTCCAAGGCGAACCATTCAATATCACAGTAATCCAAGCCTATGCCCCAACCAGTAATGATGAAGAAGCTGAAGTTGATCAGTTCTATGAAGACCTACAAGACTTTTTAGAACTAACACCAAAAAAAGATGTCCTTTTCATTATAGGGGACTGGAATGCAAAAGTAGGAAGCCAAGAAACACCTGGAGTAACAGGCAAATTTGGCCTTGTATGGAATGAAGCAGGGCAAAAGCTAATAGAGTTTTACCAAGAGAACACACTGGTCATAACAAACACCCTCTTCCAACAACACAAGTGAAGACTCTACACATGGACATCACCAGATGGTCAACACCGAAATCAGACTGATTATATTCTTTACAGCCAAAGATGGAGAAGCTCTATACAGTCAGCAAAAACAAGACCAGGAGCTGACTGTGGCTCAGCTCATGAACTCCTTATTGCCAAATGCAGACATAAACTGAAGAAAGTAGGGAAAACCACTAGACCATTCAGGTATGACCTAAATCAAATCCCTTATGACTATACAGTAAAAGTGAGAAATAGATTTAAGGGACTAGATCTGATAGACAGAGAGTCTGATGAACTATGGATGGAGGTTTGTGACATTGTATAGGAAACAGGGATCAAGAACATCCCCATGGAAAAGAAATGCAAAAAAGCAAAATGGTTGTCTGAGGAGGCCTGACAAATAGCTATGAAAAGAAGAGAAGGAAAAAGCAAAGGAGAAAAGGAAAGATATATCCATTTGAATGCAGAGTTCCAAAGAATAGCAAGGAGAGATAAGAAAGCCTTCCTCAGTGATCGATGCAAAGAAATAGAGGAAAACAACAGAATGGGGAAGACTAGAGATCTTGTCAAGAAAATTAGAGATACCAAGGCAACATTTCACACAAAGATGGGTTCGATAAAGGACAGAAATGGTATGGACCTAACAGAAGCAGAAGATATTAAGAAGAGGTGGCAAGAATACACAGAACTGTATGAAAAAGATCTTCATAACCCAGATAATCACAATGGTGTGATCACTCACCTAGACCCAGACATCCTGGAATGTGAAGTCAAGTGGGCCTTGGAAAGCATCACTATGAACAGAGCTAGTGGAGGTGATGGAATTCCAGTTGAGCTACTTCAAATCCTGAAAGATGATGCTGTGAAAGTGCTGCCCTCCATATGCCAGCAAATTTCGAAAACCCAGCAGTGGCCACAGAACTTGAAAAGGTCCGTTTTCATTCCAATCCCTAAGAAAGGCAATCCCAAAGAATGCTCAAACTACCACACAATTGCACTCATCTCACACACTAGTAAAGTAATGCTCAAAATTCTCAAAGCCAGGCTTCAACAATTCGTGAACCATGAACTTCTAGATGTTCAAGCTGGTTTTAGAAAAGGCAGAGGAACCAGAGATCAAATTGCCAACATCCACTGGATCATCAAAAAAAGCAAGAGAGTTACAGAAAAACATCTATTTTTGTTTATTGACTATGTCAAAGCCTTTGACTGTGTGGATCACAATAAACTGTGGAAAATTCTGAAAGAGATGGGAATACCAGACCACCTGACCTGCCTCTTGAGAAACCTGTATGCAGGACAGGAAGCAAAAGTTAGAACTGGACATGGAACAGACTGGTTCCAAATAGGCAAAGGAGTACGTCACGGCTGTATATTGTCACCCTACTTATTTAACTTCTATGCAGAGTACATCATGAGAAATGCTGGGCTGGAGGAAGCACAAGCTGGAATTAAGATTGCCGGGAGAAATATCAATAACCTCAGATATGCAGATGACACCACCCTTACGGCAGAAAGTGAAGAAGAACTAAAAAGCCTCTTGATGAAAGTGGAAGAGGAGAGTGAAAAAGTTGGCTTAAAGCTTAATATTCAGAAAACTAAGATCATGGCATCTGGTCCCATCACTTCATGGGAAACAGATGTGGAGACACTGGAAACAGTGTCAGACTTTATTTTTCTAGGCTCTAAAATCACTGCAGATGGTGATTGCAGCCATGAAATTAAAAGATGCTTACTCCTTGGAAGGAAAGTTATGACCAACCTAGATAGCATATTAAAAAGCAGAGATATTACTTTTCCAACAAAGGTCTGTCTGGTCAAGGCTATGGTTTTTCTAGTGGTTATGTATGGATGTGAGTTGGACTGTGAAGAAAGCTGAGCCCCGAAAAATTGATGCTTTTGAACTGTGGTGTTGGAGAAGACTGTTGAGAGTCCCTTGGACTGCAAGGAGGTCCAACCAGTCTATCCTAAAGGAGATCAGTCCTGGGTGTTCATTGGGAGGACTGATGCTGAAGCTGAAACTCCAGTACTTTGGCCACCTCATGCGAAGAGTTGACTCTTTGGAAAAGACCCTGATGCTGGGAGGGATTGGGGGCAGGAGGACAAGGGGATGACAGAGGATGAGATTGTTGCATGGCATCACCGACTCGATAGACATGGGTTTGAGTAGACTCCAGGAGTTGGTGATCGACAGGCAGGCCTGGCGTGCTGCGATTCATGGGGTCACAAAGAGTCAGACACAACTGAGCGACTGAACTGACCTGAACTGAACTGAAATATTTAACTGGTATCAAGAACAAGGAATCTTAGCACCAAGATAACTTGCTGCACAGAATCTGTTACAACCAGAGTTTAAAAAAGAAAACACACACACACACACACAATATAGTGTGCCCAGTGTAATATGCCCAGATATTGAAGTGGTTGCATATATAAAATGTTTTCTTTGTAGCACTATCTATTATACATATTACTCTATTACTCCTAGAAAACAGAGTCTGGGAATTCACGTGGAGTTATATTTTCTGTGACACCCAAATTTTATTGATTCCTCTCTCTACAAGTTGAGCACCCTCCTTTAAAATCTCCTCATCAAATATTCCTGGGAATACACAGTTGTTCAATACCTGCTTATAAGCAATAATTTTTACGTTATTAGGGCTCAGAGCTTCTGACCTGCAGTTGGGACCAGAGCCTCCCTTCATGCTCACTAGGTATTGTCATTAATTCAATAGAACCTACCTGGGATATAAGGAGTAGAGATTGAAGCATCTCTTACCTACAAGATTCTCACTGTTAGAAGGTCCCAAAACAGTGCCACTTGCTTCCTGTCTCCACCACCATCCTAACACCAGACAGGGTTTGAAGGATTCTTACTGAAAATTCTAGCTTTTGTTTTTTGCCCCTGCCTTAAGGCATTAGTCCCAGTGTGGCAAATAGCAAATAATAGACACTTCTGTGTATCCATAATTCCTTAATTCCCATCATGCACAGCTAAGCCTTTCTCAGTATGTCAAGTCCAGCTCAGGGATCTTTCAGATGAGTTCTCTGAAGAAAACACTCAGTGCTCATTTAAATGGACATCCTGCCACATTGCTCAGTAAATACATATCAATGGTCAAAAATGTATCAGGCAGCTGTTCAACAAACTCAGTCATAAACATTTAATTTTCACCTTAATTCAAATATGGTACCCTCTTACCTACTTCACGTTGTGATTTTCTTCTTTGTGAAACTTTGTGATATAACAGGAATTCCCTATTCTTGAAACATTTTCTACTGCATTTCCCGAGTCACAAGTACATATCTGAGCCACTAATAGAAACCATCTTAAAAGCTGGACCAGCAGCATAGTGTGGGGAAGATCTAAGTGGATGGAGTGCAGGTTTCAAGCCTTGAAGACAGTGCTGTACTTGAATCAAGGCATCACCTTTTAGAAACTGTGTAGCTTTAAGTGTCTTTTTTTTGGTTAACTGATTTAAATCTTAGCATCTACATTGTCAAATGTGAATAATTATAATCCTGTCCATAGTGCTTAGCTAACAGCATTAGTGTATTAAACATGCTAGTGATTTGCTTTTACCTTTAGTGCCAGGCACTGGTGGTTGGCCCTTGACAACCATTCCTGATCATCCTAATTTGTACCCTGCAAAGGAGATATTATTAACTACTGAGACTTATTCTTTGCTCAAGAGCATACAGTTAGGACATGGCAGTTTTTAAAACAGATTCGTCTAATGATAGAGTCATCCTCTTTTCACTATTCATTGCTGCTTCTATATAAATATTTTGCTTGTTATTGGTGTTTGTCTGCTGGACTAAGCTCTTGAAAGCAGTATCTAGGTCTTCCTTGTCAGTAGTTACAGTGCTTAGAAGTACAAGACCTGGCCAAAAAATGAACAAAAAGTTTAATAAAAATCTGCTGGCTGTATAAACAAGTTAATAAACAAACAATGAAGTATTTCTGCTCTATGGGGAACTCTAGGATACATACATGACACCATCAATAACTTGAAATGTGAAAAAAACACCCTCAACCTAAACAAAAAGTATTACAGTAACCACAGATACCTTTTAAAACTTAGCAATTCCAACACTCTTTTGCCAACTAGAGCTGATTCCATTAATCAGAAAGGGGAAAAAGGCTTCCACATCCTACTGCCTGAGAAACAAATTGATTTAATACCTCTTGAAATTTTTAAGCTATCTCAAAATCTCAGGTAAAAAAAAGTCATGCATTGATATTTTAAACTAAAGTAAGAAATAACATATATGTTCATGCAGTGTTAAGGCTGTGATTTTCCAATAGTTCTGCATTCCTCTAAGTAAAATGCTATCTACATCTAACAACTGGTGGGTGTAAAGATTGTGAAACAAAGTTGGGCATAATCCATCAAACTCACAACCCATGCCAACTTTACTCACTGGAAAACAGGAACAAGGTAAAATTTATGGGAAAATGTTTAAATCAAAACCGACTGCTACTGATGCATATCTCCTAGAACAGGTAGCTCTTTCCCCTGTGCAGCCTAAGGCATTTGTATTCCTCTCCCTCTCCAGCAGGCCAAAGCAAAGGTTAGGGTTTTTTGAATAGCTACTATATGTAGGCATAAAATGAAGTACTTCATCCAATCATCACAAGAACCATAAGAGACCTACTCTCATTTTAAAGATGACTAACACTGAAACTGGGAGAAGCTGAGTAACCTGATCAAGGTCGTACATTTAGTAAATTAAGAAACTGGGATTTGAACTCAGTCTGACTGATTCCAATCCTCAGCTACTACTCCAGAAGGAAAAAGGATGGCTTAGGAATACTAGAGATTTTTAAAACATTAAATTAAAAGTAAAACAGAAGGTGGAGTAAGATAAAACAGTTGTTTGAATACTGTTTAGGATATTTTAGAGATTTTGGAGAGATAATAAGAAACAGCATGGGTGGAGGTGGGAGAGACAATTTTTCTTGAGATCATTTCAAATAGGTCCACTGATTTGGTTCTATGTGTGAACTTTTGAAGGGGAGAGGGGATAAAGGTGCTTTTAAAATGCTTTTTACCAAGTACACCAGGTTTAAATGCATCCCTGGCTCTATACTCACTGCAGTATTATAGTCTTTAATCTTCTAAAGTTCAAGCGACTGCCAGTAACATTCAGCCTGCCTGTAACTTTGTTGCCTGTACAAAATTCAGGAGAAACACTGGGAAAGAGAACACACACTCACAGCTTAATGCTAAACTCAGTCCTGAGAATCTCTCTTAGACATTCTTCACACCTGACACTCTTGGCTACTTAGCTTGCTCCTCTTTCTTCCATTTTTTCCCCAGCTTAATGTTTAGACTTGATATTTTTATACCTTTCCTAGCTACAGGCTTAGTTTCTCTTGATAGTACCTACAGATTTTTATTACCCCAGTTATTTGACTTCAAGATACCTCCCCACTTCCTTGTCTCAGTTGTAAGAATCTTCCACCCTAGAATCACCTGTTCAGGCAACTATCCATCTTTGTTCACATCAGGCACATGAGCAAGAAGCATGTGTGTATTAATGACTTAGATCAAGAGTTTCCAAACTTGACTATACAATCATGTGGGGTAACTTATGGAAAATGCTGATGCATGGGACCTACTCCAAACTGATAAAACCACCAACTCTAAGGGTGGTGTCTAGGCAGAAATAAATTCAGATCTTTCAATGACAGGGCAGTGATTATACTATGATGACTCTCTTGAAAATCTCCTTGAGGCTAGTATCCTAGAGATATCTCTGTCAACAAGTGAACCCAAGTTTTCATCTGAATTGAACTTCTGCCTTAGGTTATTTCTCTGGTATGCCGACACCATGAATGGCAAGTTTAGTTGATAACATGGAAACTTTATGGCAGTTCCTGTGTACCATTCTAAACAACTAGTCAGGTGACTGGCATTTTCTTGGGTGAAGGGAGTGATTGATGCCCACTGACAGAGAGGCATGATTACTTAGCTTCTTGGTCAGTCTACATGTTGGAAGGGCTAACAGTATTTGAAGGTCACCTGTCATCTGCAGAAATAAGTGATGCTAGTGCCAAATTTTCCCCCTTTCCACTATAATTCCTAAGGGCATGTGTTGCAAACTCAGATACCCACAGGAGCCAGGCAGTTACTAAAGGAGTCTAAGTGATGACCCTGGCTGGCTAGAGAGCTCTAGTTCTTGCTGATTATTTTCACGTAGGAACCAGGCTCTATGCTGCCTCTGGATTTGCTTCACTGTTTTCTGCAGAGTGATAACATACAGATTCTCGCAATAGCAACTTATGGTGACCACATCATCATTTAAAAAGTTTTAAATCTAGAATTCAAAGTTCTTTATCAAATGACTCATACATCTACAACCTCACTTGTACTCCCCAATTTGGGTTTCTGACTTTTCTCAAATAAAACTTTCTGACTCTGCACATAACCTGCTGATTTCCATCACATCCTTTATTCATGTCAGTCTCCCCAGCTGAAATGAGTTCCCCAAACCTTCTATTCTGCTGATCCAGTCCTCACATCTTCGCTTACTTTCCAGTTGTGTCACTAGTTCTTCAGACCCACACTCTATCACTGTCCCCAAAGACTTTTCAAATGTTCTGCTCCTTTCCCTCAAGTGTAAAGTTCCATCCCCTTGAAAAACACAAAGCCATTACCAAAACTACCAAATGATCATCTCTGCCCTTTAAATTCATAAGGAACATCATAAACATTGTTTTGTAGAAAAACGATCGGAATAAGCACAGCACAGCTCTATTACAACAGCTCTTTATTCAGTAATGACACAAATTTAGTCATATCCTTCATATGCCTGTGATATATACCACATATTTTGTGATGTGAATGTCATGCATAATGCATTTATATCCTGATCCTCAAACAACAGTGACCAAGGAAAAGTTTGACTCTTTCTGTATTAACATACAGCTCACAGACGTTTTTTTAAAGCTATAATCCTAACTATATAACAGAGATATCAAAACATTGTTTTCCTGATTTTTACAATTTACATTTTTGGGAATATCTTCCCGCAGCGAGACCTGTAGCAAAGACTTTAAGCGAAAACATTTTCAGAATACTATGTAGACAAAATTAAAATTAAGGGTTGATATTTGGATTGCCCTATTCTTCAAATCATAAATCATCATTAAAATTGCAACAGTTTGTCTAGCTATTCATCGAAGAAATATGGCCACTTAGGCTAGATGCTAAATCAAATAAATTTTAACATCTTTTGAAATCACCATAATTTCAGAGAAAC
Organism: Odocoileus virginianus; assembly: GCF_023699985.2. NCBI lineage: Eukaryota > Metazoa > Chordata > Mammalia > Artiodactyla > Cervidae > Odocoileus > Odocoileus virginianus. The sequence continues at coordinate 39,804,387 of NC_069686.1, read as the reverse complement.
ATAAATGGAAAACCATAAGTTACATTGATTAATTTGAGCATGAGCACATTTTTTTCTCTTTCTTTTTTAAATTATGAAAGTATAATAACACATTTACAGGAGACTTAGAAACAACAGAACAAAGTTACATATAGTTCCACCATATACTACAATTATTTTAGTAGATAAATTAAGATTTTAGTTTGAAGTTCAATATCAAACTCTCAAAAATTAATAGAATATATATATGTAAAAGTAGAAGGATATAGTAGAACTGAAAAGCACCATAAACTAATTCAACACAATTAAGATTAATACAATTTTCACAAACAGTAGAATACAAATTTATTCACTAGGAGACTGGTTTTATAATTTTATAAACTAAGGGACACTGGAAAATATCCAGGACATAACACAACGTGCAAAAATGTCATGGTCTAAAAGAATTGAAATCATACAGAGTCTGTTTTCTTATCACTATGGAATTATGTTAGAAATCAATATCAAAAGATATATGAAAAATAACCCACATACTTCCAAGACATGCACACATTTTTATAGGAAGGTTTTACTTATAAAGCACTCAAAAATTTTTATCTTAGAGTCATGAGTCAGTATGTATAGCATTAAGCTGAATCTAAAAAATTGAACTGTTTTAAATATAGATCAATATCAGGTAGAACACAAATAAACATAGAAACTTTATTTTTGTCTTAAGGACACTATTCTTTAAGCTACAAAACATCTTATTTGCTTATTTTCTGTCTGTATATTTAAGACACAAATTTTCAGGTTAAATTTCACTTAGAAGCAAGAGCACTGAACTTTTCTCAAAATTTTTCCTGTTAAGAAATAAGATATATTCAATGAAATAATATATTTTTTAAAAGGCCCAAATGAGCTTGACCATATATTAGGGGCTCTCCAAGTTATTTATCAGGATATTTTACCCTTATTTTTTCATACCAGTAGATCAAGCTATACAAGTAATTATTTAACTTTATTTCTGAAGATCTCAAATAACTTTTGTAGACTTAATATAGTGCAGTAGGACTTTGGCTCTTTACAGACAGGAAAAAGCATGATTAACCCAGAGTACTGAAATAAGTCACTGTGTCAACTGAGTTTATCTGTTTTACCGCAGGAGATAAAGTATTTTATCCAAATACTTTAAATATCAACATATTTTAGATCACTGGGACCTTCCAAGATAGTGAACAGGTTTCAGTGACCTCAAAATAGACCAAGCTAGGGGCTCTATGGCAAAGAAAAGGCTTGTAGAATAGAAGAGATTAAAAAAGGGCTTGAAAGTGAAAGTGTTAGTCACTCAGTCATGTCCAACTCTTTGCGACCCCATGGACTGTAGCCTCTGTCCATGGGATTCTCCAGGCAAGAATACTGGAGTGGGTTACCATTCCCTTCTCCAGGGGATCTTCCCAACCCAGGGATCGAACCCAGGTCTTCCACATTGCAAGTGGATCCTTTACCATCCGAGCTATCAGGGCAGCCTTAGGAATGGTGTTAAGGAACACCATAGAATAGACTGGGGCTGAGGCTTCTGGATCTCACTACAAGCAGTTCGGGAGTTTAAAAAAGAAAAAAAAAAGGCATCCTGCTCCAACACATGCATGTACACAACTTGGGTACAATTAAGAGACAACAGAGGCTGGACACTGGCCTCTAGCCTGCTGAAACATAATCACCTGTGACACTTGTACCAAGCCTATGAAACTGGAATTTTTTTGCATGGAACCCAGGTATAAACATTTCTAAAAGCTCCCTTGGGGATTTCTAAGAAAACAAAACTTTGAAAAACACTACAAGATAACCATGAGGATGAGATTCCATAAAAATGGCCAACAGGTACATGAAAAACATGCTCAACATCACTAGTCATCAGGGAAATGCCAATCAAAGTCACAATAAGATATCACCTTGTCAGAAAGGCTGTCATTAAAAACATAGGTTGTATGTGTTGGTGAGGATGTGGAGAAAAGGGAACCCTTATGCGCTGTTGATGGGAATGTAAATTGGTACCGCCACTATGGAAAACATTATGGAGGTTCCTCAAAAAATTAAAAATAGAATGATCAAGCTAACAATCCCATTTCTGGGTATATATAGAGAGCAAATGAAAACCGAATTATCAAAGAGATATCTGCACTCCCACATTCACTGCAACATTATTAAGAATAAGCAAGATATGGAGGCAACCAAATTGTCTGTTAATGAATAAAAAAGGTATGGTCTATATACATAATGGAGTATTGTTCTAACATAAGTAAGAAGGAAATCCTGTGATGTGCCACAACGTGAATGAAACTTAAGGGTATTATGCAAAGTGTAATAAGTCAGACAAAAGAAGACAAATATTACACAATATAACTGATATTTGGAATCCAAAAAAATAATTGATAACCAACAAGGACCTACTATATAGCAGAGGGAACTCTGGTTAATATTCTATAATAATCTAAATGGGAAAATAATCTGAAAAAGAATGTGCTCAGGGTTTTCCCATGTGGCACTAGTGATAAAGAATCCCCCTGCCAATGCAGGAGATGTAAGAGACTCAGGTTCAATCCCTGGGTCAGGAAGATGCCCTGGAGGAGGAAATGGCACCCCATTCCAGTATTCTTTTTATTTTTTGACATGTTTAATACCATTACTGAATTTTATTTCAAAATAAAAAGTAATACACAAACAATAAAGATGACTTGGAAAATAAAATTAATACCTATTATGGCATTACACAGTGAGTCACTTATTTTGCTATAGAATTCTTTCACTTAAAAAAAACTGTAGAATGTATTGATTCACACTTAAAAGAAAGGTTTTCCATATAATTCTATACATTTTCACTTAGCAACACATCCTTACAGTAACATTCTCCTATATGATTATTTCTTTAGCTTTTAAAAAAGTAATAAAACACATGGTTCAAAGATATACAACTGGTACAAAGATACACAGTTAAAACTTATCTCTTTTTCTGTTTTGCATATAGGGTTATCATTACCATCTTTCTAAATTCCATATATATGCGTTAGTATACTGTATTGGTCTTTATCTTTCTGGCCAACTAATAAAAATAAATGGAAAAAAAAAAAACCTCATCATCTGCAGTAGTTTATGTCCTATAAATCTACCATAAATATTGAATTAACAAATACTGAACCATTGTGTTCCTCAAGGACCCAGGGACTGAACCTAAGTCTCCTGCATGGCAGACAGATTCCTTACCCACTAAGCCCAATGGGGAAGCCCCATCTAATGGGCTTCCCTAGGCAAAAACATGCACACATACTGCTGCATTTTAAATAGTTCTTCTATGAATAATGGGATACATGTGACTTTTTCAATTTTAGTTTCCTCAGGGTATATGCCTAGGAGTGGGGTTTGTGGGTCATATGGTGCTTTTATTCCTAGCTTTTTAAGGAATCCCCACACTGTCTTCCATAGTGGCTGTATCAATTTACATTCCCACCAAGAGTGCAAGAGCATTCCCCTTTCTCCACACCCTCTCCAGCATTTATTGATTGTAAACTTTTTGATGATGGCCATTCTGACCAGTGTGAAGTGATATCTCACATTTCTCTAATAATGAGCGATGTTGAGCATTTTTCATGTGCTTGTTAGCTATCTGTATGTCTTCTTTGGAGAAATGTCTGTCAGGTCTTTTTCCCACTTTTTTACTGGGATGTTTGTTTTTCTGGTATTGAGTTGTATGAGCTGCTTCTATGTTTTGGAAATGAATCCTTTGTCAGTTGTTTCACTTGCCATTATTTTCTCCCATTCTGAGGGCTGTCTTTCACCTTGCTTATAGCTTCCTTTGCTATGCAAAAGTTTGAAGTTTAATCAGGTCCCACTTGTTTACTTTTTTTTTTATTTCCATTTCTCTAGGAGGTGGGGCATAGAGGATCTTGCTTTGATTTATGTCATCGACTGTTCTGCCTATGTTTTCCTCTAAGAGCTTTACAGTATCTGGTCTTACATTTAGGTCTTTAATCCATTTTGAGTTTATCTTTGTGTATGCTGTTAGGAAGTGTTCTAATCTCATTCTTTTACATATAGCTGTCCAGTTTTTCTGGCATCATTTAATGAAGTGGCTGTTTTTGCCCCATTGTGTATACTTGTCTCCTTTGTCAAAAATAAGGTACCCATAGGTACGTGGGTTTATTTCTGGGCTTTCTATCTTGTTCCATTGGTCTATGTTTCTGTTTTTGTGCCAGTACCATACTGTCTTGATGACTGTAGCTTTGTAGTATAGTCTGAAGTCAGGAAGGTTGATTCCTCCAGCTCCATTCTTCTTTCTCAAGACTGCTTTGGCTTTTCAGGGTCTTTTGTGTTTCCATATGAATTGCGAAATTTTTTGTTCTAGTTCTGTGAAAAATGCCATTGGTAATTTGATAGGGATCACATTGAGTCTATAAATTGCATCTAGTACTATGGTCATTTTCACAATACTGATTCTTCCTACAAAGGAACAGGGAATATCTCTCCATCTGTTTATGTCGTCTTTGATTTCTTTCATCATTTCCTTCTTATAATTTTCTGTGTACAGTTCTTTTGTCTCCTTACATAAGTTTATTCCTGGATATTTGATTCTTTTTGTTGCAATGGTGAATGAGACTGATTCCTTAATTTCTCTTTTGACTTTTCATTGTTAGTATATAGAAATGCAAGTGATTTCTGTGTATTGATTTTCTTTCCTGAGACTTTGCTAGATTCATTGATTAGCTTTAGTAATTTTATGATACTGTCTTTAGGGTTTTCTGTGTACAATATCATGCCATCTGCAAACAGTGAGCACTTTACTTCTTCTTTTCTAATATGGATTCCTTTCATTTCTTTTTCTTCTCTGCTGTAGTAGGACTTCCAGAACTATGTTGAATAATAGTGGTGACAAAGGACACCCTTGTCTTGTTCCTGATCTCAGGGGGAATGCTTTCAGTTTTCCACCATTGAGAAAAAAGTTCTCTGTTAGCCAATCATATATGGCCCTCACCAAGTTGAGGTGGATTCCTTCTGTGCCCATTTTTTGAAGAGTTTTAATCATAAATCGGTGCTGAATTTTGTCAAAGGCTTTTCATGCATCTATTGAGATGATCATATGGCTTTTATCTTCAAATTGTTAATAAGGTGTATCACATTGATTGATATGGGTATATTGAAGAATCCTTGCATCCCTGGAATAAACCCAACTTGATCATGGTGTATGAGCATTTTAATGTGTTGCTGAATTCTGTTTGCTAAAATTTTGTTGAGGATATTTGCATCCATGTTTGTCACTGATATTGGCCTGTAGTTTTCTATTTTGGGTTGTCTTTGTCTGGTTTTGGTATCATGGGGATGGTGGCCTCATAGAATGAGTTTGGAAGTGCTCTTCCCTTTGCAATTTTTTGAAAGAGTTTTATAAATATAGGCATTAGCTTTTCTCTAAATGTTTGATAGAATTCTCCTGTGAAGCCATCTGGTCCTGAGCTTTTGTTTTTTGAGAGATTTTTGATCACAGCTTCAATTTCAGTGTTTATAATTGGGTTGCTTAAAATTTCTATTTCTTCCTGGTTCAGTCTTGGAAGATTGAACTTTTCTAAGAATCTATCCATTTCTTTCAAGTTATCCATTTTATTGCCATATAGTTGTTCATAATATTCTCTTACAATCCTTTGTATTTCTTCATTGTCTGTTGTAATCTCTCCTTTTTCATTTCATTCATTTTGTTGATTTGATTCTTCTCTCTTTTTTTTTTTTTTGATGAGTCTAGCTAAAGGTTTGTCAATTTTGTTTATTTTCGCGAAGAACCTTTTAGTTTTATTTATCTTTACCATTGTCTCTTTCATTTCCTTTTCAGTTATTTCTGCTCTGATCTTTATTTCTTTCCTTCCACTAATTTTGGGGGGGGTTTTGTTCTTCTTTTTCCAGTTGACATAGGTGTGAAGTTAGGTTTTCTATTCAGTGTTTTTTTTGCTTCTTGAAGTAGGATTGTATTGCTATAAACTTTCCTCTTAAAAAACCTGCTTTTGCTGCATGAAATAGGTTTTGAATTCTCGTGTCTTCATTGTCATTGTTTCTAGTTTTCTTTTTTATTTCTTCAGTAACCTGTTGATTATTTTAAAACATATTGTTTAATCTTCATGTATTTGTGTTTGTTACAGTCTTTTTCCTATAACTGATATCTGGATTCATAGTGTTGTGGTCAAAAAAGATGCTTATTGTGATCTCAATTTTCTTAAATTTACTGAAGTTTGATTTGTGATCCAAGATGTGGTCTATCCTGGGGAATGTTCCATGTGCACTTGAGAAGGTGTATTCTACTGCATTTGGATGGAATGTCCTGAAGATAACAATGAGATCCATCTCGTCTAATGTATAATGTACAACTTGTGTTTCCTTAATTTTCTGTTTTGATGATCTGTCCATTGGTGTGAGTGGGGTGTAAAGTCTCCTACTATTATTGGGTTACCATCAGTTTTTCCTTTCATGTCTGTTAGTGTTTGTCTTATGTACTAAGGTGCTTCTATTTTGGGTACATCAATATCTACAGTTGTTGTCTTCCTCTTGGATTGATCCCTTGATCATTATGTAGTGCCCTTCCTTATCTTTTATAATATTCTTTATTTTAAGGTCTGTTTTGTCTGATATGAGTATTGCTACTCCAGCTTTCTTTTGCTTCCCATTTGGATGAATATATTTTTCCATCCTTTCACTTTCAGTCTATATGTGTCTTCAGGTCTGAAGTGGGTTTCTTGTAGACAGCTTATATAAGGGTCTTGTTTTGTATCCATTTAGTCAGTCTGTTTCTTTTGGTTGGAGCATTTAATCCATTTACATTTAAAGTAATCATTGATATCTTTGTTCCCATTGCATTTTCTTAATTTTGGGGGGTTGATTTTGTAGATCTTTTTTCTTCTATTATATTTCTTGAATATATAAGTCCCTTTAATATTTGCTGTAAAGCTGGTTTGGCGGTACTGAGTTCTTTTAACTTTTGCTTGTGTAAAAAGCTTATTTCTCCATCAGTTTTGAATGAGATCCTTGCCAGGTACAGTAATCTTGTTGTAGATTTTTCCCTTTCAGTACTCTAACTACATCCTGCCATTCCTTTCTGGCCTACAGAGTTTCTGCTGAAAGATCAGCTGTGAAGCATATGGGGTTTCCCTTGTATGTTACTTGTTGCTTTTCTCTTGCTGCTTTTAATATTCTTTCTTTGTGTTTAGTCTTTCTAAGTTCGATTAGTATGTGTCTTCGCATGTTTCTCCTTGGGTTTATCCTGTATGGGACTCTTTGTGCCTTTTGGACTTGATTGACTATTTCCTTTTCCATGTTGGGGGAATTTTCAACTATAATCTCTCCAAGAATTTTCTCATACCCTTTCTTTTTCTCTTTTTCTCCTGTGACCCCTATAATTCAAATGTTGGTGTGTTTGATGTTATCCCAGAGGTCTTTGAGACTATCCTCAGTTCTTTTCATTCTTTTTACTTTATTAACTTTTCAGAAGTTATTCCTACCATTTTATCTTCCAGCTCACTGATTCATTCTTCTCTTTCAGATAATTTGCTGTTGATTCCTTCTAAAGTATTTATTTTTGGGGGGCTCCAAAACCACTGCAGATGGTGACTGCAGCTATGAAAGTAAAAGATGCTTGCTCCTTGGAAGAAAAATTATGACCAAGATAGACAGCATATTAAAAAGCTGAGACATTACTTTGCCAACAAAGTTCTGTCTAGTCAAAGCAATGGTTTTTCCAGTAGTCATATATGGATGTGATAGTTGGACTATAAAGAAAGCTGAGCACAAAGAATTGATGCTTTTGAATGGTATTGGAGAAATGTGGTACTGATGTGGTATTGGAAAAGACTCTTGAGAGTCCCTTGGACAGCAAGGGCATCCAACCACTCCATCTGAAAGGAAAATTTTCCTGATATTCATTGGAAGGACTGATGCTGAAGCTAAAACTCCGATACTTTGGCCACCTGATGTGAAGAACTGACTCATTGGAAAAGACTCTGATGCTGGGAAAAACTGATGGTGGAAGAAGGGGATGAGAGAGGATGAGAGAGGATGAGATGATTGAATGGCATCACCGACTCAATGGACATGAGTTTGAGTAAACTCTGGCAGCTGGTGATGGACAGGAAGGCCTGGCGTGCTGCAGTCCATGGGGTGCTGCAGTTGCAGAGAGTAGCACATGACTGAGTGACTGAAATGAACTGCACTGAAGAGCATTTTTAATTTCAGTAATTGTGTTGCTTGTCTCTGCATGTTTATTCTTTAATTCTTCTAAGTCTTTGTTAATTTATCTTTGCATTTTCTCCACTCTGTTTTCAAGGTTTTTGATCATCTTTACTATCATTTTTCTGAATTATATTTCAGGTAGCTTGCTTATTTCCTCTTCATTTATTTGTACTTTTGTGTTTCTAGTTTGTTCCCTCATTTGTGCAGTATTTCTCTGCCTTTTCATTTAAAAAAAAAAAAAACTTACTGTGTTTGAGGTCTCCTTTACCCAGGCTTCAGGGCTGAATTCTTTCTTCCTTTTGCTTTCTGCCCTCCTAAGATTGGTGCAGTGGTCTGTGTAATCTTCATGTAGGGTGAGATTTATGCTGAGTTTTTTGTGTTTTTCCTCTGACAGACAAGGCTGACTGAGGTGTAATCCTGTCTGTTGATAACTGGGTTTGTATTTTTGGTTTTTTTGTTGTTTGGATGAGATGTCCTGCACAGGGTGCTACTGGTGGTTGGGTGAGGCCAGGTCTTGTATTCAAATGGTTTCCATTGTGGGAATTCTCACTATTTGATACTCACTAGGGTTAGTTCTCTGGCAGTCTAGGGCCTTGGAGTCAGTGCTCCCGCTCCAAAGGTTTAGGGCTGGTTCTCTAGGATAGCCAAGGAAGTCTAATTCAAAGTGGCAGGTACAGATGGTTGTTGGTCTCTTCACCTTCACCAGCAAGCCTCCTTCCACCTTCCTCCTCAACCCCCACTCCAGTATTCTTGCAGGGAGAATCCCAAGGGCAGAGGAGCCAGGCAGGCTATGGTCCATGGGGTTGAAAAAAGAATTTGAAAAACAATAGATAGATGTATGTTTATATCTGAATTACTTTGCTATACACCTGAAACTAACACAACATTGTAAATCAATTATACAGTTCAATATAAAATATTTTTTAAAAAAGAAAAGAAAATGTCAAACTTTCATAGTAACAGAGAGTATAAAAGTATTGCCAGGAGCTTTGAAAAAGGTTGGTAAAGGGTATAAAGTTTCAGCTTTAAGATGAGTAAAGACTGAGGATCGAGTGTATAACATGGTGACTATAGTTGATAACACCTACTGAACAGTTGATCTTTGAATAAAGCTGGGGTTAGAGGCACCCACCCTTCAAGCATTCAGAAATCTGAGCATAATTTATAGTTGACTCTTCAAATCCATAATTCTTTGTATCTGAAGTTCCATATCCACAGATCAATAGGTACTGTACTATTTACTATTGAAAAAAAATCCTTATACAAGCAGAACTGTGCAGTCACATGTGTTGTTCAAGGATCAACTATATAACTGAACTTTGCTGGAAGAGTGGAACTTAAATGGCCTCACGAGGAAAAAAAAAAAAAAAAAATGTAAGATGATGGATGTGTTAAAAGTAAATAATTAACTAGATGGGGAAAATCCTTTCACAATATATATGCATGTCGAATCACAGTATATGCTTTATATGTCTTATAACTGTGCATGTCAATTATAACTCATGGGAAACCTGAATTAAACCTCAGCTTTACAAGATAAAAGTAGGAAAAACAGAGTGTCTGTCTCACAGGACCTTTGTGAGGATTACTCTAAATGAGATTAGGCACTCCATAAATGGCACTGTTTACATTCCACATTAGCTTCCTCAAATCACAAGCACCCCCACAGACTCGCAGCTCCCAGACCATGGCAAGGATATGAACCAGAATCCACCTGAGAAGGGACTTCAGACACCTGAGTTTCCAGCCCGCTGCCACGGGTGCTGAAGCATCACCACAGCAGCATCATTCAATTTCCTCTTTGCAAACCAAGGTTCAGTTTGACATGAGTCAGGGCACTCCTACATTTACAGATGTACCACAAGTGATGGACCTCTGTGCTCTTGTGAATTAGGAATTAAGGCTGATTTACATAATGTTTAGAAAGCTCACAAACTTCGTATTTTGTCTAAAATAATTGTGAAACTCCAAGGTTTTCTCCACTGTGCCAGTTTGGCTGGAGCTATTGCTCAGATTGCCAGCCTGCATCCAGATTTCTCAGTCTAATCTTTGGCAGGATCCTACTCTCTCCAGTTTCAGGACCAAAAGATGGCAGCATCCCAACAGCCCAAGAGCACACTCCTGCCAAATCATCACTGGCCAGGAAAAGCCTTCAAGAGTGTGAAACAAAAGACAGTTCAGACCCTCCCCTCAGGGCAGAACTTGACTGAGTTGGCCATCGTGCAGTTGGCCAAAGGACATCCTGCCTCCTCCAATCCAGAAGAGGCCATGACTAGAGATGTCCTTACAGGCCATCATGGAGGCACAGTGAAAATTATTCCATCATGTCATATAGCTCAGATATTAAATAGAAGGGGGAGAAACTTGGGTCAAATTTGTTCATGCTACATAAAATGACATCCCTATGTATCTAAGACATATATGGAGGGATTATGTACATAGCAGAAAATGAAGTGTGGACTTTTGATCATTTGAATAAATTGATTACTAGTTACAGTTCAACTAATAAGTTCACCTTAAGCCCTAAATTATCTTTCTGTGCTATCTACCTTGATCAACACATCATAAAAATCCCCACTTCATGTTATAATATATTCTAATAAATATAACCTGCTAATAAACACCACAGCGACAGCAGAGCCAGTAAACGTCACATTTATGAGCATAATTATTTTATATTGTCACTTTCAAACATCAGTATACTAAAGATGTAAATACCTAGTCATGGAGTTATATTAGGGAATATCTTGATTCAGATACGAGTAATATATTCAGGAAAAGTAAAACCCAGAAAAAGCACCACCAAATCTGGAACTCACCTATAATTAGAATAGTTAAGTTAATACTTGCTCTTTTTCCAAAATGTTTAAGCTATTTAATCATAAATAAGGTGGCGCTAGTGGTAAAGAATTCACCTGCTAATGCAGGAGACTCCAGTTCAATCCCTGAGTCGGGAAGATCCCCTGGAGAAAAAAATGGCAGCCCACTTCAGTATTCTTTCCTGAAAAATTCCATGGGCACAGGAGCCTGACAGGTTACAATCCATGGGGTAGTAAAAGTCGGACATGATGGAGCACCATCATCATCATCAATAAATAATATTTCTTTCTGTTTCATCAGAATTCAAGTAATTTGGCTATTTATTAACAATTTCTTTCCAAAAGCTTTTGTTCCTGGGCTGTTTTCAACATTTGCCCTGAAAGTTAACATTCAATCTGTTAGCTTCAACAGTCTCAGACTGGACAAATCAGGTTATCCTATTACAGGCTTAATAATGTTTTCTGCTTTATTTTAACAACCCAACTAATGCAGAAAAAGTTTTCTGTAACTCAGCAATGAAAAGAAGTATGAATAAATGGTTATATCATATATGTAGCAAATTAAATACACAAATAAAGTAAGTGAAAATATTAGCAGGTAGATGTGCATAATTTAAATGCCTGCAGGTTGATTTAAAAAGAAGACCTATAGAAGGTAGTAAAGTTTGATTCATATCTTTGGGATTCAAAGAATGAAATACCCTCTACCCCTACACAGTCAGAAAAGCAAACAGGGTCAAGCCAGACAGACCACATCAAAGTGCTATTGAGAACTCATGATGCTTATTATCCGAGGGTACAGCAAAAGAACTACATAGGAAGTGCAGAATTTTGTCTTTTTTGTTTGTTTGTTTGCCACAATGCCAAGTGACTACTTGGATTCATTCTAGCACAGACCTGGCCAGATAATGACATGCATTAAACACCTGAAGTGCCCTAAGGAACAAGTTGCCCAGTTGCTTTGATGTCATCTAAACTCAAACACATTATGTATATTTTCAATCAATTTACTTTGGACTCATTTTTATATATGAAACATGGTCAGTGTTCCATGAACACATTTTCAGAGGAAAGATTGCTATAAATACAATGTGATAATGACTGGAATGTTTCAGAGAAGGACAGGAGGAGAAAAGAAGACAAGTGCAAACTCTTATAAAATTTAAAATAAACTGTGAACTAAGACTTGGCATTTCATCATTTTTTAACCGAAATCTAACTTGTAAGTTATGTCCTTTAAAAGAATGTTGCAAGCTTTTTCTTAAATAAATATTCAATTTGAGCTTTGAAAGAGTAATGCTTAAGACTTACTATAACAATAAGTCAGTTAAAAAAATTTTTTTTAATGTGGGATAATAACATAGATAGATAGGTAGGTAGGTAGATAGATGAGATACAGATTTGAGAAGCCTCATTTTAAAAATATATATTTTGACTCTGAAGCTATATTAATTATTTATGATTTAAACCTTTTCTTAAGAATGGATTTCAGACTTAGAGTAGAAGAGAACTGTCAATATTAAAAGAAAAATGTTTTAAGTGATGAAGAAGAAAATACATCAATCTTCTAACCTCCTAAAATAATTTTCATGATTGAGCTTTAAAATTTAGTTTTGAGTTTCCTGGAAGCATAAGCCCAAAAAATAAAAAAAAAGAAAAACTATTTACTTATATTTATTATAATAAAAGAAAACATTAGTTCTTTAAGAGATAATACTATTTTATCCTCAAACCAAATTTAGAAGTGATTTATTAGTTTCCATATAAGGCATAATTAAAAGATAACAGAAAAAATTTCAATGATATTTTTACAGTCAAGAGATCAATATCCTGTATATTACTGAGCCTCAATAAAACAGAGAACATAACAATTAAACCTAACTCATGGTTTTAATTCAATGTAACAGCACTTGAGTATTAAAAATACATATGCCTCCATTAATTACTATCTGAATGATATTATAAAAATTTTCTTAACTTTTCAGAGTCTGTTGCAGCATTTGAAAATGAGATGACTGTGAATATAATTCTTTATTTTATAATTAAATAAATCATATAAAAATCTAGTCTTTTGCCTGGTAGGAAATATAAACTTCCTATAAACTTTCTGGTCGAAGTGCAGCAAAAGGTAAAACTCGGACTATATTAAAAGGAAGATGACTTTGACTATTCTTGAATATCATTTCACTCTATAAGAAGCTATAAAATTGTTAGTTCAGGTTAAACCTTGAAAATTACCTAAAGCATCAATATTCTGTTTGGCTAATTGAAGGCAAAAGATTTGAGTTTTGTTTATCTAATAAATAAACAAGTCCAGAGATTTTTGGTTGAGTTCAGAGGTAACATTTTAAGTCTTTCATCTGCAAAAAAGAAGTCTCTTGAAAATGTGCTAAGTTTTCTATAATTACGTCAAAGCTGCACACAATAGTAAGCTGGTCCCTTACTTCCTCTGTGTGATGTCTCCTGGGGAGTTCTTGTGGTATGGCAGGAGGGCCTTGCCCAAATGACCAAGGTAGACTTTGGGCAATCTTAACATCATCCCAATTCTTAGGAATGGAGATCAGGACAAAAGCTCAATTCTGTGAACATGGGTGATCAAAGAAAGAAGTTTGGTACCAATGACTTGACAAGAAGAAGTTGATGTGAGGATGAGATGTTATGTTTTATTAATTCAAGAGTCAATAAGTTAGTGACAACTGACAGTTTAAGTGTAAGCCAGGCATAGGCTTTCTATAGTAGAAATAAAATGCTCTTGATTATCAAAAAATCCCAGAAAATACAATAGAGAAAACTAGACAATAAAACAGTCTCACTTGCAGTTTTTAGATAAAAACAAGTTATAGTGAGAAGAATTTTAACTATAGAGAAAAGAAAACTGTATTCTAAACCCAATGTAACTGTTTTCTAGGATTTGGTCCAATGTGGTCAAATCTCTGGACCTCACTTTCTTTTGTTTCTTTTAGCTCACTGCTAAAGTTAAAGATTATATCCACAAAACATCTAGTGCAGCCTGGCATATGAATGACACTCGTATTAATATCTGAAAGATGCTAAAAGAAGGTGATTTTTGTTAAGAATTGAAAGATACAGTTACACAAATAAACAAACCAAATTTAGAATGTTAGAGTTTTTATTTTTAATAAAATAAGTGAACTCGTTATGGGAACCCATCCTCTAACATCCCCACTAGAGTGTAGGAAGAGGTGATTTGACAGTATGTGAAGAAGCAGGAATCAATTATCAAAAAAGAATCAGTAGAGGCAGATGCCTATGTAAGAGCCTTGAGTAACAGAAATGGGCGAGGAAGCAGACAATAGCCTTTCTTCACAGCCTGGGTTGTGGCAAAGTAAGTATCACTAATTCCTCAGTAAGAGTTAGCTTCTGGCAAGAAGGATTTTTCTAACCATTTAATTTTTTTAATCCAGAAAGCTCTCGGCCACCTAATAATCTATACAATGAATTTCTTACATCCAGAAAACAATTTCTACACCTTCTGTGAAAACATGATGAGTGCAGTCAACTAGGGAGTCTTTCATTAAAATCACAGTTTCAGAGATTCTCAATACTCATTTAACCAAGAGTAGTGGAAAAAATAATCAGTGTCAACGCTGGCTATACATCTTAATCTAGTCCTTCCTTACTTGGCCTTAATCCCAATAGATTTCTCTGAAGCTTCAAACCAGGGTGGCAGCAGGGTAGGGGGATGGGAGCAACTGACATGGACTCACACACAAAAGAACAAACCTGGCAGGCTTCTAAGGTACAGCAGCCTTAAAAGATCCCTGTGCCAGCAAGTCACGGGCAACTTTGATTGCCAGGGGCAACAGGAATTGCCCCTGTTGGCATTCACATCCAGTGACCTACCAGTGAGAACACAGTAACAGTAGCTTGATGGCCTGCCTATAGCTGAAGAGGTGGTTTCCATCCAGGGCATCTGTGCATTGTTAAGCAAAACCATATGGAGAAGTATGTTTAGAAGGACTGAGGTTATTTATATTCACAATGGAATGTCCATATTGGGGTCTTAACATAGCATAGGAAATCCTCTTGTGATGCTATGCCTAAAGCCCCATTTGTTCACATAGATGAGTGAAGAGTCATTTTTACCAAAAAAAGTTATACTCAAATTCAGAACACCGTGATAAATTGGATCCTAAAGAAAAAAGCGTAAGCTATTTTGTGACAGCGGCACTTTCCATGTGTTTTATGTTAATATCCCATGCTGGCAAAGTACTTTGTCCTATTTTTTATGATTTTTTAAAAAGAAAAGTGCCCACTTTCTCCATAAGCTTTATATAAAAAAGGTCTCCTTAGACTCTCCTGTCTAAGAAATTGGGTCAGTGATGGAGAATGAAATATTAAAAGCACTTTAAGAGGAAAGGGATAATACTTATAGAAATTGATGTCATGATCATTTTATTATATCTATTATTGGTTACAGTAAATGCACAGACCTTATAATAAATATAACTGAAAGAAAGACATCTATCTTACCTGAAACTTTATTATAGATGGTTTAAAATGTGTTTTTCCAGTTATTAGAAAAGATATTGATACTTCTTCACTGACTTGCTTTTCTTTTCATGAATGGTAATGAGTGTATATTATTGATGATGAGCATATATTATTGCATTTTATCTATATGTACTATCCATGCTAACCATTATCATAACTACTCCATACAGCAAGACTTAGAGAAGGAGATCAGAAGATGCTTCTTCACTTGATTCTTTTATTACAGAAGTGGAATTTCAACTACATAGAGAGTTCCTGAGAGTGGCTCTCTATCTGGATAGAATATTCCCTAATTTTCTTCACCTTAGAAGTTTTAAGTTGGTCTAAGAGGTGAGTAGAAGAGGAATAAGATATTCAAGCAATAATTCCCAAAGATAGGGGTTTCCCAGCACTTTGCCTTTATCATGTTCTTAATTATGTTTATTAGGGATGATTTCCAGATTTTTTTTGGTTCATTGAAGTCACTCATATCCTTCAGAACTATTCCTCTTTAGAATTATAATCTGCTTCATATGATGGCTACATGTATATAGACCTATCTCACCCAACTGGATTATAAACTCTCACAGAGCAAGAAACATATTTATCATCTTTGTCTAGGTGTTCAATGAATCTTGTGAGGGAAGCCACAGACTGGCAGAGAGGAGAGCAAATATTTTGTGTGAGAAGACTCAGATTTGCATTTGCTTGGCCTTTCTTGGATTATAATCCTAATGAGATAATTTCTACTGATTCTATAGAGTTTTTTATACTACTTTATTCTTTCAGTTCAGTTCAGTTGCTCAGTCGTGTCCAATTCTTTGCGACCCCATGAATCGCAGCACACCAGGCCTCCCTGTCCATCACAAACCCCTGGAATCTACTCAAACTCATGCCCATTGAGTCGGTGATGCCAATTCTCAAGAGTTAAAGCTGTAGATAACAAAATAAATGTGTTTGGGGTATTGTTGTTCAGTTGCTAAGTCGTGTCTCTTTTTGACTCCATGGACAGAAGTATAACAGACTTCTCTGTCCTTCATATCTCCCAGAGTTTGATCAAACTCACAGGCATTGTGTTGGTGATGCCATCCAGCCATCTTGTCCTCTACCATCCCCTTCTCTTCTGCTTTCAACCTTTCCCAGCATCAGGGTCTTTTCCAATGAGTCAGCTCTTCACATTAGGTGGCCAAAATATTGGAGATTCAGCATCAGTCCTTCCAATGAATATTCAGGGTTGATTTCTTTTAGAATAGATTGGTTTGATCTCCTTGCAGTCCAAGAGACTCAAGAGTCTTCTCCAGCACCACAATTCAAAAGCATTTTTGAAAGGAAAGCTATGACAAACCTAGACATAATATTACAAGCAGAGACATCACTTTGCTGACAAAGGTTTGTGTACTTAAAGCTGTGATTTTTCCAGTGGCCATGTACAAATGTAAGAGTTGGACCATAAAGAAGGCTGAGTGTAGAAGAACTGATGCTTTCCAATTGTGGTGTTTGGGGTGCCAATTGTTTAATTATCAACCTCCCTTTATCTCAGTTGCAGTATAACATATAATAGTCAACATTTATTGCTACTAAGTATATATGAAACAGTTTCTGTGTTGGATATAGGTTATCATCTGTCTCCCCACCTCTGTCTCTTATACACACATACACAAAACACCCACCTGAATGGTCACTATTATTAACACCTTCTTACAAATTAGGAAAATGAGGATAAAAAATATAAAGTGTAAAAGTGGTAGAGGAAGGATTAGAATTCAGGTCTGTTGACTCCAAAATCCTATACATCAAAATAAGAATAAAAAGAATAGTAATGTGATGGTTTCTAAAACTACAATAATAAAATTAAATTTAAATATTACCAGATGATATAAGAAAGCATATTTATTGAAAATAAGAGAATTCTAAAAAAAAAAAATTATTGGGGAGGTAGGGAAATTCTTTTTGAATGGATGAATCAGAGAAGACTTCTTGAGAGAGGTGGAGATTGTAAAGGGTAAGCAACAGACACATGGAAAGTGGGAATCTGGACATTATAGGAAAATGGAACATAAATACACATAGATGTAACATTGTGTGTATGTATTTTTCAAAGTCCCTGTTTTGTTTAAGGGTTTCTATTTTTTCTATTTTGTTTATTTTTATTTTCATTGGCTTGTTTTTTTGTTTTGCAGGAATTTAATGTATTTATAGGGCTTCCCTGGTGGCTCAGATGGTGAAGAATCTGCCTGCAATGCAGAAGACCCGGGTTTGATCCCTGAGTTGGGAAGATCCCTTGGAGAAGGTAATGGCTAACCACTCCAGTATCTTTAATTATAAGGATAGGAAGGTCTTAAACACCTTGCTAAAGAATACAAATTGTATTCTATTGGTAACAAAACAACGTAAGACCCTGTGGGGACCTCTTGAGATACAAATCCATTCTGTGTCCCCCATTTCTTGTTTATAGGAAATAGATTTCATTCAACTTCCTTGTCCTTCCTTGCATTCCAAAGGGCAGATTCAAACAGTTTCTAATCAGGGAAGAGAAGGTATGCAGAAAAAAAAAAATGAGAGGAGCAGTTAAGAAACAATAGTGTAGCTTTGGACAGGGTCCTGGTTCCTCCTCAAGGAATTCTTCTGCAGGGAACTAAGGACCCCACTGCAGATGGTGACTGCAGCTATGAAATTTAATGATGCTTGCTCCTTGAAAGAAAATCTATGACCAACCTAGACAGCATATTAAAAAGCAGAGACATTACTTTGCCAGCAAAGGTCCATCTAGTCAAAGCTATGCTTTTTCCAGTAGTTATGTATGGATGTGAGAGTTGGGCCATAAATAAGGCTGAGCACTGAAGACATGATGTTTTTAACTGTAGTATTGGAGAAGACTCTTGAGAGTCCCTTGGACTGCAAAGAGATCAAACCAGTCAATCTGAAAGGAAATCAATCCTGAATATTCAGTGGAAGAACTGATGTTGAAGCTGAAGCTCCAATTCTTTGGCCAGCTGATGCAAAGAGGTGATTCATTATAAAAGATACTGATGCTGGGAAAGATTGAAGGCAAGAAGAGAAGGGGATGACACAGGACAAGACGATTGGATGGCATCACCTGTTCAATGGACTTGAGTTTGAGCAAGCTACAGGAAATGGTGAAGAACAGGGAAGCCTGGTGTGCTGAAGTCCACGGGGTCACAAAGAGTTGGACATGACTGAGCAACTGAACAACAAAGGGGCCCACCCAAGTAGAGGATGGTAACTTCAGGCTAAGCACAACATTCCTAGAATACTGCTGTTACCTTACCACCAATCAATCAGAAGAAAGTCACACACTCTGTAGCTCTCACTCCAAATTTTACCTATAAAAACTTTTTCCCAAAACCCCTGGGAGCTCTGGTTTTTCAAGCTCAAGCCACCCATTCTCCTTGTTTGGCCCACAGTAAATCTTTCTCTGCTCCCAGCTCTGACATTTCAGTTTGTTTGGCTTCACTGTGCATTGGACATAAGAATTTGTATTTAGTAGGTAACAGTAAAAGGGATTCATCAAGGTCAAGTTGTGCTTTAAAAGAAACTGATCTGGTGGTTGTGTTAAGTTGAGTCAACACTAGGAGTGGCTGAAAGAGTGTAGCTCATTTAATTCAACTCTCTAAAAATAATGAGAGCCTGGTTTGTAACACAGGGATGAGAAGGATCATACCTTGCAAAACTGAATTCTATAAGGCTAGTTATATAGCAAAAGAGTCAATTCAAAGATAATGCTAAAGTTTTGCCCTGAATAACTGACAAATAAAATATACAGTTTGAGAAAAATTTATTTGGTTATCTATTGAACCTAAAATGCCAACCAGACATTCAGGACTATCTGACCAATCATTGGGATTTAATCATTAGTAGGTAGTCAGATGATTTGAGAATAAGAATTGTGGAAGTTATCTGGGGAGATGCATCATCTTTGAAATCCAGGGAATGGATTAAATTGTGACTTATACCAACATGCCTTTCCTTTCTTCATATTATTTCTTTTTTTTTTTTAGTTTTTTTTTTTTTTTTTTTTTTTTTTAGTTTTTTTATTAGTTGGAGGCTAATTACTTTACAATATTGTAGTGGGTTTTGTCATACATTGACATGAATCAGCCATGGATTTACATGTGTTCCCCATCTCTATACCCCCTCCCACCTCCCTCTCCGCCCGATCCCTCTGGGTCTTCCCAGTACACCAGTTCTTATGTATTGTGAGTGTTTCAAAACACTAAGCAGGGGTCTTTTTGTTTAAAAAAAAACTTCCACTCATTTTAATTCAGAAAAGAAGGAAATATATAGTCTGTTTGGATAATAAAACATAGATACATTCTACATTCTCAATATTTAGAAAAGAAAACAAAATGGAAGTTAGCTCTATGAACTTCAAAGTTCATGAAAACATATTGAAAATCATGTCTGGAGGCTATAGGAGAAAGCGTGTTAATTGATAATTTGCAGAACTCCCAGCATCAACCCACAAGTGAGGAATACAAGCGAAACAATGTGCTCTTCCACATTAATTGACTTCAATCCTTTGAGTATACTGTCTAACTGTCTAATGAGTAGATCAGGGTGAAACAGTGGACAGCTGGATGTCAGAGAAACATGTGATACAACTGCATGACACAAGGATTGATTTACAAGATCAAAAACATAGCTTGGGGGAAGAACTCTTGGAATGGATTACAGATTGGCTTGGGGACAGGAACTAGTGTCGGCCAGAGGGAGGGGACTTGGTGGCAGACAGTTAATAGGTAGGGCCCAAACATTTGCTCTTCCCATGTATGTCCATGAGCATTGCATGCAGGATTTTTGGAGAATATAAACTTCACTTGTCCCAGAAAGTGCACTAACATAGTAACTGTTGCTAGGTAGATGAGAAATGGTTAGAATTGTTCAGCTAGGAAGAAAATTCCCAAAGGAGGCCTTCCATTACAGCCCCATTTCCCAATGAGATTAACACAGAAATTCAGAGTAAGTATTTAGAAACTTGTATAGCAGTTTTACAGAGTACCTTATATCTGTTGAACTTAATAATAATAATAAAAAAATAACAGGTATTGTTTCATATATCTTTTAAATTCATTTTTCTATTAATTCAATTGTATAGGTATTTTATACTTAAAAAAATTTGTCTGTGACAGTTTGGAACTTTAAAAAAAAAAGGTCCTTCAATACAGATAATTTAAGAAACACTGGCATGAAAGTACATTTTTTGGCCAATAATTGGGACTGGGGCACTTGGTTTGGACTAAGATAACGGGGTTGAGATTTTGAAGCAAGATATTTTTTCAGGGGAATTCCTATGGACAGTAAAAAGAGACTGATGTATTTTGAGAACTTTATGAGTGGATGCCTATGATTCCATAGTTTTTGAGCCTAGGAACCTGTATTTTGTAAAGCTCTTAGGTAACTTTTATGATCATAAAGCTTTGGAAATACATCATAAGAAGCCAACAGTGCTCTCTATATGGCAATTTTTGTTTGTTAGAATCTGACCAAAAAAGGTCTCAAAATTCTGAACCACACAAATAAGATTTTTTTTTTTTCTAATTTTCTGTTTGAGGGCAAAATCATAGAAATTATAGGCACTGTATAAAAAAAAATATGTCCCAACGATGGGGTGAGGGGATTGTGGTAGCTGCCATCAGGATGACAGAGTAGGAGACTGATGCAGCACCCAAACTGAGTTGCCTCTCATAGCCACATCTAGGACACAGGCTCCAGCCTCACGTTCCAGCTCATGGTCCAATACAGCAGCACCATACACTATCTCCTTTTCTCTTTTTTCCCTCTTTTCCCCTTCTGATTTCCCCTTTCACCTTGTCTCTTTTCCTTTTCCTCTTTCTCTCTTCCATTTTTCTTCTCCCCTTAATTTCCTTACACTTACCCCATCTTTTCCCCTTTGCATCTCCTTTTCTGCTTCTTCATTCTCCTCTCTTTACTCACTGACTATTTCCATAAGTATATATGTATTGGCACTTTCTTGGTGCAAAATACTGTGTAACAGCTGAAGATAAGAGGGCAAGTGAGGCACCAGCCATGGCTTCAGGGTATTAGGATGACCATCAAGGAACAGATGGATTGATAAAACAATCAACTCTTTTTCCAAAACCAGAACAATTAATTCCTGCTTTTCCTTTCTTCTTCTTTCCCTTCCCTGGCCAACTCAACAAAAGTAAACTTCTCACTTGTGAAGATCCACATTTGGTACCACAGGATACTGAGATTGAGCCCCAGATCTACTATATATATATATATATATATATATATATATATATATATATATATATAAATGCCCAACTGTCATTTGCTTTACTAGGAGAAAAAAGATTTTTCTCTCTCTTTAGTTGAGATCCTTCCCTTCTTGTTACTTCATGATAATCTGAAATGCTTCACACATTTGTTTTTCTACCCATATCCACAGTAATGGTCAGTCCCACTACTTTGCTTTTATCCCAAGGTTGAAGTACTGAGTCTTGCAAATTATATCTTGTAACTGCTCTGATGTGGAGGCATTCACACTATTCAAATATAAGCCCATAGATTTTTATTTCTTCCTGTTTATCTACTGCTGTGATTCAAATTACCCTAAAATTTAGCAGCTTAAAACATTAAATGTGCATTATCTTACACAGATTTCTGTGGTCAGAAATCTAGGAAGATCTTAGCTAGGTGTTTCTGGCTCAGGGGCTCTCATAAGGCTGCAGTCAAGTTGTCAGCTGAGGCTGCAATCATCTGAAAGACTGACAAAGTATAAAGAATCCATCCTTAACATGGCTCAGTTGCATAACTGGTGTTGGTTGGAGGCCTCAGTTTATTATAGATTGTTGATGTGTACCTTCATACATACCTACATGGACCTCTCACTCAGCTGCATAAACATTCTCACCAAATGGCAGGTAGCTGCCCCCAGAGCAGGCATGAGTACTGAGTCACTTCACTCATGTCTCTTTTTGACCCAATGCATCATAGCCCTCCAGGCTCCTCTGTCCATGGGATTCTCCAGGCAAGAATACTGAAAAGTAGGAGGTCCCCCCCAAAAAAAGAAAGAAAGAAAGCAAGGAGGAGTCCACAGTGCCTTTGTGAACAAGTATTGATTGGAAGTTGCACAGCCTCACTTCCACTTTATTTAATGTATTAAATGTGAGTCACTAAAACCAACTACATTCAAAGATTCAAAGAGAGGGAAATTAGGCTATGCCACCTGAAGGGAGAAATATCAAAACAGTGAAGAACAAATGAGATTTTAGTATACTTGACTCCTTTATATCATTATATCCTATATCCAAATCACTGACAGATTCCTTTTTTTAATCTTCTGTTCAAGAGTCATTCAGTTCATATGTAAATCTAAGATAAAAGTCTCATTCATTTTCTTAATAATTTAGCATCTTTCCTTTATGATCTCATTAACTCTGATATAATTCCTCTTCAATAAACCTTGACTAAAATAATCTGTGTTTCTACTCACTAAGAAACCACAACATTCTGCCCACCCAGTTTTCTCATTTGTTCATAGGGCTTCACAAATCAAGTCTATACTGATACTTCTAGAATCAAGCTTTGTCCTTAAACTGAAACTATTTCCTTTTTCTCTCTCATTCCAACAAAGGAATAGTTAGCCTCTGCTTCTCAGCAGAAGCCACAATCAATCAACCTATTCAGACAAAACAGGGGTAGCATAGGAAGCAGTTTTAAGTCTAAAAATGTCTCTCCAGACTAGACACTAAGTGAAAGAAAGACTATATCTGTTGTGTTGACTGATGTATGCCTGGTACCTGAAACAATGTCTGGCACACAGGGGCTCATAAACAGTATTTACTAACCATAAAAACAAGTAAAACTGCATGAGTGGATAAATGAGCTGCATGAAATATCCTCTGAGGGGTTCACCCTAAAAAATTGTCACTGACAAATTTGATGCCCTCATTCTCCCACATTTCCCAGGTCACAATACTGCAACATATCTTTCCTATACATTTTCCTCTTAAGGCAAATATCTGTTGATTCATTTTCATTTATTCATTACTTATTCAAGCTTTAAAGCAAGGATATAAATCTGTGGACTTATTTTAGAGCCATTTTATTCTCAGTGAAAAAATAAGTTCTTATAATTTTAATTGTGGTACTATATATATATATAACTGAAAATATTGAATTTGTGGTGGAAAACACTAAAGGTATTCTGAAAATCAATCACATCAACACTTGTATCACAAATTCACTTGGTAATGTAAACCAAATTGCAGCCCTAGACCTTTTTTTTTAATTCAAATAATTAGTTTAATTCACTTGCTCAACAAAGATTTATTGTGTTGTTGTTTACTATGGATGTATATAGATATAAGCAAAATAGATATGATTACTATTCTCTCAGGAAACTCAATCTAGTTTTGTAGCAAGTCACAAATAAATATGTAATTACAACTCATTTCCTAACCAAAATAAAATTTTGGATTTAAGAACAACAAAATGTATAATCTGATGAAAAACTATGTATATAGCAAACTTATTACCCCTCCCCCCCTTACAATTGACATCTGAAGATAAAATATATTAACATCAAGCGAAAACCTCTGCTTAGCAGAATGTGTAAAATCATTCAATGCACACCACATAGGACTCATCTCTGCTGTCTGTATGCTCTTGGTGTTAGAGGCTCTCACTTGTTTCAATCTACTGAAAACTAGCTTCATACAACTTAATTCATGCCAAAAAATAGAAAGTTTAAAAGGATAACTTCTACACAACTGAATATTATCTGGAATAATTTGAAAGTAAAAGTTAACTATTCTGCAGCCACAAAAGGAATTACTAGGATCTAAATCTTTTTCACTGTAGGGCAGAGGCTGCCAAAACTCAGCCAAGAATCAAAAATGGTCCTGATAGGGCTTATATTTCACTCTCAAAATGGATGATTTGAGGAGAGTTTAGTAAAGGAACAGTTACAGATGGAGTAAGGAAGGTATTAAAAAATATAAGGCAGCATGTGGTATTCCAGAGCTAGGAGTGGGTGGGTGTCATTACCACCTGGGCCTGCAGGTTCAAGGAGAGAGCGTGGAGGCAGAGAGAGCGGTGTGGGAAGGGCCATCTGACAGAGGCCTGCAGCTTATGGAAGTGGTCAGTACCAGCAAGCCCGCAGGAAACCAGGAAAACAGGTTCCCTAAATTTGCTGTCCTCTCTCAGAACTCATGCTGGTGCCCCCCCTTATTCAAACAAACAAAAAGCAGAAGGGAAGGAAGATGGTTATGTTCATCCCAGTCACTGGCGCAGAGGTGGGAGAAGTGTGGAGTTGACCTAGAGTGGTAAGCAGAAGATAACCAGCAAAAGTCAATCACTTTCACTCCTTAATATTCACTTTGATCCCTTGTCCAGGCAAGAGATTTCTTCCTCCAGCTAAACCCGTCAGATACTCATCATGACTATGCTCCTACCTGAAACCTAAATCATGAGCCATCATTGGTTCTTTTTTCCATAAAGGGTCATAGGGAAGGAATAAAGGAAGAGCAACAGAAGCAATTAATTAACAAAAACCAGAGTAACTAGAGTTGCTCTTCTAAAGCTGGTCACAGGGTCTCTGTTAGTAATCAGAGCTGACGCTATCCATTCTTGCCCTAGGTCAATACCTCAGTTAGACGGGGCTTGTCAGATAGTAAGGTGACTCAAATCATTACTCTGGGGTGGAGGGATATGAGCCCTTAGTTACCTTCTCGTATTGGGTTTCCATTGACCAGGACCACTGCAAGGGAAAATATTAAGAGATACCTTAGTGAGTCCTCTGGGTTCCAAACATAATTTTCTTTGTCTTTATTGTGTAGCAGCAACCCAATTTAACCCTAGTAAATGGCACATCTGTCTCAATCAGAATAATGACTTCTTTCTCTGTCTTCTGGTTCAGAAACATGAAGAGCCAGGCAGCAAACACAGCTCCCACCAGAATACACAGTCATTCTTTCCGATAATGGGTACATCAGAAGACCTTTGCTGTAAGATGTTTTCTCTAGATGGAGGCCATGTTGCGATAGTAATGCTGGCCAGGGTGTCGAGGCAAGAAAGGCAAAACTGTTCCTGTAATTTTAGAATTTTCCTATGGAAACAAAGCACTGATTTAGTAATGAGGGGAGGGACTAAAAAAAAAAAGTAAAATACCAGGTAGCCAGATTAGTCCTCCAGCGATTGTTCCCATATCAGGGCTCAACTTTAGGTTTTCTTGGTAGATGGGCACTCAACAGCAGCAGGAGCAAATAAAGCCTTGTGAGGGCATATTGTTGAGTTTATAGGGTTTATTTTCTGGTTGAGGGGTAGTCTTATAAGACTGAATTGATTCAAAGAAAAAGCTAAAGAACTGTCTACTGAGCATGTATGGATCACTTCAAGCTTTAAGGAAAACCCAACTTCTCTCTGAAAATACCCAAACACCCCAAAGTTTTCCAAGAAAAGTGATGTGAATTTCTTAGTCAAGTAAAGGCAGTTGACAAGAAAAATACATGAAGACTCGGCAGACTTCTCCCCATGAGAAGGATGTCTTTCTCTTGCAAAGTTTAGAGGTTATGATTTTTTATTAAAAAAGAGGGTAAATAGAAGATATGGCATGTTGGATTAGTCATAATTCCCCTGCCCGCCTTTCCAGCACATATTTCTGTACCA
Organism: Odocoileus virginianus; assembly: GCF_023699985.2. Taxonomy (NCBI): domain Eukaryota; kingdom Metazoa; phylum Chordata; class Mammalia; order Artiodactyla; family Cervidae; genus Odocoileus; species Odocoileus virginianus. The sequence continues at coordinate 39,778,201 of NC_069686.1, read as the reverse complement.
CAGAATTTTCTACTCAAATCGTGGTTCATGGAGCAGAACCATCATCTACGGTCTTGTCGGCAGTGACTACTGGACCTACTAGATTCCCTGGTGGCTTAGATGGTAAAGAATTTGCCTGCAATGTAGGGTCCTAAATTTGATCCCTGGGTTGGGAAGATCCCCTGCCTGGAGAATTCTATGAACAAAGGAGCTTGGCAGGCCCCAGTCCATGGGGTTGCAAAGAGTTGGACATGACTGAGTGACTAACGCACTAGATTAGAATCTGCATTTTAACAAGATCTCCAGTTTATTCATATGTATATGTATATACATATGTATACCATATGTATATCTTGAATTTTGAGAAATATTGTTGTAGACTCCTTTAGTATCCTTTGTAGCCAGAGTTTTTCATATGACCTACATTCTGCCAAGCAGATGTATCTATACGGGTACAAGATTTATAGTAATAAAGTGAACCATCTCATACAGCAGTACTTTTCAAACTTTTGCATGCATCACAAACACAAATCAGCAGGTCTCACTCCCATAGCATTAATTTAATAGCTTTGCGATAGGCTCTGAGAATTTGCATTTTTAACCAAGTTACCAGGTGATGCCAATGTTGCTGCCAGGTACCACACTTTGAAAGCCACTCTCAAACAGCATAGTGGCAGGGGTGTCTGGTTCTTTGGAGGCCAGCAGCAGTGGGAGAACTTGTCCAAGGGAACATCTTCGTGATTATGGCAAAGGCATTGGGTTCCAAGGCCAATGGCAATAACAGCTTCCTTAGTAAGCCAGTTTTCAGTGTGGTTCTGGGCATTGTTCCCAGAAACTCAGCCTAGAGTCTGTACTCTTAGCTCTCCCAATAATTCTGTGAACTGTCATAAATCTCTTGCCAAGTAAACTTGCTAGGTCAGATTCTGTTGCTTACAACTAAGAACACTAGCCAATGGAGACCTTATATATGCTTAAGAAAGGAATTTTAGGGACTGTATTTATTATTCAGCCCAGGCCATCTCTTAGTCCATTCAGGCTACAATAACAAAATACCACAGACTGGGTGGCTTATAAACAAAATAAATTTATTTCTCATAGGTCTGGAAGTTGAAAGTCCAAGATCAGAGTGCCATCGCAGACTTCCAGGTCATACTTTGCATTATATCCTGACATGGTAGAGGTGCAAGCAAGCAATCTGAGCCTTTTTAGTAAAGGCATTAATCCCATTCATGTGGGCTCTGCTCCCAGGACCTAATCACCTCTTAAAGGGCCATCCTCCTAATACCTTCAACTTGTGAAAGTTGCTAAGTCGTGTCCAACTCTTTGTGGCCCCATGGACTGTAGCCTGCCAGGCTCCTCTGTCCATGAAATTCTCCAGGCCAGAATACTTGAATGGGTAGCTATTCTCTTCTCCAGGGGTTCTTCCCAACCCAGGGATCGAACCCAGGTCTCACACATTGCAGGCAGATTCTTTACCATCTGAGCCACAAGGGAAGCCTAAGAATGCTGTAGTGGGTAGTCTATCCCTTCTCCAGCGGATCTTCCTGACCCAGGAATCAAACTGGAGTCTCTTGCATTGCAGGCAGATTCTTTACCAGCTGAGGTTCCTTCACCTTGGAGGTTAGAATTTCAACATATGAATTTTTAGGGAAATACATTCAGATCGTAAAACCTGGGTTAGGATTTTATGAAGGGACAAAATAGAAGGGACTACACTTAGTCAAAAATAAAGAATATTTTAAAATAGCACCTCCTGTGTCAGACAGTTTATGAACCTAATCACAGTAGCAGGTGACTGAAGTTGAGCATGAATCTAGGACAGGTGAGGAATATTCAGCATTTGGGATTATCAAGAGGACTTAACCTCAATACCTGAGGTAGGAGTAGAACCTACATTATGTAAACCCTACCATGTTGATGAACAAAGAGCAATGGATGTTTTTTAACATCCATTGAGAAGTAACTTCTATTGGGTATCCAACCATATTGTAAAGCAGCAATGAAAGGCCTAACTTTGGATCATGCATAAATATACATTTAAAATAATTCTTCACAGAAAGTTGAGCTAATTATATGTACTAAATATGCCTTCTCTTCAAAGCAGGGCTAACTACTAGTTATGATGATAACACTGTCGAGTGCTGGCTCCCTGAATACCAACAACACAGCCTGTTGATGGCTTGTTGAGGCAAAGCTGAGTTTGTCACTTATCATGTAAGACAAGACACTACCATGACAGTGCTTCAGCAGTATCTCAGGGAGGCAAGCTCGTAGTTTGTTGAGAACTGGAAGCTTAGTTTAAGGTGGTCTTTTAATTTGGAGGGGTGAGGTTGGAGAGGGGGGATTGGTTAGGACTGGGTCAGGACCATGAAACAGGAAGATAAGACTTCTTCAGGCAAGAGGTTCAAAGAACTTGAGGGTTCAAACTGTTTATTGAAGCTTTCCATTGAAGAGTTAAAGCTATAAATCTGGGCAAAGGTTTCATGAAATAATAAAGTTATGTTCATATAGACAGAACATTTTGAGTGAAACTAAATTTCCAAGCTTCCAATATCCAAACTTCGTGTGTGTATGTTGGGGATGGTGAGGGTGGGGGGAAGTAGGAGGCAAATTATTTTGGTTTTCACATCCTACTAGAAAGTAAAATCCCTGCTTTTTACTGGAAAATGAAATTCTTCAGAGAAGGAATCTTCTACTACCAGTTCCTGGTAAGTACCTGGCACTCAGTAATCACTGGATAGAAGGAAGGAAGGAAGGGAGGGAGGGAAGGAAGAAGGAAGAATTCACAACAGGTTTTCTGCCTTCTCATAGAAGTCCTCATGGGTATTGTTGGAATCAGACTACCAAGTATTTTTTCATGTGGCAAAGAAAATCCTAAATGTAATACAAAATTAATAGAGAAGATTCTGGTGCTTATTGGAAGAGTAAGTTGCTAAAGTATATATTATACAATTTCAGTCTGAAAAGGGGATGCTGCTCCCTCCTAAAATAACAGTTTGGAGGGTCCTCATGTTCCAGTCATTCAAACAATCAAAGCCTACGATGTCAGCACAGAGAAAATCAATATGGAGGAATGGATGCCCTCTCTCCAAAAATAATGCATCCTAGTACATTCATGATTAACATCAACCCCAAGGAGAATTAGCGTGGGGTGGGGAGGAATTCTTGAAGGTGACTGGATTTAAATTTGAAATCACTGGGAAACCACTCTAAGTATGAATAACTAAATGACATTTTCTGCTTCAGACTGAACAGGGGACTAAAGATTAAAATTAAATCTAGTTATGGAAAGATAAAGAAAGTAATATTTTTGCATATCTGTGGTTCTTGCAACTTTTACATTAGTTCACAAACATATATACTTTACCTCTTCAATCAAAGGATTAGACTCCAAAAATTCCTGTGCAAGAAGAATCCACATTTCCAGAAAAAGTAAGTCTTTAAAGGAAAAATAAGTTTGGGCTACCAAGGTTGAATGAAGCTATGTTATTATAAATAAATTTTTGTGTGTTCTTAAAAGCCAAACAATGAAGACAGTGTCCTAAAATCTCTTCTGAGAGTTTTCAACAACATACCTGTATATTTGTCACACTTTGTGGCAGATAATATATTTCTTCCCTCCCCAGTACATATTATATTATATGCCTTTCTGGGAAGATGGATGACTCCTTGGCTTCTTCCTTCTGGGTCACAGGGCAACCCAAAAATACTACAGTAACTTGACTGAATAAAAGCCCTAAGCAACTTCCATTTAAGCAGCTAGGCACATCAAATAGGTACCTCTCAGGCCTCCATCCTACCCACTCACAGAAATTAAGCTCTCCGCCTGATGATTCTATACTAGAACATGTGCACCTTTCCGTCTTCCAGCCAATGTGAGGCAGTTCTAACTTGGCCTCAACTACCTTAGCTCTCCCAAAACTGCATTTTAAAAATCCCCCTGGTCTGCCACCTGTTTTACCTCTTTTTCTTCTTCTTCTTCTTTTTTTTTTTTTAAATTCCAAACTTCTCACTGCCTCTTTTTCAAACTATCCCCAACAGGTGTGCATCTAATCAAAGTAAGATTCTCCTGATTGTAGAAAAGTGTACAAAAGTAAATCCACATATGTACAATTTCATGAAGGGGAAATTGCATTTGGTAAGGGCTTTTTGTAAAGGTAATTATGTGTGAAAACCGCTATAGCAGTTCTATGGACAAAATGCTAGAGAAGCACTCAAAATAACTTTGAAACCAGCATTAAGCAGCTGGAGTCAAGAAGAATTTGTTGCAGTGGAAACACATGCCAGGAAAATTCATATTTCCAAATAATATGTCTTTGAGGAATAAATAAGTTCAGACAGCCAAGGTTGTGAATGTTATTAACTTTCAGTAGAAACTAGTTTGGTGCCTACAAATCTGCTGATAATGAAACCATAGTCAGATTAACATGTTTCATTTATTGATCCACTAATTCAACAAATATTATTAGAAACCTAATATGTTTTAACATCTGTGTGGAGCACTGGGAATACAGAGGCAAGCAAATACACCTTCTGACTCTGCACTCAGGAACTTGGAGTCTCATTTCCCTATGCAATGGCTGACTTTTGCCAACAGAAAGCAGCGGGTCCCCAAGGAGGGGAAAAAGCTGTTTTCTTTCTTCAATTTGTTGTGCTTTTAAAGCTACATAGTCAGTCTAAAATGCAGTCCAAATTTTTGTTCTCACGATCATTTAACACTTCAAACGTTTTCCATAACTTTTTTTGTTGATGTTTTAAAATCCAATCTTTAGTAGTATCCCTCTTTCAGAAAGTTTAATCCTAGAGGAATATCCCTGGATTGCATTTTTCCCATCAATAAATTTTAAATTCATTACTGCAATAGGAAAGTCACAATCCTACCATTTCTATAGGATTCATGATCTACTCTACCCATGATGCAGAGGAAACCATAATTCACCCTTCATTGAAACTGGTTCATTCATTGATTCTCAGATGTAGGGATTCATTTGAATGAACAGTTCATGAGCAATTACTATAGACCTGACAATGAATTGAGCCATAAGAATACATAAAAAGACATAAACTCTGCCAAATAACTTCTATACTACCACTACAAATACTAATACTACTAGTATTACCATCACTGCTAATACTAGAAGCAATAACTCACTATCAATGAACAAAGTACATCTAGAGAAAGAATTGACCAGTTCTGCCAAAGTAAACTGATCAAAATTTTGCAGAAGAGGAAATGTTTTATCTAGTTCTCAATAAATACATTGCATTTTGCCCTAAATTATAACTTGTCTTTGAAACGAAGTTTTATGAGATGTGTTCCTGAATTCTGAAGCACTGTGTTTGCTTGTGAGTAGTATACTTTGACATTTCTTTTGACCCAAGTATCCCAACAAGTAATAATATGGTCTTTAATTTGATTAGCCAATTGCAAAGCACACTCTTAACCATTCAACTTTTTCCTTAAGAATGAGCAATCTATAGGAGTTACTTATTGACTGAATTATTCTGATGAATGCTTTGATGTCAGAAGGTTCTGCAAAAGTTAACACAGTTTTGACAAGAGAATGCACTGGTCATAGTAAACACCTTATTCCAACACAGGAGACAACTCTATACATGAATATCACAAGATGGTCAATATCAAAATCAGATTGACTATATTCTTTGAATTGAAGATGGAGAAGCTCAAACAGTCAGCAGAAACAAGACCTAGAGCTAACTGTGGCTCAGATCATGAACTCCTTATTGCAAAATCCAGGATTAAGTTGAAGAAAGTTGGGAAAAACACTAGACCATTTGAGTATGACCTAGATAAAATCCCTTATGATTATACAGTGCTGGTGACTAATAGATTCAAGGGATTAGTTCTGGTAGACAGAATGCCTGAAGAATGATGGGTGGGGGTCTGTAACACTGTACAGGAAGAAGTGACCAAAACCATCCCCAAGAGAAAGAAATGCAAGAAGGCAAAGGAATTGTCTGAAGGGATCTTACAAATAGGTGAGAAAAGAGGAGAAGCAAAAGGCAAAGGAGAAAGGGAAAGATATACCCAACTGAACGCAGAGTTCCAGAGAATAGAAAGAAAAGACAAGAAAGCCTTCTTAAGTGAAAAATGCAAAGAAATAGAGGAAAACAGTAGAATGGGAAAGACTAGAGATCTCTTCAAGAAAATCAGAGATAGCAATGGAATATTTCATGCAAAGATGGGCTCAATAAAGGACAGAAACAGCAAGGACCTAACAGAAGCAGAAGAGGTTAAGAAGAGGTAGCAAGAATACACAGAATAACTGTACAAAAAAGGCCTTAGTGACCCAGATAACCACAATGGTGTGGTCACCCACCTAGAGCCAGACGTCCTGGAGTGTGAAGTCAAGTGGGCCTTTGGAAGCATTATTACAAACAAAGCTAGTGGAGGTGATGGAATTCCAGCTGAGCTATTTCAAGTCCTAAAAAATGATGCTGTTAAAGTGCTGCACTCAATATGCCAGCAAATTTAGAAAACTCAGCAGTAGCCACAGGACTGGAAAAGTATGGTTTTCATTCCAATCCCAAAGAAAGGCAATGCCAAAAGATGTTCAAACTACCACACAATTGCACTCATTTCACATGCTAGCAGAGTAATGCTGAAAATCCTTCAAGCTAGGCTTCAATAGTACGTGAACCAAGAACTTCCAGATGTACAAGCTGGATTTAGAAAAGGCAGAGGGACTCAGAGATCAAATTGCCAACATCCACTGGATCACAGAAAAAGCAAGGGAATTCCAGAAAAGCATCTACTTCTGCTTCATTAACTACACCAAAGCTTTTGACTATGTGGATCACAACAATCTGTACAAAAATTTTTAAGAGGTGGGAATACCACACTACCTTACCTGTCTCCTGAGAAACCTGCACACATGTCAAGAAGCATCAGTGATAACCAGACACAGAACAGACTGGTTTAGAACTGGGAAAGGAGTACATCAAAGCTGTATATTGTTACCCTGCTTATTTAATTTCTAAGCAGAGTACCTCATGTGAAATGCTGGGCTGGATGACTCACAAGCTGGGATCAAGATTGGCAGGAGAAATATCAACAACCTCAAATAGGCAGCTGATACCACTGTAATGGCAGAAAGTGAAGAGGAACTAAAGAGCCTCTTGATGAGGGTGAATGAGAATGAAAAAGCTGATTTAAAACTCACATTCATACATTGACATGAATCTGCCACGGGTGTACATGTGTTCTCCACCCTGAACCCCCCTCCCACCTCCCTCCCCATTCCATCCTTCTGGGTCATCCCAGTGCACCAGCCCCGAGCACCCTGAGGAATGGAGAATGACCGACCAATGGATGGAAAAATCTTAACAAGAATGGTGAGGAGAACTTACCCCCACAAATGGTAGTGTCTTCAACCTAGTCAGGTAGTCTTATAGGGTCTTATTGTGGGAACTTGAAGTCCACTGAAGTTTTCCCCAGCAAAAGGCAAGATGCTTCTTCATTTTCTTTGTGTATCATTAAGTGTGTTTTTACCTACAACAAAGCACTTATAATATTTTCTTCTGTCCATTACCATTTCTCCATGGATCACCATCAGCCTGTGACAACTATACAGGCTATTATCTGATATGTAAATAAATACCATTGCTCTTGATTTTAAAATGTTCCACACCATTAGCTTCCAATATAGTCACTCTCAGAATCTCTAAAATACATACGAAAACACTCCCTTCCCAAGGGCAAAAACTTCAATACTGAAAATAGTGTCTTATGTGCAGCTAAATGCCAAAATCTCAGAGAAATACAAAGTATAAGAAAAACAGACTTGAACTGAGAAACACTACTCCAATTTTATCTTACAAAAAGAGATTATCTATAAAAAAGGAAGAAAATGAATTATATCTTAATTTTTACACCACTACTGTAAGTGTGACCCAGCTTAAGAAAGGGTTAGTTGCTCAGTCATATCCGACTGTTTGCAACCCCATGGACTGTAGCCCACCAGGCTCCTCTGTCCATGGAATTCTCCAGACAAGAATACTGGAGTGGGTTGCCATTCTCTTCTCTAGGAGATCTTCCTGACCCAAGGATCAAACATGGGTCTCCTGCATTGCAGAAGGCAGATTCTTTGTCTTCGGAGCCACTGGGGAAGCCCCCAATTTTAAGAGTTGAAAACAAAACAATAAAATAAATATAAGGAGTCATCACCTCTATCCTACTGCTTCCATTGGTACTCATCACACCCTTCTACCCTAAAACCTTTCTAAATTCTTTTCGTGAGAGCAACTCACAGGAAAAAAAGTAGGATGGAAGGAGGGAAATGTCAATGCACACTGAACCTTAGAAGGTCTGATCCCCTGAATTAAGTTTTATACACAGACAAAAAGAACTCTGAAAATGTGCATGCAGAAACAATTTTTTTTTAATTTCTTCTACCCCTAATGACAAATATAATAGGGAATGTGGTCTACCTAATGAAGAGCAGAACTTCTGGCAAATGGCTAATCATCTCTGCCTTATGTATGGCTCTACCAGACCAATTTCAGATAGATATTAAAATTTGTTCAGGAGCTGGTATACCACCCTACTCTCCTTCTGTAGATCTACAAGAGAAATTTGCTCACTGTTCAAGACTATAGCAAATGGAATTAGCATTTTGAACAGCCGGGATAGTATCCAGATTAAAGTTTTAGAGAAGTGTTCTCAATTCAGTTAGCTCCAGAGTCTCCTTTTTATGACAAATAGTTTGTAGAATCCTCCTTTACTCCTGAAACCAAATTCATATATGTTATAAGCTATTTACACAAATAATATCCAAAAATATTACTATAATTCCATAACTATACTATAAAGTAAAAAGAGTGGAAAGGTAATTTATAATAAAATGATATGCATTTCTAGATGAAAACGCTCAGGTATAATAACAAGAAGCCATATGAAGCAGTCAGATGTTTGTGTCTATACTTAGAATCAGCATGAATGCAACAACTACAAATGGACTCAGGTACAGGTGCGTTGCATTGGCAACTCATAAGCCACAAATGGCGTTGCCATTGGTGACATGATTTTCTGAAACAGTGAGCAAGTCTTGATAGAGTTCTAACAAAACAAATTGCAATCTTTTCTCAATTTACAATATGGATGCATTCCTAGAAATCGCAGGGTATAATAAATTATGTGTTTATATATAAGGTGGAATTAGGCTTTAGGTCCAAATAATTGTAAGAATACTTGTTTCACCTACATGAATGTCTGGTAGGATATTTGAAAACCATGTGAGAGGCAGAACTGTACTCATTTCATGGGCTATCCAGCACACTGCAGGACGTCTTAAATCACTGACCTCCACACACTACCAAATATCACAATGAGCAAAGATGCAACCACAAATTTAAAAATGCCCCAAGATGTGGTACTTTCCTGTTAAGAATGACTAAGAAAAGAAGAAAGCAAGTGGTTAGTGTGCAGAAGTCAAAAAAAAAGAGATAAGAAATGAGTCAGAGTGGTAAGAAAGGACAAGATTATTGTGCTGTTTTTATGTTCAACTATTGTGGGAAACTGTCAGAGATTTTTATGAAGGAAGGAATATGATTTTAAAATATCACTTAGTTTACTGTGTATAGCATGAATTCTAAACGTCCAAGGGTGGAGGGATCTACAGACCAATTAGGAAGCCATTGCAAGTAAATCTGGAAAGATGATAATGTCTTGTGCTAAGATGACAGAAATGATATGGAGAAACTGGTGTATTTACAGTTTTTAGATTTGTGATGAAGACAAGAGAAGTGACTGATAAAGTCAGGTGTGGAAGGTGAGGGAAAGGGAAATCAAGAATTGTTCATAAATGTTTTGGCAACTAGAGAAAGGGTGGACATTTTATGAAATGTAAAACATAGGAAATTGATGAAGGTTTGATGAAAAAACAAGAGTTCACTTTTGTTTTAAACATTTTGAGATGCCTACCAGATATGCCAGTGAAGTGTGAGGTAGGCAGGTGTATATATTGGTCTGGAGTTCAGAGAAGCAATAAAAGGAATTAAATAAGTGAGAGAAAGTGTATAGATGGATCAACCTGGGAGACTTAGAAAGAGTAACCAGTGAGGAAGGAAAATATGGTAATGCTAAATTTTTTTGGAAGGTGGAACATCCTTGTTTTATACTGAATTGTTGAATTATACTTGAATTATACTGAAAGGTTGAGTAAGATGAGAGTGGGAAGTGATCATTGATGTTGGTACAGCCTTTCTACCCACCTGCACTCACTAAAAGCACATCACTGAGGAATACCTGCAACTTTGACTAGGGACAATATTTCTGGACACAGGATCACAGTTAACTCACATGGAGGACAAACTAAAAGTACAAGAGAGGTAATGCCCCAAAGTAGTTTCCAACCAGTGATGAGTAAGGAATTGTTAGATAAATAGCCCAGCTTCTTCACCACTAAGGGAGGAAGACTCTGAAGTATGTTCTATACTATTTCTCATAGATTACTCGCCAAGGATTGAACTCCATGTGCCTACACTGGTAACTATCTTGTAACATACATCTTATTGAATTCCTTCCCTTGCTATCTTCTTCCCTGCTAGTGTTTCTTGGGATGACATATTAATTCAACACACATTTATGATTTCAACTTTGTTAAAATACATAAATTGATGAAAGTCTGATATAAAACAACTAAATTGCTGGTATTGGTTTATTTTGGGTGGTGAGTATATCAGGGGGGATTCTTTGCATTGCTAATGGCAGGAAACCCATCCCATAGCTATTTAGTCACTAAGTCATGTCCAACTCTTTTGCAACTCCATGGACTGTAGCCAGCCAGGCTCTTCTGTCCATGGAATTCTCCAGGCAACTCCATGGACTGTAGCCAGCCAGGCTCTTCTGTCCATGGAATTCTCCAGGCAAGCATATTGGAGTGGGTTGCCATTTCCTCCTCCAGGGGCTCTTCCCAACCCAGGAATCAAGCCCACAATCTCCTGCTAGCAGGCAGATTCTTTACCACTGAGCCACCAGGGAAGCCTAATAATATTTTCTGTATATTCAAAAGCACAGTCTGCCCATCTTATGATCTCACAATATTCTGTGTTTCTTTCTACACCTCTCACCCTTCAGATTGTTTAGTGTCTTCTCCAACTAGACTGCATATTTAATGAGGACAGGGAATCTATCCCCAGCTTCTAATGCTGTAGGAAATTTAAATTACAAGAAAGGAAACCCCCGTTGCTTTATCCTTTGTTGAAACTGAGATCCCAGAAATTCTATGTCTAGAAAACTAACAGTAAGCTATATATAATATATGCTTACAAGTACTTTAAAAAATTATAGTAAAGCAAAACCAAAAGAGTGGAAAGGAATATTTCAAAATGTTGAATAGCTTTCTTATATTGTACCAGAAGCAGAAAAAATGAGCAGATAATGGTTTTCAACTTTCCATATTTTGAGAACAATATGAAAGAATCGTGTATTACATTTATAATAAAAACATTTTTAATGACAAAATTATCTACTGCTCGGATTCATGAAGAAAAGATGTACACTTAAGTTAAAATTACAAAGGTTACTTCTTATAACTCCCAGCTGACATTCTCAGAGAGATCACCTAACTCTGGTTTTCAAACATTTTTAGCATTTGAACTTTTTTTCAGCTGGAGTCTTATGTGAAACCTGATACATAGAACAGTTGCAAACAGAATTTTCTGGTTGAAGTAGGATGGGAAACAAAGGCAAGCCACTGAGACACCACACTTCTCCTGCCTACCCTCCCAGAGCAGCCCTGAGATGTACCCAAAGAACCTAAGGCTACAGAGAACATAGTTTGAAAACTGTGGATCTTGTTCAAACATGGCAAGGATGACAAATCCAAGCCCCATAATCTACCAGTTGAAACCCCAAACAGACTGGTAGCCCCCAAATCCTGATGAGATTGTGAGTCTGTATTTTTAAATACATAAATTGGTTCAAAAGTATGTAATGGATATTTTGGCCACCTGATGGGAAAAGCTGACTCACTGGAAAAGATCCTGATGCTGGGAAAGATTGAGAGCAGGAGGAGAAAAGGGCAGCAGAGGATGAGATGGTTAGGTAGCATCACCAACTCAGTGGACATGAATTTGAGCCAATTTCAGGAGATAATGAAGGACAGGGAAGCCTGATGAGCTACAGTCCATGGGGTCACAAAAGAGTAAGATATGACTAGGAGACTGAGCAACAAGGACCTTTTGATCATGGGAAAGGTAGTTTATTTATTTTAATATAAAGTCTGTATCTCCTCTCCTCTTTTCTCTCTCTTCCTTCTCTTTCCTCTTCCTCCTTTTCTCCCCCTTCCTTTCTCTCTGTCTATCTCATTCTCTCTCTAACCCCCTTCTCTCTTCTCTCACATTCCCTCCTAGAACAATTCAGCTTTAAAGCCATGAAGTGGAATTGAGTACAGTAAATTTTCTAACCAGGATAGAGGAGATAGAGCCCAGAGCAGGAAGCAAAAGTCCAAGCAGGTTGGAATGACAACCATGCAGAAGGCAATGCTGCAGTGGTCAGGCGTCAGGAGTCAGAACTCAGCACAGTGAGAAGAACATCTGCATTTGGGGTGAAAGTCAGGAGATGTCAAAGCTGGCAGAATTAGGGAATACACAGATAGATAGACTGACAGATGTATAAATATGAATAATAGAGAAATAAATACAAATGAGAAGGCATGGGAACAGTGACATCCCAATAACCATGCATACAGAAGTTGTTTTCTAAATACCACTAAGTGGAACTTGGCTCCTTGGAGAAACAGCTCAACTCCATGACTAGGGCAAAAAAAGTTCCCTATAAGGTTGGAACATCTTTTTGTACCAGAAAGCAAGCGTGTTCAAAACAGATGGTAATATGTCCAAAAAGGACATAGAAGCTGGCTTGAGGGGCTCCCACTGAACAAATCTGGAAGTTTAAACATCAAAATAAATACTGGCAATTACAGCCAGTTGAATAGAAAACAATGAATTCATACTAATATAAGTAACTAAATAAATAAACTGAAAGTGTGATGTCTAAATAAATGAATAGGAAGCCTTACAAAGACTAGAATATTTACATAGTTGCAAAGTATCATCTCTAACAAATAATTACTAATTACAAAGGGGAAAAGAGTAACAATACTGTAGAGAAGCCTGACAGATACCATCTTTATCAAACAATCAAAGTAATAGCATCAGTAGCTAGACAAATCAAAATTTACCTAATAAAGTACAATGAAAGAACACAGCATCACTGTTGTGATATTCCTGCCAAATTTGCGTAACTTGAATCCATTCGTGAGCAAACATCAGACAAAGTTGAACAGAGGGACATTCTACAAATTAAGAGGCCTGTAATCTTCAAAATTTTTAAGGTCATGAAAACCAAGGGAAAAGGTAACTCTTTTGGATCTAAGGGGACTAAATAGTCATGACAACTAAATGCAAGATGTGCTCCTGAAATGACATTACTGAGAAAACCTGTAAAACTTGAATGAGATGTCATATATAAATGTCAAGTTTCTGATTTTGATGATTTTATTGTGGTTATTGTAGAAAAACATTCTGGTGGTAGGAAATACACACTAAAATATCCACAGTTGATGGGTCATGAGATTAGCAACTTAACTCTTCAATAGTGCAGGAACACCAAAGTCCTTCATACAGTACTTGAAACTTTTCTGTAAGTTTGAGATGACTCAAAACTTAAAAAATTACTCTCTAGGGTAGATTTTTCACTAAGGAATATCTTGCAAACCAAATCCTAATCTTTTATGATGGTAAGTCCCTACTCCTCTTGTTCTAAACTTGAGTGAGGTGTTTAATTCTCCCAATTATTAGGTTCAGCACTACCCTGTATATAGATCATGTTTGTCCATTGGCAGGGAAAATATATGAAACTCTATTTTCCACTTTAAACATTCTCTAGTCACTTTATTGGTGTCAAAACTTTGCACCCTTGCCTCTTGACCTGCCATCTAGAAACTGGGTTTCAGCCTGTTTTCCCCTAGCTTCTTTGACTAAGTCCTTGGCATTCAGTCAATGTTTTGTTTTATTTTCCACTTAGTCAACAAAAAGATAGAAAGATATTTAATGGGCATCAACTATGTGCCAGACACTGTGCTAGACACATGATAAAGAAATATCTAAGACCCTTCTTATGAACACCCAGGATTGAAACTGACAGGGATGATAATTTCCAAGAAAAGCTCATTTCCAAGGTAATGTGTGTTAGTCTTCACACACACACACACACACACACACACACACACACATATTAGAAGGGAAAAAATTATAAAGAAAAGGACTTACAAATTGTTATTCTGAGGCAATTCCCATTGGAATGGACAGCACAGTTCTGGAAAATAAACGACCAGTACCTGAGCCTATTAAACTGCTGTGACTCATCCCTAAGTATCTCATTTGGCTTATGATGCTTCTGAATCAATTCTATTAAAAATACCATTAACACTTGCTTACATCATTTACATAATGCAAAGGGACTAAATTAAAAGAGTTGGGAACAAATGATCTATCTCAAAGCCTGGAGCTGTGCTATCGTATGCCCAGGGATTTCTAGTTCTTATTGCAACATGCTCCCTGGCACCAGTGAATGGGTAGGAAGAGCTGTCACCTTACAGCTCCTTAAAGTATCTCAAGCTAATTTGTAATGACTTGTCTCGTCCTTAAATGCTACCATTTGTAAGCAACATACCCATACCTGTGAATAACTTACAAGCATACACACCCTGCCCCAGGCTGAACTGCTCTTAAAGAATCCTGGAAGGATGATTCTAGTGCTGAGTCATGCACTGGTTTCCAAACTTCTCAAGATAATTCCATAGTTAGAGTCTTGTCTAAGGCTGTTTACACATTGCACATGATATATTTTAATTAAAATATTTTTGCTTTATTTTAAAAATGACTTCATAGGTGATTAAAATACAATATCTGGACCATCTTGTCTAGAAAAGCTACACAAGTATTCCACCCAGATCTCACTTCTATCCGAGGTCCATAGGTACCACTGCTCTGTTTAGACCATATCTCTCAAGAGGCAGGCTTCCAATTTGACATGATTAACCAAATGGTCCCCCTTTGCAACCTTTTTTCTCTGTTTATATTAGATCTCTGGCTCCTGTAACCTAATCTACTTTAAAACCCAGTCACCCAAACTTGTTCCTTGCTTGCTCACTCTCCTGCAATACATCATATGCAAAAATGACCAGAGAGACTTCTAATCCCTAATCAAAGAAATGAGCTAGGAAATGAGAGAAAATCCCATTCACTACTAAGTTTCTGGCAGTTTCAAAGTATTGTAAAGCCCACTCCTGGTAATACCTTATGTATTTACGCAGCTATCCCTACACATGGTGAGAGAGAATGTAGTGTAGGACCCACAGCACCATAGGAGAAGGAAACGCAGATAGGCTGTTGTCAATCCTGGTGGTCTCTAGACTCCAGATATTGCAATCATTTCACACTGCACTGTGAATGGTGTTGGGAAAGAATATTTTAACCAGATGTAGACAAAGAGATAATTTACATTTAATCATAAAGCTTCATAAAGGACCCTCAACAATGAGCAAGTTTATCCTACTGCCTTCAGATTAGTGTATCATCATTGCCAACACTAAGAAACCCATGGAGTTATGTGCCTCCAAATTCCCCGTTTTTCAGAGCTCTATTGTTTTTGACCCTTGAAATGTTAGAAAATTGTTAGGCATGTGTATATTATTTCTTGATTACACTCAGCGTATCTGCTTCCCCAACAGGTTGTGAACTTGTCAAGGACAGAAAATAGCTCTGTCTGCCTTTTCTGCTGTAGCCCCTGCACATGACTAGTGCCTGAAACTGACTAGTCACACTCAATAAATACTTTCTGAGTTATGAATGAATTTTTTTTAAAGGTTCATAAAAGGTATAGGCTAAGTTTTGCTGCTGCTGTTTAGCCCCTTCAGTCATGTCCGACTCTGTGTAACCCCATGGACTGTAGCCCACCAGGCTCCTCTGTCCACGGAATTCTCCAGGCAAGAGTACTGCGGTGGGCTGCCATGCCCACCTCCAGGGGATCTTCCCAACCCAGGGATCCAAATGGGGGCGCCTGCATTGCAGGCAGATTGTTTACCACTGAGCCACCAGGGAAGGCCTAGGTTAAGCTTTAGCACCCTGGAAATCTAGAGATTTATCTGTATGCCCAACAGAAATAATCCTTTACTATTTAAACTGAACACTCCTGTTTTTCTAAAATTCAAAAGCAAATGGTAAAACTATTCTACATAAAGAAAAGCTGTACACATTTGGAAATGCCAGTTAGGAGCTGGGTACAGATGCCTGCAACCCAAGTGGGGAGCTAAGTCAAGGCTGGTTACAGGTTTTGTAAACCTTTAGGTAAGCCTGGTTTATCACTCCTAGTGTGTATCTTCCAGAGGTCCCTACTGAGAGACTAGTATGCTATTCCTGCTTGACAGTTTTTGCCTCTTTATCTCCATTTGTTGTTGTTTAATCACTAAGTCATATCTAAATCTTCATGACCCCATGGACTGTAGCCTGCCAAACTCCTATACCCATGGGATTTCCCAGACAAGAATACTGGAATAGGTTGCCATTCTCTTCTCCAGGGGATCTTCCTGAGCCAGGGATCAAACCCCGGTCTCCTGCATTGCAGGCAGATCTCTACTATCTGAGCCACCAGTGAAAATCATGTCCAAATGACTGAGCCACTGAGCCACCAGGAAAGTGCCTTTATCTCTATGACTGTCAAAAGCCCCAAACCACTTTTCAGAGACTTTTCAGTTTGTTTTTTAAACTCTTTCTCTTCACAGCTTAAGAATATTACACACACACACACACACACACACACACACACACACCAAAGAAAAATCTTAAACGGTTGAATTTCTTTTTCTATACCTTCCCTCTCTCCAGGATCTTGGTCCCTCAAGTCCTGACGGCCTCCATAACCTGTAGCTCCATTTTGGCCCCCCTTGCACTGTGACATGCTCAGAAGTTCTGCTGGGTTCTTCCTTAGCTACAGCCCCCTGCTGGATTCTGAGCCTCCCCGCAAAGGCCAAGAATTGGTGAATATCCCAGGGATATTTACCAAAACAGCTCACAAAATATCAGCTCATCTCTCAGTAATTATCTTCTTTTCCATTTAACTTTGGCCACTCAGTCATCTCAGCTATTCTCTAAACTCTTCAGACAGATCATTTTTATGTATTCTCCAACTTTTCTGGCATTCAAAGTGGGAGTACTGTTCTGCCATAAACTACTACATCATGTACTTTGGGATCTTTTATGATTTGATTTTTTTCTGAATATTCATCTTGGTTTGAAAGAATGTAACTTAAATGCAAGTTCATAAAGGAAGTTTGTAACTCCTATCTCATGTTTCTGTAGCATGGACATGATTTGAATAATGTAGAAAAGGGATGCCTGCCTCAAAGTGTTTTAGCCATATATACCTGTTACTTAAGATCCAACTATAAAAAAGACATTTAGGGCATTGTCTCTGTTGATATACAGATATCTCTAGAAGAAGCTTGCTGTCATTAGCATTGATGATGATGGACATCAGGCATCTATGAAGGGAGGAAGACAGAGGGGAAAATATGGGTCTGAATCCTGTTAAGCAGAGAATTCTAAGACTAGACTTAAGCTACAAGGCACCTAGGAAAAAAGAAAGGACAATATGAGGAAAACACAGTGAGAATATTAAGCTTTCCTACATTATCTTTCCCAGGACTGATTCTAATTTGTAGTGTTACTGTACCTCTATCCAGATTAATAAATATTAGAAGTATCATGTCTGCTGAGGCTAGACACTCTTCCCAGGGGTGGATATAGAAGAAATTTGTCTGCCTACTTTTCAGAGGGTGTGTAACCCAACTAGCCCTAAACTAGTCTCTACCTTTCTATTTTTCTCTTTAGTAGAGGAAATTTTTCATTGACCCAGGAGGTTAACATTTATTGTCTGTATTTTGCTTTAACAATCATGAAACCTATGACAGAGCCTTGTGATTGCACACACAAAAAAGTAACAAACAGGACTGAAATAAGATTTTTGATCTTTAAATGTTAGTGGCACAAGCAACATATGCTAAATCAATTTCTGTATATCCAAACTTTGGATTTAGTTTAGGTTTGAATTAATAGAAAATTCTGTTACTCATTATGAAATGGGTGTGTTTCCTGTTACCAAGGAAATAGGAGCTGGTCTGCATCAAGATGCTTCATACAGAGACAGAAAAACCACAAATCAGTGTTTGTGATCAATGTTAGATCTCCAACTAGCATGTTGCAGCTGCTTGCAGCTCTGCTGGGATAAAGAACTGACACCTGTTACTTGATGAGGTCTACATGGGGTGGATCAAGCCACGAGAGGAAAGCCACAAGGCTGAACTGCTGCAGATTTTTTTTTTTTTTTCAAAATTAAGAAAAGTGGTTACAATCCCTGTCAATCTTGGACCCTCATGGTCAAATCTGTCGTAAGACCAAGAGATAGCACCTATATCTCAAAAATTGATGGGCAGAAAGAAATGGAAAAATATTCTGACCAGTAATGACAGATTTCAAACTGAGGTAGGGTGGGGAGGCAGAAAATAATCTTTAGTAATCTCCTACCATATACCTATTAGACTTATTTACATGCTAACATTTAACTTTAGTATCATTTCTATTAGTTAGAGTAACATTTTTAAAAAGTAATATTAGAGGCTCTGAAAAATTAGATCATTTATCCAAGATGATCCTTGCTAAGGAGTGGTAGATTTGAGATCTAAACCTTGGCAGTTCCAATTTTGCAGCTCATATGTCTTCCATTACCCCATGGTGTTGAAATATCCACTTCGTATCATCGTTTCATTTGAACCTTACAAGGACCATACAACTGTGTTGGCCAAATTCAACACCTTTTAAAATAACACGGCAGCAGAAGTCTAAGATGGTCGGATGGGAAGATCCTGAGCTCATCTCCCATGGACACACCAACTCTACAGCTACATATGAAAAAATTCTTCTTGAAAAAGAAGTGAAAACTAGTTGCACTGCTCCTCAACAACAAGGGATAAAAGAACCACATCAAGATGGGTAGGAAAGGCAGGGACATGGTCTCATGAAAACCCCAACCCCGGTGTGGTGCTTCACAATAGAAGGGGTGCCCACAAGTCTGGAGTTTCTCCCAGAGGAGCAAGTGGGTTGTACTTGACAACAACTACCCCAACCCTTGGGACTTGCATCAGAGACAAGGCCTCAAAATATCTGGCTTAGAAAACCAACGGACCTTATGTCCAAGGGACACAAAGGGCTATGGAGAACTGAGATTCTCCTTTTGAAGGGCTTATGTGAAGTCTCACTTACCTGGGGCCCAGCACAAAAGCAGCAGTTTGAAAGTGTCTAGACTATATGAGAAGGAGATTCACTTGCTAATTTTAAAGCATCTGCTAGACGGGTAGTGGATAGACAGGACTCTCTCCTGAGACAGAGGAGCTGGTGGATGCTACCTTTGCACTCTCCCTCCAGTCTGCTAGCACACACATGGCATCTTCCCACTGTCTTGCTAAGACCTGTCCTGTTGAAACTGGTGAGTGGGGCTCCCACTCCCTTACTAAAGCTGGTGGGCAAATGCAATCCACACAGGAGATGACCCTTATTACCTCGCCCTGGTGGCCAAGAAGGCTTGCATTGCTCTCCATGGGACTGTAACAATTGAAAACTCAGTTTCTAGCAGGGAACCACCCCCAGGTTGTTGCACAGTCAGCAAATGGAAACACTCCAAAAAGGCCTATTTACTTGTCCTTGAGTTTCAGCCTGAGCTTCAGGCTTGTCATACATCTAGAAGCTAGAAGTCTCTCTCAGGGAATGTAGATGGATAACACTATCCTTGTGCACTCCTTTGGCCTCACTACAGCTCAACAATACCTTCCAGAAAAGAGGTAATATACACTCCTCTGGGGACCAGATTTATGCAACTGTCACCCAGAAAAAAACTCTAGATTTCGTGGTCTGGATCCCAGCAGGGTTTACAGTTGCAGCCCCACAGGACTATATATATTCACATATTTTAAAAGTTGATGCCTGAGGATTTGGCTTCCAATCAGTCTGAAGCTGGGTGTTAAATGATATTCCTCCCCTTGAAACACTGATAGGTCTTGGCATACACTCAACAACAGGGAACTATCAAGAACAAATCAACCTGCTTAGACAATCACAAAGGTTCAAGAGACAACAAAGAGCTAGGTTGAATGATAAGATTCATCACTTACACAAGGCCACTTCTTCAAGACTGGGAGAGGTAGGTGTTTCACATAATAAATAGGAACAAACACATGGAATTCAGTAAAAAGAGGAATAGGTTTTCTGAAAAAATGAATAAGATAAACCTCAGAAAAAGGCCTTAATGAAACAAAGATAATTAATCTACCTGATAAAGAATTAAAAGTAATGGTCATAGAGAGAGAAAGTAGGTCAAGATGATATAGGAGGCAGAATCTTACCTCCTTCCACAAGCACATCAAAACTACAACTACATATAGAGCAACTCTCTCTGAGAATGACCTGATGTCTAGCAGAATGGCTCTGATCTAGTTGGGACCCCACCTCTGGTGAGTGACCCAAAAGAGGAGGAAGATATCACAGTTTGGGGA
Source organism: Odocoileus virginianus (assembly GCF_023699985.2). Taxonomy (NCBI): domain Eukaryota; kingdom Metazoa; phylum Chordata; class Mammalia; order Artiodactyla; family Cervidae; genus Odocoileus; species Odocoileus virginianus. The sequence continues at coordinate 39,757,592 of NC_069686.1, read as the reverse complement.
ATCCTTCTTAAGGAGTAAGAAGTTTGAGCTGAAGTACTGAATACCTCAGCCCTGGCATCTGACATTGGGAAGATAAGTACCCTTGGCTGGTTTGAGTACCAGTGGGGCTTAACAGCAACCCACTCCAGTATTCCTGCCTGGAGAATCCCCATCCCTGGCAGGCTACAGTCCATAGGGTCTCAAAAAATCAGACATAACTGAAGTGACTTAGCAGGCAAGCAGGCAGGGGCTTAACAGACATAGACAATCACTCTTGAAGAGAATATATACAGACTTGCTTATCCCCAGTCATAGCAGAAAGGCAGCAGATTGAAAACCACCTGGTACTCTGGCCAGCCTGCCAGAACCACCCCAGTGAACCCTTCAGCCTATACTGGGCTCCTGCTCCAGCACTGCTCTCCACTAAGGCAGACACTGTCATTGTACCATGGAGAAGCAGAGCTCACTCAGAAGAGCAATTCTAGCCCCTCAGGCCCTGCACTCACCCCTTGACATGGGGGAGACCTCCATCAAGCCTCAAAGAAACAGAATGAACTCAGAACTGCAGTTCTAGTTCCTCAGGCTCCTCCCATCCCATGCTCACCCCTGCACCCTTGGCCAAAGTGAAAGTGAAAGTCAGTCATGTCCTACTATTTGTGACCCCATGGACTAAACAGTCCAAGGAATTCTATAGGCCAGAATACTGGAGTGGGTAGCCATTCCCCTTTTCAGGGGATCTTTACAACCCAGAGATTGAACTCAGGTCTGCCACATCGCAGGCAGATTCTTTACCAACTGATCCACAAGGGAAGCCCACACCCTTGACCAAGGAAGAGTCAATAACAGACTGGATAAAGCAGAAGAATGAATTAGGGCAGTGGAGCTCATCAAAAGAGAGCAGAAAAAGAGTATTAATATGACAGCTTGAGGGACCAATAGAATGACATCAGCCAGAATAGCATTTGTACTACAGGAGTTTCAGGAGGCAAATACAGAGAGAAAGAAGCAGAAAACTTGTTTTAAAAAATAATGACTTGCAATCCCTATCAAGCTACCAATGGTATTTTTCACAGAACTAGAACAATTAATTTCACAATTTTTATGGAAATACAAAAAACCTCGAATAGCCAAAGTAATCTTGAGAAAGAAGAATGGAACTGGAGGAATCAACCTGCCTGACTTCAGACTATACTACAAAGCCACAGTCATCAAGACAGTATGGTACTGGCACAAAGACAGAAATATAGATCAATGGAACAGAATAGAAAGCCCAGAGATAAATCCACAAACCTGTTGACACCTTATCTTCGACAAAGGAGGCAAGGATATACAATGGAAAAAAGACAACCTCTTTAACAAATGGTGCTGAGAAAACTGGTCAACCACTGGTAGAAGAATGAAACTAGAACACTTTCTAACACCATACACAAAAATAAACTCAAAATGGATTAAAGATCTAAATGTAAGACCAGAAACTATAAAACTCCTAGAGGAGAACATAGGCAAAACACTCTCTGACATAAATCACAGAAGGATCCTCTATGACCCACCTCCCAGAATATTGGAAATAAAAGCAAAAATAAACAAATGGGACCTAATGAAACTTAAAAGCTTTTGCACAACAAAGGAAACTATAAGCAAGGTGTAAAGACAGCCCTCAGATTGGGAGAAAATAATAGCAAACGAAGCAACAGACAAAGGATTAATCTCAAAAATATACAAGCAACTCCTGCAGCTCAATTCCAGAAAAATAAATGACTCAATCAAAAAATGGGCCAAAGAACTAAACAGACATTTCTCCAAAGAAGACATACAGATGGCTAACAAACACATGAAAAGATGCTCAACATCACTCATAATCAGAGATATGCAAATCAAAACCACAATAAGGTACCATTACACGCCAGTCAGGATGGCTGCTATCCAAAAATCTACAAGCAATAAATGCTGGAGAGGGTGTGGAGAAAAGGGAACCCTCTTACACTGTTGGTGGGAATGCAAACTAGTACAGTCGCTATGGAGAACAGTGTGGAGATTTCTTTAAAAACTGGAGACTTCTTAAAAAACTGCCATATGACCCAGCAATCCCACTTCTGGGCATACACACCGAGGAAATCAGATCTGAAAGAGACACGTGCACTCCAATGTTCATCGCAGCACTGTTTATAATAGCCAGGACGTGGAAGCAACCTAGATGTCCATCATCAGACGAATGGATAAGGAAGCTGTGGTACATATACACTATGGAATATTACTCAGCCATTAAAAAGAATTCATTTGAATCAGTTCTAATGAGATGGATGAAACTGGAGCCCATTATACAGAGTGAGGTAAGCCAGAAAGATAAAGACCAATACGGTATACTAATGCATATATATGGGATTTAGAAAGATGGTAACGATAACCCTATATGCAAAACAGAAAAAGAGACACAGATGTACAGAACAGACTTTTGGACACTGTGGGAGAAGGCGAGGGTGGGATGTTTAGGGAGAACAGCATCAAAACATGTATATTATCAAGGGTGAAACAGATCACCAGCCCAGGTTGGATGCATCAGACAAGTGCTTGGGGCTGGTGCACTGGGAAGACCCAGAGGGACCGGGTGGGGAGGGAAGTGGGAGGGGGGATCGGGATGGGGAATATATGTAAATCCATGGCTGATTCATGTCAATGTATGGCAAAAACCACTACAATATTGTAAAGTAATTAGCCTCCAACTAATAAAAATAAATGGAAAAAAATAATAATAATGACTAAAAACTTCCTGAACCTGGGAAGGGAAACAGACATCAAATTTCTAGAAGTCCAGAGTTCCAAACAAGATGAATTTCTAGAGACCCACACCAAGACATAATCAAATGTCAAAAGTGAAAGATAAAGAATCTTAAAAGCAGAAGAAGAAAAGAGAAAAATAACTTACTATGTATATAGGAAACCTTATGAGACTATGAGCAGATTTTTCAGCAGAAACTTTGCAAGACAGAAGACTGCGGCGTGATACAGTCAAAGTACTGAAAGGGAAAAAATCCAGCCCTGGCAAGGTTATCCTTCAAAATTGAAGGAGAGATAAAGGGTTTTCTAGATAATCAAAGGGTAAAGGGGTTTATTACGACTTAAGCAGTCAAGAAATGATCAAGGAACTTCTTTAAGCTGAAAAAAAATGGCCATAATTGGTAACAGGAAGACATACAGAAGTAAAAATCACATGGATAAATGCAAATATAGTAAATGTAGTGGTTTATAATCACTTACTTATTATGAGTTATTTTTAGCAAGTGAGATTGCACTCATCTCACACGCTAGCAAAGTAATGCTCAAAATTCTCCAAGTCAGGCTACAACAGTACATGAACTGTGAATTTCCAGATGTTCACGCTGGTTTTAGAAAAGGCAGAAGAACCAGAGATCAAATTGCCAACATCCATTGGATCAAAGAAAAAGCAAGAGTTTCAGAAAAATATCTACTTCTGGTTACTGATTACACCGAAGCCTTTGACTGTGTATATCCCAACAAATTGTGGAAAATTCTTCAAGAGATGGGAATACAAGACCACCTTACCTGCCTCCTGAGAAATCTGTATGCAGGTCAAGAGGCAACAGCTAGAACTAGACATGGAACAACAGACCAGTTCCAAATTGGGAAAGGAGTATGTCAAGGATGTATATCGTCACCCTGCTGATTTAACTTATATGCAGAGTACATCATGTGAAATGCCAGGCTGGATGAAGCACAAGCTGGAATCAAGATTGTCCAGAGGAATATCAATAACCTCAGATATGCAGATGGCACCACCCTTATGGCAGAAAGTGAAGAGGAACTAAAGAGCCTCTTGATGAAAGTGAAAGAGGAAAGTGAAAAAGCTGTCTTAAAACTCAACATTCAAAAACCTAATATCATGGCATCCAGTCCCATCACTCTGGCAAATAGTTGAAGAAACAATGGAAACAGTGACAGACTTTATGTTTTGGGGCTCCAAAATCACTGCAGATGGTCATTGCAGCCATGAAATTAAAAGATGCTTGCTCCTTGGAAGAAAAACTATGACCAACCCAGATAGCATATTAAAAAGCAGAGACATTACTTTTCCAACAAAGGTCTGTCTGGTCAAGGCTATGGTTTTTCTAGTGGTTATGTATGGATGTGAGAGTTGGACTGTGAAGAAAGCTGAGCCCCGAAAAATTGATGCTTTTGAACTGTGGTGTTGGAGAAGACTCTTGAGAGTCCCTTGGACTGCAAGGAGGTCCAACCAGTCTATCCTAAAGGAGATCAGTCCTGGGTGTTCATTGGGAGGACTGATGCTGAAGCTGAAACTCCAGTACTTTGGCCACCTCATGCGAAGAGTTGACTCTTTGGAAAAGACCCTGATGCTGGGAGGGATTGGGGGCAGGAGGAGAAGGGGACGACAGAGGATGAGATGACTGGATGGCATCACCAACTCAATGTATATGAGTTTGAGCAAGCTCTTTGAGTTGGTGATGGACAGGGAAGCCGGGTGTGCTGCAGTCCATGGGGACACAAAGAGTTGGACATGACTGAGCGACTGAACTGATAATCACTTATAAAGCTAGTATGAAGGTTAAAAGACAAAAGTAGTAAAACTAACTAAAACTATGCTGATGAGGTTGCTGCTGCCAAGTCGCTTCAGTCACGTCCGACTCTGTGCGACCTCATAGACGGCAGCACACCAGGCTCTGCCATCTCTGGGATTCTCCAGGCAAGAATACTGGAGTGGGTTGACTGCTAAGGTTAGTGATACATAAAATTAAAATATGTTACACAAATAGTGATCCATAAAATAAAAATAAAACATGGCATAAAAAATATACAACATGGGCAGGGTAATAAAAATGGAGAGTTTTGGAATGAGCTCAAATTTAAGTTGCTATCAACTTAAAATAGACTGTTATAAACCTATGATGTTGTATGTAAACCTCATGGTAACCACAAAGCAAAAACCTATATCAAATACACCAAAAAGAGAGAGAGAGAGTGAGAGAGAGAGAAACTAAACATAAGTCAAATCACAAGGGAAATGAGCAAGAGAAGAAAGGAACATAGTGAAGTTACAAAAACAGCCAGAAAAGCAGCTAACAAAATGGCATCAATAGACACCTATCAGTAACTTGTTAAATACAAATAGATAAAACGCTCTAATGAAAAGACATAGAGAGGCTAACTTGGTTAAAAAAAAAAAAAAAGACATCTATATGCTGCTTACAAGAGACTCACTTCAGATATAAGGACACAGAGATTGAAAGTGAAGGGATGAAAAAAAGGTATTCCATGTTAATAGAAATAGGAAGCTGATACAGCTATATTCATATCAGACAAAATAGACTTTAAAAACAAAGATTTAAAATCAAAGAAAAGACAAAGAAGAGCGTTACATAACAATGAATAGATTAATCCAACAAGAAGATATAACACTGTAAATACTTATATACACACCAAAAGAGCACTAAGATATATAAAACAAATATTAACTGGGATGACCCAGAGGGATGGGTTGGGGAGGGAGGTGGGAGGGGGGTTCAGGATGGGGAACACATGTAAATCCATGGCTGATTCATGTCAATGTATGGCAAAAACCACTACAATATTGTAAAGTAATTAGCCTCCAGCTAATTACAAAAAAAAAAAAAACAAAAAACAAATATTAACAGAGCTAAAGGGAGAAACTGATAGCAATACACCAATTGTAGGGGACTTTAATACCTCACTTACCTCAATGGATAGATCTTCCAGACATAAAATCAGTAAGGAAACATTGACCTTAAACAACACCTCAGGTTGAATAACTTATATACATAATATGTAATATATATAGAGAACATTCCATCCAATTACAGCTGCATATACATTCTTCTTAAGCAGATATGGAATAGTCTCCAGATAGATCACATGTTATATCACAAAACAAGTCTCAATAAATTTAAGAAGGCTGAAATCATATCAAGCATCTTTTCCAACCACAATAGTATGAAGCTAGAAATCAATTACAAAGAGAAAACTAGAAAAATTGTAAATATGTGGAGATTAAGCATACTACTGAATAACCATTGGGCCAATTAATAAAAAGCAAAAGAGAAATTAAAAATAAAAATCTAGAAACAAATGTAAATTGAACACAACCAGAAAACTCTATGGGATGTTGCAAAAGTGTTCTAAGAAGGAAGTTTGCAGTAATGTTAACTTACCTCAAGAAGCAAGAGAAATCTCAAATAAAAATATCTAACTTTACACATGAAGAACAAATAAACAAATAAAGCCTAGAGTTTGTAGAAGGAAGGAAATAATAAAGTCCAGAGCAGAAATAAATGAAATAGAGACTAAAAAGACAACAGAAAAATTAATGAAACTAGAAACTGGTTCTTTGAAATGATAAAATTGAAAAAAAAAATCTTAGCTAGATTAACCAGAGAAGAAAAAAAAGCAAGATGACTCAAATAAAACAGAAATGAAAAGGGTAAAGTTACAATTGATACTGCAGAAATACAAATGATCATAAGAGATTACTATGAACAGTTCTACACTAACACATAGGACAACCTAGAAGAAATGATAAATTCTTAGAATCACATAATCTTCTAAGCCTGAATCAGGAAGAAATAGAAAATCTAAATCAATTGACTACTAGTAAAGAGATTGAATCAGTATTCAAAAACCTCACAAGAAACAAAAATCCAAATGACATATGTTAGGACAGTTATGTTAGAACTAAAATTTTAAATTCAGTAAAGTGACAGTACAAAAGGTACAAAGGGGTAAATAAATATCAGATATTTTTCTGTACACTGATAACAAACTGTTAGAAATAGGAATTAAGGAAACAATCCCATTTACAATTGCATCAAAAAGAATACCTATGAATAAATTTAACCAAGGTAGCTAAAGATCTGTACACTGAAAACTATAAGTCAATGATGAATGAAATTGACACAATAAATTGAAGACACAATGAAATGAAAAGATATTCCATGCTCAGAGATTAGATGAATTAATATTGTTAAAAAGTTCATATTATCAAGCAATATACAGATTTCAGTTAAATTCCTATCAAAATTCCAACAATATTTTTCACAGAAATAGAATAATTCTAAAATTTATATGGAGCCATGAAAGACCCCAAGTGGCCAAAGCAATCTTGAAAGAGAAGAACCAATCTGTAGGCATCACACGCCTTGATTTCAAACTATATAACAAAGGTATGGTAATCAAAACAGTATGGTATTGACATAAAAACAGATAAAATGGAACAGAATATAGAATCCAGAAATAAACTCACACATACATGGTCAATTAATTTATAACAAAGTAGGCAAGGATACATAATGGGGAGAGGATCGTCTCTTCAATAATTGATGTTGGGAAAAATAGACTGCCACATGCAAAATAATGAAATTATACTAGTCTTACCTCACACAGGAAAATTAACTCAAAATGCATTGAGGACTACAATGTAAGACCTAAAGCCATAAAACTACTAGAAGAAAACAGAGGTGACAAGCTATGACATTGGTGTTAGTAATATTTCAATCTGACTCCAAAAGCAAAGGTAGCAAGACCAAAAATGAATAAGTAGGAATATCTCAAAATAAAAGGCTTTTGCACAGAAAAATAAGTAATCCAAAAAGTGGATACAATCTACTGAATGGGAGAAAATACTTCAAATCATATATCCAATCAGGGGTTAATATCCAAAATATATGAAGAACTCATAAAACTCAAGAGCAAAAAGTCAAACAATCCAGGTTTTTAAATCAGCAGAGGATCTGAATAGATTTTTTTTTCAAAGAAGACCTACAGACCACCACCAGGCACATGAAAAGGTGCTCAGACTCATGAATCATTAGAAAAATGCAAATCAAAATCACAGTATCTCTTCCCACATGTGAGAATGGCTATTATCAAAAAGACTAGAAATAACAAATATTGGTGAGGATATGGAGAAAATAAGATCCTCATGCACTGTTGTGGGAAGTAAATTTTTGCAATTACTCAAGAAAATAGTATGAAGGTTCCCCCCAAAATTAAGAATATATACATTACTATGTATAAAATAGATAACTAAGGAGACCGTATTGGATAGCACAAGTAGCTCTACTCTTTGCTATGTGGTGACCTAAATGGAAAGGAAATCCAGAAAAGAGGGGATATATTTAAATGTATGACTGATTAATTTTGCTATACAGCAGAAACTGACATGGCAGTGTAAAGCAACTATACTGCAATTAAAAAAAATTAAGAATAGAACTACCATATGATCCAACAATTCTACTTCTGAGTACTTATCCAAAGAAAATAAAAATTAATTTGAAAAGATATATGTAGCCCTATATTCACTGCAGCATTACTTAACAATAGCCAAGATACAGAAGCAACTTAATTGTCTATCAATAAATGGATAGATAATGAAGATGTGGTGTTACACACACACACTGGAATACAAACCAGCCATAACAAAAGAACAGAATCTTGTCACTTGCAACGTGAATGTATGTTGAAGTCCTAAGCTAAATAAGTCAGACAAACACCACATGATTTCACCACGTGATCAAATAAAATCAAAATCATAGATACAGAGAACAGATAATAGTGGTTGTCAGATAAGAGGGGTTGAAGAGTGGGTGAAACAGATGAATGTGGTCAAAAGGTACAAACTTCTAGTTATAAAATAAAGAGGTTATGGGGTATAATATACAGCATGATGACTATAGCTATTAATATTGTACAGCATACTTGAAAGTGGCCCGAAAAGTAATAATCCTGAACGTTAACTTCTTATGGTGATGGATGGTAACTAGATTTATTGTGGTGATCATTTTGCAATGTATATAAATACCAATTCATTATGTTGTACACCCTAAACCAATGTTGTACTTCTACCTCAATTTAAAAATTAAAAAAAAAAAAATCACATGGAGGAATGTGTTCCTTATGTTTCACAGTGAGACAGCTTAAGACATAAATTAAGTTCCAAGCATGTACTTGCTAGGCCCTGATAATATCATCCTGGCATAAACTGACATAGTGAGCCTCCTCAATTCAAGTTCTGTCATATCCAATCATTTAATTAAAGCCCTGGGTATGATGGGAATTTCAATAGCAGGGCACTCTAGGAGTATTCTATAGTCTAAAGCAAATATAGAAATAAAAATACTAGAGAGAACCTATCAAAGCCATAATACATCTATTACCACAGCTGTTTCTCCCCAGACACCAGGCTCCCTCCTGAGCCTATTATTAAGTGCAAATGACCAGGCTCAGTGACTGTTATTTTTAAAAACATTACTTATCATGCATTGTGTTCTGAAACTTGTTGACTTATTTTAATTTGCATAATTATAGTAATTTTCTCCAATGTCAATGCCGGAGGATTATATTAGGATTTTGCCTTCTCTTTAAAGAAATACCCAGGTTCAAAAGAAAGTTGTTATAGCATTTTGACCCTTTCAGGCAGTTGAGATGCAGGATGATGGAAGGACACACATTTTGCTAAGTTCACCCATGGTTTACCATTAGAAGAGCTGGCATGCATATGAGAGACCAAAAACAGAGAGAGGAACGAAGAGGACTAGGATAGTAGAATAATGCAGAAAAAAAGGAAAGAACTCCTTCTTCATAGAAATTCTTTGGTGTGTACTTCAAGTCTTTATTATAAAATTTGCTTTTTTTAGCAATTCAGGGAATTTGGCCATATGTCATCCTTATTTTACAAATTAATTGTACTTATGAATAATCACTCACCTAGTTTACTTATCTCTGTGTCTAAAGCCTAGATCTCTTTATTTTAGTCTGCTTATATTCTTCTCCTTGGAATAAGAACTTTATCCAAATCTGAGAAGATTTCCTCAGTAAAATAGTCACATTCCCAGGCTATTAGTTGTCACTCTTTAGGCTGTACAGTACCTCAGGAAGCTTTACATTGTGTAGTCAATTATTCTTATTTTTTAAGGAAAATTATCTATATTTATATACCATATATTATTGCTGTTTTAATTCTAACTCCCCAGTTACTCCCACAGGCATCCCCAGGTCCTCTGGTATATCTTGAAACCAAAAGATAACAGATCTTACATATAATCAAGAATAACCTGCCCAGGTTAGGTACATGAGACAAGTGCTCGGGCCTGGTGCACTGGGAAGACCCAGAGGGATCGGATGGAGAGGGAGATGGGAGGGGGGACTGGGATGGGGAATACATGTAAATCCATGGCTAATTCATTTCAATGTATAACAAAAACTACTGTAATGATGTAAAGTAATTAGCCTCCAACTAATAAAAATTTAAAAAATAAAAAATAAAATAAAATAAAAAAATAAAAAAAGAAAGTAGGATTAAGGACTTGGCTCCCACCCATCAATCCCATGTCCAAAGCTCCCCAAGGAAAGTATAGAGAGGCTGGCATAAAATCCAAGACATCCACACCTTCCACCCAAAGGGGGGATGAAGATAGAAGTACATGGGCCTAGAATGTGCATTTTGGCATTCTGTCCTCCTATTTCTCTCTCTTCCTTCTAAAGTTCTGTGTCCAATCATTAAGAGGGCAAAAGTAAGACAGTAGAAACAGTCCAGAAGGATATGGGAAAAGAAGAGGAAGCATAAGGACACAAATGAAGCTTACTAGATTTGGAGGTCAGGAGAGAGCCTTCAGCATATGCCATCTGAGCCCCTGAACTATATTTTCAATTTTTCTCCTAAACATATGCAGTGTATTAGTCATTATCCCTGTATATGACAAAGGACCTATATCATCAAACTTATCTTCTTCTCGTTCTAAGCCAGTTTCTCTTTATAACTCTAAACTCCCACTCAGGTCAGAAACCACAGAATTATCTTCAAATCTCCCCTCTCTCCGCTTCCCTCATCCAAGCAGCAAATATTAAATACTGTAATACAAGAACACTGAACTTAGAGCCCAAATACATCTCTGCTTCACCCCACCACCTGTCTTCAGCCTCTGTCAACTTCCCTTCCCGCATCGGTTCGTTGGAGATGATACCTACCATGAGTAGGTTGTGAGAACTTCTGTGTATTTGTTCATAGTATCCCCCTTCTGAGGAAAGTTCTACTTTCCTTCCCCTCTTGACCCATCCAAAATTTCTCTATTTCTATACAATTTTGCTCTGCTTCACCAAAATATATGTGATTTGTGCCATATTCCAGTTCTTCCCACTCCAAAAATTTAGTTTTTTACCTTCCTTGTAACACAATGCAACTCCTTGTTAATTGTTTGTCCATGTTCAAACTTAGAAATTTTGTTCTGCCTCCAGTTTATAACTTCTTAAGATCAAGGTTTTACTTACCCTTATATGCCCAGGATCTAACATAATGGCTTCCAACTATTTAAATTCTTTTCAATAAATTATTTTAATGAATTATTAATTTCAATTGAAAATAACATAAGATACTATAATATTTAATTACACTCGTTCAGTAGAGAAAACTACACAGCCAGTCTTGAGATGACTAAAATTTCTTAGGGTGTCACCAAACCATGATTGTTTGAAAATCACAAATCTGAACTTGACTGACACTAAAATAAGCTATTTTTGTAGTTATAACAATAATAGTATGCATTGACTTTAAATATGGTATTTTCAATACACACACATGAGATAGATTATATGTGTTACCACCAATTAAAAAAAATTGAGGCTTAGCAAGGATGAATAACTTGCCTAGCATAACAGGTAGAAATGGCTATATCGAGAATGAAGTCAAGCCTTTTTGTTTTCAAAAAGAAGCTGTCCTCTACTCACTATCCAGCACCAACTGTCAGAATTTTATCAACTCTTCTGATGAGAATGTCAGATTCTTCCTGGGTTTTAGAACAGGCAAAGAAAAATTAAAATATGACATTTCCTGAACCATGATATTATAATCCAGGACTCAGCAAACTTTTGTTACAGAGGACTAGATAGTAAATATTTTAAGCTTTGTGGGCCATATGGTCTACTCAAATCTGCCATTAGAGTGTCAAAGCGGCCACAGAAAATATGTGATGGAATGAGCATGGCTATGTTCCAAAGACACTTTCGAAACTTTATAAAAATCAGACCATGAGTCTGATTAGGCCCTTCAGCTATAGCTTCCAACCCCTGTTCAAATCCCCAATAAAGGTTCATCTGTCATTGCAAAGAGACAGACAATGTGCTAGTTTAAGATCATTAATTAATCATTCATACTACACTTGTATTAGATATTTAGGGCACAAAGCAGCATAAAACATGGAAATTGACAAAATTATATATAATTATGACTCCAAATCACATGTTGTTCCCTCAAAAGATATTGAGATAATCTACTAAAACACAAAATTTAAAAGTGTAAAACATTTTCCCTGCAGTTGCTTGGATATAGGATATGTCATTAATAGATTTTCAGTCTAGAAAATAAATGAAGCCAAGTGTCTTGCGACCTTTGGTTTCCACATTCTTGCTCCAGAAATAAATTGATTTGTTCCAGTGAGTGTGTGCATATAGCACCTTGGACTGGAGATGATTCAATAATGAGCTGATCTTTCATAAGGAAAGGCCTTGTGTTACAGAATAGGGAGAAAGATGACAGAAATCACAGAACAGATAAAACTTGTTCTTAATAGAGATGAATTTTGTTTTCACATAAGCTAGAAGAAATATTTAGCCAAACACTGTACACGATGTATTTATAATACAATGTTCAGTTTAGTTCAGTTCAGTCACTCAGTCGTGTCCGACTCTTTGTGACCCCATGAATCGCAGCACGGCAGGCCTTCCTGTCCATCCCCAACTCCCAGAGTTTACCCAAACTCATGTCCATCAAGTCAGTGATGCCATCAAGCCATCTCAGCCTCTGTCGTCCCCTTCTCCTCATGCCCACAATCCCTCCCAGCATCAGGGTCTTTTCCAATGGGTCAACTCTTTTTCCCAATGAGTCAACACTTAGCACGAGGTTTCAGCTTCAGCATCAGTCCTTCCAATGAACACCCAGGACTGATCTCCTTTAGGATGGACTGGTTGGATCTCCTTGCTGTCCAAGGGACTCTCAACAGTCTTCTCCAACACCACAGTTCAAAAGCATCAATTCTTCGGCGCTCAGCTTTCTTCACAGTCCAACTATCACATCCATACATGACCACTGGAAAAACCATAGCCTTGACTAGACAGACCTTTGCTGGCAAAGTAATGTCTCTGCTTTTTAATATTCTGTCTAGGTTGGTCATAATTTTCCTTCCAAGGAGTGAGCATCTTTTAATTTCATGACTGAAATCACCATCTGCAGTGATTTTGGAGCCCGAAAAAATAAAGTCTGACACTGTTTCCACTGTGTATTTATATATAAAACCTCCTTCCCCCTGGTAAACTGGGTGAAATTATTCACTGAGAGCTTCAGATTGGCCATACTCATTGTGAAAACTTCACACAACATGAGGTTCTGACTGCATAAAAGCACAGTATGCACAGTTATTTGCTGCCCCTCTGGGAAGCCTGGCCTAACGTCCATAACAGGACATCTGTGTCCTTCTCTCTGCTCATGGTTCACCTGTTCCTATGCATTACCTAATACTGTTACCTATATTTTTAAATATGTATCTTATTTTTTTAATTTGATTTTAACATTTGGAATGAGATACATGTGAGTATAAACTTCAATTTCAGTTTTTATTAGCTTTACTAGTATTGCTAAATCCTTCCTCTTCTCTGAATCTGTGTCAGATGATAATAGTATCTATATGATAGGTGCGTTGTTGGATCACGTTTAGAAACCTGCATAACCATCATCATGACCCCCAGCATTATCAGCATTTTCATGCCTTCTCCTCTGAAGCATTTTCCTCAACCACACAATCAAAATTCACTGTTTACTGTTTCTCAGAATTTTCAAATCCTTTATCATATTTTTGCTGCTTTTAAATTATTTGTTTGCCTATCAATTCCCTTACTAGATCTATCCCCTACTGTTGTCCTCCTGATGCCAACTTTCAAATGCATATTAATTGAATATTTTTCTAATGATCAAGAAAATTACTCTTCGCTTACCTTCTAGACTTGGTGCTTCAGACATAGTGCACAGCAGAATGAGTAAAGATGACGAGCATGAAGTTAATGCATCTGCCTATGGTGTTGTGGTGGTGGTTTAGTCACTAAGTGGTGTCCGACTCTTGTGACCCCATGGACTGTAACCTGACGGGCTCCTCTGTCCATGGGTTTCTCTAGGCAAGAATACTGGAGTGGGTTGCCATTTCCTTCTCCAGGGGATTTCCCTGACCCAGGGATCAAACAACAGTCTCTTGTGCCTCTTGCATTGGCAGGTGGATTCTTTATCACTGTGCCACCTGGGAAGCCATGACACAAGCTACCTCCCCACAAGAGCCTCCTGGTTTTCTGCTGTGATCCCTCTTTCAATCCTTGCTGTGTGCCACTGCATAATTTGCTCATCCCAATACTATTTTCATGTGACACTACCTGATCAAGACCTTCAGGGACTTGTTGTATTTTTCAAATCAGATGGCATCACCACTATAAAAATAATCCCCAAAATTTCAGGTTGCTAGACACAACAGAAGCCTAGTTCACAGAACTATCCAATGTGGAGGCTCCTTATCAAATGTCCCCTTCTAGGTGGCTTTCCATCAAAGTGATGACTTAGAGACTGAAGCTCTTTCTATCTTTTGCCTCTACTTTCTAAATCTTTAGAGTCTTCTACATCATGCAAATGAAAGGACAAAAGAGAATGCAGGAGATTGTGTCAGAGGTTTTTAGGGGGCAGTTTGGAAGTGCCATACATTAATTTAACCCACATTCCATTGGCTGAAACTGTTATATTGGCCCCAACTAACTGAAAGGAGGCTGGGAAATAGTGTAATGTAGTATGGCTGTGTACCTAGAAGGAAGAGACAAGTTACTAAGAATCAATACATAACACTCTCAGCCATCCAGGTGAAGCATAAGCAGTGTAACTGAATATGAAGGCATCTCTTTTAAAATAACAGCATCTTAAATGAGAGATCATAAAATAGCTTACAGGGTTCTTCCTCATGTATAGTACTTTTTCTTATCTTTACAATGGGTCTGACATACTAACATTGTTATCCAAATTTTACAGATTAGAAATAAAGTTCAGAGAGTTAATAAACTAGGCAAGATTACACAACTGGAAAGTATACAACAGTGTCGGAATTTGAATGCAGGGCATTTGAACCTTGCTGTAATAAAATTTTTCACTGTACTGAGGTTAAAATTACTCATGTGGATCCACTTTACATATAGATCCTTATCTCAGGCATCAAAAACCAGGCAAAAGCACATAAAATTCCTACTATGTGTCAGTCATAGGCACTGTCCTAGGTATTGGGAAAACAAGCCAGATACAAACTGCCCTGATGGACCTTACAATCTAGAAACTGTCTTCCAGTATTTTTCACTACAGACAATATGTTCCACTCTGATAAGGTTCCTGGTCATTCTTTATCCTTGATCCTGATAGCATGGCACTAAACTCTCTCTTAGCTTATATATTCTTACTTTTCTACTTACCAATATTCACTCATTGATTCTTTGTCTTCAAAGTCTAAGTTGAGTATTAGCCTTACTTTTACTCTAAGATTTATATTCTATACCAACACCTATTATCTTTTTTCTCTGACCAAAGTCTAGAGTCTATACTTTTTAGTAAAATATGTGATTACATGCTTCCTACTATTGTATGCTAATTTTATACATTATTTCCTACATCTCTAAGCCTATATAGCTCAATTTAATCCCAACAGAATTACCTTAATTTATGTCCTTGATTGCCCCCTTGATTGGGGGCAGACATTGAAAAAACAGTCATATAAAGACCACCTGTATATTTGCTATAAAGCTGTAGCTGAAAATATCATTGTTCAGTATTGCTTTGATAAGGTCAGTTGTGATAAACTCTTATCAGAATATACTATCTGAGAAAATGCAAAAGAAAAAGCTTTAAAAAAACCCTAGAACACTTGCTTCTAAAGGATAATAAGAATTATCTAATTATATTTTACTTTGGCCCTGAGGTCGCTGGATTCTGAGCAGTAATCCCTATTTAGTATGTTTGCCTTTTCTTTTTCAGGGCTATGATTTTTAAAAAAACAACTCAGTGACATATATATTAACATCTCTTAATTTACATGTTGGTTAGGTTCCTGGAAAGTGGCAAATGATTCAAAAACACTTAAATTGAAATTTTGCATAAGGAAAAAAGAAGATACATTCTGGTAGGTTTTTGAAACTTCAGTTATGCCTCCTTTTTTTCCATATCACAGCAATATTAACTGTAAATAAAGTTTATGTAAATATATGAACATTAAAAATACTTATTCATGAACAGACAAAAGTCTCTAAAAATGTTCAATGTATGTATAATAGGGAATAAACCATTAGGAATTCTCAAGTACCAAGTGTTGTATACCAAGGTGAAACATGAAACTAATAATGCTTATTAAGTTTTAAATGTATTTGAGCCCAGATTTTTTTACTCCACTGTTGTGAGTCTTTATTCTTCTTTATCTTGGGCCTCCTAGATCACACTGCACTCTTCAGTCATGATTTCACTTGAGTTAGAGACTCAGGCATAACTTAAGACATAATCCCAGAATATTTGAAGGATACACATAGTAACTGGAAACGACTTTGGACAATGACAGTAATGTCACTTGCTGTTGGCGTGGCCACCAAGAAGTGCACTCAAACTACACTGCCAGTGAGAGAACACTTCACACATCCAAAATGTGGCAAGCAGTTTAAATCATGCCATTCTAAGCTTAGTACCTGTTAAGTACTGCTAATTTCTTTATTTCTTCATTCCCATAATATGTAAGTTAATCACACATAAATTTATAAATTGACAAGTTTGAAAACATAAAAATACTTTCAAGTTTAATCCATTCCTCATTCCTAAGCCCTAATTTTCCTAATTATAAAACAGTACTAATATACTTCTTTCACTGGATTATGAGTACTATATAAAGTAGTATAGAGTGTTTAGCAGAACGCTTTACATAGTAAATACTCACTGTCAGCCACTATTACTGGCTGCTATTGAAAAGTGACAGATGTCAATAAATGGTAGTGTTTACTAGTGCCGACGCTGTCCTTATCCCTGATATAAATTTAAAACACTTATATTTTGCCCATAGTAGCTAAGAATAAGCACCAGTCAACATGTGCTCTAAACTTACTTCTACCAAATCCCAACATTAAGCCCTAACATTGGAAACTTCAACCATCACTTAACTCCCAGAGATACATGCATCTGTCTTATAACAATATTATAATTTTCTTGACTGCAGAAATGTGTTGGATACAAATGTCTCTTTGTACCCATCCTTACACACCCTCACCTCAACATTTCTAAGTTTATGGGTGTCTAATAATAATTAATGACTTGGCTTCCTATTCATCACATTAACCTCTATTATCCAGGCACAGAGCAATCCATGAGCAGCAAGGAAAAAATCTATCTTCTCTTCTCCCAGCTCATTTGCAATTGGAGCTATGAAAGATATTCACCTGAAGTCACCCACCATTCAAGCTAATCCTACACCAAGACAATACTCTCTACAGATCTCTTAGAGGAAGAAAAGCTGCCTGCCAATGCAGGGAGGAGGAGCAGCCTGTGAAACATTTAAATGGATAGGTATTAACAGGGGCCAAAAGAATGCAAATGGCATTTTAAAAGCTAAGGACTCTTGGGAAAGCTTTCAAATTTTTCTTAAAAGATGTGGGTGATTAGGAGGAATAAATTTTAGCAGTCTGCAAGTAAATTTGCAACAAATCCCTAGATAATTTTGATCTACCTTTATCTTCGTCTCTGAATCCTAAGCAGATTCAACACTCTCTCCAAAAGGGCTGTCATTTCACACACACACACACACACACACACACACACACACACACACACACACACACACAGAGTGGTGTGTTCAAGTCGGTGAGTTCTTGCTCATAGAAAGCCAACTAATTATTAAATATTAAGGAATTTGTGAACTGATTGGTGGCCAAAACTGGCCATGGAGGAAATAGTTACACCACAGAAATCAGCAAACACTACAAACCAAGCTTTTTTTTTTTTTCCCCCATCAGATAGCAGGTTTACCAGCACATGGTGACACATGTACTATTTATGGAATTAAATGATGTATTCAGAACTCAGCTTCTGCCAGCTATAGCAAAGCAACGGAGCAAAACATTTCTAAAACAGGGGTCAAATACTTGAGAAAATGATTAGATAGCTAAAAAGCAAGTATTTTAATGGTAAGTTTGGGGAAACTAGAACCTGTATATTGCTCAGACATTAAGTATAGCTCTGAATGTTGCCCATAGTGGTGACTCTTCCACCTATGCTCTAGAAATGCATTAAAGTTTTGAGTCAAAGTAGGCGTTCTTATGGAGAAGGCAATGGCAACCCACTCCAGTACTCTTGTCTGGAAAATCCCATGGACGGAGGAGCCTGGTAGGCTGTAGTCCATAAGGTCGCTACGAGTCTGACACCACTGAGCGACTTCACTTTTCACTTTCACACATTGGAGAAGAAAATGGCAACCCACTCCAGTGTTCTTGCCTTGAGAATCCCAGGGACGGGGGAGCCTGGTGGGCTGCCGTCTGTGGGTCACACAGGGTCGGACTTGACTGAAATGTCTTAGCAGCAGCAGCAGGCATTCTTATGCACATCATGGCTGCTACCTGGACTGAAAGTGAAAGTGAAATCGCTCAGTGTGTCTGACTCTTTGTGACCCCATGAACAGTAGCCTACCAGGCTCCTCTGTCCATGGAATTTTCCAGGCAAGAGTACTGGAGTGGGTTGCCATTTCCTTCTCCAGGGGATCTTCCCGATCCAGGGATTGAACCCTAGTCTCCCACATTTCAAACAGACTCCTTACTGTCTGAGCCGCCAGAGAAGCCCTACGAACACTCCTAATGATATAAAAGTGACTACATTGTACTAGGTAAAACCAGCGTAGATAGCCAGCTTGGTAATTCAGGGCCCCAAATGCCCTGTGATTTCATGACCAAGTGATTTCACGGACCAAGTAATTGCCAGCATTCCTAATACATAGTCATTATGGGATGTCCTAAATGAATGATTCACAGAGTCCCTGCCAGATTTCTCTCTCCTGTGATCTATACTTTGAAATTGATTCATTCTTTGAGAGGAGGAGGGTGATAGAAAGATTCAAATACTACTAAAGGCACTAAACTTCTCTAGATCATGAGGAAGAGAGAAATAAGAGTAAAACCAGATGTGATGGGAATGGTGGGACTCAATTCCACATTGCAAATTGTGGAATCATCACACCATAGTTAGGAAAACCATACATTTAACTTACTTGCACTTTTTTGAAGAGGTCATTTCTTGTGGTTTTTGTCCAAAATTGTGGAATCATCACACCATAGTTAGGAAAACCATACATTTAACTTACTTGCACTTTTTTGAAGAGGTCATTTCTTGTGGTTTTTGTCCAAATATAGATATCATATAATAAATAAATATTAAAACATTGATTAAAATGTTCATTCCTGGGACTCTCCGGGTAGTCCAGTGGTTGAGAGTCTTCTGTGCAATGCAGGAGATACTGTTTTGATCCCTGGTCTAGGAGGAGCCCACATGATGTGGGGCAAATAAGCCCAAGCACCACAACTACTGAGCCAGCGCTAGAGAGCCTGACAGCCGAACTACTGAGTATAAATAGTGTCAACTAGTGCAATGACCATCGTGAAGCAAATTCAAGTTTGTAAATGAAGATCATAAGTTTTGAGGCTTAACCTAATCACTATTAAAAATAGTTTTGGAGTAACAAGTTTGCACATGGTATTGCTTTCAGAACTGCGGGCATATGTAACTGTGGACATATGTAAGATGTACTTCATCTTACAAAGCCAAGAAATTAATATATCTTAGCTTGTGAATACATTCATAGAGATTATAGAAGAACTTAGGGTTTCTAGAATCTACATTTACTAAATTTACTTTAACTTAGGGTTTCTAGAATCTACATTTACTAAATTTACTTTAAGGAACAATGTTATCATATCCCAGCAATAGAATATTAGTCTTCTAATTTAAATTATGGGCAATATGACTTTTGTAAACCAACTCTATTTTTTTTATTTTTCTTTGAACAATGGGTAATGCATAGTCATTTTGATGATTTATATCTTGTGTATGTGTGTGTATTAGTTGCTCAGTCATTTTCAACTCTTTGTGACCCCATGGACTCCTCTGTCCATAGGATTCTTAGAAGTTATATAATTACATAGTAAGCTTATCTCATATTTTGTCTTATATTCCTGCTTGTTTTGTTGTTGTTTCTAAATTACTTATGCATTTGTTAAATTCTTTCAGTTTTTTATATTTTATTATTTATATTTAAACAGTTCTGTTATACCTTAACACTTCCTAAACGATAAAAATAAAAATAAGTAAATAAAGTACTGATATATGTTTTCTTTTATCTTTAACAATCAGCAGTAAAAAGATGTAGGTTTGAATATTTTTTAGCCATTTTTATTTCTTCAGTTATGTCTTTATCACTCATTTCCTTTGTTTGATATCTACTGAGTGGTTATATGTTTGTTTATTTGTTTGTTGCTTTGTTTTATCTGACAAGAAATAGTTCTTATTAAGAATAGTAATTTGGCCTATGATATAAATAGATTTTCCAGTTTGTCACTTGCCTTTTCTACGTTTAAATTGATTTTTGCTTAAGAGAATTCTTTCAAGACCTTTAAAGAGCCAAAGTTTTCTCTCTTTTGGTATGGTTTCTCCTTTTAATGTCATGTTAAAAAAGCCTTTCATAGTCTCACATCACATAGGTATTTACCTAGTTGCTTTAAATTAATGTTTTATACTTAACAATTTAATTCTTCTGAGGCATGTTTTGTATAACTTGTAAAACATATTACTAATATTTCAGCACCAACCATTTCATCTTCTGCCACTAATTTGATGCAACATGCTTATTATGGCCTTTTTCTTGGCTTTCAATTTTGTTCCTGTAAATGTTTCCATTCATTTTGGAGTTAGTGCAACTTGACTATAATTATTTTAGCTTTATATTTCACTTCAGAAACTAGCAATATAAGGACCCCCCTCCATACTCTTATTCTTAAAAATCCATAGGTATGTTTTTCATATTTATCCAAATAAATTTGAGAATTATTGTCACATTCTCCCCCATCAACATACACACACTCCAGAACCACATCTGGAACTGGATTAAGCTTATGAATAAATTAGAATGCTATAATATAAATGGTTATCAGCCCGACGGATATAATAATGCACTGTCTTCTATGGCTTCACCCCCTAACTGGTGAAGTCATAGCATATTTAGTTTGACCTAACCATTAAAAGCCTTCCAGTTCAACCAAAATTGGATTGTTATTGGCAAGTGCCCTGGTAGGAGTCGGGAGTTTAACCACAATAAATTTAGGTCTCTGTCTTAAAAAATCTCATTATCCAGTATAAATTCTATATTTTAAAGGGAATTATTGTTATGCCAATGGGAAATAATCCATCTTTACAGGTCTGCTGCCTGCAGTATTCACTGCACTAGCTAGTTTATACCTTTCTTTTCTTGGTATAAAGCCCCTCGTCTTTCTCAAACATGTTGTTTCTCAGTGTTTTATATTTAAGGTGTTCACTCAGCTAATGTGTAGTTTGTCATTTGAGAATATAATCATTGACTTTGTTCTCCAAAAACCTTAAGAAACACATTTTAATTTCTAAACTAAAAGTGATATTCAATGTTACAGAATTTAGATTTTACTAATTTTATTGGTCTTTTATGTGCAAAAGTGTCAATGATTACATATTAAATGATCATAAAATGTGAATATGAAACTATTTTCAAATGCAATCAAATACAAAACATTTTGATTTGGTCTATTAAACAACTTTGTGTGTGTTTTCATGCTTTATCTAAAAAATATTAAATTCTGTCACAAGATCTCAGAGTCTGGTTTAGTTGAGACCATGTGTTGCCATAATCCATCACAAACTGTTACCATGGTTGGTATGTAATTAATAACATATGGAAAAAGTTAAACAGCAACACATACCTACCTATATTTAAGATATATCTGTCATTTAAAGAAGATTTTATCTTCAATTAAGTAGATGGTAAAGTTGAAAAAGATCATGTGCATCATGAATTACAAATTATTAATTTCACAGACGAGGAAACAGAAGTCATTCAAGGCTATATGCACTTTCGAGCCAATCTCTCTCAGACTTGGTTTCTCTCTATATTAAACAATTCAATGAAAGTTATGGATCAATTTTAAATATTAATATTCTATTATATTGTGTAGAAAATAAAAGCACAGACACTACAGTGAAAGAACTGTTCTCTCTCAACAAAGACACTAGGAGGAAACTGAGTCCCAAATTCCAGGAAGAGGAGTCTTCACAGAGAGACAGAACCAAAATGTCTACAATTGAGGATGAAAACACCAACATGGATCTTGGTAGGCAAGAGCACCTGAAGCAGAGAGCAGAAAAGTCATCCACCTCTGGCTTTTATGCTGCAAGTCTTGCAGGTGCTGGGTAGGCCATGTTGTTTTAAAAGTCATAGATTAAATGGAAATAGAGTGGAGACAACTGAAGATATCCACAAACTTTTTCTATTTTTAATATTTATATGGGTGATACATTCTCATTTGTAGAAATTTCAAACAAATTAAAAACATAAACAGTAAGGAATTCAAGTTTTGTTTTATTTCTCTGCCCTATATAGACCCTGCTTCTAATCTTACTCTCCTTCCCAGAGACAATCAATTTTAACAATTTAAATACTTCATTTAACATCTTTTTTCAAATCATTTCCCTAATGTATGGACACATATGCAAATGTATGCTTTTTAACATAAAGGAAACCAGATTATATGGGCTGCTCTGCATCTTACCACTTTAATTTAACAATATATAATTGGTATCTTTCTAGATCAGTTCATGAAGATGTAGCTCATTCTTTTTAATGATTGAATAATATTTTATAATATGCATAAATCACTATTCATTTAAGCACTACCCTACAGATAGAAACTTATGGAGTTTTCATTTGATGGGCTTAAAAACAGTGCTTCAATTATCTTTTTATGTGCATATTTTTGCATGAGTATGAATTCCCTATAGGTTAGATACCTAGTAGAACTGCTGACTATACACATATCTATTTCACAGGCATCAAATTTCTTTCAGAAAAGACCATGCTTGGGAGGAGGAGATTAAGATGGCAGTGTAGGAAGATGAAGAACTCACTTCCCCCCATGAACACATCAAAAATACATCTACATATGGAACATTATTGAGAATTAACTGGAGCTTGGCAGAAAGATTTCTACACAACCAAGGCTGGAAGAGATCAACACAGATTTGGGTAGTAAGGAAAGAGAAGCAATCAGGTCAGGACCTGTGCTCCTGAAAGGGAACTCGGAAGTGGGGGCAGGATAACGTGGGTGGAGATCCTCCCTGGGGAGTGAGCAGTTCAAGCCATATAATGGGCAACCCAGCCCTGGAATCCTAGACCAGGAAGATGAGTCACATTGTCTGGTTGGAGAGCCAGTGGGACTAACAGGAGGGGTATGGGAAGCCTGGACTCTGGTTATGAGGAATACACACATGCTTGCTTCCTCCCAAAACAGGGAGAGAGGGGGATTGGAACTGCATGGGAAGCTGGCCTGTCTCCCATGACTGTTCCAGCATGCATCTCAGTCTGAGCAGAGTGCCTGCTCTGGTCTCACTAGCTTCACAATGCAGCTACACACTGGAACAAAGACTGCCACAGCTGAGGGGAGAGATCAGCTGTGATAGGCAAAGGTGGCTCAAGGCCCAGACGGCACCTGGGCAGAGCAGGGGTGGCCACTGCTAGCACTTACTGGGGGAGCACGTCAGAAGTGGCCCAGGCCTCTGACTATGACTCGGGCTGCCACACCCACACCCAGACCCAGGCTGAGCCCCTGCTCCAGCCCCTCTTGCTATTGCTTCAGCACCACTCCTCTCCAGGCCAAGGGGGCCAGGGTTGAGGATGGGGAGAGCCCTGACAGAGAGCTAACAGAGCCAGCTTGGACCTGTCCTTTACGGCTTCTGCACCAGCAACTTGGGACTTGCCTCATCCCCCCAGTAGACGTGTGTTGGCCACTGAGCTGAGAAGAAATCTTAGCTCACACCAAGCACTGACTCTAGCCCTTCCATCTCCAGACCCACTTCCTATCCAAGTGATAGCTGCCAGGAGACCCTGGGGAGAGGCATGATTTGTGCTCATTCCAGCTCTCCCACCAAAGCCACTGGGCACACACAGGCTGTATAGGGATGCTACCATTCAAGGATACCCTTCAAGATCGGAAGGGGTAACTATTTCACCTAATTTTAGGGTGTCACAGAAAGTTGAGTAAAATGAGAAGACAGAAAAAATTGTTTCAGTCAAAAAAAATAAGAGAAAACCAGGGCTTCTGTGAAGGTCTAGAAGTTAAGAATCCACCTCCCAATGCAGGGGACACAGGTTCAATCCCTGGTCCGGGAGGATCCCACATGCCACGGAGCAGCTAAGCCTGTGCATCACAACTACCGAGCTCATGTGGATGCTAGAGACCATGCTCCACAGCAAGCGAAGCCACCGCAATGAGCAGCCAGGCACTGCAAGGAAGAGTAGCCCCCACTCACCACAGCTAGAGAAAGCCCACATACAGCAACACTCAGCACAGCCAAAAATAAACAAATAAATATTTTTTAAAAAAGTAAGAGAAAACCCCTGAAAAAATCTAATGAAACATAAAGGATTAACCAGATAAAGAGCTCAAAGCATTAGCATTAACAATAAAAATGCTAACCGAATCAGGGAAAGGGATAGATGAACACAGCGAGAATGTTAACAAGGAACTAGACAATATAAAACAATAACCATTCAGAACTGAAAAATATAATAACTGAAATGAAAAACACATTAGGAGGAATTAACAGTAGAATAGGTGATACAGAAGAATACATAAGTGATCTGGAAGATAGAATAATGGAAACCACCCAATTGGAATAGCAAAAAGGAAATTTAAATCATGAAAATAAATTAAGGGACTGCTGAGACAACATCAAACATATCAAAATTCACATTACAGGGGTCTCAGAAGGAAAAGAGAGAAAAAAAGTGTCAAAAATGTATTTGATGAAGTTATGGCTGAACATATATCATTATTACTTATAAACCAACACAATGCATAAGAATATACAGCTCCTCACACACAATAAATCTTAGATATTGTCAATGTACTGTCAATGTACATCTGTCAGTCTTAAGACCAAAGACTAGTATCACATTTTTGTTTAAATTTTTAACTGCCTGATAATAAATGATGATTTTAATTAATTTATTTTTTAATTGAAGGATAATTGCTTACAGAATTCTGTTGTTTTCTGTCAAACTTCAACTTAAATCAGCCATAAGTATACACATATCCCCCCACTTTTGAACCTTTCACATCTCTCTCCCCATTTGACCCCTCGAGGTTGATACAGAGCTACTGTTTGAGTTTTCTGAGCCATACAGCAAATTCACATTGGCTATCTATTTTATATATGGTAATGTAAGTTTCCATGTTACTATTTCCATACATCTCACCCTCTCCTCCCCTTTCCCCATGTCCATAAGTCTATTCTCTATGTCTGTTTCTTCATTGCTGCACTGTAGATAAATACTTCAGTACCATTTTTCTAGATTCTGTATAAATGCATCAGAATACGATATTTATCTTCCTTTCTCTAGCTTACTTCACTCTGTATGATAGGTTCTAGGTTCATCCACTTCATTAGAACCAATTCAAATGTGTTCCTTTTTATGGCTGAGTAATATTCCATTGTGTATATGTACTACAACTTCTTTATCCATTCATCTGTCAATGATATCTAGGCTGTTTCCATGTTTTAGCTATTGTAAATACTGCTGCAATGAACAATGGGATACATGTGTATTTTTCAGTTTTGGTTTCTTCAGGGTATATGCCTAGGAGTGGGTCATATGGTGCTCTTATTCCTAGGATTTTTAAAGAATCTCCATACCATCTTCCATAGTGGCTGTATCAATTTACATTCCCACCAACAGTGCAAGAGCGTTCCCTTTTTTCCACATCCTCTCCAGCATTTATTGTTTGTAGACTTTTTGATGATGGCCATTCTGATGGGTGTGAGGTGATATCTCATTGTAGTTTTGATTTGCATTTCTCTAATAATGAGCGATGTTGAGCATCTTTTCATGTGTTTGCTAGCCATATGTATGTCTTCTTTGGAGAAATGTCTGTTTAGGTCTTTTTCCCACTTTTTGATTGGGTTGTTTGTTTTTCTGGTATTGAGTTGTATGAGCTGCTTGTATGTTTTGGAAATGGATCCTTTGTCAGTTGTTTCATTTGCTATTATTTTCTCCCATTCTGAAGGTTGTATTTTCACTTTGTCACTTCACCTTATAGTTTCCTTTGCTGTGCAAAAGCTTTAAAGTTTAATCTGGTCCCACCTGTTTACTTTTGTTTTTATTTCCATTACTGTAGGAGATGGGTCATAGAGGATCTTGCTTTGATTTATGTCATTGAGTTTTCTGTCTACATAAGAATTTTACACTTTCTGGTCTTACAGTTAGGTTTTTAATGCATTTTGAGTTTATCTTTGTGTATGGTGTCAGAAAGTGTTCTAATTTCATTCTTTCAAATGTAGCTGTCCAGTTTTCCCAGCATCATTTAATGAAGAGACTATTTTTGTCCCATTGTATATTCTTGCCTTCTTTGTCAAAAATAAGATACTCATAGATGCATGGGTTTATTTCTGGGCTTTCTATCTTGTTCCATTGGTCTATATTTCTGTCTTTGTGTCCGTACCATACTATATTGATGACTGTAGCTTTGTACTATAATCTGAAGTCAGGAATGTTGATTGTTCCAACTCCATTCTTCTTTCTCAAGAATGTTTTGTCTGTTCCAGGTCTTTTGTGTTTCCATATGATTTGTGAAATTTTTGGTTCTAGTTTTGTGAAAAATGTCATTGGTAATTTGATAGGGATCATACTGAATCTGTAAATTGCACTTGGTTGTATAGTCATTTTCACAATATTGATACTTCCTACCCAGGGACAAGGAATATTTTTTCTCCCTCTGTTAATGTCATCTTTGATTTTATTCATGAGTGTCATAATTTTCTGTGTACAGTTCTTTTGTCTCCTTATGTAAGTTTATTCCTAGATATTTGATTCTTTTTGTTGTAATAGTGAATGCAATTAATTCCTTAATTTCTCTTTCAATTTTTCATTGTTAGTATATAGAAATGCAAGTGATTTCTCTGTATTGATTTTGTGTCCTGAGACTAAATTTGCTAAATTCACTGATTAGCTCTAGTAATAATATGATACAATCTTTAGGGTTTTCTATGGACAGTATCATGTCATCTGCAGACAGTGAGAGCTTTACTTCTTTTCCTATATGGATTCCTTTCATTTCCTTTTCTTCTCTGATTTCTGTAGCTAGGACTTCCAGAACTATGTTGAATAACAGTGATAAAAGTGGACACCCCTTGTCTTCTTGCTGATTTTAGGGGAAATGCTTTGAGTTTTTCACCATTGAGAATAATGTTTGCTGTAAACTTATCATGTATGGCCTTTACTGTGTTGAGGCAAATTCCTTCGATGCCCATTTTTTGAAGAGTTTTAATCATAAATGGGTGCTGAATTTTGTCAAAGGCTTTCTCTGTATCAATTGAGATGATCATATGGTTTTTATCTTTCAATTTGTTAATAAGGTGTATCACATTGTTTGATTTGCATATATTGAAGAATACTTGCATCCCTGGAATAAACCCAACTTGATCATTGTGTATGAGCTTTTTAATGTGTTGCTGAATTCTGTTTGCTAAAATTTTGTTGAGGATATTTGCATCTATGTTCATCACTGATATTGGCCTGTAGTTTTCTATTTGGGGTTGTCTTTGTCTGACTTTGGAATCAGGGTGATGGTGGCCTCATGGAATGAGTCTGGAAGTGTTCTTTCTGCTGCAATTTTTTGAAAGAGTGTTAGAAGGATAGGCATTAGCTTTTCTCTAAATGTTTGATAAAATTCTCTTGTGAAGCCATCAGGTCCTGGGCTTTTGTTTTTTGAGAGATTTTTGATCACAGCTTCAATTTCAGTGTCTGTAACTGGGTTGTTTATAATTTCTATTTCTTCCTGGTTCAGTCTTGGAAGATTGAACTTTTCTAAGAATCTATCCATTTCTTCCAGGTTATCAATTTTATTGCCATATAGTTGTCTTAATAGTCTCTTATAATCCTTTGTATTTCTGCATTGTCTGTTGTAACCCCTCCTTTTTAATTTCTAATTTTGTTGCTTTGATTCTTCTCTGCTTTTTAATTGATGAGTCTCACTAAAGGTTTGTCAATTTTTTTCTTTCTCAAAGAAACAGCTTTTAGTTTTATCTTTACTATTGTTTCATTCATTTCTGTTTCAGTTATTTTTGCTCAGATCTTTATGATTTCTTTCATTCTACTAATTTTGGGGGTTTTTTGTTCTTCCTTTTCCAGTTGACTTAGATGTGAAGTTAGGTTGTCTATTTGATCTTTTTCCTTGTTTCTTAGGTAGGATTGTATTGCTATAAACTTCCATCTTAGAACTGCTTTTGCTGCATCCCATAGGTTTTGAGTTGTTGTCTTTTCATTGTCATTTGTTTTTAGATATTTTTTTATTTCCCTTTTGATTTTTTTCAGTAACCTGTTGGTTATTTAGAAAAGTATTGTTTAATCTCCACGTGTTAGTGTTTTTCACAGTTTTTTTTTTTCTTATAATTGATATCTAGTCTCATAGTGTTGTAGTCAGAGAAGATGCTTGATATGATTTCAATTTTCTTAAATTTACTGAGGTTTGATTTGTGACCCAAGATTTGGTCTCTGCTGGAGAATGTTCCATGTGCACTTGAGAAGAATGTGTATTCTTCTGCATTTGGAGGAAATGTCCTGAAGATAACAATGAGATCCATCTCATCTAACATATCATTTAAGACTTGTGTTTCCTTATTAATTTTCTGTTTTGATGATCTGTTCATTGGTGTGAGTGGGGTGTAAAGTCTCCTACTATTATTATGTTACTGTCAGTTTCTCCTTTCATGTCTGTTGGTCTTTGTCTTATGTATTGAGGTGCTCATATGTTGGGTGCATAGGTTATTTACAATTGTTATGTCTTCCTCTTAGATTGATCCCTTGATCATTATATAGTGTCCTCCCTTATCTCTTGTAACATTCTTTATTTTAAGGTCTGTTTTGTCTAATATGAGGATAGCTACTCCAGCTTTCTTTTGCTTTCCATTTGCATGTAATATATTTTCCTATTCCTTTCACTTTCAGTCGATATGTGTCTTTAGGTCTGAAGTGGGTTTCTTGTAGACAGCATATACATGGTATCCATATACATTTTGTATCCATTCAGCCAGTTTGTGTGTTTTGCTTGGAGCATTTAATCTGTTTATATTTAAATTAATTATTGAAATATATGTTCATATCACCATTTTCTTAATAGTTTGGGATTGATTTTGTAAATTTTTTTTTCTTCTCTTGTATTTCTTGACTATATAAGTCCCTTTAACATTTGTTGTAAAGATGATTTGGTGGTACTGAATTATCTTTCTCTTGTCTGAAAAGCTTTTGATTTCTCCATCAATTTTGAATGGGATCCTTGTGGTACAGTAATCTTGGTTGTAGATTTTTTTCCTTTCAGTACTTTAACAATATCCTGCCATTCCCTTCTGGTCTGCGGAGTTTCTGCTGAAAGATTAGCTGTTAATTGTATGGAGTTTCCCTTGTATGTTACTTTTTGCTTTTGCCTTGCTGTTTTTTATATTCTTTCTTTGTGTTTAGTCTTTGTTAGTTTGATTAGTATGTGTCTTCACGTGTTTCTGCTTGGGCTTATCCTGTATGGGATTCTTTGCACTTCTTGAAGTTGATTGACTATTTCCTTTTCCATGTTGGGGAAATTTTCAACTATAATCTCTTCAAGAATTTTCTCATACCCTTTCTTTTTCTCTTCTTCTTCTGGGACCCCAATAATTCAAATGTTGGTGTGTTTGATATTGTCCCAGATGTCTCTGAGACTATCCTCATTTCTTTTCATTCTTGTTACTTTATTCTGCTCTTCAGAAGTTATTTCAACCATTTTAACTTCCAGATCACTGATTTGTCCTTCTGT
Source organism: Odocoileus virginianus (assembly GCF_023699985.2). Classification (NCBI taxonomy): domain Eukaryota; kingdom Metazoa; phylum Chordata; class Mammalia; order Artiodactyla; family Cervidae; genus Odocoileus; species Odocoileus virginianus. The sequence continues at coordinate 39,727,406 of NC_069686.1, read as the reverse complement.
TTCAGATGTTCTGTTATTGATTGCTTCTAGAATATTTTTAATTTCAGTAACTGTGTTGTCTGTCTCTGTATGTTTATTCTTTAATTCTTCTAGGTCTTTGTTAATTGATTCTTGCATTTTCTCTGTTATGTTTTCAAGGTTTTTGATCATCTTTACTATCATTATTCTGAGTTCTTTTTCAGGTAGTTTGTCTATTTCTTCCTCATTTATTTCAATCTCTGTGTTTCTAGTTTGTTCCTTCCTTTGTGTAGTATTTCTCTGCCTTTTAATTATTATTTTTTTAACTTATCGTGTTTGAGGTCTCCTTTCCCCAGGCTTCAAGGTCGAATTCTTTCTTCCTTTTGGTTTCTGACTTCCTACAGTTGGTCCAGTGGTTTTTGTAAGCTTCACATAAGGTGAGATTTGTGCTGAGTTTTTTGTTTGTTTGTTTGTTTGTTTGTTTGTTTTTCCTCTGATGGGCAAGGCTGAGTGAGGTGGTGATCCTATCTGCTGATAATCGGGTTTGTATTTATGCTATACTTGTTGTTTAGATGAGGCATCCTACATAGGGTGCCTATGTAGGATACTGGTGGTTGGGTGATGGCAGGTCTCACATTCAGATGGTTTCCTTTGTCTGAGTTCCCACTGTTGATACTCCCGAGGGTTAGTTCTCTAGTTATCTGTGGTCTTGGAGTCAGTGCTCCCACTCCAAAGGCTCAGGACTAGACCTCTGGTCTGGAATGAAGATTCCACAAGTGGTTTGTTATGGCATTAAGTGAGACTGAACAAAATACCCAAAAGCAAGAAATCAAAGATGACTCCCAGATAAATAGCAGCTACAAAATCAGGCAAATAATAATTAAAACAATGGAATATACACATATACACATATACCCATAAGCAAAATCAAAACAGTCCAAAAAAATAAAGTACATTAGATTGACCCAGTGAACATATAAAATCAAAAATTTTATTTACCAGTTAATAACAAAACTAACTAAAGCACAAACTGGAAAATAAAACTAAAGCAAGGTGCCAAGTGGGGAATAAAGCAATGAAAACAAAACTAACAAATATTTTGAGAGGAAATGAAAGACAGAAAAGAAAGAAATAGGTATGCAAAGTTAAACAGAGGTAGATAAAGAAGATTTATACACATTAAAGATAAACTGCAAGGGGGAAAGAACAGTGGGAAAAGCAAACAAAGGAATAAATGTAGAAAAAACATAATAAGTTTTAAAAAATTAAAATAAAAAAAGACAAAAAAAGAAGAAAGAAAGAAAGAAAAAAAGGAAAACTCCACAGAACTGCACTAGCCCAACGTAGAGGCCAATAAAATAGACAACTACCTTGGTGGGGGTAGTTGGGGGGGGTAGAAAACAAAATCAAAAGGAGTCTACAGAAGAAGCCAAAACATAAGAATAATAAATGTTTTTCCTGAGTCACTGCTGTCAGAGTCCTTTCCCTCGCTGTCAATCACAGTCCACCTCACCTCCCTAGGATGCCCTCCAGCGCTGTGCTGGCCTCTGGGCCTGCAGCGGGGACAGCTCAGATTCTAACCTGGTCCTACTCCTGTGTGTTCTTGCCGCCAATGTCCACAGCTATCAGAACTAGTGTGTTTTCTTTGGTGGGAGCTCTCAATGACCTTTTATATATATTCCATTGACACTGAGTCTGCCTAGTTGATTGTGTGGATTTAATCTGCAGCTTGTACAGCTGGTGGGAAGGTTTGGGTCTTCTTCCTTAGCCACACTGCCCCTGGGTTTCAACTGTGGTTTTATTTCCACCTCTGCATGTGGGTCGTCCACTGGGGTTTGCTCCTGAGGCTGCCCTGGAGGACTTGGGTCTGCCCCAGTGAGGGCCAGGTGTGGAGGTGGTGCAGCTGCTTGGGTCACAGGGGTTCTGGCAGCACCAGATACTCAGGGGCATTGGTGGCTAGGGCAGCAGGAAATATAGTGCTCTAGAAGGGTATGGCAACCAGTATTGGCCAATACACTCCAGTATTCTTGCCTGGAGAAACCCCTGTCAGAGAAGCCTGGCAGGCCACAGCCCACAGGGTTGCAAAGAGTTGTACCTGACCAAAGCGACCTTGCGTGCATAGAGGCAAGTCTTTTTTGCCTGTGGCAGCTCTGCCCCAGTGAGGGTTGAGTGTGAAGGTGGCACAGCTGATTGGCTTGCAGGGACCCTGGCAGTGCCAAGTGTGCAGGGACACAGATTGCCTCCCTGCAGGAGTTATGGCACTATCAGAGTCTTTTTTCGAGCCTCTTGTAGCTGGCAATCAGAAGACCTCTTTGGCCAGTCTTTCTCTGTAGCCCTGCCCATTCACGCACTTAGAGGGCTCCCTTGCCCAGGGTCCTTCTCTGTTTGGTGCATCAGGCACATAGAGGGGCCCCCCTGGCTGGGGTCCTGCTCTGTAGTTTGGTGCATGAGTCACTTAAAGGAGCACCCTATGTGGGGTCCTACTCTGTAGTTCAGTGCATCAGGCATTTGATGGGCCAGCCTCTCTATTGTTCAGCTGCAAATGCTGGCATGTGGGGAGAGAGAGGCTATGGTGATGGCTCCACCCACTACGCGTGACTCAGCAGTATCGCCTTGCTTCCATGACTACCTGGCTTCCCTCCACAGGCATTTCCCCTACAATCTCCTCCCTCACATCCCCAAGCTTCATCTCTCGGCAGTCAACAGCAGCCCTTGCCCTGGGATTGCTCCACAATCTCTAAACTCGAGCTCCCAGGCGCTGCATCTTCCAGGGCATCTACATCCCTGTTCAGGGTATGTATGGCTGTGGCAAGGACTGTCTGATTCTCATTCCATTTAGGCTGCCACAGATCAGCTGTTTCACTCTCAGTCTTAAATGTTTCTCCTCTGACTCAGACAATTGCCCTGATGTGGGGATCAGACCCCTACTTCAATTCCCCTACCTGGTCTAGTACTACTAACACTCCTGTTTCTCCCCCTAGTTCCTTCATCTTATGGAGTTCTGCATGGTTCTATGTATTCTTTTCCTCTGGTCAGGTACTGCTGTCCACTGTCTGCTGGTGTTCTGCATGCACTTTTGTGTCTGAAAGTGTATTCCTGATGTATCCGTAGAGAGAGATGTACTCCATGCCCACCAACTCCTCTGACATCTTTTTCCTCAGCCATAAATGATGCTTTGATTGATGATGATGATGATCCCTTTAATTTACCCTATAAATTAATTTACCCAATTAATTAATTAATTAATTAATTTGCCCTATAAATTAACAAGGAAATATTTATTTCCTTATTTGGGTTTTATATCTTATCATTAGTAGAAATTCTTAAGCTATTTTGACTATAATTCCTGGGTTTTCAGATGGATTTTTCCATTGCCTGTGAAGTGTAACTATTAATTGCTCCTTTTCCAATATTAACACCTCTCGTATTTTTCAATGCCTCATTTCACTTTCTAGACATCATAGTGACAGATTTTCTGTTTATATGAATACAAGTTCAACTCCCTTTGATAGTCTCCCTACACTACAGGGTTGGAAACCTAGAAATAACATTTTCTACAATCCTTTGCCTACAAGTTTCCAGTTTAGAGTCCATCATTGGCAAGCACTTATAAGAGATATGGAAGGCAGGAGGAAGCCAAAACCATGATTTCTCCTCCAGCAACACTGGGCCAATGTTTGAGCTTTGGTAGATACAAGGTTCTGCAGGAACCCGTTACATTCCTACCATGGTTCAGCCAGCTGTTCCCAGAAGCAGTAGTTGACTGCAGTACCTAACTAGAATGTTGGTAGCAATGTCCTAATCTTTGAAACATTATTGGCAAACCTGAAATCTTATGGTGAGTGTTCATAGGCTTCACTTCTCTTGCCTTGTCAACTAACATATTTCTAAAATATCTAAGGGAATAAGATACTGCAAAGAGCATACTTCAGTTTTGAAACTCATCAATTTCGTATATTCAATTCCTGCTTGAAATACCTAGAATAGCTTTTATTCCCTATTATATATTATGTATATTTATATTAGATATACAGATTTCTTTTCATTTCTATTTTGGTAAGTGTTTCAGTTAGAAAGGAGTATTCGATTTTACCAAATGATTTTTGGCTGCTGTGAGCATGGTATTTAATCATTTAATTTAATAAATGATATTTAAGAGATGATTTTTAATTTTCACTGATTTTCTAATGCTGAATCATTCTTGTACTTCTGGAATAAAACCTTTTTCAGTATAATGTATTATTCTGTTAAGATGTTGCTGAGTTATATTTCATTTCATGTTTTTAAATTTATTTGTAAGTAAAATAAATCTATGGTTTTCTTTTTTATTATTCTTGGCAGATTAACAGAGACATACTATATTTATAGAATGATTTGAGATGCTTTCTGTCATTTTCAATATTCTGAAACAATATTACTTGTGGTTTCTCAAAACTATTTTCTTTAACGGTTTGTCAAAATCACTTGTACACTCTTCGGTTTAAGTGTAGATCATTAACTAGCCTTTCTATTTTTTTCTATTTATTTACATATAGAATTTTTTACCTAAGTCAGTTTTGACCCTGTATTTAATATATAGTCCATTGTAAAATGCATTTGTATACAGCCATACAAGGTGCTTTTTTACCATTAAAAAATCTTCTCCATAGGATAATTATGTTTTTCACTTATGCCTAATCTATGAGAGGTTACTTATTTTTAGTTAGACCTTTTGCTTATTTTATATGGTTCATAAAACCATCTTTTGCTTTTATTGCTCAAGTACACTATTTTATGCTTTTGTTTTATTAATTCCTGCCTACTAATTCTCAATAATTTACTAGTAAGTTTCACTTCATTAATTCCTACCTAGTTAATTTATTTGTTCTATTAGTTGTTTTGTTCAGTATTTCTATATCATTGAACTAAAATCTTAGTTTGTTTCTTTTCAGTTTTTATTATTGCATAGTAAATATACTTAAAGGTAAATGGCAACAGAAATCAATTTGGTCTGTCTTCACCTATATGGAATTCATTGAAAAGGAATACAAGTGGCTATTAGGAAGGAAGTGAACAATGACTCCAAATTGCTAGAACACAGGTGTGTTTCATCTGGAGTGGAGCACTTCAATGTATCTGAGTGACAATTTTGTGCAGCAGCAAGAGTGGGGCTAGAGAGTCAAAATGAAAAGCCCAGCTTTGCCAATGACCAGCTCTATGACTCTGGACAAATCACTGTACCTATCAGTGCTTTGGTTTCCTCACCTGTAAAATGGGGGTAGTAATAATAATCTTCCTCATAAAGTTGTTGGAATGAATCAAGTTTGTACATGTAGATCTCATAGAACAATGTCTGGAACACACTAAACACTCAAAAAATGTTAGGTACTGTTATGTTCACCTGAAAATTTTGATTTTTATCCATTTTTCTCCATATCTGCTGAGAAGGCCCCAGAGTCAGCTCAAGCTCTACCACTTTATTTTTCAGACTCTATACCCAAGATGGTAGCTGCTGTCAGGCTTTTTTAAAGTTTCTGAACAGAGAAGTTTCCAGGATATAGCCTGAAGACGTGGACTGGAGAAGAGAGGCCAGAAATGGAAATAAGTTTTTTCAACTGTCACCTTTAATGCTCCTGTATGTTACCTCGCAGCAGTGATAATACTTAAAATATTTAACACTGCCCCTTGGGTATTTCATAATCAGAAACAGAAGCAAGGTCCTGACAGCTACCTGTGTGCCAAGTATTAATCACTTGACTGTTGAGTCACAGGGAGGTTCATGGGGTTCTAGGCAGGGGTCCTAGATGTTTGGGGTTCATGGCAGGAGGTATTTATCATCTTGTACAATGCTTTTGAATTATTTAAAAACTGGTATAACTGGACCTGTGTAGGGCTAAATACCATCTCTGTTTACAATCCAATTAGTTGTTTAGCTTATTATCTTTAACCTTGGAAAATCACTGGAAACATTTTTATTTCTATAGTTTTTTCCTAGGGTTGTTTTGAGATAAGTTTTTATAACTCTTCTTTCTCTATAGATATGATCTCATATTCTTGCTAGCTCCCAGGCAATTCCTCAAAGTCTCTGATCAAACCATGATATATTTTCTTGTTTTCCATCATAATTCAGAATTGATACATATATGCATATATAAGTTAGTTCTAGACCTATAGATATGTTTTAGTCATTTTAATAAAATTGGAGTGAAAAGGAAGACACATGTGTTCCGTTCATCAGCTTGAAAAACTATACTTTAAAAAAAATGCAAGCCCCTAATTATGAATTTATCTGAAAAATTTTAATTTCTACTCAATGCCTGAAAAGCCAGATGTTTAATGTATTTCAGTTAATTGAGTTGAGGTTCAAATTAATACATGAATTTTAAAAAACAGTTGTTCTCCCACTCCTTGCAGTAATTTAACTATAGGTATTAAACCAGCCTTAAATTCTGTGATGATTACTTAAACTGTGTGAAAAATCTTTAAAAGTTTGACTCATGGCAAAATGTTGAATAGTGGAAGTTATTTAAACAAAACAGACCATGCTATTAATAACATAATAATGTTTGAATTAACAGCTGTGCCTCAAAAGTTGTAGGATTTTGGTGGCATTTACATACAAAAAAAAAAAAAAACCCTGCTCATCCAAGTGACCTATGTTAATATCCCCTGATTCTCATGCTTACGCTGAAATTTAAAAATTTGAAAATAAAAAGGAGGTAAATTTGGTCTAGCTAAAAGAAGTAGAGAAATCCCATCAAAAAAAACTCTGCACCCTTATCATCATCCACTTAGATAGGCAGAAAAAAATTGATGCAATGATGACAGGAAAAAATGTATTACAAATTCTGGTTCTAGTACAAACCCAGGTCTATATACTGGTTTCTAAGACAATGTAAAAGTGTCAAAATCTGAAAACAATTGGTGAGATCCTCTGAAGGTACAGGGGAATGGCATATAACACAATATAAAAAGCCTGATCAGAAGCCACTCAATGGAGAATTTAATGCAATTCATGCACAGAACTCACTAAGTTCCATACATGGAGACAGTGAAAGAAGAGAAGAAAAGGAAGGGATGAAGAAGAGTTTACATTGGATATGATTGAGCTTAAAGTGGTAGTTCTAATGATCTTACAATCAAACAGACATTAAATCCTGGCCAAAATTGTCAATGTGATTGTTTTCCAGTCCAAAACTTACACCTGATAACCAGTTCATGGACAAGAGGAAACATTTTTATCATCATCTCCATCTCCATTCGTGAGGCACAGATGAAGAGCAGATCATGGCCAAACATTTCATTATCTCAGTCTTGTACAATTTCTTAGACTTTCACCTCAAAGAGCTACTCTTATTATAATCATTTTGCCAGCCTCAAACTCTTCTACTAGCAGAATGGAACTTCAGTGTGTGAGCCATGTGTCTTCAAACCCAGCTAAGAGAATTATATAAAACTCTCTATCCTTATAAATTAGTTGATGGGAATCAAAAGAAGCAAAAAATCAGAACACACCAACTTACAAATTAAGACTAGAAAATATGTGGTATGGCTTCTTCCCACACCACTTCAAATATTGTTACTTAATCATAGCACTTTTCATAACACCTCACTAAGTAGATACTCAGACTCAGATTTCTTTTGTAAGCAGAATTCCAGTCTGTGTGTTATGGGCACCCTAGGTAAAAATCCTGTTTGACACCATGAAATAAATACAAATTACATTTATGATTGAAAAAATCATACCCCTAGTTATGCTATGGTTTACAGTTTACAAAAAGACTTTCACATACTTTAATCATACTTCATAGTAACATCAAGGATAGGTTTAAGCTTTATTTAACTAATGAGGGAGTTCAGAGATAAAATCATTTAGCTAATAAGTAGAAGAGGCAAAATGTGAACTCAGAACTTTGGTTTGTAAATCCATTGTCCTTACTATTTTTACTATAATCATATCTGAACACACATACACATTCACACCCATACATATGTATACATGTATATAAAGTAAGAAAAGGATGAATGGGAACAATTATTAAGTAATGCTATTAAAATAAAAGCAGTGGTAAAATACAATAATGATTTTCATTCCTGCTGAGTTTCTTGGTATCATTGCTGGTATCCAGTTATCAAATAAAGTCACAGCTTATAGGTTTAGGGTATCCAGATGTCAGGGTCCTTAGGGTTCTTCAGCAGTGAACACAATTCTATAATTCTCTATATAACTTGGTTCTTCTAATTTTTAAACTCTGAGGCAAATCAACCTATACTGACATTATCAACATAATCATCAGAATTGCAATTTACTGCTTCATGTGTGCTGGCTCTCTACTCTGTGCTCTGCATACCTTATTTTATGTATTTCTCTCATTCTGACACAGGAGATATTAGTAACCTCATTTTGTAGATGAGGAAACCAAAGTTCAGTGTTAAGGTAACTTGTCCAAATTAATTTAGCTTAAATAGGATAGAGCTGGGATTTAAGTTCAAATCTTGTACTTAAGTCATGCTTTTCTCATAATACAATGAGAGAATCAGATTTCTTAGAGGCATGGAATCTTGCTCTTGCTGTAATAATACCTTATGTCAGAAGTAATGTACCACTGATGTGGTGGTTTTCATGAGAGCAGAGAAAAGAGATAACTGTTTTATGGTACCACCAAACCAAGAGATAAATCAGTCAATTTACACACAACACTCTCAAATTTGCATAGTACCCAAAACATATAGGTCTGAAGCTGTTCTCCCAAGTGTCACAGATAATATCTTATTGCTCTTAAGATCTTACAATTAAAAATATTTTCCCATTTGTCTCTATACTGAGATTCCCTTCTAATTCATAGGCTCATTCTCCTTTTCCCCAAACATATGAGACATCCTCATTTATTTGCATATATCTCCAAAAACTTACAAGAGAAGAGTTACTTCTATAAAAACTAAGACAAATAAACAAATAAATACCAGTTTTCATGTCATAACTCCAAAAGCATCTAGGCTGTGGTTAAGGCTGAATGTTTATATCTCTCAAAATTATGTTGCATAAGTAACGCACAAGATGGTGGTATTAATGGCTGGGACATCTGGAATGTGTGGAATACTCATGAACAGGGATAGTTTCCTTAAAATGAGACTCCAGAGAGCTAGCTCACTTCTACCCCACGAAGGATACAACAAGAAGTTTGCAACCTGGAAGAGTTGTCCCTCGACTATGCTGGTGCCCTGATTGCAGACTGCCAATTTCCAAACTGTGAAATATCATTTTTTTGTAAGCTGCCCAGTACATGGTATTTTGCTACAGCAGCCAGAGCAGTCTAAGACAGGCAGATTAGAATGATGTTCATTGGACCAAAGTTTAATCAACTGTTGAGAGTAAATTATTTCTCAGTGTTCTGCCCTTAATTTTCCTTTCTCTCTTCTTAAACTCTCTTCTTTGGCAATATTGTCACACTCATCTTTCACTCTAAGTTTAATTTGCAGATCTCTAACTTGATCTCTGAACACCCCTCCAAATCTCAAAAAAACTTACAAGAAAAAGGAGAAGAGTTTCTATAAAAACTAAGACAAATAAGCCAATAAAAACCACCATGAGCTTTTGTCTCATAATTTCACCTGCCATTTTATCTACCCACCTGAATTGTTGACTGACATCTCAGACTTGATATGTAAAAATGAACCTGCTCTATCACCCTGGTTCTATCACCACTATCACCTCTATCACCAACAAACCAACAAAATAAAGCAAGCAAACTCCACCCAATTTTAGCTATGACACTATAATGTTCTCAATATCAGTATCAATGTCATAATGATTTAGTCTTAAAATCTTGTCTGCAACTTTGATGGCTCTCATTGTTTACCCAAATGTGGTCACTTCTACCACTATGTTTCTAAATGCACCACTCTTGTGTCTTCATGAAAACCACCATTATGTCAGTGGTTTATCACCTCAGATATAAATTGCTGTTAGGACAAAATTCCATGCCTCTAAGAAATCTGATTCTGACCTGTTTTTGACACTGACTACAGAATACTTTTCCCAATAAACAGTTCTATTTATATTTCTATTTATATGTCTCTGCTGCCAATAAACCTGTTTTAGTTACCAAGTGATGTCTGAGCTCCTTTGGTTTGGCATTCAAGGCTTTTTATAATTAAGCCCCAATCAAATCATCAGGTAAATTTGTAACTATTCCCCTCTGTGTGTCCTTTACAATCTATGCAATCTTAAGTAATTAATTTAAATCTCAAGAGTCACAATTTTGTCTTCTGATTATACATCTATATGTATATGAAAGTGAAAGTGTTAGTTGCTCAGTCCTGTCTGACTCTCTTGTGATACCATAGACTATAGCCCACTAGGCTTCTCTGTCCAGAGGATTCTCCAGGCAAGAATATTGGAGTGGGTAGCCACTCTCTTCTCCAGCAGATCTTCCCAACCCAGGGATGGAACCAAGGTCTCCCACACTGCAGGCAGACTCTTTACCATCTGAGCCACCAGGGAGGTAGTTTTATATACATATATATATATATATATATATATATAATTATATATGTGCATATAATTTTATATAGAATGCATAATACATAAAATACTGCTGATAATAAAATAATATTATGAAAAATTAGGTGACATAACTTATCTTTTTGTGAACAGTATCAGTTCAGTTCATTTCAGTCGCTCAGTCATGTCCAACTCTTTGCGACCCCATGGACTGCAGCACGCCAGGCCTCCCTGTCCATCGCCAACTCCTGGAGTTTACTCAAACTCATGTCCATTGAGTCGGTGATGCCATTCAACCATCTCATCCTCTGTCATCCCCTTCTCCTCCTGCCCTCTATCTTTGCCAGCACTAGGGTCTTTTCAAATGAGTCAGTTCTTCACATCAGGGGGCCAAAGTATTGGGGTTTCAGCTTCAACATCAGTCCTTCCAATGAAAACCCAGGACTGATTTCCTCTAGGACGGACTGGTTGGATCTCCTTGCAGTCCAAGGGACTCTCACGAGTCTTCTCCAACTCCACAGTTCAAAAGCATCAATTCTTCAGTGCTCAGCTTTCTTTATAGTCCAACCTTTACACCCATATATGACTACTGGAAAAACCATAGGCTTGAATAGACAGACCTTTGTTGGCAAAGTAATGTCTCTATTTGCTGTCTAGGTTGGTATAACAGTTGACAAATATAAGAAGTTCTACTGACTGGATTTGGAAGAGCTTTCTTATAATACTGCATATTCTGCTGCTGCTGTTGCTAAGTCGAGTCAGTCATGTCCGACTCTATGCGATCCTATAGATAGATAGCAGCCCACCAGGCTCCTCCGTCCCTGCATATTCAAATCCTTCTAATAACAGTTCTACTACTATTGATTCCATGAAGCCTTCCCTGAACCACCCAGTTGCTAATTACTTCTTTACTTCTGATGTGCCCTTATCTAATCTTCATTTACAATACTTATCACCATCTATATTACTATGGTTGTTACTGTTCATGTTCTATTCCCCTTTCTAGACTGCAAGTTCTGAAGACATAGTCCCACAAATGACTCTTTCAAAGTTTACATCTAAGAGCATTTCCCATAGCAAGTGCCTAATAAATGTTTAGAAGTACCTGAATAATAATCTGTAGTTTATTCAGATGTGCACTTGACAATAAACTCCATGAGAGAATAGAATTTGTCTGTCTTGTTCACCAGTACCTAATAGTTTAAGGCATATAATAGGCTGAATGACATCCTAAACTAAAACAGATATGTGAAAAAATGTGAAGGAAAAGAAAGGAGTCATGACTATTTATTAAGCATTTGTAGCATGCCATTGTTCTGGCTTTAAAAGAAGTTTTTAAAACTCCTCTACCTGGTGGCTCAACTGGTAAAGAATTCGCCCGCAATGTGGGAGACCTGGGCTCGATCCCTGAGTTGGGAAGATCCCCTGGAGAAGGGAATGGCTAACCACTCCAGTATTGACCTAGAGAGTTCCATGGACTGCATAGTCCATGGTGTCACAAAGAGTCAGACACGACTGAGCAACTTTCACTTTCACTCAAAAAGTATAGTTGATGTCTCCTTTCCTTGAAAATGGGCTGGTCTTAATGACTCTCTTCTAATAAACAGAATAAGGAAAAGTGAACATGTGTGGCTTTCAAGCAAGTAAGATTCTTTCTGTCTTGAAACTCTCTTCATTGAAACAAAGTCACTGTGGCCATATGGAAAGGCCACATGTAGGTGTTCTAATCATAGCCGCAGTTGAGGCCCCAAGTGATGGCCAACATCAACTCCCTGATATATGATGGCTGAGCACTTAGATAATTCTAGCTATACCTTTGAATCTAGTGGAGTACAGAAAGGCTGTCTTCATTGAATCCCTCACAAATTGAAAGTTCATAAGCAAAATAAATGTTGCTGTTCCTTTAAGTCATTAAGTTTTGGAATGGTTTCTTATACAAAGTCAGTAGCAAAAACATAGGTGTGTGTATACACACAAATATGTCGGCCTTTCACAGGGAAGGGGGAAATTGAGCCTAGTACCAGCATTTTATATATAGAGAGGGAAGTGTAGGCTCCTAGAGACTGAGAAAAAAAGCACCCAGGATCTTAGAATTATAATTACTGAGCTGAAATTGAAGTCCTGGTCAATTTAAGGGCAATGTCTATATAATTTCTTCTCCATCACTGTTTTCTTCCCAGTTCTTTAGAAAAGATACCTCTGTATGATGTTTGTATCTTCTTTAAAATTTTCCAAGATAAAATACCCAATTATTTACTAAAAAATGCATTCAGTGATTAAATTCACAGTTTTTTATTTTTCAATTAAAGGCCTCATCTCTTCTATCTTCACAAAAGAGTTATATCCTTAGGCAATTGTTAGTAAAAGATTCTCAACACATCAAAGGCCCTCAAGGTGTAGCATAGTCCCTAGGGAAATAAGTCCTTAACTAAATGAAACACACTTATGATTCAGTCACTCTGATATTTAAAATTAGACATTATACATATACATACATATATATTATACATACACTCACATATATACATATACACATGTATTATTTTACAATCTCATAACTGATATCTGCATGAACACCAGTGGACCCCTGATAATTGGAAATATTTTATTAGAAATCAGCTGCTAAATGTTTTTCATTGAAATTTGGAGACTATATGTTAACAGGTCTCCCAGAACATTGATGAATGACTTCTTCATATTTATGAACCATGAGCCCTCTCTTTCAAGTAACCACACATCTTCCTCTTCATCTCTGAAGCTGGTTACCAGAAAGCTTAACCTCACCAGGTCAATGTTATGCCATCTGTGAGTTTATTACATTTTTAAAAAATTATCGTACCTCACTTTTATATTTTGAGGTCAGCACTCCAACTACACTGCAGAAACCAGAAGTCCTGGTTTTCCAGAGGAAAAAATCTACCTCAGGTCAATATGCATTATGAATGAAAATGTACAAGTTAAGTAAAGTCTCCTCCTCTGCAAAGTAGGACCTGATATATAAGAACAATGGATAAAGAATTTGAAACATTTACTTCATATCTGATTATACTGATAGACTTTAAGAAAGACCTCTTTGTGAAGCTCAGTGAGAAAACGCTGTCTTTTCAACTCTAGGCCATGTTAAGATAGATGGTGGCTTTTCTGGTGTAAAACCTTCAGAGTGCACTTCTATAATCCTCGAACATCAATCGTGACCCCATGGACTGTAGCCTACCAGGATCCATGGGATTTTCCAGACAAGAGTACTGGAGTCGGTTGCCATTTCCTTCCAGGTCAAACATCAATACCATGCCTTAAAGTGATAGGTAGAGATCAAGAATAAGATAAAACAGAACATGGGAAAATATAATAAATTAGTGCTTTATTCAGATAATATTCATTAATATCAATATTATTAATAAGAGATAATGTGTGCTGGACATGTACTACACATGTGTACTGGACACATGTGCATGTATTATCATGGTACCTGGAACATATCACTCATCTAATCTAAAAGACAAAGCTATAATACAAATATTATTACTCTGGTTGAGAATTTCAAAGAGCCACTCTCCCCTTCTTTTCTTTATCTAAATAACAGAACATTCCAAAATTTAGCAAAATATAAGGTTACCCAGAAAGAAGACTAGATTTCTCAGCCTTTCTGGCCTGGTCATGTGACTAATTTCTACCCAGTGAGATGATGGATAGATAGGTATATAGGGAAAGAGGAAGAAATAAAGAGGGGAGGGGAGGGGATGGGTAGAGAGGAAAGAAGAAAGGTTGATAAATAATAAAATGTTAACATTCAAAGAATCTGGATGAAAGGTATTGCCCTATTCTTTTATCCTTTTCAAAGTTTGATGTTAAATCAAATAAAAAGGTTTTAAAATAAGTAACTAAAATTACAAGTCAATCAGTTATAAAAGTTAGATACAAGCTTACTTTGATGGAATCATTAAAAACAAAAACAAGCAATGCATAATGCCTTCAAGGAAGCAGAATAAACAAAATCTCTCTTAGATAGTGGTTAAGAATGTGGGCTCTAGAGCCAGCGAACCGATGCTGAAACCCAGCTCCACTTTTCACTATCTGTATAAAACTAGGAAAGATACTAAATCTCTCTGTGCCGCACTTACTTAACTATAAAGCTAACATCAAAAGGGTGTATCACAGTGAATTAGTGTCAGTATAAAATGAGCTAATACCATTCCTAGCATATGGTCAGTATTAAACAACAGACTGGTTCAAAATAGGTAAAGGAGTACATCAAGGCTGTATATTGTCACCCTGCTTATTTAACTTATATGCAGAGTACATCATGAGAAATGCTGGGCTGGAGGAAGCACAAGCTGGAATCAAGATTGCCGGGAGAAATATCAATAACCTCAGATACACAGGTGACACCACTCTTATGGCAGAAAGTGAAGAAGAACTAAAAAGCCTCTTGATGAAAGTGAAAGAGGAGAGTGAAAAAGTTGGCTTAAAGCTCAACATTCAGAAAACTAAGATCATGGCATCTGGTCCCATCACTTCGCAGCAAATAGATGGGGAAACAGTGGAAACAGTAGCTGACTTTATTTTTCCGGGCTCCAAAATCACTGCAGATGGTGATTGCAGTCATGAAATTAAAAGACACTTACTCCTTGGAAGGAAAGTCATGACCAATCTAGACAGTGCATTAAAAAGCAGAAACATTACTTTGTCAACCAAGGTCCGTCTAGTCAAGGCTATGGTTTTTCAGTGGTCATGTATGGATGTGAGAGTTGGGCTATAAAGAAAGTTGAGCACCAAAGAATTGATGCTTTTGAACTGTGGTGTTGGAGAAGACTCCTTAGAGTCTTTTGGACTGAAAGGAGATCCAACCAGTCCATCTTAAAGGAGATCAGTCCTGGATGTTCATTGGAAGGACTGATGCTGAAGCTGAAAGTCCAATACTTTGGCCACCTGATGTGAAGAGCTGACTCGTTGGAAAAGACCCTGATGCTGGGAAAGATTGAGGGCAGGAGGAGAAAGGGGACGACAGAGGATGAGATGGTTGGATGGCATCACCGACTCAATGGACATGTGTTTGGCTGGACTCTAGGAGTTGGTGATAGACAGGGAGGCCTGGAATGCTGTGGTTCATGGGGTCACAAAGAGTCGGACACCACTGAGCGACTGAACTGAACTGAAACAAGTATTAGCTATTATTACATTACATGGTGTATGAAAGTTTAGTAAAGAAAGACTGTGTTTATCTGTAGAGGCAAAGATACTTTCACTTCATAAATTCACTAAACTGAAATGAAAGGAAGGTACACCCATCAGAATTTATAGTGAAATGAAAAGTCTGTGTTGCAAGTATAACAGAATTGCAAATGTAGCAGCAGATGTTTGAAACAGAATATCTCAACTAAAAGTACTTGAGACATTTTGAGATATAGTCCCTGAAATTATCTTGCAAAATAAATATGCATTATTAGTTTTGGTCTCTTCTCACAGGGAAACGAATTCTTTTGAGAGATGATGGTCTATTTTTTAGCTATGCCATTTACTTTTTCTGTCAAACCCTGTGTCAAGCTGACATACGTTTTTATGTTAAGATTTTTCAAATATATAACATGCAGTGAAGCTAAAATTAGATGATGGTTATTGCCCCCTATAACGCTAACAGTTAGGTGATGTTCTGTAAAGGGTATAATTTTGGGTTCAACCATCAGCAGGTAAAATTCCTGATACTTTCTTTGTTGTGTTTGTCATTAGCCCATCCTATGCAAATACAGTATCTGCCTTCTAACCCAAAGTGACAGATCATGATTGGACAGAACCAGTCATGACCATCCATTGACAATTTCTCAGCTCCCCTTGGACATGTGACCTATCACTGGAAAATGAGATATATGGAGATGTTCCTGGAAGACCTTTCCCTTCCTGATAAAAGGGCTCAGAAACAGACAACACTTTTCCCTTATGTTAAACACATATGTGATGTTTGAAACAGCAGTACCCTACTTTTGACCAAGAAGTGTCACATTTAAGGGAAATATTAAGAGATATTGATCCTTTCACCATTAAAACACTACTCCCAGGCCTTTTGTGATGTATCAAATATAAACACCAAGTATTTTAAGGCACTATAAACTGAGCTGGTTTTACTTGTAGCTTAATAAATTCCTAATTGGTGTAACACCCAACTTGAGATTTTAGATAACATGTATCTCAAACTTTCATTAATTATATAATTTGTTCATCATGAAGCAGTAAATGAGAGAAATCTTTTAATATAAAAATTTGACAGGGAAATGATACTAAAATGTATAATAAATGAGATTCAGAGCTTTCAATAATTCCTCTAGACTTGTAGATAAGTAGTTAATAGCTATTGAGTAAGGAACTCTAGTGTGCTAGTATGTGGAATCATAATTAACACTGGAGATTTTTTAATTTAAAAAAATGTAATTAGTACCAATTGTAAATGCTAATCCATAGAATTTATAATTATTCCCTTTAAAATACCCAAGTGAACATTTCTTAAGACTTGTAAAAAATCATGGGCACATTTGAAAAACACTTTCTCTGAATGAAATCCTGTGCTAGGTATTTCCATACTATGGTAGGCAGGGTAATCTCCCCCTCCCTCTAAGATGTTCACATCATAAATCCCACAATCTGAGAATGTTACCTTATGTGGCAAAGGGGCTTTGACAGATGTGACTAACTTACGATTTGGAAATGGGAGTGAATCCTGAATTACACAGGTGGGTCCAATTGAATCACAAGGGCCCTTAAAAAGAGAAACTTCAGCAGCGAATACGACCATGGAAGGCTAGTCAGAAAGATGCAACCTCACTGGCCTTGAAGATGGAGGACAGCCTTAACTCAAGGAACATGAGTACCCCTTTAGAAGTTGTGAAGGCAGGAAATGAGTTCTTCCCAGAGCCTCCAGGTGGAACACTGTTCTCGTTGACAGGCTGATTTTAGCCTAGTGAGACCTGTGCTGGACCTCTAGACCACAAAATTGTAAAGTAGTAAATTTGTGTTATGTTACATAAAAAAAATCACATTTCTCAAGTATTTTCCCAGTTCACCTCATGTTAATTTCATAGTTAGAAATCATGGATATGTGGCATAGACTTGAAATCAGTAGCCACAGAAATCAAATGTCATAATCCATGAGCCTAAAAGCATGACTGTATTTAAAACAACACATCAACAGAAACAACAGCAGAAAGAAAAGGCAAATGCTGGGTTCAAACTGATAAGTTACTATATGTAAATATCCAGCTCCCCCATCACAGTGTGGAGCAACCGACACTTAGCTCTGACCTTGGCTGGCATAAATATCTAGAGTTCAACCTGATACACTGGCACATGGCAGTAGGTTCTGACAAAGGTAACATAGTCTCAAGTGGGCAAGACCGCCTTGCTGCCAGAAAAAGGAAGTCTGTTTATTTACATTGAAATAGGAACCCCAAATTAGCTGGAACTATGAGGACCTCAACAAATTTGTTGAGTTGCCTCAACAAGTCTGGCAAAAAATCTTGCACTGTATTTCATATCAGGGAAAAAGGACGAGACAGAGAGCTAGGGCCCCAGCCAAGCAGTTCTGCAGAATGACTGCAGAATTCCAGATAGTGATTGGAACTAGGTAAACTGTAGGACTAGAGGGTAAAGGATTGAACTTACTAAGCACAACGATGATCAAAAGTATATTGATAATAGTTTTAGGGTAGCAAAACTAAATGTGGATCCTGTCCACTGGCACCTGATCATTGTAATGCTTGTCTTAAGGTCAACTGAAGTAATGCATCACAATAAGAACACAGGGTAAATAACTTCACAGTCAACTCTTGAGCAGGGCTATAATAGATAGGAACCAGCATTCTGAACAAAGGTGATAAACAGTCCTTCAGTAAATGATGATCTCTTGAACATTCTCAGGATCTGTGGGTAATAAGATATTATTATAATAAACAACAGATGTGAAAGTTGGATTATAAAGAAAACGGAGCACTGAAGAACTGATACTCTTGAACTGTGGTATTGGAGAAGACTCTTGACAGTCCCTTGGACTGCAGGGAGATCAAATCAGTCAATTGTAAAGGAAATCAGTCCTGAATATTCATTGGAAAGACTGATGCTGAAGCTGAAACTCCAATACTTTGGCCACCTAATGTGAAGAACTGACTCACTGGAAAAGACCCTGATGCTTGGCAATATTGAAGGCAGGAGGAGAAGGGGACGACAGAGGATGAGATGGTTGGATGGCATCACCAACTTGATGGACATGAGTTTGAGTAAGCTCTGGGAGTTGGTGATGGACAGGGAGGCCTGGCGTGCTGAAGTCCATGGGGTCACAAAGAGTCAAACACGACTGAGTGACTGAACTGAACTGAGAATAAACAAAGTCAAGTTTATAAGCTGTAAGATGAGGACTGTAGACTTCTTTCAGAAGTATTTCATACATATTCCATAATATCATATTCTAATATTAAAGGTGATTTTCTCCACAACAGGTATATGCATGTATGTATATATATGTACTTACATTTATCTTATAACTGGTATACTCAGCTGTAAGGAGCTGAATGAAAAACACCTCACTTGATTAAATGTCCAAGAAGAGCTTATTTTTTTCCCCATATAATTTCTAGTTTCAAGTTCAGTTCAGTTCAGTCACTCAGTCATGTCTGACTCTTGGCGGCCCCATGGACTGCAGCACGCCAAATCCAAGTGCGATCACATCAACTCTTCCTCATTATCTCCTGCCTCTTTGGTGAACATTTTAAAGTCTGGCTATTTGAATATTTTAAGAACTGATTTAAGTTCTTTCTGCAAAGTAGTTGATTTCCATGAATTGTTTCCCTGGTGTATTTTTTAAACACAGGACTTATTTGATGACAAAAGGATTAACAACTCAACTTCTGAGCATTAACTGAGGAATCATTGTGAGTGGGCTCAACAAACCTGACAGAAAAAACTTGTATCAGTATATCTGGGAAAAAAACCATACTTCAAAAGATACATGCACCTCAATGTCCACTGCAGCACTATTCACAATAGCCAAGACATGAAAGCAACCTAAATGTCCATCAACAAAGGAATGGCTATTGAAGATATATACATATAAAATATGGAATATTACTCAGCCATTTAAAAAGAGTGAAATCATGCCACTGCAGCAACATGAAGGGACCTAGAGATTATCATGCTAAGTCTGACAGAGAGATAAATATGATATGATTATCACTTATATGTAGAAGCTAAAAAATGATACAAATAAACTTATTCACAAATGGACACAGACTGTCAGACTTAGAAAACATATTTATGATTACCAAAGGGGAAACATGGTAAACAGAGGTAAATGAGAAGGCTTGGACTAACATATACACACTTTCATATATAAAGATATATACGGATGGCTTAAGAGACCCAGGTTCAATCCCTGGCTTCAGAAGACTCCCTGGAGGAGGGCATGGCAACCCACTCCAGTATTCTTGCCTGGAGAATCCCATGGACAGAGGAGCGTAGCAGGTTATAGTCCATAGGGTTGCACAGAGTCAAACACAACTGAAGTGACTTAGTGTGCATCCATATATAAAAAAGGTAACCAACAAAGACCTACTATATAGTACAGGGAAGTCTACTCAACACTTTGTAATAAACTATATGAAAAAATGGCCGGCTACAGTCCCTGGAGTTGCAAAGAGTCGGACATGACTGAGCGACTAACACACACACACACATGAGAAAAGAATCTGAGAAAAGAATAAATATGTGTATGTATCACAAACCATTTTGCTGTATACCTGAAAGTGATACAACATTGTAAATCAACTATACCGCAATATAGAATTTTAAAAAACCCTGCACCAAAATGCAATGTTGTCTTTATCAATAATTGACAAGACAACAAATGTCTTTGCTAATAATTGACACACTACTTCCTGAATTTTTCTTACTAGTTTTAAAATGCACACATTTTAGTTTTTGATGAGAACTGGTATAGATACGGCAATTCCCTGGGGAATTTTCCCAGCAATTATATGTCCAGTGGCTTAATAATATCCAGATGCCATATGTGTTAGTTAGGACTCCTTTTATTTTTTATTGCAGGTGATAGAAACCCAACAAAAATTTGTCTAAACCAAAAAACACAAAGGTAATTCATTATATATGTGATTGGTAAGAAAAACAAAATAAAAATAGAAATAAGACATTTTCATTCTCTCAGATTTATAAACCTTGAAGTTGACTAAGACAGGAAAAGTCACCCTCATATAAAACCTACAAATAAAGCAATTCCACAGTTTAACATGTTTGAAATATAAGATTCTACTTTTGAAACAGTGCATTAATTTATGATTTCCCACACCTGTTCACACAAAATTTCATTGTTCTGTTTAACAGTTATTTATATACCTCTCTTGGACAAGTATATTTCTATCATGGGCTATTCCCATCAAGATTCCTTTTTTCATACAATATTGTTTGCCTTGATTTAATTTTTTATGATATGAATTTGTTAACTCTGCAATTTTGGTTTCATTTGACTTGGATACACTTTTTCATTTTTCCCATCATCTTTCATAGCCACTTTTTATAGTAGGTCTCTTACACTTCTTGTAGGGATGGGTTTCAGTTTTGTTTTGTTTTTTAAACAGATCTGGTAGTCTACTTTATTTTTGGTTCTTTTTCCTTGAACTGGGTAAGTTTATTTCATTTATATTAAAATTGTCATTGTCATTCTACCATAATTTTGGATTTAGTTCTACCATCTTCTTGTAAATTTGTGACTTTTCTGTATTGTATCTTTTAGTATCAGGCTTGTGTCATCATTTTGTTATTTTGGTTTGTTGTTTGTTTGTTTGAGTCCATAAGAACCCTTTTCTTTGACACTTAGTAATTTGAAACCTAGAATATTTATTGCCTTCCTCCCTTTTTAATTCTGTTAGCATCAGCATTTTACTTGGCTCCTGGAATTTTCATGCCAGTTCATCACCATCTAAATGTTATTGTTTTATGATGTAGTTTTTACTTTAAGAATAATTATCTTCTTTTTGGTAATAATAATTTAATTTCATAAATTAAACTAATGTCACTGTAAGGCTTTAAAAGCATTTGATATAAAACACTCTTTCCTACCTTGCATTTCTCAATAATGAGGCTTTTTGTCTGTCTTTTAAACTGTGCAGCATATCTTATAGATAAAAAAAGTAATTTTAATGCACATTTTAATAATGATGATGAAATACTATATGGAAAAAAATATGTATGGTACTCAGTTTTTGCCCAAATCTGTTCTTATTCCTTGCCTTTTGAAACAGTTTTATCATATATACATATATGCTTTAATTAATATATTATTTAATTTTGGCTAGTTTGAACTCATATAATGTAGCCATTCTGTAAGTATCATTTTAAATTTTTTTTCTAGAAATTGTTTTTGAGAATCATTTACACTGATGTGTGTGCCTGAAGCTCATTTATTTCCACTGAAGTAGAGAATTCTGCTGTAGGTAGATAGTATAAATTATATATCCATTTAATTGGGGCTGGTTATTCTTGTACATATGCATATCTCCTGATATGAAGTACAAGAGTTTCTCTGGGTTATATAGTGTATATATGCCGCTGCTGCTGCTAAGTCGCTTCAGTCGTGTCCAAGTCCGTGTGACCCCATTGACGGCAGCCCACCAGGCTCCTCTGTCCCTGGGATTCTCCAGATGTAAAGTAATTAGCCTCCAACTAATAAAAATAAATGGAAAAAAAAAAAGAATACTGGAGTGGGCTGCTATTTCCTTCTCCAATGAATGCAGGCACGCTAAGTCGCTTCAGTCGTGTCTGACTCTGTGCAACCCTATGGACAGCAGCCTACCAGGCTCCTCCATCAACAGAATTCTCTAGGCAAGACTACTGGAGTGGGTTGCCATTTCTTTTTCCAATAGTGTGTATATATATTTTTATTTATTTATATTTGGTACATATATATATTTATACATATTTATTTTTATATATTTTATATAAATCTATATATATCTATTTGGTACAAGTGATTTTGCTAGTCAGTGGGATATAATCATTATTATCTTTATAAGATGAATCTAATTTTTTCCTAAAGGCATTAAAGTTTTTAAACCCAGGTTAATTTGGGGAACATTAACATTATAAAAATACTGTCTTCTAAATTATAAACATTACACTTTTCCATTTACTCAATTCTTCCTTGATGACTTTCGATGTTTGATTATTCTTATTACTTTCTACCTAATAATCATTTAAAACCTTGTTTTTCTTACCATTGTAAGTAATATACTTTTAAGCTAACATTCTTGTTTCCTATTATTGTTAAACAAACTACTCCCAAACCAAGTTGTTTATGAACAACAATGTACTGTTTCTCATGATTCCATCATTTAGGCTAGGCCAGACTGGGTGATTTTTTTGCTCCTCATGATACTTGCTAAAATTGGAAAGTCCAAGATGGTGCCTCCACCCATATGACTGTTGTGCCTGCTGGGATGTATAGAACTACTGAGGACTGGATGACCGTGTCTCCCTCTCTATGTGGCCTCTCCATGTGGCATGCTTCAGTTTGCTCACATCATGATGGCTTCAGGGTAGCTGGATGTCGAACCTGATGGCTGGCTCCTAAGAGAAGGAAGTGGAAGTCCTTAAATCTCCTAATGGATACTAGAATTTGCATAGCATGCTTTTTGTCCCATTCTATTGAACAAATCCAATCACAAATTCAGAATGCTTTCAAGGGAAAGATAAATAGACTTCACTTCTTGTTTTGAGGAGTAGGGTATACATAGGGGCTTCCCAGGTGGAGCTAGTAGTAAGAACCCACCTGCTAATAGTGCAGAAGCCATAGAGAGATGTGGGTTTGACCCTTGGGTCAGAAATATCCCCTGGAGGAGGGCACAGAAACCTATTCCAGTATTCCTGCCTGGAGAATCCCCTGGACAGAGGAGCCTGGTGGGCTACAGTCCATTGTGTCACAGAGTCGGACACAACTGAAGTGACTTAGCACACATGCATGCATGTATACATAGAAGGAGGGAAGGAATTGATGGTGGTCTCAGACCATGATGATTCATACAGCTTCCACATGCTAAGTATGCTCACCCTTACACAGAATTCCATAATTTTGTTTCACTCTGACATAAGGCTCAGATTTTTTAATGCAGATTTATCTAAATGGTCGACACTGAAATAAGGCTTCTCAAATGCAGTCTTTCAGGTACAACAACTTGAGAACTAAAAATTACATATTATCTACCTCTCCATGGCCAATAAGAAAAGAGTAACTCATTTATACTCCAGTTCTAAAAAGGAACACATATAGCAATTTAACTGTCCCATAGAAATTCTGAAATATATTCAGTCACATATTCTCAGTTCCCTTTGCTTCAAAAGCAACTCCTAGATTTGACTCTAGTTCTGCTCTCTTGGAATATTTCTCTGTGGTTCATGGTTGTGCCCGCTGAGTCATTCTTCTCTTTCTTTAAGAAACCTTCCATGTTTGTGGCTGAGTAGATTTCTCACCATGTCTGCTGCTTATGTAAGGTTGGGGATCCTAAGACTTCCTTTTATTTTTGTATTATAAGTCTCTTTTGGTTCAAACTGGCAGTACTCTCACCAATAAATTGTCATTAAAGCTCGATGGATTTTCTAGAAATTTTACTGCAATTGACTCCATTATGCAAAAGTTGCCCCCACAGATATTTATCTAGACAGAATAATCTCTGCAAGTCAGAATGGTGTGGGACAACATGCTTAAAATTATTATAATTTTTTGTCTGATTTAGAAAGCCTGTGAACTACTGACTCCAATCTTCTAAATATTTTCAGGAAAGACTTGATAGCCATACACTTGATTTGATCTTAATTCTAAAATATAGATTTAACTGACATCTCCCTACATTTGATCTTCTCCTTGAGGGTACTTCTTATTCTGAGGATATTTTGCCAGCTGGACAAGCTGCTAATAAGAAGTACTATAGATTTTAGCATGCCTTGGACTGGATTTTTTTCTAAGCCCTAGGATAAATTGAGAACTTCCTTTTCTATTTTATTTCTCTTTTCATGTACTTTATCATAGAAAGTTTATAAAATTCTTCCCAGAAATCTCCTCAGCCAAATGTATAAGCTTATTAGGTATGTTTTCCTTCTTCCATATATTTGCAGACAATGATGCTGCAGAACATCCCACCACTATATAACACAGGTTTTCTTTTACACCAGCTTCCAACAACAATTTCCTCACTTAGGTTTCCTTACACTCCACTGCTCAGACACAATGTCAGTTTCATGTTTTATGTTCTTTGGTTAGTAGCACCCGTAGATCTAGATATCATATTATGTTACATATATCAATTGCTGTGTAACAAACTACCCCCAAACTTCATGGCTTAAAGCAGGAATATATTCTTTTTCTTTTTTAAACATTTTTTTTAATGATTCTTTAATCTGAATTGGCTCACCAAGGAAATTCTTCTCTCTTGTTTGTTGTTTTCCAGAGTTAGAATGTCCAAGATGGCTTCTTCTCTCACATATTTGTCCCTCAAGTGAGATGGATTAATATCTGGAGTGGAAAAAGTCAGTTTTTGTTCCAATCCCAAAGAAAGGCAATGCCAAAGAATGTTCAAACTATCATAGTATTACACTCATTTCACATGCTAGCAAGGTAATGCTCAAAATCCCTCAAGCTAGGCTTCAGCAGTATGTGAACCAAGAATTTCTAGTTTTACAAGCTGGATTTAGAAAGGGCAGAGGAACCAGAAATCAAATTGCCAGCATTCATTGGATCACAGAGAAAGCAAGCGAATTCCAGGAAAAAAATCAACTTCTACTTCATTGACTATGGTAAAGCCTTTGACTGCATGGATCACAACAAACTATAAAATTCTTGAAGAGATGGGAATACTAGCTCACCTTACCTGACTCCTGAGAAATCTGTATGCAGGTCAAGAAGCAACAGTTAGAACTGAACATGTAACAACAGACCAGTTCCAAATTGGGAACAGAGTATGTCAAGGCTGTATATTGTCACCCTGCTTATTTAACTTCTATGCAGAGTACATCATGAGAAACGCTGGGCTGGATGAAGCACAAGCTGGAATCAAGATTGCTGGGAGAAATATCAGTAACCTCAGATATGCAGATGCTACTACTCTAACGACAGAAAATAAAGAGGAACTAACAAGCCTCTTGATGAGTGTGAAAAAAGAGAGTGGAAAAGTTGGCTTTAAAATTCAACATTCAAAAAAACTAAGACCATGGCATCTGATCCCATCACTTCGTGGCAAAAAGATGAGGAAAACATGGAAACAGTGACAGATTTTATTTTCTTGGGCTCTGAAATCACTGCAGATGTTGACTTCAGCCATAAAAGACACTTGCTCCTTGGAAGAAAAGCTATGATCAACCTACACAGCATATTAAAAAGCAGAGACATCATTTTGCTGACAAAGGTCCATATAGCCAAAGCTATGTTTTTTCCAGTAGTCATGTACAGGTGTGAGAGCTGAACCTTAAAGCAGGCTGAAATCCAAAAAGCAAAAGTTTTCAAATTGTGGTTCTGGAGAAGACTCTTGCGAGTCCCTTGGATTGCAAGATGAAACCAGTCAATCCTAAAGGAAATCAACCCCTGATATTCACTGGAAGACTGATGCTGAAGCACCAAATCTTTGGCCACCTGATGCAAAGAGACAACTCACTGGAAAAAACCCTGATGCTGGAAAGACTAAGGGCAGGAGGAGAAGGGAGCAACAGAGGATTTGAGAGTTAGACGGAATCACTGACTCAACAGACATGAGTTTGAGCAAACTCTGGGAGACAGCGAAGGACAGGAAAGGCTGGCATGATGCAGTCCATGGGATCAGAAAAAGCTGGACATGACTTAGTGACTGAATAACAATGAACAAGACTGGGAATCTCCTCTATCTCTGTGTGAATATATTGCACTTTCTAACAACATGGTGTCATCAAGGTATTTTGACTTCTTACATGGTGACTGGTTTCTATGAGAAAAAGAACAATGTGCCACCCCTCTGAAATGTTGAAACTGGAATTGGCATGTCATCATTTCTACCACCTTACACCACAAGGACAGCCAGATTCACTGGAAAAGAAAACAGACTCCACCTCTTACTGTAAGGACTAGCATGCATAATGGTACTATCCACATTTGGGAACTAACACAATTAAAAATTTCTAATTATTTAAAGTTGATACATGGAAATAAAAGAGGTTTTATGAAATATTTTATATCTGAGAGCCTTCAGAAATTCTTTTTATTTCAAATAATTTGTCTGTCCATTCCATTTTCTGTGTAGAAATAATTTTTCCTTTCCATTTTCTATCTTCAGAATTTTTTTTAATTTCTAATAATTTTTCTATCAATTTTTCTCAATTTTCTGTATAAATAATCATATCATCTGTGCAAAGACCTTCAATACAACCAAATCACTCTTGGTGTACATTTCATGATTCATCAGTTCAGTTCAGTTCAGTCACTCAGTCTTGTCCGACTCTTTGCGACCCCATGAACTGCAAGATGCCAGGCCTCCCTCTCCATCACCAACTTCCAGAGTCTACCCAAACCCTTTCCATCAAGTCGGTGATGTTATCCAACCATCTCATCCTCTGTCATCCCCTTCTCCTCCTGCCCTCAATCTTTCCCAGCATCAGGGTCTTTTCCAGTGAGTCAGCTCTTCGCATCAGGTGGCCAAAGTATTGGACTTTCAGCTTCAGCATCAGTCCTTCCAATGAACGCCCAGGACTGATCTCCTTTAGGATGGACTGGTTGGATCTCCTTGCAGTCCAAGGGACTCTCAAGAGTCTTCTCCAACACCACAGTTCAAAAGCATCAACTCTTCTGCGCTCAGTTTTCTTTATAGTCCAACTCTCACATCCATACATGACCACTGGAAAAACCATAGCCTTGACCACACAGACCTTTGTTGGCAAAGTAATGTGCCTTTTAATGTGCTGTCTAGATCGGTCATAACTTTCCTTCCAAGGAGTAAGTGTCTTTTAATTTCATGACTGCAATCACCATCTGCAGTGATTTTGGAGCCCAGAAAAATAAAATCAGCTATTATTTCCACTGTCCTCCCATCTATTTGCCATGAAGTGATGGGACCGGATGCCATGATCTTAGTTTTCTGAATGTTGAGCTTTAAGCCAACTTTTTCACTCTCCTCTTTCACTTTCATCAAGAGGCTCTTTTGTTCTTCACTTTCTGCCATACGGGTGGTGTCATCTGCATATCTGAGGTTATTGATATTTCTCCTGGAAATCTTGATTACAATTATGCTTCCTCCAGCCCAGTGTTTCTCATGATGTACTCTGCATATAAGTTAAATAAGCAGAGTGACAGTATACGGCTTTGACATACTCCTTTCCCAATATGGAACCAGTCTATTGTTCTATGTCCAGTTCTAACTGTTGCTTCCTGACCTGCATACAGGTTTCTCAAGAGGCAGGTCAGGTGGTCTGGTATTCTCATCTCTTGAAGAATTTTCCACAGTTTATTGTGATCCACACAGTCAAAGGCTTTGGCATAGTCAATAAAGCAAAAATAGATGTTTTTCTGGAACTCTCTTGCTTTTTTGATGATCCTGCGGATGTTGGCAATTTGATCTCTGGTTCCTCTGCCTTTTCTAAAACCAGCTTGAACATCTGGAAGTTCACGGTTCATGTATTTCTGAAGCCTGGCTTGGAGACTTTTGAGCATTACTTTACTAGTGTGTGAGATGAGTGCAATTGTGCGGTAGTTGAGCATTCTTTGGCATTACCTTTCTTTGGGATTGGAATGAAAACTGACCTTTTCCATCATAAAACAGTCTAAACTATTTATGTTTCTACCCTAAATTAACTCTAGAACTTATGTTTTAGAAGTCCCCACTAGTGTACCTCTGAACCAAATATGTTCTTATCAAAAGTCACTAAAAATAAGTATCTGGACAATATTTAGAGAAATATATTGCATTGTTAATATCTTTACTCAAATGTGATCTGTAAAAGGACTAAATGTAGCAACTCTAGTGTTACTCTCTGAGGCAACTATGTTTGGAACTGAGAGATAATCTCCATCATAACAATGCCCATTTCAATACAGCATAATTGGCAAATACAATAACCAAATATTTGCTTATGTAAACCCTGATCTAAAATACGAATCAAAGATCAGAGTACCTGTGTTTCTCAACCTCCCTCTTATACCTACCAGCTTTATAAGTCTTAAACATTGTTTGACTAGAAAGATTTTCAGTGTTGCCATCCTTAAAACTGAACGAACAATTATTGCCTTTCCTATGGGAGACAATTACCATGAATGTAGAACTCCTTATTGCCAAATTCAGACTTAAACTGAAGAAAGTAGGGATAACCACTAGACCATTTAGGTATGACCTATATCAAATCCCTTATGACTATACAGTGGAAGTGAGAAATAGATTTAAGGGACTAGATCTGATAGGCAGACAGCCTGATGAACTATGGACGGAGGTTCGTAACATTGTATAGGAGACAGGGATCAAGACCATCCCCATGAAAAAGAAATACAAAAAGGCAAAATGATTGTCTGAGGAGGCCTGACAAATAGTTATGAAAGGAAGAGAAGCAAAAAGTAAAGGAGAAAAGGAAAGATATTCCCATTTGAATGCAGAGTTCCAAAGAATAGCCAGGAGAGATAAGAAAGCCTACCTCAGCAATTGATGCAAAGAAATAGAGGAAAACAACAGAATGGGAAAGACTAGAGATCTCTTCAAGAAAATTAGAGATACCAAGCGAACATTTCATGCAAAAATGGGCTCAATAAAGGACAGAGATGGTATGGACCTAACAGAAGCAGGAGATATTAAGAAGAGGTGGCAAGAATACACAGAAGAACTGTACAAAGAAGATCTTCATGACCCAGATAATCACAATGATGTGATCACTCACCTAGACCCAGACATCCTGGAATGTGAAGTCAAGTGGGCCTTAGAAAGCATCACTATGAACAAAGCTAGTGGAGGTGATGGAATTCCAGTTGAGCTATTTCAAATCCTGAAAGATGATGCTGTGAAAGTGCTGCACTCAATATGCCAGCAAATTTGGAAAACTCAGCAGTGGCCACAGGATTGGAAAAGGTCCGTTTTCATTCCAATCCCTAAGAAAGGCTATCCCAAAGAATGCTCAAACTACCACACAATTGCACTCATCACACACGCTAGTAAAGTAATGCTCAAAATTCTCCAAGCCAGGCTTCAGCAATATGTGTACTGAGAAATTCCAGATGTTCAAGCTGGTTTTAGAAAAGCCAGAGGAACCAGAGATCAAATTGCCAATATCTGCAGGATCATCAAAAAAGCAAGAGAGTTCCAGAAAAACATCTATTTTTGCTTCATTGACTATGCCAGAGCCTTCGACTCTGTGGATCACAATAAACTGTGGAAAATTCTGAAAGAGATGGAATACCAGAAACCTGACCTGCCTCTTCAGAAACCTGTATGTAGGTCAGGAAGCAACAGTTAGAACTGGACATGGAACAATAGACTGGTTCCAAATAGGAAAAGGAGTACATCAAGGCCGTATATTGTCACCCTGCTTATTTAACTTATATGCAGAGTACATCATGAGAAATGCTGGGCTGGAAGAAGCACAAGCTGGAATTAAGATTGCTGGGGAAAATATCAATAACTCCAGATAGGCAGATGCCACCACCCTTATGGCAGAAAGTGAAGAGGAACTAAAGAGCCTCTTGATGAAAGTGAAAGAGGAGAGTGAAAAAGTTGGCTTAAAGGTCAACATTCAGAAAACTAAGATCATGGCATCTGGTCCCATCACTTCATGGCAAATAGATGGGAAGACAGTGGAAACAGTGGCTAACTTTATTTTTCTGGGCTCCAAAATCACTGCAGATGGTGACTGCAGCCATGAAATTAAAAGACACTTACTCCTTGGAAGGAAAATTATGACCAACCTACATAGCATATTAAAAAGCAGAGACATTACTTTGCCAACAAAGGTCCATGTGGTCAAGGCTATGGTTTTTCCAGTGGTCATGTATGGATGTGAGAGTTGGACTGTGAAGAAAGCTGAGCGCTGAAAAATTGATGCTTCTGAACTGTGGTGTTAGAGAAGACTCTTGAGAGTCCCTAGGACTGCAAGGAGATCCAACCAGTCCATCCTAAAGGTTTTATCAGTCCTGGGTGTTCATTGGGAGGACTGATGCTGAAGCTGAAAGTCCAATACTTTGGCCACCTCATGTGAAGAGTTGTCTCAATGGAAAAGACCCTGATGCTGGGAAGGATTGGGGGCAGGAGGAGAAGGGGACAACAGAGGATGAGACAACTGGGTGGCATCACTGACTCGATGGGCATGAGTTTGAGTAAATTCTGGGAGTTTGTGATGGACAGGGAGGACTGGCGTGCTGTGATTCATGTGGTCGCAAAGAGTCGGACATGACTGAGCCACTGAACTGAACTGAACTGACTGTACATCAAAAGATTTATATAAAAGCAATTTAAAAAATCTTAAGTACCTCAAAATATATAAAACAATATTTTTATAACATAAAATTTCTCACTTAAAGACAAGTTATTTCCCAGAAATAACTTTTGTTCTCTTACTGACATAATTTCCTAGAGTCCTTGGTTCAGTATATGAACTTGTCATAGAATTTTCACCCTTGGTCTAGAGTAACGCTTTTGGAGCCTGAGACTACATTTAGGACATTTAGGTGAGCTGGTGAAATCTATGCTGTCATTATGTTGTTCTGCTGTTGCTTGCTTTTATTATTTTTTCTTTATATTTCATATTCTACAGTTTTCTTGTGACAGTATTAAATGAAAATTTGTTTTATTTATCTTCCTCAGATATTCTTTATATATATATGTATATATATATATATATATATATATTTTAAACCAAATGACTCACATTTTTCAAGTATTGGAATTTTTCAGCCATTATCTCTTCCAATATTGTCTGGCCCTGATTCTCTTTTTTCTCTTTGTAATTCCTGTTAAACTTCTGTTGGACAATTTCTTTGGATTTGCCATGATTTTTTTTTAATTTCCCTTGATATCACCCATCTGTTTATCTCATATCTTCCATCTGCTTATCACTCTATAATACATCTTGGTTGATTTCCTGAGATCTGTCTTCTAATCTGATTTAGTTCTTTGCTCAAATCTGTCTTTTTGCTTTATCTTTTCTTATTTGCTCACAGTTTCACTTTTTTCTTTCTCTCCTTAATGATAGTAAGGATAGTTTATTTGCTTATTTAGATACTTATATAGTGTGAATTATGATTCAAATGCTAATTTCCTTGTTTGACTTTTTGCTTTTGTATTTTCTTACACCTGGTAACTCTCCCTTGCCATAGCATAACTCTTTTGTGTGGCTTACAACTTTTTAATCATTAGCTTATTAGGGATGTCCACAAATATTTCAGTTCTACTCTCTTTCTAGACACATGGATTGCACTTCCTTGTATACATTGAATTTGGTTGTGTTCAAATGACTCTCAGTAGACAGTAATATGTAAAGAGAATTAATTTGTGTCACTTACTTGTAAAAGTTTTAAAATCTAGAACTTCATTCACCACATCCCTTTGTTCATGCCTTGGTAATCATGTGTGCCCAGCTGGAGTCTCAGCCAGCCTAGGTTCCTATGAGGGCTAGAAGACTACAACAACAGAGTCCTCTGATAAACCCAGATGAAGTTGCAATTAAAACCATATTTAGATAGCCTATCCTATCTGAATTAGCTTATTTTCACCATAGTTCATCCCTTTGTGGGATCTTTTTATTTTCTAGATTATGGAAGAATTCTGATAGGTAGTTACCTTAAGTTCAGGTATGTATCAAAATTGTCCTGATTATTAGCATTTCATGGCTTCATAGTGGAAATAAAGCCTTTCAATATTTGATAATTTGACTACCTTGGTGGAAGCTAACAAGTAAACTGTTGGTTGTTCAGTTTACAATTATAAGTGCAATGCTAATAAACAGAAAAATGCATGTACATCATATGCAGTCAGCTCATCCCTGGTGGCTCAGATGCTAAAGAATCTGCCTGCAATGCAGGAGACCCTGGTTCAATACCTGGGTGAGGAAGATCCCCTAGAGAAGGGAATGACAATCCACTCTACGATTCCTGCCTGGAGAATTCCATGGACAGAACAACCTGGCGGGCTACAGTCCATAGGGTCACAAAGAGTTGGACACGACTGAGCAACTAACACATAATATATAACATGCCTATTACATTGAACATTCAGCTCTACAAGGACTGAGTCAGTAACAACTCACTGCAGTCACTGACCTTTAACTGAAAGCAGTTCAGGGCAGAAATCAGGAATGAGATAGTCTGTGCTCTGAGAAAACTGGCAGAGCAGGCCTTCAGATAGTGAGATATTTTCAGAAGAAAATTTTGTAGACCCCAATTCTTGCATCTTCTTATATTTAGAAAAGCTCTAAAACCAATAACTAAGATATCTGTTCCTCGTGACTAGCAGCGACCCTCTACTGAAATATGTGCTTGATTGCATGTACCCTCCTTAGCCAATATTACTTGTGTACCATTACCTCCTCAAACCAGTTTTTCAGAGTTATCTGAGGGCTATCTCCATATTATAGTCCTCAGTAAGACTGAATAAACTTGACTCATAGCTTTGACATTGCGTGTGTGTGTGTGTGTCTGTGTGTGTGTTTATAAGTTGACTGAATCACCATTTTATTTTTAAATAATAGATTGTCTTGTCATTCTTTCTTCTCTGATCTATTCTACATTTTACTCCATGATTGGCACATAGTAGACACCTAATACAAATATTGAATTGTGTCATTTCAGTTGGTTTTATACTACAAAAATAATAACTAAAGTGTGAGAAGGTTAAGTAAAAGTCTCAGTGGATTATAACTGGTGGATCAACAGAAGAGTGAAGACTAGTATAGTCTTAGACATGCTCTCTTTTAATCCAGCATTTTAAAAGCCACAGTTAACATATTTTCAGGACTCAACAACTTTACTTATAAGAATTTTTAAGTTTTGTGTTCTCATTTTTTTTTTCCATTTATTTTTATTAGTTGGAGGCTAATTACTTTACATCATTGCAGTGGTTTTTGTCATACATTGAAATGAATTAGCCATGGATTTACATGTATTCCCCATCCAGGTCCCCCCCTCCCACCTCCCTCTCCACCCGATCCCTCTGGGTCTTCCCAGTGCACCAGTTTTGTGTTCTCATTTTGTTGATTTTTAAAACTATGAAAATATTCTGAATTTCCTAGATTTTCTGAATTGCTTCCTCACCAATTTCTGTCCCATGATTTGAAAATTACCTGTTGCATGTATCTCATGATGAAGGTGAGATCAACCAGTCCCTCAGTAACTGCCAGAAAAGCAAGGAGCATAAGTGATATATTCATGCCATGGAAGGCCATACAGCATTATAGCTCATTAGTGATCACATAACACATTAGCATCAGCATGTCACATTTTACTGTCATGCATGTCTAGAACCCTGGTTCCCCTACGAGTGACCCATTTACTTTTAACAATTAACATTTCCTTTATCATTTAATTAATGCTGTTAATTACATTTTTTGACTTTGTGGTTTTGTTTTCATTTAATTTGCTAATTTGCTTAGATTTTATAGTGGTAAAGAAAGTTATATGGACAAGAAGGTTTTTACTAGTTTAACAAATTCAAGTCGATATGAAAGGGCCGCAAGAACTGAATCCTTGAAATGGAATCTATGCAATGTCCAAGTTTGACAAACATTGTACTATTTAAAATATGAACTCAAAACATTCTACCATAAATGAGTTGGAGTATTTGCAATCATCACCCAGTTTTAGATCTGATATAAATAAAATCATCAATATACACAAGGAATAAATGTTGATTCTTTCTCTATACTAAAGGTTTCTCATGTCTCTGAGGGCTAAAATGGAATTTGAAAATATCTCTTCTTTATGAGGTCAGTAAATTCTAATCAGTCAGTTGTTTTATGAATACATTCACTTATACAAGTAGATAATTATTGCTGATTAACTTAAAACAGCTTTGAGGCTGATTACCATTAAACAAAATAATCCACCTTGGAAAAACTGCTTAAAAAAAAAACATAAAAATTGAGGGTGTTTCTCTTTTAACTGATGAGAAAAGTCCTTTCAAACATAAAAATGATTACTGCCATTTGGTCATTTCAGCACCAAGAAAGAGCTGTCAATCAAAGAAAGTGCTAATAGAGAAGACAGCCTCAAGCAGTTAAGGCATCCAGGGGAAGGATTACTTTTTTAGGGTAAATAATACTCCCTTTGACCACAGATTCAGACATCGAAGGCCCCATACATCAAGTTGATGGCATCATTTACATGAAGTCTCTACCACGATCCACTCTCTGACTTACACATGAAAGAAAAACGCTTCCGAGGCCCAGTTAAAATTCTGATTAATAGGTTGGTCAGGTACAGAGCCAAGATTTGCAACAGGCTGCAGTTGGTGCTTTGTCCAGGACCATGGATCATTTAGGATGAATAGAGCCCTCAGTGATGGAGTTAACAGCATCTCTCAGGCAGCAACTTGAAATGCAGTCTAAGAGTTTGTTTGGCCCTGCAGTTGGCATCCCAGCCAGCAAACACTCCAGCTGGGCTGCAGATCCCCAGCCAGCCCTCCTCACCTGATCTGCCAAGTTTGGCAGGCACTCCCCTTCCACTATCCACATTCTGAATGTGTGTGCAGTGAAGGGAGAAGATGTGGTTGTGCTTCTTAATGATGAGGAAGTTGGAAGAGGTTGACTGTTTTTTTTTTCTCTCTCTCTCTCTCTCTTTTTTTTTTTTTGAAATACACTCTTGTTTAAGACAGGTCAGTTTGC
Source organism: Odocoileus virginianus (assembly GCF_023699985.2). NCBI lineage: Eukaryota > Metazoa > Chordata > Mammalia > Artiodactyla > Cervidae > Odocoileus > Odocoileus virginianus. The sequence continues at coordinate 39,692,113 of NC_069686.1, read as the reverse complement.
AAGGAAAAAAGACAAGCTTGGAATATAGATAATAAGGAAGGAATGCAGCCCTCAGAGAAACAATCTGCAGAGGTGATGTAGCAGCTGAGTATTTGCAATATTTATTCCTTGTGAAAAGGGGTGTGAGGCTTTAGCAATAGAAGGCAACGACAGAAGTGCAAGAGCAAGGATACCCTAGCTACTCAGTCTCAGAGATACAGCTGCTGCCTGAAGCCGCCACACAAAGAACCTGGTTGAAAGGCAAAAGGGTTTCAGGTTTTCATGCTGTGGTCATTAGACATGTGAGCCACTCTCTGAGGGTGTGTTGGGCTTGAGAAGCTAGGCACCTGTTGCCGGCAGAAACACAATACACTTATTGATTTGAAAGGCTGCACAGAGTAACTAAAGAGGACATACAAAAATCCAAAATAATAAATAGGCCCATTACCCAATAATATTGCAAAGGGGCCTCTAAAGGGAAGCCATAGATCTAGATTACTTTATCTAAGACAGTACAAAGCAGAAAGAATTGTTTATAGGCGGGCGGAGAGAGGGAAGGGAGAAAAGAGTGAGGAGGGAAGTACTGCTTAATAAAAAATGGTGTTGTACTTGAGACCATCTAAAAGAGTCCCTTCTGATTTATTTTCTCCTGAAGCTGCAGCAGCAGCGATTGAAGTGACTATAATAGCCCAGGAGAAATGTTGGTGCTATTAGTTGGGTGATTGATGGAAGCACTGCCAAAACAGCTAGGGAATTTGTCAATGTGTTTTTTGAAGTTTGTAAATGATGACACTGGCAAAGTGTAAACAAACTGAGCTCCAGCAGACATGTTACACAGTCCCCAAAATGACACTTTTAGAGACTCATTTCCTGGATTGTTCCAATTAGGAATCATCAGCTGGAGTAACATGCTCTGGTTTCTTAGGCCAGGGTAGATGGGACGTGGATAACATTCAAGATTTAAAGGAAGAAATTCATGTAACTTGTATGAACTTACCCAAAGGTTAGGACTGTCAGTTTGTTGCATAGCACCTAATGGAAGCAAAGCGAAAAAGGCCTCAAGATACTGTAACCCAAAGACTCGAAGTCCCACAGCTCCATGACCGCTGTACAAGTCACATTAATTTTAAAGGTCAGTTGACAATGGCTCAAGCTCCCATCAGCTCAGAATGACAAGAGAGACCCCCAAATGGAGAAGACAGAAGAAGGCTTTAAGGGGCAAAGAAGCAGGTTATCTCTAAAAAAGGCACATAAGTTCAGAAGGAAAAGAATGAATGAGTACATGTTATATTATGTTAAGGATTTTGGTCTATGTCTTTAGATAAACTCATTGAGAGATCTTAGGCATGGAGATGACATCCTTGATTTACATTTAGAGAGGCCCACTCTGGCTGGAATGCAGAGACTATATTAGAGGGGTAAATACAAACAAGAGTCAGTAATGAAGTTATTGCCATGGTCAAGCTGAGAGAGGATATTAGACTAGACCGAAGAATACAGCAGCAAGAACAGATTAAGGAACAGATTATAAAGACATTTGGGAGGTAAAAATCCACAGGCCTTGATAATTGGGTAGATATGGAGAATGCGAGGGAGAGAGGTGTCCCTCTCAGTTGTCAGGTGTTACTGTCAGTGGTGTGAATGAAGGTACCATTTTTCCACGCAGGTAATTTTCTCAGTATGCTGGAGAAAAAATAGCAGGTCCCTGGCATCATGTTGTCCTATTAATAAGGAGCAACACAAAACAAGAAAATTGAAAGTGTTTTGAACAAAACTATGGATAGTAAAAAATAAATTCAAATTTACATCACCAACTTTTAAATTTTTCTTCAAACACTCAGTAGCCTGGGGCAAAAGTAAAGGAAATATGAGATCTACAGAATCCCCTAAGAATATAGATAAGCCATGTCAACTACAATAGTGGTTTTTTAAAGGAAAACCATTGAATCAGAGATTATATCCATGGTGGATACATATGGGTATATGTATCCTTTTCAAAACACAAAGTTTGAGAAAGGCTAGTTTCTATGAAGCAGAACAAAGTTTTTAACGTATGTGTTGTTCTGGAGTTGTGGAGCCAGGACTGAGAGAGCAAGAAAAGCATAATAACTCCTAGCTAGGTCCACTTTCAAACAACGCTCTCACTTCCCTATCCAGCAGGTGGTAAAATTAGTCTTAATTTTGTTTTTGTTATATTTTTAAAATTGTAAGTCTTCAAAAAAAAAAAAAAACCTGAAATAAGTTGTATGTTTCCTGACAAGCTAAGTCAAAATGTTTTCCTGTTTTCACTCTTGTGAAAACAAGAGTTTTCACAATGAAAGTTTTTAATTTTAGGAAAATACATCTCTACATACAAATCCTGGAAGAATTTGCTTAGATATCCTTCAGTGCTAGCATCTGGCTGAAATTCCTCATCTTCGGGACATCTTATTTCCATGGGCACATTCTACCACCATCAGCTAATGTTTTCCCACGAACAGTCCTGTATTTAGAGCATACTAGGGCCCAAGTGTCCAAGGGATTCACAAAGAGAGGTGAGCTTGTCAAGATATTTTTATTCTCACTTTGATGCTACAGAAACTTAGTTGTTTTGCAGAAAGGGACATCCAGACAGACTTCCAACAAGGCAGTGACTGGCACTCAAAGCAATGAAGCCTGTCAAAGACTTTCCATGGAAAAGCAAAAGGAAATTCATGTACTGTTGAAACAAACTGAAAGCATGTCAAAGTGATTGGCAAGCTGATTCCTGTAAAGAAGAAATAATTATCACCTGATAATGGCAGCTTACATCAGAGATGTGCATTTTGGGGCTATTATTTGGGTTATTACAGGCTGCTTGACATCACAGGAAGTCTTTTGTGGCTTCTAAAGCAAAACCCTGAAGTGTCTTTGGCTGCGTCATTTCAACAGTGGCACATAGCATGTACCTCTCATGTATCTGTTCCTCCCTGTTTTAACCACCAGATAAAACAAGTTAAAAAAGAGAGACTCATGGACATAGAGTCTTGACATTTTCTCTTTTTGACTAGATGAATTTTTCCAGGCACAGTAATAATCAGTATTTGCACAATCAATCTATTTCAGTCAAAAAAAAGTTTGCTTTTCATTTTATTGGTTTCATAACAGTATTCTTCACCTCCCCTGCCTTCCAAAAATACAGTCCTTGCCTTTTAGAAGCTTAGAGTTCTTTACTAAATGTATTTTTCACACTTTTGGGTGACTTCTATCTTATGGACTTCTTTGGAAGTTGGGGTTTTTTTTTTTTAAGTTTTCTCTAGGAGTATAAAAGAGAGAAGAAACTTGAATGCAAACTGTTGATGACTTAGAAGGCATAAACTATCTCATAGATAAGAAATATCTGGGGGAAATGGTTTGTATATGAACAATAACTATCTCATTCTATCCATTACATAACTGGCCTTGCACATGTGTTGGTGACAGTTGCCAAAACTCCTCAGTCACACGGGTGTGTGCTTAGTCACGCAGTCATATCCGACCCTTTGTGACCCCGTGCACTGTAGCCCACCGGGCTCCTCCGTCCATGGGGACTCTCCAGCCAACAATACTGGAGTGGGTTGCCATGGCCTCCTCCAGGGGATCTTTCCAACCCAGGGATCAAACCCAGGTGTCCCACATGGCAGGCAGATTCCTTACCATCTGAGCCACCAGGGAAGCCCCAGTCACACAGGTATACTGATGCATTTACTCATTTGGTTAACTATTCCAATAAAAAATTAACTACGTACTATGTTCCAGACATGGTGCAAGGTACTGAAAGACATTTCAAATATATATTTCTGAATGTTCTAGAATATAGGAATGCTTTATATACTACTTTCTGAGAGAAAAATAGGTCTGTTCCAGGGTAGGATGTTTCCCTGGAATGTGGAAATCATATGCTTTGAGAAAGACACTGCTAATGTCTAGTGCAAAGACACCACCCAATGTCATTCTCCTCTTCACCCTTACTAAATGAACCAATTCTAAACAGAGGAGAAATGCTCCTGGCTAAAACATCCAACTTCCCAGCCTCCCTTGCTACTAACAATGGTCACTTAGTTCAAGTCTGGACAATAAGTTATTGCTGGAAGTCTCAGGCAAGAGCACTTTTATTTTTTCTTGGAGAAAAGGGAGTAGGGGAGATAAAAGCAGTCTCTACTGTTATGATAGGATCAGAACACCAACTTTCAACAACCTGCTCTGAGATTTCTTGTACATGAGAAATGCCTACTCATTTAAGACATTATAGCAGAGACTGCAAGTGCTGTGCTTCAAACCCATCTTATCTGATTCCTGAGTGCACAGCTAGATTACTTTTCCCAGCTTCTCTTAGTGTTAAATGTATTTGCATGAGCACAGTGAAAAGGACAAGCACTACTATAGACCTGGGTCCACACAAATTTCCTGTGTGTCCATCTCCATACTCTTCCTACTTCTGTTAGCCCAAAGTTAAAATTCAAAGCAGAGCTGGAAGACACATCGAAGGTTAGTGAGAACAAAACTTTCTTCAGCATACGTCTTGGCATGACTGACAGAATCCACATAATGACTTTGAATTTTCACGTAAGAATAAACAAACTGATTAATACATGGAGTCAAAGAAATCTGGGGACTAATTTGCCACAACAACTAAAATCATCCTAAAGCCTAACCATTATGGCATCCGGTCCCATCACTTCATGGCAAATAGATGGGGAAACAGTGGAAACAGTGGCTGACTTTATTATTCTAGGCTACAAAAGCACTGCAAATGGTGATTGCAGCAATGAAATTAAAAGATGCTTACTCCTTGGAAGGAAAGTTATGACCAACCTAGATAGCATATTAAAAAGCAGAGACATTACTTTGCCAACAAAGGTCTGTCTAGTCAAGGCTATGATTTTTCCAGTGGTCATGTTTGGATGTGAGAGTTGGACTATAAAGAAAGCTGAACACCGAAGAATTGATGCTTTAGAACTGTGGTGTTGTAGAAGACTCTTGAGAGTCCCTTGGACTGAAAGGAGATCCAACCAGTCCATCCTAAAGGAGATCAGTCCTGGGTGTTCATTGTAAGGACTGATGTTGAAGCTGAAAGTCCAATACTTTGGTCACCTGATGAGAAGAGCTGACTCACTGGAAAAGACCCTGATGTTGGGAAAGATTGAGGGCAGGAGGAGAAGGGGACGACAGAGGATGAGATGGTTGGATGGCATCACCGACTTGATGGACGTGGGTTTCGGTGAATTCTGGGAGTTGGTGATGGACAGGGAGGTCTGCGTGCTGCAGTTCATGGGGTGGCAAAGAGTCGGACAAGACTGAGCGACTGAACTGAACTGAACTGAACCACTATCCTACTCAAAGTGTGATACTACTAGACCAAAACCCCCAGTATTTTGTATTGGGTTAGCACTCTGGTTGGAGAAGGAAATGGCAACCCACTCCAGTATTCTTGCCTAGAGAATCCTGTGGACAGATGAGCCTGGTGGGCTGCTGTCCATAGGGTCGCATAGAGTCGGACACGACTGAAGTGACTTAGCATGCATGCATGCGTTGGTGGCAACCCACTCCAGTATTCTTGCCTGGAGAATCCCAGGGATGGAGGAGACTGGTGGACTGCTGTCTATTGGGTCACACAGAGTTGGACACAACCGAAGTGACTTGGCAGCAGCACTCTGGTGGTAGATGGCTAGTAGGCCAAAGAACCCTCTTTTATTTCGGTAAAATAGTTGATAAAAAGTGCTGCTGTCCCCAACAATCTAAAAAGTTGACCAGGAGTCTACTGAGACTAACCCCAGGGGATAATAGTTGAAAAGAGAGAAGAATTAGTGTCCATCAGTTGCTATGTGCTGCCTATAGCTAGTTAGTGTAAAGAAGATTGCAGTTAAGGCAAGGATTAAGAAGTTTAGAGCAATTTTCCAGGAGTAAGTTGAATGCAAAAATTTGCAGGTTCACAAGGCTGGAAAAGTCAATAGCTTTGGAACCTGAGAGTATGAAATAAAATGGAAAAAGGCTTTGGGGGGAAAGATCCACTAATTCTTATCAACTCTACAAAGGATTCAAATTGTTTCAAATGACCTCAAAACAGCCTCCATAAGTTGAGAGAAAGAGGCATTAAGATGAAGATTTAATAAAATAAATCAGACTTGAGAATTACATATGAGCAAGAACTTTGGCTGATGATTATTGGCATGTGAAACTAATTTGTCAGCACATAGTGCACAAGTCTTGTGAGTTTTTAAGGAGTTGTATTACCAAAAAAAAAAATCCATGAATTCAGTCAAGAAATAAATACATTAAAAACAAATAAAAAATAAATATATAGAAAAACTAGCCCATGATTATAAAAGAAGTCTTAGCACCCCAAACTTGCACTAAAAGGCAGCAGGTTTCAAAAGCTGTTCCAAGTAAGGTAGACTTCACAGTGACTCACTTCACATGAACAGAGAAAATAAGAACCTCAAGTCAAGGAAGAAGACTTCAAGGGTAGAGGAGTAACAGACAGATGTAAACAAAGAAAAAGGGAATGAGAGTGAATCCAAGGTCTGCTCAGGAATGTCCTCCTCTGCTGAGCAGGGGGTCCTCACAAAGCTTGTCCAGAAAGATTTCATTCTTGACAATGGACCACTGACCAGCCACTAGGCCTTCTAATCTTCCCTTTTCTAAAGGCAATTTGTCTTGCAGTTACCCTGTTTTTGATTCTGTATTATGTATCTGCTGGTAGAGGAGAGAGATTTTTTTTCTTAGAGGAGACTGGAACTCATGGAGTCATATCTATACCTGATTGAAAGAAACACTGATCACTCAGAAATTATGGACTTTGATCTGGAAATGATACCTAAATGTTACTATTAATTTTCTCCTTTGGAGAGGGGCTGAGTATGACCTTTGAATAGAAAAATGAGAGAAAATGTTAGCTGTTTATCAGAATGGTTCCTTATTTCCCCTATGTTTTTCAAATTATCATTTAGAAACTTATCATTAAAGAAATTAATCAAATTGATTTGAGGTTTATACTTAAGAGTGAACTTTGGAGATGGCTATGGCCATGTAGAACTAATTTCTAAGCAAAGAGGTATTTCTTTCTTCCTCTTCCTATATGTAGGTCTTGGCTTCTACTTTAGTTGAGATAACCATCAGAGTAAGTTTCATCCAATAAAATGTGAATAAAAATGACTTCTGTTCACCATTTCTAAACATGATCCAGAAAAATCTCCCATGCATCTTCTACCATGATTTTAACTACTGGTAAGCACCTGTAGAAGATGGGTGCACTTAAACCAGGATTTCATGTTGACACTTTTTAGTAGAGTCTTATCCCTCAGGCCCCATGGACCTGTGGTAACCTACACTGTTAATAAATAAACAAGAAATGAACTTTATTTGTTTAGCCACAAAATCTTAGCGTTTACTCTAACATTACTGTTTCCTGAACACTCACAAACACGAGGGCTAGCATTACCCTAACTGCGTGAAGTCACACAAATCCTAACTGACATTCCTTTGATGAATGAAAGCTTTCACTCAAACGTGTTTAGATCTATAAGTGGTAATGTCTGGACAGCCTGTATGACAGCCTGTGTGCAGACTAAGGAGAAGCAGAAATTATAAAGATTTCTCTTTTTGTCTCTTCTGCTTTATCTGTTTATTTGTATGTAATATGTTATTTCTCTGGTACTCCTTCTAACTTTTATCAATGTATGAGAACTTTACGTTGAAGTTCCTATTATATGCACAGAGGCTGGGAAATGATCTCAAACGCCAGTCACAGAAGCCTGGAGATTTCATTGTGACAACTGACTCAACCCTGAAGCTAAGATTTGAGCAAGAGTAAAAGCAGAGAAAGCAACCCAAAAAATAGCAGCTGCAGGAACACAGAATAGGAAAGGAGAAATGTGAGCAGCAGGGAGAGCAATTGGATGGGACAGAAGAGATAAAATCTATCCAAACCCTCAAAAGAGGTTTGGAATCAGGTGGCTTCACTTGTGACAGAATGTGAGGGAAATTTAAGAAAGGCATGCTAAAGGAGTGTCTGAAACTATTATCCCTAAGGGTTTAGAGAAAACATGTGCAGCTATATGTGAACCCGCTATTAAAAGCAAATAGCCCAGGGGAACTGGCATGTGTTTGGTTCTATGGTTTTTCACATTTACCCCACCAGACACAAGCGGACTTGGTAAGACTGGAAGGCTAGGTGCACTGAGCAACTACTGGGTATTATACACTAACTATACATTAAGGCCCAAGCCTAAGCCCATCCAGTTGCTACCACACCAGCACCACAATTGACACTTAAGAGGGGTGGTTAAAAAAAAAAAAATCTCTAAACTGGATGGAATTTGAAACAACAGTAGGAGATTGAGGCTGTCTTTTTCTTTTGTTTTTATAGTTCAAAAATGTGACATATTTATGAAAAAGTACAGATTGCTCCTCTTCAAACAGAGTAGTAGTTTATTTTCTAAAAATACACATGGCCGATTGTATTTTAGGAAGATTTATTTTCCTCTTACTTTTAAACAAAATCAGTTTAAAGAAAAATTTTTAAAGACTTCTGAAATCTTATCATTGGACAAAATCCAACATTATATAGGGCCATGGGTATTTTGGATGGGGCATTAACACTTTGAAGCTCTGTGTAAGTTTCATTCTTGTTCACCAGATATTGAAAAGTTATTATGTGACCATCACTACACCAGATGAAGGGAAGTCAAAGGCAATTAAAATTTGGCACGTCTATGAGGATCTTCTGCTTGAATGAAAGAGACTGATCATCAACATGTGGATTAGGGAATTGTGTAAGATACCTTGGTTTTAAAGAGGGTTGAAACTCATTTTCAATTTACCAAATCACACAAATTATGTGCCACATGGATGAATAAAAATTTTATATGGATTATTTCATCTTACCTTCACAAAAACTCTGAGGGAGTTTAAAAAAACAAATTTGTCACAATTTTCAGATACAGTACAAAAGTGTAATAAATTGACCAAGATTCAGAATTTGAACTTGGGTAAATTGGAGTTTTTGCCTATGGCATCCATGCTATTTAAGTCGTGATCAATTTGAGATAGACTTTTCCTAGAAACCTATGTTGGAATAGCTGAACCCACAAAATATACCTCATATGTGACCTTTATGCCATCTAGGATAAGGATGCTCATAGCTAGTCTGTATCCCTAGCATTAGCACAAATGATACATTACTGGATGCACAGTATGCACTATTAGATCTGTTGATTTAAGGAGTCCAATCAATTCCATTGTTTCTACCAAATTTCTAGCTATTTATAAGACCTTATTAGGTAGAAGAAAATAAATTAAGCTTTTGGGACTTCCCCTGACCTGGCAACTCTGACCTAGAATCAACTCATATCACTAAGATAACAACCAGCTCCAAACTTTGAACACATATATTATTAGTCAATACTCAGAGGAAACTAAGAGTCACTCACTTCAGACACTTAGCATCTCTTACTGCATTCCTTTATTTATTCACTAAAAAATATTCAAAAAATAAATCTACCTCTGCTTCATTGACTATGCTAAAGCCATTGACTTTGTGGATCACAACAAACTGGAAAATTCTTCAAGAGATGGGAATACCAGACCACTTTACCTACCTCTTGAGAAACCTGTAGGCAAATAAGAAGCAACAGTTAGAACTGGACATGGAACAGACTGGTTCAAAATGGGGAAAGGAGTACATCAAGGCTGTATACTGTCACCCTGCTTACTTAACTGTATGCAGAGTACATTATGAGAAATGCCAGGCTAGATGAAGCACAAGATGTAATCAAGATTGCCCGGAGAAATGACAACCTCAGATATGCAGATGATACCACTTTAACAGCAGAAAGTGAAGAGGAACTAAAGAGCCTCTTGATGAAGGTGAGAAAAGAAAGTGAAAAAGTTGGCTTAAAACTCAACATTCAAAAACTAAGATCATGGCATCCAATCCCATCACTTCATAGCAAATAGATGTAGAAAATGTGGAAACAGTGTCAGATTTCATTTGCTTGGGCTACAAAGTCAATGTGGATGGTGACTGCAGCCACAAAATTAAAATACACTTGCTCCTTGGAAGAACAACTATGTCAAACTTAGATAGTGTTTTAAAAAGCAGACATATCACTTTGCCAACAAAGGTCCATATAATCAAAGCTATGGTTTTTTCAGTAGTCATGTATGGATGTGAGAGCTGGACCATTAAGAAGGCTTAGTGGCAAAGAATTGATGCTTTCAAACTGTGGTGCTATAAAAGATACTTGAGAGTCCCTTGGACAGCAAGATCAAACCAGTCAGTCCTAAAAGAAATCATTCCTGAATATTCAATGGAAGGACTGATGCTGAAGCTCCAATACTTTGACCACCTGATGTGAAGGGCTGACTCATTGGAAAAAACCCTGATGCTGGAAAAATAGAAGGCAGGAGTAGAAGGGAGCAACAGAGGATAAGATGGTTGAACGGCATCACAACTCCATGGACATGAGTTTGAGCAAACTTAGGGAGAGAGTGATGGACAGAGAAGCCTGGCATGCTACAGTTCATGGGGTAGCAGAGTCAGACATGAATTATCAACTGAACAACAACTGCATTCCTTTATTTATACACTAAACAATATTCAGTGCCAACTAAGTGCCAGGCATTTTATAAGGCACTAAAGTTAAAACAGCTGACACAGTCCCTACTCTCATAGAGAATATGGTCTTCTTGGAGACACAGTGACAGATATTTCTGTGGAATAAAATTTTATTTTGTAATTTTTTGTATACATCTATTTGCAGGATACAAGAAAAGTTCTAAGATCATCTATTAGTGAAATTACAACAGCTATACCTGTTTTAGATATATTTGGTGAGTAAACCATGATAGAAAGGATAAAATGATTTGTCTAAATGCATATAGAAGAGAATGTAGTAACTTTAGAAAATGTTATATGACTTCTCTGAACTGCTAGATCCCATAACTGGTTTTAAGTTTATAGGAAGTCAACAAACATAGAAAGTCCTTTCTAAGGACATTTCAGTAAATGTTTCATATTTTTAAATCTCAGTAAATTGAGGTATAATTACAACATGATTTCAAAACTTCAGATTTACAACAGAAACAAATTATTCCAACTGTCTAATGGCATTGCCTCTCTCACCCAACCAATGCTCAAAAGATGCATGATTTCAAATATTTCCTTGTATTGAAACAGGTGATTTCACTGCAGCCAATACCAGTAGGAACTGAATCCTGAATCAGATGTTGAGTTGCTAGAAAACAGATTCAGTGCTACTGCTGTCTCTAGAATTACAGTGCATGGAAAAGAAAAGAAATCTTGAGAGTGAGGTAACAATAATAGATTTCAAGAATACGAAAGAAACATTTTGCAAAAGACACTGATTAAATAACTGTCTCCATGGTAGTCAGAATAAGAGAAAGAGGCTTCAAATTGCAAGACAATATTGAAGTTAGATGCCTAAAAGAAACTGCCAGTTGCCTAGGGCACCAAACCATTAAGTACTATGTTAAGAGATGTTGGTGAATCTCTTTCCCTTATAAGGTCATCTCCCTGAGAAAGTGTCACTGCTTGCCACCATGAGGCATGCCAGAAACAGATCACCACTCTAAGAGATCTGGGTAGTCTCATCCAGTCCACAAAGCAGTAAGAATGCTGTTTCCTAAGCCAGTCACCTTATCCTCCTCTGATCAGTTGGTGAATATTGAGTACTGACTCTGAGCCTAACGCTGCTGATAATACAAACAGGAAGACATTGTCCCTACCATAATAGATTTATGGAGGCAGAACTAAGATGCAATTAAATAAAAGCATATAATTGATTAGTCTGAAATAAAGAGCCAAACTGAGAGATTCCATTTATAGGAAAAGGTAAAAGAAAAAAGTACTCCATTTACATGATAAGCTCTTTTTACGTCTTTTTTAAATTAATCCACAACAATTTCAACATCAATTCACAACAATCACAACACAACAAAACAAATATTGCTTTTCCCCATTTCATAGTTTGGGAAATTGTGGCTTGGAGGGATATATATAAGATCATATAGCTAGAAGGAGGAAAAACCAAGAATCACATACACATATATCTAACTCCATAGCTCTTCCCACCAAATAATATTAACGTACTTTGGATCCTGTTAATAGCATACTCTCTATAATAGAAATGATGGCTGAACTGCATTATTCCTAATGTTTTCCTCAATATGAGTGTCTCCAAAAAAACTAAAAATCTTTTAGAGCTATTTTTAAATGAATAAATAAGTGCAGAGCATTAATTTCTATTTTCTTCTCAGTAAATCTTCTCTTCTAATTACCAAATAATAGCACTTGCCTTTTATTATTTGTGATTTCAGAAAGACTCCCAGGGAATTAGACAGTTGAACTGAAAGTAGGAAAACAGTATTAGCTTGAGGCATAGAGATGAAAGGATTCAGAGGCACTAAATCAAGGAAACCAAATGGCCTCTCACAGCTCAATGTTTCAGAATGAGCTTTAAGTACTCAACAGAATAATCAAGACCAAACATTAAAAGCCCAGACTCAGGCATGACCTCTTCCACCTTTTAAAATCTACATTGTGGGTTTTACTTTCATAACGCTATTTCTAATAATGGTATCTTTTAAGAACTAAAATTTCGAGAGACCATGAAGAATCAAACTGCTAGCCTCCACATAACATTCATGATCTACAGATTTACATAAAAAATTTAAATTAAGAAGGTCCCAATTATTTTTCCTCTGGGTCCACTCTGCCCTGGCCTGTGGAAGTTGAAACTTCCTAAACTTGAGTCATTCACATACCAAACTTCATAAATATTGTCTTATCAGCATACCAATTATACTATTAGTTTTCTAAAACTTTTCCTTAAAGTATTCCCTTTTTAAACTGAAATGCATTTCTTTTAAAAGGAAATTTTCATTATAATCATAAATTATAAATTCATTTCATTTACAGAAATTAGAAGTTGCTATAAAAATAAATGCATAATTCTTTTAAATATAATATATGAAAGGTTGTTTTGGTACTGCCTAAAGTCATTTTGCATGTCACCAGTTGCTTGTGTATCATACTTTAATAAACATGGATCTCAATCTCTGCCTTGTTCCCCTAGAACTACTAGGAGACAAGAGGACACAGGTGGACAGGGGACAGTGTCTTCCCTTATCTTATGTGAGATCAGCATAGAGGATCACTTTTCCCAAGAGTGAAAGACTAGGAGTTTTTTCTTCAGATGCTCACCAAGGTAAAAAAGAAAACAGCACTTGGATAACTCAGAGGAATTATTCCCCTTTTCCTTTCTTGCTGATACCTGAGCTATATCACAGCTTGGTATCTGAGATGCTTTGTAAGAGGCCTGCCCCAGTCACAGCTGAATGAGGCGATGATGCCAAGAGCAGAAGTCAGAAGCCCCTGGCTCCTCACTGTAGCTGCTGGTTGGCAAACAGCCGAATTTCAAGAGTGGTCACTCCTCAGACAGTCCCTGATGAACAGCAGCTTTTCCTTACCCATAGTTCAATATAGCTTGAGCATATCTACTTCTAACTCCATCTCATCTGAAGCTTGGTAACTGGGTTTCCTAAACAAAATTAACAGAAGTGTCAAGGTGAAATTGAAAGTGAAACTGGCAGCAAAGGACAGATCTAGAGGCCTTTAATGGATTGGAAAGCCAAATGGCAATTTCCAGCGAGGTCCCTTGCCTCAGGCTGGATTAAACCAAGGCACTCACATTTGGTCTGCTCTTTCAATCATTTTATCAATACATTAGACCTCAGAAAGTTTAGCACAAAGACCATCTTATACTTAGGTAGAATAAGAGGTCAACTTTATGTGATATTTAGAATGTCCACAAAATGCTCCCCACCAAATATATTTCCCCCCCAAGCTCCCCCCATGTTGTTGAAGTTCCTGGTGACTTCTTTGAGGACAAAGTTACAATAGTCACTATTAAAGAGGCAAGTACTGATCCAAAGAGCAGTCCCCTGAGGCAAATTCAGCTCACAACAGCAACTACAAGTTAAATGTTAGGATTAGACCTAAGGCTTAAAGCCATGGGATTCAGACAGGTAAATCTGGGCAGACATAAAGCAGTGAGAGAAGGAGAAGGAAATGGTAACGCACTCCAGTATTCTTGCCTGGAAAATCCCATGGACGGAGATACCTGGTAGGCCACAGGCCATGGGGTCACAAAGAGTCGGATACCACTGAGCAACTTCACTTTCAAAGTGTCACGCGAGTGTATGCTCCTCGGTTCTTGGTCTCATCACAACAAAAATTTGGAGTGACGGACATTAAAGCCCCTTGGCGGGTCACAGCTCTCGGAGGACAGACCGTGTTACAGCTCTCAGGTCTCGAATGGACCGTGTCATAGCTCTTAAATAAATCAGTGTTACAGCTCAGTGTTACAGCTCTATTTATTTAGATAATAGCAGGAAAATCCATCTTTGAGGCGTGAGGGCACGTCGATCCAAAGACGCGAAGAGAAGATCGCCCCATCGCGCGAGAGAGAGGGAGGGAAAAAAAGGGCAGAAGAGGGATTTGGCTCCTCTTTTTATATGTTTTTCTGTCCCTGGGCCTGCCTTATGTAAATTGGGCTTAGGCAGGAGCGTTGTTTGTTTTACCTGAGGTTCTCACTCAGGTCCTCGGACCTTCCTTTGTTCTATTTTCGCGGGCTTTCCCTTCCAGGTCTTTTAGCCACCGCCATTTTGGACTCTTTTTCCCTATTCTAACTACCTAACAAAAGCAATGAGGAAAATATCAAAATCACATAAAAGTTTTTTTTTTTCTTTTTAAAGTATGCATGTTTTCTTACTTCCACAATTAAGACATTTAAGAGCATACCACAGTTGGGTCAGAGAGAGACCCCTTGTTAGAATGCAGCAAGAAACTTAAATGGGAATAAAAGATTTATGAAGAGAAATTCCCCCTACTTTGCACAAACTTGTCTGTATCTTTGAGGCAACAGTTATGGTCACAGAGTGCAGTTTCCAGCTATTATCCATTTCTGATTGAAGAGGATGTTAGAAAATATAAGCCTATGGTATTCCTCTGCATCAGTGTATCTCTTTCCTGCAGAGAGCCTATAGCACAGGGAAACACCAGCCTGCAGCTGGCATGACAGGAATGTTCCTGCTTTGGGGATGGTCTTTACCCCTCACCCCCGCTAAAGAAAACTAATCTGCTCTCCAAGTCTGCCGTGCAACCTCCTGCTTTTCCTTTATTCTTACAGATATGGGAGCTCAAGGAAGACAATCTAGGAAACTCAGGTTTCAGCAAGCTATGCATATTATAAGAACAGTGAATTCTCCCCACCTCCCTTTCTCTCTTGCAAAATACTCCCTACTTGAATTGCAAACCTTGGAGCCAAGGCGTCTGGCTCTAGCTGCCTCATCATTCATAACCTTGTTATGCAAATTTTTAAAAAGATAAATTAAAATTCTAATTGAACCCTAGTCAAAGGAGCCCCCCAAAAGTGTTCTTAAACAATACTAAATTCCAGTACATTCTCTTTTGTTTTTATTATCAGTTTTTAAGCAATTCAGCTGAAGACAAATAAATAAATGAATTTTCTGCTTGATATTTCTGATTTTCATGTATTTAAGGTTATGCTATGAAAATTTGTTAAAATTCTCCTAAATGATGGGGGTGGATCGAACCATGGTCCTTAAATGACAAAAGCAGGATAAATCAAAGCTGAAAAAGAGATTTAAATGGACCCAGGGAGCCTTGAACAACTCAGAAAATACCTTTCAGAAAGTTATTTATATTATTGCTAGAGGCCTGAGCAATATCACCTCAGCTATTTCAGAGAATGTGCTGCCAACCTCCTCACATAAAGTCATGCTGTTCAACCCTCTTAATCTTAAGCAGAGCCTCCAAGAAATGTAAATATTTATGACCCACAATCTGTATTTCCCTTGCCCTGCTCAATATTAGTCTCCCTCATGTATTTCTTTAAGAAAGTTGCAGGGCCTCCTCTCTGAGAAAAAGAATTTTTAAGAATCTTAACTGATCCTTGCTCCAAGAGGGCAAATGATTATTTTGAATTTCCCTCAGGGAAAGCTTTATTGAAATAAAAAGTCTGAGAGAGACTTTCTATCACATTGACAACAGAGGCATTTTCCCAGGAGCTCCAATGAAATAGGGAAGAAACAAGGAGACACAAAATCATCTTACAATTTGAGTGGCATGGGACAGTACCTATGGGCAAAATCATCTCTCCTGCTGATTTGAGGCTTCCCTAATGGCTCAGAGGTAAAGAATCCGCCTGTGATGCAGAGCTGCAAGAGTCACAGGTTCGATTCCTGGGTCTGGAAGATCCCCTGGAGGAGGGCATGGCAACCCACTCCAGTATTCTTGCCTGGAGAATCCCATGGACAGAGAAGCTTGGCGGGCTACACTCCATAGGGTCAGAAAGAGTTGGACCCAACTGAAGCGACTTAGCATACACACCTGCTGGTCTTTCAGTACTTAGACAAAATTTTAGCCTCCAAAGAGTCCTTGCTCAGTTGCCTTACATATAAGAGACAGTGATATGTAAGGGAAATAGAAAAGTCAAGAAGAAAATTTCAGAAGACCTGGGTTCAAATTATAATTCTACTGAGTTCTCAGCATTGTTATATGGACAAATAACAATGTCCCTGCCCTCAACTCTGAAATAGGGAATTTGTTCATTCTGCTTATTTGTCAGAGTATTTATGAAGATACAGTGGGACAATGAGTGCAAAAACATTTTAAAAATATTTAAGTGATTGACAAGTATCATCTAAGATGTAGCATGCTAATGAACTCACTCAATGGAAATTATCTTAAAAGTTTTACAATATAGGATTATCATTGCCCCACCTATGGATGCCATGGGTCTATACCATTGTGCAAATCCCATGAAGTATATTCTGTACAATTCACAAAGATGAACTCTTCTGCTGCTTTCTGCCTCCATACTGAAATATAAAATATACCCAAAGAGAATGTAAGATTTGCCTGAGTATAAGATGCCCCACATGCATCCTCTCTTCATGCATCTTTAAAAACAGCTTTTTAGAAGATCAAGATTTAGAAGTTTAAAATATCAGAAGTGTATAGGTCGAATATCTTTTTACCTATCTGCAGCACTGTGACTATAAATTTACAGACTATTGAGAGTGTGACAATACTGACTCAGAGTAGTATCCCAAGACTCTAAGTTAAATGATTGTTAAGCATCTATTCATGAGGGGAGCCAGTGCCCAAGATTCCTATAGACAATGAGTCAGTACAGGTTTCTACAGTATTCAACCAAAGTGAAATGGAAAAAGATACAAGCTGTGTACAAATCTATGTAAATTTCAGGACAATAAGGACTTCTATTATGTTATTTTAAAATGCTCAGTATTTTTTAACCACAGAAAACATTAATAAGGAAAGAAAATGCATGTTTAAGTCAACAGAGTTTAAAGGGATACTTTAATGATGCTCAGAATCCAAAATTGAATATGAAACCCATCTCAGGCTATGGTTGATGTTAAGAGCAGAGTCAAAACACCTGACTTTACTTCTAGGGCTACCTATTAGTCTTATTTGTCTTGTGCCATGGCAAGTTGCCTAACTTTCCTAAGTTTCAATTTCATGTCAAGCATATTTCTCAGTTTTTTTTTTTTTTAAGTGAAATGTAATTGACATATAACATTGTATTTACTTGGGTTTGCAACATAATGATTTGATATGTATATCAATTCAAAATGAGTACCACAATAAAATTAGTTAACATCCATCACTACACATAATTGTTGTTATTGTTCAGTCACTAAGTCAGTCATGTCTGACTCTTTGAGACTCCATGGACTGCAGCACGGCAGGCTTCACCTGTCTTTCACCACCTCCCGGAGTTTTCTCAAACTCATGTCCATCGAGCTGATGATACCATCCAACCATCTCATCCTCTGTTGCCCCCTTCTCCTCCTGCCCTCAATCTTTCCCAGCATCAGTCTTTTCCAATAAGTTGGCCCTTCACATCAGGGAGCCAAAGTTTTGGAACTTCAGCCTCAGCATCAGTCTTTCCAATGAATATTCAGAGTTTATTTCCTTTAGGATTGACCAGTTTGATCTCCTTGCTGTCCAAGGAACTCTCAAGTATCTTCTTCAGCACCACAGTTTGAAAGCATCAATTTTTCAGTGTTCAGCCTTCTTCATGGTCCAACTCTCACATCTGTATATGACTACTGGAAAAATCATAACTTTGACTAGATGGATTTTTGTTGGCAAAATGATGTCTCTGTTTTTAATACACTGTCTAGGTTTGTCATAAAAGTTTTTTTCTTATGATGAGAACTTTTAAAATCTGTCTTGGTAACTTTCAAATATACAACACAATGTTGTAAACTATAGTCACCATGCTATAAATATTCAAGGACTTATTTTATAACTGGAAATTTATACATTTTTGACCACCTTCACCCACTTCACTCATTTCCCATGCTGCCCACCCTTCCCCCGACAATCACCAAACTGTTCTTTGTATCTGTCTATTAGTTTGATTTTGTTTGTTTGTTTTTTTCTTTTTAGAGTTCATATATTAATATAAAAAGATCATATGTATTTTTCTTTCTCAGACATATTTCACTTATTATAATGCCCTCAAGGTCTATCCATGTTGTCACAAATGGCAGGATTTCTTTCTCTTTATGGCTGAATGATATTCATATATATTTATAAGGTATATAATGATATTTATATATATGTATATATTACACATACACAGACACACCACATTCTCTTTATTCATTAATCCATCAGTGGATACTTAGGTTGTTTCTCTGTTACGGCTATTGTAAATAATAATGCAAAGAAACTGGTGGTGCAGATATCTTTTCAAGTTAGTGTTTTCATTTTCCTTGGGCAGATACCCAGAAGTGAAATCATGGGATCATATGGTAGTAATGCTTTCAATTTTTTGAAGAGCCTCTACCATGTTTTTCATAGTGACTACACCACTTTCTATTCCCACGAAGATTGCTCAAGGATTCCCTTTTCTCCATTTCCTTATCAATACTTAGTTCTTGTCTTTTTTATAATAACCATGCTAACAGGTGTGAGATTCAGAGCCATAGTTTCTTGTCATTTTGGTAATAACCGTGCTAACATTGTGATTTTCATTTCCCTGATAATTAGTGATGTTGAATACCTTTTCATGTACCTGTTGGCCATTTGTACGTCTCCTTTAGGGAAATGTCTGTTCAGCTCCTCTGCCCATTTTTAATTGGGTTTTTGTTTTCTATTGAGTTGTGTGAGTTTTTTTTTTTTACATTTTCAATATTAACTCCTTATCAAATAAATGATTTGCAAATATCTTCTTCCATTCTTTAGGTCACCTTTTCATTTTATTTACAATTTCCCTTGCTTTGCAAAAGTTTTTTGGTTTGATGGAGTCCCATTTGTTTATTCTCTCTTTTGTTGCTGAAATCCAAAAAAAAAATAAAAACCACCACTGACAAGACCTGCATCAAGAAGCTTACCCTCTATGGCTTTGTCTAGAAGCTGTATGGTTTCAAATCTTATGTTCAAGGTTTATCCATTTTGAGTTGATTTTTTTATGTATGATGCAAGATAATGGTCTAGTTTCATTTTTTTCACATCACAAGTCTGCCCAGTTTTCCCAACGTCATTTATTGAAAAGACTATCCTGTCCTGATTGTACATTCTCGCCTCTTTTGTCATAAATCGATTGGCCATAGAAGAATGGGTTTATTTTGGGGCTCTCTATTATGTTCTATTTGGGTTTCCCTGGTGGCTCAACTGGTAAACAATCCTCCTGCAATGCAGGATACCTGGGTTCAATCCTTGGGTTGGGAAGATCCCTTGGAGAAGGAAATGGCTACCCACTCCCAACCTACTCCAGTATTCTGTCCTGGAGAATTCCATGGACTGTGTAGTCTATGGGGTCACAAATAGTTGGACACGACTGAGCAACTTTCACTTTCTTACTTTCATTATGTTCCATTGATCTATTGATAGATCAATGTAATAGATAATAGATCTATTGATCTATAATCTATTTTATGGCAGTTCCACACTGTTTTGATTACTATAGCTTTGTAATTTAGCTTAAAATCAGGATGGGTGATGCCTCCACAGAATTGTTCTTCTTTTTCAAGATTGTTTTGGCTATTCAGGGTATTATGTGATTCCATATAAACAGTAAAATTGTCTGCTCTATTTCTGTAAAAATGTCACTGAAATTTTGATAGGGATTGCATTGGATCTGTAGAACGCTTTTGGTAGTATGGACATTTTTACAATATTCTTCTAATGCATGGGCACAGAGTAACTTTCCATTTATTTGTGTCTTCTTCAATTTCTTTCATCAGTGTCTTATAGTTTTCAGTCTACAGGTCTTTCATCTCCTTGGTTAAGTTTATTCTTTTTGATGCAATTGTAGAGGGGATTGTTTTCTTATTTTTTCTGATAGTTTATTACTTGTGTATACAAACAACTGATTTTCATATATTGATTTCACACACTGCACCTTTATTGAATTTGTTGCTTAGTTTTAACAGGTGTTTTTTTTTTGTTGTTGTTGTTTTTGCTACAGTCTTAAATGTTTTTATATATGCAAATAAGTTTTACTTTTCCCACTTCAATTTGCATACCTTTTATTTTTTTTCTTGCCTAATCTCCTAAGACTTCCTATACTATGCTATATAAAAGTAACAAGAGTCACCTTGCTTTTTTCCTGATCTTAAAAGGAAAGTTTTTTACCATTGTGTATTATATTAGCTATGGGCACAGATTTGTTGAAGAACAAAGGAAATGTAGGATTGTGAACTTCTTCTTCCAGCCATAATGCCATAATCTATATCAGACTATCTTAGCAGGGTCAATTATACAATATGGGTAAAATAAAAAAATACAACTCTTTGAAGGTATCAATAAGCAATTAAGGCAACCAGGACTTGATGACCAAGTTCTCAGAGCGAAAAGAAACACACAGAGCAGAGTTGCACATTTGTCTCTGCGTTTCACTGAAGAAATTTACCTGGCTCTCTGCATAACAAGAGTGTAGACTAGTGGTACACTGTCTACTTGAACATGCAAGCTTCAATGGGCTGGAAACATACAGGTTGAAGTTCAGGACTTCCAATTCACCTGAGATTTAAGGGACCAAGGGCCAAGAGAAGCAAGCTTAAAATTACACATGCAATTTCTCCTTAAGACATTCACCAATTCCTAAACTGTGCATGCTCAGGTTGAGACACCAGGGAATCAAATGGAAAGCAAAAACTGGGAGACCAAAGAGCTAAGCAGAGGTTTTAGTTGTCTCATGAATTCAGGTAAATACTCCAGGATTTCTTCTGAGACCTCAAAAGGGCCACGTCCCAGGGAAAAAATCTATGTCTTAGGAGAAAAGGGAAACCAAAAAATACATCAATTGTAACAAAACCTGAAATCCAGGATTAACTGAAAAGAAGATAACAGCTTATACTTTATCTACCTAAAAAAGTAATTTTTTTTTTTTCTGGAAGTAGAAGGACAGGGAAACCTGGTGTGCTGCAGTCCATGGGGTTGCAAAGAGCCTGACAGGACTTAGAGAGTGAAAAACAACAAAGTAACATAATCCAGAGCTCCTAGAATATTTCATATACAATGTATAACATTCAATACAAAATCACCAAACAGTCCAAAATGACCAAAAACCAAGAGAAAAATAATAAATAGGCCAGTGCATTTAAACTTTTAATATTTAAAGTATTATATACTTAAAATAGCTATAACATAAAAAACAGGAAAATAAGCAAAATACAGGGAACTTTATAAGAGAATTGGAATTTAGTTTTCAATTAAATGAAAATATTGGTACTAGCAAATAGAAGTGAAATTAACAATTCAATAGGAATATTTAATAAAAGAATGGCCTAAAGAGAGAATTAGTAAACTAAAATATTGGCTACCCCCAATCAAACTCCCAGCAAGTTATTTTATGGATATCAACAAACTGATTCTAAAATTTATATGAAGAGGTAAAAGACCCAGAATAACTGATGTATTAATAATATTGAAGGAGAAAAACAAACTTGAGGGACTGATGCTATCTGACTTCAAGACTCACTATAAAGCTGTGATTATCAAGACACTGTGGTATTGGCAAAAAGTATAAACTAATCAGTGAAACAAAATAGAGAGCCCAGAAAAGACCCTCTTAAATACTATCAGCTGATCATTGACAAAGAAGCAAAGCAAAGGTGATGCCATACAGCAAAGATAGTCTCTTCATGGGAGAAGGCGAGGGTGGGATGTTTCAAGAGAAC
Organism: Odocoileus virginianus; assembly: GCF_023699985.2. NCBI lineage: Eukaryota > Metazoa > Chordata > Mammalia > Artiodactyla > Cervidae > Odocoileus > Odocoileus virginianus. The sequence continues at coordinate 39,669,871 of NC_069686.1, read as the reverse complement.
AGCATCGAAACATGTATATTATCTAGGGTGAAACAGATCACCAGCCCAGGTTGGGTACATGAGACAAGTGCTCTGACCTGGTGCACTGGGAAGACCCAGAGGGATCGGGTGGAGAGGGAGGTGGGAGGGGGTATCGAGATGGGGAATACATGTATATCCATGGCTGATTCATGTCAATGTATGACAAAAACCACTACAATACTGTAAAGTAATTAGCCTCCAACTAATAAAAAATAAATAAATAAATAAAGATAGTCTCTTCAACAAATGATGCTGGAACAACTTGACATCCACATATGGAAGAAAAAAAAAAAAAAAACCTGGGGACAGAACTTACATCCTTCACAAAAACTCAAAAGTGGATCATAGACATAAATATAAAATGCAAAACTATAAACCTCCTAGAAGATAACATAGGAGAAAATCCAGATGACCTTAGGTTTGAAGATAATATTTCAGATACAACATCAAAGACATAATAAATAAATAATCTATAAACCAGACTTCATTAAAATTAAAACCTTATGCTCTGCAAAAGATAATGTCTACAGAATTAGAAAACAAGCCACAAGCAAGAAGAAAATATTTTCAAAAGACATCTGATAAATCACTTTTATTTAAAATATACAAAGAACTCTTAAAATTCAATAATAAATCAAGAAGAGGGAAAAAAAACCTTGATTAAAACATATGCCAAACATTTTAATCAGTTCAGTCACTAAGTCATGTCCAACTCTTTGTGACCCAATGGACTGCAGCACGCCAGGCCTCCCTGTCCATCACCAACTCCCAGTTTACCCAAACTCATGTCCATTGAGTCGGTGATGCCATCCAACCATCTCATCCTCTGTCATCCCCTTCTCCTCCCACCTTCAATCTTTCCCAGCATCAGGGTTTTTTCCAATGAGTCAGTTCTTCACATCAGGTAGCCAAAGTATTGGAGTTTCAGCTTCAACATCAGTCCTTCCAATGAATACTCAGGACTGATCTCCTTTAGGATGGACTGATTGGATCTCCTTGCAGTCCAAAGGACTCTCAAGAGTCTTCTCCAACACCACAGTTCAAAAGCATCAATTTTTTGGCACTCAACTTTCTTTACAGTCCAACTCTCACATCCATACATGACCACTGGAAAAACCATAGCCTTGACTAGATGGACCTTTGTTGGCAAAGTAATGTCTCTGCTTTTTAATATGCTAAGTTGGTCATAACTTTCCTTCCAAGGAGTAAGATCTTAATAGACACCTCAAAAAAGAAGACATGGGTATCAAATAAGCCTATGAAAATTGTCCCAAATCATATGTCAGAGAAATACAAATTAAAACAATGAGATAGCATTACACACCTATTAGTATGGCCAAATCCAGGAAACTTGACAACACAAAACGTTAATGAGGATGTGAAGCAACAGGAATTCTCATTCATTGCTGGTAGGAATGCAAAATGGTACAGATACCTTGGAAGACAATTTGGCAGCTTTTACAAAATGTACTCTTACCATAAATGTACTCTAAATGTACTCTACCATAAAATACAGCAAACATGCTCCTTATTATGCACACTAAGGAGTTGAAAAGTTATGTCTACACAAAAATCTGCACATTGATGTTTATAGCAGATTTGTTTATAACCACCAAAACTTAGAAGTGACCAAGATGTTCAAGATGTTTGGATGCAAGATGTGGTGTGCCCAGAAAATGGAATATTAGTGGTAGAAAGAAATGGGCTAGCAAGTCATGAAACTAAATCAGGGATCCCTAAGTGCATATTACTAAGTGAAAGTAGTCAATCTTGGAAGGCTATACATAGTATGATTCCAACAACATAACATTCTGGAGAAGGCAAAATCATCAAGATGATAAATAGATTAGTGATTGCCAGAGGTGAGGTGAAACACAATTACACTCATCTCACATGCTACCAAAGTAATGCTTAAAATTCTCCAAGCCAGGCTTCTCTGTGAACAGTGAAATTCCAGATGTTCAAGCTGGACTTAGAAAAGGCATAAGAGCCAGTGATCAAATTGCCAACATCCAATGAATCATCGAAAAAGCAAGAGCATGCCATAAAAATATCTAATTCCACTTTATTGACTACGTCAAAGCTCTGACAATGTGGATCACACTAAACTGTGGAAAATTCTTCAACAGATAGGAATACCAGACCACTCTATCTGCCTCCTGAGAAATCTGTATGCAGGTCAAGAAGCAACAGTTAGAACTGGACATGGAAAAACAGACTAGTTACAAATTTGGAAAGGAGTATATCAAGGCTGCATATCGTCACCCTGCTTATTTAACTTCTATTCAGAGTATATCACGTGAAATGCTGGGCTGGATGAAGCACAAGCTGGAATCAAAATTGCCAAGAGAAGTACCAATAATGTCAGATATGCAGATAATACCACCCTTATGATAGAAAGCAAAGAAGAACTAAAGAGCCTCTTGATAAAAATGAAAGAGGAGAGTGAAAAAGTTGGCTTAAGACTCAACATTCAGAAAACTAAGATCAAGGTATCTGGTCCCATCACTTCATGGCAAATGGGTGGAGAAACAATGGAAACGGTGAGAGACTTTATTTTTTTTTTACTCCAAAATCACTGCAGATGGTGACTGCAGCCATGAAATTAAAAGATGCTTGCTCCTTGGAAGAAAAGTTATGACCAACCTAGACAGCTAATATGCATTTTAATATAAATGCAGACACACTACTTTGCCAACAAAGGTTCGACTAGTCAAAGTTATTGTATTTCCACTAGTCATGCACGGATGTGAGAGTTGGACTACAAAGAAAGCTGAGTGCTGAAGAATTGATGCTTTTGAACTGTAGTGTTGGAGAAGACTCTTCAGAGTCCCTTGGGCTGCAAAATCACTGTAGATAATGACTGCAGCCATGAAACTAAAAGACACTTGCTCCTTGGAAGAAAAGCAATGGCAAACCTAGACAGTGTATTAAAAAGCACAAACATCACTCTGCCAACAAAGGTCCATCTAGTCAAAGCTATGGTTTTTCCAGTAGTCAAGTATGGATGTGAGAGTTGAACCATAAAAAAAGCTAAGCACCAAAGAACTGATGCTTTTGAACTGTGGTGTTAGAGAAAAACAAGAGTCCCTTGGACTGCAAGGAGATCCAACCAGTCTGTCCTAAAGGAAATCAGTCCTGAATATTCATTGGAAGGACTGATACTGAAGCTGAAACTCCAATACTTTGGCCACCTGATGCGAAGAACTGACTCACTGGAAAAGACCCTGATGCTGGGAAAGATTGAAGGTGGGAGGAGAAGGGGATGACAGAGGATGAGATGGTTGGATGGCATCACTGACTCGATGGACACGAGTTTGAATAAGTTCCAGGAGTTGGTGATGGATAGGGAAGCCTGGTGTGCTGCGGTCCATGGGGTCACAGAGTCGGACACAACTGAGCAGCTGAACCGAACTGATACTGATACAGAGGAATTTTAGAATGGTGAAAATACTCTGTATGATATTATAATGACGGGTATATATCATTACACATTTGTCCAAGCTCATAAAATACACAACACCAATAGTAAACCCTAAAGTTAACTATGGACCTTGGTAAAAAATGTATTATTATGGTAGCGATATTGAAGATAGAGGAGGCTATGCATGTGTGGGAGCACGGGGTTTATGGAAAATCTCTGTGCCTTACTCTCAATTTTATTGGAAACTTAAACCTACTTTCAAAAATTAAAGTCTTTTAAAAATAGATTGTTAGAAAATATCCAAATTAAAATGTAGAGAGGAAATAAAAGTGGAAAATATAAGAAAGAACACACTGCACATATAAGAAAAATGCTTACATAGGCATATAAGAAATGTATTTGGAATCCCAAAACACGAAAGCAGAAAGAGGATGTAACAAAAGCAATGTTTAGTGAGCTAATAACCAAAATTTTCCCAAACTGACAAAAGTCAACAAGCCACAGATTTAGGAACCTTCAAATCAGGGTCAATACTTATAATACAGCACCTAGATACATCATAGTCAAATCACAGCTGTCAATGAAAGACAAAAAAAAACTTAGAGCAGCAGAGGGATGTGGGAAAATACACACACACAGACACACACACATACATTTTCTCCCTAGGTCCTCACAGGACAGAAAGGGTAAAGAAGTTCTCTAGGGCTTTTATAAAGACACTAATTCCATTTATGAGTACTCCACCTGCAAGGCATAATCACTTCCCATAAGGCCCAACTTCTTAATATCAGCACATTGGGGGTTGGCATATCAACACGAAAATTTTTTGGAGACACATTCAAATAATAGCAACTATTGTCATGGAATTAACTCAAATAAATACTTCAACAAAGATGTATTGCTTTTGAAACAGAATCTCAAACTACATTAATTTTTACTCACCACATCCCTGCTAATATACACATACTCTACTCCCCAAATATAAACTACAATTAGGTCCAGAAACTAAATAATATACAAGCATAAAAGTAAAACTTTCAAGGTATTACTAAAATACTATGTGGATGATGAATGCCTTAAGATGTAGATTCTATTTTGTATTGTTGAGAATCCCTCATTGCTTTTTCTAACTTCTGAGTTTCTAAGGAAATGTGTTGTAATATAAAAAAGATTTTCATTAAGTTACTGAGTATTTGTGTATATTGGGGAAGGGCAGTAATTTGAGGACTGATTAGTGTTGTTCAGTGCTAAGTTGTGTCCGACTCTGCGATCTCATGAGCTGCAGCATACCTGACTCTCTGTCTCTCACTATCTCCTGGAGTTTGCTCAAACTCATATCCACTGGGTCAGTGATGCATTCAAACATCTCATTCTCTATTACCCCTTTCTCCTCTGGCCTTCAATCTTTACCAGCATCAGGGTCTTTTCCACTGAGTTGGCCCTTCACATCAGGTGGCCAAAGCATTAGGCCTTCAAAATCATTCCCTCCAATGAATATTCAGGGTTCGTTTCCTTTAGGACTGACTGATTTGCTCTCCTTGCTATCCAAGGGAGTCTCAAGAGTCTTCTCCAGCACCACACTTTGAAATCATCAATTCTTTGGTACTCAGCTTTCTTTATGGTCCAACTCTCACACCTGTACATGACTACTGGAAAAATCATAGCTTTGACCAGACAGAATTTTGTCAGCAAAGTGATGTCTGCTTTTTAACACACAGTCTAGGATGGTCACAGCTTTTCTTCCAAGGAGCAAGTGTCTTTTAATTTCATGGCTGCAGTCACTGACTGCAGTGATTTTTGGAGCCCAGGAAAATAAAGTCTGTCACACTTTCCATTGTTTCCCTGTCTATTTGCCATGAAATGATGGGACTGGATGCCATGATCTTTGTTTTTTGAACATTGAGGGCTTTTTTTTTTGTTGTTGTTTGTTTGTTTGTTTGTTTGAATGTTGATTTTTAAGCCAGCTTTTCCACTCTCCCGTTTTACCTTCACCAAGAGGCTCTTTAGTTCCTCTTCACTTTCTGCCATTAGGGTGGTATCATCTGCATACCTGAGGTTGTTGATATTTCTCCTGGCAATCTTGATCCAGCTTGTGAGTCATCCAGCCCAGAACTTCACATGACGTACTCTGCATATAAGTTAAATAAACAAGGTGACAATATACAGACTTGATATACTCCTTTCTCAATTTTGAACTCAGTTGTTCCATGTCTGGTTCTAACTGTTGCTTCTTTTCCTGCATAAAGGTTTCTCAGGAGGCAGGTAAGGTAGTCTGGTATTCCCATCTCTTTAAGAATTTTTCATAGTTTGTTGTGATCCACCCAGTGGCTTTAGTAGAGTCAATGAAGCAGAAGAGGACATGTTTCTAAAATTCCCTTGCTTTTTCTATAATTCAACAGATGTTAGCAATTGGATCTCTGGTTCCTCTACCTTTTCTAAATCCAGCTTGTACATCTGGAATTTCTCAGTTCACATACTGCTAAAGCCTAGCTTGAAGGATTTTGAGCATAGTCTTGCTAGCATGTGAAATGAGTGCAATTGTGCAGTAGTTTCAATATTCTTTGACATTGCCTTTCTTTGGAATTAGAATGAAAACTGACTTTTTCCAGTCCTGTGGCCACTGCTAAGTTTTCCAAATTTACTGGCCTATTGAGTGCAGCACTTTCACAGCATCATCTTTTAGGATTTGAAATACCTCAGCTGGAATTTCATCACCTCTACTAGCTTTCCTCATAGTAATGTTTCCTAAGATCCAATTGACTTCACGCTCCATGATGTCTAGCTGTAGTGAGCAACCACACCATGGTGGTTATCTGGGTCATTAAGACCTTTTTTGCACAGTTCTTCTGTGTATTCTTAACAGCTCTTCTTAATCTCTTCTGCTTCAGTTAGATCCTTGCCATTTCTGTCCTTTATTGTGCACATCTTTGCATGAAATATTCCCTTGGTATTTGATTTTCTTGAAAAAAATCTCTAGTCTTTCCCATTCTATCGTCTTCTTCTATTTCTTTGCATTGTTCACTTAAGAAAGCTTTCTTTATCTCTCCTTGCTATTCTCGTGGACTCTGCATTCAGTTGGGTCTATCTTTTCCTTTCTCCATTGCCTTTCTTTCTCTTCTTTTCTCAGCTATTTAAGAAGCCTCCTCAGACAACCACTTTGCCCTCTTGCATTTCTTTTCCTGATTATTAAGTTTTACTTAAAATATACCAGATAATGTGCTAAGCATTTTACCTGAATTATATCATTTCATTCTAAGAACAATACTATCAAATATCATATTCTCTATTTTAAAAGATGGAAATTGAAGCATAGGGAGTAAATTTTTTTCAAAACTGCACAGCTAGAAAGTGACACGATCAAGAAAATAGCCCAAAAATGTTAATGTGTTTCTCAATTTAAACTAGTTAAGAAAATTCACATGCTTGATATATTGATATTTACTAATTGATATATGATTCTTCAGGTATAGTAGGCACTTTGAATGCAAGGATCTTGGGATGGAGTACTAATTCTTTTATAGAAGAGCAGTCCAATGGAACTTTCTAAGATTATAGAAATGTCCTATATCTGTGCTACCTAATTCAGTAGTTTTAGCCATATATGGTTATTAAGCACTTGAAATATGGTTAGTGTGACTGAGGAACTGAATGTTAAGTTATATTTATATACAATTTCAATTTAAATTAACTATGTGGCTGCCATATTGGAGAGTGCATTTCTAAAACATTTGGCTATCATTAAAAAAATAATTACTTTTCTCTGGAGTGCAAAACTCTGTGGCTTACCAGATATAGTGTACTGAATTACATATTTCAAAATACTAATGCCTTCAGAGGCAATTACCAGGGTCATGTGTGTAACTAGGCTTAATAGAAAGATAGAAAAAGACCTTGAACTTCTGAAAAAATAGATCAAACAGATTTAATACATAAGACAGTGTAAATTATATTGTGAAATGATTCCTTTGAAATAAGTAAGTCTCAGAGTTCAAGTTAGCTACATCATAAATGTTTTCTACTAGTGTTAAAAAAAAGTTTTAAAAGATGACCTTCAGTAATGAGGTACTACAAAGAAATAAAGTGATATTATCAATATGAAGGGAAAAATGTTCACTGAAAATATTTTGTTTTCCAAATCACTGAGACCAAAAGTCAGCAGGAAAGTATATATACTGAATATCTACAGAGAGATGACCTCTGTAGTGACATTCAGAGGGAGAAAGTACTCTATAGAGATACCTACACTATAACAACAAAAAATTGAACTTTATTTTCATGCTGCTTCTAACCCTGTTACTCTTTCTAATCTAGTGAAACATCATCAAGAGTTAGGAGATCTATACTCTGAGTAACTCTAACTCACTGACTCAATCATGTCATATAATTTCTCTGTGCCTTGATATATTTGCTTGTGATAAAATGTTGGTTAATGTTCTGTCTGTAGTTGCCTCCATCTTTGACACTTAGATCTCCAATAAATACACCCCTTGTCCTTTAAAGACTTATGCCTAAATTAGTTTCTGTAAACCAAATGGTTCTGTTGTGTAACACATAAGTACAAAGTTTGCCTGAGTTGGTATGTAAGATCTGAGGCATACCCACTTGTGTGAAATTTGAAAACCTATCTTAAAACATGTTTTGAGAACAAGTCTTCAGCCAGTATGTATTGTCAAATGCCTGAATTCTTTTTCAAATCCCTTCCTGGAATGGGGGATAGGGAGTGGGGCAGGGTATTCCATAGACGTGATAAGTTTACAGTTCACCCCATAAAAAGTGAGAGGATGTAGTCCCTCCAGTCACTTCTTTCAGGGTCATGGCAGTTTTATCTGATAAGAACACTGAACTTTAACAGTGAACTTGCAATGATTTACATGCTCCCTTTTATTCCAAAACTCATTAAGTTGTTAAGCATATTGTAAAATTCACTGAATAGTCAACTCTTCCCATACACATTAAGATCAATGGAAACTCAACTTCCTCTTCTCCACCCATGTGCACACATAAAAATTAAACCATTTACGACTGTTTGGGACTGATATGAAGCAATTCTTGTCCTTGATGTTAGTATCCATTCTTTAGACAAGCTCACATTTTGACATCTCTCATACAATGGAACAGTGAATTTGAGGCCATGACTCCCCTATGACTATTAAATCTTAAAATTCCAGATTTTGACCAAGACTGCAGCAATAGTGCCAAGTAACAAAAATCAAAGAAACCATATCTCAATTGGTCCAAACAAATATGCCTAGAAGAGAAACACCCAAGGACCTTGCATGTGAAGCAGTCTTAGAAAATTTACAACAGACCTGTCCTCAAGTAGCTTTGTTTTGGAACAGAATAAGCTTAGAAATAATTACAGTGACGGAGTCAGTTCCCCTGGACCTGATCCTTGGCATTGCCAGGAAACTTAATGCTGTTTAAAATGCTGCCAAGAACTGTTGGCTAGACCCTACACAGTTCCAAAAAATTTATCTCAATAGTCATGTAAATCCCTGTTGCCCCAAACCCCACAATGGCTAACAATTATTTTACAATTGACAAGATTTTCAGCACAGTGTGTTGGAAAGGAACTATCATTTTCAGAGATCTGGGTCTCTTTTCTAAGTACCTGGGAGTTCTGCCAGACAACAGACTTAAGTCATTATTATTGGACTGCTGAATGGAAATGTAAAGATATTTTTATCCACTATTCTGCATTATATGGCCATGGCTACTTGGGGATGGGCAGTACAGATGGATTTTTCTTTTCATGCTATTAATTATAAATTGGGGAAACCAGAAAACAGATCAATTAAAGCCACGTTAGCCCAGCTAAAGAAAGTGCTTGGCAATTTCCTTAAGAAAATTGTAGCAAATATGAAAATGTCAATAAACCTAAAGAGAAAGAAGCTAAATAATGAAAGCTTATTTTATTATTCAGTGTCCTTTCTAATTCTTAAATAATAATAAAAAATATTTAATATTTCCACTTTTGGTTTAACTGTTTTCTTCTGTTAAAACCACAATGTCTTCTATTCATAGCTTTGTTAACAACTAAAGACTAATTTCTGCCAAGATTTGTTGCTATTGGTTTAACAACAAGGTAGGTTTGTTGGGTTTTTCTATGTTTGAATCTGTTATCACTTTAAGTTATAATCTCTCTCTGAATTTTTTAACCTCAATCACATGTATGACAATCTGATTCCTTTCTATTTTCAGTTCATTATTTGTTTTTTTTTTAAAGACCACAGTAAGGTTTTATTTTCCTTTCTTGAGTATGCAGACTATGATCAGAAGTGCAATTTCTAGATAGATCAGCAAATAGTTCAAGATGCTGCTGAAGTAGCATTATAAATAATTTATAACATATGAAATGTTTAATAATGTCTCCTAACAAAAATGCAAAATGAAGTCTGCATGGTAATATACCATGCTTGATTCTAAAATAAATATAGGTACTTTAAATGTGGGCACTTGTTAGGTAAAAACATCACTTTATGGCATGTTTACCAACCTCAAAAATAAGAAATTACACACCCACACCAGAGGTAGAAAATTACCTGCCAATTACAGAATACTTGATTTTCAAAACAGAAATGTAATAACTAAATGTATACCACTTGTCTTTTTCAAAAGCATTTGTCACTTCTTATGCATTGCTAATGTCCCCAATATGTCCATACATCCTCTCTGTCTCTAGTTGTCCTCTCTGAAAACAAAATGAGTAGATGGAAAAAGATCATAAATGCTTAATAATTATTTAAGAACTGATTCACCACTACCACAAAGAAAGTACAGTTTGGATTGGTGGATAAACACATGTAATAGAATGTTCATTTCAGAGGAAAGAAATGATCAAGATGTATCCTTATCTAAACGTTCAAGAACTTTATCATTTGCTTTTTTCTTATGTTTATTTAAGTCTACCTCCTGTGTAAAGAAAACTTAGTTTTCTCAAGTAGAAAAATTTTTAAAGACATAAAGTATGCCATCCTTGGGATCAATCACCTGAGATAAACCCACTGAAGTACCACTAGTGTCAGTAGAAAACTGTGTACCTAATGCCACTGGAGAGAAAAACTCTCAGTAATCATTTCAATTTGTATTAATCTTCTGTTATAATATGAGAGAAAGTGTGTGCAAATGAGAACATGTGTGTACGTGGAATAAGAAAAAAACTATCCCAGTCCTCCCACTGACTCAGCAGATTATATATAGTATAACATTTCATTTTATTCATCATTTATTTACTTAAGGAGTGAGTGATAGAAGCTCCTCACTAGAGACTAGAGAAATGTCAGGAAGGTTGAGTGGAAATAGTTGGTGGTGATGATTGATTCCAATGCTATTATCATTAATAAGAAACTTCTCAGTGTAGGAAACATCTATTTGAAAATTCCACACATGACAAAATTCAAAGAATAATGTCATTTAAGTTTATGAGTCTTAAATAGATTATAAAAATTGTCAAATTATGAAGAAGGCAGCTTGCTAAGATGTACACCAATTTCACATGTGAATTTCAATGCAAGAATCCTAAATAATATGATAGCAAGAAAATTTCAATGTATAGCAAAATAATAATGTAATCAAATATATTTAAATATTAATAAATGTATTATAATAATAAATGCAAATGATAATATGTCAGAATGCAAGTATAGCTCAATATTAAAAACATTATAGAGTTCACTTTGAGAAAAATCACAGTTTTTCTGTGGAAAAAATGCAAAAATTAAAATAATGAATTTTAAAATTCAATAGACATTTCTAATTTTTAAAAAGTTCAAACTTGTCCCACCCTCTCCTTCCCCTGCTGTATACGTAAGTCTATTCTCTACATCTATGTCTCCAGTCCTTCCCTGCAAATGGGTTCATCAGTATCATCTTTCTAGATTCCATATATATAGAAAGGGCAGGGCGAATGGAGAAAGTAGCATTGACATATATACACTATCATGTGTCAAATGGATAGCTAGTGGGAAGTTGCTATATAGCAGAGATCCCATCCTGGCATTCTGTGATGACCTAGAAGCTTGGGATGGGGGTGGGGGGAGGGAGGGAGGCTCAAGAAAAAGGGGACCTATGTATAATTATGGCTGATTCTCATTGTTGTGTGGTGGAAACCAACACAATGTTGTAAAGCAATTTTCCTTGAGTTAAAAAATAAATTTAAATAAATAAGTAAATAAATTATAACCAATAGGAAAAAAGGTAAATTCAATCAGAATGCTATGACCTTCCTTGGGTTGACAAAGTTTTAAGAAGCAGATTTTATTGACATCTACTTCATCAGCTTCAAGGAATAATAACTGTTCAGCTTCCTCTCTAAAAAGAAAGTATTGATCATGGATTTATGACTACTGGTAGATAGCAGTATCAATGGGCCCATTCACATTTGCTCCAACTTGACAAGTGAATACTTACAGAATTCTATGTTCTCAAATACTGTTCACACTGAACTTTAACAACATACGTAAATTAGAAGCTACAACAATCAATAAGATGTGTCAAAAAAGTGTTTCTAAGGAAATTCAGTTAAATTCTTTGGTTGGGATAAGTTCGAAGTTTAGAGATACTATGAATCATAAACAGAAGTTTAAAGTACAAATAATTTTTAAAGTACAAATAATGTAAGTTTCAAATTACTTTTTAATTAACCTACAATCTAGTGGATCTAAATAAAATAAAAAGATGTTATATCATACAATATGGTAAAACATTAACTGAATTATTTTCATTAAAGTTAGGAATAAGACAACAATATCCTTCTTGAAGTTACAGTTAGTACACCTAGTTACAGTTAATCCACTTACCCAAAGAATAAAGTACAGACATTAGAAAAGATCATGCAAAAATGGCATTATTTCCAGATGTTAAAATTTCACATATGTAAACAATAACAAATATACTATAAAAATTATCAGAAAAATAGAAAATAATTAAGGTACCTAGTTTATATATATATATATATAAAATTCAACAGCTTTTCTTTGTGCAAACAATAGCTGACCACCAAGCAAAAGTGAAGAAAACCTGCTTTGTAGACAGCACAGGCCAATCAGTCTTCAGCCTCGGGAACTATACCTGGAATGTCCCCCAGTGTCACCATAATGACATGCTTTCTTTCTGACCATTTTTGTTCTTTTTTGGTTATATCATTTCTTTTGATTATATATCATTTCATTTCTTTGTTTGTCTAGGTTATTTTTTTTTTCAACAGGTCTTAATAAACTTTTCTTCTAGTTTATCCTTGGAATTCATAATATTTATTGAGTTTGTTATTGGAATTTTTTCCTTCACTTGTGAGATACTTTTTCTCTATTTCTTTCATGAGTTCAATCTCTTTTTTCAGTTTTCTTTTGCCCTCTTCAGTTTTACTTTCAAACTTCTGATTAACAACAGTTTCTAAAATCCTCAAATGCTTGTTTGAGCATATTAATTCTGTTTAGAGTTACTGACTTACAGCTTTCTTCTGCTTTGTTTTCATTTTCCAAGGTGAGGAGTGGTTAATTTTCTTAATTATGTGTGAAATTTCATTTACTGATTTTCTGCAATATATGTATATGGGCTTTATCTGTCTTCTGTTCATTTTTATGATACTGGAGTATTTTCTGGTATTCATATTATTAATACCACACCCATCTGTCACTATAGCAATCAAAAGGAGTTTTGGTTTATTCTGATGTTGGGGGAAGGGTTTCCAGTCCTCTCTTACACTGTTCTCCATTTTTCTTGCCTTTCTAAAAATCTCCCTCATCCTTCTTTACTATTTCTACTTACCTACCAGACTGCAGAGAAGCACTTTCCAGCCCTTTGCTTTCCGCCCCCCCACCCCCAACAGAAGCTGTGCATTTTGAAGACTGCCTATTTAAATCAGGTCTGTCCCTGTAATTGCATCTCTCCTTGTACACTGGGCCTGTGCCTTTAAATCAGGAACTCTGAAGTCTCTGCCCTGTAGCTCTTGCACTGATTTTCTCAGACACATTTCCAAGTTTTGGTTTTGTTTCCTTTCAGATTCAGGGAAGATGTAATATTTTGAGGAGACTTTCCAAGTCACCACGACAGCTCATTGCTTGCCTCTCTCTTTTGTCTTCCTCATGGTATTTCTTTGGAAATGAGATGGTGGAGTGAAAGATCACCCGCTGGAATTTGGTAAGTTTTTACCCTTTACAGATAGTTATTTTTACAGTTGTGGCATGTTCTGTCTGCCAGGTATGCTAAGGGCATTGTTTTGCATAGAACTTACTTTTCTTATTTTTTCTTACAGGTTAGGAAAGAAATTTTTGCAGATGTTAGACAGTCAACATTGTCCAAAGCCACATGGATACCCAACAAAATTACCCTGAATATGATGAATCAGTAGTGGAAAGAAGGCAAAATTTCACTATAGACCTGATCAAATTTCCAAAGTGTTTGCTTGGGGTGGGGATTTCTAAAGTAGAGATAGGGTCTGACAATTTATTTGAAAGATCACTTGGAAGATGGAATAAGTGAAGCTACCCATGGAAATGTATATGGGTGAAAGACCAGTCCTATACAGTATCTCAAATATATATCATAAAATGAATTAAAATTATGTAATTCTGGTCAGGAGTAGACAGGCAGACCACTGAAACAAAATGAAGACCAGAAATAACCAAATACACATTATATATTGGTATGTGAGAAATATATCATTTAAAAAAGGAGGGAAAAAGAGAATCCTTTAATAAATAGTGCTAGGTCATTTGCCAGGTCATATGGATGAAACCAGACACCCATGTTGCCACTTACATAAACATTATTTCAGAATAATACAATTTTCAAATTTAAAGCTTAAACAAAAGAATAAATGTACTTTAAGAAAACATTCAAGAATGTTTTTTATGTGATTGAGTGGAGAAGGCCTTGGTAAGCATGCCGTAAAATTCAGGAAATATTAATATAAAGTTATACACTGGTAGAATTGAGTCTATATAAATCTAGAATTTCTGCATAGCAACTAATATCATAGACAAAGCTAAAAGACAAGTAGGATAAATAGTCCATTATTATGTTTTCATATACTTCCTTTATTAAAGAAAGCTTTATCTCAAAACTATTGAAAAGATCAATAAACAAATAAGAAATGTTTATACAAGATATGAACAAACAGCTCACAGGGGGAAAAAATGCTAAGCCAACACAACTAAAGATGCTCTGCTCAAATTTAAATCCAAGAAAAAGTATGACACCTATGAAATTGATACTGTCTAGGATTTACTCCTCAACACTTCCATTTTCACTCTCTCTTCACTTTATGGGTGGACCCAACGACATCCAGGACTTTAATCAACACGTGCATGTCAGTTGAATATTCATAACAAACTGCATCCTAAGTCCCAGACCCCCCTCCTCCCCATATCTTAACAGTCACGTAGTCCTGACAGTTCTACTTCCTTAGTAGCTCCTTACACCATGCTTTCCACATAGAAGTTAGCAATCCTTTAGTTGATCATGAAGATCAACAGTTTAGAAGTGACATTTTAAAAAGAAAATATTACTATATGAAAGAAGCCAATCTGAAAAGACCATATACTGTATGATTCTAACTATATGAAATCTGGAAAAGGCAAAACTATGGAGATAATAAAAACACCAGTGATTACCAGGGATTTGGGAAGGGGAAGAATGAATAGGTAAAACACAGGACATTTTAGGACAGACACTATTCTACATGATGCTATAAAGATGTATACACATAATTATATAGATTTAAAAAACAAACAAACAACACAGAATGGACAACAAAGAGTGAATCTGAATATGCACGATGGACTTTGGTTGTTTTTCTCACAGAATAGCGTTATTGTGCCCCCCACCAAATTCATAGGTTGAAGTCCTAACATTCAACACCTCAGAATGTGACTGTGTTTAGAGAAAAGGCCAAAACAGATCATTAGAGTAAGATGAAGTCACACTGGTGGGCCCTAATCCAATATGATGTTCTTATGAAGAAAAGAAAAGACTGGGACACAGATATTCGAGGAGGTAAGACCGTACAAAGATACAGGAAGAAGACCCTCTTCTACAAACCAAGGAGAGATGTCTGGAACAGATCCTTCCCTCATGGTCCTCAAAAGAAGCCAAATTTACTGACATTTTGACCTTGGACTTCTAGAATTGTGAGAAAATACACTCTTTCATTTAAGCCACCAAGTCTGTGGTATTTATTACAGCAACTCTAAGAAATTAATACATGGTATGGCAGAGTATAGAAAATTGTGTGCCACAGGTAGTAAGAGTAAATACTCTTTAGTAAAACATTGGTTTTAGGTGTGGGTGTTTGTGCATATATGTACCAAGTCCTGTATATTCCCTCATATAGGTCTTAATTAGAAAAATTTGAAAAACACTGATCCAAATTATCCACTCTTTATCCTTTCCAATTACCTTCACCATTTCTTACCAGGATTACTTCAAAAGTGTCCTACATGATCTCTATGTATACTCCTTTATTTAACAAATACTGATGGAAAAATCACCATGCATCAGACACCGGACAAGGTCCTGGAGATACAATGTTAAGCAAACAGATCTGGTCCCTGCTCTCATTCACTCATAGTTTAACAGCCCCTCCTATCTATTCTCCACAGCCCCGAGAGTAAGCCTTCTGAAACACATATTTGACCATTTTACTCTGCTTAACACCCATCACTGGCTTGCCAATGAGTTTTATAGGAAAAAATAAAAAAGCAAACTCTCCCAGTTCACAAGAGAACTTTCAAGATCTGATGCCTGCCTGTAACTTTGGGCACATCAAGATTCTCACTGATCCCCTGAATTCCAAATGTATTAAATGATGTATATTACATTTCCACAAATATGGCATGATCTCTCAGAACTTTACGCCCTCAAATAAGCTTCAGCCTCTAGCCTCCTTACTCTCTCCATTCACTCAGATAACTCCAAGTTATAATTTGGCTCAGTGGCAACTTACTCCCCCCAAACCCCTGCATCCTCTAGGCTTTCATCTCCTTCCAAAAATCCTTCACTGACCATCCTAGTCTAAACTAGCAGCCTAACCACATCACACTAATTGCCAATTTTTTTGCCTGTCTCTTTCATTAGTTCTGCAAATTCACTTGACAGTAATAATTTTGTTTCTTTTCTTGCTTTCCCACACATTAACACATTTCCTGGCACACAAATGAATGAATGAACAGATACTTAGAGGATGGATAGACAGATATTTTACCATTTATGTGGGGATCATTAATGAAATTACTCATCAATAATTAGAGATGAACATAATGAAAACCTGCTACTCTAGTGACATACAGAGGAGTGACAAAAATTGTAGGAAAATAAGTTTCAATAATTGAAATAAGGAATTTCGCTAGACTATATTATGACCTAGCCTGCCTCTGTGAAGCATTTTACTTAAAAATTCCTATCAGTGATAACTGAAACTGATTTAAATATTTTAAGGATATTTAGAAGTGAGTCAGCCTGTTCTCTAGATCCCAGACAGAACAGACGTTAAGATCTCACTGGGGACTTTTCTTCCAAATGCTAAAAAAAACCTTTTATTTCCCAATTATAGCAATACACTAGTAACATAAATAATGGAGAAGAAATTAGGAAAAAAAATTCCAACTTGGCAAAATATCACATATATATCATAAGTTGTAACTGTGAGTTTCATAAAATGTAATATACCTATTCAGGATTTTGATTGTTAGCTAGCTAAAGGTTTCTGTCTATCTATCTGTTATCTATCTTCAAGACTATAACTTGAAGATCATTCAAATGGAAGGAAGAGTCCAAGTGCTAGTGTCAAATTTTGCTTAAGTGGCAGCCCTTTCTGATAAATCTATGCCTTCCAGATACCCTTGCTTTTATCCTCGTACTCATCTTACATTATTCAAGCAGTGCTAAATAAAAGTAGGAGGGAGGGAGGGAGAAGGAAATGAAAGGCAAAACAATGGAGGAATAAAAATTGTGAATGTCTTAGCCCAGTACCCTTTTCACAAACCTAAAAAAAATTTTAGTTTTGCAACATTTACTCTTTGAAGGAAATGAAAATGCTTCAGCTCTGTTTTCAGAATGGAACATGTGATGACAATCATACATATTATTTAAGCACCGACTGAATATAGGTATTGAATCTGTAGTAATACAATTCACACAATCTGTTATGACTTCCCACAGTTCATTAATCTTATGGATACTTTCTGCATAACAGATTCACCATCTCCCTCTCTCAGAACTAAAGAAAGTATCCTAAATGTAGAACTTGACATCGAGTTAGAAAAGATACTTGTACCTGAATGGGACCTATTGATGTAGTCCATAGAGATCAAGCTTCCAGGACAGAAAACAGAGTAGAGAAGGATAGAAAGCAGATCTTGGGGTGGGGGGTGGGGCACAGAGAAAATATCTAGTTCATCATTCAAGTAAGAAAACATGCAATAAAATCCATTAAAAAATGTATCAGGTGTGGAGACGGCAGTAAACCCTGAGTACCCATGGGAGAACTGAGTGTGCCAAACACCCATCCTACTGAAAAATACTGACACCATCTGTGAACACATGAGGACTTGGACATGATCACTTTCACATTCTACTGCCCAGGCCATCCTAGACCTTCATATATGGTGAATCTTGAGCCAAATTTCCCTCTAAATCCAACCTCTTATTATTGACTACTCTACACTTAAAAGAAACAGTCCACTGTTTCTTAATATCCTACCTTCCATGGACAGATCTTGGGAGTAGCTATCGCAGATGGAGTCTCTCCTCCTAAATCGTTCCCAAACAGAAGCAAAAGTGCCACAGGGGCCCACTCTGGTCCCTCTAGGGAAGAAAAACTATAAGCCTTTCTGATAGTACTATTTTATTTCTTTACATTAGTCCTTCATTTTTCTTTTTGATCAATTACTTCCTATCTCCTTGGATCCTTTGCAATAGTCTCACAATAGCAATTCTACTATTATAGTGTTATTTGTTATACAGTACCTCTAATCCTCAAAACAACATTCCAAGGTAAGTGTTATTATACTCCATTTTGTTAATAAGGAAATTGAGATTTTAGCAAAGCAAATTAACTCTACCGAGAGTAGACACTTTTATTGGTTAAGCTATGTAGGCCCTTCTCATTTGTTGAGACTCCTAATATATTTCTCTAATCTAAATATTTGTGTGACAGAGAAAGCTTGAATGCATATTATTAAGTGAAGGAAGGCAATCTAAAAAGGCTACATGCTGTATGATTCCAACTAGATGATATTTTGGAAAAGGCAAAACTATAGAAGCAGTTAAAGAAAATCAGTGGTTGGCAGGGGTTTAATGGAGAGGAGATGAATAGGTATGTTCTTAGGAGATTTTCAGGGCTATGAAACTCTTTTGTATGAAACTACAGTGGTCGATATACGCCTGTATACATTTGTCTATATCCATATAAAAAAAGGAGGGGGCTTCCCAGGTGGCTCAGTTGGTAAAGAATCCAACTGCCAATGCAGGAGACCCAGGTATGATCCCTGGGTCAGGAAGATCCCCTGGAGAAGGAAATAGCAACGCACTCCAGTTTTATTGCCTGGGGAAATCCCACCACTGAGGAACCTGGTGGGCTACAGTTCATGGGGTGGCAAAGAGTCAGACACAACTTGGTGACTAAACAACAATAGAAAATACACCATCAAGAGTGAACCCTAGTATAAACTATGGACTTCAGATAATAATATGTTAATGTAGTTCCATCAGTAGTTACAAATATACCACTCTGGTGTGGGATGATGATGTAGGGGAGGTTCTATGGAGGGGAAGTCAGATCAACTAATCCTTTAGACCAAATCCCATCTCATGGATCAACTCTATAACCAACTCAAGAGACAAGATGTACATCTTGAATTACTGACTGAGTTTAACTAGGGTAACCAACTCTTGTTTACTCAGGACTGAGAGATTTCCTGGGAAATAGGACTTGCTGTGTTAAAACTGGAACCGGCCAAGGCAAACTGGTATAGTTGGCCAGACTAATCTGACTATAACAAATGAGAGTAAATAATACGGCAGATAGGCTCATATTCTCCATTTTTATGTTTAATTGTTGGTTATTACATAAAATCTTAGATTCTTCCTGATGAGAGAAACTTTGATATCACCTAATATGATCAACCAGATAATGCAGGAAAATAAAGTAGGTAGATTGTGAGGCAGCAAAACTAACCTGTCCTCATGTCTTCAGTGATGGGGATTTTAGAGCCTTTCCCATTGTGCTTTTGCAATTTGAATTACAATGTATCTCCCTATAATCTTAACTAATTAGCCTTATTTACCTAGGGCTATAATGAATAAGTGTAATCTCTAGTTCATATGCATAGGCAAGATTGCGTTCTAATATATCAAAACAATGGTTCTTCACCCAACAGTATTCCCTTATCCAATGAATCTGCTCCAGTTCTCGCACAGTCTGATATCTAGAAACTTTTTCTATCCTGGTCATCATCTTCTGGATTTATGCCCACTTATCAGTTACAATCCAAAACTGAATATAATACTCTAGACATTGTCTTATGTACCTAGAATCCCGAGATACAAATACCTTGCATGGATATGTTATTTATGTTAATGAAACTAAAGATCACATTAGATTTCTTGGAAATCCTGTCTCACTGTAAGTACATATTGAATGTCTAGTCAATTTAAACTTCTAGGATTATTTCCCCACATAAATTATCAGTAATCTAAGGCTCATGCATTATGTACTTGTAGAGCTAGATTTTTAAAACATAACTGCTAGACTTAAATTTCATCTGATTGAACTGAGTATCTTCTTCCAAATCACTGGAAGTTTTTGAGTCTTTATCAGCCAATATATCATTCACACATTTTATGTGTGTTTAATAATACTGTGCATATATGAAAAGTGATTTTTTCAGCTTCCTCCAAGTCATTCATGAGGATGTGACCAAGATCACAGCCATGGGGCTGACCTGTAGTATAATAACTTCAAGACGATACTGATCTGTTATTCAGCACACTTTAGATATTGTTGTTTTAACAAGCTACAAATTTACTTAATGGTGCTTGTATTCAGCTCAGATATCCCCATCTTCTCCACTTGTTATAAGATATAGCAAGAGACTGTGAAATGCTTTACTGAAATCCAGTTGTAATAAATCGGAGGCAGCCTGATTAACAAACATTCCACTTCCACTAGCAAAAGTAAAATCAGGTTTGTCATAACTGATACAAGCCCAAGGTGGTTCACGTAACATTTTCAAATTTCTGATAAATATTCTTCTTTGGGATATAGCAACAATAAATCAGATTCCCAGGAACTCTCAGGAATTTCTGAAATCTTAAGTTACTCTTTAAATACTTTCAATATTATTTATACTCTTTACTCATCATTAATAATATCTAAAAACATTTCTTACTAAATAAAAGATATAGGTTTAATAGTATGTAGGCTATAGCAAACATTCAAACATGGACAATACAAGCTAATGCTGTTGGATAATATTAAAATAATGTAACATGACTTTTTAGCAAAGTCATCAGCATTACCCAAAACTACTTGCTGAAATTGCCATCGTTAGGCTTTATTTTCCTTCAAAAATATTTTTTTGGAATGCCACTCATAAGATTATATATCATATAATATGCATATATACTTGTCAATACTTATTTAAGAATGCCAGGTAGCAGCTGACAGAACCACAGACACACAATAGGCAGACTCATGATTGCCTGACCATGACTGCTTCACTCAGACATGGTCCAGAGATACAAACATCTAGAATAGCAAGATTCTCTTTGTCACTTATTCTCCCTATCACACACTGAAATACTGTTGAAGCTACATTTGTTTTCTTTCCAGTTTGCAGCTTCCTGACAGAGGCGGAAGCAAGCCAGAGTACTGAACAGCATTTCTGTCACTGTCATCCTGGCTGCACCACAGGCAGCTCCTGACTAATTCCTCTTTCCAGAATTGTTACAGGTTGGCATCTTGCTCAAGCTTCAGGATATTTAGAGCTTGGTGTATTTGTAACATTTTCCTACAGTATTCTAGCACAATTTTACACTAACCCCTTACTGGCATGCATTCCTTTACTCTACATGTGACCTTTAAAAATATCTGAGCTTATCTACAAGCAGTCACATAGGTTCTCCCTTACCACCACCACCCCTACACAGGCCTTTTCTCCTATTTAGGGTTCACGGTAGTTGAGAAAAAAAAGAGCAAACTGCTTTTCTAGAAGAAACTGGAAGCCTGGTAGAGTAATTAGCTTTTAGTAGAAACTCAAGTATCACTGCTGTTGCTATGTATTTCTACCTCATTTTAGCTATGATTAATTTTGAATCCTTTGTTATGGAACCAGAATCTAATTTTCTCTCAACTTTACCTTCAAAGATGCTGGGATCAGGTCTGACCAAGTCCGCATTTTCTTTCTTTACCTATGAAGAACCTCTATTGTACCCCGATTATTTCCAGTCCAAATTTCCTGACTCTGTTCTTATACAAGCTGTTTTTTTCTTATTGACTTAAGAACAGACCAGCAGTTTCTTTTAAAGTTTCTTAATTATGAAATTCATTTTTGGCTAGGAATGCTAATCATGTATCCACTCCTTTGTTTTTAATAGGACACTTTTAATAATGTGTGGACAGTAAATGAAAATCTGCCACACCTTTGTGTTTTGATACTATTAATTTTGCAAACTTTATCATGAAAATTTCATTCCTATTCTTGAATCTGACCAGGTATGTTATAGCCCATCCCACAAAAAATAACACACATATTTTTATGTCTTTATATCATCCTCCAAATGTCTCCACCATTCATCATCCTCTACCCTATTAAAAATGGATTATCCTATAAAAAATGTTCTGACCATCCAATGAATTAATTTGGAGAAGGGGAGAGGGGAGGGAACTTATTTTTCACGTCACCAAGCAATTCTCTGATACCAGCTGGGAATCCTGTAATTCAACTCAGTTCTGACACTATCTACTGGGGGACAGTATCAAATTCCACAGGTTAAGGGCCCAGAGATTAAGGACTGCCTTCCTCTTCAGATGTCAATTACAAACTCAGCTTGTCACCTGTGCTTCTGAACAACCAGCTATAGATTGAAGGGTCCAACAACCCCTTTCTTAGGTTACAAGAGTTAAGTCCTAGGAGACTGATCCCCTCCACACTTTAGATGTCAATTACAAGATCATACTGTTACCTGTGCTTCCGACCAAACAGCTGTCAATCAGATGTTCCCACCACCCTTTCCTTGGGTTTGATTAGCTTGCTAGGATGGCTCCAGAACTCAGAGAAACATTTTACCTACTAGCATACCAGCTTCTTATAAAATGATGTAACTCAGGAACAGCCTGATGGATGTGATGGACAGGGCAAGATTCGGAGAAAGTGTGCAGAGCTTCCATGCACTGAGCAGACCAGTCTCAAATCTCCACATCGTCACCAACCCAGAAGCTCTCCAAACCTAGTCCTTTTGAGTTTTTGATGGAAGCTTTATTACAAATGCATTATTGATTAAATCATTGGCCAAACGAGACTGAACAAACCTCTTTCCTCTCCTTGGAGGTTGGGAAACTAGGAGAGGTGTTGGGGAGGGCTTGTGGGGTAAGGGAGGGGGGCTGAAACCCTCTAATCACATAGTCTGCTCTTCAGGCAACAAGCCCCATTCTTATATACATCCAAAAGTCACCATTAAAATATCAAAAGACATGTTTATGCTCTCTTTACATAGGAAATTCCAAGTTACTTAGGAGCTCTGTACTAGAAATGGGGACAAAACCCAAATGCATATGTGTGTTATTATAAATCCCAACATCACATCCAACTGTGCTCTTGCATTCCATATTGCTTGAATAAGATATATACTTCCCATTGCCACATTATATCCTTAAATTTCTACCCATTAAGTCTTAGTGATACATGAGTTTATTTTCATCACTCAAAACTAAGTTTTCAAATTTCTTGTTTATCATTGAACAACTGGAATAATAATTTCAGTCCTGATCATCCCTTATCACCAGTGCACCCTCCATCATTGTTCTGCCTTAGACATCTACTGTATTCCACAACAGCTGAAACTTACAGCTCTTCATTATTTCCCAGAATGTAGTTCTCATCTCTAGAAGCTTCCGTTGAATTTCACCTGAGCAGACCATCACTTCTTCCAGTATGCAGTCTTTTCAATTTTCAGAATATGCATTTGGTCTTTGCCAAATTATAGAATCCCCCCACAAAAAAATAATCTATTCTTTGAGAAAGGTTTGTGATATCATGAGAAATCAATTAAAGTCATAAAAATCATGATTAACAAAAAATGTTTAATTTTTCAGTTCCTGTGACTTCAGTTTCCTATTTGTAGACTTTTCAGGTACAGTATATGGAAATAGCATTTATCATTGGTTATATAATTAACCACCATATAAATTAAAAGTTATTAGTTGTTAGTGGATTTTATGTATTATTTTTGCCACTTTTTTTTCCCATGATATCTTAGTTCTCTAGAAATTACCTACCAACAAGTATGTCTAAGCTTCATACCAGGAAACTATTAATCCCCACAATGTGTTAATTCCTCCTGCTCTAGGCGACAGAGTTTTGTGTCTTTGCAACCACCAAGGAATGCTCCTCATGGTTTCAGGGATGTTGAAATCCCACTCCAGAAAGTCTGGTTTCATGTTCCATATGCTACCAAGATTTATCTCAGTAGTTTATACACAGATTTCTTTGAAATACCCATTTTCCAATATCTTCATGAAACTTCTAAATCTCCAATCTTCACAGAAACATTTTTCTCTCCTTGTTTCCTTCTTAAACCACCTCCCCCATCTTTTTAAAAATTTTATGTGTTTAAATAAGCCAGACATATGCACATATTCCCCAAAACTTTACATTCAACTTTGAACGTGGAGACCAGTATACATTTAAAGCTCCTACATTAGTTCTTGCTTTAGGAAGAAAAATTTAGACCAATTGCTTGGGGTGATTATTCTCTGCACTACTTATATATGGCCATCACCTCAAAATTCAGCAGCATAGAATAATCATTTATTATTTCTGACAGTTCTTGGTGTTCATTGGGCAGCTTAGCTGGTCTCATCTGGCTCATTCATGGAGTTGCAGTCAGGTAAGACGTAGAATGACTGGAATTAGTTCACCCAAGGTATGACAACATATTACACTATACAATTTCAAAACAATAATAAAAGTGGCTAAAATCAGCCTATTTTTGATTATCACCATGTGCCAGTATCTCTAAATAGTGTCAATTGTTATTCCTCACTGGAAAAAAAAAAATTGAAAGAATCTGTCTTGGTCTTTTCAGGCTGCTTTAACAAACTGCCATAGATTGGATAACTTATAAACAGTAGAAATTCACTTCTTACAGTTCTGGGGGCTAGAAGTCTGAAGGGCACTAGCATCATCAGATTCTGATGGGGACCCACTTCCTAGTTTTTAGATGCTGTGACCTCACATGGCAGAAGGGGAGAGGGAGCTCTATATGATCCCTTTTATAAGGGCACTAATCCCATGCATGAGAGCATCACCTTAATGACCTAACTACTTCTCAAAGGTCCCACTTCCAAATATGACTGCACTGGGGATTAGGTTTTAACATGTGAATTTTGGAGGGGCACCCTCTAGCATTAGTCTAGTTTCTAGACAATGCTGGAGCTCTTGACTTTTAATAATATGTATTTAAGTTTCAAATTAATATATTTTATTACTTATCCTTTAAAAAACATTGTTTTCAACCTGGAAATTAATTTGGAGAACTTACTAGAACTGGCAACCCCAACCCATACAGGGCCAACTACAGATTTTTATTCAAAAATCATTTCATAATGATTGCGAGTTGCTCAAGCTTTCTTTATACGCAGTTTATATCTCCAACTCTTCTATGGCACTATATATTCTTCTGTTTAAGATTTGAATTTAACAAGGATAGAATGATGGAACAGAAGGAAGTCAAGCTTTGTTTCTTTGTGTTTACAACCACTGTCCTATGACCACTTAGAGATATTTATATAATAAAAGTTTTTTAAAGTTGAGGCAAAGTGAGAATTGTCAGAAATAATATTTTTGTTTGGTACATACAATTCTTAGTTTATATACAAAATATTTTTCTCAATGTGAATAAGTATCTTTGAAATTGACATTCAAAATTTTGCCAATTGTTTGTTTTAAAATTAAAGGCTTTGCCAAGAAAATTATTATAATTATCATTATTATTATTGAAAATAATTTTGTCATGGAAGAGAGGAAGGTACTGAAAAAATCTACTTAGAGTATCAAATACTCAAGGTATACCATTAGCTGGAAAATGCAAAACACACTCATAAGTCTGGAGTTTGTGCCATATGCTGAGAAGCCTGTTTCTTCACAGCACTGCTCATCTTCAGTAAGTCTGACCAGTTTCCTCACAGGATGAACTCAGCTTAGCATTCCTAGAAAGTAAAATGGAAGCTGCAAGGTCTCTTAAGACCAAGCAACAGTAGCCAAGTTTCACTTCCCCTGCATTCTACTGGTTAAATCATAAGAACAACTCATACTAAAGTGTTGGGCAAATAAACTCCACCTCTGTATAGAGGGGACTGCGAGTTTTAATAATATATACATAACCTTCCCTCAGAGTTCCCTTGTAGTACAATTTTTAAACTCTTTAAGTAAATTGTAGTGGAAAACTCATTTATTTCCTCTTACCTAGAAACTGCAGTATTAGGTTCCCTGTGTGGTAGGAGCTCCTGGAAATGCTGTCTTTAAGTCTGTCTGGCTGCTCCTCTCTCTCCTTTGGGTAATTACTACTAATTACCCCTAGGTGTCTGCAATTAATACCGACTGACCTCAGCTGTGTACCCCCAGGCTCTGGCCTCATACTTACTCAAGCCCTTAAAGACCAAGTATTTCAAAAATGTCTTGTTTGCCTCTTTGACCTTTTTTCATTCTTTTCAGAACTCAATTCTAGTCAGCTTGGCAGGGACAATTAGGGTCTGTCTGTAAGATCTCCCATAGGAAAGGATTATTTTTGCAGCAATTTAGTTTGGCAGTGACAGTAAGGGACAGAACAAGAACCTAATTAATAAGAATTTGATTTGATTGTAGACCGCATCTAACCAAAGCTGGAAGAATGCTTTTTCTCCTCTGATCTCTCATTTTGTGTGTGCTCAGTCATGTCCCCCTCTTTGCGACCCCAGGGACTGTGGCCCAACAGGCTCCT
Organism: Odocoileus virginianus; assembly: GCF_023699985.2. Taxonomy (NCBI): domain Eukaryota; kingdom Metazoa; phylum Chordata; class Mammalia; order Artiodactyla; family Cervidae; genus Odocoileus; species Odocoileus virginianus. The sequence goes on along the minus strand of NC_069686.1, from coordinate 39,643,230 downwards.
CTGTTCATGGGATTTTTCAGGTAAAAATACCAAAGTGGGTTGCCATGCCCTCCTCCAGGGGATCTTCCCAACCTAGGGATCTATCCCAGGTCTCCCGCATTGTAGGCGGACTCGTTACCATCTGAGCCGCTAGGGAAGCCCCAGACCTCTCACAGCCATTTATTTTGCCCCTTTTATGGCAAATTCACTTTTAACTTTTATTTGGCTGACTTGTACACTGAGCTTTCTCCTGGCAGACTTTGTCTCCCTGAGGGCAGGGTTCAAGTTGCCCTGTACTTAGTATGTTTCATAGCATCTTAGTCAATTTGATAATATGGTGAGCCCCAGTAAATATCTATGAATAAATGAAAGTATTTTCTACGTATTACTATTCATGATTCACAAATAGAACTTAAAAGCAGGTGTAACCCTTAACGCCCTACACCAGAGAGGTAAATATCATAACTGATGAAAGATCCGTTAATCAGGGGAAGCGGTAATTAAATGTGTGGACTTTGATTCTGTTTTTCTATTCTCAAAGCTAATATTTCATCTGCTTAAATGTAATATCATCCACAAAAGAAAATCATTATTCCATGTTTCTTGAGGTGTAAAGAAAAAAACACAAAACACACACTTTCATTTCCTGAAGCTTCTAACAGAAGCAGGGGCATAAACGTCGCTTCCTCACAGCCACCCTCTAGACCATAGCAAAGCTCATCTTTGTTCTCTTAGCCTTGCTGCCTTTTCATTTCCTTCAGCTATGCAAGTCTTCAAGTCTTTTGTCTGCTGCCCAGAGAATGAGTATTATCTTAACGAATAAATGACCGCTTGAGGAAATGAAATTGTACAATCAGTCTTTTCACAAATCTGTTTAATGGTTACTTGCAAAAGAAGTGAAAATGCTGAAGCACTTCTTGTTTTTAAGAATACAAAAAGAAAAAATATATACCCAAGGATCCAAAGTAATGTTGCTCTGACTAAATTTATTACATAATTCATATCACTTCATTTAAATTTGACTTATGGTCACTTGTTGATATTATATAGATCAGTGAATCTCATCCTTTAGGTAACGTCAGAATCAGCTGGAGTGCTTTTCAAAACACAGACTACCAGGCCCTCTCCAAGAGATTTTTATTCACCAGGTCTGGGCAGGGGCTCAAAACATGTGCATTTTTAATAAATTCCCAAATGATGTTGATATTGGTGGTCCAGGGACCACACTTGGAGAACCTCTGACTATAACAGCCTTTATGCATACATGGCTCCCCACCCACACATTCCTAACTCCAACCCCTCATTAGAAAATCACATGTAATTCTGAATAATTCATCACCTAGTAAAATACTTAAAACCATAGTTATTTATAGTTAAAATGCATCTATCATTAATAAAGCACAATTAAAAATAAATAAATGTAAATCAAAAATGATTCAATAAATAATATTACATGATCAAAATTTTAAATGTTTCAAAACCATAGGTAATTTTACTAAATAAGTATATCAAAATGATTGACCAAATACAAATATATTTCAATAAGTAGAATTACATTATGCTGTCTAAACTAGCTAAAATACCACATATATATTATGGGAGACCCAGTGACTCAGATGGTAAAGAATCCACGTACAATGCAGGATACTTGGGTTTGATCCCTGGGTCAGGAAGATCCCCTAGAGAAGGGAATGACTACCCACTCCAGTATTCTTGCCTGGAGAATTCCATAGACAAAGGAGGCTGGTGGGAGTTGCAGGAGCCTTTGCGTCCATGTGGTTGCAAAGAGTTGGATACGACTGAGCAACTAAATAAGTCGCTGACAATGTACCACATGTGTCTCTCACACATTGCTATTATATCTAAGATAGTTTCACTTTGGGGGTAGGGGTAGAGAAAGTGTCAAGATCTCTGAAGGGAGAATATTACTTGGGCCATGAATAAGATCTTTCAGAGAATATTCTAGGTGAGGCCCAAGGACATTATGTGAAGGAAAAAGAGAAAAAAGATTAAGTTGCCAGGCAAAAGCTTTTGCTCAAAGTAAAGAGAAATATTAAAGAATGATGGAGTCCAGTCTCCATGGTGGTATAGAAAGTATGGGTCTCCTAACTACAGTCCTCAAACTCACATCTTCACACCTGCTCCTCCGGGGTTTCCAAATTAGACACCTGCCTTGTGCTCCTTGTATCCTAAGGCTACTCTCTGCTGTGTTCCCTCTTTCTATCACACAAGTCCTTAACAAATATTTATTGAATAAGCAATAAATAACAAATATTTATTAAATAAACAAATATATGGTAGAGATAAAGGCTATAAATCTAGGAGATGAGTGTAAACTCACTCTTGCTCTGGAGTAGGTCAGGTGCTGTTTTGGCTAAGAATGCTCTTTATCACTGCAGTTAGAGGGAGGTGGGCACAGACAGCTGTATAGGATGGGCACTATAATACTCCAGAGGCATCATTCGTGTAGGTTCCAATGTAGACGGCAACCCCAAACATTGTGGGGGCACCGCTTGCTTAACTGAACAGAGAGGCCCTGTGAAGCAGCAGAGGAGAGGAAGCATGCAACACTGAGGGCTGAGTCTGGGCTACAGAGAAATTCTATAATATGAGAGTTAGGAATTAGGACTTAGGATAAGACAAATTCTCATTGACTCTTAACCTACGTGCTCTGAGGCACAGAGTTGACCTCTCTCAACCATAGCTCACTCATCTGTTAACGAGGGCTGAACAAGATCCTTCTTGTATTATCTGCAAAATACCTGGAAATATACCTTTCTCAACTGGTTAGACCTCTTCTCTCCATGACCGTAAACTGCTTCTGATTTCAGGCATCTGTGGGGATGTTACCTTCAGTTTATTTCTGGTCCTGGAACTGGCCTCTGCCTGGCTAATTCAGACTCTCCCAAGCTCCTGCTGTGACACATTTGGAAATTTCGGCCTCTTGTGTCACAAAGAAATATCAGAGGTCTGTAGAGTGGCTAGTAGTTATTTGACAATGAGCATTTGGTACGGGGGAGGGGGAAGAGAACCCTGATTTATAGTGTTTGCCAATTTCTATGGTGTAAATACTCCTACTGTGCCAGTTTCAGGGGGCCAACATGAAATCACTGAATACAGAGTTCAAAAGAAAACTGTAATCAGCTTTGGTATGCCTCCTGAAGCTGGCTCCAGAATGGCACTACAAGGTAATTAGGGACAGGCATCACTGCCACCACTTAACACCTTTCTCTGGCCTGTTTCTTCTGTCTTTTCTTCCTCTTTGTGACAGTCTCCCACAGTTTATTCCCCATTTGTCTGCCAACTCATGGTACTTACCAATGTCACTCAAAAGTTTCATCAGCTTTGCTTAGCCCTATTGGCAGCCTCAAGACTTAAACTTCTGATCTCTATAGTTAATACACATGACCAAAAGAGTACCCAAATATAACTGCCAAATGAGCAAAGGGTTCTGGGACTTCACATAAAACTTTCTAGAAGTTAAAACCAAAAATCCCTGGTTATTAAATTTGCACCTAAAATGAGACCATAATTGCCCTCCCAATGTCTTCTATTTTCACAAAGGGATTACAAATGTTTACATGGACTGCTAAAGTAAGAGAAAGCAGTAATGGTAGAGAAAAGAGTCTTATGATGGATTTAGTTCTGCAAGCCCTAGGTTTGGTTCAGATTTTTCAATTTAAAGTTTTGTATGAATATTCAATCCCTTTGAATTGTGGGTGAAGCAGAAATACCTCCTGTGGATAGGATTATTTCCAGAACAAATATTAGCCCATACCACATTTGAAAGATTTTCTCTTCCACCGGATCTAATCTCTCCTCAACACTTTCCCAAAAGCCTTTGTAATAAACCCAGAAGCTTCTTCCACCATTCTACCGCATGCCTAGCCCCAGCCACTCCCATTAAAAAGAAAGAAAAGGATAACACATAAGCATATCAAGTTAAATGAGTCTTTGCCAAAGTGTGGGAGGCAGGGGCCTCTGAGGGTCACACTACATAAAGGGCATTGTGGATAGGTTCCAATTCAAGGCCTCCTTTCAACAGCTTGAGAATTAATAATCAGAACAGTCAAGAGAGAACAGAGTGCTCTGTAGCTGCAGTCCAGTAATAATGCTCTTTCAGAAGGATAGTTGAGGTGCATTTGTAAGTTTTCTGCCTGGTTTCAGAGACAGAGAAGTGCTTAATATGGAGATCATCTTACTCTTAGATATGAATTGTATAATTCAATTCCCTGGAGTCTAATGCAGAGCAATTGCTTCATATTAGAGCAGCTTCATTATGTGCTTTATGCTTTAAACATTCACCTCTCTGTTTGGGTGCTCTCAGCTCCTAATAAGAACACTTTGAAATGGAGGCATCATTGTAAAAACAATCTTGGATTTAAACTTTTGGATAGATAGTAAATCAAGGTATACAGCCATCTCTTTAAAAAGCCACTGGAGCCTGAGGGAGGCCACATAAAATGCTCTGTTTCAAAACAATTTGGCTTTGTGTAATATATGTTCCTCATTTTCCTCACCCTGTTTCTATCATTGAATCTTTTTTAATTTAATTGGAATTTTCCTATAGACTTGCTGCCTGATGAAAAAATGGTAAATAAGGTGTTCACTTTGCAGGTGCTGACTGCCTTAAAAATATATGCAATAAAATACAGATTTACAGAACAATTAGGAAGTAATTATTTGCATTAGAAAAGAACTATTCCATTACAAAAGACTTCATGCATTTTTTAAGTTACTCTATTTCAGTAGGGCAGTTCAAATGTTATTGATTTACAACCACTGAAGAGAAGAATCTAGGGAAAGAAAACTAAAAGACATATGAAAGATAAAAGTAAGTCCCCTAATTTTTTTTGGTCAGGGATTATATACGCCATTAAGTGTAGACTCAAATAATAATAATAATGACATTACTGTCAAAAGTTCACATATTGTTCACCTAGACCTTCTAGCCAGAGCATTTATACCTTCTGGGCCAACACTGAAGTATATCAACAAAGTTAGCTGGCCCAACAGAGAGAGCTGGAAAATATCCTCTGGCCTTAGATCAATGTGCAAATGGGGAAGGTAGGACCTGGGCCTCCTGGCTGTGAGGGAAGAAACTGAGGTAGAAACAGACAGATCTAATAATACCACCGCCTTCGGTGGAAGGACTGACGCTGAATACTGACGCCAATACTTTGGCCACCTCATGCGAATAGTTGACTCATTGGAAAAGACCCTGATGCTGGGAGGGACTGGGGGCAGGAGGAGAAGGGGACAACAGAGGATGAGATGGCTGGATGGCATCACCGACTCTATGGACATGAGTTTGAGTAAACTCCAGGAGTTGGTGATGAACAGGGAGGCGTGGTGTGCTGTGATTCATGGGGTCACAAAGAGTCAGACATGACTGAGCGACTGAACTGAACTGAACTGAACTGAGGTGGGACCTCCTTGCTGAATGTGCCATTTACCTGTTTTCTTGAATGAGTCTCTGTACATGCCCACTTACAGGGATTTCCTTAATTGTTGGCCACTTCCCACCTAATCTGAGCTTTTCTCTTAGCAACTGGAGCTTTGGGTTTGTATCAGCTCTACAGCTCCCATATCTAGTAGATATTTTCAGTCTTGCTGTGAACCCAGTTCCTCCCATCTCCCTTCACCGGCCTCTTGTCCTGACAGCTCTAGAATGGTAGGTATACCTAATATGCTCATTGCCCAATGCCCCCAACTGATTGGGATGAGTCACGATCACAATGACCCATTTAAGGCAATCCCACATCCTCCAAATTTGTTCTCCACTTGTTCTTCCTTGGGTAAAATTTCCTATTTCTCATCTTTGGTATCATCTCTTATTTACAGTTCTAACTACAGGAGACATATTTTATGGCATGATCTCTCTTCACTGTGATTCTTTTTTCTCCAGGAACTTCCCACCCCTTCACAGGGTTGGAAAGTAACATCTCAGCAATCATGTTTGAACAAGGCAAAAATGGGCACATGATTAAAACTAGGTCAGTCATATTCTTTCCTAGGAAACTGACATTGGAAATGATAATGTCTTGCGTTATTGGGCCTAAAATATGTAAGCTTAGGAGGTAAGGACAGCATATTTTCTACTATGTAGACTGAATAGTAGTGAAAGAATATCTGTAGAAAAAAAGAAACAGCAAATGTCTAGAATGTAACCAACATAAGAGAGAGAGGTGCAGAGAGGGAGACAGAAAAGCACAAGGAAAATACCATAGGTTCCCAAAATTCTTCTATTACCATAACTGGAGACCAGTTGGTGACAGACAGGGAAGCCTGTAGTGCTGCTTCATGGGGTCTCAAATAGTCAGGCACAACTGAGGGACTAAACTGAACTGAACTGATTCGGCCACGTCACTTCATGACAAATCGAAGGGAAAAAAGTGGAAGCAGTGACAGGTTTCCTCTTCTTGGGCTCTAAAATCACTGCAGATGGTGACTGCAGCCATGATATCAGAAGATGATTGCTTCTTGGCAAGAAAGCTATGAAAACCTAGACAATGGGTTAAAAAGCAAAGACATCACTTTGCTAACAAAGGTCTGTATAGTCAAGACTATGGTCTTTCTAGCAGTCACATATGGTTGCTGGAATTGGACCATAAAGGCAGAATACCAAAGAATTGATGCTTTTGAACTGTGGTGCTGGAGAAGACTCTTGAGGGTCCCTTGGACAGCAAGGAGATCAAACCAGTCCATACTAAAGGAAATCAACCCTGAATACTCATTAGAAGAACTAATGATGAAGCTGAAGCTCCAATACTTTGGTCACATGATGCAAACAGCCGACTCATTGGAAAAGATCATGATTCTGGGAAAGGTTGACAGCAGGAGAAGGCAGTGACAGATGGCTATATGGCATCACTGAAACAATGGTCATGAACTTGGGCCAACTGCAGGAGATAGTGAAGGACAAAGAGGTCTAGCATGCTTTAGTCCATGAGGTCATGAAGAGTAGGACACGACTGGGTAACTAGACAACAACATGACTTCCATAGCATCCACAGTTACTTCATATAGAAAACTGCCTAATCAACCTTTTTATTCTTCATATTTCTTTCTGTCATCTTTCAATAACCTTTTTAAAGACCCATGGAGCTCTTATCCATAAAAGCAACAGATAACAGCTTTTGAGTGGACAAATTTTAACATAGTGAATTTCTTAATACTACACATCAAGATATTAGGTATAACATAATAATTAGTGATTAACAATTTTAACTAAAAGTATTGAAACTTCTGTCTGAAGGACTCAAAGAGAGGCACAGCATGCAATGTATCAAAGAAAGGAATTTTCTCCTCTTTATAGAAAAAAAATACCAAATGATAGAATGAAGACTTCACTCTCAGCTCTCCTTTAACATCTGCTACTGCTGCTGCTGCTAAGTCGCTTCAGTCGTGTCCGACTCTGTGCAACCCCATAGACGGCAGCCCACCAGGCTTCCCCTCCCTGGGATTCTCCAGGCAAGGACACTGGAGTGGGTTACCATTTCCTTCTCCAATGCATGAAAGTGAAAAGTGAAAGTGAAGTTGCTCAGTCGTGTCCGACTCTTAGCGACCCCATAGACTGCAGCCTATCAAGCTCCTCCATACATGGGATTTTTCAGGCAAGGGTACTGGAGTGGGGTGCCATTGCCTTCTCCCCTTTAACATCTACTATCTCTCAAGTTTTTCTCTAGTTCTTAGTTAAATCATGCTGCTCTGGTAATGCAGAAGATGCAGTAAATCTTGCATCGTTAACATTACTCAGAATTGGTTTCCTGTGTTGCTAGTGTTAATTTGAGGAGGGAAAGTAAAGTATGCCAGAAAAATGTCCCAAATTGGAAATTTTCTTGAAAACACACACACACACACACACACACACACACAAACAGAAAAGACAGCTATGTAAGGTGATGAATGTTTTAATTAACTTGGTTTTAGTAACTATTTTACAATGCATTACAAGAATACATACATCAAATAATCATGTTGCACACTTTATTTTTTTTTATTTTATTTATTTTTTTTTGTTTTTTTTTTCCATTTATTTTTATTAGTTGGAGGCTAATTACTTTACATCATTACAGTAGTTTTTGTCATACATTGAAATGAATTAGCCATGGATTTACATGTATTCCCCATCTTAAATAGATACATTTTACTTGTCGATTATATAAGTTGGAGAATATAAACTCTATACAATGCAAGGTTTGAAAAAAAAAAAAGTTTTCTTATGCACAGGGAAGCAGCAAGGTCCAACAAGGTAAAAAAGTCCTTACTGGTGTCAGTTCTGCTATTGTCCCTGTGACCTCTAAAAGCCATTTAAATTGTCCAGTGTCTATTTCCTCATCTATGCATTGAAGATAACAATAAACCCTCCTAATTTGGAGTTTCCCAGGTGGCACTAATGTCAAAGAGTCAACCTGCCAATGCAGAAACATAAGAGACGTGGACTCAATCCCTGGGTCAGGAAGATCCCCTGGAGGAGGGCATGTCAACCCACTCCAGTATTCTTGCCTGGAGAATCCCATGGACAGAGGAGACTGGCAGGCTACGGTCCATACAGTCACAAAGAGTCAGACATGACTGAAGTGACTTAGCTTGCACGCAAGTACACTCCTACTTTAGGGGATTACCTTGAGGATCAAATGAGAAAATTAGTAGGAAAGGGTTTGCATGACATGGGTTCATAGTGAAAGAAACCACTGCAAAAAACCTTCTTCAATTTCACCTCTTAGAACATATTATTTGAGCCCATTAGTAACTTACTATTTCACTTTAACTTTGTTATTTAGTTAAACCACTAACCAAAATGCCACTTTTATCCCCTCAACAGGTTGCCTAGAATGTGAGTAGAAAAACCAGACCTATCAGTTAGGCCATAATGTCTGCAAAGAAATGATAAAATGCTAGAGTATGAGGTAAGCTAACGCCACCCTAAAAATGGATCAGAGATGAGATAATAAATGCAAAAGAGCTCTGAAAGTATAAAGTACTAAACTACTGTGTGTTGTTACTATTAATGAGGAGGGGTTGGGTTCAGGTGACAGCATCTCACTGCTGGGCTCAAGGTCTCACAGACCTCAGACATTGCATAGATGGTTGATGTTCTGACTAAGGAACAAGTGCCCTCTGTCATCCTCATCCCTGTTTGGACCCCAAACATTACTCATGCTGCTTCGTCATTCTTGCAAAGGTTTTTGTTGATTTCTGAACAGGGTTTAAATGAAGTTTTCTTTCACACCTACCTAGAACAGTGGAAAGTGACACACCCGCCCCCTTGATGGGTGTCATTTTGTCTGGAAGGATTCTTTAAAACCTTTCAGTGCCAGTGGTCTAAATATATGAGGACTAACTTTTAAGTCAGAGTTCAACTCCATCTTTAGAAGTAATAAAAGTAGAAGATACATAATTTGGTCACCATGGTTACTAGAACGACACTAAGGCAGCCACGGTCACCAAGGAAGTAGGTACTGGCATGTTCTCTCTTTAATCAGATGATTTTAAAGTACACCAAAGCAATGGCCCTCTCAAAAGAAGCCATTGCCTCCCTATCTCTACTTTCTCTATCTTGACAAGCTTACCACAGAAACACAACCTTGACCTCCTTTGTCTAGTCTTCCCCTCATTCCTCTCCCACCTGCCAAGCCAATACTTTTGAACCAGCATTCTTAACCATGGTCTAAAAACCTAAAACTATGCAAACACAAAACAAACTGTTTTAGATGAAAGAAGCACTGAGAACATCTTAATTATTCATCCCCTTGTTTGTCTTTATTTATACAAAAGCACAAAAACAGCAAGAGTATTTGTCAGTTTGCTGGTTTAAGTTATAAAAATGATAAAACCCTAGTTCTAGTGGATCTTTCTAATAAATGTTTACCCAGCATGGAATGTTAGGCCTGAATAATAAAGGTCCAAATTAAAAGTTACATGGAATTTGAAGGGACCTGAAAGACCACATCATCCTGTCCTGACAGGTTACAGATAAAGAAGCTGAGATCCAGTGAGGGAGATCGCTTGCCTGTGGCCATTTTATGGTCTAATCTTTCTGGTTCACTGCTCTTTTCATTACAACATGCTGAAGGTTCTCCTTAACCCCCTAAAAACAAGCCTTTTTCCCAGAACTGGTACATGATATCTTTGTTCTTCAGGTGTTCCAAAGGCGAGAAAACTAATAAAAAGCAATTAGTAAAATTTTTAAAATATGCAATCATATTCACCTATTCTCATATATATGGGCCCTTAGAACAAGTTGCCATCAAGATTTTAAGATGTTTTAGATAGAACACAGCACAAGGTCATATGAATTAAAATATGCATTATTTAATTATGAAAAATATTCATAATTAATATTAGGCAAATAACAAGATGCAGTAAAGTACCAAGGATTTGGAGAGGAGATCATTACACCCCCACTGTTAAGTCACAGCATGGTAAATAGACCATTCGGAAACGAAAACTCTCATAGATACATATATGCCATCCTGAGTACCCATCCATTTCAATAACACTAATTGCCCTTTTTTTCCTTGCTGCTCCTAGCCATATTTCTTGGAAAACAACAGCTGTGTTTATTCAAATAGCAGCATACTGATGACTTGATGATAGGGTAATCTGCTGGAATTCCAAGTGTGACAGTCCCAGAGACAACTTCTCAGCACACCAGAAAAGTATCCTTTGCATAGTACAAAGCTTTGGAAAGGAATCCCCACTTTGTTACCCTGTGAGGTTGGGCATTCTTTATTTCATCTGGTTGTGACATTGAATTTCTTCAAGCAAGTGTCATATTTTCTGGTTCTTGCACAATAATCTTCCCATGCATCATTGTCAATAGTAATATGCAACATGGACATTTTTACTCCAATAGTTTTTAAGTAAAGGGATTAAACAGTACCTTGAATTATAATGAAAACAGCCACAAGACTCAAAATTGGAGCAACAAATTCCACTTGGTAATTTCTCTGAATCAACAGGCACTGGAAGGAATAATAATACTTTAGAAGCCATTTATTAGAAAAATGAAACAAACAGAAATGAAACATAAAAAGCACAACTATTACTGAGAGTGTAATTAATTGAAGAGCAAGATCGGTTTCTCAGAATATCAAGAGTTAAACTTCTAAAAGAAATTAGTCATGTTCCTTCATGAAGACCACTCAAGATACTTTTGCACTGAATACTCCAGGGGACCTTCCCAACAGAGGGATCATACCCATGTCTCCTGCGACTCCTGCATTGGCAGGCAGATTCTTTACCACTAGCACCACCTGGGAAGCCCACAAGAATTATAGAGGGGATTTAGAAACAAAATGAGTTCAAAAAATTCAACCAACAATTTTAAGGAAATGAAGTAATTTATCTTCTTTAATAATAATCTATATTATTTAGGAAGTTTTTAGCTTTGCTCCTGAGATGATATTTATTAAGAATTTAATTTTTTCTGTAGGAGACATGTTGGTATCAATATAAAAGAAACACATCTGCTGTATCAACGAGTACATAAAAAGAAAGTCACTATATGAATAACACAATAGGAATTTGTTTCACGTGATTAAATACATTTTTTTTTTTTAGATGGGAAACCTGAAACACAGAAAGATTGTCACTTTCCAAGGACATGTACTAGTAAGAGGTGAAGGTGAGAACCCCCCAACTCAGGCTTCAGGCTCTAGAGTTCAGATGCTTCATCAGGATACTCTACTCCTCTCAAACTAAGCTTAACATGCAGAAAAAAATAATATACTAAGTGTCAAGAGCAAAAATGTATAATTATAAATAATCCCTTTAGATTAAAAGCATTTACATAATGTCTACACACACAAAAAGAGCATGTTAAAGGGGACTATATTTGAAGGGTCTGCTAAAGCAGAAAAAGTTCTAATATACAGATATATTTAATACATAAGTGACTCAAAATCAATCAAGGAAACTTATCTCCAGCAAGAAATGAGGCATTTTTCAAGAACACTATTCTCTGTATTTCCTGAAGACAGAAAAGGGAAACAGGCTTCTAAAAGACCTGTCCATTAGGTTGGATTGGACTTCCAGAAGACCTTTCTGTCTCCCAAAATGAGCTCCTAAAAACAACTCATAGAAATTGTTCTAGATGGTGTGTTTATATTTTGTTTTGCTTATTTTTAATACAGTAGAATGCTACAAGTCTAGAATGGGTTGGTGAATTACTAAGAGGAGACTAATTTATGGTCTCCATAACCTCAGGAGGGCAGTTCTATCTTTGTAATAAAAATGGGATGAGAATTCAATTCAGCAAATGACAAAGTCACACTCTGTTTCTTCCCTCACTTTGGATATCCCTTGGAACATTCTCAACACCACTAAACAAATTCTGAACCTCTTTTGCATGGATTATATCTTTTCTGAAGTTTTCAAATGGAAATTTCCAAAAACAGAATGGCAATTTCAGACTAAAATGGCATTTACTTGGCACTTATGACAGAACACCTCCTAAATTTGAATGAAAATCCCTAAGAGGGCAGAGAAAAAGATAAGAACTTTGTTTCTAAATCTCTCTCCACACACACACACACACGTAAGCTGTGTAGTTATGCATATATAGACACAGACATGTGTATGTGTCTATATATGTGCTTATATATATAAATATGTATACATATATATGTACATGCATATGCCCGAGTATCTGTGTGTTTGTGTTTTGTGTATATATGTGTGCATAAAATGAGAATGATGGTAGGTACAGGCATACCTCATTTAATTGCACTTCACTTTATTGCACTTTGCAGATAGTACATTTTTTTTGCGAATTGAAAGTCTATAGAAACACTTACTCAAATACATTGAGTAAGTCTATCAGTACCATTTTTCTAACAGCATTTGCTCACTTTATGTCTGTGTTACATTTTGCTAATTCTCAATATGCTCTGTTATCAGTGATCTTTAATGTAACTATTGTAATTTTGTGAGAGTGCCATGAACTGTGCCCATATAGGATAGTGAACATAATTATCAATTGTGTGTGTTCTGACTGCTCCACTGACTGACCATTCTCCCCTCTCCCTCCCTGTCTCTCTCCTTCCTCAGGCCTTCCTATTCCCTAAGATACAACAATATTAGGCCACTTAATAACACTACAATGGCCTCTAAGTGTTCAAGTGACAGGAAGAATCACATGTCTCTTACTTTAACTCATAAGCTGGAAATGATTAGGCTTAACAATGAAGGCATATCAAAAGCAGAGACAGGCTGAAAGCAAGGTTTCTTGGGCCAAGCAGTTAGCCAAGTTCTGAAAGCAAAGGAAAAGCTATTGAAGGAAATTAAAAGTGCTACTACAGTAAACACACAAATGACAAGATAGAGAACAGTCTTATTGTTGATATGGAGAAAGTTTTATTGGTCTGGATAGATCAAACCAACCACAACATTCCTTTAACCCCAAGCCTAAACCAGAGCCAGGGCCTAACTCTCTTCTAGTCTATGAAGGTTTGGAGAGATAAGGAAGCTGCAGCAGAAAAGTTTTTAGCTAGCAGAGGTTGTTTTATGAGATTTAAGAAAAGAAGTCATCTTTGTAACATCAAAGTACAAAGTGAAGCTGAAAGTGTTGATATGGAAGCTACAGCAAAGTATCCAGAAAGCATAGCCAAGACAATTAATGAAGGTGGCTACACTAAACAACAGATTTTCAATACAGACAAAACAACCTTCTACTGGAAGAAGATGTCATTTAGGACTTTCATAGCTAGAGAGGAGAAGCCAATGCCAGGCTCTAGAGCTGCAAAGGACTGGCTGATTCTCTTGTTAGAGATTAATGCAGCTGATAATTTTAAATCGAAGGTAATGCTCATTTATTGTTCTGAAAATCCTAGGGCCCTTAAGAATTTGCTAAAGATTTGCTTTCTATGCTCTATAAATGGAGCAAAACCTGGACATCTATTTACCAATGGTTTACTGAATATTTTAAGAACACTACTGAGATCTACTGCTCAGAAAAAAAAAAAAAAAAAATTCCTTACAAAATACTCCTGCTTACTGAAAATGTATCTGGTCATCCAAAAACTCTAATGGAAATGTACAAGATTCATTATGTTAACACAACAACCATTCTGAAAACCATGGATGAAGGAGTAATTTCAACTTTCAAGTCTTATTCTTTAAGAAATACATTTTGTAAGACTACAGCTGCTGTAAGTAGTGGCTCCTCTGATGGATCTGGACAACGTAAGCTGGAAATTTTCTGAAAAGGATTCAAGCTGCCACAAGGACACTTGTGATTCACTGGAAGAAGTCAAAATATCAATATTGACAGCAGTTTTAAAGAAGCTTGAGTCCAACCCTCATGGACGAATCTGAGAGGCTCAAGACTCCAGTGGAGGAAGTAATTACAGATATGGTGGAATCAACAAGAGAACTAGAATTAGAAGTGGAGCCTGATGGTATGACTGAATTGCTGCAATCTCATGATAAAACTAACAGATGAAGAATTGCTTCTTATGGGTGAACAAAGAAAATGGTTTTTTGAGATGGAAACTACTCCTGGTAAAAATGCTGTAAATCTAAACAGATTTAGAATATTATATAAACTTAGCTGATAGAGCAAGTGGAGGGCTTGAGAAAATTGACTCCCATTTTGAAAGAAGTTCTACTATAAGTCAAATGCTATCAAACAGCATTGCATACTACTTAAATTGTTCTTGAAAAGAAGAATCAATAAATGTGGCAAATGTCATTGTTGTCTTGTTTTAAGAAATTGCCACAGCCACCCTCAACTTTAACAATCAATTAGCAGCCATGAACATCGAGGCAAGACCTTCCACCAACAAAAAGATCATGACTCTCTGAAAGCTCAGATGATGGTTAGCATTTTTCAGCAATATTATACTTTTTGTTTAAGTTATAGCACATTTATTTTTTAGAGATAATGCTACTACACAGTTAATATAAACATGACTTTTATATGCACTGGGAAACCAAAAAGTTCATGTGAGTCACTTTATTGATGTGGCCTGGAATCCAATATCTCTGAGGTATGCTTGCATAGGAAACAAAAAAATAGAAGTCACAGAATTATAGGATTTCCCTAGTAACTCAACTGGCAAAGAATCTACCTGCAATGCAGGAGACCCCGGTTCGATTCCTGGGTTGGGAAGATTTCCTAAAGAAGGGAATGGCTACCCAGTCCAGTATTCTGGCCTGGAGAATTGCGTGGACTGTATAGTCCATGGGGTTGCAAAGAGCTGGACACAACTGAGCAGCTTTCACTTTCACTTTTCATAGAGCTTCTTAAGGAAGAAAACAATTTAAATGGGTACTGAAGCAAAAAGTAAAAATATAACTAAAGAAAACATTCTAGACTTGAAAAAATAAATATATAAAAATACAGCTTCCCCAGTGGCTCAGTGGTAAAGAAGCCACCTTCACTGCAGGAGACACAGGAGATGTGGGTTCGATCCCTGGGTGGGGAAGATCCCCTGGAAAAGGAAATGGCAACCTACTCCTGTACTCTTGGCTGGGAAATCCCATGTACAGAGGGTCTTGGCTGGCTACAGTCCATGGGGTCACAAATATTTGGACAAGACTGAAGCAACTGAGCATATACACAGCTCAGTTCAGTTCAGTTCAGTCACTCAGTCCTGGCCCACTCTTTGCAACCCCATGGACTGCAGCACTACAGGCCTCCCTGTCTATCACCAACTCCAGGAGCTTGCTCACACTCATGCCTATCGAGTCAGTGATGCCATTCAACCATCTCATCCTCTGTCATCCCCTTCTCCTCCTGCCCTCAAGCTTTACCAGCGTCAGGGTCTTTTCCAAGGAGTCAGTTCTTCACATCAGGTGGCCAAAGTATTGGAGCTTCAGCTTAAGCATTAGTCCTTCTAATGAATATTCAGGACTGAATTCCTTTAGGATTGACTGGTTGAATCTCCTTGCAGTCAAGGGACTCTCAAGAGTCTTCTCCAACACCACAGTTCAAAAGCTTCAATTCTTTGGCACTCAGCTTTGTTTATAGTCCAACTCTCACATCCATACATGACTGCTGGAAAAACCTGGTATAGCTTTGATTAGACAGAACTTTTTGGCAAAGTAATGTCTCTGTTCTTTAATATGCTGTCTAGGTTGAGTCCTTGGACTGCAAGGAGATCCAATCAGTCCATCCTAAGGGAGATCAGTCCTGGGTGTTCATTGGAAGGACTGATGTTGAAGCTGAAACGCCAATACTTTGGCTACCTGATGCGAAGAACTGACTCATTTGAAAAGACCCTTATGCTGGGAAAGATTGAAGGGGAGAGGAGAAGGGGACGACAGAGGATGAGATGGTTGAATGGCATCACCAACTCAATGGACATGAGTTTGGGTAAACTCTGGGAGTTGGTGATGGACAAGGAGGCCTGGCATGCTGTGGTTCATGGGGTCACAAAGAATCGAACATGACTGAGTGACTGAACTGAACTGAACTGAGGTTTGAGCACACATACATGTTATATACAATTCATAATGTTTCAGAAAATATTAAGCAAAGAATATCTACATCTAGAGAAACCCTTGGGGAATGCTTATATATCAAAAATAAGGAAATTTCTCATAAACATCTAAAAAAGTATGGTACACTCAAAGAAACAAAATTAAGTTAGCTTCATACTTCCATTTTATAAATTAAATTGCAGAAGACAAAGGGACAAAATATACAGAATTTTGAAAGCAAATTCAATATCCAGAATACTTAAAATGCATAATTTATAATATCCTCATATTATTATAATATCCTCCTCAAAGATTTTTACTGTATGAGGCTAGGTACACAGTAAATATTCAATAAATAGTTGTTACATGGATGAAAACATTAATGAATGAAACACACAAAAAATTTACATATGTATGAGCTTGAAAAATTTATTAAGCGTTAGTCACTCAGTCATATCTGACTCTTTGCGACCCCATGGTCTGTCCATGGAATTCTCCAGGCAAGATTACTGGAGTGGGTTGCCATTCTGTTCTCCAGGGGATCTTTGAAACCCAGGGATCAAACCCAGGTCTCCTTCATTGCAAGCAGATTCTCTACCATCTGAGCCACCAGGGAAGCCTGAAAAATATTACTCATATCCAATTTTTAAGAGAATGTGTGTGTGTGTGTGTGTGTGTGTGTGTGTATTTCACTCAAAATATTTTTAATTAATTTATTTTTAATTGGAGTATAATTGCTTTACAATGTTGTGTTAGTTTCTGCTATACAACAACATGAAAAAGCTACATGTTTACATACATTCCCTCCCTCTTGCATCACCCCCATAGCATCCCTCTAGGTCATCACTTCAGCTGCTTACAATATTAATTGAGTTAAGAGCTCAAGAATGGAAACAGTGTGGTCTAAAATGACCAGTGGTGAGCAATAAAACCAGCTAAATACAGACTCATCTACAAGAACATAAAAAATGTCCCTTATTATTAAGTGTAAATAAAATAAATTCGAGGTTAACAAAAGATTATTGGTACTTTCTATCAGTCAGGAGGATTTTTTATATGTCCTTTTATATTTTCCAAATCATCTATAATAATCAAATGATATTTTTCTAATTGGAGAAAAAATTAATAGATAATGAAATGTTGAAAAAAGTTAAAAATATTGGGTCAACTATTTTCACTAGTAAATTATTTCAAAGGGCAAAGGAACAAGTAAACCTCTATGCTGCAAACATACAACAGATAAAATTACAAAACATATATGGTTTCTGGAAAGATGAAATAGAAATACTTCTGCCTCCTTCCTCTAAGTACACTTAAAACCCCTAAACATTATATATAAAATAAACCTCAGAAGAAAGGTGAAAAGAAGAAGACAAACTGAATAGAAGCTTCAGGACCCAAGAAACAACATAGTGGTGGGTTCTCTGGGTCTTTTTTATGCCTCATATATCCCAGATTTGGATCTCAAGAAATGCAACCTCAAAGACAGAGTAGCTGAAAAATTTCCAAATTCTGCAAGCAACACAAACCTAGAGATTCAAGAAGCTGAGTAAATCCCAAAGAGGATAAATATTAAAAAAATTCACACTAAGACACTCAGTCCAGCTTTTGAAAACAGAGAAATAATTCATAAAAGCAGTGAAATTTCAAAAACAGCTACCCATAAAGAAAAGCATCCTAGTGACAGTGGCTTCCTTACCAATAAGCAGGAGGGCCAGTAATAAAGTGGAATATCGCGCAGACGCTGAAAGAAAACAACTGTCAGCCAAGAACTGTACGGCCGAGAAAATGAGTAGGGAAACGAAGACAATTTGCCTATAGCAAACTCTCCTAAAAGAATATCTAAAGGAAGTTCTATAAACAAAAAGGAAGTGATAAAAGGATCCTTAGAACATCAAGGAGACAGAAAGAACATGGTGAACCAGAATATGGTGAAAGCAATATATTTGTCTTTTCTTGAATTTTCTAAATTATGTTTGATGGCTGAAGCAAAGTTATAACAATGTTTCATATGATTCTAAATGTATGTAAAGAAAATGCTTAAAACAATCATTATAGATTGGGAAGTGTTAACAACATAAATGGAGGTTAATTTTCTATAGATAAGTTGAACCAGTTAAATGAGATCAGTACACAGAGATATGTTATATAAAGTAATGTGATACCTGCAGCAACCACTAAAAAATCAATACAAAAAAGATACACTAAAAACACTACCAATAAATCAACAGAATTCCAAAAACATGTTCCAGTAACCCATATGAAGGCAGGGAAAAGAGAATGAAGAAAGAAAACATAGAGAACAAGCAGAAAAATAATGGTACATTTAGACCCTAATAGCTATATTCCATTAAATGTATCGATAAGCAACCTAAATATAATTATTCAATTGGTAGTAAATTTTAAAAGTTAAGTAAACTATACCCTGTCTGTAAGACACTCATTTCAAATGTAATTATACTGGCAGTTTGAAATTAAAGTATAGAAAATGATATACCATGCAAACAGTAATCAAAGGAAATCAGGAATGATCTGATTTAATATCCTTTTAATTTGTCTATTTAATATCATATAAAATAGACTTAAGGGCAAAGAAAATTACCAGAGATAGAGAAAGATATTACGGAATGACAGAGAGTCAATTCACCAAGACATAGAAATTAAAAATGTATATGCACCAAATAGGAGAACTGTATATGTGGAGCAAAAACTGATATAAATAAAAAGAGAAATAAATCCACAGTTATAGTTGGGAGACTTCCTCTTCTCTTTCTCAACAATTGATCAGACACCTAGACAAAAGATCAAGAAAAATCTAGAAAAATTCAGCACCATAAACCAACAAGGCCTAATCAACATTCATAGAATAATCCATCTATCAACAACAGAACACACATTCTTTTCAAATTTCAATGGAATATACATTTTAAAAGACCATATCCTGGGCTATAAAAAAAAAAAACTCAAGAAATTTAAAAGAAATAATTGAAATAGTGGAAGATGTGTTCTCTGACCACAAAAAAATCAAACTAGAAATCAATAACAGAAATCTCCAAATAGCTGGAAATTAAATAACACTTCTGAATAATTCATGGATGAAAGAGAAAGCCTCAATAAAATAAAAAAATACATTAAACTGAATGAAAATGAAAATACAACTTGTCAAAATCTGTAGAACATAGCTAATACAGTGCTAAAAGAAATTTGTAGCACTAAATACAAACAAAGAAAAGAGGAAAAATCTCCAATCTATAACCTAAGCTACTGCTTCAGAAATCTAGAAAGCAAAAGACAAAATAAATAAAAATAAGTAAAAGGAAGGAAATAATAAATCAATAAAATTGAAAACCAAAAAATAATAGATAAAATCAATTAAACAAAGTGAATCTTTGATAGTATCAAAGCTTTAATAAGATAGACAAACCTTTAGTAAGACTGATGAAATAAAAACAGAGAAGGCACAAATTATCAAAGTATCAGGAATTAAATAAAAAAACCACCAGAGATCCTGCAGATAGCAAAAAGATAATAAGAGAAAATTATAAACAAATTTACTCATAAAAATCTGACAGTTTGGATGAGATGGACCAAACTAACATAGCAACCACAAAACACAAACTCCCACAACTCACTTAATATGAACTATATAATTTGAATAGTCCTATAACTATGAAGGAAATTTATTTTTAATTTAAAACTCCCCAAAAGGGAGCTCCAGGCCCAGATTATTTCAGAGAATTCTACCAAAGGTTTAAAAATAATTTAACACTAATTCTACAAAATTTCTTCCAGAAATCAATAAATAAGTAAAAAGGAGCAAACACTTCCCAATTCATTTTATTAATGAGTATTATTTTAATATCAAAACAAGACAAAGAGTACAAATAAAGAAAAACACACCATTATCTCTCATGAGAATGCATATAAGAATGCTTAACAAAGTATTAGCAAATAGAATTAAGTAATGTATAAAAATTATTATACTCCATGAGTAAAGTTTATTCCAGGGATGCAGGGTAGGCTTCATAATCAAAGATTTTCAATGTAATTCTCCATATTAAGAAGCTAAAGAGGAAAAATCACAGGATTATATCAACTGATGCAGAAAAAAGAATTTGACAAAATTAAACTCTGATTCATGATACAAACTTAGAAAAATGCATAGAGAAAAACATCCTCAACCTGATAAGCATCTACTAAACAACCTATAGCTAACATTACACTTATTGTAAAAGACTGAATATTTTACTCTCAAGAACCAGAACAATACAAGTCTATTTTCACCACTCGTATTCAACATAGGGCAGAATGTTCCACCCACGTAATATATACAAGAAAGTCTGGAAAATCCCATGGACAAGAAAGGCAGTAAGAGGCAAATATATTGGAAAATAAAAAGTAAAACTCTTCCTATTTGCAGTGATATGGTTTTCTACATTGAAAATCCCAAGGAATTTACAAGCAAAAGAAACCAAACAAAAAACTTCCTGAAACTAGTAAGTTCATTAAATTTGCAATATAGAGGGTAAAAATACAAAAATCAATTTTCGATCAACAGATTTGAACAACACTATACACAAAACAAATGTAACAGATATACACAGAACAGTCTATTCAACAACAGCAGAATGCAGATTCTTTTCAAGTACACATAGATCAGGACCAAACAAGTTTCAACAAATTCAAGACAGAAATTATATCAAGTAACTTTTCCAACCACAAAAGTATGAAACTAGAAATCAATTAATGGGAGGAAAATTTAAAAATACATGGAAATTAGACAACACACACCTGAACAACCAATGATCAAAGAAGAAATCAAAAGGGAATTCAAAAAATACCATAAGACAAATGAAAATGGAAGCACAACATGCTAAAACTTAGAGGATGTAGAATAAGCAGTTCTAAGAGGAAAGTCTGTAGTTATAAATGCATATATTAAGAAACAAGAAAGATCTCATATAAACAAACTAACATTACACCTCAAGGAGCTAAAAAATAATAAAATAAGCCCAAAATCGGCAGAAGAAAGAAAATTAAAAGATTAGAGCAAAAATAAATGAAATGGAGAATAAGAGAACAGAAAAGATTAACAAAACTAAGAGTTGATGTTTGGAAAAGTAAACAAAATTGACAAACCTCTAGCTAGCCTAGGCAAGAAGAAAATACAGAAGATTCAAAAATATAAAATTATAAATGAAAGAGGAAACATTATAATGGATACCACAGAAATGCAAAGGAACATAAGGAACGACTATGATTTACATGCCAACAAATTGGACAGCCTAGAAGAAATGGGTAAATTCCTAGAAACATAAAATACACCAAAGTGAATCATGAATAGGTCTGAACAGACCAATAACAAGTAAGGAGATTTAATTAGTAATCCAAAAACCCTCTGACAAAGAAAAGTCCAGAGTTTACTGGTGAATTCTACCAAACATAATAATCTCTCTCTCTCTGTTTCTCTCTCTCTCCTTCTTTCTCCCTCTCACTCTCCTTCTCCCTTTTCCTCCTTCCCATATATATATATATAAACACATATACATCCTATTGGTTCTGTTTCTCTGGAGAACCCTGACTAATAGAGCAAAGTCCCATATACATTACTTACTAGAAAACAACAAAAACAGAATGGCAGAAATGATTCAGTTCAGTTCAGTTCAGTGGCTCAGTCGTGTCCGACTCTTTGCAACCCCATGAACTGCAGCCTCCAGGCCTCCCTGTCCAACACCAACTCCCGGAGTTCACCCAAACTCATGTCCATTGAGTCGGTGATGCCATCCAACCATCTCATTCTCTGTCGTTCCCTTCTCCTCCTGCCCTCAATCTTTCCCAGCATCAGGGTCTTTTCCAATGAGTCAGGTCTTCGCATCAGGTGGCCAAAGTATTGGAGTTTCAGCTTCACCATCAGACCTTACAGTGAACACCCAGGACTGGTCTCCTTTAGGATGGACTGGTTGGATCTCCTTGCAGTCCAAGGGACCTTCAAGAGTCTTCTCCAACACCATGGTTCAAAAGCATCAATTCTTCTGCGCTCAGCTTTCTTTATAGTCCAACTCTCACATCCATACATGAATACTGGAAAAACCATAGCCTTGACTAGACAGACCTTTGTTGACAAAGTAATGTCTCTGCTTTTTAATATGCTGCCTAGGTTGGTCATAACTTTCCTTCCAAGGAGTAAGCGTCTTAATTTCATGGCTGCAATCACCATCTACAGTGATTTTGGAGCCCCAAAAAATAAAGTCTCTCACTGTTTCCACTGTTTCCCTAACTATTTGCCATGAAGTGATGAGACCATTCTGTTTCTCTGGAGAACCCTAACTAATAGAGCAAAGTCCAATATCCATGACTTCCTAGAAAACAACAAAAACAATATGGCAGAAATTATTACTATTCATCAGATGTTTACAAGTTCCTTCACTTTTCCCAGTGCCCATGAATCTAAATGATTTATGTATATGACTATTTCCACAGTCAAAATGGAAAAAGGAAGCTAAAAGAAGTCACTCTCCACATTCAATCTCATTTAAATAGCTAAAAGCAGAAATCTCAAAAATGATAGTGTTAGAATTTGGAAGCAGCCTGGGTCCTTAGGACACTCTATGGAAAAGAACCACATAGGAGATTTACCTATTACACACTATGACATGAACAAGGGATAAACTTTTGTTGTGTTAAGCTGTAGAGATCTCAGGTAATTTGTTATTACAACATAGTCTTGTATTACCCCAACTAATAAAACTAGAACAGCCAACCCTAAATTACCATGATACAGAATATTTATTTTTAATCAAAACACAGCATCATAATGTTTTCCAAAGCAAAATCCCACAAAACAATTGCTCCATGATATTTGGAAAAGTGGTCCATTTGTACCTGACCTCCCCCTTAGTAATTCAAAGGGCATATTTGCATACTAAAAATAGAGAAGTCCTAGAGAAAAGAAAGCTTTATACCTTCACTGAGCTCAGCATTTCACAAACTTATTTGACAAAAGTTATCTTTCTTGTAAGCATTTTATTTCTTTATTTAGCTGGGTCTTAGCTGTGGCACATGGTTTTAGTTGAGGCACGTGAACTCTCAGTTGCAGCAACTGGGATTTAGTTCCTGATCAGCGATTGAACCCAGGCCCCCTGCACTGGGAGCTTGGAGTCCTAGCCACTGGACCACGAGTGAAGTCCCCAACAATAGAAATCTTTTAATTAGTGGTACATCTATTCATCGATTTATTTGTATTCAATAAAAAATAAGCTGAAGAAATGTTGAAGATAATAAGGCAATAGAAACATTTCCATGAAATTCAGAAACTAGACAAAAATATCCAGTTTTTGCTGGATTGACTTGTACACAAGGACTTTTATTATAGCTTTATTTATAGTATAAAACAACCAATAGATAAATGTACATATCTATGTAGAGACATAGTTAAGTGATAAATATATATGCCATACATTAAATATGTAATATTTTCAAATAACATTGAATGCTTGGAAAACAGCATGCATTGCTAGGTAGGCTGAGAAAGCAGGTTGCAAAACTGTGCATGTTGGATGGACTCAGTTTATATACACATATACTCACACACATATAAAAAAAAAAAAAACAGTAATTACCTCCAGAAGCTGAAATCATAGGCAATTTCTGCACTGTATTCTGCATACTTTTCAATATTCTAATGAGAAATAATAAACATTATTTTTAAAAAGAGATGGAGAAATAGAACAGTCCCTACCTTACAAAATTTCTACTTTGTCCTTCAGCTGGCACACTATTATTAATAATAATGCTTATTGAGCAGGAATAATCTCTTTTCAGCCTGAAACATCTCATATTCATGGAAAAATAATCTTAACACTTATTATTTTTAATGAGAAAAATGTGCTCAGGTTGAACAATTCTTATCAAATACTTCATATGCGTTTGTAAAGGAGAACTTGACTTTGTAAAAACTGTGCTGTACACCAAAATTTTACAACGCCAATAAACTGTGGACAGGAAAAGAGAGGCTAGAAGTTGGCAGCAGAAAAAAAATGGCCTGATAATTCAGAGGCTCCTTCCCAATGAGTGTGGCCTAGAAACAGTTCCCAATGTGGTTCAATAGATTTCCACCATCATCACCACCAACACCAACACCACATACCACACACACACATTCCTACTTCAATGATGTAAGTTTCTTAAATGACCTTTTTCTTTTTTCTTGTTCGTGATTTCTCTAAAATATGCAGCTATCCATTTTATCCTTCCAGTTATCTTCTTCATCTAAAATTCCTCTGCTAAAATAAATATTTGAGGACATTTTCTCTGCATCATTTCCAAGACAAATTTATGGTCAACTATAACTTTGCTAGAAGTTAACTCACTGACTATTTCATCATCTTTGTTGGGGTCAACTTCAGGGCATATTTCAATACTAAAAGCTACTTGGTGGATATATGCTGCCTCTTTAATATACCCCCATAGCCTCTAGATTATTGAGTTTTTCCCTTCTCTCTTTTGTTTTCTTCAATTCTGCCTTAATTTTTCTTTGAACTTTGAAACTCTGATATATAACATCATAAATTGTTTTTGGATACATATTCCCTCAAGGACCTAGGAACAATAAAACTGTGTCTCCTCAGAGAATTAGACAGCTCAGTGAAATGAGCTTATACCATTCCCTATTCTGTTCTGTTTCACATATATTGTTTTCAAAGAGTTATAGAATTACATTTCTAAGATATAATATTGTGCCCTCTTCTAGTGGTCTTTTTAGTTAAGCGTTTAAGTGAAAGGCAAAATAGATCCATTAGAAAATTCCCTACTTTTCAACCATTTTTAGAATTTTCTCCTGTAATAAATACATGGAAAACAGTCTTTGATTATTCACTGGATCATAGTGTAGTATAGTGTAGAGGGGAAAATACAGCCTTGGAATGAGATCTGAGTTTCAGACTCAGCTCTACTGACTTTTTTTTTTTTACCTTTTAGTCTTCTTAATTGATTGCATTATTTTTAAAAGTTTGATTGGAGTATAGTTGATTTACAATGTTGTATTTTTACTGAATATTTTTAATGACTCTATGCTATATCATTCACCTTCTATAAGTCTCCATTTATTTTTCTGCAAAGCATAAAACTGCCTGCCTTACAGGTTTTAATGATGGATAAATGGCACTAATCAAATGTGCTATATTACTGATCATCATTATTAATAATTAAAATTCCCCAATTATTTTGATTCTAGCTTGATTTGTTATCACTAAAAAATACTATTCCCATTGTGCTTAACAGATTCTAATGAAAGCTCACATAGCAAAGAGCAAGAAAAACTTGCCATGATGAACAAGTTGTAAAAAATAAACTTGGTTTTAATTTTAAATTGCTTATTGACCCTTCTAAATTCTAGAATGGAGGCCACCATTTTTAAAGGTCATTTATGACATTGCCAGCATGAGGTTTATAAAATGATTTCTTAGCCCATCTCCAATGACTTCCATGACAAATTTAGCTGGGAAGACCTATTATAAGCTAGATATATGTATATATAAATTAACCATTATTGTAGCAAGATGGCAGCCTCCACCTTGAAGCTAAGAAATGCCATTGGGATGGAGTAAGATGCTACTTTAAACTACCATAGGTAATTTTCATAGTTTGTTGTGGCAAGGGAACAGAGGCAGATAAGTACATATTACAATGTCAGCAGACATACTACTGAGATGAATCTATTTTGACCTTTGTTCACATTCCATCTGCTGTAGTGACTAGGGTGAGTTCACAGGTTCACTATGAGTCAGGCTTCATTTATATCCTCAGAAACATTTGCAGTTTTGAATATTTGACAGCAACACACCCCAATGTGAAAATCCTGAGAGAGTGAGGGATTTGTTAAAGATGTTGCCATGACTTAGGTAATATGATGCAGATAATATGAGTTCCTGCACTAAAAAACCTCACTGTCCTGAGATAGCCCCAAAACCAACCACCCTGAATTGACCCCTGGCCAAACTGTAATACATTCCCAATAAAAGTGAAATCAGTTAAAATAAATATCAAAAGGAACCTTGTAAAGGTGATAAACCACAAAAATCTCCCCTCTGAATATGCAAAGGGAGAGAAGCAGGATTATTCCCTTGCCTTAAGGATGAAGTGGGGATCTAAGGAGAGCACATCTGATAGGGAAGGAACCATGTTTCTAGGCTGACATCTACATGTAAAACTCTGACATTAGGAACAGATGACAAAAGCACTCTTCTACTGCTTCCATAGTCATATGTACAAGCGAAGTTGCTTCGGTCATGTCCAACTCTTTGCGACCCCATGGACTGTAACCTGCCAGGCTCCTCTGTCCATTGGATTCTCCAGGCAAGGATACTGGAGTGGGTGGCCATGCCCTCCTCCAGGGGATCTTCCCTACCCCGGGATCAAACCAGGGTCTCATATGTCTCCTGAATTGACAGGCATGTTCTTTGCCACTAGCGCAACCTGGGAAGCCCTTTCTCAGTCATAAAGACCATCCAAAGTAGAAAAAGAGGATTTGCCCCTAAAATCAAGGCGTCCTTACTGAACCACCACCCCTCACTAGGTTCTCCATCTCAGTCTCCTTACTGAGTTCCCCTCATCTTTTTTTTTTATTTTAATTCAAAGCAGTGAATAGATTTCTTCACAATCTACACTTAACTCAATTAGATGTTTTATCCAGTTCCAGAGTTCTAAATATGATTTGTTTACAGGGTGGGGGGAAATCACAAAATTTTATTTTTGGCCCAGTGCTCTGGACTTAACTACAAACGTATCTGCTTGATGTCTTAACTTCTCCACTTTGATGTCCAGTAGGCACCTCAGCTTTATCATAGTCAAGACTGATTGTTCAATTTTCCCTTCCCACCTGTCCTGCAGTCTTATTCGAGTGGCAGGTATCTTTATCATGCCGCATACTCATATCAAAAATCCTTGCAATCATGTTTTATCTCCCTCTTTTTATCAGTAAATCCTTCAGCAAAAGTGTTAGCACTTCCTTTGCATTCTGTCCAACCACCTCTCCAGCTTCCACAGCCGCCACCTTGGTTCAGGCCATCAGCATCTCTTGCTTGAACAGATGCACCAGCCTCCTAACCTACTCACCAGTTCCTACCCTGCCTCCACTGCCACCAAGGTGTCCCTCATTCTCTTCAGATCACTGACCATAGTTTACCTCCTCAGAAAAACTTTTTTGGGATTAGTATATATTCCTCTGCTCTTGCTTTATTTCTTATTAGAGTTCTTAATCATCAGATATATGTGTATCATTTGTTTATGTTTTTGTTGCCTTTATTCCCTGACTAGAATGTGAACTCTTTGAGGACAGGAATTTTGTTTATTAAAATTACCACATTCTGCCCAGAACTTATCAAAATGCCTGGCATAGAGAAAATGCCCAATACATATTTTAAATGAGTGAATATAAAAATATAGTTCCTATCTTCAAGGAATTCACCAGCCAGTAGTAGAAATCAGCATGAACATAGCTAGCTATAATGCAAGCCAACTGTGATTAAACAAATTACAGGATAGCACACGGGAGACAAGATTAATTCTAGCTGGGGTTAGGGAAGGGACAGAGTTTTCTCACACATTACAGACATTTGGACATACACATAAGTATTTAAATTAGGCTGAGACAGATAAATGAGATTTCAGCAAGAAAAGACATGGAGACCAGCATACGGCAAGAACTTGAATGCTTAGAAGTGCTCAGCATATTCAAGGAACAGCAAACGATCCTGGGTGGCTGCCATCTGGAAGCTGAGCTGAGTACCAGGAGAAGGAGATGAGGCTGGGAAAACAGAGTGAGCCAGATTTCAAGGGGTCCTGAATGTAATGAAAGCGATGTTGTTTAATACCATCAAGACACGTTTGTTAAAAACCTACTCCAGGCCAGACTCTCTGCTAAATGCTGGGGATGTAGAAATGACATCTCTTGTTTCAGTGTTCAGGAAATGCACAGCAGAGCACAAGATATCTGAATATTCAGACAAAGAAGTGTCACAAAGCATTGTGAGTGTCATAGCTGTCATCTGAGAAGCAACTAGATAAAGGAGTGAGGATTCCATGCGCACAGAGGGAGTTGTACAGAAATATTACATGAAGAAGGCCACGAGTCATGAGCCTTTGCGTTGGAGAGTGAAATGACAGGATCTAAGTTTTAGAGAGATTATGTAAGTTAGGGTAGACAATCGAGTGGAAGAAAAAAGAGTCTAAAAAAAAAAAAGGAAGTAATTCTCTTCTGAGTAAACACAAGGAAAGTCTAATCAGACTTACTTTAGTCTTGAAAAGATATTTCAATCTATCCTCTGTCCTGATGAGTACTCAGGAAGTATTCATCTGAGGAGGTTTTCTAATGTTAAATCAGTTTCGTGTGGGTAGGAAAAAAAAAGACGGTCCGAATTCTCTTGCCTGATAATAAATCATATTTCTTTTTAAGTTAAAAAAGGTAAGAAACCTAGAAAAATTCATGTAAAAATTCTCAAAACAAGTGTGGAGGAAGAGCGGAGAAACCTGGCAGTGTTATACAAAATGCTCTTTAATGAAGGTATAGTAGGTTATGACACAGCACTGGCATTTATCATGTATACTACTTGTATACTCTCAGTAGTTCAATAATAGCCAAGTAAAAAATAACTTGTAACATGCTCTGTTTCCATCCTTCTGCAAACCCTCTTCATGATTTCAAGATGTTAGTTCTGACAAGTTCAAATCATCATCATGATAATTAGTATTTGACACTTACAGCCTCTTCACCAACAGTACATGTTGTTCATTTGTCAACATATAGTTGCAGTATGGAAAATATTTATCATATATAAGAACCACATTTTGAGTCATTTAAGAACATTTTGATAAGCTAAACATACTGAAGGGTGCTTTCACCACTGATTATTTTTCCCTCTGAGCTATTTCTATTTTGTTAACATGTAATTTTATAAGCTAAACTCATTTTCAAATTCCGGCATTTGTTGGGTTGAGTCCCTTGGAATGCTTCTCTGACTCACTGAAATGGAGGCATAAAAATGAGTATGCTGAGTTTAAAAATTTTTAAATGAATTAATGTAATTCCCACACACATGACTATATGAACATATTACGTGTCATTTTCTGATCACTGCAAATGCATGGAAAAGCATACATTGCTTTTCCTTGTAATATTCAGTATATTTCTTTTTATCTATAAAAACTAAGTAAGAGTCAATGAAATTTTTGTTCAAATGCTTATTATCTCACAGAAATGCAAAGCCTGTGCATTTCTCTGCTTTCTTACTGTAATTATTTTGACTTAGTATTGCTTAATAAGATTTCTCCTCTAGATGAGTGTGAATATTTCCTTAGACAGTTGGGGTCAGGTTCAAGTGTAGATGGCATCTGCATTCATTATCTAATTGAGAAGAAAATGTAAGTGTGAGGTGTAAGGACAGCGTAGTTGTAAGTTAGAAAAAAACTGTTTATCATTGTCAATTAATTTTAGAATATTTAAAATCTGCCCTGACCTTTTAAGCTGGATCCACGGGTATAACCACTTTGACAGCTACTTATTAGGAACTGAGACTCTCGTTCAGTTTACCTCCCAAAGTTACCAGGTCTGAAAATCATCTAGGACATGCCATCATCCCTTCTAGGTAGGCAGCCAAACTCCTAGGATTTAGTGGCTCCTGGATAAGCTTTCCTGACCCTCATCTGGCCAGGCATTTTCAGGAGGGAGCCTGAAAACACCTGCTCTGTGGCCATTTGGCAGCTTCCTTACAAATATCAGCTGGAGATAACATGGTGTGTACAGAAACAATCTAGAGATCTGGGATTTTACAAGGCAATTTGATAGAGAGCCAACAAAATAAATCATGAAAGTAAATAAACACTAAGTTAAACACTCATGGAAAAGTGGCACTAGAGCATATTCATGGAAAACAATTCTCCCTGAAGTAGATTCTTAGGGCTTTTTTGTCCCAGAATTATCTGATACATTATTACAGTCTGTAGGGATGTGCGTAAAAAGTTCTAGGGACAAAACTTCGTGAAAACAGTACAAGCCTGTGAGAAATTTCAAATGAAATGAAATACACAAAGGGATTAGGTCAGAGAAAGATAAATGTATCTTTAAGCAGTGTGTGCCTGAGAAATTATGCATGATCAAAAGTCTTCCCACAGCCCCACTTATGACTAAACATCCTTAGCACGAAGAAAATTACAAACAGGTACACTTCTAAAGTGGAAATGGAAACGAATAGCTCTCTGTGTTTCTTTACCTTACATTTGTATAACCCTTTATAGTTTAAAAAAGCACTTTTGCCAGCATTATTTCCTTTGATTCTTACAATAACCTGGTATGGTAGGTAAAAGATTCAAAATAGAAAAGAAAAAAAAAAAAAACTTGGGGGAGCCAAGTTGTAGATTTGCTTGAAAAACAGTGTCCTTGACTCCACTCATCAGCCGAATCCTAGGCTGCTGGCAACGAAATCGAGCTGGACAAGGAACACTGTCAGAACAGAAGGCACAAGATGTGTGTGCGCATGTGTGCCTGATTGCAAATGTTTGCCTTCCAAACAAGTCAAGAAATTTCTGAATTTCCTATGATTTCAAAAGACCTGTATCTATTTCTTCTCCCTTTAAATAACAAGAATAAAAATATAAGCATCCAAAGAGCATTGTACAGTCAGTGCAGCCTGGTGTGAAAGCTTAGACAAGAAAATTCCAGGAAAGAGAATAGAGCCAACATGAGACTTGTAGAACGCATCCATGCAGTACTGCATTGTTGGAAGGCATCCATAGGTATCTATAAAACGAATTTGAAGAAGCTCTCTATACAAGAGCTATTTTTTATCAAACAACTGTTTTTCAAGGTCATGCTCCTCTTTAGGAGTATTTCAGTATCCAAACCCTGGTTTCTCTATTATTTACAACAGTTGCTGCCCTTGAGTGTGGATCTGTGTAGAAGCAACATTCCATGGCACAGAGCCATCTATTACAAACTTTAAGTGTACCTATGTTTTTCACTAGGCAGCTCTGCCTCTGTGTTCTTAGAGTATCTATACCACAATCTTTTAAAACTAATCTCACTCTTTTCCTCAAACTGAATAAATTATTAAATCCCCTCTCTCAATAAATGGCAAAAGAATTATGCAATCTCCCAAGCTATCAGCCTTGTTCCCTGAACAGTTCCTTTTCCCTGTCTCAACCATCCATCACTTAGTCTCTTTGATTTTGCCTCCATGATGTGCCACAAATAAATGCCCTTTTCTCTAGCCTCACTGGTGTTATTTCTCTCCATGTGAGAAGTAATGAGGGTCTGGAATTTCTGTAGGAGCGCTTCTTTTAAAAATTTTTTTTCAATTTCTGAAAATCTTCTATTAATTATTTTTTAATTATTTTAACAAAATTTTTAAATTGTAACAACTAGTTTGTTCTCCACATCTGTGAGTCTGCTTTTTATTAAATTCACTAGTTTGTTGTAGTTTTCAGATTCCACATATATGTGATAGCACATAATATTTGTCTTTCTCCATCTGTCTTATTTCACTTAGCATAATGCCCTTGAAGTCCATCCATGTCGCTGCAAATGGCAAAATGTTCTTTTTTTTATAGCTGAATAGTTTTCCATTGTATGTCTATACCACATCTTCTTTATCCATTCATCTGTTGATGGATACTTTGATTGCTTCCATATCTTGAGAACTGTAAATAAAACCTATGCAGGAGCTTTTTTACTGCCCCAAAGGAAAAAAATCCTAGGCTCCTAAGCATGGTATGTAAGGCTGTAGCTTTATGATCTAGTCCCTGCCTCATTTTCCAAAGCAGTCTACTGAAACATAACTCCAGCCACAACTAACTTCTTGCAGCCTTCCCAAATGCTATAATCAGTTTAATTCTCCACATATTTGATACTTTTATTTGTTCTGCATGAAACCTTCTTTTCCCACTCCTCTGTGTCTCCCTCTAAGTATGTTACCAAATAGAGCTTAAACACTACTTTCTCTGTGAGACCTCCATTCTCACATTGTAGCACAGGTAGCTGCCCTTCTTCTATGCCTCAGTTACTTTCACTGAATTAGTATTACTCTTGATAACATTAGAGCCAGACGTCCTGGAGTGTGATGTCAAGTGAACCTTAGGAAGCATCACTACGAACAAAGCTAGTGGAGGTGGTGGAACTCCAGCTGAGCAATTTCAAATCCGAAAAGATGATGCTGTGAAAGTGCTGCACTCAATATGCCAGCAAATTTGGAAAACTCAGCAATGGCCAAAGGACTGGAAAAGGTCAGTTTTCATCCCAATCCCAATGAAGGACACAAATGTACCCATTTCACATGCTAGCAAAGTAATGCTCAAAATACTTCAAGCTAGGCTTAAACAGTATGTGAACTGAGAACTTCCAGATGTGCAAGTTGAATTTAGAAAAGGCAGAAGAACCACAGATCAAATTGTCAACATCTGTTGAATCATACAAAAAGCTAGAGAATTCCAGGAAACCATCTATCTCTGCTTCATTGACTACACTAAAGCATTTGACTGTGTGGATCACAACAAACTGTGGATAAATCTTCAAGAGATTGAAATACCAGACAACTTACCTGCCTCCTGAGAAATCTGTATGCAGGTCAAGAAGCAACAGTTAGAACTGGACATGGAACAACAGACTGGTTCCCAATGGGGAAAGGAGTACATCAAGGCTGCATATTGTCACCCTGCTTATTTAAATTATGTGCAGAGTATAGCAAGCAAAATGCTGGGTTAGATGAAGCACAAACTGGAATCAAGATTGCTGGGGGAAATATCAATAACCTCAGATATGCAGATGACACCACCCTAATGGCAGAAAGTGAAGAGGAACTAAAGAGTCTCTTGATGAAAGTAAAAAAGAAGAGTGAAAAAGCTGGCTTAAAACTCAGCATTCAAAAAACTAAGATCATAGTATCTGGCCATATTACGCCATGGCAAATAGATGGGGAAACAACGGAAACAGTGAGAGACCTTATTTTCTTGGGCTCCAAAATCACTGTGAACGGTGACTGCAGCCATGAAATTAAAAGATGCTGGCCTCTTGGAAGAAAATCAATGACAAAACTAGACAGAGTTATTAAAAAGCAGAGACATCATTTTGCCTACAAAGGTCCATATAGTCAAAGCTATGGTTTTTCCAGTACTCATGTACGGATGTGAGAACTGGACAATAAAAAAGGCTGAGCATCAAAGAGTTGATGCTTTTGAACTGTGGTGCTAGGGAAGACTCTTGAGAGTCCCTTGTACAGCAAGAAGATCAAAGCAGTCAATCCTAAAGGAAATCAGTCCTGAATATTCATTGGAAGGATTGACGCTGAGCTGAAGCTCCAATACTTTGGCCTCCTGATGCAAAGAAATGACTCATTAGAAAAGAACCTAATGCTAAGAAAGATTGAAGGCAGGAGGAGAAGGGGACGACAGAGGATGAGATGTTGGATGGCATCACCGACTCAATGGACATGAGTTTGAGCAAGCTCCAGGAGATGGCAAAGGACAGGGAGGCCTAGCGTGCTGCAGTCCATGGGGTTGCAAGAGTTGGACACGACTGAGTGACTAAACAACAACTACAAAAAATTGATATTATTAGATTTTTTGTTTCAATTTCTTTTCCATGTTTTCCCCCTTCACTAATTAAAAAATTGTGCATGCTATGTTACTCAATGTTATTCACTTCTAGTGTAATCACCTACCATATACAGCAAACAATAAGCGTGTGTTAAGTGAATGGATGCTAAATGAATTTCCAGGAAATTTTTTTAATATGCATACAATGTCTTCCCAGGTGACTCAGCTAGTAAACTATCTGCCTGCAATGTGGGAGATCTGGGTTTGATCCCTGAGACAGGAAAATCCCCTAGAAAAGAGAAAGGCAACCCACTCCAGTATTCTTGCTGGAGATTCCATGGACAGAGGAGCCTAGCAGGCTATAGTCCATGGGATATCTAAGAGTTGGACATGACTAAATGACTAATACTTTCACTTTTACAATGGCCTAATACCAAATTGAAAATCATTATTGCCAAAAATCTCTAATCTTAACCTATGTTTTTTCAAGTGTGCAGATAAAAGGAAAACTAAAAATAGTAAGTATCCTATAGGCAATAACTATTATATTAAACTGCATCCCATATAACCTTGGGAGGAACAGATTGAGCCAGATCCTAAATTGATGGCCTACACAGACAAGAAATAAACAAAAGATGACTTATCACATGATAACAACAGTTTTCAATCCATTCCACTCATTTTCTAATTTACCTTATCACTATTAGGTAAAGGAATACCTGATTTAAAGACTACTGAAATAATTGTTATCATTGTCTCTGTACCAGTCAGGAGTGCTGTCTCCAGGAAGCTCCATAAGAATCAGTCCTAGGATTTGTCCTAGCAAGTTGTCTGAGTTAGAACTAAACCAGGGATCCAGTGCCCTATTCACAAAATGTATGCTGATACCATGATGGGCAGAGTAAGATTCAGACTTACCTTTACTGTATGAAAATATTCCTACAAAAATAGAGAAAAAAATGTAAAAATGATAGATAATTTCTTAAGGAGTAAAAACCTGGTGGTAAAAATCAATATAATAAGAAAAAATAGCTGGAAACCTCTTTTTTTTTTTTTTTTTTTTTTGGAAACCTCTTTTTAAAGGGAAAAAAATGAGAAGCAATAATGAAGGTGAGGAGGTTTTTCTTTCTTTGTTTTAGCAGGTCAAAAGCCTTTAGATCATGATGTCCAGTTTAAGTCATCAGGGTCACTCTTAAAGAACGTCAATATCAAGGAGAAGGTTCAGAGAAGAATTACAAAGAATACTAGGCAGAAGGGAAAGTCAGAGAATTTTAGGCTAGGGAAGAGATGCCAAAATCACAGCAAGGGGCTGACTAATAATTTCAGATATATTAAGACGTTAACATAAAAGGAACCCAAACTCTCCCTGTCAGTGATGGATCAAAAGCAAAGAATATGAGACTTCCCTGGTAGTCTAGTGGTTAAGAATCCACCTGCCAGTGCAGGGGACACAGATTCGAAAACTGACCTGGGAAGGAACCCTGGATTCTACATGCCATGGGGCAACTAAGCTTGTCACCACAACTACTGAAGCCCATCCACTCTCCGTGCACAACAATGAAGACGCAGCATAGCCTAAATAAATTAATAAAGTTATTTAAAGAAAACAAACAGCGAATAGTATCAAAATCAAAGAAAAAGATATTGGGCTTAGGAAAAAGGGTCTCTTGACTTTTGTGAATGGTAAACCAATAGATGACTATGGAGCAAGGATAGGAAAACTTCCAGGATGGACTGAAAATTGTCTATTTTGAAAGGTTTAGGCATTCAGCTTCCCACAGGAAGGAAGATGCACTACATCCTCTGCCATGAATATTTCCAGTTTTGTGAGTTAATAACATTATCTTATATTCATCATGTATTTACATAATATCCTGAAAAATACAATACACTCTATATTTACTCATTTACTCCTCTATAGAGCAAAATATCACAATAAGTTTAAACTTCCTTCTCAGAAGCTATGTTTGATGCCTTTGACCATTTTTTGTCCACCTGCCACATCCTTCCCAATTTCTCTGCAACTTCTAATAAATATGGAGCACCAAAAAATACACAACTCTTCAATAAGTGCCCAGGAAATGCCAAGTCAAAATAGGCAGATTACTCCATGGCTTCTGCTTGTCATCCATCTATTAATACATCCTAGGATCATGTTCACACTTTTAATAACTGCACTAGGCTGCTGACTCACATTCGGGCATGTTTCTACTTCCTTCGTACCTACAAAATTATTCCCTTTCTTGTGTCAGCCTGGTTTCTTTTTTCCTTAATCTCATCCTGTTTAGCTTAACCATTTTTCTCAGTTTTCAAGGGTCCATTGAACTGTTGTCCTGAGGTTCATAAATCAATAATGCTACCAAAATGAAGACTTTCTTTTCTAACTTTCAAATAATCAAAGGATATGAAAGGTTGGGGGAAAGCTCAATAATTCTTTTAAGTTGTGTGCAAGGCTCTCTGCTAAGGATTAGGGGGTAAAACAAACATGATTCCTGCTTCCTGATAGATTGCAGTCTATCAATGATAGAGATAAGAAAATAGAAAACGACAGCCCTCTACGATAAATGCTGTGATAGGAAGGGCAGGCAGCGACAGGACAAAATGAGACTGAGCACAGGGAGGATTACTGGTCTAGAAGCTGTGGGTGCATTTTGTAGCATCACCTGACCTCAAACAAAAGAATTCAGAAGAGGGAGAGGCTAAAAACCTGAGAATCTGCACAAATTTATAAACATACCGCTTTAATTCTCACAGTAACCCTGTGTGGCAAGTATTGTTAGCCCAGAGTTAAAGATGAAGAAACTCAGCACTTAATAGGGTACGTAACTTATCCAAAGGTCACACACTTCTGGCTAATAAGTAACAGAACTGGATTTCCAATCCAGGTCTGTATGACTCCAAAGTTCATGAATGACCATGCTGCTTTTCAAATAGTCTCTATGTTTCTGGTTTATTAACAGAAATGCCACGTGGGATGAAATCTAAAATTTCAGAAATCTAGATAATGTCAACTGCTTCCTTTTTATGTGGTAGTCAGTCAAAATATGACAACAAACTGATCTGACGTAAGTTTCTCCCAAGCTATTCTGGTAACTTCCTCACACTATGAATTCAGAGAACCAATTACCTGATGACTTGCTAGTTATGTCTCTAGGATACAAAAATATAATAATGCGTTCATAATTTCAAGGGCCAATATTTCTTCCAATTTAAAAAAAAAGACACCATATTTTTCCACCTTTGGGCACTTTCGTCTTCTGCAGAAAATATTCTACAGTTAATAACAGTAGAAAGCACTCAACAATATCAGAAGTAATTTGAGTATCTATTCAGATGGCTCACTGATAGTAGTTTCCTGTCACAAGCAGGTAGCTAATATTTAATATGTATTCAAATAGGAAAAGGAAACAATCCAAGCAATCAATCTGGCACACAGAATTGTTTAGTAGATGATCCCTGAAATTCTACGTTCAACTCCTGTTAAAATATCATCCATCCCACAAATGCAACATTTAAGCTAATTCCTGCAATAGGTCACTCTGAAAAGCCCCTCAAAGTTAAAAGTGCACCAATAGCAATAGCTTAGCCTGTACTTGATTCTGTACTTGAAGGGCAACTTCAACTTGATCTGCCCATTCCTCAAATTCCCCTTGGCTCACAGGATGATCCATATCAAGCACTTGTGATTTCTTTAGTAGATCATACTCTGATAGATTCCTAGAAACATCTACTCCTTCTCCTCAAAAACCTACCAGTATGCAATTTAAATTGGCATAACCATATTAGAAAAACCAATATTTACTAAAGCTTAACTTAGAAATGCCTACATGTGTTCACCCAAAGACATGCACCAGAATATTTATAGTTGTGCAGTTTGTGATGTCCAAAAGCAGAAAATCTCCAAATGTCCAACTACAGTAGAATGAATAAACTGTGCTCTATTCACACAAAAGAATACTTTACAGCCATTGGAATAAATAACCACAACTACATACAACAATAGGGATGGATCTCACAAGTGCAGTGGAGCATAAAACACAAACTCTCTTTCACACACACACACACACACACACACATAATATATGATTCTATATATGTAAAGAATAAGAGGTGGAAAAATTAACATATTCTATTGGAAGTTTGGATAATTGTTACTTTTAAGGGGGTGATAACAGGAAGGCAACATGAAGAAGGCATCTAAGATGCTGATAATATCCTCTTTCTTAATTGGGATGTTGGTTAATCAAATGTAAGCTGTTTTGTGAAAATTAATTGACTTACTTTTCTATATATGTATTATACTTTAATAAAAAGTTTTCAAAGCCCCTACAGGCTTGAAATTTTAAATAGCTAATTTTTGGAGAGATTAAAATGGACCGTATGAAATATTACCTATGGGATAGAAAAAATGCCGTGTAAGGATCTGCATTTTAAACAATATGAACTTAAAGATCGTTGCCCAGATAGACCTGGATCCCTTTCACTTCTAGAAA
The DNA here is from genome assembly GCF_023699985.2 of Odocoileus virginianus. Classification (NCBI taxonomy): domain Eukaryota; kingdom Metazoa; phylum Chordata; class Mammalia; order Artiodactyla; family Cervidae; genus Odocoileus; species Odocoileus virginianus. Next base: position 39,604,747 of record NC_069686.1, on the reverse strand, counting down.
TGAGGTTCCCATGTCTCCCTACACATTGCCCTAGTCCATATTCTGGCTGTAGTTTCCAGCCCATTCCTGTTGATCATAAATAATGTTCCATTTCTGCTAAAACTCTATTCTCACTCTTGAAGGACATGCTCTGACCTGTGAGCCTTGAAAGCAAGGCACTTTTCAACCAGCCCTCCCATATTCTTCTCCTGCCCTCTAAACATCCTGCACTGCTTATACAGTCATCTTCATCTCTATCCAGAGCACTCTAGGGAATCACCCTCACAATGGCCTCATCTTCCTCTGATGTCTTTAGCTTGCCTCCTGTGCCAATCAAGAGTAATGAAGTCAGTCTGTTTCACAAAAAAATTAGTTTTTGGCCTTTATGTATGATACATGAATTTTATTTAAAAATACTTCTTATTCCATTTATAATCTATAAATGTTGTTCAAGTTTAAATCATTCATTATCATAGAAATTTTATTAACATTGTTGTTGCTGTTCAGTCACTCAGTCGTGTCCAACTCTTTGCAACCCTATGGACTACAGCACACTAGGCTTCTCTGTCCTCCACTATCTCCCAGAGCTTGCTCAAACTCATGTCATTGAGTCAGTGATGCCATTGAATCATCTCACCCTCTGTCACCCCCTTTCCTCTTGCCCTCAATCTTTCCCAGCATCAGGATGTCTTCCAATGAGTCTGATCTTTGCATCAGGTGGCCAGAGTATTGGAGCTTCAGCTTCATCATCAGCCTTCAAATGAATATTCAGGATTGATTTCCTTTAGGATTGACTGGTTGGATCTCCTTGCAGTCCAAGGGACTCTCAAGAGTCTTCTCCAACACCACAGTTCAAAAGCATCAATTCTTCACACTCAGCCTTCTTTATGGTCCAACTCTCACATCCATACATGACTATTAGAAAATCCATAGCTTTGACTATATGAATCTCTGTTGGCAAAGTGATGTCTCTGCTTTTTAATATGCTGTCTAGGTTTGTCAGAACTTTTCTTTCAAAGAGTAAGTGTCTAACAAGTTCATGGCTAGAGTCACCATCCTCAGTGACTTTGGAGCCCAAGAAAATAAAATCTTCCACTGTTTCTATTTTTTCCCCATCTATTTGCCATGAAGTGATGGGACCAGATGCCATGATTTTAGTTTTTTGAATGTTGAGTTTTAAGCCAGCTTTTTCACTCTTTTTTTTTTTTTTTCATTCTTCTTTTTTACCTTCAGCAAGAGGCTCTTTAGTTCCTCTTCACTTTCTGCCATTAGGGTGGTGTCAACTGCATATCTGAGGTTGTTGGTATTTCTCCCAGCAATCTTGATTCCAGTTTGTGATTCACCCACAGTACATAACTTTATATTGTCATTACACTTTGTCTTTCAATGATCTATTCTTTACCATTCTTGGCTCCCTCACTACTGGAAAGCATCTAGAAGCTGGCTTCACATAGGCCTGAATGTAAATATCAAAATGGATACTGTTTAAAGTATTACAAGTACAGTATTACAATATTCAAACATACTTTTGTGAACACTTCATACTTGCACAAAAGAAAATGTAATAATATACATGGCTGAGTGAAGCCAAACAGAGAAGGATAAATATCATATGATATCCCTTGTGTGTATAGAATCTAAAATAATACAAATGAACTTACTTACAAAACAGAAACAGTCTCACAGATTTAGCCAGATTATGGTTTCCAGGGGAAGGATGTGGGGGAGGGATAGTTAGAGTTTGGAATGGACATGTACACACTGATGGATTTAAAATGGATAACCAACAAGGACCTACCTTATTGCACATGGAACTCTGCTCAATGTTATGTGGCAGCCTGGATGGGAGGGGAGTTTGGGGGGAAATTGATACATGTATATATATATGTCTGAGTTCCTTCACTGTTCACCTAAAACTATCACAACATTGTTAATCAGCTGTGAAATGAAATGAAATTAAGTTGCTTCAGTCCTGACTCTTTGTGACCCCATGGACTGTAGCCTGCCAGGCTTCTCTGTCCATGGATTTTCCAGGCAAAAACACTGGAGTGAGTTGCCACTTCCTCCTCTGGGGGATCTTCCCAACCCAGGGATGGAACCTGGGTCTCTCTCATTGCAAGTAAGACTCTTTACCTTCTGAGCCACCACGGTATAACAGCTATACTCCAATACAAAATAAAAAGCTTAAAAAAAAAAAAAAAACCCATCCAGTGCAAGAATATTTGAGAATTTCTAGCTCTCCTTTCTCAGGAGAATAAGCCAATAAGCCAACACATATTGTTTTAAATTCACCCAAATGTCTACTTGATCTTGATAGCAAATAATGCTTTGTTTTTGTTTTCACCATTTCCTAGGAGGGCCACCTCCCATTCACAGCTCATTTACAGACACTACTGAGCCCTTCTAAATTACTACGGCTTCAGATTACCAGCCCCTTCCACATATTCTGGTTCGCTTTGGTAAATCATCACTCAGAAGCCCCTCCATAGGCTGCTTATCTAGAATGACATAATTATAATTTTATAATATTAAAAATAGCTTTAATGGTATTTTAAGAGAAGTCAACATAACACTCACAAAGGAAAGGGAAGAATGAATCTTACATTTAGCAGGCATCTATTACCTTTAGAACTTTTTGCTGGTACTTGCCTGTATGCTATTGTTTTTAGTCCTTATATAACCTTGCAACATGGGTCTTATAATCTCCCTTTTGCAGATGAGAAAAAAGAGGCTTGTCCCAAATCACAGAACATGGAAGATGCAGAGCAAGACATTAAACCAGGCATCAGCAAAAAAATGTTTTCTATAAAGACACAACAAATATTTTAGGCTTTGTGAGTCACATAAATTCTCTGCCACATATTTTTCTTTGTTTCTTTGCTGGTTGGTTTGTTTTTACCACCCTTTAAAAACATAAAAACTATTTTTAACTCTTTGGCTGGATTTGGTCCAAAGATGGTGGTTTGAAGATGCCTGTCTTAAGAAGTTTGGGGGAAATACGTGCTTAAGTATGTGCTCTGGACTTTGGTCCAGGATTAAATCCTAATTCTACCACTTACTAGCTAACATTTATGAAGATGTTGTAAACTACCAGGCAACATTCTAGGTGTTATACATGTATTATTTAACTCTCCCAACAATTATTCCCCCATTCTACAGATATGGAAGCCAGAGTAGTTAAATAACTTGAGAAAGCCTACACACAACAGTAAGTGGTGTAGCCCAGGCCCTCTAGCTACAAAGCCCATGTTTTATAACATTATGTTAATATTATTGAAGTCGGGATAAACTACCTGAACAGGATAAGTAATTGGATTGGACATATATACAAAAGGAAGCTTTGCATTTATTTTCAATGATCCTTTGGCCCTTGCAAGAAAAGGAGTTAGTACCTAAGGCTGTTGTAACTGGGGCTAAGGCATGCAGATCCCAGAAGATGCCATTATGTATGATTCTACAGGTTCATAAGGATGGAAAGCAGAACCTAGACAGGGTGATTGGTCAAAGGCAAAAGGACACACTAGATTTGAATTCAGTTAACCAGGGTCAAAGGAGCATAAGGTGCTAGTTGGAATTCAAGGTATGAACAGGTGGACAACTAAGTATGGGATAATTGATAGACATCCAAATGGGCAGGCAATTTGTATCAGGACTACAGCTTAAAACATCAGGGTGTCTGGTACAGAGGCAAAGCCCTGAGAAATGTGATTCCCCTATGTCCATTCTGAGAGTGATGTGACTGACTCAGTGCTGAGTTGCACAGTTATTGCATCAGTAAAGGTAGATCTTTGCAGATCCTTGGTCTGTACTGTGACCAGGGTAAAAAGTGAGACTTATCTGAAAAGTCAAGTTCTGTTAGATCAACCTACTAGAGTTCAAGATCTGTAAGACAGGGGCCCAGGAAGACCTTTCAAATACATGAATCTTTTTGTTGTTCAGTTTCCAAGTCATGTCCAACTCATCACAATCCAATGGACTGCAGGCTTCCCTGTCCCTTAACATCTCCCAGAGTTTGCCCAAGTTCATATCCATTGAATCAGTGATGCCATCCAACCATCTCATCCTCTGTTGCCTTCTTCTTTTGCCTTCAATCTTTCCCAACATCAGGGTCTTTACCAATAAGTCAATTGTTCACATCAGGTGGCCAAACTATTGGAGCTTCAACTTCAGCATCAGTCCTTCCAAAGAGTATTCAGGGGCTTCCCAGGTGATGCTAGTGGTGAGAACCCTTATGCCATTGCAGGAGATGTAAAACATGTGGGTTTGATCCCTGGGTTGGGAAGATCCCCTGAAGGAGGTCATGGCAATCCACTCCAGAATCCTATGGCATGCACACATGTTCCCTTATTCTTTTGTGCAGACACCCGCACAGCCAACCACTTCAATCTTGTTCCCATGGCATGCTCTCCAGCAGCATTGCTTTGACATGAATCTTAAAGTTCTTTAAATCCAAAACAACAAATGTCACTATTTATTGTTATTGCAATTAACCTGTTGCCAACCACAGATAATAAATGTTAAAAGAAAAGGAAAAAAAGGAAACTGTAGTCTTCTGTGGTGAGAGTGAAAGTGTTAGTCTTTTAGTACTGTCAGACTCTTTGCAAGTCCACCAGGCTCCTCTGTCCGTGGAATTCTTCAGGCAAGAATGCTGGAGTGGGTTGCCATTCCCCTCTTCAGGGCATCTTCCTGACCCAGGGATCAAACTCAGGTCTTCTGCACTGCAGGCAAACTCTTTAATTTTTTAATTGTAATAAATTGAAATGGCCTACAAGGATCTGTGTGATTTGGCCCATAATGGTCCCTCAACCTGAGACTCTTGTGCAGGCTGTTCCCTTTCCCTGAAATGCTCACCACCACCTGTTTCGTTGCTGTCTTTGTAACTGAACTTACTACATTTTTCACATTTAGTCTTATTTTTTGCTTTGTCACATTTATCTTACTTTTTAATTATACAGTTTTAGAGTGACGTGCCTTGCCTGTTTCCCTCACTAGACTGTAAGTTCCATGAAAGCAGAGACCATATCTGCTTAGTTCATCATGGTATCTCCATCCAGGACTTAGCAGTTTCATAAACTTGTCCTTGGCAATTATCCATTATGAATAAATCACTATTGACAGGGTATTGAAATGCCTAAATTAATTCTCCCCTAGACTGAAAAAAACCTTCCTGAAGCCAAGAAATATGTACTACAAATACAAACTGTCAGTAGTCTTATGTAACAACACCAGGAAAATCATATGACACAGGATAAATAGAGTATCATCACGTTATTTATACTAAAATGTGCCCACAAGTTCCCTGGGACAGAGAAGGGACTATATATATAACAAAAAGATTTTGCTGATAAACAAATAGCAAGAATATTTCTGCCTTCCACATAGTAAACAGTAGGCTTCTTTTGCTTGCTGATGAAAAAATTTACCAAAGCAATCAGTCCTGCTTTTCCCCTTCTATTTTTTGACTTGAAACAGCTATAATTAAGTAAATTACCTGGCATCCTTGAGCACTCAAAGTCCATGTTGTCTATGACCACTCAAATAACAAGGGCATCTTTGGCATTCCAAATGCATATAAAGTAATCAATATGGAAAAAGAATAAATTAATCGAAAGTTATGTAAGCTTATTCCCTGTGAAAGAATCTGATTAAATCTCTATCCTTTGTAGCTATTTCTAATCTAGGGAAGTACAGGTGTTTACAATCATTTGTGAGATGACCTCAGGTAACCCAAGGATAGTTTTAATTGCTTATCAAATGTAATTTTATGAATGAGATAAAGATATTGTGCAAGTATATAAAACACCTTTGAAATACAGAGAGCTTTTCAAGATGTGATTTTTAGTTAGCTTGCTACTCTTTCTTTAGAGTCTAATTGATTTTCTTGACATCTCTTTAGTCTGGCAAACTGCCTGCCTAAGTACTTTATCTGACCTTCAGGCTGTTTGCCAGGTATTGATCCAATACGTACAAAGGCTGTGTTGTATCAGCTCTCCTAACTTTGATAAGGGCTAATGTACCAGCGTCAAGCAGACAGAAAGTCAATGGTCTCAAAATTTCTCTCATCCTCTTCTTCTATCTGTATCTTCCTTTCGTATGCAAGAATTTCAGGTCCTATCAAAATCAGATCTTAAGCAGATCTGATGCACTTTTGGCCCTAATTTATTTTCTAGAAATTTTTTAAAAACATCTGTTAGAAGAGCTCTCTAGGCAACAATAAATAAAAATGTTTAGAAACATTAGAAGTTAAAATAACATCACCAGTTAAGTAAAACTAGATATGACTTAAGGAGATGCTTAGGAAGGAACTGGGTTTCCCTGGTGGCTCAGATGGTAAAGAATCCACCTGCAATGCAGGAGACCTCGGTTTGATCCCTGGGTCAGGATGATCCCCTGGAGGAGGGCATGGCAGTCACTCCCGTATTCTTGCCTGGAGAATCCCCATGGACAGAGGAACCTGGCTGGCTACAGTCCATGGGGTCGCAAAGAGTCAGACACAACTGACAATTAAGCAACTAAGCACTCATGTATTTCAGTTTCCTTGATAATAAATTTTAGGAAAACATTTTCATTGGACAAATGGCTCTGGGCAGGTTGAGGAGATCCACGCCAACAAAACATCCTAATTACTCAGGCCAGAATGAAATCCTTGAAGATAGAGAAAACAAACCACCTGGAAGTCAAGTTGCTGAAATAAGCCTTTTGGGAAACAGAGAACCTTACTAAGAATATATCCTGTGTTTTGAAGATGATTGGGGATAGATAAAATTGACTGATTTCACAGTACAAAGCTGCTACTGATATGCTTTGCCCTCTGTTAATGAACTTCAAAAAAACAATTGGAAGGACTTAGAGATTTCATAATGCCTTTGCATGGAGTGAAACAGTGTTGACTGATGCCTACTTTATCTGATCTAGGTCTTTTTATAACTTGGAACAGAGAGAAAGCCATGAAAAAAGTTACTTTTAAGTAACCAGCCTGAGGGAAAAAATTACTAGTTAGAATAAACAAAAAAATACACATTCATCATCATATGCCACTTCAGGCAATCTACATTCTGAAAAGTCATTCCAAGCAGCTGGATGGAGCCTGAGTTGATGACTGGCCATGGTGGGAAAGATGAGTCCAGTAGAACTGACATAGGTGGAAAAATTTAGAGGGTTCTACATGGGGTGGCTGTGGATGGAAGAGAAGACCGCACAGAGCTGGCATAGGTGGAAGAGGTACACAGTATCCCACAGGACTGAGTGGAAGTGGGAAAGTGCAGAGGATTTTGCAGTCCTCAAGTGCATAAACCCAAGAAAACTGTGCTGAGAATGGGGCTACCTGGGTCATTCTAATCTCCAGCCGTACTAATCGAGAGCCACCGAAAACTTAGAATGAACTCCTTCCTTTTATCTGTTAGAGTCAATGGCCCAAAAGATACTGCAGACAGGCCTGAAGAAAGGACTTTAAAGCTGTTCCTACAACCAGGGGAGCTTTTTGAATCTGAAATCCTGAAGGGCTGGGCCACTCAACATCAATCCACTAGAAGAGGAAGAGGAAGCCTAAGAAGAGAAGCATTGTTTCAGGGAAAGCAGAAGGCTAAGAGTGAGAAGGCCCAGAAATGCCTTTAGATAACTGCATATTCTATGCTGGCTTAGGATCCAGGTATTGACAGACTTCTGGACCAGAAAACCTTAGTCAAATCCATGATTTCTAGGGAGGAAATTTTGAATAGAGAAGTCATGAATGAGAGGTGATGATTACTCCAGGCTGTTTTGTCAATTATCAGTTAAATCAGTCCTGCTATTGTGATTACAATGGTGTTTGTCTCCAGCAGCTGGAGGCAAAAGGACCTTGAAAACAAGGAGAGGAAACCAACTAAACTTTGGCATCAAAAAATAGTTGAGACAAATACACCTAGGGGAATAAACATTACAAAGTGGTGGAAGGTCTGAAAAAGCACTATTGCCAGGAGAGCCAGGAAGGGTGGCCAATGTGACAAGAATGTCTGCATGACAGAGTAACAACATGCTGTAGCTGCAAGCCACGCACATCACGTGAATCAGGCAAAGACTTGTTTTACCTTCTCCAGGAAGGGTGTGTGAGAGCAGATCTAAGGTACTATTTATGGATTTGCATTAAAAAAAAAAAAAAACCAGAGACATAAAAGAAATTCAGTAAATGGTATATAAGCAAAACTGATGGGACCCCCTTAAAAAAATTTTACAATTGGCAAGTCACAGTCAAAAAGAGGGAAAGGGAAGGAAAACTGGGGTCAGAAAACCAAATTACAAAATGGAAAAAGAGGTTACAGTATTGTATTGATAAAGCTACTTTTCAACAAAGTACAAAAATCACTTCACCTCTTCATGCCTTAATTATAAAGGGAGGGTTATGGATGACAGGATTGTTAAGGCCTAGTCCAGCTCCAAATATCTATGCCCTACAGCAGGTTTCAAAATTTAGCTTCTTCTAAATCTGGCTCTAACCTTACTTTGGGGAATTCTCTGAAATATATCCTATTTCACTCTGCTGGCCCCAAAGGTCATCTGCTTATGCTACACGCTTATGAACAGCACATTTGCCCTTTTTTAAATTGAGGGAATGAAGATGGCAGAAAGAGTGAAGTGGAAATCAGAAGCCCTGACTGGTGGTTCTGACTCTCCTACAAAGATGTAGGATGTTTCCCTCATGTCTAAAGAGAGAAGTCAGGTTAGGTTGTCACTGAGGTTCTTGCCAGCTCTACTTGCTGGTCTCTCTCAACTTCTCAGGCCTTCACACAAGTTCTCATCAATTAGATGTCTCTTAGCAAGAAGAGATCAACCACCAAGTAGAAAAGGTGCAGAACTCCTGAATTCCAATTCTCCACTTAATCCATCTGCATAAAACACGGTCACAGCTAGAGATCAGAAAGTGCATCTCACACACACACACACAAATAGTAATAAAATACCAAAAGACAACTCCCTAGAGAGATGACTGTCTCCATTACAGACCAGTTTCCAGAGAAACCAGGAGGAAGAGCCCTTCCTCTCAAAGAGACTTGAAATGAGATTTGAAAGAAATCAGAAAGAACAGCTAACAGTTGACCGTATTCCCTTAGTACTCAGCAGCTGGCCCCACACACTTCTTCACATCTGAAGTCTGTAGCAGTCATCTCTGGCTAGTGCTGACTTGGAAGCCTCTAGAGACATCCCACATCACTGCCCAGCAGTTCTTCAGCTTTCCATCTTCTCCAGGCCATCCTCGCAGCCTGCGGGCCACTCCACACCCTGCATTCCTGTCAGGTGTCCTGTCAGGCAAAGCTGGTTTATCTGAGGTCATGCTGGCAGCTGAGCCCAAGAGCCTGCTGCCTGTGTTGTTAACCCTGCCAAGTTGAACTGCGTCTATTTTTTTTTTTTTCTTCAATCATTCCTAGAAATATCAATTCTGGAAAACTCTGTTTTCCCACATAAGGTTTTGGCAGCCAATCCTCAACAGTTACCTCATTCTTTTCTCTGCTGCCATCTGAGAGAGCATACCGGGGAAAAAAAAGAAAAATGGTGCACCTGTAGGGGGAACAAATGCACAGAGGGTGAAGTATTGGATGGCCTCTTCCTCCTAAACGGATTATGGAGGAAATGCCTTCATGGAGTTGGAGAACATTAGCGCTGCTGAAGAACTGAAACTCCACCTACCCTCAAATCCCTGACTTCACGCGCCAGGAAACTGAGGCTGGGCAGATGAATGTCTCTTCTGCAGGTTACAACCAAAAATATTTACAGATAGATGAATGAACAGATGAAGGAATGAGATAAAGAAATTCAGAAATGGAATTGGGAGAATAAATATGTACACTTGTGGAGCACAAAGTAACGCCAGAGGAAGAATAAGTGATTTAAAAAAATCTCTGTGACTATGTGCCTCAGTCCTCTTGAACTGTTATAACAAAATACAATAGACTAGGTAACTTATAAAGGACTGAAAATGAGTTTTCACAGTTCTGGAGGCTGGGAAGACCAAGATTAATGTAATGGCAGATTCAGTGTCTGCTGAGGGCACGTTTTCTTGTTCATGGATTGTCATCTTCTTGCTGTGCTCTCACATAGCAAAATGGGTGAGGGAATACGCTGGAGTTTCTTTTATAAGGGCACTAATCCCATCAGCAGGCTTCCCTGGTGGCTTAGATGGTAAAGTATCTGCCTGCAAGGCAGGAGACGCAGGTTTGATCACTGGGAGGGGAACGGCAGCCCATTCTAGTATTCTTGCCTGGACAATTCCATGGACAGAGAAGCCTGGAGGGTTACAGTCCATGGGGTAATAAAGAGTTGACTCAGTGACTAATACTTCCACTTCCAATCCCATCGTGAGGGCTGCATTCTCATGATTTAATCACCTCCACATCCTAATGCTATTACATTAGGGGTTAGGGTTTCAATGTATGCATGCTGCAGGGACACAAACATTCAGTCTATAACATTAAATAAATATCCACCCTTCTCAGGTTAAAATGTAGCTACTAGTCATCATTGTTTTTGATCCAGACAGCATCTTCTGAAAGAAAGTATCTTCATGACTCTTCCATATTATTGACAATTAATCATAAAGTGAGAGCTTGAGAGAGCCTTAGGAAGCATGTGGTCACATCCTCATATTTTGGAGATGAGAGACTAAGATTTGTAAAAAGTAAAATGGTTGTCCCAGAATATCCAACAACTACAGGATTATCACAGAAAGAAAAAGCAACATAGACAGACCTTGATCAACTTGTCCCTGGGTACTTTTTCTACTGAAATAAGTCCAAAACATATGTGTGCACACATGCATACCCTGCATTCATACCTACTGTAGGTATGAAGAGTTACTAAATATACTGCTTCAACAGCTGGGATTTTACAGGTTGACTTTTCACAAGGTGCTTGTGGTTTCTTAAAATGTGTTAGGCTCTCTTCTTTTCTCTTCTAAGAATTTTTTTTAATTCAACACAGAATTTAAACATTAAAAGGCTGAATTGGTCAAGACAGTTACTGCATGATTACTTTATAACATCAAATCAAAATTACGGGCAGCAAATTCAAGTTTGGCTTAATATGATGCCAAATCAGCTCACTTTGGTCTATAGTGTTCAAACAAGGTGATCAGAAGCCAAAGCAGCCATCATGAGGCCCTGCTGAAGTTGCACCACTGGGTGTCCATATCAGCACCTGATTAGAGGGAATTCCTATTGAATTCAATAGGAACTAAGAGGGTTTCCCTGATGGCTCAGTGGTAAAGAATTCACCTGCAGGAGATGTGGTTTTGATCCCTGGGTTGGAAAGATTGCCTGGAGAAGGAATGGCAAGCCACTCCAGTAATTATGCCTGGGAAATCCTATAGACAGAGGCACCTGGTAGGCTACAGTACATAGGGTCAGTCAGCAACTAAAAACCAAGAACAAGTAACTAAGAACTGAGGCCAGTTATGAAAACTAGATCCTAACAGCAGATCTGGTAGGCACTAAAACAGTACCATTCTCACTGTTATTCACTTGGCCTTGATTCGTGACAAGTTACTAAACTGGTAACTTAGCCTAACCCCATAAGAGAAAACATAATCTTCTAGATATCCACTGAAAAAATGAAGGGGTGTCCTGGTTGAGCTTAATGGGTCTTTCTTAGAGGTTCCATTCTTGCAGGGACTCACTCATCTTCCCTCTTCAAAGGCCTCTCCACTCATTATCAGCACCAACACTTGTTGTATAGGACTCTGCTGGGAATTGAGTTGGATACTATGTCAGAGACCTCTATCTCGGGGTTGATAATCAAATTAGAGCCAAAACATGCACACAGATGGCTCTATAATCATACACCTGGAATAATTAAAGCACCGAATAAGTTAGTGAAGCAGTAATAATTATGGCATTCAGAGAAGTTCCAAGAAGGGCATTGTGGTAACTTACAGTGGACTATGAGGCTCTTCCTTTGTAGAAATTTAAAATCTGTTTCCACATTTGAGTCTTACATTTCATTATTTAAGACGTGTTTATGGTTTACTCTTATTATAACAAGAAAGGGGAAGAAAGAATACAGAAGAAAGAGTAGGAATTTGAATTCAAAAACACGGAGTACACAAGCACCTATGATGTGGCAGATACATTAAAAAAATGAACTATAATATGCAGTGGAGTAACTGAACCTCATCCTATGGGTTAAATCTTAATTGAAAGCCAAGTATGTGCAGCCAGGATGGGATCCTTGGATGAATGCCAAGAATGCCATAGGCAAACTTGAGCAGGGCCAGGTGAAGGCCAAAGATGAGAACAGTGAGGAAGAACATGATAGGTACTCCCAAAGAAGCAGAGCAAAGAGAAGAGCCTTGCAATAAGATGGTATGCATTGTGGGGGCTAAAGATGTAGGCACATCAGAGTAGACAACTACGAAAAGAAGACTAAGAGGGACATAAATGGAGGTAGGAATGAGAACTTATCTAAGAGATGTTATCTAAAAACTCAGGGAGTTAAACAAGAATAAGAAAGATGTGAATAAAGTGGGAGCAGGAAGGAAGGAGTTTCATTTCTTCTCAGACCAGACATGACAGTGTCAGATAAGGGCTCCATAAAAGCTTCCTTTTACCTGCATTTGTTCCCCATATGATGGGGACATCTCTTTCTTCTCAAGGGAAAAAAATGGGTGCAGAAATCTGACACCAAGCTACAAAGAAGTCTTGTGAGTAAATAATAGAACAATTTGTGCCCACATGACTTCTCTCTGTGCCCTGAAGATAGACATGATAAAGGGAGTCAACTCTCAGAGATCCTGAACATGGGGGCCAACAATGTAATTATATATAAGCATGCATAACTTTCATAATTGCTTCTGAAGAAGAACTTTCAAAATGGAAAAAGAATAAATCCTATATTAAGATAGTATTTATTTAGCAAAAGGAAATATCCATTTCTATAGTCAGATGTTGAAGAAAGATTCAGTAATAATATGACAATGAATTGTAGAGCTAACATATCATGCCTAGGAACTGTGATAACTTGTCCCCATGAGTCCCAATTAGCTAAAAGACTAGTTCTTGCTCAGGATGTATAGGTGATTCATTTTTACTTAACAATAACTAACTGTATCTCCGGGTTATTTGGTTTGTCAAAATGATAATATTCTAAACAGAAAGATGAAAAGATATAAAAATAACCAAGGCATATTTGGTAGTAACATGTTTACATGTTTTCTCTCACCCTTAACCCAAAATATGTTTCTTGGAAAAATACGTTTTCCGGTTGTTTAATAACACAAAACTTCCTGTGGCCACTTAGCCCATTGTTTGCACAGCTAGTCCCTGGAGGCAGCATGGAAAAAGGGAAAGGAAGCAACTAGCCAGTCCTTTAACCAAATCCTAGCCCTGTCACTTAGTTGTATTAATTTGTATTAATCATGGAGTTCCTAAAACTAGTCCTGGTGAAATTGCTTTACCAATATTATGTCACAATAACTCTGTGAGGTGAGTATTATTCTTGTCCTCATTTTACAGATGAGAATTGAAACAGAAAATTTAGTAACTTTGCCAAGGTTACAATAAGTAATGGAATCAGGATTTGGTCCTATATCTATGTCATGCCCCTAAATCCTTATGTCATGTGATCTCTTCTCTCTTGGATTTAGACTCTGAGCAACATAGTTTTTCTGGGCATCAGTTTCTTCATCAATAATGTGGAGGATATACTATCTATCTTGCAGAATTGACATGAAAATTAAATGAGATAATACATGTAGTTCCTGGCCCATAATAAGTAATCATTTAATAGTAACTATTATTGTATTTGATAATGATTGCTTCATAATCTCTAAGACTTCCCTGATAAAATGATTATTTCTTAAGTTATATAGGTACATTTTTATCAGTAAGAATAAAGTTATTCAGTACTAGCTTCTCATTAATAGAAGAATCACTATTAGGCTTCCCTTGTGGCTCAGCTTGTAAAGAATCCACCTGCAGTGCAGGAGACCTGGGTTCGATCCCTGGGTTGGGAAGATCCCCTGGAGAAGGGAAAGACTACCCACTCCAGTATTCTGGCCTGGAGAGTTCCATGGACTGTATAGTCCATGGGGTGGGGAAAAATAAAATCTGTATTGCAGGCAGATTCTTTACCATCTGAGCCACCAGGGAAGCCCAGAAGAATCACAATTGCCATTTAATTTCTATTGCCTATGTACTTTGAGAACAAAATCAAATGCTCAATTAATCAGGCTACCAAACGAATATGAAATGAACCATGATCTCAATCTTGTAATCCATAGAGTAATCCTCCCTTATCCGTAGAAAATAAATCCTCAGATCCCTAATGCATGCCTGAAGCCACATGTAGAACCAAACTCTACATATACTATATATACTTTTTTCCTATACATACATACCTATGATAAAATTTAATTTATAAATTAGTCACAGTATAAGATTAACAATAACTAAAAATAGAACAATTATAACAATATACTATAATAAATGCTATGTGAATGTAGTCTCTCCCTGTCAAAATACTTTACAAATTTAATGCATTTTTCATCTTAATTAATAATCACTTACTGTGGCCATAATTTTTGTAGTCATAGGAGCAACAGCAAAATTAGTAAGCATTTCTTTTTCCTTCACAATATCACGGATAGAAAATTTGTTCTAACTATAAATCTTAGCAACCTCATCATACAATTTTTTTTCCTTTCATTATTAAGTTGAAAACTTTTACCTTTTCACTTAAAGGAAGCACTTTATGACTTCTCTTTGGCATATCTGGATTACCAGCATCGCCACTCTTTGTACTTTGGGACCATTGTTAAGTAAAATAAAGGTTACTTGAACAGGAGCACTGCAGTACTCTGACAGTTGATCTGATAACCAAGATGGCTGCTAAGTGACCAACAGGCGAGATACTCCAGACAAAAAGATGATTCACATCTGGGGCAGGATGTGGCAGGAGGGAAATGGCATGAAATTTTATCATGATAATCAGAACAGAGTGCTTTTTAAAACTTCTGAATTGTTTATTTCTAGACTATTTCATGTTATATTTTTGGACTGCGGTTAACTGTGGATAACTGAAACTGCTGAAAGCAAAACTATGAATAAGGGGGGACTGTTGTAACCAAAAATAGTGGCTTATATTGACACTGAAACTATGTGTCACTCAAAGGAAATATGAGTGAATTGGCTGGCTTTTGGACCAAATTTCCTGTGAGAGACCCTGTTGTTGCATGTGTGCATGCGTGCATGCATGCCAACTAAGTTGCTTCAGTTGTGTCCAACTCTTTGCAACCCTATGGACTGTAGCTCGCCAGGCTCCTCTGTCCATGGGATTCTCTAGCAGAGAATACAGGAATGTGTTGCCAAGCCCTTCTCTACTGTTGTTGCCTACTCTACAGCAATTACCAACTCCCCACGTTCTTCCCCTCCCCATCTCCTTTGCCAAGAGAACCCAGATTTTATTCAGGAGACCCATGGCCATAGGCTTCAAAGAGGTGAGGACACTTCCAGCCCCAAGTGGGAAATCATGATTGACTGAAGCTAATGATGGTGTTCCCATTCTTCATAGGAAGTCTAACAAGGGACTTTTTTAAAAAAGCCCTTTCAAAAGCTTTTCACTTTTGAAAATAAACATTCAAGGAGAAATCTCCCTTTTTGTATTTGCATGTTACACTTGCAACTACAATGGCTAGCTTGAACTCATAAAGGGAAATCTAGAAGATAAATCAATATGGTAAGAATGTCAGAGCAGGATAGAGAGAACA
The DNA here is from genome assembly GCF_023699985.2 of Odocoileus virginianus. NCBI lineage: Eukaryota > Metazoa > Chordata > Mammalia > Artiodactyla > Cervidae > Odocoileus > Odocoileus virginianus. The sequence goes on along the minus strand of NC_069686.1, from coordinate 39,589,038 downwards.
TGTGTGTTTGATGAAACACTAAAGTTAATAAACCCAGAATGTATCCTAACAAGAAACCCTCCAGACTTCCTGTTAGGGGGTCACTTAATTTGTTGTTGCTTAGTCGCTAAGTCATATCTGACTCTTTGTGACCCCAAGGACTATAGCCCACCAGGCTCCTGTATCCATAGGATTTCCCACATAAGAATACTGGAGTGGGTTGCCATTCCCTTCCCCAGGGGATCTTCCCAACCCAGGGATTGAGCTTGTATCTCCTGTATTGACAGGTGGATTCTTTAGCACTGAGCCACCAGGGAAGCTCCAGCTACTTAATTTACACATTGTTTAAACCATTTTGAGTTCTGTCTTCTGAAGCTGAGTACATCTTAACTGATATCCTAACCCCAGAAGACTTAGTCTTGGTTAAGACTAAGAAGCCCGAGATAACAGAGATAGTCCAACTTTCTTGATCCTATGATTCCTCCTAAAGGCATATGACTAAAGAGAGAAGGAGAAACAGCAAATTAGTACAGTTGTCCCTCCTTATCTGCCAGGGATTGGTGCCAGGATGCCCTGAAAATGCGCAAATCCCTTACATAAAATGGCTTAGTATAGTCAGGATCCCACATCCATGATCAAGGTTCAAACAACAGCAAAATGAAATTCAAGGTTAGTTGAATCTGTGGTTGTGGAACCGACCGATCCTGATAGTGGACTGTACAAAGAAAGGGGAGGAACTAAGGAACTGGGAGAATCTTCAGGACCTGACCATTTTCCAGTCACTGACTCTTCCTTCCCATATACATTCTACTTCTCTTGACTACCAACTAGCCCCCTTCAAGCTGCTCATGTTAAATCTCTACGGATATCCCCGGAATGTTTTTAGTGGGACCTCAGATTCAGTTGCAATCCTGTTGGGGGGCGGGGGGGAATGGCCCCTGAACTCATACATCTCTTTAGAATCTACGTCCTTGCTGAAATGCACCTTGTCTCATCCTATACACAAACATAAAGCGCCACCCCCGACTAGCTGTCAGCAAGCTTTCACATATTGGTGATACCTGGAAAACAACTCAGTCAGGTTGCAATAGGGTTGGAAGAGCTTCCCAAGAGCCACTAGATGTGTATCCCAGTGGATCCTGCTGCGCATCGGCAAGAATAACTGTCGCCTGATGGCGAGTGAAGTATAGGAGCTCCTCAGAGCCACCAAATAAAAACGAGGAAAAAGCAGAGACTAACAACAGCCTCCATTTATCAGGGCTGAGTACACGGTTGTCATTAGCAGCTGTTCCTTTCCACTAATGATAGGCAGCAGGATTATATCTGAGAACAAAATGCCCCACAGTACAGTTTGCAAGAATGAAAACATGCTATGGAAGGACATTCTAAAAATCTTCCCTGGAGACTTTTTCTCATCAAACTATGTATGTTGGTACATATACGTGTGTGTATATATATATATATATATATATCTTTATTATATATGTATGTATATATTATATATGTATGTGTATGTGGAGAGATTGATTCCACATCCATGTAAAATGACAGGGGCAATACTTAAATACAGCCCTGCACTAGAGATAGACAAGTTATTCTCCAATCCTATTAATCTATGATAAGCTATATCCAAAAGACACATTCTACTCCCATCTCACCAATGATTATTGTCATCATGAATTATTCTCGCACTTGTTAGTCAATACCTTTTTTCACAGACTTGACTAAAGAACTCTGCCTGCCATTTCAGCTGCAGTTCTTCATTACCACTGCTTCTCATATCCTCATTGTTTCCCTGGGTCTCTGATTTCATCCTTTCCCCCTCTCTTCTTAATCCATCATTCTTTGTGAGACACTGTTGGCTGAGCCCTGCACAATAGACCTTGTCTCACCCTATTTACCATGCCCAGTAAATCTATTAGTCTCAGTACACCATCAGCTTTTAAAAGTGCCCCTTTCACAGGCCCCCTCCTTACCTGTTCTGATGACATTGTTCCCTCTCCCACTGCCCTTTGAACACTCATGTCATTAAGCTCCAATTTCACTTTGCTTTTGGTAATGACAAGATGGCTGCTCTCTATAATCTTACCTGGAGTCTAACACAGAGGACCTGAACAGCGGCAGCCACAAGAGATACCTACTGATTGCTCCCTTTGCCTCTCCTTCCTCAAGGTCCCAGGGCTGCTGTTGGTATTCGCCCAGTCCAAGCTAGTTCACAGATGGCTGTAATCGGTCATTTCATTGACACAGAATGGGGGATATTCTGAATGACATGTGCATTTCTCTCTTCCCCTTTCCTCCTAAGCTTTATGTTCAGACATTTGGATCCCATTTGTTTCCTCAAACATGGACTTGCTGAGTGTATTTCAGAGCCAGGCTCTGATTTCAGTGTTATGAAGACAAGAAAAATGAGGCAGTCCCTTCTCAAGGTGATTCCCATCTGGGGAGGGAAGATGGGAAGGTGGACCTGCTGACCAGCAATGATGATATAAGGAGCTAATTGCTCTATGCAAGCCAGAGGGACTTCAATCCCATTGGCTTGCATTTTGTTGCTGTGCTAAAAACTGCCTGTGCAGAGCAGCCTCAAAGTGGACTATACCAAAACAAGAACGGTGTGCGTGCGCTCCGTCACCCTGTCATGTCTGACTCTCTGCCCTCATGGGCTGTCTTCTGCCAGGCTCCTCTGACCTTGGTTCAAAACCTGATTCAGGTTATTCAGGTTGACTAACCTGAGACGAATCACTTACGGCTTCAACAAAGCCTCAGGGTCCTCAGCCCTAAAGGCAAATAGTACCTGCCTCGCAGGGGGCTACTGTGAGGACAAAATGGAACACCTGGGAGGTTGCTAGCCCCGCACCTGACTCTCCATCATTGTTAACTGGGGTGCAAGCACTTTTCGGAATTGCCAGAAAACCTCTAATTTCTGAGGCCTCGTATTCCTCCGCTAAACTGTTTCTCCTACTAACCTACAACTGATGATTTTTTCAGGAGGGTGGTTTTATTTGAATAAAAGTGTGAGTCAAACCAGCTTCAACTTCACTTGGGTTGAGGCAGCTCAGTGAATTCACGACCCTCACCTTAACTCTGGAGTACCTGCTCCAGTGAGATTTTAGGCTCAGGGAAATTAGAAACTCTTCTGGGAGTTTCTTCATGTCATAAAGTGGAGCTGCACTTATTACCATCAACAGTTTTTGCTCAAGGCTCAAGGGGAGCCAGGGGCCTGAAGAGCACGAGGGTTCTAAGTCAGAAGCCATATCAACAGGCTTTCTATGGAGGCCTCACGTCCATTGCCTGTGCACCAAAGTCCTTGAACCCACCCCTCCACTGCATTTCATTGCGACAAGAGACCCCCACCTCCACCTCAAGGGAAGGGGTTTGCGCAAATATTCTCCTCAACTATTACCATCCCAATCAATGCATGGATCAATTGAAGGGCAATGAAAAATGATTATTGAGCCATATATAGACCACCCCAGCATTTTTAATTACAGATCATACAAGGAAAACAGAACTTCTTTTGTTTTGCTTCCATTCAAGATAATCTTATCAGGAATGTCAGGATAAAAATAATACTGCCGTCAAAAGAATATTCAATGCCCCTTCAGGGACTTTTTCAGAATTCAGAGTGTTGGCACTTATTTAAAAACCAAATACTGAAGAAATGCATAACTTAGAGAGCTCAGGTGCTCAATTAGCAGAGGCTGAGGAAAAGAATGAGTCAGGGAAATGCTTCCCCAGAATGTAACCTAGCCTTTAGCCCCAACTTTTCCAACTCTTGTCAATGAGCTGAAGCCTGGTGTTGACGTTAAAATCATCTGACAACTTCTAACTCAACTATAAGCAGTCAGACATAAGCTACAAGCGTCTATTTTTACACACCAGCAGCAATTCCCCCAGGAGCCCCAGCCTTCCTTTCAGCCTGCTCTTCTGCCATCCCCAAGAACCATTTCCTCCAATGGACTTTGTATTCTCCTGTTGGATGCCTTTAGAAAGTTACTTCCCAGTTCCTAATTACCTCACGCAGCTGACTAATGCAGCTCCTAGGCGCGAACCACTGTGGAGTATCCATTTGAACACTCAGCGCTATCACTGACTGGTGTCCGGAGAGTGGGGGTGGGGTGGGGGTGGGAAGATTGCTTCTGTGCCTGTCAGGAAAACAACAGTTGTTGTATTCATTGGCCTCCCAGGAAACTAGGAGGCCTTGCCATTGTGGATGGGATTTTCCCCCAGGGGATCTGGCTGATGTACCATCCAACACACCAAAGAGGAATGGCTTTATTCCACCCTCTGGTCTCCTTGGCAGGGGTAACATCATTTGCTCAAGTACCATCATCAAGTCTATATATACACTGCCTACCGAAAACATTCTATAAGCCAAAAAGTAAAGCATCTGCCCACAGTGCGGGAGACCCGGGTTCGATCCCTGGGTCAGGAAGATCCCCTGGAGAAGGAAATAGCAACCCACTCTAGTACTCTTGCCTGGAAAATCCTATGGATGGAGGAGCCTGGTAGGCTTATAGTTCATGGGGTCACAAAGAGTGGGACATGACTCAGTGACTTCACAGAAAACATTCTATAAGCCAAAAAGCAGTTATGACAAACACCATTAAGAAACGTTCTCTAGGTAACACAACACAGTGCCCAGCTCCCAGGCCATGGCTTACTTATTTCAGAAACTATTCCAATTGCCAAAAAGGACTCAATAAAGACTTGAGGAGTAAGCGATTCCTTGATTGATCTGGAATTAGTCTATTAAATACTCTGAAATCTGCATTTTGATATAAGAGGGTGGAGTTTTCACAGCAATGGCGTTTGCTGCCAGGGCATTAGCTTGCCCACATTTTACAAAAAAGGGAGGTACTATCACTGAGGTTTCTTTGTTTCATCACACAAAAATATAAAATCTCCCAAAAGAAAAGAAAAAAAAAAAAGAATCATTAAGGGAGGAAAGGAAATGTTCTTATGGGATTTGGTTTTCACCATTAAAGAAAAATCAACATTTTACCTGTACTGTTAGTGGCAGTTTATTCCCAGGTGCCATTTAAGTCCTATTTTTAAAAAGTGATCAACAGTTAATTGCTAGTGTTTTAACTCACTATTCAACCATCTCTTCTTTTCTTTCCACTAATGGTTTCAGAAAACAATCCAGTGTCAGGAGAAACTTTTGAAAGGGCAGAATTGTTTAATGAGTATAAACATGGAAAACAGTTTTCCAATTTAAAACAATAAGTCTGCTGGATGCTACTATTTCTTCCTTAAGGCACCTATCAGGATTGATCTTCCAATATTGATTTCCCCCAACATTGAGCTCACTCGGCCTGGTAATTGGGGGGTAACTTCTACTTTGTGAACTTTACAGGAAATAAAGAGACCCAGAGTGACCTGCCCTCCCTAAGAAGCAGCCACATTGACCCGACATCACAGAACATGTCATTTTGCTTTGGGAAGGTTCTCTTGATTCCAACACTCACCTTTCACACAAATTTCTAGGATGACCTGCACACTGGTTTCTAGAAGTCTGCTATATCAATGAGAAAGCAAAAACACTGAACATATTGCTGCAAGATCTAAGTTTGAGGCCTGGTGCTCCTCTGCAGGGCTTCCTTGGTAGCTCGGCTGGTAAAGAATCCACCTGCCGTGCAGGAGATCCTGGTTCCATTCCTGGGTCAGGAAGATCTCCTAGAGAAGGGATAAGCTACCCACTCCAGTATTCATAGGTTTCCCTGGTGGCTCAGATGGTAAAGAATCTGCCTACAATGCGGGAGACCTGGGTTCAATCCCTGGGCTGGGAAGATCCCCTGGAGGAGGACATGGCAACCCACTCTAGTATACTTGCCTGGAGAGTCCCCATGGACAGAAGAGACTGGTGGGCTACAGTTCACAGCATTGCAGAGTCAAACATGAGTGAGCAAGTAAGCACATCAGAGTACAGTCCCTATGCAAGACACAAATCTTCCTGAGACTCAGGGTCCTCATCTGTGCAATTAAGGACCAGACTAGCATCTCTCACCTCCACTTCAGCCCTTTTCCATGATTCCTCACTAAGGCACCACAGATGGTGTGGCTAGGGAGGGAAAGAGGAAACAAAAGGGGGGTGAGAGTGCATGCAGGTGCCCTAGCTACTGAGCATCTTCCGGGAGGTCATTTTTCCCTTTATTAATCTTTTATCTGATTTTCACCAAGGGGGTAGAATGATTCACAATGAAAAAGGATTCTTTGTGCTTTAATATATAGCAGGAGCTTAGCTGGAGAAGGCAATGGCACCCCACTCCAGTACTTTTGCCTGGAAACTCCCATGGACGGAGAAGCCTGGTGGGCTGCCGTCTATGGGGTCGCACAGTCAGGCACAACTGAAGTGACTTAGCAGCAGTAGCAGCAGGAGCTTAGCTACTTGAACTGAGGAGCCCAACTGTGTTTTCAAGAGGCCCTGAGTCATAATAGAACTAGCTCTCCTTTCCGTGAAAGGATGGAATTACTCACAAATACCTCTAAAATGCACATTTTGTGATATAGTCTTCTCATGCCATGACCAATGATGTGTATCTGAGAAATAACCGTCCAGGACAGAGGCGGACGGCAAGAATAAATTCCTGAAGCTACATCTTCAGCTGAGGCCCATTAGCAGGGACCCATCCCAAGGCAGAGGATCAGGAAAGTTCATAAGACAAACTGAAGCAGAGAAGGAGGGAGGGAGGGAGAAAAAGAGAGAGAGAGAGAGAAAGATATGGCAGGGGGAGATAGGAAACAGAAAAGAGAGAAATAGGAAAGATAGAGAAAGAGAAAGGAAAAGAGGGAAAAAGAAGAGGAGCCTGGGAAAAGGGATTAGGCCATTTTGCTGCTTAAAGAAGAAAGATTGAGAAAGTGTTTGGTATTAAGTCTATTTTTACTTTTAGACTTTTTGTTTTCATTTTTCTATCCACTATAATCCTCTGTTCTGTATCCTATCTTGTTCCTTCAGTGAGGCAATAGTAAACAGTGTCTTGACTTTTTCACTGTTTGTCGGATAGATACTAAGGCTGTTCACCAATATTCCAGATCTCCTGTGAGACCGACCCAGGGTGAGATTGCACTCCCTTGCTCCCTTGAAATGGAGCAGAGACGGTGATGTTTTGTTAATGGAATGTGAATAAAAATAATGTGTATTTCTTTGGGGTGAAACCATTGACTGAGGGGATTTTTTTTTACTTTTACAGATTTCATCCTCCCAGGGCTTCCCCGGTGGCACACGGTTCGATCCCTGGGTCGGGAAGATCCCGTGGAGGAGGGCATGGCAACCCACTCTAGTTCTCTTGTCTAGAGAATCCCATGGACAGAAGAGCCTGGCAGGCTTCAGTCCATAGGGTTGCACAGAGGCACACAGGCTGAAGCAAATAAGCAGTAGCAGCAGCATCCTCCCATCAATGTGACCAGCAGATCTCTGGACTTTGGAGGCTTCATCAGCCTGGGTCTAGACTGAGGAAACCTGGATCAGAGGCCCCAGCTGCCTATAGAGAACATGTGTTTTAAGCAAGAGATAACTTTGTTTTTTAAGACACTGAGGTCGAAGGGGTTCTTCTTATTGCAGCACAACTTAGCCTATCCTGACTGATACATTGTTATTACTGATTATAATTAGTTTAAGGCTATCAGATACTGTTGGTTATAGTACAATTCTGCAAAAATTCCTAATGCTTAAATAAATAATAAGATTTTTCAAATCTTTTCAAACAGATTTTACGTTCTGTTTACAAAGAGTTCTTATGCTCTTCTGGCTGGGTGTGGAGTTAACTAGCTGCAGTTTCATCTAAACAGAATTTTCTATGTATTTATAGGACATTGGGTCTAAGAGGAAATGTTGGAAAAAATACTTTTGCCTTCATCATAGATATTTTCAGAAATTACTATTAGTGAATAATGTTTATGAGTATATAACAGCTGTAAACTTGTCAGAAATAGACATGAAAGAAATAAAATTATTGTCATGATTTTTTATCATCTCCAATACCCTGCAGCTAAGCTCTCAGTGATTTTTAACACCAAATAAAGCCCAGCCAATTCAAAGCAGGTTTATAAACCTAATAATCCTGTGAAGTGGAAGCTGTAGAAATAACTAGATTGATCTAAAACATGTTTAAGATGAGCATTTTTAGCTAAAGGAATTAAATATAGAAGAATGTAGACATATGCAAACATCACCTCACCTTTCCTGAACAAAGCCTTATCCAGCTGTTGGCATCTTTAATGCAAATATATAATCTATTAATATAAAGTCACTAACTTATGGTGGTGGCTTGCATAGTCTGGAAATTATGGCCTTTCTCTGCACTCTAAGCCAGTAACAACTAAATATGAGGGAAGTATCTTCACAAAGTAGGGAATAGATTAGCCACTTCAAACTCCACGTCATTCCCCCATGTTTTGGAAACATCTTGGCAGAAATATAATTGTAGGTCCTTAATCTGGCAAAAAAAAACTTCTAAACTTGAAGTGCTGCCAGATATGAGAGGAAAGCCCAAGAACAGAAATGCAATCATTCTTCAACGCAGGTGGATGGACAGCAGAGAACCTGGATTAGAAACAGCCTGTAAAAGTCAAAGGAAAGTGACAAAGATAAATCTGAGCAGAGAACAGATGTTCATTTCTTTCCATGTCCAGAAGGATTGCTGGTGCTGAACTGAATCAGTTCAGTTGCTCAGTCGTGTCCAACTCTTTGCAACCCAATGGACTGCAGCATGCCAGGCCTCCCTGTCCATCACCAACTCCCAGAGCTTACTCAAACTCTTGTCCATCAAGTCAGTGATGCCATCTAACCATCTCATCCTGTCATCCCCTTCTCCTCCCGCCTTCAATCTTTCCCAGCATCAGGGTCTTTTCAAATGAGTCCATTCTTTGCATCAGGTGGCCAAAGTATTGGAGTTTCAGCTTCAGCACCAGTCCTTCCAATGAATATTCAGAATTGATTTCCTCTAGGAACTGACTAGGACCCCACTTTAAAGGAAGTTTCCCAGACCTACATCAAACCATATCAGTAAGTCCCTACACTGAACAGACTTACATGTTAAGACAGGCTGGTGTCAAATCAATTCTAGTAGAAAATAAACTTCACATCCATTATTTCTTAACAAATTATTTTTCCTTTACAATAAAGAATTGAAAGACTCCCTTTTTCATCATTCTTATTTTTTTCCTTTTGTTGAAAGGTTTATAAATGATTTGTCATAAAGGACAGCTATCTCCACAAAATTCATCTCCACTCCATCTTAATCATAACTTAAAGACTCAAAATATCTTTAGTAAACAGGCATATACACTAATGGAAGTTATAAGGAATAAACACAATATCAACATAAAGTGATTTTATTTACTTTCAATAATCAAAAAAAGCATAGGCCCATAAACCAAAGAAAAGAAAGAGCTTGGCCTTCAGCTATGTAAACACTGCCTATTATTTTTCAGTCTTTCCTTATTGAGAAATAATTTTTCAAATGTTTCTGATTCTCATTTACTGTATTGCAATTTTTTTAAATTATCAAAATATGCACTGAAAAACACAGTACTTTCATCATAATCTTTCTTGTTGTAAAATTCTAAGACAAATACAGTGAACACGCATGCTCATGAGTTAACAAGATAGTTGAAAATTGGTATAATTATTTTTGCTTCTTTTCAACCCCAAATAATAAACCCTCAATTCAATAGAAGACAAAAATATAGTCTATTTAAAGTTAACTAACTCACTTTTCTGGTCAATTTAAAAAGAAGTGTGCTAACACTTCAGTTGTGTCTGAATGTATGCAACCCTATGAACTGTAGCCTGTCAGGCTCTTCTACCCATGGAATTCTCCAGGCAAGAAAACTGGAGTGGGTTGCCATGGCCTCCTCCAGGGGATCTTCCAGACCCAGGGATCAAACTTGCATCTCCTGCATTGGCAGGCAGGTTCTTTACCATTAGCACCATCTGGGAAATCCTCCCAAATGAGGAAGGATTGTCCTCTGATGGGAAAAACACCTCCTCCAGTGGGGTCCAAATCTTTGCGACTCCATGGACTATAACCCGCTAGGCTCCTCTGTCCATGGAATTCTCCAGGCAAGAATACTGGAGTGGGTTGTGATTGGTTTACTCCAGGGGATCTTCCCAACCCAGGAATCAAACATAGGTCTCTGGCATTGCAGGCAGATTCCTTACTCTCTGAGCCACCAGAGAAGCTATTTAACTTACTCTGGCCAATTTAAGAAGAATCAGTGTTCCTTATTATCTTAGGATTTATTATAAAACAATTTGTCCATATTTTGTCTTTAAAATTTTTTACAGTGAATTTTATAAGGTGAATTAATATTTTCCTATTGTAGTAAATACATATTATTAAAGGGAATCAATCCTTTCTTTAAAAATGTATGGTCTTTCGGGGCTCAAGACAAAACATTTCATATCAATTTAGGTGACAGATATAACAAAGATATAGGACAGCTGCTCTCAATAGGATTAGGGGTAAAGATGTAAAAATCACGATGAAGATTTCCTTTTTTTAATTACATATGTCTATCCCCATTTAAGATTCGGGAATGTGTGTGGTCTAGGAAATTTTTTCAGGTGATCCTTAGGTTCACTGCATTAGAAAATTGGGTAACTCTTTGAATATAACAAAGAAGTATTACATGTTTGTATTTTACTAAATTTCCATATTAAAATATGTTTTCCTCTAAAAATTATGTGCAGGGGAAAACTCGATTAATTTACAGAATTGATCCACTGAACTCTTCTTAATTAACGTTTTAACTGCACGGCTAGCTCTGTTTTTCTGTCTATCTATATAGGCAAATACATCGTCTTTGTCTTTCAACAAATTGGAAACACTTGTTTAGAGAATGAATCTGGAGAGTTGACTATCACTACCAAACACTTCTGTCTTGTAGTTAACTGGCTTTGCTGTAGCCTGCCAGGATGAAACAGCAGCCGATGGGCCAAGTCTAAAACACAGAAAGTGAAATGGCTCTATTAAGAAAGAGATTAAAGCATCATGCTTTGTAAACTAGGCTACAGCCCCAAACCACAAAATTATCATGATGCATGTGATTGGGAAGGACTAATTAGAAGAGAGGATGTCATTTTATTTTCTAACCAGCACTCTTTGATCTGAAACCTTGACACCCCCTCACTTGTTGCCTAGCAACACTTCTTTGTATAAGTAAGGTTACTCTATTCCTGCATTGTTATTCAATTTATTTGCCATTTTAAGTGTCCTTATCGTCTTTAAGATTATTCCACCCTAGAGTGATTTGCTTTAGGTTCCAAAATACCAGAGGGCAGTCAATTAAGTGGATATAAACCTCACTGCAGGGCCCACTGCCATCCCCGGATCTGTGCTAAACAAATGCTATAAATTTCGCCTTGGTCTTAGTGATTTTTACTAGAGCCCTCCCCTCCTTCAGCCTCAGCCAACCAGCCTCCACCTCATTCACAAATTGCTGTCATTGCTTTCATCCTGATTGAAAAAATATATGCAGGACTGGTTCTTTTTAACTCAGTGGAAAAATGACTATCAATTTAAACATTAACTGGTGTCCAATCTAATCATGAGGCTAAAAACAGCATTTGCTTTTGCACATTCCATAGTTTCTCAGAAAATCACCACCCAACTAAACTTCACGATTTCACCTAAACCCTAGCAATATGTAAATAGGTAATCAGCCACATTTGGAAACGTATTTCTTAATCAGGTAGTTTAGATGCATAATCACCTCCAAATCAAACCACCATTAGAGGCCATTAACTCTTGAAGGAAGGAAACGCAGTTGGCAGTCAGAATCTATCAGAGAGATGAAGAGATCCCAGCTCCACCTTTAATTTCTGTAGCACTCTGGGTTTATGCTCTTTTGTTCTTTATGCAAAAGAGTTGCTTCTTTCTGTTTCTTTTGTTTGTTTTTTTCTCCTTAAAAAGAGAACTCTGATTCTTTCTTAATGCTGGATAAGAATTCACCAGCTTAGTCAACATATAGTACCTGAGTTCTTAGAAAAGGACCATTACTTGTTTACTGTTTCTATTTTCCCCTCAGTCAGTCATTTAAGAATCGCTTCTAAAGCCAAAAGTTTAAATACCACCAGAATACCAAACTCTAGTACACTGTAATATGCAGTATCTAATGTATAATCTAATATATATACTAAAAACACAATTTGCTCAAAGGAGTAACACAATATTAGCAGTAACACAATATCGCTCATTCCAAAATAACCCCTGTTGCCAGAACCCACATTCCCATTCACTGCAGCACCCAAATAATTCCAAAACGGTTGCTGCAATTCTTTTAGGGTTTTGTAGAGAAAAGGAATTTGAAAGCATTTGTTGTCTATCTCCTACTGCACTGGTTGAGGGATATGATAACAGGTGGACCTAAGTCCTAGGATATGAGACAGTGGGTTGTATGGCCTGCCAAATTTAGATAACTCAATTAAAACAGCCCCATTCACCCACACCAAGAAAAAATGTTGGGAGCTGGGGGAGAGAGGAAGGGCGCACATGGGTGACAACTGCAGATCTTCTTCTCTGGGGTCATTAGCTATGTTTATATTTCTATAGTATAACTGTGTGATAAACTAGCATGGTTATTTTTGCCTCTGCCTCATCACCCAGTGCAAAAGGGCAGAGCAGAGGTGAGTGCCTATAAATTCATGCAGCTGCTGCCTAGGAGAAAGCATTTGGAAAATAACTCAACAACATGGACCTTTATTTCCCTGAAAGAATTGTTCTTTGAGGAACAGTCTCCCCTCTAAACCAAGAGAGCACCCATCCTCCTGCAAAACCTGCCAGGCTTAAAGAGAAGTATAATTTCTAGTTCTTGTGCCAGCCGGAGGTATGCAAAGATTTTCTCAGCAGGAAGTCACTCATAGACATCACATGAATATTTAAACAATGGGAAGCCAGCGAAAAGATTCTTTCACGCTGCAGGATGATAGTGACTTCTGAAATTATCACAATTATCATTCCATTATTGCAAAACAAATGACCTGATTTATTATGCTCTGCCTCTGCTCATCTCTGGATCTCTTCCTGATATATTACACAACCGGTTACTTAGGCATTCTACACAAACAGCATTTGTATCGACTACTTCATTAATATTTTGATTATTATAAATCTCAGGAACTCAATCTACATCCTAGGCTAGAGTCAGCTCTCTCTCTCAGCCTTTCTCCCTGAAGAAGATGGTCAGAAAACTTTAGAATGTGTTATGATGATGTAGCCTCCGGAATTCTGCAAAACAAAGGAGCTCAAGGTATTCTTCCTTCAGTGAAGAAGCACTCCTCACTTACAGCCCACAGCAGAAAAGGCCAACAGTTTTTGCATCAGTAGGAAAAGAAGTTTACATTCAAGAAATCTAGGCAGAAATTCTATCCACTTGCATGATTCTAGTGTATGCAACACAGCCCATCTTCAGAAAAAAAGAAGTTTCCTAATTATTTTTCCTTCAAGAAGTAAAGATTAGAGGAAAAAAAAAAATCACAGAGGAGTAACAACACTGAACTCATTAAGTCATCAGGAAAGTAGCAGTGGCAATACTAAAAGCCAGGTCTTCCTAACCTCTTTTAAATCCTTCAACAACACTAGACAGCTTCACGTGCCCTATTTACTGACCTATCTGTATGGTAGTGCAGGTTTGTTTACCCTCTTAGCAAAACCCAGCAAACAGTAGTTATATCCCACCAGTAACACAGCAGGACAAGAGAGGAATTCGGGACAAAAAAATCAAACAACACACTTGGCAAAAGCAGATTATGGCAATGTGCATGTTCTAATGAGACAACTGATGAGCCATGAGTCAAATTCCCACTTTGTCCACTGGAACATTATTACAGTTTAAAGTGCTTGAAAAAAAAAAAACATGTCTGTAATACACTAATGAGTTTAAGTCGGCTTCTATATCAGGCTGTAGGCTGAAAAGAAAAAATTGTTTTGCAAACGACTTTAGGTTTTACTTGTCCAGCAACAACTTTAACCAGCCCTTTCCTCATCTGGGTCTAATATTTGCTCAGGGGGCATAGAATTACCATTTGCTCTCAAGGTGAATTTTAAATAGGCTGCTCTAGGTAAACTGCCAATGAAACTTTTGGGTGAAATCTCCTGGCAACACCCCTCTCACTTCTTTCATGATACAAGTACCACCCCTCCCCACAGGCCCACTGGGGGGGAAAAAAAAAAAAAAAAAAATCAAGAAGCAAGTGTGGAATTATCAGGACTCTGAAAAGCAACTGACCTTGTGGGACCTTGTGAAGTTCTTATTATAATAAATATTTCTTGAACATTATTATATAAAACATTACACAGATATGGACAAGACACAGTCCTGATCCTCAAGGAAACAAGAATGTTGGAGAAATACAGAAATCAGGAAGAATGAAGGTAATTCATTTGCAGGACGTCACTATATACAGGTAATTTAATATAAATTTGTTGATTGCTTATTGGAGAACTTCATTAGAACTGTATCCAGCAGACAAAGAGAAAGGAGCTAAGGGGTAATCTCATTTTGTGGTTTAGAGGGAAAATCAGACCATCACTCAAGAGCTATTTAAATATGGATTAGAAACATAAAATCAACTCCTAGTCCTTTTCCAACTTCAATCCTGGAAATGAACTTGAAAGAAGAGGAAGTAGTCAGAAAACGGGGGAAATTTGGCAAGTTGGTATGTTCTCTCTCAGTAGATAATAGAGATTGGGGTAGAATGCTAAGAGAGAAATTATTACCAGACCAGAGGTGTGGAGGAAGGCCATGTGTGCCAGAGACAGCTAACTAACTTATCCTGGAACCAAGACTTTGGCTGGCCTGATCTGGAGCAAAATGGCTTGTTACTCTCTTTCCATCCTCTTGTGAGAGGGAACATTTTCATCTCACAAAATGATGCTGAGAAAGACTATAAATTAACCGCAATCCTCTCATTTATTCAGACATATCTTCAATGAATGGATTAACATTTAAGAAGAATGTGTTTATTTTCCTTTGTACTGGGAAGGGCCCACAAGTAGAAAAAAGACCAAAGTGAATCTTGCAATACAACAATATTGTTTGGTAAAACAACAACTCCAGCATCATTTTTTCTAACTAGAATCGAAAACTTTTTCTACATTCTATTTCCCTATTAGTCACCAATGATAAAGAATAACCAAGCAAGGGAATTAAGAGAGAAAGAAAGTAGAAGGAATGAAACAATGGCAACACTGTATAAGTGTACAAATTTAAACCTTTGGAAGAAAGATTTGATTGCATTACAAATATCTTGAAAGATTGATCTGTTTTTTTTTTTTTGACTGTGAAAACTCTCAGTATTCAACTATAATCTTGCTATTGTCTAAATCAGACACATGTCCTACCACAAAACAAGTTGCAATTGGCCTTTGGCACCACAACTGGAATAATACAAGGAGAGATTTTGGCAGACATCATTTAACATTCTCCCATTATACTTTCCAGGATGTTAGTTTTATTTTCTTATTTCCTTGGATCCCAAAGGATTTCTTTTTAATTAAAGGGTAAGGATATTTTCCTGTGAATCCTGAGTTTCTTTGGTCTACTTGCAAGTTGTAATGATACTGAAGAGGTACTTCTACCATTTTGAATCTAAGTCATAACTTAGAGATGAAAGAAATAAACCTCCATTACTGTGGATCAAGATCTTCAGATGCATCAACTCCAATCAGAAAATAGCAATAAATCTAAATTAATAGTCATGTTTTCAAAGAGGTTGCAGATTCTAAAGTATAATTGTGTAACCAAAGATACCTGTATTTGTATTATTGTATTGATGTGATATTAAGTTGATATCATGTGGATTAATTGTTCCTTACAATTAATAAAAAAAGGACTAATTGTTCTTTGAATATTTAGGGAAGTATTTTAAAAATAAAAATTTTATAAAAAGAGCTCTGGTATCACTCCAGTTCTAATAAAACAGAATTTCAGAATGTCATGAGTACTTGGGAAACTTTTTAAAGCCCCACAGGTGATTCTGATGCCCAAAGAAGGCTTAGAATCACACGTCTAGTCTGGCTTTCAGGAAGTAAGTCTTTTGTAATATGAGAAGCAAATGAGTTTTCCGTTTTTCCAAGGTTCCAAGTAGAAGGATGAGGCCAGGATTAAGTTTTCATGGAAAAAATATCATCTACACCCCAAAAGAAGGCACTACACAAGTGATCTAAACAATTTTGAGATATATCCACAAAGATTATCTAAATATTTTCCCCGGTTTCCTGTATTTTATTATTCTTTTAAATAGGAACTCCAACGTCCTCTCTAACCTTGACCATCCAAACGACCAGAGAATACATCCACTCTAGGCACATCATCTGTTTTACAGAGCAGTGCTTTGGGTAGACAATTTGTTCGAGATTTTCACCTTGCAGATAGGTTGACTGGCAGAGAAGAGAAGACCTGAAGAATATAAAACTGTCAAATGGAATCACATTAAATTGATGAGTTCGCAGAACCGAAAGCCTACTGCACCCCTCATAATTTCCCAGTCATATTAAAGAAAGTTTGAAGAAGAAAAGTCTACAAACAAAAGAATCAAATTTCCCAAATATTTGTCCACAGGGTGATAAAGAGTTATACTGAGCTATGTTGTAAACAGACAAGAAAAGGGAAGAGATTCTACAAAAATACAACACTCTCTAACATCAATGTGAGAATAAGTCAATTCTTTAGTGAATTTGACAATAGAGCACAAAATATTCGAGACAAAACAATCTTGCTTATTTAACAAATCAGGAAGAGTCTCTCCCATGTACTGGGCCTTGGGCAAAGTAAATAGCCAGTATTAGTTCATTTAATTAATGTTCATAGCAACTCTATAGTAGATTTGCTATTCGTATCCCCACTTTTGGGCTTCCCTGGTGGCTCAGAGGTAAAGAATCTGCCTGCCAATGCAGGAAACCTGGGTTTGACCCCTGGGTTAGGATGATCCCCTGGAAAAAGAAATGGCAACCCACTCCAGTATTCTTGCTGGGAAATCCCACAGACAGAGATGCCTGATTGGCTATAGTCACAAAAGAGTCAGACACAACTTAGCGACTAAGCAATACCATCACCATCACCATCCCTGCTTTGCAAATGATAAAGATGAGGCATAGAAAAGTAACATACCAAAGACCATATAATTAGTAAGCAAGAAAGCAAGAATGCAAAGCAGCACTCTGGCCCTAGGGTTCATGAAGTTAACCCCCACCATCTACAGTCTCTCATCTGTTACCAAAAAACTGTATGGCAGAAAAAGTTTCTCTATGACTTCTCCCAATATCTCATTTCATTCCTTCCTTTCACCAAGTTAGGACATTTTCTTACCTCCCCTTTCTCTTATCAAAGCTCATGCATCTGATATTTAATTCCTCCGATCTTGATGTTTACTGCTTCATAGAATCCATACTAAGGGTCATCTAATAAAAATAGCATGTTATCTGGCTTCCCTGGCAGTTTAGTGGTAAAATATCCGCCTGCCAATGCAGGAGACACAGGTTCTATCGCTGATCCAGGAAGATTCCAAATGCTGTGGAGCAACTACACCACAACTATTGAGCCTATGTTCCAGAGCCTGGGGGCGGAAACTACCGCACCCACATGCCACAACTACTGAAGCCTGCACACCCTAGAGCCCATGTTCCACAACAAGAGAAGCCACTGCAATGAGAAGCTTGTGCATTGCAAGTAGAGAGTAGCCCCTGCTTGCTGCAACTAGAGAGAAGCCTGCACAGCAGTGAAGACCTAGCACAGCCAAGAATAAATAAAAAATAAAATTATTTTAAAAATTATCATTTGTGATAAGCCCAAAAGTATTATCATTAAAGCAAAGTCTTTAATAATAATCCCAAAATATATAGCATGTTATCTCTTAAAGATAATGGTTTTCACTTAATCACATACTATTAATGCTTAACTCAAAGTAATAATTACTGTAGGATTCTGACCACTGATGCCCATGCTAAGCACTACTGGGGCAGAATGCATATCTCATTTATACATGTATTCTCAGCACCCTGCACAATGTCTGGGACAGAACTCAATCCTAATGTAAGTTTATTGGACTGTAAATGCAGGCCACGATGCTCCTGTAACCATCCCACATAGGCCAACTTCTTCCATAAAAGGCTAGCTGGCCTACCTAATATGAGCTCTCAGAGCTCCTTTGGGCACAAACTACTAAAATACCTCTAAAATGGGACATGTTAGCTAAGAATCTCCTTTTTCTTCTCATAAAAGTAGGCCACACATGTTATATAGGAGGATTCCTATAAGCAGCCACATTCCAGCCATTCATAAGGAACAGAGAAGGAACCTGGGCCCTGAATGTCAAGAAAAGGCATGTGTTGGTGAGAGGAAGCCTAGAGGGAGGTCTTATCATGGGCCAGCTTTGGTGAACCAACTATAAGTTCACGGCAACATGGAGTCCTGGCTCCTCAGGGGAACCTGCAAGTTAAGAAAGGAAAGATTTCTGAAAGCAAAGAGGGATCTAAAATGGGAAATGGGAAAATGACTTTGCAACTTCACAGATGTGCCTAAGGATATGTCTATAGAAAAGTCCCCAGTGAGGCAGATTGTATTTCCCAAGATAGCACAACACAATCTCTCGTTCCACACGTTCTTCTTACAGTGTGACACTGACACTCCTCCCATCAAAAGGCGAGCCTGTGTTCCCTTCCCTTAAATCTGGGCAGGTATGAGACTACAATGTGACTTCCCAGGCTAGGTCAAATAAGGTCATACAACTTCTGTCTGATCCCCCTGGGACACTCACACTTGGAACTAGGCTGTTAGCCAAGGAGTCACATGGAGATACCACAGACAGGTGTTTCAGCCAACAGTCCAGATGAGGTCCCAGCTGGCAGCCAGCATCAACACCAAACATGTGCACGAGGAAGTCTTAGAGATGGTTCCAGCTCCAGCCACCATCCGACTCCAGTCCAGAAGACACTCAAGAGAGAACCAGCTCCCTGAGCCCAATGAACCCTCAAAACCATGAAAAGCAATAATAAACCAATTGCTATCCTTAGGTCATTAAGTTCTGGGGTGATTTGTTATGCAGCACTAGTAACTGAAGGGGCTTCCTAGGTGGTGTACTAGTAAAGAATCTGTCTGCCAGTTCAGGAGACACGAGAGATACAAGTTTGATCCCTGGGTCAGGAAGATCCCCTGAAGGAGGAAATGGCAGCCCTCTCCAATAATCTTGCCTGGGAAATCCCATGGACAGAGGAGCCTGGTGGGCTACAGTCCATGGGATCTGAAAGAGTCAGACATGACTGAGCAACTGAGCACACACAGACGCACACACACACACTAATCATTGAAATGCCCAGCCTGAAACAGGCTTAGGAGCCGCTTTATGTTAACAGGAGGATTAAAACCCAAAGAAGATTTAGGTTTTCTTAGTAAAGAGGGAGAACTGAAGTAATCCAGAAACTAGGTGGGACTGGCTGAGTCACAGCAGCCAGAACAACTCCTTTTCCCTTTCTACAAGTTCAGAAGCTATAAAACCTCCCCTGAGAGCATGCTGAGTTTGCCCAGAGAGAAGCCACCTCAAAGATGATTAGAATGTAAGTGGATAACGAGCCATTTGAATTATCTGCTCTAGTTCAAACACATGCTGTTGCCAATATGCTGTGGCAGCCAGCTAACATCTGAGCATCTTTAATTTAAATTGCATATACTTAACTTGAAATGGCATCTATACTCTGAAACTAGGAATTTACTGTACCATCATCAGATCATAGGAGAAATCATCTTTTCAGGAATTTCCCAAATTTGCCTTTTTATTGCACTCTAATGTGGCAACAGCTTAATGCCTGATGGCTCCCGAGTCAAATGTTTCAGAGTATGAGATATAACTCCTATTCCAACCCGTTTGTTAATACACATGCTGCTTTTTGTCTACATATGTGAATGGAATGATTCTCAGAAGCTTGGGTGTCATTCCCTCAAAAACACCAAAATCATATCTATAACCTTAAATAATAGACACATTCACAAAGCCAACATTTAACTTATCAAGCTTTATCAGCGACAAACGTTTCAAGGCAAAAATCTCCAAAGGAAGCTGGACCCCCCCCCCGCCAAAAAAAGCTTATGACAGAAAATTGAGACTGTACTCAAAATAAAAATAATAAAATTTTAATATTGCATCTGTGGAGCTTAAATTCTAGGCTCAGGATAAAAACAAACAAAAAGCAAACATACCAAAAATGTGTGTTAGACCTAGTTATAGTGCATTAACTGTTTAAAAACAGACTGAGAGATTATCATATTAAGATGACTTCTCATTAGCCATCATCCTACCTGACCTCTGACATATTTAAAACTGCTGACCATATAATATCTAACATGTTCCTGCCCCTGCCCCAAAGCTTCTTTCTCCCCTGGATTCTTACAATATGCCATCCATGCTTCTTTTCTTGCTTTCTGTGAAGTAGTTTCTAGAATCTAGACCGACTTGATTCGTACCCTCAGTCAGTCCCTCAACTAGCTTTACACAAGATTTACACAAGCTGAATCATCTAGTTTCAGTTTCTACATCTGTAAAACAGCAATAATAATGACACATAATGTACAAAGAATACAGTGATGATCTGATGAAATAATGCATATAAATGACTAAGTGCAGAATAAGTACTTGGTCAATGTTAACTATTATTTTAATGTTTCTTAGTGGTACTTAGTGTCTTTTGTTGTCATCTTTCTCCACTACTAGTCCCTGAAAAGTTGGTAATCCAAAGGGATCTGTTCTATTCTTAGCTCATTTTCACTCTGTCTGAATTATCTCATCCCCTTCCATAGCATCAGTCACTGCTCAACATGTCAGTGATTCTTCAGTCCTGATCTTTCACCACATCTTTATTTCTATCTGATTACTGTCACATCCTACTAAAGAAACCAAGCCATGACACTGTGTGTCCAGTTCCTGAGAATATATATCAGAAGTCCTAGAAGTGGTCTGTAAATAGATCAGACTATGGGTCATCAGTCCAAAAAGCCAGAAGACCCTTATGGTCATCTCTTTTAGGAGAACAAGGTTAAGATCCAGGCTTTGAGGTCAACTCTGTGACAATCTAGCAGGCAAGGCAGCCCTCTGTGTTCTGCTATACCAGATTTACCTGTCTTGTGACAGTCTCTACCTTTTTCCACACAACTCTCTGCCCTGGGAGATCTGCATGGTCTACATCAAGGGGTTCCCATGCCCCCCAGCTTTTAGCTGGGCTGGCTATTGAGGACTGCTGGCAGGATACTGGAGAGAGGAAAGAGAGAGAGGTTGGCACACCCTTAGTTCCTCTCTGTGATGTCATCTCTCTATACTGATTTCATTCCCCAACTAAATATCACAGCTTCTTTCATGGTAACACCTTCAGAAGACTCTATTCTGTGGTATTCTTGGTCCCCATGCCACCAGCCCCAGGGCATATCACTAACTTTCACGTAACTCTGAATACAGTTCCTTCATTAAAACTTCCTCCTAACCTAAGTATGCCATCTGTCTTCTGCTAGAACCCTGACTGAAATATCTACCTGCTTACTAGTATTGCCTTTCCTTTTAAAAAAGAAATCTGTAAACATTTCCAAAAAAAATTTATGATAAATATAATAAAACTATGCTGAAAAAAGGAAGAAAAAATTATCCATAATCCCATCACACCATTGGAATGTTGATATATTTCTTTGCAACATTTCTGATACATACTTAAGTTGGCTGTAATTAAAGTATTTATAAAATTTCATGTCATTTTTTTCAATTAATATTATAGAATAAGCATTTTCCATTTTGCTAAATAAACTTTATAAACATCATCTTTAAAATTTGCATAATATTCTATTAAGGAGATGTGCTGCAATTTGCTTGATTATTCTCATATTATTGAACATTTGGCATGCCCTTTCAAATGACCTTTCCAATGCACATATTCACACATACCATTACACATATGGTGATTTCCTTTCCATTTCTCTACTAGCTTTGCTAGAGGGCAATTTTTAAACTTCACATATGTTCTATAAGACAAAAGCATTCAGGTTTACAGCAATCTTTCGTTTGAAAAAGATTCCAAGTCTTGTGCAATGGAAGGTACAATAAATTTGATATCAGAAGTCTATGGTTCAAGGCTCAGATTTTGTTGTAGTCTCCATGACTACAAATCCTTCCTAGAAGAGGTTAAACGGTTGATTTTAAATACCCTAAAAGTTTAATATGCTCCACAAATGATTCAGACTAGGGTCACAGTCATAAAGATGAAGACAGTGGGGAGATTATGAATCTTTAGTTTGGAAGAATGAGGTCTTAGAGATCATCTGATTTATAATGCATTCTGTTCTTCCCCCACCATTCATATGAGGAAGCTGAGGCTCATGGAGACCCTGTGACTTGCTAAGTCAAAACAGAATATTACTTCTGAAGCCTGCACTCTTCCTATACCTGGTGATTCCTGGCCTAGTGCTTTGTTCAGTGTTCCAATGAATCTCCTGAGGACAGCAGCTAAATATCTGCAGACCTGCTTCACTCATTCCTAGGATATAACTCTTTCATGTTAATATCATGGTTTTCTTTTATTTTGCTATTATTTAAGCTTCCTCACAATGCTTTTGCATTAGACGCTATCACTGATTCCTTCCCATGACTGTATGCAAAATTGCTAATATAAATAGATTTAAATGTTCTTATGAAAAAAATTAGAAATAAGTAAAATTGTCCACATAGCTTTTTCCAGTGGCCAAAACACCTGAAAACAGAGGGGAAGCATTGGAGATAAAATTGAAAACAAAAAATGAGAGCTAAGAGTGAACCAAAATAGAGCTGACACTGAAGTTACACTAATAGACAGTGGTACTTCAAACCCATCACTGTAAAGTTCTGCAGACACTCTAAATCATCAGCAGCAATCTGATCATTATGCCATCCATACAGCCATTCAAAGGAACTGTCTCATACATCATTTCATTTTCTTCTCACACTAACCCCTTGAGGTAATCACAGCAAGATTTCTCACTGAACAGATAAAGAAACAAAGAAGTGAGATGACCCGACCTTGGTATACACTTCTCTGCATAAGTTGGTTGCCCTAAACAGAAATTAGTCAAAGGGGATGAGCACCCTAAAGTTAGATCATCTTCCTGTCTCAAGGGAGGGTCTTCAGAGCACAACATCTGGCTGGAATGTGGAGTCCATAGCCACATGAAACTTGAAGCCCTGAATGTTTTAAGTAAAGAAAGTCTGAAATTATACTTTCTAGTTTTCTTGGGTCTCAAGATTCATCAATAAAATACGCAGAATGCACTCTTCTAAGAATATATTCTCCCAGCTCCTGAAAACAGGGTCCAAAACTAAGTTGTGAAGCAGGCCCCTCTATCAGTTCAGCTCAGTCACTCAGTCATGTACAACTCTTTGTGACCTCATGGACTGCAGCATGCCAGGCCTCCCTGTCCATCACCAACTCCTGGAGTTGACTCAAACTCATATCCATTGAGTCAGTGATGCATTCAACCACCTCATCCTCTGTCATCCCTTTCTCCTCCCTTCAATCTTTCCCAGCATCCAGGTCTTTGCCAAGGAGTCATTTCTTCCCATCAGGTGGCCAAAGTATTGGAGTTTCAGCTTCAACATCAATTCTTCCAATGATATTCAGGACTGATTTCCTTTAGGATGGACTGGTTGGATCTCCTTGCAGTCCAGGGGACTCTCAAGAGTCTTCTCCAACACCACAGTTCAAAAGCATCAGTTCTTTGGTGCTCAGCTTTCTTTATGGTCCAACTCTCACATCCATACATGACTACTGGAAAAACCATACCTGGTGACTGTAGCTACGAAATTAAAAGGCCCCTCCATAATTACTTCTAAATAACTATATAAGTTACAAATTCAACATCAACAACAAGGCACTGGCAAAATGAGAAAGTAGAAAAAGAATAGTTGGTGTCCCTCCACTTTGTTGAACCACAGTGTTAAACTAAAAAGGATCTAAAAAATACTCTAGTTTCTACTGTCTCTAGAATTCAACCTCTAGTCTTGTTTTCCACATTCCCTATCTTGCCTGTCCATAGGTTCTCTCAGTGTCATATCCCGAGGTCTATGGTCCCTCAGAGACATTGGCAGCATCCCATTATTCTCACCTCTCTTACGTTCATTTTCTGAGACTAACGTCACCATCAACAAGAAAGATCCTGCCAATGAATAAAGGAGGATAACACATTATCGCTCTGGGAGAGATTTACCCAACAGCCCTACTCCCTTCTTCCTGTTTGTTAGATGAATTGTAATTGTATCAGATCATTTTCTCATTTTATAGGCTCAACTTCCCAGACTCCCTTGTATGTGACTGATTCTACCCCCATGAGAGATAGGGTCATTTTGTTAAAAGGAAATTCCTTTGACTCTCACTTGGTTTTCACATGGTATGAGAACTAAATGCTTAAAGTCATGCTTACTATTTGCAACAATAAGATGACTGTTATCAAGATTAAAAAGCCAATACCATGAGACTGATAGCTCAGAAAGGTAGGAACTTTACAGTATCTTTGAGCAGGTAAACGAAGTTTGAGGTGACCTGAATTCCAAATCCTTGTATACCATAGATATTCTTTGGTTGGATGGCTTTTTGATTCATCTTACAGATTAATGCACCCTAACTGATACATCCTTTCAGGTAACACAAGCATTTTGACATGGGTTTCAATGCTTCAACCCAAAAGACGGACTAAGGACATTCATTATGGGATTCTGGAGCCTAAGAGGTATTTTTTGAGTAAAAACATCACCTAAAGTGCTTATCACAAGTATCCCTATACTTCTTTCCCTAAGCTCTGCCTAAGGTTTGTTTGTTTGTTTTAAAGATAGAAGAGGAAACATATCTTCAGCAGAGCCTTCAAGGGACATATATGCTGAAGTGAAAACTGAAAATATTATTCACCCAATCATGTCCAACTCTTTGCAACCCAATGGACTGTAGCCCACCAGGTTCCTCTGTCCAAGAAATTCTCACTCTAGGCAAAAATACTAGAGTGTATTGCTATTCCATTCTCCAGGGGATCTTACCAACCCTGGGATCAAACACAGGTCTCCTGAATTGCAGGCAGATTCTTTACTGCCTGAGCTACCAGGGAGAAATATATGCTAATTTCCCCACAATAAAGCTCTGCCTATTCCCAAAACAAGTCTGATGTAAAACTGAATGGAACATATCCCAGCAGCAACACCAATCCCACCATCAAAAGACAAATACCTTATTCATCAAAAGCAAACAGTTCCAGAGAGACCAAAATGCCTCATTATCTTTTACAAATTTACCTTGGTGTATTTGACATCTAGACTGCTGACTCCTTGTTGAGTTTTAAGTGGTATAGGCTGGAAATTTCCCTTTCACTAATAGATACCTCAATTTTTGAAAGGCTAATGTGAAAACTCAATATGCCAGCATATTTGGAAAACTCAGCAGAGGGCACAGGACTAGAAAAGGTCAGTTTTCATTCCAATCCCAAAGAAAGGCAATGCCAAAGTATGTTCAAACTACCACACAATTGCACTCATCTCACACACTAGCAAAGTAATGCAGAAAATTCTCCAAGTGAGGCTTCAACAGTATGTGAACCAAGAACTTCCAAATGTTGAAGCTGGATTTAGATAAGACAGAAGAACCAGAGATCAAATTGCCAACATCCACTGGATCATAGCAAAAGCAATAGAGTTCCAGAAAAACATCTACTTCTGCTTTATTGACTACACCAAAGCCTTTGACTGTGTGGATCACAACAAACTGTGGAAAATTCTTCAAGAGATGGGAATACCAGATCACCTTACCTGTCTCCTGAGAAATCTGTAGGCCAGTCAAGGAGCAACAGTTAGAACCAGACATGAAACAATGGACTGATTCAAAATTGGGAAAGGATGGATATGGTTACCCTGTTTATTTAACTTACATGAAGAGTACATTATGTGAAATGCCAGGCTGGATAAAGCACAAGCTGCAATCAAGATAGCCGGGAGAAATATCAATAACCTGACAGATGCAAATGACATCACCCTTATAGCAGAAAGTGAAGAGGAACTAAAGAGCCTCTTGATGAAAGTGAAAGAGGAAAATGAAAAAGCTGGTTTAAAACTCAAAATTCAAAAAACTAAGATGATGGCATCCAGTCCCATCACTTCATGGCAAATAGATGGGGAAACAATAGAAACAATGAGAAACTTTATTTTCTTGGGCTCTAAAATCACTGCAGATGGTGATTGCAGCCCTGAAATTAAAAGACGCTTGCTCCTTTGAAGAAAAGCTATGACCAACCTAGACAGCATGTTAAAAAGCAGAGACACTACTTTTCTGACAAAGGTCTGTCTACTCAAAACTATGATTTTTCCAGTACTCATGTATGGATGTGAGAGTTGGACTATAAAGAAAGCTGAGAGCCGAAGAATTGATTCTTTTGAACTGTGGTGTTGGAGAAGACTCTTGAGAGTTCCTTGGGCTGCAAGGAGATCCAACCAGTCCATCCTAAAGGAAATCAGTCCTGAATATTCATTGAAAGGACTGATGCTGAAGCTGAAGCTCTAATACTTTGGCCACCTGATGGGAAGAATTGACTCATTGGGAAAGACCCTGGTGCTGGGAAAGATTGAAGGCAGGAGGAGAAGGGGATGACAGAGGATGAGATGGTTGGATGGCATCACTGATTCAATGGACATGAGTTTGAGCAAGCTCCAGGAGTTGGTGATGGACAGGGAGGCCTGGCGTGCTGCAGTCCATGGGGTCACAAAGAGTCAGACACTACTGGGAGACTGAACTGAACTGCATGTAAAAACTGTGTTTTTGTCATGGGGTGAGCCTAGTGAGAAGAGATAGTTTCTGAATGCATGGAAACCATCTGTTTAAAATTTCTTCCAGTGGTCACCCAGAAGAATGATTTCTAATTACCCTAGTAGGGCCTGAACCTTGGTTTTAGGACTGAGTATTCCAGGTCATTATCTTAAACGCATTTGGCTTCCCTCAAAGTTTCCTCAATACTTTTTACGGAACATGGATAATTCTATCTCTAATTACAGTAATACATAGGCATTTCTCATATCACTCTGTAGAGGACAAGATTTTTAATGGTAAAAATTGGGGCTTTTTAAAGCTACTTACACCAATCAATACTTAGAAGTTTTTCACTTTTTATTTAAATTGATTAGGCATCTTTTCTTCTCCTACATCGCACATTTATATCTACCACAGGGGAAAGGATGGCAAAATACCTGATGGAAAGACAATTTTCTGAATAAGAATATTCACCATTCCTAAGTCTAATTTTGAGGTCATAGTTCTCTCTTATTGAAAAAATTTAAAATACAGATACAACTGTTCAAGGACTAAAGTTTTACAATCCCACTCCAAAACCAAACCAAAAAAAAAAAAAAAGATCAGTCATGAGTTGGTTTCAGATTTAGATGTCTTTGCTGATATGCAATTTGGGAGTTATAATAGAGCCATGTGGCCTCTGCACATTAAACCAGCTGTTTCTCTGCCCTGTTTCCTCATTAAATTCATCCCATGACTCCATCACTCTTGTTCTTTTTGTTGTTTTCTATTTCTGCAGACTCAAACTTTTTATTCTCTGCCACATACCCTCCCTACTTCCTTGATACCTTTATCATATGCCTTTCCTCTCACCTGGATACCATGAGGTAAGTCCCCACCTCCTGACTGTGAGCATCCTTTGGCCTGTCGAGTACTCAGTTCCCTGTGGCATATTCATTTGTTCATTCATTCATACATTCACTCAAATCCCTGGTCTGAGCTCTTATTAATTCCCAATTCCTTAAGACACATGTCTATTTCTCCCAATTGCTTAGAGATAAGTTGCATGTGCCTTTTCCTTTATCTCAAGTGTACAGCTGTCTGTTGTTTTCCTTCGTGGTGTTCATATCTTCTGGGATCTTTGTCACTCCCTATATGACCCCTATGGGCTGTCAACCTAGAAGGTATTAATTGTTTCAGTTCAGTTCTATCTCTCAGTCATGTCCGACTCTTTGCGACCCCATGAACCAAAGCACGCCAGGCCTCCCTGTCCATCACCAACTCCTGGAGTCCACCCAAACCCATGTCCATCGAGTCGATGATGCCATCCAACCATCTCATCCTCTGTCGTCCCCTTCTCCTCATGCCCTCAATCTTTCCCAGCATCAGGGTCTTTTCAAATGAGTCAACTCTACGCATCAGGTGGCCAAAGTATTGGAGTTTCAGCTTCAACATCAGTCATTCCAATGAAAACCCAGGACTGATCTCCTTTAGGATGGACTGGTTGGATCTCCTTGCAGCCCAAGGGATTCTCAAGAGTCTTCTCTAACACCACAGTTCAAAAGCATCAATTTTTTAGTGCTCAGCTTTCTTTATAGTCCAACTATCACATCCATACACAACCACTGGAAAAACCATAGCCTTAACTAGACAGACCTTTGTTGGCAAAGTAATGTCTCTGCTTTTTAATATGCTATCTAGGTTGGTCATAACTTTCCTTCCAAGGAGTAAGCGTCTTTTAATTTCATGGCTGCAGTCACCATCTGCAGTGATTTTGGAGCCCCCCAAAGTAAAGTCTGACACTGTTTCCACTGTTTCCCCTGTTTCCCCATCTATTTGCCATGAAGTGATGGGACCGGAAGCCATGATCTTAGTTTTCTGAATGTTGAGCTTTAAGCCAACTTTTTCACTCTCCTATTTCACTTTCATCAAGAGGTTCTTTAGTTCCTCTTCACTTTCTGCAATAAAGGTGGTGTCATCTGCATATCTGAGGTTATTGATATTTCTCCCGGCAATCTTGATTCCAGCTTGTGCTTCTTCCAGCCCAGCATTTCTCATGATGTACTCTGCATATAAGTTAAATAAGCAGGGTGACAATATACAGCCTTGATGTACTCCTTTTCCTATTTGGAACCAGTCTGTTGTTCCATGTCCAGCTCTAACCGTTGCTTCCTGACCTGCATACAGGTTTCTCAAGAGGCAGCTCAGGTGTTCTGGTATGCCCATCTCTTTCAGAATTTTCCACAGTTTATTATGATCCACACAGTCAAAGACTTTGGCATAGTCAATAAAGCAGAAGTAGATGTTTTTCTGGAACTCTCTTGCTTTTTTGATGATCTCTGGTTCCTCTGCCTTTTCTAAAATCAGCTTGAACATCTGGAAGTTCATGGTTCACATATTGCTGAAGCCTGGCTTGGAGAATTTTAAGCATTACTTTACTAGCGTGTGAGATGAGAACAATTGTGCAGTAGTTAAGAGCATTCCTTGGTATTGCCTTTCTTTGGGATTGGAATAAAAACTGAACTTTTCCAGTTCTGTGGCCACTGCTGAGTTTTCCAAATTTGCTGGCATATTGAGTGCAGCACTTTCACAGCATCCTCTTTCAGGATTTGAAATATCTCAATTGGAATTTCATCACCTCCACTAGTTTTGTTCGTAGTGATGCTTCTTAAGGCCCACTTGGCTTCACATTCCAGGATGTCTGGCTCTAGGCGAGTGATCACACCATCGTGATTAATAGGTCGTGAAGATCTTTTTTGTACAGTTCTTCTGTGTATTCTTGCCACCTCTTAATATTTTCTGCTTCTGTTAGGTCCCTACCATTAATTGTTTAATCTAAATGTAAAAGAGAAACAGTTAAACATGGACTGTAGGATATTTTTCCAGTTCTGGGATGCATTTGCTGTAATCTAGTGATACTCTGTTTCACCTTCATGTAATGAATGGCCATGGAAAAGATGCAGAGAGGAGACTAGAAATGTCTGGATCCCATTGTATGCTGATCAACAGAATTCATCTCAGAAAGTACTCAATAAACAACTTCTTCCAGACAACCCACAATTACATTAAGGAAACAGGTCATTTAAGCTGCCACCTTTAAAAAACAGAACTAGCTAATATTATATATAATCTATTATATAACCAGTCAACCCTACAAAGTATAAAGAAAAATATAAGACTTCTGAACTTAAGTAATTATAAATTATTTGAACAGATTATGAATGTTTAAGAAGAATGCAAATGAGGGTAAATATATTCTGTTTCAACCTTTTGTACCTTCTACATTTGATACTAACCTGTAGACAGTGCCTGTGTGCCAGCAGTTTCTATTCTCTTAGGCATTCTGTCCTCCTCATTGACTATTTGGGGGAAAAATCCAACAGCTCCAAGCTTGCTCTCTAAACGGACATCTTGAACTTCAGTCAGAAAGTCAGTTCAAATCTCAGGTGTCTCATGTAATGGATTTAGTGTTGGACACAGATTTACCTACATCCTTTTCAGACTTTGCATTTTCCACAGCCGCATCTCAGAAAACAGGCCTGTCTCTTCAGTGGGAGGAATATGAGCCCAGATGAGCTCAATGCAAAACCAAAAGCAGAAAGACTTGCACCCTTAGAATACCAATGGACAACTTCAAAGTTGTGCTTCACACTCTTGCTCTTTGAAGCTTAATTATTTTGTGCTTTCCCAGGACATATGGACAGCACTTGACTTTTATACAGAAAACAGCAAACTCCAGTTATCTGAGTTGAAAAATTACTTGCTTAACTGCCCTAATCCTTCCTTCATTTTGAATACTGTAAACAAAATTAAATAAAATTATATAAACAATAACAAAAAAACCCTCTCCATCTATAACAGATGGACCCAATCCATCTCAGTGGATAACATCTCATAAATGATTCATTGCCATTGTTTCAACCTAAAACCTTTTTGTATTTTGCACATCTAAGTGAATAACCATTAGTAAAGCTTTATGCATTGCACTGTGTAAATTACCTTGGGTCTGTCATAATCTAGGGAGTAGCACTGATATTTGGGGGCCAGGGGAGGTCTGTTCTAATTATCTCTGTGCTGAATCTCTTATCCTGACAAAAGCTGCAGGTTACCAAGCAGAATTAGATTCCACTCCAAACCTGATCTGGGCTTCTTCTTTAATATTTCCAAATGGAGCACATGTCTTATTTAACACCTTAACAAATAAAAAGAATCTTTATTCCATAGGCCCTATACATATTTTATACATTTGATAGTAACATTAATTGTAATAAATGCTTGAAACAAAGCCCTAAGGAGATACCTGAGCTTTCAAACAAAGTCCTCCATTACCTTAGAAATGTATCTCAAACTAACAATCCTATTTACCTGGTACAGGTACAAAACAAAAAGAAGACTTCTAAGGTAGTCAGTCTTGCTTTTACTCAACTGCTGAATAAGAAAGCAACTGGCTCCAAATAATTCCAGGCCTTACTTCAGCTCTCCAAAGCACTGGATAAGCCTCTGTTAAGGCAGGCTTCCTTTTTCCCACAGCAGCATTGTGAAGTGGGGTGTCAAATTCCAAGGATACTATAGTGATGGAGTCACATAGGATGAAGGAAAGACGAAAAGAGGGAGCTGAGCAGTACATGTTGGGGCTACGGAAGTAGCACCCACTTTTGGCAGAATAGAGAAATGGGTGGGAGACCTTTGCTTCCCTTCCCTGTGTTTCCAATTCCTCCCTATGTATCCACATTATGAGGCAAACACATGGCTGACAACAATGCCCAGTCCCATACCTCGCCACTTTCATCAGAACATACTTCTCACTCATCCTATCTTCTCCAACACAGTTAGGCCAGTGCTAGCTATTCATTAACCGGTTTGTAACGCAGTTAATGGCTATTGATTCTTCATGTATTAGACCTTGGAAATAATCATCTGGCTTCTTAGGGTTCACTTCACTGGCAGAAAAAAAGGAATTCTAGGGAGGAAGATATCTTCAAGATCTTCCCAAAGATCCCAAGTAGGGGATCAATAATGTCACATCATCAAGGACTATATACTCTGATGTCACATTATTTGCATTTTAAATTAAGGCTGAATTGAACATGGGCTGTGGAATATAATGTAGCCTGGTCATTATAGTTTCTTCTTAGACTCATGAAGATAAAATATACAGAAAAGCTATGTACTAAATGTACACAAATATGACCAGGATAAATGTTATCAAGAAAGACAAGAGAAAATTTATCAAGAAAATGAAAGAAGAGAGAAAAGGGTATGCAAATTACTCTGGAGCAAATGAAGAAAGGTTTTAAAAATGCAAACAAACATTTTAAAGTGGGTTGACTCTTGCCCCAGTTCTGAACCATGTTGATAAATAAAACAAAAATGGCTAATTAGCATGAGTGGATCCTTAACAACATACCACCCTATGAGTCATTTTACGGTGTTTTTAACAAGGAAGGTCATTAATACAAGACAACACATGCCAAATAAATAATTTAGACAGGAACCTACTGCACATGGTTTGGGGTTTCTTTGCATGACCTTTGAAAGTAGTGGCCCCTTGGCATAATTTTTTACCAATGAGGATGAAGTCAGGTAGAAATGCTCCTCCCATTCTAAAAGGGAAAGGAACACTGTGGCTTAGACCTGGATCCAAAGAAAGGATAGGGAGAAGGCTACCAGATCAACACATTCACAACCTTTTCTGTTTCCTCAGTCCTAGGCTTAACTGCAGAGCCCAAAACTCTGACCAGAAAAAATGGGGCTTTTCTCTTCTCCTCACCTGGAGCACTGGCAGGGAAAAAGTACCGTTGTGCCCATGCAATCACAATGCAAAATTCTGTCTGTAATAAGCACAACTTAGTGAGAAGTCTTAGGCTCAGTTTGAAAGCTTAACTAAATTTTAACAATTGTAAATGTGTTCATTTTCACTCGCTGGCACTATGGCATGGCAGTTAAGTCACACTCTGGAGTCAGTCAAACCCAAGTTAAGTTATAGCCATTCATTAGAAACCTTGAGCCTCAGTTTTTACATCTGTAAAATGGATGTAATAAGGGTATCTACCTCACAGAATTGAAATTTAAATAAGATAATAATTCTCAAGTACTTAGCTTCAGGCTCATCTGACATATACTAAATGTTCAAAAAGTCCTGATGATTACTATTAATATTATACAAATTTCTATAAAAGCAGCAGACCTTGATGAGAATACATACTTTGGCTGCCATGCACATTTTTCTAGGAAGCAGTAAAAAAGTAACTAATGTCTCCATTCCTAGAGCCACCTTGATCAAAAGATAATTAAGTAAGACAAAGGGAGAAATGGTCAATGAAGCCAAGAAACCAAGGATTTTATCACAGAAATGATCCGAGGTCAGGTTTCAATATCTTAACACAGGTAGGTAAAAGAGCTGCCTGTGAAAATGTCTTCAACATTTCATTCCAATAAGTATAGCTTGTATTAAAAACTGCTTTGAAAGATGTTATTATTTAGAAAAACTTGGTAAAGCATTCACAGGATTTCTCTATATTATTTCTGACAACTGCACATGAATATACAATTTTTTCAAAATAAACTTCACAATTTCATAGTGCTTGACCCAGAACATGGCATTACAGAATGTGTGATTCAAAAGAGATATGGGAGACAAACCTAACCTTTCTTTGACAATTAAAGAACTGAAAACTAGGAAGATTCATCACTTAGTTAGTAGCTTCTAATCAGAACTTGTTTCACAACCCACTGTTGCTTCTACTCCACCCATCAGCATGTTTATATTGTGTGCTCTGCTGATTGCTCAGCCTCTTGATAGAAACCAAAAATCTGTGTGTCATCACCTTAATTCACACATAAAAGAAGGAAGGTACAAAAGTATATTATTATCTTAAAGATTTATGATTCTGCATTTCTACCTGACTCGAAAATATGGTATATAATTGTTTTCTAGGGTTGCCGTAACGAAGTATTACAAACATCACAAACTAAATGTTAATAGCTTAAAATGACAAAAATTCATTGCCTTGCCAGTCTTGAGGCTATGGCCTGAAATCTGGAATCAAGATGTCAGCAGGACCATGCTGCTTCTGAAACCTGTAGTGGAGAGTCCTTTTAGCTCTGGTAGCCCTAGGTATTTGGCTTAAAGATGTTATCACTCTGTCTTTACTCTCTGTCTTCTTGATTCTTCACACTAATCTTCCCCATGTGAATGTCTGTTCAGTTCAGTCTCTCAGTAATGTCCGACTCTTTGTGACCCCATAGACTGCAGCACACCAGGCTCCCCTGTCCATCACCAACTCTCAAAATTTGCCCAAACTCATGTCCATTGAGTCAGTGATGCCATCCAACCTCAGTGAGTGTCTGTGTCTCTGTCCAAATTTCCTCTTTGAGCAGGACGCCATCACACTAGATTAAGGCCCACCCTAAAGACCTCATTTTAAGTTGATTACCTCTGTGAAGACCCTATTTCTCAATGAGGCCAAATTCTGAGGTACTGGGAGTTACAACTTCAATATATTTTGGGGGGGACAGATTTCAGTCTGTCAATGTGGTTTTTCTTTCATTATTGCAAATATAATAACAAAAATAATAATAACTATATTGTAGAGTTAACACTGTGATAAGTGCTTTGGTGTATTATCTTATTTAATTATCATCACAATGCTCTGAGTTGTGACTATTATTATCTCATTCTACAGATACAGGAGGGATTTGGACCCAGATCCGTATGCCTTCTAAGGCCAGATCTTACCTATTACACTATGATGTTAATTGGTCAGCTTTCTAATTATCTTGTTTACTCCTAATTCCAGAGATTAGTGATTAT
Organism: Odocoileus virginianus; assembly: GCF_023699985.2. Taxonomy (NCBI): domain Eukaryota; kingdom Metazoa; phylum Chordata; class Mammalia; order Artiodactyla; family Cervidae; genus Odocoileus; species Odocoileus virginianus. The sequence goes on along the minus strand of NC_069686.1, from coordinate 39,554,481 downwards.
TTTTTAAGTAAATCATTACCTTTCATCACAGTAGAAAAAGCATGTAAGAATACTAATTAAATGAAATTCAAGAGCAGTGTGTTTGTCAATGGTCATTAATCAATCTATAATCAATGGATAAACTCTCTGCTAAACAATTAACTTGTTAGAAAATGTGTAAACCAGGCAATTCCAATTACAGTAGATATTAACCAATAGTGAGGTGTAGAGATAAAACATTAGGGACCAGCACACCACCCTCCACATAATTATATTAGCAATACATCTATTGTATATGTAATGAACTTCCCTAGAAATCAGCCCCCTGGGACCCTCAGGTAATTGGGAATTGTTGCTTTCTGCTTGATTTAAGAAATAATCAGTTTTACTAATAATAAATGGAAAATCTAGTTGGAAATGAAATTGTAAGCAGCAGGATACAAATCAACAATTAATAAAATTGTTTCAGGTTCAAATATGTGATTTGTATTTGATGCCACAGTACTTTTGGAAGGGAGAAGAATGACCCAGTCCAGAGGATCTTAACATCAGAGTCCTACTGGGCTTCAGAGACCTGTGAATCATTCCATGCCTGTATGCACACACACATATTGGACAGGAATTCACAGCTTTATCAAATTATTTTAGGGTCTGTCCCACAAGAAGGATTGAAATCCAACCCCTCTTAATGCAAATGAGCAAATCAAAGTTCGGGTTTTTAAGACACCCACACACTGTCATGTGGTCATTAATGGAACATCTCGGACAAGAGCCCAATGGCCCTAAGCCTGGAGACATATCTCCTAAATCAAAAGTTTAATAAACTGTGGATCTGACAATATGAATATGGTCCACAAACTACTGGAAACAAAGACCAATGTCTAGAGAAAGCAAGCATTGCCTTAGCACTCCACACTGCAGTCCAATAATTCATGAGATGTAAAAGTGCCACTTTAAGCCATATATTTTAAGGTAAATGTTGACAATCTACCAATATTTATTTATACTTTAAAAGAATTTCATCCTTCAAATACTCATCCTTCAAATAATATAAAAACAGAAACCTCAATTAAAATAGTTAGGAGACCAGAAGGAGGATCTCTCTTGCTCTATACAGACAGAAGAGCCCAACATGTAAAAAAAAATTTTCTCCTCTTGCCTAGCAAGAACTCAACCAGTAAGAGACTATTGCAATTCAGTTAATAAAAAGCCACTGTACTTCAAAAATCTCAATTCCTTCAATGGACTCTTTGTTCACTGTGCCCTTCCAACTTCCTTTTTCCCTCTTTAAAAGAGTTCTCCTCTCCATGCTGTGTAGACTCACATGTGGCTTGCCATGGTTGCAGGTCCCAAATTGCAATCATTCGCTAACCCCAAATAAACCCACTTTTGCTGGATAAATAACCGGCAGTCTGTTTTAGGTCAACATTTTGGTGGTCCATATGGGGATCCAGAGAAGACCACTACTGACTCCAGAACTGGTGGGCAAACAGGTTCAATATGCATATCGAGTCCATAGTTGCTCACTAATTTTTTTATTGACCCTGGGGGTTTGAGGGAAGTCTTTCTCCTAGATCTGAGTCTCTGACCTCTTTGCACTTTGAAGCTCTCTAGATTTTATTTGGGATCTTTTTTAAGGCTTTATCCTTTCTGGTTAAGGGCTTGTGTAGTATCAGAGTACCCCCCCTTTTTTTTTTTGTTTTAATCAAGCTCTTACTGAAGAAACACGGCTGTTTCATTGGAACTGTGCCTGCAGTCTAGCCTTCAGTCTGACTACTTTTAGAATGGAAGTTGGTCTATTGGAACTAAGCTGTTAAGCCTTTCACCTGACTCCTCAGAATTGGCTATTTAGTTAAAGCTGTGCTGACCAGCCTTTGGCCTGGTCCCTTTGGGTCTAGACTGTTTCTATAGGACTGATTGGTCATAGGCCTGCAGGCTGTTAAGCTATCTCAGCTATTAGACTGTTTGAGCTGTTAGGTTGTTTGAAAATTATGCTTTCATCTAAAGAAAAACATCTGAGAAATAGAATCCCAGTCATCTAAATATTTTGAAGGCACCCTTCTTTTCAGGTACTTTGGCCAATTTCATGTTTTAAGATTAAGATTCCTTTCGCATGTGCATTTGTAACTAAATGAACCAACCTACCTAAAGGCAACTTAGAACATCAATGGCAATTATGGGGATATTTAAACCCCCAAACTTAATTTTCTTAAAATCAAATTGGACAATCATAGCTCTAAATGTTTTAAACTAAATGGAATACCTATATCAATTAGTATTTTGGGGTGTCTAAATGTTATCAAGTGCCTAAAATTGCCTCTCTGCAAAATAAAATTTTAAGATCAACTGAGGCAAAGAAAGAAAGAGAAAATGGCTTCCAAAGCCTCATGCTCCACTCCCCTGGTTTCAGGTACCTTCAGCCCCCTAAAAAGTCTTCCCAGCATCCTCTCAGTTCCCTAAGATGGAGATCTGAGGGACTACTGGGGCTCTTCCCAATCCTCTCTCTTAATAAGCTTGGAGAAACGTTTCTCTAGATCAGGAATGAACGCCTTCTCATCCTAACTGACATCAGAACCACACTCTCTGCTCGATTTCACTTATTATTAAGCAGCCCCTACCCTGGACCTTCCCTGCTGGCTCAGATGATAAAGCGTCTGCCTGCAATGTGGGAGACCTGGGTTCGATCGCTGGGTCGGGAAGATCCCCTGGAGAAGGAAATGGCAACCCACTCCAGGACTCTTGCCTGAAAAATCCCATGGACAGAGGAACCTGGTAGGTTACAGTCCGTGGGGTCACAAATAGTCGGACACAACTGAGCGACTTCACTTTCCTTTCCTTTCCACCCTGGAGTAGTAAAATAGTTCAAATAGCGAGAATCTCTAATGAACTCAAAAGATTTCTGTTTCTAAAACAATTCCCTTTTGTTTAGGTTCTGTGAATAGAGGAAAACAACAGAAGGGGAAAGACTAGAGATCTCTTCAAGAAAATTAGAGATACCAAGGGAATATTTCATGCAAAGATGGGCACAATAAAGGACAGAAATGGTATGGACCTAACAGAAGCAGAAGATATTGAAAAGAGATGGCAACAATATACAGAACTATACAAAAAAGATCTTCATGACCCAGATTACTACAATGGTATGATCACTCACCTAGAGCCAGACATCCTGGAATGCGAAGCCAAGTGGGCCTTAGGAAGCATCAACAAGAATAAAGCTAGTGTAGGTGACCGAATTCTAGTTGAGCTATTTCAAATCCTAAAAGATGATGCTACTAAACTGCTGCACTCAATATGCCAGCATATTTGGAAAACTCAGCAGAGGCCACAGGACTGGAAAAGGTCTGTTTTCATTTCAATCCCAAAGAAAGGCAATGCCAAAGAATGTTCAAACTACTACACAATTACACTCATCTCACAGACTAGAAAAGTAATGCTCAAAATTCTTCAAGCTAGGCTTCAACAGTACATGAATCATGAACTTCCAGATGTTCAAGCTAGATTTAGAAAAGGCAGAGGAACCAGAGATCAAATTGCCAACATCCACTGGATCGTAGCAAAAGCAAGAGTTCCAGAAAAACATTTACTTCTGCTTTATTGACTATACGAAAGCCTTTGACTGTACGGATCACAACAAACTAGAAAATTCTTGGAGAGATGGGAATACTAGATCACCTAACCTGACTCCTGAGAAATCTGTATGCCAGTCAAGAAGCAATAGTTAGAACTGGACATGGAACAACAGACTGGTTCCAAATAGGAAAAGGAGTACATCAAGGCTGCATATGTTACTCTGCTTATTTAATTTATTTAACTCTGCTTATTAACTTATATGAAGAGTACAACATGTGAAATGCCAGGCTAGATGAAGCACAAGCTGGATTCGAGATTGCCAGGAGAAATATCAATAACCTCAGATACACACATGGAACCACCTTTACGGCAGAAAGTGAAGAACTAAAGAGCCTCTTGATGAAAGTGAGAGGAGAGAGTGAAAAGTTGGCTTAAAACTCAGCATTCAGAAAACTAATATCATGGCATCCGGTCCCATCACTTCATGGCAAATAGATGGAGAAACAATGAAAAGAGTGGCAGATTTTATTTTGGGGGGCTCCAAAATCAGTGCAGATGGTGACTTCAGACATGAAGTTAAGACACTTGCTCCTTTGAAGAAAAGCTACAAGCAACCTAAACAGCATATTAAAAAGCAGAGACATTACTTTGCCAACAAAGATCTGTCTAGTCAAAGCTATGGTTTTTCCAGTAGTCATGTATGCATGTGAGAGTTGGACTATAAAGAAAGCTGAGCACCAAAGAACTGATGCTTTTGAACTGTGGTGTCGGAGAAGACTGTTGAGAGTCCTTTGGACTACAAGGAAATCCAACCAGTCTATCCTAAAGGAAACTAGCCCTGAATATTCATTGGAAGGACTGATGCTGAAGCTGAAACTCCAATACTTTGACCACCTAATGTGAAGAACTGACTCATTGGAAAAGACCCTGATGCTGGGAAAGATTGAAGGCAGGAGAAGGGGACGACAGAGGATGAGATGGTTGGATGGCATCACTAAGTCAATGGACATGAGTTTGAATAAGCTCCAGGAGTTGGTGATGAACAGGGAAGCCTGGCCTGCTGTATTCCATGGGGTTGTGAAGAGTTGGACATCACTGAGCAACTAAACTGAACTGAACTAGGTACTGTGAGAGACACCCATCCTTTTCCATTAGTTCCTCACTCATATCTATTTATTAGACTGAGACTTCTTACAGAAGTATCATACAAAAAAACATTTTTCTCCAAAGAGAGTGAAAAAATTCTAAAATTCAACAGTAGCCATCAGTATAACCAACCAGGTGATCATTTGTCCCTATTGAATCAGCTACCATCTTCCTTGTGGGAAAAATTTTCAACTGATATTGGCAAAATCCACAGCATACCTCCCTTTAAGACTCAAATAGATCCCTCAAAATCTCTTCCCAAAATTAATCAATACTCTGTAAGTAAAGAAGTGTTTCAAGGTATAAAGTCCATAATAGAGGATTACAAGGCTCAAAGCTTCATTATCTCTTATACCAGTCCTGTAACTTTCCCATTTTACCAGTGAGAAAATGTAAGGGACAAGGGTGGAGGATTTTGCAGGACCTCAGAGCAATAAACAACACTGCTATACCTCAACACCCTTTTATCCCTAACCCTTATCTGTTACTAGCATCCGTGCCCACCAGGCATAAATTCTTTACTGTAATTTACTTATGTAGTTCATTCTTTAGTATTCCAGTTAATGAATAAAAGCCCCACACCTTGCAACCTGGAGATTTCATTTATTGGAAAAGACTTGTCCAGAAGTACTCTCTTCATTCTCACTGGAAAGGCCTCTGTCAGACTGTAAACTAACCCTAGTGCGGTCGTCTCCAGGATAAAGACTCTTAGGTTCCTGTGACACACCTTAAGAAAGCACCTAACCCTCACTGAAGTAAAGTGAAGTGAAGTCGCTCAGTCATGTCCAACTGTTTGCGACCCCAAGGACTGTAGCCTACCAGGATCCTCAGTCCATGGGATTTTCCAGGCAAGAATACTGGAGTGGGTTGCCATTTCCTACACTTCATCTGGTCATCTAAAAGTAAAGTTTTCTTCGAATTGAAGCAGACAATATCTGATGAGACAACTTTCCCAAGTCATTAAGCCCACGTCTGTTGGAAGTTTGTCTGCTAAATCTTTGATGATGACATAATATTTCAGATGATCTCCAGTGTCTATGATTTTGATAACATATGGAAAGTGCCTGAGAGTTCTTTTCTACCTCTCCTTGTTACTTGAATGTGACCTCAATAGGTTACCAATCTGTGCCTTTCCTCCTCAACATGGGACACACCTTACCTAGGAATAGTCCTTCCTGGCATTGAGGGACAGAATGACTTGAAACCATAAAACCTGACTCTTGATCCTTGTTGCTTTTGAGAAAGATTTTGATCAAAAGAGGGAAATGTAAAATTATTAAACAGATCCCCCTCAATTAAAATAGAGCCAGAAGACCAGAAGGAGGAAGTCTCATGACCTATAACAATAGCATAGCCCTCCAGGAAGGGGAAAGACTTCCTCTTCTTGCCTGGTAAAAGCTCAGCCAGTAAGAACTGTCACAACTCAACCACTGAGAAGCTACTGTGCTTCAAACTGTCAATGTTTCCAATGGACTTTTTGTTTACTGTAGCCCTCTGAACTTCCTTTTTCCCTCTTTAAAAGGATTCTCTTCTTTTTGTTGTATGTGGCCTTGCACATGGCTTACCATGGCTGCAGAACTTGAATTGTAATTCTTTGTTGATCCCAAACAAACTCATTTTTACTGGAGAAATAATTGGCAGCTTATATTTGTTTTAGGTCAACAGTAGTATATTTAAATGGAACGTAAAGGCAACTTCCATTCCTCTCCTCCCTCTTTTCTCACTGCCCACTCCCCTGGAGCTGCAACTAGTCATATTTGCCAGCAGCAATAATACAGTCTCTTTCCCTATTAAGAAACCTGCTATGATTTGTAAAGTAATTAACCAGCATTCTACAGAGAATGCATTATCTAAAGCACCCACAAAGCTTTTCCAGTGAGACTAGGCAGAGCACTCTGAAGGCTAATCTGGAAGATGTTAAGGATTTACTAAAACAATAACTTAATTTTTTTGAGTGAAAATAGAAACCCCCCAAATTAAGGACTTAACACTTACCTCCATTTTCATATTATCCTTGGACTAGGATAATAGTTCTAGTTTACATTTTTCAACCCAGTTTATACAGCTATGGGATTCTGAGCAGGACTTAAACGTGATCTGATTTATTGAAAACCTTACTGACTCATGACTGGAGTTTCTAATTCCCACTGAACCCTATGCAATTCTTCCATGCAGACCACACCACCACTTTTGGTTTCCCTAATGCCAATGTTCAGCCGCCTCAAGATATAGAGAGGCCATGTCCTCTCTTCTTAGTTCCATCTCTTCCACCATTACTACCTTGTTTTGCCCTAGAGGAACAAAACAACTGGGGATCAGGCAACTGCATTGGCCAGAGACCAACAATCTTATTTACTCTGAGGGGCTTTACTTCAATATATCTTTTCCAACACATCTCATGGGTTTTACATATCCATAGGGTAGCTTTCACTTGATTATATTGGACTAAGATAGAGTGAGATCTGTGCTTCCTTCCAGGGTTGCCAAATACCTATGCTTGTTGCTTAGATGCTACAAATTGACAAGAGGATGCTCTGTGTGTTTATATTTGAAGTGATAAGGAAATATATGTGCTGTTTGCTGCCATGACAGTGAGGAGGCTTTGATGACATAAATGTCTGCAGAAAGATGAGTGAATTGGCCCTTTCAGAGAGCAGGACTGCCAAGAAACTGAAAGTGGGGGTAGTGTCAGCTTCAGGGAAACACAGTCTGGCCTATAAATTAGGCAAATCACTTCTCCTTATAACTGTAATTTTAAAATTGATTTTTATATTAAAATAGACAGATAGATAGGACATTCAATTAACATGCCTCACCTTTATCTCCTTTAGTTGAAATTAACCCCCTATTTAAAAGCTCTGGGCACACTGAAAATGAATTTAACAAATTATTTGGAAGTTCCTAAATCCCTGATTAGAATCAAATCATTATGCTTTTTCTATTGCAAGCATCAAAAGGCTTTTTAAGAGAGGTGGGAAGAGGAGTTAATTTGTTGGGGAAAAAAGTATGTCATTTTAAAAATAACAGAAAAGTCTTTACACTGTTGAGCACCAAAATTCATTTCACATTCACAAGACCAAACTCAGGATCTTCCATCCTCATACCAATTTCCTTATTTTTTTGGACAGCTTGATTGTCATCCACAAATTAAGAAATCAACAATTCATTCACAAACATTTATTGAGCACCTACAAAGTACCATGCAATAGCTGACAAAGTCTTTCTAATCGAGCTACACAAGAAATCAACAATAAATAAATGAAAATAGCCTATATTGTCATATGCATTGCTACTAAGATATATTGAATATAAAGCACAGTAAGAGGATAAACACCAGTTAATATAGGATGATAAAAGAAATCCTCTCCAAAGCAGTAACTCTTGAGTAGAGGCCTGTATGGCTGAAACAGTAATGCCACATGAACACTGGGACAGAACATTCCAGAAAAAGTTAACAAACAGCAAGGACCAAGGCCCTTGGATAAGAGAGCTGCTCTCAGGGGATCAATGTAACTAAGTCATGGGGAGCTTGGGTGCTAGGAAGGAGGTCAGAGAGGCAGCCAGATGTGTAGCTTCTTATGTAGGCTATAGTAAAGAGGGATTTAATTCTAAGTATCACTGGAAGCTATTCAACGGTTTTGAGAAGAGAAATGACATGATCTGCTTTATATTTTAAAAGAATTTCCATCCAATAGGAATTAAAAATCCCTTTTAATTCTTTCCTATTTTCAACCTTTATCTTTTGTTTCCAAATTCAGTTGATTCTTCCTCATGTATCTATCCTTCTGTTTCCAGTCCCATCCTAGATTTCACCTATGTTTCCTTATATGCAGACCATCACAGCAATCTTCTACTTGGTATTCCTATCCCCAGTTTCTCCAAGGTCTATAATAGAAGTGCCAAATTGATCTTCCCATAACATCAACCTACCTGTGTTATGATTCTCCTTTAGAATAGGAAGCAATTTGCTCACCACTGAGCATACGAGAAAGTACAAATTGTCTTCTCTCTCTTTAATCAAGAACATCAAAATATGGCTCCAGTATTAATATTAAAGCCACCTTCAAAAAAGCAGCTAATTGCCCCACCTGCCCCTAAATGTGCAAGGCTCATTCTTGATTCTCAGCCATACCCTTCCCAAAATGACACTTTTTCTTCTTTTATATCAACCATATATATAATTTGTCCTTTGAGTCTTAATTCAAAGGGCATCCTCTTCTTTAAGAATCTTCTCAATGACATTCCAACTCAGAATGTCTGAGGTACACACATCCAGCACCACCTAGTTTGGTATACAGTTTCATTCTCAACATTGAGAGATATGTACTTGCTTCAGATAATTATATGTTGTCCTCACAATAAAACCATAAGCTCATAGGGGCCTTATTACTTCTACAACCAACTCAACAGCTTACACACATTTGGCAGAGTGAGTCTTTGAGAAAGGCTTAGAGTCATAGAACTTTTAAATGAAAGAAAAGTTAGAATGTTTCCATTTCTGGACCCTTATTTTATGTGTAAGAAAATTAGGATTCAGCGATGTGAAGAGCTTTGTCCAGGGTCACATAGGTAATTATTGGCAGAAAAAGAACTCAAAACCAGGTCCAAAGGCATCATGCTGACTGGATCAAAGAATCAGTTCCAATAAGTTATCTTATTATTACAATGTTCTATTTATTATGGCTACAAAATTTCCTTCTTTTTAACACCTTTTTTTTTTCTTCTCACTGTTGTGGTGTGATTAGATTACCTCCACAAATTACAAAAAAAAAAAAAAAATGATTCTCAGTGACAAAAGAAACCAGCTCAGGATGGCTTTAGCAAAAGGGAAATTATTAGAAGATATCAAAGAGGTCACAGAATTGATGGGAGGTTTCATAACAGATGGAAAGAACAAGCACTCTAGAGGGCTAGGAGGTAGGCTTCACAGTCACAATTCCAGCATAGGGTGAATTTGAGCAGCCCAGCAGCACCATAATGAATGCCGCCACCCCCCACCCTGCCATGTGCATGCTCAGTCATGTCTGATTCTTTGCTACCCCATGGACTGTAGCCTGCCAGGCTCTTCAGTCCATGGGGTTTTCACAGCAAGAATACTGGAGTGGGTTGCCATTTCCTTCTCCAACCGTAAGTAATGAATGACCCCAAATGCTTCTTCTATCCAGTATCACATGTTCAGGATTCAAAGACCCCTTACCATCCAGAGAGTGGCAGATCAATCAACTGTAGGTACCAGAAGATGGGGAGAGGAAAAGTCTGGACCCTTCAGCTTCCACAGTAGAAATCAGAAACTATAAACAACACTTGAACCAACATCACTCATGAATGGGCTTAATAATCCAAAAAACTAATTGCTAATAATGTTAGGAGTTCAAACAAATTTCAAATGCCCACCTCACCCACCATCTCTATAGAGATCATAGAAAGTTGTCAGCTCTTCAATTCCATTTCTTCCTAGAATGATAGAGCAGAGTAGGGAAGGGATAACGGTGGGTGAAGAGACATACAAAGATGTTGACTGCCTTGCAATGAGTTCCACTACTTACTTAAAATGGGTCAGAATCATATTATATTTGATAAGATGCCAAAGAATAGGTATAATTACATCCCTAAACCCTTGATTTTCAAACAGGGAAACTGACTCAAAGTGCTACCATAACCAAAAAGAGGTAAAACCTGAATGCTCCCAAGATATATATATGGATGCAAGTGCTCATATTTGGTGTTGATTTCTTAGCCCCTCAGTAAAATCAAGTCAATTATTGTTAACATAGCAAAAGATTACTTTACCATCAGTTCAGTTTAGTCACTCAGCCGTGTCCACCTCTGCGATCCCATGGACTGCAGCACGCCAAGCTTCCCTGGAGCCTCTCGGAGCCTACACAAACTCATGTCCATCGCGTTGGTGATGCCATCCAACCATCATCCTCTGTTGTCCCCTTTTCCTCCTGCCTTCAATCTGCCCTGGCATCAGGGCCTTTTCCAGTGAGTCAATTCTTCACATAAGGTGTCCAAAGTATTGGAATTTCAGTTCAGCATCAGTCTTTCCAATGAATATTTAGGACTGATTTCCTTCAGGATGGACTGGTTGGATCTCCTTGCAGTCCAAGGGACTCTCAAGAGTCTTCTCCAACACCACAGTTCAAAAGCATCAATTCTTTGGCGCTCAGCTTTCTTTATAGTCTAACTCTCACATCCATACATGACTACTGGAAAAATCATAGCTTTGACTAGATGGACCTTTGTTGGTAAAGCAATGTCTCTGCTTTTTAATATGCAGAGTAGGTTGCTCGTAGCTTTTCTTCAAAGGAGCAAACATCTTTTAATTTCACGGCTGAAGTCACTATTTGCAGTGATTTTGGAGTTCAAAAAATTAAAGTCTCTCATTGTTTACAGTTGTTTCCCCATCTATTTGCCAGAAAGTGATGAGACTGGATGCTACAATATTAGTTTTCTGAATGTTGAGTTTTAAGCCAAATTTTTCACTCTCTCTTTTACTTTCATCAAGAGGCTCTTTAGTTCTTCACTTTCTGCCTTAAGGGTGGTATCATCTGTGTATCTGAGGTTATTGATATTTCTCCCAGCAATCTCGATTCTAGCTTGTACTTCATCCAACCCAACATTTTTCATGACGTACTCTGAATATAAGTTAAATACTCAGGGTAACAATATGTAGCGTTGATGTACTCCTTTTCCAATTTGGAACCAGTCTGTTCCATGTCCAGTTTGTTTGTTTGTTTGTTCCATGTCCAGTTCTAATTGTTGCTTCCTGACCTGCACACAGATTTCTCAGGAGGCAGGTCAGGTGGTCTGGTATTCCCATCTTGTTCAGAATTTCCCACAGTTTCTTGTGATCCACACAGTCAAAGGCTTTGGTGTAGTCAATAAAGCAGAAATAGATGTTTTTCCAGAACTCTCTTGCTTTTTTGAAGATCCAACGGATGTTGGCGATTTGATCTCTTGTTCCTCTGCCTTTTCTAAATCCAGCTTGAACATCTGGAATTTCACAGTTCATCTACTGTTGAAGCCTGGCTTGGAGAATTTTGAGTATTACTTTAGTAGTGTATGAGATGAGTGCAATTATGCAACAGTTTGAGCATTATTTGGCATTGCCTTTCTTAGGGATTGGAATGAAAAGTGACATTTTCTAGTCCTGTGGCCACTACTGAGTTTTCCAAACTTGCTGGCATACTGAGTGCAGCACTTTCACAGCATCATATTTTAGGATTTGAAATAGCTCAACTGGAATTTCATCACCTTCACTAGCTTTGTTTTTAGTGATGCTTACTATATGCCTAAATTTTATCAGGGACTTTTTATATATTATCTCATTTATTCTGCAGAAAAAATCATATAAATTCAGTATTATTTTTCCACTTTTTAGGCTGAATAACTGAAGCTCAGAAAGTCTCAGCTAGAATTTGAAGTTCAATGGAATTGATTCTGAAGTTTCTGTACTTTCTGTAATGTTATTGAAGAAATAGGACCATAAGCAGTTCATACAGCTCAAATCAGAAAAACAAACAGCCCAATTAAAAAATGAGCAGAAGACCTAAACAGATATTTCTCCAAAGAAGACATACAGATGGCCAATAGGCACATGAAAAGATGCTCAACATCACTAATTCTTAGAGAAATGCAAATCAAAACTACCATGATGCTTCACCTCACACCAGTCAGAGTGGCCATCATCAAAAAATCTACAAACAATAAATGCTGGAGAGAATGTGGAGAAAAGGGAATCCTACACTATTGGTGGGAATATAAATTGATATGGCCATTATGGAGAACAGTATGGAGAGTCCTTAAAAAACTAGGAATAAATCTACCATATGATCCAGTAATCCCACTACTGGGCATATACCCTGAGAAAACCACAATTCTAAAAGACACGTGTATACCAATGTTCACTGTAGCAGTATTTACAATAGCTAGGACATGGAAGCAATCTAGATGTCCATCTACAGATGAATGGATAAAGAAGATGTGGTACATACATACAGTGGAATATTACTCAGCCACAGAAAAGAATGAATTTGAGTCAGTTCTAGTGAGGTGCATGAACCTAGAGCTTGTTATACAGAGTGAAGAACATCAGAAAGAGAAAAACAAATATTGTATATTAATGCATATGTATGGAATCTAGAAAAATGGTTTTGATGAACCTATTTGCAGGAAGGAATGGAGATGCGGATGTGGAGAACTAACTTATGGACACAGCTGGGGAAGGAGAGAGTGGGACGGATGGAGAAAGTGGTATTGACACATATATCCTACCATGTGTAGAATAGGTGGCTGGTAAAAAGTTGCTATATAACACAAGGAGCCAGCCTGACACTCTGTGATGGTCTCGGGTGGGACATGGGGAGGGAAGGGAAGCTTAAGAGGGAGGTGATAAATGTATAATTATGGCTGATTCTGCATTGTATGGCAGAAACCAACACAACATTGTAAAGCAATTTTCCTCCAGTTTAAAGATAAATAAAGAAAGAAAGAAAATAGGATATTTGGATCTAAGTCCTGGCTCTAGCAGCTATAGGTCGATAATTTTGAACAAGCCACTTTAATTTCTCTGTGGCTCAGTAACTTTCTCTGGAAAAATAACTAATCACTACCCATTCTCCCTCATAAGGCTGTTAGGAGGAATACATGAAAGAAGCCTGACAACTGTAACTGTAAACCAAATGAGTCTTTGTAATTATCATTATTGTGATGTGTCAGACAACTGGAGACAAGTAGAATACAGGCTCAGACACAGAAACTTTATAATAATCTGGGTGTACGTGGAATCCTGGTGCGGCAGGGAAGGGGTCCCAGAACATAACTTTGCTCTAACTGTGTGTGAAATGGAGTAGCCAGAAGCATCTGGAAAGACTGTACCCAATAGGATCTGAAATTAGGATGTCATTTTCCTACTGTCTTGCTACAGGAATGAATGAAACCAAATCATTGAATTTAAGTATAATCTCCTTATTCTTGATAGATTGGTTGCCTGACAACATTTTAGAACTGCCAGAGGAGGCAAGGTTACTTAGGTTACTTTTATGTAACTTTAAAACTGTCAGAAAAGTGGAGAGTAAAATTAAGTTTGTTCCTTTTTACAACTACAGGTAGAGTTAAATTGCACTGTGAAATGAACAAAAAGGCATGTAACAGCTCTAATATTACAAATGCATATCTTTATGAGCACTGAAAGTTTATGTAGAGAGAATGATCTTTCTCCCATTCAGTAGGATTGTAGAAAACTGATGTATTGCAGATCAGAGCCAAAAGAGAAAAGTGGAACCAACAACAATATAATAACCACTGAACAGAAGTACAAATGTAAGAAAAGATCCATTTGTTTTAATTTAAAGATATTTCTGTTTGGAGATGTGAAAATACAAGCACCCAAACTGATGTTTACATAGAATTACTTCCAATTTTTACTTCATCAGTCTGCCTCTTATTATGAATCATGATTCTGAGTACTTCTTTATAAATATTGCACAATGTGCAATTGCACATTGAACACACACTTCCAACACCAAAAGCTATGTCTGCAGCCATTTGTGCCTCTCTTTAATTGCAATGAAGAAATGTCCCTCCTCCTTTCAATGTTCAAGGATTACACCTGGGTTCCAGATTCCAAAGCCCCCAACCTTCCAGAAACCCTATCAATAAGACCCTCTTTCTGCAGTACCATCAACCTTCAAGCTCCTTTCACCATCATTTAAAGATGATCTAGTATCTCTCACCTGGAATTCTGGGGAAAACACATCTTCTTTTAGCTATTGTCCTCTTTCCTCTAGGACTCTGTATGGCCAAGAGTATCAAAGAAAGACATTTGGCCTCAGCTTCTTAAACTCACACACTCTGCATTCCACTCCAATCAGGCATCTCCCCACACTAAAACCCATCCTTTGATAAAAATTATTCATATCGCCTGAGTGACTGGAACTCTTTTCATCCTCATCATTCTCAACTTCTCAGCAGCATTCAACACATGTGACCACTCGCTCCTTTCTTCTTTCTCTTAGCTTCTTTAATGTTACCTTTCACCCTCCATTTTTGCTTTCATTTCTTTGTGGCTATTCCTTAAACTATTTTGCTGGTTCTTCCTCTTCCACCTGATATAAGGTGTCTTGGACATTCTTTCCTCCTGATATTACACTCTCGCTTTAGGCAATCTCATTTACTCCTATTGATTCATATTCCAAATATATGAAAAGCCTCCTGAATTTATATTTCCAGCTGAGTCTCTTCTTCAAGGCTTCAGAATGGCATGTCCGACTATTTGGTGTTTCCTCTTAATTGTCTCCCAGGTATCTCAGAACAGTCCTAACTCAACATTTTATATATGCTCCCACTTCATATTGGCCACTCATTCAATGTTCTCTACCTTAGCACTTGATTTTGTTATATATACTCATTGTTCATGCTAATAACCTCAGAGTTAGCCTTGACTTGAGAGGCACCATATCTGGTCTATGGACTCTGTCTCTCAAATATACTGGCTCCTTTCAACAACTACTGACAGTGAAGTTCAAATTATTAGCATCCTTCACCTGGGCAGTTACAGTGACCTTCTAATTGACCTCCCACATACATCTACAATCCTTTCTATATATGGATATGTGTGCTTCTAAATGGGTTCCCTGGTGGCTGAGCGCTAAAGAATCCACCCATAATTCAGGAGACTGCAGGAGATGGGGGTTGGATCCCTGGGTTGAAAAGATCCCCTGGAGTAGGAAGTGGCAACCCACTCGGGTATTCTTGCCTGGAAAATTCCTTGGACAGAGGAGTCTGGCAGTCTACAGTCCATGGAGTCACAAGAGTTAGACACGAGTGACTAACTAAATAACAACAAATGCTTCTAAATGCATCTCTACTCATGACACTCCCTTACTTAACACTTTCCATTGTATGTGGGGGCGGGGGTGAACAGAAGTTTAAACTGTGCTTAGCATAAAATCTTCACATACCTGAGTGGTCTTATACACGATAGCTGTACCATAAGCAGAAGGCTACCTTTGTGGCTACTATCATATGGATCATGCCAGGAGGTTCAACTTGCAAATCTCATAGAGAACTAATCTGAGACATCCCTGCCCTTCATTGTGTTTGGGAGAACAAATGTCATGTGAGTAAGATTAGTGGGTCTCTTCTAGACCAAGAAATTACATTCTAATCATCTTAATGAATATTGTTCAAAAATCATTCCATGACTATATCCTTTTACTTGCTATAACTTTATCCAAATAACTCTATCTATGAAATAATACAAAATATACTAAATTACCAAAGCCACCCTTTTCAGAATTTCTTAAAGGAACTACTTAAAATAGAGCTACTCTCTTACACAAAAACCAACAAGTAGTTTTTAACTACCTTAGCATACACTATGTAGAAAGAAGAAAAGGAAATTCAAATTTCATGTTCACTTGACAAAAATTTTCCATAAACTTTGAAAACATTTGTCAGGTAAAGATATATATTTTCAATGTACTGTAAGCTTTGATTTTCTTATCTTCAAAACTATTTATATAAAAAAATAATATGCATGCATATTTATAATTTGCATTATTTTCTGGAGGCTTACCAAAAGATGGCAAGTATTAACTCTGTCAAACAAACCCACCTATAGTCTCTGCAATAATAAACTGGCACAAATAAGTGATATCATTCAGTTTCCTGAGGTCCAAAATAACTGTATAAGATGACTTTTGCAGCTGTTAATAATATATAAACTCAAGTGATAGCTTGTGATTTTTTTTTTTTGTTGCCATCATTATCCTTTACTCAATTATTTTGCTGTCCCCACAGTTATATAAAATTGCTCTGGTGCCCATCGCTTCTACCAACCACCATGAGTTGTGCCGGTTAACCAGCCAGGCAAAAATGCCCAAGGCTTCACTGACATTCATACCTGAATGTCAGCTTTTCCACCCGCCTCCAGTTTATGGGTCACTCTTTAGTCATCATGCCAGAAAACCTATACTCCCAGTAAACACTGGAACTCTATGCCTATTTGACCTGTATTCAGAGCCAGCCAGAATCAACTAATGTTCTAATGGAGAAATACATCAACTACCAAATTGTCTAGAGACTCCGAGCTTTATTCTCATAACACATTAGGGCATCAACAACCAATAGCCCTAGACTATACTAACAAATCCTTCTTGAACTGCAATTTTATGTAATGAGAATTGGCCATTTCAATATATTGGCTAGATCTTTTGCAAAACTGTAGCTGAACATATTGTCTCCGATGCCTCTCTGAGACAATTCGAAAATTCTTTCTTGATTTTAGCATTGAGAAGTTTTTCCATTTTAGCAAATGGGTATACTTCCATATGTTAGCTAAGGAGAGCTACCTAACTTGTCATGTTTGCTTTTTGCTTTGGCAGCTAGGAATCAAAGCACTAAATTTACTATTCAATTGCCATAACTAGCACACTGAGAGCTCTTGGTATAATAATATCCCCCCTTTCTCTAAATCAATTTTTTCTTTTTTCTCCTACCACATTAAAAAGATACAGTACAGGCTCATCAGTAACACTGATTCACTACAATTAAGGCACTGACCCAGAAGTGAGTAAAAAGCCCAGAAAAAGCTCTTTGTATAGAGCAAGGATGTTACTTCTCAGTAACTGGTTTTCTACAAAAATTATGATTCTCACATAGATTCTTATCCTTGATTATCCTGAGTCCACACATTCCCCTCTATTCTTTTGTTCCTCCTCTCTTCACTCCAGTTAAGAATCACTGATCTAAATCAGGAATTGGCAAACTTCTTGTAAAGGGCCAGATAGTAAATATTTGAGATTTTGTTGGTCATGCAGTCTCTGTCACAGCTACACAACTTTGCCATAAATAATACATAAACAAATGAACATGATATGCTCTAATAAAACTTTATTTACAAAAACACATTGTGGGCTGATTCAGGCCTTGGACTTTAGTTTGCTGATCCCTGATCTAAAAGGTTTCTAATACTGGTTTTTAATTTTAATTATAATGTTCTAAGTTGTTTATGTTTATTACAGTGAGCAACTTCAATACATTTTATTGGAGTAGAAGAGGAATAAATTGTAAATAAAGGGCAGAACAAAAATCAGGAACTCTATATTATTGACAGCTGAGATATAATTCGCTAAAATCCTGGGTACTGAAAATTGGGAATAGGATCTCTGCTCTCCAGAAATTTACATTCTGCTCTAGGAGAAAAGATGCCTCTATAAAAACTATAACACAAGTGTCAAAGGAGAGTTACAAATAATGTCCTGTGGGAGATCACAAGGACCGCTGTGGTCCTTCAAGCCCCAGGAGCAGAAGGACACCCTGATAGAAGTGACATTGGATCCATGTATAATTTCACCAAGTGGAGGCAAAAGGAGTGGGCATTCCAAACAGAGTGGTGATGTGGTCCAAACAGAGGTGAAATAGCCAGGGGGTATTCAGAGAAATTTCTCAGTTTGGCTACAATATAGGCAGGCATGGAAGAAAACTGAGGTGGCATAATGGTAAGGTTTGTCAAGGATGCAAAGTTAAGAAGTTTAGAATTTTTAGTAGGCAATAGAGAATTATTGAAGGCTTTTAAGCAGGGAAGAAATTATATCTTAATCTTTAGTGAGTATCAAGAAAATTAATCTGCCAGAAGCATATAAAAAAAAAGGGAACATAAAATCTTTAAAAGAATGAAGTTCAAGGTAGTAGAGGCAGAGAAGGAGAGGTAAATGGCTTTCCTTTGGGGCATTTATGAATCACTCACACACAGGGTTTTTTCAAACGGCACACTCTGATCCCAAAGATTTTGATATGGCTCCTAGTGGAGAATACCCTTCCCGCTCCATTCACACTAGTAATTGAGAATCACTGCCTTTGTAAGCAAAGGTTACAATATGCAGTGTGCCTCAGGTGTGAATAAAAGTTGAAATATCCTGGCAAGACAGCTGTTGCAAAAATACAGGTGAGAAGTAAAAAGAAGGTAAAATATGGTGACAAGAATAGGAATAAAAATGAGGGTTTAAGAGACTTTGCCCAAACAGGACTTGCCTGCCACATGAAAAGTCCACTTTGAAGTATCCGAGAGCTGGTGCAGAATAACAGAAATGAAGACGTCAGAAGGAGAACAGTTGGGGTAAAGGTTATTTAAGTGACAGGCATGTGTAGTCTCAAGTGTCAATCAGATTTTGCCAATGAAGAGCAAGCAAAAGACTGAACATGAGTCTGAAGCTTGAAGGATTTGAGGGAGGAAGTAGGTGCACTGTCCAAAAGGAGGTGATAGTCACAGTCATTGCTCTGTCAAGTTCTGTCTAGTCATTGAGAGAATTTGTCTGAGAGAAGTAAGGACTTGAGGATCACTCATATTTCAGTTCCACAAGAAGAAAGAGAACCAAGATGGGGCAGTTAGGGAGAAGAAAGAGGAAACGAACTGTCCCAGAAGCTAACAGTTAGTATTAAGGGCACCAATAGGGAAACACAGATCAAAAAGCGAAGGACTGAGAAACAGACTTTGGACTGACAAAGATGTCACTGTCCACCTTTGAGAGAACAGAATGGATATAGCAGAACACAGGCTGCAAGAGATGGAGGCGTGAGCTGGATGAGGAATTGCAAGCAGCAACTGTAAATCCTTTTGAGAAATTTGGGAGTGGTTTATTCCTGGGATACTATAAATAACAGGAATGCAGGAAGGAGGAAGTTGGGAGATGAAAGGGACATCTTAGTAACAGGAGAAGAGTTTGCAATAGAGAGTATTAGGGATTAACTATCCCTAAAGTTACAATCCTGGAGAAGGGAATGGCTACCCACTCCAGTATTCTTGCCTGGAAAATCCCACGGATAGAGGAGCCTGGTGGGCTATAGTTCATGGGGTCACAAAGAGTCAGACATGACTAGAGCACCTTAGCACGCATACACGCAAGGTTACAATCAGCCTGTGAAGTGATGTGCAAGCCTTGAGATGTTTGCCACCAGAATACAGTGGGTTCTGGCTTTCAGGAATGGGACAGCTGGCCAGCAGTTACCATCATCATCATTAAAAGTAGTTAGAGAGCCCCTGAGTGCAATTCCCATGTCTTTACTTGAGACATAAACTGTCTTAAACAAATGAGGCTTATATTGTGAAGTGAGGAACCCCAAGAGAGAAAACACCAACTTTGACATGCATACAAAAAAAAGAGGCAGTTGAGAAAATAGTGAGCTAATTGAAATAATAACTATGTAACATGGGTAAATAATGGAGACCATTCATTTTGTGAGGTGGAATGTGAAGACAAAGTTATAATTTGTATGTGTTTAAGCAGTGTTGTTGGAGGTGGTTCCAATCCTGTTGGGGCGCCCAGAGAGTGTCATAACCACTAGCCACCCACGAAATAACCACAAGGATTCACAGGCCAGATCATCTTGGGAGCTGTGTCAGATTTCTGGGTGTCCTGGCCATCACTACTGAATTCATTCCAGCTGATTTAGCTTCCTAACTATTTGTTCCTACAAGCTCAAGTTAGCAATAGAAAAAGAAAAAAAAAAAAAAAATTTACATCACTGTAGGCAGGAAGTAGGTTAAAAATATGTCATCAACCATTCCTCATACACTTCTTCCAACTTTCTTTTGTGTGAGTACCCTGTGCTTTTGTGCCTTTCTGTGATCAGAGCCCAGACCAGCAATGTAATCAGAGTTCAGTTCAGTTCAGTCATTCAGTCGTGTCTGACATTTTGTGACCCCATGGATGGCAGCATGCCAGGCTTCCCTGACCATCACCGACTCCCAGAGCCTATACAAACTCATGTCCATTGCATTGGTGATGCCATCCAACCATCTCATTTTCTGTCGTCCCCTTCTCCTCCTGCCTTCAATCTTTCCCAACATCAGGGTCTTTTCCAATGAGTTGGCTCTTCACATAAGGTGGCCCAAGTATTGGTGTTTCAGCTTCAGCATCAGTCCTTCCAATGAATATTCAGGACTGATTTCCTTTAGGATGGGCTGGTTGGATCTCCTTGCAGTCCAAGGGACTCTCAAGAGTCTTCTCCAACACCACAGTTCAAAAGCATCAATTCTTCAGTGCTCAGCTTTCTTTATAGTCCAACTCTCACATACATATGTGACTACTGGAAAAACCATAGATTTGACTAGATGGACCTTTGTTGGTAAAGTAATGTCTCTGCTTTTTAATGTGCTGTCTAGGTTGGTCACAGCTTTTCCTCAAAGGAGCAAGCGTCTTTTAATTTCATGGCTGAAGTCACCATCTGCAGTGATTTTGGAGATCCGCAAAATAAAGTCTCTCTTGGCTTCCATTGTTTCCCCACCTATTTGCATGAAATGATGGGACCGGATGCCATGATATTAGTTTTCTGAATGTTGAGTTTTAAGCCAACTTTTTCACTCTCTTTCACTTTCACTTTCATCAAGAGGCTCTTCTTCTTCACTTTCTGCCATAAGGGTGGTGTCATCTGTATATCTGAGTTTATTGATATTTCTCCTGGCAATCTTGAGTCCAATTTGTGCTTCACCCAACCTGGCATTTCACATGATGTACTCTGAATATAAGTTAAATAAACAGGGTGACAATATACAGCCTTGATGTACCCCTTTCCTGGTTTAGAATCAGTCTGTTGTTCCATGTCCAGTTCTAATTGTTGCTTCTTGACCTGTATACAGATTTCTCAGGAGGCAGGTTAGGTGGTCTGGTATTCCCATCTCTTTAAGAATTTTCCACAGTTTCTTGTGATCCACACAGTCAAAGGCTTTGGTGTAGTCAATAAAGCAGAAGTAGATGTTTTTCCGGAACTCTCTTGCTTTTTCAATGATCCAGCGGACTGTTGGCAATTTGATCTCTTGTTCTTCTGCCTTTTCTAAATCCAACTTGAACATCTGGAATTTCATAGTTCATGTACTGTTGAAGCCTGGCTTGGAGAATTTTCTGCATTACTTTGCTAGTGTGTGAGATGAACACAATTGTGCGGCAGTTTGAAATTTCTTTGGCATTGCCTTTCTTAGGGATTGGAATGAAAACTGACCTTTTCTAGTCTTGTGGCCACTGCTGAGTTTTCCAAACTTGCCGGCATATTGAGTGCAGCACTTTCACAGCATCATCTTTCAGGATTTGAAATAGCTCAACTGGAATTCCATCACCTCCACTAGCTTTGTTTGTAGTGTTGCTTCCTAAGGCCCACCTGACTTTGCATTCCAGGATGTCTGGCTCTAGGTGAGTGATCACACCATCATGGTTATCTGGGTCATGAAGATCTTTTTTGTATAGTTCTGTGTATTCTTGCCACCTCTTCCTTAATATCGTCTGCTTCTTTTAGGTCCATGCCATTTCTGTCCTTTATTGTGCTCATCTTTGCATGAAATTTTCCCTTGTTATCTCTAATTTTCTTGAAGAGATCTCTAGTCTTTGCCATTCTTTTGTTTTCCTCTATTTCTTTGTACTGATCACTGAGGAAGTCTTTCTTATCTCTCCTTGCTCTTCTTTGGAACTGTGCATTCAAATGGGTCTATCTTTCTTTTTCTCCTTTGCCTTTCATGTCTCTTCTTTTCTCAGCTATTTGTAAGGCCTCCTCAGAAACCATTTTGCCTTTTTGCAGTTCTTTTTCTTGGGGATGATCTTGATCCCTGCCTCCTGTACAATGTCACAAACCATCCATAGTTCTTCAGGCACTTTGTCTATCAGATCTAATCCCTTGAATTGACTTTTCACTTCCACTGTATAATCGTAAGGGATTTGATTTAGGTCATACCCAAATGGTCTAGTGGCTTTCTGCACTTTCTTCAATTTAAGTCTGAATTTGGCAATAAGGAGTTCATGATCTGAGCCATAGTCAGCTCCTGGTCTTGCTTTTGCTGACTGTATAGAGCTTCTCCATCTTTGGCTGCAAAGACCATAATCAATCTGATTTTGCTATTGACCATCTAGTGATGTCCATGTGTAGAGTCTTCTCTTGTGTTGTTGGAAGAGGGTGCTTGCTATGCCAGTGCATTCTCTTCACAAAACTCTGTTAGCCTTTGACCTGCTTCATTTTGTACTCTAAGGCCAAATCTGCCTGTTACTTTAGATAGCTCTTGACTTCCTACCTTTGCATTCCAGTCCTCTATAATGAAGAGGACATCTTTTGGGGGTGTTAGTCCTAGAAGACCTTGTAGGTCTTCATAGAACTGTTCAACTTCAGTTTCTTCAGCATTACTGGTCAGGGCATAAACATGGATTTCTGTGATAGTAAATGGCTTGCCTTGGAAATGAACAGAGATCATTCTGTCATTTTTTGAGATTATATCCAAGTACTACATTTCAGACTCTTTTGTTGACTATGATGGCTACTCCATTTCTTCTAAGGGATTCCTGCCCACAGTAGTAGATATCATGGTCATCTGAGGTAAATCACCCATTCCAGTCCATCTTAGTTTGCTGATTCCTAGAATGTAGGTGTTCATCTTGCCATCTCCTGTTTGACCACTTCCAATTTGCCTTGATTCATGGACCTAACATTCCAGGTTCCTATGCAATGTTGCTGTTTACAGCATTGGTCTTTACTTCTATCACCCGTCACATCCACAGCTGGGTGTTGTTTTTGCTTTGGCTCCATCTCTTCATTCTTTCTGGAGTTATTTCTCCACTGATCTCCAGTAGCATATTGGGCACCTACTGACCTGGTGAGTTCATATTTCACTGTTAAACCTTTTTGCCTTTTCATACTGTTCATGAGGTTCTGAAGGCATGAATACTGAAGTAGTTTGTCATTCCCTTCTCCAGTGGACCACATTTTGTCAGAACTCTCGCCATGACCCATCCATCTTGGGTGGCCCTACATGGCATGGCTCATAGTTTCATTGAGCTAGCCAAGGTTGTGGTCCATGTGATCAGTTTGGTTAGTTTTCTGTGATTGTGGTTTTCACTCTGTCTGCCCTCTGATGGATAGAGATAAGAGGCTTATGGAAGCTTCCTGATGGGAGAGACTGACTGAGGGGGAAACAGGGTCTTGTTCTGAAGGGCAGGGCAATGTTCAGTAAATCTTTAATCTAACTTACTGTTGATGGGAGTGGGGGGGGGGGGGTTTGTGTTCCCTCCTTGTTCCTTGATTTGAGGTCAAACTATGGTGGAGGTAATGAAGATAATGGTGATCTCCTTCAAAAGGTCAGAGTTATGGAGGGTAACACAGACACAAGGGAGAAGGACATTTCTAAATTGCATTTTTACTTGGATGCCATTTGTTCAAAAGCCCCTGTCCTTGAAGTAACTGAGAAGTGGAGTGTTTGGGACACTGGGAATTTTGTTCTACCCACAATTAGAGAACAGCCATCACTCTTTCAGGAGAGATTGAAAAAAAAAAAAAAAGAACTGCTGTGGTTTCTCACTGGTCAGGAAAAATATTTTGTGCTGTAATGAGGGTGAAAGCCAAAAGCATTTTTCTAGGCACTGCCACAGTGTCTGCAAAGCTGAGCTGGGCAGAACTTAATAGCCTAGGCAATGCTGGCTGAAGGCCTGACTTTACAGGGTCTTCTGCACTTTTCCCCTGCTGAAAAGGCTCCTTCTGATTATTTTCTGGATTGAGCCTCCTTGAGGTGAAGCTGCTGAATCTTCCTATCCCACTAGACCCAGGCCTGGGGGTGACATCACGCCCCTTGGCACTGAGTTGGAGTCAACTACATGAGGAGGCAGGCCAGACTGAGTGATACACTGAGGTATTCTAAATGGCCATGTGACATATAGCCCTTCTGCCTTACAAGGAAGAGTTCAAAATTCCTCTGCTCCAAAACACATCCTCTGGCACTGCTATTCGCAACCTAATCCAAAACATCCATTTCTAGGACTGGCCAATGAAAAACTTCCAAATGATGCTCACAACAATGTAACTACAAGCTTTTAGTGTCTCCATGCATTTCAGTGGCATTCTGTCCTTCCTCTGAACAGAAGTAATATTAAACTCAGCAGCTAATGACCTTGTTGGTGCTGGATACCAGCCATATATCCTTGGCAGTCCTACTGCGAGGGCCAATAGTCTTATATGTAGCCTGTCATGGGACTTTTTATATTCTTTGGCAAGAGTAGGAAAGGCAGTAATGCAGTGACCACACAGCAACCACTCAGAGGCCACCCAACAAGTAGTTTAGGAGCACAACTTATCCACAGATGACCTCTGACAGGCTCACAGGCCACACTTCCATCTTGTGGGAAATCATGGGAGAAGCTGGGAGACATTTTCCATGGTAGAATCATTAGCAAATGATCCACGTACAGTTCTGTCTCTTGGCTGCTTGTAATCCTCACTGAACTGATCTTGGTACTGAAATAAAACAGAAGCTGAGACCCTATGTACCACCCCAGTATCTTTCCAATCCATCACTTCATGGGAAAATTTTAAGCTTCTGCAGAGCAAAAATAGCATAATTTCAGAAAAAAGAAAACAACAGATTGTCATCCATATTTGCTGAAAATATTTTCCTCAAAGAGTTAATATTTATATTGCATAAAAACTCATATAAAATGATAAGGAAAAATATCTAACGACTGCCACTTATCAGCAATTCAACTTGGGGCATGAGACTTAATTTCTTCAAGGCTCGGTCTTTTCATCTATAAAATTCAGGTAGGAATGCCAACCTTGCTGAAGTGCTATATAGATTAAGTGAGATAAATCATTTAAAGTGACAAGAACAAAGTCTAAAACATAGTAAGTTCCTTTCTTTTGCCCCTGAAGTGCTCTAACGTCAATGTGGGGAAAGGCCAGAAAAAATAATTTTATACTGGAGAGAACCTAGGAGACAAAAATGAGAAAATATTCAACCTCACTAGTTACCCAAGAATGGAAGATTAAGAGATACTTTACGTCTATTACAGAAGGAAAATGAAAAATAATGACACTACCTTAACATCATCAATGAAGCTGTCAGGAAAAGTGTTCATTCATCCATTCTCTGCTAGTGGCAGCACAAACTGGGAAACCCTTCCCAAAGGTTACTTGACAATAACCTTAAAAATACAATGCTCATATTCTTTGATCCAGTATAACTACCCAAGAGATTTCTTCTAAGAAGACAGACTTAAAGATACAAACTATCAAACACAAAGGTTTTCACTGCTACAGATTCACTAGAATGAAAAGATCTAGAAGAAATTTAGTATACAATATCAGAGAAATGAGGAATTTAATCGTATTGGAGGAAAAAGCAGAGATTGCATAATTATATCTGTAATGGTTATGTTTTTGTGTATCCATGTAAACAAGCAGAGGGTCAGATGAACAATTTTTTAAAAGACTGTTAGAATCTGAGGTAACAATTGTATTGGGGTAAGTTTTGCTTTGATTTGATTTCTCACACTATTGTTGTAATATTACCTATACAATAAGTAATTCTTCTTTTAAAAAGTAACATCACTCCCATTTCCACAGCCTTCCCCTAAGCAAGACCTCTTCATCCTTCAGTTAGATCAAGACTTCCTATGTCTTTTTGTTTTTTTTCCTCTGTGTTTCTCCCACCAGTGTAGGCAACAATAACATCCATCACTTACTGAGTGCTTCCTCATTTGTCCTAGGCACTATACGTAAAACAAATACATTTTTATCTTGGGAAAAATCTACATCCAGCTCATGAGGAAGGTACAAGGCTCCCCATGGAGGAATGTGAGGCTCCTTAAGTTTGGGAGTCCCTTGTGCTCTAGAATCTGAAATAGAACCAGTATTTATCCAACCTCACTCGAATACAGATTTTTAGCTTATAAAAACTGTTAGTTCTAACCAGAGGTGAGACAAAATAGAGGTCTACTACTACAGGCCCACTTCAGACAACTAAAGGCAGGAGAATATCCGCAGGTTATTCCTATCCCTTGAATCCACAATCTCCACAATATCACTTACCTACTTCCTTAATCTGTACAGTTCAATCAAAGGGGAAACGGTTGATAAATTTGAACACAGTAATGAGGATAGAGTTGATATTTAATAAATACCCATGGGTGAAATTAACAACTCCAAAGCCCAGGCAGGATCATGAGGTCAGTTTTCAAATTCCCCAACCCCCATCCCTATTCCTTCTTTGCTTATCTCTTTCCATCAATTCTATTCCACCACCTCAGCCCTTACTAATGCCCATTATTTTCATCCTCTGTCCTTAACCCATAAGACTATACTATTAAAAAAAAAAAAGTGTGTAAGAGTTCTAATGTGAGTTCTTTAGAAATTGTTATCACTTATGCTGGAACATACAAGTCAAGGAAACAAATCTCTAATTATGAAACATTAGATTTCCAGGTATCAGTCACTACAGAAAGAAATAGCTAGAGAGAGGTGGCTGGCAATAAATCCTTTAAATGATAGTTGAAAGAAGTGTACTCTTTGTTAACAAAAGATGCAGCAGGCCTACCTATTATCACATGAATGTATTAAATCAATTCTTTCAAACCATAACTAAATGTCATCTCTAACTCTACTTGGATATCTTAAATATACATTGCCATGTAGGGGATTTTCTTAGTCCTTGTGGGCACACTGATTCTTAAATTAAATAAATAAATAAATAATGAATGTACTAGGAAGCTTTTCTATTATAAGATATAGATAAATAAAACTAATTAAAACTTCTCTAATTATGTAATATCTATGAAGGATAATTATATCTATGCAAACAGGATGATGCAACAACTGAAAACAGCATTAAGATATAAAAAAAGGACATATGCCAAAGACCTTAAGGTCTCCAGATTGATTAAACTTGACATCTGTCTAACTTAATAGGACTGATCTTAAGGAATTCAGCTCTTCTCTCCTCATCCATTGTCATTCCGGTTGGACCTTGTTAACGGCTTTATTCCTGTCAGACTAGATAAGAGGGATTGGCCTTTCCACCTCTATCCAGTGTTTCCTGGTGTGTAGATTCAGTGATGAAAAAAGACCAAGCACTTTTTAGAATTTGCTCTCTCTGAAGAAAAATTTTCTTGGAACCATTTTGGATTCTAATTGGAAATACTGGTTTTATTTGACCAAAATGGTAGCCAATTGCATGGAGTAAAATACATTTTCTGATTAAAGAGGTTCACCTAGCCAGTATGTCATTCACATTTCTGGCAGAGGATGTACTAATCAAAGACTCTAGGGTGTTTCAGTTATCTTGAAACAACAGTCTGCTAAACAGGATGGGCAGTAATTGATCATCGCGTTACACTAGCAGAACAATCCATTCCAATGGATTGAGCCAGCTGTCCGCCCAGGGGGTCAGTGAATGAAGCAGATATACTAATTATTCACAGCCAACTGAAACCATACATACTGGGACCTTGAATATTGGCTTCTTGACTGTGAGAGATACAGAGAAACGCACAATGTGTCCACACGGGTATCAGACGTGCAATGTTAACATCGGAAGAATATGTAGCTCCACATTAAGCAGGGTGTTAGTCTTGCAGCCCTGGAGTCCATACCGGCGCCTCTCCCTCAGCTTCCCTCAAAATATTGACTCTGGGAATCAATCCTATAATAATGACCAGAGTCAACTTAAATACTGAAATTGAAAAATACTGCTAGAAATCCTCTCCATATCAAGCATATTACTAAATTCTATCAGTTCTCTCCCCCACCCCCCAACACACAGGGTCAGAGACTTAGAACTACATGTAAATTATATGGAAGTCAGATTAATAGATAATCACATGTTGTTGACCTTGAAAGATAAGATTAGAATCCTAGTATCTCACATAAAATCCCAATTACATCCAGACATTTCCATCCAGTAACCCTGCAAAAAACTTAATATCAAAATACATGTTTCTCAAATCCTCATAACCAGAAAACCTAATAAGTAATCTGAATTTTCTTGCCTGCAAACAAAGACTTATTGTGAGCCTGTTCTCAAAGCTCCATTGAGATCTGGTCTCTCTTTTTCTCTTTATCCTCACCTCTCCTTTCACTTTCTCTGGCCTGGATTCCAGGCTCTAGTATGTCTGATCAAAGCCCCAAGTCAATAAGCTTAGAGACACAGAGCTATTGCTTTTTGCCTGGCCCTGTGTATTTATTCTTCAAAATGCCCTTCCTCCAAGAAGCCCTCCTTGATCTACTTGTCTTTAGGCTCCTTCTATTAATATATATCCCCTTTATGCTCTGTGAATGTGCCAGTGATAACACCTGTAATGTTTATAGTAATAATAAGGCTAAATTGTTTGTCTACCCACCAGAAAATTCTTTCTGAATTCTGTCTGAAAATTCTTTCTATTACAAATGCTCACCCTCTATCTGAATCATACTAAGGACTCAATGAATGGAAGGACTCAAATGAATGGAAGCATGAATGAACAAATGAATGAATCCTAACCCTTTGCCTATAACATCATTTCCCCTCTTCCTTTATCCTGTCACTAAAATCCTTTTTATCTTAGACAACTGGGAAATGAATACACTAAAAAAATGTTAAAAGAAGGTAAACATGAACAGGGTTCTAAAACTGGATCATGGGAAAGAAATCCAAAAAAGAGGAGATATATGTATATGTATAGCTGATTCACTTTGCTGTACAGTAGACACTAACACAATAATTTAAAGAAACTATACTTTGATAACAATTATTTTTTAAAAATAAATTTTAAAAATTGGATCAAGGTTATGGTTGCACAACTTATAAAATTTACTAAAAGTTACTAAATTGTATGAGTGAATTTTACAGTATGCAAATTATACTTTTGCGTAAGGAAAATACCCTGATGCTGGGAAAGACTGAGGGCAGACAGAGGATGAGATGGTTGGATGGCATCACTGAAATCAATTTACAGGAGTAGGAGCAAACTTCAGGAAACAGTGAAGGACAGGGAAGCCTGGCGTGCTGCAGTCCATGGGGTCACAAAGAATCAAACATGACTTAGCGACTGAACAACAACAACAGCTGTTTTTAAGATGAATAGAAAATAAAATATTTACATTATAGAACGGTCTAAAGTGAGAACATTTCAGAAGTAGAAATGAGTGAGAAAAGTGAGAAAAGTAACTATGAAAATCCCATCTTGAGTTTTGTTGTTGTTGTTAGTGAAACTAATTTTCATCTGGACAAGACATTGCCAGGATCTTTGCATTAAATATATTTAATGAGAATATGAGTTCACAGGCTGAAACTGGCCTGGTTCCACATTGGCAGAAAGGACTCACACAGTTTCAGAGTTTGATTCATGGTTTGAAAAACAACAAATTTATTTTATTTTATCTCACTTTTGCTGACTTAATGAATTGAACTCAAATTAAGTAATTTAACTAAAAAAAAAGTGGTGACAGTAAATTAAAAACAACAAAATTTTGCAATGAAATTTTATTGGTTTGATTTTTATAGTTTGCTACTTCTAAGCAAATACAGTCTTATCTGTTTTCAATCAGCTTGTCTGCCTCTTAATTTCCATTAAAAAATTTGGGGGCATGCCTGGTTTTGTCTGCTGGGTTGCAAATGAAGGAATTTCTTCATATAGTAGTTTCTAACATGGAAATCATGTCAAACCCCGTTTCCCTTTTAAGTTCTTAACTACCTTATATTGAGAAGGGATCTATTTTAAATAAGTCCACTTTTATAAAAAATAATAAATCCTTTCATGTCTATCAAAATCATGTTGAAAATTCCTTTTCAACCTCATATTTATGATATCTCTACCTTTTCCAACAGAATTAAGAAAGGAAATCACACCACAACAATAACTTTAGGCTTCTTTGCTTTCAGAGATACCCTGAGGTACAAATCCAACATGCAAATAATTCTTTTCACTATCTGCCTGTTAAAAACATAAAATAAAAGTTAAAGACAATGCATTCTTGTTGGAAACATCAAAGTTAAATATACTCCTTGACAGACATTTAATAAAATCAGATATGAAGAACAGGAAGGCTAAGTTGTTATAAACATCAGTTGGCACGTCTTGTAGTTCTTGGTGGTCTAAGATCACAGCTTTAAATTTCAAAGGATTTAAATAAAGACAGCTTCACAGTTGTTCTCAAGTCTTCATATCTGAAAGAATTCTTTTATGGACCTAAAATGGACCGATTTGATATTTATTACAGAGCCGTCATGGTCTTGCAAGAAGTCAGAGATTTACATTTTCAACCATATTTCCAATGAGAATATCGTTTTTATTGAGGGGAGTGAGGACGTGAAGGGCACATAGATCATTCACAGCTGTCCTTGTCAAGCAGTTGCTGTTTATTTGTGACCATGGCTAGATTCAGTACTGTACTAGCTATTCCATACTTATTAGTAAGTTCTTTTTTTTCTCTCTCTGTTGTTATTGTTGTTCTGATTAAAAGCATGCATTGCATTCTTTCTAAATTATGTGTCACTTCGTTGTGATTGTTATTTCTGCCAATTTAATAGTCTGTGAACAGGAAAGCTTTGAAATAACTGTCCTCTGTCCTTTGGCATAAACCAATTACCAAGATTTAAACTTATCTGACAAAAACTGCAGTGACAGATTTGAGAACAAAGTGGTTTTAAATTGTTACTTTTGAATATTTAACCTTTCTCGTTTCCTATAACTAGCTGTTTTCAAGTACAGTATGTGATCATGAAAATAGTACCAGCTTTTCTTATTTCCTTACTAAAAAGTGTGTCATCCTATAACTTTGAGTGGTGAGCAATAGCTTGAATTCATTTTAATTAACTATCTCCAATTGTTATAATAGAGATGTGTACTAAAACTTCAGAACCCAGATTGATTCCTAAAGATAGAATTTGATTCTTGAAGAAACATGTGCAATTGTTTTTCAAGTTTCCTTTAAGGGAAAAGAATTAAAAGCAGAAATACTTTTTCTCAACTTAAAACCATGTCTGAGAGGTATGTAAGCAAGGTTTAGAATGTAATAATCCCAGGTTTCCTTGCAAAAAGTAAAAGTGTTTTGTTAGCTGTGGACAATTATTACTCATGATGCACCTAAGGAAGAATTCTCCCAGCTCCACTTGGTACTTACAGAAGACAGAAAAAATGTAATATGTGCACCAGGCAGGCTGTCAGGCAAATTAGCTCCTGGGCAATTTGACACGGTGACAAAAAGTAGCCGAATTCTTCCCCAGCCTCACCTTGCACAAAAATTGACATTACCTTCCCAAGCCGGAAAAGAATAGAAATACTAAAGATATGTCTGGTTAATAGGATACAAAGTAAAATAATGAAAAGCACTTTTCTTTGGTTATTCTCAAACAGGCCATAAATATTTACATCCCATTATAAAACACCCTAATAGCTTGGAAAGATTGAATGCAATAGTGCTTAATGCAATATAACTCCAAACATTTTACAATGCCAACGGACTTTATAACTACACCTTGTAGACCATGCAGGAAAACCTGTGAGGTGACTGGTTAATGTTCTTTGTTTAAAGAACATGCAAAAGAAACACTATATGTACTATATGGACAGTATTTATTAAAATAACATCTATATTTTATATACAGTTTCATCCAAAAGGCCATGTGAGTCTTTAAGGAATCAGACAAAGGCACTAGTATCATTTCCTGAGGGTTACTGTGCTATTTAGCAACACATCTTATAAAAAGCAAAATGCATGTGCATCAAGCAAAGCAACTTATAGTTCATGAACCTATGTTTAAATAGTGCTTTATGGTTCACGAAGTATTTTCTCACTCTTTCCTCTCTTGATCATCAAAACAATCCTCTGGGATACATAAAAGGAGATGGGAAGATAGAGATGCAGGAGGGAGGGAATGGATATTTACTGAGCACCTACTTTGTACCGGACACCACAGGAATGTGAATCTATTAGTTACCTTCTGACAATCAGGAGGGGTACATGTTTTCATTTTCATTTACATTATGAGATTCAGAAATATTAGTTACCTTTGCCTTTGTCCTGCAGGTAATAACTGACAGAGCAGGGGTTGATTCCCAAGTCTTATTCCAAAAAGAAAGTACAATTTTCTCTATCAATATTGACTCTATCAATTCTGAGATTGCGATCTTCCTACGATTCTGTTATTAAAACATCCTTTCTTTTATGAAGTGATGAAGATTCTTGAACTATCCTTTAGAAGCTACTCTGAGAAGTGTCCTTTTCCCAGCAATTCCACTCCTGGACGTAAACCCAGAGATAACCATAATGCAAAAAGATACTTGCACCCCAGTGTTCATTGTAGCACTGTTTACAATAGCCAGGACTTGGAAACAAACTAAATGTCCATCAGCTGAGGAATGGATAAAAAAGATGTGGTACATGTTTAATATAGACAATGGAATAGTACTCAGCCATAAAAAAGAACAAAATAACACCATTTTCAGCAACATGGATGGACATAGAGACTGTCATACTGAGTGAAGTAAGTCAACAGAGAAACACAGATATCATATGATATTGTTTATATGTGGAATCTAAAAAAGAAAACAGGGTGCAAATGAACTTATTTATAAAGCAGAAGTAGAGTCACAGATGTAGAAAACAACTTATGGTTACCAGGGGCTAGGGGAGAGGGATAAATTGGGAGGTTGGGATTGACATAGACACACTATTTTGTATAAAACAGGTAACTAATAAGGACCTACTGTACAGCACAGGGAACTCTACTTAATACTCTGTAATGGCCTATATGGGAAAATAACCTAAAAAGAGAGAGGCTATATGTATGTGTATAACTGATTCACTTTGCTATACACCTGAAACACAACATTGAAAATCAACTATACTCTAATAAAAATCTTTTAAAAATAAAAATATAAACTGTTTCATTTTTTTCATTAAAAAATATAAGTATCCTTTTTTGGCAAAATAAACATTAGGAAGTCCATATTAGTCTCCACATTTCTTTTTTAATTTATTAACTCATTGACTTATGGCTGTGCTGGGCCTGCAGTTGCCATGCAAGGGCTTTCTCTAGTTGCAGCAAGTGGGGGCTACTCTTCATTGTGGTCCAAGGGCTTTTCATCACAGTGGCTTCTCGTTGCAATGGTTTCTCCTGTTTTGGAACACAGGCTCTAGGCACTCAAGCTTCAGTAGCTGCAGTGCGTGGGCTCTAGAGCAGGCTTATTTGCTTACAGGCTTATTTGCTCCCCAGCCTGAGGGATCTTCCCAGGACAGGGATCAAACCCATCCATGTATGTTGCACTGGCAGGCAGATTCTTAACCATTAGACTACCAAGGAAGTCTTCCCCCCATATTTCTTTCTAATTCCACAGAATAAAGAACTCCGAAAACCAGTATATTCTGGTGTCTCCATACAATGATCTAGTGAAAGCCTGTGAAGTATCCTCTATGTGTGTGTTTGTGTTAGTCGTTTAGTCATGTCTGACTCCTTGCAACCCCAGGGACTGTAGCCTGCCAGGCTTCTCTGTCCATGGAATTCTCCAGGCAAGAATACCAGAGTGTATTTCCATTTCCTTCTCCAGAGGAACTCCCCAACCCAGGGATCACCCCTGACTCCTGCATTGTAGGTGGATTCTTTATCATCTGAGCTACAGGGAAGTCCTATAGTCCTCTATATCTGTAGGCAAATGTGATGGGAAAGAGAGTCAAATTCTCTTTCCGTAACAGTCTTCATAAGTAACAAATGGATGATCCACAAGTGTAAAAGCAAAGGGAAATTCTCTTTTTCTTTTGACCCATTACAGCTGTCCAAGTTACCTATCATCTGCCTGTATAAGAGGACTAAGAATACTCTATAAGCACATACATATATGAATATACATAGATAGAGACAGACAGGTGAAAACCACCAACTTTAACCCAATGCTTATCAATCTGAGGTCCTCACACTGTAAAAATTCTGCAAGCCCAGAAATAAGGTTTGGGAACTTTAAAAAATATTTTTAATATTACAAAACAACTAACAGTCAATTTTAGCATAATGAATTAACTAACTAAATTAATTAACCTTTTTTTTTTAAAAAAAGGATACTTGTGATTGAATGATTGGTTAACTACTCCGCTTTAGAAAAAGTAAATATTTGATGTACATCTTAGGGTGCTCAGAACATCAATTACATAGGTCTTTGATGACCAAAAAGAATAAAGGAACTAATTAACACTCTAAGTGAAGATGATAGTTTGAAAGACCAAAATGATTCAAAACAAGGCACCTATCATGAAAGACAGACCATCAGAAAGTTGGCAGATTTTCTCCATCATGCTCTCTTCCTTCTCCATTGGGGGTATTTCTACCTTCTCTTCCTGATCCTTACTAGACTCCAGAAGGTCCCTGGAGCTTACTGTACTATTGGATGTGGAAACAGACATCCAGAGAGCCTTCTGACTCGGTCCCAGAGATGACAACTGGCAGAGTGAGCTTGTGCCTTGCCCACCTACACTCACTGTTCAAGGTCTAGTAGAAATCCTTTTTTTTTTTTAAAGAAGTAATCAAGCGTCTAACAGTACTATTTAGCTATAAAATGGGATTAAAGGTTAACAATAATGAATTCATATTAACAGTGCCAACAGTAACTGCGCTACTTGACAGATTTAGTACGAGTATCACAAGCCATATGTTAAGAATACTGTTAAGATAATTACGTTAGGATTTCACAGCATCCACCATGAGGTTTTCTCCTCTTCTGTCAAACACAAAAGAAACCTTTTCACCGTAAGCCAGGTAAATACCACTGAAGGGCTTTCTCTCTGAATCTCACTTCTATATGTGTCACCCATAATCTGACAGGCTTAACAGCATTTTTAAAGGTGTTTCTCTTTCAGAAAAGGAGACGGAAACTACATGTTTGAACTTCCTAGTATGTACCAACCTAATTTAATTTTAACGAATTCTAATATACAATGGAGATTATTGAGTTTTTGTTTGTTTTTGGCCAGGCTACACAGCTTGTGGAATCTAAGTTCCCTGGCCAGGGATCGAGCACATGCCTTCTGCAGTGGAAGAAGTGCAGAATCCTAACTGCTGGACCACCAGAAAATTCTCTGACTTTCAAGGACATTTTTCAGTTGTTATTGTTGTGGTTGTTTTGGTATAATTGGCCAGTGTGCTGTTCTGAAGCAATCATTGACCTCAGAGTTCTTTTGATTGCTAAAAGAGTAGGACTAACCATCACTGCCATCCTGTCTGTGAGGACCCTCACCCATTTAACTAGAACAGGACTTCTTAACTGGAATGGGATCATCTCATCGAAAGTGACAACATACGTGCACATGTGCTAAGTCGCTCCAGTCATTGTATGACTCCGTACAACCCTATGGACTGTACCCCACCAGGCTCCTCTGTCCAAGGGATTCTCCAGGCAAGAATACTGGAGAGGGTTGCCGTTTCCTTCTCCAGGGGATCTTCCCGACCCAGGGATAGAACCCGCTTCTCCTTCATCTCCTGCCTTGGTAGATGAGTTCTTTACCAGCAGCACCACCTGGGAAGCCCGTGACAACATAGATAGTGTCCAAATTCCTCTTTTCTGAGAGATGGGACAGAAGCCATCATTGAGGATTACACTGGATTAGCTCAGGGACTTTGTGAAATTAAGAACTCATCCAGAGTCATGAGTGGAGTAGACCAGAAAGCTAGAAAAGGAAATAGAAACGAGTCACCCAACCAAATGGTGTCTCTCAGCAGAAATCAGAAACATGGAAAGTTAGACCAGGAAGATGACAACAGTGAAGCTGGTTCTTTTAACATAAGGGACATGGAGACATGCAGAATAAAAGAAACATAAGTAAAACTTAAATAGACCCCCTGACTCCATCCCCCCGGTGCTCACTGCCCTATGTTGCTCTCATGACATCCTTTGTTGTAGTTGTTGCTGTTCAGTCACTAAATTGTGTCTGACTCTTTGTGACCCCATAGAATGCAGTCCACCAGGCTCCTCTGTGCCTCACTACTTCCAGAGTGCGTGCAAATTCATGTCCATTGAGTCAATGATCCTTTACTCTTTTCCTTTTGAGGGTCTGACTCGAAAACTAGGATTGGTTTATTTGGATGTGGCTCTGGGTCAGAAGCAGAGAGTACTAAATCATTGCATAGCTTTTCTCTAGGATCTGAGATCAAGTGAGGTTCTCTGTTGCATTATGTTCTTGTTAATGTTTTTTCAGAAGAAAGCTCAATAGTTTATTGTTTAAGGTCATGAAACAGTGTGAAACTCTTGGCTACTTTCTATTGTTACCATATGGCCTGATTATATAATTTGCATTTTACACTTCAAAATATGGTCAGCACTAAAAGAAACACACTGTGATGCTTCCCTCAGTGACTTAGGTGGTAACAAATTTGCCTGCAATGCAGGAGACCTGGGTTCAATCCCTGGGTTTGCAAGATCCCCTGGAGGAGGGCATGGCAACACACTTCAATATTCTAGCCTGGGGAATCCCCATGGACAGAGGAGCCTGGTGGTCTACAGTCCATGGGGTTGCAAAGAGTCAGGCACGACTGAACGACCAAGCATGGTGCACTAAAGACACACATTAGGGAGCTATGGGATGAGGAAGTTAGATGTTCCTGGGATAACCTTGTATAATTCAAGTGCCAACCTCCTCCTTTCTGCCCTACAATGTGTGCCTCAAGTACCCTCTGAAAAGAGGAAATTCCAGAGGATTAACTGGCCTTATTATTCCTCCAGCTTAGA
Source organism: Odocoileus virginianus (assembly GCF_023699985.2). Lineage (NCBI taxonomy): Eukaryota > Metazoa > Chordata > Mammalia > Artiodactyla > Cervidae > Odocoileus > Odocoileus virginianus. The sequence goes on along the minus strand of NC_069686.1, from coordinate 39,517,288 downwards.
TGGTTATACATATTCTCAATTCCCTGGTTTGTTGTTTCATTTTGCAAACTGGAAAGCTTCACATATTTGTGGAATGTCCATGGCCTTTCCTTCTATTCTGTTGGCTTCATGGAAAACTGATTCTACCTAGATTAAAGTTAACTTCTGGTCCAGAAAATATAATGGTGGATTTCATACTAGCTATGGCTGGTTTTCTGGCTCAGATGGTAAAGAATCTGCCTGCAATGTGGGAGACCTGGGTTCAATCCCTGAGTTGGAAAGACCCCCTGGAGGAGGGCATGGCAACCCATTCCAGTATTCTTGCCTGGAGAATTCCCATGGACAGAGGAAGCTGGTGGGCTACAGTCCATGGGGTCACAAAGAGTCAGGCACAATTGAGTGACTAAGCATGCACATGGCTTGTTTTCTTCTAACCTAGGTAAAAACACACCCTGCCACCACATGGATTATTTCTTTCCAAAGAAGACCTACCTGTCTGGTCTACAAGACAAACTTGTCCCTCATAACCACATGCATGTGATCTGATTTCTTACGAAATGATAACTTTAGCCTTATATCTAAGACATAACCACCCTCTCTCTGCTCTAGAATTTATTATACAGCTTCCTATACCAAAAATTTTAGAATGTAACAATACTTCTCTTCCTATTGTTTTGCCTAAAATAGGCATCAGTCTCTACAGTCAGCCTTTTTTGTACTTTTCACCAAGAGGAGTATTGGGCAACTCAACATTCTTTAAACATAGGATCATAGATAGGGCAGCTAGTTGAATCTCTATTATACAAATGTCAAAATTAGAGTCAAAGAAACTGAGTGACTTGCCTAGGATGAACAAGTATCATGGAGAAGTATTTGGGCCTAGAACCCAGATTTTCTAACAAAAGTCTTCTACCCATTTTAGTCCTTTATCAATTATGGTATCTAGCTTCCCACTCACCTTACAAAATATCTTTGTAAAATTCAGTGTTTTTATATAGAACAGTTCAACAGAGTAGACAGAGTGGAAGCTACAAAACAAAATTGTGGACAAATTTAAACCCTTCCCAAGACCAGATGCCACTGCCTCATCCACTCTAATATCATAATATGTTCCTATGAACCCTCTGACAAATCAAAGAATCATCTCTCTGCTATTTAGCAAAAAGGGATTAAACCAGGGCTGGAATCACCAGGACCTGTCATCAGTCCCAGGGTCAGTCAGTCTTCCCAGAAAATCTGCTTAAATCCAACACTAGTTCCTGAGGCAATCACAATGCTACCTCTCAGTTTAAAGGTGTTGCTCTCAACTCAAAAACTGAGATGAAAACATTTCTCTTAATGTAAGTAGCTTAGAATATTCCCTCTTCCATCCCACAGACACCAAAATAATGAAAACTTGTAACAAAGAATAAGCTATACAATGGGTATCTAAGGCATCCAGTTATCTCTGTCCCAGGCATTGATTAAAATTTTATAGGTTACTAGTACCAAGATGGTGACTAAAATGTCTAACCTTGACCTACAGGAACATGAATCTTTCAACATTTAAACATCCTCCTTGGGATGATAACTTTCACTTGGCTTGGAGGAATTTTTATTAGTTTCCAGGAAATGTATGTAACCCATGATCAATACGCTAAGAACAAGAGTCATTGAGAAACAATAATTGACAAAAGAAGAATAAAGGTTTTGGACTAACACCAAGAATTTAACTAAAAAGACAAGAAAGCTTTATTTATCCCCAAAAAGAAGTAGACAGTGATCAGGATTTTACATGCTGTTTGGCCATTCCACCCTTACTAATAACTTCCCTTTATCAGTGGTGATACTCTTGCAGAAATCACTACATCACTGCTGTGACTAATTCCATAACTATTCTCAAACAGTGCCAACTATTAAACCATGACTATGGCCTAATTCTTAACTGATTGACAGTCAAAGAAAGGTCATTGGTCACAAAAATACATGCTAGAAGTCTGGAAAAATCACTTGACACACACTGCATCCTTTGGTAGTTCAGATTTACAGTTTCTTTCTTTTTTTAATTCAAAGGCCATCAGTGCAGATAGCTTTCTGTTGTCCTTGTGTTCCTTGCCTGAAAGAACCCTTTAATAAAGTGCTCTTGAAACAGTTAGATGAGTAGCAGAAACAATTACATCTTTTCAACCCCAGTCATAACCATTCTAAGATTTAGATGGGTAAAAAGCATTGGGCAGATTTTAAGTCAACAGTGGCCCTCCAATTTCTAAAGTTCTTTTAGAGTACAAACTCTGTTGCTTGTACTCTTCTGGCATGGTTTTGCTCATTTGCAGGAAAACCATATTTTACACCACATCCTCACATATTGATATGTTGAGGAAATAAACAGCAAACATCACTTCCCATCCATCTGCTAAGCTTGTTAGAAAGATGAACACCCAGTGCTCAGATGTTTTTCACTCAGGTTTAAAATTCCATGCTCAGCATAATTTGCTTTTACTTTTCAAGACATATTTTAATCTAGTAAGAGGAAACTCTGCTCTTTTTTTGAAAACAAATGATACAAATAAAGTAGATGTTGGAGACAGTCTAGAAACAGCTACAACTGGGTTTCTGTTGATATTCTAGAAACAGAAGCAACAATTCTGAAAAAGGACAATTTTCTCCAATTTGTTGTAAGTAGTCCAGAAGTTACTATTCATATAGTGATAGTGTAAATGAAAGTACCAGGTGAAATACTAAAACTGTGGGTAAGGCACTTACTGTGTTATTTGTAACAAACAGTTTTCAAAAGATCTTTCCACTCATGTATCAGTACCCAGAACTACACAAGGTTTTCTTGGGTTGCAAACATTTTTAAAGTGTGAAGCAAAGCAATAAAAGTGAATCGAACAAGCACAAACCTGGCAGTCACAGTGCCCACTGGAAACTGAACCAAATGCTCTTGTGTAAGAACCAACAAGAGAGGAAGGTGAATGCATACCTAGATTTGTCCCTTCCAATATTTTTGCTTCCTCTTCTACTTGGAATTCTAGCTTTTCAGGGGAAGTTTGTTCTCCTCTTCTGCATTTGATTTACTCTTCGCATCATAAAAGGTGGAACTGGTGATTTTGCAAATTATATGTCAGTGGGAGAGAAAACAGCAACAAAGCAGATACACAACTGAGAATGTCTCAGTTATGCCTAAAACAAACTCTTGGAGTTCTATGTAGCATAATGTATTTATAATATCAATGTTGGGTTTTTTTGTGTGACTATAAAATTAATATTATGGATATTTGAAGTTTGCATAATAACATGAAGAACCTCAGTTGAACGGATATACTTTCACCTGCTATTTTGGAAAATTCAGTACATCGAGGGGCAATGGTTCTTGGAAGCACCATAGTGATCCTGCGGGAGCCACAGTGAGATTCTAATGAAAAAGAAAATGACAAAGTCTGGACAGGAAAGGATTCTGAAAGGTATCAAAAATTCAGTGCTTCTCAAACTATAGTGTGCACTCAGACGACTTGGGACTCTTGTAACAGTGAAGATTCTGACACAGTAGGTCTGAGATGGGGGAACAATTCTGCACTTCTAGCAAGCTTGCATGTGATATCGATGCTGCAACTCTGTGGGCCGCATTTTGAGTAGCAAGCATCTAGTAGCCCATTTCCTAGGAACCAGTAATTCAAAATAGGAAACTATTTAACAATAAATATTTATGAAATAATTGCTATGAATTCAACCTAAAAAGTATTGGCAATGTGAGGAAACAGATCAAGTGTAAGGAAGATAGACAGGTGAGTTTTATACACAAAAAGTAAACTACTGTAAGTCAACAGACATTTACTATGGATTTATTATGTATAAGGCAATGTCATATGAGCAATAAAGGATAAATATAAATAAATAAATATGGTTCAGTGGTAAAGAATCCGCCTGCCAATACAGGAGACACAGGAGACATGGGTTCAATCCCTGGGTCAGAAAGACCTCCCAGAGTAGGAAATGACAGCCCACTCCAGTATTCTTACCAGGAAAATCCCATGGACAGAGGAGCCTGGCAGACTATAGTCCATGGGATTGCAAAGAGTCGAACACAGCTGAGCAAATGAGCATACACACGCACATATATATGACATAGTCTCTACTCTCAAACTGCTTTAGTACTCTTCTATTTCAGCAATTCTCACCTTTCCTCAAATGCACCAAGAAAATGGCAACTCACTTCCATGTTCTTGCCTTCGAGAATTCCATGGACAGAGGAGCCTGGCAGGCTATAGTCCATGGGGTCACAAAAGAGTCGGACGTGACTGAGTGACTAACATTTAACACTTAATATTTAGGGAGAATTTCTTTTATCTAGTTACTGAATTCTATTTTCTTCTGTCTATTCTGAGATCTTGTTCTAGCAATTATCCCTCACTTTCCTGTATCATCTATCTGACCTCTTAGCCTCCTTCCCCTCTGGCTATTCACTTTCCGGAAAGTAATCTTATCTCCCCTCTAGTGCCCTGGCCCCATGCCCTGGTCATGGCTCCCACCTCCATCCAATGCAGAGAATGTTTTCCTAAGAAAAAGTCCTAATCTCTGCTTATTTACTGAACATCTCCTCCTGGTGTGTGCAATTTAACTTAGCTTACCATATCAACAAAAGTTTCTTCTCTTCTTTCTCTGTTTCCCAGAACCCAGCCTTTCCTCTATATCTTACCTTGGTGGCTCAAAAGGTAAAAAATCTGCCTGCAATTCAGGAGACCCAGGTTCAATCCCTGAGTCAGGAAGATCCCCTGGAGAAGGGATTGGCTACCCACGCCAGTGTTCTCGCCTGGAGAATTCCATGAACAGAAGATCCTGGTGGGCTGTAGTCCATGGGGTCACAAAGAGTCGGACATGACTGAGCGACTTCCATTCACTCTGCACCCCATAGCTACACTCAATCTCATAACTGGCTCTCTCCCACCTGTCCACTTTGTCCATAATCCATATTTGTACAAGAATTCTCTTCTTATCAAGTGAATCTGAATATGTCTGAACTTTTCTTATAAATTTCAGCACTCTGAAAGCTAAATGTACAAACTTCTTAGCTCCACATGGCAGATAAAGACCCTGACAGGCTGGCCCCAGGCTTTCACTTTAATCTCCTCTCCCACTCTCCAAACCACACACACATAACATATGCCTAAACCCCACTCTTCAGTTCATCACTCACCAAGGATGTCACATTCTCTTATAGCTCTGGCTCTGCACTTCTTGCTCCCCCTGCCTGGCATATCCGTCCTTCTTCTCTGCCTGGAAAATTTCAATCCATTCGTTAAGATTCAGCCCAATCTCCATGAAGAGTTTTCTGTTGGAGTTAGGCATTTCTTCCTCTGAGATGTTTCACAGTACTCACTTCATATTTCTTGTAAGGCACTATCAGAGACTGCTGGTTGCATTTGTTTTCTCCACCAACACAAATATTCCTTGAGATCAGACACAATACCTTACTCTTCCTCCAGCTACCAATGCCAGGCACAGTTCCTGGACTAAAGCAAATATTCAATAAATTAAATGTTTACTGAATGACTGAATGGATGTAAGTCAGAAATTAATAATGCAAAACTGCAGATAACAAGTATAACCCTTCTACATATTAAAAGGGTTATAAGCACACAAGGAAAGGAGTATTTACTATGTACAATTACACACAAAAATACATGCAGTATGACCTTCAGAGTAGGCATTCAAGTACAGTCAGTGCAGGAAAAGTGTGAGTTTGGCCTTGAAGGATGCATCACTCTTAGATGGGTGTAGGAGGTGGCATTACTTGTAAGGAGTTCATAGGGGTAAGGCAGATAGGATATGCTACATGAAGTAAGGCAGTCACCCTGCCTAGGGTGGACACTATATTTTTTAAAGAGAAATAAAACATAAGCTTGATTAAGGGACACAGGGAGGGGAGGATAGGTATCAAACTTCACAGGAAACTGGCTTAGCTGTGGTAAAATACAGAACTATGGGTAGCAAGCCACACCCTCCCGTGGTACCAAATCACATTTATTATCAGAAGTTGTTGTCTCTTAGTAACATTCTTGGAGCAACACAGGTACATTCTTTTTTGTTCTAACTCTCTACCTCCAATCATAAACTCTCTTTGTAATCAACTTCATAATAGTTGAAACTCACTTGAAGTTATTATTGGCTTTCCTTTCTCAAAATGAATCACCCATACATACAATAGCTCTTCATTGGGCCTTATTTTCTCTTCAGCTCTTAATCCAGTTTTCCATTCCAGTTCTTAGACCACGGAAGACCTAAAGAGATGTGAGCAGAGCTGAGAAATGCTGTGTTTCCAAGCACTCTCTCAAATGCTGCGTTTCCAGGCACTTGGTTGATTATATTGGTAGTGGAGACTGATGATGTGAATGGAACTCTTGCACCATCTCACATCCACCTCGGTACCTATAAGACTTCCTGATTCTGAAAGTCTCCACGCCAGTCACTCCCCTGGATTAAAGCATTAAGGCAGCTTCTAAATTGCCAACGATAACAGAGAAGAAAAAGAGGGTAAGGCATTTTCAATTGCTGCTGCCTACCTGACCATTCATTTCTTAGGTTAGTCAGAGCAAAAATCAAGTCCTGTAGAAACATGGCACAGGAAAAGTTAATTTCAATGCATAAATAATTATAACACTTAGTGTAAAAAGATATTCCAATGAAATTAAAAGTCTACCCTCATATTATTCTTTTTTAAGCTTTCTTATGTACAGGCTGGAAAACTATCATTTCAAAACCAAGGCGATTTTCTCTCTAAGAAGTAAGAGAACTGAATTTATCTTTGGGGGAAACTGTTGCATTGATTTGAGATAACTGTTCCAAATGGACCCCTTTAGTGACACAAATAAAAAAGAAGTCCCCATACATTATTGTTCTTAGGGAAAGCTGTGAAGCAAACTGAGGGCAGGTGTTTTCAAGTGAGAAAATAAATGTTCTGTTTGGTAATATAAACTGTGGGGTACAGGTTTTAGCCAGATTCTTCATGCTTGTTTCTTTCAGGGAAATGTTTCATTTACTATACTTCTTGATACAGAAAACCCGCTGCTTGCTCTTGTGAAGATGTTAGTTTGTGTACATGTGTGTACAAGAGTGCATGTGAGAGGATGAGATAAAGGTAATACTAACCTGATTTTGACCTCATGATGGATGACAGTAAAGAGAACTAGGTTGGGAAATCACAAAGAAACTTGCACTGGACCTTTGAGATCCTATATATAGCATTATTTAACTGAAACCTCCAGAAAGAATTAACATAACATAGAGATTTTTAGATAATTTACAGACATCTTTCCATTGGAATTAGAGGACCTTGCCACACTCCCTTCAGGGGAAAGGCTTGAGATTCTTTCCAGGGAGAAGATATTCTCTGTCAATCATCCTTGAGACCAGAAATGAGGCCTGAGGAGGTGAATCTTAGTCTAGAAGGAAGGAGAAGCACTTTGATCTCTTTGAGATGCCTGTAGATGTGATCTCTAAGACCTAAATAGCTGTGAGCATTCCAGGAGGTATGAGTGGGGAGAGATTAAGCAAGTGGACAGTAAAGAAGTAGAAAGGGGATTCTGAGGGTTGCCCTGCTCCATGTGTCCTGAGGGCAATACCCTATAGTCACAGATATATTCTAACATCTAGAATGTATTTCCCTTCCAACGTTCCACAGCTTTAGTAAAACCTTATTCTCAGCTGTGCTTCTGGGGAATTTGAAGAATGATCTTAGAACATGCAGAGAAAGGGGAGTAAAGGAAGGAAGAGCACCCCTTTCCCTTGGCCAGAGCCACTATGCAGATAAATGTCACCCAGGAAAGGTCACTTCTCCTGCACTGTAAGAGTTTCAGTCTATACACTATGGCTTGAAAAGGAAGTCAGAATGCAAGAAAGTGATGCTCAGGAGGAAAGTACCTTCTTACAAAGTCTATTTACAAAGATCCACAGAGCAGTTAGAGGAGCCAAAATTCCTTCTTGGATGGGCAGGTGGGGAACAAAGTCATAATTTGCATATGAATGAAATTATTACCTAGTTTTAGATACAGAAGGCAGTGAGGGCTAGGGATACAAGCTATTTAGAGGGCTTAATTACTATTTTTTCTAATTATAAAGCTGATACATGTTCATTGCTGAGAAATTAGAAAATAAAGGTATTGAAGAGAAAACTAAAATAACTCATAACTCTATCAAGAGATAACCATAGTTACTGCTAGGCAGTTTTGTAATCTGCTTCCTGATCAGTCATTTACCTCTGGTTTAAAAGAAATCCACGACTATTTTCTAAAGAAATTCTTTATCCCATTTATAGATACTTCTTTTATTCACCTCTGAGCCAAGGTAAGAGGTTCTTTTATTTAAGCATGCATCCTAGTTTTCAAACAAGAATGTTAACCAACCCCACCATGGCTCTACCTTACTCCTAACCAGCAATATAGAAAGACTGAATTTTAGGTGCTTGTGAAACAGAGTGTAAGCTTGAAGTCACTCCCCCCACCTAATATTCTTCAAAAACTTCACTTAGAAATTTTTGATCAAGTATGTTCCAAGGCAAGTACAACCCAATAATTTCTTTTTATAGTCCAAAGTCTACCCTAGTATGCCTACAGAACCACACACTTAAGCTATATCCTATTTTCTCATTTGAATTGGTGACATTAACATTTCCTCAGGCTACTAAATAATTTTTAAGACATTATCTATAATATATGCAGAATAACAATTTTGGACATATCTCAAAATTTATTTCGAAGTTTAGTATAATCCCAGTTTTTAACCATTATATTTAAGATAGAAATTTGCATCTTTGTACATAAACCTTATGTCAAGAGAATTAGAAAGTGGAACAAAGAAAAACACAAGAGATGAGTACTAAAGGACTATATATGTCATATACTAATGACTAATCTGAGAAGGATTATAATATAATAAAGTTTATTAACATTAAAGCTAAGGTGAATAAAATTTACAGTTTTGTCAGAAATTCTAAATATGTGTCAACAAACTGCCCATTAATTCATTTGCCCCAAATTTATTGAAGATCTATAATTTATAGTAACTATATTAGGTGTTGAAAGTTCAATCCCTGGGTTAGCAAGATCCCCTGTAGAAGAGAAAGGCTACCCATTTCAGTATTCTGGCCTGGAGAATTCCATGAACTGTATACACCATGTGGTGGCAGAGTCAGACACAACTGAGCAACTTTCACTTTCCCTTTTACGATATTATGTGTTATTATATCAAAGATACATTGTCAATTTATATCAGAATGTTTTTTATTCTGTCTGACTTTATGCAAGATTTGAGGTAGCCATGTCATGTCAGAGAACAGAAGTCATAATTTACAGAGAATTTTGGCTACTAAAAGTTATCATTAAAAAAATTTTAAAAACTACTTTATGAAAATGCCAAATTTGTAATCTGATTGAACTTATTATTTTAAAAATTCATCCTCCCTCAAAACTCTCAAGTATTGTGAAATAGGGTCAATATCTATGTGAAATTCTGTGGCAGATTTAATATTTTTAGTGGTACAGATAGTAAGGATGTAAGAAACACCACATCCCTTCATTTTCTACAAACTGACTTATTTGTGAGTTCCCCTTCTGCTTGGGTGGTGGGAAATTCAACTTCAGTCATTCTGACAGTCCTCAGTGTTGGCCTGAGGTTCAGAGTCTTTCAGAATTTCAAGGCATTATGAAGTACCTTGTGGTCTCTGACCATCTGTCCAACGTGGTTGGTGCTAAGACACCCTCTGTCCCAGCCTGCATAATCTCTATAGATCTGCCATTCCATACTTCTGAGGTGCACTTGGAGCTTGGAAATATTGAGCAAGGCCAGAGTCCAGGCCTATAATCTATCCCTCTGGCAACCTCTGACATCATCCTCTGAAACTGTACTTTCACCTCATGATCCTGCAAGGAAGAAAGCTATGTGACCCTTTCTTCAGGGACCTAGAGATTTGTTCTCCCTTTCACAGGCCCAGAGGGAATCACTTCTGAGTCTCAGATCTCTACATGTTTCTTCAAAAGAAAATCAGTTGTCCTCAATTGAGTTTACCAGACACTTGCTAACTGTAAGAACAGTTCCAAAATCTGTGTATGTATTGTCTCATCGAATTTCATCCAGTCTTTACCATAACCCTGTAAATTAGGTCATATCTCTAAGTTACAGAAAAGGAAACAAGCTCAAAGAGTTCGAGTAACCTGCCTAAGACCACACAGTCAGAAAGCCAGTACTGCAATAATCATTCCCTACTACTCTCAATCTTATGTTTCTGTGAGCGGTGGTGGTTTAGTTGCAATAATTCTTATCCTTTTAAGATGACAGAAACTTGAGACACCAAGAGTTTAAGTGTTATTCCTCCAGTTGCACATTAAAACAAAAAAAAAAAAAAAGGATTTAGGCTCATGAGCATATAACATTTAAGTGAAACATCTTCATAGCACTGGCAAGAATATGCATTTATCCAGACTTGTCAAGAGAATAGCGACTTTACAAAAGGATCAAAATGCACTACTTAAATATATATATTATTTAGCAAATATCTACCTAGTGGCTTCTATGGAGGAAAAAATCTGTTTCTGCATTCCATGCTCTAAGAGATAAGAAAAAGACACCACCCTTGTCTTGCCAGAGCTTGTCAGCCAGTACAAGACACACAGGTATACAAATAGATCAAAGAAGTGAATAAAAACTGGAGGAGGAATGCTGAGAGTGGCATAGTGTAGGCTGAGCGTGGACACAGCAGCTTCAAGTTTCCAAACCAGAGTGGAGGAGTGTCGGTATCATGGCAAACAGTGTGGGTGACCCTGCCTTCCTCCTTCTCCCATGGGATGAGAATGTTGGAAGCTCAGCTGTTGCAGAATGTAAACCATACGGATTGCCCAAAGTTACTGACTTGCCTGAAGCCATAAAAAAAAAAAAAATTTATGAGTTATTTTTCACTTCTTTTTCTGCCAGGATCAAGTATCAGCATTGTTATATTCAGAAACACACCACTTTTAACACACTAGAGAAGAGCTGGCCCAACCCGGGTAGGCATAAAACAGTTGTCAGAGGCAGGAAGTCTCTCAGACTTCAGCCCCAAGCTACAGCAAAGTAAATTTGAGACATTCAACAGATTTCTAATGTGCTGAGATGCCTGAACTAGCCTTTATATTTACTAGTAAAGAGACAAAGAATGTTGTTTTGACAGAGCCAAAAAGAGATTTCAGTCAGATTTGGAATAGTCATGAGTTTTTCTAAACTCTTCTAAAAATCTACAATTTTTAAAATCACTGCTCAGAACCTTAAAGCTACTGCAGAGATTGCTTTTCCAAGGCTAGTGTCCTTACGCTCCTTAAGGGTATACCCAACAGTACCAGGGCTTCACCCCCGTAACAAATCAGTATACTCCATCTGTCCCACCACCATTTGTGGAATTCTTTACCAAAGAGAAAAATGTCAAGAGACACCAGTTGCTTGGGGTTTAGGTTTTGACTGACTCCTACCCTATCAGGGGCCAGAATCTCCATTTTCTTTGTCTTTTACTTTTCAGGAGACCCAGAGAATGAAATCCAATACTTTTGTCTGCATCTGCTGCTAAAAGCCTTTTTCCCCTGGCCATGGCACAGCTCCCTCGAGGCTCATTAAACACATTTACATTTGCCTCTTAAAATACTAAATAGCCCATTTCACGCCTAGCAATGGTGTATTGATGAAAGAAGCACTCAGCGATGGCCTGCAGAATAAGAGTGAGGACTCTTTTGACTCCAGACATCTCCCACAAAGGATTCCTGCGTGCTGTTAAGGACTTAAACAGAATCACATGAGCAATGGGCTATTGTTAGAAAGACACATGCACACAAACATCACCATAATGTATTGTCAAATGTACCTGTTCATGTGCAGAAAATATGACAGGGATCTAAAATTTAGTGGAAAGGTACAGCAGTAGGGGTATGTCTGTGTGCGCTAGAGAGAGAGACAGAGACAGAAAGAGAGAGACACAGAGAGAGAGAGAGAGAGAGAGAGAGAGAGAGAGAGAGGAAGAATAAGCAGAGAGGGACAGACGGAGAGAGAACAGAAGACGTACAAATAGAAGGGAGAATCTGCAATGGATTTTAGTGTAAATCTTCCCTTCCAAGTTGCAAGGATTAAAATTAGAAAAGGTTAGGGGGACTAATAAAAGTACACGAATCATGGTTAAATTAGATGGCAAAGGGTAAGGTATGCCTGGATCATAGCCAGCTAATGAAGGACCAAAAGATTCACGTCTCCTAAGATTCAGGTGGAGACATTTGGGGAACAGCATGAGGCTTGACTAGGATTTTTTTTCCTTTGACAATCTTTCATTCCACCTACACCCCCACACTTAACATCCAGAATAAAGTGATATTCATTTCTGTTAATGGTTCAGTTGGTAAACAATCTGCCTGCAATGTAGGAGACCTAGGTTCAATCCCTGGAGAAGGAAATGGCAACCCACTCCAGTACTCCTGCCTGGAGAATTCCATGGACAGAGGAGCTGGGCTGCAGTCCATGGGATCCCAAAGAGTTGGACACAATAGAGTGACTAACTTTCACTTTCACCTTCAGGGGTAGGAGAAACAGATCACTCAGCACACACTACAAAGTGTCTTTCAACTCCTTTTAACACCCTCAAGTTGAGTATCTATTCAACTTCACACCAGTTTCCTTGATATCAGGTGGTCAAGATGGAAAAAAGATCATTTTTCATTTTATATCTCTCTGTATTTTTTAAAAATAAAAGTAATATACACATGTGATTAAAGTTAAAGAATATAGTTATCTGTGCAGTAGGATAATTTTCATTTTGGTTCTCTTCATTATATTTTTTCTATATTAGAAAAAACTGTCAATAAAAATGTTTTCATGAGGGAAAGAGCTGTCCACTGTATTACTTTAACTTTTCCTTTGCTATATACATAAACTGATTAAAATTTATAAACAGAAGAAGTTCCCATTAAAGAATAGATACATTCCTGAAGACAAGTGCATAAATCAACCTTTTGCTAGCTAAATCTTATTTTGAGTGTACCAAGAGCAGATGCTATTTGCAGAAACATTTCATGAAACCCTCCAATAAAAGTGAATAATCTAGCTCTATGTACGTGGTTGGTAACACTTTCTAAAGTAGAGCTCATGTGTGCAACATAGAGAATTGATTGTGAGCACAGGTTCTGGAGCCAGACCACCTTGGTTGGAGTCACAGTGTTGTTACTTCCTACCTACATGTGCTCAAGCAAGTTATTTCACTTCAGTCTCTTCTCATCTATAAAATGGACATAATATTAGCAACTCTTTCATCAGGTTCATATGAGGATTAAATAACATGATCTATTTAAACCACTTGTGAACTGGCACATAATAACCAGTCATGGTTAACTATTTTCCTTAGTAGTGTTATCATGATTACTTGTACTGTTCTGGTTACATTGCTATTATCACTGCTATTATTGCTTGGGTAGCTGCAAGCTACTCAACTAGATGGGTAACACTTGAGGGCAAGATTGGTCTCAATCTAGGCTTTATGTCAGCTCCAGTGCTAGAAAGGTCACTGGCAACTGAATGAAACATGAAGACCTTTTTTTAAAGGTTAAGAGGGTTAACATCCAAAATAAATATGGAATGCATACAACTTAATAGAAAAAAAACATGACTAAAAATGGGCAGAGAATCAGCACTGATATTTTCCCAAAGAAGACCTGCATACAGGTACATTAAAAAATGCTCAACATCACTAACCACAAGATATCATCTCACACCTGTTAGAATGGCTATTATCAAAAAACAAGAAATAGCAAATGTTGACAAGGACATGGAGAAAAATGAACCCTTCTGCACTGTTGGAATGTAAATTAGCGCAGCCACTATGGAAAACAATATGGAGGTTTCTCAAAAATCATTAAAAACAGAACTACCATATGAGCCAGCAATTTTACTTCTGGGTATTTACCTGAAGAAAATGAAACACTATCTCAAAGGTATATATGCACTCCAATGCTCACTGCAGTATTATTTACAATAGCCAATAAATGCAAACTATCCAAGTGTCCACTGATGAATAAATGGATAAGGAAAATGTGGTATATACATACAATAAAATATTACTCAGTCATAAAAATAAAGACAATCTCGTCATCTACGACATGGGTAGAACTTGCAGGTATTATCCTAAGTGAAATAAGCCAAACAAAGAAAGAAAAATACTACATGATCTCACTTATATGTAGAATCGAAAAATAGACTGGTGGTTGCCAGAGATAGGAGGTAGGGGAAAACTGCGAAAATATTAGTTTCTCACTCTTGTCTGACTCTTTGCAACCCCATGGACTATAGCCCACCAGGTTCCTCCATCCATGAAATTATCCAGGCAAGAATATTGGAGTGGGTAGCCATTCCCTTCCCCGGAATATCTTCCCAACCCAAGGATCAAACTCAAGTTTCCTGCTTTTCAATCACATTCTTTATTGCCTGAGCCACCAGGGTAGGTGGTGATAAAATGAGTGAGAGTAGTCACAAGTTTCAAACTTCCAGTTATAAAATGAATAACTCATGGATATGTAATATATAGCATGGTTACTACAGTTTATAATGCTGTATTACATATTTGAAAGTTGCTAAGAATAGATCTTGAAAGTCCTCATCACAAGAAAAAATATGTAACTTTGGTGACAGATATTAATTAGATACTATGGTGATCACTGGGAAATATATACAAATAACAAATCATCATGTTGTACACCTGAAACTAACATAATGTTCTATGTTGATTATATCTCAATGAAAATTTTTTAAAAATTAAATGACCACTGAACATCCTAATTAGTTGCAGCCAGCATGTAGCTAACAATTCTTATATTTAGCAGTATATCTGAGACAGAGTAGGGGCCCAATAAAAGTAATTAAATGAACAAATGAATGAATCCACAAAAATGTGGGACACTCCCTAGAAAGTCTAAAAAATAATATATACATAGTATGTTTACATAATTAAACCCTAAATTTATTTTGCCTAACAAGGCCTTTTAGGAAATTTAGGGCCGTCAAAGCTTTACTTAAGTGAGGAAAGGCAAAGTATAATTAGCAAGCCAAAATCAGTTGATGTTTTCAGTGAGTTTTCTGTCTTGTTAAAAGAAAATAATTTGTGCAGTCCTCACTAAACACACCTCATCTATCACTCTCACAAGTCCTGCTCTCCCCAGGGCTCTCTGAGCACTCTCCCTCCACAATTCTCCACATTGTGCTAATAGACTTTAAATGTTTGCCAAATGACAATGAAGCCTGGCCTTTAAAGTTGGCCTGCCCCATGACATCTGCTGGGGCTTCTCAAGTGGCTCAGTGATAAAGAATCTGCCTGCCAATGCAGGAGCTGCTGGAGATGGGAGTTCAATCCCTGGGTCAGGAAGACCCCCTGGAGGAGGGCATGGCAACCCATTCCAATATTCTTACCTGGAGAATCCCATGGACAGAGGAGCCTGGTGGACTACAGTCCAAACGGGAGCAAAGAGTCAGACATGACTGAGTGACATAGCACACACTCATGACATCTGCTAACTACAAGGGGTCTCTTCAGCCAAAGCATGTGTTCTACAAGACATGTCCCCAAATCCAGTGATTCTCACACCAATGCAGCTGTAGGCTGCCAAAGGTACATTTTCCACAATAGCCAAAACTACCAAGGTTAACCCAAACTTATGATGTTGCCTTTATTGAGTCTGATCATTTTGTACATGTGTTGTTTTGTGTGTGTGTGTGTGTGTGTGTGTCTGAACCATTAAATTATTAGTTATAATTCTTATTAAGGTGTATTATTCATGTAGATAGTCTCTGAAAACAATGCAGTTGCTCAGAGAGTGTCTGGGGTTGGAGAGTTTGGGGAGAAGACCTTGAGTGGGAAGAACCAGACCTAGTCAGGTCTCTCCATGAGGCAGAGCACCATGGAAGGTAAACATCAAACCTCTTTCCTTCCCCATCTCCATTTTTCAAGGGAGGAAACTGAGGCTCAGAAGGATGCAATGACTGCACCAAGGATCAAAATCAGTTAAGTGATGCAACCAGAATTAGCCTCTAACCCATGCTCTCTCTTCTTTCCTCACTGTGATGTCTGAATGTTACCCAGAAAAACTCAGTGGTGTTGAGAGGAGACCCTAAGAGGAGGCTATGGTTATCTTCGTTCTTACTCAGTTGGGCTTTAACAAAATTGACATAACTTTATACTTCTGTTACTAGCAGTGGCAAATATTTATTGAGCAGATACTATTTGGAACACTCATTCCTAGGTGAAATGGTATAAAATATGTTCCCTACCTTCAAAGGCCTGAAGAGTTAGTCTCCAGGTTAAGACACAAGAACAGAATGATGATCACAGCTAACAGTTATCACAATCTACTGCCAGTCTCTTTTCAAGGATTACCCTGTTAAATCTTCATAACTTTACTATCAGATGAGTATAATTATATCCCCATTTTATAGATAAGGAAACTGAGTCTGAGAGGTTAACTTGCTTCCACACAGTAAGTCAAAAGACAGATTTTTTAACCTAAGACATCCTGACTTTGGACCCTGCACACCTAACGTGGATTGGTTTCCTAGAGTTACCATGACAAAGTACATCAAATGAGGTG
This sequence comes from Odocoileus virginianus, assembly GCF_023699985.2. Lineage (NCBI taxonomy): Eukaryota > Metazoa > Chordata > Mammalia > Artiodactyla > Cervidae > Odocoileus > Odocoileus virginianus. Next base: position 39,500,699 of record NC_069686.1, on the reverse strand, counting down.
GCTGAAAACAGCAGAAATTTATTGTCTCAAATTCTGAAGGCTAGAGGTTCAAAATCAAGATGTCGGCCCTCCTAGAGGTTCTGAGAGAGAATCTGTTTTATGCCTCTCTCCTAACTTCTGGTGACAGCAGGTAACCTGTGGTGTTTCTTGACTTATAGATCCATCACTCCAGTCTCTGCCTCTGTCTTCACATGACATTCTATTGTGTGTCTGTGTCCAAATTTCCCTCTCCTATGAGGAGACTAGTCTTAAAGGAATAAGACCCACTAATGTCTTGATTAAATTTGCAAAGACCCTATTTCCAAACAAGGACACATTCACAGGTACTTGATATTAGAACTTCAACATATGGTTTTTCTAAGGAGAGGAAGGAACACAATTTAATCTGTAACATAACCATGATACCATACTGTTTCCACAATCCCCCACAAAATCAAATATATTCCCCATAAAAGCCTGTCAAAGAACTATTTTGTACTGATGGGGTTCAGGGTAGGTTGTCCCAGAATGTGCCATTTTGGCATGAGAATGACTCCAAATTGGAGACAACCATCCAAAGCCCAACAGACTGAAGAACAGCTTTTTACCTCCTTTCTAACTACCTAAAAGAATTTAGATACAGGCTTGTACCCAGAAATAGGCTATTACCAGAGAAACCTTTCTACATCAGACTTATCTGCTTGGTACGGCAAACATTTGTTTACCAAACATTTGCTCTTCTCATCTTGCTGTGAATTTTCTTCCTCCTCTTTGAAGACCCAGACCCCTAGCCCTTCTCTTGAGCTCAGGATGACATATAAGCCTCAGTTGTTGGAGAGCCTCTCAAGTCTTTGTGGGGCTTCTATATGTATGAAACTGAATTTATTTTTCTCCTATCAACCTGTCTTATTTAATCATTAGATCAAGTAAGGAATCTAGAAAGGAAGAAGGGAAAATTTTTCTTCCCTTACAGTAGTTTGCTCATTCTTTTGTATTTCATAAATGTAAGATGGACTCTCAACATCTATTCTGGCACAATAGTGCCATATATTGCCGGAGCCTGCCGGCAAACGAACCGGTCACGGGCGCAATCGCCGAAATACCTGAGAAATAAAAGAAAGGACTAGGAAAGAAAAGACTAGAAAAGAATGGGGTTGAGAGGGACAGAGTCTGCTTGCGTCTGACTCTGCCAACTTTATTGAAGAATACCACACCTATATATATGCTAACAGGAGTTGCTAATAGATCAAAGGTTTGCACATGTGCAGAGCTACAGGCACAGGTGTTTTAAATTCCTCCAATTAAGATCAGTAAAGCATCACCCTAGCACCCAACTGAAATCAATAGAACATTAACTGGATAGAAAACAGGCTTCAATCATGACGAGTTTATCAGCAACAGGTGAACAGGTGAAAGATCGCTACAGCAATTTCCTTGATGGAGGTGAGAAAGGCCAACCTGTGCTTTAATAAATCAGGGGTGGCGGGACAGAGAGGGACCTCTTGATCTCTCTCAGAGCCAAGAAGGAGCCTGAGCAGTCAGGCTGGCTCCCCGCAATATATAATGAAAAATTTGGAAAAACAAAAATAAGGAATCTCTCTGACCCAGGTCATCAGGATTCAAACCCTGATTCTGACAGTGATTATTTAGAAATAATTCTCTATAGGATCCTGAACTTCATTCGGCACCAAGTTAACATTCTGAAGCAGATTTAGCCCAATCTACTATAAAGTATCCAGAAATAAGTCATATATAGAACCCTAGTCTGTTCCAGCAAGCATCTTTCAATTATTAAAAAGCAGAGACATTACTTTGCCAACAAAGGTCCATCTAGTCAAAGCTATGGTTTTTCCAGTAGTCATGTATGGATGTGAGAGCTGGACTATAAAGAAAGCTGAGTGCCAAAGAATTGATGCTTTTGAACTGTGATGTTGGAGAAGACTCTTGAGAGTTCCTTGGATTGCAAAGAGATTCAATCAGTCCATCCTAAAGGAAATCAGTCCTGAAAATTCACTGGAAGGACTGATGCTGAAGCTGAAACTCCAATACTTTGGCCACCTTATGCAAAGAACTGACTCATTTGAAAAGACCCTGATACTGGGAAAGATTGAAAGCGACAGGAGAAGGGAACAACAGAGGATGAGATGGTTGGATGGAATCACCAACTCAACAGGCATGAGTTTGAGTAAACTCCAGGAGTTGGTGATGGACAGGGAAGACTGGCATGCTGTATTTATTCCATGGGGTCGCAAAGAGTCAGACACCACTGAGCAACTGAACTGAACTGAACTGAGTCTGTTCCAGCAGAAAAAATCCTTATGGGTACACCCACCACATTTTATAGGTGATTAACATGAGGCTCAGGGTCAGTGACCTGTCTGAAGTCATGTGGCTGATTACAGAAGCAGCAGGAGGAGGACACAGTGATCCCGATCTGCAGCCTGAATCTCTTTTCAGGATGCATAGAGCCACCGGTCTTCTGTCTGTTCCAGATGTGCCCAAAGGGGCTCCTGATTCTTTACACTGTTTTGGAGCAAGAGGTGAGAAGGTCCATCCAAGCACATACATGTTGCAGGACAAGTGGGATCCTACCCCACATGCTTTCTGAATATCTCATTAGACTGGCAAAGCTCAGCACCGTCATTCAGGGTACCTCGAATGTTCCAAGTGCCAGTGTTTTGCTCTGGGTCCCAGGAGCCCACTTTCCCTTTAGAATTCTCAGCTGTAAATGACAACTTAACAGCACTTCATTCCTTTCAGTTTGACAATTTAGATAGAAAAACATTTGCCAAAGATAAGTGTAACAAAAAAGCCTCCAAAGAAAAAAATTACATAGGTTCACCTTGGAGAGTATTATTCTCTTCAATTAGGTCTAGTTGGCAGCCTGTGATCAGACAGCTTAGCAGAGAAGATACTCATTAAGAATGAGATACCCCAGGCCTGGGAAGCAGGAAAGAAAAGCTTGCTGTTTCTGAGATTGTCCTTACAAGGCAGGGTGCAGGCTGTAACTATGTCAGTGTCTGGTTTTACAAATAATGCTCTTACCCAAGTGGCCTTTCCACCAAGACTTTGTTTAAATAAATCAATAATTAAAAGCTCTTGTGTGCATCACAGTGGAACTGTAGTTAATAGTAATGGATTAATTTAGATTAAAATGTCTGTCTCCAAAGATCTCTTCTGGGAATCTAAGTCACAATACCATGTCACATCATTTTTAAAACTCTGACGTGTTGGGGCCAGAATGGCAGATACATTTATGTTCAGGTAGTAAACTGGGTACGAGATATGGGGAAGGTCAGAGAACTGAGTTGTCACAACTCCTGATTTCCGTCTCCCAGTTTAGTCATGCTCTTCCATGTTGCCACGAGTGAGAAATTCATTCCTGGGGAGATGCGGTGCATTAGTTGTTTTCCTACCTGAAATCCCCTCCCAGCCCTTCTCCCTCCAAAGAACTTCTGCTCAACCCCAAAATCTGACCTCCCAAGACAGCCGAAATGACCACAGCTCTCAAATGACCCTTCCAGCACTTATGGGCCACACTTCCCAATGGAGTGATGGTGAGGAGGGGCTGCGGGGAAGCCAGGGGCTGGGGGCGCAGCAGCAGAGGCACCCCGAGTAAGAGGAAGAGCGTGGAGCACGGTGCCCAGGACTCGCCGCGATCCAGTGGGCTGGCACATGGAAAACAGAGTTGCAATTAGGCATCAAGGACCAGGCCAATGGAAAACCACAAAAAGCAGAAGAGGACCGCAAGTGGGAACAGCTGAGCGCGTGGATCTGAGAGGGGGCTACACTAGACCTATAACCAGGCTGTGTGGGTGGAGCCCCATCTCAGTGCGTCAGCTGCAAGTGTAAGAATGTTTTTGGTGAAGTGGGACAGGGCGTTGGGATTGGGGTTAAGATATTATCGTAGGTCAAAAGCACAGGCAAGAACATTTTCTCTGTGATAACATGTTTTTTCCTGCCACTTAACTAAAGGGGGTACTCTCTTCACTTCTATGTTCCTGTCACCTAAACAAACCACGTCAACCACAGAGTAGATGCTTGAAAAGTAGGTATTATTTTACATTGTCCAACTTCCCAAATGAAACAGCTGCTTTCTGATAAAATAACCCTCAAAGGTATCTTTTAGCCCCCACCTAACCCTGTCACATGAATTCAGGTAAAGCAGCTCTCTCCTCCCAGGCAGGTCTTTCCATCCCTGGGCAGCTGTGGCTGTAGAAGAACCTCTCATACATTTCACATCCCTGTAACAAGCACACGGCAGTCAGCTATGCCTCCTGGAACCACTAAAAATAGTTCTAACCCTACCCCCTTTCCACATGTCAGTGCCTACCCTGAGGTTAGAAGCCTGTGGAATGCTCCTGGAGACATCTTCTGAAGCTGACATGACCTTGCAATTTCATTCTTTTGAAGAGATTAACTTGGAAGAATGTAAGCCTAGAAACCCAAGATGGAGCCTTATCTCCTAACACTCTCCTCCTCAATCCCTACCCTTCATGTAGACCCAGCATCCTGCTACATCCCATCTCAGAACTTTCCTGCTGAGTAAATTCTTCCAAGAACAGCATAAATGTCATTTCTCTCAGAAAGTCTTTTCTGAGCTTCCCTGCCCCCACATACAGTGGATCCCCCTTATCTTGTCTGACATCACACAGTGCTTCTCTTTTGTGGTATGCCTCACAATAGAACTTTATTCAGTCATAGAGTCAGTTATTAATATTTAAGTCTATATCCTCCACTAGAAGGCAAACTTCATGTCTGTCTAACTCATCTTTGTATTCCCATCTAAGGCCTGTTTCATTCCAATAGTTTCTTAAATTTTTTAAATTGAATTAGAGTTTCTCAAATTTTTTCCATGGGATCAGCATCAAGTCCATAGTTCTATAGTTTATGAATTCTAATAAGTGATATTGCCTTCAAGCCATTTTATCAAACCCTCAGCTTTCAGCAGAAGGGAAGGCCAACAGAAGTTTGGATGGTAGAATTTGCCCATTTGAACTTGCACGTTTGAATCCTGTTTTAGTTACCACATCAGCATTTGCGGTTTTCACCTGGCCAGGTAAGATACATTACGCCTTCACCACTAATCTCCAAGTCACTTATATTCTCTGTCCTTTTATATTCAGTAGTGGTCTCTACTATGCATCTATACTTCAATTTTGTGGATGTCCATTAAAAGCTGAGGCTTTGGGGCACACCCATCATTTCTAATTCATCTGCTTCCTTTGAACATGACAAACATTTGCATGCTATTCTAAATTTTAGCCCATAAACTCCTAATGTTTTCTATGTCACTGGATTTTGTTCCTAGTGTTAAGACTCCAGGTTAGCTTTATTACTTACTTATAATCTGTATATAATCCAAGATCATAAATACAGTTCTCAGACATCTCCCCTGTTATTTTCTTCAGTAAATTACTGGGCACCTCCCTGATTGCTGTTCTCTCTGTGCCATGCTGGCTGTCTAGTTTATAGGTTTTCTTTTCTTCTTAATATCTAGTTTATAGGTTTTCTTTTCTTCTCCCCCTCAAATTTCAGTTTCAAGCTTTCTAAACTAGATTGGTGAGCCTTCGTGCCCTTTTACTTTATTCTTTACTCTCCCTAGTGTTTTTGATGTGTACTCTTCCTCTTGTCATTTTGCTTTCATGAGCCATATTTGAGAAAACTCAATCTTTGATAGTATCTCTGGAGCTAGACAACACCTGTTCAGATTTTCTTTTCTCTTTCAAAATTATGATTATCACTTTAGAAGGAGAACTGAAAACATCATTCACATCCAGGAGTTTTTTAAATTCCTGACCCTGATTTTTATAGATAATGAAGAAAAATTTGGATGGGAAAATACAAGGGAAGGGTACTGGTGTGGCCCACCAGCACAGAGATTACAGGTTTGTTGAGTCTCTCAGGCTCTGCCTTGCATCCTAGATGCCTTTGAAGAGAAAACGATAATAATGAAAATGGTCAGCACTTATTGAAGACCCAATAAGTGCCAAGCACAGATTTTAAGTACTTTCATTCATTAACCCATTTAATTCAAATCATGGGAGGCAGTACAATTTCCTATTGACCATTTCAGGTCCTCCATGCAACTTGCGCCATATCCCTTTTGCACCAAGTAACGAGAGTGCAAAAAACTGCTAATTAGTATTAACCCTCTCCATGGCTCTATGAGACAGACTGCTGGTTCCTATAGAGGATTCCAGGTTTCCCTGTTAATGGGATAAATTCAGCATTCTCCGAGAACTCCAGGGATGTGGAGTTTAACTTATTTCATTTTTGTTCTTCATGTCATGTTCTTCTAGTCATTGACATCTTGAATGCTTTTAATGTCTTCCTACATCCTTCAATATCTTTTTCTTTCTGGCATCCTTTTGGGAAAAAATGTTCTGCCTACCCAGAAGTTTCTTCAGCCCTTGTAAGCAGCCAAGAGGAAGAAACCAAGGTTTCAGAGCAGTTTTCTTACAAAGGAACTTACAACTATTTATTCTAATAACAACATACTGGGAAAGAGAAATATCCAGACATTTTGACAACAGTTAAACATAATATCCAAGTAGATACTGATACTCAGGAACCCACTGTCATCCTGGCCCCCTATTAAGAGTGGGGTCCTTTGGCAGCCAGGCACCAGATTTACAAAGTGTAAATCTACTTGGTCCAAAGACTTACCTGGAAGACATTGCCATTGTTCCAAAATGTTTAGTTAGAAATAACATATTGGTAATGGCAAAACTCTTATATTGGCCAATACGTTTAAGTGCCATTAAACTAGGGAAGACTAAGTGGAAGTCCTGAAACTAACCCCATCCCAACCAAGTTATCAAATCCAAAACAATATTATATCCCAGACTCATGGCAAAGATGAGTGTCACCCCACAATTCAATTCTCCGGACAGAAATGTACATCACTGTCACTTTCCTAGACCACTCCTCGGTTATTATTTAATTGTTAGTGATTATCCCCTTTAAGGTTTACTGTCATTAGACACATCTGTCGTCAAAGGTATTCTGGAGGCCCTGTTCATTTCCTCCCATGGTTTGCTTCCTCAAGGGTTACCAGGGAGAGAGAGGAAGAGGCCACTGCGTGATTCTGAGAGGGGAAATGATAATGGAGGCATGAGGTGGGGGGCTCCCTCCATCTATATGACCTTGGTCGTTCTCCATTGTCTTTCCTCCTGTACAACAGGGTTATGGTTAACAACCAATTCATTCAGAAAACATCTGTTACAAGCTTACTTTATGTCAGACTACACCTAGATAGTGGTTACAGGAATGAATATCACAGGCAATAAGGGTATTGGCGAATGGACCTAGAGTTTAAAGAATTTAGCTGAAGAGTAACACTATAAACAAACAGCATTTTGAAAAAACTTTGAAGGACCTATTATAGAGCCTAAAACAGTATAGTGCCTCAGTGAGTATTTGTTGAATGAATGAATAGCTACTATAAATGGGGAGTGACTCTCTTCAGCCTTCTGGAAAATACTGCCTCCTTGAGAAGAATAGTGGTAACATCACTCTAGAAGGGCTGCTTTGACTCTCACTCACACTAAGGGGTTTCTAGACGCACATTGTGTTTGAAGGTCTGCATCTTTGTTAGGGAAACAACTTTTCTAAGCCCAATAATGGTTTTCCTGTTCCAACCTGTACCACCATTGACATAGCTCAGGCCCTAATCTGCTCAGCTACCCATATCTGATCATGTCATTTCCTGTTCAGTGTCCTCCTTATTGTGGTGATGCCCTTCATCACACCATCACCATCACACAGTAACTCCCTGTTGATTAGGGTAGAGTCCAGGGCTTAACAAGGCTCATGGGCCCTATTGGAGAGAACTGCTGAATACACCTCAAGTCTCATTTCTCATCTCCTTACAACCATCCTACACTACTTACCAATTAATAGTTCTTATAAGCAAAAAAAAAAAACACAAAACAAAATGATGTTCTCACTTATCTCTTTGTCTTTGCACAGGCTGTTTCCTTCTCTTGGGTAACACCCACTGGTCCTTGAGGAGTCAACTCAAGCATCCTCCCACTCAGAAAGCTTTTCTACAAAAAACCAGACTGACTTGAATGTTTCTTCTCAGCCTCCTGAAGCATTTCAGTATCTTGACATCATCAGCATTATATATAATTATAAAATATGTGTGTATGGGAGAGAGAGACAAATTACACTAGCTGCTTAAGAGCAAGAACTGTGTCTTTTTCTTCACTGTACCTCCAGTGTCTCTCCTAGTGTCTGAAACACAGTAGAGATGTGTGTGTGAGAGTGTGTATGTGTGTGTGTATCCACCCACACATACAAAGTAGAGAAAGATAATGCAAAAGAACCATAAAGGAAAACAAAAAGCACCTGGCTTTGGAATCTTTGCCTCACAGAGGTAGCTGGAAGGCAGACAGGAAGTTGCCAATGTTGACTATGTTCTTGCTTTCTCTCTAAAGACCGGAGAGAAGCCAAAGGGATAGAATATTCTAGCACTTAGAGAGTCTGCAGCCCAAGAAAGGGAAAAAAGCAGGCACTAGAAAAAATAAACCTTTGGATAATCACAGGGATGAAGAAGTATAAATTAACAGCATGCAAATTACATTATTATTTTGTTACTGTGTTCTTAGAAGATATTTGGTGATACAACCTCTTGGCATTATTTCCATGTTTTGGGGAATAAAGACCTATAAGAAATATGGATCATCACCAGAGTTCACATAAGATATCAGTAAGAGATAAGCAAAGTCTGTTTTCAGAGCCACCAGCACCCTTCCGGCTGCATCCTTTCCCCCAAGCCAATGAGTTAGTTTCAGGGGACAGATCATATGTAACCAGAGCTTTTGTCCTGATCAAAGGTGCCCCAGGTGCTGTACTACTGACAAGAGAAAGCCTTGTTTGTGTCACCATCATCCTGATCCTCTGACCTCTCTGCTCACAAAATAACTTACATGTCTGGGCTCATTCCCATGGGTCCTGTTCACTGAACGGAAAGGGAGCATGTGTTGAGCATTTTCTGTGTGCCATGCACATCTGATTTAATCTCCAAATGCCTGCAGGTACAGAAGAATATGGCCATCTTATGATGATGAAACTCAGGTTCTGAATAACCTGTGATCACATGGGTAGTAAGCAGTAAAGCCAGGATTCAAACACCACCACTTGATGCTAAGGACTGAGCTCCTTTCATAACAGCAAGGTACATATGCTAAAGTGGCCTTAACATGTCACTTTACTCATTACAATTCATACTGGGACCTTTGACTCTTTACCTCCAAAAAGGGCCACCAAGCCATGCCAGGTACCATAGCAAGACTGGGAGAAGGGAGGATTGGGGCCATAATTGTCATGCAGGATCTCTCTACTACATCAGACAGGTACCCTAGACTCCTAACCTGTCCTAACAATTACTGTACTGAGTTTCTTAAAACTGTTCAGCACAATCCAAAGCAAAATAATGTGGGAATTCATAGTGAGGTAAAATAGAATATCTCATATAGCCACAAAACTGCCTTTGTATTTATAATTTCATCAGGAAGGGCAAACTTATAGAAAGATAATAGCACCATTTATTATCAAAAGCAGGTTTATACCTGCGACTACATATGAGTTAAGGTTAGTTTAAACACTGTAATCTCATTTCATGCATTTTTAAAATTTTAATTTGTGTTTAAAATATTTAGATGGCTTCTTTGTACCCATGAATAAATAATCCTATATATGCTTTTTTGGCCTGCTTAGCACAAAATGACTGATCTGTATTTTAATCCTTTTCTTTTTTTTTTTTTTCCATAATTATCTTTGAAATCACAGATTTCTTGGGAACTCACAAGAGGAAATGTGGGCTGTACCCTTCTACCTCCTGTTTCTCCCTTGCCCTCACTCTGGACCTGGGAAGAAATAGCAGCATGGTCCTTCTGGAAGGGGAGAGGAGCTTGGTATTGAGACAGTCTCTGGAAGAATGATGTAATGTAAGGGAAGAGCAGCTTCCAATTCTCTTGTCCAGGGGAGTCAGTTGCTGCGCAGGGATTATCGTGGAGTGTCCAAAGAACCTTATGTCACCTCCTTCTTCTAGGATTAGGGTCTAAACTGCTGTAAAAACTCTTTCAAGATGTGTCTATTGGAATCATGCTGAGGGCTGGTTTATTATGACTGAAAGCTCAGAATGAGCATGAAAGAAGAGTGAGATATGGAGAGAGGTGTTAATCTGAGGCCTGGTGCTGGCAAATAATTATTTAGAAAAGCAATCAGAGTTCAGTGTTTGAGCCAGATTTATTTTTGCACATGATAAACTGAGTTAACCAACATCAGCTGCTCTGAAGCCAGCCCTCCCCACCCCTGCCACCCAATCCAAAACTCAGAGTTTGAAGAATTAACAACAAAAAATAAACCTAGCTCATGATTATGTTAAGGGAACTTCCCTTTTCTTCTGAGATTCTCTAAATATCAAGGCAAAATGAACCTACATGACAATTGATGCAGCCTAAAATGTAGTCAGAGAGCCTGTCTATATTAGAAGAATTCATAATCATAGGTTCTGTGATGTCCACAATTTTCACTTTATAGATTAAGACTCAACTTCAGGACCCAAGAAGTTATTTGTGGGAAGTCACATTGACAGTACTAGTAGAATGCCCTTCCTGTTAGGCGTGGTTCCTCTGTAAAAAGTTGTGGTTTAATGACAAAAATCTAAGATTCAGATAACCAATTCTCCAATCAATATGTTTTATCAAAATAAAACTATTTATAGCAGTTAGCCTAGTGATATTACAGAGTATGTTAACAAAACAATATAAAATTAGAGTAAGACATTAAAAATATTTTTAACTCTATAATTGAATTATAATATGAATACTTCATTACTTTCTCACTAATATGAATACTTCATTGATGGTAACCAAAAAACAACAAAAATTAATATGGAGATATAAAGCAGTTTTGGTAAGAGCCTATAGCCATCAATAAGAGTCTTAGAAAAGTTATACAAAGTCCTGGGGGAATGTGTTCCACATAAGTAGGAATTATAATTAAAATTCACAGTATGCTAAACAACATGACAATATTGGTCTCAGGCTAATAATAGCTGGTATTTAAGTAAAATCAATGTTATGGAAGCACACAGACTCTGACAAAAATATGTCTCCTCTGTTAATTCTTTATATTTTCACAAAATTCTAATGTTAAATGTTAGGCAAATATTAATATCATCTTTTTCAATTTTAAAATATAAGTTATGAGGGACTGGAAGAAAAATTTGAAACATGTAATATTGCTTAAATGAAAATGTCTGCACAATATTATACAGTTGTTAAAAGAGCTGAGATAAAATTCCAGGTTTCTTAATATTTATTCATCCACTGATCCTTCTGTCAGACCAGTCCAACTGCTTGTACCTCTAATGCTCACTGCCATCACAGGGCACTGGGGAAATATTAATGAGATGAGGCTGAATAGTGTCAACATGGTGTGCGTAAGTGTGTGTGAATACTTTCACACTAAAACTGCATTCAACAGGGAGAAGATAATTGAAAAATAGATGACAGAATTAAGATACAAAAATGATCCTGACAGTCTACGCCATTGACCGTGTTGAAAATACGTTCTCTCCTGGAGGGCTCCACCCATCCTTGGATGGCTCTGATTTTTGGTTTGTGATCTATAGTCATTCTTTCACATATATAAAATGTAAAATATGCATCAGGTGCTTTCTCTGTGACAGATAGGTATTTGAGCTAGATCTTGGAATTACAATAGTATATCTACTGTTGCTGTGTGACAAACCACCCCCAAGCTCAGTGACTTAAAACTATATGCATTTATAATTGATCACAGGTCAGCAGAGTGGGTCTATTGATCTAAGCCAGCCTGTGTCTGGTCAGCTGGTGGGATGGTTGGTTAGAGCAGTCCCACATGGCCTAACTCACATGTTGACTGACTGCTGGCTAGGGCAGCATGGTGACTAGACCACATAGCTTTTATCCTGCAGCAGGTAGTTGCAGGGGACCAAGAGAGCAAGCAGAAGCAGGCAATGCTTCTTAAGGTCTATCCCAGAAGTTGCACAGTGTCACTTCCACTGCATTCTGTTCACCAGAACAAGGACAAGCCCAGCTTGAAAGAAATAAGAGATGAGACAATAAGATCTACCTTTTAAAGTGAGGAACTGAAAAGTCACATTTGATAGGGTATTGGCAGCAGGACAGCATGTACAACTGGGATCATTTTTGTAATCAACCTGCTACAAACGATGAATCAGACAAGTGCTGACCCTACCCTATCAGAACTCAAGAACTCTGTTGCTGTAGATTCCACTCATGAATTCTGATTCACAGAAAAAATCTAATCACTTTCCCCATGACTAGTTCTTCAAATACCTGAATTCATCTCTCATATTTCATGTGAATTTTTTAGAAGGCTAATTATGTCAAGTTCTTTCCAACCATCATGAAGCAGTATATAAGATGGGACTCTGTAGTAGTGAGAATGTTTATTTCATAAAGTTTCTGAAAACAAAGGGAAAAATTATGGCAGGGGTATGTTGCAACTTGTGTCAGCTCTCAAAGTAACACATGGCTGCCTGTCAGGATAGATCTGGTTCATATAGTTGCATATTATGATGTTTAAATAAAAATCATTAATGTCAAATATGGGACAAAATTAAATAAATCTTAAAGAAATCCAGTAGAAATTGTTAAAAATGTCAAGGGGATAAAGTAATATCAAAAGAAAAAGATTTGTACAGGGAAAATGAACATAATACTGATCATGTTATTTTGTGAAAAATGGCTAAAAGATAAGAGGTTCAGAAAAAGATTTTTTAATTTTTTATAAAGTAAAAACTAAAGCAAGAAAAGCACCAAAGAGGGAAGATTGCATGAGTTATATGAATGAATAAATTAAAAAAACACAAGTAAATATACATAAAACATACACAAGAGTATATGTATATAATGTATACAATACACAAGATATATATTATTGAATTTGTACACTATGCAATAAATATTTATTAAGCAAAAGAAGAGAAAGATACAGTTTCACTGTGGAAAAAAAAATGAATCCAGTCAATTTTTTGGTAAAGATTACCCCACATATTTGTAGGACTAGTCAGAGTTAACATCATGTGTGTTCATCAATCAAAGAAAATTAACAACATCCTGTTTTTAAGGATAGTAGTAGACAATGATGAAACACTGTGTTTCCAGCATGACCAGAAAATAAATCATAAGTCTCCAATAGGCAGTCCTAAGAGCCCTTCAAAATGAAACAATAACAACAAAATAATGTTCAAATCCAAATAAATATGATGCTGAACTTGTTTCTCTGATATCAGTAGCATTATCTGAAGAAAAACCTATCCCCACAGCCAGATTGACTATCAGATTTAGCATGAAACTATTTGAAAGATTTGAAAGTGTCTGCTCCATAGAAGGGAATGAACCACAAGGCATCTTGAACTCTAGCTCACAATGAGCTTTCCCTGAAAGTTTCTGATATCAAACACCACCCATCAACACAAGATCTGAATGATTAGAGGTACAAGACAGTATTTCCAAAACTCAAATTCAACTTAAAAAGACAAAGACTAGACACCACTGTCACCTCATCTCTGAGGGCAATTCCCAAAGGTGAGTTTTTTCAAAGCCTTTTGAAAGACAAAGCAGCATTAGAGTAACTGGGTTCTCCCCTCTAGTAACTACTTTAAAGGAAGTTTGGGGTGTAGGTTGGGCTTATTTTCACCTAAAAGACACTGGGAAGACATGTCAGACAGCATTTTGATTTAATATTATAAATTAGGGGTCAGGAAATCAGCACTCTTAGGCCAAATCCAATCCTTGGACTATTTTTTACAAATTAAGTTTTATTGGAACACAGTCCTTCTCATTGTTTACATTTTGTTTATGGTTGCTCTCACCTAACAATGGCAGAGATGAATAGTCCATAAAAGCCTAAAATGTGTATTATCTGGCCCTGTTCTGAAGTACCCACTCCTGACTTGGTCTACCACCAGTGTATGAACTTGCTGATATTTCTGAGTTTTCAACCATCTCTTTTATTTCATATTATGTCTCTATATTATTATTATTTGTTCATTGGCTGGATTCCTTCTTTCTATTGTTTTAACTTCTTAAAAAATAATTTTATTGAACGATAGAGCAGATATAAAGAAAACATACAAAAAACACACAATGTAATGAATTATTATAAGACAAAAACTTAGAAATTGAAAGTTGCCAAGCCACCCCAGGTACCTTTTCATGTGTCCTCTCTCCAAATGCATAACCAATATCCTAACTTTTATGGTAATCCTTTTATTGAATTTTTATAAGCTTATCACCCAAGTGTGCTTCCCTAGACACTAATTTTATCTGGTTCATTAAAAAAAAAATTAAGTCACTTTAATTTCTGCTTTATTAACTATGCCAAAGCCTTTGACTGTGTGGATCACAATAAACTGTGGAAAATTCTGAAAGAGATGGGAATACCAGACCACATGACCTGCTTCTTAAGAAACCTGTATGCAGGTCAGGAAGCAACAGTTAGAACTGGACATGAAACAGACTGGTTCCAAATAGGAAAAGGAGGATGTCAAGGCTGTATATTGTCACCCTGCTTATTTAACTTATATGCAGAGTACATCATGAGAAACACTGGGCTGGAAGAAGCACAAGCTGGAATCAAAATTGCCGGGAGAAATATTAATAACCTCAGATATGCAGATGACACCACCCTTATGGCAGAAAGTGAAGAAGAACTAAAGAACCTCTTAATAAAAGTGAAAGAGGAGAATGAAAATGTTGGCTTAAAGCTCAACATTCAGAAAACTAAGATCATGGCATCCAGTCCCATCACTTCATGGCAAATAGATGGGGAAACAGTGGAAACAGTGGCTGACTTTATTTTTCTGGGCTCCAAAATCACTACAGATGGTGATTGCAGCCATGAAATTAAAAGACACTTACTCCTTGGAAGGAAAGTTATGACCAACTTGCTGCTGCTGCTGCTGCTAAGTTGCTTCAGTCGTGTCCAACTCTGTGCGACCCCATAGATGGCAGCCCACCAGGCTCCGCTGTCCCTGTGATTCTCCAGGCAAGAACGCTGGAGTGGGGTTCCATGTCCTTCTCCAATGCATAAAAGTGAAAAGTGAAAGTGAAGTGGCTCAGTTGTGTCCAACTCTTCGCAACTCCATGGACTGCAGCCTACCAGGCTCCTCTGTCCATGGGATTTTCCAGGCAAGAGTACTGGAGTGGGTTGCCATTGCCTTCTCCTATGACCAACCTAGACTGCATATTAAAAAGCAGAGACAACACTTTGTCATCAAAGGTCTGCCTAGTCAAGGCTATGGTTTTTCCAGTAGTCATGTATGGATGTGAAAGTTGGACTATAAAGAAAGTTGAGCACCAAAGAATTGATGCTTTTGAACTGTGGTGCTGGAGAAGACTCTTGAGAGTCCCTTGGACTGCAAGGAGATCCAACCAGTCCATCCTAAAGGAGATCAGTCCTGGGTGTTCCTTGGAAGGACTCATGTTGAAGCTGAAACTCCAATACTTTGGCCACCTGATACGAAGAGTTGACTCATTTGAAAAGACCCTGATGCTGGGAAAGATTGAGAGCAGGAGGAGAAGGGAGCAACAGAGGATGAGATGGTTGGATGGCATCACTGACTCAATGGACATGGGTTTGGGTGGACTCCAGGAGTTGGTGATGGACAGGGAGGCCTGGCGTGCTGCGGTTCATGGGGTCACAAAGAGTCGGACACGACTGTGCGACTGAAGTGAACTGAATCTATAGATCCCACCACCACCACCTCCACCTCTTTGTTTTCTTTACAACTTGTCTATTGAAGGTGCTGGTGCATTGGAGCCAGGGCATTCCCCATAGTCTAGATCTGTCTGACTACATATTCGTGGTGCAGTTCAACATGTTCCTCTGTCCTAGGTGCTTCCTATAATTAGAAGCTGAGTCCAGAGGCTTGATCAGACTGCTTTGGTTGATTTTTCTTATGCAAATTTCATACGAACAACCTACAGAAAGCAAATGGAGTCAAATATGCCATTCAGTAAATACGGAAATATCATGACAACCAGTCAAAAGGTAGGACAGAGTGGCCTCATGAGTGTTCCTCCCCCCTTTCATGTGGTCCTCATAATAGCATTTAGGATGGATGCACAGCTGTTTGAGGCCCTATTTTACATATAAGGAAAAGGAGACTCAAGCGGGTCGGGGGTTTATCCAATACTGTTCAGCCAGTCAGTGAGGAAGGCAGGACCAGTGGTCAGGCCTTCTGCCTGTCAGGCATCTACATTCACTCCTCAACCCCAAAGAGTCCCCTTGCTTGTCTGTCCCCAGTATGATGGTTTATTTAACTTAAGTGTAGTTAACTAGTGTAATTAAATGTAATTAATACACATTAATTTAGCACCTACAGTGGGCTAGGTACCATGCCAAGTGCAGAAAATATAGACATGGCCTTACCCTCAGCAACATAACTGTCTAATAGAGACAAAAGATATCTTCATCACTCAAATGATTAATCACATATATTATGTGCAATAAGAGAAAGATACAGGGTGCTTCTACAGTAAGTAATATGGTAGTAATGTTAGAGGAAGCACACTGACTGAAACTGCCCACCCCGTCAGGCTCCATGGTAACCATTTGCATGACTTGTTTTATGACAAGAGGTCCTGGTAAGGAACACGGAACTAATAAGCCACCACCAACTGGAAGAGTTCGAGAAAGGTCAAAAGGAGACACCACAAGTCTGACCACCTCCCAGAATCCTTCTCTCTGGCATCCATCTTGGCTGAACAAGGCGTGCACCACCAGGAAGGACTCTGAGTCAGAATGATTGGCTAAAGACAACCCAAAAACTAATTCTATCACCATAAATCCTAGGCTGGGAGCCACGTGGCAGAGCTATTCTCCTGAGTCCCCTTACCCTACTGCTCTCCACCCGGGTGCCCTTTCCCAGTAAAATCTCTTGCTTTGTCAGCACATGTGTCTCCTCGGACAATTCATTTCTGAGTGTTAGACAAGAGTCCAGTTTCGGGCCCTGGAAGGGGTCCCCCTTCCTCCAACAGTAACTCCACTGGAGGTAATGGTCAGGGAAAAGTGCTATTTAAACTGAGAGCTTAAAGGGTGACGTAAGAGGTAGAAGACAGCAAGGAAAATAGGTGGTGATGGAGCCAGAGTAGGAAGGGCCTCCAGTTCTAGACAGAAGGAACATGTCTGTGAAGACTCTTAAAAGAGTAAGAAGATGGTAAAGCTCTAAAAGAACCAATGTATTGAGGAGCTGAGAGCAGACTTGATTCAGGCCACCTGGGTCACTAGCTGCCTGATTTCAAGCAAGCTATTTGATCTGTGCTATAATGACTTAGCAGCAGCAGCATAGTTTCCCCATCTGTGGAAGAGAAGTGGGGAACACAGCAAGCACCCTATAGGATTATTTGGGGGTTTAAAGGAGTTAACTGATATAAAACACTTATAACAGTGCCTGGCACTTATTCGGCCATATAGAAGTATTTGATAAATAAGAGAAGGTGAGTGTGTACTGAGCAAACAAGAAGTTGGTAGCAGTTACACTGTCATTTTTGCACTTTATTCTAAGAATAGTGGCAGACCTTGAAGGTGTTAAGAGAGTGACAGGTTCAAAAAGGTTGGAAAAACAAATACCTGAAATAGAAACAATGGCAAAGTGGGCACAACATAGTTGATTATCTGATAACATTAATATTTTGATCTGCTGCAAACTTCTGAGGAAAAGAGCCACCATCAATTAAATAAACAAATGACTGGATTAAAAATGAAAGTATCCACATAAGTACCATCTCCTTCTCCACAGCTAATGAATCATCAGCTATGAATTCAACATTCAGAGGATGATTTAGATGCTGGACAAAACTGATCATTAAAATGCAACATTTCTCTCCTAGCAAAAGAGTTATTTGTATATGTGTCCCAAACCCAGGCTAGATTACAGCCTCCTTTCAGGGCAAGGATTAAGTCTTGTTTGTCTTTGCAATCTTTGTCCTGCATCTTTGCTCAGAGTAGGCACTCAGGAAATTCTTACTGCAGTGGGTTGAACAATTCTGTGACATTTCATTTCAGAATTGTCTCCATTCATGCTGTTCCAAGCCAGGAGAATAACCTACACAACGCCCACCTGGGAAATTCAACCACATTTCAGGGATGTGATCAGGCTGGAGGTCTTGGTTATTAACTCATAAATGATTGCACTGAATAGTGTGAATTTAAAACAAGAAGTGTTTGGAGAAGTTCCAGTCTTAAAACATACTATCCAATTGCCTCACTGACCACCCATTATAGTCTATCTAGAAGCCTTTAGAGAATTGACGTTTTATTTGGTTGTGCCCTTGTGTCTAGCATAACTGAAAAATAATTAATGTTTTCTTGTGACTCCAATACCTTCCACGCCTTCCCGAAGTGTTGTTTCAGTAGCTGTGCTCAATTCCAGCAGTCCTAATGCCATTCGGAAGAGAGAACTATCGCTGAAAGAATACTGTCTGGTTACCCCCCAGAGTAACCAAGAGAAACCATAAGGATGAATTCTCTCATGGGCCTCAAATACAGTGAGAGCTTCCTCCTGATGCCTGAAGTAGGACCAGATTCATTTTTTCCAGGATCATATACAATCTTCAATACCATACCTACTTGTTGACCTTTGGCAATGAATCTAACCTCTTTCTGCTTTGAGTTTATCATCTCTCAAAGCAGTGCTCATAACAAGACCTACCATGCAGGATAGTAGAAGAGAGGATATAAATCTTGACCCAATGTCAGACCCACAGGTAAGAACTCCGTCAACATAAGCTGCTATTGCCCTCCAAGAATCTTTAAAGCAATGAGTCCCAGCCCCAGTTTTACACTGTCCCAAATTCTGAAAACAAAGAGTGTTCATTCATTCTAATTTTAAAAGTGCTGCATGGCACTTTTAAGAAGAGTGGGAGGGTGACACGAAGTCAAAAGATCTGGTGTTTGTAATTTCAAAAAGGTCAGGAATCAGAGCCCAGGAGTGGACTATTTTGGTCTGGCCCTGCTGTCCCAACCAGACACTGTAAAAACTGTCCTTCTGGGTCACAGGAAGACTTGAGGAGACCCATAGAGAAAGGGACTTCTTCCAAGATACACAGCAATGACATTATAGGAGATGGAATTCCAGGAAAGGGACATGGATGCTTTAGCTCAAACTCTTATCAACAAAATCCCAAACTTAGTTTGTGATTAGCCCACTTTTCAATATAAATTTAAAATACCTCACAAAGGAAGATAAATCAAACAACACATGCACTACTAGTGTAGTTTCTCTTCTTCAATCATTTGACTGTACACAACAACCCAGGTCTAAAAATGTAAGAAGAGGAATCCCCTAACCATGCAGTGGTTAGGATTCTGATCTTCCACTGCAGGGGGCATAAGTTTGATCCCTAGTCAAGGAACTAAGATCCTTCATGCCACGGAGCGGAGCATGGCCAAAAAAGAAAAATATAAGAAGAGTTCTTTCTTTCTAATGCAAATAAATGGCAATGCATTCAGTTTTCAGAACCACAGGCAGCAGACAAGCCCTATAAAAGCAATCATGCAAGAATGTTTGCTTACACTCAGTCTCTAATAAATTAAATTCTTCTGTTTCTTACTCATAAAGGCACAAATGTAGCTTCTGAATCATGGAATAACCATTGCCTTTTGATTACAAATAAATTGGCACTTCTGACCAGACTATGATCTTTTAAACCAAGAAACCCAGGTTATTTTATTTTTAATATTTTCTAGAAAAGAAAAGTCTATAATTCATAAACCTTAAAGCCTGTGCAGATTCCTTCTTAATGATAAAGCAGGCTAATCTGCTGCATCAACCAAAGGTGATTATTAACAGGGTGATATTATTTTCAATCTAAACATAAAAAGTTACCAGCCATCCTTTTGTTATTGCTTAGAAATCAAATGAAAAGAGCTAAGTATAGAGGAGAAAGACACAAAAGCTTCTTCTTTTGCCCCATCTATTCACAAATTTCCTGATAATGCAAATACTGTCCTTGAGAATGTCAAAGGTTCCTCATAATTTTACACTGTTCACTGTTTTACATCAACAATCAATGTGAGCAAGCCCATAAAATCTTGCCAATACTTATTCAAGAGAGTTGAACATAAACAAATGTAGTTGCAGACTGAAACAAGATTAGTAAAGGGGAAAGGCTAAATACTCTTATAATCAGATAGTCCTTAGAATGAATGAATCCCCCTTCTTTGTGGGTAGATGAATAGATGATAGATCAGTAAATGGATAGATAGATAAGATAAACAGATGAGAGACAATAAACCATTACTGTTACTTGGCCAGTGGGAAACCTGAAGTCCCTTTCCTATTCAAGGAAATGGATTTTCTTAGCCAGGGTCTTCAACAAAGTAACGCATCTCTGTCTATCATCAGGGGGCCCAGAACAACTCTGACTCTAAGACTCTAGTGGATCCAAGGGACTGACGAATGTGTTCACTAGAAGTTCAGCCTGATACACTCTAAGAAGGAGAACTTGTTCCCAACAACCCAGTTGCTGCTCTTTCTGGGCAGCTCAGTGTCAGAATGTGAGGAATCAACTACTCGGCACAACTTCAAAGACACTCTACACATCAGAGATGTGCAATGTACAGCCTACACAGCAGGACACAGCAGCTCCGACCAGCAATCTTTTCTCTGTCCAGGTAACACAGTGACCAGAATGAAACTTTGCTAGGAGAAGGAGAGTCCAGAAAAAGCCTCTTCTGCCAGAAAAGGGACAAAGTGTTTCAGTAAATGCTCCTCCTATCACTTCAAGGACAGTATTGCACTAAACACATTCCTAGCTTGAATAAGAGCTGAGAAAAAATACTGCCACAAAAGACCCTGACAAGTTAGGTGGCTCATCTTCAGATTTCCCAGGTAAGACCTGATGTACAGTTCCCTGAAACAATCACCAGGCCCCTGGGCTCTGATACTGATCTCAACTTTCTGCGTGATTTTAGACAAATAGTTGTTTCTCCTTATCTCATTTATACCCACCTTATTTAGATGAGGAAATAAACATGAAAAGTTTTAAATGTTAAAAGTGTTTTTTTTTTTAATTTTTTTATTTTTTTTTTCATTTATTTTTATTAGTTGGAGGCTAATTACTTTACAATATTATAGTGGTTTTTGTCATACATTGACATGAATGATGATGATTGAAATGGTGCAGTATTAGACCAAACACAGGATTCAGAAGATTTGTTGCAGCTCAAACCTTCTCACTCACCCCTGGACAATGTAGCCACTCTTTGACTCAAGTTTTTCATTCTGCAAAACAAGGATAAAAAATTTCTCTATATATTCTCATTCAGTCATTTGTGTACTAAATTTAGGATACATCACCAATTCTCAGCAAAGGTGAGGTTCCTTTTGTCAACACTGTCCCAATAAGGACCTTATTTGATAAAGGTGATCATTCACTCCCCAGGAACCTTGTTCCCCAGAAAGATCCCCCACAAAGGGCTGAGACCAAATACATGAAAAGGAATTTCCCAGAACTCAGCTCTTCCTCCACAGACTTCTAACTTAGTTGTGTTTTCTATCCCAGACATATTTAATATAAGCAGCTCAAGGGAATTAAATGATATCTCTGGCCTGGTCTGAGACACGAAGCCATCTGGAGAACATAACTTCCAACACTCATTTCTGGTTGCATCATATCTAACCACAAAACCCCATCCAAGCTCAAAATTTCTCCACCACTTTCCTTCCTCCATGGACTTAAATCCATGGGCCGGTGGTGACTATTTAAAGCTTACAAATGGCAACCCATTCTCCCCTTAGTTTCCTCTGGGCTGTTTCCCTAATTATCGAACAGAAATATGGAGAAGGTAACTTAGGAATAAAACCAGACCCTCCAAAGTAAGCCATTTCTGCATGGTTCTAGAGTGTATGGTTCATGCTTCACTGGGAGCAGATTAATCTTCTTAACTGGGTTTATTTAGTCAACTATTGAAATTAATTTCCATTCCCTAAGCATATTTCATCTGATAACAAGAGAAGGCAGCCTGAGATTAAATTCTCACTTTGAAAAGCTACAGAAAAAAAGAGATTGTGGCTAATCAAGAACAACACATCTTTGGTATAGACCTGAATATTTCTAAGCTCTAGCTCACAAATAGCACTCAGTGTCCTGCTGAACAAGCAAGAGTCTATTCAAGCCCGCCTTCCTGCCTGCACATTTGGTCTTAAATCTTAACCTGGTACCATTCCCAAACTTTCCATCCCCATGGGACTAAAGTTACCCCAGAAATCCTTCCACAAGAGATGCAATCATTGCACTGTTCTCTGCCACCTTGGCCTAAGCCAAGGAGAGCTGGCTGCTTCAAATGCCTCGAGGTAGTTTCTTGTTACTAAGACACGTTTTCCAGCCTAGAGAGTGACTGAGTATCCTGCAATCCTGAGGTTTGGCTCTATTTGGTGGGTTGATTCTGCCTGTGACCAGAAAGAAAAAAAAAAAAAAAACAGCTGAGTATAGCAGGGTGGTGAATGTTCTGAATCAACATAAGGCAACCAGACGCTTCAAAAAAGGCAGTTATGAAATATATTCAATAAATATTCACATCCAAGTGTGGGCTCTTTCTTTAGTTGTGACAGAGGGAAGACAAACAAATCAACAGCACACACAATTAGTCCTCCATCCGTGGAATGGAATTTCTCAAAATTTCCACTTGTGACCTGCTCAAAGACTGCCAAATCAATCTAGGCACTTATAAGAATGTTGCCTGAGATATAAACAAGGTGCTTCTTGGATTGCCTTTGCCCATTGTCCCAATCATATTCTCAGACTCTGAATTTGATAAGCTTTCTTTGCCCTTGTAGTTAACAAAGGGCCAGATCTGCAGTCAGTTGATTGTAACTAATTGATCAGAACATCACCGGGGATGTTTTCCAGAGAAGAAGGAAAGACACAACCCTAACTGTACCAGTATTTGTCAAGAGATTTCCCATAAATATATAACACATGGAAGAGACAGAACCAAAATGATAAATTCAGCAGTCTAATTATCACTAGGCAATTTAATTCAATGCAACCCAAGTGATATTATCTGGGGATTAATTGGGGATTAAAAGTTGGGAACAAAAATATTAGGAAGGAAGGACAGACAGTGGTTAAGACATGGGCTGTGGGGGTCAGAACTGGATTCAAATTACAGCTCTGCTGTTTATCAACAATCTGACTCTGGACAAGTAGCTGAACCTGTAAGCCTCAGTCTCCCTCTTTTATGTTCTTAGTGAAGTGTAACACATAATAAAAACTCAAGAAAAGTGAGCAATCATAATTTTGAAATACCAGAATGTTATGGAACTCTTTCTTTCCGTCTCAATTTCAACTGAGACCTCTAGAGTGGTGCCAATTATCCCCAAATTTCAAAGTGAGATAACAACCTGAGCAGGATTTACAAAAGAGGTGTCCTCAAACTGTTTTTGTGACACTTGTTCCCTTACCTGCTCATGGGTATATAAAGAAATCATTTGAGAAGGCTGGAAGAATTGAACACTGAAGCGAGGAATGTTTTTGGAAATTTCTACCCTCACCTCAGTACTAATGAGAGAGGCTTCAAGGTGATCACTTGGTGAGCTTGTTAGAGGTCCCCAGAGACAAAGTAAATGGAAACTGGGCCATATATGAGAAACAGAAAGGGTCAGAGCTAAAGCAGCCTGTAGAAGAGTAGAGAGCTATAGCTGGAAAGCAATTGTATCACTACAGAAAGAGAATTTCAGACAAGGGCCACATGAGAGAAATGACAGCAGAGCGGAGAGGAATTATAGTCCCTTCCCAAGAGAGGTATGGTCATCTTTAGGCTCCCCGCTGCCCCTTGTGTACACTCCTCTATAACCCACTCCTCTCATATAATTGCCCCCTGTTGGTCAAGACCTATGAATGTGATAGAATATCACCCCCATGATTAGACTACCAATCCTCTGAGTTGATCAAAGGACAAATTCCCTGAGTGGGCCTGACCTAATTAGATGAGCCTTAAAAGAAAGCAAACTGCCACAGAGACATTCTCCTGCTGACCTGGAAGATGCAGGATGGGAGTTCTTAAGCTGCAAGGAAATAAATCTTGCCAACAACCATATGAGGCTGAAAGAGAACCCCTAACCACATCCAAGATCACCACTCTGGCAAACACCTTGATTTCAGCCTAGTCAGACCCTTAGCAGAGGACCCAGTTGTGCTGTGCCTGTACTTCTGACTGACAAAAACTGTGAGAAAATACATTTACATTGTTGTGAGCCACTAAGTCTGTTGTTGTTGTTAACTCACTCAGTCATATCCGACTCTTTGCAACCCCATGGACTGCTGCATGCCAGGCTTCCCTGTCCTTCACTATCTCCCGGAGTTTGCTCAAACTCATGTCCACTGAGTTGATGATGCCATCCAACCATCTCATCCTCTGTAGCCCCTTTTCCTCCTGCCCTCAATCTTTCCCATCATGAGGTCTTTTCCAATGAGTCAGCTCTTCACATCAGGTGACTGAAGTATTGGATCTTCAGCATCAGTCTTTCCAATGAATATTCAGGGCTGATTTCATTCAGGATTGACGGGCTTGATCTCTTTGCTGTCCAAGGGTCTCTTAAGAGTCTTCTCCAGCACCACAATTCAAAAGCATCAACTTTGTTTTTACAGCAATAGAAAAGTAATACAAGGATCCTCTGGGAGAGCAAGGAAACCTCAGCAGAAATGTGCTGGAGATAAGCCACCAGATGCCCAGACCAGAGGAAGATAACCCAGGCAGCCAGCCAGAATGTACTTCTCTTGTGATTGAATACAGCAGGCTAAAGATCCTCAGTGATGAGTTGTTGAAAAGTTTTTCAAAAACTTGAAAACATGCCACAGGAGAATCTGCTTCAAACTTCTGCCTAGCCCACAGTGCTCCAATACCAGCTCACAAGAGTTAGGGTTGTATAGGACCTCACCTGTCCCTTCTCCTTTCCTTTCATACCCATCCCCTATCTTCAAGCTGCCAATGTGGGGATGAAGATCAGAAAAATGGTTAGCAAGCTGGGAGAGGAAAGATAGATATATAACTCTGAGACATGTAGGTACCCCTACATTCAGGTACCTCCTATTCTGCCCCCTTTGCCACTTTTAGCCTTCTTCCTGCATAGCCTAAAGTTCTACCTTTGTGTGGGTGTCTACTTTTCATCATTACACTAAACTGAACCTAATAAATGGAACTGAGTGTAGCTTTTTTTTTTCTTTCCAGGAAAAGTGACTAAAAATATTTTACTATCTGCAAATAAGGGGATAACTTCCAAGCTCAGCCAGGATTTTATCCAAGGGTAGGGAAGGAGCCAGCAGGATTTACAGAAGCATTATTAAGAAAATATAGAGTTGCTTTAGAGTGGCACCATACTAGTCTGTTCTTTGAACATCAGAGTTACTGGGATTTTAATGATGATTCAACACACCAAGAAAAATTTGCCCTGTTTATAGGCAGAAGACATCAGGTTTATGAAAGAATAAAGTAAGAAAATTATGTAGCTGAGGAGAGCCTTGAAATTGGCCTACATAATGACTGATAATACTGCTCAGGCCAGGATCAAAAATTCTGCCATCAGGTTGTGCTGAATTCTGCTCCCAGGGGAATCTCAGACTCTTGGCTCCATCTTAGTGGGGAAAGGAAAGACGGCTAGGGTGCTCAATAAATACAGCTCTCAGATTCAATTCTGACATGGTGGCAAATCTATTGCCCCACTAAAGTGGAAAGGATTTCTTGCACACTAAGAATTTAAAATTCCTTCATGGTAACTCATGAGAACTGTCTTAGGCAAGAATCGTAATTTACCAGAAAGTCATGAACTTCACTTGAGAACTGTCTTAGGCAAGAATCATAATTTACCTGAAATTCATGATCTTCACTCTGAAAAGACTGCCATCTAATACAGTGTTTTTAGTATAAATTCCCCTCCTGAAATAAAGGTGAGCATGAATGGTGGGTATATGCAAGCACACACAAATACTCTCCCTTTTTAAAAGGTGTCCATGTTTTGGTAAAGCTTGAGAATGTAGCAAAATTGCATTTTTATTTCTACACCTGCAGAAGAGATAGGAGGAAAAACATATTGGACCATAAGGAGATGGCAGAGTCTTCAGCAGTAAACCAAAGAGAGTGGGTAAGAAGAGGGCCTGAGGTTTAGACCAAAGGGAGCAGAAAATGCAGGCCTGAAGACTACATCTAAGACAGAAGCAAGGGGCCAGTGTGAGGACACCATCAGCCCTGTAGTGTCTATGACTTGCTCCTGTTGAGGACTAGCCCTGGAGGGCTGGTGATAGGCCTAGGTGGGAAAGTCTGATCACTACATTTCATTTCTCAGCATAAAATGAAGCAGGGGCTACTTAAGAAGTCTCCTCCTTCTGGGCAGTTTTATCTCCTGTCTGCAGGAATCAGGGCTGACCACTGCATACTTCTAACAGTGAGTCATCTAAAGACTTACTTCTAAGTCTCCAGTGTTGGTCACGCTTACTCCCACCAACATTCCTTGCCTTGCATGTTTCTCTGTAACACCCTTTCAGCTCCCTGTTGAAATCCTGTGCTACCTTTAAGACCTAACTCAAAACCTACCACTCCATAAAATCTGCAGGCATGTCCCTCCTCCTAAGCCTCATATTACATTTAGAAGGAAAGGGGACAGAAACCAACCTGCTGAGGTCACCTACTTCATACAAAGGACTGTTGGGTGACTTCCACTCCATTCCAGCTGTCTCTCACTGTGTAACCAACCATCCACAAAATATGGGGACTTGAAATAGTTTATTGTGTTCATGAATTCTGTGTGTCAGGAATTTGGAAAGAGAACTGCAGGGATTGTTCTTCTCAGTTCATCTCGTCTGGGGCCTTGGCTGAGGTAACTCAGGGCTGGGAGTGACTCAGTAACCAAGAACTGGAATAGCCAGAGGATCCACATGGCTTCTTCACTCACGTATCTGTTGCCTGAGCTGGGATGGCTGAAAAATAGTTCAACCAGGACTCAACCAGAAGGCTTACATGTGGTCACTCCGGCATGGTGGCCTCAAGGTAGCCGGACTTCTTACAGTGTTCCAAGGATGAGAACTCTGGTCATTTAGGACCTAGCTTTGGGGGTAGCATACAATCACTTGTGCTGTATTCTTTTGACCCAAGCAAACAAAATCTGCCTAAGTTTAAAGGGAGGGTAAATACACTCACCCTCCAACTTCTCAATGGAAGCAGTGACCAAAAATCTGCAGTCATGTTTTAAACAGATAGAATGACACAGAAATGTTCAGAGAATATTAGTATATATCCTTCATAGATGAAGAAGCCAAGGTTCAAAGAGGATAAGCAAGTTGATTATTGGGTCTATGCCTACAAAAAGGAGTCCAAGTTTGTCCAATTCCAATGCCACCAATCTTTTCACGTAGACTTTTTGCAACACTTGAGTCATCATCACATTGACATTTCTCTAATATTAAACTCTTTAATTGAAGAAGGAAATGGCAACCCACTTCAGTGTTCTTGCCTGGAGAATTCCATGGGCGGAGGAGCCTGGCGGGCTGCGGTCCATGGGGTCACAGAGAGTCAGACATGACTGAACGACCAACACACACACACAAACTCTTTAATAGCACAGATTATATCATTTGCTTTTTATTACACACACCTGGCCTGAATACTTCAGTTAATGGTGGGACTCCCCATTTACTACTAGCCAACTGATTTCCAACCCTTTCCCCTGCTAAAAGCAGTGTATCTTTCATCTTGCTTCCCCTCCTTATACTGCATAGGTAAATAAACTTGATTGACACCAAGACTAGTCTCTCTCAAAGGAAAGAAAGTATGGCAGAAAGTAATGTACACAAAAACAGAAGCTTTTTTTCCTAGAGACAAAAAATTCAAAAGGTGTCATTCATAAATTCAAAAAATATTTATAGAACACCTACTACTCGAGTGCCAGACACTGTTCTAGCAATGGAAATCAGGGATTGCCCTGCCCTCATGGACTCACACTCTAGAGACTGAGTTGGATAAATCATAGCTAAGAATAGAATATATCAGGTAATGATGGTGCTGCTGTTTAGTTGCTAAGTTGTGTCCAACTCTTTTGCAACCCCATGGACTACTATAGCCTGCCAACTCCTCTGTCCATGGAATATTCCAGGCAAGAATACTAGAGTGGGTTGCCATTTCCTTCTCCAAGGGATCTTCCTGACCCAGGGATTAAACCTGCATCTCTTGCATTGCAGACAGGTTTTTTTTTACCACTGAGCCACCAGGGAAGCCCCTCCAATAATAAGTGCATGGAAAAAAAAAAAAAAGCAGGGCATGGGTGTAGAAAATAACAGGACACTATTTTAGACAGAGTGTGAGAGAACACAAATTTGAAAACGTGACAAAGGATATGACATTAGAAAGTCAACCAAAGACCTGATGTGTAGAACCTCATAGGGCATGGTAAAATCTGAATTGTATCCTGAGTATGGTAGGTAGACATATAAGACTTTAAAGCAATGAGAAGTGACATTATTTGATTTATATTTTTTAAAGCTAGCTTGTTATACTCTGAAAATTACTGACTATAGAAGGGCATGGAATATTAAAGACAATCACAAATTTTTTGACACTCACTGAAGGATGGGGTCTATTGTTCCTTCCATTGAAATCAGACCCCGGCATTCAGAAACTAAAAGTTTCTACTTCTACTGTCTTGGAATACTCATTTATATGTAATGCAGCCACCATACTATGGGAAAGCCCAGGTAGCCTCAAGGAAAAGTGCTTATGGAGAGGAACCAAGGCCCCAGATGATAGCCCCGGCTAAACTCATAGCCAAGAGCCAACAGCAACTTTCCTGCCATATAAGTAGGCCATCTTGGAAGTAGCTCCTCTAACCTAAGTCAAGCTACCCAGGTGACAATGTAAGGAGACAATGCAAGGACAAACCATCCTGATGAGCAGTTCAGAATTCCTGACCCATAAAATTGTGAGCAAACATTTGGCATATCTTATTATGCAATAATCAATAACTAGAACAAAGAAGGAGAGAGGAAGCAGAGACCCAATGAGGGAGCTACTGCAGTAATCTAGGCGAGAGAGAATGGTGCTTAGATTAGGTTGCTGTCAGTGGAAGGGCTGAAAATTATTAAGACTCAGGATGTGTTTTTACATAGTAAGAGTTAGTGACTCGTATTTGTTGCCTAAAATCATGTGCCCAGACTGATAGAACTCTAAAGAAAGTGAAAGTTGCTCAGTCACGTCTGACTCTTTGCGATCCCATGGACTATAAGTCCATGGAATTCTCCGGGCCAGAATGCTGGAATGGGCAGACTTTCCCCTTCTCCAAGGGATCATTCCAACCCAGGGATCGAATCCAGGTCTCCCACATTGCAGGTGGATTCTTTATCAGCTGAGCCATCAGGGAATTTACATTATTGTTTTAGTAAGTATAAGGCTTTGCTCTAAAAATCCTTTATATGTTCCCAATTTAAACCTCATACAATGTGTGAGGTAGGAACCATTATTACCCATGGTACATATGAGTAAACTGAGCCAGAGAGGACTTCATTAACTTTCATGTTTCCTATTTGGGAGAATGCTGTTACTGGTAATCTGAACAGGGGCTGGCTGTTTCCAAAGAAACTGTGTTTTTAACCAGTCTTAACCACTGTGTTATAAAACACTCCCACTATAATCTGAGTCTTTCCAGTAACTGGTTCTATAGCCTTTGACAAGTTACTTGAACTTCCTGGGACTCAGTTTCGTAATATGTAAACTAAGGGGGCTGAAG
Source organism: Odocoileus virginianus (assembly GCF_023699985.2). Lineage (NCBI taxonomy): Eukaryota > Metazoa > Chordata > Mammalia > Artiodactyla > Cervidae > Odocoileus > Odocoileus virginianus. The sequence continues at coordinate 39,470,920 of NC_069686.1, read as the reverse complement.
AAGATGATCTTGAATGCCTTTGCAAACTGTAACATCCTGTGATTCTAAATATCAGAATTCCTAGCATTAGTGGCTTGTTTGTTTCTGGAATTTAAAATGGATAATCTTAAGTGTAGTCACAAGAAAGAAGAGACAGAAAGTTGATTACAGACCCTAGAGACATGCCAGGCCTACAGCTTATCTCTCTCCCTTCTCTCCTCTGGCTCTGTAGCCAGTGCGACCAACAAGATGGTTCACAAGTTTGGTCTCAAGGGTCAGATGATGCTGCCCACAGAAATGCAGATTCACTTTGGTGGTAAAGACCAGTTCAGCCCATCATGGATGATACAGGGGACGAGAGAGCAACACCTCTGGGTTCTATCCATATGGCACTGCTCACATCATCTAAAGCATGTTACCAAAAATCAGTCTTCTTATATTGAGAACACATACTGGGCTTAGTTCTGAGTTCCAAATGTTTCCATTTATGTTAAACTATTTCAAATCACCAAGATACCATGAAGACAACTTATAATTAAAAGTAGGAAAGCATTTTGATCTTCTTAGAGGAAGGGGCTTATTTGAAGAATTTGAGGAACTTTTTTTTTCATTGATATATTTATTATTTTTCCCTGAAAAACAAAATCAAACAGCTAACTTTTAGCGAGCCTATTAGGCATGCATCTAATGTTCTGTGTGCATTCTCCCGGGCATTAGCAAAGTAAAATTTGGTTTCCCATTTGTCATTTTTGCTCACGGGTGGAGCTTCCTGGGAAACTTCCTGCAACACAGGTTACCAAGGTAAAAATGCATGTATTCTTAGGTTCCCTGACTGTACTATATCTTAATACCATCAAAACCTAACCCTAAATTTCTATCATATTAAGTCATCCTTTACCAAACAGCTTTGCCTTTTACCAGCTTATTTTGTTTATTGACGTATAGTTGATTTATAATGTTGCATTAATTTCAGGTATACAGCAAAGTGATTCATATATGTATATATGAATCCCAGGAGGCACTATATAAAGAACCCTCTGCCAATACAGAAGACATAAGAGACATGGGTTCGATCCCTGGGTTGGGAAGGTCCCCTGGAAGAGGGCATGGTAATCCACTCCAGTATTCTTGCCTGGAGAATCCCATGAGCAGAGGAACCTGGCAGGCTACAGGACACAGGGTCACAAAGAGTCGGACACGACTGAAGCCACTTAGCACACATGCATGTATACATGTGTGTATGTGTGTATGTGTGTGTATGTACTTTTCCAGACTCTTTCCCCTTATAGATTTTTACAAAATTTTGAGTACAATTGCCTGTGCTATACAGTAGGTCTTTGTGGATTATAATTTTATATATAGTAATATGTATGTCAATCCCAAAGTCCTAATTTATCCCTCCTTCCTCTTTCTACTTTGGTAAGCATTGGTTTGTTTTCTATGACTGTGGGTCTATTACCAAGGTACTTTTTAAAAAGAGTACTTTATTTCCTATTATCCATAGTGTGTATATCTGCCTTAGGAACCTTTTGGAGAAGAGTGCTTAGACCAATACAGAATTAAGACATTCTTTTTTCTTTGCCATAATACCATCAAAAGTTTGCCCAATTTCTAATAATTTTCTTCTCCTTCTTAAAGATGGAAATAAGGAACAGTATTCTCTCTCCACTGCTGGGGAGAAGCAAAGAAATAGGGATAACATTTCCCAGTTACTCTGAAAGACCACCAACCAAATTTAGATGGGAGAGGATAAAGTTATACTTTAAGAAAGCCACTCTCTTTATAAATTTGCCCTCACAAGAAGCAGGTAAATTGGTTTTTCATAGGACTATTTCCATAGAATAGACGAAAACATGGAAAACTATGAGTCCAAAATCACCTGACATATTTTCTACAGCATTAGCAGAAACAGAAGTACCATGGTATAGCCACCAAGTCAACTAGGCTCTCAGTCCAACCACAAAATCTGAAACCCTATGTAACTTAACTCTTGATAGAGAAATACTGCTCACAACCACCTCCAAATCTGGTTATAAGCAGACTCCATTCTTCCCACAACTGGACATTTCTGAACATGGAAACATTTTTTACCATGATCTGTCTCTACCAATATCCTTATTCTGCTCTCTAAGGATCAAATAATATGTCTAGTCTTCTTACAGTTTTTGTCTCCTTGAATATTTTAAATGCCTTTCTTGACCCATCACCCTGAGCTACCACCAAGTCTTCTCTTCAGAAAAATTAAACTTTCCAATTTGACTGAATGTTTTCTCACAGGATGTTGTTTCCAGACCTCATGCCATTTTTTCATTCACTTCTAGATGTGCTCTAGATTACCAAAGCTTTTGTTTAGGTGGAGAGTGTTCTTCCACAAGGGAGCATGATTCCAGACATATTGTCGTCACCATACAGTGTAGCAGAGTTTTCTTTGTTGATATCAATACTAACATCTCAGTGCAATCTATGACAGTGTTGAATTTTCAGCAGCTATATCACACCAGTGGCTCCCTATGTGCAAGAAGCCAAAGACTTGGCTTTAAAAGAGAACATTTAAGAAAAGGACCGGGATCATACCTTTTTCTTTCATTGAGCCTAAACTCTTTCCAGGTTCTAAAATCCAAATTTTCAGCCCTCATGTGTGAAGGCATCACCCCTTCTTGAGAAATGTATTGATATGTACTATAGCTGCATAGAGTGGGAGTCTAATTGTAGTAGTACAGTTAAGAATACTGAAGGGGTGGGGACAGGCCTCTAGAAGCAAAGCAAGTGAGGCATTAACAGAAGCTTCCAGTATCGTTTCATTAGTCCCTATCAAGCCACTCGTAGAATTTAAGAAGTCTTGCCAAGACTGCAGAACTATTCAATAATAGAGCTGAATAAATTTGCCTGAGTAGTATTCTTGTCCACTAATCTATACTCTCTAATCTGCTAGTTTATTATTTTCCCAACCATACCCAATGGGTCATAAAAGTGTACTTCTCAGATGCCACAGCAGTCTCACTGAATCAGATTCTCTGATGAGATCCTGAAATCATCTTTTTCACAAACTGCCCAAGTGATTCTTCAGTGGGAACCAGTATATTAGGCAATTCCAGTTAAACTATTTTCCACCTAGAAGAATAAGAGGATAGAAACCAGAGAGAATGTTACAAATTCAGATATTTAAGTGGAAACTCCTTGTCTTCTAGTCTTTAAGATTTGCTTGGATGCAAAGAAACATATATCCCCCAACACATCAAATTGTGATTAAGCAATAGTACTCACAATGCACTGTCTTTTTTGTTTGGTGGGAAAGGTGCTAATAAAAGCTGGTTAGTCTCATGAAACTAAAGATAAGAAGATCAAAAGATTTAAATAATTGCTAGTCACCATTCTCCCAGCAAACAATATTATTACATGAACTATCAACACTTCAGGATCTCAATGATTTAGTAACCTAAATGGAATAGAGTTCAGGAGGCTAGATGAGGCTCTAAAGTAAATAGGAACAAACCATAAGTGATCTTGTAGTTCTTAAAAAAGAATTTAGATTCTGTCTCCTTTGAGACAGAGTTGTGACAAAAACTGGTTACTTATCCCCCAATTCTCTTTCCTTTCTTCCTAGGTAAGAGATTGCAGTGGACTACATTTCCCACCCTTCCTTTGGTTAGGTATGGTCATGTGACTAATGTCTGGCCAATGAGCTGTGAGTGGAAATTCTTGCTACATTTCCAGGCCTGGGCCATAAGAACTTCCCATTCTATTTCCCAGGTTCTCTTTCTCCCAGATTACCAGCTAGAGGTTAATGACTACAGAGATCTCAAAGTTGGTAGAGTCAACAGAAGGAAGGAGCCTGGGTCCCTGGCTCACCGGATTGAAAGCTGCCCATTTGAATGCACATATTACACTATTGCTTGAGCAAGAAATAATTTTTCCCTCCATCAAGATCCTGAAATTAGGGGGTTTATTCATTACTACAGCCAGCATTATGTCAACTAACACAGGAATTACTACAGGACTTGAGTTAACATGATGAATTCTTCAAACAGAAAAGTCATCCAGATGTCATATCACTTAGGAAAAATTAGATACTGAAGGTAAATAACATGAGTTTTTGTTCTAGGGAATCTCATCTTTGTGTATTAAAGTATGTCTAAAGCAGCCATCATTTACCCTCCTCTTTCTTAAATTTAAAAATTATATTCATCTTCAAAGTTTTAATAAAGATAAAGAGCAGAAGTTTTGTAATTAGAAAAAAATCAAATAAACACAAAGAATTGGAAAATGCAATTTTCTCATAATTCCATCCATAGTGGTAAGCATACCATTCAAGTCTTTTTGTTAATACATATTAGTATATATAATTGATATATTTAATTTTATCTGTATATAAATAATCATATACTTTTTATTAATCTTACTATATTTTGTTTTTACAAAAATAAAATAAGTACATTGAGTTAGGTTATTTGCCTTTTTCTTTTTAGACTTTCTTAAAATAACAGTTTTATTAAAATATAATTCATAGAACATAAAATTCAACCATTTAAAGTATACAATATAGTGGGTTTTAGTATATTAATAGTTTGCAACCACATAACTGCAGAAAATTTTCACCACTCCAGAAACTTAATAGCCATGGTCAGTTATTCCCATTCCCTCCTCTGCCCAGCCTTGGCAACCACTAATTTACTCTCTGCCTCTGTTTATTTGCCTATTATGAACATTTCATATAAATGGAATAATACAGTATGTGGCCTTTTGTGTCTCTCTTCTTTCATGTAACATAATGTTTTCAGGTTCATACATTTTGTAGCATATATCAGTTCTTTGTTCCTTTTTAAGGCCGAGTAATACTCCATTGTATGGATATACCACATTTTAGTTATATATTCATCAGTTGATGGACATTTGTTTGGTAACATGGTTTTTTGCTTATTAATTTTTTATTAACATGCAATTAAAAATCATGTTTAATGTCTATGGACTAATGTGTTCTTATTCCATTGATTAAGAAGAACCATTTCATTGAATGGGATAAACCGTAATTCTTAATCCAATTCCCTATTTACAAACTATCCTGCAATAAACATCCCTATAGACAAATCTAAGCAGTTCTGTCTCACTATAAACTAGAGTCGGGCAACTAGAATGGGACTGATTTTTTTTTTCTTTAAAGCCATTGAATTCCAAGGGGAAACAGAAGTATAAATATAGGGTGGAATAGGGTGGGCAGGTGGTGAGAGGGGGACCACTTTTTAAAGTTATCTTTCATCAAGGAAAGTAGATTCAGGAATATGTTACTGAAAATGTCTGTAATCTTAAAAGTAAAATGATTTGCTTGACCAAGGGCATATGTAGGTTATGAACTGTCAAGGTGTGGTTCTAACCTCTTTCAGACCTAAAGCAGCCTGAGGCAGCACTCTAGCAGTGCTAAAAGACTGAATATAAATCATGCTTGCTGGCAGTTTCTGCTGACGTGCTGCCTGACACATAGCTAAAAGCCTTTCTCAGAGCTGAGAATAAATTCCAATACAGCAATGACAGCTATAACAATGATGCCACATGTTAAAGTGTTTAACAACCCTCATCAGTGTAGTCATCCAATACAACAACATCCTTTACTTAGATGGATCCTGTTCACTGGAGACAATGGGGAAAGGGGAGTGCTGTGCTAAAGAAGAAAGACTGTCCTGTAAAAGACTACAGGAGTGAGGTTTTATAAGCAATATTTATATGAAATGGTCCCTATTCTACCCTCACCTCACCAAGCCTGAAGGAATCAAGTTCTTCTAGGGCATTTTAGTTGTAAGCAGATGTCTATTGTACAACACAGATATGAGACAAAAGGGGATACAGTATCACTTGAAAAACCATAATAAACACAAATTATGCTGCTTCCAATAGACCATACAACTTTCCTTTGCAATCTGGTTTTTTATTCCTCATGATTCTGGGTTAGGGTGGTGGGAGGTGGTTAGGCTAACATTGTGTCCTGGGGATACATTCTGTGGGGTATTCTACATGGGAACATGTACTCCAAGAGCATTTCTGGAAGTCAAGGGTTTTGCTTAAAAAGCAAAGTCACAAAAGCCTCTTTGAAGAGGCAAAATTTATCCTTTTCTAATAGTTTTCTTTTGCAAGAATTTGCCATAGACTTTTTAACTAATAATACTGTGTGTGTGTACATGTGTGTGTGTGTGTTTGTGTGTGTTTTCAGAAAGTTGTTTTGCAAAGAGAATATGCCTTGAGATTTACAAAAAGAATAGGCAACATGGAGCAAACTGAGGGACCTTCTTGAATCAAAAGGAAAAAAAAAAAAGAATTCCTGGTGGTTTCTGGCTCACAGATACTCTGCAAAATGTCCTGGGATGGGAACCATCTGGACAAAGATAATCCAACCCCACCAAACAAAATCCAAGTTAGAAAACAGGAAAAACACACCCCCACACACAAAGCAGAGCCAAGAAGCCAGATGACTGAAAGGCAGTAACTTCTCAATGTAGAAGAAAGTGGAACTCCACAGGTAGCTGGGAATGCAGGGCTGTTTAGAATTTGGGGAAATGCCCCTCAGAAAGCCTCAGGATAGGGAAAAAGCATATGTCCTGCTGAATGTGGGGCTATAGAAGGCTACCTGGCCAAAGAGAAGGGGGGAGACAGGAAATGGAGAAATTACCGTTTTCATAACCATTTTCTATGCTTTCTACAAGCACTCAAAATCTGTCCAAAAAAAAAAAAACGGTTACTTCCTAGGTGGTTTTGGACAACAAAATAGCCATTTCTTGGAATTCTTTAATATGTTTAACTCTTACGAGGCCTAAAAGATTTCATCTGCTAGATCAGATAGTTAAATTATCAAACATGTAAAAAAACATGCAAGACAGTCACAAATAGACAAGGAAATTTCACTGACATGAGATATTATCTGCAAATTTACCCAAACATTTTTAGTTTATCAGTGTTTACTATAATACTTTTAAAATTCTCCTACTTGACTAGCTTCTCTAAATTTATAGGTTAGTTTGAAAAAAACTTTCATCATAGTCATTAGCAGTCCACAGGAATAACATAAACAGGTGTGCTGTGGTATTACTGTTGCTTTCATGATAAGCAACATGAAAGCACATGATTTCTAAGCACAGTAAGATGTCAGGCTACCCATTCTTTATCTAGAAAAGTTACCAGTGATTTTATTTAGAGTGTAATCTATCACATAAAATATTTTCCCATCAGAGTATTGAGAGCATGCCTTCTCCTTCATCTCCTAGCTGAAAACCCCACTCTTCCTCCCACTCCATAAATCATGTCAATATCTATTTCCTTTCACAATATCTTTGAACTATGTAATCAGAGTCTTTTCTGCCAATCAACAGCCCATCCTTCTCCATTTAAGAAACCTGTTGGTTATGGATCAGAACAGCTATCCACAACTTGTGATCCACAAGTTCTATGCTGGTCTAAGACTAGGCAAGTGATCCAAAATGCCCTTTGTAGATATAAGTGAACTATAAAGGAAAGTTGAATGCTGCCTCTTAAACAAAATAACCTCACAAAGACACACAGGGAATCACTAATCCAGACCACAGGATAGTCTTCAGCTATTAACAGGGTTTTAAAAAGTAAAATCAATCCATGTGACCAGGCCAGAAATACTATGGTCCTTGTTGCTAAGCACCCACTTTCTGGTTAGGAATTTTGTTTCACCATCCAACTTCCATGACTTTGCAATTTTTTTCCTGAAATGCTTATGTGGGGGTGGGGGTGTATCTCACCATCATCACCTCTGAAATAGATAACAGATACAGGCACTTGAAGATTAGACTATTTAGAAAAAAATAGAATAAAAAAAGAACCATCTAGTCTTGTGGGTGTCTTTTTTCTTTGATTCATATTTTATTTTTTGGCAATGGGATGCTTTTCCTTAGAATATTAAAATCAGCCTCATTACATAAGAAGGTAAAAGTGGAGCTACTCTGGTCAAGGATAGGATAAAGGACCCCAATTCTTGCTCCATCTCCCCTATCAAGTACTGCTTTCCTTTGTCAGTCACAGAGACTATTTCATGGTGTCCTGGGAATCCATAACAGGTCTGAGAACCATTATTTTAATATAAAGACCATTGGCTGGGAGAACCAGATTCTCATTCAGAAATGGAGCTCAGGCCAAATTGTCTCATGGCAGAACCCAGAAGGACCAGAATGATCTAGGAGCTCAGAGACAGTCTCAGCAAGAGTCAGTCAGGCAAGTGGTGGGATTAGCAGAGCTCCCAGGCTTTAACCAGAGTAGCTCCTCTTACAACTGGCTTGACATCCAGGTTCCACTGGGGCTCCAGAATTTATAATAACATTTCTTGAAAGGTTATTTCAAGTGTCTTTTTTAATCACAAAGCTCTGTACTAGGACTCTAACTCATTGTAGTCCATCTGACTTTTCTTTGGAGAAAGTACATTCTGAAAGGTCCAGAATATAGCCAATTTATCCATTTGCAGCTGTTAGAATGATTATTAGTAGTATTTTCCATTACATCCTCCCCTGTTACACTTAAAGTCCTCTAGTAAAATACCTGGCTACACTTCTTTCAGAAAAGAAAGATTATCATGACAATTCAGGAAGCAAGCACTAATTCAGTTCTGCTCTTTAGAAACTGTCTGGGGGGATCAGGAAGGGGAACACATGTAAATCCATGGCTGATTCATGTCAATGTATGGCAAAAACCACTACAATATAAAAAAAGAAAAAAAAAAGAAATAAAAATTTTTTAAAAATAAATAAATAAAATAAAAACTGTTTATTATAACAATGTACATAAGATATTGGCAACCCACTCCAGTACTCCTGCCTGGAGAATTCCATAGACAGAGGAACCTGGAGGGCTATAGTCCATAGGGTCGCAAAGAGTCAGACATGACTGAAGCAACTTAGCACGGCACATATGATATAGTCACTTTAACCAAGATATCTTTATGATTTTGGCCCAATTTGAGTCTTTTAGCCTCAATGCTATTTCTAAGCACACATGTTTTATAAACTCATAATCTTCATAGTTCCCCATATTATACCAAGTTACCAGTGGGTTGTTTGTATAAAAATTACATATTGAAGAAATGATGATACTATACTATGACTTTTTGTAAAAACAGACTTGTGGACTCTGTGGGAGAAGGCGAGGGTGGGATGTTTCAAAAGAACAGCATCAAAACATGTATATTATCTAGGGTGAAACAGATCACCAGCCCAGGTTGGATGCATGAGACAAGTGCTCTGCACAAGTGCCTGGTGCACTGGGAAGACCCAGAGGGATCGGGTGGAGAGGGAGGTGGGAGGGGGGACCAGGATGGGGAATACATGTAAATCCATGGCTAATTCATTTCAATGTATGACAAAAACCACTGCAATGTTGTAAGGTAATTAGCCTCCAACAAATAAAAATAAATGGAAAAAAAAAAAACCAGCAAAAGTTAATCCCCAAATAAACCAGCTTTAGCTCTATTCTCAACTTTGCCAACTCCCTTCCAGTTCCTATGTATACTTCACGCAGCTATTACCTGGTGTCCACATCAATCTGCAATATGGTTTTCAATCATTTTTTAAACTATTAATATACATGCACATTTTCTTTCCAGTTACAATTGGTAAAAGCTGTGTAATATTCTATTATGTTGATGCATTGTAGTTCACTAACAATTCCCTGACCGACCATACTTCAGTCATAGATTAAGCAGCGAAAAAAGACCAGAGTCATAATGCCAGGGGCTATAGTTCTCCTTTGTGAAGGCCTATTTTTGAACTGCCAAAATACTCTGCTTATCTCTCAAGAGTCAGCAGATTAGAGTCACCCTTGATAGTCTAAGGTTAGAAAATATATATGGCAAGGAAGATACAAAATGCACACCATATAAGGGTTTTTCAGCATAACTTGGTCTCTAAGTACAGAGATAATTGGAAATTTTAGCTAACAAAGTCCCATCAGATTTTGATCACAGCTCTCAGGTTGTAGATGCTGCCATATCCAAGTGATTCTTAGCTATCTCAAGTCTTGCTTTCAAGGAAAATCTAACTCAGGAAATACTATAGAAGCAACTCAATTGAAAAATAATTTCTTCTATCAAAAAGAATTTAAATTAGAAATAAACTCAAAATTTTTGGAATTGGAAAATATTAAGGATGGACCCTTGGGTGCAATCTATTAAATATGTCCTCACCTAAAATAACATACTTCTTCTGCTTGACATTCTGTAAGCATTTGGGTAGGTTAAACAAAGCTTTTGTAATCCTACAACACATAAGGCAATGCTGGGCCTCCATCTGTATTTTCAGAATGGATCAGTCAGTCAGTTCAGCCACTCAGTTGTGTCCAACTCTTTGCCACCCCATGGACTGCAGCATACCAGGCCTCTCAGTCCATCATCAACTCCGAGAATTTACTCAAACTCATATCCTTTGAGTCGGTGATGCTATCCAAACATCTCATCCTCTGTCATCCCCTTCTTCTCCCACCTTCAATCTTCCCCAATATCAGGGTCTTTTCCAATGAGTCAGTTCTTCACATCAGGTGGTCAAAGTACTGGAGTTTCAGCTTCAGCATCAGTCCTTCCAATGAATATTCAGGACTGATATCCTTTAGGATGGACAGGTTGGATTTCCTTGCTGTCCAAGGGACCCTCAAGAGTCTTCTCCAACACCAGTTCAAAAGCATCAATTTTTCAGTGCTCAGCTTTCTTTATAGTCCAACTCTCACATCCATACATGACTACTGGAAAGACCATAGTTTTGACTAGATGGACTTTTGTTGGTAAAGTGATGTGTCTGCTTTTTAATATGCTATCTAGGTTGGCCATAACTTTTCTTCCAAGGAGCAAACATCTTTTAATTTCATGGCTGCAGTCACCATCTGCAGTGATTTTGGAGCCCCAAAAAATAAAGTCTGTCACTGCTTCCACTATTTGCCATGAAGTTATGGGACCAAATGCCATGATCTTAGTTTTCTGAATGTTTAGTTTTAAGCCAGCTTTATCATTCTCCTCTTTCATTTTCATCAAGAGGCTCTTTAGTTCTTCTTCGCTTTCTGCCATAAGGGTGGTGTCATCTGTATATCTGAGGTTATTGATATTTCTCCAGGCAATCTTGATTCCAGCTTGTGCTTCCTCCAGCCCAGCATTTCTCATTATATATTCTGCATATAAGTTAAACAAGCAGGGTGACAATATACAGCCTTGACATCCTCCTTTTCCTATTTGGAACCAGTCTGTTGTCCCATGTCCAGTTCTAACTGTTGCTTCCTGACCTGCATATAGGTTTCTCAAGAGGCAGGTCAGGTGGTCTGGTATTCCCATGTCTTTAAGAATTTTCCACAGTTTATTGTGATCCACACAGTCAAAGGCTTTGGCATAGTTAATAAGGCAGAAATAGATGTTTTTCTGGAACTCTCTTGCTTTTTTGATGATCCCGTGGATGTTGGCAATTTGATCTCTGGTTCCTCTGCCTTTTTTAAAACCAGCCTGAACATCTGGAAGTTCATGGTTCATGTACTGTTGAAGCCTGGCTTGGAGAATTTTGAGCATTACTTTACTAGCATGTGAGATGAGTGCAATTGTGCGGCAGTTTGAAATTTCTTTGGCATTGTCTTTCTTTGGGATTGGAATGAAAACTGACCTTTTCCAGTCCTCTGGCCACTGCTGAGTTTTCCAAATTTGCTGGCATATTGAGTGCAGCACAGTCACAGTATCACTTTTTAGGATTTGAAATAGCTCAACTGGAATTCCATCACCTCCACTAGCTTTGTTCATAGTGATGCTTCCTGAGGTCCACTTGACTTCGCATTCCAGGATGTCTGGTTCTAGGTGAGTGATCACACCATCATGATTATCTGGGTCATGAAGATCTTTTTTGTATAGTTCTTCTGTGTATTCTTGCCACCTCTTCTTAATATCTTCTGCTTCTGTTAGGTCCATACCATTTCTGTCCTTTATTGTGCCCATCTTTGCATGAAATATTCCCTTGGTATCTCTAATTTTCTTGAAGAGATCTCCAGTCTTTTCCATTCTATTGTTTTCTTCTATTTCTTTGCATTGGTCACTGAGGAAGGCTTTCTTATCTCTCCTGGTTATTTTTTTGGAACTCAGCATTCAAATCAGTCTATCTTTCCGTTTCTCCTTTGCCTTTCACGTCTCTTCTTTTCTCAGCTATTTGTAAGACCTCCTCAGACAACCATTTTGCCTTTTTTGCATTTCTTTTTCCTGGGGATGGTCTTGGTCCCTGCCTCCTGTACAATGTCACGAACCTCTGTCCATAGTTCTTCAGGCACTCTGTCTATCAGATCTAATCCTTTGAATCTTTCTCACTTCCACTGTATAATCATAAGGGATTTGATTTAGGTTATGCCTGAATGGTTTCGTGGTTTAGACCTTAACTTTTTCATCAACCAGAATTTGGGTGGTTATTTGATTATGTTCTACATATATTCAGAAGGTTTTGTCAACGGGAGCCCAAAAGTGTCACTTTCTAGAAATGTTCCTCTTTGTTCCCCTCTTACTGTTAGTCCTTGTCATTCTTGCTCTAAAACATGCTAAATAATTCCAACCTTCCAACGCTGTTTGCACCTTTCCAATGCTCATAGCAAGTACTTGGGGCTGTATAAATACTAACGAGCAAATCAGCCTCTGAAAAGTGCTAAATAATCACATTGTTGGAACTATAACAGCAATACAAAGCACTTTCATTTTCACAAGTACATTTTGAATGTAATAAAATAAAGAGTGTTAGCTAAACAGAGACATTTGCACCATGGGAGGTTGTAGAACTATTCAAAGGTAACAGTGATAGGTTAATATATGAAAGGGGCTGTTGGAACCAGATTATTATTATTATTATTACTTTAAGTGGAAATATACTTACAGCACTCAAAAGGAATAGAACTACAATCTTATGATAAGTCCTTGAGTTCTTGATTTTTTTTAAGCTACAAATTTGCTTGTGATTAGTATATATCATTCAATGAAAGCTGAAATGCTTCTAGCATTTCCCTACTCTTTTTTTCTCTGCAAACTTTCCAAGTTCAGTATGTCAAGTTAGTAAAGTCCAACTGGGATAAACAACCAGCTTGAAATGAACCTTGATTCTCAGCAGCCACAATCATGCAAAGAATAATGATCATTTTCCTCAAGGGTCACCAGAGAGCATGAATCATTAAGAGAATGAAATACAACCTTTGTTGCTGCCTAAGAAACCTACTATTAGGACTTTGAAGATAGGAACTCCACTGCAATCATCAGCACCAGTCTCTAGGAAGCATCTTGTGCAAAAAAATAACATACACATTAGGCCTTCTTCCATACCACTTCCAAAAAAAGCTTCAAAACTATATTTTGACAGTCACTAAACTTTTTTAAAATTTTATTGACTGGTGTAATCACAGCAAAAGAGACACACATAGTTAAAGCAGTACTTAACTTTCCATTTAAATGCATTCCCTAAATACATTTAAAAATTCTCTTTTTACTTTCCTCTGCTAGCCCCACCCCTCCACTCCCCCCCTCCCCCAACCCTGGCAAACTCATATTTTATACAAGGAAAATTTTTAAATACACTGGATCCTTTCAGTACCTTGGACCACAATGATTAAACCTCAATAAACAGTATTTCATCAAATATGTTTTAGAAATATTTTACTTCCCCAATTCATTGTATAATAGAAAGGCAGGAAATGTTTTTGTCATTTTCTCTACTTCTCCTTTGCAGTCCTCACACTCCTTAGTCTCTTAATGATGTCACTGTCTTCATGCCCAAGGCTCTGGGATAGTTAAAAAAAAATTCACACCCACAAAAAACAGTCATAGTTATGGAGTTTATAAATATGCTTATAGTAATAGGGTAATTCATAGGGTATGCACTGATTGGCAAGAGTCCTAGCTCTTCTTCATATTGTTTGCAGCGCCTCCATCCCAATGGTAAACATTTTAAGTTCTGTTAAGCAAACATCTCACCAGACCCTAGAAAAACAATAGAGCTTATTGAGCTGAAACAGATACCAAATCAAATCACATCTCTGCCATTCTTTAGTGTTCAGTGTGTGACCATTACTTAACTTCTCTAGGCTTCAGTGTACTCATCTATAACATAGGGTAATTGTGCTCATGGGATTATTGTAAGGGTTTAACAAAATGCTCATGAAGGAGCTATCTCAGGACATGATCCAAAAAAGCAAAAAACTAAGCTCAGTTGCTCTTTCACTAACTTTGTTTTTATTTTACTCATCTCATTCAGTGATGGCCATTTAACTAAGACTAAACGAATATGCCCTCTATTCATGGCACATTAAGTTGAATCCACCTGTATTATATATCTTCTTTCTGATAGTCTGGTGCCTTGTATTTTTAAGTTTCTTTTTGTGTGAATTTTCACCTGGATTATAAATGTTTTTATGGAAAGGATTGTATCCTATGTTTTTCTGTTGGATTGAATTATTTGGAGAGAAAATCACTTATGGAACATAGTCAGTCAATCATTAAGCTTTATTGAGTGTCCACTTCCTACAAATAAATATCACCAAAATGATTCATAGGTCTTTTAGGTTTATACTGGGTGGAATTATCTTTTTACAATTTATTCCTTATTTTGTAGAAGCTTCATGTTTAAAATAGTGGAACACTCTTCTTGGTATAGATTTACATTGCCAGTAAGTCTTCCTCTTTTAGTAAGTATAAACTTCTCAATGTGAGCAGGAAGTTCAAGGTCTGTTAGAAAACACTTATGTACAATAAACACAAAGTAATAAAGATATCACAATTTCAGTGCAAGTCTGCAGGGAGCCTGAGAATCCTACAATCATATAATGTTATAATTTCAAAATACTTTTAATGAGCAGCTGTAGAAATTGAGTTATAATGTCTTTTTTCAAAAGATATCCATGACACGAATTCTCCATCAAAGCGAGCCTCATGTTAGCACCCAATTTAAAGCGTTACAGAAATGACATTATTCCCCAACATCTGTTTTACCATGCGATGATTTTGTTGTAAGATTATGATGGTGAAGTTATTTCAGCAGAATTCAAGTGAGACCCGGTGCTGCCACCATCCTTAGCTTACTTTCCCATTGCTTCCACCTCAGGTTCATGACTGGAAGGTAGAGCATAATGCAGTAAGAGGAGACCATAGGATGTAACTTTTACCCATTATCAGATTTCATGCAGAGTTCTAATTTCTCTGCTCCAAAGAAATGACTAATTGTCAAGCAATATAATTACTGCTATGGTCTGAAAATTTCTGTCCCCCAAAATTCATATGTTGAAATTCCAGTGCTCAATGTGATGATATTAGGAGGTGGGGTCTTTGGGAGCTGCTTAGGTCAGGAGGGCAGAGCCTTCATGAATGGGATTGGTACCCTTACAAAAGAGATCTCACAGAGATCCCTTGTCTCTCTTACCCTCTGAGAACACAGAGAGAAGGCACCAGTTATGAATCATAAAGAGTCTTCACCAGAAGGCAACCATGCTGATGCCTTGAACTTGGACTTCTCAGCCTCTAGAACTGTGAGAAATAAATGTTCATTGTTTATAAGTCACCTAGTAATTTTTCATAGCAGTCTGAATGGACTAAGACAGTTGTCAATTATCAAACAATTTTTAGAAATTCAGAAAGAAAATTTGTCATAGTTTGTTTTATTTTTAGTAAGTTATTTCTTTTTTTGACCCTGAAGTATCTTAAGTTGGCAGATCTGCCAAAAGAAAAAAAGTGATGATCTGTCTACTGGTAAGATACACAGACATTATTTCATGCATAGATATTATTAAGAAAAGCTATTATATCGCTCTTCATAAAAGTATATATATGATTAGTAGAAAATTATTTTTTGCACATTTAAAACTGTTTGAAACAATCCACTCAAACTACATTCCTTATCAAAAGTTTCATGTCCCACAACTCCACATGTAATGAACAATCAATGATATGCTGAAAAAATTAAAAAGGAAATCAACATACATTCATGTAACTTTTATAATAGCCTTGAACTTTATACTTGGCACATTAAAAGACCAAATCTCGCTGATTTTCATGATGACAGTAAATATTACACATACATTTGCTCATATATATTTTTGGAAGAAATGTTGGGTGGGCAACAGGGTAGACTCTATGAGTTTTTCTCAAGACACAAATGTGAGGTATAAGCTTGTTTTTTCCAGAATGAACAAAAAGACAAGAGGAACTTTTTTATAGTACCATGGGCACAGTATTGTCATTATTCCTAGAAAAAAGCAGTCCCTCAAATAGAGGGACTATGTTTTCACATCAGTTGTAATTTGCATGTGTGTGTGTGTGTGTGTGTGTGTGTGTGTAGCAGAGTTTTATTAAAGTAAGAAAAGGGACAGAGAAAGCTTCTGACACAGACATCAGAAGGGGGGCAGAGAGTGCCCCCCTCACTAGGGTTAGCAAGGGAATTATAAACTTTTTAATTAACTATTACAATAAATCAAAAGAATGTCTCAAGTTTGTGAAAATTTTACCAGACCCACTCCCACAAGTTACATTTTAGGATAACAGGATTAGAACTCAACAATAGAAAGATCCTACCAGACCCACTCCCATATATACATTTTAAGATATCAGGATTAGTCAGGTTTTCAGGAAGGAGAAACCGTCCTCAAGCAGGATACATTGTTGTTGTATAATCCCTAGTACAGAGTTTAAACTGAGTTGCTTGTTGTATAATCATCAGTTTCAGACTTAAAGAAAAAAAGCCGTTTTATGTGACTAAGACCAAGGAATGTAGAGGAAAAAAAAAAAATGTTCTTTCCTCCTCCTTGAGAACCCCAGATCCCTTTCTCCTCCTCAGGGACCCCGGGCTTCTTATCAACCTGCCTGGGAATTGACTATCTCATTCCCCCCTTTTCTTTTAGGAGAATTATGTTGCCAAGGGAAAGGGGCGTCATTTTCATTACATAACTACTTCCTGCTGTTGAGGGGCATGGTCCCTAAATTGCTGAGGCAACATATTCTCCTAACCCTCATATTGAGAGTCTCTGATCCAGGGGCCCCAAGTAATAGTTGGAGGAGGCTGTGGCACTGGTAGGAGCCTGGACCAACCGTTTGTAACTTAAAAGCTTTTTGATGGTTAGAAACAAATCCAGCTACATGGTTACAGATGCAGGGAGCAAACAGTAAAAACAGAACAATTAGAATTATTATGATATAGTTTTCCACCATGGGAAGCTAGTTAACGCTTCCCAAAGTGAGGCGACTGAGGCTTCAGGAGAATCCATAGCTTGAATCTTCTGTTCATGTGTTTATCAAAGTGAGTAACATTAGTACTCATATCTGGTATATATGTACAAGGTTGATTTGAATAATAAATTTGTACTTTACAGACTAATAAGTTGTAACTCAGAACATTTAAATATCTTGACCAGATTATACTCTTAGAATATGCAGCTTGAACTCCAGATCTCTGAGTCCCCATCATTACCAGCACAGCTCAGAGCCACATCCAATCTTGCAATGATAAAAGGAGAGAAGGGATAGGGAATAAGAGGGGGAAAGAAAGAAACACTGTGGTGAGATCCTGCAGTGGGGAAAGGCAAGATGTCAGAGTCCAAAGTCATAAGTCCAAAGGATAGGAGCCAAACTCAAGTCCATCTCAAGCAGAAATGGAGCCAGAAATTCAAGCAGAAATGGCAGGAGCCAGGCAAGAGAGAGGACATCAAGACTTCTGCAAGGTGCTAGTTCTTGTCAGGGAGCAAGGTTGTCAACAAGGGAGTAGACAAGAAGAAACCAAGTAGAAAAGAGACTCCTGGCCTACTGACAGAGGGTCCAAAATAAATCCCAGAATAGTGGAGCTGACTCATCTTCCATATTAGAGGGAATTCAGCAGGCAGAAGAGAGGCTAGGATTTGGTTAGAAGCTCTTTTGGGATTGACTGGCCACACATGGATGGAAAGGCCTCAGTATGAGCCTCTCACTAGACCAAGATAACAGTAGCTTGCAGTCACTTGGACAACCAAGCCTTATTTCCAAACCCTACCTTTTAAAAAATTAATTGATTTATTTTAATTGGAGGCTAATTACTTTACAATACTGTGGTAGTTGTTGCCATACATCCACATGAGTCAGTCATGGGTGTACATGTGCCCCCCTATCCTGAATTCTTGCTTCCCCATCCCAACCCCAACAGAACACCAGCTTTGAGTGCCCTGTTTCATGCATGGAACTTGCACTGGTCATCTATTTTACATATGGTAATATATACATTTCAATCCTATTCTCTCAAATCATCCCACCCTTGCCTTCTCCCACAGAGTCCTAAAGTCTTTTCTATACATTTGTGTCTCTTTTGATGTCTTGTATATAGGGTCATCATTACTGTCTTTCTAAATTCCATATATATGCGTTAATATACTGTATTGATGTTTCTCTTTCTGACTTCACTCTGTATAATAGTTTCCAGTTTCATTCATCTCATTAGAACTGACTCAAATGCATTATTTTTTACAGCTGAGTAATATTTCATAGTGCATATGTGCCACAACTTCCTTATCCATTTGTCTGCCGGTGGACATCTAGGTTGCTTCCATGTCCTTACTACTGTAAACAGTGCTGCAATGAACATTGGGGTACATGTGGTCTCTTTCAATTCTGGTTTCCTTGGTGTGTATGCCCAGCAGTGGGATTGCTATGTATGGCAGTTCTATCTCCAGTTTTTAAGGAATCTCCACACTGTTCTCCATAGCGGCTGTACTAGTTTGCATTCAGATCAACAGTGTAAGAGGGTTCCCTTTTCTCCACACCCTCGCCAGCATTTATTGTTTGTAGACATTTTGATGGCAGCCATTCTGACTGGCGTGAGATGGTACCTCATTGTGGTTTTGATTTGCCTTCCTCTAATAATGAGTGATGTTGAGCATCTTTTCATGTGTTTGTTAGCCATCTGTATGTCTTCTTTGGAGAAATGTCTGCCAAACGCTACCATTAACAAAGATGTGGCTACAGATACCAGTCCACTTTAGTGCCCACTAGTTCCTTGGCTGAGGAGGCGGAACCTGCATGTAGCAGCTAGATGGGGTAAGGACAGGCAAAGACTTATGCCACTCATTTAGAGCTGTTCCCATAAACCACATAAAGGCCAATGTCCCTGGGTCAGAAAAACTGATATAAATTCAGGCATGGTGATATCAAGATCACATAATAAAGAGCCAAAAGATAGAGATACTGACAGTGAGGTAAATAGTAAGTCACACCATAGAAGCCAACTAACAGAGACAAAATGATGAACATGATGTGCTGGAAGATGACATGAAGTTAAAGACATATAAAAATAGTTTAAATGCTATTAAGGATGTAAAATATCAATATACCATTTTAACCAAAAATTGCTTTTTAATAATATGTGCAGTGAGTGACAACTTCCCCTGTGGCTCAGCGGTAAAGAATCTGCCTTCAATTCTACCACAGGAGACTTGGGTTTGATCCCTGGGTGGGGAAGATCCCCTGGAGGAGGGCCCAGCAACTCACTCCAGTACTCTTGCCTGGAGAATCCCACGGACAGAGGAGGGTGGCAGGCTACAGTCCATAAGGTTGCAAAGAGTCAGACTTGACTGAAGCGAATGAGCATTCAGTGAATGATACTGGCCCACCCCTATATTGAAAATAAGTGTATGAATCGGGGATGTCAACTTGGCTATGAATATAGAGCTTTAAAAATTGTGTTTATATCCAGTAATTTTACTTTTAAGTCTCTCTCATGAGGAAATAATCTGAAATTCAGATACTTTTAAACCACAGTGTTGACCACACTATTATTTGTGTGTGTTCAGTTGCTAAGTAGTGTCCAACTCTTTGAGACCCCATGGACTGTAGCCCACCAGGTTCCGCTGTCCACAGAATTTCCTAGACAAGAATACTGGAGTGGGTTGCCATTTCCTACTCCAGGGGATCTTCCCAACCCAGGGATTGAACCCATGTCTCTTGAATCTTCTGAATTGGAAGGCTGATTCTTTACCACTGCACCACCTGGCAAGCTCCACACTATCACCTACCAGACTAAAATAAGTTGGAACCATCAAAATATCCAAAAATAGGTACATTGTAGTATATATAGTCCATAAAGCATTAAGTAATCATTTAGCATGTTTATTTTAAAGAATTTAGTACTATATTGTTTGTTGAAGCACACTGTAAAATTATTTTGTGCCATATAATTCCAGTTATGTATGTGTGTGTATACAGAGAGAATGTCCCTCCACATTGGTGCATGTATTTTTCATATATATCTACATAAATAAATATAGCTATAGATGAAAATATATAAACATAAGACACAGGAAAAGACTAAAAGGAAATATAACAGATCATCATCAAAGTACAGTTCTGTAGGTGATTTTGATTTCATCATGTATTATAACTCTCTAAATTTCCTACAAAGAATATATATTGCTTTTCATAATCAGAAAAATATAATAAGTTGCTCCTTCATATTGGTATATTTTTCATTTTAGATGGGAAGACATGGCCTGGACTTTGGAGTCATGAAACTTTGTATTAGAATCCTATTTTGCCCCTAAACCAGCTCAGATCTTGGGCAGGTTATTTATCTTCTCTGAGACAAATTTTTCTCATACATAAAATAGAGATAATATCACCTCAAAGAACTATGAAATTAAATAAGGACATGAAAATAAAGCACTTATGATACCTGAAAATAAATGACAGCTATTATAATAGTATTCCCAGTAACTTTGCCCCTCAACTCAACCACCCTACCTCTGAGAGTTCCCCAAACACACTAATATAGTCTTTAGAGAACAGGTTTATAATATTCAATCAGCAACCTATACCAGGCAATACACTACCTCCAGGTTTATGAGGAACTAAACCCTAGAATTAGAACACTATTTAGAACCACATGGTTCATACAATTAAGTCGCAGCAGCTTCCCTGGCAATTCATTCCAGCCACACAATTACTTCTTCCCATATCTGAAGAGTTTTAAAGGCACTGCTGATTATAAGTCTAACCCTTCTGGTGAATTATACAATGTTCTATACTCTTACTCATAAGATTAACTGTAGTTGCCACAACTTGACCTCCAAGCTAAAAATGTAGTCTCCTTCATCTTTATTATTTATTTTTGAAAATTTATTTGCTCTTCACACAATTCTCAGCATATGTTGGGTTAAACAATCTGCTGAACACAGAGAATCCCATTTTCACTCTCCCCAAAGTAATATATTCAACCAGTAATCCACTTCAAAAAAGAATTGTGCATATAAAGACTAAAGACATTTCAACAGTTGTAAATTAATATTCAGCAAAAAAGACTGACACACATTGTTTTACCTGGAAAACTGAAGATTATAGCCTGTTAATCTAAGAGGTTTTGATGTATAAAGCTACTGTTTACTCTGGTACTACTTGAAAATCAAGAAAGAGTGAGAGGGAGGGAGGTAGGAGGGAGTGGGGGAGGGCGGAAGGAAAGAAGGAAGAGGCAGACATGTTGGGAGCATGGAAGAAGGGAAGGAAGAGAGAAAGAGAGGAAAAAGTTAACATAAATAAGATAAAAAGCTCTCATCAAAAAAAGAAAAAAATAGTAAGATTTTTCAGGTGATAGGATTCCTTAAGTTCAGTTCAGTCGCTCAGTCGTGTCTGACTCTTCGCGACCCCATGGCCTGCAGCACACCAGGCCTCCCTGTCCATCACCAACTCCTGGAGTTTACTCAAACTCATGTCCATCGAGTCAGTGATGCCATCCAGCCATCTCATCCTCTGTTGTCCCCTTCTCCTTTGAAGATTGAAAATTGTGCCTTCAGTCTTTCCCAGCATCAGGGTCTTTTCAAATAAGTTAATTCTTTGCATCAGGTGCCCAAAGTATATACTTTGGAAAGTTGTAGATTCTTTTAATTTGGGGTGGAAGTTGGAGATGGGGAGAAAATATGGAGATGGACTTTTACCTGCCAAAATTGATGGCTAAGTTGAGGTCCACTGATCCCACAGAGCAAACTTATATAATTATTTTATTTTATTTCTCTTCTTTGAAGATTGTGTGCAAAAGATAACCTACATGGTAGAGATATTTTCGGATTTCTGAGATGTTTCCATTTGAAGTCAATGTGAGAGAAAGAAAATCATGCTATTCTGTACAAGTATCATTAGCAAATCACTCATTGATTAATTCAGTAAGTATTTAATGAGAAGATGCTCTGTGCCATGCCCTATTCTAGGACTGGGAATAAAGCAGTGGACAAGACCTGCAAGTCCTTGATATCAGGACTGTGTTAAACAGTCAGTGTTAAAACTACCAGAATGTGGTAGTTTACAGAGAGATTACCCCCAAAAAATGATCAGAAATGTTAAGCATGCTTCATGCCCTGAAAATAAATAAAGTGATGGATGAAAGTATGTCGAGAGATGGAGGGAGAGATGACAGATAGATAAATGCCTTTTAGAGGTGCGGGAGAGATCATACAAAATGGAATAAAGACACATGGTTTTTGTTTTGTGGTAAAATGTCTTGCTTTGAAATGGACAGAATTTTGCCTTGAATTCCTTTGGAGCAATGCACGCCAGTTAGGAGGCCAAGCATTCTGAAGGAACATTCTGAAAAAGGAGGCTAACCCTTAAAGACCTCCATGTGTGCCAGCTGTTGGCCTTTCCTACATGTTCCATCAGAAAGGAATATTTTCCCAGGCATGTGTTTGATTTCAACACTCAATTATTTTCTTCAACCTCACCCACATGCTAGTACATGTCCAATAAAGTGTTGAATTTTTTTCTCTTTAGCTGTAAACACAGTACAAATCCAACTCCCACATAAATAGTATCTGCTGCAAAATCATGTAGCACCCACATATTTGTTTAATGAAACAAGCCCAAATGGAAAAGTTACGATCTCATTTAAAGTTTAGATGCCTGGGGACAATTCTGATAATGTTTAGAGGTGGATAATTGTGGGAAACAGAAGAAATGAGAGATAAATATTGGCAGTGGCTGAGAGAAAAGGAAAAAGCTGTCTTCAGATCCATGAGCAACACTAATGAATCTCATAGTGCTAAAGAATAAGGATTTCATGAGTATTTGATGTCTAAGTATATATTTTCCTCAAGTGCCAGGAACCTTCTGATTTCCACAAGGACAACTGCTTACAAAGGGAATAAGAAGTATTTATTATTGCAAAACATTCAGCAATGGCCTTGAATTTAAAAAATTTAACCAGAACTCCTACTGTTCCAAAATTTAACTAGAAGCCCAGAGACTATGGGCTTCCAGGTAGAGAAAGAACACTATAAGAAATTTTTACATTCATAGCTGGATAATTCCATGAGGCTAAAAATAAGGAAAGAAAGATGCTTTGGAAGCCCACATCCATTCCCAGAGGAAAGGTATCATACTCCACAAACCTAAAAGAAAGTCACTGCTGAGAGGGCATAACTTTGTAAATGGATAAAGTACAGGGACTAATCCCAAAAATCTCCTTCGGCTTTGTTTTTCAAGATAAAAAAACAAACAAACACAGAAATTATATAATTTTTTGTGTGGCTTAGAAGACTTATTGCAACATTCTGACTGGTGTTTACAAAAAAATTTTCAATTTACTTATTTTCATCAGAGGATCCAAAACATCCAAGATTTATTTGAAAAAAGAATCATTTCTTAGAAGCATATGATGGCCAGATTTGGCTCTATCTAAAATTACATATATTTATTATTATTGTTTTTACATCTAGTGTGTATATATGTGACAGAAATTGATGTTTGTTCTCCCAGAAAAGATTCTGTAAATATTCTCTCGAGTTCTGATTCTCTCAGTGACCAAGAAGAATATTACATAAAAGCCAGTCATGGGAGCAGGGGGTTAGGCATCCAAGGAGTGAAGCTGGAAAGTGCAAAGATCTAGGGAGGAATAGATCAACAGACACCATGGTTGCCAGGAATCAGTCTCAGGAATATTGGGCTATGGTGCCGAAGTTAACTTGTCCTAACAAAACACTCTAAACTGAACAAGCACTTCTTGGATCTGTTCCTGACTATGCTACAACAACTTGGGTCCCCCAGGAAACGGTCATGAGTCCAAATAAGACCAATGAGTTCAATTCTGGTATAGACCCATTACTTTCATTCTGTTTTACAGCCAAAGATATCCTCCCTCTCTGCAGTACCTCACTATCACCTATGTACACATTTTATCAAAGTCTTTATCACCTTCCAGATTAACTATATGACATAGCGGTCAAAATATGAGTTCTGGAATCAGAGTTTCTGAGTTCAGGTCCTGCCTCCACTACTTTACACCACTGTGGCCTTGGACAAGTTACTTTTCTCATCTATAAAAGGTAACTAGTGAACATTTGTCCTTATTTATTCTTTTTTAGGGAGATTTCTCTGGTGGTCCCCCTTATTTTTATTTTTTTGATCATTATTTGTAGCCCTACTTATATGTGGAGAGTCTCTCCCTTTATGAATCTTGGTGCAAGGCAGAGAGTTTAGCCTCCCAGTATCAAAACTAGAAATGTGGGACATTCATCATCCCCTAGGGTGTAGCCACATAATCAAATGTAGACAGATTCACCCACCTTGAGTCACTTATTTTGACTCAAAGAAGCAGGAATGGTGGGAAGTTATTCTGGGGCTAGGTAGTACTTCTCTGATAAGAAGGTCCACTTTCTCTGGCAGCAGAGATGAAGGGACAATGGAGACATCAGACTTGGCAGCATCAGCAGTGCAAACTGAGGCGTCTAGAGCTTAGTGGTTGTCAGTTCTGAGGGACAATTTTTTACTGAGGTGAAAAGTAGCTGCTTAACTGAAATATACTGACTAGAAGGAAAATAAGAAACAGAGAAAGAAAAGCAACTGATCAAATCAGTCCTCTATTTAAAAACCTTTAATAGCTTTCTATCCAAAAGAATAATATGCAAATATTACTTTGACCTATAAATCTCTTCAGAATATGTTCAAGCCAAACTTTCCTAATTCAATCCATACAACTTAGTCTCAAACCACAACAGATTCCTCTCCATGTTGCAACATTATCATTTATATTCATGTCTTTACCATTTAAGGCTTCCCAGGTGACACTAGTGGTAAAAAAAAAAAAAAAAAAAAAAAACCTGCCTGCCAGTGCAGGAGACATAAGAGACATGGGTTTGATCCCTGAGTCAGGAAGACCCCCTGGAGGAGGGCATGGCAATCCACTCCAGTATTCTTGCCTGGAGAATCCCCATGGACAGAGGAGCCTGTGGAGCGGGGTGGGGGGCTACAGTCCATAGGGTCACACAGAGTCGGACACAACTGACCCTCCAGAGGCTCTTCCCAGCCCAGGAATCCAACTCAAGTCTCTTAAGACTCCTGCACTGGCAGTCAGGCTCTTTACCAATAGCACCAGCTGGGAAGCCCTTAGAGCCTTTCTTAAAAATCCCTTCCTTGGCCAGCCTTTTCTAACTGCTCTGCCAAGGGAGAATCAATTGCTCCTTTCCTGGGTGTTCCCCTAGTCTTTGATAAGCACCTCAGTTCAGTTAGGTTCAGTTGCTCAGTTGTGCCCGACTCTTTGCGACCACATGGACCACATGGCCAGGCTTCACTGTCCATCACCAACTCCCGGAGCTTGCTCAAACTCATGTCCATCAAGTCGGTGATGCCATCCAACCATCTCACCCTCTGATAGGCACCTACTTAGAGCATTTACATGCTACATGCTACATACCACAGGAATTGTGATATGCATGCATGCCTTCTCTGGGGCAAATTAGTTTTTTTACTTCCTCATTCTTAGCATCAAGCATACTGTCAGTTGATGGGCACTCAAAAAATAATTAAATGTAAGCATGAAGTTCAAGGACCTAGTTTTGGAAGAAACCAACTGTAATTTAAAAATTAAGACACAGTTTGATCTCAGCCAAGAAATACATTTGGGCCTAGAGGGTGTATATAGTTAAAGCATAAAAATGTAATTTTTACATAGAGTTTACTGCTTGGAGTACATAAAATCAGGTACTGAACTAGAAGCAGAAGTAAGAAAACAGATCCTGACACTCCAATAAACATTTTTCTCCAACAAACACATATAAATAATCAATGTTCCTTGGACCAAAAAGAAGCTTGTTAAAATGGGAAGGAAGACTAAGTGAAACCTAAAATAAGCTGACTTTTTTCACTCTTTTTCTCTAGTTTGGAAGCATAATAATTTTTGTTTGGGAGTTCTAAAGATATTTTGCAATACATAATGCAAAAAAAAAAAAAAGTTAGGGAACTTGAACAAAAAGAACTTAGACATGCATGGGTGAAACCAATGTCCAATGCAGGGACTTTGTCTGTTGTACTCTCTATGGTAGTTCATTGCCTTCACTTTGCAGATCAACTGACTTCACTTCTCTCTGTTCATTAAGATCCTCATGTCCTCTCTTTTCCTTCTTACCTGGATTAAAATCTTTGATCTATCATTAAAATTACATCTTGGAAAATAGCTGAAAATCCCTTGCCCCTCTATGCTTCTATAACTCCTGCCTAGCAAAATCTCAGCCCCTGACTCTGGCATCCTGGCATGATTCATTCTCCATCTATCACCCCTCCCACCTTCTCAAAGAGGCTGCTCCATTACTAACCTTCTCTCCTACATCCTCAAATGTTTTCTCTCTCCTGCACATTCCCATCAGGATTCAAACTTGCTCTAGTATCTCCCATCTTTTGAAAAGTCCTTTCTTGTTGACTCACAAGCCTCACCTGAGACCACTCCTCTCTGCTTCCCTCCACAGCCAATCTTTCCCTAAAAGGTTTTCTGTGCATTCTCTATCCACTACTTCACAGTCCATTTACTGTTCAGTGCAGTTCAGTCACGCAGTCGTGTCTGACTCTTTGCGACCCCATGGACTGCAGCATGCCATGCTTCCCTGTCCATCACCATCTCCTGGAGCTTGCTCAAACTCATGTCCATCGAGTTGGTGATGCCATCCTCTGTCGTCCCCTTCTCCTCCTGCCTTCAATCTTTCCCAGCATCGGGGTCTTTTCCAATGAGTCAGTTCTTCGCATCAGGTGGTCAAAGTATTGGAACTTCAGCTTCAGCATCAATCCTTTCAATGAATATTCAGGGCTGATTTCCTTTAGGATGGAAAGACTCTCAAGAGTCTTCTCCAACACCACAGTTCAAAAGCATCAATTCTTCAGCGCTCAGCTTTCTTTACAGTCCAACTCTCACATCGATACATAACTACTAGAAAAACCATAGCTTTGACTAGATGGACCTTTGTTGGCAAAGTAATGTGTCCGCTTTGTAATATGCTGTCTAGGTTTATCATAGCTTTTCTTCCAAGGAGCTGCTGCTAAGTCACATCAGTCGTGTCCGACTCTGTGCAACCCCATAGACAGCAGCCTACCAGGCTCCCGTCCCTGGGATTCTCCAGGCAAGAATACTGGAGTGGGTTGTCATTTCCTTCTCTAGTGCATGAAAGTGAAGAGTGAAAGTGAAGTTGCTCATTCGTGTCTGACTCTTAGCGACCCCATGGACTGTAGCTTACCATGATCCTCCGTCCATGGGATTTCCCAGGCAAGAGTACTGGAGTGAGGTGCCATTGCCTTCTCCGTTCCAAGGAGCAAACGTCTTTTAATTTCATGGCTGCAATCACCATCTGCAGTGATTTTGGAGCCCAAATAAAGTCTCTCACTGTTTCCACTGTGTCCCCAAATATTTGCCATGAAGTGATGGGAACAGATGCCATGATCTTAGTTTTTTGAATGTTGAGTTTTAAGCCAGCTTTTTCACTCTCCTCTTTCACTTTCATCAAGAAGCTCTTTAGTTTCTCTTTGCTTTCTGCCATAAGGGTGGTGTCATCTGCATATCTGAGGTTATTGATATATCTCCCGGCAATCTTGATTCCAGCTTGTGCTTCATCCAATCTGGCATTTTGCATGATGTACTCTTCCTGTGAGTTAATAAGCAAGGTGACAATATACATCCTTGAGGTATTCCTTTCCCAATTTGGAACCAGTCTGTTGTTCCACATCCAGTTCTGTTGTTTCTCAGGAGGTAGGTAAGGTGGTCTGGTATTTCCCATTTCTTTAAAACATTTCCACAGTTTGTTGTGATCCACACAGTCAAAGGCTTTAGCATAGTCAATGAACCAGAAGTAGATGTTTTTCTTGAATTCTCTTGCTTTTTCTATTATCCAATGAATGTTGGCAATTTGATCTCTGATTCCTCTGCCTTTTCTAAATTCATCTTGAACATCTGCAAGCTTTCAGTTACTATTTTGCCTACTGTAATCTAAGTCCTATCTCTACTTCCAAAATTATTCTCACTAAAGTCACCAATTACCTCAAAATTATTAACTTCTCATCTTACTAAACTACCAACCACATTCCACAAAGCTGACTTCTCTCTTCTTGTTGAAATGTTCTCTTTGCTCTGTCTGTGACGCCATATTCTTCTGAATGTCTTCTTTCTCCTAAACAGAGATCCTGATATCCAGCTAATTCTTTAACATCACCACTATGTCTCAAATACATTTCAATCATAAAAGAGTAAAAATAAATTTTTATTTCCTCTCCAATTTGCCCCAACTCCAGCCTTCCTATTTCAGTAAATGGAATATTTTCTACCCACTTAATTGCACTAATGAAGGGGATGAAAGTTCCCCTTCATCCTTATCCCCTTATCCAAGCCATTTCAAGTTCTGTCTACTTTACTGACAAAATATATCTGAAACTATTAACTCTTGCCCATTTTTGTGCTGTTTCTGTAGCCCAAGCTGCAGCAATCTTAGCTCAAACTAAAGAAGTTTTACTCCATTTTTCATACTTGCCTCCTCTTCCAACTGACTTTCCACATAGTAGCAAGGGTGGTCTTCAGTTACTTAAATCCAATTGTGTGATTCCTCTCCCTAAGTTTACAGTGGCTTGTTATTCTTCTTAGGAGAAAACATAAAACCTTTAAAAGGGACCACATCTGGCCCCTGCCCATAGACTTACCCCTTAACCCTCAGCCCCTCACACACACCATGTTCTGCCACACTGGCTACCTTTCCATTCCTTGAATGCTCCTAGTTCCTCCCCTCCCCAGGGCCTTTATTCTAGTGCTTATCTGCCTGGAGCAATCTTCTCTCCAACTTACTCCTTGGCTAATTCTTATTCATCCTTTAAATCATCTTAGTGTCATTCTCAGAAATGCTTTTCCTGACTTCCCAAACTAGCATCAATTATAATCTTCAATCAAAGAGTATACCTTATATTTTTCCTCTGCAGTTCTTACAACAATCTGAAGTTATAGAATTTTCATTTAATTAACATCTGTCCCCCAAGTAGATCACAAGTTCCACAAGGGCAGGAATTGTGTCCATTTTGTTCAAGGTTGTATTCTCAGCATATGTATCAGTATCCGACTTACTAATAAATATTTGCAGAACGAATGGGAAATTAGCACTTTTTATAAACCTGCATTTGACTGTCCGTATCTGATTTGAGGAGAGTAGGATTTGCTGATTTCCAAAGTGGGCTTCCCTTGTGGCTCAGCTGGTAAAGAATCCTCCTGCAATGCAGGAGACCTGGGTTCGATCCCTGGGTTGGGAAGATCCCCTGGAGAAGGGAAAGGCTATCCACTTCAGTATTCTGGCCTGGAGAATCCATGGACTGTATAGTCCACGGGGTGGCAAAGAGTTGGACAGTCATGTCCAGTCGTGACTGAGCAACTTTCACTTTCAAAATGGTCAAAAAGAACAATATACCCTTGAGATACAGAATGACAATAGACAGAGCAAGAGACATGGCTAAATTGCTATGGAATAAAACCCCAGCTCAGTTCCCTAGACGAATGGCACCGAAACAAGGAGTCAGAATGTGAAATTAGAGCCGACTAAACTCATATACTCTATTAGATGGAGTTGCAACATTCATTTTAACTTCTGTATCTCAAGTCTCTCTTCATATTGTTCATGAACTTAAAGGCTCTATTAAACCACCAGACCTAAAACTTTAAGTACATTTACAAAGGTATGTATTTTTGTATATTTTGCACAAAAGTATGAGTCTTGCTGCCTCATTTCACTGAGCTATACACTGGTTCCTCTGTCCAGAGGTGCAAACTAGAACATTTTGCATTTGATTTTATGACTCATCCAGTAACAGGCATAAAATAATGAGGCTGAAAGAGATGCTATGCAGATGAAAAAAAAGATGCTATGCAGATGAAAAAAAGTCCAGAGCTGTGAATAATATTCCTGCAAAGTCTCAAGCAAAATTAAATAATAAACAAATCTCATACCACTCCTAGTCCAGACCAGATCTAGTGATTACAGTGTTAAATTCCAGAAATCCTATCAATAATTATGGGAATTACATGCACCAAAAATCAGAAGAATATTCTCAGCCTACCACTGCTGCCACAAGAGAAAAAGGTCAGATACTTAAAATTATAAAAAGTTTGCTTCACTTTCTTATTTCCTTTCCAGAAGCTTTCTCATTCTGAAGCTAAAAACCTATGCTCATGGTTATTTCTTTAGTCAGTTGAATATTTCCTCAGCATAATTTTCTTCTATTCTACAAAATATGCAAGTTAAATAAAGAATGGAATGGATATCAATTCCTTAGCTTCACAGTGACTAAATCTAAGTTTAATTTACAGCCTGCAAAATGCTGTTGTTGTTGTTCAGTGGCTAAGTCGTGTCTAACTGTTTGAGACCCTGTGGACTGTAGCATGCCAGGCTCCTCTGTCCTCCACTTCTTCCTGGAGTTTTCTCAAATTCTTGTCCGCTGAGTTGGTGATCCTATCTAACATCTCATCCTCTGCTGCCCCCTTCTCCTTTTGCCTTCACTCTTTCCCAGCACCAGAGTCTTTTCTAATGAGCTGGCACTTCACATTAGGTGGCCGAAGTATTGGAGCTTCAGCTTCAGCAACAGTCCTTCCAATGAATATTCAGGGTTGATTTCCTTTAGGACTGACTGGTTTGATCTCCTTGCAGTCCAAGGGACTCTCAAAACATACCTAAAGCTTAAATATATTGTCTTTCATGCTATATGGAAGGTTAGATCATTCCATTTAAACAGTTAGCTTAGCAAGATTTAGCTCTTTTTCTAAAGGATTGTAAAACTTAAATCAATCATCATATTCAATATGAGATTTGATAATCAGGGGTGTTAAGCAACAAAATATTGAGTTTCCGACTTTACTGTTTTTAGACCTTGCTGGCTCTTTAATGATTCGAGCCTTTACTGTGCCTTTGGTCATTCTTGAATGTTAATCATAGTCATAAAGTACAGTCATTAAATAGCAGGTATAGGAGATTAAACAAAATTTTCACTGATCCCAAATTGTAATATGAAAGGTAGTTTCTTGAATGAAGCACCAGTAAGTACTTCATTGATATTTACCATTTTCTCCAAATGGTAAGTTATACAAAAATTGTAAACTAAAGATTCTGCTAAATTAAGGCCTTCATGCTTTAAGAACGGGCAAAATGTTCCTAGTGAGTCCCACAGAACTAGAGAACTTCTAATAGAAGAATCTTTTGGCTACATAACTTATATGAAGAGTACATCATTAGAAATACTGGGCTGGAGGAAACACAAGCTGGAATCAAGGTTGCCGGGAGAAATATAAAAAACCTCAGATATGCAAATGACACCACCCTTATGGCAGAAAGTGAAGAAGAACTAAAGACCCTCTTGATGAAAGTGAAAGAGGAGAGTGAAAAAGTTGGCTTAAAGCTCAACATTCAGAAAACTAAGATCATGGCATCTGTTCCCATCACTTCATGGCAAATAGATGGGGAAATAGTGGAAACAGTGACTGACTTTATTTTTAGGGCTCCAAAATCACTGCAGATGGTGATTGCAGCCATGAAATTAAAAGACACTTACTCCTTGGATGGAAACTTATGACCAACCTAAACAGCATGTTAAAAAGCAGAGACATTACTTTGTCAACAAAGGTTCGTCTAGTCAAAGCTATGGTTTTTCTAGTAGTCATGTATGGATGTGAGAGTTGGACTATTAAGAAAGCTGAGCACCGAAGAATTGATGCTTTTGAACTGTGGTGTTGGAGAAGGCTCTTGACAGTCCCTTGGACTGCAAAGAGATCCAACCAGTCCATCTTAAAGGAGATTGGTCCTGGGTGTTTATTGGAAGGACTGATATTGAAGTTGAAACTCCAATACTTTAGTCACCTGATGTGAAGAGCTGACTCATTTGAAAAGACCCTGATGCTGGGAAAGATTGAGGGCAGGAGAAGAAGGGGACCACAGAGGATGAGATGGTTGGATGGCATCACTGACTCAATGGACATGGGTTTGAGTAGATTTCGGCAGTTGGTGATGGACAGGGAGGCCTGGCATGCTGCAGTTCATGGGGTCACAGAGAGTCAGACATGACTGAGCGACTGAACCGAACTGAACTGAAAACCAGTCAAAGAGTTCACAAGCAGTTCCCTCTCTTGGAATTCAAAAGCAGAGATGCAGTTCTCAAAAAGAGGGGTCTGGTTTCAGATGTGGAAAGGAATTAGAGCTATTTGCTCAAACCACTGAGATCTATGTTTATGGAGTCAAGATGTCACCATGAACTATTTACTATAAGAATTTTAAACCTGTAATAAATTGTTATGCAGCTTGAGTAGCCACACATTTTCACAACTTACCCTATAAACTAGAAGCTTACACTCAAATGATGTACCTTTTTCCTTTGCACTCAGTCTACTTGCCCAGCTTAGGCTATAAAACCTTATCCAACAGCCTTATTTTCATCCTCAGAACTGAGTGCATAATTTTTAAAATCAGCAGAAGTAATGAAAAAATAAATAAATAAATAAAGAGATGGGCTATAGAAAGTAAAGTAAGGATTAAGGAAAATAATCACTACTTGAATCAGGCTTATGCTCGGACCCTTTTGCAACTTGCCCCTACACATTGACACAGATCAGCCATGCAAGAGCATGGGTGGTAAGGAGTTTGCTTTCCAAAGATCTCTGTGAAATGGAATCTGCACTGCTTCAACTGAGGCTAAATGGTTCATTTCACCTTCAAAGACCCAACCAAGGAAGCTAGTACCAGAAAGGGCCTCCCTGTATTCCCTCCTCACACAGCAGACCCTGAAGCATTCCAGGTCATCATCCAAGAGGCTGCTGAGAAGCCAAGTTCCAGGCATTCTGCTGATTCCTCTTATCACATGTCTGTGCTGTCAGAGGGTCAGACCTAAAGGAGCAAAAACTTTAGCCCTGAAGAGCTGTTCCATATTTTCCAGCCCTCAGGACCCAGTCAGAATTACAGCTGGCCTCTGGTCTTACTACAAGGAAAACACAGTCTAGAGACAATGTGTGCTTACTCAGGTCACACTGCCAATGAAGGCTCAAATTCGGAGATGAAACGAACATTTGGCCCCGAACGTGTGGTTTTCCTTTTGCATTCAACTACCATCTCTCAGCTGAACCAGATAGCTAGGAAGAAAGGCTGGCTCCTGCATCCCTATGTTTTGCTAGTATATTTGTTTAAAATTTTTGTTAACATGATGGAAGGCCAGAAGCATAATAGCCAAGGAGGAAAGGCAGTGGTCTGCAAGGCAATACAATTTTACAGAAGTCACTTCTTGTAAGATGGTCCAGCCACCAGCTCTCTGTTTCTCCATGTTTCCCAACCATTTTGGCAGAGTGTCATCTCTCCAGCCTCTAGAGTTACATATGGTGTAAGATCTCACTGTGTAAACTGACAGCAGAACCACTCCAAGTTCTCCCCCATAGAAAAGGGCTGGTAGGATCCCCCTGTGTCAGAAAAACAGAAAGAATTTGTATTTCAAGTAGCAAAGTTTCTACAGGGAAAAGAAGGCTCCAAGGTCCTCCTTCTAAGAAAGGGCCCCTAATCTTTTTGTGCATAGACCCCTTTTCAGTCATGTAAAGTCTGTGATTCCTTCCAAAAATAATGTTTTTAAAAGCATAAAACATAGGAATAGAAAGGAAATCAATTAAATTTAAATACTAACATCAAAATGTTAAAAAACAAATTAATGGTATAGCAATATACTCTTTAGTAATATATAAAATAACAAGATAGATTTACAGATCTGATAATTGCCATGTTTTTGAAGTAATTTTGAATGTAAATAATACATGATGATATAGGAAATGACTGTAATGTGATACCAAAATATCTGTGGTTTCTACTAATGGCTGCATCACAGGCACCTTGAATACTATTGTAATTAGTTGCCTATATTCATAATGATAGGAAATGCTAAATTTTATTAGAAATTATGGAAAATCAAGGTGTACTTTCCTTTCAATCCAAGTCCACAGAACTCCTGAATTCTATCCATGGACCCCTGAAGAAGAATTTCTGCTGTAAAGAATCATTATGTCTTTCTAATAGCCAATTTTGCCACTTAAAGAGTACATACTATGCACACTTGAGCATACTTAGTTTAACATTTCTTAATGCCAGTACCTTTAAGTTGAAGGTTATCTAGGAGCCAATAGGAATTAGATTACTCTGCCATCACTTTCAGTACACCAATAGCTAATATAGTCTCATTAGCTCAATTAGCTCATAAGCATTATTTTCCAGAATGAGATCATTGCGCCAGTAAATATTGATTACTCACATGGATTATAGCAAGTCTTAGGTATAGGTCTGTCTCTGGGATTGTATATGCAGGCCAACATCTCAGCTGAGAATACGGGGTAAATCACTGGTTAAATGAGTTTAGGGCTCTCCATTCATCACAGGGAGTAAAGAAGGATCTACTACACAGCAAGTGGGGACCAGCTGTTGCCTGCCTCCATTTTATGGAATTAGGCAAAATCACAGTAGTGACAGAGATTCAATTTAGTTCATAAAATTTGCATTGCCTTCTATTGTGTTTACCAATATTCCTATCCCATTTGCTTACTCTTGCCTCTAAGCTTCAGCACACAGTAAATGCATTCTCAACTAAACACTATCTCTAATTATACTCTCTTTTAATTCCTGAATGTTAGTTTTTTGCTACACAACTGAAATATACATTGTGCACAACCAGAATACACACTTTACTTGCCAAAGCACTGAGCACAGTGCTGGGCACATTATAGGGAATTCTTATAAATACTTTCCTATTAACCAGAAGTAAATAAGAAATATTTAAAGAGAGAAGTAAATATACTGACTGCTTTATCAACCACTTTTTTGTTTTCATGGGTGTTCCGTTTCTAAAATAAATAAATACATCAGACAAGCCAGAGGGAATTGGTGCACTGGGACTGTTTGGATAACAGTTGCCAAGGATGGATAACATTTTCTTTGAGAAGGCCATATGAGCAAGAAACTTATTTAGAATGGATGGTATGTGATGGTTCTTAGCAACAGCAGTACCACCAAAGCCTATCATTCATTTGCTCCTTCATTCATTCACTAAACAAACATGTAAATAAGGGCTCACAGATGCAAAGGAGGGAGAGAACCTAGTGTCCAAGACTTAAAAAAATCAAAGCCTGAGAAGGTAACAATAATCCATTTGATTTCTTCTATTCCTTTCCTTTGTTGCTACCCAATTTAGGCCTTGAATCACTGAACCCTCTTCCTGTCACTGGCTCCCATTTCCAGTCATGTGTTATTTGTGTAACATAACCTCCTTCCCCAAATCATATTGTTGCCAAATGAATCTTAATAAAATAATTATAACACTAGGTAATAATAAATATATTACCTAAATGCTGGATAACAGAAAAAAAGTTTGAAGAAACAATATTTCCACAAAATATTGTATAGCCAAAAAAAACCAATGTTCACAAAGGATTTTTAATAATATGGGACGTTATTGCTGTTGTATTAAGTATAAAAACTAAAAATAAATTGCATATAGGGTAATCTCAACCATATAAGCACACACACAAAGAAATAGAACTAGATAGAAACAGCAAAATATAAACCACAATTACAATTACTGGTGGCTACAGAAATTTTTGAAACATATGAATTTATAAAGAAAAATTATAACCAAAATGCATAACTTTTATACATCTTTAAGTCCACTAGTACCTTTTACTAACCAAAAAATAATCCTAAAACTACAAATCCATTTATTTAATTCGTAGTCCCATCTCATTATCCTTCAGTACCTTACTACGACTAGTGAGCAGCAGAGGTTGAGTCCAATTCTTAGACTCAACCAGCCTTTAAAGGTAACTACATGCTGATGCCCCTTTCTTCGTCATAGTTTCTCCCACTTCTCTTTCCCAAGTGACAGCTCATTTTCCAGTATGTTACTCCCAAGCTCTCCAGCCTCTGTACCTTTGCTCAGGCTGTTGTTTCTTCCCAGAGCTAGATTAGGGGGAGGGCCAGATGTCAACTACTCTAACAGTGCTCAAGTGTGTACTGAAACGGAGCAAACAGTGTTCTACCAGAATTCCATTCAGAAGTAGCACTGTATGTGTTAAGAAGGAATAATTTAATAAAGCCGCTTGGGAGTGGGGGCATTGGCAGAGGTAAGTGTGAATAATCACACAAGCAGGTGGCTAGACTGCCTTCCAGACGGAGTGGGTCCAGGTAACCACAGGGCTTTTATCCTGCTAAATAGGGTGGGCAATCTTGAGACTAGAGAGTCTTGGTAGGCAGTACAGAAAAGGCTCATGTGGGTCTTATTCTCTTCCACTAAACAGATGTTGAGCAAATATTTTTAAAACCATCAGTGTGAAGGACCACCAAACCATAAACCTGGCCAGAGGATTCATACCTTTGTCTTGCTTCTACTGTAAGTCTTTCAAATATCACCTCCTCTGTTATCTTCTCCTTACATCTCCCTCCCTTTCACTATCACCCTTCTCTGAACTCCCCTTGTTCTTAGTTGATATGACACTTCTCATTCCAGTTTAAGATTATTTGAGGATGTTTGTTATCTCCTTCATTAGATGCTAAACTTCTTATTTATATTTAACTGCATCTAGCATACTACTCAACACATTTTAAATAAATGAATGACTGAATTAATTAGAGAACAAGTAATCTATCTGGATGCTAAACCAAGAAGACGAAGATGACTTAAGAATAAGAAGATGTTTTTCACAGATCACCAGCCCAGGTTGGGTGCATGGGACAAGTGCTCGGGCCTGGTGCACTGGGAAGACCCAGAGAGATCGGGTGGAGAAGGAGGTGGGAGGGGGGACCAGTATGGGGAATACATGTAAATCCATGGCTAATTCATTTCAAAGTATGACAAAAACTACAGTAATGATGTAAACTAATTAGCCTCCAACTAATAAAAATAAATGGAAAAAAAAAAAGATGTTTTTCAGATACACTACAAAAAAAGGAGATTCGTTTGGGTCAATTTAAGCTAGAGCAGGGCAAGAGAAGGGCAGAGACTTGCTGAAGATTCTACTTTGGTGTGGCCATAACCTAGAGAAATAAAAACCTGAATTATCAAGGGCCCTCTTCAGAGCACATTTCAGTGTCACTGTCTAACTGCTGGCTATAAGCAGTCCCATATCATTCATGAGGAAATGTCATTGAAATGTGAATAATTTGAAGCTCCACTGAAATTCCCTATGTAATTTCACGTAGATGAGTGGCTTTCTAGCTTGATGTCACATGGAGTTCTTCAGATGGAGGTGGGTGTTGAAAAAATGCTCAGAACAGCATGCTATAAATAGAAAATTGCCTCACACATTCTAATAACAATAACCATCCCTGAACTATTTAGCCATCACCTGCTATATTTTACACTCCTCGTATTTCCCAACTCATTTGCAAGAGTCAAACCTCAGCCGTGAATCACTCTGTGTTGTTAGCTCAATCCTTTCTTCCAGAACGAACCTACAGATTCAGAAAATCTCAAGTCCCACAGTAAATCATTCCTCACACAGGTAAATTGGACTATCTCCGTTTTCAATCTTCTGTGGGTCGCGTATCCCTGGGGAAGCTGTTCCTCAACAAGCACCTCTCAAGCTCTTTTCACAGTCTTTCTATGATGCATTAATGCTTTCTCCAAC
Source organism: Odocoileus virginianus (assembly GCF_023699985.2). Lineage (NCBI taxonomy): Eukaryota > Metazoa > Chordata > Mammalia > Artiodactyla > Cervidae > Odocoileus > Odocoileus virginianus. The sequence continues at coordinate 39,433,049 of NC_069686.1, read as the reverse complement.
CTTGGTTACCAAGACCCAATTTTATCACTTTCTGTGGCTCATTTCATAGCAATTTCATGAGTATGGGCTCTTGCTATCCAGTCAGACTGAAATTTTCTTAAGGTCCTGGTCAGATCTTCCTTTTTCCTCTCTTCCCAGAGCTCTGAAAGTAGTATGTACTTAAAAGATTTAAATGCTTATTTATTTGTCATTCATTTTCAATTTGGTGAGAATTCCATTTAAAATTCTACTTTTAAAGCAATTCAAACAAAAGGAAAAACAGTACAACTCAAAGAAGATGCTTACTTTACTTACTTTACTTAATGTATAATGCTTATACATTAGTTGACGTGTCGTTGATGATCTACAACTTACACATCGTAAGTCCATTTATCCACTTCCAGTTGATCATTCTAACTTCTACAGTGCTGGTGAAAAATATCCAAATGAGCCCTCTTAGAATGGCTGTGTGGAGGATTTTTAAGCTTTGCTAAAATGAAGATTCTGCTAGACAAAAATCCTCCTTCACTCAGCATTGGAAGTCAGTCTTTGTGAACCAAATTAGATGCTGGGATTTATACAATGTAAATGGAAAAAAATCCATGGGCTTCCCAGGTGGCTCAGTGGTAAAGAATCTTCCCGTAGGGAAGATCTCCTGGAGGAGGAAATGGCAACACACTCCAGTATTCTTGCCTAGAGAATCCCAAGGATAGAGTCTGGTGGACTACAGTCCAGGGGATTGCAGAGTCAGACACAACTAAGCACGCACACTTACTTAAAGAAATCTATATTCCTGATTGAGTGTATCCTGATATATTCCCCACAACAACAGGCCACCAAGGGACCTGAAGCTGCTCTAAGCATACTCAGTCCTTTGAGTAAAGGCAGCAGGTTTCCCAGCAGCCTTCCCATTGGGTGTTTGCATGTTTGCATGTCACCTACAATACCTTGGACACTGCAAGTAAGAGACACTGCCTCTTGACCCACTTCGAGTCACAATTCTAGTTTGAAAAATAATTTGTTAGGATACAAAGGTAAAATAATAAAGTACCTCTCATTTAGAGCCTACAGCTTTGGTATTTGGGTATTTTGTCTTTTCCCCTCATTTTTATGAAAGAAATTAAATATTAGAGATAAAATTGAAGTCTCTTCTCATTGGTCAGCCTATCTTCTTCCCAGAGGAATTCAGTGTGATAAACTAAAAGCTATTTTTAAAAATCTATGCATTTAGCTTGAATAATATAAATTTGTTGATAGTCAACTTTTTTTGACCTAAAGAATGCAATTTCATGTATTTCAACCCAACATATATGTGTTTTGTGGGTGTGGCTTTAAAATGTACATAAATAATATTATGTCACTCTGTAATTTGCTGATCAATATTACTTTTTAGAGGTCTATGTTTACATTGAGAGAGCTAGTGTATCCATTTTCACAGCTATATGGGATCCTGTTAAAAATAACCATATTATTCAAAACAAACAATTCAGTGAGAAAAGTGGCATTATTTCACATCTTGACAAATCACTTTAATGGCCAGACTTACTAGAACACAGCTGAATTCTCATACATGTTTCTGCCCTCAATCTGTTGTAATATGTTGGTTGAAGTATAGATAGATGGATAAAGATACAGATATATAATAGAGCCTCACACAGGTGTAGAAAAAGGAAAGAGAATCTTAATAGTTTTCTCATGTATCTGTGAAAGTTCTTCTTTGATAGTGCCCAAAACACAACATGTGGCAGTACTTTAAAGCTTAGCTGAGATATAAAAGTCTGAAACCCTATCATGCACATTTTGTCTTCTACTGCATTAAAATCCATTGAACTTTAAATGGATCTCTGATCCATAAATGATTTTGTGACAGCATGCATTGGTTACCTAGAAAATACTAATTCACTGGGTCACTAGATCTTCTTACTGACATATTTCATCATCATTACCAAAAAGTCACATTAGTGTTATCACTAGCAATCTCCTCAGAAAAGTCTTTTAGGATTGGGAAGTGGTCAAGATCATACTAGCAGACACAAGTTTTCCAAAATTCTAATTTCTACTTGAAACCTTCAATTTTATCTCTGGCAAAAAATGCTAAGTTTTTATGTGAATTGGCAGGTTCACTTTGTTAATTTTTAAGAAAATGTGTACCAAATACCCACGTTGGCATAACAACAGCTTGTCACTCATTCTTGCCATTTAAAATGCCATCCTATAAAAAAAAAAAGTGACTAGTTCAGCTTGCAACTTAAACTGCACACTTGCTTTTCCTCAGAACAACTATCACATGTGGATACACAGCAGAAATTATTTCATGCATTCTTTTCATTTCATCACACAGAATATTAAAAAGACATTACCCAAGGTTTGAAATTTCATAAAAGTCATCATTTCCACTGATTCATCAATTCAACACTGCCCACTTTAATTTTAGTTATTTATAGCTGTGCTATGTCTTCATTGCCTTGCCTATGCTCTTCTCTAGTTTCAGCTAGCAGGGGCTACTCTCTAGTTGCAGTGGCTTCGTTTGTCATGGAACACAGGCTTGAGGCACTCAGACTTTAGTGGTTTCAACATATGGGCTCAATAGTTATGGTTCGTGGGCCCTAGAGTGCGTAGGCTTCCATAGTTGTGGCAGGCGGGCTCATTAGCTTGCCTCATGAGCTCTAGAGTGCAAGCTCAGTAGTTGTGGTGATGGGCTTAGCTGTTTTGCAGTATGTGGAATCCTCCTGGACCAGGAATTGAATCCAGGTTCCCTGCATTGGCAGACAGATTCTTATCCACTGTACCACTAAGGAAGTCCAAGGATATTCTTTAAAAGAAATTATTTGGTCTCCAAGTATGTGGTAGTGAAAACTCCAACAACTATTAGTACAGTTTGGTTGTAGCCGTTCAGTCGCTCAGTCATGTCTGAGTCTTTGCGACCCCATGGGCTCCAGCACACCAGTCTTCCTGTCCCTCGCTGTCTTCTGGAGTTTGCTCAAATTTATGTCCATTGAGTCAGATGATGCTATCCAATCATCCAATCCTCTGTCACCCCCTTCTCCTCCTGCCTTCAATCTTTCCCAGCATCATGGTCTTTTCCAATGAGTCAGCTCTTCACATCAGATGGCCAAAGTATTGGAGCTTCAGCATCAGTTCTGTCAATGAATATTCAGGGTTGATTTCCTTTAGGATTAACTGGTTTGATCTTGCTGTCCAAGGGACTCTCAAGAGTCTTCTCAAGCACCACAATTCAAAAGGTTTAATTCTTCAGTGTTCAGTCTTCTTTATGATTCAACTCTCATATCTATACATGACTACTGGAAAAATCATAGCTTTGACTATACAGATCTTTGCCGGCAAAGTAATGTCTCTGCTTTTTAATATACCGTCTAGGTTTGTCATAGCCTTTCTTCCAAGGAACAAGCATCTTTTAATTTCATGTCTGCAGTCACCATCTGCAGTGATTTTGGAACCCAAGAAAATAAAATCTGTCACTATCTCCACTTTTTCCCCTTCTATTTGCCATGAAGTGATGGGACTGGATGCCACAATCTTCATTTTCTAAATATTCAGTGTTAAGCCAGCTTTTTCACTCTCCTCTTTCACCCTCATCAAGAGGCTCTTTAGTTCCTCTTCACTTTCTGCCATTAGAGTGGTACCATATACATATCTGAGGTTGTTGATATTTCTCCTGGCAATCTTGATTCTGGCTTGATTCATCCAGCTTGGCATTTCACATGAGGCATTCTGAATATAAGTTAAATAAGCAGGGTGACAATATACAGCCTTGATGTACTCCTTTCCCAATTTGGAACCAGTCCATTGTTCCACATCCAGTTCTAACTGTTGCTTCTTGACCTGCGTATAGGTTTCTCAGGAGATAAGTAAAGTGGTCTAGTATTCCCGTATCTTTAAGAATTTTCCAGTTTGTTGTGATCCACACAGTCAAAGGCTTTAGTCTAGTCAATGAAGCAGAAGTAGATGTTTTTCTGGAATTCCCTTGCTTTCTCTATGATCCAACAAACATTGGCAATTTGATCTCTGGTTCCTCTGCCTTTTCTAAACCAAATTTGTATACCTTGAGGTTCTCAGTTCATGTACTGCTGAAGCCTAGCTTGAAGGATTTTGAGTATTAACTTGCTAGCATGTGAAATGAGCACAAGTATATAGTAGTTTGAAGTTTCTTTGGCATTGTTCTTCTTTGGGATTGGAAGGAAAACTGACCTTTTCCAATCTTGTGGCCACTGCTGAGTTTTCCAAATTTGCTGACATACTAAGGGCAGCACTTTAGCAAAAGCATCTTTTAGGATTTGAAGTAGCTCAGCTGGCATTTCATCACCACCACTAGCTTCATTTGTGCAATGGATTACCACAAACTTCGTGACTGAAAATTTATGATCTTAAAGTTCTGGAGGTTAGAAGACTAAAATGTGTCTTACTGGGTTAAAATCAAAGTGTCAGCAGAGCCACCTTCTTTTCTGGAGGCTGTAGGGGAGACTCCATTTCCTTGCCTTTTCTAGCTTCTGGAGGTCATCCATTTTCCTTGGCTTGTAGTCCCTTCCTCCATCTTCAAAGTAAACAGTGGAAGGCTGTATCCTCATATCATATCTCTTTGACCCTCCTTCTGCCTCTTTCTCCTGCTCTTTTTTTTTTAATACCTTAGAGTTTATTCTTTTACATATAAGAAACTCAAAAGTGGGCTATCCATACTGGTAATGAAGTTTTACAATGACAGCAGGAATCCTTTCTTTTTTTTTTTTTATTTATTTATTTTAATTGGAGGCTAATTACTTTACAATATTGTCATGGTTTTTGCCATACATTGACAAGAATCAGCCATGAGTGTACATGTGTTCCCCATCCTGAACCCCCCTACCACCTCCCTCCCCATCCCATCCCTCTGGGTCATCCCAGTGCACCAGCCCTGGGCACCCTGTCTCATGCATTGAACCTGGACTGGCGATCTGTTTCACATATGATAATAGACATGTTTCAATGCTATTCTCTCAGATCATCTCACCTGCGCTTTCTCCCACAGAGTTCAAAAGATACTGTTCTATAGATCTGTGTCTCTTCTGTTGTCTCACATATAGGGTTATCATTACCATCTTTCTAAATTCCATATATATGCATTAGTATACTATATTGGTATTTTTATTTCTGACTTACTTCACTCTGTATAATAGGCTCCAGTTTCATCCACCTCATCAGAACTGATTCAAATGTATTCTTTTTAATGGCTGAGTAATATTCCATTGTGTATATGAACCACAGCTTTCTTATCCATTTGTCTGCTGATGGACATCTAGGTTGCTTCCATGTCCTGGCTATTATAAACAGTGCTGTGATGAACATTGGGGTACATGTGTCTCTTTCAATTCTGGTTTTCTTCTCTCCTGCTCTTGATGACCCTTGTCATCAAGACATATTGGGCCCATCCAGAAAAAAACAGAAAAATCTCCCTATTATCAGGTTAGCTAATTAGCAATATTAATTCCCCTTTGCCCTGTAAGCAACATATTTACAGGTTCCAAGGATTAGGATGTATACATCTTTGAGGGACCATTACACTATAGATCACACCTTGGTTGCCTTCTGGAGCTCACACAAGACTTAAAGGAAGGAATGTTGTTGGGAGAAAATTAATGACACCAAAGAAAGTCACTACTTTTGAAGACTTACAAGCTTTTTATAAGGTTGCATTATGTTTTGCCTTTGTTAAGTGCATTTATGCATTTAATACAAGTTTTTACTCTCAAGAAGGTTAAAACCCAACACAGAAATATAAAACAAACCAAATGTTTCTTTAAGAGAAGAGAACCTTTCTATTAAGGACAGAGAACATTTTATTCTTCTTTATTTTTCTGAGACCAAAGCATAGTTCCTTGCAGAAAGGAACAAATGTTTGTTTAGTGGAGAAGAGGTAGCGAGAGCGTTGATATAAAGAATAATTATATTTTATACACACATGTAAACATACATTCTGGATAGCAAAGAAGAGGATGTAAGTTAGGACAATATTTAAAAATAAAAGGAGCTGTGGAAATAGAAAAATCTTCAATTCCAAGACTATATTACATTATTTCAGAGGTTTCTCAAAAATAGCCAAATGAAGTAGGATTTCTGTTTCTCTTCTAATTTTAGTGTGGTGAGGAGGGGAGTGAATCCTTCTCCCTCTTCAAAAAATGAAAACTATCAGAAAAATAAGTTCCAAGGAGACAACTCTCAATTCAGAGGGTAAATTTTTATAGTTACATTAAATTACAGTCTCCTGAGGTCTCAGTAATGGGAATGTTGACAGACCTGCAATATAGTAGCAATACCCAGGGATTCCCACTCTCTCTCTCTTTCTCTTTCTCACCCACCTTTTCCATTGCTCCTCCTAGTTCCACTACAAAAAGGTAATTAAGCTATTTTTTGACCAGCTTTTGATTTATGTACTCAAATAAAACTCATAAAAATAACATGATTTATTGGCCAAAAGCTATGTGGTCTTTGATGGACTAGACTGTCCTGGAACATGTTGTCTAACAACATCTACTTTGTGTGACCCTGGACACACCCAGCTAGAGATTCTGAAGGGCAGAAACAGACACAAACCCTGACAACCCTTCACATTTGAGTCCCTTGCTAACTGTGTAAACGGCTCTGAAAGATGGCATGGGAGAAGCAGCAGAAGGCTGGTTGTGGGGGATGCAGTGAGGGGTGTCTTGGGATACACTGCCTCTGATTGTTGCCAGAGTTTCCTTCCTCTTTGGAAAGCTCTAGGAGTGTAGCTCAGTTGGTAAAGAATCTGCTCACAATGTGGGAGACCCTGGCTCAATTCTTGGGTTGAGAAGATCCCCTGGAGAAGGGAAAGGCTACCCACTCCAGTAATCTGGCCTGGAGAATTTCATGGACAGTCCACGGGGTCACAAAGAGTAAGACATGACTGAGTCACTTTCACTTTCAGGAGTACGATGGTCCCTCAAGATCATGCTCTGGGTTTACATCCTGCTGAAGTCTTTTGGAGGATTTTGAAGGAAGTAAATGCTTTTGGAAATTCCTCCTATGTACAGAATCAACTGTTGGGGATCTGGCATGGGTGAATGTCCTCACAGGTTATAGCTCACTTGACCTGATTATAGCTATCTACAGTTCTGCAGACAGCAGTCATTAGAACTGCACAAGAAAGGGGTATACGCTTAGGGGTCTATGTTGTGAGCTGGTAGTTCTGAATGTAAGTCCCAAACTGCACTGCAGAACCTAACAAGCAAGATCTTTGGATTGCCTGGTGTTTTTAAAATCTCTGTAACTCATGTTTAGAACCTCATGAAAGATGCAAACCATACCTCTTTTGATAGCATCTTACTTTCCCTCAGAAGATTCCTCCTCAAGTTGTCCTCTGCCTAGGACTGTTCCCTCCAACAACATCTCAACTACACATCCTCTCCACCATTTCTTTCCCATTCAAAGCACATGTCCCATGTCCTCAAGGCTCTTCCCAGGTAAAACTTTTGTTTTAACAGATGCTTTCTGGGAAAATAATAAATTAATCCACAAACAGTGAAGATAAATGAAGAAATTTCAAATCTGAGAAAATATATTTGAAGACAATGGATTTGGAGAATCCCTCAAATCAAACCACACGGTTTATTAGTAGGGCAGGCCTACATGGTTTTTTTCCTTATATCTCTATCTTTCATTTGTTAAAGAAACATTTACTAGCTCTTGCTAATAGCAAGGCACAGCTGGAGATGTTGAAGAGGACAGAGAACTGTTGCCTTTAAGGATTTTGCAATATGATAGATAAGAAATGAACATAAAAAATACTATGCAGAAACATGTAAACAGAGTAAATCAGAGTATTACTTTCTAAGAGATAAGCACTACTTCCTCCTGAGAAGCAGAGTATTTGCATATATTAAGGATCAGTTTCAAACACTACACACATATAGTTCTGATGATACTTTTCCAGCTACGTACACTACTCTCACTGGAACACAAGTGAGGCTTCACCCCATCTCTGCTTATGATCTAATGGCAGTAATAGCAAGTAAAAACAGAAAGTCATCAGATGAGGGGAAAAAAGCAATTATATAGCCTATAAAAATACCAGAGTGATTTTTGTTCCTTCCTAACTGTCACTGACTTCAAAAACAAAAGACAAATCTGTAATCTTAAAAAGAAAGCGGAGAATTAGGCACTGATTTGATTTCGTAGGAGATTAAGACCATTCTTAAAAGCATCACAGTCCTTTATTCTTCATGCACTTTAGGAAGCTTGAACAGTGAAGGGCGTCAGAAGATTGTTTTCCCTAGTTTTTCTTATCTTTATGTTGCTAGGAAAAAATTAAAATATTCATCAAAAATCCATTTGGAAATATTTACTGGTAGAGATGCAGCATCCCAGGCTTCTGGATACTTTATTGCTATAATTTCAGAAATCTCACCTGCCTAGCAGATTGCTTTGCTTGAAGTGAGAAAAAAAAATACTGGTATCTATTTTATGCATCATGATCCTTAATTTCTTAATCTGCTCTTCTTGATTTCTATAATAAATCCATTCAAAGCTACACATATATATTAAGAAGCACACAAAAGTCACCTTTTCTTCTCTCTCCAAAACATTAAAGCCTTTTTATTCTGTTTCAGAAGACTCTTCTAAGTGAGTTCTCTAAGCCAACTTGCTAACTCACGTATCACAGAACATTAACATCTAGTAACTGGTATACTATCTGATATAGTTATTTCACCCATTAGGATCTCAAGGAAAAGTCACTTCTGAGCAGAGGAAGGGCTAGGGCCAACTCTAGAAAGGGGTGGGATATTGTATTCAAGGTCTCTCTCCCTCTCTCTTTTCTTCTCCCTCCACTCACCCCCTCCTCTGTTTCTTTCCCATTTAAGTATAGCTCAATTTTCACCAAATCTGCAAACAGATAAGTAAACAGTAAACTAGCAAACAGTAAGTATTAACGAATCATTAGAAATGTCTTAAGACTGACAAAGATAAATATATTTTGAGATATAGTCTGGAAACGCATCTCTGATCCACATGCTCCTTTATATGTCCCCAAACCAAGATATGTCAGAAATGGTCCTAAGTACATTCTGGGGTGGAAGTATTTGTCCAAAGTAATTCATCAGAGAAGAAAAGTTAAATCACTAAATTTTAAAAACCATCTCTCTCTCTCTGGATAAAAAACATAATAAATGAACATCTTGACAACACGATACAGAAAGCGATAAGGATCTGTAAATGTCTCCCTATTTCTGTGTATGAATACACTTGCCTGGCTGAGAAATTCGAATATATAAATAAAAAAACCTGGTCCCTTTGTCACTACAGTGTTTGTGCTAACATAATGCATTGTCCTTCGGGGTTTTAAAGTCAAAAGGCTACACACCAGATCATTGTGGCAAGCCCCTCAGTGCAATTTATATTAGTAAGTAATACATAGATTTGAACAATAATGACAGAGTACAACAATTACATGGTGAGATAAGTTCTAAGCAGTCGTCTTGTCATGAGATAAGCCAAGATGGCTTGTCATGTTTTGCCTCATCAACGCTTCTCCTCTTCCTTCACGGCCCTCCTGTTAGGCCAGTCCATCAAGAATCTTTCCTGCTTTCAGGATTAGCTCAGTACCACATCCTCTACAAATCCTCCCCTAACCAGTTGTCTCTCCTGCCTCTTTCTGCCACCGTTACTTAATAGCTGCCCATTGATCACAGGTGGCTTCGTGAGAGATAAATTAGAACCTCTGAGAGCACACTGCCTCTGCCAACTCAAGGACACTTCCGAGAGGTCTCTACTAGGTTCCTCTGGCACCGACCACAGACCCAGTAACCTCATCATCTGCATAATAATTTCTTCGACAGCCACTCAGTCCCCACTGATGAGCTCCGACTGTACCTGGATCACTCAGTCACTCGCAGTCCTGCTGCAATCAGCACCCCCAGCTTCCAAACTCGCCCAGCGCTGATACTGTTTGTCCCTGGACTGACACCAGCCCTGCAAGTTCTGCAACCCACTGATCTCTCGGGTTCACTTTTTTCCACACGCTTGCCAGCACCCTGGGATTTCTCAAAATTTTACCTTTTCCACCTACACAAGTCACATCACCAACTCTCGATGCTGGGCAGAGTGTACAAATGCCTCTTCATTTCTGCCCTGAGGTGCTGACACTGGTCAGCAAAACTAGTAGCCAGAAGAGGGCTAACTGCCTTCTATGCAGACACATACCTGAGTCCCACCAAGAGAGGTGACAGGTTGCCTTTCTCCTCTGAACAGAGAAGAAATGTCCTAAAGTGTTGCACTACCTTTGCTGGCTCAGGAAATGTATTAACTTATCCCAGCTCCCTCTGACTTCTCTCTTCCTCTCCTTCACGTGGACTTTCTTAGGGGTTGTGGCACTCCCTTCCCTCCCCCAGGATCTCTGCATGAACCTTTTTGGGAGAAGGCCAGAGGAAGAGAGAGCACAGGCTGTGTACATCCCTCCAACAAACTCCCTGAGCTGAGGCACAGAGGAACATAGTGCAAAAGCCCCAGAAGCACAATGTTGAAGTACAAATCCTGAGTCTACTGCTTATTTGCATGTGACATTGGGCAGTCAACTTAATGTGCCTATGTCTTGGTTTTCTCATCTGGAAAATGAGTGAGTAATGAAACCTAACTCATCATGTTGCAGTGAGAATAAAAGGAGGTTAACACATGCTGTCAGAAGAGTCTCCATGGAAAGCACTCAGTATTTTTAGCTGGCAGAGAGAAGCACTCATTTTTTTGCATGATCCTTCAAAAGTAGCTGTGTCCCCATCAGCTGTGTCATCTGCCTCAGTTCACCTTTCCCTCTTCCCAAGGATTTTACAGCAGAGTGCTGGAATCTCTCCTTGGGAACGTTGGACTTTTACAAAGTCTCCCTGGGCCATGGGTGTGTGTCCAAGTCAGCACTCTCCAAGTTTTCCCCAACTGCAGCCCAGAGGGGCCAGGACAAGTTCACTGATTCCTGATGGTTCTTTAGCCTGTACCAAGGTCTGTCTACCCATTACCGGATGCACAGGAGGATAAGACTCCTCCCAGGTTCCTTGGTGTATGGCTCAGGGTTCCATATTCCCACAGAGGCACTTTTGTTCATGCATGGATGCCTAATTAGTTGTTGAAAGGGGAAACAAAAAAGAGAAAGTCTTATGCCACTATGATGCTGACATTGTTCCCAGGATTCTCAGTTGCACATTTAAATGCCCCCATATAAGACAATGTTCCCGATACTCCCTGCTCCCCTTTGAGGAACACCCTCAAATGTGGTATTTTTTTTTTATCTTTCACATTACATGGGTAAGTCTTATGTCTACTACCAAATGGAAGACAAGAGTTTGCCTTTGACTCCTTCTTAAAAAGTGCCATGACTCCCCTCAAATGCATCCCAAAGTGCCATGATCATAGTAGGTATCAGTAAATGTTCCTTGATTTGATTTTGGTATCCAAATTAACAAAAAATCCTGTAAGTGGTGTCAGATATTTATTCCTCACACCTACAGAAGCCCAGCAAATCACCCACAAGTCCCCACAGCTCCAAAGTCAAGGATTCTGTCCCTCCAAGTATCAGGATCTCAGTAGGGTTCGTCTGCAGCTGAATGAAGCACAAGCTGGAATCAAGACTGCTGGGAGAAATATCAATAACCTCATATGCAGATGATAAAACCCTTATGGCAGAAAGCAAAGAGGAACTAAGGAGTCTCTTGATGAAGGTAAAAGAGGAGAGTAGAAAAGCTGGCTTACAACTCAACATTTAAAAAACTAAAATCATGGCATCAGGTCCCTGAATCACTTCATGGCAAACAGATATAGAAACAGTGACAGGCTTTACTTTCTTGGGCTCCAAAATCACTGCAGATAGTAACTACAGCCATGAAATTAAAAGACACTTGCTCCTTGTAAGTAAAGCTATGACAAACCTAGAGAGAGTATTCAAAAGCAGAGACATTACTTTGCTGACAAAGGTCTGTATAGTCAAAGCTATGATTTTTTCAGTAGCCATGTATGGATGTGAGAGTTGGACCATAAAGAAGGCCAAGCACCAAAGAATTGATGCTTTTAACTGTGGTGTTGAAGAAGACTCTTGAGACCCTTGGACTGCAATGAAATCAAACCAGTCAATCCTAAAGGAAATCAAGCCTGAATATTCATTGGAAGGACTGATGCTGAAGCTCCAATACTTTGGCCACCTGATGCAAAGAATCAATTCATTGGAAAAGACCCTGATGCTAGGAAAGATTGAAGGCAGGAGGAAAAGGGGATGACAGAGAATGAGATGGTTGGATGGCATCACTGATTCAACGGACATAAGCTTGAGTATACTCCAGAAGATAGTGAATGACAGGGAAGTCTGGCATGCTGCAGCCCATGGGGTCACAGTCAGACACGACTGAGTGCCCGAACAACCAGGAAACACAAGGGTCCCTCCACTTCTAATCAGGGGCCAAGATCTCTCTTCCCTCAGACTTTAGGGAGGTTAACCAGAGAGGCTTGTTTCAATAACAGATCCCTGGCCCCAACCCGCCACAATTCCGATTCAGCAGATTTGGATTAGAGCTCAGATGTCCGAAGTTTTAGAGGGTGATGCTGATGAAAGTTATAACCTCTATGGAAGACAGAGAATAGGTCTTGTCCTTGACTGTCTTTTCCAGCACCGAGTACAAGATCTTAAACATGTTTGTTGTTCTGACCCCAAAGCAGCTGGTCCTCACAAGGGGGGCAAGCCAATATAGCACTGAATTAAAGTAGGGGTGTTAGAGATGAGACTGGAGATTCAGCTGCTCCTGTGCTCTACCTGCATCTTCCATTTTTCCTGCTGGGAACCACCCTCAGCCTCACTTTGCACCTTGTTTACAACCATCTGCTAGTTCTGGGAGCTTCCAGCTATCTTACATCACCATCTTGGCCCCTGCAGTTACACGTGGGCACATGGTCCTGTGTTCTACCATTCGCACCAGCCTCAAAAATAAGCTCAGGTGACTAGAGAGACTACCAGCAATCTGGAGGAAAGAGAAGGAGCTTGGGCCAAATTCCAAGAAGAAACTGATCCGAGTGCTCAGCCCTCCTCTCTGTTTCCCTTTGGCTTTACAGGAACTAGTGGCTTCGGGAAAACTGAAGCTGTGGCTGCCGGCATTTGTATGTGTTGTCTGATGGGGAATACGATGATGATTAGGTGGGCAGGGACTGAAGCCAATGCAAATGTCGTGGGCTGAAAAAATGCTTAAGGAGTTTTGAAATCTTTTACAAGTCTGACTCCCCTTATGTCCAAACTTCCATGCACCCACCATTCCTCACATAGCTCAGCTCCTCCATCCAGAGAGCACAGCAGAGGCTGGAAGAGCAGCTCCACTGATAATGTAGCACTTGGAATGGCTCACAGTGAGGCACACTAGGACTGAACAAAACTGAGCTTCAAGAAACAGAGTACTAGGGTCTGGTTACCGTTCCTTCATCCACTGGTTTGCTCACTGAGGTTTTAATTGCCTACTGTGAACAATGAGGTGGTGAGAAGCGAAGGATTAGGGGCTTTTGCATGTTAGACACCAATACAGACCTAAACCCCTGTCCTTTTATCCATTCCTTTCTCAAAGTATTGCATCACAGAAAGCTCATCTCTATGGAATGCTGAATTCCTGAATCCATTAAGTAAGAATAATTTTGAGAGCCTCCATTTTGCATATATTGATGCACAGAAAACTAATAGACAAAAGTAAGCACCTAGAAATGATACATTATTATAAATTTGTACAATCATCTCAAGAATGATGGTGTTCTGCTGTCTTCTTCATTATTAAAGAACTAGACAACCCTTTTTTAAAAGACAATGGTGAATAGCAAGAAGATAAATATTTTACATTTTGTATTCAGGACCTTCTCTCTACAAAGAGAAATTTCATCTTATAAATATCTCATGTTATTTATTTAATTACTTCATTGTATACTGCTCTTTCCCAATTGAATTTATTATATGGGGAGAAGAGTCCAGGTTGTTTTTTCTTTTGTACTTGAAACTCAGGGTCACTCCTGCATTTTGCAATAAATAGTCATCTTCACACATTTCCCTTTGCCTCTTTTGGATTTTAATATTTGAAAATGGGCAACAGCCTTTATTCTACAAAGGTGGTGATTTACTACTCATAGCTCAACTCCCAAAGTGTGAGAGAGTACAGAACAGGGACAGCTTTTTGCTGTGATAATTTCAGCTAGCACTAACACTCACTACTTTCCAATCCTCAAGAAATAAAACAAGGGCACTAGGTGAAAATCCTATATGTGCCTAAATTCTGCAAAAATTCAGTCTAATGGAATGCACTGGACACAACCACCACCCAATATATATTTACCAGCTAACCTGGCCACTCTTGAAGCAGATTTTAAATGAAGTGAAAGCATAATATCGTATATTTAAATTGTATTTTCCAGTTTAAAAAATCCTTTAACATAGCTCATTTGGTCCCCACATTAGTCATTAGCCCATTTTACAGATTAAGATACTGAGAAAAGGTCTTGTCACTGCTTTCCAGAAAAGACTAAAACCATTCCTGTTGGGAAGTGGGATATTTTTGTCACCATCTCAGTTTAAGCAACATTTATGGCTACAAGGCAAAGAAGAATACCCAGGGCACTGGAAGTCAACAGACCTGATTTCAAGTTCTGGTTTGGCTGCTTACCAGCTATGTCACCTTGGGCAAGTTACCTAACCCACTTGAAACTCAGATTTTTCATCTACAAAAAATAGAGCTAGTAATAAATTCCCTCTCTGGGTTGTTCTAATAGTTAAATAAAATGATGTAAGTAACAGGCCTTGCTTTGATGGCTGGCACTCAGTAACCACGCAGAAAAGGGTGCTTTGTAACAAAACTACACAGTGCCACCTGCTCTTCCTAATTAACATCCCTCATAAACACACCCAAATGAAATAACAAACCAAGTAAGATTCCATCTCTGTCCCTAGGAAGGAAAATTCTAAAATCCATTCTAAAATCAGCCACACTATTCCTATATCTTTTATAATAATTAAGTCTTTACTCCAAGGGATTTACAAAAGCCTGTGTCCCTTAGACTAGACACAGAGAGGAGGATTTAGGAAATGAGCCACCTCCTAGGGCAATTTCCTTCACAATTTCCTTTGCATCTTTGACCTACACAGAGAAGCTTTCTTATTCCTCTTTACCATTGATTAATGGCATGTTTTTCAGGTGATTTGCAAGCCTTTAACTCATGATATCCTGACTGAAGCATGACAAAACCATAATCGTTGATGTATCCATCAGGCACATTTCACTCACCTAACCTGGGAAACAGATACCATCTTCATCAAAAGAAAATTGCTTCATGCTCTTGGGTAACGCATGCCTAGTTCCAAGCGTCCTTCTTCCCTTCCTGTCCCTGCTTAGACACCAGGCAAATGGGATTCCTTCACGGAGGGCTTGGAGGGAATCCAATTCAAAGACATAAAATTGGCAGTTTTTTTCATCTTTCAAAGGCCTTTTCAATATGAATACTGCTACAGTCAGACTTGCTTTGATTCTCACAAAGCGTTGCCTCACCTCCAAGACTGTTGCTAGGATATAGGGGATATCACAACTCCTGAATACACAGGCGGAAGGAAAAGATTTTCCTCCTCCTTACAAATGTCAGTCCAATTCTTGCTCTGCTTTTCTTCAAGGCCAAACTCAGGACAAAGAATAGGATTACCAGGATGAAGTATTCAAAATAAAAGTCAGAAACCAGAGAGACCAGCGGCTGACTGGGAACGGGGGTGGGGAAGGCCCTGTGGGAGAGAAAGTTTTGCTTGCTACAGTGATCAGATGACTCACCAGATATGGACCGGATCCAGAATTAGCCACCGTGACTTTGTGTGTGTGTGTGGGGGGGGGGGGGGGGCGGGCGGGGGGGTGTACATGCCTCTGTGTATAACACAAAGGAGGGTATTAGAAATCAACCATCAGCCAGAGACTGAAATGTCCCCATTATTTCCTCTCTAAAGGCCTAATGCCCTCTAAAGTCAATAGATCAGAGAAGGGAGCATTAGGATTTATTAAGCTTGAGGCCTTATTAATATGCAAATATGACATCTGGAAGGGTTAGCATATTACCCACTGTGGTAGTTTTAAAATACATCCATAAATTCTTTTATATTCTTCCCTTCAAAAAGTGGAGCCCAGTTCCCCTTCTCTTAAATGTGGACTGTATTTAGTGACTCATTTCCAGCTAAAAGAATGTGGTAGAAGTGACAGTGATACTGAGTGACTTCTGAGATTAGAACATAAAAGGTGGTGTGGCTTCCTCTTATTTCTTTGTGTCACCTGCTCTGAGGGAAACTGGCTGCCATGCCATGAGGGCATTTGAGCAGCTCCATGAATAAACTTAAAAGGAGAGGGACTGAGGCCTCCAGCTAATAGCCATATAAGTAAGCCATCTTGGAAGCTGATCCTCCAACTGCCTTCAGGTCTTGAACTGACTGAAGCCCCAGCCGATATCTTAACTATAACCTCATAAGAGACCCCAAGCTAGAATCATTTGACCAAAGTCCTCCCAAATTCCTGACCCAAGGAAACTACGAGATCATAAATGTTTGTTGTTTTAAGCCACTCAATCTGGGTTAGTTTGTAGCAAGAGTTATCTAATCCAGTTACCTTTCCTCCACAAATGTATTAGCTAACCGTCTAGTCATGGAACAAATCAGGCCTGGGACTAAAGTATTTTAAAGAGAGGGAAAAGTCAGATATTTTAGATCTTTTAATCGTTTAAGAGGCCAAGACATGCTAACAGAGACGACAAGCCAGGGTAGTCGTAGAGTGCCATGGGAAATCTTACGACATCAGAGCCAGGAGGGCCCAAAAGGAGATGGGAGGAATCCAGAGAGGAGCTCTGACCTTTGTTTTAATGTTACACAGAATTTGCCTCTCAGTTATCACAGTAGAAGCCCACCTTCTGCTTCTGCAAGATGAGACTCACCTGCACCCAATGAGGCACGGCCAGAAGCACCGACAACCATCTATACAGAAAACCAGAAGCAGGAAGATGGGTCATGGTCAAGAAAGGCCTGACTATCCCCAGTTTAACCACTCTAAGATTAAAGCAGTGACACTTTGAAGAACACAATGATTTCACAAAGACCATGCACCCCATGAGTTTAAAGAACTAGACTAGTCAGAGCAAGAAAACAAGTTTCCTACTGCAGCAATTCCCAAACCTGGATATACATTGACGTTGGAGGAACTTTGGGGAACTGCAGATTCCTTGGCCCCACTCCAGAATCGATGGAATCAAGAACCTCTGGGAGTCAGAAGATGCTGTCTCAGTGGCTTTAGTCACACAATTACCTCACTGGCCTCAGATTCCTCATCTACAAAGATGGGACCTTTGTGACCACTGTCCTGGGAACTGGAGTGATACTCCAATAGCGCAGGCTCCTCTCACAGAAGCCCATCCATAAATTATAGCCCTGAGAAGGCACTAAGAGCTTCTAGCAGACATTTGCAAAAGCATTCCCAGTTTCTAAGTATTCATAGCAGAAAAATACAGGAATGAAATATACTAATATGTTGATTACAGTCATTGTTGGATAGTGGGATTTCAGGTAATTCAGCATGCTTTTTTAGTTTTATCCTCTTTCCTTTTTTTTTTTTTTTTCTCAAACAATGCCATGTAACATGTATAATAAGAAAAAGTGTTGTTGTGTTTTTTTTTTAAGAAATGGAGGGAGAAAAGTGGAAGGTGGTGGTACCAGACCCAAGAGGCTAGAGAGGCCTGAAGAGAACTGGATCCAGGCAATCCTGCCGTAGAGGCGCTGGGATCACAAAGCAAGGAGCCACTTGGGAGCTGAAAACACTGGGACAGAAAGAGGACAGAGCACCCGGGTCTTTCCTTTCCTCCAAACCTCCGATTCCCTATCCCATTATCCCTTTGGCTTGCTTACCCTGACTATGCTGAGCAAGGGCCTGGGAAGGGCAAAAAATCAGTCAGAGAGAAATGGCCAGCACCATCACTTTTCATAATTATTTTCCAATTTATCTTTCGACATCTGGGAGCATAGAGAGGGATAAGCCCACACAATCCCACAGTGCTCCTGGCACCACCACACCAGAAAGAGAATGCAGTTTTAAGCTCTGTGAATACCACCGAGCTGGATTGCATAAGTTCATTTTTTATGGAAAGGCCCTAAAGGCACCAAAACCAGAGGTGGGAGGAAAGAGTACAATTCACAAAATGAGCTGTATTGCTCATTGGAAATGTTTTATACTTAGGTTTGGGTACTTAGGCCTATTCATAAGATTTATAAACAGAGAGTTCTTGTGGATAAGGTTTCATCACTTGTTTGCAACAGGAAAAAGACAGTTACACAAGGTCAGGTTTTCCAGGGAGGTCATCACTTTCTTCATTGTCTCTATCCTTTGTGTAATCAGGCAGTGCTCTGAAACATGGAGACCCCATTACAACAAAAATAATAACCCACTTGAAAGAAGAGGTGATCAAATACTCACCAAACCAAATAAGAATGTGCATGCTGCTGCTGCTGCTGCTGCAAAATCGCTCCAGTCGTGTCCGACTCTGTGCGACCCCATAGACGGCAGCCCACCAGGCTTTTGTGATTGTAAAAGTTCTGAAAGAGAGGTGTAATCTGCTTCTCCGGTACCTAGTCACACACTTCACCTTCAAACGCAACACACGGTCTCATCGAGTTTTACAAAATACTCTGTGAGTTAACCAGGTTTCAATGTTAATTCTCTTTATACACATCTCCCATTCATTTATTAGATTTGTTTAAACTGCAGTCTTTGCTAAAAGCCAGTCCACAAACACAATAAAAATTTCCATTAAAATATTTAAAACCCAGAACAGCAGCAATAACACCAAAACTAAGTGCTAACAGCCTGCAACAGCAAATCTCAAGAGGCCCTTCCACCATGCAGCACTCCTGAAAAAGGCAGCGTTTCACACTTTGTCCTAAAAGTTATTAAGCCTGGACTCTCAAAGGGATAAGGTAAGAAGAGTTCCCCAAATATAGAACATTCCAAAGAAAAGATCCGAAAGCCTTTTACTCCCTCCTCCCTATTTTCTTTATAATGGATAGTTGAGTGGATGGATGAATGGATGGATAGATCAATCAATCGATCAATCGATCTAGTGTTAGTCACTCAGTCATGTCCAACTCTTTGTGACCCCAAGGACTGTAACTCGCCAGGCTCCTCTGTCCATGGAATTCTCCAGGCAAGAACACTGGAGTGGGTTGCCATTCTCTTCTCCAGAGGATCTTCTCAACCCAGGGATCGAACCCAGATCTCCCACATTGCAGGTAGATTCTTTACCGTCTGAGCCACCAGGGAAATAGATAGATGGATAGATAGATAGACAGACAGATAAAATGACTGCATGGAGTTGAGCCTGCTGTGAATATGCTTAGCAAGTTACAGTCTTGGAGGCCTGAAGAGGGTCAGGAACTGCTGCTACCCCAGGAAAGGTAGAGGGTCAACTTAGTACCAACAGATGGAGGCACTTGCATATATATACATTGCCTGTGCACACTCCTATCTAACAAATTCATTAAAGTAAGAATTAAGTGCCTGTGGTACACCAGACATAATTACGTTCCCCAAACTAAACCCAGCAAAACAAGAAAATGATTTGATATAAAGAGTAGAATTTTTGAAATGAGAACTGCTCTGGGAAACATTGGCCTTGAGTAGCGAGGACAAGCCCAGAAAGCTAGCCCATGAGTCCTGAGGATATGGCTTTCTTCCAGGATTCTGCCTATGACACCCTGCCCCCATGGGCCTTTTCCCAAAAAGTCTAGCATTGCCTGAAATCTCTTTTACAGGGGTAGTTCCACAACATGCAATAAAAACCTCAAATTGCTAGCACACCTGGGAAAGGTAACGTTGTTAACTTGATTTCACACAAAGTCTAAATAGCTGCTTTCTTGAAAGTGGTTTTGATGTGAGGGTAAAGGTTGAGTGATAACAGGGAGGAGACATAAGACAAGGATCCTGCGTACCTGAAAAGGAGATGCCCTGTGAAGGAATAAGGCAAAAAGGATGTCTGAAATAAAATTCTTTTATGCCACAGTTTAGCCTGGGGAAGAACAACTTCTCTTGTTCATTTTTATATTCACCAACACACAACATCATAGCAACTATCTCAATGACCCCACCCTATGACACCTAAAGTCAACCCTTGGATGGTGACCGAGGCAGATTCCAGAGCCCGGTGTCATGAACTCATAGTGGTAGCAGTATGCTTCCTGTTCCGCAACCAGGGAGACAGCCTCTGTAACATGAGATGGAAAGGGCTGTTGACAAAAAGAGCAGAGAAATCCACGTTCCTTCAAATTATTTGTTGGCTTTTTAAGGAAACCTTTTCCGTGTTTTGTATTGGGGTTTGGTATTTCCAGATCTGCAATGCAGTTGTTAGTTTCATTGTAATAAAGTTTCTGTTAGAGTTCCTATAATAGCTAACATTTAATCCTCCCAGTGATCCCATAAGCACATGCATTCTGAGTCACTTCAGTCATGTCCGACTCTCTGTGATGCCATGGACTGTAGCCCGCCACGCTCCTCTGTCCACGAGATTCTCCAGGCAAGAATACTGGAGTGGGTTGTCATTTTCTTTTCCAGGTGATTTTCCCCACCTAAAGATCAAACCTGCATCTCTTGCATTGTAGGTGAATTCTTTTACCGCTGAGCCACGAAGAAAGCCTCCTGATCCCATAAGTAAGATACTATAATTGTATTTATGAGGAAAGTGCCACAACTTGCCCAAGGTCACAAAGCCAATTGCAGGTGACAGAATTTGAACCCAGATCTGCCTCCACTTTTGAAAGCACTGAGCCCCTGAGAACAAACATTCTTAGGATATAAATCATCTGTATCTCAAAATACTTAAAAAATAGTTTTGTTAACATTGAGTACTCCATAAACAAACACAGTAATTCACAATGGTTCTTTTTTACATTGTTCTCTATCTCCCTCCCCTGCTCTTGTTGGACTTCTCTTTCACTTTTTCTCCCCCCCCTTCCATTTCTATATACCCATCTCTTTCTTCCACCTTCTGCCCTTTTCTTTCCTTTCCCTGACATTTCTTTCCTTTCTTTACATGTGCTATAAAGAAACATGTTCTCAAGCATGTTTTATGCCATATGTTCTCTAGGCAGAGACAATTAGGCTAATAGATTTGACTTGACAAAACCTCCAAAAATCTTTCTCAATCAAGATTCTTTGTTGGAATCACAGAACAATTCTCTTCCCAATTCTCCCAAGAATGGTACGTAGAGAGTATTATATACAATAGATAACCAACAAAGACCAACTGCATAGCATAGCAAACTCTCTTCGATATTCTATGAGAACCTATATGAGAAAAGAACCTGAAAAATAATGAATATATGTATATGTATTATACAACAGAATCACTTTACTATATGCCTGAAACTAACACAATGTTGTAAATCAACTATACGCCAATAAATTTTTTAAAACAGAAATTAAACGTAAAACTACAATATTATCCACCAGGAAAGATGGTATTATTCTAAATGCATGAATGATAAGTTCATTCATCACAGAGTGGATGCTGAACTCTTTCACAGAACTTTGAGAAAGGGATACCCCTGTACCTAGATAGTAAGACATTAGAAGAAAATAATGGTTTTTGCCACTCATAAACATATACTCTATGGGTACTAAGAAGTCAAACATGAAACAAATAGCAAACAAAAGGGACTAAAATACGAGGAAGTGAAAACATGTGTTAGACTTAGGAGTAAACCCAAATAGTAGGGGAATTCAGTCATGCTCATATACCAACTTTTGTGACATATACACATACCACCTGTACTTTTTTTATTTAACATTTTCTTTAAATATTTTCATTTTTTCTTTTCATATTTCTCTTTGTTTAAAAGGGAGTAATGTTAAAAATATACCAGTACCCAGCTAAGCCTGTCTCCTTTATATAGTTAGAAAAATGGAAGGAGAATTGGAGAAAGAACTCTACGTGATTCAGTTTTATGAAATGTAGGGTCCTGTTGTTGTTCAGTCACCCAGTTACCTCACTGGTCTCAGATTCCTCGTCTACAAAAATGGGGCCTTTATGACCACTGTCCTGGGAACTGGACTGATATTCCTATCGCAGACTCTTCACACAGAAGCCCATCCATAAATTCTAGCCCTGAGAAGTCATTAAGAACTTCTAGCAGACGTTTGCAAAAGCATTCCCAGTTTTTAAGTATTCATAGCAGAAAAACACCGGAATGAAATATACTAATGTGTTGATTACAGTCATAGCTGGATAGTGGGATTTCAGGTAATTCAGCAGGTTTTTTTAGTTTCATTTTCTTTCCTTTTTTTTTTTTGGTCTGTGTCTGACTTTTTGCAACCCCATGGACTCATGGACTACAGCGCGCCAGGCCTCTCCTTTGCCATCTCCCGAAGTTTGCCCAAGTTCGTGTTCATTGCATCAGTGATGCTGTCTAACCATCTCATCCTCTGATGCTCTCTTCTCTCTCTGCCCTCAATCTTTCCCAGCATCAGGGACTTTTCCAACGAGTCAGCTGTTCGCATCAGGTCACCAAAACACTGGAGCTTCACCTTTAGCCTCAGTCCTTCCAATGAGTACTCAGTGTTGATGTCCCTTCAGACTGACTGGTTTGATCTCCTTGTTGCCCAAGGGACCCTCAGGAGTCTTCTTCAGCATGATAGTTTGAAGGCATCAATTCTTCAGCACTTTGCCTTCTTTGCATTCCAGCTCTCACAACTGTACGTCACCCCTGGGAGAACCATAGCCTTGACTATACAGACTTTTGTTGGCAGAGTAATGTCTCTGCTTTTCATCACACTGTCTAGGTTTGTCATAGTTTTCCTGCCAAGAAGCAAACATCTTCTGATTTCATGGCTACAGTCACCATCCGCAGTAATTTTAGAGCCCAAGAAGAGGAAATCTGGCACTACTTCCACCTTTTCCCTCTCTTCTTGCCATAAAGTAATGGGGCTGGATACCATGATCTTAGTTTTTTTTTCATATTAGTTTTAAGCCAGCTCTTTCACTCTCCTCCTTCACCCTCATCAAGAGGCTCTTTAGTTCCTTCTTGTTTTCTGCCATTAAAGAGGTATCATCTGCAATTCTGAGGTTGTTGATGTTTCTCCCGTCAATCTTGATTCCAGCTTGTAACTCATCCAGCCCAGCACTTCTCATGATGAACTCAGTGTACATATTAAACAAACATGGTGACAGCAGACAGCCCTGTCATACTCCTTTCTCAATCTTGAACCAAACAGTGGTTCCATAGAGGGTTCTAACTGTTGCTTCTTGACCCACATACAGATTTCTCAGAAGACAAGTAAGATGGCCTGGTATTCCCATCTCTTTAAGAGCTTTCCACAGTTTATTATTATCAACATAATCAAAGGCTTTATCATAGTTAATGAAACAGAGGTAGATTTTTTTTTTTTGGAATTCCCTAGCTTTCTCTATGATCCAGTAAGTCCTGGCAATTTGATCTCTGATTCCTCTTCCTTTTCTAAATCCAACTTGGACATCTGGAAGTTCTTGGTTCACATAATTCTGAAGCCTAGCATGCAAGATTTTTAAGCATGCCCTTACTAGCATGAGAGATGAGTGCAACTGTCTGATAGCACATTCTTTAGTACTACCCTTCCTGGGAATTGGGATGAGGATTGACCTTTTCCAGTCCTGTGGCCACTGCTGGGTTTTCCAGATTTGCTGACATATTGAAAGCAACACCTTTATGGCATCATCCTTTAGGATTTTGAATAGTTCTACTGAAATTCTATTGCACCACTAGCTTTATTAACAGCAGTGCATCCTAAGGCCCACTTGACTTCACTCTCTAGAATGTCTGGCTCTGGTGGCTGATCATACCATCATAGTCATCCAGTACATCTGGATCTTTTTTATACAGTTCTTCCATGTATTCTTTCCATCTCTTCTTGATCTCTTCAGTGTCCACTAGGTCTCTACTGTTTATGTTATTTATTGTGCTCACCTTTGGGCAAAATTTTCCCTTGATATCTCCAATTTTCCTGATGAGATCTCTAGTCTTTCCCCTTCTGTTGTTTTCTTCTAGTTTTATACACTGTTCATTGAAGAAGGCCTTCTTGTCTCCCTGTGCTGTTCTTTGGAAATCTGCGCTTAGTTGGATATGCCTTTCCCTTTCTCCTTTGCTTTTCACTTTTCTTTCTTTAGCTATTTATAAGGCCTCCTCAAATAACCACTTTGCCTTCTTGCTTTTCTTTTTCTTTGGAAGGGTTTTGTTAGCTGCTTCCTGTACAATATTATGGACCTCTATCCATAGTTCTTCAGGCACACTGTTTACAAATTCTAATCCCTTAAATCTATTCATTACCTCCACTGCATATTCATAGAGGATTTGACTAAGTTGTACCTGGTTGAGCTAGTAGTTTTTCCTGCTTTCTTTAGCTTAAACTTAAATTTTGCTATGAGAAGCTGATGATCTGAACCACAGTCAGCTCCAGGTCTTGTTTCTGCTGACTGTATACAGCTTCTCTATCTTCAGTTACAAATAACATAATCAATTTGGTTTCAGTATTGGCCATTTGGTGATGTTCATGTGTGAAGTCATCTCTTGTGTTGTTGAAAAAGGGCATTTACTATGGCCAATGCATTCTCTTGGCGGAATTCAGTTAACCTTTGGCCTGCTTCATTTTGTTCTCTAAGGCCAAACTTGCCTGTTACTTCAGGTAGGGTCCTAGCTCCACATAAAGTCATCCTGTCCCTCACAATGCTATTCATCTCACCCTGAGGAACACCATATTAAGAAAAATCAATCAATAGATGCTTACTGAACCCATAATTTTTATTTGGAATTACATTATATTTGGAATTACAAAGTCTCTTTGAATGAAGAGGTGATATTTTAATTTTGGAAGACCCATTCCACTACAATATGGCAGATGCTAAAATCAACTCCATCTGCCTCTTAAGAAGATATATAAAACCTTGCTACATGTCACACATGTTGAGTCCCCAGGGCCCCAGAAAAAGAAAGTGGTTGCCTAGACAAAATTCAACTCCACAATAAACAAGCAAATCATGTTAAGTCCAAGTACTAAGAAAGGAGTTCTGAAGCAAGGAATGCAACAGACCACAGGGCACAGATTTCAAGATTAAGCTCATACAACTAATCAGTCTTTGATGACATGGATCATTTGCATGATTCTCATTATTAACCAAAAGTATAAAATTCCATCACAGAGTGCATTTCTTGTTCATGTT
Organism: Odocoileus virginianus; assembly: GCF_023699985.2. NCBI lineage: Eukaryota > Metazoa > Chordata > Mammalia > Artiodactyla > Cervidae > Odocoileus > Odocoileus virginianus. The sequence continues at coordinate 39,407,816 of NC_069686.1, read as the reverse complement.
TGAAAGCTCTTATTTAAAGGGCTCTTCCATAAAATGATACCCTAATTGCCATGAGAATAATCAAGGTACCACTTAACATTTTTGTCATAAGATCTTTATTTTTAACCTCTAACCCTTAACTACGCTATAGAAACCTCTACTTCTCTAGTCCCTTTTATTGCTCAGAGATTATACACATTAAAGAGAAGAAATTTCAATAAGCTAAAAAAGTAAAATTCATTCTCCATCCTCACAATTATTCTTATAATAACTAGAAACACAAACACAGGGATCATTATATTTCAGCAATTGTCATAGTTACAAAGTAATGCCAGACAGCTGCATATTATTTTTTTTAATGTTTTCATTTGTTAAAATATTTTAAACATTGTTTGGATCCTTATACCAGCTGGCCAGAAATGAATTTCAGCTCATTTAATGTTACAACGTCTCTAAACCCAAAGAGCCTCAGACTTTTTGAAGTCCCCACACTAACAGGGTCCACATGTGTAAATAAGGAAAGCTTGCTTGGGGGTTTGTAGGCCTGGATCTCACTCCTACTATGATTGAAAAATTCCCAACTTGATTAACTTTCAGTGCCTATAAAGTGTTTTCAGCTCCTCCAAGAAAGAGGCTATATAAATACAAAGTATTATTATTAGGTGGCACTGGAATTTATTAACAGTTTAGTTACTCCATCAGTTTCTTGGCCTGTAGTTTTTGTTCTGCCTTGAACAAATCCACCTGTAGGGCTAAAACAAAATTCAGTCCAGTGATTCAAAAAGCCACCGTGTCTCAGGCAATAAAGAGAGCAAAGGTAGTCCCACTGGCCAGAAACAGAAAAGTAACCTTGCATGCTGTTGCAGTCTCATGTCCCAATTTCTCATGAGTAAAGTCAAGCTAAGCCACTGCCAGGTAACCCAAACCCAATTATTTCATGTCTTCTGGGTGTCACCTTTGGTGAACCATCACAATTACTCCCCATGATATACCCTGCAAAACTGAATGTACCCCAAATACTCTTTTCACACAATAATTTAACTAAATTTTCATGACCCATCCTTTTTTTTTAACATACATTTCTAAATATAATGATTTTCATAAGTTTAGTATCAACTATCAAAATTAATATTTTATTTGCCAATTAAGTAGGAAATATTTTATTGATTTTCTATAATAATTTAAAATTCACACACATACAGTCCTATGTGTAAGGCACTGTACTGGAGAGGACAGAATATGAAATATAAAACACATCCAAGGGATTTAGGAGAAATGAGATGTGTGGACCCTGAAAGATGCTTAATAATACAAAAACAGGTAGTTCTTTCTTCTTAAATGAATTAAGTCAGACATTATATTAATTACAAGTGAGTGTTCTAGCAGGCAGTCAAAGGAACAAGTCAGATGGAGTAATGCATCATCAAAGTTTAGTTGGAACTAAACTGCTGGTCCTTGACACCAGGTTTCCATTAAAATCACCTGGTGAGTTTAAAATAATACTGATGCCTGGGCCCCACCCCAGACCAATTAAATTAGAAGCTCTGAAAGGAGCCCAGGCATAGACTTTTTAAAGGCTCTCTAGGTAATTCTAATATGCAGCCAAGGTTGAAAACCACTAGACAAGACTTGGAAGAATTTAACTGGACAGAAAAGTAGTAGGGATAATATAAAGGTGAGGGGAGGCCCCCCATAACTAGAAAGGTGTTTTGAAAAAAGTGAGGCAACCCAGAGAGGATGGGTAAAGGATTCTGGTAAGAGAGCAGGGGAGAACAGCATGAGGGAGGAAGTCTAGATCAATATACAGAGAACTTTAAATTCTAGAACCATAGTTTAACTGGTTATTTCTTCTTTAGCCATAGTCATTTAGGTCTAATCTCTCCTCCAGATGTTAGAACTTTTCATTTTGAAAAAAAAATTTTTTTTTTCTTTTTCACTTGAAATGATCATCCTATTTCTAGAATCTTCACTTTTCTAGGCTAAATCCCTCCAAGTTAAATCATTCCTCATAAGATACTCAAGAATTATCAAAATTCAAAGTCCAGGATGTGGCCTTAACAGGCCAGAGCAGCCCTCCAACCTTGGTGCTAGAAACTTGCCACATGAAACTGAGGCCTTAGTCTTTAGCATTTGGGCCACATCACTGCATACATACAGAGCTTTTAGTCAATTCAAGCCTTTACAGTTGGGTGGATGCTGTCTTGTCTTGCTTTATTTTAATAAACCACATAGCTATTCTATGTACATGCAGTTGATTTTATTTTTTTAACTGCAAGATTTTGCATTCATCTCTGCTCTGTTGCAGCATATTTGTTTTGGCCCACTCTTCCAGCCTCCTTCCTTGAAAGTTAATTATGTTTGATTAACATGATCTGAATGTGTCTGTTTCCAAGTGCCAAAGTGAAGTGTTCATTAGCTCTTTGGTGAGATGCACAAATTACTCTACCAAACAGCAAGAAACCAATTTGGACTCTTGGGAATAATTTAACTCAATTCCAAGACACTTCCATGCCATTTCCCTGGTATTTACCCCCAACTAAACACTTAATATAAAGGAAAGGTAACAAGGAATAAGGGACTAAATAAAGAAGTGAGGAATCAAGCTGAATTTCCTATATGACTTTCTACGCCTTTTGATCACTCAAGTATCATCTATACTTTCTATGTAGAAGTCCAGTGTGAGATGGCAATATAGACCCTGAACCCTCTTTCTGCTCCTTGGTCTCTCTGCCACCATACATTGATTTATTTCATTCCAAGACCCCAAACTTTAACCTATTCTTCACTATAAGCCTCTTCAAAATTAAATTCTACAACAAATGTAATTTCAGTTTGGAAGACAGGTTGAGGAAGGCACTGCCTCCAATTAGCACTCCTCTCCAAAGAGCAACTTCCAAACTCATCTGGACTTAGCTCTGGCCAGGGCCCACTTTCTTCTGTACTTTGGAAATTATATTGACCTACTTTCCTCACCATAGCTAATAAAAGGTTGTATAAAGCTCCATCCAGAGATAACATGGTCTATGAATGCCTTCTGTTCTGCAAATTGCATGGGACAGCCATGCTTTTTTCTAAGGCTTAGAAGCCAAGTGCCTCACAAGTTTGCATTTTAGTTACAACTAAGAGAATTCCTTATGTTTGCAACAAAGAGACACTTTTCCACTTGGCAGGTTTATTTCCTTAAATAAATTAGATAATCCAAAGAACAGTGATTCTTTTTGTCCTTGTTAGCTTTCTACTGTTTTCTTCTGCAATACAAAACAAGAAGGATTAAAGAAAACAGAAAGAGTGGGAGCCTATAGACCATCTCTGAGCTCAGAAATAAACATGAGCATGACCTTACATTGAAGGCTGGACTATGTATGTGTGAACATACATACATGTGAGTATATGTGCTTGAAGACATATATTTGGAGAAGTGTTTAGCCTAAGATTGACTGCTCACCTCTTTGAACAATGTCAGCACATGACAGGGAAGGAGGAAGGGAGCTCTGGACACCCAAACAATGGAGACAAAAGGCTGCTTCACATTTCAGCAGGAAGAGATGCGATGGTGGAACTGAGAGTCACATGCCATGAAGCACTTCACTTTCAGATTCTGCAGTTTCTAAAAGTGTTCGTCATGCTTAATTTTCCCCCTTTGCTGATATTAATAATGATAGCACTTAGCATTTCTAAAACACTTTTCATCTTCAAAGCACTATATGAACATTACCTAATTAACTAACATTAACTAATTATAATTAAACTTGCCCTGGGCTCACAAATCAGAAGAACTTGAAGAAGGGGGTGGGGAGTGGAGGAGAAAAAAGAAGAAATGCTTTCTAGTCAGACAGGTTTCCCAAGCTTTCTCAGATTGAATTTTGATTCAAATTATTACAGATTTTCAAACAATTCTTGAGATAACCTAATAGACCTCTCTTGTTTCCCAGTGGTTAAATATTGGTGAGAATATTGAGCCACTAATGAATGGTCTCCAGAAAAGAAAACTGTCATTCTTATACAATGTGTATCGATAGAGTTTAAATGCCAATTAAAAGGTGTTTCTCTGAAGTAACATGCTCTAAAATATTGAGCCAAAGAAATTTCTTTTCCTAGGGCAACCTCTCACTTCACACACACACACACACACACACACACACACACGCACACACACTAACATGCACAATCACACACACAGAGAGACGCTGCTGAGTGGCATCAGAATTCTGACTTCCAGCCTTAAAGTGCAATGAGCTCAGTGTTCTAACTCATGAGCTTGTTTCAGGCATTTTAATGTATCTATTGAATTCCCTTTTTATTAACCTTAGCAAAAACTTTCAGTAATATTTCGAGATCAAATAAAGAATCCTGTTTCCATTAATTCCTAGACAGAAAAGCTATATAATCAAATGAGTCTATTTGGATGCTTGTTCTCTGTACATTACACTTATCTAAATTTATACTTGAAGGAGTGGGTGGGGAAATAGGGTATAAAGACTCTTAAAAGTTCCCTCTTGTTTTCATTCTAGAAATGTCTAAATGAAGCATGTAGCTATGCTTGACTGGAAGCCATTGCTAAGACTTTGTTCTAGTCAGAACATGCTCAGACTGTTCTAAGTATTCGCTTTAACAACCTACAAGTTCAGTATTGTATCAAAAATAATGTTCCCATTTATATAAACTCCTTTTAAACATCAGGGTTTAGTAGGGTGACTGTGAAAAATGTGACAATAATGGCCTAATTTATCTTGCTTTTTCTTTAACTCACACCACTTGCATTGGTGAAAATATTTTTCCATCAATAAAGCAGATCTTCAAAATATTACAGAGAAATCATTGCAACAAGCCTTAATCCCTGAAGGTTTGCTTACTTTAAAGGCCTCCAAGCTTGAAAGGGATGTGATCTTCATTCCTTGGTAAGTCTCCAGGAGCGACTGATACAGCTCAGCTGACAGTTGTTACTCTCAGAAGCTGGTTATCGATCAGTTAAGATGATGTGTGCTGTTTCTCTCTGCTGAATTTGATCTTTTTATTGCACTCCTCCAACCTCTATGTAATGAGAGCCTGCAGGCCAGTATTTGGTGGATCTTTATCTACTGAAGTCACTTCCACCTTCATATTACCCATGTGCCTCCCAATGAAGACACTATTCATCTTTCTCCTCTGAAGACTGAATATCAGGGATAAGGAGGATACGGGCATGAATGAAAGCTGGAAGGACAATCAAAACATCATCCACGAAGAGGCCAGAGGATCTCATCCAGGGCTAAATATTTTTAGTTTTTCAATTATGATCTTGAGGCTTCTGCTTTGTAAAGACACACAGCTATATTTAAGGCTGTTTTGCTCTCTTAAGAAGACTTTTGTTTGGGTTTGGCTTTTTTTTTTAAACAGCAGAAATAATTTAGTGCTTGGAAAGTGTCCAATATCAAAGAAAAAAAATACGTGTATCATACAGAATTCAACATGTCAGATTACAAGAGGGATGATCCCTTGGGCACCCCTCATCACAGGCCTCTTTCAGAAATATGAGACAAATAAAAAGGACCATAGAATAAATCAAAAGAGGACATAATTTTGGAGAAAGATATTTAAAACCCTCTCTCCATAAGCCTAATGACATGTGCCATTTTTATTTGATAGCCCGAAGCAAACTCACCTAACAACCCATAACGCTCATAGAATCCCATCTTTATTTTTTTAGCTTCTGCCAGGGAAGTTCTAAAACTCCTTATGGCATCTTATGAAAGCTCAATACACAGTGAATACAAATCTGCAAAAGCTTGCTCTCCTACCTTAATCCTTTAGAGAGATTTACTCACTACTGATGAAAACCTAATTTCTGAGCCCCGCCTATTTGCTGAATCCAAAATCTCTGTTACACTCTTGATAATTGCTCTACATAATTCCAATTTCAAATGGCATAAAATCTGTCCAAGCAATAAACAGCTTTACACAATGAAACCTTCCTCAAACATTCTTCTAAGTACAGAATAAAGGAACTATTTTGTACACCACATGTGCTGAGCTTGACAATACATAATAAACTATGGAGATTTCATGTGCAAAGGTAACACAAACCCAATATAAATACCCAGAGGCCAAAACTTGCTGGGCATAAGGCCCATAGAGAGCATACCACACAATGTTTTCACATTATTTATACTTATATCCTTATCACTGGGTAATTTCTGCTGGAAATTCATGGAGCTGTATAGGCTTTGTTTGTTTGATCTATTCTGCTTGATGAGAGAATGAGGACTCTAATTAGAAGCTGAATTTTGAATAACTTTTCCTGAATAACGGTACAATAACTTCAAAAGATGAAACCATCATCTTCCAAAGAGGAAATGTTTCAAGATCAAGGTTTTCTGTTTGGGGGTTTTGAAGCAGACTTATACACATAAAAGGGTTAAGAATGCTTGACGGTTTGATTTAGAAATTTGATTTTTCAGAATGATTTATCTAAAATATACAGAGTATCTGAATAACACTCACACACACACACACACACACACACACACACACACACACACACACATCACTTGAAAGAATTGTTCCATGAAAAGGACCTTGTGTTGGGAGCCTCCTTCTTCAACCTGCAATTTGCATCAAAACAGAGAACAGAAGCCCAGCTGAAAGTCATGCAAAAAATAAGGGAAACAGAGGACATGGATTCATGTTTAGTAAATGAACTAAGACAATCTCTGTAATGACTGTTACATTTCATTTGTGTACTCCAAGCAAAATCTGTTAAAAATAAATTATATATGTTTAAACTGGAAGTGTTCCTAGCATAATAGTGTAAGGTACCCAGGGCTAAATTGAAATGATCATTCTAAAACTACAAAAAAATCTCAGGAACATAAATTATAATTTCACGGTATGCCTTGAAATGGTAGTTCTGCAATAAAATTAAAATATATATTCTCAGTGTTTGTCTGGCAAATGCAAATACATGAAACAAACATGGTTAGTAAATGAACCAACAATTTGCTACATTTGGAGAAATCTGTTTTTACACTGAATACTTCAATTGGCAAAACCCTCAAAATTTTATCTTTCTAAAGAAATTACCATTGGTATAATTCACATGATGGTTCCAAAATGATCAGTGATTATAACAATAGAGATTCACTGTTCTTAAAAAAAAATAAATAACAAAAACCTTAAGCAACAGGAAATGCTCTTGCTACATTAATTTTCTTTGTTATATGTACATAGTCTTCAAACAAGGGCAAACACAAACCAATTCAAGTACTCTGGCTTTAGCCAGATCCTTCAGGATCAAACAGAGGTAAATTCAGAGATTCAAATTCCAAAACAAATAGAAATCAACCTTAAATTAAAAAGACATATTGCCCAGATAGTTTTTCCTTGCTTCTTATCTATCTTGTTTGCAAGTGTAAGTGGCCAGCTCAAAGGCTTAAAAAAAAATGAGATTGCTTATGTTTCAGCACTTCATCAGCCATCAAAAGAGCTTATGGAATGCTAGTATCAATAATTCTATTTTTAAAATGTAAACAAACATTCTTGATTTACTTATTTTTAGAGTAACAATACAAATTTTTCATTCTCCTTGCAATGGAAAACTTGCAGGGAAGTTCATTCTTCTTTTCTTTTTCAAAAATGCATCATGGAGCACAAGCTGCTTTTCTCTGAAATTACACTTATTTTTAACCATACTGTCCATATCATATCACCATCAATTCTTTTTTTTAAAAAAAAGCATATTAATTTATTTGAAAGATGTTCCTTTATTGTTGTTGTTATTTTCTGAGTTCTGCACTAACCAAGTGCAGATGCTATGATGCAGACATGATAGGAATCTATCCTATTTGGGAGTCGATAATGAGGGAAGCTATACATGTATGGGGCAAGGGGTATATGGGAAATCTCTATAACTTCTCTGCTTTTCTGTGAACCTAAAACTGCTCTAAATATATATATATATATATATTTTAAAAATCTCTTTATTCAGTTTTCTCACTTTACTGCATGGTCAGAGGCTTTGACACTGTCCTCGGGATTCATAAGAAGGCAAATCACCTCATTTTGTAGAGGTAAAAAAGGTGGAAACAATGGTCAAAGCTCCACTTGTGGGACTCTGAACACTGATCTCTTAATTTAGCAGCTTCCTGGTCTCTTCACCCTGCACTGTAGCAAATGGCAGAGAGTGCTTCAGTAGATAAAATTGAATTGAGTTTTAAACAATGTTCTTAAGAACTTCCAGGGAAAAGATCAAACAAGTATGCTAATTCAGACCCTTTTTTTCTCCATGAATATACAGAGTTATATACAGATCAGTTATATACAGAATATACAGATCAAATAGTCCGACCAAGAAGCTGCTAAATTAGAGACCAACATTCAGGACTGTGTTTGAGTCTCCTGTGGAGGGATGGGTGAGCAGTGGCCTGCCACAGGGGCAGGGGCTCTGAGTGCAGCTACCTGGTCACACAGCCTGTGGCATAAGCTGTCTTGAATGAGGTCGCCATTAACCTGACCACAGAGCTGCCAAGCAGATGACCCACAAACTGAAGCACAATTATGCCAAAGAAATTCTCACACTGTTAAGAAAGTTCTAGGATCCACAACAGATTTCCAACCTAGAGATCTGGTAAAGGGACTGAGAACTCCCAAAGAATTTGACTTTGGAGGCCAGTGAGATTTGATTACAAAACTTACACAGGACTGGGGAAACAGACTCTTGGAGAGCACAAACAAAACTATGCCATAATGTACATCAATATAAACTTTACCTCAAGAAAAGGAGAAAAAAATTGAAAGGAGACAAGAAAGATTTGAACGTGCAGACCCTTCTAGACACTTGCTATTCAAGTAGTGTGGTCGAGGGGCCAACCACATTAGCGTTATGTGGGAGGGTGTTAGAAACATAGAATCTTAGGCCCCACCCAAAAATCTTAGGTTCAAAAGGGAGGGGATTAAATGTATATCTATGGCTGATTCATGTTGAGGTTTGACAGAAAATTTTGTAAAGCAATTATCCTTCAATTAAAAAATTAATTAAAAAAATAGTCTAACAAGATGCCAGGTGATTCATATGCATATTGAAGGTTGCACAGTACTACCCTTGGGACCTATAAAGGAAATTTATATTGAGGGAAAACACCAAAACACCATCATTCTTCATCTGGTATAGGATACCAGTAGCCATAGCTGAGTGTAAGGTGATTCCTAATGATTCTCTTTCAGAGCCTTCCAGTGTGATTAAATCAGGTTTGCCTTTAGCACTTGTCTTACAACAAGGTCTAGTATGAAATTGGAAGACTGTTTACCCCTTCCAAAAAGGTTCCTGTGCTGCTTAATGATGCTTGAAATTCCTTACAGAGGAGAAGGATCTTTCATTGGCCAAATAAATAAATAAATCTTTCCAAAAAAAAAAAAACCCTTCCATTTCCCAAAGAAATAAAAAGCCTAAAGGGAAAATGCCCAGAAAAGGTAAAATAGAGACAAAGAGTTAAACATACTAAAGTGAAATCCAAAAACAAAAATGAAAGACTGATTTTAGTATCTGCAAGCCTTGCTAAAAAAGGAGTCAAGAGAGGAGGAAGGTATTTAGTGTTTATATCTTGTTCACTATAGAGATAACAAGACAGAAACAAGGGAAGGGAATGTAGGAATGAGAAAACAGAATTTAAGGCAGGAGAATTTTTGTAGAGCAAACATTAGCCACTTTGAAATGAAAAAAAATTGCTCACATAAATTTATGAATATTTTTAAAATCCTAACTTTATACTGAAGTACTTTACTTCCATGGTTTTGATAGCTCAAGTTTCATCCAACAACCCAAAATAAGGTTTATAGCACAGTGAACTACAATCTTAGCATCACTGGTTCAATCTGTAGGCAGAATATCCAACAAATGGAAGAGATAGCCCCAGGAGGCTATGTTGAAAAGAAGTTCCCTGGTAGGTGTGCCATTTGGAAAAATCAGGACAATGAAAGAGCCCCTTTTTTCTGGGAACTCAACCTGTTACCAGCTGATAGTCATCTGAAAAGGCACTTTTCTATAAATCACTATAATTTAAAAACCAAATGCTTTGAAACTCCTTTTGCCAGATCAAATCAAACTGAGTCTCAGTTGGTAGAAGGCCCAGATGTGAGTTTCGTAACACACATCAATTACTATCTAATCCATCACTTGCAATGGCTGAATGTGCTCAGCACCATTCCCAAAAACAGTGTCATGGAAACAACAGCATCTAGGTAGAAGTGGAATTAAAAAAATCTCTAGTCACTGTCTGCAAAGCATTAGTGGAGCATGTGTAAGCACATGTTCAGTTTGGCCTTTTAATTTTAAACAATATCATCTCTTACGCTATTTAAATCCCAAGTTGTAAGCAGTAAGAAATGTTGTTATATAAAGAAAATATTGATTTCTATAACAGTAATTTCATAATGCTCTGTGGATACTTTCTCTGGTAATAGCCAAAATTTTCTAGACAGTGATATGGTCACTAACATGACTGTCAAAGTCAGTGATGAACACAAGGGTTCCCTTCCACTTAAGAAATGCTGATTTATTTGTATCTTTCACATTGCCATGGGGTGCTTTCAACAAAAAACAATATTTCAAGTCTTTACAAAGTGAAAAAGCTGACATAAACATGAAATAGTAAATAGGCTATTTGAATAACCAAACTATCCTCACAGCTGATCTCTAGTCCCACACAGCCTGGTGGGGTTGTGTCAGCTACCACTTCCTTTTCTGCTTGAACAGTCGAGTTTAACCAAGGACAATTGCCCTGAGAGCTTGTCATCATCACTAAAATTTATCTAGCACTTAGAATGTGCCAGTTATTGCTGTATATTTTACATGTCTTACTCCATTTCTTACTCATAAAAATCATATATGGTAAGCAATGTTACTGTCCCCATTTTATAAATGAGGAAATGGAGGCCAGAGTGCTTAAAGAACTTGTGCAAGGTCATTCAACTAACTGTACTGGATGCTTAATAGAGTACAAGTCCCATTCTTCCTTGTTGCATTTCCTACAGCTCCATATATTTTGACTGACTCCCCCCACTAGTCTCCCTGACTAGCTACAATGTTATCAAGAAGAGAATCAGACCACCTCCACCACAAAAAATTAATCATAGACACAGGAAGTATCCCTAGAATGATAGTTCCCAGAGACTAGGAGAAAGGAATGCAGAGTTATTATTTAAAAGGTATTAGAAGATGAAAAGAGCCTTGGAGATGGATAGTGGTGACAGTTGTGCAACATTATGAATGCAATGAACTGAACACTTAAAAATGGTCAACATGGTAAATTTTATGTTTTGTGCATTTTACCACAATAAAAAAAAAGAGGGAAACAGATCAAGAAGACAGCCATATGAACAGAGAAGATACACAGGTACCATTACAGAAGTTTCTCCTACCAATCCTTAGAAAGAAAGTATGACCAAGCAGAGACATTACTTTGCCAACAAAGGTCCAGATAGTCAATCAAGGCTATGTTTTTTCCAGTGGTCATGTAGAGATGTGAGAGTTAGACTATAAAGAAAGCTGAGTGCCAAAGAATTAATGCTTTTGAACTCTTTAGAGAAGAGAAGACTCTTTAGAGTCCCTTGGACTGCAAGGAGATCTAACCAGTCCATCCTAAAGAAGATCAGTCCTGAGTGTTCATTGGAAGGTACTGATGTTGAAGCTGAAACTCCAATACTTTGGCCACCTGATGCGAAGAACTGACTCATTTGAAAAGCCCCTGATGCTGGGAAAGATTCAAGGTGGGAGGAGAAGGGGATGATAGAGGATGAGATGATTGGATGGCATCACTGACTCAATGGACATGAGTTTGAGTAAACTCCAGGAGTTAGTGATGGACAGGGAGGCCTGGTGAGCTGCAGTCCATGGGGTCACAGAGAGTCAGACACCACTGAGCAACTGAACTGAACTGAACTGAACTCCTACCAATCAGTTTAGCTATTTAACAGAGAATCCACTGGCTTTGTACATGCCCAGATGTGTTAGTTTTGGAAATACAAAGCCTACTACCTCCTGGAATACACTGCTTGGGAAGACTGCTCAAGAGGCACAACCACATGGAAATCACTTCAACAAGACCATCCACATCCCATCAAGAGTGAGCTTCTCTTGTCGACCCACTCTGAGCATCAGGATCTTAACTGTACCCCTGAGGAATCAGTCTAAAGATTTCATGGAAATGACAAAGAACTAACTACAATAGATTCCTTCCTATGGAATAATGACCATAGACGATGTTCTATACACTTAACCTAAGCAAAAATCATACAGAAGAAAATATAATGTTCATTTGACTTAGAACAACCTAACATAGTACTCTACCAATTCTGCTCACTCTAGAAATATTTTTCCTTCACATCAACTCCACTCATTAAAGAACTAGTGAAGAGGCATGTACCTACATACCAAGAAGTTCCACCTGGGCTCAATCATCAACTGCATCATCCATGCTGTGGAGAAGGACAAATTACGTCCTCCTGCACTGGGCTCCTGCAGAGGAGGCTGGAGATTCCACTCAAATCCTCTCCTCCAAGTAGGGATGATTCCTACATTCTGAAGAGGAACTGACCTTTGACCCCAGCTATGAGCCCCACCAGGGAGTCGTCAGCCATGGCTGTCACTCAAAGTCATGAGAAGTGCAGAGCCCAGCTCGCGCAGGGGCTCTCTGGTCTTCTCGGTGAGTGAGTCTGACGAGGGTAAATCCATCCGCCATTCAAAGTCAGGCCTCAACTGGGCTTGCCTGGTCTTGGTCACACAGGCCAGAGGCTCCCGGCCTGCCCTGAACGTCTACTGTGGGGCACTTGCGCCTTGCTCCATGTCCTCAGCCGTCACCTGCTGTTGGCCAGCTCCTCACAGGGCCAACAGCTCCCCACAGGGCCGCCACCTCCACCTCATGGCCCCTCATAAGTCCTCTATCCTCTCCAACTCTTTCCACCATCTCCAGTACTTTGACCAGGACACCTCCAACATGACGTCTAGCTTCCTCCAGGATTCCTACTTCAGCAGCTTCTCCCTCATAACTGACTTCTTCCAGGAATCCCTGCAGCCACCTGGAAGGGCCTCTAGCGACCCTCTTCCGACATCTGAAGACATGCCCCATCTGGGTTGGAGGTCACTTCCGGTGTGGAGCTGGAGCGGCTGCAGGCCTCACAGAGGAGGCCTACCACATGGGCTCTGAGGGCCGCCAGCAGCAGGTCCCTGAGCTGAGAGCCTGGCTCTTCTCAGGGGTGAGGAGCCGAGCACCCGCTCGGGGAGGGCTGGGCAGGACCGGCGGGTGAGCAGGGAGAGGCCCCCAGGGTCTGAGCCCCAGCCTGAGGTGCCAGGCTTGGTGGCTCCGCCTGCAGCACCTCAGGTGAGAGGGCCCCGCCGAGGAGCACAAGGCCCACTTGCACGAGAAAACCAACGGCGATTTCCTCCTGAAGCTATGGTGGAAATCCATGAGACCAGAGCAGGAGTGGAGGAAATCGCCCCACATGATACCGTACCCTTGTCGCCAGAGTCAAGAGCGAGAGGCACTTCCAAAGGACCAACAAATTCTTATGGAGTCTCGAGAACCTGGGGCAGGACCTGCGGCACAACATCCTCCACACCAGCGGCCCGTGTCACAGCGAGTTCGGCTACGTCCAGGGCAGGACTGACCGTCTCTCTTTCCGATCCGCCCAGGTCACTCCTCACGAGGCTGGTGCCTCTCGCTATTTTTGTGGCTTCAAGAGCAGGAACTCGGAAGATAATGAAGCGGCCACTCCTACTGCTCCCGAAGGTGCTGGATCCACCCCTCTGATACTTCCCAGAATCCACCACTCCGGCTCTCTCCGCTTCAGCATCTGGAGGGACTATGCCCCCTCCCCGATGGCCTTCGGCTGTAGAAAGCACTGTGGATGTGGACAGCACCCCACCCCCACCCCCACCCCGGACGTGGGGCTGGACACCCCATGCCTTCTGGCTGGGGATCCGGGGAGATCCTCAAGCACTTGGATGAGCTGACCTTGAAGCTGAGTGTGGAGGACGTGCCCACAAGCTGCCCAGTGAGTCTCTGACCCGCAGTTCCCAACAAACCTCTGGCTTTTCCTCCCCATCCCTCAACCCTCCGTGAGCTGCCTCACCACGCGCAGGAGGTCCTAGGTCTGGCGCTGGCCTCAGAGCCCCACAACCTTTCGCTCCCGACTCCCCACTGCCCCACGCCCTTTCGCTCCCGACTCCCCACTGCCCCACGCGTCCCCGCGGGCTCCGGCTCTCCCCACGGACACGGACCGGGCCGGCAGCCTGGAGATCCTGCCAGAGAAGGGGGAGGAAGCTGCAGGCTCCTAACCCTATTGGGGCTACTGAGCCAGTGTGTGGGCTCGGGCCTGGATGGAGAGGCCTGGGGGTCCCGAGTACCCTCTGACCGCTCGGCCGGGTTGATCTCGTGATCTCAATCCAACCAATAAAGTGTAAGCCATGCTTACGGGTGAGTGGCGGGGGTCGTGGAGGCGGGGCTCTCTTACCTGCCTGAGTTTGGGGCTTTTGGAGGAGTGAGGGTGGGGGTGCCCCGGTGCGACCTGCCACTTAGTAGGTCTGCGGGATGCATCCTGGCCAGAACCGAGATGGAAGGGCCTACAGAGCTGCTTACTCTTGGGATCCTGTCTACCAGCTTGTTCTGTGAGAAACCTAACGTGTGTTTAACGGCCCCCACCAAAAAAAAGAGAGAGAAAGAGAGAAGAAAAGAATTGGGAAGACTTCCCCAAGCTGAGGGAAATGTCTCTGCTCTAAATTTCAGTTCAGGCCTCTCCTTACACTGTCCATCATATTCTGTGTGCTCCACACTATCCTTGTCATGCCTGTGTCATTTCCTCATATCAGTTCCCTTATTTCTAATTCCAGGCAATTTTTAGCCTTTGCTTTTGCCTTGTATAGGACATGGTTTGAGTATATAGAGTTTATAGCAATAGTATTTCTAAGAACTCTGGCTTCCTCCAGTGCCTTTTACAGTGTTTCAACTCAGGAAAGACTTCATTTTCAACATTCATGGTCCTGTAGTGTTGTTCTTGCCTATATGTCTGTGCTTCAGGTGACTCTTAGTCTTGCCCCCTACATTTGGTCTCCATGAGACAATTGGAGAAATGTTTGTTCTGTGATAAGTATTTTTCAGATTTAGGTTTAAACAGAGGCTGACTTGCCCTCCCTTAGCTCTGTTTGGGTGAAAATATTCTGTCTTCCTCACCCACCCTTATGTCTTATTTCTTATTAACTGTTCTAAGACAGTTAACATATAATCTATCTCAGTTCAGAAGAAAGACTATTAATTTCCAAACTGTGCTTTAGGTGTCTGGAACAAGACACAATAAAGAACAAGCTAAGAAATAATTTGTGATTCAATTGTATGATTCCCCAAAAAGGGAACTGGCTTCAGTCAGTGCTATCAGTAGCTTTTGCTCTGTTCTCAGCCCCCCTCCCCCCAGGGCAATTTTTAATGTGCTACAGTAATAAGCTTCTGCATGCTATTATCTGGGAGACTAAAAACCTAAAAAAATTCCATAAAGTTGTTAGTTTTGACCAAGAAGGAAGGAAACTTCTCCTCAATGTCCCAGAATTGAGTATCATTGTCCCAAACTATGTTACATGCCCACAACTGAACCAACCACATGTCAGAATAACATAATGTGTTAGATCTGGCATGAAGGAAGGTGTTGCACTTAAGCTGCATCCTTATAGACTGAAGGAGCTGAGGAGAGAAGGTCCCCAGAGTAAATTCAAGGTGCTATTACTAGAAAAAGATACAAGGATACCAGGCAAGCTAAAAGTTGCCCCATCCAGCACTCAAATTAATTAACTCCCCAAACTCAGCTTGTGAGATTGTTGACAGGAATTTTTTAAAAGGGAAATTAAGTAACATGATGCAATGTCACACTTCAACTCTTGACTAATCAGCAAACAAAGACATACATAAATATATTAGGACAATGACTTTTCCATTTTAATAATAAGAAAATATGTGGGTCACTCAGATGGACATTAAAAGCTGAATCTATTCAGAAGCAATTGTTAACTCAGTTCTAAAGCCACAAGCATACAAGCACATGATAATACACTCTCATGTCAAAGAGGTCCTATTCCTCTTCACTTCAATTTGCATCTTATTCTGACATTAAACCATATGGCATGGGCCAAGTGCTCTTGTATGCAAAGTGAGTTCAGCGTAAATGAGCTAAAAATGTTTTACATACATAATGACTCTTGTTTCAACTTAGCTGTGACTACTAGATTGCTGCAAACAGCAAAATAATAGTGCTGCTAATGAGGAGATTTGTTCATAACTTACTACACTGTCAAATGTTTGACCATAATGGTTATTATTTATTGATATGTTATGTGTATACAAAGCAGTTGCTGAGGCCAAAAGCAGTCCCTGACAGAACCCAAGCCTATTAGATTGTGAATAATCTCCTAAAGATAACTGTTTAAAAAAATCTGCCCAAAGTCTCTGTTATTTGAGACATCTTAATTGAAAAGACAGAGGCCTAGATTTAAAGTTAGAATACCAAGTTGATCTTTTAAGAGACTGGAGTGACACCTCCCAAGTCTGGTGAAGGTGCAGACAAGCAGGCACTTCCAGACATTATCAGTGGGAAAGTGCTTGACCCAGTCTTTTGGAGAGGAATCTGATACACACACACACACACACACACACACACACATATATATATTTAACAATATATTAAAATTTTAAAAGCCTGTATCCTTTGACTCAGCAATTTTACTTCTGGGAATCAACCCTGTAAAAATTAAGGTACCAGTACATGAGGCCACACATACAAGGATGTTTACTGCAGTTGTATTTGTGATAGCAAAAAAATTGGAACAGCATACACATCCACAAGAATGGAATGGTTGAGCAGACAGATGTATCCATTTGGTCTACTAAAAGAACAAGTCAGATTTACATCTTAGTTTGGAGACTTGTATATTACATACTATTAGGTGAGAAAAGCAAGTTTCAGGAGAACCGGACAGATAAACAGTGATAGATGAGATAGATAGATGTATTCATCCATTTATATAAATACATAGGTATACATACATATAGTATGATCACATTTTTATATAAAAGAATAATAGGGTTTGGATATTTCTTTTGGATATTTCAGGCTCTGAAATATGAGTGATTTTTGAACCTCACTTCTTCATCTGCAAAATAAAGACAATTTTTTTGTGGAAATCAAATGAGATGATGTGGAAAATGATTTTTGAACTGTTAATAGTAATCAAATGTCATATAATAATATTATCATAATATAGTCTTATGTGAATCTGAAGTTCAGATCCACAAAGTCCTCCAAAAGTAGTACCAGCTTATAGAATTGTATTTGGCTATATCCGTACCAATATCAGCCACTTCTTCTGGTCTCCAATTGTGTGTAACTAGATTCACAAGAGAGAAAACAAATGGTGAGCTATATTAAAACTCCTGCAGATTACCCCATGCAATGCCAGGAAAACTGCACAAGTTCTCAGAGGGAGCCACTCAATCCATTCAGTACTTTCAGCCCTAATAAGAACATGTTTATTTAGATGGTTAGTTGAATAGAGGACCACAGAAGATAATAGCCTTGCAGAAATATGGTTGTGTATAAGAAGTGTTTTCAGTTTTTAGAATTAGTGTATTCTCTCCTCAGATATGCTTTATCAGTAGTTTTAAGCATATAATAGATACAATTTTATATCCTGTCTCTGGGGCCATGTGACTCAACACCTCCCTGTTTGTGTAATCTTGGGTAATTACTTAGCCTTTCTCTAACTTGGTTCCTTCCTTTGCAAAATGGGGATGATAATCCTACTACCACTTGATATTGTTATAATAACTAAATGAGTTAAAACCTCTAAAGGACTTAAAGTGAGATATTACCTAAATAGGTGCAAAATAAATGTTAGTTATTATTACCCTTGTATGTATGTTGTGCTCAGTCATGTCAGACTCTGTGAGCCCATGGACTGTAGCCTGCCAGGCTCCTCTATCCATGGTATTTTCCAGGCAAAAATATTGGAGTGGATACCCTACTCCAGGGTATCTTCCCAACCCAAGGATTGAACTCAGACATCTTTTGCATTTCCTGCACTGGTAGGCTAATTCTTTACCATTTCCATTAATCATAAATTTAAATGCTTTTCATATATTCATTATCTAGTCTTCATAATTATCATTTTAGTGAAGTTTAATAGTACATAAATAGAGTGCTTTACAGAATGGGTGTATTGTAATTTAGTTGAACATTATTCTGTTTGCTTCTTGTTTTCCAAAATGTTTTCTAATTGTAAATGATAGGTTAATATCTTTGTACATTAACCTTTGCCATATTCTGAATTATTTCCATTAGATAGACCCACCCTGAAAGAGATGAAGAAATAATATAGAAATCTTTGGGCATTTTGATATATCTTGAAAGAGAGATTATGAATACAGCTTTACTTAGCCCTTTCTAAACTCCTTTCAGAAATTGACATGATGTTCTTCATCCAGCTATTCAATACCTGATGTTTTTTTATCAAGGTTCATTTAAGAAAGGTCATTATAAGAAATGACCCTATTAAAATTCATCTATACAAGTATTTGAGTTTCAGATCTTTAAAACATAGTTCTCTAAGTGTAATCACAGCATGTTAGAATTTTGCTTCTAATAAGGCAAATTTGAACTCAAAAAAAAAGAAAGCCCACTTACTCAATGACATTTTTAGTACATAAAATTCCCCTTCTGAATCATGCACTCACAAACCATGCACCCCTAAACATTTAGCTCCTTCTGACTCATTCCGAAACAATCTGACAACTTCTCCATTGAAATTCAAAGTGTCCCAATACTGTAACATCCTCTTTTCCTCTAATTAATTCGTTCCCTTTCCCACTGGCAAAATGCAGGAGTGATAATCTCTGTATTTACAGATTTGGAATGAAGCACATGTCTGGAATCTTCCACTGCCCTCTAGTCTAAGCATTCCCATCTTCCAAGCATGCCTGTCTCTATCCTAACACTGGCTTCTCATTATCCTCCTTCCCTGCCACTCCACCAGCACTGTCAAAAGGTGACATCTTATCTTTCAAAATCGTGATGTTCCCAACCTCCACTTCCATCTGTAAACACTATAGTTTCTGTGCCCTCTCTGCACAGTTTGCTGAAGGAGACACACTGTCCTCACTAATTTATGTGGATTGATCCAGACTTGCAAGGCACAGTTAGCTCTCCCATGACAGTCTGTTTACTTTCCTCTTCTATCAGTACACTCTGAGTCTGTCTTTATAGGGGGTTTCTCACATGGAAAGCTCCCATCATGCAAGAGAAAAAATTGAATCCATAGTGTTTGCTCTCTATAGCCCCTTTCCCTTATTGCTAACTGTTAAAGAGTACCCCCCCAAAAAAACATGAAACTCTGTCCTCAGGTATTTGTCTTTTTTGGTTGCTACAAATCACACTGGGCTACTAGTCTGGCAAGCTTTGGGGTTCCTTTACCACCAATTGTTGAATTAATTAATTTTCCAGCCAGCTTGCTCTTTGTTCTGTGTAGCACATAAGTGGCACTCAGGGATGTCAAGTTTATGCTAAGAAAGTAAGACAAGTACTAATTTAAATCACTATGAGAAGCACTTAAAACCCCACACCTTCCTAGTAGACCCTTACTGACCATTATGAGCCTCCCAAGTGGGACCAGTGAATGATTTCAGAGACCTGAAAATTTCACCTAAGTAGCCTTGCATGAACCCAGAATAAATTTGAAGTTAAAGTCATCCTTTGAAACTCCACTGGAAATTCTAACAGTGTGGCTGGGGAGATGCTACTGGTTGGTAAAATGGCAAGTCATTTATTCTCTCTGCTCTCATTTCCTCACATATGAAATAAGGAACACTGATTCACTTTGCAGGAAGTCTGGATGCACTTAATTAATAACACATCAAAAACTGAAGAACACCTTTCTTCAGCCCCTAAACTTGATAAATCTTGGTAAATCTAATCTTGGTAAATGCCAGTAGCATTCATTGTTTAGTTGATCTTACCTAGATCTTTCCTTAAGCTGTGGGTCTTCCTGGCCCATAAATATTTTTTGTCTGCATTTGTAGAAACTTATAGGCACACATGTGGGTTTTGGTTTCCTATTTTAATGTTTTCATTGCTGCAATTGTTGAGGTCTTATGTTTTCTTTATCAGATGTTCTCTGAGCTCCCCATTTACTACAGAAAACACTAGGCAAACATGCCAAAAAATTGCATGTCCGACTAGCATATATCCAGCCAAATGAGCCCACATCAAACTCAGTTTTCCTTTCCTTACTCCAAAGTACCTTCTGTGACTAGACAAAAGATGATAGAAACTTCATCCTAGAACATCAAACCCTGCCAGGCACATTTCCATCTGTCCTGTTGAAGATTGCCAAAAGCATTTTTTTAGGGTCCCCCCCTTAAAGTTAGTCAATCAAAAATTCTCTCAGGCAGAAGTTATTTGAGGACTACAAAATGTGTTAGTTCCTACCCTGACTGACCTCTTGGACTATGGAGGACATACCTGACCAAAATAGGAGGCAGAAAAACAACTGATTCTCAGAAGTGGTACTTTCAGAATCTGTTTACTTCTTTCTTTTAGCCACACACACACACACACACACACAACACCCAAAGACATTCAGTCTAAGTGATGAAGAATCATGTCTGTAAGGAGCGATAGGCAGCTTCACAGCTAGAGACTGGAGTCAAGAAGGTTAGAAGAGAAATTACATTAATGCCAAGGAGAGAAGGTGGAGGCCGTGGACTTGGGGTTGAATGGGTCAATGGCTTACTGTCCAGGACAAAAAGTAGACTGCCCATTTGACCCTGGGGCAAGGGAAAGTCTTACTGATAAACACAGGCAGAGATATAAAACATCATGTTAAATGTGTTTATTCTCTTCTGTAGAGAAGGCCAAATCATTAAAGAGTAAAGTTTTCTTAATACTTCTCCTCGAACTGACACTGTGTCAGTTCACTAATTTGTGCCAAATTAATAATCATCTCTCATCAGTCAACTCTCACTGATTCTCAGGACTACCAAATATCCCCACAACCAATTCCCATCCTGGTTTAGGCTTTATTGCTTCAGGCTGTTCTGTGAGTCTTTGTTCATGTTTTTTTTTTTAAATAGCCATAGCAGGATTATGCCTGAACATTGTAGTTTCTAGATGCGCAAAGATGTTAGTGACTCTTTATTAAGAAACCATAGAATTTTGATCACCATGTTATATGCTATAAGAAATTTTTTTAGTAAAGTTCTTCCTTCCACTAATAAAATTTTATTTTTCATTGAAAAGTGTGTACTCCCACAAATATAATGGCACTGAACAAATGCATTAATAAAGTGATTTATAGTCAAATGGAAGTCAAGATAATACTGAAAAAGCAGAATTCAGAGTTCTTAAATGAGCACTCTCAAACCACAACCACAGGAAATGAGGTCAGACCTAACTGGGGAAAGTGACCACGCTAGCTGCCTTCCTTTTTAACTTCCCACTCCTTAACCCTCTGGCATCTGTCTTCCCTCCACCATGTGCTGGCTATAAGGAAGTTGGTGGTTCCCAAATTTAGTGTGCATCAAGATTACCTGGAGAGCTTGTTAGAACACAGATTGCTGGGCTTCACCCCCAGTGTGTCTGATTCAGTAGATCTGGAATGGGGCCCAATAATTTGCATTTCCAACCAGTTCCCAGGTGCTGCTGCTCTAGGAACCTCATTTTGAGAACCACTGATCTGTGTAAACTGCCAGGTGACCTTGACAAATCTATTTTCTGAAAATGAGAATACTTACCTCTTCCTACCTCAGAGAATTACTGAATAGACCTAAAACTTGTAAATGAAATGGATCACTGTGGAGGAACTTTATAAACTAAGCAGATATAGTACTATTAGTGATCTCAGTATGGGCCTAATTGCTCTCTGTTGCATTTGATCTGTCAATCAGACCATTTCTTTGCTTGCTTTTACAACTTTTCTACACACAACTTCTTTTTATTACACATTCATTCCTTCTTCAACCCTTTGTAATCTACTTTCCAGCTCCACTGAATTTGCTCTTTTCAGTTCACTGAGAACTACCTCTGTGCCACATTCAATGAGAATGTCTGTCTTCTCTTATCTACTACTCAGTAGCAATTAACATGTCTAACCATTCCTCTCATCTTAACACTCCTCTCTTGACTTGCAGCTCTTCTGCTCTTCTTTTACCTCATTCATCTTTGTATTCTCAGTCTTCTTTCATGACTCTTCTTCTGTTCAACCTCTAAGTTTTGGAATGCCCATGGGGCTCAGACCTGGGCTCTCCTCTTAATATCTACGCACATTTCCTAGATGACCTCATCTCCTCACTGGCTTTATGTACTATCTATTTGCTGGTGACTCCTTATTTTTCTCCAGGCATAACATCAATTTTAAAGCCCAGACTCTGCCTTGGTATCTTAATATGGTGCCTAATATGCACATTAAACTTTCCTAAATAGAACTGTTTAGTCTCCTTAGATCTCTCCAGTCTCCTTCCTGTTTCTACTCCAGTCCTTCCTCTCTCAACAAATCTATTCATTTAACTAAAACCAAAAATTTAGACATCATCTTTAATATCCACCCACATTCAATCAATCAGCAGATCTTGTGTGTTGTACCAGTAAAATATACTTCAAATGTGCCCAATTCTCTCCATCACCAGTGCTGCCACCCTAGACCAAGCTATCAAACTGTCTTTCCTGGAATATTATAATAGTTCCCCAGGTGGCCTTCCTGCATCTATGCTTGGCCTTCTCATAGCAGAATGATCTTTTTTGAAATATAAGTAATACCATATAACTCCATTACTTAAAATATTTCACTGACCTCCCATTTTACTTAAAATTCAAACTTCTTATTGCAGCCTATAATATTGGGCTCTCAACTCTCCCATCTCATTGGCACCACATTCATCTCCCTACAAGCATCTTATTCAGACCACACTGGTCTTTTGCTCATTATGTAAGCCAAGCTCTTTCTTGATCTCAGGATTTTTGCTATTCCCTCCATCAGGAATGCTGAGTTTTCACATGGTAAATACTACCTTATCCTTCAGATTTTAGTTCCTAATATCATCTTCTCAGAGACTACCCTGTCAAAAATATTCCGTATTAAAAAGTTACTTTCTATCTCACTAAGAGTAAGAGTAATTATAATTCAGAATCTTATCAGTTATGTTTTTGTTTACTTTTTTGTCATCTATCTCTAGCTTTATCTCTTAACCTCCATGCAACTAGAAATAAGCTCTAAAAGGAGAAACTTGTGTGTATTTTTCAATGGTTTATTTCTAGCCCCAAAGAATAGTGCTTAGATTCCTCAATATCAAAATTTTTGCTGAATAGAAGGACCATGCATGAGTCAAGATGGGCTAATAGAAACTTTATTCCAAAATCTCAGTGGGCTAAAACTATAATAATGTATACCTTGTAAGGGCTACAGGGCTCTGCTCACTGTGATCCTTTGGGGGACCACAACTGACAGAGGCTTCCTCTCAACATATGTATGCATGAGGAGCAGCACCCCAGTGGGACAAAGTGTGTTTAATTGCATGTAACTCTTAACACTCAGGAAGATCCCCTCAAGTAGGAAATGGCAATCCACTTCAATATTCTTCCATGGAAAATTCCATGGACAGAGGATCCTGGCAAGCTCCTCTCCATGGTGCCAAAAAGAGTTGGACATGACTGAGCGACTGAGCACACACACACTTAACACACCCAGAAAGAAGTGACACGTAGTAATTTTGTTTGCTTTGACCAAAACAAGTTATATAGCCAAGCCTAAACACCTTTATTTTTTAAATTGAAGTATAGTTGATTTACAATGTTTATTAATTCCTACCATATAGCAAAGTGATTCAGTTATATACATATACATTCTTTTTTTTATGTCCACTATGGTTTATCATAGGATATTGAATAGTTCCCAGTAGGACCTTGTTGTTTATCCATTCTACATATAATAGCTTATATCTGCTAACCCCAACCTCCTACTTTATCCCTCCCTGAACCCCCCTTCCCCCTTGGCAACCACAAATCTCTTCTCTATGTCTGTGAGTCTTTTCTGTTTTTGTAGATAAGTTCATTTGTGTCATATTTTAGATTCCACATCTAAATTATATCATATGATATTTGTCTTTCTCTTTCTGACTTATTTCCCTTGAGTAAGCATGATAATATCTAGTTGCATCCTTGTTGCTGCAAATGGCATTATTTCCTTCTTTTTTCTGGCTGAGTAATATTCCATTGTATATATGTACCATGTCTTCTTTATCCATTCATCTGCAATGGGCATTTAGGTTAACATAACCTCTATGAATCTCTGTAGCACATATTCCTGTAATACTCATTTGATGTAACTGTTCAGTCATCTGTCTCCCCATGTACACTATGAATAAGGAGGGCAAGGATCTGTGTCTCTTTTCCTCTGAACCTAATATTCTGAGAAGCTGGCTCAGTACCTTTCACATAGTAGATTCTATGAACAAATATTTGTTGAAAGAAGTCTTGTAGCTTTTTATGTGTATGTGTTTTTATCTGCACAATTAGACTAAATGTTCCTCTGCATATAAATTGAATAATTTATATTTCATATGTCTTACAGCTGATTCATCATGGAAATGTTCCTGTATTGGCAGACACAGTAAATATTTGTTGAACTAAGCTACTTGATAGTATTGAGGCCTCATCAAGGTGAAGTGTGCAAAATATCCCTATTAAAAAGGAACTTTCATGTGTTTATTAGCCATCTGTATGTCTTACTTAGAGAAATATCTGTTTAGGTCTTATGCCCACTTTTGTATTTGGTTATTTGTTTTTCTGATATTGAGCTGCATGAGCTGCCTGTATATTTTGGAAATTAATCCTTTGTCAGTTGTTTCACTTGCTATTATTTTCTCCTGTTTGAGCATTGTCTTTTCACCTTGCTTATGGTTTCCTTCATTGTACAAAATCTTTTAAGTTTAAACACATGAAAAGATGTTCAACATCACTCATTATTAGAGAAATGCAAATCAAAAGTGCAATGAGATATCTTACACAGATCAGGATGGCCATCATCAAAAGTCAGCACACAATAAATGCTGAAGAAGGTGTGGAGAAAAGGGAACCCTCTTCCACTTTGGTGGGAATGTAAATTGATACAGCCACTATGGAGAACAGTATGGAGATCCCTTACAAAACTAGGAATGAAATTACCATATGACCCAGCAATCTCACTACTAGGCATATACCCTGAGAAAACCATAATTGAAAAAGACACACGTACCCCAGTGTTCATTGCAGCACTGTTTACCATAACTAGGACATGGAAGCAACCTAGATGTCCATTGACAGATGAATGGATAAAGAAGTTGTGGCACATATACATAATGGAATATTAGTCAGCTATAAAAAGGAATGCATTTGAGTCATTTCTAATGAGGTGGATGAACCTAAAGCCTATTATACAGAGTGAAGTAAGTAAGAAAGAGAAAGACAAATATTGTATTTTAACACACAAATAATGGAATCTAGAAAGATGGAACTGATGATCCTATTTATAGGACAACAAAGGAGACACAGACATAAAGAACAGACTTTGGGACTCAGTGGGGGAAGGAGAGGGTGAGATGATTTGAGAGAGTAGCATTGAAACATATACATGACCATATGTAAAACAGACAGCCAGTGGGAATTTGCTCTATGATGCAGGGAGTCCAAAGCCAGTGCTCTGTGACAACCTAGAGGAGAGGGATGGGGAGGGAAGTGGGAAGGAGGTTCAGGAGAGAGGGGACATGTGTATACCTTTCACATACCTGTGGTTTATTCATGTTGATGTATGGCAGAAACCATCACATTATTGTAGATAAAATAATTATCTTCCAATTAAAAATAAAATACAACTTTTTCTTAAAGAGGTACTTTCAAGTTTCCAGCACCACTATCTTTTGAACACAAACTCAACAGAAGACACACATTGCCATCCCTGGCTTCCAGCAAAAGTTCCTCAGCAGTTTTCTTTGGTAGAAAAAAACCAACAGATGATTGCCTGGATCTTCTTGGTTCTGTTGGTGGTTAATCTGTCTGGAAGTGAAACTCCGCTTTCCACAGGATTTCATCAGAGCGGTAACCACGGGACTCAAATTTTGGTCATTGATAGTGTCTCAGCTCAGCTGTGTATCCTAATGTGAAAATGAAACTTGTGTTCCACCCCTTTATGTTCCCTTTCTTGCAATTGACAATTCCTAAAATGATGCTGTGATTAAAATCTGTTCCTTCTTGAGCAGGGTCATAACGTGTGATGACAGATCTGTCTCTTAGACCCTTACTATCTGACAGAGAACGGCGAAATTGTTGAGATTTTTATATCAGAAAACATCCTTTGGTTACCAGGTGGTTTCTGTTTCTGCCAACAAGTTCAGAGGACATATATTTGGACATCCTCCCTGCTGCAATGCTATTGGACTCATAATCTTCTTCCTTAGAAAAATGTCATTTCAATTGACTGAGCATTCTCCATTTTCTAGGTCTCACAAGCCAGTGTGACACAGCCAAAAGAGTTAGAGATGATTTCTTTAATTCCATGGCATATCTTGGGCCAAATCTAAGTTTCCATTTTCTCATCAGAAAATTAGGATAGTAATACCTATCTCATGGGATTAAATAACATAGAATTGGAAGTGTTTCTTTCTGTTCCTGGCACATAGGAGATATTCAATAAATGTTTGTGTTTTCATAACAGCTAACTGTTAAAGTTAACTGTTATGCAAGGTACCAATTTAAAGTCCCTTCAAATAAAATCATCTAATAATTAATTGTAGAATTGTTTTGAGCTAATTAAGAGCCCACAACAGAGCCTGAGACATAATAAACTGTAGATAAGAATAACAGCCAATAGCATCTACAGTGGGACATAATGATAAGCTATAATCTGATTTTTGCCCCTTTCCCACATTTTCATCTAATTTATATAGCTTTTCTAAAATGTATCATGCTCTCTTCCATTGTATTTGGGAATCTATGTTGGTACAACTTTTTTCTATAGAGTGCAATTATCAATATCCATCAAAATTTTAAATGTACAAATTCTTTGACTCAGCAATGCTACTTCTAGGCATTTATCCTTTAGATATGCTTATGAAGGTAAAAGTGAAAGTCGCTCAGTCTCAGTCATGTCCAACTTTTTGTAACTCCATGGACTATAATAGTCTGTGGAATTCTCCAGGCAAGAATACTGGAGTGGGTAGCCTTTCCCTCCTCCAGGGGATCTTCCCAACCCAGGGATTGAACCCAAGTCTCCCTCATTGCAGGCAGATTCTTTACCAGCTGAGCCATAAGGGACGCCCATAGATAAGCTAACACATGTGCTATATGATATAGGTAGAAAAACATTCATAGTAACATTGTCTGTAACATGAAAAGATGGAAATATAGCCTAATGTTCATTAGTAGGAGAGTAGACAAATGATATATATGCATCAAAAGAAGTCCTTTGAGTGAAGAACTATAAATACTGACATGAAACAACTTCCAAGATACATCATTAAGCAAAAAAAACAAGTGGCAGAGCAGTGTTTATGATATGTTATAATATTATTTGCCTTAAAAATTATAAGCATCGCATGCTTGTATAAACATAGGCCATCCCTGGAAGGACAGAAGAGACTGGTAATAGCAATTGCCTCTGGGAAGAGAAAATAGGTGGCTCTGGAAAAGAATAGAGAGACGATTAACCTCTCACAATACCTTTTGAATTTTGTTCTGTGTACATGTAGTTTCTTTTCCAAACATATGTTTCTTAAAACTCCTTATTCTATCATAAATAACTGATTAAATCTGGGAAGAGGACGGTAGACAAAAGGAATGTCTAAAATTTTTTCTTTATTTCTTTTCTTTTTTTTGGCAAAAAACACAAGGTGTTTGTATTCTGTAATTATTTAAAATTTAATATGAAAAAGGAAAATGACTGGAAAGGGAAAATATAGCTAGTTAAACCACTGTCACTTCCATGATACAATGACTATCAATCATCAGCCATTTGCTTGAGTACATATTAAGTCCCTGATGCTCTGGAGGATGCAGTAAGAGGGAGAAATGCAAAGGAGATAGCTTTTAATTATGCAAAAACTCCCCTCAAGGAGCTCACAGTCTGGTTGAATGAATGAGACATATAGGTGAAATAATGAACAGCATCCAGCAGTGAAGCTGGCCTGGGTGAGGAGGCTTAGCAAAGGGGAGGGGTCAGCAGGACCTCTACAACAGAGATAAGATGATGTTGGGGACAAGTTATGTCTCCTGCTTTATCCATTTCTTTATATTTAAAATGGAATAACCTGCCTTGGCTCTCCTCTCACAGGGATGCTGTTAGGATTAATGAGGTAATGTTTGTGCTTTAATAGTGCCTTTCTTCTGAGAACTCAGAATGCTTTGTGTAAAGTATTTTTATTAATATTCATAGGGTAGCTTGTATAGTTTTCCACTTTTTGCTTTGAAATTTGCACATCTATACCTAAAAGACTTGAATTCTTCTCTCACTCTTTAACATTACTCTGGTTTTTGCACCAAAATAGTGCAGGCTCAAGTTTTCAAGTCTTGGTGCTTATATATAGCTCAGGGCCAATAGCATCACACAGATTGCCTGCAGGAGGACCCACCTGTACATTCTAAAATTTCTACAGATTCCATTGTATACATATGCATCATATGCATGATAAACCTGAGCTCATGGAAAGATTTTAAACAAGTATCTGACAGGGATGGAAAAATCTATCTATAACTAAGACTGCTCCCTAGGAAGTGTGAATCACAACAGCAGGAAGTCTTGTGAGGTTGTGCTTGCAAGTTGAGGGATCAAGGCTGAACCCCACCTCCCTCCACTGCCCCCAGAGACCAGACTACTCTGTGTAACAGAGGTGATCTCCGATTGGGGACAGAGGGTGTCAAAAGAGAGAGAAGGCAGAAGCAGAGATAGAAAGAAGGAACATGGAGCCAGGAAGGTAGCAGGAGGCCGTGCACAGCAGGAAAGGACCTCTCCATATTCCCCCTCCCCGGTTATGAATAAACGTCACCAAAGCTTATGGAATGCTAGAAGTGAATGGATTTCTTATGTAAACCTGACTGAATCTGCACCCACAGAGATGGGGATAATGAAGCAGAGACAAGTCGATGAGCCTGAGAAATGACAGAAATCATGAGAGAATCTGGACCTGCAATGACTTGGGACTAACTAGGCTCCAAGTAAATGATTAAATCTCTGAGGAAAAAGGGACTTGGCTGACATGAGGATAAAGACACGCGATGCCCATTGCCGCTTGTTATTTTTGCACACCCCTGGTGGCTCAGGCAGTAAAGACTGCCTGCAATGCAGATGAATTTTCTTATTCGAGGTTCATCTTAGTCATCTTTAACTTCTTTTTTTGTTTGTTTGTTCAAAGTGTTTTATTTAAGTACACTACTTTGTTTGTGGACCTTCCCAGAGGCTCAAAGGTAAAGAAGCTACCTGTCAAGCAGGAGACCCGGGTACAATCCCTGGGTTGGGAAGATTCCTTGGAGAAGGGAATGGCAACCCACTTCAGTATTCTTGCCTGGGAAATCCCGTGGACAGAGGAGCCTGGCATGCTACAGTCCATGGGATCACAAAGAGTCGTACACGACTGATCAACTAACACACCAATATTAAAATCAAGGTTTTAGGATAAAATTTCGGTTTAGAAAAGATGGCCCAGTCCAGCTCCTCTCTTGGATCAAGTGGAGAGTGGCAGGCAGAGAGTAAGAGGGCTTCCTGCCTGTGCAGCAGCCCAGCCTGGCTACATGTAACCAAACTGTGCCATGGCCCCACACATCTTTCCTCAGACGTGTTTCTACCCTGTTTGCATGTTTGAGAATAGCACTTGGCTGAAGCCTTCGACTTGAGAGGTAGTAGGAGGGCTGCCTACTCATATCACGCTACCTGTTGGCCCTAGGCCAATATCACAAAACAAAGCTTCTTGCAGCAACTGAGAAGAAACAATTTGCATAACTTAAAGCTATGTTAGAGTGTTGTGCTTCATGTCTGAGCAGCATAAGTCTTGAGCTTTAAATAGCCCAACCCTAACATATATTTAAAAGCAATGTTCTAAAGGTTGTGTTACATAAAGTGGAACACTTACTGACACCACAGCAAAATGCCACGTCCCCTTTCTTGCAAATTGACAAAAGCCAGCCTCAGTTAGGCAACTGGGAGGAAAACTTCTCTGTGATATGAAACCCAAAAGAGGTCAGTCCTGTTTATAATTGGAGATTCCTACAGTCTTTCACTGACCCCAAATATCTCCTTGCCTTGTCTGCCTCAGTCTTGCCAATGCTCTGAAAGAGCCATCATAGAGTCACTTTTCTAGATTAGACAGTAAGAATCATAATTCCTGGAAGGACACTTAGGAATACCTAAATGTGCCACAGGTACAACTAAGGGCACAGGTCTTAGCTGATGGACAAAAGTTCTAGACAGTATCTCTTTCTTTTGGCCTTTTTTCACTAATGTAGAGACCCAGATGTGTTTTTTCATTGCTCTCTTTGATAACCTGGTAGTCATTCACACAGTTATAAAGCATGAAAGATAAAACTGTATACCAGAATCATCTATGGAACTTATATAAAATATAAGTGCCTGGGGTCCACCCCAGACTTACCAAGTCAGAATTTGAAAAGTGGTAGATATTTTAACAAGTATGTTTTGAAAATGGTCCCACAGAAATTCTAATGCAATCTTCTATCTCACAACCACTGGGGACAGGATGGGATGTAGGTAAAGGTCAGGGATGGGAAAAAGATATCCTGAAGATCTGGTGACTGAAGAAATATGCCAGCTAGAAAAGATGGGTCACAAAGACTGCACCCCACAGCAGATCCCTGATAGGAAAGGAGTGCAGTCACTCAAAGGTAATCACCCTGGAAAGTGACTGAGAATTCCAGACCAGGCTGGGGAAACTCCCCCAAACAAACTACTTGAAACAAATAAGAACTTTACCCAGTGTATACTGCCATATACATTTACTTTTGTTTATGCCTTCAATATAATATTTACTAACCAATAAATGCCAGGTGCAAAGTTAGGTGCTAGAATAGAATATATAGCAAAACTAGACAAAATTCCTTACCCCATGGAGCTTCCCTTCCAACAGGGAAGGCAAAGGATTAAAGAAATGATCATGGCTAAATGTGATGAGTGGTATGACAAGGGAGCTACAGGATGCTAGAGGAATACATAGAGACGGAACTAACCTAGTCCAAGGGTTATCAAGGAAAGCTTCCGGAGCAAATGATTATTAAGTGGAGACCTGAAGGATAAGTGAATATTAGCCTGATAAACAGAATAGAGGAGAAGGAAATGGCAACCCACTCCAATATTTTTGCCTGGAGAATCCCAGGGACGGCGGAGCCTAGTGGGCTGCCGTCTATGGGGTCGCACAGAGTTGGACACGACTGAAGCGACTTAGCAAACAGAGTAGAGGATGAAAATCCAGATTTATGTACAAAGCCTCATAGTTTTTTAGCCCGTCAGACATTAGAATTACCTGGGAACATTGTTTTAAACTCCCACTGCATCCCCACAAGTTTAACAATAATCTCTAGGGGTAGGACCTAGATTGGGAAGATCCCCTGGAGGATGGCATGGGAACCCACTCCAGTATTCTTGCGTGGAGAATCCCCATGGACAGAGGATCCTGGTAGGCTACAGTCCATGGGGTCGCAAAGAGTCAGACACGACTGAGTGGCTAAGCACAGCACAGGTGTAGGACCCAGACGTCAATAGTTTTTAAAGCTCCCCAGGTTATCCTAGTGCACAAACAAGGAGAACCAGTGGTATAGAGACAGGATTCAGGATGCTGAAGGAAATTCAGAGCATTTAATTCAGGTGAGAAAATTGCAAGACAGATCCAGTAAGAACTGTGTTGGAATTCTCCAGAGAAAATCAGAACAGTAGGACATGCCAGATAGATAGATAAGAGGGTTTTATTGTAAGGAATTGGCTCACATGATAAATGGAGGCTGAGAATTTATTATAGATCTTACTATTTGTTTGTGGTTTAGCTACAGCCCAAGTACAGAAGAAAACTGACGTCCTAGCTCAAAAACAGGCAGAGAGAAAGTGAATTCTCCCTCACCTTTATTCTTTTCAGACCTCAGATTGGGTGAGGCACACCCACACTGGGGAGGGCAACTGCTTTATTCAGTCTACAATTCAAATATTCATCTCACTCAGAAATACCTTTGCAGACATACCCAGGATGTTTAACCAAATATCTGGGTACACTATGGCCCACTCAAGCTGACACATACAATTGGCCATCACACCATTCTTAAAGAATTCATGTTTTATCTTGAAGTCATGGGAATCTTTTAAGCAAGGGAATATGATCTGACTAGTACATTTAATATGGTCACTCTGCTGTGGTTTGAGAAAAGGAAAGAAACTAATGGTGATGAAATCATTAGGAGGCTGTTGCAACAACCTAGGCAAAAGTGATGGCCACTTGAACCTGGGTGCCGACAGATAGGCTGGAGAGGATGGAGAGTTGTGAGTCCGTCTAGAGAAAGGTAGAATCAGTTGGATATGGTGATTGATTGGGTATGAGAGAGGATGGAGAACAGAGTCAAGAGTGACTTCTGAGTTTTAATTTGAACAACTGGGCATATTGGAATTCTGTTTACCAAAATGAGGAACAGAAGAACATTCTTCCACATAGTTGCAAATTTCTGTATAAGAGATGTTCATCATCCTTCAAAGACCACCTCTTCCAAAGAGACTTCACCTCAGCTACCCCAAGCAGATGAGCATTCTAGCTGAATTTCTCTAGACCCCAAGGAAGTCCCTTCACCTACTTCCAAGGCAACCCTAAACTGAGAAAATCTGGGGGTGAGGATATCATTAAAATGGGGTGGGAAGTCAGATAAATATAGAATACAAGTACTCACCCTGAAGGGAAAATGTACTAAAACTTTAGAAACACAAAATTTGCCTTTTTGTTTCCAATCTATGGTTCTACTTAGGGGCAAATGCAACAAATCTTGACCCATAAACAAGCATTAATGTCAATAGGACGCTTTCACCTGGGAGAGTTCTGGGAAATGCAGTCAGCTAGTTTACCAGCACATCATGCTTCTCACCCAGAGGCCTAGTCAGATGACTACTGAGGCCTCTCATCTCTATTATAATAATGACTTAGATTGTCTCCACACCCTCCCTAAACAAGGAGCATGGTCCTCCAAGTATAGAGAGCTGGACTGCAGCTCTCATTCTTCCACACTGAAGCTGGTGTAGGAATTTGTATTAAGAAGAGGCACAGGGCAGTGCACACTGGGAAGCACTGTGGCCCCCTGTGCCCTCACCTTGCCACAGAAAACTAAGAAGCACCGGGGTCCCCTTTGCAAACTCCTTTCATAAGAGGTTCCCATAAATCCAGTTTTGACAGTGCTTGAAAGATTCAGCACAGGAAAATAATTGTGTTTGGTTTGGTAAAGCACTTGAAGCTATGGCTATTAACTTTTAGAATAAAACTGAACAACTGCATCGGTTTCCTCAGGCTTCCAAAACAAATTATGGCAAACTTGGTGCCTCAAAATAGCAGATGTTTACTTGCTCACAGTCCTGAAGTCCAAAATCAAGGTATCAGCAAGATTGGCTTCTTTTAGAAACTCTGAGGGAGAATCTATCCATGCTTCTCTTCTAACTTCAGCAGTCCTTAGGGTTGCTTCTTGTATTCTGTATTTATCTGACTTCCCAGCCCATTTTAATGATATGATGGTTTAATGATGGTTGCCAGCAGTCCTTACGGTTCCTTGGCATGTAGATGGCTGGTTCCAGTCTTTGCCTTCCTCTTCACATTTTATTCTTCTTTATATCTTTGTGTCCTCCCTTCTTCTCATAAGGACACTAATCATTGGGTTTAGGGCCAACCTAATCCAATATGACCTCATCTTGACACTTAACTAGTTACATCCAAAAATAACCAATTTCCAAATAAGATGACATTTTGAGGTGGACATGGCTTTTTAAGGGACTGCTGCCTTTGACTGCAGCAACATAATTTTTGGTGTTACCAAATGATAGCTACAGCCATTTATATATGCAGGGCCTGAAGTTTTTCCAAAAACATGTCAATCCTATTAGTAGGTATCAAACAGGGAATTTCAAAGGGCTTATAGTCTTAATTTCTGGTACTGGAATTAAATCAACAGCTCCCTTTACTTGCAAGCCACAATCTTAGCCCCCCTTTCCTCCTTTTTCCTAGTCTTTTTTATGAATTAGAAACTTAACTTATTCTGCTCACAACATCCATCATCACCTTTCTTTCACTGCCCTAAATCTCAACCTCAAAGAAGCAAAACTTACCTGAGGTCAAGGTCTGACCAGTTCTGAAGTAATCAAATGAAATAGATTGCCATAGTTTTCCAGTTATTGTAGCATTGAAAGAATCTGAAGGTCTTACTCTTTTTTGAAGTGAGAAGGTTTGAAGATGTGTGGTGGTCACAGAACCTCTTGAGTGAAATGGATGTTCAGGATAAAAAAGTGTGATAATCTGTTTTAGAAGCTGTGACTTTCTCGTGGTGATACTGTCAGATACAAGATAGCAGTGTTATCTGAAGCTATTCTGGTTTAAGATGTTTAAATACTCTAATGTATCACAGTCTGTTTTAAACGTAATACATTAAAACACACCTCCACACAAGCCCATAAATGAAACAAAGATGTCTTAGAGGAATAGTTTAGCTGTGCTTCTTTGCAGCCTAAATGTAAACTGTCCTTTAATCTAAAAGCATTAAAATCATAATAATGAAATCTTGCCATTAAGAATCAGAAAGCACTTTTCTCTTTAAAAAGACAGATGCCGTAAAATTTAATTATTTTCTCCCTATCTGATTATCAGGCACAAATAAAGCACATTTGGGGGAAAACTACACATATGTTCACCCAATTTAAGAATGTTTTTAAGACTCTTCAAGGAGTTGTTCCCCAGCACCCACCCAAGTGGAAAAAAAGGTAATTGGTTACATATATATGCCTTGAAACAAAAGAGCCAATGTACCAACTGAATAAACAGATACAAATCAGGTGCTTAGGAAATGATTTTGATTTCCTAAGCCTGTGCACATTCTCCCCATCTCTAAACAGTGTGTGTGCATCTGACTTAGTGTGGCATTGCCTCTGACGGCTTCTTGATCCACATTTTCTTCTTCTTTAGGATAGGTAAGTAGAGATTCTTTTCTGGAGTGTGAAAGCTCGCAGCAGCAGGAACACAGCATATCTCATCTCTAATTTATGACTGACTAACTGAAACTCCGCACTGTCGGCAAACTCTGCCGTGTTTACTGGTGTGACAGCATACACACATATGGCAGAAGCCAGATGGACCTTCTCCCCCAGCTTCAAGCTAAGGGTGCTTCATTAGGAAAGAGATGCAGCCAGGCTTTGAGATCTTTGAACAAGGCTTTCCAGCACTACAGGAAGGAAATCAGTCAGCAATCCGGAAAGAAAACAACCCATCTCTAGGTGAGAGATTAGGTCAGAAGAGAATTTATAGTTGCCCTGTTGATGCCCATCAAGTTTTAAAGTACAAATGGCCTGTCCTCCAACCACAGAAATTGGGAAACTGCTTCCTAAAAAATCAGTTGAAATGAAGTTTGCATTTCATCTACCCAGACAAAGGTAAATAGGACAATAAATCCACTTCCTAAACTCTGATTTACAGTTAAGTGCTAACAGTGTCAAAAAGTTCTGTTAAACCCCTAGAAAACAGCAGTGTCTTTTGCAACTACAGAGACTGCAGTGAAGAACCTTCCTGCTTCAATGAAATGTTGCTCCTAAGTTATAAAATAAAATATAATTCTCTAAACCGAAACTTTCATTCTAAAATTTCAAAAAAAGCAATGTTGCCTTCAGCTTACCCAACGCTACTGTGTTTTGGTTTGGATTTCTCCTTTCTTTGCGTGTGCTATATATACCTTTTCTGACTTCTTGCCTGAACTTTCTTTCTTCTCTTTATACTCTGGCCTCCAAGTTTTGGGGTGTGTCTCAAGAGCAATGGACTTAGATTCCCATCAGGAGTCCTTCTTATCCATACTTGAACCATCCGGAGCAGCGGTCTCTGAAAAGTAATCTGAGATCCTCTCTCTTCCTAAAAACCCAGAAACAAGGGTTCTGGGAGTAATAAAGGGGTGACAGAAAGAATTGAGGGAGAATGGATTCTTAAATAAACTGCCCCACTATCTAAACTATCTGAACCTCTGATTCAGATAAATTCATCAACTCCTTATGTCTCAAGGCCTAGTTCCAAACAGAGAAAGGCCTAATCCCAGGGCAGTATGAGTGTGGGGGAAGAAAGAGGTTCATGGTTTGAGGAGATAATCCTTTCTCTAGGACCTTACAGATTTTAGAGGAAATCTAAATACCCCTCTCCTCCCTCCAGGGCCTCCTGTTGACAAAGAAAAGCAGTGAGGAGGGATCACTGGACGTTGCTAAAAACTACCTCTGTATACCATACAATTAGTTCACACTGACTAGAAATCCTCTCTCTTTGAGAGGCAAAATAATTGCATATTACTGCAGAGTGGGCTATAGAAGCAACTAATAATTCTCTCAATATTCTACACAACAGTAAAAAAAAAAAAAATCTACTTATCAAGAACAGCCCTTTAATTGAATGTTAGAATATATATAGGGCCACTTCTAGTCTGCCTTTCTACAAAGACTAATTAGAACTAACGCTTTTTGTAGGCACATTAGGACTACAGGTTTAGTGTAAGGCATTAACCTTCTGTTTAAATGTTATTTCACAGCAATAGAGAAGCCCCTAGCGTGAGATTGTAGATAGATTTTAAGCTGTTCCTTTTCCCCTCACTGGTAAACTGTGATATGATTTCAAACGTAGTGGCCGTTGTTGGTGAAACTCCATGGAACCAAAGCTCTATCATCAACCAAGCAGAAATTAAACAGAGTTCTCAGGGGCAGTACTGCTTGCAGTTCTCAGGGCACAGTATTTCATATTGGTCTAGAATATGATGCTCCTTACAGGGTTCCATACCCACCCTACCCATTGCACCTCAGAAGAACTCTGTGAAATACCCAGAAACATTGCTATTAGTCCCTTTTTACAGACAGATTGAGTTCCAGAAATGTATAGGATATGTACCCAACTGGTTAACGGTAGGGACAGAATTAAATCCCAAGTATTCTATATTCCAGAATCTAATAGTATCCTCTTAAACAGGATTTCTTCTC
This sequence comes from Odocoileus virginianus, assembly GCF_023699985.2. NCBI lineage: Eukaryota > Metazoa > Chordata > Mammalia > Artiodactyla > Cervidae > Odocoileus > Odocoileus virginianus. The sequence goes on along the minus strand of NC_069686.1, from coordinate 39,370,579 downwards.
CTGATAAGTGAGTACAACTGCTATTTAAAGATCTAATATTCCATTAATGGGATTAAGCAGCCTGTGGAGTGGAAAACATAGGCTATATTTGATCACATTTTAGAACATCTAAATATAATAAGATAACTCAGGTAAGGGGAAGGTGAGATAAGATGAAACCAGAAGAGCCAAGTTTACCATTCAGCAAACAGGCTCCTGAATCTCTCTGTAGTTTACACCTCAGACAGCCCCAGTCCATGAGAATGGAAGTGAAAAGAAAATGCAAATTCAGCTGCATGTTACATCCACAGCAAATGCAGAGACAAATTAAGAATTAAAGACAAATGCAAATTACTCTGCTCATAAAAGAAACCTATACAAAAGCCAGGGAATGAAAAGGCTCTGACAGTTATGGATGAATCTCTGAAGAGGCACACAGCAACCATATTTCCAAATTCAAGCCTTTTAAAAACCGGTTAGAAGAATGAGAACAGCTGCTGCAAAGAAAGGGGGTAAACTTCAGTTAACAGTAAACCAAGCTACAGAGTAAAACTGAGAATCATGTCCTTATTGTCAAGGTGAGAATGAAAAGCAACAAAGGGACAAAGCCAAAGGAATTCTGTCTCCAGAAACTATGGCAGACTTTAAAAGCTAAGCCCCTGGCAAGCTTTCCGCTGGGGGAGATGGAGACGGGGAAGAGAACAAAGGAGGAGGCAAGGTGGAAGAAGACGTGGGTGTTGGAAAAGAAAGCACCACAGGACATTTTAGCAGGAAAGGTACCTAGAGGTCAGGAGCCATTCTTTAACTCAGTGACTGCCAGAACGGGTAGGTAATGCAGAGCCTGCCTGGCTATGAGCAGTGGGGACTGTGGGAAACTAGCCAAAGGTGTTCAAACTTACCCCTCTTTTAAGAAGATGTTAGACACAGACAAAGAACATGTCTGCACAACATCGGTTTGTGTTTTTTTTAATAATTGAGTCCTTTGATGCATCTTCAAATCTGTGGAATAGAATAGATGTGTTTTAAAAGTTAGGCGATAAATCAATGAACCCATTTAACACATAAAGAAACTAAGACTCTAAATGATTAAGAGGCTGTCATGAATTCACTCAATTAGATAAAAGTTATCACTAGAGCCAAATCGCTGGCCCCTAATCCAGCACTCCCTTATCTATGGCATAAGCCTCTGCAAGAAGAAGAAGAAAATAAATATATTCACCATGGTGTGAAAAGAGGAAGGCACACAGTTGTCTGCAGTGGCACCAGTTGTCATTCCCGCCACAGACTGCCACCTCTGAGCTAGCAGAAGCATTCAAGCTCTGGTTTTTGGTCAAAACCAAAGATTTGCAGGGCGCAAGGAGGCAACATAGAGAGCAAAGTGGGCCTCAGGCAACCTGTGCCATACTGGAAAGTGTATGCCCCAGAGAAGGGGCACCCTCTACCCAATTCCACCCAATCAAGAAATTGTGATTGTGGCTAGTCCTTTTAGAACCTACAATTTTTTCAAGAGAGTCATAAATCTGCATTTTTATTTGAAACATCATTTTAAGATTTTACACCTAGTTATTTCTAAACACAGTGAGAGTCAAACAGAGTACAACTTTCAAGTCACAGGCAGCCTGAGCATGGCCAGATGCAACCTGTGACTATAGTGATAGCAGTCATTTTAAGACAAGGTGCAGTGTCTCAGTTCTAAAACATCACAACACTTCAGCTCTGTAGAAGCTCTCAGTATAAAAATGTCTACTTTTTATTAAAAGATCATATATATGAAACCTGCATTTTTGGTTGAAGCAAATGCCTTCAGTGAAGCCTTAGCATCTATATACTTGTCTATCACATTTCCTGGAGGTTCATATTTTCTGTATCCCTGGGTGGCATTAACTTGTGTTTGCTTTTCTTATCTACCTGAAGTTAGTCAGGTTGTCAAAATGAGACTGTGGCTTCCTCCTTCCAAGAATTTATAAAATACCGGCCCTCACAAGGCAACTCGTTCAGCCAAGTTCAAGCCCCTAGTGGTTACACAAGCAAGAAAATAGAAAGTTGAGTCCAGTCTTTGTAAAAGTGCAACTTTTATTTAATAAGATTGAAAATGAAAACTCGTTGCAGTTATTATGACACAGGGAAAGAATTTCAAAATTTCCATCCAACAGATAGCAACTTTTCTTTTAGGGCTGGTAGTTTATTTGACTTAGGGGGAATTTTTTCTCTTTTGAAACTATTAGAAGACCAATTTCAGGATTTATCCAAGAAACAGAATTCGAATTATTTATGAGACAATCAGCCTCTGAAGAATGACATCCATACAATAAACTTAGCCTTCTGAGAGGAAAGGCTGCAATTTAAAACCTGTTGGAATGCAGCTTAGTGCCTGTTCTTTTTTCCTCACAAAATCCTGGGCTGTAGAAAATAAAAGTGGTAAATGTTATATAAATAGTGCATGACATTTGCAAAGGTTAAGAAGAGTCTCTTTACTCCTTTTCTTCTTTTCCCAAGTATTATATTTGAGCAGTGAACCCCAAGGTTTCAGTATTCAGGTACAAGCCTGCAGGTCAGATTACTGGCGATACTGAGGTAGATCAGGAATTTCCACCCTGTTTGTTCCTTGGAAGAAAGCAAAGCCTCACCAAGTAAGATTTTGCACAAATGTCGCCCTAGCAAGGGGTGATGTGGCATTCCTCCAAGGGGTCTCAGTGCTGCTGAATTTGCACAAGGCAAACTTGGCTTTGTCTTTAGTTTCCATAACGAATACAGGCACAGTTTAGAGGCTCTGCTTTACAAAACAAGCCTCATTCCATCTATTTGTAGTAAGTCTCTGATTTTTTTTCCCCTTTAATCCTCCTTTTCAAGTGCCTAAACAAAGACGTAGGGTGTTTCTGCTACCAAATCTGTGAAAAACATTCAGTGTCCAGGATATCTGACCAGTTAAGGTGTTGGGTTTTCTAAGCCATAAACAAGAACTAAAGTTGGAACTAGAGACCCATCCAAGAGGCCATATGAGTCCTACCCTGCCTCTAGGCCAAGCGGAATTTAAGCCTGAAAAAAAACTTTGAAGTCTGCAGGGAATAAGGATCTAACAGTTCCTTCCTTAGGGACCCATCAGTGGCTCCTCAAACTTTGGCGGAGGAAATCCTCCCTAATATCTAGTTTACTTCAGTTTGCTCTCTGTGTCTTCCCCAGAAAGGGTCAGCCTCCCTCTCAGTGGAGAGGGAACACCAGACTTTCTGAACTGCATCCACATTCATGCAGAAGTATGGATTTGGGGTTCCAGGAGATTGCTTGACCAAGATGTAACAATTGTCCATAATAAATCACTCATGAGTCCTCACTATGTAGTGGTTTTTGTGAATTAACTGGGAACTCAGAGTCCAGTTCTCCAATGGAAGCAGGCCTTTGTAAGCAAGGTTTCTTCTCTGGCTCACAAATATTTACACAGCTCATTTATCCCACATATACCCTCCGATAGGACACATGCACATCTCAGGGTTGGTAGGTAATTGTGAATACCTGAATATTGATTGACAAATGGCTGTTGACAGGTTGGTTTCATGGAAAGCCATCTGGCTCTTTCTGAGTCTTTGGTTAACCTTGAACAGTTCCCTCACCCCTTGCCCTCACTCTCCTTTGCCCACTTAGCACATCCCTTACTGTACTAGCCTCTGGACTTTAGCCAGCCTTGCCGTACCTTCCACTGTGGCTCACTTTGGGTCCTCTGGTGCTTTGGTTGGTCCTATCTGCTACCCTGATTGCTGGTCCAAGGTCCTATTTCAGCTGTGCCCCAAACTGTCTTCTCCTATTCTGCTTCCTAGTCTTTGAAAACCTATTCAGAGATGAACCAGAGCCAATTATCATACCTCACAGTAAAGATGGTCAGGGCCACCCAGGGTCCAAGACTCTGGGTCTATAGATAGTGAATTGTATGGACACAGGAAGCTGTATTTGGCAGCTACTATATGCTTGATAGTAACTAGAGTCTGTTTGGGCCACTTAGATTTGGTCATGAAGGATGCAGGCTCCCTACCCTAAGTCCCTACCCTCAGCTTTATCAGCTGGATGTCACTGAGTGGTGGGTTCTACAACATGGGATACTGTGGCTGACTGACTCTTAGATAACATATAGTTGCACAAGCAGAGCAAGAAGGAAAAAGAAAATCCAGAGAGCTGAGGAGCACGGCATCTTTATTTGCAAATTCTTTTGGCCGATGGTACTGAAAACTGAGGGTTTTTTCTTGAAAACAAATAAATATGGAAATAAGGAGCTAGCCCCTCCGTGTGTGTGAAGCTTTTTCCGCTTTCTTCCCCAGTGTACCTGGCCACAGCCTTCCATAAGCCCTTGTCCCTTACTCTAGATCTGGCATGTGCCTGCTCCATTGTCTGGTTTAGTTCTAGACTAATTGTATTCACTATGTGGATTTCACTTTCATTTTTTCAGTAATTTTTTTTACAATTGCAAAAATAGATATGGTACTGATTGATGGAAAAGTACAGACATGCTCAAAGAAAAAATTAAATCACCCATAATTCTATCACTTGGAGATAACCATTAAAAAACACTTTAGTTCATTTCTGTTTCGTTTTTTTTTTCCCTGAGCATACTTACACGTACTACAACTGTTTATAGAACAAGATTGCACTGTGTATATTTATTTATAACTTACTTTTTACATGTATTTGTTCATTGGATAAGACTAATTCCTAGTGAGTCTTTTTTTTAAGAATGAACAAGGAAGTAATGTTAAGACAGAAGCCAGAACAGTCATGTTCTCAAAGAAACCTAGAAAGTCACTCTTCAGAAAGAGAGAGAAACACAAATAAGCAGATGAGTAGGAAGAGGTCATGAGATTCTAGAGAACTGGAGAGAGTAACTTCCATTCTTTATGATTGCCTACTTGGAGTTCCAGTATCTTATGAATCCCAACTGACTTCCTCCCTTTGGGCTCAATGCTTTTGCCTTGTATCTCCCTAATAAATTTCTCCAGTTTTTCTTAAGACTGTTTGAATGGGTTCTGTTTCTTACAGACAAAAAAAAAAATTCCTAACCATGGCAAATACCTGAAATACACTAGAGAAGATGCAGGTATAAGAAGGCAGATGGATAATGGCTTAAGTAAACAAGTGATTTTCGTCTTGAAGGTAGAACTTCCCCCCAAAGAGCCAATTCTATTCTTTCTGAAGCTTCTGTGCCATGTTACTACTTCTGATCCTCAGATGTGTAGATGAGAGATTTTATTTAACATACTATGACAGCCTGTCAAAAAGAATGACTGTAGTGTACCGTGTGGACTGAGCATCATGATTTGTTTCTCCCTAGAGTTGGATAATTGCCTTGTTTGTTCCTGTTGTCACTGGGACTAGGTACAATGATAAACGAAATCAGCATCCAAACTGGGATTGTTCAGCAGTCCTTATTATCACACGTTCATGTTATTAGCAAGCCTGTAGAACTCTGCAGCAGAGTTTCACCAGGGTAGGGTAGCTTTCTGTCAATGAGACCCTAAGAGCGCTCAAAGGTCTTTTCTAAATATACATTTAGTGCAGCTCCTTGGAACTTCTGTCTGCTAGATTGGATGCTGTCTGATGCATGAATCACTGAATAAAGCCAATGTGGTTTTCTTAATTTAAAAAAAAAATAGCACAGCCCAGGGCACTGCTGGAGTTCATATGGAATTCTGATGAAGAGTCTCTCTTAGGTATCCTGTGACCTAGGTTCACAGATACATTGTACTTGATACTTTTTACTCCATTGAGTTTTGTACAAACCCATCCTTTATTCAGATAGCACCATCTCAGAGAGTCCTTCCCTAATCTCTCTGTATAAAAAAGCACTTCTCTCCCTCACCTGCCTCCTCTTTCTCTTCCTTTCTCTCTTTTTAATATCACTTAGTACCAGCTGACATAATAATACCCTATGTACTGGTTGTCAGTCTATCCCAAATGGATTTCAGTTTCTTGAGGACAGGAACTCTACCTGATTTACTATTGATTGTACCATAGAGCCAGGCGCATAATAGACCCTTATCAAATATTTGTTGAATGAGTGAACTCCTAGACATAGCAGCCTCAATCTTGGCAGGGATTAAATTCCTGACAGAATGGGATGCCATAGTGTTTTCCTTTCCTCAAATTATACAAATTCCTACATAGATTTGGGCAAATCCAAAGGTTTTCCCACCTCTTTTCAGACTCTTTAAAGATCCAAAGAACTCTTTGGATCACTGAGCTTCCTCTCTTTTTAGCCTTAGCTCTTAAACACTATAGCCAGCTATTTCTTCTAAATTAAAAATGGAAGGAGGCAGCACGTGGGTTTCATTTCCATAATGCCATAATTCCCAGCCCTGGGACACCTCCTACCACAAAGTGCCTCTAATTACCACAAGGGAACATCATTAAAACTTCAGAGAAAGAATCAGTTTAATTCATTTGAAGTTTTAAATAAACATCGGCCACATGTGACAAAATCAAACAAACAACCATGCAAGTATCAAAATGGTAAAAATCCTAGGAGCCCTCCTCTAATGGATTTCAGGGGTGAGATCCACAATTCTAAGCTGCAGTTAGTGTGATATATGTCTACTATACATTTCCAAAATGACTCACCTTTGAATTTTCTCTAATTTACACACTTCACCTACTCTCCTTCCAAATTACCAGGTCAAAAAATGCCTCTCATTTTCCTCTGTTAATATGCTGCTTTGCCCATTAAGCTTCACATATTAAGTTTTAGCTTATCGGCTTCAGTGACACTCAATGATCCCAAAGCAGGGTGGAATAAAATATGTGTTTTTCCTAGGTACCTTCATGCCTGGATTGCAGTTTCTAATCTCTGAACTATTGCTTGCTCTACATCTTTGTCTTGTGGAAGAGCTATTGATCTGTAATCACACCATTGCATTTTCCTCCTGCTCATAAAATCCCAGGGATGTTCTAATTAAGGATAGGCTCTGGCTACAAATGACAGAAAAGGCAGCACCGAGGTATTCAAATAGAATTCAGACCTTTGGTCGTTCACACCCTGGGCAGTTGGGAAGCAGGCATGTTTTTAAACTCTCCTTAATCACTCAGCCAGGTTCTACTGTGTACCAAAGGCAATAAGACTGAATAAATAGGAAAACAAATAAATAAATGCAAATTAGGTTCTTGTGTTATTGCAGATAACGCTGTTGATCCCATGGTATACAATTTGTGAGTTATGAGTGGCAGCATGAGGTAGCAGGAACACACTGGCTCTGATGTCAAAACAACCTTCGTATCTTTGAATCCAGACTCCTCCTCTACCAGCTGTATGCTAATTTTCTCTCTAAGCCTCAGTTTCTTTATCTATAAAATAAAAGTAGTTCCACTTAGCTCACAGACTTGTTGTGATGAAAATTGATTACATTGTGTATAAAGAGGTCCTGCAATGTGGGCTCAACTATTGATAGTCAATGCCCTTACTTCAGATTCCCATACTCAAGACTACAAGTCTCAATCTGTATGTTCTTCTCATTCAAAGAAATAGGGAAAAAATTTTTGAAACATCGAGATGCCTGAAATTGGTCATAAGAATAAGAATGAGTTGCTGTAAAGACCTGATAAAAAGTTGTGCGGCAGAGTTGAACTTGGCCAGGAGAATGAGTGGGTTACCTTGATAAAAGATGGGAGTCTCCTTCTCTAGGTCAAGATTATCCAGGCAGAAGGAAAGCTTTTCAGTAAACATAACCAGAGCTCTTCAACACCAAGCAATGAGGATGGAATGGAGTCTACTGGATGTGGCCATCTCAGGTAATAAGATGACCAGTGTAGAGACTGGGAGTCAGGCTACAGCAGGGGACTAAAGTAGTAGGAGAGGAAGAAGCAAAATTAACAAGTGGGAACTATTCTTTCGAGTACCTGAGTTGTGAAAGAGAAGTAATTCTCACCTTCCTCATTTTGAGGACTAGAAATTTTCATGCCAGAAATAGTGCAAATGGGAGTGCTGAGCTATATAAAAGGTCTCAATTATTAAGACAGTCTTCCCCCTTGCCCCTGCTCTCAGCAGTTCCTCAGCTGTTGTTTTTTGGGTACACTGGCTTGCTTGAATTTTCCTTGCCTCTCTGAAAACTTCTGGACCTCATTTGCCTGATATTGGCTCCTGCCTGGGATCACCCCTCCAGGATATTGTGAGGGTGGCAGGAGCTTGGAGTCAGGAATGAGGCAGACCTGGTTGGTATCCTACCCCTGGGTTGTGCAGGGCTAAAATCTAAAAATATCTCTTTGTGCCTCAATTTCCCCAAAAATAAAATGGGGAAAACAGTTTGATAGAGGTATTTTGAAAACTAAATGAGTAAATAACTATAAAACACTCAGAATTGTGATTGGCATATTAAGTGCTCAGTAAGTATCAGCTGGTATTGTGCTGACCTGTGTGCCTAAGCCTCTGATGAGACCCTAGTCTGTCTGACTCTGCATTCTGTCCTGCCCTATTCTACTACATAATGCTATAATAATTCTCGTTTCTCTCTGCCAACCTGAGCCAACCTCTCTCTTGCCTGACTCTCCATCTCCAGTTCTGTTTAGTCCTGTTTCCAACCCAGGCCTTATGCCACTGAAGTATCCTATAGTGATAACAACTATTTCAGGTGCCATTTATTATTCCTTAGCACATGCCAGGCATCATGCTAAGAGTTTTACATACATGTAATCCTCACAAATCCACGAGATAGCAGTTATTAATGAGGAACACGCCAGTGAACAACACAGTCAGGATTTGAACTCAGTTCTGTGTATTTCCTCAACCACACTCCTAACTCCCAGGTTGCATTTCCTCTAGAGGTTGTTCAGGTATCTTGTTCCTACTAGAGCCTGTATTCCCTTGTTATTTCTCCTTTAAATTAGATTTAGGTGTTTGTGTGGTAGATTATATTAGCAGCTACAAATTCTCCCACAATTTCTTTAAATCCATCAGGAAATTAAATTTATTATTTTACTCCTAAACCTAGACTGGCCTGTGACTTGCTTTGGTTGATGGGTACAGATACAACCCTGTGGTTGTTCCAAGTATAGGCCTTGAGAAGCTCTGCACACTTCCACTCACTCTTTTGGCCCCTGCCACCATTATCATGTGAACAAGTCCTGGAAAATAAGATACTGTGTAGAGGAAAACCAGAGCACCGCAGCCAAAAGTCCATCAACCTCAGCTGACCTGGCAGCCAGTCACAGAACTGCAATGAGCTCCAGCCAAGAGCAGCCAAGTATGACCCAGATCATTGGAACAGCCCAGGTGAGCGCAGCCCAAATTACCAATGTGCAAAAGCATAAACCATAAGTCTGTTCTCTATGGACAAGGGGAAAGGGGAGAAGAGGGTGAGATATATGGAAAGAGTAACATGGAAACTTACATTACCATGTGTAAAATAGATAGCCAACGGGAATTTGCTGTATGGCTCAGGAAATTCGAACAGGGGCTCTGTATCAACCTAGAGGGGTGAGATGGGGAGGGAGATGGGAGGGAGGCTCAGAAGGGAGGGGACATATGTATACCTATGGCTGATTCATGTTGAGGTTTGACAGAAAACAGCAAAATTCTGTAAAGCAATTATCTGTCAATAAAAAATTAAAAAAAGAAGAGCATAAACCAGACAAATACTTATTGTTTCAAGTCACTGCATTTTGGGGAGATCTGTTATGCAGCAAAAACTCAGTGATACTATCTGCAAGTATTTTTAAAAAATCACTAGTTCATTTCCTTGTCTTCTGTTGGAGTTCCTGTTTACCACTCAGTCTCAGATACTGATCTTCCTGGTCCTTGCCTTTGTACTGCTCTTGACTGGGCCTTGGGCAACAGATAAACAGTATAAAAGATTCCACTAGCACTCCAGAAATACACTTCTTTGATGAGATCCAAACCTACTCTCTTTATACCAGATTTCATGCTATGACAGATTGCATTATGATAAAATACCCATGTAATAACCAAACATGGAATAAAATAATTGAATTCAATTGCTAATAACAGAGATCCTAATGCAATTTAAATGCACATAGATTTCCACCCCCTTTTTAAGTTACTTTGGTCAACCTAAGGTTAATATCAAGGCTCCATGAAGTCATCAGGGACCCATGCTCCTTCTGTCTTTAAGTTCTGCCACACATCACTTTCATAATCCAGATTGGCAGCTGGTTTTCGCCATTGCATCTGGATTCCAAGCAGAAGGCAGGAGGACGTGAGCCTTTCCCCACCCAATCCTCCCACCATTAAGGTCTCTGCCTACCTAATACTACTCTTCACTTCTAACTGGCCAGCACTTCAGTCACAGGACTACATATCACTTCATATGGAGCTAGGAAATATAGCCCAGGTTCTGTTACTAAGGAGGAAGAGTGAATGAACATAGGGAGACAACTAGAAAAATCTGCAACAAGTGCATTTCATTATCATCTTGACTAGGTACCAGGTTGTTGGCAGTACAGACCAATTAGGCAGTCTGTTAATAAAAGTCTGAGGTTTAATATGGAGGCATTGTGAAAGCCTCATAATCTGTCAAAAGGCATTGAAAATAATGTGAATAGTAATATTCATTTCATGGAGAGGGCTGATAAGGATACTGTTGCCATGAGTCAAAATCTCAAGTATTAATTCCAACATCTGAAGTGTTTATCCAGCAATGATTGAGGTAGTTATCAGCAGCAATTTGTAGCCCAAACTACCTCTGACATCTAGACCTTTATATCCAACTCAATATCTTCTGGATGTTTTAACGAAGCACAAATCCAGCTTGTTCAAAACTAAAGTCATTTTGTTCCCCAAACATCAGTCCTTCTCTAGGATGTCTCATCTCAGTGAAGGATACCACTGTTCACCCAAATGCTCAAGCCGGAATCCCTGATCTTACCTTTCCTTTAGCACCACTCAGTCACCATCCTGCCAGTGTTTACTCCTAATACTTGTTGAATCCATCTACTTCTCTGTCCATCACCTAGACTACTATCTTAATCAACAAACTCCATCTCTTGTCTGGACAACTATAAAGCTTACCAGTTGGTCTCCCCACATCAATTCCTGCCATACCTCCAACTCATTTTCTACTTTGCAGCCAAAATATTTACTTTGAAACATAAATGAAATCGTACCACACCCCAGCATAAAACTCCTTGATGATTTTCTATTACCTTTAGCATTCACACCCAAATCCTTTAGATGATTTACAAAATTACATATATCTTCAGCTCATCCTGTTCCCTAGTTGCACTCAATTTTTTTGGTCTAGTAATACCAGCCTTTCCCAGTTCATCAAATATGCCAATTTCTCTCCAACTTTGGAGCCTTTACAGATGGTGTTCCCTTGCATAGAGTGTTCTTACTCTCCTCCTTCACCAATTAATGCCACTTTCCACCCGACTGTCCAGAACTCAGTTCAAATGCCTTCCTCAAGAAAGGGAATTAATCAAACTAGTGCGAGTACCTCTGTTAGAGACTCTACTATTATGGCACACCTTTATTCTGTGGTCTTTTTCACAACAATGATTGAGTAATTGTGTCCTCTGGCTCCCTCACTAGAAAGGATGTTCCATGAAGACAGCATCATTTTCTGTCTTATTCATAGCTGTTCCTTCAGTTCCTAGTATAGTGATTAACATGACGCTTTCAACACTTTAAATATAAGTCAATTAAAGAATGAGTGAACAAATGAGTGGAGGAATACCTTACAAGCAGAAGGTATCTTCATCCCAGGGAAGCCAGCAACAGACATAGTCATGAGAGAAGACTCAATCGCTGGGGAGGTTAGCATAAAGAGGATACACAGAAATGGGATCAATATTTAATACTTTTATATACTCTGAAGTCAGAGGTGGACAAGCAGCATTTTTTAACTTTTTATTTTGTATTGGAGTATAGCCAATTAACAGTGGTATGATGGTTTCAGGTGAACAGTAAAGGGACTCAGCCTTTATATATATATACATGTATTCATTCTCCTCCAAACTCCCCTCCATCCAGGCAGCCACATAACATTGAGTGGACTTCCCTGTGCTATACAGAAAGTATTTATTGGTTATTCATTTTAAATATAGCAGTGTGTACATGTTGATCTCAAACTCCCTAAAGATATCCCTTTCCCCCATCCTCCTTGACACCCACAACCATAAGTTCATTCTCTAAGTCTGTGAGTCTATTTCTGCATAATCATTTTAATGGCAGTATAAACTCCTTTCATAACACCTTGTCCTTGGAAAGGAACATCTGAATTTTGGGTACCATTTCTTTTCCTTCATCTTGCAGCCTTTTATTAGATTACATAGTATGACTAGGCAAATCACAAGAGCTTCTTACAGCCATGTAGAGGTGATCTAACTGGCATCAGTTCAGTTCAGTTCAGTCACTCAGTCACGTCCAACTCTTTGCGACCCCATGGACACCAGGCCTCCCTGTCCATCACCAACTCCTGGAGTTTACCCAAACTCATGTCCATCGAGTCGGTGATGCCATCCAACCATCTCATCCTCTGTTGTCCCCTTCTCCTCCTGCCCTCAATCTTTCCCAGCATCAAGGTCTTTTCAAATGAGTTTCATCTCTTCGCATGAGGTGGCCAAAGTATTGGAGTTTCAGCTTCAGCATCAGTCCTCCCAATGAACACTCAGGACTGACCTCCTTAAGGATGGACTGGTTGGATCTCCTTGCAGTCCAAGGGACTCTCAAGAGTTTCTCCAGCACCACAGTTCAGAAGCATCAATGCTTTGGTGTTCAGCTTTCTTTATAGTCTAACTCTCACATCCATACATGACTACTGGAAAAACCATAGCTTTGACTAGATGGACCTTTCTTGGCAAAGTAATGTCTCTGCTTTTTAATATCCCGTGTAGGTTGATCATAACTTTCCTTCCAAGGAGTATGCATCTTTTAATTTCATGGCTGCAGTCACCATCTGCAGTGATTTTGGAGCCCCCCAAAATAAAGTCAGCCACTGCTTCTACTGTTTCTCCATCTATTTGCCATGAAGTGAAGGGACTGGATGCCATGATCTTAATTTTCTGAATGTTGAGCTTTAAGCCAACTTTTTCACTCTCCTCTTTCACTTTCATCAAGAGGCTCTTTAGTTCTTCTTCACTTTCTGCCACAAGAATGGTGTCATCTGCATATCTGAGGTTATTGATATTTCTCTGGCAATTTTGATTCTAGCTTGGACTTCCTCCAGCCCAGCGTTTCTCATGATGTACTCTGCATATAAATTAAATAAGCAGGGTGACAATATATAGCCTTGACATCCTCCTTTTCCTGTTTGGAACCAGTCTGTTGTTCCATGTCCAAGTCTAACTGTTGCTTCCTGACCTGCATACAGTTTTCTCAAGAGGCAGGTCAAGTGGTCTGGTATTCCCATCTCTTTCAGAATTTTCCACAGTTTATTGTGATCCACACAGTCAAAGGCTTTGGCATAGTCAATAGAGCAGAAATAGATGTTTTCTGGAACTCTCTTGCTTTTTTGATGATGCAGCAGATGTTGGCAATTTGATCTCTGGTTCCTCTGCCTTTTCTAAAACCAGCTTAAACATCTGGAAGGTCACGTATTGCTGAAGACTGGCTTGGAGAATTTTGAGCATTATCTTACTAATGTGTGAGATGAGTGGAATTGTGCAGCACTTTGAGCATTGTTTGGCATTGCCTTTCTTTGGGATTGGAATGAAAACTGACCTTTTCCAGTCCTGTGGCCACTGCTGAGTTTTCCAAATTTGCTGGCATATTGAGTGCAGCACTTTCACAGCATCATCTTTTAGGATTTGAAATAGCTCAACTGGAATTCCATCACCTCCACTAGCTTTGTTCATAGTGATGCTTCCTGAGACCCATTTGACTTCACATTCCAGATGTCTGGCTCTAGGTGAGTGATTACACCATTGTGATTATCTGGGTCCTGAAGATCTTTTTTGTATAGTTCTTATGTGTATTCTTGCCAGCTTGTCTTAATATCTTCTGCTTCTGTTAGGTCCATACCATTTCTGTCCTTTATTGAACCTATCTTTGCATGAAATGTTCCCTTGGTATCTCTAATCATCTTGAAGAGATATCTAGTCTTTCCCATTTTATTGTTTTCCTCTATTTCTTTGCACTAACTACTGAGGAAGCCTTTCTTATCTCTCCTTGCTAATCTTTGGAACTCTCCATTCAAATGGGTATATCTTTCCTTCTCTCCTTTGCTTTTTGGTTCTCCTCTTTTTTTTTTTTTTTCCATTTATTTTTATTAGTTGGAGGCTAATTACTTTACATCATTACAGTAGTTTTTGTCATACATTGAAATGAATTAGCCATGGATTTACATGTATTCCCCATCCCAGTCCCCCCTCCCACCTCCCTCTCCACCTGATCCCTCTGGTCTTCCCAGTGCACCAGGCCTGAGCACTTGTCTCATGCACCCAACCTGGGCTGGTGATCTGTTTCACCCTAGATAATATACATGTTTCAATGCTGTTCTCTTGAAACATCCCACCCTCGCCTTCTCCCAGAGTCCACAAGTCTGTTCTATACATCTGAGTCTCTTTTTCTGTTTTGCATATAGGGTTATTGTTACCATCTTTCTAAAGTCCATATATATGTATTAGTATACTGTAATGGTCTTTATCTTTCTGGCTTACTTCACTCTGTATAATGGGCTCCAGTTTCATCCATCTCATTAGAACTGATACAAATGAATTCTTTTTAATGGCTGAGTAATATTCCATGGTGTATATGTACCACAGCTTCCTTATCCATTCATCTGCTGATGGGCATCTGGGTTGCTTCCATGTCCTGGCTATTATAAATGTGATTCTCCTCTTTTCACAACTGTTTGTAAGTATTCCTCAGACAGACGCTTTGCTTTTTTGCATTTCTTTTTCTTGTGGATGGTCTTGCTCCCTGTCTCCTGTACAAGGTCACAAACCTCTGTCCTTAGTTCATCAGGCACTCTATCAGATCTAGTCCCTTAAATTATTTCTCACTTCCACTGTATAATAGTTAGGGATTTGAATTAGGTCCTACCTGAATGGTCTAGTGATTTCCCCCACTTTCTTCAATTTAAGTCTGAATGTGGCAATATGGAGTTCATGATCTGAGCCACAGTTAGCCCCCAGTCTTGTTTTTGCTGACTGTATAGAGCTTCTCCGTCTTTGGCTGCAAAGGATATAATCAGTCTGATTTTGGTGTTGGCCATCTGGTGATGTCCATGTATACAGTCTTCTCTTGTGTTGTTGGAAGAGGGTGTTTGCTCTGACCAGTGCGTTCTCTTGGCAAAACTCTATTAGCCTTTGCTCTGCTTCATTCTGTATCCCAAGGCCAAATTTGCCTATTACTCCAGGTGTTTCTTCCTACTTTTGTATTCCAGTCCCCTATAATGAAAAGGACATCTTTTTGGGGTGTTAGTTCTAAAAGGTCTTGTAGATCTTCATAGAACCATTCAATTTCAGCTTCTTCAGCATTACTGGTCAGGGCATAGACTTGGATTACCGTGATATTGAATGGTTTGCCTTGGAAATGAACAGAGATCATTCTGTCATTTTTGAGACTGCATCCAAGTACTGACTGCATTTCAGACTCTTTTGTTGACCATGATGGCTACTCCATTTCTTCTAAAGGATTCCTGCCCACAGTAGTAGATATAATGGTCATGAGTTAAATTCACCCATTCCAGTCCATTTTAGTTTGCTGATTCCTAGAATGTCAACATTCACTCTTGCCGTCTCCTCTTTGACCACTTTCAATTTGCCTTGATTCATGGACCTAACATTCCAGGTTCCTATGCAATGTTGCTCTTTACAGCATTGGACCTTGCTTCTATCACCAGTCACATCCACACCTGGGTGTTGTTTTTGCTTTGGCTCTGTCCGTTCATTCTTTCTGGGGTTATTTCTCCACTGATCTCCAGTAACATATTGAGCACCTACCTACCTGGAGAGTTCATCTTTCAGTGTCCTATCTTTTTGCCTTTTCATACTGTTCATGGGGTTTTTAAGGCAAGAATACTGAAGTGGTTTGCCATTCCCTTCTCCAGTAGACCACATTTTTCAGAATTCTCCACCATGTCCTGACCATCTTGGGTAGCCCTATACGGCATGGCTTAGTTTCATGGTGTTAGATAAGGCTGCGGCCCATGTGATTAGATTGTCTATTTTTCTGTGATTGTGGTTTCAGTCTGTCTACCCTCTGATACCCTCTCTCAGCACCTACCATCTTAGTGGAGGTTTCTCTTACCTTGGACTTGGGGTATCTCTTCACGGCTGCTCCAGCAAAGCGCAGCCGCTGCTCCTTACCTTGGACATGGGGTATCTCCTCACTGCCGCCACTCCTGACCTTGGACGTGGGGTGTATCTTCACAGCTGCCACTCTTGACCTTGGACATGGGTTATCTCCTCTTGGCCACTTACTGCTCCAGTGCCACACTCTAACTGGCATACACAATGATTATCTCTGAGGTGTTGGCCATTGACAAACAGCAGTTTATAATGAGCAAGTAACTCAAACAGGGGCCTCATACTCATCCCAGCTAGGACCACCTAGGACCAGTTCTATGTCCTTATACAGAGCTGACAGAAATTAGATAGACAAGTATAACCAGAAGCATCCTGCTACATCAACTTATCCTTACTAAAATTTAACTCTGTGAGAACAGGAGTTTAGGGTTTATTCATTGAGTATTCCAAACACTTGTAATGGTGCCTGGCATAGCATCAGTGCTCAGAAAACCTTTGTTGACTGAATCTCAACATGTATGCCCACAAGTAGGAAAGAAAGGAGTTAGCAGCCACAAATTCAAAGCAGGCTCAAGAGTCAGTGGTTGGTTGAATGATCTTCAGGCTAGCGCTAAAACACACATATACACACACACAGGTATTTTAAAGGGGACACTGGTCACTGTGCAGTCTTTAGTCTTTTTGACCCAAGCACAGAAGTTAGAGAGTGTCACACTTTAATCACCCTTTTGACACCTTTTACTACTTCCCCCACTTTTGTCAGTTTGCTTTAAGTATAATTTTTCAACACTAGTTGGTACCCTCCCCTTTTAGACCACATTCTTATATTATCTGAACCACACCACAAACCAATGAGTAAGGAGTTTTCAGTTTCATTTGGCGCATAAAAGAACTGAGCATCAGAAACATTGAGACAGTGGCCCAAAGTAGCTCACAAAATGACACAGGTAAGTCTTAACATGGTCTTCTGCTTCCAAATTCTATTATTCTTATACTGTTTTCATTTCTGGGTAATGGTCACAGCAAAAAAAAAAAAAAAAAAAATACATCCAAAATCAGTGATTAGGTCTGGGGAAGGGGAAAACTATGTAACAAAGAGATCATCATTAGAAACCTGCCTATAACATTTGGACAGTTTCTGTCTCACTGTTTCTTTCACTATGGTTTGAAAATAATGCATGTGAATCTCACCTGAAGTTTACTGGTATTGTTATGGTAAACAAATGTCCTACACTGGCTAATATAAGATGTCTCTTTGGGAAAGATATTTACTTTCCCACAGCATGCTTCAGTACATTTCAAAGACCTAGTTCTCTAGGGCTCTGCTTCCAACTACTCGAACATAGCTCACAGAGAAGCAATTTCCTGGCTCTTCTACATGATTTTCTCTAATCTCCACTCTCTGTCTTACATTTGCCCTAGAGTCTTGCCTGCAGTATTTGTGCAGTCAGGATCAAGAAGTGGGCATTACAAAATCTCCTTATTCAAATAGAGATGAGATTTAGAGCCACCACTGATTCTATACAATCCCAGTAGATTAGAGCTAGGAGGTCTGAACCACAGTAACCAGACTGAAAGTAGATGCTATCCCCAGATCACTCTTCTGAGCTGGGAAGCTTGTTAAAATGCTGATTCTGAACCAGTTGTAATTGGGATAGGGTCTGAGACTCCTCATTTCTAACAAGCCTCCCAGCAGATGGCAATGCTGCCGATGTATGGACCTCACTAGGAGTAGGAAGTTCTTAAACTAGATGAACACAGCTCCCCACCCAGTTACATGCCTTGATTGTAACAGTACTTCTTAGCATGTCACAGAATATCATTGTGTATTTGTAGGACTATTTGAATATTAACTATTACCCCAGAAATGTTAATTGTTGAGATTATACCACTCAAAGTCTAGTTAGGGAACAAGAGACCACATCAGATGGTTCAATAGGATTTTAATTTTAGGAGACTAGTTACAAAGGTGTTGAAGAAGTTGAAACAACCCAGAATTAAGAAAGAGAAGGAAACCACTACCATCCTAGGGATGGTAGAGCAAAAAAAGCAGGGACTGTTACATGATTCCAAATTGCGGGCTGCCTAGTAAGAGGAGAACTCATGATAGAAACTGTCTGGCAGAAAGCAGGACACAGAGGAGATGTAGTAACTTCTCAAGGCAGGAGATGGGGACATCATGAGAAATACCATTGCTTCTCCTCTTCTTCCTGCTTTATTACATTCTTCTAATGTCTCCCATTGTCTGAATCTAGCAAGAAGCCACTTGGCAATGAAACTTGGAAAACATAGTTTGGAGCAGAAAATCAGGAAATGAACCTGTTTGCAAAAACTGGACAATGGGGCCATATCTGCATAGTATAGTGCCTAACATACAGTAGAATTTAGTAAATATTTATTGAAAGATTGAACAACTAAAGGAGAAGAAAAAGCCAGATACCCTTCTTACACACACAAATGTACCACAGAGACATATACTTGCATTTATTAAAACTATGATACTAGTCATCTGTGGACACTCGCCTATTGAAATGCTTGGTTTCTATGTCATCCAAAGTTACCATCATGCTAAACTCTAGCCAATGGGGGTGAATAGTTATCCTAGAGCAGTGAATGTGATTAAACAGCTTCCACAGTTGATGAAATTCCTTTTCTAGTAGACTGTGGTCCGGCCTTAAGAGAATAGGGTAATGAACATAAAATACTCCCAGAATAATTTTTTGCCACCCATATTAGGGAAGATATCAATAATGGTGGTACAGGAGCATCATCCACAACCAATGAAACCTTATAATGGAACAAACAATTCACCATTAAGCTGAAACTTAGCTTCCCCTAAATACAGCATTCTGCTAATCATTCCCTTATAGGACAAGCTGAACCAATTTTTCTGACTAACTGGCTCTCAGCACAGACTGCAGAAATCCCTCAAAATAACTGCCACCATTTATTGAGAACTTATGTGCCAGATACTATTGGTGGCTAAAATTTTGCATCCTGTATCTCATTTTGTCCTCACTGCAAGTCAATGAAGTTGGTACTATTCTCATTTCCATCTTACAAGAAAAGAAGCTGAGTTTTTCTGCTCAAGATCACACAGCACATAAGCAGCAGAGCTGGTTTCAAACCCAGGCAATGTGACTGCAAAGCCACTTCTCATCTCTGATTCACCTAGGAAGAGTCATAAGAGCAGGGATTCCCTCACATGGGTTTAGGTACATTCTTTCATTCTTCATAGCACAGCAAAGTTTTGACGCTACAAAGTAGACTGATATTTCTCACATCTGCATGTGTGTGCCATTCTCAGCTTGTATATGTCACCTGGGCTTACTGACTTAAGGAACTTTAGATGTTCAGTAACTCTTGATGATCTAGAATACTTTTCCAGGAGATCTGAAGCAGAGACTAACATCAGTTCTTAGATTTGTAGTGGCATTCTGAAGTATAGCTACACAAAATAGAGTGAAACTGTATCTTTTGAGCAGCCTCTGTCATTCCTTTGGTGATAGAAAGTGACTATGACACTGTGCCATCAACTCTGACCCACCTGACCAAAGTCCATGAAGCTCAGCTATTTTCCCTGGCAGCCTACTTATCATCTGTCAGAGCCAAGCTTTACTGGGAAGGACAGACAATCTAGAAGAGCTGTCAAATGAGATTTAGACTTCAGATTTTTTACTGGACATTTCTCCTATGTCAGCTATCTTTAAGAGTACAGGTGCCACCCTGTAAGGTATCCTAAATCTCACCAGAGCCCAGGGGTAGGGGGCAGGCCAGAAACCCTTCCAGTGATCACACTAAGCCTCCTTACCTTCCCTCTTTCAGGGGCTTCCGATAGGTCCTTTCAGTAGAGCAAAGGGGAAAAAATATAGGTGCTCTCTTTCTCCTTGCTGGAAAGTTTTAGAAAAGTTATCAACATTGACTTGAGAAAGTTCCCATTTTCATGACTATAACTGTGGCATTAAAATCTTTGATAATCCAAGAAAGTCTAAATCTATTAATTACTAGTTGTTTATTGAGCACTGGGGAAAGGGTAGAAGAGACATAATCCTGCCCTCAAAGAGCATACAGCCTAGTTGGGTCATGTATCAGTTACACATTCCCACAGCAGTGCTGAATAACAAATGTATGCGAGCGTGAGTGCTTAGTTGCGTCTGACTCTTTGCGACCCCATGGACTGTAGCCCGCCAGGCTCCTCTGTTCATGGAATTCTCCAGGCGAGAATACTGGAGTGGGTGGCCATGCCCCTCTCCAGGGGATCTTCCCAACCCAGGAATGGAGAATAACAATTAATTACATGCAAAGTAAGCATTCATTGCACATATATCTGGGGTGGTCAGATAGATTTCCCAATCTTGGCTAGGTTCTCTCACATGTCTACAGATTGGCTGGCTATAGGCTAAGGTCAAATATGGCCTCAGCTAGGTTGATCAGGGTGACTCAACTCCCCTCCCATGCCCTTCCCGTAACAACAGCAGAGTACAAAAGCACGGGCAAAATGCACAAGTAGAATTAACCGTGACAAATCATGTGACCAAATCCAGATTCAGAGTGGAGAACAGAGTACATATTTAATGAAAGGTAAACAGCATCACGTGGCAAGGGGCACAGACACAGAAAAGTTTGAATCAGGCCTTAAATGGAACCAGTGTATAGCAGATGGCTAGGAGAGAAGAGAGTATATATGACCAAGCAGTTCTTAGCATTGCTTTCACAGTCTGGCCAGCTCTGACTTACAGCTCAAACTTCCTGTCTCCTTTCCCACCCATACCACTTTCTTCATCTCACTAAGGAAACTAGGTATTCTCATACTGCCTGGCCTAGGCCCATTTTTCTCTGCCTAGAAGACCCTATCTTTCCCCATCTCACCTGACATTTAACCAATAAATTGATACTCATTCCTCAGGCCTCAATTCAGGCCAAAATAACTCTAATAAATATTTTCTAATCTCTTGAATTTGAGTTAGGGGCCCATCTGTGTAACCTTCAGCATCCTGTTCTCACCTCATCATGGTACCTATGATCTGTATTGTCATTTATTGTATTTTTTAATAGATTTTTGGGCTGCACTGGGTCTTCATTGCTGTACACAGGCTTTCTCTAGTTGTGGTGAGCGTGGCTTCTCATTGCAGTGACTTCTCCTTTGGAGTATGGGCTACAGGGCACGCAGGCTTCAGTAGTTGCTACATGTGGGCTCTAGAGTGAGCAGGCTCAGTAATTGCGGCTCGCAGACTCTAGAGTGTGGGCACAGTCATGGCACACAGGTTTAGCTGCCCTGCAGCACCTGGGATCTTTCTGGACCAGGGATTGAACCTGTGTCCCTGAATTGGCAGGTGGATTCTTAACCACTGGACCACCAACGAAATCCCCCTTTATTGTCTACATGACTCCTTCTTCCATTATACCATATCTTCTAAAGGGGGCGGGGAGGGACTGCAGGTGAGTCTGGCACAGCCTTTTGTTCAGAGCAATAAAATCAGTAAGTGTGAGATGATTGAAACCACTCAGAGCCTTGGCACCAATGGGTGGGGAGAAAAAGGGCAGGAAACAAAGCATTCAAGGAGTGAGGAGGCAGCTTCTTCTTAAAACAGTTAAATGGGAACGGTGTAGGTTAGAGAGCTAAAAGAAACATGTAGATTACATGGATTAAAGTACCACTGAAAGTTTTTGAGAAAGAGCGGGTGGGGAAGGTATGTGTTCAGCAGATACTCAAGAACAGCTCTGTCCAACAGAAATAAAATGTAGTCAAAAATGTGGACCCATTTAGGTAATTTTACCTTTTCTGAAAGCTACATTTTAAAAAGTGAAAATAAAACAGGTGACATTCATTTTAATAACATTTATCCTAACTCATCAAAAATACTAACATTTCAATGTGTAGTCAATATAAAAAATAGTAATGAGGTAATTTTGTTTCATTTTTTCATACTACATCTTTGAAATCTAATGTGTATTTTACACCTAATGTATCTCTCAATTTAAACTAGCTACATTTTGAGGGCTCAATAGACATAGTGGCTAGTGACTACTGTGTTGAACAGTTAAGCTCTTGGGGCAAAGAAATCATCTGGGAGTAACCCAGGATGATGATAGTCATGAAGTGATGACAGAATTGAGAGTGGAGAGAAAGGCAAGGGCATGACATTCCACTGGCAGAATTAGCATGTCTGTTTATCTAAGACAGCGCCTTTGAAATGGCATGTATATTTATACATTTGGCCTTCAGTCTGCATTGGAAAGAATTGGTTCACATACAAGCTGTGATTTTGTTTATATTTCTATTGTCAAAAATAGCTATTTGTTAGTGAAATCTACTACCTTCATCTAAGCCGTGAAGCTAATTTCCCTAGTGTGGAAGGCAAGATTTGTGAAATTCAAGCACACTTGGTGGAATTTAAACACATTTTTATGTACTTTGGGTCACAATCAATTCAATTCAACAATCAGTGAATGAGTTCCTGCTAATTGGGAGCTTGAACAACTCAGCAATTATCCTTGGGAAAAGAGTAAACAAGAGCATAATTTATTAATTTGTTATTTATTCTCCCAGTTATGTAATTAGATAACTGTTGCAGACTTATATTGTTGTGTATCTATATGATAAAAATGTGTATAGATATATTTTATTAGATTTTATTTTAAGCCATACATAGAGGTTATCTATTCTAAGTGTCCTTCCAATTCTCATTTCTCCATTTTACAAATTAAAATATTGTAAAAGAATAAAGGACTTGCCAAATATATCCAATGGATGATTTGATGACAGAACTCTTTATCCTCCAAGGAAAGTGCTTCTTCTGGGGTACCTTAGATTTTTACATAATGCACTGAGTTTTATAGGGTTTGTTAATTCCATCCATTTTACTTGAAAAAAGTTAAATATTTACATATATCAGGTTATATGTAAAGATATTTCTGTGACTCTTTGGCTATACATGTATAATAAATGAATAAAATATATTAATTTATTAAATGATGCCCTATCTATGGGAATATTTTAAGTATACGTTTCTATTAAAACAGATTTCAAGGCAAGACCTTAAGGCTTTTAAACAACACTAAATTTGATTTGTCCCCAAACTGCATCTTCATATGAGCAGATAACTCTCATACTGTTATGAGCATCTTTAACATATCTTTTTAACTGATCTGGATTGACTGTCTAGACTGTTTCAAGTTCCCTGGATAATTTCACAACTCCCTCTTTGCTCTGACAGTGTGTATGTGACCTTGAGTTAAATTAGAGAGCTTTTTTTTCTTCTAAATGTTTCATATGCACTACATACGTGATTTAATATTGGAGATTTTTGCTTTTAAAGTATATGAGGAAAATTTCCTGCTGAGCAATATTAAATATCACTTATCTGAGATCATCATGTTACATGACTGCACGTTTTCCAGCCCTTTCTATCTGAGAATGAATCCGTTATTATTGAAATTTAAAGAAATTAATGCATTTTTAATCAAATCAGTATACATTTGCAATAACAATCACACAGTCCATTTTGATTTGAGCACTGTGTTTTCCTGAAACTAATAAAGTTACTGTAGGTCAGAAAACAAACATTGAAACTTAACTAAATAGGTATGTCTGTGTTGCTAATAACAATGTTATTTCATCACAAGCATTTGATATGTCTCAAGGATTTGAATATTCTCTTGTTCTGTTTTTTCACATGATGATGTGAGTAATGAAAGATTCATAAATTAATTTAAAGCTTGTTTGCTTTCCCCCAACATTATGAAAAGGAAAGAACTTCAAATTTGAGACCCTTAGATCTCACAGGGAGTCTCCAATTTTGACACTGAGAAATTTATTTTCTTACAGTATATCAGCCTCTGAAAAGTAGGAATGCACCCAGAAGCATCCCATAACTTTAATTATATATGAAGCCACAGAATGTCTGATGCTTAGAAGTATTCTAATCCTATTAGAACTTAGTCTTTCAACTAAAAATTCAGTGGGGAACATGAACATATTTAAGTTCTTCTCCAGGTTTATTCACGTGTCCAGTTAGCATCTCTTGAGGTTCATTTCAGTTCAGTCGTTCAGTTGTCTCCGACTCTTGGCAATCCCATAGACTGCAGCACGTCTGGCTGTCCATCGCCAACTCCTGGAGTTTCCTCAGACTCATGTCCATTGAGTCAGTGATGCCATCCAACCATCTCATCATCTGTAGTCCCCTTCTCCTCCTGCCCTCAATCTTTCCCAGCATCAGGGTCTTTTCAAATGAGTCAGCTCTTCACATCAGGTGGCCAAAGTATTAGAGTTTCAGCTTCAGCATCAGTCCTTCCAATGAACACTTAGGACTGATCTCCTTAAGGATGGACTGGTTGGATCTCCTTGCCATCTAAGGGAGTCTCAAGAATCTTCTCCAACACCACAGTTCAAAAGCATCAATGCTTTGGCGCTCAAGTTTGTTTATAGACCAACTCTCACATCCATCCATGACTACTGGAAAAACCATAGCTTTGACTAGACGGACCTTTCTCGGCAAAGTAATGTCTCTGCTTTTTAATATGCTGTCTAGGTTGGTCATAACTTTTCTTCCAAGGAGCAAGTGTGTTTTAATTTCATGGCTGCAGTTAACATCTGCAGTGATTTTGGAGCCCCCCAAAATAAAGTCTGTCACTATTTCCACTATTTCCCCATCTATTTGCCATGAACTGACGGGACCAGATGCCATGATCTTAAATTTCTGAATGTTGAGTTTTAAGCCAACTTTTTCACTCTCCTCTTTCACTTTCATCAAGAAGCTCTTTAGTTCTTCTCCGCTTTCCTCCATGAGAGTGATGTCATCTGCATATCTGAGGTTATTGATATTTATCCCGGCAGTCTTGATTCCAGCTTGTGCTTCATCCAGCCCAACGTTGCTCATGATGTACTCTGTATATAAGTTAAATAAGCAGAGTGACAATACACAGCCTTGATGTACTCCTTTTCCTATTTGGAACCAGCCTATCGTTCCATGTCCTTTCTAACTGTTGCTTCCTGACCTGCATATAGGTTTCTCAAGAGGCAGGTCAAGTGGTCTGGTATTCCCATTTCTTTCCAAATTTTCCATAGTTTGTTGTGGTCCACACAGTCAAAGTCTTTAGCATAGTCAATAAAGCAGAAATAGATGTTTTTCTGGAACTCTGTTGCTTTTTTGATGATCCAGCAGATGTTGACAATTTGATCTCTGGTTCCTCTGCCTTTTCTAAAACCAGTTTGAACATCTGGAAGTTCACAGTTCATGTACTATTGTAGCCTGGCATGGAGAATCTTGAGCATTACTTTACTAGCATGTGAGATAAGTGCAATTGTGCGGCAGTTTGAACCTTCTTTGGCATTGCCTTTCTTTGGGTTTGGAATGAAAACTGAACTTTTCCAGTCCTGTGGCCACTGCTGAGTTTTCCAAATTTGCTGGCATATTGAGTGCAGCACTTTCACAGCATCATCTTTTAGGATCTGAAATAGCTCAACTGGAATTCCATCACCTCCACTAGCTTTGTTCATAGTGATGCTTCCTGAGGCCCACTTGACTTCACATTCCAGATGTCTGGCTCTAGGTTTTTGATCACACCATTGTGATTATCTGGGTCCTGAAGATCTTTTTTGTATAGTTCTTCTGTGTATTCTTGCCACCTCTTCTTAATATCTTCTGCTTCCATTAGGTCCATACAATTTCTGTCCTTTATTGTGCCCATCTTTGCATGAAGTGTTCCCTTGGTATCTCTAATTTTCTTGAAGTGAACTCTAGACTTTCCCATTCTGTTGTTTTCCTGTATTTCTTTGCATTGATAATTGAGGAAGGCTTTCTCATGTCGCCTTGCTATTCTTTGGAACTCTGCATTCAAATGGGTATATCTTTCCTTTTCTCCTTTGCCTTTCCTTTCTCTTCTATTCACAGCTGTTTGTAAGACCTCCTCAGACAACCATTTTGCCTTCTTGCATTTCTTTTCCTTGGGGATGGTCTTGATCCCTGCTTTCTGTACAATGTCATGAACCTCCATCCACAGTTCTTTGGGCACTCTAACAGATCTAATCCTTTGAATCTATTTGTCACTTCCACTGTATAATCATAAAGGATTTGATCTAGGTCATACCTGAATGGTCTAGTGGTTTTCCCTACTTTCTCAATTTAAGTCTGAATTTGGCAATAAGGAATTCATGGTCTGTGCCACAGTCAGCCACATATCCAGGTAGCATCTCTTTAGGTAAATTTCTACGAATTTGCCAACCTCATCATCCTTTTAGAATTCTACTGTATTTCCTTTATATAAATAAACATATGTTTGTTAAGGTGCTATTAAATGCAATGAGTTAGCCCTTGAAGCCTTAAAGCATTGCCCTTGGCTTTAGCTTTCAAAGATCTAGTGAGCATGTCTATACTCGCTCTGCTCAGACCCTTCGTGACTTTATAGACTTCAATCACATCCCTGCCAGCCTTCATTTTTCATATTATTCCTTCCAAACTAAAGACATCTGAGGGTTTGAAACATTTGGAAGCATTCCCTTTCATTTCCAGCCAAGACAAGAATAGAGGGTTCCATTGTGCTCTCAAGGGAAAAAAAGTTTATGTTTTTGGAACTTGGGGCTGCCTCCAAAAATGAGATCTTACAGAGTACATCTCTATAGAAGACTTACAAATGAGAGACACTTAGACCTACAAAATACCCAAAACCAAAAATCTACACTCTACCTCTTGCTGGCAGCCACCTTTCCAATCTGGGGATGCTGACCCATTTCTTTCTTTTGTATGCATAGAGGGAAACGTTGCCAGAACAGAAAAGTATACTGCCCCAAAAGAATTCTTCCACAAAATATCTTTTTATCTGTATCTTCCACATAGATGTTCCTGACTTCTTTTATTGAAATAATCCTATTGATTTTTTCCTGTAAGATTTTTTTCTCCTAGCATAAGTTGTAAAATGCAAATGCATCTGAGTTAATTTATCAGTTATCTAGATTTCATTGTGAACTGCTTTAATCAGATTACTTTCCTTACTGATACTCAGATAAGAACTGTAAGTTTTTGACTGGAAACAGAAGCACAGGACACTAACAAGAAGCTCAGGTTTAAATTGGCACATCATCATGAAGCCCTAGAACACTAGTGGGTAATATAAGGTCCATGATCCTTGGGTAGGAGAAGAGAAGAAAGAGGGAACACAGAAGAGACAAAAGGATGTAGAAAGGAATCTGATGCACCCAGACAACTGTGCTGCTGTGCTTAGTTGCCCAGTCATGTCCGACTCCTTGCAACCCCATGGAGTGTAGCCCACCAGGCTCCTCTGTCCATGGGATTCTCCAGGCAAGAATACTGGAGTGGGTTGCCATACCCTCCTCCAGAGGATCTTCCCAATCCAGGGATCAAACTCAGGTCTCCCGCCTTGCAGGCAGATTCTTTACCATCTTAGCCACCCAGGAAGGCCCCAGACAACTGTAGGTATTTTCAAAAGAACATTTATTGAAATTTTACATTCACTCTCTCATTTAATCCTCAAAACTGTCTTGCAGATTACAGATTATTATGCCAATTTACACACACAAAAACTGAGGCTCAGAGAGACTAAGGAAGTTTCAGATGTCACACAGGTAATCTGCCAATTATTGAACATTATGTATTTTATATAAATTTTCTCATAGAAACCTCATAAAAATTCTATAAAGTAAATAATACTATCTGCATTTTAAAGTTGAGGAATTAGAGCCTTAGAAAACTTAAGGTATTTTTCGGCATCCAGAGCTTGTAAATGACAGAGCTGGGATCAGAACCCAGGTTTTTCTGACTCAACAGCCAAGGCCAAGCCACTACAAAGCACTATCCTTCTACTTCAAAGTCAAAGCTTTTCTTCTACCTCACAACAGCCCAGTGCCTTGGTCACAAAGTACCTAGTTTGCTGCCTGAGGCCTTAAGTCAGTGATTTTTCTAGGATTTTTTTGTAACCCCTTCTGCCTTTTTTTTGCTAATCAAGATTACCCAATAAACTATCACATTATGCTCAGTTATTTTTGTTTGCTCACAAAAGATTTTGCCAGGAAATCAGATGTCCTGGGTATTGGTCCCAGATCTCCAAATGATTGGTTATCTATCTTTGCATCAACTGGTCTAGTGTGCTGTGGTTCACGGGGTCACAGAGTTGAACACGACTGAGCAACTGAACTAAACAAGACCACTAGGGAAAAAGTCACATCGATGAAATGAGAGAATTGGAGCTCTCCTAGGATCACAATTCCATAATGTTTTGCAGTCTTCTGTTGTTGGTGCAATGCAAATCTTTTCCTAAGTATTAAAACTATGAGTATATTTAGAAGCTACTGGAGGAGGTAGGGAATAGGAGTAGAGGATTTGTCATTAAAGCTCCATTGCTTCTCCCACCACACACAGTGCAGTGTTGGAGATAAAACATTTGTTGTTTCTAGGTATGGATACTGCACAGTACTAGTTTTGAGGCTTAGTTTGTATTTGTTTAATTACTTTTGCAAGCTGGATTCCACACTGTCACCAATAGTAAAGCAATTTTTTTTTTTCATTCAACATCTGTTGAGTACAGAATATATGCCAGAAACTCAAGAAATGAACATGAATGCTGACATATGAATTGTGCCTTGTAGGAACTCACAGAGCATGAGAGGGGCCAGACAATTATCATAGCTGGTAAATTTAATGAGCATCCAACGTATGCCAGGCATTATTCTCAGCACTTTATATGGATTATCTCATTTAATCCTCATTTTAGTTCCGTGAGGTAGGTACAAGTGATATCCTTATATGACAGATGAAGAAACCAAGACTAAGACAGTTATTTAACTTGTCTAAAGTCACACAGATAGTGAATATTAGAGCTTGAGTTGGACTTCAGGCTTTAGGTTTTAGCTTATACACTTGCCCTCCCAGCTGTGCTAGTCTCTTAGGGTGCTTGGAGTAAGAGTTATGGTAAAGGCATCCATGGGAAACTGTGGCAGCAGAGATAAGGAACCCATGTCTTAGCTAGGGCTTCAGAAATTTTGGGAAAAATAGTTCTTGAGTTTGAGGCCATTGATTTTTTTTTTTTCCTTCAGGGAGGATTTTTTTTCCCAGTATTATCAAATACATTTGAATTAAATATTATTTTTATAACATTAATGTTAGGATTGAGAAAATTTCATTTCACTTGAGGAAAAGTGATTTGGGGAAACAAATCCATCCACATTGAAAATTATTTAATCTGGTAGTTTGTTTTAATTCAAAGCAAACTTTAAAACTGTTAGGATGAGAGACCATGAACATAAATTCTGAGTAAGTTGCAGAGCTGTAGAGCAAAGAATAAACTTGATGACTTCACATGCAGTGTTTAACAAACCAGCAAAGAGGTGTTTCTGTTTAGAGCTCTCTTAACTGTACTTGAATTAAAATTTTTTTTTTAAGAATGTGATTTTGCTTCATTGAAAAAAAAAAAGGAAGAGAGAAACAAGGGACATGGTAGATGTTTTCTGAAAACACTGATCTGAAACTGTCTCAGTTTACTTTTGACCTGAGACTGTCTCAGTTTATTTTAGACTTAGAGTATACTACTGGGCCAGGCTTATCTGACGTATTTCTATTATTTTCCTTAAGCACAGATCCCAATTGCAACTCCATCTTCTTCTGTTGTTACGTTATGTTTTTTAATTCAGAAATCAAAGATAAAGTTCAAACTGGAGATCAAAAATGAATTTGTCCATGGGATGCATTTGTGGAGATTGAAAGGGAAAAGTAATGAGAACCAGAACTTCCTTGCCCATTATCATCCCTGCCCCCCACCACCACCCTGGGTTACTACAAAGAACAGCCATTCATGTAACCTCTGGCAGATGGTGAAATTCTTGAGACATTCTCACCATAAGAAATTGCAAGGAAGCCAAAATAAACAACACAACTTTAAGGCTCATACCCTTGAAGGTTTATGACAAAGGGCATTGATAAACTCATATTCTCTCCCACTACCTCCCAAGACTCACAACCCCACTGTACCCTAAAACAGAGTGGTAAGCCTTGCTTGACTTTGACAACAATTCTCAGGTCATTAGACACCATCTACAGACTGAATAAAAGCTGACCTTTTCCAGTCCTGTGGCCACTGCTAAGTCTTCCAAATTTGCTGGCATATTGAGTGCAGCACTTTCACAGCATCATATTTCAGGATTTGAAATAGCTCAACTGGAATTCCATCACCTCCACTAACTTCGTAGTGATGCTTTCTAAGGCCCACTTGACTTCACATTCCAGGATGTCTGGCTCTAGGTCAGTGATCACACCATCGTGATTATCTGGGTCATGAAGATCTTTTTTGTACAGTTCTTCCGTGTATGCTTGCCAACTCTTCTTAATATCTTCTGCTTCTGTTAGGTCCATACCATTTCTGTCCTTTATTGTGCCCATCTTTGCATGAAATGTTCCCTTGGTATCTCTAATTTTCTTGAAGAGATCTCTAGTCTTTCCCATTCTGTTGTTTTCCTCTATTTCTTTGCATTGGTCGCTGAGGAAGGCTTTCTTGTCTTTCATTGCTATTCTTTGGAACTCTGCATTCAAATGGGAATATCTCTCCTTTTCTCCTTTGCTTTTGGCTTCTCTTCTTTTCACAGCTATTTGTAAGGCCTCCTCAGACAGCCATTTTGCTTTTTTGCATTTCTTTTCCATGCTGATGATCTTGATTCCTGTCTCCTGTACAAGGACACGAACCTCCGTCCATAGTTCATCAGGCACTCTGTCTATCAGATCTAGTACCTTAAATCTATTTCTCACTTCCACTGTATAATCACAGGGATTTGATTCAGGTCATACCTGAATGGTCTAGTAGTTCTCCCTACTTTCTTCAATTTAAGTCTGAAGTTGACAGTAAGGAGTTCATGATCTGAGCTACAGTCAGCTCCCGGTCATGTTTTTGCTGACTGTATGGAGTTTCTCCATCTTTGGCTGCAAAGAATATAATCAATCTGATTTTGGTGTTGACCATCTGGTGATGTCCATGTGTACAGTCTTCTCTTGTGTTGTTGGAAGAGGGTGTTTGCCATGACCAGTGCATTCTCTTGGCAAAACTCTATTAGCCTTTGCCCTGCTTCATTCCGTATTCCAAGGCCAAATTTGCCTGTTACTCCAGGTGTTTCTTGACTTCCTACCTTTGCATTCCAGTCCCCAATAATGAAAAGGACATCCTTTTTGGGTGTTAGTTCTAAAAGGTCTTGTAGGTCTTCATAGAACTGTTCAGCTTCAGCTTCTTCAGCATTACTGGTTGGGGCATAGACTTGGATTACCGTGATATTGAATGGTTTGCCTTGGACATGAACAGAGATCATTCTGTTGTTTTTGAGATTGCATCCAAGTACTGCATTTCAGACTCTTTTGTTGACCATGATGGCTACTCCATTTCTTCTAAGGGATTCCTGCCCACAGTAGTAGATATCATGGTCATCTGAGGTAAATTCACCCATTCCAGTCCATTTTAGTTTGCTGATTCCTAGAATGTCGACATTCACTCTTGTCATCTCCTCTTTGACCACTTCCAATTTGCCTTGATTCATGGACCTAACATTCCAGGTTCCTATGAAATATTGCTCTTTACAGCATTGGACCTTGCTTCTATCACCAGTCACATCCACACCTGGGTATTGTTTTTGCTTCAGCTCCATCCCTTCATTCTTTCTGGAGTTATTTCTCCACTGACCTCCAGTAGCATATTGGGCACCTACCGACCTGGGGAGTTCATCTTTCAGTATCCTATCATTTTGCCTTTTCATAGTGTTCATGGGGTTCTCAAGGCAAGAATACTGAAGTGGCTTGCCATTCTCTTCTCCGGTGGACCACATTCTGTCAGTTGGCTTAAAGCTCAACATTCAGAAAACTAAGATCATGGCATCTGGTCCCATCACTTTGTGGGAAATAGATGAGGAAAAAGTGGAAACAGTGTCAGACTTTATTTTGGGGGGCTCCAAAATCACTGCAGATGGTGATTGCAGCGATGAAATTAAAAGATGCTTACTCCTTGGAAGGAAAGTTGTGACCAACCTAGACAGCATATTAAAAAGCAGAGACATTACTTTGCAAACAAAAGTCCATCTAGTCAAGGCTATGGTTTTTCCAGTGGTCATATATGGATGTGAGAGTTGGACTATAAAGAAAGCTGAGCACCAAAGAATTGATGCTTTTGAACTGTGATGTTGGAGAAGACTCTTGAGAGTCCCCTGGACTGCAAGGAGATCCAGCCAGTCCATCCTAAAGGAGATCAGTCCTGGGTGTTCACTGGAAGGACTGATGCTGAAGCTGAAACTCCAGTACTTTGGCCACATCATGCAAAGAGTTGACTCATTTGAAAAGACCCTGATGCTGGGCGGGATTGGGGGCAGGAAGAGAAGGGGACGACAGAGGATGAGATGGCTGGATGGCATCACCGACTCCATGGGGATGAGTTTGAGTAAACTCCGGGAGTTGGTGAAAGACAGGGAGGCCTGGCGTACTGCAATTCATGGGGTTGCAAAGAGTTGTACACGACTGAGTGACTGAACTGAACTGAACTGATAGACTGAAGCCTGTACACTGGCTAGCTGAAAATTTTGTGATACCAAGTACCAGTGGGTAAGAACTTTTTAGACTTATTTTCCTTACCTTT
The DNA here is from genome assembly GCF_023699985.2 of Odocoileus virginianus. Lineage (NCBI taxonomy): Eukaryota > Metazoa > Chordata > Mammalia > Artiodactyla > Cervidae > Odocoileus > Odocoileus virginianus. The sequence continues at coordinate 39,337,813 of NC_069686.1, read as the reverse complement.
CTTGGCCATTTACACTGTGGCCTATCTATACCCCTACAAATCTCCAAGAACACATCTTACTTACCTACCTTTTACCTACTGACCTCCCAGAGTGTTGTTTATTTTTAAAGATAACTTCCTGAGGATAGCTGACTAGGAAAATTCTGGGCTTTGAAGCAACTCTAATTGCTTCCTCATTTTTATCCAGTTTTTTTGTATGTTTCAAAATAAAATGCCTTTGAGGTCCTTTACCAAGAAAATCTTGTGTTGTTAGCCTTCTAATCATTTCACTGTTTTGTGTTGTTTTTTTAATTTCATTCTAGTCCAGCCAAGAAGCAGAGGACTGAATGAAGCTATCCCTTGATGTCACTTTCAAGACTTCATGATCACTTAAGAATTTTTACTAGAAGTATTGAGGCCAACAAAGAAAAGCAACTATAAATGAAACAGGATTGGCTTAGGTTTAACAGAAAGAAAGAATTCCTAATGATCTGGATAAGTTAAAACTAGAACTTTATATAAGCCTTTCCATGGTAGACTTAGAATAAACTCATTATGCCTTTGATGGTAGAAGATGGAACTTGATTATTTCTTGATTCCTTCCTATTCAAAGACAATTTTATTTATACCTTAAATCAGTGTTTCTCAAAATAAGCTCAAAAGCCATCATTTGGAATTACTTAGGGAGTTCATAAGTAGTTAAGATTCCTAGGTGTCACCCCAGAATGTATGTTTTTAACAAAACCCTTAGTTGATATTTATGTGTCCTAAAATTTAAGAACAACTACTCTAAGAACAGACTTCCAGACAATATTTCTGAGTGTTTCTAAATAGGTACAAATTAGGTATCTATATGGACATCTTGGCTCCCAAAGATTGACCCCCTCTGTTTAGTACCAAATCATAATGCTAGAGATTCTGAAGAAGAAAAGTGATATAGTAAAAATCCTTTAATATTTTCATCTGCTGAAGCTCTATCTAAGTTGATTCTTTAAAACTCACCACAGAATGTTTAAACTCTAAAGAGCCTCAGAATCTGTTCTGATCCAACCTTATTACTTTACAGAAAAGGAAACAGAGTAGAAAGGTTCCAACTCATCCAAAGTCAGTCAGCTAGGAGGGTCAATGAACAGTTAAAATGAACCTTTTAGCTGTTCTTCTACTCATTTTACTTCACATGGTGAATTTCTATCTATGTGGACTATTTCCACAATGTGAACTTTTGACAACTGTTCTGTGTTTTTGTTTTTTTTTTCATCTTAATAAGTAAAATTTATTTTTAAACTCAAAGATGAACAAGACACAAAATGTACCACTCAATATTACAGCCCAAATTTTACTAAAATTTTACCAGAGCTATCCTTTAGCACCCAATGTGGGTGGTGGTTACAACTGTATTTTAAATAGATCAATCAATCACTTGATATACAGATGATACACGTACACATATGGTGGCTAGGCAATTCTTAGAGACATTTCTAGCAGCATTTTTCAGTATTCTAGAAACAGGGTCTCCTATCACACTGCTTACATATTGTAATGTATAATGTTCATATTCATTTATTTAATTAATACTTGTTGAGTGACAACCATGTGCCAGGTATTATGCCTTTCCAGTGGAGTTGCATCTTTTGTGAAAATTGGGTTCTAGGGTCAGCACTTAAGACAAAAATCATCTTCCCAGAATCAAACTTACCCTCTGAAAAAAATCACTTATGACAGTATAACCCCATTTCCCCCAGTTTTATCTCCAGTTGACCCCCAGATGAAGTTGTTGTTTAGTCGCTAAGTCGTGTCAGACTCTTGCGACCCCATGGACTGTATCCCACCAGGTTCCTCTGTTCATGGGATTTCCCAGTCAAGAGTACTGGAGTGGATTGCCATTTCCTCTTCCAGGGCATCTGCCTGACCCAGAGATTGACCCTACGTCTCCTGCATTGGCAAGCAGATTCTTTACCACTGAGCTGCTAGAGAAGCCAGATGAAGTTAACTTACCTCTAATGGCCATACTGTATGAAATTAAGTCTCATTAAACATTTCATTTACCCTTGATGCAGAGAAATGCCCTGTGTGAGAAGCACATCAAAACTGAGATCAACCCAGGGAGCAACTTGGGTTCACATCTCCTGTCTCTACTCATTCATTAGGTGGAATGGCAAACCACTCTATTTAAATTATTTCTCTCCTTCTCTCTCTCTTTGCCCAAGTAGATAGAGCTGAATTTCAGTAATTTAATCCAGGTGTGTTTGGACCTCTTGCTGTTAGTCATAACCTGTCCTCATTCTGCATTATCCTGCTTAATCTACAGGATTTTATTATATTTTCTCATCTGTACTCACTGTGGGGAAAAATATGAGACTTTTTATCAAGATGTCAAGAGGGGAACCTCAGTTTCAAACTCTGTTACTAGTATCTTCAGTCTGCTACTCAGTTGTGTGCTAGCATTTTACCATCTTTTTGACCTTGACTCCTAGCCTTCACTCTGGCAACTCAAACAGCTGCTGACCTGTGAATGAATAGGGTTCTCTGGACTGAGGATAGCTAACGTCTTCCCATAGTGCTCTTTATGTTGTCAAGCCAATCATGGATCCCAGCTTTCTTTAATTCTCAAGGTGTTTGCTTTCTATCATGTCCTATTTTACATATGAGCCCCAAATCCTAGAACAACTCCAAATAACATATTTGGAGCAGTAATAAAGTTTGGTTACACTTCTGTAGTTTATCCTATCAAATTGCCTAAGCTCTGAGGAGGGAGAGAGAAATTGTTTCCAGAAACCATTCAATTCACAGCTAATTTATAAACCCTATGGAAAAAAGGATACCATGTGGCACTGAATAGTGGGGATTCCTGTATGTTAAAAATAGGATTGACAGCAACAGCTTATTTCACAGGATCCTCTAACTGGAGGTCATTAAATCCAATGACTTCTTGATTGACTCTGAATTAGAAACCAAAGATGAAAGACTCCACTTTTCCCAACTCTAATCTTATGAGCCACTCAACCTAAATCCTGGATTTTATTGTCAAGCATTATACTACATGGAGCAGCATAAAAAACACCTAACCAGATCAAGCTCATCCAAGCTATAGTATAACAGCATCAGGGTTAGTAACTTCCAGGCTAGTAACCATAAACCATGAACAGCTAACATTTCTCTAGCTTTAGAAAACCTGAAGACATCATGCCATTAAAAGAAATAGTCATGGAACAGCTTGCAAGCTCTGAAATTTTGGACTCACTTGTATTTTATTTGCTTTTATTCCTTGGTCTCATTTTTTTCTGCCCTTAACCTTTTCAATAAATGTATGTTAATGAAAGACATTAAGAAAGAAAAAAGTTACTGGAAACATGTAAAGGAATATTCTTTAATACATAAGTGGTAATTAAAATGTAAGCATAGATACAGACTGGTTGAATGGATACAGAAACATGACCCATATATATGCTGTCTACAAGAAATCCACTTAAGACCTCAAGACACATATAGAGTGAAAGTGAGAGGATGGAAAAATATATTCCATGCAAATGGGGAGCAAAAAAAAGCTGGAGTAGCAATACTCATATCAGACAAAATAGACCTTAAAATAAAGAAGATCACAAGAGATAAGGAAGGACACTACCTAATGATCAAGGGATCAATCCAAGAGAAAGCATAACAATTGTAAATATCTATGCACCCAACATAGAAGCACCTCAATACATAAGACAAACACTAACAGACATAAAAGGAGAAATTGACAGTAATAATAGTAGGAGACTTTAACACCTCACTATAACAATGGACAGAAAATCAACAAGGAAACACAAGTCTTAAATGACACATTAGACCAGATGGATCACATTGATATCTTCAGGACACTCCTTCCAAATGCAAAAGAATACACCTTCTTTTCAAGTGAACTTGGAACATTTTCCAGGATAGACCACATCCTGGGTCACAAATCAAACCTCAGTAAATTTAAGAAAATTGAAATCATATCAAGCATGTTCTCTGACCACAACTCTGAGACTAGATATCAATTACAAGAAAAAAAAAAAAACTGTAAGAAACACAAACATAGATTAAACAGCATGTTTCTAAATAACCAACATGTTACTGAAGAAATCAAAAGGGAAATCAAAAAATATCTAGAAACAAATGACAATGAGAACATGACAACTCAAAATCTATGGGATGCAGCAAAAACAGTTCTAAGAGGTAAGTTTATTGCGATACAATTCTACCTCAAGAAATAAGAAAAACATTGAATAGACAACCTAACTTTATACCTAAAGCAACTGGAAAAAGAAGAACTAAAAAACTCCAAAATTAGTAAAAGGAAAGAACTCAAAAATATCCAAGCAGAAATAAATGAAAAAGAAATGAAAGAAAAAATAGTGAAGATTAATAAAACTAAAAGCTGGTTCTTTGAGAAGATAAGCAAAATTGACAAACCCTTAAACAACATGAAGAAAAAAAGAGAGAAGAATCAAATCAACAAAATTAGAAATGAAAAAGGAGAGGTTACAACAGGCAATGTGGAAATACAGAGGATTATAAGAGACTATTATGAACAACAATATGGCAATAAAATAGATAACCTGGAAGAAATGGACAGATTCTTAGAAAAGTTCAATCTTCCAAGACTGAACCAAGAAGAAATAGAAATTTTGAACAACCCAATTACAAGCACTGAGGCTGTGATCAAAAATCTCACCAAAAAACAAAAGCCCAGGACCAGTTAGCTTCACAGGAGAATTCTATCAAATATTTAGAGAAGAGCTAATGCCTATCCTTCTTTCAAAAAATTGCAGAGGAAGGAACACTTCCAAACTCATTCTACTAGGCCACCATCACCCTGATACCAAAACCAAACAAAGACAACACACAAAAAGAAAACTACAGGCCAATATCACTGATGAACATAGATGCAAAGATCCTCAATAAAATTTTAGCAAACAGAATTCAGCAACACATCAAAAAATTGAAATCATTCCAGTCATCTTTTCTGACCACAGTGCAGTAAGATTAGATCTCAATTACAGGAAAAAAAAATTAAAAATTTAAACATATTGAGGCTAAACAACACACTTCTGAATAACCAACAAATCATAGAAGAAATCAAAAAAGAAATCAAAATATGCATAGAAATGAATGAAAATGAAAACACAACAACCCAAAACCTATGGGACACTGTAAAAGCAGTGCTAAGGGGAAGATTCATAGCATTACAGGCCTACCTCAAGAAACAAGAAAAAAGTCGAATAAATAACCTAACTCTACACCTAAAGCAACTAGAGAAGGAAGAAATGAAGAACCCCAGGGTTAGTAGAAGGAAAGAAATCTTAAAAATTTGGGCATAAATAAATGCAAAAGAAACTAAAGAGACCATAGCAAAAATAAACAAAGCTAAAAGCTGGTTTTTTGAAAAAATAAACAAAATTGACAAACCATTAGCAAGACTCATTAAGAAACAAAGGGAGAAGAACCAAATTAACAAAATTAGAAATGAAAATGGAGAGATCACAACAGACAACACTGAAATACAAAGGATCATAAGAGACTACTACCAGCAGCTCTATGCCAATAAAATGGACAACTTGGAAGAAATGGACAAGTTCTTAGAGAAGTATAACTTTCCAAAACTGAACCAGGAAGAAATAGAAGATCTTAACAAACCCATCACAGGCAAGGAAATCGAAACTGTAATCAGAAATCTTCCAGCAAACCCAGGACCAGTTGGCTTCACAGCTGAATTCTACCAAAAATTTAGAGAAGAGCTAACACCTATCTTACTCAAACTCTTCCAGAAAATTGCAGAAGAAGGTAAACTTCCAAACTCATTCTATGAGGCCACCATCACCCTAATTCCAAAACCAGACAAAGATGCCACAAAAAAAGAAAACTACAGGCCAATATCACTGATGAACATAGATGCAAAAATCCTTAGCAAAATTCTAGCAAACAGAATCCAACAACATATTTTAAAAAATCATACACCATGACCAAGTGGGCTTTATCCCAGGAATGCAAGGATTCTTTAATATCTGTAAATCAATCAATGTAATACACCACATTAACAAAGTGAAAGATAAAAACCATATGATTATCTCAATAGATGCAGAAAAAGCCTTTGACAAAATTCAACATCCATTTATGATTAAAACTCTCCAGAAAGCAGGAATAGAAGGAACATACATCAACATAATAAAAGCTATATATGACAAACCCACAGCAAGCATTTCCCCTGAAATCAGGAACAAGACAAGGGTGCCCACTCTCACCACTACTATTCAATATAGTTTTGGAAGTGTTGGTCACAGCAATCAGAGCAGAAAAAGAAGTAGAAGGAATCCAGATAGGAAAAGAAGAAGTGAAACTCTTGCTGCTTGCAGATGACATGATCCTCTACATAGAAAACCCTAAAGACTCTACCAGAAAATGACTAGAGCTAATCAACGAATATAGTAAAGTTGCAGGATATAAAATTAACACACAGAAATCCCTTGCATTCCTATAAACTAACAATGAGAAAACAGAAAGAGAAATTAAGGAAACAATACCATTCACCGTTGCAACAAAAAGAATAAAATACTTAGGAGTATATCTACCTATAGAAAACTATAAAACACTGATGAAAGAAATCAAAGAGGACACAAACAGATAGAGAAACATACCGTGTTCGTGGATTGGAAGAATCAATATTGTCAAAATGGCTATACTACCCAAAGCAATCTATAGATTCAATGCAATCCCTATCAAGCTACCAATGGTATTTTTCATAGAACTAGAACAAATTCACATTTGTATGGAAATACAAAAAACCTCGAATAGCCAAAGTAATCTTGAGAAAGAAGAATGGAACTGGAGGAATCAACCTGCCTGACTTCAGACTATACTACAAAGCCAAGACAGTATGGTACTGGCACAAAGACATAAATACAGATCAATGGAACAGAATAGAAAGCCCAAAGATAAATCCACGAACCTATGGACAGCTTATCTTTGACAAAGGAAGCAAGGATATACAATGGGAAAAAGACAACCTCTTTAACAAGTGGTGCTGGGAAAACTAGTCTACCACCTGTAAAAGAATGAAACTAGAGCACTTTCTAAGACCATACACAAAAATAAACTCAAAATGGATTAAAGATCTAAATGTAAGAACAGAAACTATACAACTCCTAGAGGAGAACATAAGCAAAACACTCTCCGACATGAATCACAGCAGGATCCTCTATGACCCACCTCCCAGAATATTGGAAATAAAAGCAAAAATAAACAAATGGGATCTAATGAAACTTAAAAGCTTTTGCACAACAAAGGAAACTATAAACAAGGTGAAAAGACAGCCCTCAGATTGGGAGAAAATAACAGCAAATGAAGCAACAAAGGATTAATCTCAAAAATATACAAGCAACTCCTGAAGCTCAACTCCAGAAAAATAAATGACCCAATCCAAAAATGGGCCAAAGAACTAAACAGACATTTCTCCAAAGAAGACATACAGATGGCTAACAAACACATGAAAAGATGCTCAACATCACTCATTATCAGAGAAATGCAAATCAAAACCACGATGAGGTACCATTACATGCCAGTCAGGATGGCTGCTATCCAAAAGTCTACAAGCAAGAAATGCTGGAGAGGGTGTGGAGAAAAGGGAACCCTCTTACACTGTTAGTGGGAATGCAAACTAGTACAGCCACTATGGAGAACAGTGTGGAGATTTCTTAAAAAACTGGAAATAGAACTGCCATATTACCCAGCAATACCACTTCTGGGCATACACGCTGAGGAAACCAGATCTGAAAGAGACACGTGCACCCCAATGTTCATCGCAGCACTGTTTATCATAGCCAGGACATGGAAGCAACCTAGATGCCCATCAGCAGACGAATGGATAAGGAAGCTGTGGTACATATACACCATGGAATATTACTCAGCCATTAAAAAGAATTCATTTGAATCAGTTCTAATGAGATAGATGAAACTGGAGCCCATTATACAGAGTGAAGTAAGCCAGAAAGATAAAGACCATTACAGTATACTAACACATATATATGGAATTTAGAAAGATGGTAATGATAACCCTATATGCAAAACAGAAAAAGAGACACAGATGTACAGAACAGACTTTTGGACTCTGTGGGAGAAGGCGAGGGTGGGATATTTCAAGAGAACAGCATCAAAACATGTATATTATCTAGGGTGAAACAGGTCACCAGCCCAGATTGGATGTATGAGACAAGTGCTCGGACCTGGTGCACTGGGAAGACCCAGAGGGATTGAGTAGAGAGGGACGTGGGAGGGGGGATTGGGATGGGGAATACATGTAACTCAATGGCTAATTCATGTCAATGTATGACAAAAACCACTACAATATTGTAAAGTAATTAGCCTCCAACTAATAAAAAGAAAAAGAAAAAAGAAAACTACAGGCCAATATCACTGATGAACATAGATGCAAAGATCCTCAATAAAATTTTAGCAAGCAGAATTCAGCAACACATAAAAAACTCATACACCATGATCAAGTTGGGTTTATTCCAGGGATGCAAAGATTCTTCAATATAAAGAAATCAATCAATGTGATACACCATATTAACAAACTGAAAGATAGAAACGATATGATCATCTCAATAGATGCAGGAAAAGCCTTTGACAAAATTCAGCACCTATTTATGATTAAAACTCTTCAAAAAATGGGCATAGAAGGAACCTACCTCAACATAGTAAAGGCCATATATGATAAGCCTACAGCAAACATTATTCTCAATGGTTAAAAGCTTAAAGCATTCCCCTTCAGATCAGGAACAAGACAAGGGTGTCCACTGTCACCACTATTATTCAACATAGTTCTGGAAGTCCTAGCTATAGCAATCAGAGAAGAAAAAGAAACAAAAGGAATCCATATTGGAAAAGAAGTAAAACTCTCACTGTTTGTAGATGACATGATACCATAGATAGAAAACCCTAAAGGTAGTATCAGAAAATTACTAGAGCTAATCAATGAATTTAGGAAAGTTGCAGGATACAAAATCAGTACACCGAAATCACTTGCATTTTTGTATACTAACAATGAAAAATCAGAAAGAGAAATTAAGGAGTCAATCCCATTCACCATTGCAACAAAAAGAATTAAATATCTAGGAATAAACTTACCTAAATAGACAAAAGAACTGTACACAGAAAATTATAAGACACTAATGAAAGAAATGAAAGATGACATAAATAGATGGAGGGATATTCCATGTTGCTGAGTAGGAACAATCAATATTGTGAAAATGAATATACTACCAAATGCAAATCTACAGATTCAATACAATCCCTATCAAATCACCAATGGTATTTTTCACAGAACTAGAACAAAAAACTTCACAATTCATATGGAAACACAGAAGACCCTGGATAGCCAAAGCAGTCTTGAGAACAGAATAGAGCTGGAGGAATCAACCTTCCTGACTTCAGATTATACTACAAACCTACAGTCATCAAAACAGTATGGTTCTGGCACAAAAACAGAAATATAGACCAATGGAACAAGATAGAAAGCCCAGAAATAAACCCATGCACCTATGGGTAACTTATATTTGACAAAGGAGGCAAGAATATACAATGGGGCAAAGACAGCCTCTTCAATAAATGGTGCTGGGAAAACTAAACAGCTCCATGTAAAAGAATGACATTAGAACATTTCCTAACACCATACACAAAGATAAACTCAAAATGGATTAAAGACCTAAATGACAGAAACTATAAAACTCTTAGAGGAAAACATCGGCAGAACACTCAATGACATAAATCAAAAGCAAGATCCTCTATGAGCCACCTCCTAGAAACAAAAGTGAACAAGTGGGACCCGATTAAACTTAAAAGCTTTTGCACAGCAAAGGAAACTGTAAGCAAGGTGAAAAGACAACCCCCAGAAAATAATAGCAAATGAAACAACTGACAAAAGATTAATTTCCAAAATATACAAGCAGTTCATATAACTTAGTACCAGAAAAGCAAACAACCCAATCAAAAAGTGGGGAAAAGACCTAAACAGACATTTTTCCAAAGAAGACATACAGATGGCTAACAAACACATGAAAAGATGCTCAACACCACTCATTAATAGAGAAATGCAAATCAAAACTACAATAAGATATCACCTCACACCCATCAGAATGACCATCATCAAAAAGTCAACAAACAATAAAGGCTGGAGAGGGTGTGGTGAAAAGGGAACCCTCTTGCACTATTGGTGGGAATGTAAATTGATACAGTCACTATGGAAGATGGTATGGCGATTCCTTAAACCACCATATGACCCAGCAATTCCACTCCTGAGGAAACCAAAATTGAAAGAGACACATGTATCCCATTGTTTATTGCAGCACTATTTACAATAGCTAGAACATGGAAGCAACCTAGATGTCCATCAACAGATGAATGGATAAAGAAGTTGTGGTACATGTACACAATGGAATATTACTCAGTCATAAAACGGAGTGTATTTGAGTCAGTTCTAATGAGGTGGATGAACCTAGAACCTATTTTACAGAGTGAGGTGAGTCAGAAAGAGAAAGATAAATACCATATTCTAAGACATATATACGGAATCTAGAAAAATGGTACTGAAGAATTTATTTACAGGGCAACAATGTAGAAACAGACATAGAGAATAGACTTAAGGACATGAGGAGAAGGGAGGAGAGGGTGAGATATATGGAAAGAGTAACATGGAAACTTACATAACAATATGTAAAATGGATAGCCAGTAGGAATTTGCTGTATGGCTCAGGAAACTCAAACAGGGACTCTGTATCAACCTAGAGGGGTGGGATGGTGAGGGAGATGGGAGGGAGTTTCAAAAGGGAGGGGATTATGGCTGACTCATCTTGAGGTTTCACAGAAAACAGCAAAATTCTGTAAAGCAATTCAGTTCAGTCGCTCAGTCGTATCCAACTCTTTGCGACCCCATGAACTGCAGCATGCCAGGCCTCCCTGTCCATCACCAACTTCTGGAGTTTACCCAAATTCATGTCCATTGAGTCGGTAATGCCATCCAACCATCTCATCCTCTGTCGTCCCCTTTTCTTCCTGCCCCCAATCCCTCCCAGCATCAGGGTCTTTTCCAATGAGTTTCAGCTCTTTGCATCAGGTGGCCAAAATATTGGTGTTTCAGCTTCAACATCAGTCCTTCCAGTGAACACCCAGGACTGATCTCCTTTAGGATGAACTGGTTGGATCTCCTTGTAGTCCAAGGGACTCTCAAGAGTCTTCTCTAACAGCACAGTTCAAAAGCATCAATTCTTCAGTGCTCAGCTTTCTTTATAGTCCAACTCTCACATCCATACATGACTACTAGAAAAAACATAGCCTTGACTAGACAGACCTTGTTGACAAAGTAATGTCTCTGCTTTTTAATATCCTGTCTAGGTTGGTCATAACTTTCCTTCCAAAGATTATGCATCTTTTAATTTCATGGCTGCAATCATGATCTGCAGTGATTTTGGAGCCCAAAAAAATAAAGTCAGCCACTGTTTCTACTGTTAACCCATCTATTTCCCATGAAGTGATGGGACCAGAGGCCATGATCTTAGTTTTCTGAATGTTGAGCTTTAAGCCAACTTTTTCACTCTCCTCTTTCACTTTCATCAAGAGGGTCTTTAGTTCTTCACTTTCTGCCATAAGGGTGGTGTCATCTGCATATCTGAGGTTATTGATATTTCTCCCGGCAATCTTGATTCCAGCTTGTGCTTCTCCCAACCCAGCATTTCTCATTATATACTCTGCATATAAGTTAAATAAGCAGGGTGACAATATACAGCCTTGATGTACTCCTTTTCCTATTTGGAACCAGCCTATCGTTCCATGTCCAGTTCTAACTGTTGCTTCCTGACCTGCATACAGGTTTCTCAAGAGGCAGGTCAGGTGATCTGGTATTCCCATCTCTTTAAGAATTTTCCACAGTTTGTTGTGATCCACATAGTCAAGGGCTTTATCATAGTCCATAAAGCAGAAATAGATGTTTTTCTGGAACTCTCTTGCTTTTTCGATGATCCAGCAGATGTTGGCAATTTGATCTCTGACTCCTCTGCCTTTTCTAAAACCAGCTTAAACATCTGGAATTTCACAGTACACATATTGCTGAAGTCTGACTTGAAGAATTTCGAGTATTACTTTACTAGCATGTGAGATGAGTGTGATTGTGCGACAGTTTGAGCATTCTTTGGCATTGCCTTTCTTTGGGATTGGAATGAAAACTGACCTTTTCCAGTCCTGTGGCCACTGCTGAATTCCTGTGGCCACTACTGAATTTTCCAAATTTGCTGGCATATTGAGTGCAGCACTTTCACAGCATCATCTTTTAGGATTTGAAATAGCTCAACTGGAATTCTATCACCTCCACTAGCTTTGTTCGTAGTGATGCTTCCTAAGGCCCACTTGACTTCACATTCCAGATGTCTGGCTCTAGGTCAGTGATCACACCATTGTGATCATCTGGGTCATGAAGATCTTCTTTGTATAGTTCTTCTGTGTATTCTTGCCACTGCTTCTTAATATCTTCTGCTTCTGTTAGATCCATACCATTTCTGTCCTTTATTGAGCCCATCTTTGCGTGAAATGTTCCCTTGGTATCTCTAATTTTCTTGAAGAGATCTCTAGTCTTTCCCATCCTGTTGTTTTCCTCTATTTCTTTGCATTGATCGCTGAGGAAGGCTTTCTTATGTCTCCTTGCTATTATTTGGAACTCTGCATTCAAATGGGAATATCTTTCCTTTCTTCCTTTGCTTTTCATTTCTCTTCTTTTCACAGGTATTTGTAAGGCCTTCTAAGACAGCCATTATCCTTCAATAAAAAATTAATTAATTTAAAAAAATGAGCATGCCTTGAGGGCATAAAATGGGTACCTCTTTTAGGAATTTCAAAGCTAAGAAATACAGCAGTATAAATATACCATTAAATTGCATTGTAACCAACAAATAGACATATGAATTATTGAACCATAGTTAAACTTCACGGCCTACATGCAGAAAATCTGGATAAAAGCAAACCAAAAAGGTCCAAATTAACTGAGCAAGTAATAGGATACAAGAGGGTAAAAGGTTTAAAAATGGAACAACTGAAGCCCTGAAGTGTAGATTCTCCAGAGAATCCCAAATGGCGTGAGGGAATAGAAGAGAAGCAGCATAGAAAAGATCAGAGGTTGCTCTGATAAATGCATACATACCTTGTGGTTTAGATCTCAGCACCAATGCCAGTTTGATTCTGAAGACAATGTATTTCTAGAAGCATAGATGTAGAAAGAAAATGGGATTTTGTTTTGAATACAACACACAGCACTGACTATATGCTTTTATGAAAGTCTACCATGAGCTTCCACTTCTGGTCATGTTGGACTATCAGAAGCCAGATTTCCCTGCCTGCCTTAAATAATTTTTAAAAACTAGAGTATACATATGAAACAATAGTTTTCAGACATTGAGCCACAGAAGCAAGGACAGTGTTCCCTGAGTAAAGGGAAACAATCCAGATGAGTTTTACCTCCAACATCCCCTTTTACTGCCTAGAGATCATTTCTAGGCAGAAACAAAGCGAGAAAACCTTAACAGAGCCTGGCTTTCTCCCTGATTGGAGGAGATAGGGCTGATTATTTAACAGAGGTGCCCCAAGAAGGCTCAGATTCAGAGAACACGGTTCTGGAGAGAGGAGAGCTTTACTTGCTCAGGACTTCTGCAGAGGATTCTTTGTGTCTTCAGCTCAGTACTAACGTACACATGCATATGAGGAAGCTATCAATACAAGGCCAAGTAACGACCACTGTAAAGAAGCAATGCATAGAGCTCACATGTCTGGGAATAGTTCTATTTTCCCACATCTCCATCAGACTGGAAAACTTATGACACACAGGGCATTAGATAGAGTACTCATAAGTCTGTTGACTCATAGTGAGGAAAATTTTTCCCTACACTAAGGGTTACTGTGGTCCCATTCAACAAAATTTAAAGATTAGCCTACGGGATCAAACTGTTTCCACGTAACTTAAATGTGTTCAGCATAAAGCTCAAAAATATTTTTAAAAATACAAAAATAACCAGCACCCAAAAAGATAAAATTCACAACTGGCATCCAGTGAAAAATCACCAAGCATGCAAAGAAGCATAATGAAGAGATAAAATAATTAATGGAAACAGATTCATAAACGACACAGATGGTAGGACAAGTGGACAAAGATATTAAAACATACTGTAATTAGGTTCCATATGTTCAAGAAGGTGGAACATAGTTTCTCAACCTTTGCACTGCCGACAGTTGGGGACAGATAATTCTTCATTGTGGGGCTGTCCTGAGCATTATGGGATGTTTCTCAGCACCTTTAACCTCCAACCACTAGATTCCAGTAGCATTTTGCCACCCACCTGTGACAAGCAAAAGTATCTCCAGAAATTGTTATATGTCTCCTGAGGGGCAAGATCACCCCTGGCTGAGAAACACTAAGATGGAAGGAAGTATGAGCACATTAAGGAGTTGTTTTTCAGTCCCTCAGTCTTGTTGAACTCTTTGCAACGTTAAGGAGAGATATGAGTAATGCCTAAAAACCCAGTTACGGTTTCTTTTGATGAAAAACACAATGTCTGAGATGAAGAACACACTGAGTAAAATAAGCAGCAGATTAGACACTGCAGAAAAAATATTAATGAACTTGTTGTTGTACAGTCACTAAGTTGGGTCCGACTTTTTGCAACCCCATGGACTGCCTCACGCTAGGCTCCCCTGTCCTTCACTATCTCCTGGAGTTTGATCAAATTCATGTCCACTAAGTCAATGATGCTATCTAACCATCTCATCCTCTGCCACCCTCTTCTCCTTTTGCCTTCAATCTTTCCCAGCATCAGGGTCTTTGCCAATGAGCTCTTCACATCAGGTGGCTGAAGTATTGGAGCTTCAGCTTCAGCATCAGTCCTTCCAATGAATATTCAGGGTTGAGTTCCTTTAGTGTTGACTAGTTTGATCTCTTTTAATGAACCTGAATCTGAAGCAATAGAAATACTCCAAAATGAAACATAGATTCTACCATGTTGTACAGTTATTTATTATAGTAGATATTCTATAAGTAGAGTTAGGAATACCAACTACAAGGCTATTGTAGCAAATCAGTCCAATGAAGAAGGTGACAGGGTGAAAATAGCAATACTGATGGTAGGAAATTAATACAGCTACTATGCAACTAATGATGTAGTAGTGTAAGGATTACCTAACATTGAATTTTTTGTACCAGTCACTTTGCCAAGCAATTTATATACACTTTTTCTTTAAATATTCACAACTATCTTTAGAGATTGGTGTCACCATCCCCTTTTATAGATATGAAAGCTGACTTTCATACAGTTTAAATAAATAATAAAGAGCACAAGATCATAGGGGCACACAGCTACAAATGGTAAGGGAGGAATTTGAGCCCAAATCTGCCCTGCCCTAGAGACTGCCCTCTCAACCTCTAGGCTTCCCAATATGGAATGATTGGTTGAAAGGAAAGCAGAACTATTTCAAAGAATCAAAATGAAATTGATGACTGACTTGGGTGTGGAAAAAGGAAAATACAGCAAATGGAAAGCATATTATCCAAGAAATAGCAGAAGGGTCAAAAATATAAAGCTGTATACATGTACAGTCTACAGACCTTGAGAGCTAGAGCTAGTATGAATGATAATCTCTTCCAGGCACAGATGTGCATACACACAGTACACACACCTTCAAACAGCAAAATAAATACAGATCTAGAGATTTTGCTTTCCTCCCCCACATTTGCTGAGTGTTTTAGATGACTTGCTTAGTTTCTCCAGCTAGTTAGAGGCTAGGCCAAAATTGGAGCTGTAATTATCATGTTCTTTCTACTCTGACACCCTGCTTCCCCTGAATAAATATGTAAACATGCCTACCCCATGCCTAGCACATGGCAGATTTTTAATAAATATTAGATGTTTCTATTGACAGCCAATTAAGCCATTCAAAATGACTTCTGTATATAGTCACAGCATTACTGCCTGGGGGCAGATCCACTCTGAAACTGTCTCAGCCTTTTCTTCATGGAATAATCTTATTTACTATCAAATGATGTAGCCAAGTCACAGTGACTGGGGAAAAGAACAGTTTTTAGGATTATCTCCCATCTTATAGTGTGTTCTTGAAACCTCCTCATACTAAAGTACCTAACACCCGAGCAGAATGGGAATAGAATAACTGTCTTTACATAAACAACATTACCCATGTTTGCAATCCTTTCCACAGGAGGAAATCAGCTGATGGAGGCAGCAGTCTACAATTATAGAAGCATGACAGAAACCAGGTGAGCCATTCTCCACAGGATTCTGTATTATCCAGATCCCATGCCGGCCCCAAACCAAAAGGCTGGCCTTAATCGCTTCATCCCCACATTCTGCTCACACAATTGGTATGTCCAGTTAGAGATGCCTTTTTCTGCATGAGACTGCTGTCCCAAGCAACATATAAAATGGTTTGCCTTTAAAAAGCCTATTGCCCTTGGCACCAACATTTCTTAATGTTTATGTTTTTGAGAGGAGAGTGTGGGTGATAAAGCTCTCGGTCACACGGAGGTGCCTTTTTGCTCCAGCAGTTCACAAGATATTCAGTTTTATTTAATGGCTTAACTGCTTCATAATTGCTCATATTCAGCTGCTCCTAAGCCTGAATGATCTCAGCTTTTAATATGCCTTGTCTAATTTTTAGCCACATCAATCTGTACAAATAGCTCATCACTACTCTGAAATACTAATGCTTGTCACATATTTCAATCGCTTTTATAAGACCTTGTTCCTGTGTTCATAAATCTTGTTAACATTTCAGGTCCTTTATTTTCTTGTCCAATGATTCAGAGATATATATACACATATTTGTAAAAGGTCTAATCTTCTCCAAGGATGAAACTCTTTTAATAAAAAGAGTTTTAAATAAAAAAAGATTTGACCTCTTTTTCACTAAATCTACATAACAGTATTTGTAATTATTTGTAGCATTTTGCACCATTTATCTTCTAAAAAGAAGACAATAGTTAGCCTCATATTTTTCTTACCTCCTCTTCTTGTTTGTAAACACCTTGGGATAAACCAAAAAGATAAATAACAACTGGGGGTGGGAGGCAGCTAGAGATTGGGTGGTCAGAGTCCACTCTGTGAGATGAGATTTGAGCTGAGAGCTGAAAAATGGGAACAGTTAGCCACGGTGAAGACTGGTCTACTACTCCAACTTTCTGTAGGAGAAAAGCAAGCAAGTCATCAGTCACTGTGGGACAGTGACCTATTTCATCAGAATACTAATTTCTTCAGTAAAGTAACATCATCAGAAAGGGGTAGGACATTAAGAGGAAAGTTTCCAGATACACCTGAGTCGACTTCAAGTCTAAGTGAACAGCACACACTGGATATCAAGTAGAGATCCATAAAGTTCTTCTAAGTCACTCAAGTGTATTACCGTATTTATCTTATTAGTAAGAATATGCTGATACGTTGTTTAGTCGCCCAGTCATGTGCAACTCTTTGCATCCCATGGACTATAACCCTCCAGGCTCCTCTGTCTGTGGAATTCTCCAGGCAAGATATATTAGTCTCTCCAATTACACTGAGAGCTCCTCTGAGGTATTATAGAAACTATTTCTCACATGATAGCTCTGCATCCGTGTTATTTACTGTTTATTGTGTATCACCCCCACTAAATACAAGCTCTGAGAATCCAGAGACCCTGTTTTCTTGTTCACAACAGCATACCCAGTGCTGGAATAGAGCACATAGTAGGCACTGAGTGTGCCTGCTGAATAAATGAATGGAACCAACCTGGGATCAGTGTGAATGTAAATTGTTTTCCAATAAAACTGTATGTCCCTTGCAACTAAAGGAGAGTCCTTTTAACTAACCTAGAGTCTACTTTTGAGTCCAATAAAATGTCCCTACAATAAATGACTATCACAGTGGTCCTATATTCTTTAGGCTGTAAGAGCTAGATGTGGCAGAAATGACCTGCATGCCATCTCTGCCCTTCTTCCAACTCCATGTACCTCAGAAACCCAGGCCCAGTTAGAAAGCAAAAAGCAGAGGTCACAGGAACCCTCTCTCTCAGCCATCACTGGTCATAGGAAGGACTGCTGTCTGACTCACATCTCCAAGCTCTCTTCTTCCTCACACTCTATTCTAAGCTGTGAAAATACAGGATTTCTCTCTCTTTTCAGGAATCTAATAACGTGTAGCATCATAGATTGCACATTCAATGTTTGTTTCAATTTCTACATGTGAATATCCATTTGCCTTAAACCCAGTGTCATTACCTTCAGGGTGCAATCATTCACAGGAACCAGAATTCATCATTACCCAAGCACTATAAAATCACTTACAGATCATGGTCTTCCCTGAGAGCTGAAAAATAAAGTACTTGTCATATTCTTAACTGCATTGACTAGACCTTCCACAAACACTACAGTGAAAGAATTGTCCTTTCTTCCTCCTCACATACTTATTACCCTTAATAATACCTGTTATGACTGAGGCCTTGAGCAAAAGGAATGTTAGCTTAAAATTGTATGTTATTAGTTATAATTTGCCTGCTGGGAAAAATGTTGCCTAAGTAATAAATACGTTTTATTAATAGAAAACTAGGTCAGAATAAAAAAAGGTCCACTCTCCAACCACCTATCTTCTCTTTCTCTAATGTGTGCTACTTTCCAAAAGCTGCAGGTGTTGCAGAAACTACCATAGCAGCTGGGAATGGATTCTTCTTACATGACCAACCCTAGGGAAAACACTTGGATCAGTCAAATTGGTCTCCTATGTTCTGGCTTCACTTTCTTCACCAGTTAGCCTGCATGTAACATTTCTCCTCTTTCAAGAATGTCATATAGCATCATGAGCTGATAAACTAACTCACATTAAACCTGAGGTATCGGAAGTATAATGTCACCTTACTCAGGAGTATTTTTATTTCAACAGGAGGTGTGGGAAAGAAAGGGCAGTGTTTCAAACAGGGAAATGAATTCATAATGGTGATCTTTTCCATCTACCCATAAGATCCAACTATGTGCAAAACTCAGAAGCATTCATTTCTTCATTCATTTATTGTCAGTCGCCAAATATCTTTTGAGGGCTTATTTTGTGCCAGTCACTGAGCAAGGTATTTAAGATGTTATGACAGACCTAGTCCCTGACCTCAAAGAATTCATGATACACAATTGTTTTGACTTTGGTTCAGATAAGAACACTAAGCTCTGATTTAACATTTTGACCAACATACCTCAGATACCCTTTATTTCTTTGGAATCCCCCAAATCCTAGAAGTTTCTATACTAATTTTGGCTGAAAAGCATTACCTAGTTCTCATTTCAAATCCTTCACTTCTCTTCAGCCTCTGTGGTGGAAGAGATGATCTCCCAGAAGCTTTCCAAAGTTTTTCTCTAAAAGGCTTCGAGTCAGTTTCAAACTAACAAACGGGAGATCCCTTAAGTAATTTCTATGTAAAATAATCCTTTAAATGGAGGTAGCAACTTTCTTCAAAGAGGAAACCCACTTAGCACTTTAGGAAGCAAGACACCTCTCTTTATAGCAACCCATCAAAAATATTAGTAACAGACCAACTGATCCCAGGCTTGGGGAAATTCAAACAATACCAACAATCTAGAAAGGGCAGTTGGTATCAAGAAGCACTAGGATAATTGTACCAGATGCTTACACCCAGCCCCCATCTTGATTTTTGGTGTCTGTGCCTTACCCCTGGATTATACCCCTTTTAATCATTTCCTTTTAATTCATATTGTTTCTTTGTTTTTACTCAAATCACTAAATATTTTTCTATTCTGTTTAACCTCATCAGTTTAAACTGGATAGTACATCTTTTTCTCATCCTGTGAAAGGGAAAAAAGAAAATATTGCCATTGAAACCCACAGTTTTTCATCAAGACATGATGAAATTCATTAGAGAAGCCAGTGACAGGCAAGAGACACATTCCCATTTTATCTGAAATTTCCAGGTAAAATGTTAGTGTCTATACAGGAGCATTCCAAATGGTGCATGCTAAGTCACTTTGGTCATGTCCAACTCTTTGCGACCCCACGGGCTGTAGCCTACCAGGCTCCTATTTCCATGGGATTCTCTGGGCAAGAATACCAGAGTGGGTTGCCATGCCCTCCCCCAGGGGATCTTCCCAACCCAGGGTTCGAACCTGCATCTCTTACATCTCCTATGTTGGCAGGCAGGTTCTTTAACAGTAGCACCACGTGGGCTACTACCATTGTGGTGGTTTAGTCGATAAGTCATGTCCGACTCTTGCGACCCAATGGACTGTATCCTGCCAGGATCCTCTGTCCATGGGATTCTCTGGGCAAGAATACTACCATTGTGGATGGTAACAGTAGTCAAAAGTGCATTGAATCAAAGTTATGGTTGTAGTGAAGGAAAAGAGTGTCACTTAAAGCAAACACCATTCGTAAATTTGGGGACAGCTGATTTAAATTAGTAGGTTGCACAGAAACTTATTTCTGGAAACAATTTTCAGGGCTGCTCTTGCCAGCTTTGAAGACCAGGAATTAGAGATACTTTTAAAAACTGTTCCCTCTATATATAGGAAAAAGAAGCTATATAAAGGAAGTAAAATATTCAGCTGGTTCTATATGAAGCAGAGCAAAGTCTTCTCTAGTAATTTTTACATTTGAAACCATGCTGTAGTTACTTTAAAGTGACTAAGGTTAAGTTGGAGCACCCAAACAATATTACAGGTATTTAGACAGTTATAAATAATTAGTTACTAGGGCATTTAGGGGATAAGTTTAGACATATTGTACAAATCATAATAATGACTAAAAAATCCTGACCAAAAACTATAAATAATCATTGTAAAGACCTTAAATTTTCCTTTGGATTTAAGCCAAAAAATCTGCATATAAATTTCACCTACAGGTTTGGTGTTGAGATATCTATTTTATTTACTTATTTTAATTTTTACTGGAATATAAGTTGATTTACAATATTGTGCTAGTTTCAGATATACAGCAAAGTGATTCAGTTATATATACTCAATATAACCACTCTTTTTTAGATATTTTTCCCATATAGACCACTACAGAGCATTGAGTAGAGTTCCCTGTACAGTACAGTAGGTCATTATTAGTTACCTATTTTATATATAGTAGTGTATATAGGTCAATTCCAATCTCCCAATTTATCCCTCCCCACCTCTTACCCCCAGTAACCATAAATTTGCTTCCTACATCTGTAATTCTATTTCTGTTTTGTAGATAAGTTCATTGTACCCTTTTTTTAGATTCCACATATAAGCAACGCCATATGATATTTGTCTTTCTCTGACTTTACTCAATATGACAATCTCTAGGTCCAGCCATATCACTGCAAATGGCATTATGTCATTCTTTTATATGGCTGAGTAGTATTCCCTTGTGGGCTTCCCTGGTGGCTCAATAGTAAAGAATCCACCTGCCAATGCAGGAGATGTGGGTTTGATCCCTAGGTCAGTAAGATCTGCTAGAGAAGGAAATGGGAATCTACTCCAGTATTCTTGCCTGGGAAATCCCATGGAAAGAGGAGCCTGGCAAGCTATAGTCCATGGGGTCACAAAGAGTCAGACATGACTTGGTGACTAAAAACAACAATATTTCATTGTATAGGTGTACCACATCTTCTTTAGTCATTCCTCTATTGGTGGATATTTAAGTTGTTTCAATGTCATAGCTATTGTAAATAGTGCTGTAATGAACATTTAGGTGCATTTCAAATTATCGTTTTTGGGGGGATATATATCCAAGAGTGGGATTGTTGGATCATGCGATAGCTCTATTTTTCAGTTCAATTCAGCTGCTCATTGCGTCCGGCTCTTTGAGACCCCATGGACTGCAGCACGCCAGGCCTCCCCTGTCCATTGCCAGGTCCCAGAGTTTACTCAAACTCATGTCCATTGAGTCAGTGATACCATCCAACCATCTCATCCTCTGTCATCCCCTTCTCCTCCCGCCTTCAATCTTTCCCAGCTTCAGGGTCTTTTCCAATGAGTCAGCTCTTCACATCAGGTCGCCAAAGTATTGGAGCTTCAGCCTCAGCAACAGTCCTTCCAATGAAAATTCAGGATTGATTTCCTTTAGGATGACTGGTTTGATCTCCTTGCAGTCCAAGGGACTCTCAAGAGTCTTCTCCAACACCACAGTTCAAAAGCATCAATTCTTTGGCGCTCAGCTTTCTTTATAGTCCAACTCTCACATCCATACATGACTACTGAAAAAACCATAGCTTTGACTAGATGGACCTTTGTTGGCAAAGTAATGTCTCTGCTTTTTAATATGCTGTCTAGGTTGGTCGTAACTTTTCTTCCAAGGAGAAAGTGTCTTTTAATTTCATGGCTTCATGCCATCTGCAGTGATTTTGAAGCCCCCAAAATTAAAGGTAGCCACTGTTTCCACTGTTTTCCCATCGACTTGCCATGAAGTGATGGGACCGGATGCCATGATCTTAGTTTTCTGAATGTTGAGTTTTAAGCCAACTTTTTCACTCTCCTGTTTCACTTTCATCAAGAGGCTCTTTAGTTCTTCACTTTCTACCATAAGGGTGGTGTCATCTGCCTATCTGAGGTTATTGATATTTCTCCTGGCAATCTTGATTCCAGCTTGTGCTTCATCCAGCCCAGCGTTTCTCATGAGGTACTCTGCATATAAGTTAAATAAGCAGGGTGACAATATACAGCCTTGACATACTCCTTTCCTGATTTGGAACCAGTCTGGTTTTCCATGTCCAGTTCTAACTGTTGTTTCCTGATCTGCATACAGATTTCTCAAGAGGCAGGTCAGATGGCCTGGTATTCCCATCTCTTTAAGAATTTTCCAGAGTTTGTTGTGGTCCACACAGCCAAAGGCTTTGGCATAGTCAATAATGCAGAAGTAGGTGTTTTTCTGTAACTTTCTTTTTCGATGACCCAACGGATTTTGGCAATTTGATCTCTGGTTCCTCTGCATTTTCTAAATCCAGCTTGAACATCTGGAAGTTCACGGTTCACGTACTGTTGAAACCTGGCTTGGAGAATTGAGCATTATTTTACTAGCGTGTGAGATGAGTGCGATTGTGCAGCAGTTTGAGTGTTCTTTGGCATTGCCTTTCTTTGGGATTGAAATGAAAACTTTTCCATTCCTGTGGCTCTATTTTTGGTTTTCTTTAAATAATATTATTTATTTATAACTGTGCTGGATCTTCACTGCTATGCAGATCTTTCTTTAGTTGTGGTGCACAGGCTTCTCATTGTGGGGTCTTCTCTTGTTGTGGACCATGGGCTCTAGGGTGCCTGGACTTCAGTAGTCATGGCACACAGGCTGAGTAGTTGTGGCTCTTATGCTCTGGCACAGTCACAGTAGTTGTGGTGCATGGGCTTAGTTGCTCCACAGCGTGTGGGATCTTCCCGAATCACGGATCAAACCCATGTCTCCTGCAATGGCAGGCAGATTCTTTACTACTGAGCCACCAGGTTTTCCCCTATTTTTAGTTTTTTAAGGCACTTCCATACTGTTCTCCATAGTGGCTGTACCAATTTACATTCCCTGCAACAGTGTAGGAGAATCCCCTTTTCTGCGCACCCTCTCCAGCATTTATTGTTTGTAGGCTTTTTGATGATGGCCATTCTGACTGGTGTGAGGTGATACCTCATTGTACTTTTGATTTGCATTTCTCTAATAATTAGTGATGTTGAGCATCTTTTCATGTGCTTTTTTTACTTCTCAGATATTAAATGAGTATCACCCATCTTCTATCTTAAGGCTTTATGATTATAAAGTGTATAATGCCCTCTTGTATTATCCTCAGCTTCTTCCTTGCAAGGAGACAGACAAGCTGTATTCATTGCATAAATTTAAATTCCCCAATGCCCCATCTGTTGAATGCACACACACGTACACACACACTCACACATACACACACTGACACACTTACCTTCTTTCCAAACAACCATCCTTCCCAGCTATGTAGAAGAGGCTAGACCTTGGGAACAGTACCCTTGCCTGAAAACATACGTCCTCAAGAATCACAGTCTGAGTGAACATGAGGTCGAATAATTCACTTTTTCACAATAGAGCTATTGATTCATAGTCCTTGCTCATGAATGTGTTTTCATCTCCATGATCCAGAATAGTTTACCTTGTCCCTTGCATCAGGCTAAATTCCATTAAGGCTCCATTCAAGTACCACATCATCCACGCCTTTTCCCTGATCCAGCGGATGACTTAAATGCTTTCTTCTCTCTGAGCCATGTGACTCCCATAGTAACAAGCTTCCTCAGTAAAAAAATTTAGGAAAAGCCCAATCAGAGTAAATTCTTCTCAACCACAGACTATAAGGTTAAATAATGCTCCCTCTAAAATTTACGTCCATCCAGAACCTCAGAGTGTGACTTCATTTTAAAATGAGGTTTTCTAGATATAACTGGTTAAGATGAAATTTGGGCTTAGGGTGGGCCCCATTCTAAGGGCTAGAGTCCTTATAAGGATAGAAACACAGATACACAGAGGAAAGACAGCCAAGAATAGACAGAGGCAGAGTTATGCTACCACAAGCCAAAGAATGCCAAGGATTTCCAGGAAACATCAGAAGCTAGAACAGTCAAAATCAAATTCTTCTCTACAGCCTTTGGAGAGAGTATGGCCCTGTTGACACTCTGATTTGAGACTTCTTACCTCCAGCACTATGAGAGAATAAATTTCTATTGTTTTAAGCCACACAGTTTTAGTAATTTGTTTTAGTAGCTCTAGGAACTAATACATTGACCATGTCTTTTATGTCTTCAGATTTCAGAGATTTGGGGGGTTATGACCAGTAACCAATAATCAATGCTTATTGGCTGACAGCAAAATACTTTGATGATCATGAAAGTCAGGGCAACTGGTCTGGATAGCCATAACTGAATGGCTTTAGGTGGAGACAATAGACCATTCTCAAGATACTTGTGAAGCACAAGAGTCCTGCTAGTAATTTCCTAGTGCCAGTTCAAGAGGCAGACAAGAGCAGGTGTTTTTAAAGATTTATTATTGGTGGGGGGATTAATGCATCAAATATATTTTCTATTTAAAAGCATTTTCTCTTAGCTACAAGTTATTTATTTACTCCTCTCTTAAAAGGGAGCTGTACAGTTATAAGCAAAGGCGAAGATTTTGCTCTAAATCTTTGATATGCTAATATGATCATTACCTTCCATGACCATACATAGTTTTCAAATTTCCCATATTTATTTGATCATGGGTTATTTTAGGTTGGAGAGCATAGCCAAGGAATAATGTTATGAGTTACACATTTTGGGAAGCTGACCTAATTAATAACCTTTGCCTCTTATATTGAGATGCTTTAGACTGAAAGAAACAGGGAAAATGACTTAGCATGGTTCCAGTAAGAGTTATTATGTCATATAATAAGAAGTTCTTCATTGGCTGTCTCCAGGGATGGTTAATTTAGCTGGTCAGTGGTGTCATCAGGCCCTATGAACTTCTCTCTTTTTTGCTTTATTCAGTGTGTTGTGTGGTTCCCTTCAGGGCTGCAGTAGCACCAGCCATCAAAATCATATATGCCAGTCAGAAAGGCAAATCAGTCCCAGAAGCCTCCTGCCCATTTCCCCTCCCATCTCACTGGCCAAGATTGCACCATATTTCCCTACCTACCCCAATCACTGGTAAGGGGAACTGGGCCACCATGATTGGCTTGAGTCACTTACACTCCTGATTCATTCTCTAAAACTGGGAAGGTAGTCCCCCAGCGCAAATGAGTCACACTCCTGTGATAGTATGGATGAGAAAATAAAACCATGATTCTGATAGTGGGGCTGTTGGTTGCCCCTCAACAGCAGTCCACCCCTTCTTCCTTACCCACAGAACCATTGTTTTTGTGCAGAACAGTGAAGTGTTCAGCCTCCATTGTTTGAATCATGATTAGTGAAGCCATCCCTAGAAATCTCATTCATTTTTGCCAGATACTAGCTTTCCCAGACTCTTGTATTATGGGTGCCATTGAACATGGTTCTGGCCAATGAGATATGAGTAAATGTCTTAAGCAGTCTTTAACATATCTACATATCTATATCTACTTATGAATCTTATCTGTCTAACATAGCACTCTGTAGAGCAAGACGGAGACAGAATTAGCTTAAGCCACTTCTCTAACCCCTGCTGCTCCCACCCCTCCTTTAGGCCTTGGAATATGGTCATGTTCCCAGGAGCAGTGGCAGCCACCGTATGGCCCTGAGTTAACCAGCACAAGAGCCAAATACCAACACACTGAGAATGACTGGGCAGAAGATGGGAAGGACCTCTGAGCTACAGAATCCACTCTGGATGCTCACACCCTGAACACTTTTTATAACACCTCTTCACATCAGGCTGAACATCCACAGAACACAGAAAGCAAAGTGCCAGAACATCCAAATCCTAAAGTGAAGACACTATTGCAGCCAAATCCCCTAACCGTGACCCCCTCAAAATAAAGGAGCAAAGAAATAATTGAATTAGGGAACAGTATGTCAAAGACAACCAGAAAAGCACTGTTGGGCCATCCCAGTGTTGTGGGGAGGGGGCACACAGGGAATGGGGGAGAGCATTTCTCTGCTGTGCGGAAAGCGGTTGGAGGAGGCTCAGGGGGGTCATAGATCAGGAGAAGAGGCAAGTATTTCCCTTAGTGACTCACACGATAATCATTTTAACCAGAGTTTATCTGCACAGATCTGTGAGGTGAAGAGAAATGGCCCAGGATCATTGGCACTGATTCTATATCAACCACTTACCCTCACCCCCGAGGATGATCACAGCAGCAAGCCACTCTCTGGGCAACCTCTCTTCACTCCCTCCCCCTAAACTCCCTCTAAATCTCCTAGTCATTTGTGACCACAGTTTTGTAAAGTACAGTCAAAACACAAAACTTCAAAACTATGCTTGGAAAGGGGGGACTGAAAATGTCAGTAATGAGACGAGCTGGCAGAGCAAGTACAGGCTTGGTTCTGTACCAGTAACAGAGAGAACTTAGCCAGTGCACAGAATCAGCCCACTTACTTTCCTCAAATTGTGACCATACCTTTATTCTAATAAATTAAAAAATAACAATTTACATGTCATGCACTTTCTTTACATGTCATGCTCTTTCATCACATGTCATGTAAGTTTAAAACAATTTCATTTGTTTATATATTACGTTATTCTAAGAAGTATTCATTGATTCGTGGCTTCTGAAATTTTAGCATCTGAGTTCAGGTCAAATGAAGGAGGAAGAAAAGGAAGAATCAGGAAGGATAAGAAGAAGAAAAATAAATGATTTTCTAACTAGAGGTCTCCCTACAGATTTCCTCACTCCATGCCCTTTCCTAATCAGGCAGGGAAGAGGGAAACTAGTTTTGTGCCAGCACAAAAATCCATATTTCTATAATTCTCTTCTAGTGCTGTTCTCAAGGGACTCATCATTTTAATTTCAACACCGATTCATCAGACTGAAGGGTGGGAGAATTTTAATCATAAATTATTTGCATGGAAGCACATCAAGAACTTGCCACAAAAATATACATTCCTTGAAATATGTAAAAGTATTGCTTTTCAAACTTTCTAGCTCTTTGATTGTAATGATTTTTGTTAGGCTCACAATAGACCCATGGACTTAAGAAGGCTTCTCAAGCACAACCATGCTGTCTATCAGGGGACAAACAGGCCTGACAAATATTCAGCCAAAAATACCATCTGGAATCACAGTGTTTCTGATAAAGGAGATTTCTGTTTCATTTACTTACTGGAGAATATGTGGGTCCAGATCAAACCCCTACATCCTCAAGGAGGGGTAGGGGGAGGTGGGAAGGAATGTCTCAATGATATAATGAGGCTTCAGGCATTTACTTCAGCTCCACATTCCAGAACTTCCTTTTCAACCTCCTAGTTCTCACTGGTTTGCATCCTGCAGCCCATGGCCATGTAACTGATTTTCATATCTATTCAGTTCCTACATATGTTCAGATCCTCATTTGGACAGCTTTTGGAGCTGTCTTGGCTCTGCTTTTAGCAGTCAGTGAGCCAATCCCACCCCTGACTCCCCAGGTCCTGCTGATCGAGGTCAAGACCTTTAAAACTACTGGGGGATTAAACATTAGCAAAAATGAATCAGCTTTGCCTTGAAAGGTGGGCAAAGGGAAACAAAAGGAGGATGAAACATAGATTTGGCTTTGGTCAACACACTTAATCTGGCTTTGGTCAACCATAGGGAAAATCCTATGGTAATAGCTGTTCCTAACCCCACCCATTTCCCCAGTTCAATGAATGTTTAAATCATGATGAGAAAGGTGGATTTGCTGTATTGTAATCTGATTCTTTTAAAGTTCTGGAGGCTTTAGTTCAAAAAGAATATTACCAATTTACATCCTACTTGGAACATCTAAACGCTGTATTAGAAGGCCCAAACTTAAAGCATACATAATAAAATATCAATCCCCTGGGCTGTATCAAGTACAGCACAGAATATATGATTTGTTTTAATTTAGTCACATTCTCAATAGGAAAAGTACAACAAGGATACAAATGTTCCTGCTAAAGTAAGGAAGATATTTAGTAAGTAAGACTTGTCCTTGACAAATTTTGTCTTCCATTTCCCTGACACATCAGGTTTCTACAGCTCTCCAACCAGTTTTCATTTCCCAGAAGTTTTACTCCTAGCTGACTGTCAAGTGTTCTTTCTACAGATAATGGCTTTTAGCTGATATTGGTTTAAGGTGTTTCTTTTCCCAGGTGTATTTGCATCTATAAGTGAAAGCTTCAAATCATCAGCCTTAGGTTTAAGAAGCTAATTATGATATGAGTAAGGGGGAGGCAGTGGGTTGGGGGGGCAGGGAGTAGGGTAGAAAATAGGAAAGTGTTTTGTTGGAAAATTCTCCATTTGTCAACTCACCTGTCAAAAGTACAAGAGAGAGGGATGCAAATGAACATCAAGGTACTTAAACCAGAAACTGTCACCTGCTGGACTTTCAGATTTCTTTTTTTGCAAGTGAGAAAAGCACAAATCATCTTGAGCAAATATGGGACTTTGCTGGCTCATGATAGTCAGGAAAAGAGACATAGGAAGAGCTAGGTTCAGGAATGCTGCCGAACCTCTAAAATTATTGGAATTAGGTACTCAAATGCACAGTGTGCTTTTTCTCTGTTTCCTGCACCTGCCTGTCCGCTTCATCCTCTTTCCCTGCAGAATGATTTTCTTTTTTCAAATGACGGTTGCTAAGTTTCATATCTTACAGACTTACCCCTAGAAAGAGGCTGCCCTCAAGCTCTCTCTGACCCCCAGAAAAGTACTCATTACCTCAGCTTAAATCAGCCCTGGTATCAGTCCACTTTGGCCAGAGGGAGGGCTGCTGGGATTGGTTTAGTTCCCAGGGTGGACCTGGCAGGTAGAGCCTGGTAATGGAGCTGTGAAAAGGATACTCAGGTGTTAATTCCTGTGTTAACTGTGAAGATAAGGAAAAGGGGAAGAGGCACTGCTGAGCAAAGGGATCTTGGCACACACTCCCAGGTGCCAGATGTCCTCTGCAACTGGCACAGCACGTGCTGCTTAAGATCCAGTGTCTCACGTTGACAAAAAATCCCCACTTCATCAATATGGAACACCACGTGGTTTCAAGTCACTAGGGACTGTAAAGAACATAGCCTTTTGGGTTAAACTTGAAATATAGAGACAGCAACAAGATAATGTCAGGGCAACACCCAAACAGGAGAAAAGGATTTGGAAGGTACTATATGTCCTACCAGTATCCACTGGTCCACACCTAGACAGTCTCTGGGAATAGTTGATCATGGGGGCAGAGGGGACTTTGGTGGAGGCTGGAGTTTCTGCAGTAGTAATTAGGTGCTAGAGCTAACAAAATAAGAATTAATGCTACTAGTATAGGACACCGGGGATAGGGCTAAGAGCTGGAGCCCTGCAGCTGGACAGCCTGGGTTCAAATTCTTGCTTCACCACTTCCTAGCTGTGGGCTCTTGGGCACATGGCTACTAGTGCCTCTGTTCCTTAGGTTTCTCACTTGAAAAATGAGAATAATAGCAGTACTTACCTCACAAGATTATTTTGAGGATTAAAATATGTAATAGCACTTTTTAAGATTGATTTCTCAGATACATGCAGACAGAAACTTCTGGAAACTACAGTATCTCCAGATCCAAATGAATGAATTTCTAATGGTAAAATTATAAATATTATTAGGATATTTCAGGGCAGAGAGTTAGGCCTAATACCTCTGTCTATCCAACATATTAACACCTACCTACTCTGATTTTAAATTCACTGGCCAGGCAGAAAGGAACTATTTCCAACTCTTACTCTCCTCTTACTGTAAAACTAAAGGTCTGATCTCAAGTCGCTTTTTGATGGCTTAGAAATTCTTGGGCCTAGACCATGAAGACCTCTCAGTCTAGACCATATCCCCAGTGACCTAGTCTCTAAAACTTGGAAATTCAGAGTCTCTAAGAATTATTAGGGAAAGGTGGGGGAGGAAGGGGAGATAAATCCTGAGAGGACTGAGAAACATCTCACAATGACCCTCTGAAGGAGATAAGAAATAAAAAGGAAGAGTATGCATCTGTGCAGCCTGGCTTTGTGGTCCAGGCTGTCTTGGAGACAAATGATAACACC
The DNA here is from genome assembly GCF_023699985.2 of Odocoileus virginianus. Classification (NCBI taxonomy): domain Eukaryota; kingdom Metazoa; phylum Chordata; class Mammalia; order Artiodactyla; family Cervidae; genus Odocoileus; species Odocoileus virginianus. The sequence continues at coordinate 39,307,186 of NC_069686.1, read as the reverse complement.
CAGCTGCCCTCCAGGACAAGGTCAAGGCAAACAATTCATCTTTGGCCACCTACCCGTGGCTCTGAAATAACAGGGAGTTTGAAGACAACCAGGTTAATCTGGGGGCACTTAAGATCAAAGAATAGCAACATCCAGGTCAACAAGAACTACTTCTTCCTGAAGTCAGGGAAATGTCAGCTCAGACACAAACTGGAAAAGTGGACTCTTTGGAACTGATGACTGAAGATAACCATTGGTTATGAGTACAGTGAGTGTTTTTCTTCCTCTCTCTTTTAAAAGGAAGTTCTAAACTTGTTACTGGAAAGAGTCAGATTCCTTAGATTGTTCCATATGCCCAAATCTGACAGTTACACTGGCACACTTTGATTCCCCATTTCAAAAACGTGTGTGGAGACGCAACTGAGCGGCTTCCATGTCACATCCTGTTCTCTCAATCCAGCTTTTGACATTTGCAGAGGACTCTTCCAAGGGAGTAAACTAAGCACAGATAGAACTCAGCCTTTTCCCTTTCAGTCACCTCTTCCTTTAACATATTCCTCATCAAAGATGCACTAGAAAACACTGTCTAGTGCGTAGAGAAGGTGTAATTTTTCAGTTTCTCACTGAGACGCAGGTTGGCAAATAGGTTAATTTTAGCTTCACAGATTGCAAGGTGTGTGAATAGAACAGCTCTATCAAGAACAAAATAGAGCTGAGAAGAAAGAGCTTCTCTGAACTACTAAGCTGTTTCCTCCCTAAGGTCACAGAAGGCATAGGGGCTATTGCATTAACTGCTGAAACAGCACTGAGTTAAAGAAGTTCAATAGTATCTGCCCCTTTGGCTCTTATCAGGAAAAGAGAAGGGTGTGAAACATGAAAGGAAGAAAAGGATACACAAATTTTGCATGGATAATAATTATAGCTACGTTGATTAAGTGCTTGCTGCTTGCCAGGCACCTGACCAGGAATATGACACATGTGACATTTAATTCTTACCACAACTCTATGAGAAAGGGACAGTTTCAATCTCCTTTTATAGATGGGGAAGCCAGGGCTCAGAGAAGTTAAAATATTGCTTGAAATCACATAGCTGGTAAGTGGTGGCAGTGAGATTTGCGCCGAGGTCTGTCTGGCTTCAGAACTCATACCCCATTTCTCTATCCTGGCTTGTGCCATAAACACAAAGATAAGAAAAAACCACTTGCTTTCAGCCTCGAGTTGCCCAGGGCCTCTTAACCCAGTTTAGGGATTACCCAGCCTCTCAACTCTTTCTTCCTAGCAGGCATTTGTTAGACCCTCCTTGAGAAGAACAGATGCATAGGGGCTAAGGGCTGGGGAAGAAGGAAAAAGCACACAACTGATCTGACACACCCAGTACCAAACCCATGGAGGAAGTAATTAAAACCAATGGGTAGAGTGAGATTTAAGGATTATCTGCATGTTTCAGTTATCAAAAGTGTTCACTGTTCTTCATAAACCTACATAATCAAGTTGCTCCACAGCAGTTTTGTTTGCTTTGCTCTTTTACCCACCTAATTAGCCTAGACAAAGACTTCACCTCTGATTTTAGATGAACAAAGTCATTCTGTATGAAACATAACTGGTTTTGCAAGTTGTATAAGAGTAAGGGCCCACCCTTAGATTAAATACAATTTAAGGCCAATAATGAACAAGGTCATTAAGTCATTTTAGGCCTCTTACTCCTACTGCCTACCTAATCAGGGTGTGTTTATTCATTTTCAAATGTCAGAAAAGTCTAAAGAAGGAGATTTTGCTCATCTTAATAATGCATGGATCTTAAAGGGTGTAGCTTTAATACAACTGACTTGGATTCATAGTTTGGTCATTCTCTGGGTATAGACCCTTGTCTCGGTGAGAGAAAATATACAAACACACACATACAAATAGATATTCAAACAAATGTTTGCAATTATAATATATTGAATCAAGTAAAGCTTTGTTAAACTCTTTGTTAAAAAAAAAAAAAACACTGAGCATTAGCCTAAGAATATTAAATGACTGTCTTGGAGAATAAAGGCAGAAAGCTCTTCCTATTTGATATAGGGTCAAAGCAGACAGCTTAGGGCAGCATGGAGTACTGAAGTTTTGTAAGCTTGTATACTGAAACAAATATTTCTTCTTGGATGAAGTCACAGTTATACAAGTGCTTTGTAAAAGAGGCTCCCTTTTAAATCTTTCTGAAAAAGTTTATCCCTTGAATAAAACGTATCTGTTTCCATAGGTCCCCAGCAGCCACTGATAGATAAATGGACACTGTGGCAGACACTGCTGCTGCTCATTAAATCTGTGTTTTATGCTTCTTCCCGGAAGCACGGGTAGCCTGTGTTCACCATTCTTCTCTGCGGTTAGAGGTGACCATTTAGCCAGGGGAGGATGGGCAGAAGCGATGGGTGCCGCTTCCAGGCCCGTAAGAGTCTTCCATGTTTACTCCCCTCTGCCCCTTTCCCTACCAGCTGTGTACCTGGAGCCAAATGGCAAAGATGGCACAGACTCCCTGCACCTCAGCCCCTAAGCAACTTCATGGAAGAGAGCCACGCTTCTGCCCTGTTCACTTGCCCAGTATCATCCTGTGAGCAAGAAATAAACTTCATTGTGTGTTATCCATAATATATTTTGGATCTATTCTTCTGGCAGTCAGTCTGCCCTAACTAATACAGACACATTTTTTTAGGCACAAATCAGCTCTAAATCTGTTCTAATCATTTTGGGTTTGACTGACCTCCTAGGTGTGACTCAGTGGAGGCATTAGCTACCAACAACTAAGTTCCTGTTGTTATTTACTTAACAGCAAAGCTACAAGGAGTAGCTTGACTGCAAATTAACATCTGTAAATCAGAACATCTGCCCTTGAGACTTTTCACTTAAGACTCATTTTGAAACACCTGTTGGTTTTCTCTGTCCAGGGAGCCTTGACACATGCAAAGTAGCTTTTCAGATTCACGGGCCAACAGTTTCTAATGATGCCTCCATCTCAGCCTATCTAGAGAATGAATACCTATCTCTTTGAAGTGGCCCCCAGGAAACTCACAAGTGAATTTCTGGTATGCCATATCATAATTGCCTGAGTAAGATTACTTAACTTTCTTTAAACAAACTGTGCATCAATTCCCATCTCAATTGAAAACATAAAAAGAATTTTTAGTTTTTTTGAATGTGAGGACCAACTAGAAAACAATGTGCATAAAACTAGTGTAAGGTAAATGCCGTTTTCTTCAATATTCCATGCAATTACTCTGAAGTATTTTTAAGTGGTTTCAAAAAAACATTTTAAGATGATTTTTTAAAAATCTGCATAAACAGCATGTATAATTTATCTTTTGAAGTATGCAAATTATTAGTTCACATACAAGAACACCAACGCCCCCTTCTCCACCCTCCCCTCCCCACTGTTGAAGAACAAGTATTCTGAGGAAGTTATTCAGTTCCCTAGTTTCTGACTTCACAGATTGCTGGAACAGGAAATCAGAATAGTGTTCAGGACAAAGGCCAGTCCTAGAAATTGAAGAGGGAAATTAGGAGGGAGATAGAATACTAGGGGAAAGAAAGAAGAGCTAAGCTTGAAAACAAGAGAAAGAAAGTGCCACGCTCAGAAAAATAGGCAATGAAGGGCTGGAAACAGAGCCGAGGGTGGTTGAGTAGTTCATTATGCAGTGACTGAAGGGAAGGATGGGTCAGGGACACCCCTTCATAGGCTTCCTGAAGCAGCTCAGTAATGTGACCAGTATGTTATGGTTTCACTGATCTGTGAATTATAAATTCAGAGTGTATTAACTCTTAATGCTCAAATCATAATTGTATTCTCGACAGATGAAATTCTTAGCCTCCTTGCCCAACCCCTGCAAAGTGCTACCCCCACATTATTTGTGGAGCCCCCAAAGAAGTGAGTACTTTGTGCTAAAAAACAACTGTCTACTAGTAACCTATTGGTGTCTTCCGTGGTTGATGTCCACTCTTTGACTTGAAGGAGCCTCTTGGTTGCCACTGATAAAACATCTGTTATGAAATCACCAACCAGCTCAGGGGTGAGAAGTTGAGGGTGCTTATGGCTACAGTAAAATGAAAAAGTCAAATGAATGACATGACACTGGACATCCACCTGCCTTCTCAGCCAAATTCAGCTTATGTTCATCACTGGCCAAATTAAGTAACTCTTTGGTGTTATATCCTCTCCACACTGAATTCTTCCTCTGTTCCTCTAATCTTGATTTCTCAGTAAACATGTCTTAAAGGCAAAAGGAATTTGATCTCAAAATGGATTCCTGTTTTGGTTTTTGAGGTCTGCCAGTAATTTGTACCATCTAAGGACATCAGAAGCAGCTATTTTGACCATAACCAGATGGCTGCAGCTTCCCAAATTATCTGTATCTTCAGTATAACATTTTTTTCCATTTGTTTTATGAAACTGTTTGTGAATCTATTGGTATCTTTTATTTCAGCAATGAAAATTCCCCCAAAGAACATCTTTTCTGTCTCCCTCTAAGCTTTTCCCTAATGATTATAAATTGTGAGGTTAAATATGAATTTAAAAATCTGTTCAACTTTATAATGCTGCGAAGAAACATCAGTAACTTCCGAGTAGGCCACGCTAATTTATATAGAGAAACTAGTCTAGATCCAAATCTCAATGTTTCAATAGGCGTGCCTTGGCTACTCAAAAAACAGCCTCAACTCAAAAAACGAAAGAAGAAAGAAAGAAATTTTTAAAAATCACAGTAAGTACTGTGAGGGCATAAAGTTTTATGTAAATATTTATTATATATATTTACATATATAGTATGTATATATATTTACATATATATTTTTTAGATATATATATATTTACAAATGTATGGAAAACTTCATATATAAATAAATGAGTATATATATATATAAATTATATATAAACTTTATATATAAATAAAATAAATATTATATATGTATTTTTAAATTTATGGAGATATGGTTACATGGAAGTCTAAATTTCAACCAAATTGGGAAGAAGATGAAAAGGAAGCATAAACTCAGGTTCGGTTCAGTTCAATTGCTCAGTCGTGTCCGACTCTTTGCAACCCTATGGACTGCAGTGAACCAGGCCTCCCTGTCCATCACCAACTCCTGGAATTTACTCAAATTCATGGCCATTGAGTCAGTTGCCATCCAACCATCTCATCCTCTGTCATCCCCTTCTCCTCATACCTTCAATCTTTCCCAGCATCAATGTCTTTTCAAATGAGTCAGCTCTTAGCATCAGATAGCCAAAGTATTGGAGTTTCAGCTTCAACATCAGTCCTTCCAATGAATATTCAGAACTGATTTCCTTTAGGATGGACTGGTTGGATCTCCTTGCAGTCCAAGGGACTCTCAAGACTCTTCTCCAACACCACAGTTCAAAAGCATCAATTCTTTGGCATTCCGCTTTCTTTATACTCCAACTCTCACATCCATATATGACTACTGGAAAAACCATAGCCTTGACCGAATGGACCTTTGTTGGCAAAGTAATGTCTCTGCTTTTTAATATGTTGTCTAGGTTGGTCGTAACTTTTCTTCCAAAGAGTAAGCATCTTTTTATTTCATGGCTGCAGTCACCATCTGCAGTGATTTTGGATTCCCCCAAAATAAAGCCTCTCACTGTTTCCACTGTTTCTCCATCTATTTGCCACGAAGTGGCGGACCAGATGCCATGATCTTAGTTTTCTGAATGTTGAGCTTTAAGCCAACTTTTTCACTCTCCTCATTCACTTTCATCAAGAGGCTCTTTAGTTCTTCTTCACTTTCTGCCATAAGGCTGGTGTCATCTGCATATCTGAAGTTATTGATATTTCTCCCAGAAATCTTGATTCCAGATTGTGCTTCGTCCAGTCCAGCATCTCTCATGATGTACCCTGCATACATGTTAAATAAGCAGGGTGACAATATACAGCCTTGACATACCCCTTTCCCTATTTGGAACCAGTCTCTTGTTCCATGTTCAGTTCTAACTGTTGCTTCCTGACCTGCATACAGATTTTCAAGAGGCAGGGTAGGTGGAGGGCCACCCAAGACAGATGGGTCATGATGAAGAGTTCTAACAAAACTGGAGAAGGTAATGGTAAACCACTTCAGTAGTCCTGCCTTGAGAACCCCATGAACAGCTTGAAAAGGCAAAAAGATAGGACACTGAAAGACAAAATCCCCAGGTTACTACTCCAATATTCTCCTGGAGATCAGTGGAGAAATACTCCAGAAAGAGTGAAGAGATGGAGCCGAAGCAAAAACAACACCCAGTTGTGGATGTGACTGGTGATAGAAGCAAGGTCCGATGCTATAAAGAGCAATATTGCATAGGAACCTGGAATGTTAGGTCCATGAATCAAGGCAAATTGGAAGTGATCCAACATGAGATGGCAAGAGTGAACGTCGAATTTTAGAAATCAGTGAACTAAAACGGACTGGAAAATTCAGACTTAAATTGAAGAAAGTAGGGAAAACCACTAGACCATTCAGGTATGACCTTAATCAAATCCCTTATGACTATACAGTGGAAGTGAGAAATAGATTTAAGGGACTAGATCTGAGAGACACAGTGCCTGATGAACTATGGACGGAGGTTCGTGACATTGTACAGGAGACAGGGAGCAAGACCATCCACAAGAAAAAGAAATGCAAAAAAGAAAATGGCTGTCTGAGGAGCCCTTACAAATAGCTGAGAAAAGAAGAGAAGCCAAAAACAAAGGAGAAAAGGAAAGGTATACCCATTTGAATGCAGAGTTCCAAAGAATAGCAAGGAGAGATAAGAAAACCTTCCTCAGTGATCAGTGCAAAGAAATCGAGGACAACAATAGAATGGGAAAGACTAGAGATCTCTTCAGGAAAATCAAAGATACCAAGGGAACATTTCCTGCAAAGATGGGCTCAATAAAGGACAGAAATGGTATGGACCTAACAGAAGGAAAATATATTAAGGAGAGGTGGCAAGAATACACAGAAGAACTGTACAAAAAAGATCTTCACAACCCAGAAAAATCACAATGGTGTGATCACTCACCTAGAGCCAGACATCCTGGAATGTGAAATCAAGTGGGCCTCAGGAAGCATCACTACAAAGCTACTGGAGGTGATGGAATTCCAGCTGAGCAATTTCCAATCCTAAAAGATGATGCTGTGAAAGTGCTGCACTCAATATGCCAGCAAATTTGGAAAATTCAGCAGTGGCCACAGGGCTGGAAAAGGTCAGTTTTCATTCCAATCCCAAAGAAAGGCAATGCCAAAGAATGCTCCAACTCAGGTAACTGGACTTTATTTGGAGTTACTAATAAAAATTGATTTGATTGGGAAAGGATTTTATAGAAGCAACAGAAAAGCCATAATAACTGTCACTGGACTGAAACTCACTATGAGATTATGCAATCTCTGTCCTCTCTCACTGAGGCATGCTCCTCTTTAGAAAGACAGCAAGTTCAATCCCCATCTCTTCCTTGTATAGCGCATGCATGATCGAGAAGTCCACACATGGCCAGCAGAACTATCTTTTGTACCCATTCCAATCATTCAACTGGATCTTTGTGCAGACTGGTGTTATTACTCTGTCAACAAGCTGATAAATAACGTAACTTGCCCCAGTAAAGGCTTCAATGACAGTTAAGGAGAAAACCAAAAAAAAAAAAGGAAAAAAAAGGCAAGATGGTTTGAGTTAGGGTGAAGCAATAAAACTGGAGGACATTACTGTAGAAGCAGAGAGGCTGAAGTATTAGTTTGTGTTTTTCTGCACCTGATTTACATTTCTTATGCTAGTCCTTAAGTACATGAGAAAAGATCAGCAGCTTGTGTTAAGAGACTGATTTGATGAGTGGCTGAAGGTCATTCTTTAAACCTCTCTGGGCCCTTGTTTGTTCCAACTGTAAATTAAGAACAATTCCTTATATTCTTAGGGCAACTCTGAGAGTTTAAGATGCTAACATGCTTGTCATTGAACATTTGCATTTTGCCTTGTCAGGATAGACTAAATTATACTGTGGTTAACAAAGATCTAAACTAAACCTTTTGTGCTTTAACATGATACAAGTTGATTACCTCATACATAGTCCAGGGCAGACCTGGGTCACTCTTCAGAGTACCTGTTCTCCAAGAAGCAGGGTAGCAATCCCTGATACTTAAGTCCTAAGGATCCACCATCTCAACAAATATCCCCCTCCATGACAGCTGTGGCGGGAGAGACTGGGACCACTGACAACCTGTTGGCCAGAGCTTGTCACATGACTTCTTCTCAGTGTGGGATTGGGGTGGGGGCAAGTTTTCCCATGTACTAGGATGAGTTAAGTGAGAACTCGAAGTCTTCTCCTCAGAGTTTTGTAAGAAAGTGCATTTAATATATAAAAAATGATATAAAATACTTAAGAAACCATAGATAGTAGTATGCTGCTGCTGCTAAGTCCTTCAGTCATGTCTGACTCTGTGCGACCCTAGATGGCAGGCCACCAGGCTCCCCTGTCCCTGGGATTCTCCAGGCAAGAACACTGGAGTGGGTTGCCATTTCCTTCTGCAATGCATGAAAGTGAAAAGTGAAAGGGAAGTTGCTCAGTCGGGTCCGACTCTTCACGACCCCATGGACTGCAGCCCACCAGACTCCTACGTCCATGGGAGTTTCCAGGCGAGAGTACTGGAGTGGGGTGCCATTGCCTTCTCCAAGATAGTAGTATAGGGAGTTATAAATATAATCACAAATACCTAAGAAATAGAATCTTTGTGCCCAAGTTTCAACTTCATTGTAGGGAAGCTGAAAAGAATTCTAATAGCTCCTTCTCTCAGAGAGCTTCCTTATTAGAGAGACAAGATATCCTTCAAAGAAACAAGGCAGCTAGAAACAGTGGAAAGAGCTCAGTTAGGAGCCAGACTACTTGGATTCTGCTACCAGCTCTGTCACTTACTAACTTCATCATTTTGGGCAAGTACCTCAGTCTTTCTCAGGTTTTCATCTAAAAACTACTTAAGAGCATCTACTTCATCTGCCTTACAGGGCTGTGGTAAGGATCAGATGAGGTGACCGGTGTGCCTGAGAACTGTGAATGACAAAGTATTCTCCACATACAGGCTATATATGGAGAACAATACAAAATGCTACAGTGATAGCATATGAACCATTTATTGAGCATCTACTTTTTTCATACACTTTATACTTCACATAGGATTTCTCTTCTTGGAGTTTCATTGGATTTAAATAGGGAGAGAAAAGGAAGAGAAATTGTATGGTGAGTGGCTTGAAATAGTTGGAAGGGCTGGATTTGTAAGAGTAAGGCCTAGTGTTAAAGACAAAAAGAGTTGAAAAGTTTCTGGAGATATGTGGTTGCACAGTGTGATTATATTTAACATTACTGAATTGAACACTTAAAAATGCTTAAGATGTTAATTTTGTTGTGTAGTTTACCACAATTAAAAATTTTTTAAACAAAACCAAAGCAAAAAGACAAATAAGGTAGATCTGAATAGTACAAATGGTTTCTGAGAAATCAGTTATAGGGAAGGGCCCACTGATGGAAAAATTTTAGAGGCAAGTTGACAAGAGTGGCCTAGATCCAAGTGTTAATAGAAATCCTGATAGATTCTTGAATAGGAAAATGACATGACAAAAATGCTGTTTAACAAGATTAATTAGATACAATATTCAGGATGAATATTTACATCTGGAGAGATTCCATAAGAATGAACCATATATGATTATTTCTTGAATCTAGAGAACATGAGTAGAAACCTGAACCAGGAAATGGAGAGAAAGAAAATGTGGCTGTGAAGACAAAAGCCAATATATTGTGTCACTGATTAGACAAGGAAGATAATGAAAAGAGGAGAGTCAAAGATGCTCCCAAGTTTGATCTGGAAGGTAGCAAAAATGACTTTGCACCTTTTATCCGCTGTCACAAAAGGAGAGCCATCTTAAATATTTTGACACAAAAGGAAAATTATATGATTGCTCAATAACAGAATAAGAGCTTAAAAACAACTTGTTCATTTTTAATCTCTATGAAGTGGCCACACAAGCTCTTTATTAGAAAAGTGGAGTCAAACAGACTTAAACTATGGTCATCTCCCTTGATAGCCACCTCTCCATTACTGTGAACAGATCCACAGTCCTGAGCATAAGACGCAAGGCCTGGCCACACCACACTTGCTTGAACCTGTACCTCATTATATCCTCTCTTATGCCCTGAAGGCTTCCCACACCAACTGCCTAAGGCCTCCACAAGCAGGCTGTTACGCCTTTGCTTCTCACCTTATGCCTTTGCTTCTTCAGTTCCCTCTATGGAATACTCTTTTCTTCTTTTTGTGAAGGAACTTGTCATGCCTTGCCCTGTACCTCAAAATAACTTTGTTCTTTTAGCATATTTAGTTCATTCCTTTTGGGATTTTGGCTAATGGAAAAATGTGCTTATGTCTCTAGGATAACCAGTTTATCTGGATTTGTCCAGCACCATCACCATTTTAAAACCGAAAGAACTGTGTCCCAGGAAGCCCATCAGTATCAGGCAAACTTGTGACAGATGGTCACCTTACACCTTTATTAGATCACAAGCCAAAGGACAGAGAGAGCAGCCTAGATACTTCTATGGGCAGTTTTTTGCATTGTTTCAATCATCACAGATGTCATCATTCCATTTTACAGATGAGGAGACAAAGGCTCAGAGAAGGTAAGTAACATGTTTTGGAAATGGCAGAGCTGGGATTTGAACCTAAGATGTCTGATTTTTAAACCCATTCAGTGGAGAGCCAAATATTAAGGCTTTGGAGCAGGAGACTGACAAGTGCTTCCCTAAACCCTGCTTTCTGTATTCCAAATGTGGCATTGACTAGCTCAAACAAACGTTAATTGGACTGCGATTAACTGATTGGTAGGCACCTAATGTGAAGGAGAAATGAATAAAGAGTAAGGGAGTCAAAATAGAGAAATAATCAGTAATTTTCCACAGTGCAAAGGAGAAAGGATAGCAATGATGCTTCTAGTTAGAGCTTAAGATAAAATTATATCTAACCTGAATGTTCTCCCAAGTCTTACCTCCTTTCAATCAGATGGAAACCAGATCCTTTTTTCAACATTTTCTCAGAACATTTTCAAGTATTACTTCTCATTATTCTTATATTATTCCATTTGCATTTTAAGCATACAGTGTAAAGGCTGGAAAACAATGAAACATGCAAATAAGGAAGCTGAAAGTGTTCTTTGAAAAGTTAAGTGATGAAAAGTAATGGCATTCAGGTTCTTTATATGCAATACATTATCTCTTAAATTGACTTTTCTGTTCCTTTTCTGCCTTCCCCTGATTTTGTTACTCTTTGTGTTGAAAAAAAATAAAATTCTACAATAGTTTTATTTGCAGGGTAAAGTAACTTTTAGAGTTTGAATCATTTGTTTTTAATCTTAACCTCGGCAGAAAATTCTATAGCAATTCTCCATCATTACTATTTGAGATAGATTATCAAATTAATCCAGATGCATTTAGTACTAATATTATTAAAGTCTAGGCTATTCTGAAAGTCAAGGCTTTTTCCCCTTCTTAGGCCAGAATTAGTGACCTGAACTTCCCTAAAGGGTGTTTTTTAGCCAGTTGGATCATTATATGCCCTTCCAGGGCATCATTGTGAGGAGCTACCTTTTTAAATTTCTGTTTGCATAAAGGAAGATTTTAAATTGTTCTCACTCATAATCTGCAAGCTCTTAGAAAAAAAACAAATCATTTCTATTAAGCTGCTTTTTTAAAGTGCCCAAAATAGCACTCTACACAGATCAATTGAGAATAAATGTATCTTCATGATGGCAGTAGGGACAGTAGTCACAGAAACCTTCTTCAAGGGTACTAGCACAGTCAGTAAAGCAATTTGTATCTATTTTTAAATAATCCAGAAAGATCTCTGCACTCACAGAATGACTATGTGAGCCCAGCCCCACTCCCCTCACTGTAAGCCCTCGGCTCCTTCCCTTGACTCTCTCAGCTGAGCCCTGGCCAGAGTCTTTCTGGATTCTAATTCTGCTCTCCTCTGCCCCTTGGTAGAGAATCTTGGAGAACATCAGTCCTCAGGCAGTGTGATGTCAACATAAAAAAATTCTGTATCTCAGGACATTTTCTAAGAGTTTTGACGGAAGCAGGAAGTAAATGAAGCTTATCTTTAGCCTGACCTTTGGGGTTTTATACCCTCCTCATTGAGTAGTTCCCCACTCCATGGGTCTTCCCAGTGCTTATGAAGGGCTCCTTCTTCATCTCCTACCTTCATAAGCTCCTATCCCTAGGTTTTCACCAGGTCTCCTCCCAGGAGTATTTGCATCTTAAATATAAAAATCTTCCCTCCCCGAAAAAAAGAGAAGAAATTTAATTATTTTTTAATAAAAAGATGCATACTTACTTCACAAGATATAGGGAATTAGAAAGAAAATAAGAATCACCCATCATCCCACCATCTCTGGGATGGGATATCTCCTTCAGGATTACTTTCCAAACTTACATGCCTATACAAGTGAATGAGACCATGCAATAATAACATGCCTTTTTTTCTCTCTTATTATAACATTCATAAAGGCCCTCAAAGCTCTTTTTTAAAGTGTATTAATAAATGCTGGCATAATCTGATTCTAACATTTTGTCTTTTCTGGTAGAAAAAGACTGCTGCTCTCTCTCTCTCCGCACCTTACCACCAACACACCATTTGGTCAGATGATACAGAGAACACTCTTTATTCACAGAATAAATCAGTTGACTCTTCAAATAGGATTAAGAACAGCCCACCAAATGTGGCAGGTCTGTCTGCCCCTACACTGTGCTCTACAAGGACGCATGCCAGGCTCTGGTCTTCTTTGTACTCCTCAGTACTCAGAACTTGGACTTTTTTCATGCACTGAGTGGCCTCTGTCAAGCTGAAAATCCATGTTTCAACTTGGCAAACTGGCTTCTCTTACTGCTTTGAGTATTTCCTCCCCTTCATTTTCTGTCCTTTTCATAAGATGTTGGACCTCCTGGTTTGGTCTCTTATCTCATTGCATTTTGAATTTCTATTTCTTCTTCTTATTGTTTTATATTCCAGAAGATTTATTCTACTTGATTTTCCAGCTTTTGCACCAAATTTCCTTTATGTAGGTAAGAATAGTTTTATTCTTTAAGAATGCTCACTTTTCTGATTGTTCTTATTTCATGGAATATTTTCTTGACTCTCTGAATGTTTTTCTTTTAAAATTTTATTCTGTTTCCTAAATAATCTTGGTTTCAGGTTTAATTTTTTTCTGTTTATCTTGGTCTTTCTCTTTTAAGACACTACATCTATGTCCCCACCATCCCCAAACAATGAATACAGGCATCATCACCAACACCTTAACTTTCCTCCAAGGGTTAGTTCAGTTTTTCAAGATGAGGGTCTCTGAATATTTTCCAGGGAATAAATTACTCTTCAGGTTTCTAGGGACAGGAATATACATATTAATAAAGATACACAGTCTCTTACCCACAATACTGGAATCCAAAGACTTTTAAAAATCAATGTTTTTTCCCTAAGCTGACAGCTGATTAATTATGTTGCAAACCCAACCTGAACTGACTGCAACTGACTACATGTGATCTTTATTTGTCTACTTAGTATAGAAATATCAAAGGGTTTGTTTATGAGATGCTTGCTGTCCCAGACCTTCCTGGGGTGTTATGTAATATATATGAGATACATATTCCCCCAAGACCCTGTTTTGTTTTGTTTTGTTTTTTAATTTATTTATTTAGCTGTACCATGTCTTAGTTGCAGCACATGGGATCTTTAGTTGCGGTATGCAGGATCTCATTACCTGACCAGGGATGAACCTGGGCTCCCTGCATTAGGAGCATGGAGTCTTAACCCCTGGACCTTCAGGGAAGTCTCAAGACCCTGTTCTTTTAAAAGGGTGTTTTCAAACATTGATTGCTCAAAAGGTAAACTAAAGAATTTATTTACACTTTTGAGTGTTGCTATTTTAATAGTTTTGTTATTAAAGGTCTTTATTGGTTGTTTTTTCTTCCTCATTTATACCAATGAAATTTCCAAAGAAAAATAGTCTTAGGACTCAGTTTTATCCAAGGTATCCCATTTAAACACAAACAGGAAAATTATCAGTGATCCATTAATTTGTTTGTTTTATCAGTTGGTGTTGATTCTATATTGAGTTTTCTTGTCCTCTTCCTAATTTCTTTCCATACCTGGACCAGTTTTTTAAAGGCCTGGGTCTTTTCATCCTGGCATGCATATAATGGTGAGGCAAATTAATTTAAAATCTATAGTGAAATACTGTGATGAAAAAATGTGAAAATGAAACTTTGATTTAGAAGTGGTTCCTCACCCAGAGCCATTTATATTGGCCACACATAGTTCACTAGTTATCTCAGTTAGGCAGAATCATTTTTCTAGTTGTATGTGGAGTCATAAGGTGGAAATCAGATTAGCCTCCGTCTTAGTAGAGCCCAAAGCTATTAATAATAAATCCAGGAGATATAGTTTAATTAAAAAAAAAAACTAGAAACTATTGGCAGACAGAAATCACCTAATAAAAAAGTAATTTATAATGCACACCCTAATTAATAATTTACTCCTAGGGTAAAAAAATTATCAAAAGTAATTACAATTAAAATACACTATTTCTTCTTTAAGGATAATAGGATAACACTAAGAAGCTAGAATAATCTTGAACAACAAATCCAACTGCTGATATCACCACTTTCTGTCAAAAATTGTAATTAATTTTTAATGCTTTGTTTTTTATACAAATGTTTCTTTCCCTCAGTTAACAGTCCATTAAGCTGATAATTGTGAATTTATAAATGGTAAAAGTTTCTAAACATAGTCTAGTATAATTCAACCCAAGAAAGCTATCCACTAATTTAAAAGGATTTGGAAAACAATAGCCAAGTGCATAAGGCTTGGATGACAGATTAAAATTGGCTTAAATTAGGCTACATTGAGTTACTGACCTAGAACCAATTTCTGATTAACCAAGAGACTTTAAGGAAGGAGATTAAATACAAATATCCTGCCTTAGGCTATAAACATTACAAGAACTGTAACTTGGTACATATTTTTCATTGTCATTTCCCCAACCTCTCACACAGAGCCTGGCAGAAAAATTCACACTGAAAAATTTTATTTTGCTTAAATAAATTAAAGAATAAAGAATTATATACATATATCATTATATTGTACATCTAAAACAAGTATAAAGTTATATGTCAATCATACCTCAATTTTAAAAAATACTTTCTCCAAGCAAGCAATTTTGCCAAATTAAAGGAAGAAAAGAATTCCAGAAAGAAGAAGTATGTATATAAACAGTTGTGCTGGATGCCCAGATCTCCCTTAAGGAACAGAGGACTTATTTTCCCCAGCTTGTGGCAGGTGCTGCTGGCTAAGAGCTGTCAATCTAAAGAGCACTACCTTACCTAAAATCATAACCCTACCTCAGGATGGCCTATATCCAGTGACAGATCTTTGGTGGTCAAAAAGCCTCTACTCCACAACTCTGAACAGGTTATCATATCTGAACTCCCTTTAGGGCTGTCTGAGGACACTGTTGAAACTTCACCATGGCTCAATTTTGTTCCTCTACCCGATTCTACTTCCTTCCGTTCCCTTGAGCATTTCCTAATAAATCTCTAGTATTCTAATCTCCATTTTAGATGCTGCTTGCCAGGGAACCCAACACAACTTTCCCTAAATTGCTTCCTTTATTATCCAGAGTACTACTAAACTTAATAAGCCAGTAAAAAAAGGTTGAAGAAGGAAGTTTTCAGTTGAGAGAGACAAGAATCTCCATGGCAAATCACTGGCAATGGCACCTTATTTGAGACCAGTCTCTCAAAACAAGAATGGATCAAGTTTGCCAGCTTGATGCCTGGGAGTAGTAGTATCCCAAAGGCTTCTAGAATGGTCACTAACAACATGGAATTGGGCATCCGACAGACCTGAATTTGAATCCTTTTTTCACAACTTACTGGTTGAGTGACCTTGGGTAAGTTACTCTTTCTAAGCCTCGTAATAGAGATAATAACACATAAAGATGTAAAAACTTAACAGAGTTCCTGGCATCACAGTAAGCGCTCACTAAATAGTAGACATTCTTACTTCTTTTTAAATATTTGTTACCAAAAAGGCAGAAAAATAATGCCCTTACACTGTCAAATCTCCCAACCTGAAAACTAAATGGCAGCTACTGTTGCCAAGGGGAAAAATAATCCTCCACACCCTGGTTATCAGCAATCAGAAATGAGAACACTGAAAATTCATTCACAAGGAAATAGAGAAAGAACTATGGATAGAGAGCTTAAGCCCATTTGCTTCTTGATGTATGGATGATAATGGAGTATTTCTTTGGGGGAGATATAATGGCAATATAGTGCATGACTTTTGGAACAGGGGTTGACCTTTTATTAATATATCCACATGCAAAAGATATGGACACATCTTCAATGAAGATCTTGTCATGAAAACTAAGTGTAGGCTTCCGACTTCCACTGTGACAGCATAAGGAAATCAAAAAATCCTGTCTCCCAAAAGCAGCTCTAAAGACAGACTAAAAATCTAAAACATTTATCTAAACATTCTAGAATTTAACCAAAAACATATAACAAACTGAGAAGTATTTATTCATGAAAATGACTAAACTTGGGGTAAGAACAGCACAAATCTGTGGCATTTTGCCTGGGGTTGCAACCAACCCTCCTTCAGTAGCTCACCCAGAGTGGGACAGGCTGTGAAAACAGTAAGCACTGTTGCTGCTGCTGGAGGGGACTCACTTGTTTTGGAGTACTGTCAGTTTGACTACGCCTAGGCCTTTGACTCTGTGGATCACAACAAGCTGTGGAAGATTCTTAAAGAGATGGGAATACCAGACCACCTGACCTGCCTCCTAAGAAATCTGTATGCAGGTCAGGAAGTAACAGTTAGAACTGGATATGGAACAACAGACTGGTTGCAAATCAGAAAAGGAGTATGTCAAGGCTGTATGTTGTCACCCTGCTTTATTTAACTTATATGCAGAGTAATTCATGAGAAATGCTGGGCTGGATGAAGCACAAGCTGGAATCAAGATTGCCAGGAGAATATCAATAACCTCAGATGTGCAGATGATACCACCCTTCTGGCAGAAAGTGAAGAAGAACTAAAGAGCCTCTTGATGAAAGTGAAAGAGGAGAGTGAAAAAGTTGGCTTAAAACTCAACATTCAGAAAACTAAGATCATGGCATCTGGTCCCATCCCATCACTCCATGACAAATAGATGGGGATACAGTGGAAACAGTGAGAGACTTTATTTTGGGGGGCTCCAAAATCATTTCAGATGGTGACTGTAGCCATGAAATTAGAAGATGCTTGCTCCTTGGAAGAAAAGATATAACAAACCCAGACAGCATATTAAAAAGCAGAGACATTGCTTTGCCAGCAAAGGTCCATCTAGTCAAGGTTATGATTTTTCCAGTAGTCATGTATGGATGTGAGAGTTGGACTATAAAGAAAGCTGAGTGCCAAAGAATTGATGCTTTTGAACTGTGGTGTTGGAGAAGACTCTTGAGAGTCCCTTGGACTGCAAGGAGATCCAACCAGTCCATCCTAAAGGAAATCAGTCCTGAATATTCATTGGAAGGACTGATACTAAAGCTGAAACTCCAATACTTTGGCCACCTGATGCGAAAAACTAACTCACTGGAAAAGACCCTAATGCTGGGAAAGATTGAAGGCAGGAGGAGAAGTGGATGACAGAGGATGAGATGGTTGGATGGCATCACTGACTCAATGGACATGAGTTTCAGTAAGCTCCAGGAGTTGGTGATGGAAAGGGATGCCTGGCATGCTGCAGTCCCTGAGGTCACAAAGAGTCAGACACGACTGAGTAACTGAACTAAACAGAACAGTTTCAAAGGAGATCTGGTGACAAAGAAAGACTAGGACTCCATTAGCCTGAGGTTGCTGGCATATTTGGAGCAAGCACTGGACTGGTGAACTAGCCAGAGTTTTAATAGAGAGTTGTGGGAAGTGAAACATATATATTGGGTAAGCTCTTCAATTATCCTGGGTTGATCAGAGATTATGCATATGCACAGCCACTTGCATGTTCCTGGCTGATGAAGCTGAGTCTGGGTATATGAAGAGGAAAAACAAGAGAACCCAGCAGAAAGTAAAAGCTGATGTGGACTTGAAAGTTACCTGAAGTTTGAATATACTTTCTGGCCTACCTACAAACACATTAGCAGTGAATAGAATCCACACTGACTCTGTATTTGAGGACAGCCTCTGATCAATTATTGGCTGAACACTAAGCTACATAGGCAGAGAAATGATCCCTGCAAAGTCAGACTTAAAAATAAAAGAAGAAAAAAGTAAAGAGAGAATACAGATATCAGGGGTGGTGCATCCTTGCATTGCAAGGAGACAGACTTCACATATGTATTCCAGGCAAGTTATTAAACACACAAACAACAAATCTTTCAAGGAAAAATATTCAGAATCTAGAGTTTCTTCAAGAGATTATCTGAAGTGTCCAGTATTCAACAACAAAATTATGAGTATGCAAAGAATCAAGAAATTATGACCCATACTCAGAGGAAAAAGCAGTCAATAGAAACTGTCTCTGAGATAATCCAGATGTTGGATTTATCAGACAAAGACCTGAAAACGGTTATTATAAATATGTTCAAAAGATGAAAGGAAACTGTAATATTTAAAGAATTAAAGGAAAATATGATGACAGTGATTCAGCAAAAAGAGTATCTGAATAAGAGATACAAATTATAAAAAGAACTAAATGGAAATTCTAGAATTGAAACATACATTTACTGAAAATGAAAAACTGACCAGATAGTTTCAACAGAAAGCGTAATATGGCAGTGAAATCTGGGAGATACTTGAAAATAGATCCACAGAAATTTTCCAAGCTGAAGAACAGAGAGGGGAATAAAAGAACACCAGTTCATTTAATGACTAAGGGAACCCTCTTACACTGTTGGTGGGAATGCAAATTAGTACAGCCACTATGGAAAACAGTGTGGAGATTTCTTAAAAAGCTGGAAATAGAACTGCCATATGACCCAGCAATCCCACTTCTGGGCATACACACCAAGGAAACCAGATCTGAAAGAGCCACATGCACCCCAATGTTCATCGCAGCACTGTTTATAATAGCCAGGACATGGAAGCAACCCAGATGCCCATCAGCAGACGAATGGATGAGGAAGCTGTGGTACATATACACCATGGAATACTACTCAGCCATTAAAAAGAATTCATTTGAATCAGTTCTAATGAGATGGATGAAACTGGAGGCCATTATACAGAGCGAAGTAAGCCAGAAAGATAAAGACCATTACAGTATACTAACACATATATATGGACTTTAGAAAGATGGTAACGATAACCCTATATGCAAAACAGAAAAAGAGACTCAGATGTATGGAACAGACTTGTGGACTCTGGGAGAAGGAGAGGGTGGGATGTTTCAGGAGAACAGCATTGAAACATGTATATTATCTAGAGTGAAACGGATAACCAGCTCAGGTTGGGTACATGAGGCAAGTGCTCTGACCTGGTGCACTGGGAAGACCCAGAGGGATCGGGTGGAGAGGGAGGTGGGAGGGGGGACTGGGATGGGGAATACATGTAAATCCATGGCTAATTCATATCAATGTATAACAAAAACTACTGTAATGATGTAAAGTAATTAGCCTCCAACTAATAAAAAAAAAAAAAAAAAAAACTAACTTCTTATCAGAAACAATTGAAGCCAAGTGACAGTGGAATGATAAACTCAAAGTATTTAAAATTATTGAGTTGTATACTTGCAATAAGTGAATTTTAAGACAGGTCACTTATAACTCAATAAAGCAGTTTTTTAAAAACAACAACAACCTAACAGTGAGAGACCACAGGACAAATATACTTGGAACCATTTCTAGAAATACTCTGCCACACTCCCATCTCTCCTTTTACTCTCTCCTTTGCTTTTTCTCCTACGTTTCCTTCTTCTTTATTTTCCATCACCATCTTTTCCTTCTTCCATGCCATGACTTTTATGGCACCTATAACCCATGAAGATTACTTAAACCCAGAAATAATACTCAAAGATAGTTTTGAGTCACAGATATTCTAAGATGGGCCTTCTCTATGTTCAGATTTTTCTCTTTTCTTTCTGGAGGAAGAATTGCATTCCCACTGAGCAGTCTGGCTTTATAAACTTTTCAGAAAACAAAAACAAAAGAGGGACAAGTTGGATACCCAAAATGATGATTTCAAGATGCCTAGTATTCAAAACAGACAGCTTAAGAAACTCCAAGGATAGGTCTCATATGCATACTTGACTTTGGCTCTGTGATTTAGCTCAATAGCTATTTTTATGTAAACTTAGATATCTCAACTTAATATTCAACTAGTTTGTCATTTATGTTCTTGTTATTTAAGCTGATATTTTCTATGGAAAAAATAACTCAGTTTATTTCTGTGCATTAATTTGAAGCAGGTTTAATGGAAGGGAGATTTCTTGAAAATCACCATACACTAACAGTAGCATTTTCTGTAAGATTAGTCACATACAGGAGAAATTGGGCAGCCTTTCAGAATTAAATCTGAACATGACAGATAGGGGCTAGCATCAGGTGGGAAAAGTTACACAGTGTTCTTGGAGCCTAGTGATGGTACTGTACTGGCTAAGCTGGTACACTTGTTGGTGCAGTATGCTACAAGGACATTCAAATTAAGCTCCTTTTTACAATGCTGAAAGGACATAATGTGATGCAGGCTTCACAAAACAAACTTTTATCAGAATTATTAGAATTCTACCCAAGCCAACAGATCTGGTAGGAAAATCTAAGGCAGCAGGCCCTAATAACAAAGCCTTGGGCTGGGGATCAAGAATTCATTCTGGTTCTACAGCTGTTATGTAACCTAAATTGTGGCATTTACATTCTTTGGTCTTCAGTTTTCTCATCTGTAAAATGAAGGTGTTAGTCCATCTGACCCTAGAACTCCTTTCAAGCTTAAATATAAATGGAGCTTATAAAATACTCTCTAGCCCCACCTCTATTTTGTTAATTGCTAATTCACTTTTTAAATGTTTGCCCAGGACTAATTATTATCCTTCCTGAACAGTTTGGCAAATGATGATCCTGTAGCAGATCATGAGAGCTCCAAAGATGCCAGAGAACAAGTTGTTATAAAAATTTACCAAATTCCTTGTATTATTAAGGAATTTCTGGAGCCCAGTCATGATTTGATATGAAAGAGTTTGAGATTAACATCCACAAAAATAATGCCTCCAGACATTTTTGTCTTTTGTGGAATCATGTCTAGGTTTTCATAACAAAATATTTTAAATACTATACCCACTTTCCATGGAACTTTTTAAAGGTGTAGTCAAATATGAAGCAGAGATCAATTCACCAGTCTTTTTTACCCCGTTTATTTGCTGCCTATATGTCTCACAAAATGTACCCCCTATGCTTTCAGCATTCTTTTGGAATCAATTTCTCAATGAGGGACTTAGGGAAATGCATACTGCAGAAGCACATACTGAAAAAGAGAGTCTATCCTATGGTGTTCTGTTTCACTTTCAGCAGATGGTCAACACTGAGCAAAGAGAACCAAACAAGAGATGAGGAGGAAAAAAGAAAGGATCAAACCACAAACTGAGAATCTGGTTAATCTGCTTCCCATATAGAGAAATAATTCTATACTAAAGACCCTTATTGCCCCCTATGCTCCTTAACTATATCAAAGCTCATATTTCTGTATTTTTGTGCAGGACCTCACTACCAAGAGGTTTGTGTTTCAAGCTAGCTATTTCCCTGAATCAATTGGTGGAAATTCTCTAATTTGCATTAGCTCTAATCTAGTCCTGGGAGCTTGTCCAGTAAAACAGGAACAGGGAAAATTGCATTTGGGCTCACAGATTTTTCAGTTTAATCAGCAGGTGAAAGAGAATCATCTTGCAAAAGTTTGCTTTATCTTTAGATGGTCCTTAGCTGTCAGTAACCAAGTTCTTCAGTGACCACATTTGACTAGAAAGCAACATTTGCCTTGCTCTACAGCTGTTGAAGAGTGGTCATGTTGTGAGAACCTAATTAGAAACTAATGTTTTATTTTAGGAAAAGCATACTGTCTTTCTCCGGGACTTCCCAGGTGGCTCAGTGGTAAAGAATCCGCCTGCCAAGCACAAGATGTGAGTTCTATCCCTGGGTCAGGAAGATCCCCTGGAGAAGGAAATGGCAACCCACTCCAGTATTCTTGCCCGGGAAGTCCCAGGGACAGTGGGGCCTGATGGCTACGGTCCATGGGGTCACAAAGAGTTGGACACAACCTTGTGACTCAACAGCAACAGCAGCATTGTCTTTCTCTAAACTCTCTCTCTAATGTTACTACTTATACTTTTTCAATATAAAATCAATTCTTATTAAATCAACCAGAAATAAATTTCTTTCATTGAACATCCCACCCCGCCACCTTTACCCCCACCACATAGATACAAGGTTATTTCACTAACCTGGATTTTTATTGACTATATTGAGTGTCACCAGAATTAGGGATGAGGATTCAACTGAAGGTATATGTCAATTGATTCAGGGATATTTTATTTGAAGAAGTTTTTCATTGTCATGCATTCTCCCTCCTCCTGACCAAAGCTTATATCAGCTCTTCTGGTGAGAAGGATATACTACCATCTGTGATTTTTAATGAAAGATGATCCCAAGCCAAAAGAAGCAGCTAACCCTCCACCACAGCAGCTGGCCTCTGTCTCCAAAGAGAGTTATAGGAGAATCGTTGCATGCATAGCATTGCTTTGTGAGAATCTGATTCGATACAGTATAGTAACTGAAAAATGTGAAGGAGCACAGCTTCAAAAAGTGAGAGCCACTATTCTATTCTCTGTTCTACATACTTCCTGGGTTTCATAAGTAGAGAGTCACGGTTTCTCTGATTTTCACAGAAATGACAATAAGTTATTTTACATTATCTATCTGGAGGTAAAATCATTGAAGGAGAAAATTTAAATGCAGGTATGAAAAAAAAGCCAAGGTTTCTCCCCTGACTTTTGCCCATAAAGAAGGGGCAGAGGACAGGCCATACATAGGTAGAGAGCTGTATCCTTTGTTACGTGTATAAGGTCAGAGTGGAATCATAGAAAAACTAAGACATTGTAAGACAGCAAAAAAAGTAACATGTCAAATGAATTTTAAGAGGAATTAAACTTTTCCCACCATGTTTCTTGAAACAAAACCAAAGAGTCATCCTATTTTAGAAGATCAAGGGAATAAAATTCAGACAAGTGCTTGGATGGCAAACCAAGGAAGCTACAGGGCCCAGGAAATTGTTGTTGTTTGAGAATGCAGGCTCCATGTGTCACATCTTTCTGTACCTTAAGAGATACTAGAAATCTTAGGTAAAATTTCCTGATTTTAAACCAGTATGTAGCCCAAACAAAATGCCTGTGCCCATTAGATTTAAGCCATGAGCTGCCTGTTTACAAATTTTTCATTTCACAAAATAAGGACACTGAAGCTCAGCAAGTTTAAGTTCAAAGTCTAGTAGCTACTTGTGGGCAAATCCAAACCTGGATTCCAGGTCTTGGCTCAGTCTATACCCTTCAATATAACTGGCTTACCCTAACTATGCCAACAATGTAAAGATGATGGAAAGGATAAAAGGGGAGACAATTACAAGTGGATAAGCACCCTTCCACTATTCCATATTGGTACCCAGTTTGCATTTGCACTGTGAAGAATCTAAGCATTTCCAATATGAATGTGCTGTGCTATGAGAAGCGAGATGTTTACAGTTGTGCAGCCACAGATACTTTGAAAGATATGCAGGGATACACAGAACACTTCTTAGATTAGAATCTGACCCACGGAGTGCAAACCATCTTCTTCTAGGATTATGACACTTTCTCAAAATGACGAGCGTGTTGACATAAGGCAATAAACACAACTGACCAGTATTTTCTAAGAAATTTTACTCGTTAATGCCTTGAAATAACAAACACTATTTAAAAACCTTTAAAAATAACTTGTCCTGCAGTATTTACTTGTTCCTTTTGAGAATTAAGAGCAAAAATAGCCACTCATGGAGACTTGCATAAGAAAAATCTTTTATATCCTCTCCATAAGATCACAACAAATTGTCTAAGGTCAAAGGTAAAATTTACCAAACTTTCACAAAGCAAGATAATGCAAAATCAGAGGGATATTTCATTCCTGCAAAGGAAAAAAATGTAATGTGCTATGTAAGAATGTTATTAGGGGATAGTGACTTGCATCTTGCAAGAGTGTGGAATGCATTATGTATGCAAAATAGATTTGCAATAAAGTTGGGGACTGGTATTTAACAAGTTTGCCTTGAAGGAACTTTCAGCCATGGGTTGTAAGATAAGAATTTTAGTAAATAATACTACAGATAGTGTAAGTACAAATCAATTTTTTAAATTAAATGCATATATTCCTATGCAAATAAAATGTGATATATGTAATACACAGATACAATATATTTTCATAATCAAGTTAACAAAGCATGGCTTGGCACATTCACTGGCTGAGTTTTTATCTGTTTTATTTAGAACTATATAATCAATAAAGGAAAATATTTGGATGAAATTCCTTTTTAGAAGGATCAACTTAATTTCTTATAATATATTACTGTTTAGTTCATCTGTTTTCTGCCATTGCACAATTTCAAAAGACTCTGAGAGTAAATAACCCTTACCAAAGACCATACAACTAAATGTCCTCTTATGTTTTCAAAAGGAATCAAATTAGAACACCAGCACTTTGTAAATAGCTGGTCATGTGATCAGACATTAAATAGGAGGTCATTCTGTAAGGATGTAGGAGCTTTAAAAAGATCTAAGAAGACAGAAAACTGAACCAATAACTAAATACTACCATGATCTCATGCTTCATTTTAGGAAACAGTGTAGTGGCAATAAAGAGAATTTTAGGACTATTTTAGTTACAAGTATGCAAGGATGGTGAGCTTGCTGTCTGCAAAAGAGCTAACTGCTCCTTTATAAATGTCAGAACCAACTTCAGAAGGATCTGGGCCAATATAACATCATCTCAAAAAATAACAGTAATTATTATAGGTCATACTGCAAATGGTATTTTAAATCATACCATCCATACCAAATTAAGTTTTCAAAAGGTAAATCACATGATTCCATAATTTTGGTGGCAGATGTCTAACTGGGTTCTTCGGACCCAACATTCTCATACACAACAAAGGTTTACTCGTTGTTTTATGATTGTATTTCCCAAAGTGAGAAATAATCTTGCTCTCCCGAACATGCCATACTTCTTTAATGAACACGAAAATGTTCATCCTTGTATTATAGCATTTGTCATCTCTCAGGGATCAGGATTTATTCATCTTTTTATTTACTATCTAACTGTATTTTGCACATAGTAGATGCTTAATACATATTTGTTGATTGATATTCACCAAATCCCCTTTCATTCATCCATTCAGTCAATCAATCTAATATCTTTTCAGGTAACTCAAATCAAAAAAGAACATTGAAATGTGAAATTTGTGCTATTTGCTTCACTTGCTTTGATACATTTTCACCAATTAAGGCTTTTTTAATCAAGTTTTCTGCATTCCATGAAGTATATTCTCTCCCTTGACATTCCTAGATTTAGTGTTGCAATCAAGGGGAAATAAAATACTGATTTCTAATACTGTTTATAACAGGAATATGGTTCTTAAATCTCTTCCCTACATGTAATGACATATAAGAGCTTCATCTTCTCATGAGGAACTTACAAGGATTGCAGTACCAACCCCTTGTGTCATGAAACTTAATCCCCCAGCGTCTAGCCAAGTTTAAATTGGAGCACATTCACTGTGCTTTCATAATCCAGCAAAATGTAAGCAGGAGTTCTGGGGGACCATTTGCTTCATCCTTCTCAGTTAATGGGGGGGGGGTCCCTTCCCCCCTTTAAGCTTAGCAATACTATTTGGCATGGTTCTCAAGCCACTGCTTCTTTTGAATTTTCAGTTAGCACCTTGAGTTGACAGAGTCAAATTCCAACTGTGTTAGGGCAGAGACTGTGGCCACACTCTGAGAATCACACCTTTACTGACTGCCTGCCTCATACAAATTCATATCAGTTTTCTAAGCAGCATACAGCACCAGGGAGAGACCAGAATTGGAAGGTAGAAGACCTGGTTTTTCATCCGTGCTGTCACTATTTTCTGTCAAAAAGGATAACCCTTTAAACTTATCTCTTCATGAGTAAAATGAAGAGTGTGAATAAAAATTCTTCTAAGATACTTTCCAGACTTGAAAATCTACAGTCACAATCTCATAGTTTTCTGTTCTATTAAATGGGGACATTGTAAAGATTAAACTAGACAGTAGACATGCAAGATCAGAGACGTTACCTATTTTGTCACTGCACTAACCCAAGTGACCAGGACAGAGGCTACTACTTTGTAAGCAGCCAGTAAATATTTGTTGAGTGAATCAGTAGATGCTTTAAACAAGAACAATGTGAATGTGATTCATTCTTAATGGTTACTACACTGGTGCTAACGAAGGAGATGATCCAATATTTCTGCCTGTCTACTGAGCAGTATCAGCCACAACAGCTGTCCCACACTTTATATCTTGCCTGCTTATCTCTGGTGCAATTTAACGCCAGGCCTATTTTGGAAAGGTCTCATGATTTTTGCTCCAAATCTCTTAACTCCCTAGGCAGCAGTGTTAGGACTGGTCTGGATCCACCCCATTTTTAATATTTGCACACACTTTTTCAGTGATGCTGCCAACTGCTGAGAATGATATCAAAGATCTCTGTCTTCAGATGACTGCGTGGCAAAGCTGGCCATGGCTATGCCATCTCCCATGTCCATCTTGGCATGAGGTACACATTGATCAAAAGTTCTGGATTATTTGAAGCAGATCCAATTTCAAATTGTCCTATTGTCATAGAACATGTCAGATCATGTATACCAATTTTTGTGTCAAGATATGTATCTTCTGTCTTCTCCATTCTACAGTTCTTATTTAAGATATTTAGGACACCATTTTACCAAAGCAGTTTCCCCAAAACCTAGTCTTCATAAACGCTCTGTGATTAAAAGACTTTTATGGGAAAATAATTTGAGGAAAATATTACAACCACAGTGAATAGCACCTTGTTAAATGCTCTGATAAGTCCTGTAGAGAAGAAACCAACTTGTTTTTCTAGAATTTCTCAAATCTTTTTTCATCAGGAAACATTTTCATTTTCCAGTACCACTTACAAATACCCTGGAATAAAGAAGCACTTTTTGAAAAATGCTCACAGGTCTATTTTAATTTGGGGGCAATGAAGAATATGCAACCAAACTTATGGGAAAAAATTACAACATTCAAATTAGTACTGACAAAAACATTTTAACCTTAAATTTTACCTGTGAATAAACTTCATAGTAAAGAGGCAGGTCGAGCTTTGATAGATGATAGCTTTAAACTGTTAAAAGACAGAGCTCCAGTGAGGCATGGTTACCTCGGTCTGTAACCTCAGCTGTTACAGCCTTAGTCGGGGGAGGGGGTACATTTGCGAGCTTGAGACAATAGACTACCCCAGAGAAAAGAAGTGACCAATAAAGGGAAACCTTCCAGAAGACAGATGGACAAGAGATCATCTTCTTTACCCTAGATAACTCCTCACAAATTTATTGTCGGCACGGAAGCAAGTTTTGTTGTAAGGCTCTTTTAAAGAGTACATTCACATTGGAAGGGAAACACATCTCCTATATTTCTCCCATTTTACAAGAACAATGGGAAATGTTTAAGTCAACGACAGATGCCAGGGACAGAGGTCATGTGTGAAGTCAGAAAGTGCCTGTAAGTAGAAAATGATGTCCAGACAGGTCTGATTCCTATCTGGCTGCTGGCCCCAAGAGGCATGTGCAGAACTTCACAAATTCAGGGGCATGTTTACAGGTCTCTTGGTTGCTTAATACAACCAAGGTCCTTGGCTTCTGATTTGACAAGGACAACATGGGGCATTGTATGGTGAATTAGGTAGGCTGCCCTCTGTGGGTTCAGCATCAGGCACCTGGGCACTTACCTGTATTAACTAATCGTGATGCAGTCAGAATTGAGGACCATTGCTCTATTCTCTTCCAGAAGATTCTTAATTTCCCTGGCAATCCACGTTAAGAAAGAAGGAAATGAAGAGATGCTAACGATGGACGAAACCAGAGTCAGGATTTCTGGCTTCTGTAGCAGACTCTTCACATGTCACATGGAAAGGCCCTATGAAACAAGTGAAACGAAAGTGTTAGTTGCTCAGTCGTGTCCAGCTCTTTTCAACCCCATGTACTGTAGCCCACCAGGCTCCTCTGTCCATGGAATTCTCAAGACAAGAACACTGGTGTGGGTTTCCATTCCCTTCTCCATGGAATTTTCCCAACCAAAGGATAGAATCCAGGTCTCCTGCTTAACAGGAGGATTCTTTACTGCCTGAGCCACCATGGAAACTCCTTATACAAGCTGGTAATTGGTTTTGGCTGAAGAGTGAACATAGCTAGAGACTAAAAGTGATTTTAAATGACAGCAGTTTATAGAATACTGTTGATTATAGTGACAGTGAGAGAAAGGAAAACAAGACTTTTACAAACCCCAAGGATGCTTTTGTGAGCTGTGTGCTCAGTCGTGTCTCTTTGCAACCCCATGGACTGTAACCCACCAGGCTTCTCTGTCCATGGAATTCCAGGCAAGAATCCTGGAGCAGCCTGCTATTTCCTACTCCTCAGGATCTTCCCAACTCCAGGATCAAACCCTTGTCTCTTGCATCTCCTGCATTGACAGACAGATTCTGCGCCACCTTGGGAGGCCTAGGAATGTTTTTGTAGTATAGGGTTATTTCTTGTAGCAAATCCACTGTAACCAGATCCCCAAAGACCAGTTTCTTAATGCCATGACATGAAAACACCTTTATTTTACAGAGCCCTTTGTTGGAATTCTCTAGTTCCAATTGCATCTTCCCATCAGATAGCCACTAACATCACCCGTTAACATTTATTGAACTGTCATTATGTGCCAGGCAACAGACTAAGCACAGTAGTTCAGTTACTTTTCATCCCAACCCAACATGGTGTATAATGTCATTCTCCATCTACAGAGAGAAAAAAGAGGTTTGGAGAGTTTAAGTAATCTACTCAATTGAAGAGTTTAAGTAATTTACTCAAAGTCATCCTGCTGGGAAGTAAGCAATGGAGGCGTGAACAAGCTGGTCCGTATCTGGCAGAATCCTTGCCCTTAAATTGCCTGTGTCAGGGTGCCTGGATGGACGAAGTTTAGTTATCTACCATAGTACCTCGAAGGTGTGTTTCCATGTTCTGGGTGAAGACCAGGCAGACTTTGCCTCTTTCCACTGTGAAAGGCTGTCAGACTCCCCTTACCGCTTTGTTTTCCTAACGCAGGGTAGCATTCCCTCAGTGGGTCAGACATCATCAGAACTCACACATCCAGATGATCCAACGTTCAGATTTTCTTGGATTTTTAAGCAAGAGCCTTACACAACATCACAAAAGGGTATGCTTAAGAAATACTGTGTTTCTCTATGGTGGATCTGCCCGACCTCTGTCATAGCTCTGTATCTGGAGGTATCCCTATTTCCACTAATAATCAACTTTGGTGCTCCCTGTTCCATGGTTCCCTCTGTTCTGAATGGGTCCCCTGCAGTGTTCACGTGTTGCATTTATCTGATTGTGGAGGGAATCTGTTGTCTATAGACAAAAAATCACAAGTCACAGCCCTAGAATATAACAAACAGTATAGTCCTGTCCTCAGTTACCCTTGGCCAAGTAGTAGCAACAATTTTCAAGAACAGATTGTGAGTTTTATTCCAAACAGGTAAAATACATTTTAATCAGGTTCGCTTAGTATAGCAATTTCCAGGTCTCTGTGGATAGGCCATAGTAACAGTGGTTTGCTGATCTGGTTTCCACACACACAAAATTATCTATTAAAAGAAAATTCTTTAGAACAGATGCATTGACAAATCCCTCTCCACAAAGCAGTCAAGCTATTTAACAAAAGTGTTGGTTCAGTATTTGTTCCCTCTGTTGTAAGTGTGTGTGTTTGCTCAGTTTCAGTAGGGGCGGGTTGGAAGAAGTAAACTGAGGAGAATCAGGAAAGAAGCATTAGCAGGGCCAGGTGAGGATGAAAGAAAACTGCAATAAGATAGAGTAAGAGGGAGTCACAGACAGAAAGAAAGGGAAGATAGGGCAGGACAATTAAAAAAAAATGTTTTAGAGAAGTTACCAGAAGACAGAGCCAGAAAACCAAGATGCTTACAGTTCCAGACAATGCTAATTTCAACAGTTCTTCCCCCAGTTCAGCCATCGTAAATCATCTTCCCTCTTACACCATCTCTTAAAAGAAAGCACTGGATCCTCAGCCTGTGTCTTCTAGACTCTTCCTTCTCACTCACCAAGTGCCAATAACTCTTCCACTTTCGTGTTGCTTAAACTTGCCCCCTTCTCTATTTAGCCTTCTCCATTCATCCCCAGCTGCACTCAGTCACACCCATTCTCTCCCAACCCTTTCCACCCCTGGCAGCCCAGAGGGCTTTATTTAAAATGCAGAGCTTATCACCTAATTGTATCTAAGCACACTCTTTCTTCTCTCATTTCTGCTGTTTCTTTTGCCCCCTCCTTCTGCCCCCAGTGCTGACAAGATACTTAAATTCCTGAAATGGTGCCCCCATGGCATTCCAAATAAACTTTCAACTTTTCCTATTCTTGTCTCCTTTTCCAGTCCCCATCTATACTCCAGCCGGTATCCTCAACTCCTGAATATTCCCATCTCTATATTTTTGCACATGCCCAGCTCTCTAGAGAGAATGGCTCATCACCATCACCAACTCTTTTACCAGGTAGAGAACTAGAGCACAGATCAAGCTGATTCTCCTAACTGTCCCTCCAGTGAGCTCCCACAGTCCTTTGTGCTTGTATCTCTAGGAGCCTTTGTCACTGTCACACTGTGTTCTAATGTCCAAAAGATGTTAATCTCCTAAGGAGCAAAAACTGTCAGGACACCCCCAGTATAAGCCTAATGCTCACCACATAATAGCTACTTAATAATTACTTCTTGAATGAAACAGTCCCTGCCTCCACCAAAACTTTCAGTGTTAACAAGCTGTTATTTGCCGAGGGCATACCAAAGAAAGAGTAGGAAAAGTAAATTTTTCATAACCTGTAGCACTAAATTTTTACTTTCACGTAATTTGAATTTAACAAAACCATCTAAATAATCCATCTGGTTGATTAAAATGTAACTTTTACCTGCAAATATGAATAGGAGTTTAGGGTTTAAAATAACTTTGTATACTATTTGAATTGTTCTCTCTGATGAAATTCTATCTGCAGTTTAATCACAGTGTTTATTGATGTTTCTATAAATGTATCTGCACTGAAGCACAGTTTATTTTCCAGACCACAGAGCTCTAATTTCAACCACCCCAGAGAATACCCATCATTTTCATCCAATTCCTTGACTTCATAGGAGGTCTTCCTTTCTTCTCAATGGGACAAATGAACCATTTCCCATCATTTAAGCTCACAGAGGCTGCTGTAGTGGAAGTCCCCTGCACAAGAGAGAACAATTCATTAAGCACTCAACAATACTACACTGAGTACCAGGAGGAGAAATTAAGGACCTAGATAAAGACCCTGTTGTTGAGGAACCTCCATTTTTAGGTGTAAGTGAGAGTTGGACCATGAAGAAAGCTGAGCACTGAAAAATTGATGCTTTTGAACTATGGTGTTGGAGAAGACTCTTGAGAGTCCCTTGGACTGCAAGGAGATCCAACCAGTCCATCCTAAAGGTGATCTGTCCTGGGTGTTCATTGGAAGGACTGATGCTGAAGCTCAAACTCCAGTACTTTGACCACCTTATGCAAAGAGTTGACTCATTGGAAAAGACCTTGATGCTGGGAGGGATTGGGGGCAGGAGAAGAAGGGGGCAACAGAGGATGAGATGGCTGGATGGCATCACCGACTCGATGGGCATGAGTTTGAGTAAACTCCAGGAGTTGGTGATGGACAGGGAGGCCTGATGTGCTGTATTCATGGGGTCGCAAAGAGTCGGACTGAGCGACTGAACTGAACTGAACTGAGACAGCAACTTGGGAGAAACAGCTGTCTGCCCCCTGCATTCTTCTCAGTCTCTCCACCTCTTCCCAGCTTGCTTTTTCTTTCCCTTTTCTGCTTTCCCAAACTTTTTGTCCCCTCTCTCTTTTTCCTTTCTGAGCATTCCTTCACCCTTGCCCTTGGTCTTAGGCCTGATATCGACAATCCCAATAGCTTAAGACTCCTAGGCTAATACCAAACATTTTTCTTGCTTCTTCCCTCAACTTCTACTGCGCCAGGTTCCACAGTCAGGGCATACCCTCAACCCCACCAGTGGGGAGTATTTCTGCAAAAGATTTGACTTCTCTGACATAATTTCTATTGAAGGAAGTCACACCTGCACAATCTTTACAGAGTGGTGTTACATCAGATAAGATAAGGAGTATAAAAATATGCTAACACCATAAAGTGCTGCACAAATCCCATCATTGTGATGTCGTTTAGGATAGTTTTTTAAGTACAAAGATAAGAAAAAAGCCTGTGACTGTCCCATGGACCAAAATAACTCATTTGATCTTGATTTATAACTCTGCCTAAATTTTCTGTCCCAAAGCTAACCTTAGTTTCTAAGAATGTATAATGGTGGATGAGTGAGAGTGGTACAAGGGGGAATAAATGATGGGGGTAGAGGTAAATTTAGTGACAAATACAAGAATTTCCACACAATCCCTTTGGGAAGTGTTGCTTACATCAATTATAGGGACTATAGTAATAATGACATTAATAATAATAGGAAATAGTTATTAAGTAATATACTATGCACACTCTTTTAAGTGTTTTACTTTATTCGCTCTCTATCCTCCCAACAACACTGTGAGATAGGAAGTGTTATTACTCTTGTTTCACAGAGAGAAACTGAGGCACATATGGTTATGTAGACCCCAAGTCTGAAGCCCATACTCCTGGCCTTTCAGCATTGACCTGCGTTTGAGCCATGGGCTGAAGAGCCAAGTTACACAGAGTTGAAGCTGCCCCACTTGCAGTAACCTTCAGGTCCATGAGATAATAAATTCCCGATGCATGATAAGCATACGGTAGATGTAAGCTAACAACACATTGCCTCAGTATGCTTCCTTTGCTTCCAGAACAATGAACTGGCTCTGCTGATTGTCCAAAGCAAAACAGTTTTTGAAAATCATATGTTTAAAATAATGTGCCAAGCGTACACCCATGCAGACCCAGAGTGAACCAGCAGAACTGGGATCATTAAATACATCAGGCTCAGACCCTCCCAGACTTGAGAGCAGAATGGGGCAGCCAGAAACCAGAAGCATTCATTTTTCCATTTGCTCCATTCCATGAAGGCCCTTTGTGAATAGAATTAATTGAATTTTTTGGCCCCAAATCAATCCATACAGGGTAAAGCAGACACAGCCTAAGGTCTGTCTCTCTAAACAGATAAGGTGAAATAGAGAGCAAGGCAATTTTAGATAATTTTAATGTAGTTAGTCCAGTTGAATAATTTAAGCCAAAAATCCCTGTTTAGCCTTAATGAAGGGTTTTAAAAATGAAATAATTTAGGTAATTGTCCCAGATTTCCATTTCACTTTGCTTGTATCCACAAGGCTTAAACTTGCATTTGAGAAATTCATTTTTAAAAAGGACAAGGAACTTGGCTCTTTGTTCAGGTAGAAGAGAAAATCTTTGCAGTCTTTATTTGATAGGAACTTTCCTTAGCCAGTTTTCTTTCACAAGTCCTGCATCGGGACTTCCCCTGTAGCTCCTCCTATCAGAGAGAAGATATGATCAATTATTTCATAATAGGGTGTGAGTTACTTAGTATATTACTCCTTCCTGGAGTATCTGCAATTTAGAAAAGAGCCACTCAATTAGAGGGAAGCTTAACAGAAAGCAATGGATCATTATTGGTGCATTACAGATATCCACAGTAGGCCAATATCTTTGAGCAGTGAAACTTCCCAGCTTCCTGTCAAATCCATGGGCATCTATGTATGCTACAGAAACTGAAACACTTCAGACTTTTTGGCATTTTAAGACTTAGAAATAATACATCATGATATTATAAATACTAAGTCAATATGAAATTTTATTAATGAAAAATGGCACACGGTGGGATTATCTCTCAATATACCAGAAAGCTATGACATTGAAGGTATTTTCTCACTCACAATGTAGTTTTCTTTCTCAATTTTTTCATATATTACATAAGCTAGATAGAATATTATTTTCAAATGTAATGAAATATATGGTAAGTCTGACCATGATATTTGGCACCAAATATGTAAAATAGTTCAGATATAAGAAAGTATAAACAGGCCACATTTGTCACGCACAGAAGGTACTGACTCATTAAATAGTACACATTTTTAGAATAAGTTAAAGAATCAGAGTTTGTGCAGTGTAGCTGTATGTCTACAACACACAATATATGTTTATATGTGTCCCCAAGAAAAATACCATCTAAGTTTTAGAGACATGACACATTGGCTTGAGCTTTCACCAGTTAGTGTAAAAATTGCCCATATGCATTTTTTAATATGGTAAAAATTTAAGTCCAAAATTTAAAATAATTGCATTGTGTAAGAATTTGACTATTCTCATTATTAGAACTACTTTCTTTAATAGCAAAATTACATGCACGTATTGAGTATATACTATTGGACATAGCACAATACTTTTATAGTATTTCAATCTACCCTCTAAGAATTTTTTTTTTTAATTCTGGTAAAATACAAATACATAAAATTTACCATATTAACTATTTTTAAAGTGTAAAGTTCAGTGTTGTTAAGAATATTGACATTGTATAACAGATTTCCAGAGCTTATTCACCTTGCAAAACTGAAACCTATTAAAAACAACTTCCCTTTCCCTCTCCTCTCAGCCCCTATCAGCTACCATTATACTGTTTCTATGAATTTTACTACTCTAGATATCTCATGAACATGGTATCAAACACAATATTTTTATGACTGCCTTATTTTACTTATGGGATTCCCTGGTGGCTCAGACAGTAAAGCTTCTGCCTGCAATGTGGGAGACCCGGGTTCAATCCCTGGGTCGGTAAGATCCACTGGAGAAGGAAATGGCAACCCACTCCATACTCTTGCCTAGAAACTTTCATGGGTGGAGGAGCCTGGTGGGCTACAATCCATAGGATTGCAAAGAGTCGGACACAACTGAGCGACTTCATTTTCACTTTATTTTACTTAGCATAATATCCTCAAGGTTCATCCAGGTTAAAATGTGTGTTAGAATTTCCTTGCATTTTAAGGCTAAATAAAACTCCATTGTAGATATATGCCACATTTTGCTTATCTGTTTACCTCTCAATGGTCTCTTGGGTTGCTTCCAAATTTTGGCTGTTGTGAACAATGCTGCTATAAACATAGGTAACACAGGTATACAAATATCTCTTTGAGACCTTATTTTCAGTTTTGGGGGGTATATTCCCAGAAGTGGAATTGCTGGATGATATGGTAATTCTATTTTAAATTTTTGGGGAGAGCCACCATACTGTTTTCTGCAGTGGCTGCATCATTTAACATTTGCACCAGCAGTGCACCCAGGTTCTGATATGTCAGTATTCTCACCAATACTTGTTATTTTCTGGCTTTTTGATAATAACTATCCTGATGGACGTGAGAAAGAATAATTTTTAAAAATATTTGCCTAAAGTAAAAGATTATTTATTGATTGAACCCAGTATTGCATTTTGTTATTGAAGACATTTGGAACTGGACACACATGGATTCAAATTGCAACCCCATCACATTCTGTTTCTTCTCCAGTGATATAGAAGTATTCACACCTTCCTTATTAGATTGTTCTAGTGACTAAGTTAATGTGAACCAAGCACATAGCACAGTGTTAAGTGTTCAAAAATGGTCAGTTCGTACTGATTGGAACTGATATTAGAATAAGAGGACTTGAGATGTCTGTTCATAAAAATCCTGCTGTCTTGTTGGGAAGAGACAACTAACTCACATGGGACATCTAAATGATGAGAGGAGAATGACCTTGGGACATCAGAAATGTTTTGTAAGAATTCAGCACAGGCAGAAATCAGCCTACAGCTTTTAGAGCACTCAGTGGGCTTCCCGGAGGCTCAGTGGTAAATAATCTGACTGCCAATTCAGGAGACGCAGATTTGACCTCTGGGTCAGGAAGACCCACAGAAGGTGGAAATGGCAACCCACTCCAGTATTCTTGCCTGGGAAATCCCATGGACGGAGGAGCCTGGTGGGCTACAGTCCATGGGGGTCACAAAAGAGTCAGACACGACTTGGTGACTAAACAACAGAAACAATGTCCATGGGGCTTATGAATTGGATATAAAGGAGAAAAAAGTCATCTCCATAATTTTTCCACCTGGCATCACCCTCAGGTTTACAAAAAAAAGGGATGCAAGTAGACTTTTCATTCCTTCTACTCCAATATAGGTGGTCAAATAGGGGGTCAGTGGGAAATTGACTGGCAAACCAAACCAGAGGTGGCAAGACCTGGAGGTCTGCCATAGTGACATGGCAAGAAAGAGGGAAACTTGTGATCATGGGCAAATTTTAAGGAGTCAAGCAGCAGGCAACAAGCACAAGTCTGGGGAAAGAGTTGGTTAGGTCTGCTACCGAGGATCAAGTACTTAGTCAGAGGCAGGACTCTAGTAACCCAGAAAAGGGTCTAAAGTCAGATATATCCTAGAGCAACTGCTATATCAAGCAAATGATCAAGGTAACCTAGTTAGACAAGGACTCACTTGGTTACTGGAATTGGGCACTGAAGCAAAACAATAGCCTGAATACCACAGAGGGTAGCAGGTCATAGAAAGCATAAACTGTGAACTCTTGGATCAATTCTTTTAAAAAAAAAGTCTCTAATTAAAAAAACAGGCTTGAGATAGCAGACTTAATGCGGTGGCTCCATTTGAGAATCAAAGGAACTATGGTATCAAAAAGTGAGCGGTTTGCTCAAGAACCTTGTACTCTCTGCTAAAATTGAAATGACCTGAAATGCAAACTGTTAGGTGAGCTTATGCTCTAAACTCTTAATAAATATATGTTGAATGAATGATTTGTGGTTAATGAATCATTAGCTTCACTGGCTTTATAGTCAGGTCATTCATTTATTCATCTGCCCAACACTAATTGCATACCTGTTACATACTGGGTCCTATTCCGAGTGCTATGGATACAGAGATGAATAAGCCAAAATGTTCCCAGTCTAAAAGCAATGAGAATCTCTTGGCAACCAAGAATCTTTAGATCAAGCACACTTCTCCATGGGTTATTTCAACTTCCTGCCAACATTTTACAATGAAACTGAAGCACATGGTGAGTGATTCTCTGATCCATGTGAGAACACACACTGTACCTCCACACTGGTATAAAACGGTAAGAGGTAGAAGTGAAAAATAGGAATTGTTTCAATAGTTTTCAGAACATTCTACAACCACCCAGGTTTTGGTCGTTTTAACAGATAGCCTGGCTTCACCACTTACTAGGCATGAAACACTGAGAAGACTATAACTATCTGTGATTCATCTTTAAAACAGGCATAATAATGGTATCTACCTCATAGGCACTATTATGTATGGAACAAAATAAGCACTCAATAAGTGTTGATCTTTTTAAAGTTTATGTTGTTAATAACTTTTTATTACAGACACTAAAATGTTCTGAGATGTGAGACAAATTGGCCACAGTGGTTACTTTGACCAGTGGTGGAACTGAAAATAACACTGATTTCCTGTTTTCCCAATTCCTTCCAAAACATGTTCCTGGCTCTCCTCACCACAAATCTGAAATATTGGAAAGATTTATTCAATATTAAAGAAAAAAACTTTGTATCTCAATAATATACCATAGCTTAAAAGCATATATCTCAATAATGTGCTATGGCTTAAAATAAAATTAGTATATTCTTCAAGTAAAAAATTATGAAAGGAAAGAAGGATAAAGGGAAGGAGGGGGTTGCAGTTAAATTTGGGGGTAAAGTATATCAAACTTGGTACTTTGGAACTTAGTCTGAGCTTTTTGAAATATGTAATTACCCATAATTCATTCAATAAATATTTATTGAGTGCCTACTATGTGCCAGGAATTATTCCAGGCACTGGAGATATTTCTATGAGCAAAGACAAAACTCTGGCCTCTTGGAAATGCAACAAGTGGGGAGAAATGGAATATAATCAAATAAATATGTAATATTATTCAGGAAATGACAAATTTTTATAAAGAAAAATAAAGCAAGGTAAAGGCATAGAGAGTGACATGGAGATACGTCAGATAGGCTGGTCTCTCTGAGGAGGTGGTGCTTGAGGCCAAAATGGAAGAGGAAGCACAGAATGCAGTAATTTGGGGAAGAGCATTCTAAACAAAGAAACAGCCGGTGCAGAGGTTCTGAGAAGAGAGTACTGTGCTCAAAGAATAGCAGGAATGCCAGTTTGGAAACTACAGGAGAGTGGGTGATAGAAGGATAGCAGGAGATGAAATCACAGAGCTATACAGTGGTCAGATCATGGAAGCCAAACCTAGGGTCTGGGAATTTGTTGTTAAGTATAATAGAATGTAATTGGGTACTTTTAATAGAGAAATGACATGATCCAGTTTGTTAAAAGATTTTTCTGATGTTTTGTGAAAAATAAACTGGAAGGAGACAAGATTGGGAACCGGAGGCTATTGCAGTCATCTGGGAAAATAATGATGTTGGACCGGGTTGATGTCTTGGAAGCAGCAGCAGTAGAAGTGGTAACAGCAGTAGTAGTCATCAGAATTGGTAGGTTTCAGGATATAATCTAAAGGCAGAGCTGGTAGGCCTGATGATGAATTGGCTATTGGGAGTGAGACGAAGAGGAAAATGAAAAATGACTCTTGCTTTGGTTTGCTAAACTGGTGGAATGTAAGTTCTCTCCTGAAATGAAAGAAGACTTGGAGAAAAAGGGGGTTAACCTAATTCCAAAACCAGACAAAGATGCCACAAAAAAAGAAAACTACAGGCCAATATCACTGATGAACATAGATGCAAAAATCCTTAACAAAATTCTAGCAAACAGAATCCAACAACATATTTTAAAAAATCATACACCATGACCAAGTGGGTTTTATCCCAGGAATGCAAGGATTCTTTAATATCCACAAATCAATCAATGTAATACACCACATTAACAAATTGAAAGATAAAAACCATATGATTATCTCAATAGATGCAGAGAAAGCCTTTTACAAAATTCAACATTCATTTATGATTAAAACTCTCCAGAAAGCAGGAATAGAAGGAACATACCTCAACATAATAAAAGCTATATATGACAAACCCACAGCAAGCATTACCCTCAATGGTGAAAAATTGAAAGCATTTCCCCTAAAATCAGGAACAAGACAAGGGTGCCCACTCTCACCACTACTATTCAACATAGTTTTGGAAGTGTTGGCCACAGCATTCAGAGCAGAAAAAGACACAAAAGGAATCCAGATAGGAAAAGAAGAAGTGAAACTCTTGCTGTTTGCAGATGACATGATCCTCTACATAGAAAACCCGAAAGACTCTACCAGAAAATTACTAGAGCTAATCAATGAATATAGTAAAGTTGCAGGATATAAAATTAACACACAGAAATCCCTTGCATTCCTATAAACTAACAATGAGAAAACAGAAAGAGAAATTAAGGAAACAATACCGTTCACCATTGCAACAAAAAGAATAAAATACTTAGGAGTATATCTACCTAGAGAAACAAAAGACCTATACATAGGAAACTATAAAACACTGATGAAAGAAATCAAAGAGGACACAAACAGATGGAGAAACATACCGTGTTCATGGATTGGAAGAATCAATATTGTCAAAATGGCTATACTACCCAAAGCAATCTATAGATTCAATGCAATCCCTATCAAGCTACCAATGGTATTTTTCACAGAACTAGAACAAATTCACATTTGTATGGAAATACAAAAAACCTCGAATAGCCAAAGTAATCTTGAGAAAGAAGAATGGAACTGGAGGAATCAACCTGCCTGACTTCAGACTATACTACAAAGCCACAGTCATCAAGACAGTATGGTACTGGCACAAAGACAGAAATATAGATCAATGGAACAGTATAGAAAGCCCAGAGATAAATCCACGAACCTATGGACAGCTTATCTTTGACAAAGGAAGCAAAGATATACAACGGAAAAAAGACAATCTCTTTAACAAGTGGTGCTGGGAAAACTGGTCAACCACTTGTAAAAGAATGAAACTAGAACACTTTCTAACACCATACACTAAAATAAATTCAAAATGGATTAAAGATCTAAATGCAAGAATAGAAACTATACAACTCCTAGAGGAGAACATAGGCAAAACACTCTCTGGCATAAATCACAGCAGGATCCTCTATGACCCACCTCCCAGAATATTGGAAATAAAAGCAAAAATAAACAAATGGGACCTAATGAAACTTAAAAGCTTTTGCACAACAAAGGAAACTATAAGCAAGGTGAAAAGACAGCCCTCAGATTGGGAGAAAATAACAGCAAATGAAGCAACAAAGGATTAATCTCAAAAATATACAAGCAACTCCTGAAGCTCAATTCCAGAAAAATAAATGACCCAGTCAAAAAATGGGCCAAAGAACTAAACAGACATTTCTCCAAAGAAGACATACAGATGGCTAACAAACACATGAAAAGATGCTCAACATCACTCATTATCAGAGAAATGCAAATCAAAACCACAATGAGGTACCATTACACGCCAGTCAGGATGGCTGCTATCCAAAAGTCTACAAGCAATAAATGCTGGAGAGGATGTGGAGAAAAGGGAACCCTCTTACACTGTTAGTGGGAGTGCAAACTAGTACAGCCACTATGGAGAACAGTGTGGAGATTTCTTAAAAAACTGGAAATAAAACTGCATATGACCCAGCAATCCCACTTCTGGGCATACACACCGAGGAAACCAGATCTGAAAGAGACACGTGCACCCCAATGTTCATCACAGCACTGTTTATAATAGCCAGGACATGGAAGCAACCTAGATGCCCATCAGCAGACAAATGGATAAGGAAGCTGTGGTACATATACACCATGGAATATTACTCAGCCATTAAAAAGAATTCATTTGAATCAGTTCTAATGAGATGGATGAAACTGGAGCCCATTATACAGAGTGAAGTAAGCCAGAAAGATAAAGAACATTACAGCATACTAACACATATATAAGGAATTTAGAAATATGGTAATGATAACCCTATATGCAAAACAGAAAAAGAGACACAGATGTACAGAACAGACTTTTGGACTCTGTGGGAGAAGGCGAGGGTGGGATGTTTCGAAAGAACAGCATCGAAACATGTATATTATCTATAGTGAAACAGATCACCAGCCCAGGTGGGATGCATGAGACAAGTGCTTGGGCCTGGTGCACTGGGAAGACCCAGAAGAATCGAGTGGAGAGGGAGGTGGGAGGGGGGATTGGGATGGGGAATACATGTAACTCAATGGCTGATTCATGTCAATGTATGACAAAACCCACTTCAATATTGTAAAGTAATTAGCCTCCAACTAATAAAAATAAATGAAAAAAAAAAGAATTAAAGAGTATCCAGAAGAAAACAAATGAGTACAACTTATGTAAAATAAAATTTTAATATGAATGGATCTTGGGTAGTCTTCCTAATAAGAGAAAATAAAATTTAAACATCATTGCAACATCATTATTGACCCATCAGATTAACAAAGATGAAAAAGTTTAATTACATACTATATTGGTGAGGTTGTAAGGAAACAGTCTCATGTACTGCAGATGGTTGTATAAACCAGCACATTTTCTTTGAAGAGCAATTTGACAACAAAATTTAAGAGTAAATATACTCTTTGACCAATCAATTCTACTTCTGAGAATTGATCCTATAGTATGTTTATACACATGAAAAATGATAAATGTACAAGGATATACACTGAACAATTACATTCAATAAATAACAAAAGGTTGGAAACAATCATCAAGGAACTGGTTAAGCAAATTATGACTCATCCTAAAATAGGTGCAATAAAATTATGAGAGCTGGTTAAATTATGGCTCATCTCAGAATACTATTTAGCTAATAAAAAGACAAGACAGACTTATAGGTACCATATGGAGGGCTCCTGAAGATATGTGATTAAGTGAAACAAGTCAAAATTTAGATTAGTATCTTTATTATGTTACTGTATCTTTTATAAGAAAATAAAAGAATATAGTTACATATATATTTGTATATGCCTAGAATATCTCTTAAAGGATACACAATAATATGGTTATAAGGTTATATCTTGTACCTTTTGAATTTTATGGCACATCTATATATTTCTGTTTTTTAAGTTTTTGTTTTTGTTTTTTGAGGATGGAGTGTTGCCAAGAAGTCAAGTAAATTAAGGACTGAAAATTGACCATTGATAAGGCAAGATGGAGTTTCCTAGTGATCTTTGTAAAGTTGAGTCCACTGTACTGATATTGGGATGAAAATCTGATGATACATTGAAGTGAGTGGGAGGATGAGTACATGGTGATAGTGAGTCCAGAATTTTGCACTGGGAAAACATTGGATTTTGTTTCTACTTCTGACTCAGCCATTTCTAATTCTTTCAATTTGGACAAATCACTTGATTTCTGTGAGCCCCAATTACTACATGAGTAAGATGAAGAAGTCATATTTGCTCAACCAATTGAAGAATATTCTTATTTGGGCTCAAATGAGAGAATGTCTCATAACTGATACACTATAAACCCTATTGGATAAGATGTATCACTGTTGTAATTACTACCCAAGCCCTCTTGTACTGCAGAAGAAATTCTAAAAGAAGTATTTTTGGAAAGTTGAAGATTTAGTGTTAGCTCTGTAGGTCTTTTTTTTTTAATAATATAACCTGTATTATATTCTAGATGTGTCTATATTGCTGCTTTCTTAAATGTCTCTTTTTTCCAAATTAAAATATATATATATTTTTGGCTTAAAACTTTTGATTTTAAAAGTATAGCTTTAAAAAAGCTGTAAGAAAGTCCTACTGGTTATCATTGTTTTAACATTATTTTGATAATATAAATATATATAAATTATAAAAATAAAATATTATTTTTAGTCTCATTTCCCAGAGACAATCACTAGTAACTAGTACATTTTCAAAGCTTCCCAGATATTTCTCTGTCATAATCAATACCCTTACACATATTTGCTTTGGACTTAAACAAAATCTCCTTGTCCCTTCCTGGTACTTTTTAATACAAATGTTAACCACAGTGTTCCCAAAAACACATGACCCATCCAGATTTGATTGTAATAGGAAAATCAAGAGCTGCTTTTTTTTTTGTTATTGTATAAAGAACACCCATATAAAAATTTGCAAAGAAACCATCAATTTTAGTTCTTTTTTATTTTAGTTCTTCTCTAAATATTTAAACTTATGTATTGAGTTGAAGTTGTAGAGCTAATTTTCCCCTCTCAGATAATTCTTATCTCATTGGAAGCTGGGACAATAACATGGATGGGTGCCCTGCAGAATAAGAACTGCAAAACTTCCTCTGTGACTAATACTTTTGACCAAGATAATAAGGAATCCCCTAATTTAGCCCTGAACACCCAGTAGTGAATAACATATTCTTACTTGAAAGAGAAATTTTAAGGCATAATAAATATTCTTTTTCATCAAATTAATCTTTGTTTGCATAAGTAAATCAATCTCTAGGGCAGGTCCAAGAGTAGAAAGTACACATAAATCATGCAGTACACCTCTATCTACAGATGGGAATTTGAGTCTCAGAGACTTAGCATGCACTGTTGAGTTTCTCTTTTCCTTCTTAACTTCTAATT
Organism: Odocoileus virginianus; assembly: GCF_023699985.2. Taxonomy (NCBI): domain Eukaryota; kingdom Metazoa; phylum Chordata; class Mammalia; order Artiodactyla; family Cervidae; genus Odocoileus; species Odocoileus virginianus. The sequence continues at coordinate 39,263,283 of NC_069686.1, read as the reverse complement.
GTACTTCATTAAGGCAATGTCTGAACTTGCAGCAACACCAAATCAGTGGGAAAATCGCAAAGTTTGGCCATGTTTACCAAAAAAAGTTGTGTTTTTTTTCTCCCCATTTTTTATATTAGTCTGTTTCGGCTGCCATAACAAAATACCATAGACTGGGTGGCTTCAACAACAGAAATTTGTTGTTTGTTTTTACCATTCTGGAAGCTTGAAACTCCAATATCAGGTTAGCAGCATGGTTGCTTTTCTAATTATGGCTCTTTTCCTAGATTGCAGACATTCACCTTCTCATGTCCTCACATGGTATAGAGAAAGTCAGCAAGCTTTCTGCTGTCTCTTTTTACAAGGGCACTAATCTCATCTTCAGGGCCCTATCCTCGTGACATCATGTAATGCTAATTACTTCCATAAAGGCCCCATCTCCAGATACAGTTACATTGGAAGTTCAGACTTCAACGTATGAATTTGGGGTAGATATAAACATTCAGTCCATAACACTAGTACTTTCTGACATAATTTTTACAGTTAAAAGAATTATAGAAAGAATAAAAAGTAGTAAAAAATGCCCTGTGTATCTTTGAATATCTCTCAGTTTCTTCTATTTATTAAAATAAGACAAGTGAGTCTAGAGACTCACTATCAGAGCTAAAATTCCATTTGTTCAAAGAAAAAAATGTTACAGCACTTAATTTTTCTAACAGCAACTGAATTACTTTCTATCCAGCTGTGAAAGTATGATTGAATTATAGCTTCCCTTCCCTTTCAAAAATTATCTTTTCCAAACAAAATTCCAGTTTTGTTACTAAAAATAACTTACAGTATCTATAGGAGAGGTGGTTTTAATGTTGCAAAATCATAAGGAACATATATCACCTAACTGATGAAGAATTAAGAGAAACTGTGGAGCAATCCACCAGAGAAAAACTTTAAGGGATTTCAAATTTCTTATTAATTTCCTTTTAGCATTTCACGTTCATCTCTGAATTTACTCCTTCACACATTGATAATGTTGTTATAACCAGGCTTAATACAATTAGTTTGTAATCTTTCCACTTTCATAGTGATATAGTTTGCCTAAGCTTCATTTGTGAGGGTGAAGCTTGATAGGTTACATGACTGTCCAAGACACTTTTCAGATACTATGAATTTAGGTAAGTTAGTATTTAGGAATTTTGTTATTGTTAGGATTCAGACATCTTATAAATGGTAAGAATAGTACTATAAACTCCAAAGTTCAGTTCAGTCCAGTTGCTCAGTTGTGTCTGACTCTTTGCAACCCCATGGACTGCAGCACGCCAGGCCTCCCTGTCTATCACCAACTCCTGGAGTTTACCCAAATTCATGTCCATTGAGTCGGTGATGCCATCCAACCATCTCATTCTCAGTTGTCCCCTTCTCCTCCCACCTTCAATCTTTCCCAGCATCAAGGTCTTTCCAAATGAGTCAATTCTTTACATTAGGTGGCCAAAGTATTGGAGTTTCAGCTTGTTAAATGAACTCCAAAGTTACTCAATAAGTGTTGAGAATGTAACAGTGACATGTAGCTCAAGCAGTGCTTAATTTTTTTTAATTATAAGTAGGCTTAGGAGATATTTCTCTATGACACATGGAAAGCCATAGAAATGATTTCTGCACAACAGAACATTATTTTTCATTATTGAATCCGACCATTGGCTGCTTCATTATGTCAAAAATCCATGGAAATATGTAAGTTTTCAGTCCTTCAGTATAGGGCAAATCCAAAAACTCAGAGAAACCAAGTTGCAGCAGTGCTTGCCGAAAAGGAGGCAAGAATTTTGTAGAATATAGGGGATGCTAAGAATCCTCCTTACATTTGATGCAATGATGGATTTTATGCACATTACATCTGATGCCATTACCTAAAGAAATGATTTATGAAAATTCTAGTTAAAGGCTGCTCTAAGCAACTGTAAATGTAACAACCAAACGTCCTGATCCTGAGTCTAAGTCAATGCATGCCCATTCTGAGGCAGGAAGATGTAGAATGTGGAGAGAGTGGAACTTACAAAAGGAGCCATACAAAGGGACCAGCACTAGGTCAAGGATATTTCTCTGATCCACACTTACCTAAGATATCACCAGTTCCCTCATGTAAAGAGATGAATGTCCCCATCAGAATAACATTCAATACTCACTGTAATTTGTTGGCACGTATTCAAGCACAACTTCATTTTAAGTATAATAGTACTAATTTGCTATCTGGGTTCAGTTATTTTCAATTGCACCCAATTTCTTCAAACCTTATTAAAGAATGTTGTCTGAAAGAAGTGATCCTCAAGACTCAAAGTAACAAGTGCAGTCAAGATTGGGTTGCTCAAAGTGCCTGGGGCAGGAGTGTCACTCCTAGCAGAGGGTGCGTGTGTGTGTGTGCTCAGTCATGTCCAACTCTTTGCAACCCCATGGATGGTAGCCCACGAGTCTCCTCTGTCCGTGGAATTTCCCAGGCAAGATTACCAGAGTGGGTTGTCATTTCCTACTGCAGCAGAAGGTACCTAAACAGGTCTTATTCCTACCTGGGTGTATACATATTACACCAGCCATTAACTGGGCACTAAACAGTTTTACTATAGTGCACAAGGCACTGTCCCTGACTTCCAGAAATGTATAATATAGCTGAGGAGACAAAACTGATATACATACACTCACAAATTTAGGAGAGCCTATATATAAGATGCTGTGCTAAACAGTATATAAAGAGAAATGAGACTGCATGATCCCTGCCTTCAAAATGATTATAAGTAGTGGAGAACATAATAATAGCAATAAAATAATCATTTCAAACATAAATTGGCTCAGAGGGTAAAGAATCTGCCTGCAATGCAGGGGACCTGGGTTCAGTCCCTGGGTTGGGAAGATCCCCTGTAGGAGGGCATGGCAACCCTCTCCAGTATTCTTGCATGAAGAATCCTCATGGCCAGAAGAGCCTGGCAGGCTACAGTCCACGGGGTCGCAAAGAGTAGGACGCGACTCAGCAACTAACACACACACACACACACATACAACGTGCAAAGAACTAGAACAAGAGTTTTACAGCACATGTACAATCTCATTTAATCCTCACATTAACATGATAGGATAGATATTACTATTCTTATTTTACCGATGAAGAAACTAAGCTCAAGAGCTTATGTGAGTGGTTAGGTTTATTAAGAGCTTCCCTTGTGGCTCAGCTGGTAAAGAATCCACCTGCAATGTGGGAGACCTGGGTTCAGTCCTTGGGTTAGGAAGATCCCATGTAGAAGGGAATGGCTACCCACTCCTATCTTGGCCTGGAGAATTCCATGGACTGTATAGTCCATGGGGTCACAGAGTTGGACACAACTGATTGACTTTCATTCACTAGGTTTATAAAACTAGTAAGCAGTACTTGTGGATCTGAGTCTAAGGAGCAGTAGCTCCTTCCTGTGATAGCACACTGTGTCTCCCACATGTAGACAAATTACTGTGAAATGGCAAACATTATAAAAGTAGACCCATGAACTTCAGTGTTTTACAGCAGTCATTTCCAGCTTGAGGGAACTGGAAATATTTGGTGGAGGAGATGGCCTTTGAGCTGGCCTTTGAGCAACAGTAAGGAGCTTAAGAAGAGATGAGTAACTGTAGGAAGTTGGATCACTCCGGAAAGTACATAAGCAAAGGCATAGAGGCAGGATAGCATACATTTATAAAGGAGGAATGATTAATAATCTATTTTGGTGGTCACCTGGAAATAAAATAGTGGTGTGATGCAAAAAGTAAGTTGGAATTACTTCAGAATCAAATGGTAACAAGCAGATCTTAAATAATGCTTTAAACATTTTAGACTATTTGGAGGGTACTGTTGACCCTCCAAAGGTGTTTGTGAAAGAAGGGCATAATAGAAAAGTGTTTCAGTGTGATTAAACAAAGAGACAATCATTAGGTGATGATACATGACAATTATTAACAAATATGAGCTCAGTGTGAGGAAATATTCTTGTCATAATATTAAGAGAGAACTGGTTAACCTCACCTTCAGGAGTGGTTGTAAATAACTAATCACATCCTGACCAGAATCATCACAGTCTAGACTGGGCCAAGAAGGTTTACAAACTCAGTTTCACCCCCAACAGTTTGATCACACTGGGAGAAATAATAAAGTAGCCAGGAAAATAAAATAATAATCCATAATAACAGCTAATCTTTGTAGGGGTTATATTATATGTCAGGCACTGCCCTCCAAGCTCTTTATAATCACAGTCTGCCATCTGCGAAGCCCAGGTTCATTGCAAAGGATGTTAGACAGTCCCGTGAACTATTTAAATCAAGCTATCCAATAAGTCAGAGAATTCATCACCTTTCAAGAGATCTAGTCATGATTACTAGTGACATAAAACATAGTCTCTTGCCCCTGTCCAACAGTCAGGGATAAACACTGAAATTATGCACCAACTTTCATTTTCCTCAACTCCATAAGTATCATTTGTCTCTAACATGTTTCCATTTCCAGGATTACAGTTTCTTTTACATTAGTTACATTTTATGGTGCTTGTTTTCCGGCACTTCTGTCTCTTCAGCAAACTCTCTCTTCTCCAAATCAGAGTGTAGGATGGGTTATTTCTAGGAAAAGCTTCTTCAAATAAACTGATTCCACCCACCATGTATTCATTCTGGTGTCTTGTTCCTGCATTTCGAAGCACTTTTGGAGCCTACAGCTCACTATCTATGATTGCCTAAACCTTCTCAATGTGACGAGGGAAAGAGATTGTGTGAAAGAAACAGTTGGATTTGTGACCCCTGTAAATCTTAATTACCAAAGGAAAGCCAGCCACCTATATTCTCAGACAGCAAATACCTACTGTAAATAAGCTATATGCATACTAAATCGCATTAGGACAGAATGTGTGTGTATTGGAGGGACTAGTCTGAGCCAAATTGTTATCTGTGTGTTCTTTAGTGAAAGAAATTATTTCTTAGTTATCTTTGCAAGTCTGAATTGCCTAGCATGGTGAATTGCACATTCTAGACACCAAATAGTTAATAAATGGGTTTTTTTTTTTTTAGTAAATACAGATTGGTGGAAGGGAGAGGAAATAAAATTCAAACATGAACAACTCACTTGTTTTAACAACTTGAGTTAAAATGTTAAATGAAGAATGAAGCTAATGGCTACATTGGGGCAGAATGTTGGATTTTTATAGGGATTTTATAATCTTTTCTTTTACATGACCAATATAATGAATATCTTTAATAATAATAACTAATTATTTAAGTCAACAACTCAGGCAGCCACTAGGTGCCCTCTCAGCGAAAATTAAAATTATATACATCCCTCTCTCTCACCTCATTTGCTTTTCTCACCATCTCCTTCATTTTAATGAATGGTGTAGTGGGTTGAATAACGAGCCCCCCAAAATCCTTAGACCCTGTGAACATTACCTTATTTAGTAAAGAAGACTTTCAGTAAGGATTTGTGATGGAATCCTCCTGAATTACCCCATGGAGGGCCTAAGACAAGCACCTTAAGAGGCAGAGAGCAGGAGTCAGTGTGACCGCAGAACCAGAGATTGGGACTGTACAGCCGCGTAGTGTCAATGAAAGCCAACAGACACCAGAGCTGGGGGAGACACAGAACTGGACTCTCCCCTAGAACCTTCAGAGGGGTGCAGGCTCACCAGCACTAGCATTTTGAACTTACAGTCTCCAGAACTGTGACAGAATACATTTCTGTCATTTGAAGTCATCCAGTTTGTGGTAATCTTTTACAGCGGTCCTAGAAATCTAACAGAACGGACAACTCTTTCCTTCCAGTTGCTCACTAAAACTCCAAGGGTTGTCCTTGCATTTTTCTCTCATGTCACCAATCTACCCAACAGAGGTAAAGAATTTATACTTTTAAAATACATCCAGAATCTGGTCACTGGTCACCACTTCCACTGCTGCCACCTGTCAAAAGTACCATCCTATATTATCCCCTTAAAGAGTCTCCTGTTTAAAGGAAATCTGTCCTGAATATTCATTGGAAGGACTGATGTTGAAGCTGAAACTCCAATACTTTGGCCACCTTATGTGAGGAGCTGACTCATTGGAAAAGACCCTGATGCTGGGAAAGAGTGAAGGTGGGAGGAGAAGTGGACGACAGTGGATGAGATGGTTGGATGGCATCACTGACTCAATGGACATGAGTTTGAGTAAACTCCGGGAGTTGGCGATGGACGAGGAGGCCTGGCATGCAGCAGTCCATGGGGTCACAAAGGGTCGGACATGACTGAGTGACTAAACTGAACTGAATTGAACTGAAAGAGTCTCCTTAATTTCACATATGCCCCCTACAACCTATTCTCAATTACTAGACAGACTGAATCTTTAAAACTTAAATCAGAATTCCCACATTGGCCTGTGTGCATCCTGTCACCCCCATACCTCATCCCCCTGCCCCTAGCGCATTGCTCTGCTCCAGCCCGCAGCATGTATGCTCTTCCTTGCCCCTCCTCCAATACTCGAGGTGTGGTCTCTCCTCAAGGGCTTTGCACTGGCAATTCCTCCTGTTTAGAAAACAGTTTCCTTGGGTTATATCTCTGCAAAGTTCACTCCACTACCTCCTTTAAGTCTTACTCAAATGTCACCTTCTCAGAAGTAAAAACTTATTGAATTAATAATTAAGTAAATGGATTTCAAATCAATAACTTTTATAACTATCAAGCACTTTTGCTTTATAATGATTCTATTATTTTTCTTTTTTAAAGCACATGTGTCCCATCCATATATTCTCAAACTGTACAGAATTAGATTCCTTTACAATGTCTTATTCATTAAATCCATGATTACTTCTTGACCTTAGATGTTTTGGAAGCATACAATAATGTCCAATGTTTTCTGAAGTAGTATGTGGTAACTTGCCTCAGTCATTAATTAGCTTTAATATGTGACATAAATGAAGTAGTCTTTTCTTTATAATAAGGGAGACAAGCTTGTGTCTCCTTATTTTTTTCCGAAGTTGCAAACTACTGTCAGAAATACGGATGGCGGTGGGTGTCCTGGCAGTCTATGCTAGGCTTGATGTGGGGACCGCTACAGCTTGGCATCCCTGACTTGTCCTGCTGCTGGCCGCCCCTGGGCCTGTGGGCACATGTCTGGCAGCTCTCCAGGCAGAGTGTGGCCATGGCCAGCGGACCTGACACCTCAGGCACTGGCCACTGCTGCTTGGAGTCACTGCGGAAACAAGATTATGAAGGCTGTTTATACTCCCTGCTTCTCCCTGCCGAATCCAGAAGCTCTGCTTTTGCACTGAGAGCCTTCAATGTGGAATTGGCTCAGGCTAGTTAAGGACTCTGTCTCTGAGAAAACAATTGGACTGATGCAAATGCAGTTTGGGGGGAGAAAAAAAAAAAACTGTGAATGATTTATACTGTGACAGTCCACCACATCAGCGTGTGGCCACTGAACTATGTAAGGCTGTCAGAAAACATAATCTGACTGAAAGATGGCTTGTGAAAATCTCTGATGAAAGAGAAAAGAATTTGGATGACAAAGTATATCATAACATCCAGGAACTACGAAATTATGCTAAAAACACTCAGAGCTCTCTTCTTTATCTAACACTAGAAATATTGGGTATAAAGGATCTTCATACAGATCATGCCACAAATCACATTGGAAAAACACAAGGCATTGTCACTTGCTTGAGAGCAACACCCTGTCATGGTAACAGAAGAAAGCTGTTCCTTCCCATGGGTATTTGTATGCTGCATGGTGTTTCACAAGAGGATTTTCTACAAAAGAGCCAAAATGAAAATGTGAGAGATGTGGTGTATGATATTGCCAGCCAGGCACACTTGCACCTAAAGCATGCTAGGTCCTTCCACGAAAGTGTTCCTGTGAAAGCATTTCCTGCTTTTGCGCAGACGGTTGCTCTGGAGGACTATTTAAAGAAAATCCGACAAGTAGATTTTGATCTATTCCACCCATCTTTACAGCAGAAGAATATTTTACTTCCATTATCTTTGTATGTTCAGTCATGGAGAAAAAGATATTTTAAAAAAGCAAAAAAAGGGATATGGATGGCAATTAGTTAATGAATAATGTAAGAGAGTAGTTAGAATAACATAGAAAGTTAGGTATAAAATGAACAAACCTATCAAAGAAAAAGTCATTTCTCCAATATGGTCAGGATGGTAGCAGGTATATTATCACTACAGGAAGCAGCTTTGACTATCAAGTTGGTGAAGAATAATTACAATTGTCAGGCAGAAAAATGATGAGATTGTGGGAAATTGAGCATTCCAAAATTCTCACAGAAGTGTTGACTTCATGTTATAGTCCGCAAACTCATTTTAATGCTATAAGATTCAATTCACTTTTCCAGAAGTCAGCTGTTGCCAGTTTTTGTCCTGCCAATTGTGAAATGTTCCAGTGTGATTTTTGTGTTTGTTTGTTTTATTTGTTTGAGAATTCATTATCACATTGTCAGATTTCTAGGTCATTGCTTAGAAAGGCAATTTTAGTAGTGTTTTAAATCACCCATGTGATAAACCTTTTCTTTGGAACGACCTCTGTCTCAATCATCCAAAATAATTTCATAATCTCTCTTGGATAAAAAGTTTATAGATTTGAGGCCACACAATTCTTTCCTTGGCTAAAATAATAAATTTTCCCAAGCTAAAAAGAACTTTCCCAAACCATTTTGAAAAAAAAAAAAATTGTGACACTCTACCACAATTTCTAATTGAAAAATGTCAATTTCAACAGCTCAAATTTATTTTCAGAAATTTCAAGTAGATCAAACACTTCTACAAGCGAGGCACTGTGGGTCTGCTTCTTGTTTTGCTAGATAACTGGTTTGTAATATTTATTATAACATGTACTTCCTTTGAAGTTAGTATTCTTGAAGTCTCCAGAGGCTTGGATAAGTTCCTCAGAGACAGACCTGGTATAATTTATATAACAGCCCACGGCATTACCAGTTCACACTGTAATTTTGCCAGATCTTATAAAATAAGTTGGCTTGGCCCTAGTCATTAGAGAGATGGGCAGCCTCCAGGGTAAACCCAATTGCTGTAGAAACTATCATTAAAACTATTATTGAACATCTATCTGGTGCCAAAAATACATCCAGCTCATTGTAGTCATAGGGATATACAGCAAGACAATGCTTATGTGCTACACAAGGGACACATGAATGCCTTAGCAGTTTTAATCCAGGGAAATGCTGAAATGGAAAAGCACTGGGCTCAGAAGGCACTCAGGCACCATCATCCTGCTCCCTTTCATTCTGGACCACTTCCAGTTCCAGCATCCTTTAGCATCCCCTTTGTAGCCAAGAATCCAAAGAGAGACCCAGATGTAATTTGATCATGTTTGGCCAATTTTTATCTACAAAACACTTCTCAAATCTACCTCCTCTTTCTTCATGCCAAATAGCACTGCCTTCCTTCAGGCCTTCATACTGCTCACCTGGACTAACACAGCAACTTCCAAACTGGTCTCTCGAATTCCTGTTGACCCCCCTCCTCACCCCGAATATATCCACTTACCTCCATTCTTCATGGTGCAGCCAGAGTGGCTTGTCTAAAATACACAAATGACCCTTTCACTCCCAAGTTTTGAATAGTTCTGAATTCATTCATCAGTTCATGCTCCTGCACTGGGAATACAGTAGTCTCACTCACAGCGTGAGTGAGTGAGTGAGTGAGACAGGCAATAAGAAGACAACTCTACAGTGACATATGTAGTGGGAAAGAGAGAGAGATGGAGGTGGGGATATTTTAGAAAGAGTAGTCAGGAGGGTCATTTCTCAGCAGAAGGGAGTGAGGGGAAAGGGTCAGCCGTGAGACAGATGGACAGCGATTAGCACGCGTACTCCAGGCAGAGCGATTAACGAGTGCAAAAGCCTGAGTCACAGAGGTGTTTGCATGTTCCAGCACATCAAGGCGGCCTGTGAGGTTGGAACCCAGTGTGGAAGGAGGCTGAAGGCAAAGTGGGGAGCAGAGCACAGGCCAATTCAAGTAAAGACTTGCCTTGGTAAGAATATAGATTTTATTCTAGATGTGAAGGAGCCATGGGAGGTTAGCACTTACTGGGGAATGCCATTATCTGCTTTATATTTTAGAAGGACCACTCTCGCTTCTGTGAAAAGGGTAGACTTTAGAGGAGCCGAAATGGAAGACTTATTCACACTATAACTATGGACCTATTGCTGTGACCCTTGGTAGCTTGCACAAGGATGGTGATGGTAGTCAAATTTGGCATATCTGATCAAGAAGATTTGCTGAAGGATTGAATGTGGGTGGGTGTGAGAGAAAGCAAGAAATAAAAGACTCAGCACTTCCTATAGAATAAAGGCTTTATTGTTGGGCTTTATTATACAGCATCCAGTTCCCTCTCAGTTTGACATCTGTTTCCTTCTTCATCCTCATCTCCCACCCACATCTGAAAATTTTCCTTCCAGGAATTCTGAATTCTGGGAGTTTCCCTGCCTATGTGTCCATGCTGTTTCACATCTTTATGATGTTTTTCAGGCTGTTCTTTTTGTATGAATTTTTCTCCCTACATATACAATTCTTTTCAATCTTCAAGACTCAGCTTAGGCATCATTTCCATAAGAAACCTTTCCTGGATTAACTTTCCAGGTTAAACTAAGTACCCCCTCCTATATGCAGTATTCAGCAGTCTTAGCACTAATCATACTACATTGAAACTCAGGTTTTTGTCTGTCTTCCCACTGTTACCTCCACAAAAGGGGCATCGTGCATTATATGTCTTGGCCCAATGCCTCACTCACAGCCTGCACACAACAGTGGCTCAATAAGTGTTTTTTGATCTGAACTGAAACTCCCAAGAGCTCTTCACACCATCAAGTCAGCCTTGTCAGGGACAAGAGTGGATCATATCGTCAAAGAGCCATGGAGAGTGAAGTTTCCTGGATAAATCACATTATGCAGACAGGCATGTTGACCACATGGATCACTCACTCTTCATATGAAGTGCTCATGGCCTTTGGTCAACGTAAGCCAGCCCCAAAACATCTCTGAGTGTGATAGATACAGGGATCAAGGAGTAAAGTTTGGGAGTAAATGGAAGAAAGGACTCAGTTACCTACTCCCTTTTGAACATGGGGTAACAGACTTCTAGAAAAAATGAAACGAAGCAGGCATCTGCTGCTGCTGCTAAGTCACTTCAGTCGTGTCCGACTCTGTGCGACCCCACAGACAGCAGCCCACCAGGCTCCGCTGTCCCTAGAATTCTCCAGGCAAGGACACTGGAGTGGGTTTCCATTTCCTTCTCCAATGCATGAAAGTGAAAAGTGAAAGTGAAGTCGCTCAGTCGTGTCTGACTCTTCGCGACCCCATGGACTGCAGCCCACCAGGCTCCTTCGACTGTGGGATTTTCCAGGCAAGAATACTATTAACCTCTGTCAATGTGCTCAACACCAGCCCATGCTGCTGTTCCTGGTCATCATAGCTGATAGAAAATATCAAAAGAATCAGTTTGCAAGCTGCAGGTACAGAGCAGTGTTCAGGGGATCTATAATCACATTACATAAAGTGGGGTTTATATAAAGTTGACAGAATGTGCTGATGTGAGCCATTTACAGTTCAATTGTAACAGAGCAGTCTGGCAAGCAGCTAGCTTTCTCTGGGAGATGATGTACTTTGGGTTCTGCCATCAAGTCAGATTTAGAATAACAATCTGAAGGGAACACAATCCCCCCTTTAAAAATCCTGCCTTCTCTTCCTCAGATCCAGTGAAGCAAAAGAAGTCAGAAGAGTCTGCATAATACTAGCAGACTTTTCATTACTTTTCATGGAAATGCAACTTTATCTAAAGATTTTTTTTTTGTTCAGGGGAAATATAGTCAATATAGAAAACTTGATTTAATACACCAGACAACAAACTCTTTTTTAAAAAACAACTATATTCCTTGAACTTTAAAAATTTGCCAGATGAATTAACCAACTCTAACAAATTTTCAGCATAGCTTTACTAGTTTCTATAAAACATGCAGCCAGTGACAATTCTATAAATGGACTAAATTATGGAAGAGACACAGATTGTCAGTCCATATATGTTGCATGTGTGTGAAAAGATTGAAAACTGTTTTCCATAAACACAAGAATGTATTGTCACCTGGTTTTATTTTCAGATATGTTCTCAAACATTTGTTTCAAATAGTTATCCCAATTTGTTTTATATTTTTCCTGTTTTTTTTAATGGCTTCTTTAGCTGTAATGGATTTTAAAAAAAATTTTTTATACTTAAATATCTTAATTTTTTTTTAGTATATATGAGGGAGAGTGTGTGTGTGTGTGTGTGTCTGTGTGTCTGTGTGTCTGTGTGTGTATGTGATGGTAAAAGGCTTTCTCTACCACAAGAGTGTAATATTGGCCACACTTGGTTTTTGTCTTTTAATTCAATGCTTTAGCTTTTACATTAAATCTTTAATTTATTTGGATTTTATGTTAATATAGTGAGTTCTTTTTAATTTCTAAATGACCAGTTTTCTTAACATTATTCATTAAAGAATCCATCTTTTGATATTGTCATCTTTATCATATATTTTATTCCTCCACTAACTTGAGTCTCCTTCTAAACTTATTGTTTTATCTCATCCTCTGTCTGTTCCTGTCCTAGCAAAATCACATTGCTTTACTTACTAATGCCTTGATACTAGAGAAAATTATCCTTCATCAGTTTTCTTTTTCAGAATTTTATTAGCTGTTACACTTATTGACTATTATGTTTTTCACAATATTGTTGGATATACTGTGATCGATATTAATTTTAAGTAAGAAATCTTTAGAATCATTTAGTCAAGTTCTCTTAAAAAAAAAATCCCATTTGAAATTACAACTAAGGTTACCATTCACACATTACATACTGTTCATGGGGTTCTCCCAGCAAGAATATAGAGTGGGTTGCCATTCCCTTCTCCAGTGGATCACATTTTGTCAGAACCCTCCACTGTGACCTGTCCATCTTGGGTGGCCCTGCATGGCATGGCTCATAGCTTCATTGAGTTATCCAAGTCCCTTAGCCATGGCAAGGCTGTGATCCATGAATGGTATGAAAAGCCTGTCACCCTGCTTGTCATCCTGCTTATTTAACTTATCGTCACCCTGCTTATTTAACTTATATGCAGAGGACATCACGAGAAACGCTGGGCTGGATGAATCACACGCTGGAATCAAGATTGCCAGGAGAAATATCAACAACCTCAGATATGCAGATATCATTCTAATGGCAGAAAGTGAAGAGGAACTAAAGAGCCTCTTGATAAGGATGGAAAGAGGAGAGTGAAAAAGCTGGTTTTGAAATTCAACATTCAAAAAATTAAGATCATGGCATCCAGTCCCATCACTTCATGGCAAATAGAAGAGGAAAAAGTGGAAACAATGACAGATTTTATTTTACTGGGCTCCAAAATCACTCTGGACCATGACTGCAGCCATGAAATTCAAAGACACTTGCTCCTTGGAAGGAAAGCTATGACAAACCTAGACAGCATATTAAAAAGCAGAGACATCATTTTGCCATCAAAGTTCTGTATAGTCACAGTTAGTTTTTCCAGTAGTCATGTACAGATGTGAGAGTTTCTTGGACTACAAAGAGGTCAAAGCAGTCAATGCTAAAGAAAATCAATCCTGTATATTCATTGGAAGGACTAATGCTGAAGCTGCAGCTCCAATACTTTTGGCCACCTGATGTGAAGAGCCAGCTCATTGGGAAAGACCCTGATGCTGGAAAAGATTGAGGTTAGGAGGAGAAGTGAGTGACAGAGGATGAGATGGTTACATAGTGTCACCGACTCAATGGACATAAATTTGAGCAAACTCCAGGAGATAGTGAAACACAGGGAAGCCTGGTGTGCTGCAGTCCCTGGGGTTATAAAGAGTTGGATATGACTTAGTGACTGAACAGCAGCAGTCACCATTTGATTGACTTTGAGATTATGGAATTCTTAATATTAGTGATTGTTTCTAGCCAAGAAAAGATGTCTTCCCATTCTTTGTCTTCTTTTATGCCTCTCAGCACATTTTGTCACTTTATTCATAGGTTATGCATATTTCATGCTAGGTTTATCCCGAGGTATTTTGGATGTTTGCAACTTAGAAATTACAATTTGTCCAAATCCTACATATCAAGATTCAAAAAAGATCTTACCCTCCAACTTTTAGTCAGCACATCTTGTTAATGTGCCACCTAATTTTAATTTCTAGCTCATCCTGAAATAAATGTGTCCTCACTAAGTTTCTTTAGTCATAGCCTTTAGAACTTTATCATTTGTAGCTGCCTGATATCTTGTAAACATTCTCAGGATTTAAGCTGGTTCTCATATTATGAATCTATCCCTGCCACAGTAGAAATACTACTCCTTCCAGTCTCACTTGCAGCTACAGTACAAGCATCAGACCTTGGTTGTGCCAAGTAAATACACCCATAGAAGACTCCAGAAGTAGAGCATAGAAGGTAGCAACATGAACCAGTGGCCACATGTGGGGAAATTGATCTTCTGGCAAATGTGGAGTGGTATTATCTGATTCTTCAGAAGGTGTCTGACACATGGCAACAAGTGCAATCAGTGGAGGGTGGCAGCAGTGTACTCCTGGTAATAACAATCCTGCAGCAGTTGATTGTTTAAGAATGTGTTACATTCAGACCTGGTCTGATGGCTCCTTCAGAAAATTTGTGTTACCTGAACTGCCTTAATAAATCTCTCTCTCTTCAAACTAACCAGAGTAAATTCTCTGGCTTGCAACGAAAACTGACCAATTTACAGAGGAAAGATGGAACCCATGTAGAAGGCACTAAGGAAAAAGAACTATTAGCAAAAGTTGATGGGACTGTGCCCTTGCTTGTATTTCTATTCCCTAGGCCTTTATCTAATTATGTCCTTTACCAGGCCTCTGACTAGTAAACAGTTTCTGTTTAAATTCCTCAAGTGCTGCTGAACTTGGCTCCCTGGTGTAAAAAGCAAACATACTTTCATAGCATAGGACTTTGATCCCTCAGCTGTATAATTAACCATGTGTTATGGAGAAAATGTGTGAATTTGATAATTTTTTTAATCTTTCTTAATATTGGCCATCAGTATATCTAGAGGAAATTGAAGTATACTTGAATACACAAATTATGTATATGTATACAACTATTAATTCATGCTGAACGATAAACACATGTATTATTGCTAACCATATACTGGTCTTGGCTACACCATCACCATCAATAACCTTACATATTTTACTGGGTTTCCTAAGCCATGTTAATAAGCTAAAGGAGACCAGGACTTCGGAACGGAATGAGGATGGGATTTATTGCTTTTGTTATTGGCTTCTCATACTGGAACACCAACTGAAGGTTAAAAAAAAAAGTTCTCTTCAAGATTGCTAGGTATAAAATATGGACACAGGAAGCTGAAAATACATTCTATTCTCTTCTTTTTTTAATTCCATTTTCTTTTTAAACCTCATATACGTGGGTGACCCATTTCTACTTTCAGGTCTCCTTTCCACTTCTTCAACTAGATAGTGAAAAATCTATTCTGTTCTCCCTTAGTCAAATTCAAAGATATCTAAGGCTTTTTCTCCATTGGCCTTCACCAAGACTGAGATAATCTCTACTCATTCTCAGAAGTGTACCTCATACCCTGTTCACGGTATCTGTTAGTTATTAGAAGAATAACGATTAACAGAGGATTAATTCTCAGAATGCCCACACCCATCTCAGATGCCATTTATTTCTCTCATTTCAGAACTGCTAGCTTGTAACCTTTATTAGGAAAGAAACTTGTGTCTCTCAAGTTTAGCACAGTCTCTGGTATATATAGACTTCACAAGCACTATTTGTTAAATTTTGTTTCGATGTCAGATTATCATTGATCTGTTTCTTGGATGTATGTGAAAATGCATTATAACTGAATTTCAAATTTTGAAAGTATTTGAGGTGGTCTAAGGTCCAAATAGCAAAGCATTCTGAATATATTATTTTTTCTCCTGAAATTTATTCTTATAATTTACTTTAGAACCAAGAGGATGAGAAGGAAATTCATTTTTATTACACAATTGCCTTGTATGAACACTATTTTGAAAACTTTATGTTTTATGAAAACTTTATGTTTTTTGGAAACTTTATGATTACTTATATAACCAACTATACACTCTTGTTTACTCTCTAAGTCTTGTCCTACTCTTTTGCAACCCCATGGACTGTAGGCTGCCAGGCTCCTCTGTCCATGGGATTTGCTGGGCAAGGATACTGAAGTGGGTTGCCATTTCCTCCTCCAAGGTATCTTCCTGACTCAGGGATCAAACCCACATCTCCTACATCAGCAAGCAGATTCTTGACCACTGAGCTACCAGGGAAGCCCTAAACTATATGCTCTAAAAGTAGTGTATTCAAGTGAATTAATCAACAAGGTTTTTCCAGTGGTCATGTATGGATGTGAGAGTTGGACTATAAAGAAAGCTGAACACCAAAGAATTGATGCTTTTGAACTGTGGTGTTGGAGAAGACTCTTGAGAGTCTCTTGAACTGCAAGGAGATCCAACCAGTCCATCCTAAAGGAGATCAGTCCTGGGTGCTCATTGGAAGGACTGATATTGAAGTTGAAACTCCAATGCTTTGGCCACCTGATGCGAAGAGCTGACTCATTGGAAAAGACCCTGATACTGGGAAAGATTGAGGGCAGGAGGAGAATGGGATGACAGAAGATCAGATGGTTGGATGGCATCACCGACTCAATGGACATGGATTTGGGTGGACTCCAGGAGTTGGTGGTGGACAGGGAGGCCTGGTGTGCTGTGGTTCATGGGGTCACAAAGAGTCGGACATGACTGAGTGACTGAACTGAACTGAATCAACAAGGACCATCTAACAAAGAGTTGAACTGAAACGTTTAACCAGTGAAAGTTTGAGGGATTATCTCAACTATTTCATGTGTTAGAATTGATATTTCTAGACTCCATATTACAGTATAACAACGTGGGGAAATTTTTCTATCACATTGAAAAATCTAACTTTTTCTGACCAGACTAATAGACCATGCTGTCTAGACATAGTCTTTTCCTATGAGGACATGGCTAAAATGGATTTTTAAATACTAGTTCCTTTGGCTCTGCATTTATCTAATTGCCCTTCTGAAAGATAAGCCCTAGCTCAGGTAGCTGCTTAAAATTTTCTCTTTTGTGCCATGATTCACTTTTCTCCTACTGACCTTCTTTTTTCAGCAATTATTGCAATGAAAATTAATAGCAATAGGGAAATCAAAAAGAATTTTACCCAAGAAACTTGATAATTTGAGAAAAACTGAAAACTTGAAGGGTAGTGTACTTTATAAGTACTTTCTTGAAATCATTTATTTATTGCCTTAATCATGTTGCTTGGAACTATTGGCTTTTATATAAACACAATTAAGAAACATTTTCTTTTCACATGAAAAACAGATGGGTACTTGTTTTCTAATAAAGCAAAATGATGACAGAATGAAAAGGAAAAGAAGAGAAGCTCTCCAAAACCTACAAAATTGTAATTTTTTTTCCTCTTAAAGAATACTAAATGGTCTTTTTTTTTTTTTTTTTTGCCCCTTCATTTGGGAATTTATCTCCTCAGCTCTTTCAAAGCCACTCAGAAGAAAATCAAGTCCATAATAGCTGGAAACAAAAAATAAGTGGCAATTGCTTTGTAAGTGACCACTTACAAAGCAGAGGCTTCTTTTACGCATAAAGTCTCCATGTCGTTTACTTCAATTTGGATCACCCATTTCTTCGATGTTTCAAATTCCTGTCAACTCTAGTGATCCTTTTTCTTTGCATACCACACTACAGATTAAGATCACTGATTTTGCATAGAAAAAAGTGAAGATAAAAAAAACACTGAGAACCCAATTTCAATCAGCTACTGAGAGAAAAATGGTCAGTCTGTTAACAATTATTAACAAGCCACCATGTGTGGTGTGATGAAATAGATTCAGTGTGGGGAAACAGGAAGCAGAAGATAGTAACCATACTTCTTGAAGAACTCAAAATGTAACAGCGACAGAACAAATCTCCCAGACACTGAACAAATACAAATACATGGCAAAAATACAGGGGAAATATGTATGAGTAGCCTGAGTATTTCATGCAGGACCAAAATCAAAGATGAGTCTAACTTACTATCTTACCTGCTGGGGTACAGTTCCCTTCAGTCCTCTTTACTGCCTTGCTGTGCTTATAGAATAGACCATAGGACAGGAAAGCAGGGTCTGACAGATGCAACCCACATGTATCAGCCTCTCATCACACCATTATCCAAATTTGACCACTCAGATTTCCCTCCAAATGTGTGAATTCAGAGGTTTTAAAGTAACTTTTTAATCCCCAAACTATATTCTAGAAAATGATTAACTTACATTTTCATTAGAAAGTGAATGCTCCCCCTGTCTGTTCCACACTGGTTTAATAAAAACAATTAAAATTGATTAATAGTTTTCACTGAATTCTTGAAGAAAAAAAGAATTTTAAAAAGAAACAATTCTCCATGTGTGAAACTCAGCCAAGTGAGCAGAAGACAATGTGAAAAATGAGAGATGGCTCTGGCTATCCATGCAGCACTGGGGAAAGCATGGTGCTGCCTCTCCTGTTTATCCTGATAGGGGGCTGTCCAAACAGAGGGCAATTTTTGAAAAGTAGTAGATAATGAACACAGAACAGCAACCTGGGAAAATCACTAAACAAGTCAAACAGCTAACACTCTTAGCTTTTCCTTCTTTCTTTTCCTACATTTTTTGGCAATGAGAATAACCAAAACACAGGATCACATGCATTAAACTTTTTCAAGATAAAGTTCCTATTTCAAAAATAGTAAATTCCTAGTGGGAGCATGATAAGAAGTATGTTGATTCTTTTGCAGATAGATAGTTACTGCTGTGGATGCCAGTGTTTTTGTTGATTTTGTTTTTTTTAAGTGCTAAAAAAAAAAAATACCATCCATCTGTCCTTAATCTGGAAATGACTCAATGGTTTGCAAGCTTTTGTTTAAAGCTCACAGAATTGCTATACATTGATTTGACTGCCTAAATGTGAAACTGAAGCCTTCAATGAGACACCCAAGTGAGAAAATTATTAGAGTAACAGAATTATGTATTTTAATAACCATTTATTGTCATCCAGTGTATTTAACTTAATACCTTATGTCTCTTTGACATCTAGTTAAAATGTTAGTCTCATCTAACTGAAATTGATGAAATCTAAAATGTATAATTAATGACCTCCTTTGCAGAAGAGTAGAAAATTAACTTTATTTCTTTTAGAAAAGGTGTTATTCTCATGAATATCCAAATTTCTCTAAGTTGTTGAAAGTAGTTCAGCTTAATAATCTTATTTTAAAAAATCACAGAATTTTTATTCTTCCTTTTGCAAAAGAAATAAAAGCCACATGCACTGTAACATTAATGCTCAAAATTAGAAATTTTTGCTGGCTACTTCCATTCTCAAACCCCATACTCATTGCTTGTCATGCCCCCCTTTTACTCTTTTATATTATTTCTGCACTTATCTGTCTCCCCCACAAGATAGTAAACTCTTGGTAAAGCAGGAAATAGGTCTTGTTCATTAGAAGCTTTAGCACTCCCATCTCCCAGTCCAACAAAGTGGATAGAGTAGGCATTGTACTCCAATAAATGTTGGCCCATAAATAGTTTAAAACTTAAATTAATAACTGCAAAAGATTGCATTTGTTTCTATATACAAAAATAGGGAATTGTTGATATCACAGCCAAGATGACACCAAGAGTTCCAAGTGGGCACATGGTGTATAAGCAATACCTTACCCACCTTCCCCTTCGTCTAACTGGCCTGAAGCTGCTGTTTGATTGAGCAATATAACATTCCTCCTTACTTACCCCCAAGGCTGCTCTGGGTACCAAATATGTACTAAGTTCTCCAAGGTTGAATGTCCCTGTGGGGAGAGCTTAGCTGTGAACGATGCTTTATTCCAAAGACAGAGTCCCAAAGAAACCCCTCTAGAGTTTCCCAGCCCTCTAATCTGTGTGGGAATCTAATGCTGTCCTGGACAAGAAAAGGCAGGGTTCCTTAGATAGTGTGCATGTACTTTAGGAAAATGGTTCCACAGCCTAAGTCTGATTGGAAAAGGGAAGTTTTATCAGCTGCTGAAAGTTGGCCTAGAGCAATGGTGACAGTGAGTGTCACGGGTTTGTGGAGTGTTTGTCTAAATCTCCTTGGAGTCAATTGTATTTCTGTCATCAGCAGAGCCAGTGCTCTATTACACAAAGGTTAAGGTGTTTGGCTTCTCATTCTCATCCCCACTCTGGTAGAAGCCAGGCATCCTCAATAGTGAGTGAAAAGGCAGAAGAAGAAACCCTTTGAGTTCAACCTCTCCAACTCCAAGAGTAGCAGCAGTGAGGAAAAAAATAAATAAATAAGCAGAACTAGCTTGAGGCTGTGGTTAAAGAGAACTAAGAGTCCTAGTCCTGGACCAGGCAGCCCAAGAATCAAACCCAAGAATCAAGCACAGAACCATAATTAGTTCCAAATACAAGATTCGCAATAGACAGCAAAGGGCCAGAGGGGTCAGAGAGAGCTGCAATGATGTGCTGAAGGAGGAAGTCTCTGATGTTGTTCCACTCACAAATGTACCAGCAGGCAAGGAACTGTTAATGACCCTGGCCAGATTTCTTTTTTCTCAGTTCCCAAGTTATCAGAATGAGAGTGGGAGATTATAGAATTCAGGTGCCTGCCCTTTTGTGTGTGTGCTCAGTCACTCAATCATGTCAGATTCTTTGCGACCCCATTGACTGTAGCCTGTCAAGCTCCTCTATCCGTGGCATTCTTCAGGCAAGAATACTGGAGTGGGTTGCCATTTCCTTCTCCTGGGGATCTTCCCAACCCAGGGATCAAACACAAGTCTCTTGTGCTTTTTGCATTGGCAGGCAAGTTCTTTACCACTGTGCCATCTGGGAAGCCTGCCTGCCCTTCTAGAAACAGTTTTTAGCTTGGAGTGCATGTTTCTTTCCCAAAATCAGCATCAGAGAACCAGCCATTGTCTCTGAGAGAGAGGGAGAGCAGAGATGTGGAGGGTGTCCAAGATGATGATGACAAATGCAAAATTGGTGAAAGCCGCATTTGAAAAAGTCTCAGGAAGTCAGCAAAAAAGAAGTCCTATCTATGGTTCCAGGAGTAGCACCTCTGCCTGAGATCAATGAAGGGGTAAGCCAGAATAACTCAAACACATTCCTTTAGCAAACAATAGGTGGTATGTGAGCAGGTGAGAGGATTCTGAAAGACCAAGGGTGTCAGGGTAAGGCATAAAGCAAAATTTGCTGAAGGAAACAGTTGGCGGTGCTACACTCTCCCTGTGGTATACAAAACCTGTGCAAATGTGACTGTCCCGGTGGGATTGAATGGCTCAGACTAAGACTGGCTACTGTGGGCATAGACAGGAGGGAACTGGGTGCTTTCATTTGTCATCTGCATCAGCATTCCTCATATATTCATTGAGTGACCAGTGGACACAGGCATTGTTCTAAGACCAGGGATGCACAGTAGTGAGCATAAAAGATAAAAACCCTGCCCTCATGAATTTTGAGTATATAATATGAGAATGGTGTCAAGGATAATGGAAAAAATGTATCAGGGAAAGAGGTAAAGGAATGATGGTGGGGATGGATCCCAGGAGTTCCTGGAGTCACTACTTCCTCCTTCACGAAAATGGTGGTTTGTGTCTTCTGGGAGCAGTCCGAGCCTGCTCTTACTGCCACCTTCTCTCCAGGGGCTGCTCTTTTCATGAGGGCTTCCCTTTGGGGTGCCCTTCAGCACCAGACCTTCACGCGAAACTCAGCATTACTGGAACCTGGAGAGGAATGGATAGAATGGATCTCCTTTCCTTTGCCACACTAACTTTTTAGTTTCCACAAGAATAACCCAGCAGACTGCATAGATTTCAGCAATTTTCTTTCTTAAAAGATTAGTGGAATTTGAAAAGAGAATAAAAACAGAGGCAAAACAAATATTAAAATTCCAGCAACTTGGACTTTTTCCTTGAGAGTCAGATACACCACGCAGACACATCTTAAGAATTAAATCTTCAGAAAAGAAGGTCCCTGTGGAACCCTTTCCCCAGGCCCTGCTTTTGTTCTTTTACACACACAAAGGTGCACGCACACACACACACTCATACAACCTTCTTTCCACCACCATGTTTAAACAGGTGTCTGCTGATGATAGGAAAAAGGCAAAGCAATATAGACCAGCCATCTCTAGTTTCTGTCAATTCCTAAATGTTACCTGGCTGGGGTGGGAGGTTAGTTCTTCATTAAGAGGTCTCCTGAACCTTTCCCTTTTTTTCATTTTTTAGTACTTTTCAGTGTTAACTGAGAACCATCTCCTAATTTACATTGTCTCCATCATATAAACTGCCATTTAGTTTCCAAACTCTAGGATTTCATCCTTTCCCAAATTGATTCTGTATTCAGGAACAGCTCTAAATGCAAAACAGCACAGAAATCCAACTCCATGAAAAAAATTATTTGAAATAAGAAAATGAACCCAAATTTTCCTTAGTAGTTATACAATATAGCTTGAAATTCATCTCTGAAATTTTCTCTTTGACTGGACACCAAAAGAATAAAGAAATTAAAATTACCAGTATATCAGGAATGGGATAGCTATTGAGTACTCAGAAGAATGAAGGTTAAGTGATTAGGTATTTTTGACCCAATAAACTATTAGGAAAAAAAGACCAGTTTAAACACAACCCTCACTGGACCATGCCTCACCATGGGAAAACTGATCATCATGGCCACTTAGATTTGTCAAGGATCATTTCAGTGTTCAGTAGAAGAAAAATTTAATATTCCTCTAATATTGAACTAGAGGAATGCTGTGTCTGACAGCTCATGCACTCAGGTTTTCAGTTCAGTCTGATTTTGATGAACACTGTCTCTTTTACTTTCTACAGATTATTTTCCTCTAAGTTTTTCCTGGTTAAGTTGCATTTTCATCTAATATTCTCTTTATGCAAATTAAGGTTATTTACATATATATAAGAAATCAAAATGACATCCAATTGATATTTACAGGCACTTTCATCTGCGTATTTTTCAGTTTCATAGAATTTAAATTTAGCAGTTTCTGACTTGGATTCCATTAGATTGGTACACTTAAGAGTTAAGCTGATTTTCCTTCATTAAAGTTTAGTTTCTGAGGTTTAATCAGTGAACATATAATTGCTTAAAGTATTCATTTTATAAGATTTTTCAATAAATTATCAAAGATGCTTAAAATCTAAAAACCAGTACTATTTTTATACTTGTGGTCATAGATACACAGCACAATTTTTGCAGCTAGTCAGCTTGCTCTACTTTAATCTAATAAACCAGCTGGAAAAATGGTTCTATTTTCTCTCTGCTGGATTTCTTTCTTTTTCTTCTTCTGTATGAATATGGCCCCTTGATATTTTATCATTCTGTCTCAATGGCCATAAGCTTTTATTTCAAATCAGTCTTCAATTCCTCAGGTAATAGTTAACATTGATTGAGAGTTTACTCTAAGCACAGTATTGAATTATTTCATGTAATCCTCATAATACCCCTTAGACGCACTTACCATCACTATCCTTATAAAGATAAGAAAAGTAATGCACAAAGAAGTCAACATTAGGAAATAACACCTGCTTTCCTAGTCCATCATAGTCTCATTAAGTGAAAAAGTGTATATGCAAAGTGTGGCGCTGCACAAGGTCTTCCATGTTCTTAAATGCAGTGAAATATGTGGAGCATGCAGCATAAGCCTAGCGTACTTTCTGCGTTGTGAGCACTCAAAGAGTTTCCATTGTACTCCCTGTGTAAGTTTCTCTGTGAGAGTAAATGGTTCACCCTGTTTCAGGTGTTTGTTTAGCTAACTGACCTTGAACAAAGTGCTTCACAGCTTGCAAGTTGGAGGGCAGGATTCTTACCCAGAGAGTTCTTGTCTGGGGCCCTAACTCTTACTTAGTACAATGTTGACGCTGTTGTTATTCAGCTGCTAAGTCATATCCAACTCTTTGCAACACCATGGACTATACAGCACACCAGGCTCCTCTGTCCTCCAATGTCTTCCAGAGTTTGCTCAAATTCATGTCCATTGAGTCAGCAGTGCTATCTAACCACCTCATCCTCTGCAGACCTCTTTTCCTTCTGCTTTCAATCTTTCCCAGCATCAGGTCTTTTCCAATGAGTCAGCTCTTTGCATCAGGTGGTCAAAGTATTGGAGTTTCAGCTTCCATAACAATCCTTCCAATGAATATTCAGGGTTGATTTCCTTTAGGACTGACTGGCTTGATCTGCTTGCAGTCCAAGGGACTCTCAAGTCTTCTCCAGCATCACAGTTCGAAAGCATCAATTTTTCAGGGCTCAGCTTTCTTTATGGTCCAACTCTCACATCTGTACGTGACTACTGGAAAAACCATAGTTTTGAATATATGGACCTTTGTTGGCAAAGTGATGTCTCTGCTTTTTAATACACTGTCTAGGTTTGTCATAGCTTTCTTTCCAAGAAGCATCTTTGAATTTTATGGCTACAGTCCCCAACTGCAGTGATTTTGGAGCCCAGGAAAATAAAATGAACACTGCTTCCACTCTTTCCTCTTCTATTTGCCATGAAGTGATGGAACCAAATGCCATGATCCTAATTTTTTGAATGCTTCAAGCCAGCTTTTTCACTCTTCTCTTTCATCCTTATCAAGAGGCTCTTTAGTTCCTCTTCACTTTCTGCCATTAGAGTGATATCATCTGCATATCTGAGGTTGTTGATATTTCTCCTGGAAATCTTGATTCCAGCTTGTGATTCATGTAGCCTGGCATTTCCCATGATGTACTCTGCATATAAGTTAAATAAGCAGGGTGATAATATATAGCCTTTCATAATCCTTTCCCAATTTTGAACCAGTCCGTTGTTACCTGTAAGGTTCTAACTGCTACTCCTTGACGCACATACAGGTTTCTCAGGAGACAGGAAAGATGGTCTGATAGTCCCATCTCTTTAGGAATTTTCCACAGTTTGTTTTGACCCACACAGTCAAAGTCTTTAGTGTATTCAATGAAATAGAAGTAGATGTTTTTCTGATATTCCCTTGCTTTGTCCATGATGCAACAAACGTTGGCAATTTAATCTCTGATCCCTCTGCCTCTTCAGTACTATACATTGCTGGCTAAACAATACAGCATTGACTATTCCATCACATCAACATATATTCCACCTTATTACACTCTCATGATACACAATGGATACCTCTGTTCCCACACTGATTTGAGAATATCAACCATAGTCAAATCTAGATGACAATGTCAAGGTGTAAATAAGAAAGGAAGATATAAAATGTAATAAGTACACGCAGTAAAGGGTGTAGGACTATAGTGGACACTGTCATAAAAACTGTGAATCTAGACTCAAGACTGGATAGTCATGACCTATCTCTTGGAGGAAAGAGAAAGTACAAAAAAATCTAAAGGCCAAAATGTAAGAGGGATGATGAAGCATCTTGTTCATAACCTTCATCTTGATGATGCTTTTAAGTTAACAAGGAAAATAGTATAGCAATTGCCGTTTAGGAAACTTTTAAAGATAATGCTAAATACTACCAAACTGCTCTTTCTGCAACACAAATCTGATATTCCTCTGCCAGAATCTTCTGATGGCTACTCATCACCCACAAGGTCACCGTGATCTGGCCTTGTTTCTTGCAGTTTCTCTCCTTTCCCAGCCTTGCACAGACCACTTGATGTAGGGGAGAGTACCTGGGTTTTGAAACTAGAAAGATGCAGATTTGGATTTCTTACTCTACTACGCTAAATTGAGTGATCTAGGGGAATTTAGCCTCTCTGACTCTCATAGCCTTCTCTATGTCTTAAAGATAATTATAAACACCTTTGTGGTTGTATTATTTGGATTAAATATGACATTGGGGCTTCTCCAGTGGCTCAGCAGGTAAAGAATCTGCCTGCAATGCAGGAAACACAGGAGACTTGGGTTCAATCCCTGAGTTGGAAAGATCCTCTGGAGGAGGAAATGGCAACCAACTCCAGTATTCTTGCCTGAAAAATCCATGGAGAGAAGAGCCTGGCAGACTATAGTCCATAAGGTTGCAAAGAGTCAGACAGAACTGAACAGATTAGAGAGACTGTTACATTATTTGGATTAAATAATGTAACACAATGCCCAGCATGCCCTAGGAATTTTAGAAATTCAATTTGTTTTAATCCCATTATATTTTATTTGTATAATCATATACAAATCACATCAATAATCATATAATCATATCAGTACATATCATATAGATATCATAGTCATATCAATACATGGAAACATTTCTAAGTTTCTTCATTTCTTTATGTCCCATTTTATTCATCTTCAAAATGGTCACCTAGAAGAGTTTTAATGAGGAATGGAGAAAATAATGAAAGCAAGGTCTGTAGAAATTACTCAATAAATGTTAATTATATTATTGTCACTGCTGCTGCTATTAGTCCATGAACTCCTTGCACACAGAGACCATGTCTTATTTTTCCTTTTATCCCCAGTGTCTTACCTAGCACCTACAGGTAATATACAGTGGATATTATACAGTGTATCCTCAACACACGTCTAAAATATGAACAAGAGTTTTATCTGCTCTGCTCTTTAGGCAGGATTTCTTGAGACCCACCAATACTACTGGATTCAAAAGCAGTTCCAAATCTCATATTCTTAGTCCTACTAGAGATTTCAGAACCTAAGTTTATTAGTTAACTTAAACAATTACAGATACCATAGAAGAGAACCCCCAAACCTCACTACTTCAGCAGAAAAAGTTTCTCTCTCATGGTACAGCCTAAAGCATATTGGATTCCCAAGGTTTGTGATGGAGATAAAATTACCAAAAATAGGTAAGTTCCCCTAGAGTAGGATTAGTGTGTATTTTTGTTTATATGTGTGACTTCCTTAATTATCAATACCGCTTTGTCCCTAATCATTAACACAGTGCTTTGTCTTTCATAAGAATTCAGAAATTATTTATTATTTACTAACCAAATTACACAACAAAGCTAAGCTGCTATCCAAATATTTTAGGGGGAAAAAAATCTTATCAAAGAAAAGTTTAATATAAAAGCCTATATTTACTGATATTGTCTAAGTTAGCTTTGAAAGAATATTAACTAAATCATATTCACATTGAAAGCTCTTTTTGTACCAATTTAACGCACTTCTATGTTAAAAAGTTTTTTTCAGCCAGCTTTGTATGTGTATGACAGAGGTGATAAGTATTCTTTTGTACACCAATTCAGTTCAGTTCAGGTGCTCAGTCATGTTTGATGCTTTGCAACCCCAGAGACTGCAGCACGCCAGGCTTCCCTTTCCATCACCAACTCCCGGAGCTTGCCAAAAATCAAAACACGTACATCAAGTCGGTGAGGCCATCCAACCATCTCATCCTCTGTCATCCCCTTCTCCTCCCACCTTCAATCTTTCCCAGCATCAGGGTCTTTTCCAATGAGTCAATTCTTCACATCAGGTGGCCAAAATATTGGAGCTTCAGCTTAAGCATCAGTCCTTCTAATGAATATTCAACTGATTTCCTTTACAGTTGACTGGTTTGATCTCCTTGAAGTCCAGGGGACTCTCAAGAGTCTTCTCCAACACCACAGTTCAAAAGCATCAATTATTCAGTGCTCAGCTTTCTTATAGTCCAACTCTCACATCCATACATGACTACTGGAAAAACCATAGCTTTCACTAGGCGGACCTTTGTCAGTAAAGTAATATCTCTGCTTTATAATATGCTGTCTAGGTTTGTCATAGCTTTTCTTCCAAGGAGCAAGCATCTTTTAGTTTCATGGCTGCAGTCACCATTTGCGATGATTTTGGAGCCCAAGAAAATAAAGTCTGTCACTGTTTTCATTGTTTCCTCATCTATTTGCAATGAAGTGATGGGACCGGATGCCATGATCTTTGTTTTTTTGTTTTGTTTTTTTTAGTTTTAAGCCAGTTTTTTTTACTCTTCTGCACACAGGAGTCTGAATTAGTCCTAAATTCAATGTAGAGAGTGTTAGCGTATGATAAATACTGAGTATTTTCTCTTCATAGCCACTAAGTGCTTTGCTGGTATTGACTCATTTAATCCTCTCAACAAACCCTATGAGAGAAGTCCTATTATTATTCCCTTTTACAGAAAAAAGAATTGAGACACAGAGAAGTTTCAAAACTTGCTCACGGACTCCCAGCTGAGGAGTGACACAGCCAGAATATAACTTCAGGCAACCCAACCAATATCCCATGTTCTTTACCACCTCCTTTACTGTTCCTGTAATAGAGCTTAGAAAAAAAATCTTTACAAAGTAGAAAAAACTGTGTAGAATACCACACAGGCAAATTGTCATTCTAAACAATATGCTTTTATATTGTCTTTTATTTTTTTAAACTTTAAAACAGCTAAAGCTTTAGTATGGCCTAAATTGACAGGACTTGAGTTATGAATGATCCTGGGAGCTGCTTTCTTTGATGCCAAAAAGGCATTTGATTTGATGTGGCAGAATAATACAATCCAGTTTTAAGGGTAAAATTTGAGCTGAACTCAAGATTTGCTTTTTAAAAAACAATCTGTAATCTTCAGTTACCAATGGCTGATTTCCAGGTTCTATTTTGAAAGTGATAATTAGGCCTGGAAATTTTCGCTAACTTTGTTATGTAAATCACACCTTTGGGGGAAAAAATGGACAAAATAACACAATAGCAATAGAAAATCATCTTACCCTGAATGATATTTTTTCATCTGTTCAGTTAGATGATATATGTGTGAGGCTTTTTTGCCATACTCAATGACTCCTAGAGTATTTAAAAATTCAGCCTCCAATTTAAAATAGAATGGTCCTTATTTTTGTTTATTCCAACCCCAGATATAATCTTGAGTTCCTCAGATCCTGGTTTCCCACCCCTTGACTGGTTGGAGGCTCATTATAAAATCTTGTACCACCAGAATCTAAAATAAATTTTCTCTTTTTCATCACATCCTAGTCCCACCCCACCTCCCATTTTCAACAGCTTTTCTCTGGAAAGAAATATAAATTAATCTCTGAATCATGTTTTTAAATTCCTATTTCTACACTTCCTAAAAACTTTGAGACTGGCCTAATTATACAACTCAAGAGGACTTTTCTTAGTTGAGGTAATCCCCAAATAAAACTCTATACCCTCTCTTGTGCAATCAATTGGAGATAACTTCTCTGGGTCAGACAAAAAAAGAATTACGAATACATCAGCTCTGTGCCACTTCATGGTGGAAGGCAAAATGAAAATGGTCCCACCAAATAGCACTAAAGCCATGTCTGGTTTTGATGGGAAAGCTAAATATATCTCTAAATACAGCACAGTTTGAAAAACAGATCAGATCTTGTTTCAAAACACTATGTTGTTAACCCTTTTCAAGATTCAGAATTCCTTGATATCATTATCCTCATCATTAAAGAGAAACAGTATCACAGAAAATCACTTTGTACGCAAATATTTGTTTGTATCTCAAAATACGACATTCCATGGTGATTACATTCTACCTTTAATTACTTACCAAATGGCATCCAATGGCTTTCTGATTACTAAACACAAGAACAAAAGCAAAATGGATATAATTCTCCTATTCATAAGTCGAGGTCACAATAGAGAGGCTGACTCATCATAGAGTCGTTATAGCAAGTCACCATCTTTTCTACCATCATTCTGTTCATTTGTTATTATGAGCTATACAATTGCTGTTTTACTTTCTTTCTTCATTCAGGGCAGAAACATAAGGTCTGGGCCAGAGAGAATGGAGTCCTTTCTCTCATTTCCCCACTTGACAGGCTAGTTAGTTGGCTTACGTAGCCAGCTGGACACAAATGCCTTTGTCATCTCGCCTCCTCATGCCTTCCTGCTTTAATCACTTGTCAGTGTGCTTTTGTCTCGTCTTCTGAGAGGGTTGGTTTCCAGAGCACATATGCTCTCTTTGTTGCAAGATATGACATTTACCATAGTTCAGTTTAATACATATTTTAGTAATTTACCTACTTTAAAGACGTCACTTTCCCTTTACAGGCAGACCTCAGAGATATTGCAGGTTCAGTTCCAGCCCACCACAATAAAACAAGTATCACAGAAAGTGAGGTACACAATTTTTTTTGTTTCCCAGTGCTTACAAAAGTTGTTTACATTATACTGTAGTCTATTATGTGCATTGTCTTAAAAAATCAATGTGCATACTTTAATTACAAAATATTTTATTACTATGAAGTGCTAATCATCATGTCATATCATCTTATGTTATGATAAGTATTTTATTGCTAAAAAGTGCTAATCATCTTCAGGGAGTCATATCTTTTGGCAATAGTAACATCAGAGATCACTGATCATGGGTCACCATAACAAATACAATAAACTGGGAAGTTTGAAATATTGGGAGAACTGCTAAAATGTGACACAAAGTGAGCAAGTGAGCAAACGCCATTGGAAAAATAGTGCTGAAAGATTTGTGACACTAAGGGTAATCATCAGATCCATTAAACTTGTAACCTGCCTTCACTGATTAAGGTCCTTTAACTTCTGCTACAAAAAAAGGTGCATGTTCTCTAAGCATCAAGTACTGTAGCCTAAACAACAAATTATTTTCCCCAATTGTTTTTTAAGAACTGGAGCCAGTGATGCCCAGTTTAAGCTCCAGACTGTTAAAACTGGTTAGGACCATGGACCCTTCAACTGGGCATGAGTGAGTTTCCTCTTGGTGACCTTTTGATGTCAGAGGGCCAAAAACTCCACCCTCAGAAAGTACTAAGACTGCCATCTTTGAATGTGAGTCACATAAAATTTAGATACACCTGCCCAGAATGAAGATTATCTTATCTTTTTCCTATTTTCAGTCATCTTTCCCCACACTCCCCACACCTCCCACACCTCAGCTTTATCCCATAAATATCCCTTCAACTTTGAAGAGGCAAAGTTGAGATTTGTCCTCCCATCTCCTGGCTTGGCTGCCTCATGAATAAACTCTCTGCTCTTTCTGTTGCCAACCTCAACATCTCAGCATTTGCTTTGCTGTGCATTAGGCAATTGAGCCTGGTTTGATAATACTTGCTCAACACTGGGTTGCCACAAACCTTCCATTGGTTGGGGGGAGAAAAAAAACCAGCATCTGTAAAGCACAGTAAATCAAAGCAAGGTATATCTGGATTCATATTCTTCCCAGTGATTGAAGATCCTATACAATAAGGGGACTTTTGTTTTTCAAGCTGTAAATGCTATTATATCTAGTTTTTTGTAAATATATTGACTCAACAAAATCTTCTCTGATTTCATAATATTTCCCTTTTATTTATTAATAATATTCTATTTTTTGTTACTTGCATATCAGAGGCTCCCAAATCTGTTGCATATCAGAAATGTCTAGGGAAATCCTAACCCTGTGAATTCTGACTCAGCCCTGAAACACCCAAGAAACTGTTTTTAAAGCTCCTGCCGAAAAAGAGAAAGAGAGAGAAATGGAAGAGATGGAAAAGAAAGTTTTTTTTTAAAGTTCCTGCAATTTTATAAATTCTTATTCCACCCCCACCCACCAAAAAAATAGAGACTTTTTGCATTGCATAGTTGGTATGAAACAGATTAAAAGGGCCAAAGTATCTATAAAAGTGTGGCCTGGGAATATACGTTTTTTATGTTCTCTAGTGATCCTGAGGTAGACACGACTGATGGTAATTGAGAACCTTTGTTAGCACCCTGTAGCAGTAATGGGGCATGTAAGTGGAGACAGGGAATATAGAAAAGACTGATGTGGCTGGAGCACACAGTAGGGACTAAAGGTTAGATTTGGGTAAAGAAATAAGAACCCTTAAATGCTAAATTAAGGAATTTGCATGTTTTCCAATAAATCAGATCTTCGCATCAGGTGGCCAAAGTAGTGGAGCTTCAGCTGCAGCATCAGTCCTTCCAGTGAATACTCAGGGTTGGAATATGTATGAGACAGCAAAGAAATACTGTCAGGTATTAGAGTGGAGATGAAGGATCAAATGCTGGAAGGGCCTGAGATGACTCAAGCCTTTAGCTAGATTACAGGAAGGCTTGTGACCCCATTAACTGGAAAAGGAGGTCCAGATTTTGAGAGAAAGATGATGAGTGTAGTGGTGTATTTTTTACTTGAAAAATCAAACTCAAGCTGATCTTGGAAAGATGCTCTGTAGCCCGTTGGAAATTAAGATCTGAAATTCAGGAGAGAAGTCATAACTGAAGAGATGGGTTTAGGGTCATCCAAAATTGTACTACTGAAATTTGTACACAAGACTTCTCAAGAGAATTTGGATATTTTGAGACTAAGGGGGTTAGGATCAACTGGGGCCTTAAATTTGAGAGTAGGCTGACTGTATCTTTTGTCCTACCATTGAATTTATGAGCTCAGTGAAAAGGAAATTGTGAGGAATGTGAGAAGGTGTAAAACAAGAAAAAGTAAAAGATGTATTTAGCAATGTCAAGTGTCTGTCCATCAGACTATGCCAATTGCTTTAACAAACAGCCCTCAAATCTTAATGGCTTAGCACAATAACATTGTGTATATTTCTCACTTATGTCACAGTCCAGTGAGGGTTAGCGGAGTTTAGAGAGAGCACAAGGTTAGGGTAAGCAAGGGGCTTGGCTCTGTTCCATGTAAGCACTCAGGGACCCCACTGTTCAGCTTTGGTGTCAAGACAGCCCTGGCTTCCCCCAGGAGGAGGATGAGGAAAGAGGAGCTATGCAGGATTTAGAAGACACTTAGAGGTCAGACCCAGAAGAAGTATATATCACCTCTACCTACACCCTGGAGAAGGAAATGGAAACCCACTCCAGTATTCTTGCCTGGAGAATCCCATGGACAGAGGCGCACGGTGGGCTACAGTCCAAGGGGTCGCAGAGTCACACACACACCCACATTCCACTGGTCAGTTATAGTGCTTAAACTAACTGCAGGAAATGCTGGGAAATACGTTTTGCCGCATGCCAGTAGGAAAATAAAACAGATTTGGTAAGGGCACGAAAATGTCTCTGCCACATTCTTGACCAAGAAGGTCACCTCATACCTATTTTACCCCCTCTTTCAGTACACAGAACAAAATCACTGCCTCCCCTGAGAGACAGCCCCAGTTCCCATTCAATCACTGCATCTAGCCCAAACACAAGGATCTCTGAGAAATGATCAGGCTGTCCATCTGGTCCAAATGGGATTTCTCAAGTTCTTGTAAACTACAAACTAAAAAAAGGCACAAATCATCTGCCTCTCAGCATACATACTCCCAAAATTCAGTGGTGGGATGGGCACATAATTACCACTAAAACACTCCCATTTAGGAAGAGGAAACAGACACGAGTTAAAGCAATCCTAAAACCTTGCTGGGTAGACCTCTGAGGGCCTACTACCCTAAAGAGGGGTGGGGAGTGGGGAAGATGTTCTTAAGCCCTGGTTCTACTTCTAGGGAGAACTCCTTTGACTGTCCTATCCACGGCCACTGTCTCTACCATCTGGGAGCTACTTCACTATCCAGCATCTCCTCTGGCCATGTCTGAAATGGGTACCTTGGAATAGTCTGTTCTTGCAAACTGCATGCTTTTTACCAGCTGCTTCCTGTTAGAGCAACTGGGGAACCCAAGAGTTGTCTTACTGTTTATACAATCGATATTTGTTTTAAATCCAAGTTTGCAGTTTGCAGTTAATTTGGTAATATAGTTCCTTCAAAAGCATAGCATGTTTCTGTTCTACTTTATTCATGTTCATCAATTAGCTAAGTAAACGTCCCCCCAAATTTTTTCTAGACATAATTCTCAAGTATACTTTATTTTTCTTTTCCGCACTCTGCACCTTGCAGACTCATTTTAATGGCAGTTAGGGCCATCAAGCTTGGTTGGAAAGTCACATCATTAATTTGATCTTTACCAAGTGCTTGAATATGATTAATTTAAATTTTTTTTTCAATCTTATGTTCTGCTGATTGAGGCTTTTAGTAATGGTCATCTTTGTCAACTCTTCAAGGCCCCAAATTTCTAGGCTCTATTATTTTAATTTCTTCTTGCTAAGTGGCCAGTTCTTTCCTGACCTTATCTATATTTTGAAATATTTTTCAGAAATTAGTCAACAGAAGTCAATATACACTGACAGTTTGATTCTTTCCAACTATTTCCTCTAGAGCTATTTGTTCAATAGAGACATCATCTGCCTCCAAAACATAAGTGATGACAGTTTTATCAAACCATTTGCTACTATATAACATGGATTGTCTTTTTTTTCAGCCTTTAATATTGATTTCTTTGCTACCTACTCCCCTTGCTAAGCCAATGCCATACAGTTTAGGTTTTTATTATACAGCACCCGTCTTGGTGTCAATTTCTGTACTAGTCAAGATATCCTAGCTGTTTACAACATCTTAGTGAGTTAAGTTAAAAAGGTTTTGAGTTCATGTCATAGTCATAGCATTTTAGGGACAAAGAGGGGGCTTAGATACTCCCAACTAGACCATGATGACTTTTGTTACGGGGTTAATTGTGCCCCCCTCACCAAAATTCATTTATATACTAACTTCCTATAACCTCAGAATGTGACTATATATGGAGATAGTGTCTTTACAGTGTAATTAAGCTAAAATGAGATTATTAGGGTGGGCACAATTAAATATGTCTATATTCTTATTAGAGGAGGAAATTTAGACATAGATACATACAAACAGAAAATGGCGTGAAGGCACAGGGAGAAGACAACGATCTATAAGCCAAGGGGAGAGGCCTAGAACAGACTCTTATCTTAAGGACCTCAGAAAGAATCAATTCTGTAGACACCTTAATCTCAGACTTCTGACCTCCAGAAGTATGGAAAATCTAAAATCTGTTGTTTTAAACCATCAATTCCATAATGCTTTGTTATGGCCATCCTAGCAAACTAATATGACTTCTAAGTCTCCGGGTGTCATCCAGCCAGCAAGTGGGGAAAGAGAATGTGAGAATCTTGCAGGAGATCTCAGAATCATTTTCTGGAAACTGTAGGGGCTGTGCCTTTGTGTCTTGTCCACCACCATGACATAAGCTAGAACTAAGGCACATAGACGCACCTTATTGTAGGAGAGATAAGGAAATGTTTAGCTGTTTGCCAGGGATAATAAGGAAATGGGTTTAGTAAGCCCATGTAAACCTCTTTGCTAGAGTGGCCTAGCTCAGGTTGGGTAGTGTGAATCTGAGGTGGGAATGATTCTCTACTCAGACCAGGAATTAATGTAATTTCAGTAAAGAACTGGGGAAGGAAGCAGAGGAAAGGGATTTTTTTCCCCCTAGGTTTATGTGTCACTCTGTTGTTGACTTTTCTCAGTTTTTATATAATTCATTTGGTCCTCAAAATAGCCTATTTAAGTATCCACTGAACAAATATTTGTTGAATTCATTATATGTAATAAGCACAGAAGAGATTCTCACTTAAGAAATTCCCAGTCCATTAGATCTATGGGTGGATAGGTAGACACATAGTTATAGGGGTATTATTGTCCGTATTTTATTTACAAGTAAATACAGTCACAGAGAGATTGACTTGAATAAGTCATATAGTTAATAACTAATAGTATCTTTTGAAAAATATGAATATATACAGTGGCTCTCAGGCATGTAATAAATACTAGTCATCTCGTTCCACCCTTTGCTTTTACATCCAGTATAGTTTTCACAGATTACACAGGGTAATCAAGTATATTAAAACTGTAAGTGAAAGGTGAATTATAAGGAGCATGACTATGTTAAATGCTTCTAACTATACATATATCACTTGTTCTGCGACACCACCATCAAGTACAAACTCCTAACCACGTGTTCAGACATGACTGCTACACACTGGCCCTTCCCACCAGAGCTGCCCAGCAGAAAAGACTCTACTGTTCTCATCCTTCATTCCACAAAACATGCTGTGAAAAAATCCATTCTCTTGTGTTTGCTTATGCTCTTTTTGGCCTATCATCTTTACCTATCTAAATCCTACCAGTTCCTCAAGTCTCTTAGGTAGCCTCCACATAACTCATAAGTTTTCCTGTGTATTTCAGCTGACCTCAAGCCTCTATCATCTATCTGAAATCACTACTTACAACATCACTTTGGCATACCATCCTTAGACTTTCCTTATAGAACATTTTTAATGCTCAATAGACTTAGATTAAAGCATATTTTTATATTTCTAAACTTCTGGGGCTTTCAAATTTTATTTTGTGCTTAAAGTTTGCCTGAATTGTGTGCTTATTTACTTCTTTAAGTGTCATAAGTTGGAAGATCTTTTTTCGGTGTGGTGTCTAGATAGGGAAGGCTTCCCAGATGCCTCAGTGGTAAAGAATTCGCCTGCCAAACAGGAGACACAGGTTCAATCCCTGGGTCAGAAAAATCCCCTGGAGAAGGAAATGGCAACCCACTCCAGTACTCTTGCCTGGGAAATCCCATGGACAGAGAGGAGCCCAGCAGGCTACAGTCCATGGGGCTGCAAAGAGCCAAACATGACTTGGAGACTGAGCACACATGCACTAAATAGAGCCTTCACTAATCAAAACGTGAAATAGAAACTTATAGCATCTTCCTCCCACTGTCAGGGTAGCAGGGCTGCCTTGGGCTCATAGATTAGATCTGCCTGGAAGAAGCCCTGTGACCATAGGCAATCTCAGTTTTCCTCATCTCTTTCCCAACAAAACTATCTGTCCTTTCTTCTACCCCCAGTTATCCAAAGTTAATCAGATAAACACATTTCCAGTAAGATACAGATGCTAAACATGGCAGTAGTTTCGTGGTTGCAATTTCCTGACATCTAAGATGATTTGTGCAAATTGTAGTCAGTGAGGCACCCCTGAAAGCAGGAGGGTGGGTTGTGAAGAACTTTAGATGTCGCTCAAATGATGAAATCATATGCTATACCGTGGACAAAATCCTGGTTCTGTAAAATATCATCAATGGAAGAGGGGAAAATTGATTTGATTAGTAAAGGAGCATAAAGCATGGAATCTACATAAATCATTTAATGTAGAAGTCTTGTATCCTTAGTATAGTTTTATGGTTATAGAGCGTGATTACAGAGAAGCTGGCCAGCTACTTATACAAAAAGTTTGTTGTTGCAGGAGCAACAACAAAAGAACTGCTCTTGGATTTAGCATTTAACAAGAGAGATGACAACAAACTATGCTTTAGAGGACGACTTTCTGTTTAACAGTAAATTAACCTGGTAAAAAATATAATGAATAGATTCAAGCATCTGCCTTCTCTGCAAGTTTGCTGGCTGGTAGGACCACAAACATTATGGTCCAAGTCCTGAATGTAATCCAGGCAGGCTCTGGCCACCTCTGAGGAATAGCTGGGAACAGGCAGGTGGTGTTTTTAGGTTATGAGCTTCAAGTACCTGGAGACCATGTCTTGTTGATTCTCTTGGCTCGCTCTTGCACAGTAGTACCACATGCATTATTGCCACTCAAATATCCTTTAATACTGGTATCAGAAACCTGTCTGCCTTTGTTCATTCATCTCAAGAACAGAAGAGGAAACTTCACCTATACTCAAATGTTCCCATACCACTTAAGGCCCAAATGCTGAGAAATCTTCCCCTATTCTGTCGTAAAATATTTTCCTATGCCAATTATGGAAAATCAATCATTCAAATAATTCATACTGAGATGGAACAAAATATCTGGAGAATAATCAAAAAATCAACCATGGATGTGAACACAAAGATATAAATGTCTTTCTAATTTCAATAATTCCTTATTCCTGAAAATAAAAGAAATTATTCCTTCTTCCCTTTTAACTACATAGATATAAATGAGCTTCCCCAGTGGCTCAGTGGTAAAGAAACTGCCTGCAATGCAAAAGTCATAGGAAATGCAGGTTCAATTCCTGGGTCAGGAAGATCCCCTGGAGGAGGGCTTGGCAACCCACTCCAGTATTCTTGCCTGGGGAATCCCATGGACAGAGGAGCCTGATGGGCTACCATCCATAGGGGCACAAAGAGTCGGACACTACCAAAGCAACTTAGCATGCATGCATTCACATAGACATAAATGCATTTAAATAGAAGACATAGGTTGAGCATCATAACCACCAAACTTCATTATGAAAAGTGAAAAAAGTGTTAGTTGCTCAGTCATGTCCAACCCTTTATCACCGCATGGACTGTAGCCTGCCAGAATCCTCTCTCCATGGAATTCTTCAGGCAAGAATACTGGAGTGGGTAGTCATTCTCTTCTCCAGGGGATCTTCTCGACCCAGGGATCAAACCCAGATCTCCCACACTGCAGGTGAGATCAATGCAAAGAAAAAGACAAAAACTAGTAGCATTCTCTCATAATAATTCACTCTAAATGTGTAGTAAATGAAGCTTCACAAATTTTTATTTAATTTTTTAAATAAAAATAATTTAAGGTCTTCACTATTAGACAGCAAAATGAAAAAAGTAGAGTAAGCCTATTTATTTATTTATGGAACATGTCTTCCCATTTAGAAGTATTTCAAAGCACATCAAAGGATAAATTGTTAATTGCAGAACTAAGGCTAAAATGGCATACTGATTACCTGCAAATGTTCTTAGCTCTATTTTCCTCTATCACACAAAAATGAAGTAAATTTTTATTATTCTTTTTGTTTCCCATTTGAACAACTTTTCCACCAACTACTTAATATGAACGTGTTTGTGAATCTTACAAACAAAACCCTGTAGTCTGCTTTTTTTAAAAAGTCTGTTTAATAGCCTTTTTGTGATTAGAAACCTTTTCATCATCTTTACTATATTACAGGAAAAAAAGCAATTTCAAATCTTATTATAAATGACAAAAGGTATTTTAAAAAGAAAAAAACTAGTTTCAATGATAATTTTCAGCTCATTGCAATAGAACCACTTTGATAAACCAATGACAGCGATTTTTTTTTACAAATTCTCTTTAGTACTTTTGTCTGTTCTGTATCTAACCTCTCCAGCTTCAAAAATACTAAAGGAACATGTAAAATCACCAAGAAACACATCCTTATATATGCCTTTTTGTGAAGAAGAATGAAGTTCTGTGGCTATCTATCTGAATGAGAATTAGTCAGCTTTGTCTGCCTTGTATTTCCCACTCTGACCTGGAATATGGATTCACAAATAGAAGTGGTGAAAATAGGTAGAGGACTATCATAGGTCCACCCACCCCCATTTATGGCTGAGTCAATAGGATCTATTTATGGCCTGTACATGTATGTGAGAACAGGAGAAAGGAAGAAAAACAAAGAAAGGACCTCTTCAACCCTGGCTATTTGAGCACTAAAAGATACCATGTACCCACTTCCAATAACTCATTGAATGTTATTGCAGATCTCTCAGCAAATGAAAACATTAAGCCTGAAAGAGTGGCTTTTCTAGTCCTTCAGACTATCCACATCCTCATAAAGAAAATAAATTATCATTTATTTTAAAAAAAAATGTCTTATGTGCTTATAACCAAAACACTCCTCTAAACAATATCATGTGGTGGAAAACGAAAGGAACAAAGGATATTTTAGTAACTGGGTCTTGTTGTGTTAAACAAACGCAGCATGACGTTTACATATTTATGTGGGTGTAATGATGTAATCCAGTCTCAGAAAACTCATACATTTACAAGATGATGTTGGGATATATGCATTCCTGAGCACTGAGATTAACAATATGCTTACATAAAACTACACACGTTGTTGATAAAATTATATATATTGACATCTTTATGGAAAAAAATGAAGACAAAGACAAGTCATTTATATAAAATATTTTGATCAGTTCTCTGTTAGCTTAAAATTGAATTACTTAGTTTTCTCCTTCTAGTTAGAAATGATCCCACAAATTTTCTCCAGGCTTTTATAATTCAGACTGAATCTTGTTTTCATATTCTTACTTCTTTAATTTTACCCTAAAATTTCCTCTATATTTTGTCCTATTGTATGTAAGCCACCTTAGATCCTCTTTAAACAACAGGGGAGGCACAGTCAATCACATCTCTTTCTTTGGTCCCAAGAAGCAGGGAGACTCAACTCCACCTTAATAGAGGGTCTGTGCCCAAGATTTACCTCTCAGCTGCCTTAGGAAAATTGTTTAGCCCCCACAGCAGCTGTACTGTTAGCTTCAGAGCGTCAAGGAAGAGTTTAGGGAGTAATACATGTATGTACACATTCAAATCACCAGGTATAAGACCTGGCTTGAACTTATGGTAAGTTCTGAGTAAAAAATGACAACTCCAGAATCAATATAGAAAAAAGAAACCAAAATCTTAAGTTAGCCTCTGTAATGTCTCTCATTACATACACTGTTGTCATTTGGGATAGGATAGTTCTTTCATACATATAACTGCCCATGCAAGGCATTTGCCATCATCTCTGTTCCCTGCTCCAGCTGGTTGTAACAATCCCACTGTCTCTTCTCGTTTCCAAATGCTCCATGAAGAACTCCATGGAGCTCCTAGATGAAATGTCAGAAACCAACAGCTAGAGATCAAGTAAGGAGCTGAGTGTGGAAAGGAAAGTTTGAAGTGTAAACAAGACCTTCTCAGAAGCCTCTTGGGGAAAAAAAAAAAGAGCCTAAATAACCTCTCTTCACTCTTTGCCATTAGAACTTAAGAAAGAAGAGATCATCTGGAGTCCTTGTCTGACCAACATCATTGCAGTCTACAATCCATCAAAGACCACAGATAGAATGAGAACAGGGTGAGTAAAGCAGATTTGCCGCTCAGTTGAGAGACTGGCTAGAGAAATAGACATTTAAACCACACATACACACCCCCAACAACACAGTTGCTCACACAGGTTTTTTTTAAAAAAAAAAACAGTTTTATTGCTATGTTATTCATATACCACACAATTCACCCCTATATAGTGTTCAGTTACAGTCTTCTTTTCAAAGTGGATTTTACTGCTGTCTGGAGAAGAAAAGTGTTGGACTAGGTGGTCTCTAAGGGCTCAGGGATTCTGCAGCTTGCTGAGCTCTCCCATTTGCCCTTATGAGGGAATGGAGGGTCATTGAGGCCATGATTGCCTGGCTCTGCAATCAGTGCTGAAGGCAAAGACTCTTCACCTCTTTCAACACCCTAGCACAGAACACTTGGGGAACGTGGTGTCCCTGAGCAACAATCGTAGCACTGATAAATTGCACTGTCCTTCAGAGAGCTCAAAGCTAATGTTGTTACCTTACAAGAATATTTATTTTCATATATGCATTAAGCAGGTAGGGATTAAGTATGATTATCTTCACTTCAGTGATAATGAAAGTAAAAGACATTGGTTTTGAGTGGCTTAGTCAAAGTCCCACCATTTGTCACTGGGTTAACTGCATTGAGATTTCCAGTGAGAGTGCTTTGCTTTTATCTTTTAGGAGAATAAACTCTAATGGCAGTTTTCTACAAAGTTGAAAAGCAAAAGTTACAATAGAATATAGTTCCTTTGTAAAAGATTCTTGATGTGTTCTTTCTAACTTAATCTTTTGTTGCTAACAATGAAGATTTAGCATTTATACAGCACTTAAAATCTGCAAAGCATTTTTCAAATGTTAACTAATTAAACATCACCTTGGAAATTAGAAAGAAAGTTCTTATATTAGACATATGCTTCCTTTAACATGTATATTAAATACTTTGAGTTTATCAGAATATTTGTGACACCAATGAGGAAAATTTCATTTTAACTAATTAATTGTCTTCTTTACAGAATACAATAGAAAATGTTATTGAAAGTATTCATAATACATTCAGAAATTTTCACTTAAATAGAATAATACAGGCCTTGAGGCTCTTAATGTATATTTGGTGTGACATACTGTGATTTGAAAGCATAAAGTAATATGAATTGGGTTGTTTTGTATCAACCCTTGAGAGAGGATAATAAAATCATCAAAATTGCTAATATTTATCAAACCTTCTCTGTGCCAGACACAATCCTTAATGGTTTACATTTTTCAGTTTATATAATCTTGCTAACAGCCCTATAGTGAGTTATACAATGATCCCCATTTCACAGATGAGTAGACTGAGAGAAGATTTGCTCTAATGTGAGCAAGGTTAGATAGCTGGGCAGCCTGACTTCAGAGTCTATGCTCTAAAGTATACTATTGAAGTCACAATTGAGAGTAAGTTTTTTTAAAAGATTGTAAGTTAAAGGTCCATGGATACAATCTGTCTAGGCCGCCTAAGAAGTCTTAAACATATTTAATTATAAATATAGAAAATGAACTAAAGTTCTGGCACCATTATAGATTTAGGGAAAACAATGATAGATTTCATATTTTCAATATGGATTTTAATGCTTGATAATTATTTTAAATGCACATATATTAAAAATATTCTTTGCCACTAACAACGGTTAAATTTTTGAATTTTTAATTTGTCAATTTATCTGTTAATAACTTCTAAAACAACTGTTAAACTTAACACTGAGTGGGGAAAAAAATGCCATATGTAAAATTTATTCTTTAGATATGTAAAGTACCCAAGGATTTGTGTGTGTGCCTGTGTGTGTGTGTTTGTGTGTGTGTGATATAAGCTAAGAACAAGTGAAGCAAACTCTTTTTATTAGGAAGGAAACAAAAATATTACTATTGGTCAACATATATTGTTTCAAATATAATAAATTCAGTGGATATTTGATAAGCCTTTTTTCCATGCACATATTATCTACTAAGTCTTGCTATGAATCTTTGCAAGAAAATCATATAATTAAGTGTATTATTATAAATATCTTGATAGAACTGTATCATCCTGTCTTTAATTGAGTGGTGGTTTAGTTGCTCAGTCGTGTCCGACTCTTATGACCCCATGGGTTGTAGCCCACCAGGCTCCTCTGTCCATGGGATTCTCCAGGCAAGAATGCTGGAGTGGGTTGCCATTTCCTTCTCCACCATAATTGAGTATGTTAGTATAAACATCTTGACAGAAAAGGAAATGATCATTTGCTATGATTTAATGTGTCAAGATACATGACTTAACATATAGGTTGAATCAAAGTAAGTATCATCCTGTGATAATCTGTTTTATTTTATTGTGGATTAGATTTATACTTTAGTCCAAATAATGGTAGCTCATTCATTAAAACACCGAAAACACCTCAATGATGAATGCAAATTTTACCTCTGTCACCAACATTACATACAATGGCTCCATTGTATCATCAGAATTTTAAAAGCCAACTTTGAGAAAGCTACAGAATTCTCACCTCCTTGTGGAGCCAGCACAGAGCAAATTCTCAAGGCTATTTTCCGCTTTTCTTTCTTCTTTCACCACAACCCCTCAACCCTGAAGCTAAAAGAGTAAAAGGCTCAGCACTAAGAAGCTACATATGGTCAAAGGCATTAGAAAATAACTCAAATTTTTAAAACACTTTAGTTATTATATCACTCATTGGAAAACATACGCATTATACCCTTTTGTTACTTTTTTCTCTCGTGTTAACAGCTCCACCCCTTCATCTGTACTCCTGGAAGTATGAACATACTCTCATGACAGTTAAAAGCAACAAAATTAGTCATGGAGCTTACAAATCAACTATGTCAACAATATTCCAAAATTCTTATTAAATTAATTTCATCTTTATTAGCCCTCCACTTTGAACAACTCATTTTGTTTGCTTCGCCAGAAGGACAACTGTTGTTGAAGGTAAATGTCAAGATAAGAAAAATAAAATTTAGTAATGGTTAGAGAGCACATAGAAAATCACTACTACATTTTACACTTACCTTCAAAAGTGGAAAAGCTTTCTTTCACTTTCTCTTTGTTTCTGAACTACACTTTCAGGAATGGGAAACCTTGTAACTGATACATGTTTTATGTAAGGCTGGTGGCCATAACATCACTCACTGGCTCTTGTAAATCTTAAGCAAAACTCTCTAACTCAAGATATGGAGCCTAACCAGCAGACAAATCTTCCAATTTAGGAGTCAATCATTTTGATAA
This sequence comes from Odocoileus virginianus, assembly GCF_023699985.2. NCBI lineage: Eukaryota > Metazoa > Chordata > Mammalia > Artiodactyla > Cervidae > Odocoileus > Odocoileus virginianus. The sequence goes on along the minus strand of NC_069686.1, from coordinate 39,219,380 downwards.
AAGCACCAAATTTGGTGATGTTAAAAGAAAGTTATAATAAAAAGAGGAAAATGTGACAAAACAGTAGGGCACACTATATTCTAACTTGTCTCACTGGGGAATTAATGTGCTATAATGTTTGATCACAATCTAGTTGCTAAGTGAAATGATTGTGTGACAAATGAGCATAACACAAGTATCACAAGGACCATCTAGTTGTAAAGAGGTGTTTCATGTCTAAAAAGGATAGCATTTGATATTAATAGTGCCATGGTAGGAAGAAGTACTTTTAATAATGTTTATTATTTTTTGATTATGAAAGTAATATTTTCCTATGTATGTCTACATAATTGAGAACATACTACATATTGAATTATATATGTATTATATGCATGTTTGTATGTATGTATGTATTATGTATGTATATAGAGGGGCTACCCAGGTGGTGCTAGAGGTAAACTACCTGCCTGCCAACACAGGAGACTTGAGATGCAGGTTTGATCCCTGGGTGAGGAAAAGCCCCTGGAGGAGGCAATGGCAACCCACTCCAGCATTCTTGCCTGGGAAATCCGATGGATGGAGGAGCTTGGCGGTCTACAGACTATGGGGTCTCAAAGAGTCAGGCATGTCTATAGGGACTTAGCATGTACATGTATATAGAAATTTTTGTCCTGCTTTTTTTTATCTTATATATTAAGTGTTTTGAAAGTGTGCTACTCACCCGAAGTCAAAAGGCAGGGGAAAAAATGGTGAGAAATGGACAACCAGCTGAATGTGTCACAGTGCTAAAGCAAAACTTTCACTTATTTAAAAAAATATTTTTAAAAAAGCTTACCATTATTATTGATCACGAGCTCTTCACAGGGCATGTAAATAACGTGTGGCATATAGGTACACTACTGTTTCTGTCCCATTTAACAGAAAACCCTACTCAAGCTGTCTTTAAACAAAGCTTGAGAAGCTCGATGCAGAAGTTCTGACTTGAGGTGAAGCTGAATTTGGCAGCTTCACGGATGTTGTGTTTGTTGTCGTTCAGTTGCTCAGTTGTGTTCAACTCTTTGTGACCCCATGGACTGCAGCATGCAAAGCTTCCCTGTCCTTCACTATATCCCAGAGTTTGTTCAAACTCATGTCCATTGAGTCTGTAATGTCATCCAACTATCTCACCCTCTGTCGTCCCCTTCTCCTCCCACCTTCAATCTTTCCCAGCATCAGGGTCTTTTCTAATGAGTCAGCTCTTCACATCAGGTGGCCAAAATATTGGCGCTTCAGCGTCAGCATCAGTCTTTCCAATGAATATTCAGGATTGATTTCCTCTAGGACTGACTGGTTTGATCTCCTTGCAGTCCGAGGGATGTTACCTGTGAGCCAACTTGTCTGCAGCTCCACACTTTACCTTCCTTGCTGTTGTCTTTATTCTCCACCTCCACATGTCTCCCCTTAGTGGCCCCATTTACAGCCACTGCAAAGATGACATCTTAATATCATGACAGTCAAGAAAAGAAAGGCTCCAACAGTACAATACAAATTTGGGTTTAAATCTCTTTGATCCAGGCTGGATCATGTGCCTAACTCTGAACCAGTCACAAGGGCCATGGGGAAGAGACACTGATATATCAAACAAGGTCCAGTCCAGGCTGAAAATTGGGTATGTCCAACCTTTGGCTAAGAATAGAGAAAGATAGGATAGGAATGGATATTGCCAGAAAAAATAAACTAAAATAACCAAATAGTAAAATATGTACTCTGTACTAGCCTATTATTGTTCTACTGCTGTTGGCTCAGATCACACTTTCCTTGATCCAGTCTTCACAAATAAAATAAGAAAAAAGTAGATAATTCATAAATGAACAGCAAAGGTAGTGAAAAGTATTTGGATTCCTTACTCAAGGAAAGGAAATTTTAAATCTGATCCAACAGATTCCATAATAATAGTTGTAAAAAAATTGTGATATATATTTTCCTTCATCATGGCTTAGAATGGCAGAAGTAGCTTGGCTTGTTACCCAAACATTCTATCTCTCACAAGAATAACAACCATAGCAAGAGCTAACTTCTATTAGTCACTTATTAAGTGTCAGATAGTGTGCTAAGAGCTTTGTATTCATGCTTTCAGTTAGGCTTTACAACTCTATTGGGTGGTAACTATTACTATCCTTATTTTAAAGATGAGGAAATGAGGTTGACTTTCTTCTCCAATGTCACAGCCTGTAGGTAGTGCAGAATTCTTTCTACAAGTCCAAGTGATAAGCAACACAAAGTTCCTACTGAGCCTGTTGCAAGGCTCTGAGATGAGGTTTTTTGTTTTTCTTCTAAATAAGATTCTTGTTTTTTTAAAAGACATATTTTTGTACTCTTCAAGGATAGCTGCCAAGTCTTATGCTCTTTGAATGCCCATTCCAGCTATTTCAGGACCATGACCAGAATTGATACTTATGGACTATGTTAGTGGATTGATTAATCTGGCCAAAAAGAGTCTTAAACTGTTGTTCAAATCTATCTAATTTGAATAGGCACATTGACTCAAGTGAATTTTAAAGTTTCTTTTACATGCTAAATCTATAAATATATATTCTGTCTTTACAATTAAGCCTCTTTGTATCAGTCAGTAATTGTTCTGTAGAAAATTCTTAAGTCATAGTTAAGTACTCAGGTCATAGTTAAGCACTAATTCTTAGTCATGTATCTGTGGGTTGGTTGGAGTGTCTTTTTTCAGACTGGACCAGAATTGCTCTTATTCCTGGTCTCCTTCAGAGGCCCAGCCTGAAGGAGCAGTGTCTACTTGGGGTAAATTCTTTTCTTGAAGGAGACAGAAGAGAAAGTGAAAAAAATCTTAGTATGGACGCATATGTCAAACCTTTGCTCATATTTCTATCAACCCACCAGCCCAATCACGTGGCTAAGATTAACATCAACAGGAGAGGGAAATACACTTTTCCGTTGGAGATGTTGAAGGGGGAGAGACTAAGTATTATCTGAGCAGTAATTTACTCTGTTATACCTCCTCAGATAAAGAACAAGGAGTATAACATGAGTTAAGCACATGCTTATTTATCCATCAATTTAGAAAAGATTATGGAGTAGGTACCATATAGTAATTTTTGAGCAGGATGATGAGACTACAATAATGAATAGTAGTCTAGTGGTAAAAACAAATCCCATTTCTTTGTGTATCGTAGTAGCAATCCCATTGGTAGACTCTTTCCCACTTGATAGCTGAAGAAACTGAGGCATCAAGAGATCAAATAAAATCGGTCAAAGACTCACAGATAACAAATGCCAAAGACAGCATGTAAAGCCTGCACATAAAGCCTGAATTTTTTCAACCTCATCAGTGTTGTTTTCCAATAATACAGAAACTCCCAGATCGCTTTAGAAATGAACAACAAAAACCAGACTGCTTATTAGTTAGAGTTATATCAGACAGTCATAGCCAATATGAGTGATAGAGAACCTGAAATCCACTACTGTAGGCATTAGCCTTATACAATCACGGATGCCTGCTGCCTCGCCGTCTGGTGCTGAGCCGGAGCATCAGCAGTCAGGAAGAGAAGATGGACATGAAGTAGAGCAACCAGGGCCAGCCTGTGCAGAAAAACTGGAAGTTCACCTAATCAGCCACCGACTCCAGTCCCAGTGATTTGGACAACTTGTGAGATAAGCCAGCATCCTGTACCACAGAGCCCGTGCAGAAAAACTGGAAGTTTAGCCACTGCCTCCAGTCCCAATGATTTGGACAACTTGTGAGATAAGCCAGCATCCTGTACCACAGAGCTGTAGGTGCCCCTGGCCTGAGATTCTTGGAAGCAGAAGGAGTCTGATAGGAGCTGAAAGTGCTGTGGGCTCACGCGCTGCCCCTTGCCAGCAGCAGATCTGTGACAATGTGCATGGAGTCCAACGGCACCTGCCCTGCAGTAATGCTTGGAGCCTAGAAGTGGCTGCCTTTTGGTGCCAAATCCCACTCGGATCTCTACTGTGGCTAACCCTAACCTGGTGGAGAAGGAAATGGCAACCCACTCCAGTATTTTTGCCTGGGAAATCTGATGGACAGAGGAGCCTGGCGGGCTGCAGTCCATGGGGTCGCAAGGAGTCAGACACGACTGAGCGACTGAAAACCAACACGAACCCTAACCTGGAACCACATGGGAAGAGAATGTGGGGAAACTGACACAGGGAAAGCCATCACACCACTTTAGGATTTTTACTGTGAATTAAGTAAAAGTTGTATTTAACAGTAACTATGAAATGAAATGATTTGCTAAAACTTTCAAGTGTTCTAGAGAGATGTCAGAGCATTCACGTTTAGAAGCTTCTTCCCATGCAGTAACAAACAGATCGTGAGTTTATTTACTTAGGCCTGACATTTCATAAACAGCCATAACACTTAGGTTTTCTTTCATCATAATGTCACTCTGATGTATACTATTTGGGTTGCAAGAACTCATACAAGCTTAAGGGAAAAAGGGAATTAATTGGCTTGTATACCTGGAAATATAAGAATAGCTCTCACTTCAGGAATAGCTAGGTTCAGGGATGCAAAAGATATCATTAGAGTTTATTCAGCATCTCTCAACTATGCTAATCTCTGCTTCTCTTTGTGTGTAAGGTCCATGTTTTTCTACTCTAAGCAGGCTAGTGCCACGTGTCAGAAAACATAACTGCCAGTATTTTCCACATGTGCGTCTTCACATCTTGAGATGCAAAAATAAATAAGCTATTTCTTTCCTCCTCCCACCCACCACACACACACACACACACACACACACACTTTGAAAGATTCCAAGTTGCCTTGTCTGGGTCATACGCCCACCACTTGCATCAAACACTGTAAGACAGAAGGATGAGATACTATGATTGAACAGTTTTGGATCTCCTGCCCACTCCCACAGCAGAAGCTGGCAGGACACTGAGGCTGTCATTTCCACCAAACCCCTAGAATGAAGGAGGAGTCATTCCTGAAATAATACAGGATTCCTGGCCAGATTAAAGTGATTAATGCAAATGTACTTTAAATCAAAGAATTATAAGGTCTTTGTTAATTGAAATAGAGAAGATGTTGAAGTTTATATTATTCTTTTCTCTTTTCTAGAAAGTATGACCATAATAAGAATAAGCACCTTTATTAGTTCTCTGATAACAGATGAAGTATAAAGAAAAAAAAGAGCACATATTGGCAATAGAACCAAATGCAGTTTTCTATAGATAGCACTGGCCTGCTGCTATCTCAATTTAAAATACATTAAAAACATCGCCACCAGATGAACTTTATGGCCAGCTTTAGCTTTGAAGGAAATGAAAGCAATCGACTGTCCAGCAGCTATCCTGGAATGTTTTGCTTTGGCTTGAAATTTTTTTATTAACAAATAATGATGCATGCAGCTGTTACCCATTGGTCATGCACAGCTCATATTTTTTAATACAAAACAAAAGAATCTATAAGAATGGAGAGGCTACCTAATAATGAAGAATGACCTTCAATTGTAATGGACTTTACTTTGAGGTAAATTGGTAAAAGCTAATTTTTTATAGCTTGTCTTAAAATTATCATTTTTCTTAGTGGCTTTGTTTTCAGACATAATGTGAATCTGTAAGTGATAACACTGAAGTTGGTGCATAACTAAAAGATTTCTTCATTCTCTCATTTCTTCACTGATTTTGAGCCCACTGTGTTGTCATGTGCTGGGCTTAGTACTAGTGATACTAAAAAGAATAAGATACATCCTTGCCCTCAAGACGCTCAAATATGGAGGGAAGGAAAGCTCAAGAAACACAGACAACACTATGAAATGGAAGTGTTCCATTTTGCCTGGAGTGTCAGAGAAAGCCTTTTAGACCAAGATCCTGATAAAGAAACAGTCATTTTCTAATCAGAGGCCCTAGAAAATGGTATTCCAGGAAGAAAAGACAGCAACCATTGTTATAGGACATTACAGATTAACTATGTCATGGAGTTTAGAAAGATAACTGTGGAAAGAGGGGAAAGGGGGCAGTGACAAAGGAGGGTCTGATTACATGGAGATCTTATAGAGATTACAGAGAAACCTGACATGGGGCTAAACTAGACACCCTGCAAAGTTCAAATGGAAACTAGTAGTAGTGGATTGAATGAAGGTGCTGAGAAAGAGGGAGGAATCAGAATACCTTTCATGTTTCCAGTTTTGGAGACTAACTGGATGGAGGTATCATTGGAGGTATCGGGAGAAAAAGACAAAACAGACATGGGGGTAGATAGAAGAACAGGGAGGATTATAAGAGAGAACAGGTCTGTGATTGCCTATACTACAAGACATTAATTTGTGTTTTAGTACAATAGGTACATAAAATAGTCTATTTTACCCACAATATATTTTTCTTTAGTATATTTTAATGTCCCATTTAAACATATTCATCATGTCAACACACATTATTAAATAACAATATGGACCAAGTCATCTGTTTTTATATTCCCAATACTCTATGAGGAGTGTAATTTTTTATAGCAGTAATCTCATGTACGTTTAGTGTTCTATCTTCACGAGGAGACTTTTAGAATTTTGGCTTCCCTAGTGGCTCAGATGATAAAATATCTGCCTGTGATGTAGGAGACCCAGGTTTGATCCCTGGGTTGGGAAGATCCCCTGGAGAAGGGAATGACTACCCAAGCCAGTATTCTTACCTGGAGAATTCCATGTACAGAGGAGCCTGGTGGGCTGCAGACCATGGGGTTACAAAGAGTCGGACACAACTGAGTGACCAACACGTTCTCAGGTATGTTTATTATTCTGTCTTCATGAGGATATTACAGGTGCTTTGGGGAGAATAAATACCATCTCCATGTGACCACATGATACTTTGAAACGAGAAAAAAATTGTTTCTGACCTCAACTAAGCTGAGAACTGGTCCAGTTTGTATTTTCTAACCTTCACTTTTCATGTGGAGACATTGACATCTATAAGAATATAACAATGTTAAACCTTTTCAAATATGTCTTTTCGTTTAACTCACAAAATTTGAGGACTACAGATTCTTACAGATTAGGAGTAAACTATTTATCAGAAACAATAATAGCTATTAGTTGTTGAATGCGCATAGCATTTTTCAGTGATGTTCTCAGAAACTTGTTTAGTTCCTAAGTTGTGTCCAACTCTTTTGCAACCCCATAGACTGTAGCCCACCAGGCTCCTCTGTCCATCGGATTTCCCAGGCAAAAATACCAGAGAGGGTATTTCCTTCTCCAGGGGATCTTCCCAACCCAGGGATCAAACCCACATCTCTGCTTGGCAGGCGGAGTCTTGACCACTGAGCCGCCTGGAAAGCCCACCTTTAAGAAACTTGCTTACTACTATATTATAAAATGGGCTTCTCTGATGACTCAGATGGTGAAGAATCTGCCTGCAATGCTAGAGACCTGGGATTGATCCCTGGTTTGGGAAGCTCCCCTGAAGAGGAGGGCATGGTAACCCTCTCTAATATTCTTGCCTGGAGAATCCCCTTGGATAAAGGAGCCTGGAGGGTCCATGAGGTCACAAAGAGTTGGACATGACTGAGCACGTAAGCACACACACACATATTATGAAACTTTGGCAGCAGTCTTAGGTAAGACATTAAAACGAATTTTAAGAAAGGTAACTGAGTTTTTTTCACATCAAATGTCAGGGTGCAGGGAGATTGGTTGTCTAGTCTTACTTCACACTGAGTCTTTTTCATTTACTTTTCTTAATGCATTCCAAAGTTGTTAAAATTTCTTATATAAAAATATGATTGATTGTTACAGTGACAGTAATTGCATTTTAGCAAAAGTAACCATTATAGTAATTTTCTTCAAGGAAGAGAAATCTAACTAACTAAAGTAGCTAGTTACTTCCTAAGACATTAACTTTGAAAATTTTTAACATAAAAATACTTGATAAGGCAAGTACAATAAAATGGCATGCAATATTTGTAAAACTACTTCCATTAGGTGCTTCTCAATTTTATGTAGCTGTTAATCACAAATTAAGTGAAACAAAATATAGGAAAATACTAAAATTTCTATACTAGTGCGCCAATTAAACTAAGTCTTCATTTCAAGCCTTTTAATAATGACTCTCAGAGAGCTGAGCTCTTATTTCATTTCTAAACTATAGAAGGTAATGACATTTTTAACCAAGATTTATTCATATGACGCCCTTAGAAGATTGAATGAAATGAATACATGAAGATAGTATGATTACAAAGAAAAAACAATTATACATGTGCCTAGACAGGGTAATGCTGTATATAGTAACAACTTGAACATGTTAAATCACAAATGCAACAGCATTAGCATTTAATTTCACGTATTTAGCTGTACACCTGAATACTAATTATCAACTAAAATAGGATACGTGTGGTACTGCATGTATTGATAAAATCTCAGTTCCATATTCTTCACACACCAGCAATTTAATATGAACTACATGCCGGGAAAAGCTACTTTCTCATCTTCACTGTTTCCTTTCTAAAATTCTTTTTCGATGTTATTGAAAGAAATAATTCAGTTTCAAAATCAATCAGTGCTGACTGAAGTGTTGGCTAAATCCAGAATTACATTTTCTAATATTTATTGTTAACAATGTATAGACAGTAACTGCAGAGTATAAAGCAAGAAGTCTCAAATTCAGTATGCAAATAGACAAACAGTAATTCAAAGTAACATAAGTCAATTGAGTTAACTCAAATTTTTCATTTTTAAGGAGCCGCAGAGGACGCTGGTGCTTTGTTTCTGCCCCTTCTTAGCCCTGTTTTTGAAATGGCCCCTGCAAAAGAAAGATTTATTTTGAAGGCTTAGACAGAGGAAAAGGAGTTTAAACTTCATGATTTTTCCCTGCCTGCCTCTATTCATCTTTCTCCATTTCCTTTCCTTTGCTAGCCTCTGTATTTAAATTGGCCCTTGCACTACCATTGATTTATTTTGCAGTTATTGTTATAAAAGAGAATTTGATTCATAGAGCCATATTTTTTTGACTTAATGCTTCCGTTTATTTTTCCACTATTCCCCATAGATTGCAGATTCTCATCCCTTTGTTTGTATCATTTTGTCCCTCAATTGCATCTATAGTAAAAGTTAGTTCTTACTATGTATGGCATGGAATGCAGTGAGAGAAATTGCAGGTGTGTTTGTGTGAGAATACATGTGTCCCTTTGCTTTTGAGTTGTATTCTAAAATAACGATTCAGTTATAAAATTGATGACTACTGTCTTTCATCACAGTCCTGTTTCCTTAAAGCCTGGCTGGTGTTTCATTTATTAACAAAACACCAAGGTAAAAGGTAATTAGAAAACAATTACACTAGTGGACATCAAATAAGATGTCTCAAAGAGAAGGACCTTATAAGTATCTGCTAAGAAAGTTCCAGGGACTTTATCAGTTAGCATGATTCTAGTTACAAACAACAGAAAAACCAACTCAAACTTGCAGAAACAGTAATGCAAATTTAGTGGCTCAAATAACTAATAGTTCAAAGGATGGGAGAGATTCAGGTGCAAATGACCAGAGTTTCAAATGATTTGGCTTCAGTTGTCTACATTTTCCTTCTTTGATTGTTGACTCTACCCTTAGCCTGTTTCTTTCCAGGTTGCAAATTTCAGATTATAGCAACCAGTGATGTTTCCCATTTATATCTCCTGAGAAAGGGCATGTTTTCCCCCATCAAAGAATAAAAGTCCCGAACCTCATTTTGATTGGTCCAATTTGGGCAAAATCACCTGTAGTGGCAAGAAGGAAAGACAAACCAAGGCATATGCCTGGAACATGCTGATATAACTCCATAGGTTTTTAAAATATTGAAATGCTTCTAAACTAGGTGATAAGTAGCCAGTGCTCTAAGTCCCCAGGTGTTCCTCACTGCATCAGCCTGGAATTCTTCTGACCTCTCTTTATCCAGCAACTAAAAAGTAAACACCTGCAAAGTGGGGATCCATTCGGGCTCTGCTTCAGCAATGCAGCAGGCATCTCTTCTGTTAGGATTCCTAGGTTGTCAAACATGAATATATTTCCAGCTTGCAACTGAGGGTACAATCAATCCCACTATATTAGTTTTGTAGGCCTGCCATGACAAAATACCAGAAACTGGGTGGCTCAAGACAACAAAAATGCATTCTCTCATCATCCTGAAGGCTGGAAGTCCAAAACCAAGGTGTTTGCTGAGCCATGCTCCCTCCAAAGACTCTAAGAAAGAATTCTTTCTTGTTTCTTCTAGCTTGTGGTGGTTGCTGGCTATCCTTAATGTTCCTTGGTTTGTGACAGCTAACTCCAATCTCAGCCTCTGTCTTTACATGATGATTATTTTTATGTCTGTGTCTAAATTTCCTTCTTATAATGACATCAACCACTGTATTACAGATCACTAGTCCAGCATGACCTCATTTTAACTTGATTATATCTGCAAAGATCCTATTTCCAAATAAGTCACATTCATAGGCTCCAGGTGGACGTGAATTTAGGGGGACACTATTTAACCCAGCACCCCACCCGCCAAGTGAGATGACTCCTCTGTGATAGGAAAGTAGTAAAGTGATGCTGAGGAGGTTCCCACAGGGTCTACTCTAGATGCTGGGCACTCTGGGCCTCAGCTCTCTTCATGTACCTGGTTATTGTCTGCAGCCATATAGTTGACCTGGCATTTCAGATTTTACTTGAATCTTCTGAGCTAGCTCTTCTACTGCCTAATCTCATATTCAATTCTGTGAAAGCCTAAGTCCATGGAATTCAAATACTTGTGCTGGGAAGGGGTCTGGCAGAGTCCTTACATCCACATGCCAGTCCAAGCATTATCAATAGAGTGAATAAGAAATATATCTCACCTATGTTTTTCAAATGTACATAGCTGTGATTAATTTTTAAAAATTCACTTAAAATCTTCTTGCATTTATAGTACCACTTTGTCATTATGTGTGTTCTCCATCAACACATAATAAATGCAACTTCTATTGTACTTAAGCACATTGGCCTTTATTAAAAGGGCCATGAGTAAATTGAGATACAAGTCTGACTGCTGTGACAAAGGCCAAAAAACAATCAGTATCCATTCAGTCGCTCAGTCATGTCCAACTCTTTGCAACCCCATGGACTGCAGCGAACCAGTCTTCCGGGTCCATCACCAACTCCCAGAGCTTGCTCAAACTCACGTCCATCAAGTTGGTGATGCCATCCAACTATCTGCCATGACCCCCTGTCATCCCCTTCTCCTCCTACCTTCAGTCTTTCCCAGCAACAGGGTCTTTTCCAATGAGGCAGCTCTTCGCATCAGGTGGCCAAAATATTAGAACTTCAGCTTTAGCATCAGTCCTTCCTATGAATGTTCAGAACTGATTTCCTTTTGGATGGGCTGGTTGGATCTCTTTGCAGTCCAAGGGACTCTCAAAAGTCTTCTCCAACACCATGGTTCAAAAGCATCAATTCTTCAGGACTCAGCTTTCTTTATGGTCTAACTCTCACATCCATACATGACTACTGAAAAAACCATAGCTTTCACTAGAAGGACCTTTGTTGGCAAATAATGTCTTTGCTTTTTAATATGCTGTCTAGGTTGGTCATAACTTTTCTTCCAAGAAGCAAGCATCTTTTAATTTCATGGCTGCAGTCACCATCTACAGTGCTTTTGGAGCCCAGGGAAATAAAGTCTCTCACTTTTCCACTGTTTCCCCATCTATTTGCCAGGAAGTGATGGGACCAGATGCCATGATCTTCGCTTTTTTGAATGTTGAGTTTTAAGCCAGCTTTTCACTCTCCTCTTTGATGTTCAGAGACTTGTTAGTTCTTCTTCACTTTCTGCTATAAGAGTGGTGTCATCTGCATATCTGAGGTTATTGGTATTTCTCCTTGTAATCTTGATTCCAGTTTGTGCTTCATCCAGCCCAGCATTTCTCATGATGTACTCTGCATATAAGTTAAATAAGCAGGGTGACAATAGACAGCCTTGATGTACTCCTTTCCTGATTTGGAACCAGTCTGCTGTTCCATGTCCGGTTCTAACTGTTGCTTCTTGACCTGCATACATATTTCTCAGGAGGCAGGTCAGGTGGTCTGGTATTCCCATCTCTTGAATAATTTTCCACAGTTTGTTGTGATCCACACAGTCAAAGGCTTTGGCATAGTCAATAAAGTAGAAGTAGATGTTTTTCTGGAACTCTTTTTCGATGATACAAGGGATGTTGACAAATTGATCTCTGGTTCCTCTGCCTTTTCTAAGTGCAGCTTGAACTGCCCTGGAAGTTCACGGTTCACATACTGTTGAACAGAAGCCTGGCTTGGAGAATTTTGAACATTACTTTGCTAGTGTGTGAGATGAGTGCAATTGTGTGCTAGTTTGAACATTCTTTGGCATTGCCTTTCTTTGGGATTGGAATGAAAACTGACCTTTTCCAGTCCTGTGGCCACTGCTGAGTTTTCCAAATTTGCTGACATATTGAGTGCAGCACTTCCTCAGCATCATCTTTGAGGATTTGAAATAGCTCAAGTGGAATTCCAACACCTCCATTAGCTTCATTCATAGTGATACTTCCTAAGGTCCACTTAGCTTTGCATTCCAGGATGTCTGGCTCTAGGTGAGTGATCACACCATCATAGTTATCTGGGTCATGAAGATCTTTTTCATATAGCTCTTCTGTGTATCCTTGCCACCTCTTCTTAATATCTTCTGCTTCTGTTAGGTCCATACCATTTCTCTCCTTTATTGTGCCCATTTTTGCATGAAGTGTTCCCTTGGTATCTCTAATTTTCTTGAAGAGATCTCTAGTCTTTCCCGTTCTACTGTTTTCCTCTATTTCTTCACATTGTTCACTGAGGAAGGCTTTCTTATCTCTTTGCTATTCATTGAGAATCTGCATTCAGATGGATATATCTTTCCTTTTCTCCTTTGCCTTTAGCTTCTCTTTAGCAAAAAGGTAAAATGGTTGTCTGAGGAAGGCTTACAAATATCTGAGAAAAGAAGAAAAGCCAAAGGCAAAACACAATAGTTCAAACAGATAGACATTAATTTCTTTCTCATGTAAAAGCTAAATCATAAGCAGTCCAGGACTCATATGGCAGCTCTGTGATCTTGAGGACCTGGACACTTACTACTTTGTCATTCTACCATTCTCAAGTCATGGCTTTCATCCCTGGTCTAAGATGGTTTTTGCAGTTCTCACCAGTGTGGCTGCATTCTGCTCACATACTGTTGGTAGACTCTAAAATAATCGTCCAAGCATAGCAGCAAGAGTGACTGAGAAATGTAGTCTTTATCTGAGCAAGCTTATGCTCAGTTGAATGTTGAGAGTTCTCTTTCTAAAGAAAGAAGGAGAAAATCAATATTAGGGGACAGTTGACAGTCCTTGAGAAAAACTACATGAACTTAGAAGTGATGGATATTTGCAAATTACTGGCATATTCCTAATAGATTATCAAGTTTGTTCTAAGATCATTTTCAATATAACTTTACACATCCTGGATAATTTAAATTTGTGACTTATTTTCTTTAGACTACCTTACCTTACTAACTACTTACATAGCTGAACTAAATATATATTCATGAGATGAATGTAGTAAAAAAATTTTAGAATCATAAAGAGAATGGCTGCAAATATTGAAGTTAACAGGAAATAGTGTATGGAAGGGGTAAAAAATTGTAAGTTAGGGAGTGACTATTTTGCTAGAATGATAATTTTAACTCCCTATATCTAGTGACAAGTTATCTGATCACAGATCTCCCTCAACTTACAGTGTGGGTTTATGTCCCAATAAACTCATGACTGGTTGAAAATATCATAAATCTAAAACATATTAATATACCTACTGAACATCACAATTTAGCCCACCCTAATTGAAACATGTCCAGAACACTTGTATTAGCCTACAGTTTGGCAAAATCGTCTAACACAAAGCCCATTTATTAATAAAGTGTTGAATATCTCAGGTAATTTACTGATGCTTGCTGTAGACTTTATATAGTTATTTTAGTATCTCCAGTGTAGCAATTACTTTTTTATCTACTTTCTGTACAAATTCCCTGACCATTTCTAGAGTTAAATGCTTCTTAAACAATAGATATGAAATATTTGTGATTTTTAGGAAGCCAATACCTCACTCTCTTAGGGTTTGAATTGGGAAGCAAGACGTAATATAGATAAATTTCCTCAAAACGTATTCCTCTACATTTTCCCTACAAGCAACATATTTGCAAATTAGATACTTCCCCCTCATCTCCAGCACCTCTTAATGCTAAAGGGGCCCAGGACTTCATCCCTTCTCTACATACACTCTTTCCCTGGTAGTTCTCATTCAGTCTCATAATTTTATAAGCCAAATGAAGATTTCTACTTCTAAGCCTAATAGGCCTTTTAATCCTAAATTTTTCATATCCAAACTTCTGATCTCCTTATTTATCTCCATCTCAAATATGTTAAGGTTCCAGTTTTCTCTGTCAGTGACTAACAACTCCAGTTTCTTGGGCCAAAAATTTTGGAGTCATTTTTTACTATCTTTTTTCCCCCACACCCTACAATTACCCTTGAAGAAGTCATATCAGCCCTATATACAAACTACATCCAGCTTCCAGTCACTTTTCATTGCTTCCCCTGCTGTCTATGACTCTGGTCCAGGAAGTGCAATTCACTGCAGTAGCATCCTCACTGGTCTCCCCTACTTCTGCCCTGGTCCTTCTAATAGTCTTTCCTTAACAGAGCAGCCTGTGTGCTTTCTTTTAAAGTCTTAGATCAGGTCATTTCTCTGTTCATACCCCTCCACTGGATCCACTTTCCCTGAGTGACAGTTGAAGTCCTTATTTATAGCCTAGAAGGTTCCTCATGACAGAGCCTCTATCTGACCACATCTGCAACTCCACACCAGACACACTGACCTCTTTGCCAACAGGATAATGTACTTACCATCCCCTTTGTTGACCTTAAACAGTAGACTACCCCTTATTTCTGCAGCAAAAATGCGTTTATTCAGGATCAACAAAGAAGAGCAATTCAGAAACCACAACTGTGGTGAGCTACATGCAAAGTCTCCCCAGGGAGAAGAGAACTCTTTTATAGAAGAGAAAAGAAAGTTGGGAGGGCTGTAGTAAATGAAGAGTCCACTGGAGGACCTGAGAGTTTTCATTGAGTGAGTTGTGATGCTCTTTCATTGGCTAAGCTCTTTCCAGGCAAGAAGAAAAAGTTTTCCTCTTCTTGGTGGGCTCTGCTATTGTAGTAGGGCAAAAGAGTACCCCCTTGACATTTAAAATAGAAAACTGTATCTTAATTGAGGTTACTGTCTATTAACTTTTACATTCTCTTCCCTAGGTGTCTGCATGGCTTACTTCTAACCTCCTTTTAGTTTCCTCTCAAGCATTACCTGCTCAGGGTACAACTGCCTTTCCATAGTAGTTATTATCATTTGACATATATTTTGCATGTCTATTTTGTTTATTGTCTGTTTTTCCCATAAGAATGCAAAATCTTGTATAAACTTAATATATATTAAATATTTACTACATATTTCCAGTTCTTAAATCTGTGCCTGACACAAAGAAGGTATGCAACAAGTATTTAATGAATGAATGAAAGTATATACATAACGTAAATTATTTCACAAAAATAAATAAGCATTAGAATACCTCAAATAAATTTAAAAGAATCTCGTATGTATATAGTGTTGTCCATGTGTTAGGCTCCAGGTGGTATTTTATAAGTGTGATGTCAGTAAATTTACAGAGCAGGTCCTATGTTATTGGTCTTATTAAACCAATTTATAGGTGAGATATTGTGTAACTAGTCAATAAATGGGGAATATGGGTTCATACTCTGATATGCTGGTCATTCTTTACCCAACATGCCTCTTTAAACTTAAAAAAAGTCACCACTAACAACAGCAACAAAAAAGATTACACCAAAGCTTCGTTTAAAAATGGGCAACTAAATGCCTGGCTAGGATTCCAGCTGTGTGAAAATTATAAATCCCAGCTTTTCAAAGGAAGAAAATTGGGTAGGTCAGGCAAAAACCTGAGCAGAGATTAAACAGACAGCACTCAGCATTCAAACAGACTAAGAGATTATAGTTAGGGAAACTTCTCTGAAGACGCCATCTTCCCTTCCCTGTTGTGGTCATCACTGAAGTGGCAACAGCCAAAAATGAGACTTAATCCCTTTGTGACTTGAGACAAGAGCAAGAACCATAAGGAACATTCCAACTCCCTTTCCCACATTCACATTATTTCTTTCCCTCTTTCCAAAGAGCTGAGACAGGAGTACAACGTCCAATCCATGTGCATCTGAAAGGATGATGAAGTTCAGGTTGTTCAAGGATATTACAAAGGTCAACAATTTGGCAAAGTATTTCAAGTTTTCAGGAAGACATGTGTCATCTACAATGAACACGTACAGCAGGAGAAGCCTATAGCACAACCGTCCACGTGGGCATTCAGTCTAGCAAGGTGGTTAGCACCAGGCCAAACGTGAACAAAGTTGGCAAAAAGAGCTTTGGATGTAAAGCCAAATCTTGCAACGTAAGAAAGGAAAAGGAAGAAATATATGAGAAGATGTGGAAATAAAGTAATCTTATATACAATCTTCATTAATACCTGCTAAAATGAAAACAAAAGCAGAAACAAAAAACCCCAACTCCCTAACCCTACCAGCCATCCCATACTCCCATTGTGCTGAAGGATGAAAAATTGTTTTATGTTCTTGCCTGTTGATTTGTTGTTATCAATTTGCACCAGATGACTGAGATAATCCAAGGCTGCCAGAAATAAAATTAGGGATCTTTTTATTAAAGAGGTCTCTTATTTTGGTGGCTTATAAATAGTAAAGAAGGTCTTCCTTTGCCCTTCTGCTGGCCATGTGAAGAAACATGGGGTTGATTTTACCTCTGCTCTTCTCCAACTCTTTTTTTCTCTGAAAGATGTTTGAAAACTACTATTTAAAAAAATAATTCAGAAAAGTCAAAGAAAGAGGGTAAAAGTCATAGCACACGCCATACACAAGGAAATGTTCTTCTGAAGCATTTGCAGGTAGGTACCAGAAACTTATCAAAACCACCTCAATAAAAGAAACGGTTACATGAGTGACTTTTGAGTATTGAAACTTCAAGTATGTTAGCAAATCAGAAGACCTGTGAAATAAGTGGATATACATTCTAACATCCTGGATGGTCTCTACATAAACAGATTCTAAAGGGACATCTATATAATTAATTCACATTTGGAGTCAAAAGAAGCCCCGTATTGATTCCAAAGGACAATATCTCTCAATGCACACAGATAGTGAGTTATCATTTCTTTGTTTCAGTAACCAAATGTTATTATGGTCAGCTTAATACTAAGATTTGGGTGATAGCTGCAGCTCTCCAGAAACTAGCTCTAAAAGGTGCCAATATCCCAGCAAGCACTTTAAGAAGACTTCAAATTCTATTTGTCTGATCTAAGATTGAATGATATACATATGGGAAAGGATGTTGGCAGGAATTTAGCAATCAGAAGTCTGTGTTTCCTTGCAAAAGACAGTTTGACCATTCCTTTAAAGAGAGCAAGCTATTACACAAAACTAAAACATTTGCTTCTCCATTTACTGGTGAAAATTGTATCCTATTGTCAAATACAATACGTGTTATTATTAAAAATTACATGTCCCTCCTAAACGGCTGAGTTCACCTACATATTTGAGTTAACATATCAACCAATGAAAACAGGCTTGGCCACGAAGTCAATGAAAGTCAAATAAAAGGCCAAACTAAACAGATGAGACACCATGCCCTAAAGATCAACAGCAGAGATCATTGTGAAGTAAGGAGGGTTTAGTCAATTCAGCAAGGAGAATTTGCCATGCCCATCACAAAGCAACTCATTTAAACTACTTAAACACAAATTCTACTGCAAGACTTGTGGGCAGTTAGTTGAATACAACTGGATTTTTTTTTTTACCATATTTCATTAAACTACATTGAATCTTACATGGATATCCTAGAGATATCTTTGAAATTTTTGGTAATAACAATGGTGGCAACGAATCGGTAGCTTTATATTAGTTAAGTTCTTCAACTAACTAAGTGAAAAAAATTAGTTAATTTCAATATTTAAATTGATACTTAATTGTGAGATGTGATATTTAAATGTAAGATGTGATGACAATTATGATGACTGAGATTAAGATAATAATGAACTATTTGTTTTAAAGCAATCTTATTCCAGTATATTCTTCCTAAAATGATTCTACAGTTTTTGAATACTGGGCATTATCTGGACTGGTCTAGAGTTTCAAAGAGTCCACACCTTGTCCATATTTGTCCTTCCTGAGATTTGTCAGAAAGAACTTCCATCCACTAAACTGAAAAGCACAATTTCTTCTCCTCCGTAGCATCATTAGGATTCATTCTGCTAAATATTATAATTAAATACCTGGAAAACCCAAGAGACTCAACCAAAAAGCTATTTAGCCAAGTAGTGAGGCACAAAATTAATATACAAAAGACAACAAATGGCATGAATATATAATGGGTTCAAGTACCCATTTAAAAAAGAAAAGATAAAAGTTACATTAATAAACTTAATAAGAAATGTTAAAACACGACTGAAAACATACAAGAAGTTTTGTACAAAGGGAAGATGTACCTAGTTGGTAAATACCAAAGGATGTCAGTTCTTTCTGAGTTAATTTATAATTTCAACATGAGCCCAATAAGAAAAATATTGACAGTGAGGTTTTTAACATAAGGTAAAGTTATCATTAAGTTTATATGGAAAAATAATTAATCAGAAAGAGGCAGAAAACTGAGGGGTAAAGGGCAATTAGGGCAAATAGCACTATCAGATTTGTTGTTGTTCACTCATTCAGTCATGTCTAACCCCTTGTGAACCCATGGTCTGCAGCACGCCAGGCTTCCAGGTCCATCACCAACTCCTGGAGCTTGCTCAAACTCATGTCCATTGAGTCAGTGATGCCATCCAGCCATCTCATCCTCTGTTGTCCCCTTCTCCTCCTGCCTTCAATCTTCCCCAGCATCAGATCTTTTCCAATGAGTTGGCTCTTTGCATCAGGTGGCCAAGGTATTGGAGTTTCAGCTTCAGCATCAGTCCTTCCAATGAATATTCAGCACTGATTTCCTTTAGGATGGACAGGCTTGATCTCCTTGCTGTCCAAGGGATTCCCAGGAGTCTTCTCCAACACCACAGTTCAAAAGCATCAATTCTTCAGTGCTCAGCTTTCTTTATAGTCCAACTCTTACATACATACATGAATACTGGAAAAAACATAGCTTTGACTATATGGACGTTTGTCAGCAAAATAATGTCTCTGCTTTTGAATATACTGTCTAGGTTTGTCATAGCTTTTCTTTCAAGAAGCAAGCATCTTTTAATTTCATGGCAGCAGTCACTGTCTGCAGTGATTTTGGAGCCCAGGTAAATAAAGTCTCTCGCTGTTTCCATTGTTTCTCCATCTATTTGCCTTGAAGTGATGGGACCAGATGCCATGATTTTCTTTTTTCTTTTTTTGAATGTTGAGTTTTAAGCCAGCTTTTTCACTCTCCTCATTCACCTTCATCAAGGGACTCCTTAGTTCCTCTTCACTTTCTGCCATAAGGGTGGTGTCATCTGCATATCTGAGGGTTTTGATATTTCCCCCAGCAATCTTGATTCCAGCTTGTGCTTCATCCAGCCCAGCATTTTACATGATGTACTCTGCATATTAGTTAAGTAAGCAGGGTGACACTATACAGCCTTAACATACTCCTTTCCCAATTTTGAACCAGTCCATCACTCCATGTCCAGTTCTAACTGTTGCTTCTTGACCTGCATACAGATTTTTCATGAGGCAGGTAAGGTGATCTGGTATTCTCATCTCTTGAAGAATTTTCCATAGTTTGTTGTGATCCACACAGTCAAAGGCTTTAGTGTAGTCAATGAAGCAGAAGTAGATGTTTTTCTGGAATTCCCTTGATTTTTCTATGATCCAAAGGATGTCGACAAATTGATCTCTGGTTCCTCTGCCTTTTCTAAATCCAGCACTATCAGATATTAAAGCATAATGACCTGAACACTAAAACAGTGTGGTAGTAGTTAATCATTACACAAAATGACTGATAGAATATTATACAAAGTTCAAAACTAATTCCAAATGCATACTGCAATTATGAAAATTATGGCATTTCTAATCAGTGGGGAAGAGGTAAACACCTCAATAAATGATGGCCAACTGCCTGTTAGGAAAAGATCTTGGATTCTTAGCACATGCCATTACTCTAGTAAAACCAGAATAAATTTCAAATGAATGAAAGATGTTCCTACAAAATAGTGAGAGCATATAATATTAGAAGAAGTTACAGAAGTTACATTTTAGTATTTCAGCGGAAAATATCTTTATGACTCAAAATGTATAACTCATGAAAGAGAATAATAAATTAACAATATATAAAACTATAAACAATGTCAGATAGTAAATTACAAACAGAAACTCATATCATAGACAAATAATAATCTCCTTAACCTGTGAAGAACTACTGGATACCAATAAAAGACCAACAGTGTAATAGAAAATGGGCAGAAATACCAGGTGGTGCTAGTCATAAAGAACCTACCTGTTGATGCAGGAGACATCAGAGATGCAGGTTCAGTCCCTGGATTGGGAAGATCCCCTGGAGGAGGACATGGCAACACACTCCAGAATCCCATAGAGAATCACAAAGAGTCGGAATTGACTAAAGTGACTTAGCATCCATGCATGGAACTCTGTGTATGTGTGTGTAAGATTTATGTAAATGATGGACAGGGTAAGAGCAAAACTTTTCACTGTATACCTTTACATATATACATATACATATACATATATATATGCATACATATATAATTTGAACTAACTGAACATATGACATTTTATGTCATAGGACCAGGAAAAGATTTTACTTCCCAAGAGGAGCCATTCTTTAGGGCCCTCGTCATAAGCAACCATTTGCACCTGGGGAGAGTGGAAAGTCAGTTAAAACTATCTTCTAACAACAGTCAACAAATGGGACTACATCAAACTAAAAAGCTTATGCATGGTAAAAAAAAACCATCAACAAAACAAAAGGGCAACCTATTGGATGGGAGAAGATATTTGCAAACAATATATCCTATGAGAGATTGATATGCAAAATATATAAAGAACTGATACAGCTCAATATTAAAAAAAAAAAAAGCAATTGAAAAATGGACAGAGGACCTGAATAGACATTTTCAAAGACAGACACATGGTCAACAGGCACATGAAGATGCTCAGCATGCTAATAATCAGGGAAATACAAACCAAAACTATAATAAGATGCCACTTCACACCTGTCACAATGGCTATTATCAAAAAGAGAACAAATAACAATTCTTAGGTAGGCTGTAAAGAAAAGGGAACACTAATGTACTGTTGGTAGGAATGTAAGTTAGTATATCCTCTGTGGAAAACAGTATTGAGGTTCTTCAAAAAATTAAAATTGCAACTGCCAGCAATTCCAGCTCTTGGTATTTATTTGAAGAAAATAAAAACACAAATTCAAAAAGATATGTACCCCCGTGTTTGTTGAAACATTGGTTACAATAGCCAAGATTTGGAAACAACCTAAATGTTCACCAGTACATGAATGAACGATTAAGATGTGGTATATATACAATGGAATATCACTTAACAGTTAAAAAAAAAAGAAAGAAATCATTCCATTTGCAACAACTTGGATAGACCTAGAGAGTATTATGCCAAGTGAAGTAAGTCAGTCAAAGGAAGGCAAATACTGTATAATTTCACTTATGTGTGGAATATAAAAACAGAATAAAAGAATAAAACAGAAACAGACTCATATATACAGAGAACAAACCAATGGTTGCCAGAGGGGGTGGGGGGCAAAGGATGGGAAAAATAGGTCAGAGGGATTAATAGGTACAGACTTCTAGTTATAAAATAAATAAGTTATGGGGATGTAATATACAGCATAGGGATTATAGTCAATAAGATTATAATAACTTTGTATGGTGAGAGATGGTTACTAGATTTACAGTGATCATTTCATGACATATATAAATATGGAATCACTATATTTTATTCCTGAAACTTATATAATATTATGTGTCAATTATGATTCAATTAAAAAACCAAAAACCCACCAAATTAACAGGCAAATAAATAAAACTATCTTCTTCATTGCTAGTGGTCTCTTTCTACTAAAAAGTACACCATCAAAGCTACACATGAGACAGAGGACCAAGTAGAATACATGTTTTACTTACTTCTGCTCCTTTTCCTAAGAGTAAGGGAATTATGCCCCAATATAGTGTATCCTCCTTTAAATCTTTCTCTTCTTTTTAATCTTTTCTAAACATACAAAAAAAAAAAAAAAAAAAAAAAAAACCTCTCAAAAACCCAAAGAACAACAAAAAAAAATGGCCATTCAGTATTTTCCTTGTTTTAGTATATCCAAGCTGCCATAACAAAATGCCACAGACTGGGCTGCTTATAAACAGCAGAAATAATTTATTCCTCATGTCCTGGAACCTGGAAATCCAAGACCAGGATGCCAACCTGACTGGTTGAGGATCCTTTCTGGATCACAGACTTTTCATTGTATCTTCATGCGGAGAAAGGGGTTGAGGATATCTCTGGAACATCTTTTATAAGGATACTAATGCCATTCATGAGGACTCCACCCTCATAACTTAAGACATCCCAAAAGGAAGTGGGAAAATTCTCTTTCAAACTGAATTTAAGGGAGTCTCTGTACTTAAACCTCACCTTCTATTTGTCACCTCTGATTTCACGCCCTGTTTTCACACTAACATTTTACCAACTTTCAAGGTCATTTCTCTCTGGGCCTTAGGATATTATTCACCTAATTCAGCTCCCTAAGAGTTTAACAGTATGCTCTGAATTCTTTTATCATCAATAAGGATATGAAGGAAACCATCCTCATGGCAGGTTTCCACTAATTATCACTTGATTCACTGTCATCATATGAATCACTGGAAACACAGTGATGGCTAACTACTCTTTGTAACTTTGTCAAATTCTTCCATTACCCAGAGGTGCTATAAACCAGACTACTTTAGCTCTTTGGAAGTTTCTTCTCTTATTGATGTGATGCTGTAGCTTTTACTACTTCCTCATATATATATCCACAGACCCTAACCTGCCTATATCGAAACTGATTCAATCTTTTGTCCAGAGGTTTCACTGAAGAATACAGTGTAGGGTAACTATGACAACACTAGTGTGATAAGAGAAGAGCAAACTCCAATAATCTAGAATTTCCTTCAGCCATTGTTTCCAGGGGGAACCTTTAAGACATTTTATGTTGCAACTTGCTTTATATAGTAACAATAATATGAAAGAGATATTCTTGAAATTAAAAGAACTGTATTCAATTTTTTTTTCCTCTCACTTTTTCCACCTGTGTTTTAGTTTGCTTTCAGGACTGGAGTTAGAATAAAAAACAAATTGGTCATGGGAGATAATAATTTTTTAAAAAACAATTTTCATATAATACAGTGGCCAAAAATATTTTAAAAAATAACTATGATAATTGTGGAAGTTGGGTGATAGATATGTGAGAGTTCAATATAATATTCTTCTCCTTTGGTGTATTTTGAACATTTGCTCTAACAAAAAATTAAAATGAGTAAACCTTTAAGTGCATTCTCAATCTCTTTTTGTGTGGTCCATCTTATCAGATATCCTATAAACTACCCTTGGCATCATCCTCCAAATCGGATCTATGTCCAGAGAGAGATATTAAAGTATAATTGAGGTGAAATGTACTAATACTTTATTGTAGTTAATAATTTGATGAGAAAAGCAGAGATAATAGCAAAGTGGTGGTAATCCCTGAAAGCTGGAAACTGGGGGCCACTCAAGTAAGTCGTTGACATTGTTTGCATATGTTTAGAGGAGGAAAGAGGGGACCATGTGTGGCTAACACAAGGGTGATATGAGGAAATAAGATTTTCTTAAAACTCTACATCCAGATGGTAAAGAACATAGAAAAAGAAGCTGAAGAACAAACTCAGGAAGGGCTGATAATGAAAAGCTGAGCTCAGGCAATCTCTGCGTATTATCACATACCCAGAAAAAGGAAAGAAGGGAAAGAGGCTAAAGGAAAGAAAGAGGCTAAAAGAAAGAAGGCTATCATGGGATCCCTGTGAGTGTGATCCCAATGACCCTGAACACACTGAACATTCAGATGCCTGCAAGGACTGTAGTTTTAGCCCGAAACTGAGCCAGGCAGAAAAGGACCCTGCACTTCAAGGATACAGTTTTCCAAAAAGGTTTATCCTCCCTCAGCTTGAGAATGAGGGTAGACTGAACTGGAAAGAAAAGACATTGATTTCAATGGTTTGGACTCAAGGAGAGAGCAACAAATGAAAGAATTGAGATAGCTTGGAGAGATGGCTTAGTGTTTTCAGACTGTACTGAGTTTTAATGAAGCAATATCTTCATCAGTAACTCACTTCATCTATTTATATATTTTTTATTTTTTTAACTGAATTTGTCCAAAAGGATAGTAATGTCAGATGAGGAATTGAACAGATTGGGTACACTGTATTTTGGTAGATATAATGGGAAAGGTATACTTTAGAGCCGGCAAAGGGTTATCTGGCTGTAGAGAAATATTTAGAGGAGAAATCGCTTGCCCCACTCTTGAATCTTTAAGGGTTTGAGAAGGAAGTTTTTTGTTGAAGATAAAGGTAGAGAAAATCCAGCTAAAGTTGCTTTCTGTTTGGGATCTGAATGGCATTTCAACAGCCATTTGGAATTTAGTTGCAAAAGCATAAATAAATTTCTCAAGCCCCTTGTTCTCTTTATAATAGCCCTTTCTCACTTGTGTGCTATTCTTCATTTGACTGAAAAGCAAATTAAGGCTTTATAGTGGCTATCCACAAATGCATAGCAACTTCACAGGTCTGGCTTTATTTATTATTCTCATTTGTGATTTCAGAATTTATGTTGAGAATATACTTAAGAAACTAGCCATAGATGCAAAGGTAGCTGGCATGCCTATTACTTAAGAAAACATGATTAAATTCAAAATCTTCTTCACAAATCTAATGACCTTTAGTGGAGACAAATGCAAATTAAATCACCTAAAGAAAAGAAATATGTTAGATATTTACATAAACATAACAGAATATTATCTGGTAATCATGATATATCTAAAACAATTAAAAAATACTAAAATCTTTATCTTGATCACTAACCAGTTCTTAATCAGAGTGCTGTTTTCTAGAATAGAGCTTTATAGCATAGCTAGAATGAGAAGACAAGGATCTTTTCTTCCTGATGGGGAGAAGTTCAATCAATATGTGTAGTGAGTGACAGAAGGAAAGCCTAAATGTAGTAGGAAAAAGATCATTAATGTGAGGATAGTTCTTAATATTCCTCAAATATCTAGAGAGGAATCATAGATGGTACTCAATCATTTTACATTTGAGTAGAGCGTGCTGCAGAAACAGAGACTTAGTATAATCATGGAACAACTTCTTTATAAAAAGTATGTGATATTTTAATGAGTGAGCATTGTGAAATCTCATCAAAAGATATGTTTGAGTTGAATGACAAATATCCTGTATCTCATGGAGAGATTTAAAACAAGATTTAAAATTCTGTCTATTCCTACAATCCAGGGATTACCTAGAGAATCAAGGATTAATATCATGATTTAATAGAGAATTCTAAAACCCTGGGCACCCATCTAGTTTTGATAAGTTTGTGAATATCAATATTCTAAAGAAAATGTAAGTGTGGTTCAGTTCAGTTGCTAGTCATGTCTGACTCTTTGCGACCCCATAAATCACAGTACGCCAGGCCTCCCTGTCCATCACCAACTCCCGGAGTTTATCCAAACTCATGTCCATCGAGTCGGTGATGCCATCCAGCCATCTCATCCTCTGTCATCCCCTTCTCCTCCTGCCCCCAATCCCTCCCAGCATCAGGGTCTTTTCCAATGAGTCAACTCTTCACATGAGGTAGCCAAAGTATTGGAGTTTCAGTTTCAGCATCAGTCCTTCCAATGAACACCCAGGCCTGATCTCCTTTAGGATAGATTGGTTGGATCTCCTTGCAGTCCAAGGAACTCTCAAGAGTCTTCTCCAACACCACAGAAGCATAATCATCTGATAATAAGATACATAAAGTATCGACCTTAAGTATTCACAAATATATCTGAATCTACTCATAGGAAAAATAATAATATTTAACTTCCAAATTCAAGAGTTGTACAGATGATAAGATAATATATGTGAAAGCAATATAAGAACTATAGAGCATTGCAGATATACAGGCTTCTGTTATCAGTATAAACAGTAATTTTAAAAACAAATTATTCTTATATCTCAATGGCACATATGTAAATCTCTTAACTCTGAAAATGAAACCTTTTACTCTTTGCATAGAACTCTGCAAGGGAATCTATATCTAAGAATTAAAGATGGGCCTGAGGTTAACCATTTAGTTTCATTTATTTTGAAAGTATTTTATGAAAGTATACATTCATACAATAAAGTTCACAAAGTGTATTGCTCAAAGAATATTTAGTATTTTTAGTATTATAAATGAATATATCAATGTAACCACCATCAAAGGCAAGATATAGAACATTATCAACATCCTAGAATATTCCTTCATGCCTCATTCCAGTAAACTATTACAAAGATAACCACTATTCTGAATTTAATTACTGTTGATTTGTTTTAATTGTTTTAGAAGTTCATACAAATGAAATAATACAGTAAGTATTGTTTGTGTCTGGCTTATTTGGCTTAACCTTATTTCTATGATAGTCATAGTTGTTGTTGCATGACGCAGTTGTTCATTATTTTTATTGCTGTATGTTATTTCACTTTTAGAATATACCAAAACAGAATCCCTTTTGGAATGGCACTCTGAAAATCTCCTCTCCTATAAAAACAACGAGAACACTACTAAAAATTGTTGAAATAAAAATTTTCAGAACTCTGGAAATAAGCCAAAGATTTGAAGCAATCTGAAGAGCAATTTATTCAAGAAAAACAATTTAATTGTATAGATATAGTGAGCTTTGTGACATTTTAACTTGCTTTATTTTGATTCCCTCTCCCCAGGTCCATGGTAACCTTGAAAATAAGCAGCCTCACACCATGGTAGCTGTGAAAAGCACCCTAGTAGACACTGAAGGGGCAGAATGGATTTGGAGATCCCCAGAAGTCCTGTCAATTGTTAGTATTTGACCTGTCTGAAAACTTCCTGGAAAAGCCCCATTCATGAGGCTTGTCTTTAGTTCGCTTACCCAGAGTTTGCTCAGTCACTGAGGAGAGAGCTCTGTCCCCAGGGCACTGTCAAAGACATTCAACAGCAGTTGTTTAAAACAGAGATACCATTTGAGACAAGTAAGAGGCTTGCCAAAAATCTTTAAAGGGAACTCTGGAAAACAGATGTCTATAGTGGGCTTTGAGAAGTTTCAACATATTCCTGAGGGGCCTAGAAGACCACATGCATATACAAGGCTGTGTGTATGCCCCAGAAAAACCACAGCAGACTCTATTCTCTCACCTCTAGCACAACCCAAGAGTCTGTGCAAACAGGGAGTGAAGACTAACGCAGAAATAAAATGCCAGAGCACTGAAGGCATGCCTCAACGCAAGCACACACAAAGCCACTGGGAAAAATCTCCACCTCAAAAGAACTGACTCAAATTTGTTCCTTTCTCTAGCTGACTAATATTCCATTGTATGTATGTACCCCAACCTCTTTATCCATTCATCTGTCAGTGGACATTTAGGTTGCTTCCATGTCCTAGCTATTGTAAATAGTTCTGCAGTGAACATTGGAGTACATGTGTCTTTTTGAATTATGGTTTTCTCAGGGTATATGCCCAGTAGTGGCATTCCTGTGTCATATGGTAGTCTTATTCCTAGTTTTTAGTTACTGTTACTGTAACTAAAGTACTGTTACTGTAACTATGTTACTGAAGTAACATATTGTTACTTCACCCCTTGATACAAACAAATCATAATCAAACTGTCAAAAGATAAAGTAAAAATGTACTTTTGTTTGTAATGCTTTTGTTCCCCTATATGAATTAAAAGATATATACACAGATTATAAAATCATATTGATGGACTTAGTATATAAAAATATGATTTTTATGACAATTATAGCACAAAAATTGGGGTGAGAAAATGAGCTACAGTGGAGCAGAGTTTTTGTACATTATTGAAATTAAGTTAGTATTAATCTGAAGTAGATGGTTTTAAGTTAGTATGTTAATAGTAATGCCCATGGCAACTATTAAAACACTCAAATAATACAATAGAAAAAACAAGGGAGTTAAAGTAATACACTAGAAAACATCTAACCTGAAGACTGCAGAAAGGGAAAAAAGACATAACACAGAACACAAATAACAAAATGGTAAATGTAAATCCTACCTTACCAGTAATTACATTAAATGTGAATGAATTAAGCATTTGAAGCAAGAAAATATTGGAAAAATGGATTTTAAAAAACAATCCCAACTTTATGTTGTCTATAAAAGACATATGTTTGATTCAAAGAACAAAGAGGTTGAAAATAAAAGAATAGGAAAACAATCTCTTTGGTTACTGTAATCAAAGAGATCTAGTAACCAAAAGAGACCTAGAGTAGTATACTAATATGAGACAAAATAGATTTTAAGACAAAAATGGTTACTAGAAACAAAGAAGGGCATTTTATAATAATAAATGGATCAATCCCTCATAATGATGTAACAATTTAAAATATATACACACCTTGCAGCAGAGCTCCAAAATACATAAAGCAAAGCCTATGGAATTTAAGAAAGAAATAGACAATTCAAAAACAATTGTTTGAGACATTAATACCCTACCTTCAATAATGGATAGAACAGAAAGAGAAAAGAACAAGAAAATTGACAAATGCAATGATGGTATAAGACAACTAGACCTAAAATACATCCATGGAACGTTCTATCCAGCAACAGCAAAATTCACATTCTTTTCAAGTGCACATGGAATATTTCTCTCGGGTAGACCATATGTTAGGCCATCAGACAAGCCACAATAAAGTTAAAATGATTGAAATCATAGGATATATGTTCTTTGGACACAGTTTAATAATATTAAAAATGAATAACAGAAATTTGAGAAGCTACAAATATGTAAAAATTAAATAACATACTCCTAAACAATAGATAGATTTTAAAAGTCACAAGGAAAAGTAGAATATATTTTGAGATGAATGAAAATGAAAACACAACTTACTAAAACTTATGCAGTGAAAGAAGTGCTCAGGGAAAAATTTATAGTTATAAATGCCTAGATAAAAGAAAAGAAATATCTCAAATAAATAATCAAATCTTCCACCATAACAAACTAGAAAAAGTAGAGCAAACTAAATTCAGAATAAGCAGAAAGGAAAAACAAAGATTAGAGAGGAAATAAATAAAACAAGGAACAGAAAAATAGAGAAAAGCAGTGAGACTAAAACTTGATTATTTGAAAATATCAACAAATTGTCAATCCTTTGGATCGATCAAAAAAATTAAAGAACCAAGAAAGAAGACTCAAATTACTAAAATTAGAAATGAAAAATGGGCTGTTTATACTGATCTTACAGATATAGGAAAGATTATAATGGAACACTATGAACATTGTATGCCAACAAATTAGATAACCAACATGAAATGGACAAAGTACAATAAAGACACAAACTACTGAAATATTTTTAGTCTCTGTAACATCATTATTCACATATTTAAGACTTTATTATTAGGTGAAGTATTTTAAAATTTATTTTAAAAAATTAAACGTAAAATCTTGATCCCTTTGTGATTATGAAGCACATATTTTCTTCTCTAATATTAGTTTTTGCCCTAGAATTTGCTTTACCTGATATGAGTATAGTTTTACATTGTTTTCTTTTGGTTATTATTTCATGTTATATTTTTCATAGCGATGACTTTATACATTTAAGAGCCCTTATATTTAAGGTGTACCTCTTATAAGCAACATACAGTTGGCTGTTGTTTTCTGTCCACTTTGACCATCTTTTTCATTTAATGGGAGTGTTAATCCAACTAAGTATAATTTTTGCTGTATTTGGATTTAAATCTACCTTCTTACTGTATGTTTCATATTGTACCATCTTCTTTTAGATTAATCAAATGTTTATTATTCCATTTGCCACATTTATTAGATTGTTGGGCTTCCCTGGTAACTCAGATGATAAAGAATCTGCCTGCAATGCAGGAGGCCCAGGTTTGATCCCCAGTTTGGGAAGATTCCCTGGAGAAGGGAATGGCTACCCACTCCAGTATTCCTGCCTGGAGAATTCCATGGATGAGGAGCCTGGCAGGCTACAATCCATGGAGCCTCAAAGAGTTGGACACAACCGAGTGCCTAACACTTTCACTTTTCATTAGATTGTTAGTGATTTATTTGTTATTTTGTTGGTTATCATAAATAAGAAATGCCAACATTCATCCTTTGCTTGTTACAATCTACTTGAAGTAGTATACTTACACTTCTTGGATAACACTTTTAGTGTTGTCATTTATTTTCACTCTGCATACATTTTAAATTACATAATATATCACTGCTATTATTTGTGTAGATTTACTAATATACCCTTCCCTGTATTCTTAGCCTTTTCTTGCAGTTCCATGTATAAACCTGAAAAAAATTCTTTTAGGCTTTCTTTTACAATAGATCTAGTAGTAACAAATTCTCCCTTCTTTTGTTTATCTGAAAATATATTTATTTCACATTCCCTTCTGAGGCTCTTTTACGAGTATAGAATTTTGAGTTGGTGTTATGTTCTTTCAGAACTTTAAAGCTACCATTCATTAAGACAACTTTAAAGATGTCTTCTGGATTCCATTGTGTCTGTCAGAGAAGTTGGACTTAAATTTATTTTTGCTCCTTTGAAAGTAATGTATATATATATATTTTTTTTCCTCTGACTACTTTCAACATTTATTTTTATCATTGTCTTCCAGATGTTTGATTATGATACTCTGGGTATAGTTTCTTTGTATTTCTCCTGTGGTGTTATGGGGCTTCTTGAACTTAAGACTTCTTGTCTTCCATGAGTTTTATAAAGGTAGTTGCCAACAGTATTTAAAATGTTGCTTTTGTTCAAATCATGCTCTCCTATTGGTGTATCAGACTTTTAAACTCTGTTCCACATAGCTCTTATTCTCCTCTATTTTCCACTTCTTTTAGTCTCTATACTTAAATTTAAATATTTTGGACACCTTTCTCTGTTAAATTCACTATTCTTTTCTCTGATGTACCTAATCCATTGTAAGCTCATCTTTTAATTTTAGATCTTGTAATATCTTGTTCTAGCATTTCCATTTGGTCCTGTTTTTTACACACTTGCTAAGCTTTAAATTGAATGCTGAACACTGTGTGAAAAATTGCAAAGACTCTACACGAAGTTACCTTTTTCCAGAAAGGATTTAACATGCCGTAGTCATGTATTATATGGACTTATTACATCCCTCCAACTGAGGCTGGATTTTAGACTTTTTAGCCTCATCAACTTCCAGTTTGTTCTAACTCTTAAAGCATAACCTTTAATTTTTAAGGAGTAGACTTCTTGGTTTTCTTATGAAATCCTGAAGTGTTTACTTTGGTTCTTGCATGTTGATGGTGTCTAAATTTTCATCTTTTTCGCTTAAGCTCTCCAAGACTGCCAAAAATCTCAGCTCACTCTTTTACCTCTAAGCTTTACTTTACACTTAGTTTCTCCACATTTTACCCTGCTCGGTTTAGGAGACAGCACATTCTGTAAGAGGAAATTGCACAGAAATCTGGGCTTCCTCCTCTGTGGTTTTCTCAACTTCTGGATCTTAGTCTTTCAAGTTCTAATCACTTTGTTAGACTCAAACTTTAATATCTGTTTCCCTACCCCAGCGGGACTGCCATAAGCCCAGGCTGACACTTTCTAGCCTCTATTGCTGATGCCACAAATCTACAAATACATAAGTGAAATTTTGAGGTGAATGTGGAGCTCATTCATTATAGTTTTTTCCACTCTGGGATCTTGGTTCCCCCAGTTCAGTTTAGTTCCCTGTCGATCACCAACTCCTGGAGCTTACTCAAACTCACGTCCATTGAGTCAGTGATGCTATTCAGTCATTTCACCCTCTGTCATCCCCTTCTCCTCCCGTCTTCAATCTTTCCCAGCATCAGGGTCTTTTCCAATGAGTCAGTTCTTCACATCTGGTGGCCAAAGTATTGGAGCTTCAGCTTCAGCATCAGTCCTTCCAGTGAATATTCAGGACTGATTTCCTTTAGGATGGACTGGTTGGATCTCCTTGCAGTCCAAGGGACTCTCAAGAGTCTTCTCTAACACCACAGTTCAAAAGCATCTGTTCTTCAGCACACAGCTTTCTTTATAGTTCAATTCTTACATCCATACATGACTGCTGGAAAAATCATAGCTTTGACTAGACTAAAAGCCGTAGCTTTGATTAGGTTCCAGCAGTACTGGCCTCCTTAGTTCCTGTTTAGTGACTTCATACAATTGCTTTACATACTTTTAAATAGTTGTTCTCAATAGGAGAGTTAAAGTAGTATAAGCTCTTCTATCATAGCCAGAAGTGGAAGTTGAACCATTTACTTTCAATCTGCAGTTTTCCTTAATCTCTACTTTCAGGATAATCTTCTCAGTTGTGGTTTTAAAACTGCAAAGTTAAAACTGAGTCAGAAAAATTATGTACTAGGGTGGACTTGAAATTAGAAAATAAGTCAGGAAAGCATCTATTCAAATATTAAATAAAATTTGTACAATTGCTGTTTTTCTATGATTAGCCTAAATCACAAAGGGAAGATGGATTCCTGAGTTACGTAGGTATTTATCTAATACTGCAAATTCACTGTTCTGTGTATCCCAGGTCTAATGTCAGTATTGAAAAACAAAAACAAAACATCTTTTTGGTTTCAAAATACAAAATGTAGTGCCTTTTTATAACATATTTTTCATTACTTTTTGAGTGTGTAGCATATATATTCTCCTTACAAAAAGGTGGGGTTGAAAAACAATTTGGTGGCTTTTTTTTTTTTTAAATAAGAGAAGTAGGTCTCTCTACTATGTACCATAGGCCTTCTGGATGGGACATGCTCCATTTAGAGCTCTGTTTCCTGCTTGGAGGGACAATTAAAATGCTTGCTACTTGAGAAACATTATGGCTCATTGGACTAAGCTTTGAGTCAGTCATTTGGAGTTATAATCCTGCTTCTGCTACTGATTCAATTTGTGCCCCTGGGCAAGCTATTTAACCTTTGTATTTGTTCACCTGAAAAATGAGATAAAATTATTACTTATTTGCAAGAGTAGCTAGTAATAACTGATTTTGGATGTGAAAAAATGCATGTAACATATTTTGACCAGTTAAGATTACTACAAACATTCCTACAATTGTTTCCCCTGAAGCCTCAGTAGTGCTTTGATTAAAATTTTTCTGATCTAAGTTAAAATGAAGCACAATAAAGTGCAGTTAAGTGTTTTGCTTAATTTGCATGCTTAAACAGGTAGGAAAATCCCATATAGTTCAGCCTGAGAAAACAAAAATATTTTTAAAATAGAGAAAAAAATGATCTTTCTTTTCTCCACTGTTTTTTTTTAATTGTAAAAGGTGTTATATATTATACACATATACTATTCCCTATTGCCAATTGCAAAAATTCACATTTATACACAGTAATAACAATGAACTCACATCTATTATTTTCCTTTTCCTATTTATAATTTTTCAGAAATGGAGTTTTAGTAATAATTATTCTTAATTTTTATGATAATTTCATCTCAGCACAGACTGTTTTAAATGCTCTCACCATATTATAGAAGGGAAATGTTCAAATCACACATTTGAATGGAACTTCATCTTACTTTGCAGTGAATGCTTTTGAGAAACTATGAAGACTGAATGTTTTGTATACAGAGAAAGTTAAAATATACTTATTAAAATATACTTGGAAAAGTGCCATTGAAAGATAACCTTAAAAAGAATGCTTTTAAATATTTAATAAATTATCCTTAATTTATTTGATAAACTTGAATTTAATTTAAAATAGAAAACAATAAATTCTCTCTCTTTAATATAAGCCTCCATTTACCTGCTTCTAATATATTTGTAATTTCTCTGAGACTCAGGTTTTTTTCTTATCTATGAAACAGTAATAATATTACCAAGGCTACTTACTTACTTCACAAAGTTGTAATGAAAATTAAGTGAGAATATATATGATATTCTTTAAAAATAATTTATTTTGTTAAGATAATGTTGAGGAATGCTGTCATTGAACAGTTCCAAGTAACATCTTGGTATTCTCAAAGTCTTAATATTTTTCAGTTCAGTTCAATTCAGTTCAGTTGCTCAGTTGTGTCTGACTCTTTGTGACCCCATGGACTGCAGTATACCAGGGTTCCCTGTCCATCACCAACTCCCAGAGCTTGCTCAAACTCATGTTCACAGAGTCGGTGATGCCATCCAAACATCGTATCCTCTGTCATCCCCTTCTCCTCCCTTCAATCTTTCCAAGCATCAGCATCCTTTCCAAAGAGTCAGTTCTTCACATCTGGTAGCCAAAGTATTGGAGTTTCAGCTTCAACATCAGTCCTTCCAGTGAATATTCAGGACTGATTTCCTTTAGGATGGACTGGTTGGATCTCCTTGCAGTCCAAGGGACTCTCAAGAGTCTTCTCCAACACCAAAGTTCAAAAGCATCAAATCTTCGGCTCTCAGCTCTCTTTACAGTCCAGCTCTCACATCCATACATGACTACTGGAAAAAACCATAGCTTTCACTAGGTGGACCTTGGTCATTAATGTCTTACAGTAGTTTTTGTTATACATTGATATGAATTAGCCATGGCTTTACATGTATTCCCCATCCCAGTCCCCCCTCCCACCTCCCTCTCCACCCGATCCCTCTGGGTCTTCCCAGTGCACCAGGCCTGAGCACTTGTCTCATGTATCCAACCTGAGCTGGTTATCCGGCCAAAGAACTCAACAGACATTTCTCCAAGGAAGACATACAGATGGCTAACAAACACATGAAAAGATGCTCAACATCACTCATTATCAGAGAAATGCAAATCAAAACCACAATGAGGTACCATTACACGCCAGTCAGGATGGCTGCTATCCAAAAGTCTACAAGCAATAAATGCTGGAGAGGGTGTGGAGAAAAGGGAACCCTCTTACACTGTTGGTGGGAATGCAAATTAGTACAGCCACTATGGAAAACAGTGTGGAGATTTCTTAAAAAGCTGGAAATAGAACTGCCATATGACCCAGCAATCCCACTTCTGGGCATACACGCCAAGGAAAAATGTCTCTGCTTTTTAATATGCTGTCTAGGTTGGTCATAGCTTTTCTTCCAAGGAGCAAGCGTCTTTTAATTTCATGGCTACAGTCACCACCTGCAGTGATTTTGGAGCCCAAGAAAATAAAGTCTGTCACTGTTTCCCCATCTATTTGCCATGAAGTATTGGGACTGGATGCCATGATCTTCCTTTTTTTTGAATGCTGAGTTTTAGGCCAGCTTTTTCACTCTCCTCTCACACTTTCATCAAGAGGCTCTTTAGTTGTTTTTCACTTTCTGCCATAAGGGTGGTGTGTCATCAGCATATCTGAGGTTATTGATATTTCTCCTGGCAATCTTTTTTCCAGCGTGTGCTTCAACCAGCCTGGCATTTCTCATGATGTACCCTGCATATAAGATAAATAAGCAGGGTGACAATATACAGCCTTGATGTACTCTTTTCCTAATTTGGAACCAGTCTGTTGCTCTATGTCCAGTTCTAACTGTTGCTTCTTGATCTGCATATAGATTTCTATGAGGTTGGAATGAAAACTGACCTTTTCCAGTCCTGTGGCCACTGCTGAGTTTCCCAAATTTGCTGGCATATTGAATGCAGCACTTTAACAGCAGCATCTTTTACTCACCAGCATAATCTTTGTCACCATTCTAGGTGCTTTCAACATTCCTGCAAATGACCCATCCAGGTTCCTGGACTCTTTGATATCCAGTTTCCTCATTTCCACATTGCCAGTGACTTTTTTTTTTCTATCACTGCCATGGTAAATCCCTGGTCACTGTCATCACAGCTCCCCTCCAACACATTGAATCCTTATCCTTAGACTATCACTTCAGTTCAGTTCAGCTGCTCAGTCGTGTCTGAATATTTGCAACCCCATGGACTGCAGCAGACCAGGCTTTCCTGTCCATCACCAACTCCTGGAGCTTACTCAAACTCATGTCCATTGAGTCAGTGATGCCATCCAACCATCTCATCCTCTGTCGTCCCCTTCTCCTCCCGCCTTTAATCTTTTCCAGCATCAGGGTCTTTTCCAATGAGGCAGTTCACATCTGGTGGCCAAAGTATTGGAGCTTCAGCTTCAGCATCAGTCCTTCCAGTGAATATTCAGGACTGATTTCCTTTAGGATGGACTGGTTGGATCTCCTTGCAGTCCAAGGGACTCTCAAGAGTCTTCTCCAACACCACAGTTCAAAAGCATCAATTGTTCCATGCTCAGCTTTCTTTATAGTCCAATTCTTACATCCATACATGACTATTGGAAAACCATAGCTTTGACTAGACAGATCTTTGTTGTCAAAGTAATGTCTCTGCTTTTTAATATGCTGTCTAAGTTGATCATAGCTTTCTTCCACGGAGCAAGCGTCTTTTAATTTCATGGCTGCTGTCACCACCTGCAGTGATTTTGGAGCCCCCCCCAAAATAGTCTCTCACTGTTTCCATTGTTTCCCCATCTATTTGCCATAGATGCCACGATCTTAGTTTTCTGAATATTGAGTTTTAAGCCAACTTTTTCACTCTCCTCTTTCACTTTCATCAGGAGGCTCTTTAGTTCTTCTCTGCTTTTCTCCATGAGGGTGACGTTATCTGCATATCTGAGGTTATTGAGCTATCCTTCTAGCTCACTTGCTTAAATATCTGCCAGGAAGCAACGATTGCTCTGAGTGGTGTCAAACTTCTAATCCATTACCCCATCGCTTCTTTCTATCCACAACAGCCTATTCTAGACTATATGACTCAAATTCCATTATTCATTGTTCCAATGACTACCATAACAACTTCCATAACTTCCTTGTTTCTCTCTTCCTTAAAATTGCTTACTTAAATCCAGCCATTTAAGAACTCAATCATCTGCCTTTTCTGTGCCTGCCAAAAATGATGTGTTCTGGGAAGTAACTACACAGTTGGGCAGACTAGAGTCGTGATAAATATGATCTCCAACCTCAAATGGGTGCTCAAGTTTGGCAATTTTACCCTAATACCTCTCTCTCTGACCTGCAATTAGGATGATTTTGTAACTTTTCATCATGCCCCTTCCACTTTGAGTTGAAAACCTTGCTTTATATCAATATTTGAGGCAATTTAGAGCTCTCAGTGGAGAATACCATCACCCTTCGGTATCTAGTTCTACAAGCTCACCTGTTTCTGCTTGCCCTTTCTTCTCCCTCCTGCCTTAATATGGCTTCTGCTGAAACCACTGTCAAGGAGAGCTATTCTCTCCATGATGCCACATCCAATGGCCCTTATTTATTCACTTTTAAATTTACTTATGTCTTTCTAGATATTAATACTATTGCTATTTCCCTTTTACAAAACACTTTCATGTATGACATCTCTCTGTCTTGGTTTTTATCTCATCTCTATGGCTTTTTCATTACTTTTTCATCCCATTTCCTGGCTTTTAATCCTCTACTTACTAGATTTCTTTTTTCTGTCCACTAATTATTTAGAGGCTCTCATTCATTTCCATGGCCTTAAATACCATTTGAGTGCTGACAATTCCCAAATTTATATCTTTGAGATTGCATGTCCCTCCAAACTTCAGTTACCCACATCCAATTTCTTACACTACATCTCCATTTGTATGTCTCACAGCATCTCAAATTTAACACTTTTAAAATTGAAACCTTCCACTATTAATGTCTCTATTCCCTTCCCTATAATGTATCTCTCCCCTTAAATCTTGCCCAGGGCAACAAATGAAACTATTGCTGCTCATTTGCTGGAGATGAAAAGTAGGAGTCATCCAGTTCATCAGCAAATCCTGTTGATTCCAAAATACATCTTGAATCTTTCTACCCCTTTCCATAATAGTTCATGGTACCATAATCTGCTTAATGCAGCATCATGCTAACTAGCTGCTCTCTATGATAATTTCTTGCAACCTGTTCTCCATTTAAGAGCAAGAGTAATCTTTTAAACATAAACCAGACCATATAACTACCTTAATTAAAATCCTCCAATGGGAGAGACATGGAGCACAGGCTTGTGGACACTGGAGGTGGGAAGAAGGAGAGAGTGAGACGTACGGAGACAGTAACATGGACATTTACATTACCATATGTAAAATAGATATCAATGGAAATTAGCTGTGACTCAGGGAACTCAAGCTCTATAACAACCTAGAGGGACAGAATGGGAAGGAGATGGGAGGGAGGTTCAAGAGGGAGGGGACATATGTATACCTATGGCTGATGCATGTTAATATTTGGCAGAAGCCAGCAACATTCTGTAGAGCAATTATCCTTCAATTAAAAAATAAATAATTAAAAAAATGCTCCAATGGCTTGATGCTTCGCTTTGAATAAACTCCAAGAACCTTATTTTGACCGATAAGATCTTGCAGTCTGGGGCCTCTTTCCCTCTCTCTCTTTCGTACACTCTTTTCACTGCCACAAGAGCCTTTCCAATTTCTTGAACATATTGTAGGTTTTGTACATACTGTTCCTTCTTAACTAGCTCCTCTCATAGCTATCTCCTTTTCATCTTGCAGGTTTCAGTTTAAATGCCACTTCCTTAGTAAGTCCTTCCTGAATCATCCTCTTATATAAGAACTCTCTTCATATCTAATACTACCGTTCTTGTTCTGTCTCAACATCCTGTCAATTTTTATAAATAATCCTTCCCATTTGACAATTATTTGCTTACTTGCTACTTTTCTGTCTTCTTTATGTTACTGTAAGCTCAATGAGTGCAGAGATTATATCCATTTCATTTATCATTATACAATCAACATCTCACACAAATCTTATATGTAATAATTATGTCAAATAAATGAATAAAGATGGACAATATAGTGAAAATGATTCTTATGTAGTCGTGCATTATAGAATATTTTAGGACTATTTTAGAACTAAGCATCAAAGTCTTATTTAAATTTTAAGTATTTGTCAAAATGGAGGAAGGGCACTGTTTTTGAGAAAGTCTTGGGTTTATAGCCTATTCTCTATTTCAGTGCCTTTCAAATTGTTATTTGCCAAATTTACAATCTATGAGATTTTTTTTGTTATAAAATACAATTATGTTGAATTAATAAAAACATGAAATAAAAATAAAAATAAAAAATATAAGCCCTTTATTATTACCTTCAGTGAAGTAAAATTATTCTGTCAATTTTCTACAAAATGTAAATGGTTGTTGTCAATGTCTATGCTAGTCTCACTGAAGATCAGTAACAGTTTGAGATTAACACTGTTTGAGAACTTCACTTTTGAGTAGTTTTGTTTTACTTCAACTTGAATGACTTAAGTCCTTGGCATTGTTTTACATAGTGTATCTCAAAGCCTCAACTATTCTTTGTATTATGAATAATAGATGAAAACTACTAGAAATAAAATAGTTTAAAAAGTAAGCAATAAAAAAGTTGTAGCATTTATAAAATAGTCATAAAATTTAGAAATAAAATAGAAAACCATTAGAAATAAGAGAGAAAACTAAGTCCTCTGTCATGTATATAAATTGGAGGGTGGGGGAAAAAGTCATCCCTAAATTTTAAACCTGTTCTATTTCCCACTCATTTACCGGATTTTGAACAAGGTGACAGTGGGAGAAAAAGTCAAATGTTACCCTTGGGATGATCTTCCCTCATAGCTCAGTTGGTAAAAAATCTGCCTGAAAGGCAGGAGACCTGGGTTCGTTTCCTGGGTTGGGAAGATCCCTTGGAGAGGGAAATAGCACTCCACTCAAGAATACTTGAGTGGAGAACACTGCAGAATTACTGGAGAATCCTATGGACAGAGGAGCCTGGCATGCTACAGTCCATGGGGTCACAAAAGTCAGACATGACTTAGAGACTCAACCACCACCCTAGGATATTACAGAGAAACCAATTGGTTGTTGAGATTTTACTACTAGCTGGGTTGGTATAGCTTTTTTTATCAAAGTGCTGGATACCTTATTTCCATCATAGCTAGTTTCTCTTCTCTTTCCTGACCTAAAACATTCTGTCTTAATGTTTTGTCCCTTAGCCATTTCCACATCCTTATTCTTCTCAGTACATGTCTTTTGCCTGATTGGCACAATGCAATGCCATGGATATGTAGAAAAGGAAAGTTACAGTAGCAAAAGCTAGAATATTCACGGAAGATAAGATTATTATCTGCCTTCCTCTGACTTATCAAGTTACTAAGTTTGTTCCGCTTGTACTATGCCTTACAGCTTAGGTATATAACAAATTCATTACTTGTGCCACTTCAGGAATGTCCATGTTATTTGAACACAGGAGTAGATTTTTACAGTAGGTGAAAGCAGCAGAAGTACTTTAAAATCCTTCATTGAAGGGGAATCCAATATCCTTCATTCTCCAAAGGGATCTTGTCATCTTCCTGAAGATGAAGAAAGAGAAATTTGGCATGTCTTCCTTATTTGTGGCTGTTGGTATATCTAAAGACAGGCGAACAGCTTAAGGTGAATTTCCTCACAATGTATGGCATACTACCCAGTCTCAAAGGCGAGGTCAATTCCAGCCCAGTTCATTTGCAGCCTTACCTTGGAGTTGGAGATTTAATCTATGTGTTTTTGAGCCTTGTGAGTTTCAAGCATATGAAACAATCAACTTTGTTCAGGAAGCAGTGTTCGATTCTTTTACCTGTTTCCTCATCCAGTCAACACACACTTGAATCTCTAAGGTAAATTGGCTTCTTGAGTGTCTTCCAGTTGGGAAGAAGTGGAAGTTCAATTGAACTCCTGTCAGGACTGTGGACTTGAAATTCTTAGCACTGCAGTGACTGTAAGCCTCGGTATCAGGTTTGAGTGATGTTAGCTAAAGCTGTTTAACGCGTGATTGTCTAAAGCTCAGGCAAACCAGAATTCCTTTCATGTTTCCTTTTCCTTTTCTTTCCTTCCTTCCTAAATCCAGTTTGTTCAGCTTGCATTGTTAGGAAAGTGTTGGATTCGTAGATAAGAAAAGGTGATTATAGAAAATAGGAAGGAAAGAGGGGCAGCAGTGTTAGCTGCAGCTGCCTCGATCTTTCTAAGCTTTGGAATTCAAGTGGGAATTAGTCATACTCTCAAATCTTATTCTGTTAAAAATTTTTTGTAAAAGTTTTTTGCACTTGCAAACTAAATATTTCTAAAAATGAAAGAAACTAGCCAAAAATGAATTTCTGGTTCGTGTGAACTGGGATAGTCAATATTAAGTTGATACCTGGTATCAAAGTTAGTTTGTTGTCTTTAGAAACAACATAAAATAGAATACTTTCATTATTCCTAGGTTTCAAAAATTTTTTATTAAAATACAGGTGATTTACAATGTTGGGTTTCAGGTATAGAGCAAAGTGATTCATACTCACACATAGCTTATTACAAGATACTGAGTATAGTTCCCTGTACTACACAGTAGATTCTTGTTGGTTTCTATTGTATTTTAGATTTTTTTTCTTTTTTTTAAATGCAGAGGGTGGGAATGAACACACATTCAGGAACAAAATGGATAACTACTGTTACTGGATGTTAACAATTTCTACCAAGGAGCTATTTTAACTCTTTATTAAAGAATAGTCTAGTGAAGACTTTGACTTGTTGCTCATTTTTCATATTATGGAAAAATATTTTTCATCTTCTGTTGCATTCTTATACTGGAAATTTGGGTGGTAAGATAAGGAATATTTTTTCAAGTTTTAGTCCTATTGCTAGTCATTCCTGTTATTCCACTTGCTCTGGTTTCACAATTTAAGAAATACTGAGGTAATGCAGAGATAAGACAACAGTGGGGCCTGACTCAGGGCATAACTAACATCAAATTCTTGAATGAACTAAATAAAATACAGTCTTCCATTCTAGAAGAGTTAGTGGCAAATCTTAATCAGAGAATGGAAGGTTTCTATTTATTCCTCTGACCAGTTCATAAAGTCCAAAGAACTACACGAGACCATTTAGACACTCTGAAGACCAACTAGTGACTTTTCTTAACTGTTGCACAATATCATTCAAATTCTGAGCATCAGGACTTGAGAACTGGAAATCTTGGAGAGGGTTTAAAGAGCCACAGTGATTACTAATAACCTTGACAAGTTGTAGAAATGGGCAGGTAATTACAGGATGAACTTAATAGAAACACAGTAATTTAGAGGAAGAGAAAAATAAGACACTAGAAATACAACAGAGAAGGCTTGGCTTTGTGGGGAAATGTGGGAATTAGTAAATCACAAGTACAACATGAATTAGCCATATAAAAGAGATGTTTTATTTATTTATTAATAAAACACCAAAACTTGTAGATTACATGTGGGAATATTGTATTTAAGAAAAAGGCAGTTATTCCCTAGTCACATATAATTATTCACATTAAGCACCTATCACGTCAGGCTTGACACTGAACGCTGGCATAAAATGGGGAAGCAGACATAAGACTTGCACCTACACCAAGCTCGCTGAAGTGTGGTAAATAACAAAGCTGGTACCTTTAATACTCTCTTCGGTTTGTATTCTGTAGCCAGCTTCGACTATAGCAACTACTATGAACTCCCTGAGGTAGAGATCCTACTTCTACATTTTGGATCCCATTCCGTGCCTGGCATAGCATCTTTTAAGAAATCAACTTGGATTCAGGGGTAAAAATAAGCCCGAAACGAACTAAAATTCGAAAAAGTAAACACTAGTCTGATCAAATATGTCGATCAAAATTTGCAGGTTTTCTCTTCAGCAAGTAATAGATACTTGAGAACCTATTATATGCAGAACAGTTCTCAACAATGCTTTGTGTACAAAAGGGAAGGAGGGAATGGATTCACATTGCACATCACGGTAATTGCCGTGGAAATCCTGGCCGGGTGGATAGCCCATCCTCCTCGAGTTCCACCCGCCTCCCAACTCCTTTTCTTTCCCTTTTAACCGAAATATAAAATGCGTAAAGCAAAAGCCACAGGGGCAGGACGCACTACTGGGGGTACAAACACCAGCTCCCGCAGGTCGGCAAGTGCGGAGGACCCAGTCCCACCCCGGCTTCCCGGCGCCCGAGATCTAAGAGCGGACGAGGCGTCCCCCCAGAGGAAAGATAGGGCGCCGCAGACGCCAGCCCCGCCCCGCCCCGGGTCCTGTTCCTCTCGGGCTCCCCTGACCATTCGGGCGTGCGCTCCGCTGAAAGGTCAGTGGAGCACGATCAGGAAACCATGCACTCGAGACCCCAACAACATTCACTTCCCAGCCATTCGAGCCCCACCGCCCAGCAGGCCAAGCAGGCCGGACGACGAGGCCTCGCGGTAAAGAGCCTCCGTCCGCCCCGCCTCCTCGCCCTCCTGCCGGCCCCGCCCTCGCTCTCTTACCCCTCCCCCGCTCCCGCCTCGCTTCCCCGACAATCTCCTCGCGCTCACGGCCCGGCACGCGCGCTGCGCCCGGCCGCCGCTGCCGCCGCCGCCGCCGCCGCCGCCGCCGCCGCTGCCGAGCGTTCCTTCGCGGTGCCTGGCTTCCAGCTTCGGGCCGGAACCGGAAGTTTAGGGGGCGGGGCCGGCGGAGGCCAGGGGACCGAAAACGCGGCCGAGCCTGGAGCCCGGAGCCGGAGCCAGAGCCTGGACCAGAACTTGGCCGCCGCCTGCACCACCGCAGCCGCCCGCTGCTGCTTCTCCGCGCCACCGCCGCCGTCTCGGCCGCCACCGCCGCGAGCTCGGCCGCCAGTGGTCCGCGGACTTTGGGTGTCCGGGTTGAAGGTCGGTCCGGACGTCGGACCCAGCTCGGTTCCCGGACTGTCCGGGCGGCAGCGGACGCCGCCGCCTCCTCGTCGCCTCAGCCTGGCGTTTTGTTCGGAGAGACCCGAGAGGCGAGCGGAGCTGACAGTGATTTTGACAGTGATTTAAACCCGCTTTTGTTGTTGTTGGCTTTTCGTTGTTTGGTTTTGTGTGTTGTGCTTGTGTGTGGCGGTTTTTTCCCCCCGTGGTGCATTTTTTTTTTTATTGTTGTGCTCGCTCTTTTTATTTTTTATTTTTTTCTCTTTTTTTTGACCCCGTGAACGTTTTTTTTGGTCGGGGCTTCCGAATATGTTTTATGACGGTTGATTTTACACCAGGAGGTTTGTCTCCGAGGAAGACCCAGGGAACTGGATATCTAGCGAGAACTTCCTACGGCTTCCCCGGCGCCTCGGGAAAATGGGAGCTGCTGCAAAGTTGGCGTTTGCCGTCTTTCTTATCTCTTGTTCTTCAGGTAGGTGCATGGAGCGCGGCGCGGCAGGGCTGCTGCCGCTGCCGGAGGCCGCGGTTGTTGTCGGGTCGGCGAGCTCCAGCGGAGCCTGGGGAGGTTTCCCCACCCCGAGCCCCTCGGCTGCCGCCCTCCCCTCCGACCCCTCCCGGGCTGATTATGATCTGGAAACCTCCATGAATTTTTCTCTTTTCGAGTTTGGTTGGCGACTGATAAGAGTGACTGCTCTGTTGTTGTGAAAGTGAGAAAGTCATGGTTTGTGGCCGTAACGCTGAATGACAGCGCTGGTTGGCTTGCAATTAAGCCGCAAATACCGCAAGTGACAATTTATGCAAAGGTTTGAGACCCGAAAGGCGTATTCCAAAACGTCCTTTTAGTGTGGCATATTCCAAAAATAAGGGTGTTTTGTTGTTGTTTGTTTGTTTGATTGATTTTTAACATCTTTTAATAAGTGCTTCAGTGACTATCACAGCAGATCAAGTCAGTTGCTACTTGATTTTGACCGTGAGAAACAATGCATTATATCAGCAATTTCATCTGGGTGTCCCCTCACG
Source organism: Odocoileus virginianus (assembly GCF_023699985.2). Taxonomy (NCBI): domain Eukaryota; kingdom Metazoa; phylum Chordata; class Mammalia; order Artiodactyla; family Cervidae; genus Odocoileus; species Odocoileus virginianus. The sequence goes on along the minus strand of NC_069686.1, from coordinate 39,174,441 downwards.
TTTTCTGCAACTTCAGTGTCCAGCAGTGTTAAAAATAGTTGTAGTTGTTGTTGTTGGAGTATTAACAATAACCCAGTGCAGAAGAGGTATGCCACTGTGTGTTGCTAATGTGCTGGCTTTCAACCACCATTTATGTGCTCTTTTCTGGCATAGATTTTGCTTACCTACGGAATACTTATTTTAAACGCGTTGTGTTGGAGCATTGTTTTCGGTTTAGAACAGCCCATTTGAAATGTCAGGTACACTGTAGTCATAAAATGGGTTTTGGCCCAGGGTTGAAAGAAGAATTTGGCCCATTTATATTTGAGATTTTGATTTTGTGAGAACGTTCTGTGGTTGCAACCAGTGGTTGGAAAACTATCTAGGCTTTTGTATTTGAAATTCTGTAAATGAATGCAGCATCTAGCTCAAAGGTGTGCAGATGTACCTAAGAGGAGAGTTAGTTTGTATATGAAACAATTTTAAAGTGGCAGTGGACATATTTATCATAAAATTCAATATTCAGTTACTACGTTGTGAGATTGAATTATAGGGGGACAGCGAATTGACAGGTTTCATGGCCATGTCTTTTATCTCGTTTGCCACAGGGAAATTAGAGGGTGGTAGTCTTTTCTTTGTGTACGTCTGTGGTGTGTGTGTTTGTGTGTGTGTGTGTCGGTGTCCATCCGTCCTCCCTGCCCCCCTTTTTAATAGAATCTTTTGTAATGTATAGAATTTGCTGAATGGTACATTTCCTTGTGGTTAATAAATGGATAAAGTCTAGTCTTATGTCTGTAGTGGTATTGATCAGTTCCGGGTGGGCTGAATGTGTTTGTGAAATGGCGATCATTGCCAGAGATTAACCAAAAGAATCATGTCTGTTTAAATGGAAGAAGGAACATGCTTAAGGCAGGCTGACGGTTCTTTTTGTGCAGGGTTTGGGGAGGAAGATAAACAATGGTGTCTCTGAAATGAATGAATACTGGATAACATTAAATCTCTTGCTTTTTGTGACATAACTTAACCATGTAGTTTTTATTTTTCCTGTAGTACTCTTCTTCCTCTGCCCCTATATGTTCTGGTTGGTGAACTCCTCTTTTTCATATCCCTTTTTCTGATCTCCGGCCCTTGAGGAGGAGGGGCATCATGGCCACTGACCAAGGAATTGTGGACATTATTCCCTCCCAAACCCACCGGAGTCACACTAATTGTTGAAAGGAGGCTATTCTTGAATAGTCTCAAGGTATTACTTCTGGAAAAGCAGGCTGTCGCTGCAGACCTTACAGCTTCCTCTGCTTGGCTTGGGAGTAAAAAGAACTGAGCATTAGTTTCTTGTAGGATTATTTTCACTGAGTCAGGAGGTTAATAGGGCTAAAATTTTCCAATAAAGTAATTTTGTTACTAGAGAGTAGGTAGATATTGCACTTACTTTAATTAAGTATTGTTGAATGGGTTTTTAAAAAAATCCTACTTTAAAATATAATTCTGTTGAAGATAATTGAAATAAATCTTAAAGACTTTAGTCCATATTTATACATGAATATTTTTAATACTTAAAATGTCTGATTTTTTAAAAGGTCTTTTGTTATGCATCAGATGCACTCACGTAGAGGATTATTATATATATATATTTTTTCCTAATTGATTTTTCTGTGTAATATTTAATCTGGCCTGCTGGAAGCATGAGGATGGCTATTTTTATGAGAAAACATTTCCAAAGTTGTCTTTTTGTTTGTTTGTTTATGGATATTTGATTTTTTAAAAACCAAATGAAGAATAGTAGTAAAGAGCAGTTTTACTTCAGGTGTTTAGGATGGATGTTTACTGTTCTCTATGATATTTTGTGGACTTGGACTTTTCATTTTCCATCGCATGGTGTGGATACTGGAGACGGATTATGTAGACTGTTCCTCGAGGATATGGCCAAGTGTATAATTCACTCCTTTCATTCTGGTGGAAATATTTTTGAGTTTTGCCCTCATCCTGAAATGCCTTCAGGTTCCTTTTGATTTTGAATGTTTTCATTGCTCTTATCCTTACTCAGCTTCTGTTTCAAAACTCAAATACACTTCTTAGTTATTTTGTTTTTCAAGCATTGTGGTTAATTTGTGTCATTCTCCAAATTTGTTGAAATGTGAGGAAGAGTTTAATACTTGCTCTAGGGTTCAGGTTTATCCTCTCTAGAGTGATGCAGCTATTGTGGTATTTGAGTTGCATTGAATAAGCTGAGAATTCCTTTGGATTCTATGGGAACTGAAACAGTCTGGTCTATATATTTAATGAAATAAGAAATGGAGATAAAGTAGTTCTGTGCATTTTCTTCTGTTCAGCATGGCAGTACTGTGTGGGTGTGTGTGGATATGTGCATGTATGTGTGATTGGAGGGGTCATTGGAGTACAGTGGATCTTCTGGAACTCTTCTGAACTTTTGACTAATGATAGATATTAAATGCTTTTGTTTTCTGTGAATCTCTTAAATATAGTCTGTGATCAGACTCAAATATATTATCTTGGAACATTAATACCAGCAGAAAAACAAAACAGCACGCTCGCTTCATTTCATTTTTTCTGCTTATAAGCCAGTAGTTCGCAAGCTCGGTGGCGTTTGCTCCCCAGCCCGCAGCTCTCACCAGGGGCCCTTTGGAGACTGTCTTGGCTGTCAGAGCTGTGGGGGAGGAGAGGGTGTGTGCTGGCATCTGCTGGGAGGGGACGGGGTGCTGCTCGGTGCCCTGTGATGCACCGGACAGCCTTCCGCAACAAAGGATTATCTGGCTGAGAATGTCAGTAGTGTTCAGGGTGGGAAGCCCTATTCTGAATTCTAAATTTTAAAAAGCATTAGTACATTAGTAAACGGTCTCTGCTCTCCCTCCCACAGTTAGTCATCTCAATTTTACAAGTACATGGCATTTTTGATCTCCAGGTGGCCTTGTATTGAGAGTTTTCATCTTTTCATTATCTTTAAAAATTAGAATTACTAGGAGAATAGACTATAGATATATTCGTTATTTCATCCTATTGTACTTTAATAAAAATACTTTTGCTGACTGTTACAAATAAACTGTCTCCAATCATTTGTTATGATGGAGTACTTTTGAAGACTGTATATTCATGGATATGAAGAGTGCTTGGTCAAGTTATCAAGTTTAATTATTTTTGCTTTTGATCCAGTAGTTTCTTTGCTCTTAATAATCATCTTTAAGACTGTTTCCTCCTATCCTTATTAAAATCACTGAATGATGTGGTGACAGCAGGGGTGTGAGGGAGAGAGAGAGGAGGAGGAGGAGGATGGGAGGGGGACAGAGGGAGAAGAAAAGAGATGGGTTAATATGATGCCTCAAAGTTTTGTAAGTTTCATATGGAAGAAACATTTTCACTATTACATCTTCCCTAAATGGAAAAACTGAATTTACACCTCAAGTTTTGTTTTTTTTTTTGAAAGAATATATCCTTTATCTAGCAAATTTTTAATTTTAAAAAACTTTTAAAGTGATTTCTTAACTACATAATTTTCTTGAGAATCTGTTATCTGGGTTTTGGTTACCATTAGACTCATTTAGGCTATACTACTAAGTAGTATTCTATGATCTATTGCAGATCCTTGTCCTTTTTGAGGTTAAAATTTGACCATAATTAATAAGTGCTTATCTTGTTTTGAACTCTGGTTTTAAGGAAGTTAGCCAGCCAAGATAGGAATTACAGTGAAGTACTTAAAGTAAATTAAGTAAAGTAAAGTAAAATAAAGTAAAAATGCTATACACCATAGAGAGGAAACATTCTGAAGTTGCTCTCACAAAAAAAGCCTGCAAATAAATCTCATACTTTTCTTTGTAATACACTTCCCTAGACATATCTCTGGTACTAGCTGACATTTTCATCTTTTCTGTCCATTGGACTCATTGTTTCATGAGAAGTAAAGCATAACTAAACCAAATGAGATTTTAGTAATCTTTAAATTGTCTCTTTAGATGCTAAAACTCTGTTATTGCTTTTTTATTTTTGTCATTGCTCTCATTTCTCATCTTTGGTGTCTCATAAATCTGTGACTCAAATTTGTCTTTTCATGCTCCCTAATGTTGCCATTGTCATGGTGCCACCCAGTCAGTTAGGTAGGATTGGCAACATTTGATACTGAGATTACTAGTATTCCTCAGTTTTATTCCAGATTCTGTAATTTCTCATTTCTTCCATTCCCTTTCATTGTGATTCCCTTTCTACTGTTCTGCTGCCCGTGTACTGTGGGCTGCTGACTTGTGGAACCTACTCAGTTACTTAGTATCAGGGGTGGCTCAAGAGGGCTCAGCTTGGTTTAAATGAAAACAGATCAGATTTAGAAAGCTTGAGAATTGACCAGATAGTCTTTTCTACTGTTCTTTTCATTTGTTGGTTTCTGGAATACTGCACACACTTGGGACTGGTGTTACTCTCTTAAAATCAAATGGCTTGAACTTTACATTGCTCTTACTCACATACCTTTTTAATATTCTGTTTTTCTTTAACTCTTGCTGTTTTCCTAACATCTATCTCTTATTACTATTCATTCATCATCTTTGTTTAAGCCAAAATTTGACCAGACCAGAGAGTATATTTTTTGCCATAGGTGGGACCACATTACACTTCCTCTGTGGTAGATTTAATTCTGTTAGGTTAATGTCTAGACAGAACATTGATTTCAAATTGACTATTGAACATGAATGTTCCAGGAATATTGTATAGAGGAAGGAGAAAAAGTCAAGAAGGTAAGAAAACTTCAGATAGCAATAGACTTTCTGTCATTCTCCAACTGGATTTGTGTTAGTCACTTTCACAAATGCAACACTTCTAGTGATCATGGTTTGTTTACTAAAGGGACCTGAAAGGAATGCGTTGTTGTTTATGAGTTTGGATTTCTTAAACTATTAGTGTGGTGACTTAAGGGGGAAGAATGGGAGGTTCTTCTGGATACTGGACAAGAAGGTGGTTGTGGTGGTCAGTAGACTTGAGTTCTGGTGCCAGCACTGCCACTGTCATTTCTTTACTTGAATTTGTTATAGTACCCTTCTGACTATAACTGATTTCCCTGCCACTAATTCCTCTCCCAGTCCAACCACTTAGCTACCAGATTAGCCTCATTAAAAAATGTCTGAATATGTCACTCCTGCTTAAAACCTTTCACTTGTCACCTTTAGCATAAAATCTAAAGTCTTTAGATTGGCATACAAAGTCCTTTATCATTTAAATCCTGCCTCTTTTTCTCTAAAAGCAGGTAAAGAATCTCCCTGCAGTGCAGGAGACACCAGAGACCTTAGTTCGATCCCTGGGTCGGGAAGATCCCCTGGAGGAGGAAATGGCAACCCACTCCAGTATTCTTGCCTGGGAGATCCCATGGATAGAGGAACCTGATAGGATACAATCTGAAGGATCACAAAGAGTCAGACATGACTGAGTGACTTAAGCGCAGAGAGAAGGGTATAGGCTCTAGAGTTTGACTTTCTTGCTTTACATTCTCATTTCACAACTTAGGGCAGATCACGTCACCTTTTGTGCTTCAGTTTTGTCATCTACAAAATGGGAATATTAATAGTGCCTACCTCACATAGTGGTTTCAAGATTAAATGTCACGTAAATGCTAGGTATTCTGCTGTGGCTCCTCTTCACATGTGCCCTATACTCCAGGTATACAGACTCAACATAGAGTTTCCTGAGAGTGTCATTCTTTATTGTATATTAGTATGGTACCTTTGTACATGTTGTTTCTTCCTCTTTTATCTGTTTAACTCCTTGTTGTAAGACTGATAAGTACCACCTCTTCAAAAAAAATATTTCTCTGCCACTTAACCTAGAGTGAGTTAGTTAATTTCTGTTCTTTATAAATGACCTTGATTCCAGTAATTACTCTTAATGTTTGCTTGCATATATGTAGTATAGACTTTGAGCTCTTCGAAGACATCTTCTCTTTATTCATAGACTCACACCTAGAACCTGGTATCCAGTATGTGCTTAGCAGATGTTTACTTTATGAAGTGAAATGTTTCTATTTCTGGGCCTGAGTTTTCCTTTTATGTATTAAAGTAATAAACCTGGATTAGATGATCTCTAAACTCTTTTCCTACTGTAAAAGCTTTATGAATCTAGTTCTAAGGGTAGAGTTTAATAATGACATTTTATTAAGAAAAAGTGATTTTGCTGGTTGTTTTTTTTGAGTATCCTTAAGTTCTGTCCCCCTTTTAAATGCTGTGTCTCTGATCCTTAGACTAAATTGTTTAATATAATTTGAATTGTATAGATGTAAAAGACATCTTAGAGTATTTCTAATTCAGTGGCTTTCAGCTTTTTTGACCATAACCAACAGTAAGAAATACACATTGCATCATGACTCAGTCCTCATATACATAAATAGGTATATGCATCAGAAATAGAAGTTTCATGAACTTTCTATGTGCAGGACACTTTTGTTTGTTTCTGTATTTTATTTCATTAACAAAGTTTTGATTATGACCCCATTAATAAATTCAGTGACCCACTAATGAGTTCTGAGCTCTCCCCAAATACTGGTTTTATTTGCTCCATCCAGTACTTGCAGTAGAGAAGGAAACTGCATAAGTAAATATGTGCAATGAAAAACATGTGCACTGAAGAATATGCTCATTATTTAATCTGCGATGGAGAACTTGTGCCTCCACAGAGAACATAGAGAAAACTGGTCCCAGGGCAGAAGGTACACCCGCCATGGCTGAGCTCATTTCTCTTCTGAACTACCTGGATGACTTATGCACACACAAAGGTGCTAAAACAAAATTATATTGTGATTTTGAGTAGTTCAAATTTTTCATTTAGGAAAGACTTGCTGGAGGAGATAGGTCCTCATAATAGGAAAAAAAAATATCTTGGCAGGAGGTTGAGAAGCATATTCTTCTTATTATGTGGGAACAGGGACAAAATGGTATCTGGAATATAGAAAGCATTTGTGAGTATACCTGACTCTGGATGGTAGGCAAGTTGAGATGGAGGAATTTTTGACTAAATTTGACTAAATCTAATTTCTGGGGTGGAAAAATGTTTATAACTGCTTGAAGTAGAACAGTCTCAGTTGAGGGCGTTAAATCCAGATGAAAAGTTATTAAAACCAAGAAGAGGTAGGAGTGGATGATAGACATCCTGATGACTATCCCAAATACTTAGAGTATGTGGAATATAGAACAGAAAAACAGCTCAGAGATTAGGTAGAAACGCAGCAATACTAAATAAGATTGGTAAAGAAATAACAACCCAGAAGAAAATAGGAAGCACTTTCATAACCAAAGAAATTATGTAGTGAAAGATGGATTTATAGTATAAGCATGAATGAAAATATAGTTTTGGGAAAATAAGAATACATAAAAATATGAGAGCATATATTATTCTCTTACATACAGTACAGTGTGTGGTGGGTATGTCTCCATTGTGAGGTTAATTCTAAGCTCTGGTAGCTCAATATGTTGTTTGTATTTAAATAATGGTCAGATTCCAGTAATTGCAGTGATGCTCATACTGGTCATTCAGATTATATTCTTTGAAATCTATGTGAGGCATTTTCTTCACAGTAAATTGTACTGTGTAGTTTTAGAAACTTTTCTGAGGTTGGTATATGTGATTTAGGCCTGCTTCCTGAACCTTTTCAATACCTTTCTTTTGGACTAGATAAAAGTTTCTTTGGTATTAGTAATTGTAATCATGTTGGGAGTCATTTTATCCTCTAATGTTGCTGAACAAAAATAATTGTAAAGCAATGAGATAATTATCTGAAGGAACTTAGTAAGGAAGGGTTGCCTTTTCAAATGAATCATCTTTACATATTATAGTAATAAGCCTATCTTATCTAAAGCTTTAAGAAAAAAAATTTTCCTACTAATGAGTACTAACCTTATATTTTATAGAAATGAGCCCTGTCTTGGGAAAAACCTGTTGATCTTCACATCTTCGTGATACATTGTAATTCAAGCTTGTTCCAAGGCATTTATTTCAAGAGGAAGAGGCATGGGCAAATTATCAGATCTTGGCAAGCTTCTAAAACTCGGAGATTAATTTTTTTATATTTATTTATTTTTTAATTGAAGGATAATTGCTTTACAGAATTTTGTTGTTTTCTGTCAAAGAATATTTTTTAATTTGTAAACCAAGATGTAGTAAATGAAATAACATGCCATATAATACAGGAGCTGAGTCATAGTAGATCTTATGTACATGTCAGTTTTTAGCCTATCTTAAAGTCTTATTTTAAAAAATGTAGTATGGAAAATATTTAAAATACAGTTTTAGTTTTTAGGAGATTTTTAAAATTTGCTGGTAAATTACTTATAAGTTAATATGAAATAATATTCTGACTAAATGATTCAGCCATAGAAGATATCAGTAATGCTGCCAAATAGGTGCCAGGAAATATTTAGAACATTCAGCTATCATAGTTCTTTTATAAAGAGTTCTTTAAGTTCTCATTGTTCTAGCATGCATTAAAAGGAAGCATTGGTGTAAACCTTCATCTGTATTTGTTGGAATTTAAAATATTTCTCATAGGCAATTTCACCTAAACATTAAGTGTTTTAAAACTTTTCATATAAAGTTTGGAAGCTTCTCAAGTCAGTTTTGGGGTACCAGCTACAAGCTTTCAAAACATGGTTAGTAGAGTTTTGAGGTCAGTATTTTGAATGTGGTATAATATTTTGAAGTAAAACTTGAGTCTTTAAATTCTTGTTTTCCTGCTGACTCTTTTTTGACCTTGGCAACCGTGAAGACTACTCATCACTAAATTAAAGAGGATGAAATAAGTATTCATTTGTTTAACAAATAAATGTTGAACTAAGGCAGTGCTAAGTGGTTGAAATGGAGCAGTGAACAAGACACACGTGATAATGTGCTTACAGTCATAAAGTAAGTAGTCAAATGAATAAAATAATTAAGAATTGTCATATGTGCTCTGACAGGATTCTGAGAAGGTAACTTTATTTTGCCTCATGTCGCATATCACAATCTCTAATTACTCAAGTTTATTTATCTACCTATTTATCATCTGTCCTTTGCACTACTAGAGTGTAAATTCTATGAGAGAGGGTTTCTCTCACTTATTCATCACAGTATCCCTAGAGCATGGCATGGTTTCTGGCACAGAGTAGAAGCTCAGTAAATATCTGCCTTCCTGCCTGGGGAAATGGGTGCAAGGATGGGACTAGAGAGGTTGGTAGGTACAAGATCATGCAGGGCTCTTGATCTAAGCGGGGAAAGAGACTGAAATCCAGAGGGCAGTGGAAAAAGCAGAGTTTTAAGGAGGAGCTTGACCTGTGTTGTTTATTAAGGTCACTGGCAGCTGTCTGGAAAGTATATTGAAGGTGTGTAGGAGTGAGAAGGTGAGACCAGTTAGGAGACTGTTAACGCCAGCCTAAGCTAGAGAGACTCTGTAAGATCCCTTCTAGCCTTGTATTCTAGTTGTTGCCTACACTTGTCTTACTCTTTTACTAGTTACCCCATTTCCCCCCGGCTTTTTACTTAAGAAAAATGGATAGCTTATTGTACATATGAGAACTGAATACATCTCCCAAAAAACTCAAAAAGAGACAAAATACAAGCCAGAGATTACTGATTTTTTTTGTGGCAAATTCCTGTCTTTAGATTCTGTGCATCTGCTAGTTAGTTACTTACTTACTCACCATTTTTCTTTCTCTCTGGAACTTCGGCTTTACTTCTTTTTTCAAATGTCTATTTTTTTCTTTCTTTTTTTTTTTTTTTAAGAATATCACCTTTTGATTGTTTTATCATGTAATATACTGTATTGTTGACATGACTGAAGATTCAGGAGCAGAAACCAGCATATTTTATATCTTAATTCTTAGGAAGTTGATATCTTTACTGCTTATCAAGATCTTACAATAAAAACTGAGAGGATAAATAGTTAATACCATGGGCTATGATTTTTACTCAGGGCCATTGCCTCTGTTAAGCAGTTAGCTTGAATATTTTTATCTGAAAGATTTCAAGCCTGTACTGTTGGTGGGAGGGGGAGGTGGTGCTTGGCACAATCAACTATATTGGCAGAAGTTCAGCAGCATCATCTTTGACTAGGAAAAACTGCATTATTACACAGAGATAAAGCCAAAAGAGACGTTAAACATCACTGAATTTAGAAATATAATGGTGGCTGCCTCTTTTCATTTGGTTTCATTTCGTTTCTTTTCATTTTGGATGTAGGTAAAGCTAACTATCTGTCTTTGGTTAGCCACCTTCTGTTAATTCACCCTGTAAATATTACAGGTGACTTTATTTATTATTATCTTAAGTAAAGTAATTAGGCTTTGTGCTGCTTGGTAGTATAGTTTCACACAGCAAGATTCGTGTGTAGAATTTCCTAATTATTTCTGTTTAAGCTTAGAGTTGAAATTAACTTCTGTAAATACACTTTTTAAATGGTTTGGGGAGAAATGATAACTCAAAACTAAAAGAAAATGATAAAAAATGAGTAAGGGTAGTTACAAGATATTAATTATTCAAGATGGGCATGGTAATAGTAAAGCAGTTTGGTTAGTAGGCATTCAGAAGAATAAAATGCCTTTCTAAATAATCACCCTTTTATCCCATATAGATATTATATAACAAATCTTTCCATGTAGCCTTTTCAGATATTCTCTTCCTTAGTTCTTTAGAGATACATAATACCTGACTTGGGTGTTGAATTAGGGAATAAATTGTTATTTATATTGTTTCTTAAAATGTAGAGATTGCCTCTTACCAGAGGGGGCTAGAAATAATAGAAGCAGTTAAATTAGGAGAGTTTAACTCCCAAGAGGACCTGACAGACTATCACATGCTATTTTCTCCATTAACTACCTTATCAGATGATTTTTCTGAAGAATAAACTGTTCAAACTGAAGAATGAAATAAAATGAAAAGACTAGGGTCAGAGAAGAATGTTGTTATATTTTTTCTTTTTGAATCAGTGAAAGGTAGTTTTGATCATTCATCCACAGATCTGACCTTTCATTTCAAAAATAGCCCTCCATCAAAATTTGTAATTCTTAGTCTAGTAATTGTTAGTCTACTTACTAAGCAGTAGTTTTATAATTAATATCTAGTTGTATTTCCATGATATGGAAAGATACCAGCTCACTAAGCTAGAGAGCCTAAGAGTAGATGAACCTAGTCTGTTACAGAATTGTAGAATTTCTGCTATTGGAACATGTGGTTACTTAGTAAGGACTAGTTATAGAAGCAGTTTTGTTGGTACAAGGGTAGCTATTGCTTGAAAAGAATGGGTTTCTCAAACAACAGTAGGTCCTTCATCTCAAATACAAAATTATGCAGTGTGGGGACAGGTACATTAGAAAAAACAAGCACTCTGTAGGGAGAAGGCTTGGATGTTGGGTCTTTATCATGATGTGATATACCATGTGAACTTGGGAAAATTCCATAACCTTAGTTTACTCATCTGTAAAATGGAGTTTATAGTACTGCCTGACAAGGTTACAGTAAGGATCAAAGGTTATGGACGTAAACACACTCATATCATACATAAATGTATATGTATACACACATGTATATGGATGTTTTAAAACTTCAAAATATTATTCCAATGGGTTAGTTGCTAAGTCATGTCTGTCTCTTGTAACCCCATGGGCTATAGCCCACCAAGCTCCTCTGTCTATGGGAGTCTCCAGGCAAGAATCCTGGAGTGGGCTGCCATTTCCTTTTCCAAGCATTTGTAATTAATGCAGTGAATTTTTTTCAAGGAGAGCAGTAGGAAAGGTTCAGGTGAAGTACAATAACACTTTTAATTCAGAAGTTGTGGTTCTTCATCAGAAGACATTTATTTTTACCCTAATTCTTCTGTGAATAAAGGATTTGACTCTGTGAACAACCGATTATAAAATCTTAGAGGAAGATCCATTCCTTACAGTGATTGATGTTTCCTACAGCAAATCAACTGCTTCTTATTCCTCCAAGCATTTTTTTACCCACTTGCTTTCCATTAGTACTTAGGAGGAGGAGGACCATATCCAACTTATTTACAGTAGTTTCCTCAATGTTTGACACCTAATAAGTGTTCAACAAATATTTGTGAATGAATATTGAGTGCTTTCAAGTGTTTAGGAGAGGGGCCACGGACTTTTTTGTAAAGGACCAGATAGTAAATATTTTAGTCAGTCTCTCTTGCAGCTACTCAGCTCTGTTAGTTGTTTCACAGAAGCAGTCGTAGACAGTACGTAAATGGATCAGTGTGACTGTGATCCAATAAAACTTTATTTATAGATACTGAAATTTGAATTTCATATGATTTTCATATGTCACAAAGTAGTGTATTCTTTTTTTCAACCATTTGAAAATGTAAAAACCATTGTTCAGCAGTTGTATAAAATCAAGTTGCAAAGTGGATTTGACCCACTGGCAATAGTTTACTAACCCCTGGTGTAGCATATTGTATAAGTAGCACCCTCCCCCAGCTTAGAAATAAATATATTATGTTCCAAAAACTTTGTTTGGAACCCAGGAAGCATTTTCTTATAGGATCATTGTCATCTGTGTTGGTTACATTCCCAGACCAATCTACAAGCCTGTTTTACCTTCAGTGTTCTGTATTCCAGCAGTACAGCTTTATCCCCAGGAATAACACTATCTCTGAGGGAATATGGATTTAATATTCCTTCCTGGACCAGAAGGAACACAGACTCTCCCCAGCACTAACAGAATTTCCTTCTTCCCTGTTCTCTTCATTTAGAGTACCCTGCTCCCTGGGATTTTAGTAGGGTGGTGTGGTCACAAGACCAAAAAGCTTTGTGCATATGGTTAGGTGGGAGAAAGGTGGCAGGGAAAGAAGAATGAAGGAAAACAGAAAATATCAAGTTGAATCACACACAGTGAGAGTAGTACTGCTTTGTGAAACCTTAGTTCTGTATATGAACTGGTCACAGTGAAAATATATTTACTTCTTACTGTGAATGGCGATCAGAATGTTTGAAAGCCTGTGTTCTAAGGGTTTGAAGTACAGATCCCGAGATCTTTTTTCTCCTTTTATTGTATGTAAGAGCCAAGTGAAAAATATAAAGTAAGCCTCTTGACCACTTAGGACAGTGTGTTTCTGGTAAAGTTACCTTATGAGGTGGTTACCTGTTTTACAGATGAGAAAATAGGGTCATGCAGCTAATAAGCATCACATAAAGGAAAACCTCTCTTAAGCAGTACTTGGTTAACTAGACTTCATTACCCATTTTAAGTACTTAAATTTCAAAAGGCATGTTTAAGACATCTCTTAGTGTCGAGTTAGGAAGTATGGTGACAAATTTATGCTGATTCTGATGTCTAACTTGATTTGGAATTGTCTTGGGATGAGGCTGGGGCTTTCCTGGTGGTTCATTTGGTAAAGAGTCTGCCTGCAATACAGGAGACCCCAGTTTAATCCTTGCGGGGGGGGGGGGGGGGGAAGATCCCCTAGAGAAGGAAATGGCAACCCACTCCAGTATTCTTGTCTGGGAAGTCACACGGACAGAGGAACCTGGTGGGCTACAGTCCATGGGGTCATAAGAGTTCAACATGACTTAGTGACTAAACCTACCTAAATCTGGGAAGAGGTAGATTTGATAGGAGGGCTGTTCTTAATTAGAAATGTAACAAAATCATAGCAGACAGATACCTGGTTAATTGAATGGAAGGATGACAGACACTTGTAAAGTGTTCTTAGGCTGAGTTGAGATTCTTGATTTTGCAGTGGGAAGTACTAATTTATATAGAAAAAGTTTCAACTGGTAATACCTGAAGATTTGGACTTAATATTTTTAGCCTTACCAATATTTTTAGCCTTTTCTCTTACCTCGATGGTACTGCTTACAATGTTCTGTATTATAATTTCCAGCTAATGTGTCTGTCTTCCAGCTGACCTGGAATTTTTTAGACTCATTCATTGTAGTGGTAAGTTAGTGTTCGATGTAGGTCAAGAGCTTTGGAGCCAGAGTGACAGATCATGTATCTTGGCTCCATTATTTTCTGTCTCTTTGATCTAGGGGCAAGTTATTTAACCTATCTGTATTATGATTTTCTCATCTGGAAAATGGAAATAATAATGGTGTTTACTTTATACAGTTGTTATAAAGTGTAGGTGAGTTAACATAGTAAAGTGCATTGAATGATGTCTGGTGTATAGTAAGCATTCTGCGTAGCTCAAAAATATTAGTTGAAAGATAAAACAGACTGGGAGAAAATATTCACAGTGTTTGATAATATTCACAATATTTGTTATCTGTAATAAACAAAGAACTCTTAAGACTCAACATGAAGAAAGCAAACAACCCAGTTAAAAAATGGGCCGAAGACTTTGACAGATACCTCGCCAGGGATGATATACAGATGGTAAATAAGCATATGATATCATCAAGGAAATGGAATTTAAAACAACAGGGTACCACTACACACTTATTAGAATGGCCAGAATCTGAAACACTGACACCACCAACTGCTAGCACTGATATGAAACAATAGGAACTCTCATTCATTTCTGGTAGGAATGCAAAATGGTATAACTACTTTGATAGTTTGGTGGTTTCTTAAAAAACTAAAAATCTTCTTACCATATGATCCAGCAGTCACGCATCTTGGTATTTACCAAGGAAATTGAAAACATGTTCGCACAGAAGCCTGTATGTAGATGTTTCTAGCAGCTTTATTCCTAATTGCCAAAATTTGGAAGAACCAAAATGTCCTTCAGTAGGTTAATTGATAAACTATGGTACCTCCAGACAATGATGTGTTTTTCAGCACTAAAAGAAATTAGCTCTCAAGTCATGAAAAGACATGGAGGAACCTTAAATGCATATTACTAAATGCTAGTCTGAAAAGGCTACATAACTGTATGATTACCACTATATGATATCTGAAAGAGGAAAAAGTATGGAGACAGTAAAATGATGAGTGGTTGCCAGGAGTTGGGTGGGAGGAAAGGGATGAATAGGCAGAGAATGGAGGATTTTTAGGGCAGTAGACATACTCTGTATGATTTTATAATGATGGATATATGTCATATGTATTTGATGAAACCAATGGAATGAATGTACATTACTAAAAGTGAACCCTAAACCATGGGCTTTGGGTAATTGTGATGTGTCATTGTAGGTTGGTCTTCAGTAACAGGTGCAGCACTCTGGTGAGTGATGCTGATAATGAGGGAGGCTATGCATGTGTGGGGTTAGAGAGTACATGGGAAACTTCTGCACCTTCCTTTCAATTTTATTGTGAACCTAAAACTGCTCTAAAAAAAAGTCTTAAGAAAAATAGTTGCTAATGCTGCTTGTTGCTTTTGTCCAGCACAGTATATAGCTTTAAACTGTTTATTGACTATGAATAAGTGCAATATAGTAAAATTATAATCTAAAATCTGAGGGCATCCAAGTACATTTAGTGAGAAACTGACATTTGGCAGATAGCTACACTCTTTTGTTTAAGATACAATAGTTTTTTTCTTTATAACAGTTAAATTTATTTATATGTTTATTGGACTCTGGTTTAATTTTAAAATATCAGCTGATTTTTGGGGAAGAATACAGTTGGCTCTTCCTATCCATGGGTTCTGCATCCATGAATTTGACCAATTGGGGATTAAAAGTATTTGAGGAAAAAATTCCAGAAAGTTTCAAAAACCAAAGCTTGAATTTGCTGCATACAGGCAATTATTTTTATAGCATTTATGTTATAGCTATTTTCACAACATTTACATTGCATTAGGTATTATAAATAGTCTAGAGATGATATATACAGAAGAATGTACAGGTTATATGTAAATACTGCACCCTTTTCTATAAAAGATTTGAGCATCCTGGATTTTGGTATCCTTGTCCTGGAACCAGCCCCCCCTTGAATACAATGGGGCAACCGTACTGACATTTTCAGTTATGTAATTTGGTGGTAAAATTGTTTATTATGTAAAGCTGGGGAGATCCTTTCAGAAAACTTTAGAGTGGAGTAGTGCATCATTCAGTAGTATATTCCCAAATAAGAGCAGCTCAAAGCCTTTTATCCCCAAATGAGGTAAAGACAAAGGAAGTGGTGTGTTAGGGGATACCTGTAACTTCCAAAATGTACCTAGTTGTATTTTCTCAATATTTGAATATCATCACTTCCGGGAGACTAGCTGCGTCTTGTGCTGTGCTGTGCGTAGTCGCTCGGTCGTGTTTGACGCTTTCCCATGGACTACAGCTGTAGCCTGCCAGGTTCGTCGGTCCACGGGGATTCTCCAGGCACGGATCCTGGAGTGGGTTGCCATGCCCTCCTCCAGGGGATCTTCCCAACCCAGGGACCGAACCCCAGGTCTCCCGCATTGCAGGTGGATTCTTGCTGACGGAGCCACCAGGGAAGCCCTTCTTCTTCTTAAGGCTTTATAAAGCTTTCTAAGTGATTTCGTGTATGTTCTTATTTGATACTTTGTGAACCTGTTTGAGGTAGTTTTCCTGTTTTTTTTGTTTTCGTTCAGATTCTAAGATAGTAGAATTAGTCTGAAGTCTCTAACCAGTGGAGCTAGAATGGAAACCCCGATTTTTAAGTTCTGTGTTCTTTTTGAAAAGTAAAGACCAACTTTGGCCTCATTATCCTCTGCTGTCTCCCACCCTGAGAGGAGGAAATGCTTGCAGCTGTTTATACTAGAGGGAGTTACTTCGCAGGTAATCCTCATGCCGTATTTTGAGAAATCCATGCTTGATGCTGGGAAAGGGAGGAGCCAGAAGTGGCAGTACAATGGTAGGAAGCACTGAAGTGAGCCCTGATTCCAGGGCAGAGGTGCTTTTACTCTGGCTTGGATAGCGTGCTGGCAGCCATAAATTCACCTGTGCTCATTACTGCTGAAGGGAGTTTGCAGGTAAATCCTGCCTTTGATTGCTGCAGAAGTGCTTTTATTAGTTACTTTTGCTCTTGATGAGGAATGGCTAAAATTGTTTTCCTAATGGGTCATTATTAGATATGTTCCATTACATGTGCATCACAATTTTACGTTTTTTTAATACTTATATTTATCTTATTCTTGGCATTGCTGCAGACTTTTTTCTCTAGTTGCAGTGAGCAGGATCTTCTCTCTAGTGGCAGTGTGCTGGCTTCTCATTGCAGTGGCTTCTCTTGTGGAGCATGGGCTCTGGGGTGTCGAGGGCTTCAGTAGTCCCATCACATAGGCTCAGTAGTTGGGGCACATAGGCTCAGTAGTTGCAGCTCCTGGGCTGTGGAGCATAGGCTCAGCAGTTATGGTTGCTGCTGCTGCTTCTAAGGCTCTTCGGTCGTGTCCGACTCTGTGTGACCCCGTAGATGGCAGCCCACCAGGCTCCCGGCCCTGGGATTCTCCAGGCAAGAACACTGGAGTGGGTTGCCATTTTCTTCTCCAGTGCATGAAAGGGAAAAGTGAAAATGAAGTTGCTAAGTCATGTCCGACTCTTCGCGACCCCATGGACTGCAGCCCAGCAGGTTCCTCCATCCATGGGACTTTCCAGGCAAGAGTACTGGAGTGGGCTGCCAGTGCCTTCTCTGTAGTTGTGGCACATGAGCTTAATTGCTCTGCAGCGTGTGGAGTCTTCCCAGATCAGGGATGGAACTAGTGTCTCCTGCATTGTCAGGTGGATTCTTTACCGCTGAGCCACCATGGAAGCCTGCACAGTTTTACATTATTGCATTTCTTCGGTCAAAATTGTAACTGGCAGGTTATGTTATAGCTCAGTCATTATATAAAACAAAGATTATCGTTTGTTAAGACACCATTATTGATAGCCATTGCTTTTTGCATGCTCTGGGCTAAGTACTTTTAAGTTTTAGTGATAATATGTGTTACTCACCCTGCGAGATAAATGTTATCCCCATTTTATAGATGAAGAAACTGAGACTCAGTGACTTGCCTAAGTAGCAGAGACAATACTGCAAAGGTCTGCAGGGATTAATTCTATTACTCTGTTGAATCAGATATTCTAAAATGTTTATTAAAACAGGAATGACCAATTCCAGTGCAGTGTGACTTAGTTTGAATCTATTCTGCCAGAATTCCTTCCCCCTCTTCCACCCTAACAGCAGCTGCTATTTGTGGTACCCCTCAAAACCTGATAGGCAGTTAAAAATGCTGAGTTATCAAGTTGAGTTTTTGATAATCTATTATGGGTACTGTAGCTGATAGAGCAGAACTTTCCACCTCTTAAATGAAACTAATTGTTTGTGCACAGCTGTTTAAAGACTGAGAAATAGAATTGTTCCTTTTGGTTGTATAGTGAACCAGAATCAGAACTAGGTCAGAATTCATTTGCTCTGATCATCACTTGGATAATTAGTGAATCAAAGGATCAAAGTAAATGCATCTTTTAAAAATTTTACCTTGATTCAGAGAGGTTGAATTAATTGAAATTTGCATATGTTTAACAAGAAATCCAAGGTTGTTTTTGATTCACATTTGAAAAATAATTTAATGATAGTGGTTGTTAATGACTTGGTGCCTGTTACCTATGCTTGGTGGGTAAGGAAGAATGTGTTAGATAAGTATGAATGTTTCTGGCATTTGGATTTGGGATTCCTTTGCATGCATTCATATTAAGACAAATTGGTAAAAAATAATAAGATATACTTTGTTTTTCCAAATCCAAGGACTTCAGTTTTCTCTTACTGTAACTTTTAAATTATAGATTAGCTTGCAGGAAACTGAAAGATGATGAAGAGAATAGAAAAGAAAGGAAATCCCTTATTTCTGTGTTTCTTAAATTAGGAATAAGGACTAAAAGATGGCAAATGAATTAGTAGAATTAGTAGAATTAATAAAGCCATAGTGATTTGATTTGAATTTAAGTGACTGGATTTATAGGAAAACTTAAATATTGTATCCTGAATCCATGTAGCTATGATTGAAATTATTTGTCATTTAAGGTGTACCTACTGTGTGTTCCTTAGTTTAGCTGCTCAGTTGTGTCTGACTCTTTGCGACCCCATGGACTGCAACACCCTAGGCTTCCTTGTCCATCATCAACTCCTGGAGCGTACTCAAACTCATGTCTATCGCGTCAGTGAGGCCATCCAACCATCTCATCCTCTGTCGTCCCCTTCTCCTCCTGCCTTCAGTCTTTCCCAGCATCAGGGTCTTTTCCAGTGAGTCAGTTCTTTGCATCACGTGGACAAAGTATTGGAGTTTCAGCTTCAGCATCAGTCTTTCCAATGAATATTCAGGACTGATTTCCTTTAGGATGGACTGGTTGGATCTCCTTGCAATCCACAGGACTCTCAGGAGTCTTCTCCAATGCCACAGTTCAAAAGCATCACTTCTTCGGCTCAGCTTTCTTTATAGTCCAACTCTCACATCCATACATGGCCACTGGAAAAACCATAGCTTTGACTAGACGGACCTTTGTTGGCAAAGTAATGTCTCTGCTTTGTAATATACTGTTTAGGTTAGTATGCCAGTTATTATGGAGGTTACAAAAGGAATATGAAATCGTTGACTGTCTAAGAAATGAGTCACTTTGGAGGTGATAAACCTTACACTCTAAACATAATACACATTCTGAAACTGAAAATGTAATAGAAAACATGACATGTGTTAATTATTAAAATTAATGGTGTTAGGCACTAACAGATGTTTCTCTCTCCTTTTTTGACGTGGGGGAGGTGGGGTGGCTTTGGTTTTCTTTTAGGACTTCACTAGGTGAGGAATCTTTTCAGATTCTACTTGGTCTAGTCTTTTCGAGGCCTTGGCTTTCTTTCTGAATTTATTGCTGCTAAAATAAAAGCACCATGAGGATAGGGATTATGGCTCTCATGTTAATTACTGCATTCCTAGTGTCCAGTGCTCAGTAAATATTTATTGAATACATTAAAATGAAAGAGTCTCTCTTTTTCCTCTGTCTTCAAAAGTTTCTGTTCTACACTGGCTTCATCTCTACGTTTTACTTTCTCTTGACTTGTTATCCTAAAGTAAGTGAAATAATTCCCTCAAAGATTAATGATTTTCTAATTGCCTAATCTAAAGGATTCTTGTTATCCATATTCGGTTACTGCTTGACTTTCCTGCAACTTTGATCCTATTGTCTACCTGTTCCTTCTTGAAATTCTTTTTGTCCATTTTACTTTCTCAGTGTTTCTGACTGTAGGTCCTCACTCGTCAGTTTTCAATCTGCCCATCCCTTTAGTTTGTGTTTCTCAGAGTTCAATCCCCAAGGAACTCTTCATCTATATACTCTTCCTTGTTGTAGTAATCCCATCTCTGTTCTTTCGCTTGTAGCTAAATGTAGGTGTCCATAGTTAAATCTCTAACTTTGATCTCCCTCCAGAGCTCCAGACTTAATTATTAGTCATCCAGTAAATATTAAGTATATGTCAGAACTGGGAATATAGAGATGAATAAGATACAGTCTTTGTTCTAGAGAACTCACAACTTAGTTGGAGGAGAATGATTAGTAAACTAGCAATTATGTAGCACATTATATTAGAGTGCCTGCGACTATAGAAAAAGATAGCTTAATTCAGTTTGGAGGGAGTCAGGTAATGTTTTCCCTCAATGTTGCTTGAGATAATCAAAAGATGTTGAGGATTTTACCAGGTGAATAAAGTGGGAGGACTTGTTTACTTTGTGAAGTCTGGTGCATGTGCTTTCTGGTGATGAGACAGCCATTATGGAAACCTCAAGGTCTTAGGATGTAAAGCCTCAGCAGAGAGTGAGAATTGTCCAGTCAGTGAAGTCAGTGTCTGTGCCAGCAAAATGGTCTGAAGTATTAAGTCCAGAGGCAGAGAGGTGACTGTAAGAACAAGAGAGTCATTTACAAAGTTCTTTACTACTCAGTCAAAAGCAGTGTGTGTAAGGGAATAAACTAAACTTAAGACTCTGAAAGTGATGTGTACTAGATTTGCCCTTTTCTGTGATACCTGTTGTATATTTTAATAGTGGTCATAGTATGTACGTTAGGGCTTCCCCGATGGCTTAGCTGGTAAAGAACTCACCTGCCAATGCAGGAGATACAAGAGATGCAAATTTGATTCCTGGGTTAGGAACATTCCCTGGAGAAGGAAATGGCAACCTGCTCCAGTATTCTTGCCTAGAGAATCCAATGGACATAGGAGCCTGGTGGGCAGCAGTCCATGGGGCTGCAAAGAGTCGGACACGATTGAGTGTGTGCGCGCGCGCGCGCGCACACACACACACACACACACACACACACACACAGAGTCAGTTAACGTGGAGCTTCTCGGGCTTTAATAGGCGTGTGACTCACTTGGAGATGATATTAAAATGCAGATGTCGATTCACTGTGTCTGGAGTGGGGCCTGAGGGTCTGCGTTTCTAATAAGCTCCTGGTGATGCCGTGCTGTCAGACCCTGTACTTTAAGTAGAAAGGGACCAAAGGAGCCAGGAGCGGCCAGACAGAGGGAGAGGAAACAGCTTATGTGGGACATGAATAATTATTACATGTTTGAGGAACTGGAATTAGTTCATGAGACCTAGATCATAAGGCATATATGGGATATGGTGGAGCAGTGATGGGTGAGAATGTAGAGATAGGCAGGGATCAGAACTTGATTTCTGAAGGAGTATTCCCAGGTGGCTCCAGTGGTCAAGAACCCACCTGCTAGAGCAGGAGACACAAGACTCATGGGTTCGATCCCTGGGTTGGGAAGCTCCCCTGGAGGAGGAAATGGCAACCCACTCCACTTTTCTTGCCTGGAGAGTCCCATGGACAGAGAAGCCTGGTGGACTGCAGCCCATGGGATCATAAAGAGTCGTACATGACTAAAGTGACTTACCACACACTACATTAACTTTATGCTGAAGGCTGTGAAAGGGCCATTTTGAGCCAGAGAGTGCTTCGTCAGATTAGTGCTATTTAGCATAAAGAGATGCATTACATTTTCATCAGAGAGAGGTCAAAGTACTTGTGGCTCATTCTGATAGAGTAGCTGATGATAGAGATCTAAGCTGGAGAAGGATTAGCATTTTTAGCCAGTAGATTTACAGGCATGAATCAATTTGGCAGGAGAAAGAAAAAAGAAAACCAAAGATCAAACACTGGAAAATACTCTTTCAGGATGGGGGAAAGGACAAGGAAGAGCTTGTAGAGGAGACCCAGATGTGGCCAGAAAGGTCGAAGGGAAACAAGCATAGCGTCATTGTAAGAAATCTTGGTGGAGAAGGTATTTGACAGTGCCAGAGAGGTCTAATAAGATAGAACCTGAAAAGTTAACCACTAGATTTTTAAATTTGGAGATTATTTGTAACTGTAGCAAGAGACATTTCAGTGGAATGGTAGAGACAAAAATAGTGTTGTAGAAGAAGATGGGGAATACATTGTGGATAAGGAAATAGGTTTGGCGGTGGTCGATTACTTTTTAGGAGATGTTGGCTGAGCAGGGATGTAAAGAGATGGAAAGAAAGCTGAAGTTGAGATGTTTATGTGTTTGAGGAGCTGGCTCAGGAGAGAGCTTATAGAAAGGGGAAGATTAAAATTTAAACCTTTGGAGCCAGATACTTTGGGTGCCATCTTCAGTGCTTAACTTCTTAGTGTTCTGCCAAACCCACGAAATTTTTACCTTCTGGGTATTTGTTGGATCTGTTCTTGCTTGCCTGTTCCAATCACCAGTGTGTTAGTTCTACCCTTACTGTTCCTTGCCTGGACTCTTAAATGGACCCTTCTCTCCCCTACTTCCGAACAGCAGAGAGGCACCAGGGAAAAAGCAAACCTGTCTTCTCTGCTCTGCGCTGGAAACCGTGGAGGCGATAGATGGTGAGATCTATCGTGAATGTGCAGATCTGACCCGGACGCTCAACAGCTTAAGTCCCCTGCACTGACTTCATCACCTACACAGGATTTTTAACATCACGCTTGTTAACATGATTTCTAACACTCTTTGGGCTTCCCTGGCGGCTCAGTAGTAGAGAGCCCGCCTGCCAACGAAGGAGACAAAGGTTCTGTCTCTGGGTCAGAAAGATGCCCTGGAGAAGGAAATGGCAACCCTCTCCAGTGAAATCCCATGGACAGAGGAGCCTGGCGGGCTGCAGTCCATGGGATGTCAAAAGAATTGGACATAAAAATAGTAATACCCTCTGGAACTCTTCATTTCCAACTTTATTTCTTCTCACCACCATCTTCTGCTTTGATCCTGTAACACTAAGAAAACTCTCTCCTCTCCCCTCCTGCCAAACTCTTTCTTTCACCTACCAAACTCTTTCTCCCCTCTCCCCACATACTTGTTTTTTGCCTCCAGACTCATTTTCTACTCCTGCAGTTCCTGTGGGGCTGCTCTTTCCTAGCAACCTGTGACGTACTCCTTTCTGTGTTCCCATAGCGTCTTATTCGTCCACTTATTATTAGACTTCCTAAATTGTCGACGTTGCTCCAGTTTCCTCTGTTTACATTAGATTTCTAAGGAGTTTGTCTAATTTGTCTCTGAGTTCTTGCTGCCTGCCTCAGTGCTGGTAGTTGGTGCTCATCTCATGTTCATTGATTAGATATAAAAAGAATTGTATGTGGGAGTGGTGGCCTTTGATTGGACCTGAGAAGAATGGTAGGATTTCAACAACTGGCCTCTGATGAGGAAGAAGATTTAATACCGAGTGACCAGCATAATGTAAGAACACTGAGATGGTAAATAAATACTTATAGATAGGCTGAATACTTCTTTTGGACAGAAAAGAAAAGGTAGAAAATGTAATAGGAAATAAATTTCGAAAACTAACTTGGGTACAGATGAGATAAAGCCTTAGCTGCTATTCTTTAAGATTTTTATTTTCCTTTTTCTCCCGTAACAAGCCTTGTGGATTTTTAAATTGAGAGGTAACACCAACTCTTGAATTGTGAGTAAAAGCTCTGTTTCTTCTTGAAGAAGAAATAACTTGTAGTAGAATAACTTGTCTATTTTGTGCAGTTTTAGGAAATTTCTGCTTTTTAAAAAATTCCTTTCCTAAGGATTACAATATGTTGCCTTTTAGGGATATATTACTGTTTTCTGTTATTTTAATATTTTAAAAAATTATCCATGAGTACTTCTGTTTTTTTCCCCCTCAAAGTGATTATCAGTTAATAAGGGCAGTTTACATTATTTTCCTTTAATATTAGAAGTTAATATTAAAGGGGAAGTATTAGATTTCTATATTTTTTATATTAATTAACATCAAAGGAAAAATACTAATTCTTTTAATATTCTAATACTACAAAATTCTACCCTTAAGACAACTTTCTAAAGTTGCTTCCTTTTTGCATGGTAACTTGCTTCCTAGAATTGTTTGTTGAAATTTGTAAGTCTGGAGGTATTGCTTTACCTGTGCTTTTCCAGATTGTTTGTAAAAATATTAAAATTGGTTGTGCATCATTCGTAAGGGTGCCTAACTGTTGACTCTTGCCTTTTGTTTATTCCCTTAAAGCAGTGACCAATTTATGGTTATGAGGTACTTTCAGTTGTGTTCCAGTGTGATACTGTGAAATTGTGGAAAGAAATCCAGGGATGAATGTTTTTGTGGAACTGTTAGACAAGATTAGGTCAAAGAAGGGAATAGCATTTAGGGGTTAACAGTCATTCAAAGGGGTGTGCCCTTTATTGTGTTCCCGTAGAGAAAACGAAACATGTGACCTATGCTATACTGTAGTTGAGAAAATTCTATATATAAATCAACAGTAAATGTTACCATAGAGTTTACATTTAAATGCTAAGTTGCGTGAGAAAACAGCTGAAAACCAGTTGAGTATGAAATTCAAGACCAAAAAAATCATCAAAAGGTAAATGTATCCCAAAGAACTTCATAAGGGAAACTGGACTTCAGTGAGCCTTAGATAAATTAAAATTTAGATAGATGGGAAAGTGGTTGTGTGTAGGGCTTAGAGTTGAGGAAGGAAAGGGTGAAGGTAGGGATGGCGCTAAAATAGGGATGAACAGTGAGGAAGCGTATTTGTGTTGAGTGAGGTATGGCTGTGCTTGGGAGTATAGGAGAGGGTGGGTGTGGGGAATGTGAGAACTGTGGGGTTGTGTGAAGCTTGTGGGGATGTGTGAGAAGAGAGGATATGAGGGTATGTGGAAGTTGTGAAGGTATGCAGCGGTGTGTAAGAGGAAGGAGTGTGTAGGGGTGGCAAGGTATTGTGGAGTGTGTGAGAGTAAGATGTGTGTTGAGGATATGTGTGTGTGGGGATGTGATGGTATGCAAGAGAGTGTGTGTAGGGCTGTGAGAGGAGCGGGGGGAATGTGAAGGTGTGTTTTGGGGGAATGGGTGGGTTTGAGAGGAGGGTATGTGTGGAGGGTGTCAGTGTGTGTTCCTCTCAAATCAAAGAACAATTTTTAGTGGAGTGAAAAATGTCTGAAGTATAATGAAACCATCAATATTCAAACATGGCTGTTAGTCATTGTGGTGCTCTCATGTAGCATTGGAGAAGGAAATGAAACCCACTCCAGTATTCTTGCCTGGAGAATTCATGGACAAAGGAACCTAGCAGGCTGTAGTCCCTGGGTTGCAGAGGGTTGGCCATAACTGAGTGACTGTCTCTCACTCATGTTAGCAGAGCATCACGTTAAGTATGGGCCTCTAGTATTCTATCCGGTGATCTCTGTCACTTGCTTAATCAAAAATGTGCTTTTAATCTCAGATAACTGCCTTTCTGCATTTTTTGAGTTAGTCTCTTGAGTAAAAGCGTATCTTGCCAGAGTACTGAATTTAACAAGCACTTCTGTTAAATTTTGATTTTTCTTGTTTGCGCATTTCCAACTTGAGAGCAGTTGTTACACTTTGTACAGTTCTTCACTGTCTAGTACCCTGTGAGCTGCTTAGGACACAGTTTCACCCTTTACTCTTTCAGGCCTGCTGGCCTGTAAAATCACCATGCGGGCTGTCTGATACCATAGGTAATTGCTAATAGGTAGGTAATAGATGCCATATGATAATAGGTAATTGTCATACATCTTTTAGTTGCAAAACCTGTTTTGCCTGGGTTTTCTCATTTCTTACTTCTGTTAATCCACTCACTGTATTGGGGAAACCCCACATTTCCTTCTTCCCTTTTAATGAGCTTCCTTTTTCATTGTTTCTCAGTATAGGCTGCTTTTTGCATTTGTGTCCTCCTTTTCCCTGAGTACCCCCTTCCTTCAATAGGTATCTTTACTTTCCAAATATATCTAGAATCTTTTTCATAACTGCTTCTTCTGTGAAGCCTTTTCAAATTAATCCTTTTTTTTTAAAATCACTTTGTCTTCACATTCCTCATGTACATTGTTTGCAACTAAGCAAAAAGTTATTTTAAATAATTTCTAAAGTTTTTATATATGTAACATCCAGAGTGAATTGCAGATTCCCCAAGGGCAGAAAAGGACTATTTTATTTCTTTTGCTGTGTTTCCCTACACTTTGCATACTCTGAGCCTTTAGATATGGGTATCCATCTCATTTGGAAGTCCCCTCCTGTGTCTAGAGCTCATACATGGAGAGGTGTTTCTCCTGCCTGCAGTGTTGCACATTCTAGTTCTTACACTTGTGAATTTTTATGATACTAGGGAATTGTTAAGACAGTTTCTCCTTCTTTTTGGTCATTGTTGAGTAAATGCCAACAAGCTAGTACCTCATTACTAAATTGTTAAATTAGCTTTTTCCTACTCTTACCTTCTGCTAATCATTCTCTTTGCATTTTAATACCTAAGTTCTAAGTATCTGAAGGGACATCATGAAATAATTTAATTTGGTCTGCTTTTCAAATCAGAGTTTTATTTAAATAAAGAATTTTGAAAGAACTGGGACCTGATTAAACTTAAAAGCTTTTGCATAGCAAAGGAAACTAAGCAAGGTGAAAAGACAACCCTCAGAATGGGAGAAAATAATAGCAAATGAAACAACTGACAAAGGATTAATTTTCAAAATATATAAGCAGCTCGTACAACTCAATGCCAGAAAAACAAACAACCCAATGAAAAAGTGGGAAAAAGACTTAAACAGATGAAGACATACAGATGGCTAACACACACGGGAAACAATGCTCAACATTGCTCTTTATTAGAGAAATGCAAAGCAAAACTGCAATGAGATATCACCTCACACCCATCAGAATGGCCATCATCAAAAAGTCTACAAACAATAAAGCCTGGAGAGGGTGTGGAGAAAAGGAAACACTCTTGCACTGTTGGTGGTAATGTAAATTGATACAGCCTCTGTGGAAGACGGTATGGAGATTCCTTAAAAAGCTAGGAATGAAACCACCATAGAACCCAGCAATCCCCCTCCTAGGCATATACCTACCCTGAGGAAACCAAAATTGAAAAAGACACATGTATCCTGTTGTTCATTGCAGCACTATTTACAGTAGCTAGAACATGGAAGCAACCTAGATGTCCATCGACAGATGAATGGATAAAGAAGTTGTGGTACATATACACAATGGAATATTACTCGGCCATAAAAAGGAATGCATTTGAGTTAGTTCTGATGAGGTGAATGAACCTAGAACCTATTCTATAGAGTGAAGTGAGTCAGGAAGAGAAAGGTAAGTACTGTATTCTAACACATGTATATGAAATCTAGAAAAATGGTACTGAAGAATTTATTTATAGGGTGGCTGTGAAAGTGCTGCACTCAGTATGTCAGCAAATTTGGAAAACTCAGCAGTGGCCACAGGACTGGAAAATGTCAGTTTTCATTCCAATCCCAAAGAAAGGCAATACCAAAGAATGCTCAAACTACCGCACAATTGCACTCATCTCACACGCTAGTAAAGTAATGCTCAAAATTCTTCAGGTCAGGCTTTAGCAATATGTGAACCGTGAACTTCCAGATGTTCAAGCTGAATTTAGAGAAGGCAGAGGAACCAGAGATCAAATTGCCAACATTCGTTCGATCATTGAAAAAGCAAGAGAGTTCCAGAAAAACATCTACTTCTGCTTTATTGACTATGCCAAAGCCTTTGACTATGTGGATCACAGTAAACTAGAAAATTCTGAAAGAAATGGGAATACCAGACCACCTGACCTGCCTCTTGAGAAACCTATATGCAGGTCAGGAAGCAACAGTTAGACCTGGACATGGACCAACAGACTGGTTCCAAATAGGAAAAGGAGTATGTCAAGGCTGTATGTTGTCACCCAGCTTATTTAACTTATATGCAGAGTACATCATGAGAAATGCTGGGCTGGAAGAAGCACAAGCTAGAATCAAGATTGCCGGGAGAAATATCAATAGCCTCAGATACGCAGGTGACACCACCCTTATGGCAGAAAGTGAAAAAGAACTAAAGAGCCTCTTGATGAAAGTGAAGGAGGAGAGTGAAAAAGTTGGCTTAAAGCTCAACATTCAGAAAACTTAAGATCATGGCATCCAGTCCCATAACTTCCTGGCAAGTAGATGGGGAAACAGTGGAAACAGTGGCTGACTTTATTTTTCTGGGCTCCAAAATCACTGCAGATGGTGACTGCAGCCATGAAATTAAAAGACACTTACTCCTGGGAAGACCAACCTAGACAGCGTATTAAAAAGCAGAGACATTACTTTGTCAACAAAGGTCCGTCTAGTCAAGGCTATGGTTTTTCCAGTAGTCATGTATGGATGTGAGAGTTGGACTATAAAGAAAGGTGACCCCCAGAGAATTGATGCTTTTGAACTGTGGTGTTGGAGAAGACTCTTCAGAGTCCCTTGGACTGCAAGGAGATCCAACCAGTCCATCCTAAAGGAGATCCGTCCTGGGTGTTCATTGGGGAAGGACTGATGTTGAAGCTGAAACTCCAATACTTTGGCCACCTGATGTGAAGAGCTGACTCATTGGAAAAGACGCTGATGCTGCAAAAGATTGAGGGCAGGAGGAGAATGGGACGACAGAGGATGAGATGGTTGGATGGCATCACCGACTTCATGGACATGGGTTTGGGTAAACTCTGAGAATTGGTGATGGACAGGGAGGCCTGTAGTGCTGCAGTCCATGGGTTCGCAGAGAGTTGGACACGACTAAGTGACTGAACTGAACTGAATGGAGAAATAGACATAAAGGATAGATTTAACGGACACGGGGAGAGGGGAGGAAAGGGTGAGTTATATGAAAAGAGTAACATGGAAGCTCACATTACCATATATAAAATAGATAGCCAACAGGAATTTACTGTATGGCTCAGGAAACTCAAACAGGGGCTCTGTATCAACCTTGAGGGGTGGGATGGGGCGGGAGATTGAAGGCAGGTTCAAAAGGGAGGGGATGTATGTATACCTATCGCTGATTCATGTTGAGGTTTACAGAAAACAACAAAATTCCATAAAGCAATTGTCCTTCAATAAAAAGATTTAAAAAAGGTACATGCAAAAAAAAAATTTTGTATTTTATCACTCATAGGAAATTTTGCAGAATATCTAACCTGGGTGCCTGTGCATTTATATATAGTATATTTAATTATAAATAAATTTTGACAGCTGATATATCAATATTTTGTGAAAGGAAAAGGTAAAAAGCTGTGCTGTCTGCTGCAGGTCAGTCCTAGCAGGCAGAGGCGTGGAACAGCTGCCTTGTACTGTCTTTTTGGTATCAATGGAATTGAGCAGATATGTATTGAAAAACTTGTTTTATAAATATTCTGAGGACTAAGTCCCCTACTTAACCATCTGTTAAGATTTCATTTTAAAGACAAACTTGCCTCCTGTTTTTGGGGATCATCTTAAAACATTGCTCACATTGCCATCTTCTTGCACTTCCTCAAGTTGACATCCTGTTTATTTTTCTATTCGTTCTCTTCTCTTGTTACTTCCCATTTACATTCTTTGTAACTTGATTTTGTTTGTTGGGGAGAGATAGCTTGTTGAATGGCTGCTGTGTTAGAGACTCTTACTGGTGAAGATCGCTTGCTCTGTGATGCAAACAGTAGCAGCAAACCTGATCACATACCTTCCATTTCCTCCTCTGAGTTAGCATGGAAAACACAGAGGCCATGGCTTGTTATGGATGTATTCTGTCCAGTAAAATTTAAATGATTGATAGCTAACTTCTTAAATGTGTCCTGCCTACCAGTTCTGCACCTGCCAGAAAGGAGTCATGTATTATTTCTCCACGTTGGACACATTATGTAAAGCCCAGTTAAAAGTAAAATATACTTGATGTAAAAAAGCTTGTTCCATCTTAATGGAAAGTTGGATTCCACGCTATGTTAAGTAGTTGATTTAAAGCATTGGTAGTCTATATTCTGTCCTATTATATTTTCAGGATATTCCTCAGGCATACCTCTCTTTTGTTTCTTTATCAGTCTGACATTAACAGACTGCCACAGTTTTTCATCTAATGTTTTTTGGTTTAATATTGCTATTTCTGCAAATTCAGAGAAGTTGTCATTGATGGCATCTCTTGGCTCACACAATTAAAGAAGTATTGCTGTGGCTTCTTCCTTTGACAGAGTGCTGCCAGGTGCTCATGGTAGTAGTCTGAGTCACATACTACTGTCTCCGCGCTATCTGATTGAGCAGGATTTGTGACAGATTTTTGTTAAATGCATCCTTTCTTTTGCATATTTTCTTGCTTAATAATGTATCTTCTAACTCACAAAATGTTACTCATCTGACTTTACATATAGATACTTTAGTGATATAAGTTACTGTCGTCTTTCTATGGTTTCTGGGCTTTTCCTTTTCCTTTATCAGAGACAGCCATTGCCTTACTTCTTGGGAGCACCTTTTAAGTACAAAGGAGAGAAAGCAATGAAAAAAATCCTCAAGAACAATTTTCAGGTATAGGAGGGGACTATTTTTAGGATAGGCAGAGTGGTTTATGTGCCTTTGAATGCTCCTTTACTTGATACCTAACTTGTAGTTCCTACTTTGGAGACAATCATGGTAGCTTCATTTCCAGATGGTGTTCCTTAAAATATACATGGATATTATTTGTGATAAAACATTGTTTTGGATTTTTTTAATAAAATAAACTAAATGTTATAGTTTTTAGAAAATGATTGAACAGATAAAGTGGGTATTTTCTAAGAAGATAGCATATGGCATGTGTTATAATGAGGGCATTGGGCCAATCAAGCTCAGGATGGTAGAATGTCTGGCATGCGGCAAAAGAAATATAATGCAAGCCACAACTGTGAACCACAAAATATAATTTTAGATTTTCTAGTAGCCACATTAAAATAAAGTTAAAAAGAGATTAATTTTAATGTTTTATTTAATGCATTATGTTAAAATGTTATTTCAACATATAATCAATAATAAATTATAAAAATTTTTTGTACTAAGCCTTTGAAATCCAGTGTATGTTTTATATTCATGGCATATCTTAATTCAGATTAGTGATCTTTCCTAGTGCTGGGTAACTACACATGGTTGTGGTTGCCATATTAGATAGCTCAGGTATAGAGTATTTGGTGAAATTATGGTGATGTCCAGAAATTGGGGGAGGCATAAGAGAAGCAAACATGAATCTCTAAGATAGACCTGGTGTAGGTAATTTTGTATGAAATTGTATTTAATATCAGGGTGGAGTCACATTTAGAAGTTAGAGTGAAATAGAAATTTGGTAGATGGTGAGAAACCAGCTGGAAGGTGAAAACAGCCTCGATTCGAAAGATGAAAGTAGGTAATGGCAAGACTTGACAATGGCTAGTATCCAATAAGAAGAACAAAATAATTGATTATCATTTTAAAGAAAAAAACTTTCCCAGCCAAAGGCTTTTTAGGCTAGGCCATGTCATTTAGTTTAGAGGAAAGCGGTACAGTAGTTAACTCATAATGACATTCAAAGGGAAACCATTGAGATCAACAGGTAAAATTAATTGCAGAGATATGGTGTGGGTAACAGGGAGGCAGGGGAGGATGATTTACACTCATACAGTAGAAAGAAAGGGTCTGAGGTAAATGATTGATTTTTTATGAATTAGGCACTGGGTGAAGTTTTTAGTAATTTAAGAGCAAATGAAAGATTATGCAGAATACCATATCAAAATTTATTGCTTAGGGAGTGAATAAGAGGACCTAGTGATAGGGATATTGGCCACAGTATATAAGTGAGGTTAAGAGCTCATACTTTTAATTTTGGTCCTGTCCTGACCATTTAACTTTATATTACTTGGCAAATTAAAACCATCCAAGTTGCAGTTTCTTCATCTATAAAATGGGCAGAAATAGCATCTATTTCATAGAATTACATCGATTGAATAAGATTATGTATTCAGTGACTTCAGCCAGCATGTTACATCTTCCTATTATTCCTCTTAAGTTTAGAATATCCAGAGGGAAGAAAAAGAGTTGATACAATGTTTTCTTGGAATACATGCTTACGACACATCTTCTAAGTGATTACCCCTTAAAGCAGTTTTCAGAGATTAGTTTGGTGAAAACTCTTGATTAATAGCTGATGAGAAATTTCTTTAAGTGTAATTCCTATTGAATGAAGAGAAACTGACCACAGTGACCTAATCACTTTGTCTTTCTGGAACTCAGTCGAAATTGAGGTAGTGTTTCTCCAGCTCTGGTTTGAGGACCTCCCAGCATTAGAATCACCTTGAGTACTGGATAAAATTGCAAATTCTTGGATCTCCACTTTAGACCCATTGAGTCAGTCTCTGAGAGTAAAGTCAAGGAAATTTTCTTTGGCACTCAAGTATAGCTGATCTACACCACATCTAGTTTGAGAACCACCAGAAAGAATGATTCGGAGATCTTTTTCGGTTCAAGTATGAATCTGTTCATTGTATTATAAGCCTAGAATAGGAGTTGGATAGGAATAATGATATCTATTCCTATTTACCTTGTAGGATTGTTGTGAGAAACAATACGATATCTTTCAGTTTGTAAAAATAACTTTAAATGAAAAGATAATTAAGTTTTAGACTCCTGTGGTGTCTTATCGGCTTCCCTGGTGGCTCAGATGGTAAAAAATCTGCCTGTGATGCAAGAGACCCAGGTTCGATCCCTGGGTGGGGAAGATCCCCTAGAGAAGGGAATGGCTGTTCACTCCAGTATTCTTACCTGGAGAATTCCATGGACAGAGGACCACTGTGGGCTGTAGTCCGTGGGGTTGCAAAAGGTCAGACATGACTGAGCAACTAATTAATGGAGTCTTATATATAATACATATTACATAAGGGTATTGTCATTTATAATACATATTTGTGTATGTGTTTGTATGTCTATTTGCAGTGACTCTTAGCTATAAATCTACAATGATTTCTGTATTAGGTGAGTCACAGTACTTACTAAGTATTTGATATCAAGTTCTTATCAAAAAAATAATGAGTTTATTTTTATTTCCCTGATTTCTGTTTGATTTTTTGCCTTTTTTAGTTGACTGGAGGTCCAGTAGGATTATAGCCATTCAAACTAGTGAATATATAACTTGAAGACTAATGTCTGTTTTAGATTTTTAAGTTTACAAATTAAAGTGTTTAATAGTAGGAATAATAATTCCTAGTATTACAAATTACAAATATTGGAATCGTTTTTTAAAAACAATCTTTGTGATTCAGTTGTTTGGATTGTCCTATTTAGAGATTATCTGTACTCTTTCATACTCTATTCCATCAGTTAAACCCTCTGCTCTCAACAAAGAAACCCACTCCCACCGCTAGGGTATTTTCTGGGGATAAAATATAATCCCTCATTTTTTCCATTTCTAGAGAGGGCAGACTGTTAATAGGTATCTATGTTGTGTCGGTTATAGTGTTTCATGCTTTTAAAACATGCTTATTTTGGTATCCCCTAATTCCTACACATAATTTAATATATAGAAATACTTATTAAATGATTTTTAAATATACAGTGTGTTGACCAGACAACACACTTTTAGAGAATTTAAATTGATTTAATTGGTTTGGACTGGGGCCAGAAATCAATGTCTTGGTTGTACAAGACACTAGATTTAGGTTGTACATGGCTCATACTTTGAGAAAGATGGCTGTGTTTCCTGTTGCCCCCAGAGGCATAAATTCTAGGCACTGGCTGCACAACATAAATTAGGAATAGTATGCTTCCAGCTTGAAAGTGAACACAAAAATGTTGCACATCAGAACTCCACATGTGTTTGTGTACATTTTTTCCATAGAACTCAAGATAGTGTTAACACAGATAAAGGGACAAACTTACCACCTGCCGGTTAAAGCTTTTTAATAACACAGAAAACAGTTTATAAGACAGGAAATCATAGGACATGGCTGGATCTTGAATGAATCTGTATTTCTTAGCCTTCCTTTTAAAGTTAGTTTCAGAGATTAAAAAATATTATCATCAATTAGTGGAAATTTTAGATTGTGTGGCAAAATAAACAGAGAAGCAGAAAATAAGATAGGCAGTGTCCATTACTTCTGTTAAGAAAAGCTATTGAGTTTTATTGTATGCCTAGTACTGGGCTCCTGCAAGCAAGATCTGCAACACCAGCATTCATCTCTTGAACGGATTAAATGCCTTTATCCCATGAACCATCCTCAGTTTTCGGTCTTTTCCTGTTTCTTGAACAATCTGCTCACTCACTTTTACTTCTGTTTTTCTTGTAATATATCTCAATTTTTGTCTCCCTTCCTGGCTTCTTAGTTTCCCTCTTTACTGTATGGTATAATGAATGAAATAGCTTATTACAAATTTAAAATTCCTAAATAGACTAATCAAAAAATTAAAACTTGATTTGATAAAACCCATTTTCTTTACTTACAGCAGTGCTGCTGATTTTCTCCTAGGTATTTACTCCCAAACCTTTTCTCAAGAGTTAGGTATATGCTGTATGTGCTACTTTATATTTGAAAAGTGCTAGTATTAAAGATGGATCTTAGACTGTGTAGCACATAGTGCATAACTTTCATCAGCCTATCACTTCCATTCTCTTCATCAGACTTAGGAAACTTTTAATACCTACTGAATATTTAAGTTCCTTTTGGGCTCAGAAAGGAACTCCCTGCTCTTGGTTTGTGTTTAAAAAGCAGAATTGTTCTTCATTGAAAATCAGGGCAGGTGGGTATAAGTGCTAAACGGGAAGAGGGTGTGTAAATTCCACCAGGAATTGGTTTTCAGATTTAGTGAAGGCCTTGGATTAGAATTGTTGACCCCTGAGTCACCAGCCAGCCAGCTGCTTAACCAAGAGCAACTCAGATGGATGCAGTTGTTCCCCATGTCCTTTTAACTGCTTTTTGTCTCCATCCTCTTCTTTCTTGTTGCTCCTGCCCTTTTTCCATCTTCTCAGTGCTCAAATACATTGCTGAGTTTGAAAAAGGGCAATAAGTAGTGTTACTACTAAAGCTTTCGTGTCTCTGAATTTCTTTGCTTTCTGCTATACCTGTCTGAACCCAAATTTCCACTTCTCGGGTGTCCCTAAAGCTACACATTGGCCAGCTGTGGCCTTAGTTAGTTTCTGGCACAGGGAAGGTAGCTTTTAACTTGGAGAAAAGTGCCCTATATTTGAACTTTTTTTGAATCTTATTTTGGTATCTTACAGTGACTTACTAGTAAGAATTTTTTTTTTAACCTCATGTTTAAATGGTTCACAAATAAAAGACTAGAAACAGCCCCAATAATTGTCAGGGTTCTTTGGATCTTTTGGCCTTATGAAAATGATGGATATAAACATTTCTGGGTGGGAGGATGTTGGAAAAAATGGTGGAATGGCATTCAGGGTGGGCTAACAGGACTTTTTAACTTGCTAAACTTTTTAGGACATAAGCAAGGATGTATCAGCAGATTAACCCCCTTCCACTAGTTTTAACTTTATTTACTATTCTTAAGTTCTACATTTCCAAGATTGTCTGTTATACTCCTGAACATAAAAAGTTACTTTTACTATTAGATTAAGTAAAGAGGTGTTTTTCTAGTTTTGTTAATGGGTTATAGGTGGTGGCTTATTAGAAAATAGTTATATCATTCATATAGGGAACTTCCCTGGTGGTCTAGTGGCTTCCCCTGTAGGGGGTGGGGCTTTGATCCCTGGTCAGGGAACTAGGATCCTGCAGTCCCCAAACTGTAAAAAGTCATTCATATAGATAGGAAATCTTACCAGGTATTGAGTATTTTTGAACTAGACATACCTTATTTTCAATGTAAACCTTACATTTCAGATGAAAGTTATATTAGTGAAGGTGATAAAATTTGTAGACTAATTGTGAGTGATATGCTTTCTAGGAGTTTATATGAAAGCTTTCACAAGAAGGCTCGTCTGGAATGTCTGTGTTCTACTATTTCTTTGATACTTGATGAAAACAGTGCTCCATTTATCATGCTTGTTTTTTACTCTTTGATAACTAAATTTCTTAACTACTGACTGGTTATACAGGCTTTATCGCACTGTGTGGATAGAGCTTATTTTACAGATTGAAAGGTCTGTCTAGTCAAAGGTATGGTTTTTCCAGTAGTCGTGTATGGATGTGAGAGTTGGGACTATGAAGAAAGCTGAGAGCTGAAGAATTGATGCTTTTGAACTGTGGTGTTGGAGAAGACTCTTGAGAGTCTCTTGGACTGCGTGGAGATCCAACCAGTCCATCCTAAAGGATGTCAGTCCTGAATATTCATTGGAAGGACTGATGCTGAAGCTGAAACTCCAATACTTTGATCACCTGATGCGAAGAACTGACTCATCTGAAAAGACCCTGATGCTGGGAAAGATTGAAGGTGGGAGGAAAAGGGGATGACAGAGGATGAGGTGGTTGGATGGCACCACTGACTCAATGGACATGAGTTTGAACAAGCTCCAGGAGTTGGTGATGGACAGGGAGACCTGTTGTGCAGCAGTCCATGGGGTTGCAAACAGTCGAACATGACTGAGCAACTGAACTGAACCGATCAGATTGAAACTTTGTGGAAACCCTGGTTTTAAATAAGTTTATCAGCACCATTTCCCAACATCATTTGTTCACAGCATGTCTCTGTGTCATGTCTTCTTGTGCAGTTAATAGTCTGCAGTATAGTGTAAACATAACTTATATGCACTCAATTTCAGTTCAGTCGCTCAGTTGTGTCTGACTCTTTTTGATCCCAACTCTTCGCAGCACACCAGGCTTCTCTGTTCATCACCAACTCCTGGAGCTTGCTCAAACTCATGTCCATCGAGTCGGTGATGCCATCCAGCCATCTCATCCTCTGTCATCCTCTTCTCCTCCTGCCCCCAATCCCTCCCAGCAACAGGGTCTTTTCCAATGAGTCAACTCTTCGCATCAGGTGGCCAAAGTACTGGAGTTTCAGCTTCAGCATCAATCCTTCCAATGAACACCCAGGACTGATCTCCTTGCAGTCCAAGGGACTCTCCAGAGTCTTCTCCAACACCACAGTTCAAAAGCATCAATTCTTTGGCGCTCAGCTTTCTTCATAGTCCAGCTCTCACATTCATACATGACTACTGAAAAAACAATAGCTTTGACTAGACGGACCTTTGTTGGCAAAGTAATGTCTCTGCTTTTTAATATGCTGTCTAGGTTGGTCATAACTTTTCTTCCAAGGAGCAAGCGTCTTTTAATTTCATGGCTGCAGTCACCATCTGCAGTGATTTTGGAGTCCTTAGATAACCAATGATTAAATGTTGACTTATACTTTTATTCTCCTTTTCACACACATGTATGCATACTCTGTGTCTGGTTTCACAGTATTCAATGTTTATATTTTTATTTTATTCCATGTTGGTTGTGTTTTCAGTTTATATTACTTAAGCTAGATGAGCAGAATCTTACACTTTTTGTCAGACTGATAGTACTAAGTACAGAGTATAACAGGCAAGGCAAAAAAAAAAAATTCTGGGAAGATTGCCATGAAGTTTTTGTGTTATCCTTTGGAAGTGATTGGTGGTAGGAAGGTGCTTAGTTTAAAAAATAAAAAATTAGATTGACAGGGCCTAACATGTTGTCTTGCCATGCAGAAATTTTATTTGAAAGTATTCTGCTTCCTCATATTTCTGACTTGTTTATCAGAAGTTTTTTGGGGAATTTTGGACTTTACTTTTTTCCCTAATACTTAAAAACAGTCCATGGCAGCCAAATAGGGAAGGTAATTTGTCTTCTGTGATGTTTATTGATACAGAAAAGAAAGGATACCAGAAGACCTTTGATATGTTTATAGATGCATAAAAACAAATTTAATATGCGTTTTAGTGGGAAAGAAGTTACGTAACAGAGGAGTAATAAATAAGAATTTTACATTTTTCTTTTTTAGTACTTAGAATCTTATCTGTAAATATGAAGGCTGTTGGTGATTTTTGAGATAAGGCTAGTTAAATGATATATCTGTTATTTAATATCATAGTGTGTTTTTAGTTTGCATTCTTTTCCATTAATAGAAGTGTATTGCTATTTAAACTTCTGATAACTATTGCTAATTTTCTTCAGTTACTGGTTTTAAGTTGCCAGATGTTACTTGATGAAAACTTTTATGATGGTTTCTTTTTTTCTTTTGGTTAAGTTTCTCTTAATACTGTTGATCCCTCAAGGGCAATATTTCACATTGTTTTCATAGCTGCCAAAGTGATCCATTTTTATATCAGTGTTTGATGATTTACTGAAAAGAAAGCCTGCATCTTCCCAAGTAAATAAAGCACCAAAACCCCTTAATAGCCCTGGTGTCTTTTCAGAATAATTGAGGTTTGTAGGTTGTTTTTAATAGAAACGACTTTGTATTGTGTGTGTGTGCGTGCGCTCTGCTTAGTCTCTCAGTCATGTCCGACTCTTGGTGACCCTGTGGCTAAAGCTCGCCAGGCTCCTCTGCCCGTGGGGACTCTCCAGGCAAGAATACTAGTGAGTTGCCATGCCCTCCTCCAGGGCATCTTCCCAACCCATGGATTGAACCCAGGTCTCCTGCATTGCAGGCGGATTCTTTACCAGCTGAGCCACCAGGGAAGCCCATTGTTTATGCATGTGTTTGTTTTTCTTTAATCTAAGGATATCTGTTTGGATTTTGAGAATTTACCTTTTATCTCTGTTCTAAATTTATAACCAGTTTTGGCTTCTGTGCAGTTTTATTTTTATTAATTTTTTTAAGTTGACTTTTATTTTAAATTTTTATTGACTTACTTTTGGTTGCACTGGTTCTTTGTTGCTCCACCCAGGCTTTCTCCAGTGGTGGTGCACTGGGGCTGCTGTTGGTTGTGGCCCGCAGGCTTCTCACTGCAGTGACTTCCCGTGCTGCGGGGGCTGGGCTCAGGGCGCCCAGGCCTCAGTGGTTGCAGCGATTGGGTCCAGCAGCTGTGGTTCCTGGTCTCCGGAGCGCACGCTCAGTAGTTGTGGCGCATGGGCTTATTTGCTCTGTGGCATATGGGATCTGCCCAGACCAGGAATCCAACCAATCCAACAATCCCCTGTATTGGCAGGCAGAGTTTTAACCACCACCAGGGAAATACTGTGCAATTTTAAAAATAGTCCTTTTATTCTGATAGGAGTGTTGGCCTCTAGCTATAGCACCGTGATCCCCCTGTTCCCCCCAAAATGAACATTAAATATCAGAAATCTGTTTTGTGCAGTCTGTGTAATACTTAGATCTACTTGTACCTGTTTTGATGTAATTCACATTTTGAATGAGCACCAGAGAACTGCACAGAACTGTTTTAATCTTGAGATCTGGGCATTTATAGATAGCCCACCCATTTAGTGGCTATAAGCAAAATTACTTTTCTGTTGTGCATTGTCTTTGAAGGTATCTTGATTATCCCAGATAATGCATATTTTTCACGACAGTAAGATAATACTAAATACCAGGAGGCGAGTTAGCAACAAAGAGAATCATAGGGTAAATATAAGTGAAATAAGGCTTTATTTTGTCAGATAGTGTAAGATAAACATTTATACTGCCAAATACTTAACTCAGATCACTTATATCTTATTTATACTTAGACCAAATAAGAGACTATGGAAAGCAAAAACTTGATCTCCATATTCTAATTTGTCAGTTGTTTTGGTACCTGTGGTCGTCCGTAAGCATGGATATTACAGACTTTTAGGTTTTATTGTTTCCAAACTGTTTCCATTCTAACAGTTTACCGATATTCAGGTTAATATCACTTCCATTCTTAACTTTTAATGTCTTGCAAACCTGACTTAATTATACCTAATACTAAAGAATATGGACCATTCATGTTTAGTGAAAGAAAGCTTGTCAAACAGTGATTAATCACGGCCCTGCTTATTTGGTCATGATCTTCTCTGTCTCTGTTTATTTCAGTTCTGTCGCTTGCCTTAATAGTCCTGCTTTAGTCCTATTTCCTCCATAAAACATTCTTTTTTCATTTCCTTGTGAATTGATTTAGTGCGTGTTTATTGAGTTCCTGTACTGTGCTACCCTGGAGAAGGGAAAGGCTACCCACTCCAGTATTCTGGCCTGGAGAATTCCATGGACTTGGTAGTCCATGGGTCACAAAGAGTCGGACATGACTGAGCAGCTTTCACTCCCTGTGCTAGGTATTGGTGATACAGTGATAACAGAGCTTGTTCTGGAAGCTCTTAGTCTAGTGAAGGTCCAGGTTATTATCTGCAAATTACTATTGCATTTATCGACAGCCCTTATCTTGACTTTTTTAATTTACAGTACAAGCATATGATCATTTTATCTGAATATGTTCAATATAAAAGTGAAGTTTTCTACAAAGATTATTGTCAGAAAAAAGTCATTTTATATTTGAGACTTTGCAAGGTTTTTTTTTTTAATATTTTGAGGTTGTCAGTATTTATATTCTGAATAGAAGTATAATGTTTTGTAGAAGATAGTCTTGAGATGATGTCAGCAAGTACTAGTTTTGAATGTTTATGGAAATTTCCTGAGGTAAAAGGGGAATAAAGAATTTAGACAAATTATTCTTGAGGAGGGTTGATTTACTGTCATAATTCATTTTGAAGTATTCACAAAGGTTTTTAAAAAAGTCTTTAAAGGTCTCACCTTAAAGAGCAATGTTGTAAGTAATTTATGAACATCATAATATATACTATAAAACAATGGGGGAAAAAAACACTATGTTAGTGTTACGTGAATGGAAGTTTGTGGGTTGGAAAAGTATTTCCAGTGACAGTATTCTGTATGACTTCAAAAAGTATTGCTTCTCAACTTAAATGGAAATGAAGGTAATTCAAGTTTTGATACTTTTAAATGACTCAGGCAGGAGATAATGAGATGACATTTGTTGAAAGATATATGTGAAATTTGAACAGTTTTTAAAAAATTTTTATGCTTCATGATTTTAAAACATTGATAAAAGTAAATTAATGAGTTAAAATATATATTGGGCTTTTCATACAGATATGCAAAGGTTTGTATATTTCAAATAGGTCAAAAGATTTTAAAAATATCCTCTCACTGGTAAAAGTTAAGACATCCATCATATTGAGGGTTGTATGGTATTCGTTTATGGTAGGTAACTTGGAAGTTTCTGGATTGTTGGATGACTATTTGACATAGTGAGAAACTTAAAAAATACATGTTGAACTAATAAAATGCTCTATACATTTATCTATATAAGATTATATATATAATAATCTTATAATCTATATAAGATTTTCTTAATACCATGAGGGATGATGCTATACTAGAATTTCCCAGTTATTTGCTTAAAATGATTCTTTTGCATAATTTTTTTTTAACAACTCTGTTTCTTGATTTGTACTATATAATGTTTTGGGTTAAAAGCATAATGCCATAGACGATTCTCTTTGGACATATGTTCTACCCCTAGAGTGATAGGAAGCAGTGTCATGTGAAGCAGAAACAAGAATTGCTTGTATGTTGTATTTATTAATTTTGAAACTTTGTTAATCCTTCCTGGCGAACTAAATTGCCTTTTGGAGGCACAAGTTTAAGGAAGACATTTGGCAGCAT
This sequence comes from Odocoileus virginianus, assembly GCF_023699985.2. Classification (NCBI taxonomy): domain Eukaryota; kingdom Metazoa; phylum Chordata; class Mammalia; order Artiodactyla; family Cervidae; genus Odocoileus; species Odocoileus virginianus. Next base: position 39,132,795 of record NC_069686.1, on the reverse strand, counting down.
GCCTATTGATACTCTGTTCTCAGTGACTTGTTGATAGTTTCAGACAGTATTAAACTTCTTTTCCAGAAGTGAGCCTCAGAAATGTAAGTTGTCAAAATAGTTCTTTTCTTTACATTTATTGTTGGGTGCATATAGGAAAATTATGATAGGATAAGGCTGGTTGCAAGGCCTGTGAAAAACATCATCGTCTCAGAACTTCCAGGAAGTCCAGTGGCTAAGACAACATACTTCCATGACAGGGAGCGTGAGTTTGATCCCTGATCAGGTATGCTGCATACCACAAGGTGTGGCCAAAAAATTGAAAAAGCAGCATTGCCATCTTAGTCAGATAAGGAAACGGATTGTAATTGTAAAAGAGTCTTTAATTCCATCTGCTTGTTTCAGAGGAGTTGGGGGTGCAGTAGTAGTTGGTGAGTTTTTAAAATTCAGTTGTTATATCACATTTTTACATTTTAATCTTTCATTAAGTACTGTTTCTCTTTGAAGGAAAGCTGAGGAAAGAAGAAAAAAGGTGAGGGAGAAAGGGAAAGATACACCCAACTGAGTTTCAGAGAATAGCAAGGAAAGATAAGAAGACCTTCTTAAATGAACAATGCAAAGAAATAGAGGACAACAATAGAATGAGAAAGACTAGAGATAACTTCTGGGGAAGGAAATGGCAACCCACTCCAGTGTTCTTGCCTGGAGAATCCCAGGGACGGCGGAGCCTGGTGGGCTGCCGTCTGTGGGGTCACACAGAGTTGGACACGACTGAAGCAACTTAGCAGCAGCAGCAGAGATATCTTCGAGAAAATTAGAGATATCAAGGGAACATTTCATGCAAGGATGGGCACAATAAATGACAGAAATGGTAAAGATCTAACACGCAGAAGAGATTAAGACGAAGTGGCAAGAATTCACAGAACTACACAAGAAAGGTCTTAATGACCCAGATAACCATCATGGAGTGATCACTCACCTATAGCCAGACATCCTGGAGTGTGTAGTCAAATGGGCCTTAGGAAGCATTGCTATGAACAAAGCTAGTGGAAGTGACAAAATTCCAGCCCAGCTATTTAAAAATCCTCAAAGATGATGCCTTTAAAGTGCTGCACTCAATATGTCAGCACATTTGGAGAACCCAGCAGTGGCCACAGGACCAGAAAAGGTCAGTTTTTATTCCAGTCCCAAAGAAGGGCAGTGCCAAAGAATGTTCAGACTACCCTACAGTTGTACTGATTTCACATGCTAACAAGGTAATGCTCAAAATCCTTTAAGCTTGGCTTCAGCAGTGTGTGCACCGAGAGTTTCCAGATATACAAACTGGGTTTTGAAGAGGCAGAGGAACTGGAGATCAAATTGCCAGCAATTGTTGAATCATGGAGAAAACAAGGGGATTCCAGAAAAACAGCTGCTTCTGCTTCATTGATTGTGCTAAAGCCTTTGATTGTGTGGATCACAACAAACTGTGGAAAATTCTTAATGAGATGGGAGTAGCAATTACCTCACTTGTGTCCTGAGAAACCTGTGTGTGGGTCAAGAAGCACCAGGTAGAACCGGACATGGAACAATGGACTGGTTCAAAATCAGGAATGGAGCATACACCAAGGCTGTATATTGTCAACCTGCTTATTTAACTTCTATGCAGAGTACATCATGAAACATGCTGGGCTGGATGAAGCACAAGCTGGAGTCAATACTGCCAGGAGAAATAACAACCTCAGATATAAAGATGATTCCACTCTAATGACAAAAAGTGAAGAGGAACTAAAGAGCCTCTTGATGAGAGTTTAAAAGGAGAGTGAAAAAGCTGGCTTGAGGGTCAGCATTAAAAAACTAAGACCATGGCATCAGGTCCCATCACTTCATGGCAAATAGAAAGTGAAAATGTGGAAGCAGTGACAGATTTTATTTTCTTGGGCTGCCAAATCACTGTGGACGGGGACTGTAGCCATGAAATGAAAAGATGCTTGCTCCTTGGAAGGAGAGCTATGATAAACCTAGACAGTATATTAATAAAGCAGAGACCTTGCTTTGTCGACAGTGGTCAGTCTAGTCAAAGTTATGGTTTTTCCGGTAGTCATGTGTAGATTTATGAGAATTGGACCATAAAGAAAGCCGAGAGCTGAAGAATTGATCCTTTTGAATTGTGGTGCTGGAGAGGCTCTTGAGAATCCCTTGGGATGCGTGGAGATCAAATGAGTCAATCCTAACGGAAATCAAGCCTGAATAACCATTGGAAGGACTAATGCTGAAGCTCCAATACTTTGGCCCCTGATGCAAAGAACCAACTCATTGGAAAAAACCCTGATGCTGGGAAAGATTGAAGGCAAAAGGAGACAGGGGCAGTGGGGTGTGGGCAGCAGAGATGAGATGGTTAGATAACATCACCAACTTGATGGACATACATTTGAACAAATTCTAGGAGAGAGTGGAGGACACAGGAACCTCACGTGGTGCCACCAGGGGGTTGCAAAGAGTTGAACACAACTTAGTAACTATTCCAGCAACAAATGTTTGGAGGGCAAGTAAGATAGTCTTAGACTGAATGACATTTTAATGTATGAAAAGGCATATATAAACAACTATCTGAAACAGTGAATAAATATGAACTAAAATATTTTATGTTGGATGACAAGTAGTGTGCATTTTGTGGGAGGGAAGCAGCAGTCCTGATGATAAAACTTGAAAATTGTCGCATGTGAGATTTAGCCTGGGAAACTTTTTGCAAGAGCTGGGCTTTCAGAAATGATTAGGATGATGATAGGTTGCAAAGGGTAGGGCATTAAAGAAATATTTGCTTGAACTATATCCATTCCTCCAGCACCATTTGCTGAAAAGGCTCTCTCTCCTCCACTGAAATTCTTTTGTTCATTTGTTAAAATTAATCGGGCATATTTGTTTGGGTCTGTTTCTGGGTTCTCCTTCTGTTCCATTGATCTTTGTGTTTATCTCTCCACCAGTACCACACTGTCACATTTACTGCAGCTATGTGGTAAGCCTTAACATCAGGAAGAATGATTTCTCTCTTTATTATTATTTTTCAGCAGATTTTAGAAAAAGGTCTTTTATTGTCTACAGAGAAATTTGCTGAGATTTTAATATGAATTGTATATTTTATATATGTGTGTGTGTGTATATATGTATATATATATATATATAAATATGAATATATCAGTTTAAGAAGACTTGAAATCTTGGTTTTGTGGACTCTTCCAATCCATGAACACAGTGTGTCTCCAGGTGATTAGGTCGTCTTTGATTTCTTTCATCAGTATTTTATAATTTTCATCATACAAATCCTATATATTCTTTATTAAATTATATGTAAGTATTTTATTTTCTTAGGAGCAATAGTAACTGATACTTTTAATTTTTAATCTCAGTTCTGCTTGTTCATTGTCAGTGTAAAGAAACATAATTGATTTTTGTGTGTTGATTTGTTTTCTGTGACCTTACTGAACTCACTAATTCTAGCGTTTTGTTGTTGTTGTTTGAAGATCCTTAGAATTTTCTGAATAGACAGTCATTTTATCTGCAAATAGAAACAGTTATATATTTCCTTTTCCAATTGGTATGTCTTTAATTTTTTTTTCTTGCCTTATTACAATAGCTAAAACTTTCAATACTATGTTAAATAAAAGTGGTAGGAGTAGACATCAGTGCCTTCTTTTTGATGTTAGAGGGAAAGCATTCAATCTTTCACCATACAGTATGATGTTAGCTCTAAGTTTTTTGGTAGGTGCTCTTTCTCAGTTTGAGGAAGTTTCTCTCTATTCTTGTTAGACTTATCAATAGACCATATGATTTTTCTCTTTTGGTCTGTTTGTTTGGCAGAGTGCATTTATTGACTTTTGAATATCAAATTAGCCTTCATGCCTGGAATAGATCCTACTTGGTTGTGGTACATTACTTAAAATCTATTTTTTGGATTTTTGTTTGCTGAAATTTTGTTGAGAACTTCTTCATCTCATTTGTTGTTGTTGTTCAGTCACTAAGTCCTGTCCAACTCTTTGTGACCCCATGGACTGCAGCAGGCCAGGCTTCCCTGTCCTTCAGTATCTCCTGGAGTTTGTGCAAACTCATGGCCATTGAGTTGGTGCTGCTGTCCTAGTGATATATTGGTCTGTATACCCTGTTTGCCCTTTTTTGTTCTGTCTTTGACTGATTTTTGTATCAAGGTAATACGTGCTTCATAAAACTAGTTGTGAAGTAGTCCCTCTTCTTCTGGTTCTAAAGGAGATTGTATAAAATTAATGCTGGTGTATTATTTTAATACTCCATGCTTTTAAAAACAAAACCCCTGTTGTTCTCAGATGCATTCACATTAGATAAAATTTACTTTTTCCTCATTGGAGGAGTATCTTAGATTTGAGTATGACTTTTACAGGGCTGTTTTGATGAATTTTAGGTCCTGTGTATTGCCTTTTTTCTTTTTTTAAATGGTAGGAAAAAATGAAATTCTCAGTATCAATCATTATGTATAAGCAGTAGGTTGGAAATAGGATTATTATCTGAAATAATTTATGAAAAATAATTATAATACTTGATTCTGTGATAGACTTACTGATTTGCTATTATAACTTGCCTGAGTATGAGTTATGAAACTACAGAATTATCCATAGTAATTTTGGAATTGTTAGGGAGATTGAATCAAATGTAGAACCAAAACAGTGCAAGGTTTGGTAACTTGTTCAAGGTCATAGTGTGTAAACTAAATTCCAAGTTCAGTTCACAGTCTTCTAAGCCAATATTTAACTGGGAAGAAACATTAGATCACCAGTGAGTCTTTGCCAAAAGAAGCAAAGAAAACATACACATAGTATCTATATATCTTTATACCCCTCTGCTGACCTCATGTACTTTTCAGCTACTCATTCCTGGGGCATAGAAAATGGTACTCAAAGATGAGTTTGAGGAAACACATGGGGGATTCTGATGCACATCATAGGTTAAAAACCATTATAATAAACCCTGCAAATAGACCTTTTATGTCCATTTATTTCTTTTGAAAATTGTATTAACTATTTGTAATTACTTTGTTAGAATAAACCTATGGTAGAAATTTACAGTTTAAGAAAACCTTAAATTGTGAAATGCTATTAAAAACTAGAAAATATAGGTAACTTTTACCATCCTTTTTAGAAGTGCACCTTTAAAGTCACTAGTAGAGGGTAAGAACATAACAATACATGTAACTTGCTTTATTTTTACAATTATGTTATTGTATTTAGTGGTCAGTAAGAGATATGATGGGATAAAGACTGATTACTGAATCAACTTGAAGATATGGGAGGGGGTTGGCAAAATTGTCAGTTTTTCCCATAAGCAATTTTCTATCTGTGAGTAATATCAAATGATAGTCTAGGTCTAGAAAGTCATTCTGAAATCTTAACTTATCATTAAATATTGAGAAGTTTTAAAAGAAATAAAAAGTAATCATTTGTTTATCTTTTTTCTAGACCAGAGGTGGCAAAGAAACGAAACTGGTGTTTTCCCCCGCTCCTTCTATACTAATTCCAAGGCGCTTTACCTCAATGTCTTTCTCAGTACATTGCTTCTGACAGCCACTCTTAACTGATTGGAATTGACACCAAAGATGAAACCTATTGTATTTGGCATTTTTGTTCTAGGCAGTGTACTTTTTTGGCGGTTAGTTTTGTTTACTTTAAATGTTCTGTACCTCTGTGGAGTCTTCTTTTGGAAATTAAAAATAATTAATAGTGGTTTTTAATGTGAGTTATACAAGTGGTAGTTCATAGAAGACCCCCCGCCCCCAGCAAAACAAAACAAGCAAAAGAAAAGTCCAGTCATCTAGAAATTAGGATGTTATTTCAAGAGATAGCTGACCACAGAGCCTGTAGGCGGATCCACCCTGTGAACTCAGAATGATATTTACATTTTTAAATGGTGGGGGAATTTTTTTTTTTTAAAGGATATTTTGTGACGTAAAAATTACATGAAATTTAGTCTTCAGTGTCCATTAGTAAAGTTTTATTGAAATGTAGCAGTGCTCATTCATTTACTGTCCAATGGATGCTTTTGTGCTGCATTGGCAGAATTGAGTAGTTGTAAAAGAAACCACAAGGCCAGCAAAGCCTAATATATTTACTGTCTGGCCCTTTCCAGAGAACGTTTGCCAGTCTCTGTTATGAGATAATACAGGTAGTGCATGTTTGCTTTTGGGTTATTTAGTAAAGGAGGAAACTTAATTTGCTGTTTTCTTCAGCAGGTTTCAAAAAAGGAATAATGTAGAAACTTTGTGGTCTCAGAACTTCTTTCTTAACCCAAGATGATTTTTATGTGGTTTGTATCTATAAATATCATCATATTAGAAATTAGGGCAGAAAATTAAAAAATATTTATTTAAAAGTGTCAATAATAAGTCCATTATATGTTAACGAAAGAATAGATTTTTATGAAAAATATTTTCTAAAAAACTAGAGAAATTTTTTTACAAATTTCTTTATAATTGTTTTAGTAGATGACAACTGAATTCTTGTATCTGTTTTTCCACTCAGTTTGTTGTGATGCAAAAACTTGTGATGTTTTGACATGGAGGAAATCTGACCAAACACAGATATAGTCAGAAAAATGGGGAGTATTTTAATAGCTTTTTAAGATAATTGTGGGTATTTTTCTTTGATAGTATACCATAACTCAACAAGAGGTAATTTCTTTGATGGTTTTGTTTTGTAAAGTCAAGTTGATTGAAGTATACGTTGCAGAGAATAAAATATATTTTGTTTAGATACACAAGTCTGTGCAGTCTGATTAACTCATGAATTACATAACCATCACCACAATAAAAATGTGGAATATCTATCACCTCTAAAAGTTTCCTTATACCCTTTTGTAATTAGCCCTCTCCCCTCACTCTTAACTTCTGATCTGATTTTCATACCTGAACTTCTGCCTTTTCCAAAATATTGGGTAAATGGAATCATACAGTATGTAGCCTTTCAGTCCATTTTTGTTTTTAGCATAATATGTTTACAGTTTATCCATTTAGTTGCAGCTGTCACCAGTTCATTTATTATTTTTTTGTACAGATGTTTATTTTTAACATATATCAGTGCTAGATATTGGGTGGTTTCTGGTGATTCTGAATAAAGCCACTCTAAAAATTACAGATTTTTGCATGGATATATGTTTTCGTTTCTTAAATACCTAGGCATGAGATTGTTGTGTAGTATGGTAGATGCATGTTTCACTGTAAGAAGACTTTTTCCTGAGTTATTGGGCCATTTTGCATCCCCACTACTGATGTGTAGAAGTTGCAGTTGGTCTACATATTTCCCAAAACTTAAGATTGTATGTTTTTATTTTTATGTTAGTCATTCTAATGAATATTAGATCTAGTTTTAGTTTGCATTTCCCTGGTTAGTGATACTGAGTATCTTTCTATGTAGTATTTCCCATTCATATTTCTTTGATAAGGTGTCTGTCTGAATCTCTTGCCCATTTTTTAGAAATTAGGTAATATGTTTTCTTATTATTGAGTTGTGATAGATCTTTACATTTTCTGAATATCTGTTCTTTTTTAGGTATATAATTTGCAGTTATTTTCTCCCAGTCTGAGTTTTTTTCCTTAACTTTCAAAGAGAAGTTTCAATTTTAATGAAGTTCAGCTTTTGAAGTCCAATTTTTTCTTTTGTAGCTCCTATTTTTTTGTATTTTAACAAATCTTTCATGTTAATAATTTAGGGTCACAAGATTTTTCTTGTTTTTAGAAGTTATATAATAATAGTTTAAGGTTTTATTTTAGGTCTATGATATTTTTAGAGTTAATTTTTGTATATGGTATGAGCTATAAGTTGTTATGAGTTGAGGTTCTTTGTTCTGTATATAGATGTCTAGTTGTTCCAGCATCAGTTGTTGGAAGACTTTATTTTCTCTAAGTACATTGCATTGGCATTTTGGCTGTGTGTCAGTTGACCATATGTGTCTGGGTCTGTTTCTGGATTCTCTGTCCTGTCCCCTAGGTGCATGTCTTTTTACTAAGACTGCATTGTCTTGATTGTTGAAGTTTTAGTGTCAGACTTAAAAACAATTAGTATAGGAAACTCCCTGGTGGTCCAGTGGTTAGGGACTAGGCTCTTTCACTGCCATGGCCCAGGTTAAATACCTGGGTGGGCAACTAAGATCCCGCAAGCCATGTGGCATGACTAAAAAAACTGCCCAAAATCAAGTAGTATGAGTTCTCTTTTGTACATCTTTTTCAGAATTATTTTGGGTATTCCAGTTCTCTTACTTTTCCATATAAAGCAAGAGATGGTTTCTTAAAAGTTAGTACAGTGTGGAATCTGAAACCACTAATGAACTTTTCGTCCTCTGTAATGCTAGAGTCTATTTGGCTATCTTGAACATTGAATGGATTTATTTTAACCCATGAGTGTTTTTCAAATGTCACACAGAATTCACTTGGAAAATATTGGTTCTCTGAATTATATAGACCTTTTAAATGTTGGCACATCTTATTATTCTGTATTTAAAAGTCATATTTGTTAATATTACTAATGACCTCATCAGAAAATTCTTTAAATATTGGGAAGGTGTCAGGCTAATGGTGGTGGTTGATACAGTTTTTCCAAAATTCTTAATTTTGCTTGGAAACTCATATTTTATCATTGGCAGTGCATGCTATCAGTTGTTTTTCTTGAAGTAACAGGTTTAATTTGGTTAACTTTGAGAACTTTTTTGCCAGATACTCAAGTCTGAATAACCATGGTTGGTTTAGTTCACAGCTCAGTCATGCGACGGCTTTTTCTGGAGGCAGTCATTGTACTGCAGTGTGCAGCAGACGTGCTTTTGGTTAGTTACCACTTTGTCACACAGAATATTGAGAAGAAATCTTGACTCAAGGGTCAAAATTTAAGAAAATTAACAGTGTTACTGCTTTTTATCAAGGACATTCTTAAGCAAAGCTGGTCTTTTACAGAGAAAACGTGATTTATTTGGTCACTTTCTACTATGTTTATTAAACCTAAAATACAAAGATGGACCTGGAAACCTAAACCCAATATTATAACAGTAAGACAGTAAATTATTGACATTTTAGGAAGATCTGAAATTTGGTATACTGGGAGACAGTGTAAGAACAAATACAGTTATATTAAGTTGTTGTTTTATTATCTTATAGGTGCTATACTTGGTAGATCAGAAACTCAGGAGTGTATTTTCTATAATGCTAATTGGGAAAGAGATAGAACCAATCGCACTGGTGTTGAATCCTGTTATGGTGACAAAGATAAACGGCGGCATTGTTTTGCTACATGGAAGAATATTTCTGGTTCCATTGAAATAGTGAAGCAAGGTTGTTGGCTGGATGATATCAACTGCTATGACAGGTAAGAATGCATTTTGTTTATGATAGTGTTGAATAATTTTCACTTCTCCCTCTTTTTTTAAAAGGGGACGGATCAATGCATGGATTTTCACTTAAATGCTTCTTTTTAAAGATGAGAGTATAAAGATCATTATAACATGTTGATGACAAAATGCATGTTTTAAAGTAACAAAACAAATATAGCATATTTATGTTTAATCTTCTGTAACTTCGAATTATCTACCAAGTAGTGAAAACTTTAGATGAGAAACATTTATTTCGCTATGTTGTAGGATTATGTTTTTTTTTTTTTTAAACAGCAGTTTTAATGAAAAGGGATTTTTAAAATTGCTTTAAAAGAGAGTATATCTGTTGAAAATCTATCCTGAAAGAGAATAAAGCTTAATCATAGTATTAAATTTCCTTTTAGTTTCCCTCTTTATGTATCTGGAAGAAATTGATCTCACTACATTTTCCCCTTTTTTTCCTTGCAGAGTAGGCCTTTGTTCTTTATCCCGAGGGACATTTTAACTTGACATTCAGAATTACATCAGAACTAACACAGTCCTCATAGAAAGCTTCATTTTATTTAAAAGATTTTGCTTAAATTGTTTTATTCTGTACTGGAAATAAAGTACAGGGGATACAGTGGGTATGTTACTGACTGCCTGTGATCTTTCTGTAAAGTGTCTCTAGATGTTGAGCCCAGGCCACAAGAGTTTCACTGTGGGTGGGTGCTGATGACTGCAGAAGCTGAAAAATCCTAGATAACCAGATTTTTTGAAGCCAAATAACTAATACACTCATGGAATCTAGCTATGTCCTGATCTACTTGCAGGGATTTTAATTGATTACTATAAATCTCTGGTTGATTGGCCATATGTGATTAATAGTAAAATGTGTTGAATAAACTCATGAAAATTAAATTAATTCCACTTTTGGTGAGAAATTAAAATAGTCATTTAGGTACATACAGTTAGTTCAGTCAGTTCAGTCGCTCAGTCGTGTCCGACTCTTTGCGACCCCATGAATCGCAGCACGCCAGGCCTCCCTGTCCATCAGGGGTAAACTCCCGGAGTTTACTCAAACTCATGTCCATCGAGTCGGTGATGCCATCCAGCCATCTCATCCTCTGTCGTCTCCTTCTCCTCCTGCCCCCAATCCCTCCCAGCATCAGGGTCTTTTCCAGTGAGTCAGTTCTTTGCATCAGGTGGACAAAGTATTGGAGTTTCAGCTTCAGCATCAGTCCTTCCAATGAACACCCAGGACTGATCTCCTTTAGGATGGACTGGTTGGATCTCCTTACAGTCCAAGGGATTCTCAAGAGTCTTCTCCAACACCACAGTTCAAAAGCATCAATTTTTCAGCGCTCAGCTTTCTTCACAGTCCAACTCTCACATCTATACATGACCACTTAGTAGTTAGGGTGTATTTCTGCATCTGTTAATTTTCCAAGGATTACTGCTCTGTAATTACACATTTTCGCTGTATTTCTGATTATTAACTTCTTTATTAACAGAGGTGATCATTAAGTGATATTTGCTATTATGAAAGGATAAGTAGGGCCACTGGGGAAACAGTATGGAGGTTCCTCAGAAAATTAAAAATAGCAATGATATAGCAGTTCCACTTTTGAGTATATGTCCAAAGGAAACAAAAACATAAACTTGAAAAGATAAATGCACCACAACGTTCATTGCCACATTATTTACAATAGCCAAGATGTGGAAGCACCTTAAGTGTCTGTCAGTGAATAAATGGATCAAGGAAATATGCTTTGTATATACAATGAAATCTTTTTCATCCGTGAAAAAGAACACCTTGCCATTCATGATAATACTGATGGACCTTGAGGGCATTATCCTAAGTGAAATGTCAGACAGGGAAAAACAAATACCACATGATCTCACTTGTATATTAATCTTAAAAAAGAAAAAAAAAAAAACCACACATACACAAACCCGTATATATATAGAGAGAACTATTTGTGGTTGCTGGAGGCCAAGGGTGAGAAGTGGGGAGAATAGGTGAAGAGAATCAAAAGGGTATGAATTATCAGTTATAAAACAAATAAGTCCTAGGGATGTAATAGAGAATGTGGGGTAATGGTGACTATAGTTAATAATAATATATTGTATATTTGAAAGTTGCCATAAGAGGAAATCTTAAAAGTTTTGTTCACAAGGAAAAAAATTTATAGCTGTGTGGTGATGGGATGTTAGCTAGATTATTATGGTGATCATTTCACAATATACTCTAATATTCAGTCATTAGGTTGTATGCCTGTAACTAATGTTACATGCCAATTATATATCAATTAAAAAAAAAAAGCTAAGGAAAAAGAAGTTGGGGAAAAATGAAGTTTGAGGATAATCTCTATTCAAACCTTGTTGTTCAGTCGCTCAGTCATGTCTGACTCCTCGCAGCCCCATGGACTGCAGCACGCCAGGCATCCCTCTCCTTCTCAATCTTCCGGAGTTTGCTCAAACTCATGTCCATTGAGTCAGTGATGCCATCCAACCTTCTCATCTTCTGTCGTCCCCTTCTCCTCCTGCTTTCAATCTTTCCCAGCATCAGCGTCTTTTCCAGTGAGTTGGCTCTTTGCATCAGGTGGCGAAAGTACTGGAGCTGTAGCTTTAGTATTAGTTCTTCCAGTGAATATTCAGGACTGATTTCCTTTAGGATTGACTGATTGGATCTCCTTGCAGTCTAAGGGACTCTAAACAGTCTTCTCCATCACCACAGTTTGAAACATCAGTTCTTCTGTGCTCAGCTGTCTTTATGGTCCAACTATCAACATCCTTACATGACTATTGGAAAAACCATAGCTTTGACTAGACGGACCTTTGTAGCAAAGTGATGTCTCTGCTTCTTAATACGCTGTCTAGGTTAGTCATAGCTTTTCTTCCAGGGAGCAAGTGTCTTTTAATTTCATGGCTGTAGTCACCATCTGCAGTGATTTTGGAGCCCAAGAAAATAAGGTCTGTTACTGTTTCCATTGTTTCCCTGTCTGTTTGCCATGAAGTGATGGGACCAGATCCCATGATCTTAGTTTTCTGAATGTTAAGTTTAGCCAACTTTTTCACTGTCCTCTTTCACCTTCACCAGGAGACTCTTTAGTTCCTTTTTGTTTTCTGCCATAAGTGTGGTGTTATTTGCACATCTGAGCTTGTTAATATTTCTCCTGGCAGTCTTGATTCTAGGTTGTGCTTCATTCAGCCTGGCATTTTACATGATGTACTCTGAATGTAAGTTAAATAAGCAGTGTAATAATATACAGCTTTGACATACTCCTTTCCCAATTGGGAACCAGTCCATTGTTCCCTGTTTAGTTCTAACTGTTGCTTCCTGACCTCCATACAGATTTCTCAGGAGGCAGATCAGGTGGTCTGGTATTCCCATCTTTTTAAGGATTTTCCACAGTTTGTTGTGGGCTTTGGGGTAGTCACACAGTCAAACACTTTGGGGTAGTCAATAAAGCAGAAGGAGATGTTTTTCTGGAACTCTCTTGCTTTTTAAATGATCCAACGGATGTTGGCAATTTGATCTCTGGTTCCTCTGCCTTTTCTAAAACCAACTTGAACATCTGAAAGCTCTTGGTTCTTGTACTGCTGAAGCCTGTCTTGGAGAATTGTAAACATTACTTTGCTTGCATGTGAGATGAGTGCAATATTCTGGTAGTTTGAGCATCCTTTGGCATTGCCTTTCTCAGGGATTGGAATGCAAACTGACCTTTTCCAGTCCTTTGGCCACTACTGAGTTTTCCAGATTTGCTGGCATATTGAGTACAGCACTTTCACAGCATAATCCTTTAGGATTTGGAATAGCTCAACTGGAATCCCATCACCTCCACTAGCTTTGTTTGTAGTGATGCTTCTTAAGGCCCATTTTACTTCGCATTCCAGGATGTTTGGCTCTAGATGACTGATCACACCATGGTGGTTATCTGGGTCATTAAGATTTTTTTGTATAGTTCTTCTGTGTATTTTTGCCACCTCTTAATACCTCCTGCTTCTGTTAGCTCCATACCATATATGTCCTTTGTTGTGCCCTTTTTTGCATGAAATATTCCCTTGGTATCTCTTAATTTTCTTAAAGAGATCTCTTCTTTCCCATTCTGTTGTTTTCCTCAATTTCTTTGGCACTGTTCACTGAGGAAGGCTTTCCTGTCTCCTTGCTCTTCTTTGGAACTCTGCATTCAGATGGGTGTATCTTTCCTCTTCTTTGACTTCTCTTCTTTACTTGGCATTTGTAAGGCCTCCTCAGACAACCAGTTTGCCTTTTTGCATTTCTTTTGGGGATGGTTTTGGTCACCACCTCCTGTACAATGTTACTAACCTCCATCCATAGTTCTTCGGGCACTCTGTCTCCCAGATCAAATCTCTTGAATCTGTTTGGCACTTCCACTGTATAATCATAAGGGATTTGATTTAGGTCATCCTGTATTATCTAGTGGTTCCCCCTATTTTCTTCAATTTAAGGCTGAATTTTGCAGTAAGGAGTTCATGAGCTGAGCCACAGTCAGCTCCCAGTCTTGTTTTTGCTGCCTGTATAGAGCTTCTCCATTCTCAACTGCCAAGACTACAATCAGTCTGATTTCAGCATTGACCATCTGGTCATGTCCCTGTGTAGAGTCACCTGTTGTGTTGTTGGAGGAGGGTGTTTGCTGTGACCAGTGTGTTCTCTTGGCAAAACTCTGGTAGCCTTTGCCCTGCTCCATTCTGTACTCCAAGGCCAAACCTGCCTGTTACTCCAGTATCTCTTGACTTCCTGCTTTTGCATTCCAGGCCCTGTGATGAAAAGGACATTTTTTTTGGTGTTAGTTCTAGAAAGTCTTGTAGGTCTTCATAGAACCATTCAACTTAAGCTTATTCAAGACTGTCTTTTAGTAATTAGTTGAGTTCAAGGATCTCTGTTCTTTTTATTGTGAAAAGCTACTGGCTTCTCACCTAAAACCAGTATTGCTTGAGATTAAACTTTGCTAGATAATGGTGAGTTGGTCAGTGCAAATGCCTGCTCTTAGAGTCAGAATTACTACACCAGCTTTTCTTCTAAGGGTTAAGTGCTAATTTAAATAAATGTGAATTTTTGTTTTTATGTTCTGAATTTGATTAAAAAGGAAATACTAAGAGTAGTCAGATAAATAAGAGTAAGAAAAAGAAGATTGAAGAAATGTCAAAGTATGGAGGAAGAGATGGGGAAAATGAACAATGAAATTGAATGGTGAAAAGTAATTTCCTTGCATTAACTAGGCTAGTATTTAATTATATTAACCTGTAATTTGAGGCATAATTCTGAATGTTAAATTTTTAATTTATATATTTCTCTTTATAAATTGTTAAAAATTTAGCTTTCATTTGTCTTTTACGTTCTACTAAATAGATACTGGTATAAATTTTATTTCAAAGTTTGATTTTGGTAAAATTGCCTTCTCCCTGAAATTTCTTGGGCTTTTCACTTTAGAATTAAATTCAACCTTATTTTCAACAACCATTGTAAAAGTTTACAGTTTATTTGTAATATATGTCTAAGTATACCTGATACTATTAGCAATTTAAATATCTGCTTTTAAAAATTAGGTATAACTATTTTTTTAGTGGTTGATTAGGATTTGATCTTGAGGCTAAATCTCTATCTTTTCAGTAACTCAGTTCCTATAGAGAAGGCTGCCTTCCTTCTCCTCTAAATGAATCTAACTCTAGTCAGTTTTTTAGTTACTCGGGCCTCTATTTTTGTTGTTACAGATTGCTCTTTACTTGTTTATCTTTAGCCCTGTCCGTTGGGTTCAGGGAATTTAATTCTGCTGCAAAAATGGCTTAATTCCCAAGGCTGATTTAAGTCTCTGATGTTGAAATGTGTTCTGCCATGAGATATGAGCAAGGATTACTTCGTGCCTGTGTATTTATATGTATGAGAAGTGAAACTGAAAATGTTAGTTGCTCAGTCATTTCTGACCCTCTGAGACTTCATGGACTGTAGCCTGCCGGGCTCCTCTGTCCATGTATTTCTCCAGGTAAGAATGCTGTCATGGGTAGCCATTCCTTTCTCCAGGGGATCTTCCCGACCCGAGGATTGAACCCTGGTCTCCTGCATTGCAAGTAGGGTCTTGACTGTCTGAGCCATCACAGTAGCTCATTTATCTGTATACGTGTGTGTGTGTGTATTTATGTGTGTACACACACATGCAGTTTTCTACATATAGTGTTCAGTTTTTGTATTCATAAAATGGAAAGGCTCTATTTTCTGTGAGGATGAGGCACTCTTAGACCAAATTTCTTCGTTGACTTTATGTTCCTCTTTAGGTTTTTGTAATAATTAAAGAAAACAATAAAAAGATGGTTGCTTTAGATTGATCATTAAAATCCAAATTAAAGAAGTTACTTCATGGAGCCAATGTGATTGTTATAAAATCAGCTATTGGATTTTTTTCTGATGATATATCATAATTGGTTTCAAGGAACATTTTTGACTTTTAAGAATTGATTGTTGAATATTAATAAAAGTCTCAAAGTTGACTATAAATAACTTACTCATTATTTTATCTCTGAGAAGAACTTTAGTAAAACATCTATTGTAGATTCAGAGTAATAATGTTGGTTTTAATTATTTCTTCTCTTTTTATTTATAGGACTGATTGTATAGAAAAAAAAGATAGCCCTGAAGTCTATTTTTGTTGCTGTGAGGGCAATATGTGTAACGAAAGGTTCTCTTATTTTCCGGAGATGGAGGTCACACAGCGTAAGTTCACAGAGAAAACACATAAGTCTGTTCAACTAGTAGATTGAAAACAAAGCATGTTTGTATTAGAATAATTTACTCCCACCTTCTCCTCCTCTATTTTTCTCCTACAATTTGGCACTATAATAAATATTTATTGTGGAATTTTATTGACCAAATCTGAATGATTTTCTTCCTCTTTCCCACAGCTACTTCGAATCCAGTAACACCTAAGCCTCCCTATTACAACATCTTGCTCTATTCTTTGGTGCCACTTATGTTAATTGCGGGGATTGTCATTTGTGCATTTTGGGTGTACAGGCATCATAAGATGGCTTACCCTCCTGTGCTCGTTCCAACTCAAGTAAGTTATTGTCTAATACTTCTTGCTGTTTTTGACTATATTTTTTTTGACTGTATATTTTAAAGAAATATTCCAGTGGAGAAACCACAGTAGGTAGTTATAAATCATTTTCCTTATAGAGTTAATTTTTGAATGTTTGTTGTCATGGGAACTATAACTACTTTTGCAAATATATTAATTTGCTATATCCTAAACTTAGGCCTTGAGATAGAGTAGAATGAACAGTATTCCCATTCCTGTTCTTCTTTGGAGAGTTTTACTGTGATTATAGTGCTTATAAATGTGGGATACACTCTGCTGTGTTTCTTGAGAAGTAATTGATGATGGAGAAGTGATATTGAAACTTTTTCTTTCCCTTCTGTTTTCTCCTCCATTCCTAAGTTTCTGTGCCTTTTTCAACACTTGCCAAAACATTCTTTTAATCACGGAGGAGAATTCAGTAAGTAACCAGGAATGTGGAATAAAGAGGTTTCACACAGGCATGAAGAGGATGCACCTGAAAAATGTCATTCTAGGGAAGAGGAGCAAAAGGGCAGCATTTCTCATCATATGTTGTAGTTCCAAGTAAATATATTTTATTTTCAGCATATCAAGTGTGTAACTGAAGTCTGAAAACTTTTTTAATGCCCTTGATTTTTTTTCCCTCAACACCAAATATCTAAAAATATAGGTGTTGTGGGTAGTCAGAATAAATTCATGAAGTTTTTCTTCATTCTCTATTATGAGAACAATGGCAGCTGATTCAGTGCGTTATAAGGATTTTTAATATAAGTAGTTAATATTCTACAGACAGACAGGAAGTGGTAACTTTTGGTTTACTTACTTGAGGTGTCTTTAAACAGTAATTTGTGTTTCTTTGACTTTTAAGATCACATTACCTCCACCTTCTGGATCTTTTGGTTTAACTTTGTTTCTCTAATACCAGTAGGATTAACGGTTAAAACTTGGTAGAAGACAATGGTTAAGTCCTATTATTTAATGACCAAAACAACTTCTTCCCTTTAAGCTTTATTTACATAACATATTCCTTTCTTGGTGCTTAAACCAATCTGTTAGCATTAGATCATTGATCCTTGTAATCTTTGTAAAATATATATAAGGGGAAATAAGCCTAAAGGTAACATTTCTTATTTAATAAATTAAGTAAACACACTATATTTTGTATAGCTGAAATATTTTAATTTTTAACATTAGTAGATAAACTGTAGGTTTGTTAAAAATCATCTTTTAAAAATACTTTAAAATTTTAAAAATATAGTGCCTAATAAATATATGTAGTTTACTTCAAATGTCCATACACTTTCTCTACATTTTACCTTCTTATTGGTGGTAACTATTTTTTATTTAATATCTACATTTGAAAGAAAGAATGTTTCATACTGTAATAGTATCTGAATTTACCCTGGATTTGTGATACAATAGAAACAAACTGTACACTTCATTTAAAAACAAATTTGTTAAGTTTCATCATAAAACTTTAATAATGTAATCCTATAGATAACATTGATTTATATAAAATACTAGCTTAAAAAGTTTGGTTGGGTATTTTTATTTAAAAGTCTGAATATCTTATACCTGAGGCTACTTTATTTAGAAATATTGGGTTTGGACTTATAAAAAGGAAAGATGACTCCTTATTTATAAATGACAGCTAAGAATGTTCAATGAGTATCCACCTCTGTGGGTTTTAAGTATTTTTTCAATCGTTAATATTTTTGTACACATTTATTTAGTGCTTTTGTTGTTCTGTACGTACATACAGTTTGTATGAATTGTATGAATTACTGAAAAATAAATAAAATTAAAAAGGTTTTGAGATGGAATGACTGGGATGGTCAGACTTCATTGTGGAAAATAGAAGACATGCCTGACTTTATACTTTCCTTCTGTCATGAACTGTGTTGTGGAAAAGGAGCATTGTCATCAATGTGGAACTTCATTTATGTCTTCTTTCACTATCTCAAACAGTATAGTGTCATGCTATCTCATTTTTGGTGAAGTTTATGCAAACTCCTTCTGCAAGACTGCTTAAGTAGCCCTCTTGTCACAAAATGCTCAGTTTTATTTCTCCTTCAAAAAATGATAGTTGTATCAAGCATTAATTGTACATTTATAGTCTACTAGATTACTGATAAGTTACATAGAATCTTAATATATACATTATATAAAAATATTAAAAATTAGTAAAATTTTTATATTTATAAAAATATTTATATTGTTATATATTTATAAAAAATACGTAAAACTTTCCCTTGATTTCCAGTTGTAACCAGTATGTAAGGATCATCTTTAGAATTTATTCAGAAAAACAAAACAATACCCCTGGACCATACCCCTGAAAGTATGGAATGGGGCCTGAGATATTATGATTCTAATAAATTTTCCCAGGCACTTCTGGTGACCAGCCAGGTATGGAAAGCACTGATCTGGTTTTACCTCACAGGGTTGTTTCTGTAGTGTTATAATGCCCATTCTATAGATAAAGAAATTGAGACATAGTAAAGCTCACAATATCAGAGCTGGAATATGAACCAAGGACTCTCTGACACTAAATCTTTGTTCTCACTGCTTATCCTGTTCTTCTCTTTTTTCAGAAAGCAGAGCTTTTGCTGCTTCAGATAATTAGTAAACATCCCTGCCATCTCACAATCATTCTCTAAGCTATTTTCCCACTTTGGGACATTGAGTAGTCTGACTACTAAAAGGAGCAGTAACATGATCACATTGTCTCACAGAGGACAGAAGTGGAAATAAACAAGTAACAGATAAATAGAAAGGCATATTCATGTGTTTTCCATTAAAATATTGTTTAGCACACATTTTAGAATAGGGTTTATGAAGATAGATTGGGTCTCAGGTAAAGATTCTTGTGTTTCTGAGTTGATGGTGCCAATGCCCCAGTTATTCAAGACTTATTTGAGGGGTAGGAGAAGTAGGCAGGGGAAACGTATTACACAGTTGAAGTCTTAAGCTGACTTCTGTATTGCACCCCATGTTCATGTCTCCATATTCAAAGTTTAATTTCAGGACCAGTTAGGGAAGGGTCTTACATTCTTGTGCATTTCTGCAACATTCTCCCTCTAGTTTCTTAAAACACTTTTAGACAAAATTTATCATTCCTTTTCTTAGGGGAAGTTTTTCTTAAAGCATTGGCTAAAGACTAGTGAAAGCTTATTGATGGATCATTCCTACAATAAGAAGTACATTTGAAAAGAATTTACAGTGATTCTCAGCAGAACAAGCTAAAGTTACATATACTCTGCTCATTCATTGGTCTGATCTCAGTCTTTTATTCTCTTTGGGGATAAAAGATCAGTATTATGGAAATCATCAAGTTGTTTAAAGTTTCTTAGGATTTTGTTAGTATTTTATTCTGAATAAGTGATGTAGAGATATACATGCTTTAAAATCTAGTCTTTAATGATGGTTTTAATTTATTTTAAAATAAAAAATATTCTAAAATAGATCTATCATAGTTAAAGATGTAGAAAAAAGTAACATGCTTTAAAAAAAAAACAAAAACTATTCTTCTTTCTTTATAACCTGTAACCACTATATTTCTAACATTGTTTCACGTTATCACTGTCTTCCCCCATTATCCTGGATGAACGCCTTTGAGATAGTTACTTTTGCTCCTAGCCCTGTTATTTATAAAGTCCGCTTTATTTACCTTTTCATCCTTTCTGATCGTCTTGTTTTCAGGACATTTTTATACTGGAGGCTGAGATTATTTCTACAGTCTCGTAGCTGGTCTTGTTTCCAGTTCTCTCTCTCCATCTATACTGTTTGCTATACAATAACATTGTACATGTCTAGTTATGTTACTTCTGTGCTTAAAACTATCTGAAGGTTCTCAGTGATCCAGCAGCAAGAATACAAAGTGTAGAGTCTGACAGTGGTCTTCCATGCTTTGCCTTTTGATCAGTTTCTCTCATTAACACCCTAAGCCATCCATCATATACATCTAGAAGGCTATTAGTTACGTGCCATCCTTGAAAGGATAGAGAAACTAGTGCTCAAGTCAGTTTCTGTCTTTTGAGATTCACGTGAATAACCTTGGTTAAGAAAGGTTTTAGTCATTTGTGAGCATGCTCCACTCTCATACTTGATTATCAGCTCCTTGAAGACAGGGCATATGTTATAATCACTGTTGCGTCTCACACAGTACTTCTGTGTAATAGCCATTCTGTAAGTAATGAATTGCTGAATTGCCTTTGTTTCATTTATTCTTACACTAAGATGATAATGCAGTATATTCAGGAATTGTTTCATAAATGTTTGAGGTGCTTTAGGGCTTTACTTTAAGGTAAATCTTGGGACCATGTTTCTTGGGGATAAGATAAGTTGAAGTATTTCAAGTTTTTATGAAAGAGTGCCATTATTCAATTTTCTGTGATCACAGGTGTGAAAACATCCTTTTAATTTGCATCACCTGGGTCACATTTCTTTTACCTGTCCTGAAACTGTCTTTCCATGTGTAGGTAGATACTCTTAGGATCTCCAGTCAGTAAACTGAATGCAAACTTGTTTTTTTAGTACCAGTGAGTCACAAATATGAGTGAATTGATGCACTGACTTTATTATTAAGAACTCTTATTGTGGTTAGAGTTAATGTGATTTCAATAAAACTGTTTACATTGTTTCTATAATCCTATGTAAGCTTAAGTTTTCTGCTTATAAAATCTATGTGCTAATAAAAAAATACTACTTGATAAGAAAATTCATTTTAGAGGCTAGAAATTGCTTGCCCTTAAGAAAGTATGACGTTAACTTCTTGTTATTTTTTTAAGGCTATAGTAATAGAACTAGCGTATTGCAACATTGGTACTTTTTAAATGACATCAGTCTCTTCAGTCCTGGCATCGTGACATTTTGTCTAGGTTTTGATAAGGACTAAAGGCTTTTAGATGTTTAGAATATTGAGTTGAGCATACAAAATAATCCTGTTGACCTTAATATTAAAGTAATGATAAGTTGATGTTTTACGCTATGTCAAATTATTATCCACCAGGAAACCAAGCCATCTCTGACGATGGTTTGTAGGATTTTCCTGCTGAGTCTATATATGTTTAAAATTAAGAAGATACTAAAGGGGTAGCATAATAGTATCCAGCCAAGTCTGTTTCAGAAAGTATGCAGCTCCCTTATTTTGGAAGAATGCAGGGAGTTTACCGAATTTTATTGAATATTTAATATGCTAATATTCAGTTATACTTACAAAATAAATACTACATCTGTAGAAGTGCGTCTTGAGCTAGGTTGATTGCTAAATGGTTGAGGTTTATGAACACATTTCTCTTGATTTTTCTCTTTCACCTTCTGTTCTATTTAAAAATTAATTACAAATGGTTGCTTGTTATAGCAATACAAATTAATCAGAAAGAAGTATGTCCAAAAAAAGAAAGAATCATTTGTTCCTGCTTTTCCTTTAGCAATTTACTGAAATACCAGTTTTAGGTTGGTGTGTATCTTGTGACATCTTTCTCTAACCTCACTCATTTGAATATGTACTTTTCTTTTTTATAAACTATAAAATGTTATTCTGTAGTTGCTTTCCTTTTATTTAACAGTATATTGAGGATAGCTTTCAGCTCAGTACTTTCTAATGTATCTCGTTCTGACTGATGTTTTTAAGTGAAGTTTAGTGCAGCATAATGTATGCTCATGAAATACCAAAAGTTGATGTTATATTGGCTTCGAGTTTGTGTTAGGTTTCTGCTAAGGGCTAGAACTTACATTTCACAAGTAGTTTTTAACTGTATTATTTTAGGATATTTAAAATATGGTGATATAATGCTACTGTATACTCTTGAACGTATCCCCCGCCCCATTCATGGCTAAAAAGTAGTACAGGGCTACTAGAAATGCTGTCTGTTTTCATTATTTTAGTATTATAACCTAAATTGCAACTTTTATATATACTTTTAAACTAATTGTAGGGAGAACTGTCATAAATTATCCATAGACTTGCTGCAACTTGACAAAGTGTTGCTCTAGATGTGTATAAGTTATTTCTCTTACAGATGTACAGACAGATTCACTTGGAGATTGGCTGAAATTCCATGTCCAAAAGTGAAAAAGAAGGTCAGGGGAGAAGAAGTGAAAGTGTTGGGGGGTTGGGGGGTAGGTGGAGGGGGAATCTGTATCAAAACCTTAAAACAAGTTAAAGCTGCACAATAAAATTAATCAAAGCACCTTATTTCTAAAAATGACATACTAAATTAAAAAATCTTAAGATCAGTTTTCCTTTGGCCTATGGAGGGCCCCGTCCCATTTTCCAGTTTGCAAATGGGGCTGTTGCATATAGACCAGAGTGCCTAATATCTGCTTTTCCTTGTCTGCCAAGGAGATGGTAGGTAGGAAGAAGTGAGTTTGCTTTTCTCTGTAATTTTTATTTCCTGAGTCTCATCCTCAATCTGATCCATCATTCCTAGCTACTTCATTGCTGTCAAACCTTTTTCTGTTAATTTGAGATAATAAAAATGAAGAAGTCCATTTGTTAGTGAAAGCTGTTTGCATCAGGTAGGCTGGGTGGTGTTCACATTGGTTGGTTTAATTTTTGCTGAATTGTTCACCTGTTGCTGGGTGTCCACTGTGTGGGGTGTGCCAGGCACTGTGCTTGAGGTGTAGTATTAAGTGGCTCAGGGCCAGTCCTTGCTGGCCTTTTTGGAGCCCACAGTTAACATGTAGGTGCACTAAAAATAGGTTGGTTGATTGGTTGGTTGACTTTGCAGCTTGGAAGGGAAGGGTGAAGAGAGTAAAAAGGGAGTTGCCTCAGTCAATTTGGGCAAAGATGGAGGAAAGGATTCCAGTTCTGTGGTGATGGGGAGAAGAGCCACATGTGGGATGGTGTGCTCATTTTAAGTGCTCAGTGTTAGCTGTTACTTGCCAGCCACCTCAAAATTGTACTCCCAAGGAGGAATTTTTTGAAGTTGTTGATTTCAACATCAAAACTGACTTATTGAAATCATTTTACTTGAAATTAACTTCAAAGTATTGAGACACACACACATACATGTATGTCAGTACTTTGAAGTTAATTTCAAATAGTGGAAAAATTTCGTTTTGAGTACTGTGTCAAGCACTTGTACAGAGCACTTTATACATATTAGCTCATGTAATCTTTCAATACTGATGATGTAGGTTCTGTTTTATTATGTTTATTTTAGAGATAAGAAAATCAAGGCATGCATAAGTGAGGTGACTTGGCCTAGAGTCAGTCTGCTGAGGGCAAAGCCTGGGCATTTATGTTTGAGTATTATCCATTGAGTTAATTTTAATTGAATGGCTTATTTCAATAAATTATTAGGTCAGGTCCATAAAAAACTAAAGTCAGATAAAGGGAGGGATTAGAGTATATAAGTTCGATTTAAAATATCTTTTATAGTGACTATATATATTGCCTTGCAGATCAACATATCAGTTTTACCATATCACAGTTATTACTCTATAGCATGGTCCATTTCCTTTTTCTCCTTGAAGAGTACAATTGCTAAATAAAAATAAAATTTCTTCTGTACACAGTAGTAAACCTGGTGCTTCTAAGCAGCAGCCAAAAGAATGGGCATGGCTGCAATATCTCTTTCAGACTTATAACCCCAATGCTGGCTTCGCTGATGAGCTAATCACTTCTTAGGGAGCTTACTCAAAATCCTCATTCAGCCACCTTGGTCTGTCTTTACTTTCGGAAAGAGTTAGATGAGGAGAAACTGGAAAGCAGGAGTTGATATGTCACAGAGAAATTTTGAAGATCTGATTGGATAGAATCATGGCTGTGCATTTGACAGTGTCAGTATTATCAAATCTGTTAATGTATAATGTCTTGCTTTCCCTAGCTCAGAAACATTTGTCCTGATACACACACTATATTATTTCTTTACATATTCTATTTCTGTCAGCTTGGCAGTAGTCCTTTTTAAAATTTGCAATTGTAAAATTTCTTAGAATGTAAGATAACTAGATGATTAGAGGGGACAAGTCCCAAATTTGTCGATTTTTAAATACTTTTCTTAAAGAGTACTCAATTCTTCTTGATGGTCCGAAGAAGTTGTTGAGTGAGTTATTTAAAAAGTATGCATAAATATAAATCTTGGAACGGTTTAAATAGTAAGAGAAGACTTATAGTACATTTCCTATATTTTTATTTTTAGTATGTAAAATCCATATTTCCAGAAAGAGTTCTTTATATTCTGGTTCTGTATATATAACTGCCTATTGAATATCTCCACTTAAATATCTCCAAGTACTTAATAGACAAGGGTAATGATCTTCTCTCTCAAACCTAGTTCTCATTAAATGGACAGTAACCATTTGGCTACACGAGTCAGAAACTAGGATGTGTCCCAATCCTGTGTTTTTTCTACCTAATCTGCCTCCCTCTCGTACTTACATTATATTTCTCAGAGATGCTCTCCTCAGGAAATCTTCTCTTTTTCACTTTGCCCAGTACTTGTTAGGTTTCTCCTTATAGATGCTCACGGTAACCAAATTCCTTTTTATTGCTCTTATGTTACAATTATACATTAATTAGTAAGATTCTTTGATTAGTTTTTCTTCCCCACACTGTATAGTAAGTGTCAGGAGAGCCTGGGTAGCCAGTGCCTGGCACAGACTAGGTGCTCGGTAAAGATCTGTTGAATGAATACGGAAGTATTATTCATTCCTTTCTGATATTTGTCAATAGTTAAATTTCTTTTTCCCTTAAGGAATCAGCAGCAAGTCTCTTTCTCATCTGGCAACCTAATTACTTGACGTTAATGTGCTGATTTTGTTTTCACTCTTATCTCCAGTCGCAGTGCATGGTATTCAGGTTTCAGTTTCCAGGTTGTGAATCCAGACTATTTTGTTCAGTTGCTTTTCATTTGTTTGTGTATTTTAGTAAATTTTTTTTTTTTGGATTCCTATTGAGGCCTGTTCTTGGTGTCTCTTGTTTTGCTTGGATTGTCTTACAGCTTATTCTAATATTCATTTATTGAGAGGCTCATTGAGCGAAGGCACACTTTTTGATAAGATATGTGGACGGCACCTGCTTGCACAGTGACATCTTTGTCTCTGAAAGTACTGGTATAGAAACAAAAACTGAGAGATGTTTCAGCTTTGGGATGCTGCAGTCTAGTTACTTACTTGGCATGTATTCCTTTCAAGGGATAAATTTTACTCTGGAGTACTGAGAAGATGTTTTGATAGTGGGATTAGCTAAGCCTTTTAGGTGAATTATTAAATAATTCCGAATCATTATCAGATACAGGAGAAAATCAAGAAGCAAGAAAAACTAGTTAAGCAACTGGTACACATAAATTGTCAAATCTTTTTCGTCAGTGCTTTTTTCTGTAGAAATGTTGGAAACTGGGGAAATATAATCAGTGATCGGAAGGATTTGAAGCCTTTCTTTACACCTGTGACAGTATTTCTCTTGATTTTAAATTAGGGCCTTATTTTGGGATGACTAGGAAAATGAGAATCTTGTTCAGTATCTGAGTGTCCTGCATCTGAAGAGAGTGCGTGGATTTCTTCCCAGGGCCACCACTGCTTGACCTCTTTACCTTCTTTACCCTGGTTGTGGCTGGGCAAAGAGTTAACAGTGGCCTGGTCTGTCACTGTGATCGGCTATCTTCCATGAAAGGAAATGGAGTAGTTAAGAAAGTTGGAGATTCTAGATTCTGAAGACAACTGAGAAACTCAAGTCTATATAAAATTTCTTGCGCGTCTCCTACAGTTTTTGTTAAAGGCAATACTGCCCTCTGGTGTCCACACTCCAGTTCCAACCCATAGCTTCTTAATTAAATTGCCTTCCCCCCCACCCCCCCTTTTACAGTTTAGGCCCTAAAACTTCTTAGAAAAATGTAAAAATTATTTAAGACTTTCGGTTTAGTTTATTTTCTGGCTTGAAGTCTGTTGGATCAAGTAACTTGGGATCATACTAGAGTCATCTGTATAATACCTCTTATCTGATAATGTCCACAATTTTTTAAAAGAATATATTACTTTCCTCTGTTTATAAGGAAAGTGTTCTTAGTTCTCATTTTAAAATATGATGCATTGGATCATTGCCAACTTTTAAAAAACAAAATCATTATTCCTCTTCACTTTTGTAACTGATGTGTCATTTTTCATTTCATTCTGGATATAAATTGTAATTTCTTTCGCCTGTGTTTTTTCTTCACAAGCACGCCTTTCATATAATGATAGAGGTAAGATGCATTGATGTTTGTTTTACGGCTGTGGAACTTTGTGGATGCATACTAATCATTTTGTTCTTAGATTTTGTTGTTGCTTTATTGTGCATCCTTTATAGTTTATAAATTTATGTTATAGTTTTTTCCGCTTACAATATTAAAAACATTTATTTTATCATAGCATTAGTTTTGGGTTTTAAAGAATTGTTAACAGTGTTTATACTTATCTAAGGTGAGATGTGGAAACAATTGTT
This sequence comes from Odocoileus virginianus, assembly GCF_023699985.2. Taxonomy (NCBI): domain Eukaryota; kingdom Metazoa; phylum Chordata; class Mammalia; order Artiodactyla; family Cervidae; genus Odocoileus; species Odocoileus virginianus. Next base: position 39,105,978 of record NC_069686.1, on the reverse strand, counting down.
TTAGTTAACACCTAATGGCTAAATTTTTAGCCTTAAAACCTTGGATTGGTTAATTTTTATAGTATGTCATTAATGTCAGCATGTGCTCATTTTTAACAGGTGCTGACTTTCTCGTTGAACCCATTATCTTTTAATGTGAAATCTGTATTTTCAGGTAGTTTATTGCATCTTTGGCATCTTTAGTAAATGGACTGGCTAGAGGAATTATAACTTGATCTTTCACTGTCTAGAAATTTAAGGCTTCTATTTAGATTTGAATTTGCCTTTCATGTGGAGAACCCAGAATGAGTAAAATGCTCGCAGACTGCTTTCCAGCTCCTCACTTCTAGGCTTTTGTCCATTCTGGGTTGTAGGGATGATGCTGGCTGGTGGCACTGGGGTGGTGACCACTGTTGTTTCCATGCGGCTTCTCAGCATGATGTCTTCTGCTGCCATAATTTTCACATACAAATGGGGTAAAGAAGAGATGTGATCAGAGCCATGTTCTAATGCGTATCTTTTTCACTGGGCAAAATAGCATAGGTACTGTGAGAGAACTGAAACCTAGGGAGTTTTCAGGAATTCTGTAGTCCTTATAGTTGCCCCTCCAGAAGTGGTTTTTCTCAGAAACAGGGCAAGGCCGTGTTTTATGGATAACATCAGAATGTTGTCACTATGAAGTTTAAGTTTGAATTTGTCTCCCAAGGTGTTCATGTATTTTAAAGGTATAAATCTTTATTCCTAGAATCAAGTGTTGAGTTTTTTATAAATTAGTAAAATGATGCTAATAAATTGAAAATAATTTTTAATATTCTTAGATTATAGGATAAATAAAAGCTAGATATAAGAGAAGCTGTTAAAGCTTCCTGTAAATGTAACGAAGAGCTGAAAAGTATGAATTAGAAGAATATTCTAATAATATTTTACTAGAAAAGCAAAAAGATACATTGATTGGTATTGTAGATTTTAATAGTTATAATCTTACAGAGTTCTCATTTTTAAACCTGACCTTTCCAAGAATTATAGAATATTGTTGAAAACCACATATTTCTAAAAGTTGTGACATTTTGTAGGTGCTGACTTTTTAGACCTTTTTCTCACCCTTTGAAAATTGGCCTATGTTCTTCTCAGTTTAAGCTTCTTAAGGTAATTTTGACAAGGCATATTTCAGGCTGTTAATATATAATGTTGACCATAATGGTAATATCATTAAGAGAGTGATCTAAGATTTCTTACCGAAATAATGGTAGCTTCAAAACTTTGTAAGTAGAGTCTTGAAAACTAACAAGGACTTTGTAAAGTTTATCTATACATTTGGGAAACATCCAGTGATTTTTTTTTTATTATTATTATTCTAAACATAGGCATTGGAAATTTTTGTTTCCTAAAATTAAGTTTAATATTACATTAAAATCTTATTTTGAACAGTTAATATATTCTTACTTTGAGATGTGGATTAAGTCATCTAAATCCTGTTTTATAGACTGAATCGTATCCATATGGTTGGTACTCTTTAGAATAGAGAATGGATAATGTGTATGTTATCTAAAGAGACATTATCAATTAGTTTATAAAAGTTATTGCAAATCTTAGTGGGTGCGTATAGTCCCATTTTACTTGGTTATTTTCCCTCATCAGCTTTCAGCTCTTATCTGCATGCTTTAATTTTGGCATCCCTGCTTTGAAAACTCAACTTTTCTAACTTTTCTCTAAAAGATGAGGGGATCATTGACTTTAACCTTGTAGTTACAAAGTTTTTCAAATTGAACTTTTTCTCTTCAGTTAGCCTAATTATTCCTTTATGCATTTATCCAACAATTCTTGAGTTTTGAGGACTGATGGATTCCTTTGCCTTTAGAAGAGTGGTTTTCAGCTTTTTGCCCTCTTGTCTCCACGTTCACAGAAGTCATATGTCCCTATCAGTGGGATCTCTTGGCACAGACATGCTTGATCAGTCAGGGGATGAGGGAAGGAGGGAGGGTTTAATACTGGTGAACATCATAGTCTTGTTTCCCCTCCCACTGAGGGGCCATACTTCGGGAAGGTTTACATTTGATTTCCTTGACTTATCACTTTGTTAACTAAAACAATCTTTAGCTCTGCTAACCTTTCATATTTAGTTATGTGTGAAAGAAAGGCAACTTTTGTAGATATTTAATAATTATCTGATGTTAGAATGGGTCACAGGAAGTCTTCTGGTTTATCATATTGTTTTAAAATAGGAATTCGCAAAGCATTTTTAGAAATATTGTCTACTTCAGAAGAAGAAATTGCATTGAGTTTTCTTTAATACTCTGCAATGTTTCTATTGCTGAGAGTCTTTCTAACGTAGACGTCAACTTTTAAAAAATTTTGAGTGGCACTTAGGGGCTAAGTAATGCCTAAAGGGAGCACGAACTGTCTTGAGGCATTAGAAGAGGAGTTCTGTTCTGCTTTTAAAGGGAGAGTAAAGGCAGAAAGACATGCATTGATGAAGGGGGTGACGTATGATTTCTGAGTGTCTTAGGCTCCACCCAGTGCCGTTAAGTCTGTTGCCACAGAAATTTTAGTTACTTCTTACAGTATTCATTACCCAGGCCTTCAAACATCTCTGGAAGCTTTCCAAAAGGCTTCCTTCCTCATGCTTTATTTGCAGATATTGAACTAATAGAATGCTTTCTGCAAAGGGTTGCCACTTTACTTTATATAGGAGGATTTCCTGGTGATGCTGTACTCCTATTTATATATTTGCTTCATTTTAAAAATTAACTATAGCCGTATACTTCTCTTTCATTTACCATACCGTATCATCTAATGTGACCATTTATTTTCTGAATTATAATTTGTATTTTCTTTGCCATTAAGTCCCGAAATACTGTCTCAGTCAGTTCTGGGAAATAATTATAAGCAAAAGGATTAAGTGTTACTGGGTGGAAAAATTAGAATAAACAGAGCAGTTTGGTTATAGCAACACTAACTTACGTATTTTTGTGTGTGCTTTGTATTTGAAATACTTACTTGTAATGTATTTGAGAATAGCCGTGGTTATTTCTGATATTAGTGAAAAAGAGTTGAAGCTAAACACTCATTGGGGAAATAATAGATTTTGAGGAGTGGGTTTTTGATGCATAGCCATAATTTGCTGTTCTGTTACTTTTCAAATCCTTACTCTATAAGGAGGTATCAACTGGATGAAATTGGGATACTACTAATAGTATCCTGGAAGGTCACAGAAAAATCTTAGAATTAATGAGACTGGATCAAAAAGATCTTTTCTCTTGATTGCTATGTATATGTAGCAGTCACGTGCACGTGTGCGCGCGCGCACACACACACACACACACACACACAGTAATAGTGTTGATTGTTATTATGAAAACTGAATTCAAGCTCCTTGCTTTGTGATCACTATAGATAATTAGTAATGCTTAAGAACTCAGTTTTGGCAAGATTGAAATTAATGTCATTTATATGTGTTTACCATTTTTGTCAATTGATTCCTTAGTATACTCACTTTTTCCTGATATTTAGAAGTGATATGTATCATGTGCTGCTTTTTAAAATAATACTATTATTGTTTGTAGGACCCAGGACCACCCCCACCTTCTCCATTACTAGGTTTGAAGCCATTACAGTTACTAGAAGTGAAAGCAAGGGGAAGATTTGGTTGTGTGTGGAAAGCCCAGTTACTCAATGAATATGTGGCTGTGAAAATATTTCCAATACAGGTATGTTTATTGCAGTTTTCTGATATGCATATGTTTGTTAAAAGATGCAACTGGTTAGGTCATTGTAACTCAGAAACAGTCTGAAAACACATGGCATATGTTTCGGGGTGGTTTTGCGCTACTGGGGAAAATGGTTAGCCCTTTTATGTCTGTCTTCTCATCTGAGAAATTAATCATACAACAGTCATGTTTGTTCAGAGGGGTGGAATTTCAGTATATGCACATATTGGGGAAGTTTTTGCCAATAAAAGTTGTACAGAAATGCAGAGATGATTCTAATTAAAAAATATAGTTCATTGTTTGAGTGGTTAATTTTTAATGCCCCATTGACATTATCAGAAAAAGCAAACAATAATGAACGAGTCGTGTACTTTGTTTTAGAATTGCTGTTTGGAGATATATCAATGTTACTACTAGATTGGATTTTGTTCTATTTTTGCGTATTGATGTAATCGTTTCATTTTGTTTGGTGAATTTTCAGAGGCAGTCAGCTGACTCCAAATAATTGATTTACTGTTGACTTGTTCTTGTTTTAGAGGCCAACCTCATAAAACCCTGGTCTCACACCTCTGAGATACCCTTTAGTTTTGCTCCATTCGTAGTATAGATCTGTGATGATACCTTTGTTCCTGTCGTCTGTTTCTTCACACCTGTGGCTAATGCCATGCGTGGTATTGGGATCCTGGCTGGGTGTTTTGGTTTCACCCCTCCCCTGCACCTATATAGTAGATCTTCCTTATACCAAAATTATTCGGTTTCTTTGTCTAATATACCTAGACCTTTGCCCTCTTACCTCTTTGAAAGCCTGTTTCTCAGAGTCTGTGAAGAAGTTTATTCCTTTTTTTTTTTTTTGGTAGCAATGCAGATACTGTTAAGTATAGTTTAATTCTCAGAGGAAAAGTCTATTGGGCCAATGAGTGTTATTTCATGTGAGGATGCACTTGGATTAACCTAAGTGTAGCAACAGCAATGACCATAGCTAACATTTTATTGAATGGTTCCATTGTGTCAGATAGAGGTACTTTACATATGTAAGTACACATTAATATGTATCCATGTATTACCCATACATATAATACAACATACGTTACACATACAACGCAACAGCCCTGTGAGGCAGATACCGCAGTCCCTGTTTTCCTAATGAGGAAATTGAATGATTATGTAATGTGCCAGAGATTCTTAGATAGTTTGGATCCAGAGAGTTCGTAACCATTATGCCTCCCTCTTTCATTATTCTCCCATTGTGAAAAGAAACTAATCCTTTGTAAGTAGACAGAACACATAAGAGGCATGGATCACTTGCAGGCACAAGTGAGTCTGTGGTGTTTCAAATTATTGTATTGCATATTTATACCCCATTGCTTTCTTATTGACTCTGCAGGGTATTCTAAACATTTTGTTAAGAATGTTTGACATACTGTTAGTCTTTGGAAAAAATTTGTTTTCTATTTAGATGAAGTCATTCTCCGTGAATTTCATGTCTCAGAGAGATTATTCTTAATAGTAACATAGATGACTTCACACCATGATGAAATTACACTGTAGTTACTAACTTGCGTATGGAACATGTTGCCATTTTTAAGATTGAGAAGTGCAGCATTTCTGATAACTCCTAGATTTACAAATTAGAGACACAAAAAAGTATGTTTGAGGGAAAGAGGCAGGGCAGGCATTTAGTATGGAGCTGTTACCTGTTGTCAAGAGTTTTCTTTTATTAAAAAAAATAGGACAAAAGAAAACCAAAGAATCTTTTAATACTTAGCCTTTAAAAAAAAATTCTCAGAACTCACTTGAGTAATCTCTTAGATATGGTTTGTTTGCCTGTGTTCTTTGCATTCTTATTTTTCTTTCTTTTACCTCTAGGATAAGCAGTCATGGCAGAATGAATATGAAGTCTATAGTTTGCCTGGAATGAAGCATGAGAACATACTGCAGTTCATCGGCGCAGAGAAGCGAGGCACCAGTGTCGACGTGGATCTGTGGCTGATCACAGCGTTTCATGAGAAGGTAGAGCTATCCATCCGTCCCATTCTGACTCAGGAAAGTCAGGGTTGGCTCACTTTCCTAGTGTTGGCTGCAAAACCGTCACTCACTTCTCTGGGGACAGGGTGTTACTGGTTAATCTTTATAAATAACCTGTTTTAAAAATGATTTGTATTAATAGAAAAACAAAGACGACAGCTTTTTTGCCTGGCCCTCTCCTCAGAGAATGCCAGTCTTTCGGCCCTGACTTCTTGTGCTGCAGTCACTTCCCTTATTTGAGTGGGGCCCGTGGTTAGTAGTTTTCCTGTCATTTACCATCCACTTTTATTACTCAAGCCATTTTTCAACTTGAATTTTGTTTCTTCAAATTCTTTAGTCAGTACTGCTTAGTGACAAAAGTAGGGTCAGGAAATTTATCTGATCTTTGCTTTGTCACTCATTTGTAGGGTAGTTACCACCAAAACACATTTGCTATTTTTCCTCAATTTTTCTACTTTCAGAGTTAGTATGAAAGTATACATTAATGAAGTAGGAAATTGGGTTATTTTTGCCAGTCAGTTTCATTATTGTCAGAAAAAAGTGGCTCTTTTATTTCCCTGATTCTTAACCAAAAGGTTGGCAGTGATCTCCAGAGGAAGATCCTTTAGGTTAGTTGTTTATATTTTAACTTTTTGTTCTCCTAGTCTTAGGATGTAATATCTCTATAGTCAGTATATTTTAACTTCTAAAATATTTTCTAGAATTTTAGATTTCCAATAATCTTTTTTTTTTTTTTCATTTAAATTTTGTCTTCTAAATGAGAAATTGACTGACTGTGCTTATAGCAAACCTTTAAAGACTAGTGGTATTCCTTTCAAATGTTTATTAATGTGAAACTTAAAACCATTCAGAAAGAAATGGACCTTGGATATTATTCACTGAAAGGAAAGATATGTTGCCTTCCATAACCTCTTAAAAGTAAAAAGGAAAGTCTCCATATACACATGGCTTTTATCAAGAACATAAGTTGTTTTTTTTCCCCCTTTCTTTAGGGTTCACTATCAGACTTTCTTAAGGCTAATGTGGTCTCTTGGAATGAATTGTGTCATATTGCAGAAACCATGGCTAGAGGATTGGCATATTTACATGAGGATATACCTGGCCTAAAAGATGGCCACAAACCCGCCATATCTCACAGGTAGAGCTGAATTTATATTATTTTCCCCAGTAATTCAGTATTTGTTTATTATTTAAACTTTCAAACCATTGGGCAAAATTTTCCCCCTAGTTATTTAATCATGCTGTCGGAGGCATTTGATTTTCATTTGTTTTTCAAATTAGCTTTGAGATTGGCCAGGAAGCATTTTGGATGCTGTATATATATTAACATCATTATCAAATGTTAACGATTGACTTATGTTTCAATTTGTCTTATTTCCTAAAACATAGTTAAGAATGAAAGTGTATTTATCTCAGAGGAGAAATTTATTCTGCCTCAAAACATGATTTACTTCAAAGATGATTATAAATAGGTATAAGAGGATGTAATTAAGGAGAGATTTTCGAATATATTTTTGGTTGTGTTTTGAATGACCACGTGATCATTACCGAAGCTGAGGTGATGGGAGGCATGATTTGAATAATTGGGTTGACTAAATTTCCTTTTTCAGTGAAGAAATAGTACTTGGACCCAACAACTGTCAGATCCTTAAAGGGAAAACATTAGTTCCCTTTAAATATGGGATTCGGCTCGCCACTATAATTTAACTTCCTAGAACCTGGAATCAGTTTACCATCTTATGTTCAATTTAAAGATGGTTGTTTTAAATTAACTGATGCTTGGAACTAATACATCAGGTGGTGTTTAGGTTGCAGGGAAGCATTACTTTTATTTCATTTCCAATTTTGAAAACCTTAAATGACTTCCACCTCTGAAGTAGCTCCCTTTCATCTTCCTGCATACAGTCTAACTGCCTCTTCCTGGATTTTTGCTTGCCTCACATAGTCCTATGGGAAATAATCCTTGTGAACCCCCAAAGGTTACTTTAAGTAGGGTACCTAAAAATTGATTGAGTCTAAACTGGATTTTGTAGCATTTGTGGGTATCTGTGTCCTCTGCCTCACTTTGGTCCCTGTGTCTGCACACATACATTTAACCATCGCTTCCGACACAGATGTGTTTGCCTGGGGTATAGTTATCTCTGGCATGAACTAGTTGAGGCTGGAGTGTAGAGGAGAGCTGATTGCCTTAAAATGGTTACTCTTTTCGGAATGCCAGGCCCCAGCGGGAGCGTGTGTGTTTGTGGAAACTTTTTATCTGTAAACATTCCTCTGGGTGCCTTCTGTACAGCCAGGTTGGTGAATATAAGAGCCATTAAAATAAGGGACTATTTTAAAATGTAGGCCTGTGCCAATATGCAAAAGACTCCAATCCTGCTGTTATTTGAAAATTTTTTCATTTTGGTTTTTAACTTGAAGTTTCAATGAGAGTTTTTAACTATAAACTGAAATATGCTTATCATCTTAACAGTTTTTTGATTGGTAGATTGGAGTGACATAGATAACATGAAAGCCGGACAGTATCTTTGGAATGGCAGCTCTTTATAAAATGGCTTTATGGAGAGAATTCCTTCCTGTTGTCCCTGTAGTGGATAGGAGTTGGTCACTGTACCCTTGTGCTTCAAGCTATATGGAGACTTTACTTAAGCTTTTTTCCCTCTCCTTTTTCTGTATTGCATACTTTTTTTAATAGCATACATAGTCTTTTTTTCCTAGTCACAGTCAAAAAATTTAAAAGGTAAAATTGTTTTAACTGAATTTGAATACTTTGTCTATCTTTCTGTTTGCAAGGGACATCAAAAGTAAAAATGTGCTGTTGAAAAACAATCTGACAGCCTGCATTGCTGACTTTGGGTTGGCATTAAAATTTGAGGCTGGCAAGTCTGCAGGTGATACCCATGGACAGGTAAGGATGATAACTATAAACTCTAAAGGAAAAATAATCCTGTCCCATATTTTCTTAGATGGTTGATCTGGAATCAATTGGTCTAAAATTATTGTGGTGGTTATTAAATTAGCATCTAATCAAGAATAACTGTCTTGAGTAAGTTAAATTTGCTAAGGAAGATATTTTCATATGGTAGTTAGATCAAGGAATTCATCTAAAACAATTCAAATGTTATAGGACTCTATTTTTAAAATGAATCAAAGGAGAATCTATCACATTTTAATAGGCCTCATTCTTTTAGGGAGTTCTTAATATTATTAACTCACTAGTTTTAACTTGGGGTTTCCCCTAGTGGTAAAGAATCTGCCTGCATCGCAGGAGACCTGGGTTTGACCCCTGGGTTGGAAAGATCCCTGGGTTGGAAAGATCCTTGGAGAAGGAAATAGCAACCTACTCCAGTATTCTTGCTTGGGAAACCCATGGACAGAGAAGCCTGATGGGCTACAGTTAATCGAAGTTTACACAAGAGATCTCAGCAATAGGAGCCTGTAAGGAAGGCCAGAGGGGAAAAGAACATCCATATGTTTTATTTTCAGAAACTGAGGCTAGGAAAGGTGTTTTCAAAACAGTTCGACTGAAAGGTGTTATTTCCTTATAAAGCCAAATGATTTTCTTTAATCATTGCTTCATCTTTCAAATTACGCAAATTATTTGATCACCTGATTCTCAGCTTTCTTTTTTCCCAGTGTATGCTGTTGGCCTCCAAGAACATAGCACAACAAATTTTGGCAGTATCGACTAATGATTCAAGAATTTAGTCAACAGTCATAGTTCTAGAAAGTTGACAGCATGTGTATTTTGGAAGGAAGGCGATTTTATGGAGTATTGCTGAGATAGAAGATCGTGCAGGAAGTCTAGGACCAAACTTCTGAGCTGATTATTTTAAGACTTAAGTTTTCCAAAGAATTCAATCCTTTGGTGCCTTGTAAACTTAACATACCATCCCTCCCTTTAAAAAAAAAAAAACTTAGGGGATTCATTCATATCTTTTAATGCCATGATTGGGTTACATGACACAGATAAAAATAATAATACATAACAATAATACAAAATTACACATATGCATAATAATAAATAATACATCACTGATTCCTTGACTTTAGATTTCATGGGCCAGGAAATTTCAAATGCATGTTACTGCATATTTTATATTTTGCAAAGAATACTGGAAAAAAATGATTTTTATCTTTTGTCATCATCAATTTATGAGAGGACATTTACACTAAAAAAAGATGATGTTATCATTTCATAAAAAAAGTACTTTGGATGGCATACATTTATCTTTAGGAGAAAAGCAGACTTTTGGGAAAAGCTTGCTTATAGCACAATTAAGTTATTTAAAGTAGCCAAAAAGAGAAAGTTACTCTTTAAAGTGTTCTTATTATTAACAAATGAATTAGAAACTTGAACTTTAGGGTCTTAGTGAGCGATACTTTTTTTTTTTCCAATACCTTTGTTAAATGTATATTTACAGGTTATTGCCCAATTTCTAGTGTAGATCACAGTAACTTAATGTAGCTTTTGGAAATACTAATATCTGGGCCACTCCCTAGACCTACTAAAACGTAAGTGGATTGTGATCTACCCAGGTATCACACAGAAATTTTTAAAACAGATGAATTTTGTCAAGCACCAACCAGAGTCAGCTGTACTAGCTTGGTAACTATAGTTAACATTAATGAGAAATGTTAGGGACTGATATCAGTAAAGAATATAAGACAGAATTCATGAAGAAACAAATAGATTTTGTGCAAATAGAACTTTAGAAAGTTTATCTATCCTTTGTGTGGCTAATTTGTTTTATATTTTGTATTGTTATACTCAAAAAGAGTATTTTTTTTTTAAGGATACATTTCAAACTGTACAGTCGAAAAGTAAACAGATTTTTTTCTATGTTCCATCCTCTCTCCACAAATAATCATTGTTCAGTTTGTGATTACTTCCAGAAGGGGGAAAAAGTCTAAGCCTAAACCAGCATAGTATGTGTTGATATATCTATTAAGTGTATCCCGAAGGGATCTTAGTATATACACTGCTTTGTTCTTTGCTGTTTTCATCCTATAATATTTTTAGAACTCTTTCCATGTCAGTCCTTAGAGATCTACCTCATGTTTTTCTAAGAGCTGCATAGTACTTTTATTTGTTTAAGCACACCCTACTCATGGTTGCGTCCAGTTTCCGGGGTCTTGGCTGTTGTGTTACTTGAAGTGGAATAACATTCTGGTAGTCAAAATGTAGTTATCTTACCTGATAGTAGACCACAGTTGGTTTTGATTCTCTTTACAAATGATAAAATGTCAGTTCACAAAGTTAATAATTGCTGTTTGCTTTTAACATCTTTTTCAGGTGGGCACCCGAAGGTATATGGCTCCAGAGGTGTTAGAGGGTGCTATCAACTTCCAAAGGGATGCATTTTTGAGGATAGATATGTATGCCATGGGGTTAGTCCTGTGGGAACTGGCTTCTCGCTGTACTGCTGCGGATGGTAAGGGAACAAATATTTTTTTTAAAAGATATATATGTGTGTGTGCCTGCTACACATGTGTGAAGAGGGTTGATTACTCTCAAAGGTAATATTATAAAGCACAGCTGTTTTTAAGTATACTCCCAGAAGTGGTAAAGAAAATTCAGGAGGCAGAGGATAGGAGGGCAGGAAAGGAAAGGTACTGAAATGTATTGATTCATTACGGTTGCCAGATGCTTTGCTGGGCACTTCACATCAGTTCAGTTCAGTTCAGTCGCTCAGTCGTGTCCGACTCTTTGCGACCCCATGAATCCCAGCATGCCAGGCCTCCCTGTCCATCACCAACTCCTGGAGTTTACTCAAACTCATGTCCATCGAGTTGGTGATGCCATCCAGCCATCTCATCCTCTGTCGTCCCCTTCTCCTACTGCCCCCAATCCCTCCCAGCATCAGGGTCTTTCCCAGTGAGTCAGCTCTTCACATCAGATGGCCAAAGTACTGAAGTTTCAGCTTCAGCATCAGTCCTTCCAGTGAACACCCAGGACTGATCTCCTTTAGGATGGACTGGTTGGATCTCCTTGCAGTCCAAGGGACTCTCAAGAGTCTTCTCCAACACCACAGTTCAAAAGCATCAATTTTTTGGCACTCAGCTTTCTTCACAGTCCAACTCTCACAGCCATACATGACCACTGGAAAAACCATAGCCTTGACTAGACAGACCTTTGTTGGCAAAGTAAGGTCTCTGCTTTTTAGTATGCTGTCTAGGTTGGTCATAACTTTCCTTCCAAGGAGTGAAGCGACTTTTAATTTCATGGCTGCAATCTCCATCTGCAGTGATTTTGGAGCCCAGAAAAATAAAGTCTGACACTGTTTCCACATCTATTTCCCATGAAGTGATGGGACCAGAGGCCATGATCTTAGTTTTTTGAATGTTGAGCTTTAAGCCAACTTTTTCACTCTCCTCTTTCACTTTCATCAAGAGGCTCTTTAGTTCCTCTTCACTTTCTGCCATAAGGGTGGTGTCATCTGCATATTTTCTCTAGGCAGTCTTGATTCCAGCTTGTGCTTCTTCCAGCCCAGCGTTTCTCATGATGTACTCTGCATATAAGTTAAATAAGCAGGGTGGCAATATACAGCCTTGGCGTACTCCTTTTCCTATTTGGAACCAGTCTGTTGTTCCATGTCCAGGTCTAACTGTTGCTTCCTGACCTGCATAAGGTTTCTCAAGAGGCAGGTCAGGTGGTCTGGTATTCCCATCTCTTTTAGAATTTTCCACATACCTTTAGCTTATTTTCTAAAACAACTTTGGAGGTATTAGCTTAGTTTTATATGTGAGGAATTTGACACTCAAAATTTAAGTAGAAATTAAGTAGCTTGTCTATTTTAGCTGTAAGTTGGTGAGTGATAGAGCCTAGTTTTAAACTGATCCAGATTCAGGGAGAGGGCTGCTACCTTGGTCAGGTCATATGGGTCCTAAGATACCTAAGGGTTAAAGTCAGCTCTTGGGTGAGAGTTGCATGTAGATTGGCCTCCCAAACATTGTCCTGGGAGGCTATTCAGCACTTGCCTGATGGCAGCATGTACCTCAGCAACAGACTGAATTAGCATTCTGTCCTCTATGGCTGAGCACATTATACTGCAGGTTAGATTCTGCCTCTTTAAAGCTTTGAAAGTCTGATCTACTGTAGACATTATTATAAACATAAGTTACATTCTCTAGCCCATCACCTTGGTTCCAAGGGATTCCTAGTCCTTGTTTTTGAAATCTTTTTCTAAAAGAGATATTCACATTGATTGATTATAAACCTGCATGTTATACTCCTGGTGTGAAGGAATTATAGTGTTGTGGGTACTGTCTTTAGTGCTCCTCAAAAGGTCTCTCTTTTCTCCAATCATGTTACACTTCTTGGGATATGAGAATATAAGATAAACTTTTCTGACTGCTAACCGCAAACCAATGTTAGTTTGATGTTTTGTTTTGTTTTTTTTTTTTTTTAATTTTTAAAAGGTGTAACTATCTTAACCTATGTTCTATGAGTATTTTCTGAGTATTTTAATAGTTTCTCAGTGTATGACAGACTACCTCTGTTATATGAAACTTGACTTGGGATAAGGTGCTTTTAAAGGGAATTTAGTGGACAAGTGGTTAGGAATGAACAGCCATTCATTCTTCCAAAATTGGTGTGGGAGTGGATCCAGAACCTAAGAAAGGTTGAAGCAATTTGGATATAATTTTAGCTTAAAAGTCTATAGGAAGAAGAGTAAACTGTTCAGTGTGTTTTGGGTTAAAGTGGAAGATGAATGCACTATGTGCATTTATGGAGGCAGAAAGAAGCGGGTGAGATGGCAGATGTTACTGAGAAATATATTGCTTAAAATTTGAGTAATATGAACTCTCTGAAGCGAACCAATTGGATATAGTATTATGAGGGATAAACAATGTACAGTTCAGTTGATAAAAATGTATCTTGGACAGTCAGTTCTAGAGTAAGGTAAGTATGAATTTTCCATGTAGGTAAATGTTTTTTGAGTTTAAGTGCTCAGTTGTGTCCAACTTTGCAACTGCATGAACTGTAGCCCACCAGGCTCGTCTGTCTGTGGGATTTTCTAGGCAAGAATACTGGAGTGGGTTGCCATTTCCTTCTCCAGGATATCTTTTCAACTCAAGGATTGAACTCATGTCTACCGTGTCTCCTTCATGGCAGGCGGATTCTTTACCTGCTGAGCCATGGATAAATGTTAATACCTGAGAAGTGTAAGGAAATATTATTGGAGTTTGGAGGAGTGAGGAGTTGCTTTGTTTTGTATCAGGGAAGTTTTTATGGAATAAGAGAGGGATAGATGCTTAGATTTCTTAAATACCTTGCAGGTGCTATGGAATACTCAGTTGCAGAGAGGCCTTTCTGATCCAAGTCAGAAATTAGAGGGGACAGTGTGAACGTTGTTAAAGTAGTGATCTTAAATTTTTTTCATGGTTAATCATTGATGGTTTACGTCAGTGAGTCTCAAATTTCAATGTGCAAACCAAACTCCTGGGAATCTTAAAACTCAGATTTTGACTCAGTAGGTCTGGACTGGGGCCTAATAATTACATTTCTTACAAGCTGCCTGTCAATGCTGCTGACCTGTGGAGCACATTGAGAGTAGCAAGGGTAACAGACACCTTAGAATGTCAGTACTCTAAGTGTCTGGAAGCGCACAAGCAGAGCCCAACTATTCAGCCCCCAAGTATTCGTGCAGTTAGACAGGGTTGAATTAGATGGCCTCCTTCGTGATCCACTGTTAACTTAATTCTATGCAGGAGTGTTTGGTATGTTTTGAGAACTTGCACAGGGTTTGTTATCTATATACAGACGCATCTGGTCTCTGAAGTTGCTCATTAGTGACCAATTTCCATCAGGGGCAGACGGTTCACAGACTCTAGAGTCATTCTGAGGTGGATTCAGCTCTCTTACTTCACAGCTGTATGTCCTTGTGCAAATTATGGAAATTTTTTTGCACTTACAATCTGTAAAATAGGGTATCTGCACTCTGTGAAGATAAAATGGAATATAAAGCTTCTGGTCAGCATAACTGTTTATTATTATTTATTAATAACTCCTAACTGAATTTCTGTATTTGAGTAGACCTAAGTAAAAAAAAAAAATCATTATATTGTAGAATAAATCTTGCTTTTCTGTGAGGGCACGATTCTGACTTGTTGGGAACCCTGTTTATACAGTACATCTGTGATTTTTAAACTAAATATTTGGCAGCTTTTGTGAGGGCAGAGGTGTGCCTCTGGAGTACATACCTCCTTGTATGATTGTGTAGGGGGCTACGGCATGTCAGAATAAAGATAGCTATAACGGACTGAACCCAGTCTTCAATGAAGGCACTACTGTTTATAGTCTGTAATTGCAGGAGTGGGTACCTTATAAAGATGTTATATCCTTAATATGCACATATCCACAGTTCCTTGTGTCCTTTATACAGAGGCAGGTATTCCTTATGCAGTAGGTAGGAGAACTCCTTACAATCCTTAGCAGTGTTACATGCCAAATTACAGACTTTGATTTCTTCTAAATTAACATTTGTGGTTGTAACTACAGTTGAGCGTTTGTCTCTCTCCTGTCATTATAGCATATGACAGTTAGGAAAAGGTGGTAAGAGTATGTTTTAGAAAACTTGTTCCAGTTAGGAAGGCAAGATGATTTGAATTAAAATGACTTTCCCCCCTTTTTTACATTTCAGGACCTGTAGATGAATACATGCTGCCATTTGAGGAAGAAATTGGCCAGCATCCCTCTCTTGAAGACATGCAGGAAGTTGTTGTGCATAAAAAAAAGAGGCCTGTTTTAAGAGATTATTGGCAGAAACATGCTGTAAGTTACAGTTAGCTTTTCACTTTAATTTCCAATAATAAAAAAGCTCATCAGAGGAATGGTTTCTATTTCTGCACATTTTCTTTCTGGATATCCTGAGGCAGAGATCTTGGTACAAGATATTCTATACTAGAGTCCTGGAAACAATGCAGTTAAGGCCACATCTGTACGCTCGTGAGGGAGACGGAAAAGTCAGAGCCGTAGGGGACACTTGGCTTCGTGCCCTTGTGTCACAGTGTGTCCCCTATTTGGAAGGTTTCCAAGGGAAACAAGTGCATATAACTAGAGACGTGGATAAGCCAAGTAGCGAATCCTTAAATGTGGCTTCCTAACCTTTTTCCTACTTATCTGCAAGGTAGAAATGCTGATATTAACTAAGAAAAGAATAAAAATTGGTAAACTTCTCAAAGCCTTAGTTTTGAATTCAGTTCAAAGGCTAGCTTAAATTTAAATTACCTGCTTTGTGAACAGTGATTAGAGATATTTGGAATTGCTGTGATCATCTCCAGTGCTTTAAAAAAAAATACTGTTTTCTCTCAGTGCTTCTCTCCATGTTACTACATACGAGATATTCGAAAGTGAATGCTGACAAATATCAAACTCGGCTAATCTTGAGACTGTCTTTAACCCACAAGAATAGCAATTTCTTTATGAGAGTTTTACTCTAGTTCCCAATAGAAAACAAAAATTGCTATGATATTTAAATGTGTTTTTCCTTTTTAGGGAATGGCAATGCTCTGTGAGACGATAGAAGAATGTTGGGATCACGATGCCGAAGCCAGGTTATCAGCTGGATGTGTAGGTGAAAGAATTACTCAGATGCAAAGACTAACAAATATCATTACCACAGAGGACATTGTAACAGTGGTCACGATGGTGACAAATGTTGACTTTCCTCCCAAAGAATCCAGTCTATGATGGTTGCATCGTGTGTGCACACAGAAACCGGACTCTCAGCTGGAGCTGCTAAAGAAACTGCTCACAGTTTATTTTCCGTGTGAAATGAGTAGGGTGTCTCCTGGACATCTCAGAAAGAAGACCCTCATTTCAAAAGGTGGCTCTGGGAGACTTATGGCATTGCCTGTAGCAGAGACATGAAGGACACGCGACTAAGAGAAAAGTTGTAAACTGTATAAAGAAACTTTTGAAAAAATGTACATGAAGAATGTGGCCCTCTCCAAATCAAGGATCTTTTTGGACCTGGCTAATCACGTGTTTGAAAACTGACATCAGATTTCTTAATGTCTGTCTGAAGACACTAATTCCTTAAATGAACTACTGCTATTTTTTTTTAAATCAAAAACTTTTCATTTCAGATTTTAAAAGGGTAACTTGTTTTTATTGCATTTGCTGTTGTGTTTCTATAAATGACTATTGTGATGCCAATAGGACACAGCTTGTGAATGTTTAGTGTGCTGCTGTTCTGTGTACATAAACAAAGTCATCTAAGTGGGGTACAGTGAAGAGGCTTCCAAGCATTACTTTAACCTCCCTCAACAAGGTATACCTCAGTTCCACGGTTGCTAAATTATAAAATTGAAAACACTAACAAAATTTCAATAATAAATTGACCCGTGTTTTGTAACAAGGTATTACAAATTCACTGTGTTATTTAAGAAAAAAGGTAAGCTACGCTTAGTGCCAACAGTAAGTGGCCGTTCGTAAAGCAGTGTTTTAGCTTTTCTTGTGCTAGCTTGTGATTTAAGGGAAAAAAAAGTGCTGTTTTTTGAAATGAAAAAATGGTGTATTTCCCCCTTTTCTCCCATGTTTAAAAAAAACTTCATCTTATATCCAGTTCCCAAAATATTGCATACTTAGCTACATACTTTTTTAGGTGTGCTGTGCTTGGGGACTGTTTGAAAATTTAAAGCATGATTTAAAATTTTTTAAGTGAGCTGTAACACTGGAAAGCTCTTCATTTTTATTCTTTAAAAATAGATTTTTTTTCCTATTTATATATGTAAAATTGTAGTGTATTTCTTTTCACCAAACAGTGTGTGGGACATTCTTGATCACTGTTTTAGAATCACCTCAGGAAGTGTCATTACCCAGAATTCCTCACTCTCTGCTTTGAGACTTGTAACTTTATTACTATATTTCTGCTTGGTGCCATCTTGTCAGAGTAATATTTGATGTCTGTGATATGTCAAGAATTATCCTAGGATAGAGATTTAAACTTTAAGCACAGATTTCAGATGTTACTGCTTTAAAACAAATCAGGGATAACAAGTTAAACTTATAACTTAAAATATGCAATGACATTTAGAGGTAACCAATGTTGATATAGGTAACATAGCCTCCTTCCACAAATTGCTTTTACAACTAACTGATGTTAATTTAGGATATTTCATGCCTTATCCTTGATGAGAAAATGGAACTGATAAGTAGGTGCCAAAGTGCTTTTCAAAACAATATTACATTAGAATATAATTGGATTCCTTCTCAAATTTACAGGCCAAAGCAAAACATTAATTAGGTTACTGACCAGCAAATAGTCAGTATTATGCTATGTACTTTTGTCAGGTCATTTTAAAATTCATGTTAATTTTATAAAAGAATTTTTTATGTGTCACTATCAGGAGCTCACTGTGAATGTGTTATCTTCAAATGGCTATTTAACCACACAGTACACTACATTTTACATAAAACGTGCACTTAATCTCTGGGAATAAATTATATTATTTATAAATAATACATAGGTCAACAGACTCTAAGCAGGGAGGGAAAGAAGAGTAACAGCATTGTCGTCTGTGTGCCACACACCATACAGAACTTTGTGTTCTTGGTCACATAATGTACCCAAGGCTTTGTTGTATTTCTAAGAATTCCCATTTCAGTGTTGAGTTTACCTTTATTTCAAAAAGTACTTGGCTTCTCAATTTCTTGGTTTTGCTTCTACCTGGAAACTAATCAAGAAGGGAAAATAATGAGACTGTTCATACATGAAAATTGTTCATCTCTTGAAGATTGATTTCTACCTGTTTTGAACATTTAATCCTGTTTTTAAAAGTTAAAAAAGTTAAAGGAAAACGAGTATTATGATGAATGTTTGGCTTATATGAACACTTAAAAAGAGTTACATTTATAAGACCAGTTATTCACAAAATAAAGTTTTCTCTTCATGTTAGAAAACATTTTTAGAAATCCTGGGTATTGTACTTAACTCTAGCTAACCAATTTTACAATAAAACCTGTATCCTTTTGAGAACTACATTGGTAGAAAAATAATTTTTATAAGCAGTAAAATAAGAATGTTCCAGTGACTACCTGTCCTGTACCTAGTCTTGTTAAAACTTTCTTTTGCAGGGCATTTTCACATTTGGTTTACAGTCAGCGTAGAGTGGGCAAGTTAATAAAAAGTTTAAGCTTAGGGATACTGAAAAAGAGAGTGATCAAAGAAAGAAAAATGATTTGTTTGGGGGTAAGCAGACCCCAATAATTTTTTCCTCATGTGTATGGTGCTCCTTATGATTCGTCTTGTATTCTGCCTTTATGACACACATCAGAACTGCTGCTCTAACTTACACTCTTGACCTTGCCCAGATCTCTGTGTAAGGAATGCTTTATGATCAACTGCCATAGGACTGATGGACTAACCAGTGTTTGGCTGTATTCGAAGTCTATGCCCTGCACCGCTCTTGTATGTATTTTAGATGTTAGGCAGTTTTTAGCATGTGACGTGTGATTCTTGTTTGAATGTTTATTACAGGTACCTTGTGAATTCCAGAACAGAGACTGTGCCTCACAGTTGTTGGTCCCATGAACTTGCACTGTCCTTCATGGTGATGTTTTGAAAATACAATCAGAGAGAAAAAAGTTTAGAACTTAAAGATGAATCATAAATCATGAAAGTATAAAGAAACTCTTCTTCCCCCGTCCTTACTCTTAGGTAGTATAACAGCTACATTTCAGTAAAATGCAGGTAGGAGGGGAAAAAATCCTGGCCAGATGATAGTTTAGTGGAATAAACTCATTAACTGTTTAAAAAAGATGCTTTGCCACAGATATTTTCCAGTTTCTCTTTTTTACCTTTTAAAACTATTACTTTTTAGGAACATTTGGTATAATGTGCATAAAATTATTTACTGATTTATGGGCAAAATGATACAAGTAGCATCTTGATTGAACATCATTTACCTCAGATACTCAACCAGCAGTACATTTTTATGCAGTCTCAACCCATATCCTGTTCGTTACCTCTCAGAATATTGGTAGACAGTTACTTTAGCTTCACTCTGTGTTTCTCGTCAGTGTTTTGGGCACAGGTTGTTGTACTACTGTCAAATTGTACTTGCTGTTTTTTTCTGCAAGTATTTAACAAAAAGTCAAAAAAGAAAAAAAAAAGTCCCATAAAACCCCACCTTGGGTAAGTGATTGTTAAATATTGTACAAATAAAATGTATGCTATCCCCATTCCATTCCCAAGTTAAATAAAAAAATAAACATGGTATGATTTGCATATGAAGTTTTTCTTTAGTTATACATTCTTAAAGACAGGAACAGCAGCTTTACAATTGATAGTGAGCCTTACACCTTGGAATGTGCAGGAATGGGGACAGGTGAAAGGGAGGTTTGTCAATTATGGCATTGCTCTCCTTTGCTGTGTAAGCATATTGTGTTCCTGTGAAAGTACAGATGTTGGTCCTGCCAATTTTGAGAGAGGCTAAATGGCATTAGTTACCTTGTCTTTTCATACAGACTTTTTCTTAAAAAGTGACTTAAGGAATAGACAACAAAGATATAAATTACACTTCCCAACTACAGTTTACCAATAGAAGGGAAGAATTCTGGTATTTTCCACTTAAGGTAATCAGTAAGAGGGATCACGAAGGAAGCAAGCTTTCATTTGCATTTTTAGTGTTGCAAATTCCAAACACTAGAATTTTGGTTTATCCCCTGACTTTCCGAGCAAATGGGGGTGGAAGAGCCCCACCTACTCACATTTAATGTTCTTCACATCAATGGATTCTCAATTTTTTAGGGAAACGGTGAAGGAAGGGGCAACACTTAGGTTACACTGGTTTGAAAGAAACTGCATTTTCTTCTACAACCAAATGAAAATGCAAACCATGCTGGAATCTGCAAGGAATCTCTACAGAAAGACCGAAACTGTTTCTATAGTGTTGTTTGTTCTGCAAAACTTGTTTCTTCAGAAAGTTAATAGGATGTAATCAGTACACACAGCATTATGACTTAAGCTTGGAGAAACAGCACATACTTCCTCAGAGTCGTTCACATTTGCATGTCCACAAAACTGGAAACTTTTTTCTTAGGATTATGTTTTTGGTTGGGCACCTGGAGGGATCACAGGAGGTAGAACCTCACTGATGCTGCTAACATGCCTCCTCAGCTGGTTTTCAGTCTTTTGCTTGTGTGGTTAACAGGCTGCATTCCTTTTCTAGTAAATGAAAATATCTTTAAACCACATTTGCTTACGTTATTCTTGAAAGATTTTTACTAGGGCTTTTCATATTTGGTTTTTATTTATTGATGATGGTTTAAGCAATTTAAAAGATGGAAGTTTTAAAACGTTTATATTTTAGCTTCTCTGTAAGGAATATGGAAAGGGGAACACAACATTCTTCCTCTGAAAAACTGCTTTTGAAATGTAGGCTTAGGCTTCATTTGTGTGACTTTTGCTAACCTACTTTTTCTAGTTTTATAGCTCTTTCACTAATGGTGATGGATTTTCTGTAGCCCTTACATAGCCAGGTAAGTGGATGAGGGCTTTCAAACCTTTGAGTGGCATCCTAAGCGGATAAAAATTTGCAGTCTTCAAGCCAGTTCTTTAGGTGCTTTTGTGGTCAGTGCTTTTAAAGCAGAGGGTACTCCCCTAAAACAGCTCAGAAAAAATTTTAAGGGACAATTTTAGCTCAAGTGCCAAAAACCCTTGCTTCTTAATAGTGATGTGACCATGGTAAGTTCTTTGGCAAAATATCCCCTAGAAATCTGTAGACTATTGCACAGGACCAGGGATGCAAGCCTTGGCTTTCATGAAACACTGCTGAAAAGTAAATGACAGTGATCTGGAAACTAAGAATGCCCATGTATGCAAAGAATAGGTTGCAGGTACTGAAGAGCTACTTTTATGCATAGAAATCTCATATTCCATTCTAAACGCAGTAACTCTTAAAACTAAGAAAATAGTTTCTTAAGAGTATACTTTTAAAAAGACACACTAAGGAACACATTACTGAGCTTTGATATCAACGAAATGAGTTGAATTCCAGGGTCTGTCAATCCTCTGGACAGGGCCACTACTGTGTTAGTTTTCTCACCTGTAAACAACAGTAACTAATTATCAGGGTCTTCGACAGTTTTAAAAGGACTGCAAACTGTACAAGGATAGGGACTTTGTCTTTTGTAAGCCTTCTATGAAGAAAACAGACAAGTAGTCCTGAATAAATGAAGTCACTAACACTTCACGAATGCTTATTAAATTTCACTTTAAACACATACCAATATTAACATTAGTTTATGGATTCCTGAATTTATAAGGTACATTCCTTTGGGGAGGGTCTACCTTTTGATACAAACATTTAGTTAACACTGTCATACATTTTCCATTATTTGTGGGAGTGGCTTTATAGGAATTTGCTAAAGTGCTTGTTAGACAAATGCTAGTTCCTAGAACATGCCCAAGAATCGCATTTAAAAACATCCTACAAAATATTCTTCCGTAGATGGTATGAGTACCATATTTTAAGAAGCCTGGAAGAAAATGTTCGAACTTTTGGGTTTTTTCTTACATGTGAACCATCTTCTAGCCGAACTGATCAGGTCCCTGAACTAAAGAACCTTGGTCTGGGAGAGAATCTTAAGTTTTCATGAATACAGAAAATGCAGCACCTCCCAATGGACCAAAAGATTACTCATTACATGTCAACTCTTACCACTGTTTCTTTACTGCTTTGTTTACAGTTTGTAAAAATATCTGGCTGCTGGGTTGAAATGAACTCTTCAAATGTACCACATAAATACTTTACAAGTGTTAAATAAGAATATGTTTCAATCCCTAAGATAGTCATATTTATTTTTTTGAACAATTACTTAACAATGTATCACTGGAATTAAAATTTACAATCATGTAACTGCTCATATGATTCAAAGGCAAGGCACAGCCACGATACATGTTTAACAGTCTCCCATAAATACAAAAGTACATCTTTATAAATATAAAAAAAGGTAATAACATATCTTGTTAAAGGACAACAGCTTTTAGTTCTTTAGAGAAGTCTGCCTGAAACTCAATAACTGAAACCATGGTTATAATCATAACCAGCTTAGGGAGGATGTCGCCCACTGCCTAACATCTGTAGGACAGTTGGGGTATTTCTGCAAAGCATTCATAATTTGTGTATTATCCAAAAGTAGTTTCATCAGCTGATACTCCCTCTGTGCGTTTACTGATGTTCTTTCCATGGGCCTTATTAATTCTAATTGTTGTAAGTGTTCAAATGCCTGAAAGATGAAACAAATAGTTTGGGTTGAATAAGGGAAGTAAACAACATTAAGCCAGAGAACAGTTAGGATTTTAGTCAGTTTTAGAACAGAGTTTTAGGAAACAAAATGTAATAGATGTCAGTAAAGTTCAAAAACAATTGTCATAAAAACTTCACACATCACATGAGGCAGTGTCAGTATAGAGCTGCCTGTCCCTTCATCACTGTAAACAGGACAAACTGCACAATCTTATTTTGTTCCTCACCTCATTCTGTCATCTCTTCCTAGTATTTAAGTTAACAGAGTTCCTGGTTCTCTATAAGAACCTAAAGTCTGATAAGACCAGTACTTTTTGACTACATTAAAATGGCCCAGGTTACTCAAATTTGCCTTTACATTTTGTTTGTTTTGTTAGACTTTGCTGTGCAAAAGTTTAATATAGCTGTAAAAACAGAGGGCGGCGGGGAAGACCTCTACCAGCACACCTGTTTAGCTGATCCTATATGTAAATGATTCAGCAGTGGTGGAGGTATGGAGGAGAGGACAGGCCCGTCCTTCCCTAAGAAGTCTGACAGAGACCACTACGACCTGTCAGAAAGTCCCTTTCTTCCATCTTCCCCACCTTAATAGGGCTCTTTATTGTCCACTTCCTCTTAGCCCTTCATGTACCATGTCTTTTCTAACCATGATCGTTGTTTTAGGTACTTTATTAGGATATGAAGAAAAAAAAGAAAACATTAAATTAGGACCAATCAACTATTAAATACTGATACACTGAAACAGATTACTGACCTTTCTATTCTTAAGCCTCACTGTGAAAAATACTACTGGAATACATTCTTTATAAACTAGAAAAACTCTTCTGATGAAAAGAAAAATAGTTCGGACAATTTCTGAAAATGAGAAAATATTACAGGCTCTAGGTATTGGCTGAATAAAATACAGACTTCAAATATTTCTATGTAGCAAATACTTTCTTAGGCAAAATGCAGAAATGACCAGCCTCAAGCTACTAGTAAAAATTTAAGTACTCAGATAACCTTTTTCACTAATACGTTCCCATAAACTATGACTATCATTAGGATGGGAGGAAAAAGCCAACCTCCAGTACGTTAAGTATTTTTCCTTTTGTTTTGAAGAAAATGGCAACGCCCTGATCTCATTTTTTTTTGGTTGCCCTAAAAAATAAATTTCTGACTTCTAAACCCTTATAAAGGATACTAAAAAACTTATGGGTACACTGCTAAAAAAATTCATAAAAGGTGTTTCTTCCCATAAAGTCCTCTAGAGCTGTGCTATTCAATATGTAACCTCAATGGACTCTTGAGGATCTGAAATGTGGAACTCTATTTTTATAAAGTTTAATTTAAAAACTAACCAAATTTTAAGTATGTTTGAAACAATTTCAGAATGTAAATTTACTTCTTCAGCTAAATAAGGGTATAAACAAATAATTAAAAGAGTCTAAAGAGCAATTATTTCCAATAACTAATCAGTGAATCAAAATATGCTTTAAGTGTAAACACACAGAATTTCAAAGACTTAACACAAAAGAAAATTAAAAACTTCATTAATACCTTTCTATATTGACTACAGATCTAAATATTTTGGTACATTAAATAAAACTTACTGTCCAAGTTAATCTCACCTTTCACCTTTTTTTGTTGTTGTTGTTGCTACTAGAATATCTAAAATTAATTATGTAAGTTTCTGGTGGACAGTGGTATACTACAATAAATTTCCTCAAGTTTTGAAATTCATGCCTCACCCAAGCCCTAACAAAACTCTATCTACCCTCACTAACCAATGAGATTGTTTTTTATTTTCTTAATGACTCATTCCTTTTACTGCTGAGATTTTATAAAGCCAACCTTAACAGTATAAAATGATAGGGCTCTATCTGTGTCTTGTGAAAGTCGCTCAGTTGTGTCCGACTCTTTGCAACCCCATGGACTATCCAGTATTCCATGGACTATTCAGTCCATGGAATTCTCCAGGTCAGAATACTGGAGTGGGTAGCCGTTTCCTTCTCCAGGGGAATCTTCTCAACCCAGACTGAACCCAGGTCTCCTGCACTGCAGGCAGATTCTTTACCAGCAAGGGAAGCCCAAGAACACTGGAGTGGGTAGCTTATCCCTTCTCTAGAGGATCTTCCCAACCCAGATATCGAACCAGGATCTCCTGCATTGCAGGTGGATTCTTTACCAACTGAGCTATCAGGGAAGCGCGTCTATGTCTTAGGTAGAATTCAATGAGCAGTTCTTTTTCAGGATGCAATTGCTAGGAATAGACAGTAGAGGGCAGTATATCCCCACAAACTGTAAAACAGAACAGCATTCTTCAGAATTATTCAAACATTTCATTTTTAGACTTTTTTTTGGGGGGCGGGGGTTCTGTTTTGAATAAAATCTCTATGATAATACCTAATGTTTCAAAATTAATAAAAGTGCAGCTATGATATATACAATCAAAGTAGACAACAATAAGCCTATCCACAGAAAAATTAAAATCTTACCTTCATGACAACAGGTTTCTCAAAATTATAAACAGAATGGGCCTTTCTTTGAACAAACTTCTGAAATTCTGGACAGAAAGCAATGACATTGTTAGTACCTTCAAATAAGCAGTGGAGTATAGTCAGAAAGAAACTACCAAATGAGTCATCTCACCATTATAAACCATTTGAAAATTAAAGGGCTCCTCTTCATAGATGTCATTTAAATGTTTCATTGCTATGATAAGACAGATTTCCAAGACTGACAGACCTATAGTAAAAGGGGAACAAACTATGAGGTATAGTTTTATGTACTGATTGAAATAAATCCTCCAAATAGGAGGATAACGTGAAAGGTTTGAACGGTTTGGCTTTGAGGGGTGGGGAGAGGCCAACACAGCACCTCTCGGTTCAAATGTGTATCAGTCACTATAATCTGAATAATCTTAAGCAAGTTATTCAACCTCCCTGAGCTTAGTTTTCATTTTTGTAAAATAAAGATCTTTCCAAACTTCCAGAGATTGTTAGAATGATTAGAGACAGTACTATCAAGCATTTACCATAAGGCCTACAGCAAACATGAACAAGAGCTGCAATTATTATATAACTTTCAATCACATAAGGCCCTCGATTATTCATAATCTCTAACCCCTGGAAATTACATCTAATTTCTTTTTCCTGGAGAGGAGAAAGTTCACTAGATTCTCAAAAGGGATAGTCAACACCAAATGGCTAAAAGCCAATGCTCTTCACTAACACTTGGTACATTGAGAACTGTATTTCCAATGCAGCAAGGCAGGTGGTGCATCAAGTTTCTTTCACTTTAAATGGGAGAAGTGAGTTAAAAGATGTATAGATATAAAAATATTCTGCATATAAAAACTATCAATGTTAATTATAATTTCAAAACATATACTATTATATAAGCACAAACTTATTTTAAAAACCACTCATCACGCAGGTTTCTCACCATGCACAATATTTCCTTTCGAGTCCATGCTGCACAACTGGTTTGCCTCCATCAGATCTGCTGCAGTTATAAATGGGTGTGACGGTGTTACACGGTTTAAAGCAAGCATCTAGGGAAATGCACATCAGAAAAAGAATTGCATATTTACATGTGCATTTTGGGGGATTTTATTGAACAAGACAATTTAGAGTTATGAAAAAATAAATATTAATACTTGGGAAAGTTACTTTCAAATTTAGCTTTATTTAAATACAATATTTCAATTCATAAGCCACATAACTGTATAAATGTAAATAAAGCATTAAAAACTTCTGCTGCTCTCTCGACCTCTTCCTACTTGCATATCTTGTTTTGATTACAACTCCTCAAAAGAAAAAAAAAAATTTTTAAAGGAGTGAGGAGACCAAAAATAAGTAAGAATACTATTCAAAGCTCCAGAACAAAAAGACACAATTATGATTTCTATAAACTTTTTCACCACCCAATCAACCAATCCAGATTAGCCTTATGTAACAGACAGAACTCAGCTACTTTGATGTTCAATTGTATTAAAAAGAAAAAAACAAAAATAAAATTATACCCAGAAACAACTCTCCTGGAAAGCAGGGAGCAAGTTGCTTTCATGTAGCAAGTTATCTGCTCAATAACAAAACCTCTGCATTTGAAGGTTTCTTTATTTGCAATTTTGATAACATCTAAATTTTTTTTAAAAAGTTTATTTTTCACTGAAATATAACTGACTCTGCATTTAGTTCATATAGATAAAATCAGCAGATAAAAATGCATGATATCTGATTAAATTTGAATTCCACATAAACAATGAATAATTCCTTAGTCTAAGTATTATATATGTAATGTAATAGTTGGAACATTTACATTAGAAACTCCCTCCATTTTTAAAAAAATTATTTTATCTAGGTATAGTTGATATACAATGTTGGGTTAATATCTACTATACAGCAAACTAATTCAGTTATACATACATACATGTTATTTTTCATATTCTTTTCAATTATGGTTTATTACAGGATATTGACTATAGTTCCCCCTGCTTATAGTACAATACTGTTGTTTATCCATTCTACATATAGTTTACATCTGCAAATTCCGAACTCCCAAACTACCCGACTCTTGCCCTTGGCAGTCACAAATCTATTCTTTATGTTTGTGAGTCTGTTTCTGTCTCATAGATAGGTTCATTTGTGTCATATTTTTAGATTCCACATGGAAGTGATAGCATATGATATTTGTCTTTCTAACTTAGTATGATAATCTCCAGGTCCATCCATGTTGCTGCAAATGGCATTATTTCATTCTTTTTATTATGGCTAAATAGTATGCTGTAGTATGTACACACTTCTTTACTCATTTATCTGTTGATGGTCATTTAGGTTGTTTGCATGTGATGGCTACTGTGAATAGCACTGTTATGAAAGTGTGTTTGTGTATATTTTTTTAACTATAGTTTTGTCCAAACATATGCCCAGGAGTGAGATTAATGGATCATATGGCAACTCTATTTTTAGTTTCCTAAAGAACTTCTACACTATTTTCCATAGTAGGTGGAGCAATTTACATTTTCACCAACAGTGTAGGAGTGTTCATTTTCTTTGCACCTTGACCAGCACATATTATGTATAGAGTTTCTGATGATGGCCATTCTCACTAGTATAAAGTGGTACCTCACCACTGTACTTTTGATCTGCATTTCTCTAATAATTAGTGAGTTTGAGATCTCTTCATGTGCCTGTTTCCACCCGTATATCTTCTTTGGAGAAGTATTTATTTAGCTCTTCTGCCTGTTTTTCGATTGGGTTGGCTTTTTTGTTGTTATTAAGTTATATGAGCTGTTTGTGTATTTTGGAAATTAAACTCTTGTCTGTTGCACCATTTGCAAAATTTTGTCCCGCTCTGCAGGGTGTCTTTTTATTTTGTTTATAGATTTCCTTTGCTGTACAAGAGCTTGTAAGTTTGAGTAGGTTCCATTTGTTTATTTTTATTTCTGTTGCCTTGAACTCTGTCCCTTTTTAAACCAGGGCCCAGTGTCCTTAATTGAACAAGAGTTTGGTAATCCTTAACCTTCATTCCCTACTGGGAGGGACCCAGGAACCCAGTAGCTCCTTCCCTTTCTCTTCCCTTTTCCTTTTATTATAAAATATTTTCAACATATAAATAGGCAAGAGAGTAATATAATGAATATTCATGACCACTTCCTCAGCTTATGAAATATAAACTTACAGAGTTGAAGCCCCTGTCTCTTGCCCTGATTGGACTCTCTACTCTTCTCCAGGTAAAAAAAAAAAAAATCATGCATGTCTTCATCCTTCTACTATATATCTTTGTATTCCTAGACAATACAGAGTAATTTTCAAGTTTCATATAAATATCTTGAACTTATGCAACACAGACACCATACTGTCAGACATAAACTTTTTACACCCACCAAATTGGCAGGAAAAGAAGGGTTAATTGTAAAATTTAAATTGTACACCATTTCCCTAAATACTGGAGAGATTAAATATCTTTGCAAATTATAAATCATGTGGGATTCTACACTGGTAGATTATTCTTAGTTCATTCATTCCTATTCACTCACATTCACAGTTTGTTCCTTTACTGATTACTGTTAGAAGCTCTTTACATATTATGGACAGTGTTGATGATTATATGCATTGCATTTTCTCTCTCCTAATCACTTAAATGGTATCTTCCAGTATCCAGACATTTAACAAAAAATTTCAATGTAATTAACATTAATGGTCTTTTCTCCTATAGCTTGTAATTTGTGTAACTTCTCTAAGAAATCTTTCCCTACTTCAAGTATACAAACATATATTCTTCTTCTAATTAAAAAAAAAAAGCTTTGTTTTTATACATATATTTAGGTTTATAAACCTGAACTTAACTTTAGGCTATGCATTTGAGGGTATTTTTTTCCCATGTGTATAACTCCTGATATTTTACTGAAAAATTACCAAATTATGTTTAATATCAGTCTTTCTTTTCTTCATAATTTCTACCAATTCCAAAACTTTTCTTTTGAATTAAAAATATAATAGGAAACTAGCAAAACAAGGCTTCTCATGTTGACAATTTTGAGCCACACGTTTTTCCAGAATGAAAGCTATGCTATGCTGTGCTTCGTCATTCAGCCGTGTACAATTTTGTGGCCCCATGGACTGCAGCCCCTCAGGCTCCTGTATTCATGGGAATTCTCCAGGCAAGGTTGCCACACCCTCCTCCAGGGAATCTTCCCAACCCAGGGATTGAACCCAGGTCTCCTGCATTGCAAGTGGATTCTTTACCGACTGAGCCAGCAGGGAAGCCCAAGAATACTGGAGTGGGCAGCCTGTCCCTTCTCCAGTGAGAGATACGTGTTTATGTATATATGTGTGTGTGTATCCTCCAAATACCAGAAGTTAGTAAACACTGGTACCTAAATTACTAAAGTCTCTACTCTAAAAATTCTTAGTCTCTGTAATACCTCTGTGATAAAGACAGCTATTGCTGAAAATGGCAGGATGGTTTTGATAAATGGGAGGAGGATGTGCTAATCAGAGGGTAAGTACATAGGGAGGAAAATCCTCTTAAGTTTCCTAAGCAAAACCAGAAATAGAGAAGAAGAATCTGTAAAAAGGAAAAACTAACACCTGGCAGAACCATGGAAGAGTAAAGCAGGATAAACCTGAAGCCAGAGAGACTTGGGTTTGAGTCCCGGGTTTGTTATCTACTAGCTGTGTGACATGGGGTAAGTTATTTAACCTCAGAGAACATACGTTTCCTCAAAGGGAAGGATAACACCCAAACATTAAAAAAAAAAACAAAAACAGCAACAACAAAAAAACAGAATTAACATAATGAGATTTAATTAGATTATATAATTAAGTAATTATATAATTAGATGATTATATAATTAGATTTAATTAATAAGATATAATGATGGTGATAACTAGAGCCAGAAACGGCAACCCATTCCAGTATTCTTGCCTGGAGAATTTCATGGACAGAGGAGCCTGGCGGACTACAGTCCATTGGGTCACGCAAACAGTCAGACATGACTGAGTGACTAACAAAGTAACTAGGTCACCTGATTTATGTGCTATTTAATAAGTGATACCCATTATTATTATAAAATGAAAGTGACCAAAAAGAAACTCATGAAACCAAAATTAGTTTCTTTGAAAGGTATGTGCTATACCTTTCCTAACGATGAATAAATAACTTTCTAGAAGTTATTAGTCTACTATCAAATACTCCAGTGAAGGAAGTTTACTTTGCAGAACAATTAAGTACCCCTTTCTTGATACTGTTTAAACTTAAGATATAATTATTTGGTGAAAGACCATGACCAGGTAGGATTTGTCCATGCATATAAAGCTAGTTCAACATTTGGATCCAAGATATTAGAAGGTGAGAAATAACATAATAAATATCTATGAAAATAAATTAGGTCATGTTAAGTGATTTGCACATTTCATGTACTTAAATGTGTGTACTCGATCTCCATTTACTCATTACAATAAAAAAGATTTTGAAATAGCAAAAAATAAATCAAGAAAGGTAGTTCAACATTAACAAGCTAAACAAGAAAAGTCATATATCATGTTCATTGATACAAAAAATAAACATGTGGCAAAATCCAACACAAGCACAACAAACTCTCAGCAATTTAGGGATAGATGGGAATTACCATAACTTAGCAATAAACATGTATTAAAAAGCTTCAGCTTATATCATTTGATAGTAAAAGACTGAAAGCTTCTGCCTTAAGCTTGGAAATTATACACCCTCACCATTCTAATTCAACGTAACGCAAGAAGTTCTAGCCACTGCAAAAAAGACAAGAAAAACAAATAAAACATATACAAATTAGAAGGTAAAAAGAAAAACTATTTGCAGATGACAAGATTATCTATATAGAAAATCTGAAGGAGTCTATTATATTAAAAAAAATCTTAAATAAATGAGATCAGCAACATTGAAGAAAATAACATCAACACACAAAAAAATCACATTTCTATATACTAACAATGAGCACACTAAAACCAAAATTAAAAACAAAGTATTATTTATAATTGTTCCAAAGGAAATTAAACACTTAAGTATACACTGAAAACATTCACAGGATCTGTGAGGTGAGAATTATAAAATGATGATGAAAGACATCAAAGAACTAAATAAAAGAAGAGCTGTACCATATTCAGGGACTGGGAGACCTAATGTAGTAGATATGTTAATTCTCCCAAAATTTATCTAGAGGTTTAACCAGTTCCCATCAGAACATAATTACCTGGAGAAAGAACATGAGTGATAAAAATAAATACAAACCAGTAGCATGTGTAATGAACGTAGGTTTTTGCTGGCATTAAAATGCTTCTGCAGCACTTCTCTCACACTTCTATCTTCTGAGAGACCCTAGAGGAAAAACATCAAAATAGAATTAAGGACAAATGCAGTTTAAAACCTAAATATAATATTGTGCCTCACTGGTTGGTGTACCTCATTAACTCTATCTAGTATTTATTCATTATTAAATAGGTACTGGTCTTTTCGGGGAAAACAAAAAATTAAAAACAAATTTCTATGCTATTGATTTTCTCCTTATCCTCTTCCCTTTATGTTAATTCCAAACACACAAAGATGAACATAACTGTTGCTAGCATAAAATTTATTCAATCACAGAAGTGGGATGATCAAAATGTATTAAGAAAATGCAACAGAGAATAAGGGTTATTTGTTGTTGTTTAGTCATTCAGTTGTGTTCGACTCTTTTCCAACCCTATGGACTGCAGCTTGTCAGCTTCCTCTGTCCAAGGGATTTACCAAGCAAAACTACTGGTGTGGGTTGCCATTTCCTTCTGCGGGAGATCTTCCCAATTCGGGGATCGAACCAGTGTCTCTTGCACTGGCAGGCAGATTCTTCACCACTGAGCCAGCAGAATTTCCACAGTTTATTGGATCCATGCAGTCAAAGACTTTGGCATAGTCAATAAAGCAGAAATAGACGTTTTTCAGGAACTCTCTTGCTTTTTCGATGATCCAGCGCATGTTGGCAATTTGATCTCTGGTTCCTCTGCCTTTTCTGAATTCAGCTTGAACATCTGGAAGTTCATGGTTCACGTATTGCTGAAGTCTGGCTTGGAGAATTTTGAGCATTACTTTACTAGCATGTGAGATGAAGGCAATTGTTCGATAGGTAAAGCATTCTTTGGCAGTGCCTTTCTCTGGGATTGGAATGAAAACTGACCTTTTCAGTTCTGTGGCCACTGCTGAATTTTCCAAATTTGCTGACATATAGAGTGCAGCACTTTCACAGCATCATCTTTTAGGATTTGAAATATCTCAACTGGAATTCCATCACATCCAATAGCTTTGTTTGTAGTAGTGCTTCCTAAGGCCCACTTGACTACATATTCCAGGATGTCTGGCTCTAAGTGAGTGATCACACCATCGTGATTATCTGGGTCGTGAAGATCTTTTTTTGTACAGTTCTTCTGTGTATTCTTGCCACCTCTTCTTAATATCTTCTGCTTTTGTTATGTCCATACCATTTCTGTGCTTTTATTAAGCCCATCTTTGCATGAAATGTTCCCTTGGTATCTCTAATTTTCTTGAAGAGATCTCTAGTCTTTCCCATTCTATTGTTTTCCTCTATTTCTTTGCATTGATCACTGAGGAAGGCTTTCTTATCTCTCCTTGCTAGTCTTTGGAACTCTGCATTCAGATGCCTATACCTTTCCTTTTCTCCTTTGCTTTTCGCTTCTCTTCTTTTCACAGCTATTTGTAAGGCTTCCTCAGACAGCCATTTTGCTTTTTTGCATTTCTTTTTCTTGGGGATGGTCTTGATCCCTGTCTCTGTACAATGTCACAATCTCCATCCATAGTTCATCAGGCACTCTTGTCTATCAGATCTAGTCCCTTCAATCTATTTCTCACATCCACTGTATAATCATAAGGGATTTGACTTATGTCATACCTGAATGGTCTAGTGGTTTTCCCCACTTTCTTCAATTTAAGTCTGAATTTGGCAATTAGGAGTTCAAGATGTGAGCCATAGTCAGCTCCCGGTCTTGATTTGCTGACTGTATAGAGCTTCTCCATCTTTGGCTGCAAATAATATAATCAGTCTGATTTCGGTGTTGGCTATCTAGTGATGTCCATGTATAGAGTATTCGCTTGTGTTTTTCAAAGACGGTGCTTGATATTAACAGTGCATTCTCTTGGCAAATCTCTATTACTTTGCCCTGCTTCATTCTGTACTCCAAGGCCAAATTTGCCTGTTACTCCAGGTGACTGGAGTAAGCCTTTGACTGCGTGAATCACAATAAACTGTGGAAAATTCGGAAAGAGATGGGAATAACTAGACCACCTGACCTGCCTCTTGAGAAACCTGTATGCAGGTCAGGAAGCAACAGTTAGAACTGGACATGGAACAACAGACTGGTTCCAAATAGGAAAAAGAGTATGTCAAGGCAGTATATTGTCACCCTGCTTATTTAACTTATATACAGAGTACATCATGAGAAATGCTGGGCTGGAAGAAGCACAAGTTCGAATCAAAATTGCTAGGAGAAATATCAATAACCTCAGATATGCAGATGACACCAGCCTTATGACAGAAAGTGAAGAAGAACTAAAGAGCCTCTTGATGAAAGTGAAAGAGGAGAGTGAAAAAGTCAGCATTCAGAAAACTAAGATCATGGCATCCGGTTGCATCACTTCATGGCAAATAGATGGGGAAACAGTGGAAACAGTGGCTGATATTATTTTTGGCCCCAAAATCACTGCAGATGGTGACTGCAGCCATGAAATTAAAAAACGTTTACTCCTTGGAAGGAAAGTTATGTTCAACCTAGACAGCATATTAAAAAGCAGAGACATTACTTTGTCAACAAAAGTCCATCTAGTCAAGGGTATGGTT
Organism: Odocoileus virginianus; assembly: GCF_023699985.2. NCBI lineage: Eukaryota > Metazoa > Chordata > Mammalia > Artiodactyla > Cervidae > Odocoileus > Odocoileus virginianus. Next base: position 39,071,664 of record NC_069686.1, on the reverse strand, counting down.
TTTCCAGTAGTCATGTACAGATGTGAGAGTTGGACTATAAAGAAAGGTGAGCGCCGAAGAATTGATGCTTTTGAACTGTGGTGTTGGAGAAGACTCTTGAGAGTCCCTCGGACTGCAATGAGATCCAACCAGTCCATCCTAAGGGAGATCAGTCCTGGGTGTTCACTAGAAGGACTGATGCTGAAACTCCAATACTTTGGCCACCTGATGCGAAGAGCTGACTCATTGGAAAAGACCCTGATGCTGGCAAAGATTGAGGGCAGGAGGAAAAGGGGACGACAGAGGATGAGATGGCTGGATGGCATTACTGACTCAATGGACATGGGTTTGAGTAGACTCTAGCAGTTGGTGATGGACAGGGAGGCCTGGTGTGCTGCGGTTCATGGTGTCGAAAAAGTTGGACACAACTGAGTGACTGAACTGAACTGAACTGAGCCACCAGAGAAGAATTCAAAAACAAGGTAAAGTATTACAAAGAATGCTTAAAATGCATGAGGTAAAAGGTTACAAAGAAGATAGAGCATTACAATTACAGGAAACAACATGAGCACTGCAGGGAGACTGTGGCATGTGGACAGAAGATGCATAGTCACAACATCCTGAGGTTCAGTTACTGGCAGAGTGATTGTATGGAAAGACGAAGGCAGCAAAACTTAATTGGAGATAACTGCAATTCTCCATATAGGAAACAAAATGAGTCTGAATTAGCACAGTGGTGTGAAGACAAGAAAGAAAAACATTTATAGAAGACATGTCTGATGGAGAATCTCCTGGTGAGAAATAGAGATGAAGGACTGTAGAGGGGATACAAAAAAATGTAAAGATGAAACTATAGGGAATAAAATGTCCTAGGAGGAGTGAAGAGGGAGATATAGTCAGAAGTGAAACTTGCATTATGGAAATTTAAGAAGTCAATGGAAAAAAAGGAGCAAAGTAAGGGATTAAGAAAGATGTTGAACATGTGAACAGAATTCAAGAGAGAGCAATAAAATCAGGGGAAGAAAACAAGAGGGACACACTTCAAGAGGAAGTGGTAATAAAACTATATACTTTGTGCAACTAAACTAAGATATATTGTGAGAGGTTGATGGCTTCAGAAATTTAGAGGTCAATAGGGTCATTTGAAAAAGCAGTACCTAAATATATACTTAATATATCAACTTTATAAGTTACTTGGTAAAAATCACCAATTTTAGGAATACAGTTAATTTCCGAAAGTTTTTAAAATTTGTATTACTTTATTATTTTACGCTCATCTGATGTACTTCCAAAGGGTATCTGACCCTGTTTATACAGCAACAGCAAGCCCTTTAAGAGAGAAAGACAAGACTAAAAACAGTGACTGCAGTGAATAAGGATCAATGAACCGTGAGGTTCATTTGGCACTGAAGAAAAGATTAGATGGAAGGACAGTAAATTCAGAGTTGGCAGACAAAAAAGGCTTAGCTAAGGTTGACATAATTTTTCAAAAATCATCTGCAAGGAATAAGAATTCTTTAACAACAATAAGAAGAAAAGGGCAGAAAACTAAGTATACTGTATTGTCTGGAGTTAAAACTGTATGTTTCTACTTCCCACTGGAAGAAGATCCAGATTCAGGAATAAGTTCCTGTCTAATGGGATGAAGTTTTAGGCTCTCGGTAAATATACTATCCTAGCTATTATAGTCCCCAACCCTTGCTACTATTTTTAGTCTTTGCCTTATTCATGGAAGCTGTAGAGTCTCTTTTCGCCAATAAGCACAGTAGCAGCAGTTGGAGAAATGACTTAACGTGCTCACTGCAGTCTGAGTCACGGGCAGTCTCTCAGGAGAAGGCTCCAGGGGCACAGCAGGACTCATGCTGCTCCAGGGACAGCTCGCTGGCAGCGGCAGAGGGACCAAGTCTCCTAGTCTGTTCCTGTTAAACGGTCTCACCTTTTGTTAACTGAAAGGTTAAGACAGCAGGGGATATTTCTTGAACTTAGCTATAGCACTTTTGTGGGAACTTCCTTTGAAGAGAATTAGCTATGGTCCTCTTAAGATACTTTTATACACAGATTTTTTTACACTGCCTTGCTGAGATGGTGTTGGTGTTTATCCTGCTTACTTATGTATTTGCATAGGGCTAAAACAAACATTCAAGTTGGTAGGATGTCTAGCTTCAAGTCTATCATGAAGATATTTCTTGTATGAGATTTCATAGGTGACTTGTTAGCTATACCTCTGCTTTTTGTTTAAACTTGGAATTAGAAAAAAATTGCTGGAGAGTCAGCACTGAGAGAAAGGATAGCTCCTTCAATGCACAACCCCATTTACAGGCAATGCCTCTGGCCATGGTGCTGACATTTTAGTTTTTTTTCTTCAACTGAAGCTCACTCTTCAACTGAAGCTATACAACTGAAGTTCATAGTCCAGATGCTCTTGGCAAAAAGGGACTAGACAGCTTCCCTGAATAAGATAAAGACTAAAAACAGCAGCAAGGGCTTGGGGACTACAGCAACTAGGATAGTATATTTACTGAGAGCATAAACTTCACCCCATTCAGTTCAGTTGCTCAGTCATGTCCAACTCTTTGTGACCCCATGGACTGCAGCACACCAGGCTTCCTTGACCATCAACAACTACCGGAGTTACACAAACTCACGTCCATTGAATTGATAATGCTATCCAATCATCCCATCTTCTGTCATTTCCTTCTCCTCCTGACTTTAATCTTTCTCAGCATCAGGGTCTTTTCCAATGAGTCAGTTCTTTGCATCAGGTGGCCAAGGTATTAGAGGTTCAGCTTCAGCATCAGTCCTTCCAATGAATATTCAGGACTGATTTTCTTTAGGATGGACGGGCTGGATCTCCTTGCAGTCCAAGGAACCCTTAAGAGTCTTCTCTAACACCATAGTTCAAAAGCATCAGTTCTGTGGCGTTCAGCTTTCTTTATTGTCCAACTCTTACATCCATACATGACTACTGGAAAAACCACAGCTTTGACTAGATGGACCTCTGTTGGCGAAGTAAAGTCTCTGCTTTCTAATATGTCATCTAGGTTGGTCATAACTTTCCTTCCAAGGAGCCAGCATCTTTTAATTTCATGGCTGCAGTCACCATCTGTATGACTTTGGAATCCAAGAAAATAAAGTCTCTCACTGCTTCTATCGTGTCTCCATCTATTTGCCATGAAGTGATGGGACCAGATGCCATAATCTCAGTTTTCTGAATGTTGAGTTTTAAACTAATTTTTCATTCTCCTCTTTCACTTTCATCAAGAGACTTTTAGTTCCTCTTCACTTTCTGCCATAAGGGTGGTGTCATCTGCCTATCTGAGGTTATTGATATTTCTCCTGGCAATCTTGATTCCAGCTTGTGCTTCATCCAGCCCAACATTTCTCATGATGTACTCTGCATATAAGTTAAATATATAGGGTGACAACATACAGCCTTGATGTACTCCTTTCCTGATTTGGAACCAGTCCGTTGTTCCATGTCTGGTTCTAACTGCCGTTTCCTGACCTGCATACAGATTTCTCAGGAAGCAGGTCAGGGGGCCTGGTATTCCCATCTCTTTCAGAATTTTCCACAGTTTATTGAGATCCACACAGTCAAAAGCCTTGGCATAGTCAATAAAGCAGAAGTAGATGTTCTGCTGGAACTCTCTTGCTTTTTTGGTGATCTAGCGCATGTTGGGAATTTGATCTCTGGTTCCTCTGCCTTTTCTAAATCCAGCTTGAACATTTGGAAGTTCACTGTTCACGTACTGTTGAAGCCTGGCTTCGAGAATTCATCCCATTAGACTGGAACTTATTCCTGAATCTCGATCTTCTTCCAGTGGGAAGTAGAGACACACAGTTTTAACTCTAGAAAATATAGTATACTTAGTTTTCTGGGCTTTTTTCATTGTTGTTTTTTTGTTTCTGGGCATATGCCAAAGGGAGGTGGCAAATGATGATTAGGATGGGGCAAGAAAATATCAGCACTAAGAGACAGAAAGTCCAGTGGTACCAGTTCTACCTTAAGAAAGAAAAAAACACAAAATAATCAAAAAGAGGACTGGAGTGTTTCCACATTCATTCCTATCATCCTGCCCCTTAACTCAGTGCTCAGCAAAGGACAAAAAAAATAAGGGCAAGCAACTCTATTATCACATGGTTACCATTTTCTGAGTCATCAAAAGTTATACTTCACAGAAACTGTCACCATCTACTTCCTTTATATACCCACTGTAAGACGCTCAGAATGCAACACAGCAGGGAAGGACAGAAAGATCCAGGACAGGACAGTACACTCCAGGCTTATGGAGTCATTTTAGGAAAAGAAAGTGAGCAGAGATAAGAATAAAAAAAGCCCTGGGAAATCACAGACATTTAAATGCTAGGAAAGATTGCGTCTGATCACTAAAGCAATCACAAAAATAACTATTGCTAACATGACAATCAGTTCAAGATTTAGAAAAGGTGAAAGTCTGTGACACACTCAGTGGTGGATTCACAGGCCAAAGATCCAGAGCTCTGATGTGCCTCACGCACAGGTAAAGAAAAAGACAATAGAAGAGCACCAACTATGAAGCGTTCATGAAGCATGGACTCCTCCAGTCAGATGTAGTATCAAGAAAAACTTATATGACGTAGTAAATATCTGAGTTCCAGGCAAAATTAATTTGGGGAGGAAGGCAGAAGGGAAGACTCACTAGTTATATCATGACACAATATCTGGGTTTTAAGGAAAACAGTCAACTATTTTGACATAGAATTCTGTATAGTTATATTAGGAAAAATAATATGAAATTAACAATCAGAACAAAGGTAGGACAAAGTAAAAAAGATAAACCAGAGAATAACATTTCAGGTTTGAATCCTTCATGCAAAAACAACTTCAGCATGTATATAAGGTCTGAAATACTATAAACAAAATAATTACTTTGCAGTGAGAGGAGGGAAGATGGGCATGAACATAAGGGAAAATTCTACCTTTTACCATGTATTCTTAAGTACTGATTAAATTTTATTATATGAGTTTTTAATTTTAAAAAGTGTCAAAATTAATAGTGCTTACATGAGCAGAGTATTTGAAAATCGAAATAAGAATCAAGTTTTAGTTATACAAGCTGAGTAAGTTATGCACATAATGTGCAGTAACATGATTATAGTTAACAATATAGTAGTATGTACTTGAAATTTGCTTAGAAGATAAAACTTAACTGTTTTACCACAAAATTTAAAAAAAAAGAGAGAAAAGAAAGAAATCTATATGAAGTGATGGATATGTTAAATAGTTTGATTGTGGTATTTCACAATATATACCAAAACATCAAGTTGTACACTTTAATATAAACAATTTCTAATTTGTCAATCATACCTCAACAAAGATGGGAAAAAAAATTGTTAAAGAGCAAAATAAATGCAGAGTCTCACTTTTAATTTGGTATTGATATTAAAGATTTTATAGTAAAAAGAATATAAACTACCATTATTGCTATAACATAAAACAATCTTTTTAGAGCCAATGAATATAGACTGTGTTATTTGTTGTTTAGTTGCTCAGTTGTGTCCAACTCTTTGTGACCCCATGGACTCTAGCCCATCAGGTTCCTCTGACCATGGGATTTCCCAGGCAAGAATACTGGAGTGGGTTGCCATTTCCTCCTCCAATAGATTGTGTAATTCTAAGCAGAACTAATCATCCTCACACATTAGTATTTAATATTATAGACCAGTTATTCCCAATTCTTACAAAACCCAGGTCTCCAATATTTTCTACAAGGCCCATATTTTTCATGTGTGAGATTTATTCAGGAACACTGTTTTCCAAACACATTATTAATCACATATTCACATACATACGCTCTCTCCCTTTTTCCTAACAACTAAAACTTGTCAGTATAAGATAAATGGATGCTAGTATGCTAAGTTGATACAATAGCCTGCACAAGTTATGCTCATCAACTTAAGTAAATTTACAGTCCACAAGGTTTAGTAAATGTTAAGAACTCAAAGATGGGATTTGTCAATAGAGATAATATATAATAATAATATATTATTATTATATAATTAATATATATTAATTAATTAATATAATATTATATTATATATTATAATATATAATAACCAAAGGTGCCAGCCTAAAATGCATCTTAACAGACCCAAGAAAAAAAAAGTTTAAGCTGTTCATAAGAAATGGAGAAGAAAAATCCACACTCCACAGGTACATATGAACCTTATTAAGTAAGTATATTGCTAAACTTGTAAAATAAAGAAAATATTTAATGATGAAATTCATTAACAAAGTAATCTAAAATATAAACAGATATAAAGCCAATCTCATAAAAGTTCTTTTGAGGAAAAAAACAGGAGGTATGACATTTGCAACTGTTTTTTAAAATAAAATACACACAAGAGTATGTATTAATGCAGTTTTATGCCACAGTAATATTAGAAATTTTATGATAATTTACAGATTATAAAAATTTTCAAGTTTCAACTGTTTTCAAATGGTATAGCAAGACACAAAAATTACTTTATGTCTTTGTTCCAAATTACCTGTACATTCTCATTCCATTGCTCGGCGAAAATCTTCTCTGGAAATACCGAAGGTAGAGATAATTGTTCTTTAAATATTTTAAGATACTGTGGAAAACTAAATGAATTCATTAAGTGTATCTGCCGGTGGGAAAATCGTGACTTCACTCTTTTTTCTAAGAGTTCCAAAATATCCTTAAAAACAAACAAAAATCTCCATGAGATGCATGTTTAAAATAACCATACCAATGTTACAGGTATAGCAACTTGCGGTATCACTTACAATTAGCAATGCTTACCCTATAATACACAATTAAGCACTAAAAAAATTTATGCAAGCTTCTAAAGACTTTAATTATTCCCTTGATATACTTAGGACTACAAGGTAGTACAGGTATGACAATGCGACTGGTAAATAAACCAAACCTCTAAAAATATTTTTAATGCAAGCTACTTTTAATCCTCTTCTAAGCACTTGTAGGCCTGGTGATATCAATGATGTCCTGATTAGCCCTTTTCTAATTATGTTTTTCTCAGCTAATCTTTAACACTGCAAGACCTACAATAATTGCTAAAAAATTATAACCATAGCGAATATAGCTATATGCCAGAGTAACAGGAAGAGTCTCAAAAAGGAATTTCAAACAGTCTATGAAGTTCACATAAAAAAATTAAGATAATAAAATGTAGTTAGACTTAATAATTAACATTCACAAAAACTTGTAACACTGTTTTCATTGTTTTATGTAACAAAAACTCAAGAAGCAGCATATATAATGAAGAAAAATTCAGTTCACTAAACTATACACATTAAGCTGAAGCTACACTTGGTACAAGAAACAAAGCACAGAAAAGGAAACTGCCAGGAATATAGCATCACACTGGTAAAATAAATTACATTCTCTCTTCTGGCTCTTTTATAGCAACATTTGAGAAACTATGTGTTATTTTCCCTTAAGAGAGGGAGCAAGTTTAGTGTCAATTTTCTATAAATAAGAAAAACAAAAAGCTGTGGTAAGGGCCAGAATGGAATTTCAAATCTACTCAGATGACTCTAGGTTAAGAAACCAATGATACATAGGGAAGAATTAAAGGCATCATGGCTAATGTGGGAAGGAAGACAGGAGAGATTAATAGTTTGGGGCTTGAAGTGGGAGGGTGACTGAAAAATCTGAGATGTTTTTATAGGTACAGAAAAATATAGTGTCAGCATAAGAGAATTACAAGTTATTTCAGGAATACTATACATTAATTTTCTACTAAGGAGGAGTTCTCAGGTGGTTGAAAGCTAGTGGAAACAACACTGGGCAAACAGAATTAAGAGCCTTAACTTGGGAACGGGAAAAGAAAGAATTCTGTATACTCAAAGCTACGGGTTTTCCAGTAGTCATGTACAGATGTGACAGTGGGACCATAAAGAAGGCAGAGTGCCAAAAAAATTGATGCCTTTGAATTGTGGTGCTGGAGAAGACTCTTAAGGGTACTTTGGACTGCAGAGAGATCAAACCAGTCAATCCTAAAATAAATCAACCCTGAATATTCATTGGAAGAACTGGTACTGAAGCTGAAGCTCCAAAACTCTGGCCACCTGATACAAAGAGCTGATTCAATGGAAAAGATCATGATGCTGGCAAAGATTGAAAGCAAAAGGAGAAGGGGACAACAGAGGATGAGATGGCCAGATAGCATCACCGACTCAACAGACACGAATTTGAGCAAATTCTGGGAGACAGTGACAGGGAAGCCTGGCATGCTACAGTCCATGGGGTCACAAGGTGTCAGGCACAACTTAACAACTAAATGACAACAAAAAAAGAATTTGAGAGGCAAACACTAACTGATATTTTTATGGCAGACAGTAGTGAAAGAAGTTGATAATGTGGGGATAGAAGGTATAGTGAAAATAAAATTGCTGCTACAGGGACGAGGTTATTTGCTAGCAAAATCACTACTCCATCAATCCTTCTGCTCTTTCATCCTAAAAACGGACACCTCGATGGACTTCAATCACACAGTTGGAGAGTTACACAGTTGGAAAATTAAACATACAGAATAAAAAAGAGCCTTTGCTAATGAGCCACTAACCCTTTCTTTGGGCCCTCGTTGGGACAACAGCATCTGCCACTGTTACTTCCATCCAAAGGAAGAGCTTTTAGCAAGAAGGAACATGCTTCTTTAACCACTGTGTTAAATTGCTATTTTTCCTGCAACTTGACTGTATTCGTTGATTAGCTCTAGTAATTTTCTGGTAGAGTCTTTAGGGTTTTCTATGTAGAGGATCATATCATCTGCAAACAGCGAGAGTTTCACTTCTTCTTTTCCTATCTGGATTCCTTTTACTTCTTTTTCTGCCCTGATTGCTGTGGCCAAAACTTCCAAAACTATGTTGAATAGTAGTGGTGAGAGTGGGTACCCTTGTCTTGTTCCTGATTTCAGGGGAAATGCTTTCAATTTTTCACCATTGAGGGTGATGCTTGCTGTGGGTTTGTCATATATAACTTTTATTATGTTGAGGTATGTTCCTTCTATTCCTGCTTTCTGGAGAGTTTTAATCATAAATGGATGTTGAATTTTGTCAAAGGCTTTTTCTGCATCTATTGAGATAATCATATGGTTTTTATCTTTCAATTTGTTAATGTGGTGTATTACATTGATTGATTTGCGGATATTAAAGAATCCTTGCATTCCTGGGATAAAGCCCACTTGGTCATGATGAATGATTTTTTTAATATGTTGTTGGATTCTGTTTGCTAGAATTTTGTTAAGGATTTTTGCATCTATGTTCATCAGTGATATTGGCCTGTAGTTTTCTTTTTTTGTGGCATCTTTGTCTGGTTTTGGAATTAGGGTGATGGTGGCCTCATAGAATGAGTTTGGAAGTCTACCTTCTTCTGCAATTTTCTGGAAGAGTTTGAGTAAGATAGGTGTTAGCTCTTCTCTAAATTTTTGGTAGAATTCAGCTGTGAAGCCAACTGGTCCTGGGCTTTTGTTTGCTGGAAGATTTCTGATTACAGTTTCGATTTCCTTGCTTGTGATCATTTTGTTAAGATCTTCTATTTCTTCCTGGTTCAGTTTTGGAAAGTTATACTTCTCTAAGAACTTGTCCATTTCTTCCAAGTTGTCCATTTTATTGGCATAGAGCTGCTGGTAGTAGTCTCTTATGATCCTTTGTATTTCAGTGTTGTCTGTTGTGATCTCTCCATTTTCATTTCTAATTTTGTTAATTTGGTTCTTCTCCCTTTGTTTCTTAATGAGTCTTGCTAATGGTTTGTCAATTTTGTTAATATTTTCAAAAAACCAGCTTTTAGCTTTGTTAATTTTTGCTATGGTCTCTTTAGTTTCTTTTGCATTTATTTCTGCCCAATATTTTTAAGATTTCTTTCCTTCTACTAACCCTGGGGTTCTTCATTTCTTCTTCCTCTAGTTGCTTTAGGTGTAGAGTTAGGTTATTTATTTGACTTTTTTCTTGTTTCTTGAGGTAGGCCTGTAATGCTATGAATCTTCCCCTTAGCACTGCTTTTACAGTGTCCCATAGGTTTTGGGTTGTTGTGTTATCATTTTCATTCATTTCTATGCATATTTTGATTTCTTTTTTGATTTCTTCTACGATTTGTTGGTTATTCAGAAGCGTGTTGTTTAGCCTCCATATGTTTGAATTTTTAATAATTTTTTTCCTGTAATTGAGATCTAATCTTACTGCACTGTGGTTAGAAAAGATGACTGGAATGATTTCAATCTTTTTGAATTTACCAAGACTAGATTTATGGCCCAGGATGTGATCTATTCTGGAGAAGGTTCCGTGTGCACTTGAGAAAAAGGTGAAGTTGATATACACTAACAATGAGAAAACTGAAAGAGAAATTAAGGAAACAATACCATTCACCATTGCAACAAAAAGAATAAAATACTTAGGAGTATATCTACCTAAAGAAACAAAAGACCTATACATAGAAAACTATAAAACACTGATGAAAGAAATCAAAGAGGACACAAGCAGATGGAGAAATATACCATGTTCATGGATTGGAAGAATCAATATTGTCAAAATGGCTATACTACCCAAAGTAATCTATAGATTCAATGCAATCCCTATCAAACTACCAACAGTATTTTTCACAGAACTAGAACAAATAATTTCACAATTTGTATGGAAATACAAAAAACCTCGAATAGCCAAAGTAATCCTGAGAAAGAAGAATGGAACTGGAGGAATCAATCTGCCTGACTTCAGACTCTACTACAAAGCCACAGTCATCAAGACAGTATGGTACTGGCACAAAGACAGAAATATAGATCAATGGAACAGAATAGAAAGCCCAGAGATAAGTCCACGAACCTATGGTCACCTTATCTTCGACAAAGGAGGCAAGGATATACAATGGAAAAAAGATAACCTCTTTAACAAGTGGTGCTGGGAAAACTGGTCAACCACCTGTAAAAGAATGAAACTAGAACACTTTCTAACACCATACACAAAAATAAACTCAAAATGGATTAAAGATCTAAATGTAAGACCAGAAACTATAAGACTCCTAGAGGAGAACATAGGCAAAACACTCTCCGACATAAATCACAGCAGGATCCTCTATGACCCACATCCCAGAATTTCAGAAATAAAAGCAAAAATAAATAAATGGGACCTAATGAAACTTAAAAGCTTTTGCACAACAAAGGAAACTATAAGCAAGGTGAAAAGACAGCCCTCAGATTGGGAGAAAATAATAGCAAATGAAGCAACAGACAAAGGATTAATCTCAAAAATATACAAGCAACTCCTCCAGCTCAACTCCAGAAAAATAAATGACCCAATCAAAAAATGGGCCAAAGAACTCAACAGACATTTCTCCAAGGAAGACATACAGATGGCTAACAAACACATGAAAAGATGCTCAATATCACTCATTATCAGAGAAATGCAAATCAAAACCACAATGAGGTACCATTACACGCCAGTCAGGATGGCTGCTATCCAAAAGTCTACAAGCAATAAATGCTGGAGAGGGTGTGGAGAAAAGGGAACCCTCTTACACTGCTGGTGGGAATGCAAATTAGTACAGCCACTATGGAAAACAGTGTGGAGATTTCTTAAAAAGCTGGAAATGGAACTGCCATATGACCCAGCAATCTCACTTCTGGGCATACACGCCAAGGAAACCAGATCTGAAAGAGCCACATGCACCCCAATGTTCATCGCAGCACTGTTTATAATAGCCAGGACATGGAAGCAACCCAGATGCCCATCAGCAGACGAATGGATGAGGAAGCTGTGGTACATATACACCATGGAATACTACTCAGCCATTAAAAAGAATTCATTTGAATCAGTTCTAATGAGATGGATGAAACTGGAGCCCATTATACAGAGCGAAGTAAGCCAGAAAGATAAAGACCATTACAGTATACTAACACATATATATGGACTTTAGAAAGATGGTAACGATAACCCTATATGCAAAACAGAAAAAGAGACTCAGATGTATGGAACAGACTTGTGGACTCTGGGAGAAGGAGAGGGTGGGATGTTTCAGGAGAACAGCATTGAAACATGTATATTATCTAGGGTGAAACGGATAACCAGCTCAGGTTGGGTACATGAGACAAGTGCTCGGGCCTGGTGCACTGGGAAGACCCAGAGGGATCGGGTGGAGAGGGAGGTGGGAGGGGGGACTGGGATGGGGAATACATGTAAATCCATGGCTAATTCATATCAATGTATAACAAAAACTACTGTAATGATGTAAAGTAATTAGCCTCCAACTAATAAAAATTAAAAAAAAAAAAAAATAAATAAATAAATAAATTGCTATTTTTCAGAAAGAAGAATAAAGATATGTGGAGAACCAGCCAAATTGTGTCTGAGAGAGGCTTATTATGAAAGCATACATCAAAAGTTTCAAAGTACTGGGGAAGGAGGATAGAGAAAGCTACTCTTTACAGAAACTGTTCATGGAGTTCTCAAGGCAAGAATACTGAAGTGGTTTGCCATTCCCTTCTCCAGTGGACCACATTTTGTCAGTCTTCTCCACCATGACCCATCCATCTTGGGTGGCCCCACAAGGCATGGCTTAGTTACATTGAGTTAGACAAGGCTGTGGTCTGTGTGATCAGATGAACAGTATGAAAAGTATGAAACATGAAGAGTATGAAAAGGCAAAAGATAGGACACTGAAAGATGAACTCCCCAGGTCGGTAGGTGCCCAATATGCTACCGGAAATCAGTGGAGAAATAACTCCAGAAAGATTGAAGGGACAGAGCCAAAGCAAAAACAACACCCAGTTGTGGAGGGACTGGTGAAAAAACCAAGGTTCGGTGCTGTAAAGAGCAATATTGCATAGGAACCTGGAATGTGAGGTCCATGAATCAAGGCAAATTGGAAGTGGTCAAACAGGAGATGACAAGAGTGAACATTGACATCCTAGGAATCAGCGAACTAAGATGGACTGGAATGGGTGAATTTAACTCAGATGACCATTATATCTACTACTATGGGCAGGAATATCTTAGAAAAAAATAGAGTAGCCATCATAGTCTAACAAAACAGTCCGAAGTGCAGTACTTGGATGCAATCTCAAAAACTACAAAATATCTCTGTTGGTTTCCAAGGCAAACTGTTCAATATCACAGTAATCCAAGTCTATGCCTCGCCCAGTAACACTGAAGAAGCTCAAGTTGAATGGTTCTATGAAGACCTACAAAAGCTTCTAGAACTAACACCCAAAAAAGATGTCCTTTTCATTATAGGGGACTGGGATGCAAAAGTAGGAAGTCAAGAAACAGCTGGAGTAACAGGCAAATTTGGACTTGGAGTACAGAATAAAGCAGGGCAAAGGCTAATAGAGTTTTATCAAGAGAGTGCACTGGTCATAGCAAACACCCTCTTCTAACAACACAAGAGAAGTCTCTACACATGGACATCACTAGATGGTCAACACTGAAATCAGACTGATTATATTATTTGCAGCCAAAGATGGAGAAGCTCTATACAGTCAGCAAAAACAAAACCGGGAGCTGACTGTGGCACACATCTTGAACTCTTAATTGCCAAATTCAGACTTAAATTGAAGAAAGTGGGGAAAACCACTAGACCATTCAGGTATGACCTAAATCAAATCCCTTATGACTATACAGTGGAAGTGAGAAACATATTGAAGGGACTATATCTGATAGACAAGAGTGCCTGATGAACTATAAAAGGAGATTCATGACATTGTACAGGAGGCAGTGATCAAGACCATCCCCAAGAAAAAGAAATGCAAAAAGGCAAAATAGTTGTCCAAGGAGGCCTTACAAATAGCTGAGAACAGAAAATATGCAAAAGGCAAGGAGAAAAGGAAAGATATATGCATTTGAATGCAGAGTTCCAAAGAATAGCAAAGAGAGATAAGAAAGCTTTCCTCAGTGATCAATGCAAAGAAATAGAGGAAAACAACAGAATGGGAAAGACTACAGATCTCTTCAAGAAAATTAGAGATACCAAGGGAACATTTCATGCAAAGATGGGCTCAAGAAAGGACAGAAATGGTATGGACATAACAGAAGTAGAAGATATTAAAAAGAGGTGGCAAGAGTACATAGAAGAACTGTGGCAAGAGTACACAGAAGAACGACCCAGATAATCACGATGGTGTGATCACACACTTAGAGCCAGACATCCTGGAATGTGAAGTCAAGTGGGCCTCAGGAAGCATCACTAGGAACAAAGCTAGTGGAGATGATGGAATTCCAGTTGAGATATTTCAAATTCTAAAAGATGATGCTGTGAAAGTGCTACACTCAATATGTCAGCAAATTTGGAAAACTCAGCAGTGGCCACAGGACTGGAAAAGGTCAGTTTTCACTGCAATCCCAGAGAAAGACAATGCTAAAGAATGCTCAAACTACTGCCCAATTGCACTCATCTCACACACTAGTAAAGTAATGCTCAAAATTCTCCACATCAGGCTTCAGCAATATGTGAACTGTGAACTTCCAGATGGTCAAGTTATTTTTTAAAAAGGCAGAGGAACCAGAGATCAAATTGCCAACATGTGCTGGATCATCAAAAAAGCAAGGAAGTTCCAGAAAAACATCTATTTCTGCTTTACTGACTAAGCCAAAGCCTTTGACTGTGTGGATCACAATAAACTGTGAAAAATTCTGAAAGAGATGGAAATACCAGACCACCTGACCTGCCTCTTGAGAAACCTGTATGCAGGTCAGGAAGCAACAATTAGAACTGGACATGGAACAACAGACTGGTTCCAAATAGGAAAAGGAGTATGTCAAGGCTGTATATTGTCACCCTGCTTATTTAACTTATATGCAGAGTACATCATGAGAAACACTGGGCTGGAAGAAGCACAAGCTGGAATCAAGATTGCCAGGAGAAATATCAATAACCTCAGATATGCAGATGATACCACCCTTATGGCAGAAAATGAAGAACTAAAGAGCCTCCTGATGAAAGTGAAAGAGGAGAGTGAAAAAATTGGCTTAAAGCTCAACATTCAGAAAACTAAGATCATGCCTCCGGTCCCACCACTTCATGGCCCACAGATGGGGAAACAGTGGAAACAGAGGCCGAATATTTTTTGGGGCTCCAAAATCACTGCAGATGGGGACTGCAGCCATGAAATTTAAAGACACTTACTCCTTGGAAGGAAAGTTATGACCAACCTAGACAGCATATTAAAAAGCAGAGATATTATTTTGCCAACAAAGTTCCGTCTAGTTAAGGGTATGGTTTTTCCAGTAGTCATGTATGGATGTGAGAGTTGGACTACAAAGAAAGGTGAGCGCTGAAGAATTGATGCTTTTGAACTGTGGTGTTGGAGAAGACTCTTGAGAGTCCCTTGGACTGCAGTGAGATCCAACCAGTCCATCCTAAGGGAGATCAGTCCTGGGTGTTCACTAGAAGGACTGATGCTGAAACTCCAATACTTTGGCCACCTGATGCGAAGAGCTGACTCATTGGAAAAGACCCTGATGCTGGCAAAGATTGAGGGCAGGAGGAAAAGGGGACGACAGAGGATGAGATGGTTGGCTGGCATCACCGACTCAATGGACATGGGTCTGGGTGGACACCGGCAGTTGGTGATGGACAGGAAGGCGTGGTGTGCTGCGGTTCATGGGGTCGCAAAAAGTCGTACACAACTGAGTGACTGAACTGAACTTCAGAGAAATAGTACTGGCAGGACTGTTCAAAGATGACTTAGTATAGAGCTTCACATCTAAAAAAGAAAAGGAGCTGTAGATAAGCAAGATAAGTGCAAGAGCCTGATATAAGCCTGCTAAAAATGAAGGAAGAAAAAGGATAGAAATTATGAATGCATGGCAGCCATAGTATTAGTATTAAGATGACTCACATTAGTATTAAGATGACTCTTAAATACCAGTTTTACCTGAGTTCAATAAGAAAGTTCATATAAGGAGATTAAAAGAAGGTAAACACAATACTTTTTGGCTGTTTGCCTAGTAGTATATATTCTTGTCAGTTTAGTATCTGATACATATTCTGAGGATAATGAATTAAATGTATTTCTGGAACTAGGAGATGGAAAGGGAGTTTGTTCCATCCACTCCACCCATCGATCAGGTATTGCAGTACTTTCAAGAATGGTACACCCAACTTCCAGGGAAAATTTTAAAAAAGAGAGAGAGTAAACACAAACAGACCTACATAAACTGTCTGAAGTTTAAACAAGGTTTAATGTGCATGGAGTCTTCACAAAGTAATGTGATAGTGACATTAAGACTTGAAATAAAATCATTCTAAAATCTCCCAAGGAGTAAAGAAGCTACTGACTACTATGATAACCTGACAGAATTAAGCCCTTCCATTTCCAGAGATGTGCACCTACAAAGTTGGGTTAGTATCATTTTGAGCTGATTCCAAGCACTTTTAAAATATGGAAAGAATCTTAAATATAAAAAGTATGAGAAACCATTAGCAATTTTTATAAAATGGTGGTGAGGTTAACATTCTCTTCATTTACTAATGTAGAATTGTATAATATTTATTAGCAAAATCTCACTTTCACATTTTTTATTCAGTAATCCAAGTGAAATGGAGGGAGGTATTAGGCTACAAACATGTGTGATAAATGTTTCCTTGTTTCCTTTGAGTTAAAAAGTGGCATAAATGCACCAAGCACTAATGAAATACATTAGTGAGCTACACAGTAACTAAGTCAGTAATTAAGCTTTAATTTTCTAAATATTATAATCAATTTTTTTTAAATAGAAAGACTTACCAATCTGCATGTAAGACCAATAATTGCTACTGGAGTCTGTGCAGACTGAGAAATGTCAAGAAGGTTATAGAGGAGTGTTTGGTTTTTGTGATGAGCAAAAAGATCAAATTCATCTAATATGAAGATCACTGGGCAACTACTAGTCCGGTCACCTAAGAGAAAATAAGAGTTTTATACTAATAAGGAGTTATATCAACCTTTCTTAAATTTCCAAACTATTTAGTACAATTCATTTTCTGATCAATTCAACAAAAGTACATTATTAACCTGCTTTGGGTAGGGTACTGACCAATGCATGTATAATTATTCAACAAAAAAATTATTCAAAAGACAAAATAGCTCCTATTGCTCTCAAGTAATTCAGTCTAATCAACCAGACTTCTAGTAGCTTTACTGATGAAAAGTTAGGAAAATCATTTAAATGATTGAAGACTATTGTTTTTTAAATTATGCAAATAATTCTTCTATCATCAGAAAATGGACAAAGATTTTTTAACCTACATAGACCAAAATACTTTCAGATTAAATATAAGAGTCATAAAACTATTACTTCAAAACAGACTCACTTTTAGTTAGAAATGCAAAGTAAATCTTCCCCTGGAAATAATTTTTATAAACAATAGTAACACTATGAAGTTTAACCAAAGCTACTTTAATTCCTACTAATGACAATTTCAATATTTCAAAAATAGGGAAAACTTCCACGTGACTCTGGATTCATTTTTCTCACTAAAACAATGGAAAGTGCTTTAGGAGAACAAGTACTATTTCCTTAAGGTCAAAGGCTTTATATCTGCATAAACAAGTGAAAAAACCTGGTAATGAACAGGTTGATTAATAATTATTTTAATTATTATTATCAGATATTATAGTTTGGATAATATGTCTAAAACATAATAAAACATATACATTAATCTAAAAGACATGAAAACCACAAGTACCACTGAGAAGTCTAGACACAGACCTACATAATACAGAAACTTCATTTTTGATAAAATATAGTATTACATAACAATGGGAGAATTGGTATATTGAAGCCATCTCTACTTTACGTCTTTCCAAAACAAATTCCAGCTAAACTATGAATTATAAGTGTACATACTGGATAAAAATATAAGTGGATGTCTTTAAAGTTGTGAAGAAGAGAAAATTTTTGACTATGTAAATAATTTAAAACTTCTAGTCATTAGAAAAGTCCAAACCAAAATTAAGAAAAGAAAAAAATGAGTGCAAGAATTCTCATAATAAGTATGAGGTAAACCACCAAAATAAAGCAAAGAATAGGAAAAACACAAATCAGGAAATATCAGTGGCCAATTGAAATTTGATATGAACATCATGAGTACCCAAATTATTAAAATTAAACTGAAAATATTTTCTTATTAAAAAAGCAAACAAAAAATTGCTTTTGAGGTTCTGGAAAAAAAAAGTACTTTTAAAATATGTTTAGAAAATGGATCTTCTGGGGTAATTTGGTAATTAATATTTATACTTTTAAATGTGAAACCTTTTAACCCAGTATTCTACTCACTGAAATTACCCCAGGAAATCTGGATGGTCATTTAAGCATTTCTTCCTAATTATAAAAATCAGAAATAAAAGTTGATAGCTGGTATTAATAAGTTATAATTTATTAAGTTACAATTTTATTTTTTTATGTTACAATTTTAAAATAGCTATATTTTTTAAATGAAGATATATGAGAACCATAAACATGATCATGCACTCAATATTTACAGACATGGAAAGATGCTTACAACATACTATGAGTAACTGCAAAGATGTACATCTCACAATAAAATAAAAAGCATTTCATCCTTATAAAAATTATACTAATGATATACTACAGGTGAATAAAGATATGAAATAAAATGTTAATTGGAATAATCACTATTAATAGGGATTTCAGTAGTCATTATTTCTTTTTTATATTTATTTTTTATAAAGCATACGATCAAAGGAAAAATAAAGCTAAACTACTGATAAGCTAATATTTACCTTTTTTTAAAGCTTCCAGAAGAAATGAAAGGTTTTCAGCAGAGCTACCCTGAATAACAAAAACAAGACATCATGACTAGAAGTTTAGCAAAATAAAGAATAAAAGAAGGCTATATGACTCCAGACACTGTATAGAGAGTTTATCTATTTTTCTAGTAAATGAAAGTCATTGGCCAGATTCTGAGCTCCATCTCTTGTATGTTTACAATATAAAACTTTAATATAAAAGTAGAGATGGCATAACACTGAAAATGGGATTATGCCATGTTCAAAATTTTATATTTTCTGGATAAAATCTGTAAAAATTTAATCAAAGGTAGTTTTTAAGAGTTGCTACACTCTAAACACAATCAGAGAAAAAAAGAAATTCACTGTACTTTGTATCTTCTAAATGTGTCAGCCTGTTGCGAGTCTCAAACCTGTACCACTAAAAAAATGACCATAAATTTGAATGCGATCCCAAAGGAAAAGGAAGAAGAAACCTGCCTCAAACATTAGACAATACAACAGTGTTTCTCTATTGAAGAGCAGATTACAGAATTTGTATATATCATATAAAATTTGACTGTCTTTGCTTGGATCACAGCCAATACATTTTTGGGTACAATTTAAATATTCTGGATGGAAATTAACAGAGTAGCAGATGCATTATCCAGATGTTCCAGCTTGTGGATAAAGGCCTTGTTAAAATATTTTTTCACTGGAAGTCCTTAATTTTTACTTCATTCAAATTTCTTAATTTAAAGAAACAGTCAACTTTAAACTAGAGGAGATGTAAAGGACAAAAGATACCCACTTGTTTGTCTCCCAGTTGAGAGATATCTGACATAAAATAACATAATATGTTTTAAAGAGCTTCTACATATTTTGTGATGATTACATGCTGTCAAGAAATATTATTTCCAAAGTAGGTAGGGCAAGAGGTAGAGAATCAAAATATTTGTCTTACAAACAAAGAAACAACTCAGATAATATTTAAACAAATCTCGATTTCTTAAACGATTTTATAACTAATATGAAAAGTGAAAGTGAAAGCCCCTCAGGCATGCCTGACTCTCTGCGACCGCACAGATTGTAGCCCGCCAATCTCCTCTGTGCATGGGATTTTTCAGGCAAGAATACTGGAGTGAGTTGCCATTCCCTTCTCCAGGAGATCATTCTGACCCCGGGACTGAACCCAGGTGTCCTGCACTGCAGGCAGATTGCAGATTCCTTACTGTCTGAGCCACCAGGGAAGCCCTGATATCACCAATAAAGTCCACTTCAAAAAGTCTAGACTTAAGAGATTTGATGAATAAATGCATCCTCTACATTGCACATTCTTATGATAAGAATCTTGTATATTTCGATTTAGAATCTCTGAACCGATTCCTCCTCTTGCAAAATATAAACAGGCCCATCCTATACAGACTTTCCTTTGAATTCTATTTAATAAAATAATGAAAATGATACTTACAAAAACTTTATCTCCAACTACATTTTCCAGATTTAACTGTCTTGTGATTTCCTTTAGGGCAATTTTATCATTGATCTGCAGCAGTCCTGAAATAAAGCCCATTTAAAAGTAGGCCATAAAAATGAAGGAAGTATTTGATACAATGCAGATTATTTTCTAGTCAAGTAAGTTTTTTAATGCTTTTAAAAATTTAACTAGAAAGAAAAAGTCAAAACTTTTTAGTTTACATTACTTACTTTTTAAAATTTAATAGTGGAAGCATTTAATAGACTTCAAGAACCATCTTCCTTGGAATTAGTGTTATTTTAAAAAAAGATAAGAAGACATGTACACCCATGGCTGATTCATATCAATGTATGGCAAAACCACTACAATATTGTAAAGTAATTAGCCTCCAATTAAAATAAATAAATAAAAAGAGAAGAAAATCAATACAAAAAAATGAGACCTTATGTGTCTTTATTATTTTTTTAAATTCCTAAAAATATTGTGCATAGTGTGCTAAAGTAAAAGTCTGTTAGACAAAGATTTAGTTTTAAAAATAGTTATTAATGCAGATTTATAATATATGAGTAAATTTAGTCTCATAATGTAAAAAGCTCATATGCTTACATCATTCCAATGGCAAAATGAGAACATACTTACCATTTAAGTGAACTTGTAATACATTTTCACTCACTCCTTCTACTTCCATTAGTTCTTTCAAAGCATGGTTTATTAACTAAATGATATTAAAAAGTTTATGAAATATTTAATAACAAGTAAAAGATGATAAGCCCATATTCTTTTTTAAACTATGAGTAATAGGAACAGAATATTAACAGCTGTCACTTAAAATTAACAATTAAATTTGCAGATTCTCTACAGACAGAAAGTTCAACTAGAAATTCTAATGTCTGATTTAGTAAGATGTCAGAACCAGGACTGATGCCACATTCTCTCAGTCAGCTACCCAAACTTCTAATAAATGTTTAGAAATAACCCTTAAGTTTTCAAAGGAAATACTTCTTTGCAGTAGAAGTCACATAAAACTATAGGCATTTAAGAACTTTACGTCTCAGTCAGTTCATTACATGTCTACACAAAATTATTATTGAAATCAGTTAAAAGCTATTGAAAATAAGTACCAGAACAATACTAAATGACTGCAAAATATCTACCCTCACTATACCAATTTCTGTGAAATACCATGAACTACTTTGCACGTTACCTTGAAATGAAAATCAAAAAAGAAATACAAAGATGTTAAGCCAAATATGAGATGTTGCCTTTGTTAGTTGTTAGGTAAGCAGAGAAAGCCCTTATTAAAGTACCTTAGATCTCACAATATTAAAATTATTACTACTAGCAATATACTTCAAATTAAAGTGTGTGCATGGTAAGTTGCTTCAGTCGTGTCTGACTCTTTGCAACTCCAAGGACGGTAGCCTGCCAAGCTCCTCTGTCCATGGAATTTTCCAGGCAAGAATACTGAGATGGGTCACCATTCCCTCCTCCAGGGGATCTTCCCAACTCAGGGATCAAACCCATGTCTCATGTCTCCTGCACTGGCAGGTGGGTTCTTTACCACTAGCATCATCTGGGAAGCCCAAAATATAATAGTAATTATTACTAAAAATACCCAGAAAGTGTTAAACCATCTTAAACTGTTCAATTGTAAAGCTTCACATTTTTAACTATGCCACATACTTAACATTCTTTATATTTTTGATTTGTGACATCTTATCATTCATACTGCACTATCATATAATTTCTTCATATTAATACTACATATATTTTGTGAAATTTGAAAATAAATAGAATTAAGAAAAAACAAGAAGATTTTAAAAAGGAAGTGTGATTGATTATTCTTGCTAATATGAAAAACAGGAAGTAGAAGGGTACTATCACAAAATAGATAGCTCAGGAAATTAGGCTATGTATACAACAAAAGTGGCATCAAACTTAATGAGGACAAAACGGATTATTCCACAAAGTCACTGAGATAACTGGTAACTATTTTGAAAAACAAACTACTACTTGTATTTGCAGTATTTTACCTCTATTTGTCACTGCAATATCTTTGTACAACAACAACAAAAAGCAAAATCCCTCATTTCAAATCATCAGATTTCACAACAGGATATCAAACATATTTAAAGCGTATGGTAGTCCACCTCAGATCACAAGTAATCTAAATCCTTTAAAAATAAAAAAGAAAGACAATCTCTAATGTCAACTGTCATACTATAAGTAAAAGCCCAGCAGAGAAAAGTTACATTCTTAGAGAAACCTGTCAGAAGATGAGGTGGTACTTCTCTGTCTTTGGATCAAGTCAGATCCTATCACCAGATTTAGTCCCCAAATGATAATAACTTGCTTCTCAAAATATAGCCTATATGGCATTTTCTTAGCAATCTGCTATGTTCTTGCACCTACCTCTTGATATTTTACTTACATAATATTTATATTTCCCTGGCTCTGATTTTATGTTTAAAATCACTTTAGATTTGATAAATTGTTCAAAATCATTTCAAATTCTTTGCAGAATGAAACAGGGTCAATAATAATACCTTCATTTTATATATGTAAGGGGAGAGTTATGACAGGTTTACAGCCTTCTTTCCACTAAATTTACTTTAACATCAAGTTACTATGATTTGCATGAATTAGCGTAAAACTTTTTCATGATGGGTGTGTGTGTGGTCTGAAATGATCATTTCAATGTATTAGGCAAGCATGTCTTCAAATAATAATTTTAGTTCCACTCTGGATATTGCTAAAATTTACTGTGTAATTAGCTAGGTTAACAATCATATAAGTCAGATTTTTTTTTCCCAAGACAATGTCATCTTTTCAATTTTTTATATTATATTATATACTTTAAAAAACCTTACTTGGTTATGTTATATTAACCAGCAAAATCAATTTGGATAACCCATTTCCACATTCTTTGTAGCTAAAAATTAATGTTACAAATATACTTGTATAGTTTTCTTGAACTGCCAGCATCCAGAGGTTTTTATGCTTTTATTACTATTCCCGAAAACTTTCAGGGACACAATATTCAACAATATGCAACCAGAAGAAACAAACTAGAAGAAACTTTAACCATCTAGCAAGTCTAATTTCTATATAGAAGAGTATTTTCCATAGTCAAATCTCTCATTTGGAACCATATCTATTTTTAAAATAAAATATTTGAAATACAACAAACCACAGAATTTGTTATCTTTACCACTTAACTGAAGATTTTCAATTTTTGTATTTTAGACAGTTTGGCTAAGGGTATTATTTTCAATATACTGCAATCTTATTTTTTAAGTCCAAATTTCTGTAATTATACTAATAATATTACTAACACATGATTATACTAAGCTATAATATATATAATTATACTAATTATATGATATAATAATACTCTTATCTAAGAATAACCTATTTTATATCTCAGGATACTCCCACACACAACAAATCCTAAGTGAGGAGTTGAACAATGCTTCTCAGCTTTCTGACCTCTCAGTATTGGAGCGCAGTAGGAAAAAATTAAATTATACCATAATGGAATACCATGTGTATGGGTTTTTCCATACTTAAGTTAAATCACATTAGATAAATTATTTCAAAGCACCAGAACATGGTGTTGTACCTATAGACTTATAGAATCCTTAATGTAAACAATGAACTTTAATTAGCAATGTTTCAATATAGCTGCATTAATTTTAACAAATGTACCACAATAAGGCAAGATGTTAACGACAGGGAAAACTGTGCCGCGGTGCATGTGTGCGTGTATGTATGAGCGTGTGTCTGTGAGAGAGAGATTAGGTGGGAGCTCTGTACAATCTGCTTACTTTTTCTGTAACAAATATATCTATTTTAGCCAATTTACTAATGAAATGGAGTATACAGGTTTAATTTGCATTTACTTATACATTTTTGTAAGCAGTCACTAGCTCTATTGCCTTTTTTGTAAACTTTTTGTATGCCTTAAGAGACAAACTTCCAAGATGAAAGTTCAGAATAAATTAACTCATTAACTGTTCAAATTATACATTTAGGTTCGACACTTTGATGCCTGAATCACTTAAGATTCAACTTCTCTGATGTATGTCATTTTATTTCAAGATACACAGTGAATGATGGAATAACAGGTCTAATGTACTAATTTCTTAGATCTCGTTTTCTCCTATACTGATATAAGAGTATCACTATAGAGTTCTTTGAAGAATCAAAGTATCATGTAAAAATGTTCTTCAAAAATAGTATATAATGTGTTTTCCAAAAACAATAAGTTAATTAAAACTGGAAAAAAAAGGAAAATCATCCTTTTACTAAAGACAGACCTAAATTCACATCAAGAGGGTTTGCAGAGTTACAGTTTTTATAACCTACACTTTGATATAATCTGTAAAACTTTCACACTGCTAAGAAACAAATTTTACAAGCATCTAGATAAGGAAAAATCACATATAAACTCAAACAAGTTAACTGTGGTGGTCATCAGTGAGATTCACCATACTTCTGGTTAACCTCCTTTCTAGGTGCCTAGTAAAAATGCACTTCCCTGCTCTCTCGAAACTAGGTGGGACTCTGTGACTCTGGTCAGAGAAGTATGAGATATGCTTTGTAGCACCTCTGGGTGGGAACCTTAAGAATGTCCCTGATCCATCAGGCTTCCTTTCCACCACTGGGGTGTTAGTGGAGGAACATGCTGAGGTAACATCACCATTTCTTCTGAGTGAAGACAGAGAACAGTGACCTCTTACTGTAAGACTTTATTTTTTTGGGCTCCAAAATCACTGCAGATGGTGATTGCAGCCATGAAATTAAAAGACACTTACTCCTTGGAAGGAAAGTGATGACCAACCTAGATAGCATATTAAAAAGCAGAGACATTACTTTGCCAACAAAGGTCCATCTGGTCAAGGCTATGGTTTTTCCAGTGGTCATATATGGATGTGAGAGTTGGACTGTGAAGAAAGCTGAGCACCAAAAAATTGATGCTTTTGAACTATGGTGTTGGAGAAGACTCTTGAGAGTCCCTTGGACCACAAGGAGATCCAAACAGTTCATCCTAAAGGAGATCAGTCCTGGGTGTTCATTGGAAGGACTGATGCTGAAGCTGAAACTCCAATACTTTGGCCACCTCATGTGAAGAGTTGACTCATTGGAAAAGACCCTGATGCTGGGAGGGATTGGGGGCAGGAGGAGAAGGGGACAACAGAGGATGAGATGGCTGGATGGCGTCACCGACTTGAAGGACATGAGTCTGAGTAGACTACAGGAGTTGGTGATGGACAGGGAGGCCTGGCGCGCTGCGATTCACGGGGTCGCAAAGAGTCGGACACGACTGAGTGACTGAACTGAACTGAACTGTAACACAATGGGGACACAGCAAAAGCAAACAACAAACTTGTGTCAAGACACTGAATTTAGGGTTGGTATGACAGCATAATCGAAACTATCCAGACTGAAACAGCAGTTTATAAAGGGAAAAGAAAAGTCTGCCATTGGAATTTTCCCATAAAACACAAATTGAATAAACTCTTTATGGGAGTTCAAGGGAGGGAAGAAAAAAGTGATGGAAGAGTTTAATCCCAGTCATTTACACGTAATGTGAAAAATAATTTTTGATTTAAAATATTCTTTTTACATTTTCCTATGTTACTCAACTTCCTATCTCTTTTATATTTATGTGTTCTGAAGGAGTTTAGTGATTTGTCTGTTAACTAGGCTGCTGGTATTTTTTCCCTTGCCTTCAACCAACTTCCCACTCCGTAGTTTTAAAAATAGACTGCATGGTCATACAGTTCACCCCTCAAAAAGCATAAAAAGATATATAGTGAAAAGAGCCTTAACCTCTGTTCCCATACCCCACTCAACAAATACATTTGTTGACATTTTTCGGTGGCTAAGTTGTGTCTCTCTGCGACCCCATGAACTGCAGCACACCATAAAGAAGACATAAGACATAAAAATGGCCAAAAAACACTTGAAAAAATGTTCAACATCACAATTAGAGAAATGCAAATCAAAACTACAATGAAGTATCACTTCACACTGGTCAGAATGGCCATCATCAATAAAATCAACAAACAATACGTGCTGGAGAGGGTATGGAGAAACAGAATCTTTCTATACTGTTGATGGGAATCTACACTGGTACAGTCACTATGGAGAACAGTATAGCAGTTCCTTAAAAAACTAAAAATAGAATACCATGACCCGGAAAACCCATTCCTAGGAGTTTACCTAGAGAAAACCATCATTTGAAAAGATTCATACACCTCAATGTTCAGCTCAACCACAGCACTATTTACAATAGCCAGGGCATGGAAGTAACCTAAATGTCTGTCAGCAGAGGAGAGGGTAAAGAAGACATGGTGCATATATATATTTACACCCAATGGAATATTCAGTAAGTCCACTCGCTCAGTCATATCTGACTCTTTTGTGACCGCATGGACTGCAGCACGCCAGGCTTGCCTGTTCATCACCAACTCCCAGAGTTACAGAAACTCATGTCCATCGTGTCAGTAGTGCCATCCAACCATCTCATTCTCTGTTGTCCCCTTCTCCCGACTTCAATCTTTCCCAACCTCAGGGTCTTTTGCAATGAGTCGGCTCTTCCCATCAGGTGGCCAAAGAATACTTTGGCTTCAAAGAATACTCCAAGCTCCAACAGGAGCTTCAGCTTCAGCATCAGTCCTTCCAATGAATATTCAAGACTGATTTCCTTTAGGATGGACTGGTCGGATCTCCTTGCAGTCCATGGGACTCTCAAGAGTCTTTTCCAACACCACAGTTCAAAAGGATCAATTCTTCGGTGCTCAGTTTTCTCTATAATCCAACTCTCACATTCATACCTGACTACTGGAAAAACCAGAGCTTTGACTAGACAGACCTCTGTTGGCAAAGTAATATCTCTGCTTTTTAATATGCTGTCTAGGCTGATCATAGCTTTTCTTAAAAGGAGCAAGCATCTTTTAATTTCATGGCTGCAGTCACCATCTGAAGTGATTTTGGAGCCACCAAAATAAAGTCTGTCACTGTTTCCATTGTTTTCCCATCTATTTGCCATGAAGTGATAGGACTGGATGCCATGATCTTAGTTTTCTGAATGTTGAGCTTTAAGCCAACTTTTTCAGTCTCCTCTTTCCTTTTCATCAAGTGGCTCTTTAGTTCTTCTTTGCTTTTTGTCATAAGGGTGGTGTCATCTGCATCTCTGAGGTTATTGATATTTCTTCTGGCAATCTTGATCCTGACTTATGCTTGATCCAGTTCAGCATTTCTCATGATGTACTCTGCATATAAGTTAAATAAGCAGGGTGACAATATACAGTCTTGACATACTCCTTTCCCAATTCAGAACCAGTCTGTTGTTCCATGTCCAGTTCTAACTGTTGCTTCTTGACCTGCAGATTTCTCAGGAGATAGGTCAGGGGGTCTGGTATCCCCATCTCTTTAAGAATTTTCCAGTTAGTTATGATCCACATAGTCAAAGGCTTTGGCATAGTCAATCAAGCAGAAGGAGATGTTTTTCTGGAACTCTCTTGCTTTTTTGATGATGCAATGGATGCTGGCAATTTGATTTCTGGTTCCTCTGCCTGTTCTAAATTCAGCTTGAACATCTGGAAGTTTACAATTCATGTACTCTTGAAGCCTGGCTTGGAGAATTTTGAGTGTTACTTTGCTAACATAAGAGATGAGTGCAATTGTGTGGTAGTTTGAACAATCTTTGGCGTTTCCTTTCTTTGGGATTGGAATGAAAACTGAATGGAATATTACTCGGGCATAAAAAAAGAACAAAATAATGTCATCTGCAGGTACATGAGTGAACCCAGAGATTGTCATATCAAGTGAAGTAAGTTAGACACAGACAAATATCATATGATATTACTTATATGTGGAATATTTACAAAAAAGGGTACAACTGAACTTATTTACAAACCAGAAGCAATGTCACAGATATGGAAAACAAACTTGTGGCTACTAGGCAGAAAGCAGGGACAGATAAATTGGGAGACTGGGGTTGACTTATACATAGTAGCATACATAAAATAGGCAACTAATAAGGACCTATTGTATAGTACAGAGAACTCTACACAATATTTTGTAATGGCCTATATGGGATAAGAATCTAAAAAGAGTGGATATATGTATATGTATAACCAATTTACTCTGTTGTATATCTGAACCTAATACAACATTGTAAATCAACAATACTCCAATAAAAATTTAAATATATACATTTCAGGGAACTTTTGTTTACAGATAAGTCAACAATATGACTTTTTTCCCTTGTTTTGGACTATATACAAATATTTCCATATTCTTTTTTACTGCAGTATCATAGTCCATTACACGGATGGATGTATTCTGAGGGTCATTTATACTGTTTCTCATCCTGCACTACTAATAAACATTGCTGTAATGACTAACTGTATACATACCATTTCACAAAGATAAATTCCTAGAAATGTTGCTGAGTCAAAAGGTATGCACATTTGTAATATGGTTAGATTTTGTCTAATTCTAATTTACACCACCAACAAGAACATCATCAGTATATTATCAATTTTATAGATTTTTGTTAACCTGATAGAAAAAGTTACAATATTTTTATTTTATTTACAAGATTATGAGTGAAATTAAACATGTTTCTAAGTTTAAAACTGATTTGTATTTAATTTCCTATGACCTTTCTGTGCATAGCTTTCCTCAGTTTTTCTACTGTTAATAGAGTTGTTGCTTTAATAATAGTCTCATAGCTCAAAAGTGTATTAGTCACATAGCTTTCTTATAAAAACTACCCTAAATAGCACTGAAATCAAACACAAAGAAAATTCATAATAAAAAAACTAAGAAGAAAGAAATAGTGGTGTATACAAGGACTAAGTCAAAGGACTGATCTAAGTTAAAAAGAGTCAAAAATAAATATTGTCATAAATGTGATTATAATAAATGAAAAAATTTGAAAAGAAAATAAATTATTTAGATCTAAACCCCCAATTTATGTACTAAAAACAATACTGGAAACAGGTAATGACAGTAAAATCCTAAAGTCCTAATATCCCAATCTTTACATAATGTACAGTCAAACTGTATTGCTTAAAAAATAAAAACATAATTCTATTTCTATTTTACATAGTTTTACTAATATAAGATAATACATAATACACAATTTTACTTGTATACATAGTAAAACATATTAGTGAGAAATCTAAATTTACTGCATGGAATATAGCAAAAGCAGATTATACAATTACATAGTAATATTTGTAATGTAACAGCCATAGCTGGTCTTACGTACTGAGTAAAGAAAGGAAAAGAGAAAACATGGGTAAAAAGCATGAGCTATCTTTTAGAGGTAATTAAAGTAATATAATAAAGATGGAGAGTAGAAGAGAACTCTAGAAGATGTGAATGTATATATTAAAAAAGCTTGCCTAGGTTAGGGTTACACAATAAACTAAAAGAAAAAAAAGTGCTTGATATGATAGCTACCTAGTCTACAAATAGAGACAATATCATGCCTACCTTGCAGGGTTAATGCAAAAAACAGATAACAGAATATAAATAAAAGGTACAAGGAAAATGCTCAATAAATGCCAGTTTGCTTTGTCCATTGGCAATCACAAATTCTTGAAGGACCAAAGACCACAATGGAACAAATAACATTTGAAAATTTGTTACTGTGAGGAAAAATAAGGTAAAAACAGATCACTTAACTCAAATAAACAAGTCTAACTTTATAAAGGCTCTGCGTGACTTAAATGCTAGTAACACAAGGATGACAGTAATCAAAAACATTTTCAATGTTATCCACAAGAATCATCACATGCCTACAAAGCAAAGGAATGCCAGAAATCAACAGCTTTTACCATGGTCTTTCCTGAACCTCGGGGTCCAATAATGAGAACAGAGTTACTTTCTCCATGGACAGCAGTTCTTTTTAGCAGCTCAATTAAGTGTCTGAAATGATATAAAAAGGCCAAAATCTAAAAAGCAAAGCTGAAATAATTTGCTAGGTAATACTTTTTTAAAGTAGTCCTACAGAGAAGAACAGAAATACTGATTCTCTAGAAACCTCAAGAAGAAACCAAGTAAGACTGAAATATTGAGGTCTTTATGATGGTATGGGACAGGAACAACTGTGGCAACTCTCACTCCACAGCTGGCTGCTGAGCATCAGGGGCAAGCTCAGAAAGCTCTCCATAATATCAAATGACAGAAACGATACAAGATTGAAAGTTAAAGGGTTTTTTCCCATTATGGAAATATGTATATCTGCTCTTGCTTCACACCTCTATAAAAATGTTCACTATCTTTGTTTAAGATAAAATCTGTGTATAGCAATTTCTGCAAAACCTAAAGGGTATCTATAAGTAGTTTCTTAACAGATAAGTGGGTAGCTAAACTTACTTATATTGTACTTGTACTCCAAATAGGTTATCATGTGGACTCTGATGACAAAATCTTTCACGTAAAATTCTTTGTACCTGATTAAAATAAAATGAATAAAAATGAAAACATTATATATGCAATCAAAAATGAACACGTAAATATATTTATAGCAGTTAGAGTTAGGTATTAATGAATCAATTCAGCTCTCCTTAAATAACTTGTCATCATCAGGTCTGGCACTTTCCCAAGTGGTAAAATTAACAGTTCTTGTTTTCCAGGTGGTACTAATGGTAAAGAATCTGCCTGCCAACGCAGGAGACATAAGAGATGTGGGTTCAATCCCTGAGTCAGGAAGATCCTCTGGAGGAGGGCATGGCAACCCACTCCAGTGTTCTTGCCTGAAAAGTGCCATGGACAGAGGCACCTGGTAGGCTATGGTCCATAGGTCTGCCAAGAGTCGGACATGACTGAAACAAGTTAGCAGCAGCAGCAAGTCCCAGAGAAAGGATAAGAATTTAGTTATGAAGCTTTCAACAAGAGAGATATTAGTTACTTTAGCTACATCACCAATTTGAGGGCTGTTTTAATGTATGTGAATAAATGAACACCTCATTTTGTGTAACATGTCAGTCAAGGAATAAAGGAGAGAATTTAATAATGGAATCTAATCTGATATTGCTCATGAACCATACCTCAGTCTTTTGAGTTTAGTCACTCAGTCTTATGACTCTGTGATCCCATGGAATGTAACCCACCAGGCTTCTCTGCCCATAGGATTTCCCAGGCAAAAATCCTGGAATGGTCTGCCAGCTCCTTTTCCAGGGGATCTTCCCAACCCAGGGATTGAACACAGGTCTCCAACATTACAGGCAGATTCTTTACTGTTGGAGCCACCTAGAGACCAACATATCTAAATTGGTTTAGCTCAAGTCCTATCTTTCTGTTCCTCTCATAGAAGTGAGGATTCTGGGGAAACAGAAGAAATTTAAAAGTCCACAAAGTTATTGAGGATTAGATGCAGAGCACAAAATTACTAAAAGAATATGATCTATGCCTAAAAAAAAAAATGCATATATATTAGTAAGAAATGACAGTCAGTAATCTGCAAAAAATTAGTAACCTAGCATATAAGAAGATGCTCAAATAGATGGAAGAAGTCATCCTCATCTAGGATATAAAAAAAGAAATCACTGGAATTAATTAAAATTCTTCTAAAGAGCTAAATTTTTATTTTGCCTTAAAACGAAGGACTTAGACACAGCTGTAAAAAAGAAATATCAATCCATCACATTCTTTAAAAAGATGGACCATCAAAATTGTTCCTTTTCTGCATTTGCTGCTAACAAAGAGTTTGTCCAGAGACAAAAACCTTAGGAGGTTATCTCAGATTTAGCTCCATCAGCAGACTGATGATGAACAAGAAGCTGCCAAGTTTATTTGCTTCCTGCAGACTGAAGTATGCAGTATGGGAGTGACCCTTCATGTATTAGTGAAAAAAATCTGAGTTATCTTTATATGTACCAGAGGCACAGCAAAGCAAATTATTCACTGGGGATAAAATAATCCATACTTAGCATTTAGGAGGAAGTGGTAAGAATAGAAAGATTGGTGTCCAAGAGACAATACACTATTCTGGGAAGCCTGTTTTGAAGATTGAAGAAGATAGCAATCTATAATACAATATAGTTATTATATAGGAAATAGCTGATATCTATAAAAAACCTAAAGAAGCAAACATACATCCAACTAATCATAGTGTGTATTCCTCCCCCTAGATAACTGCAAGTCAAAAGACAAACCTCAGTTTTTCTTTTTTTTTTTATAAGGATTTCAACAAAATAATGTTGCATTAAGTTTTATTATATGGTGACTATTGCTGGCCACTTCTGGTATAAAGGATATTAGAAATAATTCTACACTGGCACTCATAGATGATTCTATTAAAATAACATTTTTAATGGCCAGAAAATTAAGAAACAACCCTATATGAATTATTAGAGGGACCATCATGGGACAGACTGTACAAATTCTTTCCATCTTCTGCAACAAGAAAATGAAACACTGCCTAAATTTAGCAAAGACACTATAAGAGGCAGGTAGTTTGCAGGCAGGAAAACCTTTTATTTTAAACCACAAATAATCAGCAGGTGGCCACAACTATCCATGTTTCATTAAAATCACATAAAACCTAGGTACAAAAGCACCACTGATTATTGCTCTAGAAAAACGGCATGAAAAAATCCAAATACGCACAGTAAAAGCATCACAGTATGCACAGGACTAAATTTTTAAAGCAAGTGCATGGAATGCTGAATCAATTTTACAGACAGCTTCCAATATTAAACCGGTATTTATTTTACTCAAGGATGATGGAAATTTCCAAAAAGCACGACTATGAGAAGGTAAAATGTCCATCCTTATATTTTTTTGTATGCCAACTAGTAGAGTCCTAAAAAATTAGCATTTACAAAATACTCGGTAAAAATAGCTTTTAAAAGTTGTCCCAAGAGGTACATAAAATCAACCCCAATTTTCATGACCATTCATTCTCCCTCGTTAGCTACAGATTCAGTTTTCTGTGCCTCTTCAGCTTGAGTGTCACCATTTTCAGCCGGTGCTGCGGTACCTTCCTTCCCAGCTTCCTGCTTCTCCTCCTTCTTCCCTTTAACACCTTTGCTAACCTTTGTTGCTGGTTCTTTCTTAGCAGATGTTTTTCTTGAAGACAAACCTCAGTTTTTCTTGTTGTAAGCGTCATTAAAGTCTATAGAGAGACAAGTATGAATAAAATACAAGATAGAGAAAAAGTGAAGAGAAGCTGTAGTGAATATTCAGAGGTTCCAAAATTCTAAAGTGAGTTGATGTGAAAGTTAAACATGTATGTACATGTATAGAAATTAATTCAGGTGCACGGGGAAGATTTGCACTATTTACAAAGATATGTTCAGTTTAGTCACTCAATCGTGTCCGACTATGTGCGACCTCATGCACTGAAGCACGGCAGGTCTCCCTGTCCATCCCCAACTCCCGGAGTTTACTTAAACTCAGGTCCATTGAGTCAGTGATGTCATCCAACCATCCATCCTCTGTCATCCCTTTCTCCCCCCAACTTCAATCTTTCCCAGGATCAGGGTCTTTTCCAATGAGCCAGCTCTTCACATCAGGTGGCCAAAGTACTGGAGCTTCAGCTTCAGCATCAGTCCTTCCAATGAATATTCAAGACTGATTTCCTTTAGGATGGACTGGTTGGATCTCCTTTCAGTCCAAGGGACTCTCAAGAGTCTTCTCCAACAACACAGTTCAAAAGCATCAATTCTTCAGTACTCAGCTTCCGTTATAGCCCAACTCTCACATCCATTCATGACCACTGGAAAAACCATAGCTTTGACCAGATGGACCTTTACTGGCAAAGTAAAGTCTCTGTTTTTAATATGCTGTCTAGGTTGGTCATAACTTCTCCTCCAAGGAGCAAGCGTCTTTTAATATCATGGCTGCAGTCACCATCTGCAGTGATTTTGGAGCCCCCAAAATAAACTCTGTCACTGTTTCCCCATCTATTTGCCATGAAGTGATGGGACCAGATACCATGATCTTAGTTTTCTGAATGTTGAGTTTTAAGCCAACTTTTTCACTCTCCTCTTTCCATCAAGCAGCTGTTTAGTTTTCTTCACTTTCTGCCATAAGGGTGGTGTCATCTGCATTTCTGAGGTTATTGATATTTCTCCTGGCAATCTTGATTCCAGCTTGTGCTTCTTCCAGTTCAGCATTTCTTACGATGTACTCTGCACATAAGTTAAATAAGCAGGGTGACACTATACAGCCCTGACGTACTCCTTTCCCAATTCAGAACCAGTTTGTTTTTCCATGTCCAGTTCTAACTGTTGCTTCTTGACCTGCAGATTTCTCAGGAAATACAGATTTCTCAGGAGATAGGTCAAGTGGTCTGGTATTCCCATCTCTTTAAGAATTTTCCAGGTTTTCATGATCCACACACTCAAAGGCTTTGGCATAGTCAATAAAGCAGAAGTAGATGTTTTTCTGGAACTCTCTTGCTTGTTTGATGATCCAATGGATATTGGCAATTTGATCTCTGGTTCCTCTGCCAGTGCTAAATCTATCTTGAACATCTGGAAGTTCACGTACTGTTGAAGCCTGGCTTGGAGAATTTTGAGTGTTACTTTGCTAGCATGTGAGATTAGTGCAATTGTGCAGTAGTTTGAGCATTCTTTGGCATTGCCTTTCTTGGGATTGGAATGAAAACTGACCTTTTCTAGTCCTGTGCCACTGCTGAGTTTTCCAAATTTGCTGACATATTGAGTGTAGCACTTTCACAGCATCATCTTTTAGGATTTGAAATAGCTCAACTTGAATTCCATCATCTCCACTAGCTTTGTTCCTAGTGATGCTTTCTAAGGCCCACTTTCTTTGCATTCCAGGATGTCTGGCTCTAGGTGTGTAATCACACCATCGTAATTATCTGGGTTGTGAAGATCTTTGTTGTATAGTTCTTTTGTGTGTTTTTGCCACCTCTTCTTAATACCTCCTGCTTGTGTTAGGTCCATACCATTTCTGTCCTTTACTGTGCCCATCTTTGCATGAAATGTTCCCTTGGTATCTCTAATTTTTTGAAGAGATCTCTAGTCTTTTCCATTCTATTGTTTTTCTCTATTTCTTTTCATTTATCATTGAGGAAGGCTTTCTTATGTCTCCTTGCTATTCTTTGATACACTGCATTCAAATGGGTATATCTTTCCTTTTCTCCTTTGCCTTTAGCTTCTCTTCTTTTCATAGCTATTAGTAAGGCCTCCACAGACAACCACTTTGCCTTTCTGTATTTCTTTTTCTTGGAGATGGTCTTGATCACTGCCTCCTGTACAATGTCACGAACTCTGTCCATAGTTCTTAAGGATTTCTGACTATCAGATCTAGTCCCTTGAATCTATTTGTCACTTCCACTGTATAATCATAAGGAATTTGACTTAGATCATACCTGAACAGTCTAGTCATTTTCCCTACTTTCTTCAGTTTACGTCTGATTTTGGTAATAAGGAGTTCATGATCTTAGCCATAGTCAGCTCCCAGTCTTGTTTTTGTTGACTGTATAGAGCTTCTCTATTTTTAGCTGCAAAGAATATAATCAATCTGATTTCGGTGTTGACCATCTGGTGATATCCATGTGTAGAGTCTTCTCTTGTGTTGTTGGAGGAGGGTGTTTGCTATGACAAGTCCATTCTCTTGGCAAAACTCTATCAGCCTTTGCCCTGCTTCATTCTGTACTCCAAGGCCAAATTTGCCTGTTACTCCAGGTATCTCTTGACTTCCTACTTTTGCATGCCAGTCCCCTGTAGTGAAAAGGACATCTTTTTTGGGTGTTAGTTCTAGAAGGTCTTGTAGGTCTTCATAGAACCATTCAACTTCAGCTTCTTCAGTATTACTGGTCAGGGCATAGACTGGGATTACTCTGACACTGAATGGTTTGCTTGGAAACAAAAGATATCGTTCTGTCATTTTTGA
Source organism: Odocoileus virginianus (assembly GCF_023699985.2). Taxonomy (NCBI): domain Eukaryota; kingdom Metazoa; phylum Chordata; class Mammalia; order Artiodactyla; family Cervidae; genus Odocoileus; species Odocoileus virginianus. The sequence continues at coordinate 39,035,591 of NC_069686.1, read as the reverse complement.
GTTTGCATCCAAGTACTGCATTTTGGACTCTCTTGTTGACTATGATTGGTATTCCATTTCTTCTAAGGGATTCTTGCCCACAGTAGTAAATATAATGGTCATCTGAGTTAAAATTCATCCATTCCAGTCCAGTATTTTTAAAAGCATAATTAAACATTTTCATTTAAACAGAAGGTAAGTAAGGTATTACAAAGGAATGTCAATAACATTTAGTTTTTGCTTTAAAAAAATGTAGTTCTGGTTACGCTAGTGTAGAAATATCATACCCATTCCCAACTAGACTCCTCAAGAGATGTATACACTTAAAATGTCCATGATAAAAACACTAAACATATTAGGAATATAAGGAGACGTTCTCAACCTGTTAACATCCACAAAAGCCCACATTTAACATCATACTCAGTGGTAAAAGACTGAATACATCTTCCCAATATAAAAGATGGTCTGCTCTTGCTAGCTTACTCAGTATTATACTGAAGGTTCTATTCATGGCAATTAGACAAGAAAAAGAAATGAAAGGCATACAGATTGGAAAGGAAGAAGTAAAACTATATTTATTTGAAGATGACAAGATCTTATATACAGAAAATCCAAAGGAATAAACTAAAAAAAAACAACCTATTATAAATGAGCTCATCAAGGTTACAGAATACAAGATTAATATAGAAAAATCAATTTCATTTAGAAACACTAGCAACAAATAAAACATAAAAGTAAGAAAACAATCTCATTAACAACAGCAACAAAAGGAATAAAATACTTTTCAATAAACTTACCTAAAAAAGTGAAAACCTCTAAAGATAGTATTAAACTAAAATGAAACTTGAGAACATATAGGAAGACATGAATAAAATTAGGATTCCATCTATCCAAAGATTTACAGAGGTTGAAATTAGGAAGCAGCAAAGAAACTTTTCCCTTGACAGTGGAAAGAGTTGTTCTTCATACATAATAAGGGGAGAATTCAAGTTAAGAAGATAACTGTTTCTCTTATCAGGCCTTCAGATTAATGAAAATATACACTAACCTGTGAAAGGTAGTCTGCTTGTATTAAGTTGCTACTCTTTGATTTACGACTGCTCATTTCCACAAACTGAAATCCTTTAAAAAATAATAAAAAAATTTTAGCATGACTATAAGGACTATTGGCTTACAGAAATTAAGAATTTACTATTACAGACTCAAACAAGTTCTAAAACATGAAAAATGTTAAAATTTCCGAAACTTTAAAAATTTTCAGTTGAAACTAACTATGGGGATCATATCATAACATGTAAATAAAACCATTAGGCTGCACAACTTAAAATTACACAGTGATATATGTAAGTTATTTCTCAATAAAACAAGAAAAAAAAATCTCAACAGCTCCTCTTTGCCTAACTAAAGCTTTATTTGACACTCCCATTTCACATTTTAGATGGTTCTTATAATTAGTCTTACCTTTCTTTTCAATCTAGTATTCAGCTTCCTTTCTCTGCCTTTAAAAACAAAATCAAACAAACAAAAAACAACTAATGCACTTCCTTTGTATAGAATGTTTCTCCCCACATTCATCCCACAGGATCATCTGTTCCAGAAGAACTTCGCTTTCTGCTCCACTCATCAATCATACACAGTCATTACAGACTAGGTAAAATGTTTCTTCTGCAAACATACAGAACTTCCTGTACTTCTCTTTATTCATAAACATGTCATATTAAACAAAATTTTGTTGTCAGTGCCACCAAACTGAGCATACTTAAAAATCCCAAGCATTAGCTGGAATGATATGTGTGTGTGTGTGTGTGTGTGTGTGTGTGTATACGTATATATATACTAACAAAAAAAAAGTTCTGTAAAATTCTCCTTGAGGGCAATATATTCATAGATAAACAGCGTCAGCTAAAAGATCTAATTTTCTCACCAGCAATTTCCTAGAGAAGTACTTCACTAATCAGGTAATAATAACTTAGCCAGGAATTGTTACAAGTGTTTTGAATTTACGATCTCATTTAATCCTCAGAATAATCCTACAGAATAATCCTAATACCTCTTTCAGATTAGAAGACACAGAAAGGTTAAGTAACCTGACCAAAACCTTAACAGTATGAAGGTCAGAGTCAGGATTTAAACTCAATCTAGTTATACATCATTATACATAACTATTATCTATCTATCTATCTATACACACACACACACATATATAAAATACATATATATCATATACATAGTTATAAGTATATATACTTGATTATATGTAACTGCTACTTAGCCACCTGATTTTAAAAAGTACAAATTTCAATAACTTGAAGGAAGATGTGCCTGTGATATATTTTATCTTCATACTAATTTCATATACTGACATTTAGACAACAACCTTTGGAATTAGTTTTTACAGGACAGCAGCAGAGCAATGCTTTGACAGATAGCAAGCAAATCTGTACCCTCTCTTACAGTATAGCCAAGGCCTAAGTCCCAAAAGGATTCTGGCTCCAGGCCAGAATAGAGTACAAGAACAGAGTACTCTCCTGATATTTTGGTTCCTTAAGCTTCCCTCTTAGGAGAAAAGTGGTTTTCTCAGCTGCCTTAGGGCACCTTTTAGCAACCTTTTCTCTATTCAAGGCACCTTTCTTGACAATCTTTACACTGATTATTTTAATTTTATCCTACTAAGTTTTTTTCCTCTTAAATCAGAGTTGTGTGTGGGGAAAGAATCCTTTCAGGAACATGAAATTACATCTTCATTCTGATTTAAGATACTCTTGACTGTGAAAAGGACTGAAATCACAGGCAACGATGGATCAACTGTCCCCTAGACAATAAAAAGTAAATTCTAAAAATATGGGGGAGAGGTTTGACAATATACCTTATCTTTTCAGAGCAATGTTAGCTATTTCACAGTATTAAAGGAATTAAAATATATTTCTCCCCATTTCATGGGCTGAGAAAACATGCTCAGTAGAGCTAAGTAAAATGTCTGAGGTCACAGGGTAGGTGTCTAAACTGCCTCCTTGCATTGAATATAATTCAGGTAAGTCACTAAAAAGCACATGGTTACACACGATCATTTGGTGATCATTCATGAAAGAAACATACATACACACTGCACTTCAGTGCCTGTACATAAATTTTGACTGCAAAGTAAGTATTAATCAAAAGACTGATGCTCAACAATAAACGATTCAACTATAAAAACGGGCCAAAGGCATAAACACACATTTCAAGCAAAGAGGGTATATGGATAGCAAATAAACACCTGAAACACATTAGCCATTAGAAAAAGGCAAACTACAACCACAACAAGGTACACACTTATTTGTAAAGCAAAAATAAAACAAAGAAAACACCAAATGCTGGTAAGGATGAAGAGAAGGTATCTCACATACAACAACTGGTGATAATATGAAATGTTACAGACATTCTGCAAAGTTCCTTTTGGCCATTTCTTATAAACAATGATACACTTACCGTGTGACCCAGTGGTTACACTTTAGGGCATTTATATCACAGAAATGAAAATTTATGCTCAAATGAAAATCTGTAATATGAGTCTCAATAGTAAGTTTATTTGGAACAGCCAAAAGACTGAAGACAATACAAATGTCCTACAATGAGTTAGTGGGGTTAAAGAAATGGAAACATCCACACACTGAGGGACTATAACTGAGGCAAAAAAAAAAAAAAAAAAACCACTGATATATGCAATAACTTGGATGGCCCTCAAGGGCATTATGCTTTGAGAGAAAAAATAAAGGCTGATCTAAAAATATTACATATTGCATGATTACATTCTTGAAATGACAAAATTATTATAAAGATGAAGAACAGATACATGATGGCAAGGAAACAGAACTGAGGAATGAGTATGATTATAAAAAGGAGTTACATAAAGAATTTTCTTTGTAATGCAACAGTTTTGTATCATTATTGCAATGTCACAAAAAAATACACATGGGATCAAGTCACAGAGAATTAAACAGACACACAAAAATGAGTACAAGTAAAAACTGTTGAGAGAACTGAATAAGGTCTGTAGTTCAGTTAACAGTGTTATACCAATGTCAATGTCATGGTTTTGACCTGCAATATCATAAGATGTCATTCTACAGAGAATCTGGGTGAAGGGTTTATGGGACACTATGAACTATATTTGCAACTTCTGTGAGTCTATAATAATTTCAAAATAAAAAGTTTAAGAAAAATAAAAGTCTAATTATACAGTTTCTTTCAACTGCTTAATGACAGAGAATATTATTATCTGCCAATAGATTATTAAATTAAGTTTGACTGAATTCCTCCTCAAATTTCACCAGTGGGTCATGGGACTCTTATTTCCAACTGTCTGATACTATGATGTTACTGACTATTCTAAATAGGACTAGACACTAAGTGTAAAAGAAGCTGAAGGTCTATGCATGATGTAGTCATTACTCATTGTTGTCCTCAAATGCAAAAATAGGTGACTACAATTATTTAGGTGCATAAAATTTGGTAGAAGCTACTATTTTTACTATTAAGAGGAGCAGTGAAAAGGATAATACCAAAGAATAGCTTACTTAATATTATTTCTTTAGAGTTTATACTTCCTACATTATTGGTTTCTGATAAATCCTCCTCTCAACTTATATTTTGCTCAGGAGAATAAACCTAATTTTCAATTTTAGAGTTTCAAGTAATAACTGGTCTAATTTAAATTGCCTAAAAAAACTAAAACCAATCCACTCCTATAACTAGCTGCTTCTATCCTGCTTTACATCACCATTATTTCTTGACTGGAAATCTATGCCAGCTTTCTTCTCATCTCCAACTCTTATCCCCATTTTCACGTAAGTGAAAGGATTACTCACTCAGTCCTGTCCAACTCTGCAACTTGTTGAACTGCAGGCTTCCCTCTCCTTCACTATTTCTTGGAGCTTGCTCAAACTCATGTCAACTGAGTTGGTGATGCCATCCAACCATCTCATCCTCTCTTGCCCTCTTCTCCTCCTGCCCTCAATCTTTCCCAGAATCAAGATATTTTCCAATCAGTTAGCTCTTCACATCATCTGGCCAAAGTACTGGAGCTTCAGCTTCAGCATCAGTCCTTCCACTGAATATTCAGGGTTGATTTCGTTTAGGATTGACTGGTTTGATCTCTGGCTGTCCAAGGGACTCTCAAGAGTCTTCACAATTTGAAAGCATCAATTCTTCAGCACTCAGCCTTTTTTCAGGTCCAACTATCACATGTGTACATGATTACTAGAAAAACCACAGCTTTGACTATATGGACCTTTGTCGGGAAAGTGATGTCTTTGCTTTTTAATATGCTGTCTAGGTTTGTCACGGCTTTCCTTTCAAAGAGCAAGCGTCTTTTAATTTCATGGCTACAGTCACCGTCCACGGTGATTTTAGAGTCCAATAAAATAAAACTTGCCACTGTTTCCACTATTTCCCCATTATTTATATTTAAACTATTTACTGATAAGGAATTCCTTCATCTTGCTATTTGTTTTCCATATGTCTTACAGTTTTTTTGTCTCTCATTCTCTGTTACTATCTACTATTGTGCTTAGTTACTTTTGGGGAGTTAGAGAGATAGTGCTAAGTCATGTCTGACTCTTTCTTGCAATCCCGTGAACTATACAGTCCACCATGTTCCTCTGTCCATGGGATTCTCCAGGCAAGAATACTAGAGCGGGTTGCCATTTCCTTCTCCAGGGGAACTTCCTGACCCAAAAATTGAACCCAAGTCTCCTGCACTGCAGGCAGATGCTTTACAGACTGAGCTACACGGGAAGCCTTGCGGGATAGGGAAATATTTAAATTCCTTTCTTATTTCTTTTCTTGTATATTCACAAGTATTTTCTTTGCAGTTGTCATAGAGATTGCTTTTAAAGTGCTAAAGGCATAACACTCTAGTTTATGTACTTAAATAACACACCAACGTCTTTGCTCCTTTACTGCTCCACCCTGCCCTTTTCAGCTGTTGATGTCAGAGTTATGTCTTTTAACACTGTGTCCAAAATCTTCAAGATGATCCAAAGAAATGGTAAGATACCCCATGCTTTTGGATTGGAAGGCTCAATATTGTTAAAGTGACTTCCCAAAACAATGTACAGATAATGTGATCTCTATCAAATTATAATATGACATTTTTCACAAAACTAAAGCAAATAGTCCTAAAATTTATAGGGAACCATAAAAGATCCAGAATTGCCAGAGCCATCTTGAGAGTTAACGAACAGAACTGGAGGCATAACCCTCTCAGACTTCAGACAGTACTACAAAGCGACAGTAATCAAAACAGTGTGCTATCGTCACCAAAATAGACAAGGATCAATGGAACAGAATAGAGCGCCCAGAAACAAACTCACACATCTCTTTGACAAAGGAGGCAAGAATATATAGTGGAGAAATGACAGTCTCTCCAGTCACTGGTGCTGAGAAAGCTGGACAGTTGCATGTAAATTAATGAAGTTAGAACACATCCTCATACTAAACACAAAAAAAACCTCAAAATTGCTTAAAGATTTTTATACTAAGACCTAATACCATAAAAGTCCTAGAAGAAAACATAGGCAAAACATTCTGTCATGTAAATCATAGCAGTGTTTTCTTAGCTCATTCTCCCAAGGCAAGAGAAATCAAAGCCAAAATAAGCAATGGGACCTAATCAAGCTTGTAAGCTTTTGCATGAACAAAACAAAAAGACAACCTATGGAGTGGCAGAAAATTTTGCAAACGACAATGGCTTAATTTCCAAACTCAATGGAAAAAAAGAAAATCCAAAACCCAATCAAAAAGTGGGCAGAAGACCTAAATAGGCATTTCTCCAAAGAAGACATACAGATGGCCAATAGACACATAAGATGCTTAACATCACTAATTATTAGACAAATACAAATCAAAATTACAATGAGGTACCACCTTATACCAGTCATAATGTCCATCATCAAAAAAGTCTACTAATAACAGACTGGTTCCAAATTGGGAAAGGAGTACCTCAAGGCTGTATATTGTCACCCTGCTTATTGAACTTCTATGCAGAGTACATCATGAGAAACGCTGGGCTAGATGAAACACAAGCTGGAATCAAGATTGCTGGGAGAAATACCAATAACCTCAGACATATAGATGACACGATTCTTATGGAAGAAAGTGAAGAACTTAAGAGCCTCTTGATGAAAGTGAAAGAGGAGAGTAAAAAACTTGGCTTAAAGCTCAACATTCAGAAAACTAAGATCATGGCATCCAGTCCCATCACTTCATGGCAAATAGATGGGAAAACAGTGGAAATAGTGGTTGACTTTATTTTTGGGGCTCCAAAATCACTGCAGATGGTGACTGCAGCCATGAAATTAAAAGACGCATACTCCTTGGAAGGAAAGTTATGACCAACCTAGACAGCATATTAAAAAGCAGAGACATTACTTTGTCAACAAAGGTCCATCTAGTCAAGGCATGGTTTTTCCAGTAGTCATGTGTGGACGTGAGAGTTGGACTATAAACAAAGGTGAGCACCGAAGAATTGATGCTTTGAACTGCAGTGTTGGAGAAGACTCTAGAGAGTCCCTTGGACTGCAAGGAGGTCCAACCAGTCCATCCTAAGGGAGATCAGTCCTGAGTGTTCATTGGAAGGACTGATGCTGAAGCTGAAACTACATTACTCTGGCCACCTGATGAGAAGAGGTGACTCATTTGAAAAGACCCTGATGCTGGGAAAGATTGACGGCAGGAGGAGAAAGGGATGACAGAAGATGAGATGGCTGGATGGCATCACCAACTTGCTGGACATGAGTTTAGGTAAGCTCCGGGAGTTGGTGATGGACAGGGAGGCCTGGCGTGCTGTGGTCCATGGGGTTGCAAAGAGTTGGACATGACTGAGTGACTGAACTGAAACTGGAATTCAGTGACTGCAACTTTGAAATGAGCGGGGCCAGTATTCCAAATCACAGCAAAATTAAAGAGAAATGGAAGAAGTCTGGTGTAAATATTAATAGAACAAGTAAAAGTGTAGATTTTGACACATAAATGTAAAATTCATTTCAGATACTCCTTTTAATCCTTTAAGTCTTAACTGAAGGCAGTATAAATATGAAATATGTTGCCCTAATTCTGGAATGGAGAATGTATCACTAATCTTTTTTTAATGTGTTAATAATAAACTATCAATCCAAAATTATGAAAAGAAATAATTGATAATCTTTTTGTAAAGATAACTGACTTTATTTTCTCTTACATCACTAGACTTAGAGCTGTAGATGCCACCTGATTAAAGTTATTTGTTAATTAAAAAAAAACTTTTATCTTTTGTTAATCTTGGGATCTCTCTGTTAAAAGAAATAAATTTCGTAACCAAATTACCTATATTTTAACCAGTTTGAATTTCCACTGCTGGACACAACCATGGTAATATTTTACTACATGTATTTTACTTGGAAGTATAAATCACTTGTATTTATTTATATATCTATATTTATACTTACATATAAAATATATTTTATATATTTATATATAACATATATTCCTATACATATATGAATATATATAATTATATATGTAATATTTCTGTAATTTACTATTCTTTTACATTTGGCAGGCTTTTTTGAGGATCTTGACATGTAATTTGGGCTTTTCTGGTGGCTCAGTAGTAAAGAATCCAGATGCAATGCAGAAGACAAAGAAGACGTGGGTTCGATCTCTGGGTCAGGAAGATTCTCTGGAGAAGGAAATGGCAACTGGCTCCAGAATTCTTGCTGGGGAAATCCCATGGACAGAGAGATCACTGGTGGGATACAGTCCACAGGATCACAAAGAGTCAGAAATGACTTAGCAAATGAGCACACATGTATGCACACATGTGATTACTCAATATTTTAAAATTTAGCTAAGTACTTGATTTAACCTAACTGGTCTACTTTTTTTAACAGCTAGTTTTCCTGTGGATATTCTCCAGTGCCTAACATTCATTCATTCATTATATATTTTCTTAAAAACCAATTATATGCCAATATTGCAGTACTTAATTTGGATACAAAGATAATATGATTTCTGAGTCTTTCTTCCAAGGAGGTCACGGTCCAGTGGAGCAAACATAAGCAAACAAAGTTAGTTATATCACTTTGTGCTAATCAGGTTCCCTGAAAGGGGAAGACAGCACTTCAGGGACACGTAACCCTCAGATTTTGCCCAGAATAAGAGTGCATAGGGGTGTTAGAGAAAGTATTCCAGAGGAAACAATCTCAACCAAGAGTTAAGTTTGGAGTGAGTCAGAGTATAGACAACTTTTGATTCTTCCAGGCATCATATTAAGAGAAAAAGTCAGTGGGTTAAAGTGGGAAACTAGTGACTCTCCCTATAAATGATGTTAGGGAGTTTGGGAATGACAATTTTGGGGATGAAACTTATCGGTTTTTACATGAAACTGGACTTCCCTAGCGGCTCAGAAGGTAATGAATCTGCTTGCAATGCAAGAGACCTGGATTTGATCCCTGGGTCAAGAAAAAGGCCTGGAGAAGGGAAAGCCTACCTACTCCAGTTTGCATAAGAAAGCCTTCTTAAGTGAACAATGCAAAGAAATAAAGGAAAACAACATAATGGGAAAGACAAACATTTCTTCAAGAAAACTGGAGGTATCAAGGGAACATTTCATGCAAGTGCGGGCACAATAAAGGACAGAAACAGCAAAGACCTAACAGAAGAGAGAGAGATTAAGAAGAGTTGTCAAGAATACACAGAACTATAAAAAATAGGCCTTAATGACCCATATAACCATGATGGTGTAGTCATTCACTTACAGTCAGACATCCTGGAGTGTGAAGTCAAGTGGGCCTTAGGAAGCATTATTATGAACAAATCTAGTGGACATAATGGAATTCCAGCTGAGCTATTTAAAATCCTAAAAGACAATGTTGTTAAAAGTGCTGCACTCAATATATCAGCAAATTCAGAAAACTCACAGTACTGGAAAACAGGAGTGGCCACAGTTCATTTTAATCCTAAAGAAAGACAGTGCCAAAGAATGTATAAACTACTGTACAATTCACTCATTTTGCATACTAGCAAGGTAATGCTCAAAATCCTTCAAGTTAAAGCTTCAACAGTAGGAGAACCAAGAACTTCCAGATGTACAAGCTGGGTGTACAAAAGGCAGAGGAACCAGAGATCAATTTGCAAACATTCATTGGATCATGGAAAAAGCAAGGGAATTTCAGAAAAACATCTACTTCTGCTTCATTTAATATACTAAAGCCTTTAACTGTGTGGATCACAACTGGAAAATTCTTAGAAGTGGGAATACCAGACCGCCTTACCTGTCTCCTGAGAAACCTGTATGCGAATCAAGAAATGACAGTTAAAACCTTAGGTGAAACAACTGGTTGAAAATTAGGACAGGAGTGTGACGCACTGTACATTGTCACCCTGTTTATTTAACTTACATACAGAGTACATGATAGGAAATGCCAAGCTGGATGAATCACAAGCTGGATTTAAAACTGCCTGGAGAAATATCAGCCACCTCAGATAGGCAGATGATGGTGGTGGTTTAGTCGCTAAGTCATGTCCGACTCTTGTGACCCCATGGACTATAGCCTGCCAAGCTACTCTGTCCATGGGATTTTCCAGGCAAGAATACTGGAGTGGATTGCCATTTCCTTCTCCAGAGGATCTTCCTGACCCAGAAATCAAACCCAGGTCTCCTGCATTGCAGGCAGATTCTTTACCGACTTAGCTATGAGCAAAGCCCCCACCATTCTAAAGAGCAGAAAGGGAAAAGGAACTAAAGAGCCTCTTGATGACGGTTAAGAGGAGAGTGAAAAAGCTAGCTAAAACTCAAGATTCAAAAAACTAAGATCATGGCATCTGATCCCATCTCTTCATGGCAAATAGAAGGGGAAAAAGAGATAGATTTTATTTTCCTGGGCTCCAAGAACACTGCAGCCAAGAAATTAAAAGACATTTGCTCCTTGGAAGAAAAGCAATGACAAACCTAGACAGCTTATTAAAAAGCAGACATTAATTTGCCAACAAAGGTCCGTATAGTCAAAGCTATGGTTTTTTCAGTAGTCATGTATGGACGTGAGAGTTGGACTATAAAGAAAGCTTAGCTCCAAAGAATTGATGCTTTTGAACTGTGGTGTTGGAGAAGACTCTTGAGAGTCCCTTGGACAGCAAGGAGATCCAACCAATCCATCCTAAAGGAAATCAACCCTGAATATTCATTACAAGGACTGATGTGAAGCTGAAGCTCCAGTACTTTGGCCACTTGATGCAAAGAGTCTATTCATTAGAAAAGACCCTGATTCTGAGAAAGACTGAAGGCAGAAGGGGACAACAGAGGACGAGATGGTTGGATGGTATTACTATCTCAATGGACATGAGTTTGAGCAAGCTCTGGGAGATAGTGAAGGACAGGGAAGCCTAGCATGCTAAAGTTCATGGGGATGCAAAGAGTTGGACACGACTGAGTGATTGAACAACAAAAACTTTATGGCATTTAATTTTATAGTATTTGCCTGGATACGATGCTAACAACACAGGCAAAAGGAAAAAAAGATATATTTGGCTTCATGAAAAATTTGAAGTTTGTTTATTAAAAGAAATTATTAACACTGCAAAGGCAACCCGCAGAATGGGAGAAAATATTTGCAAATCATTTTGCAAATATTTGATAAGAGATTAAAAATATACATATGAAAGTTAATACAGATAAGACTCTTAAAACTCAGCAACAAAAAAACCTAATTCAAAAATGGGCAAAGGATTTGAATGAACATTTCTCCAGGAAAGATACACAAATAAGCTCATGCAAAGATGCTCAGCATCTCTAATTATTAGGAAAATTCCAATCAAGACTACACTGAGATACCATACCCATTAGGTTGACTACTCTATTAAAAACAAAAGCAGAAACAATAAAACAGAAAACAAGCATTTAAGACAACGTGGAGATACGGGAGCCCTTAGCACTGCTGGCTGAAAATATAAAATGGTGTTGCAGGCAGTGGAAACTAGTATGGCAGTCCCTCTAGGTATCACATAGTGTAGCCATTCCACTACTGGGATAGAAAGAACTGGGTATACAGGAAAAGAACCCATTCTTGTTTACAGTAGCATTATTCACAACTGATGAAACATGGACCCTGCCCACGTGTCCAATGATAGATAAATGGATAATCAAAATATGGTATATACATACAATGGAATGAGTGAAAGTGTTAGTTGCTCAGCTATGTCCAACTCTTTGTGACTCCAGGACTGTAGCCTGCTAGGCTCCTGGTCCATGGAATTCTCCAGGCAAGAATACAGGAGTGGGCAGCCATTCCCTTCTCCAGGGGATCTTCCAAATTTATGGATCAATTAAATCTTAAAAAGGAAGGAAAATCTAACTTTTACATATAAATATTTTTATAAAAAATAAAATTTAGATCATATTTAATATATAAAATGACATTAATATCTTCACTTTATCCCTGAAGTGAGCACAGCATGTCATGTCACTACCAGTAATCCAGGAGTTCGAAGGAAAGAGAGGGAGATCAGTAACAGCAGTTACAAGAGTACCATCACATGTTTATTCATTTTCAGCTTATTTTAACACAATCTAAGTATTTGGGCCCAGTTGGATGGAATTAATAAATTCAGTTGAGTTGGTGAACTAAGGTGCTGTTATGATGCTGTAAATGAAAAAAAATGATTCAGGTGTTTTCCAATAAATTGCAGATCTTTCCTGGAAGGAAAATTGGTTGCCTGATAAAAGCACACTGCTTAGCAAAAATAAAACAAACAACTCCATACAAAAATACTTTATAGAGAAAAGAAATTGCTTTTTGAAAGAAACTTGTACTATGGAGAGAGCACTTGTTTTCAAAACATTGAAACAACGTTTTCATCTCTGATTCTGTGGTCAAAAATGCTGTATTATGTATAAAAACTGTATTGTATATAAAAATTAACTATAAAATAATATTGTGTATAAAAAGTATGTGTATTAAACATAAAAACACCACTTTCCAATGAGTTTGCAAAAACGACTAACTTACATTAGAAAAAATAAAATCTATTAACGAAATTTCCACAAAACATTTTGTAAAACTGGAAGATGTGACTGAAATTAAAAGCATACAAATGATCATTATTTTCTTGAATAACCTTTTGGCGGGGGCGGGGGGGCAAAACTCTAAAGTTTCAGCAGAGGAGCATATTTATGACAAGAACTCTTGGTGCATTTTTTTAAAAAGTAAAACTATTCTACTTCCGATAAGGGCTGAAGAAAACACTGAAAATAATACTACTATCAACTTCCTCTAATTTAGGTCCAAGTTAAAAAAATACAAATTCTACAACTTTTTATCTAATGTCTCTTGCTGACATTTTTCAAAGTAGAATAAGAATGAACAAAAGATTAAAACTTTGCCTCTCTTTTGTTAGAGAAATATTTTTTATAAGATAAACAGTAAAATAATATAAAGCAAAGGCATTTTAGAAGAAATCTGTGGGTGGTTTCCATGTTTTGTTAATGTTCTTTGAGACGAAACTTAGGTATTAATAAGAATAAATTTAAGCTATTTTTCAATCAGCTAGAATTAATTTTCACATCTCTTTCCACTTGGAGCATTTATACCAAGGTAAAGATTAAAATAGAGTTCAGGGAAATGCTGAAGGTGGAGGAAATAAGCAATAAATTCCAATAAGGTATAAATTCCAAGTTAACAGACAAGCAAATACATTTTTAGTATTCCTAAAGGGATCAGACTGAAAATGTTATCTATGAAATTATGCAGATTTAGTAAGTCAAGTTGGGAAACAGTTTCTGCTAAGATGTTTCCTAGATTTCCCCAGAGCTGAAGCATAACTCCACATAAAACAACAGCCTTTTGTGATTTCTAGATATTCCTGTCCATAGTATAGAAACTGTGATAGTTGCTGACAATTTTATCTTTTTTCCTCATTTGTTCCCAGAGAATAAGATGAATTCAAGTTTTAATAATATTTAATATGATGACATGCTGCTTTCTTCACTAATATTAAAAGGAAGAAAAATATTTTATAATGTTTAATACTCAAAAACAACCATATGGAAATGTTTGCAATTCTCCAGAAAAGACATTCTATCTCTCAACTCTTGAGTTTTCAATACTGCATAGCAGTGTGCCTGGAACTACGTATATACAGGGAGACACACCCTAACACAAATACATGTATATCTATGCATAGATGTATGTGCACATATGTATACATTTATATTTTAGTAAATGTATTTGTTTGTAAAGTATCTGTTACAATCCTGACATCCAATATGCCCACTGAGTTGTTTCAGGGAACACAGCAGATTAACAGTCACAAAATAAGTAAACTACTGGGAAAATCATAGGTTTAATAACAAAATCTTCAGGGGAAAAACAGGCATTTATAAGTTACTACAGTGTTTTGTGATTATTAACCATGGAACATTCCTTGTGAATGATGAGAAGTATAACTTCTCATCACTAGTGCAAGTATAGTGCAAGTATAACTTTGTACTAGTGTAAAACAATGAATATAAAAGAAGTAATATTGGGAGGACTCTTAAAAGCACATTATCTAAAAATAAATGGAAAAAAAATAAAAATAAAATGTGTCTGCAAACAATCTTGAAACTCTTTCAACTTTTGGAATGTACTACATCATTTTACTGGCACTGATTTACCTTATAACTGTATCTTTCAGTGAATCTGCCCGCAGTGCCTGAGACTGGAGTGCTATCCCTGAGTTAGGAAGATCCTCTGGAGAAGGAAATGGCAACCCACGCGAGTATTCCTCCCTGGAAAATCCCATGGACAGAGGAGCCTGGCGGGTTATAGACCATGGGGTTGCAAAAGTCAGACACAACAATCACAACCACCAACAGTAGTCTGTATTCTCTGAGCACATAGAATTTGACTAGCAATGTGCTAAATAGGGGGAGGAATTAAACTTGTGAATCAAAGCTAATTTTTTTTTTGGAAAGAAAAGTATCAAACATGGGACTCAAGATTTAAGAAAGACCTGGGCACTAAAGCCAGTGAGTAAAGAGAGAACACACATAGACAAATTTTATCTGAAAAGCTCTGAACCACTTATAAAGAAGCATTGCATTTTTGTGAAAGATCAATCACTCCAGGGTATATGTTCATTTGAGAAAAATGATGAATAGACTCCTCCCCACTATTAATACATTTTTTCCTTTGACATGCTCACACAGTTGAATTTATGTAAATATGATATGTTACAATCCAGTGAATTAATTAGCAAATGCTAATTAATAATGTTAATTATTTTAGAAGGAAAAACTGAAAACAACATTGTCTTAGAGAGAAAACACTCGAGAATTTCTAGGAATTACCCATGTGAACACAAATTCTTAGAATTTTCCCTAAAAACTTATAAGTATATTAAAAGTATATTAAAAACTTAAAATATATTTCTAATGAGATTTTCACTTATGCAGGAAATAAAAGGAGACTAAATTCCTACAATTTGAGTATTAGGGCCAAAGAAATTATGTTTTCCAATTGATGCTCCAATACTCTGACCACCTGATACGAAGAATGGAAATGGTGATGCTGGGAAAGACTGAAGGCAAAAGCAGAAGGGAGCAGCAGAGGATGAGACTGTTAGATAGCATCATTGACTCAATGCACATGAATTTAAGCAAACTCTGGGACATACTGGAAGACAGAGGAGCCTGGTGTGCTGCAGTCCAGTCCATGGGGTCACAAAGAGTTGGACAGGACTTTAGCAACTGAACAACAACAATGAATATACAGGACTCCTACCCCATCCCAAGAGCATGTTTAAGTAACTTTGTCATAACAGCTGAAAATTTGAGTTTAAACATTTTTACTGTAGTAAGATCCCTTTTCTTCTTTTTCTTTTTTTTTCCATTTATTTTTATTAGTTGGAGGCTAATTACTTTACAATATTGTAGTGCTTTTTGCCATACATTGACATGAATCAGTCATGGATTTACATGTGTTCCGCATCCCGATCCCCCCTCCCGCCTCCCTCCCCATCCCATCCCTCTGGGATGGAATGTTAAAAAAATTTTTTTTGTTTTGTTTGGTTTTTTGTTTTAAAAAGACAGAATTTTTTCTTATACAACATTATATAATACAGAGGAAATTGTTATCCTTTTCATATTCTAAACTAGGTGAATGTGCAAAAAAACTTAAGTTATTCTTTGTATTGCAAAATAACCATTTATCATAATGACTTTAAGGCAAGAGAATATTCAAACTGTCTTCATAAAAGTTATAGCCTCACTTTAAAAAAAAAGACCAATAAATACAACACCCTCATTTTCACAAAGGGAAAACTAAGACACAACGTTTACTCCTAGATTCAGCTGCAAGCAAATCTAGGTTAAGAACTAGGGTGCAATATATCTATCCTTTACTGCAAATCTTCCTACCCCCAAAGTTAAAAGTCTGTCTGTGAGACAGCGAATGAATGACCATTATAAGCAAACAGGTTCAAATACTGTTGTTGTTGTTTATTCGCTAAGTCCTCTTGACTCTTTTGAAACCCCATGGACTATAGCCCACGAGGCTCCTTTAATCCAAGGGATTTCCCAGGCAAGAATACTGGAGTGCCACTTTCTTCTCCAGGGGATCTTTCCGACCTAGGGATCGAACCTGTGTCTCCTGCATTGGCAGGAGGGTTCTTTACCACTGAGCCCAAGGAAGCCCAGGTTCAAATATACTGTTTCCTATACTGATATTATTCTTTATACAACTTTTCTCATGTATACAACCATTCTCTCTCCTGAGAAAACACTATTCCTTAACTACAGATGTAAGGAAAACAATAAAATTCATCCTCATTGAAACAAAAATGCCCAATAACCATAAACTAAAGGACCAGTTTCATTAACTGGCTACAGGGAGAACTCAGTATACTCTAGCTGAAAAACACTTAAATACATCCTAACCAATCCATTTCCTAATTCTTAAATAAGACAGAGCTAGCACCTGATAATTAGATAATTCCTTAAAAAGGCAGCAGGTAAACAAACATGGAATCTCCAACACTGGATTTATGGTACAATCTACCTGTTAACTTTAAAAAGTCTTTTCTAAGAAAACACAAGACAGTACACAGGGGAAAGTCTTTTCTCTCCTAGGAGGTAGACCAGACCGCATAACAATGAGTCAAACTTAATAAAAGTGTAAGCTCAGAACCACAGGCTTCCCCTTTAAGCAAGCTGACTGAATATACCACTTTACCTTGACTTCCTTTGGAAATGCCACAGAAGAAACAATAATAAAAAGGACATTATCTATGCCATCTGGAAAGCAAAAAACCTGAGATGACCAAAGTGTTAAAGAATTTCTATAGGATATAAAGCACATGAACTAAAAATCCACTAGGATAGAGGGGGTTACAACCCAGTATTAGTAAAAGAAAACTTAAAAAAAAATAAGTTTGCTCAGCAGAACTCCAGAATAACTGTAAGGTCTAAAGTAGCAGCAGGACAAGGAACTCCGGCAGTCCAGTGGTTAGGACTCTGTGCTCTTACTACTGGGGGTCGGGTTTGATTCCTGGATGGGGAACTAAAATCCCACAAGCAATGCTGCAGGTCACAAAGAGTTGAACACGACTGAGCGACTAACCACAGTACAGCACAGTAAGTCATTAGCAAGTAACATAAAGCAAGAAATGCATGTTAAAATGATGTATAATGTAACATTTAAGAATGTATTCCAATTTGTTGTTCGGTTGCTCAGTCATGTCTGACTCTGCAATCCCAAGGAATGCAGCATGCCAGGCTTCCCTGTTCTTCACTATCTCCCTGAGTTTGCTCAAACTCATGTCCATTGAGTCAATGATGCCATCCAACCATCTAATCCTGTCGCCCCCTTCTCCTCCTGTCCTCAATCTTTCTCAGGATCAGGGTCTTTTCCGATGAGACGGCTCTTTACATCAGGTGGCTCTGTAAAGGTGGCTCTTTATATCAGTTTTGTAAAACTGCAAATATTTTTGCACTAACCTATTATTTATGGAGGGTGACTTCTGAGGATAGAAGCTTTGACTTTCCCTGGATCACCTGCTCTGGGTGAAGCGACCTGCCATGTAAGGAAGATAGTCAAGCAACCCGACAAAGATGCCTACACGGTAAGGAACTGAGGAGTCAGTAGTAACTTGCCAACCACATGAGTTAACCAGTTTGGATGCAGATTTTCCACCTCCAGTCAAGCCTTCAGATGACTGCAACTACAGCTAACATCTTAACTATAAACCAAGAGCCACAACCATCTATCTAAACTGTTCCTGAATTCCTGATCCACAGAAACTGTGTGGGAAAATAAATATTTTTTTAAGCAATTACTGATTGTAACTATTTTAGAGTAGTTCGCCACATAGCAACAAATAACTAACATACTTCCTTTCAGAATTTACTAAAAACATAAAAGTAATGATAATCCAGTTATTAATACCAAGAATCAGTCATGAATACTGTAAACTTCCTCTTCAAAAAAAAGAAAGAAAAGCAAAACTACAAAAAAAAATGCCAAAAAATCTAGAGGATATGAACAAGGTAAAATTTAGAGAAAAGCTTACAATATTTGTGAGATAAAATTTAGTCTTTATCCCTGGTTTCTGGCACAGAGTTTCAGAAACCCTTGCAATTTTCTAAGTGATGAGAGCACCAGGTGCATTTTTTTGCTTTAATATTTGGTTACTGAAACCAGTTACTGACACAGGGATCCTAAAACTCCAGTGATTTCCTGGGTAATAAGAGTGTCTTTTGTTCCAATGAGATGACTTAGTAGGCTCCTGTATGTGTCCTGCATGAGGGCTAGTCAGCAGAAAAACCAATTCATGATTAAAAGCTTAGAATTTTTTGGCCATGCCTCCCTCTTGAGAAGGGAGAGAGGAGTTAATGATTCATCGTGAGAAATGGAGTTTAATGGTTCATCATGCCTATGTAATGAAGCCTCCTCCATGAAAATCCCAAAACATACTGGTTTTGAAGAACTTCTGGGTTGGTGAACATGTGAAGATTTGGGGAGTGTAATGGCCACTCTGAGATGATGTCAGAGTTCCACTTCCACTTCCTCATACCCTGCTATATGTATCTTTTCCAAATGATTGTTCCTCAGCTACATCCTTTCATAAAAAACTGGTTACTTAGTAAGTAAAACATTTCTCTGAATTCTATGAGCCACTTGAGCAAATTAATCAAGCCCAAGGAAGGAGAGTTATGACCAACCTAGACAGCACATTAAAAAGCAGAGACATTACTTTTCCAACAAAGGTCTGTCTAGTCAAGGCTATGATTTTTCCAGTGGTCATGTTTCGATGTGAGAGTTGGACTATAAAGAAAGCTGAGCACTGAAGAATTGATGTTTTTGAACTGTGGTATTGGAGAAGACTCTTAAGAGTCCCTTGTACTGCAAGGAGAGCCAATCAGTCCATCCTAAAGGAGATCAGTCCTGGGTATTCACTGGAAGGACTGATGTTGAAGCTGAAACTCCAATACTTTGGCCACCTGATGTGAAGAGCAGACTCATTTGAAAAGACCCTGATACTGGGAAAGATTGAGGGCAGGAGGAGAAGAGGACAACAGAGGATGAGATGGCTGGATGGCATCACTGACTCAGTGTACATGGGTTTGGGTGGACCCTGGGAGTTAGTGATGGACAGGGAGGCCTGGCGTGCTGCGGTTCACGGGGTCACAAAGAGTTGGACACGACTGAGCGACTGAACTGAACTGAACTGAAGGAGGGAGAGTCAAAACCAGACAAAGCATAAAAAACTTTCAAAGATAAAGCTCACACAAAAACCATAGAGAGAAACAAAGACTGTGACTCAAATATTTATTAGCAAATATGTAAATAAGAGCATCTTTGATAATGCTAGAAACCTGGTTCTTTAATTTGACATAGGATAGGTACCAAAAATCCATTACAAACAGTTTTGCAAATAAAATCATGAACAATATGTTCATTGTTGTTGTTTATTTGCAAAGTTGTGTCCAACTCTTTTGTGATCCCATGGACTGTAGCCCATCAGCACTCTCTGTTCATGGGATTTCCCAGGCAAAAATACTGGAGTGGGTTGTCATTTCCTTCTCCAGGGGATGTTCCCAACCCAGGGATCAAACTTGCATTTCCTGCATTAGCAGGCATATTCTTTCCCATTGTGCCACCACAGAAGCCCAACATATTCACTACTATTACTACCAATATTTAATAGCATTCTAGAGAAAACAAGCAACAACAAAAACTCACTAACCCAAGTTTAAGTGGTTTCCTATATATAATATGAGTTTAAACATTACCACTCTTCCCAATAAAAGTTAGACTGTAAGATTTCTTTAAACTGAAAATGCTCAATTTAAGTAACCACACTATCAATTTAACCATTGGAACAAAACATTTACTTACTTTGTTAAATTACATGTTTATTGATAGAAATGTACAAATTTGTTAATCAGAGTTTATTGTATAATTAAGCATCTGTAAGTAGCTCTTGCTTCAGTGATTAATAAATGGAATATATCATAACAATATTAAGATCATAAACTGTAAAGTTTCATTGTTTAACATTCCATTTATTAACTACCACTGACTGGTCAGTAGCAAAATTATTAAGCATTATTCTAATATTAGTACAAAATAACTTAGGGAAATAAAATATCTTTAAAATGCAGCTCTTTATTAAAACTACGTAAAAAAGATTAAATGAGATATCATTTTTGGGACACAAAAGTGCTTGTGTTTTATTTCAATTGAGACAAATACTTAGGACTGGTCAAATTGTGGTTAATGGAACTAACACAATAATGTTACAAACACACATTACTAGAAGTCACAATTATACTGTTTTCCATTCAGCAACTGCACTTTAAGAATCTACTGAAAAGAAACAATTACAGATATGCACAAATACTTAGCTAAAACAATGTTTAATATAGCTCTGGCTATGAACAGTATAAGTAAAATATCCAATAGTAGAAAATCAGTTAACTAAGTCACAATAGAAACACAATGAGACACAACTGCTATTCAACTATAGTCCTGATGAATTTGGTTTAGAAACTGCAACAATAACATGCAATTTTTCTGTTTAAAAAGAATCAAGCCTTTATGTCTCGATGGAAGGAGCTTGGAGGTTGATGCTCCTGTCCTCACAAGAAAAAAGCTGAACAAACTAAAAAACAACAACTTGCTGTTGATCCATAGGAGAATAAGGCCATAAGACAAACTGTTTCCTTCAAAATTAGACACATGTGCAGATATAGAGAATGGCGGCTTACTGGAGCAGAAGCTGGGAAACAAATTACACCGAAGCCAGATCCAAGGTATGAAAACTTAAAATGTAATTGACAAACTGCTGGAGACTCAATGTAGTTTAAGTTAAAAACTCCAAAAGGACCCAGTCTTAGGGAGGTCTCCAAACTTTCCTGAATTTTATCTCCAGGAACCTTGCTAAGTTCTCAGACAAGACCAGAGAAAAATCTCCTGCTTCAACAGGTGTAAGGGAAAAGTTCCAATACTGAAATACATCCAAGAGCACTGTGTCCTCTTTAACAGGGCTTGCCCTGAAACGAAACTATTTACCAAAGCCTTAATGACCTGAGGAAAAAAAATATAGAACTCTATCCCCTTTTAGGTTTCCTGACTCATCTAAAGAGCTTAATGTGTGTTATGTTGAGGGGTGGAGGGACTGAGAGGAATGTGTGACAGTCACATCCTAGGCACACAGACTCTGACAAACACCAAAAAAAGTGAGACCAAATTACAGACATATGAAATGTTTCCCTTCCTGTCACAGAATATATCAACAGGGAGTGGGTACATTAACAGAGGATTACAATTGAAAGAACAACTCTCAGACCTTATTTAAGAAACTGCTAAAGAAATTCAAAGAAAAGAGCAGAAATAAAAGGACATAATTTTAGCTTCTGACATCTACAGGTACAGTAAACAATAAACACAGCCTACCTTTGAAATAAAGGAACAAAAATTATCACACTAATGACCTATCTACCTCAGTTTCTTATACCTAGTACATCAAGTACGGCTTTTAATAGAAAATTACAAGGCACAGTAAAAGGAGAAAAAAACACATAAAGATTGAAGAGACTGAAGAGATAGAATGATATTCAGACATGACACAGAATTTGGAATTAACACACTAGGAATTTACAACAACTATGACTAACATCCTATGGGATCTAACAAGAAAAACAGACAACTGGTAACAACACACAGGCAATGGAACCAAAGAATGAATCAAAAAGAAATGCCAAAAATGAAAACAGTGGCATGGAAAAAAAGGATACACTTGATAATGCTTAAAAATGTAGTAATGATGAGAGAGGAGGTAAGCTCAGGATCTTTGTACTCTGCCATCTTCGTCACTCTCTACTCCAAGTTCTTTGACGTTCAAGAAGGCATTTGGAAATGGTACTGCTTTTAAGACCCGTGGTGAACACAATGCCACCAGGGCTTTCACTGCAGAGCTTGGATAGCAGACTGGTCTTGCCATAGCCTATGAAGCCTGTGTAGACCAGGTCATCCTCTGGGTATGCAGGCAGTAGTCCCTTGTAGCAGAGTGCTCTAAAACAAGATTATTTATGTATGGAAATGCCTCAGTTATCTGGAAATCAGACATCTGGCAGTCTAAGGCATCTGGAATGGCTTTGAACTCGGACACACAAAAAATGTTGTCATATATAAGTTTTGATTTTTCTTTTTTGACCTTTAATCTCTGTATTTTTTAAGCTATATTTTTATTATTCATTTCTAGTTTATTTCCATCATGGTATTAGAACATACTTTAACATGATTTTTATTCTTGGAAGTTTTAGGTGTGTTTATGACCCAGATTTGGAGAAGGGAATGGCAGTCCACTCCAGTATTCTTGCCTGGAGAATCCCATGGACAGAGCAGCCTGGCAGGCTGCAGTCCATGGGGTCTCACAGAGTCGGACACGACTGAGTGACCAGCACACATGGCCCAGAATGTATTTGGTGAATGTGATGTGTGAATTTCAGAAGAATATGTATTATATTATTGGGGAGTTAATTACTTTATCAGTAGTAATGTCTCTTTATTCCCAGTGCTGCTTCTTGCTTAATCTAAATTTAATATAGTTACTTAAACTCTTTTTGGATTATTGTATGTCTTCTTTCATTTTTGTACTTTGTGTCATTATTAAAGTTGGTTTCTTATAGAGAACATAAGGTTGTTGCTTGTTTTTTTTTACTTACTATTTTATTAGTCTATTTGTTTAGAACATTGACATATAGAGTCATTACTGATATAGTAAATAATATTTACCATATTTATTATTTACTGCATTGTTCCCCCCCCTTTTTTTTTGTTTTGCTTTTATGGCTGCCTCATATGCATGTGGGACTCTTCCCCAACCAGGGATCAAACCTGCATCCTCTGCATTGGAAGCACAGAGTCTTAACCACTGAACCACCAGGAAGGTCCTGGATTGTTTTTCTTATTCTTCGTTTCTTTTTTGTCCTCCTCTGCCTCTTTTTTAATGCCTTCTCTGGTTTTAACCAGGCATTTTGCATTCAGGTTCTTTTCCTCTTTCAAGCTATAAATTATACTTTTTAAAAACTTTTTTCAGTGGTTGCTGTAGCATTTGCAGTATAGATTTGTAAGCAATCCAGATACACTTCAAATAAAACTATACTCGTATTGTTTAACAGGTAGTATAAGTGTCATTTAACAGAATGTTTCCAGTTCATCACTTCTGTCCTTTTTAACATTCTTTCTCTCATCATTACTACATTTTTAAGCATTATCAAGTGTATCCTTTTTTTCCGTGCCACTGTTTTCATTTTTTTGCGCAAATCAAAGCTACAATGATGTATTCTCTCACCTTGTTCAGAATGACCATAATCAGAAAGTCTACAAATAATAAGTGCTGGAGAGGATGTGAAGTTCTCTTTTGAGAACCCACTTACACTGGTGTGCGCACACATGCTTGCTCAGTTGCTTCAGTCATGTAAGGCTCTCTGCGACCCCACGGACTGTGCCCACCAGGGTCCTCTGCCATGGGAAGCTCCAGGCAAGAATACTCGACTGGGTTGCCATGCCCTTCTCCAGGGGATCTTTCCGACCCAGGGTTTGAACCCATATCTCTTACATCTCCTCCACTAGCAGTGGGTTGTCATGTCCTTCTCCAAGGGATCTTCCCCACCCAGGGTTCAAGCCCGCATCTCTTACATTTCCTGCACTAGCAGGTGCCACTTGGGAAGTCCCTTAAACTGTTGGTAGGAATGCAAACAGATACAGGCACTATGGAAATAGTATGGGGATTCTTTAAAAAAAAAAAAAAAAAAAACTAGGAATAAAGCTACCATGCAACCCAGCAATCCCACTACTGGGAAACTCACTACCCTGAGGAAACCTGAACTGAAAAAGACACAGGGAGTGAAAAAGACACACGTACCCTAAGGTTCATTGCAACACTATTTACAATAGCTAGGACATGGAAGTAACTTAGATGTCCATCAACAGAATAGATAAGGAAGTTGTGGTACATACACAAAATGGAAATATTACTCAGCTAAGAAAAGGAATGCATCTGAGTCCGTTCTAATGAGGTGAATGAACATAGAGCCTATTATACAGAGTGAAGTAAGTCAGAAAGACAAAATCATATATTAACGCATAAATGTGGAATCTACAAAGATAGCATTGATAATCCTACTTGCAGGGCATCAAAGGACACACAGACATTTTGGACACAGTGGGAGAATGAGTGAGTGGGATGATTTGAGAGAATAACATTGAAACATATACATATGTAAAACAGACAGCTAACGGGAGTTCAGTGTATGACGGGATCACAAAACCAATGCTCTGTGACAAGCTAGAGGGATGGGATGGGGAAGGAGGTAGGAGGTAGTTTCAAGAGGGTGAGGACATATGTAGACCTAATGCTGATTCATGTTGATGTATGACAAACATTATCACAATACTGTAAAGTAATTATTCTCTAATTTTAAAAAACAAATTAATTAAAAAAAGAAAACTAAAAGCTGGTTCTTTGAGATAAAGTAAACTTTTAGCCAGACTCATCAAGAAAAAGCAGATCCAAATTAATAAAATCAGGAATGAAAACAGAAAAGTTACAACTGACACAACAAAACTATAAAAGATCGTAAGAGGCTACTACTACAAGCAATTTTAGGGCCAATAAAATGGAAAAAATTTCATTTCCAATCACATCAAAAACAATAGAATACCTGTAAATAAACCTAACTAAAGAGGCGAAAGACTTGTACTACAAAAACTATAAGACTCTGATGAAATAAACTGAAGATGACCCACAAAGATGGAAAGATATACGGTGTTCTTGAATTGGAAGAATTAATACTGTTAAAATGACCACACTACCCAAGGCATTTTACAGATTCAATTCAATCCCTATTAAATTACCAATGGTATTTTTCACAGAACTGAAATAAACAATTCTAAACATCATAGGGAAACATAAAAGACCCTAAAGAGTCAAAACAATCTTGAGAAAGAATACTTAGAGGAATTGTGCTCCTTGACCACAGACTATGTTACAAAAATACAGTAGTAAAAACAGTACTGTACTAGCACAAAAAAAGACACACAGGTAAATGGAGCAAGATATAAAGTCCAGAAATAAACGCCCACACCTATGGTCAATTAACCTGCTGAATTAATCTATGACAAAGGAGGCAAGAATATATACTGGAGAAAGTCTCTCCAGCAATTGGTATTGGGAAAGCTGGACAGCTATATGCAGAAGAATTAAATTAGAACATTCTCTAAAATCATATACGAAATAAGTTCAAAAGAGTTAAAGAGGAAAACATAGGCAGAACACTCTTTGACATAAAATTAGCAACAATATTTTTTGGATCTCCTAGAGTAATGGACTTCCCTGGTGGCTCAGATGGTAAAGCGTCTGCCTGCAATGTGGGAGACCCAGGTTCAATCCTCGGGTTGTGAAGATCCCCTGGAGAAGGAAATGGCAACCCACTCCAGTACTCTTGCCTGGAAAATCCCATGGGCAGAGGAGCCTGGCAGGCTACAGTCCATGGGGTCCTGAAGAGTCAGACACAACTGAGGGACTTCACTTTCACTTTCAGAGTAATGGAAATAAGAGCAAAAAAAAAAAAAAAAGATACCTAATTAAACTTAAAAGCTTTTGCACATCAAAGGAAACCATAAACAAAATGAAATGACAAGTGGACTAAGAAAATATATTTGCAAATGATGGAACTGACAATGGATTAACTTCCAAAATACATAGCACAAAAAAAACAAATAAACAAAAAACCCAGTCAAAAAATAGGCAAAAGACCTAAATAGACGTTTCTCCAAAATCGGTACACAGATCGCCAACAGGCACACGAAAAAATGCTCAACCCAGTCAACTGTTAGAGAAATAAAATTCAAACTACAGTTTATGAGCTATCACTTTATGGAGAGATAGGCACAATAAAGGACAGAAACAGTATGGACCTAACAGAAGCAGAAGATATTAAGAAGAGGTGGCAAGATACACAGAAGAACTATACAAAAAAGATCTTAATGATCCAGATAATCACGATGGTGTGATCATTCACCTAGAGCCAGACATCCTGGAGTGTGAAGTTCAAGCGAGTCTTAGGAAGCGTAAAATTGAACAAAGCTAGTGGAGGTGATGGTTGAAGTATTTCAAATCCTAAAAGATGTTGTTAAAGCACTCATTATGCCAGCAAATTTGGAAAACTCAGCAGTGGCCACAGGACTGGAAAATGTCAGTTTTCATTCCAATCCCAAAGAAGGGCAATGTTAAAAGAATGTTCAAATTACTGCACAAGTGCACTCATTTCACATGATAGCAGAGTAATGCTAACACTCCTTCAAGCTAGGTTTTAACATTACGTGAATGAGAACTTCCAGATGTACAAGCTGGATTTTGAAAAGGTAGAGGAACCAGAGATCAAAATGCCAACATTCACTGGATCATAGAAAAAGCTACAGAATTCCAGAAAAACATCTACTTCTGCTTCATTGACTATGCTAAAACCTTGACTGTGTGGATCACAACAAACTGTGGAAAATTCTTCAAGAGATGGGAATAACAGACCACCTGACCTGCCTCCTGAGAAACCTGCATGTAGGTCAAATAGCAACAGTTAGAACCAGATATGGAATAACAGACTGCTTCCAAACTGAGAAAGAAGTACGTCCCGGCTTTATATTGTCACCCTGCTTATTTAACTTCTATGCGGAGTACGTCATGTGAAATGCCGGGCTGGATGAAGCACAAACTTGAATCAAGACTGTGGGGAGAAATATTAGTAACCTCAGATATGCCGATGACACCATCTTTATGGCAGAAAGTGAAGAGAAATTAAAGAGCCTCTTGATGAAAGTGAAAGAGGAGAGTGAAAAAGCTAGCTTAAAACTCAACATTCAAAAAATGAAGATCGTGGCATCAGTTCCCATCACTTCATGGCAAATAAATGGAGAAACAATGGAAATAGTGACAGATTTCATTTTCTTGGGCTCCAAAATCACTGAGACCGGTGACTGCAGCCATGAAATCAAAAGACGCTTGCTCCTTGGGAAAAAAAAGCAGAGACACTACTTTCCTGACAAAGGTTCATACAGTCAAAGTATAGTTTTTCCAGTAGTCATGTACAGATGTGACAGCTGGACAATAAAAAAGGTGGAGCACGGAAGAATTGATGCCCTTGAACTGTGGTGCTGGAGAAGACTCCCTTGAATAGCAAAGAGATCAAACCAATCAATCCTGAAGAAAATCAACTCTTATTATTCACTGGAAGAACTGATCCTGAAGCTCCAATATCTAGCCACCTGATGCGAAGAGCTGACTCACTGGAAAAGACCCTGATGCTGGGCAAGATTGAAGACAGGAGGAGAAGACAACAGAGCATGAGATGCTGATGGATGGCATCACCAACTCAATGGACACGAGTCTGGGAGATGGCGAAGGACTCAGAAGCCTGGCATGCTGCAGTTCATGGGGTTGCAGAGTTGGACACACCTGAGTGACGGAAAACGAGTTATCACCTCACACAGGTCAGAATGGCTATCAACAATAGTCTACAAAAAATAAATGTTGGAAATGGTGTGTAGAAAAGGGAACCCACTTACATTGTTTGTGGGAATGTAAGTTCCACAGCCAGTATGGAGAACAGTATGTAGGGTCCTTAAAAAAGTAAAAATAAAGTTACTACATGATCCAGAGATGTCACTTCTGGGTGTATTTCCAGAAATATCATGTATCACGGGGATCTGCATATTAAAACAACAATCTATACCTGTTAGAATGACTAAATCCAGAACTTCCCATTGGTGAAGTGGATAAAAATCTGCCTACTAATGTTGAGGACACTGTTCGATCCCCAGTCTGGGAAAACTCCACATGTCTAGGAGCAACTAGGCTTGTGGCCCACAACTACTGAGCCTATGTGCTGCAACTACTAAAGCTCAGGTACCCTAGAGTCCACACGTCTAGAGCCTGTGATCCACAACAATAGAAGCCACTGCAATGAGAAGTCCACACACCACAATGAAGAGTAGTCCCTGCTTGCCACAATTAGAGAAAGCACAGCCAATAAATAAATAAAATGACTAAATCCAAAACAATGGATTGTTTGTATCAAATGCTAGGATGACATGAAGTAATTAGAATTCTGATTTACTGCTGCCTGGAATGCAAAATGGTAGGTACACTCACTTTGGTAGGCAGTTTGGCAGTTTCTTATGAAACTAAATGTACTCATCACATAATCTAGCAATCAGGAACGTTAGTATTTCACCCAGGTGAGCTGAAGACTTTTGTCCACAAAAAGACCTGCATCTGAATGTTTATGACAACTTCTGTCATAAACGCCAAAATCTGGAAGCACCAAGATGTCCTTCAGTGGGTATATGGATAAACAAACTGTGATACATCCATCAGATGAAATATTCAGTGCTAAAATGAACTGAGCTATCAAGTCATGAAAAGAAATGGAAAAACTTGGGAGGCATATTGCTAAGGGAAAAAGCCAACCTGAAAAGGGTAAACACTGTATAATTCCAACTATATGACAATTTGGAAAAAGCAAAACTAGGGAGATCATGAAAAAATCATTAGTTGCCAAGAGTTCAAGGCATGAATGGGAGCATAGAACACAGGGGCTTTTAGAGAAGTTAAACTATTCTGTATGATACTGTCAGAGCAGATATATGTCATTATCCATTTTGTCAGAACCCATATTGTTCAGTTCAAAGGGGGATCCTTAATGTAATCTATGAACTTTGATTAATAATAATGTGCCAATACTGGTTCATCAATTGCAACAAATGTACCACACTAAGGTAAGATATTAATAATAAAGGAAACTAGGTTATAGTTAGATGAGCAGGGTGAGTGTGGCTATATAGCAATTCACTGTACTCTATAAGAAAACACCAGGTGGGAATACAATCTTATAAAAGATTTGTGAAAATGAAATGTAAGCACAAAAGCAGTCTTAAGTCAGTAAGACAGATAATCTATAAAATGAAGTTAAAAAAAAATGTACAGGCAAAATCTGCTTTAGCAGATTGTGACCCTACAGGAATATTTGCAAAACAATGAATGGTAATTCAAGGGAAATGCTAGCTACTTTAAAACTACTTTAAAGCTACTTTAAGATTAATTCATCTGTTTGTTGTTGTTTTTAAAAATCAGATGCTTGAAGAGCATTTATATAGGGAAAGTGGAATTCTTTTATTATTTTATTTTAAAGAGAAGTAACACTGATCAAGGCATTATTCAGGAACACAGCTCTCAGAGGCTGGCAGATTTCTGTAATATAAAGCAAATAAGTATCATATTATTTTATACAAGTATGTAATACAGTGGAAAGATGCTAGCTAAATGTTATTTCTTTTAAAAGTATACAAAACTCTATAATCCAGTTTTGTTAATAAATGTACAGAAACAGGTAAAAAAATACTGAAATAACATATATCAACATCTTAACAGAATTATTTATAAGTGTAGAGATTATACATGAATTTCATTTTTTACTTTTACACTGAATGTATATTAATTTTGGGGAATTTAAAAAGTAATCATGTTGTATACTTAAGTAATGTATATTACAATTTGAGTATACAAACTAATCAGTAGTAACTGTAACAACAAAATTTTAACTTTTAAAAAGTATGTCACATAAAATTATTTCAACATAATTTTTTAAATACATTATGCCAAGAGACATTGCATCAAAGTGGTGCTATAATACACCTGGACATAATATAAACCAACAGGTTTTAGAGAAAATATTTTAGGTATTTACTCATTATAAAGTAAGTTGATGTAGATATATATGGAACTATTAGGAGAAGTGATTATTTTAAGAGAGCAGTATAAGTTGACATTTCTGGGTCATCCATATAAAAAGCGTGCTTTTATACACTGTGGAAAGATTAAGGAAAACTGAAAATGTGTATGAGTGTGCCCAAAGAAAACTAACACACTTAGAATTTTAATCTTGCCAAATCTGACTTCAACCTTCATACTTCATTAGACAAAATGTCATAGTATTGTCAATTCCAGTATTAATGAAAGAAGCAGTATAAAATACAAAAGACAAAGACTTTATTGGAGTTGAAGAGGGAGAAAGAGAACTATGTGAGATTAAGGGGAAAATATCATTAAAAAACTAGCAATCTCAACACATGCTTGTGTGAAGATAACTATCTAAGCCACACTAGGAGTGAAAAGGGGGAAACAAATTGAAATAAAAGAATGGGGAATGTGAGAGTGAAAGTGTTGGTTGCTTACTCATGCCTGACTCTTTGCAATCCCACAGACTGTAGTCCTCCAGGTTCCTCTGTCCATGGAATTCTCCAGGCCAAAAACATTGGAGTGGGTAGCCATTCACGTCTTCAGGGGATCTTCGTGATCCAGAGATTGAACCTGGGTTTCCTGTACTGTAGGCAGATTCTTTACCATCTGAGCCACCAGGGAAGCCAACTATCTATTCCAGGTTTCATCTACCTCCTAGTTTATAATGTTCAACTCATATCTTATTTTCCCATTAAAGCATTAGTACAATGTACAAAGCTATCTAGACTCATCAGCCAATCTTGTTCAAATAAGATAAACATATAACATGGCCAGTATTTTAGTTTGGGTTAAAATTCATTGACAAAACCATCTCCAAAAGGCCTGCAGTGCTAAACGGTCAAAATTAAGCAGAAGCCCTTACTCCACTCCATCAGAAGACAAGTGGTTCCAGAGAGGATAATACAGAAGGATCCTACATTAAGAGACAGCAGGCATGGTACAGGGTGAGAATATCAAAGAATTAAAAAAAAAAAAAAAAAAGAATGTTGAGATTCCTGAGCTCTGTTGTCACCTCGTTCTCAGAGCACTGGAAGTCAGGCTTATACTGCGGAGCCAAGAGGCAATACTGACTTTTAGAACTGGATACTTTCTCCTTTGTGAGTGGCTGCCCTATGCATTGTAGGATGTTCAACACCACCTGCAGCATCTAGTGGTTTTCAATAGCAACCCATTTCTGATAACCAAATGTGTCTGAGACACTGACAAATGTCTTGGGGAGATCATATTGAAACAGCTGAGAACCACTGACTCTGAGGCAGAAGATTAGAAAATCCTTCTTGTTGGACTCTTACTAGCCCAAGAGAAAAAAACTTCCAAATACCTGAAGAAATTTTAAGAAAATTGATATCTGGGTTTCCCTCCCAAATTTGTCCCAGCCAAATCTTCCCATAGTGAAAACCATCAACAGCTAGCAAACTTTAGCTAAGTTAAGAGAGGCATGAAATAGGTTTCCAATGTTCCTTACAAAAATTTGAACACAATCAAGGATCACAACAGAGCCGAGGAAAGCCTCTAAAGTGAGACTAAAATACATCAACACAAAGAATAACTTAGAAAACACAGAGTGTGCTGGGAGAAATAAACCTCAAAACAAAACTTTAAATCCATAAAGAGAAAAAAATACTAGAAATGCTGGGGGGGGGGGGAGGGGGGCGGGACAAAGATCAAAAAATGGTACTGAAAATCAAAAAAACAATAGGAGAAATGAAAGTCTCAAGGTTTTAAAAATCAAGTAAATTTCCGAGAAAGTGTAAAGCAAAAAAACTGGAAAATGAAAAATGGGAGAAAGAAATAGGTCCAGTAGTACAATGTCTAATTGCAGGTACAAAAAACACTGAGGTAAGAAAATTACAGAAAATGAATCAGAAACCTTAGAGCTGAGGGATACAGGTTGCTAGGCTGAAAGAACTCATGAAATGCATATAAATTTCTATGGACTCATAAATTATCTCACATTACTGTGATGTTTCAGAACACTGTATAGAACAAACAGAAGAATCTATAAGCTTCAAACAAAAAAGGTTGCAGAAGCTTCCACA
The DNA here is from genome assembly GCF_023699985.2 of Odocoileus virginianus. Taxonomy (NCBI): domain Eukaryota; kingdom Metazoa; phylum Chordata; class Mammalia; order Artiodactyla; family Cervidae; genus Odocoileus; species Odocoileus virginianus. The sequence goes on along the minus strand of NC_069686.1, from coordinate 39,003,219 downwards.
GGGGAGAAGAAAGTGAAATGCAGCATTAAAAACAAGAATGGAGTCAAATTTTTATCAAACACTAAGAGTTTCTCCTCAAATCTGAAGAGAAACATTACCAATTTAGAATACTACATCCAGTCCAACTAACAGAGTATACAGTAAACACAATTTTAGGAACATAAGGCCTCACAACATTCAATTCTCAAACAGCCAATAAATTTTTGAAAAACTGCTCCAACCCATTAACAATCAGGAACTGCAAATTAATAACACAAAGTTACTTTCATCAGATTGGCAAAAACAAAAACTACCAACTGTTTTCAAAACTGTAGAAAAAAGGATCTATCATACATTGTTGGTGGGAGTATAAATTGATATATTCACTTTGAAAAGTTTGGCATAATCTACATTCTGCAGAAATGCATGCTACGTATATAAAATGCATGTGTAAGATTACACAGAGTTGTACTATTTCTAAGTGCTAAAAACTAGCCACAATACAAATGTTCATAATACTAGACTAGTTAGATTAATTGTGTATGTTCACAAAAAGACTTACTACACTATACTTACTTATAAGCATTACTATCAGCAATGAAAATACATGAACTAGACCTACAGGACTGACTGAAAATGATACATAACATGTAATTCAGTTACATACAGGCTATTTAAAAAAAACAAAAAAAAAGGCAAAACCAATGTATATTGTTTAGGAATCCTGACAAAGGTGGTTAAAAAATACTTGAAATAAAAGTGAAGGGAACAGCAATGTTCTAATTCTGCAATGTTTTTGATACAGAATACTGTGTTCACAATTATTCATTATACTGTATATTTGTGGCTTGTGCATTTTCCCACATTCTGTTTACTAATCATTAGAACTAATCATATTTTATAACTATGATTTGTACACTCTTTTGCACATTTAGTATTTTGTCACAAAAAAACGATTTAAAGTTTATTATCTACGGCATTTTTATGGGTCTGCTAAAATTTTTTTGTTCTAAAGTGTCATATATTTGGTTTCAATAGAAACAAAACTTTGAGGCACCAGAGTCCAGTTTTTATTCCATTTGACAGGATTACTGCACACACATAAAGTGGTAAAAGCACTAGTCAGTGGTGCATAAACAAAATTCACTGTCAAAACATACAAGAAGAATAAGCAGTAACTTTAACTGACAGCATACCCTAAAAAAAAATCACTACAGAATTAAGTAATACAAATACAATAAACATGAGGAATTTCAGAGTCTTGGTTTTAGAAAATACATACATGAGTGATAGTCTTTCAATGCACGTTTACAAAAAATTATAACTGAAAGACTGTAATGGTTTTAGTTATGATTGTATGGACAAAATGTGAGAAAGAAACGGTGCTATTTTACTCAAAAAAATTAATGAAAACCCGTCTTTTTTAAACACTCTGAATTAACATGAGGGAAACATTACTTCCAGCAAAAACAGTAGCATTTGAGAAATCAACGGTTCTAAATCTGAGGCTAGTAACCAAAGAAACTAAAAACATCCTTTAAAAAATCTCGCATATACACTACAGAAAGGGAAAACTTTGATGATGTCCCTTCTCTGTCAACGATAACTAAGACACAGTATCAAGAATTACACAATTCCATACCCTCCTTCTGAGAAATGCCACAGGCATTTTGTTGCGGAAACAACGCAAGACACGGAGGGAAATTCTACTGAAGAACCAACTGCCAGCTTGCTCCCTCCTCAAAGCCACTCCAGAATTCCTGGGAGGTTAACGAAGTAAGGACTGAAGATAGTAACACCCAATATAAACGATACATGCAATGGCAGAAGTTGTCAAAATTCACACAGCTTATTTCTCTCCCTGGACAGGTGCCCCACTCTGAGGGGAAGAAGCAGTTAACAGAGTCATCTGCTGAGGGTTCTGAGATCTCATTTCTCTCTTACACCTGGACCATCACATTTCTCACCATCACCGAGTGTAGTCAACACATGCCACAGATTTAGGTTCTTGAGCTCATCTACGCTCCCTACGCTCGTCCAGGATTAGCCACCGGCTGGCTCAGAGGGAAGCCACGAGACGGAAGGAGCCCGCCTAGATTCCGGCCTGCCTGGCCTAGACAAGCCTGCCCCCCTTCCCGCATTCCCAGTCTCCAAAGCGTTCCGTCCTCTCCTTTTCGATTCGCCTTTCGCCACAGGCGCCCAAGGCTTTCGTTCTGAGGCTAGTCCACTCCAGATTACCTCTCATGGAAAAGTTATCTCTTACCAGGGCAGAATGAGATTCCGGAGACGGCAGGAATCGCTTCACAGGCTCCTCTCGCAGCGTTCTCTGCTCTGCTTCACCTGCAGCTGCCAACGAATTCACCAAGACTCCCGGCATGCCCCGCGCAGGCACCGCCTCCCTACCCCGCCCCTCTCCCGCCCAAGCACGTGACCTCCTTTCGCCTCCGTCCACGCCCACTTCCGTTCCTCCACTTTCCCTTAGGAGGGAGGAGGGGACTGGGGGTGTTAAAGAGTAGCGACTTCCTCCTACTCTCCGCCCCCGCCTCTCTACCCCCTGCTACAATGTCTTCCGGGTCGCGATCGCCTCGGAGCCTTCTGGGAAACCATCTCATTTCCTCCCCTCCCCCTCCTCCTGCCTTCAACCAACCAGCCTCCCGTCAGAGAGGGACATGCGCAGTGAGTGCCTCCCGTCTCTTCTACCCGAACCCCCCTCCCCCCCCAAGCAGAGAGACCCCAGCAGCAGCAGCAGCTGATGATGAAGAGAGAGGCAGTGGCAGAGGGGGGGCACCTTTTATTTCTATTTTTAAAGGGACAGGACACTAATTTTACCCCACTTCAACCTTGAATTGAGGGGGGTGGGGGGAAGGCGGCTGAGTTCCTTCCCCCACCCTCCAGCCCTGAGACCTGAGAGGGGGATTGAGCCTGAGAGAGAAGGAGAAGGAGTTTCTTCTTCTTCGAAAACCCCCATCCACGACTCCTACCCCCTCACCCCTCCACTAGCCTCTCTCCCGAGCCCCCTCCATCCTCCTCCTCTTTGGCCGTGAGAGGAGAGAAAGAGACCAAAAGCCTCTTAGCAACACAGACCCTTCTCTGCTGTTGCTGCTGCTGCTGCTGCTACTGCTGCTGCTGCTTGGCCCTGGCTGGAGACATCTCACTACACCCAGGAGCAGCCACTTCCCCAGCTCTCCTCCTCCTTCGCCTCCTCCTCCTCCTCCACTCCCCCCCCCCCCTTTATTACCCTTTGTGTCATCCTCCACAGCTCCAGGGAAGGCACTCAAAAGTGGGGGGCAGAAAAGGTAAGTGTGTCTGTGGGGGCTTCATTGCCTTCCTCTGGCTCTGACTTTAACTCCGGGGCAACAGTAGCACCAAACCACATACGCAGTGGAGCTCCGGGGTGAGGAGGGGGTGGTGCTGGGGGGGGTGGTGAAGGAGGGGTTGGAGTGGGGAGGGGTGTGTGAGGTGGGTGCCCATCCTGTCAGAGGAGGAAGGGCACTTTTTATTTTTATTTGCTGTTGTCAAAAGTGGTTTCTCTCCTCCAGCTAACATCTGATTGTGTCTTGCTCCAGTGGGGGAGAATACAAAAACAACCCCCTCCTTCCTCCAATGAGGCGCCAGGGAAAGACAGAAAGAGGCACACTTTCTAGATGTCACTTTAAAAAAATCATTTGGAGAGCTTTTTTCCTTTTTCCCTAGGAAAAGCTCCACTGCATTTGTTTCTGAGTGGGAAAATGTCGGGATCTGGATTGTATCGGAACTGCTTATCCATTTGTAGACCTGAGTGTTTTCCCCTTTTTGGTTCTGTATGTGATTTGGATATTGACTTCAGTGTTGGAACAGACTTGATTGGCTTTTGCTTCCTGGGTTTAATTTTCCTTTTTTTCGTTTTGTCTGACTTGCATAGAAAATTTCAAATTTTTGGTTGATAGAGGCCTTTGGTTAGGTTTTGACTTGTATTATTGCTTTTTTTGTTTGATGTTTGTTTCATATATCAGCATATTAAAGTTAAAAGCTTAAAATGCTTTAAGTTAAATATCACTGGTATTGTTTCTCCCTATATACATTCGTGATACTTATTTTACATAAGATGAGAATATTATCTATTTCATAATTAATCTGAGTATTTTTCTAATCTTTGTAACTTGTCTGAACAAGTAATCCCCATTGAAAACTTTTATGTTGTTCTGACTTCATGGAAGGCCAAACCTCTCCATCAATAGTTTGCTGGATTGGTACCACTTGCAGTTTTAACTGAATTATTTATTTACTGTTGTAAATTGAGATGAGTTTTTCATCTCTGGGGGGTACTGAACCAAATTGCTCACTATATGTGAAAGGATTCAAATTCCTAAAATGTTTTCATGAGTCAAGGAAATCATGATGGTATAGTTAGTACATGCATTGTAGTGAGATATAATGAGATATAAATTGAAAGACAAATCAGATTTAGGTTTATAGAGGAACAGTCTTGATAAAAATAACTATTTTTCATTTTTACATGATATGTTCTCAGTGAATGGTTTTCAAATTCAGTACTGTATTTTATTTCAGAAATGCTAGAAAGTATGTTTCTGATGTAGGCCTTTTACTAGGGCTTACATTAGAAAGTGGTATTTTGTTTCATATGTACATTTCTTTATCCTTTCCTTAAAGATGGATGCACACATTCACACAGTCTTTCTCTCTCTCTCACACACGCACACACATACACACCCTTTTCTTATAACTGCATTGGTATCTCTGATCCCATAATTTATGTCAGCAAAAAATATTCTCCTGTAAAGTAGCAATTTTGTGATCAGACTGGCAATGTGAAAACAGCAATTTGATCAACTAGAAAGGATTGAAGAAAAATAAATCTAGAAGGATATTTGACAAATATTAGAAAGACACAATAATACTTATAATTTTTTAATTTTCTTGATGGTAAAGCGAAAACACAATATATTTACACTTTAGAGACAGGAAAGCATTGCATATGTAGAAGCTTGTTCTGTAAAATTTTAATTACCAACTGTGTGCAAAAGTAGACATTTACACAGGGGAAGGAAAAGCTGTGTAGCAATAAACAACATGGTCCTGATTCTCTCCTTTCTGTTGTGAATCTGAACAATTTCTTACCTTTCTGTGAGGTGTAATTGGTGTCCTTTGGCAGAAATCTGTGCCAAGTTCAAGTTTGTCTCCCAATAATAGTATTTCAGATCCACCTAGGATTTCTTGTCCTCACCTTAATACCTCAGCAACCTTAACATAGAAGACGGAAGTAGAACATAATGAAGAAATAACTTTTAAGTAAAGTGAATTGAGTAGGTTATTGGGGTGGTAGTTTCCCAGTAGGCAGCTGAGAGAAAATTTATACCTTGATTATAATACTTTCACTTACTTTCTGTTTTTATTTGAAAACATTTCTTATTCTACCACCCTCAGGGTAACCCTATATGGTTTGAAGATTCTAGACTGCCTCTAAGTTGAATAATGACTTACCTTTAAAAAAGCTGTTTATAAAAAAAAAAAACAAATAAATAATAAATTAAAAAGCTGTTTATTTTTTTATGGCTTATTTATTAAGTATTAAAATATATTTTAGAGTTGTAAGTTTCATGGAGGTGATATCTTGGAGGTCAGTTTGTCCAACTCTTCATTTTCCATATTGTGGGAGTTCAGAGAGTTGTAGAAGCTTACACAGAGTTCTAAGGCCTGTAAGTGGACAGCACATGGACCAGAGAACTCTGGTCCCTTGACACTCACTAAGCTACACTATCTTATTTTCTTTTATCAGGAATAAAACTATCATGCACATGACACTTAAGGGTTTTATATGGGGTCATATTCTAGGAATATTAAATAGCTGTAAAGCTGTAATTTTGTCCATTTACAATTCAGTAATTATTGATTTTTTTTTTTAGGGGGTACTGATTTTTCTCATTGTCAATTGTGACTGTTTGAGAATTATTTCAGTTTTCCCTCATGGTTATTTCCCCCCCTGCACTTATAGTTAATCAGTGAATATACTTCTAACTCCTGTATTAAGCTATCTATATATATCTATATCTATGTGAAAAATGCATAGTGTATTATAAATGCTTTTTTATGATTCTTGCTCTTTGAACTACTTTAAGACTAAGTTTTTTTTTTCTTGTTAGTACTTATATCCCCCACAGCACAGTGTTCAGTACACAATAGGCCCTAATGGCTGTTTGTCATATTTGATATTATAATTAAACGTATTTGAATTTCTTGACTCTTAGATGTAGAATTTCTTCATATTCTTCCTTTTTGCTTTCCTTCCTGCTACAGCATATTCACTACCATGATTTTTTTTCTTTATCTTTACTATGGTTCTCACTTTTTCTAGTGGCCAAATTAAATCCTGTTAACAAATAGTACTCATAAGAAATGAAAACGTTCTGTACAGGATGCAGTTTGACAAAAGTGATTTATTTTAAATAAGGGATTAAAAAATTTCCAATTAAGAGTGTACTAGCAAATGTTCTGGATATACTTAAATTTCATTTCATTGAATAACTGGCAGAATAGGTTATTGGAATGATTAGCCTGCATTTACCAGCTCTATAAAGCAACTGTAACTTAGGTGACGTGTTTCCCTTTGTTTTTTTCGGTCCTTACCCAGACAATTACCAACTTTCCAGTTTTCTGTGGATATGAAGATTATTCCTAGTCATCAGTGGGACCCCAGGAAGTCAGCCAGAAAGCCTATGTGCAACTTATGAACCTTTGCAAACTTGTCTGTATTTTGAATGTACGTGCAAAACAGATTGTATTCACTCATTAAACGTTTATCGAGTATCTAATGTACGTCAGGCACCATGCTAGGCATCTGAGAAACAAGGATGGGTCCCTACAGTTTGTGGAAGGTATCTTAATTGTGTTATACAGGTGTATTGGTCATATCTTTATTTGATGTTTCTACCTAAATTAATTTTATGAACTAAATGGATAGTGCCAGGTAGAAAAATGCATGTTTAAAAAGGCTATTGCTGTATTTTATTAGAACAGACTAAAGAAAAAAATTTGCACTTAATACTGTATTCTGGAGATTTCTATTCTGTATATAATTCAGTAATTTTAGACCATAACAGTAGTGTATATGGCTATCACTTCTGATATTTTTTTACTATATACTTTTCTTTGAAGGTGACCAACACCATTCATTAAAGTATATATTTTTTACTAAATTATCACCCATCCTAAAAACCCAACTCTCTAATCTTAAACATTTTTTCCTTCTAAAGTAACTTTCTCTTTACGTCTCATATAAGAGGTTATCTTTCATGGTTCATTGGAAGACATTGTACATTATCGTTTTGAGCATTTAGTTATTTTCTACTGTAGTTTAAATTGTCAGTATGATTTAGTTAAAATGGAATAATTAATTGGCTTCCCTGGTAGCTCAGATGATAAAGAATCTGCCTGCAATGTAGGAGACCAGGGTTCCATCCCTGGTTCTGGAAGATCCCCTGGAGAAGGGAATGGCAACCCACTGTAGTATTCTTGCTTGGAGAATTCCATGGACAGAAGTCTCTGGGGTCACAAAGAGTCGGATATGACTGAGCAACTAACACACACATACCATTTAGGAGTTTTGGAATTTTTAACGTGTACTTCATGTATTTCTCCAATATCCTCATAAGAAACTTCCCAGTTCTAGTTTTAAATCAGTTGCAGTTTTTAACCTTTATATGTGACATCGTTTCTAGTACCTTAGTCAAATGAGTTCTTAGTTGAATGATTTCTTAGAAACAAAAAACAGTATCTTAGTTCTGTCATAGTTTTTAATATATAAATTTAAAAGCATGTTAGAGATTTCCTGGATTTCCTTTGCTCTTATATACCTTTTAGAATAATACTTTTTCACTAGTTAAAAAAAGGAGGGGATCCCCTGCTGGGTACAGTATTTTGTGAAGGTAAATAGATTTATGAGGGTCAGTCAATTCTGATCTCTTTCACATTCATTCTTAATTTTCTGTTTTAGTAATAATTATAAAACTTACCATTCATTTTAACTGACTACCACTGTGAAAAATATTATTAATCTTGGTCAGTCCTTAAAGTGGTCCTGTGAACTTTGTAACATTGTCTCCATGTTATAAATGAGGAAACCTATTAGTAATAAAACAACAACAAAAGCCCTGTTAGCAGCAAAATATTCCATCATGGTAAATTCATGACACTTTCTAATTAAAGACACAATCATAGTAAAGAATTTTTATCAGTCAGTAAGTACTCTGGTAAACATTAGTAAAATTATGGCCCCAGTAGCTTGTTGATAGGACAATGGAAATTTTCTCAAAATTTGTAAGGACAGGAAAACAAACCAAAAAAACCCAGTTCTTTATAAGGAACGTAGATGCAGATACTTGGAAATAAAATATACGTAGAGTCAGTCTTCTCATCATACAGCAAGAATGACACTTAGACCTTCTAGATATTGAACTTCCTTTGTTTTGCATGGAATTAAATTTAGCATTTTGTTTCATGAAGTTTGGAGGTTTCAACAATTTGTGATACAGTGAATATTTACTATAAAAATTTTTATATAACTTGATAATGGAAAACTTATAAACAAAACAGTTTATATTGCCTAATGTTTTGGTATGTATATATGTGTACTTTCTGTACCCTCTATCTTATAATATTTTTCATAATTACTACATGATGAATATAGGATGAAGTTTAACATACTCTTTTTAGTATTGCTTAAAGTCAAATTTTTTTGATGTAAGAATGTATGACTTGGATTCTCTAGATGCCCAAATTATTATGTAGTTGTTCTTTAAAGCAGCTACTGAATTAAGATCCAGCTAGCAAAGTTGATTTTTATATCCTTTACTTTTAGGAGAAAAAAAATAATTTAAAAAATCATATCTTATTAATCAAGTAACTTTCATATCCATCCTAAGTAATGCAATTCATTCTGTATGCTTACATTAACTCTATTATCCTATAAATATTATACCAATGCATTATGACCAGTAGAATTTGGAAATATTTTTAAATGCAATAGAACTGTTCTATGTCATCTGTTATTCTTCAGAAAGAAGCTTTATAATAAATGTGATTTATTGCTTTTAAACTAATCTAAATAATTGGTGGGAGTGAAAAAAAAATCTATGGTTCTAAATAATCTCCTTTAGATAACCTACAGGTGATTCAGTTAGTTGAAAGTAGAGATTCTAACTCTTTAGCATTTCTCTTTGAGGTATTTCTATATCATGTAAGATTTTAGAGGTTGAAATGACTCAGTATAACTCTTCAGATAGACACAGGGTGAACTAGGCTTAACGTATGTTAAGGTTTATCTTCTAATGTAGCTAGACAGAAAAGAAAATCACTAATGATACCATACATGGTGAAAAGCATACAGTTCAGAGTTGGTTAAAATTCTGATTTGAGTTCTTACTTGGCTTGACCTGTGTAACCTTTTCTTAAGAGAACTTGTAATTAAATTCTGTGATTTTTCCTTGTATTCATAGCTGTTGTTTTCTACGCCTTGATTCCAGAAGTATCTACTACTCTGTTGACCACCGATTGATATAATCCATACATTCTTAATATCTCTAATATCTAAAAATAATAATCTAGGTTCACTGGTGTTGGAGGAGGGAAGTATTCCACATTCAACAAAACGTGTTGATTTTTACATAGCTTCTTTACTGATCTAAAAAGTACACTGATCTAAAAAGTATATGTTATGTAAAACAGAAAAGATTTTTACTTATTTGGGTATTTATCATACCAGTGGTATTTGTAGCTGGTAAGAGCTTTCTGATATACAGTGAACTGAACACTGTACTGAATATTCAGTGAATACAGTGAACATTCAAACTTCAATTAATGATAAATAAAGTTGTCATTACTGAATATTAAGTAACATCAAAATAGGAGAAATCAAATACATATTCCAGTAATGACCGAAATTTAGAGGTTGTTTTTTAGCATTATTCCAAAGTCATTTTCCTTCTTCTGCATTCGTCACACTGGAGTTTGTGCAGAAGGATTTCTTGGCCATTTTGGAGACTGTAATCTAGTTAAAAGGTTTGTTTATGCTTCCCATCTCTGTTCTGCTGATGGTATTAGAATGCAGGCCAGAGCCAGACATCTAACTGTTTATAACATTCAAACTTCAATTAAAGCTACAGTGTTCAGTTCACTGTATATCAGAAAGCTCTTACCAGCTACAAATACCACCAGTAATCATGGCAATGATTTTGTGTGGCCATCGGCCTTCCTAAATCATGCCAATCCTTACAAATTCCTGTTTTATTTAGCAAGTATTAACTTTTAATTATTTTATAGAAGTGTAAAAATGAACTGTATTTTCTTCTACAAGTACTATAGCATTTCCTTTTAACAATCTTTTTTGATAATAAAACCTAACAGCTTATATTATTGCACATCTTATTTAAGTGATCCAGGTTAGCTTTTTCTAAGATTAGTGAATTTTTAGTAGGTGTTCATTTTGCTATCCACTTGATTTGACTCCTGTTTCTAGTTTGAAGAATATAATATTATTTGGTCTGTTAAAAAACAAAACTATCAGTCACATTACTACAGTTTTCTTATATATATGAGAGGAGACTAGATCTACATAATACAGATTTTAATCTCATATTGCTTTTCTGGTCTGCTGCTCTTACCGTTTGTGGTTTCTGTGTTTTCAGTATGATGATAAACTGTTTTTAAAGTTTTCTTTAAGCTGGTAAGAATTCTCTGAAAACAGTTTTCAGCAGCTTCTCTGTTTTTTGTACAACGAGTCAGAAAATGAATTGTGTATTTGTCTAGTTTTTCTAATTAGGCAGATTTGCTATATTATATTGCTTTTGCTTTTTATAAAGGTAAATTTTAGTTTTTATTAATTTTAAGCCTTGATTTGCTAAGTGTATATATTCTTTATGTATATACATATATTTTTATTAAAATATAAATTTATAGATTTAAACATTTTAGGAATGATGAAAAATGATATTAAATTGAATGAAAACTTGCTGCAACGCTCTTAAAATAAGCAACATTACAATGGAAAAAGCTGCGTTACTCATTTTCCTTGGCACTGAAACTAATAATCCATTCATTTTGGAATATTACAGGGTAGGAAGTTAGGAAATACTACCTATGATGTCTAAAGATAAGTGCTAACAACAGTCATGCAAAATTTGACTTGTGGGCTACAAACCTGGAAAGATCGCTAAAGCTAAACTGAAACCAAGTCACAGAATAATGTGCATATTATGATTCCATTTGTGTAAAAAAAAAAGATTAACATGTATACAACATATAAAAATATATTTGTACACATGTAACACAATGTTGTTGCATATATTTTTATAAAATGAAAAGTTGTGTAAAATATATGCTTTATAGTTATGTAAATATATTAAGAAATGTTCTAAAAAATATGTACCAAATTGATTCCTTAGTTTATAGAAAGTATGTGTGTGGAATGCTGGAAGGTGAACAATTCTTAACTGTTTGGCATACTTTAGTATTCTCTCTCTTTAGTCGCTAAGTCGTGTACAACTCTTGGATTTGCTTTTAAGAATCAGCTCATAGGCATGTACTGATTTTATAATGGAATTTAATTTTTTAAAAATTTTTTGCTAATTTTATGTATTAAAGGATAGAGAAAAAGAATGACCCAGGAAAATTGCAGTCCTAGCCCCTAATCAACTGTCACATGACTACCTTGAAGAGAATTGAGTATTAGCTAACAATCATCATAGCTTGATAAAGAATTAGGTCTGTTAATCTTACCTAACAGGGTGAAAAGCATAGTCAGATGAGGCAAGAACAGTGGATGTAATCTATACTGGTTTTTTATTTTGCTACTTATTGCAGAATGCATTTCTCACTATCCTGGGAAAATATAAACTGGAGAACCAGTGAAGACTGTAAGTCTTAAAAGTGGTAGACAGTTTTTCGATCTCAGATAAGATAAAATGTATGGACCTAAGATGGGCTTTTGTTATTTTAATCAGTAATCCAAATTATTGTATGTTCATTCAAAATACAGATGGCATAGTCACTTAACATTTTTATGATGTTTTCTGTATTTGCCAACTGGTTTGAATAGAAGACAAAAATAAAACAGAAGTTTTTTAAGATTAAGTCTTTTTTTTTTGTTTTGTTTTTTAGTGACTGAAACTTATACTTGAAAAACACTTAAGGAACCTTTGTAAAATGACACCAAACTGAGTATGTGAATACTCAGAGTAAAGAAGAAATTAGAATTCTGTAGAGTAAGTCACAGTGGACTTCTTGGGAGGACATTGAGATAATCAGAATTTAGGTAGAGGAGAGATCTTCAGAAGAGAGTATTTCAAGTAAAGGCAAAGTTTCCAATGGAATAAGGAGATAGGGAGGCTCATTTTCACTAGTTTGAAAGGTAGGATTGAAGTTCAGAATAACCTGGTAAATTAGGATAGTGATTAGAAATAATATACTTTGCATTTATATTTTAAAAACTTATTTCCCAGAATGCAAGTCAGAAAAGAAATAGGGAAAAAAATAACTTGCATAAAAAAATCAGACAGTGAAAATAGTTCTTTGCAACTATGACTGGTAATTACGTCAGAGTCTGAAGCAAGTATATGAGTTGGAAATTTAACACTATAGTTAAAATAGGAAAATTTTATCCAAGGATACTGAGGTTCTTTTTCCCTTCATAATTAAAATTCATACTTAGGTTGGTTCCTAGGATCAGTAATATACAATTAAAATTCTAAATCTTGTATGTAAATTCTAAAAAATAACAAAAAGATATAGTTTATGTTTTCTCCATTCACTTTATAAGGTTTATTTAAATTTATTTCCAGCCGGCCTCATCATGTAACTTATATCCCACCTACTCCCTACCACCATTTACTGAACTTTTTTTCCTGAAGAATAGCAATTTTAACAAGTTCTATCAAATATGACTCTGTTTTTTGTCCCATCCAAAAAGTCATAATAACTTTTCCTCCAAAACTATGTAGAGATCACTGACTTGGTATTTATCCTTTTTTTTTTAATCAGAAGTTGGCGAATGTCTTTCATCAACAAATGTGGGTTGACACCTGTTATGTGCTTACTGGAATAGTAAGGGAAAAGAGACATGGGTCTTGCTCTTTTGAACTTCAGTCCTAGAAATAAAGGAAGGATATTGATCAGATAATTGTATAAATTAATGCAAAATTGAAACTATTTCATTTGCTGTATAGAGGTACATGGTATTTAATATGAGGGCTTTTAGAAGGATAGTTTAATCAATAAGTAAGACCAAGGGAAACTTTTGTTTTGCTTAAGAAAGTGTTTAGTTAGCTGAAATCTTGATGAATTTGAGTCACCTTGATCAAGAGGGAAAAAAGTATTTTGTGGAAGGAACAGTTTGTTAAAAAATCCTGATGGTGGAGAGCATAAGACATAACCTTAAATGAAGGTCAGAGTGACAGAAGCTAAGAACTAGAGAGTACATGGCAAGAAGTAATGCTGAGGAGTTATGTAGGAGCCAAATTACAGGACGTTATAGGTCAAGATTTTCTTTCTTTTTTTAAAAAAATACTTAGTTATTTGGCCATGCTGGGTCTTAGTTGCTGCATGCGAGATCTGCAATCATCATTGGGGCATGTGGGATCTTGTTCCCTGATCAAGGATTAAACCTGGGCCCCCTGCACTGGGAGTGCAGAGTCTTAGCCACTGGACCACCAGGGAAGTCCCCAAGATTTTCTTATCAGTAGAGTTACTATATAAACTTAAACTAATATACTCAACAAAAAAACTTATTACCACAGTTGACCCTTGAGTAGTTCTGAGATAGGGATGCCAACCCTCCAAGCAGTCAGAAACCTGAGTATAATTTATAGTTGGTCATTTTATTCATGGTTCTTCTGTATTGGAGGATTCAACCAATCGTAGATCTTGCAGTACTTTAGTATTTACTATTGAAGAAAATCCCTGATTAAGTGGACCCATTTGGTTGAAACCCCTCTTGTTCGTGTCAGCTCTACTTGTAAAAGGGTTGTTGTTATAGTTCATTTTTATTTCTTTTTAAAACTCATAGTTTCTCCCATAGAGTCATTGTTGTAGTGGTTAAGTCTCCTAAAATACCTTTATTAGAATTAACAGTTAAAAGTAGTGAATATAACATTGTGCCCTAAACGTACCTAGATGGAACTTAGAAAAGAAAAGCAAAATGGGGGCTAAAATTGTTGTCTCTACATGCTTGAGACAATCTTCTGGGTATGATTGACTAAGTTTGAGTAATTAAGAAAAAGAGTAAGTCTGCAAGTATACCAGGTTAGTGTAAGAAATCATAACGTATGATATCATATTCAACTGGACAACTTGAGAAGACTTCACAGTTGGCACCTGGATATACAACAGTGTGATGTCAGGAGCATACCAAGCAAGAGAAAGTAGAAGACATCACATTCACAATTTGAATGTTCCAAATCTTGACATATTTTTGTTAACACTATAGGAACACAATGTTTTTAAAAGCAGAATTTTGGAAATTCCCTAGCAGTCTAGAGATTAGAGGGCTGAACTTCCACTCTAGAGGGCACAGGTTCAATCCCTGGTCTTGGTAAACTAAGATCCCACAGACCCAGTAGTGTGGCCAAAAAAAGTAGAATTGCAAAATGGTAACACTACAATGCCAACTATATTTATTTTTTAAGAGTAATTCATCAGTCAAAAGTAGTTACAAATTTCTAAGTTAACTATTTCAGGCCCTTGAAAATGTGTATCTCTCTTGAAGTCCTACTCTTAAAGACAAAATTGAAGAAATTTAGTTTTTAATTCTTATATTCCGTTTAACTTCAAACATTGTCAATAAGATATTTTCATTTCTTGTTGAAGTTTAAATTTTAAGCTTGTTTGAACACCAGTTTCTTTCTGTATTAATAAACAATCTAATTAATAACTAAAGCTTCAAAAAATGCCCCAAGTATTAAGAACATTATAAAAAGATGGATAAATTACTTCAATTTTATTAAGACAAAAATATCACAAAACGTGTTCTATTGTAAGGAAAAGGTAAAATACATGAAAGCATTCGCTGAATAGACAGGGTGCCATCACATTGCTCTTGGTTGATGAATTCTGCCAATGTGTCTTTTGTCAGGTGAGCTTTTTTTTAAATTAAATTGATTAATTAATTTTTGGCTGTGCTGGATCTTTGTTGCTGTGGGGCTTTATCTAAGGGGCCACTCATTGCAGTGCATGGACTTCTCATTGTGGTCGCTTCTCTTGTGGAGCACAGGCTCTACGGCACATGGGCTTGATAGGTGCAGCATACAGGTTTAGTTACCCCATGGCGTGTGGAATCTTCCTAAACCAAGGATCAAACCCCTGTCCCTGCATTGCTAGGTGGATTCTCAACCACTGAGCCACCAGGGAAGCCCCAGTCAGGTGATCTTAAAGTTACCTTTCTGGCATTCTCAGGTATGATTTTTAAAATAGATAAACATGTAAAATTAAAACTGTATAACTGAGCTTACTGTTTACTTACATATTTGCATTTTTACTTATTTATAAAACATTATAAATGAGACAGTATCACTAGCATTGATTTATTTTACTACAGTGTCTAGCAAATTACTGATGATTCATAGGCCATAAGTATTTGGAAAGCTTACTAGTGTTTGAAAAGACAGTTTACTAAATTTATCTGATAACTCTTAAGGGGTCATCAACAAAACCAGGGAATGACTTGGGAATTATTCTGTCTTTTATGTGTTTCCTCTGTTTTATTAATACAACTTTCTACTTCTCTTTTTGTCAAAGTCTGTTCCAAAGATCCCTAGTTCTATGATAATAGGTTTGACTCCCCCACCCCCAAGTAAGATTCCTTCATCAAAATTTTAATAATGTGATTACAGAAGGTTTTGTTTTGTTTTTTACTGCAGTGGTAATCACTAACATTTATTGAGGCTTATTTTGTTTCACTCACCATTCTAAAAACATTCCAAGAAACACTTCAGGAAGTTTCCTCATATTTCTTCACAGCTTGTATGTACCTATCCTGGAACTTCTGATAAGAGTGTAAAAGTGAGACAGATACCATTTTCTGTTGTTATTAGTAAAAATCCTGCAACTTTGGGAATGAACAATTATGAAATTTGTCCTTCATATAAATATTGAATTTAATAGTTGTTTCTATATTCTTCTAACCACAGTATTCACAGGTGATCAGTGTTAACCTTTATACTCTTTTTATAAATAGGAAACAACCTTTAGAGCTTCAGAAACATGCCTGGGTTTGAACACAGGTTCCATGTACTAACTTCTGTAGTATTCAACTGTGAACTGTTAGAAGTTCCAAACTTTAGTTTGTCTGTAAAATTAGTGTAGTGATGGAGTTTCTCACAGCATTGTGACTATTAAATGATAGCGTACCAAGTGCATATAAAATCCTAGCATGTTGTGAACATTCACTAAAACATAGTTTCCTTTCCTTTTCCTTCTCTGCTTGTTCTATTAATAGCAATCTTGTTTTAGAATCTTTCTGAAATTATGCATTAAATTTTTAAATTGGCTCCTAAAAATGTTTTAAGACTTTTCTGTAATTTTGTAGATGAGGGCTTGATTTACTTCATCTTTTTGGTTTTCTGTACTTTGTTAATAAAATGGGTATTTATAAATGTTATTGAACTCAAGTAATAGAGGTAGTAAATGGTCACATTTTGTTCATGTAGATTCTCTACTGATAGCTCACAGCTGTGCTTTTGGTAATTCTTATTAAGTGAAATAATATTGAATAAATTTCCTTTTTTATTTTTTGATCTTAATTGCAGTTGTAAATAGACAATGTTACAATGGCACAGTAGAACAACAATATTGCAAAAATATTAAGAGCCACTTCTCTAGACTACCCTAAGTGGGCACAATTATTATACATATTTTACTGATGAGGAAATTGAGGCACAGAATGCTACATAGTCAAGTGGTAGAGTAGGGATTTGAATATATGTATATATAAATATATTTCATCTTTAAAATGCCTCATATATTGAGTGCCATATAAGTGTTAGGTGTTAATAGTGATATGTATTGTCTATCTAAAATTTTGACTAATATGTTAAGGGTCTAATTTGATAATTTCTCATTTGGCAGGATAGGGCAAATTCAGTTTAATCTACAGTTACTTGAAAAATATATCAACATTTATGTAGCATTTTATATTTGCCAAATTCTTTACATTATTTTTACTTTATCTGTTATTGAGAGAGAGTGGGGGATGGGGGTTGGAAATCCGTGTCATATCCCATAAAGAAAAAGACATAAAGTTTAGGACCTTCTAAAGCCTGACAGTTTTTAAAGTCAGTAGGAAGACTGACATTAGAATCAGAATAATCCATGTGTCAGTTTGTTGAGCCACACATCTCTACTCCTTGTTACATATTGAAACAACAAACTTACTAGTTGGCAAACTAACATTAAAGATGTATTATTCTATTCTTCAAAACTTTCATTGGCTTGTGTCTCCTTTAATGTCCTCTTACCTAAGATGACTCAGATGGTAAAGAAGTTGCCTGCAGTGCAGGAGACCCTGGTTCAATCACTCTAGTATTCTTGCCTGGAGAATTCCATGGACAGAGGAGCCTGGAAGGCTACAGTCCCTGGAGTCAAAAAGAGTCGGACACGACTGAGTAACTAGAACTTAACTTACTTAAGGTGGATTCACTGGAAAGATTGTATGAAAATTTTTGTCTTAGGATTAGACTAATTAAAACTAAGAGGTGGCCTACTATCCCTTAGGATATTTAAGGGTTAAGTATCTTTTTTTAAGTTATCAACTGACTTCCTCCTACCTCCTCCCCCCAACCTTGATGAGCTAGATGGAAACCTCTCCTGTTTCTCATAGTACCTTTAAATAGATAGTGCTATCACTTCAGTGTGCTTTTCTGAGCCACCCAAGAAATTTAACCATCATTCTTAATATTTTGTTTCTATGAAAGTGATTCTAAGTTTCAAAGAATAAATTATTGTACAATGAACTTTTGAAAAGCAGCAGGATTGTAAGAACTTTCTGTTTTTTAGAACGATATTAGAGAAACATTTTAAATAGAATAGATGTTTGTTTTTTCTCATTTAAAATATTTTGTAGTGTCTATAATTCATCATTTTAAGAAAGTGATAAACAGTTTGGTTGCAGTCTAGAAAAATAAATGATGATGACCAGAAAATTTAAAACCATCTCTTTAAGAGAGAATTATAAATGGTTGGTTAGAGAAATAATAGAATGCTTCTTGCTTAGGAAGTATTTTATGTAAAATAATTTATTATTAATTTTCAAGTTCCGCAAAATGTTCTCTCTCTTTTTTGTGTTTTCATATATTCACTCTGCCAATTATTAAGGGCATAGACTCAGGGAACCTAATCATCTAATAAACTAGTTTGAAAACTCAAATTATTTTGTAAATCCTGATGTGATTAAACTACTTTTAAGTTTCTACTAAAAATATTGCCATGTTTAAAATAATCTTTTTAAAAGTTATGGCTTATGAAAATGATTATTCTCTTTAAATAAGAATGTTATTGATATTTAGAATATTATTAAGGTTATATCAGCTGCCAAGGGGCATCAAATCCTGACTCAGGAATATAATATTATTTTCAGAAGCAGGAATTTTTCTCTAAGAGATAAAAGATGTGTTATTGTCTCTATATTCATATTACATATTCAGTTAGGTAAAGAGAGGTCTAGGACTCAGGAAGCAATCTCAGGTTTTTTGTAGTGGTGTAAAAAAGCATAAATATTCATTCAGTTGTATGTTCTACATATGTTAACTGCTTGCTGTAAGGCAGATATTCAGCAATAGGTAAGACAGGCGGGGACTATGGAGCTTAGGAGTGATCAACTCTAGAAAGAACAGTTCTCTCAGGTACTTAGAGAATGAAGATATAAGTTGAGTTGTAAAAGACAGACCTTGTAGGTGATAATAATAAATGCATGTAATTTTCAACCTCTCAATTTTATGAAGAAATAGAGACCCAGAAGAGGTAAACGATTTATCCCAGGTCCTATAGCAAGTGGTATGTTTAGGACCAAGGTCCCCTTCCTCCCCATTATATTTGGCACTTGGATTAAAGCAAGAAGCTAAAAAAGAAGATAAGATGCCTTGAAATTTTGACCAGCCACTTTAGACTTGAATATAGTTTATGAATTGTACTTTTAAAACTCATTTCTATATGCTTGTTTTTAATGTTATTTAAATTTTTTGAAATTTCTTTTTGTTTTCCTTAACATTGACTGAATGATCTTTCAGTTCTGCTAAATCCATGTATGTACAAAATTTTCAAAAGGGTGTCCTGTGCCCCTGGAAGACACTTAAATGTTGGTCCTGTGATTCCTGAAGTGCCTGTATACTAGAACTTTTCATGGGTATTTTCTTTTTCTCAGTGAATAAAATTGTTTTCTTTAATTATCTTGAATTTACTTGTTTCTAGGGGGAAAAAAAGCGAGAGAAAAGCAAGGGATGGTGCAAGATAAAAGGCACAAGTTTTTCCGGTATTGTTTTGATTTAACACTGGTTTGAATACCTGTTACTATAGACTAATTCTGATTATGGCTGATAAAAAAAAATTATTTGTGATAAATTATTAAAGGATATTCCAGTCACTTACAAGGTTTTGATTAAATGATATAAGGATTGGGGAAAAGTTACATATTTCATCTTTGTTTCCTTGTAATTTTTTTATTACATTTTCAGTGTTACTATTTAATTCCTTTAGGTTAACCAAGATTTGAATTTTGTTTTTTTGGTTTTTTTTAAAGGATATTACTTTGACTTAGGGATAGCAAAGCACAATTGTAGGATCATAGTTTCAAAAATAAATAAACTGAAAGTTGAGTCTGCAAAGCTAGATGTAGTAACAACAAGAAACATCCCACCTACAATGCATATGGCAAAGGAGAAATATGCCGCAACAGACTACAGACAAAAATAATAACTGGAAGTTAAAAATGCATATTCTGCTTTACAACCTTAGATCTGTCATCTCAGAACTAATAGTACTGTATCTCTTTCTCAGGTATAACATGATGATGTAGACATTTAAATTTATAAGAAAAAATTTTTTTCTAAAAGTATCTTCATATTTATACATCATTTATAGTTACAGTGTAATGTCTCCTATAAAACTTCACTGTTTTCTGGTACATATTTGTGGTTTTGTCTCTCAGGGACACATACTATTTGCACTACATTGTTGTGCCAGATTTTTAAAAATTTGTTACATGAAAAATTGAACATAGAAAGGTGGAAAAGTAAATGGTGAAATAGTTTCACTGAAGATTTCCTCTAAATAGAAGGCTCTTCTGATGTACTTAAGGTTTTTAAAAATTATTTCCTACCCTTGGCTGAAAAGAAACACAAGAAAACTCAGTGCTGAAAGGTCAGAAGCCACTGCTCCCTGAATAGTAATGAGAAATGAGGATAAAGCATTTCAGAAAGTTTAATCTTAAACTAATGAAAAAGTACCCCATTTGTATCTAACTTCCGAATATGTTCATTTCATCAAGTAAGTTACTACTGTATATTGTTATTTTATTAACTTTGAAATTAATTTGTAGATTCTATCCAGAAATAGTATACAGAGTAAGGAGTTTCATGTGTTAAAAAAGACATTATTATGTGAGTATCAGTTAAACACAAGAGTACTGGCCTGTCAGTTATATTTCAAAATATTTGATAGTTTGGGCACCTGCTGTTGTTTCTCACTTAATAACAGGTAATTCAGTAGTCTATAAGGGGATGTTGTCTGGTTTGATATTTAATCAGAGCAGCCTGCTAGCTAATGCATTCTTTAATTTTTCTAAATTATATGTAAGTTCATGTCCATTTTAAGTCTGAGCATGTAGTACATCTAGAGGTAAGCATCTAGCCCTGTGATTCTCTGTTTCTACAGTCCTGTCATCTGATTAAATACAAATAACAGTTAATTTAATGTATAGTTTAGTGAAAGTTACTCAGTCATATCCGACTGCTACCCCAGGGACTATACAGTCCATGGAATTCTCCAGGCCAGAATACTGGAGTGGGTAGACTTTCCCTTCTCCAGGAGATCTTCCAACCCAGGGACTGAACCCAGGTCTCCCACATTGCAGACAGATTCTTTACAAGCTAAGCCACTAGGGAAACCCATTTGATGTACATTTAATGGTATTTATAATCATTGTTGAAATTCATGATAATTAGGAAAGTATGATAGATAATTACTGTAAGCGATAGTAAAAACAGTCATAGATTTTTAAAGAGTTGTTTTTTCTATTTTATTTGTCCAAACAATACTGTCCATTTTCATAAGACATACAATTTAATCTTTACCATATATAATTCATTAGTTTATTAGTTTATTAATTACTTACCCCATCCATAACAATTTGTCATGTAAAAGCAATGCTTTTATATACTCTTCTTCTAGTTCTAAGATAGTTCTGGTGGATGCACATTAAAATCATTCAGGGCCAACCTCTTACATTTAAATAAGAGTCTCTGAAAGTGGGGGACCCTAGTATTGTTATTTTTAAAAGTTCCTCAGATGATGCTAAGGTGCAGCAGGTATAAATAATTATTGTTCTTAGTAAGGGCTAAGATCCACTATCTTCAAATTCTTATGCCTTGCTCGAGAGATCTGTAAACATCAGGGTCACAGGGTGCTTGAGTGCTGATGAAACTGCAGAATCTGAACTTTGTAACTTGTTTTGGAAGACACCTAAGTGATGAATTCCTGTGAGGATGGTTTCTGGATCCTCAACTCGACTTCAGACTAGAACTCTGAGACAAGAGCTAGATAACTGAGAACAATCATCCTGACTCAACCCAATTAAACGTATCTTTAGCCAATATCTTACTCTGAGAGTGATATGGATAGAAAAGCTCTGCCACCTAAAGGGGATTGCTCCCTTCCTGGTTTGCTGTTTGGCTTTCATTGCAAACAGATAAAGAAGACCTGTTGTTCAGTTGCTAAGTCATGTCCAACTCTGCAACCCCACGGACTGCAGAATACCAGGCTCCTGTGTCCTCCACTGTCTCATGGAGTTTGCTCAAATTCATGTCCATTGAGTCGGGGTGATGCTATCTAACCATCTTGTCCTCTTCTGCCACCTCCTCCTCTTGCCTTCAGTCTTGCCCAGCATCAGGGTCTGTTTCGGCTCTTTGCATCAGGTGGGCAAAGTATTGGAGCTTGAGCTTTAGCATCAGTCCTTCCAATGAATATTCAGCGTTGATTTCATTTAGGATTGACTGTTATGATCTCCTTGCAGCCCAGAGGACTCTCAAGAGTCTTCTCCAACACCACAGATCAAAAGCATCAATTCTTCGGTGCTCAGCCTTCTTTATGGTCCAAGTCTCACATTCATACATGGCTACTGGAAAAACCATAGCTTTGACTATACGAGCTTTGTCAATAAAGTAATGTCTCTCTTTTTAAATTAGCTGTCTAGTTTGTCATAGCTTTCCTTCCAAGGAGCAAGCGTCTTTGAGTGTCATGGCTGCAGTTACTGTCCACAGTGATTTCGGAGCCAAAGAAAATAAAATCTGTCACTGCTTCCACTTTTTCCCTGTCTGTTTGCCATGAAGTAGTGCAACTGAATGCCATGAGGTTAATTTTTGGAATGTTGAGTTTTGATCCCCCTTTACCACTCTCCTGTTTCACCCTCATCAAGAGACTGTTTAACTCCTCTCACTTGCTGTCATTAGTGCTGTGTCCTCTGCCTATCCAGGGTTGATATTTCTCCCAGCAATCTTGATTCCAGCTTGTGATTCATCCAGCCTAGCATTTCACGTGATGTACTCTGCATGTAAATTAAGTGAGGTCATACTATATTATGACAGTAAGATGGCTGTAGTATGACTGTAGTATGATTACTTTCATACTACGTCATACTGTAGCTGACAGCCGCGTCATACTACTTTCCCAAAGAAGATATGGCCAGTGTTTACCTACTAAACCTCAGATGAGCAGTTTAGTTGCAAATAAGTGATTAACACATAGTATTCTTGTTTTAACAATTTGTTTTATAAAAATGTATATAAATATAGATAGTAAACATCATTATAAGACCTATTAAGTGGATGATATCAGGGTTCAGAAAAAGCATGCTTTTTTTTTCCTTTTCTACATTATAGTCATTAGAGTAACCTGATATTATAGTGTTTCTGTCCTAATCCATAAGTCTCTTTAGTTCTGTCTTCATTTTAAGCCTATTGCGTCTTCTTTAGTTCATTCCTTGGCTCAGTAATGATAGTAAGTAGTCTCTTTAGTTAATTCATCTACCTCTGGCTTTGTATGCACTAGACCATATTCTGTCTTTTACTAAAATTAGTTCCAAAGACAAATCTGCTTATGTTGCTACCCTGATTAAAAACCTTAAGGGCTGCCCTTTAATTTTGTCTTATATACAATCTGATTTTCAGTCTGACACAAAAGCCCTTGTATCTTCACTGTTTTCCTTCAGTTTAGACCTCCAGTCTTCTCTCCCATATGTCTCCTCCTATAATTTTTTCTTGCAGCTCACTCATCTGATTCCTCTCAAACCTTACATTGTGCTTCTTCAGGTATCCTTACCTTTACTCAGGTTCTGTCTTCTGTATAATGCCTCTTGCCTTGCCTGCTACCCTTCCCAATAACCCAAAAGGATGTAGTTTTACTTCAAGTCCTAACTCAGATGTCACTTCTTGTCATATCATCCTAACCCTCCTCAAGCAGAATAAATTTACTCTCTCAGTTAGTGGCATGCACATTTATCTTTTATCATCATATAAGGTAATTATCTCTACTTTTAGTGCCTATCTACCCCTGAGATTATGAAGTGCTTGCTTTGTTTTCATTTGTACTTTCAAATCCAGCCCAAGTCATAATAGGTGCATGTCCTGGGTTTATTGTAATCATTAAGAACATAGGCTTTGCAGAGAGTCAGACAAACCTGGATTGGAATGAGGCAACCAAAAAGAATAGAATACATTTTGTATGAAGAAAAGGGAAGTTTTTAAAGGGAAGGAACTTGGGTAATGGCCAGTCTGGATATTTTATTCCTTCCTGCTTGGCTGGGGTTAGAGGCAGGTAATAACCTCAAAACCTACAAGAAGGCCCAGCTGGGAGGCAGAAATTCAACTAACCAATATTTTTACTAAACACCTTGATGTATGCATGGCTTCTTGCTACCCAAGCACTAAGGGTATGAAGATGCATAAGAAAAGGGCTCTGCTTTTGAAAAAGTCCAATACGGTATACTAACGCATATACGCATATATATGGAATTTAAAAAGATAGTAACGATAATCCTATATGCAAAACAGAAGAAGAGACACAGATGTACAGAACAGACTTTTAGACTCTAGAAGAAGGCAAGGGTGGGATGTTCAGAGAGAACAGCATTGAAACAAGTATACTATCAAGGGTGAAACAGATCACCAGCCCAGGTTGGATGCATGAGACGGGTGCTCAGGGCTGGTGCACTGGGAAGACCCAGAGGGATGGGATGGAGAAGGAGGCAGGAGGGGGGATCGAGATGGGGAACACATGTAAATCCATGGCTGATTCATGTCAATGTATGGCAAAAACCACTACAATATTGTAAAGTAATTAGCCTCCAATGAATAAAAATAAATGGAAAAAAGAAAAAAGTTCAGAGTGAATAGGGAAAATAGACATGTAAATAAGTAAATATAGTGTCATCTATAAATTTACATTAATAAAGTATTTATGAGGAACAGAAAGACCCTATGAGAATAATTCCTTTGGCAGAAAAACCTGAAGTCCATAAGTGATGCCCTAGCAAAGCTGCAAAGTATAAATTGGAATTCTATAGATGGGTAACATGGTAAGGGCTTGGTAGACTGAGAACAGCACATAGTAAGGCATGAGGTACAGAAGCAGCAAAAGTAGAGAAACCATTGTTTGTAAGGTTTTATGTGTTTGGTTATCTTAGGAAGTCTTACAAAGCAGCCTCTACTAAGATACCATAGATACGGCCCAATTTAAGTGTTTAAATAGGCTTTCTTGAAACAATTCTCGTAGCAACTTGTTTGTTACATTTTCCCCCTTTAAGTATAGAGTAGATAGGAGCATGCATTTTAGAGATCTGAATTTGAGTTCAAATCCTCAAATACTTAGTTTTTCTAAGTGTCATTTTACCCATTTATAAAAAGTTATTAACTCTACCTATCCTGCAGGATTTTTAGGAGCATTCAGAGGGAGTGCATGCAAAGTTGTTGGCACAGTGCCTGGTCCATAAGAAGGTCTTAGCAGGACTCCATAAAAGTTAACTGAGTTGTGGCTGCTGCTAGGCCTTTTTTAAAAACTTATTGAAGAAGTGATGTATTGAATGCTTGGTATTTATTAGGTGCTGGAATTACAAAGACGAGTAAAGCCCAACTTCTAGCCTTCACGAATTTATAATTTAATTAGTACATACACTATGTTGTTTTTTTTAGTTGCTAAGTTTTTTGCAACCACATGGACTACAGCCCGCCAGGCCCCTCTGTCCATGGGATTTCCAGGCAAGAATACTGGAGTTGTAGTTTTCTTCTCCAGGGGATCGTCCTGACCTAGGGATTGAACTTGTGTCTTCTGCATTGGCAGGCAGATTCTTTATGTGAGCCACCAGTGCTATATATTTTTTAAAACTTCTAACATTATATTGAGGTTTAACCAATTAACCACATTGTGATGGTTTCAGGTGAAAACAAAGAGACTCAGGCGTACATATACATGTATCTATTCTCCCCCAAACTCTCCTCCCATCCAGGCTACTATATAATGTTCAACTGAGTTCCATGCGCTATACAGTAGATCTTGTTGGCTATCCATTTTAAATATAGCAGTGTGTACCCTATCCATCCCTAACTCCCTGACTATCCTCTCCCCCTCTCCTTCCCCCTGGCAACTATAAGTTCATCCTCTAAGTCTGTGAGTCTTTCTCTTTTGTAAATTCATTTATATAATTTCTTTTTAGATT
Organism: Odocoileus virginianus; assembly: GCF_023699985.2. Taxonomy (NCBI): domain Eukaryota; kingdom Metazoa; phylum Chordata; class Mammalia; order Artiodactyla; family Cervidae; genus Odocoileus; species Odocoileus virginianus. Next base: position 38,977,280 of record NC_069686.1, on the reverse strand, counting down.
CCACATAGAAAGGATGTCATATGATATTTCTCTTTCTCTGTCTGACTTACTTCACTCAGTATGACAGGCTGTAAGTCCATCCATGTTGCTGCAGATTACATTATTTCTCTTTTTAATGACTGAGCAATATTCCCTTGTATATATGTGTCTTTGTATATTCCTCTATCAATGGACATTTAGGTTGCTACCATATCTTGGCTATTTGAACAGTGCTGTAATGAACATTGGGCATGTATCCTTTCTGATTGTGTTTTCCTCTGGATATATGCCCAGGAGTGGGATTGCAGGGCCATATGAAAACTCTGTTTTTAGTTTTTTAAGGAACCTCTGTACTACTTTCCATAGTGGCTGTACCAATTTACATTCCCACCAACATTGTGAGAAGAGTTACTTTGTCTCCACCCCCCTCCATCTTTAGGGAAGTGTTTATCAAGGAAAACTGCTACTTGAATGAAAAACAGTTGGCTAGTTTGGAATTGGAGAATGGAAAGGAGTGAGGCTTTTCAGGGAAAGGAAGAGCTTATTCAAAAGGAGGGGAAGACTCATTCAGAGAAAGACAAATGGTAGAAAAAACTCTAAAAGAGCAAAGAATAGGAGTAGAAAACGTGCAAGGAACTGAATCTTCTCAGATGAAACTCTCTGTGGTTGAAAAATCCCCCAGAGGACCGAAAGTTACAGTTTTACTTCTCTACAGAAGACAAATGATAAATCCTTTAGGTTGAATATGAGAGAAACATCTGAAAGATTGCACTGTCCCACTTGGGATGCAAGGATGGTCTGCTCATCAGGCATGAAAACACTGCCAGTCCTCTGAACGATCAGCACTGAACGCTGGTCACAGGGTGGGTAGGACAGAAGGAACAAAGGAGTGGGAGTTGATTAGTGATGTTAGTATCTGAGAGATGATGCCAGCAGCAAAATTGTCCATGTTGCAGAGAGATGATAAGAAAGAAGAAATTTCCTGTGGTTGCTCAAAGTTTCTGGAAATGTGTGATAAATTGACTAGATTGGTTTGATGCACAGAGGTGTATTCACTAGTTCTCAATAGGCCAATGGTTTGTACTCAAAATTGGACAGCACCTTACCTCTAAAAGGTAAAAGTCATGTGAATTTTGTGGGATATCTCATTGTTGTTGTTCAGATGCCCAGTTGTGTTCAACTTTTTGTGACCCCCCAGCACTCCAGTCCTCCATGCCCTTCACTGTCTCCTGGAGTTTGCCCAAATTCATGTCCATTGAGTCGATGGTACCATCCAGCCATCTCATCTTCTGTTGCCCCCTTCTCTTCAGTCTTTCCCAGCACCAGGGTCTTTGCCAGTGAGTCAGTGCTACACATCAGGTGGTCAAAGTATTGGTGCTTCAGCATCAATTCATCCAATGAATATTCAGACTCAGCCATTCTTAATATTTCTTTGAACCAAAGGAGGAATTTGGATAGTACTAAAAGTTTCTACCACAGCAAGATGGTGGAGTAGGAGGACGTGCGCTCATCTTCTCCTGCGAGCACTCCAAAATTACAACTCACTGCTGAGCAACCATGAACAGGAGAGTGTTGGATCCCACCAGAAAAAGATACCCCCCATCCAATGGCAAAGTAGAAACCCCAGCAAGATGGTAGGAGTGGTGAAATCATGTTTAGAATCAAACCCCATACCCGCCAGAGATGTTCGGCTCAAACAAAACCTTGGGTGCAAGAGGAGGTCACACAGAGACTGAGCCAAACCTGCCTTTGAGTGTTTGCATGTCTCCTGTGGAGGTGTGGGTCAGCAGTGGCCTGCCACAGGGGTAAGGGCTCTGGGTGCAGCAGACCTGGGTATGCCATAAGCCCTCTTGGAGGAGGTCACAATTAACCCCACCATAGAGCTGCCCGAACTTACACAGAACTGTAGGAACAGTCTTGCAGGTTAAGTTCAGTTCAGTCACTCAGTTGTGTCCGACTCTTTGCGACCCCATGGACTGCAGCATGCCAGGCTTCTCCGGCATGCAGGAGTCTCCAGCAGAGTCCTGGACCTGTGGTGGCCTGCTACAGGCTTGGGGGCACTGAGTGCAGCAGTGCCTGCATGGGACCTTTTGAAGGAGGTCACCATAATCTTCATTACCTCTACCATGGTTTGGCCTCAGGTCAAACAATAGGGAGGGAACACAGCCCTGCCCTTAAACAGAAATTTGGATTCAAGATTTACTGAGCATGGCCCCAACCATCAGAACAAGACCTAGTTTGCCCCGGTCAGTCTCTCCCATCAGAAAGCTTCCATAAGCCTCTTATCCTCCATCAGAAGGTAGACAGAATGAAAATCAAAATTACAGAAAACTAACCTATCTGATCACATGGACCACAGCCTTGTATAACTCAATGGAACTATGAGCCATGCCTTGTAGGGCCACACAGGATGGAGAAATCATGACAGAGTTCTGACAAAATGTCCACTGGAGAAGGGAATGGCAAATCACATCAGTATTTGTGCCTTGAGAACCCCATGAACAGTATGAAAAGGCAAAAAGATAGGACACTGAAAGATGAACTCCACAGGTTGGCAGGTGCCCAATATGCTACTGGAGAATGATGGAGGAATAAATCCAGATAGAATGAAGATGCAGAGCCAAAGCAAAACAACACCCAGTTGTGGATGTGACGTGATGGAACTAAAGTCCGATGCTATAGAGAACGATATTGCATAGGAACCTGGAATGTTAGGTCCAAAAATCAAGGTAAATTGGAAGTGGTCAAACAGAAGATGGCAAGAGTGAACATCAACATTTTAGGAATCAACAAACTAAAATGGACTGGAATGGGTGAATTTAAGATGACAATTTTATCTACTACTGTGGGCAAGAATCCCTTAGACAAGATGTAGTAGACCTTACAGTCAACAAAAGATTCTGAAATGCAGTACTTGGATGCAATCTCAAAAAGGAGAGAATGATCTCTGTTCATTTCCAAGGCAAACCATTCAATATTACAGTAATCCAAGCCTGTGCCCCAACCAGTAATGCTTAAAAAGCTGAAGTTGAGTGGTTCTGTGAAGACCTACAAGACTTTCTAGAACTAGCACCCAAAAAAGATGTCCTTTTCATGATAGGGGACTGGCACGCAAAAGTAGGAAGTCAAGAGATACCTGGAGTAACAGGCAAATTTGGCCTTGGAGTACAAAATGAAGCAGGTCAAAGGCTAACAGAGTTCTGCCAAGAGAATGCACTGGTCATAACAGACACCCTTTTCCAACAACACAAGAGAACACTCTACACATGGACATCACTAGATGGTCAACACGAAAATCAGATTGATTATTATTATTATTATATATTATATATATTATTATATTTATTTCTGCCAAAGATGGAGAAGCTCTATACAGTCAGCAAAAACAAGACCGGGAGCTGACTGTGGCTAACATTAACTCCTCATTGACAAATTCAGACTTAAATTGAAGAAAGTAGGGAAAACCACTAGACTATTCAGGTATGACCTAAATCAAATCCCTTACGAGTATACAGTGGAAGTGACAAACATATTCAAGGGATTATATCTGATAGAATGCCTGAAGAACTATGGATAGACATTCATGATATTGTTCAGGAGTCAGTAATCAAGAGCTTCCCCTCAAGAAAAAGAAATGCAAAAAGGCAAAATGGTTGTCTGAGGAGTCCTTACAAATAGCTGAGAAATGACGAGAAGCCAAAGGCAAAGGAGAAAAGGAAAGATATACCATTTGAATGCAGAGTTCCAAAGACTAGCAAGGAGACATAAGAAAGCATTCCTCAGTGATCAGTGTAAAGAAATACAGGAAAATAATAGAATGGAAAAGACTAGAGATCTCTTCAAGAAAGTTAGAGATACCAAGGGAACATTTCATGCAAAGATGGGCACAACAAAGGACAGAAACGGTATGGACCTAAAATAAGCAGAAGATATTAAGAGGTGGCAAGAATACACAAGAACTATACAAAAAAGATCTTCATGACCCAGATAACCATGATGGTGTGATCACTCACCTAGAACCATCATCCTGGAATGTGAAGTCAAGTGGGCCTCAGGAAGCATCACTACGAACATAGCTAGTGGGGTTGATGGAATTCCAGTTGAGATGGTTCAAACCCTAAATGATAATGCTGTGAAAGTCCTGAACTCAACATGCCAGAAAATTTGGAAAACTCAGCAGTGGCCACAGGACTAGAAAAGGTCAGTTTTCATTCCAGTCCCAGGAAAGGCAGTGCCAAAGAATGTTCAAACTACCACACAATTGCACTCATCTCACATGCTAGCAAAGTAATGCTCAAAATCCACCAAGCCAGACTTCAGCAGTATGTGAACCATGAACTTCCAGATGTTCAACCTGGATTTAGTACAGACAGAGAAACCAGAGATCAAGTTGCCTACATCGGTTGAATCATCAAAAAACCAGGAGAGTTCCAGAAAAACATCTACTTTTGCTTATTGACTGCTCCAAAGCCTTTGACTGTGTGGATCCCAACAAACGAAAATTCTTCAAAAGGCGGGAATACCAGACCATCTTACCTGCCTCCTGAGAAATATGTATGCAGGTGAACAAACACAGTTAGAACTGGACATGGAACAACAGACTGGTTCTGAATCAGGAAAGGAAGACGTCAAGGCTGTATATTGTCACCCTGCTTATTTGACTTATATGCAGAGTACATCATGAGAAATGCTGGACTGGATGAAGCACAAGCTGGAATCAAGATTGCTGGGAGAAATATCAATAACCTCAGATATGCAGATGACACCCCACTTGTGGAGAAAGTGAAGAAGAACTAAAAAGCCTCCTGATAAAAGGGAAAGAGGAGAGTGAAAAAGTTGGCTTAAAACTCAACATTCAAAAAACTAAGATCATGGCATCCAGTCCCAACACTTCATAGCCAATAGATGGGGAAACAGTGGAAACAGTGACAGACTTTATTTGGGGGGACTCCAAAATCACTGCAGATGGTGACTGCAGCCATGAAATTAAAAGACGCTTACTCCTTGGAAGAAAAGCTATGACCAACCTAGACTGCATATTAAAAAGCAGAGACATTACTTTGCCAACAAAGGTCCGTCTAATCAAAGCTATGGCTTTTCCAGTAGTCATGTATGGATGTGAGAGTTGGACTCTTAAAGAAATCTGAGTGTTGAGAAATTGATGCTTTTGAACTGTGGTGTTGGAGAAGACTCTTGAGAATCCCTTCAACAGCACGGAGATCCAACCAGTCCATCCTAAAGGAAATCAGTCCTAAATAATCATTGGAAGGACTGATGCTGAATCTGAAGCTCCAATACTTTGGCCACCTGATGCGAAGAACTTATTTGAAAAGACCCTGATGCTGGGAAAAACTGAAAATGGGAGGAGAAAGGGATGACAGAAGGTGAGATGGTTGGATGGCATCACCGACTCAATGGACATGAGTTTGTGTAAGCTCTGGGCATTGGCAATGGACAGGGAGGCCTGGGGTGCTGCAGTCCATGGGATTGCAAAGAGTCAGGTATGACTGATTGACTGAACTGAAAAGTTTCTCGAAATCTTTGGTAGGTGCTATCATAGAATATTTGTTGTATTATGGTTTTACACTACAACTGTATTTCCAAGATGGTGGAGATCTTGTGTCTGTGTCATGAACAAGAATGCAAAGAGGAAAAGCACTGAAATTTTTGAGCATTTACCTTACATTTGTTGGTTGGTATATTTTTTGGAGAGGGGTGCAGAGAAGGTATATATATATATCTTTCACATAAGATGAACGTCACCATTTTAAAGTGTTTACAGTTTGGTAGTTTGGGAGTGTATAAACAATGTCCTGAAACCATCACTGCCATTTCCAGAATATTTCCATCATTCTAAACAGAAATCTATTAGCAGTCACTTAGGATTTTCCTATCCGCCATCCCCTGGCAACCACTAATCTAATTTCTGTGTCCGTAGATATGCTTATACTGGGCATTTCATAAAAATGGTACTATTCAGTATGTCGCTTTTGATTCTGGCTTCTTTGAGTTAGCATATTTCATCCATACAGTAGTATACCTCAATACATCACTCCTTTTTATGTTTGAGTATTTTTTTATTTATCAATATACCAAATTTTGTTTATCCATTTATTAGTTGATAGATATTTGAGTTGCTTTCACTTTTTGTTTGTTGTGGATAATATTGAACATATTTTTGTTTAATCTTAGAAGTGGAATTGCTGGTCAGATGGTAACTGGCATTTGAGGGACTGCTAGACTGTTTTTCAAAGTGTTGTACCATTTTGCATTCCTACTAGTAGTGTGTGAGGGTTACATTTCAAACTTTTATTATGTATCTTTTTTATTACAGCAATCCTAGTGGGTGTGAAGTTGTATCTCATTTGGTTTAGATTTGATTTGCCTGATGGATAACAGTGTTCAACATCTTTTCATGCACTTAATGGCCATTTCCATAGTTTCTTTGGAAAAATACTTATTCAAAAATTTGCTATTTTTATTTTTATATGTTTGTTTATTCATTTATTTATTTCTGACTGTACTGAGTCTTTATTGCTGCACAGGCTTTTCCCTAGTTCTAGCAGACAGCAGGGGCTACACTTTAGTTGCAGAGCATGAGTTTCTCATTGCAGTGGCTTCTCTTGGTGTGGAGCATGGGCTCTGGGGTATATGAGCTTCAGTAGTTGTGGCTTCTGGGTTCGGTATTTGTGGTTCCTGGGCTCCACGGCATGGGCTCAGTAGTGCACTGCAGCATGTGGGATCTACCCAGACCAGGGATCTAATCTATGTCTCTTGCATTCTTTGAATGCATCCATGTCTCTTAAATTCTCTGGCGAATTCTTTACCATTGAGCCACCAGTGAAGCCTTTCGGTTTTTAAAATGAGTCTTTTGTCTTCATTGCCTTTTTACTGTTGAGTTGCAGGAGTTTTATTAATATTAAATTTTGGGGTAGAGGGTTACACTAGACCATTATCAAATACATGTATTTATGTGCAAATATTTTCTCCCATTCTATGTGTTGTCTGTTCATTTTTTTATAATATCCTTTCATACACAAAAATTTTAAATTGCATATTCAGTCTATTTTTCCTTTCATTACTTGAGATTTTAGTGTCTTATTTAACAAACCAATACCTAATCCAAAGTTACAAAGATTTATACCTCTCTTTGTTTCTTCATCTCTTGAATAAAATTCCTTGACCTATTTTGAGTTAACTTCTGTATGTGGTGTAGGGATCCAAATTCAATCTTTTGTATATTTAATTTCCTTAGCACCATTTGTTGAAAAAAATATTTTTCTCCCATTGAAGAATCCTGGCACCATTGTCAGAATCAGTTCAGTTCAGTTGCTCGTTCGTGTCCGACTCTTTGCAACCCCATGGACTGCAGCATGCCAGGCTTCGCTGTCCATCACCAACGCCCTGAGTTTACTCAAACTCATGTCCATCCTGTCAGTGATGCCATCCAGTTATCTTTCTCTATCGTCCCCTTCTCCCAACTTCAGTCTTTCCCAGCATCAGGGTCTTTTCCAGTGAGTCAGTGTTTTGCATCAGGTGGTCGAAGTATTGGAGTTTCAGCTTCAGCGTCAGTCCCTCCAATGAATATTCAAGACTGATTTCCTTTAGGATGGACTGGTTGGATCTCCGTGCTGTTGAAGGGATTCTCAAGAGTCTTCTCCAACACCACAGTTCAAAAGCATCAATTTCTCAACACTCAGATTTCTTTAAGGGTCCAACTGTCACATCCATACATGACTACTGGAAAAGCCATAGCTTTGATTAGACGGACCTTTGTTAGCAAAGTAATGTCTCTGCTTTTTAATATGCAGTCTAGGTTGGTCATAGCTTTTCTTCCAAGGAGTAAGCGTCTTTTAATTTCGTGGCTGCAGTCACCATCTGCAGTGATTTTGGAGCCCCCCAAATAAAGTCTGTCACTGTTTCCACTGTTTCCCCGTCTATTGGCTATGAAGTGTTGGGACTGGATGCCATGATCTTAGTTTTTTGAATGTTGAGTTTTAAGCCAACATTTTTACTCTCCTCTTTCACCTTCATCAAGAGGCTCTTTAGTTCTTCTTCACTTTCTCCACAAGTGGGGTGTCATCTGCATATCTGAGGTTATTGATATTTCTCCCAGCAATCTTGATTCCAGCTTGTGCTTCATCCAGTCCAGCATTTCTCATGATGTACTCTGCATATAAGTCAAATAAGCAGGGTGACAATATACAGCCTTGACGTCTTCCTTTCCCGATTCAGAACCAGTCTGTTGTTCCATGTCCAGTTCTAACTGTTGTTTGTTCACCTGCATACAGATTTCTCAGGAGGCAGGTCAGGTGGTCTGGTATTCCCATCTCTTTCACAAGATGCTGCTGCTGCTGCTAAGTTGCTTCAGTAGTGTCCGACTCTCTGTGACCCCATAGATGGCAGCACACCAGGCTCTCCCCTCCCTGGGATTCTCCAGGCAAGAACACTGGAGTGGGTTGCCATTTCCTTCTTCAGTGCATGAAAGTGAAAAGTGAAAGTGAAGTCACTCAGTTGTGTCCAACTCTTAGTGACCCCATGGGCTGCAGCCCACCAGGCTCCTCTGTTGATGAGATTTTCCAGGCAAGAGTACTGGAGTGGGGTGCCATTTCCTTCTCCGTTTCACAAGATGAGTGTGTGCAATTGTGTGGTAGTTTGAACATTCTTTGGCACTGCCTTTCTTTGGAATTGGAATGATAACTGACCTTTTCCAGTTCTATGGCCACTGCTGAGTTTTCCAAATTTGCTGGCATATTGAGTGCAGCACTTTCACAGCATCATTTAGAATTTGAAATAGCTCAACTGGCATTCCCTCACCTCCACTAGCTTTGTTTGTAGTGATGCTTCCTAAGGCCCACTTGCCTTAGGAAGTCAAGAAGAATTATTATCAAATGGAATTATTTCCTTAATTGCTTCTATGGTTTGTTCACTTTCTGTGAACAAAAAGCTTTAAATATACAGTTGGGTTTTTTGATGTATCTTATATTCTGCAACTTTGGTGTGGTTATTATGTATAATAATATTTATGGGTTCTTCAGGGTTTATGTAGATGAGATCTTGTCATCTGCTAATAGAGATACTTTTACTGCTTCCTTGATAGTGTGAACCATTTTATTTATTTTTCTTAGCCAGTATCCCAATTAGAACTTCCAATATCATGTTAAATAGAAGAAGAATGAATAAAGATTCTTTTCTTGTTCCTTAGGAGGGAAGCTTTCACTGTCTCATCATTTAACCATGATCTTATTGTGTTTGTTAGATGCTTGTTCTGTTTGAGGAAATTTCTTTCTTATTTCTACTTTGTTGATTTTTTTAATTTTTGTCATAAAATGGTGCTGGATTTTGCCATATGTTCTTTTTTTTTCATCTATTGCAATGATCATACTTTCCCTTCATTCTATTGATATGTTAGTCTTGCACATTGATTAATTGTCAAATGCTGAACCAACCAAGCATATCTGGATTATATCCCACTTGGGTGTCTTGTGTAATCTGTTTAGATGGTGCTGGATTTGACTTAATAGTATTTTTTGATAATTGTATATTTATATTTATAAGAGATATTGGTCTGTAGTTGTCTTGTGATTTCTCTTTGGCCTTGGTATGAGTGTATAATGGTCTCATAGAATGACTTCGGGAGTATTCTTTTCTGTTTTATATTTTGAAAGAACTTGAATAGAATTGGTGTTAATTTTCTATAATGCTTGGTAGAATTCATCAGTGAAGCTATCTAGTCCTGGACTTTTATATTAGATTTTTTTTTGAATATTGATTTAATCTTCTTACTTGTTTTAGTTAACTTATTTCTTCTTAGGCAGTTTTGGTTATTTATGTGTTTCTAGGAGCTTCCCTAGTTGCTCAGACAGTAAAGAATCTGCCTTCAGTGTGGGAAACCTGGATTCAATCCCTCTGTTTTGAAGATCCCCTGGAGAAGGGCATGACAACCCACTCCAGTATTCTTGCCTGGAGAATCCCCATGGACGGAGGAGCCTGGCGGGCTGCTGACCCTGGGGTTGCAAAGAGTCAGGACACCACTAAGCGACTAAGCACAGCACAGCTCAGGAATGTGTGCATTTCACCTTGATTGTGTAATTTGTTCCGCATAGAACTGTTTCTAGTATTCTCTTATGAATCCTTTTATTTGTATAAAGTCAGTAGTAGTGTCCTTGTTTTCATTTCCTGATTTTAGTAATTTTAGTCTTCTTTCTTTTAGAGTAGGTCAATGTAGCTAAGATTTCATCAATTTTGTTTATCTTTTCAGAGAACCAACTTTGGGTTTTATCAATGTATTTCTTTTACTTTCTATTCTTTATGCTCTACTTATGCTTTAATCTTTATTAGTTTATTGCTTTGGATATAGTTTACTCTTTTTCTAGTTTCTTAAGGTACAGATTATGTTATTGACTTGAAATCTTTTTTCTTTTTTAATGTGGGCGTTTACAGTTACAAATCTTCCTTCTAACACTACTTTCACTTCATATGATAAGTTTTCATATGTTTTATTTTCATTTTCACTTAAAGTATTTTCTAATTTTTCTTGTGACTTCCCTTTTGACCTATTGATTTTTTAATGTATGTTGTTTAATTTCCACATATTTGTGAATTTTTCAAATTTTCTTCTGCTGTTGGCTTCTTATGTGATCAGAGCACACTTTATGTGCTTTATTTCAGTCTTTTTAGCTCAGATATACATTTCTGTTATCACTGAAAATTCTCCTGGGTAACACTCTTCTAACATAATGCTCTTTAAAATGTTCCATTGACCAGTACTGATCTGCAGTTTGTCACCGGTCTAAGACAAAGTCAGTCCAGAATTCAGAATGTTTAGAAACTCATAGCTGCACCATCAAAGCACATGACTAGTTACCTCATAATTAGTTTTTATTGTATTTTACATAGTATTGATCTGTGATAGACTGGAAACTTTTTAAAATACAACTGATTTTTCACCGTAGGTAATTTGAGAAGTACTATTGTAAAGTAGGTTTATTTAAGAATTGCAGGATCACAGTCTTTGCATATATTTCAACTTTTACAACATAAATTCAGTCTGTTTTCTAAAATCATTGTATTAATGTGTAATTCCATCTCCAGGGAATGAGAGTTTCCATTGTTCTGCTGATTCTCTGCTCCTTGGTATTGCCCGCCTCCCATTGGTTTGTGTGTGTGTGTGTTTTTGTAAAGTTTTACTTTCTGGTTAGGTGTGAAATGGCATCTCATAGTTTTAATTTGAATTTCTCAAATTACTAATGATATTAAATATATATTCATATGTATATAGTACATTTGTGATTCAGTTTTGTCATCTTAGGAATTATTTATATATCTGGATACTAATCCTCTGTTGGTTATGTGTATTATGTATTATGTATATCTTCTATGTGCAATATATTTTTATGATGCTTTGTTGAGCAGAAGTTGATAGTTCTTTTTATGTCATGTTTAACTCTTTTGTAAGTTCTTTTTAGTTTTAAAGTTTTGTCTCGCACATTTAGATATCTGTGCCCAATTGTACTTGAATTTGATTTGTGTAGAATTTGAGATAAAGATCTGATTTTATTTTTTCCTCTATTGTTAAGGGTTCCAGGATTGTCTGTTGAACAGAATCTCCTTTACCATTGATTTTCAATATCCAACTGACCTTAAATTTTGTTTTAATATTTATATAGGTCACCTTCTGGACTCACTGTTGTATTCCATTGGTCAATTTGTAAAATCCTTTCCTTAATTGCTACATCTTTAAAATAAGTCTAGATAGCAGATAGTTTAAATATTGTCATGTAGTTCTTCCATGGAAATTTTATGATCAGTTTGTCACTTTTATATGTTTGTTACTTATCCAGAAAATTTATTAAACATTCTTTTTCATTCTAATAACTTATTTGTGCATTCTTTGCATGTTTTTAAAACAATCATTCTCAGCAAATAAGAAAACCTTTGTTTCTCTCCAAACTTATACCTATCATTTTTTTTAATTGGAATATAATTGGTTTACAATGTTGTATTAGTTTCCTCTATACAATGAAGTGAATCATATATATACATATATATAAACACATCCCCACCCTCTTGAACCTCCCTCCCACCCATCCCTCATTCCACCTCTCTATACCTATTATTTCTTATCTTTGGCTTTATATGGGATCTAGAATCTATAGTGCTGATGGTAATGGAGACGCTTGTAATGTTGCTGATTTTAAAGAGAATGCTTTCCATATCACCTTTAAGTATAACTTTTTTTCTTATGGATGTCTTTTATTAGATTTTTTAAGTCCTCTTCTTTTCCTAGTGTTAAAATTTTTATCATGCATAAATATTGAGTTATATTAAATGCATTTATTGAGATGATTATATGATTTTTTTCTCCTTTAGTCTATTAATACAAATGTTAAATTGCAATGACATGGTTCTCCAAATTATTTATTCCAGTTATAAAGTCACCTTAGTCATGTTGTAATATCTTTTTTATTCAACACTGGATTAGATTTTAAATATTTACTTTGGGTATTTTGCATCTATTCACGTGCTGTGCTGTGCTTAGTCACTCAGTCGTGTCTCACCCTTTGTGAACCCATGGACTACAGCCCACCACGTTCCTCTGTCCATGGGGGTTCTCCAGGCAAGAATACTAGAGTGGGTTGCCATTCCGTTCTCCAAAGCATCTACCCAATCCAGGGGTCGAACCCAGGTCTCCCACATTGCAGGCAGATTCTTTACCGACTGCGCCACCAGGGAAGCCCAAGAATACTGGAGTGGGCAGCCTGTCCCTTCTCTAGGGGACCTTCCCAACCCAGGAATCAGACTGGGGTCTCCTGCATTTCACGTGGATTCTTTACCAGTTGAGCTACCAGAGAAGCCTGCATCTGTTCATAGAGCAAGGCTGTTTTGTAATTGTCTTTCTATAAAACTAGTTGATGGGTTTATCCTTTGTTTTCTATTCTCTTGAAGTATTTGTATAAGATTACAGTTTTATTTCATTAATGCATAGTGAAATTCACCTGCAACTCACAGAGCTCTTGTTTTCTTGTGAGATGTTTAACTTTTGATACAACTGATTAAAGTATATTTAAAATCCTAGTTTGTTCTTTAGATAATTCATTGGATTTGGGAGAGTTCATCCATATCATGTATGTTTTCACATTATTGATAGGAAGTTCTTCCTAATATTCTCTTATCTGTTTAATTATATGCATTATTTGCTATATTCCATTTCTGTTATCTAACTTTTTAATTTGTGCTTTTCATGTTGCTCATGATTAACCCTGTAATGACATTATCAATTCTGTTCATCTTTTTGAAGAGCTGTTGATACTTACTTATTAATGGATGCTTATTTCCTACTTAATTTTTTTCTGTAGTTATCTCTTATTATTTTCTTCCTTCTACTTTTCTGTTTTGCTTTATACATTATGTATTACGCTGACTTTTAATACTTTAATTTAGATGCTTTCTTATTAATTTTCAGCCATTTATTTTTCCTAATTATAAGTGTTTTTGTTAGTCCCTCAGTCATATCTGACTCTTGGCGATCCATGAACTGTAGCCCACCAGACTCCTCTGTCCATGAAATTATCCAGGCGAGAAAACTGGAGTGAGTTGCCATTCCTTGGGCTTCCCTGGGTGCTCAGAGGTTAAAGCGTCTGCCTGCAATGCAGGAGACCTGGGTTCGATTCCTGGGTCGGGAAGATCCCCTGGAGAAAGAAATGGCAACCTACTCCAGTAGTCTTGCCTGGAGAATCCCATGGACAGAGGAGCCTGGTGGGCTACAGTCCATGGGGTCACAAAGAGTCGGACACGTCTAAGCGACTTTACTTTCACTATCCAGGGGATATTCCCTACCCAGGGATCAAATCTGGGTCCCCTGCATTGCAGGCAGATTCTTTACCAACTGAGACACCAGGGAACCCCTGATGAAAGTGTTTAAAGCCATTAAATGTCCACTAAATATATCTTCAACTGTATCCCACAAGTTTCAATATATATGGTGTTTTATACTGTTTTCTTTTAAATATTTTCAGATTTCTGTTGTGATTTCTTCAGCGACTTCTGAGTTTTTTAAATTATTTTTTTAAAATTTTTGTTTTGCCCCAAGCCTTTAAGTATCTTTCTTGTCACTGATTTCTACATTTAAAGACATTGAGATTAACAGTGTCATGCGCTGTTTTGTTTTTTTTTCTGACACTGTATCTTATATACTGACAGATAATCCACAAATTAGATAGTGTCTGTACTTTCCAGATAATGAAACTAAGACTGAGATGCTTAATTTAACTGTTTCATGTCCCTTAGCTGGTAAGTAGACAAGCCAGAGTTCAAACCCATCTCGTTCCAGTGTTGTCAACAGTCTTATTTGTATAACTTTTGTTCTGTAGATCTTTTGTAGTATGTGTAATGCAAATTTAGATCATGAGTGGCTTAACATGGCCCAGTATATAAATAGTTCTTTTGATTTTTCAGATTACCTTAATTTTATTTGCATTGCAAATACCTTAAAAATGTTTACAGAGACTCCAATTTGTTTATTACTAAATATTCCCCACTGTTGCTTATTTTTCATTTCATCACTTCGTTTAAAAAAATGAGCAAAGTGTTAGTCATGAAGGTTGATCTGTCTCCCCACAAACTTTTCTTTTTATCTCTCGCTTCTATGTAGGATAGATACAGTGCTTCAAACTTTTTCTCAAGTACATTTCATTATTTCTTTCTGATTTTAAAAGACTTATTCAAAGAATGTATGTTAGGCAAAAAGTTTGCTTGATTTATTAGTTCAAAAACTTCCTGGGATAATGTATTTTTTTGTGTATTAAACGTGGCATTCCAGAAGAACATAATGGCTTTATGTAAGGTTGGTCAAAACATCCCTGGCTCTTTAAAAAGTTAAGTCATTGGAACACAGTGTAAGTGTTCATGAAGTTTATGGGATGGATAGTTGCATTCATGGGTGAATGAGTGAGTAAATAAATAAAAACTTTGTATGTATGTTGTTTTTTTTTTGTAGCTAGTCTCCTGTGTGCAAACCTTTGTAATGTTGGTAGTGTTATATTAATAGATACAATAACAGCAGGAAGACTCTGGATGAAGAACCCTGGGAAAACTTCTTATCAATCCTTCATGATGGTATTTTTAAAAAAGCCATCATACCATCATTTGTGAATACATATTTAACTGAAGAGTTGTCAGTGTCTTTTTAAATATGAAAATATTTGCACATGTGTGAAACCTTGTTCTGACAATTGAAGAAAAGTATGATTTACTGTTTGCTTTCCATATATATAGTAAGCTGCAGCAGTTACATTTAATAATGGAATGCCGAAATTAGCTTTTCTGCCCTATTGGCATCACCAAACTATTTCTTCCAGTTTTACTGAGGCATAACTGTGAAAAATATAAGATATTTAAAGGGTATAATGTGTATACCTATACAGGGTGAAAGGATTCCCTCTATTGGGTTAATTAACACATTCATCACCTCACATGTTTACCTTTCTTTTCATCCTTCCTTTCTTCTCCCTTCTTCCCTCCCTCCCTCTCTGCCTTCCTTTCTTTCATGAGAACATTTAATTTCTATTCTCTTAGCACATTTCAGTTATAAAATACAGTGTTATCAACTGTAGTCCCTATGTTAAACATTAGAACCATCATCATACTCAGTTTGGATATAGTTCAGCAGTGTTACTTCAATACATTAGAACTAGTGGAAATATAATATTAAGTGAGCTGTGCCAGTATACTCGTATAATTAAAATGTTGTTTAATAGTCTCGATTTAAATACACTTAAATTTGCTTTTCAACTAAGAAATAACCAAAGGAAATTCTCGCAATTCTTTAAAAGATTTGTCTAGAACAGGGCAAAGATAGATCTTAGTTCTTTATGACTGGTGATGTGCTTTCACATATTTGGAAACCTCCAGTGCATGGTCCTTCCAATGTATGCCTTAACAATGTTCCTAGGGAGACCCTCTTAACAAATCTTTAATTATGTGTATGCCTTGAACAGAACCAATTTTTGTCATTTATTCAGTGGGACTTGATAAATCTCCTCATATGTTCTTTCTGTAGTGGTGAGGTTAATTGTACTAATCTGCTTTTATGTTGCATACACTTGTAAACTGATTATTTTAGGGCCTAACTGAAGTATGGGCTGCCATTCTAGAATTTATTGAAAATTTTAAAGTAAAAGATACTCATTTTGTTAGAACCCTTCTTAATAATGCCCAGAATTTAGAGTATTAAACTGAATACTTCACAAAGGACATTGAAAACAATGCTACTTCCAAGTTTCTTTTTCTTACAATGACTGATTATTTGTTCTTTAGAAATATTTTTGTCATTTCTCTCTACATGACCTTACTTCAGTCAAAGCATTATGACCATTTTACTTAGCCTTTATAGATGATGATACGGTTCTGCTGTTTATCCTGTCACCTTGCCATTTTATTATCTGTTCTTTTTCTAACTAAAGAGGCTTTGTATATGTTTCCACTGTAATTATGAAATGGTTGGATAGGAGTTATTTCTGATGGTGATATCCTTTGTCTCTTCTTATGTTCTTTGTGTGTTATACATTTTCTTCTCCATTGCAAAAAAGTTTCCCAGTGTCTAAGTGATGAAGCTTTTAAAATAGTTTTTGAGTTTTAATTTTGTCCAGTGTTTAAAAATAATATAAATAATTTTTGGCTAATTTTTCACTTTAACCATTTAAATATTTGCAGTCCTATACAATTTTCATTTAGAATGTAACTCCTTTGCAAAATGTTCTTTGCTTTGTCATAAATAACCTTCCTTGCCTATCAAAGATACAAATCAGACTGATCAGTAATTACAATATTATTGTAAGTAGCTGGTAATAGTAATGAAATGATCAGTGGCATAGTGGTGAATTTCTTTTTCTTTTTATGTTTCCCTTTCCTGTTTTTAAGTTTACTACATTGTCACTTTGGTATATCTAGGAAATACATAAAATTAGGAAGAATCACTGTTAAGACGTTGGCAAGTTTTTTTTTTCTCAACACTTTTCTCCCTTTATGTTTTTTTCTCTATACCTTCTCTTCTCGCATGTGCATTGTATACCTAGTTTTTCTTAATCAAAGAAAAGGGGGAATTTATGGTATTGCTATTACATTGCCATTTTATTCAAAGCTTTTAAATGTATTATTTCTTTGTGTGTATACACTGTAACTTTGTCATTCTCTTAGTATTAAATCTTAGATCATTTCTAATATTTCCTTATTATTCCACAGCAATGAATATTCCTTTACATGAGAGTTTATCAACATCTCAATTTCCAAAGACTAGAATTTTTGAAAATGAAATTCCTGAATTAAAGTTTATAAGCTTTTTTTAAAAAATGGTTTGGCTGAGACACGTGGCATGTGGTATGTTAGTTCCCTACTAGGAACACTCTCTCCCTGCAGTGGAAGCATGGAGTCTTAACCACTGGAATGCCAGGGAAATTGCTATGAAGATTTTTAAAGCTACCTTTCATATTGTCAGTTGACTTAGATGAAGCTAATTTAGACATCTACTTAGGCACTATATCAAACTGTCTCATTGTACCATTGAAAGCTTTGAATTTTCTCTTCTTTAAAATCTTTACTTTTTGTTTCTTTGTGTCCTTGGGATGTTAAATATTTCTCATGTATTTTTTTTTTACCATTGATACTTCCTTTTGTTTTAATAGAATATCCACTGTTTTTTTTTTATCTACTGAGAGCTTAATTTTTTATTTATTGAGTATGAACATGTAAAAATGTATTCTGTAGAGTGGATATTAAAACTTTGTCATGTTGGCTGAAAATAATTTCCCAGTTTGTTTGCTTATTAGATTGAAGTCAGAATTATCATAAAATTGTTTTCCAAATTCTTCTTCTGTTGTCAGTCTTAAGCTTCAGATGAATAGATGTAATAATAAGTATATACACTAATGAATAACATCATTTTCACTTTTTTTGGTGAGAGGAAATTTGCAAGATGGAAAAATTTGACTTTGCTTCCTAGAATCTTAATTTCTAAAAAGTAAGAAGAAAAAAAACACAGTTCCTGCTCTTGAAAATGTTTACAATCTTTATTCCAAATTTGCATATTTTTAAACTGCATTTTGAGCTGCCCTAATCATTGGAATTTGAGTCCCTTAACATGCTTTCAAAATGTATATAATTTTATATTTTGTGTTCAGTGACTTAAATATTTAACACTTTTTCTGTGTTCAATATAAACTTTTGCTGAAGTCTTGTTTTAACTTCATGTAAATGTATTTTGTTTTGCAGATATAT
The DNA here is from genome assembly GCF_023699985.2 of Odocoileus virginianus. Taxonomy (NCBI): domain Eukaryota; kingdom Metazoa; phylum Chordata; class Mammalia; order Artiodactyla; family Cervidae; genus Odocoileus; species Odocoileus virginianus. Next base: position 38,959,028 of record NC_069686.1, on the reverse strand, counting down.
GATTACTGTTATAAACAAACAAATATCTAGTTTGAATTTGTGCTTAGAAATTTTTAATAATTAATAGTACTCAAATTATAAAATCACTCCTGAGTTTTAACTATATTACTATTATTTTTTCGGGGGGGTGTCATTTTTCTTTCCACCACTGATATATTCTGATAAAGATTTCTGAAATTTTACTATTGTTTATACTACTCTAAAAGGAAATATTATGTAGCAGATTCTTTTCTAGAAAATTATGAATTGTTTTGAAGAACACAATTTCTGAGAAGACTTTACAAATTCCTTAGGATCTGAGACCCAATTTGAGAAGAAATACACTTAGTCTGTCTCTCTTTTAGTATTCTAATAAAATTTTTGAGAATTGTCTTGATCAATAACAGGGAGGGAAAAAAAATATTTTTAAAGAAATTTGAGGTATATATTACTTTTAGAATTTGTTTTAGGGATTGTGGGTGGATTGAGTACCAATATTTCTTTGGTTTCTTCAGAATTTAAGTTATTCTTCAGATGTTCTGAACTTGTTATCTTTCCTGAAAGTTGAGGACCTGTATACATTATTTGTCTCAGTTTTAGTTTATATCTTGCCATTGAAAAACATCCAGGTGTTAATTTACCTGAGTAATAGAAGTGGCAGGAACAGAAGCTGGGTATCCTTAAGATTCTTTCTAATTGGGGTCAAAACATTTTTTCCTGTAAAGGGCCATGAGGTAAGGTCCTTTATGTTTAATAAGCCAGACTCAGCTTCGCTTTTGTAGCAAAAAACTAACCTCTGACAGTATATAAATGAATGGGTATGATTCTGTTCCAATAGAACTTTTTTTTTTTTTTTTTTTTACAAAACAGACAGTGGGCTTAGTTTGCTGATTACTTTGCTAATGCTTGTTTTGGTTGAGTCTGTCTCTGTGTGAACTAGGGCTGACTTACTAAAAGAAAAACAAAAGTTGGTGATTTTGATGAGGCCTCTCTAAAGGCAGCTTTTGCCACCACTGTACAATTTATACATCTTATAAAACCTATGACTATACCAATTATAATATTGCTACTTTTTTATTTACTTGTATCTGAGACCTTTGACTGCAGACCCTGCCCAACCTATTAGTTAGCTCATTCTTGCATGGACATTGATCTTTCTTGTTTTTAGCCCATTGTCTAAAGTCCTAGGTTGAGTCTGTAAGTGTTTTAATACCAATAAGGTATACCCTTCTCCCACCATTGTCTCCCTGTTTAATCAGACTAGAGAGTTGATATACTTGTTCAGCACTGATAAACTTCCTTTTCCTGGGATCTCATGGGACTGCAGTCTCTAATACCAGGCAGATAAAATTTATGCCTCTGCTTTATATAAAGTAGGATTCACAAAAACTTACTGTTCCTACTGCTTATCTTCAAGTGTTACCACTGCACAAAGACCTCTTCCACATTGCTGCTTTTGCCAGCTAAGATCGTTTAAAAGTTGGTGCTACCCTCGATCAAATCTGCATTCTTTCTCATAACTCCTTGGATACTAATTTTTGCTGCTCCTTACCTTTCTCTGAGGCTCGCTAATGCCCCCAGCCCCAACCTTGTCCATTCCCAGCCATTTTTCATAGAAACAGTCAAGCTTCACAGCTGAACTCAGCCTCATCCTCTTAGCTAGTGACAAACAAAAGAGCACTAAAGTGAAGTGAAAGTTGCTCAGTCATGTCCGACTCTTTGCAACTCCATGGACTGTCCATGGAATTCTCCAGGCCAGAATACTGGAGTGGGTAGCCTTTCCCTTTCCCTTTCCCAACCCAGGGTTCGAGCCCAGGTCTTCCACATTGCAGGCAGATTCTTTACCAACTGAGCCAAGGGAAGCCCAAAAGCTTTGACCTAACTGTCTGACAAATAATTGGAGGCTTTATGTTGGCCAGCTTCCCTTCTTTCTTTTCTTCTTCCCTTCTGTCCTTTTTTCCTTCCTATATTCCTTTAGTAATTGATGTATTAAAAACAATGCTTAAACTATTGACAGCAGTTTTTTCTTATGTGTAGTCCACTGTTCGTATATTAAAGTATTTCCAAACACATTTGTAAGAGCTGAAATTATATATTGTGGTCACTTCTTAATACCTAAAATCATGGTTCTTGCTTGTTTTGCTGCCTTCAAGTCCTGTTACCCAATGAGCAGGTGAGATTCTTCAATATGTTTGAGTCTGATAGAGATGGAATTGCATAAGCCTGCATCTGAGAAAATAAATTTAGACATCACATTTTCCCCAAAAAAAGATTTGGAACTAGATAGCTCCCAACTTCATCCCCACCCAATTTTCTCATGTATAAGCCCTACCTGCTCAGGGCAGGAACAAGGAAAGGCTAAACCATCTTTGCTTTATTCTGGAGCATGTACCAAGAAGGGCCTAGCAGACCTTTTTCTAGCCACGTGGAACCCCATTTCAAGGCTTTCCTCTTTTCATATAGCCTGGTATTTCCCAACGTTGTTCGGACAGGAAGGGGAGGAAGGTGGGGTGAGAATAGTTTTAAGATTGGAGGAAGCTGGACCCTGGTAGGCTGTGTAAACTTGTTTTAAAGTTCCAGCTATCGGCGTAGAAGAGCAAACTTAGGAGTCTTTGTGGTGTTTCTGTTTTTTCTAGCCTGTGAATATCCTCCATCCCATAGTTGAAACCAGAATGATTCCTAACAAGTCAGCAGTGTCATGAGCATTTCAGGTCATCATTCAAAAAAGGTGTAGGATGACCATTCTTAGGAAAGGAAATTAATATAGGGGATATGAATTAAAATGTGAAGTTTCTCAAAGTTGAATATATAAATTACCACCTGTTAGATAAATGAGAACTGACATGGAAAGTGAGGGATAGGAAAGTTACAAAATAAAATGCTAAATTTGAATATTCCATGGATTATAGTTTCTTTACTGGAAAACACTGTAAACTCTGTACTTTGTGTGATTTTTCTTAAAGATAGGAAGATTTTCTTTTAATGCTTGTTGGCTGGAATATATACAAAGCAGAGCTGAAAAGATAAATTTAGCATTTAATTGATGTGTGGTTAATAAAACATATCTGTTATTTGTATGTTCCAAAATTAACTAGATGGTTTCTTAAAGTTTTGGAGGTAGCAGGTGCCAAGAGGCAGTTACAGCATTATTTTCACTGGCTAGATTTATACATATTTGTTGATTTTTTAAATACTTTGTTAATAGGTAAATATTTTATGTTCATCTCATAATGATACCTCATGTCTCACAATCTACTATTCACCTTAGTATTTCCCTCAGCAGTACTAAACTTGTTTTTAAATCTACCATATTCACTGTGTTTTTCTCACCTTTGCTCAAGCTGTACCTTAAGTGAAGAATGCACTTCATTTGTCTGCTTGTTTCATTCTTATTTACCATTTCAGATTTGACTTGAACACCCTTTCTGGCTTCTTTTGTTCTTCAGAGAATTTTTGGCACCACCAGTTTTGTACTCTATGAAGTTTTTTGGAAACACCTAGAGAGCAGAGATGGCATTCTCAACATGTTACACAGATCACGATACGTCAAGGTGCTCAATAAGTATTGGTGTAACTGAGTATAGATTTATTTAAAAAGCAAAACCATTGAATTTAGATTCTGTTTTGTTTTTATTTGACTGTTAACTGGAATTAAAACAAATGGAAGTGGGATGCTGTTACAGAGTTACAAAATAATTTCATTTAATTCCTGTCCCCTGTCTTACACTACACCCAACTTCATCCCTCACCCAGCCCCTCAATCTTCCAAAGCTAAATTTTTAAATCTCATCGTAACTGAGTTGTCATTCTTACTCTCATTTCACACCCGTGCTATAAGAAAGTGTCTTGCCCTGTGTGGGCAAAGGTTTAACAAAACCTTTCCCCTTCAGCATGAGAGTTTGACCCTCTGTTAACTGCTGGCTCTGTTTCCTTGGTAACCTGATAAGGGTAATATATCAGCTGTGTCACTAGGCAACATTGCTTATGGTAAAAATTGATAAACTTCATCTGTACTGATAGCACTATTAATACCTGGCAGGAAGCCATATATTTGGGTTTTCCTGAGTGTGGCGACTTTCATAAATGGGTCCTGGAAGCGAGGCCTGTGGAATTGATACAAAGATACTGACAGACACCTGGTAGGGTGTGAGGTCTCTAAAGTCAGTGCAGCTTCCTCATCTGTCTGATATGGGTCTCATCTTGTAATGAAGCCTTGATCTCATAGCCAGAAAAGAGCTCCCCGCTGGCTGTACGAAGCACTCTGTGGGCTGCTACAAGGCCTCCTGCGGAAGAGGAACCGCTGACACTGCCCTGCTGGCCGACATCGACTTTCCTTGTAGCACTCTGGGTAGATTATTGTGCGGGGCCCCTTGTGGTTGTCCTGTGAGTCTGTATATTCAGTTGGAGCTGAAGAGATATTTTTAGTGGGATTGGGAGATCTGGCAACATAAACTTTGTTTCTGGGATCATCCTAAGGAGAGAATGTTTTGGGGAATGTATTTGAAGAAGCAGATCTTACATTAGTTATTTCAGTGTTATACTGTCCTTTTGAGATCATATCTGAATCCAAGAGTATTTTCTACATTAGGTTGTAGCATACGTCCACAAGTAACTTCTGTTGAAGAAAGTCTGATTTGGTTGTACGTTGCAATTGTTCATTCATCAAGTATTCCCACTGATAATGCATTGACAGGTTCCTTCTTTGTTGCTTTTATGATTTGGGAGTCATCTTCAGTGAGGAGATCATGAGTGCTAACTGTAGCTAATCAGTATTTAGCGTGTACCTGTTTTTGCTTTCACTCTATCATTGCTGTTTGTACTATACTGATAGATTCTGTATCTAATTTTTCATCTAGTTTTGCTAACAGTTATTTAATTATTTCATTTAAAATTTGACCTTTCCTTTAAAATTTTAAGTCATTTATAAGAAAGGTTTTCATTCTCTGGTTATAATTTTAAGTGATGTATTATTACCAGTAGGTAAAGGAAAATATCAAAGTTTTTTAGGAACTGAGAATCTTAAGACCCAGTTCTAGACCCAAAAAAATCTAAATCTTTAACCTGAGACCCAACATTTTAGCTAATGCAGAATGCATTCATTTAATTTTTTTTAATGTTTCAGAAACAACATATGATCTCTTTTGAAAAAATGCATGGACAAATGAAAGGAAAGTTTCTAAATGTATAATTTCATTGTTCAGAGATATCCACTGTTAGCATACATATTTTTCATTACTTACTTTTTATTTTGCATAAATATACAATGTAAAGGTAGAGGAGGGAGGTGAGAAACAGAAATATATCTATTTCCATTTTAATTTTTTTAATAAGATCAAAATGTGCACACTGTTAAATGACCTTTTTTCATTTGATACATCATATTTCTATATCTGTGTATTTGTCAGCATAATTTTAAAATTCAAATAGAACTATACTAAATGGAAGAGCCATAATTTATTTGGTTAGTCCACTGTTGTTGGCTTTTACTATTTTTTTCCTGATTGACCAGGAGTCTTCCTTAAGAGCTCACACTAAATGGTTATCCAGCCAGTGCTTTCTTCTAGATTAGTATTTATATAAATGTCACCTTATACTGTATTAATGTGTTTGCCATCTATGTCACAGTGCTGGATAATAAGAGGCTTGTGGGAAACTCAACAGTAGGTGGTTCCTATTTATACAAATTATTGCTAAGCCATTTTATCCTTATATTTTCAGTGTTTTCATTAATTAATGCAAATACTGAATAAGATCAAAGGACAAAACGTGATACTTCCCTAAAGACTTCTCTCTGTATCAGCATAGCACTCTACTTTAGGGGTGAGATTAAATCTCTGGTGCTTTTATGTGATGATATATGTAATATCCACTTCAGTAATTTAATATTTGTAGTATGTTTGCTACTAGTAGGACAGAGTAATCTCAGCTGCTTTATTCAAAAGTATCACCGCACTGTTAAACTAAAATCATTAAGAACCCATGGAAAAACAAACCAACAAAAAATCCTCAGGCAAAATTCTGTTTTTATCATGGTAGGATCAAGGTTCTTTAATGAAGAAATGGATAGGGTACCAGGTGTAAAAGTTTGAGGGCATATCTCTAGTTCACATTTCACCATTTTGTCCAAAATATAATTTGGAGATTTTTTTCATTTTTGTACTGTTAAAGCTGATACTTCCTAGCACGTTCTAGATTATTAGAATTAAGGAAAAGTCTGGCAACAACTGGCTTCCGTGGTGGCTTAGATGGTAAAGCATCTGCCTGCAATGTGGAAGACCGGGGTTCAATCCCTGGGTCAGGGAGATCTCCTGGGGAAGGTAATGGCAACCCACTCCAGTACTCTTGCCTGGAAAATTCCATGGACAGAGGAGCCTGGTAGGCTACAGTCCATGGGGTCTCAAAGAGTCGAACATGATTAAGTGACTTCACTTTCACTTTTCTGGCAACTTCACTGCTGTGAAAATTAGCAATACAGAAATAACATCAAATAAGATCTTAATACTGTTTTGTTTATACAACAGTTTTTTAAATGTAAGCATAAAAACTTTAGTATTACTATAATTTGATAATAACTCCAAGTAATAATTTAACAAAACAGTATACATAGCTTAAAATACTGAGAATTATTTTTATTTAAAGTTAAAAATCACTAATAGTAGCCTAGTAGATTTTGATGTTCTCGCCCTCTTTCTGTCACACTCCATCTTCATAGGTAAATATACACAGATATTTATGTATAATGTATTTTTCTCTGTGTATGTATATATGATATGGTTTTATGTAGGTGTGCATATATATAAATATGTGTAGAGGTTGCAGATGGCCACAGTTATGAGGCAGACATGGTGCTAAGTCACTTTATATTCTCCCTTAATCCACCTAATAATCCAGTGAAATAGGTACTTTTTTTTTTTAAACACCAAAATCATTTTGTATTGGGGTATAGCCAAGTACCAGTGTTGTGATGGTTTCAGGTGAACAGTTAAGGGTCTCAGCCACAGGTATGCATGTATCCATTCTCCCCAAATCCCACACCCATCCAAGCTGGAACATAACGTTCAGCAGAGTTCCATGTGCTATACAATAGGTATTTGTCTTTGAGATGATAAAATTCACAGGTACAGAGAAGTGGCTTGTCCACAGTCACATGGTGGTTAAATAATAGACATTGGGACTCAGACTGAGATCTCTCAATTATGGTGTTACAACTAATATTTATGCCTAGTATATTTCTACCTGTTGAGTATCTGTTCATTAAAGATGATGATCTTAGGTATTTTCTGTATGTTAATTCAGAATTACTCGTTTCTGTCCTTTAAGTTCTCTTAGGCTGCCCACTGTCTTTAAAAATGAATTGGTTTTAAACACTTTTAAAGAACAAAGATGGTAGTTTATGTCCTACAAATTTTTCATAGAAGATGTTATGTTGGATAACTCTTTCTAGTTGAAAATGGAATAAATGGTTAACACTGTGAGATTTGTAATCATTAAGTTTGCTTTTGCATACTGATTGTAGTGAGATCAAGTAGTAAATTGGAAAGATTATGTGAAGAAAAATATTTAAGCTCTCTGGATAGTGAATGTTTACAAAATGTCTTACATGATCAGTGTTATCTTCTGGAGGAATTTATGGCTAAATGTACGTATCTATTCACTTTGCTTTAATCATTATATGCATCTAGAGAATTCAGTATGCTAATTCAAACAGGTTCTGCCCTGCTCATACTATCCAATATAATACTAGCATTTATTATTATAATAGATGCAATGTCTTGAGATCTACTGAAAGTTGGATACCCAGCAACAGGGCTATGTATATGTGTATTGTAGTTACCTGAAATCTGTATAGTGAAAATGAGTCATCACTTAGTTAAAAATAAGTTTACTAAGTCATACCATCTCACAAAGTGTCATCCCTCAGGATAATGTATTTTTAGATGCAAAACAGATTCCTGTTTTACCAGGGAATTAACATTTAGAGAATGTATGAGCCAAAATGCATACTTTTATCTTTATAGATAAAATTTCTATTTTAGAAATTATCAATATGTTTCCTCTATGTCTAAAAAAATGTTTTTCAAAGTATCTATGTTATATAGCATAAAGAAAAATACTGGTTCCTTTTGTTGTGATTAATTTTGGCTTATCATTTTTTTTTTCTGGAGATTTGGCCTGTATACCAACTAAAGTTTTGATTGAATGGTAAGTTGAATGCTTTTAGATTTAACATATGACATAATATATAACTTTAGAGTTTCAGGGGCCACCTGAATTAGTTGTAAAAAAAAACTGAATAAAATGGCTCTTGATTGTCCCTGACAATAGATCATTACTTTCCATGACAGGCTCTTGTATTTTAAATGTATCAGATTTATTTTACACTAAGGTTTTATCATTCTAAATTTTTATATCTCCTGAAAACTAGATCACTTGGGTCTGACTGGGGGTAGTTTTTCCTTTACCAAGGTTAAATGTTTATGTATGTTTTCTGTTAGTTTTCTTAAACCACAGTGATTTGATTGAGAAATATAAATTTCTGTTTTACTTTAATTAAATTTCGGCTTAACGTTCAGTTAGTGTTCTAGAGTGCATATATGTTGCCCTAAAGTTTACTGTTTTAACAAAAATGGCACTGGAGATGAATGAAGTGGTAAGATGGAGTGAACCTCATCTAGGTTTCTCTGCAAACCCTTGGGTTCTCTGCACACCCAAGGCCTTAGACCCCTCCTGTGGAACTGACCAAAATTGTCACAAAGCAATATTTTCTTACACAGTAGCTGATTTAATCTAAATTGCCTGCTCTCCTTAAAAGTGTGAAGATTTTTTTGTTACTGTGTGACAAGACAATAGATAAAGATTCTACTGTGGTGATGAAGTCAGTTTAGAAGAGAAAATGGTTACTGTTGTCTTAATTTTAGTTTTACTGTGCTTTTTTCCGGGGTGGGGGTGGGGGCCGGGGTTAGACTGCCCATTAAACCTTTGCTCTTGATGTGCAAATAAAAAACTCTTGGACTTAAGGGGAGGGAACATTGCTAACATTGGTGAATTTGAAGTTAATATTAGTGTTGTAATTTGTTTTTCATGAATCAGTTTTAAACTGTATAAATTATTTTCTTGCCTCTTTTCAGTCCTTGCTCTTACATTTAAAAACATTACCTTGGTGGAAACAAAAAACGTAGGTGGTATGAATGGAAAGTAAACCTAAAAGAAATAAATTTTTTTACTTGAAGAGGTGGCAGTAATGATTTGGAAATGAGTGTCTGGAGTAATGCTAACTTTCTGCCCTACCCTACCCTAGCCTCTGTTAATAAAAGGGTTTTGGAAGAGGAAAGGCTTCTTCCTTTAGAAAGGGCTACCAGAGAAAGGTGTCCTCTGGGTTTCTGTTAAGGCAAATAGGTCTCTAGACAGAGCATTTTGTAAAGACAATGAGGCATAGGGGATTGTCATTTGTTAATTAGTAATTATAGCAGCAGTAACAGAGGTGCAGTAGACAAAGCATTGTCAGAAGGGATTATTGAAAAGATGGCTCAGGAAAGAAGCCAAGACTAGAATGAGGCAAACAAGGGAGGAGTATAGATCAGGGGTCTCTAACCTCTGGGATTCAATGCCTGATGATCTGAGGTGGAGCTGATGTGTTAATAATAGAAATAAAGTGCACAGTAAATGTAATGCACTTGAATCATCCCGAAACCATCCCCCTTCCACCCTGGTGTGTAGAAAAATTGTCTGCCACAAAACTGGCCCCTGGTGTCAAAAAAGTTGGGGACCATTGCTGTAGATGAGTCAGGAAGTGCAGGGCATACTGGGATAAACTGAATTTAGTCAGATTTGTTTCTTGGGCTTCTTTGGTAGTCACAGGCAAAACTAAAAACTGATTCACTCCATTTAAAATCAAAATAAAAGTCTAGAACCCTGCACACTTAACCTTTTTTCCTTGTCTGAACTCTGTCCCATTACCTTTCTTTATATAAGCTCTAGACCAGGGAAAGAGAAATGGAAATAATTGTCCTGAAAGGTGTGTATAATATTAGAGCTATTTTGTATATAAATATTTCTATTTGTATATCTAAAAGCAGAAACTCAATATTTATTTAAAAACTTTTTATATATTATATATATATAAATTTATACTTTATTACATATATTTTATGTATTTTTATTATATATATTTTATTTTTATATTATATATTTATATATTGTATTTATTAAAAACTTTATATACACAGCAATGCATATCTAATAGCAGAAACTCAATATTTATTAAAAAATACTACCATCACACTTTAAAAAGTTAGAAATAGTCCTTAATTATTATCATACATGCCAGTTTTCAGATTTTTCATTTCCAATCGTGAGTTTGCCTTTTTGAGGGTTTTTTGTTTGTTTGGTTTTTGGTTTTTTAGAGTTTGTTTGAATCAGGAGGTAAATAAGATCCATACATTGCGGTTCGTTGATGTATCTCAGGTGTTTCTGAATCTGTAGCTATTCTGTCTCAGGATTAATAATTGATTAGCCATACTTATATAGGTATAATTTCTCTTACAGGGATTTTAGCAAATAGCCATCTATGTTGTATGAAATATATGAGACAGTACATATCCAGTTTTTTATTCAGTTTGCACATCAATGTATTAATGATCAAAATAACTAGTTTGCAATGTTAGTAGTATTAGGAAATGTTAGTAATTAGCCAATTTATTCAATTGTAAATAGCATCTGTATAGTTGCCTTCTTAATTTGCCCTGCAAGTGTAGTCTTAGAAAGTTACGTGTACTGATTATCCTGTCCTGGTTAGAAAAACAGGTCATAAAGTTGAAATGACTGGTGATTTGCCCTCCGTCACCCTTAGAAATGACTTGAAGGCTCAGAGCACTTCATTTTTTCAGCAGAGAAATGCTTTCATCTCTCTGCTTTGTACTACAGCCAAGTGTGAGTTTTAAAATAGGATATGTGTAGCCTGATGATGAGTATGATTGGTACTGTATCATTCAGGATAGACTATATTATGAAGCAGTGAGATAATTTAAAACAATGGTAACAGTGAAAATTTGTTTCTTGATATCCTTGCATGACCATCATGATCAGAGGTATCTCTCTATTCAGTAATTTAGGGACTTTATGGAACAGTCACCATTTCGGTCATCACTTATCATCAAACTGGAAAGAAACAGGGAGGGGGAGGAAGAGCAGTGGAAGGTCTCACATCTGCAAATAAATGATCCAGACCAGAAGGAACACATCCAGTCTCAAGGAGGCTGTGAATTTAGTCATGTATATGCCTCATAGTAAAGAACTAGCTATCCTCAGCAGTAGAAATAAGTAACATTGTAGGTAATAATTCTGACATCCATTCATTCGTTTACTTGTTCATTCATTCTTTAATCAAATGTTTATTGAATGGCTGCTTTGTGCAAGAAACTGTACTGGACAGTAGAAATATTACAGTGGCTTGAGCACTTTCCATTCCTTCTTTATAGGTTCACAGTCTAGTAGAATCAGAAGCAGGTTATTCTATATTAGGGATCAACAAAGTATCACCCACCCTCCTAATCTGGCCTGCAGCCTGTTTTAGCTCTTAAGCTAAAATGTCTTACATTTTTAAAGTGTTGAAAAAATAAATGAACAGTAGAAGAATATTCAACAGAAATTGTAAGTAGTCTACACAACCAAAACTATTTACTATAAGACCCTTTATAGTAGGAATGTTTGTTGACTTCTGTAACATCTGTATTTAAATTTGAAGCTCCTCAAACTAATTGCTGTCTAGACGTTGTCAGATAAAAAGCACACATTTATCTTGTAACTTTGTGCCTTTTGTTTGACCTGATGCTGCATTTCTATGGAAAAATAAGTATTTTTCTGCGTTGTTGGAATGGTGACTTCATTGGCATCTTGAGTGGTTTTACCATGAGCACTGGAGACATGGGATCTGTATTAGATTTGATACATAGTTAGGTAACCTCAGATGATCAGATCCCTCAGTGGGTATGTGGTAATGGTGGTTTAGTCGCTAAGTCATATCCCACTCTTGTGACCCCATGGACTGTAGCCTGCCAGTCTCCTCTGTCAGTGGGATTTTCCATGCAAGAATACTGGAGTTGGTCGCCATTTCCTTTTCCAGGAAATCTTCCCAACCCAGGGATCAAACCCCAGTCTTCTGCATTGCAAGCAGATTCTTTACCTATTGAACCACCATGGAAGCCCCAAGTGTATACAGATTATATACAGATATTAAGTAATGATTTGTTTGGAAACTGAATGTAAAGCAACCATGAAGATATCTGCTTCCTTGGAGAAGCAAAACCTAAATTTCATGGACTTTGAAAATCAAAGTCAGTAGATGAAATGGATTTTTTATTTTCCATTCTATGGCTTGGGCTTCTCAATTAAGGATTATAAGTGTAGATATTTCTTAAATTGAACAAGATGATGTGGTTCAAAGTACATGGGCTTCAAAAATTATTTGTAATTTCCCTGATATGAATGAGACACTTGATTTTGAAGGCCAAGTAAAAATCACTCCCCGTACTTCAAGTTCAAAATAAAAGAGGAGGGGATTCTGATTCAGGTTGAGAGAAATTGTTTAAAAGCTGGTTTATTCTAGGAAAAGCCTTAAAATATACCAGTTTTATAGCATGAGGAGAGAAAAGATACCTTGAGCTTATACTTCACACAGTCTTGCATTGACCATCAGAGATCAATTCAATTATATTCTAAATTTCTGGGGGTTTTTTTGCATTTAAGGTTTTAGAAGTCTGACAGATTCCACACAAGTTTCAGAATCTACTTAAGGCATTCTAATATTTGGGATGTAGATTGTAAATGCCAAAAGTACCTGTTTAACAACAGTCTGTAGAATTCACAGCTAAGGTTAGCCTCTCTTCTTTTGAGTTTATAGGAGCCAAATTTTTATAGGTTTGCAGAAATTTTTCATTCATATCTAGAGCTTCAGAGCTTGAGCCCTTTAATGTTCCTTTCAACTATTTTACAAATACTTGAGTTTGTTTTCTTAACAATAGAAAGCATATTTTTCCAAATAATTCCTAAGAATCTTTCTAGTTTTATGACTGTGACTAGATTATAGACAAGACTCAGTTTTATGATTCCAATAATTCTGATCAGATTCTGAGCTTTTATTCTAAATGGCCTGTGTACTTAGTGGGTGCTTGTACTTAGTGGATGCTTGTTGGCATAATATTTTGCTAGTCATCTATTTGTTTAAGGAACAGCAGATTACTCTAAATACACCAGATGTGCCAGTTTTTATTATAAATTTTGTGTGATCCACTTCCCATTGCTATTGACTACTGCTGTATGTAATTCGTGGGGCTTCTCAGGTGGTGCTAGTGGTAAGGAACACACATGCCAATGCAGAAGATGTAAGAGACAGGGGTTTGATGGCTGAGTCAGGAAGATCTCCTGGAGAAGGGAATGGCTACCTTCTCCAGTATTCTTGCCTGGAGGATCCCGTGGACAGAGGAGCCTGGCAGGTTACAGTCCATGGGGTCAGGTCTTCATCAGTAAGCTCCTTCTGTTGCACAGCAAGGAGTTCAGTGAAGTCGTCCTCTTTCAGATCTAGCTCCAGCTTGTAGACAAAAGCACAACTTCTTGTGGAGGATGTACATAAAGGACAATGTATGCCAATCACGAGGACTAACTTATGTGACTGGATGTGCAAATGCACGTTCACATTTTTGGAAGTTCATAATTTGAAGGTGGGCATGAAGGGGTTTTACTGTACTGGGTTTGGCCTAACTTAAATCAGTCTTATCCTGCCTTGTATCAGCCACATATCAGTGACTTTCAGATGTTTTAGAGGGTGACAGTGGTAATGGTAGGAGTAACCACCCCAAGGGTATTGTAGTTAGAAAAGCAAACTTAGTTTTGATAATACAAATGAGAGAAAGCAAAGCTTCACAGAATATTTTTTGTTGGTGGATGAATACAGAAAATAAACCATTTCTGTGTTCCTGAAATTCTCCAGTCAGAGAGGCAGTCCCTGTCCATCCATGGCATCCGTGTCTCAGTTATATTTGTGACCACTCTCCTGCCTATTAAAACTTGCCTTTGCCTATTTTCATTAGTGTCCAGATCCCAGAAGCTAATTTAATTTTAATTTAATAAACCATGTTTTCATGTTAATAAATACTGCTTTATCTCTAGTGGATCTTTGGGGATTACTAAGACAAAATCAAAACAAAACAAAAAGCAGTCTTATTGTGTAAAGGAAGTTTAGAATCAAAGCAATGGTGAAGTCTGAAAGTATAGAATTAGGGGCAAGTGATTAATCTTTTCCTCAGAGGAGACAGGTGACCGTATACTAAATATGAGTCAGTAGTGGTCTAACTGAGTCATTTATATCTTGTGATGCAAGAGATGTATTAAAATCATACCCGTCAATGAAATCAGTGTATATGAAAATTCAGTGTATTCTGTATTTAGTTTTAGACATATCTTCTGCAGGTAACAAGTTTCAAGTAACCTCAAAAAATGACCCAGAAATGTTGAGTCATTAGAAACTCAGTAGTTTACTTTGTATAAATATTCTTTTATTTTAAAAGTGTGATTGTTTTTCTGAACTTCTGAGCAACATGTTTGGAATGTAGTATTTTACTAGTTGCTAAATAAATGTTTGTTATTGAAAAAAATGATCTGATTGATTTTCCCATTAATTTTATCCAACAGTAAATCTAAAGTAAAAGTGTGTGGTAATGTAAATACAACATTTACTATATTTAATAATACTTAAAAGTATATCAAGCATTATATTTTCACCATTGTTTAGGTTTAAAACCTTTATCACTGAGCCCCAGTTTAAAGATTTGTTAGGCTTAAAATAGAAATTTTTCATTCATTCTGAAAGTTTTTAGATGGTCAGGGAGAAAGAAAACTACATATGTGGCTCTTTGATTAGTTTGTGGATCTGCTAAATTTTAAAATAAAAATTATGAAGTAAGGGAAATGCTTAAAAAAATATTTTAAAATATTATAATCATAATAGGAAAATATAGAGCTATTTAAGCATTTAAAATGTTAGAAGGAAATGACCCAGCAATCCCACTGCTGGTCATACACAGCAAGGAAACCAGAATTGAAAGACACACGTGTACCCCAATGTTCATTGCAGCACTGTTTACAATAGCCCGCACATGGAAGCAACCTAGATGTCCATCAGCAGACAAATGGATAAGAAAGCTTTGGTACAGATACACAGTGGAATATTACTCAGCCATTAAAAAGAATGCATTCAAATCAATTCTGATGAAGTGGATGAAACTGGAGCCTATTATACAGAGTGAAGTAAGTCAGAAAGAAAAACACCAATACAGTATACTAATGCATACATATGCAATTTAGAAAGATGGTAACGATGACCCTATATGTGAGACAGCAAAAGAGACACAGATGTAAAGAACAGTCTTTTGGACTCTGTGGGGGAAGGCGACAGTGGGAATATTTGAGACAATTGCATTGAAACATTATATTATCATATGTGAAACAGATCACCAGTCCAGGTTGGATGCATGAGACAGGGTGCTCAGGGCTGGTGCACTGGGATGACCCTGAGGGATGGGATGGGGAGGGAGGTGGGAGGGGGGTTCAGGATGGGGAACACATGTACACCCATGGCTGATTCATGTCAGTGTATGGCAAAAACCACCACAATATTGTAAAGTAATTAGCCTCAAATGAAAATAAATAAATTGAAAAGGAAAATGTTAGAAGGAAATGTAGCAAAATGCTAAATGGTTGTGTTCAGGTGCTAAGATTAGCACATTTTTTTTTCTTCTAGATTGTAATATTTCTGTCATGTAACTGTTACTTTTATGATGAGAAGAATAAATATATTTTTGCAAAATGAAATAAAGGAAGCTAGGATTAAATATAGAGAAAGATTTGCTGCAGAGGCATTTATATTAAATGTAAGGATAATTCCTGTACCCTAAAGACCATATTTTCTTTATAGTATATATCACTATAAGAAGCAGCTCATGGCTCATAGTGTCAGAATGCTAGACAAAGTAAAAGTGGTTAAATAAATATTTACTCATTGACCATCTCCTCTAAACCTCTGCTACCATGGGATTCCCTGGTAGCTTAGCTGGTAAAAAATCTACCTGCAATGCAGGAGACCCTGGTTTGATTCCTGAGAATCAAAGATTGACAAGATCTGCTGAAGGGATAGGCTACTCACTGCAATATTCTTAGGCTTCCCTGGTAAAGAGTTCTTGGACTCAGCTGGTAAAGAATCTGCCTGCAGTGTGGGAGACCTGGATTTGATCCCTGGGTTGGAAAAATCCCCTGGAGAAGGGAATGGCTACCCACTCCAGTATTTTGGCCAGGAGAATTCCATGGACTATAGACCAAGGGATCGCAAAGAGTCGGACACAACTGAGCTACTTTTACTTCAAACCTCTGCATTCTCCCAAACACCAGAATAAAAACTCTGTGAAGATGGAGTTCTTGTCTTTTTAAATTGTTATACATGTAAAATTTATAATCATTTCTAGGATATAACATATGAGATATGCAGTTAACTCCTAATTAATTATGTTCCAGTGGAAATTATGTATGTTCTCTGCTCCCTTACTGTCTCTCTGGTTTAAACTGTAAAATCAGAGGAATATGAAATTTCTCACAAAGATTAAAGATAATTTGAACTGTAGAGAATGTATGGAAAATGGAGCCAAGCAAAATCAACCTTGATAAGCAGTTACTGATAAATCCCTGTTACTCATAGCAAAATATCTGGCCCTGAGGAGGAATAAGAGTAGAGCAGGCCCTCCATGAAACAACCTACTCTGGAACTTGAGCCTCTGCAGATCCTCCATGGGTGCTGAACCACTCCTCTGCAAATACCGAGGGACTGCTGGCAGGGCAGAGAGGCGATGGGCACAACCCATAAATGCTAATCGACTCTCTGTGAAAGGGTCCTGTACTGGGCGGCACTCACTCAGAAGGCCTCTCCAGATGGATGGCCGTGTGCTTAGATGGCCTGATGCCCCCGACTCTGGGTCTGCTCCAGAATCATAGCTCTAATGCTTCTGTTTCCTCTACACAGTGTCTGCTGAATTGTCACTCAGAACTTTGTGGGGTAATTTCAGGTATTAGCACACAAGCAGTACAAAATAGCAGTAACTACTCATTTGGAAAGTGATTACATTAATTTAGTAGGTAAATCACTTAATCTTCCACATGGCCAGTATACTTAATATTTCCTTTTATTCACTTCAATGTGATACTATATAAATAAGTTTTAAACTCTTCTGAGTCTTTCTGCTTTCATTTGTTCTGTAGCCTTATTCTTTTTGGTGCTGTGTCCTTCCATGCTTCTTTCCTCTTTAGGTAGACATTTCATCCTTCTTATGCAAAACCAAAGGCACTTTTCCTGGATCCTTCAGACTTTGTGAAACGAAAGTATAATTTCCTCTCTCTGGTCCTAGAGTAGACCAGGACTCTGTAGTCTTAGCCTGAAACTGCTCTCTCCAAAAACACTGCAACGTTTATATGTGAGGATCTCTCATTATAAAACCTGAATCTTCAGATTCTTGTCACTCATTCAGTGTTTCCTGTGTTATCTTACCTTTTCTAAAGCATACATCCGTCTCCCTGTCAGGATTTCAAGTCTCTATTCCTTTTGACTCACAGATTCTCTAAACTTCTCAGGTCTTTGCCATTTGCCCAGGACCACTAGCATCTCATTGTGAATTTTTCTTTATCTCGGATAGTCATATTTTCCATTATTCATCTTTTGGCCCTTCTGTATCTTCTCTGATTGATATTAGCTCATTCATTCACTTACTCATTCAACAGTTATTTACGGAGTCACTGCCATACACCAGAGCACTAATATTAGGGTAAGTGGTAAAGAAACAAACATGATCTGAAACCTTATGAAGTTTTTTGTCCAGTTGAAGGATAAAACACCTCATATAATTGTTATACATACATTTCTTAATCTGCATGAGATTTCAGGGGAAGGAAGTTTTTATTATAGAACTGTCTTGTGCATTTGCAACCCAAAAAGGCACAAAATAATGTTACCTTTTTGCTAGTAGCCATGGCACAATTTCAAAATATGTTGTACGTTTCCAATAGAATGAGTATGTTGTCCTCTATAAAATTCTTGTGAGTAATTATAACCAGGATTTACTAAGCATTATGCTTTCTTGTTCATTTAGTCATGATTTCCTATGATCCTCACAACAACTTACAAAGAAATGGGCACAAAGAAGTTATTTGCCCATAGTTATTCAAATACTGTGTGAGAGAGTGGAGGTTCAAACCTAAATATATTCAGTCCCAGAATGTGAACTCTGTTATTGCCCATGTTTGCTGATTTCCATCAGCAGCACATTACAGTTTTGACTTCTGATTATAGTGAAATTAATGAGAAGCCAAATGTGTAAAATTTGTGTTGCTCTTTTGTTCTTAATAACCATCAAGTATATCTGCTCTATAATATGTTAGTGAATCTTAGTTTCAAAGTTTCAAATATCAAGATATAAGCATATTCACAAAGCTACTTTTGGTTGGTTATGAAAGAGATTATGATTATGACTTTTAAACATTGAGAAATGCTCTCAAGTGAAAAATAGTTTTATAAAAGGATTGCATATTAATTTTATTTGTGGTTTTAAATCATAACCTCTGCTTGATTGAGAGTAAGCATACTTTCACTGTTAAATATTTTTTTAATGAGAAGATGAAAAGATATCATACATTCTTTCCCCAAGTATATTATGTATATATTTTTACTTTATAATATTCATTTATAGTATTTCACCCAAAATTTACATATAGAGCATCCCAGTCAAAGCCTTATATTCCACCATGCCCTTATTGAAATATTTCTCTTTTTATCTATTGTTTACATCACTTATAACAAATATTTTTTCAATCCTTCACATTTTTGCTATCAGTAATCTTTCCTGCTAGATAAAGATTGCCCCCCAAAATTGACAGCGTGGCTTAGAAGTGCTATATAAAATTTTTTTGCCTATTTGAAATTGAATACTTAGTTTCATTTTGTGGATTACAGATTTATATAATACATAAAAGCATTGTACTTGAAGTCAGAAACAAGATCTCTACCTTTTTTTGCCATTAATATTGGGCAAATCACTGGACCTTTTCCATGCTTCTCTTCTCATAAAAGATGCCACCAACTCCCTGTGACATGCCTAACTAAAAAATTCATCTTTATTTGGGGATTATAAAATTAACCCAACTAGAATTTAAAATATTCCAAACACAAGGACATATAAAACAAAAGATACTATAATAGCCATTGAATAAATCAATTTTGACAGATCTTAGAAGATATTATTTTCCCTTATTTTCTACCTCTTAAAATATAGCTTTTAAAAATATTTAAATATTTCAGTAAATGTTTGTTGATTTCCAAGTCATTAAGTATATAACTTTTCATCACTCTTACATTGACCTTTTAATGGAAACTTAGGCCTGATAAAATCATCTCAGATTTAAAAAAAAAATGTCTTTAATACAGTTGTGTTTTTTTTTTTATTTTGGAAACACTGCACAAATATATACTTTTCAAGAGTGATTCAAGCTTACCCTACATTGGCTTATCTTCTTTAAAAAATTGTCTTCATTTCAAAAAATATGTCATCATGAATTCTTTGGAAGAAAGTCATGTAAATACAGGGTATCTTTGTTACTTTTTATAGAATATTTTTGACATTTAGTGGTGGCAGATTTTTTTTTCCTGAGACCTTTTTTCTCTCATTCTCAAGCAATCCACTCCCTTATCTTCCATCTCCAACTAATAACATTTTCTTGTTGCCATCATTTTCCTTATTTTTTGGTTGAAAATTGACACTGTTTTTAAAGAGTTGTATTAAACATTTTTGATTGCCCTTGTTCTTTACTTTTTTTCCTAATACAGAATTTTTGTCTTTTTTCGAAATATTTGGCTCATGGCTTCCATTTTATTTGATGATGGAAGTTGAGGGGAGACCTGTGAAGAAGAGAAAACATAGAAGGAAGACATATTTTATAACGGGAAACCAATCCTTTCAGAAGAGTAACAGCACTTCTCTTACCACCAATGACACAGGATGAGGCGGGCCACAAGAAGCATGGGACCGAAGCTGATTTAGGCTGATAAGAGGTGACAGAAAATGAGGTCTCGGCAAACAGAGAACTTCAAGCAGAAAATCAGCTACTCTAGAGAGAATATAAATTCTCTGATAATAGAAGGTGGGGTCTAATTTTAAGTCAGAGAAGCACCTGAAAGCAGAAGTGAATAGATTCCAGCTACTCAGGTAGAAGCTGACAGAAAAGGAGGCTGTAGGAAGGAGGGAGAAGGAAACAGTAGGCAGGGTGACCCAAGGATGGGTCTTCTGTGCTACAGAAGTCTCTTTGGTCTGAGTAACCAATTGCGGCAGGTCCTGACCACTGAGACAAGGGCAGGGTTAAGCAGCACTCTCCAGGTTCAGGGCATTTCTGCTTAAACCTGAGGAAATAAGGAATGACTGGTTTTCTTGTCAGACAGTATAAAGCAAGGTTTCCCACATCACTGTAATGATTATTGTAGTAATTATTGTTGCTTGTGGCAGAAAAGCTAATCTAAATCTCATATTTTGAATAATGGCATTTTCTAACATGAATTGCAAGAGAAACTATTCTTCATATTACCTCAGCCTTTTGAAACCTTTGCAGGAATTCTTTGTCACTAGCACAATTACTGATATCCAGGGCTTTTAAAAGCTTTTTTGTTATTGTCCCAGTCTCTTTAGCTAGTCAGGAAGCCTTCCAAATTTTCTTTTTAAAAAGTGACCATGGATCATGTTGAGAGAACATTTCCTGATATGTGTCCATAGTCCCTTATCTATAACTCTGAACTGTATAACATTCACTGGAGGAAGGGAAGGAACCTACACTTTTTTCAATAGAAAATTAAGTAAAACTATATTTAGTTAAGGTAGCAAAATCTGACTTGAACTTAACTCAGTTGGCAAATCCAGAACTGAGTTTATGTGAGGCTGTTTATAGGCCTTATGTTTCCCATATGTGAATACTGCTATATTTCACTGCAGAAATATTTGTTTGGTTCTCAGATGCTGCCCCTGTCACCTCTGAGGATGTCATATCATATATAGTATATGCACTATATCGCCTTTCTAAAATTAAAGAAAAAAATAACTGTGTATCAGTGCTGAAATTCTGCTGGCCCCTGTGGTTTTGAGAGATATTATGACTGTTAGTAGGTTTAGTTATGTGACCTTGGGGTTACATGTTTAGTAACTGTTACTTATGTCAGGCCTCATCATCCTGAAGAGAGTGATAGAGGCAGTCAGTAATTTGTATATCAGTTTGGTTATTCAGAATCTGTTTACTATAGAAGTGCTGTTTTACCAGATGGTGATGCTTGAGGTACTATGCCCGTTTAATCAATTAAATAGTTAGATTCAAATAAATACTTGGTTTGAACTCCTTAGGTTGTCTGTAAACAGTGTGACATGATGAATGTTATCAGTGTTATCGGTCATTTGTTGAGGGCTAAGTTTGAATTTACAAACAGCTGTCTTTCTGAGTAGTGTCTGATAAGCAGAATTTTTGCATTTTGTTTCTTGGTTAAGAACAAGTGAAAGTTTAAAATTAGTAGACCTCTGTGGGGCTTCTAAATAGATTCTTCCAATAGTTCTAGAAGAGGAGGTTCAAAGGTATTTGGAACAACTGTAGCCCAGTAACCCTACACTTTGTTTTTTGTTTTTTGGGGTTTTTCTTGGCCATACCATGCAGCATGCAAGACCTTAGTTCCCTGACCAGAGCTCTAAGGATGGAACCCATGCCTCCTATAGTGGGAGCACAGAGTCTTACCACAGGACCCAGAGGGAAGTCCATGTAATCCTATATTTTGAATGGAGCTACATTTATTTTATATATAGGTTCTTGTATGTTGATTTTAAAATACCTACTATTCTTGGGTTTATTATTATGACATATAAACATTCAGAAATAGACTTTCTAATGATATGGGATTGTTGGAAAGTTGAAGCTATGGAAATTCAGATTCAAAAGAAAGACTTTTCTTGAAAACCCAGCATGTTTCAATTCTTTCGTTACTTTGAGGTAATGAATTTATCTATAAGAACGGAAGAGACTGATCTGGAATAAAGTACCCACAAAATACTGAGTAATTACTGGGTGTGATATATCCATTATCATGTTTAATCTTAATAACAGTTCTTAGATATACTTACTCTGTTCCCTTTTATAGATGAGAAAACTAAGATCCAGAGAACTGAAGACTTTACCATGTCCTTGATCTCATTGCTTAGTACGTAGGTAGCAGAGCCTTCTAAGACTCTGACTTTTGTTTTTAGTCCTAAGTTTCTGAGACCATGCCTACCATCCTTTAAACAATTAGTTGTATATTCTGTTAATTACATGGTGAGACCTTTTCTTACAGATACAGTCTCATCAGATAATTACAATACTCATTATTTGTACTCTAATAGAAGAATTTTTCAGTGTGGTATGTTGGAGCTCTTCACTTACAGAAAACTCTCCAAACTATTTACCCCACTGCAAATGATACTACATGATTGACTTGGCCCCTGTCTATACTCTCTCCTTTGCGATGCAAATTAACCTATTTCTTGACACACCAAACTTAAAACTTGTTTCTTCTTTAGGACATTTACACAACTATCTCCTCTACCTAGAATGTTCTTCCCTCAGTCTTTCCATAGGTGGCTTTTGTTAGTCAGATTTTAGCTTAAATATTAACTCTTCAGAAAAGTTTTCTCCACCCACCACCAAATCTAAAGAAATCACTAAGGTCACATTACGTTGTTTTAATTTTGTTTATGGCACTTACTACTACCAGTATTATCCATTTATTTACATATTTATTGTGACCCTGACTGCTTGAACGTAAGTTCCATGAGAGCAGAAACCTTGTCTCTCTCGTTCATCACTTAATCACCAGAACCTTAGATAACCTGGCCAAGTAGTAGCTAGAGAAATAAATGAATGAATTGTCTAGAAATTAAAACATTATTCAGACTACAGAAGACTAGGAATAATATCGATTTAGAGATATTTGGACCAGTGGTTCTCATTTGTTGTTCAGTTACTCAGTCATGTCTGACTATTTGTGACCCCATGGAATGCAACACACCAGGCTTCCCTGTCTTTCACCAGTTTGCTCAAACTCTTATCCACTGAGTCAGTGATCCCATCCAATCTTCTTATCCCCTGGCACCCCCTTCTCCTGTCTTCAATCTTTCCCAGCATCAGGGTCTTTTCCAAAGAGTCAGATTTTCACATCTGGTGGCCCAAGTATTAGAGCTTCAGCTTGAGCATCAGTCTTTCCAATAAAAATTCAGGGTTGATTTCCTTTGGTATTGACTGGTTTTATCTCCTTGATGTCCAAGGCACTCTCAAGAGTCTTCTCCAACACCAAAGTTCAGAATCATCGATTCTTTGATGCTCAGCGTTCTTTTTGATCCAACTCTCAAAACTGTACATGACTACTGGAAAACCATAACTTTGACTATATGGACCTTTGTCAACAAAGTGATGTCTCTGCTTTTTAATATACTGCCTGGCCTGTTCTCATATCCTGCTAAAATAGCCTACAAAACAGCAGCAGCCTGGGAATGTGTTAGAAAAGCAAATTCTAAGGACCTTACTCAAGACCTGTTGAATCAGAAACTCTGGATTTAGCACCTTGCAGTCTTTTTTTTTTTTTTAATTAAAACAGAGACTGACTTCTCCAAAGAGTAAGTAAATGTGTTAATAAGTTTCAGACAAAACTTGATCAAAGAAGTGCGTTGGCTTTCTAAGGATTGCTATAGTATTTCATATAAATCCTTAGAAGGAAAATTCAGGACCACACACTATATTTGAAGTCCTCTGCTCTAAACTGAAGATTTACCCTAGGATGTTAAAATATTTTCACAACCCCACTTACATTTTATCTCTGTTGAAATATTACTCTCAGTTTTCTACTCTCATTTTCATATGTACCCATTAAGTAATATTCAACTAAGTTTAGTGGTATGAGTCCATATAAAGTAGTTCAGAAAAAGAATGAATCCAGAATGGCATCTGCGTTGGGATTTTGAGATAATAATGTTTTTTCTATTAGGCACAGAACCAAAGCCTTATCTTTTTTTGAGCTAGAAGAGAATACTGTGAAAAATAATATACCTCATTTTCTAGAAGTCTAACCATTTTCTAAGAGGAAGATATGTAACTTATGGAATGGCAGCCACAAACCAGGTACATAGAGGTAGCAGACTAATAGGTATAGAATCTACTCTTCAGAGAGTAAGATAAGTGACTTGATCCAAGTTTCATGGGTACTATGCCCAAGTTCAGTTCAGTTCAGTTCAGTTGCTCAGTCGTGTCTGACTCTTTGCCACCCCATGAACCGCAGGACACCAGGCCTCCCTGTCCATCACCAACTCCCAGAGTCCACCCAAACCTATGTCCATTGAGTCGGTGATGCCATCCAACAATCTCATCCTCTGTCGTCCCTTTCTCTTCCTGCTCTCAATCTTTCCCAGCATCAGGGTCTTCCCCAGTGAGTCAGCTCTTCGCATCAGGTGGCCAAAGTATTGGAGTTTCAGCTTCAACATCAGTCCTTCCAATGAACACCCAGGACTGATCTCCTTTAGGATTGATTGGTTGGATCTCCTTGCAGTCCATGGGACTCTTCAAGAGTTTTCTCCAACGCTGCAGTTCAAAAGCATCAATTCTTCGGTGCTCAGCTTTCTTTATAGTCCAACTCTCACATCCATACATGACCACTGGAAAAACCATAACCTTGACCAGACGGACCTTTGTTGGCAAAGTAATGCCTCTGCTTTTTAATATGCTGTCTAGGTTGGTCATAACTTTCCTTCCAAGGAGTAAATGTCTTTTAATTTCATGGCTGAAATCACCATCTGCAGTGATTTTGGAGCCCAAAAGAGTAAAGTCAGCCAGTTCCCACTGTTTCCCCATCTATTTGCCATGAAGTAAAGGGACTGGATGCCATGATCTTAGTTTTATGAATGTTGAGCTTTAAGCCAACTTTTTCACTCTCCTCTTTCACTTTCATCAAGAGGGTCTTTAGTTCTTCACTTTCTGCCATAAGGGTGATGTCATCTGCATATCTGAAGTTACTGATATTTCTCCTGGCAACCTTGATTCCAGCTGGTGCTTCTTCCACCCCAGCGTTTCTCATGATGTACTCTGCATAAAAGTTAAATAAGCAGGGTGGCAATATACAGCCTTGACATACTCCTTTTCCTATTTGGAACCAGTCTGTTGTTCCATGTCTAGTTCTAACTGTTGCTTCCTGACTATGCCCAAGACAGGATTCAAACCTAAGTGTGTCTGTTTCCAAAGCCAATGATTTTTCTACCATTCAGAGGTGCCTCATAATTCCAATGTAAAAGACCCAGTCAGTCATCTTAAAACATTACTAGAAGCCAGCAGGGTATAAATAATAAATGAAAAATAAAATTATGGTGAGTTATGCTCTTTATTCACTAAATATACTTGAAAGGTTAACATTACTCTCAGCATATGCCTAATCAGTTAAAATGTTGGATCACAGTTAAGAAATCCAGATTCAGCAACTCTTTTTAACAGGTGGGAAAATGTTGTTTATGATAGAAATGTTCATTTTCAAATTATTAAAAGAACACAGTGAATATCAAGATAACATTATTTAAAGAAGCATTTGAGAGTGAGCAAATTTTCCCTATTCTATTGCTTTAGAAATTAAAACTACCTCTTCGTGTTATTTTTATATTAGATATTGGGGGAAATACAAAATGTAATTACTTGTTATTTGGTTTATGGCTGACCACCTGTCATATTTCATATGATTGGTTGCATTATTTCATCCCTTTAATATATATATAATCCTTATTTAAGAAATAAGTTTACCTGACTTATTTAATGTCAATGTGTTTTAGTAATATAGAGTATATTTTAAGGAAATACCTTTATTTCAAGACTTCATTTTTATTTGCTTAAAATTTATGCCTTTTGTATAAAAAGTGGGAATATTTAATAAGTAGATTTAGCATTTATATAGTATTTAGAGAGTGTGTAGAATAGTATAAATACAAATTGCTTAATATGAGCAATAAATGTATCTGCATAATAATCATTTTAAATTAATTCTGTTAATATGAGTTAGATTATTTTTGGAGTATTCTTGGTACCTTCAACACACTTGGGAAAAAAGTTTTCAGGGAGAAGAAGCAGTTTTAGGTTTTTTCATTGCTTGCAATGTTAAATATTAATTGGGATCCCTGAGCTATAAAGCCGCCATTAATGGTCATGTGTGGGAGAAGGAAGATTGAAGTAACCCTTTTCTTCTTAAAAGAGAATATAGAAGAGTAGTTGAAATACTGTTAAGAGTTAAAAGAGCAATATTATCAATTTTTAATTACCCCAGGACAAATTGTATAGTTTAACATTTATACTTTTCCATTTTCATTCTTTAATATGCTTTTGACAATTTAAAAGCAAATTACAAGAGAACAAAGAAGGAAAAGGAAAATTATGTAGACAGACTATAAACATTTAACCTGATAATTTGTTAGGAGTTCTGGAAAAATTGTAAAATAAATTGCTGAAATAACAAAAATATAGAACTATAAAGGCTTCCCAGGTTGCTCAGGGATAAAGTATCTGCCTGTCATTTCAGGAGTCACAAGAGATGTGGGTTCAATCCCTGGGGTTGGAAAGATTCCCTGGAGTAGGAAATGACATCCCACTACACTATTCATGCCTGGAAAACTCCATGAGTAAGGGAGCCTGGCCGGCTACAGTCCATGGGGCTGTTAAAGAGTCAGACACAACTGAGCAACTGAACACAGACACACACACAGAACTAAAAAGTATTGTCCTTCCTTATCTTAAAGCAGTAGTTCTCAGTCCCTCATAGCACATTTCATAATGTTTGAAGATATTTTTTATTTTCCTCACCTGACAATAGCAAGGTATTACTACTGACATCAGTGGGTAGAGGTCAGATATGCTGAGAGGTCAGATATGCTGCTAAACATCTTACACAGTGTGCGAGACAGCCCCCAACAACAAAGAGTTACCTAGTCCAAAATATCAGTAGTGTAACATACATTGAGAAACCCTGCTGTAGAAAGAGACGGACCCCTCTAAAAAATAATAGAAATACAGAGAGAGCATGTAGAAGGCTGTACAGCTACTAAATGAAGTGGCGAGAACTTGAACTGATACCAAGCATTGTGCTTTTCTTTATTCTTACTCTCCTTAGAATTAAAATTTCAGTTATCATTGGAGAATTATGGTGGAGTAGAGGAGGAGCAAGAGAATCATCAGTCAGTGCTGTCATCATTTTGTTTATGTTCCTCTATATCGTAGTTTATATTTTGTTCAGACATTTTGTTTATGCAATATCTGGTAGTACCCTTTGTTTTGGAATTGATACAATTTTTCCCCACTAAAATACTATCAGTGTTTCATTCAATTCAAGGCATCTAGTAAGCCTTTAAATTGTAGGAGAAAACTTGTAAAAAGTAAGTTTAACAAGCATAGAAACTGTCTTGTATCTAAAATTGTTTGCAGAAAACCACCTAAATGTCCAAGAACAGGAAATGTTTGGGTACCTGCCAGTATTTATATGTAAAGAATTATTATGTCCTCACTATAAATGATGTTTGTGATGAATTTGTAATTACAAAGGTACATCCTCATGTTAAGTGAAAAAAATAAAACAGGATTCAAAATACATACAACTGCTTTTAACTAAAAGATATAGAAAAAAATACTGACAGATAAAGTATCTGGAATATAGTATTATAAATTCAAACTGCTGGTTCAACTGTATTCTTCTAGACAACGTAGGTTGTATTGATACATTCATTCATGAACCAAAATATTTTTTCTAATGCTAGAGATAAGGCAGGGAGCAGGAGAAGCACAAAACTTTCCCTTAAGATGCTCAGAGGCTTATCAGGGCAGACAGATAAGCAATAACAAACTGTGCTATGTAGTAAGAGTCTTCTTGGGAGAGTATATAGCCGGAGCCCTGTATTATTGTTAGCAAGTGTTGGCTAGGTTAAACTTGGTAGCAAATTAACCCAGAAATCTCAGTAATTTAATACACAAGAAATTTGTTTTTTTCACACAATAAGTGTCCAGTTTATATCAAGCATTGCTTCTCCATCTTGCAGAAACATTATAACTTTTTCAGGTGTCATGGCAGAGGTAGTAGGAAGTAGAGAATTGGACATTTTTAAGAACAGTCTGTATGTTGTTTACATCTTATTCCTTTACATCTTACTGGCCAGAAATCAGTCTCATTCCCCTAACCTTCCTGAAGGCGTGCTAGAAAATGCAGAGGAGTAACATTTGACTATTTGTTGAATATCAGCTGTGCCACTGGTGTTTACCACAGATTGGACCTCCTTGGAAGCTGCAGCATTTAAGTTAAGACCTGAAAAATAAATAGTCACCTAGACTAGTAAAGAGATGGAAAAATTATTTCATGTAGAAATAATCTTATGCCAGTGCCTAGTGGAGTGAGAATGATGGCCCTTTAAAGAACTGGAGGTTCTGTATGTGAACTTTGAAGGTGGGTGAAGGGCAGGCAGGGGCACAGTCTTGAAGGACTTTGTAAGCTCTGGTGAGGTATTTAAAAATTATTCTGAAGGCAAAGAGAAGCCACTGGATGGTTTAAAGCATGATAAAGTTTGAGTAGTTGGAGTAAAGTAATGCAGTAAAGTTTGCATTTTAGAAGAATCATTCTGGTAACATTGAAGAGTATGGATTTCAGGAGAGAGCAAGTTCACAGGTGGGAGGCCAGTTAAGAATCTGTGGCATCTGTCCAGTTAAGCAAATATGGTGACTTGTAGGAAGAATGAGATTAGAAAATAACAGATAAAGGAGATAATTTAAGAGGCATAGTTGTTGGAATTTAATAGTTTGTTGGATGGACAGTATTAAGAGCAGGTTATATGGGGGATGGGAAGTGAGTGGTTCAATCAGAGACATTTTGAGTTTGAGATATACAAACATACAAGTCATCAGTGTTTTTGTCTAAATCAACAATTTGAATACATTGGTCTAGAGATCAGAAGAGAGATCTGAGTTGAAGATACACATTTTGAACTTATCAGCATGTAGATCATAACTGAAACCACAAGATTAGGTGAGTTTGTACATGTATACTGTAAGAAGGAGAGAGGGCCTGTGGCAGAGCCCTGTGGACAACATTTAAAGGAGAGGTTCTTAATTTTCACACTGTATCTGAATCACCTAATGAGCTTTCTAAAAATATGATACCCAGGCTCCACTCTCCAGGGGTTGTGATTCAAGTTAGTCTTCATGTATCCTAAGATATCTGTGTTTCAAAAGCTCCCCGGGTGACTCAGCCACAGATTCAGAATCATTGATGATGAAGAGAGCACAAGGAGAATAATAATCAGTGAGATAGGAGGAAAACTATTTGGCGTCTCCAAGGTGAAGAAACAGCTGGGTCAAAAGCTGATGAGATGTAATGAAAAATAATGATTAAAATGTGTCTTTGAATTTACCAATATAAATATGAATTAATGACCTAAATTAATGGTCGTGGAAGCCCAGTTGCTATAATTGAGTAGTAAGTGAGGGGTGGAGAAAAGGAGGCAGTTGATGTCTCCACTCTTATATGGAGTTTGATGGTAAAAAGAAGGAGGGAAACAAAGGGTACTAGCTGGAGACAGCAGAGCTTGAGGTTGAAGGAGAGCTCTTGCTATAATGGGAGTGACTTGCGCATGTTTAACTGCTAAGGGCAGTAGAGAGACTGAACAAATTAGCAACAGAAATGATAAAAGGTAAGAAGAGTGAGACCTGGAAACCAGAACACAGAGACATACCTTTCCATTCTAAGAGGGAAGAAGAAATGTTGGAAATCTGTGAATATTAGGTTTTAGTATAATCTAAGGAAAAAGATTTTTTTTTTCCCTGTTTAACAGCACTTTATATGATTAGTTGGGTGTGAGGGATGAGATGGTAAAGGCAGAATTTTTAGAGAAAAGTGATGAATGTTTGAAATAATCACTATGGAGGATGAGAGAGCTAAAGAGGAAAAGCTGATAGGATTACCAGGCATCACTGAGGTCCAAATTCAGGATACTAACCAAGGATTTATGGTGGCCACTACCTGTAGAGTTTTATATTTTGTAATTTTTCTCTTGAAGCACTCAGGAACCCAGATATGATGGGAGGACAGCGTGGCAGGGAAATTGAATATATTGACAGGGGATTGGTTTAAGTGATGTACAATGCAATAAAGGCAGAATAGGGAAGCCAGGTAACAGAAAGGACAAAATATAGAAAGTAGTCAGTGAAGTCCTCTCCAATCCAATTTTTTTTAACACATACCACCAATGTATACATGTATTTATAAATTTATTGTTTTAACTTCCATACTCATATACTTTATATAAAGCTTATTAAAAGTACATTAAATTATACCAGTATATATCTACTTTATATATTCTGTAAAACCATACATTATAAATATAAAGTGTAAATAACTAAAAGATTAAGAAGTTCTAAGACTTTCATCCTGTACTTTACACTTCCTACTTCAGGGATGACTTGCCTTGAGAATCTATATATATTGAATTGTAATTAGAAGAGAATGCTGGAATGTTGGGGGTGGATCATGATTAGAGGGTAATATAGAATGTCTAAATATATTATTTGAAGGTAAAGCAGTAATGATATCTGGGGCATGTCCATGGAAAGAAATGGCCGTTTGAGTCACTAAGAAAAATCAAGAAATGGAAGATATGTAATGGGTCA
Organism: Odocoileus virginianus; assembly: GCF_023699985.2. NCBI lineage: Eukaryota > Metazoa > Chordata > Mammalia > Artiodactyla > Cervidae > Odocoileus > Odocoileus virginianus. Next base: position 38,928,236 of record NC_069686.1, on the reverse strand, counting down.
TTAAATGCAGCACATATTGGTTACTTTCGTTGACTGCAACTCTTGGGTAAAAGGAAAAGTCTATGAACCAGGTGTCAAAGGATGAAAAAAAGAGAGGGTTTTTTTTTTTTTTTTTAAGAGAGGGGTTTTTGAAGAGGTAGTTATCTAGTGGGTGACAACGAGGAAGAAGGATAAATACAAAAGCTTACAAAAAGCATGGACTTGTACTCCTTGAAGAAACTTATTGTGTAAGACTACCTTCAGTAGACAGTAAATGCTGAAAGATGTTCCTAACTCAAAAGTGATTTGTTACTGGGTAATTTGTTTAATGAAAGAAGTCCCTCATTTCCATTAATAACTCTAGGGAGGGATAAAATGATTTGTATTCCTGAGTTAATTGTTATAATTAAATCAATACTTAGTTTAAATCAGCAATAAGGAATGGAAGCAACAACTTCCAAGAATTGCTGCGTGATTTTGGAATCTTTAGTCAGATGTCCTTATTTTTTCTCCAGAAAATTGGGATCCATCTTAAACTTTTGTCAATTCATGAATGTATTTATATGGTAGTTTTTATAATGATATTATTTCATGTAGATTGTTTTAATGAATGAAAAGAATAAAATATATGAAATCATTACTGTCTGGAAATCTGCCAGGTATGTGATCCTAAGTATGGAGCATTTTTTTTTAATTTATTTACTTTTTAATTGAAGAATAATTGCTTTACATAATTTTGTTGTTTTCTGTCAAACCTCAACATAAATCAGCCATAGGTATACATATATCCCCTCCCTTTTAGACCTCCCTCCCCATCCCACCAGTATGGGGCATTTTTAATGGCAGACCTCAGTGAATTAGGAGATTTTGAATTTCTGATTGTTATCATGAAGGTCTACAGGCCAGGATGACTTGAAATGAGAGTAGGTGTCAAAAGAAATGGGTAAAACAAACAGAGGGAGAACGGAGTCTGATTTGCAAAGTTTTCTGAAACCAGAATGGAGATTTTTACCTCTGAAATTCATTAGACCACCCGACACATTTGGTATATTTGGGATACTCTGAATTAGGAAAGACTCATTTGAAAAGCTGCTAACTTTTCCTTGTGTCTTTGTTCATTCCTGTCTAACCTACTATAATTTCTGAATATCTGCTTTTTCTAATTTCCAATGTCTTCCCTTGCAGTCCATGTGCAGGGTAGAGGTAGAAAGGAGCGTTCATTCACTTATATTCTCATTCATCAAACTGATTTTTATAGATTATCAATCACTACTTGATGCTGGGTGAAAATGAAAGTCACTCAGTCGTGTCCAACTCTTTGTCTTTTCGACCCCATGGACTATGTAGTCTGTGGAATTCTCCAGGCCAGAATACTGGAGTCAGTAACCCATCCCTTCTCCAGCGGATCTTCCCAACCCAGGAATTGAACCAGGGTCTCCTACATTGCAGGTGGATTCTTTACCAACTGAGCTATGCTGGGTATGCAGTAGTAAATCAGAAAGTTCATACCCTCAAGGAGCTTACAGACTGGTAGAATGGAGAGATAAATAACTGGAATATAATGAGAGAAACTAACCATATTCTAGTAGAGTGGGCTCCTAAACCCATTCCTTAACAGTTAGATTAGTCTTCCAGGAGATTGTGACATTTCATGTAAGACCTAAGACCTTTGAGGAAAGCAGGAATTTGCCAGTGAAGATCAGAGTGAGTATTGGGTCACTGAGGAGGATGAATGCTCAGGCTGAGGGAATAGAACAGAATATCCCTAAGGCAAGAGAAAGCAAGAGTCATATAACAGGGAAAATTGGTTCAGAAGTTAACCTCCCCTTGTCCATCTCTCCATCTCTCCCAATGTCCCCATCTCCATCATCAGAGCTATATATTCAGATTTTCATACAATTACAAACCTGTACAAATAGCCCTCTATAAATAGCCTTCAATGCCAGAGCCTCAAACTTGCATGTATAGAAGTACCTTATTCTAGTTATCTAATGCTGCATAACAAATGACCCAAAATCAATTGGTTAAAACATCCATTTATCATACTCACAGATACTTGGTCAGGTTTTCACACAGGGCATAGTGGGAATGGTTTGTGTCACTTCCATGATGTTTGAGGTCCAACTTGAGGATTGAAAGAATCTGAGGGGTAAAATCATCTGCATCCTTGTTCATTCACCTTTTTTAGCAGTTAATTCTGGATGTTGGCTGGGGGATTAATTCTTCTCTAAAAGGGGCACTTTGTATGGTCTCCTCCTGGGCTAATTTGAGCTTCTTCATAGCATAGTGACCAGGACCCAAAAGCAAGTGTCTCAAGAGGAAGAAAACTAGATAGGAGTTTTATACTATTTATGACCTAACCTCAGGTGACCTCATCTTCACCATATTCTACTTGTTGGAACAGTCATGGGCTTATGTGAAGAGAAGGGAAAATAGCATCTACCTCTCAGTGGGAGAAGCGTCAGTCACATTGTAAGAAGAGAATGTGGGGAAAGATTGATTTATTGATTAGCATCTTTGGAAAGGACAATCTTTCATTTTCTTCACTTGATGTTCACAATTAAGAAAATATCTATATTCTACTGCACCAGTAGCAGTCACTAATTGTCCTGTATAGCTTAAATGTTGGTTATTCATCCATGATATCTTTAATATTACTTTTGAGATATTTTATAAATATTAGTAACTCCATCTGCCTAATAAGTGCAAAAGCAGAAAAGAAAGGTAGACATAGTACAAAGAAAGATCAGCAAAGTTTTAAAATTAAAACAGTGATAAAACTGTAGCTACTGTTTGTATGCTGTCATTGTAAACATATAAATAAGCAAATGTACATCCTTTTGGAACATAAAGTAATTTTAAGTAAAGGAATTTCAGTACTACTTTACCATCTGTGTAAGCTTGCTAGTTAGATTGGAGGGTTTGGGGTTGCTTTTTTTAAAAGCCTCATTTTATTTCACTATACTGACTACTAGCCTCAACTATAATATGAATTGAATACTAAACTTCTTAAAAGTTCTGTTTCCAGTAAAAATACATGTTAAATATTTTAAACTATGACTCATTACATTACTCTTTGTTTTTCTTTGTTTGGCTTTGATTTCACCATGTGTAGATTTGTCTTATATGTGTGCTTTTATGTAAGGTATTATGTATATACATGTGTCACATGTGCATATGTAACATACACAAATACGTTGAATGGTGTCTATATACATAATACATAGCCATAAACACAAATCAAGCCCTTTCTTATTTCACTTACCTATGTTAACCACTCACAGAGTCTTCAGATTTAAAGTGATCCAAGTAGGCCAGAATTAAATTAGAAGGAAAAATTTTTAAAGTCATGTATCTATTCTTGGTTTCAAGTTTGCTGTTCTAATCCATCCCATCCTCCTTTCTTCTGCCTCAGAAATATTGTAGGAATAAGGTTGATCCTGGTATGAAGTTAAATAACATAGTGCTTTTATCTACTTTAGCAAAATCTCTGAGTCACTGACCTAAGAAATACCTCTGCATCTACTTTGATAAAAAGCAGAGTTGAAAATGGTAATGTCCACTATTTTACTGCTGTACATTTATTACCTCACTTAATACTCAGGAGAGTATATGTTATTCCCTCTATTTCAAGAAAAAAAAGCAAAAGCCTAGAAATAAAGTAGCTTGTCTGTTGCACATCTGTGGCACCATGGATACAGTAAGATTCTAAGCCAGATCTGTTTGTTTCCAAATGCTGAGTTCTCTCAATAAAGTATTACTACCTGTAGTTTTTTCTGAACTATTTCTCAGATGAATATTTTAACTTTGATGTAACATTTACGTGAGTAATCAGCATTGCTTAGTTTATTCAGCTAGCTGAATATGTAAACCTGGATTCTTTGTAGGATCCCCTGGTAGCTCAGCTGGTAAAGATCTACCTACAGTGCAGGAGACCTGGTTCAATTCCTGGGTTGGGGAGATCCGCTGGAGGAGGGATAGGCTGCCCACTTCAGTATTCTTGGGCTTCCCTGGTGGCTCAGGCATTTATAAAGCAGAAGATTTACAAGAACAGAACATTGGCCCTACTGGGAGCTCACAGTCTGGTCATTGGCGAATCAAAGAAATTTTCAGGTCCTTGTTATGACCAAAAAAGTATACAGAAGAAACTATGAAAAGCATAATTTATGTTGTAAAAGACTAGAACATTCTTAGTCACCAGGGGGAAAATTTATTCAGAATATAAGTTCCTATAAGAAAATATAACATTCTGTGAGAAATCAGACTGTTGGCTTAGAATAAGTTTGTCATATATCCATGTAAGCAGCATAAAGAAAATAAAATGTACATTATTCACTTGTATTATTTTTTTCTTTATTAAAGCTGAAAACAGTCCCAGCTGTGTCACTACTTACTGCTTGATCTTTCTATTATTTTACTTTCCATCAGTGACTTTTTTCCTCTTCAATGTAACAGATATCCCTAATGGTGGGGTCACATTTCTTACAGAGATCAAAATTAATATAACTGAAAATATTACAGCCTTGAAACTATTTTAATATTTAACTTAGTGGTTCAAGAGTAAATACTACTGGAGTCATAGAAAAGATAGAAGGAGTGATATAAGAAACAATTACCACGGGAAGAAGAGCCAATAGTGGCCTTTGTTAAGGGAACCTTTTCAGGAAAACAAAAGCTATTGATGCTCTGATACATGCTACATGCTAAGGTGGCAAATTAGTCCACGGAGTATGTTAGAATGGTATTGATTGAAGTGCCCTTTCTTTGTTCTAGACAAGGGATAGGCCCAACTTTTCCATCCCATCATAGATCGCTTGGCTTCTTAGAATTTCTAACTGTACATGGAAAACTGAAACAAGATGGGCATGCTTTTTTAAAAATTTCATTGTATACTAATCAAAAATGAATCTCTAAAGTATGATTGCAAAATATAAGATGTTTGTCAGAAGAATAATTCAAAAACATTATATAATTCATATTATTAGGGTTCATTTTTAGCATTACCGTTGTTGTTTCTCAGTTGCTCAGTCCTGTCTGACTCTTTGCGTGGACTGTACCATGCCAGGCTTCCCTGTTCTTCACTATCTCCTGGAGATTGCTCAAACTCATGTCCATTGAGCCAGTAATGGATTCAACCATTCCGTCCTCTGTCATCCCCATCTCCTCCTGCACTCAGGCTTTACTAGCATCACGGTCTTTTCCAGAGATAATGACTCTTTGCATCAGGTGAGCGGAGTGTTGAAGCTTGAGCATCAGCATCAGTCCTTCCAGTGATATTCAAGGTTGATTTCCTTTTGGATTGACTGGTTTGATCTCCTTGAAGTCCAAGGGACTCTCAAGAGTCTTCTCCAGCACTACAATTCTAAAGCATCAATTCTTCAGCACTTGGCCTTCCTTATGGTCCAGCTCTCACATCTGTACATGACTGCTGGAAAAGCCATAGCTTTGTCTACACAAATCTTTGTCGACAAAATGATGTCTCTGCTTTTTAATACCCTGTCTAGTTTTATCATAGCTTTACTTCCAGGGAGCAAGCATCTTTTAATTTCATGGCTGTAGTCACCGTTCACAGTTAGTTTGAAGCCCAAGAAAATAAAATCTGTCACTGTTTCCACATTTTCCCCATCAATCTACCATGAAGTGATGGGACCATATACCATAATCCTAGTTTTTTTTAATGTTGAATTTTAAGCCAGCTTTTTCATTCTCCTCTTTCACCTTTATCAAGAGGCTCTTTAATTTCTCTTCACTTTGCCATAAAAGTGGTGTCATCTGCATGTCTGAGGTTATTGCTATTTCTCCCAGCTATCTTGATTCCAGCTTGGACTTCCCCCAGCCTGGCATTTTGTATAAGGTACTCTGCATACAGCCTTGACATATTCCTTTCCCGATTTTGAACCAGTCTGTTTTTCCATGTCCAATTCTAACTGTTGCTTCTTGACCTGCATACAGGGTTCTCAGGAGGCAGGTAAGGTAGTCTGGTATTCCCATCTCCTTAAGAATTTTCCACAGTTTGTTGTCATCCACATAGTCAAAGGCTTTAGCATAGTCAATGAAGCAGAAGTAGATACTTTTCTGGAATTCCCTTGCTTTTTCTATGAGCCAGTGGATGTTGGCAATTTGATCTTTTTATTATTATTCAATACTAAATTTAAAATTCTGCTCTTTATGAAATAGCTTTTGTGACAAATGCCATGCTTGAACAATGTAATATAACGTGTTCATGGTGAGGGCGTAAGAAGTAGTGTGAGGAGCTGTGGCAGTAATGGCCTCATCCCCTTCTCAAATGGCCCACCTTCTCCATTCTCCCTGGCTAACTCTAATTTCTTCTCTACTGTGCAGCTCAGAAGTCACATTCTCTGATCTTTTCATTTTGTGTTACATGTACTTCCTCTGTGATCTGTAGTACCCTGTGTACACTCAGGTACTTCTCTGTATTTATCTCTCTTCCTCACTGGATTGTAAAATTGTGAGATTCACTGCTTTTCATCTTTGTAATCCTCAACATCTGTACCGGTGCCTCATACCTGTTGGTATTCACCAAATACTACCGTCTTTGATGAATGAACACAGACATGGAAAGATGAATATGAATATATTCACATGAATTTTATGAAAACAATTATAGAAGGTTATGTTTCAGGAGGAAAAATGCATTAAATCATTACCTATGAAACATTCTGTCATTTGCTTCCCCATCCCATTTGGGAATATTATTTTGTTCCTTTGTATATTTAACCTACGTGCTATGGTAGGTTGCTTCAGTTATGTCTGACTATTTGGGACCACCTGGACTGTAGCCCATCAGGCTTCTCTGTCCATGGGATTCTCTAAGCAAGGGTATTGGAGTGGGTTGCTGTGCCTTCCTCCAGGGGATCATCCCAAACCAAGGATCTGACCCTCCTCTCTTAGTCTCCTTCATTGGCAGGGGATTCTTTACCACTATCAGTGCCTGGGAAGCCCTATTTAACCTATCAGTTCAGTTCAGTTCAGTCACTCAGCCGTGTCCAACTCTTTGTGACCTCATGAATTGCAGCACGCCAGGCCTCCCTGTCCATCTCCAACTCCCAGAGTTTACTCAAACTCATGTCCATCGAGTTGGTGATGGCATCCAGCCATCTCATCTTCTCTGTCATCCCCTACTCCTCTTGCCCTCAATCTTTCCCAGCATCAAGGTCTTTTCCAGTGAGTCAACTCTTCAAATGAGGTGGCCAAAGTATTGGAGTTTCAGCTTCAGCTTCAGTCCTTCCAATGAACACCTAGAACTGATCTCTTTGGGGATGGACTGGTTGGATCTCCTTGCAATCCTAGGGACTCTCAAGAGTCTTCTCCAACACCACAGTTCAAAAGCATCAATTTTTTGGCGATCAGCTTTTTGCACAGTCCAACTCTCACATCCATACATGACCACTGGAAAAACCATAGCCTTGACTGGACGGACTTTTGTTAACAAAGTAGTCTCTGCTTTTCAATATGCTGTCTAGGTTGGTCATAACTTTCCTTCCAAGGAGTAAGTGTCTTTTAATCTCATGGCTGCAATCATCATCTGCAGTGATTTTGGAGCTGCCCAAAATAAAGTCAGCCACTGTTTCCATTGTTTTGCCATCTGCTTGCCATTAAGTGATGGGACCAGATGCCATGATCTTCGTTTTCTGACTGTTGAGCTTTAAGCCAACTTTTTCACTCTCCTCTTTCACTTTCATCAGGAGGCTTTTTAGTTCCTCTTCACTTTCTGCCATAAGGGTGGTGTCATCTGCATATCTGAAGTTATTGATATTTTTCCCAGCAACCTTGATTCCAGCTGGTGCTTCTTCCAGCCCAGCGTTTCTCATGATGTACTCTGCATATAAGTTAAATAAGCAGGGTGGCAATATACAGCCTTGACATACTCCTTTTCCTATTTGGAACCAGTCTGTTGTTCCATGTCCAGTTTAACTGTTGCTTCCTGACCTGCATACAGGTTTCTCAGGAGACAGGTCAGGTGGTCTGGTAGTCCCATCTCTTTCCGAATTTTCCACAGTTTATTGTGATCCACACAGTCAAAGGCTTTGGCATAGTCAATAAAGCAGAAGTAGGTGTTTTTCTGGAACTCTCTTGCTTATTCGATGATCAAATGAATGTTGGCAATTTGATCTCTGGTTCCTGTGCCTCTTCTAAAACCAACTTGAACATTTGGAAGTTCACGCTTCACATATTGCTGAAGCCTGGCTTGAAGAATTTTGAACATTACTTTACTAACGTGTGAAATGAGTGCAGTTGTGCAGAAGTTTGAGCATTCTTTGGTGTTGCCTTTCTCTGGGATTGCAATGAAAACTGACCTTTTCCAGTCCTGTGGCCAATGCTGAGTATTCCAAATTTGCTGGCATATTGAGTGCAGCACTTTCACAGCATCATCTTTATGGATTTGAAATATCTCAACTGGAATTCCATCATCTCCACTAGCTTTGTTCATAGTGATGCTTTATAAGGCCCACTTGACTTCACATTTCAGGATGTCTGACTCTAGGTGAATGATCACACCATCGTGATTATCTGGGTCGTGAAGATCTTTTTTGTATAGTTCTTCTGTGTATTCTTGCCACCTCTTCTTAATATCTTCTGCTTCTGTTAGATCCATACCATTTCTGTCCTTTATCGAGCCCATCTTTCCATGAAATGTTCTCTTGGTATCTCTTATTTTCTTGAAGAGATCTCTAGTCTTTCCCATTCTGTTGTTTTCCTCTATTTCTTTGCATTGATCACGGAGGAAGGCTTTCTTATCTCTCCTTGCTATTCTTTGGAACTCTGCATTCAAATGGTAATATCTTTCCTTTCTCCTTTGCTTTTCAGGTCTCTTCTTTTCACAGGTGTTTGTAAGGCCTCCTCAGACAACCGTTATGCCTTTTTGCATTTCTTTTCCATGGGGGTGGTCTTGACCTGTCTCTTGTACAATGTCAGGAACCTCTGGCCATAGTTCATCAGGCAGCCTGTCTGTCAGATCTAGTCCGTGAAATCTATTTCTCACTTCCACTGTATAGTCATATGGGATTTGATTTAGGTCATACCTGAATGGTTTAGTGGTTTTCCCTACTTTCTTCAATTTAAGTCTGAATTTGGAGTTCAGACTTAAGTCTGAGTAAAGAGTTCATGATCTGAGTCACAGTCAGCTCCCGGTCTTGTTTTTGCTGACTGTATAGAGCTTCTCCATCTTTGACTGCAAAGAATGTAATCAGTCTGATTTTGGTGTTGACCATCTGGTAATGTCCATGTGTACAGTCTTCTCTTGTTTTGTTGAAAGAAGGTGTTTGCTATGACCAGTGCCTTCTCTTGGCAAAACTCTATTAGCCTTTGCCCTGCTTCATCCCGTACTCCAAGGCCAAATTTGCCTGTTACTCCAGCTGTTTCTTGACTTCCTACTTTTGCATTCCAGTCCCCTATAATGAAAAGGACATCTTTTTGGGGTGTTAGTTCTAAAATGTCTTGTAGGTCTTCATAGAACCGTTCAACTTCAGCTCTTCAGCATTACTGGTTGGGGCATAGGCTTGGATTACCATGATATTGAATGGTTTGCCTTGGAAATTAACAGATCATTCTGTCGTTTTTGAGATTACATCCAAGTACTGCATTTCCGACTGTTGTTGACCATGATGGCTACTCCATTTCTTCTAAGGTATTCCTGCCCAGAGTCGTAGATATAATGGTCATGTGAGTTAAATTCACCCATTCCAGTCCATTTTACTTCGCTGATTCCTAGAATGTCGACATTTACTCTTGCCATCTCCTGTTTGACCACTTCCAGTTTGCCTTGATTCATGGACCTAACATTCCAGGTTCCTGTGCAATATTGCTCTTTACAGCATCGGACCTTGCTTCTATCACCAGTCACATCCACACTGGGTATTGTTAACCTATATAGTACCAAGTCAAAAATAGCTACTGCTTAAATTACATTTTGTTATTTTATCAGTAAGTTTTTAACACTATTGAGTTTTTAAAAATCTAAGTTTTTTCAGCATTTTTAATTTCCACTTGTATTATTTTGTGACCATTTTTCCTCTGAAAGAATGTGTCTTTAAGTATTTAGTGGAGGCATTAGCAAAATAAGATTTGCCTTAAGGAGAAAATTTGACCTTTGTGAAGATTCTTTGGAATTTATCTATTTTTAAAATTATCGGCTTTCTAATTTTAATCTAAAATTGGGTGGATAATATTTATAGTTTTTGTAACACCTTAGAGTTCACAGATTGCCTTATGTACTTTTTAATGTAATCTTCAAATTAAATTTCTTGTGAGGTAGTATAATACGAAATAATCTAAGAGGATGTCATAAGTGAACTAAAAATCATAGAATTTAAATAACACCTTAGGGTCTACAAGTGAACCTAGAGTTTTACTTGTGGGGAGATTTTTACTGTCAATTCTATTTCTTTAATAATTTTGTACAAATTTTTCTATTTAATCTTGAATCAGTGTCAGTAAGCTAAATATATTTTTCTAGGAGTTTGTTCATTTCATCTGTCTTCAAATGTATTGTCATTTTAATGTCTACAGCATCTGTAATCATATAGTTTTTGACATTAGCTATTTCTGTATGCCTCCCTTCCTCTATCTTCCTCTCTTCCTCCCTCCGCCCCCCCCCCCTTTTTTTTTCTTCTTTCTTAGAACCTTTCGCTGACTCTATCCAGAGGTTTGAAGTTTTAGGCTTTTCAGAGAGTCAACTTTTAGCTTTCCTTTCACCTCTCTTTTATCTCTGTTTTCTAGTTCATTAACTTCTGTTCTTATTTAATTATTTATTCTCTGCTTTTTGTTCAAGTCCTTTTTTTTTTTAACTTTATTTTGTTTCTCTTATACAATCTCATTTTATTGGGTTCTCAGATTACTAATTTTCATTCTTCTTTCCCATAGTAGATATTTAAGGTAAAATCCTCTTCAACTATTGATTTCAGTGTATACCACAGGTTTTCATATTAAGGGTTCATTTAGCTCTTTTGATATGGTCATTTAATATGGTCAAATATTCCATATTAAGGAATATTTAGTTCTAATTTCCATTTTGCATTATTTAGAAATATGCTGTTTATTTTCAAAACAAATGAGTTTTTTCTGGTTATCATTTTGTTATTAAATTCTCTTAATCTCATGGTTGTGAAAAAATCTGGTTTATATAATATTATTTAAGTTGATGAGTCTTCTTTTGGTGACCTAATTTGTGATCAGGTTTTTAAATATCTGTTTTGGAAACGTACTTGAAAATAATGTGTATTTTACAAGTCTTGGTACTATTTTATATACATGTCCATTAGATAATGTTAACTGTTCAAATCTTTTATGTCTTTATGACATTGTCTTCTTGACCTTTCAATTGCTAAGCCAATTATGGATCTTCCATTTCACACGGTTTAGTTTTCATTGTCAATTTTTGGTCTTTGTATTTTGAGGTTGTTAGTTGCATAAAACTTTGTTATATTTTCTTGAAGTGAACTTTTTATCATTTATAGTGACCCTTATTTCTAGCAATGCCTTTTTACTGATATTAATATAATTTTGATAATATATCCATTAATATCTCTTTCATTTTTGAACTGGAATATACAGCCCATTATTTTGATTGTAATTTCTGATATATTTGGGTTTATTTCTACCATTTTATTTAGTGTTTTTATTTTTCCATCATTTCTTTGTATCTTTTCCTTTCTTTTGTTGACTTCTTTTTGTATTTTTCAGTATTTTTTTCTCATTTTTTTTTCTACGTAGTTTGGAGGTTATACTTAAACTAGAAATATTTTCATTTATATTTTTAAAATTATGTACATACCTTTACTATCTACTAATACAAAAAGACTTTAGAAGAGAATTTTTTTTTCATTTATTTTTATTAGTTGAAGGCTAATTACTTTACAATATTGTAATGGTTTTTGTCATACATTGACATGAATCAGCCATGGATTTACATGTATTACCCATCCCGATCCCCCCTCCCACCTCCCTCTCTACCCCACCCCTCTGGGTCTTCCCAGTGCACCAGGCCCAAGCACTTGTCTCATGCATCCAACCTAGGCTGGTGATCTGTTTCACCCTAGATAATATACATGTTTCGATGCTGTTCTCTTGAAACATCCCACCCTCGCCTTCTCCCACAGAGTCCAAAAGTCTGTTCTGTACATCTGTGTCTCTTTTTCTGTTTTGCATATAGGGTTATCATTACCATCTTTCTAAATTCCATATATATGTGTTAGTATACTGTAATGGTCTTTATCTTTCTGGCTTACTTCACTCTGTATAATGGGCTCCAGTTTCATCCATCTCATCAGAACTGATTCAAATGAATTCTTTTTAATGGCTGAGTAATATTCCATGGTGTATATGTACCACAGCTTCCTCATCCATTCGTCTGCTGATGGGCATCTAGGTTGCTTCCATGTCCTGGCTATTATCAACAGTGCTGCGATGAACATTGGGGTGCACGTGTCTCTTTCAGATCTGGTTTCCTCCGTGTGTGTGCCCAGAAGTGGGATTGCTGGGTCATATGGCAGTTCTATTTCCAGTTTTTTAAGAAATCTCCACACTGTTCTCCATAGCAGCTGTACTAGCTTGCATTCCCACCAACAGTGTAAGAGGGTTCCCTTTTCTCCACACCCTCTCCAGCATTTCTTGCTTGTAGACTTTTGGATAGCCGCCATCCTGACTGGCGTGTAATGGTACCTCATTGTGGTTTTGATTTGCATTTCTCTGATAATGAGTGATATTGAGCATCTTTTCATGTGTTTGTTAGCCATCTGTATGTCTTCCTTGGAGAAATGTCTGTTTAGTTCTTTGGCCCATTTTTTGACTGAGTCGTTTATTTTTCTGAAATTGAGCTTCAGGAGTTGCTTGTATATTTTTGAGATTAATCCTTTGTCTGTTGCTTCGTTTGCTATTATTTTCTCCCAATCTGAGGGCTGTCTTTTCACCTTGCTTATAGTTTCCTTTGTTGTGCAAAAGCTTTTAAGTTTCATTAGGTCCCATTTGTTTAGTTTTGCTTTTATTTCCAATATTCTGGGAGATGGGTCATAGAGGATCCTGCTATGATTTATGTCGGAGAGTGTTTTGCCTATGTTCTCCTCTAGGAGTCTTATAGTTTCTGGTCTTACATTTAGATCTTTAATCCATTTTGAGTTTATTTTTGTGTATGGTGTTAGAAAGTGTTCTAGTTTCATTCGTTTACTAGTGGTTGACCAGTTTTCCCAGCACCACTTGTTAAAGAGGTTGTCTTTTTCCATTGTATATCCTTGCCTCCTTTGTCGAAGATAAGGTGTCCATAGGCTTGTGGATTTATCTCTGGGCTTTCTTTTCTGATCCATTGATCTATATTTCTGTCTTTGTGCCAGTACCATACTGTCTTGATGACTGTGGCTTTGTAGTATAGTCTGAAGTCAGGCAGGTTGATTCTGAGAATATTTTAAATTTGCTTACCTTTCCCAAATTTTATTAGTGTCTTTAATTCTGTAAGAAACAAATATTATATTTCATAATCTTAATGTTATTTATTTATATTAACCACTTTCCCCCCCCTCATCATTCCTCAGATTATTTCAGAGCTTTTGATTGAAAATATATTCAATGAGGATATGAGAGTAATAAACTCTCAGTCTTTATCTCTAAATGACTTTGTTTAACTCTTATTTTTAGAAGAATTTTGTTGGGTATAGAATTCTAGGTAATTTTTAAAGTTAATTTCTTCTAGCCTATGAAGTATATTATTTCACTGTCTTGTGGATTCTTTTTTTTTTCCCAGAAGTTTAATTATTGGTCTGTCAGTCCTTTGAATGTAATTTATCTTTTTTTTGTTCTTTTCTTTTGATTTCTTTTCTTTTTCCTGTTTTAACACTTTCCCTGTTCTCAATCTGTTTCTTGCTTTGCTACAGCTCTAATTCAGATGTATGTGAGACCTTTTTGCATTTTTTTCTGTGCTCTTTACCTCTCAGGACTACATTTGACATAATTTATTCACAGTTTTCTAATTCTCTTTTCAACTAGACTGAAGTTATTGCTTAACCTATTGATTGACTTTTTCACTTTTATCATATCTTGCATGTTAAAAAATTCTCTTTACTTTTTCGGAATCCATCTTATTTTCCTAGAATGTTAAAATTTTTGTTATTTGAAACAGTAGACACATTTATTGTGTGTGCAGCTATTCTAATACCTGGCAACTTCTTAGGACTGACTCTGCCGTGTGTTGTTTTACATGTGATTTACATATGATTTTACATATGATTTGCATATGATTTCTTATTTTTTAATGTATTTAAATGATTTTTAACATCTGGAGATACTCATTTTTCTTTGAATTTTACATGTGAAAATATTTTCATACCTGTGTTAAAAGTGAATTTTTCAAGGTTTACATTTGTTTTTATCAGACATCTAAAAAATAGTACAATACTATTAATAGCAATAGAACAACAACAGCAACAATGATTAATATACCACCACTTTAAATTCTTGGCTTGAGATTTTATGTAACCAAAGAGTAGTGACACTTCAGACTGCAGACTTCAGTGAGGATAGCTTATGGTTAAAAATGATCAGAAAGGACTTATTTTTCCCATCCATCCAGTGCCAAAGTTCTGTATAGGCAATTTCCCCTACATTTCCTCTTAGGGAAGGAAGCAAGTGGGTGGCTGTGGTATGGAATAACACTTAAGAGCATTGTCTCTGGACATCAGACCATCTGAATTTGCATTTTGGCTCTACTACTAGCCTTGAACAAAGTACTTAACCTTTCAGTTCTTCAGTGTTATGGTGTCCAAAATAAGGATTAAAATGGTGCCTGTTTTGTTGTTTTTTGAGGATAAAATGAGTTAATATCTTTGAAGTATTTAGAACACCATAAGTTCTAGAAGTGTTTCCTAGTGTATCATAATCTTCATTATTGTTTCTAATGACCTCTTATACTAAGGGAGTAGTACTTTGTGGTTCGAACATTTTTAAAGGATTTCTGCTGTTACACATCCTGCCTTTTGAGGCCACAGCAATTAATACTCAAGTTCCCTGATAGCTCATTTAGTAAAGAATCTGCCTGCAATGCAGGAGACCCCATTTCATTTCTTGGGTTGGGAAGATCCTCTGGAGAAATGGATAGGCTACCCACTCCATTATTCTTGGGTTCCCTTGTGGCTCAGCTGGTAAAGAATCCACTTGTAATGTGGGAGACCTGGGTTCGATCCCTGGGTTGGGAAGATCCCCTGGAGAAGGGAAAGGCTACCCATTCCAGTATTCTGGCCTGGAGAATTCCATGGACTGTATAGTCCATGGGGTTGCAAAGAGTTGGACATGACTGAGCAACTTTCACTTTCACCTCACTTTCACTTTCAGCTGATTCAGAAAATATTCTTAAGACAAAAGAGAACTCAAGTACATGCTACTACTCTGAATACAGGTCTTCACTTAGTCTTGTCCTCAGAATTCCTTACTGTTTTTCTTACCTGATGGAAACATTTAAGAAATATCTTTTCTATTACTTATTTTATTTTTGTTGTTTTAGTTTTTTTCCAGTGATACTCGTGTTCCAAGGAATAGGAACCCATCATATAGCTTGTAAATGGCAGTGCCAAGACTAAAATCCTAAATTGACTCTGAGCATGGTGTTTCAAGAAAATTGGACAAACACAGACACAAATGTTTCTAATATTTAAAACCATTAGTAACTCAATACTGATGGAAGTAACTGTACACTATCATTGTTCTTGTCAAATTAGAAAAGTTAAGAAGAAAAGTAAGGAAGAAGTAAAGAAACAGAATTTGAAACTCCAAATTAACAAGCATTCAAAAATCCAGATACCTTCTTACCTCTTATTGGCAAAGATGTTAATTCGTACAACTCCTGTGCAGCACAATTTGGCAGTGTGTATCCAAATTAAAACATTTATATTTATGACACATAAATTTATATTTATGGCAAATAATTTTAAAATTCTAGGAATGTATAAAAACAAAGATGTATAGAGATTTAGCCATAAGACTGGTGATTGTATCACTTTATTAAAAAATTTAAATATTGGAAACAAATATTTGCCTCAGAGTAAGAGAATGCATTGTGTGAAATATCCATGTAATGATATGCTAAATGGCAATTTGAAAAGATTTCTTTGTAGTATTTATGCCACTAAACGAAGTTGGTGATAATTTGTTGAAGGGAAAACATGGTTGCAAGTTAAAATATACAGACAACCTGTTATTTAACAAACAATGGTGTATACCTGCAAAAAACCTACTGTACAGCACATGGAACTCTGCTCACTGTTAAGTGGCAGCCTGGATGGGAGGGAGTTTCGGGAGAATACATACATATATATGTATGGCCAAGTCGCTTCACTGTTCAGCTGAAGGTATCACCACATTGTTACTCAGCTATATCTCAATACAAAATAAAAAGTTTAGAAAAAGGTGTTTGTGTGTATATAATTTATAAGTATAAATTTTGTGTTATATGTATTATTTAATGTATAAATACAAACATGTGTGTGTATATATATATATATATATATATAATCATAATCTCAAAAGTTAAAATAGTGCTTGGACATGAGGTTTAGGATGATTTTTAACACATTTTCTTTTTGCTTATTTTTATTTTCTACAGTAATATGAACACTATTAAAAATAGTAACATGCTATTAAATGAATTCTTAAAGAAGAATCATAGTTCAAGAAGCTATACTGTAATACAACTATTTATAATTTTGTATAGTGACTTTTCAATTCTAATGCTTAGACATATGTATTTTTATGTAGTTAAAATTATTCTGTACATATATTTTAACTGCCATTTTCTTTGGCAATTTCTAATTATTATTTCATGGATCTACATAGTTTTGCAGTGATCCATTTGATGACCACTTTAATTACTAAAATTTAATATGCAGAAAGTTTTTCTGCATATTAAATCAAAGTTCAGAATGCTGGGATCATGGCGTCCAGTCCCATCCCTTCATGGCAAATAGTTGGGGAAACAATGGAAACAGTGACAGAATTTATTTTGGGGGGCTTCAAAATCATTGCAGATGGTGACTGCAGCCATGAAATTAAAAGATACTTGCTCCTTGGAAGAAAAGCTATGACCAATCTAGACAGCATGTTAAAAAGCAGAAACATTACTTTGCCAACAAAGGTCCATCTAGTCAAAGCTATGGTTTTTCCAGTAGTCTTGTACAGATGTGAGAGTTAGACTGTAAAGAAAGCTGAGTGCCAAAGAATTGATGCTTTTGAACTGTGGTGTTGGAGAAGATTCTTGAGAATCCCTTGGACAGCAAGGAGACCCAACCAGTCCATCCTAAAGGAAATCAGTCCTGAATATTCATTGGAAGAACTGATGCTGAAGCTGAAACAATACTTTGACCACCTGATACAAAGAACTGACTCATTTGAAAAGAGCCTGATGCTGGGAAAGATTGAAGGTGGGAGAAGAAGGGGACAATAGAGAATGAGATGGTTGGATGGCATCACTTATGCGATGGATATGAGTTTGAGTAAACTCCGTGAATTCATGATGGTCAGGGAAGCCTGGAATGCTGCTGTCCATAGGGTTGCAAAGATTTGGACACAACTGAGTGACTGAACTGAACTGAAAACTTAATATATTTTCTGCAATTGCTTCAATGTTTACTTTTTTAGTATTTATCTATTATGGCCAGTACATCAATTAAATAATATAAATGATAATTCTGAAAATTAGTAACTTTATCAAATACCTTCTTGGTGTGTCATAAAAGTAATATTTAATCCTTAGAACACTTTTAGAGTTAGGCATTATTGCCCTCTTATTAAAATGAAACGGGTTTAAAGAAGCTACATAACTCGTTAATTACAAAGCTAATGAGAGGTTGAGCTAGAATTCAATTCAGGTTTATCTGAGTGTATTTCTGATTTATCTAAGCTTTTTCCATTAGAGTTTCTAAAATTGTGTTCCATAATTGTTAACAGGAAATATTAACAGGGATGAAAAATAGTTTTAATTCAGTTTCCTGAATTGGCTATTTCAGAATTTTTAAGACATTGTCTTTTCATTTCCAATATTGTTATTAAAACCTTTCACAATCTCATCTTAGGCACAGTTTTCCTTGCCCAGTCTCTGTACTCTTTTAGAAACTCTTTTTTCTCAATGCTTTCTACTTTCTTAATGTTTCTCCTTCTTGTTTGTTTGATTTTCATCCTTTGATCTGAATATTCATTTGCGAATTTTTCATGTTTTATTTCTTTAATAGCTTCCTGTCTTTGAATTTTGCTGTTATTGACAATATTGTTATTGTTGCATCCTTGTGTCTGTGTGTGTGCTCAGTCACTAAGTCTTGTCCAAGTCTTTGCACCCCATGGACAGTATCCCACCAGGCTTCTCTGTCTGTGGGATTTTCCAGGCAAAAATATGAAAGTAGATACCCATTTCCTCCTCTGGGGGATCTTCCTGACCCAAGGATTGAATCTACATCTCCTTCGTTGGCAGGCAGATACTTTAACACTGAGTCACCTGGGAAGCATTTTTATTTGGATACTGGACTCTTTGACCCTGATTGTCATGTATTTTGTTTTCTTTTCATTTCTCCATTATTTTCTTTCTACCTTAGAGAAGAATTTTCACCTTTATCTATGAATCCTCTTTACAACTCTGCTTTTTCTCCCATTTCTATTTTTGTTTTTAATGGCTTCTGACTTACTTCCTGGATACAATATAGTTTCTTATTTACGTGAGATTTTTAAATACATATTTTTAAAGTTCCTTCTGTTCCATGAATAGTACCAGTTTCTCCACATTCACTCTTTTTCTCTTTCTATGGTTTGAATTCTTGTCTCTGTGTTCTATGAGTGGAGCATGTTGATTGGAGAGCTACCCTGAGATTTGAATGAGCACTGGGCTGATATATTTGTTGGGAGATCAGTTATCTCCCAAATATAACCAAATATCAGTTATCTTCCAGGTGTGTACTCTTACATCCATTGGATCATAGGAAAAGCAAGAGAATTCCAGAAAAATGTCTATTTTTGCTTCATTGAATATGCTAAAGTCTTTGACTATATGGATCAAAACAAACTGTGGAAAATTCTTAAGGAGAAGGGAATACCAGACCACCTTACCTGCCTCCTAAAAAACCTGCATGCAGGTTAGCAAGCAACAGTAAGAAACGGATATGGAAAAACAGACTGGTTCTAAATTGGGAAAGGAGTACGTCAAGGTTGTATATTGTCACCCTGCTTCAGTTCAGTTCAGTTCATTCACTCGGTCATGTCCGACTCTTTGCGACCCCATGAATTGCATCACACCAAGCCTCCTTGTCTATCACCAACTCCCAGAGTTTACGCAAACTCATCCCCATGGAATCGGTGATGCCATCTAGCCATCTCATCCTCTGTCATCCCCTTCTCTTCCTGCCCCCAATCCCTCCCAGCATCAGGATCTTTTCCAATGAGTCAACTCTTTGCATGAGGTGGCCAAAGTATTGGAGTTTCAGCTTCAACATCAGTCCTTCCAATGAACACCCAGGACTGATCTCCTTTAGGATGGATTGGTTGGATCTCCTTACAGTCCTAGGGACTCTCAAGAGTCTTCAACACCACAGTTCAAAAGCATCAATTTTTCAGTGCTCAGCTTTCTTCACAGTCCAACTCTCACATCGATACATGACCAATGGAAAAACCATAGCCTTGACCAGACGGACCTTTGTTGGCAACGTAATGTCTCTGCTTTTTAATATGCTGTCTAGGTTGGTCATAAGTTTCCTTCCAAGGAGTAAGTGTCTTTTAATTTCATGGCTGCAATCATCATCTGCAGTGATTTTGGAGCCCAAAAAATAAAGTCTTGACAATATTTGCACTGTCTCCCCATCTATTTCCCATTAGGTGATGGGACCAGATGCCATGATCTTCGTTTTCTGAATGTTGAGCTTTAAGCCAACTTTTTCACTGTCCTCCTTCACTTTCATCAAGAGGCTTTTTAGTTCATCTTCACTTTCTGCCATAAGGGTGGTGTCATCTGCATATCTGAGGTTATTGATATTTCTCCCAGCAATCTTGATTCCAGCTGGTGCTTCTTCCACCCCAGCGTTTCTCATGATGTACTCTGCATATAAGTTAAATAAGCAGGGTGACAATATACAGCCTTGGCGTACTCCTTTTCCTATTTGGAACCAGTCTGTTGTTTCATGTCCAGTTCTAACTGTTGCTTCCTGACCTGCATACAAGTTTCTCAAGAGGCAGGTCAGGTGGTCTGGCATTCCCATCTCTTTCCGAATTTTCCACAGTTTATTGTGATCCACACAGTTGAAGGCTTATTTAACTTATATTCAGAGTATATCATGTGAAATACCAGGCTGGATGAATCAAGCTGGAATTAAAATTGGTGGGAGAAATATCAGTAACTTCAGATATGCAGAAGACACCACCCTTATAGCAGGAAATGAAGAGGAACTAAAGAGTCTTTTGATGAAGGTGAAAGAGCAGCGTGAAAAAGCTGGCTTAAAGCACAACATTCAAAAAATGAAGATCATGGCATGTTATTCCATCACTTCATGGTAAATAGATGGGGAAACAATGTAAACAGTGACAGACTTTATTTTCTTGAACTTCAAAATCACTGCAGACTGTGACAACAGCAGCGAAATTAAAAGATGCTTGCTCCTTGGAAGAAAAGCTATGAAAAACCTAGACAGTGTATTAAATAGCAGAGATATTACTTTGCCGACAAAGGTCCCTATAGTAAAAGCTTTGGTTTTCCCAGTAGTCATGGACAGAGTGAGAGCTGGACCATAAGAAAGCCTGAGCATTAAAGAATTGATGCTTTCGAACTGTGGTGTTGGAGAAGACTCTTGAGAGTCCCTTGGACAACAAGGAGATCAAACCAGTTAATCCTAAAGGAAATAAATCCTGAATATTCATTATAAGGAGTGATGCTGAAACTGAAGCTGCAATACTTGGGCCTCCTGATGCGAAGAGCTGAGTCATTAGAAAAGATCTTGATGCTGGGAAAGGTTGAAGGCAGGAGGAGAAAGGGCAGTAGGGGCCGATATGGTTGGATGGCATCAGCGACTCAGTGGATGTGAGTTTGAGCAGACTTCGGGAGCTGGTGAAGGATAAGAAAGCCTGGCATGCATTCCATGGGGTTGCAAAGAGTCAGACACAACTGAGCAACTGATAAATAGCAGCAAATATACTTTTAGGCAGTTCAGATTACATAGAGAGGAATTTCCAAATATCTTGTCACTGTAGGAAAAGCCTGATTGTCAGCATTCTAAGAGGCTTTCAGTGGAAATGGAAGAAACGGAGTGGTGTAATAGACCTTTATTTAATCCCAGTTGTTAAACAAGACTGCTCATTCCACTTGCAGTTCTTCTTAGTGACTTTTATAATTGAAAGCATCTCTGGTTCAAACTTTTGCAGAATAAAACTTCAGTCGACTACTTACGCAGTCACCTGGCTTCAGAGTAGGAAAGCGCAGTTTGGCATCCTCTTTAAAAAAAAAAGTGTACAAATCTTTCCATTTAAAGCCCTACCTTATTATACCCTTCTAACCGAAAATACTGTGCCTTTTCTGAGATTCTGCAGTAAAACTTCTCTCTCACTCCCCTCTCTCACTCTCTTCCTACTCCCTCTCTTTCTCTTTTACCTTTTTCACCCTTGTGTTATCTTTAATACAGTTTCCAGTTTCAAAAGTATATTGGTATCTTCTGTTTTTGTCTCCTTTCTTGTTTTTTCTTATAATTTTAAAGATATATATATATATATATTTACTATCATTTAAATGGTATTTCAAGAGGAGTAGAGAGGGACATGTTTAATCTGCTATGTTTAACTGAAATACTCAATTTATAATATTAGGGCCACCTATTCAAGAGCATCTAAGTCATAGTTTAAATCTACTAATTAAGCTTAATGGTTGTCTTCATAGAGGTTAAATGCAGCTCTTATTAAATTACATTCTAAATAATGCAGTTTTCCCTTGTTATTTGGAATGAAGTCTCTTCTTCCTATTTTCTACCTAGTTGGTCATATTATTTTAGCATATTTAACTTACATCTGGAAAAAATATTAAACTCATTAGTTCTATAATTTCTGAACTAATTCTTTTATATTTCACAGCATACATTGTATCAGAAAAATATTTTGCCTCTTTGTGTGTTATATCAGTTCATTATGTTTCTTTTTCCTGTTGTTTTGTATTTGTAATATATATTTTACCATTTTGAGTAATGTTGGTAATAGTTAATATTCTTATTTTTATCACTGAGTTGAAGGGAGTACTCCTCCTAGAGTTCTGTTTGGTATAATATTGAGTTTTCTTTTGAAATGTCATTATTTTTATAGTGTGTCTTGGGACAG
Source organism: Odocoileus virginianus (assembly GCF_023699985.2). NCBI lineage: Eukaryota > Metazoa > Chordata > Mammalia > Artiodactyla > Cervidae > Odocoileus > Odocoileus virginianus. Next base: position 38,905,931 of record NC_069686.1, on the reverse strand, counting down.
GTTCAAAAACTGAAGAGACATGTCCTAAGGACACAGTAGCCTGCTTTAAAGAAGCTTCCTCTGAACATATTTGGGACTATTATGTCCCAACCAAACAATGATAGAAATGGATGATAACACAAGGAATTGCAAGCAGTAATCCATAAGTCCATACTGATACAGTAAAGAAATTAGAAGAATGGATGAAAGGAAAGTTGCTTTTTATAGAATGCAACCTAATAAACGTAGAAAGGATAAAAGAAATGGAAAATCACTTTTACTTATAACAACTGTAATAATTTATTAAGGCAACAGCCACAAGTTGATGCTAAAATTATTGGGTAAAGAACCACTTGGAAACAGGATATTCACATGGTCTCCAAGTATCACCTCACAGATCACTTGTTAATTATAAAGTTACCTAGAAAATGGAGACATCTGGCAGGTACCATCTTAACCATAATATTAAACTTCACAAGACCAATGAAGGACAGTCTGGCATCATATGCCTCCTAATATGTTGCACTTCAGCACCTAAAGATGCTGCTTTTGTTATATTCCTACAATAATGTTTAACCTACATCTAATCATGAGGAATTAACAAGCTGCAATCAAATTGAGAAACAGTCTGGAAAACTGACCTAGACTCTTCCAAAATGACAGTGATGAGCCAGATTGGGGAATTGCTCTATATGAAAGGAGAATGAATACTGATTGGATCCTAATTAGAAAAGAAAAAAAAAAAACAGTAAAAACACAAAATGGTTTTGGTGACAGAAAGTAAAATGGAAATATGGATTGTAAATTACATCATATTAATATCAACGTAAAGTGTACTAAATATGATAATTATATTATCACAAGTTTGTGGAGTATCATTGTTCATGGCTGATAAACACTTCAGTATTTATCAACTGCCACCATGTATACAAGTAACTCTCAATTTTAAAGGGGGAACAAAAAACTAAAACTACTTATATAGATACAGATATGCACATACAGAAGCACATACCCTTAAAAGGAGAAAAGCAAAGGTGGCAAGTGGTTGAAAATACATTAAACTAGGTGAAAGATATTAGGTGTTCTCTGAAGGTACTGTTATTGGAACTTTCCTTAAAGTTGAAAGGTTTCAGTTCAAGAGATACAAGAGAAATGGGTTTGATCCTAGGGTCAGGAAGATCCCCTAGAGTAGGAAATGGCAACCTACTCCAGTATTCTAGCTTGGAAAATTTTATGGACAGAGGAGTCTGGAGGAATATAGTCCACTGGGTCACAATGAGTCAGAGACACAGCTGAGTGACAAAGCACATAGCATGCAGCATTCTATATCTGCAACTATATCTCAGTAGTAATTTCTCTAACAGTTTAAGTTTCTGTGGGTTTTTTTTTTTTCAGTCTATATGAGAAATTGTGTGTGTGTGTCAGTGTGAGTGGGTGTGTGTACACATTTTTGTGAGACATTTCCTCTGATATCTCTACTGAAATCCTATTCTTCAAGGCATCTCCTCAACATGTGTATTTTTTAATTAAAGGTTCTGCTTTGTCATAAATATCCTGAACTAAAATATTCTTTCTTTAAAAAAAAAAAAGCTATACCATTTCTTAACTTCTCTTGAGTTGATTTCCTAAAATGGCCTAACAAACCTTTGCATCAGATACTTTCTACTTGGTATAAAATGATTGTCTTTATGTATTTTTCACACATTTCAAAATTTTTAAAAGTTTGAGGAATTATCACAGGAGCAGCCTCTTTGCAGCTCATGGTCTTTGATGCTTAATAAAAAGAGTCTAAAGTGCTATTTCTTCTCTTAACATATTTATAGCTTTTAAATGCTTATCATTGAGTCATTATGTACTTTGCCGTCCAGTTATACTAGTTTGTATTTAAATCTTATCTCCATCATCATTGTGTTTATGGCTTGTTGGTCTTATTTGATCTATTATTAGTGCTGAAATTTAAATAAGTCTTTCAGTTGGACTCACAAGCCCTTAGAGGCTCAGTTCTGCTAGCTCTAAAAATTCAGGCGTATGTTTGGTAATCTAAAAGTTCCATTGGATCAGATATGTAGAAAACAGTTGCCAGTATTGCTTCTGCTCTAACATACCATAAGCTGGCCAGTCTATTGCATGACATCTGCAGCTGTTTTCTTTCAAACTGTACTTGAAAAGCTTGGTGTACTCCTTTTCCAATTTGGAACCGGTCCATTCCATGTCCCCTGCGTAAGGTTTCTCAGGAGGCAGGTAATGTGATCTTGTCTTCCCGTCTCTTTGTAAAAATAATCCACAGTTTGTTGTGATCCACATAGTCAAAGGCTTTGGCGTAGTCAGTAAAGCAGAAGTAGATGTTTTTCTGAAATTCTCTTTCCTTTTCTATGATCCAGTGTATGTTGGCAATTTGATCACTGGTTATTCTGCCCTTTCTAAATCCAGCTTGAACATCTGGAAGTTCTTGGTTCACATACTGCTGAAGCCTAGCTTGAAGGATTTTGAGCATAATCTTACTAGCATATGAAATGAGTCCAACTGTATGCTAATTTGAACATTCTTTGGTATTGCCTTTGGGATTGGAATGAAACTGACCTTTTCCAGTGCTGTGATCACTGCTGAGTTTTCCAAATTTGCTGGCATAATGAGTGCGGCACTTTCACAGCATCATCTTTTAGGGTTTGAAATAACTTAGCTGGAATTCCAACACCTCCACTAGCTTTATTTGTAGTGATGCTTCCTAAGGCCCATTTGACTTCTGACCCCAGGTTATCTGGCTCGGGTGAGTGACCACACAATTGTGGTTGTCTGGGTCATTAAGATCTTCCTTGTGCAGTTCTTCTGTGTATTCTTTCCACCTCTTCTTAATATCTTCTGCTTCTGTTAGGTCTTTGCCACTGTTGTCCTTTATTCTGCCTGTCTTTGCATGAAATGTTCCCTTTGTATCTCCAGTTTTCTTAAAGAGATCTCTAGTCTTTCCCATTCTATTATTTTCCTCTATTTCTTTGCATTGATGACTTAAGAAGGATTTCTTATCTCTCCTTGCTGTTCTCTGGAACTCTGCATTCAGTTGGGTATATCTTTCCTTTTTCCTTTGCCTTTCGCTTCTCTTCATTTCTCAGCTATTTGTAAGGCCTCCTCAAACAATCACTTTGCCTTCTTGCTTTTCTTTTTCTTTGAGATGGTTTGGTCACCACTTTGTGTAGAGTGTTATTAACCTCCATCCATAGTTCTTCTGCCACTCCATCTACCAGATTTAGTCCCTTGAATCTATTCATCACCTCCACTGTATAAGGGATTTGATTTAGGTCATACCTGAATGACCTAGTGGTTTTCCCTACTTTCTTGAATTTGATCCTGAGTTTTGGAATAAGGTGCTGATGATCTGAGCCACAGTCAGCTCCAGGTCTTGTTTTTGCTGACTGTATAGAGCTTCTCCACTGCAGTTGCAAAGAATATAATCAGTCTGATTTTGGTACTGCCCATCTGGTGATGTCCATGTCCCTTGTGTTGCTGGAAGAGGGTGTTTGCTATTATAAGTGTCTTTTCTTGGCAAAATTTTGCTGGCTTTTGCCCTGCTTCATTTTGTACTCCAAGGCCAAACTTGCCTGTTACTTCACTTCCTACTTTTACATTCCTGTTCGCTATGATGTATAGGACATCTTTGTTTGGTGTTAGTTCTTGGAGGTCTTGGAGGTCTTCATAGAATCGATCAACTTAGGCTTCTTAGGCTTTAGTCGTTGGGGCATAAACTTGGATTACTGTGATGTTGAATGGTTTGCCTTGAAAACAAACCAAGATCATTCTGTCATTTTTGACATTGCAACCAAGTACTGCATTTTGGACTCTTGTTGACTGTGAGGGCTACTGCATTCCTTCTAAGGGATTGTTGCCCACAGTAGTAAATATAATGGTTATCTGAATTAAATTCTCTCATTCCTGTCCATGTTCACTGATTCCTAAAATGTCGATAGTCACTCTCGCCATCTCCTGTTTGACCATATCCAATTTACCTTGATCACAGATCTAACATTCCAGGTTCCTATGCAATATTCTTTACAGCCTCAAACTTTACTTTCACCACCAGATACAACCACAACTGGGCGTCATTTCCACTTTAGATCAGCCTCTTCATTCTTAATATAGCTACTTCTTGCTTCTCCCCAGGAGTATATAGGATTCCTCCTGAGATTTTACCAGTATATAAAGGCTGTGAACTTCTATAGGAAATGATTTTCTAAATGTAGTTTTCACTTCTTTGTTTCAAAATGGGGATGTTTTATTGATTATTCTTAATAATAAAAAAATGACATCATACTCTAATTCTCTTCTGCAGTTTGCTTTTTAAAAATCTGCCAACATATTTCTAAGATCATCCTATATTGCTGCATAGATTTACCTTACTGTTTTTAATTCCTGAATAGCACACATTATGGATATACTGTATGTTAGTAAATAAATGCTCTAGATTGTTTACTTTTTCTCAGTTATGAATAGTGAGTGCACTTATTGTACTGTACAGACATCTGTCTGTCTTATTACTCCGCATATTAAATACACTTGCAGTAGTGGAATTATTATTGATAGAGAGCAGTGATAAAACTTTCAGCTCTGGTATTAAAGCTTGAATCCTTGCCTCCATCACTAACGTGCTGTGTAACTTTGGCAAGCTAATTGACCTTACTATAAAATTGATCTGAATTAGAAAACACTTTTTAGAGTTGTTGAATTCTGTATCTCCTCCTTAATAACAAAATTCATGTAAGGCAGTTGCTATGTACCTGTTGCACCTGGCAGGAAATAAGTGTTTAAATATCCCTATTGCTATGTAAATTTTCTTTAGTAAGTTTTCCATTTTTTTCTTTTGAAGAGCTTTTTTTTATTAATAATTTTTCAGGAAATTTTTTCTATTAAGGATATTTACTCATCCTTTTTGTAAGTTATATTTTGCTAATTTATCGTGTCTACATTTTGGTTTGCTCAAGTATGTCAGTCTTTTATGGTTTCTGTTCTTTATGTCATGCTAAGAAAGGAAATCTCTACTGTAAGGTTATAAAATTGTCATCCTGTGTTTTATTCTAGAGATCTTATTATTTTTATTTTCTGCATTTAAGTATTTACCTCTTTGTGTGTGTGTTGGCAGAGAGGGGGTTGCTATGGGCTGCTCCTTCTCAACTCTCTCATGTATTCCCCCAAGGGACATATTGGAAATGCTAGCGTCCTTTTTAGGTTATCAACATGATTGGGAAAGCACTACTGGTATTTAGTGGTCAGGAGCCAGGGATGGCTGCCAGACTCTTTCACTGCACAGAACTTCCCTCAGCAAAGAAGTTCTGAGTCCTAGTTGACTTTGAAATGCCCTGCCAGACCTCTGAATGTTACCATTGCTTTCTGCCAATAACAAACATTTGAAAACTAAGTATCTAGGAATAAAAATAAAAATAACTGTGGATTTAATCCATTGCTTCTCAGATTAAGTGGATTCAAAAATAGTAACACCTGAGTATGTAGAAAAGAACTAAATTTCATATACCAGGAGGAGAATGTTGAATAGCACAACCTTTTTGTTGTGGTTGTATTGTTGATTGCTGCTTTTCCATGGGAGTTTATTCTTGTTTTATTGCCACAATACCCCTCACATATAACTGAAAACAAAATTAGAAAATTTCAGTCACCTCTCCTGTTTCTTCCATTATTTCTCTTCACTGGGTGCCATTTTCACAGCGTGTTCACCTTGTTCTTCTCTTTTGAGCTGCTGATTTTCCTTTTATATCCAATAATTTTTATTTGTGTAGTGAGGTCTTCATTAATAGTATTATTGTCTTTCTTGGACTTCTTCAGCATATTGATAGGCTAAAGTGGGTTTCCTGGCAGGAGTGGGCTGGGAAACAGTGAATTTTTATTGCTGAATGTGATCAACTTATACAATAGAGGTTCAGTCCTTTTCCATAAATTACAGAGGACCAAATAAGTCATTCCTTGTTTTTTTATACCTTTTTATATAATATAGATATGATAATATAGTTTGAATTTGTATATAGCCTTCTAGTGGTGAATGTTAAGAAATACTATCTGAAAGAGTTGAAAAAAACATAGCTTACAAATTATTTTCCATAACCATTGTTTCTCTGTTTTTTTAATTACGCACAAGAAAAAGCTGAGAGAAAAAAAAAGCTTTTCTAGAATGGGAAAACTTCTTTTAAGATTATGATGAAAGGTAGTAGCTACAGTATTTCAGTACATCTACAGTATTTCAGTAAAAAGTCCTTAAATCGATTCCTTATGGCTGTTGATAATTTTTTAATTATTAATAAAAATGGTGTTTGTGCAGAGGGCTAAGATATATAGATAGATAGATACACATACCAAGGTTGTAGCCTTTTGAGAATTATGTTTTATCTAACCATAGACCTTAAAATATGTAGAAGAATGAACAAATGATATCACCTTCAAGTAATTTTCTACATATCACTTCTCGCAGCTAGACATTGCATACAATTTAGACAGAAACTAGTTGATTATAATTGCCAGTTTAGGAAATAATTATATATTTTTGAAAGCCAGATAGACAAAGGGCACAGACCTAGATGGAAAAAGTGTTTGCCTCAGTATACAAAGAAACACCTATATGTAAAACCACCACCACTGCTTACATCATCCTCGTGATAGTTAATCATGTTCATTGAGTTTTTACTCAGGCACATAGGCAATAATCTATGTGCTTTAAATTAATTATCACATTTAATTTTCATATGAGAATTAAATAAGGTAGATAACCAGTATCCCCATTTTGTTGATGCAGAAATTAAGGCACAGAGAATCTAAATAACTTGCTCAAGGTATTATACCTAGGAATAAAATAAGTCATACAGATTTAATTAAAAATTCATGTTTGTAGCATGCTGCATCTTCAGTAAAAAAAAGAATTTTACAAAGAGTTGGACATGACTTAGCAGCTGCACAACACAGCAATCAGGACACATGAAAAAAATTTTTGTCTGAGTCCTGGTAATCATTACCATAGAACATGAAACAGCACAAAGCGTCATGTCCTGCTTATTACTAGAGTAGGCATTACCATTATTCCACTGTACCCCCCAAGAAATAGTCACCGCTGAATAGCCAGCACTTAACCACGTACTCTTGAGCCCATAATCAGTATGCAACAATTATTCACAAAAGATGAATGAACCTATGTAATGTTCCCAAGGACTGACTAAAACAATGGGCGACATAGTTTAATTCTATCAAATAAGTTAGTTTCGAAAATGGGTTCCCAATTTCAGGAATGAACTAATTTGCTGTATTATTGTTATAATGCAATTGTATTCTCAAAAAAAAGACCTGTTAAAAGTTAATTATTTTAGCTTTATAATCATTAATATTAAACCATTATATGTGATAATATAGTTTATAGTTTAATGCTTGGTGTTGGTCAAAGTAGGGAACACATGACAAAAAAGATTTTAACTTTTTTTATTCTTTTTCACAAAGAGGACATCTCCCCAGGTCAGCTAAAATAGTTTTCGGTCATAAGTAGTTTATATAAGGTAAACATGTGATATTTAAGTTATTTTAATAGCTTTATTGAGCTGTATTTTACATCAAATAATTCACCCAGTAAAAGTGTATGATTCAATGATTTTTTAATGTACTCCTAGAATAGTACAATACTTTTAATTACCCTCCCCAAAAAAGACTAAATACCCATTAGTGGTCACACCCTATTCTCCCCCACCCTCCAGCTCTAAGAAATCACTAATTTACTCTTTTTTTTCCTATAGACTTGCTTATTTTGGACATTTCTCACAAGTGAAATCATGTAATATAATATACTGTGTGGTCTTCTGTGGCTGGATTCTTCCATTTAAGATCATGCTTGTCCATGTTATATTATGTATCCTAATTTCATTCCTTTTGTTGGTGAATAATATTTCAGTATATGGATATACCACATTTTGTTTGTCCATCCATCAGTTGATGGACTTTTGGATTGTCCCTTATTAGATGCATGATTTACAGATATTTTCTACTATTCTGTGGGTTATCTTTTCACTTTGTTGATGGTATTCTTTACAACATAAAAGTTCCTGATTTTGGTGATTTCTCTATTTTATCTCTTACATCAAAATCTTGTCCATTTGAGTAAATGTTTGTGTATGATATATGGAATTAGTTCACTTTTTTCTTTTTCATATGGATATTTGATTGCACTCAGTATCTTTTATTGAAAAGACCTTTCTTTATCCATTAAGTGGTCTTAGAATCCTTGTCAAAGACCAGTTAACCATAAGTGTGAGGGTTTATTTCTTGACTCTTAGATCTGTTCCATTGTCCACACATGTATCCTTATGCCAACACCACGTTATTTTCCTTCTAAGTGTAGGTTTCCTGCTTTGGTCTTCTTTTCCAAGATTATTTTGGTTATTTGTGCATTTCCATGTGAATCCTAATCAGCTTGTCAATTCAGATATTGATAGACTTTTTCTAGGGATTGAATTTATTCTGTAGATAATTTCAAGAATATTACTGTTACTGTCTTAATAATATTAAGCCTTTTGATTCAGAAGTGTGGCATGTTCTTCAACTTTAGATTTCTTTACTATCTTAAAATAATATTTTATAGATTTAAAAATTTACAGCTTAAGTCTTAACACTTTTTAGAAGTTGATTCATAAATATTTTCTTTGCATGCTCTCGTAAATGGAATTTTCTTAATTTTACCTTCAGATTATTTATTGCTAACGTATCGATGTATACTTGAGTCTTATACTGGTGTCTTATTGAACTCATTTATAGTTCTAATAGTTTTTATAGTTGATTCCTTAGGATTTTATATATAAAATCATGCCCTGTGTAAATAAAGATCAACTTACTTTTTCCTTTCAAATCTGGCTGTCTTTTCACTTTCTTCCTTTTTTTTTTTTCTTTTTCTCTCCTAATTGCTCTAGCTAGAAACTCTAGTGAGGCGCCCTTCATGCTTCAGATGGTAAAGAATCTGCCTGCAATGCAGGAGACCTGGTTTCGGTCCTTGGGTTGTGAAGATCCCCTGGAGGAGGGAATGGCTGCCCACTCCAGTATTCTTGCTCCAAGAATTCTATGGGACACAGGAGCGTGGCGGGTACAGAGCATGGGGTTGCAAAGAGTTGGACACAACTGAGCAACTAACACACACACAAACACAGAAACTCTAGTACCACATTGAATACAAGTGGCAAGACATCCCTGATTTGGGAAGAAAGAATGTAGTCTCTCTCATCATTATGTATAATAGCTGTGGATTTTTTATAGATTCCCTTAAAGTTAAGGCAGTTCCCTTTTATTTCTAGTTTGTTTAGTGCAATGTTTAAATTGTTGAATTAAAAGTACTCATTAATCCAGTTTTACATTGGATTTAACATTTTGTATTTTAGAATCCACATCATATGGAGACTGCAATAACTAAAATATCTTTCAGTTATGTTATCAAATCTTTTACTCTCTTTTAAATAGTTCTACTTTCCAGTTGTATGAACTTGGGCAATTTTAACTGCTGTGTACCTGAGTTTCCTCATCTGCAACCCTGGATTTGATTGATTTTATTACCTACCTTTCATTACCTACCTTACCTTAAAGAAAGACTGAACTGTTTACATGTAGAGCATTTAGGATAGCTCCTGGTCCCATTGTAAACATAATATTTTAGTTTTTATTGGGGATATGCATAATTAATGCATGAATTAATCTCAGTACATTTTTTTCACATGTACATTTCACACATTACTTAGAAGAGATTTGAGAAAATAACATTTCTTTCAAAGCTTTATTTTTAATCTCTTGAATTTTTTTCACAGTGATAAATACCTGTCTTAGTAGAAAAATATTCAAGCAAGTTTATCTGAGGGTTCATGTCTAGCACTTACAAAATCAGACAATCTAAGACTCAGAAACTCTTGTTTAATATTTGGAAAGTTGTTTGTTTCATTTGTAGGTATGTCTCAGCTGTTCCTAAAGATGATTTTGGTTATTCAGGTAATGTTTCTTTTACATAGCTATGTACTGTGTCTAAAAAGTCTTGAGATCCATCTTCCTGATTTTAATATTTAATTATTTAGCTAGAACATGAATGAATAGCTATGAAAAGCAGCACATCTTGCCATGAGGGACTAGATTCTTTAAGGACATCTTAAAATTTTGAGTGGATTGTCATGCCCTTCTCCAGGGGATCTTCCTGACCCAGAGATCAAACCCGTGTCTCTTACATCTCCTGCATTGGCAGACAGGCTCTTTGCCACTAGCACCACCTTGGGAGTGAAAGTTGCTCAGTTGTGTCCGACTCTGGGACCCCATGGACTGTTGGCTGCCAGGCTCCTCTGTCCATGGAATTCTCCTGGCTAGAACACTGGAGTGGATAGCTGTTCCCTTCTCCAGGAGATCTTCTCAACCCAGGGATTGAACCCAGGTCTCCCGCACTGCAGGCAGATTCTTTACCCTCTGAGCCAGCAGGGAAGCCCAAGAATACTGGAGTGGGGAACCTGTCCCTTCTCCAGGGGATCTTCCCTACCCAGCATTGAACTGGGGTCTCCTGCACTGCAGAGAGATTCTTTACCAGTTAAGCTACCAAAAGAAAATCTTTTTGTGTTCTGAGAATTACTTTGATTTAAATTGAAAGAGGACAGATAAAATGTTTTGTTATTTCCTGTTGTTATGAGTTAGACATAAAGAGCTAACACTTTTCCAGATGACATTCTTAGGAATTTCTTTGGAGTCAGCTGAGAGCATCATTTTATGCATGTGAATTTCCTTACCTTAGGGAAAATCATGAAATATAATTTATTTTCATAAAATTTAAATACCATCTTTAAATTACTCTTTTAACTATCTAGAGAAATTTTTAATTTAATCAATTCCCCCCACTATTGATAGGAAATAAATTTCACCACAAGCAACCATTTGAGTACAACTCCTAATACAAGTGTGAAATAATATAAAGACTCTGAGTATTGAAAATAGTTATATACAGGTTCTTGTATTGAAACAGTTTCCTTTCTCTTGAGACCCACACCAAGTTTATTAAACCCCAACATCATCTTCTAGTTGTCCACTACAAAAAAGATTAGAAACAATACCTAAATATAGAGGTGTATAAAGGTATTTGGATGGAAAAAGGAAAAATCTTTAGTTAAAGAAAAATCTAAAAAAATGAGAGACACAATGGTATTATGACAGTGTATCATATTAGGTAGACTGGAATCATTCAATAAACTTAAAATTATTCTATATCTTTCTATTTAACAAGGTAGGAATGTGTATGGTACATTATAGAATATTTTTCTTCACAACTGGTTAATTTTTTTAAGTTTGATATCTAAATATTCATTACTTAGAAATGATTTATTTTCTTCAGATTTCTTAATGAAGAAATTTCTTAGCTTGATGAAAATAATATGTACCTTTACCTATTTTCTTGCCTATGTCATAAACTATGCTGTGTTAAACTCAAAATGTGAAGTAAATGGTCAATAATTATGTTAAATGTAGTCCATATGAAAGCAGTTTTTGTAAAACCTTAAGTGTTATATAGAGTTAATTCTTGGCCATTTTTATCACCTTTAAGACTGTCTCTTCAAGAAGGATAGGTGAATATTAGAGGTCATATATGAGCCAAATAATTTGGCGAAAGGTAGAATCCACTAAGGGTGGGACAGGTGGAGGTGGGCAATGGTGAGTTAGGTGGGGTGTTATTGTTGCGGTTCAGTCGCTTGGTCGTGTCTGATTCTTTGCAACCATTTGGACTGAAGTATGCCAGGCTTCCCTACCCTTCACCATCTCCCAGTGTTTGCTCAAGCTCATGTCCGTCGAGTCAGTGATACCATCCAACCATCTCATCTGTCATTCCCTTCTCCTCCAGCCTGCAGTCTTTCTCGCATCAAGGTCTTTTCTAATGCGTCAATCTTTGCCAAAGTATTGGAGCTCAGCTTCAGCATCAGTTAATCCAAAAAATATTCGGGGTTGATTTCCTTTAAGATTGACTTGTTTGATCTTCTTGCAGTCCAAGGGACTCTCAAGAGTCTTCTCCAACACCACAGCACAAAAAGCATCAGTTCTTCAGTGCTCAGCCATCTTTACGATCCAACTCTTACATCCACACATGACTACTGGAAAAACCGTAGCTTTGATTATATAAACCTTTGTCTGTCAAGTAATGTCTCTGCTTTTTAATCTGCTGTCTAGATTTGTCATAGCTTTTCTCCCAAGGAGCAAGCTTTTAATTTCATGGCTGAAGTCATCATCTGCAATGATTTTGGAGCCCAAGAAAATAAAGTCTCTCACTGTTTCCATTGTTTCCTCATCTATTTGTCATGAAGTTATGGGACCGGATGCCAAGATTTTAGAAAATTAGATACCAAGGGAATATTTCATGCAAAGATGAGCACAGTAAAGGACAGAAACTTTATGGGTGGGGTGTAGTGATAGCTAAGAACATGCAACTTTGTGGTCTCATCAAGTGCCATTCTTCTCCTTAGCTCTTCCAATCCTAATTTTTAAAAGTCTTTCTCCTGTTTATGACATATACGCTGCTGCTAAGTTGCGTCAGTCGTGTCCGACTCTGTGCAGCCCCATAGACGGCAGCTCACCAGGCTCCTCTGTCCCTGGGATTCTCCAGGCAAGAATACTGGAGTGAGTTGCCATTTCCTTCTCCATATGACATACATAGGTACATAACATATACTTAGTAAAAAACTGTGGCTATATTAGAAAATGAGGAGTTTGAGTCCTATAGTGTGGGAAGATTTTCGTGTTTTCAGATTAGGAATATTAACTGAGTAGACTTACTGTATTTTAGGAAAATGACTTGGTAACTTGAATTGGCATGGGGAGATTAGAAATAAGAGAACTCAGAAAGCTATTATGAATGCAGTTATGGAACTTCGAAAGGGACAGAATGTTATAACTGGGACAGAATGAAGAGGTAGAAGTTAAACATTGTTTGGTGATTGCTGACTGATGACTGCCTGTATTTGGGACCTTGTAACCTTGTAAAAAGGATAGGAATTAGAGGTATTTCTGGGGTTTCTATCATAAAAGTTTGATTCATTAACCGTGAAAAGTGAAAGTTCCTCAGTCATGTCCGACTCTTTGCGACCTCTTGGACTATACAGTCCATGGAATTCTCTAGGCCAGAATTGTGGAGTAGGTAGTCTTTCCCTTCTCCAGGGGATCTTCCCAACCCAGGGATTGATCCCAGGTCTCCCGCATCGCAGATGAATTCTTTACTAGCTGAGTCAGAAGGGAAGCCCAAAAAATACTGGAGTGGGTAGCCTATCCCTTCTCCAGCAGATCTTTACAGCCCAAGAATCAAACCAGAGTCGTCTTCATTGCAGGTGGATTCTTTACCAATTGAGCTATCGAGGAACCCCATTAACTATGATGCAGAGCAATTATAAAAGTAGGATTGAGAATGGATAAAATAGGTTGAGTCTTGAATGTATTTATTGTGTGTTGACTGTGATATCCACTTAGAAATGTCCCCCCAGACAACTGGTAGTAAGCTATTTCCAACATTATCTGTTATTCGCATATGAGAAGTGAGATCTAAGGAACATGTAGGTATGAGCTGACATCATTAAATAGATAAAATCTCCAAAGGAGCTATCCATATAGGAAGAAGACTGCTGAGAACTGAAACATGGGGGAACAAATAGAAAATTGGGCATTAAAAGGGGATCCAGTAAAGGAAATGAATAGAATACTAAGAAAAGCAGGAACTCAGAATAGTGAAGGATCCAACAAGACCAAAGATAGATACTTAACTGATGAAATTTAAAACAAATGTTCATAGTGGTTTTTTTTAAGAAACTAATTTCCAGAGTTGTATCTTTTTTTAATTACTGAAATAGTTTTAAAAGATAGAAAGTGACAAATAAATGTCCCTCTCCCCACTGTGTTCTTCCCTGGATTATTAAATTTTTCATTTCTCCTGCATCTTGCTAATCATTTTTCTTGCATATACTGAAAGATGCCATGATCTTCGTTTTCTGAATGTTGAGTTTTAAGCCAACTTTCCCATGTCTTTAAGAATTTTCCACAGTTTCTTGTGGTCCACACAGTCAAAGGCTTTGGCATAGTCAATGAATAAGAAGTAGTTGTTTTTCTGGAACTCTCTTACTTCTGTGATTCAGCAGATGTTGACAATTTGATCTCTGGTTCCTTTGCCTTTTCTAAATCCAGCTTGAACATCTGGAAGTTCACAGTTCATGTACTGTTGAAGCCTGACTTGGAGGATTTTAAGCATTACTTTGCTAGCATGTGAGATGAGTGCCATTGTGTGGTAGTATCAACATTATTTGGCATTGCCTTTCTTTGGGATTGGAATGGAAACTGAACTTCTCCAGTTCTGTGGCCACTGCTGAGTTTTCCAAATTTGCTGGCATATTGAGTGAAGCACTTTCACAGCATCATCTTTTAGGATTTCAAATAGCTCAACTGGCATTCCATTACTTCCACTAGCTTTGTTCGTAGTGATGCTTCCTAAGGCCCACTTGTCTTTGCATTCCAGGATGTCTGGCTCTAGGTGAGTGATCACACCATCGTGATTATCTGGGTCGTGAAGATCTTTTTTGTATAGTTCTTCTGTGTATCCTTGCCACCTCTGCTTAATATCTTCTGCTTCTGTTAGGTCCATACAATTTCTGTCCTTTATTGTGCCCACCTTTGCATTAACTGTTCCCTTGGTATCTCTAATTTTCTTGAGGAGATCTCTAGTCTTTTCCATTCTATTTTTTTCCTCGATTTCTTTGCATTCTTTTTCCCTTAGTTTATATTTAAATAGTTGACAGTCTGTTATCCAGTATGACTGAATGATGGATAGTAGTCACATGTACAACACATTCCTTACTCTGAAAAGCATGTCGGAATGCACTTAACTAAAAGAGAAAGGAATATAGCTTACAGTTTAATGATAATATTAAATATTCCCTGAATTAAAAATAAATTTAAAATTGCATATTTCAATACTTAATTAATAATTAATTACTGTGACACTTTAGTTGAAAAACTGCTTTAAAAACCATGTCAACATATGTTTCTTTACATGCATATATAAAATACATACAATTTTGACCCTTATAGTAGAGCTATATTTGGGGTAAAAAAGGCCCTGGTTTCCTGAAAGCCAGTAGCAAGCATTTGTCTGTCCAATGTCAGATGTTAATTAGGGTTGGAGCAGAAACTGAGTCCCAAGTTTCTTGTTTTATGGGCCTGTCCTTTTTCCTTCGTACCACCTATCCCTGCATGGACTGAACGTGACTATCAGCAGCAAAAATATAGTGTATAAATTTTCATATACATACACACTCAGATACTTAGTTCAAGAATATGCATGTATTATCTATGAGTCACTCTTCAAATATCTGAAAACTGTTCTACCAGCAACAGATATCTGAAGCTTCACTTCCACCTCTGTCTTAGAAAAACCTTAGTTAAAGTTAATAGGTTTCTTTTGTGTGAAGTATTTGCACTTATTCAGTATACTAGCACAATTTCTGTTTCTTTAAGAAAAAAAAAAATCTCAGTTCTCATTGAATGCTTCTATAAGCACAACTGTAAATTTTGGCAGTTTTGATCTTATAAGAATTGAAGGTTTAGCTCTGTATTTTTTAGTCTATCAATTTCATATTGCTTTTTGCCATTTTTATAATGATCTCCAAAATGCCTTTATACATCCAATCCAAATTTTAAAGATACTACAGTTCAGGAGAATTAAAAGCAACACAGAACTATTAGCAGTCCTGAAAGGAAAACACAAGTTATAGCTGAAGGAAACTTAAGGAATTTCCTAACCAAAATACTTAAATCATAGAGTTAGTCTTAAAAAATAGGTTCAATGGAAATATAGCTGACATATTGAACAAGGCAGGTTGTCACTGTAATGAAAACATCACTGAGCATTATGAAAAAGGAACATTTTTTTAGTAATAAGTTTTAAGAATTTGGCAATTGATGAAAATGTTGAAATTTGGAGTAAGAACTCCTTCTACACCTTAGCTTTTTTGTTTTGTAGCTGTACACTATAAAAATTGATAATTCAGGTAATAAAAATATATTTTACTAAATAATTGATTAGATGAATGCAGATTTTGGTTTTATATTTAATTTATAATTAATAAGGGACTTCAAATTCCTTTTTCTTTCTTTCTTTCTTTCTTTCTTTCTAATTTCCATCTTTAGAATATTTAAACATAATTTAACAGCCTTCTGAAATTTGGACTACCTCCTTAATTGACACTTTAAAAAAGTTTTAACTTCTATTGTTGAAATTATGTGATTCAAATAGTTGTCAAATTTAAGAAATTTTGTGACACTGCAGACATTTGGTGGCTCCTATAGGCATTGAAATAGCTGTGTTATATGGGTAGAGGAAAGTCTGCTCCATGAATCTAGAAGCAAAGTCTCTGGGAATACTTACGGAAATAATATTTTCAAAAGGGAAGTAGCTCAGTCATGTCTGACTCTTTGTGACCCCATGGACTATACACTCCATGAAATTCTCCAGGCCAGAATACTGGAATGGGTAGCCTTTCCCTTCTCCAGGGGATGTTCCCAACCCAGGATCGAACCCAGGTCTCCTGCATTGCAGACGGATTCTTTACCAGCTAAGCCACAAGGGAAGCCCAATAGTTTCAAAGCCCATGCATTATTTTCTGAAAGAAAATTTTACTTACTATCTTGAAAAAAATGTAATACACTATTTTGAGAAAATGTTAGTATGTTTTAGGTAAATTGATTAAATAAACTTTGTCTTTTGGTTTTTGACAACTCTCAACTCTTCCTCCATAGTACATTAGAAACACTGTACTTCTGGAAGCTGACACAGTAGACCAATGGTCCTGTACATCGCAAATGCATCTAGAGTATCATCTTTTATAGAATAATGCAGTAAGTGATTAGGTCAGTGAAACCATGCAAAATTAGTTTCAATATATTGTTTCCTAGGGTTTCCCTGGTAGCTCAGTGGTAAAGAATCCACCTGCTATGCAGGAAACGCAGGTTTGATCCCTGGGTTGGAAAGATCCCCTGGAGGAGGGCATGCAACCCACTCCAGTGTTCTTGCCTGGAGAATACCATAGACAGAGGAGCCTGGTGGGCTACAGTCCATAGGGTCACAAGAGTCGGACACAACTTAGCAACTAAACAACAACAACAAATATTGTTTCCTATAACTGGGGTGTTTCTGTGACCATACAAACATCTAGGTATAAGCGTGTAGAAAATTTTCATCAAAATTCATCAAATTTGAAACTTATAAGCCATGTGATATAATCAGAATTCACTCTGGGAACCCAAGGAACCTATCTCACAGATCAGATAAATTATACTGAAAAAGTTATGACTTCTGCTCAGGTGAGACAGGCATGTGTATTAAGACACTATACAAGGAGAAAATGGTTAACTATATCTCCAATCAAATTACCCAAGGATGGACCTGCCACACTGCAGACCTTGATTTACTATCTAGCTTTTGCTTATATAGCGTGCTCCAGAGTAGCAACAAGGATTTACTCACTTAATGATAGTTAATTATTCTCCTGGGCAAGGTTAGGAAGACCAGCTAATGTGTAATATATTTTAGAAAGCTCGCCAAAAGTGATTAGAGTTAAAATAGTTTGGGCAGTTATTAAGGGAAGCTTCACTTACCTGAAAACTGCATTCATCTGTAACATCTTATTTCCTCATAATAAGAGATGAATGAGGAGTTCTTTGTCATAAAATGTGGTTACAGAGGCCATTCAAAAGGACTTATTTTGTTCCTGTTTTTAAAGAGGATTTGTGAGTCATTATATTATCAACTAATTACAATGATCACTTGTCCATATTCTAAAATAGAAATTAATAAGAGCTTATTAGGTGAAAGGACTATTGATTTTACTGTCTTTAAAAAACATGAAACTCTAAGCTTTTATAGTTTAGGAACTCTTTTGTGGTCATCTTTATACTGTCAACATCTAGATACCTTGTTTGACTTATGATGAGTGTCCTATAACTCTTTTATGAAAAAATAGCCTTCATATGTATGTAAGATAGAAAATCTACTTTGACTTAGTTGTAAGGGTATTTTGTTTCTAATATAGCTTTCTGTTAAATCTGTTTACTATAAAGGACTGTGTTTAGATTCTTAGAAGTGAGTTTCTTAGCAGTGGAGAGTCTTATGCTTAGCCCCGCATTTTCTCATTCAACAGATCTGGGATAAAGCAGAGGAATCCACTTTTATTAAAAAGCATTATGGGTAATTTTACAGGTACTAGTTGAGCCATGCTGAGAGACATTGCACCCAAACCTGTACCCAGTTCATATCTGCGCTGCCCCAGCCATTCTCTCTTCTTTCTCCAATTTGTACCAAACTTTTATCTTTCTATTTCAAGTATATATTGATACTGTTTTTACCCCAGTTTCCTGTAATATTGTATTTAGCAAAATGTAGATCTGGAACCACCAGCATCAATGTTGGCTGGGTGATTTCATAAAGTATTGCCGGGAAAAGTAATCAGTCATGTTCATAGTTGTTAGAACATAAAATCTAATTCTAGCAAGCATCTACCGTAGTGCCCAGCTCCTAAAGTAGCCACCAAATATCTGTTGAATGAACAGATAAAAGAGGAAGGATGTTAGAAGAATTAAAAGATCTACTTATTTCTGTTTCCCAACCTGCAGTTGTTTAGGGATTTTTTTTTTTAATGTGGAATGAGGGACATAAAATATTAGAAAAGATTTAAGAAATCAAAAAACATGGACACCGGTGCTCTGTCACAATAAGGGCAAATACTCTCATTGACAGCTAAGGTCACCTCTGTAATTACAGCACAGGTACTAACTTTTCTTTTAAACCAGAAGAGATTCCAATTTTTATAAGAATAAATTTGTATTATCAAGAAAAGTTATATTGTTATTAAAAGTTTATTCTGTTAAGAATATAGGAAAATGTATAATGTGTACTTAGAAAAATTCCCTTAAATATTTTGAATGCCGAATAGATAATTTTTAATTATCTGGAAATTATTTTTAATTCTCTATGTTTTAATTATCTGGAAAAATGTCCTTTTAGTTTCTAAGTTCTTGATGGTTCCAGATGACTGAGATGTTATTATGTCTTTTCAGCATGATGACCTCTTCACTTAAGGCCTCTATGTGTGTATGTATGTGTGTGTGTTTGTTCTTTTGGGGTGTCGTTCACTAATAACTACTTTGGATATTGTCATCTTAAAGTTAAAAGCTTTCAGTAATGACCTTTATATTATTTTGGAGGAAAGAGATTTGAAGTCAAACTTGAACTATGATTCTTCCCATGTAACCTCTCCAACCTTGTTTCCTCACTAAGTAGAATGGGAATAATGCTTGCTGCATAGATCTATTATGGATATTAAATGAGATAATTCACTGAGAACAATGCCTTACACATTGGAAGTTCTCAGTAAACAATCAAAACTATTTTTAGAAGACTAGAAAAAGAATTTTATGTGTATTGTGGTAGTTTTTTCAGAATCTGTTCCTTCATATTTTTATTTTTCTGTAAACTAAATCTATTTAGTCTACTGTTCAAAGTCTACTGTTCAAAAACTGGAATGAAAATAAAATCTACATAGACAATGCATATATTATCATCTGTTGCTTTTACCTCTATTGTAAACAAAAGTTCTCTAGGCTTTGAATAGGAATGGATCTTCACTGAAGTGAATCGTATGATAATCTAAAATGTAAAAGTGAACTGCTTTTTTAATATTGAATAAGCATAAAAGTCAAATTATGTTGCCTAAAAAGGAATACTCATATATCTTTTCCTATGTTGTATAACACAAAAATAGCTAACTGCTTTTAGGGGACTTCCTTGGTGGTTCCGTGGGTAAGACTCCATGTTTCCAATTACAGGAAGTGGGGGTTCGATCCCTGGTCAAAGAACTAAGATCCCACATGCCACATGGCACAGCCAAAATATATATATATTTAAAGGATGACTAAGCATGAGACAATCCCCAAACAAATCTTTCAGAAAGTTTATGCAGGAGGGAAAGTGAGATTTCAGTTGTAATCAGTTTTTCATCTAGTGTAGACTGGTAAATTTTTTAAATCATCAAATTAGTCATACATCAGTTTTTAAGATATTTTGTATATAACTGGAATATTAAAATCTCATGTGATTTCTTTTTAACAGAACCTGGTTTTGTAGCCTCTAGCTACTATGTCCTTCTTTCTTTTACAGGCATATGCATATATTTACATAAGAATATTTATTCATTTACTTATAATGAATGAAACAGTGAAACCTTTTCTGAAGGATGTCTTAGTAATATAACATATCTTACATATTCATATCCTATCCTTACTGCATAAAATAATTTGATGGTCCATTATTAACAAATTTTTTATTGGAAACTGGGGGTATTGATAGGACTATACCATAATGTTACTTTAAAATTAAAATGAACTGTTAATGTTTCAGAAAACACAATTTGGAGAGATTATACAGTCCTTTATAAAAGAAGTCAGAAATTTCACCTCTGCTATTCCTGAGGGCCAATAGTAGTTTCATTTGTTTCTTCATCTTTTGAGGAAGCATACATGTTTTTAAGACAATCTTTGTATGGGTTTTTCTTGGGGTAATTAAATGTTATTTTCAGTTCACTTCAGTTGCTCAATTGTCTCCAACTCTGCGACCCCATGGACTGTAGCACGCCAGGCCTCCCTGTCCATCACCAACTCCCGGAGTTTACTCAAACTCATGTCCATTGAGTCGGTGACTCCATCCAGCCATCTCATCTTCTGTCCTCCCCTTCTCAGAATATATTTTTTTTTTTCATATTTCAAGAGATTTGATTCTTTAGTTTACCTTAAAAGCCTTATTTTTCTAATTATATAATTTCAAGTAAGTTATTCTCAGTAGAATACTAAGGTATGAATTTGCCCTTGTTTATCCCCAAGTTTTAATTTTCATTTGGATAAACTTCCTACTTGACATTTCTGCCTTTACTTCATTTTCTTCTTTGTTCTTGTCATTTTGGTTGTCAAATAGAGAAAATAATATGTAAATGTAAAACCAAACTATTTAGAGATAAAAGCAAGTTAGACTATTTTTAACTTATCTTGAAAAGATAAATAATTGTCTCAAAATTCTATTATAAGGAAAATGTATTTGCATCAAGGGTGATAGGAGACATATCCAAATTGCCATGAATGTTGCAAAGAAAATATTCCTCTAAGAGTATTCTGGAAAATGTAGGAAACATTTTCCTGCTAAATAGCTATGTACCATCCAATCTTAGAACAAAATTTGACTTTGATTACTACTTAACATGCCCAGCTCTTGTCTATCTTAATGTTAGATAGATAGATCTGTAGATAGACAGACAGACAAGTAAATATTTACATTTATATTTTTACATTCTTAACACTTTCTTAAAACAAGAAAGATATATGGTAATCTTCATTTGAATATCTTTTTTGTAAAATATATCAACAAGTTTTGCTTTTTAACCCTGTCTTAAGCTCCCTCTGTTAAGAGGAATATACTCTTAACACTGTGTGCAGTGACAACTAATACAGTTCTTGGAGTGTATTGCTTTATGTTTGTTATTTTCTTTCATATTACTTTATGTTCATTATTTTGTTTTTTTGCTCTTTTCCCTTTATTTTTACTGATGTTTTGAAATTCATTTTTCAGTTCATTTTTATTTCCTTTTGTGCCTTGTTAATATGGAAATAATCTGCTTTTTTGTTTTAATACTTACTATCTGACATGTATTTCCCCACAGGTATTCACTCTATTCCCTCTCTTAGACAAAGGCTTTAGGTTGTTTTAATTCCTCATTCCATTCCCCATCACCAAAAGAGGCCTTTAGGGTGCTTTTACTTCCCTTTCCTTTCAGTTCAGTTCAGTTCAGTTCAGTTGCTCAGTTGTGTCCAACTCTGCGACCCCATGAACCACAGCATGCCAGCCAGGCCTCCCTGTCCATCACCAACTGCCTGAGTTTACTCATACTCATGTCTATTGAGTAGGTGGTGCCATCCAACCATCTCATCCTCTGTTTCCCCATCTATTTGCCATGAAGAGATGGGACCAGATGCCATATTCTTAGTTTTCTGAATGTTGAGTTTTAAGCCAACTTTTTCACTCTCCTCTTTCCCTTTCATCAACAGGCTCTTTAGTTCTTCCTCCTTTACTTTCCTTTACTCCCTTCCAACTCCAACTCTGTTTTGCTTCCAACTCCTTTTTGCTGAAATAGTTCAATACTTTGAGTTCCAGATTTATTATATTTTTCCCTTGTCATATATCTCCTTTGTTTTAAGAACCCTTACTTTATAGTTATATTGCTTTGTAGTTAAACCCTTTACTTTATAGTTAAATTCCCAGTCAGACAATCTGATCCATTTAGTTTTAACATAGATATAGTAGGGCTGTTGCATTTACCTTGAAATTTCTATTCTGATTCACATGTTGTTTGGTTCAAGTACCTTTTTGAATATTTTCATTAGATGGTTTAAAGGAGTGTTATCTCTCATGGTTGTATATCCACAATTCTTTGTGCTAATCTGCTTGATGTATGATAAACTTGTTTGGGCACAGACTTGTTTGTTGACAGTCTTTTTTTCTGTCCTCAGTATCCTCTAGTTTCCAGCATTGCAGATAAGAAAAGAGCAGTCTGATTCTTTTTCTTTGCTAAGTAACTTGTTCATTCTTTCTTGAAATTTGTAGTATCTTCTTTTATTCATTGTAATATAGAAATTTTACCAAAATATGTTTAACTGTATCTTTTACTTTGATTAATCTACCTAGAACTTAGTGAGCTCTTTCATTCACAAACTCCAGTTTCTTCAAACTAGGGAACTTTACTTATATTATTTCTTCATTCTTAACCTCCATCTGTATTTTTTTCTGGGTTTTATTTTTCTTCTGATTATGATATTCCTTATGTGATACTTCTCTTGGAGTTATTTTTCAAGTCTATTTTTCCTAAATATTTCTCTCTCTGTATGTTTGCTCTATATTTTGAGATATTTGTTCCATTTCATCTTATAATAATTCTAGCCTCAACAGGTACATACTTCATTTCAATTCTTCTATTTCTAAAAAGATTTTATCATGGTGAAATATACATGCCTTAAAATATATAATCTTAATCATTTTTAAGTTATTATGAAATATTGGCTGTATTCCCCATGTTTTACAGTATATTCTTGTAGCTTATTTTATACATTATAGTTTGTACCTTTTACTCCCTTACCCTTACACGCCCCTGCCCCCTTTCCTGTCCCCACCAATAACCACTAGTTTGTTCTCTATTTTTAAATTTAAGTCAGGTTTCTAAATTCCAGGGTATGTTTTAAAGCTGAATATTTTTATGTATTGTGTGTGTTAGTTGCTTAGTTGTATCTGACTCTTTGTGACCTGGTGGAGTGTAGCTCCTCTGTCCATGAGGATTCTCCAGGCAAGACTACTAGAGTGGGTTGCCATTCACTTCTCCAGGGGATCTTAGTAACCCAGGGATCTTTATCTATTACTTTGTTAATATTTTTTTCTTTCTCCTCTAGCAATTCCAGTCTACTGTGACCTAATAACTTGGTGCTTTGCTGATCTCAGGGCCTGTTTGCTTTTTCTTTCTCTGCTTATTGAAACCCCTTGTGTATATTATTATCTCCTTTTGCTTAATAATGGCTTTGTGCAACCTTTGAGTGAGTGGTGAGAGGCCTAACATTGTCTGCTCTGTGATCTTCAAATATAGACTGGCAAGCTTATTCACCATTTCTTGAGGCAACAGAAGGATTGTTTGGGTTAAAGTTCTCCTAAGGAATAGAGAGTAACTTTGACCGTCTTTGTGTTTGCTTAGAAGGTCTTCCACAAACATAAGCCAGAACTCCTAGGACTACACACATTGGTCTATACTTACTTCAGCATAGGCCAAGATTTCTCAAACTCGGGGAATTTTGGTGAGACCCTCTGGCCTGTCAGCCACAGCTTCTCCAGCCTCTGCCAGTCCCAGAAGGGAACAAAATTGGTACTTGAGCCTTCCTTATGGAATCTCAGCACATCTTATGGTCTTGCACATTTTCTGAGCTATCTCATCACCAACCTGGTGCTCATCAGAGAGAGAACATCTTGAATTGAAAGATAAAAGGCACACAGGACACTTTCTCAGGTGCCACTTTCTCAGCAAGTTAAGTGGAAATAATTTATGTAACTTTAAATTTCATCTTTTCTAGAAAACTATAGCATTATAGTTTTAGATGTCCTCTGGTTGTGATATTTTGGTTTACAAGTAATGAACCTGAGACAAGAAGCTATATTCTGAATTTTAGTATGTTCAGATCAAATTTGTAACTTGGAAGCTGGATGGAAAGAATGGTCCAAGACAAATTATAATTAGAAAAAGGAGAAATAGAAAGTTTGCCTAAAAGAAGAAAAAATTAGTGAAATTTGATACTGACAAAACTTACAAATGAATAAGTTAAACAAAATGTAATAAGACAGTAGTCTCTTTCTGGGTACATTTTTTATGACCATCACCAGGAACTTGATGTCCTCTTTCCAGAAAATCTTTGGTCCTGTAACTCAATTTCTCCCTTACTGAAAAGAAGGCAGTAAAGCGTTCATTGAATCAGTAGATTTACTTGTCTAAAATGTGTGGTTTTATCTGGTTGTTTGTAAAGGCAGTAACTAGATCAGGCAGTAGCTATCTTTAAGATGAAATCTTAATCTAGTTAGTTAACATTAATTGCTCAGATGTGTCCTGCTCTTTGCGGCCCCGTGGACTGTATCCCACCAGGCTCTTCTGTCCAATAATTCTCCAGGCAAGAATACTGGAGTGAGGAGCTCCTGGGAATCTTCCTGACCCAAGACCGAACCCAGGTCTCCCAACATTGCAAGTAAATTCTTTACCATCTGAGATACCATGCAAGCCCCTCTGCTCTCCACAGATCTTTACATTGCCCCTAACTTGTTGCTTTTGTCATGATCTTCCCTTCTTCTTGGGCATCGTTCTTTTCCATTTTTGCCTGTTAAAATCTTAACCTGTCCTTTAGGGTCAATTCTAAAACTCTATTGTGTACAGTATGATGGATGAAACTGTGTATTAATATTAGATTGTGAATTATAAATTATCAGAATATTGACAAAAAAAGAAACATATCTCAAGTAACAACAGTAACAAAGATAATGCTAATAAAATGTAGTAGAAAAAAAAAAAGTAGAGCCACGAGTGATTCTCTATATGAGAGGTACCCTACTAAAGCCTCCTACACAATGTCACATGAGTTCTAAGACTTACATGTGCTTTTACACATTTTTTTTTTTCTGTAGACAATCCTATAAGATATTCTTACTATTCTAATTTTACGAATGTTAGAACTGAGGCACTTAATAGGTAAAGGCACTTGTTGACAATCACATTCAAATCCAGGAAGTCTAACCAGAGACTTAAATTTGTATCACAATATAGAAGAAAATAGATATTCATCAAGTAATTTTATTTAATTCATTATGAATAAGTCTTACTCTAAAAATTGCATATCCACATAAACTTTTAGAAAGTGGCATATAGCTAAATGGCTTGACCTATACCAATGTGGATTTCCACAGTCCAGTTTGCATTCCCATCTCAAAGAAAGGCAATGCCAAAGAATGCTCAACCTACTACACAATTGCTCTCATCTCACACGCTAGCAAAGTAATGCTCAAAATTCTCCAAGCCAGGCTTCAACAGTACATGAGCCGTGAACTTCCAGATATTCAAGCTGGATTTAGAAAAAGACGAGGAATCAGAGATCAAATTGCCAGCATCGTAGGAAGATTGAAAAAGCAAGAGAATTTCAGAGAAACATTTATTTCTGTTTTATTGATTACACCACAGCCTTTGAGTGTGTACATCACAAAGAACTGTGGAAAATTCTTAAAGAGATAGGAATACCAGACTATCTTACCTGCCTCCTGAGAATCCTGTATGCAGGACAAGAAGCAACAGTTAGTACCGGCCATGAAACAACAGCCTGGTTCCAAATTGGGGAAAGAATGCGCAAGGCTGTATATTGTCACCTTGCTTATTAAACTTATATGCAGAGTACATCATGTGAAATGCCGGGCTGGATGAAGCACAAGCTGGAGTCAAGATTACAGGGAGAAATATCAATAACCTGAGATACACAGGTGACACCACCCTTACGGCAGAAAGCAAAGAATAACTGAAGAGCCTGTTGATGAAAGTGAAAGAGGAGAGTGAAAAAGCTGGCTTAAAACTCAGCATTCAAAATAATGAAGACTATGGCATCCAGTCCCATCACTTCATGGCTAAAAAATGGGGAAACAATGAAAACAGTGACAGACTTTATTTTGGGGGGCTCCAAAATCACTGCAGGTGGTGACTGCTGCTGCTGCTGCTGAGTCACTTCAGTCGTGTCCGACTGTGTGGCTTCAAGGCGGCAGCCCACCAGACTCCTCCGTCCATGGGATTTTCCAGGCAAGAGTACTGGAGTGAGTTGCCATTTCCTTCTCCAATGCATGAAAGTGAAAAGTGAAGGTGAAGTCGCTCAGTCGTGTCTGACTCTTAGTGACCCCATGGACTGCAGCCCACCAGGCTCCTCCGTCCATAGGATGTTCCAGGCAAGAGTACTGGAGTGGGGTGCCATTGCCTTCTCCGATGGTGACTGTAGCCATGAAATTAAAAGACATTAGCTTCTTGGAAGAAAATCTATGACCAACCTAGACAGCATATTAAAAAGCAGAGACATTACTTTGCCAACAAAGGTCCATCTACTCAAAGCTATGGTTTTTCCAGTAGTCATGTATGGGTGTGAGAGTTGAACTTAAACAAAACTGAGTGCTGAAGGATTGATGCTTTTGAACTGTGGTGTTGGAGGAAACTCTTGAGACTGCAAAGAGTTCCAGCCAGTCCATCCTAAAGGAAATAGGTACTGAATATTCATTGGAAAGACTGATGGTGAAGCTGAAACTCCAGTACTCTGGCCACCTGATGAGAAGAACTGACTCCTTAGAAAAGACCCGAATGCTGGGAAAGATAGAAGGCAAGAGGAGAAGGGGACGACAGAGAATGAGGTGGTTGGATGGCATCACTGACACAATGGACATGAGTTTGAGCAAGCTCCAGGAGTTGGTGATGGACAGAGAAGCCTGGCGGGCTGTAGTCCATGGGGTCTCAAAGAGTCAGACACAACTGAGTGACCAACTGAACTGATACCAACATAGAAGAATGTTGTCTAAGGAAATACAGTGGGAAAATTGGTGTTTCAAGGGATTATTCGGGAGCATAGTATGAAGTGGGAGGTTAGAAAACTGTGCAGTAACCTAATCAAAAATATGACTTTTAACTAATTGAGCAATAGGAAAGCAAAGGGGAGTTTGAATGTTTGACATGTAGAAGGTGAACATATGTACCTGACATTTGAATGGATATGGAGAACAAGAGAGAGAGGATACATAATTCAAATCCCCCAATTTTCTGTCTATAGATCCCTACAAGATAAACCCTTGTTGAAGAACTGGTAAAACATCAGGTTTTGAAATTCCAAAATCTGTTTACCTTGGAAGAATGATTCAGATGCTATTTCCTATTTACAGAATGAGATAGTTGATTAGGAATAATAGCTCAAAATCTTTTCTTGGTCTGTATTTATCTAAATCAGAGTTATCTAAAACTTGAATTTTAAAATGCTATATTGTCCAAAATGCTTTTTTTTGTAATGCATTTAAAAGTAAGAAGGAGTATAAAACATATCTAACATATTGTGAAAGTCTGTGGAAATGTCTTAACTATTTGAACTTTATTTTGTCTAAAGCATTTTAAATTGAAAAATCACTTAAAATTTTCATCAAAATTAATTATAAAATAATTTTTGTAATGTCAGATTAGGTGAATATATTTATGAAATAGTTTTGCAAAGCCTGCTCAAAATAGTTTCAACATGTACAGCAAAACAGAGGAAGGAAATAGCACTTCACTGTTGATGCCTGTTGAGTATCCTCAGAGTAAGAGATCTTCAGATCCTAACATTTGGAGATCCTCCTACAAATAGTAGGTCTTAATCCTCAGTCAATCCCGCAGTTGACAAACCTTACCCAGACATCTCTTTTGGTGTTTCATCCTTAATGTGAGTGAATGTCCAATAGTGCATTCCACAAGTTGTCCAGTAATTTAGGAAGGACCTCTAACATGAAAAACATAAGTCTAAACAGAGGAAACTGACCAAAGGTAGCCAAATAATTAAAATACAAAAGTAAAAAGAAAAGAAACGTACACAAGATAAGGTAAGACAAACTATCCTCAAAGCGTTAAGAGAAAATATAAAGTGAAGTCAAAGTCGCTCGTTCATGTCCGACTCTTTGCGACCCCATGGACTATACAGTCCATGGAACTCTTCAGGCTAGAATACTGGAGTAGGTAGTCTTGCCCTTCTCCAGGGGATCTCCCCAACCCAGGGATTGAACCCAGTTTCTCCTGCATTGCAGGTGGATTCTTTACCAGCTGAGCTCCATGGGAAACAAGAGAAATTATGGAGTCCATTAAAAAATATGGAGTCCATTAAATAAGAAAATGCAAAATCCATTAAGCAATGTGCTGTTTAAATTTTTTAACTAGAAAAGGCAGAACTTTTAAATGTAAATACTATAACATAAATAAACTTTAGTTATAAATTTAAATAGGCTGAGAAAGTTTGGAGAGCTTCTAGAAAAGAGAACAAAAAGCAGAGAGATAAAAAACCAAATGGCAGAAAAAGCATGAGATTCACATCTTAACCAGAAGGCCTATGATATTGCAGATAGGATTTCCATAAAATAACAGTAAAATTAGAAGAAGAAATTACCAGTGAAATAATATTCCTCAGTTTCTTCAAACTAAATGATATATGTCTTAACACTGAAAAAGCCCACTGAATATCCAGCACAGTAAATGAAAAATGCTCACACTACAGAAAATCATCACAAGATTTCAGCATACCAAGGATAGGGAAAACAATGGTAAGAGCTTCCCAAGGTCAGAGAATGGGGATAGTTCACATCTAAAGGAGTATAAATGGCATTAGACTTCTGACAAATACACTGTGAAATAATTTCTTCAAAGTTTTAAGGATAACAATTTCATTATTTAGAATTTTATCCACAGACAGTCAAGTGTGATGATAGAATAGAATGAGTACTTCTTCCAACACCCTAAAAAATACTTTCCATGGACTGATTTCTAGGAAATTACTGCAGAATGTGATTATGCTTAGATGGTTAAGTAAATTATGAAGGAAGAAGACATGGACGACTGAAAAGAAAGGATCCCAGTCAGGAAAGGGATAAAGAAAAGTGTCAGCATGGGTGCTGTTCAGCAAACCTGAAGGAAGGACCTCCCCCAGGAGACAGAGGAAAGTGATATATTTGAGCATATAGGAAAAGTACTCATATACATGTTGCAGGGATGTTGGAGGAGTTCATAATAATTGTATTAAGTACCTAGAAACCTAGGTTAGTGAAAAAGAGGAAATTTTTAACGCCACTAGAAAAAAATAGGCATGGACCTAGTTCAGTTTTTGGCCTGTAAGTGTTTATAAGTCATGATACGTAAATATTGGCTTTTCAGTTAACCCAAAATTATAATTTCGGCATCAGAAATGTGTAGAAATGCGAGAAGTGTATAGAAGAGTTGTCTTCATATATGTAATGGGGAGTCAACCAATACTGTTTAAAATTGATAAATGAGTAAATATCAGAAGAATAAGAATATCATTTAGAAGCTCATAGATGAATCCCAAAGGAAAAAGCCAGAAGAATTGAGGACAATTGCCTCTGGGGACATAGAGTCGAAAGGTATGTGGCAGAAGAGTGCTATTTTTCACTATGAGTCTTTTAATATTATTTTACTTCATAAGCTACATGCCTATGTTACCTCGATAAAAGTTAAATCAATTTAAAAAATGCAATATCCTTCTTTGTGTGAAAGTAAGACTTAATTGTGCGTTATTTTGGCACTTTGTTGAACATAATACACATTTAAAGGCAACAAAAAGTCTTTAATTGAATGCCTGTTTTATCTCAGTTTTCTACTTTATTGACATTCAATTGTTCATAGTATTCCTTATAACCCATTTTATTTCTGTGAGGTTGGTAGTGATTCCCCTCTTCTATTCCTGATTTAACTTAACAGTACTTTAGTTGAATCATATTTGTTTTGGTGCATTCTGTTTACATTATTTTTTCTCTAAAATATTTTCTGATTTTCATTGCAATATCTTATTTGACTTATTGATTATTTAGGAATGTTTCATTTAATTTCCACATATTTGTGAATTTCCATGTGCATTTAAGAATGACAGACTAGTGTTGTTGGGTGGAATGTGCTATAGATCTCTGTTAGGTCCAGTTAATTTTTATTATCCTTTAACTCTTTTTATTTCATTACTGATTTTCTCCCTAGTCACTGCATGTTGAAGATGGAATAGTAGTCTCCAGCTATTATTTTTCAATTGTCTATTCTTTCCCTTCAATTTTGTAAGTTTTGCTTCAAGTAGTTTTGGATTTTTTTTGGTTATGTCCATACATATTTACAATAGATAAGTCTTTCTGATAGATTGACTCATTATTATAAAATGTCCTTTAGTAAAGAATTTTGTCTTAAAGTCTCTTTTGTCTGATATTAGTATATCCATTCCAGCTCTCTTTGGTTACTGTTTGCAGGGCATATTTTTTCAACCTGTTTTTGTCTTTGAATACACAGTATTTCTCTTGTAGACATTCTATAATAGGATCATGTATATCAATCTATTCTGCCAATTTCTAACTTTTGATTGGGTGTTTGTCCCATTTATGTATAATGTTTAATGTATGTTAATAAGGTAAGAATTGCATCTACCATTTTGCTGCTTGCTTTCTATGTCCTGTATGTCTCCACCTCTTTGTTATTTTCACCTTTTGTGTTTGGTAGTTGTTTTTTTCTTTTTAGTGTACCATTTCAATTCTCTTACTGCTTCTTTTACTATATTTTTGAGATACTTTCTTAATGGTTGCACTGGTGATTGTAATTAACATCTTAACCTAAAACAATCTAGTCAAGATTAATACCAACTTAATTTCATTGCAAAAATTTTGCTTCACTGTGGTTTCATTCCCTTCTTTACTTTGTACTACTGCTGCTGTTGTCATATAAATTACATTTTTATACATTTTTCAGCCCATACAAAAAGCTTTAAAATTTTGCAACTGCCTTTTAAATCATATAGAAGAAAAGAATTACAATGAAAAATATACTGTCTTTTATACCTACCTATGTAGTTAACTTTAGGATCTCCCTGGTGGCTCAGACGGTAAAGTGTCTGCCTACAGTGCAGAGACCTGGGTTCGATCCCTGGGTCGGGAAGATCCCTGGATAAGGAAATGGCAACCCACTCCAGTGCACTTGCCTGGAAAATCCCATGGACAGAGGAGCCTAGTAGGCTACAGTCCATGGGGTCGCAAAGAGTTGGACACGACTGGGCGACTTCACTTTCACTCTCATGTAGTTACCTTTACTGGTGCTCTTTGTAATGTAGGTTACAGTTACTGTCTAGTATTAGTCCCAAGGATTTTATTTTTCTATTTCCTGGGCAGAACTAGCAACGTATTCCCTCAGTTTTTGTTTTTCTGGAAATATCTTAATTTCTTCTTAATTTTTAGAGAATAGTTTTGCTGAATGTAAGATTCTTTTTTGATAGTCTTTTTCTTTCAGCGCTTTGGGTATGTCATCCCATTGCCATTTGGCCTCCATGGCTTCTGATGAGAAATCAGCCTTTAATCCTAATGAAGATTCCCTGTACACAATGAGTCTATTTCCTGTTGCTGTTTTCAAGATTATCTCTTTATTTATATTTTTTTTTTGACATTTTGACTATATATAATGTGTTTCAGTGCAGATCCCTTTGATTTTGTTGTACTTTTGTTGAACATCTTGGATATTAAGATTAATGTTGATTTTTCAGTATCTTTGGGAAGTTTTCAGTTGTTATTTCTTTGATACTGTTTCTTTTCCTTTCTCTCTCCTCTCCTGGGATTCCCATTTTGCATGCGGTGGGATGCTAGATGATGTCCCACTGGTGTTGGTGGCTCTGTTAATTTTTTAAAATTCTTTTTGCTTCTTGAATGATATAATCACAATTGACCTGTCTTTAGTTCATTGACTTTAGGTTAACTGATACCTTCTTCTGCCAGTTCATATATGCTGTTCAAAATAGTGAGGTTTTTCACTTCAGTATACTTTTCTATGCCAGAATTTTTTTTTTAATTTCTCTCTTTATTGTAATTCAATAGTTGGTGAAATATTATTTACATACTTTCATTTAATTCTTTTTTTAGTTCTTTGAACCTATTTGTTATAGGTGATTTAAAATCAAAAAAGGGTTTGTTGTTGTAGCTGTCTCTTTTGTTGCTTTGCAACTTGTTTTTTTTTTTTTTTTTTTTTAAATTTTTATTAGTTGGAGGCTAATTACTTTACATCATTACAGTAGTTTTTGTTATACATTGATATGAATTAGCCATGGATTTACATGTATTCCCCATCCCAGTCCCCCCTCCCACCTCCCTCTCCACCTGATCCCTCTGGGTCTTCCCAGTGCACCAGGCCCGAGCACTAGTCTCATGTACCCAACATGAGCTGGTTATCCGTTTCACCCTAGATAATACACATGTTTCAATGCTGTTCTCCTGAAACATCCCACCCTCGCCTTCTCCCAGAGTCCACAAGTCTGTTCCATACATCTGAGTCTCTTTTTCTGTTTTGCATATAGGGTTATCGTTACCATCTTTCTAAAGTCCATATATATGTGTTAGTATACTGTAATGGTCTTTATCTTTCTGGCTTACTTCGCTCTGTATAATGGGCTCCAGTTTCATCCATCTCATTAGAAGTGATTCAAATGAATTCTTTTTAATGGCTGAGTAATATTCCATGGTGTATATGTACCACAGCTTCCTCATCCATTCGTCTGCTGATGGGCATCTAGGTTGCTTCCATGTCCTGGCTATTATAAACAGTGCTGCGATGAACATTGGGGTGCATGTGGCTCTTTCAGATCTGGTTTCCTTGGTGTGTATGCCCAGAAGTGGGATTGCTGGGTCATATGGCAGTTCTATTTCCAGCTTTTTAAGAAATCTCCACACTGTTTTCCATAGTGGCTGTACTAATTTGCATTCCCACCAACAGTGTAAGAGGGTTCCCTTTTCTCCACACCCTCTCCAGCATTTATTGCTTGTAGACTTTTGGATAGCAGCCATCCTGACTGGCGTATAATGGTACCTCATTGTGGTTTTGATTTGCATTTCTCTGATAATGAGTGATGTTGAGCATCTTTTCATGTGTTTGTTAGCCATCTGTATGTCTTCCTTGGAGAAATGTCTGTTGAGTTCTTTGGCCCATTTTTTGATTGGGTCATTTATTTTTCTGGAGTTGAGCTGGAGGAGTTGCTTGTATATTTTTGAGATTAATCCTTTGTCTGTTGCTTCATTTGCTATTATTTTCTCCCAATCTGAGGGCTGTCTTTTCACCTTGCTTATAGTTTCCTTTGTTGTGCAAAAGCTTTTAAGTTTCATTAGGTCCCATTTGTTTATTTTTGCTTTTATTTCTGAAATTCTGGGATGTGGGTCATAGAGGATCCTGCTGTGATTTATGTCGGAGAGTGTTTTGCCTATGTTCTCCTCTAGGAGTTTGATAGCTCAAAATGGATTAAAGATCTAAATGTAAGACCAGAAACTGCAACTTGTTTTATAAGTGATTTTTCTGTGAAGTTTGTGTTATTTGTCATTTGTGACCCCTAAAGTCTCTGTTCTGTTACTTTAGTAACCATCTAATGACTGATAGGGTTTCGAACTGATAAATCTCTTAGCCTTTTACTGAGGAGGCTCTGTATATATGTTGGAATATGTTCTCAATGCTCCATAGGCAGTTTACAACTCTGCCTTAGACTTAGCCTTCACTTTATGCTCACACAGAGCCTCAAGGTCAGCCAGCGGTGAAAGCATAAAACCTCTCAAGTCTTTCATGGTCATGCACAAAGCCCTGCACCTGTTCATGACCCTCTAGGTCTCAAAAATATTTTGGACCTTTTTGTAGTCTCCCATGAACATTCCATTCTCCAGTTTTCCATTTAATTTTTTTGATCAGCCTCTTGTTAGCCCCAATTATCAAAGCCATCACCAATTAGCTTTATTGCTAAACACTTGCTGCTTACTGTCCTCAACAAGCGCCTTCGGGATAGAACTGTTTTCACAGAGGTAAGGCTGAGTCATATGAAGTGAAGTGCCCTGAAAATGGAGCCATTTAATGGCCTGCAAGATTAGTCAAATAGTGACAGTCCTCTGGAGATGGACATTTTGGGGAACTCTAAATCTGTACTAATCCCTTAAATGGCTGATAGGCTGCAAGTTTATATAGCTACCAGAGTTAGTGGCTCTTGGCTTTCAAGGCTGCTCCAGGCAGACTTGAGAGAGGAAGGGAATTATGGAAAATTAAAATGTCATGAGATTTGCTCTTCTTCCCAAGATTCAGCTACTTATTTTGAATAAACTGTCTGGATTGTCACTAAGCCTTCAGCTAATTTCCAGAGTTTTGAAAACGGTGATTTTTGACATTTTTTTCCAGTATTACCATGCTTTTATGCAGAAGCTATTTTTGGAAGTCTTTATTCCACCATTCCAAATATTGTGCTGTGTTTTTTAAAAATTCAAATGGTACCAGTAAAACAAAGAAGTATGTAAATAAGATTTCTACCCTACACACCTTCTTCCCTAGTTCCAACCAGAATATTAGCTAGTACTAGCAATTACTGTGTTCTTCATAAATATATGCCTAGAAAAGCATGTATGTATTAGAGATAAGATCTATTGCCTTTATACATGTAGAAATATGCTGTATATTCTGTACCATTTTCTTTGCACTTGGTAATTTACCTTAGATATTGGTCCATATTGATCCATACTGATGAAGCTATCTCAGTCTTTTATTGCAGCTGTTATAGTTCTTTGGTATTCCTTGATGGATAGTCCATTATTTACACATTTTCTAGTATCAGATATTTGTTATCTAGTATTCTGTTTCTTCAAAAAGAATGAAATGAACATTATTGCATTTACATATTGACCATGTGTACTGATATCACTGTAGGATAAATATTATTCAGAGTGAAGTAAATCAGAAAGAGAAAAACAAATACTGTATATTTACACATATATATGAAATTTAGAAAGACGGTAACAATGATCCTACAGGCAGGGCAGCAAAGGAGACACAGATGTAAAAGACTTTTTGGGCTCAGTGGAAGAAGGTGAGAGTGGGATGATTTGAGATAATAGCACTGAAATATATATGTAAAATAGATGGCCAGTGCAAGTTTGGTGCATGAAGCAGGGTACCAAAAGTCAGGTGCTCTGGGACAACACAGAGGGATAGGGTGGGGAGGGAGGTGGTAGAGGGTTTCAGAATGGGGGGGATACATGTATACCTGTGGCCAATTCATGTTGATGTATGGCAAAAACCATCACAATATTGTAAAGTAATTATCCTCCAATTAAAATAAATAATTTTTAAACAATTAAAAGCATGTTACCTATGTAATGTAAGCTGTATTTATTTTTAAATTTTGATGGATATTGCTAAATTGCTACTCCAGTGATACTTCATCAGTCTGTATTTCTTCCCACAGTAAAAAAGAATGCTGTTTCTCTCCACTTTTACCACATTGTATTACAAAATATATTTTGCCAAATTCAAAGATGGAAAAACACCTTTATTGTTTTAATTTTCTTCTCTTGTAATACCTTTTTACATATTTGTAAATCTTCCTTCACACCACACACCACCGTAAGAGTGCCTGTTTTCATAACATTCACTCATGTTTTTAGAAAGATTTTGATTTTGTAATAGATCTTTGTGAGTTAGGATGATTAAATTTTTAGTCTGTTTTATTTATTACAAATATTCCTATCTCTAGTTGATTATTTTTCATTTGGCATAATACAGTATTTTTTTTCCTTAATTTTTTAAAAGCAGTTAAATTTTCCAGTCTTCTTCCTATGTTTTTATGTCTTTTTAGAAAGGTCTTTGCTTCTCTCAGTTTATGAAAATTCAAGCATAATTTCTTCCAAGAACTTACTGTTCTGTATATTTGTTTATTTGGCTGGTTCATTGTTTATGAGTGCTAACAAGTTGTCTCTGTACCATTCCCCTCCGATTTAAAATGCCACTCTTGTTGGGCATTAAATTCTTTTATGTATAAAGAATATTTCTGGACTTTTTATTCTCTTTCATTGATGTCTTTGCCAATTTGTCCCTTCTCTAGTGCCAGAATTTTAATGTCTATTTTTCCATAAGACCTTTAGAACCAGCTTTTCTAGTTCTGTTTCCTTCTTGGAGGAAAAAAATCCTGTTGTTACTTTTGTTGAGATTACATTAAAAAAAACAGTGATCTCAAATCTTGTCAGGTTTCAATCAGGATCATGAGGAAAACTTGTTGAAACATAGATTGTTGGGCTCTACCTTTAAAGAGTTTCTGACTCAGTAAGTCTGGGTTGAGGCTTGGGAATTTGCATTTTTAATAAATTTCAAGGGTGACATTGATGCTGCTGGTCTGAGGCACTGTACTTTGAGAAACACTGTAATAAATATACTTAATGCATTCATTTTTGGATACTTATTACACATCCAGGGTTAATATCATTCTAACAACAAGATATGTTGTTTCATTTTTGTCCTGTTTTCCAAGTAGAGTTTCATAGTTTTCTTTGTATTGATCCTACTTGAGTTATAAGTTTATTCCTATGCATCTTATTTTTTGTTGCTTTTGTAATAATGGGTAGTTTATAGTTTCACTTAATATCACAGTCATTCCTCCTCTATTTGGCAATTTGTGAATTATTGCTTATTTATGGTTAACAATTCCTCCTTGTTCAACATCTGGCAGTGGAAGTGGGGGTAGTTTTAAGTTACCATCTGGGAAATTGAAGGGAACCAAAAGAGAGGCAGGTGAGCTATGATAACGTAGATGATACCAAAGCTTTCCCCACTCGTGGCTTAAAATGTCTTGCCCTTATGTATTTCTTCTGCTGCTGGAAAAATTAGTTGGGATAACTACCTATTCTAAAATACAGTAAAACCTCTGAAAAGTATAGTCCTTACATGACAATTATGATGAATTACTAATATTTTTCAATCAAATAGCTTGAGTTTTGATTGTATATTTTGAGGCCAAAGGGCATTCCAAGAAGTCTTTGTGAATTCCAAGGGCAAAGAATGAAGGAATGTCAGCTAACAAAAAAATACTTTTACAGAAGGTAAAAGAACCTTCCAGGACTGTAGCAATATACTGCTAAATAGTATTGCCTAGACTAAGGATATCTAAAGATTATTTTTTAGATTTGCAAAATAAATTCAGTCTAAATATTCCTGGTAGATAGTGTAGTCCAATTTAGTATTTCCTAATCACCCTAGCACCTCTTTCTTCTTTTTCTATCGGTAAAAGAAATGAAAAGAAATGGAAAAGATGTATCTCCATCCTGTTCTTCAATTAATAGGATCATATCATACTATAGTTGAGGATTTTCTTTCTTACTATGGTGGGCAGAATAATAGCTCCCCAAAGACACCCATGTTGTAATCTTCAGAAGCTGTGAACGTGTTACCTTAAATGGCAAAGGGGAATTCAGGTTGCAGGTGAAGTTAAAGTTGCTAATCAGCTAACCCTTAAAATAGGGAGAGTATCCTGAATTACGCAGGTGATCCGGTATAATCACAAGAGTCTTTAAACGTGAAAGGGAAAGGCAGGCGAGGAGGTGAGAATGATTTCATGTGAAAAGGAAGGACTCAGCCTGCCCTTGTGCACTTTGAAAATGGAGGAGGGCAACCTCAAGCCAAGGAGTGGTTTGAGGCCTCTAGAAGGGGGAATCAGCAGAGAAACTGATTCTTGCTAAATGCTTCCGGAAAGGAATGCAGCTCTATCAGCAGCTTGATTTTAGCCCCATGAGACCCATGCAACATTGCTAACCTACAGAATAATAAGGTAATAAATTGTGTTGTTTTAAGGCAGAAGTTTGTGTTAATTTATTTTAGCAGCAAATAGGAAATTAATGCAGTTACTAAACAATTAGGACAGAGCCCTCACAAATATTGAAGATTTGCTTGATGGTTTAACAGGTGGGTAAAGTTATGCTTAATATGCTACAGGCTTCCATTTTTTCCTCAAATTGTTAGAATTTGTCCAAAATTCTAAAAGGTTAACTTTTTTTTCTAATTAACATATTTTTTGGAAGTTAATAACTCAGAATTTATTTAGGCCAATACATTTTCTATCTGCAATTACTTACCTGGAAATTTGGACTATCTACAAAATGACAAGGGACCATCTTGCAAAACTAGCCTGAAAAACAGCTGAGTCAAAATTAAGACTGACCTTTGATGTTGGTGGCTCAGACACTTAGAACCTTTATGAGGACTGCTAGTGACATTGGGTGAGTTATTTAACCTCTCCATGACTCTTTTTCTTTTATAATAGAATTTACATTACAAAGTTGTGTTGAGGCTTGCCTAAAATGACGTATGTATAGCAGTTAGCCTGGTTCTGGCCCATAGGCAGAAAATTATAAGATGAAGATAGACACTCAATTTTAAAAAAATCATTGTAGTGCCTTTCATCATAAAAGCAAAAATTCTAGACAACTCGGGAGTTCCCAAAGGCATAAACACAGCAATTGATATTCATAATTGCATTCTTGAGTTATCAAGTGTAAAATTTTAAGTTTTTTTTTTTAAGATATTTAAAATACGTGCGTGTTGGTGCTTAAAGTGGCAAGCTTTTTGTACCTGGAAAATTAATTTATGTGGAATTTATATTAAGAGTGTCAAATGAATAAAATATTTTTAAGTGTTTTTTCATTATAATCCAAACCTTAGCTCTTTCACTTGTTATTCATCTATACAGCTATAAGCCATTTTACTTACCCTTTCTAAGGGTAAGCCTAAGTTTCTTCTATAAAATTTAAGTAATAGAATAATTACCTGGCAGTGTGGTTTGGAGGATTCAAGATATGCTGTATTTTAGTATAGAGCATCTTGCATAGCATATAAGTGAGTGCTTAGTAAGTGGTGGTTAGTCTTGTGATGTTTTGTGCTCCTCTAAGACTGCATTGGAGAAGGCAATGGCACCCCACTCCAGTACTCTTGCCTGGAAAATCCCGCGGACGGGGGAGCCTGGTGGGCTGCCGTCTCTGGGGTCGCACAGAGTCAGACACGACTGAAGCAACTTAGCAGCAGCAGCAGCAGCAAGACTGCATTGCCTAAAGTCAACACTGACCTAGTTGCAAAATCCTGTTGATCCTAGTGTTCCATTATTTTAGTTGCTGCTGTATTTGGTACTATTGAACTTCTTAAATTCTTTCTTTTCTCCTTCTCTAGAGTTCTTCTTACTCTTGTGGATATTCTTCAGATTTGTTTGCTGGCTTTTCTTCCCTTGCCCCCTCCTTAAATATTGGTGTTTCCCAGTTTCTTTCACTTCAAGTCAGTCGTGTCCAACTCTTTGCAACCCCATGAACCGCAGCACACCAGGCCTCCCTGTCCATCACCAACTCCCAGAATTTATTTAAACTCATGCCAGTTTCTTTAGGTCTTTATAATTTCCTTTTTCCTCTTATGCAATGTCTCTGGGTATGAAATGCTTCATGACACCAGCTGAAACTACTTCCCCCAAAACCAGTTGAAATATCCCAGAGACCTCTCCCAACAGAGTATATCTAAGAATTAAGTTATAATCATCTTCTGCATACTTTTTCTTTCTTCTCTCTGCCCATATGGACATTGCTCATTCTTTCAATTAATCAATTAAATATTCATTGAGTGTCTACTGTGTTCTCAGCCATGAGGATACAGTAGTGGAGTAAACAAATTACAAATCCTTACCCATCAGGGATCCTGTTTCTAGTGAGAGACAAAACTAATAAAATCTGTTGTGCTTCTGATACTGATAAATTCTGTGGAGAAAAGTAAAGCAGGGAAGAGAACTAAGGAAAGCCAAGATGAGGAAAGCCAGGAAGAGAAGGGGACAACAGAGGATGAGGCCATTGAATAGCATCACCGACTCAGTAGATACGAGTTTGAGCAAACTCCAGGAGACACTGAAGAAGAGGGAAGCCTGGCATGCTGTAGTCCACGGGTGGCAAAGGTTGGATGTGACTTAGCGACTGAACAGCAACAACAAGATAAGGATAAGTTGCAATTCTAAGTAGGATTTTTGGGGAAGCCAGTCACTGAAAAGGTGCCATTTGAGCAAAGATCTGAGGAGGTGAGGGAGCCAGCGATGTGGATATCTGGAGGAAGGTTATTTCAGGATGGGGAAATAGCAGCTGCACACTGTGAGGCAAGGGTGTGTCTGGTATTTTGAGGAAACGGTGAGGTAGCCATAGTGCCTGGCTTGTTGTTGAGAGAGAGAGCAGCAGAGAGAGGTCAGAGTTATAGGAAACGTGATTATGTTGGTCCTGTCTACAAATTTTCTTAAAAATTGGGAACTATCCTTCAGTACTTAGTCTATCATTCTCATTTCCTCCTCCTATCTCTAGTAACTCGGCGAATTTTATGGGTTACAGTGCCTATATTACTCTCCTGTCTATCCTCTTCATTCTCACTGCTTTTGCCCTACTTTAGGCCTTTATTATTGATCAACTAGCTGATACGCTGCTAGCCTCACACTTCATGTTCAATACTCATGCAAAAGATCGTTTTGAACAACTTTTGTATTCTAGGCCCTGTGCTAGGTATTGTGGATATAATGGTCATCAACCTAGACATGACCATTGTCCTTAACAAAATTCACAGTAATTGGAGAGAAAATCATACCGGTAGTTAGTAACATGACTATAATAAGTACTTTGAGATGGGAAGTACAAGCACTCTTAGTACTTAGTGATGGTTGGGCAACTCCCATTTATGTGGATTAGCACAAGTTTTCTAGGAGAAATTGTCTTTCTTTTGAACTCTAAAGGATAACTGGGAGTTAGACTCTCAAGGAGAAAAGTGTTTCCAAGCAAAGGGGCTGCTTTTGTGAATGCGGGGATAATAGAACTGAAGGTAGCATGATGTGACCTCCTAGAGAACAGACAAGAGTAACTCAGACTCAAACTGAAGAGGTACAAGGGAGCTAGATCATGTCTGGTATCTTAAGGTCTTTTTGAAGTGTTCAGTTAATCCAGTTGTTACCAGAATGATTGTTTTGTGGCTTTAATATAGTAATTTATCTTCCAGAATTAAAACCCACCAATGACTTCCTATTGTTGTTCAGTCGCTCAGTCCTGTCAAACTCTTACCCCATGGACTGCAGCACACCAGGCTTCCCCATCCTTCACCATCTCCCAGAGCTTGCTCAAACTCATCCATTGAGTCGGTGATGCCATCCAACCATCTCATTCTCCCTCATCCCCTTCTACTCCTGATCTTTCCCAACATCAAGGTCTTTTCCAGTGAATCAGTCATCGCATCAGGTGGCCAAAGTATTGGAACTTCAGCTTCAGCATCAGTCTTTCCAATGAATATTCAGGACTGATCTCCTTTAGGATTGACTGGTTGGATCTCCTTGCAGTCCAAGGGACTCTGAAAAGTCTTCTCCAACACCACAGTTCGAAAGCATCACTTCTTTGACACTCTGCCTTTTTTATGGTCCAACTGTCACATCTATACATGGCTAATGAAAAGCCATAACTTTGACTATGTGTACCTTGTCATCAAAGTAATGTCTTTGCTTTTTAATATACTGTCTAGATTTGTCTTCCTGTTGACTTTAGGTTAAATTCAAGTTCTAAAATACAGCACACATTCACTTCTTTCTTATTTCTTTTGTATTGTAACACTGTGTTACAATACAAACTGTGTTATAACAGAAGTGCCATGTGTACATTTTATTTCCACTTTTGTATACCCTCCAAAGTACTCACCACCAAAAGTTTAATTTCTATTCATCGCTATCTGGTTGATCCCCTTTACCCATTTTTAGATACCCCTACCACCACCCACTGCTTGCCCTCTGCTAACCTCTGCTGTGTTCTCTGTATCTACATGTTTGCTTGATTTGATTTGTCCATTTATTTTGTTTCTTAGATTCTCACAATGAAATTAATACAAATATTTGTCTTTCTCCATCTGACTTATTTCACTTAGCATAATTCCCTCAAGGTCCATTTATGTTGTCACAAGTGGACAGATTTCATCCATTTTTATTGCTGAGTAGTAGCCCATATACTTGTATATGTGTGTACATATAAATTAAAAAGAAATATATATTTTTAACATCTTCTTTATCCATTCATTTGTTGATGAGCACTTAGGTTGTTTCTGTATCTTGGCTGTTGTAAATAATGCTGCAAAGAACATAGGAATGCATATATCTTTTCAAATTAGAGGTTTTTTATTCTTTGGGTAAATATCCAGAAGTGAGATAGCTGGATCATATGGGTAGTTCAGTTCTTAATTTTTTGTGAAATCCTCATACTGTTTTCTATTGTGACTGCACCAGTTTACATTCCCACCAACAGTGTATGCAAGTTCCTTTTTCAGCTTGCAAGGTTCATGAATCTGCCTTTTGCCTCTTCAGTGTCAGTTCCTCAGACCCCACTCTTTTATGTTTATATGCCAGTAGTATAGAACTTGTAATTGCCCGCCAGAAGAGAGAAATTTTAAATCTCCAGGCCTTTGCAAATACTTGGAATATTCTTTGGCCCTTGCCAGCTTTTCTAATTCATTTTTGCTTTCAAAATTAATTTCAGATGTCATCTTCTCTGAGAATCTTTCCCTGAAAACTCGAAGCTAATCATTTGCTCTTCTGTGCTGCCACCCACTTCTGTGTCGTCTTTTCATTGCAATTATCTCGATCTATAACAGTTTGTTTATATGTTAAACATCTCCACTAGTGTGAACTCTGAAGGTCTGTGGGTTTTTTGTTTTTGTTTCTATCTGCGTATCCTAAGTACATGGCACTTAGCCATACTTAATAAACATTTAGTGAATTTAACTAATACAAAGGAAAGCTCAGTTAATTTTGACCAAAAAACAATGAGAATTATTTATAGGAGAGAATTAACCTTCATTTATAGCTCATTTAAATCAAAAGATTTTGATAGCACTCAGCACATTTTAGCAAAGAAATCAGACATTTCTCAGAGAATGTCCCACCAAAGTCAGTCTGATATATGAATCTAACTTGGCATCTTTTTAAAGAATCTAAAGGCATTACATTCTTAATTTAGCAATGTCTTCAGTTTTTACTTTCAAAACTTGCAGAAATTCCCCTATGATACTTCTGCACTTTTACTGTTTTTATTAACTTTAGAATTCCTTTGATTCAGTCACATCAAGTGATAGGCTCACAATGAAATATGTAAATCATTTTGTAAATTAATATTTGAATCAATATAGGTTCATTTTTATTTTCTTATAATAATGCCTTATATTTTCCATCTCTGGATACTGTTCTTTAAAAATCTAATGTTTAATCATAGGCAATGAAATGATTTCACCAATGTAGGTATATAAGTATCCCCGAAACACCAAACTAGCCTTCCTGGCACTTCCAGAGACCTTGAATAGTGTCAAGCTTTACCTCGTCCATGCTCATGTATTCCTTCCATAGAAGCCACTAAAGCACCCACTGTAAAAACCTACTACAGATGCCTCAGAATCTCAGAATTGTCTTATCACTATGGGCAGTTCTAAAAAGAAGAAACACAGATGACAAGTAAATATTTCTAAAAATTGAAACTTTAATATTGATCACTGACAATAAAGAAAGATATATTTTTCAAGCCTTTCTCACTGGCAGAGGTTTTTACTTTTTAATACTAGTAATACACTTGAAAATAAGTGTGCTGTGAGATGGATTCTCTCAGATACTACTGATGAAAATATAAATTGGCCTGCTTTTTTGAAAGCAGCTTAACAGTATATATTGAAAATTGTTTAATGTTCATACTTATGAATACGTAAAAATCTCATCCTGATGGAAATGTTTTAGAAGTAATAGTGGTGGTTACATAACATTCTGAATGTACTAAATGCCACTGAATTGTTCACTGCAAAATATTTAATTTTATATTATGTGAATTTTACCTCAGATTGTTTTAAAGTAGTCATCCTAAGGAAATAATGTAGAAATGTCAATGAATAAGGATATTCAGCATTATTTAATAGCAAAAAATTATAACAAAATCATTGCTTAATAGAAAGGGAGCAATTATATATGACATACCTATATGCTAGTCAACTATGCAGTCATTGCAATAACATTTGTAAACAATTTTTAATGAAATGGGAAAATGCTCAAGGCAATATGTCATATGAAGAACATAGAATACAAAATTATACTTTTGGACAGTTTTTTAAAACAAGCATACAGAATAGAAAACCAAAATAGAAAAACATAAGAAAATTTTGAATATTCCTTGAGTTATGATCAACCTAGACAGCATATTAAAAAGCAGAGACATTACTTTGCCAACAAAGGTCTATCTAGTCAAAGCTATGGTTTTTCCAGTAGTCATGTATGAGTGTGAGAGTTGGACTATAAAGAAAGCTGAGTGCTGAAGAAGTGATGCTTTTGAACTGTGGTGTTGGAGAACACTTTTGAGAGTCCCTTGTACTGCAAAGAGATCGAACTGGACCATCCCAAAGGAAATCAGTTCTGAATATTCATTGGAAGGACTGATGCTGCAGCTGAAATGCCAATACTTTGGCCACCTGATGCGAAGAACTGACTTCATTTGAAAAGACCCTGATGCTGGGGAAGATTGGATGCAAGAGGAGAAGGGGACGACAGAGGATGAGATGGTTGGATGGCATCACCAACTCAATGGACATGAGTTTGAGTAAAC
Organism: Odocoileus virginianus; assembly: GCF_023699985.2. Lineage (NCBI taxonomy): Eukaryota > Metazoa > Chordata > Mammalia > Artiodactyla > Cervidae > Odocoileus > Odocoileus virginianus. The sequence continues at coordinate 38,861,086 of NC_069686.1, read as the reverse complement.
TCTGGGAGTTGGTGATGGACAGGGAGGCCTGGCATACTGCAGTCCATGGCATCGCAAAGAGTTGGACACTACTGAGTGACTGAACTGAACTGAACTGAGCTCCTTTAATGCATGAAGCCCTTCCTTGTATCAGAGTTTAAATGGCAGTCTTCTCATTCTAATCTCTTGCAGATGACTCTGTTAAGATCATCAGCCATGGGGGCTCCAATTTTGTCAGTAGTCCATTTGTTATTTCCAAAAGCTTAACCATCATGGTACAAAGAGCCAGAATAAAGAAAATGTTATTAACATACTACATTGGAAAGTTATACTTGGCAGTTTATACCTGTAAATAAGTTAAATAGCATTGAAGAGCTTACTTGGGGGGAACATCAAATTTATTGAATATGTACCATTCATCCAACTGTATGCTAAATACATTTACATTCATCATCTCCTGTAATCTACACAGAAACAGTGCATAGTTAAAACTTTATATACGCTTTACAGATGGGAAAAAGTCAAATGTTTTACTCTGGCTTATACAGAACAAGTGTAAATTGAATACACTTGAATACTGAATTGAGTAAATTACTAAATTGAGTAGCAGTAGACTGAGGGTCAAACAATAGTACCCTACTTCTAAACTCATGCTTTTTCTACTTCATAACTATGTTTTTGTTGTTGTTTTTTTGTTTTTTTGTTTTTGCACCACAATACACCTCACTACCACAAACCCTCAAGTACAAATAGTCCTCAGTTTGCAAATAAATCAGTTCTAAGTATGTTTCTCAATTAGAAGTGTACATATTAAACGTCTTTTCTCATAGATAGAGCATTAAACTCATTAAGGGTCAGCTCTCAAGTGTGTTGTTTCTCAGATCTGAATTGGTAAATACTTAATACTTAGAGTGCCACTCCCATGACAACTGCTAATATTTATTGAAATTTTCCATGTGCCAGTCACCATTCTAAATTCTTAGTAACCATTTTAATCATCTCAACAACCCTAGTAAATACCAGTATAATTCACATTTTTATATAAGGAAGCCAAACACAAGGTCACATAGGTAATTACTGCCAAAGCCAAAATTTGAATCCAAATAATCTGAGCTTACACTGGCCCTGGTATCCTTCTTAACACAGTGTTCCTGGCCGCCACTAAGAAACCCAAACTGGCACAGATTTAAAATCTGTCTGCATTCTAAAAGTGTGTAATGAAAAAAAAAAAAAAAAAATTAAAGTGTGTAATGTACGTTGGTTGTCAACCCTGTCTACACCTCAGAAATACCCACTACACATCAGAAATACTTGTGGGGTTTTCTTGACATACAGAGGCCCAATCCAACTATGGACAAATGAATCATTATCTTCAAGGGTGAGTTATAGATGTCTGTGTTAAGTTCCACAAATGATTTAGGTGTGCAGTTGTCTCATGTATACACAAAGCAAATAGAATTGTAATGTTATCAGGCTCTCATATCTGGCAGTTTTTAATGTTTACCACAATGTTAAGCAAGGTAGTATTGCTTATTGATTGGTAGTGTGGCCTATGAAGCTTTACTTCCTGACTGTAATTTATTAATTTTGTCAGTTTGAGCATGTTATGTAATGTGTGTTAACCTTGGTTTCTTGATGCATGAAACATGGTAAATTTTGTTAAATAGCATTCAGGGTTGGTGTGAGGATCAAGAGAATAAATACAAGTGAAGCAGTGCAGCATAGTACCTGAAAGACAAGTTCCCAAAGTTTTAGGTAGATATATAAGTATACAATGTTATTATAAATAATCAGAAAGTAATGTGGATAAGGGTAGTCATTATATGTTACAGAGAACAACCAGAGCATTTTGTGACCACATAAGAGAGCTTCCTAGAAGTGAAGGCATTTTCAGAGGTCACATGAAATATGGCAAGAACCTGTTAAGTGTGATCATTCCAAGACAGTGGATCTACAGTGGGAAAAATCTTTGAGAAAAATAAGCAGAGGAGTTAAAAATTTTTGTTGAAAGTTATATTTAGAGATAGACTTGGATCTGAGTTCCTTAATATTGGATTTTGGATCTCCATCCACCAGAATTTGATTTGCTTTATATCTTGTTTCTTTAAGGATTACAAAGGAGTTATTACTGTCTCCTACCTCTTAGCTTCCATGGTATTTTATTTGTATATATGCTTTTTTGGTGATTTGTACACACTGATATCTCCAACTCTTTGTTCTCCTGAAAATGTGTAAGAGCACCCTGAAACCAGTCTCATATATAGTAGGGTTTCTAAATGTTACTGAATTGAAAGAGAAGACCCAATTATGTCCTTTGATGTTGGTTTAATAGAGGAACTATGATGTATATATAATACTAACAATATGGATGTCTAAAATTAGGTTTATGTTGAGATACCTGCGAAGGAGTTAATAATTTGTGGCTTCAAGAGCTAGGTCTTATTAACAACCAGGAAATGCTTTTGGCAGGTGACCATTTGTTATTTCTTCTAAGACGCATTTTTTTAGTCATTTAAACTTTAGTGTCAAACCTTGTTGTTTTTCAGTTGCTTAGTCCTGTCTGATTCTTTGTGATCCTGTGGACTACAGCATGTCAGGCTTTCCTGTCCTTCACTATCTCCTAGAGTTTGCTCAAACTCTTGTCCACTGAGTCAGTGATGCAATCTAACCATCTCATCCTCTGCTGTCCTCTTCTTTTGCCTTCAATCTTTCCCAGCATCAGGGTCTTTTTCAATGAGTCAGCTGTTCGCATCAGGTAGCCAAAGTATTAGAGCTTCAGCTTCAGCATCAGTCCTTCCAATAACTATTTAGGGCTGACTTCCTTTAGTATTGTCTGTTTTGATATCCTTGCTGTCCAAGGGACTCTCAAGAGTCTCCTCCAGCACCACAGAATTGAAAGTCTCAATTCTTTAACAATCAGCCTTCTTCCTTGTCCACCTCTCACATCCATACATGACTACTGGCAGAACCATAGTTCTGACTTTATGGACCTTTGTCAGCAAGGGGATGTCTCTGCTTTTTCATACTGTCTAGGTTTGTCATAGCTTTTCTTCCAAGGAGAGAGCATCTTTTAATTTCAAAGCTATAGTCACCATTCACATTGATTTTGGAGCCCAAGAAAATAAAATATGGCACTGCTTCCAATTTTTTCCCATCTGTTTGCCATGAAGTGATGAGACCGGATGCCAGAATATTGGTTTTTTGAATATTGAGTTTTAAACCAGCTTTTTCACTCTCCTTTTTCACCCTCATCAAGAGACTCTTTAGTTCCTCTTCACTTTCTTCCATAAGGGTGCTGTTACCTGTGTATCTAAGGTTGTTGGTATTTCGCCTGGCAATCTTGATTCCAGCTTGTGATTCATCCAACCCAGCATTTCATGTGAAGTACTCTGCAAGTAAATCAAATAAGCAGAGTGACAATATACAGCCTGGTTGTTTTCCTTTCCCAATTTGGAACCAGTCTGTTCCAAGTCTGGTTCTAACTGTTGTTTCTTGACCTGCATACAGTTTTCTCAGGAGGCAGGTGAGGGGGTCTGGTATTTCCATCTCTTTTTAGTGTCAAACCTAATGACATTCTTTATTCCAATAGTCTATTTGGAGAAGTCAGTCATACTGTATCTAATCTCTATCTTTAAAGTGAGAAAGAGAGTGAAGAAAGGAGAGGATAGGTAAATAAATGAGTGGAGAGGGGAATCTAAAATGTGTATTGTGTAGTTTTGTCCCTTCACAAGATATTACAGTGGTAGACTTGGAAGCAGAGTACCTGGAATGTCAGATTCTCAGTAAACCAAAAAGCACCACACCTACTCAGCAAACAAAAGTGTGTGCTGAGCAGGAGCATATCATGCAAATGGTGCTTTGCGGGAGTGGGGCTGTACTTCTTTTCTGTTGCACTTTTTCCACTATATCAGTCATTTCAGAGGCCCATGAATTTAAATACTGATAGATACCCTTGACACTTTACCCTTAGCCCAGTTGAGGAGTATGTCAGCTTTCTTCACCTTAATGAAGAATTTGTTATCTTTTAAGATTCAAAAACATTTATTGGGTAAAAGCCAGGCTTGTAAACCTGGTTATGTCTGCTAGTTTTGTGCTATATTAAATGCATACACTCTGTTTCCTCCCAGGAGGAAACTGTAGTTTGAATTCTAATTAATAAATATTTAATTGAAAAGATGTGTTTGAGATTGATTGCATAGATGTTTTTCTGCAAAGTGCTGACACTTAGGAGAAGGTAGGCTTTGATTTCTTCCTTCTATTTTCCATATGTAATATGTAATGGGTTTCCCAGTTGGCTCAGTGGTAAAGAATTCCCCTGCCATTGCGGAAGAGACAGAAAAGCTGGGTTCGATCCCTGGGTCGGGAAGATCCCCTTGAGGAGGAAATGAAATCCACTCCAGTATTCTTGCCTGGAGGATCCAATGGACAGAGGAGCCTGGCGGGCTACCGTCCATGGCTTCACAAAAAGTCAGACACAACTGAAGGGACTTAGCATACCTGCATCCTAGTGTAATTTATTGAAATGAATTTTCTCAAAATGAGTATGTTGGGAACTAGAAACAACTGTGTAGATGTTCTTGATCACTCTACTAGTTCTCCTGTAGACTTTTCTGCAGTATTCCATCAAACAGGGGATGACTGAAACCCCAAGCTCCAAATGATGTGGGTTTTTGTTTTTGGTAATTTACTTCTTTGGAATTGGAAATATATTTCTATCTTTGAAAACCATGTATTAATAGTGAATGTAGCTAGGTTCCTAGGACAGAGTTCCCAGAGATCACATCATCCTGACCATCTGTGAAAAGGAAAGGCTTCTCTCATTTTTGGATCATTGTTGACAACTATATCACTGGAAATAGATGAACGCATAGAAAAGAGGATTCCCGAGAGATTACATGTTACAACATTGCTGCGTTAATGATACTTTGAAAAAAGTGCTATGTTGCTAAAGCAGGTCTTATATTAATATGTCCCTGTCAGTAGCTCAGTTGTGTCCAACTCTTTGTGACTCCATGAACTGTAGCACACCAGATTTCCCCGTCCATCACCAACTCCTGGAACTTGTTCAAACTCTTGTCCATCACGTTGGTGATGCCATCCAACCATCTCATCCTCTGTCATCCCCTTCTCCTCCTGCCTTCAATCTTTCCCAACATCAAGGTCTTTTCTAATAAGTCAGTTCACATCAGGTGGCCAAAGTATTGGAGCTTCAGCTTCAGCATCAGTCCTTGCAATGAATATTCAGGACCGATTTCCTTTAGGATGGACTGGTTGAATCTCCTTGCAGTCCAAGGAACTCTCAACATTTTCTCCAACACCATAGTTCAAAAGCATCAATTCTTTGGTGCTCAGCTTTCTTCATGGTCCAACTCTTGCATCCATACATGACTACTGGAAAAACCATAGTTTTGACTAGACAGACCTTTGTTGGCAAAGTAATGTTTCTGCTTTTTAATATGCTGTCTATAGATTGGTTGGTCACAGCTTTTCTTCTAAGGAGCAAGCATCTTTTAATTTCATGCCTGCAGTCACCATCTGCAGTGATTTTGGAGCCCTGCAAAATGAAGTCTCTCACTGTTTCCATTGTTTCCCTATCTTTATGCCATGAAGTGATGGAACCAGAAGCCATGATCTTAGTTTTTTGAATGTTGGGTTTTAAGCCAGCTTTTTCACTCTCCTCTTTCACTTTCATCAAGAAGCTCTTTAGTTACTGTTTGCTTTCTGCCATAAGGGTGGTGTCATCTTCCTGTCTGAAGTTGCTGATATATCTCCTGGCAACCTTGATTCCAGCTTGTGCTTTGTCCAGCCTGGTGTTTCTCATGATGTACTCTACATATAAGTTGAGTAAGCAGGTTGACAATATACAACCTGGACATATTCCTTTCCCAATTTGGAACCAGTCCATTGTTCCAAGTCCAGTTCTAACTGTTGCTTCTCGACCTGTATACAGATTTCTCAGGAGGCAGATAAGGTGGTCTGGTATTCTAGCCTCTTGAAGAGTTTTCCACAGTTTGTTGTGATCCACACAGTAATGTATGGCACTGGTACTGGTTTTTTCCTGTATACAGGAAAGTATACAGATATCCCCTCTCTCTTGAACTTCCCATTTACCCGCCCCACCCATCTACTGGTCACAAAGCAGCAGGCTGAGTTCTCTGTACTGTTCTGCTGCTTACCACCAGCTGTCTGTTTTACATACGGCATTGTAGGCGTGTCAGAGCTGCTCTCAAAACGTCCTACGCTCTCCTTCCCCTACTGTGTCCACAAGTCCATTCTCTGCATCTATGTCTCCTCCTGCTCTGCAAATAGTTTCTGTACCAAAAATCTGTACAATTTTTCTAAATTCCATTTATGCATCCAGGTACTTTAGAAGCTCTCTTGCTCACTTTGTAATATAAAAGACATATAATTTTAAAATGTAATAAATCTTAACTTTGATGCTAACAACTAGCAAAACCATGTGGAAAGGTGGAGCCGAGCACTAGACTAGGGCTTGGGTTCTACCACCAGAATTTTCCAGTCCAGGGCCAGAGCTTTGGCCTCCCAGTCTCTGTTTTCTCATCTGCTAAATGAGAATGATAACACCTATACCCTAAGCTTTTAATATTTCAATCACATTATACTAGGGAAAGTTTATGGCATGAACTAGAAAGTGTGCTAATAAACTAAAAAGTTAGTTAAATATGCATTTAAGCCAGATCAGATTTTCTAAGTATTCTGGATTCTGAGCATCTGACTTGTGAAGATCTAATGAATGCTGCATTTGTGCTGTGCCCTCAGAGTTTCCTGTAGAGAAAAAGGTTTATTCCTTCAGTTGCCTCTGGCCTTGACAACATTCTGCAAGCCTCCAAATAAGAAACCTAAACACATCTTATAGGACCTGTGCTGTTAATAGGATTGATTTTCATGGTTTCCCCCTGCCAAAGTTGTTGTATTCTTAACATAATTAAACAGCTGTGAACTTGTGAGAGTATACCTGTACTCACTGTATTTCCTATTGTAAATGTGCCTTTCCTCAGGTGGACTAGACTAGTTATCTTCATGTTGACCTTGATTCTGAGTCAGCTTTTTCTAGAGACTAGAACTTCTTTCAGCCTGTTTCATATCCAAGCGAAAAAAACTCTGTACCCAGAAAACTTGTTAATAGTAGTTTATTGTTGATTAAAAACCTTATATAGATTGATGAGCTGTTAGAAGCACTTTATTCATATAATATGAATTTTGAAGAGAACAGAAGAACAATTAAAATAATGGTAGGGGAGAGAAAAACTTTAAAGTGCTCAGGTAATTTTTTTAAAATCAACAAGGCCACATCCCCCTTTTCCATGCTTTGCTTAGTCTTAGAAGGTATGACTTTTATTTTGTTTGTTTGTTTGTTTGTTTTTTATTGTAGTGGTTTTTGTCATACATTGACATGAATCAGCCATGGATATACATGTATTCCCCATCCCGATCCCCCCTCCCACCTCCCTCTCCACCCGATCCCTCTGGGTCTTCCCAGTGCACCATGTCCGAACACTTGTCTCATGCATCCAACCTAGGCTGGTGATCTGTTTCACCCTAGATAATATACATGTTTCGATGCTGTTCTCTTGAAACATCCCACCCTCGCCTTCTCCCACAGAGTCCAAAAGTCTGTTCTACACATCTGTGTCTCTTTTTCTGTTTTGCATATAGGGTTATCATTACCATCTTTCTAAATTCCATATATATGTGTTAGTATACTGTAATGGTCTTTATCTTTCTGGCTTACTTCACTCTGTATAATGGGCTCCAGTTTCATCCATCTCATTAGAACTGATTCAAATGAAATCTTTTTAATGGCTGAGTAATATTCCATGGTGTATATGTACCACAGCTTCCTTATCCATTCATCTGCTGATGGCCATCTACGTTGCTTCCATGTCCTGCCTATGATAAACAGTGCTGCAATGAACATTGGGGTGCACGTGTCTCTTTCAGATCTGGTTTCCTCAATGTGTATGCCCAGAAGTGGGATTGCTGGGTCATATGGCAGTTCTATTTCCACCTTTTTAAGGAATCTCCACACTGTTCTCCATAACGGCTGTACTAGTTTGCATTCCCATCAACAGTGTAAGAGGGTTCCCTTTTCTCCACACCCTCTCCAGCATTTATTGCTTGTAGACTTTTGGATAGCAGCCATCCTGACTGAGGTGTAATGGTACCTCATTGTGGTTTTGATTTGCATTTCACTGATAATGATTGATGTTAAGTATCTTTTCATGTGTTTGTTACCATCTGTATGTCTTCCTTGGAGAAATGTCTGTTTAGTTCTTTGGCCCATTTTTTGATTGGGTCATTTATTTTTCTGGAGTTGAGCTGGAGGAGTTGCTTGTATATTTTTGAGATTAATCCTTTGTCTGTTGCTTCGTTTGCTATTATTTTCTCCCAATCTGAGGGCTGTCTTGTCACCTTGCTTGTAGTTTCCTTTGTTGTGCAAAAGTTTTTAAGTTTCATTAGGTCCCATTTGTTTATTTTTGCTTTTGTTTATAAAATTCTGGGATGTGGGTCATAGAGGATCCTGCTGTGATTGATGTCAGAGAGTGTTTTGCCTATGTTCTCCTCTAGGAGTTTTATAGTTTCTGGTCTTACATTTAGATCTTTAATCCATTTTGAGTTTATTTTTGTGTATGGTGTTAGAAAGTGTTCTGGTTTCATTCTTTTACAGGTGGTTGACCAGTTTTCCCAGAACCACTTGTTAAAGAGGTTGTCTTTTTTCCATTGTATGTCCTTGCCTCCTTTGTCGAAGACAAGGTGACCATAGGTTCGTGGATTTTTCTCTGGGCTTTCTATTCTGTTCCATTGATCTATATTTCTGTCTTTGTGCCAGTACCATACTGTCTTGATGACTGTGGCTTTGTAGTAGAGTCTGAAGTCAGGCAGGTTGATTCCTCCAGTTCCATTCTTCTTTCTCAAGGTTACTTTGGCTATTCGAGGTTTTTTGTATTTCCATACAAATTGTGAGATTATTTGTTCTAGTTCTGTGAAAAATACCGTTGGTAGTTTGATAGGGATTGCATTGAATCTATAGATTGCTTTGGGTAGTATAGCCATTTTGACAATATTGATTCTTCCAATCCATGAACACGGTATATTTCTCCATCTGTTTGTGTCCTCTTTGATTTCTTTCATCAGTGATTTATAGTTTTCTATGTATAAGTCTTTTGTTTCTTTAGATAGATATACTCCTAAGTATTCTATTCTTTTTGTTGCAATGGTGAATGGTATCGTTTCCTTAATTTCTCTTTCTGTTTTCTCATTGTTAGTGTATAGGAATGCAAGAGATTTCTGTGTGTTAATTTTATATCCTGCAACTTTACTTTATTCATTGATTAGCTCTAGTAATTTTCTGGTAGAGTCTTTAGGGTTTTCTATGTAGAGGATCATGTCATCTGCAAACAGCGAGAGTTTCCTTTTACTTCTTTTTCTGCCCTGATTGCTGTGGCAAACACTTCCAAAACTATGTTGAATAGGAGTGGTGAGAGTGGGCACCCTTGTCTTGTTCCTGATTTCAGGGGAAATGCTTTCAATTTTTCACCATTGAGGGTGATGCTTGCTGTGGGTTTGTCATATATAGCTTTTATTATGTTGAGGTATGTTCCTTCTATTCCTGCTTTCTGGAGAGTTTTAATCATAAATGGATGTTGAATTTTGTCAAAGGCTTTTTCTGCATCTATTGAGATAATCATATGGTTTTTATCTTTCAATTTGTTAATGTGGTGTATTGCATTGATTGATTTGCGGACATTAAAGAATCCTTGCATTCCTGGGATAAAGCCCACTTGGTCATGGTGTATGATTTTTTTAATATGTTGTTGGATTCTGTTTGCTAGAATTTTGTTAAGGATTTTTGCATCTATGTTCATCAGTGATATTAGCCTGTAGTTTTCTTTTTTTGTGGAATCTTTGTCTGGTTTTGGAATTAGGGTGATGGTGGCCTCATAGAATGAGTTTGGAAGTTTACCTTCTTCTGCAATTTTCTGGAAGAGTTTGAGTAAGATAGGTGTTAGCTCTTCTCTAAATTTTTGGTAGAATTCAGCTGTGAAGCCATCCGGTCCTGGGCTTTTGTTTGCTGGAAGATTTCTGATTACAGTTTCGATTTCCTTGCTTGTGATGGGTTTGTTAAGATCTTCTATTTCTTCCTGGTTCAGTTTTGGAAAGTTATACTTCTCTAAGAACTTGTCCATTTCTTCCAAGTTGTCCATTTTATTGGCATAGAGCTGCTGGTAGTAGTCTCTTATGATCCTTTGTATTTCAGTGTTGTCTGGTGTGATCTCTCCATTTTCGTTTCTAATTTTGTTAATTTGGTTCTTCTCCCTTTGTTTCTTAATGAGTCTTGCTAATGGTTTGTCAATTTTGTTTATTTTTTCAAAAAAGCAGCTTTTAGCTTTGTTGATTTTTGCTATGGTCTCTTTAGTTTCTTTTGCATTTATTTCTGCCCTAATTTTTAAGATTTCTTTCCTTCTACTAACCCTGGGGTTCTTCATTTCTTCCTTCTCTAGTTGCTTTAGGTGTAGAGTTAGGTTATTTATTTGACTTTTTTCTTGTTTCTTGAGGTAGGCCTGGAATGCTAGGAATCTTCCCCTTAGCACTGCTTTTACAGTGTCCCATAGGTTTTGGGTTGTTGTGTTTTCATTTTCATTCATTTCTATGCATATTTTGATTTCTTTTTTGATTTCTTCTATGATTTGTTGGTTATTCAGAAGCGTGTTGTTTAGCCTCCATATGTTTGAATGTTTAATAATTTTTTTCCTGTAATTGAGATCTAATCTTACTGCACTGTGGTCAGAAAAGATGACTGGAATGATTTCAGTTTTTTTGAATTTACCAAGACTAGATTTATGGCCCAGGATGTGATCTATTCTGGAGAAGGTTCCGTGTGCACTTGAGAAAAAGGTGAAGTTGATTGTTTTGGGGTGAAACGTCCTATAGATGTCAATTAGGTCTAGGTGGTCCATTGTGTCCTTTAAAGTTTGTGTTTCCTTGTTCATTTTCTGTTTAGTTGATCTATCTATAGTTGTGAGTGGGGTATTAAAGTCTCCCACTATTATTGTGTTACTATTAATGTCCTCTTTCATACTCGTTAGTATTTGCCTTACATATTGCGGTGCTCCTATGTTGGGTGCATATATATTTATAATTGTTATATCTTCTTCTTGGATTGATCCTTTGATCATTATGTAGTGTCCATCTTTGTCTCTTTTCACAGCCTTTATTTGAAAGTCTATTTTATCTGATATGAGTATTGCGACTCCTGCTTTCTTTTGGTCTCCGTTTGCGTGGAATATTTTTTTCCAGCCCTTCACTTTTAGTCTGTATGTGTCCCTTGTTTTGAGGTGGGTCTCTTGTAGACAGCATATATAGGGGTCTTGTTTTTGTATCCATTCAGCCAGTCTTTGTCTTTTGGTTGGGGCATTCAACCCATTTACATTTAAGGTAATTATTGATAGGTATGGTCCCATTGCCATTTACTTTGTTTTTTGGGGTTCGCGTTTATACAACCTTTCTGTGTTTCCTGTCTAGAGAAGATCCTTTAGCATTTGTTGAAGAGCTGGTTTGGTGGTGCTGAATTCTCTCAGCTTTTGCTCGTCTGTAAAGCTTTTGCGTTCTCCTTCATATCTGAATGAGATCCTTGCTGGGTACAGTAATCTAGGTTGTAGGTTATTCTCTTTCATCACTCTAAGTATGTCCTGCCATTCCCTTCTGGCCTGAAGGGTTTCTATTGATAGATCAGCTGTTATCCTTATGGGAATCCCTTTGTGTGTTATTTGTTGTTTCTCCCTTGCTGCTTTTAATATTTGTTCTTTGTGTTTGATCTTTGTTAATTTGATTAATATGTGTCTTGGGGTGTTTTGCCTTGGGTTTATCCTGTTTGGGACTCTCTGGGTTTCTTGGACTTGGGTGGCTATTTCCTTCCCCATTTTAGGGAAGTTTTCAGCTATTATCTCCTCAAGTAACTTCTCATGGCCTTTCTTTTTGTCTTCTTCTTCTGGGACTCCTATGATTCGAATGTTGGGGCGTTTCACATTGTCCCAGAGGTCCCTGAGGTTGTCCTCATTTCTTTTGATTCTTTTTTCTTTTTTCCTCTCTGCTTCATTTATTTCCACCATTTTATCTTCTACCTCACTTATCCTATCTTCTGTCTCTGTTATTCTACTCATGGTTCCCTCCAGAGTGTTTTTGATCTCATTTATTGCATTATTCATTTTTAATTGACTCTTTTTATTTCTTCTAGGTCCTTGTTAAACATTTCTTGCATCTTCTCAATCTTTGTCTCCAGGCTATTTATTTGTAACTCCATTTTGTTTTCAAGAATTTGGATCATTTTTATCATTATTTTAAATTCTTTTTCATGTAGATTCCCTATCTCCTCCTCTTTTGTTTGATTTGGTGGGTATTTTTCATGTTCGTTTACTTGTTGCGTATTTCTCTGCCTTTTCATCTTGTTTAGATTGCTGTGTTTGGAGTGAGCTTTCTGTATTCTGGTGGTCTGTGGTTCCTTTTTATTGTGGATGTTTCACCCAGTGGGTGGGGTTGGACGATTGGCTTGTCAAGGTTTCCTGGTTAGGGAAGCTTGTGTCAGCGTTCTGGTGCGTGGAAATGGATTTCTTCTCTCTGGAGTGCAATGGAGTGCCCAGTAATGAGTTTTGCGATGGGTCTATGTGTTAGGTGTGACTTTGGACAGCCTGTATGTTGACACTCAGGTCTATGTTCCTGCGTTGCTAAAGAATTTGCGTGGTATGTCTTGTACTGGAGCTTATTGGCTCTTGGGTGGTGGTTGGTTTTGGTGTTGGTATGGAGGCTTTTGGATGGTCTCTTATCCCTTAGTGTTCCATGTAGTCAGGAGTTTTCTGGTTTTCTCAAGTTTTGGGCTTAAGTCCTCTGGATTTCAGTTTTATTCTTCCAATAGTCTCAAGACTTCTCCAACTATACAGCACTGATAATAAGACTTCTAGGTTAATGGTGAAAAGATTCTCCACCGTGAGGGACAACCAGAGAGGTTCACAGAGTTACATGAAGAATAGGAGAGGGAGGAAGGAGATAGAGGTGAGCAGGAGGAGAGAAAGGGGGACTCAAGAGGAGAGAGACAGATCTACTCAGTTATCTGTTCCCAAAGTGTTCTCCGTAGCCCAGACACCCACAAAGATTCACAGAATTGGATTGCGAAGAGAAGGGGAAAGCAGGAAATAGAGGTGTTCTGAGGTAGAAAACAGAGTCAAAAGTGGTAGAGTAATCACCACACTCCTGAATAGAAATGGGAACTGAATATTGGATTCTTAAATGTCCAAAATTTATATCACATACTGAAAAACAAAGATTAAAAATCTAGTGTAGAGGTTAGACTCTTTAAAATGCAATATTTAAAAACAAAAGCAAAAACACAAAAAAAATTTAGAAATGTATATGAAGTTCGGTTTAAAAATAGGGTTTCTCTCTTTTTTTTTTTTTTTTGGCAAGGTTATGGTTAAATGAAGATGAAAATTAAGGAATAATAGAGGAGTATTAGAGGACTTTAAAAGGAAATAGGAGAGAAAAACAAGAAAAACAAAAAAAAAGAAGAAAAAAAATTTTTTTTCCCTAATTAAAAAAAATCATAAAAAAATATGAAAATGAAAGTTGAGGAGTAATGGGGGAGTAGTAGGGAATTTTAAAAGAAAATAAAAGAAAAAATTTTTTAAAAAAAGGAAAGAAAAAAAAATTTTTTTTAATTTAACAAAAGATATACATATTTATCTATGAATTTCTCTGGAGCTGTTGCGGTCAGTGTAGGTTCAGTTCAATTTCAGATAGCTCCTCTTTCCAGCTTACACTTCTCGATATCTATAGGCCCCTTCCGGTGTAGTTGGTGTTACCTTTAGGGATTTTAATCTGTTGCACCAGTCCTTTCTGAAGCGGTTCCCTTTGTTTATTTGGCTTCTGTTTGCCGTCTCTTCAGTGTCTAATTTCCGCCCTGACACAGGCGGGCAGAGGTGATCTCTTATTTAGGTTCGCTAGTTCAGTTCAGTCCTGCTAAGGAGAGGGCGGGGCGCTGCAGACAGATACCGCTCTGTGTGGATAGCACTCTCCTGTTCCGGCCACACTGGGTTTGCCCTGCTCACGGGTGTCTGTGCTTTCCCCGTCTACACTGCTCAGGCTCCCGGCTGCTCTATATGGAGCGGGCCCTACGTTGAGTGCGGTTCCAGTTTTTGGGTACTCCACAAAAGCGCGGATTTGGTTGCCCCTGCGTTTTGTGCCTTCCCCGGCTTGAGCGGTTCAGGCAGCCAGAGGCTTGGGCGCACTCTCCGCGGATGCTGCGCGCCTTTCCCCTCCAAGGCCCCAGCGCGCGCAGGTCGGGTGCCTGCGGCTTGTGTTCGTTTTCCGGAGCTGGCCTCTAGCCGCGACCCTCCCGGCGGTGGATGTCGACCATCCAGAATCTCAGGAATTCTTTAGATAGGACCCGGGGGCCTGTTTGCAGTGTGGGAGGGGGTGGCTTCTCTGGGGTTCAGTTTGCCCCTTTCCCCTCCCTCCTGCCAGCGGGGGATGGGCCGGCTCTTCTCTGGAGTTTCTCAGTCCCTTTGTTTTGCGAACCGCCGGCAGTGTGTTCGGGCCAGTTAATTCTCTCTCTTGCTATCCCACAGTTTAAAAAGGCTCCCTCCGACTGCTCTCAGGGCCTTCAGGCCCAGTCCTTACCCTAAGCAATGCCGCCCGCTCCTCTCCGTTTCACCCCCACTTGCTGGTGGCGGGTGCGGGCGTCTGGAGTACTTTTCTGCTGGGAGTTGCTTTTAGGCACGTAATCTGTGGGCCTTATTTAATTTTTCCTCCCAGTTAGGTTACCCTCCGAGATTTGAAAGCTTCCCTCAGACCCGCCAGCGAGAGGGTTTCCTGGTGATTGGAAACTTCGTCTATTAAGACTCCCTTCCCGGGACGGGTCTCCGTCCCTAGCTCTTTAGTCTCCCTTTTTATCTTTTATATTTTGTCCTACCTCCCTTCGAAGACAAAGGGTTGCTTTTCTGGGCGCCTGATGTCCGCTGCTAGCGATCAGAAGTTGTTCTGTGAAATTTGCTCAGGGTTCAATTGTTCTTTCGATGAATTTGTAGGAGAGAAAGTGGTCTCTCCGTCCTATTCCTCCGCCATCTTGGCTCCTCCCCCAGAAAGTATGACTTTTAGAAAATTGCTCTTTATTTTTTGCTTTGGGTGACTTGCTATAAAATTTAAATGAATTATAGTAGTTCAGATGTATTTAATTTAATGGAATTGTTAACAGTGCAGTTCTTAATATATAGCCATACACAAACATTTTTTCCTAATTTTCACTTAGAAAATCAAAAGAGATACCCATATTTGAAATATGTTCATACTGGGAGGTTGTTGTGCAATCACTGAGTCATGTTCAACTCTTTGCAACCCCATGGACTGTAGCAGGCCAGGCTCCTCTGTCCTACTTTGTCCATGTTGGGAAGTTGTGCAATGCTAGTAATACTTCCTACAACTATTATATATATGAAGAAGTTGTTATGTTATGGATCACAAATGAAAAGTTCTGGAAATTGCATAAAAACTGTTAATAATATTTTGAAGTTATTTGTGAAAAGAACATTTGAGGGGAAATAAGGAGACCTGGATCCTAGCCCTTTTATCACTGTTAAAACCTTTGGCAAGTCAACCTTTTAGCTTTTTTTCTCTTGTTGAAAATGAACCAAGCTCGGGAGAGTGTTAAGGTTCTTCTATAAATTTCTTCTTTTTAGAATAAATTTTATTGACATATAGTTGATTTACAGTGTTGTGTTCTGGTGTACACCAAGGTGATTTAGTTATACATGCACATGTATTCTTTTGCATACTCTTTTTTCATTGTGGTTTATCAGAGTATACTTATTATAGTACTTCTCTTTGCTTTACAGTAGGACCTTGTTATTTATTCTGTATATAATACTTTGCATCTGTTAATCTCAAACTCCCATCTTCCCTCACCCTTGGCATTCACAATTCTGTTCTCTGTTTATTTCTGTTTGATAGATAAGTTCATTTGTATCATATATCAGATTCCCCATATAAGTGATATCATATGGTACTTGTCTCTTTCTCATTTATTTAATTTAGTATGATAACCTCCAGGTCCATCCATGTTGCTCCCCAGCTATATGTTTCTGTTATTCTTGTTATTAAAATTTGAGATGATACAAAATTAGGCATAGTATACATAAATGATTGTTTTTACTCAGGAGTTACTAATAGCACAATATGTAGCATAGCATAGTTCAAAGAGAAATGTCATTTCTTTTACACACACACTTGCTTTCCACCTTTTTTCTCAGTTTTCTGCAAAATATCACAACTAGAGTCAATTTCACAGCTACATTATTGCCCTTGGTTAAGATACATAATTTGTGTACGTTTCCCGCCCCCCCCCCCCCGCGCGCCAGTGGTATGTTTAGCTTTTGGAAGATCACCAAATAATAAATAAACTTTAATAAATCTTCATTAGTGGGTAGTAGGTGACCAAAGATTCCCTTATATGGCCCACAGCGCTCAAGACTTAGTCATCTAGTCTGTCTTAGGTATTCATTGGCTGTAAGCACTAATCCAGAATGAGACATTGAGCAGAGAGAAGATCCAGAAATAGTAATCCATCAGATTTGGCATCACATTGTTTACAGGAGCTCTGGTATTATGGTAATGGTACCAGGACCTGGACCTGAGCTTTTCCGGTCAGCAACTATCACCTGACCCCAAGAAACATAAATACTATGGGACACGCAAAAGGGAGGTGCAATCCTAAGGTGCAAGTTGGACAGATGCTGAGACAAGCCAAGAAAGCCTTTACAGCTGAGGAAGAATTAAAATCTGAGTAAGAGAAATTTTGCTTAGGTCAGGGCAATATTATTTTTCATGGAGAAAATATTTGTGGATCCTCCACATGACTTTATCCATTATTTGATTTTTTTTTTTTTTTTTTTAGTAGTATAGGCCTTCAAGTTTCAGTAAGAATGTAGCCATTTATTAGGGCCCAGCCAGATTGATTATTTGCTATGATGCTTCACATTCTTGTGACATTTTAGGAATCTATAGTGGTTATTTCCTGAAAGAGTTAAAGCAGAAGCCGTTATTATTCCTTGAACTTATAATATATGTTTCCTAGTGTCTTTGTACGAGGCTCCTATTGTGTTAGCATTTTGAATTGAGAAAGTTACAAGCTACCTTATTATTAGTAATACTGAGTATGTCAGCATACTTTCAGCATCCAGGTAAAACTAGTTTGCCAAAATTTCACCAACACTTTGGGCTAAATTAATTTTGTTGGAATGATCACTCTGGTGATTGGGAGCTACCTGACAGTTTTAATAGGTAATGTCCATGTGCTTTTGTATATGTCCATGTATGTTCTGCCCATATGCTTTTGTAGCCCTTCCCTGTTTTGTACACATAGACCTTCCAAAGGGCAGCACCTGCGTCTAAGTCATGGGACTGCCTTTGAGCTGCTGAAAGCCACTGGGCAAAGACCTTAAGCAATGGCTGACGGGTTTCAGCTTCCTCAGTCCTGGCTTAGACAATTCTGAGACATGTATCTTATACCATTTTCAGATTCTCCCATTCTCCCATTGGCCTCTGCAATAGCTAACTTAATAACATACTGTGTATTAGCTGCCTGCCCTTCTTATCACCTTCCCCACTGCCCTACCGGTTATGCTGAACCTCTCAAATAAACTTCCCACTCAGTCCTAGTTTCAGGGTCTGATTTCCTTGGAAACCCCACTAAGATAACTAATAAACCAAAGATGAGAATTCTTCCTATTTTGCTGGTATAATTTATTTTATACTGTTATGATAAATTGTCTAGAGTAAATGGGCAGTTATTAAGTTCATCTGTTAATTGTTTGGGACTACAAATATTTAGTATGGTAGATCCCTTTCTTTTTATTGTGACACAAAACTTAATTAAAATCACTAGCCATCAAATACTAGTAAAAATAGGCTAAGTTATGTAAATGAAAGGATTTAAATGGTCACCCTTTTATTAAAATTCTAAACATAGCCTTAAAATACTAGAATCAATATAATAGCAAAATCATAATACTGG
This sequence comes from Odocoileus virginianus, assembly GCF_023699985.2. Classification (NCBI taxonomy): domain Eukaryota; kingdom Metazoa; phylum Chordata; class Mammalia; order Artiodactyla; family Cervidae; genus Odocoileus; species Odocoileus virginianus. The sequence continues at coordinate 38,843,028 of NC_069686.1, read as the reverse complement.
AAGTAAGAAAAAATGCATTTTAACCAAAAAATTGAATATAGTTCTTACAAAAATTTTACTGAGACCCACAGTTTAAACTAAAACAAACCCCAATACCCTTAAAACACTCAAATATAAATGTTTAGGGATACCTAAGAGTTGAAAACAAAATAGTAAAGGAATAAAATCCTAAGAGACAAGAACTAGTATTCAGAGCATATAACATACCAAATAAATGAATAAAATATTTTAACAGCTACCTTGATACTAGAAGTAAAATGTAATTAAATGCTCAGAGTGAAATGTTAAGAGCAGTCTAAAAATACTAAGAATGTTAGAGATAAATCATTTAGCACACAAAAATGTGAATTTAAAAAGTAATCTTTCAAAACCAGAAATGGACACAGAGCATTTAGAGGAGTCTCAAGAGTAAAGGAAGCACTAGGTCTAGTTTAAAGAAGATGAGAATCAGGCAATGCCCAGCAAGAGCCTGTGGTCACTGTTGATAATCCAAGTTGGGGAGTCCAGGCCAAAACTAGTTCCAAACAATTTGCAGACTATGTTTAAAAAGACACTCTGAAAGAAGAGAATGAAATCAAGCCCATTTCAGGGACTATTGACTTACTGCTGCATTTCTCACCCTTTAAATAACATTTTGTAAAAGCCTATGAGATGTAATTTAAAAAGTAAAGATAATGCAGGAACTTTAACTGTGATGAAGAGCCAATGATAGCAGCATTTAAAACCTTTGATAACAGACAATCCACTTTATATGTCCCCAAATCTAATATGTTGTAGTATGCTTTTTTCCTAGCCATTAGCATGCAAGGTAAATTCAGTGTAGCACTTCATTTGCTCAGTTTGACCAGTTGAGAACCTACTGTGCATTTAATCTCAATGTTTTGATTTTTTAAGTATGTATAGGTTTTATGATTTAAATAACCCCAAAGACAATACAGTATAGTGATTAGAAGCATAGGCCCTTGATCCAGTCCTGAATCTGCCACTTAACTTGCTATCAGTAAGCACACGTTACTTTACCTTGCCTTGATTTCCTGGATTGTTAGGTAGGCATCATAAGAACATGCTACTCCATAAGAGTTTCTGAGGATTAAATAGCTTAAATATAAAATTCTTAAAATATTGTTTACCATATATTTATTCCCAATACATTTTTTGTGTATGATAACAGTGAATTATGGATAAAGTTGAAATTTATAATGTTGTTGAGATACATAACTACTTTCATATAATGATTACTATGGGGAAAGCGTTAGTTGATCAGTCATGTCTGACTCTTTGCGACCACATGGACCATAGCCCACCAGGCCCCTCCTTCCATGGAATTCTCCAGACAAGAATACTGGAGTTCAATGCCATTTCCTTCTCCAGGGGATCTTCCCAACCCAGGGATCGAACCCAGGTCCCCCACATTGCAGGCAGGCTCTTTACCATCTGAGCCACCAGGGAAGCCCAACTATGGGGAAAATGCAATCTAACTCTCAGTTCAGTTCAGTTCAGTTCAGTCGCTCAGTCATGTCCAACTCTTTGCGACCCCATGAATCGCAGCACACCAGGCCTCCCTGTCCATCACCAACTCCCGGAGTTTACTCAAACTCATGTCCATCGAGTCAGAGATGCCATCCAGCCATCTCATCCTCTGTTGTCCCCTTCTCCTCCTGCCCCCAGTCCCTCCCAGCATCAGGGTCTTTTCCAATGAGTCAACTCTTCACATGAGGTGACCAAAGTATTTGAGTTTCAGCTTCAGCATCAGTCATTCCAGTGAACACCCAGGACTGATCTCCTTCAGGATGGACTGGTTGAATCTCCTTGCAGTCCAAGGGACTCTCAAGAGTCTTTGTCAGCACCACAGTTCAAAAGCATCAGTTTTTCAGTGCTCAGCTTTCTTCACAGTTCAACTCTCACATCCATACATGACCACTGGAAAAACCATAGCCTTGACTAGACGGACCTTTGTTGGCAAAGTAATGTCTCTGCTTTTTAATATGCTGTCTAGGTTGGTCATGACTTTCCTTCCAAGGAGTGAAAGTGAAGTTGCTCAGTCATGTCTAACTCTTTGCAACCCCCTGGACTGTAGCCTACCAGGCTCCTCCCTCTATGGGATTCTCCAGGCAAGAATACCGGAGTGGGTTGCCATTTCCTTCTCCAGGGGATCTTCCCGACCCAGGGATCGAACCCGGGGCTCCTGCATTGCAGGCAGATGCTTTAACCTCTGAGCCAAGAAGTAGGCGTCTTTTAATTTCATGGCTGCAATCACCATCTGCAGCGATTTTGGAAACTCTCCTCATTTCAAAAATGAATATATAAAACATGACCCATTGTGACAAAGGAGGACTGCAGTTTTTACTTATTTTTCCATGTGATATTTACTATGTTTCTACTAAGGTGAGGAGAAAATAAATGGTATGCCTACCATGTGCTAATAATAAACACTTTATGTCATTTCACATAATCCACAGTCAGCAGTACCAGGTAGCTAGTAATCACTTTGTTTCAAAAGAAGTTGAAATTTCAGAAAGGTTCAGAGCTTCTGTAATATAGTCTCTCTGACTCTGAGCTTAAAGCTTGTGCTGCTTTCCCTGTGTTATTAACAGAGGAGAGATTCAAACTATGTAAGGACTGGTATGACCCAGGTACCAACCAACCAAAGTAGATGCAAGAGTCTTAGAGGCCTTATGCTCTGCCAGGTATTATCTCCTTAAGGGTTAGAACATGGAGAACGCCTGTTGGGGGAGAGGTCCCTAGAGAAGGGGACATATGGAGAGGTTGAAGCAGTGGCCACTTTCCAACAAGTATGGAGGTCTTTTCATGTTTAGCTAGTACAGCCACAGTGTTCATTCTAATCAAATATTAGGCGTTTCAAAATAGGTACTTTTGATGTATCTGATATTAGGATAGGTATGTTCAGATTTGAGTACTGTATTAGTTTTTATTATTTTTAAGACACATTTATAGAATCAGGCATAATTGAGAATTGCATCCTGGAGATTTCTGTTAAACATTCATTGTATAATTTTCGATTATATTGATTGATTGATCTCCACTTAACATTCATTGCCTTTATTTACAGTCATCAATTTTTTAAAATTATGAACTTGAATAGTTTAGAAGAAGCTTGCAATTTATGGTTCTTTGGCCAAAAAATATTCATTATGTTATTGTAAAGACTTTGTTTTTTTTTCCAAATATGAATTTGCTCTCCTAACCAACCTTCTTCTTGTTATATATTCTTTATTCACATCCAGAAAGAATAAAACAATGATGATTTTTACCTGATACTCTATATCTTCAAATTTGTTAGAAACCTGATCTCTTAATTTTATAATCTGGGAGCAACAGAAATCACTGATATCTTTTTGTGTGATAGGAGACTTATTTAAAATGCAGATTCCAGTAGATGAGTATGTTGTTTCTTGGTTTGTTTACAATATTTCATAAAATTAAATGAATTAACTGTTAACTAATGCTTTTCCTTTGAAACTTACGTAATTACCAGTATTCAGCCTTTTTTAAACAATAAAAAAGACAATTTCGCCTTGTTCAATCCAATAAAGGGGCCTCTGTTGCCAACTGATTCACTGCCTTGGGGTCATTGGTGTTTATTATTTTTATGTGAAAGAACTGAATATTTTATTTTATGTTTGTTTCATTTCTTCTCTGTTGCAACCAGCCAATCAGTAAATATGTTAAATGTTTTATGTTCAGTTTTTACTGAGCATGAACCTACCATACTAAGTTTTACTTCCACATACCAATTTGCAGTTTACCTAGTTTAAAATCTACTTACTGTATGTTTATATAGGGTCCACTTCATTATTTCTGTATCTACCATGGTATCTACAGCTGTGTTCTCAGTGATAAGGAATGATCAGAAAATCACAGCATTATAAAAGTTGGCAACATTGGGAACATTTAATATTTGACTAATTTTAAGTAGCATTTAAAGCTGTATGTGAGAGGTAATACTAAGACTTGCATCACTCAGAGCAAAATGGCCTATGAAAGTGAAAAGTGAAAATGTTAGGCTGCTCAGTCATGTTTGACTCTTTGTGACCCTCATGAACTGTAGCCCACCAGGCTCCTCTGTCCACGAAATTTGGCAGGCAAGAGTAATGGAGGGGGTTACCATTCCCTTCTCTAGGGGATCTTCCCGACCCAGGGACCGAACCTGGTCTCCTGCATTGCAGGCAGAATCTTTATGTTCTGAACCACCAGGGATGCCCCCAAATGGCCTATAGCGTCTTGGTGTAAAAATTCAGGTATTTTTCTGCTTAGTCATTCAGTTCATTATAAATGCAGGGAAGATGAAACAAATTTCTGGAAATACTTCACATTTTATATGTTTAGCATTTGATTTGTCATCTTTGAAAGATCTAAAATGATATTCTGTTAATTTTTACACATCCCACATAACCTTGACAGGACAATCCTCTAAATCTGAAAAATCTCTAATAAACAAGAGTGACTCAGAATCTCTTTTTGGTTGCATTTGCTTATATTTAGATTTCACTGTTTTGTTTTTCAGTTATCTTTCACTGAGTCAGTAATGATCCTATCTTTGTTTACAGTAACCTAGAGATAATTTGTATAATCCAGGCATCTTTTTCTATTTATAAGGAATTTATTCATTTGTCAGTGTTTTCTTTTCCCTGATGAAATCCCTCGTTATTTGACAGATTGGCATAATATTAAGCTGTTCTTAGTAGGATTTGAAACATTGTTCTTTCGTAAAAGATAGCTGATTCCAGACGTCATAAAATTAGGTATTACTACTGGCTCATAGAATTTCTCATGTAATATGGTTTCTTTTGCTGTTATGAATGCCTGCACCAAAAATCTGTGAAAAGTCAAAGTCTAGAGTTCCCCCCAGCACTGGTGGCTTTGATACTTTAGTCACATGAACCGGTTTTTTGTTGTTTTTTTTTTTTTCTTTTCAAACATCACTAAGAATGATATTCCTATTCTTGTGTGCATTTACTTGCATTTTTCTGCTTGTTATTTTATTCTTTAAATGGGTTGATAAATAGGAACGTCACCTCCTTGCACAGGGCTCTATCACCTCTCCCTGCAATCTTTTTGTTTCTGTTGGAAACTGTGGTAGAATTTGATTTAGTTATGCAGGTAATTTTCATTTTGTTTTTTCTCCCCGTTCCTTTTATAACTTTTTAATATTTTCCCAAGATGCAACCACTTGTTGCTTTTTTTCAATTATATAGGCTAAAGTCCCTTTTCTTAAGATATTACCTTGATTATTTATTTCCATTAGTGAGGAGTAATGATTCATCATTTTGGAGGGTTGTTCCACTTATAATTTGAAAAGTCACTTTGGCTTTATATGACACATATTAAAATTTTTAATTAATTCATTTATTTGGCTGCACTGAGTCTTGGTTGTTTTGTGTGAGCTTTCTCTGTTTCAGGTGAGTGAGGCTACTCTGGTTGTGATGCTCAGGCTTCTCATTGCGGTGGCTTCTCTTGTTGCAGAGCGCAAGCTTTAGGTGCTAGGGCTCAGTAGTTGTAGCACACAGGCTTAGTTACTCTGTGGTATGTGGAATTTTCCCAGACCAGGGATCAAACCTGTGTCCTCTGCATCAGTGGACTGATTCTTATCCATGGCACCACCAGGAAAGTCCAAGACCATGCTTTTGTTTACATTATCAATGTCATACATATTAAAGGACATTTTAAAAGGCTTATAGCATAATTTTGATGTTTCCCTATCAGCAGTTTGTATCCCAGTTTTAAAAATCTATAGCTTATTGTGAAGCATATTATTTTTAAAATATAGCAGTTTTTAGTCTATATGCACATACTTTAAAATTATATTTATTTAAATTCTTTCTATAAGTTGATTTAAACATATAGTTCTTCTAATTAGTTTTCTCTCAAATTAGTCTTAAGAAGTACTAATTAATGAGTCTAGTGTATCATATTAATTTTTTAACTTACATAACAATTTTGTTTTTATATAGAGAACATATTTCAAAAAGACTTTTTCTGAGTTTTCATTCAATATTTTCAGCTAAACCTCCTATAACACCTAGTAATTTATTCAGTTAAATATAGTGGACCTATTACTTTAGACTTATTATAATCTTTGTTACCACCATGTAAATAAAACATTATGGTTCATAATTCTGAATCTGGATTTCTTTTTAGACATTAATTGGATTTACAGTAGCTTCATGGAATCTATCTTCATAAGACTGTTTTTCTTTGAAATGTCATTTTCTTTTGTGTCCAATACAACAAAATGTTGTTACAGCATTGTTAAAATACTTGAAGATATATGAAACTTATTTAAGGCCTCGTAATATTTGTGCACAAAAACAGTGGTCTCTCTCTCACAAACACACACACACACACACACACACACACACACACACACACACACGACTGGTTCAGCAGCAGCAGAACATCTTTTTCTGTTGGACAAAATTCCAACTCTTTGATTTGGTGGCTTGAATTTCAGCATCATTCCCCAGGTTTTTATTTTATTCTTCATGCTGGCTCACCATCAATTTATAGTATTTTGTTTGTTAGATATATATGTTAGGTAATAAATTGCTGACTGGATATGACTCATGCTTATATCTTGCTATGTTGCTTTGGAATTTTAAAAATTAATGATATTCTGTTAAATATTCGTGAATTTCTGTTTCTTTCTCTGAAAAGAGGCAGTGCAAATTTTGTGTTTGACTTCTGAATACTTTTTAAAAAACAAAAAACATCTTCTTATTTGCTAATAAAATTTCTTGTAATTCCTCACCATTAATTCAAAGAATCATGGAGTTGGAACAGGCCTTTAGAAGGATTGAAGGATACCCTCTGATGTTGAAATTTCCTTCTTTGATATCCCTCTCTCTTGTTCAGCAATTCCATCTATCCTTTTAGAATAATACTGAGCAATGAAATCACTAGTAGCTCTTACTCTTCATTTTGTTCCCTTCTTTCCCCTCTTCTGTAGAACTCTCCAGTATTGAAAAATAGATCATTTCTGGTGTTCTGGAAACATAGGCAGCTCCTACTGGTGATGAGAATGAGAGAAAACGAATATGTATTTTAGAAAATGAAGGTAATGTCAATAGTAATGACTTTTTAAAGGAATCACAAAAAAAGATAAAGAAAGTGGAGTCAGACTGCTAAAAATGTGTTGAGAGACAACTGCGTCACGACTTGACAACTGAGTCAGGGAGGCAAGAGACAGAACCTGAAAAGATAAGAAGATAACATCAACACCATCCTAGTCATAAACTTCTAACAGTCAACATTTGGAGGGAGGCAGAGAGCAAGGTGTATAGTGTATTATTTCCAAAAGTAAAATAGCTTTATAAAATATAATAAAGCTATACAACATAGCTTTATAGTGTTTTTCTGTAACACTGCCACTGAGGAAGTCCTTGAAAAGTTCTAACACGTGGAAGGATAAATGAAATGATCCCTTTTTAAAATTTGTTTTACTCAATGTGAACTTATTGACACGGACCTTCATATTCACTTGATTTCATCCTCCCAATACTTTTTATTCCCCCTCTCTACAACATACTCATCTTTCTCAACCTTGAGTTATCATTCATAGTAGTTTTCAAGAACCTATTTTTGAGGTTGGGTGAGACCATGTAGAACTAAAGTGATAAATGAACTGCCAACCCATTTACTGGTCCCACCTATATTTGCCCATTAATTGTCTGTCAACAAGTCCAATAAGATAAAACTACAGTTGAATTTATTATTGCCGGAATATAAATAGGTGTATTCTTGGTACCATATTTTGCAAAATGTTTACTTAATTCTTTCTCTCCAAAAAGGTCAGTGTTTGCATATTAGTGTAGCCAAAAAATCACTTACTAGTATTCCCCAAATAATAGATGTAATTAAGGAGGTCTGTCAGAACCAAATTGATGATGTATTTTAGCTGAAGACATACCCTGCCTGAACTAGATGGATGTTTTTAGAGAATGCTAGTAGCAGGGAGAAAGGGAAGAGGAAGGTGGCTTTTTTTAATCTAATGAAAATGTATCATTTACTGTGAATACCTTGAATTGCCTGGTTATTATTAACTTTCATAGAACTTCAGTTGCTTTGGACTTTATAATTTCTTACTGAAGCCAGATCATTTAGACAAGTTGCAGGAGGGCTAAAGACAAGGCTTAACCTGGTGGACAAAATTTAGAATAACCTATGGTTCTTTGTTTTTGAAAGTGACTTGGCCATACTCAATAAGGGACTCTGAGGCTGTTTACCACAGAAACATAGAATAGCTACAAAAAAGAAATACAGAAAAGTTATCCCAGATCCACTAAAAGAGTGATCTGGAATAAATCTAATAATGGTTCTGTTACTAAGAATAGCTTGAATATGCTCCAGCTAAGATTATTACTTTTATAAAAACAGTTGAGAAAACTGGTCCATGAATTGCATGATGAGAGCTCTTGTTGTGCTGAAGAAATTGGAAACTTTAGAGAAGCAAACATAGGCTAGAAGTATTTTTAATTCTTTGAATATTTTCTGTTAAGATTTTATGAGGTTTTATTTTATTCTGTAATTTCTTGCTGTAATTTGTTTTACTCAGCCATATATGAAACTTGTGAATTAAAAAAATTCCTAAGTCACTATCAGATCAGAATAAATGGGATCTTGAGGGCTATGAAATTGCATACTGCTAATGGTATGAAAGCAATCACCGGTAAAAGTTTAGATTGAATTTAATTCCATAGCTCAGGGAATTTTTAGATAGCATATTTTCTTCCTGTAAAAACTGCCATATTTTAAACTTGAGAGTGCAGTAATACTTTAAGAAGGCAATTTTTTTTGTAGAAAAAATTGAGTTAAAACTGTAAATTTTGTATCCCAGTATTGAACCATATTTCATGGATTTTAATGTGATTAGGCTTATAGAACATTATTCAGAAGCAAGACTGAGGTTTTTAGGATAAACCCTGATATCACAGAGGCTTTATTATGTAAATGGTACAGAAATACTAGAAAGCATATAGAGCAAAAAGAGAACTTAGAAGTAATGTGAAGAAGGGTCAGAAGTAGACCATCATGGCATTTTACTTTCAGTGAGAAACCTGATAAACTGCAAGAGTGGAAAACGTGAGGCAGAAATGATATGAGGATGTATTAGGTAAGGCTTCCAAAACTACTGAAGATTTTAGTTTTAAGTATGAGACCATATAAAAAAAAATCCAACCAATAAAAATAAATGGAAAAAAAATAAAAACAAGGAAGAAGTTTTAGCAACTTACATGACTAATGTTAGAGATACCTATGTCCATTATCTAGAAGTCTGTGTTTTTAATCATTAAAGAGTAATATGTAGAGGCTGAATTCTTTTGTGACCTATAGCATTTTGTGATTTACAGAGTTATTGGTTATTCTTAAAATAGTGTTCCTAAGGAAACACTAAACTGTGTTCCGGTGACTTCTGTGTTAAATATGTTTAAATAGTTTCTAATTTACTGAAAATTGATCATTCTTTTTAATTTAGTTTTTATTAATACCAGTAGTAATTACACTGTTACTCTCAAGCAAAATTACCTGGCTTAGACATTAAGAGAGTTAGGTGCAGTAGTCCTCAGAACAGATGAGAAATTTCATGCAGCATAGGGAGATTACAATTTTTAAATCCTTCATCGTCATAAAGTATACTAAAGAGAAAAGCTGGGTGCCTCACCTAATCACTGTAAAACACTATACTTAATTACTAGAAACACTAATAAATATGCCAAATCTTAAGTAATTTTTAAAAAAAGGTAGAAATAAGGGACCGTAAGTTAGTACCTGATTAATTAGCTAAGTAATTTGCAATAATGAGCATAGAAAATCAGTAATAGAAAGATAGCTTTAGTGTCAAGTTGATGGAAATTTCCTTTAAAGAGGGAGCAGTATCTGAGCTAATTTTTGGTTGGCCAGGAGATGAGAGATAAACAGCAAAAGGCAGCTGAGGTCAGATAATAGAAGATCAAGAGTCTTGCCAAAAGACACGGGGACTTCATTCCATAGCTGTAAATCACAGAGGCAGACATACAGCCTCTGCTGCAGTTTCGAGATGGACTAGCTCCCTGTGAGGACGTTTGAGGAGCCCATGACTGTTGCTGTTATAAGCAGCACTAAGCCTGGGGGGGAATCAACTTTGGTCACAAACTGAAGATTGATGTTAACTTACTAGAGAAACCTCAAGTCTTCAGCAGCATGTGCATACAGAAAAAATATTAGGAGGGCTTCCATCTTAGGCACCTAAGAGAAACTTATGTATAGTTTTCTTTCAAGGTTTAGTAGTTGTGGATCATCATCCTTACTGGGTATAGCAGAGACTCTGATGTTTACCTATGTTTATTAGACTTTCCATTTTCAGAAAAAAATCTAAAGAGTATATGATATTGAATATATTATTTTTATTGTGAAGTACTTCTGGGCCTATTTATAAGAATTTTCGACACTGAAATGTTAGCACTCTATTTTATGTTATTTTTAGTAATTTATGTATGTGTAATTCTTGAGGGAAATGAATTATTAAGACCTTCTTTTTAAAATTTTGGCTTTATGTTTAAACAGAGCAAATGATGATATTAGAGGAGCTTCTCCCCCCCCCCCCCCCCCCCGCCCCACTAAGTTAAGGACAAAAATTTTTAATTTTGAGACTTTAAAGGCATGTTTCTAGTTATATATGAGGTTCTAAGTTAAATTTTCATTATAGAATATAACCTAGTTTTCTCTCTTTTTTGGCCACAATATATATTATATATATATATATATATATATATATATATATATATACATATGCAATAAAATCATTATATTGTATTGATTACCTATACAATTTACTTAGAAGGCTAGTAAGGCTTACCAAAATATATGATCCATAAACATTATCTTAGATTTAGCTATGTTGATGTATTGCTTAAGTCCTATTTACTCTAACTTTAAAGTTGCGTTTTACCAGTGGATCTTGAGATTATCTTTTAAGATTAGGAATATAACTTAGAACAAATTCAAGAGGTATTTTTATAAATGTTAATAATAAAATTCTGGTAGTAGTCACTGTTCATAAAGACTTAAAGAGCTGTTTTACAGGGATTGGAAACCTTTTATATTATAATCACCAGAGACATCTATAAAAATAGAAACTCTTTGGCCTTAGCCTAGTTCTTCTGAATCAAAATCTCTGGGCAGGACACCTGAGAATTTACATCTTAAAGTAGTACCTTTGGTCCTTAAGTGCATTATAATTTAAATTTACTGTAACTACCATTTACACTGTGCTTGGATTCATGTAATCTAAGATATTATAGGTTTGTGTATATTTGTGTGTATGATGAAAGTTTTGAAGTCATTTTAAGTATTGAGTAGTCCGATTAGCAAGTATCTTACTAATTTTCATAAACATCTGTAAGCAGTATTTTTTAAGTTAATGTCTTATTAGTTATCTGTAGAAATTAAGTCAGATAGTTGCAGTGAGATTGTTTCTTAGTAGAATATCCTTCCTTAATGCTTTTGAAAATTAGCAACAGCAGCAGCTCCATGTGATACCAATTAAAATCTGAATATTTAAGGAAGAGACTGTCTCCATACATTTAGAAGTGTCCCACATGTTTTTAATGTGTAGCTGCAATGAATCAGGGATACCCACTAATGAACAAAAGGAACAGTGATGTTCCTAGTCAAAAAATTATTGATTGATTTTGGAATCTGTAGTACTCAAAACCACATGCTAAAGGTATGGCACTGTGGCATCTAAATTCTGTTTCCCTAACTGCTTGTCTCAGGCTTATTTACACAATCAAAGGAAATCGAAATCAAAATTATTTCAACAAAGCATTTTTTCTGAATAATCCCAATTCTCTATTAGACTGCAGTTTCTTTTAAAAGGCCTCTGCTAAGCTTAACTAGGTTGATGTAAAGCACTGATTGGTCAGTTTAAGTGATAAAAGTTTGAATAATATTGACCTTTTCACCCAGACTTCCCTGGTGGGTCAGACGGTAATGCATCTCCCTACAGTGCGGGACACCCGGGTTCAGTCCCTGGGTCCGGAAAATTTTCTGGAGAAGGAAATGACAGCTCACTCCAGTATTTTTTTTTTCTTTTCTTTTTTTTTTTTAATTGGAAGCTAATTACTTTACAATATTGTAGTGGTTTTTGCCATACATTGACATGAGTCAGCCATGGGTGTACATGTGTCCCCATCCTGAACCCCCCTCCCACCTCCCTCCCCATCCCATCCCTCAGGGTCATCCCAGTGCACCAGCCCTGAGCACCCTGTCTCATGCATTAAACCTGGACTGCTGATCTATTTTACCTATGATAATACGCATGTTTCAATGCTATTCTCTCAAATCATCCCACCCTCGCCTTCTCCCGCAGAGTCCAAAAGACTGTTCTTTACATCTGTGTCTCTTTTGCTGTCTCGCATATAGGGTCATAGTTACCATCTTTCTGAATTCCATATATGTGCGTTAATATACTGTATTGGTGTTTTTCTTTCTGACTTACTTCACTCTGTATAATAGGCTCCAGTTTCATCCACCTCATTAGAACTGATTCAAATGCACTCTTTTTAATGGCTAAGTAATATTTCACTGTGCATATGTACCACAGCTTTCTTATCCATTTGCTTCCATGTGCGGGCTATTGTAAACAGTGCTGCCATGAACGTTGGGGTACATGTGTGTCTTTCAATTCTGGTTTCCTCTGTGTGTATGCCCAGCACTGGGATTGCTGGGTCGTATGGGAGTTCTAATTCCAGTTTTTTAAGGAATTTCCACACTGTTCTCCATAGTGGCTGTACTAGTTTGCATTTCACGAACAGTGTAAGAGGATTCCCTTTTCTCTGCACCCTCTCCAGCATTTATTATTTGTAGACTTTTTGATAGCAGCCATTCTGACCTGTGTGAGATGGTACCTCATTGTGGTTTTGATCTGCATTTCTCTGATAATGAGTGATGTTGAGCATCTTTTGATGTGTTTGTTAGCCATTTGTATGTCTTCTTTAGAGAAATGTCTGTTTAGTTCTTTGGCCCATTTTTTGATTGGTCGTTCATTTTTCTGGAATTGAGCAGCATGAGCTGCTTGTATATTTTTTAGATTAATTCTTTGTCAGTTGCTTCGTTTGCTATTATTTTCTACAATTCTGAAAGCTGTCTTTTCATCTTGCTGACAGTTTCCTTCATTGTGCAAAAACTTTTAAGTTTAGTTAGGTCCCATTTGTTTATTTTTGCTTTAATTTCCATTACTCTGGGAGGTGGATCATAGAGGATCCTGCTGTGATTTATGTCAGAGAGTGCTTTGCCTATATTTTTCTCTAGGCCACTCCAGTATTCTTGCCTGGAAAATCCCATAGACGGAGGAGCCTGGTAGGCTACAGTCCATGGGGCTGCAAGGAGTCAGACACGACTGAGCGACTTCACTCACTCACTTCACTTTTCATGAAGACAGACGATTTAGCTAATTGATTTCTATGGCTCTGACTTTTACAGGCAACTCAAGGGTAATCAAGAATATATTTTTGGTAATTATCCATTCTAAACAAGGAAAGTATTTTTTAGGGTAGGGCTATATTCCTATAGAACATAAGAATTAATGTGTTTAAAATTTTATTTCTTCAAAATGTTGATGAAAACTAGGTTAGCAAGATAAAATTGGTACTATAGAAAGTACTAAACTCTGTCGTTGTTGTTGTTTTTCAGGTACTAAGTCTTGTCTGACTCTTTGCAACCCCATAAACTACTACATGCCAGGTTTCCCTGTACTTCACTATCTCCCAGAGTTTGCTTAAATTCATGTCCACTGATGCTAAACTCTATGCCAGGGATCAAAATGTCAAAGTATGTTTCACAGGCCTTTCTGACTCTTCTAAAGGGAGAAATTTTTATTACTGTCTAATTGCATAAAACATGTCACACACATATGTCACACACAATAGACACCTCCCTTTGCCCATACTTAGAATTTTAAGATTTCCCTTAATATTTAAAATAAGTGAAAAAATATTTATAACCTCAAAGTCATGATATTTTCTTATGTTTTTCTTTTAGATGATTATTGAGGATATCAGTTTCTGCATGTGGGAAGTAGATATTGAAGGTTATCTGGTTTACAGACAAGATCTTTAAAAAATAGACACTGAAGGTAAGTAATGACTATAGCCTCATAAATAATCTAATTTAAATGGTTAGGGTTGCCAGATTATAATTTAACTTGCTAAACTTGCTTACTTTTTTGTCACTGGCCCTGATAACCACATTCATTCATATTCAGAAACAAATTGTTATGCCTTAATACCATCTTGGCAGAAAGTATCAGATTTCATTTATAATGAGCAGTTGATAAAGTTGATGTATTATGGAAGAATGCAAACTAATTAAAAAGAATGAAGAAGATATTAAGTAGCATCTATCAAAACTGGGTGCACAACTCAGAGTTAAACTTGAAAAAATAATGTTTCAGAACCTGCTATGCACTGTATTTTTTAATAATATTTATGTCCTTAACCATGTTAAAAGCTTGTTTTTTAACCACTCCAAAGAAAAACCCTGTGACAGTTTCAAACATTTATAGTATTACTTCTGAATACCTAACTTCTTTTTCACTATTTCTTGAGTTCCTGAAGTCTTGACCTAGGATATCCTTTCACTTACCATATTTTGTTCATGTCTCCCATGACTGCTTACATGCTTATGTTACAAGCAAATTCTGAATACATTTGGTACAATTTTGAGTGAGATAGAGAGTACAAAATGCAAAAAGGGTACTTTAAATAATTTTGTGTGGTGCAAGAGAGAGGTGACAGGGGTGTACCTATGGCTGATCCTTGTTGATGTGTGACAGAAAATGACAAAATTCTGTAAAGCAGTTATCCTTCAGTTAAAAACATTTTTAAAAATAAGAATTATTTTGTGGGTCAGATAGGTACAATGGAACCTTGGAGAGTATGTAACCTCTTAATGGGGCACTTCTATTTAGCTCTAAAACCCTTTCTAAGTGGGAATAAGAGACCAGTAATATCAAATCTCATGACTTTTTCCCATAAGAAACCAGAAATACAAAATTTGAAAAGTCCTAATTTTTCAGAAACAGCATAAAACTTTTCCTGTGACAGTATCCACTTTTGCTACTGTGTGAGTCAAATACAACAGTATACAACCTCTGGTGCAGGAATTATATTTCTTTGTTCTATATTTCTTTATTCTTGTAGAGTACAAGTACTTAGAGTTTATTTTTTCCTCCTTAATTTTCTGATTAGCATCTTAGTGATTTTTTGCTAGTTTTTTATGATAAACATTATTGTCAGAAATGACTTTTCTTGAAAATATAAATGATATTACTTATTTATAATTCATCTATACTTTTATGTGGTGAGTCGATTGCTTAGAATAGCTATTCAATTGTTTTCTGAATAGTTATGCAGTTATTTTTATAGTTCCTTTATCTCCATAGTCATAGATCCTTCTGACTTTTTTTAAAAGAGAGGTTCCCTTTTTACGGTACCATTTGCATAGAAAATAAGAGTTAATCACATTCCTTAGTTCAGGGCACACTGTCATCACTGGTCCATGGAAAGCACTTATTTTATTTGTGTATTTTCTTTTATTCTCATTTCCATTATCATGCTGCTGACCTGGACTCATTGGAAATCATTCTGATATGTAGTCTAATATCTGTTGCATTGTTCTCTTTTGTTTATATGTGTTTTCATAACATTATTATATATATATATATATATATATATATATATATTTTATCTTAAATGGAAAACTTCAAATAAAAAAGAAAAGGGAGCATAATATCATGAACTTTCATGTACCCATGTCTCAGCTTCAACAGTTACCTCATCGCTGAACTCATCTTAACTATATCTCTATCCTGCCTTCTCCCCCACTTATACACATGAAATTTTAATATGCATAAATGGATTGGGCTATGTATCTCGTAGTGCATTATTTTCATACATTATTGTATTTTGTTAGAAGATATTTTATTTAGGATTTTAGAATCTACATTCTTAAGTGAAATGTACTATACTTTTTCCTTCATTTTCCTTGTCTGGTTTTGCAATTAAGATTACACCAGCCTTATAAAATGAGATGAGCAACTTTTTACTCTTTTCTATTTTCTAGAATAGCTTTATATAGTATGAATTTACTGTTTATTTAAGTGTGCTCAAACTCATATGTAAAGTGTCTGGTTGAGAGATGTTTTTGAATGGTATTTATGTCTTTAATGCTTTTTGATCTATTTAAGTTTTCTCTTCAGCTTTGGGTACCGGTAACACCTGATGGTCTCCCCACCTACCAGTGTAGCCCAGACCCACTTTTCTTTTAGTCAGGAAATACTTGGACAGTCTCAGTGTCCACATCTAAGCCATGTAATAGTCACTTTCTTTTTGAACTGACCAGGAATGTTATGTTTTAACCCTCATCATTGGTCTGATCGGCCCAATCTTGCTTGACTTAAACTCCCACTGACACATACCTAGATTAATCCTGAGCTCCGTTAGTTTTCTACTATTCTATAACCAGAAACTTTGGTTAACAGTGCTCTTAACTGATGTCTTTACATTTCTTAAAACCTTTTACATACTGGTTTTGTGTCTCAAGGCTATATAAAAGGTAAATATTTTGAAAAAGACTAAGTAAGGTTATTATGTTCAGGGAAGGTAAGTTTTCAGAAAAAAATAGGCAGTCATCTAGTCTAGTGTCCTGTACAGTATATGCCAAGTTATAGTTAACTTTAGAAGATTTTCCTTATTTCCAGAGTTTGAAACTTTCTTATAATTATTTATTATTGGAAGAATAGTTAAAGGTATTTTCATTAACAAAAGCAAAAAATAAATAGAGAGCATAAGCAGAGAGTTCACAGATCCAGTAACAAAAGGAAATGATCAATAAACATAATAGTTTATATAATTTTTGATGCATTTTAATGTTTATACCTAAGATCTTATTTCAGTTTTTCTTACACACTTTCATAGTGTACTTTATTTCTTTTTAATCCTTTCTTACTTAAACTTTATATATCTACCATAAAAAGAATCTTACAGGGCCAAGATGTATAATGGATTTATAGGTCTTATTAAGAAATTTAAAGTTTAGGTTTTAACTATTCAAGAAGCCATTCATAGGTTTTGAACCTACAAATCACATGGAATGGATGTGCTTTGTGAAATTTAAAATATCTTTGGAAAACACAGCTATGACTTCAGTATTTTGTTTTCAAAGCAACTCTTTAAAAGCCATAAAATAATAGATTTGTAATTTTTACTAAAACTTTTAAAAATAATTTTAAAAGTCTATAAATTCAAAGGCAGTTCAAAACCTAAGAATTAATAGTTGGTAGCTACAACAAGGAAGATGCTGATTTTCTTAACATAAAAAGAGTGGCAACAATTCAATATGGGAAAGACAACCCATTTTTATAAAATTCTTAAACATATAGTTTATCAAAGAAGAAATGCAAATGACTAACAGACATGAAAAATTTCAGTTTCCCAGCCTCTCTGTTGCATTGTAGTAACATTTTTCTATTGATCAGTTGCTGCCTAATGCTGTTTTGCTATTTCTTTTCATTTGCTTAGAGTACCCTTGTTATCAATGCTGTGCTGGTCTTCCCGTTATTATTCATGACTGGATGTAATGGTTTTACCTGGCATGCACATGGGGTTGTGTGTGTGTGTATATGTGTTGGTGGGAAGGGTCTGGGGTATTGTTTCAAGTTTGCTTTCCAAGGACTAGGTTTCTCTGCTGCCACAGACACAAAGTGTTTCCTGTAAAAATAACTTGTTTGTGTACTGTGTGTGTAGCTCCTACCTCTTTCCTTTTCTACATCTAATTGGGTCTACTGGATTCTGCTGCCAACTCAACTCACCTGTTCCCATACCTGTGATTACAAACAAGGCCTGTGGCAACTTAGGGTGTGTTGTGTACCTTCAGGGCATACTTTTTGCCATCATTTCCTGAGATCCACGCCATGGTGTCCTTTACCACTACATCTCTCCTAAATTGCTTCTCTTCATTTATTCTCTCATGTGGCTCCTGGTAGGTCTCAGCTCCTTTTGCCTATTTCAGAGTATGGGCATTACAACTGAATCCTAATGTTACTGAAAACATATTGAATTGGTTTCTTCATAAAGAAAGAAAAGGAAACAGACAGGGAGGGATGGATAGGACACAAAGAGAAGGAGATGAGAGAAAATGAATAAAGCAATCAACTCTAGGAGCAAAACTAGTCCAGAAAGCAAGGACTCTGGAAACATGTTATAAAATGACAGAAGATGAGCTGGCCAAAACAAACTTCAATAGATACTTCAAATATAAAATGGAAAATAGCCAATAATGTGATGCTCAACATCTTTTTTTCTAATTCTTAGAGAATTGCACGTCAAAACCACAATCAGGTATTACCTCACACCAGTCAAAATGGCCATCATCAAAAAATTTACAAGCAATAAATGCTGGAGAGGGTGTGGAGAAAACTCTCTTGTACTGTTGGTGGGGATGTGAATTGATATAGCCACTATGGAAAACATTATGGATATTCCTTAAAAAACTAAGAATAAAACTACCATATGACCCAGCAATCCCACTACTTGGTATATACCCTGACAAAATCATAATTGAAAAAGACACACATACCCCCATTGTTCATAGCAGCACTCTTTACAGTAGCTAGGATGTGGAAGCAAGATGCCCATCAACAGATGAATGGATAAAGAAGATGTAGTACATACATACAATGGAATATTATTCAGCCATAAAAAAGAATAAATTTGAGTCAGTTCTAGTGAGGTGGATGAACCTAGAGCCTATTATAAGGAGTGAAGTAAGTTAGAGAAAAACAAATACAGTACAACATTAACGCATGTATATATGGAATTTAGAAAGATGGTATTAATGAACCAATTTGCAGGAAAGCAATGGAAATGCAGATATAGAGAACAGACTTGGGGACACAGTGGGGGAAGGAAGGAATGAGAGGAACAGAGAAGATAGCATCAACATATGTATGCTGAAAAGTGAAAGTCACTCAATGGTGTCTGACTCCTTGCAACCCCATGGACTGCAGCCTACCAGGCTCTTCCATCCATGGGATTTTCCAGGCAAGAGTACTGGAGGGGGTTGCCATTTCCTTTCCATATATATATATATATATATATATATGCTGCCATGTGTAAAATAGATAGATGGCTAGAAGTTGCTATGTGACACAGGGAGCCCAGCCCGCCACTCTGTGATGACCGAGAAGGGTAGGATGAGGGGAGGGGAGGGATGGGATATTTGTATAATTACAGCTGATTCATGTTGTTGTACAGCAGAAACTCATATAACATTGTAAAACAATTTTCCTCCAAGTAAAAAATAAATTAAGAAAAAGATGAAACTGGAAAGAACAGAAGAGTGACTAGATATTATGGAAAGTACTTTTAAGGATACAAAAGATTAAAAGGAGAAGAATGAATAAAAGAAACCAAAAAAATAATTAAATAATTATAGAGAAAATTTTGTGTGCTAATATGTGAAAGTAGGTAAATTGAGATAGACACTAAAGAAAAAGAGAATAAATATTTAAAGATAAAATTTAGCATCTTTTGTTAAATAGAAGATAATTTGAATCCACATCTGGAAAAGGCCATGGGAAATTAACCTAGAACATAGCTTCATGAATTAACCAAGCCACAGCTTCATGAACTTACAGACTTCAGGCATGAAGAATGATTAAATTACCGATTGGAAGGTAAAGGGAGAAAATGTTTGGTCTTCTCCATTATTTATCCACATCAACTTTTAGGGCCAGTTGACAGTGGAGTAACATCTATAATCATATAGAAATAAAAGCATTTTGTATTTTTAATTCTAAGTGTCTTTGGGTATAAAGACTACAGATAGTTTTGAACTCAAAGAATATTGTTTTGAAAGAAATTAGAAGATGAACTACTGCCACTTACACCCCAGAAAGATGAGCAGTGAGCACTGAAAGGATTTAACTATAGAATACAGATGAGAAAAAAAATGGAAACACTGTATTCTATTCCCTTAAAATAGAAATGACATATTACCTTGACCTCTTTTCTCTCCTTTTCTTCCTGGGTTTTGCAGTTTAAGTTTGTTGATTTCCACTTCTTTTAATACTTGTAAGTCAAAGAATGTCCATGAAGGTTCAAATAATAAAAGTATAAGCAGAGTTTAACAGTACAGAGGAAAATACTAAAAAATAGTAACTGAAATACAGTGAAGGAAAGAAAGAAAAGGATAGAGTAACAGGAAATATGCTAATATCTTTATTGCTTGTAGAAGTCAACTAATAGATTTTGAATAGAGAAATTAAAAAGTTGTATAAATTATATAAGTTAATAAATACAGAGTTTCATAAAGTTATCATTATAAGATCATAACTACTGGAACAAAGATATATACAGAGAAACTACACATGAAGAAAAATGAGGTAAGTAATGTTAAAATATTTTCTTCTAAAAGAAAAAATCCCTAAAACAAGTTAAAGTATTAAAAAGAGTGAAAAGCAATTAGATGCTAGATGTCACAATTACCATTTAACATTGTACTGAAAAGAATCAGCCAAGAGAAAACATTAATGGCAATGGGTTTTTTGCTTGTGTTGGTATTTTAGAAAGTGGATTTTGAACTAAATCACAGAGGAAAATGCCATATGCAGGTAACACAGTAAATTGCTTTTAAAATGTTGAAAACTAAAGGATAAAAAATTAAGCCGGATAAAGGCAAGCAACATTCAAAAAACTAAGCTTGTGGCATCTGGTCCATCACTTCATGGCAAATAGATGGGGGAAAAGTGGAAACAGTGACAGATTTCATTTTCTTGGGCTCCAAAATCACTGTGGATGGTGACTGCAGCCACAAAATTAAAAGATGGTTGCTCCTTGGAAGAAAAGTGATGACAAACCTAGATAGCATATTAAAAAGGAGAGACATCACTTTGCCGACGAAGGTCATTATAGTCAAAGCCATGGTTTTTCCTGTAGTCCCCTATGGATGTGAGAGTTGGACCATTAAGAAGTCTGAGTGCTAAAGAATTGATGCTTTCAACCTGTGGTGTTATAGAAGACTCTTGAGAATCTCTTGGACTGCAAGGATATAAAAATAGTCAATCCTAAAGGAAATCAGCCCTGAATATCCATCAAGAAGGACTGATGCTGAAACTGAAGCTGCAATACTTGGTCTACCTCATACAAAGTGTTGACTTACTGGAAAAGATCCTGAAGCTGGGAAAGATTCAGGGCAAGAGGAGAACGGGGTGACAGAGAATGAGATGGTTGAATGACATCACTTTTTCAATGGACATGAGTTTCAGCAATCTCAGGGAGATAGTGAAGGACAGGGAAGCCTGACATGCTGCAATTAATGGGGTCACAAAGAGTTGGACATGACTGAGCGACTGAACAACAACAAAGGCAAGCAAATACTTAATGTCAGACCAGATGAATCAGCTCAAACATCAAATGAAATGAAGAAAGTCATTTTTAATACAAAAAATGCAGTTCACAATGAAGATGTAGCAATTACAAATATCTACAAACCAAATAATAACATGGCGCCAACATTTACAAAGCAAAAACAACGCAGGGCCATGGGAAAATAGTCAAAAACACACTAGACTTGGAATGTTTATTCATTCTCTCAGTCCAAAACAGGTCAGCCAGGCGTGGGGGTGAGGGAAGAATGAGGAAACATTGAAAGCATTTGCACAAATCAGGACCTTTGCAAGATGCCCACTGTCATGACTATTATTTATCATTGTGATGAGGGGAGAAGCCAAAAGAAAAATATGAGAACTTTGAAAAGAAATTTAGATAGATGAAGTGAAAAGCTCTATGTGCAGATCATATGATTATATACCTAGAACTGCCATCCAGTGGATTTTACTTAATCAACTGATGGACTACTAGAAATAATAGAATTCACTACATTATTGTACTACAAGATCAATGTGTCCATGTAGGTAATTTTCATGTATAACAGTAATTTTAGATTAAGCCCTAGTGCCATATTTTGCCTACATATATTTTTTTATGTGCCACAAACCTAAGAATATTGTTTATTATTTTCCTATGACTTCTATAACAATTATCACAAATTTAGGGGTTAATACAACAGATTTTTATTCTCTCACAGTCCCAGATGCCAGAAGTGTTAAAGCAGTGTCACTGGGCCCAAATCGAAACCAAGGACTGTTATCCCTCCGAAGGTTCTGGGGGGATCCCTTCCTCACCTCTTCAAGCTTTTGGTGGCTGCTAGCATTCCTTGGCTTATGGCCACAGCATCACTTCAACTTTGGGCTCCATGGCCACATTGCCTCCTCCATTTCTGTGTGTCTGATTTTCCTTTATAAGAACTCTTGTAATTGCATTTAGGGCTCACCTGGATTAATCCAGGACAGTGTTCTCACATATTTTAGTTACATGTTTTTTATAATTTAATTCTCTCACAGAAACCTAGTTGAAAAAGGCTTTATTGGTGTTTGAAATGACAAATTGAACAGGATTATAAACTTCAGCAGTAGTTTTAATAAGTGGAAGAATATTGAAAATGTAAAGATGGCATCTCCTATCAGTGGGAAAAGATGTATTGCTTAATACATTTTGAGACAACTGCACAGACATCTGGAAAGCAAAGCTGAATCCATATCTCACACCACATGCCAAAGTATATTATAAATGGATCAGATACTTAAATGTAAAATATTACATCACAGAAGTACTCAGCAAACACAGGAGTTTTTTTTTTTTTCTTATGACTTTAAAGTAGAAAATCTCTTCAAAACAAGATCTAGAAGCCATAAAACGACATGATTAGTAAATTTGATCACATTTTTCAACACGCACACAACCAAACTCAAAAGACAAACTACAAATATTAAAAAACAAGTTTGTAATTCTTACTGAAGTGGCTAATTTTTTAAAAACTTTTATTATAGTTGATTTACAATGTGTTCATTTCAGATACATGGCAAGGTGATTCAGATATATATACATACACACACACGTATATATATAATGTTCTTGGTGGAGTATAAATTGACACAAATCATATGGAGGGTAATTGGCATATATAAGTTTTATATAGCAAAGTGAGTCAGTTTCATAGAGATACAGATATATTCTTTTTCAAATTCTTTCCCATTATATATTATTACAAGATAGTAAATATTGCTCCTGCTGCTATACAATAGGATCATATTATTTTTAATCTATTTTACATATAGTGGTGTGTATCTGTTAGTCTCAAATGCCTAATTTATCCTTCCTCTTCTTTGCTCTTTGGAAATGATTAATTTTTTTCTATGTCTCTGAGTCTGTTTCTGTTTTATAAGTTCATTTGTATCATTTTTTAGATTCTACATATAAGTGGTATCACATGATATTTATATTTCTTTTTCTGGCCTTCAGTTAATATGATGATCTCTAGGTCCATCCATATTGCTGTAGATGGCATTATTTTGTGACCGAGTAATATTCCTTTGTGTGTGTGTACCACATCTTCTTTATCCATTCCTCTGTTGATTGACATTTGCATTGCTTCCATATCTTGCCTATTGTAAATAGTGCTTCTCTGAACATTGCAGTGCATATATCTTTTTGAATTAGACTTTCTATCTTTTCCAAATACATGTTCAGGAGTGGGATTGCTGGATCACATGGTAACTCTATCTTTAGTTTCTTAAGAAACTTTCATACTGTTCCCCACTGGGGCCACATCAGTTTACATTCTTACTAACAGTATAGGAAGTTTCTATTTACTCCATACCCTCTCCCACATTTATTAATTATAGGCTTTTTAATGATGGCCATTCTGAACAGAGGTGATTTCTCATCATAGTTTTTATTTGCATTTCTCTAATAATTAGCAACTTTAAGCATTGTTTCATGTGCTTATTTGCCATCTGTATGTCACCTTTGGAAAACATCTGTATGCCTTCTTTCTCTTTAGATCTTCTGCCCATTTTTTGATTGAGTTGTTTGTTATTATTTAGTTGCATGAACTGTTTGTGTGTTTTGGAAATTAAGCCCTTGTTGGTCACATCATTTGCAAATATTTTCTCTCAGTTCATAGGTTTTCTCTTTGTTGTTTATGGTTTCTTTTGCTGTGAAAAAGTTTGTAAGTTTGATTAAGTCCCATTAGTTTATTTTTGCTTTTATTTCTTTTCCCTTGGGAGATTGACTTAAGAAAATATTGCTACAATTTATGTCAGAGAATGTTTACCTATGCTGTCTTATGAAAAATTTATGGTATCATGTCTATTAAGTCCTAAAGCCATTTTGAGTTTATTTTTGTGTATGGTGTGAGAGAGTATTTGAATGTCATTAATTTACATGTGGCTGTCCAACTTTCCAAACACCAAAGTGGCTGGTTTTTTTTAACTAAACCTATAAATACAAGAAGATAAAAACTTTGCTATCAGACAAATGACAGAGTACATAAACTGGCTGTTTACAGAAAAAAGAAATACATGCCTCTTAAGCACATGAAAATTTCAACTTCACTCTTAATAAAAGCCATTGTGAAATACTACTTGTCACATGTTGGGATTTCCCAAATTCTTAAAATTGGATATAATAGTTTTGCTGAAGAAGGAGGCATTATTTTATGTTTCTGGTGGAATGTAAATTGACACAAATCATATGAAGGATAATTGGCAATATCTGTCAAAATTAGAAAAACACATTTTCCATGGGCCTAGTTAATTACTTCTTGCAGTTTATCCACTGATACATTACTTTTGAGACAGGTAGAAAGTTATTCTTAGCAATGTTTAATACCAAATGTTGGAGAAACCTAATGTGCATCTATATAGGACAAATTTAACTGTGAGATAGCCAGATGAAATATTATGCAGCTATTAAAAACAAACCAGGAAACTTGTTATTTCTAATAAAGAAAAATCTTCATGGTCTATTCAGTTTTTCAAGTTATACTTAAAAGTACAACCTTACCGATGCCTAACAGTACATATTGTATAATAGGGGACAGAATGTTCATTTATATATGCTTATTTACGCAGAAAAATCACTTCAAGGACACACAAGGAAATAATATCAGTGATGACATTATCTCATGGGGATTGAATAGGAATTAGAGAGCCAGAATGGGAGATAAAGTTTACTATAAAATATTTTAAGCTCTTAAAAATTATTAAAATAAATACCTATCTTAACTACTTTTATTAAATGAGTAAACTTTTTTCTCAAATATTTATTGAGGGCCTGCTTTGTGCCAGCACTGTTTTAGGTTTTGGGATTAGTGAACAAAACATAAAAATCCGAACCCTTATGGAGCCTACATTCAAGTGGTGGGAGAGAGACATTTGAAAATAACCATGTGCTATGCTTAGTCACTCAGTCATGTCCCACTCTGCTACCCCAAGGACTGTAGCCCACCAGGCTCCTCTGTTCATTGGGATTCACCAGGCAAGAATACTGGAGTGGGTTGCTATGCCCTCCTACATGGGATCTTCCCAACCCAGAGACTGAACCCAGGTCTCCCGCATTGCAGGTGGATTCTTTATCATTGAGCCACCAAGGATGCCCAAGCTATCAGATCTCTGTGTCTGTGTATTATGGATGTCTATATGTGTATGCTGCTGTGCTGTGCTTAGTCGCTCGAAAATAATCATAATATATACATAATGTTGTACCTCAGAAAATAACATGTGTTATTAGGAAAAAAACAAAAAGCATAAAACAGGGTAAGTTGTATTGGCAGTGTCAGTGGAATTAGGAGGAGGTGTTGCAACACTAAATAGGATTAGCAGGATAAGTCTTATTAAAAAAGAGAAGATTGAAGGAGAGTCATACAAGAAGCAAGGGAGTTAGTCATGTGGATATGTGAGGAAAGAATGTTCTGAGGTAGGGAGAACAACCAGTGTAGACTCATTGAGAAAAGAACATGTCAGATGTTTTAAATGAAAGAGTTAGAGGCCAGTGTGTCCTGAGCAGAGGAATAGTGGTAGATATGGGGCCAGAAAGATAATGATATCAATCAGACTTTGTCTTAGCAGAGGAGTAATATGATCTGACAAATTTTGAAAAGCTTGCTCTGATTTTACCTGTCACATGTATTACAAATAGGCTGATGGGGCATAAGAGTAAAGCTGGGAGGTAATTTGGAAATAATTGTGCCTTAGACCAGGAGTTGAAGTGATGAGAAGTCATTGGATTTTGGATATAATTTGAAATTGTCAGCTGGATTCCTGACAAACCAGACGTGGAGTGCGAGATAGAGGACTCAAAGAAGAGAAGGTGTTATCTAGGAAAATGGGAGCCTGAATGGACTCGAAAGTTATACTGATTGGCTGAAAGTGTTAAGAGCCCACTTGAGTTCTTCCTGAATTTAAAAGTGAGTCATGGGTTTTTCTCCAGTTAATTCAGCTGCATGACTTAGGTCTCATCCCTTCCAAAAAGTAGATCTCTGTGGAATAATGGAAGGATACCCTTGTTAAATTTGTTTTTTTTTTTAAGTGAATTAAAAGGAATGCATGTATGTTGATTTATGTTTATACAAAATGTAGATAAGTTTACCCCAAGGTTTAGCTGAACATGGTTTTTATATGTTAATTCTAGACATAAATGCATGAGCATCAAATGATCCTTAATAAACCATGTTTCTTATTTTTACTGTATTTTAGCAGGTGACAAATATAAAATAGGTCTCAATTTAAAAATTAAGATGAATAGAGAAGGATGGACTGGGAGTTTGGAATTGACATGTACACATTGCCATGTTTAAAATGGATAACCACCAAGGGCCTACTGTATAGCAAAAATAAATAAATAAAAATAAAATAAAAATTGAGATGACAGACCAGTAATGAGCATTTTAAAGGCAGGAATACATTTTAGAGTGCTTTCTTATTTAATCTTTTTTAAAAATTAAGCCTATATTATGAAATTTAAAAGATAAACATGATACTTATTTTCAACCTAACATAGTATATAAAATTGTTTATATGGATTTTATGTGTTTCTAATTATTTGTTTACTTAAATGCTTAAAACTTTTAGTGTGCAAAACTTTATGAGACTATGAAACAGATACTTAAGAAAATATCAAGAGAGTTGAAAGAATTAACAGCCAGATTAAACATCTAGTGAACACAGCTGGTAAGAAAACATAAAAGGTGGGGGAGTTGAAAATGAAAGGAGACAAATATCAAAGACTGAATCAAACATATACAGGAGATTGTGGGTTACCACAATCAATAGCACAGAGGGAATGTGTGTAGGATACTTCTAGAAGCAGTGTAAGGCTTGACGTTGGAACAATAGTTAGACATTGAATGAATACACCATGTACCATGTGATAGAGAATCTTCACTTGACTCACTATACCAGCTCTCTTCCAAATTCTCTGTATGAGCTACTTCCAGGAAATATACAGAAATAGGTCAACAAAGGGACTCTAATAGTGGGTACTAAGTTACTATCTGTATTTAGTGAGAGTCAAATATGTAGCATTCTTAGATTTCAATCATTGAACACTGTGACTAAGAATAAGATTTATAATGAAGCATATGAATGAATAAAAGGATACAATTTATCATTTAGTATATAATAATATATTGTGTTTCCATGAGTAGAGTTAATACAAGTCTATAGTGGCAATTCTAAAAGGAAAAAGATTCAGAAATACAAAAGGTTTGTTTTCCCTCAGTACATTTTGGTGGTAAAACCTGACTCACCACTTATGTTCATTGAGAATTTAAAAGTTCTTTATAAAAAACAACAAAACAAAAACAAAAAAGCTCTTTATGACCATGTACCAAATAAGAGGTTAATATCCAAAATATTGGAAGAACTCAATACAACTCAATATTGAACCAAAAAATGAACAGTGTGATTTAAAAATTGGCATAGGACCTGAATGGGCTTCCCATGTGGCACAGTGGTAAAAAATCCACCTGCCAGTGCAGGAGACGCAAGAGACAGGGGTTCAATCCCTTAGGTGGAAAGATCCCCTGGAGTAGGGAGTGGCAACCCACTCCAGTATTCTTGCCTGGAAAATTCCATGCACAGAGGAGCCTGGCTGGCTACAGTCCATAGGGTCGCAAAGAGTCAGATAAAACTGAGCGCGTGTGTGCGCGCACGCGCGCGCGCACACACACACACACACGTACACGCACATAGGACCTTAATAGTCATTTTTCAAAAAGACATGGGTGGCCAACAGGTACATGAAATGGAGTTTAGCATCACTAATCGTCAGGGAAATGCAAATCAAAACCACAGTGAGGTATCACCTCATACCTGTAAAAATGGCTGTTATCAAAAGCAAACAAACAAAGAAACAAAAAATAATAAAGAAATAATGCCTTGGCAAAGATGTGGATAAAAGGGAACCCTGTGGTGGAATGTAAATTGGTACATCCATTATGGAAAAAATTAAAATAGACCTAACATATGGCTCCACATCTGTGTATATATCCCAATTCTGGAATATATTGGAAGGAAATGAAATCATTACCTCAAAGTGTACCTGCACACCCATATTTACTGCTGCATCATTCACAAATAACCACAACATGGAAACAACATAAGTGGTCATCAGTGAATGAGTGGATAATGAAAATGTGATATATATATATGAAAATGTGACATATTACATGGCACATAAAATATTTATGCATAAATATAGATACATGAATATTATTGTCATTTTTTTTTAAAAAAGGAAATCTTGCCATTTGTGACATGGATGTACCTTGAGAGCATTGTGCTTAATGAAATAAGTCACACAGGGAAAGACAAACACTGCAAGATCTCATATGTAATATGGAATCTTTAAGAAAAAAAGCCAGACTCGGGGAAACAGATTAGAAGGGTGATTGCCAAGGGCTGGGAAGTGAGGGAAATGGGGAAAGGGTACAAATGGTTGAAGGGTACAAATTCCCAGTTATAAGCGGAATAAATTCTTGGGAACTAACATTTAGCATGGTGCTTATAGTTAACAGTAGTGTATTATATACTTGAAAGTTGCAAAGGGAATAGATCGTAAATGCCCTGACCTTAAACACACACACAAAATATAATTAGGTGATGTGGTGGATGGGTTAACTAACCTTACTGAGGTAATCATTTTGCACTATGTGTATCAAATCGTCACACTGTACAGAAATATATCAATTATATCTCAACTAAGCTGGGGGAAAGAAACATATCCTCTAAGTAAAAAAAAGTTACTTATTATATGAAATTATTTATGTTGTATGTTTATGTCAGGGTGAATATTCACAACAGAGAATATGAATGTCTTTGATTATGAGCTGCTAGCTAGACACCATTGGCTGGTATTAGAGGTAAAACTCAGTAAATGCATCAAATTAACCTTTATAAAGCTGAAAAACTTCAGTTTCACTTTTCCCCAAGAGTTTCTAAAAGAAAATTATAATGGTATTCATCTAGAGAGACATAAGGCTTTTGTTTCTCTCTTTACAACCTTCAGTGCTCTTTGAATTTTACCAGTGTAATTGATTACTCTAATATTTTAAATTAACCTTAGAAATAAACATATGGTAGACTGTCTCGTAAGCTATGAAGAAAAGCTCAGTTTGCTCTGTACTCTATGACTTGACCTTTAAGTGTAGTATTCTCAACCAAGAGCCCAGGGAAAGGGGTGCATAGTGTGCTCTAGAGTGGGTGGGATGGACTGTGTAAGTTTGGGTCTTGGGCGGAGTTTTAAAATATGAGGGAGTAGGGATGGCTAGAGAACAAGAAAAGCAATGAAGAGCAAACCCAAAGGAAGGGTGATACTAGATGAAAATACAAATAGTGTCTAACGTGTTTGCATGGAGCTTCTTGCTAATTGTATAAATCTGTTTATTTTTACTTTATATTATGCAAATATAGCTTAATGTCTGTGTATGGGACTTGAAATTCTGCAGTGTAGAGTTAATAGAACTTCCCTCGCTTTATTCCTCATTAATGAATTAATCAATGAATTTTAAATAGCTAGCATGTTGTACAATTGTGAAGACATGAAATAAAGACATTGTACTGTGTTTTTACTTCACCTGTTAACTACTTTACTACCCTTAAATTATAAGACTTCATTTCTCCTAGGTGAAATGTGTGAAGAGAAACAATTTTGTGATCTTGCTGTATACCTAATTCTTGTTTTACTTTCTAGCTGTCAGTTAGTTATCTTAACCTGTCTACCAGTATCACTTAACTACTGGTTATTTTTACAGATTCTTTTGTGTATTTGTCACTTATATAAACTCTTTATTTCCCAGCTTTTCTCTTTAATTATTGCTTTACTTAGAAAATTTAAACCAAAACTTTTAATAACAAATCAAGTACTTTAATGAAGTATGTGTCATGTCCGACTCTTTGAATCCTGTAGGTTGTATAGCCCATCAGGCTCCTCTGTCCATGGGAATTCTTCAGTCAAGAATACTGGAGTGGGTCACCATGCCCTCTTCTTCATGAAGTATAAAGTTAGTAGAAACAGTGTCACCATGTGCCTCTGTTCTAGAAGTTATAGTAAAAAAAATTATTTAAAGTAAATTTTAATTGTGTCTCCAGCAATGTTTCTGCATAAGATTTATTCAACATCTTTTTTGTATTTAATATAGAAAATTTCCAAATGTTATATTTACCTTTGTTATTATTTCTCATTTTCATTAATATTTGTATAATATGTTATAATGTCTTCAATTGATTTCTCCATGAATGCAGAAGGTTTTTTATCCTTCCAGGTTTGTTGGGATATAATTAACATATAGTACTGTATAAGTTTCAAGTGTACAGCATAATGATTTGACTTAAGTACATCATGAAATGATTGCCACAGTAAGTTTAATAAATATCCATCACCTTGTATAGATAGAAAGAAATGTTTTTTTTTTACTTGTGATGAGAAAGAGCTCTTAGGATTCACTTTCCTAGCAACTTTTATATATATATATATACAGCAGAGTTAATCATGTTACTCATATTTTACATCCCTAGTATTTATTGTTTTATGAATGGAAGTTTGTACATTTGACCACCTTCATCCAGTTTCCTCTCCCCCTCTGGTAACCACAAATCTGTTTTCTTTTTCTATGAGTCTGGCTGGTTGTTTTTTGAAGTATAATTGACCTGTATGCAGCACTAGATTAGTTCCTGGTGACAGTTCAGTGATTCCATATTGCTATTCCTTATAAAATTTTCACTGTAAATCTAGTTTCTGTCTGTCACCATACAAATATAGTACATTATTTTTTTTACAAGAACATTTCAAGATTTATTACTGCTATATTACAGGTGAAAAGGCTATTTTAAGTAAGAGAGGAGTACCCTAGGGTATATGATGAGTTAATGATTTAGGGACTCTTATCAGTTTTTGTTTTTGTTTTGCACTTCCCCCCCCCCCCAAATGTAGTACATTTTTATTGACTGTATTTCCCAAGCTATGTGTTTCATTCCCATGACTCATTTTTTATAAGTGGAAGTTTAGTACCTATTGAATTTCCTCACCTTTATCACTCATTTCCCATCCCACTCTGGCAACCACTTGTTAGTTCTCTGAATCTGTGACTCTGTTTTGTTCTGTTTCTTCACTTATTTTGTTACTTAGATTCCACATATGAGTGAAATAATTTGTGTTTCTCTAATTTATTTCATGTAGCATCGTACTGTATGGGTTGATCCATGTTGTGACAGACAGCCAGATTTCATCCTACTTTTAGTTCAGTTCAGTTGCTTACTTGTGTCCCACTCCTTGCAAGCCCATGGAATGCAGCACACCAGGCTTCCCTGTCCATCATCAACTTCCAGAGCCTACTCAAACTCATGTCCATCAAGTCGGTGATGCCATCCAACCATCTCATCCTCTGTCATCCCCTTCCCCTCCTGCCTTCAATGTTTCCCAGCATTAGGGTGTTTTCTAATGAGTCAGCTCTTCATATCAGGTTGCCAAAGTATTAGAGCTTCAGCTTCAGCATCAGTCCTTCCAATGAATATTCAGGGTTGACTTCCTTTAGGATTGACTAATCCTAAGGAATTGGGATTTGTCAAGGGACTCTCAAGAGTCTTCTCCAACACCACAGTTCAAAAGCATCAGTTATTAAGCACTCAGCTTTCTTTGTGGTCCAACTCTCACACCCATACATGACTACTGGAAAGACCATAACTTTGACTAGACGGACCTTTCTCAGCAAAGTAATCTCTCTGCTTTTTATTATGTTGTCTAGGTTGGTCATACCTTTTCTTCCAAGAGAGCAAGCGTCTTTTAGTTTCATGGCTGCAATCACCATCTGCAGTCATTTTGGAGCCCAAGGTAATAAAAGTCTTTCAATGTTTCCATTGTTTCCCCATCTGTTTGCCATGAAGTGATGGGACTGCAATGCCATGATCTTAGTTTTTTGACTGTTGAGTTTTAAGCCAGTCTTTTCATTCTCCTCTTTCACCTTCATCAAGAGGCTTTTGAGTTCCTCTTCACTTTCTGCCATAAGGGTGGTATCATCTGCATATCTGAGGTTGTTGATATTTCTGCCGGCAATCTTGATTCTATCTTGTGCTTCATCCAGCCCAGTATTTCTCATGATGTACTCTGCATAGAAGTTAAATAAACAGTTAAATAAGCATCATGCAACACATTCCCTCAGGCTGTCTGTTTTACATATCAGAATATATGTATATTTCCATGCTATCCTCTCAATGCGTCCCATTCTCTGCTATACCCACTGTGTCCATAGATCTGTTCTCTATGTCCATGTCTCCATTGCTGCCCTGAAGCTAGGTTCATCAATACCATCTTTCTGTATTCCATATATGCATTAATATATGATGTTTGTCTTTCGCTTTCTGACTTCACTCTGTACAGTGAAGATTCTTACACCTCCTTAGAACTAGATCAAATGCATTCCTTTCTATGGCTCAGTAATATTTCATTGTATATATGTACCACGACTCTTTATCCTTTCATATGTTAGTGCAACATCCAGGTTGCTTCCATATCCTAGCTATTGCCCATTCTTTTTTTTTTTTAAAAGAAAAAATACTATCTTCAAAGCACAATATAATGATGTATGCCTATACATTCTTTTTTTTTTTTTTTCCATTTATTTTTATTAGTTGGAGGCTAATTACTTTACATCATTGCAGTGCTTCTTGTCATACATTGAAATGAATTAGCCATGGATTTACATGTATTCCCCATCCTGGTCCCCCCTCCCACCTCCCTCTCCACCCAATCCCTCTGGGTCTTCCCAGTGCACCAGGCCCGAGCACTTGTCTCATGCACCCAACCTGGGCTGGTGATCTGTTGCACCCTAGATAATATACATGTTTCGATGCTGTTCTCTTGAAACATCCCACCCTCGCCTTCTCCCAGAGTCCAAAAGTCTGTTCTATACATCTGAGTCTCTTTTTCTGTTTTGCATATAGGGTTATCATTACCATCTTTCTAAATTCCATATATATGTGTTAGTATACTGTAATGGTCTTTCTCTTTCTGGATTACTTCGCTCTGTATAATGAGCTCCAGTTTCATCCATCTCATTAGAACTGATTCAAATGAATTCTTTTTAATGGCTGAGTAACATTCCATGGTGTATATCTACCACAGCTTCCTCATCCATTCGTCTGCTGATGGGCATCTAGGTTGCTTCCATGTCCTGGCTATGATAAACAGTGCTGTGATGAACATTGGGGTGCACGTGTCTCTTTCAGATCTGGTTTCCTCGGTGTGTATGCCCAGAAGTGGGATTGCTGGGTCATATGGCAGTTCTATTTCCAGCTTTTTAAGAAATCTCCACACTGTTTTCCATAGTGGCTGTACTAATTTGCATTCCCACCAACAGTGTAAGAGGGTTCCCTTTTCTCCACACCCTCTCCAGCATTTATTGCTTGTAGACTTTTGGATAGCAGCCATCCTGACTGGCGTGTAATGGTACCTCATTGTGGTTTTGATTTGCATTTCTCTGATAATGAGTGATGTTGAGCATCTTTTCATGTGTTTTTTTGCCATCTGTATGTCTTCCTTGGAGAACTGTCTGTTGAGTTCTTTGGCCCATTTTTTGATTGGGTCCTTTATTTTTCTGGAGTTGAGCTGGAGGAGTTGCTTGTATATTTTTGAGATTAATCCTTTGTCTGTTGCTTCGTTTGCTATTATTTTCTCCCAATCTGAGGGCTGTCTTTTCACCTTGCTTATAGTTTCCTTTGTTGTGCAAAAGCTTTTAAGTTTCATTAGGCCCCATTTTTTTATTTTTGTTTTTGTTTCTAAAATTCTGGGATGTGGGTCATAGAGGATCCTGCTGTGATTTAGGTCAGAGAGTGTTTTGCCTGTGTTGTCCTCTAGGAGTTTTATAGTTTCTGGTCTTACATTTAGATCTTTAATCCATTTTGAGTTTATTTTTGTGTATGGTGTTAGAAAGTGTTCTAGTTTCATTCTTTTACAGGTGGTTGACCAGTTTTCCCAGCACCACGTGTTAAAGAGGTTCTCTTTTTTCCATTGTATATCCTTGCCTCCTTTGTCAAAGATAAGGTGACCATAGGTTCGTGGATTTATCTCTGGGCTTTCTGTTCTGTTCTCTTGATCTATATTTCTGTCTTTGTGCCAGTACCATACTGTCTTGATGACTGTGGCTTTGTAGTAGAGTCTGAAGTCAGGCAGGTTGATTCCTCCAGTTCCATTCTTCTTTCTCAAGGTTACTTTGGCTATTCGAGGTTTTTTGTATTTCCATACAAATTGTGAGATTATTTGTTCTAGCTCTGTGAAAAATACTGTTGGTAGTTTGATAGGGATTGCATTGAATCTATAGATTGCTTTGGGTAGTATAGCCATTTTGACAATATTGATTCTTCCAATTCATGAACACGGTATATTTCTCCATCTGTTTGTGTCCTCTTTGATTTCTTTCATCAGTGTTTTATAGTTTTCTATGTATAGGTCTTTTGTTTCTTTAGGTAGATATACTCCTAAGTATTTTATTCTTTTTGTTGCAATGGTGAATGGTATCGTTTCCTTAATTTCTCTTTCTGTTTTCTCATTGTTAGTGTATAGGAATACAAGAGATTTCAGTGTGTTAATTTTATATCCTGCAACTTTATTGTATTCGTTGATTAGCTCTAGTAATTTTCTGGTAGAGTCTTTAGGGGTTTCTATGTAGAGGATCATGTCATCTGCAAACAGCGCGAGTTTCACTTCTTCTTTTCCTATCTGGATTCCTTTCACTTCTTTTTCTGCCCTGATTGCTGTGACCAACACTTCCAAAACTATGTTGAATACGAGTGGTGAGAGTGGGCACCCTTGTCTTGTTCCTGATTTCAGGGGAAAGGCTTTCAATTTTTCACCATTGAGGGTGATGCTTGCTGTGGGTTTGTCATATATAGCTTTTATTATGTTGAGGTATGTTCCTTCTGTTCCTGCTTTCTGGAGAGTTTTAATCATAAATGGATGTTGAATTTTGTCAAAGGCTTTTTCTGCATCTATTGAGATAATCATATGGTTTTTATCTTTCAATTTGTTAATGTGGTGTATTGCATTGATTGATTTGCAGATATTAAAGAATCCTTGCATTCCTGGGATAAAGCCCACTTGGTCATGGTGTATGATTTTTTTTAATATGTTGTTGGATTCTGTTTGCTAGAATTTTGTTAAGGATTTTTGCATCTATGTTCATCAGTGATATTGGCCTGTAGTTTTCTTTTTTTGTGGAATCTTTGTCTGGTTTTGGAATTAGGGTGATGGTGGCCTCATAGAATGAGTTTGGAAGTTTACCTTTTTCTGCAATTTTCTGGAAGAGTTTGAGTAAGATAGGTGTTAGCTCTTCTCTAAATTTTTGGTAGAATTCAGCTGTGAAGCCATCCGGTCCTGGGCTTTTGTTTTCTGGAAGATTTCTGATTACAGTTTCGATTTCCTTGCTTGTGATGGGTTTGTTAAGATCTTCTATTTCTTCCTGGTTCAGTTTTGGAAAGTTATACTTCTCTAAGAACTTGTCCATTTCTTGCAAGTTGTCCATTTTATTGGCATAGAGCTGCTGGTAGTAGTCTCTTATGATCCTTTGTATTTCAGTGTTGTCTGGTGTGATCTCTCCATTTTCATTTCTAATTTTGTTAATTTGGTTCTTCTCCCTTTGTTTCTTAATGAGTCTTGCTAATGGTTTGTCAATTTTGTTTATTTTTTCAAAAAACTAGCTTTTAGCTTTGTTCATTTTTGCTATGGTCTCTTTAGTTTCTTTTGCATTTACTTCTGCCCTAATTTTTAAGATTTCTTTCCTTCTACTAACCCTGGGGTTCTTCATTTCTTCCTTCTCTAGTTGCTTTAGGTGTAGAGTTAGGTTATTTATTTGACTTTTTTCTTGTTTCTTGAGGTAGGCCTGGAATGCTAGGAATCTTCCCCTTAGCACTGCTTTTACAGTGTCCCATAGGTTTCGGGTTGTTGTGTTTTCATTTTCATTCATTTCTATGCATATTTTGATTTCTTTTTTGATTTCTTTTTTTTTTTTTTTTAATTTTTATTAGTTGGAGGCTAATTACTTTATATCATTACAGTAGTTTTTGTTATACATTGATATGAATTAGCCATGGATTTACATGTATTCCCCATCCCAGTCCCCCCTCCCACCTCCCTCTCCACCCGATCCCTCTGGGTCTTCCCAGTGCACCAGGCCCGAGCACTTGTCTCATGTACCCAACCTGAGCTGGTGATCCGTTTCACCCTAGATAATATACATGTTTCAATGCTGTTCTCCTGAAACATCCCACCCTCACCTTCTCCCAGAGTCCACAAGTCTGTTCCATACATCTGAGTCTCTTTTTCTGTTTTGCATATAGGGTTATCGTTACCATCTTTCTAAAGTCCATATATATGTGTTAGTATACTGTAATGGTCTTTATCTTTCTGGCTTACTTCGCTCTGTATAATGGGCTCCAGTTTCATCCATCTCATTAGAACTGATTCAAATGAATTCTTTTTAATGGCTGAGTAATATTCCATGGTGTATATGTACCACAGCTTCCTCATCCATTCGTCTGCTGATGGGCATCTGGGTTGCTTCCATGTCCTGGCTATTATAAACAGTGCTGCGATGAACATTGGGGTGTGTGTGGCTCTTTCAGAACTGGTTTCCTTGGTGTGTATGCCCAGAAGTGGGATTGCTGGGTCATATGGCAGTTCTATTTCCAGCTTTTTAAGAAATCTCCACACTGTTTTCCATAGTGGCTGTACTAATTTGCATTCCCACCAACAGTGTAAGAGGGTTCCCTTTTCTCCACACCCTCTCCAGCATTTATTGCTTGTAGACTTTTGGATAGCAGCCATCCTGACTGGCGTATAATGGTACCTCATTGTGGTTTTGATTTGCATTTCTCTGATAATGAGTGATGTTGAGCATCTTTTCATGTGTTTGTTAGCCATCTGTATGTCTTCCTTGGAGAAATGTCTGTTGAGTTCTTTGGCCCATTTTTTGATTGGGTCATTTATTTTTCTGGAGTTGAGCTGGAGGAGTTGCTTGTATATTTTTGAGATTAATCCTTTGTCTGTTGCTTCATTTGCTATTATTTTCTCCCAATCTGAGGGCTGTCTTTTCACCTTGCTTATAGTTTCCTTTGTTGTGCAAAAGCTTTTAAGTTTCATTAGGTCCCATTTGTTTATTTTTGCTTTTATTCCTAACCTATACATAGAAAACTATAAAACACTGATGAAAGAAATCAAAGAGGACACAAACAGATGGAGAAATATACCGTGTTCATGGATTGGAAGAATCAATATTGTCAAAATGGCTATACTACCCAAAGTAATCTATAGATTCAATGCAATCCCTATCAAACTACCAACAGTATTTTTCACAGAGCTAGAACAAATAATCTCACAATTTGTATGGAAATACAAAAAACCTCGAATAGCCAAAGTAATCCTGAGAAAGAAGAATGGAACTGGAGGAATCAATCTGCCTGACTTCAGACTCTACTACAAAGCCACAGTCATCAAGACAGTATGGTACTGGCACAAAGACAGAAATATAGATCAATGGAACAGAATAGAAAGCCCAGAGATAAGTCCACGAACCTATGGTCACCTTATCTTCGACAAAGGAGGCAAGGATATACAATGGAAAAAAGATAACCTCTTTAACAAGTGGTGCTGGGAAAACTGGTCAACCACCTGTAAAAGAATGAAACTAGAACACTTTCTAACACCATACACAAAAATAAACTCAAAATGGATTAAAGATCTAAATGTAAGACCAGAAACTATCAAACTCCTAGAGGAGAACATAGGCAAAACACTCTCTGACATAAATCACAGCAGGATCCTCTATGACCCACATCCCAGAATTTCTTTTTTGATTTCTTCTATGATTTGTTGGTTATTCAGAAGCGTGTTGTTTAGCCTCCATATGTTTGAATTTTTAATAATTTTTTTCCTGTAATTGAGATCTAATCTTACTGCACTGTGGTCAGAAAAGATGACTGGAATGATTTCAATTTTTTTGAATTTACCAAGACGAGATTTATGGCCCAGGATGTGATCTATTCTGGAGAAGGTTCCGTGTGCACTTGAGAAAAAGATGAAGTTCATTGTTTTGGGGTGAAACGTCCTATAGATGTCAATAACGTCTAGCTGGTCCATTGTGTCCTTTAAAGTTTGTGTTTCCTTGTTCATTTTCTGTTTAGTTGATCTATCCATAGTTGTGAGTGGGGTATTAAAGTCTCCTACTATTATTGTGTTACTATTAATTTCCTCTTTCATACTCATTAGCATTTGCCTTACATATTGCGGTGCTCCTATGTTGGGTGCATATATATTTATAATTGTTATATCTTCTTCTTGGATTGATCCTTTGATCATTATGTAGTGTCCATCTTTGTCTCTTTTCACAGCCTTTATTTGAAAGTCTATTTTATCTGATATGAGTATTGCGACTCCTGCTTTCTTTTGGTCTCCATTTGCGTGGAATATTTTTTTCCAGCCCTTCACTTTTAGTCTGTATGTGTCCCTTGTTTTGAGGTGGGTCTCTTGTAGAGAGCATATATAGGAGTCTTGCTTTTGTATACATTCAGCCAGCCTTTGTCTTTTGGTTGGGGCATTCAACCGATTTACATTTAAGGCAATTATTGATAGGTATGGTCCCGTTGCCATTTATTTTGTTGTTTGGGGCTCACGTTTATACCACCTTTCTGTGTTTCCTGTCTAGAGAAGATCCTTTAGTATTTGTTGAAGAGCTGGTTTGGTGGTGCTGAATTCTCTCAGCTTTTGCTTGTCTGTAAAGCTTTTGCATTCTCCTTCATATCTGAATGAGATCCTTGCTGGGTACAGTAATCTAGGTTGTAGGTTATTCTCTTTCATTACTTTAAGTATGTCCTGCCATTCCCTTCTGGCCTGAAGGGTTTCTATTGATAGATCAGCTGTTATCCTTATGGGAATCCCTTTGTGTGTTATTTGTTGTTTTCTCCCTTGCTGCTTTTAATATTTGTTCTTTGTGTTTGATCTTTGTTAATTTGATTAATATGTGTCTTGGGGTGTTTCGCCTTGGGTTTATCCTGTTTGGGACTCTCTGGGTTTCTTAGACTTGGGTGGCTATTTCCTTCCCCATTTTAGGGAAGTTTTCAGCTGTTATCTCCTTGAGTATCTCCTCATGGCCTTTCTTTTTGTCTTCTTCTTCTGGGACTCCTATGATTCGAATGTTGGGGCGTTTCACATTGTCCCAGAGGTCCCTGAGGTTGTCCTCATTTCTTTTGATTCTTTTTTCTTTTTTCCTCTCTGCTTCATTTATTTCCACCATTTTATCTTCTACCTCACTTATCCTATCTTCTGTCTCTGTTATTCTACTCATGGTTCCCTCCAGAGTGTTTTTGATCTCATTTATTGCATTATTCATTTTTAATTGACTTTTTTTTATTTCTTCTAGGTCCTTGTTAAACATTTCTTGCATCTTCTCAATCTTTGTCTCCAGGCTATTTATTTGTAACTCCATTTTGTTTTCAAGATTTTGGATCATTTTTATTACCATTATTCTAAAGTCTTTTTCAGGTAGATTCCCTATTTCCTCCTCTTTTGTTTGACTTGGTGGGCTTTTTTCATGTTCCTTCACCTTTTGGGTATTTCTCTGCCTTTTCATCTT
This sequence comes from Odocoileus virginianus, assembly GCF_023699985.2. NCBI lineage: Eukaryota > Metazoa > Chordata > Mammalia > Artiodactyla > Cervidae > Odocoileus > Odocoileus virginianus. Next base: position 38,802,954 of record NC_069686.1, on the reverse strand, counting down.
GTTTAGATTGCTGTGTCTGGAGTGGGCTTTCTGTATTCTTGTGGTCTGTGGTTCCTTTTTATTGTGGATGTTTCACCCAGTGGGTGGGGCTGGACGATTGGTTTGTCCAGGTTTCCTGGTTAGGGAAGCTTGTGTCAGCGTTCTGGTGCATGGAATTGGATTTCTTCTCTCTGGAGTGCAATGGAGTGTCCAGGAATGAGTTTTGCGATGGGTCTATGTGTTAGGTGTGACTTTGGACAGCCTGTATGTTGACACTCAGGTCTATGTTCCTGCGTTGCTAAAGAATTTGCGTGGTATGTCTTGTACTGGAGCTTATTGGCTCTTGGGTGGTGGTTGGTTTTGGTGTAGGTGTGGAGGCTTTTGGATGGTCTCTTATTCCTTAATGTTCCGTGTAGTCAGGAGTTTTCTGGTTTTCTCAGGTTTTGGGCTTAAGTCTCCTGCCTCTGGATTTCAGTTTTATTCTTCCAATAGCCTCAAGACTTCTCCAACTATACAGCACTGATAATAAGACTTCTAGGTTAATGGTGAAAAGATTCTCCACCGTGAGAGACAATCAGAGAGGTTCACAGAGTTACATGAATAGGAGAGGGAGCAAGGAGATAGAGGTGAGCAGGAGGAGAAAAGGGGGACTTAAGAGGAGAGAGACAGATCTACGCAGTTATCTGTTCCCAAAGTTTTCTCCGTAGCCCAGTCACCCACAAAGATTCACAGAGTTGGATTGGGAAGAGAAGGGGAAAGGAGGAAATAGAGGTGTTCTGAGGTAGAAAACAGAGAGTCAAAAGTGGGAGAGTAATCACCACACTCCTGAATAGAAATGGGAACTGAATATTGGGTTCTTAAATGTCCAAAATTTATATCACATACTGAAAAACAAAGATTAAAAATCTAGTGTAGAGGTTAGACTCCTTGAAATGCAATATTTAAAAACAAAAACACAAAAAAAATTTAGAAATGTATATGAAGTTTGGTTTAAAAATAGGATTTCTCTTTTTTTTTTTTTTGGCAAGGTTATAGTGAATTGAAAATGAAAATTAAGGAATAATAGAGGAATATTAGAGGACTCTAAAAGGAAATAGGAGAGAAAAACAAGAAAAAGAAAAAAAAGAAAAAAAATTTTTTTCCCTAATTAAAAAAATCGTAAAAATATATGAAAATGAAAGTTGAGGAGTAATGGGGGAGTAATAGGGAATTTTAAAAGAAAATAAAAGAGAAAAAATAAAAAAAAAATTTTTTTAATTAAAAAATATATATATACATATATATCTAGGAATTTCTCTGGAGTTGTTGCAGTCAGTGTAGGTTCAGTTCAATTTCAGATAGCTCCTCTTTCCAGCTTACACTTCTCGATATCTATAGGCCCCTTCCGGTGTAGTCGGTGTTACCCTTCAGGGATTTTAATCTGTTGCACCGGTCCGGCAAATGGAAGCGGTTCCCTTTATTTGGCTTCTGTTTGCCGTCTCTTCGGTGTCTAATTTCCGCCCTGACACAGGTGGGCGGAGGTAATCTCTTATTAGGTTCGCTAGTTCCGTTCAGTCCTGCTATGGGGAGGGCGGGGCGCTGCAGACAGATAACGCTCTGTGTGGATAGCACTCACCATGTTCCGGGCACACTGGGTTTGCCTCGCTCATGGGTGTCAGTGCTTTCCCTGTCTACACTGCTTAGGCTCCCGGCTGCTCTATATGGAGCAGGCCCTGCGTTGAGTGCGGTTCCAGTTTTCGGGTACTCCACAAAAGCACAGATTCGGTTGCGCCTGCGTTTTGTGCCTTCCCCTTCCTGAGCGGCCCAGGCAGCCAGAGGCTTGGGCGCACTCTCCCCGGATGCAGCGCGCTTTTCCCTCCGCGTTGAGCGGCCCAGGCAGCCAGAAGCTTGGCGCACTCCACCCGGATGCAGCGCGCCTTTTCCCTCCGAGTCGAGCGGCCCAGGCAGCCAGAGGCTTGGGCGCACTCTCCCCGGGTACGGAGCGCTTTTTCCCTCCACGGACCCAGCGCGCGCCGCCAGTCAGGTCTCAGGAAGTCTTTAGATAGGAACCGGGGGCCTGTTTGCAGTGTGGGAGGGGGTGGCTTCTCAGGGGCTGAGTTTGCCCTTTTCCCCTCCCCCCTGCCTCCTACCTCCAGTGGAGATGGGCCGGCTCTTCTCTGGAGTTTCTCAGTCCCTTTGTTTTGCGAACCGCTGGCAGTGTGTTCCGGCTGGTTAATTTTGTCCCTTGCTATCCCGCAGTTTAAAAAAAATCTCCCTCCGATTGCTCTCAGGGTCTTCGGGCCGGTCCTTACCCTAAGCAATGCCGCCTGCTCCTCTCCGTTCCGCCGCCGCTTGTTGCTGGCGGTTGCGGGCGTCTGGGGTACTTTTCTGCTGGGAGTTGCTTTTAGGCACGTAATCTGTGGGCCTTGTTTAATTTTTCCTCCCAGTTAGATTGCCGAAGACTTCCCCCATTCCCGCCAGTTCGAAGGTTTCCTGGTGATTGGAAACTTCCTCTAATAAGACTCCCTTCCCGGGACGGGTCTCCTTCCGTAGCTCTTTTGACTCCCTTTTTATCTTTTATATTTTGTCCTATCTCCCTTCAAAGACAATGGGCTGCTTTTCTGGGCGCCTGATGTCCTCTGTTAGCGATCAGAAGTTGTTTTGTGAAATTTGCTCAGAGTTCAAATGTTCTTTTGATGGATTTGTAGGAGAGAAAGTGGTCTCCCTGTCCTATTCCTCCGCCATCTTGGCTCCTCCCTATTGCCCATTCTTTAATAGGACTTTGTCTTTTGTTGTTGTTGTTGTTGTTACTAAGTTGTATATTTTAGATATTAACCCTTTATCATATATATTGCTTGCAAATGTTTTCCCCCATTCAGGATGCACTCTTCATTTTGTTCATAATTTTCTCTTCCTGTGCACAAGTTTTTAGTTTGACATGATCCCATTTATTTATTTTTGCCTTTGTTTCCCTTGCCTGAGGAAAGGTGTCCCTAAAAAATATTACTAAGACTGATGCCAAAGAGCATACTGCCTGTATTTTCTTTGAGAATTTTTTTGACTTCGTCTCTTACAGTTAAGCCTTTAATACAGTTTGAGCTTCTTTTTGTATATGGTGTGAGAAAATACTCTAATTTGATTTTTATGCCTATGGCTGTCTGTATTTCGCAGCACCATTCATTGAAGAGGCTGTCTTTCCTCCTTTCTATGTTTTTGCTTCATTTGTCACGTATTAATTGGCCATATAAGGATGGGTTCATTTCTAGACTCTCTGTTCTGTCCCCATTAATCCCAATGGGATACCACTGATCCCAAAAATCTGTGTCGATTTTTCTGCCAACACTGTACTGTTATGATTACTATATGTTTCTAGTGTAGCTTGAAGTCAGGGAGCTCGACACTTCCAGTTTTGTTTCTTGAGATTGTTTTGCCTATTTGGGGTCTAGTATGTTTCCATACAAATTCTAAAATTATTTGTTCTAGCTTGTGAAAAATGCCATAGGCATTTTTATAGGGATGTTATTGAAACTGTATGACTCAATGAACCTTGGGTAGTATGTTGTCTAAACAACATTATTTCTTCCAATCCATGAGCATGATATGTCTTTCCATCTGTTTCTGTCATTTTTTTATCCATGTCTTACAGGCTTCCAAGTATAGATTTTTCACTTTCTTAGGTTCATTTATAGGATTTAATTATAAACAGCATTGCTTTCTTAATTTCTCTTCTGGTAGTTCATTGTTACTCTATAGAAATGCAAGATTTCTGTATATTAATTTTGTATCCTGCAATTTTATTGAATTTATTTATTAGTTCTAATTGTTTTTTGTTGGAAACTTGAAGATTTTCTCTCTAAAGATCTTGTTATCTGCAACCAATCACATTTTACTTCTACCTTTCCAATTTGGATTTCTTTTTCTTTTTCTTGCCTGATTATTGTGCCCAGGTTTTCTAAACTATGTTTAATAAAAGTGGCAAGAGTGGCATCCTTTTCTTATTCCTGATCTTATAGGAATGGCTTTCTGCTTTCACCATTCACCATTTCACCAGTATGATGTTAGCTGTAGATCTGTCATGTATTTATGACAAATATTTAATATGTTGAGATATGTTCCTTCCATACCCATTTTGTTGAGAGTTTCTAATCATAAACTGTTTTAACCATAGCCTTTTTAATCATAAATTGATGTTAAATTTTGTCAAGAGCATTTTCTTCATCTATTGAGATGATCATATGATTCATGTATTTCATTTGCACATGTGCTAATGTAGTATATCACATTGACTGATTTGCTGATATTGAAACCTCCTTGTGTCCCTGGGATAAATCTCACTTGATCTGAATCTATCACCCTTTTAATGCATTTTTCAATTTGTTAATATTTTGTTGAGAATTTTTCTGTCTATGTTTATGAGTGACATTGGCCTGTTAGTTTTATTTTTATGTGCTGTCTTTGCTTTTGGTATCAAGGTGATGCTGGATGCATAGAATGCATTTGGAAGTATCCTGAATACATTGGTTTGTTTTTTGTTTCTATCATCTTCAAAAACTGATTATGGCTACAGAAGTAGTTCACATAGCTCTCTTGCTACACATGATTGTCTTGTATCTATTTTTGTGTTGTTTCAAATTTTTAGTGTCGTGTGTTACTTAGTAATAAAAAATATAAAACAAAAACTACTACTACTGAAGGAAGGCCTTAGTTTTCCATTGCTTTTCAGTGTCAGCTAAACTTCTAATGTATGTTTTATTTAAGAAGCTTAGTAAATACTATGTGATCATAGTATCTTTATAAGATACATAGTATCTTTACTTATTACTTTTTCTTTTATTTCAATATCTTTTTCATTCCAAAGAAGAAAGTAAAGTCATAAATCTGCTAACTTGCACTGCAAGAATTACCCAATTTCTTCATCCTAAATGGGACCTATAGAGAGACTGATTTTCATACAAGTCAGTTACTGCTGCTATATTAGTGTCACACATGTGTATATATCTGCCTGTCATCTCTATCATCAGGGTTATGAGTGTGCTATTTATGAAAGAATTCTGAATTCTTTGTTTCTAATACTTCAAACACACCACATTATTTTATACAAATTATTCGAAACAGTAGGTTCTATAAAATGATTTAGGAAAATCATATTTTGCTAAATTATCTAGATCCACTTATATTTTATACTTTACATTATTAAACTTTTCAGTATAAACTTACAACGTTAAAAGACCAAACTAAAAAAATTTTTAAGAGTCTTATGATATACAGCATATTAAATATTGGGAGCTCCTTGAATTTATATCATTGTCATTTACTAGAATCTATTAATCATACTGAAATCAGACTGATTATATTCTTTGCAGCCAAAGATAGAGAACCTCTATACAGTTAGCAAAAACAAGACCTGGAGATGACTGTGACTTAGACCATGAACTTGTTATCACAAATTTCAGATTTAAATTGAAGAAAGTAGGAAAACCACTAGCCCATTCAGATGTGACCTAAATCAAATCCCTATATTATACTGTAGAAGTGCCAAATAGATTCAAGGAATTAGATCTGAGGGAAGCCTGAAAATCTATGGACAGAGGTTTGTAATACTGTATAGACACAATGATCAAAACCATCCCCAAGAAAAAGAAATGAAAAAAAGGCAGAAATGATTGTCTCAGGAGGCCTTACAAATAGCTAAGAAAAGAAGCTAAAGGCAAAGGAGAAAAGAAAATTTATACCCATCTTAATGCAGAATTCCATAGAATAATAAGGAGAGATAAGAAAGCCTTCCTAAGTGAGCAATGCAAAGAAATAGAGGAAAATAATAGAATGGGAATGACTAGAGATCTCTTCAAGAAAATTAGAGATACCAAGGGAACACTTCATGCAAAGATGGGCACAAAAAAGGACAGAAAAGGTATGGACCTAACAGAAGCAGAAGATATTAAGAAGAGGCGGCAAGAATGCACAGAAGAACTATAAAAAAAAAATTCTTCAAGACCCAGATAACTATGATGGTGTGTTCACTCACCTAGAGCCAGATATCCTGCAGACAACTGGACAACTGAATTGAACTGAGTAATCATATTATGTTATACTTAGAAATTTACCTGTTTTACTTACATTGTTTGATATGAATAAAACACATGAATTATTGTTAAAATAGATAACTAAATATTGCTAATTTGGTAAGAATGTTACCCTGAATCAATTTCAGTTAGTTCACTTCAGTCGCTCAGCCGTTTCCGACTCTTTGTGACCCCATGAAACGCAGCACGCCAGGCCTCCCTGTCCATCACCAACTCCTGGAGTTTACCCAAACTCATGCCCATTGAGTCGATGATGCCATCCAACCATCTCATCATCATTCATCCCCTTCCCCTCCTGCCTTCAATCTTTCCCAGCATCAGGGTCTTTTCCAATGAGTCAGCTCTTCACATCAGGTGGCCAAAGTATTGGAGTTTCAGCTTCAACATCAGTCCTTCCAGTGAAAACCCAAGACTGATCTCCTATAGGGTGGACTGGTTGGATCACCTTGTAGCCCAAGGGACTCTCAAGAGTCTTCTCCAACACCACAGTTCAAAAGCATCAATTCTTCTGCACTCAACTTTCTTTATAGTCCAACTCTCACATCCATACCTGACTACTGGAAAAACCATAGCCTGATAGATGGACCTTTGTTGACAAATAATGTCTCTGCTTTTTAATATGCTGTCTAGGTTGGTCATAGCTTTTCTTCCGAAGAGTAAACGTCTTTTAATTTCATGGCTGCAGTCACCATCTGCAGTGATTTTGGAGCCCAAAAAAGTAAAGTCAGCCACTGTTTCCATTTTTTTCCCATCTTATTTGCCATGAAGTGATGGGACCAGATGCCATGATCTTAATTTTCTGAATGTTGAGCTTTAAGCCAACTTTTTCACTCTCCTCTTTCACTTTCATCAAGAGGTTCTTTAGTTCCTCTTTGCTTTTTGCCATAAGGGTTGTGTCATTTTTATATCTGGGGTTATTGATATTTCTCCCAGCAATCTTGATTCCAGCTTGTGCTTCTTCCAGCCCAGCGTTTCTCATGATGTACTCTGCATATAAGTTAAATAAGCAGGGTGACAGTATACAGCCTTGACCTACTCCTTTTCCTAGCCGGAACCAGTCTGCTGTTCCATGTCCACTTCTAACTGTTGCTTTCTGACTTGCATACAGGTTTCTCGAGGCAGGTCAGGTGGTCTGGTATTCCCATCTCTTTCAGAATTCAAGAGTTTATTGTGATCCACATAGGCAAAAGCTCTGGCATAGTCAATAAAGCAGAAATAGATATTTTTCTGGAACTCTCTTGCTTTTTTGATGATCCAGTGGGTGTTGGCAATTTGATCTCTGGTTCCTCTGTCTTTTCTAAAACCAACTTGAACATCTGACAGTTCAAGGTTAACGTTTTGCTGAAGACTGGCTTGGAGAATTTTGAGCATTAGTTTGCTAGTGTGTGAGATGAGTGTAATTGTGTGGTAGTTTGAGCATTCTTTGGCATTGCTTTTCTTTGGAATTGGAATGAAAACTGACCTTTTCCAGTCCTGCGGCTACTGTTGAGTTTTCCAAATTTGCTGGCATATTGAGTGCAGCACTTTCACAGCATAATCTTTTAGGATCAGTTTATTTGCTGTGAATATGAAAGTGTTTCTTGATATATGTATATAAAGATTTTTTATTTTTACAAAATTTAGCATATATATAAATTTTCATGTGTTGTTCTTGTTTGATCACTATGTTGCATCTGACTCTTTGGACCTTGTGGACTTCAGCACACTAGGCTGTAGTATCTCCCATAGTTTGTTCAAATTCACATCCATTGAGTTGGTGAAGCTACCTAACCACATCATCCTCTGCCTCCTCCTTCTCTTTTGCCTTCAGTCTTTCCCAGCATCAGGGTCTTTTCCAATGGGTCAGCTCTTTGCATCAGGTGACTAAAATACTGAAGCTTGAGCTTTAGTATCTGCCCTTCCAATGAATATATAGGATTGATTAACTTTAGGATTGACTGGTTTTCTCTCCTTACAGGCTAGTGGATTCTCAAGGGTCTTCTCCAGTTCCACTGTTTGAAAGCATCAGTTCTTCACTACTCAATTTCCTTATGGTCCAACTCTCACATCTGTACGTGAAACCATAGCTTTGCCTATATGGACCTTTGCTGTCAAAGGAATGTCTCTGCTTTTTAATATGCTGTCTAGGTTCATCATAGCCTTCCTTCCAAGGAGCAAGACTCTTAATTTCGTGTCCACAGTCATGTTGCAGTCACTGTCCACAGTGATTTTGGAGCCCAAGAAAATAAAATCTGTCACTATTTCCACTGTTACTCTTCTGTTTGCCATGAAGTGATGGGACCGGATATCATGATGCTAGTTTTTTTGAATGCTGAGTTCTAAGCCAGCTTTTCAGTCTCCTCTTTCACCTTCATCAAGAGGCTTTTTAGTTCATCTTCACTTTCTGCCATTAGAATGGTATCCTCTGCATATCTGATATTGATATTGATATTTCTCCCAGCAGTCTTGATTCCACCTTGTGATTCATCCAGCCTGGCATTTCACATGATGTACTCTATTTATGAGTTGTTGTTGATATTTCTTCCAGCAGTCTTGATTCCACCTTGTGATTCATCCAGCCTGGCATTTCACACGATGTACTCTATTTATGAGTTAAATAAGAAGGGTCACAAAAACAGCCTTTTCATACTCCTTTACCAATTTTGAAACAATCAGTTGTTCCCTGTAAGGTTCTGCCTCTTGTTTCTTGACCCACATGCAGGTTTCTCAGGAGACAGACAGGGTGGTTTGGTATTCCCATTTCTTTAAGAATATTCACATTTTACTTTGATTCACACAATCAAAAGGTTTCATGTAATCAATGAAGGTGGATGTTTTTCTTAATCCTCTTTCTCTGTGATCCAGTGGGTGTTTCCAATTTGATCTGATTCCTCTGCTTTTCTAAATCAAGCTTGTACATCTGGAGAATTTTGGTTCATGTACTCTGAAGCTTAGCTTGAAGGCTTTTAAACATAACCTTACTAGCATGCAAAATGAGTGCAGTTATAGAGTAGTTTGAACATTCTTTGGCATTGCCCTTATTTGGGATTGGACTGAGAACTGACCTTTTCCAGTATGGTGGCCTCTGCTGAGTTGTCCAGATTTGCTAACTGAGTACAGCACTTTAACAGCATAATCTTTTCGGATTTTAAATACTTCAGCTGAAACTTTATTATCTCCACTAGCTTTGTTTGCTGTAATTCTTCCTAAGGCCCCTTGACTTTGCACTCCAGGATATCTGGCTGTTGGGTGAGGTGACCATACCATCGTGGTTATCCAGGTCATTAAGGCCTTTTTTGTATAGTTCTTCTGTGTTCTTGCCACCTCTTCCTAATCTCTTCTGCTTCTGTGTTAGGTCCTTACTGTTCATGTCCTTTATCATGTCCATCCTTGCATGAAATGTTCCTTTGATATCTCCAGTTTTCTTGAAGATCTCTCTCATCTTCCCCATGCTGTTTCCTGTTTCCCATGCTTTCCCTGTTTCCTCTTTTTTTTCTTTTTGCATTGTTCATTTATTTAAGAAAGGTCTCTTAGCTATTCTCTGGAACTTTGCTTGGGTTTGTCGTTCCCCTTCTTTGCCCTTTGCTTCTCTCCTTTCCTCAGCTGTTTGTACAGCCTCCTCAGACAACCACTTTGCCTTCCTGCATTTCTTTTTTGGGAGGATGGTTTTGGTCACTACCTCCTGTACAATGTTGTGAACCTCTATCCTTAGCTCTTCAGGCACTTTATCAGATCTAATCCCTGAACTCTGTTCATCACCTCCAGTATATAATCCTACAGGGTTTGATTTAGGTCATACCTAAATGGCCTAGTGGTTTTCCCTACTTTCTTCAATTTGATTCTAAATTTTAAAATAAGGAGCTGATGACTTGAGCCTCGGTCAGCTCCAGGTCTGATTTCAGTATTGACCATTTGGTGATATCCATGTGTAAAATCATCTCTTGTGTTGTTGGGAAAGGGTGTTTGCTATGACCAACATGTTCTCTTGAGAAAACTCTGTTAGACTTTGCCCTGCTTCATTTTCTACTACAAGGGCAAGCTTACCTGTTTTCTCTTGACTTCCTACTTTTGCATTCCTTTGATGAAAAGGCCATCCTTTTTCATTTATCTCTAGAAGGTCTTGGAGGTCTTCATAGAACCCCATCAACTTCAGCTTCTTCGACAATCATGGCTAGGGGCACAGACTTGAATTACTATAATGTGTAATGGTTTGCTTTGGAGATGAACCAAGATCATTCTGTTGTTTTTGAAACCGCACCCAAGTACTGTGCTTAGGACCCTCTTGTTGACTATGAGGGCTACTCCATTTCTTCTACGCTATTCTTCCCCACAGTAATAGATATAAAGGTCATCTGGATTAAATTTGCCTAATCCCATCCAAATTGTAAGTGGTCAAACAGAAGATAGCATGAGTGAACATCGACATTTTAGGAATCAGCAAACTAAAATGAACTGGAATGGATGAATTTAACTCAGATGACCATTCTACTACTGTGAGCAAGAATCCCTTAGAAGAAATGGAATAGCCATCACAGTCAGCTAAAGAATCTGAAATGCTGTAGTTGGATGCAATCTCAAAAACAACAGAATCATCTCTATTTGTTTCCAAGGCAAACCATTCAGTATCACAGTAACCCAATTCTATGCCCCAACCAGTAATGCTGAAGAAGCTGAAGTTGAACGATTCTATGGAGACCTACAATACATTCTAGCACTAACACCCAAAGAAGATGTCCTTTTCATTATAGAGAACTGTAATGCAAAAGTAGGAAGTTAAGAAATACCTGGAGTAACAGGCAGATTTGGCCTTGGAGTACAGAAGGAAGCAGGGCAAAGGCTATTAGAGTTCTGCCAAGTGAATGCACGGGTCATAGAAAACACCCTCTTCCAACACAAGAGAGGATTCTATACATGGACAACACCAGATGGTCAATACTGAAATCAGATTGATTATATTCTTTACAGCCCAAGATGGAGAAGCTGTATACAGTCAGCAAAAAGCAAGACCAGGAGCTGACTGTGGCTGAGATCATGAACTCCTTATTGCCAACTTCAGACTTAAATTGAAGAAAGTAGGGAAAACCACTAGACCATTCAGTATGACCTAAATCAAATCCCTTACAATTATGCAGTGGGAGTGAGAAATAGATTTAAGGGATCAGATCTGATAGAGTGCCTAAAGAACTATGGACAAAGGTTCATGACATTATACAGGAAGCAGGGATCAAGACCATCCACAAGAAAGAGAAATACAAAAAAGCAAAATGGTTGTGTGAGGAGGCCTTTCAAATAGCTGTGAAAAGAGAAGCTAAAGACAAAGGAGAAAAGGAATGATATATCTATTTGAATGCAGAGTTCCAAAGTATAGCAAGGAGAGATGAGAAAGCCTTCCTAAATGATCAATGCAAAGAAATAGAGGAAAACACTAGAATGGGAAAGACTAGAGATCTCTTCAAGAAAATTAGAGACACCAAGGGAACATTTCATGCAAAGATGCACACAATAAAGGACAGAAATGGTATGGACCTAACAGGCAGTAGATATTAAGAAGAGGTGACAAGAGTACACAGAAGAACTATACAAAAAGATTTACATGACCCAGATAATCATGTAGGTGTGATTACTCACCTAGAGCCAGACATCCTGGAATGTGAAGTCAAATGGGCCTTAGGAAGCGTTACTGTGAGCAAAGCTAGTGGAGGTGATGGAATGCCATTTGAATTGCTTCAAATCCTACAAGTTGATGCTGTGAAAGTGCTGCACTCAATATGCCAGGAAATTGGAAAACTCAACATTGGCCACAGGACTGGAAAAGGTCAGTTTTCATTCCAACCCCAAAGAAATGCAATGCCAAAGAATGCTCAAACTACCACACAGTTGCACTCATCTCACACACCAGCAAAGTAATGCTCAAAATTCTCCAAGCCAGGCTTCAACAGTATGCGAACCATGAACTTTCAGATGTTCAAGCTGGATTTAGAATAGGCAGAGGAACCAGAGATCAAATTATCAATGTCCATTGGATCATTGAAAAAGCAAGAGAGCTCCAGAAAAACATCTACTTCTGCTTTATTGATTATGCCAAATCCTTGGACTGTGTGGATCACAAGAAACTGTGAAAAATTCCTCAAGAGATGGGAATACCAGATCATCTGACCAGCCTCTTGAGAAATCTATATGCAGGTCAGGAAGCAACAGTAATGAACTGGACATGGAACAACAACAGACTGGTTCCAAATAGGAAAAGGAGTACATCAAGGCTGTATATTATCACCTTGCTTATTTAACTTATATGCAGAATGCATCATGAGAAACACTGGGCTGGATGAAGCACAAGCTGGAATCACGATTGCCGGTAGAAATATCAGTAACCATGGATATGCAGATGAAACCACTCTTATGGCAGAAAGCGAAGAAGAACTAAAGAGCCTCTTGATGAAAGTGAAAGAAGAGGGTGAACCCAGCATTCAGAAAACAAAGATCATGGCATCCAGTCCAATCACTTCGTGGCAAATAAATGGGAAAACAATGGAAACAGTGGCTGACTTTACTTTTTTGGGCTCCAAAATCACTGCAGATGGTGATTGCAGCCATGAAATTAAAAGACGCTTACTCCTCGGAAGAAAAGCTATGACCAACCTAGACAGCATATTAAAAAGCAGAGACATTACAACAAAGGTCCATTTCCATTGTTTTCCCATCTATTTGCCATGAAGTGATTGGACCGGATGCCATGATCTTTGTTTTCTGAAGAGAAGGTATAGAACCTCTTGATGAAGGTGAAAGAGTGTAAAAGCTGGCTTAAAACTCAATATTCAGAAAACTAAGATCATGGCATCCAGTCCCATCTCTTCATGGCAAGTAGATGGGGAAACAATGAGTGACAGACTTTATTTTCTTGGGCTCCAAAATCACTGCAGATGGTGACTGAAGCCATGAAATTAAAAGATGCTTGCTCCTTGGATGAAAAGCAATTACTAACCTAGACAGCATATTAAAAAGCAGAGACATTACTTTGCCAACAAAAGTCCATCTAGTCATAGTTATGGTTTTTCCAATAGTTAGGTATGGATGTAAATTGGACTATAAAGGAAGCTGAGCGCCAAAGCATTGATGCTTTTGAACTGTGGTGTTGGAGAAGACTCTTCAGAGTCCCTTGGACAGCAAGGAGATCCAACCAGTCCATCCTGAAGGAGATCAGTCCTGAATATTCTTTGGAAGGACTGATGCTGAAGCTGAAGCTCTGATACTTTGGCCACCTGACTCAAAGAACTGACTCATTGGAGAAGACCCTGATGCTGGGAAAGATTGAAGGTGGGAGGAGAAGGGGACAACAGAGGAGAGAATGTTGGATGGCATCACCAACTCAATGGACGTGGGTTTGAGTAAACTCCAGGAGTTGGTGATGGACAGGGAGGCCTGGCATGCTGCAATTCATAGGGTCACAAAGAGTAGGGCATGACTGAGCAACTGAACTGAACTGAATTTCATCCATTTAAATTCACTGACTCCTAAGATATCACTGTTCACTCTTGCCATCTGCTGCTTGTCCACATCCAGCTTCTCTTTGATTCACAGACCTAACATTCCAGGATCCTATGCAGTGTTGTTCTTTACAACACTGGACTTTATTTTCACCACCAGAACCATCCACAACTGAGTGTCGTCTGCTTTGACCCAGCCACTCATTCTCTCTGGAGCTATGTGCAGTTACCCTTCCCTCTTCCCTAGTAGCATATTGGACACCATAGACCTGGGGTGCTCATCTTCCGAGTATCATAACTTTCTCCCTTTCATGCTGCTTATGGGATTCTCACGGCAAGAATACCAGAGTGATTTGCTATCCCCTCCTCCAGTGGACCCCGTTTAGTGAGAACTCTCCCACTACATGTGTGACGATTATACAGTTGTAACTTCAGTGTCAACTTTCCAAATACAGTGGAGTAAAATTTCTCTTTACCTGTTGCTGACTAGTTGTCATTTGCCAATGGAAGCATTCATTCGATTAATTTTAACACCTGATTCATCACACCAGTGTATATATTCTAGTAATATCTTCAGCTCAGTCCTGACTGGAACATGAGTTTGGAACTCAAGTAAATGAACATAGATTTTGTCAAACTTTGCTGTCTCTTTCTTTTTTTGTTTCTTTTTCCTCAATAATTCACATTTTGCGTATTAAAACTTAAAATTATTCAAATTCAGAGAGATTCTAATTTCTTCATTCCTTCATTCTTCTAGTTCAATCTTCAATTTTAAATTTTTGTTTTATTCTTTTAAATCTCCTTCAGCTTATTCAATTTAAATCTTCAATTTATTCTACTTTTCAAAAACCATTGTTCACAGTGATCCTATTGTAAGGGTTTAGATTGGTTTATAAATACTTCCTAACTTAATTTGGAATATAAAGTATTTGAACTTTGAATTTAGAGGGAAGAAATACCAGATTAATTCTTGATGACTGTTTTCAGCATCTGGAATTTTTAATTGTTGAAATAATGTCTTTGAAATAAGGACACACTATAGTCTAAACCAGGTTTAATCTATTATTTTATTATCTTCCTATGTTTCTTTACTTATTCATATTAATTATATGTGTTCTGTGATTAGGTTTTTGTCTTCGTGCTTAGATTTTGAAATGTGAAGTATCTGAAGAGCTTTATTACTATTTTCTTTTAGCTAGGTCTTATTAGAACTGTGTGGTTATTCATAGTCACAAACTGAAATCACTCCCTAGTATAGTTAATCTTGGGCTTCCCAGGTGGCGCTAGTGGTAAAGATCCCAAAGCCAACACAGAAGACATTAAGAGACATGGGTTCGATCCCTGGATCAGGAAGATCCCTTGGAGGAGAAAATGAAGAACCACTCCAGTATTCCTGCCTGGTAATCCCATGGATAGAGGAGACTGATGGCTACAGTCCAGGGGGTTGCATCGAGTCGGACATGACTGAAGTGACTTAGCACATATGTACTCATATGTGCTTAGTAGTTTATTTTTATAGTTTAGTAGTTTATCTTAGTAGTTTATTTTTAATACTTTAAAAATAAAAACTTCTCTAATAAAATGAGTTCATTCTTTTCATAGAAAAAATTTTGATGACAGCTGTATTATATGCTATAAATTTTTCAATTTTAAATCATGTAATTCAATGCTTTTTTGTGTATTCACCTTATTATACATCAATCACCACTTATTTCAGAACATATTCATCACCCCAGAAAGGAACTCTGTACCCCCTACCAGTCAGTCTCCATTCCCCTCTATACTAAGCCCTAGCAAACATTACTCTTCTTTTGGTCTCTATCAGTTTGCCTCTTCTGAACATTTTACATATATAGAGGCATACACTGTACTGCTTTTTGTGTCTTGTTGCTCTTACTCAGCATAGTGTTTTCAAGTTTCATTTATACTGTACCATGTGTCAAATTTTCATTCTTTTCATGACCAAATAATATTCCATTGCATGGGTGGTGCTACATTTCATGTATTAATTCAGCAATTCATGATAGTTTGTTCTTTTTGAATCAGTTATTATCAGTGACAAGAATTCTAAAATTGTCATTTGATACCAAGCAGTCTTTGATGTATCTTTTAGACATTAAAAACTGGTGATTTTTTTTTTTTTTTGGTGTGTTTTTAACCATTATAATGGATTTAAACTTCCCTTTCAGAACTAGAAAGTTCTGAATTCCAAAACACATGTGACTCCCAAAGGTTTTGGATTGGTATTGTGTAAACTATCTGGAAATTAAGACAAAAGGAGAATTTGTTCATCCATTAAGAATATTTATTGTTTTTTCTAGGTAAGCATTCACTTGACCCCGCCTGCCTCATTTCTGTAGCTAAAGTGCATCCTTTTTGAAAAGAGAGTTTCTCTTCTATTTTCACCACCAGAAACTGAGTTCATTTTTGTGCTAGGTATAAAGTAGCAGCTTCTTTACATCTGTGAGCAGCTCACATCTATTAAAGAAGTTAACAGACTAAATCTCAAAAATCTGTATACTTGTCACTTTTCTAGCTACTTGCCTATAACCTCCTTGAAAACAAAAACTATCATTTATCTCTTTTTTTCTGCAAGGCTGGCAAAGAGTCTCTACTCATCTGTTTACTGGAAAAATAATGAATGAGTATGTAGAGTGAATAAATATTATCACTTATTTTTCCTAATCTTTGCTACAGTGTTTATCAACATTTTTTAAATAAGTGTTAAAGTTTTAAAGAAATTGTCATTGTTTTCAGTTGACAAATTGTCATTGTTTTCAGTTACAAAAAATGTTAGGAATCTTTATTATTAAAAATCACATCACAACCCAAAGCTTTATGAGGTATGATTACAAATCAAGGGGAATTGGACCTCTATAGTGAACATTCAGAGAAATAACATTTCTAAATATGATAAGTTGCAAAATAATAAAGTTTAGAAAACTATTGCATAAAACTTCTATGAAGCCTATAAATCTGTTTTTAGTATCAGCAGATTTTAATTTCTAAATCAGAACACTTTGCTAAAGAAAATTTTGAATATGATCCTCATCATTTTCTTTTTTATACTGACTTTTAGAATATTTGAGTCTTCTAGGGGTTAATTTTGATTAGATAAATGCAACTTACAGCTTTGATGACAGTCATGTTAAGGCAAATTTACAGGATTCCTAGGATTTTTATGCTTCTCATTAATTGTTGTCATTGTTGTTATTTAGTTCCTAAGTCATGTCTGACTCTTTTATGACCCCATGGACTGTAGCCCACCTGGCTTCTTCTGTCCGTGTGGTTTTCCAGACCAGGATACTGGAGTGGGTTGCCATCCCAGGGGATCTTCCTGACCCAGGAGTCAAATCTGCATCTCCTGCATTGGCAGGCAGGTTCTTTACCACTGAGCCACCAGGAAAGCTCCCTCGGTGATTTTGTTGTTGTTGTTGTTGTTGTTGTTGTTCAGTCACTAAGTTGTGTCCAACTCTTTGTGACCCCATGGTCTGCAGCACACCAGGTTTCCTTGTCCTTCACTATCTCCCAGAGTTTGCTCAGATTCATGTCCATTACATCTGTGATGCCATCCAACCATTTCATCTTCTGTCACCTCCTTCTCCTCCTGCTCTCAATCTTTCCCAGCATGGGGCCCTTTTTCCAGTGAGTCGGCTCTTTCACATCAGGTGGCCGAAGTGTTGGAGCTTCAGCTTCAGCATCAATCCTTCCAGTGAATATTCAGGATTGATTTCTTTTCAAATTGACTGGTTTGATCTCCTTGTGGTCCAAGGGTCTCTCATGAGTCTTCTCCAACACCACAGTTTAAAAGCATCAATTCTTTGGTGCTCAGCCTTCATTCTGGTTCAACTCTCACATCCATATATGACCACTGTACAAACCATAGCTTTAACTATATGGAAATTTGTCAGCAGAGTGTTATCCCTGCTTTTTCAATACACTAAGTTTGTCATAGCTTTTCTTCCAAGAAGCAAGTGTCTCTTGACTGCAGTCAGCATCCTCAGTGATTTTGGAGCCCAAGAAAATAAAATCTGTCACTGTTTCCACACTGTTTTTACTCATTGATTATATATCACCAGAAGTTTCTTTGTGCTTGCCGTCTTAAACCAACAATCTATGAGACAGCAAATTTGAAAATGTAGGACTAGTAGTTAAACAACTTAAACCTCTGTAATAATCACAAACAGCATGGGGCAAAGGAGGGCATCCAAGTGATCAGCTGCCAGAGTGGCTAAGATATAAGCATGCTTCTCAGGGCCCTGGGATAGTCATTGACTCATGTGTTTCAGGTGTTCTCAAATCATTCCATTAATTCCAATAACTATACAGTTACTAATTTCTTAAACTTGTAAACATATGTTATTACTGCTTCTAAAATTATGATCTCCTTGGAAAATTCTGTGACCTTCTAGATCAGGGATCAGCAAACTCTGTTAAAGGCCAGATAGTAAACATTTTAGGCTTGGCTGACCAGCAGGTCCTCAACTGCTGTTGGGGCATTTTGAAAGCAGTGACAGGTGATACATGAACAAATGAGCATGATGTTTCTGCTTTATTTATGGACACTGAAATTTAAATTCCATATAATTTTCAGGTGTTGTGAATTTTTGTTCTTGTGATGCGTTTTGAAATGTTTAAAATATAAATACTATTCTTGGCTTGGGGGTGGGACATGGGAGCATACAAAAACAGGTGGCAAACCAGATTTGTTTACTGGCTGAAATTTGCCAGCCTCTACTCTATGTTATTCCTACTTCATGGGAAATAAATGGGGAAACAGTGGAAGCAGTGTCAGACTTTATTTTGGGGGGGCTCCAAAATCACCACAGGTGATGATTGCAGCCATGAAATTAAGACGCTTACTCCTTGGAAGGAAAGTTATGACCAACCTAGATAGCATATTAAAAAGCAGAGACATTACTTTGCCAACAAAAGTCCATCTAGTCAAGGCTATGGTTTTCCCAGTGGTCATGTGTGGATGTGAGAGTTGGACTGTGAAGATAGCTGAGCACCGAAAAATTGATGCTTTTGAACTGTGGAGTTGGAGAAGACTCTTCAGAGTCCCTTGGACTGCAAGGAGATCCAACCAGTCCATCCTAAAGGAGATCAGTCCTGGGTGTTCATTGGAAGGACTGATGCTGAAGCTGAAACTCCAATACTTTGGCCACCTCTTGCAAAGAGTTGACTCATTGGAAAAGACCCTGATGCTGGGAGGGACTGGGGGCAGGAGGAGAAGGGGACGACAGAGGTTGAGATGGTTGGATGGCATCACCGACTCAATGGACATGAGTTTGAGTAAACTCTGGGAGTTGGTGATGGACAGGGAGGCCTGGTGTGCTGCGATTCACAGGGTCGCAAAGAGTTGGACACGACTGAGCAACTGAACTCAACTGAACTGAACTGAACTCTATGTTAAATCTAATGGTAGAGGAAATCAGCCATAGCATTACATTCTCAAACTCCTCCACTACCAATTCTCTCATGCTGTCCCAAAGTGGTGGAGCTTATGCCTGATGACAAAAGATATTCAACTTGTTACCAGAAGCTTCTGTGTGACCCCAATAATGTTACTTCTTTGTCCCACTTCACAAGTAGCTCACAAAAGTAAATAAAAGGAAATTTCAACACTGCCTGCTGTGAAACTAATTGTCTTTTGTTAAGATGATGTTCAGTTCAGTTGCTCAGTCACATCCGACTCTTTGTGACCCCATGGACTGCAGCACGCCAGGCTTCCCTGTCCATCACCAACTCCTGCTTACTCAAACTCATGTCCATTGCTTCAGTGATGCCATCCAACCATCGCATCCTCTGTTGTCCCCTTCTCCTCCTGCCTTCAGTCTTTCACAGCATCAGGGTCTTTCCATTGAGTCGGTTCTTCGCATCAGGTGGCCAAAGTATTGGAGCTTCAGCATCAGTCCTTCCAATGAATATTCAGGACTGATTTCCTTTAGGATGGACTGGTTGGATCTCCTTGCAGTATCAATAATGGAAACAAAAGCTAGGAAACTTGGAAACCAGGCTGTAGTTGGTTCTTGTTGTTTAGTCACTAAGTCACATCTAGCTCCTTTGTGACCCCATGGACTATAGCCCACCAGGCTTCTCTGTGCAAGAGATTTTCCAGGCAAGAATACTGGAGTGGGTTGCTGTTCTCTTCTACAGGGGTTCTCTCTGACCCAGGGATTGAACCTGTGTCTCCTGCAGAGACAGACGGATTCTTTACCACCAAACCACCAGAGACGCCCCTCCTAGTTGGTTCTGTGCTGTCTGCTAAGCTTAGTCACTCAGTCGTATCTGAGTCTTTGTGACCCCATGGACTGTAGCCCACCAGGCTTCTCTATCCATGGGTTTCTCTAGGCAAGAATACTGGAGTAGGTATGCATTCCCTTCTCCAGAGGATCTTCCCAACCCAAGGATTGATTGCAACACAGATCTCCTGTGTTGCAGGCAGATTCTTTACTGTCTAAGCCACCAGGGAAGCCCATGGTTGGTTCTTCCACTACACAAAGTTCTGAAGTTTCTCAAACTTCTGAGGCTCCATTTTCTTTCCTGCTCCTCTGTAAGAAGTATTGAGAGGCTCCATTGTGGTAGTCAATATGAAATCACTGGCAAAGTTAAAAGTGTATAAAACATGGCCTTTGTGTTAATCGTTGTACTCTGTTGTTTACTCATACGTATGATTTCTTGCAGAATTTCCTATATATGATGATGTATTCCCCTTGAAGATTAGGTATAGATTAAAGAACACTCATAAACTTTCACAGGCATTTTACCTTTATACCTTCACACTTTTAAGGTACTCTCATCTCCTTACTGTATAGATGTATCAAATTCATTACTAATAGTGCTGTGAAATTTTTAAATTATATCCCTCATATTCTTTCTTACTTCTTTATGAAGGCAGAGACTTTGTTTCATCCCTGCTGTATCTTCAGTATCTAAAACAATATCTGGAATAGATTTGAGTCTCATAAATAGTTTGAGTGAATCAATAATAAAAATAATCCCATATGTCAGTTTGCCTTTCATTATCAAAAGGAATATAGAAAGCTCATTAAATATGTTATAAACAAAATGTATTTAAATACAGAAAATATGTAGGTTTCCAAAGGAAATCTACTTTTGCAGTTTTAATAAAATGTAGATCTATCCACAGATCATTTAGGGTCTATGAGCCCTAGTTTTTAAAATATGGAAGAATATTTAACTTGTATCAGCAGACACACAATCCATAACTATGATTGTGAAATTACTTCAACAGGATAAAAAAAAAAAGCAAATGCAAGCTTTATTCAGTCTTTTTAATAAGTCCTTCCTCTGCACTTTTAAGTTAAAACAAAAAGAACAATGGATTTTTAAACTTTATTTTGGTTAAATTTCTTTTGGTTGCAATAAGAAAACAGTTTGGCAAGCTTATTTAAAAAGGGCATTTGCCTGGGAAGAAGTATCATGCAATTGACAGGTGGGATGAAAAGGAACAAGGGTAGCTCTGGGGATTTCATCTTTCCCTAGATTAGAGCACTTGAGGGCTCCCACTCACACGTCCAAATTTCAGGCTACTAAAATAGAAATTCAGCTTGGATCACTGATGCATGCCTGAAAAGGTCAGCCAAAGTCAGCGAGTAGAATCATGCAGTAGAGCTATCAGTACTGAGAGCCACTGTTTAGTGCCAGGGTGAGTTGAGAAGCTACATCATGAGATGTATAGTCTTTTTAATCTGACTTCAGATGGTACATTCATTTTATATCTATTAATGTCTCAAAATGAAATACTGAAAGCTGCAGGACATCTTTGTCCACTGACAATTAGATAAATTTACAATTATGTATTTTAATGTGCCAAATCACCCACTGCCATATTAATTAATGGCTTAATATCTCATGATACAGCAAATTTAATGCAGTGGCAATATAGCATAGAGTATAGACCTTTGAGCTAGACTTGCATGACTTCATAGCCAGCTCTACCACTTTATTGGCAATGAAAGTTTGGACAAATTAATCTCCGACCCTCATTTTTGCTGTCTATAAAGAGGAAGTTTATCAGTGAGCTTTTGCTGCAGTACAAACCACCACAAAAATCTCACTGGCATGCCACAATAAGCATTAGTTCTTGCTCGGAAATCTGTGGGTAAGAGGAGTAGGTCTGATCCAGACTGGATTCAACCAGATGTGGGTTCAAGTGGAAGATACATCTGGGTCTGTGCCTCATGTCTCATCTTCCTTGGACCTGTAGCTACCTGAACATTTTTTCCTCAGAGACAAAGGCAAGATAGCAAGGAAGAAACCAAGTTGCTAAAGCATACATATTTCAAGGCTCTGCTTGTGTGTTTTCTGCTGTTACCCCATTTGGTCAAAGCAAGGCATGTGGCCAGTTCCAAACTCAAAAGAGCAGAGAAGTATATATGCACCTTCCATGGTCATGTGGTGGGAAAAGGGAGGAGTAATCCAGGCTACCACAGGGGGTTGATATTAGTATCTAGCTAGTACAGATGTTTTAAGTTTAATAATATACTGTAAGAACTTAGAATAATACCTGGCACACAGTAAATGCTAAATAAATACTTGTTACTATTAGGCATACTCTTCAGCAGAAACTTACACAAAAGTTGAGTATTCTGTATCTGTGACATAAAGTGGTTATTTGACAACTGTGTGACTTCATTTGAGTTAAACATACATGCTTAAGTTTTAAGTAAAAACTAGTTTCTGTTTTTTAATTGTAGGTTAGATAAACAAGATTATATGTCTTTAAGACCAGCCAGTCAACCTCTGGGATAGTCAAGAGTGATTACTGCCTCAGTTATTTAACTGTTAGTAAAATCATGGAACTACTAAAGATTGAGTTCTGCCCTCTCATTTTAGAGATAATGTGTTGGGTCAAGAATGGTGAGATACCTAAATCAAAGAGAAAAAGGTAGATAGATGGAAGATGGACGGTTTAGTGATAAATAGATAAGTAATTAAATAGAAAATGGGAATGCAAGGAAGCATGTAGATTTCTAGAATTCTAATGAGCTCAGGTGTTGTTTCCTGTAGTTTTATCTAAATGTTGTTTATCATATTTTTTTCTTTCAATGAACTATACAAGAAGAAATCATTTTAAGAATCTTTCAAAATAATTTTTTCAACTTCTTCAATTGAGAAGAATATTATTATTATAGAATAGGATTTATTTAGAATGTTAAGAATAAAAACTAATCTTTACAGAAGATTACTTACCCTTTCATCTAATATTTTTGAGTACTTATCTGTTAGACACTGGGCATACAGTAGGAAAAAAAAATTGGTCTTGTAAGCTTACATAACTTAAAGGAGACAGGCAATAAAGAAATAAATATATATTATATTCCACAATTCTTTACCTGCAATTCTAAAATCCAAAAGCTCTGAAACAAAGTTTTTGCAACTCATATAGTGATAAAACCTGACCTAGTATTAACTTGTTTAGTAGTAAAACTGGTAAGAAATATTTGTTGTCTTTTTATAAATATCACTCAGAAAGAATGTATGTTTTCTTTTTAAAGATATTAACGTTTTATTTGAGTGCTCAGAGACGGGAGACAGAGTGCGTAATTATAGTATGTTTACCATGTTACCTATGAAAACTCAGTACTTAATTCCAAGACTCATCTGGTCCGTTAGGGGTTATGTTGAGTTGTATAATATCTAGAAAGTACTCTGCCTGGACCTGAAGCATGTATGGGTATAGAAAATGAGGGTCAGTAGGGGGAGGGGTGAGTGATGGAGGGTGGGAAAGTTGTTTAGCTAGTAATAAAAGAAGACCTCTCTGGGTGGTGACGTTTGAGTAAATTCTTGAAACATGTGGTGTTGCTGTCAGAGAAAAGAATATTTCAGTCATTGGGAACAGGTATGTGGCTATGTGGAGAAGTGGTCCAGTCTGAGGAAGGACCGAGGTCAAAGACCTAAACTGAAAGTGTGCTTAGCATATTTAAGGAAGAACAAGATCAGCTAGACTGTAGGACACCCAGCAAGGGGAAGTGTATTAGGATAGGTATCAGAGGGTGCCCAATCATTTAAGGCAATGTAATCCTTTGGATTTTATCATGGATGCTCTAGGATATCTTTGAAGGATTTTGACTAAGTGTCTAAAATCAATTTTCTTTTTAAAAATATGGTCTGTTGCTCTGTAGATAATAAAATTACCTCTCTTTTGCTCTGTGGATAATAGATTGTTATAGTACCAAAGATGAGAAAAAATAAATGATCATAACTAGATGAAACTGAGAAATTAAATGGTAACTGGTCATTTTAAACCAAATAATCTTGATCGTACTTTAATTTTAAAATACCTTTGATGTCCATTGAGTACATGTTGTACTTGAATTAATAACCTTAATGTTATTTAACTATGATGATTTTTCTTTCTAGATTTTTCTCTCATTATTAAGGCTGAGAAATTTAGCTTGGTCATGACAATAATACTATTCCCAATCTTCTTCCCTCTTCCAGAGAGTTTTCTGTTCTGCCTACTGGGAGACAACTAGAGGAAAGATCCCTAAACTTGAAATGATAAGAATTGGTTTCTTGTGTTGGCCCTGCCACCAGTTGATTGTAAAAATGGTTGAGCTGTTTAACCTGTCTGGATTTCAGTTGCCTATCCTGAAAGACATGGGGATTGAATCAGCTGATATAGCTCTTCTTACCTGGAGTTATGTATTTAGCAAATCCTGTGTGTAAGACTAAAACTCCTCATTAAGAATCTCAAAATGTTCTTAAATATAAATCTAAAGAAATGTAGAATAACTGGCTATCTGTTCAAAATTTATGCTTATTTCCTTTTTAACAGGACTAGGGAAATAAATACCAGAAGACAAGAACACAGAATATTTTCCTTCATCAATCCATAGAAGCATAATCCTCCTCTAATTTCATCAAACACAAAGGAATGAGTACCTTGACAGATGGCCACAGAGGATGTCAACAATTTTTTGGAGGCAAGTAATGAAATATATGTGCTATGAGTTTTATATTATTAAGTATATAGAAACAAATATAATTATGTTTTAGAAAAAATAAAAGAGTACTTTTAATACTTTTTTATCATAACTATTTCTCCCTTCCTGTTTTTTCCCCTGAGCACTATTTCATGTCAAAAATTATTGTAAGCTGCTTTTATCCTAACCTGGAGTACTATATAATATATGCTACTGCTAAGTCACTTCAGTCGTGTCCGACTCTGTGCGACCCCATCCCTGGAATTCTTCAGGCAAGAACACTGGAGTGGGTTGCCATTTCCTTCTCCAATGCATGAAAGTGAAAAGTGAAAGTGAAGTCGCTCAGTCGTGTCCAACTCTTTGCAACCCCATGGACTGCAGCCTACCAGGCTCCTCCGTCCATGGGATTTTCCAGGCAAGAGTACTGGAGTGGGGTGCCATTGCCTTCTCCATATAGTATATAGGACTCATTATATCCCTAAATACAAAAAAAAATTAATAACAATTAAGTACCCATGTTTGAAAACAGGGCTCTTTACATCTATCTTAGACACATATATAACAACAAATACTAAACAGTTCATGAAGTTAGAATTATTTTCTATTTTATAAGTATCTATACCATATAGAGAGCTTCCCTGGTAGCTCAGAGGGTAAAGTGTCTGCCAGCAATGTGGGAGACCCGGGTTTGATCCCGACCCAAGTTGGGAAGATCCCTTGGAGAAGGAAAAATGGCAACCCACTCCAGTACTCTTGCCTGGAAAATCCCACAGACTGAGAAGCCTGGTAGGCTACAGTCCATGGGGTCGCAAAGAGTCGGACACGACTGAGCCACTTCACTTTCATTTTATACCATATATAATTTTTTTTAATTTCTGCATTTCCTGCTTATTTTAAACAACTGTTCTAAAGTGCTCTAAAATCTTAGGATGTCATCCCTTTACATCCCTGTTGTTGTTCAGTCACTCAGTCGTGTCTGACTCTGTGACCCCGTGGACTGCAGCACACCAGGCTTCCCTCTCCTTCACCATCTCCCAGAGCTTGCTCAAACTCATGTCCATTGAGTCTGTGATGCCATCTAGCCATCTTGTCCTCTGTCACCCCCTCTCCTCCTGCCTTCAATCTTTCCTAGCATCAGGGTCTTTTCTGATGTGTTGGCTCTTCACATCAGGTAACCAAAGTATTGGAACTTCAGCATCGGTCCTTCCAATGAATATTCAGAGTTGATTTCCTTTAGTTTAGGATGGATTGATTTGATCTCCTTTCAATCCAAGGGACTCTCAAGAGTACTCTCCAACACCACAGTTCAAAAGCATCACTTCTTTGGCATTCAGCCTTTTTTATTATCCAACTCTAACATCCATACATGACTACTAGAAAAATCATAGCTTTGACTATACGGACCTTTGTTGGCGAGGTAATGTCTCTGCTTTTTAAAACACTGGCTAGGTTTGTCATAGCTTTTCTTCCAAGGAGTAAGCATGTTTTAATTTTATAGCTACAGTCACCATCTGCAGTGATTTTACATGCCTAGCAGCTTTATATTTTGTGGGAATCGTCCATCACAAGATCCCATTGAACTTTTCATTACTTTCACAACAGCTCTTATTGCTCCTGCAAAAATAGCAGACCAAGAATTGTAGACCATAGTTCCATCTTCAAAACTGAAATTAATTGCATTACCCTCTAAAGGGGATTTGCTTGGAAAGAAATTGACTGCATTATAAAGAAAAAAATAATAAATATAAGGAATCTGTCTTCTCTACTTTCATGAAAAATAAAGGATTAAGTAAATAATATGAAATGAAATAAAGGTAAATTCATAAAAACTTGAGTAGAATGCAGTAAAATTGAATTTCTCCAAGCATTTTTATACAAACAAAGAAACTGTAGAGATGTTCAGGATTTTTAATTTAGTGTTAATTCAACTCATAGGCCTAAGGTCATCCAGCAAATGAGTTTGCTTTTTAAGTTGAACATAAAGGACTGCTTTCTAAGTGAAGGAGACCATAAATGTTTAAAAAGCCCAGTGTAGGGCTTCTGAGCTTTCTTTCAGTAACTAGAGTCAAAATTAATTTTTGCTTTTCTGCTGGGGAAAATTTCATCTAATTACATTCAAATTATTCTGCAACTTTTTGGATAGCAAATCCTGATCACCAAAGAAAAGAAAAAGCAGCTGTGTTGCCCTTTCCTCATAGTTATAAGAATAGCATTATTATGCAGTCACTAGGCATTATAGAACCATAAGTGATTATCCGTTGGTTGCCTTCTGGCAGAGAGACACCTAAACCTTTCTGAACTGCTGATAATGTATGCCTTCTCTTTTTAAGGATCTTCAAAGAAATAGATTTCATTGCTTCCTTCAGTAAACCAATATAACATAACAGCTGTCAGGAGTTAGGGAGATATTTCTTTACCCTTTTATTCAGCGACTGTTTTTAAAAATTCTTTTCTCAGAATTATATTTTAATCATGATGTAAATCTTCTCTTAATTTGGTACATACAATTCACCTATTTAAGAAAATATTTCAAATTGACCCATTGCTCAATTAATGAAAATAATTCCCATAAACAGTGCTTCTGTATAAGCAACCTGTTGTTGAATTTCTTTCTCTGATAAATTCCTTTTTTTACTTTCCCACATGTCATATCTTATTTTGTTCTTCAGTTATTCTTTAATCACAGCATCATATCTTGTGTCTTATAGCTGTAATTTATATTTCTTCCACATTACATTAAAAACCAGCTCTTTTTTTCTCTTTGAATTGCATTCTATTTATAACCATGTCATTAATAAGCCACAGATATTTATAATTCTAATCAAAAGTGCTGACTCATTTCACATATTTTAAGGTTTATTTACAAATTATGTTTTATAAAAAATTTAGTAGTTAGAAAGGCAATTAGAACATAGTGGGTATCACTTATAAGCTTGCTATTCAAGAACACAAATTCATAGAACAGATTGACTAATCACAACTATGCCACCCCCACTGGCTGTATTAACTTGGGCAGATTATCGATTGTCTTTGTCCCTCAATTTGTACATCTTTAAATTTGATAATTATAATTATAAGGGTTAAATGGGACGGATAATGTAAGTAAATAGCTTAGCTGCCTAACACATTATACAATTCAATAAGTAGGTGATGCAGTTTTTCTGCTTTTTGCAAAATGAATGTAAACAGGTTTCCTTGTAGTCGTTAAGCTGAACTCTTGCAAAAGCAATAATGAATTTATCCATTATACTCATGACAGATTTCTTTTGTATCATGTTTGCTGTACTAATAGTAAATTTTATTTACATTGAAATTTCCAAATGAGCTATTTTAAAGTTTATTTTTAAACATGTAAAATATAGTTTATCCAAAAATAATCATTAAAAAATATTTTTTTAAAAATTGTTAACATTTTAGCCTCAAGAAAACTATGTATATTCCAAACTTTTTAAGAAAGTTTACTTGGATATTCATTGCCTGCCCTAAAATTTTGACTTCATATCAACCACTGTTATTTGGAGAAATATCCCATGTGCAAGGCAGAGTGATTTGACGAATTTTCTCATTTGTATTAAATATCTTTTATATATACATTGATCAAGTATTTATTTAATCTGAGAAACTGACTTGGTATTTCACTGGAAAGATAAAAGTGAATAGGTACTTTGTTCTCTGTTAACATTTCTGTAAGAGATACCACAAACAGGGTGGTTTAAATTAACAAAAATGTATTATCTCGCAGTCCTTGACACTATTAAGTCTGAAGTCAAATTGTCCACAGGGGCATGCTGTTTTGGTGCCATTGGGGAGAATCTGCTCTGTTTTTCTTAGCTTCTGGTGATGGTGATGTTCCTTGGCATTTACTGGTTTATAGACTCATCACTCCAATCTCTGCCTCCCTCATCACATGATTTTCTCCCTGTGTGTCTTTGTGTCTTCTCTTATTGTAAGGACACAATCATGTTGGATTCAGCATGACTTGATCTTAATTTGATTATAGTTGTTAAGACACTATTTCCAAAATAAGGTCACATTCATAGGTGTTGAGTATTAAGATTTGAATGTATCTTTCCGGGGAACACAATTCAACAGTAACACTGTCTTTTTATGTACATATATATTCTGGGCATCCCATGTGGTTCAGTGGTAAAGAATCTGCCTACCAATGAAGGCGACACAGGTTCAGTCCCTGGGTTGGGAAGATCCTCTGGAGAAGGAAATGGCAACCTATTCCAGTATTCTTGCCTGTAGAATCCCACGGACAGGGGAACCTGGTGGTCTGCAATCCATAGGGTTGCAAAAGAATCAAACATGACTTAGCAACTGAACAACAACAACATGTGGTATACAGATCATCAGTACATTTTTATCATGTCCTTTTTATATTCATTTCCCATGTATTTAGATAATTTTCATACATTTTTCATGTAATAAAACTTATTCAGGGTGTGTACTCTTATTTCAGCCCTTCAATAAAAGGATTTTATATATGTTTTCTTCTCTTTGAGCTTCTGAAAGGAAGGTAAAACATGAAATCCTATTGTAGGGTCCTTGTATTTTTCCATTCTCGCATGAAGCTCATAAAGTTTCCAAAACATACTTTTCTTGCAGGTAAAACCTGCTCAAATTACTCTTTGCATGTAATAGGCACTGAATAATGTTTATGAATTAAATGAAGGATGTTGTAATTATACCCTTGCTTATAGACAGCATCCAGAAGGATTGCTATTGCAAGGTAAGCCAAAACGAGGTCAGTTATACACCATTCATGTTAAATATTTTCATTGAATTTGGTATAAAAGATAAACATAGGTAGGCACTAGAGAGTTTGTAGTGCATAAAAATGAGATATGTTCTGTATTTCCCAGAACTTAATCCTTAAGAACTCAAGGCTTTGGTTTTTATTTTTATCTAATTTTCTAAAAGAAAGTTGAAACTTTGTGTAGAAAAAAAAGCAAAATACATGGTTAAATGACCAGTTGACTGTGTATTTCAGGAATAGGATCTGATTTTCCAAACTATGGATCAAATTAGTAAGGTGGTGGTTCTTCATACATACCCTGGGAAAGTTTTTTAAAAACCTGGATGTTTTGGTCCTATTCTGCCAATTACTAGTTGCATGACTTTGAGCATTATTTAGTCCACTGAATCAAATTCTCTCTAAGTGGGGCTGATACAAGAGTAGTAGATTTTCCAGACAGGGAAAGACAAGTATCATATCCTCTATATGTGAAATCTAAGAAAATTATACAAAGGAATTTATTTACAAATAGAAATAGACTCACAGACTTAGGAAACAAACTTATGTTATCAAATGGGAAAGAAGGGGAGGGATAAATCAGGAATTTAGACTTAACATATATACAGTACTATATACAAAACAGATAAATAAGAACCTATCATATAGCACAGGAAATTGCATTTAATACCTTCTAATAACTTACAATGGAAAAAGTCTGAAAAAGAATATATGTATGTGCATAATTGAATCACTTTTGTGTACACCTGAGACATTGTAAGTCAAGTATACTTCAGTAAATAGTGGACTTTTGGGTGAGAATGTACCTCACAAAATTTGGGAATAAAATATTTACTTAGAGATGTGCTGATCTAATTATAATTAGGAAAACTTGGAACTGAAAATTAGGGGATTTGAAATTTTAAAAAGGCAAATAAAACTAAAGACTTTGTAGTATGAAGAAGATCAGTAACAGTAAAAATCCTCTACTTCTGGCAAACAAAACAAAACAAAAAACCTGGTAGAAATTTAAGGAAATTATATTTTGCTCTCAAATGTCGGTATTCAGAGGGCAAGGATACATCTGAAACTGGAATAGACTGATTTCTTAGGTTGGAGGATTTAACATCAGTGGAGTATTCCCAGTAAGACTGAATTACCATTTGCTGGGACTATGACAGTAGTAGTTACGGTGGTGATCAGGGCTAGGATAGGTGGGACTTATGGAATTCTTATGGACTGGGAACCTCGACGATCCTTTCCAATTCTGATATACTGTATTTGTAAATAGCAGTGTTTTCTTTGCACTTACTTATCCTTCTGTAAGTTTTGGACACTTTTATGTGCCAGACACTATACTGGAAGATAAAATTTATGGATATGAGGAAAAATAGAATATACTATATTTGATAATCACTACTTTGTCAACAAAGGCCCATCTAGTCAAGGCTATGATTTTTCCAGTAGTCATGTATGGATGTGAGAGTTGGACTATAAAAAAGGCTGAGTGCAGAATTGATGCTTTTGAACTGTGGTATTGGAGAAGACTCTTTGAGAGTCCCTTGGACTGCAAGGCGATCCAACCAGTCCATCCTGAAGATCAGTCCTGGGTGTTCATTGGAAGGACTGATATTGAAGCTGAAACTCCAGCACTTTGGCCACCTGATGCGAAGAGCTGACTCATTTGAAAAGACCCTGATGCTGGGAAAGATTGAGGGCAAGAGAAGAAGGGGACGACAGAGGATGAGATGGCTAGATGACATCACCAACTCAATGGACATGAGTTTGGGTAAACTCTGGGAGTTGATGATGGACAGGGAGGCTTGGCATGCTGCAGTTCATGGGATTGCAAAGAGTCGGACATGACTGAGCAACTGAAATGAAATGAATGAACAATATAGTGGAGGATATTAAATGACATAATTCTATTTCATTTATATACATGTCCTTTTACCATTTAGGAGCTAACTGAAATGTATGAAATAGGAATTTCCATGTAATTAAATGTTCAGAAAGACATTGTGGTTATTAGAAAGTGTGTCATTTTTTTAAGAACTGAAATATAGTTGATTTACAATATTATATTAGTTTCAGATGTATAGCGTAGTAAGTCAGTGTTTTTACATATATACTCCATTAAAAGCTGTTACAAGATAAAGACTGTAATTTGCTGTGCTAAGTACTATATCCTTGTTCCTTATCTAAATATTTTGTATGTAGCAGTTTCTCTGTCTTAATCCCCTACCCCTATTCTTTCCCCCTACTTTTCCCTCTCCCTATTGGAAATCACTAGTTTATTTTCTGTATCTGTGAGTCTGTTTCTGTTTTGCTTTATACATTTATTTGTTTTATCTTTTAACTTACACATATGATTTCATATAGTATTTGTCTTTCTCTGTCTGATATATTTTATGAAGTATACTATTCTCTAGATCCATCCATGTTGCTGCAAATGGCAGAATTTTATTCTTTCTTATGGCTGACATAGCCCATTGTATAGATGGCCACATCTTATTAATTTGTCTATTGATGGACATGTGGATTGCTTCCATATGTGGCTATTGTAAATACATCTGTTTTGAACATTGAGGTGCATGTATATTTTCAAATTTATGGGATTTTTTTTTCCAGATATATACCCAGGAGTGGAATTGCTGGATCATATGATAGTTCTATTTTTAGTTTTTTAAGGAACCTACATATTGTTTTCCATAGTGGCTGCATCTATGCCAGTTTCTACCAACAGTGTACAAGGGTTTCCTTTACTCCACATCCTTGTCAACATTTACTAATCGTAGACTTTTTGATGGCAGCCGTTCTGACAGTTGTGAGGTGATATCTCTTTGTTTGGATTTGTATTTCTCTAATAATTGGCCATATTATGCATCTTTTCATGCACCTGTTAAGCATGTGAATATCTTTCTTACACAAATGTGTATTCCAGTCTTTATCCCAGTTTTTGATTGGGTGACATTTTTGATATTGCGTTTTATGAGCTGTTTATTTATTTTGGATATTAACTCCCTTATCAGTCATATCTTTGGCAAGTATTTTCTCCCATTCTTTAGATTGTCTTTTCATTTTATATGTAGTTTCCTTTGTGCTGCAAAAGCTTTTAAATTTAATAAGGTCCCATTTGTTTATTTTTGCTTTTATTTCTTTTGCCTTAGGAGACAGAAACAGAAATATTGCTATAGTTTGTGTCAGAGTATCCTGCCTATGTTCTTCTAGGAATTTCATGGTTTTAGGTCTTTAATTCGCTTAAGTTTGTTTTTGTATATGGTGTGAACAAGTGTTCTAATCTCATTCTTTTACATGTAGCTCTCCAGTTTTCCCACCACCACTTATTGAAGAGACAGTCTTTTTCTCCATTGTATATTCTTGCCTCTTTTGTCATAGATTAATTGACCATGGGTTTGTGGGTTTATTTCTGGGGTCTTAATTCAGTTCCATTGTTTTATGTCTGTTTTGTGTCAGTATCATGCTGTTTTGATTGTTGTAGATTAAATATAGTCTAAAGCCTGAAAAGATGATAATTCCACCTTTGTTCTCCTTTCTGAAGATTGTTTTGGCAATTTGGAGTTTTTTATGGTTCCATGTGAGTTTTAGGATGATTTGATCTAGTTCTATGAAAAATACCTTGGATACTTTGATAGGGATTGCATTAAATCTGTAGATTGCTTTGGGTAGTTATGGCCACTTTAATAATATTCTTCCAATCCAAGAGTACATTTCTTTATATCCTATTCAGTTTCCTTCATCAGTGCTTTATAGTTTTCAGTCTATAGGTCTTTCACTTTCTTGGTTAAGTTTATTCCTAGGTGTTCTTTTTGATGCAGTTTTAAACAGGAATGTTTTTTAGTTTTCACTTTCTGATGGTTCATTATTAGTGTATAGAAAGCAAATTTCTGTATATTGGGTACCCTTCAACTTTGCTGAATTTATTTATTCTAATATTTCTTTTAGTAGAAACTTTAGGGTTTTCTATATAGAGATAGTATCATGTCATCTTCAAATAGTAATGGTTTTACTTCTTCTCGCCCAATTTGGATGCCTTTTTTCTCCCCCCTTGTCTGCTTGATGTGGCTAGGACTTCCAACACTGTTAAAGTGGCAAAAGTGGGCATCCTTGTCTTGGGAATGGGCATCCTTGTCTTATTCCTAAATTTGGAAGAAAGTCTTTCAGGTTTTCATCATTGAGTATGATTTTAGCTGTGCATATGTCATAGATGGTCTTTATTATGTTGAGATATGTTCCCTCTGTACCCTCTTTGATGTGAGTTTTTAGTAATGAATGGATGTTTAATTCTGTCAAATACTTTTTCTGTGTCTGTTGAGACGATCATGAGGTTTTTATCCTTCTTTTGTTAATGTCATGTGTCACACTGATTTGTGAATACTGAACCATCCATGTGTCCCTGAAATAATCTAACTTGATCATGCTGCATGATCCTTTTTATATATCACTGGATTCAGTTTGCTAACATTTTGTTGAAGAATTTTATATCTACATTAGTGTCTGTATCTGGTTTTGGTTATTAGGGTAATGGTGGTCTTATAGAATGAATTTGGGAGTATTTCATCTTCTTCAGTCTTTTGGAATAGTTTGAGAAGGATAGTTATTAACTTTTCTATATGCTTATTAGAATTCCCTTTGAAGCTGTCCATTCCTAGACTTCTGTTTGCTGGGAAATTTTTTTAATTAAAAATTCAGTTTCACTTCTAATGATCAGCCTGTTCAAATTATCTGTTCCTCTTGCTTTAGTCTTGGCAGATTGTATCTTTCTAGAAATTTGTCCATATCTTCTAGGTTGTCAAATTTATTGGAAAAACAGTGTCATCCTGATCCAGGATCTTTGAGGAAAAACTTCTTAACACTCTCTACAATATGCAATTTGCTGTATCTCAAATTACTGTACTAATGGATCAGACTCAGATCCTTACATTAATTATTGTCATTGTCCCTTGTCTGCATGCTTGTTTACTGAGCATGCAACTGATCAAGTTGCTTTTGATGCAGCTGTTGCTTGTTAATAGCTAAAATCATGGGGAGAGAGACCAGTTTCCTGGAAGAAAAACTGCTGAGGATAGAGAGAATGGATCCATAACAGAGAAGACTGAGTGTGATGGGCCTTGAAAGGCAGAACTTGATTGATTTCAGAGCCCCAGAATGAAAGAGGAGAAAGACAAAACTCTCTAGTTATGACTTTAAAGAGCCAAAATGAAAATGCAGTAATCATTTTCTGCTGTGTATTTCAAAATCAATTTAAGGATTAAAAAAAAAAGTTCATAAGTAAAACGGTGCTATGTTTCTTTAGTAGACTTCTGTATGTCTAGTTTTACTGCATTTTACTAAGACACTCTTTTTTTTTTTAATGTTTTTAACACCATAATAGTATTCAACATGTAATGTCAGTGAATGAGGAGAGGAACCACAGAAATAAATACACTGGTTCAGATAGTCAGCATTTTACTGGTGGGGTTCTCCAGAAGTAATGTGTTTCTATTAGGTTTTGCTTTTGAATTTTAAAACCAATATATACTCATGATTTTTAAGATAAGAAATATAGAGCATATGTTTGTTAGCCATCTGTATGTCTTCTTTGGAGAAATGTCTGTTTAGTTCTTTGGCCCATTTTTTGATTGGGTCATTTATTTTTCTGGAATTGAGCTGCAGGAGTTGCTTGTATATTTTTGAGATTAATCCTTTGTCTGTTGCTTCGTTTGCTATTATTTTCTCCCAATCTGAGGGCTGTCTTTTCACCTTGCTTATAGTTTCCTTTGTTGTTTAAAAGCTTTTAAGTTTCATTAGGTCCCATTTGTTTATTTTTGCTTTTATTTCCAATATTCTGGGAGGTGGGTCATAGAGGTCATAGAGGATCCTGCTGTGATTTACAGATGGCTAACAAACACATGAAAGGATACTCAACATCACTCATTATCAGAGAAATGCAAATCAAAACCTCAATGAGGTACCATTACACGCCAGTCAGGATGGCTGCTATCCAAAAGTCTACAAGCAATAAATGCTGGAGAGGGTGTGGAGAAAAGGGGACCCTCTTACACTGTTGATGGGAATGCAAACTAGTACAGCCGCTATGGAAAAACAGTGTGGAGATTTCTTAAAAAACTGGAAATAGAACTGTCATATGACCCAGCAATACCACTTCTGGGCATACACACCGAGGAAACCAGATCTGAAAGAGACACGTGCACCCCAATGTTCATCGCAGCACTGTTTATAATAGCCAGGATATGGAAGCAGCCTAGATGCCCATCAGCAGACGAATGTGTAAGGAAGCTGTGGTACATATACACCCTGGAATATTACTCAGCCATTAAAAAGAATTCATTTGAATCAGTTCTAATGAGATGGATGAAACTGGAGCCCATTATACAGAGCGAAGTAAGCCAGAAAGATAAAGACCATTACAGTATACTAACACATATATATGGACTTTAGAAAGATGGTAATGATAACCCTATATGCAAAACAGAAAAAGAGACACAGATGTACAGAACAGACTTGTGGACCCTGTGGGAGAAGGCGAGGGTGGGATGTTTCGAGAGAACAGCATCGAAACATGTATATTATCTACGGTGAAACAGATTACCAGCCCAGGTTGGATGCATGAGACAAGTGCTCGGGCCTGGTGCACTGGGAAGACCCAGAGGGATCGGGTAGAGAGGGAGGTGGGAGGGGCGATCGGGATGGGGAATACATGTAAATCCATGGCTGATTCATGTCAATGTATGACAGAAACCACTACAATATTGTAAAGTAATTAGCCTCCAACTAATAAAAATAAATTAAAAAAAAGAAAACAACAAAAAAATAGAGAGCATGGAAAAGTGTGAAATAAAAAGTAAAATCTGAAACCATCCTGTTTCTACTTCCCACAAGTAACTTCTGTTAGCTTTTTAAAATGCCATTTCAGAAATCTATTCACATACAAGTGCATGTATGCACATAATGTGACACAGATATGCATGCAAACACATGCATATACTTTTCTATACCTTTTTCTTTACATAAAGCAAATTCTTTGTTCTTTGCTAGTGACGTTTCTGCTATTCTTTGTATGCTAATAAAATATGTATATTTTATGCATTTCAATTGCTTAAATTGAACATTAATTTGTCATTTAATTTTGTTCTTCAACTTAATTTATGGGAGTCTCACACTGAAATTTTTTACTTTGTTTTAGTCAGATTATCATTGTTTTTTATTCAGCGTCTGGAATTTATGTCCAAGATTATGAAATATGCAACATCATTTTGTCTTTCCCACCTTTATGGCTTAATTTTTTATAACAGCAGTTTTAATTTCACAACAAAACTAAGAGGAAGGTACAGAGATTTTCCATAGACTCCCTGACCCCAAACATTCATGGGGTCCCATTGTCAATATCCCAAAACAGGATATATTTGTTGCAATTGATGCACGTATTGACACATCATTATCAACTAGAGTCTACAGTTTACATTAGGGTTCACTCTTGGTATTGTATATTCTACAAATTTGAAAAAATGTATAATGCCATATGTTCACCACCCATAGTATCATACATAATATTTCACTGCCTTAAAAATCTTCTATGCTCTGCCTATCCATCACTCCCCCAATTACTTTATAAATTTTTTGTGTTTAAGTCTTTAAATCACCTGAAATTTTGCTTATGTTACTGCAGCTTTGATTGAAGCAACCATTTCTTAAAATGACCCCCTTATCATGTATCAAAATCTTATATGTATTGTAGTATATTTCAGAATTCTCATTATACATTTTCTGTTTGTCTGTTTCTTCTCTAGAACTAAACTCTTTGACTACTATACCTTTACAGTGTTTTTAACATCTGGAATGACTGATGCCTTTTTTACTTCTTTTTCCTCAAAATATGTCAAGATAATGACATGCTTTTAGCCATATGAGCTTTGATATCATCTTTCAATTCTCAAAATAAAAAAAAATTATTACTGGTATTTTAATCAGAGTCATATTAAAATAATATATTAATTTAGGAGAATCAGCAGTCTTCAAATATTGACTATATCTATTCTGAAAACAAATTACATGTCTTTCAGATATCTGGATTTGTTTGAGTTATTTACTTTTCTTCTGTTTTTCTTTATTAAATGGATTTATTTCTAATTTTTTTAAACTGTGCTTCGCTTATAAGGAGAGTCATTGATTCCCTACACTTATTCTATATAACTAGTTACCTTACTAGATTCTTTTTTTTCCCTTAGTTTTCCATTGATTTTCTTTAGTTTTTCAAGTATATAGCATGTCATCATGAAAATTAGGATATGGTTGTCTCCTCTTTTTATTTTCCTGAGTATATTGAGATGCAATTGACATAAAACATTGTGCAAGTTAAAGTTATAAGGTATGATGATTTGATGTAGGTATATACTGTGAATGATTACCGTAATGTTAGTTAACACATCCATGACCTAAGATAGCTACTCTGTGTGTGTGTGTTTGTGTGTGTGATGAGACCTTTTAAAATCTGTTCTCTTTACTTGTAAGATCTTGTATGATCTGTAACTTTCAGGTGTACAATATAGTACACTATGCCGTACATTAGCTCCCTAGAGGTTATTCATCTTAAAACTGGAAATTTGTACCATTTCCCCAACCTCATCTCCCCCCACCCCTAGCAACCCCAATCTACTCTGTTTCTGAGTACAGTTTTGTTTTGTTTTTGTCTTAAGAGTCCATGTATAAATGATTCCATTGTATAATGCCGATGGGGTTGATCCATGTTGTCACAAATGGCAGAGTTTCCTTCATTTTTACAAACAAGTACTATTCCATTTATTTTTATATGTATCATATTTTGTATATCCATTCACTCATTGGCAGATACTTAGGTTACTTACATGTATTGACTATTGTAAATAATGCTGCAGTGAACATGGGGATATAAATATCTCTTTGAGATACCAATTTCATTATCTTCAGCTGTATACCCAGAAGTGGGGTTGCTGGATCATACACTAGTTCTGCTTTTAATTTTTTGAGTAACCACTATACTGTTTTCCATAGTGGCTGTGCCAATCTACATTTCTTTCAACAGTGCACAGGGGTTCCCTCTTTTTCAGCCCTTGCCAGCAGTTGTTTATCTCTTGGTCTTTCTTATAATAGCCATCCTACCATGTGTAGAGTGATATCTCATGGTTCTTATTTGTATTTCCCCAGTGATTAATGATATTAAGCACCTTTTTATGGAACTGTTAGTCATTTGTATATCTTCTTTGAAAAAAAAAATCTGTTCAATTCCTTTGCCCATTTTTAAAAGTTGAGTTGTTTGGGGGTTTTTTTGCTATTGAGTAGAATGAGTTTCTTGCATGTTTTGCATATTAACCCTTTATCAGATAAATGATGTATGTTTTTTCTTATTCTATATGTTGCCTTTTCATTTTGTGGATCATTTTTTTTATACTGTGTAGATGCTTGCTTAATGCAGTCCCACTAATTTATTTTTGCTTTTGTTTCTGATATCACATACAAAAACAATCATTTCCAAGACCAATATCAAAGAGCTTTTTCCTTAAGTTTTCTTCTAGGAGTTTAGTGGTTTCAAGTCTCACATTAAGCATTTAATCCAATTAAGATTAGTTATTGTGAGTGGTGTAAGATAGAGGTCCATTTTCATTCTTTTGCAACTGTACATTCAGTTTTCTCAACACCATTTGTTGAAGACACTACCTTTTCCCCACTGATTTTCTTTGGTTCCCGTATCAACTTGGTCCCTTGCTGACTGAATGCGTGGGTTTATTCTGGGCTTTTGATTCTGTTCCATTGGTCTCTGTGTCTGTTTTGTGTTAATACCATATTATATTGTTACTAAAGCTTTTTAATATAGTTTGAAATCAGGAAACATGATGCCTCCAGCTTTATTCTTCTTTGTCAAGATTGCTTTTTCTATTTGGGACCTTTTGTGTTCTATACAAATTGTTGCATTTTTTTTTTCTTCTGTAAAAGACGCCATTGAAGTTTTGATAGGGATTGTATTGAATCTAAAGATGGCTTTTGATAGTATGGGCATTTTATTTGATATTAATTCTTTAAATTCTGTAACATGAGATATCTTTCCATTCATTTGTGTTTTCTTCAGTATCTTTCATCAACATGTTCTGGTTTTCAATGTATTGATGTTTCAGCCCCTTAGTTAAATTTATTCCCAAGTATTTTGAATCGAGTTGTTTTCTTTATTTCATTTTCAGATTGTTCATTGTATGTAGAAATACAACTGATTTTTGCATATTGATTTTTCTCCTGCAACTTTACTGAATTCTTTTCTTAGTTTTAACAGTTTTTTGATGTAATCTTAAGGCTTTCCCATTTACATAAGATCCTGTATCCTGTGCATACAAGGAAAGTTTTATCCCTTCTTTTCCAATTGGACAGCTCTTATTTCTTTTTCCTGCCTGATTGCTCTGGTTAGGACTTCCACTACTATGTTGAATAAAAGTGATGAGAATGAGCATCATTTTCTTGTTTCTGATTTTAGTGGAAAGGTTTCAACCTTTCACTCTTAAGTATGGTGTTAGCTGTAGGCTTGTCATATATTGGCCTTTATTATGTTGAGTTTTTTTGTTGAGAGTTTTTATCATGCAAGGATGTTGGATTTTCTCAAATGCTTGCTTTTGGCATCTGTTGAGATGATCATATGGTTTTGGTCTTCATTCTATTAATGTGTCACACTTACTGATTTGCATATATTAAATCATCATTACATTCCATGATGAATCCCACTTGTTCATTATGCATGATCCTTTTAATGTGCTGTTGAATTCACTTTGCTAATGTTTTGTTGAGAATTTCTGCATGTATTTTCATTAGGGATATTGACCTATATTTTTCTTTTCTTGTGATGGTCTTATCTGGCTTTGGTATTAGGATAGGCTGGCCTTGTAAAACGAGTTTAGGCATTTTCTCTCCTCTTCAGTTTTTTGAAAGGGTTTGTGAAGGATTCACCAGTGAAACCATCTGAGCCTACCTATCCTTTTGTTTGTTGGAAGGTTATTGATTTTTGACTCTTATCTCTTTAATTGCTGTTTCATGTTTTTCTGTGTCTTCATGCTTCAGCCATGACAGGTTGCATATTTCTATGAGTGTATCCATTTTTCTAAGTTTACCAACTTTCTGGCATTTTATTGTTCATAGTAGTCTCTTAGTATCTTTTGTGTTTCGGTAGTATCTGTTGTAAGGTCTGCCCCTTCATTTATAATTTTACTTGTATGAGGCCTGTCTTTTTTTGCTCAGTCTAGCTAAAAGTATGTCCATTTTGTTTATCTTTTTAAAGAACCAAGTCTTAGTTTTGTTAATCTTTCCTATTCCCTTCCTGTTCTCTATTTTGTTTATTTCTTCTCTCATCTTTATTATTTTCTTCCTAATAAGAAAATAATTAGGCTTTGGGCTTAGTTTGTTCTTTTTTCAAGTTCCTTGAAATATAATATTAGGTTGCTTATAGAGATCTTTCTGTTTGCATTTATAGTTATAAAACTTCCTGCTCAAAATGCTTTTGCTGTATCACACTAGTTTGGGTGCTCTATATTTCCATATATATTTGTTTCAGCATTTTATATTCCCCTTTTGAGTTCTTCATTGATCCATTGGTTGTTTAGGAGCATATGCTTTAATTTCAATGTATTTGTTTATTTTCCAACTTTCTTCCTATAATGATTTCTAATTACATACCATTATGCTTAGAACGCATCCTTGGTGTAATTTCTCTCTTGAATTTGTTGACATTTCTTTTGTGGCTTAACATAGGATCTACCTAGAAATGTTCCATATATACTTGAAAAGAATATATTTTCTGTCACAACTAGGTGGAGTGTTCTGTAAATATCTCTTATCTATTTGGTCTATAGTATTATTCAAATCCTGGAGAAGGAAATCGCAACCCTCTCCAATACTCCTGCCTGGAAAATTCCATGGGTGGAGGAGCCTGGTAGGCTACAGTCCATGGGGTTGCAAAGAGTTGTACATGAACAACTTCACTTTCTTTCTTTCTGTAGTTACTTTTGGAGAAGGAAATGGCAATGCACTCCAGTGTTTTTGCCTGGAGAATCCCATGGACAGAGGGGCCTGGTGGGCTACAGTCTATGGGGTTACAAAGAGTCAGACACGGCTAAGCAACTGACACACACATTATTCAAACCCACTATTTCCTTATTTGATCTCTGTATAGATTGATCTATCCATTGTTGACTGGGGTGCCTTTTCCTTCCTAATGTTTATATCTTTTATTTTTCTTCTTCATTTTAATTGGCTAGTATATTCAGAAAATATTAATATAGTTACTTTTAAAAGGATAACTGTCTCTTTTTCCTTGGCTACTTTAAGATTTACTCTTTGTCTTTGATCTTCAGCAATTTGACATGATGTGCCTAGAATATCTTTTTTTTTATATTTCCTTCTTGAGTTTTGCTCAGCTTTTTGGACCTGTAGGTTGATTTTTTTCACCACACATGGGGAATTTTCAAATATTTTTACTTATTCAAATATTTTTCCTCCCCCATTTTCTCTCTCTTCTCCTTAAGAGATTCAAATAATGTCTATGATAGATTACTTGATATTTTTCCATATGTTCATGGGTCACTGAGACTGGATTTGGTTTTCCTAATATTTTTCTATCTGTCCTTGAGAAATTTTTATTCATCCATCTTCAAGTTCTCTGCTGTTTCTCTAACCTCTCCAATGTGCTGTTAAGGCCAATCAGTGAATTTTTCATTTTGATACTGCGCTTTTTGTTTCTACAATTTGAATTCGATTTTTTTAAAAACATATACTGTGGTAAAATATATATATTGTATTGAAAGTTGCTCCGTTGTGTCCGACTCTTTGCAACCCCATGGACTATTCAATCTATGGGATTCTCCAGGCCATAATACTGGAGTGATTAGCCTTTCCCTTCTCCAAGGGATTTTCCCAACCCAGGGATCCAACTGGGGTCTCTTGCATTATAGGTGGATTCTTTACCAACTGAGCTATCAAGGAAGCCCAAAATATATATAACAAGATGTATTACTTTAACTATTTGTAAGTATATTCAGTTGTTCTTTATTGTCTCTATTTCCCTGATAAATCTGTTTGTGAATTTATTATGATGATATTTTCCTTTATATTCCTGATAAATTTTGTAACAGCTTCCTTAAAATATTTGTCTGAGTCTTCTCAGAACCTACTCTGTTGGAGGCTTTTGCTATGATCTTTGGGTCACATTTTACTGTTAATTTTTGTTTTTTACTCTATACAGAGTAGATGATACATGTTAGAGATTCTGGGTTCCATTATCTTCTTCTGAAGCCTTATTTCCTAACAATTAAATCACTGACTGCTAGTCTTTGTCTAGTAAAGGCTTGGTTTTATCTTAGAGGAGTCTCTTTGGGATTTGCCCTTAATCCAAGAGTGACTCTTTCATTACAAGGATATAATCTTTACTCCTAAAACGTGGCCCTTGAGGGATTTCTGTGGAAAGCCTGAGTTTTTCACCAAGCTGCTTTAATTTGGTGAGATTCAAACTTCAAACTCTGTCTCAGACAGTGATCAGCAGTAGTAATCCCTGTTTCAACCTCCCATGTGTTACTTTCCACTGCGCTCTTTAGCATATTCCCCATAAACGCACAGTTCAGGAGTCAACTGTGATGGGAGTAGATATGCAAATTGTTAACTCCTCCATGTTTCTCTCTTTTCTGAAATCCAACTCCCTGAACATTCAAGTATCAACCATTCTCTCAGCTTTGAATTCTGTTCTCTGATACCTTAACCAGTAAAAATGTGGCTTTTAGATTAATTCTAGCTTCTTCCCCATCTTTTTCCCTCAAGGGAACTCATATAAATGTAGATTTTGCCCAGTGATGTTCTTCCCTTTCAAGGGTAAAATTCTTTCTTTTCTGCCTATTTTTGGTCACTCTCCATTGTGTTTTCAAATAATTCTTTTTTATTTGTTTCAGTATTTTTCCACAGTTCATAATTATTATCAGTGGAATAACAAGTCTGAATCAAATATTCCTCATTTGCCAGGATTGAAATTCCTAGGGTTTTTTATTTTCATATTTATCTGCTTCATTATTTTGCATTCATGTATATTATTTCAGTTCATGATCAGTTTAGTCACTTAGACCTAAATTTAGTTCCCGGCTCTGACATTTATTATGTCATTACTTCAAATTTCTGATCTTTAGTGTCCTTATTTGTAAAATGGAAATGAGCCTGTGTACCATAAAAGGTTAGTTGCTAATATTAAATGTGAAAATACATGTGAAACATGTGGCACAGGGCCCGGAACTCACTGGCACTCATAATGCTGCTACTCTTCTTAACATAATGATTCTATAAGATTAGAAGGTTAACTATTACCATATGGGATGCCTTACTTAAGATCGTACTGCTAGGTAAGGGGTAGGATCTGTAGGAGTATAGATTAAGTCAGTCAGTTCTGCAAGATAGTTATATGCCTCCCAGAGGTTCCTGCATCAGTATTATCCATATACTAGGGAGAACCTATCAGATTACGATTCAAATAAGGGATAGAAAAGAAGGATTACTAACAGTAAGGTTGCAAGGTCAACATTCTAGGCAATGTCCATTTCTCTTCTTTGAGCGTTTAAGAGCCAGCCAACTGACTGGTGACCAGAAGATACTACTGTAGCATTTTATTTTTCCTCTCAGAGAATAATGAGACTAAAGTAAATTTCCATTTTTAGAGCCACCCAGCATATTCAGTGAGAATAAATACTTAGGTCCAGTAAAGTCAGTGGTGCTCATATATATGGTCAGTAAATATTGAGTACCAGTATGTAATGAAACTGTTCTTTCCTCTGGATTTATTTGTGACTCACAAATGGATAATTTGTACCCTGGACAAACATGGACTTTCAGAAATTGGTTATTGAGTGAATTTCTCCGTGAATAGTTAGCATCAGTATTTCTTCTGTCCTTTTGTATTGTTTGGGGTTATATTTAAGCAATGCATAGGATTTTGTGTGTGTGTGTGTGTGTGTGTGTGTGTGTGTGTGTGTTTAAGTATTTTGCTATAGTGTAGCAATTTAATGCTATAGACAAAAGGGTAAACTGGTTGATGTTCCATCAACTCTCTCTCTGGTAACCATTATTATAGTTACTATTCCTATTTATGCCTGTTCTAATAGAAACTCATCAGTCATGTAAACTTAGGGCCAGATTCTGATCTCTAATGCATATTATGAATTGCCACATATTTTTTCCACAAAAAAAATCTTCAATTGCATATGAGATTAAAATCTGTCCTTTCAAACTCATTTTATTTTTATCTTGACTAAAACGCAAAGTGCAGTGTCAGAAGAGGAAATAAAATAATTCCTGTCAAGATGTGGGTTCTCTTTTTATACATAATTCTTACGAAATCAGACATTCATATTTCTATAATCATAATAATGACTGAGAGGAAATAGATAAATTATTATTTATTCCTTTTAAAATGGAGTCTTTTATCCTTTTGCAGTCATATGCACAAACTTAGATTGTAGGGAAAGGCCTTATTATAAAAAGAACATAACCTAAATTTATAATATATGAAAAGCAAGCATAGCAAAGCCTATTTACATAGAACATGAAATTTATAAGAATATATTTTATATTTGCCTCTGTGAAAATTTAACAGTTTTATTAAAACTTACCAATAGATTAAAATACAAAGACTGTCTTATTTGGGGCATATATTTTTTTATGTAAAAGATAATTTCAAAGAAAATTTGCAAATATAATCT
This sequence comes from Odocoileus virginianus, assembly GCF_023699985.2. Taxonomy (NCBI): domain Eukaryota; kingdom Metazoa; phylum Chordata; class Mammalia; order Artiodactyla; family Cervidae; genus Odocoileus; species Odocoileus virginianus. The sequence goes on along the minus strand of NC_069686.1, from coordinate 38,757,993 downwards.
TTATTTACATTTTTTCTCAGCTCAAGAAATTTGATTCAAACTGTGTTTATTGAGAACTTTTTATAACATCACACTCCTTTGCGTTTCTAGGGAATATTAAAAAAGTGAATATAATACACCTTGCCTTAAAGAAGTATGTAGCTAGTAGGACAAACAAAAGCACACGTGTCACACCTGGATACAAACAGAGTGGAGAAACTGATTTTTCAGAGTATAGTTTCCATCAGTAAGCTGTTAGAGCAGTGTTATTGTACGCTGCTTATTTCAGAATTACAAGTGATCTTTAAGATTGCCCAGCACAGTGCCTGGAGCATAATAGGCGTTCAGTGAGTGTTGAAAGAGAAGACGAATATTCTCTCATACTTGAGATTAGATACAGGCTAGGACTATTCTGAGTCTGAGTGTGTGTGTTGACTCTCTCTGTGACTAAACCAGTTATTTTAGAATTAGAGTAATTTTATATGGGCTTCCCTGGTTGGCTCAGATGGTAAAGAATCTGCCTGCAAAGTGGGAGACCTGGGTTCAGTCCCTCGGCTACAAAGATCCTCTGGAAGAGGAAATGGCAACCCACTCCAATATTCTAGCCTAGGAAATCCCATGTTCAGAGGGGCCTGGCGAGCTACAGTCCATGGGGTTGCAAAGAGTTGGACACAACTGAGGAACTCAGCACAGAGTAATTTTATATGGATTTTACCATCTTTGTGACCTTGGATGCCTCTGTCTTTAACTCGGTTTTCCTCATGTATCCTACGTGACTGTAGTATCTGTCTCATAAATTTGTTGTAAAGAGTAAATGAGATGATGCATTTCAGCCTATTTATAGTGGCTATAATAGTTTGGGTTACAAAAAATGTACAATTTTACAATTACTGTGAGTATTCTCATTATTTTTACAAATAAGAGAAATTACCTATTATGAAACAGAAGTAGTTAAACTATAACATTGACATTGCATATAAGTAGCAGAATTTTAACTCCAAATGGAGTAATACTTCATTTTATCTATAATATTTGATTTTTTAAATAAGGAAAAGTATTATGAGTTATCAATAAATTTGTTATTTGATTTTGTACTTGGTAATTTTGTCTTTGAAGAGTGAAAATTCAGTCACTTAGGAATGATTATTTACTCTTTCACCTACTCCACAACTATTAATTGAGCATCTGCTGTTTACTAGGCATTAGGTATGCACTGATGACAGCAGTGAACATGACTAACATGCCTTCAAGAAATTCTAGTTCATTGTTCACAGACCTAGACTTGGAAGTCCAGCCCTTCATAGATGGCTCACAGGTGATGAGCAGTGTTCTAGACATAGATGTCACATGAATGACGGTTTCTTTTTTGAATCCACAATTATAACAAGACCAGACACCAATAGTCTTGGGAAGTTATATTTTAACCCACATTCCTGAAAGTTAAATGTAATTGTTCTCCTCAGTCATTTTAAAGTAAAGATCCATTTTTGAGTCTGCTTTAAGAAATTATGAGGGCTTAGGTACAAATAAATAAACTACGGTCAGGAAGTACATGATCACAGTTGAATCTAACTCTACTGTTACAGTTCTGTTAATTATCTAGGCTACATTAAGTAAAATTAATTAAGTTTCTCTATCTTTTGTATATTAGAAAAGTTTAGACCTTGGACTGGTACTGAGGTTCATAGCTATTTTCTGTTTAAAACTTTTCTTCCTGCTTCTCCACCATTAATCACCTTATTGCTAACTATGTGAAAGAAATTTGTTGATGAAAACAGTATACTAAACCTCAGAGAAGCCTATATGTCCTTTCCTTCTCTTCTTTCCTATTTATTGTTTGAATGAAACAGACCTATTTTTGAGAGATGAACAAACTAAAAATTTTCAGTTTTGTTTTGAGTTTAATTTCTTACCAATTGGAAGATTTGAGCAAATATGCTTGCCCCTTTTTGCCCAGCTATACGGTACAGATGATAAACCTCTACTGGATTGTATTGTGATTCATGTCTCTGAATAAGAATGAGGCTTTAGAAAGTACGAACTTTGATATAGCTAGCTATTGTTTTTATTGGCAAGGAAGAATGAATTATTACAGCCACAACTATTAATTAAGCATTTTCTAAGTGCCATATGCTTCATATAGATTGTTGGTGCTGGTAGTTCTCACTGTAACTCTGCATGATACAAATAATTATTGCCTAATTATATATAAAAGAATATGGTCTTCAAAAACATTAACTGACTTTTCCACAGGTATTTGAAATAGTCAATTGCACAGCTAGAATTCAAACTCATGTTTGTGTCAGTCTGAATCCAGTGCTTGTTGCACCATATTGCCTCTCTCTATTGGATGCTCAAATATAGGAGTGGAGTGAGAAAGCATATGCAGCCTTCACATCCCTGTTATATCCTTACTCTTTTCTCCTCTTTTTAAAAAATGTACTCATTATAGGTACATGTTAAATCAAATAATATTGAGTGTCCCCTCCATAGGAATCCACTTGAAGATAACTGCTTTTAGTTCTCAATGGCTTTAAATTTTTTCAAGTATTTAGCCACCTAATTGTAAGTCATGTATGCTTTATCACTGCTATGTCTGTGTTTACCAATGGTAGATGTTATTTATTGATAGAAATTTTATTTTATCATAGATGATGATTTAGCTCACTGTGCCCCTATCTTGCAATATAGTTTTAAAAATTAACATTTACCTTATTGATGTTATATGAATATTATTCACTGCAAAACCAAGTAATACATTGTAATTACATTTACTGTCTTTTATAGCACTTTTTATTGCCTCGAGTTTTTCTCTCATTCTCTGTTAAGAGCTTTCTATAATTAGAAAGAAATTTTCTTTTCACCTATTCCTTTTCCTATCTCTATCACTATTCTTTGGAACTGAGATTGATATAAATGTTCATTTTTATCCACTTAGTTTCTTTATTAAACTTGTAGCATGTTTTCTTGCAGACTCTGCAGCCAATCCCTGCCAGAAATTCATTTTAATTCTTAAAGAGCCAATGCTCTTGCTTGCAAAATTTTGCCAAAATCCACATTTAAAACGTCTTTTGATAGACAAATTTAAACAAAGATCTTTGCTCTTTTCCTCACAGTAAATAGCTTCTATGGTAGGAGCAGTATTTTATTTTAATCAGTAAGTATTTTAAGTAAATTAGCGATGGCTTTCAGCACAGCTTAGAAATATGTATAATGATACCTTCTTGGTTAGTGGGCCTCCAAAATATTGAAATGGTAGATGGCATTAGCTGTTCATTTGATCCCTCAAAAAAGCTATCCTTTTGCAGAATATAGATACAGCTAGAGAAGATGGTAGCTCAAAGCCAGTGAGAATACTTATTCCCTTTAAGGAATATTGTTGTTGTTCAGTGCCTAGGTCGTGTCCGACTCTTTGCAACTGATTGGACTATAGCCTGCCAGGCACCTCTGTCCATGGGATTTACCAGGCAATAATACTAGAGTAGGTTGCCATTTCCTCCTCCAGGGGATCTTCCCACCCAGGGATCAAACCTATGTCGCCTACATTATGGGCAGATTATTTACCACTGATCCACCAGGGAAGCCCTTAAGGAATATAACAATTACTTTAAATCTACTTCAGTTCAGGTCAGTCGCTCAGTCATGTCTGAGTCTTTGTGCCCCATGGACTACAGCAGGCCAGGCCTCCCTGTCCATCACCAACACCCAGAGCCTACTCAAACTCATGTATATCCTGTTGCTGATGCAATCCAACCATCTTATCCTCTGTCATCCCCTTCTGCTGCCGCTTTCAATCTTTCACAGCATCAAGGTCTCTTCAAATGAGCCAGCTCTTCACATTAGGTGGCCAAAATTATTGGAGTTTCAGCTTCAGCATCAGTCCTTCCAATGAATATTCAAGAGTGATTTCCTTTATCATGGACTGGCTGGATTTCCTTGCTGTCCAAGGAATTCTCAAGAGTCTTCTCCAACACCATACTTCAAAAGCATCAATTCTTTGGCAGTCAGCTTTCTTTATGGTCCAACTCTCACATCCATACATGACTACTGGAAAAACCATAGCTTTGACTAGACGGACCTTTGTTGGCAAAGTAATATCTCTGCTTTTTAATATGTTGTCTAGCATAGTCATAGCTTTTCTTCCAGGGAGCAAGCATCTTTTAATTTCATGGCTGCAGTCTCTATCTGCAGTGATTTTGGAACCCAAAAAAATAAAGTAAGCCACTGTTTCCATTGTTTTCCCATCAATTTGCCTTGAAGTGATGGGACCAATGCCATGATCTTAGTTTTCTGAATGTTGAATTTTAAGCCAACTTATCCACTCTCCTCTGTCACTTTCATCAAGAGATTCTTTATTTCTTCTTTGCTTTTTGCCATAAGGGTGGTATCATCTGCATATCTGAGGTTGTTGATATTTCTCCCAGCAGTCTTTATTGCAGCTTGTGCTTCATCCAGCCTAGCATTTTTCATGATGTACACTGCTTATAAGTTAAATAAGCAGGTGTCAATATACAGCTTGACATATTCCTTTCCCAATTTGGAACCAGTCTGTTGTACTGGTGTCCAGTTCTAATTGTTGCTTCTTGACCTGCATACAGATTTCTCAGGATGCAGGTCAGGTGCTCTGGTATCCCCATCTCTTTCAGAATTTTCCAGTTTGTTTTGATCCACACATCGAAAGCTTTGGCATAGTCAATAAAGCAGAAGTAGATGTTTTTCTGGAACTCTTGCTTTTTCGATGATCCAGCCGATGTTGGCAATTTGATCTCTGGTTCCTCTGCCTTTTCTAAATCCAGCTTGAACATCTGAAAGTTCATGGGTCATGTACTGTTGAAGCCTGGCTTGGAAATTTTTGAGCAGTACTTTGCTAGTGTGTAGGATGAGTGGAACTGTGCAGTAGTTTGAACATTCTTAGGCATTGCCTTTCTTTGGGATTAGAATGAAAACTGACCTTTTCCAGTCCTGTGGCCACTGCTGAGTTTCCAAGATTTGCTGGCATATTGAGTATGGCACTTTCACAGCATCATCTTTTAGGATTTGAAATAGCTGAACTGGCATTCCGTCACTTCCACTAGCTTTGTTCATAATGATGCTTTCTAAGGCCCAATTGACTTCACATTCCAGGATGTCTGGCTTTAGGTGAGTAATCACACCATCGTGGTTATCTGAGTCATGAAGATCTTTTGTGTATAGTTCTTCTGTGTATTCTTGCCACCTCTTCTTAATATCTTCTGCTTCTGTTAGGTCAGTACCATTTCTGTCATTTATTGTGCCCATCTTTGCATGAAATGTTCCCTTGGTATCTCTAATTTTCTTGAAGAGATCTCTAGTCTTTCCCATTCTGTTGTTTTCCTCTATTTCTTTGCATTGATCCCTGAGGAAAGCTTTCTTACCTCTCTTTGCTATTCTTTGGAACTCTGCATTCAAATGCATATATCTTTCCTTTTCTCCTTGCCTTTTGCATATTTTCTGTTCTCAGCTATTTGTAAGGCCTCCTTGGACAACTATTTTGCCTTTCTTTTTCTTGGGGATGGTCTTGATCACTGCCTCCTGTACAATGTCACGAACCTCCATCCATAGTTCTTCAGACAGTTTATCAAATCTAATCCCTTGAATCTATTTGTCATGTCCACTCTGTAATTGTAAGGGATTTTATTTCGGTCATACCTGAATGGTCTATTGATTTTCCCTGCTTTCTTTGAATTCAGTCTGAATTTGGCAATAAAGAGCTCATGATCTGAGCTACAGTCAGCTCCCAGCCTTGTTTTTGCTGACTGTATAGAGCTTCTCCATCTTTGGCTGCAAAGAATATAATCAATCTGATTTTGGTATTGACCATCTGGTGATATCCATGTGTAGAGTCTTCTCTTGTGTTGTTAGAAGAGGGTGTTTGCTATGACCAGTGCACTCTTTTGGGAAAACTCTGTTAACCTTTGACCTGCTTCGTTTTGTACGCCAAGGCCAAATTTGCCTGTTACTCCAGGTATCTCTTGACTTCCTACTTTTGCATTCTAGTCCCCTATCATGAAAAGATCATCTTTTTTTGGTGTTAGCTCTAGAACATCTTGTAGGTCTTCACAGAACCATTCAACTTCAGCTTCTTCAGCATTACTGGTTGGGCTATAGACTGGGATTACTGTGATATTGAATGGATTGCATAGGAAACGAACAGAGATCTTTCTGTCATTTTTGAGAAATAATCCAAGTACTGTATTTTGGACTGTTTTTTGACTATGATGGCTACTCCATTTCTTCTAAGGGATTTGTACCCACAGAAGTAGAAATAATGGTCATCTGAGTTAAATTCACCCATTCCAGTCCATTTTAGTTCACCGATTCCTAAAATGTCAATGTTCCCTCTTACCATCTCCTGTTTGACCACTTCCAATTTATCTTGATTCACGGACCTAACATTACAGGTTCCTATGCATTATTACTCTTCACAGCATTAGATTTTGCTTCCATAACCAGTCACATCCATAACTGGGTAGTGTTTTTGCTTTGGCTCTATCTCTTCATTCTTTCTGGTGTTATTTCTCCCCTAATCTCCAGTAGCATATTGGGCATCTACCGACCTGGGAAGTTCATCTTTCAGTGTCCTATCTTTCTGCCTTTTCATACTGTTCACGGGGTTCTCAAGGCAAGAATACTGAAGTGGTTTGCCGTTCCCTTCTCCACTGGACCATGTTTTGTCAGAACTCTCCACCATGACCCATCTGTCTTGGGTGCACCTACATGGCATAGCTTAGTCTCATTGAGTAAGACAAGGCTGTGTTCCATGTGATCCGATTGGTTAGTTTCTGTGATTGTGGTTTCATTCTGTCTGCCCTCTGGTGGAGAAGGATAAGAAGCTTATGGAAGCTTCCTGATGGGGGAGAGTGACTGAGGGGGAAACTGGGTCTTGTTTTGGTGGTTGGGGCCATGCTCAGTAAACCTTTAATCCAATTTTCTGTTGATGGGCGGGGCTGTGTTCCCTCCGTTATTTGACCTGAGGCCAAACTGTGGTGGAGGTAATGAAGATAATGGCGACCTCTTTCAAAAGGTCCTATGTACACACTGCTGCATACAGTGCCCCCAACACTGCAGTAGGCCACTGCCAACCCATGCCTCTATTGGAGACTTCTGGACACTCACGGGCAAGTCTGAGTCAGTCTCTTTGTGGGGTCACTCCTCTTTCCTCCTGGGTCCTGGTATGCACAAGGTTTTTTTTGTACCCTCCAAGAGTCTGTTTCCCAGTCCTGTGTAAGTTCTGGCGGCTCTGTGGTGGGGTTAATGCCGACCTCCTCCAAGAGGGCTTATGCCATACCCAGATCTACTGCTACCAAAGCCCCTGCCCTTGCAGCAGTCCACTGCTAACCCGTACCTGTGCAGGAAACACTCAAACACAGTTCTGTCTCGGTCTCTGTGGGGTGTCTGGGTCCTGGTGCACACAGGTTTGTTTGAGCCCTCTGAGCATCTCTGGCAGTGTTTGATTCTGAACACGATTTTGCCCCTGCTACCATCTTGCTGGGGCTTCTCCTTTGCTCTTGGACGTGGGGCATCTCCTCAAAGTAGTTCCAGTGCCACACAGCCACCACTCCAGCCCCATGCAGCTGCCACAATTAGTCACAAATAACAGAGATCTATCTTTCTCTCTTTAGTCGCTAAGTTGTGTCCAACTCTTGTGAACCCATGGATTGTAGCCTGCCAGACTCCTCTGTCCATGCGATTCTCCAGGCAAGAATCCTAGAATAGGTTGCCATTTCTTCTCCAGGGTATCTATTGACCCAGGAATCGAACCTGAGTCTACTGCATTGCAGGCAGATTCTTCACCAACTGAGCTGTGAGGGAAGCCCTTTAAATCTACTTAGCGTCTTTGAAATAAGTTATGTAGTATATTGGGCATACTGAGAATATTTGAAAGTCCCACTGTACCTAATGACTTATGAAATCCAAATCCACTGGTGCTAGTAATCCCTGATGATGAAATTTATAAAAAAGAAATAAGTATATCAGAGCTTAGAAATATGTCATGTTGAGTCTATTTAAATTACGTATTAATAAATAATGTAAGTGAAATAGTGAGTGAAGCTCTGCAATCAAACACTGCATATTCAGTAAAGTGTGTTAAAGTATACTTTCAGTATATCTTTCAGAAAGTATGATTCTAAACTGAACAAAAGAGAAATAAATTCAAGATTTGCAAAACAGTATTTTCCTTTTGAAAAGGTTTTTGATGAAGAGCTATAGTTAACATGTTAAATTCTACCTGATACAGTGTTTATTTTTTAAAACAATGTTAAAGACAGTAGAGGAATATGAGTTAAGTATAATACTACTTTGTAAAAATAAAAATATGTTATCAGATGAGAACAAATTATTAAATGTCTTTTCAGTAGAGTTATTTGGAGTTGGGGTGGAGGGATGTAACTTTTTACTTTTTATTCTCCATATCATGTGAGGTTTTTTACAAGGTGAGTAACTGAGTTTTTTAACCTAGAAAAAAAAATGAGATATTTTAAAGAAATTAGTAAAAGATAGATAAACCTGAAGGAAAAAAAGAATATTTAACCTTTACGTCTTGTTAGTATGGCAAACTGCATATCCTAACATCTCAACATAAATGAGTAAAAAGGATGTGATAGTTTAAAAATAGTGTTTGCATGCAACTATGAACTAGAAATATGATGTGGAAGTTGGTGATGGTTGTTCAGACTAAGAGGTTAAAGCAAGCAAACAACAACAACAACAAAAATCTTAGCTAGAAATGCAGCTCAGTCATGTATGCCTTAGAGTATTTATTGAACCTGGTAAACCCTGGGATTGTTTTCACATACGTGTTCCTTACTGAAAGAGGAACAGAAGACAGTCAAAATCCTTATGTTTAAGCATGAGGTCCCCTCAGCATAGACTTCCAAATCGCCATACCTTGTAGGAGTACATAGTAAAATCAGCCTGTCACCTCCCACAGCACTGCAAGTAAAAATGATTAGTTCAAACCTTAGCACTGAATACAGTGAAAGGAATGTCTCCCTAATCACTTTTAACCATGAGCTGATCTTGTGAATTTGCTACTGAAATTCACACTACTTTGGTGTTACAAATGATAAAATTAAAGCAAGAATTTACAGTGGTCCTAAGTTTAAAATCCCTCAAGTACCTGGCAGAAGCAAACATAAATCCTCTCTGAAGGACTCTACATTCAATACAGGACTCAATAAATTCCCACAGGTAATTTTTTTTAATGAGTTTACAATCAAAAATTTAAAAGTAAGGTGTCATAAATGAGTATCAAAAATCAGCATTGAAACATGTATATTATCTAGGGTGAAACAGATCACCAGCCCAGGTTGGGTGCATGAGACAAGTGCTCGGGCCTGGTACACTGGGAAGACCCAGAGGGAAGTGGGAGGGGGGACCGGGATGGGGAATACATGTAAATCCATGGCTAATTCATTTCAATGTATGACAAAAACTACTGTAATGATGTAAAGTAATTAGCCTCCAACTAATAAAAATAAATGGAAAAAAAATAAAATAAAATAAATTAAAAAAAATCATATTCAAGAGAGTAAGATTTGCAAAAATCTCAGAAATTAAAATTATCAAACAAAATGAAAATCTGTTTTAATAAAGAAATAAAAGGTAGTGAAAGAAGAATAATGAAGTGGGGAGACTTTACCTACCAGATGTGAAGATTTGGTATAAAGTTTTAGTAATTAAATATAGCAATATACTGGCACAATGATAAATAGATTGCCCAGTGAAACAACATAGCCCAGGAATATCTATATGGGTGATAACTTAGAATATAACAGAGCTAGTATTATGATAAGGATTGACTATTCAATAAATTATTTGGGCTCATTATTCACTAAGGGAAAACATGACAGAGATACTTCCCATATTTTTAATTGGATTTTTCTTTCAAATGATCTTTTATTTCTAAGCCTCTTACCGGTCTATCCACCTGCCCACTTATCTAACGGGGCAAAATCCACTACCTTGTATTCCTCATTTATTGTTTTGGGGGGCGGAATTAAGGAGAAAATTTAAATAGTTACACTGGAAAAATTACCTCTGTGCTGACTCACTCCCATATCTGTGTCAACTTCCACCCAATCCTTTAGTCTCTTCTCTGTTTCTGACTTTTGACACAGTCATTACATTACATTCATCATTCATCTATAATATCAAGTAGATACTATATTATCTACTTGAGAGTTCCTGCTGATAGTTTTCCCCAGACATGATTCATGTAAATATTTATCTTTTTGTTGCTGTTGATAAGTCTTTTTAATTGTGCCCTGTTTCACCTGTGAATCTTTTTGGACAGTATTCTTAGCTACCTTCCTCTTTTTCTCCCCTGTGCTGTTTCCCTCTGAATCCGTAGTTCTCAGGCAAGGGTAGTTTTTCCTCCTGAATGCACACTTGGCAATGTCTAGTGAACATTTGGGGTGGTTATGGGTGCAATATGACATGAGGCCAGGAATGCTGCTATACATCAGACAATGCACTGGACAACCTCCCATAACAAAGAATTATCTCCCCCAAAATGGAAATAGTTGAGAAACCTTGCCCTATATAACTGCCTATCTAGATAATTTCTTACCATTCTTATCTTCTTTCTATTTTTGGCTCTTCTGGATGCCCTTCTAAGCCATCTTCTTAATGTGATACATACTATGTTCTGAATTCTGTTGCTACGACTAATGCCTAGCCATGAGATTGCCTTTATCGTCACTGGGTGCCACAAAATAATACAGAAAGTGGAGAGTGGAATGGCAGAAATAGGTTTTCCTATTTCCTGCTTTCCTGTATCAGAGGTTTTCACCCTGTAGATTATGATCTTTAGGCAAATTAATGAAACACACATAGTGATCCTGCCTTATTTTTCATTCCCAGACTATATGGAAAAAAAAATTTACTGGGTGGCTAGTTATGTGTGCCAGTCATTATACAAAGTTAGTGTTTGCAGCAATTTAGCTCATTGGCTCTCAAAACAACTCTAAGAGAAAGGTTATTATTATTAATTTTTAGAGGAAAACTGGGACTTAGAAACTGAATAAACATAAATGCCTTGCCCATTTTCACACAGAAATCAGGATTTGATCCCAAGACTTCTAATTCAAGTTTAGTGTTCTTTCTGCTATCCCACTCGACCACTTTAGACTTTATTACTTGCAACATGTCTATTTTATGTAGTTCTTTCTTAAGATTTTATTCTGTTTTCCAGAAAATAAACTATTTGAAAAACAGTGTGGCTTAAAAAAAACTAAAAAGTCCTCTTTTCTTGCTTTCTTTCATTTCTTAAACGACTATTTTAGAGCAGTTGTACATTCACAACAAAATTAAGAGGAAGTTACAGAGATTTCTCATATAACCCCTGACCCTACATATGCATAACCTATGCCATTATCAGTATCACTAACCAGAATGGTAAAATTTTTTACCAAGCCTGAACCTACAGTGACAGAGCATAATCACCTAAATTAGTCTTTACTCTTGGTACATTCTATAGGTTTGACCAAAGTATAATGACGTATATCCATCATTATAATATCTTACTGAGTATTTTCACTGCCCTAAAAATCCTTTTGCTGTGTTCTGTATATTCATTCCTATACACACCCCATCCCTGGCAACCACTGATCTTTTTACTATCTCCATAGTTTTGCATTTTCCAGATATCGTGTAGTTAGAATCATACACTATGTAGCCTTTTCAGATTGGCAATTTTTACTTAGCATGCATCTAAGATTCCTCTGTGTCTTTTTATGGCCTAACACGTCATTTCTTTTTATCACTGAATAATACTGTTATCTGTTGTCTGGATATACAATACTTGATCCATTCATCACTAAGGGACATCTTGGTTGCCCCCAAGTTTTGACAATTAAAAACTGCTGTAAAATCTATGTGCAGATTTTTCTGTGAACCTTAAGTTTTCTGCTCGTTCAGGTAAAAACCAAGGATCCACAGGGTTACATGATAAGAATATGGTTAGTTTTGTAAGAAACCACGAAACTGTCTTCCAAAGTGGCTGTACCATTTTCCATCCCCACTGGCAATGTATGAGAGTGACCTTTGCCCTACACCTCCCCAGCGTTTGATGTCAGTATGTCATTTTGGCCATTCCAATAGTGTAGTGGTATCTCATTGTTTCAATCTGCATTTCCCCTTTTCTTCATTTTTCACCCTGCCATAATTCAGAGTGCCAGTGCTATGGGTACAAAAATGCTTAACAAATATTCTTTAAAAAGGAAAAACAAAAACAGGTTGGTTTTTGTTTTATGCTGCCGATGAGCATAAAGAGGAAAGGTAGGAATGCTGGACTTCTTCAAAACAATAAAATAAGAAACCTGCCAGAGCAGTTATTTCAAAACAAAAGGCTAGGTTTGCATTAAAAATTAGGACTTTGTTCATATTTCCTTTTGACTCAAGAAATACTGTGTTGTGGAAGCCCTTACTGTTTGATGTATTTGAATCATTTATTTTAGTGATTTGTATCTTCTTGTTGCAGTGAGATTAAGTGACATGGTGAGTAAAGAAAGGCAAGACCTCCCTTGCATTGTGAACTTCATTATGACTCACCATTCTTGTTATCGTCAAAATAAAAAGTGATTGGTCTTCATTCTCGTAATATTTTTGGTCTGTATGACCATTTTGATGAAATGAGAAAAGTCATTTGAAAATATTCAGTAACTATTCATAATATAAAAGAAAGTTTTCAGTAGCTTACTATACTAATAGCAATTGTCTTTATTAATTGATCTAAAGCATACATTTTACATTTTTATTCAGTTTAAAGTGTCTGTTAGTCCTGGTTTTTTCTAAGAGTTGTGGTCATTTTTCAGAAGACTTATTCCTAATTTTAATAGAAATTAAACTGCTATTTTAATTTTAGTTCTGCATGTGTAGCTTAAAACTGAGTAAATGTAAAAGCATATCAAAGATAATATTTTTAATGTATATTTATTCAATAATTAATGTAAATATTGATTTCTTCTAACATTTTATTTACCTGTGTCAAGAGTACAAGTCATTTTGAGAGGGGGAATAAGTTGTCCTAACCTTTGCAACTCCTGCCTTGCTTTCATCAGTAGGAAATCAGGGATGAAGCATTAAGTATATTAGAGACATGAATATATTTTAGAGGTTATGTGAATGATCTTACTAAAAATTATTCTCAACTAAGTGTGCTCATTTTTGTTACCCCTCACCCATGCAAGAAAGAGCTTGGATAGATCTGGAGGCACGGTTGGCTGTCACAGTGGTTGGAGGGAACTACTGCCTTCGTAGGGTCCAGTAGTGTTAAGTTTCTTGCAAAGCATTGAGAGTCCTAGCTAACAAAGATCTTTCTTATCCACATATCAGAGATGTCCCCATTATGAAACACTGAAAGATATTGATTCCTATTTCTACTTATAAACAAGTGTAAGATACTAAGTAACTTTATGAGAGGTCTCTGAGAGTTCAGGGATTTCCAAGGCCGAATCTTTAAACTGAACAAACCTCCTCCACTCATGAGGATGTTTATTGCATGTATCAAATTTACCCATGTCACATGGCAGCAGGTGTTCGAACAATGTTTCCTGAACTGTTCTGGAAGCATTTTTCTCCAGTGTTGGCCCTGAAGCAAAAAGTACAGAAATGGAAATAGGGACTTAATCTCTGTATTATTAGGAGATTATTACCACAGAGATACTGAAACTCAACATTGACAATTGGTTTAAGTTGAGGTAAAAGGGCTTACTAGATATCCTGGTATTTTATCTGGTAAAGATCAAGATTCAAAGCTAGAGAACTCTAGTTGGAGATTGTCATGATACCATCCACACTATAGACTGAGAAAATTGATAAAGGGAATTGACACATATTGACCAACTACTATTTGCTAGACATTAGAAAAGGTACTATGGATATACTCATTCATCTGTAAAAAAATTTTGCTATGATATACGGTAGGAAAACTACTGGAGAATGTGTAGCTCCTTCAACCCAAGAACATCCAGTGTGCACAAAAGCAGTCAGTAGTAACTACATATGATAAATACTGTTATGTGGAATACATATTGGTGCAGTGGGGACATACACATTCCTGACGTGAATAACTGGGAGGTCTGGAAATGCTTTAACAGAGAATGTGACATTAGTCTATTTATATCATCTAATGTTCAAAAAACTATGTTGTACATATTTATATATGAAACTGAAGTACAGAAAGGCTGCCTTATCTATATAGCTCAGCTGGTAATTAATCTGCCTGCAATGCAGGTGACCCCTGTTCAATTCCTGGGTTTAGAAGATCCCCTGGAGAAGGGATAGGCTACCCACTCCAGTATTCTTGGGCTTCCCTGGTAAAGAATGGTAAAGAAGCCTCCTGCAATGAGGATGTAAGATTGCCAAGGAGTTTTAAAGACACAGTTGAGGTTTTAGATGGTAAAGAATCCTCCTGCAATGAGAATGTAAGATTGCCAAGGAGTTTTAAAGACACAGTTGAGGTTTTAGATAAAAATATATCTTGGCCCAAATCTTTACAATTATGGTATATGTTGTGTGTGTGTGAGAGAGAGAGAGATGGTTGGTGGGAGTGGGGGTGGGTGGGAGGGGGTTGGGGGTTGGGAGAGGAAAACAGAAAGGAGAAATCTGGAAAGGCAGATAGGATAAAAGGTTATAAATACTTAAAAGTTAATAAATCTTTTCCTGCTTGCCTGCTCAGCTTCATGGCCAATTCTTTGTGCTGTTTTATAAATTGGGGAAGGAGGAGAATTGAAAGAAGCTGAGAGATCTTGATTGATTAACATTAGGAAGTTAGAGGGAGGAAAGAATCAATCCAGAAGAGTGAAGAAGATGATGTATTGGAGAAAAATGTCATATTGGGGGGAACTTGGAGAGAGAGTTTGAGGAAGATTGGAAGTATAAGATGAGATTCTGGGGCATGCACCCTGCTCTGGGCAAAAGAGAATTTTAAGATGTTTTATTATGCATTAGCAATTAAAACCTACATACTGCTTCATGAGAGTTCAGTAAACATTAAAATCTCTTTTCATTGAAGTGCTTTTGGGATATAGGCTTATGTTTTCTTTGTTTGTTTTTATGGTATTACGAGTATTATGAGTCTGCCCAAAAGGCAGCTTGGCTTTATATTGTTGTTTAGTTGCTCAGTCGTGTCCAACTCTTTATGACCCCATGGACTGTAACCCACCAGGCTCCTCTGTCCATTGGATTTCCCAGGCAAGAATACTGGAGTGGGTTGCCATTTCCTCCTCCAGGGAATATCCCTGACCCAGGGATCAAACCCACATCTCCTGCTTGGCAGGCAAATTCTTTACCGCTGAGCCATCTGGCTTTATATAAGTTACTTCTAATTTCTCTACCAGAACTCCAGCAATTTTAGTTTCTACTAAATATTTTGTATGACAAATACATACTTGTTCCACTGTATAGATGTATCATAATTCAGAAATCACATATCATTGAACACTTAGGTTGTTCCAGTCTTTTATCGTAAATAGAGCTTGTAAATGTTTTTCATGTTATCAGATTACTTTAGAAAAATAACTACTAGAAATATACTTGCTTGTTAAAAGGTATCACATTTAAAGATCCTTGCTTGTTATCTTCAAGTTACTCTTCAGAAAATTGTATGAATATATGCATATAAATATGTGCTCATTTTTTTCCCAAAGTTCTAATGTGAACATTTAAAACTTTTTGTCTTTGCTATTCTGATTGATGAAGAGTAGGATTTTTTTTTAATTAAACATATTTTTTGAGCCCTTGCTCTATAGATTGGACACAGGCCTAACTTCTGGGAATAGACAAGTTCCTTATTCTTGTGGAGCTTACATTGTATAGTGTACATGAGGTTGTAGCCTTAGGGTAAGAAAAACGGGTTAGGAAAGACAAGAAAAAAATACTTAAATGCATTCACAAAGAAGGGAGGATTAGAGGATAATCCATATGGTGACTTTGAACTAGGGTAGAGGAGGACAAGTTTTCAAGAAAAGTGAGAAAACTTTTCTCTTTTTGTTTTAATATCAGAATAAGGCAAAGATAATACAAACCTGAAAAGTTATAGACCAGTTTCACAGGAACAGTATGATACAAAACTCCTAAATAAAATATTGGCAAATTGAAGTAAGGTTTGTTTGTGAGTGTTAGTATCTCCAGACCATATAGGTTTTATGAAAAGAATTCAAGAATAATTCAGTTCTTTAAAAAAACAAAAACTATCAAGGTAATCTACTATATTGAACCAACTAAAGTGGCAAATTATATAATCAACAGAATAAATGTAAAAAGAACATTCAATTAGATCCAGCAGTAATTATAAGAAAAATTTAAATGCGTAAAGCAAAAACCAGCAAGGATGCCATTTGAAAGTCTGAATAAAATAAAATGTTGCCTATTATTTCAGCTTTTCAACATATTAAAAGTTCTACCCAATATAGTAAATAAAACAGAGAGAAATATACAGATTGGCTA
Organism: Odocoileus virginianus; assembly: GCF_023699985.2. NCBI lineage: Eukaryota > Metazoa > Chordata > Mammalia > Artiodactyla > Cervidae > Odocoileus > Odocoileus virginianus. The sequence goes on along the minus strand of NC_069686.1, from coordinate 38,741,544 downwards.
GCAAAATACAAAATGTCATTATTTGCGGACGTTACTGTTATCTGTGTAGAATTAAAAGAACATATCAGCAAACTTGCTGGGTAAAAAATAAACTCACAAAATCAGTAACTCTCCCATCTACTAATAATCAGCTTTTTAAAAAAGGTAAAAAGGAAAAAAAAAGGTAAAAAGGATATTAGTAATAACAAAACTTATACCAAGAATAAACATTAAAAGAATGTTCTGAACAGTATATCTGAAGAAAATTATAAAATTACAAAGCTTTGATGAGAGAGATTTAAAAACACATTAACAGACATATATTGGTTTGACTATTTATAGAAAAGATGCAGCATAACACAGAAGCATTTCAAATTAAACATGGGAAAATGATTCAATATGTGGAAATTTGGAATGAAATTAATGAAACTAGTCTCATACTTTACACCAAAGTAAAGATCAAATGGATTAAAGTTGCAGTTTTTCTCACTTATTTTTCTCTATGAAATATTTCAGATAAACTACAGAGTAAGTAACTTTCAATGATTTTTTTCTCACTTTTAAAAAGTAATAGTGTATTACTGACAAAGCTAAAACCCAATTTCTATCCCTTATCCAGTCTTCCCTTTTCAGAAGTAACCACTATTCTGAAATTAATATGTTCAAACACATGGATGTTTTTATATATTTTCTAAATGTATATTGATAAACAAGAGTATTCGTTAATTTTTTTTAAACTTATGTTTAAGTCCATGTTCATGTGCAGGGCTTAAATCCACCTGTGCATTACATATGATTTAAGGTATGGGGTCTGATTTTTCCACATGAATAACATTTTGTCCAAAAGAGCCCATTCTATTCCCCCTGATTTTAATAGTATAACTTCTGTGAGGTTTATTAGCATCACCAGCTTTGTATGCTTTTTTGTTGCTATTGTGTACTTTCTTTCCTATTACATTTTTTACTGTTTATATTTATTTGAGACTCTTCTTGTTCTTATTTTTGTTCTAATTTCATTTTTCACAGACTACCTTCATGAAACACCATATTAATTTAGTTGCTACATTAGGGTTTTTTTATGTAGATAATTTTATCATTAGCAATAATGATAATTCCAGATCTTTTCTAATATTTGTATCCCATGATTTTCTCATTCAGGTCCATTGCCTAATTCTTACAAAATAATGTTGAAAAGTGTACAGTTTCTTATTTTCTTAGAGTATTTAGAATAGAAGTAGCTAGTGAACTTCATCAAATAACTTGAATCATTTATGGTGATAATCATACGAGGTGGGTTCACCTCATATTAATTTAATAGTACATGCATGCTTGGTTGTTCAGTCATGTCCAACTCTTTGCAATAGCATCTTTTGCAATAGCCCACCAAGCCAGTATCCTTGTCCATGGAATTTTTCCACAAGGATACTGGACTGGGTTGCCATTTCCTACTCCAGGAATTTAATAGTATATTTTCTTAAATTTCCAAGGATAGATATCTCACAATTCCCATGTAAAGTCTCTTTGGTAATATATTTGATTAGCTTATTTTTAAAATCTAATTTCTGTGTAGGTAGACCAGGAATTTGTCTTTTTACTTACATCTTTTGCCCTTAGTTTCTGGTAGAGTGCCTGGCGTAGAGTAGACACGTGGCAACTATTTACTGAATTAAAGAATAGATGAGATAACTTTTCAGTTTCTCCTTTATCTTGTCATTGTCATGTTTTTTACCACAATATAGTAGTTTCATAAAGTATATTTAAAGACTTTTCTTCTTTCTCTTTATTGAAGTAGCACTGGAACTATCTGTTGTATTGGTCTTAAAAAGAGCTGGCTTTTGTTGTGGTTGTTAGAGTCTAACTTTGAGGGCTGTGTTGCATTCATTTCTATTTTTTATCACAGTCTCCTTTTTTTGCTCTTTTTGTTAAGGTTTATATTACTATTCTTTCCTGATTTTTAAATTAAATGCATAGTATATACATTTAAAACTTTATTTTTTTAATAAATGGATTTAAGTTTCTACATTTTCTTCAGAGGTCAATTGTTTCTAAATAGTCCACTATTTATTTCCTCTTTAATACAGATATTATTTAGGAAAATGCCTTTTTTTTTTTTTTTTTCAGTTCTAAGGGTTTATTGGTTTTGTTGTGGATTTACAGTTTTATTTCTTAATTTAGATAATGTGGTTTCTTGTTATGGATTTATAGTTTTATTCTTTAGATAATGTGGTCTGTATAATTTCTACTTGGGGAATTTATTAAAACTTCCTCTATGGCGTAATATATAATCACTTTCTATGAGTATCTAAATATAATACGTATTCTCTGTTGATTCAGTTTGATTTTTCTGCCATGTATTTTTGACTACTGGATTATTGATTTATGAGAGCACTCTAGTTTCCTGCCATAGTTGTGGATATGATTATTTCTCCTGGTTTGTGTGTATGCATATACATATATTGTTAATAGTATGTGTGTGTGTGTGTGTGTGTGTGTGTGTGTAGAAAGAAAACATTTTTCTAAATATGACTAAAGATTAGTATGTATTTTTGATTTTAAGCATGTCTCTATCATATTGATTAAAGTAGGCATTTTTAAACTAGCATATCACTGGGTTTTCTTTTTTTCCTTCCTTTTTTTATTGGTCAGAATCACTATCTTTTAATGGAAAAATAAAATTCATTAGTATGCATTATGACTATTGATATACTTGTGTTCTTACACTGTTTCCTGCCTCATAGTTGTTTAGTGTTTTTAGTTACTTTTTTGTGTATTTGTTCATCTTAGTTTTTTTCCTGCTTTCTGTTGAACTTACCTAATTTTCTTTTTAATTTTGGTTTTTATTTTGGTGGTTTGGAAATTTTGTATTCTGTTCTCATTTTTGTCCACCTCCATATATGTAAACTTTTGTTTCCTAATAAAGTATAGAGGTAATGAGTACATCCTAGCAAAACAAAAATTTTAACATTTTCCTCTCTTGCTCTCTACTCACAGCCATTATAGGTTAAATTTCATCTTGCTAATGTAGAACTGTAAGCTTGCATGTGGTTTTGCTCAGTATTCTTCCTTGACGCTCATCTTTCCATCAGTCTCTCCATTTTTTCCACTTGCTAGACTGTATTTTAGTCTGACAAACATGTGAGTGCCTAGTCAACTCTCCTGAGTGAGATATGCCATTTTGTACATTCTCTAGTTTTCATTTTTCTTGAATCCTCTGTTGCTTCTCTGGGCTTCCCTGGTGGCTCAAAGGTTAAACCATCTGCCTGCAATGTGGGAGACCTGGGTTCAATCCCTGGGTCGGGAAGATCTCCTGGAGAAGGAAATGGCAACCCACTCCAGTGTTCTTGCCTGGAGAATCCCATGGATGGAGGAGCCTGGTGGGCTACAGTCCACTGAGTTGCAAAGAGTCTGACACGACTGAACGACTTCACTTTCACTTTCTCTGTTGCTACATGCTGAAGCTCAAATAATCATCCAAAAAGGGTAACATGGAATTCTTGTATCCCTGAAAGACTTTTTTACTCGACTTTCATATTGGAAAACTGCTTTTGTTAGATATCTGAGTTCAAAATTATTTTCTCACAAATTTAAGATACTGCCCCATTTCATTCAGGATGCTGATCTGATGTTTAACTTGTTTCTTCATTCTGGAAGCCTGTAGGATCTCTTTACCTGGTGGTCTAAATCTTCATAAAGATACATTTCATTGTGGGTATTTTTAAATCTGTTGTTCTTGGCATACAGGTCTCCTTAAATTTGAGGTCGTATATCATTTTTGTCTCTTACAATCTCCCTTCTGTTATTTCTATGATTGTTTTTTCGTTTCTGTGTCCTGTTTTTTTCCTCATTCTGAGACTTCATTGCCTGTTAACCATTTAGAATCAGTCCTCTGTAACTCTTAACTTACTATATTGTTCATTCTGCTTTTAATTTGGTTTTTAAAGAATTTTCTCTACTTTCTAAACTCTGCTTTATCACTTCTACTTCTCCATCTACTTTCATTCTTTCTGAAGTTGTTGAGCTCCCTTTCCCACTGATAGATAGCCCCTCATCTTCTTTCTTTACTGTATATTTTTCCCTTTAAAAAAGTACTTCATTATTAGTATTTTAATGTGTTCTCAAGAGAGAGGAAAGAGATAGGTATATGAGTTCAACCTACCATTTCATAGCAGAAACCCATCCTAAGAGCGTTTAACTGCCTTTATTGTTCTTTTTAAAGCATTAAATCTGCAATTTATGTTTTTATTTCCTCTTTGGAGAATGATTTTTAGTCTCCTGATAATATTATTTATTCTATCTTTAATCAGTAGTTTCCAGTTTTTTTGCCTTGTGATTAGTGGATGGCCTATAAATTTATTAATTTTTATAATTCAATGAAATTTTCTTTATAGTACAGTTCAGTTCAGTCGCTCAATTGTGTCTGACTCTGCAACCCCATGAACTGCAACACGCCAGGCCTCCCTGTCCATCACCAACTCCCGTAGTCTACCTAAACCCATGTCCGTTGAGTCGGTGATGCCATCCAACCATTTCATCCTCTGTCGTCCCCTTCTCCTCCTGCCCTCAATCCTTCCCAGCATCAGGGTCTTTTCAGATGCATCAGCTCTTCACATCAGGTGGTCAAAATATTGGAGTTTCAGCCTCAACATCAGTCCTTCCAATGAACACCCAGGTCTGATCTCCTTTAGGATGGACTGGTTGGATCTCCTTGCAGTCCAAGGGACTCTCAAGAGCCTTCTCCAGCACCACAGTTCAAAGGCATCAATTCTTCAGCACTCAGCTTTCTTTATAGTCCAACTCTCACATCCATACATGACTACTGGAAAAACCATAGCCTTGACTAAATGGACCTTTGTTGACAAAGTAATGTCTCTGCTTTTTAATATGCTGTCTAAGTTGGTCATAACTTTGCTTCCAAGGAGTGTCTTTTAATTTCCTGGCTACAATCACCATCTGCAGTGATTTTGGAACCCCAAAAAATAAAGTCAGCCACTGTTTCCACTGTTTCCCCATCTATTTGCCACAAAGTGATGGGACTGGATGCGATTATCTTAGTTTTCTGAATGTATATAATCAATTTTTATAAACATTACATGGGCATTTGAAGTAAATACATTTCTATTATATACAAAATTATGTACACCCATTATATTGGTTAATCCTTTATTTACTTCTGGATGCTTGTTAAGTGACTGTATGAGAGAAGTATTTTCCCAAAGCAATTATTTCCATCTTTTTGTGGTTTCCTTGATTTTCAGATAACTTTGCTTTGTCTATTTTAATGCTATGTTATTTGTAGGGTGTTGTTTTCGTTCACTCAGTCGTGTCCAACTCTTTGCGACCCCATGGATTGCAGCACACCAGGCTTCCCTGTCCTTTCAGTATCTCCCAGAGTTTGCTCAAACTCATGTCCATTGAGTCAGTGATGCCATCCTACCATCTTGTCCTCTATTACCCCCTTCTCCTCCTGCCCCCAGTCTTTCCCAGCATCATGGTCTTTTCCAATGAGTTGGCTCTTCACATGAAGTTGCCAGTGTATTGGAGCTTCAGCTTCAGCATCAGTGATTCCAGTGAATATTGATGTCCTTTACAATTGACTGGTTTGGCTCCTTACTGTCCAAGAGACTCTTAAGAGTCTTCTGTAGCACCACAGTTGGAGTAAAAGTTCATAAAATTGTGTGTGTGTGTGTGTGTGTGTGTGTGTGTGTGTGTGTGTGTGTGTGTATATCCTTATTGTAGATCTAATACTTCAAATCAATATTTTTAAATCCACTTTTTCAGTGAAAATACATTTGCTTTGATCTCTACAGTTGTGCTATTAATGTTGACACTTTTCCTTTTTTGTTTGTATTTACCTGATATATGTTTATCTTTTTCTTCAGCTTTAACCTTTGCTTAAAAATTTTTAAGATGTGAATGTTATAGCATATTATTTTTTATATGCCATAGAATTACTTTCATATAGCATAGAAAGCAACATAGAAATAAATTTTGTTCTTTAGAGTAGGCTAAGGGTCTTATTTTTCTAGATAAAGAAGTAAATGTTCTCACTATTATTATGAGAAGTATATTTCTTTCCATGTTCTGTATTTTTTACACTTATTTTTAGTAAACATTTCTCTTTTCCTCTTTTGTTATATCTCTCATATGTACCCTGGGAAGTGAGAATGCTTGAATTCAAGTTCACTTTCATCACATATACTTATTAGTGCTGGACTGATTTTTCTTCCAGTTTTATTTAGATATAATTGACATATTAATACAGCACTGAATAAGTTAAACATGTACAGGATAATGGTTTGACTTACATATATCATGAAATGATTATCACACTAAATTTAGTAAACATCTATCTTCTCATAAAGTTAAAGAACTAGAAGGAAAAAATATTTTTCTTTGTGATGAGAACTCTTAGAATTTACTCTTTTGACAACTTTCATGTGTAATATACAGTAGTGTTCATTATTTATTTATCATATTATACATTACATCCCTAGTATTCTACATTACATCCCTAATGCTTAACAGGGAGGTTGTACCTTTATCCGGTTCTCTCTTCCCCTACCCTCGCCACTAGTAATCACAAATCTGATTTCTTTTTCTATGAGGTTTTTTTTACTCTGTTTGTTTTTAAAGTGTAATTGACCTACAACACTGTTAGTTCCTGTTACATAACATAGTGAGTTGATATGTTTATATATTACAAAGTGATCACAGTAAGTCTAAGTTATTTTCTATCACCAAAGATATTTCATAGTTATTAACTGTATTCCCACAATTTCATACCCATGACTTATTTCACACCCTAATTTATTTTGCAACTGGAAATTTGCTTAATCTCCTTCACCTAGTTCTTCTGCATCACCATCCCACCCCTGCAACCTCCCCTCTGGCAACTGCCTGGTTCTCTGTATCTGTAAGTCTGTTTCCCTTTTGTTATATTTGTTCACTTGTTTTTCAGATATTAAATATACATGAAATCATGGGATATTTTGTCTTTCTCTGTCTGACAAATGTCTCTGCCTAACATTTCATTTAGCATAATACCCTTTGCTCCATCTGTGTGGTCGCTATTAGCAAGATAACATTCTTTTTATGGCTAAACAGTAATCCATTATATATCCTTTATCCATTCATCTGTCAATGAAGAATTAGGTAGCTTCCATAACTTGGCTATTGTAAACAATGCTACAGTGAACATTTGGGTGCATGTGTCTTTTTGTCTTTTTGAGTTATTGTTTTTGTTTTCTTTGGATATATTAATATAACCAAGAATGGAATTGCTGGATCAATATGATAGTTGCATTTTTAGTTTTTTGTTTTTTTTTTTTTTTCCCAGAAACTTCATACTATTTTCCATGATGGCTGCACCAATTTTTATTCCCAAGAGAACTTGAGAGTTCTCTTTTGTCCACATTCATGAGAATTTTTGTTATTTGCTATCTTTTTGAAACTAGCCATCCTGACAGGTGTGATGTGATATCTCATTTTGATTTTTATTTCCCTAATTATTAGTGATGGCGAGCATCTTTTCCTGTGCCTGTTGGCCATTTGTATGTCTTCTTTAGAAAGATATCTATTCACGTCTTCTGCCCATCTTTTAATTGGGTGGTTTCTATTTCTGATATTGAGTTGTATGAGATTTTTGTGTAATTTGGATATTGATCCTCATCAGATATATTGTTTGCAAGTATATTCTCCCATTTAGTAAGTGGCCTTTACATTTCATTGATAGTTTCCTTCCCTGTGCAAAAGCTGTTTAGTTTGATGTAGTCCCATTTATTTATTTTTGCTTCTATTTCCCTTGCCTGAGAAGACATTACTGATGTCGGCTACTGCCCATGATTTTTTGATAAGGCTGTCTTTTCTCAGTGTATATTCTTGTTTCCTCTGTCGTAGATTAATTGACTTTAAGTGTGTGGGTTTATTTCTGGGCTGTCTGTTCTGTTCCATGGAGCTGTGTATCTGTTTTAGTGCCATTACCATGCCATTTTGATTGCTGTAGATTTGTAGTACAGTTGAACAGGGAGCATACTGCATCCAGCTTTGTTCTTTCTCAAAATTGTTTTGGCTATTCGGGGTCTTTTATGTTTTCATACAAAATTGAAAATTATTTGTTCTGTGAAAATTGCCATTGGTATTTTGAAAGAAATTGCACTGGCTCTGTAGATTGTCTTGGGTAGTTATGGACCTTTTAACAATATTAATTCTTCCAATCCATGAACACAGTATATCTTTTTATCTGTTTTTGTCATCTTCAATTTATCAGTGTTTTACAGTTTTCTGAGTGCAGATCTTTTACCACATGAGTTAGATTTATTCCTAGGTATTTTATTCTTTTTGACACCACTATAAATGTGACTGTTTCCTTAATTATTTCTGATTCTGATAGTTCATTGTTAGCATATAGAAATGTAATAGATTACTGCATATTAATTTTGTATACTCCAACTTTACCAAATCTGTTGATTAGATTAGTAGTTTTTAGGTGGCATCCTTAGAATTTTCTATGTATAGTATCATGTCATCTGGAAACAATGACAGTTTTACTACTTCTTTTCCATTTTGAATGGAAATAAGCGTCCTTGTGTTGTTCCTGTTTCTAGAGGAAATCCTTTCAACTTTTGACCATTGGGTATGATGTTAGTCATAGGCTTGTCATGTTGTTGTTCTGTTGCCCGGTCATGTCTGACTCTGCGACTCCATGAACTGCAGCACCTCAGGCCTCTCTGTCTCTCACCATCTCCTGGAGTTTGCCCAAGTTCGTGTCCATTGCATCAGTGATGTCATCCACCCATCTCATCCTCTGACTCCCTCTTCTCCTTTTATCCTCAGTCTTTTCCCAGCATCAGGGACTTTTCCAGTGAGTCAGCTATTCATGTCAGGTGACCAAAAAGGGCTCGTCATATAGGGCCTTTATTATGATGAAGCTGATTCCCTCAACACCCACTTTGTTGAGAGTTTTTAATCATAAATGGATATTGAATTTTGTCAGAAGCTTTTTTTAAGTCTATTGAAATGATCATATGACTTTTATTCTTTGGTTTGTTAATGTGGTATGTATATTCTGTTGCTTGGTTTGGAGATACTGAACCATTCTTGCATTCCTAGGATAAATTCTCTTTGATCATGATATAGTATCTTTTTAAAACATATGTTTGAATTTGATTTGCTGATATTTAGTTGAGGGTTTTTGCCTCACTTTCTGGGCTATTTAGTTTGCGCTTTTCTTTTTCTCTTACTTTGTTTTGCTATACCTGCTGAGTTTTTCTTGATCTTTCTTTAGTCTGGTTCCTACTTGGAAGTTTTGCATTATATTTTTACTCTACTAGTGCTTTATTCTTCTTTCAAGCTCATGAATAAAATTAGGTAATAGTTTCCCATAAGTACAATGAGAGATTCAACATTTTACTTATTCTCATTCTTACCCTTGTTGGAAATACAGACTGTGTGTGTGCACACATACCACTTTTTTGTTGCAATAATCTTGACTCTTAGCTTTAAATCAGTGCTATCTTTTCAACATGATGTAAATTTTGTTAAATGATTATTTTAAGACATTATTTGCCTTTGAACCATGTTAACTTGCGGAGAACGAAATGGCAACCCACTCCAGTATTCTTGCCTGGAAAATTCCATGGATGGAGGAGCCTGGTAGGCTGCAGTCCATGGAGTCGCTAAGAGTTGAACACAACTGAGAGACTTCACTTTCACTTTTCACTTTCTTACATTGGAGAAAGAAATGGCAACCCACTCCAGTGTTCTTGCTTGGTTACATATAGTATGAGAGAAGTCTGTTGTCAATCTGATGTTTTTCATTTTAGGTGCTGTTTTTTCTGCTTGAAGCCCATATAGGGCTTTGTCTTTTCTTTATTATTTAAATTGTTTAAATTTAAATGTATCACCAGGACTTTCTGTAAGTTAAGTCTTCTTTGCCTAAGTTTCAGTAACCCTTTTTATTGTAAAAAATTTATATTTTATTTTATCTCAGGAAAATTTCTAGTATCAATTTATTTGACTATTGCTTCCATCTCACCTACTATCTCTTCTCCCATTCAGAGTCTTATTATATTGGACCTCCTGGGCTTATCCTCTGTTTGAGTGTTCTCTAGAGAAACAATGGGATGTATATATGTATATACATATATGTGTGGATGTATACATATGCATATTCATATGTATAGAGAGATTACTTTACATAAAGAGATTTATTTTAAGGAATTGGCTTGTGCAGTTGTGGCAGCTGACAGACAAGTCTGAAATCTGTTGGCAGATTTCAGTCTGAAAATTCCAACCGGAGATGGTGTTAGCCTCATATCCCAAGGCAGTCTGTAGATAGAATTCATTCCTCCCTGGAGGACCTCAGTCTTTCCTCTAGATTCCTTCAAGTGATTCAATGAAACCTACCTGCATTACCAGAATCATCTGATTTATTAAATATCGATTGATTTTAAATGTTGATTACATCTAAAAATTACCTTCACAGGAATATCTTGACTGGTATTTGATCAAACCACTGTGCAGCCAAGTTGAAACATAAAATTAACCATCACATTCTCTTAATCGGGCTTCCCTGGTGGCTGGGTCATAAAGAATCTGCCTGCCAATGCAGGAGACAGGTTCAATCCCTGGGTCGGGAACCCCCTGGAGAAAGAAATGGCAACCCACTCCATTATTCCTGAATTGGAAATCCCTTGGACAGAGGAGCCTAGTGGCTGCAGTCATGGGGGTTGCAAGAGTGAGACACAACTTGGCAACTAAACAACAGTAATCCTCTAACTCACTTTCTCTTTGTCTTTTATTTCTTTTTTCTTTTAGTTTGAATTCTAGGAGAGGTTCTCAAAATAATCTTCTACATTCACATATTTGCTGCTTATAGCATTTGTTATTTTTTATAAATTTGGTGATTATATTTTTATTTTAGAATATATTTACTGGTTGCATATATTTATAAATGTTCTGATTTAATTTGAAGTATTTCTTGGATACTTATATATTTGACTATTTAAAAAATTTTTTATTTTTAAAAATCTCAAAGCTACAGAAAATTGGGAAGAATAGTTTAATTAATATATATACTCTTCACCTTGATCAGTTTTTCACATTTATCACATTTGGTTTATCTCTTATCATATCCATGTATCACTTATCATTATTTGGCTAAACAATTTGAGACTAAATTACAGACCTTGACTTTTTGTCTAAATACTTCAGTAGGTATCTCCTGAAGTAAGGACATTCTTTTACATGACTTAAAACAGTTACTGAAATCAGAAAGTTTAAACTTAACATTGATAAAATATTGTTATCTAATACACAATCTTTATTCAAATTTGGCAATTATTTCAACACTGTCCTGTTATAGTATTTTTTTTTCCTCCAGTCTAGTTTCCAGTCGAGAATTATGAATTCCCATTAATTACAATTTAGGAGATTTTTTTTCTAAGTAATATGCTCTTTCTTGACATACATCCCTTTTGTAGGGAACTATTTAGTGTGACTCTTCAGAACAAACACTTTAAGTTTTCTTATCATAAAGAGCAGTCCTATGTGTATCCAGTGCCAGGAGTTCAGAAATTAGTAAAGATTGTATTAGTCCTTTCAAAAACTTGAAACCCAAGGAAGAGGAAAAGGGAAAGCTTAACTTTTTTTCTAGTTTTAGTATACTCTGTTGAGTTACTCTTGTAACTTTAGAGAGCAATTATGTCTTCCTTTCTTCAACATCATTCTTGAGGAACAGTTTTCAGTTGTTATTCACATTATTTATAGAGCATTTTGTTAAGCCCATCTGACAATTCAAAGTAAATGTAAAGTCTGATTGAATGGACAATAATCATGTGGAGAAGGCAATTAGAGAGCAGTTATGAGAAATGGGAACAACTTACAGAAAGCTCAGGGCCTTGGGACTGAAAAGATGTGTAAGATTTGAGTAGGGAAAATGTTCCTGGTCAGATCTCAGGAGGAACATAGATCATTAAAATTTGATTGTATTATGACACTAAGAAGCATTTTTAAAACCTACCCCTTTACTTAAAGATTAAAAAAACAGGCATAACTTGTACAATTCCTCCAAAGTATCAAATACCTCCTAAAGTTGTTTTTATTTATTTTTTTATTTTTTGCATTTCTTTTTTTTTTTTTTGAGTTAATTTTTTCCCCCAATTATTTTTATTAGTTGGAGGCTAATTACTTTACAATATTGTAGTGGTTTTTGCCATACACTGACATGAATCAGCCATGGATTTACATGTGTTCCCCATCCTGAACCCCCCTCCCACCTCCCTCCCCATCCCATCCCTGTGGGTCATCCTAGTGCACCAGCCCCAAACACTTGTCTCATGCATCCAACTTGGACTGGCAATCTGTTTCACACTTGATAATATACATGTTTCGATGCTGTTCTGTCAGATCATCCCACCCTCGAAGTTGTTTTTAATATTTTGTTATTTTTCATATCTATGTGTGATAGTGTCCCCTTCTCATTCATAATGTGCTCTGTTTGCTTTCTTCGTGAATCTAACTAGAGATTGGTTTACATTATCTTTATCCTTTCCTCCCTTCTTCTTTATTATATTTACTCTTTTATTCTCACTTCTTTGATTGAAGAAATGAAGTGTTAGTCACTCATTTGTGCCAAGCACTTTGCAACCCCATGGACCACAGCCCACTAGGCTCCTCTGTCCATGGGATTTTCCAAACAAGGATACTGGAGTGGGTTGCCATTTCCTTCTCCAGGTCTTTGATTGAAACACTTAATCAAATGTTTAAAACTTTTTTCTGATTTAATAAGTACATCTGAAGTAATACATTTATTAAATTGAGCAGGATTTCAAAATCAGGTTAATTAGGGTATAACTTGCATAGAGTAAAATTACCTTTTTAGTGTATACAGCTCTGAGTTTTGGAAAATGTACATATTCATTTGGCAAATTTTGGCAGATGTACATATTCATTCATTCTGTTTTTTGGTGCTGTGTTCTATATATGGCTGCTGCAAAAACTTATTAATTCTGTTGTTCAAATCTTCTGCATTCATTCTTTCTTTTACTCACCATCATAATCAAAGTATAGAATATCCATCACCTGCAAAAATTTCTTTGTGCCCCTTTGTAGTCTTTCATATCCTCAACTCCAGTCCTTGGAAACCAATGGTTTGTATCTTTTCCATATTATTGTGTAAATATAATTATATCACCTGTAGTCTTTTGATTTTGTCTTCTTTCACTTAATGTAATACACTTGAAATTTATCTGTGGTTTTACATGAATCAGTAGTTCATTATGATCAAACAACTGGTCTATATGATTCTGATTCTTTGATACTTTTTGAGGCTTATTTTGAAGTTTAATATGTTCTCATTTTTTTATCAACGGCCTCATATGTACTTGAAAGGAATTCTTTCTATTTTTGTTGCTGTATTATGTATATATAGCTGCTACAAAAACTTATTAATTCTGTTGTTCAGATCTTCTACATTCTTACTTTCTTTTAGCTGATGCTGCCTGGAATATCTTTTCCATTTTCCTTTGTTTGTATACTGCTGAATCATTTAGTTCTAGGTTTATCTCATCTGAACATTATGAAGTTAGATTCATTTTTCTAATTGTATTCATTTATTAAAAAGTTAATTTAATGCATTTATTTTTGTTGTAGACATAGATATATTTGACTTATTTTTGCCATTTTATTTTGGTTTTATTTAATTTTCCTTTCCTTTTTTTCCTCCTTTCATGCTCTCTGTTAAACTGACATTTTTTTCTGCTTTTTATTCTCTTCTTCTGGTTTAGAAGCTGTAACTTTATATTTTGACCTTTTTAAACATGACCCATAAATTTTCGTATACATAAGTACTATAATATTTTCTCTTGTTTTAAAATCATTTAGTCTATCCTCCCCCTCAGTAATCTCTGCATGTTTTATCTTCCACCTTTCTTAATTTTTTCTAGAATTTTAATAATGTCTTAGTACTTTTATTTTTTAAAAGATTAATTTCTGTGCTCACAATTATGTCTTATGTCCCATACTTTCCCTCAATGTGTTGTTTTTTCTTGCCTTAAGAAGTAGTTATTTCAACAAACATGCCTAGCAGGTAAACCAATTCTTATAGGCCTAGAAATATCTTTATTTTTGGCCCTACTGCTTAATGGTAGGTAGTTTTAAATGTTTAGGTTGCAGTTATTTTTCCCTCAGCATTCTGAAGATCTTCAATTATCTTCTAGCATTTTGGATACAATGAGAAATCTGCTATTTAATTATTATTACTTTAGAGATAATCTTTTTTTCTCTCTGATAGTATTAAGGCTTTCTTACCCTTATATTTGCTCTATGTGGGAGTTGAGGTGTGGATTTATTTTCATGTATCTTTCTGTAGATTTTTTTTTCATTTATTTTTATTAGTTGGAGGCTAATTACTTCTGTAGATTTAATGATGATGCTTTTGATCTTAGATAGCATATTGATCTTTACTCCTAGAAATATCTCAGACATGTGTCTAAACATTGCTTATCTGCCATGACTTTTATATTCTATGTCTGAAATAATTTGTTTTCATATATGTTAAAGCCCCTTGTCCTCCACGACCATTAATAGCTGTTTCACAATGTTCATCTCTTTACATCTCTGAATCTCGCTCTTTGTGAATTTCTTAATGCTGTCTTTCAGTTTACTGTCTTGTCTACTATATCCAGTCGAGAATTTCTGCTGTATACTGGAATTTTCTTTTTCAACTAGCATATTTTCATCTCCAAAAATTATTTATTTTTCCATATATATCTACTCATGTCTTTTCTTTTGATTTTTTTCTATTTTTCCTTTGATTTTTATAGATATTGTTTATAATATATTTCTTTGTGAATCTTAAAGTCTTATTTTCAAGATGTTTTCTGATTCCTCATGTATATACTTGTTTTTGCATACTTTTTCTTATTTTAACTTTACATAGTCTTTAAAATTTTTTTATTGTACTATAGTTGATTTACAACATTGCATTAGTTTCAAGTGTACAGCAAAATGATTCAGTTATATATATATATCCTTTTTCAAATTCTTTTCTCACTTATGTTATTATAAAATATTAAGTAGAGTTCCCAATGCTATACTACAAAACTACAGTAATCAGAGTAGAAAAACCAGAAATCCACGCACCTATAGTCAGTTAATCCTCAACCAAGTTGGCAAGACTATATGATAGAGAAAACAGTTTCTTCAATAAAAATTGCTGGGAAAACTGAACAGCTACATGTGTAAAGTGAAATTAGAACATTTTCTAACACCATAAACAAAAATAAACTCAAAACGGATTAAAGACCTAAATGTAAGGCCAGATACTATAAAACTCTTAGAGAAAAATGTAGGCAGAACACCGTTTGATATAAATCACAGAAATATCTTTTTCATTCTGTCTCCTGGAATAATGGAAATAAAAACAAAAATAAACAAATAGGACCTAATTAAACTCAAAAGACTTTTGCACAACAAAGGAGACCATATCAAAATGATATGGTCAGATTCAGAGAAAATACTTGCAAACAGGAATTAATCTCCAAAATTTACAAATAGTACATGCAGCTCGAATCCAAAAAACAAAAAACAAAACACCCAATCAGAAAATGGACAGAGGACCTATAGACACTATTCCAGTGTAGATGTGCATACTTTCCTAATTGTTGAGGTTGTTGACTTTTTTTCTTAGCTTTAATTTGCCTCACATACTTTGGAAATGATTTTGCAGGTTCATGTTGAAGGGAAACTTTTTTCTCTGTTTTTCTACCTTAATCACTGAGTCAGTATGTGGCTTAGCCTGACTTTAAGAAGTAAATTTTGTGTCGTCTGGTCACCTGGGTTTTTATAACCTTTAGCTCTAAGAGCTTCTTTTCAGCCTCTTTTCATAGAGGAGTCATTCCTCAGTATAGATTCCATGCATTGAGACTGGCTCAAGTCTTTTGCCAGAGAGTTATTTTTAATCCCCACCACCATGCAGTATCAACCCTTGGTGCCTCTGACTGCTACCAGGCCTGGAACCAAACAAGTCTATGCTGTCAGCCTTGCCTACCATTTTGTGTTCTATTACATAGCATTTTTTATACAACTGTATCTTTTTTTTTTCTCTAGATAATTTATCTGTACTTACTAGGTTTATGAAACAGAAAAATCTTTAAAATGTGTACTCCCCTACTATGGTCATCTTGATTCTACCTTTTGAAGCATTTTGTTTCCTCATAGATATCTGGAAAGGACTAAATGTGGTAATATATAAAACATTAGTATAATATTAATATGTTCTTTCCTGGAAAATTCTATGGACAGAGGAGCCTGGCGGGCTACACTCCATGGGGTCACAGAGTCTGCCACTACTCAGCAACTGAGCACACATGACTTACAGTAAGCCCTCAATGAACTAGCTATTATTTTTACAGTAAAGTTGCATTTTTTTCTCTAGATACTTTTATCTGTAATTACTAGGTATTTTAAACAGAAAAATCTCTAAAATGTGTGCTCCCCAAATATGGTCATCTTGATCATAAGTCCTGTCAGAACAGTTTATGTACATATACAATTAAATGTGCATATCATACAGATATGCACATTTAATTGTATAAATTCACCTAGAGCCATCCTTTAGTGAAATATGTGTAAAATGTATATAAAATTATTTTTAGGTATACACCCTAGTATATGTGTTATATTAATTTGTACTGTGAAATTAAATATTGCTGAGACTGTCTACTCCCCATACTATGTTTATACTTCATGTGTGATTTAAATTATCTTCAATGGTCATTTTGACTCTTTTTTTTTTTACCTTAGTAGACCAACTTTAAGACTAAATCGCTTCATTAGATATAAATATTGCTAGTTATATATAACCTAATCATGTTTGTATTTATGACAGGCATTGATAATTATATATAATTGTGCAGTAATAGATCTGAGTTCAGAATCAGAAGATCTGGGTACATGTCTGGACTCTGCCAGGCCCTGGAAGTGAGATTTTATTCAACAGCGTCACCTCTTTGAATCTCAGTTCCTTAATTTCTAAAACTGAGATAATAGTACCCACATGCCAGTGTTGGGGAGGTTAAATAAGACATGAGAATGCAATCTGTAAACTGTACATCAGTCTAGAAATAAAAGCTGTGATTGCTTGCCATCGATAGAGCAGCTTTACCGAACTCATGTGGGAAGCAGGTTACCCTGCACCTGTAAAGTCGGTTTCACTTACAATCCATCCTGTCCTTTTGTAATAAGGAAAAGCTCTCAGTGAGGAGTCTATGAAGAGTGATTCTTGAGGGATGGCAGTGAAGTAGATATACATTATCTAGTGTTTGTATATGACCATTTAAGTGCTGAGACCGAAGTTTTAGCATCCTTTGCTCTTTCAAACACAGCATAAAATATTTAGTTCTTAGCAGTTTGGAACAGCAATAAAGGAATCCTAATTTTAGTTCTGAAGTCAGCTGAGCAAGCATTTCCTTCCCTATTCAGATAAAATTATTACATACCTTTACTGGACTATGCTGAACAAATCTAAAAACTGAGCTATTTATCCCTAGTTGATGGCTCTATTTTAAGTCACAAGAAAATGTGTTCCCCACCTAAGCCTCCAATCAAGTTTCTCCCTTCTTTCTCCAGACGCAAATGTAGCAGAAACAAGTGGAACACGCTTTGTTGTTACCAGAGCCAGATAAACATAAAACTAAAATTATAGTTCCTAGAAGCCCAGTAAAAGGTTAGCATGTAAACTTGTAGTTCCACTCAGCTCTCTCTTTCTTAACTATCTTCTTATCTTTCCATATATGGCTCAAAAATAAAAACAGTATGAAAAAGTAGTCACTGAGAATCTACTTTCACTCCTGTCCCTATCTGCCCCAACCATCACCAGCTGTGGTCAAAGCTATTAATAGTTCCTTATGTATCTTTCTGGTACTTGTTTATACACACAAACACAACAGTGTAAATAGATAACACTCTTACACTTCTTACACAAATGGAAGCATACTCCATATATTGTTTTGTAGTTTGCTTTTTTTTTACTGAACAGTATATCTTGGAGTTTTATTTTGATTTTGTTTTCATGTCAATACATAGAAAGCTTTTTCATTCTTACTTAGAATACCATTCATGATATTCCATTAGAAGTATTATACTTGCTACAGTTCATCTAATCAGTCCTCAGAGGAACATTTTTGTTGTTTTCAATCTTTTGCTGGCATAAACATTACTATAGTAAGCAGGAAAAAAAAAAGTGAGTATTGTTATTTTGTACATATGTTGGATATCTATAGGATAAACTGCCACAGTAGGATTTATGGGATGAAAAAGCAAATACATTCTTTTAAAAATAGCTGTATTGTTTCAAACACATCTAAACAATAGAGAATGGAGGCATCCGTAATATAGCCTGTTGGATTTGGTCCAGGCTTCTTTACTTCCTGGCCGAGTGGGTTTGGGCGAGTCATTCCCCTCTCATGGGACCTCGGTGTGCCCCTCTCCAAAAGTTAGACACTAGTCCCTGTCTGAACTGGGTGACATCAAATTAGATACTCTGATCATCAGCCTGAAATTGTCCATAACCCTGATGCCTACATGCTAGGCTCACTTGCTGTGTTTTCTTATTATCATAAACTATTTTCTGTCTTTCTTTTTTTGATGTCTCATTCTATAAATTTTAACATTATGTAGTTTTGTGTCACAACCACCATAATCAGGATACAAAATAGTAAGTGCATTTTTATTTTAATAAATAAAATAAAATGACTAGTTTCTGTCCACTTCAGAGATTTTACACCCTCACTGGACTCCCCCCAGTAACATATGAATAACTTTTTCTCACAGCTTTGGCAAAAGATAGACTTGATTGTTTGCTGCAATTGTTTGTTGTTATAGCATTCTCCATGAAGAGACATAAGCAGTGGACTAGGGCCGCAGCAGCTGTCTGATCTATCTTCTCTTGATTAAAGTTGCTTAAACCTAAAATCAGAAGCTTACAAAGAAAAATAAGTACTAAACGGAGGCTTCACATTTTAATCACATTTAGAAGTAGCTATTTTTCCCATCTGCTCCTGAAACAAATAGAGCTCAGTTTACAGCACTGTCTCTCTGAATAACTAAGGAAAGCAGAAAAAGTAGTGTAGGTTGAAGTTGTATATCTTTGAGATGGTAACTGTTCTTCAGTAAATGTGGGCCAAGTTCAGATGCACTTGTATCTTCTCTTTTCTCTTTTGCTTCCTACCCAGTGTCAAAATGGGGCTTCCCAGTTGGTGCAAGAATCCACCTGCCAATGCAGGAAATGCAAATTCAGCCCCTGAGTCAGGAAGATACCCCGGAGAAGGAAATGGCAACCTACTCCAGTAATTCTTGCCTAGAAAATCCCATGGACAGGGGAGCCTGGCAGACCATAGTCCATGGGGTCGCAGAGTTGGACATGACTTAGCAACTTGGCACATATGCAAAGTGTCAAAACATTTAGAAATGAATAGAATGATATTTCAGTTTTGTATTTTCATTTGTGAATTCACTAAAAAAGAAGAAGAAGATTGACATGAGAAAATTGGGCTAAAGTATTTGAAATGTTTTCTTTCTGTACTATAAATGTAAATCAGCCATAGATAACCAAAATAGCATTCCTTTTTACTTAGTCTGGAAACAACTGTCCTACAGGCTAGATTCAGCTAGCAGGCTTGTATCATCTGTGTCACATAATCTTTGAAAAATAGAAAGTTTTGCATTAAAATCCAAATCTCCAGCTTCTCTTGAATAATGAGAATATCTGACCACAATTACCCATATTATTGAATAACCACTATTGATTGGAATGTACACTGTAATTCACTACATTTCTATACATGGTCACTTCACTTAAGTTTCTCCTGTACCTTCTTCAGAGTACTATTATCATTTAGTTTTAACAGGTTTTAATATCAACAAATCTTGTTTTTATGACCAATATTTTTAGGTTTCCATAGAGTATTTAGCAGTAATATTTCAGCAAAGTAAGTAGTTATCATGATTAAACTGTTTGTTCTTAAAATGTGAAAACTGACATTTGATTTAATGGTTGACTATGTAACATAGAGGATTTTTTTTCTTCTTAATAAAT
The DNA here is from genome assembly GCF_023699985.2 of Odocoileus virginianus. NCBI lineage: Eukaryota > Metazoa > Chordata > Mammalia > Artiodactyla > Cervidae > Odocoileus > Odocoileus virginianus. The sequence goes on along the minus strand of NC_069686.1, from coordinate 38,721,470 downwards.
GAATGTATTTTCTTACCATTCTTTAAAATTTTCACTGATTTTATCACTTTCCAAATAGTTCTTACTTTTTTTTTCACCTGATAGATTATTCCATATCCATGTCATTTGACTTCTAATATGTATCTTTAAAATACTTTAGTTGCTGAGAAATGTTACAGCAAAGTTCATAAAAATTATGACCATATTTCTTCTGCATTTTGATCCCTACGCTGAAATAACCATAAAATTTCTCATTGATTTTAATCTTCCAGATTTTTCAGATCTCTGTTTATTTAGATGAGCTTGAATCACTTGTTCACCTAACTCCCTTCACTTTTAAAATCACTCATTGTCTAAACAAAGATTGAAGATGATGGACATTGCCTTCTTGTTAACACTCTATCAGAACTATGGAATGCTGTAGGTATGAGTACATTTAAATAAGGTCCACGTCTATATTAGAAAGAAATTTAGTTAAATCGAATTCTATTCACTTTTAAAAATCAAAATTCATTTTGTAACTTGTCCTGTATTATTATTGTTATCTAAGAATAAATGGTACTAGGACAAGAGATCTAAATGAAATAGGAACTAAAGATTTATGGTAAATAGTAGGGGCATAGGAGTGGAGAAGGAAGGTTTAGTAAGACTTTATTATGAAAAGTATTAAACCAAATGCTATTTAAAGACAGGTTATAATTTAAACTGTGGGAATAACAAAAATCAACAAAGAGTGAATAACATTTTTTTTCTATTTTGTGATTTCTAACACAGTTGATAACACAGTTGATATCCTGTCCTTAATATTTAACTTTCTAGCATGCTTTTCAAAAGGTTCCTTTTTTGCAAAAATATTCAGAGCACTTTTTCCAGTTTTCCCAATGGCCTTTCCAATCCTTTGACATTAAAATTATTATTCTTTGTAGCACCCATTGAATCATCATCCATTTTCTCTATTTCATTTTAACTGGTCTAACTGGCTTTATGTATGATTTGAGTAGTATTCAAATACCACTTTCATTAACTTGATGAAATTCTGCATTTCCCATTATTGACTTTGAGTTAATTTGAATTACATTATTTATAGCCATAAACAGCATCCCGAAGAACATATGCATTTACCTCATCCAGTGATTAAGGAAAGACTGATCAGCAGAAATTTGGTCATTATGGGCAATGACAGCTCTTTTTCTTTTTCTTTTTTTTTTTACAGTTTTTAACATTTATTTTTAACTGGATGATAATTGCTTTACAATGTGGTGTTTGTTTCTGCCATACAAGAACATGGATCAGCCATAAGTACACATATGTCCCCTCCATCTTGAACCTCCCTTCCATATCCCACCCCTCTAGATTGTCACAGACACTGGGTTGAGCTGTCTGTGTTATATAGCAACTTCCCATTAGCTATCTATTTTACATATGGCAATATATATGTTCAATGCTACTGTCTCAATTTATCCCACTCTTTCCTTGCCCCAGTTTGTCCTCAAGTCTGTTCGCTATATCTGCATCTCTATTCCTGCCCTGCAAATTGGTTCACCAGTACCATTTTTCTAAATTCCATATATATGCATTAATATGCTATATTTGTTTTCCTCTTTCTGAGTTACTTCACTTGGACAGGCTTTAGTTTTGAGCTGGGAAGAATATTTGAGTAGGCCACGGTCAGTGAGTGATGAATGCAGTTAGTATTTTGTGATTTGAGAACTTTGGCTTGAGTGATGAATATTCAGGTGATGAGGACTCTGTTTTGTCTTTAGTGTTCTGGATAGGGAACTGTGGCTTTCTAGGTGGCAAATTCTAAATTTTTCAAGTTTAATATAAAACTTCCTATCTGACATAAAGTCATCAACTATATATTTATTCAAGTACCATAAAAATGTGTGTGTGACTGAGGAAACCATAATTGAAAGAGACACGTGTATCCCAGTGTTCATCACAGCACTGTGTACAATAGCTAGGACATGGAAGCAACCTAGATGTCCATTGGCAGATGAATGAATAAGAAAGCTGTGGTACATATACACAATGGGATATTACTCAGCTATTAAAAAGAATGCATTTGAATCAGTTCTAATGAGATAGATGAAATGGGGGCCTATTATACAAGTGAAGTAAGTCAGAAAGAAAAACACCAATACAGTGTAGTAACACATATATATGAAATTTAGTTTATTTTTGGGAGCTCCAGAATCACTGCAGATGGTGATTGCAGCCATGAAAATAAAAGACGCTTACTCCTTGGAAGGAAAGTTATGACCAACCTAGATAGCTTATTTAAAAGCAGAGATGTTACTCTGCCAACAAAGGTCCATCTAGTCAAGTCTATGGTTTTTACAGTAGTCATGTATGGATGTGAGAGTTGGACGGTGAAGAAAGTTGAGCACTGAAGAATTGATGCTTTTGAACTGTGGTGTTGGAGAAGACTCTTGAGACTCCCTTGGACTGCAAGGAGATCCAACCAGTCCATCCTAAAGGAGATCAGTCCTGAGTATTCATTGGAAGGACTGATGTTGAGGCTGAAACTCCAATACTTTGGCCACCTGCTGTGAAGAACCAAAGTTCAAGCCTTTGTCTCCCTCATTGCACAGATTCTTTACTGTCTGAGGCACCAGGGAAGCCCATACATTACTGTAGATAACCCGAAGGTAAGTCCATACCAAAGAAAACAAAGCCCTGATGACAGTCCTAGATGAACTGCATGTGTAGTTTACCACTCACTGCAGGGATGAATTTAGTTAATCTGTCACAGCCTAGTTTTTTAGAAGTGAGTCTTAAAGAAGAAATAATAAAGCGAAAGAACACTAATCTAGAAATGAGGGATATAATGGCCAACTGTTATAAAACACTAATTAAACAGAACTTCAAAAATTCTGACATTTATTGTTCAAAGACTTCTGAATAATGTTAAGACAAAGACTTTTCTAGGTTTCCTAGATATATAGTAAGATCAGTGATTAGCAAATAAAGCTTATCTCACATTAACTGATTTCTCTTCCCTGTGAACTCCTAGAAGCTTCATTTTCCATATTGCTTCTTTGACAGATAGTTTTATACCAACCCTGAAAAACTCTTCTGCTGTATTCTGAAATGCATTTAAATCTCATATTGTTATTGAACTCCTTATGTGCTCATACCTTTCCAACCAAACTCTAAGGTTCTTATAATCCATCGTACTCTTCAACTTCTACTATTATGCCTCGTTAACGGTAGACATGGCCAAAGTGTTTTTTTGATTTGACTGTTACAGACCCATTCTTTTCCAGAATAAGAAAAATTAATTTGATTTTTATTTAATGTATGGTAAAATACTCTCACGAAGCTACACAAAGCCTTTATAGCAAATATTACCCACTACCCCATTACTAAACTTATTAATAAGTTCTCCTAATGTGCATTGTGAGTAGAATCTCAGATTCACTCTCTAAAGACTTTCTGAGACTATAGTGCTCATCAAGATGAAGTGACATCTTTGTGAAAGTGTATAGAAGCAAGTATTTTCTGACACTGCTGATGGATGTAAATTGATACAACTCTTGGAAAGCAATTAAGATATATATGTATACCAGAAGCCTAAAGATATTATTATCCTTTGACCCAATTTCTTAAAATCTGTTCTAAAGAGGTATAGAAAAAGCATTATTCCAAGGAAACTGCAACATAGTTTATAATAATTAACTTTGGAGAAAACCTTAGAAACAAATAAGAGTGAATGGAAATAGGCAAATTACAGTGCAATTATATGGTGTTGTTATAGAAAATGTTTGCAAATAATTTGTTGAAACATGGACCTTTTTGTTTTAAAATGTATAAAATTTAGGTATAGTATTATCATTGCTTTACAAGAGAAAAATAGGAGAAAACATCTGGAAGAGGCTATGCAAAAAAAAAAAAAATTAACAGTTTAATAGTGATTTGGTTTTGAGCAGTAGAACTGCTTCTTTCTTATACTTATTTGTATTCTCTAATAGTCCTATAAAAATCATGTGTTATTTTTGGAATGCAAAATACAAGCTGCTTTTTTTTTTTTTAATCCAAGAAGCAATACTTAAATCATATCTCTTTGGAGGAAGACATACTTTTTGAAAATGAGAGCCCTGCCTTTTAGTAGTTTTTAGCAACTTCAAAATAAAAATGGAAAACTAGAACTACTTTAAAATACTGAGGACCTGATCAAATTAACAGTCACACTACCATGATTCTTCCTCCTTCCAAATGAAAGAGGCCTCAATACAAATCAAATCATCAGTCTCCTTTGCATGCCCTAATAAAAATTTTTATCGAAGTATAGTTGATTTACAATGTTGTGTTCATTTCTGCTGTACAACAAAGTGAGTCAGTTATACATCCAGGTCGTTAGGAAATACTGAGTAGAGTTCCCAGGCTATCCCGTAGGCCCTTAGAGGCCTTCTCCTGACTTACCGAGTCTGAGCCAAACGCCTGCCCGTTTCAGTGTGGCAGCTCCAAACTCCTGCCCTTACTATCCGTGGTTTGCTTTTCATATCCCCCTTATGAGACAAGATAAAATTGTCCCAGTAGCTTTGATCTAATTATGTATGCTGAGTCCATCCTCATGTTTTAAGAGACTAGTGAGCTACCAAAGGAAAGCTTTGCCTCTGTTTGAGACAAATTGTTCTTGATATCTCCCGTATATTATTTAATTTCACTGACATGGGTGGCTCAAATAAAGACACAAAATTTTGTTTTCTGAAACTCAACTCACATCAGAATTCTAGTTCAGGCATTATTGCTTATAATTTGTACAAAGTAGTATGGTTGGGCCATTAACTTCTAAAAATATATGTGAAAGCTTTACGGGCATGTAATTCATGTATCATCCAATCCTCCCAATTATTTAACTATTTAATTCATGTATCATCCAATCCTCCCAACCTAATTTAATATTTTTTAGTATATTCAGTTTTGCAACCATCACTACAGTGAATTTTAGAACATTTTCCTCACTCCAAGAAGACATCCTTTTACATTAGCTCCTCAGTTACCCCCAAGTTGTGTTCCCTGCTTTGCCCCACCCTAGAACCAATAATCTTTTTATCTCCATAGGTTTTCCTATTCTGGCATTTCTTAAAAATGGAGTCATACAATATGTGGTCTTTTGTGACTCATTTCTTTCACTAGGCACAGTATTTTTAATGTTCATCCATTTTGTAAATTTAATACTACTTTGTTCCTTTTTATTGCCAAGTAATTTCCATTTATGGATATACCAATTTTATTTGTCTATCAGTTGGTGAACATTTAGATTGTTTCTACTTTTTAGCTATTATGAATAATGCTGCTGTGAGCATTTGCATATGAGTGTTTGTGTGAGCATGTGTTCTTATTGCTCTTTGGTATGTAACTAGGTGTAGAATTACTAGTCTTATGATATCTCTGTTTTTAATATTTGAGGAACTGTGAGGCAGTTTTCCAAACTGGCTGTACCATTTTGCAACTTACTAAGAACATATGATGCTTTCAGTTTCTTCATGTCTTTGTCAGTGCTTGCTAATATCTTTTATTATAACCCATCTTAATAGATATAAGTGGTTATCTGATTGTGGTGGTGTACATTTCTCTAGTGTCAAGTGATGTTGAGAATCTTTTTTATCCTTATTGACCATTTGTCTATCTTCTTGAAGAAATGTCTATTTAGATGGGTTGCCTGCTATTGAGTTGCCTTTACTATTATTTTAAGAGTTCTTTCTATACTCTAAATACAAGCCTATTTCTTCTAAAGCACAACCAAGTTTCAGTTTTGATCATGTAACAATTTATCTATTGTTTTTCTTTATCACTTGTGATTTTAGTATCATATCTAAGATTTTGCCTAACCAAAGATCACAAAAATTTAATTTGGTATTTTCTTCTAAGAGTTTTATACTTTTAGCTTATTCATTTAGGTCTAAGACCTATTTTGAGTTAATTTTTTGTGTGTGATATGAAGAATATACCCAGTGTCATTTCTTTCAATGTGAGTATCCAGTTGTCATGGCACCATTTCTTTAAAAGACCATTCTTTCTCCCATTAAATTGTTTTTAGCACCCTTCTTGAAAATCACTGACCATAAATGTGAGGGTTTGGTTTTCAGTTTTCAGTTCTGTTCTGTTTATGTACATATCTGTCTTTATTCCAATACCTTACTGTCTTAAGTAGTATAGCTTGTTGATGTTTGAAATAAGATAGTATGAGACCTGTACCTTTACATTTGCTTTTCTTTACTCTAGCTATTCTGGTTCCCTTGAATTTCCATATGAATCTTTAGTTCAGCTTGTCAATTTCTGTAAAGAGGCCAGTTGTAATTTTTGATAGATGTTAATCTAAAGACCAACTTGGGGAATACTGACTTCCTAAAAATATTAAGGCTCATGTTCATCCATGAACATGAAATGTCTTTCTGTTTATTTGGCTTCTTTAATTTTTTTAACAATATTTTATACTTTTGAAAGTATAGATATATACTTCTTTTAGTAAATTCATTCCTAAATATTTTATTCTTTTGATATGATTTAAATATAATTTTTCTTAATTTCCTTTCATATTGTTCATAACTAGTATAGGGAAATATGACTCTTTCTTTGTATATTGATCTTGCATTCTTTAACCTTGCTGAACTTGTTTATTTCTATACTTTCTCAAGGTATTTATTTGGATTTTCTGTATATAAAATCATGCCATCTGAAATACAGGTAGTTACACATTTTACCAAATCTGGATGCCTTTTATTATATTTAGTTTCCTAGTTTCCCTGGCTAGAACCTCTAGTACAGTATTAAACAAAATAGTGAGAATGGACATCCTCTGTTTTCTTCTTGACCTGGGGGGATCACACTCATTCTTACTTTGTTAGGTATGATGTAAGCCATGGGTTTTTAATATGTGTGTTGTGTGCTCCGTCACGTCTGACTCTTTGCAGCCCCATGGACTGTAGCCCGCCAGGCTCCTCTGTCCATGGAATTTTCCAGCAAGAATACTGGAATGGGTTGCCATTTCCTACTGCAGAGGATCTTCCCAGCCTAGGGATTGAACCCATATCTGTTGCATCTTCTGCATTGATGGGCAGATTATTTTCCACTAGCACATCTGGAAAACCTGGAATTTTAATAAATGCCTTTAGTTAGTTAAGGAAGTTCCCTTCTTATTCTAATTTGTTGGATGCTTTTATTACGAAGAGGTGTTAGATTTTGTCAAATGCATATACTGCATCTATTGAGATGATCACATGAATTTTTGTCTGTGCTCTGTTGATGTGGTATTAGATTCACTTTTGTATGTTAAATGGACCTTACATTTGTAAGATAAATTCCACATAGTCATGGTTTATGACCTTTTCATATGTTGCCTTATTTGGTTTGCTACTATTTAGTTGAAGATATCTGTGTCTGTATTCATAAAAGATATTGTTCTGTAATTTTCTTTACCTGTGATGACTTTGTCTAATTTTTGTATAAGGATAATAATGGCTTCAGAATGAATTGAGACATGTTCTCTCCTCTTCTGTTTTTTGGAAGAGTTTGTGAAGAATTAGTATTGATTATGTTTTAAATATTTGAAAGAATTCGTCTGTGAATCCATCTGGGCCTAGGCTTTTATATATGGGAAGTTTTTGTTGTTGTTTTACAGAACAGTTTTAATTTCACAGAAAAATTGAGGGAAAGATACAGTGATTTCCCATGACCCCCTTTTCCTTATACATGCATGTATCTGCCATTATCAACATCCTCCACCAGAGTGGTACATTTGTAATAACTGATGAATCTACATTAACACTTGTGGGAAGTTTTTTATTACTAATTCAGTCACTTCCCTGGTAACTCAGGCAGTAAAGAATCGGCCTGCAATTCAGAAGATGCAGGTTCGATCCCTGGGTCAGGAAGATTCCCAGGAGAAGGGAATGGCAACCCACTCCAGTTCTCTCGCCTGGGAAAGCCCGTGGGCAGAGGAGCCTGGTGGACTACTATCCATGGGGTCGCAAAGAGCTGGACACAACTGAGTGACTAAGCATGTTACTTGTCATGGGTCTAGTCAGATTTTCTATTCTTGAGTCGTTTGTAGTAGTTTATATATTTTAGGAGTTTGTCCATTTCATCTAAGTTGTCTAATTTTTATTTTGTTTTGCCTTATACTCTTTTCTTTCTGCAAGTCAGTGACATCCTCTCTTTCATTTCTGATACTGGCAATTTTTACCTTCTCTCTTTTCTTTTCCCCCTTGATTAATCTAGCTAAAAGTTTGTCAATTTGGTTGACCTTTTAAGAACCAAATTGTAATTTTATTGATTTTTCTCCATTTTTTTAATATTCTCCATTTTATTTATTTCTGCTTTAATTTTAATTGTTTCCTTCCTTCAACTTTCTCTCAGTTTCTCTTATTGATACCTTAAGGTAGAAAGTTAGGTTAATGAATTGAGACCTTTCTTCTTTATTCATATAGGTGCTTTTACTTATAATTTTCCTCTAAGCATTACTTCAGATTCATCCCTTATATTTTGGTACATTATAGCTTGTTTTCATTCATCTTAAAATATTTTATATTATGCCTTTTATTTCTTTCTTGACCTATTGATTATTGAAGAATGTATTGTTTAGTATCAGTATACTTTTCAATTTTCCAAATTTCTTTCCGGTTCTGATTTTTAATTTCATACTATTCTGATTGGAGAACATACTTTGTATGATTTAATCCTTTTAAATTTATTGAGGCCTTTTTAAATTAATTTTTGTTGGAAGTAAAAACAACAATGTATAGACTTAGGGCCAACAGTATGAATAGATATACTCACCCTAATTTAAGATCACCTGTTTATATATATGACACTTTGTAAGTCACATACAAGGAAAGGAAATAAACAGTTCTGAGTCACAGCCAATCTTAGTTTTTTGACATATTATTGCCTTCATCCATCCACAATGTGACTAAGCCCAAGAGGAAGCTTTCTCCTTTCTCTAAGAGAAGATGGTTCTCTAATTAACCCAGGCTCCACCAGCCAGGATGGGACAGGCTCTCCTTCCTTTTCCAGCAGCCGTTTTCTTCCCAGAGCTTCCCTGGCAAAAGGTGATCTTTGCTCTGCCCTCTGTTTAAAGTAGTCTGTCTCAAGTTCTTTAGAATTTTAAGAATTGTGAAGTTAAAGTTTAAGACTTGACTCTAAGAAGTTAAAAAATTTGAAGAGTTCTCACTTCTCCCCATCTAGTCTATGGGTCTCCACTCTGATTTGCCCAAGAAAACTACAGTAAAAAATCTTCTAGATCTACTGCTTGATTAAGCCTTCAGACATCTACATACAATATATATAAAAGGCTCAGTTTATTCCGTGTTCTCGGTGATAATTTTTCTGTTTTGTTTGATAACTGATATCCAACCATTTCCTGTTGTTCACTGGGGTGTTATATTTCACTCACATGCAGAGTTAACAGGTTTCTATGTCATATCATTCCAGTTTTCAAAAATGTCCGGTGGCCTGTAGAATAAACTTCAGACTCTTTAGGAAGTCTTTTGCGACTTTTCCTATGTGGACACAGTTCACTGCTCTTGCCTCATCTCTGTGATCTTCTCCCTGTGCTTCGGCTATACTGAGTCAACAACTTGCGACTTTCTGCAGGCATACTATTTACTTCACATGTTCATGCCTTTACTTTCAGATAGGCTCAACCAAGTGATTGCGAAAGTATCCTGATAATGATATGAGATGCTCCAGCCCCAGTCCACAGGTACTGAATCAGATTCTTTATAGGTGGCGAATTTTTTAAAAGCTCCTTAGTTGATCGTGAAGCTGCTTAGGAACCACAGCTAGTCTCTTTTCTCTCTCTGCAGCATCTTCCCTTACACTTGCTTTCACATTTCCTGACAAATTCTTATTTGATAGAAGCAAGAGAGAGAGACCCAACTAAAATATTACCTTCTCTGAAAAAAATTTGTCAATTCTGTCTCCATTCTGAATCTAATGGATATGTGTTGTTGCTCTTGGCTCATTAGTATTACAGTCCTTTTTCTGTGCTCAGAGGATTCCCTACATTCTGAGCTAGAGCTAATTCCTACTTTAAAGATTTAAAATGCTGACCACTTACTTTCTGAGCTTTCCTTACATATTGAGTGTGACTCCACAAACAGAACTCAAGCATACACACACAACATCTTTGAAGCAAAACCTAGAAACATTTAAAAAACAGATCACAGACTGCATTTATGGAGAAAAATAGTACTAGCAGGGGCAACTGCTTCCAGTGTCTAGTATAACAGAAGAGTCATTCTAGTGGCAGCATTCAGCTTGCAGTGCCCAGGCAGGAGCATTGCACACTACTGCCCCTTTTCCTGGCTGATTCTGCGACCTCCTGGAATTCTGTGAGATGCTTCTTATCTTTTAAGAAAATTTTCTGCTGAGATTACACCGAATTGGTTTCTACTGCTAGTAACTAAGATACAGGGACACCTAATAGAATAACCACCCCATTACTCTTCATTCACAGGCCAACATGGCAATGAGTTATATTATCTTATAGTTAACTGCCAGTAAAATATGGGTTAGCTCCATCAAGAGGGAAGAAAAGAGCATTTTTAGTCAGAAGACATAGTAGGAAGCCATGTCTCCAGAAGGAACATAAGAGAATACCAGGCACTGAAGGGACAGTGTATCCAGGAGATAAAGTAAACTACTGGGTGAAAGATGTCAATGGATAGAAAGTTATTAGAGAAATTAAGTAACTGGATCACAGTAGCTATGCGAGACCATCTGAAGACATTTTTATTTTGAAGCTGAAGAATGTAAAGCTATTGAAGGTTTTTAACTGGCAGATATTATGCTCAGATTTGTATTTTGAAAAAAAATAATAATATTCTGTGGCATAAAGAATTAAGTAGGAGGTGGGGAAATGCTTGATGGATTTCGCTTGGATTTGAGCTTTGCTCATAGTATTATGAGGTTCTACATTGTTCCAAGTTAATTATTGCTTTCTGGCCATGTCTTCAACTAATTATAAAATTTTCCTTTTGGAGCAGTTTAGAGTGAAGACCTCCCCCTCTGTCAGAGAACCCTTTAAAGCTAACTAAACATGCAGAACAGTCTGAGGCAATATTTTCTCCAAGTTTCTTGCTGTTTATAAATAGCTATTGCTAATAGATTTAAATTTTTACCAAGTCAATTTAACTTTGTATAGATATACATCTTACCTTGAATTCTTTTGATATCCAGAAATTAAAGCAGTTCTAGTTTGTTTGTTATTGTTTGCTTTTTTTTTAAGAGTTGGAATATCCTTTCATCTTACACTTTTAAAACTAGAAATGAAAATATCCCACTAAAACATATGCTAATAATGTGTCTTTGTATTATTTTATATATTGTTATGCATAGTATGTCTATATTTCAAGAGCTATTCAAAGCTAAAATTAAGTTCGAAGGTACTGTTTGTATTTCAGTTGGTCTCAGAGGGTGAAACAATGATTGCAGATGGCCAGTCAAATAATTAGAGCTGCTACTGATTTTAATAAGTATGACCTTCTGAATTTTAGCATATCCCCCAAAACATTGCAAAAGGCCCTCAGTGGGAAGTCAGTTTACTTTATCATTCATTAGTGTAGTCAAAAACCTTTACGTTTCTGAGGAATAATGTTACCCTTCTGGAAAATCTTTCCAAGAAATATCCCATAAGTTTGTCTCTAAGTCTGTGAGTCTGTTTCTGTTTGTACCTTTTTTTTTAGCTTAGTATGATATCACTTATCATATGATACCATTTATTATACCAAGGAGATAAATTAGGAATATGGAATTAAGAGACACAAACTACTCTGTATAAAATAGATAAGAAATAATGTATAACACAGGGAACTTAATACTCAATACTCAATATCTTAATACTTAATACTCAATATCTTACAATAACCCACAATGGAAATAATCTGAAAAATATGTATCTGTGTTTATATAACTGAATCCCTTTCCTGTATAGCTAAAACTAACACAATATGATAAACCAACTATACTTCTGTAATAATTGTATAAAAATCAATATCCCAAACAAAGCAAGGCATTTGGTGGCTAATATATGCAAAGGTGGTAGAGAGACGTCTCTAAGGCCACCCTTTGAGCCAGCCTGCTCACAGCAGCACTGCAGGACCTAGGGGAGGAATCAGGGGTTAAAGTTTGAGACAAAGAGGAGTTTTTCAGATTCCAGACAGGTATCTTACTTACAAGTGATTTTGTTTACTATTGTTGACCTTGTTTGTTCAAATCATTCCATAATTATTTTAAAAAACAAAAGTGTAGAATTTGTTAGAGAAAAACAAAAGTATATATTATTTGTCCACAATACATTTAAGGCAATATTAACCTGAACTATATGAATTTGTCATTTTTTGTAAGTCAAAAATGATTGACCATAACAATTTTATGTGGTCCACCCTAATATTAATAAAACTACCAGTGCACTGTAGCATGCCATAATATATAGCAAATCACTGAGTTTGCCCATTCTGGCAAGATATGTATACACTTTTCTCTACTTTTTTAGTATCAACAGTTATCATTTATCAAATAAATTTAATCTTATTAGGTACCAAAAACACTTGCTTTTTAAAGTACATTATCAAGTTTGTAAGAGACTTTTTAATGGTAATGAAGGTACAACAGGGTACAAAATATACTGATGAACTAACCCAACCTATAATGCTTTCAAAGCCCTCATTGATCTCTGGGCTGATACTCTAGGACTCAGAGATTTTTCCAGAGTCATCATAGAATTAGAGAATATACACTCACACTGCAGATCTCCATAATTCCCCAGAACTTCAAATCTCAGGAAAGATGAGAGTTAATATAAACAATTTTCCGAAAAAGTGGTTATAGCAGCAGCTAACACTTAAATAGTACTTATTGTGCCAGTCTCTTTCTACATGTTTTTACGTTTTAGCTCATTTTATCCTACAGTGAAGTGGGTAGTACTATAGTTATTCCCATTACACAGATGAGAAAATAGAGATACAGAACAGTTAAGTAATTTGTACAGTTATACAGCAAGTAAGTACTTGAGCCAAAATTTAAACCTAAGAATTCTCGTAGCAGATTTGGTACTTAACCAACAGTAAATGACCTCTCAATATAAAGAAGATCTAGTATCATTGAACCAATTCTAATACATTGTAAGGACTGCAGTATTAGTTGAAATACTAAGTTCCTTAATGGAGCTTGTCAGGCTTCCTTCCATTCTAGTAGTGCTATTATGGACTGGTACAATAGTTCTTTACCTAGGATACAGATTTCTAATCTTCTCCCCATTTATAAGCCAGCCTGCATCCTGCTGCTAGTTTAATGTAAGTGAGTCTTCACTTTAATCCTGTTACTGCCTTGCCCAAATCCCTTTCATGACTGTCTTTCCACTGCCAGGACAAGATATAAAGGAGAGAACCCACTAGGATTTGATGTGGTAGCATAGCTGGAAACAACTCATGACAAGTTCAGTATTTCCTGGAAGTTTCCTGTTTTTTCTTTAAAATTTGCACATATTTTAAATCCCACTTGTTAATACATCCATCTTTTTTTTCTTTAATTGGAGGAAAGTTGCCTTACAGTGTTGTGTTGGTTTCTGCCATACAGCAATGGAAATCAGCCATAATTATACATATATTCCCTCCTTCTTTAGCTTCCTCCAATCCCACCCTTCTACATCATGGAGCTTCCCTGGTAACTTAGACAGTAAAGAATTTGCCTGAAATGCATTAGACCCGGGTTCAATCCCTGGGTTGGGAAGATCCCCTGAAGAAGGGGTATGACTACCCACTCACTGGAGATTCTTGCCTGGAGATGCCGTGGACAGAGGAGGCTCTCAGGCTGCAGTCCATGGGGTTGCAAAGAGTCGAACCCTATGAGTGACTAACACTTCCTTTCACTTTCTTTCCTGAACTGCTTTATAATGTTGTATTGGTTTCTGACATACAACAACACAGACCAACCATTGTTTTTGTTCAGTTGCTCAGTTGTGCCTGACTCTTTGCAACCACATGGACTGCAGCATGTTAGGCTTCCCTGTCCTTCACCCTCTATCGGAGCTTGCTCAAATTCGTGTCCATCAAGTGGTGATGCCATCCAACCACCTCATCCTCTGTTATCCCCTTCTCCTCCTGCCTTCAATCTTTCCCAGCATCTGGGTCTTTTCTAATGAGTCAGTTCTTTGTATCAGGTGGCCAAAGTATTGCTCTTCAGCTTCAGCATCAGTACTTCCAATGAATGTTCAGGGTTGATTTCCTTTAGGATTGACTAATCCTAAGGAATTAGGATTTGTCAAGGGACTCTCAAGAGTCTTCTCCAACACCACAGTTCAAAAGCATCAATTCTTTGGCGCTTAGCCTTTTTTATGGTCTAACTATGACATCCATACATGACTACTGGAAAAACCATAGCTCTGACTAGACAGACTTGTCCAAAAAGTAATATCTCTGCGTTTTCATATGCTGTCTAGGTTGGTCATAACTTTTCTTCCAAGGAGCGTCTTTTAATTTCATGGCTTCAGTCACCATCTGCAGTGATTTTGGAGCAAGTCTGTGACTGTGTCCATTGTTTCGCCATCTATTTACCATAAAGTGATGGGAACGGATGCCATAATCTTAGTTTTTTGAATGTTGAATTTTAAGCTAGGTTTTCATTCTCCTCTTTCACTTTCATCAAGAGGCTCTATAGCTTCTCTTTGCTTTCTGCCATAAGGATGATGTCATTTGCATATATGAGGTTATTGATATTGCTACTGGCAATCTTGATTCCAGCTTGTGCTTCATCCAGCCCGGCATTTCGCATGATGTACTCTGCATAGTAAGTTAAATAGGCAGGGTGACAATATACAGCCTTGACGTACTCCTGTCCCAGTTTGGAACCAGTCCTTTGTTCCATGTCCAGGTCTAACTTTTGCTTTTTGACCTGCATATAGGTTTCTCAAGGGGCAAGTCAGGTGCTCTGCTGTTCCCATCTCTTTAGGAATTTTCCACAGTTTGTTGTGATCCACACAGTCAAAGCCTTTGGCATAATCAATAAAGCAGAAGTAGATATTTTTCTGGAACTCTTTTGTTTTTTCAATGATCCAACAGATGTTGGCAATTTGATCTATGGTTCCTCTGCCTTTTCTAAATCCAACTTGAACATCTGGAATTTCTCGGTTCATATACTGTTGAAGCCTGGCTTGGAGAATTTTGAGCATTACTTTGCTAGCATGTGAAGTAAGTGCAATTGTGCGGTAGTTTGAACATTCCTTGGTATTGCCTTTCTTTGGGATTAGAATGAAAACTGACCTTTTCCAGTCCTGTGGCCACTGCTGAGTTTTCCAAATTTGCTGGAATATTGAGTGCAGCACTTTCAAAGCATCATCTTTTAGGATTTGAAATACCTTGACTGGAACTCTATCACTTCCACTAGTTTTGTTCATAATGATACTTCCGAAGGCCCACTTGAGTTTTCACTCCAGAACGTCTGGCTCTAGGTGAGTGATGACACCATCGTGAGTGATGGTTACTGAGATAACCACAATGGTTATCTGGTTCATTAAGATCTTTTTTGTATAGGAAGATTGCTGAAGTGATATGCCATTCCCTTCTCCAGTGGACCACGTTTTGTCAGAACCCTCCACCATGATCATGACCCATCAGAGCCAGACCCGGTTTGCCCCACAGCCAGTACCTCCCATCAGGAAGCTTCCACAAGCCTGTTATCCTTACCCATCAGAGGGCAGACAGAATAAATCAGCCATAATTATATCCCCTCCTTGTTGAGCCTCCCCTCATCCCATCCCTCTAGGCCATCACGGAGCACCAGGCTGGGCTCCCTATGGTGTATAGCAGCTTCTCACCAGCTATCTGTTTTACATGTGATATTCTATATATGTCGATGCTACTTTCTCCCTTCGTTCCACCCTCTCCTCACCCATTATGTCCACAAGTCCATCTCTACGTCTGTGTCTCCATTCCTTCCCTGCAAATAGGTTCATCAATACCATTTTTTGGATTTCATATATATGTTTTAATATTCAATACTTGTTTTTCTCTTTCTGATTTGCTTCACTTTGTATAACAGGCTCTAGGTACATTCAACCTCATTAGAACTAACGCAGATTCGTTCTCGTTCTTTTTTTTGGCTTATATTCCATTGCTTGCATGTGCCGCGTCTTCTTTATCTATTCATGTGTCGATGGACATCTAAGTTGTTCCACGTCCTGGCTATTGTTAATATTGCTGCAGTGAACATTAAGGTACATATGTCTCTTAGAATTGTGGTTTTCTCAGGGTATGTGCCCAGTGGGATTGCTGGGTCATATGGTGGGTTTACTTCTAGTTTTTAAAGAAATCTCCATACTCCTCTATAACGGGTATATCAGTTTACATTCCCACCAACAGTGTAGGAGGGTTCCCTTTTCTCCTCACCCTCTCCAGCATTTACTGTCTGCAGATTTTTTCATGATGCCCATTCTGACTGAGGTGAGGTGATACCTCATTGTTCTTTTGATTTGCATTTCTCTAATTATTAGTCCTATTGAGCATCTTTTTATTAAAAGAAAAGTGAAAGTGACTTAGTCATTTCTGACTCTTTGCGACACCATGGACTATCAGTCAATGGGATTCTCCAGGCCACAATATTGGAGTGGGTAGCCATTCCCTTCTCCTAGGGATCTTCCCAACCCAGGGATCGAAACCAGGTCTCCCACATTGCAAGTGGGATCCTTTACCAACTGAGCCACCAGGGAAGTTCAGGAATACTGGAGTGGGAAGTCTATCGCTTCTTCAGCAGATCTTCCTGACCCCGGAATCAAATCAGGGTCTCCTGCATTGCAGGAAGATTCTTTACCAGCTGAGTTACCACAGAAGCCCCATGTGTTTATTCGTCATCTAATAATCTTCTTTGGAGAAATGTCTGTATTTGTTTTAATGTGAAAATAATATATTAAATTTAAATACATGTTTTTAAATAGTGCTTTAAATTTAAGTTAAAACTTAAGATTACTTAAATCTTAAAATTTCCAAATAAATTTCATGATTCAGAAAGATGCTTTATGTGTATTCTGGACCTTCAAGGATCACATGAGGTTTCAGGTCAGTCACTCAGTCATGTCCAACTCTTTGCAACCCCATGAACTGCAGCACACCAGGCCTCCCTGTCCATCACCAACTGCCGGAGGGAGTCTACCTAAGCCCATGTCCATTGAGTCCGTGATGCCATTCAACCATCTCATCCTCTGTCATCCCCTTCTCCTCCTGCCCTCAATCTTTCCCAGCATCAGGGTCTTTCCAGTGAGTCAGCTCTTCGCATCAGGTGGCCAAAGTATTGGAGTTTCAACTTCAACATCAGTCCTTCCAATGAACACCTAGGACTGATCTCCTTTAGGATGGACTGGTTGGATCTCCTTGCAGTCCAAGGGACTCTCAAGCATCTTTTCCAATACCACAGTTCAAAAGCATTAATTCTTCTGTGCTCAGCTTTCTTTATAGTCCAGCTCTCATGTCCATACATAACTATTGGAAAAACCATAGCTTTGACTAGACAGACCTTTGTCAACAAAGTAATGTCTCTGCTTTTTAATATGCTGTCTTAGCTTAAATACCTGAGTTCTTCAAATAGGACAGTGTAAACCTCATGTGATCCTTAAATTACTTAATTCTTAAAATTTCCAAATAAATTTCATGATTCAGAAAGATGCTTTATGTGTATTCTGGGCCTTCGAGGATCACTTGAGGTTTACATTGTCCTATTTGAAGAACCCAGGTATTTAAGCTAAATTTTAGGTGCCTTGCTTCATATTTAGGTCTAAATTATCTGACCCTGTTCCAGCCTTCCCATCTTATAACTTGCTGTTTCCCTGTATGAATCCTCTGATAAATCCATCCATCTACCCATCCACAATTACTTACCACACATCCTCCTAAAGATGTCATTACCGTACACAACCCATATACCTTAGTTTTGTCCTTTCTCCCTGCTTGTAGTACAAGCATACCTCATTTTATTGGGCTTTACTTATTGCACTTCACATATATCGCATTTCTTAGAGAGTGAAAGTTTGTGGCAACCCTTGCATTAAGCAACTCTATTGGCGCTATTTTTCTAACCACGTTTGCTTACTTCGTCTCTCTGTGCCCAGTTTTGATAGTAATTCTTGCAGTATTTCAAACTTTTTCATTATTGTTATATTTGTTATGGTGATCTGTAATCAGTGATCTTTGATGTTACTAGTGTACTTGTTTGCATGTGTTCTGACTACTTCACTAATTGGCTGTTCCCCTATCTCCTTCTCCTTCAGTCTCCCTGTTCCCTGGGACAAAACAGTATTGAAATTAGGCCAATTAATACCCCTACAGTGGCTTCTAAGTATTCAAGTGGAAGGAAGAGTTCCACATCTCTCCAATTTAAATCAAAAGCTAAAGATTATTAAGCTTAGTGAGGAAGGCATGTCAAAAGTTGATATAGGTCAAAAACTAGACCTCTTGTGCCAAACAGTAAGCCAAGTTGTAAATGCAAATGAAAATCTGTTGAAGAAAATTTAAAATGCTACTCCAGAGAACATCTGAATGACACGAAAGCAAAACAATCTTATTGCTGATTGGAAGAAGTTCTAGTGGCTTGGATAGATCAAACCAGTCACAAGATTCCCCCTTAAGCCAAAGCCTAATCCAAAGCAAGGCATTAGTGCTCTTCATTTCTATGACAGCTGAGAGTTGAGGAAGCTACAGAAATAAAGTTTAAAGCTAACAGAGCTTGGTTCATGAGGTTTAAGGAAAGAACCTATCTCTATAGCATAGCATCACAGTGCAAGATGAAGCAGCAAGTGTTGATGTAGAAGCTGCAGCAAGTTATCCAGAAGATCTAGCTAAGATAATGAAGGTTGATGCACTGCACAACAGATTTCCAATGTAGCCTTATATTGAGAAGATGCCGTTAAGGACTTTCATAGCTGGAGAGGAGAAGTCAGTGTCTGCCTTCAAAGATTCAAAATACAGACTGACCCTCTTGTTAGGGGCTAATACAGCTGATGACTTAAAGTTGAAGGCAGTGCTCATTTACCATTCTTGAAAAATCCTAGGACCCTAATAATTATGCTAAATCTACTCTGTTTGTGCTCTGTAAATAGAACAACAAAGCCTAGATGGCAGCAGTTGATAACACGATTTACGGAATATTTTTAGCTCACTGTTTTAGACCTACTGCTTAGGAAAAAGATTCCTTTCAAAATATTACTACTCATTAACAATGCACCTGTCACCCAAGAGCTTTGATGGAGATGTACAATGAGATTCATGTTGTTTTTCATGCCTACTAATAGAGTATCCATTCTGTAGCCCACAGATCAAGGAGTAATTCCAACTTTCAAGCCTTATCCCTTAAAATATACATTTCATAAGACTATAGCTGCCATATATAGTGATTGCTCTGATGGGTCTGGGCAAAGTGAGCTGAAAACCTTCTGGAAAGGATTTACCAGTCCAAATGCCATTAAGAATATTTGGCATTCATGGGAAGAGGTCAGAATATCAACATTAACAGAAACTTTAAAAAAAGTTGATTCCAACCTTCATTGATAACTTTGAGAAGTTCAAGAGTTCAGTGGAGGAAATAACTGTGAGTGTGATGGAAGCAGCAAAAGAGCTAAAATTAGAATTGGAACCTGAAGATTTAACTGAATTACAGTAATCTCATGATAAAATTTGAATGGATAAAGAGCTACTTTTTAGGGATGAGCAAAAAAGTGGTTTCTTGAGTGAAATGGAATCTACTCATAATGAAGATGCTGTGAAAATTGTTGAAAATGACAAAAAATCTAGGCTATTACATTGACTTCGTTGATGAAGCAGCAGCATGGTTTAAGAGGATTGAATCCGGTTTTGAAAGAAGTTCTCCTGTGGGTAAAATGCTATCAAAGAGCACTGTGTGCTACAGAGAAATTTCGACTGAAAGAGTCACTCGATACATCAAACTTCATCACTGCTTTCTTAGTTAAGAAATTGCCATGGTACCCCATCAGCTTTGAGCAACCACCACCCTGATCATTCAGCAGCCATCAACTGTGAGGCAAGACCTTCCACCAGCAAAAGGATTAGAATCCACTAAAGAGTCAGATGTTGGTTAGTGTTTTTTAGCAATGAAGTATTTTTTTCATTAAGGTATGCACATCATTTTTTTAAGACATAATGCTGTTATACAATTAATAGACTAAAATATAATGTAAACATAAGTTTTATATGTACTAGGAAAGCAAAATATTTGTGTGAGTTGTTTTGTTGAGAATAATATTTGCTTTATAGTGATGGTGTGGAACTGAACCTGCAATATATCTAAAGTGTGCCTGTACCTTCTCTTCTCACTTCTGTTAAAGTGCTGAACTTTCAAGAACTAATTCATATACTGTGTTTTCCTGACAACTCTAGTCAAGACTCTGAATTTCTGTCATCCTTAATGCCTATTATGTATATGTGCTCAGTCACTCAGTCGCAACCAAATCTTTGGAACCCCGTGGACTGTAGTCCACCAGGCTCCTCTGTCCATGAAGTTTTCCAGGCTAGCATACTTGAGGTGGGTTGCCATTTTCTTCTCCAGGGAATCTTCCTAACCCAGGGATCAAACCAGCATCTCTTGCATCTCCTGCATTGGCAGGTGGATTCTTTATCACTGTGCCACGTTGGAAGCACTAATGCTTATTATGCAACATGTATTTTTAAGATTTGTTCAACTGTGTCTTACGCAGATTTTTTAGGTAAGAGTTCCACATGCAAAGAAACAGAAAATAAAAGGGCATTTTGGGCAGTGGACTTGGTATGTACCAAGGTACTGAAATATGCAGTAGCACAGAGTATTCCAGTAAATACTAGGTGGTTTATGATAGCTGGAATGTAGAATATATACTGGGAATGTGAGAAAAGTAAGAATCAGATCATGATAGACTATGTAAATTATGCTATATCCCACTTGCCCCAGCCTTTACTGTAATTAATAGGAAGTCATCAAAGAAATCAGATAGGAAAGATTTTTGTATTAGTTAGAATCAATTTTGATGTAAATTCTTTAGGTTTTCTTCATTTTCTTAGATCTTATTTTTTATATGCTTGTAAAATTCTTATCATATTCATACCACGTGATCTTCTTTTCTTAACCTAGTATGTATTTTTCCTATTCTGAATTTGTTTAACACATATGTACATATACATACAAAAGAGAGGAATTGTTCATTGCTTTAAAAAGATGGGGTTACATACACACACACACTTACATACCTACACACCTTCACCTTGCATTTCTCACCCTTTGTTGCCTTGTAGAAATAGCTCTTAATTTATTTTTTTAAAAACTGAACTATTGTATAGCAGGAGATACCAAAATTTAACTATTCCCCTATTTGTAGACTTTCATCTTGTTTCCACTTTCTTTATATTTTTAGTGAAGTATAGCTAAATTAAACTTTATGTTTATCTAACTAAATTTCACTATACCTTAGGTTAATCCACCATAAACTCTTAAACAATTCATGTAGTCTGGATATATAAGACAAAAGTAAACTTACTGTGATAATTTCTTCTGATACTAGCTCATATCCTCTGCTTAGTACCAAATTAGTGAATATTTTGGAGTTGTTCCAAGTAGTAATATTGTAGTAATATAACATCATAAAGCTTGAAATAGACCCATTTGATGACTCAGACTCAAGTTGTAGTGATACCTTATATATTAAATGTAGGGAAATAACAATAATATTTTCCAAACTGAGATGTTAATAGGAATTTTATGACAGAAGTGTCCCATGGTCAGATTATTTGGGAAAATACACTAGGTTCAATTTCATTCCTCAGATGTTTGCATTTCTCTAGCAGTGTATTATTCCATGAAATGCCATAGGTAAAGGTCATTATTCTAAGATAATATATAGACATCTAATTGGGTTCAGACATATGGATAAATTCTCAAAACCATTTTGTGTACCATTTTGATAGACCTGTACTATTCGTGCCACAGTAGTACAGCTATGGGAAAGATGCCACTCAGATCACTGCTAATTTGTCTAGGTGTTATTCCTACTACTCCTCCCTATATTTAATACATCTATCAGTCAGTCGCAGAAGCTTGCAATTCCAGTGATACTGCATTATGAACATTGTAAGGCATACCCAGTACCTTTTTTACCTTCATACTTGTGCAAAGTTTTCCTGTTCTGTCTGTACATAATCCTCTGTCTCGTTATATTTCTATATATTAAGATCTCAGTTTTCTCTAAATGCACCCTTGTTTTTTGTAGCTTTCTCCAAGCTATCCAGTGGGAATTAAAACTACTCCTTATCTGATCTTCTAATGCCACTTTGCCTTTCATTCAATGATTTAACTTCCTACCTTATGATTCACAGTTATTGTGTGTACATTATAGTAGATGTTATGCCATGACCTCTAGTTTCTGCTTATGAGTTTGAGCTCATAAACCAGCTGAGGAAGCAGATATATAAACAAATTTGTACAATATAATGTGATATGTATTTATAATGGTACACAATACTAGTGGTAAAATTATTGACATGAGAAACTAGACTAGAACATTGGAGTATAAATTAGCTTCTATAACTAACATTTTAGCTTCATTTAGAATTTCCAAGTCTAGAATGGAAGTGGAATGTTGTATTGAATATTGTACATAATTTTCTCTTCCACTAGCTTATATTTGCTCTAAGGACCTGGCCTACTTATTATTGATTTTGTTGTTTTCTATTATACTTGGCACTCCTATAAAAATATAGAATACATTGAATATAGAGTTGAATTAATTTTTAGAAGCTACTATGTTATTATAATCAACAAAAGAATCCAAAATGCAGTCCTTTGATGCAAATTCAAAAATGACAGAATGATCTCTGTTCATTTCCAAAGCAAACCATTCAATATCATAGTAATCCAAGTCTGTGCCCCGACTAGTAATGCTAAAGAAGCTGAAGTTGAATGGTTTTATGAAGACCTATAAGGCCTTCTAGAACTAACACCCAAAAGAGATGTCCTTTTTATTTTAGAGTACTGGAATGCAAACATAGGAAGTCAAGAGCTCCCTGGAGTAACAGGCAAATTTGGCCTTGGAGTACAAACAAAGCAGGGCAAAGAATAACGAGAGTTTTGCCAAGAGAACACACTGGTCACAGCAAACACCCTCTTCCAACAACGCAAGAGAAGACTCTACACATGGACGTCACCAGATGTTCAACACCAAAATCAGATTGATTCTATTCTTTACAGCCAAAGATGGAGAAGCTCTGTACAGTCAGCAAAAACAAGACTTGGAGCTGATTGTGGCTCAGATCATGAACTCCTTATTGCCAAATTCAGACTTAAATTGAAGAAAGTAGGAAAAACCACTAGACCATTCAGGTATGACCAAAATCAATTCCCTTACGATTATACAGTGGACATGACAAATAGATTCAAGGGATTAGATCTGATAGACAGAGTGCCTGAAGAACTATGGATGGAGGTTTGTGACATTGTACAGGAGGCAGTGAAAATGCAGAAAGGCAAACTGGTTGTCTGAGGAGGCCTTGCAAATAGCTGAGAAAAGAAAGGATGCGTAAGGCAAAGGAGAAAAGGAAAGATACACCCATCTGAATGCAGAGTTCCAAAGAATAGCAAGGAGAGATAAGAAAGCCTTCCTCAAGCTGTGGTACATATACACCATGGAATATTACTCAGCCATTAAAAAGAATTCATTTGAATCAGTTCTAATGAGATGGATGAAACTGGAGCCCATTATACAGAGTGAAGTAAGCCAGAAAGATAAAGACCATTACAGTATACTGACACATATATATGGAATTTAGAAAGATGGTAACGATAACCCTATATGCAAAAGAGAAAAAGAGACATAGATGTATAGAACAGACTTTTGGACTCTGTGGGAGAAGGCGAGGGTGGGATGTTTCAAGAGAACAGCATCAAAACATGTATATTATCTAGCGTGAAACAGATCACCAGCCCAGGTTGGATGCATGAGACAAGTGCTCGGACCTGGTGCACTGGGAAGACCCAGAGGGATCGGGTGGAGAGGGAGGTGGGAGGGGGGATCGGGATGGGGAATACATGTATATCCATGGCTGATTCATGTCAATGTATGACAGAAACCACTACAATATTGTAAAGTAATTAGCCTCCAACTAATAAAAAATAAAAAAAAAGAAAGCCTTCCTCAGTGATCAATGCAAAGAAATAAAGGAAAACAATAGAATGGGAAAGAGTAGAGCTCTCTTCAAGAACATTAGAGATGGCAAGGGAACATTTCATGCAAAGATGGACTCAATAAAGGAACAAAATTGTATGAACCTAACAGAAGCAGAAGATATTGAGAAGAAGTGGCAAGAATACACAGAACTATACAAAAAAGATCTTCGTGACCCAGATAACCATGATGGTGTGATCAATCACTTAAACCCAGACATCCTGGAATGCAAAGTCTAGTGGGCCTTAGAAAGCATCACTGCAAACAGAGCTAATGGAGGTGATGGAATTCCAGCTGAGCTATTTCATTTCATAAAAGATGATGCTATGAAAGTGCTGCACTCAATATGCCAGCAAATCTGGAAAACTCAGCAGTGGCCACAGGACTGGAAAAGGTCAGTTTTCATTCTAGTCCCAAAGAAAGGCAATACCAAGGAATGTTCAAACTACCACACAATTGCACTCATCTCACACGCTAGCAAAGTAGTGCTCAAAGTTCTCCCAAGACAGGCTTCAACAGTACATGAACCATGAACTTCCAGATTCAAGCTGGATTTAGAAAAGGCAGAGGAACCAGAGAAAAAATTGCCAACATCCCTTGAATCATTGAAAAAGCAAGAGAGTTTTTAGAAAAATATCTACTTCTGCTTTATTGACATGCCAATGTGGTGACTGTGTGGATCACAACAAACTGTGGATAATTCTTCAAGAGATGGGAATACTAGACCACTTGACCTGCCTCCTGAGAAATCTGTATGCAGGTTAAGAAGCAACACTTAGAATCGGACATGAAACAACAGACTGGTTCCAAATCAGGAAAGGAGTTCGTCAAGGCTGTATATTGTCACCCTGCTTATTTAACTTCTATGCAGAGTACATCATGTGAAATGCCAGGCTGGATGAAGCACAAGCTGGAATCAAGATTGCTGGGAGAAATATCAATAACCTCAAATTTGCAAATGACACCACTCTTATGTCAGAAAGCGAAGAAGAACTAAAGAGCCTCTGGATGAAAGTGAAAGAGGAGAGTGAAAAAGTCGGCTTAAAGCTCAACATTCAGAAAACTAAGATCATGGCATCTGGTCCCATCACTTCATGGCAAATTGATGGGAAACAATGACAGAGTTGCTCCAAAATCACTGCAGATGCTGACTGCAGCCATGAAATTAAAAGACGCTTGCTCTTTGGTAGATAAGTTATGAGCAACCTAAACAGCATATTAAAAAGCAGAGACATTTCCAACAAAGGTCTGTCTAGTCAAAGCTATGGTTTTTCCAGTAGTCATGTATGCATATCATAGTTGGACTGCACAGAAAGCTGAGAGCCAAAGAATTGATGCTTTTGAACTGTGGTGTTGGAGAAGATTCTTGAGAGTCCCTTGGACAGCAAGGAGATCCAACAAATCCATCCTAAAGGAAACCAGTCCTGAATATTCATTGGAAGGACTGATACTGAGGCTGAAACTCCAATACTTTGGTCACCTGATGTGAAGAGTGATGCTGGGAAAGATTGAAAGCAGGAGGAGAAGGGGACAACAGAGAATAAGATGGTTCGATGATATCATCAACTCAATGCACATAAGCTTGAGTAAGCTCTGGCTGGGAGTTGGTGATGGACATGGAAGCCTGCCGCGTTGTGGTCCATTGGGTCACAAAGAGTGAGATACAACTGAGCAACTGAATTGACTGAACTAACCATACTGTTATGAAAAAAATATTAAAAGAGGTTAAATGGATATGACAACTGAATAAAATGTATGACCCTTGACTAGATCTTGGAATCAGGGAAAGAAGACAGCTATAATTACTAAACAGTTGGGAAATTTAAAATACATACTTAAAAATCTCTATTACATAATCCTTTTAAAATTAGCTGGATTAATCCTTTAAATAAAATTATTCATTTATGCATTTATATTCACCATAATTAGATAGCTATTCAATGTGATAGGCCTGCAGATAACAAAAATTCTTGCAAGTAACAGACCCTAAAATACAATATTGGCTTGGCCAAAGCAGTCAGGTGAAGGGTGGTGAGGACCTCACCCACCATCTCAGTCTGGTAAGTTACCGAAGTATCTAAGCCATCATCTGATACATTTGGGAGTCAGGCCATCTTTCTACCAAAGTGTTTTCACTTCTAATGAAGGAGGAAAATTCAGAATGCTGGAGTCGATTGCTGCTTTATGCAGATTTCAATAAAGTTTGACGAGAAAGAGGGGCACATCAGGAAGCAGGGAAGGGAAAAAAAGATAGCTTTGCCAGAAGAGCTACTTTCTGTCTGTGGCTGATAATCAGATGATCTGGAGCTTGGCAGGACTGAAGAAGCCAAATTATACATGTTTTATAATTGTCTTTTATTTATTTTTGAATAGGTTATTTGCATGACATAGAATTTGAGAGGTATACAAAGGCAGTGAAAAACTACTCTTCCAAGTCTTGTCTCCCAGATACCTATTTTCCCTCTCCAGAGGCAGTCCCTGCTACCATTCATGCATTCCTCCAGAAATGTTGAATGCTTCGCCACATCTATATAGGTATTTACAGAATGTAGCAGGTTATATACTCTGTTCTATGCCTTACTTTCTTTAGGTACTATGTTTTGTCAATTGATCACTTGAGTACATACAGAGCTGCATTATTATATTTTTTTTTCATAAAGCTTATACAGTAAAAACTATATCATACATGTATTATGTGAAATAATGAAATGTATATATAACATTGTCTTTAATAACTAAAAATCATTGCATATATGTATATTAAGTAAGATAATGAAACAAACATAGTGCATTGTCTGGCCTGTGATTGGTGGGCTTGCTTACTTCCCCTAAAGGTTAAACTCTCTGCCCAGTTTTTGATTTGGAAACTTTGATAACCTTGTCCATGTCCTGACTCTTAATAGATTGAGCTCTGTAGTATATGACTTAGTTATTGTTACCAGGGCAATAGAGTACCAAACATCCCCCACTGCTATGAAGAACTCAGGCCTGTGCCATAATAAAAGCATTCAATATAAAATAGATGATATATAAATAGCAATCTCGGAGCAATCTTACTCTGAGACTGAGTATAGGAATTGGTTATGGTAATTTCCCATTTTCTTAAAATAGAAATTGTCTTTTTTAAAAAATAGTATTTATCTCAAATCTAACAAATGTTAAGAAGGAGAAACTACTCAGTAGATAATAAAATTAGCAATGTTGATTTCTGGTTAAAGAAGGTAGAATGAGCATATATATTTAACTCCATGCCCTTTCAAAACCACATTAAAATACAACGTAATATTAAATGTTTTATTAAGAAGGTTGAAACAAGAAGAGAAAAAGAATGAGAGAAGAATGATAGTACCAAAATGTGGAAACTAGACAGCAGAAGAACTACAGCTAAATGACTTAGCAAATCCAAGCAAGTTGAATCTTAAAGCCAGGAAACAATTCTGTTTGCATTATGGTTTCCAAGAAATTTAGGTATTAGTACCACATAGACTTACAGAAGCAGGTTAAAGGAAAAAAATAAGAGCAGGCCTGGTTGGAAGTCTATTTAAGACAGTCTCTTGCATTCTTGCTCT
This sequence comes from Odocoileus virginianus, assembly GCF_023699985.2. NCBI lineage: Eukaryota > Metazoa > Chordata > Mammalia > Artiodactyla > Cervidae > Odocoileus > Odocoileus virginianus. The sequence continues at coordinate 38,693,729 of NC_069686.1, read as the reverse complement.
GTCATCTGCAGCTAGACAAGTACCTCTCCACCCATCATCCTAGCAGAAGACAAAGTTTATTCTTTGGTAAATCAGAAGGTTCCCAAATGGGGAAATTTGGAGAATTCTAGTTGGCAGAGTACTTTACTGAAAACAGACCAGACTGACATTTTACACTCTTACTATGAGACCCCAGTTCAGTTCAGTTCAGTCGCTCAGTCATGTCCGACTCTTTGCAACCCCATGAACTGCAGCACGCCAGGCCTCCCTATCCATCACCAACTGCTGAAGTCTACCCAAACCCATGTCCATTGAGTCGGTGATGCCATCCAACCATGTCATCCTCTGTAGTCCCCTTCTCCTCCTGCCCTCAATCCTTCCCAGCATCAGGGTCTTTTCAAATGCATCAGCTCTTCACATCAGGTGGCCAAAGTATTGGAGTTTCAACTTCAACATCAGTCCTTCCAATGAACACCCAGGACTAATCTCTTTTAGGATGGACTGGTTGGATCTCCTTGCGGTCCAAGGGACTCTCAAGAGTCTTCTCTAACACCACAGTTCAAAAGCATCAACTCTTCTGTGCTCAGCTTTCTTTAAAGTCCCAACTCTCACATCCATATGTGACTACTGGAAAAACCATAGCCTTGACTAGACGGACCTTTGTTGACAAAGTAATGTCTCTGCTTTTTAATGTGCTGTCTAGATTGGTCATAACTTTTCTTCCATGGAGCAAGCATCTTTTAATTTCATGGCTACAGTCACCATCTGCAGTGACTTTGGAGCCCCAAAAAAAAAAAAAGTCAGCCACTGTTTCCACTGTTGCCCCATCTATTTGCCATGAAGTGATGGGACCAGATGCCATGATCTTGGTTTTCTGAATGTTGAGCTTTAAGCCAACTTTTTCACTCTCCTGTTTTACTTTCATCAGGAGGCTCTTTAGTTCTTCTTCACTTTCTGCCATAAGGGTGCTGTCATCTGAATATCTGAGGTTGCTGATATTTCTCCTGGCAATCTTGATTCCAGCTTGTGCTTCCTCCAGCCCAGCATTTCTCATGATGTACTCTGCATATAAGTTAAATAAGCAGCGTGACAATATACAGCCCAAGTCCTTACTATTTTTTTTTGTAAAATGCTAGTAACACTAGGCAGAAGATTGAAAGATTCTTTTTTGGAGACTCTAACTGGATTAAAAAGAAAGTTCTCAATAAATTGATACTGGGGTTTACTGAACAAAACAGCATAGTCAGTTCTATGAAATCCACAGTCATCAAGCCCCAGTCATATATTATCTATGATCCCCCTTTTCTTACCTCCTTAAATGTGAGTTGGGGAAAACTAATAGATTAATCAAGAGGTAGAAATATAGTCATTTATTTAGAGATATTCTTCTTCATAAATGCCTAAAGAAATACCTAAAATCAATTGAAAATGATTGCTTCTGGATATTGGAAAATGGTTAAAAAAATGAGTCTTATAGGACTACTTGATTTTTTTAAACCATCTCCATGTGTAAATTCAAAACCAAACAGCATGATATTAACATTAACAATGATCTGTAGAAACTTAGCAACTAACATATGTACACTACCATGTGTAAAATAGAAAGCTAGTGGGAAGCTGATGTCAGAGCTCAGAGAGCTCAGCTCAGGGCTCTGTGATGACCTAGAGGAATGGGATGAGGTGGTGGGAGGGAGCTTAAGAGGAAGGGGATATATGTAATACTTATAGCTGATTCCAGTTTGTGATTTATCCAGCCCAGCATTTTGGATGATGTACTCTGCATATAAATTAAATAAGAGAAGTGACAACATACAACCTTGTTGTACTCATTCCCAATTTTGGACTAGTCAGTTGTTCATCAATCACAAGCTGGAATCACAGTTGCTGGGAGAAGTGTCAACAACCTCAGGTATGCAGATGAAACCACTCTAATGGAAGAAAGTGAAGAGGAACTAAATAGCCTCTTGATGAGGGTGAAAGAGGAGAGTGAAAAGGCTGTCTTGAAACTCAGCATTCAAAAATCGAAGATCATGGCATCCAGTTGTATCACTTCATGGCAAATAAAAAGGGAAAAGTAGAAGTAGTGACAGATTTTTTTTCCCCTTGGGCTCCCAAATCACTGTGGACATTGACTGCAGCCATGAAATTCAAAGATGCTTGCCCCTTGGAAGGAAAGCTATGACAAATCCAGACAACATATTAAAAAGCAGAGGCATCACTTTGGTGACAAAGTCTGTATAGTCAAAGCTATGGTTTTTTCAGTAGTCATTTACAAATGTTAGAGTTGGACCAGAAAGAAGGCTGTGCTGGCAGGCATGGCAGATGTTTTTCTGATATAACACCTGTTTTCTAGAAACTTACCCAATAATTCATATGTAATAACATTTAAGAATTTAAATTTAAATTTTTTTTATTTTTAATTGGAGGATAATTGCTTTACAATATTGTGCTAGTTTCTGTTGTACAACATGAATCAGCTACTGCTGTTGTTTAGTCACTAAGTTGTTTCTCACTCTTTGCAACCCCTTAGACTGTAGCAAGCCAGGATCCTTTGTCCTCCACAATCTCCCAGTTTGCTCAGATTCATGTTCACTGAGTCATTGATGCTATCTAACCATCTCATCCTGTTGCCCCCTTCTCCTTTAGCCTTTAGTCCTTCCCAGTCTCTTTTCTGATCAAAGTCAGCTCTTTGCAGATGGGCCAGAGTTTTAGAGCTTCAGCATCAGTCCTTCCAATGAACCTTCAGGGTTGATTTCCTTTAGGGTTTACTGGTTTGATCTCCTTGCAGTCCGAGGGACTCTCAACAGTCTTCTCCAGTCATCACAATTCGAAAGCATAAATTCTTCAGCGCTCAGACTTCTTTCTAGCCTGATTCTCACGTCTGTACATAACTGCTGGAAAAACCATATCTTTGACTTTACAGACCTTTCATGACAAAGAGATGTCTCTGCTTTTTAATACACAGTCTAGATTTGTCATAGTTTTCCTTCCAAGGAGCAAGCATCTTTGAACTTCATGGCTGCAGTCACCATCCGCGGTGATTTGGGAGCCTCAGAAAGTAAAATCTATCACTGTTTCTACTTTTCCCCTTCTATTTGCCATGAAGCAATGAAACTGGATGCCATGATCTTCGAATTTTGAATGTTGAGTTTCAAGCCAGTTTTTTCACTCTCCTCTTTCACCCTCATCAAGAGGCTATTTAGTTCCTCTTCACTTTGTTCCCTTAGAGTGGTAACGTCTACATATATGAGGTTGTTGATATTTCTCCTGACAGACTTTATTCCAGCTTGTGATTCATACAGCCCGGCATTTTGCATGATGTACTCTGCATATAAGTTAATTAAACAAGGTGACAGTATACAGCCTTGTCATATTCCTTGCCCAATTTTGAACCAGTCAGTTCTTCCATGTCTGGTTCTAAATGTTGCTTCTTGACCTGCATACAAGTGTTTCAGGAGACCAGAAAAGTGGCCTGGTACTCCCATCTCTTTAAGAATTTTCCGAAGTTTGTTGTGATCCAGGGCTTCCCTGGTGGCTCATGTCAGTACAGAGTCCACCTGAATTGTGGGAGACCTGGGTTCGATCCCTGGGTTGAGAAGATCCCCTGGAGGAGGGCATAGCAACCCTCTCCCAATATTCTTGCTTGGAGAATCCCTATGGATAGAGGAGCCTGGTGGACTGCAGTCCATGGGGTCGCAAAGAGTCAGATGCAGAGTGACTAAGCACAAGGCTTCCCAGGTGAGGCTAGTGGCAAAGAATCCGCCTGCCAATGCAGGACATGCAAAAGATGCTGGTTCTATTCCTGGATTGGGAAGGTTCCCTGGAGAAGGGAATGGCAACCCACTCCAATATTCTTGTCTGGAGAATCCCATGGACAGAGGAGCCTGGAGGGCTACGGTCAGTGGGGTCGCTAAGAATCAGACATGACTGAGCTACTACCCACCACTACCACACAGTCAAAGGCTTTAGCAAAGTCAGTGAAGTTGAAGTAGATGTTTTTCTGGAATTCTCTTGATTTCTCCATGATCTGAAGAATGCTGGCAATTTGATCTCTGGTTCCTCTACCATTTCTAAATCCAGCCTGTGTATCTGGAAGTTCTCTGTTCATGTACTGCTGTAGCCTAGCTTGAAGGATTTTGAGGTTACTCTTGCTAGTATGTGAAATGAGTAGTAAAGTACAATCATTTTCATACTTATAAGTAAAATAACACCAACTAAAGGAAAATTGAAAAACAGTACCTAATCGCTATAAAAGCCAATTTTATAAACTTGTAAAATAAAGCTCTGAAATCAGAATAAGAATTAGAAATAAATGATATCACAAATGACCACAAAGGCTATGAAAATGCATTTGTTTTCTGAAAATACATCCATTTTTTCATGTCTATATCATTAATTTTACTGACAATTGCTTTCTTTCTGGCTAAAGCAAAAGTAAGTTTTAGCTCAGCTCCTGTCTCATTTCTCAGAAATTAAGTGAGTGCAGTTGAAATAAATGCTGCTTTGCAGTATCTGCTCCATTTGATACGGCCTTGGTCTTATCTCTAGATTAGGCTCCTTTAGGTAAAGGATCAGATAATTGGGGAATAAGGATAATTTTGGTCCCATCTTTCATTATCAATACCTAAAGATAACAACAAATATAATAATGAAACAGTTATGAGCAGGAATGTATACACTTTTTCATGATGGAAAATACCAACTACATAATGCAAAAACAAAAAATAAAACTGAGCTGTAAAGGCACTTTTTTAGAGAATTAAAATGCTGATATAAGTGTAATATTATTTAATTAAAGACAAGTTATAATATCAGGGTCACTTGTAAAAGTTTAATACCAATTAAAAATAGTATTTGATAATTAGGAAACAGTAAAATGTGGAAATTCAAGTCCAGCAAAACCAACAACTCTTTTTAATAAACTAAAGTTACAAACTGGGACTATGAAGAATCTGGTACTTTAATATATATAGTTTAAGTCAGTTTATCCCTCAAATGGTTATATTTGGAGGCCAGAAATGCTAGAATTGTTCAAAATATTTTTTGGAATTTCTTTTTTGTAACTACCTCTGCAATTAACTTTTACACACAGAAGACTGCTTGTTTTTGACCCAAAAGGCATAGATAACTTTTGACCCACTAAGCTTAGTTTGAGATGACATTTGGTTGGTTTAAGAATTCAGATGCAACCAGTATGTGTATGCAAAATATTTTTAGGAACAAAAGCAATTACATAAATATTTTGTGAACAGGCAGAACCCATGGATTAAGTCAACAGGTTTCAAAGGGCTTCCAGGAAAGAATCAAATAATAATAAAAATTTTAAAATGTTGTTTTTCATCTTCCCTTATATTTAAATCTTAAACTAAGAATAAAATAGCAGTCTGAATATGCAGACATATCAAATTTCAGATTGTGAGAATGAATTTTTTAAGCATTCAGTTCAGTGACTCATTCATGTCTGACTTGGCGACCCATGGACTGCAGCATGCCAAGCTTCCCTGTCCATCACCAACTCCCGGAGCTTAACTCAAACTCACGTCCATCGAGTCGGTGATGCCATCCAGCCATCTCATCCTCTGTCCTCCCCTTCTCCTGCCTTTAATCTTTCCCAGCATCAGAATCTCTTCAAGTGAGTCAGCTCTTCACATCAGGTGGCCAAAGTATTGGAATTTCAGCTTCAGTATCAGTCCTTCCAATGAATATTCAGGACTGATTTCTTTTAGGCTGGACTGGTTGGATCTCCTTGCCGTCCAAGGGACTGACAAAAGTCTTCTCCAACACCACAGTTCAGAAGCATCAATTCTTCGGTGCTCAGCTTTCTTCATAGTCCCACATCCATACATGACTGCTAGAAAAACCTTAGCTTTGACTAGACGGACCTTTGTTGACAAAGTAATGTCTCTGCTTTTTAATGTGCTGTCTAGGTTGGTCATAACTTTTCTTCCATGGAGCAAGCATCTTTTAATTTCATGGCTGCAATCACCATCTGCAGTGATTTTGGAGCCCAAAGAATTAAAGTCTCACTGTTTCCATTGTTTCCCCGTCTATTTGCCATGAAGTGATGGGACCAATGCCATGATCTTAGCTTTCTGAGTATTGAGTTTTAAGCCAGACTTTCCACTCTCCTCTTTTACTTTCATCAAGAGGCTCTTTAGTTCTTCTTCACTTTCTGATATAAGGGTGGTGTCATCTGCATATCTCAGGTTATTGATGTTTCTCCCGGCAATCTTGATTCCAGCCTGTGCTTCATCCAGCCCAGCATTTCGCATGATGTTCTCTGTATATAAGCTAAATAAGGAGGGTGACAATATACAGCCTTGATGTACTCCTTTTCCAATTTGGAACCAGTCTGTTGTTTCATGTCTGGTTATAACTGTTGCTTCTTGACCTGTGTACAGATTTCTCCGGAGGCAGGTCAAGTGGTCTAGTATTCCCATCGCTTGAATTTTCCAGAGTTTGTTGTGATCCACACAGTCAAAGATTTGGCATAGTCAATAAAGCAGAAGTAGATGTTTTTCTGGAACTCTGTTTCTTTTTCGATGATCCAGCAGATGTTGGAAAGTTGATCTCTGATTCCTCTGCTTTTTCTAAATCCAGCTTGAATATCTGGAAGTTCATGGTTCATGTACTGTTGAAGTCTGTCTTGGAGAATTTTGAGCATTACTTTGCTAGTGTGTGAGATGAGTCCAATTGTGCAGAAGTTTGAGCATTCTTTGGCATTACCTTTCTTAGGGATTGGTATGAAAACTGACCTTTTCCAGTCCTGTGGCCACTGCTGAGTTTTTCAGATTTGCTGGCATATTGAGTGTGGCACTTTCATAGCATCATCTTTTAGGATCTGAAATAGCTCAGCTAGAATTCCATCACCTCCACTTGCTTTGTTCATAGTGATGATTCCTAAGGCCCACTTGACTTTGCATTCCAGGATATCTGGCTTTAAGTGAGTGATCACACCATCATGGTTATCTGGGTCACGAAGATCTTTTTTGTATAGTTCTTCTCTGTATTCTTGCCACCTCTTCTTAATATCTTTCAGCTTTTGTTAATAAAGACCATTCTTTTAATAAAGGACCATTTCTGTCCTTTATTGAGCCCATCTTTGCATAAAATATTCCTTTGGTATCTCTAATTTTCTTGAAGAGATTTCCAGTCTTTCCCATTCTATTGTTTCCTCTATTTCTTTGCATTGATCACTGAGGAAGGCTTTCTTATCTCTCCTTGCTATTCTTTGGAACTCTGCATTCAGATAGGTATATCTTTCCTTTTCTCCTTTGCCTTTCGAGTCTTGTCTTTTCTCAGCTATTTATAAGTTCTCCTCGGACAACCATTTTGCCTTTTTGCCTTTCTTTTTCTTGGGGATGTTCTTGATCACTGCCTCCTGAACAATGTCATGAACCTCTATTGATAGTTCTTCAGGCACTGGCATTCCAGGTTCCTGTGCATATTGCTCTTTACGGCATTGGACTTTACTTCCATCACCAGTCACATCCACAACTGGGTGTTGTTTTTGCTTTGGCTACATCTCTTCATTCTTTCTGAAGTTATTTCTCCACTCATCTCCAATAGCATATTGGGTATGTACCGACCTGAGAAGTTCATCTTTCAGTGTCCTATCTTTCTGCCTTTTCATACTGTTCATGGGGTTCTCAAGGCAAAAATACTGAAGTGGTTTGCCGTTCCCTTCTTGAGTGGACCACGTTTTGTCAGAACTCTCCACCATGATCTGTCCATCTTGGGTGGCCCTACACAGCATGGCTTATAGTTTCTTTGAGTGAGACAAAGCTGTGGTCCATGTGATCAGATTGATTAGTTTTCTGTGATTGTGGTTTTCATTCTATCTGCCCTCTGATGGAGAAGGATAAGAGGCTTATGGAAGCTTCCTGATGGGAGAGACTGACTGAGGGGGAAACTGGGTCTTGGTCTGATGGTTGGGGCCATGCTCAGTAAATCTTTAATCCAATTTTCTGTTGATGGGTGGGGCTGTGTTCCCTCCCTGTTATTTGACCTGAGGCCAATCTATGGTGGAGGTAATGAAGATAATGGACCTCCTTCAAAAGGTCCCATGCAGACACTGCTGCACACAGTGTCCCCAACCCTACAGTAGGCCACCACCGACCCACACCTCCACCAGAGACTCCTGGACACTTACAGGCACGTCTGAGTCAGTCTCTTATGGGGTCACTGCCCCTTTCTTCTGGGTCCTGGTGTGTACCAGGTTTTTTCTGTGCCCTCCAAGAGTCTTTCCCAGTCTTGTGTAAGTTCTTGCGGCCCTATGGTGATGTTAATGGTGACCTCCTCCAAGAGGGCTATCCATACCCAGGTCTACTGCACCCAGAGCCCCTGCCCCTGCAGCAGGCCACTGCTGACCCATGCCTCCGCAGGAGACACTCAGACACAGTTCTGTCTCAGTCTCTGGTATCCCCACAAGAGACTGACCCAGACTTGCCCGTGTGTGTCCAGGAGACTCCGACGGAGACATGGGTCAGCCGTGGCCTGCTGCAGGGTGGGAGACTGAGTGCAGCAGTGCCTGCACAGGACCTTTTGGAGGAGGTCACCATTGTCTTCGTTGCCTCCATCAGTATGGTATCGTGTATTAATGAAACTGCTCTCTCATACAGTCCAAAAACGTCTCTGAAAACAGTTTCAGAGATGGATTTTCAAAACTTTTGTACAAAGTCCATATATTAAAAAAAAATTTTTAAACAGGATTTCCCTGGAGGTTCAGTGATTAAGACACTACACTTCCAATGCAGGGGACACAGGTTTCGTTTCTGACTGGGAGAATGCTGGTGTTAGAGCATCTCCTACAGAGGCGTGGGTTGGCAGTGGCATGCAGTAGGGATGGGAACACTGGCAGCCACAGTCCCAGAAGGCCCCCTCTTTAGCATCCTTTAATCTTAAAAAAAAATAAAAATTATCAATCTTTTTATGTCATGTTGTTGACATCTTTTTTAAAAGTCTAGATAAATTGCAGAATGTCCCTTAATTTAAATTTTTCTGACTTTTTTTTTAAATTATTAGGTTCAAATTAAATATTCTTGACAAGAATCTCCATTGGTAATGCTGTGCCTTCTCAAGGTTTCATATCAAATGGAGGAAGAAATTAGTAACAAAGCAGAAAAGCACACTGCTATGATTTCATAGAAGGTCCAATTTGAGTTTTCAATTCTATTTTCTTTAATTTTACTCTAACCAGGTAATTTCTAAGTGGTCTGTGCTTAAGTAGATCAACTATTAGTAAATAATATTTTATCAAGTCCATTGGCTATCATTTTGAAAAATCAAAAAATTTCCCTTTTTAAATTTATCTGTTCCTGTGAGTTTGCTTGTAAGTTTGGAAAGCTCTGATAAAATCAAGTTTCTGATTTGAAAATCTGAGGGCCAGGTGGTAATAATATCCACTCACAACTCTGAAATGAGAATTACTTGAGATGCTAACAGAAGTAAAATATCACTGACAGTAATATGTTCTGTGAATCAACCCTACCCATTTATTTATCTTTAAAACCACATAAATGATATCCCTGGTAGCTCAGCTGGCAAAGAATCTGCCTGCAGTGTGGGAGACCAGGGTTCGATTCCTGGGTTGGGAAGATCCCCTGGAGGAGGACATGGCAACCCCTCCAGTATTCTTGCCTGGACAATCCCCATGGACAGAGGAGTTTAGCAGGCTATAGTCCATGGGTTCCAAAGAGTCAAACGCAACTGAATGACTAAGCACACACCTAGCACACAAATAGTATTTTCTATTATTATTGTACCTGACAGTGTTGTATTTAAGAATATTAATCTTTGTAATAACCTTTCTACTTTGGTACTGTTATTATCCCCTTTTACAGATGTGGAAACTGAGGCATGGGGAGGATAAATAGCTTTCCCAAGGATGTACAACCAGTAAATGATATATCCAACTGTTTCCCTTTGAGATCCCACCTGCAAACAGACAGCCTATGTAGCTGCAGTGTGTACTTAAGGATGATTTCTTTCAGCCTCTGCTTTAAATAAATGTGTGTGTCTGTGTTATTTCTGTTACAGAGAGAAGAGGTACTCCTTTATAGGGACTCATAAAGGCATAGAGCATCTAGAGATTTACTGCCTCCATTACGCTGCTGGGTCTCACAGCACATGTTATGTTTTTATCAGTTTCTCTCCACAAGGTAGGAATTGTTTTCTCTCCATGAATTCTTCACATAATTACAGTTTTCTTGTCTATGAACTTAATTTTTATTAAATCTGAAAAGCAGCTGACATCTATAGTCTTAAATGCCACACATCTCCAAATAGTTGTCATAAAAACACTTCTAAAATATATTTCTATTATAAAATTAATACCTGTTTTTTGTAAAAAATAAAAGCAAAATGTATAATAATCCTACCATCTTGAGATAAGTGCTCTTTGTATTTTGTTGTTTGCCTTTCTGAGTTTACTGATATATATATTATTGTATGTCTTTTATATATACTATTATATACACATGTTATTATATGCATATATACATACATATTATGGCTAGAAATAATAGGATATAAATGCTCTTTGGCTAGAATGCTTCTGTTTTTTAATTATTTATTTATTCATTCATTTATTTATTTTTAGTTGCACTAGGTCTTCATTCTGTGCTCAGGCTTTCTTTAGTTGTGGCAAGCAAGGGCTACTCCTTATTGTGGTGCATGAGCTTCTCATTCCAGTGGCTTATCTTGTTGCAGAACACAGGATCTAGGTGCAGGCTTCTGTATTTGCAACACATGAACTCAGTAGTTAACAGTTTGTGAGCTCTAGGGTATGCAGACTTCAGTTACTGCGGCATGCATGATCAGTAGTTATTGCTTGTGGGCCCAGGAGTGTGTGGGCTTCAGTAGTTGTGGCCCATAGGCTCAGTCATTGAGCCTTACAGGCTCTAGAGTGTGGCTCAGTAACTGTGGCATATGAGCTTTCTTGCTCTGCAGCATGTGGGATTTTCTCAGACCAGGGATCAAAGCAGTGTCCCCTCACTGGCAGATGGAGTCTTATCCTTGGTACCGCCAGTTAAGTTCTAGAATGCTTCTATTTTAGTTTTTTAATTTAATTTTATATAGTTGATTTACATTGTTGTGTTAGTTCCAAGTGTCCAGCAGAGTGATTCAGTTATGCATATACCTATATCCATTCTTTTTCAGATTCTTTTCCCATATAGGTTATTACAGAATATTGAGTAGAATTTCTTGAACTATACAGTATGTCCTTGTCAATTATGTATTTTGTATATAGTAGTGTGTGTATGTCAATCCAAGTGTCCCAATGTATCCCTCATCCCCTTTCTTTCCCCCTTAAATTTGTTTTCTACATCTGTAACTGTTTTGTAAATAAGTTAATTTGTATCATTTTTTTTAAGATTCCACGTAAAAACGATGTCATATGATATTTGTCCTTTTCTGTCTGACTTATTTTACTCAGTATGGCGATCTCTGAGCCCATCCATCTTTCTGCAGATGGCATTATTTTGTGCTTTTTTGTGGCTAATATTCCACTGTATATATGTACCATGTCTCCTTTATCCATTCACCTCTTGATGGACATTTAGGTTGCTTCCATGTCCTGGCTATTGTAAGTAGTGCTGCAATGAACATTGGGGTGCATGGATCTTTTGGAATTACAGTTTTCTCCAGATACATGCCCAGGAGTGGAATTGCTGGATCATATGGTAATGGGGGTGACAAACAATTGACATGACTGAGAAGCTAAACAACAACAACATGGAGCTCTATAGTTTTTTAAGGACCTCTATATGTTTTCCATAGTGGCTGCACCAATTTACATTCCCACCAACAGTAAAGAAGGGTTCTCTTTTCTCCAGACCCTTTCCAGCATGGCTTGTTCGTAGGATTTTTGATGATGACCATTCTAACCAATGTGAGGTCATATACCTCGTTGTGTTTTGATTTGAAGTTCTCTGTTAATTGCTGATGTTGAGCATCTTTTCATGTTCTTTTTGGCCATCTGTGTTTCTTCTTTGGAGAAATATCTGTTTAGGTCTTCTGCCCATTTTTGGATTGAGGGTTTTTTTTGTTTTTATTTTTTAATTGCACTGCATGAGCTCTTTGTATGTTTTGGAGATAAATTCGTTGTTGGTTTGTCTTTTTGGGTTTTTCTTTTTTGTGTGTTTTCCTTTGCTGTGCAAAAGCTTTTAAGTTTAATTAGATCCCATTTGTTTTATTTTTGGTTTCATTTTCATTATTTTAGAAGGTGAGACAGAAAAGATCTTGCTACAATTTATGTCATAGAGTGTTCTGCCTATATTTTCCTCTGAGAGTTCTTTATAACATCCAGCCTTACAATTAGGTCTTTAATCCATTTTGAGTTTACTTTTGTGTATGGTATCAGGGAGTATTCTAATTTCATGTTAGTTATCCAGTTTTTCCAGTACCACTTCTTGAAGAGACTATCTTTTCTTCACTATATATTCTTACCACCTTTGTCTTAGATATTTGACAGTTGGTGGGTGTGTTTATCTCTGGGCTTTCTGTTCTGTTTCATTGATCTATACTTCTGTTTTTGTGCCAGTACCATACTGTCTTGATTACTGTAGCTTGTAGTATAGTCCAAAGTCACAGAACTTCATGCCTCCAGCTCTGTTTTTCTTCCTCAGGATTGCTTTGTCTATTTGGGGTGTTTTTGTATTTTCATGCAAAATAGTAAAATTGTTGTTGTAGTTCTGTGAAAAATGCCATTAGTGATAGGGGTCCCACTGAATGTGTAGATTACCTTGGATAGTATAGTCATTTAGGTAATATTGATTCTTCCAATCCAAGAACAAGGCATATCTCTCCCATTTGTGTCATCTTTGAATTGTTTCCTCAATGGCTTACAGTTTTCAGAGTACAGGTCTTAAGTAGGTTTCTTTCTAGGTATTTTATTCTTTTTGATGTGATTGTAAATGTGATTGTTTCCTTAATTTCTCTTTCTGCTCCTTCATTGTTAGTGTACAGGAATGCAAGGGATTTTTGTGTATTAATTTTGTATCCTGCAACTTTACCAGATTCATTGATTAGCTCCAGTAGTTTTCTGGTAGCATCTTTAGGATTTTCTATATATACTATCATGTAATATGCAAACAGTGACAGTTTTACTTCTTCTTTTCCAATTTGAATTCCTTGTATTTATTTTTCTTCTCTACTTGCCATGGCTAGGACTTTCAAAACTATGCTGAATAAAAGTAGTGAGAGTAGGCATCCTTGTCTTGTTCCTGATCTTAGAGAAAATGCTTTCAGATTTTCACTGTTGACAATTATGTTCGTTGTGGATTTGTTATATATATATGTGTGTGTGGTTTTTATTATGTTGAGGTAGGTTTATTATTTATTTATTATGTTGAGGTAGGTTCCCTCTATGCCCCTTTCTGGAGTTTTTGTCATAGATGGGGGTTGAATTTTGCTGAAAGCTTTTTCTGCATCTCTTGAGATGATCATATGGTTTTTATTCTTCAATTTGCTGATAGGGTATATCACATTGATTGATTTATGTAGGTCCATTTCTTCTAAGTTGTCAGTTTTATCGGCATATAGTTCCTGGTAATAGTCTCTTATATCCTTTGTATTTCTGTGGTGTCAGTTGTAACTTCTTTTTCATTTCTAATTTTACTGATGTGAGTCCTCTCCCTTTTTTTTCTTGATAACTCTGGCATGATTTATCAATTTCATTTACCTTCTCAAAGCACCACTTTTAGTTTCATTGCTCTTTGCTTTGTTTTCTTTGTTTCTATTTTGTTTATTTCTGCTCCAATCTTTCTTATTTCTGTCCTCCTACTAACTTTGGGGTGTTTTTTCCTTCTTCTTCTAGTTGCTCTAGGTATAAGGTTAGATTGTTTAGTCAGTGCTTTTCTTGTTTCTTGAGGTAGGCTTGTATTGCTATAAACTTCACTGCTTTTGCTGCATCCCATAGGTTTTGAGTTGTGTTTTCATTGTCATTTGTCTCTAGATATTTTTTGATTTCCTCTTTGATTTCTTCACTGACTTCTTGGTCATTCAGAAGAGTATTGTTTAAGCTCCATCTGTTTGTAGTTTTTACAGTTCTTCTTTTTTTCTTCTGTAGGTAATGTCTAATGTTATAGCATTGTGGTTGGAAAAAATGCTTGATATAATTTCAGTTTTCTTAAGTTTACCAAGGCTTGATTTGTGGCCCAAGGCATGATCAATCCTAAAGAATGTTCCATGTGCACTTAAAAAAAAGTGAAATCTAATGTTTGGGGATGAAATATCCTATAAATATCCATTAGATCCATCTTTTCCAATGTAACATTTAAAGCTTGTGTTCTTTATTTTCTATCTGGATGATCCATTGGTATGAGTGAGGTGTTAAAGTCCCCGCTGTTACTGTGTTACTGTTGATTTCCCCATTTATAGCTGTTAGCATTTAGCTTATATATTGAGGTCCTTCTACATTAAGTGCATAATATTTACAATTGTTATATCTTCTTGGATTGATCCTTTCATCATTATATAGTGTCCTTCCTTGTCTCTTATAACAGTCTTTATTTTAAAGCCTATTTCGTCAGATAAAAATGCTGCTACTCCAGCTTTCTTTTGATGTCTGTTTACATGAAACACCTTATTCTATCCCCTCGTTTTTGATCTGTATGTGTCCCTAGTTCTGAAGTGGGTCGCTTGTAGACAGCATATATACAGGTCTTGTTTTTGTATCCATTCAACCAGTATGTCTTTTGATTAGAGCATTTAACCCATTTATGTTTAGGTAATTATCAATAGTTCAGTTCAGTTCATTTCCTCAGTCGTGTCTGACACTTTGCAACCCCATGGACTGCACCACGCCAGGCTTCCCGGTCCATCACCAAATCATGGAGGCTGCTCAAACTCATGTCCATCAAGTCAGTGATGCCATCCATCCAACCATCTCATCCTCTGTTGTCCGCTTCTCCTCCTGCCTTCAGTCTTTCCCAGCATCAGGGTCTTTTCCAGTGAGTCAGTTATTTCCATCAAGTGCCCAAAGTATTGGATCTTCAGCTTCAGCATCAGTCCTTCCAATGAATATTCAGGACTGATTTCCTTTAGGATGGACTGGGTGGATCTCCTTGCAGTCCAAGGGACTCTCAAGAGTCTTCTCCAACACCATAGTTCAAAAGCATCAATTCTTTGGCACTCAGCCCTCTTTATGGTCCAACTCTCACATCCACACATGACTATTGGAAAAACCAAAGCTTTGACTAGACGAACCTTTGTTGGCAAAGTAATGTCTCTGCTTTTTAATATGCTGTCTAGGTTGGTCGTAGCTTTTCTTCCACAGAGCAAGCATCTTTTAATTTCATGGCTGCAATCACCATCTGCAGTGATTTTGCAGCCCAAGAAAATAAAGTCTTTCACTGTTTCCATTTTTTCCCCATCTATTTGCCATGAAGTGATGAGACCAGATGCCATGGTCTTAGTTTTTTTAATGTTGAGTTTTAAGCCAGCTTTTCCACTCTCCTCTTTCACTTTCATCAAGAAGCTCCTCAGTTCCTCTTCACTTTCTGCCATAAGGGTGGTATCATCTGTGTGTCTGAAGTTACTGATATTTCTCCCAGCAATATTGATTCCAACTTGTGCTTCTTCAAGCCCAGCGTTTCTCATGATGTACTCTGCATATAAGTTAAATAAGCAGGGTGACAATATACAGCCTTGACATACTCCTTTCCCATTTTTGGAACCAGTCTGTTGTTCCGTGTCTGCTTCTAACTTGCTTTTTGACCTGCATACAAGTTTCATAGGAGAGAGATAAGGTGGTCTGGTATTCCCATCTCTTTAAGAATTTTCCAAAGTTTGTTGTGATCCACACAGTCAAAGGCTTTGGTGTAGTCAATAAAGCAGAAGTAGATGTTTTTCTGGAACTGTCTTGCTATTTCGATGATCCAACGGATGTTGGCAATTGATCTCTAGTTCCCCTGCCTTTTCTAAATCCAGCTTGAACATCTGGAAGTTCTCGGTTCACTTACTGTTGGTGCCTGGCTTGGAGAATTTGAGGCGTTACTTTGGTAGCGTGTAAGATGAGTGCAGTTGTGCAGTAGCTTGAACTTGCTTTGGCATTGCCTTTCTTTGGGATTGGACTGAAAACTGACCTTTTCCAGTCCTGTGGCCACTGCTGAGTTTTCTGATTTGCTGGCATATTGATTGCAGCACTTTAATAGTATCGTGTTTTAGGACTTGAAATAGCTCAGCTGGAATTCCATCACCTTTACTACCTTTGTTCATAGTGATGCTTTCTAAGGGCCACTTGACTCCAGGATGTCTGGCTCTAGGTGAGTGATCACACCATCGTGATTATCTGGGTCATTAAGATCTTTTTTGTATAGTTCTTCCATGTATTCTTGCTACTTTTCCTTAATAGCTTCTGCTTCTTTTTGGTCTATACCATTTCTGTCCCTTATTGAGCCCATCTTTGCATGAAATGTTCCCTTGGTATCTCTAATTTTCTTGAAGAGATCTCTAGTCTTTCCCATTCTATTGTTTTCCTCTATTTCTTTGCAGTGATCACTTAGGAAGACTTTCTTATTTCTCCTTGCTATTCTTTGGAATTCTGCATTCAAATGGGTATATCTTTCCTTTTCTCCTTTGCCTTCCACTTTTCTTCTATTCACAGTTCTTTGTAAGGCATCCTCAGACAAAAACCCATTTTGCCTTTTTGCACTTCTTTTTCTTAGGGATGGTCTTGATCACTGCCTCCTATACAGTGTCAGGAACATCTGTCCATAGTTCTTCAGGCACTAACATTCCAGGTTCCTATGCAATATTGTTCTTTACCACATTGGAGTTTACTTCCATCACCAGTCACATCTACACCTGGGCTTCGTTTTTGCTTTGGCTCCATCTGTTCATTCTTCCTGGAGTTATTTCTCCACTCTTCTCCAGTGGCATATTGGGCACTTGGGGAGTTCATCTTTCAGTGTCATATCTTTTTGCCTTTTCATACTGTTCATGGGGTTCTCAAGGCGAGAATACTGGTGGTTTACCATTCCCCTCTCCAGTGGACCACATTTTTTCGTAACTCTCCACCATGACCCATCCATTTTGGGTGGCTCTACATGGCATGGCTCATAGTTTCATTGAGTTAGGCAAGGCTGTGTTCCATGTGATCTGTGTATATTCCTATTGACATTTTCTTGTTTTCTATTTGTTTTTATAGGTCTTTTGCCTTCCATTCCTCTTTTGTTCTCTTCTCTTATGATTTGTTAATTAGCTTTGGTGTTATATTCTGGTTGCATTTTCTGTGTGTATATCTGTTGTAATTTTTTGGTTTGCTCATCCCATGAGATTTTGAGATGGCAGTCTAGATGTGTAGAAGGTTGTTTTAAGTTGTTGGTCTCAGTCCCACCTAGGGAAGTGCCTTTAGCATTTGTTGTAAAATTGTTTGTTTTTGTTTTATGTATTTCCTTTTTGCCCTATAAAGTTAACATTTTTATGAGGTTAAATCTGTCATCTTCCTTGTGGGTTCTGGTTATGATGTCTGCCTGTATATTGGCTTTTTTTTTGAAGTGTGTATTATGGATTGTTTCAAACGTAGAGTAATTGGCAGAAAGGTATAATAAACCCCCATGTACTTCAGTCTGGCTTTAGTAACTAAAAATTCATAGCTAATCTTGTTTATTTTGAAGCAGATTCAGACATTGTCATTAAATATTTCAGTATGCACACTGACTTTAAAGGTATTTTTAACTAACCTGTAGTTTGCATATGACATAGTTTGTCTTGCTGCAATCACCGACTTTCACTGAAAGATATTTACAGTGTTAAACCAGATGTCAGCATTAGTTAAGATTATTTTTACATAATTTAGGATTTTAAAATAGTTTCCATGAGAATTTAATTATACTAAATACTTATGTTGCTCATCTCTCATGGTTTAAATATATGTATCTGTAGGATATCTGTATAGCATTTCTATTTCTAAAGTTATATCTCAATAAAAAGCTTTAGCTTCCTTTTTTACCAAAGTTATGCCTTATTAGAATCTATAAATCTCTTTAGAGCATGATATAAATTTTTTTGTCTTCAGAAGGCACTGCCCTAAATTGTGAATTATATTATATGTTAAAAAGATTTTGCAAGCCTTTTGAATAAAAATTTGTATTTACCTCTCCAGAAATGTAACAGCATTTTTTTAATCTTTGGACTAGATAGAATTTTATGTTATATGTAATTAATATATGATTGGTTTTTGAGCTATCATTTTGGAATAAACAATACAATCTTAGGGTCTTCTCTGAGGATAAATACTGAATATAAAAGTTCATCCTAAGAAATTCAGAAAACATCTCATGACTACTAATACCAGAAAAAGTACAGAATAGCATTAGCTATGATTCCTATTCAAAGAATAATGATACAAAACCAGAGTTAGTCTCAGCTGGAAATAGGATTGTCGATACATATCAAACACACAAAAGGAAAATAAGTCTGAATCTTCATCATAGCTAAGTAAAATCATGTTTTTATAGTTAAGGGAGTCCATCAGGGTGATAGTGCCAAAGTATTTCATCTTGTGAATGAGAAAACAGAAGAGCAAAGAGCTTAACTCAGACTTGGCCAAAGTCACACAAATGTTTTTTTATCCAGTTTTCTGGGAAGATATTTAAGAAGTAATCAAAACTTCTAAAAAGTTATCATTATTAATAATAACAATTGTTCAGTGCTTACCGATTAGCAGATAATCTACAATACTTTGAAACATTTGTTTCATTTAATCCTTACAGTGTGCTTTGAGGTAAAAATTATTATTATCACCTTTTATAGAAGTAAAGAATCTAACTCTAACCCAGGCAGTCCAAGACACAGAGCCCTAACTCTTTTTTGCTGTTATTCAGAGAAGAGATTCTTAAGTGTTATAATCAGTAAGTAATTGTATTTCTCTATCAGCTGAAGCAGACAGAGTTATTGGAAGAACAGAAAGAAGATTGCAAATCATCAATCCCAGAAATAAAGCAGGAGTGGAAAGTTTTGGCAAAATAGATGGCAAGCAATTACATCCTAAGTTAAAAAAAAAAAATCAAGGTATTTGTGACATGATTCGACTCTAGATTATTACCTTATTTTCAGGGAATATTGCATCCCTCAATTCATTTTTACATTTATAAAAATTTATTTTGGTTTTTCAAATGAAAGCTGGCTTATCATTTTATAAATTAGTGACTAAAGTAGCACTCAAAACAGATTGACTATTGCTGTAGGTTTTAATGTTTGCTGAAGTTCATGTCTAAAGATACACATAAATTAAACAGAAAAATGAAATCATGAAAGAAGGAAGGACTTTTTTTTTTTAATGAACTTGCAAGTTTAGTTCTAAGTAACAATCATAGTTCTAGCTTAAGGCTTTTCTGGGTGATTGTGAATAATGATGAGGTGAGATTACAGGCCTCTAGCAAAGCCTGAGGACATTAATGCTCCTAGCCAGTCATTTAGCCTCAAAAAAAAAAAAAAAAAAAAAAAAATCCTTAGTTTGTGGAGTACTGTTTGAATTGTCAGAAGAAATCAAACCTGAGTCTGTCATTTTATCCCAAGGGTCATCTCAGGAGTCTGAAGCTTAAATGTCAAGATAAATGTTTACCAAAATGGAAGCCCTTAACAGTCATTTCATTTACTGTTGCTTCATTTTATTTTTACTGCTTTGGGGTATGTATTTTTATTTATGCGCAGAAGGAATTATGTGTAAAGAATTGTAACCCTTAGAAAGTAATATCACTATTGAAAATTGTTATCAACTGTGTAAAGCATCTATTGGGGGAAAACAGGTAAGGTTTTTAAAAAAAAGAAAAAGAAATTTAGGTAGCTCAGTTGGTAAGAATCTGCCTGCAATGCAGGAGACCCTGGTTCGATTCCTAGGTGGGGAAAATCCTCTGGAGAAGGGATAGGCTACCCACTCCCATATTCTTGGGCTTCCCTCGTGGTTCAGAGGGTAAAGAATCCGCCTGCAATGTGGGTGACCTGGATTTGATCCCTGGGTTGGGAAGACACCCTAGAGAAGGGAATAGCTACCCACTCCAATATTCTGGCCTAGAGAATTCCATTGACAGAGGAGCCTCGCGGGCTACAGTCCATGGGGTCTCAAAGAGTCGGACACAACTGAGCGACTTTCACTTTCAGTAAGTTCACTCTCATTTTTATTAGATTTTCATGGAAATTTATGTTTCAGAGAATTCTCATTTACTATTCTTCACTGAAAACATTCTTCTTGCCCAATCTTATCATGTGAAATTATTAACTGGTTTTGTTGTTCAGTGGTTAAGTCTTGTCTGACTCATTGCGTCCCCATGGACTGGAGCACACTAGGCTTCCCTGTCCTTCACTACCTCCCATAGTTTACTCAAACTCACGAATGGTTAGTGTGGATATTTTGAAAGCCCTGAAATTTTGAATTTATGGATAATTATGTATTGTCAATTACCAAAACCTCAGTTTCCTCTCATCCTTATAGCTGTTTGCTCTAACGTCCTTAAAAACTTTGTGACTTTAAGTTGTTAAAATGACTCCCCTCCTTTAAAACATATTTACATAATAGATGGTCTCTGCTGCTAAGTCACTTTAGTCATGTCTGACTCTGTGCGACCCCATAGACAGAAGCCCATCAGGCTCCCCCATCCCTGGGATTCTCCAGGCAAGAACACTGGAGTGGGTTGCCATTTCCTTCTCCAATGCATGAAAGTGAAAAGTGAAAGGGAAGTTACTCAGTCGTATCCAACTCTTAGTGACCCCATGGACTGCAGCCTACCAGGCTCCTCCGTCCATGGGATTTTCCAGGCAAGAATACTGGAGTGGGGTGCCATTGCCTTCTCCGGTAATAGATGGTAAGAGGGAGGAAATTAGCAAACCAAAACATTTATTTAACTCACCCAATGTATGGAATAATAATGGTAATAGTAATTAAAGGAGTAGTAATAATCTAATAATCAAATCTAATAATAATCTAATATCTAATAATAATCTAATAATCATCTGATCACATGAAGAAAGGGTAACTAGATTTTACATAGGCTTTAGTGTATGTCAGGCACTATTCTAATTCACATTCTAACTCTAAAGTCCATCATTATCCCCATTTTTAAATGAGGAAACTGAGTCAGTAAAAGATTAAGTAGTAAATTCAGGATCAGAAGCCTGAACCAGGGCTTCAGAGAGCCGCAGTAGAAAATTCGGTCCTTCACAGTCTCACATCACTGCATATAAGGCTTTGTGCTGGGGATATAGTGGTAAATGAGGTAGGCACATTTCCTGATTCCATCAAACGGGTAGTTATATAGTTTACTTCGTTTCCATATTACAAGGTAATATGGGAACTTATACAGGGAACTCATATAGTCTGGGAAAATCAGGCAAAGAATCTCCAAAGAAGGGGCTTTGGGGCTGAGGGATGAGTGGGAGTCCCATGGTCGGGTAGAGATGGGGAATAGGATAGGCAGGGGCCACATTGTGACTTCTGTAGGCTCTAAATATCTTTGCCTTCATGGGTCCCTTCCTTCTTAAAAGTATTATGTCATATCTTGTCGGTACACTGGTATGAATACAAACATGTTAATATTATATACTGAAACATTTTCTTTGACCAAAACGGGGTTTTTTTTTTTCTTATTTTAAAAGAAAGTAAAACATTTTCATGGACTCCTAAAAGTATTTTTGACTCGAGGCACTTATGCCCACTGAGCCTAATGAATAAGTTAGCCTGGAGGTGAATATTGAGCCAGAAACATTTCAGATGGAAGAAACAACATAGGAGCTTGCTTGCTCAGGAAACTGAAAGGGGGCCAGAATGGCCAGAGTGAGAGTGCAGGGGAGGAAGGCATGACATGAGGCTTGTAAAGCAGGTAGGACCCTGTTGTTCAGTTGCTAAGTCATGTCCAACCCTTTATGACACTGTGCACTGTAGCAAGAATTGCAGGCTTCTCTATCCTTCACTGTCTCCTGGAGTTTGCTCAAATTCTTGTCTGTTAAGTTGGTGATGCTATCTAACCATCACATCTTCTGCTACCCACTTCTCTTGTAGCCATGTTATTTATCCTAAGAGCTATGGAAAA
This sequence comes from Odocoileus virginianus, assembly GCF_023699985.2. Classification (NCBI taxonomy): domain Eukaryota; kingdom Metazoa; phylum Chordata; class Mammalia; order Artiodactyla; family Cervidae; genus Odocoileus; species Odocoileus virginianus. The sequence continues at coordinate 38,671,719 of NC_069686.1, read as the reverse complement.
TTTTCAAAGGGGGTATCTGTGTGTGTGCTGGTGTGTATGCTTAAATTATTATATGCACATAGCTTAATATCAATAGTTCTTTGGTTCAACTTTTCCCTCTGAACCCTCACATCTTATTCTGTTCTTCCTTCTGATATTTGTCTTCATTATCCAGGTCAAAGTAATTTGCTTCCACCTTAGATTTTTTATCACTTTTAGACATAATACAGTAACACACACACACATACACATACATACATACAAATAAAGGGGACATTATAAATTTACTCAATTACCTTACCCCACCTCCACCTTTTCTCTGTCATTCTTCATTGTTGTACTGTGGATAATAAATACCATTATTTCTTGTCCCATTAACTATACATGCTGCTTTGGGATTGTCCCCTCTATCAGACGAGGATAAGTGCACCCATGTTCTCCATGGTTCTGTTCTCAGTTCTTTTATTTTTGCATTTCTAAAAATGATGCTATTTTATAACCACAGTTAAGTGTTTCTGTTGTTATGCAAAAAGTGCCTTAGCATTTTCTGTCCCCACAGCCTGGAACATCCATTCACCCACAGGACCACATTGATTGATCCCGCCCTTCCTTACGGAGAAGGCAATGGCAACCCACTCCAGTACTCTTGCCTGGAAAATCCCATGGACGGAGGAGCCTGGTAGGCTGCAGTCCATGGGGTCGCTAAGAGTCAAACACAACTGAGCGACTTCACTTTCACTTTTCACTTTCATGCATTGGAAAAGGAAATGGCAACCCACTCCAGTGTTCTTGCCTGGAGAATCCCAGGGACGGGGGAGCCTGGTGGGCTGTGGTCTATGGGGTCGCACAGAGTCGGACACAACTGAAGCGACTTCGCGGCGGCAGCAGCAGCAGCCCTTCCTTAAATTCTTTTTTTTTTTTCTTTTCCATTTATTTTTATTAGTGGGAGGCTAATTACTTTACAACATTGCAGTGGTTTTTGTCATACATTGAACTGAGTTAGCCATGGATTTACATGTATTCCCCATCCCGGTCCCCCCTCCCACCTCCCTCTCCACCCGATCCCTCTGGGTCTTCCCAGTGCACCAGGCCCGAGCACTTGTCTCATGCATCCAACCTGGGCTGGTGATCTGTTTCACCCTAGATAATATACATGTTTCAATGCTGTTCTCTTGAAACATCCCACCCTCGCCTTCTCCCACAGAGTCCAAAAGTCTGTTCTGTACATCTGAGTCTCTTTTTCTGTTCTCCATATAGGGTTATCGTTACCATCTTTCTAAATTCCATATATATGTGTTAGTATACTGTAATGGTCTTTATCTTTCTGGCTTACTTCACTCTGTATAATGGGCTCCAGTTTCATCCATCTCATTAGAACTGATTCAAATGAATTCTTTTTAATGGCTGAGTAATATTCCAGGGTGTATATGTACCACAGCTTCCTCATCCATTCGTCTGCTGATGGGCATCTGGGTTGCTTCCATGTCCTGGCTATTATAAACAGTGCTGCGATGAACATTGGGGTGCACGTGTCTCTTTCAGATCTGGTTTCCTCGGTGTGTATGCCCAGAAGTGGGATTGCTGGGTCATATGGCAGTTCTATTTCCAGCTTTTTAAGGAATCTCCACACTGTTTTCCATAGTGGCTGTACTAATTTGCATTCCCACCAACAGTGTAAGAGGGTTCCCTTTTCTCCACACCCTCTCCAGCATTTATTGCTTGTAGACTTTTGGATAGCAGCCATCCCGACTGGTGTGTAATGGTACCTCATTGTGGTTTTGATTTGCATTTCTCTGATAATGAGTGATGTTGAGCATCTTTTCCTGTGTTTTTTTTACCATCTGTATGTCTTCCTTGGAGAAATGTCTGTTTAGTTCTTTGGCCCATTTTTTGATTGGGTCATTTATTTTTCTGGAGTTGAGCTGGAGGAGTTGCTTGTATATTTTTGAGATTAATCCTTTGTCTGTTGCTTCATTTGCTATTATTTTCTCCCAATCTGAGGGCTGTCTTTTCACCTTGCTTGTAGTTTCCTTTGTTGTGCAAAAGCTTTTAAGTTTCATTAGGTCCCATTTGTTTATTTTTGCTTTTGTTTCTAAAATTCTGGGATGTGGGTCATAGAGGATCCTGCTGTGATTCATGTCAGAGAGTGTTTTGCCTATGTTTTCCTCTAGGAGTTTTATAGTTTCTGGTCTTACATTTAGATCTTTAATCCATTTTGAGTTTATTTTTGTGTATGGTGTTAGAAAGTGTTCTAGTTTCATTCTTTTACAGGTGGTTGACCAGTTTTCCCAGAACCACTTGTTAAAGAGGTTGTCTTTTTTCCATTGTATGTCCTTGCCTCCTTTGTCGAAGATAAGGTGACCATAGGTTCGTGGATTTATCTCTGGGCTTTCTATTCTGTTCCATTGATCTATATTTCTGTCTTTGTGCCAGTACCATACTGTCTTGATGACTGTGGCTTTGTAGTATAGTCTGAAGTCAGGCAGGTTGATTCCTCCAGTTCCATTCTTCTTTCTCAAGGTTACTTTGGCTATTTGAAGTTTTTTGTATTTCCATACAAATTGTGAAATTATTTGTTCTAGTTCTGTGAAAAATACCGTTGGTAACTTGATAGGGATTACATTGAATCTATAGATTGCTTTGGGTAGTATAGCCATTTTGACAATATTGATTCTTCCAATCCATGAACACGGTATATTTCTCCATCTGTTTGTGTCCTCTTTGATTTCTTTCATCAGTGATTTATAGTTTTCTATGTATAGCTCTTTTGTTTCTTTAGGTAGATATATTCCTAAGTATTTTATTCTTTTTGTTGCAATGGTGAATGGTATCGTTTCCTTAATTTCTCTTTCTGTTTTCTCATTGTTAGTGTATAGGAATGCAAGAGATTTCTGTGTGTTAATATTATATCCTGCAACTTTACTGTATTCATTGATTAGCTCTAGTAATTTTCTGGTAGAGTCTTTAGGGTTTTCTATGTAGAGGATCATGTCATCTGCAAACAGAGAGAGTTTCACTTCTTCTTTTGCTATCTGGATTCCTTTTACTTCTTTTTCTGCCCTGATTGCTGTGGCCAACACTTCCAAAACTATGTTGAATAGTAGTGGTGAGAGTGAGCACCCTTGTCTTGTTCCTGATTTCAGGGGAAATGCTTTCAATTTTTCACCATTGAGGGTGATGCTTGCTGTGGGTTTGTCATATATAGCTTTTATTATATTGAGGTATGTTCCTTCTATTCCTGCTTTCTGGAGAGTTTTAATCATAAATGGATGTTGAATTTTGTCAAAGGCTTTTTCTGCATCTATTGAGACAATCATATGGTTTTTATCTTTCAATTTGTTAATGTGGTGTATTACATTGATTGATTTGCGGATATTAAAGAATCCTTGCATTCCTGGGATAAAGCCCACTTGGTCATGGTGTATGATTTTTGACAAAAGGGGCGGCTGCTCAGTAGGGCTGTTCCTGACCATCTTACCGGAAATAACAACTCTCCTACCTGGGATTCTTGCTTTACTTTCTGTTGTTTTTTTTTCTCTGTAGTGTTTTATTGTTAATATAAATCATATGTTGTATTTCACTTAGTTTTTAAAATTATTGTCAGTCTCCTCATTCTTGACTACAGCTTCAAAAAGACAAAGATTACCTACTTTGTTTGATTTTTATTTGTTTATTATTTCCCCCCACTGTTAACAATCTCAGTGGCTAAAATAGTACCAAATACAGTTTCGTATGAATTAATGATTAGTTATAGTCCCAAGTAGTCATCTTTGGTTGTATATCCTTAGGCATTTTTCAGTTTTCTTAAAATTTCTAATTGCCTATTTTTGTTTTTCCTGCATTGTTTTTCTTTATCATATTCCCATTTCTTTCCAACTCTTCATTATATGAAACATTTGTGGCCATCTCTTTCTGATTTTGTTCTTTTCCCTAGAAATTGTTCTTCTAGATCCTTTCATTCTTTGACTACACAGCTGTTGTCCTAAGGCTTCCTTTCCTCCTCTTCTCAACCCATGTTTTCCCTCTTTTTCATTGTACATCCTCCTTTAATGAAGCATATCCCTTAGCAGCTTTCTAAGGAAGACTCTTGAGAGTCCCTTGGACTGGAAGAAGATCCAACCAGTCCATCCTAAAGGAGATCAGTCCTGGGTGTTCATTGAAAGGACTGATGTTGAAGCTGAAACTCCAATACTTTGGCCACCTCATGCAGAGTTGACTCATTGGAAAAGGCCCTAATGCTGGGAAGGATTGGGGGCAGGAGGAGAAGGGGACGACAGAGGATGAGATGAATGGATGGCATCACTGACTCAATGGACATGGGTTTTGGTAGACTCCAGGAGTTGGTGATGGACAGGGAGGCCTGGTGTGCTGCAATATGTGGGATCACAGAGTCAGACACGACTGAGTGACTGAACTGAACTGAACTGAACTGAAGGAAGAATATGTGGATGATAAATTTTTTGAACTTTCACATGTTTGAATGTTCTTTATTTTATTCTCACATGAAATGTATCCAGGTTCTAGCATGAATAGCGCAAGGGTGGGAGAAGGGCCTGACTAGGGGAGAAGGGAAAGTGAAGGGAAAGGGAAGGGATTTGTGCATCAGTATTGGAAAGGGAGAAAAAGCATTAAAAGATTACACATTTTTGACTACCTGCTCTACATGAGACACCATCTAAAAACTCACATTTTATACCACTTCTACTGGGTATTCCCAGGTGGCACAGTGATAAACAATCTGGCTGCCAATGCAGGAGATGCAAGAGATGCAGGTTCGATCCCTAGGTTGGGAGAATCCCCTGGAGAAGGAAATGGCAAACCCCTCCAGTATTCTTGCCTGGGAAATCCAATGGACAAAGGTGCCTGGTAGGTTCTATATTCCATGGGGTCACAGAGCATAGGACATGACTGAGAACACACACAAACACATACCACCTCTACTACTAATTTTTTTATAAATAATATTTTTAATTATTGTGTTTAAAATGCTAGAAAAGGTACCACCTTTGACTAATGTGCTGAGGATATCCAGTTGCTGCCTGTCTAACTGCTTGCCATATGAATTCTAGTTTGTCTGAAATTCTAGGGTGCATTTTCCCTCTGAACTTGGATGGTGATGCTTCACAGTCTCTTAAAATTTATTTAATTGCAGCCTGTTAGTCCTTTGTAGCACATCTGCTTCTTCCCCCTGGTAACTTTTGGGATCCACTCTTGTTTTTCTTGTTTTTCAGTTCTCAGTGACGTGTCTTGGGGTAGGCTTTTTTTGGTTCATGTTGTGTTCGGTGAGCACTTGTCATCTGAGATGTTTCAGTTCAGTTCAGTTCAGTAGCTCAGTCGTGTCCAACTCTTTGCGACCCCATGAACCACAGCACACCAGGCCTCCCTGTCCATCACCAACTCCCAGAGTTTACCCAAACTCATGTCCATCGAGTTGGTGATGCCATCCAACCATCTCATCATCATTCATCCCCTTCCCTTCCTGCCTTCAATCTTTCCCAGCATCAGGGTCTTTTCAAATGAGTCAGCTCTTCACATCAGGTGGCCAAAGTATTGGAGTTTCAGCTTCAACATCAGTCCTTCCAATGAACACCCAGGACTGATCTCCTTTAGGATGGACCAGTTGGATCTCCTTGCAGTCCAAGGGACTCTGAAGAGTCTTCTCCAACACCACAGTTCAGAAGCATCAATTCTTCTGCGCTCAGCTTTCTTTATAGTCCAACTCTCACATCCAGACATGACCGCTGGAAAAACCAGAGATGTTTACTCCCTAGAAAATCATCTTACTATTTCTTTAGTAGTGTCCTCCCTTCTTTTTCTTGTTTTTCTTTCCTCCTGTAACTTTTGTTATTCTGTGGACAACATGAGCAGAACATCTAATGTCTCTCCTTTACAATATTTTCTGTTTCTTTTTAAATCTGTTTCCAGGCAATGCTCTCAATTCCTAAAACCAACCCCCCAAAAAAAGAGTTTCAGAGGATGTTGAAATATAAAATTATGTGTTCATTTTCCAAGAGTCTTTCATAGTCTCTGGGAGTTTTGTTTGTTTGTTCAGTGATAAAGAGAATACTGAATAAGAGTATATTTGGGAGACTCAAGTTTGAATCCCCATCTCCCACTTAGTAACTCTGTGACCTTGAGCATTTTAATTCTCTGTCTCTATCCTGATGTGAAATGGAGATAGTAACACTCCACCTATCAGAGTTTTAAGGTTTAAATGAGTTTGTAGACATAAAACATTAAGAATAAAATCTGGAATGTAGTAAGCCTTATATATGTATTTGCTATTATCATTACTATTATAATTGTTTTTATTATTTTGCATATAATGTCTGCTCACTGTCCTTGAGGATACTAGCTGGAGTTCTTTTTAAAGTTAATCTTTTTTCTTAAGTTACCCATTTCCTACAATTAGCTTCTTTTTTCTGTTCCCCCCCCCCCACCCCATTTTATGCAGGAAGCTTCCTTTAAATAGCTGGCAATTCTTGGTTACAGGTTCATAGATAGCAGTGAGAAAATAAACAGACTATTGGGAACTTTGCATACAAAGGCAGCTTTTCCTGATTTCGGGTGTTTAGGGTGACAAGGCCAGAAACCCAGTAATTTCAACTGAGAGTCCCTAAATATCAGAGATAAGAACTATTCTCTGCTCTGGGATTGATTTTCCCCTTTGATTCTTTCTTTAGTAGTGCCCTGCTTCAGTGGATGCAGATGCCAACTGTTCCTTGTACAAACATTGAATTAATCCCCCCGTTTTCGGCCCCATCTCTTACTACTGCCCACCTCACTCAGGGCCTCTGTGAGCCTCTGAACCACTCCCAGGTTCTGCAAATTGATGGGTCCCATCTTAGCTTTTGCCACTCCGTGTCTGCTACAGGCTGAGGCTTCCTGTGCCTCACATCATTTTTATCACTGTGTTTTCCTGCTCACATATATTTTCCAAAATCTCTCATCTGTTGATGGTCTGTCCGGCATACCTTATGGTATCACTTACTTTTTATTCCTGTACTCTCATTTTAGTAGTTCTTAAAAGAAGTAGAAGCATGTATGGTCTATCTCTCATCTTGAACTAGAAGTCATTGAATGTTTGTAAGCAGAAAAATGACTAGATCAAATGTCATTTTACAAAGGTCACTCTAGCTATAGTTTGAAGTATAGCAGCATAAATGAACAGACTAGGTTTTCCTGGGAGTAATTTGGTGATGCTTCTAACACCTAGTACATAATATAAGTAATAAATTATTTATTAAAATAATGACCTAAATAGTATATTTTTATATATAAATAGATCAATATTTAGTGAAAATATAAATTTAAATATATTTATTGTCATATTATACAAGCATAAAATATTAAGGGATTATATTTATATATTATCCCCATGCCAAAACAATTTATTCAGAAATTGTTGCATCTCTACTTACTCTAGCAGTACTTTCTATTTATTGTTGAATACCAACCTCTCTTATAGTAGAATATAAATGTGATTTTACATAGAATATCAATAAATGAGTCCTAAACCAGCCTTTGACTTCTAGAAGCTTATAATCATTTATTTGCAGGATTTTAAAATGACACAGCTGTGAAGATCAAAATACTATCTCTTACAGTGGCAATGATGATTAAATGAGATGAAATATATGATTTCATTTTCCCCTTTTTTCTTTTTACTGTGAGCCCATTTTTAAACCATCTCTAGAATATCTCCATTACTGGAATCAATTTGGTAATCCAAATCCCCTAATCTGTATCTGTCTGAAAATATTGGTGCTTTAAAGGGGACTGTTGCCAACTTATGGAATATATATGTATATAAATACATATAAAAAGTGTTCTTCCTGCTTTCTTCAGCTCTTTTGTGTACTTAATTAAAAAATACTAGTAAGCATTAGTGCTGTTAAAGAAATATACATTGATTATTGCTAAATCTTTATACTATGAATAAATTTCTTTATCAAAGTTATATATCTATAAATTCTAGTCACTTAAAGTGACTAGTGCAGTTTTTTTAGTATTTCCCGTCTTAATTATTATGCTGTCGTGTGATATCTCTTTCATCTTATTGACTAGATTAAGGAAAATGCACTTACACAAGTTGCTTTCATTTGAATCTCCCTTAGAAAGAACTACACATGTATAAAAACTATAAGTGGTGGCAGAGGTTTATTATAGACTATTAGGGTCTCTCATTTGCTTCCTATCTTTCACGTAACCTGGGAAAGGAAAAGGGGGGAATTTTAAATCCATAAACTAATAAATTCAGTAGATTTCAAGAAAAATAATAAAAACTACAATAAAGACGATTCCAGATTCCAAATATCTTCAACTGTGTGATTATGGATTAAAGATACTGCAAAACCATTATGCGTTTTTCATAACTAAAATATATTGTCCACCTTTCATGTTTCCTTATATAAGTAAAAAGATTGTAATTTCAAATATCATTATAATACCTATTTGTTGCCTTTAATGTAAGTGGGAATTTTCAACATGTTCTTGTCTCTTTCTGAGTGTTCAATGCGTACGTACACACACACACACACACACACACACGCACACATACAGTGTGGACATGCACACACACAACTGAGGGAGTAGTAAAAACAAAAGGTATTTATTAAGTAAATAACACTCCTCAGAGGTTTTATTCAGCTTAAATAATAGATCAGAAGTTCATTTTTTAGGGCACTAGCTTCTATTTTACATGGGAATTATTTTTAAATCCATATGATACTATTTTTTTTCATAATTTGGTAGTGCTACAAAAATCTTCCCGCTTGCTTTTTTTCTGTTCACAGTATTCAGAGTGGTCCATGTGACCTAGATATTGGAAACTGAAGTGGAGTGTGCTGCATTGCTGATATTTACTGTGAAACCTTGGCAACATTCTGCTTCCACGGGCTAGAATTACAGGGTGCACGCTGTTTCATATTGCTGGTATTTTAAAAAGGTCTCTGAAAGTCGGCACAATCATTTCTAAAGCTGACATTAAAATATTGTTTTAAAATATTCAAATAATAAAAGAGAATGCATTTGTATTCCAGTTAAAAATACACACATAATCACTGTTCATTTTAAAGTTTTAAATCTGCTAGGTAAGACTCATTATGGATCTTTTCCCCATGATTTACCTTGTGTTTAGAATAACAGTAATCTACTTATTTTGAAATCCAACCCAATATGGTGCAGTTAGTCCTTTGCTATTTCCTAATTTTGGGTGAACTCTGTTAAATTAATTGAAAAATAAAATAGTATTTAGAATCTTCAGTATAAAATTAGGCTCATTAAGAGAAGTTATTTTATCATCTGTCAGATTAATGTAGAGCATCTCTTCCAAGAAATCAGGTTTTGCATTCAGGAAGCCATGTTCTCCCAGCATGGAAAGCTGTTTCACCCTTTAATACTTTTGTGTAAAAAATAAAACCTGGAAAGGAAAGCACTGAATGAGTTAAATCATCTGAACAGTGACTAACTTTCAAGTCATATTTGTACTGAAAGGACCTGATTTGTTTTCTCTTTACTCATTGTAAAAATATTGAACAAAAGAAGAAATAACTGATTACATCACAATTCTCAGCTAAGAAAATTAAAGCACAGATGTGCTAAAGATCAGCTATATAGTTTTATTTGTCTTCTTGATTATGGAAAGATTAGCTTACCAAAATAATTCACAGGTTTCTTTATGTAGTCAGGGAAAGCTACCAAGCACCAAGGCAGATAACCAGAATCCATATTGAGAAGTCTAAGACCGTAAACTGGAAATTGGGTGTGTAGAATCCAATCTGAAGTACAAGGAGAGGCAGACATAAGTAAGGAGTACCACCAGGTTAGGCAGAAGCTGGGCAGAATATGATGCAATAAACAAATAAACAATAAGCAAATACACGAGAGTGGCCCAGAACCAGAGCTCTAATAGAAAGTAAGGGCAAGAACATTTTAATACCTTTTTGGAAATTGGAGATAGGAAGCATATCTGGACTAGAAACTTCTTTTAATTTAACAGTCATCTAGCTCTGATTTGTCTCAACTCCTGGATAAATTTTCTCTTCCTTTTTTCCAAACCATTATTTTTCTTTCATAGAACAGTCTTCTAAAAGCTGTATAATGAAGGCTGGGAAAAAACATCAGTTGTCAAGTAAATCTGGAAAATTAAAACACACACATACACATACACATACATTCTTCATATTTTTCTTTCTTGAAGCTTCACAATGCACTTAATCTTATTGTGTAAAAGTTTCTTATCAGTCCAAGAAAAAAGAAATCTGTAAACCCAAGATTTGCTAAACTTGTTAGACCTGGAACACTATTTTACATCACATCAAATCCCACCCTTTGGAGCTATGTTCTCCAGGACAGCAGTTTGGGAAACTAACTAGCCTTTTTTATGAGTACTTCAGTAAACTGTTGGCAAAGCCATTTTTAAAAGGTAAGGTATATGCTGAATAAATGAATGATTTTGTCAGTATTTGCTAACATACCTGTTTCAACTTTGCACAGGATCCAGTCTTTGATATAGGAAGGGCTCACATTATTTGTATAGTCAAACAAATAGGAAATCACCATAGCTACTCGTTTTTAAAGGTCACTTAGTTTGTTGAGTTATATAAGCTAGACTCCACAACACAGAACCACTAATCCTACATTTTGGGCAGCAGTCACTAGACATTAATAAGAGCCCCAAATCATGTTTCACAACAATTGTATTGTGCTGTTAGTAATTTCTTATAAAGAAGACTCCAACTAAAAGGCTCCTGAAGTGATCTTGTCTCACCAAGACACACAGAATGGCCAGTAGCTAGGAGATTTGTACTTTCTGTTCTGAATCTGCCAGCAGCTGTCTATGAGACATTATAGACATTATCTGAAAAATGAGGAGATTACCACTTCCCAGCTTGATGTTAAAAATGAATTTCTAAAAAATTCTAAGTTCTGTGCTCATTCTATATCCAATATTAATGTGAATTTCCAAAAGATGGATGTAGTATTGAAAGTTTCTCTGTTACCTTGTATTTTAAATGATCCTCCAAACATAGATTGGGAAATACAGGACTAAATATATTCCAAAATTTCTTGTAATTCTGAAATGTTATATTCAATGATTTTAAGTTATCTATTTACATTTTTCTCCTTGCAAAAAAAGAGGATTATATATTTATAAGCAAAGAAAAATGTCTTAGGTTGCAGAATTGTCTTATAACAACTCCACATTTAATTAAATCTATTTAATTAAAAATCATATATGCATGATTTTAGAGTATTTAGAGTTAAAAAATTTTATCTAGTGTTGGTCTTTATGGTTTCTAGATAAAATACTCTAAATCATGCAAATGTTAGTTTTTACTTTAAAAATTTGCATGTTATGACTCAAAGGAAATAACAGCTAAAGAAGAAATAGTTTTTCCAAAATAGGAGCAGTGTTGGGTTATGTCACTTGATTTAGTGTCATGTGTCATTGCATATTCTTCTAAAACATTTCAGAATGTGACACTGTAGTAACTTTCTGTTATAAAAAAGCAAAAATAATGGAAGGATATTTTATTTCTTTGGTGGTAGAGTAGAACACAGAATGATTCAGGTTTTCTTAAGGAAAATTTACTTGCAAAAATTATTTGGGGTAGGAGACCTTTTGAAGAGATTCTCACTGACAAAATTTGGGACAATATGAACAAAAGCTTTTCCTTAAGTTAGAATGACAGCTAAAACAAGAAACAATGCAGTTAGAAAACCATCAGTGGTATGCTAAAATTAATGAGTAAAATTATACAGAAAATATTTTCAAAATCTTTCCCCATGTACAACTTTTTAATTACAAAGGAAAGAAAGGAAAGTAATTTGGCAGTGGAGAAACTGATGGATATCACGTTGAAAAACTGATCAAATATAACACTGCCAATATTATATTATACTGACATTTCATGTGCCTCCTGATGTAATGCACTTGAACAGCACACAACTTTGCCTCTGTAGTATTCCCACCAAAATGCATAATACAAAGCTAATCATGAGGAAATTCAGGAAAAAAATGAAGGACATTTAACAAAATAACTGGCCTGCATTCTTCAAAATAGATTCAATAGGTTCAAGGGATTAGATCTGATAGACAGAGTGCCTGAAGAACTGTGGACAGAGGTTTGTGACATTGTACAGGAGGCAGGAAACAAGACTATCCGCAAGGAAAAGAAATGTAAAAAGGCAGAATGGTTTTCTGAAGAGGCCTTACAAATAGCTGTGAATAGAGAAGAAGTGAAGGCAAAGGAGAAAAGGAAAGATATTCCCATTAGAATACATAGTTCCAGAGTATGGCAAGGAGGGATAAGAAAGCCTTCCTCAGTGATCAGTGCAAAGAAGTAGAGGAAAACAATAGAATAGGAAAGACTAGAGATCTCTTCAAGAAAATCAGAGATACCAAGGGAACATTTCATTAAAAGATGGGCACAATAAAGGACAAAAATGGTATGGACCTAAAAGAAGCAGAAGATATTAAGAGGTGGCAAGAAATACACAGAAGAACTATGTAAAAAACATCTTCATGACCCAGATAACTACCATGGTGTGATCACTCACCCCGAGCCAGATATCCTGGAATGTGAAGTCAAGTGGGCCTTAGGAAGCATCACTACGAACAAAGCTAGTGTAAGTGATGGAATTCCAGTTGATCTATTTCAAATCCGAAAACATTTTGCTGTGAAAGTGCTGCACTCAATATGCCAGCAAATCTGGAAAATTCAGCAGTGGCCACAGGACTGGAAAAGGTCCATTTTCACTCCAATCCCAAAGAAAGGCAATGCCAAAGAATATTCATACTACTGCACAATTGGACTCATCTCACACGCCAGCAAAGTAATGCTCAAAATTCTCTAAGCCAGGCACCAACAGTACATGACCTGAAAACTTCCAGATGTTCAAGCTGCATTTAGAAAAGGCAGAGGAACCAGAGATCAAATTGCCAATATCCATTGGATCATTGAAAAAGCATGAGAGTTCCAGAAAATCATCTATTTCTGCTTTACTGACGATGCCAAAGCCTTTGACTGTATGGACCACAACAAACTGGAAAATTCTGAAAGAGATGGGAATACCAGACCACCTGACCTGCCTCTTGAGAAATCTGTATGCAGGTCAGGAAGCAACAGTTGAAACTGGACATGGAACAACAGACTGGTTCCAAATAAGGAAAAGGAGTACGTCAAGGCTGTTTATTGTCACCTTGCTTATTTAACTTCTATGCAGAGTACATCATGAGAAACGCTGGGCTGGAAGAAGCACAAGCTGGAATCAGGATTGCCAGAAGAAATATCAATAACCTCAGATACGCAGATGACACCATCCTTATGGCAGAAAGCAAAGAAGAACTAAAGAGCCTCTTGATGAAAGTGAGAGAGGAGAGTGAAAAAGTTGGCTTAAAACTCAACACTCAGAAAACTAAGATCATGGCATCTGGTCCCATCATTTCATGGCAAATAGATGAGAAAACAGTGAGTGACTTTACTTTTTTGGGCTCCAAAGTCACTGCAGATAATGACTGCAGCCATGAAATTAAAAGACACTTGCTCCTTGGAAGAGAAGTTATGACCACCCTAGACAGCATATCAAAAAGCAAAGACATTACTTTACCAACAAAGGTCTGTCCAGTCAAAGCTATGGTTTTTCCAATAGTCATGTATGGATGGGAGATTTGGACTATAAAGGAAGCTGATGCTTTTGAACTGTGGTGTTGGAGAAGAATCTTCAGAGTCCCTTGTACTGCAAGGAGATCCAACCAGTCCATCCTAAAGGAAATCAGTCCTGAATGTTCACTGGAAGGACTGATGTTGAACCTGAAACTCCAATACTTTGACCACCTGATGCAAACAGCTGACTCATTGGAAAAGACCCCGATGCTGGGAAAGATTGAAGGTGAGAGGAGAAGGAAACGACAGAGGATGAGATGGTTGGATGTCACCACTGACTCAATGGATATGAGTTTGGGTAAGATCCAAGAGTTGGTGATGGACAGGGAAGCCTGGTGTGCTGCAGTCCGTGGGGTCGCAAAGATTTGGACACGACTGAGCGACTGAACTGAATTCTTCACAAATGTCCAGATCAGGAAAGACAAAGAAAGGCCAAATAGAAGATCCATTTTAAAGGACACTAAAGAGTCTTCCCTGATGGCGCAGACAGTAAAGAATCTGCCTGCCATACAGGAGACCTAGGTTCAATCCCTGGGTTGGGAAGATCCCTTGGAAAAGAAATGGCTGCACATTCCAGTATTCTTGCCTGGAGAATTCCATGGACTGAGGAGTCTGGCAGGCTACAGTTCATGAGGTCGCAAAGAGTTGGACACGGCTGAGTGACTGAACTGAACTGATGCTGCTGCTGCTGCTGAGTCGCTTCAGTCGTGTCTGACTCTTAGTGACCCCATGGGCTGCAGCCCACCAGGCTCCTCCGTCCATGGGATTTTCCAGGCAAGAGGACTGGAGTGGGGTGCCATTGCCTCCTCCAGGATCCATAAGCTATATAGTCTTTATACACAAATCAATATTGGGAGTTTTTTTCAGAAGTTAAATGCAGCTTTTTGGCTAACATCAGAGTTGGCAAGTCAGAGTAAAATCCAGAGGACTGAATTGTTTTATGGTTTAATTTTTTAAGATATTTTCCATTTAATAGATAATCAGAAGACAAAGACTATAATAGATTCAGAGAACAGCTGGTATAATTCTTGAATCCAAGAGTCTAAACCAAAAACAAATGTTTAAGAGAGGTTAACTAAGAGGGACCAAATTATATGTGAATATATGAATATGTTTTAAGCAGGATTTTTAAATTATCTTGATGCTTCTGTGTAATGATTTTTTTTTTCTGGCCATGCCATGCAACATGTGGAATGTTAGTTCCTGACCAGGGATTGAACCCATGTCCCCTTGCTGTGGAAGCACAAAGTCTTAACCTCTGTACTGCCAGGGACCTCACAGGAAAAAATATTCTTAACATTATAAATATTAAGAGAGATGAAGGATTTTTTTCCTCACAGAAAATTTAATAGCTTTCTCAGAAATGTAAATGTATAAGCATTTCAGCAAATTATTTTTTTCTATTGAATCTTTTTTTAATTCCACCAAGAATTTTATAGTTTACATTCAAAATGTATTGAATAAATATGTCCATAATATTCTTGCCCTTTTAACAACCATATAACTTCTCTAAGAAATTTGTCCATGTCATCATGTAAAATTATTTAGAGAATTAAATCTTGGCACTCTTATCTACATAAGGAGGGATTCAGCACCAGTGTTGACCTACTTTTTTTTCTCATTCAGATTTTTTTAACAAGAGAATAACTGTCTCACACCAAGATTTGAAGCCAGAATTTTATTGTAATATATTAAAGAAGAGAAACTCATTTTTCTTGTGTTTCTTTAATCTGGATATCAGGTTATACTCTGTCAACAGCTACCAGATGGAGAGAAAAAAAAAATACTCTAGGAAGCTAGGCTATAAATACTAGGTTAATTCCAGAACTTCAAGATTTTCAAAATTTTGCTAAAGCTTCTCTAAACTGTCTGATCTTTTAGTAGGAAAATCATAGTTTAGAGTGGGAAAGAAAGGTATAGAATCTGAGGTTGATGTCTATATACTTCAGATGGTTTCATCATCCTTTTACTTTCTGTTAAAGCCATTTTTGGTTCTCTGATCTCCTCACTGGTTGGGTGGGT
This sequence comes from Odocoileus virginianus, assembly GCF_023699985.2. Classification (NCBI taxonomy): domain Eukaryota; kingdom Metazoa; phylum Chordata; class Mammalia; order Artiodactyla; family Cervidae; genus Odocoileus; species Odocoileus virginianus. Next base: position 38,656,048 of record NC_069686.1, on the reverse strand, counting down.
TCAAAGAAATAGTTCAATTGAGAATAGAAAAGTAATATTCCCCCATAATACCAGTGTTGTGATTCTTTTATACATCTAATGGCCTTCCCATTTAAAAAAGTCAATGCGTTAAATTTACCCTTATTGTCAGTGATTGAACACGCAGTTGGAAAAGCTGCTTTGGCATTCATTCATTCCTTGAGTATAATTCATGCACATGTGTGTCAGGTTCTGTAGTTGGATTAACACTGCAGACATAGGAGATATAGTTCACATTCTCTTGTTGCTTCAGACAAGCAGATTGAACCATAACAATGTGTATAATAAATGTGATAAAGTAAGCACGATGTGTTATGTAATTATATAATAATAGCCCCTAACCCACACTGGTATTTGTGAAAGTCAGTGATTTTGACTACCAAAGATGGGCTTAGTAAAATATGAAGTGAATTTCATATCACGTCAGCCTTTTTCAAGATAAACATTAGTCTTACTAACATTGCCAATTTATTGAATGTCTATGATATGTTAAATGTTACAGTAAATACAATCTATCATCTGCATTAGATATCTTAAATAATAATATTGAGGATTTTTCCCTAGGAAAACATTTGTTTTATTCCTTCTGCTTATGGGACTCTCTATGGTTAGCTTGTATACACCACTTCATACCACAAAACTCACATGTATCATAGGCTTTCAGAGGTACCCATGGGAAACTATGTATTCATTAGTAAAAATTCATCCTTTATTGCTGTAAACCCAACTCAAACTCATGTCCTACCAGTGATTGTTGGATCATTCATCCTTATGTGTGAAGAACAGTAAATCTTGATTACACTGTGAGCCCTCACTAGTAGGAAAAATATTGTGACGTAGTGTTTCTGAAAAGTAGTAGTAACAAATTTCAAGAAACAACCTTGAACAGAGAGGGAAACTTCCAAATACAAGAAAAAGATAATACAGAATTTAAGATGAAAGATAAGAAAGTGGGAAAGGTTAGCAAAGATGACATGAGTTTTAGTGAAATAAGGTAAATGGGAAAAAATGTAGTGGGCTGAAGAAGTTTGAGGAGTTTAATAGTTAAATATCAAGCAGAAGGACTTAATGGAAAGTCACTTATACTTGAAGTTGGGATGTTGGGCAGTCTTTGTTATTTTCTAATTCTGTCTGTGACCTTCACTAACTCTGCTTGCACAGTAACTGAGGAAAACTAAGTCTTTGATCAGTTGTCCTAATTAGCTCTCTTTAGTGTAAAGGAAACCTATATCATCTTTAGTTGCATACTGGAATAAACCATAGTTTAGTTGTATATAATTATCTAATTTTTAAAAGAATTATGTGTTGATATGGCTACAAAATAAATTTTTAACTTTGTTAAGAAAAGGCTTTAGTGGAAAATGACAAATTAGTTCTATAATATCACAGGAAAGCAAGCAGGCCTAATTTGTGATAAGTTCAACTACACAAAGTTTTCAGGAAGCAGAGAGAATATCTTTGAGAAGATTTTGTTTATTTATTTTTTACTTACACTCATGATCTTGGTAGATCTCAGTCATTTGGGGAATAATACCTCTTGTTCAATGATACCATTTCATTACAGTGACAATAACCAAGATTATGACCTAGAACAATAATGAGTCTTACTAATTTCTAATATGGGGCAAAATAAAAACATGTTCATCTGTATTTGCTATTGAAAGTAGAAGTTTTACAAATACTGTTTTTGCTTTCACTTATCATATATTGCATCTATTCTTTTCAATAATTGATAAATTATTGTTAAAAACTTTCTGGGCAAAAGTATGCTGGAACCTTTAGGATTTTGAAAATTTCAAACTGACGGTATCGATATAACATAAATGTTGATAATAGCCTAAATTTTATTTGTTTGTTTATTTTTGTCTTTGTTGATGTGCCTGGGCTTTCTCTAGTTGTGGCAAGTTGGGGCTACTCTTCCTTCCCGTTCACTGGCTTCCCATTGCGCTGGCTTCTCTTGTTGTCAATCATGGGCTCTAGAGCACACAGGCTTCACTGGTTGTAGCATGCAGGCTGAGTAGTTGTGGGTTGAACTTACTTTGTCTGGCCACAGCATGTGGAATCTTCCCAAGTCAGGGATTGAACCCACGTCCCCAGCATTGGCAGGCAGATTCTTAACCACTGGACCACCAGGGACATCCTGGCTTAAATTTTAAAATGAACAAGCTTCTGTCTACCTGCAAGTCCACTTTTTAGGAAACTGTGAAACCAATTAAACTTATTGAAAAATCCCCAATTAAAACATGAACCAAGTAAAATGCACTCGGTAGACATCAGGTGACTATAATCCTTTTTTTCATATTTACCAATTAGAATTATTCTTAAAACTGTAACATAGGCTTTGTGTCTTTCCTTCACACTCTCCTTTTTCAGAGCGTTCATTGTACATGTTGAATCTAGGCTTACCTGATGAGATTACTAATATAATATACTGAGATATCTGATAGGGTCAGAGTGACTTACCAGATGCCGATTTGCCACACGTAAAATGTTGCAAAGCTTAGAACATGGCACACAGGCCTATCTACTTGTTCCAGACTAAAAACGTATCTTTGTATATGTGTGTATACACGTGTATGCCCATGTGTTCCTTTATTGCAAAAATAGAGGGTAGAACCATTCTGAATATATATGTAGTGTTTAACAATTTTCAGTCATCATACTGTCTTTTACAATGTAAAAGACTCTTGAGCAGCACTACGCAATATAAGACCAGGTTCTATTATTTCTTGATATGGGTTTAAAGAATCCTAGTTCCTTACTTCTTTTTTAACCTCGGTAAATTTCTTTGTTAACCGGTGCTTGTTGAACACTTTCTAAGTGTAACCTAAAGTTTAAATAAGTGACATTAAAGAGAAGAAAACGAAACCGGGGCTCCTGTTGATCTTCTGTTGAAGTGTTTTCTCATAGTAGGAGCACCAGCAGGTGACCACTCTGCTCCCTTGCCCTGGGGTTGAGGTACCTCCTCTCAAGAGTCTGGGATACAAAAGAAGATGATCTTTCAGAGAGATGTGCAAATTGGTGCAGCAGATACAAAATAATAATAATACAGATTATATTGTCCTCCTGAGTGGTCATATCTAGCCTCATTTCAATCACAAATGCATGTCACTATTCTTATATTTAAGAGCATTTCTTTCTTTTACTCCTAAATGTGCTTTTTTCTTAACATTAGAAAATAATATTGTTTTAAATACTTGATCATTATTGCAGCATAATTGATTTTATTTTGAATTCAAATTAACTTCTTAGCTAACATTATTTAGTGCCTGTGGTATACAAATATTATATTAAATATAGATCCTGAATGCCACATCCCTGGCCTTTTATTTTAGCATCCTTTCCAAAGTATAATGTTGCTGTTCATTTGCTCAGTCATGTCCAACTGCAGCACGCCAGACTTCCTTGTCCTTCACTATCTCCTAGAGTTTGCTCAGATTCATGTCCATTAAGTCAGTGATGCCATCCAACTATCTCATCCTTTGTCATCCCCTTCTCTTTCTGCCCTCAATCTTTCCTGGCATCAGGGTCTTTTTCAATGAGTTGGCTCTTCACTTCAGGTGGCCAAAGTATTTGAGTTTCAGCTTCAGCATCAGTCTTTCCAATGAATATTCAGGACTGGTTTCCTTTAGGATGGACTGGTTGGATCTCCTTGCTGTCCAAGGGACTCTCAAGAGTCTTCTCCAGCCCACAATTCAAAACCATCAATTCTTCAGCGCTCAGCCTTCTTTATGGTCCAACTCTCACATCCGTACATGACTATTGGAAAAACCATAACTTTGACTATATGGAACTTTGTCAGCAAAGTGATGTCGCTGCTTTTTAATATGCTGCCTAGCTTTGTCATAGTTTTTCTTCCAAGGAGCAAGCGTCTTTTAAGTATCATAGTGTAATTAATAAAAGGTCTATAAGCACCAGCTCCAGAATACCATGTTTTAATAGCATATCAGGTCTGTTACTGAATCTTTATTAGTAACAAGATTTTAAGGAAGAAATATTTTTAAATCATATGTTTTTGTATCAGTCAAGATTCTTTATTACAAATATTAGTAATTAATCATTTCTGACAAGTTTCACATTAAAGGAAACATTAAAAGGTATTAATTTTAATTATATTTTGTTTACATATTTCTAATTATTATTTATGTTATTATGTAACTTATAAATATAAAATATATGTTATATAATAACATTTATTATATTTAATATATAATTAATTATATTATTTAATTATAATTATTAAGTAGATATTTTATATTTATATAAATTTAATTATAATTAAATAAGGAGCTAACAGACTCCATTAGGACCAGAGAGCTGGCTCTGAAGTTTATAACATTATCTAAGCATCTTCTAGGAGCTCCTCTAGCAAACAAAATAGAAAACACTCTTTCCAGTGGCTCCCAGCACTTATGATGCATTCATCTAAACACCACTATTATCCCCGAAGAACCTCATGTTTCCACCACCAAATCAAGTTTTCCAAGAAGAGTTGCATCCTCTGGCTGTTTGCTCTCAATTTCAAATCACACTCTGAATTTGATTGCTGGGACCAAAGACACTTGCCTAGCTGCAAGACAGTCTTAGAATACTAGTTTTCCAGTCTCTGCCTTGAGAAGATTGGAATCATGTTGTAGAAAGTTAACCAGAGATAAAGTGTTCAAAACTTTCTGGCAGCCAAGGTGACCTGCCCATAGATGACAGTGAACTAGATCAATTTTCATCTTAAATCTTCATTGTAGCATTTACAATCTTTAGGGTCAGATATAGGTCATTGTCTTTGTGTAGTAAATGTATCCCAATTTCTACCTTCAATAAGCAATAAGTTATTTTCCCAGTAAATCACTTCCACCAGATATTTTTAAAATATTTGTGTATTTATTAGGCTGCATCATCTTAGTTGTAGCATGCCAGATCTTTGTTGTGCCGTGTGGGATCTTTCAGGGCAGAACATGGATTCTCTAGTTGTGATGCATGTGCTCATTAGTTGTGGCCCACCAGCTTCTAGTTGCTCTGTGGCATGTGGGTTCTTAGTTCCCTAACCAGGGGTCAAACCTGTGTCCCTGGCATTGCAAGGCAGATTCTTAGCCACTGTTGGTGGTGGTTTAGTTGCTAGGTCGTGTCTGACTCGTACGACCCCATGGACTGTAGCCCACCAGGCTCCTCTGTCCATGGGGATTTCCTGTGCAAGAATACTGGAGTGGGTCGCTGTTTCCTTCTCCAGGGAATCTTCCCAGCCCTGGAATTGAACCTGGATCTCCTGCAATGCAGGCAGATTCTTTACTGACTGAGCCACTGGAGAAGTCCCTTAAACATTGAGCCATCAGAGAAGTCCCCCACCAAATATTAACTCCTCTAAGCATCATTCATTCTTGAACTGAAGGAAAAGAGCACGTCTGTGGTTGTAAGACAAGATTTCTCATCCTCAGCACTATTGACATTTTGGAGTGGATAATTTCTTGTTGTTGGGAGCTTTCCTGGAGTGCCTTCTATGATTTCAGTAGTATCTTTGACCTTTACCCAAGTAGCATAGGTACAAATAGCATATATGTGTACACACACACAAACACACGTGCGCACATACACATATACACCCATAAAGATAATTAAGATGTCTTTGGACATTGACAGATGTCACTTGTACTACAAAATCGCTGCCAGTTGGATCCACTGTGATAACAACCATGTTTTTACTTAGTGGACAGCTTACACAAATAAACAGGAGCCACGTTTGACTACTCTGGGTTTCTTACAGTCTTAGCATTGATGTTGTAATTATTTGTCTCTCAGTGCTTCCCCTAAATTCTTTTCATCAAAATGTAAGGAACTGCATCAATCTAGAAAGGAGATTAAGAAATTCTCTCTTCTGTGTAGCTTTCTCCAATACTTCTCTTTTACTTTGTCATCTGTCTCTTCTGCACAATGTAAATACTCTACATCCTCTCCCTTCTTCAAGGGTATTCTTGACAGTAGGTACCTCCAGGAAGGAAGGGAGAAGGAAAGTTAGTTCATATTTTCAATTTAAACTTGTGCTCCAGAAGTTTGGTTAATTGAGTGACTACACATTTCTTAAGTTTATCATGGGAACGAATAAAATACAAGTATCCATTTTGTCAGTACATTAAATTTACTTGAAAAAATGTTCCCAGAATACAGAGTTTAGCTATTATGTAGTCAAGATTTGCTATTGAGCCTGGAAGCCCTCTTTAAAAGCCTTTGTATATTCCCTTTTGTAATTCAGAGCATATGCAAGGAAATATAGATAAGCCATATAAATTGCCTTTTTCTTTTCATGCTGACTGCAGTATTCATTACTTTATGTATATTTTCACTCCTTAAAAAAGTTTATATGAGAAAAATGGTTTTTTATATTAATCCTTAACTATTCAAGCAAAGATAAAAAGTAAAAAAAAAAATCAGTTTAATGACATTTGGTTTCCTGATAAATTTCATGAAACATATTGCTACTTTTTCAAATTAACCTCCAAAATTGCTAACCTGTTTTAAAAGTTTAGGAGCATGCCTTTCCAGAATTGAAAAGTAGCATGTAATTTCCTTATTTTAAGCATTTCTTTTACTGCTTAATAAGTTATAGCTTTGCAAGTTATGAGAGCATGATTAAATTTATTTTTGTATTGCTGCTAAATAGAATAAATAATTCAACTTTTTATCAGAATAATTTCAGTTTTTATATTGTATCATAAATAGCTCATCAGCTGTGTTAAAAGATTTTTTCACCTTACCAGAAATACTTAAGGTTTTCCTATTATTAAAAAGAAATGTTTATCTCATTCCATCTTGAAATAACCCACTAATTCTAAAAAATGCATTTTTATTTATTAATTTTAGCTAGCTTTATCTGAATTATCTCCAAAGTGTCCATTATTATAATTAAACTCACTTAGAATTTGTTATAGCTTAGATATATTTTAATAGTATATATAGGAAAAGTACTTATTTACAAATGTGAAATTAGGTAATCACAAACATATAATTTTTTGCTATCCATTGACCTATTTGGAAAGCAACAAATATTTTGTGGATTACATCTTCCTATTTTTAATATTAGTGAGATTAGTAGTTCACATAAAATATGAAATAAAAATAATTTGGAGAGATTAAGGTACATCATTAAAATAAAATTTAAGAAATTGCTATTCATATTTTATTATTTATGGTTAAAATGAAAGGAGATATTTAATTGGAAATAAAATATAATAATAATTGAAAGAAGAAAAGTAATATATTCTTGCTCAAGTCTGAATTACCATTAAATTTTTTTAGAAACTATTGTCTTTATTATAAAAATAATGCTATTTTGAAAATAGAGGAGTAAGTAGAAAATCAGAATACAAACATCCATTTTTTAGCAGTGTTACAGATTGTTCTGAAGGACTGTCTTATTTCTAAACAACCAAATCTTGCATAAAACCTAATATTGTGTCATTGTTAGATTCCATAGGTTGAAGTAAAATTTCAACAGGCAGGGAAAGCAAAAACTTGGACTGAAACTGAAACTGAAGCATGACCCACAAACATACAAGACAAGGATGTTGTCTTAATGGCAAATGAAACCAAAAAACACTTAATCCAGGAAGAAACCTGTAGGCCAACAACAAGATAAGAAACTGAAGGAGATTATGCTCACTTAAAACTCCCAAGTGGGCTTTTTTCCCCTCCTGTTTTGTTTCAAATTATGTCAACCATATATGAGTTCATAATCAAAGTTCAGCAAACACATAAAGAAATAACCCACCATTAGTGAGATTTAGCAGTATTGAACTAAAAAAAAAAAAAAAAAAAGACTGCCAGTTGTTTCTCCAGAAAACACACACACACACACACAAACAAAAAAATGTTAATTTAAGATCAGCAGAGAAATGCAGTTTGGACTCTGCAACCATGGTGAGCCACATGCAAGTCTCCACAAAGCAAGAGAAGGAAAACTAAGTCCTCCGTGGAGGGGGAAAGGACCTTAGGAGGGCTACAGTAAACTAAGAATTTATGATTGGTGGAGTTGTTGCCAGGAAAGAAGAGTTCTCTTGGATTCTGCTGTCATCTCAGAGCATGAGGGCTCCCTCTTCTGGCATCCTAGCTCCATTTAATCTAGGCTTCTGTTTATTAATTTTTACAGTAGAAATGGCAGATTACAAATTTAGACCCTAAGGACTGCAGATATTGAAATTATCAGGTATAGAATATTAAAAGCAAATCTGAAATCCTTTTTAAAAAATAATCCTACAGAATTGAACTTACAAGTGGAAAATGTAATCATTGAAGTGAAAAAGAAATCCTCAATGGATAGGTGTATTAGTATCTAGTCAGGGAAATAAAAGCCATTCTAATTATTTTGTGGGCTTCCCAGATGACTCAGTGGTAAAAAAAAAAAAAAAAAAAATCTCCTGCCAATTCAAGAGAACAGGAGATGCGAGTTCAATCCCTGGGTGCAGAAGATCCCCTGGAAAAGGGAATGGCAACCCACTCTTGTTTCCAACGTTCTGTGCTCTCCTTTGTACTGTATGGGGTGAGGAGTTGAATACACCTGGTTCACCTGACTAAGTTTCTTATTAAATTCTTCCAATAAAAGGCACCAGTTGCAGACTATAAAGAAAGAGTAGCTATTTGGCCAATAGGGAAAAGGTGATTCTGAACCTAACACTTTGGGAAGGGGAAGTGATTTTTTGATAATTCTGGCCATAGTTGAGGTAACACAACTTGGTGGACCCAAAAGTGACTGCAGCAGCAGCTCAGTGAGTCTAGGATTACAGACTCCAAACAGGAACTGCTAAGAGCTTCTGAGCTCTGGCTACTACTCCTGTTTCTTTTTTATTTGATCTGCCATTTATTCTTTGTTTTTCTGGTCCTTTCTAAAAACCAATGTAACCAATTCCCTGTATTAAATTGTCTGCGTATAAAATAACTGTGCTCAGTCACTCAGTTGTGTTTGACTCTTTGCAACCCCACAGACTGTAGCCCACCAAGCTCCTTTGTCCATGGAATTTCCAGGCACAGAACATTGGAAACAAGAGGACTTCAAGAGTCAACAGACCCTGGTGGCTCAGTGGTAAAGAATCACCTACCAGTGCAGGAAACACAGGTTTGATCCCTGGTCCAGGAAGATCCCACATGCTGTGGAACAGCTAAGCCCATGTCCCACAACTATTGAGCCTGTTCTTCAAAGCCCAGGAACCACAACTGCTGAGCCCATGCACCACAGGTTCTGAAGCCCACACACCCTAAAGCCCATACTCTGCAATGAGAGAAGCCACCATGATGAGAAGCCCATGCACTGCAACTAGAGCGCAGCCCCCACTGACTACAGCGAGAACAAAGCCCACCCAGCAATTTAGACCCAACAGAGCCAAAAATTTAAAATATAAGTAAATAGTCAGTAAACAAATTGTTGGCGGAATGGGTTATGCATGTTTGAACACAGCTGAAGGGAGAATTGGTGGATTAGATGAGATGTTTTAAGATGACAGACTACATGAGAAAAGCAAATACATAAAAAACATGAAATAGAGGCAGCGATTTGGAGGCTTAAATGGACAATGTGAAGACTAATCAAAGTCTCCCACAGAGAAAATAGAGGAAATGAAGGTCAGACAATATTTGAAGAGCTAATAACTGATAATTTTTCAGAAATGGTGAAGAATAGAGTCTACAAATAGCAGAAGCACAAAATATAACAGGCAAGAAAAATAAAAAGAAATCCATACCTTGAGACTGTATGTTAAAACTGTAAGATATCAAAGGCAAGAAAAGATACTAAAAGCAGCCTGGAGGGATAAAAACACATCACCTGAAAAGAAACAATGAAAGGGACAACAGACCCCTCAGAAGAAACAATGGAAGCTAGAAATCAGTGGAGTAGCTTTAAAGTGCTGAAAGGAAATACTTGTCAATCTAAAATTGTGTGCCTAACAAAACTTTTTTTCAAGCCAAAGTTCTTAAAAAAAATAAGGTAGAAAACTAAAGGTAGAGTTGACCACCAACAGACATAAACTAAAGAAACTTCTAAAAGGAAATGATTAACTAAGAAATAAATCAGTAAAATGACAGGAAAAAAGGAAATAATTTAAAGGCAAATATATTATGCTAGAAGGAATGATTAGTGAAAAAAAATTGGCAAATAAAATAAATCCAATAAGATCTATATAAAAATACCATTCTAGTAGTAGTGATAATAGATATTATTTAAAGTTTCAGAGGTTGAAGAAAATGGAAAGAGTGTAGTATTAGACAATAATACCATGAAAGCCTGGGGAGGACTACAGCAGGGATTATCAGTATGCATAGTAAAATTTCCAGGGAAATTAAAAGAGTATAAAAAGAGTGTATAAGGGGAATTCCCTGTAAGTCCAGTGGTTAGGACTTGGCACCTTCACTGCCAGAGCCAGGATTTGACCCCTGGTTAGGGAATTAAAATCCAACAAGCCACTCAGGCCTGCAAAAAAAAAAAAAAAAAGTGATGTCCAGTCCAATAGAAGGGAGAAAGCAGAAATAGTTCCAAACAAGAACTGTAACAATCAATTTTTAAGATAAAAAGTTTTTAAAAAAAATAGAAACAAGTGAGACCAACAGAAAGCAAAATGTGTAGGGCAGTTGAAACAAGTCTAAATACATTAGCAATTACAATCAGTGACACTGAAAACATAAAGACTTGAAAAAGTTGAAAATAAAAGCAGAGTAGAAAGTTATGCTGGGCAAACACCAAACAAAAGCTGGGGCATTAATTTTAATGTGACAGGCATGGCTAGAGATAGTCACTACATAATAATGAAAGATTTGATTCACTAGAAAGATATATAACATGCTCCCGGGTTTCAAACTCTGTTACAAAGCTGTGGTAATTAAAACAATGTGGTATTAGCAAAAAACAACTGTGGAGATCAATAGAACAGAATAAAGGTCCCAGAAATAAATCCATGCATGTATGGTCAATTAATTTACAACAAAGGAGCCAGGAATATACAATGGGTAAGGACAGTCTATTCAATAAATGGTGCTGGAAAAATTGAACAGTCACATGAAGAAGAATGAAACTGGACTGCTGTCTTACACCATACACAAAAGTTAACTCAAATTAGATTAAATACTTCAATGTAAGACTTAACACCATAAAAATTCCTAGAAGTTAACCTAGACAATAAACTCCTTAACTTAGGTCTTGGCAATGATTTGTTGAATTTAACACTAAAAACGGCAAAACAAAAGCAAAAATAAACAAGGGGAGCTACATAAAACTAAAAATCTTCTATTCATCATAACAAGCCATCAACAAAATGAAAATGTAACCTACTGAATGGGAGAAAATTATTGCAAATCTTACATCTATAAGGGACAAATGTACAAGAACTCAATAGCACACATTTTTCAAAATCAAAAAGTAAAAATTGAGAGGAAGATCAATTGGAAGATCAATAGACATTTTTCCCAAGAAGACATAGAGATGACCAACAAGTACATGAAAAGATGCTCAACATCATTAATATGGACTTCCCTGGTGGTGCAGAGGGTAAAGAGGCTGCCTGCAACATGGGAGACCTGGGTTCAATTCCTGGGTCAGGAAAATTCCCTGAAGAAGGAAATGGCAGCCCACTCCAGTATTGTTGCCTGGAGAATCCCCATGGACAGAGGAGCCTGATGGGCTACAGTCCATGGTGTTGCAAAGAATTGGACACAACTGAGTGACTTCAGTTTCACTTTTCATCATTAATATACAAAGAAATGCAAATCAAAACCACAATGAGATATCACCTCATGCCTGTTAGAATGGCTGTCATCAGAGACAAGAAATAATGTGTTGACTAATGTGGGGAAAATGGAACCCTTTTGCACTGTTGGTAGGAGTGTAAATTGATGCAGCCACTACAGAAAACAGTATGGAAGTTCCTCAAAAAATTAAAAATAGAATTACCAAATGATCCAGCAGTTCCACTATTGCATATTTATTTGGAGAAAGTGATAACTTTCATTTGAAAAGATGTATGCACCCCTGTGTTCACTGCAGCTTTAGTTACAGTAGCCAAAAGATGGAAACAACCTAAGCATCCATCAGTGGGTGACTGGATAAAGAAAACATGGTGTATATATACAATGGAATATTACTCCATCTTAAAGAAGAATTGAGTCTTGCCATTTGAGACAGCATGGATGGAACTGAAGGGCATAATGCTAAGTGAAATAAATCAGAGAAGGACAAATACTGTATGATCTCACTGATAACGTGGAATCTAAAAAAAAAAAAGTCAAGCTCATAAATATAGAGAACAGATTGGTGCTTGTATGAGGTAGAGTTTGGGGAGTGAGAGAAATGAGTAAAATTTAAACAAAAACAAGTGTTAGAGAACTGACATGCCTAAACTTTCCAACAATCAGGACAAACTAAGGAGATAAAAGGAAAAAATATATGTAATAATGTTAATCTTCTATGCCCGTAAAAACATGATTTCAAAATACATTAGAATTCAATAAAACCAAAGGAAGAAATGTATCAATTCAGAATCAGAATAAATTTTAACGTACATTTGGCTGATTGAACTGGGTACCCGGTAATTAGACAATATGCATTCTTCTCAAGTGATTAGTCATTTTTAAAAATTCATCATGTTTTTAACCACAAATTGTCAATAAATTTCAGAGAATTATCTTACAGAGCACATCTTCGGACATATAAATAAAAGTCAATAGCTAGAAGATAAATTTTTTAATGATTATACATTTGGAAATTTAAAGGAAAAAGATCATTGAATAACTCATGAAACATAAATGAAATAATCCTAACTGGACAAAAACTAAACATATCAAATGTACAGGATGCATAACCTTAAATGCTTATTACATTTAGAGAAAAAGAACCTTAGAAAAGGAGGGAAGTTGAAAACTGATGCCCGAGTCTTCCTTCTGATTTAATGAGTTAGGAAATGAACATTAGCTTTAGAAACAAAAAGTAAGAATGAGATAACAAAGATCAGAAATAAATGAAATAGAGAGTATACATTTAGTAGGTAGGAACAACAAAGCCTGAAATTCCTTCTTTTAAAAGACCTACAAAACAGATGAACTTCTGGAAGTTTAATCAGTTAAAAATTAAAGAGAAAATGCAAAAATATAAGTGATATTATGAGTTTTTTTTAAAGGTACACACCTTAAAATCAAATAGGAAAAAAAAAAATCAAATAGTGACTAAAGGAGGTAGGAGAATACTATAATAGCTTTATACCAGTAAATTTTGGAAACTTAGGTAAAATACACAAATTGCTACAAATTACAGTTTACTAGAAATGACTCAAACAAATTGAAAGCCAAAATAATCTTGTAATCATTAAAGAGTTAAATACTTTGTTGAAACCTTTTCATTAAAAAATAAAAAAGCACTGCTCTGGCAGAGTTTACAACTGACCTGTGATATTTCTAAAAAAAAAAAAAAAGATCATTTCAAACTTACACAATATTTCAGAGAATAGAAAAAAAATAAATAGCCCCAACCTCAGCAGATACATCTATATCAAAATCTTAACATCCAAACCAGACAAAGGCAGCAAGATAAAATAGAAGTGTGATTCATTCTCACTCATAAATATTAATATCAAATCTTAAAACATTAGTAAACTGAATACAGCAATATATAAAAACAAAAATCCATCAGGACTAAGAAGGGTATCAAAACAATGTGAGTATGGTTTAACATTAGAGGGAAAAATCTGTATGTGTCATTTAGCATATTAACAGATTAAAGGAGAAAAAAAATGGTCACCTTAATAGATTTTTTAATAATTTACTTGACTCATTCACCTACATTACGGGAGACAAAAAAACCCTCTTCATGAAACTGGAAAAAAAGGGAAGATTCCCTAACCTGATAAAGTGTGAAATAGTGTTAGCTGCTCAGTCATTATTTGATCACTCTTTGCAATCCCATGAACTGTAGCCCACAAGGCTCCTCTGTCCATGGGGTTTTCTTAATAAAGGGTGTCTATCAAAAATATGCAGCAAATATTATTCTTACCAATGTAATATAGACATTTTCTTCAAAATTAGGCCAAGAGAATCTAACATGGTAGTGGAGGTCAGAGCCCCCACAGCAAGAACAGAAAAGAAGTATCAAGTACAAGCATTTGAAAGGGAGAAATAAAACTGCACTCATTTGTAGATGACATGATTATCTGCATGGAAAACTCAAAATAATTAATAGGCAAGCTGTTAAAAATAACATGAGAGTTTAGCAAAGAGACTGACTATAAAATCAATGTACAAAAATAAATTGAATTTCTGACATTAAAAGAAAAAGTTTAAAAACATGCTATTTACTACAACCAAAAAGACTAAAATTACACAGAAACAAAATGAACAAAAGTACACTAGATCTCTGTGAAAAAATTGTAAACTTTATTGAACAATAGTAAAGATCTCAGTGGAGAGTTACAATAATATATTAGATTCACATAGATCAATGTGATTCCAGTGAAAAACTATAATAGGGTTTTAAAGAATTTGGGGAATATCTACTTATATTAATCTCTCTTGGAATTCCTTTTTATATTTCTCTAAGAAAAGCATTTGAATGCAGAGTTCCAAAGAATAGCAAGGAGAGATAAGAAAGCCTTCCTCAGTGATCAATGTAAAGAAATAGAGGAAAATAATAGAATGGGACAGACTAGAGATCTCTTCAAGAAAATTAGAGATAATAAGAGAACATTTCATGCAAAGATGGGCTCAGTAAAGGACAGAAATGGCATGGACTTAACAGAAGCAGACGATATTAAGAAGAGGTAGCAGGAATACACAGAAGAACTGTACAAAAAACATCTTCACAACACAGATAATCAAAATGGTGTGATCACTCACCTAGAGCCAGACATCCTGGAATGTGAAGTCAAGTGGGCCTTAGGAAGCAACACTATGAACAAAGCTAGTGGAGGTGATGGATTTCTAGTTGAGCTATTTCAAATCCTAAAAGATGATGCTGTGAAAGTGCCATACTCAATATGCCAACAAATTTGGAAAACTCAGCAGTGGCCACAGAACTGGAAAAGGTCAGTTTTCATTCCAATCTATAAGAAAGTCAATGCCAAAGAATGCTCAAACTGTCACACAATTGCACTCATCTCACACGCTAGCAAAGTAATGCTTAAAATTCTCCAAGCCAGGCTTCAACAGTGCGCAAACTATGAACTTCCAGATGTTCAAGCTGGTTTTAGAAAAGGCAGAGGAATCAGAGATCAAATTGCCAACATCTGCTGGATCATCAAAACAGCAAGAGAGTTCCAGAAAAACATCTGTTTCTGCTTTATTGACTATGCCAAAGCCTTTGACTGTGTGGATCACAATAAACTGGAAAGTTCTGAAAGAGATGGGAATACCAGACCACCTGACCTGCCTCCTGAGAAATCTGTATGCAGATCAGGAAGCAGCAGTTAGAACTGGACATGGAACAACAGACTGGTTCCAAATTGGGAAAGGAGTACATCAAGGCTGTATATCGTCACCATGCTTAATTAACTTACATGCAGAGTACATCATGAGAAACGCTGGGCTGGATGAAGCCTGGAATCAAAATTGCCAGGAGAAACATCAATTACCTCAGATATGGAGAAGACACCACCGTTATGGCAGAAAGTAAAGAAGAACCAGAGCGTCTTGATGAAAGTAAAAGTGGCAAGTGAAGAAGTTGGCTTGAAGCTCAACATTCAGAAAACAAAGATCATGGCATCTGGTCCCATCACTTCATGGCAAATAGATGGAGAAACAGTGGCAGACTTTATTTTGGGGGGACTCCAAAATCACTGCAGATGGTGACTGCAGCCATGAAATTAAAAGACACTTACTCCTTGGAAGAAAAGTTATGACCAACCTAGACAGCACATTAAAAAACAGAGATATTACTTTGCCAACAAAGGTCTTGTCTAGTCAAGACTATAGTTTTTCCAGTGGTCATATATGGATGTGAAAGTTGGACTATAAAGAAAACTGAGCACCAAAGAATTGATGCTTTTGAACTGTTGGTGTTGGAGAAAACTCTTGAGAGTCCCTTGAACTGCAAGGAGATCCAACCAATCCATCCTAAAGGAAATCAGTCCTGAATATTCATTGGAAGGACTGATGTTGAAGCCGAAACTCCAATACTTTGGCCACCTGATGTGAAGAGCTGACTCATTTGAAAAGACCCTGATGCTGGGAAAGATAGAAGGCGGGAGGAGAAGGAGATGACAGTGGATGAGATGGTTGGATGGCATCACCACCTCAGTGGACATGAGTTTGAGTAAATTCTGGGAGTTGGTGATGGACAGGGAGGCCTGGCGTGTTGCAGTCCATGGGGTCACACACAGACACGATTGAGTGACTGAACTGAAGAAAAGCAAGAAAAGGGGACTGATTGGGATAGGAATGGTTACATCCTTTAAGAGGCATATTCAGAAACCACGTAAGTCTGTAAAGTCTACATTTCAAGCCAATAAATCGATACTCCCAGGACTCTGTAAAAACCTAATAATGGAAGAGACCAGAGAAGAAAACATTCTGAGATTTGTGAATATTTAATCATAGATAGTCACAGGTTATGTTTCAGGGTACTTTTTATCTTCTGTAAAGGATTTAGAGAAATGTTGTTTATTTTTTAGATATTTAAGACAAGAATGTTAACAGTACTTACTAGGGAAAAAAATCTAAAAATAGTTTTATCACATGAATTTATATTTCAGGACACAAACAAAAATTTTTTACAGGTTTAATTTGCAGGCAGCTATATTTTTGACATATTTTTACTTTACTAGATCCAATGACTTAATATGTCTCTGCATTGAATATGAGATATTTTAGCAAATACTCAACGATTTAATGTAATTTATGACCAACCTAGACAGCATATTGAAAAGCAGAGACATTATTTTTATCAACAAAGGTCTGTCTAGTCAAGGCTATGGTTTTTCCAGTGGTCATGTATGGATGTGAGAGTTGGAATATAAAGAAAGCAGAGCGCAGAAGAATTGATGCTTTTGAACTGTGGTGTTGGAGAAGACTCTTCAGAGTCCCTTGGACTGCAACTAAATCCAACCAATCCATCCTAAAGGAGATCAGTCCTGGGTGTTCATTGGTAGGACTGATGTTGAAGTTGAAACTCCAATACTTTGGCCACCTGATGCGAAGAGCTGACTTGTTTGAAAAGACCCTGATGCTGGGAAAGACTGAGGGCAGAAGGATAAGGGGATGACAGAGGATGAGATGGTTGGATGGCATCACCGACTCAATGGACATGGGTTTGGGTGAACTCTGGGAGTTGGTGATGGACAGGGAGGCCTGGCGTGCTGCGGTTCATGAGGTCACAAAGAGTTGAACAGGACTGAGTGACTGAACTGAACTGATACTATTTAAATCTTTTTCCTGCCTGAAAGTAATTTTTAACTCTAGAATGCTTTTCTTTTGACATCATATATTTCACCAATAATGCATTTTGAGGGTCACCTAAATCAAAAAGCGTTTCTTAACAGCAGACAGCATTTTCATCTAATATGTTCAACCTGCCTGATATTAATAAGCATGTAAGAATTAATGGAAGCATCCAGATACTCTTACAATAGAAATATTTCTTCAGTTAGTCTGTATCTTATCAAAGCTTAGTAGCCTGAAACCTAATAGATATATTGGTAAAGTTGTCAGTTAAAAGCAAATATTTACAAATCATTATTCTGAAAACAGATAAGTTAATATTCATTTGTCTTACATTTTACATTGTTCAAAGGATATAGATAACAATATGTATTCTCTGAAAGATTATTTCTGTTGACCTTTTATGTACCTAATTTTTTTCAGTTCTCTGATGTATTGAACTATTGAAAAACAAATAGAACATTTAACAATTATTTACTGTAAGCCTCCTATAGTCTGATATATATGTTATATAAATTTCTGTTTAATTTTTGCTCACAAAGTAGAAATTTCTTCATTGGTTTTCTCCTGAATATAAAAAGTATTGCAAATTTCTATTCTAGTAAGACAGACAAAATTTTATATTACAATGGTTTTCTGGTTTTCTGAAAAACATGATTTAACATTTTATTATTACCATAGCTATTTCTGTAATAAGAGCAATGTAGGCAGTACACAGTAACATAGCACAGTTCCAAACTCCAAATCTTTGTTATGGGATTTGATTGGTTTTTATTAACAAAAATCAACTGGGGAACTGCCAAATAGGATTATTTCCCTTTTTTTATATTTTAGAGCAGTGTTTTTCAATATGTTGCATTTAGATTTCCACTTGGAAGTGGAAATGCTTGTTAAAAAATGCAGATGCCTAAATGCTCTCCTGTAGTTTCCTAGTCAGAGTACTGTTGAATCTGGCCTGCACATCTGCATTTTAACAAGCATCACTGATGATTCTTAAGCAGTCTACAGTTCCAGAACCACTAATGTACACTATAGCCTGAGAACTGAAAAAACTTTTGTTCTCTGCCTTTTTTAATATGTTTCATCTTCCAAATTACTACTTTGTTATTGAGGTATAATTAATATATAATACTATATTAGTTTTAGGTATACAACATTATTCAATATTTGTTTATATTGCAAAATTGTCATTTTGATAATACCCAATCTGACAGGTATGAGGTGATTTCTCATTGTGCTTTTGATTTTCATTTCTTTGATGACAGAGATGTTGAAACATCTTTTCAAGTTACTGCTTAATGGTGTTATATTATATTTGCATTACAGCCCTTTTATACCTTGGTTTAAATCAGACAGCATCTTAAACCAAGACAAAGTAGCCTCAGCTCTGCTCTGAGCTAAATGGTCTTCTCTATACTAGTGTACCCAAAGAATTTCTCTTCATCCTTTACAGCCAGTGGCTGCTTTTTGTCAGGTCTAGAGTATAGATAGCGTTTGTAAAAATCTGTCCCTTTCTTTCTCATTACAATGAGTGTTGGAAGTGCTATCTCTTGATTTATTTAAAGAAATATTTAAGTTTAGTATTAACTTGCAGGATAATGTTTTACAATGAAAGATTCACTTTCATTCTTTCATTCAGTGTAACTGCACATGAAAGTCGTTTTTAACTAAATTCAGAAAAATTCACTTCCTTTTAGCCTCTTAAGTACAGCGTGTAATTCTCGGCTAGGAGTTATGGTATATTTCTAAATTTAATTTTAACTCTGCATTACTGGAATTTAGTTAGTTCCAGAAACCTAATAGGCTGCAAGCCTTTTGATATCCTTTCTGTTAGATACAGATGAAGGGAGGTAAAGATAAAGACCTTTTTGCAAATTATTCAGCTCTCACTCTGTAAGAGTTTCCTTAAAAAAGAAAAAGCAAACCATCAGCATGTTTTAGAGCACTGAAAAGTTTGACAATCTGTGAAGAATATTCCTATGTAATTTTTTTAAAGTATGTCCACCTAATCTGTTTTCCATAGTTTTTAGAATCTCCTCTTCAATCCCTATGATACTAAGATAAAGAAATAAATCACCTCCAGGGAGTTTGGGGAAGAGTGGATATATGTATATGTATGAATGAGTCCCTTCACTGTTCACGTGAAACTTTCACAACATTGCTAATTGGCTGTACCACAATGCAAAATAAAAAGGTTTTGAATAAAAGAAAGAAATCACCTCCAGAGTCAAAAATCTGAAATTAAGGAAAGTATAGTACCCAAACTTTTTCTTCCCCTAACCAGTTAAAATAACAAAATAGGAAAGCAACATGGTCTGTGATTGACATCTCCCTAATCCAAAGGCATTACTAGCCTTATGTCCTCTTCACAGATTAGCAGGGAGTAGATGCTGAAGCCATGAAAAACAGATTGTGCGCCCCCAGCAGTCAAAACAACAAACTGCTCATTTCATTGATTCCTGTGCATTATAAATAAGTGCTTCTAAGTTATCCTAACAGGTTAACCAGATGTACCAGATTTGCAGCACCAATGGCAGAGATATCCCTTTGTCCAGGATTCTGATTTCTTCTCACTTATATCCCGATTTGGGGAATCTGATTTTCTTAATCTCAGAAGTTCACAAGCTTTGAAAGAAAAAGTTCAGCCTCTTCCAAGATGAACTACAAATGCAGCAGATGTTCTGAAGTTCATGTTCAACCTGACATACATGAGGGATTAATAGCAGTGATGGCAGAGGAGGGGAGGCTGGCAGACCGAAAGTAAGAAAAGGAGTTGTTGAGAACCACTGAGGATGCACTGTAGTTTTGAATTGGAAGGAGAAGGTTGTGCTTCTTACTTTAAGGCAGACATTTAGGCAATATTAACTAATTACTGTCTAGTGTATTATTTATACTTTTTACTGCTGCATGTTAAAAATCTTTTACAAATAGCAAATGCATTTTTGCATTAACAAACATGTGAGGTCATATTTTTGCTTTTATTCTATACTAAGTTCATCAAGCAGCTAGATTGTTTTTTGCAGTGTGCTTTTATCTTGTTAGCTAAAATTATATTAGCTTCATAAATAATGTGGGTAGCCTTTGCTCTTTTTATATTTTCTGAATACAACTATATGAAATAAGAGTTCTGTATGTCTTAAAACGTGTTTGAACCTACCAGCATAGCCTTCTGGTCCTGGGGTTTCTTCAGAGGGATACTCTTTGACTATTACTTCAATTTCTGTATTACCTATTCAGACTCTTTATTCTTGTAACAGTTACAATATTTTATATTTTCCTGGGAATTTTCTTCATCCCTATTTTCAAATATTTTAATGCATATTTGTTCATAGTAGTCCTTTTTAAATCTTGTGGTGTCTGTAGTTATTTCCTCTTTTTCATTCTGTGTTTTCTTTGCACATTCTCTTTTGTCTTTGTTCTGTCTTGTCCAAAGTCTGCTTATTGAAGTAATCTTTTCAGATAATCAGCTTTCGGTTTGCTGTTCTCATTTGTTACTGTTATAGAGGTTGTTGATGTTCTCTGCATCACCTGCCCCTGTATTTATATTTCCTTCCTTCGTGCTTCCTTGAGCTTTCTCTGTGGCTTCTTTAGCTGGCTGCTTAACTCATTTAATTTTAATCTTTATTTTTTTTAAAAAAAAATGTTTAAACTATGGACGTCCTTGCAACTCCTGCATCTACCTCTGTCCTTTCTTTCTTTGGATCACTGAGCATTGGATTTTCACTTACTGTGCAAAGCAACCCTTTTCACTTGACTTTTCCTATCTCCTCCAATCCTTTGCTTTTAGTCCTTGTCTTAGTATTGGAGTTTGGAATTCAAGGAACAGAAACCCATTTATATTAAGAGAAAAGATGAGTTCCTGTAGGATACCAGTGAGCCATAACTGGAAAACTGTCAGATACCAAAGCAGCACTCTAGTCACTCCTTTAGAGGGACATGGCCTCTCTTGGAGCCTCTGCCTCTCCCATACATGTCTGTTCTCTTCTGTGTCTCTAACGTCTAACCTCATCGTGCTCTACCTAATAAATGCTTCCGTTATCTACTCATAGTTTTATTTTATCTAACTCATTACTGCTGTGCTATTCCTTTTATTTTTTGTATCATTACTCTTTCATCTGAGTTTCCACTGCTAATCAACCAATTATTTCCATATTTCTTAGTTCATCCTCCTGACAAAAAGAATCCAATTGGTTAAAGTCATTTTTTCTTAATAGGTCATTAACTAATCCATATGCCTGCTATTTAGCTAGTCACCTGTATCAAGAGCTGTGGGCAAGACAGTTTCCCTTAAGGATGTACTGGTAGAATAGTCTCCAGCTATCTCTAGTAGTTCTCTCATTCTTAACTTATTCCGTTTCACTCCATTAGCTTCTTCTCCTCATAGTTTAATTTTGTTTGGTCATAAAAAAAATTCTCATTTGATCCTGTTTTTGTTCTAGCTACATCAACTCATTCTCCTTTTCACCTCATCCATTGTATTCAGAAGAGCAATATTTGCAGTGTTCACATCCCTACCACCCATTAACTTTTCATCCCACTGAAAGTGGGCTTCCTCTTTTATTAAATTCCTGGAAGTGCTCTCACCGAGGACACCAGTAATCTTCTAATTGTCATATGCAGTGAAAATTTTTCAGTCCATTTTTCAGTGCCCTTTCTTCAACATTTGACATTCATGGCAACTACCAACATTCTACTCCCTTGGTTTCTATGAGTTGACATCCCATGGTGCTGCTCGTAACTTTCTGACTATTCTGGCTGTTTTTATTTTTGCAGGTTTTTTCTGTGCCCTTCACTTAAAATGTTGAGATTCCTCAGATTTCATACTTACCCATGACTCCTTTTTCTCTGTGTTCTCCCCACTTTTATGGTTTCAACTATCATGTATAAACAACTGTTCCGAAACTCTGATTTCTAGTCTAGACTTTCCCACTGAACTTCAGGTTCATTTATCCATGAATGGTCTTTGGGCATCTCAAAGTCACCATAACCTGAACTGAATTTATCATCCCTGCTCCCTAAAATGTTTCTCTTATATATTTTGTTTCATTTGTTAGTATAGGTATTTATCATTCAGACAAACTAGAAGTGTGAAAGTCTTCATAGTCCAGGGTTGGGAAGCATAAGATACACAGGGTGCTATTCCTCCATTACATGCTTATTCCAGACATAGGATTCATGAGCACATTTTGCTGATATTGCCTCATCCCATTCTCGTAAAAATCATATGGCTCTCATGGTTACTCATCCTAATGAGGTTGGATGACATCACAGAATCCTTATGATGTTGTAGGCAACTACTGTCAATCAGCTAGAATTACTATCCTTAGGACTCTTCACCCAGCTCTTTGTGCAGTCATCTTTAGGAGTATATCAAGAGCTTTCTTGTTCTCTTATCTTCTGGATGGGTTTGCTGAGAGGCGTGTACAGGAGATCAGAGAGTGGGAGAAGACTGATATTGAGATATTTATTTTTACAGGAGTTGCCACAGATTGGCTGCACTGAAGGACAAACTTCTGTCAATACCCATTTCAATGCCAGAAACTGCTCTTTTCTCACTTAGGGGTGATAATGGGTCCCTGGTTTTGCCAGCACCAGAGTCATATACTATCCCTTGCCATTTCCCCTAAATCTTGCCCATGTCTTTCTGGTAAAGTTTTTCACCAATTACCCAATTTGAGTACACTCTCTTTCTGCTGAGATCTGTGCTATATCAGATAACATGTGAATTAAAACTCATTTGCCATCCCTTTCCTACACTCCTTACATTATCCTCAGACCCCATACATCCATGTAATAACTAAGATTTGTTTATTTCAGATCCACTAAATTGTATTCCTTCTCTCTATTCTCGCTCTCAAAATCCCAGTCCAGGCCCTCAGTATCTCTATATAAGATAAAAATGTATGAAATGGAAAAGGATTGATATTGAGACAAACTGTTTAACAAAGTTTGCCAATCCCTGGCAAACT
Source organism: Odocoileus virginianus (assembly GCF_023699985.2). NCBI lineage: Eukaryota > Metazoa > Chordata > Mammalia > Artiodactyla > Cervidae > Odocoileus > Odocoileus virginianus. The sequence continues at coordinate 38,632,673 of NC_069686.1, read as the reverse complement.
GATTACATGGCCTACTGGGTTATTTTTGGAATTATTAGTATTATTCTCTGGTTAATTCATGAGTGTGTATCTTGTGTCCCTGATACTTTTGTCTTCTGATCCTTATGTTTTAAAAGATCATTGATTTGGGAGGTGTTGCTTTATTTGTAAATATAAGAAGCTTTCATCTAATGGAATCTCAGATGGAATCCTTTTATATAAAATGAAAGTGGAGCTGGCTTCCATTAAAGTAAGGTTAGCCCCTCAGACACAATAGGAAAATTACTGCTCAGCATCTGTTACCAGAACTTAATAAGTATTTGTCTTCTCCTATTTATTTTCTCCAGCTCTAATGCTACTGCCATCCTGGTGCTGTGCCAAATTAGCATGTATAAATATTCTCACCCAGCCTTAACCATGGTACATTAATAAAGAGGCTGGTCTGTAATACTAACATAGAGTTTGTTCTCCCTGTATTCACCAAGACAATCAGAAACTGGTTAAAATGAAATCCAGGTTCTCATTCTATTTGTACAGGATGATTTTTTAAGAAAGATTCTTATTTCAAAGGCATAAGGAAATTCTTAGAATTTCCTTATTGTCATTTTTCTATGAAAGAAATTTGATGAATGAAATATGGCAACATTTACAGTTTGTCAAAATTCTCCATTCTAATATAGGCTGAATATTAATTTCTAATAAGTATGATCCCATTGGTCCAATACCATCTATATTGTACAGCAAAACTTACTGAACTTGTAGTTAACCAAAGGAAAAGATTTTCTATATCATATATAATATATCTCCTCCATCTTCCATTTGATGTTATTTTTTAATTTTTTTTTAATTGGAGGAAAATTGCTTTACAGTGCTGTGTTGGTTAATGCTGTGTTGGTTTCTGCCATACAACACAAATCAGCTGTAATTATACATATGTCCTCTTCATCTTGAGCCTCCCTCCCTTTCCCTCATTCTAGCCCTTTAGGTCAACACAGAGCACCAGACTGGGTTACCTGAGTTATACAGCACCTTATCCTCAGCTATCAGTTTTACACATGGTTGGGTATATGTATATATGTCATACTACTTTCTCCATTCATCCCACTCTCCGCTTTCCCCACTGTGTCCGTAAGTCCATTCCATTTATCTGCATCTCCATTCCTTCCCTGTAAATAGGTTCATCAATACCTGCTGTGATTTTTTAAATTCCTTTAAGGATATTAGGATTCCAGTTCTGTTCTTCAGCCATCAGCCTTCCTTCCATCTAAGTGTTTCCTCATCCTAGTTAATGGAAAATGTTTATTTGGATAGGACTGCAGAGAAGAAAGGGGCTTCCCTGGTGGCTCAGAGGGTAAAACATCTGTGGAGGAGAAGCCTTTTGATCTGCCAGTGGATAATTCTAATAGAAGATTGATCTTGGACATTGAGTCATAAAATCTGTAGTCATTCAATCAATAATAAATATATTACTTTTGAAATGTCATCTAGCTCTTATTTTATACCATTTGGCCCACAAGCTTTCTAATGACTCTGCCAAATACCTTCTTAAAATCAAATTTACTACATTTATAGTATTTTTCAGATCTGCCAAGCAAGCAGTGCTTTCAGGAAATGATTGAGGTTATCCTAACATGACTTGTTCTTGGTGAAACTGACCTCTCATAGTCATCCCTGTTTTCCTTTCTAACCATGTATAAAACTATATTTTCACTAATTTTTTTCTAGAAATTGTGCAGGGCTTAAAAAGCACAATTTAAAGCCTGACTGGTTTATAGTTTGAGATCTTTTCTTTTCCTTTTCAAAAAAATTAGAAAGTTTCATTATCTTTTCTCTCATCATCTCTTCTAGTTTCTATAGTTCTTCAAAGATTAGCATCATCCATCCAGTCATTTCATCTCCAGATTCTCTCATTCATCTCTTTCAGGCAGTCGTGTAGGTCATGATGCCAAAGAGAGATCAGTCAAAACAGCTAAGAGTTCTGCTACTGTTTTCTTCATCTGCTTGAACTTACGATTGATTTTTATTTTTAATTTTTTTGTTTTGTGATAGACTAACAAAAGGATTATAAAAATAGTACAGAGCATTTCCGTGTAGGTTTTACCTAGTCTCCCATAATGTTAACATCTTACATAAGTATAATACACTTATCAAAACTAAGAAATTAATATTGATGCAATATTATTAATTAAACTATATAGTTTATTGTGATTTCACCAGTTTTTCCGTTAGTACCCTTTTTCTTTTCAAGATGCAGATCCCACATTACACTTATTTTCATGTCCACTTAGTATTGTCTCTTCCAATCTGTTAGAGTTCCTTAATCTCTCCATACCCTTCATGACCCTGACACTTGAGTACCAGCTAGTCAGGCATTTTGCTTAATGTCCCTCATCTTGAGTTTATCTGATGTTTTGTCTAACTAGGTTGAGATTACGAATTTAGGGGTCAGATACTTGAAAGTGATTTTCCCTTCTCAGTGCATTATACCTGGTGGTGCATGATGTTGATATGTCTTACTACTGATGATATTAACCTTAATAACTTGATTTAGTGGGTGTCTGTCAGATTTCTCCACTTTCAAGTGGCTATTTTCCTCCTTTGCAGTTATAAATATTTGAAAGGAAATATTTTATACTATTCAAATAATCTAGTTTCTTCTATACCTTCATCTATTGTTTTTAACATTCATTGATCACACCTGCTACAGTTATTAATGGTTTTATAATGATATAGTTGACATAACAATAAATAACATGTATTAAAGATAAGGTTTGATCTTTTAACATATGTGGAACCATCTCCACAATTAAGATAGTTAACATACTCATGTCCACCAGGAGTTTTCTTATATTCCTTTCTAATCTCTACCTCCTTTCTCTCATCTTGATGTCCCCAAGCAATCACTAATCTATTTTCTGTCATTATAGACTAGTTTATATTTTTCTAGAATTTTATATGACTGGGGTAATGCAGTCTTTTTTCCTCAGACTCTTTTCACTCAAAATGATAACAGTGGGATTTATTCTGAGTGTTACATGAGTCAATAATATTGTCTTTTTCAGAGTTGTATTCCACTATATTGGATGTACCACAGTCAGGTTATCTATCTGTTCACCTGTGATAGATATTTGGGTTTCTTTGAGTTTGGTCTATAAGAAATGCTTGTTCTGTCTTTCTTTTGAATAGTGTTAATAGAATTTATCTTTGTCATTTTGACATTATATTTAAAATGATTTTTTAGACAGCTTTGCTGTTTTTTAATGAAGTCTGATAACCTCTTCCTTTTAATTGGGGTGTTTAAACCATTTATGTTTAATATGGTTATTGATTTGATGAGGGTTAAGTGTATAATTTTGCTATTTGTCCATTTGATCTTTGTTCTTTTCCCCTTTGCTTTATATGTTCCCTTTATGTGTGCTATAAACCTCACAATACATTTTTTTAATTGTTAACTATCTTTAAAGAAATTTGAACACAAGAAAAACATTTTATATGTTTAGCCATATAATTACTATTTCTGGTACTCTGGATTCCCTTTGTCTTAGATCCAGATTTCAACGTGGTATTATTTTACATCTTCCTGAAGTCCTTTTTCTTTTAATCATTACTTAAATTCTTTCAACTTAGTATATCTGAAAAAGTCTTTATATCACCTATATTTTTGAAAAATAGTTTTGCTGAATATAGAATTCTAGGTTGACAGGTTTAGGGGAACTTTTTAGTACTCCAAAGATGAGAGCTTGCAGTCTTCGAACATGCATTGTTTTCAGTGAGGAAGTTGCCATTATCCTTAACTTTGGTCTTTTGTACATAACACATCCCTCCCACCCTTCAGCTGCTTTTCAGACTTTTTTTATGTGTTATTTTAAACAGTTTGATTATAATGTACTTTAAGGTAGTTTCCTTCATACATTTTTTTTTTTGAGATTTATTGTGTTTCTTGGATCTCTGGGCTTATAATTTTCATCAAATCTAAGAAGATTTTAGCCATTGTTTCTTCAAGTTTTGTTGTTGTTCCTTCTTTCTTCTCTCCTTATGGGTTCCAGGTACACTTGAATTACACTTGAATTATCCCACAGATCAATGACATTGTCCTTTTTTTTTTCAGTCTCTACTTTCTCCATTTCATTTTGGATTGTTTCTATCCTTATGTCTTCAAGTTTACTAATCTTTTCTGCTGTGTCTAATCTGCTATTAATCGTATGCAGTGTATTTTTCACATCATAGTTTTTGTCTCTAGAAGTTCAATTTGGGTCTTTTTTTTTTCTATCTTGAATATCTCTTTATATTTTTGAACATATGGAATACAGTTATAATAACTGTGTCAGTATTCTTATCTGCTGATTCTAAAATCTATCAGTCTGGTACTGAAGAATTTATTTACAGGACAGCAATGGAGAAACAGACATAGAGAATACACATGGGGAGAGGAGAGGAGAGGGTGAGATGTATGAAAAGAGTAACATGGAAACTTACATTACCATGTGTAAAATAGACAGCCAATGGGAATTTGCTGTATGGCTCAGGAAACTCAAACAGGGGCTCTGTATCAACCTAGAGGGGTGGGGTGGGGAGGGAGATGGGAGGGAGTTTCAAAAGGGAGGGGCTATATGGATACCTATGCCTAATTCATGTTGAGGTTTGACAGAAAACAGCAAAATTCTGTAAAACAATTATCCTTCAATAAAAAAAAATTAAAAACAACAAATTGGTCTGGATCAGTTTCAATTGATTGATTTTTTAATTGAAATTTTTATTCATTTAATTGTAGGTTCACATGCAAGTGTAAAAAATAATACAGAGAAATCTCATCTACGCTTTACCCATTTTCCCCCAATAGTAAAATTTTGTAGAACCAGTATAATATCATAACCAGTATATACTGATACAAAGCATTGATTTTATTCAGATTTCCCTGATTTTACTTTTCATTTATGTGCATGTATATGTGTTTAGTTCTATAGAATTCTATCCCATGTGTAAGTTTGTATGTCCACCACTATGGTCAAGGTAGTTCCATAACCACAAGAATCCCTCACGTTGCCCTTTTATAACAATACCACTTCTGTCTTGTGCCCACCTTACATTCCTGATTCCTGCAATAACTAATCTTGTCTCCATTTCTAAAATTTTGTCACTTCAAAACTGTTAAATAAATGAAATCATATAGTTTATAACCTTTGGGGATTGACTTTTTCACTCAGCATAATTCCCTGGGATTTCATTCAAGGTTATTTTATTTTATTCCTCACTATGTGTTTTATTTTCCTGCTTTATTCCATGTCTGATCATTTTTATTTCATGTTAGACATTGTGAATTTTTCCTTGTAGGGTCCTGAGTATTTGTGAATGCTTTTAAATATTCTTCAGCTTTGCTCTGGAATGCAGTTAAGCTACTTGGAAATAACAGTTTGATCCTTTCAGATCTAGCTTTTGAAACCCAGTAGTTGATACCAGAACAGTGTTTAGTCTAAGTCTACATATTCCCCATTACTGGGTAAGACACTGCTGAGTATGTACTCTATATCTCATGAATTATGAAGTATTATAGTTAACTAGCCCAGTGTGAATTCCAGGTGCTCTTCTCTCTCTCTCCTTTCAGGGGATTCTTTCCTTAGTTCAGGTCAGTCAGTTCGGCCGCTCAGTCATGCACGACTTTTTCCTGTCCTTCATCAAACCCCAGAGCTTGCTCAAACTCATGTCCATTGAGTCGGTGATGCCATCCAACCATCCCGACCTCTATCATCCCCTTCTCCTCCTGACTTCAGTCTTTCAGTTTTTCAGGGTCTCTTCCAATGAGTCAGTTCTTCGCATCAGGTGGCCAAAGTATTGAAGCTTCAGCTTCAGCATCAGTCCTTCCAATGAATATTCAGGACTGATTTCCTTTAGGATGGACTGGTTGGATCTCCTTGCAGTCCAAAGGACTCTCAAGAGTCTTCTCCATCACCACAGTTCAAAAGCATCAATTCTTTGCTGCTCAGTTTTCTTTATGGTCCAACTCTCACATCCATACATGACTACTGGAAAAACCATAACTTTGACTAGATGGACCTTTGTCAGCAAAGTAATGTCTCTGCTTTTTAATACCCTGTCTAAGTTGGTCGTAGCTTTTCTTCCAAGGAGAAAGCGTCTTTTAATTTCATGGCTGCAGTCACCATCTGCAGTGATTTTGGAGCCCAAAAAAACAAAGTCTCTCACTGTTTCCACTGTTTCTCTATCTATTTGCCATGAAGTGATGGGACTGGATGCCACAGTCTTATTTTTTGGAATGTTGAATTTTAAGCCAACTTTTTCACTCTCTTCTTTCACTTTCATCAAGAAGCTCTTTAGTTCTTCTTTGCTTTCTGCCATAAGAGTGGTGTCATCTCCGTATCTGAGGTTATTGATATTTCTCCCGGCAGTCTTGATTCCAGATTGTGCTTCATCCAGCCTGGCATTTTGCATGATGTAATCTTCATAGAAGTTAAATAAGCAGGGCGACAATATACATATTTGATGTACTCCTTTCCCAATTTGGAACCAGTCTGCTGTTCCATGTCTGGTTCTAACTGTTGCTTCTTGACCTGCATACAGATTTCTCAGGAGGCAGTTAAGGTGGTCTGGTATTCCCATCTCTTTAAGAATTTTCCAGTGTTTTGTAATCCACACAGTCAAAGACTTTAGCATAGTCAATAAAGCAGAAATAGATGTTTTTCTGAAACTCTCTTGCTTTTTCAATGATCTGGTGGATGCTGGCAATTTGATCTCTGGTTCCTCTTCCCTGATAGCTCAGTTGGTAAACAATCTGCCTGCAGTGTAGGAGACCCCGGTTTGATTCCTGGGTTGGGAAAATCACTGGAGAACGGATTGGCTACCTACTCCATTATTCTTGGGCTCCCCTTGTGGCTCAGCTGGTAAGGAATCCACCTGCAATGCAGGAGACCTCGGTTCAATCCCTGGGCTGGGAAGATCCTCTGGAGAAGGGAAAGGCTACCCACTCCAGTATTCTAGCCTAGAGAATTTCATGGACTGTATAGGCCATGGGGTCACAAAGAGTCAGACACGACCGAGCGACTTTCATTTCCTCAGCCTTTTCTAAATTCAGCTTGAACATCTGGAAGTTCACAGTTCACATACTGTTGAGGCCTGGCTTGGAAAATTCTCCAAGCCAGGCTTCTTTCCTCAGCCTCTGTTATTTTCCTCATATACATGCACTGATGTACTCTGATGGATACTCAAAGCGAGTTCTTCCCAGATTTCTTCATTTCTCTCTCTGCAGCTCTTCCTTCTCTGGCATTCTGCCCTGTAGATTCACATTGCCTTGATTGTCACTGACTCTTCAGCTACATCTCCTCAGCTTACTCTGCTGAGCTCCAACTGGGTTCACTGTCTTTGCACACAGACTGGAAACTCACCCAGGTCGATAAGCTAGGACAGTTTTAGGGCTTGTTTCTTTTGCTTCCTATTTCTGAAAAGTCACTGTCCTTGATTGACTGATATCTCATGTCTTAAAAACCCTTCCTTCATATATTTTATCTGTTTTTTGTTATTATTTCAGGCTCAAGGGCAAATATGACCCTGTTGTTCCATCTTGGCTACAAGCCAGAGTCCTCTCTGATTTATTCTTAATCAAATTAGTTTTTCATTTTGACATAAGATTTGTCTCTTTGATGAAAACAAAATTGAAATCTAATTCTCTTTTAATTTCATTTTATTATTTTAGTGTTTATCAAAGTAAAAGATTTTCTCTTAATCCTCTTCTTGTTCCAATCATATCTTTAAAAGCTCCTTTTGTATTTTTAGGATTTTTCTAAAGCTCAATTCATTCTGAACTTGATAAAAATTTTTGTATTCTTCTCTGATGCCTTCTCATTTTTCCGTTCTTTTCCTTCTACTTTTCTTCCTCCTTTCCACTCAGTAAATATTTACTGAAAACCTATAATGTGCTAGAAGTTGTGTTAAGCACTGAGGATCATGTCATGAAAGGGTAGACAAAGGCCTTGTTCTATTGCTTAAATGCAACTGATTAGAGAAAGACAGTAAATATAGAAACAGGTTATTTTAGTTAAGAATGTGGGCTGTGATTAAAAAAAAGAAGATGGCATTTTGAAGCGATAGTTAAAGTCAAGTATTAGAATTCTGAGTTTAGAAGACAGAACAGCACCTACTAAAACCCAAAGAATAAGTTTGGGCTTATATACACAGTCAGGGAACTGGAAGAAGGACACAATTAGAGCCATTTACAAAGAAGAGAGTGGTACAAAATGCAGTCAGGGAAGTATTCAGAAGTCAATCACATAAGGTCTTAAAGGCTGACTCTTAGGTTTATATGACTTTTATTTTGCTTTTGAAATATTACCTCTTTACACCTAAGCCACATGGAAAACTCTCTGCAACTCCTTGAGCCTCTGTGTAACATTGGTTCCTTCAGCTTTCTGCTTAGGCTAGATATATGGTCATGGTCAGAGTGTCCTTTTATTTTTTAACTTCAAAACCTTCTTTGCATTCCTTATAATAGATGCTAAAAATGTGCATTTCTTTCTCTTTAAATACTTTGAAATATGCTTTTCCAAAGTCTAAGATACCTATGTGACCATGCCCAGTGTACACTTCCTACGCTATTACAATCTCCAACATGACCTGTTTCTCCAGTCATAATTGTTGTTCGTTTGCTAAGCGTATCCAACTCTTTGTGACCCCATGGATTGCAGCATGTCAGGTTTCCCTGCCCCCCACTATCTCCCAGAGTTTGGTCAGATTAATGGCCACTGAGTCAGTGATGTTATCCAACCATCTCATCCTCTGCCGCCCCCTTCTCCTTTACCTTCAGTCTTTCCCAGGATCAGGGTCTTTTCCAGTGAGTCAGCTCTTCGCATCAGGTGGCCAAAGTATTGGAGCTTCGGCATCAATCCTCCCAATGAGTATTGAGTTGATTTCCTTTAGGATTGACAGGTTTAAACTCCTTGCCGTCCAGAAGACTCAAGAGTCTTCAACATCACAGTTCAAAAGCATGAATTCTTCAGCGCTCAACCTTCCTTCTGGTACAACTCTCCCATCTGTACATGAGTACTGGAAAATCCATAGCTTTGACCATATGGACCTTTGTTGGCAAAGTGATGTCTCTGCTTTTTAATATACTGTCTAGGTTTGTCATAGCTTTTTTTCCAAGAAGCAAGTGTCTTTTAATTGCATGGCTGCAGTCACGATCCACAGTGATTTTGAAGCCCAAGAAAATTAAATCTGTCACTATTTCCACTTTTTCCCCTTGTTTCCCATGAAGTGGCCCCCATACTTTTGTCTTCTGATCCTTATGTTTTAAAAGATCATTGATTTGGAGGGTTTTGACCACTTCCAATTTACCTTGATTCATGGACCTAACATTCCATGTTCCTATGCAGTATTGTTCTTTACAGCATCGGACTTTACTTTCACCACTGGACACATACATAGCTGAGCATTGTTTCCACTTTGGCACAGGTGCTTCATTCTTTCTGGAGCTATTAGTAACTGCTCTCCACTCTTCTCCAGTAGCATATTGGACACCTTCCAACCTGGGGGAGCTCATCTTCCCATGTCACATTTTTTTGCCTTTTTATACTGTTCATGGGGTTCTCAAGTCAAGAATGCTGAAGTGAGTTGCCATCTCCTCCTCCAGTAGACATGATTTTTCAGAACTCTCCACTATGACCCTGACCCTTGGATGGATCTGCATGGCACGGCTCATAGCTTCATTGATACACGCAAACTCCTTTGCCACTACAAGGTTGTGATCCATTAAGGGGAATCATAATTAAACCTGTTATTATTGTTGTTACTGTTCAGTCACTAAATCATGTGCTACTCTTATGCAACCCTGTCAACTGTAGCCCCCCAGGCTTCTCTGTCCATGAGATTTCCCAGGCAAGAATACTGGAGTGGGTTGCCATTTCCTTCTTCAGGGAATCTTCCCAACCCAGGTATCAAACCTGCATCTCCTGCATTGAAGGTGGAGTCTTCAGCCCTGAACAACTTGAGAAACCCACACCTGTTGTTATTAGTCACAGCTTAATACAAAGAAGTAGTTTTAAGAGGCAGTTATGAACAAGCATCCAAAATTTTATCAGGCTATCAGCCTTTATCACAAAGACTTCTAGCCATTGCTTCTTCCAATCCATTCTTAACACAGCAAAAAAGAGATACCTTCTGAAAGTACAATTAAAGTCATATTACTCCTATGCTTATATTTTTGACAACTTCCCATTGCAATTAAAATAAAATTCACAACATGATTATGAAAAATAAGACTCTACATGATTCCCTCCCTGCTTATTTCTCCAGCCTCATCTCATGCCACTCCCCATTTCACTCATTACATTCCACCACCATGGATCTTCCTTCAGTTTCTGGAACACACCCAACTCTGAAATTTTGCACATGCTGTTTCTGTTACCTAGAAAACTGTTCCCCTTATTCCCTTCTCATACCCAGTTTCTCTCTTGTCTTTGAGGTCTCACTTAAATTTTCCCTCCTCAGAGAGGACTTCTTCAGGGATCCCTCTAAAGGAGATCTTTCCCACTCCTTACCCTTGTTTTCTCTTAGAGCCTTCTTTATTTCTTTGATAGCACCTCACATGCCTGGTAGTTATTTTATTTATATATTTGTTTATTGATTTTTGGTCTTAATCTCTACAGCATAAGCCTCCCAATTGTAGTATTCCTAGTACCTAGAACTATGTCTGGTGTATAGTAGGCCGTAATGAAGAATTTGATTTTATACCCCGTTCATATACTTTTTGTATGAATGAATGAATAACCATATTATAAGCCAATCATAAAACTTAGAAAAAGACTCTCTTTTCAACAAAGATTTTCTTTAATTCTGAAGTATTAAAAAATCCAGTGAAAGAAAGGGATAAAAGTATTGTAAAATTCTCATTATCTGAATTACTGGTTCAGATTGACCCAAGTACTCTGAACTTGTAGCTGAACAGATGGAAAGGATTAAAAACAGTGACATCTCACAGCATGCATTTTGATGACATACAATTTCACTTTTAATTGTTAATGACAAGTCTTTGTATTTTGTGAGATTAATGAAGAGTTGGTAATATGAAATTTCCCAGTGGCTTTCTGGCATTTTATGTGTATGTGTGTTTATTTATATACTTATATGTATGGTCATATATATATGAAGTAGATTGAGGGTTCCAAATTATTTTCTAGAAAAATAGAATTTATGTAGTCATGAGCTATTGTGATGTCTGATAAAAAACAAGGTTGAAAATATGAATAGTATGGGATTTTATCTATCATTCAGCACTAATTTTATAATACAGTTAAATCAAAGTACTTGTATTACAATATCCTGGCTTTTTTCTTCCTCAAAACTTATAGTGTCTGTTGGAAAAAAAAATCGGGGTGGGGGAGAGTTCCCTGTGGCGCAGTAGTTAGGACTCAGCACTTTCACAACCATGAGCCAGGTTTGATCTCTGGTCAGGGAACTAAGATCCTATCAGCCATGCAATGCAGCAAAAAAAAAAAAAAAAAGATACTATTGAAGTGTTCACACTTAAAATTATTGCTACAGTTGTCTTTTGAAGTGTTCATGCCTGAATCATTAGAATTATCATTGCAGTCACATCTTTGGATCTATTTATTAATTGTTTATTACTAGTAAGAAATGACCTGATAATTTAAATTTGAAATTTACTTGAAGCTATCATGATTATTTCTTTATAAACTAGGTAAAATCCTTTTATTTGTCTCTTTTGTTTTTATTGTAAAAATTCATAGGTATGTTTTATTGTTGCCTGCTCTGTTTAATTGATGACTTATATGTCAACATCTCCTTTCTAATTCAAATCTGAATATCTTTCTGACCAAAAAAAATGGATCAATAAATAGTATTACTGCTCAACTATGAACTAGAATTAATAAAGGCTCCTAAAAGTTACATAACTTATTCCAGTAACTTTGACTCTCTAGGTCAATAGAGAATAGATTTTTAGTTTACAGGTTAATCTGGGTCATCAGTATCCTTCTTGAAAACTAAAAATAAAGATATTAAAACATATTCCAATTGAAGTTTAGAAACAGAAAGCTTCAATAAAGTCTTCAAACAATACCCATAGTTAGAACTAAAAACATCTTTTATCTTTTTATTCTGCATCTTTGCCTCTGTATCAGGTTGCCATGGAAATTTTTTCATTAACATTAGATTGATTTTTCCAGAGATAAAATTGCTTGCATCATCTCATCTCCTAATATTCCTAAAGCCTCCTAAGCCAACTTTAGTGTTTTAACCTCTTAAGTTGCTTCAGATTCCCAAGAGTTCTACCATGCTGAGTGTTCCTAAAACTCAAATGTAACACACTCTGTGTTCACCATTAGTATCAAGGTTACTGCCATGTTTTTACTCTTGGTCCAAAAAAGAATTTTAAATACCTTAAGTCATCAAGGAAAAACATTGAATTATAAGCTGAAGGATTCCAAGGACATTTATATAATAAAAATAAAATCAAATGATTTTATAAAGGCTTATACTTAATATCCTAGGGTTTTTGCTATAAAATATTAAAGTCCAAATTAATAGGCAGTGAAAACAGTATTTGATTTGTGTAATTGGACCATATACACCTCCGTATAATATGTTAAAATTCATACCTGATTCGGTTCTGGAAAGTAGAACTTCAGCTTTTGTAGAGTGCCACAAATAAACATAATTTTGTTCTAAATACTTGATTGCTTCATGCCTCCTGAGTGAAGCTCCCAAGTGGTTTCCAAAAGTTATTCCTCAGGTTTTGAGGGAGCATACCTTGTGTTACTTGTTTTTCAGCACCTAGATATATAGTAGATACTCAGTACATGTTTCTTTGAACTAACATGTAATTTTAGTCTCTGAAGATAACATACTAAAGCCACCCAAGGAAAAAAGGTTGAAAATTCATGGCATTTGACATGAAAAGGAACCTAATTTCAGCATCAATAGATACAAAAAGTACTACATCCTTATGTATGATTTTAAATGTAGCTTAAATGTTTTTTTTTTTAAGGAACATTCTTTTAAAGAAAAAGAAATACAATTTTTTAAAAATTCTACATCCTTTTTTCAAGGCCAGATGTTATTCTAAGATTGAGCAAACATAGCATGACTCTGTAACATTGCTACCACAGTTTCTCACGCTTTCACACACTAATCTTACAGACTGATGGTGTTTTCCAGACCTCCCTTCAAATAGCAGTTATTAGTTAAGTGACTTTTTAAAGTTAGGAGAAGGCTACCTAACTTTTGAGACTCACTTTCTTTATCTGTATAATGGAACCCATAATACTTACCCTGACATTGTCATAATTAAATGAATCATTAAAGTGGCTTTCATTGCCTGGTAGATGCTGGATGTCTTTTAAATAGTAGTACATTAGTCACCCTCCAATGCCTAGGAAAATTCATAGGAATTTGATTTTTTTTTTTTTTTTCCTGCCTTAAGCAAGTCTGTGCATCACAGCCAACTGGAGGTCTTGTTTCTTTCAGTTGGACTGTGGTGTTTTAAATCTTAAGTCTTATGCTGGGAATGTTCATTGTTAATGGTTTGTCTTTGCTTCATGCCTTTTCAGTGAATAGCATTCTATCCTGTTGATCTCTCCATAGTAGTACATTAGTGATCCCCATTCTAAATATTTTCACTTTTAGAATCTCAACTCACTTAACAGTATGTCTTAGAAATTGTTCCATATCACTGTAAGACCACCTCTCTTAAGTGTTTTATTATCATGAATTTTATTTGCCCATTCCCTACTTAATAGGCATTTACGTTGTTTTGTATTTTTCACTCTAATGATCAGTGCTGGTGAATATCATTTTACATAATTTTTTGTGCTTATATTTGATTATTTTTCCAGGCATGATGAAGAAGAGGAGTTGCTATTTCAGAGGATGTGTATATCTTAAGTTTGTACTGATGCTGTACGTTACCTTCCTAAAAGGAGGTAACGGTTGGTCCTTCAAGCAGCAGTTTAACATTAGCTGTTTTCCCGTACTCTTGAGCAAACTTGCTATTGCCAGTCTTTTAAAAATATGCATCTTACAACTGAAAAGTGATACTTCTTTATTGCTTTATCTTGCATTTTCTGATTACTGCTAAGATTGAACATCTTAAGTTCACAGGTCTTTTACATGTCCTCTTCTCAGTTCAGTTCAGTCGCTCAATCATGTCCGACTCTTTGCGACCCCATGAACCGCAGCACGCCAGGCCTCCCTGTCCATCACCAACTCCCGGAGTTTACTCAAACTCATGCCCATCGAATCAGTGATGCCATCCAGCCATCTCATCCTCTGTCATCCCCTTCTCCTCCTGCCCCCAATCCCTCCCAGCATCAGGGTCTTTTCCAATGAGTCAACTCTTCGCATCAGGTGGCCAAAGTACTGGAGTTTGAGCTTCAGCATCAGTCCTTCCAATGAACACCCAGGACTGATCTCCTTTAGGATGGACCGGTTGGATCTCCTTGCAGTCCAAGGGACTCTCAAGAGTCTTCTCCAACACCACAGTTCAAAAGTATCAGTTTTTCGGCGCTCAGCTTTCCTCACAGTCCAACTCTCACATCTATACATCACCACTGGAAAAACCATAGCCTTGACCAGACGGACCTTTGTTGGCAAAGTAATGTCTCTGCTTTTTTTTTTTTTTTTTTTTTTGTCTCTGCTTTTTAATATGCTATCTAGGTTGGTCATAACTTTCCTTCCAAGGAGTAAGCGTCTTTTCATTTCATGGCCGCAGTCACCATCTGCAGTGATTTTGGAGCCTGGAAAAATGGTCTGACACTGTTTCCACTGTTGCCCAATCTATTTGCCATGAAGTGATGGGACCAGATGCCATGATCTTAGTTTTCTGAATGTTGAGCTTTAAGCCAACTTTTTCAGTCTCCTCTTTCACTTTGATCAAGAGGCTTTTTAGTTTCTCTTCACTTTCTGCCATAAGGGTGGTGTCATTTGCATATCTGAGGTTGTTGATATTTCTCCCGGCAATCCTGATTCCAGCTTGTGCTTCTTCCAGCCCAACATTTCTCATGATGTACTCTGCATAAAAGTTAAATAAGCAGGGTGACAATATACAGCCTTGACGTATTCCTTTTCGTATTTGGAACCAGTCTTGTTGTTCCATGTCCAGTTCTAACTGTTGCTACCTGACCTGCATACAGGTTTCTCAAGAGGCAGGTCAGGTGATCTGGTATTCCGATTTCTTTCAGAATTTTCCACGGTTTATTGTGATCCACACAGTCGAAGGCTTTGGCATAGTCAATAAAGCAGAAATAGATGTTTTTCTGGAACTCTCTTGCTTTTTCGATGACCCAGCAGATGTTGGCAATTGATCTCTGGTTCCTCTGCCTTTTCTAAAACCAGCTTGAACATCTGGAAGTTCACGGTTCATGTATTGCTGAAGCCTGACTTGGAGAATTTTGAGCATTACTTTGCTAGCGTGTGAGATGAGTCCAGTTGTGCGGTAGTTTGAGCATTATTTGGCATTGCCTTTCTTAGAGATTGGAATGAAAACTGACCTTTTCCAGTTCTGTGGGTACTGCTGAGTTTTCCAAATTTGCTGGCATATTGAGTGTAGCACTTTCACAGCATCATCTTTCAGGATGTGAAATAGCTCAACTGGAATTCCATCACGTCCTCTTCTCAGCCTATCTGTATTTACTGTCAGTGTTTCTTGTGGGATCTTTATCTTTTTTATTGCTTTTTGGAAGTTCTTTATATATTCTAGAGACCAATGCTTTAGACTGTTATATATGTTGCAAGTGTTTTCCCCAGGCCATCAGTTTTCTTTTCAGTTTTTGTGTGATCCTTTTGCTGAACAGAAGTTTTAATTTTTGATGTAGTCAAATTTAATAGTCTTTTTCATTATGGCATTCGCTTTTTGTATCTCCTTTAGAAGACTTTCATAAATATGATACAGATACACTTATTCTTTTATATTGTATTACTGCATTTATATTTTAATTTGATTTAGTTTTTGTTTTGACTTAAGTCTTAAATCATCTGAAATGCATTTTCGTGAATCACATGAGTTATAAAAGTTACTCATCTCTTCCCCTGAGTATACAGTTGTCCCAACACCATATATTGAATTGGTCATCCTTTCCCAACTGATTATAAAATGCCACTACAAGAAAATAAAAATGCCACCTCTATCATCAACTGAATTTGCGTATCTATGGGGTTTTTGGTGGCCAGTCTCTTCTATTATACTACTTGCCTATTCTAGCACCAATACTACAGCTTATTAATATATTTAACTGATACAGCAGTTATCCCCTTTTCTTGTTTTGTTTGGTTCTTGTTTTATACCCCACTACCTTCTAAATTGCACTCATCTCCCATCCTAGTAAGGTCATGCTTAAAATCTTGCAAGCTAGGCTTCAGCATTATGTGAACCAAGAACTTCCAGATGCCCAAGCTAAGTTTAGAAAAGGAAGAGGAACTAGAGATCAAATTGCCAACATTCACTGGACTATAGAGAAAGCAAGGGAATTTCAGAAAAATATCTATCTCTGTTTCATCAACTACACTAAAGCCTTTGACTATATGGATTATGGCAAACTGTGGAAGGCTCTTAGAGAGATGGAATACTAACCCATCTTACCTGTCTCCTGAGAAACTTGTATGCAGGTCAAGAAGCAACAGTTAGAACCCTGTATGAAACAACTGATTGGCTCAAGATCAAGAAAGGAGTAGGACAGGGCTGTCTGCTGTCACGTTGTTTGTTTAACAGGGTGAGCACATCATGAGAAATGCCGGGCTGGATAAGTTACAAGCCAGAATCCAGATAGGCAGAAATATCAACAACCTCAGATATATAAAAGATAACACTCTAATGGCAGAAAATGAAGAGAAACTAAAGAGCCTCTTGATGAGGGTGAAAGAGGAGAGTGAAGAAGTTTGCTTAAGAGTAAAGACCAAAAAAACTAAGATCATGGCATCCGGCCCTATTACTGCAAGGCAAATAGAAGGGGAAAGGTGGAAGTAGTGACAGACTTCCTCTTCTTGGGCTCCAAAATCACTGCGAACGGTGACTGCAGCCATGAAATCAAAAAGACGGTTGCTTCTTGGCAGGAAAGAGATGACATACCAGGACAGTGTATTAAAAAGCAGAAACATTACTCTGCCAACAAAATCTGTATAGTCAAGTGATCATGAATGGTTGTGAGAGCTGTACTGTAAAGAAGGCAGAATGCCAAAAACTTGATGCCTTCGAACTGTGTTGCTTGAGAAAACTCCTGAAAGTCCCTTGGACAGCAAGGAGATCAAACCAGTCAATCTTAAGGGAGATCAATCCTGAACATTCACTGGAAGGACTGATACTGAAGCTGAAGCTCCAGTATTTTGGTCATCTGATGTGAACAGACGACTCCTTGGAAAAGCCCCTGATGCTGGGAAAGGTTTACAGTGGAAGAAGAAGAGGGTGTCAAAGGATGAGATGGCTGGGCAGCATCATCAACGCAATGAAAATGAACTAGGACAAACTCCGGGAGATGGCAAGGGACAGGGAGGCAAGCTGCAATCCATGGGGTCACAAAGAGTCAGACAAGACTGGGCAACTGAACAACAACAACTACCTTCTAAATCCTTTCCTCTTTGGTTCTAATAATTTTCCAGTTTGGGTTCTCTAGGAAAATGATCATGTTGTCTTTACATTTATTAATCATACCTCATTTGTCTGACTAAATATTCAAGACCAAGCCAATTCCATATAAACACATAGGAAAGGGCACATTTTTATCAACTGCTCCGGGAGGTTTTTTCCTTCTCTACCTATCCCTGTCTCAAATTTAGTCCTGCATTCATGCAAGGTGAATTGGAGTTTTCTTTGTTTCCTCCTCTTTTTTTTTTCTTTTTGTGTAAACAATTCTTTAAGCTTGTTATTCCAACCAAGATGTGAGTCTAGGGTGGTTAGCAGGAGATAGAAAAGAGATTCAAAAGTAAAATGGCCCATTATATTAACTTTTTCTGACCTGAAATGGAAGTTTTCTTTCTTCTTTATTTGTTTGAGCATTTGATCACTTTGCCTTACAAGTTTTAAAAGTCTATGTTTTGTCTTCCCGGCATTTTAACTTCAGGTTAGACTAGTTCTCCTGCCTCTCGTATACTCGCAGTTCCTTTCTTCCTGCTCTGATACCTGTACTGCATGTTCTTTAACTGTGTGTGTGTGTGTGTGTGTGTGTGCGCTCACGCGCTCCCGCGCATGTGCTCGGGTGTGTCCGACTCTGCAGCCCCCCGGACTGTGGCCCACCAGGCTCCTCTGTCCATGGGATTTCCCAGGCACGAGTACAGGAGCGGATTGCCATTTCCTTCTCCAGAGGATCTTCCTGACCCAGGGATGGAACCCGTGTCTCTTGTGTCTCCTGCGTTGGCAGGCAGATTCTTTACTGCGACACTACCTGGGAAGCTCCTTTAACTTCGTATAAACTGTTATTCCAGCTTAGATTCTATGTTCCATATTTTAGTAACACATTTGCCATATCTCAGACTTCATTGCCCCTCTTTTACTCACCCCTCTTCAAAACCATGGTCCTATTTTATTTTTGTTTGTGATTTTCTTACATTTTTAAAAACTTATTAACTTGAGATTATTTCAAATTTACCAAGAAGCTGCAGCAGTACAAAGAACTCTATTCACACAAATTCAGCAATTAAAATTTTGCCATATTTACTATATCATTCTCTCTTGCCCCACTCTGTGAGTGAGTGTGTATGTTTTTTAGAATAGTTTGCTAGTAAATTACAGAAATCATATAATCTGTTTTTGTTTTTCCTATGCCTATATATTCAGTAAGTCAGAGGTCTGGTTCCGTCCATACTGCTGTCTTGTCTGATAACTCTTGTTCTGGTGACTAAGGTCACATTTTGGATTCTGCCTTAAATTTATGATTGTTGAACTCAAATTGGCTTTCACTGCTACCTATATATAGGTGACTCTTTTTTAAATTTATGACCACAGGGATGTGTGGGGATATCACATTCTTGTGATGTTCTATGGAAATTTGATCAGATGATGCATTGTGTGTGATTTCAGTTGTTTAGAGCCGTTGAGTTTTTTTATGGCCAGCTATTTTTATTTATTTACCAAATATTTACGTAGTGTTTATGGGCTGGACACTAAGTACTTTACAAATCTTTACTTATTCAATTTGTTCAACACTGTGTGGTAGGTATTAGTATTATACCTTCATTTTGCACTTGAGAAAATTGAAGAACAGACATGTAACTTACCCTAAGTCATACACCAAGTACTGAGCCGAAATTTTAATATCAGCAGTCTGGGTACAGAATTGGTGCTCTTAATCACGATTTCTAGGGTTTTCCTCGAAAGATTCTGCTGTTTTCCATCTTATTCAACCTCATTTTTTTAAGAGGCTGGTATTAAAAGCTATGCTTTCAACTTAATTTACATGGAAATAGTATTTCTCTCTTTTTATTTGTATTTCATTTGTTTACAAAACATTTTATTAAATGCCTAAATGACACCAGCAAATGTTATTGACTCAGACAGCTTTGGAAACAACACAACTGATAGTCAACAGCATATGATTCAAGTGATAAGAACACAAGTAAACATTTGTCTGTTTTCAAATGGAAATGCTGTTTTGATTAATTCAGTGATTTGTTTATGTGGAGGTCAGTTAAGAGACTTTCCTCTCTAGTTGAAATCAGAATATGTTCTTCAAGTAAATAAAAACAAAATCACTGAAAAGTTATTCTCCATCTGACAGATGTCACTATCAGTAAATTACTACATAGGAATGAAATTGCATTTATAAATTAAGATACTTGTACACCAGCAATGCTGTTGTTAGAAGTGTCATGGATCACTGATACAAAAACTGTTTTCAGCTTTATGTGCATAGAGATTCATCCAATACTAGGAAGACTGACTTTTTTTTAATTTGTTTATTTTGGGCTGTGCTGGGTCTTTGTTGCTGGGTGCAAGCTTTCTCCGGTTGGCACAGAGTGGGAGCTACTCTCTAGTTGTAGAATGCGGGCTTCTCACTCTCATGGCTTCTCTTGTTGTGGAGCATGGGCTCCAGGATGTGCCAGCTTTAGTAGTTGCTTCACGTGGGCTTAGTAGTTGTGGCACACAGGCTTATCTGCTTCACGGCATAAGGAATCTTCCCAGACCAGGGATCGAACCAGTGTCCCTTGCATTGCAAGGCAGATTCTTAACCACTGAACCACCAGGGAAGCCCTGACGTGTTTTTTAAAGCTGTATTTCTGATACTCCCTAGCAGAAGTTCTCCACTTCAATTCCATCAACTCTGTCCCATATGGGTATCTTATCTTGGTAAACATAGATAAATTGAGTTGAAGACATTGAAATCATCTTTATAGTCTTTCTTGCTTTTCTAGCTTACATAGAAATGACAGCATTAGGAGGATAAGAAGAACATCTAACTCAGAGGAGGTTCTTCAGAGTTTCCCAATGTTGGACATAAATTTAAATTTTAAAATTATATGAAGTATTTTAATACTGTCATAAAAACAGCATGCCCACTCAGATGTATACCAAATCATAACACATAAACATCATGAAACAAAAACTGTGCTGCTTGGTTATATTTTATGAACTGCTGACTAAAGCCTTGCCACCAATTTCCATGTAGATATTTAGACTTCTTAAGAGTATTATTTTTATTTTTAAGTTTTTAGCTGGCCTTTAAAAAAAATTGAGTCCATTGTTATATGTGTGCTTAGGTGTTCAGTTATGTCCAACTCTTTGCAACTCCACAGACAGTCTCTGTTCCTGGGATTCACCAGGCAAGAATACTGGAGTGGGTAACCATTCCCTTCTCCTGGGGATCTTCCAGACCCAGGGATTGAAGCTGCGTCTCCTAATTGCAGGCAGATTCTTTACGGTCTGAGCCACCAGGGAAGCCCACTATTGTTATATATCCAAATCAAATTATGCGAGCAAGAGAACAGCTACAGTGTACGTATGCTCCATTTAAAAAGTACAAATACGACTTAAGAGTCATCTTTCTACCATATATCCTAATCAGGCCTTTACAGTTCTGCAGTGGCAAATCAGTGTGACAATATTATACTAAAGTAAGTCCTCTTGCTTAATTTAAGTTTTGGGTGGTTCTTGCCCATATTTTGTATTCATGACCAGAGATGTGAGTAAAGATTAGATAAGTCATTCGGTAGTGGAAGCGAGATTTTCTTTACCTCCCTTCCTTAAAGCATCTAGACCATTTTGACTGCAACAGTCTTAAATATTGCCAAAGCCAAATTTGCTATTTTTTTAAAGATGCCATTTATAGTAGCTTTTCTGTGATAATCACAATTGTCTCAATATTATAAAGCTAATAAATAATACTATAATGTGGTCTCTTTATTTATATAATGGGGCTTCCATTTAGATTTTTATTAGACAAAAGAGAGCTACAGTGAAAATAATTTGAAAACAACTGATCTAGTTCAGCCCATTACTGTTAACAAATTGAAAAATTAAAGCTCAGGTTAAATGTCTTGCTCAGTTATACAGCTAGAAAATTGTGGATACTAAACTTCCTGTTAATTCATTGTTCTTTCTAGTATTTCTTATCTCTGAGTTCCTTAGTATATTTAGTTTATACCATGCCATTTAGCATTTATTGCCAAGGTTTGTATACAGGCATTTATTTATTTATTCAGTAGGTAATATCTGTTTGCCAGGTACTCTTCTAGTAAATGAAGATAGCCCCTGAACCCAGAAGTTGAGCTGAAAATAAGATAAGAAAAGTAGATTCTATTGAGCTCTCATTTGATTTTGGTTAAATAACCAGCTTGTGTATCACTGAGTGATTTTAACATATCATTGATAACTTTTCTTTTTTTTTAGTTATATTGTAGGGGAGTAAAAAAGCCCTCTAGGTGAGAAAAACGAAAAGGTCAACTCAAAGCATACTACTTTTATAGCAAGTACCTGATAATGTCAGTATGTGAAAGAATATGGGGAGTGCTGTTACATAAAAACAGCACTGTAGAAAGAGATGGTAACTCTAAGCGGGACTCGAAGAGCCATAGTGGAGGAGTTCTATTCTTAAAGAAATTTGCTTTATAAAAGTAGGGGGAAATCATTCTATGCACGGGGAACAACAGGTTCATAGGCAGAGTTCTGAACAGTTCTGGCATTTCCAAGAAACATTAATGCAACAGAATACTAGGAGGTCTTACGAAGTGTGGTGTATAAGCATTTTTAGGCATCATTATATTGGGCTGGAAGAAGCACAAGCTGGAATCAAGAATGCCGGGGGAAATATCAATAACCTCAGATATGCAGATGACACCACCCTTATGGCAGAAAGTGAAGAGGAACTAAAAAGCCTCTTGATGAAAGTGAAAGAGAAGAGTGAAAAAGTTGGCTTAAAGCTTAACATTCAGAAAACTAAGATCATGGCATCTGGTCCCATCACTTCATGGCAAATAGATGGGGAGACAATGGAAACAGTGTCAGACTTTATTTTGGGGGGCTCCAAAATCACTGCGGATGGTGACTGCAGCCATGAAATGAAAAGACACTTACTCCTTGGAAGGAAAGTTATGACCAACCTAGATAGCATATTAAAAAGCAGAGACATTACTTTGCCAACAAAGGTCCGTCTGGTCAAGGCTATGGTTTTTCCAGTGGTCATGTATAGATGTGAGAGTTGGACTGTGAAGAAAGCTGAGCGCTGAAAAACTGATGCTTTTGAACTGTGGTGTTGGAGAAGACTCTTGAAGAGTCCCTTGGACTGCAAGGAGATCCAACCAGTCCATCCTAAAGGAGATCAGTCCTGGATGTTCATTGGAAGGACTGATGCTGAAGCTCAAACTCCAGTACTTTGGCCATCTAATGCGAAGAGTTGACTTATTGGAAAAGACCCTGATGCTGGGAGGGATTGGGGGCAGGAGGAGAAGGGGATGACAGAGGATGAGATGGCTGGATGGCATCACTGACTTGATGAGCATGAGTTTTGAGTAAACTCCGGGAGTTGGTGATGGACAGGGAGGCCTGGCGTGCTGCGATTCACGGGGTCACAAAGAGTCAGACACGACTGAGCGACTCAACTGAACTGAACTGATATGCTTGAAATGCGAAAGTAATGAAATATGACTTTTTATATTGTATCTCAAGTATTCCTCATACTTCTACCCGTTTATGTTCCTAAGTTCTTTAAAAACACTACTTCCCCATCTCATGGTGACAAGTGCAGTACCACAATGACAAGGGCTCTGTATACCCTTGCTGTTTAATTACACTCATCATTCACTCAATCAATACTTTTGGCTCCAGCATGTATAGGATTTTATACTTTGTGCTATAAGAAGTAAAAAAAAAAAAAAAAAAATAGTGATACAAAACCAGAGTTCAAGGAGCTCTTGAACCGAAAGCAGAAATTAGTCTGGGGTAAACCATAATGGACAGGAAAAGATCAGTCTTTGTTCCAATCCCAAAGAAAGTCAATGCCAAAGAATGCTCAAACTACCGCACAATTGCACTCATCTCACATACTAGCAGAGTAATGGTCAAAATTCTCCAAGCCAGGCTTCAACAGTATGCAAACTGTGAACTTCCAGATGTTCAAGCTGAATTTAGAAAAAGCAGAGGAACCAGAGATCAAATTGCCAGCATCCACTGGATCATCGAAAAAGCAAGAGTTTCAGAAAAACATCTACTTTTTCTTTATTGACTATGCCAAAGCCTTTGACTGTGTGGATCACAACAGACTCTGGAAAATTCTTAAAGAGATGGGAATACCAGGCTACTTGACCTGCCTTCTGAGACATCTGTATGCAGGTCAAGAAGCAACAGTTAGAACTGGACATGGAACAACAGACTGGTTCAAAATGGGGGAAGGAATACATCAAGGCTGTATATTGTCACCCTGCTTATTTAACTTATATGCAGAGTACATCATGCGAAATGCCATGCTGGATGAAGTACAAGCTGGAATCAAGACTGCCGGGAGAAATATCAATAACCTCAGATGTGCAGATGACACCACCCTTATGGCAGAAAGTGAAGAGGAACTAAAGAGCTTCTTGATAAAAGTGAGAGGAGAGTCAACAAGTTGGCGTAAAACCCAACATTCAGAAAGCTAAGATCATGGCATCCAATCTCATCACCTCATGGCAAATAGATGGGGAAACAATGGAAACAGTAAGAGACTTTCTTTTAGGGGGCTCCAAAATCACTGCAGGTGGTGACTGCAGCCATGAAATTAAAAGACGCTTGCTCCTTGGAAGAAAAGCTATGACCAACCTAGACAGCATATTAAAAAGCGGAGACATTACTTTACCAACAAAGGCCCTTCTAGTCAAAGCTATGATTTTTCCAGTAATCACGTATGGTTGTGAGTGTTAGACTACAAAGAAAGTTGAGTGCCAAAAAATTGATGCTTTTGAACTGTGGTGTTGGAGAAGACTCTTCAGAGTCCTTTGGACTGCAAAGAGATCCAACCTGTCAATCCTAAAGGAAATCAGTCCTGAATATTCATTATAAGGACTGATACTGAAGCTGAAATTCCAATACTTTGGCCACCTGATGCAAAGAACTGACTCATTAGAAAAGACCCTGATGCTGGGAAAGATTGAAGGCCGGAGGAAAATGGGACAATAGAGGATGAGATGGTTGGCATCACTGACATGATGGCCATGAGTTTGAGTAGACTGTGGTAGTTGGTGATGGACCAGGAAGCCTGTCATGCTAAATTCTGCTGCTGCTAAGTCACTTCAGTCATGTCCGACTCTACGGCAGCCCACCAGGCTCCCCCGTCCCTGGGATTCTCCAGACAAGAACACTGGAGTGGGTTGCCATTTCCTTCTCCAAAACATGAAAGTGAAAAGTGAAAGTGAAGTTGCTCAGTTATGTCCGACTCTTAGCGGCCCTATGGACTGTAGCCCACCAGGCTCCTCCATCCATGGGATTTCCCAGGCAAGAGCACTGGTATGGGGTGCCATTGCCTTCTCCGGTGCTGAAGTCTATGGGGTCGCAAAGAGTTGGACACGACTGAGCGACTGAACTGAAATAATAATGGAAAAGAACATTCAGAAAAAGAATGTATATATGCAAAATGAGTCACTTTGCTATATAGCAGAGATTGGCACAACATGTTAAATCAACTATACTTCAGTTTTTCATTTTAATTAGCAAGGGTTTTTGTCTATTATGTATGCTACGTCACTTCAATCATGTCCGACTTTGTGCGGCCCCATGGAATGCAGCCTTCCAGGCTCCTCTGTCTATGGGATTTTCCAGGCAAGACTAGTGGAGTGGGTTGCCATTTCCTCCTCCAGGGAATCTTCCCAACCCAGGGATCAAACCCATGTCTCCTGTGTCTCTTGCACAGGGAGGTGTGTTCTTTACCCCTCGGGCCACCTAGAAAATCCTTTGCCTGTTACGGTGACTAATGTATCCATATGTTCACAAAGTTCACTCTCATCAGAGGAGACAGATGATAATAGGATAGATAGTAAAATATGTAGCTTGTTATTAATAGTGGTAAATACTAAGAAGAAAAAATAAAGTTAGGAAAGAGGGGAAATTAATTATTGGAGAGGAAAAGGGAAGATAAGATTATTTAATTTCTCTTGCCTTGATTTTCTGAACTCTAGAAAAGAAAAAATACTGGTGGTTACCTATTGTGACAAAGATTAAATGAGCTGATATGTGTGTGTATAAAGTCCCAGATGATAGGATATCAACCAGTATTATTTATACATTTGTCTAAAACAACTTTAGCACAGTAGTCATCTTATTTTCATCACTTATGGACTTCTTTTTTTAAAGGATATAGTTACAGTTTTGAGCTACTTTATCTACAGGATAAGACTCCCTCATCCATATCTTGCTTCTTTTAGCTTCTACTTCCAATACAGTCACATCTAATATCACTTTCTTAGAGGCAAATCATCATTCTTTCATAGTGTTTCTTCTGCAGAGCAATATTTGCTCATGTAGATGTCAGGTCATTTTCTATTTAAGTCATCGAGCAGGCATCCAGATCTTCCTGTGGAAAATATTCACTAATGCCTCATCACTTACATCTCAAGGTTAATAGGTCTAAGAAAATGAGAACTTTATGCTTGCTTTCCAGCTAAAAATGAGTAGAATATTGGAATTGTTATTACCAAACAAATATAAAATCTTCAGTATTAATCTTTTCAAACTAAGATCATTTGCATAGATTAGCTAAAGTTTCAGGTCTCCTAATAACCTTTCTTTGCCTGTGTAACCTCTGTGCATCCTTAAACGTATCCTGCCTCCCCCTTTCCCTGAAAACTAGACTTGCTCTTTGTGTTCCTTTAGCACTCCATACCTGGTCCTATCACACCTGGTATTACTCAGTATTGTAATTACCTGTTTACCTGACCTGCCCAATTCCCTATGCCCACCTCTCAGGCAGTAAGCTCCCTGGGCTGGGGTGGGTGGTGGACACCGGGGAAGCTAGGTTCTCTTTGTGTCTGTGTCCCGAGTATCTGTTACAGTGCTCCACATATAGTTGATTATCAGTAAATACTTAAAACATTCAGTGTAATGCCTGGAGTACCTTTAACATATCAAGATTATAGAAACTTAGTTATTTAACCTTGGTCCCACATCCCTTAATTGTTTCTTTATCTCTCTTGGCTGCTTTCTGAGGAATAGCATTGCTCAAGCATACTGCTACCCCTGTCCTACATCGTCCCCTGTCCTTCTTTGGCCCAAAATTAAAAAGAAACAGGAGGCCAGATATTTGGAAAGATCCCAAAGTTAGAGGAGCACCCTGTGGGGTAATTATGGTCCAAGATGTGACCCCTACTGTTCCAATTTAGAAACATTGTTTTGCCATTCCTCTCAAGGTAATGGGCCTCTAGGGTCTAACACAGGCCATCTATATTTCCAATAACTTAATTTATAAACCAGTTGACTGTTGATTGGTTTGTTTACACTGATTGAAATACTTGTATCTGATACCTAAGTCATAACTTAATGATATCAAAGCCTCTGTAAAATCCATCAAATAATCAGAAGATTGTTCAGTGACTATGGAAACAGCAAAATGAGTTAAATTGCACCAAAGATAATTTAACCCAAGCTGAGGAGCAGCCTTGTCATTGTTTCCCTGATGGCTAGGAGAAAATTAAGTAAAGAGTAATAAGGTCTCGAGTGTTTTGAAAGTGTTTACAAATTTTTTTCTTATTTGCTAAAAGAAAGCACTTTTAAATGTCAGGGGGACAATGTCATTTTGTAACTCAATATTGATAATGTACAGTTTGGTTCCATAATTCTTGATCCCAACATTAAGTTCCTGAAATAGTGGTATTGCTGACAATGGTACTAAAAAAGAAAGAAAAAGAATTAAAGTTGAATGAACATTCTCTGTACCCTCTGCCTCTAGCTCAACGATCACCAGAGTCTAGGGATCAAATCAACTTCATTGAGAAAGTTGACTGTGCTTGTGTTTTTAGCTGGCTTACTGGCTGGCATTCCTTCATAAACTAATAATGCATATCCACTGAGAGTTTATCCTCTACCCTTGTGAAGAAACTGTGAAGTATAGGTTAAGTGGTCATTAAAAAATGTAAGCTGTACCTCTTGTCAAGGGCTGGAGTCTGTCCTTCAAGCCTTACCTTAAGGTCATTTCTATTCCAGAGGTTGGAAACCCAAGTGCCTACAGAGGCCAGGCTGGTGGGAATGAAGCAGGAAGCCGCTGCAGTGAACTGGAGAGCCGAGTCCTGTCTGAAGGAGCGGCCACTGATCTGTTCCAGATAATTGTTGCAAGGCAGGAATGCTGACCTAGTGTTACCACATTGTCCAGTTTCCCAGGTAAGCAAGAAATGCAAGTTTTCATATGCTTTCTGATTTAAATAGTTAATTCACTTGTATTATTATTCTCGAACTGTGCCTGCACCAAATACTACCACTGCTGAGATTTGGCCTAGAGCCCTCCTGTTTGTAACTTGGTTTTATATTTTGCT
This sequence comes from Odocoileus virginianus, assembly GCF_023699985.2. Taxonomy (NCBI): domain Eukaryota; kingdom Metazoa; phylum Chordata; class Mammalia; order Artiodactyla; family Cervidae; genus Odocoileus; species Odocoileus virginianus. Next base: position 38,604,761 of record NC_069686.1, on the reverse strand, counting down.
CTCCAGTTCCTGATTGTTGAATTGGAGAGTTTATTTTCTACAGGTTTTGCTTTTCTTCAGCATGTTCAGTAAAATATTCTCTGCCCGGTTTTGTGCTATTGAAACTACCTGCCTCTCTGAATTGAACGTTTTATGCGTGAGTTTTCTTTGGCTGCTACCTTTTCTGTGCTACCTTCAGCATTCCAGTGAGCAGTCACATGCTAAATGGAGTCTCCTTGAGACACTTTTCATATGACACCACTAACCATCTACCGGTGTTACTACTTACTCATTTCATTCCTGATGTGTAAGCTAAATAAACACAGTAAAATATCATTTATTTTATGGAACTTAGAGATTGTGTGCTTCGGGCTCCCCCTTCTAGAATTAACACAGAGACCATCTTCCTCCTCTTGCATCTTGAGAGAACTTTTCAGATAATCAGTTAGACTATGGTTATCTTTAATGTTTAATTATATTTGCTAGAGATATTGATTAGACTTGAGTGTTCCTAAATGTTTATACATATTTAGAGACATGTATTTGTTTCTCCAGTGGCTGAGGAGTCTTCCTATTTTCTGTTTGAGTAACCTCATTGCCAGGTAAATTGAAGAATGCTAAACATTTTTTTAAGTAAAAGAGTACATAAACATTAGCTGTTTCAATATGTTGTCTAACCCAGAAATGTATCAAAGTCATGTTTGTTTCATTCTTAGTACAGTTTTAATTTTTAAAAAGCTGATATACATTATTTTTTAACAATTATTCAGCCTATTGAGCTACACCTTGAGTAACCAGAATACCAATCATGCACAGATAAAATGTGAAAATCACCCCTTCAACTTGCTTACTGCACTCTTAAAAAGATTATGTTAATGAAGGCAAGTATTTTTTTAAATAAATAATCCTTATGAGAAGCTTTACTATACTATAAAATAGCAGAAGTAGCCAAATATGTTGATGCTTAATATACCGAAGTAAATTGTAAATAAATTTACCCTCAGAGTTGTAATGAGTTTATTATGTCCTAGATGTTCTGCTGTGACCTACTATACTTTAAGACAGTTCTCTGAATTTTTTTTAAGTAATATGTATTTGGAATCCGTGATTATTCTCTTTTTGACTTTTAAGAAAGTAAAATGCATAGTAAGCATTTTCTTCATGTGCATACAAACCCTCACTTTCCTTCTATATTTTCAAAAGCACAAAGGGAAGCTTTAACTCAAAGTTAGTTGTCTCAATTGTGTTTCCTTTGTAGTCATGTAGAGTTGGCAAGGGGAGAGCTCAGTGGTGTGTAGTAATGCATGTGAGTTCCTGAATATTATCAGGGAGGATTATAAAGAAAACTCAGTTTAGACTTGGAAAGCCAAATAATGACTGGAGAAACCAGGAAGGCTTCTCTGAGGAAGTGACATTTAAACTGAGATGAACAGAAGTTGGTTTAATGAAGAACATGAGTATGGTGGTGAGAGATGGCATTTCAAGCAGAAAAGTAAGAGTGACAGGCTGAGGCATTTTTAGAACCAGTCAAAGGGATAGCCTTAGTTTTTGTTTGTACTGTGTAGGCCATTCTGGTTAATGTGTTCTTTCTGACTCTCCTTTTTCCCCACGTAGAGAAATAACAGCATAATACTAGTGGACTTTCCTGGCGCTCAGACAGTAGAGAATCTGCCTACAATGAGGGAGACCTGGGTTCGATGTCTGGTTTGGGAAGATCCCCTGGAGAAGGAAATGGCAACCCACTCCAGTATTCTTGCTTGGAAAATTCCATGGACAGAGGAGCCTGGTGGGCTACAGTCCATGGGGTTGCAAGGAGTCAGATATGACTGAAGCAACTTAGCATGCACACACATAAATAATAATGTAGATATTTATTATGTGCTAGGTACTGGTTTAAGACTTTTAGCTTATTGTATCCCCAAAACAGAACAGTTCTATAAAATCTCCATTTTATAAGGAAAGAACATTTTAAAAACCTACCCAAGGTCAGAAGGATGGAGCTACAGGACTTCCCTGCAGTCCAGAGATTAAGACTACAAACTCCCAAGGCAGGGGGCATAGGTTCAATCCCTGGTCAGAGAACTAATATTCCACATGATGCACAGTGTGGCAAAAAAAATTTAAAAATAAAAACAAAAATAAACCGAAATGACTATCCTCAACAAAACTTAAGAAAAGATACAGCTACATAGCATCTCAATACTGTAGTTAATTTAAATAAAACCCTATTTTAGACTTTCAGATCACTTCCAGTATAGTGTTTGGCTGTTTGAAATAATACTGCTGATTCAGTGGGCTGGAAGACTAGGCTGCGCTCCATGAAACAGCTCATCGCTGTTCCACATGGTGCTGGCAGGTCTCATGTGTGTGTCTGGGGCTTCAGACGGACCAGCTGGATTTCTCTCTCTCCACATGGTCTCTGATCCTCAAAGGGCCAGTTCCAGTTCTTTGTGTGACAGTGGCATTCCAAGAAGCAAGAGTGGAAGATACAAGGCCTCTTGAGGCTTAGGCCCATCTCTTGAGCTATATCACATTCTACTGATCAAAGCAAGTCACAAGGCCAGCCCAGATCCAAAAGGTAGAGTAATAAATCTCATTTCCTAATGGAAGGAACTACAAGATCTTTGTGGCCAATTGCAGCCTGCTACATTTAGCTTTTAGTCTTCTAAAGGCTTCTGTGTGCCTGGAATGTGTAAGTTGCTGAACATTGGTAGCATGAAATGGCCTGTATAAGTTATCCTCCTGACCATTGATGGGCAGAGTTCAGTTTGCTTGTTACCTTCCCTCTGAGGGCTGATGTCATCCTCATACACAGTTTTGAACATTAACACTATCCTACACTGAAAGGGCAAGGATGTTTGATACCAGAGAGTTTTAACGATCAGGGCAGGAAAGATCTGCTTATGATATCCTGATAAATTTTGTAAAACAGATGTAAAGTGCACTGGGATAGTTTGGGGTGAGTAAGTGGAGCCTGGCAGAAGCATTAGGCCTCTTACAAAAGATGTATCTGAGAGGTCTGTTTTGGAAGAGGTAGCTACACAGTGAAGATAAGAACCAAATGAAAATAACAACCAAAGTTAAAATGAAGCTAATTTATTGGAAGATTTTTTTTTAATGGAAGAAGATATAACTGTAAAATGAGCGTTCTCATAAATAAAAATGCATAGCTTAAACAAATAGGTGAAAGGTGAAACAGGTGGCAAGGTTGGATGGGAGCGCTGGCTAAGTGCTATAAAGGAACTGTGTAAATTGATATGAGGGTGAAAGATAACTGAAAGGGGCAAATATCATTTAGGGTTACCCTTACAAGCATAATTTAACTAACGGAAAGAAGATGAGTATATCCATTTATTACCCAATCAAATAATAATAATGTTGTAGCTACTCAGACATTATGCTTCAAAATGCTAATGCTCATGTTATTTCTTAATCCAATCATATCTGTTGTTGCATGTACATATTGTTTCAGGATTTAGGTAGAGAGGTAGGTTTCATGTGAGCCTTTTTTCTCAAGTGTTGAACATGAGGCGTTAATCCTTGCAAATGTCAGAATGGAAAAGACTTCCTTTTTTTTAATTATTGAAGTATAGTTGATTTACTGGAGGAGACTTCTAAACTTTGAATATTTCATGAGTTAACTTTATAATCATTGTATATAAAGTATGTGATAATTTATACTTATGTTAAATATTGGTATTTTATCTAATTTACATGGTCTCATTTTGATAAATCAGTAGTTCATTCAGTATTCATTCTAGCCTACTGTGTATCCAAGTAATGCCACTGAGCACAAGATTAATGTGTGATTAATGTGATAAACATTTTAATAGAATTTACTCATAGTATCACATGACTTAAAAATCAATTCATTGTTTTCACCATTAGTCAAGTTTGTGACATTATTCAGAAAAATATATGATGTTTGTTGTTATTCAGAGAAATTTATGAAAAGTAGCTACTTATTTTCATGATGTCATATTCTCTGATATCTAGTCTTCTTGGTATTTTGGGTATAACTTTTAAAATACACACTAACACTGCATAAGACAATGAGTTTATTCTTAGGTTCACAAGAATGTCAGTAAAGCAGAGAGAGAAAAAGCCATCTATTGCCTTAGCATCATGTTGAAATATAGGTTTCATTTTTATATGGTTTGATTCATTTTAGTGGTTCTTTTATTAATCCAATTAAAGTGTGTATATAAGATATTTAAATAAAATTCTGATGTGCTTTACAAATAAAATAAAAAGTTAGCATATTATTTTTCTTAGAAGCCCTATAATACTTTTTCTACACAAAAATTATTATTCAGAGATTGTAAGATCATTAGGGATAAAGCTAGAGCAAAAAAAAAAATCCTTTGTGTTTTTTGTCAAGGTGCATAGTAACTAGCTTCTATTGACTTCTTTTTAAAGCTTCTCTTTCATTTTAGATGCCTGTGTTGTTAAAACCTTAGAAGTCTACATGGTAAAAATCAGGATATAAAACTACGTTGGCTAATTGGAATGTACATAGTCTTCATCAAGTATTTAAGCACCTCCTGTAGGCCAGGCACTAAACCTGCTTTAATCAGGAAATGGAACTATTGGAAGAACCTAGAGAAACAAGGTCCCTGATGTGAGGAGTTAGTTTACATTCCTGTGGGGAAAGATTAACAAACAAATAAATGATTTTTTAAAAAATCAGTTAATAAGAGGTATCAGTAAATTAACAATTTGTGGGAGAATACTTAGGATTTACAGTGTCTCTTTGAGGAGCTGACGTTTAATTTGAATTCTGAATGAAGCCAATGCAAAGAATTAAATCAGGTCACTAAAATTCAGTTCAACAAAAGCCAACTCTCATAGACTTATTTGCATATTAAAAGGGGGATGGAAAATGAAAATGTTGGTAGAATGGTGGCAGATATTCTCCTCAGAACACATATGCATACACATACCCTACTTTTTGAATTTTATTTTTATTTCTTCCAGAAATGGTTGTGACATCAATTCAAATAATGTCCTGTGTGCAAGATCTATCCCTGATCCTCAGTGTTAGTGAGATAAAAGTGCCTTTCATGTTTCCATACATTTTTGTTTTAATCTGTGTCTTTTGGGCTTAAACCAAGCCATGTAAACAGGGTAAGTCATAATGAAATCTTCAGGAGAGGTAAAAGGAAAATGTTGTGGATATGTAGTTTTTATGTTAAATTTGAAAAAAAGAATAAACTGTTGTTTTTAATTGTAAAGGTATAAAAATAAAATTATTGGAAATAAAAACAAAAATAAACAAATGGGACCTAAGGAAACTTAAAAGCTTTTGCACAACAAAGGAAACTATAAGCAAGGTGAAAAGACAGCCCTCAGATTGGGAGAAAATAATAGCAAACGAAGCAACAGACAAAGGATTAATCTCAAAAATATACAAGCAACTCCTCCAGCTCAACTCCAGAAAAATAAATGACCCAATCAAAAAATGGGCCAAAGAACTCAACAGATATTTCTCCAAAGAAGACATACAGATGGCTAACAAACACATGAAAAGATGCTCAACATCACTCATTATCAGAGAAATGCAAATCAAAACCACAATGAGGTACCATTACACGCCAGTCAGGATGGCTGCTATCCAAAAGTCTACAAGCAAGAAATGCTGGAGAGGGTGTGGAGAAAAGGGAACCCTCTTACAGTGTTGGTGGGAATGCAAACTAGTACAGCCACTATGGGGAACAGTGTGGAGATTCCTTAAAAAACTGGAAATAGAACTGCCATATGACCCAGCAATCCCACTTCTGGGCATACACACCGAGGAAACCAGATCTGAAAGAGACACGTGCACCCCAATGTTCATCACAGCACTGTTTATCATAGCCAGGACATGGAAGCAACCTAGATGGCCATCAGCAGACGAATGGATAAGGAAGCTGTGGTACATATACACCATGGAATATTACTCAGCTGTTAAAAAGAATTCATTTGAGTCAGTTCTAATGAGATGGATGAAACTGGAGCCCATTATACAGAGCGAAGTAAGCCAGAAAGATAAAGACCATTACAGTATACTAACACATATATATGGAATTTAGAAATATGGTAATGATAACCGTATATGCAAAACAGAAAAAGAGACACAGATGTACAGAACAGACTTTTGGACTCTGTGGGAGAAGGCGAGTGTGGGATGTTTCGAGAGAACAGCATGAACATTATCTATAGTGAAACAGATCACCAGCCCAGGTGGGATGCATGAGATAAGTGCTCGGGCCTGGTGCACTGGGAAGACCCAGAGGAAGCGGGTGGAGAGGGAGGTGGGAGGGGGGATCGGGATGGGGAATACATGTAACTCCATGGCTGATTCATGTTAATGTATGACAAAACCCACTGCAATGTTGTGAAATGGTTGGCCTCCAACTAATAAAAATAAATGAAAAAAAAAAAACTTGAATGATTCTTGAATAATTGGTCTGTATAGAAGATAAGGTTATCAGAATCTCAGAGGCAAATAGAATAGACTATAATATTTAGCAAAAGAGGGCATGCATGGGTTTTCAAAAGTCTGAGATGCATGGCCTTCTCAGTGAACTATCAAAATGGCAATGATTTATGTACGGAGATATTTATCTCAGATTTATTTGTAACTGTGAAAATTTAGGAGAAAAATCAATTTCCACAAAAGGGAAGTAAATATTGAATGCCATAGTAAAATGCTTAAGTTGAAAATAAAGTGCAAAGTGGTAATGATTCAATATTTAAAGAAGGCACTATTATACATACAAAAAAATTGGAATTAGCTTAGCTTTTTTCAAGAGCAATTTGGCAGTGTCTCCAAAGTTTAAGTGTTCAGACCCAACATTAATATGATTGATATTCCAATAGATGAATATTTGTACATTTATATGATAGAGTACTATTCAGATGTTTAAAATGAACAAATTGGATCTATATATCTGCAGAAGAGATAGATCTGTATATGTCAACAGAGATAGCACTCAAAACAATGTTGAATTTTAAAAAGCAAGTTGAAGAATATATATGTATAACAGTATTTATGTAAAAACTTTAAAATACATATAACAAAGCCAAATATTGTTTACCGATATACATAGGGAATAAACATATAAAAACAGCCTGGAAGGATTGATTGCTGCTGTTCAGTCGCTGAGTCGTGTCCAACTCTGAGACGCCATGGACTTCAGCACACCAGGCTTCCCTGTCCATCACCACCTCCCAGAGCTTACTCAAACTCATGTCCATTGAGTCAGTGATGCCATCCAACCATCTCATCCTCTGTCGTCCCCTTCTCCTTCTGTCCTCAGTCTTTCCCAGCATCAGGGTCTTTTCCAATAAGTCAGCTCTTTGCATCAGGTGGCCAAAGTATTGGAGCTTCAGCTTCAACATCAGTCCTTCCAATGAATATTCAGGGTTGATTTCCTTTAGGATTGACTGGTTTGATCTCCTTGCAGTCCAGGGGACTCTCTACAGACCAGAATAAGAGTGTTCATTTTCTTTAGGCCAGAAGGGAAGGGGAACAGGACTAAAATGAGAAACTGGATGGGAGTGAGGGATAGTATTGAACTTCATCTGTAATATTTTCTAAGTGTTTTTTCTTTTTTATTTAAGCAAAGTGACAAAATGCATTGTAAATTTGGAGTGGTAGCTCATTGTTTATTAGACTCTTTTTAATGTGTGCTTTTAAAACTTTTTAAAACAATGATTGAAAGTCATCCATGCTTGCAGTGGTTATTATTCAACGATGAGATTAGAGTTCAATTTTCATTTTAATTTTCATCACGAACATCTCTGAATTTTCCAAATTTATAAAATAAATGTTGAGGAAATCAATCCCACTTAGAGAAGATAAACAAATGATAATAGTCGCTGGACCTCAGCTCTGTGAGGAGTTCCTAAGGCCCTTACAATTAAGCTGCCTCTAAAATGCCGAAGTATCAGCCAAAAAAAAGGATGACCCTCCCAGGAACAAAAGGAAGAAGTGGGCCAGCTGTGGAAATGTAAAACCGGGTTCTATCTTGGGAAGGAAAGCTGGTACAGAAGTCTGAGTCAGTGGGTCTCAAACTTGAGCATGCTGTTGAATCACCTGGAGGGCTTGTTTGTTTGTTTTAAAAGATTACCCTCCAGGGTTTCTGATTCAGTGATTTCAGGGGTCAGTTCTGTGATTCTGCATTTGTAACAGGATCCCAGCTGTTAACAGTAATGATGGTGGTCCCAGGACCATGCTTTCAAAACTGCAGGTCTAAAACCCAGCCATCAGATCTTTGTAGTTTTGATTACTGAAATATGAGGAAGATATTTGGCAGAAATCAGTCTGATGTCATTATCTGGCAGATCCACAAGTTACTTAAGGGCATGAGCCAGTCCATCTCAGGAAAGTTGGAGTCACACGCAAGAACAGGCAAACCAAAAGAAATAGAAATTGGCATCAAATGATCAGAAAGCTTGAAAGTAAGGGAAATGAGAGCTAGTCCAATCTAAAGACCACAGGCCACGGAAGACTCTTCTTTAGGAAAAAGTAAGGTAATAAAATGAGCGTGAAAAAAAGACTGTAAAAATCGTATTTACTCATCAGTGTCTGTTGCTGTTTGATCAGGCTGGGAGTTCAGAATGACGCAGAGTTCTTTCCCATCTTTCACTAGCACCAGGAACTCCTACTCGGCAGGAAGCGTCCTGAGAGCAGGGACTTTTCTTCCCTTCCTTGCTTTCTCTATCCTTTCCTGACCCCCTCCCTCCCTCTTTCTTTTCTGTTCTTCCCCACTCAGCAGCTTTTTTTTTTTTTCCTCAGCAGCTCTTTAGTGCCAGACATTGCCCTGGGCTTTGGATAAAGTGGTGTCTTACCACCTTTGTGGAACTTCCCAGGTGGCTCAGTAGTGAAGAATCAGGAGCCTCAGGAGATGAGGGCTCAATCCCTGGGTTGGGAAGATCCCCTGGAGGAGGAAACGGCAGCCCACTCTAGTATTCTTGCCTGGAGAATCCCATGGATGGAGGAGCCTGAGGTTGCAAAGAGTCAGACACGGCTAAGTGGCTAAGCACACACACCACCTTTAGACTCCAGCACATAGCATAGGCCTCATACATAATAGCTGCTCATTAACTGTGGAATGAAACATGAATAAACACATAGATGATCAACAGGGATCATGGTTAAAGGTGCAATGAATGGGAGACAGAAATAAGGTGCTATGCCTGCAAGCAGGTCATTTCTATAAGAGGCATAGACCCAGTGGAGTGGGCCTAGCAATGTAATTAGCACCTGGAGTCACGACTGAGAATGCACTACTTGGCACTTTCCTTTATACTCCACATTTTTCCCAATAAATTTTTGCTACTTTTCCCACTGCTTGCCAATGTTTCCCACTCCCATCCCTAAGGTTCCTGACTTTCAGCTAAATTATGCTTCATTGAAAGTGAAGTGGCTCAGTCATGTCCGACTCTCTGCAACCCCATGGACTGTAGCCTCTGTCCATGGGATTTTCAAGGCAAGAGTACTGGAGTGGGTTGCCATTTCCTTCTCCAGGGGATCTTCCCAGCCCAGGGATCAAACCCAGGTCTCCCGCATTGTAGGCAGATGCTCTTACCGTCTGAGCCACCAGGGAAGTCCAGTATGCTTCATTTCAACACCTTTAATCTGCCTCACAGCCAAGGCAGCAAATAAGGCATATGCCAGAATACATAATGCTTTTTACTATAAAGCATTCTCCTACTTTCCCAATGAAAAAATCTGAAGAAAGATTTGGAACTTGAGTAGTTTTATGTCTGTTAACACTGTTTAATTTATTTAATTTGTTGACTGAGTCATACATGCATATATAAAACTAAAACATTATTTTTTATTTAAAATTTAAACAGTCTTAATACTGTGATATGAATCTTAAGTCATATAACACAGTTTTTAAGAGCATATTACCTTTACTTTCAGTTAAGTTGTTTAAGATTCAGCATTTTTAACCATGGATGATGCTGTCACCAGAAATTTTTATCAACAAACTACAAGTCCCACTCATATAACACTAGAACAGTTTTTTTTTCATTCATCCTTTAGTGTACTTTCATGAGTTCCACAAGGTCATCACACCGTGTATTAAATTGATTATAAAAAGTCTTGTTTGCCACAGCAATGCCAGCAACTGTGGTATCACATTCTTCGCCAGAATTAAGCACCAAATCTTTTTAAAAATTTATTTGCCATCTTTGTTTATTCACCATTTCCATTAAGATGACCTCTTGTAGCATTCTACCTTAGCATGGACTGCTGCTGTTTCAGGCCAATGTGTCTTCTCCCCAGACAGCACATTGTGACACAGAAAAGGAATGAAGAGAACACTCCATAGTAAAAGGGAGTTTGTAAATCTTAAGTAAAGCGATTCCCGCTCTTACAGCCAAGAACAGTGGGGGAAAGTCTTCTCATACTTGGGAATGCACTGTGTGTTTATTTCCTTTTAATTTTCTCTTCAAAAAAAAAAAGAAACCCTCTTGTTTAGGTGAATATAATAATTAGAAAAGTAAATCATAGGGGTTTGTAGAATTAAAGAGTAATCAAAAGTGACTGTATTAACACATAGCTTTCTAGTTGTTAGGGCATGAGAGGTGATAGATATGTTTTCATTGTCAGAAGGAGGTTGTATATATGTGTAATGCCGTGGTTATGAGTCTGTCTCTAGTAATTAGAAAGCTACATGTGTTGAAGAGCCAACAAACTGGTTGATCTGGAGTAAGTAGATCAAGCTGGAAGAAGAAAGATGACTTTGACATATGATTTTGACAGCAGAAGACATCAAAATGGCTTGCTACACTTACCAGTTTATTCCATTTTTAAAAGTATGCAGCGTCTCAGTTTTTCACTATTAAATATAGTGTTTACATATTTATGTGTGTTTCAGGCTACCTTATTGGAATTTTGAAGACATGAAAACATCAGATGAACCCACCTGCAACATCTTGGATTCAGAGTGGAAGATGAAGAGAAGCTTTAAAGAATGTGGCCTATAAAGGCGGGTAGTACCTGGAAATATTAACTGACTCACACTGTAAAAATGAGACCAGTTTCTAAACAATAGAGGTTCTTGTAGTCCACCATGAAGGTTCAAGACAAAATGTTGAACTAGAAACTTACACTCCTCCCCTCTCCCACTTCAGACAGGTACCAGCATTACTGAATATGATTTTCTTTAGTCAGAAGCACTTGTTTTTACCCATGTAGACCATCCTTAGGAATTAAATATTGGTTATTTAATGTAGATTATAATGGGAAACTGATTTTTTCTACAATGGCAGATTTCAAGGACTTGGTTCCAAACTGAGCCGAAGCTTCCCAATGCATTTTGTACAGTCTGGGGAAAACTGTGCTGCGTTGGCCATTTTTGAAGGCCACGATGCCCTGTAATACAAGGACATCATCTTATTGCTGATATCTTTGGGGAGTCCTAAGCAGACACAGAAAATGAATGGAGGCAAGGAGTGTGACGGAGGGGACAAGGATGGAGGTCTTCCAGCTATACAAGTTCCTGTGGGTTGGCAGCGTCGTGTGGATCAAAATGGAGTGCTTTACGTCAGGTGAGCCCTTCCTATTACCTGCATTATCTCCAAGTTTGCAGCCACCAAATAAAGAAGGTACAGCCTGTTCCTCTGAGAACGTAAAATATTGTGACTGGTAGCACCTCAAATCAATTAGAATAAATGATCTTCATGCTGGAAATATTAAGTATTTTTATTTAAATTATTTTGCAATATAAAACCTGCCTTAGGTTACAAGAGAGGATTTTTATGCATTATTTGTGTTTATATAAAGTGTTGCCCTGCTTATCTCTCTAACAAGGATAAAGAAAAAGATGAAGATTTCTAAAAGAAACCCATGAGCGTCATTACCACATTCGCAGGAGAATGTAAAATACTGAAAATAGACCAGATGTCTCCTGACAATATTATTGTCCTTCATAGTGCTTCTGCTGGCTACTCTGATGTAAGGTTGTGTTTTTCTCTATAGGCAGTTTCAATTACCAGTTTCTTAATGCCTGATATTAACTAAAAATAATTTACCTGTTTTTTCTGTGCAGTTTTTAATCTATTCCCTGCATATAATAATAAAAAAGAAAAAGTCATGATGGAGTCATCTCACAAGTAAAAATCATAGAGCTTACATGTAAATACCTGTTCTTTTAAATTTTGATGGCCTTTGTTATGTTGAACAAGTTGAATGAAATAACTGTTGGCAAGAACTTTTAGTCTTATTATTAAATAATAGGCACCTAAGTTCCTTACTTTGTAGTTTATTGGTAAATATGTTAGTAGGATACCATAAATCTTTCTCTGTGATGTAATTTTTAAAAAAGCTATGATGAAGAGAACTTTTTAAAAGATATCACATTTCATCATTAGATTAATTATGTTGCTTTCAGTTCATCAGTATTACTTTTATTTGTATCTCAGCTTCAATGGAATTCTTGTTTGTGCAAAGCTGTATTTATATAAATAAGGAATTTCCCATGATACATACCCAAACAATTTCATACTATAACATCTCAGAAGTCAGTTCAGATCCTGTCCTGGATTTGTTTGTTTGGTAGAAGTTATTTCTTGAGGTAAACTTAATGACCAACTGAAATTCTTTTGAATTTCTGTAATATTTAGGAGGTGCTCTATATTAATTGAAGTGAAGGGATAAGAAATCAGGGAATGTGGAGCTCACCCCATTAAAGATTAGATGGATGAGGACACATGGGATAACTTTCCTAAAGTATTTCTATTGCTAATCCTGTTACCAAACTTCCAGAAATACTTTATCAGTGTAATGTAGCAAGATACTGGTGTTGTGTTCCTATTTACAGTTGTTCTAGTCTGTAAGGATCAAATATTATATATTTACAACTAAGAGCAGTTAACTCCAAAAATCTTGATAATTTCAGTTTATTTGTTTTGTTTTTGTTTTGTTTCTTCTTTCTCCCTATGAAAGATAAATCAGCTTTTTAGGTTGCTGAGAGTTAAGGCAAATTAAGTCTGGAAATCTGTTAGTTATCTTGCTCGTGGCATCCCAAGTCTGAGTAGACTTTACTGTTAGTGTGAGTTTGAATTCTCCCAACCCAAATCTGCACTCTAGGGATTATTTCGGAAATTAACTTTGCCAGATACGCTAAAACACCTTCAGATAAATTCAACCCAGCACAGGTTTGATTCATGTGTTATGTGTAAGTGGTTAAATTACCACTTGAACATATATAAGATGCTAGCCCTCCTTGTATAGCTTCCTTTGCAATGTGTAGTTTGCTTATAATTTTTAGGTTAGTTTCCAGCTGCTCCTGCCTCAGGGTGGCATTGAGGCTGCACATTAAATTTCCCACCTGCTTCCAATCTTCTAAGCTTTATCTATGCCATAAGACTTCTAACTATTTTTATGTTAATTATTACTCCCAAAAGTTAATTAAAGAGCTGCAACTGAAGGAAAGAACCCAACTGACTGATTGAGAGGAAGTGTTTCTAAAGTGTCTGGAGTACTCTAATATTATAGAAATTCAGGAATTCTTGTATTCAAGTTTAATTTACAATTAAATCCTTTAGGATTCATTCATAGACTTTCTTTAACCATAACACATGAGACAGTTTCTTTTCACAATATTCTTGAATTCTTCATATGATAACTAGTGATTTTGTTTTATCAAAGCTACCAGACCTCCAAAAACACCTTGCTGGCCCTCCCATTGGGTGGAACTCCAATCTGTAATATGGGAATTCTTATTCTTTGCATATCATCTGGAAAAAAGTGTTAGCCCAGAAAAATAAATGAGTTAACAAAGTTGAGGATTTTAATTGTGATTTTTCTACATGCCTAAGTCATTTACATGGTTGTCCATAAATAAAATATGAATTGCATTCTAAAGCAGGTTTATTTATAGACACCAAACTACTACCTGTATTTTTGTAGAAGCAGAATAGTCTACACCTAGTAGTGTAAAAGGTCTGTAAAAAGCAGTGTAAAAGATTGACTGGAAAAGGTTGGTCCTCATCCCAGTTCCCAGGAAGGGTAGTACCAAAGAATGTGCTGACCATCAGACACTCACACTCATCTCCCATGCTGGCAAGGCCGTGCTTAAAATCTTGCAAGCTCGGCTTCAGCAAACCAAGAACTTTCAGATGTCCAAGCTGGGTTTAGAAAAGAAAGAAGAACTAGAGATCAAATTGCCAACCTTCATTGGATTATAGAGAAAGCAAGGGAATTTCAGAAAAACATCTATCTCTGTTTCATTGGCTACGCTAAAGCCTTTGACTGTGTGGATCATGACAATTGTGAAAAGCTCTTAGAGAGATGGGAATACTAGACCATCTTACCTGTCTCCTGAGAAACCTGTATACAGGTCAAGAAGCAACAGTTAGAACCCTGTATGGAACAACTGATTGGTTCAAGATCGAGAAAGGAATAGGACAAGGCTGTCTGCAGTCACCCTGTTTGTTTAACCTGTATGCTGAGCACATGATGAGAAATGCCAGGCTAGATGAGTCACAAGCCAGAATCAAGATACGCAGTAGAAATATCAGCAACCTCATATATGCCAGTGATACTACTCTAATGGCAGAAAGCAAAGAAAAACTAAAGAACCTCTTGATGAGGGTGAAGGAGAGTGAAAGAGCCAGCTTAAGACTAAAGACTAAAAAAGAACTAAGATCATGGCATCTGCTGCCATTCAATTCAGTTCAGTTCAGTCACTCAGTCGTGTCTGACTCTGCTACCCCATGAATCGCAGCACGCCAGGCCTCCCTGTCCATCACCAACTCCTGGAGTTTACTCAAACTCATGTCCATTGAGTCGGTGATGCCATCCAGCCATCTCATCCTCTGTCATCCCCTTCTCCTCTTGCCCCCAATCCCTCCCAGCATCAGGATCTTTTCCAATGAGTCAACTCTTCGCATGAGGTGGCCAAATTACTGGAGTTTCAGCTTCAGCATCAGTCCTTCAATGAACACCGAGGACTGATCTCCTTTAGGATGGACTGGTTGGATCTCCTTGCAGTCCAAGGGACTCTCGAGTCTTCTCCAACACCACAGTTCAAAAGCATCAATTCTTCGGCACTCAGCTTTCTTCACAGTCCATCACTCACATCCATACATGACCACTAGAAAAACCATAACCTTGACCAGACAGACCTTTGGTGGCAAAGTAATGTCTCTGCTTTTTAACATGCTATTTAGGTTGGTCATAACTTCCCTTCCAAGGAGTAATCATCTTTTAATTTCATGGCTGCAGTCACCATCCGCAGTGATTCTGGAGCCCAAAAAAATAAAGTCTGACACTGTTCCCACTGTTTCCCCATTTATTTCCCATGAGGTGATGGGAACAGATGCCATGATCTTAGTTTTCTGAATGTTGAACTTTAAGCCAACTTTTTCACTCTCCTCTTCCACTTTCAGTTCAGTTCAGTTCAGTCGCTCAGTCGTGTCCGACTCTTTGCATCCCCATGAATTGCAGCATGCCAAGCCTCCCTGTCCATCACAAACTCCCGGAGTTTACTCAAACTCATGCCCATCGAGTCGGTGATGCCATCCAGCCATCTCATCCTCTGTCATCCCCTTCTCCTCTTTCACTTTACTTCATGGCAAATAGAAGGAGGAATAGTGGAAGTAGTAACAGACTTCCTCTTCTTGGGCTCCAAAATCACTGCGAATGGTGACTGCAGCCATGAAATCAGAAGTTGATTGATTGCTTCTTGGCAGCAGAGTGATGACAGACTTAGACAGTGTGCTGAAAAGCAGAAACATTACTCTGCAGACAAATATCTGTGTAGTCAAGGCTATGGTTTTCCCAGTGGTCACATACGGTTGTGAGAGCTGGACTGTAAAGAAGGCAGAATGCCAAAAAATTGATGTCTTCAAACTGTGTTGCTTGAGAAGACTCCTGATAGTCTCTTGGACAGCAAGGGGATCAAACCTGTCAGTCTTACAGGAGATCAACCCTGAATATTCACTGGAAGGACTGATAGTGATGCTGAGACTCCAATATTTTAGTCATCTGATGAGAACAGACTATTCTTTGGGAAAGTCCCTTATGCTGGGAAAGATTGAAGGCAGAAGAAGAGGGTGTCAGAGGATGAGATGGCTGGACGTCATCACTGATGCAATGAACATGAACTTGGGCAAACTCTAGGAAATGGTGAGGGACAGGGAGGCCTGGCTTGCTGCAGTCCATGGGGTCGCAAAGAGTCAGACAAAACTAGGTGACTGAACAATGACAACAAGTAGTACAATGCTCTGTTTACAGCATGGAGAGTGTTGTTTCTGGAAAAATTTTATCAGAAGGCATTAAGTGAAAGTTTTGGTAAATAGTCATAAATTAAAAGATACTCTTGAATGAAAAGTATATAATAATTTTCAAAACCTAATATGTATGCAAGTTGTGAGATCAATACATTAATAATGAAAGTCATAAAGATAAAAATTGTCCATTTTAAACTAATCCTCATTGTAAATAAACATTAAAGACTTAACCTGTCATCTGAATCAGTACCTAATGTATAGACTTAAATTTGATCAGTAATCATGTAATACTGACTTCTGTCACCCAAAGAGTAGTAACACTGAGAGCACTACCCAGTCACCAGCTGGAAGGCCTGCAAGGCACTTTTCTGCCACCTAAACTCTATTTCCTAAGTTCCGCATCCTTATCAGTCCACCTTGGCTCTTCACTAGAATTTGAGCTTGGCCACGCTGATCTATCTTTAAAGAAACACATCAATGAGGGGAAAACAAGAGAGACTTGTTTTTACAGAGGGACAACTTGGTCCTAGAGCTGCAAGATTAAAGGGAAGAACTTGTTAGCCCAAACTTTCATAGACTTAGTGACTTTCTGGTTTGACCTCCAACACATTCCTAAATTTCAGTTTTTCTCCAACCAGCTTTCAAAATAGATCTTCTGGTTCAAAATGATAATGATTACTTTTATGCAGTTTTCTTGTCCTTTCTTACCTACTCTTTTTTAAGAATATCATTTTTCTCATCCTTTCTCTGCTCTCGGTTGTCAAAATACTTTTGTTTTTCTATGAAAAACTGTATTTTTCTGAGAAATATTTTGGTTCAAAAGAAAGAGCGATAGTGTTAAAGGCTATAATTTAGTAGCTAACATAATATTGACAAAGAAAATGCTTTTCCTTAGTAGGAAAATATTATCCTGTGAAGGACAGTGAGACTATAAATTATGCCTTTTTTTCATGTAATATGTGTAGTCAGAATTATTTCCTGATGTTTTTTTAAACTATTTTTACAGTCCCAGTGGGTCTTTGTTATCTTGCTTGGAGCAGGTTAAAACATACCTGCTTACTGACGGAACATGCAAGTGTGGCTTGGAATGTCCTCTTATTCTTCCCAAGGTAACCATTTCGCAATAGATGTATCAGCAATTTTTTATTTTTTAGGTGTTTCATATATTTGCTTTTCTCATTTGGCATTTCATTTTTATATTACTTCTCCAATCATATATGCATTTTAAAGTCTTAAGTTAGATACCTTTTGCATGCATTTTGGAATGCTTAAAAATTGTGGAAAATAGTTCAAGTCCAAGAGTCATTTTCAAAGGTGACAAACCTATATTCATATTAAATATTTCATCAAAATATCTTTTGCAAAAAAAAAAAAAACCTCTTTTGCATCTTTTTCTTAGAGCTATACCCATGCTCACTCTTAATAGTGCAGTATTTTCCTTCCTTAATGCTCAGTCCGCAATGTTATTTTTAGCACCGGTGTTGATAAATCTGCCACAAATATTTTTAAAATCACAAAGCTGAATCTTTCTAGCCAAAAGTGAAACTGTTTTACTCTTTTGCAAGGTAAAAAGCAAAATCATTTTAAATGATTATAAATATATACTATAGACGCAGGTCATTATTCTCTGAATACCTGCAATAGTGCTAATCTTAGAACTAAAAGATCAATAGACAAATTTTTCTTTTTTATTTGTGTCACCTCTTTCAAGAAAAAGCACTTGAAACAGCTTATATGTATATATACAATAAATATTTTTTAAATAGAGTATTAGATTTTTTTAAATCAGTAAAAAGGTAATATTAATATACCAATAAAATAAAGCCAAAGGAAAAATTATTATGTAGCAGTGTCAGATTTTAGGGGTTTTAACTGTATTTTATATGTTTTTTGTACTATTTAACAGCAGGAAGAATCTAAAATTGGGAACATTATCAGATACTATACTTTTTTCCATGTATTTATCTTGGCTGTCATAGAATTAGAATAATTTTCATTATTTTCCCTGCCACTAAAAACTGTAAGTTCAGCAGAAGGTATTTATTACATTATATATAAAGTTGCTTGTCTTAAATTTAAAAACTTGAGAAAGTTTTCTTCAGATATATGGGTTAATCTATGCAGAACTTCTTTTTTTTAACAAGGGGATCTTTTTACTTAATATTTTTACAGACATATTTTAAACAAAGGCTGTGCTTTTTCCAGGTGTTTAATTTTGATCCTGGAGCTGCTGTGAAACAAAGAACTGCAGAAGATGTTAAAGCAGATGAAGATGTCACAAAGCTATGCATACATAAAAGAAAAATCATTGCAGTGGCCACACTTCATAAAAGCATGGAAACCCCACACCCTTCTCTGGTGCTCACCAGTCCCGGAGGAGGAACAAGTATGTAATATGGTGAAGGGTTTAGGAATTTTCCTCCCCCACTTCTCTCCTGGAGAAGGAGTCACCAGAAACCACTTTGCCAAGCATTTTCCGAGTCCACTTTTCAACCACACACAATGCATTTAAAATTATGTATGGTTTATCTTTTCACTACAATTGATAATTAGTTCTGAAAAATTCCCATGAAGTTACCTTCCAAAATCCCCTATCCAAGTCATTTAGTTAAATGAGCAGAATAAACACCGAATAGCACCTACAAATACTATGAAGGTACATAGAGCTGAGCTAACAAAAGGGAAAGTGTCATTGGTTTTTAAGAAACAAATGTAGCCTTTTTCCTAGGGCTGAATTGGAATATATAGTATCAGTCCACAAATGCAGCTAGCAATGTTGTCAAGAACTAGCAGTATTATTCTTTGAGTCATTTAATAGCTGTATATTGAATACCTACTAACAGATATCATCTTGTCAGTAACTTTTTCCACCTCCATCCAACACATGCATGCACACATGCTTTCAGTTTTTAAAAATTTCAAAGCTGCAGAAAAATTACATAAACAATTCATTGAATACCCTAGACTTACCAATTAATATTTTGTTTCAGGAGCTACGGATATTGTGACTGTTCACCCATAAGTATTTCAACACAATGGATGTTCTCTTACATAAAACCACAGTCTAATTATCACATTCAGGAAATTTAAAACTGATATAATAGTATTATCTAATGTGCAATCTATATTCAGGTTTCTCCAGTTGTCCTAATAATATTCTTATTGCTTTTGTCAGCCCAATCTCTTTTTTTAATGTAGAATGCAAAGATGATGCAACTGTAATTAGTTGTTTTATTCCCTTAATCTACACTAATTCCTCAATCTTTTTAAATCTTTCATGACACTGATATTTTTTAAGAGTCTAGGCCAGTTTTATAGATGTTCCTCAATTTGGATTTGCCTGATTGCTTCCTTATATTTTTATTCAAGTTAAACACAGTTTGGTAGGAATACGGCATAGGTGGTATTATGTCTTCATTAGGAAACACATAATGGCAGTTTATCCCATATTGATGACATCAAGTTTGATTGCTTGGTTTAAGTTATGTCCATTACTGAGGTACCTTTTCCCTTTATTATTCATATGTAATTTGTGGAATTATACTTTGAGACTGAGGAACTTTTCTTCATAAGGGCTAGAATATGAACTCTCCAAAATATTACAGTTAACACTTGAATAGTAATTCTGGATAAACTATGGCTAAACACCAAAGCATTTGTTTGTGAAAGATAAGTAACATTGCTCTGCATTGTTAAAAAAATAGGGATGAGGAGTGTAACCTGCAGTAATCAGAAAGCTTTATTGTAGAACTCAGATTTGAACCAGCCCTGGGAAATAGTAGGATTTAGACATATAAGGAAAATAAAATTATTGTCCAGAACGACTATCGAATAGTTTAGGAATGAGGTGGAGACTAATGTGACACAAGTGGAAAATTAAACCTGTATAAGTGAATTGGGGCCAAATTATTGATAGCTTTAGATCAAAGAGAAGCAGTGTTGATACCATACAGGTCACTCCTAGAACTCTGTGAAGAGGGCAGGGAGAGACAAATATGGCAATTATTAGCAGAGAGCTCCTCTTCAGTAACCCTATTACCTTTAAACTAACCTTTAAACTTTAACAGGAATGATCAGAAAAATTGCTCCACTAAGGTATGTAAGAAAAAAATATTTTAGTGAATTTTTCTTTTTCTTTTAACAAGCTACATTTTTTAAATTAAAAGGTATTACAACAATTTAGAAACATTTAATAGTAATAAGCTATTTAAAATTTACCATTTTCCTGCCACCTTGATGTAAGTATGTTTTCATTTTTGCACCGTACCTTGCACATGTGTTTGCATGTACTCATATCTACTGCTGCTCTCACTCCACATCATAGCAGTTTCAGCCCTGCCTACAGAGTCTGCCTTGTTGCCTTTTTAATGACTGAAGCTGAATCTTTTTTTTTTTTTACTTTACAATATTGGATTGGTTTTGCCATACATTGACATGAATCTGCCATGGGTGTACATGTGTCCCCCATCCTGAATCCACCTCCCACCTCCCTCCCCATCCCATCCCTCTGGGTCATCCTAGTGCACCAGCCCCAAGCGCCCTGTATCATGCATCGAACCTGGACTGGCAATTCATTTCACATATGATAATTTACATGTTTCAATGCCATTCTCCCATATCATCCCACCCTGCTGTCTTCCACAGAGTCCAAAAGACTGTTCAATACATCTGTGTCTCTTTTGCTGTCTTGCATATAGGGTTATCGTTACTGTCTTTCTAAATTCCATATATATGTGTTAGTATACTGTAATGGTCTTTATCTTTCTGGCTTACTTCACTCTGTATAATAGGCTCCAGTTTCATCCACCTCATTAGAACTGATTCAAATGTATTCTTTTTAATAGCTGAGTAATATTCCATTGTGTATATGTACCACAGCTTTCTTATCCATTCATCTGCTGATGGACATCTAGGTTGCTTCCATGTTCTGGCTATTATAAACAGTGCCGCGATGAACATTGGGGTACACGTGTCTCTTTCAATTCTGATTTCCTCAGTGTGTATGCCTAGGAGTGGGATTGCTGGGTCATATGGTAGTTCTATTTCCAGTTTTTTTGAGGAATCTCCACACTGTTCTCCATAGTGGCTGTACTAGTTGGCATTCCCACCAACAGTGTAAGAGGGTTCCCTTTTCTCCACACCCTCTCCAGCATTTCTTGCTTGTAGACTTTTGGATAGCAGCCATTCTGACGGACATGAAGTGGTACCTTATCGTGGTTTTGATTTGCATTTCTCTGATAATGAGTGATGTTGAGCATCTTTTCATGTGTTTGTTAGCCATCTGTATGTCATCTTCGGAGAAATGTCTGTTTAGTTGTTTGGCCCACTTTTTGATTGGGTCTTTTATTTTTCTGTAATTGAGCTTCAGGAGTTGCTTGTATGTTTTGGAGATTAATTCTTTGTCCATTGCTTCATTTGCTATTATTTTCTCCCGTTCTGAAGGCTGTCTTTTCACCTTAGAAGCAGAATCTTGATCTAGGTCCCTTGTCATATTCTATACATTCTAGTTTCATTAATGAGGTTAAAGATAAACATTTAATTAAATTAGTATAGGTATATAAGGTATATCTCCATCTCCTTTTAAAACTATATACTTGATTGGATTAATTTCTACTCTTTTACCAGCTTGAGACATAGCATTTATTTCAATTTTTTAATTTTAAACTATATTAAAAGGTCAGGATTTAAATAATTAAGGATTAAGGCTCAGTAGTTTTCACCTCTCTTTGTTTTACATGCATAAACATGTAACTTATCTCTTTCAAAAAGTCTATTTGATATACAGGAAAGCACTTGTTGGGTGCCCAGCATTTATATTTCCCAACTCTCGTAATACTTTATTTCCCTACTGCCACATAACAGCAGCATGACTTATTTGTTTAGTATTCCTGTTATTTTTAAAATTATAACTATTTTTCCCCAGTAGGGAAGAAATCCTTTCTAAACATCATCTCCTTTCTAAATTCTGTTGAATATAAAAATGCCAGTGTCTATATTTCTTATCATTGAACTATAGATGGCTATATAAATAAACAAGAAAAGACACAATTTGGTGGTTTTATTACCAAAGAGGACACAGTCAATCCTGTAATGATGTTAGTGATGTTAATAGAGACAACTCTGTTCTCACTGAATGCCATGCTTAGTGCCCCAAACATTTTCATGTGTTATTTTCTTGATTATGAACTTTAAAACTTTCTTTGACAAAAAAGTGATTTCAGTTGAATTTATCTACTGCCATTCTCTTATATGATTGTTTCTCTTAATTTTCATGTATTGTCCAGAAATCACTCTTTCAAAGAATCTCTACCATCCCAGAAACAAAAAGCCCACACCTCCCAAGAAAAAATACATATGTTCACTGCATTCTTTTACTTCTTAATTGTAACCTATCAACACTTCTGTTTATCCAGGTTGAAAACCACTGTCTCAGAAATTGTTACGTTATGATTCAACCTGTATAGTACCCAGCAGGTAGAAGTATATTTATCTTGAAGTGAAGTGAAGTCGCTCAGTCGTGTCCGACTCTTTGCGACCCCTTGGATTGTAGCCTACCACGTTCCTGGGATTTTCCATGAGATTCTCCAGGCAAGAGTACTGGAGTGGGTTGCCATTTCCTTCTCCAGGGGATCTTCCCAACCCAGGGATCGAACCTGGGTCTCCCTCATTGTAGGCAGATGCTTTGCCATCTGAGCCACCAGGGAAGTCCCCCAATATTTATCTTAAATGTGTAATTATCCATTCAAGTAAATATATCTCCAATTGCAAATGAATCCGAGTATACTTGCTGATATGCTGTAGGTCTCAGACTTGGGATGGTCAGTATATAATGTGAACAGTACCACTCCCTTGTCCTGTGCCTCTAATAGAATCATTGGCATTTTCTCATGCAGCCCAGCTAGAGCTCGGCATCCTTTTCATCACAGTTCTGTAAGCAGCCACCACCAGTTGATGAGAATTGGCATATGAAGTTAATTTTATTTGCCACCCCTGTTTTAGAAGTCACAACTTTATAAAATAGTTAAACATCTTTAGGGACTAAAAAAACTTAAAACTCGAATTCTGACATAATTGAATGAAAATTCTGTGTGATGAACCAGCCTGCTTTTGTTGCCTGTATTCTGTCTGATCTCCGTAAGAATTGAAAGGATTCCAAAAAACCAGCAAGGGAGCAATGCACTCTAAAAAGAGAATATTCAATTGGAACCCAATACTGAAGATGGTCGCACTCTGACTAAATTTTGCATAAGAATTCTATCCTAAGAAAAGAATTGCAATCTTTTACCAGAGTTGCTTGATGAAGGCTGTTTTACAACAATGACTGATTAAGGGTAAAGTAATTGAAGTGTTGCAGTATTACCTACTTGATGTGAAGTTAGCATGTTTGTTTTAACTCCACTGTATTTACTGTTGTTACCACTCCCTTTATAAAAGATTCAGAGTCCTGTGTACTTAATTCACAAAAATTAAGACTCTTTTACTGTCACAGTGAAAATGTTGAGATAAGAAAGAGTTTTTGTAGCTGTCTTGTGGAGGTTTATAGAAACATTTATAAGGTAACAAATTTTCTGGTGAAAAGGCAGTTCATTTAAATCATCCAAGAGAATAGTATGCCAGACAGATTACAACTTTCTCTTGTAACTATATTCTTTAAAAAATTCAAATCCAAATGATAATAACATTATCATTTCCATCTGGGCTGTCAATCTTGATTTTACATATGATAAACATTATTAGAATGTCTGTATGTACAGATTCAGAGCCCCATCCTTTCTCAACAGATAGGAGGTAAACAAGCATAATGAGCAGTTATTGAGAACCTTTGGTCAACTAAGGGAAAATACTGTGCATTTTTTTCAGTCAAAATTTATTGTAGAATACAAACCTTTTTTTTTAAATTGCAGAGTCACTGTTTCTATTTGCAAATTTCTTTTTCCAGATGCGCTTCCTTCCTCATTTTCTCCTTTCCTTCCCTTCCTCCACTCTTACGCAAAAGGGTTGAGACTACTAACATCTTTTTTCTCTCTCTCTCTTTCACATCAGATGCAACTCCAGTAGTACCTTCACGGGCAGCAACTCCAAGATCTGTAAGAAATAAGTCACATGAAGGAATTACAAATTCTGTAATGCCTGAATGTAAGAATCCTTTCAAGTTAATGATTGGATCATCAAACGCCATGGGAAGGCTATATGTACAAGAACTGCCTGGAAGCCAGCAACAAGAACTCCACCCTGTCTACCCCCGGCAGAGATTGGGCAGCAATGAGCATGGACAGAAGTCTCCATTCCGTGGCAGCCATGGAGGCCTGCCCAGCCCCGCATCGTCAGGTTCCCAGATATATGGAGACGGCTCGATCTCGCCAAGGACTGACCCACTTGGAAGCCCTGATGTCTTCACAAGAAATAATCCTGGTTTTCACGGAGCTCCCAATTCTAGTCCTATTCACCTGAATAGGACTCCTCTTTCTCCACCTTCAGTAATGCTACATGGTTCTCCTGTACAGTCATCCTGTGCAATGGCTGGAAGGACTAATATACCTCTTTCCCCAACCTTGACTACAAAGAGTCCAGTAATGAAAAAACCAATGTGTAATTTTTCAACTAATATGGAAATACCACGAGCAATGTTCCACCACAAACCGCCCCAAGGCCCACCTCCCCCTCCTCCACCTTCTTGTGCTCTTCAGAAAAAGCCATTAACATCTGAGAAAGATCCACTTGGCATTCTTGACCCTATTCCTAGTAAACCAGTGAATCAGAACCCTGTTATCATTAATCCAACTAGTTTCCATTCAAATGTCCACTCTCAGGTACCTGTGATGAATGTAAGCATGCCTCCTGCTGTTGTTCCTTTGCCAAGTAATCTCCCTTTGCCAACCGTAAAACCTGGTCATATGAATCATGGGAGTCATGTACAAAGAGTTCAGCATTCAGCTTCAACCTCCCTGTCCCCTTCTCCAGTGACATCCCCAGTGCACATGATGGGGACTGGAATTGGAAGGATTGAGGCATCGCCCCAAAGATCACGCTCATCTTCCACATCATCAGAACACGGAAATTTCATGATGCCACCTCTAGGACCCCAGGCCAATTGCAGTGGTATTAAGGTTCCGCCCAGGTCACCAAGGTCAACAATAGGGTCCCCAAGGCCATCAATGCCATCAAGCCCTTCTACCAAGTCCGATGGACATCATCAGTTCAAGGATATCCCTAACCCATTAATTGCTGGAATGAGTAATGTACTAAATACCCCAAGCAGTGCAGCTTTTCCTACTGCATCTGCCGGAAGTGGTTCTGTAAAGAGTCAGCCTGGTTTGCTGGGAATGCCTTTAAATCAGATCTTGAACCAGCACAATGCTGCCTCCTTTCCAGCAAGTAGTTTACTCTCAGCAGCAGCCAAAGCACAGCTAGCAAATCAAAACAAACTTGCTGGTAACAACAGTAGCAGCAGTAGCAATTCTGGAGCTGTTGCTGGCAGTGGCAACACTGAAGGACATAGCACTTTAAACACCATGTTCCCTCCTACTGCCAACATGCTTCTCCCGTCAGGTGAAGGGCAAAGTGGTCGAGCAGCACTAAGAGATAAGCTGATGTCTCAGCAAAAAGACTCATTGCGGAAAAGAAAACAGCCACCTACCACAGTGTTGAGTTTGCTCAGACAGTCTCAAATGGATAGTTCTGCAGTTCCTAAACCTGGACCCGACTTGCTAAGGAAGCAGGGTCCGGGGTCGTTTCCCATCAGTTCAATGTCTCAGTTACTACAGTCTATGAGTTGTCAAAGCTCTCACTTGAGTAGCAATAGTACTCCGGGTTGTGGGGGCTCAAATACTGCTTTGCCTTGCTCTGCTAACCAGCTGCATTTCACAGATCCCAGTATGAACTCCAGTGCTCTTCAGAATTCACTGACGCAGAGCATACCTTTAAGAGGGGAAGCCGTGCACTGCCACAATGCAAACACTAACTTTGTTCACAGTAACAGCCCAGTCCCAAACCACCACCTTACAGGCTTAATCAATCAGATTCAGGCTAGCGGGAGCTGTGGGATGCTCAGTCAGTCGGGCATGGCTTTAGGAAACTCATTACATCCCAATCCACCTCAGTCAAGAATTTCAACGTCCTCCACTCCAGTGATACCAAACAGCATTGTTAGCAGCTATAATCAAACAAGTTCTGAAGCAGGTATGGTTTTATTAGAAAAAAGTACCCCAAGGTACTAAACTTTTATACGTTTTTTTAAAATTTGTACCAAAATATTTATTATGATAAGAAATGATCCTTTCCCCGATGTGAAATTCTCACCATTTCTTTAGTATTTATAATTTTATTTACAGAATGCTAGGGATTTGTCTCTTAGAAAAAAAAATAACCACCAAGAGGATTCCGTGTGTTTCCGTTATTCGTTGTCAATCTGTCGTTTTGAATTTCATTCGGCTTTCAGTTGGTTCAATAACCGTTGGACTCCAAACTACGAAAGAAGCCATAGAAGGCAGGATTTCCTGGTTCATGAGACATGTACTTGGTCAATGCCAATATAAAAGCCGTTTCCCCTAGTTTGTGTTTGTATTCAGGTAAATGAAGCTCACCTTGGAAAATCCAAAAAAGGGGCAAAAATAAATGGATATTTTTTGTTCTTGCTGCTGACCGGAAATAGGTGAATGAATAGGAAGAGTTAACTAGAAGTTGTATGAAGTAGAAAGCTGTCTTCTAATGTGTTTTCTTATCCTAGTTTGCTATCCTTTATTACTATTTGTTTGAAAAAATTCAAAAATGGATATTGGCTACTTCCTTTTTTAAAAAGGTAATAATTTAAGTTTTCTAATAAAAAAGGCTTGAAAACCTGATTTCCAGAATTTTTGATCTTGAAATTATTTTGCAGTTTTCTTGTAGAACTAAATCATTATTTTTACCATTGACATTATTGTATCTCATTATCTGCTATTAATGGAGACAGATTTATTTGAAAGTAGACACATTAGAAAGAACTGTATTTTGTTCAGTAGAGTCCTCAGAAATTGTTATTAAAAAAAAACTGTAAAGAAGCACTACAGAGATAAATTCATGGAGACGTCTGAAAATTTGACCATAAGAATATTAGAAATACCCAGAATCCAACAATAATGATTTGAAAGATTGGTGGGAAATGACAAGGTGGAAATAAAAAATGAATATAGAGATAGTGTTACTCAGATATGAAAACAGTGGGCTTTTAAAACCAGATTGCTACTGGAAGTTAGAAAACTGCTGAGGCTTTTAATAGTAAGCTATTGTGTGGTTATATATAGACTGCGTTATACCACCGTGCTAGAAAGGCATTATGACCTACATGTCTTTGTTGTTGATAGTAAAATCAAGTGTTTTCCTTCCTGGTGTCACTACTTATACCTCCCATTCTCCACAACTTCTGTTATGTGTTATGTTTGATGTCAGTATTTAATGAAGAACTGTTCATTGACCTCTTGTGTTAAAAAGAATATAAGGTGAAAAAGATAATTGAAATGATTAGTGCCTTCTTGATAGTCTAAGAAATCTCATGAAGCTATTTTTTATGTGTTTAACAGGATACTTATTCCAAAGGGGCTTCCAGCTTCTCACTGACTCGTATTTCTTTTTAGATAATCTCAAATAAATGAAAATTTAATCTTATGCATTTAGCAGATTAAAGTTACATAAAGTCAGTAGCTATTTAAAAATACACTATATTTATTAAGCATACCTTCAATCATTTGGATGAGACATTGTTTGTCTCATTGTATTATATTTTTAAATTTTGATACCCCTTACCTCAACTTACTTTGTTTCAGGTCTACTCTAAGTTCATATTGCAAAGTGTACGTATTTTATTAATGATGTATTTTAATTTATCTATAATGGAAAAGACCAACATTTATTTATGTTCTTGTTTCTTCTGATTGTCAAGTTTAGACTTATTTTATATAGTCTTAGATGTGTATTTTCTTGTTCCATGCCTCTCTGTAAAACATCAGATCTGGATTGCCAGTGCTGGGATTGTTGAAACACATATGTTGAAAATTTATTAATATAAGGAAAGTGTTAGCATATAAATAGCTAAAAGGGATGAGAATAAATGTCTAATAATGATATGGATGTGACCAATGATGTGTAAGAGAAAACATATGCTTGATAAAATCTAGGTCAATTAGAATTTTTTAAAGTATTAAACTTAATAAAATTAAATGCTAATTAATGTACATAGATCTGATGTGCAGCTGGTAATAAAAATGGGTAGATTTACTAATGTAGCTCTTTTGATGAGCTGATTTATTGAAGAGGTCTCTAATATCATTTTTTTTAGATACACAGTGAACTGTGTCAGCTAAATGTACTGTCATGATAATTGCTTAGTATCCATCAAATAAACACCAGAGGTGGGCATTTACAGTGAGACAGCTGATGACAAACATAAACTCTCCCTTCAAGTTTTGCTAAGTATTCCTAGCATACTAGGAAGACATGAGAAGAAAACACATTTTATTCTTAAAATGTTGCTTTAATTATCCTGGAGTACCTATGATGTACTAGGTGACTTACCTGTATTATTTCTAACTTGTGCAGTCTTCCGAAGTATAAGGTGTTCTTGTGCTCATTTTACAGATGGGTAAATTGAGCCTCAGAGAACTTGAGTATTCAAAGTCATACATAATTGAATAAGGATTTGAATTCAGGTTCATCTGATCCTAAAATCCATTTTCCTCCCAGCTGCATAAGTTCTTCATTGAAAGCATCTAGTTGTCAAAAATACTGTTTTCCCTTTCAAATCTTTAAAAATATCCAAAAGACTGTGAATTGAAGCACGTCAACGCATGTTAAAAAACCATGTTTGTAAACTTTTGATGCACTTTTAGACCAAAGTCACTTATTTTGCCTTCTCTCTCTGGACTCTGATATCCTAGTATACAATAACTAGGATGTTTGTGTCAATGCAGATAAAATGTCCACAATATCAAAAGAACTAGCCCTCATTTGTGAATTATATTTGGTAACCTTTGTGTAAATGATTTTGTATTGCCTCACTCAGATAAGAATGGGTTTCCTAGTGGGTGATGTGTCAGTAGGCCTTTGTAGGAGACAGCTGGGCCCATGCCAGCCCTATCACTCCAGTTTTGATAGCACAGTGAGGGTGAGAGACACCTACAGGCGACATGGCCCAAGTCTTCCTTGTGGTAGTGGAGCCTGAACAGAACTCAGATACCTCCTGCTCACCCCAGTGCCTTTTTTCCACTCTCCTAAGCAGCAGCTCAAAAATGTTACGTTAAGACTACATTGAAGACCAGAAATCACTCTGAAAACATTTAACTTGATAGGCTATTTATTTTCAAGAACTTCTTTTATAGAGAGTTTTTTATTATAAACAACCCAAATATTCATGTTCTAGGCCTATATGTGAATACCAGTCCATATTTAAAATGTATTATAACTCATATATGAGAATTGAAGGCAAAGATGGTAAAGAAAAAAAATCAGATAAAAGATACGAAATGCTTAGAAAACACTTCTAAAATTCAGAAGATATCAGGTTTTATTAATTCTATTTGGTGTTTTGAAATTGCCTTTCCACTGAAGCTCTCTGAACACTTTGCATTGCAAAGTTTACAGGTTTCTATTAACATTTTGGCTATGAAATTACAAGTGAAGCTTAATATTTCCATGTAACAGATTTAGAAAATGACCAGTAGGATACTTGGTAACATTTCCTCAAGTTGTAAAAAAAAAAGTTCTGGTGGATCTGGCCACCCAACCCAATCAGTTCCTCAGTCTCAGTCCAAACATTCAAACTGCTGAATGCAGGTAGTTATGAAATCCATCAGTCATATATATATTTAAAGCAACTTTCAGTTTATGAAGTTAGATGAATTTCAACATTTAAGTGGTTCCAGCATGTGTCCTGTTGTTTGGTTTAGGGAAGAATTCAAAATCAAGTGCCCTGACAGGCAGATTTCATCAGGGCCATGCCTCCTCAGGCCTCTGACCACTGCCCACCTGTTTGCCACAGAACAAAAACATACATGCCAGTAACTGGGGCCTGTGCAGAGGACCCAGCCTTTCATGGCCCTGTGGGTTTTCACAATTTTCAAAGAAGCAAAAAGATTTAGACTATCCTGCTAACCAACTTAATAACTGAAGCTTGCCTTCCTCCAAATGATAAAGTCATTAAATACAACTTTTTCACTTTAAATGCCTTTTATAGTCTCATTTTTTGGTAATAAACATTTAATCAGCTCTTCTAACCACATGAAAATAAAGTCCTCTGAAGGGGCAGAGTATGAGTTTGTACCAAAAGAGTGAATAATTCAATCATTTCTTTGCCTTAACGCTTAAAGATACACATCGACTAACAAGAATATAAATAAACCTGTGAATAAATATATGCTCATGAATATTTATATATATATATTTTTTTTAACTCTGGAAAAAAAAGTGTTTTTTCAGCACAAAATACATTTGATTGAAACTCAGTGCAGCCTCTGAACTGGTAGGTATAAGAAACTTAGAGACCACAAAAGGATACTTCAGATATAAACTTGGCTTTT
Source organism: Odocoileus virginianus (assembly GCF_023699985.2). Classification (NCBI taxonomy): domain Eukaryota; kingdom Metazoa; phylum Chordata; class Mammalia; order Artiodactyla; family Cervidae; genus Odocoileus; species Odocoileus virginianus. The sequence continues at coordinate 38,573,997 of NC_069686.1, read as the reverse complement.
TGTTCTTTTGTTCTCTGTATTTATTTATTCTTAGAACATCCCAGTGAAGAAAGGGAAATTGTCATTCCCTTCATTTGAGGTTATAGTTGCAAAAAGGTTATGGGATAAAAATACTCCAGGATGGATTATTGTACATGTTAGCTCTCTCAGGATATGGGACGTTTGAAGGGAAGTAAGCCTCTTGTCTAATGTAGACTTATATATAGAGTGAAAAAAGGCAAAGATTCCTTTAAGGCTGTGACTGAATTAACAATAGTTGCTATTGAAAGTATTTCCAGCCAAGTTTTTAAATGCCTAGATTCCTCATCTGATTGATTCACAGACTTCTAGGTTGAAAGTTGCCCTTTGCTCTTGTTTTTTTAACCAAATACCAAAACTATATTAAATTCTTGATTATGTGATAAAAATCTATGTCTATTCTTTTAGATAAATTTTTGCAAAATGAGCCATTTCTTCTTTGCTGTAAGATATTTTTACAACAGACAATGTCTTGCTGTTTAAGAAGGTTTCCTAATATCAGGGTTACACCACTTGCTTTGTTTACATAATCCAGGTTTAATGTTTCCTCGTGTGCCAAAAAGGGAATTAAAATGTTTGAATTTAGACATCGAGTCTATGTAATCAAAAGTGATAACAGCACTCATAGTGGTGTGATATGTTTGCTGATTCAATGATCTATTTTGTACCTTTCAAGAAATAAATTGTCCCAGTGTGCAAATTGGGAGAATTTTATTCTATTGCAATACACTAAGCTCACTTATAAAACCACTATAAATCCTTAAGCTCTCAAGGAGATGCCTAAGCTTTACTAAAATCAAGTGGTCTAAAAATATTGAAGTAGCCTCTAAAAGTACCCAAATTCTAGGCAGTAAAGTTATCTCTACCAAGATCCAACTCATTAAAAATAATGCTGAAACATAATTCCTACAGTGTCATCAAAACAGATTTCATTTCCGCGTGCATGTAGTACTAAATAAATCAAATCATAAACTTCTACCTTCTAGGAACTTCTATCAAACAACATTAATGCTAACGAAGGAAAGAGTAGAGTAAAAGTTATTTTCTAAGAATTATACTTTTGGCAAAGTCAAGTTAACAACTCACCATTTTACAGATTTAGAATGGAACTAGACAGAAGTCTACAGGTGTTGCCAAGATACTCCTGGGGTAGGAGCTAATCCAGGGAAGTTCAGGATCTCTCTCCAAGACCCATGGGTACAGGTATAGGAGAGAGTACTATTTATCACAGATGCCCTAGAGCAGAGCTCCTGGACTGCATAACTCCACAGGGATACCTGCCACACTAGTCTGCTAAGTATGCTTCCTGACACACAGTTCCATAGATCATCCCCCACAGAGCTGAGCAACTGAGAGGCCTGAACCTAAAGCAGTGTTTCTCAAACTTTTTTTTACATCTAATTTCTTTCTAACAAGAAATTAACTTGGATTCCATTTCACCAAAGATAAGTTTTTAATGTACAACAAAAATTTCCTGAAAAAAAACACTCCATGTGATGCACTCTGCCATTCTATCTCATCCTATCTTATCCTTTCTCATTCTATTTTTATGACAGTCATGATCCACTAAAATTATGTCATCACCCACTAACAGAGCATGCCCCAGCATTCACATGTATAAGTTAACAGAATCAGTTTCCACAAAATAATATCGTGGCTATGCATTGTATTTTTTTTCTTTACTATTTCATTTTTCAAAATATACTGATTGAGGGTATACAAAATTGATTTTACAGCCTTTAAATAGCTCTCAACATATGTTTCAATGTCTTAAAATATTCATGAGGTAGGTAACTCAGTATTGAGCATCTAGTATGTGCTCAGCACTGTTAGCACTGAAGATAAAATTGTATACAATGGAGGGACACAAAGTTAACTATTAATAACCTAGAAACTATTTGCTCTGCTCATTAAACAAAATGGGATAAATTCCCAGTTCAATTGATAGATGGAGCATATTAACTGTTATTCTAGCATACAGAGAGAACAGAAATCCTACCAACCAAGAGAATTAACCTCTCAGCATTTGTTTTCTTACAATTAACTATTAAGAAAAATGTGATAAAAAGCATTTGCAAAACAAAAAACCATTGTTACTTCAGAAACTGAAAAATCTCAAGCTTCTTTTTTTTTCATTTCAACAGCTTTTAGAGTAATCCTATGTGTTAATAAAGGAAGCAGAAATGATCAGTAATAAAACACAATTTTGTCTGACCCCATAAGAATGGCCTCCTCGATCCAGTCATCATCACTCTGACCTCATACTCCAAGGTACAGGCTACATTCCTTCCTTCCACTGGTCTTGCCTCTTCCCTAAGAGGTTGGCCCTGTTGACAGTAGAGAGTGTTCTCTCAGATACTGCCACCAATCCCTCCCCTCTCCTTTTCTCCTAAGTTGTTTTGGTTTTGGATGAAGAACAAATAGACACTAGTTCCTAGGCTTCCCGCCTACTTCTGGTAAGGGAATGCTGGGTGTTTATGTCAACATCCAAGGCAAAAGACAGAGATAGGTATATCTTTGTAAATACATGTGACCATGTCATTACTAAGGCTTGGGAAACTAATGGAAGATCTAGACTGCTCATAAAAAGTATCTTTCAATTTTTTAAATCAATCCTTTAAATAAAGAGGAGAAATTTTTTCTATTTTCATGGGATTGAAAAGTATATTTACTAGACTTACTAGGGCATGATATTTTCTCTTGTCTCTAGAAGCATTCATTTTTATTAAGGATTATCATTGATCCTGTTTGCAATTGAAATACACTTGCCAAAGCAAATGATAAAGATCAGATAATGAAGGAGTACCTTCTATATGATTTATTTCTTAGGTTCTTGAATTTTGTGGCTAAAAATCAGTATTTGGGCTTATCAATTTAGAAAAAGTTCTGTAGCATGAAGCTATATTTATCAAAATTGGGACTGTAGGCCGAACTGGTGTTATGGCATTTTTTAATTATTTTTATTTGAAAGATAATTGCTTTACAGTATCGTGTTGGTTTCTGCCGTACACCAACATGAGTCAGCCATAGGCACATATGTCCCCTCCCTTTGGAACCTCCCTCCCGCCTCCCACCCCTCCCCACCCCTCTAGGTTGTCACAGAGCCCCAGTTGGAGTTCCTGAGTCATATAGCAAATTCTCATAATATTTTAAAAACACCTGTTGGTCAATTGGAATGAGCCTTATGCCCTCTGTGTGCACATACAAAGACATGTGCAACAGTATCAATACTTAAGGGCCAACTGTGAAAGAGTTTAGCCTAATATGAACAATGACTTTTCTCAGAGTATTAGTGACAAGAGAAAAAAAGTCTAAAGAGGTAGACATTACCTTTGTTTTGAAAAGCAATTTTAAAAAAATGAGATGAAACATCTCAAGAATGAAGTTTAGTAACAGGAAAAATATCCTTTAAAAAATCCTAAAAAGAAATTACTGATGCTATTTCTGTATATACACTCATATACAGACACACACACATTATCAATTATATGTGTGTATGAAGAATACAGTTTACATCTGGAAACCTGCCCCACAGGAAAAACTCCCACTGGTGTTTCCTAATTGTACTGGACTATCTCAATCTCTGATTGGGTGTCTAGGAATATGATCTCACACCAGAGATGTTTGTTTGGGTAGCTTTCCAGTCTTAATTTCTTACTTCTTTAAAAGTAACAGAAACAATGAGAAAAAGAAGTTATGCCAGTTTGTGGTGCCGCTGGCTGTTGTGAAATAAAAATTCTTTCCAATTAAAGGACTTCTCCAGCTTGCTAACTTGGTCCAGACTCCCAGCTGACTTTTAGTTATTTAACTGCTAAATGTTCGGTGAATAGTTTGCTTTTTTAAAAACTAAAAAAAAAAAAAAAAAAAAAATACTATCTCCTTCATTAGATTAAGCACAAAACAGCTGCTCCCACCAAAAATAAAATCAGCTTTGAGAAAACATTTTTCCCCACGTGCTTCAACAGATGATAGTTTTTTATGCAGAGATAAGTAGTAAGTTCACCAGAGAATGCCTAGTCAAGGTTAAGTGGTTCAGAAAAAAGCAATTTCCAGTTTTTTTCCCAGCTATAAAAATTGATGGAATCCTCTTTCAGTGACCCCAAGCAATAATGAGTGACTATAAGAATTCAGAGTACTTTGGGATGGACCTCCTCCTCTATAAGATTATTTTAATTCTCCAGCATACCTGGGAGTCTTATAAAGTAACTTGACATCTTCCAACCATCTCCTTTCCAGCCGCCTTTATCTCCTGGCACTGGACCAGGAGATAGAGTCAGTTTTCACAATACAAGAGTCACAATACATGATACAAGAGTCAGTTTTCACTTTCTCTACAAATGAGTGGTATTCTCTCCTCCACATACACACTTGCCACATACAGAGAGCAAGTGATCTGATTTCTTAGAAGTTGAATGCATGTTTTACAATCTTAATAGATTGATTAAACCAGCATTTTTTTAGGGCCAGCCATGTGTTAGAGACTCTTAGGTGTTAGAAATACAGAGGGAAATAAGTAATCCTTTATTTTAATGGTTTAGAAAGATGATTTTCAGTACCTTCACTGCTTGTCTAAGGCAGCACTTTTAACCAGGGTTGGGAGAGCTGGGGTGGGTAGAAAAGCAGCGTACAATATTTTCAGTCATATTCCTTTGTTTTGAGGATATATAGGATTCTTATTACCCTCCATACACTTTATTACCTCCTTGTCTATTTTAAAAATTACTTTGCTTCCACTTAGAAGCCCATTCTGTCTCCTTTTCCCCTCTCAAATCCCAGATCAAAGGTTACCACTTGCTTAGTTTTTCCTAACACCTTCAGTTTTAAAATTGTCCCCTTGTTATATACCTGCTATAGTTCCTAGCATATTGCCTTGTAGTTATACTAACTTTATGAAAAGAGCTTTAAAATTTCCTGGTTCATAATAAGCTCTCAATAAATATTATTTGAGACAGACAGGTAGACCTCTGTGTTTATCACATTGTCTAAATTCTGCTATCCTGAAAGAATAGGCAGGGTGTTGTGTTATTGTTGTTGTTTGTCAGTATCATCATTTTTACCCTTTTGTTCAGCAGAGTATACTTGATTGTTGAATTGGTGTGTTGAAAACTAGGGAAAATAAAAAATATGCCTTGATCCACATATTACCCTTAAGAAGCTTGTGATACTCACCACCTTCTTATTTGTAATGCAAAAATATACCCAGAATAACTGTATTTTCTTTATTGTAATTCCTCAAGAATATTTAGATGGAGAACTTTTAGAATAATGTCCCCAAATGACTACTTTCATAAATCCTCAAAATGGATGTTTCTCTTTCACAAAATAAAGATAAAAGAGTAATAACCTCTAAGGAAATCCTTCATCTACAAAGCTTTGTCATATACACACTAGACTATTTCAGAAATGTACTCTTGACTGTGATTAGAGGAATGGTGATCTGTATATTTAAATATGTCATTATTATTTAGCAGATAGGGGAAAAAGCCATAGATAGTGATCACTAGTAAATAAGAGTTTTTATTAGCTTGTTCAAAAAAATGGTTTCCAAATGCAAATAAAGCAAAGTACCTGTTTATGGAAATGGCAGCAAGATTTACAGAATACTGAAATGCTTAAGGTGTTACTGTTTTTTATCACAGATCTGAATTAATGTTTAAAGATTTGTATACCCTATGCCTACCTCAGCATCTTATCTCCTTTAAATGCAACAGTGAGAGCTTTAAAAAAATAAATAAAGTAGACCACAACACCTAGAATACTTGCAAAGTCATGCTATGGAGATATATGTGTTGGATATGCTGATTTTTTACTTATTACTGTTACCACATCATCACAACTAACTTTAGCTACTAATGTCAATAATGATGACAATGATAGCACCTTTTATTTGTATACTTTTACATATTGCAAGCCTTTCACTTACCCATCTTTGATGCTCACAACGATCATGCCAGTGAATTTCCTTAGAAAAATTCAAAGGTAGGAAACTTTCATATACAGGAAGATGTCCATCCCCATGTTATATATAATAATGAAAAAAATCAAAATATGAATGCCAGACTTTATCAGTTCAATAAATATCATCAGTCCATATGCTACATGGTTAAAAGTATTCATATAGAGTCTATATTTCAAAAAGGAAAAAGCCTTGTGTTATTCTGGTAGGAGAAAATAAGTGAAATATATCATTGTATTTGTACTTCTATTACAACTATGGAAACATTTCTATGTATTTGGACAAGGCCTCAATGGTAACATAGTCATATATAAAGTTTGTTGTGATGGCATAGCACAGCAGTAAAATGTTTGAATTATTTTAGATTTTCAGTAACACTGTATTCATTATAACATACATGTTTAATACTTTAATAAATGTATGTGGTTATAATTAATATTTGCTAAATGTATGTATTATTATAAAACAATGCATTTCTTTAGGGTAAGACATTTTCCAAAAGATGCTTGTAGGTTCCTTGTCAACAGAATGTGACTTTCACCCTCCCCACACCCGCCTTGTGCATCCGGATCACCAGGGGTGCTTTCAAAGAATACCAGTGCCCAGGCTGTCCCCCAGGAGATGAGTTCTCTACTGCTCTTGGTTGGGGCCCAGACGTGGGTTGGTTTGTTGATTGTTTTGCGCAGCTTGGATTGGTAACAACTAAAGCAATTATAATACACACCTCTAATTTTATTATTAAATTCCTTGAATTTTCATCTTTAGCATGCATAAGACTTTCACAATTAAGAATACTATTTGGATGAAGACTGGTCTTTTTAAGGGATCATGAGTATAAAGTATCTTTATGCTATTAGAATGACAAAGATTTAAAAATAATGATAAAACAGTTTTGGTGAGAAAAATGAGCACTACCTGCATTGTTTATAGAAATATAAATGGAATGCATATTGATCAGCTACACTGGAGGGCAGTCTGACAATGTGTATCCAGAACTTTAAAAAATATATAAACCTTTTGTCCCTGGAACCCTACTTTTAAGAATTTTTCCTTAGAAAACAATTGAACATATTAGCAAAGATGAGTAAATAAGAATGTTTATCATAGTGTTGTTTAAAATAGTAAAAGATTGTAAACTATCAAAATATCCACAAATATGGATTGAATAAATTATGGTATATCCATACATGATACTAGTAAAATAGATCTATAGTTAACATAAAAGAATAATAACAATGTATTGATAAATGAAAAGTTATAAAACTATGATTTCTGTTTTGTTAAAAATATATGTAACATATATATGTGTGTGTGTCTGCATATGTAATACATACATACAGGTGGAAAACCCCAGAAAACTGTACACTAAAATATTAATAGTTATATCTACATAGGTACTTTTTATTTTGTTTTGTATTCTCATGCATATTCTATTTGTTTTTTTCCCTTAAAAGAAAATACTAGTAATATAAAGACCAAAAACTTTTTTTTAATGTAAAAATATATTCTGGAAAATGAAGCCTTGTTACTTTTTTCTACCCAAATGAATGGACTACAACACAGCTTCCCCCATTTTCACTTTGTCTGGCTGTGAAAAACAATATACTTGACAGAACAGCTATTTCTCAAAGTGCTAAACTTCTCCAGCATATTTATGTTCAAAGTAGATTAAGAAGTATGAAGTTGAACTTATTTCATTAACATGTCAGATCATCTCTAATTACAATCTGGTTAGCCTCTACAAAGACGGCTTGTAATACATTCATTGAAATGTATCTCAATGTATTTTTATAGAGAAGTCTTCCTTAACCTCCGTAATTAATAAGTGGGTTTTTTTCCCCTTTCTTTCAGGCGGTTCAGGACCATCCTCCATAGCCATAGCTGGCATCAACCACCCTGCCATCACAAAGACAACATCTGTTCTTCAAGACGGCGTCATAGTCACCACTGCAGCTGGAAACCCACTGCAGAGTCAGCTGCCCATTGGGAGTGATTTTCCTTTTGTTGGCCAGGAGCACGCACTTCATTTTCCATCCAACAGCACTTCAAACAACCATCTTCCACACCCCTTGAACCCCAGCCTCCTCAGTTCTCTACCTATCTCTTTGCCAGTGAATCAACAGCATCTCCTAAACCAGAATCTATTAAATATCCTCCAGCCTTCAGCAGGAGAAGGCAAGTCTGAGATCAACCTCCACCCTTTAGGTTTTCTCAACCCGAATGTAAACGCTGCTTTAGCTTTTCTCTCCGGTGACATGGATGGGCAGGTATTGCAGCCTGTTCACTTTCAACTCTTAGCAGCCCTGCTTCAGAACCAAGCCCACGCAGCTGCCATGCTTCCCCTGCCATCTTTCAATCTGGCCATCTCAGATCTTTTGCAACAGCAAAATACCCCCTTACCCTCATTAACACAGATGACAGCCCCACCAGACCATTTGCCAAGCAATCAGTCAGAGAACAGCCGAGCTGATACCCTTTTAACCAACCCCCTGGGGAACCCTTTACCAAGCTTTACAGGCAGTGACACTACTTTTAACCCCCTCTTCCTCCCAGCTGTCACTGGGGCCTCAGGATTAATGGCCTTGAATCCCCAGCTGTTGGGAGGTGTCCTGAACTCGGCATCGGCCAACACCGCTAATCATCCAGAGGTTTCCATAGCAACTTCTTCCCAGGCAACCACTACCACAACCACTACATCATCAGCAGTGGCAGCACTGACTGTCTCAACACTTGGTGGGACAGCAGTGGTGTCAATGGCAGAAACATTGCTGAATATTTCTAATAATGCTGGGAATACACCTGGTCCAGCTAAACTCAACAGTAACTCTGTGGTGCCACAGCTACTTAACCCTCTACTGGGGACAGGTCTGCTTGGTAAGTTAAATTTTTTCACAAATTTTTACAAAAGAAACGTTTTTCTAATTCTATTTTCTCCTTTAAAAAAAAAAAAAAAACCTCCATTTTGTCACACTATTTTTAAAAATGTTTTTGTTATGTCACAGCTTGCTTAAGGAAGAACTAAATATAATAACACCCACACACAACCATAGTTATACAAACATGAAAATGACTTTTTCCTTTTCCCCTATTCTAGAAATACTGTCATTTTAATCTGCTTTCTCTTCTAATTCTGATGCCACCTAAACCTAACCTACTCATCATTCTCTTAAGCCAAGTAGTGTCTTATTTTTCAATAATTAAAGCACAGGTACACCTTAAAAATAATATTTATTTGAATTTTAGTTGATGTGGCATCACAGGGTTAGTATGAGCAGCTGCACTGTGGATGAAAACAGTTTGAGGAAGTGCTTTTCCAGGTGATCCCTAAATTAATGAAACTAAATGCTTATCCAGCAAAATAAGAAACAAGACAAAAAAACATTCAAAGTTATGCTTGCCCAAGTTCAAGGAAACGAATAGCTACTGCTCGGTTTTCTCAAATGGTATTATTCTTAAGAACTTTGTGGCTTAAAAACAAAATCCTTTATGTAGATTATCTTATCTCAAAAAATTAATAAAATCATGTCAAGTATATTCAGCTGTTTGATGCAGGTAATTGTAGTATAGAGATGGTGCCCATAAAGTCTGGAAACATAAGCAAATGTACATGTTATTGTCAAGGGCATCTTCAGTAGCTAAAAAAATAATATGTTTCTAGCTTCCATAAGCACCTTATAAAGTAGTTTAATTAGTCCTATTTGGCAATCAAATTAGTGTAGTAAAGAACCTAAAAAGTCCTACAGATTTCAAGTCGTAGGACAATTTCTATGACATTATCCCCAAAATAATGTCAATGTAATTTCAAAACAAGTCAATTTTGAAGTTCGAATATAACTCTGGTATTAACTACGCTATCTGATTATATAACAGTTATTTTTTATGACTATGAGAGTGAATTTTTCTGTATTACTAGCTTTCTTTACAATTTTAATTTTAGGTAACCAAAATACCAAATACATATTTTATGTAAAGACAAAATACATATTAATACATATTTCTAAATCAAATTTAATTTGACTTGGTGGTAGTTGTTATTATGGCTTGAGAACTAAGTTTTGTAAACAGGCCTGGCCAGGCCCACATATTTTAACTATCTTATGATTGCTAAAGCATTTAGAGCTAATTTTAACCTTTAATTGTGGTTGCTTTAAAAAAATGGCTTCAAGGAATTCTATGACACTGAAGATCAATATATAAGGATTGGCTAGTGGATAGACCAAAGACTAAGTAGTCTCTCCATGATATAAAATCAAAACACTAATTATGAAAGATAAATAATAAAATTAGTCTTTCTTACCACTTAGTAAGACTTTGAGGAGAAAAAGAGAAAAGATTTACCATGTAAGTCTAGTTTTTAGGTTTTTTAGGAATCCTCAAGAAAGATAGGCATAGGACCTCCAAAGAATCACATTGACTTATATTTTATATTTTTCATACTATAGGTGACATGTCCTCAATAAACAGTACTTTGAATAACCATCAACTGACTCATCTACAGTCGCTGTTAAACAACAATCAGATGTTTCCTCCAAATCAGCAGCAGCAGCAGCTTCTCCAGGGGTACCAGAATCTCCAGGCATTTCAAGGACAGTCCACAATTCCTTGCCCAGCTAACAATAACCCCATGGCTTGTCTCTTTCAGAACTTCCAGGTACTCTCCTTTCCTGGGTTCCTTTAGTAGAAAACAATGTTTACTACTTGTTTTGCTAAATTGGGAGAAACAGACCAAAGAAGGTGATTATGGATCTTTTCACCTCTACTTACTATTATTCCTCAGTAATGAATGTTGTTAAAGTTTCAGTGTTTTTGTTTGAAGCATTTTATTTTGTCTGAAGCATTTCAGTGGTCCTTTAGAAGTTGTTATTAAAAACTGATCATGTTACCCTCTTAAACCCTTCTGTGGTTTCCCATTGCTCCAAGGGCTTCCCTGGTGACTCAGTGGTAAAGAGTCCACCTACCAATGCAGGAGACTGGGGTTCCATTCCTGGGTCAACAAGATACCCTGGAAAAGGAAATGGCAACCCACTCCTGTATTCTTGCAGGAAATCCCACGGACAGAGAAGCCTGGTGGACTGCAGTCCATGGGGTCACAAAAAGAGTTGGATACAGTTTAGCAGCTAAACAACAGCATTGCTCCCATGATTAAAATCTACATCCTTAATGTGTTTACCTGCCTCACTCTCCAGCACTAGCTCACACCACTCTCTCCCTGGCTTCAACCACTTGGTCTTCTTTTAGTTCTAAAGGCAAATAAATTCCTGATAGATTAAGGAGCTGGATGGAAAGAGGAACATTAAATAAATACATGAAGAAAATACAGAAGATTTTAAAATAATCTTAGGGTAGAAAAGGCTCTTTCAGCAAGGCACGAAACTAAGGAGTCGAAAAGAGGTAACAAAGTTGAATACATAAAACTTCAAATCTGTACGTTTAAAGATATTCTAAACAAAGTTGAAGACAGGTGGCAACCTGGGAGAAGTTACTGGGTTGGCCAGAAAGTTTGTTCATTGGCCACATCCAAACGAACTTTTGGCCAACCTAATACATGCATAATAATAGCAAATAATTGCCATTCATAATCTTTTAAAAGCTCCTACATATTAGGAAGAAAAAAGAATCAACTAGAAAAATGAACAATAGAAATGAACAGACATTTCAGAAAATTAAATAATAATTAGTAACAAACATGAATAATCATAATTATACAAATTACAACATTACTATGTCCATCAGATAGATGATATCCTTTGCTAACAGAGGTGTGGGGAAATGGATTCTTTCAGATATATTGTTGGTCTGATTGTATGCTGACATAGGAGTTTTAGAGGGTGATTGATAGTTTATCAATTTTATACACACACACACAAACACACACACATATGTGTGTGTCTATATATGTGTGTGTCCTTTGACCCCACAGTTCAACTTTTATATTTTGGAGAAATCAAGGCACAATCTAGAATGTTTTGTTGCAATTTGATTTGTGGTGTCAAAAATTAGAAACCACTTAAGCAACCATCAGTAGGAAAATAGTTAAATATTGAGTATGTTTTGCTATCTTCATCTATCTAGTAGTTTTGAAGATTAGGTAGGTTTATATAATCTGATATAGAAAGATCGACAAGATTACAGAACTCCAACACTGTTGTCTTATAGAGAAGTACTAAAATATAATACCACTTATGTGAAAAAAAGAAATGAGGCAAGGGGAAAGGAAGGTATGAAAGAAAGAAGGGAAACTAGATGTACATCTGCACACTTAAGGTATTAAAAACAAGTCTATGAAGATATACTCAAACACTGATCACTTTTGAGAAAGAAATGGAATCAGAATGGGATGCAAAAGTATAGATTTGGGTGGGAAAGTGATGAAAAAAGCTTTTCTCTTTTGGACAATGAAAAAATACTCATGTAATAAAATAATTTAGAAGGGAAGAATAAGCTCTCAACCATGTCATTGAGTAAATAAGTAGGTAAAGCCTGAAGGGGATCCATTAGATTTAGCAGTTAAAACATCAGTAACTTGGTAGAATGCAGTTTTTGCGAGTTATGGGAGCAGGAGCCAGATTGCAATGGATGGAAGAATGAAAAATAAATTAGAGCTTAGATTACTCTTTTAAAAACTTTTAAAAACTTAACTACAAAGAACATAACAGAAATAAAATAGTGCCTCAAGGCAGGCATAGGCTGAATGCAAACTTATATTGATAAAATATGGAAGCCATGCATATAGTTGAATGATAAAGAAAAAAGACCCTCCCCCCCCCCAAAAAAGTAGAAGAGATTGAACATAATGAAGAGAAGGAGTAACAGATAAGGCAAGATCCCTGAGGAAAGGCTTGGTATCCAGAGTATAAACAGAGTACTTACTCTTGGAGAGCAGAGGGAGCTCCTCTTACACTGGGAAGCAGGACAGGATCAGGGACACATTGTTGCAGGGAAATGTGTGCTGCCAGAAGGCAGGGAGTAGCAGAGTATAAGTGGACCAGGTAATCGCACCCCACTCCAAGATTCTTGCCTGGAGAATTCCATGGACAGAGAAGCCTGGTGAGCTGCAGTCCATGGGGTCGCACAGAGTCGGACACGACTGAAGCGACTTGGCAGCAGCAGCAGCAGCAGAGTATAAGAATAATGAGAATTCCTAACCTAGAAACTTGATTATCTCTGTTAAGTAGGGTCAATTACTAAGAGTAATGTGGGAAATAGTATAGCTGGCTTGAGGAAGTGGATAAAATCTGAATACTTGTGACAGAGAGTGATACCTAACCAGAGGATCATAAGATTGATGGGAATACAAACCCCCAGCTGAGATTGGATGCCATAAGTTCCTATGGATAGATGCTCAGCATCCTCACTGTGCATATAGATACATAAGGCAGGGAGCTAAATTGACCCAAGATTGGGATTTTTATCTGGTAGGTGTAGATAAGGGGAGAATGGCAGGAAAGTAGTTATGTTGCTGATGGATCCCAGGTTCTGGTTTAGCAGGAAAAGATGTAAAGACAGGAAGGAAGTGATCATGGGTGATCATGAAGCAGGGGGAGGGGGGACAGGAAATCCAAAGTACCAAGGTTCTGGAGAGCAATTCTTAGCTGGGATTGGTGAAACTAGAATAACCTATGGACTTTTTCAAAGTGCACTCATCATTCCCATGCTGAGCATTGGTACTCTTCACTGGCCATTTCCTCCCATCACCTCTTCCAATGAAGCATCACCTCCGAGGAGAGCCATTATCTCTGTTGACAGCATGGGAATGTCCCTCAGGCAGTGACCCAGTAAGGTTGAAGTGCTGGTATTACTACCCTATCTAAAGACTTCAAAAATTCAATGTCATCCCAGAAATAGTTTGGGGACTTCCGAGGTGGTGCTAGTGGTAAAGAATCCTCCTGTCAATGCAGGAAATGCAAGGGTCACAGGTTCCATCCCTGGGTCAGAAAGATCCTCTGGAGTAGGAAGTGGTAACCAAGTCTAGTATTCTTGCCTGGAAAATCCCATAGACAGAGGAGCCTGGCAGGATACAGTCTGTGGGGTCACAAAGAATCAGACACAACTGAGCACAACTCAACAGAAATAGTTCATTGTTAAGAAAGGGGTGTGTGTGTATATATATATATATATATATATATATATATATATATTGTTTTATCTTATATTTCACTTAATTCAGTAGAAATATCAATGAGTTAGAGATCATTTTTAAAGCCTGTCTCCCTTTTTAATGTGAGCAATGCTGGTGACAGACTTGTTTCTCTCTTTGAATTCCAAGTTGAAAACCTGTAATGACACTAAAAACATGGAATCATCGCCTGAAAACGTTTCATGTCCAACCACCTCAACTGTAATTTTTCTAGAGAATGTTTAGTAATATAATTTTTTTTAATCTGTCATGATTCCAATCAAAGAAATAGTACCCAAGTATAATCGAGACATGTCTTTCTATACAGAGTGACTTCTAATTTTATTTTTGAGTCTTATTCTTTCTTTATATGGCCTTCCTTGTTATAGTCATTGGTCTTCTGGTAAATCTTAAAATTACAGTCTTTCTCTTTAAGGACTTGAATATTTTTTTCTCTCTCTGTCTCACTACATCCTGTCTATTTCTTTAAGGTGAGAATGCAGGAAGATGCAGCTCTCCTAAACAAAAGAATAAGCACTCAGCCGGGGCTCACAGCACTTCCCGAAAATCCAAACACTACACTTCCACCTTTCCAAGACACCTCTTGTGAGTTGCAATCGCGGATTGACCCATCTCTAGGTCAGCAGATGAAGGATGGCCTCATCGTAGGGGGCCAAGGCGATGCTTCCGTAGATGCTATTTACAAAGCAGTCGTGGATGCAGCCAGCAAAGGAATGCAGGTTGTCATCACCACTGCTGTCAACAGTACAACTCAGATCAGCCCCATTCCGGCTCTGAGTGCCATGAGTGCCTTCACTGCTTCCATTGGTGACCCATTAAGTCTCCCCAGTGCGGTGAGTGCAGTCATTCATGGACGAAACATGGGCAGTGTGGATCATGATGGGCGACTGAGGAGTGCAAGAGGGGCTCGGCTCCCCAGCAGTCTGGACCACGGGAAGAACTCCAGTGAAGGAGATGGCTTTGAATATTTCAAGTCAGCAAGTTGCCACACATCTAAAAAACAGTGGGATGGGGAGCAAAGCCCTGGAGGGGAGCGAAACAGGTGGAAGTGTGAAGAATTTTTAGATCATCCAGGCCACATCCACAATAGTCCTTGTCACGAAAGGCCCAACAATGTCTCTACACTGCCATTTCTGCCTGGGGAACAGCACCCAATACTGTTACCACCAAGAAACTGTCAAGGGGATAAAATTTTGGAGGAGAATTTCAGGTATAATAACTACAAAAGAACTATGATGAGTTTTAAGGAGAGACTAGAGAACACTGTGGAAAGATGCGCACACATTAACGGGAACAGATCTCGGCAGAGTCGGGGCTTTGGAGAGCTGCTGAGCACCGCAAAGCAAGACCTTGTCCTAGAGGAGCAATCTCCGAGCTCCTCCAATAGTTTAGAGAGTTCTCTGGTCAAAGACTACATCCATTACAACGGAGACTTTAATGCCAAAAGCATTAACGGGTGTGTACCTAGCCCTTCAGACGCTAAAAGCATTAGTAGTGAAGATGACCTAAGGAACCCAGACTCCCCCTCTTCAAATGAATTGATCCCTTATAGGCCAAGGACGTTCAACGTTGGCGACTTGGTCTGGGGCCAAATCAAAGGACTGACTTCCTGGCCTGGAAAATTAGTCAGAGAAGACGACGTTCACAGTTCTTGTCAACAAAGCCCCGAGGAAGGGAAGGTATACCAATCTTTATCCATTGTCAAATACTAACCTTTGTTCAGATGTCAGTTCTTATTTTCTGTTATCATCACTTTGGATTCTTCATGACTCATTGAGGTCTCACAAACTTCTGGAGCATAAATGAAGAGGGGATGGTTGTAGTCACCAAAATGTCGTTTCATCAAGGGGTGAGTTGTGAAGCATTTGTAGATCCCACTAGGGTTCAGCATGGCTCTGACCCAGGAACCAGATTTCCAGAATTTGGTTAACTTGGCCTTTCTTCCTTGCATGTGCCTACTTCTGCATTTATACAGAGAATGAAGGCAAGTAGCAATGATGGGGGGAGAAAAATCTGGCAGTTGTTGGAACCCAGCAGTGTGGCAGAGGTAGGGGTCCTCCCAGGTGACAGAAAGCGCCAGGGGATTGGACCTCTCCCATGTACTCATGTGTGATACACGAAGCTGGGGAGAAGCTAAAACTGGTGTGGAGTTGCAGCCATTTCTGGAAACAGGAGGTAACATCTGAGTTTAGAATGGTGTCTCCTTTCAGGAAAAGTTCTGGGTCTTTGAAACATATGGAACTGTTTAACCCCGTAGTCTGGTTCTACTTAACACAATCTGATCGCATAAATTAAATGAAAACTTCTCCATAAAACTACCATTCAATTTAGAAGAAATTAGTAAGGGTCTTCTGAGCTTTCCCCCTCCCCACAATTGGTAGAATTGACTCACTAGGCAAGAAATATGCAGAATGTTCAAAGTAGATAGAAAAATTTGTATCTGAGCAGGAGATGAAAATAATGCACATTCCCTACATAGGATGAAGAAACATGTAATTTTTCATTTCCTTAGGAAACAAAAATTCCTTTTGCAGGTATATATTATTCTCTTAAAGATTATGTTGTATAAAGCTATTTCAACTGTGCTCAAACCTCCGCTGGCATTTAGGTTTAATGGCAAAGGAAACCAAAAGCATTTTGCCAGCACAATAAAAGGATTGTCTTTCTCCAAATGACCGGGAGGTCCTTAAACCCATTGCTTATAATGTCTAATATATACTTGTCAGGATACACTTTCAGCATAATGTTTCTACCTTTGATAAGAAAATGAATTCCATATTCCTATTCACAAAACATTTTACTCTCTAATCTCTCCAAGACCAGACAGACATTCTTTGGGTTGATAAACCTAAATATTTTTGACAGTTTATTCAAGAAATAATTAGAAACAGCAAAATTGGGCTTTTATGATATAAATGGAATTGCTACAAATACAAGATGTAGACATTGCACTGTTTTATAATCTGTACAAATAAAACCAAGTCTTTTTTATTGTGCCATTTTACAAAAAAAAAAAAAAAAAAAGCTTAACTAACAAAAAGATTATGGCTTCCCTTCCCTGGAAACATTCTTCCTGTCCTACAAGCCTTGTCTAAATATCTTTTTATGTCCTCAGGAGGATAAAGGCATGTACTTTTAACACATTTCACTTTAAACCATGATCCTAATCTGCTTAGTCTGTGCTAGCAAACTCCTGGGGTTGAACTCACTGATGTTTAGGGAGATGCACCTAAAAAAAAAGAATCATTATCTAAGAGTCCAAGAAACATTTTTTTACTTTATTTAAATAATCAGCTGGTTTTCAATCACTATCAAATAAAAGTGTTTCACAAAATCCAGATTCTTTTTCCCTGTTATTGGCAATAGATGAATTCCTAACAGGGAGCATAAAATTGTTTATGTAAATTCAAATATCCCCTCACCCATTGGCTGACATTGTAATTTTTCATTCTCACAACTTTGATATCAAAATCTTGATGAAAAGATACACTAAAAATACTTCTGGTAAATCAGAGAAAGTAATTGAAAGCATACATTTAGAGGTGAAAAACTAAAAATTTATAATGAAATATTAATGATAACACATGAAATATTTATCTGTCACTAAAAAAGCAAAGTATATCAGTCTTAAAAGCTCTAGGGCACTTAACATTTTAAAATATCTCTGGTCTTTTCAGGACACCTCACTTTTGCACATAAAAAAGCAAAGTGCTACTTTACAACCCCTTTTTTTCTCCTATAGTTCACAAAACAAAGGAAGGTCTTCCTCATTAATGATGCCCAGCTAGTCAAACACTGTTCTCAATTTATAACACCAGAAAAGGTGAAGTTTCAAAAATAGGTCTCTCTGACTTCAGCTAAATGTCCTTTGCCTGATGTCTTGGTGATCCTGGTTCATCTAGAAAAGATTAAACTATGGTTAATATCTGTATAAGACAAAGCATGATCTGTCTGAAAAGATTTCCTGTAAAACATATTTTACATTAAAACTGGTTTAAAACTGTGAACCAATTATGAGGTAAATTTCATTTACATTGAATCTCTTAGTTCTCACAATGTTGGATACATAAAGCCTTGTGCATTTATAACCAGACTTCTGCTTTTAAAAAGGTAAGCAGTACATTAGGTTTTCTTCCATATACTGCAGCAGTGCCTGACATTTTAATAAAGTCAAGAGAGAAAGACAGAGACTGACTTCATGAACAATTTGTTTATTATAGTAAAATCTTATTAATTCCATCTTGCTGATGTGGAATGTGGACCACTTCCCCCAGTAATTCTGTCTGTAGTATCTCAGAAGAAAGGGTTTGCTGAAAAATTTTCTTACACATAATCATTTAAAACCTTTTTAGCCTCTCCATTTTTCATACTAGTATTTCTATGTTCACCTGAGTAAATTAATCCAAGATGCTGTCAGACCCCACCAGATAACATCTATGTTAATTCAAATTTTAGAACAGGTTTATTATCTCCTCCCACTCCCTATATCTCACAAACCTATCATTTATTTTTTGCTAGTACCTTTGTTCTCAACAAGTCACTCCAAATTCTTTTTGGAAGCAGAGAAGAAAAAAATCTGGGAAAGATTGAGGGCAGGAGGAGAAGGGGGTGACAGAGGATGAGATGGTTGGATGGCATCACCGACTCAATGGACATGAGGTTCAGCTAACTCCGGGAGATAGTGAAGGACAGGAAAGCCTGGCATGCTTCAGTCCAGCACAGGTCACAAAGAGCCAGTCACGACTGAGCAACTGAACAACAAAAACTAGAAAAAAAGCAATTACCACGATTACAGGGAACTAATTCAGAATAAGCCGGACACCTCTCATGTTTTCAGGTTGCCTGAGTAGTCTCTGGACTGATAGGTCAGGGCTGTGAATGGAGCAGGGACTGAGATCTCCAAGTTGCCCATAACCTGATACTTTAGCCAACTAACTATTTGTCATGAGTGTAAATGACTTGGTCAGCTTATGATTTTAGAAAAGCATTTTTAAATCTTCAGTGGGGTGTTAAATGTAGTAGAATTGCTAATAGTGCATTAGAAATACCCTGCAGTTTCCAAGATTACTTTCTAGGAGGTAGGATTTCTAAATATCAAATACTGTGTGAACACAGAGGAGACTAGAGAGAAAGCCATGTGGTAAGAAGAGGCCTGGGTTTCGGGCATTCTGATGTGAGCTTAGATACAGCTCTACCAGTTACCTAAATGGTCCTGAGTGGGTGTATTAATTTCCAGAGCTCCTCAAGTGGGAATATTAATTCCCACTCAGAATGATGTTAAATGCAATACTATAAATAGATAGGACTTCCCTCGTTGCTCAGTCAGTAAAGAATCTGTCTGCAATGCAGGAGACCTGGGTTCGATTCCTGGGTCAGGAAGATCCCCTGGAGAAGGAAATGGCAACCCACTCCAGTATTCTTGCCTGGGAAAATCCCATGGACAGAGGAGCCTGGCAGGCTACAGTCCATGGGTTCGCAAAGAGTCGGACA
This sequence comes from Odocoileus virginianus, assembly GCF_023699985.2. Taxonomy (NCBI): domain Eukaryota; kingdom Metazoa; phylum Chordata; class Mammalia; order Artiodactyla; family Cervidae; genus Odocoileus; species Odocoileus virginianus. The sequence continues at coordinate 38,554,396 of NC_069686.1, read as the reverse complement.
CGACTTAGTGACTGAACCATCCGCCACCAGAAATAGATGATACATAAAAGAGGCTCAGTAAAAATTAACTTCCTCCTCTCTGTTCTCTGTATTAAATAACCTTATGAATTTGGATTCCACCATTACCAAATTGTGGTCATTTGACCTTCATTATTATATACCTATCCATGAATTATCCATAAATTAAGGACTTATTAACCAAGTTGGGGATTAAAGGATAGTATTAATATATTTAATGAATGAAATAGTTTATAACTATTTTTTATGAACCTCAGGACATTGCATACAAATTGTCATATTTGATCATAAATTAATATTAACTGTTCATTTTAGGCAGGAGTTCTACTTGGAAACATTTTAAAGGACTTAATTTGGTGAATAAACTTGAAAGTCCCCCTCTTCTCAGTGTTTCTAAAAACTATAAACTCAGACATTCTTCTTCTACCCTCCAACCCACCAAAACACTCAACAGTATTAATTAGTAGAGATTTTTAACAGTCTGTGAAAAGTTGGACTGAATCACACCTATTTAATATTATCCCAATACTGAAGCTGTTACAGCACTGGAAGGATATTATGTGGCTTATATGATACCATTCAGGAAGTGGTATCTCCTTACTAATACGTTTTTCCCTTGCCTGTCAGTTTGTAATAAGAACATTCTAGAAGATACGTATACTTTTTCTAAAGAAGTGGTGCAAGTTTCTCCCTGAACCATGAGCCCTTTATAGTTTCAGATTTAGCAGCCAAGAATAAGACCTCAGTGCTTAGTCAGAGCTGGAGAAACATACTGCCAGATCTTGGCATAGTATTAAGGAATTCTTGGAGAGGAGAATGGCTTCTGCTGGCATTACACCTATACACTATAATGTACAGACATTTTAACCCTGTGCAACTGTGGGGGGAGATGCTTATCTTTACGTCGTTATTTCAATAATTATTTTAAAGCAGAAAAAAATGTTCTTTTTTTTCCTAAAACATACTTTGTAATTATCATCTACCATCTTTGATCTTACATTAACTAGCCTAAAAGTGTTGACTCAAATAATAATCAAAAAAATGAAATTCTTTTTTTTTTTTCTGAGTGGATAATTTTTACTCTTTTTGAACATTGTCCCATTGGTCTTTGTATTTCATTATTCTTATATTCAGTGTGTGTTCTGACTGGAAGCAAATTTAGGAAAGAATTTATTTCTATATTGGCACCAAAATGTTTCTTTTCAATGAAATGTTTGTTGTTGTTGGACAGGTAGAGACATTCCTAATAATCCAGAAAAATCACCTGGCTAAATGAAGAAGTTTTTAAAGCAATGGGTAGGGTGCTCCTTCTCTAGACTCACTCTTTGACTTTTTTCCACAGGGTTATATTTGGCAGGAAGAGATAAAACTAGCTTTCTGAATGTTGTTCAAAACAGACGGAACTCATCATTATTAAAACTCATGCCAGATTTATTTTGGGACAGTCACTTTCTGTTTGTCATTCAGTATCACATGCACTCATGTTTTGATGGTATGGAGCAAAACCAGAGACAGCTTACAGTGTTATTCTGCAGATGTATAACCTAAGAAGTTGAGCCTGGGAACTAAATTTGGGAGGTGTGCCTTTCTGTGATGTTTAAACACTTTTAAGGAATATTCTTTCTGGGCTTATCAGTGTTAGCTATTTGTATTCTTTGGTACTGTCATTCTCTGTTAGAGTATTCTTTGTATATTTCCTTTGCCATATATATTTTATTAACCATTTCTGGAAATGAATTATTTTCTCTATACCCAACCAATATCCATGATATTTGGGCTGCATTTTGACTGGTGGAGTGGCTGAGGCAGTCAAGAGTCTGCAGCAACAAAATCTTTTTGAAAAAGAAGAATAATTTTTGGAAAGTGATCAGCAAGATAAAATCCAGACAAAGGCAGTGCCTGATCAAAATTTGAAAGATAATAAAAAGGAAAAACTAGGTAACACCAAAAATATGAATATTGGGGAAAAGATTAAACTGAGTACAAAGTTTAGGTAAACTTTAGTAATTGTGGAATACTTTGAAGTTTTTTTCCCCCTGAGGAAGATTAAAGAGGAAAAGGAGGAGGCCTGTCTCCCTTCCTAGATAACTGAAACTGAGTATGGAGTTCTTGAGCTTGTCAATACAGTTGTCATGTGGTAACTAGCAAATGGAATCTCAAGTATGAGGCAAATACATGCTTCTGTTACATGAACTCTTCAACCAGTGTATCCTTAAAAGTACAAGTTTATTCAAAACATTTAATTCTGTATGTATTATGGATCTATATAAAATTTGTCACATTTAGAATAGATTTACTCTAGTCCTGTAGTATTGTTCTCTAGTACTTAAAAATGTTTCTATCTGAAGTGAAGATGAAAGGAAAAAAAAACCCTCAGATAGTGCCACTGACTAAAACTGCAGTAATGTTGATCAGCTTAGTCCATTTGAAAAAACTGTGGTTCACTTTATGAATTTTTCCTTAAGTATTATTGTTAAATTCATCCTTTCTGTCACAGGTGAGTCAGCTTTCTACCCCAAATTATTTATCATTAATTCCCATACTGAAAAAATGTTGGAATATTGCACTTAAGTTAGCAGGACTTTTTCAGCTTAAAGTAGTTACTACTTAATAAATGTTTGAAAATAAACCTAATAAATGCCTCGTATTTGCTTATTGCTTATTGATTTTCCCAGATTTCAGCTCAAGTCACATGTTACCTGTACAAATACTTAGTTAAAATTTGTCCTTAAATTCTTATTTACTCATTTTTTATTGGTTCAACAAATATTTTTGACACGTTATGTAGTAGGCACTGTTCAAACCACTTTAAAAATAACTTTTAGTCTTATTCTAAGATATATGTGAAAGCATAGGTATAATGTTTTTGTATTTTTCTAATATAAATTTTTATGACTATATCACTATTAAAAATGTTTAATGGTCTATGTTCCACCTGAAACAATTTCACATGCCACCAGTAGCACTTTGGGAAAGACTGCTTTGGTGTTTATAAAGCACCTTCATACTTAGATAATCCAAATAGATAATCTCAGTGACCCATAAAGATGTGCACAACTCTTTCCATTTGGAGCTCAGGAAAGAGGCATTCCTAAAGACACAAACCACAAGCAGTTAAACCAAGGCTCGACCCTGGTCTCCTAACTCTCACTTTAGTACTCTTTGCATGATACCATTCCCCAACAACAGAAACTGATGACACTGTAAAAAAAAAAGGGATGGGGAAGTGAAGAAGAAACAGGGGCAACTGAGGTCAGCTGCTTTCTCTCTGCTGTGAAATCTGTGATATGGCTGTGCTCTGTCTTTTGACCTTTGTGTGACAGCTTAGCCTCAGTACTAAGTACCAGCAAAGGAATCACCAAGAGATTTAATCCTGTTATCGGGGATTAACACCTGAAAGGAGTTTTGACACCTTCTCTAGTTAACTGGCTCAAAAGTGATCTAGGATCTTTAATCCAAATTCTTCTAATATATACTGTAGCTCACTTTCAGAGGGTCATTCTGACTCTCTGAAATGTTTATGTCTTCTTTTATGTCATAGACTTACTTCTGAGATACACTCCATGCTACTGTGCTGACCTCAAATCAAACTGAATTTAATTATCCAATCTCTAATATGTGCCTTGTGAACAAAATAAGCAGCCATAGTTTCAGACTTGTTCAGGAAACTCTTAAACATCCACCATATAATCATGTCTGGCTTTATGGGTATGTTTCTAACCTTACTGAACAGGCTATAGGTCTAGTTATGCCAAAGAATTATTATATCTAAAGAATCTGAAGGAATGAAAGAAGGGATTTAGAAGTTAAAAATTCAGCACATGTGTATATTTATACATGAGATAATATGTGTACTATAAATACATAAAGTTTGGTTATCTTTCTAATTCCTAAATCATATAGGTACACAGTTATACCATGATAGCCATTACTATTAACATCATCATTGTTAGAATGAGAATATGTTGGCCGATTATGAGTAAAGATATATTATAAAGTCCTCCCCCAATTTCTCACCAAGATAGAAATCAAATAACTTATGAAACTTCTGGCTTGTGAATATATAGGAATATAAGATTATTAAATTCCAGATTAAAATAGTAAGTATCTTAAATTACTTGCTCCTTCAGTGTAAGTTTTATTTAAAAATATGTATGTGTTTAATCTTTTTAATGTTATATTTATGTATTTGATTCCCAGTACTTTCTTTATTTACAAGTTAGCTAATTAATTTATGAGTGTTCATTAAATCATTAAATATGGTTTATATTTGACTAGAAATGGAATTTATTTTGTGGTTCCCTGATACCTTTGTAGGGGGTTATCTTTAGAGACTTTCTTGAATATTGTGTAAGTGGATAAATATTTTCCCCCCCAAAACACACACTCTTCATGTATTATATTTCACAATACAGAAGAGTACTAAAATTCTGAAACCAAATAAACTGAACATTTACCTCTGGATATATATGCTCTTATCATATTAGAAATACAAAGTGATATGTATCTTATAGTTCAGAAATCACTCTCATTGCTTTCTCTTTCAAGGTCATTGAATTCTTTATAAATAATATATCTTATTATGAGTACCTTAGAACCTTAGAGGCATATTTAAATGAAGAAATCATGGTGGAAAATTAGTCTTAAAAATCACCAGAAAATTATTCAAGTATAAAAAAATTTTTTGAAGATAAATTTGAGCAAGCATCATCTAAATTTCTGTAAATAAAAATTGGATTTATAATTTGACCTAATTTTTTGAGTATGTATATATAGACAGATATACTCACATGTGTATGTATATATGCATATACACACATATACATCTCTATATAATATATGTATATTTCAGCATATATTAAAGTTGGTGTGGTAGAGGAAGGTTGCTTTGGAGTCATCCTGAGTTTTGACGCAGGCCATTTAACTTAAACTCATTCCCATCTGTAAAATAACAATACTAGTGTGCATTATTACCACATTAAATAATAAAACAGTGACTTCTACATAAAAAAAAAAATGTGCAGGAAATGCTTTTACTGCCCCTTATTACTCACTTAATTAAAAATAAAAATAGGTGATTTTTTAAAAATCACTTGATCTAACTTAGTTTTTAAAATCGAGACCATTGGGATAAGTTTTCATTGTGGCATGTTGTGTTATTTCACTGTGAATCTGCTTCCTGTTGCCTGTATCAGTCCCTTCTGAGATCTCTCACTATACCAGTTTGTATCTAACAGAAGCTCCTATTATAGGAGAGCTTCCTCCTTGGTGCCAGGTAACTAATTTAAATATAAGGGGAATTAGCTATAAATTAACATAAATTAATTGTGAGCTATCTTTCATAATTTCTTTGTGTGAGTGAGTACAGGATGGAATCCCATTTCTAACATTAAATGTGAAAAGGTATCCAGGCACCTTTAAAAAAAAAAACACATGGATATATTCATCTTACTTAAGTTTTTCCAGTCACTCCACTAAGACACTTGACTACTCCTGTAGAAATATTATTGGAACAAAGTTATCTCTTGTTCTGGCACATAATAGATTGAGTATCCACAGTGAATTTGTGTATGTAAGGTATTTGGATCCTTTGGGACAAAATACAGAAGTCATGAAAAGGAAACTATTTCCATTATTTGACTGTTATTCTCACTGAATAATTAGAAATGCTTGTTTTCAGACTTGACAATGGAGACCCTTTGTTAATAATCATCACTGTGTACTAGATTTGAAGAGGTCAAAGAAAGTTATTTATAAACGGTATTCGTGAGTCAGGAAGATTCAAAGACAAAAGTTAATCATTTCCTTGTTTATTAGAGTGTATTTTCTTACCCGTTAGGTTTCTTGGCAACCTCTGAATTTTTTTTATTAAAGGAGTGCAGGGTGGGGGAAAACTGGGTTAAGGGGTGGGGGGGGTACTTAATTTGAAGCTATATTTACACAGCAAGCAATACTGTTTCTACTGAGATTGTGTTTAAGATCAGTAAAAGTTACAGTGCTTTTCTAAGTGTGTTTTTATTTGCATGTTAAATTTCCTACTTGTTAACTGTTTTCCTTAGGAGAAGTGACTTCAAGAACTATGATAGAGAGTATTAGAGGCAGGTAGCAAAGACTTCGCCTCCCTCCCCACCAATCCCGCAGCCACCAGTTGGTGACTCACAGTGATGAGGCGGCAAGTGTCATAAGGCCTAGGCTGGCAGTGTTAAAGCAGGACCTGGGGAGGACACGCCCATCAGGTGTAGCCACACCCTCTCTCCGCATCCCTAGGGACGACATGCAGCCTCCTGCCCTACTCGTTTTTTTTTTGTCTGGCCTTGGCAGAGCCTAACACACACCTATGTGATACTAGCTGTTCTGTGCTTGGCCGTGTTCACCATGCTTTTTGTATTTTAATTCTCACAACAATTCTAGCAGGAAGGTAGGTATTAATGTCCTTGGGAAATTTTTCTTGAAGTGTCTTTATTTTTAAAAGGCAAAGCTTTGGCTAACAGCAAAGATTTAACAGACTAAATAGTTCTCTAAATTATCCAAATTTTAGGAGGCTCTGGAAATTTAAGGGTGTTATTCATGCTAGAAAGTGAGAAGGTCAGATGCAAACTTCTGTGCGCTGGCTCCAAAGCCCAGCTCACCGTCACTCACCACCGCTGTTGTTCATCTGATGGAATACAGATTCGCAGGTGCTGAGCATCAGGCAGTGCAAAAAGCAGACCAGGATCTCTGACTTAGATGATTTTGTGAATTAAAGGTTATTTAAGTTCCAACTTTTGTTCTTCAAACATTACTTTGAAAATGTTGACATTTTGAAAGCCACCCAGTCTTTCATTTCCGTTGATGTTGCAGCCTGGAGCCGCGGAATCAACCTGTGCCCCAGCGAGGACAGGACTCTTCACAGGACAGTGAGAGTTAAGCCTCCCTTCCCCCAGTGCCGTACAAGCACCTGCTTGTCTGGCAGGAAAGTAAAAACAGTGTTAACAATTGCAGGTCTGGGTAATGTGGTCTGGTCTTCATGCCTTCACTCAGGTGGAGCCCGAGAAGTTGAAGACACTAACGGAAGGTTTAGAAGCCTACAGCCGAGCCCGGAAAAGAAACAGAAAGTAAGCACAATTTTTTTTTCCCGTTTTGTTTTTCAAGGATATACTTTACTGGCTTTCCTTCAAAGGGACAATGAAATCTCACTGACTTAGTCCATCTTGAGCCCTACCTAAGTACAATTTAATAGTTATCATCCAAGAGGACCATTACAGATGAAATAGCTCCTACAGAAAATATTTTTTGAAACAATTTATACTGTGTGTGGGACTTGCCTCTTCATCAGCTCTTCCCTTACTCCCTCCATCTCTATCCCTCTCACTTGAGGGGAAAGAAAATATGATTAATATTCTCAATATGTAGCAATGAAATAGTCTCTGAAAGTGTAGTGGAAGTGTATCCCTTTGTAATTCAAATACTTTGGGAGGGGGAATAACCCCCCTTGTTGTACACATGTGAATAATTTTGGCAGATTACCTGTTAGTCAAAGTGATGATAAGTAATTATTTTCTTGGAGCAGGGGCAATAGACTTTCTTTGGAATTATAATATGAAGTTGAACTTTGGGACGTTATTCTTAATTATTCAAGTTTTTCCAGATCTTTATATTTTGAGTAAACGTAGTATTGACAAGTAGATAATGTTCATTACACAACTTGTATGTAATACAATGTAGTCATATATCATAACTATTATTTCACTTTAAGGTAGAGAACTATAAATGTGCTTCTGTATATGTACATGGGAAATTATGTTAATATATATCATCAATATACCTACTCAGCTACTATAATTTTCATATTATCAAATGTCTAAGAATTATGAAATTGTAATGATTAGCAGTGTATCTTGTATAAAAGACTTATGTAATGATAATGACATCGCAACAAATTTTGGGGAAACTCTCTTCACCTCACTAGAATGTTTCATAAAAGAGATGTCAGCTGCAGTGGGTTAACTCCTGTGTGCCTATGTTCAAGACTCCTTTGGAAGATGGCAAGTTGGCAGTGGTTTTGGTGAGGGCCAAGTGAGTTGCCAGATTCACTATAGATCTGATAAAGCACACAGTGAGTCAAGTCCCCTCTATTCTGACTGAAGTGACACAATGAAGACCTTAGTAGTAGGATAAAGCCTATAAAATTAATGCAAGGTCTGGATGAAAAGAGGGAAATTGCAAGCTACCTACATCATGAATTTTCATTGGCCATTTGCTTTAGAATATTGTTCAATAGTACTTGTTTATTAGAAGTAAAATATCCCTGAAATCTTTTCTTCAGTGAGATATGCTAGTTAGCTGGATTATGTGAAACATATCCAAAACTGTTGATAACACAAATATTTAGATATACTGCCTTGAAATGAGCTGTATTTTCCTCATAAATTTGCTATTAAGCAATTTCTGAAAGGTAATAAGTAACAAACAGCAACGTAAAACATTTCCTTCAAAGCCAGCTTACTATTTGAGGTGAATTTATATGGGTCCTAAGTAGCGTTATCTAAAGGAACCGAGGTAAAAGACAAAAATATGAAGCAAAACAGCTTTGTTTATCTGACTGTTGTCTAAGTAGAAGGACTTGCCTTATAAATGCCTAGTAGAATACTTTACATTTTGCATATATGATTTAAAATCCATTATTCTATTCTCCCAATCAGAAGATGGGCCAGAATTACTGAACCCATTTTTGATGAGGACACTCAGACTCAAATAGCTTAAATAATTAGGTAAAGGCCACATAAGTGATAAATGATATGTTGAGCCCAATCATTTATTTATTTAATCATTTATTTATTTCCCAAGTCAAGGAGACTGATTTAGCAAAAGAATCTATGCCAACCAGGCACAATGCTATAGTCCCAGGACTTCACTGTTTAGTGAAGGAGGCAGATTTAGAAACAAATAATTAAAATGTTAAATTTTCAGTGACAGGAATAAGTGTAGTATATTTTGGGATCACAGAGAATTGACATTAAACTCGTAATGGAAGATGTCCTAGAGGAGATGATATCTCAGCCAAGCCTTACACGCTACATAGATATTAGCCAGACACAGGAAATAGGACACAATGGGATGGGTTGGAATAGTGTTTAGATGAGGTCGGCAGTTAGATTTGGAGGACAGGAAATTGTAAGAGATGGAAACAAACGTATAAGCAAGAGCCAGACCATGAAGGGCCTGGTAAGGCCTCAGAGGTCTTTACATTATTGGAAGTGCCTAAGGGGACAGATGGTTGAATTTTTCACTTTAGCTATGGCTGTATGGAGGATAAATTTTAGGGGAACAGTATTGGAGGCAAGGACATCCATTTAGGAGGCCATGTCAGAGAACAAGAGAGGAGGAAGACTCAAACCAGGCGGGAACCCATGAGAACAGAGAAGAAAGACTGTGGTCAAGAAATATATAGGAGATAAAATTGACAGATCATCATGGTGATTAGTTGGAATGTAAAAGAGAATAGGTAATCAAAGACAACTCTCAGGTGCTTCTTAGGCAGTGGAAGCAGTGAAATGGGGCACACAGGAGAAAACTGTCGAGAGCAACGTGAGGTTCCTGTGATTCCACAGACACAAGTCTGAAACTGGGAAGAAATGGTCTTTGACTATGAAAAATGACTTCAGTCACACAGAGGTACTTTGACCAATTTGAACAGTGGATTAAAGAGCAAATGCTGGGGCATTTGAACATTTACTAGAGATAATGAAAGAGATGGAAATAATGATCAGATAGGAGGAGGAAAACCAGAGGGTAGGGGAATAGGGTGTTAAAAGCCAAAGACCAAGAATTTCTGGGATAATACAATGAAAAACAGAGGTCCGGTAAGAGAAGATCTGAAACATCTCCATTTGGACTGGGTAGTTTGGAGGCCGTTGGTGACCACAGTGAAAACAGTTTCTGGTAGAATAGCACATATAAAAATAAAGCGGCCATGGATTGAAGAGTAAATAAAAAGGAATAGAGAGAGTTGGTATCTATTATTTACTCTCCTTTCTACCCTTTATGTGGAAAGTTCCCAAAGAGTAACTGGAAAGGAATTTGAGCTAAAAAATATCTGGCTAGTTTTATAGACAAGGAGAAAGAAAGTAAAAAAGGAAGGTGGCATTGGAACAAGGTGGCTGAAAATTTGGGTTTTGACCTGAGTTCAAATGTTTCCATCACTACCTAGTTGTGTGTACTCTTGAGTATGTTGTTTAACCTCTCTAAGTCTAAATACTTCATTCCTAAAGTGTGATATTAATACCAACCTCCTAGAATTGTTATAATATAAAGAGAGCCTTAGCACAGTTCTTGGCACATGGTATTTAGTAAACCATTATTTTTCTTATAAAGATATAGGTGAAACAAAATGATTACATATTTTTACCGTTTGAAACATTCTGTCACCATATTCGATGTTTAGAGCATTATATAGTTATTTAACCCTCAATAGGCTATAATCATACTATACAATAAAATATCTTTAAAGTGATTTGCTTGTTACTGCCTAATCACAAAAGAAATATTTACATATTTATTGAATAATTACTTAGGGTTATTTTGTACTTAAAAGTGGAAATAGCTCCATTAAAGAAGAAATTTGTGTAATGATATGATTTTTTTTTAAGTGAGGATCAGATCTCTTTTTATGTACATATATATGTATTCAGTAACCTTATTTTTGTGAATCTGGAAAGTGATAAAGTGATAACGTAAATGTAAAAGTGCTTAAGTAAACACTTTAAAACCAACAAATGATACTTGTATTAAATTTTCTTTATTTTTTTAAATTGAAATTAGTTGATTTATGGTATTTTATTACCTCAGGTGTACAACATAGTGATGCAATATTTTTATAGATTAAACTCTGTTTAAAGTTATTATAAAATACTGGTTATACTCCCTGTGCTGTATATCTTTGTATCTTATTTTGTACCTAATAGTATGTACTTCTTAATCCTGTTCCCCTATCTTGCCCCTCACCCCACCCGTTCCCTACTGGTAACCACTAGTTTGTTCTATGTATCTGTGAGTCTGTTTCTGGTTTGTTATGTTCATTTTTTGTTTTTTAGATTCTGCATGAAAGTGAAAACATACAATATTTTTATTTCGCTAACTTACTTCACTAAGCACAATACCTCCCACGTCCATCCATGTTGTTGCAAATGGTGAAGTTTCATTCCTTTTTATGTGTAGTAGTCTTAATGTGTGTAATATATACATTGTGGTGTATGTATATACACATACCACTTAATCCTTTCATCTATTGGTAGACACACTTAGGTTGCTTCCATATCTTGCCTATTGTAAATAATGCTGCTGTGAACATGGGGGTACAGGTATCTTTTTGAACTAGTGTTTTCACTTGTGTTAGTTCTCCTCCCTCCAGATGTGGGCAGGGATATGCACACTGGCAATGACTGCCTCTGCCCTGGTCAGAGGGTCTGTGCATCTCTGTTCCCTCTAAGTGTGTGCGCTCTCGTTGGCAGTGGCAGCCTTTACTATAGTGGAGGGCTGTGCCAGAGCAAGAAGAGCTGGAACAGGGGCCCAGTGCAGGCCAGAGAGTGTGCTGGCAAGCCAGCCAGCACCAGGCTGTTTCCAGTCTGCTGCCCCTCCACTGTGCTGGAGCAGGGAGGCAGGTGGGGGTGGGGTGGGAGTAAGCAAGTCTGTGCACGTGCATGCACAGTTCAAAAGCAGAGGCTCGATTTCTAGCAGCTCTCCAGTAAGCTCTACCTGTTTTCAAACCAGCTAAGGCGCTCATCTTCCCAGAGCTGGACCCCAGGGCTGGGGTGCCTGAAAGGTATATTGAACTCCATGCTCCCCAGGGAAGATCTCCAAGCCTGTGATACTGCCTTCCTCTTCTGTGTGTGGCTTTTCCTCCTAGTAGCTTTTGCTCCCTTCCTTTAGTTGTAGAAAAGTCATTATGCCAGTCTCCATGTCATTTTCAGTGAGAGCTACTCAACATGTAGGTGTATTTTTGGTATATTCATTGGGGGTGGAGGTGGGGAGTAAGCTCAATGTCCTCGTATACTACCATCTTGATCTCTCATGTGTTAAATTTTCTTAAATCTGCATACTTTCCCTACGGATTAGGTTTTAGAATCCAAGATTCTTGACATTTAGGTCTGATCCAAGTTTGTTCTGGTCTACATGAAGTGAGTTGCTTAAATTCTGAACTGATAGTCCAGAGCAATGTTCAGTTCTCACTTCCTTTTTATTTCTCATACTATTCACAGATGTGTACCTGGCTTTTTTTTTTAATTAATGAAGATAAGGATAATGTGTGACAATATAGGCAATGAAGATGAGAAGTGGCAATTATCTCCATTAATAACTGGAAATGTCATTATATGAACATCTATTGCTTAATCAAGTAGCTTTTAGAGTGTCCATTAGTAAAAATGTTTATTATTAAATGTCAGTGGGGAAGAGAAAATAGTAGAAGAGACTCCACAAGGAGGGCCTCTGGACTAGAAGATTGAATTTTGACTAATTATTCATTTCATGGACTCATGGAGCTTTTTCTTCCTCTTTTAAACTCATTCTTTCCTGACTTGACCAGCTAGTGTGAATATGGTATGCAGATTTGACATCCGGAAAGTCTCTCTATACCTCTTGATTCCCATGATATATTCATGTATCTTCATGGCCCTTATCTCCGTATTTATTCTCTCTTCCAAAAGTAGTCATTTCACCCTCTAATAACTACTTAAGTTTGTTAAAGGAAAAACATACTAATTACCTTAAACTAATACAAGGAGTTTATAAATATTTTAAATATCTTGTTGAAGAATGAACTCACAAACTCCTAAAATTTTGTCTATTCATTCAGCAAATAATGTTGAATTATTTTTATACTTTAATGGTGATGCTGTTGAGATTTTTCATATTTTTTAAAATTTTTTTTTCCATTTATTTTTATTAGTTGGAGGCTAATTACTTTACATCATTGCAGTGGTTTTTGTCATACATTGAAATGAATTAGCCATGGATTTACATGTATTCCCCATCCCGGTCCCCCCTCCCACCGAGATTTTTCATATTAAAGGACAAAACTTTTATGACTCAATTACTTTTGAAGACTATTTATAATTAAATATCTTCTTTGTCATAAAATTATAATTGGTTTCACCAAGTTTCCCTAAAAAATGAAGTGTTCTGTACAAACAGCTGTTGTAATACCTACTTCATTGAGTTGTTATAAGGATTAATGAAATAATATATATAAAGATTTAATACGATTCTTGGCATATATAAAAAAGTGAAAGTGTTAGTCGCTCAGTCATGTGCAACTCTTTGTAATCCCGTGGACTGTAGCCTCTGTCTATGGATTTCACAGACAAGAATACTGGAGTGGGTTGCCATTCCCTTCTCTAGGGGATTTTCCCACCCAGGGATTGAACTCAGGTCTCTCACATTGTAGGCAGATTCTTTACCGTCTGAGCCATCAGGGAAGCCTTAAAATATTCAATAATACTGGCTATTTTTGTTATTAAAGATGAGAGACCAAGATTCTCTGATGGTTTTTAACTGAAATATTTTCTTTTTTCTTTTTAGACATTTAGACTTCTATGTAGTCAATTTTAAACCCATAAGATAATATAATAAAAATGTATAACAAATATCTTTTAAAACTTATCTTCATACTTTTATACAAATACAAAAGAAATAGTAAAGATAAAGCTGTTTAACACATTGCACAAAGCGTAATATTGTCAGATAGCTGAGCAATATGTGATACTTGTCAAGACCTTTGCTAAACAGTCCACAAAAGGGGCCCTGACCCAGCCCAACTCTAGTTCAGCTTAAATAGCCCTACAGAGTCCTGGGATTGCATTCCTCCCCAGAATCATGCTTAGCAAACTCCTTGGTGGGAAAACAACTCAGCCTGACCCCATGAGATGACCAGGGCCCTGTAAAACTGGAATAAATAGGTGAATAAAAGACAGCATGTGAATAGATATCAACTTGGACATACTCAAAAATAGCAATAAAAGGAAAAGAGATAAGTTGTAGAATGGTACTTATATCAGGACACATTTGATATGATATATATTTAAAAAACACATAAAAGGCAATAATAAGTACTGTTCATGGATATATAAAATATTAACACACACTGTAGGAATGCACAGCTTCTCTTGTGGCTCAGATGCTAAAGAATCTGCCTGCAATGCGGGAGATCCAGGTTCCCTCCCTGGGTTGGGAAGATCCCCTGGAGAAGGGAAAGGCTACACACCCCAGTATTCTTGCCTAGAGAATCCATGGACAGAGGAGCCTGGTGGTCTGCAGTCCATGGGATCGCAAAGAGTCGGACACAACTAAGCAATTTCACTTTCTTTCTTTGTAGGAATACACAACACAGTTGCCTTTGTGGAGGAGGGTGGGAGAGAATGAGACTAGGAATTGATATCAAATGGGAACTTTAGTTAAATTTTTTAATAAAAAAGAATTAAAAGAAATATGTAATTTATTAGCAGTTTATTTTTGGAGATAGGTTTGATCGAGGTTGATAACTTATTCTATGCACTTTTCTGCATTGTTTACATTTTTAAAGTAAATGGGAAGAATATAAAAACTGTAGTCTAGCTTTCAGGCCAACAAAAGATAAGGTTGATGCTGCGTTGCTCTTATAGTTCAGTTACAATCTTTTCTTTCAGTTAAACTGACTTAAGTGCATATAAGTTTCCCAGAACACAGAGCCGTTGTTTTAGCTTTGGACACATGTTTATTTAGACACCATATGGAGCATCCACGGTGTATATACCTAGCAGTATACTACTCAACGATTATATACAGAAACTAAATGCATGAATTGTCCAGTCCTGGTGTATGAGGATAAAACTTGGCGAGGACTGTGGTAAAACCAAAAGGCCTCATCTAGAAGCATTCCACTAAAGTTCAAATATGTTTTTAAACACAATGTGAGCCAAACTAAATGGGACTATGAGCCAAATTCGTCTACAACTGCAAATTTCCAATCTCCATGTGAATGCTGGGCTAGGACTTAACTCTTGGAAAGCCATTTACCTCTACACCTTTTCTAGTGATTGTCGTGATGAGATAAATGAAATGAATCACCTTAGTAATCAGAATAATTGGGTAATTCTTTGTATGCATCAAGAAGGAACAGTTAGAGTGGACATAATTCCTAGAGGTGGATAGTGTGGATTTGCCTTGTTTTAGCAATTAGTACAGTAGCTTCCTAGTTAAGCATTTCAGTCACGGCAGATGCTTCGTGTGTTAAATACCTGTAGTGGTATGCTGAAAGTGAAGTGAAAGTGAAGTCGCTCAGTCGTGTCGCACTCTGCGACCCCATGGACTGTAGCCTACCAGACTCCTCTGTCCATGGACTTTTCCAGGCAAGAGTACTAGAGTGGGCTGTCGTTCCCTTCTCCGGGGATCTTCCCAACCCAGGGATCAAACCTGGGTCTCCTGCACTGCAGACAGACGCTTTACCGTCTGAGCCAGCAGGGAAGCCTGGTATGCTGGGTAGAGACAAAAGGTCAGATGAGTGACAGACATCCTGAGACCATTGTTCTTTATCTTCTCAAACAGTTTTGTCATTTTGTTTTTGGGGAGGCGGGGGCAGGGAAATGTGGCAGAGCCTCAGGTGTGGCGAGTTAAGCTGTTTCCCACCTGGAATGACAGTGCACCAGGATTTCCGCCTTCATGTGCTGAGCTCCTGAAGCCAGGATGCTCCAGAGAGGGCAGAGGGAGCTCCCTAGTGGCCAGAGCCTGCAGTTTAGAGCCCTTCCTCCAGCCACACAGCCGAGAAAGACAAGCCGGCACAAAAGGCAATGCGGAGCAGGCTGGAATCTAAGAGCACAAGCTCCGCCTGTGGAAACAGAGACCCATTGCCCAGCTTCCTTACAAAACCATCAGACAGCCGAAGAAACATGTGGAAGGGAAAGAATCCACTTTCCCTAATCATGTGCTCAATTTTTTTTCCCTGTAGTTATGTGACCTTATCACTGGTGTTCAGTCCTGAGAATCCCAGAGTGTTTTGTCATCAGAATTGTCCAAATGTGAATATAAATTGACTTTCTGTCATGGAATTGGTACTTCTGTTTTCTGATTAGGGAATTAAATTGAGATTTTTGTTTCTTTAATTTTTTAATCTGCTGTGTTGTTTTCATTAATTCCAGAAGTGGAAAGCTAAATAACCATTTAGAAGCTGCTATTCATGAGGCCATGAGTGAACTGGACAAAATGTCTGGGACTGTAAGTTAATTTATTTTTCCATTATACTGTGTTTCTTTGAAAATAAATTGTATTATACTTTTTGGTAAAAGTCTCTTAAATATTGTCAGTCAACTCACATAGCAATACTAAGTTAGTGGACTCAAAAAAGACTGATATCAGAAAAAATTAAAAAGATCTTAAAAAATAACCTAGTGGTATTAACTGTGTATCTTTTCTGAGGTAAGTAACTTTTTTCCTCACATAAAATACTTTTTAAATGTGTGCAGCAAAACATTGAAGTTAAAATCATAGCTTTTGGGCGTTTGACTCTGACAATAGCAGTGATTATTAGTGTTGCCTAAGTATTCAATAATATAAATTTCACTCTACATAGAACAAAAAGGGAAATTGAACATAGGGTCAAGATCAAGAGTATATAGTCATCTCATTTCCTTTCTGCTATTACCTAAAAAAAAATTAAATATTTGGCCCCAAATCCTGTTGTTAAATTATTGATATTTAACAGTATAACGTCTGGTTTTAAAGTGTCTACTTACCCTTTACATTTTTATTGAA
Organism: Odocoileus virginianus; assembly: GCF_023699985.2. Lineage (NCBI taxonomy): Eukaryota > Metazoa > Chordata > Mammalia > Artiodactyla > Cervidae > Odocoileus > Odocoileus virginianus. The sequence continues at coordinate 38,537,617 of NC_069686.1, read as the reverse complement.
TGTTGCATGTAATAGTGTTGAATGTGAGTTTAATCATCATTCTCTAATTTGCATATTGACTAACATAAACACTCAAACTAAAATTTTGATAATCTCTAAAAAATGTGAATTATCAAAAGCTAATCAGCAATGAAAGGGTGATTTCTTTTACTTTTAGTTGATATTGTGTTAACAAGGTTATATGAATCCTAACAAGCCATCCAGTGGCTACTGAATGACAGAAGTTTTTACATATTCATAGTGTATTGGTATTGGTACAAGAGTTTGTGATCTAAACCATCATTTCAAAGATGGGTAAATTGAGGCCCTGAGATGTTTAATTTCCTGCTAGAATTATAGGAAAACTCTGGAGCAGAGACTATAAACTCAAACACCTTCTGTGTGTATGCATTAGTCACTCATTCATGTCCTACTCTTTGCAACCCCGTGGACTATAAACCACCAGGCTCCTCTGTCCTTGGAATTCTCCAGGCAAGATACTGGAATAGATTGCTATTCCCTTCTCCAGGAGATCTTTACGACCCAGGGATCAAACCCAGGTCTCCTGCATTGCAGGCAGATTCTTTACCGTCTGAGCGACCAGGGAAGCCCCTGAAACACCTTCTAGGGCTGGGCAAATAGTATCATTACGTACAGGGGATCAGGTTTAAGTGAAACAGTGATTTTAGTGGATTAAGAAATGCCAACCAAGATGCCCTGGTCAAGGTAGGCTACGTACCAACTCTCAGTCTTAGAGGCTTAATGCCTTAAAAAGGCTGTTCCTCATTTGGGTCTCATTCTGGTTGAGGAAGTCTTGCTTCACACAGTCATTCCGGGGCTCAGGTTCTGTCCTTATCTAGTGTCCCCCATTCCCTAGGGCCTCAGAGTGCTCCGTCACATCCTTAGCATCCAGCCCAGCAGCAAGAGAGAAAACCAAGTACCCGGAGGACGGCAGGATAAGGTGTTATGGGCCAGACTGGGAAGTTCATCTGTTTCGTTGACTTTCCACTGGTTTGACCCAGTCATGTGACCTTCTTAATTCAAGGGGACTGGTAAAAGTATTGTACACCATGCCTGCTCAGGAAGAAGAGAAATGTGTTTGGCAGGCATCTCCTTAATCTCTCTCTCAAGATCTTTGGCCTTTGTGGCCAGCAAGCAGTCAGGAGTGATGGGGGCCGTGGCAACCTGGGGGCTGTGTTCTCTCTAGAAGGAGCTTCTGCTTCCATGCTGCAGCGAGCTTGAGCCATGTGGGGAACTGTGCCAGTGTTGCAAGATCTTCCCATTTTTTCATGAGACACTGCAAGTCTGAAAGTAAAAATTCTCATTCTTTAGGGTTGCCAGCTATTTTTAAAATATTAAAACACCGTAGGGCTAAACACAATCCCTTTCTAAGCTGCATTTGGTTCACAGGTTACTAATTTGCAGCTTTGAATTAAAGCTTCTTTCCTCAATTTTAAAAAGGTTTCAATGGACTCTTTATCAGAGACTAGTGGTTTTAAAGAACATATATGGAGCATTTAGAAGGATGAGGCACTGTGAGAAACTCATTGGTGTTATTTTTTAAATGTAATACTTTAAAAAGTTTTCTGGGGATTTCCCTGCCAGTCCAGTAGTTAAGACTTTGCCTTCCAATGGAGGGGGGTGTGGGTGTGATCATTTTTCAGGGAATGAAGATCCCACATACATCACAGCCAAAGAATGAAAACATAAAACAAAAGCAATATTGTAACAAATTCAATAAATACTTTAAAAATGGTCCACATTTTTAAAAATCTGTAAAAACTAGTTTTCTGTATTTGATTCTGAATAGCAATGGTCCTTGCTGTTACATTATCTTTACAACATGCAGTTGAGCCAAGTTGTAATGGATCTTCAGAGCTGATTTTGCCCATCTCTTCTAAGCCTGAGTTCTATGATATCACATTGGTAGCTTGAAATTGGCCATGGTAAAAACATTTATACCACAGAGATTGGCATACACTACAATGGACTTATATTTCTCCACGGGGAGCTGGTTATTAAGCGTGTACTATACCACTGCCTTGGGCGCATCCTGCCTCCCCTGGATCTTGACCTTGTCCCCTCCTGTCAGTACCACAACAGCCTCAATACAATGTGGGACACCTGACCCACCTCTGCCCCTAAAACCAGACCTGCTGTCTGATACCTGGGAATCAAGTTCTGCTCTTCATCCACCTCTGTGCAATCTGATGTATAGCCTTAAATGCTACTAGCTTCCCTGTTAGTATATAAAGATAAGTTGTATGCATTACTTTTCCCAGATTACACAAGTTTAGATTTGCCAACAGATGGTAGGGGTATTCTGTTTTCCATCCTTATTCTCCTCATAAGTAAACCTCCTTGGGCTGAGCTGTGTGCATGTTCTTATCATCTTTGACCCTTCTTAGTAGTTATGAAATAAGTCCAGTGATGAAATAAAGAAGAAAATGTTTAGTATATATTTATCCACTTTTCCAGAACCCCAGTGAAGTTAGTGATCCAGGGATCTCTGATGGGAAAGGTCTTATTTTCGTCTTCAATGGACAGCAGGGGTAGCAACTGCACGTCTCCTTTCCCACTTTGATTTTTTTCCAGTTCCTCTTGTATTCCACTGGTTGGGAGATCCAGAGTGTTGCTCTGCTTGTCATTTCGAAGATTCCTCATCCCCTGTAATGACTGTAGGCACACTGAGATCTGAGTCTTGTAAAAGTGTTAAATGCCTCAAGATAGCTGTGATTGAAAATGAAAGCCAGAGTCTGCTACCTACCCTGTTTCCTTGTCAGAAATCCTATGGTGTTTGTGATTTCAATCTCTGTTGTTGTTGTTTTTTCCCTACCTCTTTATTTTCAGGTTCACCAAATCCCACAGGGAGACAGACAGATGAGACCCCCCAAACCCAAGAGGAGGAAGATCTCCAGATAACAGGGACTGCTCCACCAATGTGCAGTGTTTATTAAAGGAATGTGCACAGATATGTCTGTAGATAAGTATTGATATAGCCACTGTTATATCAATATTTATTCTATGGCAGATAGTTACCACCACCACAGGGTGCTAAAAGAAACAGTGATACAATATTTTTTTGATCAGGAAGGATAAAGAATGCTGGAAGACCAATCAGAATCCCTGAATGATGAGAGTGGTAAATGGTCAAGAGATTACGGAGAAACTCTTTTTCTATAATACTAAAATTGTGATTATAAGAAATAGTCCAAATGTTTCTGAAGAATTTTCAATGTTGTATATAGAAAATACAGAATTTCCTGGTGACATCAGAAATGTAAATATTGTACAATATTGTCATGTACAAGCGTACCTAATGCACACTTTATCTTTTATTGTACAAAGAAATAGTGTACAAAATTCTTTGGTTTCTATGGAGTACACCTACCAGAGACTACAAGTGTAAAGTGATAAATAAAAATACAACCTAAATGCTTTTCTATGATAATGTAAAAGATGCTGTTTTTGTATTTAACAGCAGAGAAAAGGCATGATGATGTATTACCTGAATTATGACATACACTGCACACCACCGAGTGTCCATTTATATTGTCTGTTTGGAATGAACCTTGCCTGGAAGCACTGGACTTGATTTTGGGTGTCTAGGAAATTGAAACCTTGCAGATTTCTAAAGGGATGAGGGCTCACAGATCTAAATTAAGAATTCAGAAACTGCAACCATTTGTTGCATATTTTTTTTACCTAAGTTTTAAAGTAGAATAGGTTTTATAAAAAAATCTTAGATGGGATATTTTACTCAGTCATTTCTGTAGTTAACATTTGATAGCCACCTGCTGAACTAGAAAACTTACGCTGCACCACCATTAATGCTCAGAGTTGAGGTTTTTTTGCAAACAGTACCTGACAAGATAACACTTTCTGTTTCCATACCTGGAGGCAAACCCCCATTTTGAAACATTTATCAGAGGTAAGGTTGATTATACAGTTTTTCTGTAGTAGCAAAAATAAATGCAAATAATCAAACCAAGTTTCATATCCATTCATCAGTATTACTTATACCAGAAGTTAAGGTGGCTTACAAAATTATTAGCAATGGTAATTTTTTATCAGTATTATGTAACATATCAGATTTATTTTATTTAAAGAATTATTTATACCATTAACAGATTCTTATATATATTAATGTGGCTGAAATGTGCAGGTTGAATCTATTAACCAAATTATTTATATTATATTAAGTAAAAAAATGTGAAACAAATGTAGAGAGAAAATACTACATTGCAAGTATACAAAACCTAAAACTGTGAGCCATTGTAAAGTACAAGGTTATTAATAAGAAATGTAGCACAACATAATTTTCCGTCTTTTTTTCACATTTTCTTCTTCTTCTTTTTTTTTTGTGGTGGCGGTGTAACCCTATCTCCCAGGCGATGGAGCCAAGTTTCAGCCCCACCCCCACCCCCCGCCCCAGCCTGAAATTGATTGGGTTGGATTCTATTGACGGATAGTCAGGAAGGGATTCCTTATCCTTTTGTTCTGGTATAGAACCACCAGCCCCAACTCCAAACCCTTAACCCGCTGAAGAGGACTGCCTCTTCCCCCAGCTTGGGGCTCCAGCCACTGGGAGGCCCTCCAGCGGCTGACTCTGAACCCCTGATGTCTACCACCTCCCTCTCCTCTCATCCACCTCTGCAGCTCCTCCATCCCGTGATGTAGCAGAGTTCCAGTCACTCAGGAAAAAGGAGACCAAGGTCATTCCTCCACTTGATTTCTCGGGGCCACAGCACAGAGCACTCCACGGAGCTCGCTTTTGGTATCAATAGCTCTCAGTTCTTCCCCAGGTCTCCTGTGTCTCTGTCCTTTCCATTTCCACCCTCACTCCTACCTCCCAAGCCTGACAGAAAGCAACTGGCTACACTGGGCTCCACAGCCCGGAGGCAGGAACCCTTCCTTCTAGGGGTCGGTTGAGTTGTCTTTGATGTAATAGTGGGATTGCCTGCCTGGTCTTTCCCACAGTCCCCTGAAGTCATCTTCTGTGTACTTTAGTTGACATATTTTTGTTATAAGTTGATATGTTTGGTATGTTTAAACCATTAATGTCTCCTTTTTTTTTTTTTTTTTTTTTTTTTGCACCAACCTGCTTTTTTCTTGGTTTGTCTACAAAGGTGTTTTTATTTACAGATTCACAGCATATGTGTGTGTGTGTGTGTATTGGGTATGTCTATGTATATGTGGATGTTCGTGTGTGTTGACATGTGGAAGCTTTTTCTCTTCAGACTAAGTTTGTGTCTACCAAGCCTTCTTTTGGGTATTTTTGAGCTAATTAGGTTTGTGCTTTCCCCCACCCATGTATACTTTACATCAGTAGACCATGTAAAGTATGTCTGTGCCCATGATTTCACTGGTTGCTTACCACTGGTTGTGAGTTCTAGGTATTGTTTCAGTCCACATGGTTTTTTTTTTCTCTCTCTTCTATAGTTCTATGGTTTCATGTAAGCAGTTAATGTAAATATTGTTAGCATTACAAGTCATGCAGTGCTGTAACATTTCTTTTTAAATGTTGCACCTACTTTACAATTAAAAAATTGGTCACTCATACTTGAATTTTGCCCATAGAGCCATTTCTTTCTCTTTGTATTAAAGCCTATTCATTTTTAAAAAATGAAGGCTAGCCCTCTACATTATTACATTTTTTTATTCCCCAGAATAAAATTTTTTCAACAAATCGGAGAATGGAAACAGAATGAAAAATTTTTGCTCATTTAAAAAACATATAGCCCCTCTTCGAAAAGGAAAACTAATTTTATTTTGTGCCCTTTAACAGTCTTAGGATGCACAAGAAGAATAAACTATACCTTTAAGTGGTTTTTAAGATTATTTCAAATGAGTGAAATCTAACTGAGCAGCTCTTATTTAATTTGTCTTGTTTGTAGTATTAAAAGCAGTCAGGGTTTCTGTTTATTTAAAGGAACATTTTTGGTTTGTACTTTTCAGTCCTATTGTGCATGTAAATTCTTTGAGAAGAATATTCATCCCTTGTGACATCATGGGCCACTTTTAGTCTTTTATTTGAACCCCAACTTTGAGTTATTTGCTGTGTCTGTTTTTTAAGTAAACACAAGCTTCTTTTTTGAACCTAACACTGCAGAATTTTGAGATGAGTGGAGAGTGGTTTTTCTGCTTTCTGTAACATTTATGAAGATTCTCAGCTGACTTATCCCATGAGATGATTCTTTTTCGTTTCAGACCATGATAACATATTGTAGTTAACTTTGGAAATCATCCATTGAGTTTGCAAAGTTCCCTTGTAAATCACAAGTGGTTTTGCATTGAGATTTTTAAATCTAAGATGCTTAACATGCTGATGACTTTACTCTTTCTGAAAAGAAAGCCAAGATTTTAGACCTTACCAAAACTCTGATATCTTGTTTACTTTGCCCATTTTTGCCCAAATGGTGTAATGCAAGACTCAGAACTTCTCATTGTCATATATAAAATGAGTGGTGCATTACTCAACTCATTTGGGGACCATGAACAAATACTATCAACCAACCAGAACTGTAATGTTGAATTATCGTTTATCTTTTTCTTTCATTCATACTATCACATTTGCATTAGCCAAAGAGATAAGAATATTAGTAATTCATATGTGTAAACAACCCAGAAGTGAATATTAAATCAGTGAGCCAAAAAGCAATAAACAACTCAAGCATGGGAAAACCTGCTAACAGTGGGGAGTCTGATGTAGAAAAAATATATAAAAAGCATTATCTTCAAATATGAAAGATTAATTTGTATCTACTGTAAATATGTATTATCAGCCTTATCTGCTTTTATACACACTGTGTGTGTACCTCAGTGACCTTTTATAAGCCGGAAAAATGGTTGATTTAATAATTTGTTATGTAAATACAAAGTTGTCTATAAATTGGAAAATTTGATGCCAAATGGCTTCACAATATACAAATGTGTTTTGTAACATCATGCCTTTATGGATTAAGTATAAATATACTGGACTGTCTGTGGAGAAGAGTAGCAATTTACATTTCACCTGCATATCATATGGATATTTTTGTCCAAATGGTTATCCTATTAGAAAAAGAAAATGACCTGAACATTTTCAGTGTGAAAAACAAATATGGTTTTGAATTCACCAAAACTCCTTTTCACACTCAAGAGTCTGTTCAATTGCGCACTAAATGCCTTGTTTTATGAGATTTCCATAGGAGATTCATTGATTCAGGATTGGGATCTACCTAGGAAACCTCCCCAAACTGAATAATTCTACTTTAGAGATAAGCTGAGCATCTTAATCTCTAAATCACAGGCAGGGGAAGATCCACAGCTTTCTTACTGCTTTTTAACTTATTTTCTGCTTTGTTTCCATACTTCATGACGAGCCCCACATAGACAAAGAGGGCCTAGTTCTTGTGCACCAAGGTGTCTACAGAATATCACTTCGACTCGGGGTTCCTCGGCACCAGCACTGTTGATGTTGTGAGTGAGCTCATTCTTTGTCGTGTGGGCACCTGTGCATCCTAGGATATTTAGCAGCCTCCCTTACCTCTCCCCACCAGATGTTAGGAGTGTCCCTTCCAAATTGTGACAAGCAATGATGACTGCAGCCCTTGCCAAATATCTCTAGGGGTAGGAGTGGGGGTGAGAGACAAAGTGAGATTTGAAAACCACAGCATTAATGGAATCAGTTATGGAACATATGTCTGTGTAAAATATGGGCATGTTTTGCATGCTATAATCAACAGGAAACTGATTCCAGGATCAAAATCCAAAACAAAACCCATGCCAAAGAAGTGCTTCTCAGTCCATGGTTAAAGGAAGTGTTATATTAGCTTCAGTTTTATTTGAACATGTTTGACACTTTTGATTATCAGATTGACTCAGGATAACCCATTTTGAGAACTCCCAGATAGGGCTTAGAATTACCTAAATAGTTTGGTTCAGGGTTTTCAGGAAGAGTGATGGCCCACTTTGGTGGAAGGCTTCCTGCTGACAGCATAGCTGTCTTCTCTGAGTCAAAATGATGACTGTGGCTAAGGGGATGTGTATGAATATATGTATATGAAGTGAAGTGTTACCCCCTCAGTTGTGCCCAACTCTTTGCGACCCCATGGACTGCAGCCTGCTAGGCTCCTCTGTTTATGGGATTCTCCAGGCAGGGATACTGGAGTGGTTTGCCATTTCCTTCTCCAGGGGATCTTCCCCAACCAGGCATTGAACTCAGGTCTCCTGCACTGCAGGAAGATTCTTTACCAGCTGAGCTGTACCAGGGAAGCCCATCCATGCACATAAGGACCTAGTTTAAACCCTCTCTACAGCAGCCTGATTCACGTATTAGCAGTTTTTGTGTGATCCTCTTTGAAGTTCTGACAGAAGCATTTCGATAGATCTTGGAGATGTCACTGATACATTTATTCATTCAGTAAATATTTGTTGAGTCCCACTCTATGCCACACCCAATATGCAGCAATATGAATAAGACAGACCCATTTTCTGCCCTCACAGAGCTGCCTAAGGAGGAGACCACTTAAACATGTAAGTATGAAAAAGGCCTGGGATAGGGAAGTGCATTGCAGGCCCCTAGCCTAGCTTAATGGGGATGGAGGCTTGAAGGAGGGTCAGGGAAAGATGAATTGGAATTAGGCAGAGGAGAAGTGTGTGTTCTGGGGGAGAGTTAAGGAGAGCTTGTTATGGGCAGAGAAAAGGGCTTGTGTGAGACTTGGAGGTTAGAGGAAGCAGGAGAGAAGACCAGCTGAAGAGTAGAATGTGAGGGGAAATGAGAGAGGTTGGGCAAAGAACAGGATGCAGGGGAAGGGGGTTGGGGCAGGTCAGACTGCACTATCAGGAATTCCCTAGTGAGCCAGTGGTTAGGATTCCTTGCTCTCACTGCCAAAGCCCTGGGTTCAATTCCTAGTCAGGGAACTAAATCCCACAAGCTGCAAAATCCCGCAAGCCACACTGCATGGCCAGTAATTAGTTAATTTTTAAAAATAGACCCCACTGTCGCATGACAGTAATGGGGACAATTGCAGGGTTTAAGGACAGGCATGACGTGACCAGGTTAGTGTTTCAGAAAGATTATTCTGACTGCAGGGTGAAGAGCAGGAATATGGAAGGGGACAACATCAAGTATAGCATTTTTTATTTTGAGATATAGCTGACTACAATATTATATTAGTTTCAGGAGTACCATGTAGCGACTAGTGATTCAAGACTTTCATAGAGTATATCCATTTAAAGTTGTTATAAAATATTGGCTATATTCCAGGTGCAGCATTTTTTAAAAGCAAAATTTCTAAAAGATCGGGGCCCACCATAATTCTTCATATTACATTTGTTGAACAAGTTCCATCCCAGTTGAGGTATGTATATAACTGTATTTGTGTAAATTCACTTTAATAGTCATGAAGAAATACGACTCAGCACACTTACAGTTACTTCTAACAACATGATTCCCAGTGTCTTCACACAAATTAATTCTGTATTAGAAGAGCAATGATGTTTCTACTGGGATGATCAGAGGTTGGGAAAGTTTGAAGTCCCAAAGCATTTTGTTAGATTGTTAGAAAGCAAGGCCTGCTTCTCAGAATGCACAGGTAAGTGTACGTCAGGTGTAAGTCCTCGGGGTGATGCTTCATCCTGCACATCTCACTGGAAAACAGGAAGCTTCAGAGGAGCGTGTGAGTTGTCGGAAGTACCAGGTGAGCACCAAGGGTTATGAAAACACAGGAAAGCAGAACCGCAGGGAGTCAGGCCCAGAACAAGGCCATCTGGCTACAAGGACCTCTGCCTCACAGCAGGGGAGACCACAGTGGCCTTTCATCATCCATTCCAGTCCGTGATTATGTACATGCCCTTCAAAGTAGCCCCAGCCACAATTAGTCACCTCCTGCATTCGATGATCATTGAACTTAAGAGCTTTTTAAAGCTAATTATCTGTTTAAAACAAAAAAATGGCAGAAGCAATGCAATAACAGGCATCTAATCCTATGATCCAGATGCTGGCGAATAGCCCTTCTCTCTGCACAGTGTCCTGTGCATAGGAAATGGAGCCTCAGTGGGCAGGCAGCCCATTATAAAGTTTCCAAACTGGTCCTTGGCGAGGTTTCATCTGCATTCATACCTAGGCTGTGCCACTAACTAGTTGTTTGACTTTGGGAAAGTTACTTTATCCGTGCTTAGCTTTCTCATCTAAAAAAGGATAATAACAGCACTTCTCTCATGTGTTTGATGAGGGATACAATGAGATAATGTGGGTCAACTCTCAAATGTCTGTCACGTCGCAGGCATCTGTGTGTGCATGCTTAGTCACTCAGTCATGTCCAACTCTCTGCAGCCCCGTGGACTGTGTAGCCCACCAGGCTCCTCTGTCCATGCGATTCTCCAGGGAAGAATCCTGGGGTGTGTTACCATTCCCTTCTCTAGGAAGTTTATTTTTAAGTTGTAGTTTAAAAGGTTTAGAATAGAAAAGGGAACTTGCTGCCAGGAAAGGGGGTTGTCCAACCCAAGGAGGAGTTGTGTGTAGAGTTGCTGTCTCCCCAGGAAGCCTTTAAAGGTAGAGTGATTTCCCTGTCCAGGGCAAACTGACACGGAGGCCTTTTCTCGTTCTTCCTGTCCAGCCCAGTTTCTGAATCTGCTCGCTGGGGTGTTTCTTAGATGAATTCTTTCGCCTATAATGCCACATTCAGAAGTGGACCAGCAAAATGATGTCCCAAGAAGCTAGTCTGGAAGATAATATCTCCAAGTGCACTGGCTGTGGTAACCAGAACAGAAACAGAACTTCCAACCCTTCAACCTCAGAGTGAAGTTAGAACCGACTCTTTAAATAAGTAAATCAATATGTGAAAAGTTTGAACAATTTATAGTCAGTCAAGTCAGGGAATGCAGAGTTTTATTACAAGTGTGTGTGTTTAATCACTCAGATTGTGCCTGACTCTTTGCAACTCTGTGGACTGTCCACTGCCAGGCTTATCTGTCCCTGGGGATCCTTCAGGCAAGAATGCTGGAGTGGGTTGCTCCAGGGGAAAGTATATTTGACTTTGGGTGGGATGGCAGGGGCAGGGTAGGGGAGAGCCTGAAATTTGGTGTTAGAACAAATCCCTGAAAAGATTCTGGGGCCAAACTCCTAGGGTGTGAGTCCAGTCATTCAGTGACTGTGTGATCTCAGGCAAATTACCTCTAAGTGCTTTTGTGTCATCATCTGAAAGTGGGGATAATAGAACCAGAACTTTGAGAGTTGAACAGATTAATCTATATGAAGCACTTAGCAGAGTGTAGACTTGGAGTCAGTGCTACGCAAGTCAAGCTACTGTATTGTTATTACTGTTAGTAATAGAAGTGGAGCCTCACTCAGTTCCTTCATCCATAGATGGAATGAGAAAGTCTTCACTTATCTTGAAGAAAGAACCAGTCTTCTGTGGGATAATCACTTAAGAGGGTCCTGCTGTTCACATTGAACCATTTATTTCTCTTCCCTGACTTCAACACAGGTGCTCCTGAGAGGGGTAAACCTTTGAACCAAGCAAGTGTCAGGAAGTTCCCAAATGATTTGAAAATATAGAGGGTGGGAAGAAGATGTTCATAACTATACTGGGCTGAACTGTTCTCAGACATGCATGAAAATGAAAACAGAAAATACATTGAAGCATGCAAGAGGAGAGGAGGGCTTCCCTGGTGGTCCAGTGGTTAAGAATCCACCTTGCAGGGCAAGGAACACTGGTTCGATCCCTGGTCCAGGAAGATCCCACATGCTGCAGGACAACTCAGCCCAAATGCCACACTATTGAGCCTGCACTCTGGAGCCGACGAGCCACAAATATTGAAGCCTATGCACCACAACCACTGATGCCTGCGTGCCATGGAGCCCATGCTATGCAACAAAAGAAGCCACTGCGACAAAAGAGGCCACCACAGCAAGAAGCCTGTGCACGGCAACTAGAGAGTAGCCCCCACTCACTGCAAATAGAGAAAGCCCTCTCGTAGCAGTGAAGGCCAGTGCAGCCAAAAATAATTATTCAAAGAGGAAAGAACTAATAATCTGGTAGTGTTTTCTAGTGCTCTTAAGGATTACTATTTGTTTCTTAATTGGAAATTCATATCTAAATACTGTACCTAGCCTTTTTTGTACATAGACCAAAAAGGTTAGGTACACTATTGAAGCATGTGAAAAACACTTTTCAGACTGCGAAACCTGAGGCACATCTTGCTAAAACAGGGGACAGAGCTTGTCAAACACTGATGAAGGAAGGGAATGGGCTCAATTGAACACTCAGTTGCCAGGGGCAGCTTCAACTTCAGCTCCCTAGGCCACCAAAGAATACCGTTTATGGAGAACAGGGCCAAGATGACTCGTCGCCCAAGGCTTTGGTCCCTAGACTGAGATGGAATCCTCCCAGAACATAGCTATGCCTGCCAAGTTAATCTTAAAAAGCTTTCATGGTCAGGGAAGATATTCTTAGGAAGTTCTTCTGAGGTCTGTCACAGGCTCTGTCCCCCTTTTCCAATCAAATAAGGATTATCTGCATTGGTGGTTTCCTTCCAGTTTTAACAAGAGCAACTAGGGTCATGTGATTTCAGGAGCCTGTGATTTCAGGCTGAGTCTCACTGTTCTGGTTTATTTGGTACAGAATGGGGAGCAAAAAATTCACAAGAGCCAGGAAAGAAAGCCTGCAAGGATGGGTGTAGAGTAATACACCAGCTCTTCCTGGACAAGCCACCGTCTGAGGAAGAGACGGCAAAGCTGAAGAGAGACTGTTCCCTCACCCCCACCTTTCTCTTGGCTTTCCAGCTCCTCCCAAATGTCCGAGGTGATGATGAAGCCGGTGAAGCATCCTGGGAGGAGGAGAAAGTGTGTGCCCTGAGTTTCTGTGCTTCCTAAGGCAATCGCGTCAGCCAAGAGATCAGGCCGTATAGCCATGGCCATCATGAGGAGCTCACAGCTTTCAGAGCAGAGAACATAATTTTAAAAAAGAGACGTTGCTTCTGCCTCAAAGAATACCTTTCCTTGTTCTAAAGCAGCGGTTTCCAAACTTTATTATCAGAAATTCCTATCAGTAAAATAAAAATAAAATTGAGGACATACTATGTATAAATATACACATTTGTGTGTAGTATGTATACTACTGAATTAATATGAGTTATAAAACACCCAAAATAAAAATTAGGGAAGACTGCGATGAACCAAACAGAAATAGGACTCTTAAGTTTTTCCTCTTTCTCACCCCAGTGGATTATCTTGCCCCATGCTTGGGGTGTGTGCACTCAACTTTGGAGAGGACTCTTAGGTGGTGAAATGCTGGGAGGTCATAGCATGTTGCTCCAGTAGCAAAGGCAGCGATGGAACAGACCGTCAACGGGAGCTCCTTGAGGAAGGACCTGGTTTTCCTTATTCAACTTTCTGTGCTCAATTCTAATTAAATGGTAGGTAAAGGGAAAAAAAGAAATGAAGGAAGCATTCCTAAAAGTCTGATAACTGATGTGGAAACTGTGTTTTATATTAGGTTATATGAAGTGAATAACATTGTCTTTCTATAAATTTGAGTGTTAGTCACTCAGTCATTTCTGACTCTTTGTGACCCCATGGACTATAGTCTGCCAGATTCCTCTGTCCATGGGATTCTCCAGGCAAAAATCCTGGAGTGGGGTGCCATTCCCTTCTCCAGGGGATCTTCCCGACTCAGGGATTGAACTCGAGTCTCCTGCACTGCAGGCAGATTCTTTACTGTCTGAGGTACCAAGTGTCTATCAAATACACCTCTTTGCATGTAAGATAGGATCACCTGCTCAAGAGAGATGCTGACCCAGTGTGCAAGGGCCCAGCACACAGCTGACACCACTTCTGGTAGAAGTGAGAGGGCAGGCCAACACCGTGGTAGGCCTGCCTACTCACACACCAGGCCAGGCACCCTGAGTGTGCACATGCGTGTATATTCTATGCACTCTCAGCCCCAGGAAGCTCCTGGAGCTTTCTCATTAGATACCCAAGATCTGTGGTTCTGGGCTGCTCATTCTTAAGGTCATAGTATTGTACAAAAGAAGCTAAACTGGGTTCTAGTCTCAGCTCTGTTGTGTGACCTTGGGCAAGTGCCTTACCATCTCTCAGCCTGAGTTTTTTCATCTATACTGAGGGAAACCGATATCACCCTGCTGATCCCAGAGGGTTATCGTGAAGTTCATGTGAATGCACTTAGGAAGCTGTTTTGCAAAAAAGCAGAACATAGTACCTTGATGTCATAAAGTATTTAGTCTTATGTATTAAGGTCATTTTAAGGCAAAAAGACAGACATTCCCTAGAAATCTTGGAGTTTACTATCCTGAGAAACTTTCTCATGAGGAGACCAGCTCAGAGGGTTATTGGCTTATAATAGATTTCTAATCTGAACTTAGAGTTCTGGAGACTTTATAAGCCTAAAGAACAAACCGAATGAACAATGATGATACTCATAAAGCAGATTTCCATTTTTGGAAATGGAAATGGTAGATTTCCACTTCTCCAGATAATGCCAAGATTTCCAAGGGAGGTGAGTTGTCTGTTCATTCCTTCAGTAAATGTTTATAGAGCAACTTGTTACTGAGATAAAGGCCCTCCCCCCCCCGCCCCCCGCCCAGGGCTCTTGTTCCAATAAATGAGAAAGACTTGTGAGCAATCATTGCAATACACTGACAAGAGCCACAGCCAGTTGTGAATTACAGAGATACTGGGAGGCTTAAATCCTGGGGAATCAGGTTAGTGACTTAAGGAACAGTAGGAATTCAGACATTGCCAGGAGGGGTAAAGGACATTGCAGAGAGAAGAATTAGGTATAAACACCAGGGGTAGAGTGGAGGGTGGGAATGGGAAGAGAATAGCATGGTTTTCTGGGAACTCTACGAAGTCTTGAGTGTGATGTCCAAGAAGAAAGGGGTAGACAAGAAGCCCAGAAGGTAAGCAGAAGCCAAGTCATGGTAAGAGTGGGGTACCAGCAGGTCTTTTTTTTTTTTTAATTATATATATTTTTCCTTTTGTTTACTTATTTATTTTTGGCTGTCCTGGGTCTTCACTGCTGGGCACAGGCTTTCTCTAATTGTAGAGAGCAAGGCTACTCTCTCATCGCAGCATGCAGGCTTCTCATTGTAGCAGCTCTTCTCGCTGTTAAGGCTACTCCAAAGTTAAGGCATGGGGAATGGGAAGGTTAAGGTCAGCAGTTTAATAGGGTTATATTTGGAACTCAGAGCCGTGAGGTTGGAATCAGAAGGTTTATACTGTGATCTCAGCTCTGTTCCTGATTACTTGTGTGACTTTGGGTGAGTCACACCACTCGCTGGACCTCATGATTATAAGGAAATAATACAGTTCTTTTTAGATTAATATTCTGAGATTTCTATGGAAAAAGGCTAGTAATCAGCATGTTCTAACTACTCCATGTCTATGAAGGAGATTTCTGCTAGGGCTTACAGTGTTCACCTTTATCAGTTCTACCTACTCGGAGCCTGACAATGAAGAGACAACCTGTTGAGACACTTTCTCCTTATAACTTGGGTCCCCCACTCTCACTCCACACCTGTCCTTTTTGTTGGACTGAATGAAATCAAACAGAAGGGGTGACAAGGAAGAATCCAATTAATGTGTACATGTTGTCCTTATGTTGTCCTTTTTATCTCACAATAGGCTATTGTCTTCCTTGGAATGGATTTTGCCTTTCTTTTTTTTACTGTAACAGATTATATGAGGCAAAATTCCCTAGGCAAGAAGATAATTCTTTTCCCAGTACCTGAGCAGGAAGTTACATAAGATGAGCTGTGATGGGCAACAGAGACCCTCACCAGTCCATCCCAATGTCTGTCCCACGTAATTTCCATGGCCAACATTTACAAATCCCTGTAAGATCAAAAAAATACCCTGAATGCCTGATAATTGTATAGAAGATAGCAGGAAACGTGGGGGTAGGACATTCCAGTGTTACATCCTGTCATCATAGGGGACAAAAAAAGTGACATCGTCTATGTCACTTAGACGATGACATATAACACATATGTTTTTATATGATATTCACAGTTGCAGAACAGCTGGAAAATAGCAAAGAACGTAAGTAGCAACTCTGGTCAAGATGTGCCACTACTATGGCCACATCGCCTGGGTGTGCCTACCCCAGTCTCAGCTAGGTGGCTATCGTTTGAGATCTTGGTTGCAGTCAGATGGTGCTGAGGAGTCCTGATGAGAGCTTCCTGCCCATGTGTCCAGTGGCTGACTGATGCTGGCTGTCAACCAGGACCACAGCTGGCTCCCTTGGCCAGAACACATGGCTTCTCTGTGTGGTCTGGGCATCCTCACAGCATTGTGTCTGGGTTCCAACAGCAAGTGTCCCAACACACATTAGAAAGAACCAGCGGAAACTGCATTGCCTTTACTAACTTAGCCTCCTAAGTCACATGTTATTACTTCTGCCCAGTTTGTTTCATTAGAAGCAAGGCCCTAAAGCCAACCCATATCCTTTAAGAGGAGAATTCGATTGCCTCTCCTGATGGAGTGGACAAAAACTTGCAGGCACATTTAAAACTACTACATATGTTTTTAACAAAGTATGTCCTTGAAATATATTGTTTTTGCTGGTATAACTATTGCTAAGATAAAAATAATCGCTAATATTTTGGAAACACTGATGATATGCCTAGAACGATGCTAAGCTCTCTACATTTTGGGAGAGTTAAATGACACACCACGCCCCATCCTATGGGACAAGTACTATTATTTCCCCATTTCACAGATCTGGAATCTAAAACTGAAAGGTCTGAGGTAGTTTGTCTGTTTTACCCAGGTAGAAAGTAGCAGCCCCCAGGGAAGAGCCTGAGCAGACTCAGGTACAAGCCCTTATCCACTAAGCCAAGCTGTCGCGTTTCCCCAAGGCTTACATATAAGATGAAGTCCAGGCACGTGAAATAGATTTCTCACAGTGAGTGGCTATATAACCGTATCCAACCTCACAAAAAATGTATTTGTACAGTTCCTAACAAAATGGAGAAAACGTCTCCCAGGTAGCTCTTATGTGAAAGTTTCTGGAGGGAAGAGGTTGGATTTAAGAAGATGCTGTGATAATCCCTTTTTGAAGTAGGAGAGAGCTTGGAGGAGGAGGTGCTGACTGTTGTGGGGGAGGACAGAGAAAGAGGCAGGCCTCCCACACTCCCGTCCACCCCATTTCCCACAGGCCAATCAGGAGGAGACTTTAGGAGAAGAGACTCATCTAAAAAAGATTGCTTTCCTATAAAGAGATTTACAAGAAAGATGCTATCTGCCATGCAACGTGAACTCCTCCCATGCCTCTGAAAATCTTCAGTGAAATAGCAAAAAATCACGATGGGTTTTGGTGTAGTTGGATTTATTGTTAGAGCTAGTTTAGGGACTGAGTTTTGTATCGCGAATGACTCAGAATCAGCTAGTGCTGAAAGAGGGGGGCATTCACTTCTGGGTTCTTAAATCATACCCTCTAACAGGTAGTTCATGTACCTGACAGAGTGATAGAATTCATTAACTAGTTGCATTCCCACTAGGGCTCTCTTTATCCTTGCCAGGAATTGACATCAGGCCCAGTCTGTTCAAGGAACAATGAATCTCTTCCACTGAACAAATGCTTACTGAGCACCTATAACACCGATCACACCCAGATACTAACAAATCTCAGTGAGACTAAATAGTGGACAAGGGGTTGTTCAACTTTTTTTGCCCACTCTAGATCCGAGAAATCTACCAGGAAGCTAGGTCCCTCTCAATCTAGGTACATAACAATTCTTCAGTGAGTTTATGAAACCAATTCCAAGTACTCATGATTAACTCAAAGTTCTGTGGTGGGAACCAGATAAATTAGAAAGTTGTTATTCCTTTGGTCACAGTCCGACAAAAGAGATGAGATTTGGAGACTAGAGCTGGGCGGAGCTGGGCAGAGTTGAAACTGACCTGCAGGAGTCATGAAATGTGAGCAAGAAATAAACCTTTGCTGTTGTAAACCATTAGGATTTGGGGGTTGTTATGAAGCACTCATAATGTAAATCACACATTTACTGTGTGGAAGGTTTGTGGAATATGGAGTTGTCCAAGACACGGTCTCTGAGCTCTGGAAGCTTATAATCTAAGAAGGTTAGATACCCAAGTATCTGTAAAAGTAGCAGAAGTGGCCAAGCTGATGAGTGAGGCAAGAGGACCGTAAGGCTGATTAGCAGCATGGAAAATAAGGGGAGATTTCACAGAGGATGAATGATCTGAGGCTCAGTGATGCAGGGAGTTCAAAGAGAAAAAGGACCAAGGAGAGATCTGTGGATTTTGTTTCTAGGAGACAAATAGGGACTTTGAGGAAGTACTTCCTGATGAGGGAGTAGAGGGGGCAATCAAGGGCTAAAGGAGATGGAGAGGAAGCAAAGCCATCAAGAAAGATTTCTCTTTCAACATGTGTGGTGAGAGAAATCATAGTGGTGGGGGAGATCAGGAGTGTGCTGCTTTGCAGGATGAGGCAGCAAGCAAGTGCACTTGGGGGTTTCTGCCCTGCCTACACCCCCTCCTTAGAGAGTCTACTCCACCCACTGCGCCTGCTGAGAGGAGAGGGGATCTGCGATCTCCAACCTCAGGTAATCGGACCAAGGAGGGCACCTGACTTGAGAAGGGCCAACCCAAGTTGCCAATGACATAATGCTTGAATGATTGGGCTGAAGAAGTTGACAGGGGTCAATCACATTCCTTCTCACAGGGCCCCCAAGCTGAGAGATACCGACGAAAGATGTTCTTTGGGAATGGATCCTTGAGCTGAAAATAGGCACAGGAGAATGGAGCAGCCTCTGTCCAGTCATGTGCGTAGCTAACTCCTGAGGACCCACAGGAAGTGGCTGAGAAAGAGGAACAGAGAACAACAGATACCACAAGAAAAGTGGAGAGGCCATGAGTAAGAGATGGCAATAATGAATCTATGGTGCCTCATGATGTAGGTCTTTGCATGAATATCACCTCATTTATTTCTCATAACAACCCTATGAGACAGGTGCTATGAGCGTCCTCATTTTAGAAACCAAGACACAAAGGAGTTGTGCCTGAGAAGACCGTGATAAAAACTACAGACTGTCCTCTTGTTTAGCTGTTTTGATTACTGCCTCTCCCAAGGGAGATGAGGGGCACTCCCTGAAGCTCCTGGGAGTCGACCCTTCCTAAGCTCAGATGCTTGAGATTTATTGGATTTTCTGAGATCGTCTGAGCCTATCTGACCATCTGGAACAGCTTCTAGTTCCTGTCATCCAGAAGAACTCACCCAAATCAGATGGGGAGATTTGGGAGTTTCCTGAATAAGGCACACTGGAAATGTTAGAGAGAAAAGGGGATTGTTGATGGAGCAGACCTACAAGGAAGCACAAAGGGGTGGAACTAAGGGTGAGGGAGAGATTTTTCTTGTCCCACAGACAGAGACATATGGCTTAGCTTTACAGTCAGGCTCCCACAGTGCCACGTGACAAGTTAACCAACTAACCAAACCTACAGGAGTTACACATAGCCCAGTGGCTGTGCTTTTCCGGCTGCCTTAGCCACTAATGAACGGAAGAGGTGAGGCTGGGCCTGCATGCCTCCTTCTGAGCCCAAGTTTCTCTGTCAATAAAATGGGGATGATGATTAATAAATGGAGAGAGTCTAACTTTCCAGGACTCTGGGGAAACTGCAGAGGTACAGAGCACCAAGATGGGGCTGTCCACTGTGGCAGCCAGACCCGGGGTCTCGAGTCAGATTTTCCAGAGTCGGTCTCTGAGGGGGAGGGCTGAGAGCAGGCACTGTGTAGGGGAATGCTCTCAGGAGAAACACCTGTGAAGGTTGAGGGCCGCCAGAAGGAGCAGAGGTAGAAGCTACAACAAAGACAGCGGTTGAGTCTGGGGGAGCTGGACCTGGGATGGCCCGCAGAGTCATCCCTAACTGAGGATGGAGCTAAGCCTGTGAACCCCACCCCCTCTGAGAAGTCAAGGTGCCTGGGATGCCCTGTTGGGTGTGACAGCTCCCTTGAGTCAAGGGGGCAGGTCCTGGGAGAGACACAGCTGTGAGGACTTCAGCAAGGAACCTTCCATGCAGATTAGGGTGCAGGGGTGGGGACAGTGCCTCAGTCTTGAAAGAGAGGATCTGAGTGGTACTTGCAACTCATAAAAACTGAACCCCCACTTTTCAGGGGCCAAATCAGGCAGGGAACCTGGGCTTTGGGAAAGTGAGAACTGAAAGGGGTCAGGAGGAGACTGCAGAAGGTTCTGTACTGATAAGCTCTCTTCTTGTCCCCACCTGAAATTGTTGGGAAAGTACGTGACCTGTGAAAATGCTGTGTGTGTCTGCATGTGTGTGTGTGGAGACGGTAAAGGGAGGGACTCCTGTATCTCGTCTGGGGACAAGAAATCCAAGGAACTTAAAAAGTCAGAGAGAAACTGGAGATAAGGAGGCAGGGAAACGGTAGGGAGAACACTGGATCACAGTCTGGGCCAAGCTGAACCTACATCTCCAGCGGGCAGGGGAGTCTCAGGTGTGTCCTGTTAAAGACACACTCTTTTCCCGGCATGCAGGGAAAAGATTTCACTTGGAGGATTTCAGCACTTCCAGAGTGAAATAGAAACTCCTCTCTGCAGCACGTGTGTCCCCAGCCCACGTCTGGGCTTCATCACTGAGAACTGCCCCAGCCCTGATTCGGGAGGCACACGATAAAATGAGAGGATAAGCCTATGCCTGAGGCATCTTCACTTCAGGGGAGTACACACAGACAGAGGCCACCTGAGGACCTGGCAAGAGGCTCTTGCAAGCCAAGAAGAGATGCCTCGGGAGAAAGCAAACCGCCAGCACCTTGATGGTGGACTTTCAGCCTCCAGAATGGTGAGAAATGCTTTTCTGTTGCCTAAACCAATGAGCCTGTGGTGTTTTGTTATGGCCGCCCCGGCTGACTGAGACAGGGAGACAGGAAGCCACGGGCTGAGAAGGTTGGTGCGGGAGGCAAAACCTACCCACATGTGTTCCCTGTTTCTCTCTCTCCTCTTTCCTGCCTCACACAATCAGACCCTGGAGGGGATGGTCAGTGGCCAGAGGACACCTGGCAGAGATGGGTTTCCGAGGGTACATGTAACTGTGGACACACAAATGTGTAACACTGGAGACCAGGGCCTCCAGGGCTCCTTTGCCGATCAGCTTTCAGGCCGGAGGTCACCAGCTGCAGGCTTGAGGAAGTGAAGGGAAGAGAAGCAGCTACATACACACACACCCCTCTTCACCTCCCGCCACTTGTGTGCTTGCTTCTTGGCCATTGCTAAGGTCACTGACCTGAATTCAGTTCTCAAGGGACATGTGTTTCACTGTGATTCTTTTGATCCCAGTTTGGAACTTGGCTAAAAAGTATGACCCAATTTAAGAAAGTATTCAACGCCCATATCTAAACTGAAAACTGAGAGCAAGAAAGGTAAGAGAGGGGCCTTATCTGAAAAATGAGGCAGTTGTGGTTTAAAAAAAAAAAAAATTAAACCACAAGAAGGCTTTCTCAAAGAAAATCTTACCAGGAAGCAGAAAGAAGGGAGGCATACATGAGCTGAGCTGCTTGGATCAAAGGAGAGGGGTGAGTTCCAGAATCCTGCCCGGCAAGGCCAGGTTCTGCAGACCAAGCTCTGAAATCATTTACGATCATCTCTGAAATCCTCCTCTGGCCTCTGGTCTGCAATCTCTGAGAAGTCAGTAGTCCCAGCTCCCCAAACTGAGGGGAGCCAATGGAGCTGGCACCCAAGGGAGGGTCCTCAGGTACTCCTCAATTCAGCATCCACCCATTCACTTATGACAGGAGGGAGGGAGAAGCCAGGTGGGGAGGTCTAGCTGGAGGAGTGGCCCAAGTGATGGAGCCTGTGAGCTGGGATGGAGAAGCCCACTCACCTCCCCAGACAAAACTGCTCTGGGCCATGTACGTTGTGTCCTTCCCTCCTGACTTTTGCTGCAGAAAAACCCTTGCTCCCTTTGTCTAAGACCAGTCCCTGTCTGCACCAGCCCCTCCTGACTCTCCTGGATACCTCTCCTTCTCTGCCCTCCTCTCTCAGTCAACAGGTCCACTCCTCATCAAAGTGAAGTGAAATGATAGTGGCTCAGTTGTGTCTGACTCTCTGTGACCCCTTGGATTATACAGTCCATGGAATTCTCCAGGCCAAAATACTGGAGTGGGTAGCCTTTCCCTTCTCCAGGGGATCTTCCCGACCCAGGAATCGAACAGGGATCTCCTGCATTGCGGCAGATTCTTTACCAACTGAGCTATCAGGGTCAAAATAAAACTTTGCATGAAAAGCCCCTTGTCCCCTCTTCTCCCTGTTCACAACGCTGTCAAGAGTGTGTACCATTGCCATTTCCACTCCTTTCCTTGTGTTCACTTTTTAAATATTCTGTATTTACATGCCTTAGTTTCTTGGTTTGCAGCATCAGTTCTGTTGTATCCTTTATCCTTGTGGGTGGGTCACCAGCCAAGAGCAGAGGTCTTGAACTTGCTATTCTGTTGCCAGGAGGGGTGAGGAGTGGGGAACAGGGCAGCCTCAGGCTTGCCCCCCTTCCACTTTGAGGCTCGCCTGGAGCTCTGCGTTGAAACTGCTGCACCAGGCTCGCCACCAGCCGCCTTGTTGGATCCGTTAGGGCTTATCTCTGTGTCCCTCTGACCCACCAGGACCTCAGCTCTAGAGTGCTCACCAGCTGCCCTTTAGACAGGCTCCTCACCCACCTTCTTCCCTCCCAGTGAAGTGTAGCTCCCCCCACCAGAAATTCCCCTGTGCCCCCAGATAGAATCTCCATTCATCCTGCCACTGTCTTAGGTTAGACCACAATCACCCCATCCTGCACGCCTGAGACTGCTTCCTCTCTGGGCCCATTGCTCCAGCTCAGCCCTTCCTAACTGAGAATTCACATTGCTGCCAGTGTGAATTTACAGTGTTATTTTACAAAGCTGTGCTACTTTCTGCTCTCCAGCACAGGGAATCAGTTAAACATACATATATATCCACTCTTTTTTAGATTCTTTCCCCATATAGGTCATTAGAGTATTGAGAAGGACCTCTATACAGTAGGTCCTTATTACATAGTAATGTGTATATGTCAATCCCAATCTCCCAATTTTTCCTTCCCCTCTTTTGCCCCCAGTAACCATAAAATTGTTTTCTACATCTGGAACTCTGTTTTGTAAGCAAGTTCATTTGTACCATTTTGCTAGATTCCACATATAGCTAACATCTACTGTACGATATTTGTCTTTCTGTGTCTTACTTACTTAGTAGATAATCTTCAAGTCCAGCCATGTAGCTGTCAATGGCCTTATTTCCTTCTTTTTATGGCTGAGTTATATTCCATTGTGTATACATACCCTGTCTCTTTATCTGCTCCTCTGTTAATGGACATTTGTGTTGCTTCCCTATCCTGTCTATTGTAAATAGTGCTGCAATGAACATTGGAGTGTATGGATCCTTTTGAATTATGGGTTTCTTCAGATATATGCCCAGGAGCTGGATTACTGGATCATAGAATAGCTCTATTTTTAATTTTTTAAGGACCTCCGTACTATTCTCGATAGTGGCTGTACCAGTTTACATTCCCACCAACAGTATAGGAGAGTTCCCTTCTCTCCACACCCTCTCTAGCATTTATTGTTTGTATAGTTTTAATGATAGCCATTCTGACCAATATGAGGTGATACTTCACTGAATTTTGATTTGCATTTCTCTAATAATTAGCTATGTTGAGCATCTTTTCATGTGCTTTTTGGCCATCTATATGTCTACTCTGGAGAAATGCCTGTTTAGATCTTCTGCCCATTCTTTGATTGGGTTGTTCGCTAGTTTTTGTTGTTGTCATTGATATGCATGAGCTGTTTGTCTATTTTGGAGATTAATTCCTTGTTGGTCGCTTCACTTTCAAATATTTTCTCCCATTCTTTGGGTTGTTTTCTCATTTTGTTTATGGTTTCCTTTGCTGTGAAAAAGCTTTTAAGTTTAATTAGGTCTCATTTGTTCATATGACCCCTAGTAGAGGACTGGTCCTGCTGTAATCTAGGGAAAAGTGTGGTAACTTATTCATACTAAAGTGTTAATGACTAGTCACACCCCAATATGCCTTCCTCTCAAGTTTTGTTTGTAGTTAGTGGAAGAATATCCCTTCACTAAAAGGAATTCTTTTTAAACTTTAAACTCATTATTAAGAATATTTAAAATAGCTATTTTAGAATTAACTTCTTTTAGAATTTTTCAAAAATTTAACTCTTGTGATTTTTCTCAATATTATCTGTTCAATGATTATGTCTTCCTGTCAGATCGTAAATAATCTTGAGAGAATATGGATCAAGTTTTTCTTGTTCTTTCTTATATCCCTACGACTTAGCACAGTGTCTGGCTCAGCATAGTGTCTTTATAAATATTTGTTAAATAATGTGTTATGAGTAAATGAACAAGTGAGTGAGTAAGAGGGAAAATCATTCCTCGTGTCATTTTATCTAAATAACACTAGAATATTTAGAATATCTCCCACAGTCAGTCATCAATATGCTCATGAGTAAGTCTGGTCCTGAAGAGAAGTTGAGGGGGCAAGCAGTGTCTATGGCATGAGTAATGCAGTCCCCAGTGCCATCTGAATTGGCCCCTTGGGACTTTCCTACATATTCCAGTGATGCTGTCCCTGGTCTGAACATCTCTGGGAGAGCCTGCATAACCATCAGGTGAAGGCGGAATATATTATAGCTTCATAGTCACCTCTTATGTTTGACTCCAAGTGCTATCCCCTAGCTAAATTACCCACTCTATCTACCAGGCTTGCCCAAATGATTTTCTGTAGCTCTTAAAACTAAGTTAACCTCATGAATGATACAGACTTGCTGTCATCAAACTTACCCCAAAGACAGTTGTTATTTAGTCACTAAGTCATGTCCACCTCTTTTGTGACCACCGTGGACTGAAACCCATCAGGGTCCTCTGTCCATGGGGTTTCCTAGGCAATAATACTGGAGTGAGTTGCCATGTCTTTCTCCAAGGGATCTTCCTGACCCAAGGATCAGACCTGGGTCTCCTGCAGTGCAGGAGTATTCTTTGCCACTGGGCCATCAGGGAATTCCTCCAAAGTGGTTGAGGCAGTTCTGAAGGGTGCTTCAGGGGGCATCTGAGCAGCAGCTGTGTTATTGGAATGAATGAACAGCCTGAGAGAGGAAAACTCTCCCCTAGGTACACAGTCTCCAAATGTGTGGTTGAGAAAATGTGACCTCCAGGTGACATCATGTAGGTGACTAAACAGATGGAGTCAGTGACTGTGTAACCCAAGAAAGTGACTGTGTAATCCAAGCTAGGGGTGCTGGAGGTGCTGAGAAAGCCAAGACAGAGAAAGTCTCTTCATAAAAAAGGAAGAAGAATTAGTTTATATGAGAGAATACTTTAAAGAAATGTAGCCAGTTCTGGGTCTTAAACATGCTTAAATCAAAGGGGTGAAACAGGGCAATCATTTGAAGTGACAAAATGTTTATAAAATATTAAAATGTGTTATATTTAATTTTTTAAAATATACAATTCTGCATTTTGTTTTCATCTTTTTTATTGAAGTATAGTTGATTTATAATGTTAGCTTGAGGTGTATAGCACAGTGATCCAATTATACATATGCATTTTTTTCAGATTCCTTTCCCTTGTAGGTTATTACAAAAAATTGGGTGTATTTCCCTGTGCTATACCACAGGTCCTTGTTGGTTTTCCCCATCCCCCACACTAGACCACCAGGGAATTCTCTTGGTTTTATTATTTAGGAAGTATGGTCACCAAGGAGCTTCCCGGGTGGCGCTAGTGGTAAAGAATCTGCCTGCAATGCAGAAGCCACAGGAGATGTGGGTTTGATCCCTGAATCTGGGAGATCCCCTGGAGGAGGGCATGGCAACCCACTGTAGTATTCTTGCCTGGAGAGTCCTGTGGACAGAGGAGCCTGGCAGACTATAGTCCATAGGGTTGCAAAGAGTCAGACATAACTGAAGTGACTTAATGTGCATGCATGCATGGACACCATAGGTATGCTTGGCCCAGAGAGTGGCTAGAAGACCTTGGAGAGAAAACAGCAAAAGCTGAAAGGATGGCCCTTGGGTGTTTTGAAAGTCCACTTCTTGGGAGAGACAGGATGCTGGAGCCAGAAAAGGGTGGGAGATTCCAGACATTCACAAACTCAGAAGGCATTTGAAGAAGCCACTGGAGGCTTGACAGACATACTTCTGGGTTCTGATATATTATTATCTAAAATGTGATCCACACACTGGATTTCAGGATCTTGGAGGAGCTTATGTCTTACATATGTTTGCATTTTATCAGAAAAACACTGGGCCTTGTGTAAAGCAGATGGTTCATTAGTGTTTGTCAACACCGAGTTGTGAGAGAAAGATGTGGCAGGAGTGTCCGGCAGGGAGCCCCAGAGTGAAGGCAGGGAGTCCAATGGTCAGAGTCCGATTGCCTTCACTGAGATGTCCCAGGTGATGGGCAGAAAGGCTGAGGTCTTATCGAGAACTGTCTGCATGCTCTGGCTGCTCTCCAAATCCTCAGTCCAGGCGTCTTCATCTCTGGGCCTCCATTCTTGAATAAACCTCCAAGTTCCTGTCCTACCCTCAGGTTATCTATTTTATAATAGTAATGCATACGTGTTAATCCCAAACTCCTCATTTATCCCTCCCCACCCCTTCCCCTTTGGTAACCATATGTTTGTTTTCTATGTCTGTTGGTCTATTTCTATTTTGTAAATAAGTTCATTTGTTTTTAACTTTTTTTTTTAGATTTTGCATATATGCAATATCATATGATACTTGTATTTCTCTGGCTTATTTCACGTAGTGTGATAATCTCTAGATGCATCCATGTCACTGCAAATGGCATTATTTCCTTCTTTTTGATGGCTGAGTAATAGTCCATTATATATATACCACATCTTCTTTATCTCTGTCAAAGGACCTTAAGGTTGCTTGGCCATTGTAAACAGTGCAGCAATGAACTCTGGGATGCATGTGTCTTTTAGAATTATGGTTTTCTCTGGATGTATGCCCAGGAGTGGGGTTGCTGGCTCATAGGGTAGCTCTATTTTTAGTTTTTTAAGGAACCTCCATACTGTTCTCCACAGTGGCTGCACCAATTTACCTTCCCACCACCAATATAGGAGGGTTCCCCTTTCTCCACTCCCTCTCCAACATTTATTATAAACCAAACTACTGCTTAAAAAAAGCATAAGAAACTGCCATTAACTAGCTATGTGACCTTGAGAAAATCATTTTAACCTCTCAGTGCTGCAGTTTCTGCATATTTTGATAGGGAGTTGGACTCCAGATTCTCTAAGTCCCTTCTGGCCTGGGGTTCATTTTCCACAACACGCATGAGGCTCCTGTGGGAGATGTCCCTTGTCCCAGGCACCAGGAGGACATGCAGCCTGCTTGGGGTGAGGAGTCACAAGCCACTCCTCTGGGAAGGTGAGTCCACCTGGGTGCCGCCAGGAGAAGGCAGAGAACCGGGACCTGCAGAGCCCACAGACCTCTCCTCCCCCAAGTCAAAAGGAGCAGGTTAGTTTTCCCTGTGGACCGCTTTCCTAGGAGGCACGGCTCTCTTCTTGTCTCCTCCTTCCTCACCCTCTCAAACGGCATGGACTCTCCAAGAATAAGGGCTTGGCTACCTGCTTGAGAAACAGAGAGCAGTACAGCTGGAAGGATCAGAAAAGCCAGGCCTTGCATTCTCCGCAAGTCAGCCAGAAAGCTGCCCAAGGGTGCCCTTTGCACCCCTTGTCTTTTCTCACCAGCTATGACTGCAACCAACAGAAAGAGAGAGAAAGGGGGCAGGGTAGGGGAGGAGGGAGGGAAAGAAGGAAAGTCAGCTCACAAGTGCTCTCCGCTGTGAGCATGGGCACCCCACTGTGGGGGTCTGGGGCCCGGACCTTGGGCTGGGCAGGAACCCCTGGTTCTTAGTCTTGGCCAAGTCTCCCAACGTTTCTGAAAGTACCAATCCCTAGTGAAAACTGTGTCTGAAGGCACTTGCAATGTGTTTGTTTATTGACATGTACTACTTTCTAAACTATAACATTAATAATATGGGTAGAACATACACTAAAATGACACAATTAAAAAAACCTATGAGTAGGAGTTCAAATATTTTCTATGCATCCTGGCCTAAACCTTGGCTGATCACTTGAGGGTACACAGACACCCTGGACATACACAGTGATGTGCCAAAGGCACTGGAAGCCACCATAGACGTGACACATACTCAGAGAGCATCTGTACCACTCAGATGCGAGTAGCTCAAAATACAGGCGAGAACCCAGCTGTGTTACAGAGTAGAATGTACAATCCATGTGATATTTTATTATCAGAGGAGGCTTGGCAGAAAGTTATGCTTCTGTGGGAGACCCTGGGATCTGGATCAGATCACCAAGGTTATGGTGTTTTGGGAAATTGTGGGTACTTGGTGAAAACATTTCCGAAGAAATGTTCTAAGTTGAGGCAATTAGGCCCAAGGATGAGATGATACTGGGGATTAAGGTGTCAACATATAAATTGGGGAGAGAAAACAATTCAACCCATAATGTAACTATTTACTTAACTTGGTTCAGACGAAGCAATAAGAGGAAAGAGAACCCACCAGCTCATTGTGTGAAATGTCATAAAGTCTTCCCTGGGAACTGATATGAATGACAAAAAGACTGGCTCAACTTGGCTCCCTTTGGGCAAGACACAGGGGCAGCCAGCTTCTACCTAGGGCCTTCTCTATGGCAGAATGCTGTTACAGACTGAATGTTTGTGTCCCTTTAGATTCACATATTGAAATCCTAACCCACAATGTGATGATATTAAGAGGTGATTGTGATGGTATTAAGATGGTATTGGAAGGTGACTAGGTCATGAGGGTAGATCCCTTGTGATGAGATTAGTGTCCTTAAAAGAAGAGAGAACTTTCTCTGCTCTCCAGCATGTGGGCACGTGAGTACAGGATTATTTGCAAACCAGGGAAAGAAACAGAAACCGAAATTGCCAGCACATTGATCTCAGACGTCCTAGCTTCCAGGACTGTGAGAAATCTTTGTTATTTAAGCCACCCAGTCTGTGGTCATTTGTTACAGCAGACCCGGCTAAGGCAGATGGTGAGGATTCTAGGGGCGTGATGACCTGACCACAAACGTGCAAAGGTAGAACCTCCTGGATCACCCAGTCCTGGCCCACTGCCCAGAGAGTGGAGCCATCTGCTGGCAGCAGCTGTGTGAGGCTACAGGGCTGATCTTACAGGTTCCTCTTCTTCCCCAAGAATGCACCCCCAAATGCTTGCTGCCCCACACTGTCCCCTCCCTTAAGATGTGGTGCTGCTGGGACTCTGCATGGTCCCGTTTTGAGGTCTTGGTCCCTCTGGTGGCCTGAGTCTCCAAGGGTTGAGGTTCGCTGGCAGGAAGCTCTTGCTGAGCCTGCAGTGGAGGTTTCCCGGGTGCTGACACCAGGCGGCATTTGTAATGCTGGTAGCAGCTCCACACACTCTAATCTGGTTTATGCAGACCCTGTCATTTCACAGCCCACAAGGAAGGCTAGGAGGAGGGATTTGCTTTGATCTATTATCAAAGAAGATTTTGCATCTACGTGGGAATGGCTAATGCTAAAAATATTGCTGTTTGGGAGAAACAGGAGCCCCTCTATGCCCTAAATTCATATATTTCAAATGGTAGTGTGGCACCTTGGAACACTCAGCATTAAACAAATGTGAAACTGTTTCATTCTGCACTGAAGAGACCAAATGAAGGGAGACTTGTGCAAATTCCCTCCCTTGCCTTGTGCAGAGTCCCTAGCAGTCTGGCCAGAGCTGCCAGAAAGTGGGGGACTGCTGTCCCTGTCAAGGCTCTGAACACAAGGGCCAGGGCTCAGAAACTGGTTCAGAAAGACGTTTCTTGCACATTCTGCTCCAGCACACAGGGATGGGATTTGAGCCAGGAGTCGGGGTCTGAATTAAAGTACTGCCTCCCACCAGCTGTGTGGGATTAGCTTGGGTGAGTTGGTAACCTCAGAGTCTGGGCTTCCTCATTTGTAAGATGGGAATCATGGTATTTGACCTTCCCTCTCGTGGGGCTTTTATGAGAATCAAATGGAATAGTGCAGGTGAGGTTACCTGTAAACCATAAAGCATCATATACCTTGCAAGGGACATATTTGGGGTTTTGTCACACAGCATCTTTTTTTTGTTTGTTTTTAATATTTACTTATTTGGCTGCTCCAGGTCTTAGTTGTGGCATGTGGGATCCAGTTCCCTGACCAGGGATCAAACCCGGGCCCCCTGCATGGGAAGCACAGAGCGTGGAGTTTTAGCCAGTGGACCACCAGGGAAGTCCCATTCAGCATCTTTTAACTCTCCTTGTAGTATTAGTATAATGGTTATTCTATAACCTAATTTCTTCTGAACACCCAGCCTCATCCCACTCTTAGTCCCCAGGCTTCAGATGGACTTGACCCTTCCCCCAGTCTCAGAAACTGGGGGTGCAACTCAAGGCCTGGCTGAGGAGAGCCTTGCACCCTCCTCCTGTTGAGCACTGGCCTCTGGCCCTCAGAGTCCTTTCCAAGGCCCCCAGTGTGTTTCCCTGTGTTGCAGAGGCTATACAGCTAAAAACTACCTTTTCAAAATTCTTCCATAGGCAGTGACCTGAATGCAAAGTATAATCCAAAATTTTCACTGAAACTAGATTTGCAAGGCAGAAGTACAGAAGATATGGTGAGTTGCAAGTTTTTTGCAGGCATACACGCTCACAGAGACAGTATCTCCTGCAGCAGTGTGAGCAGTTGTGTCTTGGGTTTGAGAACAGGTTGTTGGCAATGGCGGTGGTGCCATCAGCCTCCTGGCCTTCCAATCCCTGATTCACAAGTATGACAGGTGGTCTTGAACTCAGCAATTCACACAGTGTCTTCCTTATCCCCCCATCTTGCTCCAGAAGGTTAGTTCTGCTGTATCCTGGGAGTCACTTCTACAGATTGAACCCAGAACATTCCTTCAGATGATCCAACAATCTTGTAAGAGCCTGTTACTAAAGTTAAGTACCCCCCCAAAAAAAAATAAATAAAATAAAGTTAAGTCCCTCTCTGCTCTAAGTTTCTAGAGTGACTTCTGTGTTCTATCAAGGCATACCTGTACCTGGTATAGAGGAGATGGGCACCTGGAAGCCCATTTAGACCAAGAAGAGGATCAGATCACAGAATTTCATTCAAACAGCTGAGAAACACAGGCTCACTTTCTGACGGACTTAGAGGTTTCAAGGCAAGAGCATCTGGCTGCAATCTGGCCTCCACAAGAGGTCTGAGAAGAGAAACAACACAAGAAGATCAAGCCAAGAGATGAGAGAATCCTCATCTTGACACCATTTGAGTAGCCAGATCAAGCAATGTCTTGTGCCAAACCTATCCTTGGACTTTTGAGTTACACGAGCCAATAAATTTCTCCTTCTATGTAGGACAGTTGGATTTGGACTAGTCCATCATTTGTCCAAAATATAACTCAGCAGGCATAATGATGATCACTGGAGAGAAACCACAGAACAGCAGGGGTCAGAAGGCTACAAATCACATGTTCTCAACGAGGAGTCGGCATCAGAATCAGAGCATTTTACAAGAGACAAATGGGCCTGGGCCTTCAGATCACATGGGGGGACTTCTTTTAGAGGAGGTGGTTCTCATGTGCACCATGGCAGAACGTGGCTGCCATGGATCTCCCCCCACAAGGAAGGGGAAACATAGCAGGGGACGTTCCCTGAACACACTTGAATGTTTGAATCCCAGTTTCAGGTACAAACATTGGTTTTTACTTAATTTTTACTTTCTTCTTTTAGGGTTAAAAAAAAAAAAAAACCTTAGCATTGAATCAGTCAGTTCTGTAACCAGCAGATGAGAATCCTATCAAGTGAAATATTTCAGCCTTGCTTGTGTGAGCTGAAGCAATTGGGCCATTTTTAAAAATTGTAATAAATAAGTGAATATATAATCAATCCCTTGAACGCTGGCTCTCTGTTCTGTGTGCTCCCAGAGCTGTGCTTTTTCATCTTGATTCTATGCCCCTGAAAAGAAAAGCAGTGCAGGGAGAAATGTTGACAGACTGTTCTCCGTGACGTCAGCCAACAGAAAAAGCTGAACGATTGATGCTCATTCCAGAAACTGTTTCTACTGTGGGTTTTTGGTGGGTGCAGATTTAAATAACCCTTCCTTTTGTGGAGTAAGCATTAACTATTTGATACCAAAAGCCACCCAAGGAGAGAAGGCAAACGTTTTGTTGCCTGCAATGTGGATAAGACAAAACAGAGATGGAAATACAGCTATGGAGTGAACAGCCTCACAACTAAATACTGATCAAGGATTTCTGAAGTGCCTGATCAGGGCTCAGGTGGCCAAAGACAGACCAGACAGGCCCCACTGGGTCAAGAAATTTGCTGTCTTCAGAGAAATGAGCTTGGTGAAAGAGCATGATTATTTGATAGAGAATTTTATCTTTGGAATCAAACAAAAATTACTCAAAGGCAAAGCTGGGTGATCAAACCGGCTGACTCTAAAGCATGACTCATGGGATGGTTCTGAAGTCAGTTCCCAAAGATAATTTCTGCAAATATCGTGTCTTGGAACGTGTGTGCAAACTTTGTGGCCCCACTTTATTTTTTTATGGAGGTATAGTGGATGTACAGTATAATAAAAGTTTGAGGTAACAGGGCTTCACAATTAAAGGTTATAATCTATTTATAGTTATTATAAAATATTGGTTTTAGTCCTTGTGCTTTCCAGTATACCCCTGTAGCTTATTTATTTTACACATGGTAGTTGTACCTCTTAAGCCCGTCTGTTGTCATTCCTCTTCCCACTGCCTCTGCCCACTGGTAATCACTGCTTTGTTCTCTAGATCTGTGAGTCTGTTTCTTTTTTGTTATATTCCACATATAAGTCATAATCATATGGTATTTGTCTTTGAGTTATTTTATTAAGCATAATACCCTCCAAATCCACCCATGTTATTGTCTGAGCTGCCACTTGAAAGAGGCAAATTCATTTCATGTAGAAATTCCATTTTGTTTTTTTTGTTTTTAGGAACTTATATAGGCATAAAAAGATCATGTAGTTAAATACTTGGTTGATGGAAATTTTCTCTAAACTGAATTTCCCCATACCTTTCCTGGATGTGGGGGTTTATTAGGCCGCTTAAACATTAACATTAAATTATGCTGGCCCATTGCCTCTTCCCAGGCGTCCCCTTCAAGGCTCCCTCTGGGTATTTCTGGAGTCTTGTCAGTGTGAAAGAAGAAAGGACAGTCTCACCCCTCAGGACCTTCTGCCTGGCCTCTCGTTGCTGACTGCGGCCCATGAAGCTTCTCATGACCCTTTTGGCCCAATCTTTCAGGGCACCACCTTCCCTCTGAGCCCCTATATACCCTGCAGACATGGGCCACCCCATGTTGTATTTCCTTCTCTGGACCCGGTTCTCCAAAGTCCCTGCTGCAAGCAGCTCACTGACCCTCTGCCGCTTCTTTCTAATTCCATCCCCTCATCTACAGGGCAGAGGGACAGATGCCACGACATCCAACTCCATCCTACCTCCCCACCAGTCTCTGAATCAAGGTCCATCACCTCTGCTTTTTATGCCAGCGGATCCCTGAGCTGCCTGTTAGCTCGTGACTCCACCTGACGATCACTCCCCATCGGGTTCAACAGCAGCTAAAATAAAGATCAGGCAAAGGCCTTGAGAAGTCAAATTCCGTCTGTCACCTCTCTCGATTCTGACAGCTGATTTCAGGCCAAAGCTTACATTTATTTAACAGAATGGGGTATGGGCAGGTGGCCACTGCTTTCCATGAAAAGGGTCAGAACTATGTCTGCAAGTCACCATTTGATCAAGACACACCTCACAGTCCAGGGGCCAGGGATGGTCAACTACCTGGCAAGACCAGTGGGCATGACAGTGCCACAGATACTATATAATAAATTATCATATCAGGTTTCTTTTAGGGACTTCTGTTGTGGGGGGTGTTCACAGTCTGCTCTAGAAAGGCTGTACTGTTTTGATTCTTTTACAGGAAAAAAAAAAAGACTACCTCATATGGTTATGGGGAGAATTAAATGGAGTTTCAGATATGGGGGTTAAGTCCTCACATCTTCTCCTCCCCACCCAGCGTCCTTCTCCCAGCAACTTCATAGAGCTGTACAGTTTATTTGAACATTTGAAGAAAATGATGTATTTATATTAAAACAAGCATGAATATATTATGGAATCAGATACAAAAATTCACATGAATTTTTAAGATAGAATGAGGGACTTAAAAGAAATTTTATCTCTGCTGCTCTGGGGCATGCGTTACTCTTGTTAGTGATCCTTTTGCAGAAAAGTTCTGAAAGTTCTGGCTTGGGCCCCAGGGAGGCACCCGCAGCTCTCTTGCTGACAACTCACAGGGTTGGCCTGTGTGTTAGAGGAACCTCTCTGGAGGCGGCGCAGTGAGGCGGAGGAAAGGGAAGCTGGGTTCTGAGCTCAGCCCCGTGTAGGAGTTGTACACGGTGCCTCTTGGATGCAGAGTCTCCTGTGCCAGGAATCCACAGTGTTTCTCTGCAGGTCTCCCACGAGCCCACATCACCCAAGGACAGTGAGCCTCAGGGAGGGGAAGAACTCTCAGCTGCATGCCTGCTGAATCTCCCTACTCCTGCACCTTCTCATGAAGGGTCCCCATCCTTGTCACCTGGCCTTCCTCAGTTCCAATATGAGGATCCCTGAGGCTGGCTGTCCTGGAGAGGCCATGCTGCCTCAGCTGCCAGGCTGTGTCCAGGAACCAGCCCTGGGGCTCTCTTGGCCCTCCCCTATCTTCACCCCCCCTCCACCCCATCAGTGATCCATCCCAGACAGGACAGTCTCAACCACTCCACATCTGACTCCAGGAGAAGGCGACTTCATGGTTTTTCCAGAGGGGACACAGGACATTGAGTTTCTAGTGGTCTTGGATTCTGAAGCATGAAGATGAGGCTCCTGGGACCCCCCAGAGCCTTGTGTGGTAGGGGAAGTGTATGACCCCAGGTCACCCTCCCTTTCAGGAAGCTGAGCCCCTCCGGATGCCTCAGAGAGAGAAACCAGTGCTTCCCCACATGGCTCTTCAGTGGCCGCCACCCTGGACATTGGAGGTGTAGCTTCTCCTGCCAGATGCATGCCCACAGCCCCGGAGAGAGCACAGACGTGAGGACTTGAAAGGCTTCCGCTTATCACCGAGGAAGCAGGAGGAGGACAAGGACCCTCTGCCTGTGCGTGCTACGGGTGAACAGGAAATGGCTCCAGCCTTTCCTCCTCGTTGCCTTTGCTTTCTGTTTCAAGTCTGCGGCTGCACCTTTGAGTCACGCCAAACACGTTAGAACAAACAGTAAGAAATAAGTCTGCTTATGAGGGGAATGTCCTGAATTCTAATAAGTCATTTTCTCTCCTAAAGGCAACAGCATTGCTTCCAGGTTCTGAATTGGATTCTGACTCGTCTTTCTCTGTGTGTTTCCGTGCTCCATCTAGGAACATGGTAGACGTGAAGCTCCGGGGATGCTTAAGAGACCAGGGTCACACCAGGGTCATTGCGGCCACACGTTCAGAGGCCTCAGCCACGGCTACACCTGACAGGCAGCCAACCAATATTCATTGACTAAGTGTTGACTGTAGGCCAGACTCTGACAGCTGCTTGGGATGGAGTGTGGAGCAACATGGGCAAAATCTCTACCCTCCTTAAGCTTAAATCTAAAGGGCAAGAAAGATAGGAAGCAAACGTGCTTATTATGAAGGAGAAGGACGTGATATCGCAGGCACAGGTAAAGGGGACAGAGCTCGGCTGGGGGTGAGGGAGAGTAAGAAAGCTTCTCCCCAAGAAAACGGCAGTTAAGCTCTCAAGGGGTCGGCTTTGAACAAATGAAGGGAGGGGCGGAGAGCAGACAGCTCCAAACTGAGGGATCAGCTTACATGGAAAGCCCTGAGGTGAGAAAGTGGGTTTGTTTAAAGAATTCAAGCTGTCCAGAATTCTAGAGCAGAGGGAACAAGGGAGGTGTGCAGGGAGGTAGGCAAAGGCAGTGAAAACATAGTTGGCACTGGGAAGCAATCCGCAGTTTCTGGGTAAGGGAAAGGCACTGGCAAATTTGCCTTTTGTTGCTTGAGATCTCAGTTCCCTTACCAGTGATTGAACCTTCACCCTCAGCAGTGAAAGCACTAACCACTGGACCACCAAGGAATTCCCAGATTTGCATTTTTAAAGGATCTCTCCAGCTGTTTGGGAAGAATGGAGTTGGAAATGGCGGAAATTGATTCAAAGAGACTATTGAGCTATTGAAATCATCTGGATGATGGAGGGTGATGATTTGCAAAGGGCCAGTGGCAGAGAAGCTAGAATGGGGAGAATGACTCAACAAAAGAGTGAGGAGTGACTGGGTGAATAACCAAACCACATCATCATGATCTCAGTTAAAATAAATAATAGTAATTCCTTAGAATCATCAAATTATCAAGTGTTCAAATTTCCAATTGTCTCATATATGACCAACATTTTTTTTTTCCATTTGTTCAAAGGTAAGTTCTTAGAGATCAGCATTGTCCCACCTTTTATCTAAGAAGATCAAGACACTGAGATATGAAGAAATTCGACTTATCCCAGAGCCCTAAGACTTTATTTATTGATTGATAATTCTATCCTACCTCTTTTTATGATATGTTTGAAGCAGGTGATTACATAGTAGAAGACCCACAATTCATTCATCCACTTAGCAAATAATTGTTGACATCAGCTATGTGCAAGGTACTTAATGAGGCCACTGCAGTTAATAACACTTGAGTCTATGATCAGAGAAATTGAGCGTTGATTCTAGGGCCTATGACACTAGACAGGTCTCCCCTTCCACCTGCCATGGTGCCTAAAGACCCCAGAGAGGCAGCTTTTGGATTAGAATTGTCTTGGGGACCCTTATGAATATGGGTTGTTTAGTTCTAAGTCGTGTCTAACTCTTTTGCAATCCCATGGACTGCAGCCCTTTAGGCTTCTCTGTTCATGGGATTTCCCAGGCAAGAATATTGGAGTGGGTTGCCATTTCCTTCTCCAGGGGAACTTCCTGACCCAGGGATCAAACCCATGTCTCCTGCATTGGCAGGTGGATTCTTTACCACAAAGCCACTGGGAAGCCCCTCTTATGAATATACATGCATATTATTCTAGAAGACAGTTGTTCTTTTGGGCTGCCCACATTGAACACGTCTTATTTAGGAGGAATTCTAAAATGAGAGCAATCCTAAAATAGTGAAACAGGCTCCATGTTCTACTATAGAAACAAAATTTATGGATAATCTTTTTTCCCAGCTCCTGACAGCTGGAGAGAGACCCGGAACCTGGTGCTCCAACCAAATACTGTAGCTGGGACCATCCATCTAGGAGAAGTGGTTCAGGCCAACTGGAGAGTATCCACAGGTGCCATGGCCACGTCGAGTCCAAGGAAACTGCCGAGCATCCAGTCACAGGGGCATCAACAAAGAAGATGGTTCCTGAGGTTCACCTTTGCCTGGCCTCATTTCCCCCTGCACCCTGGTTTGTGCCTTCTGCTTACACTGGATGCTGCCTTGCCTTTCAGTAAGTGACTTTTCTGCTTAAGTGCCTAGAGTCACTTCCAGATCTGGACAACTGAAACCTCTGACTCAGTCAGCTGAGGATAATCATCTATTAATGCCTCAGCTCTTTTCTGATGTTCTGTCTTGCCCACTATTAAGAAGCAAAATGAACTCCAGGATAGGGACACTTTGATGGACCCTGCAGGGCACATGAGAGGTTCAGAACTCGCTTCCATGTAGAAGTCAAGAATATTCGTGTAAAATGCTTGGTGACTAGAGGTTGTAGAGAAACTGTCACCTCCTTTCCAAATCTGCTGAGGGCTGACCCTGAAAAATAGGTCAGTGTTTCACAGTAATTTGTGCTAATCACAGCACTGTGTCTGGAAGGAGGTGATATATTTTTCCCTAGAACCTCAGATGGAGAAATGGGCTCCACCAGCCCCCGCTGTTTCATTCTGGGCTGGAATTCTGGCTGAAGCTCTCAGAGCAGAGATTTACAGGGTGCTATTGGGGAGTCAAGCTGCTGTGAGTTCCTGTCTGTAGGAACTGGGCGGACTGGGCTGTGTGTGCTCCCCCATGTGGAAGAGCTTTGCTCTTCCAGGCAGTTCTGCCAGCACCAGAGCTGAGGTGTCTGTCAGCCTGGCCTTAGGTCCACAGCTCAGGGAGACCAGTCTCAAAATGCCACAGCCTTGGGCTTCTCCCATGGGCTCTTTCACCTTTTAAACCAAGATGAAGCAAGAGCGTCTGCTTGCTGGTCAGAACACCCACTGCCCTTCTAGCCTCATGCAGGAAGTTGCTTAATGGACTCAAAAATAATTACTCGCAGAGAGGAGATTTCCTACATTGAGTCTGTGGTTTCCGGCCCTTCAGATCGGGCTTCCTGGCCTCCTTTCCAGGGCCTCTCACTGCCAGTGTATCTTCCTGGGCTCAGAGACCTGCTTTCTCTCTCCACCAACTCAATCCTTATATCCCATACCCATACCCCTGTGCCCATTAATGTTTGCTTTCTGGAAATATTTCCACTTCAAGAGAGTTTTATGGCATCCT
This sequence comes from Odocoileus virginianus, assembly GCF_023699985.2. Classification (NCBI taxonomy): domain Eukaryota; kingdom Metazoa; phylum Chordata; class Mammalia; order Artiodactyla; family Cervidae; genus Odocoileus; species Odocoileus virginianus. The sequence continues at coordinate 38,499,037 of NC_069686.1, read as the reverse complement.
TGGCGCTCTCTCCTGCTGAACTAGACTGAGCATACATGTATCTTTGGCCTTCACCCCACTTCTTTCCAGTATGATACTGTTAGGGTTGAATTGTGTCTCCCTGAGAAATACGTTGAAGTCCTAATCCACAGTACCTCAAAATGGAAGATATTTGGAAATAGGGTCATTGCAGATGTAATTAGTTAAGATCAGGTTGTAATGAAGTAGGACAAGCCCCTACTTATAAGGACCCGATCCAATTTGACTAGTGTCCTTATAAGAAGACAACCATGTGAAAACACAGGGAGAATGCCATGTGACAACAAAGGCAGATGCTGAAGTTATACCGGTGTAAGCCAAGTAATACCAAGATTGCCAGCAATCACCTGAAGTTAGGAAGAGGCAAGTGTGGGTGGTTCTCCTACAGCAAGTCCTGCTGACTCCTTGATTTTGAACTTTTAGCCTCCAGAACTGTTGGACAATAAACATTTGTTGTTCTAAGGCATCCAGTTTGTGGCATTGCTGTGGTTGCCCTAGGAAATGAATACAGATGCCATCAGGAAGATCCCAGGGACTTGCTTCTAGACCCTCTTTTGCCACCAATCCTGAACTTCACCAGGCTTCCAGTACTTACCTGAAGACCTCCTTAGGGCAAATAAAGCTGACATTTCCATAAGTGAAAGAGTTCTCTAGAAATTTAAATTCTGTAACCCATAATATTTGAGGTGGTTGGTTGACCCTCACTGCCTTATTGTGTTTCCCCACCTACTCCAGCTTCTTTTTTCCCTCACAGTGAGTAACCGCCCAGCATCTTGCATGAGGCTATTATGGATTATGTGCATGGTTTGTTGCCTGCCTTCCCCCTGCTGGATGGTAAGCTCCATGAGGGCAGGGGTCTGATTTATTCACTGGCACAAAGTAGACATTCAATAAACCTCTGTTGAATTAACAAAAACTGAGCCAAGATGTTTCCAACCCGACCACACGGAAGGGGTACAGTTCCTCTGCAGGAGGCAGGGTCAGGTAGAGTCGGGACAGGTAGCAGGGCTAGGAACAGTGAGTATAGTGTTCAGGTGGGTGGAAAGGGAAAGGTTGTTTTTCGCTTGTCTGAGAAATTCAAGCAAGAGATACAGCAAAGGCATGGCCTACCTTGGATCTTTCCATCTTGTGATCTTAATAGATCCCTGCTGCTTGAGGGTGTCAACACCAGTTGATTATCAGTGTAATCCCACCCAGAGTGACAGCGGCCACCCAGGATTCCTTGAGCAGCTGATGTCACCCACTGTTGACCTCTTGTTCTCAGGCTGGCTTGTGCTTGTTCTTTCTCTGACCTGTGTAGGGTGAGATGAGCTATTTAGGTAGTAGTCCAAGGGAGACCCCTCTGAGAGCTCACCTCAGCACACCTACCCCCTTGGCCTTTTGAGAAATGGACAGGGTAAGTTGTTTCTTTTATATATCATTTTGTATATATATTTATTTATTGGCTGTGCTAGGTCTTCATTGCTGTGAGTGCTTTTCTCATAGTGATTGTTGTTTTTCAGTCGCTAAGTTGGATCCGACTCTTTGTGACCCCCACGGACTGCAGCATGCCAGGCTTCCCCTGTCCTTCACTGTCTCCCAGAGTTTGCTCCAATTCATGTCCATTGAGTCAGTGATGATATCTAACTATCTCATCCTCTGCCACTCTCTTCTCCTCCTGCCCTCAATCCTTCCCAGCATTAGGGTCTTTTCCAATGAGTTGGCTCTTCGCATCAGGTAGCCAGAGTATTGAAGCTTCAGCTGCAGCATCAGTTCTTCCAATGAATATTCAGGGTTGATTTCCTTTAGGACTGACTGGTTTGATCAGCTTGAAGTCCAAGGGACTCTCAAGAGATGCGATGATCAGGGGCTACTCTGTAGTTGTGTGTTGCACTGGCTTCTTCTTGTGGCAACTTCTCTGTGCCTTCTCTTGTTGCTGAGCCCAGGCTCTAGGGCGTATAGACTTCAGTAGTTGTGGCATGAGGGCTCAGTAGTTGTTCCAGACTCTAGAGCACAGACTCAGTACTTGTGGCTCACAGGCTTAGTTGCTCCATGGCATGTGGGATCTTTCTGGACCAGGGATCAAACCCTGCTGTGGCAAATGGATTCTTTACCACTGAGCCACCAGGGAAGTCCCTGGACAGTGTAAGTTTAATGAAGGGGATGTGATGGGAGAAGAAAATCAGCAGCGTGGAAACGATCTTGTAACAGTGTTCATAAGGACTCAATTTCAAAGAAGCAATGAGCACGTGTCACCAAGGTGGACAGGATAGAATAAATGGATACAAGTCTTTAAAGTTGTTAAACCAACCATCTTCATAGTAGGCACTTGCTTTTCTCTAAAGTGAAAACTATAGGCAAATTGATAATGTACTGGAGAAGTTATTAATTGATGTTTTAGATGCCATCCCAAGGCAAGAAAAGGAGGGAAAAATGCCTTACTGGTTTAAGCTTCTTCCACTGAAAATCATCAAGCTGGCATTCCCCTTGGTGAATGGAGGGCCTTCATTTTCCAGACTTAGCTCATCCATCTTCACTTTGAACTCGATTTGTTTAGCTGCTGTGTGTCTCTGGGTTCCTTTTGCCTTTCCCCAGCACAGGCTCCATCCAGACCCCCATTTGATCATGAGGTGTTTAATTGCTGCCACTTTTGCCGCTTCCTGGCAGTCTCAGGGACCTTGCGTGTGAGAAAATTGGCCAAATGTGTATGCCTTTCTTGTCACCCATATCTCTTATGACTCTGCAAGTAGCCAGTGGTAGAGTTTTAAAATGGATTGTGGGGTGAAGTTGTGGGGCTCCTGTGCTAACTGCTGTCTGACAGAGCTGCACAGATCGCTCAATGCAGGGCCTGGCCTGGAACCACCACTCACGAATACCCGCTCCCTTCCTGCAATGACCAGAAACAGCGGAGGAGCGAGGGAATATGGTAGAGATGTTTGATACACAAATGCAGGCTTACAAACTTCAGCTCTAAGTCGCAGGGCCAAGAAAGAGAGATAGGGGGATTTTTCAATGGCCATTTACGTGCTGTCAGTGCTTTTGCCCATAAGTCCTGCACTGACATGAGGAAGGCATGAGAAGTGGGGCTCTAGAGGGTCTGCCTTCGGAGGTCCCAGCTCCCTCTTGCCCCATGTGAGCACCCACATACTAAGTATGATTCTCAGGTTTAAAGAAATACACTTTATATACAATATAATGCTTAGATGTAAGCCAACCACTCCTCTAGTGTTTGACCAAAGAGACACCAATTTGTCCTTACTTGGCCAGAAGAAAAAATGTGGTTTTCCCACTGGATTTTTTTTTCCCCTGCCACTCAGCATGTGGGATCTTAGTTCCCAGGCCAGGGATCGAATCCATACCCCTTGCATTAGAAGTGCAGAGTCTTAACCACTGGACTGCCAGGGAAAAGTCCCCCCACTGGGTGTTTTGAGAGATGGTCTCCAATGTGGCACAAAAATACCACCCTGTGAGCTGTACTCAGAGGCCAATTTCAGAGACTTAAGAGAGAAGTTTTCAGCACATTTAGTTTTCATCACGTGAGTGCTCCCAGGTCAGCTCTGACTGCGCCATGAGGAAGACCCTGTAACCAGCCCCGCCTCAGCCTGCTGTCAGCTGTGCTGCAGTGAGTCAGCGCCTCTCAGCCCCATTCCCCCTTCTGGTGAACTGCCCTTCTCCAAGTCCATCTCCATTCCATCTGAATTAACTCAATGGGGAGGGGAGAAGGAGGTGCCGGTGAGGAGGGAAGTATTGGAGCTGAACCTCCTAGTAGGAAGGAGCTAAGTCTTGTCCTTGGGCTCTTCCCAAGACCTGAAAGAAGGCTGCCCTGTGTTTGGTCCTTCCCACATAGAACAGACTTAAACATTCCAGACAACAGAAGCAAGCTTCAGTGGAAGAAACCCCGGGCATAGTTCTGCCTTAGTGACAAGCAAGGCTTGGAGAGTGGAATAGAGGTCTGTGGTAGGGACATAGACAGGGCCATTGGGTCTTGGTTTGACGGGCACCAAGGAAGTGTCCTCATCTTTACTCCTCGGCGGGTTTCAGTGGAGATTTTCATAGCAGCAGCAGCAGTCACCTGGGTGTGTCAATCCAGGCCTCCATCTTCCTGTGACCACTGTCTTCAAATCGAGGTTCAAGTATACCTGAGGATCTATAGACTTTCAAGGGGGTAAATGTTGATGAGTGATCTAAAGAGAATCCACTTCCAGAGTGTTAACTTCCAAGTACAGATTTCTAAAACCATTTCATGAAATTTCCCGTGTTCCCCTCACCCATTGCAATTTCATGTGGAGCTGTGCACTAGGGTCTAAAAACCTCCTAAAGCCAGAAAAAAAGGGGAGATTGACGTATTGGTTTCTGGGGAGCTTCTTTAATGATTCATCAAGGCATCTTTACCCCTTAGGGCTTTCTGTCCTTCCCTGTCTCGTACGTATTTCTGTTAAGCATGGCCCACATTGAGATGCTCTAAATTTAGAACAACTAAAGCAGGATAGGTTAGTGATGCTAAATTTTTTACATGATTTCTTTCAGACTCAGTCTGCATTATTCAGTAATTAAACCTATCTTATCAAACCATCTCATGAAATATTTATTCTAATTATAGTTTGTTCTCATCTTATGAAATGTTTAATCTTTTATAACTCCTAACAAAAATAAACTTTCAAACTAAGGATGAAGCAGTTAGACATTAACTTTAATTTCTGCAAGTGGGTATATATTTCTTTAGAGTTTTTTTCAGAAATACATGTCTAAAAATGTTTGGAGACCATTGACCCAAAGAATGTCATGCTCCCCACCCTCGTTCCATTCGTGTGAGTGCCTCCCACATTCTAGAGCTGTGCTGACCAAGATGTAGCCACCAGTCACATGTTATTATTTAGGACTTGAAATGTGGCTGCTACGATTAAGAAACTAAAATTTAGTTTAATTTTAGTTGTAATAGCCGCATGTGATTAATGCCTACTATATTGAACAGTGCAGCGATATTTCTATCATCACAGAAAATTCTATTGGACAGCAGTGGTCTAGAGTGTCCTAGAAACTGATGTGACCTCTAGGAGTACATGTAGCTCCAGAAAAAGCTGTGACATGATCAAAACTATTTAATTTTTAGAAAAGGTAATTCAAGCACATGATGCAAAATTATAAAAGACAGAAAATGACTTAGAGGGCAAAATGAGTCTTTTTCTGACTTCTGTCCTCAGTCATCCAGTTTCTCCCCTTACCAGTTTCTTGTGATTCCCTCCAAAGATATTCTACACAAATGTATGCATAAGTGCATGTGTCTCTGTGGCAGCTGGAAAACATAGCCACAAACATTCTTTGACATTCCTCCCACTAAGGAATGAGGTGTATGCTCCCTCCCCTTGAGTCTGCATCAGTTCAGTTCAGTTTAGGCATTCAGCCATGTCCGACTCTTTGCAACCCCATGGACTGCAGCACACCAGGCCTCCCTGTCCATCACCAACTTCCAGAGTCTACCCAAACTCATGTCCATTGAGTCAGTGATTCCATCCAACCATCTCATCCTCTGTCATCTCCTTCTCCGCCTACCCTCAATCTTTCCCAGCATCAGGGTCTTTTCAAATGAGTCAGCTCTTCGCACCAGGTGGCCAAAGTATCGGAGTTTCAGCTTCAACATCAGTCCTTCAAATGAACACCCAGGACTGATCTCCTTTAGGATGGACTGGTTGGATCTCCTTGCAGTCCAAGTTTCTCTCAAGAGTCTTCTCCAACACCACAGTTCAAAAGCATCAATTCTTTGGTGCTCAGCTTTCTTTACAGTCCAACTCTCACATCCGTACATGACTACTGGAAAAACCATAGCCTTGACCAGATGGACCTTTGCTGGCAAAGTGATGTCTCTGCTTTTTAATATGCTATCTAGGTTGATCATAACTTTCCTCCCAAGGAGTAAGCATCTTTTAATTTCATGGCTGCAGTCACTATCTGCAGTGATTTTGGAGCCCCAAAAAATGAAGTCAGCCACTCTTTCCACTGTTTTCCCATCTATTTGCCATGAAGTGATGGGACCAGATGCCATGATCTTAGTTTTCTGAATGTTGAGCTTTAAGCCAACTTTTTCACTCTCCTCTTTCACTTTCATCAAGAGGCTCTTTAGTTCTTCACTTTCTGCCATGAGGGTCATGTCATCTGCATGTCTGAGGTTGTTGATATTTCTCCAGGCAATCTTGATTCCAGCTTATGCTTCATCCAGTTCAGCATTTCTCATGACGTACGCTGCATATAAGTTAAATAAGCAAGGTGACAGTATACAGCCTTGATGTACTCCTTTTCCTATTTGGAACCAGTCCGTTGTTCCATGTCCAGTTCTAACTCTTCTTCTTGACCTGCATACAGATTTCTCAAGAGGCAGGTCAGGTGGTTTGGTATTCCCATCTCTTGAATAATTTTCCACAGTTTATTGTGATCCACACAGTCAAAAGTTTTGGCATAGTCAGTAAAGCAGAAGTAGATTTTTTCTGGAACTCTCTTGCTTTTTCCATGATCCAGCGGATGTTGGAAATTTGATCTCTGGTTCCTCTGCCTTTTCTAAAACCAGCTTGAACATCTGAAAGTTCATGGTTCACGTGTTGCTGAAGCCTGGCTTGGAGAATTTTGAGCATTGGGGTACTGATGAGTTTTCCAAATTTGCTGGCATATTGAGTGCAGCACTTTCACAGCATCATCGTCTAAGATTTGAAATAGCTCAACTGGAATTCCATTACCTCCACTAGCTTTGTTCATAGTGATGCTTCCTAAGGTCCACTTGACTTCACATTCCAGGATGTCTGGCTCTAGATGAGTGATCACACCATCGTGATTATCTGGGTCATGAAGATCTTTTTTGTACAGTTCTTCTGTGTATTCTTCCCACCTCTTCTTAATATCTTCTGCTTCTGTTATGTCCATACCATTTCTGTCCTTTATTGAGCCCATCTTTGCGTGAAATGTTCCCTTGGTATCTCTAATTTTCTTGAAGAGATCTCTAGTCTTTCCCATTCTATTGTTTTCCTCTATTTCTTTGCATTGATTGCTGAGGAAGGCTTTCTTATCTCTCCTTGCTATTCTTTGGAATTCCGAATTCAAATGAGTATATCTTTCCTTTTCTCCTTTGCTTTTAGCTTCTCTTCTTTTCACAGCTATTTGTAAGGCCTCCTCAGACAGCCATTTTGCTTTTTTGCATTTCTTTTTCTTGAGGATGGTCTTGATCCCTGTTTCCTGCACAATGTCATGAACCTCCATCCATTGTTCATCAGGCACTCTGTCTATCACATCTAGTCCCTTAAATCTATTTCTCACTTCTACTGTATAATCATAAGGGATTTGATTTAGATCATACCTGAATGGTCTAGTGGTTTTCCCCACTTTCTTCAAAGTAGGTCTCAATTTGGCAATAAGGAGTTCATGATCTGAGCCACAGTCAGTTCCCGGTCTTGTTTTTGCTGACTGTATAGAGTTTCTCCATCTTTGGCTACAAAGAGTATAATCAATCTGATTTCGGTGTTGGCCATCTGGTGATGTCCATGTGTAGTCTTCTCTTGTGTTGTTGGAAGAGGGTGTTTGCTATGACCAGTGCATTCTCTTGGCAAAACTCTATTAGCCTTTGCCCTGCTTCATTCTGTACTCCAAGGCCAAATTTGCCTGTTACTCCAGGTGTTTCTTGACTTCCTGCTTTTGCATTCCAGTCCCCTATAATGAAAAGGACATCATTTTTGGGTGTTAGTTCTAGAAGGTCTTGTAGGTCTTCATATAACTGTTCAGCTTCAGCTTCTTCAGCCTTACTGGTCAGGGCATAGACTTGGATTACAGTGATATTAAATGGTTTGCCTTGGAAGTGAACAGAGATTATTCTGTCATTCTTGAGATTGCATCCAAGTACTGCATTTTGGACTCTTTTGTTGACGATGATGGCTACTCCATGTCTTCTAAGGGATTCCTGCCCACAGTAGTAGATGTAATGGTCATCTGAGTTAAATTCACCCATTCCAGTCCATTTTAGTTCGCTGATTCCTAGAATGTCGATGTTCACTTTTGCCATCTCCTGTTTGACCACTTCCAATTTGCCTTGATTCATGGACCTAACATTCCAGGTTCCTATGCAATATTGCTCTTTACAGCATTGGACTTTGCTTCTACCACCAGTCACATCTCTGGTCTGCATAGGCATATGACTACTTTAGCCATTAAAATATGGTGACATTGTGTTACTTTCCATATAAAAGGCCCTAAAAGTTTGTACAGCTTCCAGCTTGTTTGCTGGGACACTTACTCTTGGAGCTCTGAGCTGCAAAGTCCAGCTAGTTTATGGCCACCATACTGGAGACAGCACATTCAAGGATGCAGGTCAACGCTCCCAGCTAAGTCACACTTCAGCCACAAAAGCTAAAGCACCAGACTCAAGAGTGATGAAGCCATCCTAATTCACTCCCCATAACTCATAAGAGGTATTTTACAATTTGAAAGGTTTGGTAAAAACTTAGTAGAAGGTACTTTTAAAACTAAGCAATGAAAAAATGAGTTAATTAGTAACCCCAAGGAGACAAATTTGCCCCATCAAAGAATAACATCCTACATGGTTCAGCTGTGAGTACTTAAGTCACAGTAATACAAACAATGAATATTGACTTAGCCCCAAATGGTGATATTACTACATTGGGAGGATGGAAGCAAGGAAATACACGTGAGGAGGATGAAGGAAAGCAACTGAAAATGTCTAAAACTGAAGAAGCTAAAAATAGCCATATTACTTAGAAGTACGGATATAAATTACAGAAGAAACAGATGGGAGATACTAACGCATGGGTGGATGCCAGCAGGCCTGATCCATCAGAGAGGGAGACTGAATGAATGGGGAGAGGTCACTCTGGGACTGACTGGCCTTTGATAGGCAATGGACACATTGACCAGAGGGAAGGAAACAAGGCCAGTGACTGTCGAAGTGTAAATTAAAGGTGGAAAAGCGAGGTAATTCACATCTGAGGTTTTCTCTTTTCTCAGTGAAATATGAGCAGAGTTTGTCAGCTGAGAGCAAGAAGCAGGAAGGGCTATGGGAGTTTTAAAGATAAAAGAGGGTATAGAAAAGTTGCTTCAGAAAATATGAATGCTGGTTTACCAAAAAACACAGTAGTATTGTTGAGCTGTTTTGAGTACCCCTTTGAGGTCTGTGATCATAAACTTAAAGAGAAAACAGTCTTCTGACATGGCTTTTCCATAGTAACAGTAAATTACTTGAGTGCAGGTATGAAGAAAAGGATGGTGTTTTATAGCATGCTATAATAAAAGATGAGGGGAATGTGAGGATGAGAGTTTTTTGAAGGGAGTGTACACAGTGATGGACCATGAACCCTAAGCTGGACAAGAAGAGTGAACACAGGTGGCAGTTGATGGATAGTAAAAAGTGGTGGAGTCAATAGAAGATTGACAGAGTTGAGTTGCTGCAATGGACACTTGAACGAGTACATTGAAAGAGAGGAGGCTGTGCAAGACAGTGGGCATTTGAGCTTGCAGAAGCCAGACGATGTCTGGTGGCGACAAGGTTCAGACTATGACCCTGAAGTGAGATGGAGGAATAAAAGGTCATTAGAGATGAGAAGGTCAAGGAGAATGAGAAGCCAAGATGCTAGATGGGACATCCGTATGGTTAACATCTCTGTTAACAGGAGTTGTGCAGAGATGGAGAACAGGGGCTATAGCCCCCAGTGAATGAGAACATGTGGTCTCGTCATAGAATCAGACAGCAGGATCCTCTAATGGGCAGGGACTTTGTGAGAAGGGATAGGAGTTACACCCTGGGAGCAACAATGGAGAACAAGCAGGCACCAACATTCCTTCCTGGCCTTGAAGAGAGCTGTCAAAATAGTGTGCTCAGGACCAGCCAGGCTCTCACTACGGCAAGGAGGAGTGGGGAAGGTTGTTACAGGCTGAACTCAGGGAGTTGGGGGGTCAGGAGTGTCTGGAAGACACAGTGGAAATGTTTGTGAGGAAATGGAAAGGAAGGGTGGAAAATTGGGACAAATCATTTGATGAGCAAAGCAGGAAAGAGATGCAACTCCAGGTGGCAATGGATACTGGAAAGGTCTGCTCTTCTGGTGGCGATAGAGGAAAATAAAGTCCAATCTTTTCTCTCGCTTGCTTGGAATCCTCCAATGACATTCCACCAAATAGAGTATAACTGAACTCCTGACAAGCCCGTACAAGGCTCGACATCAGCGGTGGTCCAAGTATGGTCTCTGGACCAGAGGCATCAGCATCACCTGGCCCTTGTTAGAAATGCAATTCTTGGGCGCTGCTCCAGAGTGACTGACTCTGAAACTCTTACCGCCGCACTGGCTTTTTTTCCTTCTATTCCCAGGCTCATACCCTCCTCAGGGCCTTTGCTCTAGCTGTGCCATCTGCCTGGAATGTGCCTGCTCCAACCTATCTTGTGTTCTCTCTCTCTTTCTCCCTCTCCCTCACTCTCCTCCTATTCAGAGACTGCTGTATCTCACCCTCAGTTCTAATCCACAGTGATCTTATTTCTTCCAGCACTTAACACTTCCTGAAATCTTCTGTTTTTTAAACTGTTTATTTCTGTCTCCCACAGTAGGACATAAAGTGCATAAGAACTGGGAACTTCTCAGCTTTTTTTTACCACTATGTCCTCAATACAAAGCTGTTGACTAGTGAAGTGCTTAGTAATTGCTTGTTGAATAGATGAAAAAAAAAGATGGGATGAATACTGGTATTTCTTTCATTTTGAAGGACAAGAGATACACATCCCCTGGGGATCTGTTTGAACAGAGATTCATCTGGGTGGGACCCAAGTTTCTGCATTTCTAACAAGGTGTCTGGTTCAGAGGGCTCACTTGGTCTCAAATACTTGGTAGTTTGGCAGCTTCTGGGCTGCCCTGGTGACTCAGATTATAAAGAATCCACCTGCAATGCAGGAGAACCAGGTTCGATCCCTGGCTTGAGAAGATCCCCTGGAGAAGGGAGTGGCAGCCCACTCCAGTATTCTTGCCTGGAGAATTCCATGGACAGAGGAACCTGGCAGGCTGTAGCCCATGGGGTCACAAAGAGTCGGACACAACTGAGCAACTAACACTTGCAGCTTCCAGGCAACATCCTGGACATCCAGTCACATCTGTACTGATTGTATTTGACTCTGGCTAGAAACAATGGTAGTTTTCCTGAACCAGCTCTCCTTGGGGAGGAGAGATGTTTGGGCTGTTTCCAAAGATTACAGAATAATTAAAAGACGCTTACTATGGAGGCTACTGCTTTTAAAGGAGCCAAGTTTGGCTGAGAACAAGTCCAATTTTTCCAAAGTAATAGAGAAATGAGAGTCTAGATAATTGCAATCTGTGACTAATCTGTTAACTATAAAGTGAGGAATTGTTTAAATCTGTTCCCAACTAAATCATTTGCTAGGAAAGCCAACAAGAACCAGGAGAGGGTTCAATATGCATTTGGCCTCTTCTCTTTCCTGTTCATGTGCTCTGGGGTGTCATTAGCCAGGGAAAATGGCAAAAGAAGGAAGTCTAGGGCTGTGTTATCTGAAAACTCAGATAGCAAACACTGAAATTGAAGACCACAAGCATCAGATAAGCGTTTCTCAGAACTGATTGCTAAGATATGATCATGTAACAAAGAGTTTTTCATTAAAACAAAAAGTTTGGAAAATGCTGGGTTATGCAAACAAATTAGAATTTTCCAGCTCCAGGACTTCTCAGAGGCATCAGTATGCTAACCTACTTGTGACTCACCAAGGGCTTTCAGTACAGAGCTTCTGCTAAGAGTGTCTCATAGGACCTGTGTCCCATGGAGAGACGCTTGGGAAGGTTCATTGGAGGAGGCTGGCTCTCATTTAAGTTTTTCTTAAATGAGGCAGGCTGAGCAGAGATGAGAAATAGGACCAAGGAGAGAGGCACAAGTAAATGATTTAGCATCAGGCCCCTCACTCAGCTTTCTGCCTCCCAGGGACTTATAATCTGAATGACCCACCTGTTCCAGCATTCCCCAAAACAGTCCCTTCATCTCCCCTTCTTCATCTTCTGTGTCCCATCTCCTCAGAGGTCTGTGGAAACACTGAAAGAATCATCCACTGTTGTGAGTTAATTTGAATATCTCTCCCAAGGGTAGTAGTATTTTAAAGAGGATTTATGGAATGGTCCTACTTGACCCAAAGAGATGGTTGTCTATTGAATTTCAGGCTGGTGGGAGTGGTTTTTGACTTGAGGAACCCATCTATCCTTACTGAAGGGTGTCTACTTCCAGGTCCTGGAACTGAGAGGCAGGCTGGCTGGCTGATGAAGAAACAGCTCTATCTCCACCTGTCTTGTTCTATGAATCTGGGTTGCTGGGCCCAGCACCACTTCACCACCACAATCCTTCAGCCAATTCTCTTCAAAGTGGGACCCTGGAGAATACTTGCTACAGTTCCAAGTAATACTTTACAAGCGTGTGTGTGTGCTCAGTTTTGTCTGATGCTTTGTGACCCCATGGACTATAGCTTGCCAGGCTCCTCCGTCTGAGGGATTCTCCAGGCAAGAATACTGAAGTGGGTTGCTGTTTCCTTCTCCAGGGGATCTTACCAACCCTGGCACCAAACTTTTGTCTCTGGCATTGGCAGGTGGATTCTTTACCATCTGAGCCACTAGGCTTCCTATAAGTGCCTAACATGTAGTAGGTTTAATAGTTATTTGCTAAACTGAGTGTCCAGTTATGTTCACAGAATTGTTTTTAGCAGACTTTATTGCTGTTATTTCAGCAATATTCCCTGATTAATGTAGTGGTTGACTATAAATCTTTACACATTTTGCTTTTCTACCATTTGCCAACCAAGTGTGAGCACATTGAATGTGTCATGAACATTTTTTATGAAGATTTTTCAGGTTTCTTTTTTAAAGGTGCTGGGATATTTAAAGCTGATTTAACCAATCTAATTCTCTATCAATTAGTAGGCTTCCAGCCACTAACAACATAACTGCAGCTTGAAATAAGCCATATAGAAATGTATTATGTGACAAGAGGAGCAGGCCTACCTTCAGGGCTGATAGATTGATTCGTTGGCTCACTAGTTGATTCAAACTGGTGTTGAGACCGATGCTGCAGTTGCAGGCATCCTGCCCAGACATGCCCAAGTCTAGAGGAAGGAGAGGGGTGGATGGAAGGACCATCTCTCACTGTGGCTCCCACACTGGAGCAATGAACAGTCTCAGAAGTCCGCTGATTTCCCTCTGACTTGGCCAGAGTTAGGAGACTGCGCGGACAAGTCGGGCGCCACCTCTGGGAGGGCACAGGCAGACACCGTGTGAGATTGGCTCTAGGCAGGAAATGGGTGGCTCATGAAAACCGGGTAAGGTGAGTTGAGTTAAAGGGTGGGACTCTTTACAAAGGTGTGGGGAAGGAATGGAGAGACCAGAAAAATACCATGGCCCCCGGGGCTTGTAACAATGGGGACACAATTACCGCCTGTTTTTAATTTCTGGAAGTTACTGTAACAAATGACTACAAACAGGTGGCTTAAAATGACAGAAATGTTTTCTCTCATGGTTCTGGGGGCTAGAAGTTGGGGACTCACTCTGGATGTTCTCAGGGGGTTCGGTCTTTGTCTCTTCCAGACTCTGCTGGCTGTGGCAGTGCTCAACTTGAGGCCACGTGGCTCCAGTTCTGCCTCTGTGGTCGCATTGCCTCCTCTCTTCTGTCTGTCAGACCCCCCTCTGCCTCTCTCTTGTGAGGATATGTCATTGGATTTAGGGCCCAGTTGGATAATCCAAAGTTATCGCCGCTTCTCAAGATCCTTAACTTGATTACATCTGCAGACCCTTTTCCCAAATAAGTTAACGTTTTTGATCTGGGAAGGAGGATTTGGATGTCATTTGGCGGCTGCCATTCTGCCCACTGCATCACCCCAAGGCCTGCAGCAGGAGGGCAGGGAACACAGAGACAGAAAGAGCTGTGTGGAGTGGGCCTTCTGAGGGAGCCCCAGGCTCCTAGAGAGAGACAAGGCCAGCCCAGTGGGAGGAAGCCAGAGGAATCAATGCCACAGCCTCACACTCCTGTCTCCCTTTGATCTCCTACTGGAGTCCCACACTAGCCAAACCCAACCAGAACTTTTGATGTTTTCCACAAATGTCAGCCTCTCGGGGCCCAGAGTGAGGAAGAGAGAAGTGGATCTGGGAAGGGCAGAGGGAAGATACGGATGGAGCATGATGAAGACAGCATCTATAGGCTTCTATAGGAAAGATGAAGGGGGAATAGTTGCTCTGAGGCAACTAGCCATCCCCACCAAGTTCCCAACTCCCTGGACAACAGCCCACTGACTCTCTGACACTACCCACAGTTTGAAGTCAGAACAGGCTACGTTTAAGTAAGCAGTTACTGTCCTGTTTACAAAACAAGACACATTGGTTACAGAAAATTTGTAACTTAAGGAGGACATGAAGACAATACACGTTATCCACAATGCTTCTTTGTGGGGCTTCCCTCATAGTTAAGTTGGTAAAGAATCTGCCTGCAATGCAGGAGAAGCGGGTTTGATCCCTGGGTTGGGAAGATCCCCTGGAGAAGGAAATGGCAACCCACTCCAGTATTCTTGCCTGGAGAATCCCATGGATAGAAGAGTCTGGCAGGCTACAGTCCACGAGGTCGCAAGAGTCAGACATGACTTAATGACTAAACCACCACAATGCTGCTACACGGAGCTAACCATTGTGTGCACATTGGTAACTTCCAGTTACCACACTTCCAGTGTGTATATGCATATTTCTGTGTGCTTTCAACAAAATAAGGGGAATCTGTATGTGCTGTTTGTAATACAAGCTTTTTTCCACTTACAGATACATCATGAGAATTTCCCATTTACTTATATAATCTTAAAGAAGCAGTGTGGTTCAGTAGTATGTAACTATGTAGTATGTTCAGTGGCTGTGTAGTATTCCACGACATGGCCATGCTCTGCTTGTCGCCTGAGCTGGTGCTGGGCTGACCACTCAGCTTTGAGCTTCAGTGTCTTCCGTTCTCTCTCCTTCCGCCACCTTCCCCAGAACTGTTTCTTCAGAGATTCTCATGTACCCACATGACCTCCTGTCTGAGGAGCACCCCTCCAGTGGAACCCCTTAACCAGGTGCATAACAATGAATTTAGGGCCTCCCTGTATTATCTTCATACCTCTCCCTACCCTTGCCAACTTCTCTGTTAGCTGTACCTTGCAGAAGGCTTCCTTAGTAAAAATATTCTCAGCTTAACATTACCCACTTTGTGGGGTTTTGCAGCTGACAGAGTCTCAATGTCCCAAAAAAGTCAGTTTCAGGAATTTGGGGGCAAGGCAAGAAACCCATATCCCTCTGCTCTCGGTGAAATCCTAGACTTTTTAGGCTGAGGCCTGTCCCAAAGACCATTCCTTGAATTTAGGGAGCAATCTCATGCCTGAGGCCTGAGAGGCCAGGAGGTAAACGAGACTTCTCAGGTGCTCCCACAAGCAGACTTGGCATCTGTCTCCCGCCCTTTACAGACATCCCCCAGCCAAGGTGCAGCCTCCATCAGGACCAGCCACCTGTGTGCTGTCCCCAGAGGTGTCCACAGCCATCCAGTAAAGAGCTCAGGTTTCACGGCCTTTTCTTACCAGAAGGTTTGAACAAACTCAGGACCCTGCACAGCTGGGAGTCATTAACCTGGAATCAAAGGGCAGCATCAAGGGGATGCAGGGCCTCAAACCCAGTCTTTGGGAGTTGATGAATCAGCCTCAAGGCAGAGCTAAGGGGCCCCAGCTGGATGTCAACATATATCCTGAGCCATGGAGGGTGGGCTGAGGGGCATCCCAGCTGCTTCATCTTCAGGATGAACAGCTGAGGGTGCTTTACAGCGATGAAGTGGTTTTCCCTTGTCCATTGGTCCCTGGTCCTTCTGCTAGAGTCTTGGCCTAGAAACCTCACTGCGTTGGTCAAGAGAGGGCTGAGATAGACTCCTGGAAAAATCAGGGCTGGTCAGGGGGTCTCGGGCAGAATCAACACTTCAGGCCACCAGCCAAATTGCACTTTCTGTTTCCCAGGGCTTATAGGGGAGCCTATAAAGAATTCAGCTGACACATGTTTAAAAGACACTTGCTCTTTGGAAGAAACACTATAGCAAACCTAGATAGCATATTAAAAAGCAGAGACATCACTTTGCTGACAAAGGTCCATATAGTCAAAGCTACGGTTTTTTCCAGCAGTCATGTACGGATATGAAAGTTGGACCAAAAGGAAGGCTGAGCACTGAAGAATTGATGCTTTTGAACAGTGGTGCTGGAGAAAATTCTTGAGAATCCCTTGGACTGCAAGGAGATTAAAACAGCCAATGCTAAAGGAAATCAACCCTGAATATTCATTGGAAAAACTGATGCTGAAGCTCCAATACTTTGGCCACCTGATGTAAAGAGCTGACTCATTGGAAAAGACCCTGATGCTGGGAAAAATTGAGGGAGAAGGGGGTGACAGAGGATGAGATGATTGGATGGCAATCACTGACTCAGTGGACGTGAGTTTGAGCAAACTCTGGGAGATGATGAAGGACAGGGAAGCCTGGCATGCTACCATCCATGGGGTCACAAAGAGTTGGACAAGACTTAGCGATTGAACAAACAACAAAAAATGAAGAATTCAGCTGACACGTAAGTTCAACACATTCAGTTCAACCTGTCTGTGTTCTTAAGAAGACTAGGTGATTCTTGCCTTCACTGAAGTTACCTCAATGCTGGATTGGAGGGCCATTATAGTTCCATTTCCCCTTGGGAACACCCACAGAGGCCTCTCTCCTCAGGCAGGCAGGACTGCCCTCTGATTCCCTCTCCAGCCCCTCTCCTCTACTCCCCAAGGCTGTCCTGTCCTGGGATCTTTCCTGCAAACCCGGTCCCTCCCAGCCATGCTTAAAGTAATGTTCTCTCCACAGAGCCCAGCATGAGAGGAGACACCAACCGCCCCCTTCCTCCTTGCCAGCTCTGACCAGGCCTGAGCTCTGGAAGGGCTGCAGCAGCGGCCTCTGAGCCCCTTAGGTGGGAAAAGCTGGAAGGGCCAAGAATGTGCAGTTACCAGACTTCCTGCCTCGGGTGCCCTCTGATCTTCCGTAATTACAGCTTCTGGAAGTGGTTGGCTCCCCATCTAGAAAATGGAGATAATGAGCCCCAACATCTCGGGGCTATTGAAGGTGTAATTGATTCATGGTGGCGACACGCTTGGGAATCCTGGCCTGGAATCCAGCGGAGGCTGCTGTCAACAAGGTAAGGGCACCCGAAGCAGCGTGGGGGTGGCCTCCCTTAGCCTCAAGTTCTCAGCCCCAGATTCATCAGACTGTTCCTAAGTGTTCTGCTACCAGAACCCTCTGTGGGGCCAGGATGGTCTGTTCCTTCCCCCTGACCTGGAGTGCCCTACCCCTAATTCCTAGTCTAGTTAATTCGAATCATACTTTGCTGAAACCCCACCTTCTTTCAGGCCTTACTGTTTCTACCATGAGCCCTATTTGATTCCATTTCTGTGAAGTCCTGTAGATCAAATGCTTCTCAGGCTCTGCAGTACATGAGCTCTTGTCAAAATGCAGATCCTGATCCAGAAGGCCTGGGGTGAGGCCTGAGAGTCAGCATTTGTAGGAGCAGTAGGACAATGCTGATGCTGGTCTGAATGATACACTTTAAGGGCCAAGCCATGGATCTTACACCCTCTACCAGAGGATATCTTTTTAGTTGCATAGGCCTTTATTTTTTTTTTTCCAAATGAGACCACTATTTCTTTAATTCAAACATATTAGTTCAAATCTTACAACCTTTACTCTTAAAGTCAATCATTTAGTCTGTTTGATAAATACAAAATTATGAAACTAAGTGATGTGGATGACAGTGTGTAGTCTTTGTCACTTTTGGCCTCCAAATTTGTTTCTGTATTTTGTTGAGAAAACCTTGATACATGCAAATAGTTAGAAATGGTTAAAAAAATTTTAAGTAATGACTTATTTGGAAATTTTAGGATATTCTTCATAGTATGTAATCTTGTTAAGAAATTGTTCTCCTTTACAATCACTACACTAGGAAGATTTAGTCCAAGTTCTCCACAAAAGCATTTAATTTGGCAGCACAAGTTAATCCTTTGCTGAGTACAATGTGTGAAAATTTAGTCTGTAATAATTTTCAGCAAATCTGTTGTTTTATTACTATTTTAAAGTGTAGTTTTAAAACTGAAATTCAAATCAAGGAAATTGGAGAAGCCTGGAGCAGGTTTCCCAACCTCGGCCCTATTGCTGTTTTGGGACGGATGAGCCTTTGTTGTTGGGGGGACGCTGTTCTGTGCCACGTAGGATGGTTGTCAGCCTCCCTACCCTCTGCTCTCGTGGCTCAGATGGTAAGCAATCTGTCTACAATGTGGGAGACCCGGGTTCAGTCCCTGGGTAGGGAAGATCTCCCGGAGAAGGGAATGTTCTCCAGGGGAGTTCTTGCCTGGAGAATCACATGGACAGCGGAGCCTGGTGGGCTACAATCCATGGGGTCACAAAGGGTCAAACACGACTGAGGAATTATCTTTCTATCTATGTATCTGTCTTCTACCCAATAGATGTCAGCACCACCTCCCCATGTGCCGCCCTCCCACCCCCCCCCACCCCGCCTCGCCCAAAGTTGTGAGACTCAAAGAAATGTCTCCTGACAGTGCCAAATGGCAAAATTGTGCCAAAGGGCAAAAATCATTCCAGCCTTTGAGATCCATGGCCCTGGAGGCACTAGGAAACAATTTGAAAACTCACAGGTCTGTAGCCTCCATTTGGCACTTTGCCCACCTGCCTTATGTTGTTAGGAGGCCCCCTGTGGCAACTCTAGCCGCTGTAAACTGCTTGCCAGCAGGACCATGAAGGAAACTGCAGCAAACTGTGAGCCATGACTTGCTTCCTGGGGATGATTGACAAATGTTTGTTTATTGACAGAGCTGTATGTATAGGCCCTCATGTAGATATTTAGTGAGAAATCTGAGATAAGGAAAGTGAACAAGTTTTGAAAGCATGAACATATTATAAAATAAATGTAAGAGTCTAAGTGCATTTATTTACTCCAACATCTCATCCGCCTACCCCCTTCTCCACAAAATAGGAGCAATGAAAAATTCTTACTTCTTCCCTAAGATTTTCTTGATTCTTATGGAGTGGTTTTACCTCTACAACTGAATAACTGTGAGGCTTTTAGAACATTTCTTAATCGCTTTGTATCTTACTTTGTTCATCTGTAAACTAAAAATGATGACATTCATTTCATAAGATCCTCTTTTGGGGATCAAATGAGATAATATAGGTAAAGTACTGAACCACCTGAAGAAGTCACAAAAGAAATACCTAGTAAATGTCAGTTGTTGGTTCTGCCTTTGGCATGCCTTTTTTTTTTTTTTTTTTTTTGAGTGCTGAAGAATTGATGCTTTTGAACTGTGGTGTTGGAGAAGACTCTTGAGAGTCCCTTGGACTGCAGGGAGATCCAACCAGTCCATCCTAAAGGAAATCAGTCCTGAATATTCATTGGAAGGACTGATGCTGAAGCTGAAACTCCAGTACTTTGGCCACCTGATGCGAAAAGCTGACTCATTTGAAGAGACGCTGATGCTGGGAAAGATTGAGGGCAGGAGGAGAAGGGGACGACAGAGGGTGGAATGGTCGGATGGCATCACTGACTCAGTGGACATGAGTTTGAGTAAAGTCCGGGAGTTGGTGATGGACAGGGAGGCCTGGCGTGCTGCAGTCCATGGGGTCGCAAAGAGTCAGACAATACTGAGTAACTGAGCTGAGCTGAAAATTGCTTTGTAATGTTGTGTTTCTGCTATACAACTTGAATCAGCTATAGGTATACATCTATGCCCTCTGTCTTGAGTCTCCCTCCCACACCCGTCCCACTCCTCTCGGTAACAGCAGAGCACTGAGCTAAGCTCCCTGTGCGATACCGCAGCTTCCCACCAGCCGGCTGTTTCACACGTGAGTGTATATGTGTCAGTTCTACTGTCCCAATTTGTCCCACCCTCTCCTTCCCCAGCTGTGTCCCCAAGTCTGTTCTCTTCATCTGTGTCTCTATTCCTGCCCTGCAGGTAAGGTCATCAGTGCCATTTTTCTAGATTCCATATACATGTGTTAATATGTGTTTGTTTTGCTCTTTCTGACTTCACTCTGCATGAGAGACTCTAGGTTCATCAACATTTGGTGTATCTTTAAGTATTCTTTCTCTGAAGAAGAGAGGTGGCAAAGACAACATGAAACAGCAGATAAGCTAAATGTCTTCTCCATTCAGCTTTAGAAAGCGTCTTTCACTAACTTCACTTCTGCTTATATACACACATTCCCCTACTCACCCAGCCCCTCCTCTTCATTCTGCGTCCAGAAAGGAAGTTATCTTCCCCTACCTTTACACACACTGTCTCTAGAATTGCCATCATCCTCTCAACCACACAAACCAGGGAGCCATCCCTTCTCTTATTGATAAGCTCTCCAAGTTCTACTAATTTCAATTCCGAAAGGTGAATTGCCACCTCTGGAGTGTGTTAGTCACTCAGTTGTGTCCGAGTCTTTGTGACCCCATGGACTATAGCCTACCAGGCTCCTCTGTCCATGGAGTTCTCCAGGCAAGAATACTGGAGTAGGTTGCCATTCCCTTCTAGAGTCTTGCTTTAGCTCAACCCTTCATCCGACCTACTCGAACTATTGCTGAGGATCTCGTTTTTTTCCCATGTCCAGTAGTGGTCCCTTTGAAACCCTACTCCACTGTGTTTCTAACCTGACCTCCCTGCTCAACACCATTCAGTGATTAATCACAGCTTAGAAAGACCAGGTTCAAGTGCCCAGACATGATACACAAAGTCCTAGCCTAGCCTCAGCTCTCAGCCTCATCTTCCTCCCCTTAATAGATCCCACATGCTGCAACTAAGGGTTTGCATGCTACAGCTGAAAGATCCCACATGCTGCAACTAAAGATGCTGCAACAAAGATAGAAGATCCTTCATGCTACAGTTAAGATCCAGTGCAACCAAATAAATAGTTTTTAAGAAATGTTAAAAAAAAAACCCAAACATGAAAAGAATAGAGAAAAAAGAAAACAGATAATCTGGTTCTTCCCATGCAGTTTCTGTATGTCCTGTCATCATCACACGTGCCACCCCTCAGTGGCAGAACCTTAGAATGCTGCCTTCTCAGTCATTTTTCTATCCTAAGTAAGCACACGGCTGTTCATCAGGGTGGAGACATTTTCCTAGAAGCAGCCTGATTACAGAGTGACCTTCACCACCTCATTCCACCACAGCAGTTGGTCTTGTTTCATTTCTTCTGTGGACCAGCTGACTGATGCCATAGACTGAACCAGATTGCTGGACCAGCACAGTAGAAAGGCTTCTGGTGGAAGGACATGGCAAATGAGGTAAAGGTTCCGAAAAGTGTTCAATAAAAATATCTGTGCCATGATGGAGCACAGTGCTCTGTCCTTATGTGGAACCAGAAGGCTTCCTAAGCCTCAGGTGAACATGTTTGCTGGACTGCAGTCATCCTCATGGATTAAAAGCATTTCTAAATGAAAAACAAAAAAACGAGCTTTCTGGACTGCCATAGGTAACGTGCCCTTTGGGGCTAATGTTGCCCAGACCTAGGTGTGAGCTGGTGAGAGTAGTGTGGGTGTGAACACATTGCCTGGGACACCTTGAGAATGTGTGGCAGTGTTTTCTTAGCGTCACCCCATCCTGGCTCTGTTAGTGCTAGTAGGTACAAAGTGGCTCTTCTGTGGGGCCAGCTTGACAAAGCTTTCTGAAAACATCCCCATCCCAGTGCTCAGGAAAGGAGTCAGAGAGTGAGGCCAGGAAGAGAAGAAAGGAAGAGGGTCAGGACCGAGGAGCCCACGGAGCAGGAGTGAGGGGCCTGGGCAGGGCTCCACGCAGCTTGCACTAGTTCCTGTAACTGCCGATTCCTGCCTTGAGATGCAATGTTGTCTGCTGGAGGGAACGCACACGTATGGCTCAGCCTTTGTGAGAGAGGAGAGGAGACTTATGAAGAAACTGACCCTTCTTACAGTAAAACTGGCCCTTCAGTGGCCTGAGGACTCTCAGGTGTATCAGATAACATCCCTCCTACAAACCAGTCCTTCCCTGCGTGACAGGAAGTCAGGGACAGGCAGAAGTAAATCCCTACAGTCATCTCCTTCCATGCACTGGTTGGCACTCACAACACCCTACTTCCTGCCTGAGAGGAGAGAATTATGAGTCCAACAAGTGGGAGTCTCCTGCCAGTGCCCCTGGGGCCTGGACAGTGAGCACGAGCTGGGCAGAGGGCTGTGCAGGCTGATTGAGCTGCTGTCTCTGAACCTCCCGTGGCCTGCAGCGCCATCTGTGTGAGTGCCTGGGAGCCGGGGAATGGCAGCAGCAAGTCTTTATTTCCATCATTATTGTTCTTCTCCTTGCCACTTGTCCCCACCCCAGTGCTGACCTTAAAATGGGGCAAGTTTTACATTTGGGTCTGTGGAAGATCTGGCTAAAATGTACACAGCCGCCTTCTAACTTTGCGCTCGGCTCCCTAAACACAAGGGTTATCTTCCGATTCATTCACTGTCTTTAACTTTGTTTCTGATCTCCTCTAAATGTCTTTCTGGTGACTAATAGGCTATAAAGGCACATTGAAAAAGTTGAAGAGAATTGAAATATGAAGAAATATTTTGAGGCTGATGAAGCTTCCTTTTGGATAAATCTACCATTTACTGTAGGCTACTAAAAATATATTTTGAAAGGGAGATATTAAGCCAGGTCCTGCTTGGGACATTACCCTTAGTTTCTCTTTGAGGAGAAATTCAAGAGCAGAGTGGAAGGAGCACCTTTATTTTCACTGCTGGAGTTTCAGTTCAGTTCAGTTGCTTAGTCGTGTCCGACTCTTTGTGACCCCATGGACTGCAGCACGCCAGGCTTCCCTGTCAATCACCAACTCCCGGAGCTTATTCAAACTCATGTCTCCTCAAACTCATGTCCATCGAGTTGATGATTCCATCCAACCATCCCATCCTCTGTCATCCCCTTCTCCTCCTGTCTTCAATCTTTCCCAGCATCAGGGGCTTTTCTAATGGTGGTAGCTAGCTCTTTAGCCGATCACTTGACAGGATGCCACAAAAGGAAGAATAATCAGTGCAAAAGAGCAATGAGTAGGGTCCTCTGCTAGCAGGCTCTGTGAGAAACCTTGAGAGAAATGGGAAATGTCTGAGCCTATGGAACTCCTGGCTTTGCTCCTCCTGCTGCTGTGGCCCTGAAGAGACAGCCGTTAGCCAAGGATGCGAGGGGGTATTTCGGAGAATTCTCTGCAATCTTTTGGCATTCCCCATTCTCAACTTACCTCTGGCTTCCCAAGGATGCAATGGTTGATGTCCACAAAAAAGCAGGTGGAACGAGCTTCTAAAAGGTCCAGTTACCAGGATGGTAATTTGGGTTTCCCAGGAGACAGACTGTGGGATGGAGATTTGTGTGCAGGTGGATTGTTGGAGTGTGCTCTCAGGAACAACACTGTGAGGGAAACAGAATGGATAGGAGAACTGTAATGTAATGAACTGTGATGGGAGGTCTCTTCTCTGAAGCTAGGAAGACCCTCTGGGGTTGTCTCAAAGCAGGGGGCCAGGCCTTTGGACCCTCATGTCAACTAGATCCCAGCCGACCAGAAAGGGGTATACACTTGGGTGAGGTAGCTTCCTTCAGCCAAAGGCAGTTCTTGGGAAGAGGCTCAACTGAAAGCTGAGCCACTGGCAAACAGCTCTCCTCCAGTAGCTGCAGGAATAAGTGCCTCATTGCTGAAGAAGGACTCCAGGCCATGCACCACAGCATCCAGCACAGTCCACCCCTTGTGAGTTCAGTATGCCTTTCAGAATCATCAGTTTATCCCACTGGAAACACACGCTCTACTCTCCTCAGGTGGAGGAAACATCCTCCTTAAGTTTCCTTTGGGGAGCTTAAAATAATGTTAGTGATACAAACCCCAGCTCCCACTGCTGTCTTAATACAACTGATGCCCACCATCTCTTACCCATTCTTGACTTTCTTCAACCTCAGCTAGCACCGCTGCTAGTCTCTGTGGCTACCCTGTTGGGGGAATCAGGAATCATCCCTGAGGTTTCTGAGTGCTTGGTTACCATGCACTCCTCAGGCCAGAGTTGCTGCACTTATTGATTTACCATCACAATTGGACCGAGGACTAGGAAACAGAAAACAGATTTACAGACCTAGAGAAC
The DNA here is from genome assembly GCF_023699985.2 of Odocoileus virginianus. Taxonomy (NCBI): domain Eukaryota; kingdom Metazoa; phylum Chordata; class Mammalia; order Artiodactyla; family Cervidae; genus Odocoileus; species Odocoileus virginianus. Next base: position 38,474,829 of record NC_069686.1, on the reverse strand, counting down.
AGCCTTGTGATTGCCAGGTTTGGGGCGGGGGCGGTGGTTGGTGAGGAAGGGAAAGGAAGTTTTGGGAGTCTGGAATTAGCAGATGCAAACTATTAAGTACATGATGAATGAACAACAAAGTCCTACTGTATAGCTCAGGGAGCTATATTTGATATCCTGTGATAATAATGGAAAAGAATATGAAAAAGTATATACATATACATATATATGGGCTTCCCTGATGGCTTAGTGATAAAAAAAAAAATTCACCTGCTAATACAAGAGACATGGGAAACACAGGTTTGATCCCTGGGTCAGGAAGATTTCCTGGAGGAAGAAATGGCAACCCACTCCATTATTCTTGCCTAGGAAATCCCATGGACAGAAGGCAGGCTACAGTCCATGGACTCGCAAAGAGTCAGACACGACTTAGTTACTGAAAAACAACAACATATATGTGTGTGTGTGTGTGTATGTGTGTGTGTAACTAAATCACTTTCCTATACAGCAGAAATTCACCCAACATTGCATTAACTATACTTCAGTAAAATTTTTAAAAATGGGCAGGAGGAGTATCAGGAGACACCCAGTGGATTATCTGGGTGCCAAATATAACCTACTTTGTCCCATTGTGTAAAAGCAGTCTATTTACTCCTGCTGATGAGGAGGAAGTACTCTCCTACCAAGAGAGTAACACCTCTGCTTGTCTGCTGTCCTCTTTGCTCAAGGAGCCCGAGCGAACAGGTGGCAGTCATAGCTTAAAGCTGAGTGGGACTTCTTCTGTGATTCCTGGTGGAAGAGTTTCCCCCTCTGGGAATCAGGACCCCCAACCTGCTGAGATTTGCAGGAGCTATAAGCACAACCATCCTCTCCCATCCTTCCCCCTGCCCCTTGACTCCTGGACGTATGAATTCTACCTACTGGGGATACAATCCTTCATAATGGTCATTATTTTAGGGTGCATCCTGGATCCTAGAAGATGGCACCTCGGTTTTGTCATCCTATTATTCAATCAGGTTGGCGAATCCTGGGTGGAATGGTATAGAATCATGGTCATGTGTCCACAGCATGCCTCCCTGGTTGTGAAATGAATCTCTTGGTCTTTTGTGTTACTATGCAGGATTCTGTGTTAATGGATGAAACATTCTGGAAGCCCTTGGACAGTGATGTTGGAAAGGAAAATCGAAACCTATGACACGTGTCCATTCCAGTCAAGAGGAAGCACTGACCCTTGCAGAATGGGAGGAGTCCAATGTACCTAGCTTACCAGCGATTGATTGATTGGTCCCACTTTATGGGGAATTCAGCATTGTTCCTGTTGCCAGTCCGTTAGACATTCAGCAGTGGCGGTAACTAGACTAGCCTTGGTGAGTAAGAATATAGATTACCTATTGTATTTTTTCTTGTTACCTAATCAGCTTTGGGGGTTGTTTATATTAGTTTTATTGTTTTTAGTTCATTAATTTCTCCTTAAATTTTTATTAATTCCTTTTTCTTGCTTTGCTTTTTTTAATCTTGCTATTTTGTCATGACGGTTTTTTCTTTTCTTTTTTTTTGCTGATCTCCCTGGCCATGCTTCTTTTTCAGTCAGCATTCTCTCTTGAATGGCTTGTCACAGAAAGATCTTGGATCAGGTATCAGCCCAAAACTGCAGAGTCTACTGCCCCAAAGGTTCAGAATGTCTTCCCATCTTCCCTTCTTTCCTTCCCCTCCTAATGGATATTCATTTCTGGCTGTATGTCTTCATCTTGCTATAATTCAGGAGACTAAGCCGTTGTCATTAAGTTATTAAGGTACCTTGCTAGGATAAGAGACCTGTTGTACTTTTTGTGATTTGTATCTGTGTGTTTTTCCTTGGTATCCTTGACTCTGCCCTTGGCTTAAAAGGATAGTAATAGAGAATATAATCTTGGACATTAGGGTCCAAGGAGTAGCTTCTCATGGATACCAACACATGGACCAGGGACTGGTCTGGATTGTCCTGTTGTTGTCCAGAAACTGTTCGAGTTTCTGCAGTTCAGCTAGGGAGGGGGTTTCCATCAACCTGCCTAAGCCTCAGTTCCCTGTCTCTGTAAAAGGTCCTGGCTGGTGCACTGTGTGAACTGGATGAAAAACCTTCCAGTAACATTTGGCACATAGTACTTGCTCAATAAGTGTTTGTTGAAAGGACATTATTGTAGTAACAGGCTCCCTACATGACTCTCAAGTCTTTCCGAGGGCAGTTAGTCATCTTAGTCACTTCATCTTCCACCCGAACATTGAATATACACAATAAGTGCTTGTTCAGGCTAACTGACTAATGTCTATGGGGGAAAATCTGGTATCCCTGAAAAGTGCCCAGATGTGAATTTTATAATGCAGCCCTGTGCATGGGTGTAGTTAGCAGGAGGTATCTTACTCAAATACAACCCGAATACAGCAGCACTTAATGATGGTGCCACTTATTGGGAATCCCACCACAGGCTCATTTGGCCTGGCCAGCCCAGGTAGGTTTGCCTATAAGGCCAAAAGTGTGCAAGATGCAGTTTTATTTTTAATTGCCAAAACTTTGAAGTAACCAAGTTGTCCTTCAGTAGGTGAATGAACAAACTGTACAGCCAGGTAATGAAATATTATTCAGCACTAAAAGGAAATGAGCTATCAAGCCACGAGGAGACATGAAGGAAGCAAATGTATATTACTTAGTAAAGAAAGCCGAACTGGAAAGGCTACATAGTGCATGACTCCAACTATACTGACATTCTGGAAAAGACAAAACTATAGAGACAATAAAAAGATCAGAGGCCACCAGCGCATAGCTGGGAGAGAGAAATGTATAGGCAGAGGACAGAGGATTTTTCAGGCAGGGAATCTATCCTGTATGACACTCCAATGGTGAATACACGTCATTACACTTTTGTCTAGTCCACACAATGTACAATACCAAGAGTGAACCCTAATGTAAATGGTGGCTTGCATTGTATCAGTGTAGCTTCATCTACTGTAACAAATGTACCAACTTGATATGGGCTGTCAGTAGTGAGGGAGATTATGCAAGTGTGGAGACAGGTTGTATATGGGAACTTTCTACACATTCTATTCAATTTTTCTGTGAACCTAAAATTGAGTTAAGAAAAGAGGAGGGGAAAGTCGGTTGGATGAATGAGTGATGGATTTATGTCATGGGGCTGCCATGAGGGCAGTGCATCTAGGGAGTTAAGGAAAGTGAAAGACTCTGTGATGGGCCTGTCTCCTCCAGTCTTTGCTTGCAAAGGATCAACTCAGAAAAAATAAAAAATGATTACAGCCACATAATTTTCTAATCATTCAAAATGAAAATAGTTCCTTTTGACTCTGATAAATAAAAAGTCTACTTTTACAACCTGGGTGGTCTATTTTATTGAAAAGAAAAATGTCATTGGTACTAACTTTACTTTGTAAGTTTAGTTATGTGATCGTGTGCTTCCCAGGTGGGGCAGTGGTAAAGAATCTGCCTGCAGTGCAGGAGACATATGTTCAAGCCCTGGGTCAGGAAGATCCCCTGAGGAAGAAGTGGCAACCCACTCCAGTGTTCCTGCCTGGGAAAACCCATGGACAGAGGAGTCTGATGGGCTACAGTCCATAGGGTTGCAAAGAGTCAGGCACAATGAACTGAGTGACTGAACATGCATGCATATCTGATCATGTTTAGAAAGCAACAACATGAAGCCAGGTATCTAATTTTTCATTCTGAAGTCAGGGGATTGACTCTTGAAGCTCAGTAGATCACTGTCAGCTCAGTTGACCTGTCCTTGCATTTTCACACAACTTGGGGAGGCCAAATCCCAGGTACTAAGCGGTAATGTGGTTAAAGTGGTATTTAATAAAGATTAAATATGTGGTATTTTATAAAGATTCGTATGTTAGCTGTGACAAGAATAGATTCCACCAGGGGACAGACAGAGCCAGAGAAACCTATTGCCTGATGTTACCACAACAGTTGGGAGGTGTCAACTGAAAAAAAAAAAAAAAAAGCATAACCTAAAAGTTAAGAATTTTTTTTTTTTTTTTTAATTTTGGTTGTGCTGGGTCTTCGTTGTAGTGCATGGGCTTAGTTGTCCCAAGGCATATGGGATCTTAGTTTCCCAACTAGGGACTGACCCTGCGTCCCCTGCATTGGAAGGCAGATTCTTTTTTTTTTTTACTTAATTTAATTGGAGGCTAATCACAATATTGTGGTGGTGTTTGCCATACATCAGCATGACTCAGTCACAGGTGTACTTGTTTCCCCCCATCATGAGCCCCCCACCCCACCCCTCTGGGTTGTCCCAGAGCACCAGCTTTGAGTGCCGTGCTTCATGCATTGAACTTGCATTGATGATCAGTTTTACAGATGGTAATATACAAATTTGAATGCTATTCTCTCAAATCATCCTACCATTGGGAAGGCGGATTCTTAAGCACTGGACCACCAGGAAAGTCCCCAAAGTTAAAAGTTATGTTTTATTTGGCAGATAAAACTGAGGACTTACGTCCAGGAGGCAACCTCTCAGATCACTCTGAGAGACTGCTCCAAGAGGCAAGGGAAGAACTAGGTTATATAGGAGTTTTGCAACAAAGACCAGGTAGTCAGAACACTGAAAGGTTACTGTTAATTAAAGAAAACCAGACATCTCAAGTTAATAAGTTTAGCACTTTTCTGTGTATGTAAGATACAAATGACTGGGCTCATCGAAATCATTCGTTTGATAAGTGCCTCAGCAATCTGAAGCCGGTATCTTGTGCTTTCTCATCCGGAATCTCCTCAGGGTTAACTTGTAATGTGATGGCTTGACGCAACACCCGTTGTTTGCTGATATGGCAGACAAAAATTTTTCACTGTGAAAGTTGCTCAGTCATGTCCGACTCTTTGTGACCCCATGGACTGTACAATCCATGGGGTTCTCCAGGCCAGAATACTGGGGTGGGTAGCCGCAGAGGCAATAAGGACCCAAACTCTGGTGAGAGCCATGGGATTATAGAAAGGAGTGTGAGGTGGCAAGAGTGCATGAAATGTCAAGGGCACGAGGAGGAGCAGAAGTTGGGCACTGGGTGGTCACGTGGCCTTGTCTCTTGGCAGATGCACAGGGTAGGGCCTAAAATGAAGGCCTGAAATTGTGTGCTACCTTGACAGCTGGTTTTGGGTTTCCCTGGTGGCTCAGCTGGTAAAGAATCCTCCTGCAATGCAGGAGACCTGGTTTCGATCCCTGGGTTGGGAAGATACCCTAGAGAAGGGAACAGTTTCCCTCTCCAGTATTCTGGCCTTGAGAATTCCATGGACTATTCCATGGGATCACAAAGAGTCAGACATGACTGTGATCTTGCTCATTACATTATAAGTAATATTGACAACTGGTCAAATCCAAAGAGCCTCAAATGGTCTAACAGCAAGCCCCTATCCCCACTTGGCTCCCACAGATGAGATCCTCCAGCCAAACAACCCTCCTCATCAAAGGGACGCGGCACTACTCCTGCTTATCCCTAGAGGTAGATTCCAGTTTCCCAACCAGCCCACAGAATCTTTCAAACAAGCCGATCATATCTTTCCATGGGAAGCAGGGATCACTCCTACCCTCCTTTTTTTTTAATTTATTTTTAATCAGAAGATAATTGCTTTATAATGTTGTGTTGGTTTCTGCCACACAGCACTGTGAATCAGCTCTAAGTATACCAATACCACCTCCCTCTTGAGCTTCCCTCACAATGCCCCCCATCCCACCCCTCTAGGTCATCACAGGGCACCAGGCTGAGCTCCTTGCACCCCCACCCTCTTGATACTAAAAACCTGCCTCCCACAGCCCCTGGTTGTTCACTCTGTTCCCAAGTGCAACCCTCCTGTGACTTCGCATGACGTGAGTGTCTTCCTTCCCTGGGCTGTGAGCATGTTTGAGCATAGGTGGCTGTGAGTACATGTGAATGTATATGACCAGTGCTGGGCGCCCTTTGTTCAGCCATTCCCTGGCCCTAGGGCAGGAATCTCTCCCTCACCAGTGAGGTGAATCACCTCTTGGTGACTCAAAGAGGATGCAACACAGTGAAGGTGAGGCAGAGTTCAGTTCCACACGTAGAGACAGAAAATTTCAAAGCCGGATAAACCTGTCTTACCCTCCAAATAAGGAAACAGATCTAGAGGCCAGGGTTCTTGACTGTTTGTGCCTTTCCCACATCTCAGTAAGGATCTGAAAGGCAAGGGTAGGGGAGCGATATTGTATGAAAAAGTAAGGTTCTGAAGGGTGTTCTCTTCCTCCAGAGTGGATTTACTCTTGCTTCTGGAAAACAGAATCAGGCTATTTGCCTTAATCCAGACTTAGGGTGCCCTGATCTGAGTTGGAATTCAATCTTGCTGTTGACAGAGCTGTTTCTGGTTCTTTGTTACATCTAGGTGCAGCCCTTCACGATCACAACTGTGAGCCCAAGGCCCCTTCTCCTTGGGGAACCCCCAGTTCCAGTTTTCATTTTCTCAACCGTGTGAGACTTTACTCAACTTCTCTGTCTCTTAGGCATCCCTTTCCTTTTTCCTCAGAGCCCTAGAAGCGTTTGTTTGGGGTTCCCACCGCACCCCCCGCCCCCAGCTTTACTGAGGTACAATTGATTAGCAATCACTTTCTGATTATATCCTCAGCGTCTCAGCCCCACTTCTCCTGTGAATCAGCAACTTCCTGGAGAGGAGAAATAGCCCCAACCTTTGTCTCGCCCAGATGCATTTCCTTTCTCTCTCGGACCCTACCCCTAATTTCTGCTGCTGTGGATCTCTCTCTCCCTCTTTTAAAATAGACTTCATTTTTCATTTTTATTTTTTTGGCTGTGCCTCAGTACATATGGAATCTTAGTTCCCCAACCAGGGATCTAACCCTGGTCCCCTGCATTGGAAGTGAAACAGGAGGAAAGAGGGCAGAGAATAACCTTTGATAGAATGACCTAGTCCTAGGACACAACATAAACTGATTAGAATCAAACGGGTCCAAGATGGCAGACAAGTCAACTTCAACTAGACCGTGATCCTCTGTATATGCTCATTGTAACACATCAGCTAGCTGGATGACCCACCCAGAGGCACTGTGACAGTTCCAAGGCTAACCATCAAAGACCAAAAAGTGAGTGGTTTTTGGAAATCTCTGCCCCCTTCCTCAAAATGGTTGGAATAATCCTCCCACTCATTAGCCTATGAAATTACCTAGCCCATAAAAAAAGCTAACCACACCACATTTCAAGGTCATACTCACCCTCTGCAACAGCCCACACACTCCATGGAGTGTGTTTCTCTCTGAATAAATCTACTTCTTACCTATCACTTAGTCTGTCACTGAATTCTTTCTGTGATGAAACATCAAGAACCTGAGTTTTATTAGGTCCTGAAACCAGGTCTGTGATCTCAGTTGGAAGACCATGGGTTTTGGCTGGGTTCGAGTTCCAGCCTCCTGGGTTTGAGTCCCAACACATGAGTTCATATCCCAATCTGAGGAAAATGGTTTCAGACACATGGTGTCTTAACCACTGGACCACCAGGGAAGTCCCACTATGGTAATTCTCTGATGACTTCAAACAGATCGCTCTTTAAATATCCAGCTCTTCTAGTTGTGTTCGTGAAAAGTTGCGTGTTAGTTGCTTAGTCATGTCTGACTCTTTGCGACCCCATGGACTGTAGCCTGCCAGGCTTCTCTGTCCATGGAATTCTCCAGCTAAGAATACTGGAATGGGTTGCCATTCCCTTCTCCAGGGGATCTTCCCAACCCAGGGGTCGAACCCAGGTCTCCTGCATGGCAGGCAGATTCTTTACCATCTGAGCCACCAGGGAATCCACCCAATGGAAAGTTGGTCCATCGTAAATTGACTGTTATAGTTAGAGTGAAAATCCAGTTAACAATGCATTCACTGAATGTCTAGTATTTGCTCAACATTGTGGAGCTTCAGTGTATAAAAGAGAAATAACAGACTTGTTCTCTGCCCTTCATTCATGTGAAGAGACAACACATGTAGTGACTGCGTGGTACAGAAAGAGTACACTATTAGGAGAGAAGGGAGGCACTAGAGTGAGCTATAATAATTCAAGGAACTCTCCTTGGTTCCTAAACTCCTACACCAGAACAGCACCAAAGTCTCTCTGTTGATCAGTAGACGTGTGCAAAGCCTGCTTTTAGAAAGAGACTGAGTCTGGATTGGGGCGCATGTGGCCAGAGCGTGCCTGGTCTCAAGATTGCTTTGGCCAATCCATTGCCTCATAGTACGTGGTGCCCTGTGGGCAAGTTCCATGCAGGGAGATGCTTCAGCATTCTGTAGCTGCTTTCCTTTTCTCTTTGAGTGTTTCTCATTTTCCTTTCCTCCCTTTGAATCAAAACTAAATTGAAATCCTTCTATTGAAATGGGCAAGAGAATTTGCCTACAAAGACCTGTCATTGTCATTCTGCATCATCTCACTTAATATTCACCCTTGAGGCAGGAATTATTTTCCCATCTGGCAATTTTAAAAGGTAAACATTGAGGTTCAAAAAGATTAAGTCACAGCATTGGTAAGAGGTAAATATTTACCTTCTCCACCACACCCAGGTTATGCCCTTTGCCAAAAGTCTTCTCAAACAAAAGGTGCTTTTCTTTTTGTCTTTTCTTAGTCTCTCAATTCCCCCTAGTAATCACCTTTCTAGAAGGTCTAATGCCCAGATATATTGGGAGATGATTTTCAATAAGCTTTCCTGGTCTCTGTATGAACTCAGTTAGCTTACAAATTTCCCTAAGACAAAAGTACCTTTTATTTTGGTTGATGTCAGAGAATCAAAAGAGCATAAATGTTGTAAATGGTTTTGTTGAGAACAAACTGCTGTCTTTTCCATTGGGAAAACAAAAAAAAAACAGAACCACCTACACCACCACTTAAGTTTGCAGCTTTATTCCCTTAGGCCTGAGAGACAGTTAAGGGGTATGTTCTGTCCTGTCTAGAGGAGGTCTAGGAACATCATGGGCAGGTTGGGAAAATGAACCAAAACTTCAAGCAGAATTCTCTAGATGGTTACGTGAACTCTTCTGCTGACTATCCATTTCATTCAACTCCTGTCACCCCCTCACCTCCATGTGGGGTTTTTGGCTCATCCCACTGACCCCTTCACTCACAGATAAGCCTGTTGCTCATCTCCAGGCTGAGAGGAACAAAGGGTTCACGGCAGGAAGGCTCAGCACATCTGCTATTTGAGAAAGATCCCTCGATAAGCTGCTTCCTTGGCTTTCTACAAAGCAGCAGGTAGTGACCAGCCAGAGTAACTTCTGAGGAGGGTCAGAAGAAAATGTCAGATGTGGTTGCAGCTTGGGAGAAGGGATGGATCGTGGGGAAGATAAGGAGAGATAAGAACAAGGACATGCAGAGTAGGGAGAGTGGGCAGGCCCTTTGAAACCTAGCCACTATTTTCATTCTTCAGTAATGACTCTTTCCTTTGAAATGATATCAAGTGAATCCACTGTCATGTGGGCAAAAGGCTGAATGAAACCAAGAATTTCTGCCCACTGTCTAGTCAAGTCTGCTGCTGAGGAAGCCAGACAGAGCCCAGTTCAGCCACACACAGCTCAGAAAAAGTAATCCCCTGTTAATTCAACCCTGTTAAGGCTTGAATTGTGTCCCCACAAAATTTGAAGTCCTAACCACTCCCAATACCTTACAAAGTAACCTTATGTAGTAACAGGGTTTTTACAGAGGTAATCAAGTTAAAAGGAGCTCATTAAAGTGGGCTCTAATCTGATATGACTGATGTCCTTATAAAAAGGGGGAATTTGGAGACAGACACACGGGGAGGATGCCATGTGAGGATGAAGGCAGAGATTGGGGTGATGCTTCTACAAGCCAGGGAATACCAAAGATTGCCAGTGAAAGGCCAGAAACTGGGAAAAGGCATGAGACAGATTCTTCTTCACAGCCATTAGAAGGAACTGATCTTGCTGACACCTTGATCTCCAACTTCTAGCCTCCAAATTTGTGAAACAAAACATTTCTGTTGTTTAAGCTACCTAATTTGTGGTATTTTGTTACAGCAACTCTAGCAAACTATCCCATCTGGTGTCCTTCTCAAATATATTTCCCTAGATGATTGCAATCATTTCCTATCAATCAGGAAGCTGAGAAACTGAAGAAATATGAAAGGATAAAAAGATCAAACTATGGACAATGTAGTCAATCTTTTGTAAACAAAATCCCAGGAATGATTTGAGTCAGGAAAATAAAGACAGAATGACTGACACTTCATCTAATTTTATTCATCAGTTGGGGGTGGGAGGGAAAGAGTTGGCTTGATAAAAGGATATTTGAAAGTTTTGAAGATGCTAGAATGATAAGAGGCTATTGCAGAATTACAAGAGAAAAGTGTAAAGAAATATGGCCGATGTTGCTAAATAGGCAGTTTGTAGGCAAAGTGGGATGAACTATAAAAACAATGAAAGAATGAGATCTTTGGGTCTGTGTATTTTTATATGCTGTATAATATACACTGTGGATTTATATCTTATCTCCTTATTTTAGAAATGAGATGTTTTTAAAAATGTAATCAAAGAAAACAAAGTGAAGTTTTGAATAAGAGCATTAGTGAGAGACCCAGAGAGGAGGCAAGAGCTGGAAAAAAGTTGCTTAATTTGTCATAGATCCTTCTCCTACAATTATGCCATCACACAGAAGTGAACCCTCCTGGCACTGTCCTTGTTTCCAAATGGTATTATGGGATAGATCTGTGTGTAGTCAGAGCTCCTAGAATTAAGAGACTTCTTGCTGCCTTTGTGTGTATTCTAGTGGTTGTTCCTTGTGCACCTGTCAGAGAAACAGTGGATGCTTCTATTAGAGTTAACGTCTTCCCAAGTGAGGCACTTGGGAACTCTTAACTGCATTGCAACGGGTGCAGCATGTGACCTCCTCCTAGAATATTTTACATAAGAGACACTGGATACATAGATTAATGTCCAGTAGTGGAGAGTTCTCTATTGTACTGGTATTTGGGGAAGAGACTAACATCTACCAAAGAGGCTGACAATATCAGAACATATCTTTTATTGTAGGCTTCATGGAAACAATTTGACTCCCAACTTTCACCTTTCTGTAATAAAATATTATAATGTAGGGGATGCTCCTATGATAAGAGCATAATGTGATACATTTTTTATAGTATGAACCAAGACAACAAGATATGCTACCTAGATTCTAGCATCACAGATTGTTCAAAGGTACTCTTTCATACAAGGTAAGATTTGAATACAGCTTGTAGACACATGTAAACATGCATAATATCCCTGGATCTCATGACTCTCGTTCAATGCGTGAGAATTCAGTTCCACCACAGTCAGCCATATCAAAAAGGGAAGAATTGTAAAAGGGCAAAAGTTTGACTCCAGGTAAGTAAATAAAGGATTATCACAGCAGAATTCAGTCATTGGCTGCCAATGTTCTTGGAACTCTTTTTTCTCAATGTTGTGTCTCATTCCACCTACTCCACCCCCACTGAAGGCACTCCCTGCCTACTCTCCCTTCCTGATCACAACATGACCCTGGCAAGGAGGAGCCTCAGATGAAGGAGGGGAGGATCCAAGGACCCCTCCAGCTGGCCCAGGGATGGGCTCAGGGCTCTGTGGTTCAACTATGGCAAAGAACTTATGCTAGTCATTTCCTGCTGGGTAGTAAAGTTCCCCAGAGCTGGGAACAGTGGAATTCTAGCAGAGTTTCTCTGTCTCCTTTTCCTAAGAAAGTGATATGGCAATATGTCACCCCATCATCCCTGGAGAAGGAAATGGCAACCCACTCCAGTATCCTTGGCTGGAAAATCTCACAGAGAGAGGAGCCTGGTGGGCTGTAGTCCATGGGGTCGCAAAGAGTCGGGCACGACTGAGTGACTAACACTTACACTTACACACCCCATCATCACTCATTAATTTAAGCATTTTTTTCATTTAATAAACATATATTTGATTGAGATGGGCCAGGCACTATGAACATGACTTCAAGAAACCTCCCAATCATCATCACTAAGATCTTCAACACATGTTTATCAATTATACACTGTAATAGGTACTGAAAATGAAAGACCTGGCCCATGTTCTCAAGAATCATAAAGGAAGAGGTTCTGTTATGTACACTGAAATCTCAATAAATTTACGACTCTTACCAATGAATGATATTAAAATAATACTATAATGCACATGTTTCAAAGCAGTGATTCTCAACTTTGGCCCATGGGCAGATCACCTAGGGAGTTTAAAAAAACACTCTGATGTCCTCAACCCCACCTCACCAGTTGAATCAGAATTTCTTTGAATGAGATCCAGGCATTAGTATTTATTTTGAATGTCTCCAGGTGATTCTACTGTACAACTATTACCGAGAACCACTATGTTAGAATTTCTGCCTGAAACAAGAGTCTGAAACATACCTGGTACATGGTAGGTCACCTGTGATATCTTTTATTCTAGTATTTTGTCCATCTTTATTTGTCACAAGCTCCCAGGAGGCTGTCTGGGTACCAAATAGGAGTAGAGTAATTTGCCATTCCTTCCCACTCTTCCTCCTTGCTAGAAATACCTGGAGAGAACTAAGTCACATTAATATTTAGGATTTGAAATGTGCTCATCAAAATGTTCTTACTGAGGAACCTTTAAACTCAAATAAATGACTCATTACTCTTATTCACATGGATATATCAAAGTTCATTATCATTTATAATTATAAGATAGTATTCTGACAGCAACATCTCATTACTCCCCACAACTAGTGTTGAGAGGCTAGCTAGAAAATTTTTAAATATATTGATAAAATAAGGCACAAAAAGAAAATGGTAGCAGTATTGGAGCCTGTATATTTTGAATTCAGAATGGAATAAGGAATATGCAAAAATAAAACATTGTTTCTCTTATACCTAAACATTGGAGTGTAGCTCACTTCAAAAGACAGAATATCCATGGTTACATGCAGCCACTGGCTGTTTGTTTGTTTTCTAGTTGGCTTATTTCCTTTGGTCTTTTTAATAACCAATTTCTACTTAGTCACTGGAAATTGTAAAAAATGTTTTTGATTTTATTCTGTTGATTGTATGGTAGAAAACATTACATCAAACAGATTTTGGAAAGAATCCAGAGTTTCAAGAGGGGCTGAGAAGAGAAGGAAGCTTTCTAGGCTATTGCCCATGAGGGGAAATGATTTCATTCATTCATTAAATACGTATTGAGTATTGACTGACTGAATGCATAAGGGAAGGAACACGGGCCCTTGGATCAGTAAAGGAGACCCCTGGGTTAATGCTTTCTAGGAAAAATGTTTTCTTATAGAATTGCCCATGCCTTCTCCACATAAAAGATGACACTTTCTTTTTCATGTGAATAAATTCACCAATAAATATTTTCATTTATATGAATCTTTATCACAGCATGTTCAAGTGAAGGCTTGCAAATTTACAATGGAGGACAGATGTGTTTCTAGGCCAGTGGGTGCAGGGGGAGTGAGATGGTCAGAAGAAGAAAGAAAATGGGTATTATTTTAATCTGATTCTTAGATTCAGTTAGCTGTTGGATCACAAATTATGGCTTGAGGTTTTGATTTTAGTTTAAGTTGATTATTTTTCACCCTAAATAAAATATATCTTTGCTTCCTAAGTCTTCTGTTAAATGTGGCAACCCTCAAAGATAGTGGAGGGGAAACAGATGAATCTAATGTATTTAATCGATCAGGGACCTCTGGTCTTCTTGCTACCTGGCCTGGGATACGTCCTTCAAGGACCATTTTTATTTAGTTATTTATAATTAAGTACAGTTCCTTTCTAGTCCTAAACTAAAATGGCACACCATACCTACACATATCCTTTTATTTTTTTTTTTGACTTTTTAATTTTTGTCTTGGGAATAGCCGATTAACAATGTTGTGATAGTTTCAGGTGAATAGTGAAGGGACTCAGCTGTACATATACATGTATCCATTCTTCCCTAAACTCCCTTCCCATCCAGGCTGCCTTGTAATATCGAGCAGAATTCCCTGTGCCATACAGTGGGGAAGGACCGTTTTTAGATAAGCAATGACTAAGGTAGGCTCCCGTGGTTAAAGCAGCACTTCTCACACTTAGCATGTGTTTGCGTCACCGGGGGCCAGGGAAAACACAGGTGCAGTTCAGCAGGGCTGCGGTGAGGACCTGAGAACCTGCATTTCTAACAAGCTCCCCATCTTGTCCATGTCCACCAAATACAGTAATGCTTTGAATTGCAAGGCTTAGGGGACCTCTGGCTGGTCATAATAAAAGGGAAGAGTTTGAGTAATTTCTAAAATCTTTTCCCTACTGAGAAGCTTTCCCAGACTGATCAAAGCAAGTCTGTCCACTTATTTCCCAAATAAAATCTACAATATTTGGGACAATATTTAAGACAAAGGTTATATATGAAATCACCCATGTGTGTTTCCAAGTATCAAGAGATCTGGTGCTTTTTATCAACATAAAACTAATCTTTAAGGTCAGGTGACTCCAACACAATTGTATGTACATAAAAGCTATATAAATAGTTAATTGGATCTATCTTTGTGTTTAAAAATATGTATGATTATATAGTTTTCTTCTACTTGTCCATGTCTGTCTTGACTCTCAGATCGAAAACTTTGGGGGCAGACTGTGCCCCTCTTAGACCCATAGAAATCAGCAAACATAGGATCCAGCAAGACACCTGGGATCAGCTAGTTCAGAGTTGTCCAAGGATTGCACGGCTACCACTGGCAAATAAGGGGGATGATTTTTTGTGGAATATGAGCAACATTTTACAATTTTTTAAATAGTTGTATATATATTTTAATATGTTTTAGGGAAAGCTATAACTAGCACGTCTTGCCCAGGATTTCATGGATATTATCACTAGAAGAAAGCAAATCCCGGGTTGACTTCTGGGTCAGGAAGATCCCCTGGAGAAGGGATAGGCTACCCACTCCAGTATTCTGGCCTGGAGGATTCCGTGGACTGTATGGTCCATGAAAGTCAGCCCATGACTGAACCACTTTCACTGCATTTACTTAAATCTTATTTTTTTACTTATCTATTATTTTTCGCCATGCTGGCTCTTCGTTGCTGAACGCAGGCTTCCTCTCGCTGTGGTGAGCAGAGGCCGCTCCTTGTTGCGGTGCTCGGGCTTCTCGTTACAGTGGCTTTTCTCGTTGTGGAATGCAGGCTCTAGGGTGTCGGGCTTCAGTAATTGCAGCTCATGGGCTCTAGATCACAGGCTCAGTAGTTGTGTCTCCTGGGCTCTAGAGTCCAGGCTCAATAATTGTGACGCATGGGTTTGGTTGCCACGTGGCATGTGGAATTTTCTAGGACCAGGGATCAAACCTGTTTCACTTGTATTAGCAGGCAGATTCTTTGCCACTGAGCTACCAGGGAAGCCCTACATTTACTTAAATCTTAAAAGTGAGGTACTGTGAAGACAAATATAATATGAATATCATTTCTGTAGCATATTGTTAGTTGTTTAGTCACTAAGTCATGTCTGACTCTTTGGAACCCCATGGACTATAGCCCGCCAGGCTCCTCTGTCCCTGGGATTTCCCAAGCAAGGATATTGGAGTGGGTTGCCATTTCCTTCTCCGAGGGATCTTCCCAACCCAGGGATCGAACCCACATCTCCTGCATTGACAGGCAGATTCTTTACCATTGAACCACCAGGGAAGCCCTCACTGTAGCATATGCATATAACAAAAATTGTGCGAGTTGTATGCACATGATTGAGTTTTGGGAAATAGTATTAACTCATCACAATTGATGAAACTTGAGCTTAGACGTATCACCATATTTCAAAGAATTTAAGATGCTGTGGATCACAGGCCGTGTCCTAATTTCAAAGGGCTAAAATGTAAGAAAATTTAATGAATAAATGAAATATGAAAGTGGCTTACTCAAACATCTATGATTGAGAGTGTTTTAAAGGTCATTTTCTTCTCTGAGAGCATTTCTGCCTAAATAATCACTAAGTGATGACCCAAAGGAATAACATTCTCATGGTGGAATGTCAGGTCTCACCTATGGCAGATGGATATGTGAAATGGATTCAGGCAAGAACCACTGAGTGTTCCCCTGAAGTAACCCTTTTAGAAGATGACCTGCTTCCCCCATCAGTGTTTCTCAGCTGAAGACCAACAGAAGAAACAAATCTGTAGATGAACAAGTTGGATGCATTACTCGTTTCAATGAGGGAAAATAAACATCTCAGCAAGAGATGAGAGAAAGGACCTATGATGTGATTTGGGTTTGTGTCATGTGATTCTGGAGGACTTCCCTGTAACTCAAATGGTGAAGAATCTGCCTGCAGTGCAGTAGACCCAGATTTTTTTTTTTCCATTTATTTTTATTAGTTGGAGGCTAATTACTTTACATCATTACAGTAGTTTTTGTCATACATTGAAATGAATTAGCCATGGATTTACATGTATTCCCCATCCCAGTCCCCCCTCCCACCTCCCTCTCCACCCGATCCCTCTGGGTCTTCCCAGTGCACCAGGCCCGAGCACTTGTCTCATGCACCCAACCTGGGCTGGTGATCTGTTTCACCCTAGGTAATATACATGTTTCAATGCTGTTCTCTTGAGACATCCCACCCTCGCCTTCTCCCAGAGTCCACAAGTCTGTTCTATACATCTGAGTCTCTTTTTCTGTTTTGCATATAGGGTTATCGTTACCATCTTTCTAAAGTCCATATATATGTGTTAGTATACTGTAATGGTCTTTATCTTTCTGGCTTACTTCACTCTGTATAATGGGCTCCAGTTTCATCCATCTCATTAGAACTGATTCAAATGAATTCTTTTTAATGGCTGAGTAATATTCCATGGTGTATATGTACCACAGCTTCCTCATCCATTCGTCTGCTGATGGGCATCTGGGTTGCTTCCATGGTAGACCCAGATTTGATCCCTGAGTTGGGAAGATCCTCTGGAGAAGGGAATGGCAATCCACTCCAGTATTCTTGCCTGGAGAATCCCATGGACAGGATCCTGGCAAGCTACATCTCTGGAATCACAGAGGGTTGGACACAACTGAGCAACTAACTACTACTACTATGTGATTCTGAGGAGGGTCAAGGAAGTAGGCCTTGCTCTGGATTGGGTTCTATCAGAAATCAAAGGTGATTCTATGATTTGACATCTTAATACCTCATATCTAGAAGGTGAGGAAGTGAAGAAAACCCAATTCTGGGGTTGTTAAGAAAGCAGCACCCACTCCTATTAGCCAGGACAGGAGGATATTTGATCGTTGTTATGGTTTGGAAACATTCTTATTAGTGCCTGTTCAGACATAAGAACAGAGTGGTCTGATCTTTGCCTTGATCCATCATGGTTATAGAATGACCTTGCCCTATGTTCGTGTTCTATAAAACTGTTTATGTTTAACAGGAGAACAAGGTTTAGCTGAGAGTGCTAGACCAACTCCTGGACGCTGGGCTGTTTTTCTTTCTTACATCTTCCTCTGTAGCTCCTTCCTGAACCACCTTGCTCCATCTTCAGACAAAATGCCAGATACAAATTGTCAGCAAGAGTTTTATGTTAATGAATTTAAGACCCAGTCTTGTTTCTGGGATGGCAAATGCCTTTGTTTAATTCTGAAAGATATTGCCCCATTACTTTGTGTCTTCAGGAGAATGTGATCTTCAGCCATCCGTGACAATCAATACTATACTTCAGCAAAGGCAATCATCCATGTGCTCATCAGTTAATCTTTCCCCAGATACCCACCACCTTCAACATACACGCTTTTTTTTTTGTATGACAAAGAGGAATTGCCCTATAGAGAATTCTCTGTGATTTCTGTGCTTGGTCAATAGTATCTACTGATAGTGGCAGAAAAAGAAAAGCATCTTGGAAAACAAAACTCTTTCAAGATCTGTGATACTAATGGACACCACCTCCCCAAGCCTAGAGGCACTATTAACTATTGGTAAGTAAAAGGAATTAAGGTAGTTTAGTGATTTTCAGGATCCTAAAGTTGGGGGGAGGGGGGGACTCCTTTTGGAAATGATGAGAAAGTTTTGAAATTAGATGGTGCTGATGGGTGAATATACTAAAAACTATTGAACTGTACGCTCAAAAGAGTAAATTTAGTGGTATGTGAATTATATCTGTTTTAAAATTTTTTCAAAAGAAGTGAAAAGCAAGAGAGGGCAGAGAGGCTTCTCTTACTGGTTATTGTTAGATTTGCTTTTTTATTATTATTATTTTTTTACATATTCATTTGACTGTGTGTTGCCGCACTCAGGATCTTCAGTCTTCAGTGAGGTGTTTGAACTGCTAGTTGTGGCATGTGGGATCCAGTTCCCCAACCAAGGATCAAACCCATGTGCCCTACATTGCAAAGCTGGTTCTTAACCACTTGACAAGCAGGGAAGTCCCATATGTTATGGAGTTTTAAAGGTCATCAGAAATGTGGTGTTTAGTATTTACTTAGTAACAGATTTACTATTTGTAATCAAAACTTTCTCCTCTGGATGAAAGTAACAAGTAGAATTGGTAACTGTGGTTGACCCAGTATTCACCACACTAGCAGGGTTGTAAACTTTCTCTTTGGAAAAGTTTCAACCGAACCAGGGCTATTCTGCCCTCTCAACAGTAATTTCTAAAAAGATTTCTCTAAAGGCTGAAATCCAATTAAGAGTGAGAAGGAAAAAGAGCATTAGAAAGCATGTTTCTGCTTTCTGTGCAGGTTTATGGAGTGAACATGAGGGCTCATAGCATTCATTCATTCGTGTGGCAGGTGTTCGGTCATGCCCTGGGGGATGCAAAAACAGAGGGGTCATATAATCAAGGAACTTCAAATGCAGTTGTACCACTGAATATGCCTTTTATGTCGCTTCTACATAGCTGAGCTTTTTTTTTTTTTTTTAATATCTACTTATATTCCACAGCAGTGGAAATTAAGACTCTGGAACTTGGAAACAGAAAAGACAAAGGATACTCTTATTCCTTAGTTAAGTAAAAACTCCTCTAAGTGGGGAACCCTATCTTTTCTAAGGACCTCTTTGAATCCAGGGGCCACTAGGGTAGTATTTATGTCAGTACAAAGGGAAAGCGTATCTGGCAGGGCTGCCCCATCCCAAGCCTTGTTCTTCCATTTTCCTGCATTATATTGGGTAGTTTTCTCATGTAGACAAGAGACCCAAAATAGTTACAGGCTTCCAGATATTCTACCATGAGCACTCTTTTTTAAAAGAAAATCATAAAACTTCTGTATGATAGTGATTTAAGTAGCTGTTGGTTGAGAAAATGCATTTACAATAGATATGCAATAGAAATGCAATACAATTTTGCAATGATTTTATATTTTAATAAGCACGGCAGCATCTGTACACATCTGAAACATATAATACTATCAACTCAGTTTATATACAATTCTTAATTTCTCAACTGTCCAGTTTCCAAAAATTTAAAAGTGAGAATGTGGCAAATTTTTATACTCTATGAGTGGGGTAGAAAATTGATACCACCTTTTTGGAAAGTAATTGGGCAATATCTATAAAAATTTTAAATTTAATTGACTCAGCCATTCCACATCTATAAAATTACCCTACACATGTTTACAAAATGAAGAATGACACTTATTGCAATGTTCCTCAAAAGAGTGTGAAATCTGGAAACAGCAAAAATATTTTAATGAGGGACTGGCTAACCAATCATGTAATAAACTACTTTATAGCCATTGAAAAGAATAACTTCTGTGGCATATTATTAAGTAAAACTTCAAGTTACAAAATAGCATGTATGGGATGATCTCATTGATATATATATAGATACATATATACATATATACACACACACACACACACACACACACATACACATATACATACAGTCTGCAACAGGAATAAGCAACATTTTTTAGCCTTACACTGGAATTTCTCAAATTCAAGTAATGTATGGATCCTCTAAAGGAAAACAGTTCTTTGGATATTCTCTATTAACTTAAAATTTTTAATCCTATATTTTATTTAGGTAGATACAAGTGTTAGGGATCAGTGTACTCTTTATACACTTAGCAGCAACTAGGGGATCCCAGAGAGTTAGAGCATTAGTAAAAATATAAATCCATATTGTAATGTATTTACCCTCTAATTAAAAATATGTATATAAATCCAAAGATAATTTATAAATTATGCTCTAAAAAATTATGTAATAAAAACTCAAACTGATAGATGGTCATGTTATGCTGAAAAGAGAGCTTCGATGAAACTACGATTAGAGAGAGGTGTAATCTCAATTACAAGTCTATGTGAAGTCATTTTGCCCCTGACTGTGGTAATCCCCTTTCTATTTATTTACTGTGGCTATGCTGAGTCTTTGTGGCTGTGCACAGGCTTTCTCTAGTTGCTGTGCGTGGACGTCTCACTGCAGTGGCTTCTCTTGTTGCCAAGCACAATTTTAGGCATCGGGCTTCAGTAGTTGTGGCTTGTGGGATCAGTAGTTGCGGCTTGCAGGCTCTAGAATGCAGGCTTAGTAGTTGTGGCAAGGACTTAGTTGCCCTGAGGCATGTGGAATCTTCCCCAACCAGGAATCTAACCTGTGTCCCCTGCATTGGTAGGCAGATTTTTAACTCCTGGACCACCAGGAAAGTCCAGTAATGCTCTTTATATTGCTACTATACTATGAAATATGAGAAACTTCATCATATCTATGTTTGAAATTCAAGATTGTCAGACCACATTTAACTAAATCTATGGATCGACTTTGAATAATATGACATGATAACTCTAACTGGTTTTACTCCCTTAAAAGTAAATTAGTCTCTAATTAAAATAAATTAATTTTAAAAATTAAAAAAATTTAAAATAAGGTTACTATTGTTATGTTTTTAAAGCATCAAATATTATGGGGAACAGGAAAATATCTGAACCTGTTCTATTTTTTGCAGATGTTGAAAAGAAATGCAGTTTCAACACAGTGTTCACAGT
This sequence comes from Odocoileus virginianus, assembly GCF_023699985.2. Classification (NCBI taxonomy): domain Eukaryota; kingdom Metazoa; phylum Chordata; class Mammalia; order Artiodactyla; family Cervidae; genus Odocoileus; species Odocoileus virginianus. The sequence goes on along the minus strand of NC_069686.1, from coordinate 38,453,943 downwards.
CAAAGCTTAGAAAGAAAATGTTAATGAGTCATTCGTATCATTTACAAAATCACCATAATTCAAGTTTTCTTATCATTGTTTCTATTTTGTCTGCAAATGAAATGTTCAAAGAACCACCAGTACAATGTCCTGTGGCTTTCAGATAGCCGCAATTCACCATCCACATATTAAGTCTGCTTCTGGCCTTTTCTCATTATTCCTCATTAATTCAAGTAGTATATTACTTATTTTAATTATGTTAATTTTCAGGATGTCAACTTGAGTTCTCAACTTATTAAATACTTTTTTAAACTTGTCTTTATATACGAAAATGCCTCTCTAGTGCAAATTAAAAAATAATTCAACTTAAGGTTGACAGATATCATTTTGACGTTGGGACCTGACAACCTTATGGCAGTTAGACCTGCTTTCCAACTTACAAACTGTTAAAAACCAGAAAAAGTCAGTCATGTTTATGGCACGAGAAGTAGGATTTTTAGTGAGTTTTACTTTTCTTTGTCCTTTCATGTGTAATTGGAATGTTTTTCAGTGATCATGATTATTGACACAACCTTAAATGTAAACAATAAAACAGGTTTCATTGTGGGAAAAAATAAAATATGCTGTCACTTGACTCCTGAAGTTATAAACACAAATGAAAACCAAGGTGATAAAACTGAAGTAAAGTGAAAGTCGCTCAGTCATATCCGACTCTTTGCAACCCCATGGACTATACAGTCCTTGGAATTCTCCAGGACAGAATACTGGACTGGGTAGCTTTTCCCTTCTCCAGGGGATCTTCCTGACCCAAGAACTGAACCAGAGTCTCCTGCATTGCAGGCAGATTATTTACCAACTGAGCTACCAGGGAAGCCCTGATAAAACTGAGGTCTAGCTTTAAGTTGAATGCAGTCATCTTCTAGAACCTGGATGATGGTATTTTTCATATTTAAGTATCAAGAAAGCTATGCAAATGAACAGATACAATTACAAATTGTTGTGGTGGTTGTTTAGCAGCTAAGTCTTTTCTAATTCTTTTGTGACCTCATGGACTGTAGCCTGCCAGGCTCCTCTGGCCATGGGATTCTCCAAGGAAGAACACTGGAGAGTTGCCATTTCCTTCTCCAAGGGATCTTCCCAACTCAGGGATCGAACTCACCTCTTCTGCATTGACAGGCAGATTATTCACCACTGAGCCACCAAGGAAGACCTACAGTTACAAATAATTTTGTGTAAAGAACCCACAGGCTTCAGACAATCGGTCTGTAACCTCTAGGGGTCCTTAAACCTGGCTGAAGAAACACTTGATATCCTTCTGTGTTGCTTAAAATTTTCATAATGAGTGAGATAAAAGTAGAAGTGGTGCCATCTTAGTTACTTACCTTCTCACCACCCCACCCTACGCTCCCCATCTCCTTTTTCGGGTTTTCCCTCCCACTTTGTCTACTGGACATGCTCTTTCTCACCGACAGCCAGTGATGGAGAGTGATCACAGCAGATGAGAGGAGTAGACCAAGAATTTGGTGCCGAGTCAGAAGCCCAGAACAGCAGAGTGCAGGCTGTGATTGAGGGGTTTTAAAAGTTAAAGCCTAAAACCACAGGTAGTGGCTCCACATCAGTAAAGCAGATCCTCAGAGTGCCCCTGCCTGGCTGCCAAGGTCTGGATTTGCGTAGGGGCAGCACAGAGTCCCCCGGAGGGACTCTGCTGCACGCTGGGCGGCTGCCTGAGGTGGCAGGTCTAACTCTTCTGCTGTGTGGGTAGAGTCTGGACTTTGCAGCCTAGCCAAGTTGGTGGGCTCGGTGACCCAGCCAGGACTGGTCAGCCTCTCGAAGATGGTTTCAACCACCCACTTCGCAAGGAGACTCAGAAGGTTAGAGGAAACCTTAAAAACTCACTGGTGTAATTCTTTATTAAATGGAGGAAAAGGAGTCTTATAGAGATTTCCCGCTTGCCCAGTGAATCATCTGGAGTTAGAATCCAATTCTCTTGATGGCCCAGAACTCTTTAAAATTATAACACATTGCAAATTCATCCTCGCTGAGAAAAACCGCCTTTCCCCTTTGTGAAAACCACCAACAGCGGCATGCAGTCTGCACTCAGTGGAACAGGTTGGTGGCACCCACTAAGGCCAGAGTTCTGTTTAAAAAAGTTGTCTTTTAAGACCTTCTCTGCCCCCCTCCCCACCTGCTCCCTCTCTCAGAGACTGAGTCCCCTAGAGGAACCATGCTGAGACTGAGATTCGTGTGTCCCCAAGAGTTAAGAAAGTGCTCTCAGAGGGAATGGGGCAGGTGGGCGGAGTGGGGAGAGAAGCAAGTGTGTGATTCGGGCAAGCCCAGAGGAGGGGAATGTAGCCTGATCCCACAGAGCACCTCCGAAGCGGAGAGTACCCTTTCGTCCTCTTGACCTGAGGCAAGGAGGTTAGTGTTTCATACCCCTGCCTCCTGGCCAAGGGCCTGCCTGCAGGAGCTGAAATTCCGGGGCACTGCTAAGTGCCCCCACAGCAGGCAAAGCTGCTTCAGCAACCCAGGGGCAGGCCTCTGCAGAAAGCTGTGGGTGTGGGCATTTGGGAAGCACAGATGCCGGAGGAGGGTCACACGAAGCAGGATGGGGACCTAGGTGATGTGGGGAGCCGCAGCAGCGTCCACAACACTCCCCCAATATCATACTCCAGTTCTATCAGATTGCTGCCCTATTTCTTTGACAAACCAGATTGAACAGATTACAGACTTTAAAAACATACATTCATCGCAGCACTGTTTATAATAGCCAGGACATGGAAGCAACCTAGATGCCCATCAGCAGACGAATGGATAAGGAAGCTGTGGTACATATACACCATGGAATATTACTCAGCCATTAAAAAGAATTCATTTGAATCAGTTCTAATAAGATGGATGGAACTGGAGCCCATTATACAGAGTGAAGTAAGCCAGAAAGATAAAGACCATTACAGTATACTAACACATATATATAGAATTTAGAAAGATGGTAACGATAACCCTATATGCAAAACAGAAAAAGAGACTCAGATGTACAAAACAGACTTTTGGACTCTGTGGGAGAAGGCGAGGGTGGGATGTTTCAAGAGAACAGCATCAAAACGTGTATTATCTAGGGTGAAACAGATCACCAGCCCAGGTTGGATGCATGAGACAAGTGCTCGGGCCTGGTGCACTGGGAAGACCCAGAGGGATGGGGTAGAGAGGGAGGTGGGAGGGAGGATCGGGATGGGGAATACATGTAAATCCATGGCTGATTCATGTCAATGACAAAAACCACTACAATATTGTGAAGTAATTAGCCTCCAACTAATAGAAATAAATGAAAAAAAAAATAAATAAAAACATACATCAAGAAAGAATCTTCTAGATCATGCGTTGGTAACGTTTTCCTGTAATGATAGTAAATATTTTAGGCTTATTGGGCCACAAAGTGTCTGTTGCAACTGGTACTCAACACTTGGAAAAGCAGCCACAGACAACACATCAACAAATGCATGTGCATCGACAAATTCCAGTAATACTTTATGAACAATAGGAAATGTGGAAATTTGAATTTCATGTGATTTTCACATGTCATGATATATACTTCTTTTAAAGCCATTCTTGGGCGTCCCAGGTGGCACTAGTGGTAAAGAACCCGCCTGCCAGTGCAGGAAACGTAAGAGACATAGGTTTGATTCCTGGGTTGGGAAGATCCCTTGGAGGAGGGCGTGGCGGTGCACTCCAGTATTCTTGCCTGGAGAATCCCATGGACAGAGGAGCCTGGTGGGCTACAATCCATGGGATTGCAAAGAGTCGGACACAATTTAGCAACTTTGCACGCAAAGCCATTCTTAGCTTGTAGTCCATACAAACAATAGGCAACAAATTTGTCTTTGAACCAATTTGCCAACTTCCGCCCTAGATCAATGGTTTCAATTTGACCACGACTGTAAGAAAAGCACTTAATATTGTATTATAACCTACAACATACATAAATACCTATATACACACACACACATCTATATATATATGTAAAACTTGTTTCATAAAATAGTTCTTACATTTTCTTTTTTTTAAGTTTTATTGGAGTGTAGTTGCTTCACAGTGTTGTATCAGTTTCTGCTGTCAGCTGTACATAACTTCTATCCCCTCTCTTGGCTCTCCTTACCATTTAGGTCACCACAGAGCACGGAGTAGGGCTCCCTGAGCTGTGAAGTTGCTTCTCATTCACTTCAGTTCAGTCGCTCCGTCGTGTCTGACTCTTTGCAACCCTTTGGGCTGCAGCACACCAAGCTTCCCTGTCCATCACCGACTCCCAGAGTCCACTCAAACTCATGTCCATCGTTGGTGATGCCATCCAACCATCTCATCCTCTGTCGTCCCCTTCACTTCTCACCTTCAATCTTTCCCAGCATCAGGGTCTTTTCCAGTGAATCAGTTCTTCTCATCAGGTGGCCAAAGTATTGGAGTTTCAGCTTCAGCATCAGACTTCCAATGAACACCCAGGACTGATCTCCTTTAGGATGGACTGGTTGGATCTCCTTGCAGTCCAAGGGACTCTCAAGAGTCTTCTCCAACACCACAGTTCAAAAGCATCAATTCTTTGGTGCTCAGCTTTCTTTATAGTCCAACTTTCACATCCATACGTGACTACTGGAAAAACCTTAGCTTTGACTAGATGGACCCTTGTTGGCAGAGTAATGTCTCTGCTTTTTAATATGCTATATAGGGTGCTCACAGCTTTCCTTCCAAGGAATAAGCGTCTTTTAATTTTATACATAGTAGTGTATACATGTCAATCCCGGTCTCCCAATTCATCCCATTCCCCTCAGTTCCTGCTTGGTATCCATATATTTGTGTTCTTTACATCTGTGTCTCTATTTCAGCTTTACACATAGGATTATCTGTACCATTTTTCTAGATTCCACATTTATGGGTTAATATACAGTATTTGTTTTACTTTTTCTGTGAACCTATAAACTCTGATTTTTAAATTTTATTTTATCCTACTTGGTTTTATTTTTAAACACTGTCATGATCCACTGACTTGTTTTTCCAACCCATCAATGGGTCACACCACTTCCAGTTTGCAAAATTCTGTTCTAGATCAATCGAAATCTGTGCTCTGGGGGGTGGTGACAGCGCTGTCACAGTAGCTGTTTTGCATTCATCAGCCCTGACATTACTTGGGATTTGTCAGTAAATAACATAAAGACAACAAAAAAAAAAGATGCTATCACAAACCTGTCAAGGACAGCATGACAGGTTTACCTGCCTCAACCTGCCTGGTACCAGGTGTTTCAGGAAATTTCAGATGGCTCCCTGTCTTTCTTGATGTAGGAAGCATGAATTTTATTTGAACTGAGCAGAATTCAGAGCGAAAAAAAGAGAATTTAAAGCAACTGCAAGCCTCAACCTGAAACCTCAAGTTTGGCAGTTTCAAAGGAGACACTGGACCATTTGCATTATGGCCATGCTCACCACCAGCTGAAATATTTGAAAAGTGTGACAATTTCAAATAGTAACCTCCTGGTATAAATCAGCTAAATATTGAAGAGAAACCAGACCATGGTTGGCTTTTTAAAAAACAAAAACAAAGCAACAACAATAACAAAACCCAACAAACCTATTCACTATGATTGGACGCAAACAATGAAATGTCTGGTGCTTTTATCTGATGGAGGCTTGCTTCATAGTCTTCACCCTGTAGTTCAGTGAACATAACTGGCTTCTGGAAAACGGGGCCCAGGAGAAATTTGCCTTTGTCGTTAACAATTGTCCGCTTCCCTCTTGTCACTTTCCTCTGAATTTTCTGTCTTGCCTTTTTAAAGATGGGATGGAGAATGGGGAATATGTTTGAAATCCTATTAAATTATTTCAGGGTGAGTCCTATTTTAACATTCTCCTCTTCACCTCCTATATTCCCCCTAATGTATGTGGATCACTGGGATCCTTCTGCCTCTTTCTCTCCTCAATTTCAGTTCAGTTTAGAAAACACCTATTGTGCACACTGCCCGAGGCAGCTCTCAGGGACACAGTGGTTAATGAGACAGGAATCTGCTCTTAAGAAACCTAGAATAGCATTAGGTCCTTCAGTTCAGTGAGGTGAGATGCACTGAATTCTTTGTTAGCTGGGAAGTTATTGATAATCAGAGTGATGCTAAGTAATTAATCATTGCTCACAGGCACAGAGATCCTGTGTAGCAGGATTATGGTCCAAAAACGGAAGCCTCTTATTTCCAAAGTCCCAGCTCTTTTATGTTTCATGTAGAAAAAGATAAAGATTCTTAGTAACTCTGTGAGAGAGGGGGAAAGAAAACATTAACTGATGCTGAACACATGTAAAGAAATACTTCAAAAAAAGGATCCCAGGATATCCTAGATTCTAATAAATTTTATTTTCTTATCTAAAATGGTCTCTTTAAAATATCTTAAAATATGCCATAATGTATCCATATTATGTTTTGAGTTTTAAGATAGTCACTTATTGTTATAAATAGTAATTCATTTTTCTGATTATAGAAGATTTAAACATGCTTATTTTTAAAACTTTAAACAATAATGATAGAAAGTAAGACTTACCCCAAATCTCATCTTCCATTATTCAGTGTATGCTCCTCTGGTCTTTATACTACAAATTAACATGCATTCATACATATATTCATATATGTATGTATATGTTTATATAAGTGACCACCTTTGCCCTCTTGTGTCAGGGTGGAAATTAGACACTGAAGAGACTTGTAAACCGAAGAAACCAAAATAAACAGAGGGAACTGCTTTGGAAGTGATAGGTACAACAGATGAAACACTGTACTTAGCACCGACTACGTTGGAAGGGGCCTATAGACCTTGAGGGGAGAAGGAGATGGCAAACCCACTCCAGTATTCTTGCCTGGAGAATCCCAGGGACGGAGGAGCCTGGTGGGCTGCCGTCTATGGGGTCGCACAGAGTCGGACACGACTGAAGTGATTTAGCATGCATGCATGCATTGGAGAAGGAAATGGCAACCCACTCCAGTGTTCTTGCCTGGAGAATCCCAGGGACGGAGGAGCCTGGTGGGCTGCCGTCTATGGGGTCGCACAGAGTCGGACACGACTGAAGTGACTTAGCAGCAGCAGCAGCATATAAGGTGGAAGTGAACTCTGTCAGTCGTGTCTGACTCTTTGTGACCTAGTGAGCTGTAGCCCACCAGGCTCCTCTGTCCACAGGGATTCTCCAGGCAAGAATACTGGAGTGGGTTGCCATTTCCTTCTCCAGGGGATCTTCCCGACCCAGGGATCGAACCTGGGTCTCCCGCATTGCAGGCAGATGCTTTACCCTCTGAGCCACCAGGGAAGCCCCTATATATAAGGTATATAAGTGTATACATAATGTAACATATTAAAAAGTTATAGTTGATATATATATACATATATAAATATATATACACACACCTATATGTACATACCATATATATGTATATATGATAACTGCTTAAAAAATTATATTTGGGGCACTCTTTCCATATAAGCCTACCTTATTTTTTTTAGCAGTAGCTTAACATTCCATGCATTGTATGCTTATACAATTAAATGGCTTTCAGTTTTTAACTCTTAATAACAATCCTACAGTAAACAGCTTTAAACATTACTTATATGTACAAATGTAAGCATAGAGTACATTCTTGGGATTGATGTTATTTTCTCATAAGAGTATAAACACAGTATGCCAGATTATTCTCCCTCCAACAGGACATAAGGATTTCTCTACAACCATGAAATGCTGTGTGTGTTATAGATTGTAAATTTTCACAATCTAGTGATGGGAAAAATGAATCCTGATTGTTGTTTTAATTTGAATATTCAAGATTGCTAGTGAGTTTGATCATCTATTTCCAGGCTTGTTAGCCACTTGCTTTTTTTTCCATTTTGGGGGGGGATATAATTCACATAACAAAATTCACCATTTTCAAGTACATATGTCAGTGGTGTTTATTATATTCACAAACTTGTGCAACCACCACTTCTGTCTAGTTCCAAGACATTCTGGATATTTCCTATAAATGAAATCACACAGTAATATATGGACTTTTGTGGACTTAGCATAATGTCTTCAAGGTTTATCCATGTTGTGGCAGGTATCAGTAATTTATTTTTTATGGCTGAATAATATTCCATAGTATGGATATATCACATTTTGGGTTTTTTTTTTTAAGATTTATTTATTTTAATTGAAGGATAATTGCTTTACAATATTGTATTGATTTCTGGCATACTTCAACATGCATCAGTCATAGGTATGCATATATCCCCTCCCTCTTGATCTTCCCTCCTCTTCCCCGTCCCATCCCATCCCTCTAGATTGTCGTAGAACATGGTTTGAGCTCACTACATACGGTAGTGTGTATGTTTCCAGGCTACTTTCTAGTCGTCTCACTCTCTCCTCCCCCCCAGCCGTGTCCACAAGTCTGTTCTCGTCTCCTCTGCTGCTCTACCAGTAGGTTCAGCAGTACCATCTTTCTAGATTCCATATATGTGCGTTAATACATGACCCTTGTTTTTCTCTTTCTGACTTACTTTACTCTGTATAACAGCTGACTTACTTCACTGTGTATAAACGTTTTGTTCATACACTCATAAATTGATAACCATTGGGTTGTTTTCACTTTTTGCCTATTATGAATAAGGTTGCTATATACATTTGTGTACACGTTTTTGTAAGAACATATATTTTGAATTTTCTTGAGTATGTACCTATGATAGAATTGCTGGGTCATATAGCAATTCTATGTTTAAATTTTTTCAGTTCAGTTCAGTTCAGTTCAGTCGCTCAGTCGTGTCCAACTCTTTGCGACCCCATGAATTGCAGCACACCAGGCCTGCCTGTCCATCACAAACTCCCGAAGTTGACTCAAACTCATGTCCATCAAGTCAGTGATGCTGTCCAGCCATCTCATCCTCTGTCGTCCCCTCCTCCTCCTGCCCCCAATCCCTCCCAGCCTCAGGGTCTTTTCCAATGAGTCAACTCTTCCCATGAGGTGGCCAAAGTACTGGAGTTTCAGCTTCAGCATCAGTCCTTCCAATGAACACCCAGGACTGATCTCCTTCAGGATGGACTGGTTGGATCTCCTTGCAGTCCAAAGGACTCTCAAGAATCTTCTCTAACACCACAGTTCAAAAGCATCAATTTTTCGGTGCTCAGCTATCTTCACAGTCCAACTCTCACATCCATACATGACCACGGGAAAAACCATAGCCTTGACCGAATGGACCTTTGTTGGCAAAGTAATGTCTCTGCTTTTTAATATGCTATCTAGGTTGGTCATAACTTTCCTTCCAAGGAATAAGCATCTTTTAATTTCATGGCTGCAATCACTATCTGCAGTGATTTTGGAGCCCCCCAAAATAAAGTCTGACACTGTTTCCACTCTTTCCCCATCCATTTCCCATGAGGTGATGGGACCAGATGCCATGATCTTAGTTTTCTGAATGTTGAGCTTTAAGCCAACTTTTTCTCTCCTCTTTCACTTTCATCAAGAGGCTTTTTAGTTCATCTTCACTCTCTGCCATAAGGGTGGTGTCATCTGCATATCTGAGGTTATTGATATTTCTCCCGGCAATTTGATTCCAGCTTGTGCTTCTTCCAGCCCAGCGTTTCTCATGATGTACTCTGCATATAAGTTAAATAAGCAGGGTGACAATATACAGCCTTGACATACTCCTTTTCCTAGTTGGAACCAGTCTGTTGTTCCATGTCCAGTTCTAACTGTTGCTTCCTGACCTGCATACAGGTTTCTCAAGAAGCAGGTCAGGTGGTCTGGTATTCCCATCTCTTTCAGAATTTTTTAGGCACTGTCAAATTGTTTTCCATGTGACTGTATCACTTGTGTTCGAATCAGCAATGCATGAGGGTTCCGGTTCTATACATCTTTACTAATATTTGTTATTGTCCTATAATTCCCCAAAATATAGCCATCCTAGTACATGGAAAGAGGTACCTCATCATGGTTTTGATTTGCATTTCCCTAGTGACTACTGAGGTTGAGCAATTTCTGATGTGCTTATTGGCCATTTGAATATCTTCTTTAAAGAAATATCATTCAAATGCCTTGCCCACTTGAAAGTTGGTTTATTTATTTGTTCATTTTAAAATTGTTTGATTGTTGACTTGTAAGTATTCTTCACATACTGTTGGCACTACCAATTCCTTATTACATGACTTGCAAATACTTTTTCCCCATTCTGTGACTTACCTCTTCACTTTCTTGATAGTGTCCCTTGATACATTAAAAAGTTTTTAATTTTTTAAAAATCCTGTTTATTTTTTTCTTTGGTTGCTCTGCTTTTGCCATCATACCTAAGAAAATTTTGCCAAATCCAAGGTCACAAAAATTTATATTTGTGTTTTTTTCTATGAGTTTTCTAGTTTTAGCTCTCAAACTGAGAACTTTGATTTATTTTGAGTTAACATTTGTATATGCTATGAAGTATGTGTCCAAATTTATCCTTTTGACTGTCAATATCCAGTTGTCCCAGCACCCACTTGCCTTTTTTAACCCTATATGTTTTCTGGTCTTACCTTTTCCCCATTTTTTTCCTTCTTGGGTTGTTCAGGGGCATTTTTATAAATTTGTAAGGGTCATCGGTATAATAAGAAAATCAGCCACTTCCCATATGGATTATAATTATTTTTCTCAACTTATGATTCATCTGTTAACTTTGTTTCTGGTAGGTTTTGTTTGTTGGTTATTTTTACATTCCTTTGTTGGATTTTTAGCTATGCAAGTGTTTTAAATTTTTAGTCATCAAATTTACCAGTGTCTGTGTTTATGGCTTCTGGTTTCCCTGTCAAGATTTCCTCTGTAGAATGTCTTCTGAAGTGGTAATAAAGCACTGAAGTGTTAGAGATCAACATCATGAGAAATCGGCAAGTGACAAGTGAAGCTGTGAGGATAAGTGAGTTCTCTGGAAGAAACCATACAGAGACAACAGAGAGGTGGGCCAAGTACTGTGCCGGCAGAAGTATCCAGACCAGGGGTGAAGAGAGAAGATGAGAAAGAAATCCAGAAGAAATAGACAAGTGAGGAGGATGAGGAAGTAGACAATATAGACCACTAACCAACAGAAGCAAGCAGGAAGTTATTGAGAGGCGGATTCAGCAGGAGTCCCAGGAGAGCAGTGGGATATCAGATGGCAGTTCATGCCCAGATGTATATAGAGGAAAAAGGAGACAGCTCATCAAGGACGTGTGTCTGTGAGAAGACGATCATTACAGGGGGCTAAATGGTCTAACCAAGGTTTATTTTCTTTACAGGATAAGAAAAATGAGGCAATTTTGCCATGGTTTAAGGTTAAGAACAGGAGAGTTTTACTGATTAAAAATAAGGATTTAGGTAGCTTAGTTAACTCCTGTGATGCTGGGGATTTAGATTCTAAGAAAATTTGAAAGCTCTGTGAGTAGAAGCTAGAAGTGAGGGGGGGAAAGTCAAGCATTTAAGTGAGTTAATATAGGTAAAGTGCTTCTATAGTACATGTATAAGTTTTGGTCTCTGGGAGCAGACACAAAGATGGAACTGGGAATGCAAAAGATTATTGGGTATAATGCCATTAACAGATAAAAGGAAAAGGAGGCAAGACTGGGCAAGGAAAGCCTTGAGACTAATTTGCAGATCTGTTAGCAACTCTGCCATCCCACAGGGGAACTCTGGGGTAAGGCTGCTCATTAGAGGAGTCCTGAGCTAGGCAGCATCATCTTTTAGGATTTGAAACAGCTCAACTAGATTTCCATCACCTTCACTAGCTCTGTTCGTAGTGATGCTTCCTAAGGCCCGCTTGACTTCGCATTAAAGGATGTCTGGCTCTAGGTGAATGATCACACCATCGCGGTTATCTGGGTCATGAAGATCTTTTTTGTACAGTTCTTCTGTGTATTCTTGCCACCTCTTCTTAATATCTTCTGCTTCTGTTAGGTCCATACCATTTCTGTCCTTTATTGTGCCCATGTTTGCATGAAATGTTCCCTTGGTATCTCTAATTTTCTTGAAGAGATCTCTAGTCTTTCCCATTCTATTGTTTTCCTCTATCTCTTTGCGCTGATCTCTGATGAAGGCTTTCTTATCTCTCCTTGCTATTCTTTGGAACTCTGCATTCAAATGGGTATATCTTTCCTTTTCTCCTTTGCCTTTAACTTCTCTTCTTTTCACAGCTATTTGTAAGGCCTCCTCAGACAACCATTGTGCCTTTTTGCATTTCTTTTTCTTGGGGATGGTCTTGATCCCTGTCTCCTGTACAATGTCACAAACCTCCATCTGTAGTTCTTCAATCACTCTATCAGATCTAATCCCTTGAATCTATTTGTCACTTCCACTGTATAATTGTAGGGGATTTGATTTAGATCATACCTGAATGGTCTAGTGGTTTTCCCTACTTTCTTCGATTTAAGTCTGAATTTGGCAATAAGGAGTTCATAATCTGAGCCATAGTCAGCTCCCAGTCTTGTTTGTGCTGACTGTATAGAGTTTCTCCACCTTTGGCTGCAAAGAGTATAATCAATCTGATTTCGGTGTTGGCCATCTGGTGATGTCCATGTGCAGAGTCTTCTCTTGTATTGTTGGCAGAGGGTGTTTGCTGTGACCAGTGCGTTCCCTTGGCAGAACTCTGTTAGCCTTTGACCTTTTTCGTTTTGTACTCCAAGGCCAAATTTGCCTGCTACTCCAGGTAGCTCTTGACTTCCTACTTTTGCATTCCAATCCCCTATGATGCAAAGGACATCTTTTTTGGGTGTTAGTTCTAGAAGGTCTTGTAGGTCTTCATAGAAACTGTTCAACTTCAGCTTCTTTGGCATAAGTGGTTGGGGTATAGACTTGGATTACCCTGATATTGAATGGTTTGCCTTGGAAACAGACAGAGATCATTCTGTCATTTTTGAGATTGCACCCAAGTACTGTATTTTGGACTCTTTTGTTGACTATGATGGCTACTCCATGTCTTCTAAGGGATTCTTGCCCACAGTAGTAGATAAAATGATCATCTGAGTTAAATTCACCCATTCCAGTCCATTTTAGTTCACTGATTCCTAAAATGTTGACGTTCACTCTTGCCATCTCCTGTTTGACCACTCCCAATTTTCCTTGATTCATGAACCTAACATTCCAGGTTCCTATGCAGTATTGCTCTTTACAGCATCGGACTGTACTTCTATCACCCATCACATCCACAGCTGGGTGTTGTTTTTGCTTTGGCTCTGTCTCTTCATTCTTTCTGGAGTTATTTCTCCATTCTTCTCCAGTAACATATTGGGCACCTACCGACCTGGGGAGTTCATCTTTCAGTGTCATACCTTTTGCCTTTTTGTACCTTTGATGGGGTTCTCAAGGCAAGAATACTGAAGTGGTTTGCCATTCCCTTCTCCAGTGGGCCATGTTTTGTCAGAACCGTCCATCATGACCCTTCTGTCTTGGGTGGCCTTACATGGCATGGCTCATAGTTTCATTGAGCTAGACAAGGCTGTGGTCCTTGTGATCATTTTGGTTAGTTTACTGTGACTGTGGTTTTCATTCTGTTTGTCTTCTGATGAATAAGGATAAGAGGCTAACAGAAGCTTCCTGATGGGAGAGACTGACTGAGGGGGACACTGGGTCTTATTCTGATGGGTGGGGCCATATTCATTAAATCTCTAATTCAATTTTCTGTTGATGGGCAGGGCTGTGTTCCCTCCCTGTTGCTTGACCTGAGGCCAAACTATGGTGGAGGTAATGAAGATAATGGTGACCTCCTTCAAAAAGATCAGTTTTCACTCCAGTCCCAAAGAAAGGCAATGCCAAAGAATGTTCAAACTACCACACAACTGTACTCATCTCACACGCTAGCAAAATAATGCTCAAAATTCTCCAAGCCAGGCTTCAACAGTATGTGAACCGTGAAATTCCAGATGTTCAAGCTGGATTTAGAGATAGCAGAGGAACCAGAGACCAAATTGCCAACATCTGCTGGATCATCAAAAAAGCAAGATGTTCCAGAAAAACATCTACTGCTGCTTTATTGACTATGCCAAAGCTTTTGACTGTGTGGATCACAACAAACTGTGGAAAATTCTTAAAGAGATGGGAACACCTGACCACCTAACCTGCCTCCTGAGAAATCTGTATGCAGGTCAAGAAACAACAGTTAGGACTGGACATGGAACAACAGACTGGTTCCAAATCGGGAAAGGAGGACGTCAAGGCTGTATATTGTCATCCTGCTTATTTAACTTGTATGCAGAGTACATCATGAGAAACACTGGGCTGGATGAAGCACAAGCTGGAATCAAGATTGCTGGGAGAAGTATCAATAACCTCAGATATGCAGATGACATCACCCTTATGGCAGAAAGAGAAGAAGAACTAAAGAGCCTCTTGATGAAAGTGAAAAAGGAGAGTGAAAAAGTTGGCTTAAAACTCAACATTCAGAACACTAAGATCATGGTATCCGGTCCCATCACTTCTTGGTAAATAGATGGGGAAAGAGTGGAAACGGTGACAGACTTTATTGGGGGGAGGGGGGGGCTCTAAAATCACTGCAGATGGTGACTGCAGCCATAAAATTAAAAGACACTTTTTGGAAGAAAAGCTATGACCATCATAGACAGCATATTAAAAAGCAGAGACATTACCAGCAAATGTCCGTCTAGTCAAATCTATGGTTTTTCTATAGTAGCTATAGTTTTTCCATACATAGTCATGTATGGATGTGAGAGTTGGACTATAAAGCCAGTTGAGCACCAAAGAATTGATGCTTTTGAACTATGGTGTGGAGAAGACTCTTGAGAGTCCCTTGGACTGCAAGGAGATCCAACCATTCAATCCTAAAGGAAATCAGTCCTGAATGTTCATTGGAAGGACTGATGCTGAAACTCCAATAATTTGGCCACCTGATGGGAAGAGCTGACTCATTGGAAAAGACCCTGATGCCAGGAAAGATTGAAGGTTGAAGGAGAAGGGGATAACAGAGGATGAGATGGTTGGATGGCATCACCGACACAATGGATTGAGTTTGAGTATGTTCCAGTAGTTGGTGACGGACAGGGAGGCCTGGTTTGCTGCAGTCCATGGGGTCCCAAAGAGTCGGACAACTGGTCCACTGAACTGAACTGGGCTAAGCAGCAAGGGGCCTGGCCCCAAACAGTAGTCAGGGGATGATAAGTGTCAAGGATGTTGGGAGGGGTGTGAAGGGTGTATGGGCTTGCAAATTTAAGTAGAGACCAAGAGGTGAGTTGGTAAGAGTGGAGTATTAGAGAAGATCGGGGAAGGGAAATGGGGGGTGTAGATTAATAGTTGATGAGATCAGAGAGGATGAGGGAGGGGAGGGAACATCATGTAGAATCTTTGTAAGACTTTGGCTTTTGTGTAAGTGAAATGGGCTTTGTAGGTAGTGCTAGTGGTAAAGAACCCACCTGCCAATGCAGGAGACATATGAGATGAGGTTTGATCCCTGGGTTGAGAAGATCCTCTATAGGAGGGCATGGCGACCCACTCTAACAGTCTTGCCTGGAGAATCCCTTGGACAGAGGATCCTGGTGGGCTACAGTCCATAGGGTTGCCAAGAGTCAGGCACAACTGAAGTGACTTAGCATGCATACATAAATGGAATGAGAAAAAGACTGCAGGGTATTGAGCAGTGGAGTGACATGACCTTCCTCAGTTCAATTCAGTCGCTCAGTCATGTCCGACTCTTTGTGACCCCATGAATCGCAGCACGCCAGGCCTCCCTGTCCATCACAAACTCCCGGAGTTTATTCAAACTCATGCCCATCGAGTCGGTGATGCCATCCAGCTATCTCATCCTCTGTCGTCCCCTCCTCCTCCTGCCCCCAATCCCTCCCAGCATCAGGGTCTTTTCCAATGAGTCAACTCTTCGCATGAGGTGGCCAAAGTACTGGAGTTTCAGTTTCAGCATCAGTCCTTCCAGTGAACATCCAGGACTGATCTCCTTTAGGATGGACTGGTTGGATCTCCTTGCAGTCCAAGGGACTCTCAAGAGTCTTCTCCAACACCACAGTTCAAAAGCATCCATTTTTTGGTGCTCAGCTTCTTACAAAGATGATGGGTGCTCCTTTAAGAACAGGATGAGTTTAAGAATAGGGTATGGAAGCAGTGCGCCGATGGGCCAGGGTGGTGGCAGTGAAGATGGTTGAGACTGTCAGATAGATTCTGGATATGATTAGAGCCAATAAGATTTTCTGATGGATTAGACATGGAATGTGAGCAAAAAAGAAGAATTAGGGATAGAGCTATGTGTATTCATTCTCCACTGCTCTGGTAGCACATGACCTCCAAACTTATAGAACTGTGAGGTAATAAATGAGCAGTGTTTTAAGCTGCTACACTTATGATGATTTCTTATGGCAGCCATGGAAAATGAACACTTTCCCAAGAAGCTTACCTTTGAATATTTATTGCACTAAAATCTGTCACTCCATTCTGTCCACCATTAGAGCTAATTTTACCTCTTGGAGCTGTGTAGACAGCACATCCTTTCTTAGAATACAGCCCATTTGACCCTTCCTTCCCTTCTTTGGCCTGGATTCCCTCCCTGGGCATTCTCCACCCTAGTTACTTTTCTCTAATGTATTGTTTTCTTTAGTTCCCTGGATTTGCATTCTAGATAAATGTGAATTTACTATAACAACAATATGTTTGAAAAGCCTTTGCCAATTTGCAGTATCTTACTCTTCTATTATAAAGGAGAACAGTCCTGTCTGTATTACTGAAAATAAACATTATTTCTCTGGATCATTAACCATTTTATTGTCCATAATAGAAAAACATCATTTAGAATGACCTGGAATCAAGGACAATGAAGTAGAAAATTGTCAGAAAGCTTTCAAAAGTATAAATCTGCGTGAACATTATAGATTGTGATATTTAATTAGGATTAAAATCCAATGCTTAGGATTTCTCCAAGTGACATAAACTCAGTGAAGAACAGCAGCATCTGGGGTTAAGATGTTGTATTTCATATGTCCAGCCAGGCCTCTGCTTGGAATAAGTTTCCTTCCTTGGTTCTTACAACATGAGGCAATATCAGGAGCTTTGTGAAGACATCAGGGAAAGCAAATGGAGCTCCTTTTTTTTGTCATTATCCTCAGGTGAGAGTTCCTGAAATCTCCCAGCAGCATGATTCCTGGGCAGCCAGAAAAAAAAAAAAAAAATGGATAAAATGAGAAGGGGGAAAAAAAACCTTTAGATTGAAAAAATGGAGGAAACCTAGGAAGGGGAACAACATCTGAAAGATCATTAAAATGATTAACTATCTCATAAAAAGGTGACTTTAAAGACAGAATGACATGAGAGAAGTGGGGCCACTGGGAATACTTTGGAAAGTGACCAAGAAACTAGGTTTGATAACTGAAGAGAGTGGGTGATTGTCTTGTTTTCTCTGTATTAGATTTGAAGTTACCAGTTTTATGCATAGATGGACATTTTTATTCAATCAATAAGTTTAACTTCTTTGGAAGAATGGCTGTCTTATGATTTTTTTGAATAAGATAAATAATAAGTACTTGGAAAATAATTAATTGAACTGAGATGAAGTTGCCTGTTGACTGGCTAAATAACAGATGAAGGCATTGTTGTTCTAATTAGAATACAGATCTCTTGGGAGAAAGCTAGATTGAGTCAGAAGAAAGCATATGTTTCTGATTCCTCCATCCTTCCTCCTCAAATAATCTACTGCTTGGTGGTGTTTTTTAAAATGTGGTCCAAGGACTTCTACATTAGAATTGTCTGGTGATGTTTGTTAGTTGAGAATGCTACATCCTACTGCTCAGATTAGACCCACTGAATCAGAATCTGGAAGGTACTTGTGTTTTTCTAAAGTTGAAGTGTAATTTCACATACAATTAAATATATATATTTTAATTATATCATTCAATGGGATTTGAAAAATATGTATACCTTATATAACCACCATGGCAATCAGGACTTCTATCATTCCAGAAAGTTTCCTTAGGCCCCTTACAGTCAATTAACCCCACTCTCGAGAAGCAACCACTATTCTCATTTCTATCACACCATATATACCATTTTGAGTCAGGCTTCTTTTCAACATGTTTTGATATTCATCCACGTTGTTACATGTATTGGTAGTTCCTTTTTATTGCTAAGTAATATTCCATTTCAAGAATAATCTGCAATTTGTTTATATATTCACCTGTTGATGGACATTTGAGTTGTGTGTTCCTTTTCTAGGCAGTGTAATTAGTGTTGTTCAGTCTCTAAGTCATATCCGACTCTTTGGGGACACCATGGGCTGTAACCGGCCACGCTTCTCCGTCCATGGGATTTCCCAGACAAGAATGCAGGAGTGGGTTGCCAGTTCCTTCTCCAGGGGATCTTCTTGACCCTGAGATTGAATCCACATCTCCTGCTCCAGCAGGCAGGTTGTTTACCACTCAGCCACCAGGGAAGCCCCAGGCAATGTAATAAATTACCACAAATGTAGCAGTTTAAAAAACACACGATTATTATCTCACAATTTCCATGCATCAGGAGTCTAGACATGGCTTAGCTGGGTCCTTGTGCTCACAGTCTCCCAAAACTGGATCCACAGTGTTAGCCAGGCTGCATTCCTGTCTAAGAGCTCAGGGACCTCTTCCAAGCTCAGAAATCGGATCCTTGCAGTTGTGGAACTCAGGATCTTGGCTTCTTACTGGGCATCAGCTGGAGGCTGCCCTCTGCAGTTCCCTGCCACGTGGCCCTTCCATAGACAGTTTACAATAGGGCTGTGTGCCCCACTAAGGCCAGCAGGAGAGCTCCCCTTTCAGTGCACTTAAACAGAATCTTTTAAAATACAATTGTAGGAATGACACTCTATCATCTTTGCTGTATTGGATAGAATAAGTCATAGATTTCACCCAGGCTCTAAGAGGGAAGTATACAAGACTGTGGGTTATCCAGAGTCATGTTAGAGTGTATCTACCAGAAGTTGCTTCTAATTTTTAGTTGTTATGAATACTAGTACACAAGTCTTTAAAAAAATTTTTTTTACTGAAGTATAGTTGATTTATAATGTTGTGTTACTTTCTGCTATACAGCAAAGTGAATCAGCTACACATTTCTGCTATACAGCAAAGTGAATCAGCTACACATATCCATATATCCACTCTTTTTACATTCTTTTCTCATATAGGTCATTACAGAGTTTTGAGTAGAGTTCCCTGTGTTTACAGTAGGTCCATGTTGATTATCTAATTTATATATAGAGGTGTGTATATGTCAACCTCCGTCTTCCAATTTATCTCTCACCCTTTTTTCCCCTGTAACCATAAATTTTTTTTCTATATTTGTAACTCTGTTTTGTAGACTAGTTCATTTTTACCATTTTTTAGATTCTACATATAAGTGATATCATACATTATTTGTTCTCTGTCTGACTTACTTCACTCAGTATGACAATCTCTAGTAAATTCATATCACTGCAAATAGTATTTCATTCTTTTTTATGGCTGAGTGATATTCCATTGTATATATGTATCACATCTCCTTTTCCATTCCTCTGAGGATGGATATTTGAATTGCTTCCATGTCCTGGCTATTGTAAATAATGTTGCAATGAACATTGGGGTGTGTGTATCTTTTTGAATTATAGTTTTCTCTGAGTATGTGGCCAGGAGTGGGATTGCTGGATCATATGGTAGATCTATTTTTAGTTTTTTTAAGGAACCTCCATATTGTTCCCCATAATGGATGTACCAATTTACAGTCCAGTCAACAACGTAGAGGGTTCCCTTTTCACCACATCCTCTCCAGTATTAATTGTTTGTAGGTTTTTTGATGATGGGCATTCTGACCAGTGTGAGGTGGTACCTCATTTGATTTGCATTTCTCTAATAAAGATTGATGTTGAGCATCTTTTCATCTGTATGAAAAGATATATGCCCTTTTGGTCATCTGTATGTCTTCTTTGGACAAATGTCTGTTAGAGCTTCCACTCATTGTTTGACTGAGTTGTTTGGCTTTTTGTTATTGAGCTACATGAGCTGTTTGTAGTGATATATTTTGGAGAGTAATTCTTTGTGGGTTGCTTTGTTCACAAATATTTTCTCCCATTCTGTGGGTTGTCTTTTCATTTTGTTTATGGTTTATTGCTTTTTTTTTTTTTTTTTGCAAAAGCTTTTAAGTTTAATTAGATCCTATTTGTTTATTTTTGTTTCTATTTTCATTATTCTAGGCAGTGGGTCAAAAAGATCTTGCTCCAGTTTATGCCCGAGAGTGTTCTGCCTATGTTTTCCTCTAAGAGTTTTATATCTGACCTTACATTTAGGTCTTTAATCCATTTTAAGTTCATTTTTGTGTGTGGTGTTAGGGAATGCTCTAATTTCATTCTTTTACATATAGCTGTCCACTCTCCCAGTACCACTTACTGAAGAGACTGTCTTTTCTCCAACTCCTACACAAGTCTTTATGTGAA
This sequence comes from Odocoileus virginianus, assembly GCF_023699985.2. Classification (NCBI taxonomy): domain Eukaryota; kingdom Metazoa; phylum Chordata; class Mammalia; order Artiodactyla; family Cervidae; genus Odocoileus; species Odocoileus virginianus. Next base: position 38,433,546 of record NC_069686.1, on the reverse strand, counting down.
CATATGCTTTCATTTCTCGAGTAAATTCCTAGGAGTGGAATTCCTTGATCACAGAGTAGGTATGTGTTTAACCTTACAGGAAATTGGCAAACAGCTTTTCAAAAAGACTGTACAGTTGTACACTCCCATCAGCAATGTAATAAGAGTCCAGCTGCTCCTCTGCTATTCCTGTGTTTGCTGTTGTCTCTCTTTGTCATTTTAGCCACTTTCTACTGGATGTGAAATCTGCATTTTTAATGAGCTCTGTGGGCGATTCTTACACATACTCATCCCTGGCCTTAGAGACATGAGTCATGGAGAATGGTTTCAAGACTAGTCAGTTACGTGTTCCTCAGACGTCAGTCCCCAAACCTAACTGATCAACTGAATCAGAGGCAGCATTTGTTAAACAGATTCCAGGCCCTACCTCAGACCTCTGGAATCAGCATCTCCAGAACTGTATTTTGGGAAACTACATTTTCCAAAAACCATCTAGGAGATCCTTTTCCCTGCTATGGCTGGGGACCAATTCCCTCACATTTCCAGACCCAATGTTGTCTTCGGTATGCTCCTCACAGAGGCTTCCCTGGTGGTTCAGATGGTAAGGAATCTGCCTGCAGTGTGGGAGACCTGGGTTCAATTCCTGGGTCGGCAGATCCCCTGGAGAAGGGAATGGCAACCCACTCCAGTAGTCTTGCCTGAAGAATCCCCATGAACAGAGGAGCCTGGTGGGCTACAGTCAATGGGATCACAAAGGGTAGGAATGAGTGACTAACACTCACAGAGGAATCATCTGTGAAGCGGATCTAGGACTTTGAGAGGGCACCTGGGTACTCCCTTCATTAGTAAAAATCCGTTAGCACGCTGACGAGCTTGTTTGTGTTTCCTGTGTGTTTTCTTACCTTAATGTCACGGCGTCACAGGAGAAAACAAGTTGGGAAGTTGTAGCTCTGATGGTTGGCTTTACTAACGAGACATTTCTTATTTGAGTACCTTTTTCTCCACGTGTAACTCAGTAATCTCAAATAGTGACATTTTTCAGGAAGATTTTAGTTTCTTTAAGAAATAATACTCTGAAAGATGCTTTCCGTGCTGGTGAGAACTGGACGTGAGCTGGGGAGGAAGACAGAGCACTCAGCAAGCAGTTGCAATCCAGGTGCAAAGAGCTGAGGGCAGGAAAGGGGAGGGCCTCTAGGGGCACTCAGCAGGAGCACCCACCCGAAGAAGGGGTGACAGAGACCCCTCCAGGCTTCTTCTTTAATCATCATTTTCCCCGTTACTTTAAAACATTTATTTCTCATCAGAGGATAATTGCTATACAATATTGTGTTAGTTTCTGTCATACAAGAACATGAATTAGCCAGAAGTGTACATATGTCCCTGCCCTCTTGAACCTGCCTCCAACCACTGCCCCATCCACACAGCATCCTACCCATGTGGATCATCAGAGAACACCGGGTTGAGCTCCCTGTGTGATACCGTAACTTCTGCTAGCTGTCTGTTTTACAGGCAGTAATGTGTATGTTTCAGTGCTCTCACAGTTCACCCCATCTTCTCCTCCCCTGCACTGTGTTCACACGTCTGTTCTCTACGTCTCCGTTGCTGCCTGAAAACAGGTTCATCAATACCATTTTTCTAGATTCTGCTCATGTATGCGTGCTCAGTCGCTTCAGGCATGTCTGACTCTTTGCAACCCCATGAACTATAGCCCACCAGGCTCCTCTGTCCATGGGATTCTCCAGGCAAGAATACTGGAGTGGGTTGCCATTCCCTCCTCCAGGGGACCTTCCTGACCCAGAGATCAAACTGTTGTCTCCTGCATTGCAGACAGATTCCTTACCCACTGAGCCATGGGGAAGCTCCTAGGTTCCATGTGTATGTCTTAATATGCAGTATTTGTTTTTCTCTTTCTGACTTACTTCACTCTGTATAACAGGTTCTAGGCTCATTCGCTTTACTCAAACTGACTCAAATTTGTTCTTATCTATGGCTGAGTAATATTCCATTGTATATACGTACCACAACTTTATCCATTCATCTGTCAATGGGTATCAAAGTTGCTCCCACGTCCTGGTTATTGTAAACAGTGCTGCATTGAGCATTAGGGTACATGTTTTTTTTGTTTGTTTTTGGTTGTCGCTTTTTTGTATTATGGTTCTCTCAGAGTACATGCCCAGTAGTGGGATTGCTAGATCATATGGTAGTTTTATTCCTAGTTTTTTAAAGGAATCTCCATACCATCTCCATCATGGCTATATCAATTTACATTCCCATCATAACAATCATTTTTTCAGAAAACCATGCTCATGTGAATAGATACAACTGAAGTCTTCTCTGATCAGCAGTCTTTTCCCCTCAGGACAGACCCAGGGTGGTAGTCTGTCAAGGGTGAGAGCATGGAGGAGGGCTGCTAGACACCCCCATGCTCCTGGACTTGAGGGACAGAGGGAGGGACAGAGGCCAGGGCATGTGACCAGCCACACACACCAGTGTGGGATGAAGAGCTGAGAGAACGTAGCCCCTGAACGAGGGGACCTCTCACTGCCTGCTGATTAGTGTCTTTGGAGTTCACAACCCTCTGCTTCAACCACAGGGAAAAAGAGATAAAATGGTGTCTCAACAACCTGAATATAGAGGGTGTCTAAAAAAGTCTGGGCACATAGAATAAACTTATCTTTAAACAGTGTACTACTGCATTTTCAAATAATATGCTCCTTGCTATTTTTTTCTTTAACCTCCAGATATCTTTTCAGGTAAAAATTTTTTTTTCCTAAATTTCAGTACACCATAGAACATTCACAAAAGTCTGAGTACTTCTTGTGCTTTTCCAGATGAACAATTGGACTCATTGCTTTAAAGTTAGAAGTTCTTCATGTGAAAAGGTCTAGAGATGGAAGAATGTACTAAGCCTAGCACTGGAAAATATAGCCAACATACTGTTTAAAAATAACCTGTGCCAAGTCGCCCAGCTTTTCAAGCACACTGGACTCTGTCCCACTTAGATCTCGCAGCAAGTGAGGACCTGGGTTCAGGAAGGTCACACAACTTGCCCAGGGTCCCCCAGTGGCTCAGGAGCAGAGCCAGGATTTAAAGCTCACCTGTCTGAGGCCCAAGCCCACTCCTCTCTCCTTCAGAGCATCACCTCTGAGCTCTGACCTCCACATAGGCTTGTTTTGAGGCCATGTGCTTTCCTAATACCCTGAGTTCAGCCTTATTCTATGACATCATCAGTTCAGCTCTTAACGCTGTTAAGGGCTTCAGGAAGGAGCCATTCTGACACACCAGTGAAAGTGATGGACACTTCCCCCAAACAGTTGAAATTTTACTCATGAAGGCCATCCATGGACTCCCTTGGGGATCATGGTCCCAGGTAAAGAACCACTTCTTTTGTCTGTAAGGTTCTTTGTTTTTCTACCTCCACCTAACTTCAGGGCTGATATGTGGTGGAGTTCTGGAAATGTTTTCTCTTATGTGAAAATGTTTTAGAAACTGTTGAAAGAAATAGGAGGAGTCAGTGAAGCAGAGAATAAAGGGGAAAAATCTCTTCCAATAACAATGATATTATGGCTATTACAAGGCCAAGGCATGATGATTCCCTTCCCTTTCAACAGAGTCCATGTGATGATAAAGGCACGCTCACAAGGCAGCAGCTGTTGGTGGTCCACTTCCTGTCTGCAGCCAGTGTGCCCGTGATGTGTGCCCATGTACAAATCCAACCCTAACTGGCCCTTGGGGTGGAGGTGCAGGGAGGTCAGGGACATGGGCGTACGAGTCTCTTCCATGGGGTACCCAGGAGGCTTACCTGCTTCGTTTCCTATCTCCTGTACAAATAGACACTGATTCTTTGAGGTGCTGGTCTATTTTTTTTTTTTTTATTGTTGAGAGTCAGAAGGATCTATATCTCTGATTTTCCAGAAAAAGGGTGCAATATTAAACCAATCTTCAAAGTCCCTTGAATACAGAATGTTCATTCCCTCCAAGCTCAGAAAACATGTTGAGAATGAATCAATACCCTTCAAATTTTCTTCCTGACTGCTCCTTGTCCCCATATCCCTCCCACCATGGCCCCAGAATTCTCTGCTGTGCCACACACACCCTAGCCTGATGGCTTTATTGTCCCTCTGGCGAGCATTTCTCACAAACAAAAACAAGTGAAGCGCTCAGCTTGCATACAGACATTCCATCCTTGCGAGAGGTGCTCATTCACTAATGAATGCCTCCCTGGGGCTTCAAGGACAGGAAGGCAAATGCAGGATTAGGGACTAGAAATGCAATTACTGATCTCTTGGGCATAAGCATCTTAATGAAGTGAGAATGAGCCAGCAACCAACCCAACTCTTGGAAAGTCTTCCAAGTTGCACTGTTTACATCTTCAATAAATATATTCTGTGTGCCCTCATAGCAGGTCACCTTGACAGCTGCCCACGTGAAGAGACTTCATGAGACATAAAGAGAATCTTCATGCATGCCTGCAATAAATCTTTTGGAGTACTCACTATGTGTTGGATGCTGTGCACAGTCTGGTGGATGCCTTGAGCTCAGGTCTAATGGAGACACTCACGAGCATCTGTATTAGAGGGAAACACTGGGGACTTAGAGGCAAGTAGGAGAAGCATTGCCCCCAGGCAAGGTGGCTGCAGCTTGCCACTAGTTGAAGCTTTGTAGCAATTAGCCTGAAGTGTGTGGGGAGAAGTGGAAGAACTTGGGGAAAGTGGTTCTGAGCAGAACAGACTGTGTGAAGAGCCAATGGAAGTGGTGGGCTGGAGCCTGTTGACACCTACTGGAAGAGCCTCTCCTCCCAACCCTACATTTAGTGACTTGATGCCGATAGCCTCAGTTATGGAGCACAGGCTCTAGGGCATGCAGGCTTCAGTAATTCCAGTTTCCGGGCTCCAAGCACAGGCTCAATAGTCGTGGTGCCCAGACTTAGTTGCTCTGTGGCAGTGGGATCTTCCCAGATCAGGGATCAAACTCGTGTCTCTTTACCACTGAATCACCAGGGGAGCCCAGGACTGCCACATTTTGAACCACACGATTCCATTCATAGTTTACAACTGGATGTATCTAAAAGCAGTCAATTCTCAGGGTTGCCAGCCATGTAGGAAGAGATGAACTGAGCCATTAAATCCTCTGAGTCTGGAAGGAGGAAACACTTGGTGAGTGAGGCAGGGAGAAGCAAGCTCAGGGGCTGAGTGCATGTCTTGAGAGAAACTGAGAGGTACAGTTAGACCCACACATGGCCAGTGAGGTTAAGGGGAACAGAAGCAATAAGGTGAGGAAGCAAAAACTATGAGAAAGCAGAAACAGTGAAATGGAGGTGCAGGTGGGCAGAGCAACTGAGGAGGCACAAATGGCAGGCCACCTGTGTGAAGCTGGACAAATTCCTCCCCCACTTTCACCCAAGGTTACTCCAATTCCTGATCTGCCTATGGCAGGGTATTTGGCTTTGAGGGGATCGTTCCCATTTTTCAAATTGGTAGCAATAATGGCACAAGTAGAAACACAGCTCCCAACACTTACTTTTAAAGGTAACCTGAGTGTGTCTCACTGAAACTGTTTATAGTTTTTACTTTGAATGATGTAACTGTAGCATGATTATAGCTCACACACACACACACACACACACACACACACACACACACACACAGAGCTTTTTTTGCCTGCTTCCTGGATGTGAGAGAAGTGAGGTGGTCTGAATTTCCACTCACATCCCCCAAATAAAGGCCATGACCCTCGAATACCCCGGCACATCCTTGCTTACTTTTCTACATGGGCACGGACTTCTGTGGGCCTGCAACAGTTTGAGGGGATTTGGAGTTCACTGATCTCAAATAACAAGAGCACTTTGCAGGAACACCCCTGCTTCCTGAAGTTGATTTTATTCTGATGAACTCTTATCAGTGAGCAGTTTTGCCCTAAAAATAGTTTCTGAAAAGGCTTAAGCATTGGCTACCTCCTAAAGAGAGAGAAACAGAATGTATAAATGGAAAATGCATCTGATGTCCGGCCCCATCCCCAGTTGCTTTGACTCGTATGAAAAAGAAATGTTTTGCAACAATTGAGATATTTAGCTCTGAAAATTAGCCAGTAAAGAGCTACTTGGATAATGTTGAATTTTTTTTTTTTTTTTTTTTTTACAAATCTCCCTTTGAAATAAACGAGACAGAGGTTCCTTTCACTGCCATGGGAGTTTTCAGCAAAAGGAGAAAGGAGGACTTGATAAGCTCTAAACAGCCTCAGAGGCCATTCATAGACTTCCTAGCATGCTCTGTCATTTCCCAGCGCTGAAGGCCCTCAATGTGGCTTCTCACTATTGGCATTGTCCCCCTCCTGCACTCGCTTGCCAGCTGAACTCTATGAAGCTTATAGCCTGTGATGTGTAGGAAGAAGCTGCCATCAGACATGGTCATAGCCTCTGCAGAGAGAGAGATGAGCTGGGAACTGTGGCTGTCGGAGATGAAGCATATAGGGCTGTTTTTGTCCCTCCTGAACCACACATCCGGTCTCCTGAGCCCAGAGCTGTACAGCAATCTGGAAAAACCCCTGCTGTGGAGCATGGAGGGAAACCATCCCTTTCTGGCAGAGAGTTCTCTGATTTTGCCTCCAAGCTGCCTCCAGAAACAATATCTACATTGCCTACTTCTTCATTGAAATGCCCTTCTCCCTGCTCCATTGCTGGTGGGAGTCCACTGACTTGGCTGCAAGATTTCCATCATTTGGGGGATCCTAAGCAGATTCCGACACCTGAGCAGGGCATCATGTGTGAGCTCACTATTTCCTCTGCTGGAAAATCCTCCTCCCCTTCAGGTTATTATTTCCTCAGATTTATGATGACACATTCATCTCAAATTTTGTTTGAGAGGGTAATAGGTATAGCCTCTAGAACACCCCCCACCTCCTCCAGCATTCCCTGAAAGCCTCTTTCATTCTCTCTATCTATGAGTCTCCTTCTTTGTTATAGACACTGATCTGTGGTAGTTTTGATTCCACAAGAGTTACCACTGGGAGAGGGCTGAGGGGAGGGGCAATAGAGGGGTAGAAGAGTCAGAGGTACAAATTATCAGGTATAAAATAACCTACAAGGATATATTGTGCAACATGGGAGAATGTAGCCAGTATTTTATAATAACTGTAGATAGAGTATAACCACAATTTTGAATCATTATATTGTACTCTTGTAACTTACATAATATTGTACAGCAATTATACTTAAGAAAACAGCTCTTCCAATTATTTGCCAGCTGTGAATGAATTTCCCAGATATCATTTCTTGTATGCATTCAAAATAAGTCTGGATAAAATAATCATGAGACGATCCTAATGACATTGTACCCTAGAAGGATATCCTGTAAGTCCCTTTAAGAACTTCAAAGTGATGTCCATCTTTGACTGATCAATTATAATAGCTGAATAAACCCACATAGGTCCAGAGGGAAGTCCACAGACCCACTAACATCTCCCCTCCCATTCCATACCAGCTTCTCCTCACCATAATACGGTCTCCTCTCTCTCTGAGCCTGGGACTCTTTGACATTAGAGCCAGAACGGGCTTTATAAGGAGGTGTTAACCACAAAATGTAATCTAGGAAACTGAAAAGACAGCCACACTTGCAATATATTGCCCTCCCATATTAGATAGGGAGTCTTTGGGCTATAAGTAATAGAATGGTGTAAGTAATAAAAAATAGAAATTGGGTTTAAACCATTTTTATTGGTGAGAGCCATTTTCGGTGGCTCAGTAGTGTTGTCACAAAAATAGACACTCTTCACTCTTCCACTCAGATCTCCTCAGAGAGTTGGCTTTCCTCCCTCCTGCTGTTGTTTTACAGTCACATGGCATCTCATCTCCATACAAAAGTGAATGGGCAGAAGAAGACTCAAGAGCTTTCTTCTAAAACAGTCTGCTTTATTTATTTATTTTTGAAGTATTGTTGATTTAAAATTTGTATTAGTTTGTGATGTACAGCAGAGTACCAGTGTGTGTGTTCTTTTTCATTGTCTTTCAATCATCGTTTATTATAGAATATTGGATATAGTTCCCTGTGCTATACAGTAAGACCTTGTTTATCTATTTCATATATACTAGTTTGTATCTGCTTGGAGAAGGAAATGGCAACCCACTCCAGTACTCTTGCCTGGAAAATCCCATGGACGGAGGAGCCTGGTAGGCTGCAGTCCATGGGGTCACTAGGAGTCAGACACGACTGAGCGACTTCACTTTCCCTTTTCACTTTCATGCATTGGAGAAGGAAATGGCAACCCACTCCAGTGTTCTTGCCTGGAGAATCCCAGGGACGGGGGAGCCTGGTGGGCTGCCGTCTATGGGGTCGCACAGAGTCGGACACGACTGAAGCAACTTAGCAGCAGCAGCAGCAGTTTGTATCTGCTAATCCCAAAATCCTAATTACCCCTCCCCAAAGTCTTCCCCTTTAGTAACCATAAGATTGTTTTCTATGTCTGAATCTGTTTCTGTTTTGTAAATATTAATAAGTTCTTCTGTGTCATATTTTAGATTCCACATATAAGTGAAATCATATGATTATTATCTTTCTTTTTTTGACTTACTTCACTTGGTATGATGATCTGTAGGTCCATCTATGTTGCTGCAAATGGCATTATTTCATTCTTTTTATTATGGCTGAGTAGTATTCCGTTGTATGTATATACCACATCTTCTTTATCCATTCATCTGTCAATGAACATTTAGATTGCTTCCATGTCTTGACCATTATAAATAGTGCTGCTATGAATATTGGGGTGCATGTATCTTTTCAGATCAGAGTTTTTTCCAGATACATGCCCAGGAGTATGGATCATATGGTAACTCTATTTTTAGGTTTTTTAAGGAAGCCCCAAACTGTTTTCAAAAGTGGCTGCACCAGTGTTAATTTCCAACAACAGTATAGAAGGATTCTGTTTTCTCTACACCCTATCCAGCATTTGTCATTTGTAGACTTTTTAATGATGCCCATTCTGATCGGTATGAGGTGATAGATACCTCTTTGTAGTTTTGATTTGCATTTCTTTAATAATTAGTTAAGTTGAGCATCTTTTCATGTGCCTCTTGGCTATCTGTACATCTTCTCTGGAGAAATGTCTATATAGGTGTTCTGCCCATTTTTTTGATTGAGTTGTTTGTTTTTTGGTTATTGAGTTGTCTGAGCTATTTGTATATTTTAGAGATTAAGTCTTTGTCAGTCACATTGTCTGCAAATATTTTCATCTTGTCAATAGTTTCCTTCGTTGTGCAAAAGCTTGTAAGTTTGGTTTGGTCCCATTTGTTTATTATTGCTTATATTTCTATTGCCTTGGGAGACTGACTATGAAAACATTAATACAATTTATGTCAAAGAATGTTATGCCTATGTCTCTTCTGGGAGTTTCATGGTGTCATCTCTTACATTTGAGTCCTTAAGCTGTTTTGAATTTATTTTTTGTGCATAATATTAGGGAGTATTCTCACTTCATTGATTTATATGCTGGTTGTCCAACTTTCCTAATACTGCTGGCTGAAGAGACTGTCTTTCCTCCTTGGCATGTTGTTGCCTCCTTTGTTGAAGATTAATTGACTATGGATTTATGGGTTTATTTCAGGGCTCTCTGTTCTGTTCCAGTGATCCATATGTCTGTTTTTATGCCAATACCATGCTGCTTTGATTACTGTTCCTTTGTAGTATCATCTGAAGTCTGGAAGGATTGTGCCTCCAGTTTTCTTCTTTTTCCTCAGAATTGCTTTGGCAACTCCAGGTCTTTTATGGCTCCATATAAATTTTAGGATTATTTGTTCTAGTTCTGTGAAAAATTTCATGAGTAGTTTGCTAGAGATCACATTAATTCTGTAGATTGCTTTGGGCAGTGTGGAACAAGGGTCTGCATCTTTGATCTGAGAAGGGAAGCCAGAACTCAGTTATATGAGTGGTACTAGACCAGTCACTGGTGAGGGAAAACCACACCGCCCTGACTGACTAATCGCTATCCATCTCTGGGGCTATAAATTAGGATCAGAGCCCAGCTTCCCTGAAATCAAGGAATCTAGTTCTGTGATGAGGGAAGAAAGGAAAGGCAGGGAAGATGGTTGTTGGGAAGGCAGAAACAGTGTCTGCTCTAACCACTAAGCTTGCTGATGCCTGGAATCCCAAAATTGCTTCATTGGTACTTTAAACCAACAGAGGCTCTGATCCCAGTGAAAGAAAATTCATCACATATTCAAGTCAATTATATCCAGCAAATATTTAGTTCATCCTATTCTTTAGAACAATACTGAATAGGAGAAAAGAAAAAAAAAATATTAACAGCAGTAGTAGTGTGTTTGTAAATCTTTAGCAACCAGGTGGGAAGGAACCTTGATTTACAGTTTGCTGGTTTCCATTGTGTGAATACTGCCATGGTTGGTTTCAGGCTACCAATGGTTTAGCCGCTGGCTCACAAAATTCCAGAAAATATAACAGTGAGTTCTTATGAGCTCATATGAATCAACTCTAGCACACCACTGAATGAATGTACTTGGCACTATTGTGCCAGGCAGTTGTGCCTTTACACATTTATCTGTGCTGTGTCTCCTTTATGCTAGCACTTGTAAAGTAGATATTGTTGTTACATTTCACAGAAGGGAAGCCTGGGCTCAAAGCAGTTGAGTCTTTTCCCAGTTCTTCTAACACTAGGTACCAACAGGATGCCTATGGGAGCTTCAAGCTGAGAAAGCTCCAAATACTGGCAATTTTAGCCAGGTACCAAACAAACCCTTATTACTAGAATTGTGTGCACTGTCAACTCTTAATGTCCTTGGAGTAATAAAGACTAAGGCATACTGAAAGTCACTGGGTACCTTTATTCTTGTTTTGAAGAAAAGAAAAAAGAGAAATGTAACGATCTCATCAGAAACATCTGAAACAGAATACCTTCTGTTCTCGTTGTGAATGCTCTACATCTGAGAGAAAGGTTAGGTCCTTCTTGTTTTTTGTGACATCAAAAAGAATGTTTCTAAAACTACTCACATTGGCATTCATTCCTAATTTTAGCTTTACATGGAGGAGCAGGCCTGTGGTCGAATGTATGTCTTACAACATGTGTATATCTTTATTACAGAAATACTCCCCAGCACTCTGTGAGTTGTGATGCTCACTTTTCCCCCTTGCCCACCTCATTTGGTTATAGTGAGGTGTAGCAGTGATGACATGGTGTGTGGAAATGCCGCATGACGGTGTTGTACTAATGAAAATGGACGGTACCCTTGTTTTTGTGATAACTCAGTTGGTAAAGAATCCTGTTCCAATGCAGGAGACCCCAGTTCAATTCCTGGGTCAGGAGGATCCCCTGGAGAAGGGATAGGCTCCCCACTCCAGTATTCTTGGTCTTCCCTGGCAGCTCAGACAGTAAAGAATCCACCTGCAATATGGGAGACCTGGGTTCAATCCCTGGGTTGGGAGGATCCCCTGGAGAAGGGAACAGCTACCCACTCCAGTGTTCTGGCCTGGAGAACTCCAAGGGGGTCGCAAAGAGTCAGACACAACTGAACGACTTTTATTTTCACTTTCTTGCTTTTGTTGCCACGGGCAGCCTTAACTCAGGCTGAGTTTTCTCCTGCCAATGAGCCTCTCCTCACAAGAAGAAAAACATTCTGGCTCCCTTTCCCCTTCTCCTGGTTCCCATTTCATAATCTTGCCCTCCTGTTTACTGACACAGCAGGTTGGGAAACATTCTCTTGGTTGCACTCCATCAGTCAGGGGCTCCAGCAGAGTCCGTGTCACCCGCTCTCTGTGCGGAGATGGGAAGGAGCTGCTGATCCACTTCTGGGAGATTCCACGGCCGAGTCTACCTGCTGCCCCACCTCCACAGTCTCGGGGTGAGGTTGACGGCTAGCAGCCTCTCTCATTGTTTCTGGCTCATTGGTCCGGTGCTAGAGTGAGGTTTTGGTGCAAGCCTCCATCCCTGGGAGTGGCATGAACTCTCCCCAGGAGAACTCCTGCACTGTTCAGAGCCCGGGAAGATGCTAAGAAGATGGAAAGGTTTTTTTTTCCCTGATGACAGACTGCACTGATGGGACAAATGTAGCCTCCTCTCTTTCCCACCTTATCTAGATCCTACCTGGATTGCTCCCTCTGAGATCTCTTCCCTGAGGGCCAGCCGGGCAAATACAGCAATCCAAGTTGTTCAACAATACACAAAGGGCTCTAAGAGCTGGGTTCCCCTGCTTACTGCTCCTTGACTGTGAACAAAGTGCATTTGCTCCGCTCAGAGTGCATCTCTACAGCTGCCACAGGCTTTAAAGAAACCACTGCAGCATTTATATAATTTCAGAAAGCAATTATACTCCAATTTTAAAAGAGAAGAAAAAATGGGAGAAAAATAAAACCTGCTTCCCCCAAATAAATAATTATCTTACAAAGTTGTCCTCTCCCAGATGTCGTCAGGCATTTACTAATTAGCTACTAAACACGACCAGGAAATCACCCTGGAAAGAGACAGAAGATGGAGTGAAATTAGCCAGAATTTGAGAACTCAAATCCTGCTGGTAGGAAGCAACCAAATTTGTGCTAAAAGGCAAATTCTGGTTACAGGTGAAGGTGTCTCTTCCCTGAATTCGTGTTGCCTTTCCCCTCAAAAGTGAACCTGTAATTTTGGAGTTTGTACTCTGAGAAATAGGAATCAGAAGAATCCAGTGAGAGACAGGGACCACTGCTGATAGTTTTTGAAGCATGTTGTGGGCAAAGTGAAGCAGATTTTATAATCAGTGCCACTGTAATGTGTTTGTGTTCAAACATATTGTAACAAAAATCGTTTATCTTGTCTGTAACCGAGTCTCTCTTGTCACACATTCTGTTTTCTCTCGTGGTTTTTGAGCCACCTCCCAGGTTCAGGTTAACACTGTTTTAGCAGTGTACTGCCTGGTCATTATATGCTGGAAGGTAATGCCACACCTTTGCTGAGGGCTCTTAGAAAGTTTCATAGCAGATAGATGGACAAGCTTTGCTCAAAGAGTGGTCTGTAGACTCCTGGAAGTCCACAAGACCTTTTCAGGGGATTAGAAAGGTCAAAACTATTTTCATTATAATACTAAGATGTTATTTGCCTTTGCTGCTGCATTGACATTTGCACTGATGGTGTGAAAGCAATGGTGGTCAAACTGCTGATGCTTTTGCACAAATCAAGATACCAGGCAGTAGTCATTGTGTTCTTAACCACCACAAAGTCACAGTGAAAAAAGAAAAAGACAAGCCAGTTTCGGTTAAGAATTTCCTTGGTGAAGCAATTAGAAAATATTAATTTCATTTAATCTTGAGTCTCTTCAACAGTCTTTCTGACATAATGGGACTTCCCAGGTGGTGCTAGTGGCAAAGAACCCACCTACCAATGCAGGAGACAGAAGAGATGTGGGTTTGATCCCTGGGTTGGGAAGATCCCCTGGAGGAGGGCATGGCAACCCACTCCAGTATTCTTGCCTGGAGAATCACATAGACTGGAGCCTGGCAGGCTACAGTCTATTGGGTCACAAAGAGACATGACTGAAGTGACAGCATGACATAATGGAAAGAATAAAGCACTTCTATACCCAATATAGCTCAAAGAAAAGCAACTATGTGTTTCAACTTTGAGCTCAACTACCCTTTTTTTCCCTCATGGTTGTTTTGCAGACATTTTCTTGAAAATGAATCAAGTGGGCCTATCACTATTAAGAAGAATAACTGACGATATTTGTTGCCAATGATAAAATTCAAGCTTTAAAAAATTACTAAGATTACCAATTTTGGAAAACTCATACCCACCACCATGAACTTGACAACTTCCCAATACTTTAAAATTTTTCTAACATTTTTAGTAATGATACTAATGAGTGTTATTTTTTTTATATTGTACGACAAAATGCACAAGCTTGGAAGAACCAGTATCAGTGAAACAATATTTTCTAAGTGACTAAATATGGTGATATTACAAAATCATGCATGGGTCAATCCAAATCAGGCAGGACAGAAGAATGGATTTTAATGTAACAAAGTACAAAAATTTCATTGATATGGTTTCTTATTTCACACTGAACTAATCTTTAAGAAACTGCCAATTGTTAAGTTTGGGTATAGTATAAAAGAATATCCATGATTATGTGAAAAGGCTGTTAAACTGCTTTTCCTTTTCCAACCACATATGTGAGTGACACTGGATTTTTTCCAAAAAAACTTATCAAAAAATGTAATTTTTAAGTGATCTAATACATAGATGCTTTAAAATTTTTAGTATGGTGAGTATTGATAGACATAATCTTTATTACACAAGTTCTTTGAGGCTCTTCAATACTTTTTAAGAATACAAAAGGGTCCTTAGTACAAAATGTTTGAGGCCACTGGACTAAACTAGGCACATTGGTAATCTAATTAGAAAGCAATAAGCTAATCTTGAACAGATGTGCTAGAATCTATGTGACCAATCGAGTTGTTCCCTATAGACTGTACACTGGTGAGGACCACTGCAGTTGAGCAACCATTAGAACCTTTCTTCAGTATCCACAGGACATACACACACAGTCTTACTGTTTTATAATCACAAGGCACTTTGGAACTCAAGTTAGGCTATCTAGTTGTGACAAATTCGCTCATTGCAAATTCGATCTCAAAAGGCTTTTATCTACCTCTAAAAATAAAATCTATCTTCAAAGGATGAATGTTTGCTTTCTTAGCAGTAAGCAAACAGCAAAAAGCATTTGCCACAGACTCAACAACGTAGGTACTGGATGGAATTTTGAAAGGTTCTGCAGTGAGGAGAATGCCAGAAAGAAGTCTATTCATTTGTCCCTTTATTCAAAACAATATTGACCACTATGGGTCAGTTGCTGAGCTGAATGTGTGGGACATGGTGCCGAGCAAAACAGTCCCTGTCCCTTGCAGAGCAAGATGAGACATTAGACAAGTAAGCACATGAAGAATGTTTGTTGGTATAAATGTAACAAAGGAAAAGCACAGGCTGCATGAGAGAAGACAAGCAGGTGAGATTACCTTTAGACAGGTGAACAGAGAGGCCTCTCTGAGGAGGAAACAGGTATACTGAGACTTGAAGAAGGTGCTTACTAGGTACAGAATGAGGGAGAGTGCTCCAGACAGGAAGGAAGGCAAGGTCTTCGGTCATCCCCATTTTGGAGGGTTAAAACGTTCTGAAATGTGTGTGAAAGCATAAGCTTAGATGTCTGATTGCCTGGATTCCATGCCAGTGGAATAAAAATCAAGCCTTACCACCAGCAGGCTGTGTGACCGTGGACAAGTTACTCAACCTTTCTATATTACAGTATTTTCATCCATACAATGGGAAAGGGAGATTTCTCTTAAAGATATTTTCTGTGGCTGACAAGACAGAATTCATGCAAAGTTCTAGGTTTATAGGGAAAAAACCAATAAATATTAGTGAAATAATAATTTATTCATTCACTCAGCCATGTCATACTCTTTGCAAACCCATGGACTGTAGCCCACCAGGCTCCTCTATCCATGAGATTCTCCAGCCAAGAATACTGGAGTGGGTTGTCATACCCTCCTCCAGGGGATCTTCCCAACCCAGGGATTGAACCCTGGTCTCCTGTATTGCAGGCGGATTCCTTACCATCTGAGCCACCAGGCAAGTCTAAGAATACTGGAGTGGGTAACCTATCCTTTCTCTAGAGGAACTTCCGAACCCGGGAATCAAACCAAGGACTCCTGCACTGCAGGTGGATTCTTTGCCAGCTGAGCTCCCCAGGAAGCCCTAATAATATATTGGCTTGCAGAAATTGAAAAGTTGGCCAGGCTGGAGGATTATGAGGATACATTGCTGGGAAAACCAGCTATCAAAACTTGGAATTCAGGGACTTCACTAGTGGTCTACGGATTAAAACTGCACTCCCAATGCAGGGGACCTGGGTTTGATCCCTAGTCAGAGAAGTAGATCCTGCATGCTGTAACTAAGAGCCTGCATGCTGAAGCTAAGACCTGGAACAGCCAAATAAATAATTTTTAAAAACTTGAAATTCAGATGCATGCTAGGGCTAGAGTTTGCAGAAGGGGTTCACCTAAGGCACAAATAGGTGGAGGCTGAGGCTGTGAACAGGAAAGGGTGCCAAGTAATGAGCAGGACAGATGGGAGCATGGGCGACCAGCCCAGGTCAGGACTCAAGGGATAGGACAGGCAGAAGCCCAGGTTTGGTCTCAGCAACTAGAATCAACCCCGGTAGTCTTCATTATCCCAAGACGGGGCCTGTCCAGTAAGGATGGCCACCAACTCGTTGTTCATGTTTGCACCATTAGTGTGTTTAGCTCAGTTGTGCTTTCTCTATATTGCCCCTTTGTGCTCTCTCTTCCTGGAAAATGTGGGTGACAGTAGGAGAGAATTCACCCCGGCATCACGTGGAGGCTGGCATCTCTGAGTTCCCATGCTCTTCAGATTCTCCTTCTGGCTCTAGGGCCCTTGTCCAGACGGCCATCTGTCCTTTGCTTCTGGAGCCTAAAGAAGGCTGGGATGACTTGGGCTCTCCATCTGAACAGCTTCACATTTAAATAAAAACATTGGGGCGTACTTGCAATCTTTCTGTAAGTCTCTCAGAAAATTCCAAGGGGAGAGATGTAATGTTGCATGACACCCAAGCAAGCATCCTAACATTCCTTTTTAACTACATATTGCCCCAAGGTCTGGAGAAAGAAATGGCACCCTACACCAGTGTTCTTGCCTGGAAAATTCATGGACAGAGGAACCTGGTGGGCTACAGTCCATGGGGTTGCAAAGAGTTGGACAGACTTAGCGACTGAGCACACCCCAAGGTCCCTGTCACCCCAACAGCTGCTTCTCTCTTTCTCTCCCTCCCTCTAAACTTTCTCAAACGGCCATGATGACTATTCTAACATCTGCTGCTCCTACTTCCTTCATGGGGAAAGTGAAGAAGGCTCTACTGTGTGATCCTATCACACCCCTAAAGGGAGAAGCAAAAGCGGGTGAAGTTATGTGTCTCTGTCACGCAGTCAGGTCATGTTCAGCTGTGTAGCAGCGGACTTGGAAGCTCGTGTGAGCCTAGTTCTTAGTCTGAGTCACTACAATGACTATGGAAATGATCAAGCCTCTGAGATAGCCATGCAGAATTTCTCTATGTTGTGTCTAGTCCCAGAGTTTATTTTGTGACACCATGAACTGTATGTAGCCTGCCAGGTTCCTCTGTCCATGGGATTTCCCAGCAAGAATACTGGAGTGCATTGTCATTTCCTTCTCCAGGAGATCTTCCCAACCCAGAGATTGAACCCAGGTCTCCAGCATTGTAGGCAGACTCTTTACTGTCTCAGCCATGAGGGAAGCCCAGAGAATATACACACTTGAATATATACCTTATTTTCCAGTTAAAGAAAGTGATATTGCAAAGTCAATTGTTGTTCAGTCACAAGCTGTGTCTGACTCTTTGCGAACCCATGGACTGCAGCATGCCATGCCATTTTACAAAATGTTGGTATGAAGTCTGAAATAACATTATCATCCACCCTCTGGCAATGGCATTCACGTAGGGAGATGAGGGTAGGAGGAGAGCATAGCTGGGTATTGATTCACGTTCTGTGCTCCCTCAGCGCTGGTTACCACGGGCTGGCATCCTCTTCTAAGGCCACAGCTCATCGCAGGTGGCCCTCTCTCTCTATGGAGCTCCCTCTCTCAGCTCCTGTCACTTCTCTCCTTGACCCCTTCAGGCCTAGAAGTGACAAGAGTGCCCCACTCTTAGACCCTAGATGTAGCGCCACCCCTGTGGTTTCTCAGCACATCCTGTAAACAATCCCTTTGTTGTGTCCATCTTTTTCCTGCCAACACCCGGACTCTCATACCCCTCTAATAAATGAACATCACACAAATCAAATTGAAAACTTCAGAGTAAGAAAAGATGAGAACATTTAAGAGCCCTTGGGACTTCCCTGGTGGTCCAGTGGTTAAGACTCTGCACTTCGACTTCAGAGAGTGAGGGTTTGATCCCTGGTCTGGGAACTAAGATCCCACATGCTGTGCAGTGCAGCTTAAAAAAAAAAAAAAAAAAAAAAAAAAAATTTAAACTTAAGAGCCCTTATTTGGAAAAGACATTGATGGCAGATGGATCTGAGAAAATAGTTTGGTTTCTATTTTGCTTACATCTTCATAAAGGAAAACGGTCTGTTATTTATTAGTAAAGGACATTTTAAAATGTTTACTTTGTTTTGAAGTTAGCCATAGATACAGAATGTATCAGAATCTGGGAGTGGAAGATTCCATGCCCTTCTCGCTTCTTCCTGTCCTGAGTTCCATTAAGGGCTACAGAGCTGCTGCTTTTCATGTGGTAGAGTCCTGCCATCTAAGCGCGGCATTGTAAAGTTTTTCCTGTAGTCCATTACATGAGCCTGGTTCTTTCTGAATAAACCATAGCCTTCATGGCACACTTCTTGTAGATGACTCCACATTCATACGCACCCATTCCTTCACATCCTATCATCAGAGACACATTAATTTCTTATCTGCTCTCCACCATCTTTCAAGTATATGGAAAGAGTATTTTACAAGTTTCATCACCCTTGAATTGCATTGCTTCTTAGATGTTTCTAGCCAGTGGTTCATACCTATGCTTCCTCTGAATGTTTTTGAATTTTGCTATTGAGGGCAGAGATTACATCTTTGATCTTCACATTCCTATCCTCCCTTTTACACAGCATTTGTTTGGGGCGAGGGAACTTAATATGAACTAGATACTGTGCCAAGGCATGCAATAGTGAGAAAAAAGAGACCCAGTTTCTACTTCCATGGATAGTATAGACTAGGAGAAAAATAATAAGCAAATGGGTGTGCTAATAAATACATAGTTGCCATCTTCAATACGTATTCTGAAGTAACCATGTACAGTGTTATAAGAACATGTAATAGGACATTTGCTGCATGCTGAGGGGTCAAGGAAGGCTTCTAAGAGGTGGTGACACGTTAGCTAAAATACAAAGGGTGAAATTAACAAGGAAACACAAACTTTAAAGGACACAATGGACCAGCTAGATCTTATTGACATCTATAGGACGTTTCACCCCAAAACAATCAACTTCACCTTTTTCTCAAGTGCACACGGAAACTTCTCCAGAATAGATCACATCCTGGGCCATAAATCTAGTCTTGGTAAATTCAAAAAGATTGAAATCATTCCAGTCATCTTTTCTGACCACAGTGCAGTAAGATTAGATCTCAATTACAGGAAAAAAATTATTAAAAATTCAAACATATGGAGGCTAAACAACACACTTCTGAATAACCAACAAATCATAGAGGAAATCAAAAAAGAAATCAAAATATGCATAGAAATGAATGAAAATGAAAACACAACAACCCAAAACCTATGGCACACTGTAAAAGCAGTGCTAAGGGAAAGATTCATAGCATTCCAGGCCTACCTCAAGAAACAAGAAAAAAGTCAAATAAATAACCTAACTCTACACCTAAAGCAACTAGAGAAGGAAGAAATGAAGAACCCCAGGGTTAGTAGAAGGAAAGAAATCTTAAAAATTAGGGCAGAAGTAAATGCAAAAGAAACTAAAGAGACCATAGCAAAAATCAACAAAGCTAAAAGCTGGTTTTTTGAAAAAATAAACAAAATTGACAAACCATTAGCAAGACTCATTAAGAAACAAAGGGAGAAGAACCAAATTAACAAAATTAGAAATGAAAATGGAGAGATCACAACAGACAACACTGAAATACAAAGGATCATAAGAGACTACTACCAGCAGCTCTATGCCAATAAAATGGACAACTTGGAAGAAATGGACAAGTTCTTAGAGAAGTATAACTTTCCAAAACTGAACCAGGAAGAAATAGAAGATCTTAACAAACCCATCACAAGCAAGGAAATCGAAACTGTAATCAGAAATCTTCCAGCAAACAAAAGCCCAGGACTGGATGGCTTCACAGCGGAATTCTACCAAAAATTTAGAGAAGAGCTAACACCTATCTTACTCAAACTCTTCCAGAAAATTGCAGAAGAAGGTAAACTTCCAAACTCATTCTATGAGGCCACCATCACCCTAATTCCAAAACCAGACAAAGATGCCACAAAAAAAGAAAACTACAGGCCAATATCACTGATGAACATAGATGCAAAAATCCTTAACAAAATTCTAGCAAACAGAATCCAACAACATATTAAAAAAAATCATACACCATGACCAAGTGGGCTTTATCCCAGGAATGCAAGGATTCTTTAATATCTGCAAATCAATCAATGTAATACACCACATTAACAAATTGAAAGATAAAAACCATATGATTATCTCAATAGATGCAGAAAAAGCCTTTGACAAAATTCAACATCCATTTATGATTAAAACTCTCCAGAAAGCAGGAATAGAAGGAACATACCTCAACATAATAAAAGCTATATATGACAAACCCACAGCAAGCATCACCCTCAATGGTGAAAAATTGAAAGCATTTCCCCTGAAATCAGGAACAAGACAAGGGTGCCCACTCTCACCATTCCTATTCAACATAGTTTTGGAAGTGTTGGCCACAGCAATCAGGGCAGAAGAAGAAGCAAAAGGAATCCAGATAGGAAAGGAAGAAGTGAAACTCTCGCTGTTTGCAGATGACATGATCCTCTACATAGAAAACCCTAAAGACTGTACCAGAAAATTACTAGAGCTAATCAACGAATACAGTAAAGTTGCAGGATATAAAATTAACACACTGAAATCTCTTGCATTCCTATACACAAACAATGAGAAAACAGAAAGAGAAATTAAGGAAACAATACCATTCACCATTGCAACAAAAAGAATAAAATACTTAGGAGTATATCTACCTAAAGAAACAAAAGACCTATACATAGAAAACTATAAATCACTGATGAAAGAAATCAAAGAGGACACAAACAGATGGAGAAATATACCGTGTTCATGGATTGGAAGAATCAATATTGTCAAAATGGCTATACTACCCAAAGCAACCTATAGATTCAATGCAATCCCTATCAAACTACCAACGGTATTTTTCACAGAACTAGAACAAATAATTTCACAATTTGTATGGAAATACAAAAAACCTCGAATAGCCAAAGTAATCTTGAGAAAGAAGAATGGAACTGGAGGAATCAACCTGCCTGACTTCAGACTCTACTACAAAGCCACAGTCATCAAGACAGTATGGTACTGGCACAAAGACAGAAATATAGATCAATGGAACAGAATAGAAAGCCCAGAGATAAATCCACGAACCTATGGTCACCTTATCTTCGACAAAGGAGGCAAGGACATACAATGGAAAAAAGACAACCTCTTTAACAAGTGGTGCTGGGAAAACTGGTCAACCACCTGTAAAAGAATGAAACTAGAACACTTTCTAACACCATACACAAAAATAAACTCAAAATGGATTAAAGATCTAAACATAAGACCAGAAACTATAAAACTCCTAGAGGAGAACATAGGCAAAACACTCTCCAACATAAATCACAGCAGGATCCTCTATGACCCACATCCCAGAATATTAGAAACAAAAGCAAAAATAAACAAATGGGACCTAATGAAACTTAAAAGCTTTTGCACAACAAAGGAGACTATAAGCAAGGTGAAAAGACAGCCCTCAGATTGGGAGAAAATAATAGCAAATGAAGCAACAGACAAAGGATAAATCTCAAAAATATACAAGCAACTCCTCCAGCTCAACTCCAGAAAAATAAATGACCCAATCAAAAAATGGGCCAAAGAACTCAACAGACATTTCTCCAAGGAAGACATACAGATGGCTAAAAAAACACATGAAAAGATGCTCAACATCACTCATTATCAGAGAAATGCAAATCAAAACCACAATGAGGTACCATTACATGCCAGTCAGGATGGCTGCTATCCAAAAGTCTACAAGCAATAAATGCTGGAGAGGGTGTGGAGAAAAGGGAACCCTCTTACACTGTTGGTGGGAATGCAAACTAGTACAGCCGCTATGGAAAACAGTGTGGAGATTTCTTAAAAAGCTGGAAATAGAACTGCCATATGACCCAGCAATCCCACTTCTGGGCATACACACCGAGGAAACCAGATCTGAAAGAGACACGTGCACCCCAATGTTCATCGCAGCACTGTTTATCATAGCCAGGACACGGAAGCAACCTACATGGCCATCAGCAGACGAATGGATGAGGAAGCTGTGGTACATATACCCCATGGAATATTACTCAGCCATTAAAAAGAATTCATTTGAATCAGTTCTAATGAGATGGATGAAACTGGAGTCCATTATACAGAGTGAAGTAAGCCAGAAAGATAAAGACCATTACAGTATACTAACACATATATATGGAATTTAGAAAGATGGTAACGATAACCCTATATGCAAAACAGAAAAAGAGACTCAGATGTATAGAACAGACTTTTGGACTCTGGGAGAAGGCGAGGGTGGGATGTTTCAAGAGAACAGCATCGAAACATGTATATTATCTAGGGTGAAACAGATCACCAGCCCAGGTTGGATGCATGAGACAAGTGCTCAGATCTGGTGCACTGGGAAGACCCAGAGGGATCGGGTGGAGAAGGAGGTGGGAGGGGGGACCGGGATGGGGAATACATGTAAATCCATGGCTAATTCATTTCAATGTATGACAAAAACCACTGCAATGATGTAAAGTAATTAGCCTCCAACTAATAAAAATAAATGAAAAAAAAATACAAAGGGTGAGCAGGAATCAGTTACATCAGTGACTCTCAAGCAGGGGTGTTTTGCCTCCCAGTGACATTTGGCAATATCTTCAGACATTTTTTGTTGTCTCAGTTGGGGTGGGGATGTTGCTGGCACTGAGTGATAAAGCCAAGGGATGCTGCTTAACATCCTAAGATGCACTGGAAAGCCCCACAGTGGAGAGTTACCTGGCCCCAAATATCCATTGCACGAATGTTGAGAAACCTGAACTCAACAAATTATTCCAGTCAGAGGGAGGAATATGTCAAGACTGAGCTCACACCCAGCCTGACACAGAGAAGGCATGCAATGTTGAACTCAATTTCCAGTTTAATTTGGTTGGTGCATCACCTTTATTTTTCTTTTCTGTCATTACTCTGATGGGTAAAATTCTGTTTTACAAGGCTTGGGTGGAAATGAATATGACAAAACCATTTCTCTCCAAAGTGTTACTGAAAGCTTGATTCAGGCAAGAGAGTGAAAGAGAGGTAATGAATGTGAGAATTTTTCTTTTACTCTAGACTGCTTGAAAATAGAAAATGGCCTCTCTATAATGACTGATGAGATGATTCTTTCAAAGTGGACCTTTGTGGCTGGGGTCCCCACATGATGATCTCGGTTGAGCTGAGATGAAAATTAAGGTTATCAGAGACTAAAAAGAATAGGGGATAGGAAAAAGGGTGAAAGGGACCTAAGATTTGTAGAGTACTTTCTAAAGTCAAGGCTTGTAGGCACATTATTCATTCATTTAACAATTATTTATCAGAGCTTAACTGTCCTAGATACCCAGGCTTGGAAAAATAAAAATCTCAGGAACTAGTGCAGCAAGGTGTATCCAAACAAAGAGTGATAATGAAATATGAACAGTGCCCCAATATTGTTAATTTTGCCTTACATCTGAGAGAAAGCCTGAGCCCATGATGCCTGGCGTGGGGGTGGGAAGGCATTTCCATTAGGGTGTCTTCACCAAGGAGGGACTGATGGTTATGAGACTTGAAGGTGGGCTATGAAGATACAGAGTGGAAACTCTCAGGGATAGCACATAAAAAGCCAACTGTGAGAAAGCATGTCAGGCGTGGAGTGCAGTAGGCATGGGGTGTGGCTGAAAGGGCATGTCACTAGCGGGTGGGTAGACAGAGGTGAGGAGAATGGCAGAGGGGAAGTCATGGAGGGCAGTGTGCTGTGCTGAGGAAGCAAAGGAAAGGCACAAACAGATGTGCAGGTTCAGAATGACCACTCTGGCATTATTGTGGAGACTGGACAGGAAGAAAATGAGACTGGCCAAGAGCATCTCGTTAGGAGACCACTGGAGTTAGGAGACCAGTAGGAGTCCAGGCAAAAATATCTGATCACAGAGAAATGGTGCTGTACACGGGCACAATTAATGGGTGGTCAGCAGGAAAGAGGAATTCGCTTTACCATTATTTTGAAGGGTTTTAATTTGGCAAATAACCCATTGTTAATGATAATCGAAAAGCAAAGTATAAAATAAAAACCAGCAGGAATTTCAAAACAATGGCAATTTAACTTCCATTACAGATTTCTTGCGACATCGTCACCTATGAGTATAGTTCAGTTCAGTCGCTCAGTCGTGTCCAACTCTTTGCGACCCCATGAATCGCAGCACGCCAGGCCTGCCTGTCCATCACAAACTCCCAGAGTTTACTCAGACTCATGCCCATCGAGTCGGTGATGCCATCCAGCCATCTCATCCTCTGTCATCCTCTTCTCCTCCTGCCCCAATCCCTCCCAGCATCAGGGTCTTTTCCAATGAGTCAACTCTTCTCATGAGGTGGCCAAAGTATTGGAGTTTCAGCTTTAGCATCAGTCCTTCCAATGAACACCCAGGACATATCTCCTTCAGGATGGACTGGTTGGATCTCCTTGCAGTCCAAGGGACTCTCAAGAGTCTTCTCCAACACCACAGTTCAAAAGCATCAATTTTTTGGTGCTCAGCTATCTTCACAGTCCAACTCTCACATCCATACATGACCACAGGAAAAACCATAGCCTTGACCGAATGGACCTTTGTTGGCAAAGTAATGTCTCTGCTTTTTAATATGCTATCTAGGTTGGTCATAACTTTCCTTCCAAGGAATAAGCGCCTTTTAATTTCATGGCTGCAATCACCATCTGCAGTGATTTTGGATCCCCAAAAAATAAAGTCTGACAATGTTTCCACTGTTTCCCTGTCTATTTCCCATGAGGTGATGGGACCAGATGCCATGATCTTAGTTTTCTGAATGTTGAGCTTTAAGCCAACTTTTTCACTCTCCTCTTTCACTTTCATCAAGAGGCTTTTTAGTTCCTCTTCACTTTCTGCCATAAGGGTGGTGTCATCTGCATATCTGAGGTTATTGATATTTCTCCCGGCAATCTTGAATCCAGTTTGTGCTTCTTCCAGCCCAGGGTTTCTCATGATGTACTCTGCATATAAGTTAAACATGGCCTTAATTACATTGTCATCATCTATATGAGGCAGGAAGCACCTTCAGTGTGAGGTGAGCCACCTGTTCTGGACCTCAGACCAGGACTGAGTCTGGTTCTTCAGGAGTCAGTGGAGCTGGGAGGAATGGCCTGATGTGGGCTTGAGAAGGGGAGCTGTGAAAATGAGAGATTTGAAATGATGGCCCCAATGTCCAGGACAGGGGACAAAACTGTCAATCTACAGAAGAGGAAAACGGGGAAACCTGGAAGGTTGTGCTTAAAATACTGAAACTGTAGAAAGTTAATTTAACAAAGTGAGTTACAGGCATGTAATCTATTCCAGCCCAATGTATTAATGACTGGCATACCAGATTACTTCACATTGTGTAGAAGAGGTAACTGGACTTTCCTTGGGTAACAATGGGAAATCTCAGTGAAGGACCTCTGAGTGTGATACAAATGACTTGGGCAAACCCCTTAGCCAGATGTTCAAGGCCTTCCATCATTGGGCCCCCACTTACCAATAAAAATTCCTTATGCTTGTATAGGTTTTTGTGGTTTATATAACATTTACACACACAATGATATTTTATATTCCCAATAATATAAAGATGTTTTGCCATCTGCAACAATAAAAGCTGAGAATGAAAGAAACTGAGTACTTTGAACAAATAGCCATTACTAGGCAGGACCAGTACTGGAAGCTTTTTGAACTGTTTCTTAGATCTTTCCATTCACCATGCTTCATCCTTCAGGTTCCTGATCCTGGAATTTGTCCTCTCCTTTCCTCCTTCGTGTCTTTGCTCACACATTTCTTTCTGCCAAGAATGGACTTTTTGCCCCATTTCTACATATTTTTCAAGGATCAGATAGTATTTTCCCCTCAAGCTTTCTCTGGCATACTCTCAAGCCCATCAGCAGAAGTAATCTCTGCATAGCTTCTCTCCCCATTGCATTTTTGTGTGGGCTTAAGATACCTGTCCCTTTCTATTTTGCACCATAACTAAGTGTGTATATGTCTTGTCTCCTCTACTAGGCAATAGGCACCAAAGGTGTATACTTTCTCATCTTTGAATCATTATAGCACTTAATAGAAAGTGTTACTAACTTGGTAGAAAGAAGACATTGTAGCAGGCATTACTGACCCTTTGAATGAACGAGTGAAATAGGTTTAAGTCCTAAGGACTTGGTCTTTGGAAAAGAAATTGTTTCTAACACTTCCTCGCCCCCTGCCCCCATCCCCTCTTATTCCATGACTGCAAGCAGAAACACATTCTAGTAAATTTCAAAGATTACCAGGCAGTGTTCCTTCTGTTTAATTTTAATGGAAATTAAAACTTCTTACACAAAGTCCGCTGGATCATCGAAAAAGCAAGAGAGTTCCAGAAAAACATCTATTACTGCTTTATTGACTATGCCAAAGCCTTTGACTGTGTGGATCACAATAAACTGGAAAATTCTGAAAGAGATGGACATACCAGACCACCTGACCTGCCTCTTGAGAAACCTATATGCAGGTCAGGAAGCCACAGTTGGAACTGGACATGGAACAACAGACTGGTTCCAAATTGGGAAAGGAGTACGTCAAGGCTGTATATTGTCACCCTGCTTATTTAACTTATATGCAGAGTACATCATGAGAAACGCTGGGCTGGAAGAAGCACAAGCTGGATTCAAGATTGCTGGCAGAAATATCAATAACCTCAGATATGCAGATGACACCACCCTTATGGCAGAAGGTGAAGAGGAACTAAAAAGCCTCTTGATGAAAGTGAAAGAGGAGAGTGGAAAAACTTGGCTAAAAGCTCAACATTCAGAAAACTAAGATCATGGCATCTGGTCCCATCACCTCATGGGAAATAGACAGTGAAACAGTGGAAACAGTGTCAGACTTTCTTTCTTTTTTTTTTTTTTTACCAATAAATAGATTTACTAGTGAATTTTTTTTTTAATTTTTATTAGTTGGAGGCTAATTACTTTACATCATTACAGTAGTTTTTGTTATACATTGATATGAATTAGCCATGGATTTACATGTACTCCCCATCCCAGTCCCCCCTCCCACCTCCCTCTCCACCCGATCCCTCTGGGTCTTCCCAGTGCACCAGGCCCGAGCACTTGTCTCATGTACCCAACCTGAGCTGGTTATCCGTTTCACCCTAGATAATATACATGTTTCAATGCTGTTCTCCTGAAACATCCCACCCTCGCCTTCTCCCAGAGTCCACAAGTCTGTTCCATACATCTGAGTCTCTTTTTCTGTTTTGCATATAGGGTTATCGTTACCATCTTTCTAAATTCCATATATATGTGTTAGTATACTGTAATGGTCTTTATCTTTCTGGCTTACTTCGCTCTGTATAATGGGCTCCAGTTTCATCCATCTCATTAGAACTGATTCAAATGAATTCTTTTTAATGGCTGAGTAATATTCCATGGTGTATATGTACTACAGCTTCCTCATCCATTCGTCTGCTGATGGGCATCTGGGTTGCTTCCATGTCCTGGCTATTATAAACAGTGCTGTGATGAACATTGGGGTGCACGTGTCTCTTTCAGATCTGGTTTCCTTGGTGTGTATGCCCAGAAGTGGGATTGCTGGGTCATATGGCAGTTCTATTTCCAGCTTTTTAAGAAATCTCCACGCTGTTTTCCATAGTGGCTGTACTAATTTGCATTCCCACCAACAGTGTAAGAGGGTTCCCTTTTCTCCACACCCTCTCCAGCATTTATTGCTTGTAGACTTTTGGATAGCAGCCATCCTGACTGGCGTATAATGGTACCTCATTGTGGTTTTGATTTGCATTTCTCTGATAATGAGTGATGTTGAGCATCTTTTCATGTGTTTGTTAGCCATCTGTATGTCTTCCTTGGAGAAATGTCAGTGTCAGACTTTCTTTTTTGGAGCTCCAAAATCACTGCAGATGGTGATTGCAGCCATGAAATTAAAAGATGCTTACTCCTTGGAAGGAAAGTTATGACCAACCTAGATAGCATATTAAAAAGCAGAGACATTACTTTGCCAACAAAGGTCTGTCTAGTCAAGGCTATGGTTTTTCCTGTGGTCATGTATGGATATGAGAGTTGGACTGTGAAGAAAGCTGAGCACCAAAAAATTGATGCTTTTGAACTGTGGTGTTGGAGAAGACTCTTGAGAGTCCCTTGGACTGCAAGGAGATCAGTCCTGGGTGTTCATTGGAAGGATTGATGCTGAAGCTGAAACTCCAGTACTTTGGCCACCTGATGCGAAGAGTTGACTCATTGGAAAAGACCCTGATGCTGGGAGGGATTGGGGGCAGGAGGAGAAGAGGATGACAGAGGATGAGATGGCTGGATGGCATCACCGACTCGATGGGCATGAGTCTGAGTAAACTCTGGGAGTTTGTGATGGACAGGCAGGCCTGGCGTGCTGCGATTCATGGGGTCGCAAAGAGTCGGACACGACTGAGCGACTGAACTGAACTGAACTGGACACAAAGTCAATCAGGGAAGAACATCAAACTTGAGTCAAGACACATGGGAAGCCAGTATTATGTTTGGGAGTCTTGGACCTTTAACTTAAATCATTTCTGATAAAGAACAAGGATCCTAGGACCATGGTGGGGAATGTCTTTGACTAAGTATCCCAGGGTTCCTTTTCACTGCTCCCTAGTCTCACCTTCCTCAGCATGCAAGAGGAAGGCCACTGAGGGGGTTTAGCTCATAGTTTGAAGAAGAAATATTCCCATTGACAATGGCTTCCTGGATCTGGTATCTGGAAAATGCGTACAGTGCAGTGGAGCACGGAAAATGGGATTCTGTCCACAAGACACGGGAAATACATCTCAAATTCACAGCTACGGTTTCCTGTCTGTGATTCTTCCCACTGCACCCCACCCCACCTTCACCGGGCAGCTTGCTGGATCTCAGTTCCCCAGCCAGGGAGTGAGCCCAGGCCCGTGGCAGTGAAAGCATGGAACCCTAACTGGACCACCAGGGAATTCCCATCTTGTCTGTGATTTTTAATGGATGGTCCTAAAATTCATTCTGTGCTCTTTCCATTGGTTATATATACCACATAATTTTTAATGTTCAAACAAAAACAAGATAGACCTCAACTCTCCAACTCTTGATCCTGTCTATTAATGGCTATTTGGTCAAAGTTCTCAGTTTGTCTCATTCTCAGTTTTTGTTATTGCAGATGGCAAAATACCTACCTGCCAATCCCACAGGGTTACTATGAATATAAAATACAGTAAAGTATATGAAAGCACTATATAAACTACAAAATGCCATACAATCAAGATACTTATTTTTAATCACATAACCTGATTAAAAAATGGACAAAGAACTTGAATAGACATTTCTCCAAAGTAGATATACAAATGGCTAGGAATATATGAAAGACGCTCAATATCACTAATCATTAAGAAAATGTAAATCAAAACCACAATGAGGTATCATCTCACACCAATCAGGATGGCAACCACTAAGGAAAAAAACAAAACAAAAAGTGTTAGCAAGGATAGAGAGAAATTGAAACCCTTGTGCACCATTGGTAGGAATGTAAAATGGTGCAGCCCCTGTGGGAAACAGTACAGAGGTTCCTCAGAAAAGTTCAAAATAGAATTATCATATGATCTAGCAATTCCACTTCTGAGTATGTCCTCAAAAGAATGGAAAGTAGGGTCTCAAAGAGAGATTTGTACACCCTTGTTCACAGCAGCATTGTTCATAATACCCAAGTGTTTATTGATGGGTGTATGGATAAACATAATGTGGTATAAATATATAAATGGAATATTAGTCAGCCTTACATTTAAAAAAGGAGATTTGGACACATGCTACAATGTAGATGAACCTTGAGTACATTATGCTAGGTGAAATAAGTCAATTATAAAGAGACAAATACTGGATGACTCCACTAATGTGAGATACCTAGAGTAGTCAGATTCATAGAAACAGCAGGCAGAATGTTGGCTGCCAGAGGCTGGGGGGAGGGGAAATGGGAGTTGTTATTTAATGTGTATAGAGTTTCAGTTTTGTAAGATGAAAAGTTCTAGAGACTGGTTGCACAACAATATGAGTATACTTAGCAATAGTGAACTGTACAGTTTCATTTAATTGTAAACTGTACAACTAAAGTAAGTTTAATTTTTAAAAATTAAAAATCAAAACAAAAATGTAGAACTGTATGAAATCCAAGGAAATGTCAGGGTGTTGTTAATTTTCTTTTCTTTTTTTTTAAATTGGAGGATAATTCCTTTACAATACCATTAATTTTCTTGACTGACTTCTCTGGGAAGATGGCAAAAGTTGGATGCTATTATTTCTTATTAATTATGTTAACTGAATAAAAGGAAGCATTACTTGCTTTATAGATCCTGTATAGTTCTCCACTCAATAGCACTTAATTCATGACCAATACTGGGTATAGGATAGAAAAGGAAAGTTATGTTTCAGTCCTGGGACTGGCAGGGGTATGTGGGAGGAATCATTGTAAACTTTGTCAATTGCAATAAAATGCAAGGTGAGAAGTGCAAAGAAAATGGGTCAATAATATGGACTTTTAGAGGTAGTTATAGAATTAAATGTAGGCAAAGGCCATGTCTTTCTTCCTTACCATGCCATGCTCAGCTCTCAGATTAGGCACACAAGATATACAATGGTCAAGGACTAAATGACTTGAAAGCGCTTCATTCAGTGCCTGGTAAATGACAGGGCCTAGGACATGACCTCGCTCCATAAGTATCAGTTCTGTCCTTTCACTTCTTCCTTCCCTGCAGTTCCCCCCTCTTCTTCCCTCCTTCTGTGGGACATCACCATAAAGGCTGATACTCTGTGTGCAAGAAAGATTTCTGTCCTAAGAACTCATGTGCCTTAATTCTATATCCTATTCTCACCTCATTTATAAGTGTTCAGAAAAAAATTTTTTATGTTTTTTCCCCAATGTTACTCATGGGGCTCCTCAATATGGGTTGTGATAATAAAGCCAATGTTTTAGTCCACTCAAATTGTTTAATTTTTAAAAAGCTTTCTTGTAGTTTCTTTAAATGATAGTTATTGTAAATATATCCTTAATGATCAGAAAGTTTAAGAAACCAGTAGTGTAACTTAAAACATTAACCTCTTTTTAAGTTTATAGTTTTACCTTTGATTATGAGCTAACAATGGTGGCTCAGTGGGTAAAGAAGCTGCCGGCAATGCAGGAGCATGCCAGAGATATGGATTTGATTCCTGGGTTGGGAAGATCCTCTGGAGGAGGGCATGGCAACCCATTCCAGTATTCTTGCCTGGAGAATCTCATGAACAGAGGAGCCTGGAAGGCTACAGTCCATAGGTCGCAAAGAATTAGACTGAGCGACCGAGGATAGCACATGAGCTAACAAATACAGTAGGAAATGTGGTGGCTATTTAATTCTGACTCTAGACAAGATACTGCTAGTTTTAATTTTTTTAAGGGCAAAAAGAAAATCACTTAATCTGGATGCTAAAAACTCTGTTATAACCTGTACCTAGCCTTATTTATCTTGAAGCATTATAGAAGAGGAATATGACTATTTTTTATTCTACATAATTTTAGAACTAAAATGAGCCCTGCAGATAACCTCCTCACTTTACAGTAAGGACAATGCGCCTGGAGACATTTAATGACTTCTCCAAGTTCACAGGGTAGTTAATGCCAAGGTCAGATGAGGATACATGCCTCCTGGTTCCTAAATGAGAGTTCTTCAAACTATATTACTTCACTGTGTCCAATGAAACAGTCCAGGGAAGAAGCAAACAAAACCAGACGAATAGTAAATGGATGGAGAATCGGTATAGCAAGCAAAGGAAAGGGACAACCACAAACACTGGATCCTCATTTTTTACAAAGACCTTTAGTGGGAAAATTAAGACAATAGTTGTTCCAATCCTGGGTTTGCTGTAAGCATTTTAAATGCAGCATCTTTAAGTGACTGGAAACAACCTTGGAC
Source organism: Odocoileus virginianus (assembly GCF_023699985.2). NCBI lineage: Eukaryota > Metazoa > Chordata > Mammalia > Artiodactyla > Cervidae > Odocoileus > Odocoileus virginianus. The sequence continues at coordinate 38,401,525 of NC_069686.1, read as the reverse complement.
AATTGCAGGCTCAGTCTGAGATCTCTGCCTGTCTTCTCTTCACTCTTTGTGACCTCCCTCTAGAAACCATGACTGTAGAAAATTAGGTGGCATAATCTTTGTGCTACAATTAAAGGGGTACAGGGAATACGGTAAGACCTCACATTGTTTTGGAACATGGTCTGAGGCTTATGAAATTGACGGGATTTTCTTTCTTCTCTTTTCCTTATGACCCTCCATGCAATCTCCCCATTCCTGCCCATGAAAGTGTTAGTCACCCAGTCGTGTCCGACTCTTTGCCACACCATGGACTGTAGCCTGCCAGGCTCCTCTATCCATGGAATTCTCCAGGCAAGAATACTTGCCTGGGTTGGGTTGCCATTTCCTTCTCCAGGGGATCTTCCCAACCCAGGGATTGAATCCGGGTCTCCTGTGTTGCAGGCAGACTCTCTACCATCTGCACCATCTAGATTAAAAAAATGAAAAAATTACAGGAGGAAGCTAGAGCCAAGGGAAAAAAAGATGAAAGAATGGGAGAGGAGACAGAGGGAGAGAAAGAGGAAGATGAAAATTAGAGAAAAGAAAAGAAAACCAATGGGATGAAGCTGTTTAAAATACTCTGATGCAGAATCACCTGGTGTATTTCTTAAATGTAATTTCTGGGCCACATTCCAGATCAGCCAAATTGGGATCTATGGGAGTAACATCATTTAAAAGTAAATGAAAAGCTTTTTGATAAAATAATTATTCTTCTTTTTGTTAATTTGATTTCAAATTTGCAAATCCATTTGCTTCTTTAAAGCTGGCAAAAAGTATTCCACTTATTTGCTTAAAAAGCTTTTCTTTTTTTATTCTACACAATTGCTGATAACCTTACTTTATACAAAGAAGTTGGCGTATTTTCACAGACATCAAAGCAACTCAGAGACACAGCACCTGCCATCAAAAGGATGTGCTCTAAAGAGAGTAGCAGGATAGTGTCAGAGGCATCCTCTTCTGCCAGAGGCGCTGGAGGTGTGGGTGCAAGAAAACCCACACTCCACCTAAAGCAGTGTGCTCCTTGTCTTTTCCTTCGGGGCCATTTGTTGCAATGTTTTCTAAATCACAGGTCTTTTGTTCATCATGAAGCTTTTGCTTATTGGTACTTGGCTAAAGTCAGAATACTGCCTGCCATGTTCGCAGTCCCATTGGAAAGTTCCATCACATGTCATCTGCAGGGTAAAATCTGTTTCCACTGTGTCAGTGGTCAAATTTCTGTATGGCAGAACCTGCTGTGCTAAACGACCCTGGACAGGGTGTCTACACCTGAGTGCACTTGTGGAGCTGGATATTTTATGACATGTCCCCATCAAGCTGTTCCTGCAGGCATGGGGGTTGCAGTTCAGAAGCATGCGGTTCAGTTGCCTGGTCTATTAGTCATGGCCATGTTAGGAATCCATATTGAAAGGACCTGCTGTGTCATGATCATGTTGTCTAATCATATTGAACGGTACCTACTGGGTAAGTGATCATGTTGTGTATCCGTATCTAGCTGGGCCTGCTGTGATAGTGATCACGTTGTGTGTAATTGCGCGGCCACCCTGGGAATTTATTGCTATAGATCAGGCAACAGGGCAGAGGAGAAGTCAATAATTGTGCCTGCTCTGGGCTGTTAGCTGTACTGTTGAGAGCAAGCATCAACTTCCTGGGTGGGAAACAAATCTTCCATTTGCAGATGGAAACAAAGTTGACATCCTCAATTCTAAGTATTTTGGGGGCTATTCCCTCTCTTACCTTTTCATATAATGGTACATTATTTCTAATTAGAATAAGGTGACTCTAAAAGTGATGAATTCTGTACAGTCTGCAGGTTATATTAAAATTAGCAAATAAAATCCAGCATGAATATTCTCCATCTTAGTCAAACAGAATGCCTTCAGAGCGATTAATAAATTTGTAAAGATAATGAAGAAGAAATATCTTGTCAGAGAACACAGTGCCAAGGATGTTTATTGTTTTTTTTGGCTAAACTCTTGTCTGGAGAATTTTCTCATCTCTCAGAAGTCAGGAAAGGTGAGTATGTTCCAAAGGAAAGGTGTCTTATGTTCCAATATTTTCCTCTTAATTAAGTTATATCAGTGTATCACCAAGAGAAAAAAGGTAAGTGATGGCACTGGCTTCATAAGCACAGTTAGTAAACAGTATATATATATATATATATATATATATATATATATATATATACATACTCCCTGCCCCAAACCCCCAGCTTCCAAGGTGGCTCAGTGGTATAGAATCTGCCTGCAAATGCTGGAGACACAGGTGTGATCCCTCGATTAGGAAGATCCCCTGGAGTAGGAAATGGCAACCCACTCCAGTATTCTTGCCTGGAAAATTCCCTGGGCAGAGGAGCCTAGCAGGCTACAGTCCTTTGTGACCATGGGGTCACAAAGAGTTGGACATGATTGAGCTTATGGAACTCTTCTTTTGTAAAAAGGCCTTCAGAGATAGTTTATAAATCTTACAAGCAAACCAGTATCATTACCTCCTTCCTCTGTGACCAGAACAAAAACAAAAACATACTATTTCAATGGCCTGCTCACTTTAGTCATGAGGTTTGACTGTGAAGAATGTCTGGATCTTTACAAACCCAGGCAGGGTATACATCAGGGTGGATATGTTCTAACAGATTTGTTGAAAATCAGCAGATAAACTTTATATTCAAACATCATTTGTAAATTATTTTGGAAAGCCTCCTGGTGTGTTTGAACTTCTGCTGATATCCTTTATAATCTCACTTGTGAAGGTGGTAGCATTATATTACAGATGAACATAAACTCAGACACAAATGAGTGCACAGATTACGATACAAGATTTTGCATGCATAAGGAGCCCATTTCTGTCTGATTTTGAATAGGAAGTAACCTTGTTGCTATTTAGATAGATACCTGAACTTTTAAAATTAGCTTTAGAATTTCCTAAAATAAGAAGTGAATGGAAGCAAAGGAGAGATGGAGGGAAGGAGGGAAAGAGGAAAGAAGGAAAGAAAGGCAGACTCTTCCTCTCAAATCTGGGTTTTAAGGTCACATGATACATATATTGATGAGAACTTTCAGAAAATGAAAAATAAATCAAACTTTTCAGAGGGTTTGCTTAAGTATTGAGACATAAATATGTCTGTCCTTAAGAAAGACAGTATCTTTTCACTTCGAAATCCTCTTTGGCAGGACCCTGTGGCCATGATGATTTTAATAATAGTTCCACATGCCTGGGACCCCAGACAGGGCCAGGGAATGAGATGAGATGGGGGGCTGGGGTGGGAGGAAGGTCCTGTCGTTTAGTTTTAGTATATGTGCTGCTGAAGTGAGCACTAGTTTAAAGAGTTTAAAATAAACCATAAGCCAGAGTAGAAATGTAGGGTCTCATCTTATAAGCACTACAGTTCTAATTGTATCTAATTTAAATCACCTCAAGCCTGGGTGACTCAGTGGTAAAGAACCTGCCTTCCAAGAGACTCAAATTCAATCCCTGGGTCGGGAAGATCTCCTGGAGAAGGAATGACAACCCACTCCAGTATTCTTGCCTGGAGAATCCCATGGACAGAGAAGCCTGACTGGCTATAGTCCATGGTGTCTCAGAGAGTCAGATGCAACTGAGCATGCACGCAAGCCATGGAAATAAAAAGGCAGAGGGCAGAGAAAAGAAACAGTAGTCTGCTTTTAAAAAAATTATTTATTTATTTAGCTGCACCAAGTATTAGTTTTAGCATGTGGGATCTTTAGTTGCAACATCTGGGATCTAACTCCCTGACCAGGGATTGAACCTAGGCCTTCTGCATTGGGCGTTTGGAGTCTTAGCCACTGGACCGTCAGGGAAGCCCCTAGAAATAGTAGTTTTAGTGTTGAATGGGCCTCTACTATTTGCCACTGTGTTAGCAATTTGGCACTGTGTTAGCCAATTTGTACGGTATTATCTCATTTAGTTCTCATGAGGAGCCTATGAAATGGGCACAGTAGATCCATTTCACAAGTAAACTCCCACAGCTTAAGCAATATAACAAGAACTGTACAATATATGGAACCAAGCTTGGTCTCTCTCCCACATCCAAGTGCTCCTTCATCTGACTTTAATTTTTTATAAGTCATTTTTCTTTTCTTTTTTAAAAAAATTTATTTATTTTAATTGGAGGCTAATTACTTTGGCCACCTGATGCAAAGAACTGACTCTTTAGAAAAGACTCTGATGCTGGGAAAGATTGAAGGCAGGAGAAGGGGATGACAGAGGATGGGATGGTTGGATGGCATCATTGACTCAGTGGACATGAGTTTGAGTAAACTCTGGGAGTTGGCAATGGACAGGGAGGCCTGGCGTGCTGCAGTCCATGGGGTTGCAAAGAGTCAGGCACGACTGAGTGATTGAACTGAACTGAACTTAACTACTTTACAATACTGTAGTGGTTTTTGCCATAGATTGACATGAATCAGCCATGGGTATACATGTGTCCCCCATCCTGAACCCTCCTCCCACCTCCCTCCCCATCCCATCCCTCAGGGTCGTCCCAGAGCACCGGCCCTGAGCACCCTGTCTCATGCATTGAACCTGGACTGGCGATCTATTTCACATATGGTAATATACATGTTTCAATGCTATTCTCTCAAATCATCCCACCCTTACCTTCTCCCCCAGAGTCTAAAAGTCTATACTTTATATCTGTGTCTCTTTTGCTGTCTCGCTTATAGGGTCATCATTTCCATCTTTCTCAATTCCATATATATGCGTTCAGACATAACTGAGCAACTGAATTGAACTGAATACTGTATTGGTGTTTTTCTTTCTGACTTACTTCACTCTGTATAATAAGCTCCAGTTTCATCCACATCATTAGAACTGATTCAAATGCATTCTTTTTAATGGCTGAGTAATATTCCATTGTGTATATGTACCACAGCTTTCTTATCCATTTGTCTCCGATGGGCATCTAGGTTGCTTCCATGTCCTGGCTATTGTAAACAGTGCTGCGATGAACATTGGGGTACACGCATCTCTTTCAATTCTGGTTTCCTCGGTGTATATGCCCAGCACTGGGATTGTTGGGTCGTATGGCAGTTCTATTTCCAGTTTTTTAAGGAATCTCCACGCTGTTCTCCATAGTGGCTGTACTAGTTTGTATTCCCACCAACAGTGTAAGAGGGTTCCCTTTTCTCCACACCCTCTCCAGCATTTATTGTTTATAGACTTTTGGATAGCAGCCATTCTGACTGGCATGTAATGGTACCTCACTGTGGTTTTGATTTGTATTTCTCTGACAATGGGTGATGTTGAGCATCTTTTCATGTGTTTGTTAGCGATCTGTATATCTTCTTTGGAGAAGTGTCTGTTTAGTTATCGGGCCCATTTTTTGATTGGGTCATTTATTTTTCTGGTATTGAGCTGCATGAGCTGCTTGTATATTTTTGAGACTAATTCTTTGTCAGTTGCTTCATTTGCTATTATTTTCTCCCATTCTAAAGGCTGTCTTTTCACCTTGCTTATAGTTTCCTTCATTGTGCAAAAGGCTTAACTTTAATTAGGTCCCATTTGTTGTTTTTTAATCCATCTATCTAGAATTATTATTATGATTTAACCACCACAGAGTGGCTTATGAAGTAGGAAGTAAGGATTTCTCTCTACCACCACCCCTTTCCCTGAAATCTCATTTCCTCACTGGAGGGAATATTTCCAGAGAAGAGTCCAGGGTTATCTCTGCCTAAAATAGATTTCAAGTGTTGTTTTCTTTGGTTAACCACTCAGGCATGTTTTAGACAGCTGGTAACATTGTGTATATGTAATGAAACATACCATACAGGCCCTTTCAGCCCCAAGAAATAGAGAAGTAGTAAGAGAAAGGATCAAGAAGGTCATTAGAATCTTCAAGCAGCAAGCTCTGGACCAAGCTATGTTGTTGTTCAGTCATTTAGTCGAGTCCAACTCTTTGTGACCCCATGAGCTGTAGCACGCCAGGCATCCCTGTCCTTCGCCATCTCCTGGAGCTTGCTCAAACTCATGTCCATTGAGTCACTGATGCCATCCAACCATCTTGTCCTCTGTCGTCCCCTTCTCCTCCTGCCTTCAATCCTTCCCAGCATCAGGGTCTTTTCTAATGAGTTGGCTCTCATTTGAAAGCTCCAATACTTTGGCCACCTGATGGCTTTAGCCTCAGTCCTTCCAATGAATATTCAGGGTTGATGTCCTTTAGGATTGATTGATCTTCTTTCAGTCCAAGAGACTCTCAAGAGTCTTCTCCAACAGTACAATTTGAAAGCATCAATTCTTCAGCACTCAGCCTTCTGTATGGTCATCTGTAGGCATGGCCTGTGTGCCAGCCCTAAGGGGAATGTCCATTGCTGTGAAGAGTGTGGAAGATGCGGAACTTGGTACAAAATCCTCTACACACAAAGCTAGAAAACAAAGCTGCCAAACAGCTATCGCCACCAACTAGAGGACAACCTTCATATGGATGCAGCATGCAGAAACACCCTTCTTCCACCCTACCTCCCCACACCATCTAACCTGAGAGAGCGATGCATGTCTTGTTATGCAAAGGCAGAATTACCTCTAGGCCCATCCAGTGAATGGGTTTCCCAGGTGGCACAGTGGTAAAAGAACCCGCCTGCCAATGCAGGAGACACAAGAGACGCAGTTTGACTCCTGGGTCAGGAAGATCCCCTGAGGAGAGCTTGGCAAGCCACTCCAGTATTCTTGCCTGGGAAATCCCATGGACAGAGGAGCCTGGTGGGCTACAGTCCATGGGGTAGCAAAGAGTCGGACACAACTTAGCAACTGAACAACAACCCTTAGCTCACTCCAAGAGCAGTGGGGACAGATGTCGATCTATGCACTGGTCCTTGTTAAACTCTTTTCTTTCCAAAAGAGAATGTTAACTCTATCCTCCACAACAGTCATTTAAGGGTGCCCTTAATTGGGCACTTAGAAGAGCCATGCTTCAGGCAATTGCGATAGAGCCACACTTTTGAGCTCTCAGTCACAGGGTTTATCAGGACACAGTTGAGAGAAAAACACTATTCAGGGAGAATTGCTTGGATGCCAAGGAGTTCCTTCATCCTCTGAGCTCTGCATGGGGTGTGGCTCATGGCCTCAGACATGCAGATCAACTCTAACCCTTGCAGGATAGCTTATGCTGGATTGCAAATGAAGTCATTGGCTTAAATGGAAAGTTACTAAAAGAAACAGCCTGGTAGATACCCCCTTTTGTGTCAGTTGTAAAGATGCTGCTGAGGTGTCTTTCATACCACCTAGTTGCACTATTTATGACCTCTTGGATATTTTAACTCAGGCCAGGAAGAATTATAAATCTTCTGAGCAATCATTTTACCTAATGGACATTATGACCTGGAAGTTGCCAAGGTTCTCTATTTTCACATGACTAGGAAACTTACAGCCCAAGTGTTATTTTAGCATACTTTTAACTACTCTCAAAACTCATTTGAAATCCTGTCTAAAACAAGGTAAGGGGGTGTAGGTGAGTCAGTAGATATCTAGGTAATTACTGTATTTTATTTCAATATTTTCTGTTTTCTTTCTGCCAAAGTCACCATTAATAACTGATGAAAGGCAAGCAGAGCTGTTTTCTAATCTGTTGCCATTTCTGCCTCCTAAGAAGTTACTCTGGAGTTTAGGGGATTTTCAATATGTTGATACCAGGATCTTTTCTTAGGAAATAAATCATTTTGTTCTTAGGAACAAAAATATAAGGTCAATAACATGTGGATGCGTGCTAAGTCACTTCAGTTGTGCCCAATTTTGTGCAACCCTATAGACTGTAGCCCACCAGGCTCCTCTATCCATGGAATTCTGTAGGCAAGAATACTGGAGAGGGTTGCCAGGGGATCATCCTGACTTCAGGAATTGAACCCACATCTTTTAAGTCTCCTGCAATGGAGGTGGGCTCTTTACCACTAGAACCACCTGGGAAGTGTGTGGCTGTTACTAAATCAATTCACTCATTTTCTTTAATTAGGGATTCTAATTGCATATTCCATTCACAAATCTGTGTTTATAAACACCAGTCTTTTGGTGGTGGGAGAGAGAAAAAATAGGTAAAGGAAACCACATTTAGAATAGCAACCCAAGGTTCCTAACAATGGCCTCCTCTCAGTTTAACACTTTGGATCCCAGAGAGCTCAATGCCTCACTTGCTGACATATGCCAGCACATCAGTGAAACTGGACTGCCCTCACAAGGAGACAGAAGCCACCTTCCAAATTACCTTTCAGAGATGCTTGAGGAGAAAAGGATGTGCTGGTGGGGATGCCAGGGAAGACAATTGAGAAGAGATGTTATAGGAGACCTAAACCGACAGGAGGTGTGAACCTGCAGCTCCAGAGCCCCAGATTCTTCACTCCAACTCCCCACCTCCTAACACAAAAGGTCCAGCCAGTTCCATGGATCTAACGGAGGCTTTGGCTGAATGGCAGCTGTGCTGAGTTTAAAGTGTGGAATTTCCCAAGGGTAAGGTAGCTGGGTTGGAAAGGATCCTATCTTACCTCCTGTGGCCTTGCTCCAACAACTGTTTCTCTGTTTCAAACTCAGCACTTTATTAAAATAAGTAGGATCATAATCATCACCTCTGTGGAACCTTGTGGCTCTCAGAAACCCAGAGTCCTGAAGTTACATCTATACCGCCTACTTGCTGTTTGGACACAAGTAATTGTCCTCGTCAGATTCATTAGCTCTGTCACAAGAGATTTACTTATTTCTGGTATCTATCCAGAAGTTTGAGTGAGCAGCATCAATCTATTCCATGTGTGGGGCATTGGGTGTGTTTTCTGGTCAGGGTGGGGCAACAAATGAGACAGGCTGTTGGCGTGATTCAAAACTAAGTGTCGTCGACCCTATGGAGCTATGTGTTTCCAAATCTATTTCATTACATCTGTCTCTTTTTTTTCCTTTGGTTACTAATATACAGAGCTTATTGGCTGATTATTTTTGAGTCTATCTGGATCCTTTGTGGAACTTGGGAAGTAAATCGTCAGCTTATACACAAGGTGGCACCCTGTGATTCCAACCAGGTCTGAGAGGAACGTTGCTGCAAAGAGACAGAACCGTAGCTGCAGATTTTTATTTAGCGTCTGGATTTCCCACTGTGGGAATATCAAGGTGGAAGTAGATATTTGGGGGTATCACCTCTGAGTGCAATATCTGTCTCTATATCTCAGAGATTCAGATTTGCTGCAATCAAGGGCTCTGGAACCAGGGGGCTCATTCCAGTTGATTGTGATGAATGCAGACCCCACATTCAGATTACGTATGGAAAACAAGGAAGCTTTATGGGTACTGGGCTCATTCATAAGGGGGAGGGGAGGGGATGCAGTTCACATACCAACCCAATTAACTTTCAATTGGGTTTGCTGAAATAAGGAGCCAATTAGAAAGAACATGACATTTATAAAACTCTGGAGTAGTTGAATAGCAACTGTGTTTACTAGTTTTAAGATTTTTTTCAAAAAGTAATTTGTTCATTACTTCGAAGTTGCCTGCCCCGATCATAGTATGGGGAAGTGGAAACTGGAATATGATCCTGATTCTTACAGTTTCTTGACCTTTATTGAGTTTAGACTACATTTAGAAGTAGTTTTATTTTGATATGGCTTTAAAACTATAGCTAATTCTTGGGTGTTTATATATTACATTTGCTTGACCAAATGCATGTCTTTTGAAATTGGTCAAGTGCATATTTGAAATGGACTGATTTTAGAATGACTATATTCAGCTCATTGTGCATGGAAATTAAAATAGATTATTAGGCTGCACAATCATTTGAAACAGGTTTTGGGAAAGACATTTAATAACAGGCTCTACTTCAAAAGTTGAAAAATATTCTCTGTTTAACACTAACAAGTGTATGGATATTCAACAAATAGATTAGAAATAAACTTTATGAAAAATAATATTTGTATACAAATAAAAGCTACTTTCCAAATGTGAAACAGAGCCATTCTGGTTTGGGAACTGAATTCGAAGCCAAGAAAACACAGGCTGCATCTCACTTGAAAAGTCTATTGTGTTATTTGCCTCAAACTGTTTTATTCCCAGCTCTGTAATCATTACCTATGGTGGGGCAAGAAGAAAATGGAGATTAGGAGGGGAAATCTGCTACATGGTAAGAGAAAAAGAACAAAACAGTTACTACAGCAAAAACCCATTCCTGCAATAGAATTTCAGATTTCAAAAGAGTTTCTTCAAATTTCTTTAATTGATTCTAAAATTCCTAGGCCCAAAGGGTGGAAGCTGAAGAGCCAGTTAGATCGTAAGAGCAAATACTGGTGTATGTGCATGCTAAGTCACTTCAGTCATGTCTGACTCTGTGTGACCCTAGGGACTGTAGCCCACCAGGCTTCTCAGTCCAAGGGATTCTTCAGGCAAGAATATTGGAGTGGGTTGCCATGCCTTCTTCCAGGGGATCTTCTCAACCCAGGGATCAAACCTGTGTGTTTTAAGTCTCCTGCACTGGCAGTCGGGTTCTTTACCACTAGTGCCACTTAGGGCTAAATCAGGTGACAGGCTAATAAGATTTATGAACTCCAAGCTAGAGTGGAATGGCCTCTGTGTCACTGAATTTCTTCAGGAAATACTGGTCAACAAATATATATGGTAGGTGCCAGCTATGTATGAGGCACAGAACTGGGGATATGTGAGTAACAGAGCAGATATTGTTCCTACCCTTAGGCTCTGGGTTATGCACTCTATTAGCCACTGGTTGGAAGGTCTCAGTAATTTGGATCAGCAACTTTAGAATGTTTGAACAGTCAGTATCGAAGAGCTGGGATAACAGGGTGGCACTGCTGAGAAAACAGGAGTTTTGAAGTCAGGCTAGACCTGGATTTGAACCCACTTCTGCAAGTTATTAGTGTTGAAATTTGCCAAACTGTTTGAGCTTTAGTTTCCTTATTAGTAAAACTGTAATGTTTCTTCAGAGTGCTATATTGAGAATTAAGTGGGATTCAATTAAAGTGCAATTATTTGAGGTAATAAAGTACCCCTAGAATGGCTGGTATATATAATAGATACTCAATACTTCCTTTTTTGAGAGAGAGAGTGGCAATAAATATAGGGTATAGAAGAAAGCTAGATGTGCCAGATAAAAGACTGGGTGACTCATATCTTCAACCACTGCTTCCCCTCAACCCTTTCAGGCTTGCCTCCAGTGCTGACCTCCTCCCAATAACATCTTGTTCTTCCTTGCAGAGAACCAACCTGTACCAGAGGGTAACACTTGGATCAGGACATACCCCTAAGATTGAGGAAGGTATTGCTTACAAGAAGTGAGTCACTGTACCTCCATTGTTTTCAGCAACAAAGTGGATGCAAAACACTCAAACCCCACTAAACAGTGCCTGAATTCTTGCTGGGTGAAGGGGTTAGACTATGCCAAGCAGTCTGTATCCACCATTTTGCCTTCACAGGGGGAGGTGGAGAGAAAAGGGAGGAGTTCAGGTAGGAAAAAGAGAGGAGTTCAGGCAGGAAAAAGAGAGGAGAGTAAGTAGATGATCAGGGGAGAAAGTGGAGGAAGAGATGGAGCTTTGATGTCACATACGGATGACTGGGAGTAAGTTTTTTTTCTCTTCTAGATGTCAGCAAACTATCTACTTTCTCTGAGTTAGGAAAGATATCAATTATTGCAAAATGGCAAAATGTTACTCTTTCTAGGAATTCTGTAGGAAAACTGTAGTGCTTAAAGTCTAACCAAGGAACTCAGTTAAATGAGATTGATGTCAACAATAGCTGGTGCTTATGTGAGTCCGCTGGATTTTCTCTCCTCTTTATTTTTTATTTTATTTTTTTTCTCTCCTCTTTAGAAGTTTCTCTAACTGGTTCAGGCTTAAGAAGTCTCCTTTCTCTGAACTCTCCTGGCAATCAGGGTTTGTGCAACTCATTTGTTAATTAATCATGCCTACTACCTTGTGTCATCACCTATATAGTTTTCTTCAAGTGATCAATTTTTCTTTTTTTACTGTCATTCTTCATTTTGCTTTCTGGTTGCCCTGCTCTTCAATTATTTACATCTCTAATTGTTATTCATCTTCAGCCTTTCTGCCATCCCATCAATGACAAAGTTGCACGAAGAACTTTGTATTTCAAACTTCTTTGCGCCTTCCACAGTGCCAGTATTTTACACAGACCTGTCACTTTGGAAACGTGTGGTGCCTTGGTTAAATTTTATAAGCTTAATTTTTAAGAAGTCTATTTTTGAAATTATAAATATCTATCATCCACTAAATAATTTTATGAAGTTTGGGAGACAGGTTCAAGTGCACTTGTTGCATCTGGCGTTAACCCTCACTGCAGCCGTTAGCATCCTCCCGGCGAAAGCGAGGATGCCTTACATTGGAGAGCTCTTTCGGTCAGGTACCGAAGAGAGGATGCGGGGAAGAGGGCTGGGACCTTGTGAGTCTTCCGGGTGGGCAAGACCAGGCAGGTCTGCAAGACCCGGCAGGTCTGCGCCCCTCGGAGTGGGGAGAAGACATGAACCTTTCGCACTTCTCAGGGCTGTGCGAATCGGAGGAGGCGAATGAGCCGGCGCTCGGGGCGCCTTAGATAAGCTCGGGGCTCTTTATAAATACAGGCGCGGTGGGGCAGTTGTGGCTCCCGTTGACATCTTCCCTTCCCGCTTCAGCATACTCGCGCTGCTCAGCGCAGCAGTTTTGCGCGGCGCCTTCCTCGGGGTACCCAGCGAGCGGGGTGTCGGGGCCGCGGAGGCAGAGGCGCACGCTCAGGGGACGCGGGTTAACTTGCGCACCTGGCACCTGCCACACGGCGAGAGCGCGGGCTGCCGAGCGGACGGCGGCCGTCGCCGCCACCCCCTTTCTCCGGAGCGGCCGGAGGCTGAGCACGCTCCCGCGGGCCGGCCGCGCAGCGGAGAGAGTGGGTGGGCAGGCGAGGGAGGGGAAGGGAGAGGAAGGAGGGAGGGAGGGAGGGAGAGGGCGAGGCGCGTCCCCGCGGCGGGGGCGCGCTCTCGCGCGGGCTGCCGGGATCGCTCGCCGCCGCTGTGGTAATGTCCGCCATGTTGGCCATGGCGCAGGGAGCGGATCGGGCGGGCGAGCGGCGGATCTAGTGTGTGGAAGCGGCCGCGGGCGGCGGGGGGCTGTTTTCGGGCGGGGTGGGCGCCCATGCTGTGGCCGGGGGCAGTGAGGAGGAGGAGGAGGAGCGGGCCGGCCGCGCTGCACTGAGGAAGGAGGTGGAGGAGGCGGCGGGAGTCCTCCCCCCCTCCCCGCCCGCCCCGCCGCCGCCGCCCGGGCTGTTCCTGTGAGGCGGGGAGACAATGAGTAAACTCTCCTTCCGAGCGCGGGCGCTGGACGCCGCCAAACCGCTGCCTATCTACCGCGGCAAGGACATGCCTGATCTCAACGACTGCGTCTCCATCAACCGGGCCGTGCCCCAGATGCCCACCGGGATGGAGAAGGAGGAGGAATCGGTAGGGACTCGAGTGTTTATTACCCCCCCTTCTCTCCTCCCCCCTCCCCTTTGTCAGTCGGGCCTCGCCATTCACAGAGCGCTTTACGCTCGCTGGAGGGCGCCGCTGCCGCTCCAGCGCATGGGACCCTACGCCGGCGGAGTAGCGTAAACCCTCTCTGCCGGCGCAGCGCCCGCCCGCGGTCGCCATGTTGTTGCGTCCCAGTGTTGTGATTAGCTCGCAGCGCCGCTTACGCTGCCGTAAGGGGGCCTTGCCGTAAGCGGCGGCCGGGAATGGCGCAGGGTATGTTCTGGCCGCACTTGGCGTACGGCCTCTGTTTACCTCTTCCCCACACCCTGCACCCCCGGTTTGGGATTAATTAATCGGCAAGGGACCCTTTGGCTAGGAAAGATTGCCCCCCCTCCCACACACACACACTTTTAGCTTTAGTTTCGCATTCGGTTCTCTTTGAAATGAGTTAGGGAAAGTAAAGCGCTTTCAAAACAAACATCATCTTCCTCCTAGCAAGGTAATCCTCGTTCCTCGGCCCTCGTTGGTGCAGAGGGATGGAGGTGATGGTGCAACACTGCGGCGGGAGAGGGCGGGGGCCGCGGCTAGTAGCAGGATGTAGCGTTAGAAAGCCGCTGACCGGCTAGCTCCGTGGCCCGGAGCTAGTCGTTTCTGCCTGCCTAGGGGGGACAGCGCCCGCTCCATGCGCTGTGTTAGAAAGGGACCGGGGATGTGCTGTCCTCGGGCCGCGTCCCCGACAATTGTCATGGCTTGACGGGGGGAGGGGGGCGTCTTTTAGAAGTTGACGACCTACTGCATCCAAGTTGACAGCTGCATTATTTTTTTTTTAATTAATAATAGCAGGTTAGGGCAAAATGCTTTCCCCCCGATGGCCTACATTTTGGATACGGTTGAATTTCACTTGAGTTGACAGTGTTGATGACTCTTGGAGTGGTGTTACTTGCGTGCGAAGTTCATAGTAACTGCACCCTCAAGAATTTCTTCAATGAACCTGTGGTCCCGCCTTATTGTCAACCCCGGTGTGTGTGGATTGGCTCTCTTGCTTCTGTGACTGTCAAAAGAAGGCCCAAGGTTTCTGTGATTGGTTTTCTCTTTTGACTATTAATATTGCAGGAAATGCTTTTATGCTTTTGATTGGCTGCTCGAGTTGTGACCTCATTATATTACCTTCCTATTACTACGTTCTGCTGTGATTTAATCACATTTCTCGGGGTTTGATTATTTGAAATCCTGGGCTTTCCGTAGAAAATGAGTGTCCTCAATATCACATGAACATTCAACTTTTAAAAAAATAAGGAAGTTGAAAACCCAAGATTTATATTGAAGGTTTAGAGCTAAGTCATATGTGAAAATTCTATTTTTAATTAAAATTTATTTCTAGCTTAGCTCAATTTTCCATAGGAAAGAAAATTAAGGGAGTTATAATATGTATGAGAATTAATTTAATTGAACTTTAAGAAACACAACTTGGGATTCCACAGAGTTGCATTTCTATTAATGTCATCTCCTGAAAATAACTGGTGGCTGATGAGTCTTAAAGTATCTGTATTATATGTTTTTACTTGGACCTTATTATTTTGGTTTGAGAAGAACTCAAGTTAAGAAACTTGTTCTAGAATGGTTAGCCCCTGGATGATATATTACTTTCTGCAGATAGTGATCAGCAACATACTTAATGATTGCTTTAGGCCCTTAGTTGCATAGGTCTTGGTATTATCTTGATTTAATAAGAAAATTTGCAGTTTAGTTCCTGCCTTAAAAATAAATGCTAAACCCCCTTAAGATCTTGTACTATTAAACTTTTCTATAAAAGCTTGTGATTTTCAATCTAGAGCATGGGTGCTAATTTTTATTATTTTCAGTAGTCTGCTTCAACTGCCCAATTTTAGGGAAGAAGAATTCCAGATTCTGATAGAACTAGAGTTGAAACTCAGGACTTCCGATTCTGTCCTGTCCTTTTTGCCTCTTTAATGTTACAAGTGAAAGTTCCTAAAATCAAAACTGAGCAAATCCTAACAGTTAAGATTTTAAGTCTAGGGTCTTTTGCGTCCCAGAATGTCCACTTGGGATGTTTCTTCTTTTTCTTTTTCAGCAGTCCATTGCCATAACCACTTGGCAACCTTGTCTCATTCTTTTTCTTTTTTAAATTAAAATATAGGTCAGAAGACTTATGCTTTCATGAATAATAGCCAATTCGGTTCTTCTGGTCTTATTTATAGGACTTATGTTATTAAGCATAATTATTTGTTCACTAAATGTATATGTGTGTGTATGTACGTATGTATCGTGGTCAGTGTGTGCTTGTATCCGACTCTTTGTGACCCCATGGACTGTAGCCCCCCAGGCTCCTCTGTCCATAAAATTCTCCAGGCATAAATATGGGAGTGGGTTGACATTTCCTCCTCAAGGGGATCTTCTCAACCCAGTGATGGAACCTTCATCTCCTGAGTCTCCTGCATTAGCAGGTGGATTCTTTGCTACTGCGCCACCTGGGAAACCCATACGTGTGTGTGTGTGTGTCTGTGTGTGTCTGTGTGTGTCTCTGTACTTCCTTGATAATTCTAAGCAGCAATAAAATAAAAATTTCGTGAATGTTTCACTTGTGTTTCAACTTCTATTATAAAAATATTCTAACTAGTTCCTTTAAGTATGTTCTTTTTAATCACATAACTTCTTTTAAAAAAAACCCAAGGAAAACCTTGGCTTTTGGATTTATAATTGTTTTTGGCATTTCTGCATCATCTGCAGTATGACCTCTTCCTGCTTGGTTGGTAGTATCCTTTGACTTCACTTTATAAACTTCATGCATCTGCTACCCCCACACCCCAGCACCCCCCACCCATAAAGTTAAGGACTGTCTCTGTTTAGCTGTTGGACTGTCATTAGACTTTGTGTAGGTGAGGTGGTCTAGGTGTTCTTCGGCACTGGAGCATTCTGTCATAGTCAGCCATATTCATTCTCTTAGCTCTTCTCCTTTGGACATGAAGGCGTACTTGTTTTCTTCCCTTTCCTTTTTTTCATTGTCTTTGCCTAAGGTCTCCCAGTTGGCATTGTTTTATAATTCAATTTCTGTAGTGTTTCTCATGGCACTTGCCTAGGTAAGATACTGTAAATTTAGGTTTACCTAGAATCTGGACAACTGGAAAGATTAGGTGATTCATATTCTGCTACCTCTCCAGGAGTGTTTTATAGTGATAGTTAATTTTAACAATAGCTGCCATTTTTTGAATACTTCTTAAGCCACAGTTACCATGCTAAGAACTTTATATATATTGCTTCATTTAATCTTCTTTAAAATCACCTTTTTGATATAATCTGTATAAAGTAAAACATACCCATTTAAGGCATAGGGTTCAATTGAGTTTCAGCAAGTGTGTACACCCATGGAAACATCATCACAATCAAGATATAGAAACATATCAATTATCCTAAAGGTTCCGTTTTGCTCCTTTGGAAGTCTGTCCCTCCATTAGTTCTGAGCTTTCTTTCACTGCTGGTTAGTTTTGCCTTTTTGAGAATTTCGTATAAATGCGATCATATGTTTTCTTGTGTTTGGCTTCTTTTGCTTAGTGTGATGCATTAAAGTTTCATTCCTGTTGTGTGTATTAGTTCACTCACTGAATATGGAATAGTATTTCAGTGAATTGATAAGGTATAATATGTTCATTCATCTATCTGTTGTTGGATATTTGAGTTATTTCTAGTTTTTGGTTTTCATTTAATCCTTGTAACAGCCCTAAAGGTCTCATTGCTGATAACTGGCAAGACTAGAATTCAAACTCTTTAATGTTACAAAAGTCCATTCTCACAACCATGGTGCTTCATATTGACTTCTTATAGAACCCTGAATTATCTTCTGAACTGTTATTAAGTTCATTACAGTTTCTGTGAATAATTTTTGCTTTGTGTAATTACAGGGAACTTTAAAAGCTGATACTGATTTTATTGGAATATTAAATTATTAAAAAACACAGTTTTTCATCACTTAACTTTTGCTGTAAGCCTATCACATTTCTTCACCCCTCTCCCCCCCCCTTTTTCTTTTCTTGGAAATCTGTTAACTTTCTTCTCCCTGTACTGGCACCATTATGTTTGTGTGTTTGTGGTATCTTAAGCATGTAAGAAAGTAGTCGCAAACTATT
This sequence comes from Odocoileus virginianus, assembly GCF_023699985.2. Classification (NCBI taxonomy): domain Eukaryota; kingdom Metazoa; phylum Chordata; class Mammalia; order Artiodactyla; family Cervidae; genus Odocoileus; species Odocoileus virginianus. Next base: position 38,383,945 of record NC_069686.1, on the reverse strand, counting down.
CTATTTTATTATTTAGATTTTCTCCTAAGCAATTGCAACCTTTGTAAGGGCAAGGATCTTTACATATTTTGTTCATTAACATACTCTAGTTGCCTGAAACTGTGCCTTAGTATGTAATATATACTTGATGAATGTACGCTTGTTGAATGTTGGATGAGCTTCTATTTCTATAGCAAGAGCCGAACACTAGCTCTGTGTGTGTTTAATTCATTAGCAGAATTTGTTAAATTATTCTCCAAATACTCCTTCTGGTTTCTTACTTTGAAGCTATGTATAACTAAATACTAAATCTTTTTAGATTCAAGGGACAGATCTGATAGAGTGCCTGATGAACTATGGATGGAAGTTTGTGACATTGTGCAGGAGACAGGGATCAAGACCATCCCCATGGAAAAGAAGCAAAAAGGCACAATGGTTGTCTGAGGAGGCCTTACAAATAGCTGTGAAAAGAAGAGAAGCAAAAAGCAAAGGAGAAAAGGAAAAATATACACATCTGAATGCAGAGTTCCAAAGAATAGCAAGGAGAGATAAGAAAGCCTTCCTCAGCAATCAATGCAAAGAAATAGAGGAAAACAATAGAATGGGAAAGACTAGAGATCTCTTCAAGAAAATTAGAGCTATGAAGGGAACATTTTATGCAAAGATGGGCTCAATAAAGGACAGAAATGGTATAGATCTAGCAGAAGCAGAAGATATTAAGAAGAGGTGGCAAGAATACACAGAAGAACTATACAAAAAAGATCTTCACAACCCAAATAATCACAATGGTCCGATCACTCACCTAGAGCCAGACATCCTTTAATGTGAAGTCAAGTGGACCTTAGGAAGCATCACTACGAACAAAGCTAGTGGAGGTGACAGAATTGCAGTTGAGTTATTTCATATCCTAAAAGACGATGCTATGAGAGTGCTGCACTCAGTATGCCAGCAAATTTGAAAAACTCAGCAGTGGCCACAGGACTGGAAAAGGTCAGTTTTTATTCCAATCCCAAACAAAGACAGTGCCAAAAAATGCTCAAACTACTGCACAATTGCACTCATCGCACATGCTAACAAAGTAATGGTCAAAATTCTCCAAGCCAAGCTTTAACAGTACGTGAACTGTGAACGTCCAGATGTTCAAGCTGGAATTAGAAAAGGCTGAGGAGCCAGAGATCAAGTTGCCAACATCCACTGGATCATCAAAAAAGCAAGCGAGTTCCAGAAAAACATCTATTTCTGCTTTATTGACTATGCCAAAGCCTTTGAATGTGTGGATCACAACAAACTGGAAAATTCTGAAAGAGATGGGAATACCAGACCACCTGACCTGCCTCTTGAGAAATCTGTATATAGGTCAAGAAGCAACAGTTAGAACTGGACATGGAACAACAGACTGTTTCCAAATAGGAAAAGGAGTACATCAAGGCTGTATGTTGTCACCCTACTTATTTAACTTATATGCAGAGTACATCCAGCTGGGCTGGAAGAAGCACATGCTGGAATCAAGATTGCCGAGAGAAATATTAATAACCTCAGATATGCAGACGACACCACCCTTATGGCAGAAAGTGAAGAGGAACTAAAAAGCCTCTTGACAAAAGTGAAAGAGGAGAGTGAAAAAGTTGGCTTAAAGCTCAACATTCAGAAAATTAGGATCATAGCGTCTGGTCCCATCACTTCATGGGAAATAGATGGGGAAACAGTGGAAACAGTGTCAGACTTTCTTTTTTGGGGCTCCAGAATCACTGCAGATGGTGACTGCAACCATGAAATTAAAAGACATTTGCTCCTTGGAAGAAAACTGATGACCAACCTAGATAGCATATTAAAAAGCAGAGACATTACTTTGCCAACAAAGGTCTGTCTAGTCAGAGCTGTGGTTTTTCCAGTAGTCATGTATGGATGTGAGAGTTGGACTATAAAGAAAGCTGAGCGCCGAAGCATTGATGCTTTTGAACTGGGGTGTTGGAGAAGACTCTTCAGAGTCCCTTGGACAGCTAGGAGATCCAACCAGTTCATCCTAAAGGAAATCAGTCCTGAATACTCATTGGAAGTACTGATGCTGAAGCTTCAATACTTGATGCCCCTGATGCCAAGAACTGACTCATTGGAAAAGACCCTGATTATGGAGGAGAAGGGGACGACAGAGGATGAGATTGTTGGAGGGCACCACTGACTCAATGGACATGAGCTTGAGTAAACTCTGTGAGTTGGTGATGGACAGGGAGGCTTGGCGTCCTACATCCCATGGGGTCGCAAAGAGTCAGACACAACTGAGGGACTGAACTGAAATGGAATCTTTTTATTTCCTCTTAAGTCAGAGGCCTCTTTAAATACAGAATTTTCTGCACATAGTGTAGCTGCAGTATTGGTGTTTATCTCGTGTTAATTATGCCTCTCATCGGTGTATGTAGCTTTGTGTAAAATACCTCTTCACTTCAGAGTGACCCAAAATCCACATGAAGCACGTGACCCACTTATTTATTTTTTTTAAAAGACCATGGCTGGTTTGAATTGCCATTTCTACCCTCATGTTAGTTGCCTAATTTTAGTCATCTTAATATTTTAAGTGATACTTTGAATGATAGGATCAGAGTGTGTTCAGTCTTTCTATCTTTTAGGTACTAAAGTATTTCATGTTTCATAATAGAAGGGTTCATGAATATAAAATACAATTTTGTAGATGATATTGTAAAAATATTACACATTTATTCTTTCAGCAAAAGCAAATACTGGCCAGATATTGTGTAAGTGTCAGGTTTTATCTAAATAAGATATTGGATAACTAAACAGGCTTGAATATCGAAAGTGTATGGACTGCTGTGTGGTGAAGTGTTGTTAGGATTTAAAGAAACATATGATACAGATCTTGCCTTAGGGAACTTGAATGAGTCATAAAGTCACCCTGACAGACATTTAAAAGAGCATTAAAAAAATGAAATGTCAGTATAGTTAATAGGAATTAAGAGTAAACCAATGCTGGAATATAGAGAAATGCTTCTTGGAGAGAAATGTAGCAATTTGGGCTTTCAGACTTGGTCGTATAGTGTAAGTTGAAGCAAATACTTGAGTGCAGGAATATTTAAAGCAAGTTCTGTGGTTAAGTAGGCTAAAGGAAGGTTCTTCCATGGTGCTTTTTTTTTAAATCTATGCTTGTTTATACTTTTTCCCTTGCTGATAGAAACTTCAGGAGGGTAGCAGTCTGTTTTTTTCTGAGCACATTATTCTCTTAGCTTTCTCCTTTATTTGGATATGTAGATGGCTTTCACTTCTTTTCTTTCCCTTCCTTTCTTCCCTGCTGTATCTAGAAACTCCCTGCTGTATCTAGAAACAGTTTAGAACATGGACAGAGTGCTATGTATATATTTGGTGAATGAATGAAAAATAGTTGGGATGGAGATTAGATTTTTGAAAGGGTAGAATTATAGCAGATTTTAGATAGTTTTAAATGCTAAGTCCAAAAGTTTGTAGAACAAAGTATTTTTGTGAGTATGAAGTGTTTTTCTAGTTTTGATTCTGTTCTTAAGTGGCCATATCATTTGGGAAAATGTGCCCACCTTCTCTGAACCTCACATCATTCATCACTATCATCACAGCTACCGTTTATTGAGTGTACGTTAGCAAGTGTGTTGAGTATGTGCCAGGCACTTTATTAAACAGTTGGTTGTTTAGAGCTCATTATAATGGTAGGATGTGTAGGTGCCATTATCTCTTTTCCAGAAGAGGCTGAAGCTTCATAAATTAAGCAGCTTCCCCCAACTATACAAGAACACGGGAGAGCCAGTATTAGAACTTGTGCCCTTTGGGTGATTGACTCCAGGGTTTTTGTCTTTACCATTGCTCCATCTGTAAAATGAGTGGGTTGAAAACTAGATGATATCTAAGGTTCATTACATCTGTTCTTGTCTATCGTTTATTAACCCATGGGCATGGAGGAGTCATTTTGTCTCAGGGAATGATGTTATGAAAGAAACTTGGTGAAGAATGCCTTTTGTAAACACATTCCTTCTTTTGAAAAAAGGCCTTAAAATATTTGACTGTTGGGACCATTAGGTTGATTTCAAGTAATGGAAGCCAAATTTGATTTCTTTAAGGTTCCTGGGGGTTGTTTCATAGACAACAAGGAAGGGTTGAACATTCAACACTTGGCCCACCAGGAACCAGGGCAGCTGTGTGCCCTTCAGCAGGAGTGACACTGAAAGTGAAAGAAAGTGAAAGTGAGTGTCACTTAGTTGTGTCTAACTCTTTGCGCCCCCATGGACTATCTAGTCCATGGAATTCTCCAGGCCAGAATACTGGAGTGGGTAGCCTTTCCCTTCTCCAGGGGATCTTCCCAACCTAGGGATCAAACCCAGGTCTCCCGCATTGCAGGTGGATTCTTTACCAGCTGAGCCACAAGGGAATCCCAGGAATACTGGAGTGGGTAGCCTATCCCTTCTTCAGTGGATCTTCCCGACCCAGGAATTCAACCGGGGTCTCCTGCATTGCAGGTGTATTCTTTACCAATTGAGCTATCAGGGAATCCTGGGTAGCATTAATATCACTCAATTCTGGTAATTATCAAATTTTTGAGAAGTAGTGTGGGCTTCCCTCATGGTTCAGTCAGTAAAGAATCTGTGTCTATTGCAGGAGATTGCCTGCAGTGCAGATCTGGGTTTGATCCCTGGGTCAGGAACATCCTCTGGAGATGGAAATGGCAACCCAGTCCAGTATTCTTGCCTGGGTAAATCCCGTGGATAGGGGAACCTGGCAGACTATAGTCCATCAGTTTGCAAGATTCGGACACGACTTAGCAACTACACAACCGCCACCATAGGATAGTGGTTAAGTGCATGTATTCTGGAGCCAGACTATGGGTTTGAGTCCTCAGGCAGGTTAATTTCCTCTGTAAAATTTCATGGAGTTGTTGGGAAGATGAATTGTAGTGTGCTTGGGATAGTTTGTGACATGCAGCAAATGTTCAATAAATATTATCTATTATTACCATCACTATTATATTTCTTTTAGTTTTGAACTCCAGGTTCCTTCCACAGCTATAATCCAGAGGGTAGACTTTGGGGGAAATACCAGGAATAAGGGCTGAAGACAGTGAACAGTTCTCTTATTTAGGGGTTCTGAGGATAGGCATTAGGATAATCTCCTAAATCTCTCTCTGTTGAGATGTGGTTATCTTATGTCAGAGTTTTTAACAAGTATTAAGATCAGTGTCACTTTTGAAGGCAAGAATTTTATAAAGTTACACTAAAGAAATTATTGAAATAAATGCTCAGTTCATCTGTCAGACTTGAATGTGCTTGAGTATTGTGTTTAACCACATTGTAGTAAAGTTTCACAATGTTACGCAAAAGGAACAAACAAACAAAAACGCTCCCGATTCCTGAGATAGAGGATTATAAATTTAGCTTGTATCAGTTCAGTTTAGTTGCTCAGCCGTGTCTGACTCTTTGCAACCCTGTAGACTGTGCAGTACGCCAAGCCTCCCTGTCCATCACCAACTCCCGGAGTTTACTCAAACTCATGTCCATTGAGTCAGTGATGCCATCCAACCATCTGTCGTCCCCTTCTCGTCCGCCTTCAGTCTTTCCCAGCATCAGGGTCTTTTCCAATGAGTCAGGTGTCCTCTAAGTCAGGGAACAGGGGAAGTTAGTATACAAGTGCTGTCAAGGGCTCCCCTCCTGAGGATGAAGCTTAGCTAGGAAGCTGCCCTGAGAGATCTGCTGGTGGATATATAGTGTCATGATTAGAACTTATGAAGTTACATTGTTTTAATCCATAGTTTGACGCAAGGTGAATGTGTATACTTAGTTGCATTTTTGCAAACTCCAGATTTGTAAGGTGTTTTAATGAGATGGAAATGCTTTGCATTACATCTTTTTTAATGAAAGTTGAATGAAGGACTATAAAAGAAAGTCTCAAATACTTTTAAAGAAAGCAAATCCTTTACAATTACTAATTTTCAGTGTAGTGAGGGATGAAATTTTATGTGACTTTGAATAAATTATTTAACCTTCCTAAGCCCTTAGTTTCCTCATTTGTGAAATAGAATTGAACTGAGTGATCTTTAAAGTTCCTTTGGCTCTAAAATTTTCTTGCATCTGTGAATTCACACATCCACCTACTGGGCATATCATACAGAAGGTAAATCACATGAAAAGAAGTAACAGATGAGAGACTGAATATTAGGAAGATATTAACGGGTAAGATTTAATTCTTTAACATTATTGCTATGCTGTCGATTTGGTTTAGATTTCTTTTTTTTTTTTTTTTTTAAGGAGGATCGGTTACATATCCACTGTCTCGTGCTGTTTTTTTCCTAGAGATCAAGAGAGCAATCTACTCAGTTTGTTTTGGGTATGATGTGTTTCCTTGCTTTCATGAGATTTTCTTTCACTTTCTTTACTACTCTTACTCATTGCTGTAAATGTTCTGAATTTGAGTATACTTTTTGCTTCATAACACAAGTTTATTTTAACTTTTCAATACCATGTTTTTCACTTGGAGTGTATGTATGGATATGGATGTATGTATAAACAGAGTGAGTAAACGTGAGATAATGGACATTTATTTTCTCAAGTAGTCCAGGTCCCCTAAGGATGTTATCGTTCCTTTGTTTTATTCAGCACAGGCTGAATGCCTTCTCAGGCACTTAAGTGATAGAAAGTTTGTAATACAGACATTGACTGTGATCTTGACCTCTGGGATTGAGTTTGATTGTATTACTGAATAAACAGCTGGCATCTTATTTCATTTTAAGTAGAGTTGAAGTAGAGAAATGGTAAGGAAGTATAGGAGACAGCATGAGGAGCAAAGGATTATAGGTAGAAATGAGCCATGAAGCAGACCAGTGTAGAGGGTACAGACTGTATAGCAGAAGGTCCATTATAATTATTTGATTATCTTAAAACTGACTCTTGATTATTTTTTGCCTGTCTACAGGCAAAAATGGAACAGAAGTTCAGCCTACTTTATTATGCAGTCCTGTTCTCTGTGTAATTAATATTGGAGAAAGAGGTCAGTCACTTCCAAATTCTCCCTAGTGCCATTTCCTTTTATTTGCTTTGTTGTTGTTCAGTTGCTCAGTCGTGTCCAGCTCTTTGCAACCCCACTGACTGCAACACACCAGGCTCCCTGTCCTTCACCATCTCCAGGAGTTTGCTCAGACTCAAGTCCGTTGAGTCGGTGAACAACCATCTCACCCTCTGTCGTCCCTTCTTCTCCTGCCCTTCGCCGTTCCTTAGCATCAGGGTCTTTTCCAGTGAGTCAACTCTTCCAATCAGGTGGCCAAAGTGTGGGAGCTTCAGCATCAGTCCTTCCAATGAATATTCAGGGTTGATTTCCTTTAGGATTACTTTATGTTTCTGTTTTCTTGTCAGTTTTACTGTGCAGTCTGAGGAACGCAGAGTCCAAGAGTCAGCCAAGCTCGCTCTAACTCACATCCATATCTTTACTTCTGGCTTTCTTACCTCCTTTTTTGTTGTTGTTGGCAGAAGGATATAAGGTTGTTAGTTGGGGAGTCAGCAAGCAACCAGCCCTAAATTGTACAGCTAATTTGATAAAGTTATTGGAACTTTGAAATTGTGACGTAGGTTTCAGTTTTGGCTTCTGTCACTTCTCTCTGGGCAAGATAAATTATCTCTTTAAGCCATATTTCTTCATATGCTTAATGAGAAGTATCTCAAAAGGTAATTTTAAAGATGAACTTTTTGGAAAAACTTAAAGTCAGTGCCTCATACAGGTGACTGGATTTTTAATTAATAATAATTTCCAGCTATACAAGATAATAAGTGTGAAGAAATATAGAAGAGTAAAATATACAGAGTATCTCCATGCATTACTGTGTGGCATAGTTTCACTTTTCTTCTCCTGCCATTTAAATAAATTTTTATAGTTTTGAAACATTAGCAAGTTGATACATATATTTTGCTCCTTCTATCTTTGTTTCCTGGCAGAGCAGTTAGTAATCCAATTAAAAAATGAAAGACTAAAGATTAGCAGCCAAGAAAACAAAATCTTCAATTAATTCTCAATAATAATTGAATCATAAATAGTTGATAGTAAAATACTGTATTTGTTTTTAGAAATGATTTTTATTTTAGACATATTAGTCATAGAGGAAAATAGAGTTTAGCGATGAAAATTGTTCAGTGGGTGGTGTACACTGGAGAAGTGAATGAAGAAAGACGTTCCATAGACCAGTGAACCCTGGTATGAACACCTGTTTGGAAACTTTGGAGAGCAGGGTACTGAAGAGGGTAATCTTGTCACTTATTTGATCTTTGCGATGTTGCTATAAGCTGCCACATTTTTGATATTCAGTTCGTAGTTGGTTGTATGGACTGTCCATGCACGCCAGGATAGTTGTTTCATCAATGTCCTGCCCACTGATTTCTGGTAGCATTCCAAACTGGGATAACCCCCACATGTTCCCTCCCTCAAATTTTTTCGGTGAGAACTGTTGCAGTTGAATTGAGAACCATTATATCCAAGGCTGCTCCTTTTTTAATTTGGTGACTTGGACTCCTTTGGCAATCTGTTGAAACTCTTCAGAACGATGTTTTAAATGCGTAAACAAGTTATATTGAAATAAGTTATCAAAATATTAAAACAATTTTAAATTTGCATACTTTATTAACATAATAGGGATCTAGAGTTGAGTCTGATTATCCTAATAATCCTAAGTATTTTAGTAAATGCAACATCTGTAACATGACAATGAAAATACTTATAATTTCTGTTGGGTTTTGCTAGGTCACGAGTATTACCAGTACTACTGTGATCTGTTACTTATTGTTAACAATTGAAGAAAATGTTAAATTTGTTAGAAGTTAATGAATTAGAGAAATGATTTATTTTCTCACCCAAGTTCCTGGACCCTCTCAATTCTTTCTTTAGATGCTTTGGAGATCTAGGACCTGAGGTTCAGAACCCTTCAGGAGTTTCTGTAGCCTGAATGGCAGTTGCATTCCTGTATCATACTTGTCCCAAATACACAGTCAGGCTACAGGTTTTATCCCCATTATTATAAAGGAAATGCTACTATAAATGGAGTTTTTTCCCATGTTTAAGACATTGTCTAGCTTTTTTAAGTTGAAAAGTAATTGGCCCACATGATTTAAAGATAAAAACCTAATAGCCAAATATAATATATATAAAATTTAAATGTCCTTTCCTACAACTCCAGACACTCTATAGAGGCAGCTTATTTGTAGCATCATGTGTGTGCGCTTAGAAATAAACAAATGCTTTTTACTTGGTAAAGTGGACAAGTTTTTCTCTTGTATTCATTTTTTAAGTGAGTAATACGTGACCTTAGTGTTAATTTCTTAATCTAGAGTCATAAAGTCAGGTAATTTTGATTTTAAGTTTCTTCCCTTTAAAATCTTGGAGGAATTGAGAATTGGCATATTGTAGTTTTCTGTTGAAGTTTGGTTATCAAAGCTTAACTTCATGTTCCCATGTGGGAATTTGCTTTGTTAGTAAGCATTGCATTGTTCATAGTAGGACTTTTATTTTCCTATATGTAAAATATATTAAAGTCAGATTAACTGTTGATTAAGTGACTCGTCAGTGTGTATCTTCTCTAACAATTATTTATAGTTTTAAATAGCATCCTGGGTCAGAAGAGCATCCGTAGGGTATCCCTTTGAACAAAACTGCCTTATTTCAGATAGTGCTTTGGTAAGATAGGCCTTCCATACGCTTTGTCTTCTGTCAGACTTCCACTGTAGATGGCTGTGATGTTTATTCATTCAGTAAATAGCTCTGTGACCACAGGGACAGTGTCTGTGCTACCTTTGTGTCGATCATCTGGTACAGTGAATGGCATATGGTAGTTGCTCACTAAATATTTGCTGAGAGAATAAACGTTTGCATTGTACTTGACATATGGAAAGGGATGAGATGTATTTGTTACCTGTCTTCAGCTTGTTGTCCCACAGAAAAGAGTACACAGATAACTTCATCTGCGGGTTAGTGTGCTATGTGGAAGATAAAAATGATACTGTGGAAATTTGTGTCACAAGGGGACATCCTTTGAATTGGAGTAGTATATATGATGGAGAAGGCAATGGCACCCCACTCCAGTACTCTTGCCTGGAAAATCCCATGGACGGAGGAGCCTGGTAGGCTGCAGCCCATGGGGTCACTAGGAGTCAGACCCGACTGAGTGGCTTCACTTTCACTTTTCACTTTCGTGCATTGGAGAAGGAAATGGCAACCCACTCCATTGTTCTTGCCTGGAGAATCCCAGGGACGGGGGAGCTTGATGGGCTGCCGTATATGGGGTCGCACAGTTAGACACGACTGAAGTGACTTAGCAGCAGCAGCAGCAGCAGTAGTATATATGAATTTGATAGTTAGTTGAATGTAATGTATTGTTTAAATAATTTTTGCAAATTAGTTTTGAAATTATTTCCATATGCCAGCATGCCATGAGTTTTTTAAAGATTCATGTTATTACTTTTTGTATTGGGAAGTGTGTGATGCCCACGGAAGTTGTTAGAGGGTTGAAAGAATTTTTGTGGTCTCATGTAAGTTCACCTCTTAGGACGGGCAAACTAGTGTTAAGAATAGTGCCTGTTAAAAGAGTTCTGGGGGAAAGACACTTCTGTGTTACGGAGGATGGTCTGGAGAAACAGAGCTGCTTGATTACTACATGGTGTGCAGACTGACTGACTTTGGTGTGAAGCACATGGGGGACTTCCCATAAAGAAAGTGCTGTGCGAGGAAGACAATGGTTATACCTTAGAGGTGCTTCAGTAAGTAGCAGTTACCCTTTAGCTTTATTTGAAATAGCTCAACCATCTTAGCAGAATTCATCCGGACTTTCAGAATACCTCAAGAAAAAAAAAATACAAAAGATTTAGGTCAGTGCTTCTCAAACTCTGGCATGCTTCAGAATCACCTGGGCCACTAATCAACTGGGCTGCATTCCCAGAGTAATAGGATTCAGTCAGTGTGCAATGGGGCTTAGGGAATTTACATTATTAACAATTCCTGGGTGATCCTAACGCTGCTTGTCCAGTGAGAACCCTCAGTTTAGGAGGGAGAATAGCGAGTCTCATCTTGGCCGCACGTCACATTGTCTGGGATGCTTTTGTAAAATACACGTGTAGGCTTTGCCCTAGGTTTACCAATCAAATCACAAGCTATGGGTGATTCTGATCCTAGATAGGAAAAAAGAATTAGTACTTGTGCCCATGATCTCTGCCTGTATGCCTTGCCACTTTACCACTCCTTTCAGGGTTTCTTCTCCTGTGTTCTTGTTCATTGGCTTTCAGACTTGTTTGGCTGTAACTCAGTGTGTTTGTACCCAAAATAAAATGTAGCTCGACACACACATACATACTAATAATGTACAATCAGGTTCTGTTTTTTGCAGTAGTTCTATAAAGTTGCCATGAACAATTAGTAGTGAATACTGAACCATTGCTTAGAGGAAACAGAGGGTTAGGCCCACTTGGGCCCCCGGTCACAGTATTTCAGTTCAGTTCAGTCCAGTCGCTCAGTCATGTCCGATTCTATGCAACCCTGTGGACTGCAACCTGCCAGGCTTCCCTTCCATCACCAACTCCCGGAGCTTACTCAAACTCATGTCCATTGAGTCAGTGATGCCATCCAACCATTTCATCCTCTGTTGTCCCCTTTTCCTCCCACCTTCAATCTTTCCCAGCATCAGGGTCTTTTCAAATGAGTCAGCTCTTTGCATCAGGGGGTCAAAGTATTGGAGTTTCAGTTTCAACGTCAGTCCTTTCAATGAGTATTCAGGACTGATTTCCTTTAGGATGAACTGGTTGGATCTTCTAGCTGTCCAAGGGAGTCTCAAGAATCTTCTCCAACACCGCAGTTCAAAAGCATCAATTCTTCAGCAGTTAGCTTTCTTTATAGTCCAACTCTCACATCTATACATGACTACTGGAAAAACCATAGCTTTGACTAGACGGACCTTTGTTGGCAAAGTAATGTCTCTGCTTTTTATTATGCTGTTTGGGTTGGTCATAAGTTTTCTTCCAAGGAGCAAGCGTCTTAATTTCATGGCTGCAGTCACCATCTGCAGTGATTTTGGAGCCCCCCAAAATAAAGTCTGTCACTGTTTCCACTGTTTCCCCATCTATTTGCCATAAAGTGATGGGACCAGGTGCCATTATCTTAGTTTTCTGAATGTTGAGTTTTAAGCCAACTTTTTCACTCTTTCACTTTCATCAAGAGGCTCTTTAGTTCTACTTCGCTTTCTGCCATAAAACAATTAATCCATAATCTTGTATTATATATGTTTCTGTTAAAGATACTTTTACCTGTTGTTGATTCATTGACATTGAATTCAGCTAGCAGTACCGTAGCTCATGCCTGAGTGAAACTTGTTTAACACGCATACTTTCTCTGTAAGGCACGTTATAGCCTTCTTCTGCTCAGAAACATTAGACAGCATTTCACTGCACTTTGGGGGAGGGGTGTAAACAATGATATCATTAAAAAAAAAACCCACAAAAATGTGAAAAGTATGACACTAAATAGAACATTAAAAAGGACACTTATTTACAGTATGAGATCTGAAACAGGAAATCAGAATATTGCCTTGTTTGACCTCAACTGGAAACTTATGGATCAGTGGGAAGTACTCGAAATATTGGTTTTAGGGTCACAGATAAATTTTAACAAGTAGGTGAATTTGCAGACATGGTATTTGTGAGTAATGAGAATTGGCTATACATATATATATATATTTCTTCCCCTTTTCATTTCTGTTTTGTTATATTGATTTCGTGATTTGCTGGTGGTTCAACCCAGTTTGAAAAACACTGCTATAATTCAGCAACAGAGGTTATATATTATTTACTACTTATGGAGTGGTAAGTCGTAAGTGATATTAAACTCTCTCCATGTACACACACACACACTCTGTTGCTCTCTCTTATTTTAGAGGACATAGGATTTAATCTTGGTGATAGGGCATTTGGCTTTTGGAGATACATCATCAGGCTTATATTTGTGAAAGATCATTGTTGTCAGATGGATTGTGGAGGGCAGCATGTGGGTGGTGGTGGCAGTGACAGTCAACTAGAGACAAAGATAATGATGAGGCCAGTGCACTGGAAAAGTGATTTTTAATGGTGTGTTTTCAGCAGATTTGAGACAGTAAAAACAATTTTGATGCATTGTGAATTGAGAGATTTCAGTCAAATCTCAATTTTATATCAGGGTTTCTTAACTAATGTTTCTGGGACCTAGATAAACTTAATGGGATCTGTGAACTTACTGATTTTTTTTTTTTTAACCACAGTTTTATATGTGTGTCTCCTCTTTCTCTCCAATCATTATATTATTAATGGACTAAATGATTTAGAAAAAGTTGAGTCTGTTTTTAGTAGATAATACAGTTTTTTTCCATTGGTAATCTTCATTTTATATGAATCACAGAGTTCTAAATATTCTGAGATGTTTAAGGTATTTTAAAAGTCCAATACTGAGTTTATACTGTTGTGAAATGCAGAATTTTATTCATTGATTCTTACAGTTTTTAGATGGAAGCATGTCACTGAAGAATATAAATGTATTGAATTTAAGGAAGAGTCTGTGTTTTAAGCACTAGAGTAAAATGTATTGTTGGCCTCTGTTGCAGTGGAATTGTGTTTAGAAACAATGGCATAGTTAAGAGTTGCCTAACCTGTTCTTGTTTTACAGTTAGGACATTAATATAATGCAGTATAGTACTCATTCTGTAGATCCATTTTTTTTTTCCCCATCAAAAAAGGGATATCTAATTGTTCAAACGCCATTTTTTTTTTAAAGAAATCATTTTCTCCTTAGATTGAGTTGTGACTTTCCTCATATTTGAATTTTCTTAGGTATTTTATCTTTATATTCTTATCATTTAAAAAATAATCTGATAGGGCTAGTCACTTCTCATTTTTTAAAAAAAAATTATTTATTTTAATTGGAGGATAATTGCTTTACAGTATTGTCATAGTTTTTGCTATACATCAATATGAATCCGCCGTAAGTATACACGTGTCCCCTCTCGACTGTCACAGAGCACCGGCTGTGGGTGCCCTCTTCATGCGTTGAACTCGTCCTGGTTATCTGTTTTACAGATGACATTGTGTGTGTTTCAGTGCTTGTCTCTCAGATCACCCCATCCTCTCCTCCCACTGAGTCCGAAAGTGTGTTCTTTGTGTCTGTGTCTCCTCTGCTGCCCTGGACATGGGGTCGTCGGTACAGTCTTCTAGATTCCATATACATGCATTAGTATACAGTATTTGTCTTTCTCTTTCTGACTTACTTCACTCTGTATAATAGGCTCTAGGTTCATCCACCTCATTAAAACTGACTCAAATGCATTCCTTTTTATAACTGAGTAATACTCCATTGTGTCTGTGTACCACAACTTACTTACCATTCATTTGCCGACGGACATCTAGGCTGCTTCCCAGTCCTAGCTATTGTAAATATTGGGGTACAGTGAACATTGGGGTACATGTGTCTTTTTCAGTTTTGGTTTACTTCTCCCATTCTTACTGCTCTCTTTTTTTCAGAGTTTTTCTTACCATTGTTACTTATTTATTTTTTCATGTGAATTTATAATTATTTTTCTTAGCTCCAGGAAAAAAATAGTTTTTATTGGAATTTCACCATACATTTTATAATTAGCTTATAGAGAATTGACATCTTTGTGATGTTGACTTCTTATCCCCGAACATGGTTTATTTCTTCATTTGTTGAAGTCTGTTTGACTACATCATTCAGGAACATTTTTCTTTTATTGGTTTTATGCATTTTGGTTAAGCTTATTTCTCGGAATCTTACCTCTTTGATTGCTTTTGTAAATGTCATCTCCTTTTGTATTAAACCTTGTAATTTGTTATTTTTATTTTGAAGAGTTGTTGGCTTCTATATGTTAATATTCTATCCTGTGACTTTATTAAGTTATTTAATTGTTGATACTTGTTGCAAAAGAGTGAGACACAACTTAGCAACTAAACAGCAGCTTGTTTTTGAATAGATTCTGTTGGGTTTTTGAGATACAGATACCATATCACTTGCTTATAGAGATTGTTTTACCTCTGCTTTTCCAAATAGTATACCTCTGCTGCTGCTGCTAAGTCGCTTCAGTCGTGTCCAACTCTGTGCGACCCCATAGAATTGTATACCAAAATAACCTTCAATTCCACGTTAAGTAGTTGTGGGCGTCTTTATTTTGTTTCTGACAAAACACATGTGAATGTCTCTCGTGTTTTTTCATTAAATAAGATGTACATTATTCAGGATTGACTTATAGATGTAGAAAACAAAGTACGTATTTATAATAGAATGTAAATTATACCTAATACATAAAAATATATAAAAATCTCCAGCGTTTCTGTCATTGAGGACTGAATATTTTCAAATGATTTTTCATGGATTTTCCAATAGGAAAAAAATGTTATTAGATCTAATAATTATCGATTATTTAGTAATGGGATATTATTCTTTTAAAATGTTTTTGTTTTATTTATTTTTTTCTGTAAAGGGAGTTAAAGAGATTTGGCCTCCTTGTGGTCAAAGTTGGCCACCCCATAGCTTCTAAATTTATTTCTACCTAAGCAGCCATCTCTGGCCAAGAGTAGTGATTCATTCTCATTTCTGACTTTCAAGGAGATAAAATGATTGGCCTAGTTCCCAGTCAGAGATCTAGCCTGATCCAGTTGACGGTGGTTGGAGTAAGGTGGGGCCCTTTACCAACTTGGTAGGTGGCAACACACACCTTAGGAGACGATGGCCATAGAGTGACATTGGTGGGAGTGAGACACACAAACGGTATCTACTGTAATTTTACATTCTGCTAGACCAGAGTTATTAATGCAATTAACAAAATTGCAGTTTTATTGTACAGACGAAGATCTCTTTTTGTAGGTTGTATTCTTTCACTGGATCACTGCTGAATTTCTTAGCTACTCTCTAGTACATATTTTCAGTGGTTATTTGGAACTGAGAAGATCCTAAAGGGCCCTCTGAGTCACCTTCCACCTCTCACTTCCCAGAGGGTGAGGTTTCTTATTCTTAGTATAGGCATACTATTGTGTATATGTGATATTAGCATTTATTGGTAAGTATGGGTTTTTCCCCTTTCACCAAGTAATTGTCTGACACCAGTGGAGTGTGTTACAGTTCAACTCAATTCTGACACCACAAGCCAGATAGAAGGAGATACATAGGGCAGGGTATGGGGAAAGGGGCATGGCGTGCCCCTGTGTTCCCTGAGAGTGCCACTCTCCTAGCACCTCCACATGTGCACCAGCCTGGAAGATCTCTGAACCCAGTCCTTGTGGATTTTTTTTAATGGAGGCTTCAGTTACATAGATACAGTTGATTAGATCATTGGCCATTGATGATCAACATTCAGCAACTGCTCTCCCCTTCCCAGAGGTGGTGGGAGTGGACTGAAAGTTCCAATCCTCTAATCATATGATCCTGGTCCTCCTGGCAACCAACTCCCATCCTTAGGTGCTTTCCACATGTCAGTTAACATTAACCAGACATGGTTGAGAGGGATTCGTTAAGAATTATCAAGACACTTTTATCAGTCTTATCACTATAGACGTTCCAAGGGTTTTAGGAACTCTGTGCCAGGAATGGGGACAAAGAGCAGATATATATTTTTTAAGTTGGAGTATTATAGTATTACATGTAATTTTCAAAAAATTAAAATTTATCTATGTTATGTGTAGTGATATTATTTTAGCCATAATTTTGTATTTGATGTCTTTTAAAAATAGATCTGTTGAGGTATAATTGACACATAACTGCACATACTTAATATGTATAGTTTTACCCTGTGAAACTGTTACTACTGTCAAGATAACAAACATATTTATCGTCTCCAGTAGTTGTTTCCTCATACCCCTTTATAAGCCTCTCTCCCCAAATACTGATGTTTTCTATCACTGTAGATTAGTAGTTGTGTTTTGTAGACTTTCACATAAATGAGATCATACAGTGTATTTTCTCTTTTGGTCTGGCTTCTTTTACTCAGCATAGTTCATATTTTAGCATGTATTTTTATTTATTCCTTTTTATTGTGGAATAACGTTTCAGTTTATGGACATACCACGGGTTTATCCATTCACCTGTTGATTGAATTTTGGCTCTGACAAATAAGGCTGCTGTGAGCATTTGTGTGTATACATCTACTTTCATTTTGGGTAATTAATATCTAGGGGTAAAATGGCTTTATAATCAGTTAATTTAAAAAGTACAACTTAAAAAAGACTTTCCCAGAGTGGTTCTATGCCACACAGGTACCTTTTTTGAGATATCTACTTAGTTTGGGACCTTG
Organism: Odocoileus virginianus; assembly: GCF_023699985.2. NCBI lineage: Eukaryota > Metazoa > Chordata > Mammalia > Artiodactyla > Cervidae > Odocoileus > Odocoileus virginianus. The sequence goes on along the minus strand of NC_069686.1, from coordinate 38,366,652 downwards.
TTACTCAGTTTGATCTGTGGATTTGGTGTTATGATTATCTCGGAGCTCCTTAATATTTCATGTTTCATCCTACAGCCTGTTGAATCAAAATATTCATTTTGAGTAGATCTTTAGGTAATTCAGATGCACATTTAGAACTTGAGAACTCTGGTTTAGAGCAGTAGTTCTCAAGCACTCCATCTTCCCCCTCCAATCCCCCCCCCCTTTTTTTGCTATAACTTCTTGAGGGTTTTGACACCTATGTGAAATTCTCAAATGTGGCTGGGAGATAGAAGAAGGTTTTTAAAAGTCTTGACAGATAATATTGATAAATGTGAAATGTTCTGCTACCTTCACATGATTGCTTCCTGGTGATTTATTAATACCTAAGGCAGTGAAGTGTTGTGCCTGTTGGCCATTTCAGATTTGGTGGTTTCATGAGGAATTGCTTCCCAAGCATTTTTCTAGCATAGAACTCTTCAGTTTGGCAGAATTTCTTGTGGATGAGAGATACTCGTTTTCTTTTTGTGTAATTTTTCTAGTAAATGTGTCCATTTGTTAGCAATTTTTCCCCCTAATATTCTTGTTTTCATAACCAGTGATATAATTTTTGGGTATTTTCATATATAGTTATCTTTTAAATTTTCTGTATTGGTTAGTCCTAGTGTTCAAGGAATGCAAAATATTATCAGCCATTGACTGTTAATAGATAAGTTAACTGAATATCAAGTAATGCTTTTTAAAGCTAAATATCCATCATTTATTTTGCTTGCTGTTTTGAATTTTTTGTATTACTACTCACTCTCTCATTATTGTGTGAATATTTAAGACCAAGCCACATTGATGTGTCACCTTCCTAAGTTAGTGTTGATGTTGAAGGTCATGGTCTTAATGACATTAGAAAATTCTCAAATTGGAAACAAGATTTCTGGACTTCCCTGGTGGTTCATTGGTTAGGACGCCATGTTTCCAGCGCAGGGGGCATGGGTTCCATCCCTGGACAGGGAACTAAGATCCTATGTGCTATGCAGTGCAGCCAAAAAAGAAATAAGGTTTCAAAACCCAACAATTAGATAACAAGAGAGTAAACATTTACTTTGTCAAGTGGAACAAGTTAATGATATATAACTTACAGTTTTCCAAAAGTTGATTTGTCAGACATTCTAGAATTATAATGCTTGTGATGTTTCTACACTGCAAGATTGCTATCACTTTCCTTTCTGTTTAAGATATCAATTATTCAGGCCATCAAAGCCCTTTTATCCCCATTTCTTGACATCCCCACAAGCAGTTATGGGAGAAAGAGAAGAAATGGGTGATTTGATTCTTATTCATTTAAAATTTTAACACAGCTGTTTTTCTGAAGAGAAAAATCTTTCCCCTGTTACTAAATTCTAAAAGGGATTTGTTGCAAATAGGCTGTTATCTCTTTAGCTAATAAATGTCTTTAAATACAGTTTTACAGTGGGGAAAAAAACCAGAAACACTAATAATGTGACTGTTTATTTTATTGATTTTTAGCAAAAGCTGATGTATTTCTTTGGGAGGCAAAGTTAATGAAGTACCTGCAAGTTTACTTACAAAGGCAGTATTTAGAACAGTAGAGGAGTGTATGGCAAGCATATTTTAGGCCTATGTTTTTCAAGTTTTCTGTGATGAAAGGCCAGTTATGTGGGTTTTTAAATTTTTTTAGTTCATTGTTTGCTAATACCTTTCTCAAGTATAAGAAAAATGAGTTATTAGAAAAGTTAAATAAAGGAAAAATGTGGAAAAAACAAGGACTGTTAGTTTTTAATTATTAGTTTTAACTAACGAAATTACTGTCAAATTGCTTTGGAACTTTGTAAATAAATGCTTATTCTAAATTTCCTTTCTCCTAGAAAACCATAATCTGAGTAGCACTGCTTTAGACTGGTGTTTCCCATGGATTTAGTATCACATTAGAACTTGTTAGAAATGTAAGTTGTCTGGTTCTATCCCAGACCTACTGAATCAGAAAATTCTGGTAGATTTGTTCAGCAGTCTGTTTTAACACAAGACCAGCAGGTGATTCTGCAGCACTCTTAAGTTTGAGAGCCACAGCTGTGGCCTTCTTCGTAAAATGCTGATTATCTGGGCTTTCTTAGGAGGAACTGGATAGAGTTTAAACTCTTTGAGTGCCAGCTGTAAGTAAAAGAATGAAGTAGAGGGTTGGTTACAAAATTAAATAGGTTGTGGATTCTTAAAAAATAACACGTAATTAAAGATAGAAAGGTTTGATGTGCTAAATGAATGAAGAGAAGATTCTGGTGTTTTGATACCAGGACTATGGACGATGTAATTAAAACTATTTTGATAGAGTTGAAAAGTTTGACATTGGTCTCACCTAGATAAAGATTTCACCAGTCAAAACTTCCTGATTGTAAGACCTCAGGGTTGCATAGCAACTGATTCAACCAGCTCTTGAGTTTTATGTTTGGCAGGACTTTTTAGTTATATATTCATAGGGTTAGCACGTTGTTATATTTCAGTGTTTGAAATGGGGTCTTTGTCTTAATCTGTGTTTTATTTTCATTGTCCCATTGTAACTAGTAGATAGAAATACAATTGATTTTTGTATCCTGCAATATTGCAAAATTCACTAATTTTAGAAGGTTTGTTCATAAATTCCCTTGGATTTCCTACTTAGAAGATCAGATGTGTCTGTGAATAAAGGCAATTTTACTTCTTTTCCTAGTCTGGGTACTTGCTCACTCCATCTTTCTGCCTGCCTGCCTGCCTCTGTCCCTCCCTCCTGTCTGGTGGTTACACTGAGTCAGACCTCTAGTATGATCCTGAAAAGAGGTGTTGAGAGCAAATATCGTTGTCTTCATACTTTCAGGGAAGAAGTATTCATATTTCAGTTAAATGATAATGGAGTGTTTCAGCAGATGCCTTTGATCAGTTAGAAGAAATTCCGCTTTATTTTTAATTTTCTGAGAATTTTTGGAGTGGATGTTGAATTTTGTAATGGTTTTTCTATGTACAGAAATGATCATATAGCTTTTCTTAATTTTTTTTTTATTATGGTGATTACATTGATTTTCAGTGTAAACCAGTGCTGCATTCCTGGGATAAACCCCATTTGGTTATATATTGTCCTTTTATTAAACTATTGGATTCAGTTTTCCAATTTTTGCTTAGAATGATTACGTGTATATTCACAAGGGATACTTGTAGTTTTCTTATGTCTTTTTCTGATTTTGGTATCAGAGTGATACTGGCTTCTTAAAATGAATATTCCTTTCACTTCAGTATCTTAGAAATCTTTTTGTAGGATTGGTATTATTTCCTCTTCACATATTTGGTAGAATTTACCAGTGAAGCCACCTGTCCCTGGGGCTTTCTATGTTTGAAGGTTTCTAACTACAATGCAATTTCTTTAATAGCTATAAGATTATTCAGGTTATGTGTTTTTTCCTGAATGAGTTTTGGTAGTTTGTTTCTTCTCAGCAATTTGTCCTTTTCATCTGATTGACTAGTTTATTGGCATGAATTTGTTAATAATATTCTCTAGAGTGATGTTGCCCCTCTAGTTTGTGACTTTGGTAATTTGTGTCTTTTCACTTTTTCCTTCATTGATGTGGCTAGAAGTATATTAATTTTATTGATTTTGTTGAAGAATCAGCTTTTAAATTTTTTCTCTTATTTTTTTCATTGATTTCCACTTTATTTCCTTTCTTCAGTTTTCTTTGGGCTTAATTTGTTCTTTTTCTAGGTTCTTAAGGTGGAAGCTAGTGTCATTGATAGGAGACATTTCTTAATGTTTAGAAGCTATAAATTTCCTTCAGAGTGCTGCTTCAGCAGCATCTCACAACCGGTTTTATTTTATTTTTTATTTATTTAAGGTGCTTTCTAACTTCCCATTTGATTTCTTCTTTGCTCCCTGAGTTATTTAGAACAGTGTTGCTTAGTTTCCAAATACTGAGTGATTTCACAGAGATCATTCTGTTACCAGATTCTAACTTAATTTCATCGTTAGGGCATAGTTTGTATGATTTGAATTTTTGTAAATTTTTTGTAATGTAGTTTAGAATGTATCCTGTCTTGGTAAATGTTCCCTGTAATTATGAAAAGATAAATACTGCCTTTGGATGGAGTATTCTGTAAAATATCAGGGAAGTCTCCTATATCTTTGGTGACTTTCTACTATTATTTATTATTGAACGTATGGTATTAAAATCTCTAACTGTGGATTAATCTTTTCTTGAAGTTGTTTTATTTTCATGCATCTTGAAGCTCTGTTATTAGGTACATAGATGAGTAGGGTTGTAATATTGTTATTTAGTTGCTCAATTGAGTTCAACTCTTTGCAGCCATCCATGGACTGCAGGGCATCCCTGTATTTCAAGTTTGCTCAAACTCATGTCCCTTGAGTTGATGATGCCATCCAACCATCTCTTCTGTCATCCCCTTCTCCTCTTGCCCTCAGTCTTTCCCAGCATCAGGGTCTTTTCCAGTGAGTCAGCTCTTCGCGTCAAGTGGCCAAAGTATTAGAGCTTCAGTTTCAGCATCAGTCCTTCAGTGAATACTCAGGTTTGATTTCCTTTAGGATTGACTGGTTTGATCTCTTTGCAGTCCAAGGGACTCTCTAGAGTCTTCTCCAGCACCACAATTTGAAAGCATCAATTCATTGGCATTCAGCCTTCTTTATGGTCCAACTCTCATATCTCTACATGACTACTGGGAAAGCCACAACTGTGATTATATGGACCTTTGTTGGCAAGGTGACATCTCTGCTTTTAAATATGGTGACTAGGTTTGTCATAGCTTTTCTTCCAAGGAGCAAGTGTCTTTTAATTTCATGGCTTTTAATTTCAGTCACCATCCTCAGTGATTTTGGAGTCCAAGAAAATAAAATCTGCCACTCTTTTCCATTTTTTCTCCCATCTGTTTGCCATGAAATGATGGAACCAGATGCCATGATCTTAGTTTTTTGAATGTAGAGTTTTAAGCCAGCTTTTTCACTTCCTGACCTGCATACTGATTTCTCAGGAGGCAGGTAAGGTGGTCTGATATTCCCATCTCTCTAAGAATTTTCCACAGTTCTTGTGATCCACACAGTCAGAGTCTTTAGCATAGTCAGTGAAGCAGAAGTAGATGTTTTTCTGGAATTCTCTTGCTTTTTCTATGATCTAGCGGATGTTGACAGTTTGATTCCTCTGCAGTTTCTAAATCCAGCATATACATCTGGAAGTTCTTGGTTCATGTATTTTGAAGCCTAGCTTGAAGTATGTTGAACATTACCTTGCTAGCATGTGAAATGAGTACAGATGTACAATAGCCTGAACATTCTTTTGCATGTATGCATCATTATGGTATCATAAGAGTATTTTCACTGTGTACTCCACCTGCCTATTGTTCTCCTCCATCCCCCTTCAACTACTGATCTTTTTACAGTTTTCATTGTTTTGCACGTTCCAGAATGTCATATTGTTGAAATCATTTTCAGAAGGGTGATTGTGGGACTTGAAAATCTGTGGATATTGATATATGCAAGGGCTCCTGGAATCAATCCCTGTTGTATACTGAGGGAAGATGACCGTTTCCTTCATGGGTGGTGTCTTTGGTGTTTAAAACAGAATTGCCATGCTCAAAGTAATCTAGGTTTTCTCCTGTGTTATCTTCACAGGGGTTTTAGAGTTTCGAATTTTACATTTAGATCTTTATCCATTTTTGTGTTAATTTTTCTGAAAGATGTGTCTATATTGTTTTGCATGTAAATGTCCAGTTGTTCAAGTATCATTTATTGAAAACTGTCTTGATTCCATTGTATTGCCTTTCCTCTTTGGTCAGAGATCTTTTTTTTTTTTTTTTTTAAAGATCTATTGACTATAATGATGTGGGTCTTTTTTGGGGCTATCTTCTTCCATTAATCTATTTGTCCTTTCTCCAGTACCACTCTCGTCTTGATTATAGTCTTGAAGTCACGTAGTGTCAGCCCTCTAATTTTTGTTCATCTCCTTCAGTATTGTGTGCTAATTTTTTAACCCTCCATATAAAATTTAGAATCAGTTTGTCAATACCCACAAAAGTAACTTGCTGGTCTTGATTAGAATTGTGTTGAACCTATTATAGATCAAGTTGGGAAGAATAGACATCTTGACAATATTGTCTCCTGATGAATGAACATGGACTATCCATTTATTTAGTTCTTTGATATTGTACATCCTTGCCTGGAGAATCCCATGAACAGAGGAGTCTGGTGGACTACAGTCCATAAGGTCGCAAGAGTTGGACACACAACTTAACGACTTTCATTTCATTTGATATCGTACATTGGAGTTTTGTGGTTTTCCCTCAGACATAGAATATGCATTTTGTTAGATTTACACCTAACTGTTTCATTTAGGTGGTTGTTCATATAAATGATTTTGTGGTTTTCATTTCAAATTTCACTTGTTCATTGGGTAGTATATAGGAATGCAACTTATTTTATATTTACATTGAATCCTGCAACTTTGCTAAAATCATTAGTTCTAGGATTTTTTTTTCCAATTCTTTCAGATTTTCTCCTTGGGCCATATGTCATCTGTGAACAAAGACAGTTTTATGTTGTTTTCCCCAGTGTGTATATCTTTTATTTCCTTTTTTAGGAGTGTTATTGCAGTCACTGGAACTTCCAGTGTGATGGTGAAACAGAGTAGTGAGAGGGACATCCTGCCTTATATCTGACCTTAGTGGAAAAGCTGCAAGTTTCTTACCACTAACTATGATGTTAGATACAGATGTTTTTGTAGATACTCTTTATCAAGTTCAGGAAGTTCTCTCTTCCTAGTTTACTGAGATTTAATGTGATTTTTGATACAGTTAGGTTTTGCTCTCTCATCTTAATGTTTTCCGTGTGTTTCGTCTGTTCTTTGTTCCCTTTACTTATTTTGCCTTCTTTCGGATTACTTTTTATAATTCCATTTTATTTCTATTCTTGGCTTATTATGTATAGGTCTTTGTTATTTTAGGGACTTGGTTCTCAGTGGGGTCTGATTTATCTCCCAGAGGACACTATATAATTCCTAGAAACATTTTTTATTTTTCACAACCAGGGGATGCTACTGACATCTTCTGGGTCAGGGATGCTGGTAAATACCCTACAAAGCACAAGGGAGAATTCTCACAACAAAGAAATACCTTTCCCAGAATGTCAGTAGTACCAAAGTTGAGAAACTCTGATTTGGGGTATACATCTTTATTCCAGTCTGCCTTCAGATTGTTATACCACTTAATGTCCATACAGTGTAAGAACTCCGTACTTTGGCCACCTGATACAAAGAGCTGACTCATTGGAAAAGACCCTCATGCTGGGAAGGATTGAGGGCAGGAGGAGAAGAGGGCTCCCAAGAATGAGGTGATGGGATGGCATCATGCACATGAGTTTGAGCAAACTCAGGGAGATAGTGAAGGACAGGGAAGCCTGGCATACTGCAGTTCATGGGGTCAGAAAAAGTCGGACACAACTGAGTGACTGACTGAACGACAGCAGCCACCTTCACATTGATACACTACTTAATGTACAGTGTAAGAACCTACAGTAGTGTACTTCTGTTTCTCCTTGTCCAGCCCATGTGCTATGATTTTTATTTAAAGAACCAATAATTTTCAAATACTTTTAAGTAATAAGAAAATGATATTTTCCCTTGTGGTTATCATTATTCCTGCTTTTTATTAATATCTCTTATATTTAGACTTTCATCTGGTTCATTTTTATTTTTCCTGAAAGACTTCTGTTAACATATCTTGTAGGGAAAGTCTGTTGGTGATGAATACTTTCAAGTTTTGTACATGTCTTTTTTCACCTTTTTTGCATGTGGTAAAGCAAAATATCTTCTTAACAATTTATAAATGTGCATTACAGTCTGTTAACTTTGTAACTGGTTCCTAATCGGGAAAGGAGTACGTCAAGGCTCTATATTGTCACCGTGCTTATTTGACTTATATGCAGAGTACATCAGGCAAAATGCCGGGCTGGATGAAGCACAAGGTGAAATCAAGACTGCCAGGAGGAATATCAGTAACCTCATGTACACATGATACCACCCTTATGCATTGCCATAAGGTGAAGAGGAACTAAAGACTCTCTTGATGAAAGTGAAAGAGGAGAATGAAGAAGTTGGCTTAAAACTCAACATTCAAAAAATTAAGATCATAGCATCCGGTCCCATCACTTCATGGCAAATAGATGGGGAAACAATGGAAATAGTGACAGACTATTTTCTTGGGCTCCAAAATCACTGCAAATGGTGACTGCAGCCATGAAATTAAAAGATGCTTGCTCCTTGGAAGAAAAGCTGTGACCAACCTAGATGGCATAATAAAAAGCAGAGACATTACTTTGTCAACAAAGGTCTGTCTAATCAAAACTATGGTTTTTCCAGTAGTCATGTATGGATGTGAGAGTTGGACTATAAAGAAAGCTGAGCACTGAAGAATTGATCCTTTTGAACTGTGGTGTTGGAGAAAACTCTTGCGAGTCCCTTGGACGGCAAGGAGATCCAACCATTCAATCCTAAAGGAAATCAGTCCTGAATATTCGTTGGAAGGACTGATGCTGAAGCTGGAACTCCAGTACTCTGGCCACCTGATGCGAAGGACTGACTCATTGGAAAAGACATGATGCTGGGAAAGATTGAAGGTGGGAGGCAAAGAGGGTGACAGAGGATGAGATGGTTGAATGGCATCACCACCTCAGTGGCATGAGTTTGAGTAAACTCTGGGAGTTCGTGATGGACAGGGAAGCCTGGTGTGCTGCAGTCCACGGGGTCGTGAAGAGTCGAACATGACTGGGCGACTGAACTGAACTGAACTGGTGTCCTTGTATGAGGATGAAAGAGACAGAGAGGAGAATATCATTGTGACAGTGGATTGAAACACTGTAGCTGCAAGCCAAGGCATGCCCAGGATGTTGGCAAATTACCAGAAGCTAGAAAGAGGCCAGGAAGGATTCTTCCCTAAGGTGTCAGAAGAATTGTGACCCTACAGACACTTTGATATTGGCCATCTATCCTCCAGAACCACAAGACAATTTCTGTTGTTTTACACCACCCAGTTTGTGATACTTTGCTACAGGAGTCCTAGGAAGTTAATGCACTTAGGTATCAACTATCTGGAAAGGAAAACTAAATTTTTACAGGTGTTTGCTTAAAAGTATGAAACATCATACTTTGATGCCCCTTGTTACAAATATATCAAAAGATGGGTAAAATATCAAATAAAATCAGGAGGATGTGGCCTTTCTTCAATACAAAGGCAACATTTTTTTTAAGGCCAGAAACAGAAAAGAAATAGAAAGTTGTGAGGAGGGCAGATAATATGGACTTCCTGACTTTAGATACTGAGTAAATGGAAGTTTCCAGGACCTAAAGTCACCTTCAAGAAGAGGAACTACAGTGAGATTTGCTGCTTAAAGTCTAGAACTGACTGTGGCTCCTGGTAAGATACAGGATACATAAACAACAGCCTCATGACCAATAGATGAGCAAAGCCTCAGAAGACACTAAGCCAAGAAGATGAGTTTTACCAGAACTTCAAAGGGTCAAACATACTTATTTTATCCACCCTTCTAGAGGGCAGTGAAAGCATGAAATTAAACATGGAATTACCAGATGATCCAGCAATTCTGCTTGGTATATATCTGAAGAAAATGAAAACATTAATTTGAAAAAAATACATGCACTTCAATGTTCATGCAGCATTGTTTACAATAGCCAAGATATGGAAGCAACCTAAGTATCCATCAACAGATGAATGGATAAAGAAGAAGCATACATGTGTGTGTGTGTGTGTGTGTGTGTGTGTGTGTGTGTGTATAAAGATATATGTATAAATACATATATGTACAAGTAGAATTTATAATTTATACACAGTGGACTATTATTCAGCAATAAAAAAGAAAATAATTTGCCATTTACAACAACATGGTTGAACCTGCAGTGTATAATGCTTGGTGAAATAAGTCAGAGAAAGAGAAAAACTGTCTATTGCCACTTATATCTGGAATCTGAAAAATAAAAAAGTAAATAAAACAAGAGCAAAACTAATTCATGGAGAACACAGCAGTGGGGAGAGGGAAGGAAGGAAGAGGATGATAGAGGTTGGGAATTAAGAGGCACAAAATAAATATGCTGCAAGGATATATTATATAACACTGTGAATATAGCCAATATTTTATAATTTTAAATGTACTATAACCTATGAAATATAGAATCACTCTGTTGTACGCCTGTAACAGAGTATTATAAATCTATACTTCGGCTTTTGTAAAAAGCAGGACATAAGGTTGTAAAGGTGTCTCCCCTCCCCAGTCTACCAGGTAGGACAGAAATCATATCACTAGAAACAGCTCTAGACCTTTATCTGCATAGACATGGCGCCAAAAGAAACATATTAGTTACTAGCACTTACCTACCATTAGTTTCTCTCTAGAAATCTCTGAACTGAACTATGTAAATTGCACATCAAATCTCTAACTTTGCCTTTATTTTTGGAAAATATTTTTTCTGGATATAGAATTGTAGGTTGACAGTTTTTCTTTCTAGTATTTTGAAAAATGGTGATCTAGTCTTTTCACTTGGATTATTTCTGATGAGAAATCAGATGTCATCCTTATCTTTGTTCCTCTGTGTGTTAGGATATCTTTTTTCTAGTCTGGTTAACAGGAGCAGTTGATTGTTCTAGCCCTGAGTGATAGGCTCTGTTCCCTCTAATCCTTTGTTATAGTTTATTCTCCATTGTTAGTCTCTTCACACACAAGTGCTGATGAATATTTTGCCGAATACCCCAGGGAACTCTCTGCAGATTGCCTATGTTCTCTCTGTGTGTAGTTCTCTCCTCTTTGGTACTCTGCCTTATGGATTTTAGTTGCCTTAATCTTTCTGGACTCATTTCTGTTTCCGCAGTTCAAAAGGTCTTCTCGCCTTTGCCTCAATTTCATTCTTCTGCTCCACAACATGGAATACTTTTTCAAAGTAATAAGATGAGACATTCATGGGGCTCTCTGGTTTTGTTTTCCTTCTCTCAAGTATCATTGCCCTTTATTACCTGATGTCTTGTGTCTGAAAAACCATTGTTTCAACTCTTCTGCCTGAATTTTTTCAATGTTTTAGGTGTAAGGGTAAACTCATTCCCTATCACTTTTTTTTGGTAATTTTGTTTGGTTGTTTTAAAAGTCCATGTAACAGTTACTTCACTGTATTAAAGTGTGCAGTTCAGTGATTTTTAGTGCATTCACAATGTTGTGCAGTGTCAATTGTTTTATTCCAGAACACTTCCATCACCTTAAGAAGAAACCCCATTAATCACTCTCCATCCTACTCATTTACACCTCTGCTTAATAGCTGCTAATATACTTTCTTTGATCAAACCAGTCAATCCTAAAGGAAATCAGTCCTGAATACTCATTGGAAGGACTGATGCTGAAGCTGAAACTCCAATACTTTGGCCACCTGATGCGAAGAACTGAGTCACTGGAAAAGACCCTGATGCTGGGAAAGATTGAGGGCAGGAGGAGAAGGGGACGACAGAGGATGAGATGGTTGGAGGGCCTCCCTGTCCCAATGGACATGAGTTTGAACAAGCTCTGGGAGTTTGTGATGGACAGGAAAGCCTGGCGTGCTGCAGTCCATGGGGTCACAAAGAGTTGGACACCACTGAGCAACTGAACTGATACTTCTTTATGGATTTGCCTATTTCTGAACATTTCCTATAAATGGAATCATATATGGCCTTTTGTATCTGACTTCTTTTACATAGTATACTATTTTAAAGGTTCATCCATGTTTTGGTATACATTAGTACTTTATTCCTTCTTATAGCTGAATAATATCCACTGTATATGTCTCATCTTTGTTGGAGTAGAAGTTAGCAGCTGAAACCTCTTAACTGGTTTCTGCTGCTGCTTTTATCTCCCATAGAGTTAATATTTTACCTCGGCGGGTAATTTTAATATGTTGCCAGGATGGAGAATCAGATTTAGAAAGTACTAGAAGAGAAGCAGGTTTAATTATAACAGGATAAGGATTTATATAGACTTTTTTTCTCTTTTTCCATCTCATCCTTTCTTTATCATGGAAGGAATCAGTTTAAGTGGTTTTAAAGATCAGCACTGGTTGCTTTTTTGTAGTACATATTCTCTGAGTAAATTGTAGAAAATGTAGAGAAGAAAATAGAGACCAACTACAGTTTCACTACCAATACTTTGACACATTTCTTTCCAGCTTTGATTTTTGCTTTTTAATTCTCCATTTATGCATGCTTTTACCTGTCATTCTATTTACCTCACTATACTTGATTATCTTCAATATCTGATTTTGTTGTGTGCCATTTCTACATAATTTGTAAGTATTTTCACGTGTCATTAAACTATTTTTCAAAAAGTTTTAATTGGCAGTATGTAAGATTATCATGGATATATTGTGATTATAGCAGTACTGGAGATTGTTTCCAGTTTTACTTAACATAATTATTGTGTAAATAATAGATTAATTGTTAGAAAGTTTTTGAAGGCTTAGAAACATATTACCAAACTGTTCTCCAGAACTTACCAACTTACACTTCAACACATTCTCTAGCACTCATTCTTGAAAGTGTCTGTTTTATTCATCACAGTTTTAGCATCATTGTGAATAATTGCTTTACCAGCAGGTTTTGTGTACATTAATTTTTTGTTTACATCAGAAGTTACTTTTTCTAGATTTTTAAAATCAACTTTATTGAAGTATAACTTGCATACAGTGTAAAGCATTCATTTATTTGGCTTCAGTGCATGCCAAGTGAAAGTCAAAGTATTAGTCACCTAGTCGTGTCCGATTCTTTGGGACCCCTTGGGTTGTAGCCCACCAGGCTCCTCTGTCCATGTGATTCTCCAGGCAAGAATACTGGGAGTGGGTAGCCATCCCCTTCTTGAGGGGATCTTCCTGGCTCAGACATCGAACCTGGGTCTCCAGCATTGCAGGCGAGTTTTTTTACTGCCTGAGCCACCACAGCACAGGCCATGTGGGACTTTGGTTCCCCCATGAGATCAGTATCCCTCCCGCAGTGGAAGTGCAGAATCCCCTCACCATAGGGGAATTCCCATAAAGCGTTTATTTAACACACCGCTATAACCATCACTCCACATAGGAATAGAACAGTTTTATTCCCCATGTAAGTTCCATTTACCCTGTTTGCAGTCATAACTTCCATTGTATTTTCAGGCAGCTGCTGATCTGATTTCAACCGCTATAGATTCGTTTCTCCTATTTTCAAACTTCATATAAAAGAAACCTTACAGTGTGTTTCATACACTTCAAGCTAGATTGACAAATAGACAGAGGAACCAGAAATCAAATTGCCAACATCTGTTGGATCATAGATAAAGTTAGTCCCATAAAGGCTTCTATGTACCTTTTGGACCCTCTAAATAGTCTCGACCACAATTAGAACTGTTTGAAATTCTACTGAGACTGAGGTAACCCCTCCTGGAAGGGTGCCCTGATCCTCAGCCTGTTCAGTTGCGAGCCCCACATACAGGGACAAAGTAAGAGGACAGAAGGAGCTGAAGGTTTCACACCCAGATCTCTACCCATAGGACATAAATCTGGCATGTCTCGCAGAGAGAGAAAGAGCAATATATATGGTACTTCTACCCATTTTTCTTGTTTTCTACAGAACTGGTCTAAAAACAGTATTATAATTGAGACCCTTCAACCAATCAGTGTTCCCTGTGTTCCAAAGGACACTGTGGCCATTCAGTATCACAGAAGAAGATCAGGCATGTCTTTTTAAACTCTGGGGATTGGTGGGAGGGGGGTTCAGGATGGGAACACGTGTAAATCCATGGCTAATTCATGTCAATGTATGGCAAAACCCACTACAATATTGTAAAATAATCAGCCTCCAACTAATAAAAATAAATGAAAAAATAAAATAAACTGAGGATCAAACTTGTCCCAGTTTTTTTAAAATACATTTTAAAGGAGTGGTTCTGAAATGGTTAGCTCCCATCTCTAAGAGAGAAAGAAGTGGGATCCACCGCCATGGCTTCTTTCCACTGGAGGCATTCCTCCCTGCTCTAGATGGGGGTGTAGACAGACTTTCCACCAAAGCTTTCCTTCCCTGGTCAGACTTAGTCTGTCCCTTACCGACGCAGGCGCCAAACTTGTCCCTTCTGGTTCTGCCATCGAGGTGGGGCGGAGATACAGCAGAGGTAGACCTGGTGGCATCTCAAATTGACTTAGTTGCATACCACGAAGACCTTTTTGTGATTTGCCCTTTTCCTCTGATGCCACCCGGGGTGGAGCAGAGTAGTTTTCCCAGAACGTCCCCAAGCCAGGACTGCTAGGGGCGGCACCCATCGGACGCGTGGCAGTGCACATCCCTGAGCACGGTCCTGACCGCGGTGGAGACGGTGAGCCATAGAGGGACACACAGCAGCCACGATGCCCCTTCTGAGTGTCGCCACACCAGTATATGTGATAGCAGGAGGGTTGGCCAGCCAGGAAAAAGTGATGTTTGTCCTCGAGCTTCTAGGACCAATCCTTCCAGTTCATTTCCACAGATCCCACAAAAAATATCTAAGGAGTTGAGACAAAAGCTACCAGAGAGCCTCCTCTGATCCATTAACAGCACTACTAAGTGAAGAAGCCCATTGCACTTCCAGTCTGACCAGATCCTGCAGTTCCCCGTCTGTGTCCTCAAAAACCTCATGGTCACCAGCAGTCCTTCTAGCCACATAGATCAGAGGCACAGCCATGACACTCACTTGAGTGGCCCTTGAGGCAGGCAGCCGAGAGAGTGACCTCTAGCCTGAGAGACATTCCTGGAGCTAGAACTCTGCCTCACTCCAAAACATGCTCTTGTAACTTCCGGCTCCTAGCAAGGCTTCCATACTTGGGGTCTGAGTAAAAGTAAATAGTTACAGCATGGATCACAATTTCCTTGAAAGTCTATGATCTGACAGATTAGGTTAGTAGTCCTAATTCCCCACACAATTACGAAATGGTCAAAGGGACCAGGAAAAGGTGGCTGAGAAAGGAAAGTTCAGTCCACACACTTTGCCCATCTTTGGTCGCTCTGCTAGCAGGGATCTTGGGTGTCTCTTGGCATTGGCAGATCGATATAAACCCCCGACAAGACTCCCCTTTTGGGGGCTGCCTTCAGTCATTACAAGGCACTGTGAAACTGCAGAGCAGGGTTCATCACTTGCTGCTTGCAAGGCATGTCATTCATTCACACAAGCACGCCATAGAGTTAGTAAAGTAAAGCAGAAAACGTGTGTACTGAGAAAGCAGAGCGACTAGAGCTCTGAGTGTTCTTACCTTGTCCTGAAGATCCCGGATGAGCCCCCAAGATGGTAGCTTATGGTGAACGCTGTTGGATTTGTGATCTCCGAAGATGATGATTTAGCTTTGGGACCAGGGACATGGCTTGATCACTCAAGAGATTTTGTGTAGCAGAGTTTTATTAAAGTAAGAAAAGGGACAGAGAAAGCTTCTGACATAGACATCAGAAGGGGGACAGAGAGTGCCCCCCTCGCTAGCCTAAGCAAGGGAGTTATATACTTTTTTAATTAGTTATTACAGTAAATCGAAAGAATGTCTCAAGTTGTAAAGATATTACTAGACCCACTCCCGTAATTTGTATTTTAAGATAACAGGATTAGTCAGAAGGTTTTCAGGAAGGAGAAACTGTCCTCAAGCAGGATCAGTTCAGTTCAACCTCTCAGTCGTGTCCGACTCTTTGTGACCCGGTGGACTCCAGCATGCCAGGCTTCCCTGCCTGTCACCAACCTCCGGAGCTTACTCAAACTCTTTATCGAGTCAGTGATGCCATCCAACCATCTCATCCTCTATCATCCCCTTCTCCTCCCGCCTTCCAGTATTTCCCAGCATCAGGGTCATTTCTTTGCAAATGAGTCAGTTCTTTGCATCAGGTGGCCAAAGTATTGGAGTTTCAACTTCAGCATCAGTGCTTCCAATGAATATTCAGGACTGATTTCCTTTAGGATAGATTGATTGGATCTCCTTGCAGTCCAAGGGACTCTCAAGAGTGTTTTCCAACACCACAGTTCAAAAACACCTAGGTGCTCAGCTCTTTTTATAGCCCAACTCTCACATCCATTTATGAATACTGGAAAAACCATAGCTTTCACTAGATGAACCTTTGTTGGCAAAGTAATGTCTCTGCTTTTTATTATGCTGTCTAGTTTGGTCATAAGTTTTCTTACAAGGATCAAGCATCTTTTAATTGCATGGCTGCAGTCACCATCTGCAGTCAAGCAGGGTACATTATTATATAATCCTTGGTGGTGGTTTAGTCCCTAAGTCGTGTCCAACTCTTGTGACCCCATGGACTGTAGCCTGCCAGGCTCCTCTGTCCATGGGATTCTCCAGGCAAGAATACTGGAGTATGTTGCCATTTCCTTCTGCAGGGGATCTTCCCGACCCATTGCAGGCAGATTCTTTAACAACTGAGCTACAAGGGAAGCCACATACATAATCCTTAGTACCGAGTTTAAACTGAGTTGCTTGTTGTGTAATCATCAGTTCCAGGCTTAAAGAAAAAAACATTTTATGTGACTAAGACTAAGGAATGTAGAGAGAGAACAAAAAAGATGTTTGTCATTTGTTCCTCATTGAGAATTCCAGACCCCTATCTCCTCTTCGAGAGCCCCAGACCCTTTTTACCTTCTTGGGGACCCCAGACTTCTTGTCAACCTGCCTAGGAATTGACTCTCATTGTGGGCATGCATTTTACTTTTCAGGTGCTGGGTCACATGCTAAGTATATATTTATAAGAAACTCCCCAACAGTTTACAAAGGAGTGTTATCATTTGACGCTCCCACCAGCAGTTGATATTATCAGTTTCTTAATTTTAGTCATTTTGTGGGTATGTAGTCAAAACTGTGTTTTTATTTTGCATTTTCCTGGTACACAGATGTTGAACATCTTTTCAAGTGCTTATTGGTCATTCCTGCATCTTATTTTTTGAAATATCTCCTAAAATTATTAGCTCATTTTCTTTAAAAATAGGGTTGTTTTCAGGACTTCCCAGGCGGTCCAGTGGTTAAGACTCTGTGTTCCTAATGCAGGGGCCATGGGTTCTCCCTGGTTGGGAAACTAAGATCACACGTGCCTCACAAAAAAACTGCACAAAAGAAATAGAGTTATTTTCTTATTATTGAGTTATAAGAGTTCTTTATATATTCTGCATACAGGGCCTCTCACATACTTACTATGAATAATTTTTCCTCCAGTCTGGCGTGTCTTTTCATATTCTTATGAATGTATTTTGAATAGCACAATTTTTTAATTTTGAGGAAGTCCAGTTTATCAGTTCTTTCATATACAATTTGTTCTGTTTTATGTCCTAAAGAAATCTTTGCCAAACCCAGGGTCACTAAGGTTTTCTGATATGTTCTTGTAGGTATTTTACAAGTTTAGACTTTGTGTTTCGGTCTGTGACCTATCTTTGAATAAATTTTTGTGTGTAATTTGAGATAGCAGTATGGGTTATTTTTTCCCCAAACTGACATCCAGACAATTTGTTGACAAGACTTTCCTTATCCCCATTCAGTTCCCCCATTAACTGGGCACCTTTGTCTAAAAATTCATTATGTGTATGTGTGTATGGGGATCTGTGTTTAGACTTCTTTCTTTTCAATTGCTTTATATGTTCATTCTTATGCTGGTAACATGTGATTTTGAATAATTTAGCTGTGATTTTGAATAATTTAGCTGTATATTTTGTAATGTAGCTTGTAATCAGATCTTCAGATTTTTTTCAAGATTATTTTTGCATTTCTTTTGCCTTTCCATATGAATTTTAGAATCAGCTTGTCCATTTCTGTTAAAAAAAAAAAGCCTGTTGGAATTTTGATTGGGATTTTTGTTGATTATTATTATCTCTCTGTGAATCAGTTTTGAGGAAAATTTGCACTAGTAAATATTTTGAACAGTATTGAACCTTCCAATTCATGAACATACTGCAGCTCTCTGTTTATGTTAACAAGCAAGTTTTGCATAGGCATGTTTACTGTCCCTAAATATTTAGTGGTTTAATGCTGTTCTAAATGGTAATAGCTTTTTATTTTCATTTTCAGTTGCTGGGATAATAGAAATACAATTGAGTTACAAATATTGACTTGCAGTCCACAGTTCATTTTTTAGTTTTAATAGCTCTGTTGAGATACCGTCAGATTCTCTCTCTCCATGACCATGTCATGTACAAAGTTTTACTTTTTTTTTTCTCCCAATATGCATGCCATTTCTTTTTCTTTCCTCACTACACTGACTAGAAACTCAGAGAAAATAGACTTTTGGGGGCTTGTTTTTGATCTTAGAGGAAAAGAATTCAGTCTTTGAGCATTAAGTATGATGCTATCTGTAGGTTTTCTGCTGTACTCCCTGCTCTTTATCAGATTGAGGACATCTTTTTCTTGGGTGTTGAGAAAAGGTTTTGAATTGTCAAAATTTTGATTTTTTTAAAAATTTTGTTCCTAGAATTTCACTATTTTGAGTATTGCACCTTAGTAGTATATTGTAATAAAAATCAGAAGCTTTGAGCCTTGACAGTGTGCCATGGACTATTCTGAACACCTTACTAACTTATATAATCATTACAACAATCCTTTGAAGTATACATGGTCTAAATTTTACCCATGAGCTTTAAATCATTATTTTTGAAATGAACTTAAATTCCATTCTTTCCCAGTCCCTTTTATTGTAGACATGAATATTCATTTCTAATAAATGAGGTTTATTTGTTGTTTCTTTTTGAGTTCTAATTTGGATTCTTTTGCATCATCATTAATTTTGATTAGAGTATGTAAAACATTAACAGAGTTCCCAAATTCAGAACTCTTACAGAGTATATCCTCAGAGAAATGTCTCTCTCTTCTTATCCCTTCTACTCCATCCATAATAACCTATTCTTTGTAATTCTTAGCTAATATATGATGAATTTTGTGGAATTTCCATGAAGACTTCAGATTAGGGGGCATCGAGTGTAAAGTTTGATAAATAACTGTAAGAGTTATACCTTATTTGGTTGCTTGGGTCCTCGCTTGCTTTTTGACCACTTGATTTGCCTTGTGCTGAGTGGTCCCTTAAAGTTATTATTAGTGTTGTCTTTATCAGTCCTTCCCTATTTGTAGCTTTTGCTTCATAAAATGATTATTTGATCATAAATTACTATTGATACATCGATATTCATAAATGTGTGAAGAAATAAAAATCTTTTTTATGAATTGTGGATTTGGGGTCATGCTTAATACTCTTTGGCTTGAATTCTACTTGTCTGATACTAGGATGGGTTTGTCTTTCTTACTGTCTTCTATCACCTATAAACTTTATATACATTCCTTTTATTCTTTCTGACCACTTTTTGGGGGTGATGATGGTAGGATATTTCTTGTATAAGCATATAATTGAGTTTAGAATTATGAGACAAATTGAAAATCTTTCTGTTTTCACAGATGTTATAAGTCCATTCATTCACATTTATTGATATGGCTGAATATGTTTGCTGTCAACTCTTTCATAACATTTAACTTTTTGTATTATGTTATATTGGCTAGTTTTTAAAATTTTGCTCCGATCTTTTTTTCCTTCTCCAATTTTTAGTTGCGTTATTTCCACTTTAGTGTGCAAATGTTTGTACATTAATCCCCTAGCCTTTTTCCCATCTTTGAGATACATGAATATGTGTGTGTTGTGTGTATAATTTTGCTAAAGTTTTCCATCGATATCTTGGTTAGATGAACCGAAGATGAAGATGGCCTATACTAGTCATTTGTGGCTGTTGAGCATTTGAAATTTGGCTAGTCTGAACTGAGATGTTCTATACATGTAAAACACATGTGTTACATACAGGTTTTATAGGCTTTGTATGAAAGAAAAAAATGTAAAGTATCTCTATACCTTTTTATATTGATTCCATGTTGAAATAATAATTTTTGGATATTTATATTGACTTAAATAAGATATTAAAATTAATTTCATCCTGTTTCTACTCTTTTTACTGTGACTACTGGAAGATTTAAATGTGTGGCTCACATATGTAGTTCCCATTATATTCTGAACAGTGCTATTCTAGTAGATTTCTCAAAAGTCCCCTATTAAAGTCCCTGAGTACTTTGTGTAGCTTTGATACTTAAAAGATAACTTAGCTGGATGTAAAATATATGATTCATACTTTATGTTCATTGAGGTTTCTGGAAATGCTGCCTTATTGATTCTTTTCTTTATATGTTTATTTTAAAGTCTGATATTCATCTGATTCTTTTGACTGTTTAAGTTATATGTTATTGTTAACTATTATTATTTGCTTTGAGGGTTTTTTCATTATTTTTGGAATAGTTTTATTCGAATATATGCCAGAGTCTGTTGTTGTTCTGTATTACTTCTGCCAGGTATTTGGTTAGTGTTTTAAAGTGTGATATCGAAATCATATTTGGGTGTAGAGTAGTGTTAGCTGCGTGCAGAGTGTTACATAACATATCTAGCACTTTTCTTGGAAAACTGAAACTCTATACCCATTGAACAACAGCATCGTTTTTCTCCTCCCCTGGCCCTGGACAACAACCACTCTTTCTAAGAATTGGACTACTTTATTTAGACCTCATATAGGCAGTGTAGTATTTGTGCTTTTGTGACTAGCTTATTTCACTTATGATATCTTCAACATTCACGCATGTTGTAGCATGTGTCAGAATGGTCTTCCTTTTTAAGACTGATTAATATTCCGTTGTATGTATGTACCACATTTTGTTTATGCATTCATCTGTCAATAAACACTTGGGTTGCTTCTGCCACTTGGTTATTGTAAATAACACTGCAAGGAGATCAAACCAGTTAATACTAAAGGAAATCAACCCTGAATGTTCATTGAATGGATTGCTGTTGAAGCTGAACCTCCAGTTCTTTGGCCACCTGATGTGAAGAGCCAGCTAACTGGAAAAGACCATTATGCTGGGACAGGCTGAAGGCAGAAGGAGAAGAGGGCAAAAGAGGATGAGATGGTTGGGCATCGCTGACTCAATGGACATGAGTTTGAGCAAACTCAGGGAGATAGTGAAGGACAGGGAAGCTTGGCGTGCTGTAGTCCATGGGAGTCACAAAAAGTCGAACACAACTGAGTGACTGAACAGTGGCAGCCACCTTCAGATTGATATAGTGACTCAGTGGATTTGAGTTTGAGCAAGCTCCGGGAGATGGTGAAGGACAGGGAAGCCTGACATGCTGCAGTCCACGGGTTCACAAAGAGTTGGACACAACTTAGTGACTGAACAACAACACATAAAAGATCGTATCATCTGTGGGCAGAGATATTTTTACTTCTTCCTTTCCAATTTGGCATTTCTTTTTCTTGATAATTGCTCTTCCTAAGCCTCCCAGTACTGTGTTGAATAGAACTGGCAAAAGCAGGCCTGCTTGTTTTGTTCCTGGTCTTAAAGGAACAGCTTTCAGTTTTTCAACATTGAGTATATTATTAGCTGTGGGCTTCAGATGATTTCCTTCTGTTCCTAGTTTCTTGAGTGTTAGTATCATAAAAGAGTTTGGATTTTTTTCAGCATGTCAATTGAAATAATCATGTGATTTTTGTCCTTCATTCTCTTATGTGTATTACATTGACCAATTTTCATACATTGAGCATTCTTGCATTCCAGAAATAAATCCCACTTGGTCATGATGTACAGTCTTCATGTGTTGTTGAATTTGGTTTACTAGTATTTTGTTGAGGACTTCTGCGTTGTTATTCATCAGCAATGTTGGTCTGTAGGGTTTTTTGGGTTTTTTGTTTTGTTTTACTTGTAGTGTCCCTCTACCTTCCCCCTTCTGGTTATATTGAGATATAATCGACATATAACATTGTATTCAAGTGTATAGCATAATGATTTGATATATGTGTGTGTTGTAAAATGATTACACGATAGGTTTAGTTAACATCTGTCACCTCACACAGTTACAAAATTTTTTTTCCCTTGTGAGGAGGACTTTAAGATGTACTCTCCTAGCAACTTTCATGTATATAGTACTGTATTATTAACTGTAGTCACCATGCTGTACATTACACTCTCAGGACTTATTAAATTTATAACTGGAATTTTGTACCTATTGACTACCTTTACCTATTTGCATATCCCCACTCCCCATGTAGTATCTGTCTGATTTTGATTTCAGGATAATACTGGACTCGTGAGTTTGAAAGTTTTCTCCTCTCTTCAGTTTCTTTTAGATTTTGAGAAGGACTGAAGTCTTTAAATGCTGGTAGAATTCTTTACTAGTGAAGCCATCTGGTGATGAGCTTTTCTTTGTTGAGAGTTGTTTGTTCAATGACTCAGTAGATTCAGTATCATTTCTGTAGTTCATGTTTTTAATTTTTTCATGATTTAGCCTTTGTAGATTGTATATTTTTAGAAATTTATGTTTCTTATAGATTAGTTAACTTGTTGTATAATTGTTAATAGTAATCTCTTATGGTCACCCTCTCCCCTCCTCAGGGGCATCAATTTTAGTGTGTCTTCTCTCAGTTTCTAATTTTTGGTATTTGAGTTTTTCTTAGTTCATGTAGCTAAAGTGAGAATGAAGTCGCTTGATCATGTCCGACTCTTTGCAACCCCATTAACTGTAGCCTACCAGGCTTCTCCATCCATGGGATTTTCCAGGCAAGAGTACCCGAGTGGGTTGCCATTTCCTTCTCCATCATGTAGCTAAGGGTTTGTCAATTTCATCGATCGGTTCAAAGAACTTTTAGTTTTGTTGGTGTTTTTAAAAAAATTTTTCTGTTCTCATTTTCATTTATTTCTACTCCAGTCTAATTTATTATTTCCTTCCTTCAACTAACGTTGGGTTTTGTTTGTTCTATTCCTAGTTCCTTGAGGTGTAAAGTTAGGTTGTTGACTTCAGATCTATTCTTTTTTAATGTAGGTAGGAATTTATTGCTATAACCTTCTTTCTTAATATTGCTTTTGCTGCACCCCCAAGTTTTTGTTATATTGTGTTTTCATTTGTCTATTTTCTAAATTCCTTTGTCATTTTTTTCTTTTGACCCATTCATTGATTGTTTAAAAACTATGTTGTTCGGTTTCTGCATGTTTAAATTTTCCAAGTTTTTTTTGCTGTTGATTTCCAGTTTAATTGGAAAAGATAGTGGTTGTAAAAGGTACTTGATATGGTGTGTCCACTGACATAGTTTTATATTTAATTGTTTTTGTGTTTTTTTATCTTTTAAATTCTATACCAGAATTAAAAGTGACTTATGCGTCACCATTACGGTACTCCAGGATTCTGTATTTGTCTGTATATTTACCTTTACTGGAGAATTGTCTGTTTTTCAGTGGTTCTATGTACTAATTAGTGTTTTTGCTTCAACTTGAAGGACTCTCTCTAGCAATTCTTATAAAAGACAGATCCACTGGTGATTAACTCTTTCAGCCTTTGTTTATCTTGTTAGGTCTTTATTTCTTTGATTTTTGAAGGGCAGTTTTTCCAGATTTAGTATTGTGGTTGGTAGGTTTTTTGTTTGTTTCAGTGCTTTGAATATATCATTCCACTACTTTCTGGCTTGTAATGTTTCTCCTCCTAAATTTTAAAAGATTCGTTAGTTTTGGTTGTGCTGGGTCTCTGTTGCTGTGCTCAGGCTTTCTTTGGTTGTGGTGAGTGGGGGCTACAGTCTAGTTGCAGTGTGCAGACTACTTTTTACGGTGGCTTCTCTTGTTTTAGAGCACCAGGCTTCAGTAGTTGTGAGTAGTCTCAGTAGTTTCACACAGGCTGAAGCGTATGTGGGCTTCAGTAGTTGCGATGTGTGGGGACTCAGTAGTTGTGGCCAGGGACTTAGTGCTCCGCAGCATGGGAAGTCTTCCCAGGCCAGGGATGGAACCTGTGTCCCCTGCATTGGCAGGCAGATTCTTAACCACTCTACCACTAGGGAAGTCCAAGGCCTGTAATGCTGAGCATCTTGTAGATGCCCCCTTGTACCTGATGATTTGCTTTTTCTCTTGCTGCTTTGTGGACTCTCTCTGTCTTCGACTTTTGACCCTTTGGTTATTTGTCTTAGTGTAGGCTTTTTTGAGTTCATCCTAGTTGTCTTCTTTTGAGCGTTTTGAATTTGGATGTTCTTTTTGGATTTGGTAAGTTTGGGACCATTTGTTTCTTCCAATAAGCTTTCTGCTCCCTTTTCCTCCTTTTAGGGCTTCCATGTGTGTATCTTGATCTGTTGGTGGTGTCATCAGTTTCTTAGGTTTTATTCTTTTATTTCTTTCTCTTTGAGTCCACTAATTCTTCTGCTTGATCAAGTCTTCTGTTGAGTCCCTAGGTTGATTTTTTTTTTTTTCCCAATTCATGTATTATAATCTTCAGGTCCAGATTTTCCATTTGGTTGGTTTTTTAATGTTTTCCATCTCTTTCTTGATATTTGCATTTTGTTCATACATTGTTTTCCCTGATTTTGTTCATCTGTGTTCTTTTAGTGCATTGAACTTTATTAATATTTTAAGCTTTTATTGTCAGATAATTCACCAGTCTCTTATTTCTTTAGGATCAGTTTCTGGAGATTTATTTTGGTTGTTTTGATTGTCCAATTGCCCCCCCACCCCCCCACCTTGTGTTTTCATGCACCTTGTTTTTTTCTGTTACAATTTGTGTGTTTGAAGAAGTAACTGTAACTCCTAGTCTTTATGAATTGGCTTCATACATTGTAAGAGCTTTAGCAATCAACCCAGGTAGGGAGTCTGGAAGCCCTCTAACCTCTTCTAGAGATGCAGCTTCCCTGGGCACGTGCACATAATTTCCCAGTTAGAGCGGTTCCCAAGATTTTTATTAGGAACTTGTTGTAATCTTTTGCTCCCTCTGGTGTTTGTCAGTGTTACTGCGAGTTTTCAGATGTGACAAGCCTCTTAAGTTCTTTTTTGTTCTCCACAGCGCCTAGTCATCCAAAGAGTGCTGGCTCAGTTAGCCTTCTGAGTTAAGTGAGACAGAAGATAGTCCCTTGGGCAACTCCCTCAAAAGCTGAAATTTTAGATATACGTTCCACTCTTCTGTTTCCCTCCCAAGGAAGAAGCTGTGAGCTGAATGTTTTCTCCTGATTGCCCAAAGCAGTATCAGATCCTGTCTGGTGATTCTAGTTCTTGTGTGCCATCTTGCTCCCTCTTGGGCTTTTTTTGATAAGTAGATTAGTATATTTTATCTTAAATACTAGTTCTATTTCATTTTCTCTCTTTTGCTTTGCTTTTTCTTCAAGGACTCCACTTATATGAATGTTGTTTCTTCTTTGTCTGTTTTTATAGTCTGTCATCTTTCTTACTCATTTTACTTCTTTCTTCACTTTATTTCTATTCACTTGGTTATTTGACATCCTATATAAAATACACTTAAGTCTTTGAGTATATTTTACGCTAGGCTTCTCATAATTTTACTTTTCATCTCTGAGGTAATTGTCTTTTTCTTTCTTTTTGCATTCAATCAACTCTTTCCATTTTTTTCCTGAGTCTTTTGCATCCTCCAAAGGATGCAATCTTAGTTTTTTGTATATTTGGTGTAGGTCACAACATTCTTAGTTTAGTAGTGTCTGTCTGTGTAAGCTGTGTGGAATGATCTGCTTTTGAGGAGTAGGCGAAGAATAGCTTGTCTCATTCTGGCTCTTTCTAGCTAGTGGTTCACAATCCCCATAATTTTGTTTTCTGCAGTACAAGTGAGATGGGCTCAGTTAAAATTTTTTTTTTTCTTCTCCGTAAGTATTTGAAACTTATTATTTTGATTTTTATCTCCAAGAATTTTGCTGCACTTGTTTTGTGCTGATGGTTCATCTGTGACTCAGTTTGTCATCGTGGCTTAAGCTTTTCATTCTTTACCTAGTAAGTTTGTAATTACAGTGAGGTAGAGTAGATAATTGTAAGTATTCAGTCAGCTCTCTTTAGTTGGAAATTTTAGATGTAAATTTTTAAAATATCCATGAATGTTTAGCTTTGTATGCAGCCTAATTTGATGGATTCTGAAACCTAGCCTGCATATTGGGGCAAGATGGAAAAGAGGCATACAAACAATGATTCAAATTTCAGTCCTGCTAATTTATGTCATAGAAATCATAGAGTTTTAGTTTACTCATCTCCAGAAGAAAAAATATTTCTACCTTGTACCTTGTGGAATTGTGCTTGGTACTTATACATGACTAGAAGTCATTAATTGTTTAGCATCTTTTAGTTTGTGTTTAATGGCTTACCGTATAATCTCATGTGTTACTAGGAAGAGTATAAAGTGTACAGAAATTATATACATTTTTCTTAATAATTGATGCTTTCATATTGTGTGGAGAAGACTCTTGAGAGTTCCTTGGACTGCAAGGAGATCCAACCAGTCGATCCTAAAGGAAATCAGCCCCAAATATTCATTGGAAGGACTGAGGCTGAAGCTTCAATACTTTGGCCACCTGATATGAAGAGCTGACTTATTGGAAAAAGACCCTGATGCTTGCAAAGATTGAAGGCAAAAGGAGAAGGGGGCAGCAGTGGATGAGATGTTAGATAGGATCACTGACTCAATGGACCTGAATCTGAGCAAACCCTGGGAGGCAGTGTAGGAGACAGAGGAGTCTGGTGTGTTGCAATTCATGGGATCTCAAAGAGTAGGACACGACTTAGTGACTCAACAACAACTAAATATTTCTAGGAAAACACAAAAAATGTTTAGATATGTAATACGATAGGCGTCAAAGGATATTTCAGAATGTCAAAGTAACCATGAGAAGTGATTTTGTGTTTTTGGTGGAGAGTGTTCCTTCATTTAAGATGTTAAACTTATATATGTGTGTGTGTATATATATATATATATATATGCAAAAGGGCACACAGAAGGAATAGCATTTTGTGGAATGTTCTATCCTGTATTCTTCCAGGCTTTTTTTCAGGGCACTAGAGGTCTGTGTTATGTTTTCTACTGTTATCTAATAAGAGTTCTAGTTTATGGATATAATATAACAATTTATACAATAATTATGTATTTATTGCTTTTTAGACTTTTTTTTTTTGGTGTGAGAAACAGTGCCATGATGAGCATTTTCATTTAGTCAGTGTTGCCCATTTGTTGGTTGCCTTTTGATGAATTCCATTTGTGGAGTTAGTAGATGAAAGGCATACTTTCTTAAAGGAAATTAAGTAGTGCTTGGTTTTTAGTTGTTTTTAAAAATTAGGTAACATCACCAATGTATAATGCAGCATGTAACAAGAAGAGCATTACTCCTGTCAATCTCTTCCCCCACAGTACAATGACAAATCAAAACTCTGATACCTACTTTCAGGATTTTGTGTGTGTTTGCCACTGATTATAACTATTATATGAAACACAGTCCTCAAGAAGCCTTGTCATTGTTTTTTATGATTTTTTTTTTTTTTTAACAGATTGAGAGACTGATAATCTGGGTATGGAAATGGTAGCTGAAAATTTATTCGTAGAGCTAAATTTAGTCTGTAAATAGGGAGTATGTCATGGTCTAGCTCCTTAAATTTCTGGCTGCATCTGTCATCTGTCTGCTGCATTAAGGAGGAAAGTCATCCATGATCTGTTTTTAAATTTTTCATTTGTAAAATTAATGTTAAGTCTTAATCTATTAAAGATGTATTTCAAAAATTAGATTATACCTAAAAATATATTTAGGACAAAGTCAAATATACATCAAAAGAATCTCTTCAAATATAAAATGTGTGCATTTTTTTTTTGTTACCTTTGTCTGTAGATTTATTAGCATTATAAGAAGCTGTTTTATAATCTTTATCGGATTTTTCTAGTAAGGATGGAATAGTCAAGAAACATTGGAATCAGAGTCCTGAAATTTCTCTTATATATCATTACTATTTGCTAAGAGTAAGTCACTTGTTTCTTGAGTGTCATTTATAAAAATGGAAAATAATATCTACCCTTGTGTCCCAAGATTGTAAGGAGCTAATAGGCATGTGATTGTGGGTGTAGTTTGAGAACTATAAAATATTATATCAGTGCAGGGTGACATTGCATACTGTATCACTTTCTTTAACCAGGAGAGGTGAAATATCAAGCTAATAGGAAAATAGAGCTTCCCAGGTGCCTCAGAAGGTAAAGAATCTGCCTGCAATGTGAGACCCAGGTTTGATCCCTGGGTTGGAAAGATCCTCTGGAGAAGGGAATGGCTACCCATTCCAGTCTTCTTGCCTGGAGAATCCCAGGCAAGAGGAGCCTGGTGGGCTGGAGTTCATGGGGTCACAAAGAGTTGGACACAACAGAGCAACTTTCACTTTCAACAGGAAAATATAGGGTTAATTAATGCTACAAATCACTGGCCTCACTCAAGGCCTGGCTTCCTAGTTTCTTGATGCTGTTTGTGTGTTTGATCCCCTCAAAAGTTCTTAGTCAACTCAGAAGTTTTACTCCAAATAGATTTTAACTAAATTGATAGTAATATTTGTATGAAAAGTATACTTAGTGCTTCAGCTTGGGATTCTGCCCTATGAAGAAAAACATTTTCTGAAGGTGAAGAAACTCAAATCTAAGCCAGCACCCACTGTCCTGTCCCTTTGTTCAACTGCTTGCCTTTTTTTGAACGTCTCTGAGCTCTAGTCCATTTTGGATATTCTGTTCCCTGTGCATGGATTGTTTCTTCTTTTCCTCTTTTGCCTTGCTAAATTGCTATTGATCCTCAAACTCTTAGTTTATATTTTACTTCCTTTGGACATGTTTATCTGTTCTCCCAGAATGAGTGGTTTGACTAATTGTGAAGAGACATGCCTGTCAAGCTCAGATGTGATTGCATACTTAGATAATCTGTCTTCCACTAGCTAAGTTCTTTAATGGTGAAGTCTGTCTCTGTCTCATTCACTCATAATTCTCAGTGACAGGAATAGTATCTGCTGTCTACCAGGTGCTCTGAAAAATGTTGAAAGGATGGCTCCTGATACATAAATCTTAATTTATGCAATGCAACGTAGCCAGATGAGACTTGAAGGAATTTCAGAAGCAATCCATTTAGATATTTAGGAACCTTAAAGAGAGGAGGCAGTGTGGCTAGAATAAAGTTTGGGAGGAGAGAAGTGTGAGGTAAGGTCAGAGAGATATAAAGTCTTGTAAGTCATTGAGTGATTTTAACCTTTAAATATGAAGCGGATCCTGTGGCCAGTGACATGGCCTAGTTTACCTTCTAAACAGTAAAGGTGCTTTGTTGGAAATTGTTCATGGTGGGTCAGGGAGAAAGTGTCTGTTAAGTGGTGAGGTATTGAGAAGTGACTAGAATCCGGATGTATACTATAGGAACTATTATTTTGTCTTTATTAAAAAATGCTTCTTGCCATGATGGTAATAGAGTCTGTTGGTTATCGTTTTCTCTTGTCTCTGCGTTACTGAGAATTTTGTGCTTTTGAAGTTTGAGGTGTATAAATGCAGAAGATACTTAGAATCTGATATAAATTCTTTTCCTGTTATTTGCTTTTATTTGTGTTATCTGCTATTGGTGATAAACACCTCAATTAATTTAGCAAACAACGGGTCAGTTTTCTTATAACTGAGATGTTAAATTCTACTTTGTGAATACTTATTTAAAAATTCTGCTTATTAAAATTGTAGTCATTTAAGGTGAATACCAGTATGTATACAAGTATTAAGGGAGAATAATGGTAATGTTTTCTGAAGGTCTGTAGCAAAGGAACTATTGTTTTTTAATTGATTCTTAAAGTACTTTGCAATTATTAAACAAAGTAAATTTTAAGTAGAATTTTGTTTTGAATTGGAATTATGAAAACAACTCACATTGCCTGCTTTGCATTTTCCAGGAACATCACTTACAGCGAGCTATTTCAGCCCAGCAAGTGTTTAGAGAAAAAAAGGAGAGCATGGTCATTCCAGTTCCTGAGGCAGAGAGCAACGTCAACTATTACAATCGCTTGTACAAAGGAGAGTTTAAACAGCCAAAACAGTTCATTCATATTCAGCGTAAGTTTGTTAATTAATTGTTTTTTGTTTGTAATTTAAATTTATCAAACAGTGAAAAATCCTTTCTCTCTTTTTACACAAAGAAATTTTAATTTTTAAATTGATACCCACTGATTTACAGAAATGTAAAACATGAAAGAATAAAATTCCTCTGTGCTTATATCTGAACTTCAAGATCATTTTGATTGTTAGTTGCATTTGGAACAGTTGATGGTTATGTTGTATAGGATTTTCTGCAGAACTTACACTTATTATATAGCTGGAAGGTATAATATAGTATCTTTTTTATATATATTTTTGCATATTATACTTTTTAAATACATTTATTATACAGCTATAAGGTATAATGGATTACCATACCCAAATAAGGTTTATTTTCCAAGGCCTAGTGGCTATAATGCTGATTAGGGGCAAATCTGAAATTTTTTAGAATTAGATCCTACACCTCTACCTTCTTGTAATTTTTATAGAATTCTAATTCTTCCTCCTTTGATCCTCTTATTTTACTGTTATTTTTTAAATGATCACCATCTCTGATATCTCTGATCTTAAACTGTTTCACTGATCTCCTAACTGTTCTATTATCCTTACCCTCTTCTAATCTATCTTCTCCACAAAGTCCACTGGCACCATAATGGGCTTCCTGAAGTGTCTGTCTGATCAGATTATGACCTGGGCTTAAAATTGTACTGTGTTCTTTATTTTATAGTAGCAGTTTGCAGCTAATTTTGCAGACAGATGCTAGTGTCTTAGTATCTTGTCTGGTTGTATTTGGGAAAAAAAAAAACAAAACTTGAAGTCATTTGTTAAAATAGTGTTGAGGGCTCTGCTTCAAGCCTACCTGTATGAAAATCTCTGGTTTGCAGCCTGGTAATAGGTATTTTTAAAAAGTTGTCAGGGTAATTCAAAACATCTCCAGATTTACTATTGACTGTAAGATCTAGTATTTTTCATCAGTTCTCAAGACGTACATTTGTCATATTTGAAATGAGATTGCATTTTAAATTGCTTTTCTTCTCGATTAAAGTATGGTTTGTCTAAAGAGAATTTCTACTTGTTTTTGCCAGGCATCTGGGGACCAACCTGAGACCACCTTAAAGTCTTTGCTTGTTTTATTTGTTTGCTTTTGGACCACACTGGTAGCTTTAGTTTTACTTGTTTGTTTTTAGACCACACAAGTAGGCTGCAGACCTGCTTGGAATTCAGTTCTCAAGGAGAGATTTTCTTCCCCCCCTCCTTCCACCTAAGGGCAATTTGAGAAATATGGTTTCATGTTGTTCCTTTCTGCATGGCTATTTTATTTATCTTATGCTGAAGTCCTTGCCCTTTGATATACAGCTTTATGTAGGAATACTATATAAATTTAAATATGAAGCTTTTTCTTTTTCTTTCTTGCAGTTCATAAAGTAATGGTGCATCTTGTAATTGCTGGCATTGTAGATTTAACAGAATGCAATAATAGCCAAAGTCTCTGATTTGAATACAAGGCCCTTTGTAATTTGTTACCTGCTCCCCCCTGAACCTCATTTTCTGTTGGTCTTTCCCTCCCACTTTATACTGTAGGGAATAAAATTATTCACATTTGCCTTATTTCACATTTCCTTGCATGTGCTGTTCAAGTCTTCTTTCCTTTTCTATAGCTTAAGATCTTCTAACTCCCTTTTGCCGCTTAACCCTGATTTCTCATTCTGCCTCTCCTTTGCTTCATCTCAATACCTTGTATGTACCTCTGTCAGAGGACTCACCATACTTTATTGTGATTATTTGTAACCATTCTTTCTCTCCTTTTAGATTGTGAGCCCCTTGAGGGCAGGGACTATGTTTTATTTTCCCTTTGTATCTTTAGAGTCAAGTGCATGGCCTATAGATGCTCAATAAAATGGCTTGTTTGTTGACTGGTTCAGTTGTTTTTAAATGGCTTAAAAGCCCTTAAGTGTCAGAACCATTTTCCAGAGACTCTTCCCCTAAGCATTCAAGAGAAACACACTTGCAAAAATTATTTGTGTGATTTGTTTTCTCTATGTCTTTGACTTTGAATCCCTTAGCTTGTTGAAT
This sequence comes from Odocoileus virginianus, assembly GCF_023699985.2. Classification (NCBI taxonomy): domain Eukaryota; kingdom Metazoa; phylum Chordata; class Mammalia; order Artiodactyla; family Cervidae; genus Odocoileus; species Odocoileus virginianus. Next base: position 38,334,678 of record NC_069686.1, on the reverse strand, counting down.
TTTCCTTGTCTTTGTATCAGAAATGAGATAGCTGTTCATAATAGAAATTTTAAGCATTTTTCAAGCCAACATACCCCCACTCCTCCTTTTTTTTTGTATTTTAATAACAGTATAGCTGGACAATAGGACCATTTGTAAAACCCATTCTTGGCAACCAAGAACCAGAAATTGGATGTAACCCATCTGGGTCAGACCCAATAGATACAATAAATATTAATCTTGTGTTGTTTTTTTCTCCATTTCATTTTATTCTATTGCTGTAATAAATAGAATAAAAATAATATAAAATTATTTTAGCTACTTCCATTTTTCTCGGTGAGTCTGTTAGCGTATATATCTTATATATACTATTCTATACTAAATTGTACTACACAGTTTTTTCTGCCTTTTCTATTTATATTTTAGTTTCCTCAGGTTTTTATGTAGTCTTTTGTTGTCATTTTTAGTGTATATATAATTTTCCACCAAATGTATATTCCATTATTTGCATGCCTTTTTGCCTACTATTGGGTGTCCTTGGTGGTTCTGCTTTAGTCTGTACCTTCCAATCCGTCATCCACATTGTCACTTTTGTGATTGGTAGCCATTTAGAATGTTCCCAAGACTTACTGCTGCCTATAGGATAAAATTTTAACTTATCTGTGTGATGTTTAAGGCCCTCCTTTGTGTCTGTCTAGTCACAGTCTGCTATGTGTTCTTCCACCGTGACATCAGCCTGTCATTGAAATGAACTGTTGATGGTCTGTTCTTCCTCTAAACTGTAAGTTCTTTGGGAACAGACGCTGCATCTCATTCACCATACAGTCCCACACTACAATCTCAATACACAGCACACCTCACCTCCCCCCCACACCAATTCCTCTAAACTCTTCACACTTTCAGCTACAATAATAAGTCCTTTTAGTTCTATGATTCATCCCTTATTTTCTCATCCAGGCCTTTACATAGCCCTTTACTTCTCTTGTCCCATTGTTAAAATACAATTTATTCTCCAAGGCTCATCTCCAGGACCATCTTTAAGATCTTTTTTCTAACCCCTCTAAGCAGAGTTCCTGACAGTGTTTACCTCAAGTCCTCCTGTTGTGTGCACACCCTCATTGTGGCATCAACCACCCGTAGTTGTAATTGTTTGCCCTCTGTTGCTTCACAGGTTATAAGGCTCATTGAGAGAAGGGGCTTTTTTTTTCCTCTTAATTTTTACTACTTACTGTAGTACCTAGCATATGACTAGGTATGAAGTTAAATATTTTGCTGAATAAATCATGAATGAATGGTGAAGATAAAAGTATACACATCTTGACATTTTTGAGACATTGATCTTGTAGGACTCAAAATTGTATACAGAATTAATAATATAAGAATAAAATTATTGACATGTACAGTAAAGTTGAGAGACCTGGTGTGTGAATCCAAATCAGGAATTGAGCTCAGCTGTTCACCAGCAATGTCATTATGTCGTTTTAAGGCAAAAGTGTCTGCCTAGGAGTTAGGATGGAATGACTCCAGTCTTGGTGTGGATGTGAGATAAACCTGATTATTCTTTCCTATCCCTTTTGGTAATAGTTCTCCTTAGTAACCTGTATTAGTATTCTGGAGAACTTACTTAATCACAACACACTGTGGTATTTTGACCAGGTTGAAAGCATTTTGGTGGCATGTAGTCTTTGATGACCCAAGATACTCAAACTGTTCCTCATTTCAGCTAATTCTACATATTGGTCAGTTGTGTGACATACATGGAAAATGCTACCTCCATTTTACTTACTGTTATAATGGATTTTCTTTGGGTACCTTAACCCAATGTTAAAATTCTTTCATTTTTTATCCTATGGAGTTTAAAAACATTAAATTGAAGATCCAAATTTTTCCTCTTAAGGAAATGACTTTGTTTACATTGCAGTAAATTCTTTATTTTGACCTCCCATTATCCCTTTCATTTAATGTAATATTTTACAGTATCTCAGAATTTTAGAACATGAAGGAACTTGAGATACTGTTTCATAAATTTTCTGAAGTTATGTCCTGTTTTGAACTCAATTAAATACTTCTTTGAATCAGGACTCCTTTGCATGTTTTGAAATGAAGGTTTACTTAGCGTGCTCAGTGTATTGCTCCTACAAACACAGGTAAGTAGAACATCACCTGTTTCTTGGCTAAAAGAGTCCAGGAGAAAGGACTGGTGGGATAGCACCCTTTGTTATTTGTCAGGCAGGGCGACAAACCCACTCAAAGGAAATCAAATTCTGCTGTTTGTGTCTGCAGCCCACATCTGAAGTCCTGGGAAGGTACCTGTCTGTGTGTGTACACTGCTGTACACGTTAGTACACTTGAAACTGACTCCTCAGTTCAGTAAAGCTGATCGTTATCAAGTCTTTACTTAGAAAAGAAGAAAAATTACACTTTTTTAGTATCACATGGATTATTTATTCTACTATGTTTTCAGCAAGAGTGAGACAGATGCTGATCTAACATCCAGTGTCAATCTCATTATCCTTGTAATGTTTTTTGCTCTTTTCCTCATTAAACAAAAATGATGATAACTGACTGTTTGCCTTCATAGGGCAAATATGTTTTGATTGGAAAGAGTTGAAAAAGATCCCAAATGGAGAACATTGTTTTGTTTGTACAATAAAACTTTTTGGTGAAAAAGATACATTCTAGGAACATCATTTCTTATTAAAAAAATCCATTTTAAAAAACTGGATATCTGTTAAGAAATCAGATTGAACAGAAATGATGCAACACAGTTAAATATCAGAAAAGCCATGCCAGAAGTACAGAAGTGGATTATATCAGGTTTGTGGAAAACACGTTCTGGGTGAAGCTAGATTCCAGGTTGAGGTGGTTAGAAAGATACTGGGGGCAGTGAGCAAGGTCAGGCAGTGAGGGCTCCCTACATTCAGACTAGCTGTCTTTAAGGATCTTCCTGTCTTCTCTGAGGATGCCTATACTTGTGCTGAACCTCTTATCCTTGGATAAAGCTGTGAGTGTAGGCACTAGTTCTGAAATGGTAGAGTAGTATCTGGGTAAGTACTAATCCAGGAAAGGGTGAGGAACCCTAAAACTTAGAAAATATTAAATAATGAGTAATGACAGATATTTGGGAAAGCATTATAATCATTTGACAGTCTGGGATAGAGAGGTGAAAGAGAAGTCATGAGTACAAGGAGTATGCCCCTTGGGCTTATGTGCCTTTTCTTATGTTTACTTATGAAAAATACCACAGGCATTTTTTCACAGAACTAGAACAAATACTTTTTAAATTTGTGTGGAAATACAAAAAACCCCATATAGCCAAATCAATCTTCAGAAGATTATAGGAATCATGCTCCCTGGCTTCAGACTATACTACAAAGCTAGAGTAATCAAAACAGTGTGATACTGGCACAAAACAGCCATAGACCAATGGGGAACAAGATAGCCCAGAAATAAACCCACTTGCTAATGGTCAGTTAATTTGCAACAAAGGAGGAAAGAATGGAGAAAAACTGGCCTCTTCAGTAAGCGGTGCTTGGAAAATTGGACAGCTACTTATAAAAGAAAGAAATTATAACATTCTCTAACACCATAAGCAAAACTAAGAATGGATCAAATGTAAGACTGGATAGTATAAAACTCCTGGGGGAAAACATAGACCACTCTTTGACATGAATTGCAACCATATTTTCTTGGATGTATCTCCTAAAAGAAACAAAAGTAAATGGGACCTAATTGAATGTAAAAGCAAAGCAAAGGAAACCATTGACAAAATGAAAAGACAACCTACTAAACGGGAGAAAATGTTTGCAAATTATAAGACTGATAAGGAATTAATATCCAACATATATAAATAGCTCATGTAGCTCAACATCAGAGAAACAACCTGATTTTAAAATGAGTAGAACTGAATAGACATTTTTCCAAGGAGGACATGCAGATGACCAACATGTTGAGCATGTGAAAAGATGCTCAGCATCACTGATCATCAGGGAAATGTGAATCAAAACCACAGTGGGATATCACCTTGCACATGTCAGAATGGCTTTCATTTAAAAAAAAAAAACATTGCTGAGGATATTGAGAAAAAGGAACCTTTGTACATTGTGAGTGGGGATGTACCTTGATGCAGCCATTGTGGAGAACAGTATGGAGGTTTCTCAAAAAACTACAAATGGAACTATTACAACAGTTGCACTTCTGGATGTATATCTGAAAACAACAGTAATTCAAAAAGGTACATGTACCCTGTTGTTCATAGCAGTATTAGTTACAGCTGCCAAGATATAAAAGCAACCTAAGCATCCATAAACAGGTGAATGGATAAAGAAGATGTGATATATACATACACAATGAAATACTACTTAGTCATAAAAAAATGTTTTAAGAGCATGCTTCAACGAACTTGTAAGTAGGGGACCCAAAATTTGAACCAGGCAGACAGATTCCAGAATACATGCTTTTTTTTTTTTTTCCAGCTTTGTTGAGCTATAACTGACATACACCACTATATAAGTTAAAGGTATACAGCATAATGATTTTTCCTACACAGCTTTTGAAATGATTTGTTGTTGTTTAGTTGCTAAGTCGTGTTTGACTCTTTGAGACCTCATGGATTGCAGCATGCCAGGTTTCCCTGTCTTTCACCATTTCTGGGAGTTTGCCCAAGTTCATGTCCATAGAGTCAGTGATTCCATCCAACCATCTCATCCTGTGTTGTCCCCTTCTTCCTTCCTTCAGTCTTTCCTAGCATCAGATTTGAAATGATTACCAGAATGAATTTAGTTAACATTTATCACTTCATATACAGAAAAAGGAAAGGAATAAAAATACTTTTTCCTGTGATGTGAACTCAGGATTTACTCTCTTAACAACTTGCATATGTAACATATTAGCTATGTTAACTATGGTCATCATGTTGTATCTTACATCCCCAGTACTTATAACTGGGAGTTTGTACCTTTTGACTACCTTCATCCACTTTTCCCTCTCCCAACCTCCCATCTCTAGTAACCACAATATAATCTCTTGTTCTATGAGTTTGGGACGGTGGGGGGTAGAAATTCTTTTTATCTCCACTTGTGAGACCATAAAATATTTGCCTTTGTCTGTCTGACTCAGTTCACTTAGTATAATGCCCTCAAAGTCCGTCCATAATGCCCGTGAATGGGCAGGACTTCATGTTTTTTGATGGCTGAATATTATTCCATTTTATATATATATATATATATACCACAGCTTCCTTCATTCACTTACTGTTATGCACTTAGGTTGTTTCTGTGTCTTGGCTGTTATAAGTAACACTGCTATGAACATGGCGGTGGTGGTAGGTGGGGGAGGTTGCATCATATATCTCAACGTAGTTTTCTCATTTCCTTTGGCCATATTTCAAGAAGTGGAGTTGCTAAATCATTATAGTTCTGTTTTTAATTTTTTGATTTCACATAGTGGTTGAATTGATTTGCATTCCCACCCACAGTGCACACGGGCTCCACATACTCAACAACAGTTGTTGTCTCTTGTCTTTCTGATGCTAGTCATTCTGACAGGCATGAGATGATATCTTGTGGTTTTGATTTGCATTTCCCTAATAATTAGTGAGGCTGAATATCTGTTAGCGATTCATGTATCTTTGTTGGACAAATGTCTTTTCAGGTCCTTTACACATTTTTTATTGGATTGATAATCTTTAAAATTCTTTATATTTACAGAAAATTGAGCAGATAGTACAGCAAATTCCCACATACTGCCTCCCACACACACACACCCACACCCACACAATTTCCCCTACTACTATCTTGCAGTAGTATGGTACATTTGTTACAGTAATGTAGTCAGTACCTTATTAACTAAAGTCCGTAGTTCTTATTACTATTTCCTGTTTGTTTTTTACAGTTTTAATGAATTTTTAAAGATCCATGTCATAGATCCATCATTACATTACCCTACAGAATGGTTGAATTACCATAAAAACTCCCTGTATTTTCACCTATTCATTCCTCCAGATCCCCGGCAACCACTGATCTTTCTGCTTTTTCTAGTTTTGCTTTTTCCAAATTGTAATTTAAGTGAAATTACATATGACATGGGCTTTTCAGGCTGGTTTCTTTCACTTAGCATTATGCATTTCAGGTTCTTCTCTATTTTTTTTACTTGATAGTTCTCTTTTAAATTGTTGAATAATATTCTATTATATGAATAATTCAGTGTTTGTTTATTCATTTACCTATTGAAGGACATGTTGGTTGCTTCCAATTTTAAAAAATAATGAAAAATCTGTCTTCATTTTTTGTGTGGGCATTAAGTTTTCAGCTCTTTTGGGTAAACACCTAGGAGCACAGTTGTTTGATTATACAGTAAGGCAGTGTTTAGCTTTGTAACAAGCTGCCACACTGACTACTTCCAAAGTGGCTATTTCGTTTCTGATTTTTCATTTTTACTATCAGTGAAGAAGAGTTCCTGTTGCTCTGTATCCTTGTCAGCTTTTGGTGTTGTCAGTTTTAGAATTTTAGCCATTCTAATAGGATGTAATGGTATCTCATTCTCCAATAGCCTAGGATGTTGAGTACCTTTTCATATGATTAATTGCGATTTGTATATCTTCCTGGGTGAAGTGTCTGTATCTTTACCCATTTTAAAATTGGATTCTTTGTTTTCTTATTGTTGAATTTTAAGTGTTCTGTATATATTTTTGAGTACTTTATCAGATCTGAGTTTTGAAAATATTCTCTCCCAGTCTGTGACTTGTCTTTTCATTCATTTAATAGTGTCTTTCATAGAGCAGGAGGTCCAGCTTAATTATTTTTCTTTCATGGAATTTGCTTTTGGTGATATTTCTAAAATCTCATCACCAAATATGATATCATGCAGGCTTTCTCCTGTGTTACTTTCTAGTAGTTTTATAGGTCAGTGTTTTTTACATTTAGGTCTGTGATTCATTTTGAGTTAACTTTTGTGAAAGGTGTAAGTAAGAGCTGTGCCTAGATCCATCATTTTTAAATATGGGTGTCCAATTGTCTCAGTGCTGTTTGTTGAAAAGATTGTTCTTTTTGTTTGAATTGTCTTTGCTACTTTTGTCAAAGATTAATTGACTGGATTCATATGGATCTATTTCTGGGCCCTCTAGTCTCTTTCACTGATCTTTTTGTCTGATTTTTTGATCAGTAGCACATTGTCTGAATTAGTGTGGCTTCAAAGTAAATCTTGAAATCAGTTTTCTGACTTTATTCTTCAATATTATGTTGACTATTTTGAATTTTTTTTGCTTCATATAAACTTAAGAATCACTTTGTCACTACTGATTGATACACAGAATGGCTTGCTGTAATTTTGATTGAGATTTCATTGAACCTTTAGATCAAGTTGGGAAAAACTGATAGGTTAACCAAATTGAGTCTTCCTTCCAATAACCATGACTCTCTTTCCATTTATTTAGTTCTTTGATAATGTTTCACCAGAGTTTTGTTGTTCTCCAAATGTAGAACTTTACATAATTTGTTAGATTTGGGGGGGGTGCTAATATAAATGGTTTTGTGTTTTTAGTTTCATGTTCCACTTTCTCATTGCAATATATAGAAAAGTGATTGATTTTGTATATTAATTGTGTGTTCTGCAACCTTGCTATAATCACTTAGTTCCAGGAGTTTTTAACAGTTCTTTCATAGACTGTATTAACACCTGTAGACAACCTTGTCATCTGGGGGCAAAGTTATTTTTTTCATTTTCCTGTATTAGCTGGGGCTTCCAGTACAGCATTGAAGAGCAGTGGTGAGAGGGGACATCATCCTTGTGTTGTTTCTGATCTTCTTAGGAAAGCTCTTCGTTTCATACCACCAAGTATGAACATTTCTGTAAGGTTTTTGTCGATGTTCCTTATAAAGTTGAGGAAATTTTCTTATGTTCCTAGTTTGCTGTCAGTTTTTATCATGAGTGGGTGTTGGATTTTGTTAAATGGTTTTTCTGCATCTGTTGATACAATTTTTATTTTTTCTTCATTGATGTGGTAGATTACATTCATTGATCTTTTCCAACTTTTCATACCTATGATAAATCCCACTTGGTCTTGAAGTTTATTTCTTTTTATACATAGTTAGATTCAGTTTGTTAGATTCAACTTTATTGAGGATTTTTGCCTCTACGTTCATGAGTCTACTGGTTTGTAGTTTTGTACTTTCTTTATCTGAGTTTGGTATTAGAGTAATGTTGGCCTCCTAGAAGGAGTTAGGAAGAATTCCTTCTGCTTCTATCCTCTGAAAAATGTTATAGCAATTGAATACTGTTTCTTCCTTGAATGTTAGATAAAATTCACCAGTGAACCCACCTGTACTTGATGCTTTCAGTTCTGGAAGATTATTAATTGTTGACTCAGTTTCTTTAATATATACAGGCCTATTCATAGTGTATCTTTTTCTTGTGCGAGTTTTGGCTAATTGTGTCTCTAAGGAACTAGTCCATTTCATAAAGGTTATCAGATTTGTGGACATAGAATTGTTCAGTGTTCTTTGACCATCCTTTTAATATCCATGGATTCAGTAGTAGTGTTCCCTATTTTTAAATTTCTGACATTAATAATTATGTTCTCTGTTTTTCTTAGTGAGTCTGGCTAGAAGCTTATTGATTTTATTGATCTTTAAAAAAAAAAACTCTTGGTTTTCCTCTATTACTGTGCTTTTACTTTAATTGATTTTACTCTTTTATTCTATGTCTTTACTTCTGCTTACTTTGGATTTAATTTGCTTCTTCCTTTCCAGCTCTCACAGGTAGAAGACTTGATTTTCTATCTTTCTTGTTATATTTCAGGGTTGCAAATTTTCCTCTATCACTGTTTTTGTTACGTCACACAAATTTTAGTGTTACATTCTCATTTAGTTCAAAATATTTTAAAATTTTTCTTGATATCTCATCTTTGACCATATTTGTAAGAGTAATGTATAATCTGTAAGTATTTGGGGATTTTCCAACTATCTGTTACTGAATTTTTATTTTGTATGACTGAAATTCTAAACAGTTCCCTGTTACACCCTACCCCCGGTACCTGGCAGTCACCATTCTACTTGTTATATCTATGAATTTGTCTGCTTTAAGTGGAATCCTGTAGTATTTGTCTTTCTGTGACTGGCTTATTTCATTTAGGATGATATTCACAAGGTTCATCCATGTTGTACCATATGACAAGACTTCTTTCTTTTTAAAGGCTGAATAATATTCCATTGTATGTATGTACCTCATGTAGTTTATCCATCCATCTGTTGGGTGATGGATGTTTAGGTTGTTTCTGTATCTTGGCTGTTGTAAATAACATTGCAGAGAACATGGGTGTTCACATATCCCTTCGAGATCCTATTGTTAGTTCTTTCGAAAATTTGCACAGAAGTATGATTGCTGGAAGTGAGAAATAGATTTAAGGGACTAGATCTGACAGACAGGATGCCTGATGAACTATGGACGGAAGTTCATGACTTGTACCGGAGACAGGGATCAAGACCATCCCCGAGAAAAAGAAATGCAGAAAAGCAAAATGGCTGTCTGAGGAGGCCTTACAAATAGCTGTGAAAAGAAGAGAAGCGAAAAGCAAAGGAGAAAAGGAAAAATATACCCATCTGAATGCAGAGTTCCAAAGAATAGCAAGGAGAAATAAGAAAGCCTTCCTCTGCGATCAATGCAAAGAAATAGAGGAAAACAATAGAATGCGAAAGACTAGATATCTCTTCAAGAAAATTAGAGATGCCAAGGGAACATTTCATGCAGAGATGGGCTCAGTAAAGGACAGAAATGGTATGGACCTAACAGAAGCAGAAGATATTAAGAAGAGGTGGCAAGAATACACAGAGGAACTGTACAAAAAAGATCTTCATGACCCAGATAATCACGATGGTGTGATCACTCATCTAGAGCCAGACATCCTGGAATGTGAAGTCAAGTGGGCCTTAGGAAGCATCACTATGAACAAAGCTAGTGGAGGTGATAGAATTCCAGTTGGGCTATTTCAAATCCTGAAAGATGATGCTGTGAAAGTGCTGCCTTCAATATGCCAGCAAATTTGGAAAACTCAGCAGTGGCCACAGGACTGGAAAAGGTCAATTTTCATTCCAATCCCAAAGAAAGGCAATGCCAAAGAATGTTCAAACTACTGCACAATTACACTCATCTCACATGATAATATGAAGAAGGCAATGGCAACCCACTCCAATATTCTTGCCTGGAAAATCCCATGGACAGAGAAGCCTGGTAGACTGCAGTCCCTGGAGTCACTAAGAGTTGGACATGACTGAGCGACTTCACTTTCACTTTTCACTTTCATGCATTGGAGAAGGAAATGGCAACCCACTCCAGTGTTCTTGCCTGGAGAATCCCAGGGACGAGGGAGCCTGGTGGGCTGCCATCTATGGGGTTGCACAGAGTCGGACACGACTGAGGTGACTTAGCAGCAGCCGCACACGCTAATAAAGTGTAATGCTCAAAATTCTCCAAGCCAGGCTTCAGCAATACATGAACTGCGAACTTCCAGATGTTCAAGCTGGTTTTACAAAAAGCAGAGGAAACAGAGATCAAATTGCCAACATCTGCTGGATCATCAAAAAAATAAGAGAGTTCCAGAAAAACATCTATTTCTGCTTTATTGACTATGCCAAAGCCTTTGACTGTGTGGATCACAATAAACTGTGGAAAATTCTGAAAGAGATGGAAATACCAGACCACCTTGACCTGCCTCTTGGGAAATCTGTTTGCAGGTCAGGAAGCAGCAGTTAGAACTGGACATGTAACAACAGATTGGTTCCAAATAGGAAAAGGAGTATTTCACGGCTGTATATTGTCACCCTACTTATTTAACTTATATGCAGAGTACATCATGAGAAACACTGGGCTGGATGAAGCACAAGCTGGAAAATCAAGATTGCCGCAAGTAATGTCAGTAACCTCAGGTATGCAGATGACACTACCCTTATGGCAGAAAGTGAAGAACTATAGAGCCTCTTGGTGAAAGTGAAAGAGGAGAGTGAAAAAGTTGACTTAAATCTCAACATTCAGAAAACTAAGATCATGGCATCCGGTCCCATCACTTCATGGCAAATAGATGGAGAAACAGTGGAAACAGTGTCAGACTTCATTTTTTGGGGCTCCAAAATCACTGCAGATGGTGTCTGCAGCCATGAAATTAAAAGACACTTACTCCTTGGAAGGAAAGTTATGGCCAACCTAGATAGCGTATTAAAAAGCAGAGACATCACTTTGTCAACAGAGGTCTGTCTGGTCAAGGCTGTGGTTTTTCCAGTAGTCACGTATGGATGTGAGAGTTTAACTATAAAGAAAGCTGAGCGCTGAAAAATTTATGCTATTGAACTGTGGTGTTAGAGAAGACTCTTGAGAGTCCCTTGGACTGCAAGGAGATCCAACCAGTCTATCCTAAAGGAAATCAGTCCTGGGTGTTCATTGGAAGGACTGATGTTGAAGCTGAAATTCCCATTAGTTTGGCCACCTGATGCGAAGAGCTAACTCATTTGAAAAACCCTTATGCTGGGAAAGATTGAGGGCAAGGGAAGGGGACAGCAGAGGATGAGATGGTTGGATGGCGTCACCAACTCAATAGACGTGAGTTTGAGTAAACTCTGGGAGTTGGTGATGGACAGGGAGGCCTGGTGTGCTACAGTTCATGGGGTCGCAAAGAATCAGACACGACTGAGTGACTGAACTGAACTGATGATTGCTGGATCACATGGTAGTTCTACTTGTAACTTTTGAGGGACTTTTTTTTTTTTTTTTACAGTGGCAACACCTGTTTTACCATCCTATCAACAATGCACAGGGGTTCCAATTTCTCCACTCTCACATCAAGTATAATTCTTTTCTGTTTTGTTATATTTTAATAGTGGCCATCCTAGTGAGGCTAGTAAGATGACTTCTCCTTACAGTCCTGATTTGTATTTCCCTAATGTTTTAGTGATATTGAGCATCTTTTAGTATGCTTGTTGGCTGTTTGTATATCTTTTTTGGTGAATTGTCTGTTCAGACCCTTGCTCATTTTTAAAGTCTGTTATTTAGGTTTTTGTTTAAGTTATTGGAGTTGTTTATATATTCTGGTTGTTAACCCCTTATCAGATACATGGTTTGCAGATATTTTCTCTGTGTTTTCATTCTTCCTTTGCTTGTTTTCTTTGCTGTGCAGAACTTTTTAAGTTTGATGCAGTCCCATTCGTCTCTTTTTGCTTTTGGAGCCTGTGCTATTGGTATCATATTCAAGAAATCATAGACAAATCCAGTGTCACAAAGTTTTCTCCCTCTGTTTCTTCTAGGCGTTTCTAGTTAATGTTTGTATATGATGTTAGAAAAGGGTCCATCTTCATCTTTTGCATGTAGATTTCTGGTTTTCCCAACACTGTTTGTTGAATAGACTATCCTTTCTCCATTGTTGAGTCTTGGCACCCTTTTTGATCATTTGGTCATATATTACATGACAGTTTATTTCTTGGCTCCCTGTTCCATTGGTCTTTATGTCAGTACCATATTGTTTTGATTATTGTGTTATCACAGTATGTTTTGAAATCTAAAATCTATATTTTAAAATATGGTATTTTATATCTACCATAGGGATGATTTTTGAAAAGAATATTTGGTGAAATCTTCTTTAGAGAATCTCTTTTTGTAAAGGAAATTATTCCTTTCTCTCTAACTCATGTTTTATATATTTGGATTTTCTTTCAGGTCTATTAAGATTTCTATTATAAATCTTTCTAATATCTTCTGTATATTGAGTTTATTTCCTAGTCCAGTTGATAATTTGCTAACATTAGAACGAATATGTTTATAAGAATACTGCTGTTTAATTTCTCAAGTTCCTATCCATTTAGTGGCCTAGAGACTTATGTTCTTTTTCTGTGACTTATTATTTACACTACTAGATATTAATAGAATGTGTGTTCTTACTCATTTATTACGCATAATTTTAGGATTAGTTTGTACTGATTAAGCCAAGATACTGTATGAACCCAAAGGTCTTGAGTGAGGTTTTTTGCTGATGTACTGTATTCATTGAAAGATTGACTGAAAGTGAATGAGAAAAATTAGAGGTTTGAATTGAAGTATCTGGGGGAGAACGTCAGTACATAGGTTCACTGACCCAGAACATTTTCTTCAAATACATTATTTTTAGAGTCATGGAGTAACATGACTTTTATTTTTAAATAGATAATGCATTTAGAAGTTTCCAAAATGAAAGATATACAAAAACAACCTCATCCCTATCTACTCTCTACTCTGAGTCACCTTCCCTTTGTAAGTAACTGCTTTTATTAGCCTATTTGTTTTTTAGGAGTTTGTAATACAGATTCACAGACATAGGAAATTATATTTTTATACCCCTTCTTTCACAAAATTTAGCATACTATATGTACTCTATAGCATATGTTGTTTGTATGTTTGTGTGTATAAGAGTGTAGTCTGGGAATTATCCTATATTAGCATGTAGAGTGTGTCCACACTCCTTTTTGCTGCTGCATAAATAGTCCTTTGTGTTTGAGATGTGCCAGTTAATTATCCAGTTTCTTATGGAAAGAAACTTGGATTGTTTCCAGTCTTCTATTACAGTTAGTGACTTAGTGAATGATGATGAATATAAAGAATTTCATAAAGGTATAATTGTATCTTTTCCTTACAGAAGTTGTCAAATTGCGCTCTGTAAGGGTTAATAGTATTTTAGATATCTTCTAGCAAGGTATGAAAGAGCTTATTTCCCCATATCCTTGTCAAAAGACTGCTTTTGAATTTTCTGATTTTAGCAGTTCAGTAGGTACTAGATAATACACCTCAATGTAGTATTTTTTTAATAAACTTTTCATTTTGGAAAAATCATAGTTTTTATAGGAAGGTTGTGTACAAAGTGTTCCTATATACGTCTCATCCAGTATTACCTAACACACAGACTTTATCCTGATTTCCCAGTGTAGTTTTAATTTGGATTTCTTATAAATGAGGTTGAGCTTCTTTTCATATGTTTAGGATTCATTAGCAATCTCATGTCCTGAACTGTTACTTGTCCAGTTGTCTCTTGAGTTACTGGAAAACAAGGGAGGAAGAATCTGAAGGAAGAGAAAAGAGACGACTAAGATAAAGCATAATTTGAGAGAGAGTAAAAGGATCATTCTCTTGATACACCTGTGACTGTTTTAAAAAATCAACTATCACATCCCGCTGTCCTGTCTGATGTCATTAGGCTCTGCCCCTCTCTGATGATGAAAACCTCTGCCTGAAAGTTTCAAAGTACCCCCTTAACTCATTCTCATGGTCTGTAGTTCCATGAAAGTAGCTCATTGCTACCAAGTTTCACCAGTAATACTTGTCGTTTATATAAACTATGAATTCTTCGAAGTGGGAAAGGAATTAATTTGTCGGCTATCAGCAAAAAGACTACAGGAATGAATAATCTTGAGTATAACGCAAACCTAGAACACTTTTTGGAATAAATCAGCTGGTGGATGGATTTGGATCACTATATTATCTTATAGAAAGTAGCCTTGGACGCTTTTGCACTTCATTTTCTTTTTTTGTACATTGGGAAGAAAGTGTAAGTGAGGTCTCTGGTCAAGTCTTATAACAGTAGCAAATCCCAGAGAAGCAGAGTCAAGAATTCTGACTTAATTAACATTTGTATGATCTATTGGTACAACATTTGGAACTGCTAGTTTTGCAAGCTATCAGAACCTTGGAGAGCTCCAAGCAAAGGAGGGGATGGTGCTTGGGTTGCCTCTGAACTGAGATGTACTAGTTTGTCGTTACCTACTTTGAAAGTAATTTGAAGCCTGAGGATTTTACAATACATGAATTTCATAAAAGTTATGATGAAATAAAAGTTCATTGTATTTCACATTAGGCGTAAGTAAAGTTTTACAATCTTTCAAGAGTAAAGACTTGCATTTAGGTTAGAGATTTTCAAAATGTTGTTCATCATCACTGGAATGTGTTCACATTACCCCACTTCAGATCTGCTGTGTCAGAAATTGTTTCAGTCAAGCAAGCTCAGCAATCTGTTTGATTCAATCAAATGATTCTGGTGAGTGCTTAAGTTTGAGAAGCACTGTTTTAAAGGCTTTGAGGAGAGACTTGTGAGCCTTTGTCAGATTCCTGGACTTCCTTAGAGTTAGGTATGTGGGATCTTAGGAAGATGATTTATTCCAACTACTTCTTAGTTCATAGTCAGAGCCTATGTTAGTATACTCTGGCTTCCATTTCACTGGGATTTAGATATGCAGTAGCACTGCTGATGCTAGGTTTGTGAAACTGATCAACTGTACTTTAAAAAAAATATATATATATATATATATACACACACACACTTTTTAATATTTTTGTTTTATATTGAAGTATAGCCAGTTAACAATTTTGTGATAGTTTGAGGTGGATTAGCAAAGGAACTCAGCCATACATATACATGAATCCATTCTCCAAACTCCCTTCCCACCCAGGCCGCAGCATAACATTAAGCAGAGTTCCACATGCTATGTAGCATGTCTTTGTGGTTATCCATTTTAAATATAGCAGTGTGTATCTGTGCATCTCAAACTCCTTAACTATCCCTTCCCTGCATCCTTCCCCCAGCAACTGTAAGTTTCTTCTCGTAAGTCTGCGAGTCTGTTTCAGCATTTGTATTATTGCTTTTTAGATTCTACATATAAGGGATGTCATACAATATTTCTCATTTTGTGTCTGCTTTATTTCACTCTCTATGACAATCTCTAGGTCCATCCATGTTGCTGCAGATTGCATTATGTCGTTCTTTTTAATGCGTGAGTAATATTCAGTTGTATATATGCATTACATCTTCTTTACCCATTCCTCTGTTGATGGACGTTTTGGTTGCCTCCATGTCTTTGCTGTTATAAACAGTTCTGCAGTGAACTTTGAGGTGCATGTATCCTTTCAGATCATGTTTTTCTTCTGAGTATATGCCCAGGAGTGGGGATTGCAGAGTGGGGATTGGTAGCTCTATTTCTGTTTTTTTTTTAAGGACATCCACAAAATATTTTCTCCCAATCTGTAGGTCAGCTTCTCATTTTGTTTGTTTCCTTTGCTGTGTAAAAGCTTTTGAGTTTAAGTAGATCCCATTTATTTATTTTTGTTATTTCCATTATTCTGGGAGATGGATCAAAAAAGATACCCTGCAATTTTTGTCGGAGAGTGTTATGCCTATGTTTTCCCTTCATATATTCATTTTATATATATATACTTACAATTTCAGTGGACATATGGTTTTGAATTTTTGTCCTACTGTTTGAAAGTGCTTTGTAATCATCTAGCCTCCTATCCTGGAGAAGGCAGTGGCAACCCACTCCAGTACTCTTGCCTGGAGAATCCCATGGGTGGAGCCTGGTAGGCTGCAGTCCATGGGGTCGCTAAGAGTCGGGCACGACTGAGCGACTTCACTTTCCCTTTTCACTTTCATGCATTGGAGAAGGAAATGGCAGCCCACTCCAGTGTTCTTGCCTGGGAAATCCCAGGGACAAGAGCCTAGTGGGCTGCAGTCTGTGGGGTCACACAGAGTTGGACACGACTCAAGCGACCTAGCAGCAACAGCAGCAGCAGCAGCAGCCTCCTATCCAAACTTATCATTAATAATTGATATATTTTGTAGTTAAGCATATTCTCTTTGTTCCTGCTACTCTCTCAGTCTGGAATTACCTTTCATCACTTATTCTGTGTTTTACGGTATTTTTATCTATGTTAATTTAGAAGGGAGCCTGTTACACATGTTGTACAGTCAGTGTTTGTTGTTACTGGATTCAGTGGATTAAAAAACATAATTTTGGAAATTGTATAGGAAAGGAAAGATAGATCAGAGTTTTTCAGTGAACGACACTCTTACAAGTGTTACTGTTAAAAGACGAACCTTTACAAAATAAGGTGTACTGGTCCTTTTGTCTTATTTTATTGCTTGCATCAGAGGGATTGGATATTGGCAAGTAGTCCAGAAATAAGCATTCAGAAAATTTGAAAAATGAATGAAAATAGGAGCTTTGTGTAATATTGCTTCTTTTTACATTAAACAATTATCATCAATAATTCATAGGTAACTTGAAAATTTTCTTAATGTAAAATAACTTTAAATGGGGAAGTCTTATAAGAGTTTGTTTTCATTTTAATTTTTAATGTTTGTTTTTAACAAATCCTTGAGTGCCTGGTGCACTGGGTCCACAATAACTTGTTTCACGGGCGTGGTCGTCAACTTGCATTTACTTGTAAATGAATCTTTTTATCTTTTGCTACTAAATGCTTGTAATGTATTATCTTAAGCATTTAAGTCCATGGCTGAACGGAAAACATTCTTTTAATTTATCTCCGTTTGACTATCAGAGCTTTTTATTATAGTTATAGTGGAAGAATCACTGAACTCTATTAGTTGAGATCCTGAAACCTGTACTCAACTCACCAGAGTTTTTAACCTCATTTTTCTGATGTATAAGATGTTTCCAGTTTTAGATATCATGTAACTTTTGTTATTTGTAAATTCTTTTGATCTTGCTTTTAAATATGACCCTGCTTGTCAAAATGTACTAAAAAAAAAAAAAAACCTGTAAAAATGAAAATTATCCAGACTTTATGACGCTATTTACTTTATTAAATATTGCTTGAGTAACCATTTAGTTATGTAATTATGTGATTAAACATCTGGGTTCTGGTCTACGCCCCCTTAGGAACTATTACTTTTTAAGATTTTTACCAGGAAAGAGTAACTGCTATATGATTTGAGTAAAGCTAATTGGCGTCTAGATCTCCCAGCATATCTTTGTTTATTCTAGTTTTCCTCTTGACAAGTTGCCATAGATTTTAAAAATTGGGGGAGGGGGACTCAGGAAACAATCTGAGTATCCCTATTCCTTTCTTTTAAATTTTTTGACTGCTTTTGTTTAAATTTTTTTCTTAGGAGTCAGCTTTTGCTTCTTGGGGCTCAGGGACTGTGTGGAGTGGAACTTGGGCCTTTGCTAGATGTTGCGTGCTATTGATGAGCACAGTGTAGTTTCTCATTACAGTTTTGGTGCAGACGAGCTTATTATTAGATGTACTGTAGACCAGACAGATGACCCTAGTTTACCCATTGTTTTACAAGATCCCCATTACTCTGTGCTCTGTGGAAAGAAGAAAGCAGAGCCTCCTAGTCTTCATATTTGTACTGTGTTCTGCAAGTTGTTGAAAGTAAGGATATGTACCTAGGTGACCAGTGTATAGTGCTTCTTCAGGAAATCTTCATATTAATGATGTTTTCTGAATAAGCATGCACAGATATGGTAGGGTACAGTCCTAATCTTTTAGGCCAGACTGCGCCATTGAGCCTGTTAGCAAATAATACATGAGATCTTTCCATCTCCTTCATGGTTTCCTTCATGTTTTCAGATTTCTCAGTATATGATGTGTTTGTGAATATTGGTAATGTATTCTCTGGTCACTGTTTCTTTAATGGCGGCATGGCCTTTTTTCTCTTTATTTCCTAGAGCCATATTACCTGCTAATTATTATTTCTGGTAGGAAAGGAAGAACATGAGGGATACCGCCAAGCTTGTTTTAAAAGGGTTTACTCATTTGAAATGGAAGTAAGCACACACTATCCATCAGTGGTGCAAGTCCCTTCCAAAGAACTAAGATTCAGAAACATGTACGCAAGTTAGCCTCTTTACTATAAGTATCCAAAAGAAGCATGACGTACAGCCATACCCCTCTTCTAAATCAGAGGACAGAAAAGACATACACTGGGTAATGGTCATGTAATTCAAAGATGCAGCATAATACTTTGTTAAGGCAAACAATGTTAGTCCCGTCTGAGCAAAGTGCTTGGCAAACATGGAGCTGAGTGGTACTGGGAGGGACTGCTTTCCACATTTCCATTTCTGGACATGGCCCATGCCCTACAATACCTCGGCAGGTCTCTGATAGTTCCCAGGCTCATCTGCGGGAAGCTGTGTTGCTGGACCAGTTTTGAAGTTGAATAGTTTTGGAACTAACCAGATGTGGGTGAGACTTGGGACATACTGCAGGAGAAATAAAATAATGACTTTTTACAAAACATACCCACAAAAACAATGTTTAAAAACCCAGTGACCACCAGATATGTGTGTCTGAGAGGAAAACCTTGAGAGACAAGTAGTTCTTTTTGTATATAGGAGTGTTTACAAGTGTAATATTTTCATACTCAAAATGTGGAACTATGGACAGAGATTCCTCTGCTTATCTCTGGGCATTATACCTAGCTTTCTACCTGACCCTTTAAATAAGCACTTAATAAGTTGATTTCATGCTAAACCAGGATTTTGTATGTTTTACAAACATCTATTGATTCACTCTGTAAACTATTTCTCTGGTATGTGTAGGAAGTAGGTATTATTTCTACACGGTACTTGTTGTTTGGTTGCTCAGTCATGTTGGACTCTTTGCTACCCTATGGACTGCAGCACACCATACTTCTCTGTCCTTCACTATCTCCCAGAGTTTACTCAAACTCCTATCCATTGAGTCAGTGATGCCATCCAGCTGTTTCATCCTCTGTCCCCTGCTTCTCCTCCTGCCCTCAATGTTTCCCAGCATCAGGGTCTTTTCCAGTGAGTTGACTCTTCACATCAGGTGACCAAAGTATGGAGTTTCAACTGCAGCATCAGTCCTTCCGAAGAATATTCAGGACTTATTTCCTTTAGTATTGACCGATTTGATCTCCTTGCTGTCCAGGGGATGCTCAAGAGTCTTCTCCAGCACCACAATTCGAAAGCATCAGTTCTTCAGCTCTCAGCCTTCTTTGTGAACCAGCTCTAACACCCATACATTATTACTGGAAAAACCATAGCTTTGGCTATACGAACCTTTGTCAGCAACGTGATCTCTGCTTTCTCATATTTTGTCTAGGTTTGTCACAGCTTTTTTCCAAGAAGGAAGCTCTTTTAATTTCATGACTGCAGTCACCATCTGCAGTAATTTTGGAGCCCCCCCAAAATCAAGTCTTGTCACTTTTTCCATTTCTTCCCCTGTCTATTTGCCATAAAATAATGGTACTGGATGCCATGATCTTAGTTTTTTTTTTAATTTTGGGTTTTAAGCCAGCTTTATCGCTCTCCTCTTTGACTTTCAAGAGGCTCTTGAGTTTCTCTTTGTTTTCTGCCTTTCTAAGTCACTTCATGTTTTTGGCAGTGTGAGCAAGAAATAGTAGTAGGAAATTATGAAACCCTTCTGGTGCTTCTAGAAGTGGATGCTGGTGATGTTTGCATAGCATTGTGAGTATACTTAATATCACTAAGCTGTATGCTTAAAACCAGTTAAGAAAATAAATTTTCTCTTATGTGTATTTTACCACATTAAAAAATGAAATAAAACACTCTCTCTTGCCATGCCCATCCAAAAAAAGCCCTTTAAGTGAAAATTCTATAATTATTTATTTATATATATATATAAAATTGGGAATTATACAAAAAAGATCTTTATGACCCAGGTGACCACAATGGTGTGATCACACTCATCTAGAGCCAGACATCCTCCAATTCGAAGTCAAGTGGGCCTTAGGAAGCATCACTACAAACAAAGCTAGTGGAAGAGATGGAATTCCAGCTGATCTATTTCAAATCCTAAAAGATGATGCTGTTAAAGTGCAGCACTCAATATGCCAGAAAATTTGGAAAACTCAGCAGTTACCACAGGACTCAAAAAGGTCTTTTTTCATTCCAGTCCCAAAGAAGAACAATGCCAAAGAACGTTCAAACTACCACACAATTGCACTCATCTCACACAATAGCAAAGTAATTCTCAAAATTCTACAAGCTAGGCTTCAACATTACGTGAAACAAGAACTTCCAGGTGTTCAAGCTGGATTTAGAAAAGGCAGAAGAACAAGAGAAAAAATTGCCAACACCAATTAGATCATAGAAAAAGCAAGAGAATTCCAGAAAAACATCTGCTTTATTGACTATGCCATAGCCTTTGTGTGGATCACAACAAACTGGAAAATTCTTCAAGAGATGGGAACACCAGACCACCTTACCTGCCTCCGGAGAAATCTCTATGCAGGTCCAGAAGCAACAGTTAGAACCAGATATGGAACAATGGACTGGTTCCAAATTGGGAAAGGAGTTATGTCACGGCTGTATATTGTCACCTTGCTTATTTAACTTCTGTTCAGAATACATCATGTGAAATGCCAGGCTGGATGAAGCACAAGCTGGAATCAAGATTGTTGGGAGAAATATCAATAACCTCAGATATGCAGATGACACTGCCCTTATGACAGAAAGTGAAGAGGAACTGAAGAGCCTCTGGATGAAAATGAAAGAGGAAAGTGCAAAAGTTGGCTTAAAACTCAGCATTTAAAAACGAAGGTCATGCATCTGATCCCACCACTTTATGGCAAGTAGATGGGGAAACAATGGAAACAGTGACAGACTTTATTTTCTTGGGCTCCAAAATCACTGCAGATGGTGACTGCAGCCATGAAACTAAAAGACACTTGCTCCTTGGAAGAAAAGCTATGACTGACCTAGACAGCATATTAAAAAACAGAGACATCACTTTGCCAACAAAGGTCCATCTAGTCAAAGTTAGGGTTTTTCCAGTAGTCATGTATGGATGTGAGAGTTGGACTGTAAAGAAAGCTGAGCACCGAAGAACTGATGCTTTTGAACTGTGTTGTTGGAGAAGACTCTTGAGAGTCCCTTGCACTGCAGGGAGATCCAACCAGTCCATCCTAAACAAAATCACTCCTGATTTTCTTTGGAAGGACTGGTGCTGAAGCTGAAGCTCCAATACTTTGGCCAGCTGATGCAAAGAACTGATTCATTTGAAAAGGCCCTGATGCTGGGAAAGATTGGAAGGCGGTATGAGAAGGGGGTGACAGAGGATGAGATGGTTGGATGGCATCACCGACTTGATGGACATGATTTTGAGCAAGCTCCAGGAGTTGATGATGGACAGGAAAGCCTGCATGCTGCAGTCCATGGAGTTGCAAAGAGTCAGATATGACTGAGCAACTGAACTGAACTGATATAATTATGTAGATAATTGCCTATGAAATATGTTTTCTATGCATTTCTCTTGTTAATTGATGGATTTATAAACAATATCTCATTCATTACAAAGAGATCCATGGCATGGGGTTATACAAATGATAAATTTGTATCATTTAGGATACTATAGAAAAATAGCATCAGGACAGGTAATCTACATAAGATTATTTCTTTTGTCCTTAGTAATACAGATTTGCTGTACGGACTATTCTGCACAAGTGTTTATGATGCTAATTAGCTTAACAACAGTGAGTAAAGGGAGGGAATGAGTTCAGTACTACATGGAAGTTGTCTTGTTTCTTTTATGATTTTCCTTGCCAAAGGTAGCTGGAATAGTAACAGAAGGATTAAAATCTTCATTAGGGAAGAGCAAATGCTTTACCTTGACTGCTCAGCATTTAATGAGCCGTTCCAACTCTATGTTAAAAAATTAAAAATAAGTACCTGCACCTAGAATTCCTTTCCCAGAAAGATAATATCCCCAGCCTTGCACAGCTCTCACATAGCATTTCTTCCTGAAGCCCTAATGTACCAAGTTCCCTTACAGTCCGTGTTGTCTGAGTATCTACAAGGCAGCAGTTACATTCTGGGTTTTTTTTGTGCTTTTTTAGTGTTCCTTGAGGTAGTAGCCATCTATTCTGAGTTGCTTACATGATGATCTATTACATGGTTTGTTTGGGTTCTAATAAGTTATATGGACTTTACATAACCCTGTTATTGTTGATGTACAATTGTACATATAGAGGATTTTTTTTTTAGAAACTCATATAATGTTATAGCAGAAATGTGTATACTTTTCATAGTGTTAATGAAAATGAAACTATGGTGGTTATTGCTTAGTTGCTTAGTTGTGTCCAACTCTTTGTGACACCATGGACTGCAGCACTCCGGGTTTCTCTGTCCTCCACTATCTTTCAAATATCTTTCAGAGTTTGCTCAAATTCATGTCTGTCAAGTCGCTGATGCCATCCATCTCATCCTCTGCTGACCCTTCTCCTGACCTCAGTCTTTCTCAGCATCAGGGTCTTTTCCAATGTGTCGGCTCTTCACATCAAGTGGCCCAAGTATTGGTGCTTCAGCTTCACCATCAGTCCTTCCAATGAGTATTCAGTGTTGATTTCCTTTAGGATTGACTGGTAAAAAGGTCTTGCTGTCCAGAGGACTCTCGAGTCTTCTCCACCATAGTTTGAAAGCATCAAGTTTTTGGCACTCAGCTGTCTTTATGGTCCAACTCTCCATGATTACTGGAAAAACTAGTAACCAGCTTTGAGTATAGGCTTCCCTAGTAACTCAGATGGTAAAGCATCCACTTGGAATGCAGGAGACCAGGGTTCAATCCGTGGGTCGGAAGATCCCCTGGAGAAGGAAATGGCAACCCACTCCAGTATTCTCGCCTGAAAAATTCCATGGACAGAGGAGCCTGGTGGGCTACAGTCCATGGGGTTGCAAAGAGTCAGACACAACTGAGTGACTAACACACACAGCTTTGACTATACGGACCTTTGTCAGCAAAGTGCTATCTGCTGTTTCATACTCTTGTCTAGTTTTGTCATAGCTTTTCTTCCAAGGAGCAAGCATCTTTTAATTTTGTGGCTGGCAGTCACTCTCCACAGTGATTTAGGAGCCCAAGAAAATAAAATCTGCTCCTCTTTGTACATTTTCCGCATCTATTTGCCATGAAATGATGGGACCAGATTTCATGATCTTAGTTTTTTTGAGTGTTGAGTTTAAGCCAGCTTTTTCACCCTCATGAAGATGCTCTCTAGTTCCGCTTTGCTTTCTGCTTTTAGAGTGATATCATCTGCATATCTGAGGTTGTTGATATTTCTCCTGGCAATTTTGATTCCAGCTTGTGCTTCAGCCTGGGCATTTCACATGATGTACTCTGCATAGACATTAATTAAGCAGAGTGACAGTATCCAGCCTTGATATACTCCTTTTTCCATTTTGAACCAGTTAGTTGTTCCATGTCCAGTTCTCACTGTTGCTTCTTGATCTACATAAAGATTTCTCAGGAGGCAAGTAAGGTGGTCTGGTATTCCCATCTCTTTAGGAATTTTCCAGTTTGTTGTGATCCACACAGTCAAAGCCTTTAGCCTTGTCAATGAAGCAGAAGTAGGTGTTTTTCTGGAATTCCCTTGCTTTTTCGATGATCCAGCAGATGTTGGCAATTTGATCTCTGGTTCCTCTGCCTTTTCTAAATCCAGCTTGAACATCTGGAAGTTCACGGTTCTTGTACTGTTGAAGCCTGGCTTGGAGAATTTTGAGCATTACTTTGCTCAAAAGTACTTAGCGTATGAGATGAGTGCAATTGTGTGGTAGTTTGAACATTCTTTGGCATTGCCTTTTCTTTGGGATTGGAACGAAAACTGACCTTTTTGAGTCCTGTGACAACTGCTGAGTTTTCCAAATTACCTGGCATATTGAGTGCCATACTTTCACAGCATCATCTTTTAGGATTTGAAATAGATCAGCTGGAATTCCATCACTTCCACTAGCTTTGCTTGTAGTGATGCTTCCTAAGGCCCACTTGACCTCACACTCCAGGATGTCTGGCTGTAGGTGAGTTACCATACCATCGTGGTTGTCCTGATCATGAAGACCTTTTTTGTATAGTTCTTCTGTGTATTCTTGCCACCCCTTGTTAGTCTCTTCTGCTTTTGTTAGGTCCTTGCCCTTTCTTTCCTTTATTGTGTCTATCTTTGCATGAAATGTTCCCTTGGTATCTCTAATTTTCTTTGAGAGATGTCTAGTTGTTCCCATTCTGTGTTTTTCTCTATTTGCATTGTTCACTTAAGAAGACTTTCTTATCTCTACTTGCTGTTCTCTGGAATTTTGCATTCAGTTGGATATCTTTCCCTTTCTCCTTTGCCTTTCATGTCTCTTCTTCTCTCAGCTATTTGTAAGCCTCCTCTGACAACCATTTTACCATCTTGCATTTCTGTTTCCTTGGGATGGTTTTGGTCACTGCTTCCTATGCAGTGTTATAAACCTCCTTCCATAGTTCTTCATTCACTCTGTCTACCAGATCTAATCCTTTGAATCTGTTTGCCACCTCTACTGTGTAATCATAGAGGATTTGATTTAGGTCACATCTGAATGGTGGTCTGTTGGTTTTCTCTACTTTCTTGAATTTAAGTCTGAATTTTTTCATAAAGAGCTGATCATCTGAGCCACAGTCAGCTCCAAGTCTTGTTTTTGCTGACTGTATAGAGCTGCTCTGTCTTGGCTGCAGAGAATATAATGAATATGATTTCTGTTTAGGTGCTAAGTTGTTTCTGACTCTTTGTGACCCCCATGGACTATGGCCCACCGGGATCCTCTCTGTCCATGGGATTTTCCAGGCAAGAATACTGGAGGTGGGTTGCCATTTCCTCCTCCAGGGAATATTCCCTACCCAGGGATCGAACTCGGGTCTCCTGCATTGCAGGTGGGATTCTTTACCTGTCACACATTCTAAATTCTGCTCTTGTTTCTTTCTGGATGCACCCTGTGGCAGGATCATAGTTTGCCAACCAGGGATTGAACCTGTGCCACTTGTATTGGAAGCACAGAGTCAAAATTTACTGGACCACCAGGGAAGTCTTTAAATTCTGATCTTGTAGTGGGAAGTCAGTCACAGATGACTCAGATTTGGCTAACAGTTACTTTGATGATTCCTGGTTTAATTCTAAATACCTATTTTTCTAACCATCTCAAGTTAGGCAGAGAAATCAGGGGGAAAACACACTATTAAGGCAATTTTATTAATTCCATGTACATAATATAACTAGTCTTTCATATCTAAAGATAACAGTCCAACCAGTTGTCATAATTTCATCTTTACATACCTTAAGTTAATGGAGTAGATTTATAAAAGATAAAAAATATTTCACTGGCTTGGGAAAATGTGGTTCTGAGACTTCATTATAAGGAGGGATATAGGATGTGCTAGGGATTTTTCAAACCTACAAAGGCTGTTTCGAAATTTACACTGTTAATAAAGTTCTTGCCTAATCAACACTTTATCTTCATTAAGAGCCTCAATTAAAACAGATTTCTGTATTGACCATCTAGTGATGTCCATGTGTAGAGTCATCTCTTTTGTGGTTCGAAGAGGGTGTTTTGCTATGACCAGTGCATTCTTTTGGCAAAACTCTGTTAGCCTTTGCCATACTTCATTTTGTACGCCAAGGCCAAACTTGCCTGTTACTGCAGGTATCTCTTGACTTCCTACTTTTGCATTCCAATCCTCTGTGATGAAAGGATGTCTTTGGTGTTAGTTCTAGAAGTGTTCTACTTTAGTTTCTTCGGCATTAGTGGTTGGGAGCATAGATTTGGATTACTGTGATGTTGAATGGCTTGCTGGAATCAAATGAGATCATTCTGTCATTTTTGAGATTGCGCCCAAGTACTGCATTTCTGACTCTTTTGTTGACTATGAGGGCTACTCCCATTTCTTCTAAGGGATTCTTGCCCACAGTAGTAGCTATAATAGTCATCTGAATTAAACTCACCCATTCTGGGCCATTTTAGTTCACTGATTGCTAAAACATTGGTGTTACTCTTCCCTCTCCTGCTTGACCACATCCAATTTAACCTTGATTCATTGACCTAACATTCCAGGCGCCTATGCAGTATTGTTCCTTATAGCATCAGACTTGACTTTACCACTAGACACATCTACAACTGGGCGTTGTTTTCGCTTTGGCCCAGCTTCTTCATTCTTTATGGAGCTGTTTCTTCCCTCTTCCCCTGTAGCATATTGGACACCTACAGACCTGGGCTCTCATCTTCCAATGTCATGCCTTTTTTGCCTTATCATACTGTTCATGGGGTCCATTCAAAATTATGGTGGTCCATTCTAAATATTAGTGAGTACCTCATCCTGATTTTTGTCAGTTCATAAAAAGAAGCAGTTGACTTCAGGGACCCAGAAATGAATTTCTGGTCAAATTTAGAACTCAGCTTCTCAGAGCTAGACAATCCTTAAATATGATTTCATTTGAAATAGCAAATTTCTTGCACACATCACTAAGAATATTTCAAGCAATATCTCTTGATAACCTGCCTAATTGGTTGTTCTCTTTGTTAATGGGTGATAAAGCCTAACAGCCAAGAGAAGAAACTGTGCCCCCAAAAGTGAAATTTTGAAAATTTTAATTTCCTAGCAATTTTTCTTTACCTTTCATGCTCCTCTACCTTCTTTGTTTCCCCCTCATCCCACCCTCTGCCTCTGGTAACCACAAGTCTGATATCTCTCTGTGAGTTTGGGTTTTTTTTTAGGTTCCACATAAAAGTGAGATCATACATTATTTGTCTTTCTTTGACTTTATTTCATTTAGTATAGTGACTCAAATCCATCTATAATGTTGCACATGTTAAAATATTTTTTTTAAAGAAAATTAGTCTGTCAGGCAAGTGTCTCTTGTTTTTTTAAGTCTTATTTAAGTTTTTTTAAGTTTTATTTCCAATGGCTTGAAATGCAATTCTCATCATATATTTTGTACTTGAGTTTATTTCTGGATTGTTAATATTGTTCCATAACTTCTGATTATGCTGTCAAACTACCATGAGAATACGTGTTATCTTTTTTTATATATTTGTTAGTTTATGTTTTAATATATATTTGTGACCCTTTGTTTTTAAAATAAATAATTCTAGTTGCTATTTTTAGTGTTAAACTTTAAATCATATATGAATTAAAATATATTTTCAGCTAAATCTCTAAAACCAATTTTTTGATGTCTGCTCATGAACTCTGGTCAGTACTTTATATACTTTGGGAGTATTCTGTGGTCAGATATAAACACTATATAACTCCATGATTTCTCCTGAGTTTGAAGATTTTTTTTTTTTTTTTCTTTTCTAGCCTTTAATCTAGACAATGAACAACCAGATTATGATATGGACTCAGAAGATGAGACCTTATTAAATAGACTTAACAGAAAGATGGAAATTAAGCCTTTGCAATTTGAAATTATGATTGACAGACTTGAAAAAGCCAGTTCTAATCAGGTACTGTACCTTGTAAAAATGTCTCTTGTCTTAACATTTCATCTAATTAGCAGTTTTATTTTGCATTTTTATTTAGACCTAAGTATATTACATTTTACAATATTCCTTGACAGTTTAAGAAATACTTAAGCATACTGTCTTTGAATAGAGTATGAAAAGTACAATTCTGACTTTTTTCTTTTCTTTTTTTTTTTCCATTTATTTTTATTAGTTGGAGGCTAATTACTTTACATCATTGCAGCGGTTTTTGTCATACATTGAAATGAATTAGCCATGGATTTGACTTTTTTCTTGTTTGGATATAAAAATAATACTAGTTACATTGTTATAATATCTTCTTGATCCTTTTCATAGATCTGTCTTTTTGACACTTCAGTAACTAAAATTGCTTGGTTGAATTGCTTCGTTAGTCGTCTCACATCAATAAAGTTGCTCAGATTTGTATTAAGGTGCTTTTACCACTTAAGATTATTTTAGTTTTGCTTATTTATATACCATATAAAATTTTAAGTTAAGGAAAAATTATTTACAAAGAAGGAATTTTCTTTAGTGGGGCATTCTATACATGATACAGGGAATGTAAAAACAGAACAGAGAATTGCTAAAGTGGAAAACTCTAAGGTTTGTTTAAAGCATTTCTACATGTGCATAGAAAATAATAAGAATGTACAACAGTATGCCAGCAATGGTTATATTTAGGTGCTGGAATTATTGGTGATTTTTATGTTCTTTTTCTGTGTTTTCCAAATTTATTATAATGAGCATATGTTGATATTACAGTTGAATTTAAAAAATAAAAGTAATTATTGTTATGTCTGTGTGGTATATTAATATGCTAATTTTTATTAATGTAGTAAGAAGTTACTGATATAAATAAACTTTTTACACTAGACTGTTAAAACTTTTCACTTGTATAACTATACAAATTCATTATTTTCCCCCAATTTCCAAGTTAGTCCTTTAAATCCTGAGATATTACCAGCTCTTCAGAACATTTCCCACATTTATCTATTGGAAAATGATTTCGCTGCATGTTTAACCTGTCTATCAGTCTCCCCACACAACTCATTTTGATGGGAAGTAATATGAAGTATACTAACCAAAAAAATGCAGTAAGACTGAATTTTGTAAAATTCAATTTGATTGTATTAAAAAAAAACGAAAAGAAAAGATGGATTATTTTAACTGAATTATCCTATAGGTTTTGTATAGTAAAAGATCTCCTCTATGAAAAATAATTCTACTTGTATTTTTGAGAGGTTGTCTTTTCTTATTGGATATTTGTTTTAATCATCAAGGTGTGAAACTCATTATAACTAGTGCTCACAGTTTTCCTGGGATTTTGATCACTGGCATCAGATATAATTTCAGTTTTTCTTCTTTATGTGTAAATTTTCCTAGCAATCCTAGTCTTGATCAGACTTGTGTTGTTTCTGCTGTTTTCTATGATTGTTCAGAAATTCTCGTGGTGGCTAAAATTATGTCATCAGAAGCTTGCAGCTATTTTTTCTGTAGATTGCCTTCATTGAGTTAGTAATATTTTTAATGCTCAAGTGAACAAGACAAGTGGCAGAAGCTTTTTCTTTGTGAACTTAACCATCTAAGTGAGTACAGGATAAACAGAAAACATGTCAAAAATGCAGTTAACTATCCACTATGATCAGCATCACCGACTCACTGGACATGAGTTTGAACAAACTCCAGAAGATGGTAAAGGACAAAGAAGCCTGGTGTGCTGCAGTCCATGGGGTTGCAGAGAGTTGGACATGCCTGAACATCTGACAAACAACAATAATCAGCATCATCCTATTTGAGTTCTTTTTGCTCACATGCAAACTTCCAGGTCATAAAACAATCACATGCAAACTTCCAGGTCATAAAACAGTCGACTAGGTTCTCAGAGCATGATAGCATCTACTTTCTGCAGAGGAGATGAAGGTGAAGGTTTTGCCACAGGAATAAAAAGGTGGTCATATTAATAGAACCAGAGATTAAATAGAACCAGGCAAAAGCCAGACCTTATTCCAAGTGTCTGATCTGGGAATTCATGGGTTTCTTTATCTGCTCATTTTGCGAGCCAATACAATACCAGATTCCAGGGCAAGGAATCAAGTTTATTGTTAAACTGATATTTATTAGATTGGTAGAGAAAGACATAAAAGACGGATTGAGGCAAATGCTTCTGCTGCCACTATTCTGTGCATACTGTTGCAATGAAGTTATTATTGAAAACTCCCATTGCCAGAGTCCGTGATTATTTTCAGCCCCCATCCTTTTGTCTTATTTGAGCTCTCATTTCTTAAAACTGACATCACCTTTGGTCTTTCAAATATAGTTCATTCCCTTTTGGTTTCCTTAATGATTTTTTATGCCCATTTCTTCTAATTTTCTTTTACTGACTGCCTTTTCATTCAACTGCTGTAAATATTAAGGTTTCTTAAAATTCTGTTCTTGGTATTCATATCCTGATTATTTGGGGGTTAATCACCTCATTGAGGATTTTTGTGTGTGTTATAAAATACGTATGCCTTTAGCCTTGACCTCTCTCTTAAGCCCCAAGATGTTCTTTTTTCTCTTCTTGTGCTCCCTTTTGGATTCTCCGTCTAGACCCACAGACTCTCAAGTTTAATTTTTCTAAAACTTAATCTCTTAACTTCAGATGATCTTACACTGTATTCATTCTCTTCAGTGACTCCCAAAACTTAGGATCTTGTGGGCTTTCAAAATCCCTTATCTTTAGTCCCTAAATTTCTAACTCTTCCTTGTGCACCTGTATGTTCCTTGAATACTCAGTCTTCAATGATCTCTTCTCTCATTTCTTTAGTCTTTTTCTTTTTGCCCAAAAATGTGCCAAGGGTCCCTATTTCCAAAAGAGCCCTTTCACTTGAACCTGTCTTTCTCGATAAACTACCACCTTCTGTTTTTTGGCTTTTTTTTTTTAGTCACAGTTGCATTTTCAAATTATACTCATTCCACATGCTAACAAGGTAATGCTCATAATCCTTCAAACTAGGCTTCAACAGCATATTAAAAAGCAGTATGTGAACTGAGAATTTCTAGATGTACAAGCTGGATTTAGAAAAGGCAGAGGAACCAAAGGTAAGTCACCAACATCCATTGGATCATAGAAAAAGCAGGGGAATTCCAGAATAATATCTACCTCTGCTTCATTGACTAGGCTGAAGTCTTTGACTGTTTGGATCACAACAAAATGTGGACAATTCTTAAAGAGATGGAAATACCAGATCACCTTACCTACCTCCTAGAAATCTGTATGCAGGTCAAGAAGCAACAGTGAGAACTGGACATGGAACAACAGACTGGTTCAAAATTTGGAAGGGAGTGCATCAAGGCTATATATTGTCACTCTGCTTATTTAACTTCTATGCAGAGTACATCATGTGGAATGCCAGGCTGGATGAAGCACAATCTAGAGTCAAGATTGCTGGGAGAAATATCAACAACCTCAGCTATGCAGATGATACCACTCTAATGGCAGAAAGTGAAGAGAAACTAAAGAGCCTGTTGATGAGGGGGAAAGAAGAGAGTGGAAAAACCTGGCTTAAAACTCAGTATTCAAGAAGCTAAGATCATGGCATCCTGTCCCATCATTTCATGGCAAATAGATGGGAAAGCAATGAAACAGTGACAGACTTTATTTTCTTGGGTTTCAAAATCACTGCAGATGGTGACTGCAGCCATGAAATTAAAAGACCCTTGCTCCTTGGAAGAAAAGCTGTGACTAACCTAAACAGCATATTAAAAAGCAGAGACATCACTTTGCCGACAAGGTCCATATAATCAAAGCTATGATTTTTCCACTAGTCATGTACAGATGTGAGAGTTGGACCATAAAGAAAGCTGAGTGCTGAAGAACTGATGCTTTCAAACTGTGTTGTTGGAAAGGATTCTTGAGAGTCCCTTGGACAGCAAGGAGATTAAACCAGTCAGTCCTAAAGGAAATCCACCCTGAATATTCATTGGAAGGACTAATGCTGAAGCTGAAGCTCCAGTACTTTGGCCACCTGATGTGAAGAGCTGACTCACTAGAAAAGACCCTGATTGCTGGGAAAGATTTAAGGCAGGAGGAGAAGTGAATGACCAAGGATGAAATGGTTGGATGGCATCACCAACTCAATGGATATGAACTTGAGCAAACTCAGGGATGAGAGTAAAGGAGAGGGAAGCCTGGCATGCTGCAGTTCATGGGGTTACAAAGGAGTTGGACATGACTGAGTGACTGAATAACAAACATTTTCAAAAAATAAGGCATATTGTTTAGCTTTTACTCCATTTTATTTTACTGATATTGTACTGTTTAAGGCGATTGATGGCCTCCTAATTGTCATCCAGGAGCCTTTTTTTAAGTCTGCACTCTACTTAATGTCCCTGTAGTATTGGATGTTGCTGATCTCCACATTTCCTGACTCCTCTTCTTTCTTCATCTCCTCTTCCATTTGCTCCTCTGCCTCTTACTTGTCGCTATTTCTTTTGGTATCTGTCATCAGAATTTATTCTTGTACCTTAAGCTGTCAACACAGGCACTCCCAAATGAGTTTTTTGTGACTATGTCCTCTTGCTTATTGCAGTAATACTCAGTTCCAAAGTTCTTATATTGTTCTCTTATTAATTTGTGTCTCTTACCTTAATTCCTATATTGTTAGGTTCTTCAGGTACTGGATTTGTCTTAAAGTTTATTTTGTTGTTTTACCCACAACCTATAGCACAAATGATAGACTGAGAGTTGTTATTGGACTATTGGGTAGTTGTTACTGTAATGTTGGACATACTGCTTAACTGGCTATTTTATATGTAAAAGAATTAATTTTTACATGTGTTTTATTCATTTGTGTATTAAATAATTTATGCATTTATTGAAATTTCTAAACCATGAGTTTTGTATATGTGTGCATGCTCAGTCATGTCTGACTGTTTGCGACCCCATGGACTGTAGCCTGCCAGGCTTCTCTGTCCTGGAATTTTCCAGGCGAGAATACTGGATTGGGTTGCCATTTCCTCCTCCAGGGGATCTTCCCTAACCAGGGTTCAAACCCGTGTCTCCTGCATCTCCTTTATTGCAGGCAGACTCTTTACCATTGAGCTACCAGGAAAGCCTGAGTTTTGTATATAAGCAAAGTAAATGATCTTTGTTCTCATGGAGCTGGTTGCAGTCTGTTGTTTTTCAGTCACTCAGTTGTGTTCGACTGCAACCTCATGGACTGCAGCATGCCAGGCTTCCCTGTCCTTCACTCTCTCCCTGAGTTTGCTCACTTATGTCCATTGAGTTGACGATGCCATCCAACCATCTCATCCTCTGTCGCCCCCTTCTCCTCCTGCCCTCAATCTTTCCCAGCATCAGGGTCTTTTCCAATGAGTCGGCTCTTCGCATCAGGTGGCCAAAATATTGGAGCTTCAGCTTCAGCATCAGCATCAGTCCTTCCAATGAGTATTCAGTCTAGAAGAAGAATAATTTTTATCTCCCATCCCTTACCCTCAAAATAAGTCATTCAAGTAAGTCAGAGTTGTCTTGGAAATTATAAATTTATCACAGATCCCTTTGCCAATTAAATAGTAGTTTCCACTGCTTTCTAGTGGATGAAGTGCTAAATGGCAGGACTTTTTTCTTAGGATATAAAAGTAGTGGGATTCTGTTTTTGTGGATTTTTAATCATGTGGTTTAATTTGTGGCTATTTTATCTGTAAGTAGATCTTGCCAGTCAAATTTAATGTTGTCACCATGATAGTAGAGAGGCACTCATACTAGTTGCCCTAGAATAACTAAAGCTAATTTTTACAGAATGAGTAAAACCAAAATTATCCAATAAAATAAAAGTTGGTCATATAACAATATAAAAACAGAAGTTGACTGAGAAAATACAGTTAACCAAGAAAAGTAATGTCAGGATATTTAAACTGTGTATTGGGTTTTAATTACCTCAGCTGTAAAGAGGGTACTTAACTACCAGGCAGGACATTTCTAGCAGGATCAAGAAGCACCAAGAGAAGAAAATCTGAGGCATTGTTTTAATCTGCTGACATCTTCTGCAGAAAGATAGGAAGCAGTGTTATTTTGATAACACTGTATAGGAAATGATTCTGTGGGTTGATGGAAAGAGATTATCTTCCTCCCCACTCCAGGATTAGATTGAGTTCTTGATTTAATCAGTGAAGGTTATAAAATCTTTTCAGAAGCAGAGTGACCAAACAGTTGAAGCACATGCGACATATCACAGCACTGTTTCCCTTGGTAGCCAGAGCTACCAGTTATGCTATGAAGCTCTTAGCATGTGGTGGAAGTTTGTTAGATCCAGAAAGCTCTGTTTTTTTGTTTTGTTTTGTTTTGTTTTCTTCATTTATTTTTATTAGTTGGAGGCTAATTACTTTACAATATTGTAGTGATTTTTGTCATTCATTGATATGAATCAGCCATTTATCTACATGTATTCCCCATCCCGATCCCCCCCTCCCACCTCCCTCTCCACCCGATTCCTCTGGGTCTTCCCAGTGCACCAGGCCCAAGCACTTGTCTCATGCATCCAGCCAGGGCTGGTGATCTGTTTCACCCTAGATAATATACATGTTTCGATGCTGTTCTCTCTAAACATCCCACCCTCGCCTTCTCCCACAGAGTCCAAAAGTCTGTCCTGTATAAAGACCAATACAGTATACTAACGCATATATATGGAATTTAGAAAGATGGTAACAATAACCCTATATGAAAGCTCTGTTCTTATTCTGCCACCATCCTTATAGACTTTGAAAGTATACATCACCGTTCCAGAGAACTTCAGTTAACAATGGGAGAGCATCCACTTCAGGCTGATATTTGGAACATATTGGTTCTTTTGGTTTGGTCTTATGTTTCAGGCTCTGGCTGTCCTCTTTAGAGACCATGTTACTCAGTCTCTCAGATGCACTTAAGCTGACTCCACTGAGACTTTGAATAAACCACCAAACAATGGCCATTTATAATTGTATTGCACTAAAAGTAACTATCACATGGACTGGGATACTTGTATTGATATTGTCAGTGTCGTCTCTTCCTGTAGTCACAAAATGATCATTGTCCAAATGATTTATTCCATTAAGTCATACCAATATGAGAAATCAAATCATGTAAAAAATATGTTTTGTAAGTCATACTTTCTTAAAATAAATTCATACAACCACCAAATTGATTAGTATGCTAATCTTAAAATTGCAGTGATATTTCCCCACCATTTCCAAGTTTTAGGAGATATTTCAGTTTGTTTTGAAAATAAATCTTCATCTCTAAAGTAATAAAAGTAAAAAGATTGGGATATCACCACTTCAATAAGTATTCACAGCTTTAAAACTCTATAATCTTTTTCTAAGCTTCACTACAAATGGATCTTTGTAACCCCTAATCCATCTTATCAGCCTCTCTGATCTTCGCAAAGAGCAGGGAAACAGATGTGACCAAGCAAATTTTTACAAATTTTACTTTTGAGATAATGTCAACATATGTTGTCTGCATTGATAAAGGAGAGAGAGATCCTGAGATGCCACTGTCCAGACATGACATTGTCATCAGCAAGATGAGTGTCGAGAATAAGGATTCTCTAGTATTTAATCAGCTTTGTTAGAGAAGTTGTTTTGTATGTGACTGGTAAAAAAAATTTAAGACTGTATAGTGTGGAAAATTCTGGAAACATGCTAAGTTTGTCCTTTTCAATTTCAGAGGAGTCATGTATGTATTCAGTTCGCAGTATATTAGAAAGTATTCATCATTTATTTTGGAGGGAGGTAAAAAGAAACCACCTGTAAATTCTATTTTCTGTTGAAAAACAGAAACACTTAATGATGCTAGTAGATGAAGACTAGTAGATCCTGCAGTGTGTGGAATCGCAGAGTATCAGAATTTTTATGGACTCTGGGTGTCTCTAGTTCACGACTTACCTAAGTCATAAATCTGTTGTAGACTTCTCATTAATTCAGGCTTCTTAAATATTTTAAGTGGTGGAACTCACTACCTCTTAGGGCAAATATCTATTTTTGGTAAATCTTACCAATAAATTCTTTGTTAGATTGAATTGAATTGTGTTTTTTGCCATCATAATACCTGATCATAACTGTTAGACTGATCACATTTTTTTCCCTGTAGACAAAGTTTAATCTTTAAATGTTTTCCCTAAGGATTGTAGTTGATGACAGTTTTTATGTTTTATTTAGCTTGTAACACTTCAAGAAGCAAAACTGCTGCTAAATGAAGATGATTACCTTATTAAAGCTGTATATGACTACTGGGTGAGAAAACGTAAAAACTGCAGGGGACCATCCCTCATTCCTCAGATAAAACAAGAGAAAAGAGATGGCTCTACCAACAGTGACCCTTATGTTGCCTTTCGGAGGAGAACAGAAAAAATGCAAACTCGAAAGGTAATATGCAAATTAGGTTTAACTGAATGTACCTAGATAGTATTTAAGACCAATTTTTTTTTTCTGCCAATAGCTTGAGTAATTTTGAGTAATTTGGACATAAAGTGAAGCCAATGACATTGTTGAACTTTATTTTAGAAAGCCTGCTCTTCAGTAGCCTCTATCTCCCAGTTGTTTGCAGTGTTTGTTTAATGTTTATTTAATACCTATGAGCTTTATAAATCTATTGATTATATCATTTTAGGCTTGCAATTGAAGTGATATGAGGAAATTCGTGTTATGAGGAAACAGGAGTTTTGAGTTCTTCAGTAAGCTATACATTCTATACATATCCTCTATTTGGAAGCTTAAGAGTTCCTTTGAAACCATATCATAAATGTAAAAAAGGACTTTACTCCCTCTAACTACTGTAGGGTCAGGGGAAGTTGGTAAAGGTTTATTTTCAAGCCTGTTCTGCTGACAGTCACAATTAAGATACTAAGACAACGAAATCTTTTTCTCGTTTTCTAAACTGTCAGTTGTGTCAGATTTCAAATTGACAAACTTGTCCTCACCTGGCTTTCAGAAGCAAGATGAGCCAGAATTCTAAGAGAAACTGGGTCTCATGCTGTGAAATGATACAGTAAAGAAGAAAACATTATTTTAGGGGGGGTAGTCACTGTCTTCCACTTCTCACAATTAATAATAAACACCAGACACAGTAACACATTCTTTAACGTTGTAGAATATTAGGAACATATAAATGTAAAAAACGGAAGGAATTGTAATTGGAGGTCAACGTTTTCTCTGGATTCCTGTTTCTCCTAGCATGGAGTGCTTGTCCTTGTCAGCTGTTAATATAACAGCTGTGAAGCATAACAGCTGCCAGGGATGGTACATTTTAGGGGAAACTCTTCTGGTTAACAACTAGTTTTTATAACTATTTCTTGGATTTCCCAAATGTGGATGACATTCCCTAACCCAGACTGAGTTTTCAATTTGGTGTTTTGGTTCTTGGCTATAGAGATATTAGATAT
This sequence comes from Odocoileus virginianus, assembly GCF_023699985.2. Taxonomy (NCBI): domain Eukaryota; kingdom Metazoa; phylum Chordata; class Mammalia; order Artiodactyla; family Cervidae; genus Odocoileus; species Odocoileus virginianus. The sequence goes on along the minus strand of NC_069686.1, from coordinate 38,297,270 downwards.
TTCATGAAGATTAATGCCTTGTTTAGACAAGACTATAATGAGATAAGTTTGTAAATACAGTAAAGTTTTATAAATTTGAATATGAGGAAGGAGAGGTTTATCTGAATTATTGAAATATCTGAATTTCCAATTTTTAAGAGAAATATAATTGGTTCAGATGTATTGGAAAACAGAGCAATATATTTTGAAGGAAAAGTACTGTTGGGTTTCTTTTAATGGATAGGCATGAAGTACTTAAAATAGCAGTATTATTGACATAAAAAACAATATTCCTAATATTTAAATGTGTTTTACTCTTAAATAAGTTAAATCACTATTTTCTAACCAGCATGTTTTGAGAATTGCTAGAAACAAGTTCCTGTGTTTAGGCATTTCTCCATTGTAATAACTAGGCCAGTGTTTTCCTGACACTGTGATTCCTACCCTTCCTCTTACCTGTTATTTTCATATTCATCTCTAGCATGGTACATTTTCTTTTTCAATGGTCTTTTTATTTCTCCGTCTTCAGTTGTGGGACCAAAGACTATTCCCCTTCGTATATACTATTGTTTCTTGGAAATGTCTGAGTTTTAAAATGAGAAAATTGGGAAAGCAATCGAGAATGAGCACCTTAAGTGTTTCAGAGGTGGTCAGGCATTGGGATATGCAAAAAGTGAATACTAGTTAACAGAGATTCTCTGATTCCTTTCCTATTCCCACAAACTTAAAAACATTCCAGAGGGTATAGCTATATAAATAGCTGATGCAAAGGCTAGAGTAAAGGACTTCTGAAATATTTGCTTAGAAGTCTAGAACTTACTTTTAATCATTAAAGTAATGTTTAGTTTGTGAGTGCTAAAGTGCTTGAGGGCATTCTTAAGTGAGATGGTGTTAAGGTGCCAGCATGTCCGAATGCACTGACTGGGGAGGCTTGAGTCAGCATATACACTGATGTGTTTAACCCGCAGGTGGAACTGTTAACATTTGTGCCTTCCTTCTCTCCTCCTGTGTGGCCCAGGTGAAGCAAGATAGGCAGGAGAGCAGACTTCCAGGGTGGTGGTTCTAAGTCTGGCTGCACATAACAATCACTCGTGAATTAGCCTTGATTTACAGAGATCTATGGTTAACTATAAATTATAGCAGTTTGAGAACCGCTTCCCTAGAGATTTGGCAGCTGATCAAAACTGTAATATGTAACTGGAATAGGAAGACGGGGATTTGCTCTAAGCAGTGGTTGTGGAGAAGGGTAAAGGGAATGAGTAAATTTGAATACAGGGAGTAGACAATCTTAAAAGCACAGAAAAGATGTCGCTATGAACTTACAGATTTTAATATTGCTGCAGCTAGAAATAGATATAAATCTGGGCTTGTTTATGTACATAAATGTATTATAGGCTTATTTCCTAGCTATGTTCACTTAGAGCATATAGAAGCAATTAGTGTTAGTCGCTCAGTCGTGCCCAGCTCTTTGCAACCCCATGGACTGTAGCCCACGAGAGTCCTCTGTCCATGGGATTTTCCAGGCAAGGATACTGGAGTGGTTTGCCATTTCCTTCTTCATCAACCTAGTACCTTATATAAAGCTAAAATCATGACTGCCTGAGTTGGTCAGGTCATAAACCACAGCTCCTCCTCCCCTCCTGCTGCCCCACCACCATTTAGGCTTCTTTTGAAGTCAATATAAGAAGTGTTCTTCAAGCCAAGAGACAGAAATGTAGATGTTCTAAAACAGTGAGGAAACCTCTAGATCTGGTTTTGACAGAGATGAATAGTGAATGAGGCCCAAATTATGCAAGACTCCAAAAATTCACAAAGAAGTTATCTGAAAGGAAAGAAGCTGCGTAGCTGGTATTTTGTTGTTGTTTAGTCGCTAAGTTGTGTCTGACTCTTTGTGACCCATGGACTGGAGCCCACCAGACTCCTCCATTTTGGGGATTTCCCATGTAGAAGCAACTAGAGTAGCATGTAAAAATACTGTTTTCCATTAAAGGAAACCAGGGCTCATTAAAAAAAAGGTTAATTTCAGGTCTGATACTAGGAAAGCATAAAGGTAAACTTGGAACATTCTGCTTTGCCAGAATATAAAAATGTGATGAAAGCATGTTGGAGCAGTGTCAGAAGGCCTCAGGAGCCATCTTTAATTAGGGGGACTCTGCTGATCACATTGGGGGAGTTTGTGTGTCACACACAATAAGGAGAGTAATGGATTATAACTCATAAGGTAACCCTTGCATCCATACTGATATAAATGTATGGATAGATGATAGATAGAATGCTTTTCCTTGTCATAGATTTCCAACTTAAAAATGTCAATGGAATGATGGTGTTCAAAAATCATCATCTGGCAACTACCATTGTTTCTGGCAAAAGTTAGAATTAACGGATGATAAACTGATGGGGGAAATTTGATTATATAAAGTCCCACAGTGTACTTTTTAATGAAAAAAAAAGAAAAGAAAAACAGTCATTTGACTAGAGAAACCTGGCAAGCACCATCTTAATCGAATGATCAAAGTTAACATCAGCAATAATCCGACAAATAGGTATCATTTAGCTCCTGGTATGATGAGCAACTGGAGAAAGAAATGGCAACCCGCTCCAGTATTCTTGCCTGGAGAATCCCATTGACGGAGGAGCCTGGTCGGCTACAGTCCATGAAGTCACAAAGAATCGGACACAACTGAGTGACTCCACTTTCTTTCTTTCTTTCTTTATGATGAGCAAGGGACACAGTTTCACTTCTGTAATGGTCATACCAAAAGTTCACAACCTCAATTTAATTGTGGAAAAAGATCAAAGAAACCCAAATTAATGAACATTCTACAAAAATAAATGGCTTCTACTCTTCAAAACTATCAAGGTCATGATCATGATAGAAAAACAGAGGAAGTATTCCAACTTATAGGAGATTAAAGAGACATGGACCATAAAGAAGGCTGAGTGCCAAAGAATTGATGCTTTTTAACTGTAGTGTTGGAGAAGACTCTTGAGAGACCCTTGGGCAGCAAGGAGGTCAAACCAGTCAATCCTAAAGGAATTCAACCTTGAATATTCATTGGAAGGACTGATGATGAAACTGAAGCTCCAGTATTTTGGCTCTTTGATTCGAAGAGCCAACTCATTAGAAAAGACCCTAATGCTGGGAGAGATTGAAGGCAGGATGAGAAGGAGGTGGTAGAGATGAGATGGTTAGATGGCATCACTGACTCAGTGGACATGAGTTTGAGCAAACTGTACGAGATAGGGAAGGACAGGGGAGCCTGGTGTGCTGCAGTCCATGGAGTCACAGAGTCGGACATGACTGAGCAACTGAACAACCCCAAAGAGACATGACAGCTAAATTCAGTTTTAATCCAGAATCAGGTCCTAGACTGGGAAAGAATTTATTATTTATAATAAATTTTAATAATAAAAATTATTATTGTCCCACTAATGTCCTTTATAGCAACATTATATAAATATAGGAAATCTGTATATACTAACTTGTATTTCTTGCTGTGAAGGACATTAGTGGGTCGATTGGTGAAATATGAGGAGAGTCTATAAATTAGATAATAGTTTTTATATCAGTATTAATTTCCTGATTTTGACAATGTTACTGAGATTGTATAAGAGACTATCATTATTCTTAGAAAATACACATTAAAGTGTTTAGGGGATGAAGACATTATATCAACTTGAAAAATACTTTAAAATACTGTTGCTAATAAGTTATATATGTATGTATGTGTGTCATAGTCCATTTGTGCTGTTGCAACAAAAATACGTAGACTGGGTGGGTTAAACAATGAATATTTATTTTTCAGTTCTGGACGTTGGGAAGTCCAAGATTCAGGTATTATCAGACTTGGTGTCTATTGAGGGCCCACTTCTTGTTTCATAGATGGTCCTCTTGCTGTGTCCTCACATGGCAGAAGGGGCAAGAGAGTTCTCTGAGGCCTCCATTTTATAAGGGCACTGATCCATTCATGAGTACTCCCAAAGCCCTCACCTCCAAATAAAAATCACATTGGATAGTTAGGATTTCAACATAAGAATTTTCAGGTGATGCAAATGTTCAGTCCGTAACAATGTGTATATACATCATAGAGATATATAAAGCAAATGTAACATATTAACCTTTGGGGAATCTGGATGAAGATAATATGGGGATTTTTTATACTATTTTTGTAGCTTTTTTGTAAATCTGAAATTATTTCACAATAAAAGGTAAAAGTAGAAGAAAGGGCAGGAGTGGGGTTAAGAAAAATTAGGGAAGCTACTTATTTGGGCCTAAAGAGAGCAGGAAATGAATGAGTAAGAAGGGGCAGAAGTGCATAGTCCAAGAGAAACATTTAATGAAGAGGAGGACAGCTTTAAAATGTTCTGATGCACTTTTTGTTCAGCTGGTGTTATTTATCTTTTGAACTTGTATTTCTTTCATTCTTATTAGACTTTAAGCCTTTTGAGAATAGGGGACATGTGTAATACCTTTTACAGTGAGCAATACTGAAGTATTAAAGTACTTTGTACTTTAATATTTGCTCTTGGTTATGTTCATTTTTTTTTTTTAATCATAAGGTGCAACTGCTGCCTGGTTACAAAATATTTTGCTTAAAACTGTGCTTTAGATTTTTGTCTTTTGTCACATATATTACTGAAGGGGGAGAGTGATATATTTCCCTTGGATAAGATTAAAGGGTGATTTATTATTCATAACATAGTATTTTTTAATATTCAGTATGCACTACCTTAATGAGATTTAGTTTAAGTAATGTTTTATAGGTAATGATTAATTTTCAAATACAAGAAACTATGCAAAAGAAAAAAGTAAAACTTTGTATCTTCCTCAAGTTTTACTTTCTCTTTTATAATCCTCCTATACGAAACCTGGCTTTCTTTGAGTTCAGATTTCTAATGTCACATTGCTTTATTAAGTAATGTATGGAAAGCTTGCTTAAATGCAGTCTGTCTGAACATATAGAATGAGGAGTGGTAGTGATCTGTTTTTAAACAGATAGTTCCACACCTAATAGAAAGTAAGAATTCTGTGGCTATTTGATTGAGCAAAATATTTGTATTAACAGTAATTTTTATATGCAGGTGATGCTGCTAATTATAACTGAGCCTTCTCTAGTTATTAGTTAGAACTTTTACCTGTGAGTTAGTTCAAGTTACTTTTGACACTTCAAAGTAAGAATTTATAATGAAATCCAGACCTTTTACTAGTAGATCTCTTTTCTGCTCTGCAGTGAGGTTTTACTACATTCAGCATGATAATTCCATTCCTTGAGATCCTTTATATTCTGTAATCTGTTTTATATCTGAGTTTTTAAAGGGAAGCTTTGCTTGTCATTGTGAATCTTTACATTATAGTGAATTGAACTGTCCAGCCCACGATTAGAAGGCTGAATGGATGAATAGCAACTCAGTTTGGCTATTTTTAGATAACCTTGATTTGAAAGAACTGTTTCTGTCTGTCATTGAAAAAGACCTTGTAACAATAAGAAAAAATTACATTTTTTGATATAGTAGTTTTTGTTTCAGGCAGACTTTAAAAATTTTATGTTCAAATTATCCCATCTGTGTCAGTCCGTCTTTTCAGCAGCTGGGAACATTTTTTTCTGAATATTTATTGAGATATTTGTGTTGTGTTTTTTGTTTTTTTGTTTTTTTTGAGTTAAATAGTTTCTCTTAATGTAATTGCTGTTTACTTTTTTTTTGTAATTTTTTTTTTTTTTGTAATTGCTGTTTAGATGTGTGTGTTGTTGTTTAACATTTTTGCTTTTATAGAGTGAATTTGGGTCTGATAAGATTCTGATGAATGAAGCTGGAAATGTGGACAGTTGAATTTAATTCTTTAAACTTATTATTTTGAATAGAATCGAAAGAATGATGAAGCCTCTTATGAAAAGATGTTGAAACTGAGACGAGAATTTAGTAGAGCCATAACAATTTTGGAAATGATTAAGAGAAGAGAGAAAACAAAGCGAGAATTATTGCACTTAACCTTAGAAGTTGTGGAAAAAAGGTAACATTGCTACTCTTACATACCAGTAATGCTTCAGTCAAAGGAAAGGCAAAATATAACCAAATTTCAACTTTATAACTATTGAAATTGATTATCTAACAATATCTCCATTTTTTTGAAAATTGTGATTGCTAGTTTTTGCTTTTTGTTTTTAAACCATTAAGTTGCCAGTTTGGGTTGCAAATTTGGGAGATATTTTTGTGTATAGTATAGATCAGATCCCTGTTACACTTAATTTCTTGTTGTTGCAGAATCATTTAATTGTATTTAGAAAAGAACTTGGAGATCATATTGTCCCATTCTCTGTATTAAAGTTTCTATTAAAATTTGAGAGAAATAATTGTTTAATTGATTTTATTTTTTGATTAGTTAGGAAACACTTGTTTCAGTGCATTTTGAAAATGTATTCGCCAATGTAATAATCCTTTTCCTACATAATTAAATAGACTCTGCTAAACCTAACAAAATTTTGTTTGTTTTTCTGAGGTAAGCATTCTAAAACATCATTTCCCAGTGTTTGAAAATATGATATATATGAAGATTCCATCTTCTGTGTATCTTAGAGATTAGGAGAGGGAGTTGTTTTGTTTTTCAGTTCAGTTCAGTCGCTCAGTCGTGTCCGACTCTTTGCGACCCCATGAACCACAGCACACCAGGCCTCCCTGTCCATCACCAACTCCCGGAGTTCACCCAAACCCATGTCCATTGAGTCAGTGATGCCATCAAACCATCTCATCCTCTGTCATCCCCTTCTCCTGCCCTCAATCTTTCCCAGCATCAGGGTCTTTTCAAATGAGTCAGCTCTTTGCATCAGGTGGCCAAGGTGTTGGAGTTTCAGCTTCAGCCTCAGTCCTTGTTTTGTTTTTACTAAATCCCAAATATGAGCTTCCTTTGTTCCCATACGTTTTCTCTCTTAAGAATAATCCAATTAATTGTTGACTCTGTTTGATTTGTTGTGTTCCAAGTAAATGATGTATCATTGGTTTTTTATTTCTATTTTATTTTTGAACTGTAACATTTTCTTATATGTTATTTCCTTTTCAAGATATCATTTAGGAGACTATGGTGGTGAAATCCTTAATGAAGTGAAGATCAGTAGATCAGAAAAAGAATTATATGCCACTCCAGCAACTCTTCATAATGGAAATCATCACAAAGTCCAAGAATGTAAAACTAAGGTGAGTATCTTCTGGGGAGAAGCATGTATGGTAATATTGACTGGACAGTTGGTTTCTGAAATTGTCTTACAATAGTTTGGTTACAAAGGAAGATTACTAACATGTTTGAGTTCCTACTTTTTGTACTTTGCTAGGATTTTTTACATGCATGTTGATTCGTTAATCCTTGCCACATCCGTTTGAGGTAGATTTTTACCTCTGTGTGACTTTTAGATCATATAGTTATTAAGTGGCAGATTTAAGATTTTGAGTCTAGGTCTAACACCAAAAACCATGTGTTTTTTCAGCTATGCTATCTTGCATCCCTACAGAATAATGGTAATTACAGCTTAGTTATTATCACTGCCTTAGCAAATCCTGCATATCTGTGATGGCAGTCAACAAAATTAAGCCTTTCTTCATTGAGACTATTCAAAGTTACTGTCCTCACTATTGCCATAACCAGCATTTATCAGTTGTTGTTTATCTTGACTTTCTCAAGTCCTATAACTTCTAGAACTCAATTTTTTCCTAATAAAGAGACTAGTGATTAGTTTCTTAGACTGAAGAGTTACATTTATTCATTATTCACTTGGTGTATAAAAGCATTCAGTCAAGAAATGTGAAAGTTAAAACCTTTGAAGAGCTTAAATTTTTAAAAAGAAACAGGTTATTGGCTGAGTTTTTAGACAGTAGAGCTCTACTGTGTAGCAGGATTTTAAAAAATGGTTTAGGGTGTTTGTGGAAAATTCATCTTTTAAAAATGTGCACAATTCTCATTTTTCATGGGTTCTTTCTTAAAGGTCAAGGAAGAATGTGGAGTAGGGAGACACCTTCATTATTCAGCTGTGTCAATTCAAACACCAAAGTTCTTTCTTATTAATCACAGGCATCTAGCCCAACTACCCTTTAAATCACACTTACTTTGGCATAAACAAGACAATAAATGTCATTTTGTGCATTATTTTTAAAAATCCAGTTCTAAATCAGTGCTTTTCCTATGCATATTATTGTTAGGTATAGAATATGAAAATCTCAACCCCAAATTACTGCAGAATCAGCCTTTGTTATATATTGATTCTTAATCTTAGATCACCTCTAAGATTAAACACCCACATTATTTAAATACTAATTTTAGAAATATGATTGCATTTGACATAGTTAACTATATTTCCTTTGTCACACACCCTACTTTAGTTTCTGAGAAGTTGGGGATTTCTTTTTGATGTCATAGCTATGCCCATTGTATGAAAGCATTTATATCTCAATAACTCAGTGTTTCAGCAACATTTTCATCATGTATAGCATTTTTGACCCTAAAGTAGTTTTAATGAAAATCTGAGCTACTTGAAAAAATGTAAAACTTCCTGAGTATTTTTACACTTTGTTAACGCTTGTAATTTGATGCTTAGAACAGTCATTTTTAAACTTTTTAAAGCAGAGTCTTATTTATTAAAAGGAATGCCAGTATGTTAAAACAGAAACAGCTGCTCTGTTGAGGATAGCTGGGTTCTAGACTCCACCCATCAGTTAGTCTCTGCCAGACAGCATCTTGCGTGCCACCAAAGAACTCTGGGGTACTTGAAGACAGTTTGATTATTGTTCAGCTGAGGTAGTAATTAATTCTAAAAAGTGAAGGTTTCTTCCCTAATTAATAAGCTTTTCTGTCTCAGAAAAGTTATTCCACATGTAGATATTTTTAAAAATTGGAAATAAGCATAGAAATGAATTAATGAATTTATAATCTAATCCAAGTCATTTTAAAAATAAAAGTAGTCAATATCAGTAGATTTAAATAAAATCAAAATAGAATTTAAATACATTTTAAATGATGTATTGCATAATAGAGGAATTTTTAAAAATCACTAACATCTTAAAGTATTGATAACAATATAAAAAAGTAAATTTAAACGTCATAATTATTTTTCACTGTAATTTGTGAAAGCAAAGCACTTTTTAGCTTATCATCAATAGTTTCTGCATATTAAAACCAGAAAATAAAATCACCTCCTGGGTAAAAATGTATGTTTTTTCAAAGAGCAGTATAGTTTTTTATGATTTCTAAAATGATTTTCATTTCTTCCTTTTGGGGGAAAAATCATCATGTAAACAGCACCCGCATCACTTGTCTTTGAAAGAAGAGGCTTCTGATGTGGTTCGTCAAAAGAAGAAGTACCCAAAGAAGCCTAAAGCAGAGGCTGTGCTAACATCTCAGCAGCCTACTCCTGAGACCTTGCCTGTGATCAATAAGAGTGACCTTAAGCAATATGACTTTCACAGCTCAGAGGAAGATGAATTTCCACAGGTGCTTGTTTTAAAACTATTTTACAGACATTTTCTTCTAGTCTTTTCTATTGCTCTATTTTAAAACATAATATCTTAGAGTTTGTTTGTTTGTTTTCCCTAGTTTATTTATTTATTTATTATTATTTTTTTTTTTTTCCATTTATTTTTATTAGTTGGAGGCTAATTACTTTACATCATTGCAGTGATTTTTGTCATACATTGAAATGAATTAACCATGGATTTACATGTATTCCCCATCCCGGTCCCCCCTCCCACCTCCCTCTCCACCTGATCCCTCTGGGTCTTCCCAGTGCACCAGGCCCGAGCACTTGTCTCACGCATCCCATCTGGGCTGGTGATCTGTTTCACCCTAGATAATATACATGTTTCAATGCTGTTCTCTTGAAACATCCCACCCTCGCTTTCTCCCACAGAGTCCAAAAGTCTGTTCTATACATCTGAGTCTCTTTTTCTGTTTTGCATATAGGCTTATCATTACCATCTTTCTAAATTCCATATATATGTGTTAGTATACTGTAATGGTCTTTATCTTTCTGGCTTACTTCGCTCTGTATAATGGGCTCCAGTTTCATCCATCTCATTAGAACTGATTCAAATGAATTCTTTTTAATGGCTGAGTAATATTCCATGGGGTATATGTACCACAGCTTCCTCATCCATTCGTCTGCTGATGGGCATCTAGGTTGCTTCCATGTCCTGGCTATTATAAACAGTGCTGCGATGAACATTGGGGTACACGTGTCTCTTTCAGATCTGGTTTCCTTGGTGTGTATGCCCAGAAGTGGGATTGCTGGGTCATATGGCAGTTCTATTTCCAGCTTTTTAAGAAATCTCCACACTGTTTTCCATAGTGGCTGTACTAATTTGCATTCCCACCAACAGTGTAAGAGGGTTCCCTTTTCTCCACACCCTCTCCAGCATTTATTGCTTGTAGTACTATAAAACTCCTAGAGGAGAACATAGGCAAAACACTCTCCGACATAAATCACAGCAGGATCCTCTATGACCCACATCCCAGAATTTTAGAAACAAAAGCAAAAATAAACAAATGGGACCTAATGAAACTTAAAAGCTTTTGCACAACAAAGGAAACTATAAGCAAGGTGAAAAGACAGCCCTCAGATTGGGAGAAAATAATAGCAAACGAAGCAACAGACAAAGGATTAATCTCAAAAATATACAAGCAACTCCTCCAGCTCAACTCCAGAAAAATAAATGACCCAATCAAAAAATGGGCCAAAGAACTAAACAGACATTTCTCCAAGGAAGACATACAGATGGCAAAAAAATACATGAAAAGATGCTCAACATCACTCATTATCAGAGAAATGCAAATCAAAACCACAATGAGGTACCATTACACGCCAGTCAGGATGGCTGCTATCCAAAAGTCTATCTTAGAGTTTTGATTCTTGCTTTCTTCACCTGATGTTACAACATAAACGTTTTCCACATTATTTATGTAGTTACTGAAATGGTATTTGCTTTCTGTTATTTTCTATCAGTTGAATATATTTTATTTCTATTGTGTAGCATTTAGGTGGTTTTAAGCTCTCCCTTTTATAAAAATGAGCATCTCTACCTCGTCCCTCCATATTTGAAATAGATGATTAAAAATGGAATTCCTGAGCTAAAGGTTATAAATATTTTAAGACATTTAACACATAGTTGTAAACATTCACCAATAATAATTCCCATATTCCATCAGCATTGTATTTTACAACTTTTAATGAAAATTTTGCTAATTCATCTGACAATAACTATTTGACTCCAAAGAAGATTTAGAATTGGTTCAAATTTTAACTTGTGAAAATAGTTCTTTGGTTATATTGTAGCAGTTTTATAGCAAATTTTAACAGTTTAAAAATCTAAATTTTTGTTTCATATGTGCTGTTTTTTAAAACAAGACTTTTATATACTAAGGGATGGATTTAAAAAAATACTATTGTTTAGCACCTGGTGTAGCAGTGGCCTCCTTTTTTCTTCTTCATACAGTATAGGAAACCTAGAGAGAGTACTATGTGTTATAGTATTTCAACATTTTGACTGAGTTGCTTAAAAAAATTTTTTTTAAAACACCATGACAGATAAATTTGGAAGCAAGACAGTTTATAAAACTCCTTGTTGTAGTAACTATTTAAAATCTAAAGTTTATATAAAATTTGTCTTCTTTGGCTCGATTATATTAGTTTTACTTTTTTGTAGATGATTTAGTTTTTCTAGCCCAGATAATATTTCAGCATTCATAAACATTGTAACAGTGCACAAAATGTGTTTAGTATCCTCTTTAAAAGCACTTAAATGAACTCATTTATTAAAAGTTGTCAGATGGTCTTGCTCAAGGTTATGTGGCAGTCTGGATGGAAGAGGGCAGTTAAAAAAAATATTTAAAAAAATAAATAAAATTGCCAGAGGATGATGTTGTTAGACTCAGGCAGGGCTTTGAATAGTCATGGAACATGAATTAGATGACATTTTGAAGGAATGAGGGCACATATAGTAGGTCTTTTCCAGATATAAAATGTGGGGAAGGGTCCAAGGCAGAGAAAACAGCATATTAGAAGGAATTGCTAATAGTAAGTTTAAGTGAGGAGTGAGATGGTTAGATCAATACATGTATAAAAGCCAATAAAGTTTTGCTCTACATTCCCAGCCTTTTAAGAATAATGCTAAGGGATACTGTGTCAAGTAGAAACTTTTCCTATATTGCTAGAATCAGTCTATGCAGTCTGATAGATGCACTCATACTAGACCTATATTCCTCATCTATTAAGGAATCTTCATCTCTGTTCTAAAGTCATATTTATTCATATAGTCCCCATTCCCACATGAAATTGCATTTTGAAACTTTTAGGTTCCTCTGAGTCCTTGTACTGTGTTCTTAACAATGTTAATTTTTATGATGGTATCCCTGGTTGCTAAACAGTAAGTAAGCATGTACCTATAGTTGAACATTATTCAGTGAGGCAGCTGTTTAGAATGTGGCTCTTACAAAATAAGGATTTTACTGCTTAAAAGATAATTAAAATAATCATATGCTTCTTCTGTGTCCAATAAACAAGAATAAAGGAATAGGGAGCCGGAAAGAACATTTTAACCACACTTCTCCAACTGATTTGCAACAGAGCAGAATACAAACCCAGTCTCTTCTCAGTCATGCTTCTGATTCTCCTAACATCAAGGCTGTTGTTATCTGTATCTCAGACTGTATCTGTATCTTCCTGTGTCTCAGACTAAATCCTGGAAACCCCTCCTTGGGTAATCCAGAGGAAGGGATGCAAAAAATTTCTAAGACTTTGTGACACTTCCTGTGTACATTCTGGAAGAGGTAGTTGCTTTGTAAAGGAACCAAACTGTAAAATTCACATTTGGGATTTACTTTGAAATTTCAGGTTTGGGTTTGGTTCCCTGGGAAGAAGAATCAGCCCCAGCTTACTGTTTCTGTGTCTCCCCCATAGGGTTGGTTGGAGGTATATTGGAACCTCAAACAAATGCCTTTCTCCCCTGGATGATCCTGCTCAGTGGTAATTACCACAGTTTTGAAATAATGTGGAGAAAGCATTTTTCCCCTCAAAATAGGAAGAGAGGGATTTGTGAGGTTCAAAAGTTTGCAAGTAAATGTGGTTGAGCCAGCGTTGTCAGAAAAAGAGATGTACTCCAAAGTGAAATTGCGAGACAACTGAAACTTAAGTACCAAAACTTTTTTTTTTTTTTAATTTTAACCATTATGGGTAGAAATTTATCTGAACCATAGTATTTCCTGCCATATCAGAGTATATTTGTATTTCCCTTAATCTGTTTCCGATAACATAACGTTTGCTATAATGCACCAGTGCTGCCTTAGAGGTCCACTCAGATTATGTAGGGGGATTTATTTGTCCTAGTCTCACTTGGTCCTATGCTTTTTAATGTGTGACAGCTTTTTGAAAGTCTATTCTTTTGCTGTCAGGTGGTGAGATTAGTACTTCTAAACCAGTCTGCTTACCTTTTAGCAAGTCCTCTTTCCTCTTCTGATTTTCAGCTTCTGATCTGTTAAATTTTAAAAATGATTTTAAAACAAGTGGGGAAATAAGGGACTCCCCTTTCAGTGCAGTGTAGGAACTTTTTGGCTTTGAGGGGTGGGAGGTTATTCATAAGCTTTGTATCTTCTTAGCTTTAGGCTTTATTATAGAGAAATGAAGTTATTGTATAAAAGCATACCTATCTGTAGATGAAACATAATTATTATTACAAAGTATTCATGGCCACATACAGTATTTATAAAATGTATAAATGGGGTATGTAAAAACCATACTAATTATTTTCAAGCTTAAAGCATTTATATACATGTTCAGAAACAGTTAAGCAATACCATGTGAACTTACCTGCAAGAACTTACCCATTAAAAATGATTATTATTAACCATTGAAAACTTCTGCTAATCTTTAAATATTTTGGGAAATTCACTACCTACTATATGTAATGTGGAGTGATTCACTGTGATCACATTCTGATTTAAGACCATTACAAAGATTGTTGACTTTTGGTAACTCCTAAATGGAATGCTTCATACCTCTTTTCTAGGTACCGTCCCCAGCATCAGAACCCGAAGAAGAAAATGATCCTGATGGTCCCTGTGCTTTCAGGAGGCGGGCAGGATGCCAGTATTATGCTGTAAGAACTATATTTTTTGTGGTGTTTTGGGAACTGGAATTAACAGATAACTCATGTCAAGATGACTTCAGTTCAATTCAGTTGCTCAGTCATGTTCAACTCCTTGCGACCCCCATGGTCTGCAGCACGCAGTCCATCACCAATTCCAGGAGATTACTCAAACTCATCCATCAAGTCACTGATGCCATCAAACCATTTCATTCTCTGTTGTCCACTTCTCCTGCCTTCAATCTTTCCCAGCATCAGGGTGTTTTCAGAAGAGTCAGTTCTTCACATCAGGTGACCTAATATTGGAGTTTCAGCCTCAGCATCAGTCCTTCTAATGAATATTCAGGACTGATTTCCTTTAGCATGGACTGGTTGGATCTCCTTGAAGTTCAAGGGACTCTCAAGAGTCTTCTCCACACCACAGTTCATCAGTGCTTTAGCGCTCAGCTTTCTTTATAGTCCAACTCTCACATCCATACATGACTACTGGAAAACCCATAGCTTTGACTAGATGGACCTTCATTGACAAAGTAATGTCTCTGCTTTTCAATATGCTATCTAAGTTGGTCATAACTTGTGTTCCAGGGAGCAAGGGTTTTTTAATTTCATGACTGCAGTCACCATCTGCAGTGAGTTTGAAGCCCCCCAAAATAAAGCCTCTCACTTTTTCCATTGTTTCCCCTTCTATTTGCCATGAAGTGGTGGGACCAGATGCCATGATCTTAGTTTTCTGAAAGTTGAGTTTTAAGCCAACTTCTTCACTCTCCTCTTTCACTTTCAGCAAGAGGCTCTTTAATTCCTCACTTTCTGCCATAAGGGTGGTGTCAAGTGCATATCTGAGGTTATTGATATTTCTCCCGGCAATCTTGATTCCAGCTTGTGCTTCATCTAGCCCAGAGTTTCTCATGATGTAATCTGCATATAAGTTTAATAAGCAGGGTGACAATATACAGCCTTGTCGTACTCCTTTCCCAGTGTGGAACCAGTCTGTTGTTCCATGTCCTGTTTTAACTGTTGTTTCTTGACCTGCATACAGATTTCTCAGGAAGAAGGTCAGGTGGTCTGGTATTCCCATCTCTTTTAAGAATTTTCCATAGCTTGTTGTGTTCCACACAATCAAAGGCTTTGGCTTAGTCAATAAAGCAAAGGTAGATGTTTTTCTGGAACTCACTTACCTTTTTTGATGACCCATTGGATGTTGGCAATTTTTTCTCTGGTTCCTCTGCCTTTTCTAAATCCAGCTTGAACATCTGGATATTCACAGTTCATTTACTGTTGAAGCCTGGCTTGGAAAATTTTGAGCATTACCTGCTAGCATGTGAAGTAAGTGCAATTGTGCTGTAGTTTGAACATTCTTTGGCATTGCCTTTTTTTAGGATTGGAATGAAAACTGACCTTTTCCAGTCCTGTGGTCACTGCTGAGTTTTCTAAATTTTCTGGCATATTAAGTGCAGCACTTTCACAGCATCATCTTTTAGGATTTGAAATATCTCACCTGGAATTCCATCACCTCCACTAGCTTTGTAATGATGCTTCCTAAGGCCCACTTGACTTCACATGCCAGGATGTCTGGCTCTAGGAGAGGGATCACACCCATCATGGTTATCTGGGTCATTAAGATCTTTTTTTGTGCATTTCTGTGTATTCTTCCCACCTCTTCTTAATATCTTCTGCTTCTGTCAGGTCCATACCATTTCTGTCCTTTATGGTGCCCATCTTTGCATGAAATGTTCCCTTGGTATCTCTAACTTTCTCGAAGAGATCTCCAGTCTTTCCCATTTTATTGTTTTTCTCTTATTTCTTTGTATTGATCATTGAGGAAGTCTTTCTTATCTCTCCTTACTATTCTTTGGAACTCTGCATTCAGATGGGTATATCTTTCCTTTTCTCCTTTGCGTTTAGCTTTCTTTTTTTCTCAGTTATTTGTAAGGCCTCCTCAGACAACCGTTTTGCCTTTCTGCATTTCTTTTTCTTAGGGATGGTCTTGATCACTGCCTCCTGTACAGTGTCACGAACCTCTGTCCATAGTTCTTCAGGCACTCTGTCTAACAGATCTAATCCCTTGAATCTGTTTGTCACTTCCAATGTATAATTGTAAGGGATTTGATTTATGTCATACATGAACAGTCTAGTGGTTTTCCCTACTTTCTTCAATTTAAGTCTGAATTGTGCAATAAGGAGTTCATGATCTGAGCCACAGTCAGCTCCTGGTCATTACTTTGCCAACAAAGGTCCATCTAGTCAAAGCTACGGTTTTTCCAGTAGTCATGTATAGATGTGAGAGTTGGACTATAAAGAAAGCTGAGCACCGAAGCAGTGATGCTTTCGAACTTTCGTGAGGAAAAGACTCTTGAGAGTTCGTTGAACTTCAAGATGATCCAGCCAGTCCATGCTAAAGGAAATCAGTCCTGAATATTCATTGGAAGGATTGATGCTGAGGCTGAAATTCCAATACTTTAGCCACCTGATGTGAAGAATTGACTCATTGGGAAAGACCCTGATGCTGGGGAAGATTGAAGGTGGGAGGAGAAGGGAACATCAGAGGACACGCTGGTTGGATGGTATCACTGACTTGATGGACATGAGTTTGAGCAGGCTCTGGGAGTTGGTGATGGACAGGGAGGCCTGCTGTGCTGCAGTCCATGGAGTCGCAAAGAGTCGGACACAACTGAGCAACTCAGTTGAACTGAACTGAGGAAATGGAAAGCTAAGAAATGCACTGTATGTCATTAAAAATAAAGAGAGGAAGTATGAATTTAATCTGTGCTTGCTTTCTTTTTTTTTTCTTTTTTAAATTATGAAAGTATGATAACACATTTACAGAATATGTGGAAAATACAGAACAAAGTTGCATATAGCTCCACCATTTATTACAATTCTTTTTTTAAGTAGATAAATTAGGATTTTTAGTTGAATTTCAATACTGAACTCTCAAAAATTAATGGAATGAATATACAGAAAAGTAGAAGCATATAGTAGACCTGAAAAGCACCATGCACCAATTCAACATAATTGAGATTTATACGGTTTTCACACAACAGTAGGATACAAATTCTATTCAGGTTTTCATTGAGTACAAACTGGGTGACACTAGAACATATTCAGGTACCTAAAATAAGGTCACGCATGCTTTCTTGAAGTGCAATTTTTGAAAATTTTATTGAAATCCCTGTAATATATCTGAGTAGCAAGTTTATAAATTACTAAATTCATTATCTCTAGAGTCGCTTAGAGTTGGACACTACTGAGCAACTGAACAGCAACTCCTACATAAATGTTAAAAGCCACATTGTTCTTTAGCGATATATTTCTTTTAAAATATAATATATCTTAAATGTATTGATAGTCATAAAAATTTAGTTTAAGTTATTTTGATGAGTGAACTTCTGTATCAGTTTTATAGAATTTTACCTAGTTAACATTTAAATCCCAATTTTAAAGTTTTATATCTAAATTTTAATTCTTCTGCTAATACTGTAGTTACTTTCTTTTTATCATGATTTAACTTTTCTTCATTTCAGAATTATTCTATGAGTTTTAATTTTTTTTCCTTTCTGTACAGCCTCGTTTGGACCAAACTAACCGTTCATTTGGAAATTCAGAATTGGCAGATTTGGATAAGTTAAGATACAGGCATTGTCTTACAACACTCACAGTCCCAAGACGATGTATAGGATTTGCAAGAAGGCGAATTGGCAGAGGTGGAAGGTAAACTGTTCGTTTTGACGTGCTATTTGTTTCCAAGATGGAAGGTACGGTATCAAGAAAATGTTTTTAAGTTCTTCTAGGTAATATTTGGCTTTATATTGCTTTTCAGGGTCATAATGGACCGGATAGCCACAGAACATGACCCAGTCCTGAAACAGATAGACCCTGAAATGCTGAATGGTTTTTCAAGCGCTTCCCAAACTATAGACTTTTCTTCTAATTTCTCTCGGACCAATGCTTCCAATAAACATTGTGAAAATAGACTGTCCCTATCTGAAATATTAAGCAATATCAGATCATGTCGACTACAGTGTTTCCAGCCAAGGCTACTAAATTTACAGGACAGTGATAGTGAAGAATGTACCTCAAGAAAACCAGGGCAGACTGTGAACAATAAAAGAGTTTCTGCAGCATCTGTAGCTTTATTGAACACCAGCAAGAATGGCATATCAGGTAAGTTGCTACTTGTTAAAAGTATATCCTCTTCTCTTCTTAATTTTTCATTATCCACTAGATAGACTTTCATGATGAATTTTGAAGGTTTATTTTCATGATCCTACTGAGGAAAGGAATTTTAGCTTAACCTACATTTTTTTTTCCCCAGTGTAAGAAACTAAACTCTATTATTGTGGTTTGCATTTTAACCAAAAGTTCCTACCTAATACCTGTAAAACCACTCACTTTGAATGTGCCTGGTATGGTGAGTGTGTAGGAAGAATGTGTAGAGAATTCTCTCTGGGCAGAGTGATTATTAGCTGCTATCAGATCATCATAGCACAAAAGTGTTTTTGTTATAGAAAGCTTAACACACTAACCTGACAGGCTCCTCTGTCCATGGAATTCTCCAGGCAAGAATACTGGAGTGGGTTACCATTCCCTTCTCCAGGGGATCTTCTCGACCCAGGGATCAAACCCAGGTCTCACGCATTGTAAGCAGATTCTTTACCCTCTGAGCCACTAGGGAAGCCTCTTTCCCTTTCACTTTCACTTATTGTAGTAACTTTGCTTGAATGTAAGCACTGCCCCTCGGAAATGCCATTAAAAAGCTTTCCTTCTGAAAAATGTAGTTTTGGTCTAATAATATCTAATTGAGATCAAGAAGCATTTTCCATTTTAAGAAACATTGTACTAAAATTAATATACCTCGGCATTGTAAATAATGTGTAACATCTACAGACTCTAAGATGTAATTTTGATTTGTTTTCTTCTGTGGATAGTCTTCTCTTTATCACATATATATAAGTGTATAATTTGTAAATGTCTTTATAATGTATAAATTGCAAAAAATGCGTGGTATCCAAAGGCAAAGCTGTATGTGGCTTGACTTAAACTGTTGATATCCTTTCTTTCTGTAAAATGTATTTATTTCTAAATTATTTCCTGGACAGTATATTTTAGTATATAAAATTGATGTGTTACGCTTCTTCAAAATGATTTTAAATCATTTTAAGTTGAAATTTTGTCTCAATGACTGAATCATTTTTAATTACTGAGCTGTTTATTTTCAAACTTTATACTTAGACATTTGTCTATTTAAAGGTTGTTACGGAAAATTGGATTTGTTTGAATGATTGGAAGTTGGCATATCATTTCTCCAAATTAGTTGGTTAATTTTCTCCCAAACGAATTTAGGTAAGGAAAATGGTATCCCATTATATAAAGTTCATGAGTCTGAAATTTATTGACCTTTTGAAGCTGAAATGGATTAATACGTAATATGACTTTAGACAGCAGGATTCTTTAAAGTGTAAAAATAGTAAGAGCCAGACATCCTGGAATGTGAAGTCAAGTGGGCCTTAGGAAGCATCAGTACGAACAAAACTAGTGGAGGTAATGGAATTCCAGGTGAGCTATTTCAAATCCTAAAGATGATGCTGTGAAAGTGCTGCACTCAATATGTCAGCAAATATGGAAAACTCAGCAGTGCCCACGGGACTGGAAAAGGTCAATTTTCATTCCAATCCCAAAGCAAGGCAATGCCAAAGAATGTTCAAACTACCTCACAATTGCCCTCATCTCACACACTAATAAAGTAATGCTCAAAATTCTCCAGGCCAGTTCAACAGTATGTGAACTGTGAACTTCCAGCTGTTCAAGCTGGTTTTAGAAAAGGCAGAGGAACCAGAGATCAAATTGCCAACATCAGCTGGATCATCAAAAATGCAAGAGAGTTCCAGAAAAACATCTATTTCTGCTTTATTGACTATGCCAAAGCCTTTGACTGTGTGGATCACAATAAACTGTGGAAAATTCTGAAAGAGATAGGAATACCAGACCACCTGACCTGCCTCTTGAGAAACCTGTATGCAGGTCAGGAAGCAACAGTTAGAACTGGACATGGAACAACAGACTGGTTCCAAATAGGAAAAGGAATACATCAAGGCTGTATATTGTCAGCCTGCTTATTTAACTTATATGCAGAGTACATCATGAGAAACACGGGGCTGGATGAAGCACAAGCTGGAATCAAGATTGCCGGGAGAAATATCAATAACCTCAGATATCCTGATGACACCACCCTTATGGCAGAAAGTTAAGAACTAAAGAGCCTCTTGATGAAAGAGGAGAGTAAAAAAGTTGGCTTAAAGCTCAACATTATGAAAACTTAAGATCATGGCATCCGGTCCCATCATTTCACGGCAAATAGAAGGGGAAAGAGTGGAAACCAGCAGACTTTATTTTTGGGGGCTCCAAAATCACTGCGAATGGTGACCGCAGCCATGAAATTAAAAGACACTTATTCCTTGGAAGGAAAGTTATGACCAACCTAGACAGCATGTTAAAAAGCAGAGACATTACTTTGCCAACAAAGGTCCATCTAGTCAAGGCTATGGTTTTTCCAGTAGTCACGTATGGTTGTGAGAGTTGGCTATCAAGAAAACTGAGCACCAAAGAATTGATCCTTTTGAACTGTGGTATTGGTGAAGACTCTTGAGAGTCCCTTGGACTGCAAGGAGATCCAACCAGTCCATCCTAAAAGAGATCAGTCCTGTGTGTTCATTGGAAGGACTGATGTTGAAGCTGAAAACTCCAATACTTTGTCCACCTGATGCAAAGAACTGACTCATCTGAAAAGACCCTGATGCTGGGAAAGATTGAAGGTGGGAGGAGAAGGGGATGACAGAGGATGAGATGGCTGGATGACATCACTGACTCAATGGACATGAGTTTGGGTAAACTCCAGATTTTGGTGATGGACAGGGAGGCCTGGCATGCTGCAGTCATGGGGTTGCAAAGAGTCAGACACGACTGAGCGACTGAACTGAACTGACGAATATTAGGTTACATCCTTCTTCAGCCAACTCTAAGACATTATTCAAATTATATATCTGAAACTCCTGTACCAAAAGTTACTCAACAATAATTTTGCCAGAAAGAGAGTTTAAAAACATATCAACCATAGCATTTATAACTAGATTTGACCATAGTTTGAATTTTTTCTCTACGAATGAATACCATAACAAAAGATTGATTTTAAATGTTCCTCCTCAACTTGAATATGGCCACACATTTGCAGCTTTCTACTCTACTTTCCTGAAACACTTCCGATCTATTTGACTTGACTCTTCCAGAAAATGTATATGTTTCTTGTTACTGTATCATCACTACTCAGCATGTATGGATTCAGAATGTAATTAGTCCATACAGTCAGCTCTAGAATTTTATGACACTACCATGTATCAGTGTAAAGTAAGCATTTGAATATTATTTTAGGCTTGCATACACTTCTCAGGGAATTTAAATCACATATATGTGATGCTATTATCATAGATAATAAAATTATTTCTATTTTTACCTTTCCCCTGTCATCAGAAAAAAATAGTGGTTTTGGTCTATGCCATTTTTCCTTTCTTATGTTTATGTTTTTTATGTAATGGTATTGTGTCTCAACTTAGTACCATTCCATTATTTGTTATTAAAAGAATTTTGTTCATGTTTTTTCTCTGCTAACTATGACCCTCTAAGGTCATTGAAGTCACAAGGTGGTTTGTTTTTAACAAATTTCTTTTGTTTCAAAGTATTAGGCATCGTATATAAATTCATAATGAAATGTATTTTTAACACCAGTTGTGTAAACAACTGAAAAGCTGTAGCAGTTATTTGTTTGTTTGGGCCACCTCACGGGGCCTGCAGGATCTTATTTTCTCAACAAGGAATCAAACCTGGGCTCACGGCAGTGAAAGTGTAGAATCCTAGCTATTGGACCACCAGGGAATTTGCCCATGGCAGTTTTAAGTATGCCTCTTACCAGTTATATTCATTACATAGTTTCTCCATTCTGGATAGATCACTTAAATTGGATTCAGTTACAGTTCAGTAAATATTGATAGAAATTCCTTTTCTACCTAAAAGGAATTTAAGGAATTTCTTAAAGTTTACATTTTTATATGTGATGTGCTTAGTCAGTCATGTCTGACTCTTTGTGACCCCATGAACAGTAGCCCACCAGGCTCCTCTGTCCATGGGATTCTCCAGGCAAGAATACTGGAGTGGGTTGCCATTTCCTTCTCCATTTGATGGACATATGCAAAAGAATTGAATCCTCATACATTTGGTTTCTTTTAATCGGTGTGTCTGTAACACTTGTGCTTTCTGCTTGTTAGTGGACTTGGTCAGGAGAACGTGCGTGTCTTTAAGAGTAACAGGACTGATACAGAACCATGTTTTTACTTGGCAGAGAGTATCAGATACTGAATTTTCTGTTCCACAGCTGGGAAATTCACAGCAAATAAAGGGTTTGGTCAGAAATAGAAACCTCATACACCTGACACTTGTAGTATTTATTTCTATCACAAGTTCTTAGTTCTTAAACAACAACCTTGAACTTGAGAGCCATTTACAGAAAATTTTCTTACTTTTATGTTGTTAATAACCCAGTTAATGTTTTTCAAGTCATAGTTGCTGTGTCCTGAATGTATTCTAATTATTATTTTCGGTACCATACTAAATGGACTTAAAGGGAAACAAATAGAATTGTGTGTCCTAGGTACTAGTAAGAACTAAAACTGAAGGCTTCATTTAGTTAATTATTAAATAAAAGTATGTTATCTTAATTGAAAGCCTATTCTCAAAGAATAGGAAAGGAAAGATGGATGTGCTAAATAAAGAAAGTGGATAACCAAGGAAAATTATTTTTAATACATAATTATTTAGGATCTAACATATGCAAGCCACTGTGTTAAGTGTTTGGAAGTTGCAGAATTTTAGGAGACAATAATCCTTACCTTCAGGGAGCTTATGATAAGCAAATATATTATTTAAATAAATAGATGATAAAGTTTTCAGTCATTTGAAACTGCAGTATTTATTCTTTTGAGATACTATTCTTAAATCCCAACCTTAAGAAAATATATTTCACATCTAAAAGTAGTATTGCTTGTTCAGACTCAAAGGGCAATTTATGTTTAATCTTGGGTTAGACTAGTGCATGGTTGCATTGTCTTCTCAATCTTTCTGAAAATGGTATAAAATGTTTGCAAGCATAAAAGTTTTTAAAAAGGAAAACTATGTTTTAACACTCACTGAGGTACTCACAAGAACTTATTTTTTAAGTTAAAGTCACTTCCAAAGGTGAGAAATGGATTTAGACTTCAGGAGTTTGAAAGATTTTAGTTTGACTGCTAAAGGAAATCATACTGAAATTTCAATTATAACTGTTAGCTTGGGTTTCAGAAGTTTAAATGGATCTTTAGTCTGCTTTATCTTCACATTTCATTTGTTCCTCATTCCCCACCCCTTTCACCCTCTCTCTTCCTGTCTCACCTCTCATCTTCACCCTGGTTAGTATCCCCACAGTTTTGCAGTTTTCTCATTAGTTACATTAGAGGATGTGAATAGTCCTGGATTATATTGTTGGCTTTTGTAGATCAGAAGATTTGTCCTTAGAGTAGGTCCAGTGGTTTTTTGTCAACTTTACCTGGTTGCTTGCTATTACCTAGAAGGATTAAAATAGGATCTCCTCCTCCTCCTCCATGTAACCCCAGATCCAGCTTTTAAAGCAAACAGACATTGCATATAATCAGCATTGCTTCAACAAGGTATGTATTAAAACGTATTATAACAGACCTACCTGGTAGATGATGAAGTGCCAAATAATCATTTTGACTTTTAGATTATTTTTACTATCACATTAGATGTTCTTCATTAAGCTGCAAAAACTTGGTCTAGGCTAGTATTCTAAAATATTCATAGCTTCCCAAGAATCACTTTATCCTAATTTTAGAAGAACACTGCATTAAAAGTTAAAAGGTTATTTTTTCAAAGGTAGCAGATACAAGCACAAAAATCATGTTTATACTCAGTTGTGGGGTGGTCATCTAGAAAATCCAGAATGTATTGCTATTCAGTGTTTCTTTTTATTAGTTCATCAATGAAACAACAGTGAAAAGTTGACAAATACTTGTAAAGATTTCACACATACTCAAGAATGTTTTCTCTGGGCCCAAGTTCAAAAAGCAGTGATGTAAAGCTTTATCGATACACCAGTGTAAAATCTAGTGGAGATACCTAGAGTATGTTTGTGTTGGAGCACTGTCAAATTATGAGAGGGAAAGGTGATAAGGGATCAGGCTAGCAGAGCACCTTGTAGGAACCACATGACTGAAAGATAAAGAACAAAATGAGGGATGCCTGCAATTTTTGAAAACAGAATCAACAGAGTATTCTGTGAAAAGCTACATGGATTCATCTGAGGAATGAAAGCAGACTGATAAACCCAAGGCAGGTAGAAAGACAGCCAGAAAGGTTAGAGGCTTTAGTAAAAAAACAGACTGTCAGTTATATGCTTAAAATATTAGAAATGCAAGTATGTTACTAATATACAGAATGACAATTTGCATATGTCAAAGGGAAAATTCTATAATATGTTACCCAGGGAGATTTGCAAGACCTCTTAGGGAAGGGAACATTTCCTGCCTTTTGCCTTCAAAAAACAATCAGATTGTAGTTACTTTTTTAAAAAATTTATTTATTTTTAATTGAAGGCTAATTGCTTTACAGTATTGCATTGGTTTCTGCCAAACATCAACATGGATCAGTCATAGGTTTACCCATGTTGCTTCCCACTTGAACATCCCTCCCACCTGCCTCCCCATCTCACCCTTCTAGGTTGTTACTGAGCCCTGGTTTGAGTTCCCCGAGTCATACAACAAATTCCCATTGGCTGTCAATTTTACGTATGGTAGTATATGTTTCCATGTTACTCTCTGCATCCTTCCCATCCTCTCTTTCCCCTGCCAGCTGTGTCCATGAGTCTGTTCTCAGTGTCTGTGTCTCCACTGCTGCTCTGAAAATAGGTTCATCAGTACCATCTTTGTAGATTCCATATATATGTGTTAGTATACGATAATTGTTTTTCTCTTTCTGACTTACTTCACTCTGTATAATAGGCTCTTGGTTCATCCACCTCATTAGGACTGACTCAAATGTGTTCCTTTTTATGGCTGAGTAATATTCCGTTGTATATATGTACCGCAGCTTTTTTATCCATTCATCTGTTGATGGACATCTAAGTTGCTTCCATGTCCTAGCTATTATAAATAGAGCTGCAATGAACATTGGGTTACATGTGTCTTTCCTCAGGGTATATGCCTTGTAATGAGATTGCTGGGTGATATGGTGGTTTTACTCCTAGTTTTTTAAAGAAATCTCTGTACTGTTTTGCATAGTAACTGTATCAATTTACAAGATTGTCAGTTACTTTTAAACTGACAGGACTTGGACATGTTGGATAGGGTAGATTTATGACCAGCATGAAATTTACTTTTAAGCTAGCAACTTTTGATAGCAACTAGTAGAAAGAACTTGACCCTAAGCAAGAGAAACAGATATGGTTTCTTTTCTCATAGATTCCCACTTCTTTATGTCACTACCACCATTCCAAACTTGGGCCCCCATGCTATGTCTCATTCCTAAAGAGTTATCTTCACACTGTAAGTGTGACATTTTCCTGGTGTATTTTAATGCTTATCTCTTGATAACTCAAAGTCACTACAAGAAATAAATTTCTTATGGAAAAATAATAAAGGAAAAATAATCAGTGGAGATGCTTTCCTTTTGCTCAGTACTATGACTGTGCCATTAAAACAGTACTACATTTCTTACCACTTTCATTCATCTTTACGAAATGAAAGAGGTCAGTTAGGGAGGGGGTTCTGTATGTGTTCCAATTCTGTGTCATGATTGCTGTTTTTGTCTGAAGAGTGTTTAATGCTCTAGAAAATTCTGAATGGGAAACATAAGCATTTTTCAAGCACAAAACACCTTATTGTATTTAAAAACAACAACAAACTGGATGTTAAGAATGAATCTAACATGCTGAATTTGAGGTAAAAAGGAAGAAGAAAAAAATGAATTTAATATTTTAAGCATATCCATATTTTTGAATTAAGTTTTACCATCAGTGGTTTTCAACCAGTAGCAGAATCAGGAATGAGAATTTCGGTATCAAAGCCAGCCTGAGTTTTTAAGAAGTTGGGCACACTTGTCCGTTAATTTGAGTGATTTCAGTGAAGTCTTGGTTGGGATTTTATGCATTTTCTATGATGAAAAGGATGGAGTTCTTGAACAAATTAATGGCTTCAACAAGTCAGGGCGGTAAGTAGACATATCCCTGCCCAAACCAGGAAATTTTATTAGCATCCCTTTTTGATATCTACATAAATGATCATCTTTTCATAAGAACAACTAGAATACCTCTAGTTGGCAATGTTTTGTTAGTTAGTAACTACTAACCAAAACTAATTTTGTTGCTAAAAGAATACAATTTGTTCTTTCTAGTAATTTTTATATATATATATATATATTTTTTTTTTGATTAGTAAGATTTTATGATTATCTGACTTAAAAGATTTTGAAAAATGAAAAAATTCTCATTATCCTCATTTCTTTCTGAATTTTTAAATAGCTGCTAAAAGTGTATCCTGTTTGGTTTTATTCCTCACTTAAAATTCAGTGCTATGGATTTCTCACCTTTTCATCACAACATAAACCTAAGCTCTGGACAAACATCAGGCTGAATTTGAGAGTAGAGTATACTAACACTAGATTACAAGTCCACTTTTTCTGGATTGGTACACTGGTTTATACACATAAGACTGAAAGAGATTTATTTGGACTTAAGGTTTTCCTTCCTGCCTTTGTATCTAATAAACTATTTTTAATCTCTTTCCCAAGGTTCTCATAGAGCTGGAAATTAATGAACACTTCACATTTTCATTTGATTTTGAAGATTTTAAATTTAGAATTTAAGTTATTATTTTTTATTTAAAAATAGAATACTTGCAGTGAACTTAACATGTGCAAAGAAGGACATTTGATTTTGTTGGTAATTCAGTAAGATAACTAATGTGTACTTCAAAAATACAGGTAATAGTGAAATTTTAGAATGAGCACTATCCTAGGCCCATCTTCTAAAAATAAAATTGCTGTCTATCTAAGAACTGTTTCTCCATGACAGTCCAGTACTAATTCTAATGATAACATTGTGTAACAGAAATGAAGGCCTATCTAAAGCTTTGTCCATCTCTGGGGCTTAATTCCTTCTTAGAAAATAAGCTGTATTTTGCACAACTTGTTATGTCTAATTTGCCATCGTGTGTGTGTGTGTGTGTGTGTGTGTGTACATATATATAAAATTTCCCATTTGTGATTCTGCTAAATGGAAAACTTTGGTGGGGATTTCTCGTTAAGTAACATTAGCTGAAGGTATAGTCTCCTATCTAAACTCCTTCAAGTCATATTGATTAAGTTAGCTAAATTACTTTTAAAGGTTGACTTATATTAGTAGAGAATTCTTTATGTGTATCTTTTCTTCCCAACTACATTGTAGGACTTTATAGCAGGGACCTTCTTTTAAATTTATTTTTTTTCTCTGTATGCATTCTTAACTCTTAATTCAGCACTTTTCATCATAGATAGTAAATACTTGGTGATTGAGTGAAATAGCTAGGAGAAAGGAAAGAAAACAATAAAGAAAAATAGAGTAAAATGGCTCTGGTAGTACATGTATTCTGATGTGATTTAAATGTTTTGTGGCTCTAATAATATACTGACTTCTATGGAGATAGCTCTGTGTCCTCTGAAATAAGTTTATCAGTGATGTACTTAAATATCAGTGAGTGAAAGTTTGTTTACATTTCTTTGGGAAAAGTGTTTCTTATTATAACTTGATAACTTTTTTTAAAGTAATTTTTTAAATAAAAGTTTTAAATGTCTTATTTTTGACATTTAGTAACTTAACACAGTTGGTAATAGCATAATTGATTACATCTGAGGATGCAGTGTATCTTTGATTTTCTAACATATTTCTAGTCCATGTTTTTATAGATAGTACTTACTTCAGGCATCTATTGGCTTAACATGTGGTTTAAGTCTCAATAAATGGAAGAATCCTCAAATTAGAGCTGTATTATACAGTAAAAACTACAAATAGCAACTTTTTAAACGTATTATTAGAAGGTCCTAGATATTAGTATAAGCTACTTTGGCTGAAGGGTGTATCATTTTTACCCTGTTGTTCGTGGCTGATGTATAATATATATTGTGATTTGAAATTGCTTTTCATCTTAATTGTGGAGTAGCTTCAGATTGTATTCTACTTGTTAAAAGTACTTTAAAACATGCATATTTCTAAAATCAATGTCCTTTGCCAGTGTCAGGGGGCATCACGGAAGAGCAGTTTCAGACTCATCAACAGCAGTTAGTTCAAATGCAAAGGCAGCAGCTTGCTCAGCTTCAGCAGAAACAGCAATCTCAGCATTCCTCGCAACAGACACATCCAAAAGCACAGGTAAAGCTGTCTTTGAATCATGGTTATGTCTGTTCTTTCATAATTATGTCATTTAAAAAAAATTTTAGTCAAGTCACAGCGGATAACCTTGTTATTGCTACTCTTGGTTTTGAAGATCAAACCTGTGTCTTTTACAGTTAATTTACCTAATTTTAAGTGACAAGTTTCTGTTTCATGAGAGGAGCACTAGAGCCAAAGATAGTATTTTTAATTTAGGAAAGAAATTGCTACATATTTTTAGAAAGTTCACTAAGAATTCATAGAATTAATTATATACTCTTAGAACCATCATGCTCATCCCTACTCCCCCCAAAATGTTCTTTCCAAGGATATGACCATCCCAACCCCTTCCTAAGCTGTGTATTGTGCCATTTGAATATGCCCCATAAGCTGGGAGATAATTGGCTTGTGTAATAAATCCAGACAATGTAGTCCTTTGTCCATTTGAAACTCATTTCCCTGAAGAAAAAAAAATTGCCCCTAGATGAAGTTTTCCTTAGGCACAGTTAAATGACTGACAGTAGAGACAAGACTGTATAAATAAAACACCTAGTAACAACATAATTGTGAAAGAAAGAAGCCCTGCCAGCACCTTGAGATGAACCTTTGAGACTCATTTTGGACTTCTGGCCTCCAGAACTGTATGAGAATAAATTTCTGTTGTTTAAACCCTGACCTAGTTTTATACAGAATCAAAAGGAACATGACCATTAAACTTGCCTTTGTTTGCCTTTTATGAATCTCAGGTAATTTCAGCCTACTGAAAAGTTAGGCTAAGATACATTTTTACATTGGGACCAAAATGGCTGTCAGTCATCTCTGTCATTTCATTTTGCCAACAGTATCTAGATCGTCAAGTATTTTTAAAAATTTATTTATTTATTTTAAATGAAACAAAGATGAATCTTTTTAATGATGAAAGGTACAATTCACAGAGAAGATAGACATCATAAACCATTAGACACTTTAACAACAAATAAAGATATATAAAGCAAAAATCAGAAGAGATATAAGGGAAAAAGATATATAATCATAGACATGTTAACGATTGTCAAGTATTTTTAAAGGCTTGGAAAAATGAATAGGACATAAAGATTTGGATTGTTTATTACCCTAGCTCTTTCTCATAAATAGTTGCTTCCCAGTTTTTAGTAACTTTCTTATTTCACAGATGAAAATAGTCTGTGAAGTCCTAGATCTCTTAACATAAACACTTGTAACTGTTCAGAATGAAAAAGGCAACAGCTTCTTGGGTTTTCTCACTTCTTTACGTGTTTGTGAACTCACATCTGAAAAGTTGAGAGTTTAACTTTGTTTGCTTTGTAGGGCTCAAGCACCTCTGACTGTATGTCTAAAACACTTGACTCAGCCAGCGCCCATTTTGCTGCATCTGCAGTGGTCAGTGCACCTGTTCCAAGTCGCAGTGAGGCAGCCAAGGAACAGAACACTGGCCACAACAACATAAACGGTGTTGTCCAGCCTTCAGGTAAGCCTGTCGTTTCAGGTGATACTTACTAGCTCATAGTTGCAACTCAGTGATTTGAGATATGGTTCTTGATTTTCAAATCCAGAGGGGAAACATTGTACAAGAAATCAGTTAGGACTCCATAATTTCTATGGCTATGTGTGGTGGAATAGCTTGATGTTTCTAAAAGTCACAGCAAGCCTGCTCCCTGTGTCCTCCCATGCCCAGTTGACACCTACCTGTGTAACAGTCCACCCTGCCTAGTTTTCTACGTACTATCATTTGCCTCACATCAAGCTAATTGCTAACCATCACTGTTGAGTCATTTGTGCATTTATAAAAAGGAGAACTATGTTAATAGTCCAGATGGTCTGTCAGTAAGCTGGAAATTGGATTTACCTTCTCAGTCTTACACACTCACAGGCCTGCTTTCTGTGACTCCTCCTTGTGAAATACAGTGTTGCTGTGAAACTATTTCTCCTTCATACTACCCTGAGTCCTCAAAGATTTACTCTTCATGTCAGCCTTTAACCTGCTCAGACCCTCGGGTTTTCCACTTGCTGTTCCATGATTCTATGTTCTATGATTGTGATTGCCCTTCCTTACTGATGTTCTTGCCTGTGTAAATTGTAATAGAAGTCCAGTTTTCATCTCCACCTGCCCTCAGCCTCCAAGAGGGCCTCTCTGTCCTGTTATAGAGTTTCCATATATGAAGGAACAGAATACTTTGCAAAACTGTTTTATGCAGGCTAGTAGAAAGAGGGTATCTTTGGGGTTGTAAAGGTGAATATGTTGTTATGGATTAGAAACTCTCTTCGGACATTTAATTAGATCACCAATGTTTGCATTTCTTTTTATTTTTAAACTCCTAATCTTTTAAAGAGTTTAATTAATGTCTCATGAGGTGAATTGAACAAATTTTTTTTTTCTTCTCCTTCAGGAACCTCTAAAACATTATACTCCACCAATATGGCTTTATCATCCAGCCCAGGGATTTCAGCTGTACAACTTGTAAGGACAGTTGGCCACACCACTACAAACCACTTAATCCCAGCATTGTGCACAAGCAGCCCTCAGACACTTCCCATGAACAATTCCTGCCTGACAAACGCAGTGCACCTCAATAACGTCAGTGTTGTTTCTCCAGTCAATGTGCATATCAACACACGGACTTCAGCACCGTCGCCAACAGCCTTAAAACTTGCCACAGTTGCTGCCAGTATGGACAGAGTGCCAAAGGTTACTCCTAGCAGTGCCATCAGCAGCATAGCCAGGTGTGTGTGCCTGTGTGTGTGTGTGTATTTCAAGCATCATTCTGTCTCTTTCTGCTGGCTCAGATCCTATGGGAGGAAAAGACTTCCTTGTTTTTCTTTTACTGCTCAAGCCGTAGATACTTGTCAACTGATTGACTTGCTTTTCAACAGATATTGAGTATCTGCTTAGTCTAAAGCTGTGTGACTTAGATCATTTGTTTAAGGTCCCTAGTAGAATGTTTAAATGCCAATCAGAACTGTTATTTAAAAAAAAGGGGGAGGATAGTCCACATCAACTTGGGAACCTTAAACTGAAAAAATACATCAGCTATTTTAGAAGCTTGAGTTACTCTTATATTTCTTCTTGGTAGTTTAGGCAGTCTAGCAGGCTAGAGTTATTGTTAGCTTTCAGAGCTTTAGTTTTCAAATCAAATTTGTATTTTTTTTAACATTATACCCAAAGGGAAAGTAAATTATTCTGTGTATATTTCAGAAGTGAGAATATCCTGGAATTAACTAAATCTATGATAACGTATTTCAGATTGTTTTTTTCTTTCTATGACACTAATGCATGCAAACAGTGAATCAAAAAAATTGATCTGCATGGATTAGTAACTACATGACCATAAACCTGTAAAACTGTAGTGGAAAGTAATTTAAGCAATATTGTGCTCCTAATGATTATTATTTATGAGCATCATATGCTCTGTCTATTGTAAAAAGCTTGAATTGTCCTGTGATACGTTTCATAAGTAATTTATCATTGACTGCTACTGAAATACTGTGTTAAGTTGCTATTTTTCCTAAGTAAATAATTATAATCAAGTTCATAAATTTCTTAACTGAAGAAAACCTTTCCTCATTCTTGTATGGAAATTGTAAAAATGGGAAATGTTCTTGTGCAGTATGTTTAGTTGTAATTATATAAAACGCATCTGTAACTACTAAATGATAAACATCATATTCTAGAGAGTATTAATGTTTATTTTACTCTTTGCCTTATTATAGAGAGAACCATGAACCAGAAAGATTGGGTTTAAATGGAATAGCAGAGACAACAGTAGCTATGGAAGTGACATAACCTAAAACATGTGGCTTTGACCTGTGCTGATGGTGTGCAGTCATTCATATTCCAGCTGAATGCAAAAGGCGAAACTCTGTGGATCACAGAGCATAACAATGGACCTAAATGGACTATAGTATATCGGATGTTAAATCGATATATGATGTATATTTTGTAAAATTGGGAAAATCACTACCTTGTAAAATAGTTTATTTGTATCATCAATATTATTTCTGTTACTTGAATAGTAGATATTCATCATCATGCTTTTGCACTTGAATTTGCAACTGAATGGATTTTAAAAAATAATTCTTTAATGGGATCATGAGCATGAAATGGGATCCTGCATCACTTGTTTTAACTATTTATTTTGCCATGTTTACATTTTGTATCTTGTAAAAATAAATCCAACTTTGTGTCTAAAAAGTTAAAGATTCATAGCTAGGAAATGAAATTCTTGTAATTTTTTTCTAAAGGAACTGTAAAGTTTTCACTTGGTTCATTTTGTTTCACAATTTGACTAGATGGACTTTTTGGTAAATACTTTAGTGGCATTTCACTGTCAAATATGAAGTTCAAGGCAAAATAGTATTTTCTATTACTGTGCAGGGGAAAGGGATGGATCGATACATGCAAATTTAATGTAGTAACTCACTTTTCCATATATTTTGAATGTATATTTCTATTTATAATACCAGTTTATAAAAAATGATTACACAGAAAAAAAGGACTAGGAAAAATTATGCATCTAGTACATTTAAACTGTGCAGGTATGAAAATTTTTCAAGGATTACATTTTATCCGAAGACTGCATATTTTAACTGGCTTTAAAACTGTAACACACCACATAAAGGATATTTTACCAGGTATGTATTGCATTATATCATTGCAATAATTATTGGAAGTCTAGATATCGAGCCATCCCAGGTGTTGGGAGGGGGGGAGGGTTGTGGCAAGATTGTCTTTTCAATTTTGGAGAGTTTTCCTGTGGCTACAAGGCAAGTAACGGGTTGGAAAAAGTCTGACTGTAAGCGTTGGACACCTTCATAGTGTAGTGTTTTAGTGACTTTTTTTATACGGTTCTTGTATATTAGATACGTGTAGTGGTGTTTCAGAATGTTTGTTTATGCACTAGTTCAGACAACTTTCCCTGTTACTTGTTCTTGATAAGTGAAAACTGCAGGGAAATAAAAATACATATCAAACATGGACATGCTGCATATGTGTTTATTTCACAATGTGCACACAGTATAAATGAAAATTTAAGGGAGATGATAGCACTTAACAGCACTTTTCATTTTCACAGTGCTTTCCAAGCATTAATGAAAAGAACTATAAGAAGCTCATCTGTGGGCACTATTGGGTTTCAGATAATCCAATATAAACTACCTTTGATAGGAAAAAGTTCTTAAAATATTTTGCAGAATGTAAGTAATTTGCAGTGTAACATTCATTGAAATCTCATAAGTGAGCCTCATTTTATAAATAAAAGTTTAGAATTATATTGCAAGGGGGTTTTGTCAAGTAAGTACTGGGAAATATTTTTAATGAATATGATTAAAACCATTTCAACCTACATAATTTTATACTTTACATTTTTATATCTGCAGTCCTGAAAGTTGTAAATTGATATGTCAGTTGAATTAATGGGCCAAGATTTCTGCTGAGAGTGGTTTTTATTCAGGTCCTAAATATGTAAAGCAATTTATAGTCAAAACCATAGGAAAAAATAAATTTAATTTCTTCGTTGGTTGTGACCTGGTAGGATCCATGCTCGTTTCTGCCATACTACCTCTGGAGTTACTCATTGCTGATGATATAAAGAAAATAATTCTGATTTGATATGTAGTTTGACTGTATTCATTCTGCTTTTAGTTGGATGTATCTCGTTGCTATTAAGAACTCAAAACAACTTTAGTGCCAATTTCAGAAAAAAAGTTTTATTTCCATTTTACTGAAGTAAAGCATGAAACGAAGTTGCCTTGTGATATACATGTTATAAATAATATAAAACAAAAACCTGTCTACAGTTTCTGGAGATGTGGCGAATTCAGAATTCATCAAAAGCTGATAACAAGTTTTGTTTTTTAAGTAGAATAGAAAAATAGGCCTTATTTTGATGGGGTTGTAGCTGTTTCACAGGTATCATTTCTGTTACTTGCACATACATTTTTCCAATGATTTTCAAGACTTAAGTGACAGATACTTGTTTTTACATTATCAAGTTGAAGCTTAGTTTATTTATTTTTATTGACTGCGCTAGGTCTTCATTGCAGCATGCAGACTTAGCCCCGTAGTATACGGGATCTTAGTTCCCCAACAAGGAATCAAACCTATGTACCCTGCTTTGGAAGGCGGATTCTCAATCACTGGACCACCAGGGAAGTCCCAAGAATAGTTTATTTTTACACAGGCCCTCCACTGGACAGTACCACCATTTCT
The DNA here is from genome assembly GCF_023699985.2 of Odocoileus virginianus. Taxonomy (NCBI): domain Eukaryota; kingdom Metazoa; phylum Chordata; class Mammalia; order Artiodactyla; family Cervidae; genus Odocoileus; species Odocoileus virginianus. The sequence goes on along the minus strand of NC_069686.1, from coordinate 38,262,456 downwards.
TGGCTTTTGTGATTAAACTAATACAGTTTAGTAAGCTTCTGAAGTCCTTGGAATATGTTTTCTGATAGGATGAGTAATAGGTTGGTTGGTTGTTGGGTGGTTTTTTAAACAAAGTGGGTAATTCATGTGCTGGGATATCTTGTAGTTAAGTATAGGTAAAAATAGTTACAAACTGCCTTTTTCTGCTTTCCTAGAGTACCCTTCCTTTCCTGGTAATTCAAAATCACCATTATGATAATTAGATTAATTATTATGATATAGCTCTAAGTAGATTTGAAGATATGTTGCATATCTTTCTTTTGCAAAAGCCCAAGGTAAAAATTAAGATATCTGGAGGGCACATCTTTAAAATATATATAGTACACACACCATTCTATTTTTTAAAAAAATATTGACTAGAGTAATTGTAACTGTGCTTAGTAGTTTTTTGTTCTTTGTTTTTTTTAATTGCAGGATTGTTTTCTTGGGGGGGCAGGGTGAAGAGTAGTAAGGAGAAATGGTATTTCAGAAATGTCTCCCTTGTATGTACTACTGTTTTTGAGTTGAATGATGCTGTATTTAGAACAAATTTTATTGACCAGTAATGCACCTTTGACTGAGTTGCCCCTTAATCAACTTGGCAAACTAATACATTTCAAAGGGTTAAGGGTAGTAATTCTGAATATTATGTTCAAGATATGTTTTTCATCTTTAACCACAACATAATGACAGCAAATATTATGGAGCATGACAGTTCTCTCTCAGTGACTTTGTCCTAACAGTTGTGTGAAGTGCTATTATTATTTTACCCATTTTACAGATCAGGAGAATGACATTTAGAGAAGTTAACTTGCTTTATGTCACACAGCTGATAAGTTACTAAGCCAGGAATTAGACGGGTATAGTCACCACACTTTTAACACTGGCCTCCCATCTTTAAGAAGGGTGTACCCTTCAGAGAACTACTTACTGGACTTGTTAGTCCACTTATTGGCAGTATCTGTATAGCAGAGTTTTAAATTTCATCTAGAAAACAACCTCCTCCATTCTTATACCACCCGGCAATTAATGTTTGTGTTTTGCTTCCCAGACTGAGTCCATTAGATCCACCTGTGGCTTCTAGCCATCCATCAAGCAAACCCAGCCTATCAGTTTATACTCCTCTGCCAGACTTAGCCGGTAAGTGTGAAAGCTCTCAACCAGCACAAGGCTTTTGAAGCTGGGTCTGGGCCAGGACTTGGCTAAGTGTAGCCTTTTTTGAACCTTGGTTTCCCCATTTGTAAGATGAACAATTTCCTAAAACTCTATAAAGGAGGCCACACTGACAAGCTTGGTGCAAGTGTGCATGTGGCCAGCGTGTCGTTGGCTTCTCACCAAGGATGTGGGAGCTAAGGCCCAACATGCAGTTAGTCTAGAGTTTAAGTCCTTACTGTCATCAATGACTGTGAAGTATTGAAGGTTGGATTACATCATATAATGCAACTTAGCTTGTGCAGGACTAAGAATTGTAACCAGCTTCTTTGACTACAAGTCTCAAAAGGGGACAAGAATTTTATTTTTCGAGGAGGCAAACTAGGGAAAACAGGACAGACTACACAGTGCAGGAGAATATCAGAATTTGTTGAGCTGGGCTTTAATTGTTTCTCTACCATTTAATTGGCTTCTGATTTTTTCATCTTTATCTTCGTGTCTCTGAACTTGGTATCATAGGATACATGGGTGGAATTAGATGACCTCTGAAATCTCTGCCAGCTCTGATGCCATAGGAATCAAATTTCCCCCACCCCTCTTCCCTCCCTGGATGGCTCCCTTGCTTTCCATGCCATTGTCAGTATCCTTAGTCTTACCAGCACCATTCAGAAGGGTCAGTACCAGATCAGACCCTATGTGCCTTCCTACCGTGTCTCTCCTGTTAATCTAAAAGGGGAATTACTTTCTTACTTCAGCTGTGGTGGTGGTGCAGTTACCAAGTTGTGTACAGCTCTTTGTGACCCCATAAACTCTTGACCACCAAGCTCCTCTGTCCATGCGATTTCCCAGGAGAGAATACTAGAGTTAGGTTGCCATTTCCTTCTGCAGGGGATCTTTCCAACCTGGAGATCAAACCTGTGTCTCCTGCATTACGGGTGGATTCTTTACCAACTGAGCCACTAAGGAAGCTAATGCTGCAAAGCTTGACATTTTAACAGGGAAGAGGAAGGTAACACTGAGCCACATATATCTTTAGCAATAATTTACTTGACACAGGATTTTAGGTGTGGGCTGCCTCAAAATGGGAGTTCTGTGTGTACTTAAAGACGTGTTTTTATTCTCATGAAACTTGTAATATATTTGACCAAAACCGCTTCTTCCCTGGCTGACTGAGTAGAGTAATATTGCAGGTCAAGGAGATGATAAAATATCTCTGAACATTGACTCTGCTGTGGAGTGGACACCTGTTATCCTCAGGAAAGCCTAGAATTCTGAAGTTACCTTCCACTGCTAGAACAAGAGAACTTGACTCTAATCACAAAAAAATTATTTCACCTGCAGTATATCTTCAGATCTGTTGATCTGATGAACAGCACGTTCTAAAGCAATAACATTTGCCATTGTTGAAGACCTTTAACCATTAGCATATAGAAGAACACTGTGTTCTTCCTCCGCTCAGTCCCAGGGCCACTGGTGGTCATGGGCACACACAGCTCCTGTCTTACTAATGCCTGTCACTTATGTGTTTGTCTCACTTCGTAAGTAAATCTTAGTGGCCAAGTAAACCCACATTAGGAATAGCCAAGATACAAGGTTTCAGCTTTTAACATGAGAGGTCTATATTGTCTACTGCTGAGTGATAAGTAATACGAACATCACGTATGTTACAGTGTGGGGTGGGAGTCCACAAAGCTGAAATCAAGGTGGCAGCTGCTCTTGTGTTCTCTGGAGGCTTAAACGGGAGGATCTACTTGTCAGGTCCCTCAGATTGTAGACAGAATTCACTTGCCTGTGGCTGTAGCGTTCTAATGGTTTGCTTCTTCAAAGCTAGCTATGGAAGAGAGTTTCTGCTGCATGATGAGTCTTGCTTCAGGGAAGACCTAGGCTTTTGTGAAAGACTGGCCTATAATCAGACTCTTGCTGTCTGGTCTGCTTTGATTAGCTCAGTCAGCTGATTAAAGACCTTAGTCCCATCCGTAAAATCCCATACTCTATAGCTTAGAAGCAAGTCACATGCCTTGCCCACACTCGGTGGTTGGGAATTGCACAAAGGCATCGGTAAGTACTGGGGGATAGGAATTAAGGGCCACTCTAGTGTGTATGTGGACATCTATGTCATTGGATGAATTCCATCCCACTGCCACTCATCCCGGTCTCCCCATCTCATGTTACCTTGATTAACATCAAGAGAACTGCATATCTTTATAGATAAACAATTTAGCACTAATGCAAGCATTTTGTTACTTTGTAAGTAAATCATAAATCCCACAGGCCTGGTTATTGGGCAGGGGATCAGATCCAGGCTGGAGATAAACTGGCCAACATCAGCACAAAGGCCTTGTGGAAACTAGGGGATGAAACCAGCTAGAGAAAGAGTAGTATTAAATGAAGAAAAGTGTGAATAGCAAAACTGTGAGGCCAATGGGAAAGTTGAGGGAGGGGGAGGCAGAGAAAGAGATTGGTAGCTATCTAGGAGGAAGATCTGGATCCAGGGGGCTCTAGTTACATTCAGATGAACTATGCAGAGATAGAGGGCAGGTCGGTAGGGATGGGTGCTTTTTGTTGGTAAAGAGGAGGTAAAAGGTAATAAGCTATGGGTCAGAAAGCCTGCGCTCAAGCCCTGTATAGTCCTAGCCATCAGAAGCTCCCAGGAGAGCTTTTAAAAGCACAGATATGTTCTTACCCCAGACTGACAGAATTCCCAAGTCGTTTGGGATACCAGTATTTTGTTTGCTTGCTTATATGATTGGTTGGTCAATGATTTTTTGTAAGTTCACCAAATAGTGTTTGCTGATTGCAACTAAAGTTGAGAATGACTAGACTAATCTTTCTGTTCATTAGTTGTGACCAGAGATAAGTAACTTTATAGATAAGCTCAGAATTTATTTCCTTAGCTGTGATAGTAAGGGAGGGTTAAATTATTTGCTCAGCCCCATTAGCTCCAAGAGCGTACAGAGAATGCCTCTCACTAAGTGAGCTCCATGACTACTAGAAATATAGAAGCTTATAACGCTTCCTTTAAAGTTTTAAGATCATATGCATTAAAAAAATAATTCTGCCTTGCTTGTTATCACAGATGAAAATTGTGGCTGTTTAAATTCTCTATAGCAATTCAGAAGTGTACCTCACATCATGCTGTCTCAAGCAGTCTTAAGTTCTCAGATCACCCTCAGAACATCAGCATGCCCAGAGAGAGAATGGTATCCCCACATACCCACCCACACACACACTCCCCACCCCCCATGATTGTCTAATCATCGCTTCAAATGCTCAGTCGCAACCAGTGTTAGGTGCTTCCAGGTTGTTTAGATCAGCGGTCCCCAACCTTTTAGGCACCAGAGAACAATTTTGTGAAAGACAATTTTTCCAGGTACTGGGGTTCGGGGGTGGGGGGGATGGTTTCAGAATGATTCAAATGCATAATATTTATTCTGCACTTAATTTCTAATCTAATGGCTGTCACTGATCTGACAGAGGTACCAGTCCTTGGCCCAGAAGTTGGGGACCCCTGGTATAGACCATGGGTTGTCAGTCTGTGCGTTCCAGTCGTATGTTAATGTGGTGTTAGACTACAAGGACAAAGCTACTGTTCTTAAGAAGCTGTCTTAGGAGAATTTTGTTTGCCTAGTATCTGTACAGCATTTGGAACTTCTCTTTTTCTGTCTACTCTTCCCTGCCATGGATTTGCATACTGTCTTTATCCCAGAACTGTGCTCTGAATTCCATTCTTTCATATCCAGTGCTTTGTTGATGCCAACACCTGAAACTCACGGACATGCCCGAACTTACCACGTGCTATCTTTTGCCTGCATATTCCCACCACCAGTCGCCCCATTCTTTGCCATCTCAGATACACATCAAAGAGTCATCTTGATTCCTCCCTTCCTCACCCCCACCCCTGGTACATTCCATTCACAAGTCTTTGGAGCTGAGCTCCAAAACGTATATTGAGTTCATCTGTTTCTCTCTGCACCACAGCAGCACTTCCCACCTCTGTTCTTGCCTATTTCCAGTCAATTCATGTAGTAGCCAGTGTTATCCTTCAGAAATCAGATTATCTTAGTTGTCTCCTAAAACCCTCCTGTTGCCTCTCATTGCATTTAAAATCTAAAATCCTACCATGACTGTAAGATCTCTCGTGTCTTACGCTGTCTTCTTCAAACTTATCCATATTGCTTTCTCACCTCACCACATTTGAGCCCACTGATGGATCTGGTCCAGACTTCTAAGAAGTGATTTCCTGCCACAGTCCCTTTGCACATGGGCATTCCTTCTGCCTAGAATACTCTTCTGCATATTAGCTAGCTCCTCATCTTCTAGCCCTCAAGGATCCCCTCTTCAGAGAGGTGCTCTCTGGCTGTCCTCTGTTATTTTCTATCCTAGTCCCTTATCTGTGAGTGATATAAAGGAAATACTTTTACATTATATTTGTCCTTTCATCTGCCCATGTGCCTCATGATGTCAAGCACTGGTTATCCATTGTATTTCCTGCACTCAGTACAGAGCCTGGCACATGGTAGTTGTTGAAATATTTGTTGAATAAATAAGTGAATGAGTAACAATTATTTTTCAGAATAAAAAAATTTACTTTTTACTTTTTATTGTCATTTTAAACCAAAATGTGATCACTAAACTTAGTTTTATTTCTCTTGGACTTATTAAACAAACATTTGAAGTCTAAAGTAGTTTAATTTTGCTTAAAATGATTGCCCCGTAATTTCAGAAACTGGTTTTCCCCCTGAAGCTTCCTTAGGAGGTTGCTGTCGTCTTTAATCCAGAGCCTGGCAGATGGTTGTGGGTGGATAGTGGCATAAAATAGGCTTTGTTTTAAGATTTCCAAAAGCTATTTTTCCGCTTATATTTATACAAAATTAGCAGTTGTGCTTAAGTATAAGAAAACCAGGGAGCAGATTGGGTAGTTGCTAGTTTTGTCATTGTGAGCTAGAAATATTTCTTCATCAATAATCACTGTAAGCCTCATATCTGGGGTGTGTGACTAATCACTGTTTCTTTATACACTATGTTTTCTAGGTGTATTTTTGTCCAAAAACAAAAAAAAATCAGATTTCAGCACACCAGGGATGTTATGCGTTATCAGAGCTTTTCATTTAAGCTATTTTGGAGAGAGAATTCTTGCTCACAGCAAAGCCACATCAAATGTTTGCCAAGAAATACAAATAACATTTGTACCCAGCTATTGATGTTTGACATCATTTCTCTTCCAGACGTGGCTTGACTTGGGGCTAATTTTTCATCTGTAAATCATCCTCTCCTGGCTGCTTTAGAAAGCACTGTTCTCTCCAACCTCCATCACTAGTGGGTGAGATTTGTTTTGGTGTTTGTGAAAAGTAGCCCTTTTCACAAAGACTTTTCACTTTTTTATACTCTGTCTTGGAGAATAGATTGCATAGACTTTTTATATTAGTAACTAAAAAAAAAAAAAAAAAAAAAATGGCTTACTGATAATCTTGTCCAACCTTCTCTTTTAAAGAAAGGTTTAACCTCTTATTTAAAGAAACAAAGGCAGCCAGCTGAAGAACCTTACCCAGAACTACATGGTGCCCAATCTGGGACTAACCCCCAAAAGGTGGGATTAATCCTGTATGCTTTCTGAACATTCATAACCTTGATCCAACAAATGCTTGTTTAAGTGATTTTCAGCTCTTAGTTCAAGTTCTGCTCAGAAGTTTCAGATGGCCATGTTACTAGTGAACATTGAGAACATTTCATAGATTACAGATCCTTAAAACTGCGTGGCTTGAAATTAGTAATATTTTAGATGTCTAAATTCTACCCCACCTGACAGTAAGTCACAGACCCCTTCCTACTTTATGTCTGAATTCTACGAATTTTTTTTTTTTTCCTGAGATGACATTCACAACTCAAACTTAACCATTTTAAAGTGAACAGTTCAGTGGTATCTAGTACACAATTCAGTATTGTGCCACTACCATGTCCATCTAGTTCCAGACATGTCAGCAGCCCAAAAGGAAACCCTGTAGCCATTAAACAGTCACTCACAATGCCCTCTTTCTCTAGCCCCAGCAGCCATCAATCTGTTTCCTGTCTCTATGGGTATTCTGGCTATTTTACATAATTGGAGCCATATGTGACCTTTGTGTCTGGCTTCTTTCACCTAGCATAATGCTTTTAAGGTATATATACATCGCAGTATATACCAGTACTTCATACCTTTCTATGGCTGCGTAAAATATTGTGTAAGTATATACAACAATTTGTTCATACACTCATTTGTTGATATAGTCACTAAGTGCTTCATTTCAGTACTTTTGAGTACATAACTAAGAATGGAATTACTAGGTCATATGATAATTCTATGTTTAACTTTTTGAGGAAGCAACAAACTGCTTTCCCCAGTAGCTAAACCATTTTACATTCCCTCCAGCAATGTACAGCATTCCAATTTCTCCACGTGCTCACAAACACTTATTATTTTCCTTTAAAAAAAATAAACCTAGTGTTTGTGAAATTGCATCTCATTGTTTTGAGTTGCATTTTCCTAATGACTAGTGACATTGAGCATCTTTTCATTGTTTTTGATCTATTTGTCTATCTTCTCTGGACAAATGTATATTCATTCAAGTCCTTTACTCATTTTTAAATTGAGTTGTTTCCCTTTTCACATTGAATTGTAAGACTTCTTTATGTATTCTAGATATGAGATCCTTACAACACATATATTTGCAAAGATTTTCTCTCATTTTGTAGTTTACCTTTTAACTTTCTTAATGTCTTTTGATGCACAAAGAGTTTTTAATTTTGATAAAGTTCAGTTTATCTGTTATTTCTTTTGTTACTTGTGCTTTTAGTATATTACCTAAAAATTCATTGCCAATCCAGGGTCATGAAGATTTACTCCAATGTATTTGGATAAGATTTTAATGACTGTGAGTTCTTATATTTAGATCATTGATGTATTTTGAGTTAATTTTTAAAAATAATTTTATTTATTTATTTTTGGCTGTGCTGGTTTTCACTGGGCTTCCCTTGTGGCTCAGCTGGTAAAGAATCCGCCTGCAATTAGAAAGACCTGGGTTCGATCCCTGGGTTGGGAAGATCCCTGGAGAGGGGAAAGGCTACCCACTCCAGGATTCTGGCCTGGAGAATTCTGTGGACTGTATAGTCCGTGGGGTCGCAGAGTCGGACATGACAGCAGCTTTCACTTGGTCTTCCTGGCCTCTCATGCTCTTCTCTAGCTGTGCTGAACAGGGGCTGCTCTAGTTGCTGTGCACGGCTCCTCACTGAGGCAGCTCCTCTTCTGCAGGGCACGGGCTCTGGGGCGTGTGGCCTCAGTAGTTGTGGCGTGTGGGCTCCAGAATGCTGGCTCAGTCATTGTGGTGCGCTGGCCTAGTTGCCCCGAGGCATGTGGGATCTTCCCAGACCAGAGATTGGACCTGTCTCCTACACTGGCAGGTGGATTCTTTACCACTGAGCCACCAGGGAAGCCCCTATTTTGAGTTAATTTTATAAGAAGTATGAGTTAGGGGACCAGCTTTATTATTTTGCATGTGATACCCCAGTCCCAGCTGCATTTGTTGAACTCTGATTTCCCTGTTGAGTGGTCTTGAGACTTGTAGAAAATCATCTGGCCATAGATGTATGGGTCAATCTCTGGACTCCTAATTCTATTAAACTGATCTGTATTTATGTCTACCCTTATACAACTACCAAATTGTCTTAATTACCATTGCTTTGCAGTAAGTTTTGATTTTTGGTTTTGGGATCATTTATTTGTAAGATTTGAATCAGGAAGTGTGAGTTGTCCACACTTTTTTTTTTTTTCAATCTTTTTCAAGATTGTTTTCACTATCTGGGGCGTTTACAATTCCACATGAATTTGATTGAGGATTGGCTTTTCCAAATCTGCACTGATGGAATTTTTTTTAATTTCTATTGGACTGTGATGGAATTTTATAGGAACTTCATTGAACCTGTTTGTTTCTTGGGTAGTATTGCAGTTGTAACAATGTTTAATTTTATAGTCCCTGGGCATGGGTTGTCTTTCTATTTATTTAGCTTTTCTTTAATTTCTCTCAGCAGTGTTTTATAGTTTTTCACATACAAGTCTTTCACTTCCTTGGTTAAATTTATTTTATTTTTTTGGGTACTGTTTTAAGTGGGATTTTCTTAATTTTCATAACAGATTGTTCATTTCTGGTATACGGAAATACAACTAATTTTGCATGTTGATTTTAGACCCTGTAACTCTGTTGAATTTGCTTATTAGCTCTAGTACTTATTTTTGTGGAATCTTTGAGATTTTCTATATATATAGGAGCTTAACATCTGTGACTAGATACGGTTTTACTTCTCTCTTTCCAATTGAGATGTCTTCTGTTTCTTTTCCTTGCCTAATTATTCTGGCTGCAACTCCTAGTACAGTGTTAAATGCATGTGTGTGTACTGAGTTATGTCCAACACTCCTCTGTTCATGGATTTTTCCAGGCAAGAATACTGAATTGGATTTCCATTTTCCTCCTCCACAGGATCTCTGGACCCAGGGTTCAAACCAACCTGTGTCTCCTATGTCTCCTGCATTGGCAGGCAGATTCTTTACCACTGTGCCAACTGGGAAGCCCCACAATACTGAACAGCAGTGGCTAAAAGTGGTGAAAAATCATAGCTTCAACTAAATGGACCCTTGTTGGCAAAGTGCTGTCTCTGCTTTTTAATATGCTGTCTAGGTTTATCATAGATTTCCTTCCACGGAGCAAGCATCTTTGAATTTCATGGCTGCAGTCACCATTTGCAGTGATTTTGAAGCCCAGGAAAATAAAATCTGTCACTGTGTCCACTTTTTCCCCTTCTGTTTGCAGTGAAGTGATGGGACCCAATGCCATGATCTTCGTTTTTTGAATGTTGAGTTTTAAGTCAGCTTTTTTAAAAATTAACTAATTTATTTTAATTGGAGGCTAATTACAATATTGTGGTGGTTTTTGCCGTAGATTGACATGAATCAGCATGGGTATACATGTTTCCCCCATCCTGACCCCCCCATCCCATCCCCCAGGGTTTTCCCAGTGCACCGGCTTTGAGTGCCCTGTTAATTGCATTGAACTTGAACTGGTGATCTATTTCACGTCTCCTCTTTCACCCTCATTGAAAGAGTTCTTTAGTTTCTTCAGTTTCTGCCATTTGAATGGTATCATCTGCATATCTGAGGTTGTTGATATTTCTCCTGGCAATCTTGATTGGAGCATGTGATTCATCCAGCTCAGCATTTCACATGATGTACTCTGCACATAAATTAAATAAGTAGGGTGACAAATAACAGCCTTATTGTACTCCTTTCCCAAATTTGAACCATTCCATTGTTCCAAGTCCAGTTCTAACTGTTCCTTCTTGGCCCAAATACAGGTTTCTCAGGAGACAGGGAAGATGGTCTGGTACTCCTGTCTCTTCAAGAATTTTCCACAGTTTGTTGTGATCCACACAGTCAAAGGCTTTAGTGTAGTCAGTGAAACAGAAGTAAATATTTTTCTGGAACTCCTTTGCTTTCTCCATGGTCCAACGAATGTTGGCAATTTGATCTCTGGTTCCTCTACGTCTTCAAAACCCAGCTTGTACATCTGTAAGTTCTTGGTTCACATACTGCTGAAACCTAGCTTGAAGGATTTTGAGCATAACTTTGCTAGCATGTGAAATGAGCACAATTGTACAGTAAGTTGACCATTCTTTGGCATTGCCCTTCTTTGGGATTAGAATGAAAACTGACCTTTTCAGTCCTGTGGCCACAACTGAGTTTTCCAAATTTGCTGACATATAGAGTGCAGTACTTTAACAGCATCATCTTTTAGGATTTTCAAATAGCTCATCTGGAATTCTGTCACCTTCACTAGCTTTGTTTGTAGTAATGCTTCCTAAGGCTTACTTGACTTCACAGTCCAGGATGTCTGGCTGTTAGGTGAGTGAGCACACCATCATGGTTAGTCTGGGTCATTAAGGCCTTTTTTTTGTATAGTTTTTCTGTGTATTCTTGCCTCTTCTTAATCTCTTCTGCTTCTGTTAGGTCCTTATCATTTCTGTCCTTTATTGTGCCCATCTTTGCATGAAATGTTCCCTTGGTATCTCCAATTTTTTTAAAGAAATCTCTAATATTTTCCATTCTATTGTTTTCCTCTTTCTTTGCATTCTTCATTTGAGAAGGCCTTCTTATCTCTCCTTGCTATTCTTTGGAGCTCTGCATTCAGTTGGGTATATCTTTCCCTTTCTCTCTTGTCTTTCACTTCTCTTCTTTCCTTGGCTATTTGTAAAACCCTTAGACAGCCACTTTTCCTTCTTGCATTTGTTTTTCTTTGGAATGATTTTGGTCATGACCCCTGTACAGTGTTACTAACTGCTGTCCATAGTTCTTCAGGCACTCTGTCTACCAGATCTAATCCCTTGAATCTATTTGTCACCCCCACTGTATAATCATAGGGAATTTGATTTAGGTCCTACCTGAATGGAAGGAAAATTATGACCAACATAGACAGCATATTGAAAAGCAGAGACATTACTTTGCCAACAAAGGTCTGTCTAGTCAAGGCTATGGTTTTTCCAGTGGTCATGTATAGATGTGAGAGTTGGACCACAAAGAAACCTGAGTGCCGAAAAATTGATGCTTTTGAACTGTGGTGTTGGAGAATACTCTTGAGACCCCATTGGAGTGCAAGGAGATCCAACAGTCTATCCTAAAGGAGATCAGTCCTGAGTGTTCATTGGAAGGACTGATGTTGAAGCTGAAACTCCAATACTTTGGCCACCTGATGTGAAGAACTGACTCATTTGAAAAGACCCTGATGCTGGGAAAGAGTGAAGGCAGGAGGAGAAGGGGACGACAGAGGATGAGATGGTTGGATGGCATCACTGACTGAGTGAACATGAGCTTGGGTAAACTCTGGGAGTTGGTGATAGACAGGGAGACCTGGCATGCTGAAGCCCATGGGGTCGCAAAGAGTCAGACATAACTGAGCGACTGAACTGCACTGAACTGAATGACCAAAAAGTAGTGGTTTCCCATACTTTCTTCACTTTAAGCCTGAATTTTGCAATAAGGAGTTCATGATCTGAGCCGCAGTCAGCTCCTCATCTTGTTTTTGCTGATTGTATGGAGCTTCTCCATCTTCGGCTGCAAAAAATATAACCAGTAGGATTTCAGTACTAACTATCTGGTGATGTCCATTGTAGAGTCATCTCTTGTGTTGTTGGCAAAGGGTGTTTGCTATGACCAGCATGTTCTCTTGACAAAACTCTTTGTTAGCCTTTGCCCTGCTTCTTTGTCTAGGAAGTCCAGCGTCTGTGCCTCTTCAAGGATAGTTTGTGTTAAGTTCTTCTGGGAATGAATAATATTTTCTTGTCCCTTTACATGCTTCATCATTTTTGTTGCAGTCTGGACATTTTGAATATTATAATGTGGTAACTCCGGAAGTCGGAGTTTTCCCTCACCTCAGGTTTATTTTTCTTGCTTGTTTTCAGCTGTACCTGTTTGTTCAGTGACTTTTCTAAACTATAGTTATTAAGTCAGTATTCTTTGTCATGTATAGTCCCTGGTGTCTGTTTTTATATGAGTTCAGCTAGTATTTTAATAAAGATTTCCTTTAGTTATCCCCTTCCCTGGTGATGGATGGGGGAAATTTGAAAAAGAAGACAAAAAAAAATTTTTTTAACACAAATATTTCCTAATCTTTACAAATTACTTTGTGTTGGAGCACTCCTTCAATGTCTAGGCTATTTATAACACTTCTTTAGCCTTCACTGCCTCTTTAGTCAGCCTGGAGATCAGCCAGAGGAGAAAGCTGAAGGTCTTCTTAGGTGTTTTCTGTGTATGCATTCTGCCTTGGGCATGCTTGTGGCATTCTAAATTTCCCCTATATGAAGGGGCCCCTTTGAATTCCCTGATTTCCCAAAGCTCTCTCCCCAGCTTTTCCACCCAAGCTTTGGGCCCTTTATGCTTTAGTTGTAATCTTTTGCCCCAAGTAGCTGCAGACAATTTTCCTTGCAGTATTTTCAAGGAATGTTCACCACTTTTCTACCCTGAATGAGTTCCAGGTTATGCAAAACAAAAACAGGACATCAGCATCAGTCCTTAAAGTGACTTCTAGACAGGTTAGGATAGAGAAACATAATTCTTATGAATAAAGGTTGTTTTGCTCCTTTTGGAACCAGAGTCCTACCTTGGGAACATGGATCACAATCTTCAAGACCATTGATATGCCACAGGGGTTGGTGGGACAAGGGTGCATAAAAATACCATAAAGCTTTTCTACCATGTTTAGGCTGCCTTTCCTTGATATAGGGTTCACTCGCCTGTTGTTTTCCAGAGTTGACAAAGTTGGTTCTAAAAATTTTTGCTTAATTTTTTTTGCTGTTGCTGTGGTGGGATGGGTCCTTGGAGCTCTACCATTTTCACTGGTATCTGGCAGATATAGTGTTGCCAGTCACTTTGTTTGTAATCTCTATCATTACATTATCATTGGTTCATCCCTCAACACAGCATTTGGCTATGCAGTGCAACATGTGGTATCTTAGTTCCCTGACCAGGGATTGAACCTGCGCTCCCTGCAGTGGGAGTACATGACCACTGGATTGCCACAAAAGTCCTGTATTGCTTTTAATAGATCATTTAAGCTTATTTGCATGCTTTTATATAAAAGATGTTTTGTCTCAGTTCTTTCATGTTTTATGTTTAATATTTGTGTGAGTGCATGCATTTCATCATGTGATTGGCTTTCTTTGTTCATTTTTGTTGTTGCATCCTTCTTTGTGTTTAGGAAGGCTTCTTTTTTGCTTTGTTTTGTTTTGTTTTAGTGGTTTGCTTTTGCATGTTGCTCTTTGTATAATTAATATTCTCAGTTCCTTCTTTCTTTAAACTACCTGTTGGTTGTTTAAACCTATTGGTTCCCTGCCATGAAAAACAAAACAATTCCATTAGCTTGTGTCTTCCTTTGCCTACTGCCCCTCTCTTCTGCAACATTCAATTTTAGTCAATAATAACTTCCTTTGTTTTCCCTTTGTGTGCTAAAAGCACTTAAGCTAGCTTATATTACACCATAAATGATATCCTTTGATTGTCAACTATTTCACAAGAGATTTCATTATTCCAATTTTCTCTCCTAGTTTTGTTATTTTATTATTTCATCATCATTAGAACACAAAATATTAACCACCTATTCCCACCTTTGTTTTAATTACTATAGTTTTAGTAATTCTTAATATCTAGTAACTTAAAGATGCTACTTTCTAACTAACTTTGGTTATTCTTGCAACTTTTCTTTCCGTATGATTTTCAAAAAATTTTATTTTATATTGGAGTCTAGTTGATTAACAATGTTGTGTTAGTTTCAGGAGTACAGCAAAGTGATTCAGTTATAGATTTATCTATTCTTTTTCAGATTCTTTTTCCATTTATTATAGAGTATTGGGCAGAGTTCCCTGTGCTATACAGTAGGTCCTTCATTGGTTATCTATTTTAAATATAGCAGTGTTTACATGTCAATCCCAAACTCCCTAATTATCCTTCTCCCCCATCCTTCCCCCTGGTAAACATGTTTGTTTTCTAGGTCAGTGAGGCAGTGTTTTGTAAATAAGTTCATTTGTGTCATTTTTTTTAGATTCCACATATAATAGATATCATCCATATGAATTTTAGAATTAATTTCCTAGATTCTAAGAACAACTATATAGGCAGTTTGCTTGGATCAGTATTGAATGGAATTTACCCATAGTTTTGCATATTTGTTGTTAACCTTACCCAAGGCATAGTTTTTGTTGCTCTTGTAAATTACCCGAAAAATTTCTTCATGAAAAGATTTCTTCATGAATCTATTGCTTGTCTTCCATATCACCCTGACCTTTACTCCCTCCTTGCTCATGCATATACCTCCAAGGGGCTGCCTATCCCCTGCTCCTCCAGGGTACCTCAGTATAGCTAATGGCCACAGACATCATCCGTCTCATCACAGTGACCACCCATCCTTCAAGGCTGGCCAGTGAGCACAGTAACCAGTCTGTCGTCAGGGCCCAGGTTATTACACTTTTCAGTCTTTTCCAATTCTTGTGTCTTAATAAACTACCCTTTTTAACAAGAAGGCTGTGGTTTTAATCTAGGAACCCTGAGCTGGCAGTGGGAGATGGAATCAAGACATGAGACCAAATGGAATTAGAACTTCCAGGCCTGGTAAGTGTGACATGTGGCAAACGAGGAAGAAAGAGGGTCTTTGACCTTCCTTCTCTTTCAGACTCTCAGGGTTGTGCTCCAGTGGCCTTTTACTTTCCACTCATACTCTCAAGGAAGGATGACATGAACTCAGAAGTGAATACCCTCTCCCCCAATTCCTGTCCTTCCCACAGTTCTCCATTCTCTTCTTCATTTTGCATCTACCATCCTGACATCCCTTGGCCTCTCTGCCTGTTGCTGCCTTCTAACAACCAAGTCCTGCACTTGATATATTGTCGATGCCCCATTAATCTATGTGAATAAATGAGTGGGAGCTACTGCCTAGGTTGTTACCTTTGTAATGTGGGGCTGGTCAGGATGGTAGGATCATGCCCAAAACATACTTGGTACTAGTGTGACTAACAAGTCCATGTATCAGAGATGAATGTGTTGAATCCGTGGCGGGTCAGGCGCTTTCTTGCCTCTGGGACTTTGTGTACTCAAGTCCCTCACCTAGAAACACTGTCTTCTTCTCATACCCTCCTCTCGGGTTGCTGACATTTGCATTTCCACCAGGAAGCCTTCTCTTCTGATGAGGTGGACTTCTCTTTACTTCTCTTTTACACTTGCCCTTGAATTCATTACACGGTGATCTCATCTGTCTCTAAGCTATTTAAGGGCAGGGGGGACCTCAGGTGCCTTCTACAGCAGCACTTGGCACATATTAGGCGCCAAAATATTACCCATTGGACTGAACCAAATTGGGTTGCTTGTACCATTGGGAACGAGAAGGTCGTTCCCTTTTTCAGGATAGTCCCTTTTCTGGAGTACGTAGCACATTCTCTTTCCCATCTTAAAAGAACTCACTATTAAGGGGCCCCAGTTCACCAGAGGATGTGACTCAGGATTTCAGGTGATGTTTGCACGGAGGCTGGTGCTCGTCACTCCACTGATGAAAGTGTGTGTGTACACAGATGGCCGCTGGCTGGGGGACCTCAGCCGCTGGACCTCTGCCAGGCCCCCCTTCCATGCATGGCCCCCATCCCTGCCCTAGCCAGGCTTCCAGTGTTCCCGGTAGTCAGCCTCTGTCCTTGGCACAAGAGCCCTGGCCCCTTACCCCTCATCCCCATTAGCTGTGTTCCCGCAACCGACATAGGGCCAGGGCTCTTAGATCCAGCGCCAAGAAACCTTTTGTACTAATTTATAGCCACAGTGCCCAAAAGTCTAACCTTGAGGGTATCTGTGAGTCACACACACTTCCTAGGGCTGGCAGCCTCACAGGAACATGCGGCCAGAGGGCTGCCCGGGAGCGGGCTCTCGGCACAGTGAAATCCTTGTCTGTCCTCCAGGTGCTCCTTTGCTGTCCCTTGTCTCTGCCACACCAGGCTGTCCAGGCAATAGTGTCCGGGGCAGGAAAGATGAGCCCAGGGTCTGGGGTGAGCATTGACCCTCATGGTCTACAGCTGCTGGGAAATGTTGCAGAGATGTTGCCTGACCCGCCACGGATTCAACACATTCATCTCTGGGCCTCATGGCTGTTGCTGGGGTACAGGAAATAAGGTAGATTTCTCTCTTGCTCAACTCAAGAAATTGCTTGAATGTAAATTTTTTTCATCTATGTTAACATCCACCCACCTACCTCACCACTCTTTCCCAGATGCCGTGGAGCATATGCTGACCCACAGTAGGATGAGGGTCACCCTCCAATAAGAGGAAGGCACGTACTGTGTGTGTTTTGTTAGCACCACCTCTCAGGACATCCTGCTTTTGACTCAGGTTTTAAGATATTACTTCCAACCACTGTTAAGTATATAGGCCATCACTGTCCAGTAAAAATATGATGCAAGCCACATCTGTAATTTTATTTATTTGGCTGTACCAGGTCTTAGTTGTGGCCCACAGGATCTTCAGTCTTTATTTAGGCATGCAGGATCTTTATTTGTGGCATGTAATTTTAAATTACATTAAAAATATGAAAGACAGGTGAAATGAATTTTAATAGTATATTTTGTTCAAACCAAAGTGTTACAGTTTCAATATATAATCAATATAAAAATAATTAATGAGCTTTTTTGACAGAATCTGATTCATGAAGGATGTTGTTATACTTTTTTTGTTGTTGAATTGAGTCTTCATTGCTGCCTTTGTCACCCATTCCTCTTTGTTGTTCAGTTGCTAAGTCATGTCTGACTCTTTGCAACCCCATGGACTGTAGCATGCCAGGCTTCCCTGTCCATCAATATCTCCCAGACTTTGTTCAACCTTGTATCCATTGAATCGATATTGCCATCCAACAATCTCATCCTCTGTCTCTCTCTTCTCCTGCTGCCTTCAGTCTTTCCCAGCATCAGTGTTTTTTCCAATGAGTTGGCTCTTCATATCAGGTAGCCAAAGTATTGGAACTTCAGCTTCAGCATCAGTCCTTCCAGATTATTCAGGATTGTTTTCCTTTAGGACTGAGTGCTTTAATCTCATTGCTCTCCAAGGGACTCACAAGAGTCTTCTCCAGCACCACAGTTTGAAAGCATCAATTCTTTGGCGCTCAGCCTTCTTTATGGTCCAACTCTCATATCCGTACATGACTACTGGAAAAACCATAACTTTGACTGTATGGATCTTTGTCGGCAAAGTGATGTCTCTGCTTTCTAATATGCTCTCTAGGTTTGTCATAGCTTTTCTTCCAAGGAGCAAGCGTCTTTTAATTTCATGGCTGCAGTCACCATCCACAGTGATTTTGAAGCCCATTTTTTCTCCCCTCTATTTGCCATGAAGTAATGGGATTAGATGTGATGATCTTAGTTTTTTTAATGTTGAGTTTGAGACACCACAATAAAGCCTCTTGCTCATGTTTTCTCCCTGTTCCCTCTGCCTCCTGACCCAACCCAGTGCTTGTGAATGGCCTCCCTGCATGCTGTAGCCTGGCTCCTCTTTCTAGGAAACGGTGAGTTTAATAGCTCTTAAACATGAGCTCTTCTTTCATGACGTTCAGTTCAGCTGTCTATGTGTCTTATCTCAAGTACCCTTAACCCCCCTTTCTCAGGCTTATCTTCCTTTTCATCCACCACCTCCTCCTCCCCAATCCTGGCATCCTCCTTGTTATCTCCTTGTTCTGCGCATGATGCTCCTTTTTGCTTAAGCTCCTGTTTCCTGAGCAGGCCCACCATGTACAGTTGTGCAGGTTGTGTACAGCAACCAGTCAGGGCTGATAACCCAGCCTGTACTGGATTGGCCCGAGCAGGCTCCTCTTTCTGCAGGCTGGTGAGTCTATTCCTGGAAACCTCCTTCTACCCTCCTACCTCCCTAAATCCAACCCATCATGGAGCCCTTCCAGCTCCTTGCAGACCTTGTGCTCCTGAAATAGAAGATGGGATCCTTCTCATGTAGCTGCTCTGTTACCGCACTGGAATGTAGCCTCCTCCCACAGGAAGTTCTGCAGGAGAGTGACCGAGCTGCCTGTGGAGCCTCATTGCAAGGTCAGGAAAGATGCTCTTTTGCCTCCTCGGCTGCTCTGCTTTTGCTGCTTGGTGGAGTTCTCATCACCCGCCCCCTTCCTCCCCATCTACACCTGGGAGAAAATGACTGAAAAGAGCTTGAGACAGGGCTGCCACCCCTTGCCTCCTGCCTATAACTCAATAGGGCTCAAGTTTTCCATGATTAGCTCTTGAGGGTCTAGACTAGATCAGTGCATCTCAAACTTTGAGGTGCGTCAGGCTCACTGGAGGGCTCCTTAAGACAAAGATGACTGGTCCTCACCCCCAGAGTTTCAGACTCTAGGATAGACCCTGAATCTGCATCTCTACCATGACCCACATGAGGCTTGTGCCCTTGGCCCTAAACCACAGCTCCACATGTGGTATTCGGGCATCAGCCCCACCTGAGAGGGCTATGACCCTCATCTCTACTCCCCAAACTCAGATCTCCTTGTTTTGCAAAACAGGGTGCCTGAGCTTTCTGGGGAAAGAGTCTGTTCTAACATGGATCATTTGTTTCCCTTCAGCATATCTTGCATATCCTCCCTGTGAAAGCTTATTGGCCAGAAACAAATATCTAATATTGTTCTGCAGGCTCTGTGTTTGACAACCAAGTGATGATGGGAAAGCTCCACATAAGTATTACATGGAACTCATCCACTCCCTTACCCTCAACTGAGTGACATCAGGGATCTGATTCCAGAACAAGAAAGGATTTTCTGGACTCATTAGTATGGGCTGTGAATATAACAGGGAGAAAAATCAGGAAGGATCTTATTCTCAAGAAACTTCTCCCTCCCTGCCTTGCTCTCTTTTGCCATTTCATAAAAATGTTGGCTTTTCAGGAACCCCAGCTCATCCTCTGAAAGCCACAGGCAGCATCAGATCGGTGGAATACTAAAAAGAAGAGTCTCCCCACCCACTTGGTACCCACCTTCCTTGGAGAGCGAGTGAGGAAGCCACACTAAATGACAGCAAATTGAAAACTGTCTGCAAGAGAGGCGTTGTGCATGCAACACTGAAACCACTCTGCAGTCATCACTTCCAAGCTGTGACGGCCTGTCTGCAAGGACACCTTGGATGCCTCCCCAGACTGCCACAGCCTCCAAAATTGGACCTGGTTTTATAAGCTGACGTCTGGATATGCTGTCTCCAGGGGAGGTGGGGGTGGAAGAGAGAGCAGGTTTTAAAGAGCTCCTTAAATTAAAACCCAAATTATCTCCAGTCTGCAAGTGAGAACTGCCTCCACCAGGCATGCGCTCTCTTCGCATAGTTAGTAAATGACACAGAGAGATGGCCCCTGGGAAGCCTGTCACTTAACTCTTTCTGCTATGGTGGGCAAGGCAATCTCTTAAAAGCCAAACTCAGCAGCAGTGAGAAGCACAGAGCTCATTTAAAATCAGAGGTTCTGAATGTCAGCATCACTTGGGGAGTTTTTTAAAAAATACCCATGCCTGAGCTCCTCCTCAGACCAATTAAATC
This sequence comes from Odocoileus virginianus, assembly GCF_023699985.2. Taxonomy (NCBI): domain Eukaryota; kingdom Metazoa; phylum Chordata; class Mammalia; order Artiodactyla; family Cervidae; genus Odocoileus; species Odocoileus virginianus. The sequence goes on along the minus strand of NC_069686.1, from coordinate 38,242,176 downwards.
AGAACTTCTATGGTTGGAGCCTGGGCATCAGTAGTTTTCACCCCAGCTCCACCCAAGAAACTGAAATGTGCAGCCAGCATTGAACAGCATTGCTTTTGAGCCTGTAGGCCACTTCCTGGCTGGGTGATACTGGAAGACTTTTCAACACTGGTTTCCCCAGTGATTCAATATGGTGGATGTGATTTGCCTCCCAGAATTATAGTGAGGAGCAGGGGAGGTGAAGGGGCTTGGTACAGTGGAGGGACCACAGTAAGTGCTTAATAAATGATATCTTCTATTTTAAGCTGAGCAATTGAAGGCTAGCAACTGTTGTAAGATCCTGAAGTGTGGAGATGGAATGGGAAATAAAATTCAAAACAAAATCCAAGAAAATGAAATGGCAAGCCATGAAATATTGTAAAATTTTATCCTGATTTTATTTGATGAAGGACTAGTGCCAGGATATAGAAAGAATCTCTGCACAGTAGTGATTAAAAAAAAAAAAAACCCACTAACAAAAGATCAAAAGACTTCAACCGACACCTCACAAAAAGAAGATGCAAGATGAGTCAATAAGTGCATGAAAACATGTTCAGTGTCATCAGTCATTTTAGGGAAAATGCAGACTAAAATCACAAGAGATCACTTCATACCCACTGCAACAGCTGGAATTCAAAAGATTAATAATAGCAAGTGTTGGTAAGGATGTGAAGCAATTAGAATGCTCATACATTGTGGATAGAAGTGTACTACGATTTGATCACTTCATAAATCTGTTTAGTAGTTTCTCATAAAGTTAAGCATATATTTACAATACAACTCCAATCCTAGCCAAGGAGAATTAAAAACAGAAAGACTTGTACAAGAACATTTACAGTTGCTTCATTTACAGGCAAATACTAGAAACAACCCAAAAGTCCATCAGTTGGTGAAAGGATTGACAAATTAATCAGAGCATGCTACTAAGCATTGAAAATTAAAAACAGCACATATGAATCTCAAAGTGTTATGTTATTGTGAGAAAGAAATGAAACACTGAAGCATTTGTTCTGTACGATTCCCTTTGTGTGAAGTCCAAAACAAGCAAACCTAATCTTCAGTGACAGAGAACAAATCAGTAGGTATGTCTGAGTGGCTGGATGGGGTTGACTAGAGAGAAGCATGAAAAATGTTTTTGGGGATGGAAATATTCTATTTCTTGTTGGAGGTAACAGATGAATGAAATTTCCATTGTCAAAACCCATCAACTTGTAAAAATTAAACCTGTGCATTTTATTTTATGTAAATTATATGTTAATTAGAAAGAGTTTGTGGAGACAATAAAATCTCATACCAGAGACTCTTAAGTGTTTGGGTGCAAAGGATGAAAACTGGAAGACAGATGAATGTGTGGCTGCCAAGTTCACCATCAACTGTTTTTGGCCAAATAAGAGGAAGTACCTGTCCCTAAAAGGAGGTATAAATCCTATTTACATATAGTATTAATCAAGGATATACCCTGCATGAAGAAGTATGATACGCTCTCTATTCACATAGTTCTCTTGTCCAGTTGAGAAGATTTCCATTCTCCAAGATTTGTACAAATGAAATCTTTTGACAGGGCAAAAACAAACCATGTGGATTTTCAACTTCAATATTTACCAGAGACTATGCAGAGGACACCACCCTTATGGCAGAAAGTGAAGAGGAACTAAAAAGCCTCTTGATGAAAGTGAAAGAGGAGAGTGAAAAAGTTGGCTTAAAGCTCAACATTCAGAAAATGAAGATCATGGCATCTAGTCCCATCACCTCATGGGAAATAGATGGGGAGACAGTGGAAACTGTCAGACTTTATTTTGGGGGGCTCCAAAATCACTGCAGATGGTGACTGCAGCCATGAAATTAAAAGACACTTACTCCTTGGAAGGAAAGTTATGACCAGCCTAGATAGCATATTAAAAAGCAGAGACATTACTTTGTCAACAAAGGTCTGTCTGGTCAAGGCTATGGTTTTTCCAGTGGTCATGTATGGATGTGAGAGTTGGACTGTGAAGAAAGCTGAGCACTGAAAAATTGATGCTTTTGAACTGTGGTGTTGGAGAAGACTCTTGAGAGTCCCTTGGACTGCAAGGAGATCCAACCAGTCCATCCTAAAGGAGATCAGTCCTGAGTGTTCATTGGAAGGACTGATGCTGAAGCTGAAACTCCAGTACTTTGGCCACCTCATGCGAAGAGCTGACTGACTCATTGGAAAAGACCCTCATGCAGGGAGGGATTGGCGGCAGGAGGAGAAGGGGATGACAGAGGATGAGATGGCTGGATGGCATCACCGACTCGATGGGCATGAGTTTGAGTAAACTCTGGGAGTTGGTGATGGACAGGGAGGGCGTACTGCGATTCATGGGGTCGCAAAGAGTCGGACACAACTGAGCGACTGAACTGAACTGAACTGAACTGAACCTCAAAATATTATGTTGTGATAGCTTGTCTTAACCCAGCCAGTATTCTGGAGCAAACTTGAAGAGGTTCCAACTGGCCAAAGGTGGGCAATGTGAACATCACTGAGGATGATTACTACAGTGGATCAAAGAATATCACATGCATGTAAATGCATGGGTGTATAATAGTACTAATATCAACAACCTCAGATAGGCAGATGATACCACTCTAATGGCAGAAACCAGAGAGGAACTAATAAGCCTTTTGATGAGGTGAAAGAGGAGAGTGAAAAGCTGGCTTGAAACTCAACATCCAAGAAACTAAGTTCATGGCATCTGATACCATCACTTCACGGCAAATAGAAGGGGAAAAAGTGGAAGCAGTGACAAATTTGATTTTCTTGGGCTGCAGAATCACTGTGGATGGTGACTGTAGCCATGAAATTTAAAAGATGCTTGCTCCTTGGAAGGAAGGCTATGACAAACTATGACAAACTGTGTATTAAAAAGCAGAGACATCACTTTGCCAACAAAGGTCCATCTAGTCAAACCTATGGTTTTTCCAGTGGTCATGTATGGATGTGAGAGTTGGACCATAAAGAAGTCTAAGCACTAAAGAAGTGATGCTTTCAAATTGTGGTGCTGGAGAAGACTCTTGAGAGTCCCTTGGACTGCTAGGAGGTCAAACCCATCAATCCTAAAGGAAATCAACCCTGAACATTCATCTGAAGTACTGATGCTGAAGCTGAAGTTCCAATACTTTGGCTACCTGCTGTGAAGAGCCAACTCACTGGAAAAGAGCCTAATACTGGGAAAGATTGAGGGCAGAAAGAGAAGGGGAAGACAGAGGATGAGATGGTTAGATGGCATCACTGACTCAATGGACAGGAATTTGAGGCAAATTCCAGGAGATAGTGGAGGGCTGAGGAGCCTGGCATGCTGCAGCCCATGGGGTTGCAGAGTCAAACACAACTTAACGACCAAACAACAACATAATAGTATTAAGCCAGCAAGGACAACAAAGGTAAATCTACTTGGTCACTACTGGAGGATGCTAGGGAACCAAGCCATTATTGTGAAAACAGTAAATAAAAGGAAAGAACTAAGTATTTATTAATATCTTGACTTCCCTTTACTAACTGTGCAGGTAGAGCAATGGTACATGAGGTGGCATTTATTTTAATGGAAGTATTCCAGCTAATAGTAGATTTTGAATATCATAATTTTGGATTTTGAAGTGTTACTAGCTGTTAACATCACACAAAACAGTGACACATTGTGTGCCTCCTGATGGAAGCACACACCACCATCCAGCAAATATTCTTGTCAAAAGAATCCAGCATGAATCTGTTCAAGCCTGTATCTGACTATCAATGCAGAGAACAGAGGACTTGTTCAACAACCCATGAGATGCAGTCAGCAAAATCCCAAGTCGGGAAACTGTAGGACAAACTATCCTTTTTTCCCCCAACAAATTAATTGTAAGAAAAGGAAAAAACAAAAAGAAATGGAAACCTATAGAGTAAAGAAAATGCAAACACATTTCAACCAATTACCATGTGTGGACTTCATTTGGATTCCAACTCAAACACGGTGTTAAAAAAAGAGAGAGAGAAAAGAAAGGAACGTTTATGAAACAGAATTCTGGATGTTTACTAGATAATTGATATTATTGGTTGATTTTTAGGTGTGATACTGTTATTATAGTTACACATTAAAAAGGAGTCTTTATATTCTTTTGAGACATATTTAAAAGTTTACAGGTGAAATAATATGATATCTGCTTCAAAATCACATGGGAGGAGCAAGTGAATGAGATACAGATGAAATGAGCCCTGAATTGGAACATAGTCCTCATGTTGAAGCTGCTGAGAGGTATAGAGGAATTCACTGTATTCTCTGGTCTATTCTTGCCTGTATTTGAAATTATCCATAGTGGATACTTTTAAAAAGCAGAACTGTGGCAAAATTTTGGTAATAGCATTACACTGTTTGAGTATGAATATTATGGATGCTGATTAATTTTCAACAGTGACAGAAGATACATGCTTAAAAATCTTTGTCAAAATGTAAATGTAACATCAGATAAATAGAATACATAATTTTCAAATAACTAAGGTAGGGAAAAGATAAAAGATCCTTGAAAGTCCAGCGAAAGTCAGAGGGAAATAAGCACAGCACTTAGTTAATTCCCCAGTGATTCTGTTTGTGTAAAGAAGACACTCTGTGTCTGTAAATGCAAGAGGAGTGGGAATAGAGGCATACTTTCATCTTATTTTATTTACTTGATGTTATTTGAATTTTTAATACAAGTGTATGCATTTAGAGAACTTCATTGAAATTTCAAAAGGTGATGGCAAGTTTCTGCCACACATAGGACCGGTTGGCCTTGAATTTCTAACTCAGTTTTCTGGAGCAGGGCCCGTACACCACCCGTTTGCCTTCTCTCCAGCTGATTCTGTGGAGCAGGCCACCCTCTGATGCTTTTCCATGGTGAAAAACACAATAACTGTTCAGAATTACTGTTATGCATGGTGGGCCTGCCACGCTAACCCCAATAAAAGCAATTTGAACCTTAAAAAAACAAAAAGGAATTTACTGTTATAGAAATAGTGTATCAGACATGCAGTTCCCAATGTTTATCAGTTCATTTATTTCATTATAATGAACTATTTTACAATAATTTTAGATTTACAGAAAGCATAATACAGAGAGTTCCTGGATCCCCTATCGTTAACACCTCACGTTACTATGGTTATGTTCCTCACAATAAGGGAACCAATGTTGATGCATGATTATTAACTGAAGTCAGTACTTTATTCATATTGTCTTGGTTTTCACCTAATGTCCTTTTTCTGTTCAGGATCCCACCCATGATATTGCTCTGCCGTGGGTGGGATCCTGTGTCCTTGTGTCCCCTCAGAGTCCTCTTGGCTATGACAATTCCTCAGAGTTGTTTTGTTTTTGTTGACCCTGACAGTTTTGAGAAATATTAATCAAGTATTTTGTGATATGTCCCTCAATTTGAGATTGTTTGATTTTTTTTTTTTTCACAATTAGTTTGGGCTGAAGAGTTTTTGAGAGGCAGACCCCAGAGATGAAGTACCATTCTTACCCCATCTTATTAGGGCTGTAAACCATCACCATGACTTATCAATGATGATGTTAAACTTTGTCATCAGAGCAGTCTCATACCATAGAGAATAATTGTCCAGAATAAAGTTCCAGGAGAGATTCTTCAATATGTTTACTAGTAGGTACTAGTAGGGTATAATGTTTTGGTTTTTTTTTTAACAAGATAAAGTAAATAACAAATATTCCATTATGCCAGGTAGTTACAAAGGTTTGTGGGAGGGAGTGAGGCACTGGGTACTCTGTGGTTTGCATGGGGATAGTATTCTTTTCTCACTTCTTCACAGCATCAGCATGCCAGTGTCTGATGGTGGTATTCTCTGAGATCATTTATGTCCAACAGGGGAGCACCTGGCCTGGCTGTGAGAATCTGAAGAGCTTCTAAGAATACTGAGAACAACCCTGAGCCTCAGTCCAGATCTCAGGTATCAGGGGCCCCTCTCCTTTCTAGATCACTCGGAGGCTGTTGTTTTTTTTCTTTTTTTTTTTCCTAAGAACTTTACATGAATTTTCTGTTTTAGTACTTACAGCCACCTCACAAGGAAGGCATTGTCTTGGGGGTGCTCCCTGCATGCAGAGCCCGAGACCAGGATGCGTCTGAGCTTGTCTAGGGGAAAGTGATCCCAGAAGGCAGGAGGAAGGGAGCAGGGAGAGAGGGGTGGAGACAGGGAGACTCACTCCTGAGGATGTGAAGGAAGTCACTGCTGGGGCTGGACTAGAATATCCAAGGAGCACACACAATGCCCCCGGATCTTCTGTCTCCAGCAGGGGAGGTTAACTTGCCCCCTGGCTGGGCCACTGGCCCACCGGCTCCATTCTGCTTTTGGCTGAGAGTCACGCTGTGTGTGTGTGTGTGTGTGTGAGCATGGGTGTGTGCGCTCAGTTGTGTCTCACCCTCTGTGACCCCAAGGACTGGAGCCTGCCAGGCTCCTCTGTCCACGGAATTTTCCAGGCAAGAATACTGGAGTGGGTTGCCATTTCCTATCTCAGTGAGGGTTTCTAATGGGGGCTTAAACTTCCCTGCATTTCCAAAGCAAGGCCAGCAGGCTGAGAATGTCCAGGTGGGCTCCTCAACAGCAAACCTCTGAGCCAGAGAGAGAACCCCACAGAACCCGCCCCTACCGCCCCCGCCCCAGCTGCCTCTGGACCCAGAGCTGCGGCTGGAGACAGACCCTGAAGCCTGCATAGACTTCAGCATCACCCCTAATTAACCCGCGAGGGAACTGAGACAGAGAGAGGTGAATTAACACATCCAAGGTCGCACAGCTAGTAAGTTACAGAGCCGAGATTGCACTCAGGTTCTTGTGAATTCTTCTCACGTCTTTTACCCAGTAAGCTTCTCTGTCCACTGTTTTGACTGCACTTAAAGCAGTGCCGGGTCTTGCTCGTGGATCCCACTCAGTATCCTCATCCTGACGCACTTTCTTCCAGCCCTGTGCCCTCACCCACCACTTCTTACCTGGCTGGGCCCTCTGGGTTCCTGGGTTTCCCTTTCCCTCCTTCCTCTATGCCTCCTCATGGCAGGACCATGGGTCCAAGGCTCCTTTTCCACCATTCTCCTCAGCCAGTCCTGTCTCCTATCTCGTGAGCAATTTCCGATAGTCTCACCTGAGCTGTGAGGTTTGCCTGGACTTGGGGAGGGGTGGTGGCGGGGGGCTTGTTGATTCTGTGTTCAGGAGGAGCTTGCGACTTTCCTTCACCTGAGCCAGGCTGCAGGCAGAGCTCACGACTTGTCGGTGGCCCAGAGACTGGCTCATGTGGTCCCTGCCCCCTCCCCCACACTCGCTGACCTGTCTGTGGTGTCAGTCTCCACCACTTGACTTTGGTCTGATGGCTTTTATCCAACTCACCTTTATTCATCTTTCTATGTTGGTGTTAAATTCCTAGAGGTCATGGGCACATCTCTGCGCGTCTATTCTGAGTTACAGGAAAGAGCCTTGCTGACGGCTCCTGCCCCAGGTCAGGTTTCCCAGGTTGGGTCAAAACCGCAGGGACAGAGGTGCGGACAAGGAGGCTGCGGCATCGGTGTGTGCCCGTGGCTGTGCCTCGTTTGGGTTTTGAAGGTGTGTCCACTTTATTAGTTCCTCAAGTCAAATGACCATGTATCTCTCCTTTCTGTTCCCCGAGGTGTGACTGCCACTAGGAGGTGAGTCCACATGGATGTGGGATGTGTGGCAGCCTCCTGTGTCCCAGTCACTGGCCAGAAAGGTGAACGGGGACGGGTTCTACCCACCACTGGGCTTAGACTTGGAGACGGAAATGGCAACCCACTCCAGTACTCTTGCCTGGAAAATCCCATGGACGGAGGAGCATGGTAGGCTACAGTCTATGGGGTCGCAAAGAGTCAGACACGACTGAGCGACTTCAAGTGTAAGTGTGAGTGGGCTTGGACTCAGGCAGGTAGTTGGTAAGCAGGTCAGCGGTGACCTGAACAATAAGGAGCTGCTGTCAGAAAGGCCAAAAGCTTAGAGAATGCTGTAGAAGCTCTGTAAGTCTCAGCACCTGAGTCCAGAATCTCAGATCAGGAAGGAGGCAACAGAAAATCATCAATGGTTGGAGCCGAAAGCTGCACTCAGAATCCAGGAGCGGTCTAGGGGCCGCCAGCACAAGCAGCATGAAGGAATGGGGCTGGGGGCACAGGCAAGGCCCCTCACTAGGCTCCTTCCTCTGCAGGGTTGGGGTCAGGCTGGCCAGCATGCATCTGTGACCAGCGGATGTTCCTGACTGAGGCGGAGTGGAGGGTGGGCTGGGTCTGAGGCCCTGCAGGCCTTTCTGTCCACTTGGCTTCTTTATCTCCTTGGTCACCTTGGTCTGACCTTCCCTCTGCAGTCGAAAGGAACTCCCTGGATGCTCATCCCACTGTTGTCCAGAGGTGGGTAGAGTCTGAAGGAGGCAGTAGGTAAGTGCAAGTGGCCAGTGGAAGCAGAGCCTGGGGGTCAGGAGATGGAAAGAACTGGGCACAAATGCCTGGCTGTGGCCAAAAAGAGAGTTTTTGCTGATCCTTTAGGGCGCAGATGTGCAATGTCCATTAACGCTCAAAGCCAAAAACACATTGGCAGTTTCAGCAGGAATAATGGTATTGAAGAGGAAATGGGGTCAATGCAAGAAAGTAAAGTGCTGGCACATTTACCAGCACTCCAGTTAAAGAATTTGGAAAAGCCCAGGAGCTGCTGAAGCAGCATAAGACTTTGTAATAAATATTAAAGGAGGTGAATGGGAGAGGGAAGCCTGGCAAATGTGCAGGTTTTGTCTGCAGCTTACCCCTTCTCGTCGGGGCCTCATTTGTTGTGCAAACCTCTCCCATCCACTATACCACTATCGTCAGTGACGTCAGCAGCTGTGAACTGTCTGCCCACTGTGTGCACAGCGTATAGGCAAGCCCTGAAGATGCAAAGAAAGAAGTGAGAACATCCAGGGGCTCACACCGGGGCTGGGGAAGCATCTCTGTGGCTCTTACAAGGGCAGCGGACCCTGGGAGACTGCAGCTGCCCCTCTCTTGTTCTATAACAGATGGGACAGTGCTTTTTCTTGAATTTTGGTGTCATTCTTGACTGACAGCTCCCATGATGTGACTGCCTTTTCTGTCCTCAGCAGCACATGGGCCAGAGTCCATAGTATGGTCGGCATTGTTTTTAGAGACATCGAGTTAGGAATACTGGGCACTTTACTAGTCCTCTGTTACCTTCAGTTTCCTCATCTATAAAGTAAGGCAACTGGACTTTGGAGTGGATACTTGTCAAAGTCTTTTAAAGACTAGATAGAGCAGTGCCTCTTATATTCTAAGTGCATTTGACTTCCTGGTGGATTTTGTTAAAATGCAGGCTCTGCATTCAGCACATCTGGGTGAAGCCTGAGAGTCTGCATTTTGAACAGACTCTGAGGTGATGCTGATGCTGCTGGTCCATGGACTACACCTTGTGTATCAAGAAAAAAGATCACATCATACGACATGATCCAAGATTTTCCATCAAATAGCCCTGAATTTTAAGTCCAGTGCTGCTACTGTGTGATCTTGAACAGGTTCCTTAATTTCTCTGAGCCTCAGTTTCCTCATCTGTAAATTGGGGCAATACTAGTAGTAATAACTGCCTCTTTCATTTATGATTTTTGTACTTTGAGCCTTCTCTTTGTTTTTCTTGGTCAGTCTAGGGAAAGGTTCATCGATTTTATCTTTTTGAAGAATCAACTACTGGTTGATTCGGAGAAGGCAATAGCAACCCACTCCAGTACTCTTGCCTGGAAAAATCCCACGGATGGAGGAGCCTGGTAGGCCGCAGTCCATGGGGTCGCAAAGAGTCAGACATGACTGAGCAACTTCACTTTCACTTTTCACTTTCATGCATTGAAGAAGGAAATGGCAACCCACTCCAGTGGTCTTGCCTGGAGAATCCCAGGAATGGCGTAGCCTGGTGGGCTGCCGTCTATGGGGTTGCACAGAGCCGGACACGACTGAAGTGACTTAGCAGCAGCAGCAGTAGCTATTGGTTGATTTCATTGCTTCTGCTTTTCTGTTCTCTATTTTTTTTAAAATCTCTATTCTAATCCTTATTACTTTTATCCTTCTGCCAAATTGAGGTTTAATTCTTCTCTCTCTCTCTCTTTTTTTACCCACTGTCTCAAGTTGGAATATTAGGTTATCAGTAGACTCCAGAACTTCAAAATTGCTTTATTGAACAATTTCTGCTAGATAGTCATTGTCTAGGTGGGGAGACAGTTTTTTGGAGCTTCCTACTCTGCCTTGACAGAGTTTTTTTAGGCAAGAATAGTTTTTTTAGGCAATCTGAGGTTTGTTTAGACCCCAGTTGGGCTGCTTCTATCAGTGTCTTTCCATAGTTCTGTCTGGTGAACTAGTTAGCCTATGTTTAAGCTTATTGTTCTTAATCGAAAGGACCCATTGTTTTCTATAGGGGCTTCCCTGGTAGCTCAACTGATTAAGAATCTGCCTGCAATGCAGGAGACTCCACTTTGATTCCTGGGTCAAGAAGATCCTCTGGAGAAGAGATAAGCTACCCATTCCAGCATTCTTGGGTTTCCCTGGTGGCTCAGCTGATAAAGAATCCGCCTGCAATGCAAGAAACCTGGGTTTGATCCCTGGGTTGGGGAGATCCCTGGAGAAGGGAAAGGCTACCCACTCCAGTATTCTGGCCTGGAGAATTCCATGGACTATATAGGGTCTCAAAGAGTTGGACACGACTGAGCAACTTTCACTTTCAATGCTTTCTACAGTGCTCTTAGGCTTGAACTACTGCACACTCTGTTTTAAATAAAGTTAGTTCTTTGGTGAGAGCTTTGAAAGAAAGAAAGTGAAGTCGCTGACTCTGCTACCCCATGGACTATAGTCCACCAGGCTCCTCCATCCATGGAATTTTCCAGGTGAGAATACTGGAGTGGGTTGCCATTTCCTTCTCCAGGGGATCTTCCTGACCCAGGGATGGAACCTGGGTCTCCCGCATTGCAAGCAGATGCTTTACCATCTGAGCCACCAAGGAAGCCCTGATGAGAGCTTTGGAGCTCTCTTTTCTAATGGACTGCCTTTTCCTTGGGCAAATTTCTGAGCCACAGCTCTGAGCAATGGCTGGTATGGTAGTCCCTAGTCTTCTTGGCTTGCTTCTACCCTACCAGTGAGCACTGGGATGGGGGTGACTGATGCCCCAGCGTTCTTGGTTTGTCAGGCCTGGGATAGAACCTCCGTACTAAGTGTTAAAGCTGGACGGTAGGAAAGCTTTCAACAGAATCTAGCGTCTGTACCTGGAGTTGGATGGAATGAGAAATGGAATGGAATGGAGTTGGATGGGAGAGTGGCTTGCCTCTCCCAGTGAAATACAATAGCCGTTGATTGGGAGATGAGGGGAGAGGAAGTCCTATCTTCTTGATCACACCTCTTTTGAATGGAGCTTCCATCAAGCTGAGATGGGATAAGGAGAGCGAGGACATAGGTCATGACTCATATGCCTTGGACGTATCTTCTCAAGGTTAATATATTTTCTTGAATAAATGTTTCTTCATTTGTTGTATGCCCTTAGGGCAATTTCCAGAGATTTCAAATGATTGTTTTAGAAATTATTTTCACCAGCTTTGCTTGTTTTACTGGGTACTGGATCTGCTAGCTCCTCATGATACCCACCAACTGGTTTTATACCCCATTGATAAAGTATTTTCTTTGGGGCATTTTTATCAATATCATTATTTTGTTTTGAAACTTTCAGAATTCCTGTGCCAGAGACCATTACTTGGTCTCTGATTTAATAGCCATTTTTTCTTTCTTCCTCAAGCACATAATTCCAATGTTATTTTAGGCAGCAATGTACCCAGATAAAAGACTATATATAGCAGTTAGGTGTGGCCAAGTGAGTTCTGATCTATGAGTTATACGTAAATGTATTGCCTGTGTCTTGAAGAAAACTGCTTAAAGGGAGTTGTTCAGTCAGGCTGTGAGCCTTCGTCTTTCTTGTTGACTGGAATACAGTCTTGATGGCTGGAGTGCTAGCTGTCATCTTGGACAATGAGGCAGTCCTAGGGGTGGAGGTCACACAGTGAGGAGGGCAGAGTAGAAACATAGGAAACGTTTCACTTTCATTACTGAGTCCTTTGTCATTTCCCAGAGTTGCCATAGCAGTCCTAGTTTGCTTTCTTACAGTGAGTATGAATTCTTGTGTGTTGAAGCCACTGTTTTCAAATATCTCTCAAATATCACCTCCTCTAAGAAATTGTACTTGACCCCTCAACATCTAGAAATGGTCTCTCTTTCCTTTAAATTCTCATTAACACTTACCTCTAACTCCCTGAGCCCTGATACCTAATATAAATTTCTCCTTGGATCAATACTACTTAGTTTTAGACTGAAAGGAATTAAATGGCTAGCCTAATAAAATCTAGTCCAGGCCAACTATAGGGGATGAACCAACAAGTAAGGGGTGTTAACTGGACCTTGAAGCCCTCATCCCCTCTCTGAGATTCACTTCTCTCCTGCAGCTTTCTCACTATTACCTATGGGCTGACTTCGGGGACCACTGCTTTACTTTTGAGGGTTCAACTCATGTATGAGGTCATACAGTATTTAACTATTTCCTTAATTCCATCTGGCACAGCTGAGAACAGGCTAGAAGATATTCTTTGAAGATAATTGAAAGTTCAGAGTAACAAAGGAGAAATAAACAAAGACAGTAAAATAACACTAGGTAATCTCTTTCACTCATCTTTAGCTTGGAGGCCCTGCTGCATACTTTGTGGCCTCCAGGTAGCAGATAACTTTGGTTCCTTGTCATCTTGACGTTCCAGTGGCCAAACTATCCAGATGCAGCCATTACAGTATCTTAAAACCTTTGGAATGTGAAGGTAATGGACGTCTGTATCTGGCATGCCCAAGCTGAGATCTGGATCCTACTAGTTTCTGGAACTTGATAATGAAGAGGATAAAAAGCAAACAACTTTTGTCATTTAAAATCTCCCTTGTAGAGGCAATTATTTTGGACCTAGAATTACATTCAAATGGAAATTTTATAAATGCAAATATACAGCAAAGATCCTCTTCTAAATGAAGGTTTTGAGACTAGTTCCGGGGAGCTAAACTTAGAACTGAATATAGTAAAATGTCATCCTTGCTGGCTGCTGAGTGGTTGGTATCTATCACTGCAAATTTGGTAGCTTAGAGAGAAAATACCCTTAACGAAAAAGGGGCCAACAATGATAGGAGAGCTAGCATGGTGTCTGAGTCTTGGACTTGCACTGAACCCCTGTTCTAATCAAGAGATGGAGGTTAGGAGACCACAGAACTGTTTTTAAGGAAGGATTTGTGAGAGTCAGGGCTTAAGGCAAAATTTCAGGGCAGGTGACAGCTGGCTAAGAGCTAATAATAAAAAATAAAAATAATAACAGAACACACTTCTATAGAGCTTATTCTGCCACATATTGCTCTAACACATAATACTTGATATGTATTATTTTATTAATCCTTATAGTAACCTTTGAGGTAGTATGATTATCATCCCCATTTTATGGATGAGTAAATTGAGGCACAGGAGGGTCATTGACCTGTGATAGAGTGGAGTTGGGATTGAAACCCATGCAGTGCAGCTCCGGAGCTTGGGCCCTTCTCTATTTATTGTTTACATAAGGCTGTTTCTTTCCACCTTTACATGAAACCCTGAGCTCTTGTTAATGGCATTTCATCTTTCTTATGAAGCTGAATATTCCTGATGGACAGAAAAAAAATGAGTGATTTCATCCACTTATTCTTCATCTGACCACGTTATTGAACTTGCATATTTGGTCTGTTAGCTTTGTAGCTAACTCATTATTTGAGGTGGTGTTGGTAGTAATCATTTTTCCTATGATTGTGTATAACTTGGCTTCCCCTTTTTCTATAGTTGTGCCTCTCATTTTTGTATGTTGCCTTACCATATTGAGTGTAATTTATGGAATAGTAAAAATGGAATTAAGTTTTAAAGTGGCTATTGGACAGATAAATGTGAGATCAGAGTATATGGTGCAGAGTAAGCAGTTAAGTTCCTGCAGTAATTTAGGTGTGATGTCATGAGAGGTTAGTCTAGGATAACTGCTAGGCATGTGTAAGGAGGGACATACAGGAATGATATTTAATTATTTACTGCTTCTATACCTCATTTTTTTTTTAGCTTTTTATTTTATATTGGGATATAGCTGATTAACAATGCTGTGACAGTTTCAGGTAAATGGTGAAGGGACTTAGCCCCTACATGTTCTTCCCCAAGTTCCCTTCCCATCCAGGCTGGCACATAACATTGAGCAGAATTCCCTGTCCTATATAGTTGGACCTTGTTGGTTATCCATTTTAAATATAGCAATGTGTATATGTCCATCCCAAACTCCCTGACTATCCCTTCCCACCATCCTTTCCCCTGGCAACCATAAGATTGTCAGGAGCGATAGTTTACACAAAGAATGTACTGGACTTAGTGATGTGGGTGAACAATTAAAAACATCCTACCTGAAATCTGAAATCTAGTACTCTACCTGATGGTGATGATTTGTAACAGATATTAGTATCAATTGAAAACATATGTCTGGTCATCTAAAAGGGGGTAAAAGGAAAAGGATGAATCCCAATTTTCAGTTTATGACAGTATTGGCAGATATAAGAAATTCTATTAGATAGATTACAGATCAATAATCAGATATATTTATATACAGATGGATTCTATCTATTCTATCTTTATCCACCCACCCATTTATCCATGGATCTATCCACTTAACAATCTATCTCGTCGAATCTCTATGGTTCAGTCTTTGATCCCTGAGCTATCCAGCCCCATTGCTTATCTACCTGCTTCAGAACCACAAGCCTCTCTTTTTTTGACTCAAAATCACTGGCATTCTTCCCCCCACCCCCCAACATCTACCTCAAATTCTATCCCCATCCTTCCTCCCATCTTAGTTTAAATGGCATTTGCTCCAGCCAACACCACCAGACACTCTGCACTTTTCTTTCCAAAGTATTGATACTTGCCACAGTTGCAGTTCAATAGGTGTTTGTGTAACTGTGTGTTCCTTGCCCTCCCTACACAATAAGCTCCAAGAGAGCATACACCAAGGCTATATTTGTTTTTGCTGAATCCCTAATGCCCAGCACAGTGCCTGGAATATAATTCCTAATCCACAGTCCTTCTTGCAAGGATTTATGACTATCAAAAGCAGATCTTAAATTATTAGCCCCTGGGTATAGCTTTTCTATTTTCTATAGTAACATTTTGTCTGTTGTGCACCATCCGGTCTTCACACCAAATCTGTGAGGTTTGGGACGTGTAGCTGGCCTGTGTTTTCTCCTGCATGATCTCATTCCGTGCTCACTTACGCCTCATCGTTTACACACCAGCACTGTGCTCTGAACACAGCATACGCACAGGCCCCTCTCTCTGCGGAGCTTGTGCCTCCGTTGTGGATGCCATGGAGCCCCACACATACCCCCTTACCGGCCTGTGCTCCCCTCTCCTGGTGCTGGGAGCGCTCTAGAGCTCTTCTGTAGAGAGTTGGCCTGCTCTTAACCTGGGAGAGGACTCCACACATCCAGTGACTGACCAATACCGGGATACAAAAGACCACCCCCTTCCTCACGGGGGTGTAATTATATGTCAGAGTTTCCTGTTGGGACCATTCCAGAGCCAGTCTCCTGTGGCCTTACCATGCCTCACTCCTCTGTTCCCTTCACTCTTCCAGAAACCACTGCCATGGGACTGCCCACCTTGGGCTTTGCTTCTGAGGAACTCTTCATCCTACCAAGCTTTTCCGCCAGAGACAACCTTCTTCTGCCTGGAGGTGGTAAGACTGGTGTGAGTGCAGGCAGCCTGGTCCTCAGAGAAGTGGCATCCAAGGGTTGGGTGGTCCCCACTGGCAGGTGTGGTGGGGTCTTTACAGAGTTGGCATTTCTAGACGATGACAAGTCAAAATGACAGAAGATGTTGCTTCTTATCTCTCAAATCTACCCCAGATACCACTTGTTCCAGTTTTTGTTAACCCTCATCATCCCGCACTTTTTCATTCTACCACTACTGGAGACTCTTCTCATGTCTATTTCTGGCTTTGACTCTTCCCCCATCTCAGTCTCCAACCCCCAATCATATTTCCATCTAGATGCATCATTTTTGCTCCCAATATGCTATAGAGGTATTGGGATGAGGAAGCCAGGAGTGACTTTCCCTGGGTGACTGAGGCACCTCCCTTCCTTCCTTGGTGAGCTGACCCCCCTCCCCTGGAGGAAGAGAAGCAATACTAGCTCCTCAGCCTCCATTCTGTCACTCTTAACATATGAGCACGGAAGAAGGGGAGCGGTGGTTATACACAGGAGTTTGCATTCATGCAGCCTGGCTATCTCAAGGCCCAGCACTACTGGACCCCCCTGATGTCCAGGATTCCAAGCAGGCAGCCCCGAGAGAAGCTGGAACCTTCTCCTACCTACCCGAGGCCTGCCTCCCTCTTCCAGGGTCTGGCAGTGGAGACCCCACCTCTCTTCCCCAAGGACATGGCCTTACTCTGTGACCATGACAGGTCCACTCCCCTGAAACCCCAGATTCAGTTATTTTCCAGGTCTCTGTTTCTCCTCTAGATGGTAAACTCTAGGAAGGCAGGCACCATGCCTTGCTTATCTTAGTAGCTCCTGTGGTAGCAAGAATATACATGTTATTTTTGAGTTGAAAGTTCTTAAAGCTGTGCGTTACAGTTTCCTATGGTGGAGTCTTACAATTAGTATAAATATTTTCCTTTGATTTAGGTCTTCCAATAACTCAACCAGAAGTATATTAAAGTAGAATTTCCCTGGTGGTCCTGTGATTAAGACTCCTCGCTTCCACTGCAGGGGGTGCGGGCTTCCCTGGTAGGGAAAGTTCCACATGCATTGGTGGTGTGGCCAAAACATATATATATATATATATATAAAGGTAGATTTGCTCATTAGAGCCATTTTTTATATTTATATTTTAGGGCAGGGAGGCCTGTAGGTATCCTCAAACTTTTTTAAAATAGGAAGACACCTTTTGCTTTTTAAGACTCCTCAGGCTTGCCTGACATTTAGAAGACAGGCAAAGAGTGGGCTGTGATGAGAGGCCTCCAGGCAGAACAGGAAACTTTCACACAATTTGTTCTGTCCCATGCATGGGAAATCCCCAAACCATTTCTATGTCTTTTTGAAATAAATTGAGTCAGTCTCAAGACTGACTCTTGCTCTCTTCTTGCTCCCTGATCCTGATCCTCTTCACCTTCTGATTGCATCCTGCTCGCAGATGGAGACTGCAGATGGGCACAGGGCGCATGACCCACTTTCAGACAAAAGAGGATGGGATGCATTCATTTTTTCAACTTTGCACATGCTTTTTAGTTGGTGTACAGTCGCCTTACAAGATTGTGTTAGTTTCTGCTGTACAGAAAAGTGACTCAGCTATGCATATATATTTCCTCTTATTTTGGATTTCCTTCCCATTTAGGTCACCACAGAGAATTGACTATGTTCCCTGTGCTATACAGTAGATTCTCATTAGTTATCTTTTTTTTTTTTTTGCATGGTAGTATGTAAAAGTCAGTCCCAAACACCTGATTCATACCACCCCTGCCTACACATATTTAAAAATAAGTATACCTCCCTCCTCCCCTCCCTTCCTCCTTGCTTCCTGTTTCCTTCCGCCCTTCTCATGGTAGTAAACGGCCTCTGTGTGTCCACGCCATAGTCGACTTGGGCTGCCATAACCAAATGCCGTAGACTGGGGGGTTTAAACAACAGCTCTGGAGGTGGGGGAGTCTAAGATCAAGGTTCCGTCAGGGTCAGGTTGTGGTGAGAGCTCTCTGGCTGCAGACGGTCACCTTCTCACTGTGCCTTCACATGGTAGAGAGAGAGGAGGGTATTTCTCTCTTCCTCTTCATTTTTTTTTTCCACTTTCAATTTTGTATTGGAGTATTCCTGACTAACAATGCTGTGATCATTTCAGGTGGACAGCCAAGGGACCCAGCCATACATACATATGTAGCCATTCTCCCCAAACTCCTCTGCCATCCAGGCTGCCGCATAACATTGAGCAGAGTTCCATGTGCTATACAGTAGGTCCTTGTTGGTTATCTATTTTAAATAGAGCAGTGTCTACATGTCCATCCCAAGCTCCCTAACTGTCTCTTCCTCCCATCCCCTCTTCCAACAACTATAAGTTTGTTTTCCAAGTCTGTGAGTCTCTTTCTGCTTTGTAAATAATTTCATTTGTATAATTTCTTTTTAGATTCCACATATAAGGGATGTCATACAATATTTCTCCTTCTCTGTCTGACTTACTTCACTCAGTATGACAATCTCTAGGTCCATCCATGTTGCTGCAAATGGCATTATTTCATTCTTTTTAATGACTGAGTAATATTCCATTGTATATATGTACTATATCTTCTTTATCCATTCCTCTGTCTATGGACATTTAGGTTGCTCGGAGAACTCATTAATGAATTTGGTAAAGTTGCAGGTTACAAAATTAATACACAGAAATCCGTTGCATTTCTATATACTAACAATGAAAGATCAGAAAGAGAAATTCAAGAAACAATTCCATTTACAATTGCATCTTCCTCTTCTTCTAAGGCCACATTCTATCAGATTAAGACCTTACTCTTATGACCTCATTTAACCTTAATTACATTTTCAAAGACCCCATCTCCAGAGATGGTCACATTAGGATTTCAACATATGAATTTGAGGGGGGGACAGTTCAATTCATATTTACAGCCTTGCCCTGGGATTCTGCAGTTCTCTCTCACTCTGTCTTGGCCAATGTTAGCAAGTATGAGGCTAGTGGAGGCTTGAAAAGTACATGCACATTTGTACCTAATCTTTTACATAGTTGGGCTTGCTTACTGTACCCCACTGTGAGAACGTGCCTAGGCTTGTCTCCTGGGGTGGTGGAGAGACGTGGAGAGGAGACTGGACCATCTTAGACTAACTGACAGTCAGCTGATCCCCTGAAATGTGAGAGAGTCCAGCCAGGTCAGCGGAAATGTGCAGTGAGTCATAGATTGGCAAGAAATAATACACAGTTGTTGTTTCAGGCTGCTGTGAGACCAAAAGGCTGAAGCTATCCATCTAATCCCCATTCAGGAAGAAGGGCTATCTCTTTGGCTCTGCTGGACGGTGAAGCCAAAGTGGATCCATGGGATGAGAGAGTGATGAGTCTCTCCAGTTCTTTCCCCGGATTTGTATCTCATTGGTGTTGCTAACTGGACTTAGAAGTCTTTTCTCACCTGGTCACTCCTCTCCTTAAAAACCTCCAGTGATTTCCCACCGTCAGCTGAATGCCACCCAGACATCACCACCTGTGGTCCAAGGCTCTCAGTAATTTGGCATAAATGCACTTTTCCAATTTTAGTTCTCAGATATCTCCTTTCCAGTTTGCACTTCTTGTTCCTGCTTGCTTGCCTGGTATTTCTGTCACTTTCAGTAGGAAGTCTGCATCTGTACACATTTCAGGGTTTGATTTATGTTGCCCTCCCAGGAGAATTGTACATATCTCCCCTCCTATCAGCCGAGTAAGAGAAAGTTGCCTTCTTTGCATTACAACATTGGGTGTTGTTGCTTTTCATAATCTTTGCCGATTTAGTAGGCATTCCTTTGGTTAGTAATATGGCTGAATAGTTTTTCTTGCATTTAAGGATAATTTGTGATTCTTTTGTTTACTGAGTGTTTATGCTCTTGGCTAATTTTTTTCTGTTGTGCATTACAATTGTCATATTGATTAGTAAGAATTCTTTATTAATGATATCGACCTTTGTCATATATGTTGCAAAACCTTCCTCAGCTGAGTATTTACTTGTTTGTTTATTTATTTATGGCTGTACTGGGTCCACATTGCTCTGTATGGACTTCAGTTGCGGTGCGTGGACTTCTCTCTGCGGTGGCCTCTCTTGTTGCAGGGCATGGACTCTAGAGTGCAGACTCAGTAGTTGTCATGCAGTTGCCCCAAGGCATGTGGGATCTAGTTCCCTGACCAAGGATTGAACCTGTGTACCCTGTATTGGCAGGTGGATTCTTAACCACTGGACCACCAGGAAAGTCCTTGTGTATGATTTTTGATATATAGGATTTTATATTTTTATGGAGTTTAGTATATTTTTTCCTTTGATAGGAGCCATCAAGTTTTTTTGTTGTTTAGAATGGCTGTTTCTCTTTTAATCTCTGTATATCTTGTCTCCCAATTAGACTGAAGTTCTTTGAGTGAAGGGTCTGTTTCCAAAGTTGTACTCCTTAGGTCTACTCTCTGCCCTATTTCAATGTAAATGACAAGTCAGTGACAGCTAATTCATTTATTGGTTGTTGTGATAGGCAGTCTTCTAAAATTGCCCCCAATGAGCCATGCCTCCTGATAATCACACCAAAGTATAATCTCCTCCTTTTGGAAGTGTGCTAGACCTAGTGATTTACATCTAATCAAGGAAGTATGGAAACATGATTGGATGAGATTAAGCTATGAAAGACTGTGGTTTTGGTCTTGTTTTCTCTCTCTCACTTGCTCTGATGACATATACAGCTCTTGAGAGGCTCACTGGACAAAGAACAAAGGGTAGCCTCTGGCCAACAACCAGAGAGGAATAGAATCCTGCCCCAAACCACAACAATGAGCAGGGAATGGATCCATCCCCAGTTTGAGCCTAGAGATGGTTGCCGCCACAGCTACATGAAAGATGAAACCTGGGCCACAGGACTCAGCTAAGGGATGACCAATTCCTGACCCACTGTGAATGTCGTTTTAAGGCGCTAGCTGTTGGGGTAATTTGTTATGCAGCAGTAGATAACTAAGACCAGTGTTGAAGAAAAGGCTTCTCATCTTTGGGTACTTTCTCTGACCTCTGTTGAAGAAAACTATCTCACTTACTGTTTCAAAAAGTAAAGGAGAACCTCCATAGGGAACCACATCCATCTTGGAATTCTTGGTCTTTATTTAACATATTTACAACTAGTTGATTTGCTGAGGACAGTGCTGTGTTTCTCCATTGTTGGTGATAGGAGATGTGTTTATATTTATTCCTCTTTCCGATGGTGTCTGAGGAGGATGGGGCCGCTGACTAGAGCAGCCCCATGTATTTGCTGAGCACACTGAGGAGTTAGAGGCTGCAAGGCTGGGATGGAGCTGGGACACCACGGACTAGCTCTGCATTAGGGAAGAATGATGCAGGAAAAGTCGGGACCTGGAGAGAGGAGTGCATGGGTGCTGGGATGAAAAGAGACCCTCCCTGGTGCACTTTGGAGACATGAGTTTGATTTTTAAATAGTTCTCTGTGGATTGTGCAATAGAAATCCCTAATCTGTGATTCCTGTTACATTTTCAGTAAAGTTGAATTACTTCTAATGCTTTCCTGAGAGTGGATTTTTAGAGGAACTAGCAATGTTGAACTCTGTCTCCAAGTAGGGCCTGAATGAAGTTAGATATAGTTGCTAAGAAATGAAGGAATCGCTGACATTCAGGTCACACTAGGATTGTGCTGCCAGTCCGGAGAAGGGCAGGGGCACCCATGCCCCTCACCTCCTGCATCTTGACTCCTAACTCGGCCTGGTGCCTGGTAGCTGGTAGCCAGTGTCTTGCACAGGTGGGTCCTTCCCTCCACACTCAGGACATTAAAGAGTTTGGCTTTTCTCTCTCTTCTCCCTCTTTAGAGTCAATAGTTATCCATCTTATTCATTCAGTGCCCTGGATTTTTTCTTTTTTTTTTCTGCAGGAATTAATAGTAAAGGTTTAATCTAGTAAAATAAATCTCAGTTGATATGTCAGCTCCTCTACCAGGAAATAAGCAAGAAAATGGGCTTTCTCTTTCAGATCAGCTAATGTCATAATGAAAGGAAGTGAGTCTTTGCTTCTTCCCCGCAGAGCTGGGTTATCTGGACATCCTGAGGTGCTATAGTTTAAAGACATCCTGATTTTCCATTCCATGGAAATAGACTTTTTTTTGCAAGTTTTAAAGGGATTTTCAACACTAAAAAATGTTTTCTTCTGTTCATTTGTTTTTTAATCTTCACTGGGGCCAGATATTTTTTGTACTTACAGGAATGGAGCTGGGCCCAGGCCATCAGAAATGATTAAACCCACATCAGAACCTGCAGACCCCAGGGTTTAAGTTAAATGACGATCCCAGTGACTGCCTAAGATGGGGAGCTGATGTGAAAATTGAAGCAATTACCTAGATCACTCAGGCAGAAGGATTTCTGAGGCTTTTTTTTCCTTGAACAATCCAGATAATTGCTTCAATTTGCACTTCTCACTGGCAGTGGAGACTGGGATAGAAACTGTTATCTAGGACTGAGCTGAATAGAGAAGCAGAGTGTTCAGAAAATGACTCTGATCACTCCAGAGACAAGGGGGATGGGGTGGGATTCACATGCCTTGATTTCTATCAGGCTAAAGTCAGTCAAAGGGAGACTGTTCACTTTTTCCCGAATAATTCAGATAATTCCTTATTTATTTTCTGTCTCATCTCAACACTGAACTTTTAGGGTCAAGCAGGTGTTACTGGTGGAGGTGTTGGAAGAAATAGTGGCTGAGGAACTTGGAATCTGTTTGAGGCCCTTTCCTTGTGCCTTTACCCTTAATTCCTCAGTTCATTAACTGCCCTCAAAGGGCCTATACATTCCAGCTTCAAGAAGGCTTTGCTGGGCCAGGAAGGATAGCAGTGGAGTAGGTGCTTGTCCTGAAAGCACATTGCACCTCTTAACTTCTTTTTGGCTGCACCGGGTCTTAGATGCAGCACTTCAATCTTCAGTCTTCAAATTGCAGCATGCGAACTCTTAGTTGTGGCATGTGGGATCTAGTTCCCCGAGTAGTGACTGAACCCGGGCCCCCAGCATTGGGAAGGTAGACTCTTAGCTACTGGACCACCAGGGAAGTCCCCATACCTCTTCATATAACCATGAGCAAAATTCAGGACAACAGGACTTGACCCAGCCCTGAAGCAGATGATGCCTTTACTAGGACCCTCAGGGATTCATCGCTTCAATGGGAAATTCACGTTTGTTGAATAAATGAGTAAATAATGCATGAATGCATGAAAGACATTTATTGAGTTGCCATTTTGAGCCTATCATTATGCTGGGCCTTGGAATAATTCCCTTAATACATACTTTTCTTTCTTCTTCTCATGTTTTCTTAGAAGTGGTGATTCTCCCAATCTCTTCACAACTTTTCCTGGACTTTATTTCCAAGCATTTGGGCACATACTTCTCTTTCAATTCTCACTTATCCAGAAGAGATGGTATTTTCAGCACCATTTCAACAGATGGTATAAAAAATCATTCAGGGTAGCTGAATATCTTTCCCAAAGTCACATAACTTGTTAGCAGCAGAATGAATGAAAAATGCAGGTCCAAGGGCTTACCTGGTGGTCCAGTGGTAGGATTCTGTGTGTCCAGTGCAGGGGACTTGGGTTCAATCTCTGGTTGGGTAACAGATCTCACATGTTGTGGGGCCTGGCCAAAATAAATACATAAAAGAAAGAGGAGAAAAGAGAGAAAATGAGCTTCAAATTTCTATTCAAAAAATGTAGGTCCCGAGCCCCAGGCTCCATCTACAAGGCAAGATCATTATTTCCAGGTTCATGTATTCATTCATTTGTCCTTGCCATTATTTCACGTGATCACATTGGGCATGGACTGATCATCCAGAAAAAGTTTTTATAAAGCATATAAATACTGCATGATCTCCACAACATAGATAAGGGAGCAAGACATATTTAGCAGAAAGAAAAATACTGTGTAGACAAAGGAACTAGAGGACAGAACCAGACCACAGTAGGAATCTCACTGCAAGTTAGTAGAGCTCAGGTACCAAATCAAAGGGACTGACAGCCTGAGAGAGCAGAGACCTCTGTGGGCTAGAGTGGTTCAGGAAGCTTTGCTGAATATCAGTTGTTCCTTCACTATTAAAATAGTTTAAAAAATTGAGATAAAATTGACACATAGCATTGTATTGATATATGTATGTATTGTGAAACCATAAGTTTATTTAACATCCATCCCCATACATAGTTATAAATTTTTTTCATGATGAGAATTTTTGAGATTTGCTCTTAGCAACCTTCAAATATGCAATACAGTATTGTTAACTATAGTCACCATGCTGCACATTATATCTCTAGGACTTATTTATCTTAAAGACATTTTTTTAAATTGGAGTATAGTTGCTTTACAATGTTGCATTAGTTCCCGCTACACAGCAAAGTGAATCAGGTATTCATAAACATACATCTCCTGTTTTTTAGATACCCTTCTGACTTAGGTCACAGCTAGTGCATTCAGGTATGACCTAATCAAATCCCTTATGATTATAGTGGAAGTGAGAAATAGATTTAAGGGACTAGATCTGATAGAGTGCCTGATGAACTTTGGACAGAAGTTCGTGACATTGTACAGGAGACAGGGATCAAGACCATCCCCATGGAAAAGAAATGCAAAAAAGCAAAATGGCTGTCTGAGGAAGCCTTACAAATAGCTGTGAAAAGAAGAGAAGCGAAAAGCAAAGGAGAAAAGGAAAGATATTCCCATTTGAATGCAGAGTTCCAAAGAATAGCCAGAAGAGATAAGAAAGCCTTCCTCAGCAATCAATGCAAAGAAATAGAGGAAAACAATAGAATGGGAAAGACTAGAGAGCTCTTCAAGAAAATTAGAGATGCCAAGGGAACATTTCATGCAAAAATGGGTTCGAAAAAGGACAGAAATGGTATGGACCTAACAGAAGCAGAAGATATTAAGAAGAGGTGGGAAGAATACACAGAAGAACTGTACAAAAAAGATCTTCGTGACCCAGATAATCACAATGGTGTGATCACTCACCTAGAGCCAGACATCCTGGAATGTGAAGTCAAGTGGGCCTTAGAAAGCATACTACGAACAAAGCTAGTGGAGGTGATGGAATTCCAGTTGAGCTATTTCAAATCCGGAAAGATGATGCTCTGAAAGTGCTGCACTCAATATGCCAGCAAATTTGGAAAACTCAGCAGTGCCCACAGGACTAGAAAAGGTCAGCTTTCATTCCAATCCCAAAGAAAGGCAATCCCAAAGAATGCTCAAACTACAACACAATTGCCCTCATCTCACACGCTAGTAAAGTAATGCTCAAAATTCTCCAAGCCAGGCTTCAGCAATACGTGAACCATGAATTTCCAGATGTTCAAGCTGGTTTTAGAAAAGGCAGAGGAACCAGAGATCAAATTGCCAACATCTGCTGTATCATCGAAAAACCAAGAGAGTTCCAGAAAAACATCTATTTCTGCTTTACTGACTATGCCAAAGCCTTTGACTGTGTGGATCACAATAAACTGTGGAAAATTCTGAAAAAGATTGGAATACCAGACCACCTGGCCTGCCTCTTGAGAAATCTGTATGCAGGTCAAGAAGCAACAGTTAGAACTGGACATGGAACAACAGACTGGTTCCAAATAGGAAAAGGAGGATGTCAAGGCTGTATATTGTCACCCTGCTTATTCAACTTATATGCAGAGTACATCATGAGAAACGCTGGGCTGGAGGAAGCACAAGCTGGAATCAGGATTGCCGGGAGAAATATCAATAACCTCAGACATGCAGATGACACCACCCTTATGGCAGAAAGCGAAGAAGAACTAAAGAGCCTCTTGATGAAAGTGAAAGAGGAGAGTGAAAAAGTTGGCTTAAAGCTCAACATTCAGAAAACTAAGATCATGGTATCTGGTCCCATCACTTCATGTCAAATAGATGGGGAAGGAGTGGAAACAGTGTCAGACTTTATTTTTTTGGACTCCAAAAATCACTGCAGATGGTGACTATAGCCATGAAATTAAAATTAAATTTCCTTCCTTGGAAGGAAAGTTATGACCAACCTAGATGCATATTAAAAAGCAGAGACATTACTTTGCCAACAAAGGTCTAGACAGAGGTCTAGGCTATGGTTTTTCCAATGGTCATGTATGGATGTGAGAGTTGGACTGTGAAGAAAGCCGAGTGCCGAAAAATTGATGCTTTTGAACTGTGGTGTTGGAGAAGACTCTTGAGAGTTCCTTGGACTGCAAGGAGATCCAACCAGTCCATCCTAAAGGAGATCAGTCCTGGGTGTTCATTGGAAGGACTGATGCTGAAGCTGAAACTCCAATACTCTAGCCACCTCATGTGAAGAGTTGACTCATTAGAAAAGACCCTGATGCTGGGAGGGATTGGGGGCAGGAGGAGAAGGGGACGACAGAAGATGAGATGGCTGAATGGCATCACTGACTCAATGGACATGAGTTTGAGTAAACTCTGGGAGTTTGTGATGGACAGGGAGGCCTGGCGTGCTACAATTCATGGGGTCTCAAATAGTCAGACACGACAGCGACTGAACTGAACTGAGTGGTAAAGAACTTGCCTCCCAGTGCAGGAGACATAAGAGACACAGGTTTGATCCCTCGGTGAGAAGATTCCCTGGAGAAGGAAATGGCAACCCACTTCAGTATTCTTGCCTGGAAAATCTCATTGGCAGAGGAGCTTGGTGGGCCACAGTCCATAGGGTTGCCAAGTCAGACACAACTGAAACGACTTAGTATGCAGCACAGTTCACATGCAGCACATAGGCACAGAGCATTGAGTAGAGTTCCCTGTGCTGAACAGTAGGTTCTCATTAATGATCTATTTTATACATAGTATCAATAGTGTGTATATATATATATATATATATATATATATATATATGTCAATCCAAGCCTCCCAATTCATCCCACCCTTCCCTCCTGCTTTGGTATACCCATAAATTTTTTTCTAGGATTTATTTATCTTATAGCTAGAAGTTTGTACCTTTTTAAAAATACATCTATTTACTTATTTGACTGTACTGGATCTTAGTTGTGTCATGTGGGATCTTTAGTTATCACAAGTGGGATCTAGTTCCCTGACCAGGGATCAAACCTCAGTCCTTCTGCATTGGGAGCTTCGAGTCTTAGCCAATGAATCACCAGGGAAGTCCCAGAAGTTTGTCCCTTTTGACTTTCTTCACCCATTTCATCTCCCACTTTGGCAACCTACCAGTCTGGTTTTGGCCGCCTACCAATCTGTCTGGTTTGTTTTTCTTCGATTCCGCATATAAGTGAGAGCGTACAGTATTTCTTTCTCTGGCTTGTCTCACTTGGCCTCTTGATGTGACTGCTCATGAATTTCCCTCTGGTCACATGGGTTTTTCACTGTCCTGGGCAGGTAAATTTAATCTGACCTTCAGACTGTCCCTTGCTCACCTCTTGCCTGCATATCTTCTGGTATCAGATAATACCCTTTTGCTGAGAGTCACAGAAAGCTGACTTGAACAGGCAAATTTACTGGCTCAAGAAAGAAGTATAGAGAAGGGTGTGCTTTTTGTTGTTCAGTCTCAGTGGCTTGATCATATAATCAAAGACCCAGGAGTTTTGGTCTATTGGTTCTGTTGTTCAGAGCTTGGCTTTATCGTAAGCTTTGTTCTCCACACAGTCACAAAATGTTTCAGTAGCAATTGAATATGGAATGTTATCCTCCAGACAGGGAAAGAAATTTTAGGAAATAGAATGCCTTTCCAAAAATTTGGCAAACTTTTCCTCTGTCTCCTTGGCTTCATCCTGCCCATCCCTGAGTACGGGATTTTGATGAGACTAACCAAAGCCATGCCCAGAGTTGGGGACATTTGTCCACAGTGTGTTCTAGCTTCTCAGTAGGGAGGGGTAGGATGGGTGTCAGGTAATTAACCAGTGATCTCAATGCCTCCCTCCCCCCCACTTTTACTCCTTCCCCTGGGGAAATCTATTACTAATTTGTTTGTTTCTCCAGCTTTATTGGAATATAATTGACATAATGTTGTGTAAGTTTAAGGCATCTGTTGCTGCTGCTTAGTCACTTCAGTCGTATCCAACTCTGTGCGACGCTGTGGACTGTAGCCCTCCAGGCTCCTCTGTCCATGGAATTCTCCAGGCAAGACTACTGGAGTGCGTTGCCATTCCTTCCTCAAGGGGATCTTCCCAACCCAGGAATTGAACCCAGATCTCCTGCACTGTAGGCAATTCTTTACCACTGAGCCACCAGGGAAGCTCAAGTTTAAGGTATACAGCTTGTTAATTTGATACACTTATAATTTGCAAGAGGATTATCACTATAGTGATCTAAACCTACATTGTCTGTGTGTGCTCAGTTGCTAAGTCTTTTCCGACTCTTTTCGACACCAAGGACATAGCCCATGAGGCTCCTCTGTCCATGGTATTCTCCAGGCAAGAACATTAGAGTGGGTTGCTATTCCCTTCTCCAGGGAATCTTCCTGACGCAGGGATCGAACACATGCCCCTTGCAGTGGAAGCACTGAATCTGAACCACTGGACCAGGGAAGTCCCAAGTTCTCCTTTAGACTCAGTGGCTCTGGGTGGATTTCTATCACTTTCCCTGGTAAGAGCCCTAGTATACATACTAAATAGGTATGAATGCTTGACTTCAGGAGAGTAAATGCTTAAAGTACAAGAAGCAAGCAGAGCAAGAGGTGAGTTTAAATAGAAGAAGCCACAAGTAGTTTGGAGTGTAAATGTCAAGACAAGAAGCAGTAAGAGATGAGGCTAATAAGTAGACAGAAATCTGATCGTGGGACCTGGATGTAGTTTGCAAAGAACTTTGGACTTGATCATGTATCTTCATTCTACAGGATTATAAATTGGTGTTAGGCAGAGGGTCTGTAAACTATACAACGTGTGTGTGTGTGAGTTGCTTAGTTGTCTTCGACTCTTTACCACCCCATGAACTGGAGCCTGCCAAGCTCCTCTGTCCATGGGATTCTCCAGGCAAGAATACTGGGGTGGGTTGCCATTTCCTTCTCCAAAACTATACAATAAATACTAGTAATTAACTGGGTGTTAAAGGTAGGCTTCAATTGTCCCTAGACCCTCTGAAATAGCATGAAAAAGATTTGTGGGTATGTACAGGTTTACTTGTCTTTGTTTCCTTTATGGAAAAGGTCCCTAACTTTCATTAGATATTAACGGAGTTCCTGACCCCAAAAAATGTATGAACAAGCTTTTTCAGGAATTACTGGCTTCAAATATCCATGCAAATCTCATTTCCCTTCTCATTTCCTCACAACGCTTAAAAACTGTTGGGCACAAAGAAAATGCTCCACAACTGTTAGGTTGGACACGGTCTTAAGAGGGGACTTTCCTGTGGGATCATGAAAAGACGTAAGGAGATAATATAGGCCTTGTTAGTTATATAGAGATTTTAACCGGTAATATTGGATGTGACATCCATCGTGTTATTGACTTGGTCAGCCACCCAAGATCTGCAGGTTCTCGGAAGCGTCACCCTAGGCACCGCCGCTATCCCTGAAAGCCAGCTCCAAGTATCCAAGTCTTTTCACCCGCAGGTGCAGCGACTACAAGTCCCAGGATGCTTCGCTCTCGGAGCCTGAGCGAGGGCGGGGCGGATCCCCGCAGTGACGTAGCCGACCGGGGCTGTGCCGAGGCAGGGCGGGGCGAAGGGGCGGGTCGGGGAGGCGACCGGGCGCGCTGGTGCTGATGCAGGATGGCTGAGCTCGCAGGAGCCCGGGAGGTCTGAGCAGGGAGAGGCTGGCTCCCTGCGCATCGCCTCGTCCGCCTGCCGCGTGGTCGTGGGCAGGTGGGCCCGGGGCGCAGCGCAGGGCCAGGGAAAGCAGGTCTGCAGCCGGCTGGGCCAAAGGTTAATAGGCTGCCCACCTACAAGGTGTCGGAGCGGCCGGAGCAGCCCAGCCCGCCGAGTTCGCGATGACCTGCTGAGAAGCGTCGCCTAGGCTGCGGGAGGCGGCCTTGTTGCGGGCGGTGCGGTTCTGAGCCACTTTCCCTCGTTGTGCGGAACCGCGGCCCCCCACCCATCCCTGCGCCCCCTCCCTGCCGCCGGCCGAGATGGCGGATCCAGCCGAATGCAGCATCAAAGTGATGTGCCGGTTCCGGCCTCTAAACGAAGCAGAGATCCTCCGCGGGGACAAATTCATCCCCAAATTTAAAGGCGAGGAGACCGTGGTGATCGGGGTAAGTGGCTGGGAAGTCTGCCCTCCCTAATGCTTCGCGCCCCAGCCCGCGCCCCGATGCCCCAGGCCGGGCAGAGATGCTCGGGCAGCCCTTTGGACATCCATTGGGGGCTGCCCTCTAGGGTGGACTTGACGAGAACCCCCCACCCCGTAGTTCCCTCCTGGGCGAGTTGAGGGTCGACTGGAGGCCCTGGGGCGGCCCCAGGTGGCGGGGGTGGGGGTAGGGGGCGAGCAAGGGTTCGGCGCCGCCATTGTTATTGGGGTGGGGGCCCGGGTGGGTCTATTGTTCCCCGCCCTGGCCACGTCGCGTGGGTAGTGTGTTCGCGCTACTCTCAAGCTCAGACTCCCCTTAAAGTATGAGCTCTGTAACCCACAAATGATTCCAGGTATCGTTAAGGTTTATCGAGCACTTTGCCTCTTCTCAGTTTTGGTAAAAGAAGGAAAAAAGCTACTGGAAAAATCCTAGCCTCTGCACCGAGCTCCCACAGCCGTGTCGAATTGGCTCCCCGCGGCGTTTCACCTTGCTCTGCACGCGGAAGGCGGGGGCTGGGGGAACACTGGTGGCCTCTCTAGGAGGCTTCGTGTGTCTCCTCCTGCTTCCTCTCAACCCAGGCTGTCCTGACTTGGACCTCGAGTCTCACTCTTCCCCGGTGGGGCGACCCCCACCTGGTGTCCGCAGACCCTCGGGTGTGTTTCACGCTGGGTGGTGAGGAGGCTGTGCGCCCGCCCGCCCGCATCTGTGGGACCGGGGGTCCCAAACCGAGCCAAATAGCCTCTGTACCCAAAGAACAAGTTACTTTGTGTGACTGGGGCACCCTCGCTTTTGATCTCCCTTCCCAAGTTTCCCTTCCCCAGACTTGGCTCCATTTCTGCAGCGCGGTTGCTGGTGCGGGGAGGGAATACCGTTGGGTTTTAGTTCTTAAAGGAATATGTCAAATGAAATAAGCCAGCTTTCCCTGCCCCCCACCCCCACCCTTCCCCCTCTGTTCCCAGCGTGTGTAGCTGACGGTACCCTCTTTGTATGCGAGTCGCGTGGGGAGGGACCGAGTTAATGGGAGCCTCCCGATCCCTGCTGACACGTTCCTGGCAGCCTGCTCGAGGCTGCTGATGCAGCCTTCCCGGCCTCAGCATTGATTAAATGATGTCATCCCGATTACTGAGCATGCTCAGACTACCCCCTCCCTCCTATTTTCCCCCAGTGGCAGGGGTATTTAGGTCAAGTGATTGACAGGTGACAGTTTACTTAGGGTCTCTGCCGGAGTCAGGTCGACCCTTCTTAAGCACCAGAGGCAGACATTTGCCTGCCCAAACAGTCCCAGCATCTTTGCCAAGGCTGTGCCGCAGTCCCTGTAAAGGGCCCCGGGGACTAGCAGGTGCTGGTCGAAGCGGAAGGCAGGCTTTCTTCGCGGGAGGAGACTGGAGGCAAGGCTCCAGCCTTGCCAAAGGGCTTCATTGTGTACCTTCCTTAGAATGGCATCTCCTCTTGAAGACCTCTTCTCTCCTCCCTATTTTCACAGTCATCAGAAAACCGTGACCTCCAAATGCTGTGGGGGTGGTCGTTCATCCTGAGAGCTGGCCTGTGAGGCCAGGAAGGAGGGGTTTTCTATCTGCTTAGTGTTAAATTGAAGAAAAGATGTATGCTACCATTATTGATGAGGAAGAAAATTCTATACTTGATGGCTGACATTGGATAGTGACATATCTATGGCCAGGACATGGGATGGATAGTAGCTTGTTGGTTACGCATCTAAGCTGGGGTCATCCTACAGGCTGATTTGCTGTTTCCTGAGCCAGCCTGTGGTTTGGATAGAACGGGAATTACTGGGGACATCTAGCCCTGCCCCTTGTCTGGTAACAGTTTTTTAACCAATAATTGTTCAGTCCTAGAACATGTTCTGGTGACCCTATTTTTTCAGAGGTTTTAAAGAGAGGCTCAAGTTGTTTCTTTTCTTTCTCCTCCTCTCCCTCCTACTCCGCCTTCTTCCTCTCTGACCCCCTCTTTCTCCGTCTTCTAAGGGTAACATACCAGGACTAATGAAGTGGAGTAATAGATCATCCCTTTGATCTGTGTGCAAGGCAGAGATCCTTAATTTTATGGTTATCCTTCCTTTATGACACTACTAAAGTATGTTACACAAATGGTTGTGGATGTGAATACACATGTAGCTCTTCAACTGTAAATCTGGGGTAAATTGAAAATGTTTTATCTTACTATAATCCTTTAGTACAACACTATTCAGTTTTAAGATAATTTTTTCTTTGAAATAAAGCATTCATATAGAAAAGTGTTTTCATAAGTGTATATTGCTTTATATATATATATATATATAAAGTAAACACTCCAATATCCACCTCTTAGGCTAGGAACCAAACATTTTAGGACCCCAGAAGTCCCTCCCGGTCACTAACTCCCTCTGCCTCAGAATAACTGCTATTCTGACTTTTAGTTTAGGTTTTTTTTTTTAAAGCTTTAGCTCCGTAAAACCACACAGTATGTTCACCTCTTTGTGTGAGTTCTTGTGTTCAACATTATGGTTGTCAAATTGGTCCACGTTGTGATGTGTGGCTGCAGTTGGTTCATCTTCATTGTTCTGTAGTATCTTATTATATGAATATACCACAATTTATTTATCTAGTAACTGTTGGTAGTAACTGTTTGGATAGTTTCCACTTCAAGGCTAATACAGATGGAGCAGCTATGAACATTCTTTTATGCATCTTTCAGGGAGTTTGGTACAGAACCGAAGACTGCCAGATGCTGAAGGATGTTGGGACTTGAGTTGGCATGTGCTAGGACCCTTCCCATTCCTACTTAGTAATGTGTAACTAAAGGAAGTGACAGTACTTGCAGCCTGTATCACCCTTTGTCGACTGAGTAGAAGGCTCCCAGGTCAATTCAGCTGGAACCAGCCTACCTGGCTTGGGTGCAGGTGGAGGCTCTCTTAGGTGGGCTCTCCCCTCCTTCTTGCAGGAGCATAGATTGTGGGGATGACCAAAGAAGCCCAGAACCCAATAGGGATGAATGAAGAATGAATATCTGTGCAGTTAACTGTGAGTCCAAATTCAGAATCTCAGAAATTCTTTTTTGTTTTTGAAACTGGGGTGATTGTTTTTCCTTTAAAGTCTTATTCATTTCTTGTGGAGATGTATGCTGAGAGGAAGATTTTGCAGGTGGGGTTCCTAGATTTCTCTTTTTTTAAGAATGTCATCTTGAGTGCATGCTTAGTCACTCAGTCGTGTCTGACTCTGCGATGCCATGGGTTGTGGCCCGCCAGGCTTCTCTGTCCATGGGATTCTCCAGGCAAGAGAACTGGAATGGGTTGCCATACCCTTCTCTCGAGGATCTTCCTGACTCAGGGACCGAACCCAGGTCTCCTGCATTGCAGGCGGATGTTTTACGGCCTGAGCCACCAGGGGTGAAGCTTGGAGAGATTATCTCTGTCATTCTTGCTTTTTTCTCCCCCCTGCTCCTGTGCAGAACTTTCTTTCCCTGACTGCCCCAGCCACAGTTTCTTCCACTGTGAACACTTGCAGCACTCATTTTATATGTGATCTCATAATTTTTTGCCTAGATTATCATCTTTTAATTTTTAAGAGATTCTTATTTATTTTAAAATTTTTTGTTTATTTTTGGCTGTGCTGGGTCTTTGTTGCTGTGTGTGGGTTTCTCTAGCTGCAGAGAGTGGTAGCTTCTCTTGTTGAGTATAAGCTCAGTGCTGGTGCATGGGCTTAGTTGCTCCGAGGCATGTGGAACCTTCCCTGAGCAGGGATTGAACACTTGTCCCCTGCGTTGGCAGGCAGATCCTTATCCTCTATGCCACCAGAGAAGTCCCCTAGATTATTGTTAATTTTGATCCTGTGTCTAATGACATTGTAAAGCAGGTGTAGAGCCAAGACCCATTCATATTTTGCTTCCTGTACTTCTCAGGGTGTTACCCACAGACGGCACTTATAAATATTTATTGATCTCTTTGTTGAATCTAGAAATCTTTACCTTGGTGTATTTTAATGATTTTATGGACTTTTCATTGACTGTAGGCTGTGGGGAGTAGTTTATTTATTATTTTATTTTATTCTTCTTTTGTGACATATACTTTTTGTTCCCCCAATTATTTTTATTAGTTGGAGGCTAATTACTTTACAATATTGTAGTGGTTTTTGCCATACATTGACATGAATCAGCCATGGATTTACATGCATTCCCCATCCCGATTCCCCCTCCCACCTCCCTCCCCATCCCATCCCTTTGGGTCATCCCAGTGCACCAGCCCTGAGCACTTGTCTCATGTATCCAACCTGGACTGGCAATCTGTTTCACAGTTGATAATATACATGTTTCGATGCTGTTCTCTCAGATCATCCCACCCTCGCCTTCTCCTATAGAGTCCAAAAGTCTGTTCTTTACATCTGTGTCTCTTGTGGGGAGTAGTTTAAAAATAATTTTAAAGAGATGTACTATGTGCTATCTCTTAAATGTCTTGGTAAAGAACTGTATTCAACCTTGTTAAAAATTAGGTCTGCTAATGACACTTGTGATGAGCTAGAAGTGGAGGGTGGGGGTGAGGGGCACCACATTAATTCTTTCAGAGAAAAATACTGGATTTGGAGCATTTCTCAGAACACTTCTTCATTAACTGCTAAAAATCCTGGTGAGTCATCCATTACTTTGAGCTCTGCCTGTTGGTTTTGATGCATCTGCATTGACGGAACTCTGTCTTGAGAGGGTTCTTAGTAGGGTTCTTTGAAATAGACTTTCACATGTCAGTTTTGGGCTTTCCTCTTGTTTTCATTCCTGGGAAAGCAGGTCTTGTTAACCAAGGGTTCCTCCCCTGAGGCAGTGTAAGTTTTGACTTGTTTGACAGTCAAAGCAAAATATTAGCCACAAACCCTGAGCTGGCCTTTGGCATGGAAAGTGGCCTTAGGATCTAGGAGGTTAAATTAGTTCTGGTCAATGGATGGGCAGGGAAGTCAGGGGTGGGGACAGAAACCAAATTCCAAGCCTGAGTTACTGTTGTGGAGATTATGGGCTGAAGATGTCAAGAAATATGGCTAGAACTTTTCTTTTTGTCCGTAGTCATGATTTTTAAAAGCAAGAATATTTAAAAATTTATACAGAGTAAAATCACTCTTTTTGGTTTATAGTTCTATTGTAGGGGGTGTGAAAAATACATAGAATTGTGTAGCTATGCTGTATTAGTTTTCTGTTGCTGCTATAACAAATTATCGCAAATTTGAAGGCTTAAAATGATACAAATTTATTATCACACAGTTTCCATAGGTCGTGTGAACAAAGAATGACGCCTGCGGTGGTGCACCCTGAGGGGAATTCAGGACAGAGAAAAAGGGATACTGGTCCTAGGTAGTTAAGATGCATATCAAAGGAATGTTTTCAATTAGTCCAGACTCTTTCATCTTCCCATACACAGAAAAGCACTAAAATCATTAACTTGAGATGTCTGTTTTTTGTGATTAGCAGTAATCTTTTGATGTTCCACTACTTACTTTCTTTTTTTTCTTTAACCCCCTTCAAAATCTCCTGTATATTCTGGCTCCTCTCTTATTCTTTAGAACATTCCCTCAGAGCTATCTGAGAGGCTGCCATCTCCTGCTCTAATCCTCAGTAACTGCCTTAAATAAAACATAATTCTCAACTTTTAGGTTGTGCTTTTTTTTTTTTTCAGTGTGCAGAAGTCCATCAAGTCAGCTGGTTTCTCTGTTTAGAGTCTTACAAGGTCAAGACCAAGGTGTTGACAGGACCATGTTCTTTTCTGGAGGATCTGGAAGAAAATCCATTTCTTTGCTCATTCAGGTTTTGGCAGAATTTGATCCTTGTGGTTGTAGGAATGAGGTCCCACCCCTTGCTGGCTGTCAGCCTGGGGCTGTTCCTAACTGCTAGAGGCCTCTCTCAGGTCCTGGCCATGTGGCCCCCTTCCTGTACCTTAAGAGCCTAGGGTGGGTTGATTCCCTCTCATGCTTCAAATCTCTTCTGCCTCTTCTTCCATGGCATATCTTTCTCACTGACTCCTCTGCCTCCCTCTTCCACTTTTCAGGGCCCACCCGGTTACAGTGAGCCCAGCCAGATAATATGGGATAATGTCCCTTTTATAAGGTCATCTGATTAGCAATCAGTTCAATTTGCAAATTTCCTTTCATCCTGTAACTTTCATATATTCACAAGTTTAGTGTAGACACCTTTTGGACCATTATTCTACCTACCATATACCACCATACTCAAGATACAAAACAGTTTCATCACTCAAAAACACAAAACCAAACCCCCAAAATCTCTCATGCCATCCCTCTGTAATCAAACATCCTCCCCTCTCTTAACCTCTGGCAACCACTTATCTCTTCTTCTACATAACTCTGCCTTTTCCAGATTGTCATAAAAATGGAATCATAAATTTAAATATCTTTTTGTGATTGAGTCCATTGAGGTTTATGTTGTTGTTCCATGTATCAATTGTTTATTCCTTAAAAAAAAGTTAATTACTTTTTATTGCTTAGTGGTATTCCTTTATACAGGTGTATCACAATTTGTTTATCCATTCACCTATTGAAGGACGTTTGGGTTGTTTCCAGTCTGAGATGATTATGAATAAAGCTGCTATAAACCTTACATATGGGTTCTTGTGAGTATAAATTTTTATTTCTCTTGGGTAATCAGCCAGGAGTGGGATTACTAGATCATACCATAACTGTATGTTTAACTCTAAGAAATGGCCAGTTTTCCAATGTGGTTTAAACTAAAAAGTGGTAATATTTTATGCCAGACTTTTTAAAGAGTATATTCATCACTGTGTCTAAGTGAGTATTAACAGTAGTGTTTAATAGTGTGGAGATATGTTCTTCCTAAATTCGAAAGTGTTTACATCACCTGAAAATGAGTTCGTGGTTTCCTGTAAAGCTGCCCTCTGAAATCCTGGAATGAGTGAACACAAGAGAGTAATTATAATCTGGCGTGTGTCACTGGAGGCTACCCTTGTTTGCGGTGAGCACACGGTTGGTGCTACAATAAAGGATT
The DNA here is from genome assembly GCF_023699985.2 of Odocoileus virginianus. NCBI lineage: Eukaryota > Metazoa > Chordata > Mammalia > Artiodactyla > Cervidae > Odocoileus > Odocoileus virginianus. The sequence continues at coordinate 38,205,139 of NC_069686.1, read as the reverse complement.
GGGGTTGGTAGAGGCATTGGGGAGAGTCAGACGGAACTGCCTGTGAATTCACTAGGTCACTTTGGGGCTTTTTTCAGGTTGCTTAGCTTTCCTGGGGCTCAGTTTGGTCATATTTCAAGTGGAGATAATTACTTAACTCACAGAATTGTTGGAATGAAATGAAATGAAGTGGTCAAAACAGGGTCTGGCACAGAGAAATGCTCAGCATATGCTAATTATCTCTCTTCCTCTTGTAAGTTTCCTCATTTTCAGAATTAGCCTTGCCCCCCCCCCCAAATTACCACCCTTAATTCTGGCTAGTCCCTGAAGACCCTTCTTGCATCCTTGTTTCCTAGCCACTAGTTCACACCATTCTTATCTGTGGAATTCCTAACCTTCACAAGGCAGAGCTCAGGTTCCATTTACTTTCTGCAGTGATCACATATTGGTGTGTGCACGTGCATGTGTGCTTGCGTCAATATCCTCTTTGTGTAAATTACAAGCTTCTTAGAAGCAGGAGCTGGTTTTTTTTTTTTTTTTAACATCTTTGTGCTTTTTACTGTCGTTGTCAAGTTGCTTAGTAAGTGTATCTTGATTGACAGTTCTGTCTTCCCCTGTCTCCTTGCCTAGAATCAAGTCTCTCTAAATGCCAATTTCTGCATTTCCTTGAATAACTTGGGCATCACTGGGGATTTCCCTCTGCCTCCACCTGTGCTTCTCTGGCCCAACTCCCTGGTTTAATGACAGGGTTTTGCCTCCTTGACTTTTCTCCTCCCTTTAGAATAGGAAACTTCCCCCACCTTTGGGTTCCCTTTAGTACCTGTCTCAGATTTCTCACCTGTGTCTCCTTATTAAACAAGCGAAAACAAAACTACCTACTCTCTAATGGTTTCTCTTGAGTTAAAAAAGAATAGCTCCTTGACAGATCAAATTTCAACTGATTTCTCTCAGGTTTTCCGTAAAGTCCTTTCTTTGTGGCCAGGAAAGCTCCTCCCTTAACCTATTTGCTGCACATCTACTGAGGTCCTTTTACGAGGAAAAAAGCTGTTGAGTGTGTGGTTACTTGAAAATGCTGCAGAACTTGAGAGAAAATAGAGTTGTAAATTCATTCTACCATCCCCAACACCAAACTTGGATGTGAGGCAGACAGCCCAGGACCAACGCCCAGCTCTGTGACTTCTTCGTTTATGTACTTGGACACATGGCCACACCACACTAAGTTTCAGTTTCCTGGCCTGTGAAATATGGATGATAACACTCTCCACCTTATAGGATGAGCTGATGCATATAGACTGCCGAGTTCCGAAAATGTACGCTGTTAGAAGACCCACAGTGGTTATTTCTCTGCACACTGGTCAGATTAATTAGGCTTTAGAAAGCTTAAGACCCTTCATAGGTTCCCTGGTCTCTTCAGGTTGTGTTAAAGAAAAACTTATTCTCACATTTGTAGATACAGTAAGGAAGACTGTTATAGTATGGGTTGATACTGTTCCAGTAGGGGAGAGAAATCAGGGTCAATTTCAAGTACAAGTGGAGCAGGTTGGTGGGGCGCATAGGTGGAAGGACAGTCACTAAGAGAGATGTGAAACGTATGGGGGATTCTTGGTACAGGCAGGCCAGATATTAAGCTTTTAAGATAGAAGCATTGAAGTATCTAAGGTGATGAGGTATTGATGGTGATTAGGGGTGGGGGGGGGACCCTTTCTAAACTGCTTTAGGAGGAGTCTTGCTCAAACGGGACTCTGCAAGGTCAGACATGGAAGTCCAAGTTCAAGGCCCAGTTGAGGAGGGCTCAGAGGAGCCTGATGAAAAATATGGTCAAGGAGAGAGTCTTGGTCATTTGGAACCCAGGTTCTTCAGGGGTGCATTCGAGACCTTCCATACTCTGGGCCCATGTACCTTCGTGACCTCACCCTTTATCTTGTGTTCCATTTGTGCTTCAATTCCCCTAGGCTTCTCAATGCCTGCCCTTCTCCACCACAGCTGAGCACACCCCACACACCTGGGATAACCATCCCTAAATTGTACCTGCGTGGCATTAGACTAAACCCCTTGCAGGGCAGGAAGCTTTATTGCCATCTTCAGTTCCTGGACTAGTACTTGGAGCAGAGTAGTTGCTCAGTATAAGATGTCTTTTGAACGCGGTGAAAGAATGCTGACCTTCCTAGGCTGTCAGATGTTCAAGCCTGGGTTTTTCCTTGGATTTTTATCTGTGACCTCTGTCCAGCTCCGGTGACTTTTTCCCTACTTTGACCATCTTCATCATTTTGTTGTTATTGTCTTGAAAGAATAGTTTTCCCTGGGGTCCTGACATATGCTCATTGAAAAAAACCTCAGACCATGCAGAAGAATATGAAGGAGAAGGTAAAAAGCACTTTTAATTTTATGAACTAGAAAGCATCATTGTTAACATCTTATTGTTTATTCCAGCTCTCTTCTATTTTATAGAAAACGCACTTTGTTTTAAAATGAAGATATGGTTTTATAAAGTCTGTTTTGAAAGCCACCATTTTACTCAATGGTATACCTCAGACATCAGCATTTATAAAAGATTATATATAATTTCGTTATGTGTCTAAAGTGAAAGTGAAAGTCTCTCAGTTGTGTCCAACTCTTTGCAGTCCCATGGACTGTAGCCTGCCAGGCTCTTCAGTCCATAAAATTCTCCAGGTAAGAATACTGGAGGGGGTTGCCATGCCTTCCTCTAGGGGATATTCCCAACCCAGGAATTGAACCCAGGTCTCCTAAGTAATACTTTATTTTCCACTGATAGTCATTTGATTTTCTGTTTTCTTTTTCTGTTATAAACAAAGGTGTGATAAACATCAGTTTATCAGTACACATCTCTTTGTGTCCTTGCCTGATTTTTTGTTAGAATACATTCCTAGGATTCAGATTTCTGGGTAAAAGGATATAGCTGATTTTAAGATATCCACAGGTTTTCAGAGGGAGCAATTTAGAGATGGTGAATTGTCTTCTATTTTATATCCTCACTGAGTTGGTGCCAGTTTGTTTCATAAGTCATCCCTTCATACCTGAGCTAGATTAAATCCTCAACAAGAGTGTGTACTTTGTCAGGCACTGTTAACCCATAGACCCAGGACATGGCAATGCCTTCAGACTTCCAATGTAAACCATAGGTTTTTGTAGGCTGTCTCTTGTCAGGTTCAGTATCGTAAAGGATGTTGTTTCTTGGAGGTGATCAAAAGCCAACTTTTTTGAGACAGAGAGAGATAGAGGTCAAGATTGTAGTCTTAAAGAAAACTAGGATGGATGTGTGCTTTCTTCTTAGAGCTAACAGTGAATGGCCTTTGATACCATCGGGCAACGGTAAGTTGAGAAGGGATATAATAGCCCTCCCCAAAAAAGCCCTGGAAAGGGCCTTTTACACCCTTCTCCTTTGATTACTAGGTACTCAGAAAAAATGTAAAATTTCAAGCACACACCAAAGTGGAAAGAATATAAAAATGTTTCCCCATGAGTCTATCAACCAGTTTCAGCTATCATCAACAAATGAGCTAATCTTATTTTGCTATACACCTCTAACCTTTTCTCCCCAAGTCACTCAATTATTGTAAAGTGCAATCTCATGTCACATTGTTTTATCCCTGAACTTTAGTATATGTGCTGCCTAAGCGGGTACTATTTTATCCCTAAACTTTTGATATCTCTAAAAGATCAGGACTCTTAAAACCACAGTAACATTATCTCAACTAAAATGTGCACAATTCTGTAATGTCAAATACCCAGACAAATTCTCCCCATTGCCTCTTAAGTTTCTTCTACAGTTGTGTTTGCTCAAATCAGAATACTGGGTACCATTGATTACAAGTGTGGAGAAAAAGAAATGCTTGTATATACCGACCCTGAAAGAAGAGGGAGGGAGGCTTCTGCTCTAGAATCATGTGAGGCAGTAGAGACACACACTGAACAGTCAGGGCTAATCAAGATTTTCAGCCTGTCTTCCTTAACAGTGGTCACGTCCTAGTTATGCTTTTTAATAAACCAACTCTGGCACTGCAGTGTCATCCAGAAAAGCTATTTAAAGAGCTGCATGCCTTATAGCTCTCCCTCACCCCTGAGTATCCCATTGCTTTAGTTGACTTGGATAAATATCACGAAAGCAGGCAGATGTGTTACTCATCTGTCTTCCAAGCTCAGTACTCACCCTTATAAAATTAGTGTGTGTGTGTGTTCAGTCCCGACTGACTCTCTGCGACCCTGTGGACTGTAGCCTGCCAGGCTTCTCTGTCCATGGGCTTTTCCAGGCAAGAATATTGGAGTGAGTTGTCATTTCCTCCTTCAGGGGATCTTCCTGACCCAGGCATCAAACCTGAAGCTCTTGTATGTCTTGCACTGGCAGGAGGATTCTTTACCAGTTAGCCACCTGGGAAACTCCATAAAATTGTTGCCAAGTGCATTTAGAGCAGTTCTTTTAGGTGTGTCTTGGTGTGTTACTATTTACTATCTTGTCAGTCAGTGAACACTCATCCTTTATGTGAATTGGATTCAGGAAAATAAATCCAGAGAGGTGAAGGGAAAACGTGTGAGAAGAGAATTCAGCGTAACACAGTACTTTAAGGAAAAAGGTTTGAAGTTCTCTCTCTTTTTTTTTTTAATTCCTTTTATTCCTCTCCCCCCGCCCCACCACCACCTTTTCTTATAAAAAAAGGGAGTTGGGTTGGAGAAAAAGTGCAAATAAAAACCAAATCCAATGATTGATACTTTAACTTCTCTGACTACAGAGTATGGTCATGAGAGCTGCTGATCAATAATGTTATTTTAGAAGCATTTTGTTTAAAGAGCTTGGTTACGCAATTCTCGGTTGGCAAATCTCAGGGACTCTCCCCAGGCTCTCTGACAAGAGCCGTCTCTCCCACTTGTAGGGCTCATTTTGCCTCAAGGGGAAATGAAGAACAGCCCGCTTCAGTCCTCTGAGGAGGTTACATCATAGTTTTTTTACTGAACGACCTGTCTGGTACTTCACTCCACTGAGTATTATTGACTTTCGTCTGGGAACCTGGGTAAATAACAACTCCATCTGACGTCAGAAACTTGGGGGAGTCTTGGGGGAAGGGACTTCTGTTCTTTCATAGCACCCTCTGCTCCATAGAGGAACAAATGCCCATTTGATTGGTCAGTGTCCAAACCTCTGTTGGTCCTGGTTACTGGTGGCAAGATCCCATAGGTAGCGTTCGGTTCCTTCCTGTGTCTGCCTCTGGTAAGCTGACCGCTGCAGGGTCTGGCTTCCTGGGCTGGCTCCCAAGGACTGGCTGTTTTTCCATCTCAGCATCACCCACTGCTGAATAGATAAGTAGTCTGGACCCACAGATTCAGGCCCATGTGGGCCAGACTCAAGGTTCAGAACAGGCTGGGCTGTGGGAGGCTGGGGTGGTGGGGTGAGGAAAATAGGAAGACTACATAAGCCTTCTTGCTGGAGACTGGCCAGGTTTGACATTGGGTTGATGCATCCTACCATCCATCCAGGTGGTACTTGGATACCTGCTCCATTCCTGTTCCTGTGTGGAGCAAACTCGCCCGCCCAGAAGGGAGAAGACTGTTAGGCAGAAGACTCTTAGGTGAGGCTTTTGGCATTCCAGGACCCCTGGTACTAATGTCATCACGATAGCATTGAAACTATCTTCTAACTACTAACAGTTTGTTTATATAATATTTGTGAAAGTAGACTTTAGAAGGGAAGTGCTTAGCTCTTTAGTAATAATTACTAAACAACACAACCTACTAATTATCTGCTCAAACAAGTGGGGAAAAAAACACCGAAGTACCGTATCCTAGAGTAAAGCTTGCTCGTGTGTGTTGTTCAATTTTCCTTAATGAATATGGCTCTTGGAAAACACTCGCTTGAGGATGTATTTTTTTTTTCATTAGAGTATAGTTGATTTACACTGTTATATTAATTTCTGCAGTACAGCAAAGTGATGCACATATATGTATATGCTCACCCTCTGTGATGGCCCACACTCTGTCTGTGGAGTGTCTTCTCTCTGAATCTGAATAAACCCACCTTTTACCTATCACTTTGTCTCTCACTGATTTCTTTCTGTGATGAGACATCAAGAACCTGAGCTTCGTTAGGTCCTTAAGCCACATACCATGGGTTTTAGCTGGGTTTGAGTCCTACCCACACCGGTTCAAGTCCCAAGCAGGGTTTTGGCTGGGTTTGAGTCCCAGCCACATGGGTTTGAATCCCAAACAAGGTTTTGGCTGGGTTTGAGTCCCAGCACATGGGTTCAAGTCCTAATCTGAGTAAATGGTTTCACTTTTAAAATATTCTCTTTGTCTTTGTTTTCTCTCGATTACTGTGATGAATTTAGATTTGGGGGAAGAGGGTTGTTTTATGGATATTCTTCAGTCTGTGGCTTCATTTTGACTGAGCGACTGAACTGAACTGAAGATTTAGAATACTTCTATTCGAAATATTTCTTCAAATACTGAATCTCTCTTATTCTTCTCCCTCTTCTCTGGCACTGCAATTACGTGTATGTTGGGATTTTAACTATGTACTATATGTCTCACACATTTTCCACCCTTTTAGGGGGCATGTGAGGGCTTCTAAGGTGGCGCTAGTGGTAAAGAATCTGCCTTCTGCCTGCCAGTGCAGGAGAAGCTGGTTCAATCCCTGCATCAGGAAGGTCCCCTGGAATAGGAAATGGCAACCTGCTCCAGTATTCTTGCCTGGAAAATTCCACGGACAGAGGAGCTCGGCAGGCTACAGTCCATGGGGTTGCAAAGAGTCAGACACGACTGAGCACACAGGATACACACACACACACACACACACACACACACATACACATTCTTTGTTATATTCGTTTCCATTATGGTTTATCACAGGATATTGAATATAGTTCCCTGTGGAGGATATATTTTAAACAATATTTTCTGATTTACACAAGTATCCAAGCAAGTGTGTAAAGGGGAAAATGTACAGCTCTCTTGCTTCCTTAGTTCTGTTAAATATAAAGAGGTAACACACAGGTTAACGTAAAACTTTAAGTGAGTGCTTTGTTACCCTACTTTTCTTTGTAAAGAGACGTTTTTCGGCCTTTTCGAGTTTTACTGCAATACTGTGCTGTCCAAAATGGTAGCCACCAGGCTCGTGTGACTCTTAAGCCCTTGAGTGTGGGTTGTCCAAATTGGGAAGTGCAAGAGATGTAAAATATTTGTAAACTGGCTTTCAAAGTCTCTGTACAAAAAACGTAAAATATTGATTTACTCATTTTTTGGGGGGTGGTATTTATGACATGTTGAACTAGTAACATTTTGGATGTACTGGGTTAAATAATATTAATGAAATAAACATCCCTTATTCTTTCTACTTTTTAAAATGTGATTACTAGAAAATGTAAAGGTACAGATGTGGCTTGCATTTTTGTCTGGTGTTATTATTTCTATTGGTAATATATTTCGATATCAGAGGGCTGCGCTAACATTTAGATGCCAGCATCTTAATTGTCTTGCGTTTAGTAATTTTGGTTCCAGTCTGGCATACTGAGGGATTATTGTGTGCTAAAGTCAGTTGTGCTAAGCATTGTGAACTTGCTGTGATAAGTGAGACGAGATCCCTGCCCCCACCCCACCCCCATCCCCAACCCGCCAGAAAAATAGGGTGTTGAGTGTCCAAAGAGAAGAGGAAACGGCGTTGTTGGAGTTAGAGAAAGAAAGGACATCCCACCTCAACAGGGGGATCCTTTGATCCTTACCTTGAGACGGGGTGGGAGTCTACTCTGCAAATGTAGTATTTGCTTCTTTATCTTCAGTTACTTTGCAGTGATGTATAGACGCTTTACAGATTGATGTTTTAAGTATTATTGAGAAAAGACCAGAGTGCTATAGCCGGGCGTCTCTCCTCTCTCCCTCGCCAGTACTGTGCCGCCGCTGCTTCCGGGGCAACAGCCCACCCTGACTTCTGTAATTAAGTACCAGCCACTTACAGCCTGTGTGTGATGTGGATTTGTGGTGCGTGTGTCGTGGGTGACACTGAGAACCCCAAACGGTGACAGGGTGCGGCGTCCTGGAAGGAAACACGGCACTGTGCCCTCCTCCCCGCCTGGCTCCCGCCGCAGGGCAGCCGCCCGGGGCACGGGGAACCCAGCCTGCGGCCTCGCCCTGCCCGCTGTGTGTTTTTTATTTCCGGCACGGCGGTCAGTCTGCCATACCCTGTCTCCATTCTGCCACTAATGCTGGGAATGATGGAACCTCTTGTCCTGGAAGTGCATTCCCCTTCAGCACAGGCACCCTCTGATGCCGTCCCTCCCCCCAGCTAAACAAAAGCGCCCGTGCCCATTAGGACGTCAGGGTGGGCAGCGCTGCGGAGGGAAGAATGCAAGGGAACGCTGCCTTTGTCGTTCACAGGTGCCTCTTTGTCCTGGTATCTGGGCGAGAGGTCGCCTTGCAGGTGAAGGCCACACAGATCTGTGCAGAAGGAGCTGGAAACTCTTTTATACCCATTTATGTCCCTGTTTGTCTGGGTTGGGACAGAATTGATTTTTCCTCCTTTGTCAATGGCAGAACTGCTCTTTCCCATGGTAACATGAAAGCATAGCAATAGCAAAATCAGCCATGGTCTCACCACCCTACACCATCCCTGTTAATTTCTTAATATCCTCCTTTTCCTGCTCTTGGTTGATACTTAAACATTTTGTAAAATTAATGTATTTCCAACCATAGATACACAATTCTGCCTTTAAAAAAAAAAGAAAAGAAAACAAAAACCAAAGCCTACTCCATAAACGGTTTTCCATGTTGTGTGCATCTTCATGGTTATGATGTTCATGGTGACGTAAGTGTGCTCTGCGCTGATAGATCCCAGTTGATCATTCAGCTCTCCTTTCCCCTTGCTCTGGGTGCTGGCGTAGTGATCGTATGCATGCACAGAGCTGTTTTCTTTTGCCGGGTTGTTTCTAGAGGATACCTTCTTCAGAAGTCAGTGTACTGGACCCAGTGCTGTGAACATGTGAATTGATACTGTCCAGTATTATCCTGTTGCTTCTATAAGGGGCTACCATCCCTATGGCCCCTGGGGATTTATGAGCTTCCCGTTTGGCAGAGAATTAATCTTTAAGGTAAAGGAGATAATCATTTGAGAGGGGGCTTACTGCAGTACAGTGGTCTGGGATTCATGTGTCTTGGGTTTTTGTTCAGGCGTTTGCTCTGATTTATATGAATTTTAAACTAAAAGTGTAACTATTCGGTGATCTGTTTTAGATCTGTTTTAGAATATTGCTGTCAGTGGGCACTTCCGGGGTCAGGCTGGCGACTGGGGAGTCCCCTGGTCTTTATAGATGAAGAAAGGACTTGGAAGGGTAGCGGTACTCTTCCTCCCAACATTCATCAGAATTGTTTGGAGGTGGTGATTTATACTTATCTTTAACTCAGGGCACTTCTCACGTGCTCACAGATATAATTATTCAAATATACTATAGCAGTGAACGAACCACAGACCTTCTCTACCCTAACAGCAGCACACGTAGGGATACATTTTGCTGAATGACTCAGGACATCTTGTAGGCATCCATCCTTCCAGGAGGTGTGGTGACACCTCACAGAAAGCATGACTTTATGCTTTGATGGTTTTGTATATCCAGGTACCAGCATGCTCTTCAGTTCTGTGGTAGCCCTCTAACCAGGCTCACCATCCTGTGGATATGAGACCTGGGATATGAGAACCTAGGTAGGGTAAACAAAAAAGACCTTGATTGCTTCTTACTTACACTGTAATACTCTTGGAAAACAATTCTCTGTTTGTTCTTCATTCTCTGTGGTCTTTTGAGCACTTTAGCTAAAATCTTCCAGATGTTCCATTCAGAGTATGTCAATTCTCTGCTCAAAACATTGAAGGACTCTCCTTTGATAAAATAAATATGAATTCATCAGCTTGTTCCTGAAATTCAGCAAAACTCTTCACAATACGTTCCCTCAGCCTTTCTCAAACCTAACTATACACTGTATCCCGAACTCGCTCTTTCAGGCATTTGTAAGGTGAGGTTCCTATCTCGTGGAGTCCCATTCTAATTTTTTTGTCCCCCTGAACTGCTTTCTCACCCTAGAAATTCACCAGGAGCCATTTCCTCTTGTCTCTAATCTTGGAAACCACATTTAGATTTGAGCTCCTTTCCAGGTTGAGATCTATTTGATTAATTTTCTTTCTTTTTTTAAAAACAGTTTTATTGAGGTATGGTTGCTATACATTGCTGATTTATTTTCATACTCTCAGCATATGATTCATAATGGGTGCATAGTATATGATGCTGTGTATGTATGACACTGAAAGAGTATTTCTTGTGGACTTGTTCATTTTTATGATTGTTTTTATTTCATTGTGCCCCTCTTCCTTTCTCTGTCAATCTTACCTGAGGACTAAACATGCCCACATGTTTCTTTTGTGAAATTTACCGTCATTGGGCCAAACAGTGAACAGGCATTCCTTAGGTACACAGTCCATTTATCCAACCTCAACCAACTCACTGTCTAGTAAGAGAGATAAACAGAGACACACACAAATAATGGCAATGTGGCTAATTAGTGATTGAATAGTAGCCAAGGTTTATTGAATGTGAAACACCTTTAAGGTTGGGGCAAATTTTGCAAAGTGTTTCCATTTTCCAAAGGAAAAGATTGTTTTGTATCAAATATCCAAACTATTATCTTCTCTTCAGCTATTCAACTGTCAGAAGCAAAAGGGAAAGAAATTAGAGACTCATTAAGTACAGAAAATGATTTCTTTCAAACAATTTTCTCTTCTTCTAAAATGTAGAAACCACATGTAAAACACTCTTCTCTTGATTTGCCACTTACTAGTCTTACAAAGTTATTTTAATATGAACTGAAGCCTGGTATCATAAAGAAAGAAGGGTCCAGGAAATTATAAATTGAAGACATTAATATAAATGAGCCATACTAAGAATTCCATTGATAGTCTTCAACCCTGAAAGGGAAGTATCTGTAATTTACCTAAATTGCCTTGAAAGGAAAAGAAATAAGAGACTTCCTTCCTTGGATGCCTGTTTCCTGGCATTTTCCTAGTAACCAGGTTATGGAGTGATTGAATTATTATTATAATCCCATAGCTGTTATTTTCATTTCAAAAGAGTAGGGTTAATTCCAGCTGAAGCTTACCTTTCAAGTAAGTTTATCCGTAATACATTTAATAAATCAATACTGAGCCATATGGTCTGGTCCCCCTTCATTGGGAGTACAGAGTCTTAGCCACTGTATCACCAGGGAAGTCCCTAAAATTGCTTTTTTAACTTAGGGTAACTCTGTGATGTGAATGTCTGACTTTGGTGTCCCATAAGCCACCCTGGGGCTGCGTGCTCTAGGGAGAGGCGTGACTGGTGGGGAAAGCCTGGGGTTAGGGTCAGTAGAGATGAATCAGGCCTTGACTTTATTGCTCTGAGAGCATCATCTTGGGCAAATTGACCAATTTAACATGTCTGCAGTGAAACAGAGATGCTGAGAAACCTGGTGGATGGGAGTGCAGGTGAAGTGATAACATATGTGAGAGGATTGTGCGGTCTGTACCTACAGCCCCTACTCCTAGCCCCCTCTGCATGTGGTCCCTGGTGTGAAGTCCTGCTTCTTTCCTAGACCTCTCTCCTACCAGACATCCTGTCCAGTCCGCATAGGAACAGAGACCTTCAGGCATCTAGGTGGTGAAAAGTCCTAGACTGAGCAGCTTTTTCCAGTCTGAAAAAGCCAGAGTTTGTAATTCCCCTGCAGCTGAATAGGCTGGCTCAGCTTGTATGTCCCTGTGACTTCAGTTCGTGTCATTAAGATCACCACCACACCATTTATTAGATACACAAGGTCCCGGGACCCTGTGAAATGAGTATCTCCTGAGACAAGTCCCATCCTCTCTGTGGAAGGCAGAATAGTAACCCCCAAAGATGTCCATTTCCTAATCCCTGGAGCCTAAATGTCATGTTATATGACAAAGGAGAAGTAAGGTTGCAGATGGAACTGAGGGGGTTACTTAGTTGACCTTGAAATAAGGAGATTGTTCTGGATTTTCCCTGTGAGCCCAGTGTAAGCAAAGGTCCTTAAATGGGGAAGAAAGATACAGAAGAGTCAGAACCAGACAGATCACATCTTGAGAGAGACTGGAGTGGACTCAGCTGGTTGTGGCTGGTTGGGAGGTGAAAGGAGAGCATGAGCCAAAGTCTGCAGGAGGCCTCTAAGACCTGGAAAAGGCAAGAACATGGAGCCTCTGGGAAAGAAATGCAGCAGTAACCCTGCCATTTACCCAGAGAGACCCGCTGCAGACTTCTGACCCAGAGAGCTATAAGATGATAAAGCTATGTTGTTTTAAGCCACTAACTTTGTGGTAATTTGGTACATCCCCGATAGGAGATGAATACACCGTCCCATTTTTAAGTTTTTAGAAACAAAATGCACATGTATTTGCCAGAAGTGAATGTAAGAAAGACAGTAATATTTGAAGGGCCTATTTTCATAGTGACAGTGATATATTCAACATTCAGAAGGAAATTTTACCTGAAATGGAGTTGTGTACAATCCTTCTAAAATAAAAGAATTATATAGGTTCTTGCTGTATAGAATATTAATCAAATAGTATAGTTTTCAGAATTCACAATTATTGACCCATATAATTCTTTTGACAGAGAAGCATTTTTAAAATTTTTTAAAAAAGATTCACTGGCAAAGCATATTCAGCTATAGCCTACCATTTCCTTTTATTTATGTTTCAAGACTTATTGCTGCTTTTATTGTTAAAAACTCTTGGCAATTTCAGCTTTTGGGAATAATTAAAAATGGAAACCAGGTAAGTAAAGCAAATTAAAAGGGATTTATTTTATTCTCTTGAATGAGAATATCATGGACATGCATGTGCTTTGCATTGAAATGTTCAGTAATTAATATCCAATTACCTACAGGCTCCTTAAAAACTAGTTCAGTGTATTTCCTCAGCCAGGTCATAGGAATCTCCTCCTCCTGAATTCTTTGAGGTTGGCTCTCCCTGTCTCCCCTGTAGCCTCGTGTATAGCTCTTGCTTTCATGGTTCGATGTAGGATGCCCCTGGGGCACCAAGACAGGAGGATGACTTCAGATCCCATCGAAGAACAAGCGAGCTTTACAGCCTCTTCATCCTGCCCTACTTCACACCTGGCTCAAACCAACACAGAAACAATTAAGGTTGGTAGCTGCCCTAGAATCTGGCTGCACAGTCAGCTTTATTGAACCATTTTTCTACTCTTCAGGTACCTTGTCTGATTATTCCTTGGAAAGCTATTCTGCTGATTTTGTGGTTTTTCCCATTTGCCTTCTCTGCCGCTCAATTTTCAATATTCCCCAAAGATCTGTCTATTTTGACAACACTTTCTACTTCTCAGACCTCAAAGCAGATGGTTTTCCTGACACTTTATCTCCCCTCATTCTTAAATCCACATCATTGTGGACACTCTTTGTACGATACGCTGCCTAGATTCTCCGTTCTCCATTTAAAGTTTACAGTCCAGTGATCTAGTGATGCAGAGAGAGCCTTGTCTGGAATGTTTCATGCTCATCCTGAGGAAAACCTCTGATTTGTTTTCAAAACCTTGGAAACCAATTTTGAAAATGTCTCTAATTTTTTCTTTCTTCAGCAAAGCAGGCAGCTGACACAGTGGCCCCTCCCTGTCTGCCAGCAGAATCCTGTGAGTGGCCCTTCCTCATCACAGGGCTGACCCACCTCTGCCTCTTTACAAGCTTCCTGACTCCTCTCTGACAGTTACTTTAATTGTGAAGTTTGCATTCAGTCATTTCCATAGCAACAGTGATCAGGGAACTGATAGTTTTACTCTGTAATTACAACCTGCCTTGGGGAAAGGGTTTAACAGATATCTAGTTGGTGCTTTCTCAGTAGACACTGGCGAGACATTGGTGACAAAGAAGGGAGCTCATGCTCACAGACCAGGGGAGAAAGATCATTTCAAAGGCCATGATGGTGCAGGGTTGGAGGGCAGGTACAGGTGTGGGAGCACAGAGGAATGAACTTAGCTCTTGAAATTCATCTCTTGAATCTTAACAGGAACACAGTATCTTATGATTGTTATGACATGGATGCAAAAACATTGCATCACAGTTACAGAAATCAAAACTGGTGGTTATGAGGTAGGGTTGACTAGAAAGGAACACAGTGCAGGTAACCTATTATTTTGTTTTAAATGATGGTTACACAAGGGTACATGATTGTCAGAATCAGTTGGTGGAATATTGGAGTATTTCAGATCTATGCATTTATTATATGTAAATTGAAAGTTTGTTGTAAGGCAGTGCTCTATGTACTAATACATGGAAAGATCTTCAAGATGTATTAGGTGAAAAAAACAAGGTGGTCCCACTACATTTCATGACACTTGGAGGGTATAAACATGCCCCAAATTAAAAAAAAAAAAAAAAAAAAGGGAGGTGGATACAGGTGTAGATCACACACCACCTTTTAAGGCATAAAGAGGGAAAACTAAGAATCCATGTTTGTCTGCTGTTTGGTGGACAAGAACTCAGGAAGCCAGGTGGGGAGCTGGTAGCAGTGGCTGACCTAAGAGGTGAGGAGGCAGAGAGCAGCTATTATCTGGGGGGTGGAAGGCAGGGTCGTGAGGAAGATTTCTCACTGTACTGTATACCCTTTTGTGCTTTTTGGTGCTGGACCCATGTAAACATTTTTCTTATTCAAAAAATTAAAAAGCAAAAGCATTGAAACAGAGCTGAGAAGGTTTTAAACTGAGAGATAAATGGTTTCATTGTTCTTTATAGCAGATTATTTACCAATTGAATGTTTTTAAGCAACTTTCAGTGCTGCTTTGGCAGCTGGCCCGGGCATATGTCCCACCCCCATGCCAGGCCCCTCTCTGCATATCGCCCCATCCCAAGTCCGGTCCTGGGAACCTCTCCCCATTATTCTCTTTGGCACTGAAGAGAAAACATTATTTGCCATCTGGATAATGGCTTATGTGAGACATGGCCTCGGTTAGTCTTTTTTTTTTTTTTTTTTAACACATTTACAGAACCAGTATTTTCTACCGTATTCTATTTCTACTTGGAACAAATACAAACTCTTCGATCCCATGAACTGTAAGCCCACCAGGCTCCTTTGCCTATGGAATTCTCCAGGCAAGAGTACTGGAGTGGGTTGCCATGCCCTCCTTCAAGGGATCTTCCTAACCTAGGGATCAAACCCAGGTGTCCTGCATTGCAGGCAGATTCTTTACTCTCTGAGCCACCAGGGAAGCCCCCAAGTATAAACAAGGTATTCTTTTTAAACAAGATTCTGGCTTGAATTGGGTAGGGTCTTCTTGCCTCTCCTGTGGGTGGGCTGTGCATGGAGGTGGCCTCTTTACTGAGCTCATTCTTTCTAACAGTCAGAATTGGGCCCAGACAGACAGAAATCCTGGCCCTCTTTCCTTACATTTCAATGCTCCCTGTCTTATATGTAGAGCCTGAGCAATATCTTCCCTGGTTGATAGGCCAGTGGGAGCACCATTCACAGACCTGGTTTCACCTTGTCTGGTTTGTTTCATTTCTTCTGGTTCTGAGTTCTCCTCCCACTGGTCCTATGGGGGCAAGACCAAGATAACTGTTTACTGCCGGAGTATCTTAGTAAGAACCTTGCAGTCTTTGTTCCTTTGCATTTCTTACCTTTCAAATGAAGATGCTGCTAGATTTTCTTCTGGAAGCCTGAGGAGAATGAAGATATTTTTGGAGTGCTTATGTGTTCTGACAAAAGACCTTATGAGAAAGAACATCTCACATGGCTTCTATCTATCATTGTTTGGATGTTCTGAACCTTCTCCCCAAAACACACAAGATGAAATCTGTATACTTAGCTGTTTAGCTATAAATGTCTTATCAAAAGAACCTAAGTGAAAACAGTTGTTGGCCCCTGCTGGGTTTTAGTTCCATGCATCAGGCTTGGGTTTCCTGCCTATACTGTCATCCCTGAAAAGGCCACGCCTGTGGACTAGCAGTGCAGCGCTGGTTTGAGAATTGTGCTTGAGCTGTATTGAGCCCTGAGGGTAAGCATGCTGTGATTGATTAGTGATGTCTGCCATGGGAAAGAGATGGGTCATAGTTCTAGGGACAGGCATAGCTTGTTATTTTGTGTTATTCGATAAACCACCGCACATCGTTGCATTTTTTTTTTTTTTCAAATTGAAGGTCTATGACAAACCTGTGTCAAGCAGGTCTATCAGTGCCATTTTTCCGTTTGTCTCTGTCATGTTTTGGTAATTCTCGCAACATTTCAACCTTTTTCATTGTATTGTAATGGTTGTGGTGACCTGTGATCAGTAATCTTTGATATTACTATTGCAAAGAGATTATGGCTTATTGAAGGCTCAGATGATGGTTAGCCTATTTTAGCAATATTTTTAAATTAAGGTATATACATTGTTTTTTAAGATCAGTGTTACTGCACAGTTGGAAGACTTCGCTGTAGTATAAACATAACTTACAGGCATTAAGAAACCAAAAAATTTGTGTGACTCAACTTAATTGTGATATTGCAATTGCAGTAATTGTGACATTGCCTTTTTGCAGTGGTATGGAAATCCTATGGATCCTGTGGAATCCAACCCACAGTATCTCTTGAGTATGCCTATATTTGCCAAGCTTGCCTTTGTTGGCCCTGCCCTAGTTTTTTTTGTATCTTATATAGTGCCTAGTGCTTTTTACTAAGTGTGTGTTTGTGTTAGTTGCTCAGTCATGTCCTACTCTTTGTGACTCCATAGACTGTAGCCCGCCAGGCTCCTCTGTTCATGGGATTCTCCAGGTAAGAAACTGGAATGGGTTGCCATCCTGTTCTCCAAGGGGTCTTCCCAACCTAGGAATTGAACCTGGTCTTCTGCCTTGCAGGAAAATTCTTTACTGTTTGAGCCACTTAATGGGCCAGTTTACTAAGTATATATTCAATAAATATTTGCTTCAAGTTACTTTTTTCTTTTTGAGTTTGCTTTTCTAGAAATACAATTATCCAAATAAACAAGTGTATCCATGCGATCAGGGCGACTGACACGGATCCTTACAGTGTTTAAGTGCACAATACAAGGAATGAAGGTCTGGTTCAGTGCCCTTCTCCCTCCTTAAATGAACCTTGGCTAAACTCCTTTGGTTCATAGTTTGAGCTCTGTGTGGTAGATGTTGGCCATCTCCTCTAACAGCTCCTCAGAACATAATACATACTTATTACTGTTCATGGCATCCTCAGTGAGTACTTTAAAATATTCCAAGGCCTGTCAACCGCATGTAGCTTACTACTTAAAGCAGTAGTATAAATGGCTAAATGTATTGACCAGATGTCAGGTACCCAAGTAGCATTTCAAGTGTTTGCATGTAATAGCTCATTTAAAAAAAAAAAAAAAACTTTTTATTTTATATTGGAGTATAGCAGATTAACAATGTTGTGATAATTTCAGGTGGACAGCAAATGGACTCAACCATATATATACATGTATCCATTCTCTCACAAACTTCCTTCCCATGCAGTCTGCCAGGTAACATTGAGCAGAATTCCCTGTGCTATACTGTAGGTCCTTGCTGGTTATTCATTTTAAATATAGCAACGTGTACACTGCAGATCCCAAATTCCCTAACTATCCTTTCCTCATGTTCTTGGGAAATTTCTTCTCTGGGCCCTGACTTCCCCATGTATACAATGCAGGGTTGGATGGGATGGCTAAGATCCCTCCAAGCTCTACCTTATTTGATTCTGAGTTACATACTGAAGATATTGTTGAGCCGTGCTGGTGCATGCATCTGTGCTCAGTTGCGTCCAACTCTTTGTGACCCCACGGACTGTAGCCCACCAGGCTCCTCTATTTATGGGATTTCCCAGACAAGGATACTGGAGGGGATTGCCATTTCCTTCTCCAGGGGATCTTCCCAGCCCAGGGATCAAACCTACATCTCCTGCACTGGCAGGCGGATTCTTTACTGCTGAGCCACCTAGGAAGCCTCAAGCCACCCTACTACTCACCCTGAAATCTGACCAGTGTTCTCTGCATGTGTTGGAGATTCACAGACCGAAGTGAAGACTTGAACATTCTCCCCCCACACACCAGAATTATAGCTTGTCAAGTGTGAGAAACTTATTTTCCCAAACAATTAGAGGACACCAGTAATTATGTTTAATTCTATATAGAACAGTTTTCCTGTTTTGTCAGCCCATTGTCTTAATTGTGCTTAAGAGCAGCAGGCTGTTATTTTGAGGTTTGTGAAGTTTAAAAATGGCCTTGTGTCTGAGCATGGGGAAGCAGAAGAGTTAAGAGCTTGGGCTGCGGAGTCAGACACTCTTGGTATAAAGCTGGATCTGCCCCTTACTGGAAATCTTTAGCAAATTTCTTAACTTCTTTAAATGTTGGTTTCCTCACATTGGGGATAATAATGGCATCAAACTCATAAGGGTGTTGTGGAGATCACAGAGCATATATATAAGGCGCGTGGTGTGGCATTTGGCATGTAAGCTTTTCAGATGTTGGCTGTTGTATGGTTTCTTATTGATTGATTAGATGCTGATGACGGGCAATTTCTGGACACATTCCAGCCTCCAGCCCTGATGGATGGCCCCGTCTGCGGTAGATCTGGGCTCCAGCCTGGATGGATTGCTGGTGTTCTGCACTATTTCTGACCTTTGAGGTGTTTTTTGCCTATCTTGTGTCAATTTTATGTCTGTAATTTCATTTTCTAAGGACAAGTAGAATGGAGCTAAGAAATATGGTCAACTATTGGAGAAGTCACAATTGTAAGTCCCCTGAAGAGAACCATGGGGTAGTAAGAGCTAATCCTAGCTTTGAGTAGGGGTGTCATCTTGGTAGCTGACAATTTTAAGCCGTATGCAGACATGACCTTAGAAGACATTGAATCACATAGTGAGAAGTTATTTCCTTTTCATTCCTCTTTCAATCCGTCTGATTCTATCAAAGAGAAAGCCTCACTGTTGTGCTATCCTTTAATCTCGAATACTTTGGAGTTTCCCTTGTAGTGAAAGGAAAAAGCAGGTCTTAGGTTTGGAGCCCCTGGTGGGCAGTGGTATCTGGCTAGAATTCATTAATATGGCTTTACTTTCATTGTATTTTTTTTACTGCCTTTTACTTATTGCACTTAATACTACTGTTTCACTTATAATAGTAGTGTGAAAGTTTCATTGAAAGTGTATTTAAGGAAAGATGAATTGATTTAAAGGAAAATGCTAACTTAAAAGTGAATGGGAGCTCCCCTGGCTGTCCAGTGGTTAGGACTTCACGTGTTGGTGCAGGTTCGATCCCTGATCAAGGAGCTAAGATCCCATATGCCTCACAGCCAGAAAACTGAAACATAAAACAGAAGCAATATAACAAATTCAATAAAGACTTTAAAAAATGATCCACATCAAAAAAACCTTAAAAAAAATGTGAGTGGATAGTACATGACTGCAGCAAAAATTGTGATGCATGCATGCTCAATCATTTTCAGCTCTTTGTGACCCCATGAACTGTAGCCCCACCAGGCTCCTCTGTCCATGGAATTTTCCAGGCAAGAATACTAGAGTAGATTACCATTTCCTCCTCCAAAAAATTGTGATGGTGGCACTCAAAGCTCTGAGTTGGGGGGTGATGCTTTTGAGTGGGAAGGGGGACAAAAACTTTATCCTAGGGCAGGCCAGAGTTTTGAAAGAAGTGAGAGGAACACCTGGAGAATGCAGACTGCCCGAGAAATCCTGCTGGAAGCGGGAGGCGGACACATGGGCAGACATTGCAGAGGGGGCTTGACTGTGATGACAGAAGCAGTGTAGCTGGGTTTTGCCTATGGGACAACAGAGAGGCTTCTGCTGGTAACCGTTTAGCACAGGGACCAGCATATCTCGAGGAATGAGTCAGAGGCAGGAAACAGGCAGTGTTTTCTGCTTTTTTCTAAGAAGCTTGGTATGTTCAGGTAGAAATAAGGAGGATGGGAGTATTTGTTCTAGAATAGTAAAGACATGGGCATGTTCTTAATGAATGGAAGAGGAGCTGGCAGAGACACATGTGGGAGGGGACAGATGGAGCCAGAGCCAGGGATGCAGGAGGATGGGTTTCCCTAGGATGGAGGGAGGAAGAGTAAGACTTCCCCTGGGCGGGAGGGAAGGGGAGAGACAGAGGAGAGAGGCGGGAAGTTGCTTCTCCTATCAGTAACTTCTGCAAGTAAATGCTGGCCAAGTCTTGATGTTGAAATTACTCAGCAGGAGAGGAGGGAAGGGAGCAAACAAGAGTGCCTAGGGGGAAGCAGGTGGCTGTGGAAGTGAAGACTGAGGAGATCTAGGCAAATACCCCTCATTGATCTTTTGGAAGCGCAGGGAGGAAGGGGCATTCCCGCAGGGAGTCTTGGTGCTCAGGGCATGATGTTGTCAGAAAACCGAGGGCAAAGCAAGTAGCAGCTGCTTTCCAGATCCATCAAAGGGAGATTAATCCAAAAGCCGGCCCTTTGGGCCCTCTGGTGCTGTTTTGTGAGGCTTCTTGAATTGAGGAAGACCAGTAGAGAGGCCTGGGGTATGCATCCAACTGTAGCCTCTCAGCCCAACTGGGGCCTCTTGGCGGGCAGTGACTTCCTGTCACTTGAGGGCATCCGGAGATCCAGGCCGTAGTCTTCAGCCACAAGTCCCTGCCCTGTCTCAGATCTTTCCAGCCTACTCAAATGCTGCTGCTTACCATTCACACTGAAAGTTTTGGCTGGCCTGGCTTTCCTTTTATTACAGCATTGCCCACGGTCCCAGAAATGGAATCGATGTGGTAAAGTCATTCTTGTTCACCAGCATGGAGAGTAAAGCTTTCCAGGCAGCTCAGATGGTAACTTTGAGGATCACTATCCATTTGCATTTTCTAGAGAAATGCGTCAGAGACAGAGGAGGTGGAGTAAGGCCTGGCTGCTTCCCTCCAGAGAGTTGCCATTCAATTGGGAGAGAAGACTTACATTCTCAAAAGAAGAAAATAAACAGAGAAAAAGACTTCCCGGCAGGTGGGGTGTGAAATGGTCCTTGAAGAAAGAGTAGGATTAAGAGGAAGCATTTGCAGTTTGACAAACGGTTAAAGGGACACCAGAGCTTGCCAGGGTCCATCGAGACCCCACTGTCTGGACATTCTTTATCTACTTCACCTGTCAGGCTGAGAGTGAAAGTCTTTTCTTCTCCCCTCAAGGGAAATGGAGAGCAGCTGTCTCAATTTATTTGAAAAATATCCTGAAGATGCTATCATGAATCACTCTCTAGGATTTCTCTCCTCCAAACAAAATAGAGCTTGGTCCACCAATCCCCATTTTTGTATTTCTAATCCCATAGTCATTGTAGAACAGGAGATGGGTTAAGAGTATGGTCCTTGCTCCATTCCACACTTACTCACTGGACAGCCTTGTGCAGGTCATTTCCACTGTAAGCCTTGCTTTCTCTAACTGTAAATCAGGCATTTGAATATTCTCTACTCCCTGGGGTAGTCCTGGGATTCACAGAGATGATTTCTGCCCTTCATGGTGCTGTGGTTCCAACAGCTGACAAGCATCCTGTCTGTCTTCTCTTCCCAGCAGTGCTCTTAGGATCAATCCCAACTGTCTGGAGAGGTGCCGCTCGCCCTGCAATGTTCTGAAGGCTGATTAAAATAGAAAAGGACTACTTTGTCTGAGACTTCATATTTTTTAAGCTGACACTTTTTTTTTTATTAGACAGAACTCCTACAGAATAATAAAATGTAATGAATCTGTGAAGCTGTCTACGTAATGAGGCCAGTGTGACACCAAGTCCCTGAAAATATCAGCCAGATCTCCAGTATCAGTTTAACTTTAGCATTCATGGAGTTTAAAGGACCTCAGAGAGGAAAACCACTTCTCTTGCCCGCTGTTTTGCCTCCCCAATCAGACCCTGGACTCTTGGTTCTTACGGACTGGCTCTTTGTCACTGTTGGCCTGCTAAGATTTGGCAGGTTGCCTGACACAAGAGAACATCAACAATTATATGTTAAATAAATAAAGTATTTTTAGAAAATTTTGGGAAAAAGTGAAGGAAATGGAAGTCAAGGAGTAGAACGCAGAGTAGTTTCAGGAATGAGTGTTATTAACTCACAGTCACCCCAGATGCTCTGAAGTTCATTCTCCCCACAGTGAAGTCTCTGGCTTCCGTACACAGAGGAGCATGGGCAATGGGGTCAGGCAGACCTGGGCTTGCTTGTGGATCTGCCATGTCTCAGTTGAGTGATGTTGGGGAATCTGCTGTCCCTGTTGGGTGGGGCTATGTGTAATAGCATTTCTTCCATGGGATTGTTGTGGGCATGAGAGATATTGACTTGAGGTACTTGGTACCTTGGGCTTTATTTTCACCTTGATTTCTGGACTCTTTGGATGATGACTTCAGTTAGCATGCTTGAACTTTGAGGCTGAAGGAGGAGAGGCAATCTCTGAAGAGTGTTCTGACAATAATGATGAATAAGGCCTTCCTGGCCTGGGAAGCCTTGATGTTGGGTTGACTTTAAGTGACCTGAGGTCTTCGACTCTTCTATCGAGATCATTGTATCCAACTCATGGACATTTGCAAGAGTCCATCCAGTGATTCTCTGTCATCCATGCTTGCAGCATGCATTTCACCCTCGCCCCCAACCCACCTTCTTTCTTTCTGCATCACCCACTCCACCCGAGCTGTCCTCTTTCTTTGTGGACTTCTAAAAGACCTCTTAAGTGGTCTTCATGTTTCCTTTCCTTCTCATTGCCTCCACAAACACCAAGTCCCTACAGAGCATACAAAGTCATATTTTTAAAGGAAAGTGAAAGTGTTAGTTGCTCAGTTGTGTCTGATTCTTTGTGACCCCATGGACTATAACCCTCCAGGCCCCTCTGTCCATGGAATTATCCAGGCGGGAATACTGGAGTGAGTTGTCATTCCCTTCTCCACTGATTCTTCCCGACCCAGAGATTGAACCCAGGTCTCACACATTGCCAGCAGATTCTTCACCGTCTGAGCCATAAAAGCAGAAGTCAAATCAGGCCATTCCTTTGCTTAAGAGTACGTTAAAAGGTATGATAATCTTTAGGTGCATCCATGTTACTACAAATGGCATGCTTTTGCTCTTTTTTTTTTGTGGCTAAGTAGTGTTCCATTGTATATATGTACCACATCTTCTTTATCCATTTGTCTCTCAATAGACATTTACGTTGTTTCATATCTTAGCTGTTGTGAATAGTGCTCATCTGGACATAGAAGTGCATATACCTTTTTTGAATTAAACCATAATGGAAAGGAATGTAAGCAAAGAATGTATATAACAGGGTCACTTTGCTGTCCAGCAGAAATTAGCACAACATTGCAGATCAACTATGTATGTGTGCTCAGTCACGTCTGACTTTTTAGGACACCCCTGGACTGTAGCCCCCAGGCTCTTCTGCCCATGGAATTTTCCAGGCAAGAATACTGGAGCAGGTTGCCATTTCTACTCCAGGGGATCTTCCCAATCCAGGGATTGATCCCGTGTCTCTTGCATCTCCTGCATTGGATTCTTTACCACTGTACCACCTGAGAAGTCCTTAACTATACAGCAATTAAAAAAAAGAGTACATTACAAGGATGCATGACTGGACTTTCTAGCACCGACCTTCTAGTGGCTCTTTCCCATCATCTCATACCACCCTGCTCTTTGCTCTCCAAATACATCAGCCCACTTTCCAATAAGCCCAGTGCTTCCTGACTCAGGGCCACACTGTCTTGGTTGCCTCTACCTGGAGTACCCTGCTGTTGCCCTTCCTCTGGCTGGCAAGCCTTCAAGCCCGCATTCTATGTCACATGCTCCATGCTGTTGTCCTGACCCTCTGTCTTTCCGTCCCATCAGAACACCAGCAGAGTTGGTCTCTGTTATGATTTCACTGCTTATAGACTGTTTCCTCTCACTCTGTTGGAATAAAAGCTTCCCTGGTGGCTCAGATGGTAAATAATCTACTGGTAGTGCAGGAGACCCGGGTTCAATCCCTGGGTCAGGAAGAGCCCCTGGAGAAGGGAATGACTATCCACTCCAGTATTCTTGCCTGGAGAATTCCAGAGGAGCCTGGCAGGCAATAGTCCATGGGGTCACAAAGAGCTGGACTTGACTGAGTAACTGACACTTTCAAAGGCAGGGAACCCATATCTCATCACCACTGAATTCCCAGTGTCTAGAACAGTGCCTGGCACATGACGGAGTCTATTAATATTTGTTGAATAAAGTGGTGAGAAGAGAAACTAACTTGGTAGCACTATACAAAATATTTCCAGCTGTGTGATGCTATTGAGGGGAATCTGAGAGGGGAGTCTCAGTGCTTGTGGGTATAAGAGAAATAATGTTTCTGTCCTCATAAGGGACAGGAACCATCTCTGATGCAGAAACACTGTTGAACTGTGATGGTGTGTAGGTCAATTAGGTGGATCTTTGTGGTCCTGAGTCTGGAATGGGGGAAAATCATGAGCTCTGAAATCTGACCCCCCTCCTTCTGCACCTTACTAGCTGTGTGATTGTTCCCGATTATCTCTGGACTCTGATTTTCCCATCTATAACATAGGACAGTAATACCAACCTCCCTCCATTGCTGTGGAGATTAGAGATGGTCTATGTCTGGCACATGCAGCTGCTCAATAAATGGAAGCTTTTATTTTGAGGGGAAAATTTCAAACTTCTAGTAATTCAAGACATGACATCTGAAATCCAATTTAAACAGCTATTAAATACTTTTAATAATTATCATAAATACTGCAGGGAATCCAAAGATGGGTAAGATAGAAAAATTGTCCCTTAATAACTAAAAAATATATGAAAGTGTAATATTAGTCATTATGCTGCTAACAAATATGTGTACAATACTTTGCAATTTATAAAGTGGTTTTGTCTGCTTTTTATTAATTGCTTCTCACTGACACTGTGTGAAGCAAATATAATACAGGCTTTGTGACCCTGTGCAAGGCAGGGACCTCTCTGAATCTGACCTTGTCACTTATAAAATTCAAAGAGTGATAGTTATTTTAGAGAGTAATTGTGCAAAATCTATGTGATGACCAGGCAAAACATAGGGTCTGGCAGGTGAGAGTCACTCAAATAAATTTTCTTGCCCTAATCTCTGACCTGGATCCTGTTTTCTTATAACATGGTGCTTCCAGGTGACTGATATAAAGGAGCTTGTGATCAGAGATCAGAGTCCTCCTGGAAGCATATCAAAGTGTCATAGAAGTTCAAAGAAGGGATGAAAGAGAGAGAGAGAGGAAGAGAGATGAAATAAGAGAGAGCAAGCATCTGTTCGAGAGGCTCAAGAAAAGGCTTTATGTTGGGAGAGATAACATTGGTATGAGGTTGAGAGAACAGGTTGTGCTTTGACAGATAACAAGGTGAAGGGTATCAAGTTCCTGGTTAGAGGGAACAGTTACAGCAGTGAGGTGTATGCAGGCAAGTTGCTGTGATCGCTTTGCTGGTATTGAGTAGGGAAGGACCCACCATGAGGTGGTTCTGCATTGTCGAAGGCATTAAACTAAGGGGCTCACATACAGTAGGGCATCCTAGCAAGTGACTGTCAGTTTTTAGGAGCAGGGCCAAAGGCTCATGCATTTGGCAAAGAGCATAGGAAGCAAGACAGGTGGACCACCAAGAAGGCTCTTGCACAAGGGTGGGCAAAAAGGAATGATCATTGAGGTGCAAAGCAAGAGAGAACGAAGAAGTGAATCAGCACCCTGTGGCAGCTAACAGTGGCGGTGGTGAGCGAGAGCTGCGAGCAAGAAAGCTCTGTCTTCAGTTTAGACAACCGGGGACTGTGATTGAAAGGGGGAGGTAGGGGAGGAAGAAGACAAGGAAGAAAACAGTGAGTTCCCTTGTCAACATACATTGTTTAGGGTATTTGGGGACATGCAGTTGGAAGTTTTAGTCAAACAGTGACATGGATTGTGGACTTGGGGTTAAGAATGGTCTTATATCAGTGCTGCGCACAACTTATGGCTGAAACGATGAGACTGTTTGATCTCTTTCATGGGAGAGAGGACAGAAGAGGATGCAAAAAAGAAGAGGTCCAATGAAAGAGCTGGGACATTCTTTGTTTGGAGGTAACAGCACGGAGAACTAGAGACAGGAAGACAGGAAGAGGTGCTGACTGACAGCGTGCAGTGTCCAGGGAGACAGGCCAGAGTTTGACCACAGCAGGGCTGGTGCATGGTTCTCACCGCGGTGTAAGCTTGGAGGACACTGCTGACGAAGGCTTAGATATGATGACTGGGAGGCTGTGGAGCCCTTTGAGAAAGCAGTTGAATGAGGACAAAAATTAGGTGGTGGGATGTGAGGGGAAAGAATGAGGAAGTACTAGAGCAAAATACCAACGTTTCTTCTAAATAGGTTGACTGAGAAAGAGGACTGAGATGGGGCAGTGGTTTGAGGGAGAACAAAGAAAAATGTTAATAGAAGACTAAAACACTGGCTGCTTCTTTGTCTTGAAACATGTTCATGAAGAAGACGCTACAGAAAGGGCACATGGGATGAGAATGGATGAACACAGGGTCCATTCTCAAAGGAGAAGGCACCCACAAGCAGCCCTTCAGGTAACTGGGTGATTATTAAACAATTATAGCCCTAAATACAGTAGTTGAGCAAAAGCAGCTTGAAATAATAGGTTTAAACTGTTTTCTTGCTGACCCATCCTAGGGTTGGTTATGAAGAAGATGCACCTGCCTTCCGTGCCTTCTTCCTGTAGTCCTGTCTTTCCCTGTTTGGCCAGGAAACTCCTCCCCTCTCCAATGATCTACTCAGAATGAGCAATTGATTTATCTTGGCTCTGTAAAGTAATGACTCTGATAAACTAATTGCTGCTCCTGGCAGAAGACTAGAAAGCTATTTCTGATTACAGCCTTCTGGAACCATACTGGTTTCTCTTGTTGTCTAATCCATTAATGGATCACATGGTAGAGTTTCAAGTCAGGAGGAGGGGCATGGGCCCGCAGAATAAAGTGTTGGGAGACTTTGCTGTTTAAATCCTTCCTTGTCTGTGGCCAGCTAGCCCTTCCAGTGCCTTTAGTACTGACAAATATGGTGTCCTATCCTCCAAGTAAAATTTTAAAATCTTTTGAAAGATGCAAGGCTTCTGTGTCCTTTACACTTGAAACAACTTCTTTTAGATTCGCTGATTACAAAATCATGGTTGAATTCAGCAACACTAAATCTTTAAAACAACAAGTACATTTTTGGGGCATGTCCCAAGAACCCCATTGGCTAACTGGGTACGTCTGCCTCTATGGGTCAGACTCCCCTTCTCCTGGATGAGGATATAGTCTCATTGGGCTGAGATGCATGAGCCTCATGCAGCCTGAGTTGTAGCCCATCCATTCTAGACTTTGCTGGCTGTGAAAGAGCTATTAAAGTCTGCACAGAACAGCTGGTCTTTATAGTGATAGTGCTCTCTAATCACATGGGGCTGGCACCCTAGACTCAAACCGTGACATAGTTACCCTGAACTTAACAACTATTGCTGGTTTGGGTTAATGTAAGTATTCTATTTTATGCCACATTTTTTTCTCTTGTAATGTATGGGAGTCACTTTTTCAGTACTATGTAAAAGAAGCCATTGCTTCTTTTAAGTATACCTGTGTACGCTTAAACACTTAATAAGCCACCCCGCATTGAAATGACAGGGCTATTGAATTTCAGACCAAACTGATTTTTTTAGGTCATACTTACATTTCTTGGTGATCATCTTCATTAATATTTGCTTCTAATTTGAAATAGGAACCTGAATAAAATCAGGTTATACTGTACACACAGGTTATACTGTGTCATGTTCTAAACCCAAATGCGTGGAATTCTTAGAAAATCTATAGTTGAAGGTTAAATCTGTTCTTGGAGGATCAATGACAGGAGGCAATATGGTGTTATGGGTGGAAGGCTTGGCTGGGAACCAGACATTCTGGATCCTAGTCTTGGCTCAAACTGTTGCTTTGCACATGATCTTGGGAAGTTATTCTCCAGAAAGGGAAGCTAATATTCCTGTCCAACCTCCAAAATCACGAGGGACAAATAGAAACAAGGGACCCGAACATACCATAAAAGCAAAACTCCTGTCTTATACCTGGGAGAATCATAATTATATAAGCTGTTTCTGAAGAGTGAAAAATGAGTAGAATGCTAGTTATTTATAGTAAATATTTGCAATGCATATTTGTCAGAAGCCTCTGTATGCACTGTACCTAACTAAGGGAAGGTTTGGGGAAAAGTTTTATGTTTCATGTTTTAGGTAAAGGGAAGAGAACATACGTGTGTTACCATGTGGCTTCCATGCCGTTGGAGGGGTCACCTGGAGTCCTGGCCCCCTGGGGGAGGTCTGCAGAGGGAACATACGTGTATTATTGTGTGGCTTCCATGCCATTGGAGGGGTCACCTGGAGTCCTGGCCCCCTGGGGGAGGTCTGCAGAGGGAACATACGTGTATTATTGTGTGGCTTCCATGCCATTGGAGGGGTCACCTGGAGTCCTGGCCCCCCTGGGGGAGGTCTGCAGAGGGAGCATACGTGTATTATTGTGTGGCTTCCATGCCTTTGGAGGTGTCACCTGGAGTCCTGGCCTCCCTGGGGAGGTCTGCAGAGGGAGCATATGTGTATTATTGTCTGGCTTCCATGCCGTTGGAGGTGTCACCTGGAGTCCTGGCCCCCCTGGGGGAGGTCTGCAGAGGGAGCATACGTGTATTATTGTGTGGCTTCCATGCCGTTGGAGGTGTCACCTGGAGTCCTGGCCCCCCTGGGGGAGGTCTGCAGAGGGAGCATACGTGTATTATTGTGTGGCTTCCATGCCTTTGGAGGTGTCACCTGGAGTCCTGGCCTCCCTGGGGAGGTCTGCAGAGGGAGCATACGTGTATTATTTTGTGGCTTCCATGCCGTTGGAGGTGTCACCTGGAGTCCTGGCCCCCTGGGGGAGGTCTGCAGAGGGAACATACGCGTATTATTGTGTGGCTTCCATGCCGTTGGAGGTGTCACCTGGAGTCCTGGCCCCCTGGGGGAGGTCTGCAGAGGGAACATACGTGTATTATTGTGTGGCTTCCATGCCGTTGGAGGGGTCACCTGGAGTCCTGGCCTCCCTGGGGAGGTCTGCAGAGGGAACATACGTGTATTATTGTGTGGCTTCCATGCTGTTGGAGGGGTCACCTGGAGTCCTGGCCCCCCTGGGGGAGGCCTGCAGAGGGAGCATACGTGTATTATTGTGTGGCTTCCATGCCATTGGAGGTGTCACCTGGAGTCCTGGCCCCCCTGGGGGAGGCCTGCAGAGGGAGCATATGTGTATATTGTGTGGCTTCCATGCCGTTGGAGGTGTCACCTGGAGTCCTGGCCCCCTGGGGGAGGCCTGCAGAGGGAGCATACGTGTATTATTGTGTGGCTTCCATGCCGTTGGAGGGGTCACCTGGAGTCCTGGCCCCCCTGGGGGAGGTCTGCAGAGGGAACATACGTGTATTATTGTGTGGCTTCCATGCCGTTGGAGGTGTCACCTGGAGTCCTGGCCTCCCTGGGGGAGGTCTACAGAGGGAACATACGTGTGTTACCGTGTGGCTTCCATGCCGTTGGAGGTGTCATCTGGAGTCCTGGCCCCCCTGGGGGAGGTCTGCAGAGGGAGCATATGTGTATATTGTGTGGCTTCCATGCCGTTGGAGGTGTCACCTGGAGTCCTGGCCCCCTGGGGGAGGCCTGCAGAGGGAGCATACGTGTATTATTGTGTGGCTTCCATGCCGTTGGAGGGGTCACCTGGAGTCCTGGCCCCCCTGGGGGAGGTCTGCAGAGGGAGCATACGTGTATTATTGTGTGGCTTCCATGCCGTTGGAGGTGTCACCTGGAGTCCTGGCCTCCCTGGGGGAGGTCTACAGAGGGAACATACGTGTGTTACCGTGTGGCTTCCATGCCGTTGGAGGTGTCACCTGGAGTCCTGGCCCCCCTGGGGGAGGCCTGCAGAGGGAACATACGTGTATTATTGTGTGGCTTCCATGCCGTCGGAGGTGTCACCTGGAGTCCTGGCCTCCCTGGGGGAGGTCTACAGAGGGAACATACGTGTGTTACCGTGTGGCTTCCATGCCGTTGGAGGTGTCACCTGGAGTCCTGGCCCCCCTGGGGAGGTCTGCAGAGGAGCAGTTGGACTGGATTTCCCATTGCTTTTTCCAGTAGGCTGCTTCCAGGGCGACGTGCCCCAGTAAGAAGGCTTGCAGTCATTTTTGCTCTTTTCCGTTTGGCAAAATAATACCTTCAGTGAAACAGCTTTTCACCTCTTCTCCAGTGAGAAAGGTTTGATTTTTCTTTTTTTTTTCTCTTCAGAATTGACTTGTCAGAAAACCACATCTCCTGAAATAACCATAGCAACAGTTTTATTCGTTTCTCCAAGTATATAGAACATTGAACTCAACTCCCGGTTTAAAGATTTATGTTCTCTCATGCTGTATGTATCAAGACAGAAGCCACCCTTACGGGGAAAAATTCCAGAACCTCTGTGATCTTCATTATTATTACAATGTGTTAGAGCTGGAATGAGCCAGTCTTTTACTTTACAGAGAGGAGGAGACCCGGAAAATAGAGGTAAATTCTTTAAGGTGACAGAGTATGTGGGTGTGAGGTCTGGGAGTAAACAAGTTCCTCTGACTCTCTCCTAAACTCTCCATGTTGGTAGATGAGGGTACAGAACAGTTAATGAGTGGAGACTGAGGGGAGTTCATTGTATTTCGATATGAAATAAAAATCACATACAAATAAGCATCTTACTTTTGAAACACAGACTTCATTAATTTCTCTAATAAAAGTAACACTTCTGTCTTCATTTTTCCCTTTAGCCAGACAATAATTCTGAATTTCTTTATTATCACTTGGGCAGTTTGCCTTCCCAGAGTGTGGTTTTTTTTTCATAGCTGTCTGCGATCTTGACAGGGCTTGTGTGTCCACCCAGCAGGACTTTGGGTTGAAAGGAAAGAACTGAGGCTGGTTTCCTGCAGGAGGAAGGCTTACAAGATTCACACTTGTGTGTTGCTTTTGTTCATTCTCAAGACTTGCAGAGGTTGGCATTGCCTTGGCAACTCTGGTGGAAGCCAATTGCTGCTTGGTGGATGTCAGTTTTATGGCAGCCTCTCCTGGGAACAGCCCTAGCTTTGGCCAGAACTGGCACCCGCCACCTTCCTTGGGGCACAGAGCCAATGTGGGGCAGGAGATGAGAATGTCTGGGCCCAGCTCTGGTTTAGCGTTTTATACTCCATCATGGAGTCATCCCACTGCAGATGGGGCAGGCGGTGGAGTGATGGGGAAAAGATGGAGCTGGAGGGTTCAGCTGATAGGAGAAGTCCAACTGTTTGGCTTCAGGGTCTCCCTGTGAGGCTATATTTACAGGTTAGTGGATCCAACTAATATAATGGTGGTTATATAGGATTTATTGGTAATGGGAGAGAGCTGGTCACTGCTGGGTATGGGATGCTTCTGTGCAGTGGGGTTTCTTTCTGCTTTGGGAATTTGCTAGTTCCAGAGACTTAGGAAGCTGCACCAGACACAGCTCCTCCCCTTCCCTGAACAGGCTCTGTGGCTGAACGTGGAAATCCTATTTATTTTTAAAGAGTGTAGAGGGTGGCCTTAGAACAGAGTAATATTTTTGAGGGATACCTCCACCCTGGAAATTAAGTGGTCCCAGAGTTCTGTGGGTGCAGAGCTCATGAGTGGCAGACCTGGGGGGTTGGGTGCCCAAGGTGTCATTTGGCACTTGGCTGTGGTAAGGGCATCAGCACACCAGTCTTGGAGTTGCTACATCGTGAGTGATTGTCACATATTGCCATCCCTTCCCTTAAAGAGTCATTGCTCAGTAATTTTGCAGTACAAATTGACTCAGAGTTTTTATTACTGGATAGCACTGACCATGTCTTGAGCATCTGCTCTAGCAGCAGGCATAGCCCTGGATCCTTTCCTGAATGAGCATATCTAATCCTCACAGGAGGCCTGAATTGTGGATATTATTGGCTTTGTTTTACAGATCAGGAAACTGAACTTCAGAGAAATGGAAGCTATACTGAAGAGTATTTGGGTTCATGTTCACCTTTTGGCAGTCTACTTTCTTTGGGCAACATTAAGCATAGACTTCTGGAGTGAGAAGTAGAGAACCCCTGTTCTAAATCCTTTTATAAATCCCCTCCTCCTGGTCCACTGTTCTCCTAAAGCATGTGGATGTGTACAACTTATAGGTTTCATAAAATGATTCTTTCATTCTGGGTCATTGTATAAATGCTCAGATACCAGCAAAACAATATGTTATAATGTCTGGGAACACCTCTATATCCATTATATATATTGAAATCAATTTTACGATGTGTCAATTTAAAAACTTCTCCTCATGTTACTAAGAAACACTGCTGCATGCCCACTAGAGTGGCTATAGTAAAGAAAACAGATAATTACAAGTGTTGACATGGCTGTGGAGAAATTGGAACCCTGATATGCTGCTGGTATGAATGTAAAATGGCAAACAATTTGGAAAATAATTTTCAGTTCTTCAAAAAGTTAAGCATAGAGTTATTGTATCACTCAGAAATTCTACTCCTAGTTATATACCCAGGAGAAATAAAAATAAATCTACACATTAAAACCTCCCATGAATGTTTATGTAGGACTTATAATAACTAAAAACTAGAACCAACCCAATGTCCATCAATAAGTGAATGGATTCATAAAATGTGGTAAATGCATACAATGAAATTTTATTCAGTCTTGAAAGTGAATGAAGTCATTCATGAGACAACATGGATGAACCTTGAAAACATTGCATTTGAAAGAAACTTGTCAGAAAAAGCTACATATTATATAATTCCAGAACGGCACACCTGTAAGGACAGAAGTAGATTAATGGTTGCTTGGTGGTTGCTTAGTTGTTGTTCAGTCCCTCAGTGGTGTCCAACTCTTTGCAGCACGCCAGGCTTCCCTGTCCATCACCATCTCTTGGAGCTTGCTCAAATTCATATCCATTGAGTCGGTGATGCCATCCAACCATCTCATCCTCTGTCGTCCCCTTCTCCTCCCGCCTGCAATCTTTCCCAGCATCAGGGTCTTTTCAAATGAGTCGGTTAGTATTGGAGCTTCAGCTTCAGCATCAGTCCTTCCAATGAATATTCAGGACTTATTTCCTTTAGGATGGACTGGATGGATCTCCTTGCAGTCCCGGGCAAAGTCTTCTCTAACACCACAGTTCAAATGCACCTGTTCTTCAGTGCTCAACCTTCTTTATGGTCCAACCCTCACATCCGTACATGACTAAGGGAAAAACTATAGATTTGCCTATACAGAACTTTGTCGGCAAAATGATGTCTCTGTGTTTTAATATGCTGTCTAGGTTTGTCATAGCTTTTCTTCCAAGGAGCAAACATCTTTTAATTTCATGGCTGCAGTCACCATCTGCAGTGATTTTGGAGTCCAAGAAAACAAAATCTGTTGTCACTGTTTCCATTGTTTCCCCATCTATTTGCCATGAAGTGATGGGACTGGATGCCATGATCTTAGTTTTCTGAATTTTGAGTTTTAAGCCAGCTTTTCCACTCTCCTCTTTTCAACCTTCATCAAGAGGCTCTTTAGTTCCTCTTCACTTCCTGCCATAAGGGTGGTGTCATCTGCATATCTGAGGTTATTGATATTTCTCCTGGCAGTCTTGATTCCAGTTTGTGCTTCATCCAGTCCAGCATTTCACATGATGTACTCTGCATATAAGTTAAATAAACAGAGTGACAATATACAGACTTGACATACTCCTTTCCCAATTTTGAACCAGTCTATTGTTCCATGCCGGGTTCTCACTGTTGCTTTTTGACCGGCATACAGGTTTTGTCGGAGACAGGTAAGGTGGTCTGGTATTCCCATCTGTTTAAGAATTTCCCACAGTTTGTTGTTAGCCACATAGTCAAAAGCTTTAGCACAGTCATGAAGCGGAAGTAGATGTTTTTCTGGAATTCTCTTGCTTTTTCTATGATCCAACCGATGTTGGCAATTTGATCTCTGGTTCCTCTGCCTTTTCTAAATCCAGCTTGAACATTTGGAGGTTCTCGGTTCACGTACTGTTGAAGCCTAGCTTGGAAAATTTTGAGCATTACTTTGCTAGCTTGTGAAATGAGTGCAGTTGTGCATAGTTTGAACATTCTTTGGCACTGCCCATCTTTGGGATTGGAATGAAACCTTACCTTTTTCAGTCCTGTGGCCACTGCTGAGTTTTTCAAATTTGCTGGCATAT
The DNA here is from genome assembly GCF_023699985.2 of Odocoileus virginianus. Taxonomy (NCBI): domain Eukaryota; kingdom Metazoa; phylum Chordata; class Mammalia; order Artiodactyla; family Cervidae; genus Odocoileus; species Odocoileus virginianus. The sequence goes on along the minus strand of NC_069686.1, from coordinate 38,170,950 downwards.
TGACTGCAGCACTTTCACAGCATCATCTTTTAGGATTTGTAATAGCTTAGCCAGAATTCCATCACATCCATAGGCTTTGTTTCTCGTGATGCTTCCTAAGGCCCACTTGACTTCACACTCCAGTATGGTTTCTAGGGGTTGGGGAAATTGAGAGGCTGTGGAGTGACTGCTGATGGGTACAGAGTTCCTTTTTGGGATGATGAAGATGCTGTGAAATTAGACAGTGGTGATGAGTGCACAACCTTGTGAATGTTCTGACAACCACTGATATGTACCTTCTTATTAAGTGGTGTGCTTCATGGGATATGAATTGTATTTCAATAAGCAACACAGAACTTCTTCTGCCAGAATACTTGTGTGGATTAAAAAAATAAATATCAACATTAACCCAAAGACTTCCTGCTTTTTAGCTAATGCTTTGGAAACATTCTTTCAGATCATTTGCCTAGTCCTGGACAGTTTAGAAGTTTATCTTATTTGATTTATTCTTGTGCAAGCTAATATAATGTTTTACTGATGTCTTAACCTCGGATATCTTTGGAGTCCTTCAAGCAAGACAAATCCATATCCCTTTCATGAAGGAGGCACATATGTCTCTCTCTTTCAGAGAAAAGAGGTTTGGACTTTGAACACTTAGCTCCCAAAGTGAAATAAAGCTACCGTGGTGTAGATGGAGGCAGGTCTCTCAGCCTTGGTCTGTCTGGTTCTGACACTTGGGAGGATAGTGTCGGATCTAATGCTTCAGAGAGGCAGATTTTAAATCAATACAAGGGACTTCTCTGGTGGTGCAGTGGATAAGAATCCACCTGTCAATTCAGGGAACATGGGTTTGATCCCTGGTCGGGGAAGGTTCCACATGCTGTAGAGCGACTAAGCCCATGCAGCCCAGCTGCTGAGCCTGTGTGCCGCAGCTGCTGAAGCCTGCCTGCCGGGATCCTGTGCCCCACAGCAAGAGAAGCCTCCGTAATGAGAAGGCCTCGCACCGCAGCAGAGTGACCCTGCTCCCTGCAACTAGAGAAAGCCTGTGCAAAAAGCAGAGACCCAGTATAGCCAAAAACAATAAATTAAAAAAAATTAAAATAAATCGATATAAGAACAAACTTTCTAACAGTTAGAGTTAGTTGAGTTTCAAGCGGGTTCCCTGTTGCCTCTTAGACTGTGGAGATGAGTTGTGCTTAAGAGGGGGTTAGACAGACTGACTCTCAAGTTTATGTTAACTCTGAGAGGTGGTGATTCTGTTGATAATTCACTTGCTGTACTGCCCCATGTCATAGCAAGGACTCTTTATTTGTTGAACTAATCAGTTGTATATTTGGAAATAGTATAGAACTGATGGAAAGGAAAGCAGGGGAAAAAAAGTTCCAGAGTCTCACGCTTCTTGTTTCTTTGATGTTCAGAGAGAATAACTGATTCTAAAGCCAGAACTCAGAACACAAGACAGGGAGCCGGGAGGTCTGGATTCTAGACCGACCTGCCACCTACCCAATTGACTAGGTAACTTTCTGCAGATTGTCTACCCTCTCCCAATCCTGTTTATTTGTAAAACACAATGTTGGGTTTTCATGACCTGGAAGGACTGTTTGGCTCTGAAAAATTCTAAAAGTTTTCTGAATAAGTCCTTCTTTTCATAACAAGTCTTAACATCTGCCTTTTCCTTGCCTCTGGTTGGCTTTTGTCTGTTTTTAATTCCTTCTTTGGCAAGGAAGGCTTGTTGTGTGCATGCCTACCACCTTCTTGCCAATCTTGACCTTCTTTCCTGATCTTAGGCCCTTCTTTATTCAGTGGATTCCTGTCAGTTTCATCTCTATGGTGAACACTGTCTTGACTTCTGCTGTGGTTGGGCTGTCTTTTGTTACCTCGTTTATCACTTTGCTTCAGTCTTTCATGTCAGTCCTAACATCTTTTGTTTCGTGTGTCTCCTACTTTTCCAGTAAATCATTAGCAATTTAGGAGAGCAGCATAATATAAAGGGAGAATTCTTGAAACCAGAGACTTAAAGCTATTTCACCAAACTGACAGAGCTGATGGTGGGCCTGGGCCTTAGTTTTCCAGTTTATACAATGGAGCTAATAATACCTAAGAAAGCCTTCCTCAGCAAGCAATGCAAAGAAATAGAGGAAGACAATAGAATGGGAAAGACTAGAGAGCTCTTCAAGAAAATTAGAGATACCAAGGGAACATTTCATGCAAAGATGGGCACAATAAAGGACAGAAGGTATGGACCTAACAGAAGCAGAAGATATTAAGAAGAGGTGGCAAGAATACACAGAAGAACTATACAAAAAAGATCTTCACAACCCAAATAATCACAATGGTACGATCACTCACCTAGAGCCAGACATCCTGGAATGTGAGGTCAAGTGGGCCTTAGGAAGCATCACTATGAACAAAGCTAGGGGAAGTGATGGAATTCCAGCTGAGCTATTTCAAATCCTAAAAGATGATGCTGTGAAAGTGCTGCACTCAATATTCCAGCAAATTTGGAAAACTCAGCAGTGGCCATAGGACTGGAAAAGATCAGTTTTCATTCCAATCCTAAAGAAAGGCAATCCCAAAGAATGCTCAAACTACCGCACAATTGCACTCATCTCACATGCCAGCAAAGTAATGGTCAAAATTCTCCAAGCTGGGCTTCAACAGTACATAAACAGTGAAGTTCCAGATGTTCAAGCTGGCTTTAAAAAAGGCAGAAGAACCAAAGATCAAATTGCTAACATCTGTTGGATCATCGAAAAATCAAGAGAGTTCCAGAGAAACATCTATTTCTGCTTTATTGACTATGCCAAAGCCTTTGACTGTGTGGATCACCACAAACTGAAAATTCTGAAAGAGATGGGAATACCAGACCACCTGACCTGCCTCTTGAGAAACCTGTATGCAGGTCAGGAAGCAACAGTTAGAACTGAACATGGAACAACAGACTGGTTCCAGATCGGGAAAGGAGTACATCAAGGCTGAATATTGTCACTCTGCTTATTCAACTTATATGCACAGTACATCATGAGAAATGCTGGGCTGGAGGAAGCACAAGCTGGAATCAAGATTGCTGGGAGAAATATCAGTAACCTCAGATACACAGATGACACCACCCTTATGGCAGAAAGCAAAGAAGAACTAAAGAGGCTCTTGATGAAAGTGAAAGTGGAGAGTAAAAAAGTTGGCTTAAAACTCAACATCCAGAAAACTAAGATCATGGCATCTGGTCCCATCACTTCATGTCAAATAGATGGGGAAGCAATGGAAACAGAGACTATTTTGGGGGGGCTCTAAAATCACTGCAGATGGTGACTGCAGCCATGAAATTAAAAGACACTTACTCCTTAGAAGAAATGTTATGACCAGCCTAGACAGCATATTAAAAAGCAGAAACATTACTTTGCCAACAAAGTTTCATCTAGTCAAGACTATGATTTTCGCAGTAGTCATGTATGGATGTGATAGTTGGACTATAAAGAAAGCTGAGCACCAAAGAATTGATGCTTTTGAATTGTGGTGTTGGAGAAGACTCTTGAGAGTCCCTTGGACTGCAAGAAGATCCAACCAGTCCATACAGGATATTGAATATAGTTCCCTGTGCTATATGGTAGGACCTTGTTTAGCCATTCTGTACATACCAGTTTGCATCTGCTAATCCCAAACTCCCAGTCCTACACTCTCCCACCCTCCTGCCTGTTGGCAACCACCAGTCTGTTCTCTATGTCCTTGATTTTGTTTGTTTCATAGGTAGGTTCATTTGTGTCATATTTTAGATTCTACATATATCATATGGTATTTTTCTTTCTGACTTAGTATAGTAATGTCTAATTGTATCCATGTCATTGCAAATGGCATTATTTCATTCTTTTTAAATGACTGGGTAGTATTCCATTGTATGTATGTACTACGCATGCGTGCATGCTAAGTCGCTTTAGTCATGTCTGAATCTTTGTGACGCTATGGACTGTAGCTCTCCAGGCTTCTCTGTTCATGAGATTCTCCAGGCAAGAATACTGGAGTGGATTGCCATATCCTTCTCCAGGGGATCTTCCTGACCCAGGGATTGGCCTCATGTTTCTTACATCTCCTGCACTGGTAGACGGGTTCTTCACCACTAGTGCCAACTGGGAAGCCCAATATTTGTACCATATCTTCTTTATCCATTCTTTGTCCATGGACATTTAGGTTGTTTCGATGTCCATGAATCGTGCTGCTGTGAACATAGGAGTGCATGTATCATTTTTAAAATTATTTATTTATTTATTTTGGCTGTGCTAGGTCTCAGTTGCAGCACGCATGATCTTCAGTCTTCATTGCAGCGTTCGAGATCTTTAAGCGTGTGGGATGCAACATGCTCCTCTGCATTGGAAGCTCAAAGTCTTAGCCACTGGACCACCAAGAAGTCTCTCATGTATCTTTTGAATTATGGTTTTGTCTGGATATATGCCCAGAAGTGAAATCGCTGGATCTATTTTTAGTTTTCTGAGGAACCTCCAAACTGTTCTCCATAGTGGCTGTACCAGTTTACATTCCCACCAGTAGTATAGGAGGGTTCCCTTCCCTCCACACCTTCTCTGGTATTGATTGTTTATAGCCCTTTTGATGATGGCTATTCTGAACAGTGTGAGGTGGAACCTCATTGTAATTTTGGTTTGCATTTCTCCAATAAGTAGCAACGTTGAGCATCCTTTTATGTGCCTATTTGCCATCTGTAGTTCTTCTTTGGAAGAATGTCTCTAGGTCTTCTGCCTATTTTTTAATTGGGTTGTTTGTTTGTTGTTGTTGTCGTCAAGGATTACCTCTTGATTATCTCTTCTTGGGGATAATTAATTTCAGTTTCCTTCACCTTCCTTCTGGTGCCGATTTTCTAAATCTTTAAGGGGGTCTTTGCTTTCCTCTGTCTCCAGTAGTAATATTCCTTCCAGGTTGGGGTATTAATAGACAGGCCATATGGTTCATAGACAATTTGCTCCCAACAACTTGATAGGAATTCTGGTGGTTTGATTTTTTTTTTAAAATTTCAACTATAAAAATGTAAGAACCATCTGCTGTTATTTTTTTGTATGTGATCTTGGTAAGTTGTTTAGCTACACTGCTCCCATGCAGTTAGCACTGCTCTGCTAAAGGCTTTCATGGCAAAGCTGAGTTACTTCATTTTCAGTTGTAATGTATGTGGAGTATGTGTCCCACCCAGATTCCTTTCATAAATTGCAGCAGCTTTGCATATCCTGCACTTAGGTTTTGGCATTTATATGGCTTGTTAGCTGGTTAGATGCTTTAATAGTAGTGGTCCATTTGATTGGTTGAAAATGGGTCACAAAGTAATTGCTATGGAGCAAACCAAATAGAGTAATGTGATAGAAAGTGATGTCAGGGTCGGGTGCAGTTGCTTTTGTCAGGGCCATGGAAGCCTTCAAAGGAGAATTTGGAGGTGACATCTGGAAGATGGTAAAGACAGTCAAATGAAGAACTGTGGTGAGCCCAGTGAAGATCTGCAGTGAGAGAATTCCAGGAAAAAGGAAGAGTTAGAGCAAAGGCTCTGAGCTGAGGAATAAAGAAGGTGCAGAAGGAAGTCCAGTGGGCTACACTGTAGTAAGATGGAGGAGGATGCAGGGAGCTCAGGGTGGAGAGGGTCTAGTCTAACAGGAACCACTGGGGAGTTTTAAGGGAGATGGGGTCATTCGGTTTATCGATTTCAAAAGCTCACTCTGACTGCTAAGTGAACATTGGATTGTTTGGAGCAAGAATGGAGGCAGGGAGACCAGTCAGGAGACTAAAAAAACTGTGGTCTTGATGAGAAACAATAATGGCATGGACTGGGGCTGTGTGGTGCAGATAGTGAGAAGTGATAGAATTTGGGTTGTATTTTGGATATGGAATCTATGGGACATAATAAATGATTTTGACCTGAGTACTAGGTTATTAGTGGTGCAATTCTCATTCAGATATAGAGGGCTTGATGGTTCTTGGTGGAAGGAAAGTTGTGACCAACCTAGACAGCATATTAAAAAGAAGAGACATTACTTTGCAAACAAAGGTCTGTCTGGTCAAGGCTATGGTTTTTCCAGTGGTCATGTGTGGATGTAAGAGTTGGACTGTGAAGAAAGCTGAGCACTGAAAAATTGATGCTTTTGAACTGTGGTGTTGGAGAAGACTCTTGAGAGTCCCTTGGACTGCAAGGAGATCCAACCAGTCCATCCTAAAGGAGATCAGTCCTGGGTGTTCATTGGAAGGACTGATGCTGAAGCTGAAACTCCAATGCTTTGGCCACCTGATGTGAAGAGCTGACTCATTTGAAAAGACCCTGATGCTGGGAAAGATTGAGGGCAGGAGGAGAAGGGGACGACAGAGGATGAGATGGATGGCATCACTGACTCGATGGACATGGGTTTGGGTGGACTCCGGGAGTTGGTGATAGACAGGGAGGCCTGGTGTGCTGCGGTTCGTGGGGTTGCAAAGAGTCAGACATGACTGAGCAACTGAACTGAACTGAACTGATGGTTCTTTTTTTGGCCGGTTAAGCTTGAGATGGCTAATGGACATCAAGTGGAAATATCCAGCAGGTGACTGAGTGTATGAATCTGGAGCTTGGGCCAGATTTGAAGGCTGACATGTTCATTTGAATTATAGAGAGAAAACTGAGGTCTGGGACCAGACACAATGTTGCTTAGAAGTCTGGAAGAGATGTCAGCAAAGGACATGGACAGAGTAGCCAGAGACGCCTCAGAGGACCGTGCGCTAAATAGATGCCTGGAAAACAAAGTGTTTCTGGAAGGAGTAAATGGCAACCTAGTCATTCAGGTTCTAATGTTAGCACTCAGCACCCATATTAAAATGTAAATCCAAAAATTTGTTCTGCAGATGCAAACAGTACAGCTGAAGCAGGCTGGGCCCACTGCCTGCCCACTGAAACCCTCAGCTATAGTGGGAGACTCTGAAATGGGGAGACTCCCTCAGAAACAGGGAGACTCTGGTTTCCTAGGGGTCTTTGCTGCAGTCTCAACCAGGATTTGTGAGGTTTTCGTTCCTTTGCTAAAGCAACAGTGATGAGTTAGTTGTTATTGTTGCTTAAATGTATACAGCTGGTACAATATGCCATAAATCAGTCCTTGAAAATAATCAGTAACTAAATTCTAATCCAGATTCTACTTCCTCGACTTTAAGGTTCACCTAAAATAAAAGGCTATGACCAACTCAGTGTATGAAAAGACACATAGAAATGCTTACAATTTTAACTAATTTATGTTCTGATCCTGACAAAATAAGTTTCATAGCAAATCATTTTCTAAATTTTATCTTTTCTCAAAGGCAGTTTCTGTTTGGGAATTAACTTTTGCTTATGGAAAATGGTTGTATTATATGTTTGTCACTTGATAAATGTGATATTATTGAAATGAGGAATTAGAGATTTCTTACTTTCTACCTCTCTTAAAGTGAAAGCATAACGTACCCAACCAACATTTTAAAGGGCAAAACTGGGGAGTCCTATTTTTTACCGTGTACTATAATAGGTCCTTTTCTCTGTTGTGTCAAGTGCATTTTCTGTAAAACCTAAAACAGAATCATGCTCTAAACAAGACAGTTTATTTTGGTGACTTTCATTAAGTTTGGAGGAATAATGGATTTGTTTTAAATTAAGCAGAGCTGCATTTTCTTTCCAGAAGGTTTAGAGGATGACACATACTTAGGCAAACTCTGTAAATGTTTATGCAAACCTTTTTACCCTACTGACATTTAGTTGAATTTTACAAATAGGTAAATCTAGTAAGAATGTGGTGGGCTGATCACTGGCAATAGATTGTGGTGAGGAATATTCTCTTGATTATTAAACCAAATACTTAGTTCACTGATTGAATGAGTGAAATAATCCCTTTGCATAATTGCATAATTGTAACAGAACGACTGGTTCTGCTCTTTGTGAAATGCAAACTTTGATGGTACCTCAATTCTCCATTTTTTTCCCCCTAAGACTAGGCTGGAAGTAGCTTGTTTCCCTGGTTGGCACAGTCTCGTTTTTTAAAGGCTGGAGCTCAAACACGGCCGTAACACATAGGGCCTCACTGGTGTGCGGCTTTCCCAGTCATAAAGGAGTGAGAGAAACGTTAAGCCAGGCTGACACTTGTGTGCTTCCATTTGTGTGAAGGTTATAGGATGTAACAAGCCTTGTCCTTGGATCCCCCATGAGCGGCTGTCTTTTCGAGGTGTCAGACTGGCTTTGGGTGGTTCCCGGCGCGCAGAGCCGCCTGTGGAGGTGCGGGGTGAGAGTGCCCCCGGCTCTGGGCGTCCTCCTTCTCTCCCTTCGCTGCTGCTGTCCTGACTGCTGCACGTCCTTGCGGAAAGTGAAGGCGAAGGGCCGCCTGGGTGGGGCGGGCTGTGGGAAGGGAGGTGTTGTGATCGGGGTCCTCTGGGGAGAAGGCCCTGTCTGTCCTCCTCCCGCCTGCCCAGGGCACAGTGCCTGGCACAGGAACTTCGGCAGTTGCCTGTTGAATGCTGAGATGCGGAGAATCGGGGCTCAGGGCTTACAGAGCAGCACAGCAGAACCTCTTCCCTTCCCTCTGAACCTTCTCAGTCGCACACAGCCCGGCATCGTGGGGCCAAATCCCAGAGCCCACACCTGGGGAAAGCACTTGACTTACTTTATAGTGTATGTGTTGGCACTTGGTCATGTCCGACTCTTTGTGACCCCATGGACTATAGCCCTCCAGGCTCCTCCGTCCATGGGATTCTCCAGGCAAGAATACTGGAGTGGGTTGCCATTTCCTTCTCCGAGGGGATCGTCCCAACCCAGGGATCGAACCTGGGTCTCCTGCGTTGGCAGGTGGATTCTTTGCCATCTGAGCCACTAGGGAAGCCCTTACTTTATAGATGCCCCGCTTTTCTCCAAAGTGTCTCCCTAGCTAAGGTACCACCTGTGCATGTGAAGAAAGCACTGGAATAATCTGGGACAGAGAACAATAATATCTGGCTATTAAGAGCAACTTCTTAAATCTGATCATGGCATCTTCCTAGTGAATAAAATCCAAGTGCATTACAACCCTGTCTAGCTATGCAGCATGCACTGGCTCCCCATTTCCTTTCCATCTCCTCTTGTCTACCCTCTAGGTCAGGGGACCCCGACCTCTGGGATCTAATGCCTGATGATCTGAAGTGAAGTGATGTAATAAGAATAGAATGCACAATAAATGTAATACAGTTGAATCATCCCCAAATCATCCCCGCCTCTTTGGTCCATGGAAAAACTGTCTTACACAAAACTGGTCCCTGGTGCCAAAAAACTTGGAGACGGCTGTGCTAGTTCCTTGAGCACCCCAGGCCACTTGCTGTCTGCTCCACCCTTTGCCTCAATTGTTCTTCATATGCCTCAACCTTCCTTATTCTTTAAAGATCCACTTAACTGGTACTGCTTCACAGAGGTCTTCTTTCGCCCTCATGTCCCTTCTGTTCCATTAATTTATACCCAGGCATTCTGCATTTTCCTGTGTGTTTATTTTCTTGGTTATTAGCTATCTGCCACGCTTGACTGATGCTCTCCAGGAAGGACTGTTTTCTGATTTGGTTAGCATCTAGTCTATGCCTGGCTCAGAAGAAACTCTCTTTACCTAAATATTTATTTAAATAAATGAATGAATGTCAACCTACCTTTCATCAGAAAAAGTGCTTCAAGTAAAAAAAAAAACAAAAAACACAACATTTCTCCGATCTCAACATACAGTATACATACACACGATGAAGGTGTTGTTCATGCTATAAAATTTCCCTCATCTTGGTAAGGAATTGCCTTGACAAGTAGCATTGGTGATTTAGTGCCTATGATCTAACTAATATTAGTGCTTTTTATTCATGAACGTCTAATGTGTTTTTTCACGTCTCTCTTTCTTTTGTCTTTCTTTTTTTAGCAAGGAAAGCCGTATGTCTTCGACAGAGTGTTGCCTCCCAGCACGACTCAAGAGCAGGTTTACAACGCGTGTGCAAAGCAAATTGTCAAAGGTAAGTGCTATTTCTTTATTTTCTCCTGGGCCTTTCAGAATAATTGAAAATGTTAAGTGGTATTTGCAGCCTAGAAATCAATGTACCTTGACTGTAAGCAGAGGCCTGCTAATTGGAAACACTGAATTATAGCAAGCTCTGGCCCTGATTTGCTATGATGTCAGGATTTAACTCCTTGATACCTCCTTTCCAAGGAGATTTCTTTATTTCTTTTGCCACCTTTTGGGCAGAGTTATTCTGTCACTTAGAAGCTTAAAAGCAGGGTAAGATATAGTCACACTATTTTTGTAATGGTTTTAAAATATTGCTGAAGCTATAGTACCTCCTTAGGAGAAAAACATCTATTCTGATGCTCCAGTTGTATATTTTTTGGTTGATTTATTTTGTGCATCTGCCTCTTCAGAAAGATTTATCTTTTTACTTTTAATTTTATCGGAGTATAATTGATTTGCAATATTGCGTTAGTTTCAGATATACAGTAAAGTAAATCTGTTTTAAGTATGCATATATCCGTTCTTTTTAAGCTTCTTTTCCCATCTAGGCCATTACAGAGTTTGGAGTCGAGTTCCCTGTGCTATACAACAGGTCTTTATTAGTGTTTTTCTATAGAGTAGTGTGTATGTGTCAGTAGAAATGATTTCTGAAAGTATAGTCTTCAGAAAGAAGCTTTAAAGGTGGGAAATTCTTGGGCATCAAGGAATTTTCTGCAGCATTCTAAGATGACACATTACCTTGCTGGTTAGTGGGTTGTTCTTACTACTCAGCATTCCTTAATAATACTTTTCATCTAACCCACTTTCTATCACCCCACCCAGACCCTGACATTTGTTCTTCCACGTAGGTAGCCTAAAGCCTGAATTTGTGTCTTAGAGATCAGTTCTTTTTTCTGGGACTGGCCTTGGCCCTGAAGGATTTGTGTCAAAATAACAGCAGGGAGCCAAGCAATTTACAGGTTTCTCTGCCTTGCCCTTTCAAATCAGGGGCAGGACAGAGCTTGCCCTTGGGGAGCTCGCCATCTGGACAGAGCTGACAGTGCTGAAGGGGCATCTCCTGCTCCTTTGCTTTTAATCACTGAATCCTTGCTTTCAGATTTGAATGCTGCAGTAATTGTGCTTTCAAATGTCTTGATGCTGCCACTTTCATAGGCAGTGCTCAATTTAAAGAGTGAAAAGTGAAAAAACAAAACCCCAAACTCCTTGTCCTGTTAGATCCGCTTGTTTTTAGAAGCTGAGCTGACTAACCTACCTATTTGAAAGGCATGAAAATCAGCCCTGGTTACATCTGTTAGATTCATTCTGACCTTGGACACCTGTGTGGGAGATGCCTGTCAGTATGTACCATTTCTTGCTGAGGTGTATGGTTATTTACGTTCTTGTTGCAGACATCAATTCAATTAGAAGGTCTCCACAGTAAGATTATTACAGAAAATTGAAGAATGTGAGATTTTTTTGAATTAATAGTTTGGGCTTGTATCTGTGGTAATTTTTGTCTTCTTTCTAATTCTACTCTTTTGCTTCTCTGTCTAAACATATTTGCTCTTTCTGGAGTATATAGTTCTTATTTGCTCCTAGTCAGCCCTCCTTCCCCTCTATTATCAGTCTCTTTTATATTTTTATTAACGTAATCACATACAGCCAGAATTCCTTCTTTTTCTCTCCTCCTTCATTATCAGAACCAAATAGTATTTACTGCTTGCTGTGCTAAGCATGAGGGCTATTTAAATATACAACCACCCTCTCTAAGTTGACATTGTAATGAGAGATGGATGCACTCCATTTTTTAAAAATCCTGTGATTAACAAGTAATACTAATAACCCTTGAGTTTTTATTTACTAGATAAGTTTGGGTCCCTTTCAGTGTTTGGGTTTTTTTTTTTTTTTTTAATAATATGAAATGTCAGAAATAGGACAGTCCCTAGTTGGGGGGTTCTTGTGGACTTCCTAACCGTGGATAACTTGAGTCCCCAATAGACAGTGAGTCACAAAGAAAACCAACTAAAATAAAATCAGGCTCTGACATGATATAGTAAACAGACATTTCTTGGGCACCATAAATATAACATCAACATACTCATTTTGTAGCAATAAAGAGTGTCTTATTCTCCCTTAAAAGGAAATTATTAGGGGCATAATGGAGACCAAATTTAACTTTTTTTTTTAATATCCACTGAAGCTGCCATGAGGGGAAGTGGCTGTGTATTTCTGTGTCAGCAAGATAAAATGTAGGTAATATAAGAAAGAACTGCTTGGCATAGATTATTCAGGTACAGCTGAGGTTTCTCTGGCCATGATAAGCCTTGTTTACATCAGGAATGGAAGGTGGTGCAGTGGGAGTCTTTTTTTCTAGAGGCCAAGATTTGAATCAAATGACTTCTGTAAGTCCCGTAAGTCTCTGCAATTCATGGTAATATAGTAGATTGGTGTGCTTTCCTTTCAAGTCTATCTAAACCCTTAATGGTTTTTGAGATCAGAGAGACTCCTTTTAACTAGACAGCTTTATTCTCTCTTGGTCCTTGCATTCCCTTCAACTTCACTGGGTTTAAAAAAAAATATTTTAAACATTTGATTGTAGCATTCTGGCATCTCCTACACTCCCATCTTGGCCCAGTGTGTGTTTTTCAAAATGTCATCTGAAAGAGTGTAGAATTCTCTCCATTTCTTCTAGAAGAGGTGTTAGGGTTTGTGGGTACCAGCATGATAAATAGGAAGGTTCCTATGGATGCCCTAGGATTTAAAAACTCTGGTCACTGGGCACTATTCCTGAAATAATCAGAGTAACTGTGTCCCCATGTACAGAAGCCATCCCTGGCATTTGCCTTCCAGATTAACTGGATGTAGATCATCCAGTGCTAGAGAAGATGGTTTCTTATTTTCCAGTTCTAATTTCTTTAAATTGTGTCCATTTGATTGTTTCTTTCATTCCTATTTTGATGTGAGTATACTGGGTATTTGCCATATGGTTAAGTCTTGCTAGGGACTGAAGTCACTAAGACACCTAAGACTCTGAAGAAATCTTTGAGTATAGAGAAGGAGCAGATGCTTGCATAGTTATTATACATGTGGAGATTATGTGCTTTAAGATGGGTATGTGCAAAATGCTATGGGAGCATAGAAGAAAGTCACTTGATACTGTTAATTTTGGTGAGTGGGGAGGAGGATTGGAGAATTAAGGAAGGCTTTTTGGAAAGGTTGGGATCTGAGGAGCATAGAATATGCAGGACTGTACAAGAAGAAGGAACAGCAAAAAAACCAAAGCCTAAAGCTTACGGTGCAGAGTGATAAGCCCTAAAATGTTAGGCTGGGGACTTCCCTGGCGGTTCAGTGGCTAAGACTCCACTCTCCCAATGTAGGGGGTCTGAGTTTGATCCTGGGGCCAGGGAACTAGGTCCCACATGCCACAACTATGAGTTCACATGTTGCAAATAAAAATCCCACGTGTTCCAATGAAGACCTAAAAAAAAAATTATTAAATAGAAATAGGCAGGACCAGAGTTGGATAGAAATTGATGGACTTTATCCTATAGGCGAAGAGTTGTGGAATTTTTTTTTTTTGGCCTTGTTACACAGCATGCGGGACCAGAGTTCCTTGACCAGGGATTGAACCCATAGCTCCTACAGTGGAAGTGCAGAGTCTTAACCATTGGACTGCCAGGGAAGTCCCCACTGGAAAATTTTAAGCTCAGGGATATTATCAGATTGATTTTATTATTCTATTATATATGACTTTTGAGAAGAATTACATCTATTTTGCTGTTGTTATCTGCCAGGTACCCTGTATGCATTTTACATATGTTACTGCATTTTAAATATTTACAACTTTGTGAGATGTGTGAGTATTATTATTCCCATTGTACTAAAGAGGAAATTGAGGTGAAGTAACTTGACCAGGTGGTTTAGGCACTAGTGAGGCTGTGCCTTGAACCTGAGTTTGTCTGACTTGAATTTTTCTGTACTATCCTGCCCCCACTTTTCTGGTGGGCCCGTAATGAGCATTTGATATTTATTTTATGAGTTAGTCCTTTTCCATCAGGCCATATGGACTACCTTGCCGAAAGGCAGGGGTAGGAATGGGAGTAGAGAAGGGAAGAAGGGAAAGAACAGAGACTGGGTTCCCAGGGCTGCTGGGCGACCCTGGCTGCTGCCAGTGAGGAGGTACGCCTCCGTTCTGAAGACGCCGCATGCCCTTGCCTGGGCACAGTGGCGTGGGTGCCCCCAGGTCGGTGGGCCCGGCATCCTGGCTGGCTGCTGGCGTCTGGTAGGTTGGTCTCTGCAGTCTCTGGGCGCAGCCTGCTTGACTAGTGTGGTTGGCTGGCGAGAGCCGTAGGAGTCCAAGCCAGGGCTGTCTTGTTGGCCCCTCCTGCCAGAGGCTCTGGTGCTACGTGTGCTTCCCTGGCAGCTCAGACAGTAAAGAACCTGCTTGCCGGTGCAGGAGACTTACGAGACGTGGGTACGATCCCTGGGTCAGGAAGATCCCCTGGAGGGAGGGCATGGCAACCCACTCCAGTATTCTTGCCTGGAGAATCCCATGGACAGAGGAGCCTGGCGGGCTGCAGTCCATGGGGGCACGAAAGAGTTGGACCCAACTGGGCAACTAAACAGCAACGACAACTGGGGCCACATTTGGGCCACTGTTTCACATGGAGAGATGACAGGAGGCCACGACAGCCTCCTCAGGCGCCCTGATGTGTAGCTATGACTCTGTCCTCCCTGAATTCTTACCTGCCAGTCAATGGACCTAACTCTTCTGCTTCATTAAGACCTAGACTCAGAGCTGGTGAAGCCTAGGGAGGGCAGCTTGACTCTGAGGCCACACCAGGAGGCACAGAGTGTTTTCAAGGACCCCACTCCCCTCCGCCTTCCTCCCGGGAGATGACAGGACTCTTCCCGCTCACTGTGGTCTCTCTTGTGGGTTTGCTTGGCCGCTGGGTGGACGTGTGCTGTGTGGGGCCCCGCTGGGCCTATGGTGTGAGCTGAGGTCACATCACACCAGTCCCTGTCACAAAGAAAAGTTCTGTCCAGCTGGGCTGGTCCCTGGCTTTGTGGCTGGTGTATAGAAACAGTCACCCTGTTATGACAGAGACCCTGAAACAAATGCTTTCCTCGGGCCCAGGACCTGTCCTTCAGCGTGATGAAAGTGCCTCTCTGTGGGCTCTTTCTGCAGAGGCGGCGGGTGGTGATGTGGCTCAGCCGCGGCAAGCACAGGCCTGTTCCCCTCATCTTTCTGTCCTTGCCGGGTGTCCTCCGTCTCCCCGCATCTCAGCGATGCAGCCTCACGTGCATTTTGGTGCTGTGCCCCCCTCTTCATCTGTCCTCTCCCCTCATAAGCAAATGTAGATGCAACAACAAGCACCCCCCCCCCAAACGCAGAGTTTGGAAGGAAATAGAGGATACCAGGTTAGAAAAGCTTCTTGTTTTCTTTTTAAATCACCTTCTGATTCAGAACCCAGTTGATAGAGGGTGACATCAGCCCTCTTCAACCTTGAACACCGAGATAGGTTCTCCAACAATGAATTAATTGTTACATGATTCTGAACACTTTAAAGGCTAAGTGGAGTTTGTCCTAATGGGGTTTTATGTGTTCTCCTTTTCTTTAAAAAAAAATAAAATAAAAATCAATTGCCCACAGTGTTGCCATAGCAGCAACAAAGAGTCAGGGATTCTCCAAGAGCCTCACGTGCCCTTAGCTCCCTACCCCTAAACAAGCGATGCTGTCCACGAGCGTTATGTGTTTGCATGTATGTGTCCCAGTCCTTGGCCTGAGGGAGTCTGGTGAGCAGTCTGACGCACTAGGATTTAGTGAGGGTGGATTAGATGGGTGGACTGGGGATGTCTATGGGGTAGAATTCCGAGGTCCTCATCCTGTTGCTTCCTGGCAGAGGAAGAAGCAAGTACTGGGTTTTCTGCTGTCAGCAGAGCTGGGCCCTGAGCTGAGGTTTCTTCCCGGGGGCAGCTGCCCAGGGCCACCTCTGTGTGCAGGTGGGCGTGCGGGGTGGCCAGCGGCGCTGACGAGGAGCAGAGGGACTGGACCTTGGCCTTGGCTCCCTTCCGCCTGTCCTAATGCCTGAGCTAATGGGTCGCAGGGTGCTTCCTCCACAGGAACTTAAAATAAGGAAGCCTTTTCAGGGTCGGGGGAGAGGTTTAATTTCTAATCAGTTAGGAGCTTAGGTGCTTTGATTGTGGCTGGCATTGAAATTGTCTGGAGGTGTTTGTGCCGTGAACATATAGAATTTTCAAATAACATCCAAGGATGGAGACCTCTTTATTTGAGTCTCTGAAAGCATGTCACATTTGTGGTTGTGTAGAAGCTCTGACTCCCACTCTGACTACTGTTTTTGACCGGAGAAACCTTTTCTCTGAGCAGGTTGGCATTTTCAAGAAGACTGAAACTTGAACCTCCAGCCTTTACATTGTAGTCTTCAAGCTTTTGCTTCCCTTGTTACCAGGGAAACCATTACCAGAAGTCAGATACGTGTGAACATTTTTTCTCTCTCAATATAGCTTGACGCAAACTCTTGAGAGCTGCTGTGATTTAAAAAAAAAAAAATCCTGCCATTTAATTTTTCTTTTTTTTTAGCTTCTCGAGGGAAAATCCCACTTTCTTTTCTGATCCCAGTTTACACTCCAAAGCCTCAGATCAGTAAAATGTGTATTAAAAAGATTGTTTTTAGGAGACTCAACAAAACAACAGAAACTAACCACCGTCATAAAACTGAGAGAGACCAAAAAAGCAAACAAACCAACCTAATCAGGGCCTGAAATAGACGGAGCTGATTACCTGGCTTGATTTTCTTCTTTGTACATGGCCTTGGAGAGGACACCCTCTTATAGGGCTCCTCTCCCCACCCCTCTGTGCTATTAGGAATGACAACTTCCTCCCTTCTTGTAAAGGTAGGGGGTCAGGGGATATTAATCATACATCATCCTCCTTGTCAGTGCCGTTTATGTGGGTGAAGCAGATATAGGGAAATGAGCACTAAATATATTTTAATCACCTCTGCCGCTTTGAAAGAGTTCGCGCAGATAATCGCCAGCTCATAGCAGCGTCTGTCTGACTGTCCACACGCCACCCCCGCCTCCCAGTCATCTCTGTGTGAGCCAGAAGCAGCCTACAGTGTGTGGGGTCAGCGCTGTCTGCTCCTCGTGGTGTTGTTTTAGTCACCAAGTCACGTCTGACTCTTTTGTGACCCCAGGGACTGTAGCCCGCCAGGCTCCTCTGTCCATGGGATTCTCCAGGCAAGAGTACTGGAGTGGGTTGTCATTTCCTCCTCCAGGGACTCTTCCTGACCCAGGGATCGAACCCACGTCTTCTGCATTGGCAGATGGGTTTTTTAGAGAGAGGCCACCGGGGAAGCCCCTGCTCCTTGTGTAGTTAAAAGAAATGCCCAATGCTCTTGGGCCAGGGCCATCTTCCTGCCACAGTCACTGGAAAAAAAGAGGCATTACATTTGAGTCAGGACCCGGGTGGTTTCCACGCTCATTGGATTGCCACCATGTGTCTCAGTATATGGAGTGGGGCCCCGTCCCTTCCAATAGGACAAGCTCTGTTCTGAATGGACTCCGGGCAGCTTCTCAAGAAACCTCCCCAAGGAACCTGCTGGGGCCAGGTTTAACCCAATCCAAAGCAGATCTTCAGGAGAGAAATTCTTAGAACAATTCTTAGAACAGTGCATCTCACTGCAGAGACTCAGGGCATGATAATTTTTTCCCCCCTCGATAGATCTCAAGACATAGAGAAGAAAATTCAAATACCTTTCTACTAAAAATAAAATATACTGCTCAATATCTGTTTTGATTTCAATATAACCGGGAGAAAGTGTGTCCGCCTCTCCCTTCATTAATATATTGCATAGGCATGTGAGTCCATTTATTTTTATTTTGTGGGGCTGTGGAGGCCCTCATTCCTGCTTTTATCTCACAATTCTACTTAAAATGCAAATGGAATTGAATACATCATTTGTGTGAAAAATGAGATGGGCCATTTGGAAAATGTAATTTTAAAACAGGCAACTGGCACTGGCATGCAATCAAAGTAATGAGTTACTTTTAATTTTTTTCTTGCCTGCAGATGTCCTTGAGGGTTACAATGGGACGATTTTTGCATATGGACAGACCTCATCAGGAAAAACACACACCATGGAGGTAAGGCTTCAGGGTACTGTTATGTCAGTCTCTGAGATGACTGAATGGAAGTGGTGCTTCCTGCAAAATATTAGGTGCATGTGGATTTTTGACTGAGCAATAGAGATGGTTAAGGGGATGTTATGTTTGTGTCACAATTTTTGTGTATCTTTGAGATGTTTTAAAAATAGTGGTGAGTAATAAAGTCTCAGGAGTTCAGTATTTTTTAAAAAATCATCTTTTGATAACTCTGTGAAAATATTAATAATAAATTCTATTTACAATAAGCTAACCAGTGGCGTGAGTATCCCTATGGGCTGTCATCCCAATCTTGCTGAGAAAGTCTGTTGTGAAAATCATTTACTCTCTAAAGAGTCTCTGGGGAGGCAAGTCTCTTCTGAATAAATAAAAATTTGTAGGTCAGAGGTTGAAAGAAGCTGGCTTTTGGACCAAATTCAGCCCACAGACATATTTCTGTATGACCTGCAGTGTTCTGTGGTTTTTTGGTTGTTATTTGTTTGCTTTTTTACAAATTGAAGGCAGTGTTTAAAATGGGAAAATTTCAAACAATTCTAATTTGAAAATTCTTAGATTCTTATACATTTTGGTTGAAAATTCTGATGATCTAGCAACTCTGGGTGCAGTTTCACCATCATATGAAGTGTAAGTTTCATTGGAACAAAGCTGTTCATTGTCTTGTTCACCTTTTTACTGACATTGCTGGTATGTGAGACCACGGCTGTCACATAGGAGGGCTTCGAAAGAATATTTGTGAAAATGGTACCCTCATGGTGTCCCCGGCTGACCCATGAGTGTTGGGCCAGCCCTTGTGGTCGCCTGGTCCCCTCCATGCACATCGTGATTGAATGTTTAGCATCCTTCCCCAGAAACATACACCCCTGGCCCCCCTGTGCCCTTGAGGGTTTGCCCCCAGCTGTAATCGTTGGCCCTGGATTTCTGTGGCTCCAGGCAATTTTCCAGACAGGGCATGCCTGCAGAAAAAAATTGGTCCCTTTTACCTCTTCTTTTCCTGCTTTTTGCCATGGACTTGACTCCTAAACAAGCTTTGGGGCTGGATAATTGTTCTAAAGACTGGGCCCACCTGACAGGTGAGGAGAGGTGAAGAGTGGTTATTATAAGCAACTACACAGAGGAAGTTTGGGGAATTCATCTTACGAGCAGCGGGGTAAGATGAATCCTTAATCCTTCAAGCTTAGCTTTTTCATTTACGGTCCCCTCTTGGGACTGTCACTGAGTTGGCTACTGCAGACTGGGTTTAGCTTATGAATCATTCCTATTGAAGAAGAGATTTCAAAGGCACGAGGCTAATATCCTCAGGGCTCTGGTGTTCTGCTCACACTGACTTCAAGTGTGGGGCATGACTCTGGGGGACCTCATTCCTGTTGTGTTGACTCATTTCCCCCCGTTTCGCTGAGACAAAGGGGTTCAGAGACTGCACGGATTAAAGGAAGCCCCAGGTTTATTTGCCACTTTTCCCAGGTGGAGCAGGACTGTTCTTGGTCACCTGAGCCTTTTGATCTCTCTTCCCCTGCATCTCACATCCTTGGAAATGGGGGTACAGGCATGGGTGTACTCCACGCTTCTGCTTTGGCCCTTCTCCTGCCTCTCTACTGGGCCCCAGACACTTTACCTGCTAGGCACTAGAAAAACTGCAGTGATCCATTGCCTGAGTTTCACCCACTCCAGTAGCCATGGGCAGAAAATCCTTCATAACACCTGAGAGAGAGAGAGAGAGAGAGAGAGAGAGAGATAGTAAGAGACAGCTTCTCATGAGGGAATCATTCCTTAGTTTTGTGGAAACTTGCCCAACCATATACAATACAAAAAAAATGCAATATTTAAACCCTCCCCCCCACCCCCAAATCTTACAAAATGCTTACACTAGTGACCTTTTATGCTTTGGGATTAATTCATCTTTGATAAATAAATACAATGTTTTTGCTAAATGTAAAAATTTTTAATTGTAAACCACCAAACAAGAGACCTGTCCCCAGGGTAGAATCTTTGTTTGTGTTGCGTGTGGGTGACCAAGGACAGGCGGATGTGAGGAGATGGCAAAGAGGTGTGCCAGCCCCAGCCCCTTCACTCTAAAATTGGAGACCTCGTATTAAATGAGAGCCTCTGCAGCTGTCTGTGACTCCCTGCGTAAGCCCCGCACACTGGGAGTGGTGCTGTGGGTCTGGAGGGACTCCTGGGACCTAAAAGGAACAGGATACTGTGCCGGCAGCTCTCACAGTTGCCTGAATTCCCTTGCCTTTCCTTCCTTGTCAGTTTCAAAAGGTTGCTGGGAATGAGCTGCTTTCCTTTACTGTGACTCTAGAGGATCACATGCTTATGTCTGCAGGAGGAAGGAATGGGGTGGATGGGGGTCCTACCCGAGTGCCTTCCCACCCTCTACATACTCTGCATCTGGCTCATTCTGAAGGGGGATGATAGTTGGAGAAAAGGTAGGAAATATTTTAGAGGAAAACAGAGGAAAGGGGAAGCTCCACGCTGAAGTCTAGACACTGTAGGAGACCAGGAAACCCAGGGCCCTGAGATACAATTAAAAAAAAAAAAAACCAACAAAACCCTGCAGGGCTCTCACCTTTTACAAAGAGGATTTTATATATTCAGCATTACACATTGCGATCTTTTAAAAGCTCTGGGAAGGGACTGTTAATTCCGTGAATGGACAGAGCTGTCACATTTAAAAGCTGTTTTTCATTTTAATTCCCCACCCCAACCCCAGTTTGGGGTCTGGCATCCAGCGGTGATTCCATTACCTTCTATTGAGGGGAGCAAACAGATAAGCCCACATAAAATTGGAAAGATTAGCTTCTGCGGATGGTGCATTTCAGGCGGATTTTCAGCACAAATGGGAAACACTTGGCAGTGGGTGCTAAGCCGAGGGGACCCTCGGTGTGCTGGGCCCTGGCTGGGCTCTGCTGGGCAGTGCGCAGGGGCTGGTTGGAAGAGGGGCCCTGGGGTGCTGGCTGCACGGAGAAGGGTGGGCTGGACCTTGGTTCGGAGCGGGAGGCCGGGAAGGGCTTCTCTCGCCCGTGCCCTGCTTTTTGGCCCGCGTCTGCACACTGACTCAGATGGATGCAGACACGCCGTGTGTTTCCTTCTGCCCAGAGGGACACCTGGAGGCCCTGGGAGGCGCGGGCTGTCCTGCGAGGAGCTGCCAAGCGGTTTTTCACGAGCCTGTCTGCGTGCCTTGGTGCTTGTGCGCTGACGGGCCCCGCTCTCCCATCTTAAGTGTTTCAGGAAACTCTGTCCTGCTTGGGAGGCTGAGGAGGCCACTGGGGCTGGAACAAAGGGAGTCTTGTTCCATGGCCAATGGCCTGGGTCTGGTTTCTGCCTTCACATGTGCTCCAAGAAGGCCACCTTCAGAGGTGGGGAAATTATACAGGATTTGAGGAAGATTATACAGGATGCAAGTATTAAAATGTCTCTTTTGCTTTCTGGGAGAAACAAGATGATGGAGTGGTAATGTCCACTCAAGTTCATCCCTGATCCTCCAGCCAACTAAACTTGTCACTGTTCCGCAAACAGCAGTGTGCTCTCTCGGTCCCTCCCCCGTTCTGTTTCTCCCATTTCCTTGCCTCTGCCCACAGTTGCACGTCCGTCCTTAATCATACTCATCCCTCAAGATCTGGTGTCTTTCAAGGAAGCCATCCTGTGTCACCCCAGCTGCAAGGGATGTTTCTGTTCTCTGAGTTTCTACAGCTGATTGCCTCTTTATCACCTTTTTTTGCCTGAGGTGGCTGTTTTTTGTTTGTGTACATATAGCTTCCATTTGCAACATAGAAGCAGTGAAGACCTTTGTGGAACACCTCTCTGTCTCCTACACACACCACACAAATCCATCATCACTGCACCACATATACACCACTCACGCCTATACCACACACACCTCCACACCACACACACCTCCACACCACACACATCTATCATCACTGCACCACACGTACACCACACACACTTCCACCACACACTCTTCCATACCACACACACCACATATACTCCACATAGCTCCACACCCCACACATACCCCACACACCTCCACACCACACACAGACCCCACACACCTCCACATCACACACAAACACAACCTATCTCCACACCATACACACCACACACATTTATTCTCACCACACCACACATACCTCCACATCACACACATATCCCACACACCACACACACACACACATATCCCACACACCACACACATTCATCCTCACCATACCTCACGTCGATAGCCTTCCCCACACATCCTCGTGCCTCTCTCACCCACTCGCTGTGTACACCACACACAACACAAATACACATACTACACAAACACACATCATACCTCACACACAACACATATACTACACACCGTGTACATTGATACCACACACACACACACACACACCCCTCCACATGCAGATTATTTTGGCATCCTCAGTTTACGGAGCATAAAGGCCCTCAGCACTCTTGGACTTATGAGCTAGAAGAAGCCCTTAAACCTTTGGTAACTTTGGGTATCACTGCATCACTATGGGAATGGGGGGTATTACTGGGCCTTCTCCAAACAAAGATGTGCTCCTTCTTGTATGATTTTTGCGTTGAGTCTTCAGGGAAACAAAATAGGGAGTGTCCAGACTCATCCTGATTCTGCCTTGGTTCACACCCCGACGAAGGCAAAAAAGGGATGTCAAAACTTGTATGCACCCAGAATTAATTGGAAGATCAGTCTGTTGAAAGCAAAGGCATCTAGGGAAATAGATTTGAGTCAGTTATAAATGATTTTTGGATTATCAATCATTCTCCTTTGGCTGTGGGCCACTGAGGAGAAGCTGAAGTGTTGTGATGGATTATTCAAGAGCTCCAGGTGGGGGGTGGTGGGGGAGGATGCTCTTTGGACTTTCTGAGTCAGATTGACCCATTGGTGTCACATTCGATAGAACAGAGATCTGTGTTTTCAATGTGGGTACCATTTCTGCCAGCAGAGTCCACAGTCCAAAGCGGGTGGTGTCCAGTATTCTGATTTGTTACATGTTTATGATGGCCAATGAGAAGTGAAGGCCCAGTAGTTTGGCTTTGTTTTCATTAGATATATCTGGGGTAGTAACATGTTTTCAGACTCTTCAGGTCAAATAAACACTAACAACTGCTTAATGAGAACATTATTATGAGCTGAATAATAACATTTATTGTTACTCAGCCCATTATATATACTTTTCAATTTAGATTCTATAGTAGTTCCATGCAGTAGATATTGTACTGAGTCTCATAAGCCCTGGAAAAAAATACTTACTGGCCATTCTGCCTTTAGGGAGTATACAGTTAAACTTAAAAAAAAAAAAAAAACAAGAGAAATACATCAAATGATTTAGGATTCTTGGCAGATGAGGCATTCCAGGAGAGTACCTGTTTTCCTGGTAAGAGAGCTTTGCCAGAGGCCAGAAGTGTCTGAATTCAGCTTTTCCCTTGCTTTGGACAGAGTGGACGGTCAGGAATCATTTCCCTGCCTGAAGGACAGTTCATAATGGAAAGTGTTTTGTGGCCTGTAGTTAGTGCCAGGGTTTGTGTGACTTCTTGCTTTTCGTAACTCAAATATTGGCTTGAGAAACAGATCACCAGCCCAGGTTGGGCTGCATGAGACAAGTGCTCGGGCCTGGTGCACTGGGAAGACCCAGAGGGATCGGGTCGAGAGGGAGGTGGGAGGGGGGACCGGGATGGGGAATACATGTAAATCCATGGCTAATTAATTTCAGTGTATGACAAAAACTACTGTAATGATGTAAAGTAATTAGCCTCCAACTAATAAAAATAAATGGAAATTAAAAAAAAAAGAAAAAGAAAAAGAGGACTTGATTGAGGAAAACAAAGCAGATCTTTGAGGTATTGGGCAGATTTGGAACAAAGGTATGTGAGTCAAATTCATAAAAGCTGTTGGGCATTCCTGGAAAACCAGAGAGAAAATTGGCTGTTCTGCCAGCTCCATGTCTTCCTAGAGTTTAGAACTTTTGAAAGGCAGAGTGAGCTGGGTATGCAGTTACTGACAGTTGCTTTGACATGCAAACCCTGTGTTTGTGAGCTGATAGGTTATTTAACGTGGAACTTAAGTGTTCCTTTGGGTGTGGTGTAGAGAAGGCTCTCTGGAAGTTGTATGCTGAGGTCCTTTGTAAGTCTGCTGCTTTAAACACTTAATAGAACTTCTCTTGAAGAATTAGTTTCAGGTACTATGCTGTATCTTTTGGAAAGTCTTTGAAGCAGCAAATTCTGGATTTTGAAAATGGATTTAGTGATAATTGAGATAACAGAAACATTCATCTATCCATCCATATATTAGGTAAAATGAAGACAAGTGGGAAAGAGGGGGAGAAAAGTTTGTAAGCAGATTTACATGTTAGAAACAGCCAAAATATTTGAAACAATAAAAGCTGGGAAGTATAGATTTTAAAAGAAATTGATAAAATGGATTTTCTTGATTGTTTTTTAAAGTGCTACTGCAGGTATTTGCAGAATCAGGTTCTTAGAAATGTTTAAGCAGTGATAATGTGAATGAAACTATGTCTATCAGGTCTTGATGTGATTTCATTAAGGCAGATTAACTTGGATTTGTAGATTCTGGTCTCTGTGCTAACATTCCAAACCAAAGCCCACATTTAGTATGTTTCAGTCACACAAATAACCTCCTTCCTTCTCCGGCTTTCTCTCTCCCTTCTACCCACAAGCTTACCTGCATACACACTGATCTGCTGCCCCCAGTGGCAGCAGGAAGGGATATTGTGGGTCTTCAGAGCCTGACAAAATGTGCTGTCCCACGTGGGCTTGAGTTACCCTGCTAACTGTTGGTCTGTTGGCTTGTGGGGTGGATCTCCAGGGGAGCAGGCAGTGTCTGTGTTCTGTTTAAGTGTCTCCCTGTTCCTGTTCAAGAAGCCCAGGTATGGTCCTTTCTCTCTCTCACACGGTGCTCAGGTACCCAGCACCCTTTAGATATCTATGTTGTGTTTTTCACTCACTAGGGGAAGCTACACGACCCTCAGCTCATGGGCATCATTCCAAGGATTGCGCACGACATCTTTGACCATATCTATTCCATGGATGAGAACCTGGAGTTCCACATCAAGGTAAGTGCAATTGATTGAGTCCCAAGAAAAGAAACTGAGCCCCAAATTGTGTTTCTTTGCTTTCCTCTTTATACATGCGCATAGAAGATGATTTTATTGATTTTAAGTGACATTCCTGTGGTTAGCAGAGCCGTATTTATTATTTAATGGCTTAGGCCAATACTGAGGAAGTATCGAGATAAAGGAAAAGCCCTTTTTAGGATGGAATCATCGTGATTGTGGCCTGAGTTCTCCCCTTTACCCTGTGGATTTCTATAGATATGACTGGCGTGTGTCCGTAATTGGGCATGGACAGCATTTCCCAAAGTGTGTCTGGGAACCCAGTCCCTCATATCATTACTCAGTGGGCTGCCGTGGAAAAGACTTATGTGGCCAGTTTAGCTGGGAAAATGCTCTTGTTGAACAATTTAAATTTACCTCATGCTTAAAGTATGCCATTGTGTAATGCACTTGTACAAAGTGGACATGTGGTATATTACATTTCCCAGCTTCTTTGACTGTGGACCTAGTTTTCCCTCCTTGGAGGGCAACAGACTAGCATTTGGAGGAGCACGTTCTGAGAAGTGCTAAGAAAGGGAATTCTTTTCCTTCTTGTTTTTGTTTTTCATACCTATGTTCTGGCTTAAATTTGAACTGAAAAAGGGAGATTTCTACTCTCTTAACTATAGCTGTTAATTCTTAACATTTGGTATGAGGGGTATATTCATTGGAACTCCTTTGTTTGCAAGTGACTAAAAATCACTTATTTAAGCAAATAGAGGAAGTTGTTGTAGATAAAGCATCTGACAGCGGGTGTGGGGGAGGGAAGTTGTGGAGAAGTAAGAAATCCAGGCTCTGCTTTTCCTTAAGAAAATTGTGATATGGTTCACATACCATAAATGTAACCTTTTTACAGTGTACAATTTAATGATTCTTAGTTTCCAAATTGTACAACCACGATCATTGTTTATTATGCCAGTGAATACTAAGCAGATTTATTAAGTAAGTGTATAGTCAGTTATATGGAAAGTCTTACAGCACATTTTAAATGAAAGGGGAATATATGATTTCCATAAAGAATATTAGTAACATCACCTCTGAAAGGCGAAACTACAGATGATTAGTTAAATCAAAGTTTTGTACATGTTTATCCTAGAAGGTAGCAAGAAAACTAGGCACTAAGAAGGCAAAATGCAAAATTAAACATGAATTTTGAAGAGTACATTCTACAAGACTTACTGTAGTCTTTTACCAGCAAAAACAGATTCTGACACCTACTTTCCTTTCTACTTTTGGTAGTCCTATTATTCAAAAATCTTTTGTGAAAAACTCACCAGTAATAAAGTACAAACTTCAATTGGAAACATCAGATTAGCTCTGTATAATGCTTTCAGGATCACTGGTTAATTCCAGAACATTATCATTACCTCCAAAAGAAACTCCATCCCTGTTAGGGTCCCTGTCCCTGCCCTCTTGCTCTATTTCTTCCCCTTGTTCCAGACCATCTTCCTCTTGTGTGTGTGTGTGGGAAAGAGGGTGACATCACAGCTTCTGCTCCACATCCCCTTATTTCCAGTCCCTCATTCCCCTGGGAGGGAGCCCATTGGCCCAGCCTTGGTCTGATGAGCTGTGTCCAGGATGCACATGGCTGGTGGGGTCCTTGCCACAGTGACTGTCACAGAGACAGGGTTGACAAGGGGATGGGGAGGAGAAGGGGGCATTTCTAAGATGACTTGGACTTGAGTAGATCAACCGAGAGGCTGATGATCCTTGAAAACTGGGACCCAACTGCCTCAGTTCGGTTCAGTTCAGTTCAGTTGCTCAGTTGTGTCTGACTCTGCAACCCCATGGACTGCAGCACGCCAGGCCTCCCTGTCCATCACCAACTCCTGGAGTTTACTCAAACTCATGTCCATTGAGTCAGTGATGCCATCCCACCATCTCCCAGGCCCATCATTTTAGAATAAGTAAACTGAAGTTCAAAGATATAGAGCCCAATGGCCCAAGTGACGTCAAGTCCTCAGCACAGTCCTGATCTGACCAACCCCACATGTAGTACCTGTTCCATTATATTAAATTTCTACCTTCACTTATTTCTGTGGTGTGTGCACGCTAAGTCGCTTCCATCGTGTCCAACTCTTTGAAACCCTATGAACTGTAGCCCACCAGGCTCCTCTGTCCATGGGATTCTCCAGGTGAGGATACTGGAGTGGGTTGCCCTGCCCTTCCCCAGGGGATCTTTCCCACCCAGGAATCAAACCTGCGTCTCTTATATCTCTTGCATTGGCAGGCAGGTTCTTTACCATTTGAGCCACCTGGGAAGCCCATTTCTGTGGTACCTTCCCCAGATTATATAAAAACAAGGCAACAACTATTTGCCCATTTATAAAGTACATCTGGCAGATCTTTTTCCTTATAGCTCCCTTTGTTGGCTGACGCCAGCTTCTCCTCCTTGCCAGAGTTCTTTATATCTGAGGATGCAGAAGCTTGTTGCTTTGATGGGATCAAGATTTAGGAGCTTAGTGCATCTTTAAGGCTGTTTGCATTTAAATACCTTGAACCACTGCAGGGTTCTTATGGGATAATCCTGGAGTAAGATGTTAAACCAATTATTGCCCTCAAAATAGGGTCTCACATTAGAATCTTATTAAGATAAAAATAGCCCCAGCATGAAGGGAGGGAGGAAAGGGGGAATGAGCTCATGTCCAGGGCAGAATTTTACAGTCTAGGGTCCTGTCCTGCGTCTGTAGTTATGTTCTCTTATTTCACAGATGATAATTGTTAAGTAGGCAAGTTTGCTATTGATTACTCCGTATTTTGAACTGAGTAGTGACAGGCTTAATAAAGAAAAAGAGGCTTGATTAAGACAATATTGAAAATCTGCTCCTTAAAGTGAGCCTCACAGAGGTTTTAAACATTATTTCTGAACATGCTTTTAAATGCTTATTTATTTTTCTTCCATCTGCTCTTACAAAGTATTTGAGGTGACAGAAATAACAAAATTCACCGCCCTCCCAAGAAACCACTATCTGCTATGGTAAAAAGAAATATAAATCAGAATCCTCTGTAATTCTCTGTATACTTATATTAAATATGGACAAGTTTCTAAGTGCCAGATTTGCTAATATCTACTTCACAAGTGGTCTTCAAGTGTCATTAATTTTCTCTGTAACCTGTGGAAATACAGACACATGCTTAAGCTCTCAGAGTTAACAGAAAAGTCTTAATGAAAACCAGACAATTCTAAAATACAGAGTGGGTTGGAGCCGAGGTTGAGTGGGCTGCAGAAAGACTGGATTAGAGATGTCTAAGGTTTAGAGACCAAGCAGACCCTAGAATTGTGGACTCAGGGAGAGGTTTCTGGAGCAGTGGGTAAGGTAGGTGTGTCTGCGACAGAGCCAGTAACAGGGCCGTTTGACTGGCATTCAAGCAGGCAGAGGTTATTAGGGAGAGGATGCTCAGCTATAGATTCCAGGGTTTGAAGCCAGGACCCCAGATCTCAGAGAAAAGAGGAGTCAGGAGGTTCCAGGCTGAGACAGACGAAAGATAATGAACCAGGACTGAGCTGGGTTGGGACTAGTGCTGGGCTAGGGAGTCTTCACTTCGCCTGGTCCAGAGCCAAGACTGGTGGTGCAGGGGTGAGGTTTCACCTGTAGAGTTGCATCCCAACTTTACAACTATTTTTTCAGCTTTTTAGAAAACATCTTTTTGATTCAATCCTCTGTTTAGATTTCTGGGGAGGAGGAATTGGGGGGGAACCATGAACTTGAGGGAAGGAAAAGTTGATCTGGTTGGCAGAAGGCAAGTGTAGGTAGAGTACAGAATCCTAGAGGGAATTTTTTATATCAATGGCTTCATATGACAGATGGGAGCATTGAAGTCTAGGTTCTTGATTACTGGTAAATTAAATCTCCAAGATCACATATCTAGTTAGAATTGTTCCCAGATGTCAGCCTTGGGTAAGGGTCACCTGGGGAGTTTAGAAGTGGATTCCAAAATCCTATTCTTGGAGATTCTGATTGAGGAGGATTGCAGTAGGGTTCAGGGCAATTTAAACAAATGCTAAGTGAGATGCTGGCATAGGCAGTGCTGGGACTGAGGTTTGAGAATAATTCATTGGAAGGCTTCCTTTCCCTCTCACAGATTAATTCTCTTTTATTAAGTTACATTTTGTTCAAGTCCTTCTTGGACTCCCCAAAGCTGGCTACTGTTACCGGTTCCGTAGTTCTAAGCAGCTGCCCTTATCCCCGCCTCTCCGCCTTCTTCATCTGAATGTTTGGAGCACGCCCCCTCGCTGGTCTGATGAGGCTGTCAGTCTCATGCCCAAGGTGAGGCCTACTGGCTTTTTGACAGTTACTTGCAGAGGACATGTTCTGCTCTAGCTGTTATCGTGCCTAGAAGCTTACTTGGTGCTCATCTAAGGTGAAAGGTAGAGTCTTCCGTAAGAGTAGTGCAGGATGTGAATAGCATCTGGTTGGGAGCATAGGGACCTCTGATGTGGGGGTGGGGTGGGGCCTGGGCCGCTGAGCAGGGCCTCTTAGAGCAAGCTGACAAGTAGGAAGCAGGAGGCCAGTGAGAGGTGGGGGGTTGGCCGGAGCTCTCCCCTCTAGACTCTGAATCTTCATTTTGTAGCCTTCTTCTTACTCTTCATAGCATGACAAAAAAAGCTTTTGAAAGTTCTAATAATGATGTTATTGAAATACAGCGTGGCATTTCTGCTTCAAAATCTATTTGTTTTTAATCAGGTTTCCTATTTTGAGATCTACCTGGACAAAATCAGGGACTTACTTGACGGTGAGTAACCTGAATTCTTGTCCTTTGTTCTGTAACTAAAGTGCAGGGAGATTGAAATGTTTTATATCCCTTCTGCTTCAGGAATTTATAGAGACGTTCTGTTGCCTTCAGGCTGTCTGCTTATTCTCAGTCAAAGCTTTAACTTGAGTTATTGCAGATTAGATCTGCCTATCTTCTATAACAGTTTCTATTTTTCCTCCAATACAGGGTCTTTAACTTTTCTTTTCTTCTTTGCATGTCATCATTATCGTCTCTGTAGTATCCAAGACAAACTTGGCTGTTCATGAAGATAAAAATAGAGTCCCGTACGTAAAGGTATGAGGAAATCTTGACTGATGATGCAATTGATTTCCCTCCAATCACTGTCATAATTATTACCTAAGATGCCCAGAGCATTACCTAAAAAGTACATATCCATATTTAATTGTCTCTTATATTTAATATTCATCTAGTTAAAAAATTGACATTTAATTTCTTCAGTTGTATCTATGTAAGTGTATCCCAGCTGTCAGATCACAGGAGGTAAGAACTAGAAAACTGAACAGACATTATTCACATTTAAAGAGGCTTTGGGATTGAGTACAGTTGTTCATACTTGGCACTTGGAAGAAGCCTATCGTAGCATTATGTCTACAGTTTTAGTATCTAATTAAAGTTGGTGGCTAGATTGAACAGCAAAACAAGATTTCATCCATTTCTTTCTCCAACATTGGTTTTCTTCTTTATTTTCTGTCTCCCCTGCTATTAAGTGTGACTATGTACTTAAAATCTGGCATTTCTTTTATGGTTTACTTCTGGGATTCCCAGTGTTTCTCAAACTTCTTTTGAATGTAGAATTCAAGCCCTTGGCAAGGAGTAAGAGTTTTTGGGTCGACACTGTATCCTTTCTCAGCATCTGCAGTTCTAGAAGTGGGAAAATGTTTACCTGTTTTAAAGTCTTGTTGCTTTTCGGTTTTTCAGTGACAGACTTGCTCTGGCTGTCTTGCAGGGGTGCACCGAGCGGTTTGTGTCAAGCCCGGAGGAGGTCATGGATGTGATAGACGAAGGCAAAGCAAACCGCCACGTGGCTGTAACAAGTAAGCCTGGTGTGGTGTTCCCTCCCCTCTAACCTAGGAAACACATATCTGCCTACCAGCAAGGTCGGCTGCGGGTAACGAGATCCAAATGGGATAATGCCCAAGAAGGCATTTATACAGCAGTGACTGGCACTCAGACGCAGGGGTGTGTGCAGTACCAGCAGGCTTGGGCAGGTCCTGGTATAGAAACAGCGCCTCCTGCCGTCCAGGGCCTGTTGGAGATGTTGGGTGACATTGGGCCTGGGTACCAGCCTGAGCCTGAACACTGGGGTAAGCAACCAACCAGCCAACTAAAGGTGGAAGAAAGTAAGCTCCTAAGTTCATTTATTTTAACTCTATTATTGTTGAAAAAATTCAAACTGACAGATTCTATATGCTAGTCGTACACATCAAAAGAAACTATGTTAGATTTACATCCTCTGTAAACAAGGAAAAGAAAGACGCAGGAACTCAGAAAGGGGGGCCGGGTGCCTTATTGTAAACTCTTTGCTGCCTTGTCCATAACAGACAGTCGGGTCAGCTGGTTGACCTTGTGGTGCCTTCCTCAGGGAAACAGGTCGTGTGGAGTTAGAGCTGCAGAGGTTCCGTGAGACGATGTCTGTCTTATTCAGAGGGGCAAGGACAAGTGAAAGTGACTTCTTGTGAAGATCTCCTGGAAGAAAGAATTTCTAGCTTTGAAGAGAGAAACTTATCTGGGCAGGGCATGTAGATATGTCTTAACACAGTCTTGATGTCTGCAAGGTGCTGACCTTCAGAGGGTCAGCTTGCTTTGTTTGATCTGAATGAGTAGACCATCCAGGACAATTGACACTACAGACAGGCAGATTTTCACCTACTACAAGAAAAACCCTTGTCCTTAGAGCTGCTTCGCATAAAGCCTGCTACCTGGAGAGGTAGCGAGTCCTCTGCATGGTGTAGAAGAAATTCAAGCACTGCTTGCTTGTTGACTGGTTCTATGATTTTTTGATCCAGAACTGTAATTCTCAACTGTTTCTCTACTGCAATGCATGTATCAGATGATATTCATATATGTGGCAAGTTCCCTATGTGAGCCTAGACTTGTATACAAGTGTCCAGTTTAGTGGCATTAAGTACATTCACAATATTTGCAACCATCACCATTTCCTGTTTCCAGAATTTTTAATTATCCCAAAGTGAAACTCCATACCCATTGAATAATAATGGCCTGTACCATACTCCCTTCTCCCAATTCCTGTTAACCATTGTCCTTCTTCCTGTCTCAATGAATCTGAGAACTCTAGGTACTTCATATAAGTGGAATGATACAAGTCCTTTTGTGACATGCTTGTTTCAGTTAGCACAGTGTCCTCAAGATTCATTCATGTTGGCATGTATCAGAGTTCTCTTCCTTTTTATCAGGCAGAGTAATGTTCCATTGTATGTATACACCACATTTTGTTTATCCATTCATCCATAGATAGACATTGTATTGCTTCTACCTTTTGGCTGTTGTAAATAGTGTTGCTGTGAACATGGGTGTTTAAACATCTGTTCAAGTTCCAGCTTTTAGTTTTGTTTTTTGGGTATATACACCCAGAAGTAGAATTGCTGGATCACATGATAATTCTACTTTTAATTTTTTAAGGAACAGCTATATTGTTTTCCATTGCAAGTGTACCATTTTGCATTCCCACCAACAGTGTGCAAGAATTTCAGTTTCTCACATCCTTGGTGACACTTCTTATTCTGTTTTCTTTTTAATAGTCATCTATTGTGTAATGTAAAATGGTATCTACTGAGATTTTTGGTTTGCATTCCCTGAATGATTAGTGATGCTGAGCATCTTTTCATATGCTTCTTGGCCATTATGCATCTTCTTTGGAGAAACGCTCTTCAAGTCCTTTTCCCTGTTTGTAAAAATTAGGTTGTTTGGCTTTTGTTGTTGTTATTTGTAGGAATTCAGCTCCTTATCAAGTATGATTTCAGATATTTTCTGTCATTCTGTGGGTTGCCTTTTCACTCTTTTGACAGTGTCCTTTCATACACAGTGTTCTAGATTTGATGAAGTTACATTATTTTTTGTTGCTGTTGTGGTTTGTGTTTTGGTGTCATATCCAAATCATTGCCCAATCCAGTGTCATGAACCTTTTCCCCTATGCTTTCTTCTAAGGTTTTATAGTTTTAACTTTTACATTCAGATTTTTTACCCTTTTTGAGTTAACTTTTATATATGACCTAAGGAAAGAGTCCAACTTCATTCTTGCATGTGGATATCCAGTTTTCAATTTGGTGAAGAGACTGTCCTTTCCTTGTTGAATGGTCTTGACACGCTTGTCAAAAATTACTTGACCATGTTATGTGAGGTTTTACTTCTAGGCTTTCTGTTCTGTCTTATTGGTTTATATGTCTGCCTTTATGACAATACCACACTGTTTTGATTACCATAGCTTTGTAGTAAGTTTGAAATCATTGTGAGACCTTCAAGTTTGTTCTTTTTAAGGATTGTTTTGGCTATCCAGGGTCCCTTGACATTCCATATGAATTTTAGAATGGACTCATTTCTATAAACAATATCATTGGGATTTTGATAGAGATTGTATTAAATCTGTTGGTAGTATGGACATCTTAACAATATTAAGTCTTAATCCAAGAACAAGGTTAGCTTTCCATTTACTTGTGTATTCTTTAATTTCTTTTGGCAACATTTCATAGTTCTCATTATTTGCCTTTCATTTTCTTGGTTAAATTTATTCCTAAGTATCTTATTCTTTTTTCTTATTTTAAATGGAATTGTTGATTTCCTTTTTGGATTGTTTATTATCATAATATATAATGCAACTGATTTTTATATATTGCTTTTATATCCTGCAACTTTGCCAAATTCATTAGTTCTAACATTTTTCTGGAAACTTTTAGGGCTTTTCCCCCCACATAATCTGGCTAGATGGTTTTGAGTACTGATTACCAATGTGGGTTGAATAAGACAGTCACTGGGGTCCTTGTCTGCCTGGTGAACAAAGACCAAGATCCAAGAAGATTTTGATTTTTGTTACTTGTTTCTGATAAAGCCTATTTCATCTCTGAGACTTTCCATGTTCCTAGCATGGGTTATAAAAGAAATGTATGTCTTAATCCTTCTTTAATAAAGTCATAATTCTTCCTTAAGAAAGGTTGTGATATCACTGGTAAGTCAAGGCCTGCACCCATGAAGAAGATGGAATACATCAGGTACTAATCATGGTGATAAAGGCTAAGGGACTTAAAGCAAGGCCGAGGAGGAAGCCTTGAGCTCTTCAAGGAGAGAGTCAGGCTGGACTGGAATGTTGGAGGATGGGGACTTCAGGCAGAGCTTGAGAGTCTGTTGTCTGAAGCCACTGACTTCAATTTTTAGATTAATTTCTCTGCCACCTGAAGGTATTTTAAATCTTTCATTTCTAGAATGAGCATTGTTTTTCAGAAGAAGTGGTCTCAGATAATTTTTAAAAATTGAATGGACTTAAAAAAAATGGAGTTATTAGGCATGATTTGTTGTGTTTTTGATTGAGAGGCTTACTACTAAATTTATGTATTCTCTGTAGAGCAGTAAACTCTTTTCCTTTTCAGACATGAATGAACACAGCTCTAGAAGTCACAGTATCTTCCTGATTAATATTAAGCAAGAAAATGTAGAGACTGAAAAAAAACTCAGTGGGAAGCTTTATCTAGTTGATTTGGCTGGGAGTGAAAAGGTAATTGGTTCTTTATTTGTATTATCCACAGTTTCCCCCTGCAATTTGCTTCAGTGTGCAGTGGTATAATTTTTATGTCTTTCTAGTCCCTGGTTTTAAAGAGCTTTTAAAGTTTCTGATGTTGTGCCAAGATATTAAATTTAACCTTCATTTCCCTGCTCTTTCTTTTCTGGTCCTGAAGTTCCCTATTCACGTCACAGGAGGTGCTTTGAATGCAAACCCTGATTTATGCCTAATAGACTCTGATGATGACACGAGGCGAGTGTTTGGTGTGTTTGGTGTGAACTTAGCCTGGTGAAGGCAGCTATTCAAAGGCGGGAGGGACGTGAACTTCTGAGGGCCGGAAAAATCTCCGTGTTGTAACAGATTCGAATAGGCCAGAAAGGGGCTTTGCCTTTGGAATGTGGCAGGCTTGCCTCTGCAGGTTTGTTTGCTGATAAAAGATCTGGAACATGGGGCTCTCCCTGCCTTCCTGGCTTCTCTCTCCAGCAGGTGTGAACTGCCCCAGTCCTGCATGGGCAGCCTCACTCCCTTCAGGCTACGGGGCCTGGAGCTGGTGTTTAGCCACAAGCCCTGACTGTTCTGTGATTTTGTCAGGAGTTTCTTTCGGCATCTGGACCCTGTCAGTTCTCTTCCAGGCACACTCGGCCACACTCCAGATCCAATAGGTTTCCCAGCACCTGCCCCCTGCCCTCCCATCTCACCTCCCCAGCACCACGGGAAGCTCCTGTGGCCACACCCGAGCTGGGGGCACTGCCCGCCTTGGGTGACATCATAGAGCAGGTCTCTGCACACAATACCCTGTGGCCTACCTCATCGCTGATGTCATGCAGACTGTGTCCCCATCAGGGCCAGTCCTGAAGCTCAGTCAGTCTCCTGAACTGTGTCATTAATCCCTACTTGCTGCTCCCACCACTGAGTTGCTGAACACCAAATTATGGCCACTGTCATCCGTGTAAGTAATGGCTACTTGGGTTGTTCTCCTGTCCCCATTTGTACGGCCTGGAGCAGAAGATCGTCTGGATAGCCCTAACTGGGACTTGAAAATCATTCTGGCCCAGCTTGAAACTGTAATTAAGTAGATGCCCACCAGCCCAGGAGTAGAGAGTAGCATTGCTGTCCTCTAGACCGGCCATTAGCAGCCAGCATCTCCTTTGCTGCCCCACCTGTCGTGTGGGTCCAGACAAAGCTCTTAGGGATCCCTTGCCTCATCCCGAGCTTGCCCCATTTCCCTTTAGAGGACAGAGATAAGTACACAGGGCCTAAATGCAGCAGGAAAGTGCTTCATGCAGGCAGCTGAGAGTGGAGGCCTGTACAGCATTGGCCGTTATTGCTTATGATATTTATGAGGTGTTTTAAAGTTGTGGACCTGCACGTTCTTTCCTCTGCTCATATCTGTGTTCCTTGCCCTAGATGTATCCGCATGAATGTGTCAGAGTGATCTAGTGGAACAGAGCTCTGGGGCTTAGTCCCACCTCCCCGAAATGTGTTCTTCTCTTGGTTCAGCAGTTTGACATGCCCGGAGCTCAAATTTTTCTTGTCTGTGAAAGGAAGGTGATTGTACTTGTCTTGCATATTTCATGCAGCGGAGATGCTCAAATGTGAAAGCACCTTAAACACCAAGAATAGACTGTTACTATTTGTGAGCCGGCAGCTCTGTGATTTCTCCAGCTGTAAGCAGGGGACCCACACACAATTTCTGGAGAAATATTTGAATTTTTCTTTGAAAAAAAACCCACCCCTTCCCCCCAGACATGCATTCATTTCTGTCATTGGGAGTTCCTCCTTTATATGTAATTGAAATCCATCTTTGCACAGTTTAAAATCTTTTCCCTACTTTTCTTTCTTCAGAGAGCAGTCGCTCCGCCTGTGTCTTTGGTCCAGTCAGCAGAGCTATGAATCATGTTGAGTTCCCTTTTTTCCCCTAGCATCAGTGAACTGCTTTGTACCCAGAGCAAATGCTATACGTACAAAATTGCCAGTAATAACAGAGCCGAGGAGGAATGGTACGTGGTTCCTCTAACTATGGGGAAAAAAGACAGATTCAGTATGTAATATACATCTTTTTTTACTTTTCATGCCTTGTCAAGTATTTTTCCCTTTGTATGATTACTCCCTTTTTTTCTTACAATGGGAATGAATAGGGGAGGAACAGAGAGTCTGGATAACCATCCCCACCACCTCTTGACCTTTGCTTGAAGTTGGAGCTTGTAATGTCCGTTCACTGTGGCCAGGACATCGTTTTCTTTTCGCGCATCCCCAGTGTGGGGATGGTTCAGTCTCGCAAGACCCCAGCCTTTCTGTAGTGATGGCGCTTTTGGAGCCTGGCATCCCCAGACGGACGTCCCCTGGGAAGTATCTGCAGCTCTACACGCGAGGCGTCCCAGCCATTCCTCTAAAACCTAATCGAGAGGAAAATGACAACAGAAGAGAACCAATCCCCTGCCTCAGGCACCAGGGAAAGTTTCATCGCAGTGATTCTTACTTACTTGTATTTTCCCCAGCACTCCAGGAGGGTTCCCCTCGGTTCCCTCCAGCATGCATGCCCTCCTGTGAGTTGGAGTTTTCTCCTCTGCGCCTGTGCTGTCCTGTGCAGCTCACAGCTTTCTCTTCTCTCTGGTAGGTCAGCAAAACTGGTGCCGAGGGAGCTGTTCTTGATGAAGCTAAAAATATCAATAAGTCTTTGTCTGCTCTTGGAAACGTGATCTCTGCTTTGGCAGAAGGGACGGTAAGTGATTGTGTCCCCATCTATTAAATGATATCATGAGACGTTGCCTCTTGGGTCCGTGTACTCTCTTTGCCACACACCCTGGTGATTCATATGTTTTTGTTTGGAAAGGGACAGGGGAATCCTGGCTATGGACACCCTGCTTGCAGGGAAATCCAGCCCATTAAAATGTGTGAATGGTGATGCTAATTTCATATGACCCAGGTCCCACAATGGGCATCCTAAACTTTGGCAAGATGCAAAGACCAGGCCACAGATTTTTATTTCACATGTTTCTAAGCCCAGTTCCCATACTAACTTGCTGGCCTCTGTCTTTCTCTTTGAATCGGCTGTAGCAGACAGTATTTTTTCTTTTCCTAAATAGAAAACACACGTGCCATACCGGGACAGCAAGATGACTCGGATTCTTCAGGACTCTCTGGGTGGGAACTGTAGAACCACCATCGTCATTTGC
The DNA here is from genome assembly GCF_023699985.2 of Odocoileus virginianus. Lineage (NCBI taxonomy): Eukaryota > Metazoa > Chordata > Mammalia > Artiodactyla > Cervidae > Odocoileus > Odocoileus virginianus. Next base: position 38,133,026 of record NC_069686.1, on the reverse strand, counting down.
TGTTCTCCCTCAGTCTTCAATGAAGCTGAGACCAAGTCAACGCTCATGTTTGGACAAAGGTGGGCATGACCTTTGTAACCTGTGCTGTGAGCTGGGTCTTAGGTGTTAGGGGTGAGTGGTGAGGCGCTTGGGCCAGAGAGGACACAGAGGGAGGGGGCTAGCAGCCTGTTAGTAATTTGCATCTAGCAGGTGACCTGTAAACCTTGAGGCATCATGTATTGAGGCTGAAAGAAAAATTATGTTTTAAAATAATAGGTATGAATATGTCTATCAAAGGTATGATGTTAAAAAAAAAATCCAAGCTTATTGTAGATGTGATTGTTGGTAATTCAGTGGAATTTTGGTTTTATTTTCATGGAATTAATTCTAACTCGCAGGTTCTTCATGGAAATTAAGTCTGACTCTCAGGTTCATGGAATGAAACCTTAATTCTCAGGTTCAAGCATATTCAACTCAAGACTGGTAACTACCAGTTACAAGTGGTAGTACTACGACTACCAGTAACTACTTCAATATTCGGAATCCATTGCAAATTTTCTGATAGACTAAATATTAGACTGAGTATTAAAGAGCAGGGAGAAGAAGTCCTGATGCTCACCCTGGAAGTAGGAAATACAGCTGTATGCTGAGGAAAGGGGAGGATGGCCTCACCTTCTCTTCTTCAGAAGTGTCTGAAGGACACTGCCTAGATGTCTGGGGAGTGTTACTAGGTAGGCAGCAGGGACAGCCAGTAACCCTCCACCAGCATTCCCCGGTATGAGTTAGTTCATCCGTTCCTTTTTTCCTTTGGCTGTGCTGCGTCTTCACTGCCGTGTCTGGGCTTCTCTGGTTGTGTGAGCAGGCTCAGCTGCCCTGTGGCATGTGAGATCTTAGTTCCCCACCAGGGGTCGAACCTGTGTCCCCTGCGTTGGAGGGAGGTTTCTTAACCACTGGACCACCAGGGAAGTCCCATCCCTTCCTTTCTTGACCTTCAGTCATGGTCTGTCAGTCAGTGGTGGTGAGCCCCATCCTCCCTGCATGGCCGCCTGAAGAGCTAGTCCCTAGAGTGCTTGCGTGCTGTGGATGGGGCGATGCTGAGCATCTTCTGGGCTCAGTGGGCTGAGCCCAGTGCTGAGGTTGGGAGATGCAGACTTACTGACATCATCCCCTTCGTGCAACTGTGTTATCTTTGGACAAGTTAGCAGTTCTCTTCAGGCTCTGCCTTATGCCCGGAGCACTCCCTTCTCCCAGGAGTGTGTGGTTATGCCTGAGAAGTAGTTTAAGATGCCTAGAGAAAAGACAGATGGTGGTGGGCATTCTGGATCGGAGATTGTTATGGCTTGTTGAAACCACATTAAACCCCAGGCATTTCCTGAACCCTCACAGAACATAGAATTAACCAGTCATGGCACCTGTGGGATGTCTAAATAAATAATAATCACACTGAACTGTCGTAGAACTAATGTATCTTTTAATTTGGATTTGGGTCCTTTATTTCCTCTGAAATCACTTTCTTAATTAGCCAAATGCTTAGGTCAGTGGGTTGCAGAAGGATAACACCTTCTTTTCTTAAGGGTCACGGGATACCTATAAAGCAGTATCAGCTTGTGAGAAGCATAGAATACTGTGGTGATCATCCTGCCTTCCCCATCTCTCTTGGTTTCTTTTAAAAAAGTTTTTGGCCACATCATGCAGCATGTGGGATATTCGTTCCCCAACCGGGGTTGAACCTGTGCTACCTGCACTGGAAGCATGGAGTCCTAACCACTGGACCACCAGGGAAGTCCCTCTCCTGGTTTCTTAAATTTAAGCTTTGACAGCTTCCTCTGAAGACATTTTGGAGGAAACCAACACTGGGTGTGTTTATAAAAGGAACATCTCTTTTAAAAAAATATTCCCACCCATAAAGCAAAGATACTTTACACCTTTGCAACCCAGAGTCTTCCTGGGATGCAGGCTCTGTCTCAAGGCTGCTGTTGTTGGTGGGCATGCCGCAACTGTCTAGAGGAAGAGTTTTAGGTATGAGTGAAAATGATGATTTACTTTCTTCTAATCTCAGTGAGGCCATCATAGCATCATCATTATCACTAGCACTTTTCTAAGGAACTAGCATGTGGCAGACATGTCAGAATCCTCATATAAATTCTGTCAGGTAGGTGTTTCTCCCCTTTGTACAGAGGATGGGATTGAGACCTAGGCGCCAAGCCATTAGGTCCTGCCCCTGAGGCCACAAAGCTGGTAAATTGTGGGATGTTACTGGACTGAGACTGTATCACCTGACCCGCAGCCTCTTCCATGCAGGCTGCTTGATCAGGAATCTGGGTGAGCATAGGCCTCTGGGGCCGGTTACTCCTGCTTTGAAGCTCAGCTCTGCTCCTGACTCATTTTTTTCTCCCTTTTCCTTCTCTTGGAACCTCAGCCTCTTTGCCTGTAGGAAAAAAATATAATAATGTAATAACACCTACTTATGAAAATTATTGGGAGGATTAGATGAGTGGCTTCAGTTTTTACTCAGCACAAGGGCTGGCATGGAATATGGTGTCCCGTAATTGCAAGTTCCTTCTTTCCTCCATCTTTGGACAGGCTTGGGAAAGTCACAGTCATGCGTGGGGCTGGACCAAACGTGATATAAGGTACAGGATACAGCTGTAATATAAGGATCAGGACTGAATGAAGCAGTAGAATTAGATTTCTGCAATGAATGATGAAAGAAATCTGATAATCTGATAATTAAATGCTGATAATTTGGGATGCCAGGAAATAAATAGTAGGTCAATTACATTTTCAAATGAAATAGGTTGGTTTGTAATCTTTTGTCAGAGTCATTTGAATACTGGGCTCCATGAGGATAAGAATTAGTTTATTACCAGCATCAGTGAGTGGCACCAACAAGCACCTAGGACAACTGGGACACAGTAGGTGGTCAGTAGACAAATGTCATCAAACGAATGAGCAGATGAAGCTAATGCTTATTATGTAGGAATCCCAGAACATTAGGGCAGTTGCTGTACTATGACACCATTATGTCCAAAAATTGGTTGAGGTTTAGATCTGATTTGTTTTCCTGCTTGTAATTAGAAATGTGTTATGTTTTGTTCCCTTTCCTCCGTCTTCAAGTCAGTTAATGGATTCTTCAAGGACATCTAACTTCTCTACGGGGCCAATACTTGCTTTATTGTTAAATACACACATTGAACCCAGTCACACAGCAGACATGAGTCTGAACCTCAGATTGGACATGGTACTGACAGCTAATGAGATTAAGCACTTTGAACTCAAAAAAGACTGCTGCGCACCTCCCAAACTCAGTGTAATGAGTGTTCATTATATTCTTGTTGCAGGCCACACCTAAGGGCAGCACGGAGTTCCCTAGTTATCGCCACATGGTTCTTTCAAGAACACGAAGAAAGTCCATGTTTGTTGTTAAGCCATACTGTATTGACGGTCTGAATAAAGCAGTAGTAGGTCCTTTGAAGCAGTGGAAACATGACAGAGAGTACAGATGCCTGAGGGCAGCCTTCCAAGTCAGCACTCTGCAGGATTCTAGATGAAGTCCTAGAATTTAAAGGAACAGATTTCACTGTGTCTGTTTCTTGGTTTCTGTGATGATGGCTCTTCTTTTGGGTCCGGCCTGTTACTTTTTGTCCCCTGAATGCCCAGCATTGTGCTAGGAAAGTGGTAGAGCCATTTCCTGAGTTGTCATAGAGCTTTCAATCTGGTTGAGGAGGCAATACTTGAATTTCCAGGCGATGGAGAGTCAAAGAGCTGTCCCCTGTCAGGAAGCTGAACACTTGCAGCTTTAAGGGTTGGGGACTCAAATTAGAGCAGTTTCATTGATTCTTCTTTTTCATCTGGCTTCTAGCATTTCATTTTCTAGTCTTTAATTACTCTTCCAAAGTACTTTATAGCACCATTCGAAAAGGATATTTTTAAGTTTTAGAAGTATAAACTCAAATCCCCCAATTATCTTGGAAGCCTGTTCAGTGTACCTTGATTTGGGGCAACAATGAGGAAAAGGGGAGGCCCCTGGGGGCAGACCAGTTTAGAAACAGCCTGAATCAGCACATCATTGACACCAAGTGTTTTGATTGATCCAGCCTGAATAATTCAGAGGCTTTGTTTTGTATGTTAAATGTGAAAGAAGAATGGATAGTTCAGGAAAAGTAATACTCTTTTTTCTTTTTCCAATATGCACTTTTCAGGAAAAAAAAAAAAAAAAAAACCAAAACTGTCCCATTTCATGCTCAGTTTGATGGTAGCTGGATCAGGCAGAGCCTGAGTGGTGTGTGTGCAACACGCATATGTGCAGAGCTTGACAAGTTCCCTGCAGGACCAGAGCTTTGGCCAAAGGAGATGCTTGGCTACAGTTCTGACATACAATGGATTAAGACTCAGATTGGTTCCTGTTGGAGAGCCTGTTGCCAAAACACCCATAGGATTAATTTTTGCTCTTTGGAGGATGAGATGTTGTGGATGACAGTTAATTTACCTGGATGCCAAATCCTCATCCAGGCTGGTCATTTCTTAATATTTCTTGGGAGACTAGAGTTTTTCAAAAGACCAAATTTAAAGCTCTTGGTTTTTGCTTTCCTACATCCCCTACTCATGAGCAGGGAAATGGCCTTACCAGGGAATGGGAAGGTGCTTTGTGGCAGTCACGTTTCCAGAAGAATGTTAGGCGTCTTACATGGGAACCTAGGACCTAGAATGGAGTAGAAGGTGTGATGGTTTTATGTGTGAGCTTGAGTAGGCTGTAGTAGCCCATTATTTAATCTAACACTAACCTGGGTGTTGTTATGAAAGTGTTTTGTAGATGTGGTTACTGTCTAGCAGCAGTTGACTTCAGGTAAACACATTATCCTCCATAATAGAGGTGTGCCCCATCCAGTCAGATGGAGGCCATAAGAGCGAAAAATGAGGTTTTTTGGAGAAGAGGAAATTCTTCCTCAAGAATGCAGCAACAATTTCTGCATGAGTTTCCAGTGAGCCAATTTCTTTAAATAGCTAGCTAGACAGATGGATGGAAGGTATTCATGTATATATCAGATAGGGTATCTATTCATCCATTCATCTATATATCTGTTCTGTTGGTTCTGTTTCTCTGGAGAACCCTAACTGATAGAAAGGGATGCTAGACTACCCTCTCCCACAGTGGGAAGATCTCAGTCTCTTTGTCTCTCACATACACCATTCACAGTGTGGAGTAATATACAAACAGATTTATTATACATTGGAGGTCTGGGTTTGTCTAGAGCTCCTTGTCCAAATGCGAGAGGGAAGGAAAATGCTGAAAAACAAGAGGTAAGAAGGTACCAAGAATAAACATCTTCCTGGCTGTTCCAGGGGAGGCCAAGGTAATTTGAAGAAACTCCAATAGTATGTAGTTTCTGTATCATTTAGAAATGATCTTGGCCGGAAAGATGAGTATAGGCAATTATTAAGGACGTAGGTGGAGTTGAACTTATCAGGCATAGAGGGATGTGAACCAGTGGTTCTAGGACTTCCCCTTTCCAATGAAGGTTTGCTTCAAGTGCCAAGTTATAGAATGCTGTAATGTATGGGGGCTTAATAACGGTGATAGAAGTGGACATGATCGGCTGTCTTGGAAGCCTGAACGTGTGCTTCTGAACAAGTAAATTGCAAGTTCTGTGACAGAGGAAATGGGAGGTGCTGAGGAGGACTTCACAGAACACTTAAGGACAAGGAGGCCTTGGAAGAGACAATGGAAGAGCCATCCTCCTTCCATCCCTCAGTGGAATATGTCAATGTAATCCTTTTCTGATGTCACTGTCTTTATATGGGGATCTGCTGTGTCCTCTGCTCTCTGTCAGCTGTGTTTGGTCTGCCTTCCCCAAGGCTGTTTAACATTTATGAGCTTTGAGGTCTTGTAAAAACTAGGTCCTGGTTCTCTCTCTATGGGGAAAAGACATGTTATATCTGGCACAAGCTTAGGTTGTATATTATTTAAGTGGTGCTTAACTCTGTAAAGCAAGCTAAAACACAGAAAAACTGCAAAACAGATACCCTAATCATTGTGCCTTCAAGATTTTGCTCATTGTGCTAAATAGGTCTTACTATTAAGTTATAAACCTAATATTAATTAAGATTCTTTCCCTATCTAGCCTTTGGTTAGGATTTTTCTCAGTGTCTGCTATTGTCATAGCTTAAGGAACAGGCATTTATTTCTGTATACAGTGTGGGGGCTCTGGCTGAAAAACCAAACAGAAGATCTTTAGAGATGAAGACCCAAGTTATTTTGTGCTCCTTTGTGAGTGATGGCATCAACACTGGATTAATCAGATGTTATCAGAGTGAGACTGAGCCATAAAGATGATGAGTGAGCAGTAAGTTCATGGCTACAGTAAGGCTCACATGGATTATGGGTTTGTTTTCTTGCATCTAGGAGATAATGTCCCAAAGCTATAGGACTGGGTGGCAGTGCTGCTTCTATACAGCTTCAGCTAGACAAAATGTGATAAAACCTGCCTTAAAAGCAGTTCTTAATTTCTGCTGTTCCATTGACTTTATGTTCCTTGTTAGCTACCTGAAATTCCTTTGGAACCAAGCTGAGCAGAAAATACACATGTGTATGTATGTGTGCGCACGGGTCCAGACATTGTGTCCATGTATGGTCCTGAGTGCCTAGGATCCATGTTGATTTGTGTTTGAACAGAGTCTAGATGTTTAGAATGACACTGATTTTTCTTAGTGTTATAGACAGCTCTCAAGTATGTGGGAAATACCAGAATAGAAGAGGAAAGAGTATGAGAGCTGAAAGATATAGGACATGCTCTACAGTGGACAAGTCAAGACAAAGCAAAACAACAAAACAAAAACCCATCAGATCACTAGCTAACTCATACTGATGGCAACCAGCTAAATCCTGACAAAGGAGGAGAGGGACTTGTGAGTGGCAAATTAGATAGAACCTAATCATGAGGCCCTTTTACTCTGTAGATTTTCTTAAAGTTCACAGTAAAAAGCAAAAGAAATTGTAGATGTAGATCATCCTTTTATTCTAGGTCTCTTGTAGTAGTAAGGGACTGAGACACTCTATATTCCTCTTTGCAAGGCTGGTTTCAACATCCTAGATAGGAGAATATTGTATTAAAAAAAAACACAACAAACTCCAGGCATAGAAGTTTACTGTCTCTCTTAGTACCTCTTATTTATTTCACAATCTGGAAATTTTTATCTGACTTGATTTCTTTACACATCAGTTTATTCTTCTTAACTTACTTATGTTGAGTATAACATGCATATAGTAAAGTAAATATAAGTATGCAACTCAGTAAAAATTTTACAAATGTATATACACATGTAACTATCACCCCAGCATCTTAGAAAGCTTTATTTTATTTAATTTTTAAAATTTTCCATTTATTTTTATTAGTTGGAGGCTAATTACTTTACAATATTGTAGTGGTTTTTGCCAAAACCTCTATTTTACACCCTCCCAGTCAGTATCCAACTCTCAGGAGTAGATGGCATCCTGACTTCTGTCAACATAGATACTATTTGCTGTCTTTGAACTGTTTACAAATAAAGACATACAGTATTGTTTTGTATCTGGCTTCTTTTATGCAACACTGTTATCTCTGAAGTTCACTACCTTGTTAGATTATGAGCAGTTTATTTTCCATAGGTATACAGTATTTTGTATCAATATAGTATGTATGTATGCGTTCTATTGTTGATATTTGGATTGTGTTCATCTTGGGGCTGTTATAAATGAAGTTGCCATGACATTGATTGCCATGTCATTAGGTGAACATATGTCTTCATTTCTGTTGGTTATATACCTGTGAGTATTTAGTTTTAATAGATAGTACCAAAGAGTTTTCCAAAATGATTGGAATAGTTTACATTCTGTCTAGTAGCAGGTGAGTGTTATAGTCATTGCGCATCCTCAACAACACTTAGCATTATCAGTTTAAAAAATTTTAACTGTTCTATTCGGTGTGTAAATATATCTTTTTGTCATTTTATTCCCTGAAGGCTAATGACATTTGGCACACTTTTCAGGGTACAATTTATTGGCACTTCTTCTGTGAAGTTCCTATTCAAATCTTTACCTGGTGTTTTCACCAGTTGTGTGTTTTTTTCTGATTGATTTATAGGGATTATTCTGGATAAGTCCTTTGTCAGATACATGGATCGTTTGTATCTTTTCCCACTTTGTAGTTTATGTTTTAACTCCTTTAATGGTGACTTTTAATGAAGAGAGGGTTTTTAATTTTAATGAAGTCAAGTTTATATTTTCTTTCTGTTCTATTTAAGAAATAAATCTTTATCTACCCTAAGGTCTTAAAGATACTCCCCTGTTTTCTTCTAGCAGCTTTGTTGTTTACCTTTCACGTTTATGCATGTGATTCTCTGTATAGAGCTTTTCCTATGTTACTGGGGGAGTCAGTGAAGCACCGTGCATGGAAAGGACAGGCCTTCCCTCGGCGCTGTGTGCACACCTTTGTTGTTTACCTTTCGCATTTATGCATGTGACTCTCTGTATAGAGCTTTTCCTATGTTGCTGGGGGAGTCAGTGAAGCACCGTGCATGGAAAGGACAGGCCTCCCCTCTGCGCTGTGTGCACACCTTTGTTGTTTACCTTTCACGTTTATGCATGTGACTCTCTGTATAGAGCTTTTCCTATGTTACTGGGGGAGTCAGTAAAGCACCGTGCACGGAAAGGGCAGGCCTCCCCTCTGCGCTGTGTGCACACCTTTGTTGTGCATCAGATAGCTACATGGCCGAGTGTCTGCAGATAATCCATTCTGTTTCTGTTCTAAAGTTTCTGGAGTATTTGATCAGTTTTAATTACTGTGGCTTTATAGTATATTTATATTCCATCCTCTTTGTCCTTCAAAATTGTCTTTTCTATTGTTGGCCTTCTTTATTTCTGTTATAAATCTTAGAATCAAGTTGTCAATTTCAATACATACATGCAAATCTCCCGAGACTTTATTTCAGATTATTTAAAATCTGCACAACACATTTGGGATAATTAATATCTTTCTAATCAGTGTTGGCTGGTTTCTTCATGTTCTCCATTTAGTAGATGGAGAGGCATGATGGTCTGCCTCATTAGTGACTGAATGGAGTCTGTCTAGGGCAGAAGCAGAAGACATGGTTTCCCGCTATTATTCTCAGTTCCAAATGGGAGTTGGGTTGTGTATCTTCCATCTGTTCCTCTGGATTGTTTCTGTACCATCTCTGCTCTGCTCTGCACCCTGGGACAGCGACCAGCTGGGACAACTACAATGGGCTCCTTTGCCTCTGACTTCCAGTTAGGTTCCACCAATGGGAGAGGAACATAGTCAGGTACTCAAAAGGAGAGAAGAGAGTGATGTCAGGGTATTAATTTCATGGCTTCTTCCATGAAGGGTCACTTCAGGTTGGCTGTGTTCCTAGACTACAGGCTGTTAACAGCTTTGACAGGGCAGCAATTTTCTTTTAAGGGTTTAACAGTTTTTAAAATTTACATTTTTTTTTTAAATTGAAGCATAGCTGATGTATGATATTGTCAATATATGTTAGAGGTGTACAATACAGTGATTCACAATTTTAAAAGGTTACAGTCTATTTGTAGTTATTATAAAATATTTGTTATAGTCCCTGTGCTACACACTATATCCTTGTAGCTTATTTATTGTATGCATAGTGGTTTGTCCCTCTTAATCCCCTGCCCCTGCCTTGCCCTTCCCCTCTTCCCTCTCCCTGCTGGTAACCACTTGTCTGGCCTTGTATCTGCAAGTCTAGATAGCTTTCCTCTTATATTTCCCTTCCTCTGGGCCCCCTTCAGCCTAAGAGTGGTAACGGATCTCCCCATCACTATTGTGTGTGTGTGTGTTAGTGACTCAGTCGTGTCCGATACTTTGCGACCCCATGGACTATAACCTGCCAGCCTCCTCTGTCCATGAAGTTCTGCAGGCTAGAATACTGGAGTGGGTTTCCATTTCCTTCTCTAGGGGATCTTCCTGACCCAGAGATCGAACACGGGTCTCCTGCATTGCAGGCAGACGCTTTACCATCTGAGCTATTATCTGTATATTACCTGTTATCCCTTGTTATTTCCCATCACCCTTACCATACCTTTGTTACACTCTTCCCAATTTGAGAAGACTATTTCCTGCCAGGACTCTGATTACTGCAGAAGTGGGAGAAAAAGAATTTTCTGAACAAAGTTCTCTTAAGAGAACTTTGAGAATGAGGATCAGTTATACCAGTGATAACCTTGTTGGGTCTGCTCACAAAATTGTACTTCTGGCTAAACCTGCCAGATTACAACATAAAGGCTTTATGCTTCTCCTTCTTGTATCATTGGAAATCATCAAGAGACTCTGTGGTGCGATAACTAAGATTAGTAGCCTCAAAGTATATCCTTAAATGTCCGTAAACATTTCAGCCATAGGTTATTTTTTACTTTCTGACTTAACTCAGTTAAAATGGATGCTTCAGTGTTTGTGCTTGTATCTGAGAAACATCCATGACACTGCCTAAGGATGTTGGGAGAGTGGTGAGGTGAGTGTGTCAAATTGGCCCAGACTTTAAAGTAGCAATAAAGTTGCTACTATTTGAAAACAGGGTGGAAACACTTCTGGAGACAGCAGCCATAAGCTACAGTGAGTGAGGGAGAATTATACTAATTCTTAAGTAGAGTCTTGCATAGAAATTGTTTTAACTCTTCTTTTGACAGTTGGGTTATTTAATTATCTGCTTTAGAAATTAATTTTTAAGAATGACATCTGCTGCACTGGTGAGGATCTCTGAATTTCTTTTCCTGAAATAGAAATTGTGTCCACAATGTCATTTCATGACAATAATGATTAACCCGAATCACACATCAGATAGTGCTGGCAAATGTGACAGGACAAGAACTGGTGGGAGTTCACAATGAAAAAGTCAGTAGCAAATAAAAGGGGATAGTACATAAATGAAGTTTTTAAAAGAAGTTTTTACTTCTTAAAAAGTATGTAATAAGTAGAGTTCTGAATGAATTTGCTTTTCAGTTGGACAGACCTTACATGTTCATTTCTGTGCGTAAGTTGGCGCATCATGTATTTTGCTTTCATTACTGACTGGACCCGGCACCGCCTTGACTGACTGTCCAGAGCTCCACTGGGGCATCCCCCGCCAGGCCATCTGCCCTGGGTGGTCACGCTTTATACCACAAGTGGCAGAATGGTGGCCATTAGACTTGTTTGTATACCCCACATATCAGTTTGAAAAATTATATTCAACTGGGATATATGAAGAAAAATCTCAATTTCTGACTTTTCTTGAAAAAAAAATGGGATGATCTGAGAAAAATGGGCCCTCTGCTCCTTCTTGGGGACTGGGTGGTGGGAGAGGATGTGCTCAGCTCGGAGCCGTGGTTTCGCCTGGCCACCCTGAGTTGGTGAAGTGACCATCTGTCCCTGGAGGCGTGGGCCGACCTGCGTTCAGTACCTCAGGGGTGACGCTGAGGTATCAAGTGTGCGTAAGAGAAAGAAGTGATTTGTCTGTGTGTCTATTGTTAGAAACTGTAAACTCTAAGGCCAGAGACCGTGTCGCGTTTATTGTGGTAAATCCCTGGTGTTTCACAGACGTTAATTGAATCGAAAGGAAGCTCTTCCTGGGCAGATGAATCTGAAAGTGGCATGCAGGATGCTTAAAGGAGGATGCTGAATGTCTGAAAAGCTAGGCTCTAACCACAGGTTGGTGCTGAGAACATAGGCCAAGGTGATGGCAGAGGGAGTAGAAAAGGTGGCAGAGGGAATAGAGAAAGACTCCAGGCAATTTAGATGACAATCCCGTTGGGTCTAGAGACAGGCAGGAGGAAAAGGAGGCAAAAAAAAAGGAAAAGGTGAGTTTTGGAGCCTTGGAAATAGTGGGGCCATTAAAGCAGCTAAGAGGGTGGTAGTAAAAGCTCTAGCATCCTTCCTGCTCCCCAAGTCCTAATCTTCTGGTGTGAAAGGAATTTGAAGTTTAATTATATTCATGATATAGCAAATGCTAGTAACTCTGCTCAGAATTTTTCCCTTATGTTTTTCACACCAGGGCTAAGACCATCAAGAATACAGTCTCTGTGAACCTGGAACTGACAGCTGAAGAATGGAAGAAGAAATACGAAAAAGAGAAAGAGAAAAATAAGACTTTGAAGAATGTTATCCAGCATCTGGAGATGGAGCTAAACAGATGGAGAAATGGTAAGGAAGAATGAGAGGAAGAAGGAGGTATGAGGGCGTGCTTTTTTTCCCCCATGACTGTTGACGTCCTGGGACACTTGGGAAAGAGTGGATGATGGTGGAGCTTGGTCCCACCTTTCAGCAAGCTATGTGAACAAGCAGATGTTTTCCCTAGCACTGATCCCTGCTCCCACCCTGTCGCTTGACTGACATACATTCCTAGTGTGGGCAAGTGACTGTTTGCAAGGTTGCCTTAATCTGCTTTGATTGAGATGCACCTCTATCCACTACTGCAATTCACTCTCTGGTAGCCACATTTGAGGTGTAGAGGGTGGTGTTTGAGACTTTGGGGCTTTGATTGCTTTTGATTAGATGAAAAATGTCATTCTCTCCTCTGTGAGTTTTATAATTGATTTGGAGTTAAAAGTCACCTCTGGCAAATGTTTGCTGTTTTTTTTTTTGGCCCAACTCATCTTCATGCTCTGCTTCTTCAGAGCTAGAAATAGAGGATTCCTGAAGAAACTCGGTCCTAAAATGGAGTCTCAAAGGCTTGTTTCGTGACTCATTTTTCTTTTTTCCCTAAAGCATTCTCTTTGGTGTGTTCTCCTCAAAGAAAATATCTCAGAGAGCTGACGTGCAGTGGTGGGTGGGCTATGGGTGAGGTGTTGGAGAAGGGTTTCCACATGCAGACAGATCATTTCAGTGATTTTTGCTTTGTGATGGAGGTTAGCAGGCACAAGTCCTTTTTCTATCCCCCCTCCCCTTTTTTCCCCCATGGAAACAAGGCAGCTTGGTGTGTGTGGTGGTGGGAGATAGTGGATGGTTGGTGTTGGTATTTATTTCAGATGCTGCATCAGGTCTCAATCTTGGGTGACTGTGGGAGCCTGGCGGCCGCTGTGCAAAATCCAAAAGTAACCTGCCTGCTTGGAAGTGCACAGTTAGCAGCAGATGTCTTATGATTATATGTTTGCCTCTGTTTTTGCTAGGAGGGGTGGGTGTCAATGAGCTACTGTTCAATTGAAGAACAATTACGTGGCCAACCAGGATTCAAGAGAGGTTCAAGAAATGACCTAGTAGCCTAAATAACACCATTCTTTTCTTTGGGGGCGACTTTCTAGCTGCACATGTGTTTTGAAAGCTGCTAGAATAATTGAATAATTCAGCATCTGCGGCTGGTGGATGACTTCTTGCAATTTGGCAGGAGTAGGAGAGTGGGGAGGGGTGCTTGGAAAGGCGGGAAGCGCCCTATGAAATTTTGTTCTATTTCTGCGATCCTCTTGGGTCATTTCTCTGCTGGACACCTGGAACATTCAATACAACCTTTTGGCAAAAGTGGGGCACTGGCCTTAGAAACATTATGGTGTGGGCAACTAACCTTGTTCTTTTCTTTCCTGTCCTTTGCCAAGCACCAACCCAGCCCTGCAGTTTTCCATCCTTCAGTCACTGTCCTCTGGGATCTGCCCATTGCCCTTTTTGCCTGACCGATGCTTATCTTTTTGTCTCTTTTGAGCACTGTCTCCCACTCTTGAACTAGTCACTTGGCCTCATTTTAACTGTTGCCTCATTTCATCCACTTTGCAAATGCACTCAGAAATTTACTGTTTTTCACATCCTGTGAGGTGAGATCCTACCTAAGCCCTTAATTTACATAATTCGGGAAAACTAACATGTGGTTTTGATACAGGATAGATTTACATAATTGTATGTTAAGTAAGCCTGTGTTAAAGGCAGTGCCAGGGATTAGAGGGTGAGCAGTCAGGCATGGTCTTTGCCCTCACAGAGCTTACAGGCTGGTGAGGGAGATAGTCTCCAAGCACAATCACGAAATGTACCAAAAAGGGAGAGGATGAGGTGCCGAGGGTTATTACAGAAGGCGGCCCTGAGCTGGAGTCAAGTCAGCAAAGGTTTCCTCCAGTAAGTTCCGAGAGAAGCAGAGCAGTTTGTTGAGCAAAGTAGGAGGTGAGGGTGGAAGTGGGGGTGGGGCTGGGGAGCCGGGTTTGCATGCCCTGAGGGGCGGGAGCATGAAGGCCCGTGTGGAGAGCTGGGGTGGGCCAGCACCGAACTGCAGTGGGCAAGAGCAGCAGACAGGCCTGGGCAGTACTCATTCAGGATTCTGGTCATTTTCTCAGAAGCAGTGAAAAGCCATTCAAGGCTATCGGATGATGAGATTCGCGTTTTCGAAGATCCATTAGTTGTGTTGGAGGATGGACTGGAGGGCACGGGAAGAGCGCTAGGACCTCCAGGCATGAGATTTAGTCGTTGAATTGAGAGACAGGGCAGTGGAAAGGGGGAGAGATGGGCAGACCAGAGAGGTATTTAGGAGGTGAGACCAGCCAGGCTTGGTGAGGCTGGTGGCTGTAGGGAGAGACAGCGTCAAGGTTTCTGGCTTGCTGAGTTGGATGGAGGGCAGAGCCACTCACTGAGACAAGAAATGGGGGAGGAGAACCAGAAGTGAGACGTGGGAGAGGACGAGGGGAGTTTGAGGTGCCTGTGGAACATCCAAGTGAAAATGCCAGATAAGAAGTTAGGTCTGAGTGTCTGGAGCTCAGGGGAGCTGCTTGAGTGACAAAGAAAAATATGTGGGTTGTGGATTTTTTTTAATTTAAATTTATGGCTAGCATAACTTTCATGAACATTAAATGTGAGGCATTTTTAAAGTCTTTATTGAATTTTATACAGTATTGTTTCAGTTTTATGTTTTGATTTTTTGGCTGTAAGGCATGTGGGATCTTACCTCCCTGACCAGGGATCGAACCCACAACCTCTGAGTTGCAAGGCAAAGTTTTAACCACTGGCCTGCCAGGGAAGTCCCTGGGAGTCATGGATCTTTAGGACATAATTGAAGGTATAGGTAGGGATGAGGTCCTCTCTGGACTCTGAAGAGAGGAGAGGGAAGAGGAGAGGGAGGGTCTTAGAGACTCCTCCATTCACCCCCATGTTAATATGTAATCACTGAGTGATTAAGAGAAGGGAGCTCTCTGGAGTTCTGTCCTGCAAGCTCACATTTTAAAGGATTTTTTTTTTTTTTCTGGAAGTGAAAGTTTTCAAATATAGAGAACCTACTGAAGTGGTATAAAACTTTCAGACCGGAAGTGAGGCAGGTGGAGGCATGGTGAGGTGGTCCTTTGACTGGGTGTGAGTGAAGGACTATTTTAAGGATTAACTGCTCATCCAGCAAAACTCCAGAGGCTTTCTGTTCTGTTTGGAGACCGTGTGTCTCTTTTAGG
Source organism: Odocoileus virginianus (assembly GCF_023699985.2). NCBI lineage: Eukaryota > Metazoa > Chordata > Mammalia > Artiodactyla > Cervidae > Odocoileus > Odocoileus virginianus. The sequence continues at coordinate 38,117,656 of NC_069686.1, read as the reverse complement.
CAGGATATGATACTTGCCCAAGCTGATTCCACAGGATGGACTCCTGAGTTCGTTCTTTTTCTGTTGTGGGTGCAGTGTGCACACAGTCCTTGTGGTTTGTTGTGTAGGCTGGGGAGATGAGTGTGAAAAGGAGGGACTGGAATTCCCCCCAATGTGTCCTGTGCATTCTGATTCCTCATGATCATGGGGGCACGGCTGGGCGGTGTCAACTAGAGAGCTGGTGGGATTTTGAAGGTTCAATCCCTAGATTAGAAAGATCCCCTGAAGAAGGAAATAGCAGCCCACTCCAGTATTCCTGCCTGGAAAATCCCATGGACAGAGGAGCCTGGTGAGCTACAGCCCATGGGGTCACAAAGAGTCAGACACGACTCAAGTGATTTAGCACACACATGGAGAGGGGTGGGAAAGGTAAAAGAATGTGATGTCTCAGTGGCCAGTCGAGTCCAGGCAGATACTGTAAATAAGTGAAGGGAGGTACATCTGATACAGTTGGCTGCAGGAGAGAGCAGTCCCTGCCCAAAGTCATTCGAAAGCTGTGAAATACTCTTATTACATGCTGGTATTCCGGTCCCTACCTGACCCCACCCCACCTGTATGCTCCTAGCTTAATGGGCTACTTCAGATGCGAGCCTTGCCGTTTTCTCCTCTGGGTGTAATAGAACATTGATCCTCAGCGTATTGACCTGTGACTTATAATGCACGTATTACACCAAGCCTTAATTCATTTCTGCCACTGCCATTCCAGCATTGTGGCCCGGGGCATCTGCTTGGGGGCTGAAGGTGGGGGGCACACCTTGTTTTTATAAATTAGGAGTGGGGAGAACCGCCCACTCTCCTGGCTCCATTCCCCACTGGTCCAATGAGGCTTCTGAAGATAAAAACAAAAAGAGAAAGCAGAAACTGTATTCAGTATCTTGTAATAATCTATAATGGAAAAGAATCTGAAAAGGAGTAGATATGTATGTGTAACTGAATCACCTTGCTATATACCTGAAACTAACACAATGTTGTAAACTAACAATACTCCAATTAAAAAAAAAAAAAGCTATAAGAAGAGACTCATAGAACTAAAAGAACAGCTGAGGAACTGGGCTTCTGAGGGGCCACACCTTGAGTGAATCCTCTCTGGATGTGTTTCTGTCCTTGTCATGTATATTGGAGACCCAGAGGCCCAGGAGAGGTGGAGGAGATTGTTCTGGGTGGTGAGCTTGGGCTGGGGGAGGACAGGGCACCCTAATGTGTCTGACCACAGCTGCACTCATATTGGGGGGGGGGTAATTCTTCACAATGCAGCCGAGGTGCTGTTATGAGAATGGGTGTTGAGTGGCTAAAAAACAACACATGTCCACCAGGATGTACTAGTGACATCTTGTGGGCTGAAATCCACGGGCAGACTCTCTTCAAATCTGGAGGCTCTGTTGGCAACTTTTAGCCTCATGGAAATGCATTCAGCCTACATGCTTAAGGACAGATAGAGGGAGTGGGCAGCTGTCAGAAATAGGATCTTTCTTTTTTTCCCCGCTCTGTTGCTTGTTGATCATATGTATGGGAAGGACTCAAACCATCCTGTAAAGGAGTTGAATTCAGCTTCCAGTCCGCCACTGCCTGGCCCCCTCTCCCATCCCTGGTCCCTGCTCAAGCTACCAAGAAGACTCTGGACAGGAGGATGGGGAAGGAAGGCTGAGGGCCCAGGGCCGTGAGGCTAGAGGAGAGTTGAGTCCATTGTTTCCTGTTGTTGCCAGGTCAGTCTTTACCCATGCCCTCTTCTCTGGTACGTCTTTGAATTTTGTCCTTTAAAGAAATGACAGCCTTTTACAAGAGCTGAAGTCAGAGAAGGATCCCTGAAAATCTGGGTGTCAGAAGTGCAGGGAAATAATCTGATGATATGGTACATCTACAGTGTCTCTTGCATAATTAAATATAATATTATTGAACAGGGTGGATATAGTCATGCAAAGAAATTATTTCATCACAGGCTGAAAAGGTGTGGAAAAATCAGCAATCTCTAAAGCAGATTGGTTCTCCAGATTTAAAACCTGCCAGGACAGCAGCCTTGGTTCCCTAAGTAGCTAAAAATGTAACCTTGAGGCTGGTGGGTGCTTTGTGGAACTGTGCGGGCTCTGTAGTTAGAACACAGTTTGCTCTTGTGGCATTAAATATTTAGAAGATGTGCTTCTCCTTGGATTTCTGATTATTGTAGAAATTCAGAAGTTAGTATTTCATTTGAGAGATCTAGTTTGTTAGGCTCTCTTCCTTCTTTCAAGAGACAACCAAACACTTGTAGAAATGCTGACTGCTAGGAGAATTGTGTGGCCTCTGTAAAAAGAATGTAAAGCAGATGCTGACTCCTGGGTGACCAGTTTATTAGAAAATTACTTTAGAAGGGATGAGAGAATGTCTTAAGCTTCTTAGAGTATTTCGAGCAGCTAGGGTAAGAGATGCTACGTGTGTACAAAATAATCCCATAAAGAAATGAGTTTTTTTTTTTTTGAAACCTTACATTTATATAATGACATCTTGTATCCTGCTGCTCTCACCCATCTGGCAACTTAAAAGATTTCCTTTTTCGTTTCTTTGATATAGAAATTACCTGCCATTAGGTCTGCCACTGGGCCTGTTTAATTGGTATTAAAAGAAAACACCTCCTTTGCCAGATCTGATCTGGTTTCTGGTGGAAGCTGTGAGTGACCAGCCAATCTATGCCCTGGAGTTGCAGAGAGAAGGCAATTACCTTACTATATTCTCCAGAGGCTTTAGGGGCTTGACTTATGAAAAGGATAACTAGCTTGTTGCTACTTCATGTGTGAAATTTTAATGAATTACTGGCAGTCTAATGGTTTTCTATCTTTTTTTATTTTATTTTTTTAACAAAAACCCAAAACTCCTGTTTTAGAATTTTTTAACTAATAGTGCTAACAAGAATTTTTGATTAGTCTGTCATTCTTATTTATTGCAATTGATGGATTCCTATTTTTTGTGGAAATGTTATTTATGCCCTCTGGGGGTTTTGATTTTATAATTAAAATGCTCTGTAAACCTTATAGGTGTGCTCCAACTGAACACTCCTGTGTACACACAAATTTTTTTAGTCCTTAAAGGTAATTACATCTGACAATAGGAAATGCCAGAATGCTTATGTAAAGAAGGAAATCTTTTCTTGAGGTGGGGGTTGGGGGGAACCTTTCATTCTAAAAATTAAGATGCTTTACAATATTACATGCCCTTTCTCTATAGACAGCAAGTATAAATCCTGAAGGGATAAACTAAGAGAAATTTGCTTTTCACATAAAGGAGAGTAAAAATAAAAATAGATACTGATCTTCGTTTGTGGTCCTTTCCCTTCTCCTACCACCAGATTTCAGGGCATTATTTCTCCAGGGTTTGTTTGCAGCTGTCTTCCACGTTATGATTGGTTATTCTGTAATCACCTGGTGGGGGCTTCTCTGGAGACCCGGTCCACTGCAGTGCAGGGAATATTCTCCATTAATGCCGTGAGATTGCCATGGAGACAGATTGCCTGGTGTCGGGTCCTGCCGCGGGTTGGGAATTTACAATCCCCAGACGTGTTTGTGAGCTGGACGGTGTAGTTACTAGGGACGCTTCTGGAAGTCATTTTCTGGGTCCTTTGAAGGGCAGCGGTGTTTGGGAAAACTGGCTCTTGATTCCTTCCTGGGCAGGAGCTGTGCTGTCCCCGGCAGACACCCGCTGCTTTTGTTGCTGCATGTTGCTGCTTTGTTCTTCTCGGCCTGAAAGACTGCTGCAAAAAATAATCTTGACTGCCTGACCTTTAGAATAAAAACTGGGATGGGCTCGCTGTTCAGATGTAGCTTTGTGGGGGACATGTTGATGCTTTGATTGAGAGAGTTGTTCACGGGAAACCAGAAGGCCTGCTATAGGTTTCAAATGTTGTTTTCATAATAAAAATAAACCTGAAAGGCACTCTCGTGGCTTTACTATATTTTATTTTGGGAACTGAGCTCTAACCACTAAAGGTATTGTCAGGACCCCAGAGACTATGTACAAAACCTAAAACGTTGACACTTGGTCAGGGAGTGGAGGGGATAAGAAATGGATTTTTGTGTTTTTTACACACACTGTTTTAATTAATCTTTAGAACAATGCTGTGTTCAAAGCATTGGTGTTTCCTTGCCTTTACAAAAAACAAAGCAAGAAGTGAAGTGGGAGATGGCTTGTGATTAGCTGAATCTGTGGGGGGTGCAGGTGGCCGAGGGTCCCACTATGGCCCTGACCATGTGTGTGGAGCATCTGTTGGTCACTTCAGGTGCCTCTCAGAGCCATGTTGACTGGCTTGTTGAACCTTTCTAGTCTGGAACAACCGTGGTTGTACTTTGTGATGCCACAATTTTTCAGTGCAAGAAGGGGGCAGCTTTAGGGGTAGTCCTGCCTGTGGCTTTTGGTTATAGCAGGTCACCCACTGCTAGGTTGTGGGGTTCATCCCTGACTCCTCCTCCCACCAAACACATGGGAATATGCACCAGATAACTCCTTGGAAACAAAAAAAGTGAAAGTCATTCAGTTGTGTCTGACTCTATGGGACTGTAGCCCACCAGGATCCCTTGTTCGTGAAATTCTCCAGGCAAGAATATTGGAGTGGGTAGCTATTCCTTTCTCCGGGGGATCTTCCTGACCCAGGGGTAGAAGCTGAGTCCCCTGCATTGCAGGCAGATTCTTTACCATCTGAGCCACCGGGCAAGCCCCAGGCAACTCCTTAGCTGACCCCAGACTCACAATATCACTGCCTCTCTGGGCATTTGGCACCACGGAACACAGGGTTTCAGATGTCTCTCTCAGATGTTTTCATATCATACCTCTGGACTTGGGCTGGCCTGGCCTGTGGAGAGTATGACTATATTCTGCCTGCTTTCTGGTCCAGTGCAATTAAGAATCTCCTCTTTATTAAGATTTAACTGGAAGATCAATTCATACTGCACTAGATTGCCCTGTTCATAAATTTCAGAAGCTGGAACTGAAAAATTAGATGTACAGTCATAATCCAAGTGGGAGAAGGACATTTACAAAGTATTAATGGTGAAATTCTCTTAAGAAGGAACAGAGTTGGGAGGTGGAGGTGAAAGAGGGCTTTCAAATTTTAATATATACTCTATGGTTAGAAAAAGACACACATATTTTTATAATTTTATATTTATAATGTTTTAAACAAACAGAAAAAAAAACAAAACTTGGAAACTAAATAGAACACTGTACAGCTTTTATAGCCCTTGGACTTAGCAGGTTATAGAGAATATAGGTGCTTTAATTGGATGAAATCCAGTCTGCACACTAAGGTTGCTGATGGATGCTTTAAACCAAGAATTGGAACTGAATGAAATATTGATTTGGTTCAGGTTCAGTTCAAAGGCTACTCTGATATTCTGGTTTTGTTTCAGGTCAATAATTTTAGAAAAGGGCTTAGGTACAGTACAGTCTGGTTGAGCTTTAGAAGAAAAAACAGTTGGCTCAGTTTTATATTCAGCAAAGTAATAATTTATTCCAGGTTTTGCTTCAAGTTGCTGCTTCAAATGGAACTGTGATATCAAGGTGAAATCATTGAGTGTTAATTTTGTTTGACGTGGAGGCCTCTGGTACCATTTTGTGATTATCGAGTGAGATAATGGAGTCTTAAGCAATAAAGCTAACCCATCACAAAGTGCTTTGTTTATATTGAGATAAATGTACACAGTCAGTGTTCAGGGGGGTTTCTTGAGATGTGATATATACTGTTCATGAAGCCACGGATTAGGAGTTAAGTTCTGTCATTTGTCTTTGAGTGCCTTTTGTTGTTGTTTTTTCTTTGAGAAATTCCCTCTGGCTTGGGACAGTTTTCCTGGGGAATTTCCACAGAATGCATTTTATGGGCTGAGAACTGGGGGAGGCCTGGGATGTTGCAGACACTCACTGATTGTAGCAAATTGAGTGTGAAGCTGATGGTAAACATTGTAAGGGAAAAGTATGTTTGGTTTTGGTTTGCTTTCCAAGTAGATATTTAAGAGAGACAGTTGAGCCACATGGTTTCCATAGACTCCTTTTTTGCAGTCTGTCTTTGCCAGGTAGTTTTCTTGTTGGGGATAGCCCTCGGCCAGTTTAAGAACTTCCCCCTTTCCCCCAATTTGCATGGTCACATTTGGTACTGTTTCCTTCTAAGGCGCCGACACTGCTCCTCTTCAGACCGAGACGCAGGGAGGAGTCTGCACAATATTCTTGGTGGGCTGCTGTTTCTTTCCTGGGACTACCTGATATCATAGGAAATTATTCTATTTGAACTCTCCAGTCCGCCAATTAATTCTGACTTCCTCGGGGAGAGAGTGGTAGTGGAAATGTGTGTGTGTGTGTGTGTGTGTGTGTGTGTAACATCAGTCAGAGTTCCCGGGTCCTAGGGCCACCCCAACTTCCTCCTTCAGAGTCAGGGATTCTCAAAGCGTGACTATTTGGGCCCTACAGTGTTCTATTAACAATGGTGAATTTGTTCCTTGATTGGCTGTTGCTGTTAACGAAACAGTAACCTAATTAATTGTAATTAGAGTGCCTCAGAGGTCTGCTTCCCTTTGAATCCATCATCAAAGAGAACATGATTCTAGTAAAGCCCCAGCATATTCCTCAACAAAAGAAAAATGTTTGCAAAAAATTCTGGGTATCACTGCAAAGTTGGATTAGTTGAGAGCTTGCATGGTTGATGGAGCCAGTTTACATCAGGAGCGAGGGGGTGTTACATAATCTTCCTTATACTCGTTTTGGTCAATTAACTATGACCTTTCTTGTCAAACAGAAAGACGACAAACTATTAACTCCTTAACTTTAAACAGCTCCTTATCGTGTCCTTTGTGTCTTTTTCGTGGAGTTGACTATTTTTGTAACTTTTCCTGGAGGGCTGCATGCTAAATTTCTTCAATGCCTAACTCCTCTTGGCTGCGCTTTGCAGGAGAAGCTGTGCCGGAGGATGAGCAGATCAGCGCTAAGGACCAGAAGACTCTAGAGCCGTGTGATAACACCCCCATCATAGACAACATTGCTCCCGTGGTCGCCGGCATCTCTGCAGAGGAGAAGGAGAAGTATGATGAGGAGATCTCCAGTCTCTACCGACAACTGGATGATAAGGTCTGTGGTCAGAGTTTATAGACCTCACGCTGGTACAAAAGCTAAAGGTAGCAAGGTCCTAGACTTACTGGCTGGAAGCAGCTCAAGCCCCATGGAACCTGATGTAAGACTGAAGACTGATGTTTATGTCTGTTTTCCTAATACTTACCCTAGCTCTTTATTGGGCTGTGCTGTGTGCTAAGTCGCCTCTGTCTGACTCTTTGCGACCCCATGGACTGTAGCCCACCAGGCTCCTCTGTCCCTGGGATTCTCCAGGCAAGAATACTAGAGTGGGGATGCCAGGCCCTCCTCCAGGGGATATTCCTGACCCAGGGATTGAACCAGCATCTCTCATGTCTCCTGCATTGGCCGACGGGTTCTGTACCCCTAGTGCCACGGGGGGAACTGGATTCACGGGGAATGGAAACTTTCATGGAAATGTGATTGAAAGACTGACCCCGGTAGACAGAATCTTCACATCTAGAAACTGGATGGGACCTTATCATAGCATGAGGGTGGAGGGTGAGTGAACTTGGTTTAATTCTCCCTTCTTTTCTTCTCTGGGCTTGTCTGTCACCTCTTGGAAATTCCAGCAGTGTCCCAGCTCTCGGGGCAAAGGTGGTGGCTCCCAAAACTCAAGTGTACTTTGATCATGGAAGGTCCTGGAATGAGGAGCCAGTAACAGCATCAGTAAGGGGCATCCCCTTGAATGAAGTCGTTTGGATATGCTGATTAGGGATGTCCAATTTCTTGGCAGTCTTTTGGGACTCAAAGAATCCCGTCAGTGCACAAATTGGAATAAAGGAAGAGAGATCTTGGAGAACACTGTCTCACTCATCCCCAGTGAAGGTCAGGTTAGGAATCCCAGAGGCAAAGGAAATTAAATTGATGTTTCACGTGACCTTGGCATATTGCCCTTGGAATACCTAAATCCTTTCAGTTCATTTCATTGCTGATATTTTTAATCTGATTTCATCTTTTCTGCTGTGGTTCAGCTCAGAGTGCTTGGGGACACCTCTGGCTTGGATAGAACAGCTTTGTTATGTTAACGTTGTCATTAATCTTACAAGCCTCTTTCTTCTGAGTAAAGCTCAGAGTCTGGCCTCACCTTTACAAGGGAAATGTGACTGCTTGCCCTAAGGAAGCTGGTTCTCTTTGTGCTTGTGGCTCTGGGAGTTTGCATTATCACCACAGTGTTAAACTGGGGTCACCTTACCCCTCGGGTGACATATTTAATAAGATATTCATGCTGTGAGAGCTGGATTAATTACTTTTTAGGCACTGGGCATACTGTTACCCTTCTCTTTCTACCCAGGTATTTTATATAAAACCTCAAACAAAGTGAGAGAAAAGGGAGATCAATAAGGAAGTGAGCAGTCTATGTGGATTTTTTTTGTTTCTCCAAAGAAATGTTATTGTTGAAGCATATTGCAGTTTTTTTTCTCATTTAGAATTGAAGGGTTTGTTTTTAGTATCCCCAAAGAATCCTGGATGTGGGGTGATAACCTGATTCTGCTCTCTGTTCTCTACGAATAGAAACCAAACATGGTTGGAACTGGGATCTTTTTACCCTGGTAACATGAGAATTTTTCATGGATGTGAGAAAACTTTAGAGTCTTGAATTCGGTGTCTGAAATGCAGGCAATGCCAGGCCTTGGCAGTTTTCAGTTGGTAGCTGGCAGAACTGACCCTGGAGCTCTGCCTCCTAATTCCCAGCCTAGGACATTTTCTGTCATATTCCTTTCCTTTAGTGTGTGTTTTGAAAACCCTGGTAAGCATACATTTTGGGATTAGCATTTGTGGTCCATCACAGGGCAATGCTGAGAGATTTGGGAAAGGACTTGAGCCCCAAAGCCTCAGCCTGGTGGGGGGATACCGAAGCTTGTCATGCCATTTGTATCTCTACCCATGGATGGCCTGGGTATATCTTACCAGGTGTCATTTTTATTTGTCCACCTTTTAAAAGTTCTAGAAGCTATTTCATGCTTCTGATGATGTTGATGGTTTGATACTTTTAAGAATACATGAGTTGGGACAGGGCACCTTCATAGATTATTAGTGGCTGAAAGTATCTAGGTTTAGATAAGATGCTAGTCCAGGGTGCTTAGATGACTTATACTGCCTGGAGGTAGCAGAGCTACAATGAGCTTACACGTCTTCTGACTCCCAGTCCAGTGCTCATCCTATTTTGGCTTTGCCCCTTGAAAATGAGCTTGTCAGTCCTAATGAATTTGTCTAGAATGTGCTGGAAGAAAGATTCTATGTGCTCTTCTTCCCGCTGCCCCCTCTGTCCCTCCGTGCTGACCTTCCAGGGGTTGAAGGACAGGTCCTTTTCTAAGGCAGTGCTGTGTGATGGAAAAGCAGGCACTTTAGAATCAGTCCTGTGGCTTAGCAGTGCTGAGACCTGGGCTGATGACCCATCTGCTGAAGTTGTTTTTCTTATCTGCAACATGGAGCTCACATCTGTCACTTCAGAAGGTTGCATTGGGGAGTAAACGACTCTAGGACATAGCAGATGCTCACTAAATATTAGTTTCTTTTCTACCTTCTCCCTTTCTGTTTAAGGGAGAAGCCACATGATGGGGGTATCAGAGGGTGGTGGGGCAGAGGTGGGCTGAGAGCACAGTTGCAAGACAGGCAGTTTGGCAGTGGCTCTGTCTCTTATTTCCCATCACCTCTCCAGTGCTTCTGTACTGTGGGAGATGTAGGAGCAGAATTTAAGTGTAAGTAGATGTTGAACTGATGGTATTCATCGAATCATTTCACTGAGTACCGTTGCAACAAAAACATCTTTACCATTAAGGGTGACTGACCAGTAATCTATTGACAACTCACTTATTTCAAATACCAGAATATTTTCTGAAAAGTACCTGCTAATCCATTATCCACAGACCAGATCTTAACAGTTGGCATCAGAGTGAGCATGTTTAAACATATTCTAAAAGATGTGCTTGAATGTATAGATATGGACTGCACAGCACATCTTCCTCTGAAAATTTTGAAAATTAAAAAAAAAAAATCACAACAGACTATGCTAATTCCTTCTTAAGGAAGGGTAAGTGTAGGTTTGGAAATGTCTCTGACATAAGCGATTCATGTTGTTATAATGTAATCTTTGGTCGTCATCCTTTCCAGACAGGCTAAGGGCCCTTGATTTCTCATGGTACCTCAGAAATAACCGTCTCCCAGCTCATCACCCATCAGGAGCAAGCCCACGTCGTCAGGCTTTGAAATGAACACAGTATAAGAACAAAGCGCTTGCACAACTATTCTGTTTCTCTCGTGATTTATATCACTGTAACCATTGCTTATACGCCCCAGGGGAAGAGGTGGCGGCTCTTCCATGTTAAACTTCCTGAGTCTTTTATGTTAAGTTGTTTAATATTTGTGCGCTGAGGAACATAAACACTAAAACTGTTCCTGGTAACTGACATTCTAAGTTTATATAGTAGAAGAGAAAATATGTCCAACATAATAGTCTTCTAGTTGGGAAATAATTTTTTTTTTTGAGAGAGATTTCACTTACTCTGGTATAATTTCCCTAATTCTCCTGCCAGAAATCTGACTTCAAGAGGAAAGCCATGAGTATTTTTTAGAACCATTAAAGAGTTTTTAACTTGTAAAAACATTTTCAAAACTTTGGGATAAGAAGTGCTATGGAGTCCGTATCTATACATTCAAGTGCATCTCTTAGAATCTGTTGACACAGGCCTGAGGCCAGCTGTTAAGATCTAGTCCATGGCTAATAGATTTCTAAGCACTTTGCAGAAAATATTCTGGCATTTCAATTTTCCTATATATAAAATAGTTGAGTTGGTGTTAAAAAGTTCAGTAGGAACATGATCTCCCTGAACAGAGAAATAAGCCCAAAAGATGTTCTACACAAAGGAAAAGGAGACCCAGATCTCATAATATAGTTAGAATTTTCTTGCTCCGTGGAAAGCATCATGGAGCTGTGCTGGAAAGCATCATGGCTGTGATGCTGGTTAACCTGATTTAAGTGGATGAACTGACACAAGTGAACAGGCAGGAGAGTATCCTGGGGAAAACTGAGGTCCTGCACCCCAGGCCCTGGAATTTACCCCCACTCTGGAAAAGGAGGAAAGTGCGGCACAGTAGGTGTCTGAGGGCTGCCGGTGGGAATACCTGGGCAGCTCCTGGCACAGAGAGGAGCGCTGAGCTGGATTGAACGCTGCTTGGAGTTTAGACCCCAAAAGCGTCATCACACAGGATGTTCTCTTGTTCCTAAGGGAGAGGCACGTGGGAAGCCGCGTTGTCTTTCTGCACAGGCTTCACAATTTCCTTTGAACTCATGAAAACCTTTGTAACCAAGATTGAATCTCATGCAGTTAGGCGCTGGCCGCCTGCCGCTTTGGACCACATCTAGGGGGAGGGGAGAGGCGGAGATGCTTAACGCTGGGCCGTGGGAGGCGGTAGCTCTGGCTTTTGTGGCAGCAACACCTAGTGGCAGAAGCTGAGAGCAAGAAGAGTGAATTAGTCTGTGGGGAGATCCTTTCCCACTTCAGTGACACACCAGAAACAATCATGTTTCTACATGCCAGCTTCCTTGAGGTTTTTTCAGACTGGTAAGAAATTTAGCTCCTAATCAAAGGCAGCTCTCTAATGCCAAAGATGAATTCTCTAGTAAATGTTCCCTAGTCTAAGTAAGAGGTTTGAAGTGGAAATACTGATCTCTTTCAGCTGTCGCATGGCCGTGCTCCCCCCCACGGACGTGTTTGACGAGGTTTGGGACAAGTACAGTGGTTAGAGATTCACTCCATAATTTTTTGAGCTAGGAATTCACTGTTAACATCTTTGAGTTGGAAGGGATAACTCAAAGTCCCTTTCAGTTTCCAAGCCCTACATCGCTGATTTCTGGATGAGAAGGAATTAAGTTGAATGTGGAGGATATTGATTTTCTCAGAATATCTAAATGTTTCATCGGCTGAGAAAGGTGGGTGATGTGGTATTTGATCCAGTCTCTCATCTGTGAGGAGGCACCACACCATTTGCTTCATCTTATTAGCGAGCTTACAGCTGGCATCCTGGTATCTGACTGCCATCCATTGAGAAACGAGGCTATCAAAACTGACATAACTAACCACAAAAAATTAAACATGATGTTTCGTTTCAGGATGATGAAATTAACCAACAGAGCCAGCTGGCTGAAAAGCTAAAGCAACAGATGTTGGATCAGGATGAGGTAAAGAATGCAATAAATTTTTTTTTTTCCCCAAAGTTCTTTTATGACTGTCTGTTGTGGCTATTCCAAAAATTTAATATGCAAAGAATTTTTTTTTAAAAAAATCACTGAATCGTGGAAAATTCTTGGTAGATTTCCTTTCAGTGGCTGCTAAAAGCTGATTTTAGCTGAATTTAGAAAATAAATGTCTGACTTGGTAGAGCTCTAGGGTTTTGAGAGTAAGTAACTGGTTGGTACACAACCTATGACAAGCAGAGACAGAGGAGCTTGGTAGTGGGGTGAGGATGATCCTACTTCCTCATACCCAGGGCCCAACACTCCTGGTTCATTCCATTTCAGCCTTTTCTCAGCTTTGCAAATCAGGTAACTCAGGTCTTTGATATACACCATGTTCTTGTGCTGTCTTGTAGGGAAAAAAAATACTCAAAGAACAAATATAGAATGCAGAGAAGAGGAAAGCACAGAAGATAGGGGTCCAAGTGCTGTTAGTATATATGTGATACACTTACAAGGAGGCAAATTTTTTTCAGTCTCTCCCTGGATGGCACTCAATTCTCTAGTAGATGTCTTTATTATGTTGTATTTTTGCCAAGTATTTTGCAAACAGGAACCTAAGCAAAGAACAGATCGCCAATCTATCAGATACAGAGGGTTCGTAATTCCCTTGCTGAGGGCCTAAGTATGTTTTCTCTTTTGTGCTTTAGGGTGTTTTCTGCTTTGTTGCTAAAATGCTATGGTTTGGTTCATATGATACAGTTATAGCAAGTGGCTATGGTTCATGGCCCCAGTCCCACCCCTCTCATAGACGTAACACACTCTCTCACCTCACCATTTTCTTCTCTTCCTCTTTGTTGCCCTTCATCTCTTTAGAACAGTGATTATGCCCTCTGTGCAAACATTTCTCTTGGCAGGAACCATATTTAATTGATTTTCCTCTTAACTACAGTTGAGTCTTCCATTTGTTTAGTGTTTCCTGCCCTCTCCCTCCCGTTCTGTTACTGTGCGTCTCCAACTTGGTACAACTGCTGTGATAAGCTCTCCTTTTTGTTACCGTGAAGACTCTTACTATTTTTCTATACTGTCAAGACAGCATCTATTCACTATAGGCAAATCAGAAAATACAGTAAGCACAAAAGTAATGAAAGTATCCATAAGGTCAGTCATTCATGTTTTACTAGTGTTAATGTGGGGGGCGAATTCTGTAGTCGATGATGAATATTAAGAAAAATTAGGGACTGCTCTTTTATACTGTTTTGATTGACTCTGAAATCGACCAGTTTACAATGTGAAAAAAATGATGATAGTAAAAAGCCATGTAAGTATTATTATATCCTTGGAAATTACTCCTCCTCATCCTTTGTTCAACATGTGGAATAGCCAGTCAGCTAGAAAGTGTGGTGATTCTTGATCTGTAATCAGTTCTTGGAATTTAGCTTATGCAGCGTTAAATAAGAAAGAAACAGAAAGAGAAACATATTTTCAAGACAACATGCTGTTTTTTCATTTAGCATATGGATATATAGTATGGTTTCCAGTTATCCTGAGCTTTTTCAACTTATTTTCTCTAATCTTTGGGTAGAGCACTGAACATAAACCTTTGAACATTAGAGTCACCAATTCCATACCATCTAATTTCCCCAGCTTTTAGCTTCCACGAGAAGAGACTATGAGAAGATTCAGGAGGAGCTGACACGTCTCCAGATTGAAAATGAGGCAGCCAAAGATGAGGTGAAAGAAGTTCTCCAAGCTCTGGAGGAGCTGGCTGTCAATTACGACCAGAAGTCACAGGAAGTGGAGGACAAGACCAGGGCCAATGAGCAGCTGACAGACGAGCTGGCCCAGAAAACGGTTGGAGCATTTGTGTGTGGGGGCGGGACTTCCTCGGGTGCCCTTCCTGTACTTTTATTGACATTTACTGACAAGACACTACAAAGCGTGGCAGTTGGCTGAGTGGTTTTTCAGTGTTAGGCACAAATGCATTCTTTGAAATCCTCCAATAACTGAAATAGTTTGTGTAAGTGACTTGTCCACTTGCCCCAGATCTTCATGTCAGGTCTGTTTTGCATCTAGGGGATTTATAACACTAGAAGTGATGCCTTGTAGGATACTCAAGAAAGTGCAGACTTTGGAGCCAGAAAAATCCTAGCTAGAAATCTGACTTTACAACCGTTAAGCCTTAGTCGAGACATTTAACACTTTAGTGTTCATATGCTTATTTGTAAAAGTGGTGATGATAACATGTTCTTTCAGGGCATGGGAATTAGTGACAGTTGACATAAAGCACTTAGCGTTTACCTGTGCATATGCTACAGTATCAGCAAATAAATCCCCAAACGTTGTGTTGACAGGGGAGCGTGCAAGGCATGGAGTTCAGTCCTTCTGTTTACACTTTCCTGAATGCAGCCCATTCCTTCCCCAGTGCTGCTTGTCCTCGCCTAGGACTAGCAGTCCTGGTTTGTCTGTTGTCCTGTTTTTCAGCAAGTGCTTCGATCTGCACGGTTCCTAATTTTCAGACTCCCAGCGAGAGATGCTGCTGGTTCTGCACAGAGAGCTAGTGGCACAGGGCCAGTGAGCATTTGGTGAGGTGGCTGCTGGTGGAACATGTCCATTTTCGCTTTTTCTACTTGGAAGATGGGTGGTGGGCAGCCGAGCGGCTGTAACCAGCTGCCCTTGGCACCTCAGTCCAACGGCCTGGTATCATGGGATTGTGCCCAGCCTGCTTGGTGGAAAACCACCATCCTCCCGGCAAGGGGAAGCAGCAGATGGTGCAGGAAAGTGCCGATCTGTTGACCGTAGATGCTGCGGATGGAAAACGCTGCTTATTCCATACATTCAGCTGCATGTAGGAAGGCTTTTTAATGTTTCCCAAGATAGGAACTACTGCTTCTGTGGATTTTGAAAACAAAATGAAATAAGCAGTGGCAATGCCTAAATAAAAACAAAAATGAAAAATAGAAAAACAAAGCAGAAGTTACTTAGGAAAGAAGGAGTCTAGATTTTTCAGGGCTTACTGTTTTCTGCAAGATTTTTTCACTAGTCTGTGGTATATTTGCTTCCCAAAACAATGAAGCGGTTTCCATGATACCAGTTTTATTTTCTGTCAGACCAAAGTACTACTAGACTAGTTTAGAGTACTATTTTTAGTTTGATTATTAAGAAATACTTGAGTAAAATAGTTGCATATGGAAGAATTACATAAATGTCTTTGCATTAACCTTTACAATTCCATAATTTATGCAGATTATTTTCTCTTTTGGCTGAGTTAATACCAAGAAACCAAAAGATGGCAAATTTGTTGATGTTGAGAGTTTGTTAAGTTAGGTAGTTAAAAATATATACATATTGGTAGTATCCATGAAGAATGGGAAAGGGATGAATTTGTTAATGTTTGGTAGTAAAATGGGGCTTCTGGTATGTATAATTTAGAAACCATCTCCTGTTGAACCAGACTAAATTTGAAATGTGATGAAGAGTGTCCAGTTCTGGTTCACTGTGAAGATGGAAAGACTTTTTCTTGGTTGTTCTCTAAACTCATTAATGTCCCTTCGGGCCTTCCAGACCCATCTGTTATGAAGTCAGATGGGAATTTGGAAATGGTGCCAGGGAGCAGGTTTGTTTGGAAGTGGAGGTGGAGACATTTGCAGGTATGTTTATATCCTGAAGAATGTGGACTGAAACAGAACATCTGGTAGGTAGGATTAGATGTGATTACACATTATAAACATAAGGACTCCTTTTGAGCTTTATTTATTTTTAATAACTTATTCCACTGACCTGGAAATTATCATCTGATATGCAGACAAATGACATATCAGGCCAAGACAACTTCCTCTTCTTATCAGAGAATGCAGAGGTATACCATAGTTTGGCTTAAAAGGACTCCTGTTGAAATTACATGAAAGGATAAAAGAATTCTACCCTACATGATGTTTTCTTGATGATGCTGTGTGTATGAAATTGATGGGTGGCCTTTTAAATCTGTTGTTAAAATGTGTATTTCAGACTACACTGACAACCACGCAGAGAGAACTGAGCCAACTGCAGGAGCTTAGCAATCATCAGAAGAAAAGGGCCACCGAGATCCTGAATCTGCTGTTGAAGGATTTGGGGGAGATAGGAGGAATCATTGGTACCAACGACGTGAAGACTGTAAGCCAGCCCTTCTCTTATCCTCGCTACCTTCTCTTGTAACGGCACGATTCTGAGCAAGCGGAGTCTGTGTTTGTTCTCCTGAGTATCCAGTGCTTAGCACGGTGTCTTGCATCTGCTGTGTGCTTGATCATATTTGAATGACTGAATGAAAGGCTGATTGAATGACTAAGTAGGAAATGTCCTCTGATCTTGGTTGGCCTTCTCTGAGTTGGTTTAGTCCTCAGAATTATATGCCAGTGTCACAGAGCTTTGGGATTGGATAGATTAAACAAAAGTTCTATTCAGAAATGTTTCTCCTTTTTTTTTTAAGTTATCTATTTATTTTTGGCTATACTGGGTCTTTTTTGCCATGCATGGGTTTTCTCTAGTTGCAGTGAGCAGGGGTTACTTTCTGGTTGCAGACTCTAGGTGCATGGTCTTCAGGAGTTGTGGCCCACAGGCTTAGCTGCCCTGCAGCATGTGGGATCTTCCCAGATCAGGATTGAACACGTGTTCCCTGAATTGCAAAGTGGTCTCAACCACTGGACCACCAAGGAAGCCCTCTCCTTTTCTATGAAAATACAACAGAATGAAGGTCCCCAATCAATCAGTATGAATTAGGAAAGCTTTCAGCTAGAAATGAGGATTCTAATTGTGGCTTAATAAAATAAAGCCATGTTTATTATTCACAGTATAAGAAGTATAGAATCTTGTTATTCAGGTTGTGATCTGCATCACCCGGGAACTTGTTCTAACTAGAGACTCTCAGGCCCACCTCAGACCTACTGAATTAGAAGCTGCATTTTAACAAGAGTTCCCAGGTCATTCCTATGCTTCTTGAAGTTTTAGAAGTAACTTTTGGTGCAGGATCTCAACAATGTCAAGGAGCCAGGTCTTTATTTTCTTTGTTTTCCTCAGCCTATGACCTTTTCACATCTGTAGATTTTTGTCTCTTGGTAGCAAGATAGCTTCTGTAGCACCAATCATCATGTCTGAGGCAGGACGGGCTGTAAAGCAAGACAACTTTCATCCAGGAGAGAACTATATCCCAGAAATCCCCAAAAGGCATCCCTTATACTTTATAGAGGCCAGAATTGGGTCACATGGTCACCCCAAGCTGCAAGGGAAGCTGGGAAAGCAAAGAGAAACAGTTTTACTACAGTGGGCTTAAACCAACCATGAGTAACCCCTGGGGTGGTATACATTGGTGCCATCTATAGCAAGGTTATAAGGGACATGGCATAAAGTTGTCTATGAGTTTAGGAATACAGGGAAACAAGAATAAATACTGCTGTCAATCAAGAACAATTTGCCACAAAATAGACAGGACATTGGAAAAATAAGAGCGACATCAAACAAAATAGCTCTCTTGAGGTATAATTGACATAAAATAAGCTGCATGTAGTTATTTATTTGGCTGTGGTAGGTCTTAGTTGCCGCAGGCAGGATCTCAGTTTTGGCATGCAGGGTCTCGTTCCCAACCTGGGCCCCCTGCATTGAGCGTGTGGAGTCTTACCTACTGGGCTACCAGGGAAGTCCCAGCTGCACATAGAGTATACAGTTTGAGAAGTTTTGACATATGTGTACATTCATGATAATGAGCATGCCTGCCACCTTCAAAAGTATGTGGGGCCATTTCTGGTCTCTCTAGTCTATTTCAGTGATCTAATCTTTATACCAGTACTGTAGTATTTAGATTATTGTTGTTGTTGTTCAGTTAATTACTGTAGGTTTATATGAACTCAAGACCTTCTGTGGAGTAGCTGTGATAAACATGTGTGGATTTTATCAAGCCAGGGAATAGTGTTATAGTATTAAACTTCTACCTCAAAAACTTCTACCTCTTAAAACCAAATTCATGGAGTTTAGCCTGTTAGCCTTAAAAGGCCGAATTTTACTTCAGTCTGCTTTGGAGGAACACTCAGGTTTTGAGTTGGGATTGTTAAATACTAGACAGGCCTCCCCAAATTACTTTGGTTTATGGACATTTCTGGGAACCATTGAAAGCTCTTCTTAGGTGGTAAAACAGATCGAGGTATCGAGCATATGACCTCTTGTAAACCCAATCGTTCTTTCATAGAACCTCTATTGTAACTGAATAGTTCATGAATCTTTGCAAACGAATCTAATTTTAGCATAGAATTCTCCGGTACTATAAGATTAACCCTATTAAGTTCCAGTTCGGTGATTTTATATTTGAGGATTTATTTTTAGACGCATATGTTGATGTTGAGCTATAAACTTCTGAGGTTGAGGTGATTAAATGGTCCTTGCAATATGAAGGTGCAGTTGATTTATGGGAACTTGGCGCCTGCTGCTGATAATGATAAAGGAAGATATTTTTATGCCAAGTTCTAAAATAGAGCTGATGAAAAATGCTAATGAAATCAAGGAGTGTCTGGGTGCTTTGGAATTAAAAAAAAAAAGAGTCCTTACCTTTGGGAATATGAAGTATGATTGAGATTATTTTTAAGTACTTTGAATATTTTTAAGATATTTTTGAATTCCAGACATTGGATGCCCTAGTTAATTTCATTGATAGCTAGTTAATTTCATTGATAACTCTCACTTAGATAGCATCATATTCTTAATCATTCTGCTTTTTTCCTTACAATTATGATTTAGTTAGTAATTGTAAGGAAAAAATTCATCATGGCAATGAGCATTAAAGAGGAGTAATTATGTGACTTTGGGCAAGTTACTTTATTTATCTGGATTTCATATTCCTAATTTATAAAATGATGAGATGAGTCCAGATTATCTTGAAGATGGTCAGCCCAGGAATTGCATGAGTTATGCATATATTTCTTAGATCTATCACTGTGGGTACAGATACTTTTCTTATTTGCGATGAGTATTCAGTTGATATAATTCTTTTGATCTAAAAAATGAGATCCAGGAAATGTTTTTTGGTGATCTTGTGTTTTTATTCCTAAAAATCCTACTCAGCCCCCATGGTGGTGTTGTGGGGAGAGAGGGAAAGATGGCTGCTTGAGTCTTTCTCAGCCCTCAGTTCTAGAATACAGCAGGCCTGAACAGCAAAGAAACAGAAGAACTCATATTTCTCCAGCTCAGTCATGTCTGGGGGCATTTTCAGAGTCCAGGCAATACTTAAGTCAACAAAACGAGATGAGAGCATCAAATGACGAGATGAGCCTGGTGTTGACTTTATCCAGGTTTATTAGTGAGCCTCTTCTTTTCATGTTCCAATGTCACCGGTCTTTCTTTAAGGCAGAGATTTCTAGATTTCTAGCCACAAGCAGAATAACAAGTTGAGGTTGAATAAACGAAGTGGATTGGATTAGCTGCCGAGTTTTCCTCCAACCTCAGGTCTAGCTGAGGTGGAGGTGAAGAAGTTCAAGCAGGTGACAGAGACCCCGGGCCCACCTCCACGAGGGACCTGGCTGTGGCTGGACCAGAGATGCAGATAAAAGTGTTCTGGATCCTGGGCCTGAAGTCAGCCTTCATCACTGATAGCTCCTGTCTCATCAACTTCTTCAGCACAGCCTGGGCTCTGCTAGGGCTAGGGTGTGAGTTCCAGTCCCCACAGAATGGTGGCTGGGCTCCTCACCTCCAGGAGGGCTTGCTTCTTCATTCCCCTCCTGCTCCTCAACCTCCTGGAAGCAACTCTATCATACCTTGGCTCTGTGCTGCACTTGTGAATGAAACTGACATTTCTAGACGCCTTTTTAATAAGGATGTTTTCAAGTTCCGTTATGACTGCAGGGCCTCGGTGGCTCAAGCAGTAAAGGATCTCCCTGCAATGCAGGAGACACAGGAGACGGGGGTTCGGTCCCTGAGTTGGGAAGATCCTCTGGAGAAGGAAATTGCAACCCACTGCTGTATTCTTGCCTGAAGAATCCCATGGACAGAGGAGTCAGACTGGCTGCAGTCCATGAGGTCACAAAAGAGCTGGACACAACTGAGTAACTAAACAGCAACAACAGATGACTTTTTAGGGCTTAGAATGTGAACAGTCACTTCCCTTACCTCTTACTTGGCCTAGAAATGGCACCTCGGATGACTGCTGTATGCTCTAGAGACGTGGGAGGGGGTGATTCCAGTACAGGCAAGATGGAAGGGGAGGCAGTCTCTTTTGAATTAGTCATCCACACTGGGCCTCATAGTCTAGTACATACGTTTCAGTCACTGTCAGACCCAGAGCAGAGTTACTAAATAATCCTACAGCAGCAAACTCTGATTCTTCTTTTTAAAATAACAGTATACTGGAATTACTGAAAACTCCGAACTTACATGACTATATACATGAGCTTGTAAGTGGTAAGAAACCTTGCGGTTAATATTTGTTTGGAGTACTGTTTTTTTTTTTTTTTTTTTTCCCATTAGGGAAAAAAATTAAAAATCTAATGATTCAAAATCTCCTTTTTGACCTCCTGGAATAAGTATAGGCTTCAGAAGTTATGGTTCTGGTTTGAGGGAAGAAATACCCAGTTCTAACTTTGAAGAATGCCCATTATAGTTTTTTTTTTTTCTACTCATCTCCAATTCAGATGTCACCTGGGCGTAGAACACAATGTGCCCTCAGCTATAGAATGTCTTAGAGAGTACTTGTTTGTTCCCTTCCCACGACACCCTAACTCGGTTCAGCCATGTTCTCCCCCCAGGAGCTGGTACAGGTTGTGAATTCCACACAAAAGAGATGGATGTCCCCTTACCTTTGTACAGAGAAACAATACGCAGGGTACACTTGGTCAGGCTAAAGAATGAATCCGTACCATGTTGGACTGATCACCAAGACAGAAGGATAAAACTGAATTTAAAGGTTGTGGGGTTTTCTCATCTGTTATCTCCATGATACTGGATTATGAAAGGAGTGTAATGAGTGGCATTGGTAGGCAAATTGCTGGCAGTCAGAAACGTAACTGATTAGTAAGAACCTCTGTTAAAGTAAGGGGCTTCCCTGGGGGCTTAGCTGGTAAAGAATCCGCCTGCAATGCAGGAGACCTGGGTTTGATTCCTGGGTTGGGAAGATCCCCTGGAGAAGGGAATGGCTACCCACTCCAGTATTCTGGCCTGGAAAATTCTGTGGACTGTATTGTCCATGGGATCGCAGAGAGTTGGACATGACTGAGCGACTTTCACTTTCACTTCTGTTCAAGTAAGATGGAGTCAGATGTTGATACTTGTGGATTTTCTTGCTGTGAACCTGGGCTCTGAATTGTGTTGATTGACCCTGAGACATTTAACAACATTGTCGGGGAATTTTTAGGGGAAGGTTGACACCAGATTACAGGCACTCAGCTCTGTCCAGTGTACTTTTTACCTGCTGCCAATTTTCAGGGTTGATGGACCACTCCGTGTTCCTAGCTCTTAAATGTTTACTGAAAAAAATTGTCATACAATGAGTTAATGACAACAATAACGACAAAAGTGGGCAGATGGAGTGTATTGTGAAACATCAAAAAACAGAGTTTGAATGACTGTCTTAGAATAACTGAAGCCTCTGTTCATGGGATGGGTACTGGAGAGGGCGCTTGTTTTCTCCTGAGGTGCTCGGATGCCCTCTGGTGGTTAAACAAAAATATTTGCAGTTACTTTGCTCCTCAAGGCCTCTCTGCCGTCTCAGCAAATGGGCTGTATCTTGCTGCATTATTTGTATCCTGTAGAGCTCTGAAAATTAGACAACAAATATGAGATGGTGCAAGGATTCTGGTTGTCAGAATCTCTTCTTCTAAAGGTGAATTTAGACTGTTATTCTCAGGTGATCTTAACTAAGCGAGATTGCTGTGTGCTTGGAAGAGGCAGGCATGTAGGGGCAAGGAAACATTGGTCGTAATAAGAAGTTATGCAGGAAAACTTTCATCCAGAGGTATTTCTGGTGATAGCACGTTCTTGTTCATTAGATTCTTTAATTGAGAACTATATAGAAAATCCTCTGTATTTCAGCCTTTGCTTATAGAAACATGTTCAAGTTCTTAGACTGCTTGTTTCTCTGGATAGCAGACTGTAGAGAGCATAATTGAAGTTTTGAATGATTTCTTTTGGGACTCAGGATCACCTTTAGGAACACTGGGTTTTGCTGCCCTTCCAGAAAAGTAAGGAACACCTCTTCAGAGTTATCTCTTTTTAAAATTTCAATATCTTTTTCTACTGATATCTCCTCTTTCATTCTAGAAAAGCAATTGCAATGAAAAACCTGGTTAATTGAAGATTATGTTAGTTGAGGTGTTTTATTGGAAGTTTTATCCAAGGTTTCCGAGAACTTGGGGTTGAACCTATAGTTCGACTTGTGGTTCTCAGCTTGTGGTCCTGCGATTAGGGATTCCTAACCCAGAAATCCCCAGACATCCCCATGGACGGGTTTCAGGGCCCTGTGAACCTCTGGCGATCGTGGGCGTCATTGAGTGGTCCCTGCCTGTGCTCAGTTGGCAGATGTGAATGGAGTCATTGAAGAAGAATTCACCATGGCCCGGCTGTACATCAGCAAGATGAAGTCGGAGGTCAAGTCTCTGGTGAACCGCAGCAAACAGCTCGAGAGCGCCCAGATGGACTCCAACAGGAAGATGAATGCCAGCGAGCGGGAGCTGGCAGCATGCCAGCTGCTCATCTCCCAGGTAGGCCACCCCTTTGTTCCTCACGTCACACGCTTGTGCACTGGAAATCTGTTTCCTCCACGCGCTTACTGAGGCTGATGGTGCCTAATAGGGACAACTGATGGACTTGTCCATGACCTCCCAGGCAGCGACCGGCCAGGCTTATTCTTAAGGCTAGGTTTAGCTGTACAAATTACATGAATTACCTCCGGTCTTTTTTTTAAAGGATGTGTCTACATATCTTTATCTAGCTATTTATAAATAAGTAGATAGGTAGGCAGGATAGATAGTGATGTCTAATGAATGGAAAAGATTCAGTTCAATTCAGTGGCTCAGTCGTATCTGACTCTTTGCTACCCCATGGACTGCTGCATGCCAGGCTTCCCTGGAAAAGTGGAAAAGATTGGGTGGCATCTAAAACACCTCTCAGCTAAGGCAGCATTCTTTGATCTTTTAATCTCTACGACAGATCCAGTTTAATATGGGACAACAGAAACCACCACCACTACCGCTACTACTATTACTAGTAGCAGTAGCAGGAAACATTTTACTGAGTGCTTTCAGTGTACTATATACTGTGTTAAGCACTTTACACGCATTCTCTCACTTGATCTTTAGAAAAATTCTGATAGGCAGGTGTTATGATTGTCCTTGCTTTTTAGATAAGGAGAATGAGACTTGAAAGATTAAATATCCAGACTCACATAGCCAGTGAAAGGCAGAGCTGGAACTCAAACTTTTGTGTGGGAACTCAAAGCCTTGAAGGGATTTTCAAGCCCCAGTGATAAGGTACTCTTCTGTCCGTTAGAAAGCATTTTCATTTTAGCATGGTGGTTTCAGAAAACAGCAGCCTCGTTTCTGGTCTGCCACTGTACCTGAGGCTGGTGTTTGGGTTTGCGGCTTCTGTGAGTGGTCGAGAGTGTACTGCTCACTGCCTCAGCCCAGGCATTAAAATAGCTAAAGTTATTTGGGGAGAGCAGGTACCAGCATGTAATGGCACATCTGACAGTGCTGAGAAGCAGACGAAAGCATACTTCATCCGGTATGCTTTTAAACATAGGAATGTGTCTTCATACAACCATCTCCAGCCTCATCTCCTACTGTAATCATCTAAGAGATGCAAATTAAAGCATCAAGTTTCCATTTTATAAATAACATAGTAAGCAAAGAAGTGTAAGAGATCGGTGCTAGTGTGTAATACTGAAATTTATATACGTTGTTGAGAAAAGTATAATTTGGTCAGTCCCTTTGGAAAGCACCTTGGGAATCAAAACCCATAAAAGTGTTAAGTATACTTTGGCCAGTAACTCCACTTATAGCATTTTTCATTGTTAATGAAAGTGAAAATTTTTCATTTCATATGGTATTATCATTCCCTGATTTAAAATATTAGCACTTACATGGAAGATGTTGATTGAAGTATTACTTTCATTTTAATAAAATAAAATAGGCAACTATTTATTGAGAGACTAATAACATAAAGTTACATGGAAGGATATTATGCAGCTCTTACCAAAAATGTATGAAACCTAGTCATTTGGAAAGTATAATTATATAAAGTTAAATAAAAATGGAAATGCCAAGTGACAGATCTATGCTATACCTTGCAACTTGGTAAAATATGCATTTGTATAGATAAGACCAGGAATATAGAGGGAAAATACCTGATAGCGTGGTTTATGGGTGACATTTCTACTACTTTTTCTGGATTTGCTGGACTCTTTGGCATTTTTATAATTTATGAAAATTGAGAAGAAAAACGATAAACATTAGGGCATAGTACACTTCAGGTCTGATTTCCAGGTCACCTGTTACTCTGAGAGCATGTGCTTCTGAAGCACTCTCTTCCTAACATTTGAAGGCCAACGCAAGTGCACAGACAGAGGCCCCGCGGCCCAAAGCCCACTATCTTTCCTTCCATCTGGACACATCAGCCTCCCTGTCCAAGTCAGGCCCCTTCGCGTGTTCTGTGAGCTGATGGAGCTGTGAAACTGCGTCAGCTGTAATCTATGTAAGTGGGTGATGGAAGCTGCATTGCTGCTCCTGGAGGTGACCTTAGGGTCACTAGAGTAAGGAGTTTCTAGTTTTCCAGACTCACTGTGATCTAGAAGAGGATGTGGGTTCCGGGTGGGCACGCTCCCTTGGCATAGAACTTTGCTCGGTAGTCTGGGGTACAGCCAGAGGACTGCCCAAGTAGGGTGCTCTAAAGTGTCAGGCCCAGGACTGGGGCCCCAGTTGCCCAGATCTTCAGAGTGACACACACTCCGGGTGTATGAGATTGGAGTCAAGAATATTAGGATGGTTTGGGGTTAAAGAATAACCGTGTTGGTTAGACAGTGCTTTCTGCATTAGCAGCAAATACAGTTTTCCCTTAGGTGCTATTTTGTACTCTGTCACAATTTACACAAAACCAAAGATTTAGTCATTATTACCTGGGGTTCAAAAGTAAGAAAAACTGTGTTTCTTTATTTTCTGACGTGATCTAAGGAGCCTGACAAAATATTTCCAGCTAAAATGCTATTATCTCCTTTGTTTATACTCATCCTTGTCACCAAAAGCTATGCTTATAAAATACCTGCTCCAGCATAGTCCCATTTCCCAGAGGTTATTTCATTACATTCGAGCTCCATCTCCAGGGTCCTCCTGGCTAAGTGTGATCCATGTAGATACGGGGGAGGAGGCGTCTGCATATTTCCATCTGCCTCGAGGTGACTGCTGTTCCTGTTCAGTTACAAGCTCTCATTCATTCATTCATTCCTTCACTCCATTATTATCTATTAACTATGCTTTCATGGAGCTAACAAGTAGAAAAAAAAAAAGATGAATCAATAGATGTTAGGTGCTGTAAGAAAATGTTGGGGCCCAAGTTAGAAGGATCCAGCCAGGCCCATGTCTGGCAGGGTGTTGGGGAGAGCTTCCTTGGGAGAGGAAAATGGAAACGCAAAGTCTCTGAAATAGGAATTGTTGTGCTTGAAAGGCAGAAAGTGTAAAGACATAATACTTGAGTTCCAAAGAAGAAATCCAAAGGTACAGGTTCAAAAAATGAAGCCTGCAGCCGTGACACTTTTCCAACCCCTTTCTTTCCAGCAGACTCTGTTTTTTACAAAGAGGAAAACCAGCTTGGGCTTTGGTATTTTAGTTTAGTAGATGTTAAGGAAGGGCATGGTAAGGAAGGCCGTGAGCAGGGGAATGAGGCAGAGAAGCACATGGGAAAAAGAGGACTGTCTTAGTCTGTGATCCCAGATCCCAAGCCTCGGGCAGAGTAGGCACTTGGCTGTTGGGACTCAAACAGAGGAGTCAAGAACTCCTCCGCTGTTGCGTTTTCCTGTTGGACGGTCCTGGGCAAGCCAGGGTAATCACTTGCTAGTCACTCACAGCCGCCTTTGTGTTTGCTTGTTTCAAGCACGAAGCCAAGATCAAATCCCTGACTGACTACATGCAGAACATGGAACAGAAGCGGAGACAGCTTGAAGAGTCCCAGGACTCGCTCAGTGAAGAGCTGGCCAAGCTCCGAGCCCAAGGTGAGCAGTCGGCCACTTTGCTGGTGTCCAGCGGTTAGCCTGAATCAGACACGCTGTAGTTGGCTGGACTCTTGATGTTTAATTTTGCTCAGTTAAAGCATTTGTATGTCTACTGAAAACAGTGGTGTAATTGGAGTGGGGTAGGGGGTAGAGAACCATCTAGAGGACTGCCCCCACCCCATATCTGCCTGTCTTTGCATTTTCCCTGAGTCCACCCTGCTGCCCAAGTCGGAATCCTCTCCCTTCTTCACTTCCTGTCACCAAGTCCTGTACATTCAGCTGGCCAGATGCTTCTCTGGTTCTGTTTATCTCCAGCTTCATTGTCACTAATTAAGAATTATGGCTCCGTTCATTGACCGAGAGGCTAAACGCTAGCATGTTCAAGGCTGACCACTGCGCTGTATCCCAAGGGAGGATTCCAAAATCAAGTCCTACCTTGTGTCAGGCCCCAGACCTCTGACTTTTCCATGCTGTCCCGTTGCTCTAAATATCAAGTCTGAACTTGCAGCCATGGTTCCCCTGCATCTTGCATCCTTTGAGCAAACTCTGCCTTTTCCAGGCAGTCTCCTGATCCCTTTGTGAAAGAATGTGCTCAGCACAGAGAAAGCACTCAATAAATATGAATAAATAGAAGAGATTCAAAGAGAAATGACTGGAAATGTAGAAACCAGGACAGGATTAATGATGTATGTGTTGTGGTGAAACGGGAGCACACAGATCTTATGAGTTGCAAAGAAAACTGGTAAAATCCCTTTGGGAAGCATTTTGAAAATACATATTAATCATTCTAACACTTTTCATACCTTTTGCTCCTCAAATCTCAAATATTCGTTGCAGAATTCTCGAGAATTCATTGCTTATAAATTAGTGGAAAAAAAAGAAATCACCTAAATGTCCAACAGTTAAATGAACTATGGTATGTGATTTAAAAGAATAGGTTTTTTTTTTTTCATCTTGGAGATGAAATACATGAAGACCAAGCAACAGTGTTTACAGTGCATTAGATTAAATATCATAATATATAATTTTATCTTTACTGTGGTTATAACATTTAAAAATCAATGGATACTTATATTTGAAGGCCTATAAAATTAATATTTGAAGGGAACATGGTTTTAGTAGGGTAACAGGATTGGTGACAATGTTATCCTTTTTTATTTATTGTTGTATTGTCTATTTGCTCAGTAAATACATTTTGCTTCAAATGACAACTTAAATTAACAAAAGAGAACACACCCACCCCCGCTATGACTGTGTAAGGTTTTCTTTATGAGATAAGGGATGTTGGGAATAGAATGCTCTACCCAAAAGTTGACATGGAAAAGAAGCTTTCCCTCTGGTCAGTGGCTTCTGCAGTGGTGCCACTGAGTGGAAATAAAATCAAAGCGCTGATGTCCACTAAAAAAGATGCATGATGTGAAAGTTTCGAGTTAAGTTTTATTTGGGGGCAAAATGAGGACTGCAGCCCAGCAGATAGCACCTCAGATAGCTCTGAGAAAGTGCTCCAAGGAGGTAGTGTGGGAAGGTCAATATATATGATTTTGGTGAAGGGGGAGTTCACACCATCAGGCACTTATCTTACATAGGGTTTTCTGCTAGCCATGAGGAGCTAAATTTCACCGTCAAGAGATTTAGTGCTTTTCTAGATATGAGGAGATGCACAGATTGGGATTCATGAAATCAGTTCCTGAAAATATCTAAAGACCTGTTCCACTAGTTTCCCTGGAGCACAAGATGCCTCATTTCTCCACCCTGAGCTCCCTTCAGGGCGTGTCGAAGGTCAACAGCTGCAGCAACACAGAGTTCAGTCTCCGCAGAGGCAGATGGCAAATGCCCTTGGCAAGTGCCGGTTTGTAGTTGACACTGAAATAAAGTGAAACAGAATGGAGAGAATACTTAATGACTTGAGTGTCACTGTCGGAAACCCTTTTGGTCCCTCCACCTGAGGCTGCCCGTGGTCCGTGGGGCTCAGCGAGACCCCTGACCCAGAGGAGGGTAGGGCTGATGCCCCCTCCCCAGAGGCGTGTCCCATAGCACTGTGCCCCCAGCACAGCGTGGGCTTCCTGCTTAGTCTGGAGAGAGTTATTTTATGTTTCTGTTTTCTTTGTGCTTGTCCCTAGATTATTTTCCTGCTCCAGATTCTTAGAGAATACCCATGGGAGGTAAATTAGCTCTTTCCGAAACTCTAATATTGGCAGGAATCCAAATACCACTAATATTTGCAGAGAGCATTGTCAGTGACCATGCACATTTATGCACACTGGCAGGAGTGGCTCACCAGGCCTGGTGGGGAGCAGTCCTCTGAGGGCATGGAGTGGCAGCCCCGTCAGGTCCAGCATGACCGCTCCAGGTTCACATGTCCCCTCTAATCGCCATTCTCCCTGGAGTACTTCCACAGTCTCCCTGGAGAGATCAGCCTTGATTTAACAAGCTGGAAGTCCTGAGGTGTGGAGGGTATATGAGAGTGACATTCAAGAAGTCCTCCTTTTATTCCATGGTGGTAACTTGGTGAGATAAGCTGATGTTTCACTATATTCCTTTCTGTTGTGTTTTTTTTTAATTTTTACTTTTGGATGGGAATCCTGCCGTTTAAATCTTTTACATCATCCTTTAAAATTCAAAACAGAAAAAATGCACGAAGTCAGCTTCCAGGATAAGGAAAAGGAGCATCTGACCCGGCTTCAGGATGCTGAGGAAATGAAGGTGTGTATGCAGCGGAGCCCCACACACCCTGGGACTGGATTTTCTTCATCTGGGAAAATCTAGTTCCTTTCCGAGATGTGTGAGGTGAGGTAGGAAGGAGGGGGGCGGGACTGGGGCTGGGCATCAGAGCTGCTCTCAGAGGGCGGCCGGACTTAGAAGTGAGATGGACATGCAGGTGTCCAAGCCCGCTGAGATATCTGCAGACAATAGTTACGTTGCATCAGTACATTTCTCTTCCCGCTCACGAGCAGGAGGGAGACAGTGCACCTGCCAGTAGCCGTGCTGGCTGCTCGTCACAGCCTCTGCAGAAACGGTCACCCCTCTTTTGAATGGAAGGAAGCACCTCCCCTCTATCTTTTAAAGAAATACCCCCAATTTGAATTTACATCTCAAACACAGGGGTCTTTATTTTGGTCATATTTTAAACAGAAATGGAAATGTGGGGAAGAAGATTGGGAAATAGGGGTTTTAGGTGGATAAATGAAATAGGAGAAGATATAGAACTTTTGATTATGTGTGTGTGTGCATGCATGCACACGCTTAGTTCCTCAGTCATGTCCAACTCTTTGCGACCCCATGGACTATAGCCTGCCAGGCAGGCTCCTCTGCCCATGGGATTTTCCAGGCAAGAATACTGGAGTGGGTTGCCATTGCCTTCTCCAGGGGATCTTTCCGACCCAGGGATTGATCCCTCGTTTCTTGTGTCTCCTCCATGGGCAGGTGCACTCTTTACCACTAGAGCCACCTGGAATAGTTTTAGACAAACCCCACGCTCCTCTGGGTGTGAGTCCCATAGTTAAAGTGATGCCATGCATGACACTGTTCAGCCAACAAGCCTGCCTCACCTGGTTGGGCCTCTCCTGGGTTCACGTCACTTTGGTGGAAAGGTCTGCTTGGAGCATCATCATAAATCCCTGCAGTGGACAGGGCTGGGAGATTATTGACATTTTACTGGTGGGGAAGTACAGCCCCGAGAGGTGCCATGGCCTGAGGTCAACCAGGTAGTAAGAGGTCAGTGACCTCAGGGTGACCTGGCGAGAGAAGCTATGTGGCTTAGGTGAGCTATGGAAAGTCAGAGGCAAACCCTTTCCTCATGAAATGTGGTCATTTGCCCATGGGAACTACTCAGTTTTCTAACAGATCCTTGGATATGGTTGTGCCTATAAAGCAGGGTAGGTCCTGGGCCCTGGTGTGGGGATCCGACAGCTGAGGGAGGTGGGATAGGAGACAGCGCCCCAGTCTTGGCACAGCGCGGGCCGAGAGCCAACAGCGGCTGACACATTTCCCTTGGCCTGGGCTGCAGAAGGCACTGGAGCAGCAGATGGAGAGTCACCGGGAAGCTCATCAGAAGCAGCTGTCCAGACTCCGGGATGAAATCGAGGAGAAGCAGAAAATCATCGATGAGATTCGGGAGTGAGTTGCCCCGGGGGACTTGCAGGGCATGGGGGCGGGCACAGGCCCTGTGCCAGCCTAGAGGGACGTAGCGTCTGGCCCAGGTCTCTGTTCTTCCTGCCCTGTGGGTCCTGGGCTCCGCCCTGGTGTCACAGGGAGCTGGGTTGTGATGCTTCTGAGGTCTGTTCCCCAGGCCCCATCTGTAGTCCAACCTCTGGGGGCTCTGGTGGGCAGGTAGCAGGTTGGCCCAGCTGCCCTGCCTGGTGCCCTGCAGAGCAGGACACATTGGTGACTCACGTGGACAGACATGTGCCCCTGTGGGTGGGGATGCGTTCCTATGAGAGTGTGAAAAAGCCTGCTGGGTTAATAAATGCTCCAGAGGAGACAGTCGGCTCCTGCTGCCTCCTGGCCCAACACGTACCCGCGTCCGCACATCTTGGAGCCACCTGGTCACACACGTGGGCTCTTAGGGACCCACACTGTTGGGTGCCTGTCTGTGCTCGAGGATGTCATTGCAGCTGGGCTCCAGTGACACCTTCTCAAGGCCATTCTTCTGTTGCAGCTGCTGCTGAACGGCCCCCCTGCTCATTAATGACCCCTCCCCGCTCCTCTCACCTTCCCACATCATCAACACAAGTCCCCAGGCTGGGAGGCACCTTTAGGCTCCTCTCCTGAGGATTCTTAACATTTTTGCACAGTGAGTGCCCTTGCAGAACAATGTGTTTACATGTCCCAAATAACAGAGGAAAACAAGACCAGTTATATTGAAATATATTGAAATACAGTTCATTCCACGCCCCCATGTCCCCCACCCCACTCTAGACTAAAGGTTCTCTCCTTTCTGTTTCTATAGATGAAGAAATAAGATTTCTATACAGAATCAAAGCTAAATGATTTCCTTAAGGTCATACTGTTAAATAGGAATCAAACTGGAGTTGGAGTTATTCTCCAGACTACTGATCCAAATCTCTTTGCTTGTACCGCATATTTGCATTTTTAAAGCAAAAGTGTAAATGATGCCATGGGTAGGCTCTGTGCACAGTCTACCTAGGAAAGCCCTTAGCATCGTCTCTCCCCTTTGGGGCCACCCCATGCTCCCTTTCAGGTTGTGCTTTCGCCTTTAGGCATGGCTTTTGTTTGTTATTCTGATGAATCACCCACGAATCATTCAACTGGGAGGAGTGGGAAGGGAGGGAATGGAGGTGAGAGAGATGGAGGGTCTCTGAATGAGTTGACAGGTGGGGGGAGTTTCCTTGGCCTGTGCCTTTCATCTGGCCTCTGGGTTTTCCTTCAGATAGTGTGTAAGCTATTCAGTATGGTCAGGTGGGCATGGGAATACAAAAGGTTTTATGAGGACAGCACGTGTGCTAAATCGTGTCCAACTCTTTGAAACCCTATGGACTGTGGCCTACCAGGCTCCTCTGTCCATGGGATTCTTCAGGCAAGAATACTGGAGTGGGTTGCCGTGCCCTCCTCCAGGAGATCTCCCTGACCTAGGGATCAAGCCTGCGCCTCTTATATCTCCTGCGCCTCTTATATGTCCTGCATTGGCAGGTGGATTCTTTACCAGTAGCACTACCTGGCAAGGACTGGGGTACATAAAATGACCCAGTGCTCCCATCCGGGTGGTGAGTTTCTTTTTTGTAGCAGCCCAGACTTTCTTTGTGTTTCCTCTCTCTGACCACTGCCCCCGCTTCCCCCTCCTCCCTGACCCGAAGACCTCACAGAGCAGAATGGTCCCTATGTCAGCCAGGGAGTTGGACTTGGGAGATGTTTTCAGAACATGGGACCGGAGAGGAAGGGAAGGTCAGAGTGGCCAGATAAGGTTCCAGGAGTGCATGTGTACCATCTGTGGGGCAGAAAAAGAATTCTTACTGGACTCACTCTTCCTGTTTTAAAATATTGGCCCCTTTCCCATCTCTTTTTTTCCCTTCCAGAGCTCTTGCATAAGCCAGCTATAAATACATTCTTAAAGCCTTATGTTTCATGCCTCTTAGATGTTCCCAGAAATTAGTTTTCACTCGGGCAGGGAGGAAGCTGTGAGGTTGTTCTCTGATCTCTCAGAGTCCTCCAGAATTGCTGCCTTTATTGCACAGAGCTAATGGGCTTAGAACAGAATCTTGTCTTCAGTTGCATGACTCAGAATCTCAGGGTGGTGTGGAATGAGTTGCTGTTTCCTCTCATTTCAGTTTGAATCAGAAACTGCAACTAGAACAGGAGAAGCTCAGTTCTGATTATAACAAGCTGAAAATAGAGGACCAAGAGAGAGAAATGAAACTGGAAAAGCTCTTGTGAGTACGCTTTAAATATTTCCTCTGTTTTCTCTCATCCCCATGAAATCTCCACCAGTCCACACTGGTGATTCAGGTACCAAGATATTCAGGTTAGGTCGGGCAAATTTAAAAACAGACCCTGAGTTGGTGAGTTGGTTTGTTTTGTTGATTTATCTGCAGATGCATGGTGTCTGTGAGAATCTCTGATGCCCCTTTGGTGGTTCATGGTTCCTTTCTGTTTTTCAGATTGCTCAATGATAAAAGGGAGCAAGCCAGAGAGGACCTCAAAGGGCTGGAGGAGACAGTGGTATGTTGATGTGTTTCCCAACTCATTTTAGTCTCAAAGACCAGATTCATTTATGATCTTTTGAATTTGTTTCTTCTAAAATTTTATCTGTGCATGCCTTTCTTGAGTATCATTTTAAACAGAAAACTTCGTATGGAAACATGAGAGCTGTAGAATTTATTCCCCAGGTCTTGACACAGTGACTAACCATCCAGCCATCCTTAGGAGTGTAACCCTGGAGTCCTGATGAGTTTTAAACTCAAATCAATGTCTGCAGTTTTGCCACATCTGCACATTGTGCTTACTTCCGTTCAACACTCAGTGGATATTTGTTGAGCACCTGCTAAGGACTGTTCTTTTAGGTGCTTGGGTTGCATCAGTACACAACAGGGAGAAGAGGGTGGCCCTTGTGAAGCTGTCCTTCACTTGGGAAAGACAGACAGAGAACAATAAGGAAGTAGGTCGTGGTCTCCATTAGGTGGTTATAGAAGGGGCACAGGATACTGGCTGGGGGAGGCCCCCCTGGAAAGTAACATTTGAGCAGGAACTTAAATAGGAAAATGAAGGAGCTGTGGGGATATCTGGAGGAGGAGCCTGTGCCAAGGCCCTGAGGTCAGCCCACGACCCGCATTTGGGGAACAGCAGGGAGATTAGTCTGTCTGTGGCCAAGAGGAGAGGCGGGGTAGGAGGTGGGCACAGAGAGGTCGAGACAGAAGGGGAGCCAGGCCAGATTCGTCCTTGAGACCTGCAGGGTTTGTGGCGGAGGAGCGGCAGGTCCACTCCCCTTTGGAAGAAGGGCTCACCGTGTGATAGCCTGGTTGCTCTGCTCTGCCCTACATCTGAATTCATTGGTTTGTCTCCTGGTCTGTTGCTGTTTTATTTGCCCTTGGGGATGGCTGCCTGATGTGAGGGCTGTCAGGAGCCCTTCAGAGTGCCGTACAGCCTGTGTTTGAAGACGGACGGACATCCCGATGTAGTCTCTAAATCTGGTGAAAACACATCCAGTCCTTGCACACGACGTGTTGTTTAGATACAGGCAAGCATACTGGTTCCATCCGTACGTCATGTGAACTATTGTGGGACTGAACCTGAGTCCAGGAATTCGGTGACCCCAGACTGGGAGCAGGTGGTTGATCAGGGCTGGACCTGAGGCTGTGCTTGGGCCCCTGGGTGAGAGTTGGCTACTCCTCAAGGCTGGATGGGGGCTCAAAGGGCACAGGCCGTTCAGGACAGAAGTAGAATGACCGTTGAGAGAAGCTGGGCCTCTTGAGCCTGGTGGAGAAGACAGTGGACAGAGCGGCTGGAGGGGAAACTGAAATGAAGCCATGAAGTTGCTTTATCTGTGTCTGTTTTCCTGGAGAAAGTGATACTCATAATCATAGATAGTTTATAACAATTCAGAAAAATACTGAATTAATAGGAACATTAACATGTTCCTATACTCCCACCAGCTGGAGGTCAATATTTCTGTATCTTTCTTTATGCTCATGCGCTCTCTCTCACAGTCTGTCACATAGCACACCTTTCACGCCCACACCCAGAAACTCACTGTTTACCTTGCTCCCTCTCACGGTCTCACCCACACGTGGGCACAATTGCGTGTTCTCTCTCACTCACCCGTCTTCACACACACTCACACCCGCAGGTCCCCACTCTCACGCCTCATGCCTGTATTCACCCGCTCGCAAGCTCTTACACACTCAGCACATCCCCGTCACACGCTGACACACACATGCACAGTCACCCGTGGCCATCCACACATTCTCACTGGCATACGCTCACTTCTGCTCACTCACACTCGCAGCCTCCCTCACGCCACTCACACTCACTCCACGTACTCTCTCTCCCAGACTCACAAGATTTCTCTCTTGTATACTTACTTGTGAGCATGTTATTTTGCTCTGTTGAGTACATTTCTTTTTTTCTCTTTTGTTTTTGGGTGTGTGTGTGTGCGTGCGCTCAGCTTGTGGAATCTTAGTTCCCTGACCAAGGATCGAACCTGTGCCCCCTGCAATGGAAGCGTGCTGTCCTAACCACTGGACCAGCAGGGAATTTGCTTGAATGTGTTTTTAACAACACATTTTCCTTACTCGCCTCCTCAGATACACTGGTTCTCCCTGCCACACCTACATGCCTACCCTTGCATCCATTCCCCACCCCCGCCCCCACACCACACAGACACTCAGACACTCAGTCCCTCACACGGGGACAGACTCACCAATACAGCCTCCCACGAGCGCTCGCTCTCCGTCCACATGCACGCACATACATCACACACACAAACACTGGGGCCCTGCAGTCTGTGCCAGGCTAGACGTGGGTGTCACTGCTTATCCTTCCATTACATCCTCCCACGCTGTCAGTGTTCCTCAGAGGTGGCTTGCTGTCTTTGGCTGACCTTTCCCGAGCCCTCCTCAGCTCAAGGCTGCTCTGCCTCCTGGAGTGTCTGGAAAAGGTCAGGGTGGGACCTGCCACTAGGGACCAAGGTCTGTAAAGCCCACTCCAGGGGCAACATTTGGAAAGGCCAGCCGGCCGGTGGGGACGTCTCTGGGACCCCAGGCAGCCCTCTGGCTTTAACAGGACACTTCGTGTGGGCTCTGGGGCTAGACCCCTCCTCCCTCTGCGTTGGTAAAGCTTGTGTCTCCATCGCTCCGATCCCACCCTCGCTGTGACAGGAAGCTGAGCCCTGATTTTACACGGAGAGCAGCACCCGTGTGGAGAGACCTGAAGGAAAGCAGTCAGGGTGGAGGAAGCAATAATGCACATGATGGAGGAAAATTCACGGCCCCAGGAAGCCAGATGGGAGTTGCCTAGGCATACATGTGTGGCTTATCAGCCATCTCCAAGCTCTGAACTGTCTGTGTTAAACTGTTTATAGAAGTTACCTAAAACCAAACAAGAAAGAGAGAAAGTTGCCAAGCTCAGGACTCTGGATTGTTTGGTGTTTGCCCCCGAAGAATCGCCTGGCCCTTTGACAGGCACTTAGGTCTTCTCTTCTTGTTTCCCTGTGGGGTGGTGGTGGTTTTCATGGAAAGTATGTTCTGTGATTATAGCTCAGTCATTAATCAACCACCTGAAGCAGGAAGGAGAGCTCACAGAGCAGAGGGCCAGGACTGAGCTCGGGGCCAGAGGCGCGGACCGCGTGGCCGTGTCACTGACAGCCTGGAGCTGTCCCCCCACACCCGCCAGCTGGCGGCTCGGCCCCAGACATGCAGCGAGCACACGGTGTTCCCACAGCAGGCCCGCTGGCCTCCTGCAGAAAGTAATTTGCCTCATCTCAGGAGGCAATTGACTTCAGGTGCTTTTTATTTCAGCACTATTGTGGAACCGGACCCAGTAATAGGACCTAAAATTAACATAGAACCTTTATTCTCAGAAACTTATTGTTTCCATGGCTTTGGAGCAGCCTGTTTTGTCCTTTCTTCTGTCAGCTTCTGTTAGTTCCATCTCTTGACATTCTGTGTGAGAGTAGGTCAATTTTGACAAATTGAAAAATACAAATGCAAGTGTACTTCTCTCCTCATTGGAAAATATTTTTCACAGAACTGGTTGTAGGTCTTGTGGTGAATACATGGAGACTTAAATGGAAGGAAACATTTAGGTTTTCTGGCTTTGTTAACAGGGGGCACCAGGTTTGATTCAGACCTTTGTCTTAGCAATCTAATTCCTAAGTGTTCGTTAGTAGAAAATAATCCTAAGTGGAGGGGGAAAAAAAATGCTCCCAAGAAGTTAATTATAGGAAAGTTACAGCAACAACAAAGGAAACAGTAAAAGACTAATGAAGAAATAGCTGCCAACTGTGATGCATCAATGAAGAATACTAGCTAATATTTATTGAACACTTACTATGTGCTAGAAACTGTTGTAAGAGTTTGATAAGAATAATCTCATTTAATCTTGATAGCAACAACTATGAAGCAACTACTGTTTTTATCCTCATGTTATAGATAAGAAAGCACAGGAAGGTTAGATACTTTGCCCAGGGTCACCAGGTGGAATGTCCATTAGCTCAGTGATGTGAGGCAAAAAAAGCATGTTGCGGACCAGGGCCAGAGGGGTGTGGAAATGTGAAAAATGTTGGTCAGCTAGGGTGGGAGAACCTGCGGCTAACTTTTCATTGAAATTTGTTGGCATTTTGTATAATGTGTGCACAATAAATTAGAGTGAAAAAAGAGTCCATTCTGTTACAACATAGCTCACTAGGAATTTTTATGAGAAAGCTTTCAAGTTTTCGTGGTTGAAAGGGAGGAAAAAGGTTCTATTTAAAGCAGAGCAAACGAGCAGGCTTTGGTCTAGTTTCCATACCTTTGTTTGAGTTCCCAGGCTCTGTACCTTGGGGTAGCCCTGGGAATATGCCAGGTGGAGGGGGAGGACATGAGGGTGGGCAGGTCACAGGAAGTGGAGGGCCCCATGGCCTTGACATCCAGCTTGCAGAGCTTTGTGGAGGCATCTGGGGTTGATGGTCTGGTGCTAATGGTGTCATAAACTGTGTGCCCTCACTTAAGTGGTGTTTTAACGATCTTCTCTTCCAGTCTCGAGAACTGCAGACTCTACATAACCTCCGTAAACTCTTTGTCCAGGATCTGACTGCGCGGGTTAAAAAAGTGAGTTCTAATTCGTGTGAATGGGATTGAGGAGAAACAAAAAGTCGGCCAGAAAGAATCATTTTCAGTTGCTTAAATCATTATCACTTGCTTAAATCCTAGCTGGTGATGCTTAAAAATTACTTCATACCAGAGAATGTGATTAAAAGAATGTGCCAGAGAAGGGAAAAATATTTGGGAACATTTTTCCATCTGACTTTTCATTTTTAGTGAAAGGAAGCTATCATCCTTTCCTTGGCCTTTATTTCCAATGAACACGTATTTATCTGGTTGCAGTGTGAAAACCTCTGAGTGACGCAGGGAAAACCCAGAGGGCTCTTAATAGACCGCATGGCCCTAAACCTGGTGAATGATGCCAGGAACCTGGAAACACCCTGGGCTAGACCCTCCTGTTTTCCTGTTAGGAGGCTGTGAGGGGCCGGGTCAGAGTGTATGAAGCACTTGAACATCCCGTGTCTTGTCTCCTGTCCCCAGCAGCCACGTAATTGGTCCTTTGTGTTCTGTTTTACGGTTGTGGAAATGGGCTCCACTGTCCTGAGATCACAGAGCTGGGGAGAACCAGAGATAGGCCTGAAATCCAGGTCGGTGTGACTTCCCAGTCAGAGCATTTTGTGCCACATGCAGTGGTGATCTTGGGGAATTGCCGAATGGTGAACCCCCAGAGCAGCTAGCAGAGGTCTGAGGAGGGAATAGGGAGAAGCAGCAAGAAAGCATTTGGAAAAGTGATGGATGAGGAGCAGCAAGCATACCCAGAGGTAATAGGATGGACAGAGGTGTATTCAGGTGTGTGCCTGGGGGTCTGTGTGAAGGAGCCAGGGAAAAGAGATGAAGTATATTATTTAAGGGAAAAAAAAGAGGAGGTAATTGATAAGGTCAGATCTGAGAGGACAGAATTGATAGCATAGAAGAGTATATATGGCTTGGTAAATGGAAGGGACACACTTTCCCAGAGAGGAGAAGTGGAGAAACCAGACATTAGCAGGGAAATATATGACAGGGGAAGAGATACATTCAATGACTCTGACTTTCTTCAGCTAATGTGGAGAAGGAGGAAGAGAATGGGGAGCCCATGGAGCCTGGAGGAGGCTCGGGCAACTGTGAGGGATTTACTGGAGATAAGCAAAAGGGTGCTGGGCAGTGGTGGGAGTGTCCAGATGAGGTTCAGAGCACGGATTTGTCTTGGCACTTGGCATCATGATTCTAGTGAGTTTGGAGGACTGGAAATCAAAATAAGGAAAGAGGGTGGAGAATGATGGGAGATTTCAAGGCCTGAGTGGCAGGGTAGGTAGTGACCACAATCATCAACGTAGAAATAGTTAGAAGACCTGGATCGGGGAGTAAAGAGAGGCTAGAGCAGAGGTGATGAAGACAGAGACTTAGAGAGATTATGATCAGAACTGAAAAGACTCATTGTGGGGAGGAAATATTCCAAGGAGGATGCAGAGCTTGGGACCAGATTTCATGATGTAAGACTCTCTAGGGAGGATCTGCTCTTAGACCAGTGGTTCTCAAAGTGTGGTTACCTGGCCAGCAGCACTTGCATCACCTAAGAACTTGCTGGATGTACAGGTTCGCACATTCTTCCCTGGATCCACTGACTCAGAGACTGGGGTGAGTGAAACTCGCTCAGTCGGGTCTGACACTTTGTGACCCCGTGGACTATACAGTCCATGGAATTCTCCAGACCAGAATACAGAAGTGGGTAGCCTATCCCTTCTCCAGTGGATCTTCCTGACCCCAGAATCGAACTAGGGTCTCCTGCATTGCAGGCAGATTCTTTTACCAACTGAGCTATTAGGGAAGGCCCTAGAGCTTGGGACCAGACTAAAAACTAGGGTGGGGCCCAGCAATCTGAGTTTTAACAAACCTTCTGGGTTTAAGAGCCCTGGATTTAGACCCAGGAGACAGGTTTGAAATGCTCATATGGCTACCACCTCTCAGAAAGAGTGATGATATCTTTTGTAATCAGACAAAATAAGCATGCTTTGCCATTTTTAGACTCCAGGATGTGTTTGTACATGTATTTCCTAACTTATATGGCCACTCAGCATGGAAGTGTTGGGAGAACAGTGCTTTTGTTAATCTCAAGATCTGATAAATTTCGAGTGTCAGTCCAGCACAGCACACAGATGCCTTGACTGATCTGGGATGGATTTGTTAAATAATTTCATGTAATTGAAAGCTGAAGGGACAAGCAGAGACCATGGAGACTGCCCAGCGGGACCACAGACACTTTCCCACAGCTGGATGACTCATTATCTCACTTGTGATGTTTTGAAATCAAATTTAGGTCTTGGGCTTATGTTTTCCCGTTAATTCTTCTTAATGAGTTTTGAAACACTTTTGAAAAGAAAAGTGTCGGTTTACCTACCTGCAAGGGAGAGGTATATTCACAAAGAGAACTGTATCTAATTTGTATCTTTCAAAAGTAGACTGCAATATTTTACATAGTCAGCTATGTAAAAAATAGCATATTTGATACTGATCAAGGGAATTAATTGGGAAGACTGTTGAGTCTCAACTTCTAGAACCTCTATTCATTTTCAGAATAAACCTTTAGTAGGATCGGGGATTTCTTCCCAAAGATATTTAGAATGGCTCTTCCGCAAGATGCTGGGGCCGAGGGTGGGCAGTTTGGAGGCTGATTCTGCTGACCCCTCGTGTTGATGCAGAGTGTAGAGCTGGACAGTGACGATGGAGGAGGCAGTGCTGCCCAGAAGCAGAAAATTTCCTTCTTGGAGAATAACCTGGAGCAGCTCACCAAGGTTCACAAACAGGTAGGAGGGTTGTGCCAGCTTGCCCCTGCTTCTCCTTCTCTCCTGGAAAGAAGACTCGCTGCGTGTGGCTTCAGTGAGGGAGGAGCTCTGATACGGAAGGTGAAAGGACTATAACATCGCCAGAGAACATCCGTGTCAGAAGGGACCTTGAAATCTTAGTCTGCAGTGACTTCCTTTGTATATAAAATACTTTCTTTGATGGAAGCCAAATATAAAGCATTGAGTGTGAGCTCTCTGGGGTTAGGGGAGCAGGGTGTTCAGTTGTGTCTTTTCATTCTGCCTCCCTTTCCAGCCTCTGAGCCCAGCTGGCCTTGGTGTGTCCCATGATGCTTTTAAGGACACTTTGTGGACCCAAAGACTCCACAGAACACAAAGCAATGACTCTGAGCTGGTTCGGGCTTCCTGTTTCTAGAGATGAGAAAACAGGCTCGGAGGGGAAGCCACTGGCTTCATCCCACAAGTGGGAGAACTGGGGCCAGCTCCAGCCCCGTCTCTGCTCTGTCCTGTTTCTTGGGCATCCTCTCAGGTTCCTGCGACACCCTGGAGTTTGTTTAGAGTGGCAGAGAGCAATAACCATGTCCAAACCCACTGACGATTTAGGCAGGTTATTTGTCTCCTTTCTGCTTATTTTTTAAAATTTGCTTTTAATTGAAAGAGAACTGCTTTACAGTATTCTGCTGGTTTCTGTCATACATCAACATGAATGAGCCATAGGTATACACATGTCCCCTTCCTCTTGGCCCTATCCTTTCTGTTTAAATGCTGAAATGTTCATGATGGCTTTCCCTAAATCCTCAAGATTTGGGATCTGAAAAGAATGGTTCAGCTTTGCAATGGACCACATACTCTAGGGGACGTCATTTCTCTTTGACTTGTTACATGCTCTTCAACGTTATCGATGATGGTACTTTTGCCCAAAGGGAGGATGACAGATTCAACGTGGTTGAAGTCATTCAAGCAAACTGTTGATGACAAACAGAAAAGCAGAAACTGCTGGGGACTTGAAATTGAGCCCTGGTATTCATTAATTATTTTATTCATGAATTCAGTGAATATTTATTAAAAACCTACTCTGTACCAGGCACTGGGGCTGGGACTGGGTTGGGAGAATAGGGGTAAAGAAAACAGGTGTGGCAATAGTTCAACCCATACAGCACTCCTGATTTTCAGAATTTTTCCTGATCCACTTGCATTCCCACAATGGTCCTTTTATGTAGTATGTGGGCTTAATAAGTGGTTGAATGACTCATACCTGGTCTGATGACCAGGAAATAACAGAACTGGCTTTTGGCCCATCCTTAACCTAGCATGAGTCTGTTCCTTCTGAATTGAGAGTCTTAGATCATAAAGAATGAGCAGTATTCCTGAGTTACTTAGACCCTGGGTACACTCCAAACCTTGTGCTGGTGTGGACAATGTGTCCTGTCTGAAGGAGGCCTTCAGAGAGCTCTAGAACATGAATGCCTTTCATAGAGCATGTCTGAGCTGGCTTCACGTTTCTTAGCTTTCACATGCCAACATCGGAGTAGTCAATTGTCTCCTGCAAGTTCCCCCTTACC
The DNA here is from genome assembly GCF_023699985.2 of Odocoileus virginianus. Lineage (NCBI taxonomy): Eukaryota > Metazoa > Chordata > Mammalia > Artiodactyla > Cervidae > Odocoileus > Odocoileus virginianus. The sequence goes on along the minus strand of NC_069686.1, from coordinate 38,075,561 downwards.
CCTCAAAGAAAAGAAGCAGCAAATCCCACCCAAGCCTGAATGTTTCCCACAGTTGGAAATGGCTTCTAATTCTAGCCTACTCCCCTCTCCACTTTCTCCAACCTGTGAATACTGTGTTTGGCAAATCTGAGTCTCATGATGTGGGATTTTTATTCCCCTCAGGTGCTCCCAGAGTTTATGGTCTTAGGCACTTTTCAGAACAACCTGGCAGGGGGTGGTGGTTCTAACTGCTCCTCTGTGGCCTTCTCAGCCCCCAGCACTGGGTCTGCTGCTCCTGCCTCCCCTTTCGGTAACTCCCCACCTCTCCCTTCCCTGCAGCTGGTCCGGGACAATGCAGACCTGCGCTGTGAGTTGCCCAAGTTGGAGAAGCGCCTGCGTGCCACGGCCGAGCGCGTGAAGGCGCTGGAGAGCGCGCTGAAGGAGGCCAAGGAGAACGCCATGCGGGACCGCAAGCGCTACCAGCAGGAGGTGGACCGCATCAAGGAGGCTGTGCGAGCCAAGAACATGGCCAGGAGGGCTCACTCTGCCCAGATTGGTACGTGCGTCTGCACCCGGGCCCTTGATAAAAGGTGAGGGATCCACGGGCCAGATGGTCTGTGCAGGCCAGCCGGGGCCTCCAAGCACCTGGCGTCCATCCTGGGAAGATGGGATCACTAGACGCGCTCTTCCTTGAGATTCCAGAGGACATGGTGATCTTCAAAGTTATCGAGCTGAGCAAAGAAGCCAGCCAGCCCTGGCTGCAGACAGAGGGGTTTGGCTGTAAACAGAGGTACACTTTCCCAGAGATACCAGAGTATATGGCTTGCTCAGCTCAGCCTACAGGCCCCTTGTGGTTTGCGTCTGGTGGAACCATGAAGGAGCTGCATGTAGCTGGAAGCCTCAGGGAGAGTCTCTTAAGTCAGGTTTGGAAATACCCTGGAGAGAGCCAGGCCTGGCATCGATGAGTGCACGGGGGTTGGACATACAGCCCCTTCCCCGCCTGGATTTGGATGTTCTACCTGCAAAGACTGAGAGTGTAGCTGTTGAGTCATCGTTCCTGGGATAGAGCCATAGGAGGAAAAGAGATTTAGGGATGTTCTCTAGAGAGCATTTTTTTATTCTTCTTAGATGGCAGTATCTCCAATAATATGTAATAACATTTTTTGTCAGATACTGCTCTGCAGATGTTTGGGAAACCAGCAACTCCTTGTTTCTAGTTTTAAGATCATAGATTAATGCTTCACTGTGTTTATGGGATTTTTATACCCTTGGAAAATCTCCTGAAACCTGTGGCCCTCTTCCCCTAAAAATGCATCATAGACAGAATTCTGCATCCAGTTTTAGGGAGATGCTGTTGAAACTCACTGGGACCTATGGATCTGCCTCAGATAAAACGGAAGGAAAGTCTGTTGTTTCTAATTTTCATTAATCAGAATTGAAGTAATTGATATATGTTATCTTTGTCCCCTGAATATTGGGTGGCTTGGATTAGCTAAGTGTGCTAATAGAAGGACAAACCTCCTATCTTCAGAGAAGTCTGGTGACTGATAAGAATTGCGACGTTGATGAGAAGATTGTGCCTCTTGGTTTTTTCCTGTGACCAGGAGATATCTGGATGCAGCTGTGTAAGCCCTTTCTGAATGTCTCTCCTCTCTTTTCTGTCTGTTGGACACAGCCAAGCCCATCCGCCCTGGACACTACCCTGCATCATCTCCAACGGCGGTCCACGCCATCCGAGGGGGAGGAGGCGGCTCTTCAAACTCCACTCACCACCAGAAATAAATATGAAGTGAGTCCCTCGTGTCGCTTCTGTCCGGGGCAATACTAGGGGGCTCTCCTCGCCTCTGCCAGGAGCTCGGCCCCACATGTGTAGACATCTCAGCTCTGCCCAGCACAGCCCTGGCGCTTCAGGTTACTGGGGGCCTGCATTTACCCCCGACTCAGTCTAGAGCCTTCGGGTCTTGAAGCTCAGGCCACCTGGTGCTGGGACCCTGTGGCGTTGGGGAGGGCGTGGTGATGAGTCATGTCAGCCTTCTTTTGTCTGTGGGACTCCCCTCTGTAGCTGGCATCCTCAGTGGCATTACCTGTTTGTCAGGTGCTTTTGCCCAGAGCAGGCAGACATGGGTGGTTGCTCTAAGTCTCAGGAACCCAACCTAAGAAAGAGTCAGATGGTTAAGAGTCAAGCGTTTATAATTACTGTCGGAACTCAACAAATGGGGTTTTAAAGAATTGTGCAAGTTTTCATCTAGCTAAGTCTGGGCCACTTTTTTTCTTTGAGATGCTGGTCTGAAAACTGCTCTTCCCACAATGCACATGCCTGACCTGGCTCTACCATGTCAGCACAGAGGGGAAAGTGGTGTGCTTGAGAAAAAAGGAGGCAGTACAGGCCTGTCCCCTTGTGCTTGAGGGAAAGAGTCTACTGGTTGGGCAGGGCAGAGAGACCGCTCGGTGGCCAGAAAACTCTGTTTAGAGAAACTGACTTCATGTCAGTAACCTGTTGATGGGAGGAGGTGGCTCCTAATGCTGACCGTGGAGTCTGAGCCCTCAGTAGGAGAGTTTGCAAAATGGGTGAGCTTGGTGACAAAAGCGCAATGATCAGGGGTAAGTCAAGAAAGGGTGGGTCTTGCACCTAGGCTTCCCTGATAGCTCAGTTGGTACAGAATCCACCTGAAATGCAGGAGACCCTGATTCGACCTGGGTTGGGAAGATCTCCTGGAGAAGGGAAAGGCTACCCACTCCAGTGTTCTGACCTGGAGAATTTTATTGGATCGCAGAGTTGGACACGACCGAGTGACTTTCATTTTCACTTCAAGGCAAGTGAAGATGAAGGGCTGGAGCCCCCACTCACAGGCTACGACAGTATTGGTTTTTTTTTTTTTTTTCATTTATTTTTATTAGTTGGAGGCTAATTACTTTATGGTATTGTAGTGGGTTTTGTCATACATTGACATGAATCAGCCATGGAGTTACATGGATTCCCCATCCCGATCCCCTCTCCCACCTCCCTCTCCACCCGATTCCTCTGGGTCTTCCCAGTGCACCAGGCCCGAGCACTTGTCTCATGCATCCAACCTGGGCTGGTGATCTGTTTCACTATAGATAATATATTGTTAAGGCTCAGGCAGAACTTCCGAGGAGGAAGCTTTTGCATGCCCTGCCCCAGCAGCGTGTCAAGCAGCAGGACACACCAAGGTAGCCCATGGCAGGCAGTGTGCCCTGTGTCTTCTGCCGTGTCCTGGAAGAGCAGATGGGAAATTATCTTGGTGATGGGTCACCCTATTCAGGTGTGATCTCTGCTTTTAATCAGAAGCGAAGGCCACCCACTCCAGTATTCTTGCCTGGAGAATCCCGTGGACAGAGGAGCCTGGTGGGCTACACTCCCTGGGGTTGCAGAGCTGCACATGACTGGGTGACTAAACAACAACAAAGTAAAACTGGATGTTAAACATTTGTTTTTGACTGCCTCTATCGGTGTTGGGGTTGACACTTGAAGGGAGCTGTAAGAGCAAATTGGGCAACTTAGTACAGCAAGCCTAACAGTGGTTCTCGACCTTTGGTGAGTGTCAGCATCACCTGGCACCCAGAGACCCAGGCTCCTTGAAGTAGCATAGGGTTTGGACCTTCATGTTTTCACCAAGTACCCCAGGTGACTTTGCCTGCCTGCGTGCTATCACTTCAGTCGTGTCCGACTCTTTGCGACCCCATGGACTATAGCTGGCCAGGCCCCTCTGTCCATGGAATTCTCCAGGCAAGAATACTGGAGTGGGTTGCCATTTCCTCCTCCAGGGGATCTTCCTGACCCAGGGATCAAACCCATGTCTCTTGTGTCTCCTGCATTGGCAGGTGGGTTCATTACCACTCCACACCACCTGGGAAGCCTTTGAGACCTGGTAGCCTAAAGTATCCTGAAGTGGCTTATACGGGGTGGATGTTTATTTCTCTGTCACATGAAGGACATTTGAGGGTGGTCAGTGGCTGGGGGAACTGGACAGTGACAAAACTTAGCCTCACTGTCTTCAGCAGTGCACTGCTTTCTTCACGGCCACATGAATGACTTCCGCAGTTCTAACTGCAGTGCCTCTGCTCCATGTTAATATGTGATATTTGTTTTTCTCTTTCTGACTTTGCTCTGCATGACAGACTCTGTGTTGATACATGTCTCTACAAATGCCCAGTTTCGTCCCTTTTTATGGCTGAGTAATATTCCATTGTATATGTGTACCATATCTTCTTCACCTGTTCCTCTGTGGATGGACATTTAGCCTGTGTGCTGTGTTGAGCAAGCAGAGAGAGCAGCTGGGGAGAGGCAGAAGCAGCTCATGCAGTTGGATCAGCTTCCTTTAAGTTGCCTTTTCAGAGGTGCCATCCATCTCCAATGCCTGCACCCCTCTGGCACACCTGAGACACACGTGATCACATCTGCTTCAGGGGAGGCTGGAGAAGGTGGCCTTTGGCTGGGCCCATCACTGCCCCAGATAAGAGTAGTGTTCTCTTGCCTGGGACCGTGAGATGGATGCTGGGTAGGCAGCCAGCACTCTGGTTGTCCTTTTTTTAAGATGTGTGTGGCTGTGCTAGGTCTTCGTTGCGGTGTGTGGGATCTTAGTTCTCTGACCAGGAGTCGGTCCCTGGCCCCCTGAACTGGAAATGTGGGGTCCTCACCATGGGCCCCCAGCAAGTCCCCCAGCACTCTGTTTATTGAGCACACACTCTGCAGCGGCGCTGTGCTGGGTGTAATATCTCTATCGCCGTTTGGTGGAAGCACCGTGTTCACATGTGCTTGGCTCCAGCAAGCGCCTACGGAATACACCAGCCCAGGGATTCTGGCTTCCGAGACTGCTCAGTGGGAGGTCCCCCTCCTCGGGCACTCCCAGAAAGGCCTGTGAGGCCCACTTTTATGTAAGAAACATACAACCATATGGTGACCAGCCATCACGCTAGCCCGAGAGTCTCAAAGTCTTGGGACTTTCAAGACCTTCAGAGTATAGATGCACCCTCACCCAGCATGGTGATTCATTTCTTTTGTTTCTAACTCAAAGTGCTAAGAGTGGTTTTGATGATTTTATCTGAAATTGGAACCTTCTCCCGCCACCTTATTATCTATTCATATGATTCCCATGGCTGAGTGTTCTCACAACGTCACCAAACAGACCCCTTGCAAGTGTCAGGGTAGCAGAGGGGTTAAGGGGCCTGACTTCGGACAGAGACCTGGGTCAGGTGTCAGGCCTTTCACTTTCTTAATCTCAGAGTCAGTCTTCTCATCTGTGAGGTGGGGAGAGCCCTTTCCCTGGGCACTGCAGTGATCTGAGTGCTAAATGAGGTCATGCTTCTGAGCGGCTTGGCACATAACGAGTGCTCAACAAGATGGCAGCCGTGGGAGAGGTGAGCAGTGCAGGCTTGGCACAGGTGGGTGGTTCATGAATGCTGGTTTATGTTATCTGCTAATTCTCATAGTTGTTGCAAAACAGTTTTTAGTCTCTGTAGCAGGAGATTATAACCACTAAGTGGAGAAGGCTGACGTCTGAGTATCCTCTTTGGTGCTGTGACCAGATATAAGGGGTTTAAAATATACTAGTGTGTATTTATCCCAATATTATAAACAACAACACTGACTATTTTTATGAAAATAATTGGGCATTGGTTAGTGGAGTCGGTAAAAAAAGGGTGATAACCAATGGAGTAGGGAATTATAATTGGAACTGAGGAAATGCTGATTAAAAATAAGCTTATTTAAAAACATAATTGGAGGAAATTCCTTGGTGATCCAGTGGGTAGGACTCTGCTCACTCTCTGCTGAGGGCCTGGGTTTAGTCTTTGGTCGGGGAACTGAGATCCCACAAGTCTCACGGCATGGCTTAAAAAATGGAAATATGAAATTCATTTCTTAGGTGGATCAAAACCTTTTTGAAATGATCTTTTTTGGGTTTTCCTGGTGGCAGTGCAGGTGAAGAGTCCACCTGCAATGCAAGAGATGCGGGTTCTATCCGAAGGTCAGGAAGATCCCCTGGAGAAGGGAATGGCTCCACTTCAGTATTCTTGCCTGGAGAATCCCATGGACAGAGTCTGGTGGGCTACAGTCTATGGAGTTGCAGAGAGTTGTACATGACTGAACGACTGACACTTTCTGCTCTTTGGATGCTTGTTCTGAAGTGTCTGTCCTGTAGTGATGGTTTCAGCTGCTGATCTTCCCAGCCCTCCTGATGGAGCCAGAATGGCACCTTCATACTCAGGCAGCATCTGGGTCCCTTTGGAATTTCTTTCCGCTTCATTTCAGGATGCAGAGAATATAGTCACAATGTATCTCTGGGTTTATGCTCAAAGTTTCAGAGCCATTGAAGAGGCCAACGTGTGGAAATCAAAAGAACCCAGGACAGTGCCAGCTTTGATCTCATATTAAAATCTGGGGGCCAGGGCTGCCTCAGCAGGATGGGGACCATCTTTTTCAAGCTCCACAGCCGGACATGGGGCAGCATGGTGCAGCAGACTGAGGACACAGGATATGGAATTGGCCTCACGTGGGTTCCAGCCCTGGCCTTGGCTCTGTTCTTTTGTGACATTGGGCAAGTTGCTTGATTTCTTTTAGCCTCAGTTTCTTTATCTGCCAAATGGGATCAGGCATTTTATACTTGCTCTGTACTTGGTTTAACAGTAGAGAGACACAGGCTCTGTTCTCGTGTACTGACACGCTTGTCGGGGAGAGATAGCAGATAAAGAAGGTAACTGCATATAGTGGTCAGTGTTCTGAAGAAAATAAGAACAGCTTAATGAAATAGAGATTGGGGACACTTATTAGGAGAGGGGGTGACTTTTGAGTTGAGAACTAAATGATGAGAAATGCCAGCCCCATGGTGATGTGTGCACAGACACTTGCTAGAAGGTGGGTCCAGATTGCGGCACGTTTGAGGAACCACAGGAAGGCTGATAAGGCTGGAGCACAGAGAAGAGGGGAGAGTATCATAATTTGGGGAGGGAGATGGAACCAGATAAATTGAGGCTGAGGTGAGCAGTTTAGAGTGTAAGCTAAGCCTGGGGTTCACTGGGGCCTTTGGGCCTGGGAGTGGTGGGACGGGTTCATGACTAGTAAAGGTCTGTGAGAGCTGGACTTTGGAAGGAGGATAGGGGTGGGGTGGAAGTAAGTTCAGGGGACTCCTCTGGGGGTACTAATGTGGATGTCCACTTGGGCGGGGTGAGGGGGAGTTGCACTGAGCTAGTGGCAGTAGCAAGTGGTCAGAGTTGGCCTGTGTTGGAGAACTGAGAGTGGAGGGGTGAGGAGGAGGGGTGGGTGGGAATCAAATGTGGTTCCTGGGCTGGATCCCTAGCAACCAGGTAAATATTGGTACCTTTTAGCAATGACTGGGAAAATTGGGTGATGCAGGTTTTATGGAAAAGAGAGCTTGATGGATCATGAGATGCCTCTTAGACAACTCAGCCTAGCTCACCATCAGGCAGGTATGTTGAGTAGGCAGAAACCTGCAAGCTCAGGCGAGAGGTCAGGGCTGAGGTCATAGAGAGTTATGGCCTGTGGATTGTGTTTAAGGTCATATGTCTAGGTCTGGAGGTCACCTGGAGAAAGGGTGGACAGAGGCAGAGAGTGAGGGGGGTTTGACCAGATCTGGGGACTAGCCAGTGGAAAGGTCAGAAAAAGGAGGTGGCAGCGATAAAGGGGCCTGAGGAGGAGAATGCCAGGTTCAGGGAGGCAGAGTGAAGCCTTGGCTCCTAAGGGCAGGTGGTCAGCTGTGCTGAAGGCTGCTTGGAGCTCCAGGGAGATAGCTGCAGAGACTGATGGTTGTTGGAGGCCAGAGGGCAGAAACCTCAGCTTTACCACAAGGGGGCAGCATGCAGCAGAGTGTGAGGGTGGGGAAATAGAGTCAGCACCTGCTTGCAGCTTGGAGTTTTGTTTGAAGCAGCAGAGAAATGGAGGGATATGAGGTTAAGATGGGGTTTGCATTTTTTTTTTTTTTTTTTTTTGGACGAACTACACAGCATGTGGGATCTTAGGTCCCTGACCAGGGATTGAACCTGTGTGCCCCAAGCAATGGACGTGTGGAGTCTGAACACCACTGGACCAGGGAAGTCCCTGCTTTTCTTTTTTAAGATGGCAGCTATTACAGCTTATTTGTACGCTGATGGTAATAATCCAACTCGGAAGGGAACTTGATAACTTAGGAGCCGGGAGAAGTACAGTAGAGAGTATTGGCTTCCTGTGAGGTGCTTCAATCCGAACATAAACGAAGGCAACGCTGTGCCCAAGGCAGAATAGAAAGTTCTGGTGACTGGGGCATGCAGGGAGGTGAAAACGGAGCTCATCTTAGTGCTCGTTTTCCTGTGCAAGTAAGAAGTCAAGTTATCTGCTGAGAGCGTTGGGGGACACGGGGTTGCAGGCCGAAGAGCGGTGTGGAATGGGCCTCTTGGGTAGTTCTGAGTGCTTATTCGAGGCCCTGCATTTAATTAAGGTAGACGCCGTTCGCCCAGCTGCCCGGTACCGAGGGCCCCGGAGCTGGGGTTGCTTCCTTTGCTGTGCAGCGGGCGCTGGTTCCAGTATGTCCACCAGATGGCGCCAGTGGGGCATTACCGAAAGCTCGGCCGTTTTCTGAAAGGCTTTTTGAGGCAGAATCCATCGTCTTTTGGTTTTCCTCTCTTATTTCTCAAACTTGAGTAGTAAATAGAGTACTTTTAAGGAAATAAAATTCTCACAGATACCTGTAGTTAATTTAAATTATTATAGTTTTTATTTTATTATTTTTTATTATAGTGCAAATTAAAAAAAACAGTGTACACTCCTTAAACTGGTAGATGTTCCACAACTATCAAGTTGAAACAGATTTAGAAAGTAGATTTAAAAAGTAAAAAATCCAAATCACCAACCTTTACTAAGCTTTACTAACTTAACAATGACAGTCTTTTGCTGAGAATAAAGAGCAATGTGCAATGTGACTGTAGTATGTTTTGCATTCGGTGGAGCTTGTCGTGTGTGTCAAGACATGACAATTCTTTCACCCTCTTTTTCTATTAAAAAATCACTGCAGCATCACCCCTTGCTTTCAAGTCATTCTGTCTTATGGCTGGAATACCTCATCTTCCCATTGTCTGGATTTAGCCTGAAGATGATAAAAACCGTGATGAGAAGCACCAACTTGGTTTTGGCATAAAGCAGGTTGTGGGGCTGAAGTTGGTTACAAGATAGTCATCTAGATAATCTAGAATATGCACATATTAATGCTTCAGATTTTCATGGCAAGGAAAGCATGCAATTGAAAATACAGTGAAATGAACCAAAGACCTCAGATTCCTTTCAGTGTTGATGTAGCTGAACACTGTTATTTTGAGGACTGTACACATATTAAAAACTATCTATCTATCTATCTATATATATATATCAGGTCTAGAAATTATATCCTATTTAATAAAGTTTTGATACACTTTGATAAAATATTAGGCAAAATCATGGTGGTAGAGCCAGAGGCACTAACTGGGCTCTTGAAGTACATTTTTTTTAACCACTGTGATTTCATGTTTTGAGGCATAAAGAAAACAGCTCTGGAAAAGCACTTCTGCAGTTTGTAGCAGGGTCACCCAGGTGAATGTAACTACAGAAAACCATTGAAGAGCTCAGGAGTCTGTGCTGACCCCTGGGTCTCTGATTGATGTGACGTTCCATGGATCACTGACAGTCGCTGCAGGGAAGTGCTACCTCTTTCAGGTTTTACTACTTCAGGATCTTATTGTGAGTTTATTTGTTAATTGTTTTTCTTTCTTTTTATAAAAGTTTCTAAGTGTTTTACTTATTTTTTAATTTAGTTTTTATTTTATATTGGAGTATAGTTGCTTCCCTGGTGGCTCAGATGATAAAGTATCTGATTACAATGCAGGAGACCTGGGTTCGATCCCTGGTCCTGGAATATCCCCTGGAGAAGAGAATGGCTACCTACTCCAGTATTCTTGCCTGGAGAATCCCACGAACAGAGGAACCTGATGGCATACAGTCTATGGGGTCACAAAGAATTGGACATGACCTAGTGACTAACACTTGCACTTTTCATAGTTGATTTACAGTGTTGTGGTAGATCTCAGTGAACCCCGAGTCCAGCTTCATTCGATATCCTGCAGAGAGGCAGAGTGACCCATCAAGATCTTGACAACTTGTTAGTGGGGGATCCTGGTCTGAGAGCTCTGATCTACTTTGCAGCAGTTCTCAAGGTTCCTGACCTTAGGACCTTTGACATTCCTAAAAAGCTTGGTGAACTCCAAGAGCTTTTATATTAATATTTCTGAGTTGTATCTGCTGATTGGTGGTATAGTAAAAATGGAAACACTTAAAATAGTACTTCTGTTAACAAATGCCATTTTTAATGAAAGGTAATTATTTTCCAAAACAAAAAACTTGGAATGGCACTGTTTTTTTTTCTTTTTTACAGTTTTTTGCAAATCTCTTACTAAGCTTAGAAGACAACAGTTGGTTTCTCGTATCTGCTGCAGGCCTTCCGTCTGCTGTAGTTGGGGTGTTTCGGTTGAAGTATATGAAGCACATCCAGCCTTGTCCCTCCAGACAAGGTTCCTGTCCATTTAGCAGCTAAAAAATCCATGGCATGAAGTTATGACCATAGTACCTTTATCACGGGCTTGTGCTAGGAATTCAATGAGATCATGTGAAAGTAGAGTGAAAAGTCAATAGACTATCTGGCAAAAATTAGACCCTGACAAATTTGACCACGAGTTTTATGGCTATGGGGACAGGCCTAAAAGGAGTAGGTGAAGCAGGACCTGGGGGAGAAAGGAAAGATGTGAATGCAGACAGCACTGATGTAACACGGGACTTTGAAACTAGCATTGTGCCTTCCAAGGGAGGGATCGTGGAGGAGCTGAGGGAAAGAATTCCTTCCTTCATCTCCAGCACAGTCACTGGACTTGACTCTCCTCAGTGGTACGCTTCTCAGAGTTAGGAATTCAGAGCGAGTAAAACTCTCCCTCAACAGCAGGTTGCAGAGTGCCCCTGTGGGACAAATTTGGTTCTGTTCAGCAGTGGTACGTCCGATACAACTGGTTTCTTACAATGTAGGGACTGAATTGTAGAGGCAAAAGGAAAGATAAAATTACGTACTATTTGGATTAAGCATAAATCCATTGCAAACAATTCCAAAAGCCAAAGTTGGTGGGGGGACGTCTCTAACTGCTTCTTGCAAAACCCACACATATAATTAGTTTCTTTCTTCAACCTTCCCCACCCCTTCTAAAGGAAGGTGATTTTATTTCCTGCTCAATCTGGTCACACATTGCCACTCTGAGTTACTATCCCTAGTTGTGCAGAGGCCCACGGACAGTCCGGTAGCAGGACGTTTGGTCCAGCATGCTTCTAGGTGAGTCGGTGGCTCCTCTGAACCATCTAAGGAGGGTCAACAGTGCTGGGTTCTCAAGATTCACCAAGCTGTCTGGGTGGCCAGTCTCTGTTCAGAACAGTCAGAAATGGTTTTTTGGGGGGCTAACCAACTGGCCTCTATATGTTATATCCATCTCCTCTGTGGAGTTTGTCAGAGGTGAAAATTCAGATAGTTAGGGGATGGATGGGAGTATCCAGGTCCGTCCTTGGACCTGGGGAAAAGACTCCTTTGGCATACATGCCCATGAAGATCTTTAACTCAGGATGAAAAAGGTGTACCTCTAAGTAATAAAGGGCGTTTTCTTGGTAGAGTTGCTGTGTTTCTTTTCAGAACCTCTCACAATCTCAGTTCCCTCTGCCCTCCTAGAGGCAGTTAAACTAAGCAGGTTGGGGCCTCCTTTGCGGCCCCCCGTTTCTTCCAGACTGTTAGCCAAAACGTGCAGCAGCTTGCACATTGAGGGGAGTGGGGGGATTTGAATGAAAGGGCTTCTATGGAAATCATGTTGCTTCATGGTCCGCTGGAGTTACTGAGGCCGCCCCGTAGAGTTTGTGTGTCTAACGCTTGGCTCTGTCAACATGGGTAGGCTGCAGTTATCACGTTAAGCCATAATCCTCCATGTAAAGTATGTGCTGAGTTCCTCCCTGCCTGCAGGCACGCAGGATAGCCGTCTCATCTGACCAGGGTGACCCATGAATGATTCTGAGATCACTTGGAAAAATGAACCTGTAAGGAAAGTGAAATGGGGATTTCAAAGGTACTATTTAGAAAGCATTCTTGAGCCTATTGGTTTTCAGCTCAGAATAGATTTAAATAACAACTATGATGATGCTTTTAGGTTTTTCATTTCTGGTGCTAATAATAAGCACACAGTCTCACCAGAGAGTCTCCACAGTAAAGATGCTCTTTCCAAAAACAGATCTCCTCTCTCTATCTGACTTCTAAAAATGACAGAAATATAAGATGGCTTTATATTTTTCATTCAGCAGCTTTGTAATTGTGAGCAATTGCACTATTAGAGCAAGAAATGGTAGTTATCATATGATCTCCCTGAATATTTATTTTTTGAGTGGGGGAAGAGGTAATATTCTAAAAAGGAATGTGTTCTCTTTTTTCCTACTCAATTTTTGGTCTTTGTTCCCTTTCCCCCACCACCTACTTTGCTCTTATCTACTTTTAAAATCCCTTTCCACACTGATTTTTTTTTCCCATTTATTTATAATTTATATCCTACTTATTTATACAAAATATGTGAGGTTGCTTACAATATTATAACATATAAATCAGGAGAGTGAAGACAAAAAAATTAGGGAGAGAGTGTTGTAGTAGGAAGCTGAGATATTTATCACAGTTGAGCACGAAGTTTGAATGTAAGGCTCCTCAGAGCAAAAACAGATGTGTGTCCACTTGGAGTCCCCCCCCCTTTTTTTTAGGTATAATTGCTTATGATCTTATATTAGTTTCAGGTGTTCAACATAGTGATTCAAAATTTTTATAGATTGTACTACATTTATTGTTGTTATAAAATACTGGCTATTATTTCCTGTGCTTTGCAACATATCCTTGTAGCTTACTTATTTTTTGCATGGTGATTTGTACCTCTTAATCCCCTACTCCTGTCTTGCCCTTGCCCCTTCCCTCCCCCCACTGATAATTACTAATTTGTTCTCTAAATCTGTGAGTGTATTTCTTTTTTGTTGTATTCACTAGTTTTTGAGACTCCACATATAAGTGATAGCATACAGTGTTTGTCTTTCTGTCCGACTTACTTGACTTAGCATAATGTTCTCCAAGTCCATCATCCATGTTGTTGCAAATGGCAAAACTTCATTCTTGTTGGTGGCCGAGTCGCGTTCCATTACATATCTACATGAAGTTTTAGAATCAGAAGAGCAGCTGAGTCTTTCTTAGTATCTGTCACGTTTCCTGTGCCTGGCACTACCTGTGTATTCCTTAAAGGTGATGCTCTACCAAGCTCTCCTGTCTCCCACTCCCGACCCCACAAGCACCATGACCTCTGCACAGACCCACAGGCAGAACCCCAGACAGACCAGGGCTTCCAGTCCATGAGGAGGTGTGCGGGTGTGAGGCTTCTGGGTTTGAGGAGGCTGAGGCTTTCTGTTTCTTGCTGAAAGGAGAGTTCACTGGAGTTGGTCCAAAGGCTGACAAAGGGCTGGCCTCTGAGTCAGAACTGGTCACATTTCATCCTGGAGACTTGACAGTATCCGATGAACATCTGGTGGGACGTGGAGTGACATCAGAGAGGGCCTACTACGTGACTTCACCCTGGGGAGACAAAACAATACCTTTCAGGATTGGGAGTCTGTGCCTTGAGAGAGCTTGGCTTTAAGGGGGGTATGTCTGACCTGCCTGGATGTCTTTAAGTGCTGGCAAGTGAGACTTGGTGTTTGAGTTCCCCCAAGGAATGAGAAAATGAATTCTGTTTCTCCAAATATCTGTCGTTTCAATAGGCACTGACTTTTGGAAGACACTATGAAAAGTGAAAGTGTTAGTCGCTCAATCATGTCCCAACTCTGTGACCCCATAGACTGTAGCCCACCAGGCTCCTCTGTCCATGAAATTCTCCAGGCAAGAATACTGGAGTGGGCAGCCCATTCCCTTCTCCAGAAGGGAGATCTCCAGAAGATCTTCCCAACCCAGGGATTGAACCTGGGTCTTCCAACCCTGCAGGCAGATTGTTTAGCATCTGAGCCATAGGGAAGAGACTGTTGTCAGGGCTAAAACTTGGAGCAAAAGCAAACGCCTCCCAAGCAGGAGGCTGTGCTGTCCAGTAGGCTCACTGCTCACCACACAGGTGGCTTCTGAGCACTCGACTTGTGGCCAGGTTCACACCAAGATGTATGGAAAGTGCAGAAAACACACCCGTTGACAAACACTGGCAAAAAAGATGGTGAATTATCTCAGTAGTAATATTTTAATGTAAAACATCTCAATCTCTCATAATTACTTGTGTGGCCACCTGAACATTTATTAATAAAATTAAATGTGTGGCTCCCATGGTATTTCTGTTGCGACAGCTCTGGTCTAAATATCTAAAATTAAAACTTTTTTTTCCCTTAAAGAGTGAATTTCTATTGTGTTCTCTAACTCCTATGTTCTTTCTCTCTTTGATTCTCTTTCAACAGATATGACTGGCCACGTAGCATGTCACGGACTACATTAATCACCAGTTCCTTTATTTTTCTCCCTCCCACACAGTTTCCATTTTCTTTTACACCTGCTTACCCCAGCCATCTGCAGTACACCAGTTTCAGATATTTGAGCTGTATAGAGTTTCTGTGTACAGACACGTGCTTGGACTTTTCTCAAGAAATCTGAAGGGAACGCTGACAGAAGACCCACTTACTCCTGGGACCCATTGCTCTGGCCTTGGGCCTGGGGCATTGGGTGGTCCCTGGGTGGTTCTTGGAGACTCCTTTCTCAGCAGCCACGTCCCAGCAAACACCACTCCCTGAGGGGGAACAACCAAGTGCCGTGGAGGTGGGGACTCCCGCTCCGCCACCACAACTGTCTGGTTTCCTGTAAAACACACACATCACTTTATATTTTTAGGGAACACAAAAGTGCTGCTATAAGGGTTTAAAATTTTCATTCTGAACACTTTTCCAAAACAAGTCACCCCAAAGATGCATTTTGAATACCCTGGTCACATCTTTGGATCTGTAAAATACACCTTTTAGTATGGCACCCTTTAAAATGCAAAGCATATTCATTCAAGGCAGAAAAACAATCTGACAGTAGCAATGTAGACAGTGTTCACTCAGACACATCTGCGTAAATGCGAAAAGTCATAGCATTCACCTCTGGGCTGCTTGTTACTGAATCTGCAGTGACTAGTCTCAGCCAGCCCAGGTTAAATATCATTCCTTCAGATGTGTTGAAAATGCTGCAAAGTTGGATGAGTGGAAATGGGGCTGCCTCCCTCCTCACTGCCTTCTCCCTGAACACAGAAGCTCGCTTCGGGGATGGCCTCTTCTCTAGGGAACCATCATAAGCCTGGTGGGGATGCTGCTGATGAAATCCAGGATTGTTCCAGCAGTTGAAAAGGAAGCCCTAGAGGGAAAGTGACATATTTTTGTGCCTATGAATAAGTTGTTGTATTAACCCATCCTTACTTGACTGTTTAGTTGAGTTCTCTCTTTGGCAGCAAATAGATAGGTTTCTCTTAGGAGGAATTTGAAGAAATCAGTGTGGATGGATTTTTCAGTTTAGCTATCGTTTTGTTCAAATTCATGACTCTAAAGCTGATTCAACTTTTATTTCCAGTTGTGCATATTAAAATGATTGATGTCCAAGTAGTAAAGTTTCCAGGGAAACTGACAAGGATTCAATTCAGTTAGTCTCATGTGCTGCTACTTGTTTGGGTAAATCTGAGGATTAAGTCAATGATGACCAAACCCATCTCATTGAAAGAACTCATCCTATGCTTATGGCGACCTGGGATGAGTGAGCTGGTTCTATCCCTGCTGTTTTCACCATTGGAATGAAATTATGCCAGGAGAGACATGGCGCTTTCTCATTGCTGGTGGGTGGGAGATAGTTTGTGTGTGTGTGTGCGTGCGTGTGTGTTTGTATAAAAAGCACTAAAGACCGAATAGATTTCCAAACTCTTGTGTAAAATTTTCCTAACCAAGCAAAGCTGCTTTGACTTAATTTACTTGTTAAATGTTGCACTTTATGTGTATTTTGTTTTGAGGGGCAGGTAGTAAGGCAAGAGAAGAGGATGAATTCCACTGAAGTATTTTCATAAGAATGACAAGTTTGCATTCATTTACATTTTTAAAGCTTCTTGTGTTTGATTTTTTTTTTTTACATTGTTGATAGTGTTACAGTGCTATTTGCCACCTGACAGAAAGATCCTTTTAGAGCAGGTTTGACAAACCTTATCAGATAATAAATAACATATGCCATAGGTTATAACCTTGTTGTTAATATGGTTGCCTCTGATTTTCGAAGCTAAAATTGGTCCTTGAGAGGATTGCCAGTTAATAAACTGTCATAACCACTGTTGTGGTTATGCTGTCTTATGCAACTGTATAACTCTATGTTTGGAAATTGGACAAAGGTGAGGAATTCTTCCTTTTGGGTTTTCTTGGTAATAGATTATTTTAGATTCTTTACAAAGTCATTTTTCCCTGGGCACCCCTTTTCTAATTCTGAAGGGGTCTTTGACTCGTTCATGTTTCTAAAAGAAACATTCACTTGTAGTTCCATATTTCTTGACCTCTGTTAGGGATTCACAAAATCCAGTTCACTTTTATTCACAGAGAAAGTTGGCTTTGATGTCTCTTAAAGATGATTCTGCTAGTTGCTGATCAGCCAGTCAGTTCACCTAGCTTCAGTCTTTACAGGACCTCTAAACTAACTTTCCTACACTGTGACTAAAGGCAGATCATTGGACTGGATTATGCAGTATAATCAAATGAATCCCTAAATGTTACTTTGCTTAATAAGGTAATGTCAGGACCATATACTCTGTAGAATCACTTTTGTTAAAAGCCACATTTATGCAATTTTCACTTTCTTAGACTACCATTTTTTACATTTGTACTCCGGATGTGAAAACTGCGTTTGTGGACGGCAGAGCCTATGATGATATTTTTTGGTTGTATGCTGCTTTTTGCTAGAGTGTGTATGTATGTGTGTGTGTCTCCTCTGTGAATAATTTTATATTTCAAGTTACTTCTTGAAAGTTTACTCTTTGATGCTAAAAGGGAATAACCAGATGATTTCTACAGATAATCTCTCCCTGCAGAATGGTGGATTGTTGAATTAGAGGAATGCTGTTTGGGATATCAACATTTATGGTTGGAGACAAAAATATATTAATGCTAAGTAGGTTTTGGTCAGTTACGAGAGAATTCTGTATAAATGCATCATCTCTTCCAGTGCTGTGCAGTTTGCCTTGTGGAATGGCAGGTAGTAGGGAAAACAATAAGTGTGGATTAAGACTTTAAAGGAAATAGTATTATATGATTAAGAAAATTAGAATTCATAGAAATATTGGGATAAATGAAGTAAAAAGGACTGGCTAGAATGTAGCATCTAGAGAGTTTTTGAAGCCCTACTTTCACAGGGGGAAGTGATTTTCCTGTCCAAAGGCCAGACTAAGCCATCCCCAAGACTCACGGGGAGATTATCATTTCTTTTTTTCCTGGAGGAATAACTGAAAGCAAATAAAAATTCTCAACAGTCTCCTTTTTGAAGTGTATTTTTTAAGCCGGGCAGAAGACATTTAGACTCTGCCTTTATGACCCAATAGGGAAGTTGTTTGTTGGCAGGGGGTAGGAGGTAGGGGACTGGGGTAAGATTTCACTTCTAAGTTGTCTCACACTGCATATCTTAAGTGAGCTACGGGAACCGGCATAGTCTAAAATGCCTTCACTGAACGTTGACAGTTTAGACTTTTTAAAAAATCTTGAATAAGGTCAAGGTAACAGCTGAAGGAAGCACCATTCTGTGAAGTCTGCTTACACATTTACAAATCTGTTCATCAGTTTGAAACACTTTTCACCGTGTGTGGATATAAGGGGAATAGGGCAATTCTGTAGAATTATCCATGTCTAGTTTGTAAAGTATGTTGTGTGTACTGCAGATGTGTGTTCTGGGTTTTATGTATTTGTACAGTAGCTTTCATTAAAAAAAAAAAAAACTTGTGGATGAATTTGTTTTGGTGGTGTGAGGGGGAGAGTGGCAGTTTGTATTGAGTTATGATGCTGTAATATAGTACATGTAACAAAAGAGCTGGAAGTAACCCTCCCCTGGCCCCTGGACAATTTTGGTTATCTTCTAGGTCCTAAACTGAAGATCTATGGATACTCTGGCAGACTGCATGTTGTATAATTTGAAAAATACTAAAAGTGGAAAATAAAATTGAATTAAACTTTGGCTGGTCTGTTTTTTCTTATCTGAGTCATCTTAAAGGCACTCTCCTTGCAGTCCTCAGTGCCAGTGTGGGGATGGGCCGTTTTCTGGCCTCGAAGGAGTTCATTTCAGGGAGCAGCAGCTCGAATTCAAAGCCTGAGCAAGGTCAACCTTTACCTCTTTGTCTTTTGCTTTGCTTGATTGTCTGTTTTTTAAGTTTTTCCTTCATTGAGGATCCAAGAAAACCTGACCTTTGTTTCTTTGCCGCTGAAAAGATGGCCACTCATTTCAGTAAGTATCTTAACTTTTTAAAGACTATGATTGAGTTAGTGCGATAGACCAATGTATTAGCTGAATTTCTGAATTTCTTCTTGTCCAAGAAAGGATTTATTCTAATAATATGTTTTACCTCATGGGCATTCTTCAACTAATGCATTGGAGCTCTGTGTATGTTGCAAGGTTATTGGCATTTTCTGACAATTGTTGGGGTGTTTGAATTCCTGTTTTAACCTACTGATTATTACTGTTTTGTTTATTTGGCTATGTTGGGTCTTAGTTGCATGTGGGATCTAGTTCTCTCATTGGGAATCAAACTCAGGTCCCCTGCTTTGGGAGCGTGGAGTCTTAGCCGCTGGACCACAAGGGAAGTTCCAAGTGGAATCTTTAGTTGCAACATGTGAGGTCTTTTAGTTGCAGCATGCAAGATCTTTAGTTGTGGTCTAAGGGATCTAGTTCCCCAACCAGGGATTGAACCTGGGCCCCCTGCATTGGGAACATGGAGTCTTAGCCACTGGACCACCACGGATGTCCCTAACTTACTGATTATTACCATTAATGTACAGCTCTGAGATGTTGTGAGAGGATGCCAGAGTATGAAGCCACTGGGGAATAAAAAATGGCAGGACACAGGATTATCTCTTCTGCTCTCTTAGCAAGGAGACTGCCCTACTTTGGGTCACTGACCTTCTGTGGTCATGCGTGGCCTTGTGTATGTAAAAACCTTCATTCGTTCTTTGTTTGGTTAATGTTGCCTGAGAGCCAGACAGTAAACTGCTTTCATCAATTGAAAGTGGAAAGGTGGATGTTGAAACAGATCACCAGCCCAGGTTGGATGCATGAGACAAGTGCTTGGGCCTGGTGCACTGGGAAGACCCAGAGGGATCGGGTAGAGAGGGAGGTGGGAGGGGGGATCGGGATGGGGAATACATGTAACTCCATGGCTGATTCATGTCAATGTATGACAAAACCCACTACAATATTGTAAAGTAATTAGCCTCCAACTAATAAAAATAAATGAAAAAAAAAAAAAAAAGAAAGGTGGATGTCAAATAAAGGCTTTATAGTAGAATTCAGGGCACTGCAAATGACATGCTTTTATAATGTCTTATCCATCTCCTTGAATTTGTCATTCTCCAAAGAACTTGGAAAAGGCAGTTACTAGACTGTTAAAGGTAAAACTTAAGTAGTAAAACTTCAAACGTGGTGGATGAATATTTAGGCTAAAGCCCATTTATTTTAGATGGGAAAGCAGTCCCCAAAAGGATCTGATTACAAAGCACATTTCAGTACGACTGGGAGGTGACTTCTATGTTCCACGACCAGCAACTCTGCAATACAGTAGGTCTGCATGAACCCCATCTGTTCCCTGGGCTCCCACGAGCCGTCCTCAAGGTTTCTTGTTCCATCGAGCTCTGAGCAGTGTTCAGGCTGTGCCTTGGAAATACTACAGAGCTGAAGCATCTGTGGGAGAATGTGGAACGGAAGCTATCTGCTGAGGCAATTACTGGTGATGTGTGTATTGGCAGCTTTAATTCCAGCATTTGTGACAGGTTACATCTTGTAATTTGTCTTATGTACATAATAAATTGAACCGGAGTGGGAGGCATCTCTCAGGTGACACATCAGATGAAAAAATGCAGGCTCACTTGACAAAAGGCATCCTGAGCCATGGGATTTTTTCCTTTCCCTTTGGTGTTGGTGGTTCTTCAGCCAATCTGCAGAGCAAACATCGATTTCCGTGTGGTTAGTTGGGTTCAAAATAATAAAAGACTTGCAAAAAAAAAAAATACTTGCAGGTAACCCCTGTGGATCTTTCTACTTGGCAATGCACCATGGGTGCAAAGGTTGGAATCTTCCACCTGCTTCGCTTCCCCAGTGCTGAAGGAGGTTCTGTTTGAAGCCCCCTCTATTTCTGTGTGTGCTTACTCGTGTCTGCCTCTTTGCAACCCCATGGATTGTAGCCCGCCATGCTTTTCTGTCCATGGGATTTCCCAGGCAAGAATACTGGAGTGGGTTGCCATTTCCTACTCCAGGGGATCTTCCCAACCCAGGGATTGAATCCACATCTCTTGCATCTCCTGCATTGTCAGGTGGGTTCTTTACCAGTTGGCAAGAACCTCTCTTTCCGGGACCCTCTAAACCTTCACCTCTACCCATGACCAGACTGCAAATCATTCTTGTAGGACAGCTTTTCAAAAAATTGACCTAAAATGGTACTTTACTCCTCCAGAATGTACACCTGAGATGAAAGAGATTGGCAAACTTGCCAATAGTGTGTGCCAGTCCCAGAACCTCATAATGCTTGGAAGCTGCAGTTGGTAGTGGATTAAGGTGAGAGACTCTCCTGGTGGTGTGCCAGATACTGTTTTAAGCGCTTTGCATGTATTAATCCATCTAATCCTAATAACGCCATGAGGTAGGCACCATTGTCTCCAGTGGGGAGGGCATGGGCACAGAAAGGTTAATTAACTTGCCCAAGGTCTCACAGCTGGAAGGAGAAGTAAGGATAGAAACCCAGGTGGACTGATCCTAAGGAGTGTGCTCTCCACAGCTGGTAATACTGCCTGTCAGAACAGTGGTGTGTGTGTGTGTGTCTGTGTGTGTGTGTGTGTAGTGAAAATCAGCAACCAGCCTCAGAAATCATTTTGTAAAGAACTTATAGTTTTCTTACTTGGCAACTTTCGGTGTTTTCTCCTTTCATGGGAATCTGAGGTCTTACTGTTATTTGAATTACTTTAAGCAATCTAAAACATCTAGGAAAGAATTGTTGTTGTCTGGTCACAAAGTTGTGTCCGATTCTTTTCTAACCCATGAACTGAACTGTAGCCTGCCAGGCTCTTCTGTCCATGGGATTTCCCACGCAGGAATCCTGGAGTGGGTTGCCGTTTCCTTCTCCAGGGAATATTCCTGACTCAGGGATTTAACCCACATCTCCTACATTGGCAGGTGGATTCTTTATCACTGAGCCACCAGGGAATCGAAATCACAGAGATACTTCACAGCAGGGGTGCCTGATAACACACAACTCTGGGGCTTCTGGAGGAAGGCTGCCTGCTGGAGCGCGGTGCTCAGAATGTTTTTCATACATAACAGACACTTGGCAGTGCAACAGTCACTTGTGTCACGATTTTCAAACTGTAGGTGGTAAGAATTTCACTTACCCATGTTGATTTCTTTTTCTCTTTGGGACGCTATCTCTGGTTGCATTTAAAAATACACGACCTATATCCCTTGACTTCTCAAGCTAAAAGAAGAGCAGGGTTCTCTTGTCCCAGCTGAGCCAGCTCTAGCAGAAGGCCTGAGGGGGCACTGGGGGGTTCCCTCATCCATAGATCTGCATGAGGCCTCAAAGAAGGCTCTCAGGGACCCATGCTCATAATAATAGCTGCCCCGTATTTCACCTCGAGCCCTGTCATGATGATTAATAGGATCTCATTTTAGTGTTTTAAGTTTTAGAAAAAGTAAACATGCCAATCATACCACACATGTAAATGCACGTCCAACTACAGAAAGGGGCAGGAACAGCAGTAGTGGGGTCCCCCTGAGACCCCTGTTTTATCACAGACTCCCTGTGCTTCTGTCTGAGGATGCCTCTCATGGGCTCCTGCCGGCCCAAGGCAGATGCGTCTAGGTCATGCGATGCTAATTCCTTCAGCCAGTGCCAACCTGGCTACCTGCTAGCCTCACCCCAGCCAGTAGCCCTGGTGCCCTTGCTGCCCTGCAATGCTCTCTCCTGAGCAAAATACCCCTGAAGCATGGGCCATCTGACAGTGACGCTACTCAGTCATGAAAGAAGGATGGACTTGGGACCTGGACCTGGCTCTACTTTCCAGGGAACAACTCCGGGTTGTGGTCAGCCTGTTTAACTGTGCAGCATCTCAACAACCTCATCTCCATACTGGAGTTAGGGAGTTTTGTAGCCTACTGTCCTCCATTCTTCAGTTTGTTGTGAGCATCAGTGAGAAACTGTATGCAAGCATCTTATACAAATACCACTCAAATATATGTGATTGTGATATTGAAATAAAATTCAAAAGGGGTAAATCTTTTTGGCTTTATTCAGTGGTTCATGAATCAGGCAGCATCCAATCTAGCAGAAGCTCTAAGGAGATGTACGAAGTGAAATACTTTTATAGGCAGAAGGTAACAGAGGCAGAGAGGCGAAAAGCAGGTTGGTTATTGCAAGGTCACTTTCCTTTAGGGGATGGCAGGGGCATGTAAAGCAGATGACCTAATGAATGCTGGTCAGGTGATTCCCTTTTGCCTGGTTTAAGATTCCATTTCTGGGAGAGCCAAAAGTGAAATTAAGTCCCATTTTTGGTTTGGTGACATGGGGCTTTAGAATAAGTGACTCCATCAGGGGCCTGTTGCCTTTTTTTAATAGTGATTATAAAATACTTCCCAAGTGAAGGTATTTTTGCCTTGGACACCAGCTTATCCTTCACCTAGCATCACAGATACTTTGAGCAGGAGAGAAGACTGTAAGATCTTGGGAATCATTGGATTCTAGCAGTGAAATGGAATCTCATTGGAGCTGTCTGTTTAGGGTCCTCGCTTTTCCTACTGCTTCACCATCTTTTTCTTTTGGGGAAAGTCTGCTCTTAGGCTATTTCATGGGGAGAGAACCTCCTGAGAACTGCAGTGAGGGGGTTTTGAGGCTAGTTTCTATTTCTGTGCCTGGCGGCTGTTCCTAGGACTCCTATAAGTACTCCGCATGCAATGTCCTGACACTAGATCATGAGTCAAGTCTATTCAGATTCCCAGCAATTATAGCTAGTGCTAAGAGCCTACAACCCAGAAGCATCTTTGTAGGAGCAACATACAGGAGCAGCTGACACCTCCGTGCGATGTACTCAGAGTCTGCTGCAAAAATGTGAGCATTCATCAAGTTTTCTGCAAAGATTTAAGCACCTACTTTGTACTCAGCATTGTTTTCAGAGCTGGACAGAGGTGGTATATGACACAAAAATCTTCATTTTCTTAGAGGTCCATTATAAACCAGTGAAAAGCACTTTCTAAAATGATTTGGTACATTTAAATGCTATGAAGAAAACAGAACAGGGTGCTGTGATACTACATGGCTTGGGGGTCAGGGACGGTTCTGTGCATGAGGGAAGGAGCCAGCCTTGCAAAGATCTGGAGACAAATCCAAACAGAAGAAACAGTAAGTGCAAAGGTCCTGAAGCAGATTTTGCTTGGTGTGTTCATGGTACTAGAATTCTGATTTTACACTAAGAATTTTCTCCACACTGGTATTTCAGTTCCTAATTTAGCAAATTAAAAAGATAAGTATGTTTGTGTCAACTTCAGAAGTAAGAAGTAAATTTAGAATAATCAAGATCCTCTCTGCTTAGTTTACAAATACAACAACAGAGGCATTTGGGCATTTTTGTAGCCAACAACTCTGTAAGCAGACACGTGTTTGTGGTCCACGCTTCAGTGCTCGCTCTGAAACCAAGCCAAAGGGGGCAAGCTCATTCCCCGGCTGATACGTTTTAGACAGCCAAGCGGATTCACAGTGATCCACAGCCCTCCAGAGGGTATAAGGTAATACTGAGGGACAAATATGGAAGAGCTGACTTGCTGCCCAGCCTCAGGGTCTAGCACAGGCCCGAGGGGCCAGCTGCGTCTTTGTACAGTCTTCTCCGGGAAATGGCACAGCCACAGCCAGCCATGTGGGAGATCTTTCCTGCTTGCCTTGTATTTGAGAGGTGTGCTCAGCTCACTTTGGGAAGGTTATTTCAACTTTTTGCTACATCAGGACTTTGTAATTGGTGAAAGACATGCATGGTGAAGACATGCCTGCATCCTTGGCTGCCCTTGGTAAGCACGGAGAGGAGCTCACCGGTCAGGACGAGAACATTCTGGGTTTTGTCTGATCCTTGTTGGGCTGACCTTTTTGGGCATTCTTGAAACATAGCCACTCTTGCCGCAGCTGCCGCCTGCCCTGTTCTTGCTTCAGACTTGGTGCTTGCCAAGATCAGCCCCCAAAGAAGCATGTCCCCTGTGGGCCTCACACTGAAATGGCACCAGACTGAAGTCCTCTGTTTCAGGGTCTGATTAGCCTGTGGCTTTAGGAAATGGGACAAAACATCGACATTTTTGTAGGATGTCACTTGGAAGTGTTAGCTGAATAGCCTCAGCTGTTCAAATAGTAGCGCTAGATACGACTTGTGTGGAGGGGGATGGCTGGACTGAGGGATGTGGGTGCTGGAGCGGGTTGTCCTGGCAAGACAGGTTTAGGCTCCTTTAAGATTTAAAGGGCTAGCCCTCAGGTAGTTGCACATGTTATTTTCCTTGTGAAAGAAGGCTGTTTTGTTCGCTGAGTGCTCCTTGTGCAAAGCTGGGTTGTGCAGGGAGAAACATTTCTTTCCCTTGGTTTGGGTGGGGTGAGGGTTTGGCTGCTTGGCAGATGTGGGCTGGAAGATGATTCCAAGTGAGCTGATCCCTGGGGCTTCTGAGAGATGAGAAGGTTGGATGCTCTCAGTTTCCTAGGCTCACCTATTGGTAAGTAGCACCTGAACTGCTTATCCCACAACCTCTCGGCCCTCCTGAATCAGACTTCTCAGGCGCAGTGATTTGCACCTTGAGCAGGCCTCCTGGTGAACCTCCTTCTCAAGGAGCGCTCACAAGTCTTCCAGTCCTAAAACCGCTGGCTAAGTTTGGAAGTCAGTGATTCCTAACTGTTTGAAACCCAAGGCTTTTTGCAAATATAAGGACAGTTGTGGGTGCTTTCTTAAGGAAAAGCTGTAAAACATAGAATACTGAGTTCAGGTTCAAGGTTTGTAATTTCTTGATGAATTCCCACTCTGAAGTCAACTGTCAGAAGAAAATCTAAGCACCTAACTAACATCATGACCAGCACAGAGTAGCTGCTCGCTGAAGGTTAGCTATTCTTTTCATGTCTCCAGCTTCTTCCTATGATATACTAGTATTATCTTCATTTTATAGATGAGGAAGTTGGAGCATAGTGAGATTCATAAACCATGAGTGGATTTTACCCTAAATGGTCTGATTCCAGAACCAGTGAACTTAAAATTCTAGGTTACCTATTAAACTGATTCTCAGATTTGCCTGCTTGAATCCATGGTTCTTTCCGATCCTAGTAATTCTGATCACTTAAACACCTCTCCCATGCTAGTTGTAATTAATCAAGCAGTTATTATGTGCTGGGAATTATGCTAGGTACTTTATATGCATTATTTCTTTGAAAAACGTGCACAGAAAATGGTGTACATGTTAATGTACATACTGAGTGCTATGTAAAAGTAGGAAAAATTAGGAAGGTAAATATATCTCAAGGTTCAGAAAATTGGAATTATTTCCTCTTTGGATAGTTTCTCTTCTATTATACTATCAAAGATCTAGAGATGGAAAAGAACCTGAAGATTTCCTAGTTCAGATATCATTTTCCTGGGGATCACAGCTATTCGCAAGGATTAATTTAGTTTAGATTCTCCAGGAGTCCATCAATGGTCTGGTCTTTCTTTTCAGTACTATAATGGCTAGCAGATATCAGCTGGCTCTCTTGGCACTGCCAGGATGAGCACCATTTATTGAGCAGGTGCTTTGTGTGGGCCCTGTGTTCATGTACCTCATGTACATTTTTTCATTTAACCTTACGATGGTATCAGCTTGTCATATTTTGGATACCCCTTTCAAGTAAAGAATTTCAGGCAGAAAGCACATCTGATTTCATGCATACACATTTCCCAAGTAGGAGAAATGCATAACTGAGGAAGATGCCTAGAGCTCCTCAGCAAGCCCAGAGGGGAGAGAAAGAGACCAGGAACACCAGAGTACAACTTGCATTTACTTTCCTGATGATTCTCAGGTTAGCCCGGGTGGCATCACCTACCAGGTTGGCCCGGCCAAGATCACACACACAGTGGGAGGATCCTAAATCACAGGGGATCACACGCTCCACTGACTGAAACCGACATGCAAGAAGGGCTGGGTCCATGTCACGTGGGTGAGACCCAGAGGGATTCCTGGGCTCAGGCTCACCTACTAGGGCCAGTGGCTGTCCCAAGGCAGGACCATTCACAGTCCCGGGAGGGACACCAGCCTCCCCACCCACCACGGAGGGAGTGCAGCTGGGGGAGGACCCGCTGGCTGGGACATCCTCTGTGACTTTTTTCTGGGTTGGGCTTGCCCAGGGTGAAGTGGCCAGCCAGGCCATACCACATCTTAAACACCCATCTGTGCGGGACTCACTGATGCAGGGACATGGGGTCCAAGCCTTGAGAGTGTTGAGCTTATTGTTCCGGGGAGGGGGGGCCTTGACCTCATCTTAACAGCCTCCAGTTATGGCTTCTGAGGTTTAATGTGCAGTCATTGAAGAATATTGAAATAGTTACAGGGAGGAATAGTCTCTATACAACTTTAAAGTTGTACAGTGTTTCCTGTAGTGGGCTTGAAATGGATTTCTTTAATGAGTCTGGAAATTACCATGTTAGTAGCAGCATCACACATCATCTCCTGTGTGTTTGTGTGTGAGAAGACTATTCATTTGTTCAATGAAACACTTAAGAAATATACTACATTATTTCTATCCTATTCTGACATGTCTTTGTTTTTGAAACTGTCAGGGCCTCAGTAAATACAAATGGCTCAGGTCACACCTGACCTTTGAGAAGCCGGGAAAGGCCATGGATTAGAGAACTCAGAGCAAACCCAAGCCCCATTTCTGCAGAAGGTCAAGACTTCCCATCCACAGGTCTCTGTAGCCCATCGGGGCCCCCCGACTCAGCTCAGCTATCAGCTGTGGGATGTCAGGTCAGTCGCCCAAACTCTGGGCTGTGCGTGAACAGGGCGGGCCTGGCAAGACAGCCTTGTATGTCCGAGTTCCTCTGCCTGTAACGTCTTCAGGGGGTAAAGATTTTCTCGACAGCTTCCAAAGGTGGCCCGAGGACCTTTGTGGACCTCCCACAGGTCAGCTTCTGGGCCGGCACCGGGAGGGAGGTAAGCAGTACCGAGAGGATGGGTAGTTTGGAAGCCAGGCAGCCCGGCTCTGGGCTCTCTGACAAAGTGGGAGGGGGACGCTGGGGCAGACGCTGGCCTGGGGGGCCAGTGAGAGGCTGGTCCCGCCTCGGCTATTCATCAGCCATTAACTGAGCACCTGCTCTGCCCTTGGCTTGTTCACCTCTTAATGACTCATCATGGACGGGAGAGTTTGCTGCCCCACCTGGGGCTTACAGTCTCCAGGTGGGGAGGACATCACTCTCTGAAATGACCTTATTTATAGTTTAAAGCCATTATTTTAAAAGGGGGGAGAATCATTTGAAGTGGGGATGGGAGGGCAGAACGGTTAGAAAAGGCCTTTCTGAGCTCTTCCAGTTCTGAACTTGCCCTTGGCCCCCATCAATTTCACCCTGAGGCTCTTGGTTCTTGATTTCTACAGCCCCCAAGAGAAGGACTGGCCTCTCCTTTTCATGTTTAGGGGGTTCCGGCTCCCACTCTCCGTGATCCATTTCCCCAGTGGGCCAGGCTGTGTGGAAACGGGCCGGCTGGCTCCCCGCCCCTCCCAAGCACTAACTGTCCCAGGTGTCACTTATTACGCGGCCGCCCGGGCCCCGCTTCCACCCCGCGGAGGATCTCCAAGGAGCCCACGTCCCGGGCTGCCGGCAGCGGGCGGGGCCCACCTGTCCCGGCCCTGCCCCGCCCCTTCCCGGGCGCCCCAGGTGGCTCGGGGCGGGGAGGAGCCGCACCCGCCCCGTCCCTCCCTCCGCGGCCACACCAAGGCCGGCCCGCCGCGAGCGCGCTCTGCGCTAGGACTGGGATCAGAGCCGGGAGCCGGGCTGGCGCGCGGAGGCCCGGCGAGCGCCGCGGCGCAGGTGAGCGGGACAGGCGCAGCGCGCTGGGGGCGGTGGGCCCCCAGCCTGGTCCCTGCGGGGCCGCGGTGGGCGATGCGGGGGCCCCTGTCCGGCGCGCCGGGGGAGCGAGGGCGCCGGGGGCGCGGCACAGCTGAGGGGTCGGGGTTGCGTCGCTGCCTGGGGGCGAACAGCTGCGAATATCTGCCCGGGACCCGGGCTGGGGTGGGCGCGGGACAGGATCGGGGCTGCGCGAGTCTCTGAGCGGCCCAGGCGGCGCGGAGGCAGGGTTTGCAGGGCGCTGGTTGGGAGAGCAGGGGGGCCGGCTGCTGCGGAGAGCGCGGAGCTGGGCGGGGGTTCGGGCCTCGGGGGAGCCCGGAGCGAGCCCCCGCCTCTCCCTCTGCGGCGCTTCCCGGGCCCGCGCAGGTGCCGCTGCTCCTTCTGCCTGGGTCTTTACTTCTGGCACTGGTGTTGAGAATCCGACAGACACCTGGGTTAGTTACCCGCGGCTTCCAAAAAAATTGGGTATGCGAGGCTGCTCTGACTGCAGGGGGCCGAGGTTGTCAGGGTCCATCCAGGTCTGTGTGTCCTGGGGCGCTGTCGGTGTTGGGGTGGAGGCGGAGGGTTGAGCTCCATCTCCCAGGCCCTGGCCATCAGAGTGATAAAGTGGAAAAAGTATAGAATTTAAATTCTAGTTATTAGCTGTAAGACCTCGAGCAAGTTACTTAATTTCGCTGATTCTGTTTGCTCAGAGGTAAGAAGGGTATTATAATCATCAGAGCAGTTAAGTTGTAAGATATTTGTAAAATCCATAGTAGGTTGCTTGATGAGAATTCTCTCCATTTTTTCCTGTATCTAGTTAATGTAACAGTTTGTGCCTTCCAGAGGTTCAAATTCATTTCTGAACAGAAGAGAAACAGAGGAGGTTCATATTACCCTCCTTTAGGAGGAAAGGCGGTGATGATGGTGTGTGTTTTGTTCACGGCTAGGCCTCCTCCAGGCTATCTTAGTTCCCACCACCATCCTAGAAGCCAAGTTTTGAGAAGTGACAGTGCATAGGTCCTGAATGTAAAAGGGATGGTAACAGTTTGCTTTCAATATTATTGACTGTATTTGTCAGAATTCTTTTCTTTGGGTTGTGTTTTAGTCACTTGAAAATTGCCTTATGCTATATTGAAATTGATTGGGTCACATAAATGAAAAGGCTGAGCGTTTCATCTGCAGGCATAGCTTGATCCAGGGCACGCATAAGGTGGCATGGCTTTCTTTCTCTCTCGTACGTATCTTAGCTCTTTTCCCCTCTGTGTTGACTGCTTCTTAGTATGGAGTAATAAAAAGAACTGGCACCTTCAGGCTTATCTGTTCCTTTGTGGGAGGGGTAGGGGGGGATGTCTTTCTCTTCTTCCATCTCCTCCATCCTAACAGCAGGTCTTACCGATATACTAAACTAAAACTGAGCCAAGCCATCTCCATGGACAGGGAGTGGTTTTCACCATAAGAGTGGGTACTTAGCTCAGGTGCCACTATGATAGACAGCTCCACCCCAGCTGCCCGGGATTGGGCAAGGATAGTTTCCAATGAGATGTCTGACTTCCAGGCAGATAAAAATAGGACCTGTTCATTGTATAGTCTCAGCCTTTGCTCACCACCACCTAAAGGAAGTCTTTGGTAGAATGTAGACAGCCTGTATGCCATATTCCATCTGCCAGTTGTCAAGGCTTATCCAAGGCATGGAAGGCGTCCTGCATATTCATCCTTTGATGTCTTATTTTGTTGTTTGCTTGTTGGTTCATTCATTCATTCAGCATTTAGTAAGTGCCCAGTGTATGGCAGGGCCTCTGCCAAGGGTGAAAATGTTTGCTTTTTAGAATTTCACAGTTTAGTTGGAGAGGCAGATGTGCAGATAACAGAGTCTGTGACTGTTTAACTATCTGGGGACAACCAAGGAAACTAGTTGAGCTCTGAATCGGAGATAAGTAGAGCTGCTCTAGGAGGAAAAGTTGGAGGGACTTCCCAGGCCAAGTGGTGGGTACTCTCTGTTGTAGGTAACATTGTTTAGGTTATGTGACTGTTTGCTTAAGAAGTCTAGAGGTGGGTGGTTCAAAACAGCCACAGTTTTGGGTTGGCTTCTTGAAGATTCTCTAGGTTTCTGCCCTGCCACAGGGTGATTGGAGCTCCGTCATGCCTTCACATGCTAACATCTAAAACAAAAAGGGACAGAGAGGGCTTGCTTCTCAGTGATTATCTAGACAACGAAAGTCATAATTTCTCAGAAGTTCCCTATGTCGCTGGCCAGAATGGCCATATGTCCTTGCTCAACCATCAGTGGAAAAGGAGGCGAGGGTGGCTGTGATTGTTGTGGCCAAGCTGTGCTCTGGAGCTGGAGGAGGGTCACCTTCTCTGAGCACATCAGTGCCCATATCTGAAAATCAGAATTCTGTTAGCCAGGCAGAAAGTGAAACTGCCTGTCAGGCTGTTAGGTAGGCAGTCATCCGAGTCTCCCAGAGGTGGTGACAGATGATGAAAGACATGGCCTTGTGGGCAGACAGGAGAAGCTCAGGACAATAGGAGGCGTCTAGGGTGTGGCCGAGGGAGGGAAGGGGCTGAGGTTGGAGGCGCAGGTAGAGACAGGAGAACCACTCTGGGCATCACTAAGAAGCCTAAATCTCGGTCCCATCCCTCAAAGAACTTGCGCTTAGAACCTGGTGAAGTGTTTGAATCTTTCATACTTTCACAGTGACGGCACCGGTGGCTCACTCTATGGGGGTAATTGTGGGGTGCTTAGGGTGGAGGCGTTTAGGGAGGGGCTAGTGTAGTTAGAAAAAGCCTCACAGCTGTTTCTGCTGTGTCTCCCACCCCCCAGCACCCTGTCACCCTCTCCTCGTCCCATATTGGGACCATCTGCTCTCAATCATGACTTTTCAGTGTTGCTACCTGTCTTCTAACTAACAGCTGGTATTTGGTGAAGATGCAGCTAGCGGTAGGTCCTGGATTAGAGAATCATTCTCCTGATGATAGTCCGGTGAGTAGATACTTTATAACTCTGTTCAGTAGGAAACCAGCCTCTACTCTCCACTTCTTTTGGAGCATTTCACCTGTTTTCTTTGGAGTTTCAAGTGAGCTGCTGTTTGTTTCACTTGACATGGTGGACACAGTGGGCGTTTGGTGTTAGATTGGGCCACCAGGGCCCTTCATGATCCTTCATCCTCAGTATCTACTTAGCATAGAACTTGGCAGAGAGATCTAGTCACTAATCCTGGAAGAAAGAAGGGAGTGGAAGGCAGCATATTTTGTTGTTTCCATCAGCAGTCCTGCCCAGGATCCCTGAAAGAGTGTGAGGGGATGAAATAGAGAGATGCCTTGGGCAGTCAATTCATTCACACATATTTATTGAACACCCACTGTAAGGCAGACACTGCTCTGGGGATAAAAAAGAAAAAAGTATATGAGAAGGACATAGGCTCCGTTCTCATGGAGCTCACACTTTGCTGGAAGGAGATATATTTGTTTAGTCTCCTGTGTCAGGTGATGAGAAATCCTATAATGAAAAATAAGTTATGAGAAGACTGCAGGAGTAGTTGGCAACAAGCTGTGTAGAGTGCTGGAAATCATCAAGGTTTAGTGTCTGTCTGGTTTCCAGCAGAGAAATACGGCTTGCGCAGGTATGGTGTTGGGAAAAAAGACCTTCAGGTGGAGGAAGAGGATTATATATTGAATAACTTGATCTTAAAGAATTTCTTTCATGCAGAATCTCTCTGTTTGCTATTCCTCACATTATCCCCAAAACGTGATTTTTAATGACTTACAGAACATGGTGCCAGGTGACGAAATAAGTGAAGAAATATGAGCAAAGGGAAAATAAGGGTCATTTCTTTCATCATTGTGTTCCATAATTGTTCAGATTTGGTAGCAGGGGAAGAAAGAAGTAGGGTGATTAAAAATGATTCATACTCAGAGTTCATTATTTAAAAGGTGACAGTGTAAAGTCTTGATGTCCCAATGTTATAACTCATTTGGGTGTGTGTGAAAAGAGCTAGTTTTATTTGATAGGAAAAAATAGTCTCTTTATTATTAAAGTTGTGCATGCAAATTATCTTCTGAGTTCAAAGAAAATTAATAGAGTTGTTTTTAAGGCCAGTTTGAAGTGCCCAAAGGTTAACAGAGATCAAAAGCATAATTCCAAAATCAAAGCAATATAGTATAAAAAATTAGTGAGAAGTTGAGTTTAGTCTGATTACTAGCTGGGAAAAATATACAAATTCAAATAAAAATTTATAAAATAGAAGTGCTATGCACAGGTAATTTTGACTACCTATTTCTATTGGATTGTTTGTTTTCTTATTGAGTTTTGAGAGTTCTTTACCCAATCTGGGCTTCCCTAGTGGCTCAGATGGTAAAGAATCTGCCTGCAATGTGGGAGACCAGAGTTCAATCCCTGGGTCAGGAAGATCCCCTGGAGAACGAAATGGCAGCCCACTCCAGTGTTCTTGCCTGGAGAATTCAGTGGACAGAGGGGCCTGAGGGCTACAGTCCACTGGGTCACAAAGAGTCAGACATGACTGAGTGACTAATACTAATACTACATAATCTGGATATATGTCTTGTGTCAGAAACGATTTTCAGAGACATTCTCTCATCCTGTGCCGATCTTTTTATTCCCATAGCAGTGTCTTCGTTAGGGCAAAAGTTTTTAAACTTTGGTAAACCAATTTATTAGTCTTTTCTTCTGGAAGTTTTCTACATTTTTTACAGTTCTGTGTTTTACATTTAGATGTAGGATTCATTTTGGGTTAATTTTTGTGTAACATGTAAACTGTGAGTCAAGCAATTTTTTTTCATAGCATATGGAATTCCAGTTCTTTCAGCACCATTTGTTGAAAAGACTATTTTTTCCCTCTTGAGTTGTCTTGATATTTTGTAGATAATCAGTAAGGTATAATCAAAGGTTTATTTTTGGATTACCAGTTTTGTGCCATTGATCTTAATACCTACTTTATACCACCACTACGCTGTCTTGATACTGTGACTTTATAATAAATTTTGAAAGCAGGTAGTATAAGTCCTCCGATTTTATTCCTTTTCAAACTCATTACGGCTCCTAGTTCTTTTGCCTTTTCATTTAAGTTGCAGAGATCTACAAAAAATCCTGCTGGGATTTTGAGTGGGATTGCATTGTATCTGTAGATTCATTTAGGAGGACATCTTTAGAATATTGAGTGTTCCAGTTCATGAACACAGTATGGCCTATCTCTTTATTTCTGCTTTTATTTTTCTATCAGCATTCAGTAGTTTTCAGGATATAGATCTTTCACATGTTTTGTTAGATTTATACTTAAGTGTTTCACTTTTGATATTGTTTTTCTTGCTCATATACAGAAATACAATAGATTTGTGTATGTTGACATTGTATTCTGTTACCTTGCTAAAGTCAATTATTGTTATAGGAGGTTTATTTGTAAATTCTTTGGGATTTTTTACATATGAAGTCATATCATTTGTGAATAAAGACAGCTTTATTTCTTCCTTTCCAGTCTGGTTGCCTTTTATTTCTTTTTCTTGACTTAATCAACTGGTTAAGAATTCTAGTTGAATGTTGAATAGGAGTGATGAGAGAGAATATCCTTGTTTTGTTTCTTATAATAAGGGTGAAATAAATTTTCATGGTGAAATATGGTGTTAGCTGTGTTTTCCACCTGAGGTTAAGGAATTTCCCTTTTATTCTAGTTTACTGAGTTTTTATTATGGATGGATTTTGAATTTTGTTGAATACTTTTTTTCCCAACTGTTGACAGGATCATGTGATTTATTCATATTCACCATGGTGAGTTACACTGATTGCTTTTCAACTGTTGAAACAGCTTTGTGTTCCTAGGATAAATCCTACTTGATTGTGATGTATTTTTGGAAGAGACTCTGTAGGACTGCTATTATTTCTTCCTTCAGTGTTTGGTAGAATTCATTAGTGAAACCATCTTGGCCTAAAGTTTTCTCTGATAGAAGGTTTTTAAACTACAAATTTAACTTCTTTAGTAGATATAGGACAATTCTGGCTACTCAGTTTTTCTTGGTAAGTTTCAATAGTTATTATTTTCCAAGGAATTGGTCGTCTTTACCTAAGTTGTCAAATTTATGGATATAGAATTGTTCGTGGTATTCTTCTATTATCCATTTAATGTCTTTGTAGTGATGTTCCCCATTTCATTCCTGATATTGGTAATTTGTGTTTTCAATAATTTTCTTAGTCTGTCTAGAAGTTTATCAACTTTATTGATCTTTCAAAGATTCAGACTTTTATTTCATTGATTTTGTATCTTTTTTGTTTTCTTTTTTGCCTCCAAGCTTATTTATTTTTAATTGAAGGAAATTTTGTTTTCAATTTTATTGATTTCAGTTCTAGTTTATTTCCTTCCTTCACCTTGCTTTGGGTTTAATTTATACTCCTGTTTCCTTAAGGGGTAAGTTCTTATTACTGATCTGAGACTTTTCTTCTGTTTTAATATAAGCATTTAGTGCTATAAATTTCCCTTTAACCACTGCTCTAGCTGCATTCCACAATTTTGATATGTGTATTTTCATTTATTTAAATTAAAATATTTATTGTGTCCGACTCTTTGTGACCCCATGGACTATACAGCTCATGGAATTCTCCAGGCCAGAAATACTGGAGTGGGTAGCTTTTCCCTTCTCCAAGGGATCTTCCCAACCCAGGGATTGAACCCAGGTCTCCCGCATTGCAGGCGTATTCTTTACCAGCTGAGCCAGAAAGGTAAATAGTAAAAAGATTTGAGAAGCTCATTATGAAAGTTTATTCATTATAAAAGTTTATTCATGAAATAAATTTCATCTTTAAAACAAAAACTTCATAAAGACTGTGGAAAGTTTGGAGTGATTTATTGTTATTCATGTTAATAAAGTTTTCTCAAGACACCTTTAAAAAAAATATTTAAAAATTTTCTTTGAGAGTTTCCTCTTGACTCATGTGTTATTTTAAAAAGTATGCCATTTAATTTTCAAGTACTTGGGAATTTTCCCAAAGTCTTCCTGTTACTGATTTCTAGTTTAATTCTATTATTATCTCATAATATAATTTGTGTGATTTTTATTCTAAGTTTGTTCACATTATTTTATGGCCCAGAATATGGTTTATGGTGAATGTTCAGTTGAAAATAATCTGCATTCTTATTGCTGGTTAGAACATTTGGGAAATATTAAGTTGTCTGATAAGGTTGTTCAGGTCTCTTATGTCCTTGTTGACTGTCTACTTCTTTTATTGATGAGAAGCATGTTAGAATCTCCAACTACAGTTATGGATTTTAAAATTTCTTTCAGTTCTATCACTTTTTGATTCATATATCTTGACCATTTGTTCTTAAGTGCAACTTTAATAATGTAATAGCCAGTTATTTTACCAGTGAAAGCAAGTTTATTCGGAAATAGCCAGAGGAATTGCAATTCAGGATATGTGAACTATGGTGGGTCATATGCAAATCCAAAGAACATGGAAAGGGAACTTGCTTTTATAGGAAAAAGCAGAAACTTGGGAGGGGCTGTACTTACTAAAGAGTTTTTTTTGTAGTAAGCTGAGAATCCGTTGTATGGAGGCTTCTCATTGGTTGTATTGCTATAGTCCCTGACTGGACTGTCCTCCAGAGTGAAGTTTTCTTGTAGTAGTCAACACCTTCCTGCTTGGAGTTAATTTATGATGAATGGTAGGGAGTGAGAGTTCCCCCTACAGGTCTGTCTCAGCTCCATTTTTAGCTGTGCATGCTAAGTCTCTAGTCATGTCCAACTCTTTGTGGCCCTATGAACTATAACCTACCAGGCTTCTCTGTCCATGGGATTTCCCAGGCAAGAATACTGGAGTGGGTTGCCATGCCCTTCTTCAGGGAATCTTCCCCACCCAGGGATTGAACCTGTATCTCTTATGTCTCCTGCATTGGCAGGTGGTTTCTTTACCTCTAGTGCCCTCTGGGAAGTCAGGTTTCTTTAATTCCATAGTGGAAACACTTAGGATTATGTCCTCTTGGAAAACTGATCCTGTTCTCATTATATAATATTCCTCTTTATTCATGTTATAACTCCTTGTTCTGGGATCTACTTTGGGTGTTGATAATACAGCTACTCCTGCTTTCTTTTGCTTAGTGTTTGCATCCATATCTCTTCATGTTCTTTTTTTTTTAATTTATTTTTTATTTGGAGGAAAACTGCTTTACAGTGTGTTGGTTTCTGCCATACAGCAACGCGGACCAGCTGTAATTATACACGTATGCTTCTTGGTCCGCCTTCGCCTCCCCACCTCCCTGCCCCTGTCCCACGCCTCTGGGTCATCACAGGGCACTAGGCTGGGCTCCCTGTGTTATAAAACTTCTTACCAGCTATCTATTTTACACATGATAGTGTATATATATGTCTATGCTACTTTTTCTATTTGTTCCACTGTCTCCTTCCCCTACTGTGTCCACAAATCCACTTTCTATATCTGCATCTCCATTCCTTTCCTGCAAGTAGATTAATCAATGCCATTTTCTAGATACCATATATTAATATATGTGCTAATATATGATATTTGTTTTTCTTTTTCTGACTTACTTCACTCTGAATAACAGACTCTAGGTTCATCCACTTCACTATAACTGCCTCAAATTCATTCTTTTTTATGGCTGAGTAATATTCCATTGTATATATGTGCAACATCTTCATTCATCTGTCAATGATCATCTAGTTTGCTTCTATGATGTTCTCTTAATTTTAACCTGCCTGTGTCTGTATATTTAGACCTCAGATAGTTGGATCTTCCTTTTTAAATGAATCTAACAGTGTCTGTCTTTTAGTTGGTGTGTTAGACTCTTCATATTTACTGTGGTGTTAATATGGCTTAATTAAAAACTTACCACCTTGTTAGTTATTTTTCCATTTGTTCCATTTTTCCTACAACTTGAGCATTTATGTTTCTCTTTTAGCTCTACTTCTTTTTTATGCTTCTTTAACATTTTTAGTGATTGCTTTGGAGTGTTTATATTTGTATATCCTTAATTAGAGTCTACTTTCAAGTAATATTACACTTTCACATGTAGTCTAAGGACCTTGCAGCAGTATATTCTGAATCCTTTTTTTCCATCCTTCGTGCTATTATCATCATCATTTTTCTTCTATGTGTGTTGTAAGCAAAACTTTGCTACTATTTTTGCTTTCGACTAGGTGTCAGCAACCTTTTTTGTAAAGGTCCAGATAGTAAATATATTGCTCTGAGGTCATATCTGGTCCCTATTCTGTGTTCTTCTTTTCTTCTTAAATAACACTTTGAAAATATAAAAATCATTCTTTGCTCATACATAGGTCATACTAAAACAGACTTTGGTTGCCATTTCCTTTTCCAGGGGCTCTCCCCAACCTGGGGATCAAATCTACATCTCCTGTGTCTCTGGCATTGGCAGGTGGGTTTGTTATCTCTGAGCTACCAGGGAATCCCTAAAATAGACTTTGGGCTGGATTTGGTTTGCAGGTTGTAGTTTTCTGACTCTTGCTTAAAACATTCAGTTACCTTTTATAGCAGTTAAAAATAAAGAAGAATTGTATTTGACTTTTGTTTATTCTATTTCTAGCACTTTAAAATAGATCCAAGTTTCTGTCTGACATCATACTCCTTCTGTCTATAAAACCTCAGTATTTATTGTAGTGTAGGTCTCTTGGCAATGAATTCTCTCAGTTTCTGTTGGCCTATTGCAGTTATTTCTTGTTCATTTCGGAAAGATATTTTCCCTAGGTAAAGAATTCTGGGTTGACACTTTTTATACCTTTCAGCACTTCGAAGATGGTGCTTCATTTTCTTACCTGCATACTTTCTGACAAGGTGTCTTCTGTAATTCTTATCTTTATTCCTTTGTATATAATATTTCATTCTCCCCCACTTTGAGATTTTGTTTTGTCTTTAGTTGTCAGCTGCTTTAATACAGTATGCCTCTGTGTGTGTATGTGTACACATGCATGCACATGCTTGGTATTTATCCTCCACAGTGTTTTTGAGCAGCTTGTTTCTGTGGTTTTGTATCTGTGATTAATTTTAGAAAGTTCTCAGCAATTATTTCTTCAAATATTTCTTCTTCTTTCTCCTTCTGAAGTTTTGACTACACCTACATTAGGACTTTTGGTATTAGTCCACAGCTATTGGACACTTTGTCTTGTTTCTACTGTTGAAAGCATTCTTCATTTCTGTTACTGTGTTTAGCATTTCAAGCATTTCCATTTGATTATTTCTTACAGTTTCTGTGTTAAAATTATACATTTAATCTTTCATGTTGTCTACCCTCTTTTTCATTAGAATCTTTGACCATTGATTATGGTTATTTTAAATTTGGTGTGTCTGAGAAAAAGAGACACAGATGTATAGAACAGACTTTTGGGGTCTATGGGAGAAGGTGAGGGTGGGATGATCTGAGAGAACAGCATCAAAACATGTATATTATCAAGGGTGAAACAGATCACCAGCCCAGGTTAGATGCATGAGACAAGTGCTCAGGGCTGGTGCACTGGGAAGACCCAGAGGGATGGGATGGAGAGGGAGGGGGGATCGGGATGGGGAACACATGTAAATCCATGGCTGATTCATGTCAATGTATGGCAAAAACCACGACAATATTGTAATTAGCCTCCAACTAATAAAAATAATTGGAAAAAAAAATAAATTTGTTGTGTCTGATAACTTCCCCATCTGTGTGGTATCTGAGTCTAGTTCTGTTAATGTCTGTGTCTCTTGGCAGTGTTGTTTTTTTCTTTTTGTATGTTCTGTAATATTTTGCCAGACATTAGAGACTGAGATGGTTTTCATGCTTGGAAATGGGAATGCCCCCTGTTTCTACTAGGCCTTTAGTGTGGGGAGTTGATCAGTCTGCTTGGGAGTTGACTGGATTCGAAAGTTGTTGTGGGTGTACTTCTCCTCAAGGCCCCACAGACTCCAGCTTCCTCTAGTGACACCTTGAGCTTAGAGTTGGGGCTGGTTTGCTGCAGGGCTTGTCTCACTGTTTCAGCATCAGCCTCAGGTCTTCCTTGTGCCCTGTGTCTCAGAGCGGTCCCTGTCTGTGCTCTTTCATCTCCCTCAATAGGTCCCCATTGGTGTTTGGTACTTGTGTCCAGGTGCATCTGCCTCGGGTAAGCAAGTGCTCGTCCTATCTCCTTCTTCAGGTGCTGGTTCTCAGGTTCTGGGCTAGTTTGTTCCCCTGTGACCTCAGCTGTCTGATGGACTCAAGAGGGTCGTGAACTTGCAGTTTATCTGTTTTATTTGTAAGCATGGGAGTAATGCTCTTTTCAGCTTTCTGTACCTGGAGCAGAATCTAAACCCTTGATTTGATGTTTTCCATCCACTTCTTTTTTTTTTTTTCCCATTTATTTTTATTAGTTGGAGGCTAATTACTTTACATCATTGCAGTGGTTTTTGTCATACATTGAAATGAATTAGCCATGGATTTACATGCATTCCCCATCCCGGTCCCCCCTCCCACCTCCCTCTCCACCCGATCCCTCTGGGTCTTCCCAGTGCACCAGGCCCGAGCACTTGTCTCATGCACCCAACCTGGGCTGGTGATCTGTTTTACCCTAGATAATATACATGTTTCGATGCTGTTCTCTTGAAACATCCCACCCTCGCCTTCTCCCAGAGTCCACAAGTCTGTTCTATACATCTGAGTCTCTTTTTCTGTTTTGCATATGGGGTTATCATTACCATCTTTCTAAATTCCATATATATGTGTTAGTATACTGTAATGGTGTTTATCTTTCTGGCTTACTTCACTCTGTATAATGGGCTCCAGTTTCATCCATCTCATTAGAACTGATTCAAATGAATTCTTTTTAATGGCTGAGTAATATTCCACGGTGTATATGTACCACAGCTTCCTCATCCATTCGTCTGCTAATGGGCATCTAGGTTGCTTCCATGTCCTGGCTATTATAAACAGTCATCCACTTCTTTTTATGATCTTCATGTATAATCCTGGTGCTGTTTTCATTCCCTCTGTGCTTTATAAAATGTCATTTTTACATTTTACACATATAAATCAGTGGTTTGCAACTTTTACCTGGGGAACGTGACACAAAATACAAATCTTGGGCCCCAGTGTTTTAGTTGAGATATGTTGGGATCCAAGCGTGGGTATCTTTTACAAGTTCCCCAGGTGATTCTGTTGTACACCTAGGTTGAGAGCCCTCAGTCCAAGTACCATTTACAATGTTTCCTTTCACAGAGGTACTGTTGCAATAAAAATAACCAAATGAAATTTCACCTCTGTGACTTCATGGAGTTGTTTCCCTTCTAATTGTTCCTTCAGTGGTAATTAAGGGCCTTTGGTCTAGACCTGACAGTCTCATACATGGGGTGGATACTTAGAATTCTTCACATTTAACTTTCCACCAGTGTGAATATCCTCCTTGACAATCTATGGCTTTGGCGCTGCTTGGAGTCTTGCAGAGGCTGGAAGCTGTCTGCCATTCGCAATAATAAACCCTCTTGTGAGGCAGTTTCACTTGTTTGAGGTGTTTTCCTTCTTTTGAAATGTGTCTTTCTAATAATAATTGTCTAATTCAGACTTTGCAAACTGTTAAGAAATCCATCTGTGTGACCCAGTGCACATACCTGTGTGTACACACACACACATGCACCCTTATGACAAGCATTTTATGAAACAGCACTTACTGCAATTGTTCTACCTCTAAATTGACCTCATGACCCCACTATGGGTTGTTTCTTGTAATATGAAAAACGCTTACTGAGCCCATCTTGCATTAGACAAGCTTCCAAAACTTTCGTGACCACTCTTCTGGCTCCCCAGGAGTTTTCATGTGCCTGGTGCAGTCCTGGTTCTCTCAGCTGTGTTCAGCTTCCTCACTTCTCTGGCCAGTGTCCCACACTAGGTGGACTTCAGTGTGTGGTGTCCTCTGCAAATGAATGGCCTAGTTCAAAGGTCAGGGCTGTGCAAGTGCCAGATCAGTTCAGAGTAGAGAAGATCCCTTGTTGTTCCGTAGATAGCATTTCACTCCCATGGCCCAAATTCAGTGGGATATAAATTGAAGCCATCTCTTGAGGAACATTGTTGATGGCTTTTCTTTGGAGCTTATCCAAAGCTCTTACTTTTTTTTTTTTAATGTTAATTACATGTTATTCTACATATAGGTCTTTAATTTCCAAGAGACTGTGAACTCCTTAGATATCAAGAAGAATATTTCCTTCTTTTTCTACATAGTGAGCAGCACACAAAATTTCATTTGTTCAATTATTCTTAGAAAACTGTGTTCCCAGTCAAGAAAACTTGGCCTTTAGCACTATTGTTTTGCTCACAATTATGCTACCAATTTTATCTTAACTTACCAAGGGGGCTGTGGACAAAGTGGGAATTAGATGAACTTGTCACCTTGTTACTCATGCACAGGACACTGTAGCAAGTCTTGGGTGAGATGCCCAATATGTCACAGCCTACAGCCTGACTGGGGCCACATGCCATGCATGATGTGTCAGTGAGCTGTGTAGGGTTATGTTCTCTTGGAGGTTACAGGTGAAAGAAAGCTCACACTACTGGTCAGGAAAGTCTTGATTTTGACCTTGAAGATAAGCATCAGGCATATGGAATGGACAGTATTTGGGGGTGGGGAGGATTTGGAGGAAGAAGAACACTATGTTAATAGTCTCCCAAATTCTATAACATCTTAGCTCTCTCATGGGGTGACTTGGATCTGTAGGATCTGGGAGAAACTGTAGGTAAGATACAGAGGGAAATCTAATTTACATTGTTTCTGTATGAAGGATAGACAGCAACAGAAGGTAACAGGCTCAACTTCCCTCACCCTCGTCCTCAGTGTCTGAATCCTCAGGGACACTGACGCTGACAGATTTAGTCTGGAGGGGCTTCTTGTGTTCATCTTTCCAGGGGCCACCTCAGGCCTGGTAGTTCAGCTCAAAGTACATCACATGTACCACTCTTTGTGATCCACTGCACCCATGAGACAGTCTTATGAGTATTCTTGTGAAAGTGACACCATCAGCATACTGCCTAAAAGCTGGATATTCATCATTGATGCCTTATTGAAAACATCTCATTCATCTTGAGACTATTTTGCTATGGTAGATAAATAGGGATGGGAGTACATTATGAAGAAACAGGCACTGTGTGTGTGGTATTTGTCCCTTAGTGAGCAGTGAGAAGTTCAGTTCTTAAGCAACTATAGGAGTCATTAGAACAAAGTGTACATCATACATTTCTCCTAGAATCCAGTGCCAAGATGGTAGTTTATATCCTGGGAAGAACTGATAAATCAAGCAGTGGAGACTTACATAAGTCTTCATTTCTCTCGGTGCCTTGGCAGTCAGGAGGCCTAGAGCTAAATGTGAAAATACTCAACCATCATGATAATTTTATTTCAAGTTCTCAGGACAAAAATTTCCTTTATTAAATCATATTTCATCTTTTTAAAAACAGTAACTTTTTTTCTTATTACCTCAGTCATATATGTTCATTATAGAAATTGTGGAAAATAACAGATTTACCTCCCTCATCAGATATTTTTCTGCCCTATCGTAGCTGACATTGTTTTAATCTTTTTCATTTTTGCTAAGCATATGTGTGTCTGTATTTTTTTCTTAAAAAAGGAAATGATACCTCTTGGTGGTGGTTTCATTGCTAAGTCATGTCCGACTCTTGCCATCCCATGGACTGTAACCCACAAGACTCCTCTGTCTATAGGATTCTCCAGGCAAGTATTTTGGAGTGGTTGCCATTCCCTTCTCCAGGGGATCTTCCTGACCCAGGGATTGAACCCGGGTCTCCTGCACTGCAGGCAGATTCTTTACCAGCTGAACTACTAGTGAAGCCCAAGCATATGTATGTATGTATTTTTTCCTTAAAAAATGAAATAATCCCTCTTACACTGTATTAAAGCTTTAAAAAATGTAACCTTTGTGAACAGCTTCCATGTCATCAAATACTCCTGCACAGCCTTATTTTTAACAGCTGGTATAATACTCCACCATAAGGCCACATCTTGGACTTTTAGCTTGAAGTCAGCCTTCTACTCTCATAAACAACTCTGTCATGTATGTTCTTGTATGGTCATGTATGGTCTTATGTCATGTATGGTCTTGTATGTCATGTATGGTCCTCCGACCATATCCACAATTATTTCCATAAGATATTTTCAAGAAATGACATGGTTGCTTTAAGGGCTATAATATTCTTAAGGCTTTAGATATGTATTTCCATGTGTTGTCCAGAAAGCATGAGCTAATCACCTAAAATTTGAGAGTGCCTCTTCTCTAAACCTCTTGTAGTTCCAAGGTGATGATTTTTCAGAATTTGTCAGGAGGCAGGATTCTGGCTATGGTCACATGAAGAAGCTGCACATCTTCCCCAGAAAGCAACTCTACATCTGGACAAAATTAGCAAAAACAGCCATTCTCATTCCTCTGGTACCCATCCATCACACCACATCTATCTGCGAAGCTGCCCCGCCCTGTGGTGCAGAGGCGTTGTCTCAGCAGGGGAGGGCCCGCCCTTTGCTGCCCAGATCAGAGGGACTTGCTCCATCTGTGGTGGGCGATGCCTGCTCCCAGGGAGGGTTTCTCCAGATCCCTTCTCCCTGTCAGTTTACTTTGAATCTTAAAAAAAAAACAAAAAACCAAAAACCCAACCAACAGTATTCTTTTATCTAAACATTTTTATTTATTACCGGAAAAGTGGAAAATA
This sequence comes from Odocoileus virginianus, assembly GCF_023699985.2. Classification (NCBI taxonomy): domain Eukaryota; kingdom Metazoa; phylum Chordata; class Mammalia; order Artiodactyla; family Cervidae; genus Odocoileus; species Odocoileus virginianus. The sequence goes on along the minus strand of NC_069686.1, from coordinate 38,031,512 downwards.
AACACAAAGAAATGTAAAAGCATCTCTAAGGCCTCTTGGTGTGTATTCTTCTGTATCGGCTCATTTCAGTGGAACTTGATGCAGTGAAGAAAATGTTCCTTGCTATCCAGTACAGTAGCCACTGTTGCCATGTGCTTACTGAGCCCCTGATGTGGCCAGTATAACTGAGGATCTGGATTCTTAATTTTTGTTAATCTTATAAATTTAAATATGCACATGGGCTAGTGGCTATTGTTTTAGCTGCCTAGTTCTATTATTTCTGTAATATGGAGGCATGAATACATACATATTTAGTTTAAAAGCTGGAATCAAGATTGCAGGGAGAAATATCAACAACCTCAGATATGCAGATGATGCCACTCTAATGGCAGAAAGTGAAGAGAAACTAAAGAACTTGTTGATGAGGGTGAAGGAGGAGAGTGGAAAAAGCTGGCTTAAAACTCAGTATTAAAAATTAAGATCATGGCATCCAGCCCCGTCACTTCATGTCTAATAGAAAGGGAAAAGGTGGAAGCAGTGACAGATTTCCTCTTCTTGCCCTCTAAAATCACTGCAGATGAGATGGTGACTGCAGCCATGGAATTAGAAGATGATTGCTTCTTGTCAGGAAAGCTGTGACAAACCTAGACAGTGTATTTAAAAACAAAGACATCACTTTGCTGACAAAGGTCCATATAGTCAAGGCTATGGTCTTTCCAATAGTCAGTATGGATGTGAGAGTTGGACTATAAAGAAGGCAGGGTGCAGAAGAGTTGATGCTTTTGAATTACGGTGCTGGAGAAGACTTTGAGAGTCCTTTGGGCTGCAAGGAGATAAAACTAGTTGATCTTAAGGGAGATCAACCCTGAAAACTCACTGGAAGGACTGATGCTGAAGCTCTAGTACTTTGGCCACCTGATGCAAAGAGCCGGCTCATTGGAAAAGACCCTGATGCTGGGAAAGATTGAAGGCAGAGGAGGGCGATAGAGGATGAGATGTTTGGATGGCATCACTGACTCAATGGACGTGAGTTTGAGCAAACTCAAGGAGATATTGAAGGACAGGAAATCCTGGAGTGCTGCAGTCCGTGGAGTCATGAAGAGCTGGACATGACTTGGTGACTGAACCACAGCAGCAGCAGCAGCTACATAGTTTAAAAAAACAAAAATACGAGCATACTTCATATTGTATTTTGTATCCCTCTTTTTTCAGTTAACAGTTTATCAATAAATATCATTTTCACAGATGACTCCTTAAACTGAATGAATGTGCCATAGTTGGCTTAACAAAATCTGTTGTGCCTTCAGGGTATTTCCAGTAATTTGACACTGTAAACAACATTACAGATAAACTTTAGAGCTAAAGTTGTGATTTCATAATTATTTATGGAGGATAAATTCTTAGAATTTATCAGGTAAATTTTGATACTCTTTTCCAGACACCACTGCTAAGAAATTCTGCCAGTGAACATTCTCACCAGCATGAAAATATGTGAAAATATCTCACTGTTATTACTGTTAATTGTAAATTGAGATAAATACACGTGCCATAAAATCCACCCTTTTAAAATATATACACTTCAGTGGTTTTTAATACATTCACAGAGTTGTGCAGCCATCACTGCTATCTAATTCCGGTATGTTTCTAGGACCCCACAAAGACATCTTATACCTATTAACAATCACTCCCCATTCCCTCCATCCCTCAGCCCCTGGAAATCTCTGATCTACTCTCTAGCATATGGATTTGCATATTCTGGACATTTCATATAAATGGAATCATCCAACTCAATATTCAGAAAACTAAAATCATGGCGTCTGGTCCCATTGCTTCATGGCAAATAGATGGGGAAACAGTGGAAACAGTGACAGACTTTATTTTCTTGGGCTCCAAAATCACTGCAGATGGTGACTGCAGCCATGAAATTAGAAAATGCTTGCTCCTTGGAAGAAAAGCTATGACCAACCTAGACAGCATATTAAATAGCAGAGAGATTACTTTGCTGACAAAGGTCCATTCAGTCAAGGCTATGGTTTTTTCAATAGTCATGTGTGGATGTGAGAGTCAGACCATAAAGAAGGCTGAGCACTGAAGAATTGATGCTTTTGAACTGTGGTGTTGGAGAAGACTCTTGGGAGTCCCTTGGACTGCAAGGAGATCAAATCAGTCCATCCTCAAGGAAACCAGTCCTAATACTGACTGATGCTGAAGCCGTAATACTTTGGCCACCTGATGTGAAGAGCTGACTCATTTGAAAAGACCCTGATGCTGGGAAAAATTGAAGGTGGGAGGAGAAGGAGATGACAGAGGATGAGATGGTTGGATGGCATCACTGACTCAATGGCCATGAATTTGAGCAAAACGCGGGAGATGGTAAAGGACAGGGAAATCTGGCATGCTGCAGTCCAAGGGGTCACAGAGTTGGACACTGTTGAGTGACAGAACAATAAATATGCAGCCTTTTGTGTCTAACTTTCTTAGCATAATGTTTTCAAGATTTAAGGTTCGTAAACCAGTACTTCATTCTTTTTATGACTGGAAAATATTCTATTGCATGGATAGACCGAGTTTTGTGTATTCATTCATCTTGATGGAGATTTGAGTTGTTTTCATTTTTCTTCCACTATTGTAAATAATGCTTCTACGAACATCCATGTACAGATTTTTGTGTGGACATGTTTTCATTTTTGTTGGATATGTGCCTCGGAGTGGAACTGCTGGATTATGTGGTTAAGTCTATATTTGACTGAGGAACTGCCAGACTGTATCCGAAGCAGCTGTCGTTTTGCATTCCCACCAGCAATGTGTGATGGTTCCAACTTCTTTGCATCCTCCTCCACACTTTTTATTGTCCATGTTTTTGCTTATAGCCATCTTAGTGTATGTGAAGTAGTATCTCTTTCTGGTTTCAATTTGCATTTTTTCTGCTAATGATGTTGAGTATCTTTTATGTGCTTATTGGCCATTTATTTATCTTCTTTGAAGAAATGTCTATTAAGATAACTTTGCCAAATTTATTTGGGTTATTTGTCTTTTTATTTTAGAGTTGAGAGAGGTCTTTATATAGTCTGGATACCATACCCTCATCAGATGTATGATTTACAAATATTTTCTCTCCTTCTGTAGGTTATCTTTTCATTTCCTTGCTAATATACTTTGAAACACAAAAGTTTTAATTTTTATAACATCTTATTTATGTTTTGTTTTCCATTGTGCTTTTGTTGTTATATCTAAGAAACCACTGCCTAATCCGAGATCACAAAAGTTTACTTCTAATAGTTTTATAATTTAAGCTTTTCCATTTAGATATTTTACCTGCTGTTATTCAGTCACTAAGTTGTGTCTGACTCTTTGTGACCCCATGGACTGTAACCCATCAGCCTCCTCTGTCCTCCACTATATCCCAGAGTTTGCTCAAATTCATGTCCATTAAGTTGGTGATGCTATCTAACCATCCCATCTTCTGTTGCCCCCTTCTCCTTTTGCCTTCAATTTTCTCAGCATCATGGTCTTTTCTAATGAGTTAGCTCCTTGTATCAGGTGGCAGAGACTTTAGAACTTCAGCATCAGTGCTTCCAATGAATATTCAGGGTTTATTTCCTTTAGGATTGATTTGGTTTGATCTTCTTGCAGTCCAAGGGACTCTCAAGAGTCTTCTCTGACACCACAGTTCAAAAGCATCAATTCTTTGGTGCTTACCTTCCATTATGACCCAGCTTTCACATCTGTACATGAGTACTGGAAAAACCATACCTTTGAATAGACAGACCTTTGTCAGCAAGTTGATGTCTCTGCTTTATAATGTGCTGTCTAGGTTTGTCATAGCTTTTCTTCCATGGAGCAAGTGTCTTTAATTTTATGTTTGCAGTCACCATCTGCCATGATTTGGGAGCCCAAGAAAATAAAACCTGTCACTGCTTCCACTGTTTCCTCTTCTATTTACCAAGAAGTGATGGAGTCAGATGCCATGATCTTAGTTTTTTAAATATTGAGTTATAAGCCAGCTTTTTCACTCTCCTCTTTCACCTTCATCAAGAGGATCTTTATTTCCTCTTCACTTTCTGCCATTAACGTGGTTATCATCTGCATATCTGAGATGATATTTCTCCTGACAACCTTGATTCCAGCTTGTGATTCATCCTGCCTGGGATTTCACTTGATGTACTCTGTATATAAGTTAAATAATCAGGTTGACAACAGCCTTGTACTCCTTTCCCAATTTTGAAAGAGTCCATTGTTCCATGTCTAGTTCTTACTGTTCCTTCTTGACCAGCATATACAGGTTTCTCAGGAGACAGGTAAGGTGGTCTGGTATTCCCATCTCTTTGCAAATTTGCCACAGTTTGTTGTGATCCACACAGTCAAAAGCTTTAGTGTAGTCAATGAAGCCGAGGTAGATGTTTTTCTGGAATTCCCTTGCTTTCTACATGATCCAGTGAATCTTGGCAATTTGATCTCTGGTTCTCCTGCCTCTTTGAAGCCCAGATTATACATTGGAAAGTTCTTGATTCATGTACTGCTGAATCCTGACTTGAATAATTTTGAGCATTACCTTACTAGCAAAAGAAATGAGCACAATTGTACAAAACTTGAACATTCTTTGGCGTTGCCCTCCTTTGAGATTGGAGTGAAAAACTGACTTTTTCCAGTCCTGTGGCCACTGCTGAGTCTTCCAAATTTGCTGGTGTATTGAGTGCAGCACTTTAACAGCATTGTCTTTTAGGATTTGAATAGCTCAGCTGGAATAATTAAGCTGGAATTCCATCCCTTCCATTAGCTTTGTTTGAGGTAATGCGTCCTAAGGTCCACTAGCCTTGACACTCCCAAGATGTCTGGCTCTAGGTGTGACCACACCATCATGGTTATTGGGTCATTAAGACCTTTCTTATATAGTTTTTCTGTGTATTCTTGCCACTTAATCTCTTCTGCTTTTGTTAGGTTGTTACTATTTCTGTCCTTTATTGTGCCCATCCTTGCATTAATATCCCCTTGATATCTCCAATTTTCTTGAAAAGCTCTCTAGTCTTTCTGATTCTATTGTTTTCCTCTATTTCTTTGCATGTTCATTGAAGGCCTTCTTATATCTCCTTGCTACTCTCTGGAACTCTGCATTCAGTTGGGCATATTTTCCTCTTTCTCCCTTGCCTTTTGGGTCTCTTCTTTTCTCAGCTATTTGTTAAGCCTCCTCAGACAACCACTTTGGCTTCTTGCATTTCTTTTTGTTTGGGATGGTTTTGGTCACTGCCTCCTATATGTGTTATGAACCTCTGTCCATAGTTCTTCAGGTACTTTGTCTAATCTAATCCCTTGCTTGAATCTATTCATCACTTCCACTGTATAATCATAAGGGATTTGATTTAGGTCATACCTGAATGGCCTAGTGGTTTTCCCTACTTTCTTCAATAAGCCTGAATTTTGCAATAAGGAGCACATAACCTGAGCTACAGTCAGCTCCAAGTCTTGTTTTTACTGACTACGTAGAGTTTCCTCATCTTTTGCTGCAAATAACATAATCAATCTGACTTTGATATTGACCATCTGGTTATGTCCATGTTTAGAGTCATCTCTTGTGTTGTAATTGTATATATTTATTATCAACTAATTTTTTGTAGAGTTCTATTCAGATGGTGACTGCAGCCATGAAATTGAAAGATGCTTGCTCCTTGGAAGAAAAGCTATGACCAACCTAGACATTACTAGAAAAAAGCAGAGACATTACTTTACCAACAAAAGTCCATCTGGTCAAAGCTATGGTTTTTCCAGTAGTCATGTATGGATGTGAGAGTTGGACTATAAAGAAAGCTGAGCACCAAAGAATTGATTCTTTTGAACTGTGGTGTTGGAGAAGACTCTTGAGAGTCCCTTGGACTGCAAGGAGATCCAACCTGTCGATCTTAAAGGAAATCAGTCCTGAATATTCATTGGAAAGACTGATGCTGAAGCTGAAACTCCAGTACTTTGGCCACCTGATACGAAGAACTGACTCATTGGGAAAGACCCTGATGATGGGAAAGGTTGAAGGTGGGAGGAGAAGGGGACAACAGAGGATGAGATGGTTGGATGGCATCACTGACTCGATGGACATGAGTTTGAGTAGGCTCTGGGAGTTGGTGATAGACAGGGAAGCCTGGTGTGCTGCAGTCCATGGTGTTCCAGAGTCAGACATGACTGAACAACTGAACTGAACTGATGACAGTCAATGGAGGAAAGAATACACTTGTCCACAGATGGTGCTGGGACATGCAAAAGAATAAATTTGGATCCCTAACTCACATTGTATACAAAAAGGTCTATTTTGAGGTAATTTTTGTATATGGTGTGAGTTAGGGATCCAAATTTGTTCTTTTTGCATGTAACTATCCATTTGTCCCAGCACCATTTGTGGACAAGTGTATTGTTTCCCCCATTGATTTTCATAGCACTCTTATAAAAAATCATTTGATTGTAAATATATGCAATTATTTCCATGTTCTAAATTCTACTCTGTTGATCTCTATATCTATCCTTATGTCACTGACACACAGTCTTGATTATTTTTGTTTTGTAGTAGTTTTGGATTCTGAAAATATAAGTCTTCTAACTTTGGTCTCCCCCCCCCCCCCACCCAAGATGCCTTTGGCTATTCTAGACCTTATATTGCTATACCAATTTTAGGATTATTTTGTTAATTTTGGCATTAAATCCAGTGGGGATTTTGATATTGATTACATTGAATCTGGAGATGAATTTGTGGATTAATGCATTTTAACAATATTGTCTTCTCGACATGAACATAGGATGTTTTTCCAGTTATTTAGGTCGTCTTTAATTTCTTTCAATGATGCTGTTAATTTTCAGTGTTCAAGTATTGCACTTCTTTTGTTAAATTTATTACTGAGAATTTTATTCTTTCTGCTGCAGTGTAAATGAAATTGTCCTAATTTTATTTTTGGATTTTCTATTGGTATTGCATAGAAATACAATTGATTCTTATGTTTTGATTGTGTATCCTGAAACCTTGCTGAAGGTTTTCTTATTTATGGGCTCTAATGATTTTTTAGTGAATTCATTAAAATTTTTGTATACAAGATCATCTAAAAATGGAGATAGTTTTACTTATTTCCGGCAGAGATTCCTTTTGTTTCTTTTTCTTGCCCAGCTACCTTGGCTAGAAGTGACAGTACAATGTTGAATAGTAGTGATGAGAGGAGACATCTTTGTTTTGTTCCTGTCTAATGTTCCTGGTTAATGAGATGGTGAGTATTATTTATGCTTGTTTTTGGTGATTGTTTTTATGTTCTAAGAAACTGAATGATGGGGCAGGAGTTGCTGCTTGGTTCCTCCAAGGGGAGGAAGAATAATAGACAATCAAAACAATAAAATCACACAATAAACATTTCCTTTGTCCTGTGCATTGGAAGGCTTGGCATAGTAGTTGCTAGAAAAGAAGCATTTTAATTGAGGTGTTTATTCATGTAACATCTAGGTACCAAGGCGTTTGATTAAATTTTTTATTTATTATTATGTATGTATTCACTATTTTAAAATAAAACGTAAATTTTCCTATGATATTTTCTACCCTATATTTCTGCAGTTTTGGTTTCCCACTGTGAACTTCAGGTACCATGTGGGATCACAGGGATGAATTAAACACAGGCTGTGCCCCTAGGGTGCTTGTGGAAAAGTCTTTTGAGGGAGACAGGAAACAGGAAGTTTAATATTCTGGCAAGCGGTTTCCATCACAGGGTAACCTGTCAGAAGAGGTGAGCTTCACCGTTAGTATTTTTGGATCTTAGTTTTCTGATGGAACATTCACTTTCTACCCTATAGAATCAAAGAATTTTGGAACTAGAGGCTTGTAAACCCTGTTAGTAATATCTGACCTTATATTTTTTTTAATAGGAAGAACCTCTTACCTTATTCCACAGTTCCTGTTTTCTCTTATCAGCAGTGAGCAACTCTTCTCACTCTGAAATGTTTTATCGCATACACAGACACACATGAATGTACACGGGCATGCTAAGTTGCTTCAGTTGTGTCCAATTCTTGGTGACCCCATGGACTGTAGCCTGCCAGTTTCCTCTGTCCATGGAATTTTCCGGGCAAGAATAGTGGAGTGGGTTGTCATTCTCTTCTCCAGGGGATTCCCTTCTCCCTTCCTGACCTAGGGATCGAGCTCAGGTCTCTTATGTTTCCTGCGTTGGCAGGCAGGTTCTTTACCACCATGCCACCTGGGAAACCCCACCAATGTACACGTGCACAGTAGTTTCCGTACAGAGGCAATTCTTGTTCAGTCCACTTCCTGGCTCCATTTGTTGTGTCTGGTTGGGGTAATATAACACCATCCCCCATGTTCATCTTCAGGGTGACTTGTCTAGGATTCCTGCTTCACTTTACCCTCGAAGACTACTCAGCATTGTCCTTCTGATAGGTGTTGATGACGTGGAATTGACAAGGGCAGGGATGTTATCTGACTCCAAATCTGAATGACCCAGAGGTTATGGGAGGTTTCCTGTCCTGTTTAATTGTGCATTCAACATTTTTTGTAAAAAGCATACTTCATCCATTTTAAACTTGTCAATTCGGAGGATTAACTAGGACACATATAAAGACATACCCGTTTGCTTACTGTAAAGTCATCTTTCTAGAAAAGAATGCAAGTGGTGTTAACAAAAGCAATTAAATAGACACATGCCTTAAAAATGTTTACAGAGGCTTTTAAAAAATGTCAATTCAAAATGGTAGGGAACATGTGTTTCCACTTGGCTATTTAAAAGAAACTTTTAATCTAACTTTGTTATATATTATTTATTATTACAATTAAAATAACATGTGGTTACTTTTTATCATTCGTCTGGTAAAATGGAATGTGAAGCTTATGGTCTTAGACTACAAAAGAAAATGAATTGTCCCTACAAACCTTTCAAGTTTAATTAAATTTCAGGCAAATATGAAGTTCTGGTTTCCTCTTTTCTATTACAGTGCGTTTTTTTTTTTTCTTTTTGATTATGTGAGGGTAAGATAAGGATGCAGGAGTGCTTTCTGGTTCACACTGTTACTGTGTATGATACAGTAGCCATTTCCATCAAAAGGGAAATGAGAAAATAACTACTCTGTTTGTGCCTCGTAAGCAGTTTGTAAAGTCCCCTCTAGTCCCTGTGATTAAATATTGGCATCTCTCCTTGCAGGCTTCTAAAATGAAATTTAAAAGTGGAGCAAACAGCATTTTAAAACCTAGCACATATACTGTGTAAGGAGAAATCCAGCAAAGAGGAGAGTCACAGTACCGCAGGCAGTCATTTGATTCAGTGCTGCAGGAAATGCTACAGAGAGGGAAATGGATGGGGCAGGGGAGCTTGGGAAACTTCAGGCCACTGAAAGGCCCTGATGACTTGCCTGTGTTGGGGGCAGTTGGGCGGGGGAGTAGGGGCATGGGATGGTAAAAACAGAGCTTTGCCTCTTGTGTGTGACAAATGCATCAGTAAGGCATGTTGTCACTGAGTCCCTCTTTACCTCAGTCTAAGCCCTGGAGTGGTCTGGATCTTGCTCTGGGAAGGGTGTGAAGGGCCCTTCCTAGAAGAGGGGGTGGCACTGTGTGGAGGAAGGAGTGTTTGGTCGGGAGTCAGGAACTGGAGTCCTGAGCTTTGTCCTTCTGGCTTCCATGGCCCTGGATGAGTCACCTTACTCTCTGAGCTGTGGTTTCCATATTGCAACATGCAGGGCTGACCTAAGTAGCGATTCCCAAACCAGGTCCCCAAGCTGCCATCAGCCAGCTCCGAGGCTGTTCCTGGCCCTGCCGCGGAAAGGAGCAGCCTTCGCTTCCTCTCTCGTAGCTGTGCTTCTGCAAGCTGTCGTTTGAACAAAGCCGTGACTGGAAAGTGAAAATTATTCGGTGGTCTGATCTCGAGGATCTTCTTGTTCTTACGTTGCAGCTGTCTCTGTGACACCCTGCCCCTGCTGAATGTGACAGGGGTCAGGAACACCCATTATCCCAGCCTCCCCCGTCTTTGCCAGGAAACACCAGGGACGCGTATCCTCGGCAACAGAAACACAGCTCATTAGTGAACGTGAAGCTGCAGTGAGGAAAGGAGTCTGTGTTTGTGGGATTTCAACCTCTGACTCGCGGACAGCGTAGTTCACTCTTATTGGATTTAGTTTTCCCCTTTTCTCCAAGTTTGGGGCCCAGCTCCTGGACATGGCTGTATGATGTTGAGGGCAGCTGCAACCTATACCCCTCTACCTTAGTCAGCTTTCCGCAGGTGCTGTCTGGGTGCTGAGTCCTGGCCTTTACTGGTGTCTCTGAGGTTAAGGCAATGGCAGCCACCTACCTGTCAGCTGCAAGTTGGGGTTCTGAGCGCTGGGCCTCTCTCAGGAGTCACTTGCTTTTCTTCCCTCGTGTCAAGTCATCACTTATCTGGTTTTGTCTTGAGATCATTCTCCATTCACATATTCATTATGTGACTTCCTCTACAAAAGACTTTCCTTTCTTTCTTTTGAAATGATAGTACATGTGCTCTTGTGTTGCCAGGACTGAACGTCTAGGGACTAGGCCTTCAATTTCCCTGCTGTTTCAAGCAAACATCATGCCTTTTGTTACTTATCCCAAGACAACCTGATGAGAACAGAAGCCTATGAGGAAGGTTTGGCAGAGGAGACCATCATGATAGACCTATTTTAATTGACAAATATGTAGCTGGAGACCCAGGGGTTTTGAGCAGTTTGATTAATGTTTATGAGGAATGAAGACGTGTTGTTCAAGAATGAAAATTTGGACTTTGTGTCTCCATATCCATTTTCCATCATGTTGTGTCCCTTTCACTGTTTGGTAACTTAGCAGACTCTCCTTGAGTTCCCTGATGAGAGCGTGGGGCTTGCTGAGCACGGGGCTGTCAGAGTGAACGAACCCAGGCGCTGCCCTCAAGGAGCATGTGGCCAGGCTCGGGCAGGAGCTGAGTGGTGACAGCCCGCAGTGCTCACTGCACGTTCAAGAAGGTCCTTGGTGTTGGGGACACTCAGGATGGGCAGTCACGTGCTCCTGGCTGGGGCAGGAAGTGTTCTTGCAGGAGGTACCCCAGAGGGATGACCTTGAGGTGCTCCAGAAAGTGGGGGACTCCAGGGGAAGGCAAAGGACTTGGTAGGCTTGGTCAAGTGTATGAGCCCAGAGTTGTCACTGGGCCAACCTTGAGGGAGAGATGAGGAGGGGGCAAGCACCTGGATGGGATGAGCAGAATCAGGCTGGGAAGGATCTTGGATACTTGACTGTTGTGCCTGTCAGTTTGGGTTTTAGCCCTAGGGCGTGGGAAGCCAGAGCAGAATGCCAGGCAGACTGGAAAGTATGGGAGGAGCTTTGCAAGGTCATTGAGCATAAAGTTAATAAGCAAGGGCTATTGGTGCAGGTGACTGGGGTTTGAAACCTGCCTTTACTACCTTCCAACCATGGGCAGGTTCCTTAACTGTGTCTCTGTTGCCTCATCTTTCAAATAGGGACAATGGTCCTTTTTGTCTGATAGGGTTCTTGTGAGGAAACAATAAATACACCCCCCTTTGGGGGCTTCCTTGGGGGCCCAGTCAGTAAAGAACTCGCCTGCAGTGCAGGAGACGCACATTCAGTTCCTGGTTTGGGAAGATCCGCTGGAGAAGGAAATGGCAACTCCAGGATTGTTGCCTGGGAAATCCCATGGACAGAGGAGCCTGGTGGGTTACAGTCCATGGGGTCACAAGAGTTGGACAGGACTTAATGACTCAACCACCACTAAACCACAATACTCTTACCAAAGTGAGCCCATCAGTTCAGTTCAGTTCAGTCACTCAGTCAGGTCTGACTCTTTGCAACCCCATGAATCGCAGCACGCCAGGCCTCCCTTTCCATCACCAACTCCCAGAGTTTACTCAAACTCATGTCCATCACGTCGGTGATGCCATCAAGTCGGTGATTCAGTCATCTCATCCTCTGTTGTGCCCTTCTCCTCCTGCCCCCAATCCCTCCCAGCATCAGGGTCTTTTCCAATGAGTCAACACTTTGCGTGAGGTGGCCAAAGTATTGGAGTTTCCAGCTTCAGCATCCGTCCTTCCAGTGAACACTCAGGACTGATCGCCTTTAGGATGGACTGGTTGGATCTCCTTGCAGTACCAATACTCTTACCAAAATGGGCCCATAGTAAGAACTTATTAAAATGTAGTCGTCATATTTTGGGCAAGGGGACATAGCATATTTGCCATGAGCAGTTTCTTAGACTGTGTATCAGTTAGCTGTTGGCATAATAATGCTGGGTAACAAACATAACACAGCAGCTGACAATGGTGTTACTGTGACTTTTGCAGTGGTGGGCTGGCGGTGGAGCTTGGCCGCTCCACCTTGGACTTCACTTAGTGGCCAAGCCTCAAGCCGTGGCCCTGACTGGGCCTGCAGGTTGGTTCATGTCTGCTCCATTGTGGGGTCCAGGCTGAGGGCAGCTGTGGTCCCAGGGTAGCTCCTGTCAAGGCTGTGGCAGAGCTGGAAAGGCTGAGAGGAATCCTGCGAGACTGCTTAAGGCCTGGGTTCCCTGCATCAACAGAGAGTCCAGGCCAGCAAGCCCAAGGTCAAAGGGCCAGGGATTCTGATCCTTGTTGGTGGGAGGAGCTGCAGGGTCTCTTGGGAAAGGCCATGCCCTCAAGGGGTGGGGGCCAACAGTGAGGAGCCATCCGTGGTGCTGGCATTTCCTCCTAATGAGACTTCTAGAGGGGAGGTTCCCTGCAGGGTGAAGCAACACTCACTTGGACAGGGTGACCCCAGGGGCCTGACTTCAATTAGTGTCCTTCCTGCGCCTGTCCCAGCTGCGACCCTCAGGCTTTGCAAATGCCTGCTTTCTCCTGCTTCTCAGAGTCTCAAGGAAGCCTGCATGTTTCAGGGAAAATGTACTGGTGTGGGTTTGAATCTTCAAAGTGGGAATGAGCACAGGCTGCAGTGACCCTTACTGGAAGGAGCACTGGGCAGCCTCTTGCAGACTCACCAGGCTGTGATGACCTCCACCAGAAGACTTAGTGCTTAGACCCAAGAATAAAATGTCTTCGCTTACATATGTTTTTAGATGTCTTTCTCCCAGTACAGTTGAGGAATTGCGTCTTTTTCTGGTATCCCTGGCATTTGCTTTCTACTCCCTGGGGACCTCCTGGGAGGCATGCCTGGCTCTCCAGGGTCCAGCCCTGGACAAGTGCTAGGAGGGAGGCAGGGAGAGGCAGCCCAGACAGGATGGGTTAGCAGGTAACTCTGCCTCTTTCTCCAGCCTCCTTCGGGGCTTGGGAGGAGGATGGGGACAGTGGTGGGAGGAGCTGAATGTGATTGCTTTGCCAGTTTGTAAGATAATCCCTCCTCTTCCCTGGCCTCCTTATGCTGCATGACAAAAGTGTCCATTCTTCTCTGACAGAAAAGAGAGAAGCACAGAGGACAGTGTTATAGTTGGAGTTTCCTATTTTATGTATGAGACAGTATTGTAAAGTGGAATATCACATTTCTTAATATGCTGTTCACTTATTAGATTAAAAATTAAGCAAGATCTCTAAAACTACACTTAATAGTTAAGCATAATGTTAAATTCAGCAATTTTTTCAAAGATGTGGAAGAAATACATCCTAGGATTTTTTTTTTTTTTTTTTTGTAAGAAAAACAGCACCAGATATAACAGGTGACATATTTAATAGTGAGCTCGGAAAACATTAGATGCTCAGTAATTGTACCTTTGATGGTGATGCTGTCTCTAGTTCATTTTTGGTGGAGAGAATTAAAAGCAGAGAATGCCAGGCTGAGCACTGCCATCCAGTGCCTTGGTCCAGAGGAACCTCCCAGCCATTTCTTTTCTGGTTGGAAAAGCAGCAGGGAATTGAACCAGGAAAGCTCAGATTCTAAAACCAAGCTATGTATGAACCTTCGAGGTTATAATTTTTTTTTTCATACAGTGGTTGCTTCTAAAAGACCCAGTTCAAAATAGTTACTGCAAGAATAGACATGCTGAAATCCTAATGGTGCAGTTCTGTTTTGTTGAGTCAAAAAAATAGAGCTGGATAATGACGAGTCCTAGCTATGCAAATGGAAAGAAAGATCATCATGGCTTGTGCTTCAGGGTGTGAACTGATGGCAAAAATCTGTCCACATTACTGTGTAGGGGAGATGAATTCAGATGAAAGCTGTCAATGATAATATGTTGTTTTTCTTTTTTTCTTCAAGCATCACTAGTGACTGAGACGCTAAGATAGTTGATCCATTGGCAGCCTTTCCTGAGTGTCCACTGTGGGTAAGGCTCACATAGAGGTCCCTGCAATGATTGTACTTGAGTCCCTCCTTCCTTCATTGGCGAGTAGACTCAGGCTTGGCTTTCCAGGAGCTGTGTCTTGATGGGAATGGCAAGGTGCAGACATTAGAACCTAAAACGCAAGAGCCGATTTACATAGTACACACTATGTATGGTAGGTTTCTAGTAGATCTGGAGGAAAAATCAATAGAGTAAAAATCCATGATTTGGAATCTTGACCAGTTAAACAATCAATTCTTGGACTTCTTTTATTTTTCTCAGGGCAAGGGGTATTATTTCCAGGTGTGTCAGGGTTAGAATAACATTGCCACCCAAGAAGTAACCCCTCCCCATAAAATAAGCAGAGAATTCAAACAGTTGGTGACTCAGCTGCTGTATATTTATATACCCCACAATTACATACTCAAAGCCTTGAACTGAATGGGAAGAACTGATTTTAGACCGAAATTATGGCTCAGTTGACTGATGCCCCACTGAAGATGAAATGGCTTGATGATGTCTTGATTTGCTCATAATCTCTTACTGAGATTTCTTATAAAACTCTTATGTATATTTGGATTTTTACTTTGAGGTTCTTGTACTTTGAAAAATAAATTGGAATAATTTCCTGACTATAACTCAAATATGCTAAAATTTCAAAATAAGGCAATGAAGAAGAATTATTTAATAGATTATTTAATAAATGGTTTGGATATAGTAAGATATCAATTGGACCTTCACGAAATGTAAGCTCCAGAGAGTTGAATATTGCAAATCAAATGATAGAAGCACTAGCAGAGAATAGAATATTTATTAGTTCTGCACAGGAGTAACAATTTTCATGGCTTTAAAGCAAAAGAAGCAACCTGTGAAGAAAAAATGAGCAGATTTGAATATGTTAAAATTTAAAACTTCTGTACAAATGAAGAGACAACATACTGGGAACATTTTCATTACATTTTTGACATACCTATATTCAAATGTACTAAAAAACAATTGGAATTCTAATAGATGTAAAATACAATTGGTCCCATTTGTTCAATATTTTTCTATGCCCACATAGATTTACAAAAAATCAGGTTGTAATGAATTTTTTTTTTTGAAATGGTTGTTTTGTAACCAGCTTTTCTCTTACTAACTAGTCTTGACAGTTTCCAGGGGTTGCAAAATGTTGCATTGGTCAGGAAGTAACAAATCAGTTTTACTTCATTGTTTTCAGGGCTGGATGTGAAGGTTACAGAAATCTAATTGAAGGTGACTTTTCTATTGTCTCTTCTACTTAACGAAGCTCTTGTCTGCTATGGGAATGTTGGTTATGGAAAAATACATCCCCTTGTACTGTACAAAGAAGCACACTTGATACTGTTTTTATCAGCAATTTTTAGGAAGTGTTTGCCCCTGAGATCTGTTTTAGCGAAAGAGGAAGTATCATCTGAGGTCCCATGCTTTTCACAACATATCATCAGCTGTCTTTAAAGGCCGTGGTAAAAGGAACATGTTAATTACCATTCCTGTGAGCAGTTTCTAGGGTAGTGATGACTGTAGTGTTATATTAGGGCTCTCTGTCAAGCATGTCATTCCCTTATCTTGCTTTTATAGCAGAGGAAATAGAGGCACTAGAGAAATGTCTTTGAGGTCACACAACAAGTTAGCAGCAGATAAACATTAGAGCCGGCAGCTCCGGAATTCCCACTGTGTGTAATGAGTTCACTGCAGACCGGAAATGGCAGCATGGGGATGAATGGAAAGTCTGGTGTTTGGGGACCTGGAGGCCGCTGGGAATCCTCTGTGTTCTTCTGAATGGTTAATTAAGTTAGTTTCTTTCTGAGGTTCTCACTGCGCACAACTGGGAGGCCTCTCAGGCAGGCACTTTACTCCTTAGGGTGAAAGGAAACACTAGTCACCCTCTAGTGTCCTGGTGGCAATGGCAGCCCACTCCAGTACTCTTGCCTGGAAAACCCCAAGGATGGAGGAGCCTGGTAGGCTGCAGTCCATGGGGTCTCGAAGAGTTGGACACGACTGAGCGACTTCACTTTCACTTTTCACTTTCATGCGTTGGAGAAGGAAGTGGCAACCCACTCCAGTGTTCTTGCCTGGAGAATCCCAGGGATGAGGGAGCCTGGTGGGCTGCCGTCTGTGGGGTCGCAGAGTCAGATACGACTGAAGCGACGCAGCCGCAGCAGCAGTGTCTTGATGAGCTAGCCAGGTGGAGCATATTGACTGTGGGGTTGGGAGGCTCAGTAGTTTCTTGGGCCTTTCAGTCTCCTCCTGAGGCTTTTGGAGTTTCTCAGTGTGGTTTTGTTCTGGAGCTCCTAATGGAGGATGGGAGTGAAAGGGCAGAAAGTGTTTTGACTCTTTACAAGTTCCCCCTCCTTCCCACAACTCCAGGATCCAGAGCATCTGGTAAGCACTTGGTTGGCTTGTGGAGGGAATGCTTGTCTTTTTTTTTTTCTTTTTTTTTTTTTTTGTCTCCTTAGGAGAGAGAGATTAAAAAATCAGTGTTCTTCGTTCTGTTCTTAGGCCTGTGACAAATCATTGTAGGAGACAGTGTGGTGTTTGGAAGCTCCACCAAGAAGTTTGGTATGGAGAATTCTAGGGAGTCCAGAGGCAGTCTATCAAGTTGGAGTCAGAGGCTGGCTCCATCAGATGCTCTAAAAAAAGCCCCTCAGATTTTGGGAGTCATGATGGTGTTAATTTCATTGGCCCCCTTTTAAGGCCATGACTAAGTATTTAATCAGCAAGGGCTGACTGGAGAGAGAGAAATCTGTGCCCCTGTCTTAGAACTTTGAAGGAAGGTGGTATTCAGAGTTCATTTCTCTTCTGTCCACTCTGGAAGGAGCTTGGCAGGCTTCCTGAGGCTCTGCTAGCTTCGCATTGCACCCACCTTGGCTGCTCAGGGCGAGGCCGAGTGATTGGCAGATTAGTATCACCTGAGAGCTCCTTCGACCTGCTCTCACACATCATCTAGGTGGTTATTCTGTCTCAAGTTTGAGAAACGCTGGCATGTATGGTGTTAAGTTGTTTGACTTGGAAATGTAATTTGATCAGTGGCCAAACCTTTCTTCCTGATTTTCTTTTGTATTTATACACTTATAAGTCTTAATAAATGGTCAGTCCTTTGACATTTTGGTAATTTAAGCATCTTTTTGTAAAAAGTTGTTTTTCATTTTAAATTACTACATTCATTCTAAAAGCTTCAGAAAATACAGAAAAGTGAAAAGTAAAGGGCAACTTACCCTCAAATATACTTACTCGGAACATTTTATAAAGGTAGGTTTTCTTTCTGTTTTTTTCTGTGCACAATTTTGAATAACTTGTTTTTCATGGTAGACATAATACATAATCCATGAAGAAAATCAAGAAACTAGGAACAAGCATAAAATAGAATGGAAGGCATCCTGTTTATTAGGTTTTGGAGTTTTGTATAGTGTAATAAAGAGGTGCTTCCTAGTCTTTGCCTCTATCCTTTGGTTTTAGAGGATCTTTTCAGAAAATGTTTTTAGTTCTTACGCTACTTAAAGGTTCAGTTTCTTATTTCAATTTGATAAAATTTTAGAAGATGCTGGGGTAATCACCAGTGTCTCAAATACTTATTTTTATGGTCAGAACAGGGAACTTTTTTGTGCAAATGAAAAGCTTACTTGACTTCATCCGGGGGTTGTGTGTGTGTGTGTGGGGGGGCAGTGTGCTCTGTGATATATGTGAATCTTTGACCAGAAGCTTCCCTGTGGATGGAAAAGCCTTCACTGTTGAAGGATGCATGATCACACTGGAGGGTAAAGGATGGACCAGTTATATTGCTGATCCCTAGAGAAAGTTCTTCCTTCTTGAGTCAACTGATTAGAGCCTTCTAGATGACTGGAGAACACTACTGCAAGGAAGCAGATTTTTGTTACCTGGACTTTTGGCTGAGACTGGAAAAATGCAAGAAAATGAATCTTTGCCCAAATCTCTACCTTTTTCGGTAGTTTGAGAGAAATCTCGGGTATGATTTTGAATGTCTATAGAGTAACTGGCTTCAGTGTTTGAGGTAGGCAGGGGACATCTGGTGGTGATCTTCTCTGTAGCATCTTTTTTACACTTGGTTTTGGAATATGTCATTGCCCTCGGTAATGCAGACTGCATTGTGTCAAGTGAAGAATTCACTGCATTTTTATCAGTTTTATTTTTATTTTTTATTGGAGTATAACTGCTTTACAGTGTTGTGTTAGTTTCTGCTATACAAGGAAGTGAAGCAGCTATATTTTATACATATCCCCTTGCTCTGGAGCCTCCCTTCTATTCCCCAGGCCCCCTTCTAGGTCGTCACAGAGCTCCAAGCTGAGCTCACTGTGATAGACAGCAGCTTCCTACTAACTGTCTGTTTCACACATGGCGGTGTATACATGTCAGTCCTAATCTCCTAACTCATCCCACCTCCCTCTCCCCTGCATGTGTCTGTTCCCTATGTCTGTGTCTCCATTCCTGCTTTTCAGATAGATTCATCTGTACAGTTTTCCTAAATTCCACATGTATGCATTCATATATTTGTTTTTCTCTTTCTGACTTACTGCATTTTTTTATGTCTGTGGACTAGACTATTTGCTCAAGTCTGGTTGTTCCATGAATAGCTGATACAATATACCACCCAGAGGAACACAGTGCTGAAACTAAAAGTAACAAGTATTTCTAAATCTCGAACTTTACTTCTTTCAGAGAACATTAAAAAGAGATTCAGTGTTTATTTTTAAAAATTCCAAGTAACATCTCTAAAAGTTCTCTCCCTTCTCTCCTGCCTCATACTTCCCTTTCATCTCTCCTCAACACTCATTTTCACTCCTCTGATCCACACCTTCCTGGAGTTCTTAGTCACTTCTTCCCTGCAGTTTTTCACTCTATAGATCACTTTAGCCCCAATGACTTCGTTACTTTGAAAGAAGTTCTTCTGAAAACTTCCAACCAAGAAGAGTTGTGAAATAACCCAGCAACAGGAATTTGTCCTTTTTTGTGGGTGGGGCAGTGGCTGTGGCCTCAGCAGAACCTGAATGGGAAGGATTGTGACTCCTTAGTTTTTAATAATAATAGCTTTAAAAAAAAATTGTTGCTGTTATACAGGTTCCAGGTATGCCCTCTAGTCCATACTTGTTGCCTTGGCCAAACTGTATGTTCTTAAGAACAGTGGAGTCACTGCAATGAGTTGAGTAGAATTTCTTATGAATATTTGTCCATTAGAAAACTAAAGAATTTGAAAAAGAATAGACACAAGTATATGTATAACAGAATCACTTTGCTATACACCTGAAATGAATGCAACATTATTAATTAGTTGTACTTCAATATAAAAAAAAATTAAAAACGAGAAAACTGTGTATATGATGCATGAAACTGGGCTGATCAGAACTGAGTGGAATTGGAAGATAGCAGATCTGAAGGTACCACCCCCAAACCCTGTTGCCACAGATCTTAGCTGATAGCATCTTTTTCTTGTTGAGAAGCTGGTTGGGCAGGAAAGGGGTGTGGCCTGGATACTGCATTAGCCAGCTTGGCATTTAAATTTGCCAACGAGTTTGATGTATTGCAACATTTAAAAACATGTCCCTGTGGTAAATTTCAATGCTTCAGTCTCCTGTAATTCTGCATGTTATTCTTTTTAACCAGTTTGACTTCTTTCCATAGCATCGGTGCATGTCCCGTCGCCCATGGTGCTGAGCTGTGTTCTCTATTGTGATGCCTGGTCCCAATCCTATAGAAGCTTACACTCAGAGCCGCAGACCGTTTCCATTTTTATTAATAGGAGCTTAAGATTTTTCCCTAGGCATATGTTGGCTTGCTGTATAATTTTTTTCTTTTTATAGAGGGCAGGCTGCTCTCTTGAATTATGCAGATACAGATTCTTGAAGAAATAACCGCTGGAGAGTTTTGAGGAAGTGAAAATTAGCTGGAAGGGTGGTCTTTCAGTGATTGATTAAAAGGCCCATGTGTGGAAGCAGAGTTCAGAATGGTGCTGTTCCTGCCCCTCTAGCATCTTATTTCCTCGTCTCTCCCTGTGAATGTCAGTCTCCAGCCACACTGGCCTCTGTGGTGCCCTCAACATGTCGCCCATGCCCTGTCATAGAACCTGGCATTTGCTCACTTCTGCCAGAAATGCTCTTCCCCATTGACTGTGAGCCTGGGCCCCTCACTCTCTTCAGATTTAAATATGAGCCTCTCATTGAGGACATCACTGGTTGTGCATCCATTAATTTCACTCCCTCCCTTTGGCCCTTTGAGAGTTCATATCCAGCCTCCTTGTTTTGTTTTCTGGGTTTTTTCCCCCCTTATCACTTATCAATACCTAACACAATATACATGTTGCTTATTTCTCTTGTTGGTCTCTCTCTCTCTGTCACTGGATTAACCTTTCGG
Source organism: Odocoileus virginianus (assembly GCF_023699985.2). Lineage (NCBI taxonomy): Eukaryota > Metazoa > Chordata > Mammalia > Artiodactyla > Cervidae > Odocoileus > Odocoileus virginianus. The sequence goes on along the minus strand of NC_069686.1, from coordinate 38,010,906 downwards.
AGGGCATGGTAGGGTGTATCTCTCTGCTGTTCCTGGTGCTTAGATTCCTGCCTGGACCATCTTATAAATACGATGCCATATGAAGTGCTCAATAAATAAGGGCTGATAGGAGGTGGGAAGGAAGAAAGGCTGTGAATAGCTCTTGCTGGCTTCTACCTGTCGGAACTGTCCTCCCCACACCTTAGACAGCCCAGTGTCAGCTAGCCCACTCCCCACACAGGACAGTGTGTGATTTCCAGGTGCATTGGGAGGCTCCCGGGTTCTGGCAGGCTTCAGGGTCAGTAACCATAGGAAGGAAACTTTCCTTAGTGTTTGGTGTACGGAGGCGCGTCTGCTGACACTGGTTCTGCTATTTCATACATTTCCAGGAAGTCAACAGTTGGTAACAGAGGCAGCCTGATCGATTTCTTGGAGGTAAAGACAGCATATTTGCTATGGGATAGGTGAATGGACTCTTTGGCACTGGGATTCCTTTATCTTTTGTCCAAGGATAAAAAGTGTGTGACGTACTTGTCATTTAATCCCACACCTGGCATTAGCGGTGGTGATAGGTGAGGGGGTATGAGGGAGAGGGACTTGTAAACAGTGATAAGATGGTGGGAGCGTAAAACTCGGCTTTTTACCTCACAGGAGGGTCTGCTGGGGTTTTGCTGATTCCAGAATGATATTAATTAACTGCGCAAACATTCTGTTCCAGATAAGACTGTAACAGTTGCCTGGGGGAAAATTCTTTTGAGTCAATATTTGTTTGATCTTGTAGAGAGTATTTTGGCTCTACTCTAGCAAAGTTCCCATAATAGATGCCATTTTCAGGGATTTGCCATATTTGCACACAAGGTCAGTCCTGGAAGAGGTTAAAGGATTGAATCACTGTCTAAATAGAGGGTCTCAAGGGTTTCAAATGAAACTTTAAATATGGAAATCCTTTGTTTCCATCACTTGACAATAATTATTAAAAAGTAGTGGTAAGTACTCTGGAGGAAAATTTAAAAATCCAGACGTAAGATGTTGGCCCTCAATTTACTTGTAACCTGGCTGTGGGAATAAGAGTTTAATTAGTATATGTGGTACAAGATACTTAAACTAAATAACAGGAATAATGGCTCTGACTTATTGGCTAATAAACAGCACCACACCGTCCTAGTACTTCCCTAAGCATGAGCTGACCCACTGAGGCCTCCCACTGAGGCAGGTGCTGTTGGTCAGTATGGAGTTCACATGGAATAGACAATGCTGAGGGGTCTGGAGGAAGGGGAGAGTGGGGAGCAGAGACGTGAAGGAGAAGCTTCGGGAAGAGGTCTCTCAACGACTGGGAAACAGATGGCTGTGGCATGGGAAGAAGGAAAAGCGCTTGATGGACTTTGGTTGGTTTTCTCTTGTATTAATACCTTCTTTCTCTCTGAGAAGTTGTCTTACCCTTCCATGACTCTCAGCACATGTGCTTCTGGTGAAGGGCACATGAAAGGCACACAAATATAGAACACAAACATACAGAATGTCAGTGTGATAAGTGCTGTGAAGAAGAAATACAGGAAAAGGAGAGCATTTGAGATTTAAAAAGGGTGATCAGAGGAGGCTAACTAAGACATTTTGGTGAAGTTTGAAGGAGGAGAGAGAAAGAGCTATGAAGGCACCTGTGGGCAGAGCCTTCTAGGCAGAGGGAACAGCAAGTGCAAAGGCCCTGGGGTGGCCACTTACTCAGGATCATCAGAGGCCAGAGACTCAGGAGAATGGCAGCAAGCAAAGCCTTTAAAGGCAATGCACGCCTGGCTCCTGCTGGTTTTGGTGATGAAAACACATATGCTGGACTGTTGCCAGAGTCCTCGGGCCAGGGCTGTGATGCATGGACTCCTTTCAGCCTGGGTTTGCCTGTGTCTGATCATTCCCTTTGGTCCCTGAGGCTGACCCACTCAGTTATAAGCAGAGGCTGTCTCCCGGAGGATGGGGACCTGGGGTGGGGGATGGGGATCCAGACCAGGCAGGGCGAATGGAGGAGGAGGCAGATGTCAGGGATCTGAAGAAGCTTCGATGGAACACGAAGCAGCCTGCTCTAAGGAGACTCAGTAAAGAGCAGAACCAGAACAAGCATTTAAGGGCTTAGGGATGAATATTAATTAACAAGTTGCAAAGGCAACAAGCATTTTCCAAGTCTTATAGGTGAGACGTGACCAAGTTAAGTAAAGAAGAACGTGTCTGCCTTGGAGACCCCGTGAGGGCACAGGTGGGGCTGGGTCCATGTGGGTTAAGTTCAGGTCAGATGGTCAAGCTAATGTTTGCTCTAAGGGTAAGCCACAGGGCCACTGGTGTGAGGACACACTCATGTACACACATTCTCACCCGTTCAGTCTTTTGGTTTCTGTTTTCAATTGTTGTCACTTCTGTGTCGATCTGAAACACCAACTTGAGTGCTGCTAAAAGGAACCATTTCAGTGCCAAGGGGCCCAGTTCTCAAACTTACAAAAGGTTGAGGTACTGGAAAGTTCTCTGCAATGAGAACCTGACTCACTAGGGGTACATATACCACGTGGAAGCTTTTCCGAGTCTTCTGTGAATCAAAGCATGCTGTTGGGCCCCTGTGGTATTGGAGAAGAGTAGTGGGGTTGAAAAATGTTATTTCAATAAAAATATAATATTGGTATGATCTTAGAAGGCGATTAAACTAAGGCATGTTCCTTCTTTGAAGATAAATGCTAACAAAGTAAGTGGTCTCCCCGGCTTAACCACTTACTTTCTTGGGAAATGGATAAATTTAACATCCTGTCAGTTTCCAGAATATCCTATGCAATGCTTTAAACTTTTATAATATAATTTATTTTCTGAATAGGTAATTGACTCATGTGATTCAACATTTAAAAACTACAAAATTATATCATTAAAAACCTCTCCTCCACTCCCTCCTTCTTGCAGATTGATTGGTTCCTTCCTCAAGGCAATCCATGTTGCCAGTTTCTGATCTATTTTGTTAATAAAGAATAGAATGTGCTCAACCTGTGTTAATATTAAGGAAGAACAAGGTGAGTTTTCTCTTGTTAAGAACCTTCTACTGAATAAGACAAAGTGTGTCAATCAATCATTTATAGCTGTGTTTTTGAAACTTTTATTGTAAGTCCAATAATGACGAAGTCCTTATGTGCTGAAGTCTGTATTTGTTACTCAGTTTTTTTGTTCCTCAGAGCTTCCCTGGTGGCTCAGAGGGTAAAAAAAATCTGCCTTTAATGCGGGAGACCAGGATTTGATCCCTGGGTTGGGAAGCTCCCCTGGAGAAGGAAATGGCTTACCCACTCCAGTATTCTTACCTGGAGAATCCCATGGACAGAGGAGCCTGGCAGACAGCAGTCCCTGGAGTCTCAAAGAACCAGACATGACTGAGTGACTAACACTTTCACTTTTTTGTTCCTCAAACCAGCAGCGGTAACAAGCACCCGAGAGCTTGTGAGAAAGCAGAATCTCAGGTTCCGCTCCAAACCTCTTTGGTGAGAGTCAGTGTTTCATACATGCAAAGTGATTCTGAAGCATCTGAAGGTTTGACAAGCCTCTGCTGTGTCTCACTGTCCCGGCATTGGCCTCGGGTAGCAGGGCAAGCAGAGGTCTATGTTTGAGTGAAGAAAGGGGAGAGATGGTCCTCATGTAGAGCTCTGTCCTCACCTTATTCTGAGGGCTTTGGTTTTTTTTTATGCTAAAGTTATAGTGGCTGATCTTTTCTTAATTTGCCACAAGATTAAGTTACTATGTAAACTTTTTCTGCTTTGATTTTTAAATTCAGAAGTCTTTCTTCCTCCTTTTCTCACCGGCTCCTCCCTTATGAATTGTTCTTAATCCTTGGCATTTGCTGTTTACATCCTTGTGGGGCCTTGCTGAGCTAAGTGAGTAAGTGATAAGTGAATGTTAATAGGAAAATGTAGAAACAGCCAATCAGATAGAGATTGGCATGTTCTGGTTTGATGGGTACATGTTTACGGTTGTGGTTTTATGTTAGGCTTTGCAGTGTGTTTGCATACTTTATTAATTTTCACAATTCTGAGCACCTTCGACTTCATGTATATGTGCTAATCTCAGTGTGATGGAGCTAGTTAATGGGATTCTGAAAAAACAATTTAAATTCCTTGAAAGTTGTCAACCTTCTTTTGGAGGAAAGAAAGGAGGAAACTCTTTTGTGTAAATGGAGGAATTCTTGTTCACTCGCTCAGTTGTGTCTGACTCTTTGCAACCCCATGGACTGCAGCATGCCGGGCTTCCCTGTCCTTCACTATCTCCTGGAGTTCAAACTTATGTCCATCAAGTTGGTGATGACATCCAACTATCTTGTCCTCTGTCATCCCCTTCTCCTCCTGCCTTCAGTCTTTCTCAGTATCAGTGTCTTTTCCAGTGAGTCAACTCTTCACATCAAGGTGGCCAAAATGTTAGAGCTTCAGCTTTGGCATCAGTCCTTCCAATGAATATCCAGGACTGATTTCCTTTAGGATTGACTGACTTGATCTTGAAGTTCAAGGGTCTCTCAAGAGTCTTCTCCAACACCACAGTTCAAAAGCATCAATTCTTCGGTGTTCATCCTTCTTTCTGGTCCAACTCTCACATCCATACATGCCTACTGAAAAAATCACAGCTTTGACTATATGGACCTTTTTTGGCAAAGTAATGTCTCTGCCTTTTAATACACTGTCTAGGTTTGTCATAGCTTTTCTTCCAAGGAGCAAGGTTCTTTTAATTTCATGGCTGCAGTCACCTTCGCCCCCTCCTACCCCTACCCAGGATGATTTTGGAGACCAAGAAAATAAAATCTGTCACTGTTTCCATTGTTTCCCCATCTATTTGCCCTGAAGTGATGGGACCAGATGCTTTGATCTTAGTTTTTTGAATGTTGGGTTTTAAGCCAGCTTTTTCACTCTCCTCTTTCACCTTCATCAAGAGGCTCTTTAGTTCCTCTTCACTTTCTGCCATAAGGGTGGTGTCATTTGCATATCTGAGGTTATTGATATTTCTCCTGGCAATCTTGATTCCAGCTTCTGCTTCATTCATCCCCACATTTAACATGATGTACTCTACATATAAGTTAAATAAGCAGGGTTACAATATACAGCCTTGACGTACTCCTTTCCTAATTTGGAACCAGTCCATTGTTCATGTCTGTTCTAACTGTTGCTTCGTGACCTGCGTACAGATTTCTCAGGAGGCAGGTAAGGTGGTCTGGTATTCTTATCTCTTTAAGAATTTGCCACAGTTTGTTGTGATCTGCCCAGTCAAAGGCTTTAGCATAGTCAGTGAAGCAGAAGTGCTTTTCTCAAACTCTCTTGCTCTTTCTATGATCCAGTAGGTGCTGGCAATTTGATCTCTGGTTCCTCTGCCTTTTCTGAATCTAGCCTGTACGTCTGAAAGTTCTCAGTTCACATACTGTAGAAGCCTAGATTGAAGGATTTTGAGTATTACCTTGCAAGCATGCGAAATGAGTGTGGTTGTGTGGTAGTTTGAACATTTTTTTGGCATTGCCCCTTCTTTGGGATTGGAAATGAAACTGACCTTTTTCCAGTCCTGTGGCCACTGCTGAGTTTTCCAAATTTGCTGACATATTGAGTGTAGCACTTTAACAGCATCATCTTTTAGGATTTGAAATAGCTCAGCTGGAATTCCATCACCTCCATTAGCTTTGTTCGTAGTGATGCTGCCTAAGACCCACTTGACTTTGCACTTCAGGATGTCTGGCTCTAGGTGAGTGCCAGACAACCATCATGGTTACCTGAGTCATTAAGATCTTTTTTTGTATAGTCCTTCTGTGTATTCTTGCCATCTCTTCTTAATATTGTCTGCTTCTGTTAGGCCCATACTGTTTCTGTCCTTTATTGTGCCCATCTTTGGATAAAATGTTCCCTTGGTATCTCTAATTTTCTTAAGAGATCTCTAGTCTTTCTCGTTCTATTGTTTTCCTCTATTTCTTTGCATTGTTCATTTAGGAAGGCTCTTTTATCTCTTCTTGCTATTCTTTGGAACTCTGCATTCAGATAGTTATATCTTTACTTTTGTCCTTTGCCTTTCAATTGGAGCAGAGAGCAGAAATGGAAAATTCTATGATGGGTGAATCTGTAAACTAGTGCAAATAATTTGAAATTAGCTCAAAATTTGTGGAAAATTTATAAAAAGAATATTAGAAAGTAGGTCATAGGACTATATTGTTGTTAAGTGCTTTAAAAATGTTTCTAATCACTAAAGGTTTTACCTTCTAAAAGGGAGATAAGATAAATTTGTGATGTCATTTAAAAACTAATGCTGGAGTGGAGGATGATCATCTGATACACCATCCAGACCTTGGACTGGGGCTGAAAACTTGACATCCTAGAAATAATTAGGACTTATAAATAAAATAATTTTCATACAGAAAAAAAAGCTAATGCTAATGGGATACTTTTTTGAATGTGTTATGGCGGAGTTGGAGGATGAGTGATGTAGACATAAAGTAAATACCTAAGAAACCCTGACTTGTTAAACGTGAGACAATTAAGCCTAAAATTTCCAGGGCAGTTCTACTACTGACGTGGGCAGCAGGTGTAAGGGAGGAAGGAAGCCAGTTCAGGAGAGAAGTTTCCAGAGAAGAGTGGTTGAGGGGAAGAAAGTTTTCTGAATATGGGAGAGAACCCCTGAGACAGTGTGATGGTGAAAACTTTATTTGAGCAGTTGGATAATTACTCACACCTGCAATAATTCTAACACTAGAAATCTATTTTCAAGGAACTGTCTGAAATTAAAAATTTTTGGCATAAAAATGTTCTTTAAAGTATAATTCATAATAAAAATGGAAAGTGAGTTAGATTTCTAGCACAGAGGGAATAGATGAGTTAATATATCCATAGGATGGGATGTTTCACAGCTAAAATTATGATTATGGCATATTCTAAATTAGGTAAGAAACAAGATAAAAATAGTTTGGAAAAATGACAGGAAGGAGGTTTGATGGTGGTTGTATATTTGTTACGGGGTTAAAAAAACCCATTCTGAATCTAAAAATAGGCCATAATAAGCATATATTACTTGAAAAAGTTTGGAAGAATCTTTTTTCTAATTTTTAAAAAAGAGCAAAGATTGAAATGAACAGAAATTTGTTGCCTTTATTTAGTGAGGATATTATGATGATTTAAATTTGAGGTATTGAAGGCGTTTCTGTATATTCCTTAGCAATGTCATGTCAAGGTTAAGGTGTGCTGGGGTTGGAGTTGGTCATACAGGGAGGAGAGGGAAGGAAGGAATTCTTCGTGGGGAGAAGTAACACATTCCTAAGCTAGAATTCAGTTTGCAGGCTTCCCTGACCCTGTATGTGAGGCACTTACTATTTGTGGAGATGACAATCAGTGCCTCTGGCCATAGATGGCCAAGTGGCTGGCTGCCTGGAATGCCTGGACAGCCACGGACTACTTGGTGACCAGTGTTCTGTTAAATGCCGCAGGACATTTCTAATTCTCCTGAAGTCCCTTGCAACTTTGAAAAGATAAGGCAAGAGATCCTGCTGCGGCTGCACCCAGAGCATAAGCAGCCCCAGTGACGTCTGCAGGAAGCTCTGGGGACTCTGAAACCTACCAGCCTTCCAGCAGCGCAGGGAGCTGCGGGCTTGGATCTCTGGCATGCTTTAAATAGCCATCTGGACATAACAGATGAACCCTGAAAAATATGTTCCCTTTATATTTGGAAACTATCATATTTCTCTATGTTTGGATTTTTCTTAGAGACGATGTGACATATAGTAAGAAGTGGTAACTATAATTAAAAAAATTTTTTTCCAGGACTGCACTAGAGCTGGAGAAGGCAATGGCAGCCCACTCCAGTACTCTTGCCTGGAAAATCCCATGGACGGAGGAGCCTGGTGGGCTGCAGTCCATGGGGGCGCTAGGAGTCAGACTGACTGAATGACTTCACTTTCACTTTTCACTTTCATGCATTGGAGAAGGAAATGGCAACCCACTCCAGTGTTCTTGCCTGGAGAATCCCAGGGATGGGGGCACCTGGCGGGCTGCCGTCTATGGGGTCGCACAGGGTCAGACACGACTGAAGCGACTTAGCAGCAGCAACAGCACTAGAGCAGCTTCTCAAAGGAGGTTTTAAAAGTGATTTTGAAGGGAGTGGCTCTTAAGGTTTTCATCCTTTTTCGTGTAAAGTCGGTGAGTTGAGCACATCCACATGAACACACGCAACTATAATTGCTCTGTTTTTGAGCTCACCTGAGCCGCAGTGAAAGATCAGCACCATTAGCACAGTCTGTAAACCTCTATCCTCAAAGTGCTGGATATCTTCTTAGTGGATAAAATGCAAGTTTAATAATATAGAAACTGAAGTTAGTCACACTGATGTCTAGCTTTCAATTCATCATTTGGCTGAAAGCGACTGGATTTCACTGAGAAAGAAGAAAAGGTGGAATGGCATGAAGTCCCAGCAGGGTAGCTTTGGGCTAAAACTTGAGTTGCTGCTTCAAGAAGAGCTGAAGAGGCTTTTACAGAGGCTGCTCTGAACTGCTGAGTCCTCAACTGGAGCAGGAAATCCTGGAATTCACACGCGGATGTGGCTGTCAGCACTGTTAGTTTGCTGGTGGGCTGACACTCTCAGGTCACAGCACCGCAAGGTCAGGCCAGAGGCGGGTCCTTGAGGGCCACAGGGTATCTCATGTAGAGAGTGGCAGGAATGCTGCTGGCATCTCTGCTTCCCCTGGGAAGGTGGCAGCGTGACTGCACGGAGGCCTCTTTCCTGTCATGACCCGGTCTTCACCTCTGTTGGCTTTGCGTCCCTCTCTGTTCATGAGGCGCTTTACTCAGATCCCCTCTGAGCTTGCTGGAGGGCATGCTCCTTTCTGTAAACCTGTATTTGAAATATGGACTTGTCGGCCAAGATATTGGGCTTCCCGGGTGGAGCTAGCAGTAAAGAATCATCCTGCCAATGAAGGAGACATAAGAGACGCGGGTTTGATCCCTGGGTCAGAAAGATCCCCTGGAGGAGGGCATGGCAACCGACTCCAGCGTTCTTGCCTGGGGAATCCGCATGGACAGAGGAGCCGGGTGGGCTTTAGTCCAGGGGGTCACGAAGAGTCAGACGCAACTGAAGGGACTTAGCATGCATGCATGCAGCCAAGATAATAAGTGCCATTTCTGGAAGTAACCTGGTCCTGTGAAGGATAAATCAGTGACCTGGTTTTCTCAGTCCACCCACTGGTCCTCTTTTGAATTTGGAGCACATGAAGGGGAACGCTCCTCCTAGTCCATACACTGTACCCAAGAGGAGCCAGAGCCCAGCCTCTGGTGCTGACTTCAATGATAGTCATGCAGGTCTGGCTAATTTCAAGACTCAGAAGAACAAATAGAAATTTCTAAGATGGTTGTCACTAAAATTTCTCCTTTAAAGACCAGCAGATTTTCACCACTGTGAGTTAACTCTGAACTCTGGTTTGAGAGCTTCACTCTAAAACCTGTGAGGGTTTTTAGACAGGGCTGGTGTCTATTTTGTTCACCCCTGGATCTGACTTTGAATGGGTGGACTGCATCCAGCATGTGGCACGTGCTCAAATGTGTGGCTTTCTATTTCATAAAATCTGACTCTAGCCATATTGTTCCAGCTACTATTAAATACAATCTAGATATTACTGATATTTGTTGTAGTTTGAATTTTAGTCATAACTGGCACACACCAGAGATCTATTAATAAACTCTATCCTAACATTGATTGCTTTTAGAGGGTCATTTTTATTTTCTGTGGTCACATTTGAAATGGACACCATTGTGCAAGCTCTTTGCTGGACTGACGCTTTTGGAACACGATGTAGGTTAATTCTATATGAAAGTTCAGAGGTGATTCTGAACTGCTAGGCTCCCTGGAAGCCTTAATACTTATTAAAATGCCATTTCTATTCACTTTTTTTTCTTGCATCATTTTCAGTCCCTACATTCTTTTTAGCAGACTGAGGCCTTTGAAAAGTAATTCATTCCCTCCTTGGGAATTACAAGTCTCAGCATAGGTATGCTGTATTGACTTAGATTTGCAGGGGGTGGGGGTGGGGGGTGGGGTGGGGTTCACCTTTGGGGACACATTAGGCCCCCTTCTCTGTACACAGGAGCCCCCCTTGGCCCTCCCAGACAGGAGTTAGCAAGCCTTTAGGGAAAGACAGTTCGCCATTTTTTTCATGCCTTTACTTATTACGACTTTTTGGATCACTTTCCCCCTTGATTCCTGAGTTCTAATCTTGGCCAGTGAGGGCCAATACAGCATTCTGCATTATTTCTTTGTGCTTGTTTCTTCATCTCCAAGATCAGGATAAAAGTGCCTTGTTCACCAACATTACCAGACCTGCGCTCTGTAGATGTGTTAGTTGGCTAGGGCTGCCAGAACAAAGCCCTAACCCAGACTCAGGACCTTAAACAGCTCACAGTTCTGGAGGCTGGAAATCTGAGATGGAAGGGTCAGCAGTTCCATGCTCCCTTGGAATACACTAAGGAAGGATGTGTTCCAGGGCTCTCCCCAGCTTCTCATGGCCCTTCTCTTGGTACTTCCTCATGGCACTGTGACTCCAGTCTTTACATGGCATTCCCTGTGTATGTGTCCACGTTTTTCTATGTATTTATCTTTTTTTAAAGAAACTTTTTTATATTGGAGTAAAGTTGATTAACAATGCTGTGTTAGTTTCAGGTGTACAGCAAAGTGATTTAGTTACGTACATATCAATACATATATCTATTCGTTATCAAATTCTTTTCCCATTTAGGTTGTTATTAATACACACTACTGAGCAGCATTCCCTGTGCTATACAGTAGGTCCTTATTGGTTATCAATTTTAATGTAGCAGTGTGTACATGTCAGTCCCAAGTTCCCTAACGATCCCTTCCCTCCACCGTTCCCACCAGTAACCACAAGTTCATTCTCTGTGAGTCTGTTTTGTAAATAAGTTCATTTGTAGCATTTCTTTTTAGATTCCACATATAAGTGATACCAAATGATACTTCTCCCTCTGATTTCACTCAGTATGAGGATCTCTAGGTGCATCTATGTTGCTGCAAATGACTTTATTTCATTCTTTTTAATGGCTGAATAATATTCCATTGTATATATGTACCTTCTTTATCCATTCCTCTGTCTATGGACATTTAGTTTGCTTTCTTGTCTTGGATATTGTAAAGAGTGTTGAAATAAACATTGTGATGCATGCATCCTTTCAGACCATGTTTTTCTCCAAATATATGCCCAGGAGTGGGATTGCTAGGTCATGTGGTACTATGATTAGTTTTTTAAGGTATTTCATACTGTTCTTCACAGTGTCTGTGCCAATATACATTCCCATCAACAGTGTAGGAGAGTTTTTTTATATTTTTTTCTTTTTATAAGAATGCCACTTGTATTGTATTCAGGTCCATCCTACTCCAGTATGTGAAAGGTGAATTTCACTCAGTCATGTCCTACTCTTTGTGACCCCATGGACTATTCAGTCCATGGAATTCTCCAGGCCAGAATACTGGAGTGGGTAGCCTTTCCCTTCTCTGGGGGATCTTCCCAATCCAGGGATCGAATGCAGGTCTCCCGCATTGCAGGTGGATTCTTTACCAGCTGATCCACCAGGGAAACCCAAGAATACTGGAGTGGGTAGCCTATCCCTTCTCCAGGGGATCTTCCTGACCCAAGAATCGAACCAGGGTCTCCTGCATTGCAGGCAGATTCTTTACCACTTGAGCTACCAGGGAAGCTTAAAGTGAAAGTGAAAGTCGCTCGGTCATATCCAACTCTTTGCGACCCCATGGCCTGTAGCCCACCAGGCTCCTCTGTCCTTGGAATTCTCCAGGCAAGAATACTGGAGTGGGTGGCTGTTCCCTTCTCCAGGGGATCTTCCCAATCCAGGGATGGAAATCAGGTCTCCTGCATTGCAGGCAGATTCTTTACTGTCTGAGCCACCAAGAAAGCCAAAGAGACATGTTTTCATGAAGGAACTGGGCAAAGTTGTGAATATTTTGGTGGTGGTGGTTTTTTCACGGAGTTGGGTCTGATTCTTTCTACCCCATGGCCTGTAGCCTGCCATGCTCCCCTGTGCATGTGATTTCCCAGGCAAGAATAGTGGAGTGGGTTGCCATTTCTGTCTCCAGGGGATCTTCCCGACCCAGGGATCAAACCGGAGTCTCCTGTACCGTTGGCAGATTCTTTACTGACTCAGCTACCTTTTGACTGTGCCGGATTCTGGTCACTCCAGTGTAGAACCTCATCTTTAATAACATCCACAATGACACTATTTCCATATAAGATCATATTCTGAGGGCTAGGGGTTAGGACTCCAGCATATAAATTATGGAGGGAGATAATACAACCCATAACAGTAGCGTCAGGTAGGATTTTGAATAGTGAAAGGTCAGATAGGATTGTGAATAATGAAAGTCGCTCAGTTGTGTCTGACTCTTTGCGACCCCATGGACTATACAGTCCATGGAATTCTCCAGGCCAGAATACTGGAATGGGTGGCCTTTCCCTTCTCCAGGGGATCTTCTCAACCCAGGGATCGAACCTAGGTTTCTGGCATTGCAGGTGGATTCTTTACCAGCTGAGTCACAAGGGAAGCAGATAGGATTGGGAGGTTTGAAGTAACAGATCTTTCTTGCTTTTATAGAATCTGATATATTAGGAAAAAAATGCCAACCTGGGACACATAGATTTGCTTTCTGATTGGGACCTTGCTTGTAAAGACCGGACAGAAGTGAACTTACGTGGAATTTTTTTGATTTAATCCTATTTTCATGTCAGAACCTTAGTACCATCTTGGTCCTTCCCTGAATTCAGCAGCTGCCAGGCAGAGGTGCAGGTGCGGGGGCTGATGCGGTGTGCAGATGAAGACACGGGGGCTTTGGCAGCATGCTGCTGGGCCTTGTTTGTTTGCTGGCTTTTTGGAGATCCCAGATAGAAGATATAATAGAGGATCAAGGCCTTTGATCCTCGCCCCAGTAGTTCTTGCTAATGCCTGCAGATACTTGTATAGCTATTGCAGGAACTGTGTCTCATTTCACTTTACACATGGACTTAAGATTAATTCCTAATTGCCTTGAGCTCTCACTTTCTTTGAGTGGATGATTTTACATAACACCATTTCTGAGGTTTCAAAAGTAGGAGTCAGAGATCTCTTGGTATAGGAATATTCAGTTGTCTTCATATTTGTTTATGAAAAATATAATTGACATACAACTTTATATTAGCTTCAGGTATGCAACATGATGATTTGATATTTGCAAATATATCAAAAATGATTTTGTATATATTGCAAAAAATGATCACCACGGTAGGTCTGGTTAACATCTGTCCCCATACATAGTTACAGAAGTGATTCCTGTGTTGAGAAACTTTTAAGATTTACTTTCAGTGACTTTCAAATATACCCTATACTATTATTAATTATAGTCACCATGTTGTACATTACATCCCCATGACATTTTTGCTGGAAATTTCTATCTTTTGACTCCCTTTAACTCATTTCACTCTTGCCCTACCTCTGGCAACCACCAGTCTGTTGTCTGTATCTGTCGGCTTGCTTGCTTGCTTTTTTTTTTTTTGCTTGCTTGGTTTTTAAATTCCACATGTAAGTGAGATCATACAGTGGTTTTCTTTCTCTGACTTACTTCACTTAGCACAGTGCTCTCGAGGTCTGTCCATGTCACAAATGGCAAAATTTCATTCTTTTTTAGTGCTGAATAACATTCCATTATATATGTATATGTGTATGTATGTACATGTATGTGTGTGTGTGTTTGTGTTTGTATAATCTCACATTTTCTTTGTCCATTCATCCATCAGTGACCACATAGGTTATTTTTGTATCTTGAAAGAAAGTGAAAGTGAAGTCTCTCAGTCATGTCTGACTCTTTGCGACCCCATGGACTGTAGCCTACCAGGCTTCTCTGTCCATGAGATTTTCCAGGCATGAGTACTGGAGTAGATTGCCATTTCCTTCTCTTGGGGATCTTCCCGACCCAGGGATCGAACCCAGGTCTCCTGCATTGCAGGCAGATGCCTTACCCTCTGAGCCACCAGGGAAACCCCAGAACCAATTCAACTGTCATCAATCCCTTCCCTGCGAGTTTCAACAACTGGTGAAGATTGACTTGTCACTGGATGGGAGATGGGAAGTCAACCCAAACTTCATCCCATACTCTCATGCCTCCCACCTACTCTTCAAGGCCCCTTTCCTTCTTCCTACAAAGCACTCACTCTCTGAGAGCTTAGATCTCTCTCCCCTTTTCCTATGAAATTGGTCTAATCCTGAATTCCTTGCCACCTGGGGAAGTTACTAAGCTTCTCTGATAGCTCAGTTTGTAAAGAATCGGCCTGCCGTGCAGAAGACACTGGTTTGATTCCTGGGTCGGGAAGATCCGCTGGAGAAGGGATAGGCTATCCACTCCAGTATTCTTGGGCTTCCTTTGTGGCTCAGCTGGTAAAGAATCCACCTGCAATGCAGGAGACCTGTGTCTGATCCTTGGGTTGGGAAGATATCCTGGAGATGGGAAAGGCTACCCACTCCAGTATTCTGGCCTGGATGATTCCATGGACTATATAGTCCATGGAGTCACAAAGAGTTGGACAGGACTGAATGCCTTTCATTTTCAAATCTTGGCTGTTGTTAATAATGCTGCATTTAACATGGGGGTGAGTGTTGGTATCTCTTTGAGTAGCAATTTCACTTACTTTGGATATGGAGATATACCCAGAATGGAATTGCTGGATGTACAGTCATTCTATCTCAAATTTTTTGAGGGACCTCCATTTTGTTTTCCGTAGTGGCTGCACAAATTTACATTCCCACCAGTGTTGGAGGAGGGCTCCCTTCTCTCCAAATCTTCTCCAACACGTGTTACATCATTTGTTTTCTTTTTTCGTTTATAATAGCCTCACATCTAACAGATGTGAGGTGATATCTCATTGTGGTGGATTGTTTTCACATTTTTAATTAAACTTTTGAAGTCTTACATACATACGGAAAGTACACACAGAACACAGCTCAGCGGATTTTCACATGCAGAACATTTCTATGTAGCCAGCACCCACAAGAGGAAATGGAGCCTCACCAGCCTCCAGTGACAGTCCTTGTCCTTGGTGCCCCTTCCTAGTTACTGTTCTCTTCCAAAGTTACCACTGTTACATATGGTAACAGGTTACCATTTGGTAGAATAGCTAGTGGAAATTTGCTATATGACACAGGGAGCTCAACCCAGTGCTCCGTGACAACCTAGAGGGATGGGATGGGGTGGGAGGTGGAGGGAGGTTCACGAGGGAGGGGCCGTATGTATACCTGTGGCTGATTCATGCTGATGTATGGCAGAAACAAACACATTATTGTAAAGTAATTATCCTTTAATTAAAAATAAATGAAAAAGTTACGAGAAAGAGAAAAAGTCATCACTATTCTGAATTCTAACAGCCATTAGTTATTTTTGCTTGGTTTGAATTTTATTATATATACATATTTTAAATATATTTAAAAAATTAAAATTTAAATGAATAAAGTATACAAGTAAATTGTATCAATATATAGCCACATTATATACTCATTTAGTGTCTGGCTTCTTGTGTTCATCATATGAGATTTCATCCATGCTGTTGCCTGTAGTTTGCATTTATTCTGTAGGGGAAGAAAAAGAATTTTCCTTCAGTTCTTTTTTTTTTTTGTTAGTTAGAGGCTAATTACTTCACAACATTTCAGTGGGTTTTGTCATACATTGACATGAATCAGCCATGGAATTACATGTATTCCCCATCCCGATCCCCCCTCCCACCTCCCTCTCCACCCGATTCCTCTGGGTCTTCCCAGTGCACCAGACCCGAGCACTTGTCTCATGCATCCCACCTGGGCTGGTGATCTGTTTCAGTATAGATAATATACATGCTGTTCTTTCGAAACATCCCACCCTCGCCTTCATATTACTCAGCCGTTAAAAAGAATTCATTTGAATCAGTTCTAATGAGATGGATGAAACTGGAGCCCATTATACAGAGTGAAGTAAGCCAGAAAGATAAAGAACATTATAGCATACTAACACATATATATGGAATTTAGAAAGATGGTAATGATAACCCTATATGCAAAACAGAAAAAGAGACACAGATGTACAGAACAGACTTTTGGACTCTGTGGGAGAAGGCGAGGGTGGGATGTTTCCTTCAGTTCTTAGCTGAGACCCCTGTATATAAAAGACAGGTTAACAAAAGAAAAACAAGTTAACATGTATCCCTTACATATATATGGGTGATACCAGGGAAAATTTAGTAACTCCCCCAGGTGGCAAAAAATTCAGGATTAGACCATCTTCATAGGAAAAAGGGAGAGAGATCTAAGCTCTTAGTGGAGAGTGAGTGCTTTTTAGGAAGAATGAAAGGGGCCTTGAAGAGTAGATGGGAGGTATGAGAGTTTGGGATGAAGTTTGTTTTGGCTTCCAGTCTCCTCTCCTGTGATAAGTCAGTCTTCCCCAGTTGTTGAGACTTGCGGGCAAGGAATTGATGACAGCTAAATAGGTTTTGGAAACTCTTTCTTTAGGCAGATAAGGGAGTTGGAGGAAACGTCTCTGTGCATTTTCTCTTTTCCAAGTGCCTACAGCTCAAAATTATCAATATACCCAAGTGACACCTTTGGAGTGGCATGTCCTGAACCCCTGTGGTCCTGTTTTGGCATGCTATATTCTGCTCCTCTTCAATTCTAATGGCTGTGTTATAGTCCATGGTTCCTTCTTATTAATAAAATATACTGTCTTCTGTGTAGTTACCAGGTAGTTAAATATTAGAGTCAGTCACTAATGGTTGGCCATCCTTCTTGTTTTTGTCTATGTTCATGTGATTCGGCTGCCGACCTCCAAGATTCGATATGCCTTCCTAACTTCCTTGATGTTTGTAGGTCTTTTCCCCTCTTTGTTCTATTCCAAAGGATGTTTGAGGCTTAGTTTTCTCCACCCTCAGTAACTATCTGCAGTAATGGTGAAGTGAAGTGAAGTGAAGTTGCTCAGTTGTGTCTGACTCTTTGCGATCCCATGAACTGTAGCCCACCAGGCTCCTCCGTCCATGTTGAGAAGGGAACAAATGCTCTAGTCTTTAGAAGTTTCTAGAGCCAGTGTGTGAAGAGAGTTGTGAATGATGGCAAGTGACTGATGAGGGGTGACCCGGGAGGAACAACTAGGTTGGGTGATAGGGCTTTGCTTACCTGCTTTGATTGCTGGATGTCAGGAAGTCAGCTGTGATGTCTGACGGTAGTACATTCTTCCTCATGATAAATGGTTATGGAGGCTGAGACCTGAAAGACTGAGGGGTGATTCACAGTAACGGTTTTTAGGGAAGAAATACTGAACCTCCTCCCACCTCCAGTATCAATTCCCATTTTTTCAAGCAAAGAAGACTCAGCCTTATGAATGTGAGTACTATTGCAAATTACTTTTAGCCTTTGCCTATGCCGAAGGTTTCAGTCAGTCCTGGATAGTAGTACTTAATGATGATATGATAAAGTTTGATGGCTCCTGTAAATCCACACGTCAGGGTACATAAGGCACTCGGTGTCTGGCACTTAGTAAGTACTCAAGAACTGTGGTTGTTGTAGCAATTAATGGCAATGATTTGCCCTTTTTCTTGAGCCAGCCGAGGGCCCATACTAGCTGGATTCTGTTGTGTGGTTGGTTAATCATTATCAGCTTGTTAGGCAGCCGGAAAAGCCTGTCAGCTGAACCTGGCTGGATTCAGCCATAACTCGGGCCTCCCTTTCTGCCTCACTGCTTGTAGGAAATAGGAGCTCAGGGTGTGGAGCAGCGTTCTCCCGGCTGCCTGCGTGCTCCCAGCCGCACCTCTTAGAGGAAGGCCAGCGCCGGCACACACAGCAGAGGCTCCTGCCGTCAGATGAGAAAGCCGCTGAGAACTCGGGTCCCCAGGCCGGAGTCTGGAGACGCTGGACCGGGCGCCCTTGAGTGGAGGTCGTGTGGCTCTGTAGGGCGTGACCGCAGAGCAGTTCTCTTACAAAAAGGAAGAGCTTCATGTGCTCCCTGCCAGTGTGCTGCCCCACAAACAGTATTCCCCTCTATCTTCTCAAGTTTCAGACACTAGAGCATCTCACCCCTGAAAATTTCAGAATGCATCTCCTAAAAGTAAGGACATTTCTCCTTCCTTCCAGTAGGACAATAGAACATCTAAGAAATTGAACAGTGATTGTTTTGCCATCAAATATCCAGCATTTTCAAATTTCTGTGTTTATTTAAAAAAATGTCTTATAGTGTTTTTTCACCATTAGGATCTAATCAAGGTTTATGAGTTACATTTGCTTATATCTTTTTTAATAGTCTCCACACCTCCTCCTTTAATGTTTTAGGGAGTCTAGGCTAGTTGTTTTGGAGAAGGTCCCATATTATGGGTTTCTTGATGGTTTCCTCATGTATCATGTATTTATTCTTTAGTGTGTATATATAGGTGGCACAGTGGTAAAGAATCTGCCTGCCAATGCAGGAGACATAAGAGAGGCCTGGATTGGGAAGATCCTCTGGAGAAGGAAATGGCAAGTCACTCCAGTATTCTTGCCTGGGAAATCCCATGAACTGAGCAGCCTGGCAGACTACAGTCCATGGGGTCACAGAGTCAGTCACAGCTGAGCACACACACACAAACACAGGGTGTGTATTTCTTATAAACGGGAAGTTAGTTTTAAAAGTGTGAGTAGATTTCAGGTTAAACATTATCTTAGTCCACTTGCATGCTAATTCACTTCGCTTGTGTCTGACTTTTTGTGACCCCATGGACTGTAGCCCACCATGCTCCTCTGTCCATGGGATTTCCCAAGCAACAATACTGGAGTTAGGTTGCTCTAACAAAATTACTGTAGACTGAGTGGCTTATAAACAATGAAATTTCTCACAGATCTGGAGGCTGGAAGTCTGAGATCAGGGTGCCCCCATGGTTGGGTGGGCATCCCCTTCTGGGTTGCAGTAGGCCTGATTGTACCCTACATGGCAGAAGGGGCAGTGAACTCTGAAGGGTCTCTTTTGGAAGGGCACTAATCCCACTGATGAGAGCTGTGCCCTTGTGATCTAATCATCTCCCAGAGGCCCCCACCTCCAAATACCATCACCCTGACGAGGAGGTCTCAACATAGGAATTTTGGGTGTGGGTAGAGACATTCAGTCTATATCAAACAGCCACCAGAACTATTTCATAGGTGATGCTGTGAGTTTCATATCACATAACTGTCCTGCTGTCTCAGTATTACTGATGCAGAGCTGATGACTGCAGGGTCTTTCCACCAGAAAAGTGTATTTTCCTTTGTAATTGGAATTTGTGGGCTGATTTTTGTGCAAGCATCCTATTTCCTAAAAATTTTTAAACCAAATTTTTACCTTCCTTTGATCCCTGCCTCAACCAGCTGCTACACTGAAAGTATTAATACTAACTGGAGATTTGGTATTCTTTTGTTGTTTCTGTATTGAGCTGCTGGCATTCAACTGTAACGAGTTTTCCTTACTCACCATTTTCCTGAGTATCACTATAGATTTGTGGATTTCTGATGGCCGTTCTTTTTGATCCTCTGGATGACCTTCATGTTGAAAGGTTAATGGGAAATTGAGGTTGTTAGTTGGCAAGTTCTGCTTGTGTAAGAATGATAGTGTTGTGGTTTAGTTTCCTAACTTCAGGCAACTGGCTTAACAGTTGGTTATGTTCAGGGGATTTAGGGTGCTCCAGCAATTGGGGGTGGGTTTGTGGGGTGGGAAAACATTAGTTCTCTTTATGAACCAGCTCTGTTTGGGGTGGTTCTAAAACTGTAGAGCCCAAGAAGGGATTTGATGCTGAGTATTGCTAGAGCAAGGAGGACAGTGAGGCATTCATTTAGTAACTCTTATGTTAAGGTAACTGAAGCTTTTTTTGATTTGAAGCATTATCCTTTGCTCCAACTTTTCTGTCACTAACGTGGAAGAAGAATGACCAAAGACTAGAAGGTAGTGCTGTCCAGAAGGCTCATCAGTGAGGACTGGAATCACCGAAGGCATAAAGTGAGACCATCAGTGCACCTTGGTTACTGCAGGCAGCCAGAGAAAGGCCCATTAAAAACAGCTCCATCAAAGTCCAGGAGGTTGCCAAGGAGCTGTGCTCAGATGGAGGTCTGGGCCTTTTGAATGCACAGATGCACCTTAGGGGAGGTGTTTTGATGAGGGTGGAATGTAGCTCATTTTTCTTCCAAAATGAAATGTTTCCAGAATATACTCCCCTGCCTCCATACACATAAACACTTCTCCAGTGTTAAACAGTCTGCCCATGTATGGGTATATTTAATGATTTTAAAGCCAGAGGAGGTTCCATCTAGAAAAAGGAAAGGAGCCATCAGTTCTCTCCCTAACAAGAGAGGCAAGGATGAGGCAAGTTAGTTTGGGGTTTGTGGATGTTGAACTTCTTTGTTCGCAGCTTTTCTTTTCCCAGTTGGCTCCTCCAGACCCAGGAGGGGAAGAGGAGTCCCAGGAAGTGAGCAGTAGTGGTACCATGCGTGTCAGGGTATCACCAAGTGATAACGTTGAGAATCTGGTTCTTCTTTCTCTCTCTCTTTTTTCTTAGAGTGTTGACTCTGACCATGGCTGGCCTCCTTTCAGAACTAGGACAAGTACCCTGTCCTAAGGAAGGTATTGGTTGAGATAGGAGTGCCTTGCTGTTTATACAAGTATGTGTATGAGTTTGTCAAGCCTGCCATCACAAAGTACTGCAGGTTGAGTGAAATGAACACCTACCCAGGGCTCTTCTGAGACCGCTCTCCATGACTTGCAGGTGACCGCCTTCGCCCTATGTCTTTATGTCATCTTCTGTTTCTGTGTTTGAATTTCCTCCTCTTATAAGGACACCAGTTATACTGGATTAACACCTACCCTGATGATCTTGTTTTAACTCAAGTGAAGTTGCTCAGCTGTGTCCGACTCTGAAACTCCATGGACTATAGCCTACCAGACTCCTCCGTCCATGGGATTTTCCAGGCAAGAGTACTGGATTGGGTTTCCATTTCCTTCTCCAGGGGATCTTCCCAACCCAGGGATTGAACCCAGGGTCTCCCGCATTGTAGGCAGATGCTTTACTGTCTGAGCCGCCAGGGATAGTCCTTGTTTTAACTTAATTACCTCGTTAAAGACCGTATTTCCAAATACAGTCACATTCTGAGGGACTGGGGGTTCGGACTTCAACCTATGAATTCACACATGAATTTTATATCCTATAACAGTAGATATAGAAACACATCCTAATATTTGACGTGAATATTAAAAATCATCAATATATTTGTAATTTAAAATTAATTCCTGGATGCTGCTTTAGTGTACAACTTGTCCTTTTCCCTTCCCCCAACAAAAAATGCCAGAGGTAAGAACAAGAGCACAGTCATCTCCAATAATTGAGTTTAGTGGAGGAAAGTACTTAACTGATGCTTTCCTTTATGTCTGCATCTCTTATTCTGTATTCAAGTTTTAGGTTTGTAAGGAAAGGAGAAATCAGTCATGATAGACACTACTCTGTAATAGTCCTAATATACTTCTTTGAGCAGATTGTGCATTGTTGTACAAGCACTCCGTACCTGTGCAAGTCTTGCTGCAGTTTGCTCACTCACTAACACATCTTCTAAGTCAGGTGGTGACAGCTGTCAGAATTGGAACCTTGGGCCCAAAGAAGATTCTGTAGTCTCTCTATCTGGTGCCACCTTTGTCAGAATCACATGTGGAGCTTTAAACATGCTCATCATGGGCCCTACACTGTATCTGATGCATCAGTGTCTTTGGAAATAGGGCCTGAGAACATGCATTTTAAGCACATACATCAGGAAATAATCAGGCAGGTAGAATTGGAGAACCACTGTGCTGTTGCCAGGACTTGCAAATCTGCACCACCATGAAGTGCTCACAGTCATTTCACTTGTCAGAAGCCACTGTTTCTAGGTAAATAAGTTAATGCTGTGGCTTCTGGCCCCTGCCGTCTTCCTTCCATGTTTGGTCTCATTAGAACAGGGTCCAAATCTCCTTGTCCCCAAGTCCCCTACTCTGCATTTGGAATTATGTTTAATTTGGTGTCAGGTGTCTCCTGGGATCATGCTTCTTTGTGATGGTGAGTAGCTTATAGAACCTTGTATGACATCTAGGAAACAGACTAACCATATGACACAGAGGTTTTGTTTGAAATGCTTAGGACCAAGGTCATTTGGAGACATTTGTCTAATTATCTGTAGTCTGCATTCAGTGTAGACTAGATTATACCATCCCAGAATATGCTTAACCTGGCAGGGGAGTAAAACATGAACAGATAAATTAACAAGTGTTCTTTTGTTGAAAGCTGATCTTTTAGTTTCCAATTCTAATTATGTGAGCATGTCATCTTTTCAGTTTGAGAATTTCTTCTTTGGACCATTGATTCCTTGGAAAATCCTGATGTCCAGGAGCAAACCCCAGCCACCTTTCCTTCTCTCCTGCTGCTCGCTGATGGCACCCATCCCCCTGTTAACAGCCTAAGATCATGATCACTGTGGTCAGCTTGACCACACACATCTCTCTTAAAAGTTTGTCTTCTAGGTGGAAGAATTTTTTTAAGCAGTGTTCCATTTTGCACAATGCCTGAAATAATATTAATAGGTTATAAATTGAACCTTTGATGTTTAGAACCATATGCAGTGGTTATACAAAGTGTAGTGGAGTTGGCAATTTAGCAAATTTTCATGGTAGTCATAAACTGTCAGGGCTGTCACAGAAAGATGAAGACTGTGATATTCTCCTATTGAAAGAAAGCTAGTCACATCAAATAGATAGTTTGAGCCTTTGAAAAGACTTGGAGAAACATTATAGTGTGAGTGGTTAAGAGCACAGTTTTAGCAGTGAGAACTGAACAGACCTATGACATACTTCCTGGGTGTTTTTAGAGGAGTTGTTTACCCTCTCAAAGGCTGTTTCCTCTCCTTAAAATGATGATAATAACAGTTTCCAACATAATAAGGATCAAAAGATACAATTAATGCATGTAGTATAGTGCCTGCCATGTTATTAGGGTATTTGTATGCATTTCATGATCCTATGAATGTTACTTTTAATATTGAGGTAGTTATTTGGCATGATGTGTAACAAAAATAGAGAACATTGTAGTCTGTTAGTTCACCTTCAGTTGTATATAAATCTAATAGTAATCCAACTTGGAGTTGGTTAGTGTGTTTTGTTACAGGTTGAAAGTGGCTAGTTGTCAAGCTGCATTGAGGATGGTGAGGCTGTGTCTGAATGCCAGGGTACTTGCTGGGGTGTTTATACAGGTTCTAGAGGGAAGACTGGAGACATCCATGTTGTGCATTTGCCAATTCTCTATGTCATAGCTAAGCTCTTTCATCAGTACTGTTTTCTTCCATATCTTTCTATACTAGACAGAAACAACTGGTTCTATAAGATAATTAAAATAGTTAAATCTGATGTTAATATTTTTTCCTGTGTGACCATCCATACTGTATGTATTTATGGTTTGGATATATTATACTTCACCAGATAGAGGAGAAAATTTAAGGAAAGCTTCATTTTGCATAAGTATAGAGGAACTAAATTAACTTCTGCTGTTTATTAACAGTTCCTTTTTTTTTTTTGTTAGTTTTTAATTGTTGCTGTGCAGTCTTGCCTGTCCTGCAGCTTCTAATACTTTTAAATTATGTGTTTCAAATATTTGAGTTGTTTAACAAAGCAATAAAAAATAAATCTATTTAAAAATCAAAATTGCTTAATTGTACAGAGGCTAGATGAGTGCATATTTTAAAAAAAAATTTTAATTTTGGCTACACTGGGTCTTTGTTGCTGCATGTGGGCTGTCTCTAGTCGTGGTGAGTGGGGACTGCTATCTAGTTGTGGTGCATAGGCTTCTCATTGCTGTGGCTTCTCTTGGTGCAGAACACAGGCTACAGAATGTGGGCTCAACAGTTCTGGTGCTTGGGCTTAGTTGCCCTGTGGCAGGTGGAATCTTCCTGGACTGGAGATGGAACCCGTGTCCCCTGCATTGGCAGTCGGGTTCTTAACCACTGGGCCACCTGGGAAGTCCGATGAGTGCGTATTTGGAACACTGTTGCAGCCAATCACATTTGTCTTTTATAGTGGGGGTAGAAATCTCGATCCTTTATGCACATATCCTACCTCACTTTCTTCCTCCACAAAATGCACCTAATGGTATGTGGTGGCGGGTGGAGATGACTTGATTCTGTCAACAGAAAATCTATGAGTCTGCATTGATATGTATATTGGAAGGGCCAGTGAATTTGTGGTTCTTCTCTCCATATATTCTCATTGTTCCGTTGTGGTGAAGATTTTGTGTCATCATAAGATGTTGAATTAATAATAATAGGTGACATCCTGAGAAAAAGGACTTTATGTTTCAGAGATTCATGTCCTTCAAAGGATGAATTCATATAACCAACCTAAGGTACTAAAATAGCATAGACTTACATGCAATTAAATAGGCATTTTTAGCAAATGGACTGATTTTCTGAGAATGGTTCAGATATAATTTCCAACTGTCTAGTGGGTCATAATGATTTACATGGCAAATGAAAT
The DNA here is from genome assembly GCF_023699985.2 of Odocoileus virginianus. Classification (NCBI taxonomy): domain Eukaryota; kingdom Metazoa; phylum Chordata; class Mammalia; order Artiodactyla; family Cervidae; genus Odocoileus; species Odocoileus virginianus. The sequence continues at coordinate 37,986,375 of NC_069686.1, read as the reverse complement.
TATTATGGGCTTAAGTAGTATGATTAAACCAGTCTTTCTGGATCACTCTTTTTCATTTTAAACTGCATCCCCCCCAACCCCCCCTCCCCCGCCCCCACAAGCCAGAAGTGAGAGGTATTTACAGAATTTTAGGAGTGGAAATGATCCTTACTAATGTTGTTGGTACTTGTTCATACAGAATTGTTCACATTAAACAGACTTAAATTCTACATATAGGACTTCCACAGAGGAGCTCAACAAGGCAGACTAGAGGGATGTGGAGCTCACTTCCCTCTTCAAATATACATATAAAACATACATCTACATGTGGAGCAGTTCTCACAGAATACCTACTGAAAGCTTACAGATCTCATACAACCAAAGTTGTAAGAAAGATCCCCACATTACTGAGTAGGATGAAGGGGAAAAAAAGAGGAAGACTGGAGAGGGAGATGGTGCCCTGGGTGGGAGCTGTGACTTAAGAAATGTGCCATCACTCTGGCTGGGAGCTCTGCTGAGACAGTGAGGGGGCTTCCGAGCCTGGAGAGGAGAGTGTGCGAGCTTGTCCGTGGTCCTTCAGTGTAGAGGAACACCAACACAGATGGTCCTGGCCTCATCGCAGCTCTTCCCCAGCCTGAGACGCATGCTTGCTGATGTGTGCAGTGACAGGGAGCTGAAATGCAGGCTTCAGTGGATAGATGGTGGGGCGGGGATGGGGCGACTTGATTTGGCTGTGCAGAGACAGCCCAAAGGGCCTACAGCATAGTGCAGACTGCAGCTAGGGGCACATGCAGGATGGGGTGCAGGTCTGCTGTAAGAATCCCATCCTCAGCACGGAAGGGGCGGGACGTGGTCTGCCATGGCTTCATTGTTGGCGTGCTTGCAGCGGGGCATGGGTCTGGCCCCAAGGGTTCTGTGAAGTTTGTGGGCTCACACACACATACACACGTGTGGAGGGGGACCTGAAATCTGAACAAGTTACTGGCAGTCCCACTGTGGGTGCCAGGATGTGGCTACAGTGGGTTCTTGCTCTGGTGAATTTGGAGACTGGGATCATACACCCACACGTCTAAGGCCCTTTTGAGTCAATTATCTGGAGGTCGGGGACGTGGCTTCTGTGGGTTTCTGTGCCAGTGGCTTTGTGAGTTGCCATGTGTGCCTAAGGGGCTTCCTAGCCAGTTACAGGGACCACAAGCAGAGGTCACCAGTGAGGGTGGTGCTGGCAGCGGTAATCTTTGTGGGCATGCACGGCGGGTGGCAGGTGGCATCAGAGAACCGCATGTCCCAGTGGACACCTCCTGTGGAAGAACGTGCCGCAACTTCTTTCTCAGTGGAGTCCTCCAGGTGCGCCTGCCTCACACCACAGCTTAGAATCAGATCTGCGGCTTTTACTCCAGCAACCAGAGAGCAGAGCCTGCCCCTGATAGGGTGATGATAACTGCAGAGCAAAGAGGAGGACCAGCCCAATATCCAGTGTAGCACCTCTGTCAAGGGGACAATGGCCAGGACACCCTTAAGAAAGAAATGGCTTACATCTGTACCAAATTCATTGGACTCAAGCAGGCTATGCAGGGATGCTCTCACATAAATACAGCCCTTCAAGGTGAAAGTAGATAACTATTTATCATAGAAAAATTGAAGAAAAATGAAAACGCAGAGGAACCACTCCCAATTACAAGAACAACAGAAATCCCTTGAAGAAACGTGCAATGAGACAGACCTCTCCAGTCTACCAGATTTTGAGTTCAAAAAGGAGGTGATAAAAATACTGAAGGGATTAGGAAAGGCTATTCTGTAAAGAGGAGCTAATCAAAGTTAGACAAATCAATCACTGAGATAAAGTGATCTAAAGACAAAAAATAGCAAACTAAATAATGCAGAAGAATGAATAAGTAGTCTGAAGGGTAGAATAATGGAAATCACCCAATTAGAGGGGCAAACAGAAAGACAAATGAAAAAAACTTACAGACATATGGATCAATGGAACAGAATAGAGAGCTCAGAAGTAAACACACACACCTACATCAATTAATCTTCAACAAAGGAGTCAAGAATATACCATGAAGAAAAGATAGTCTTTCAGCAACTAGTGTTGGAAAAGCTGGACAGCTATATGTAAATCAGTAAACTTAGAACACTCCCTCACGCCATACACAAAAATAAACTCAAAATTGTTTAAAGACTTATATAAAAGACAAATCATCATGAAACTCCCAGAAAAGAACATAGGCAAAACATTTTTTGGCATAAATCCTAACTGTTTTCTTAGCTCATTCTCCCAAGGCAATAGAAATAAAAGTAGTAATAAATGAATGGGGTATAATCAAACTTAAAAGCTTTTGCACAGCAAAGGAAACCATCAAAAAAGTGAAAAGACAACCCATGGAAGGGGAGAAAATGTATTTGCAAACAATTCAATCTACAACATTTTAATTTCCAATAATATACAAACAACTCATACAGCTCAATAACAACAATTTTAAAAATGGGCAGAAGACCTAAATAGACAGTTCTCCAAAGAAGACATACAGATGGCCGGTAGGCACATGAAAGATTTTCAGTGTCACTAATTATTAGCGAAATGCAAATCAATCAAAACTGCAATGAGGTATCATATCACACTAGTCAGGGTGGCCATCATCAAGAAGTCTACAAAAAATTCTGGAGAGGGTGTGGAAAGAAAGGAACCTTCCTACCCTGTTGGTGGGAATGTAAATTGATAATAGCTACTATAGAGAATAGTATGGAGTTGGGCTTCTCTTGTAGCTCAGTCAGTAAAGAATCTGCCTGCAATGCAAGAACCTGCCTGCAATGCAGGAGACCTAGGTTCGATTCCTGGGTCCACAAGATCCCCTGGAGAAGGAAATGGCAACCCACTCCAGTATTCTTGCCTGGAGAATCCTGTGGACAGAGGAGCCTGGTGGGCTACAGTCCATAGAGTTGCAAGAGCTGGACACGACTAAGTGACTACACCACCACCACCACCATAGAGAACTAAAAACAGAGTTACCCTATGATCCAGCAATTCCACTCCTGGGCATATATCCAGAAAAGACAAAAGCTCTAATTTAAAAAGATACATGTACCTCAGTGTTCATAGTAGCACTATTTACAATAGCCAAGACATGGAAGCAACCCAAGTGTCCATCAACATGAATGGAGAAAGAAGATAATGGCGTGTGTGTGTGTGTATACACACACACCATGGAATGATCAGGATTCGGTTCAGTCACATAGTAGTGTCCGACTCTTTGTAACCTCATGGACTGCCATACATGGTATTCCATACACACCATGGACTGTTACTCAGCTATAAAAATGGAAATCATGCCATTTGCTGCAACATGGATGGACCTAGAGATTATCATACTAAGTGAAGTAAGACAGAGAAGGACATGATATCACTTATATATGGAATATTAAAAAGTATACAAATGAATTTATTTACAAAAAGACTCACAGACGTAGAATGCGTATATATGGTTATCAAACAGGAAATGGATATATTGGGAGTATGGGATTAACAGATGTACACTACCATATATAAAACAGATTAACAAGGATTTGCTGTATAGCACAGGGAATTATGTTCAATATGTTGAAATAACCTGTAACAGAAAAGATTCTGTAAAAGAAAATGTATATATGTATAACTGAATCATTTTGCTGCATACCAGAAACTAACACTACATTGTAAATCAACTATACTCCAATGAAAAAAAAATTTTTTTTCTTTTTTTTTTTTAAAAAGGAATGAAGGTCTACTGCATGTTATTCTGGGATAATCTCCATTGGTTCCTGATGATCCCCATGCTTTAAGTGCTGTGGGTCATTTCTTTAAAGATCAAGTTTAGGCTCTTTTCCTTGGATTTGATATTTTGAGCTGCACATGGCTAGTGAGGATTCATTATCTAGACAAGACTGGGTCTCTTTCTGTCTCTTTCTGCATGTATATTCTAACATTTTCTTCATTATCCCAGGCTTCTACAATTTGTAATTTTCTCTTTCCCATAGAACATTTTTACACTTCTTATATTTATTATGAATTTGCATTTTGTTTTACTTCTTCAGCTGTCTGTGAATAATTAGCCACCCAACTTACGGTGGCTACTTAATTTTTTCACAACTTTTTTCTCAGCTACACTAGTTTGGTGATGCACTTTATCCTTCTCTTACCATTTTGAGACTCCTTTACGTCAAATTTGTCTTTCTAATTATATTAAAACAAGAGTTTTCTTGACTTGTTTTTGCTTCTGTTGTATTCTAATGCAATATTACTTTGGTCTGGAAAAGATGATGGAAAGTTGTAGAGCAATAAATAGATAATATAAGTATGTGTAATGAATAAGATTTCCTCTAGCAAATAAGAAAACAATTATCTACTTAGTTATCTAATTTAATTATTTTTGGTCCCTCTGTGTAAATGAATAGACAGAGTAAAATAGATCAAATAGATCTTTTGTCTTCCTTTTTAAATGTTCAAGCAAAGATCTGAATGCCAGCATGCAATTTCACTAAATATATATGAATGATGTTTGGACATAGGAATGATTGGACTCTGGCTCCCATGAGGAAAAATTGAATAAAGCCTTGTAATTTCACTTCTGGAATGCCAGGGACATAATATAATCTGGGGAGCATATTTTGCCTGTAAAGATCATAATTAGATTTGCCGAACCAACTGTGTATCCAAAAGATTGCCTGAAAAGTACTCCTGAACCTCGGGCAAGAAGAAATGAATAGTTAGACTGCTACCCTGGGGTTAACCACTTAGGGAGTAAGTTTTGCACATGCTGCATATTAGAACAGGAGAGTAATTACACATTTCCCAAAAGACTGGAATTCTTTGAGAATACTCATTAATTCTTCTTTGAAAAGAAGAATGAATAAAAGTAGATTTTACTTTAAACTTAAATTATTTAAAATGAAGCATTTATAGACAATAAGAACATCGGTACCATTTGCATCCCTATTTTCATGTCTGATCCTTCAATTCAGGTCAGTTCAGTCATTCAGTCGGGTCCAAATCTTTGCGACCCCATGGACTGCAGCACACCAGGCCTCCCTGTCCATCACCAACTCCCGGAGTTTACTCAAACTCATGTCCATCGAGTCAGTGATGCCATCCAGCCATCTCATCCTCTGTCGTGCCCTTCTCCTCCTGCCCCCAACCCCTCCCAGCATCAGGGTCTTTTCCAATGAGTCAACTCTTTGTGTGAGATGGCCAAAGTATTGGAGTTTCAGCTTCAGCATAAGTCCTTCCAATGAATACCCAGGACTGATCTCCTTTAGGATGGACTAGTTTGATCTCCTTGCAGTCCAAGGGACTCTCAAGAGTCTTCTCCAACACCACAGTTCAAAAGCATCAATTCTTTGACACTCAGCTTTCTTTATGGTCCAACTCTCACATCCATACACAACTACTGGAAAAACTACAGCTTTGAGTATATGGACCTTTCTGCTGAAGTAATCTCTCTACTTTTTAATATGCTATCTAGGTTTGTTGTAGCTTTTCTTCCAAGGAGCAAGCGTCTTTTGATTTCATGGATGCAGTCACCATCTGCAGTGATTTTGGATCCCAAGAAAATAAAGTCTGTTACTATTTCCGTTGTTTTCCCATTTATTTGCCATGAAGTGATGGGACCAGATGCCATGATCTTAGTTTTCTGAATGTTGAGTTTTAAGCCAACTTTTTCACTCTCCTCTTTTACCTTCATCAAGAGGTTCTTTAGTTCCTCTTCACTCTCTGCCATAAGGGTGGTGTCATCTGCATATCTGAGGTTACTGATACTTCTCCCAGCAATCTTAATTGCAGCTTGTGCTTCATCCAGGCCGGCATTTTGCATAATATACTATGCATAGAAGTTAAATAAGCAGGGTGACAATGTACAGCCTTGACGTCCTCCTTTCCCAATTTGAAACCAGTTCATTGTTCCACGTCTGGTTCTATCTATTGCTTCTTGACCTGCACACAGGATTCTCAGGAGGCAGGTAAGGTGGTCTGGTATTTCTCTCTCCTTAAGAGTTTTCCACGATTTTCTGTGATCCACACAGTCAAAGGCTTTGGCATAGTCAATAAAGCAGAAATAGATGTTTTTCTGGAATTCTCTTGGTTTTTTGATGATCTGACGGATGTTGGCAATTTGATCTCTGGTTACTCTGCTTTTTCTAAATCCATCTTGATTATCTGGAAGTTCATGGTTCACTGCTGAAGCCTGGCTTGGAGAATTTTGAGCATTACTTTGCTAGTGTGTGAGATGAGTACAATTTTGCAGTAGTTTGAGCATTCTTTGGCTTTGCCTTTGTTTGGTATTGGAATGAAAACTGACCTTTTCCAGTCCCATGGCCACTGCTGAGTTTTCCAAATTTGTTGACATATTGAGTACAGCACTTTCACAGCATCATCTTTTAGGATTTGCAATAGCTCAGCTGGAATTCCATCACCTCCACTAGCTTGGTTCGTAGTAATTCTTCTTAAAGCCCACTTTACTTCGCATTCCAGGATGTCTGGCTCTAGGTGAGTGATCACACCATTGTGATTATCTGGGTCGTGAAGATCTTTTTTGTATAGTTCTTCTGTGAATTCTTGCCACCTCTTCTTAATATCTTCTGCTTCTGTTAGGTCCATACCATTTCTGTCCTTTATTGAGCCCATCTTTGCATAAAACATTCTCTTGGTATCTCTAGTTTTCTTGAAGAGATCTCTAGTCTTTCTCATTCTATTATTTTCCTCTATTTCTTTGCACTGATCACTGAGGAAGGCTGATCCTTGTCAGTAGATAAATAGAACTTAGTTACAGTGAGGGGGCTTTAGACTACTACTATGTTGTGGTTGCTTTATTTGCTTGGCATTGCTTAGGTATACTTGTCAAAGGACTTTTAAGGAGGATGGCCATTATCAAGTAGCAATTCTAAAAGAACCTACCAGACAATGAGAAATTAATAATATGTCATTATCCTGGCTGCTTCTACAACTTTTAATGCTCAAGAATTTGTTTTAGGAGATTATGGCATAACACCATAGCTAATCTGTTAAGATAAAGACCGAAGTTGAGGACTTCCCTGGTGCTCCAGTGGTTAAGGCTCTGTACTTCGCATGCAGAAGGTGCAGGTTCGATCCCTGGTCAGGGAACGAAGATCCCACATGCTGCACAGGGTGGCCAATGAAAAATACAAAAGTTGGAAGGAACTTTCCTTTTTTATGACATTCCATATGATTCCATTGTTGTTCTGTCACTAAGTCATGTCTGACTGTTTGCTACCCCATGGATGCAGCACACCAGACTTTCTGTCCTTTACCTTCTCCCAGGGTTTGCTCAAACTCATGTCCATTGAGTCAGTGATGCCATCCAACTGTCTCATTCTCTGTCTTCCCCTTCTTCTCCTGCCTTCAATCTTTCCCAGCATCAGGGTCTTTTTCAATGAGCTGGCTCTTCACATCAGGTGGCTGAAGTATTCGAGCTTCAGCATCAGTCCTTTCAATGCATATTCAGGGTTGATTTCCTTTAGGATTGATTGGTTTGATCTTATAGTCCAGGGACTCACAAGAGTCTTATCTAGCACTACAATTAAAATACATTAACTTTTTGGTGCTCAGCCTTATTTATGATCTACCTCTGACTTCCATACATGACTACTGGAAAAACTACAGCTTTGACTAGATGGACCTTTGTCAGCAAAGTGATGTCTCTGCTTTATAATAGGCTGTCTAAGTTTGTTATAGCTTTCCTTCTAAGGAGCAAGCATCTTTTAATTTCATGGCTACAGTCACTGTCTGCAGTGATTCGGGAACCCCAGAAAATGAAATCTGTCGCTGCTTCCACTATTTCCCTATCTATTTGCCATGAAGTGATGGGATTGGGTGCTATGATCTTAGTTTTTTGAATGTTGAGATTTACACCAGCTTTTTCACTCTCCTTTTTCACCCTCATCAAGAGGCTCTTTCTTCACTTTCTGCCGTTAGAGTGGTATCTATGTATCTGAGATGCATATCATCTGCATCATCTGAGCTTGTTGATATTTTTCCTGGCAATCTTGATTCTAGCTTGTGCTTCATCCAGCCCGCCATTTCGCATGATGTACTGTGCATTTAAGTTAAATAAGCAGGGTGGCAATGTACAGCCTTGTCATACTCCTCCAATTTTGAACCAGTTAGTTGTTCCATATAAGGTTCTGACTGTTGCTTCTTGACCTATGTACAGCTTTCTTAGGAGACAGGTAAGGTGGTCTGGTATTCCCATCTCTTTAAGAATTTTCCACAGTTTGTTGTGGAATCCACACAAAGGCTTTCACCCTGTCAATGAGGCAGAAGTAGATGATTTTCTGAAATTCTCTTGCTTTCTCTATGATCCTACAAATTGTTGGCAATCTGATCTCTGGTTCCTTTGCCTTTTCTAAATCTAGCTTATACATCTGGAAGTTCTCAGTTCATGGACTGCTGAAGCTTAGCTTGAAGGATTTTGAGTAATACCTTGTTAGCTTGTGAAATGAGTGCAGTTGTGTGGCAGTTTGAACATTCTTTGGCATTGCCCTTCTTTGGGATTGAAATGAAAACTGTCCTTTTTCTAGTCCTGTGGCCACTGCTGAGCTTCCAAATTTGCTGATGTGTGAAGTGCAACACTTTTACAGCATCATCTTTCAGGAATTGAAACAGATCAGCTGGAATTCCATCAGCTCCACTGGCTTTGTTCTTAGTAATGCTTCCTAAGGCCCACTTGACTTCATGTTCCAGGTTGTCTGGCTCTAAGTGAGTGACCACACCATTGTGGTTATCTGGGTCATTAAGACCTTTTTTGTACAGTTCTGCATATTCTTGCCTCCTCATTTTAATCTCTTCTGCTTCTGTTAGGTCCTTACCATTTTTGTCCTTTATCATGCCCATTCTTGCATGAAATGATTCCATGCTCCCAGATAAATACAGTTGAAGGCATTTCATTCACAGTGAAAATTAATGTGTGTGTGTATCTCTAGCTGGGTTTTTCCCCTCCAGTTGGGAATATGGTTAAGCACAGTCATGCTTTAGTGATTTGTATGCCCTTGGGTTGAATATTGAAAATGATTTACTTTTAGCTAATCTAGTTAATTATTGCTCTGTTTGATGTTGCAGGCGTTAGATTCCGTGAGGTGGCAGAGAGGGACTGAGAGCCAAAAATGAATGCGGTGATGTGAGAGAGCCCAAGTCAGAGATGTCGGGGTTGTTAGCAGGAGAAAGAGGCGCACACAGATGTGGGGAGGGGAAGGAAAAAAGAGAGAAGGAGGGAGAGAAAGGGAATCTGCAAAAACAAGCATCAGCAGGGAGGGAACAGAGAGAGAGAAATGGAAGGTTGGGAATCTGGCGGAGGAGGTCTTTGTTAACTTTGGTAACTTCCTGTATTCCCTCTTGGTGAGTGATTATGGAGCAAATGTAAGCCTGTTATATGCTGTTTCATAAGCAGAAAACCATTTGAGTGAGAAGTGGCAAACTTACTCCTACGGGTTAAATTTCTTTCGTTTCCACTTAGTCCACGCTTTCAGATTCTGAACTCGGGTCCTGAGCTGTGTTAATTATTACTTAATATTTATATGGGAAATGGGGTTACCCTGATGCAAGTCCCAGTTTCAATCAGTAGGTAATTATGAAAATTAGTCTTAAAAATGTTGTGAAGGGGTCTTGCTTTCTAGGCAATAATTAAGCCTCTCAGCCATCCCTGGGTGGTAGGGTTTTTTTTTTTTTTCCTTCTAGTTATTTTTTTTTTGTCCCAAACTTAGTTTCTGCAGTTGGGAAGAGAGAGCAGGTTGCTGCTGAATGAGGGATTCATTAGTTGAGGTAGGTAAAGTTTCTATCAAGAGAAGGAATGAATGATCAGGATATTTTAAAGCTAAAAAAAAGAAAAAGAATATCCTACTTTCTTCTGGTGAAAAGAAAGTGTTTTTTTTTTTTTTTTTTTCATGTGAACAGAACTTTTAAAACTCCAGGTGTTTTCATGGGAGTATTTTTGATCTCAAAACATGGAGATAAATCTCCATCTTCGGTGGGAGCCAACTAAAAATGCTTGCCAACTTTAGTTTCTGGCATTTAGCAAGCAGGTGCTCAGAAATAGCAACAACAATAATAATAGTAATAATAATAATTATCAGCATCCATAAAGTGCCATGGTGGCTGAGCATTATTATATAAGTAGAGCCGATAAGTCTTATAGGCACCAGGCACCATTGCCATCTGTTCCACCCGGGGAACCTGGGGTTTTATTTTTATTATTTTTTTATTTTGTGTGTGTACCACATTTTTTAAAATTTATTTTTATTAGTTAGAGGCTAATTACTTTACAGTATTGTAGTGGGTTTTGTCATACATTGACATGAATCAGCCATGGAGTTACATGTCTTCCCCATCTCGATCCCCCCTCCCACCTCCCTCTCTACCCGATCCCTTTGGGTCTTCCCAGTGCACCAGCCCTGAGCACTTGTCTCATGCACCCAACCTGGGCTGGTGATCTGTTTCACCCTAGATAATACACATGTTTCGATGCTGTTCTCTTGAAACATCCCACCCTTGCCTTCTCCCACAGAGTCCAAAAGTCTGTTCTGTACATCTGTGTCTCTTTTTCTGTTTTGCATATAGGGTTATCATTACCATCTTTCTAAATTCCATATATATGTGTTAGTATACTGTAATGGTCTTTATCTTTCTGGCTTACTTCACTCTGTATAATGGGCTCCAGTTTCATCCATCTCATTAGAACTGATTCAAATGAATTCTTTTTAATGGCTGAGTAATATTCCATGGTGTATATGTACCACAGCTTCCTCATCCATTCGTCTGCTGATGGGCATCTAGGTTGCTTCCATGTCCTGGCTATTATAAACAGTGCTGCGATGAACATTGGGGTGCACATGTCTCTTTCAGATCTGGGAACCTGGGGTTTTAAAGGTTCTGTTGACACTTTAAAAAAAAATTAAACTTCCCCAAATCATTGGCTGTTGATCCATCAGTGAGAAATACAAGTGAGCTTGAATCTAAATATCAGTAGCTTTCTTGGGCTCCTCAATTATTTAATTATGTACCCTATATGATTTCTAATGCACAGCCACAAAGTTTATTTAATGAGGAAAGAAAAAGCAGTCTAATATTTTTAAATGATTGAGAAAAGTACTGCATTTTTATTACTTTGAGGCAGTATTATTTAAAGATCTTGCAAATAAAAATTGTTTTATTTGTTGCATTTTATTTATTTTGCTGTAACTTTGCCTTTTGTTTGCTGTTTGAGGGTGTTAGCATAGGAGGGTGGAAACTCGGAGTTAAAAGACCCAGTCTTTTTTTTTTTTAATTTATTTTTTTATTGAAGGATAATTGCTTTACAGAATTTTGTTGTTTTCTGTTAAACCTCAACATGAATCAGCCACAGGTATACATATATCCCCTCCCTTATGAACCTCCCTCTCATCTCCTGCCCCATCCCACCTATCTAGATTGATACAGAGCCCCTGTTTGAGTTTCCTTAGCCATATAGCAAATTCACATTGGCTATCTATTTTACATACGGTAATGTAAGTTTCCATGTTATTCTTTTTTTTATGTTATTCTTTCCATACATCTCACCCTCTCCTCCCCCTCCCCATGTCCATAAGCCTAGTCTCTATGTCTGTTTCTCCATTGCTTCCCTGAAAATAAATTCTTCAGTACTATTTTTCTAGATTCTGTATATATGCATTAGAATATGATATTCTTCTTTCTCTTTCTGACTCACTTCACTCTGTATAAAAGGTTCAAGGTTCACTCATCTCATCAGAACTGACTCAAATACATTCCTTTTTATGGCTGAGTAATATTCCATTATGTACATGTACCACAACTTCTTTATCCATTCATCTGTCCATGGACATCTAGGTTGCTTCCATGTTCTAGCTATTGTAAATAGTGCTGCAGTGAACAATGGGATACATGTGTCTTTTTCAATTTTGGTTTCCTCAGGGTATATGCCTAGGAGTGGGATTGCTGGGTCATATGGTGATTTTATTCCTAGTTTTTTTAAGGAATCTCCATACTGTCTTCCATTGTGGCTGTTAATTTACATTCCCACCAACAGTGCAAGAGTGTTCCTTTTTCTTCACATCCTCTCCAACACTCACTGTATGTAGACTTTTTGATGAGGCCTGACCGGTGTGAGGTGATATCTCATTATAGTCTTGATTTCCTTCTCTCTAATAATGAGCGATGTTGATCATCTGAGCTAAAAGACCCAGTCTTGATGCTATCCCTCAGTTATTTCCTTTGTGAGCAGGTGCCAGTGTTTGTACATCCTGAGTTTCAGTTTGAATTCTTGCTACATAGATTTTCAGAGGTTTCCTTAGCGTTTATGTTCTCAAACTGATATGAATCCATGTTGTTCCTTGCATGAGTCCTATGGGACATGACCAAAGGGAATTTTAAAATGAGTTTGATTTCTTGCATTGCTTCTGTAAATTAAGCTTATCTATTGTAAGAGTATGAGCTGAAGAAATGATGCTTTTGAACTGTGGTGCTGGTGAAGACTCTTGAGAGTCCCTTGGACAGCATAGAGATCAAACCAGTCAATCGTAAAGGAAATCAACCCTGAATATTCGTTGGAAGGATTGATGCTGAAGCTGAAGCTCCAATACTTTGGCCACCTGATGTGAAGAGCCAACTCACTGGAAAAGACCCTGATGCTGGGAAAGCTTGAGGGCAGGAGGAGAAGGGGACGACAGAGGATGAGATGGTTGGATGGCATCACTGACTCAATGGACATGAATTTGAGCAAACTCCAGGAGAGAGTGAAGCCTGGTGTAATGCAGTCTATGAGGTCACAAAGAGTCAGACACGACTGAGTAATTGTACAATAACAATGATATTTTATTATTGTAGCAACTCATACAATAACAACAATTGTATGAGTACTTGAAACCTGGAGATACCTATGGATTGATTGTTGATATATATGTAGACATACATATATCTAGTGTTGTTTTTTTTTTTAATCATGCTGTTTTCAAAGTGGAATGTTTAAGACAAGTATGAGATGACGGGATGTTGATGTACTGCCAAATCCTGTACTTTAACAAGGCCTTAATGCCTTTCCCACATATTGAACTGTCAGAGCAATGATCAGTGGCTTAGGATGCCTCCTGAATTCCTGACCAGCTGCCAAAACAAGTGCTTAAGTAAATGTTTCCTGATATCTGGTGACCATCAGTGTCCCCCGTATCCAATGGTTATTAGCTGAGATTTGAAAGATGTAACTGTTTGTACTTCAGTGAAATCTATGAAGAAGCTTTGTTGTAGTCCACTGGATGAGGGAGAGCAAGTAAAGCCCTTCAGAGGGACAGACGCACTTATCTTTACATCTGTTTCTTTAGAGACCACAGTGGGTTTCTGAACTGCCTGATGACTGTCATGGTAGCATCATACCAGTACCAGGAGGAGACGTGCCCTGTTCTGAGATCCCCCCAAGCTTGGAACCCCCCAGTAGAATCCTAAGACTGTTGGATACCATATCTCTGAATAACAATGTGAGCCCTGGTAACCTGGATGTAGCGGAGCCCATCTCAGACTTTCCCCAGTTCTCCAAAGCTCTGTGTGTGGCACCAGGGGCAGTGCCTGGTCTAGGACTGCTTGTTTCTTGTTATGGTGGCTGATCTGCAGGAATACAAGTCTTAAACCTCAGTCAGTTCAGTTCAGTCGTTCAGTCGTGTCCAATTCTTTGCAACCCCATGGACCATAGCTTGTCAGGCCTCCCTGTCCATCACCAACTTCTGAAGTTTACCCAAACTCATGTCCATTGAGTCAGTGATGCCATTCAACCATCTTATACTCTGTTTTCCCCTTTTCCTCCTGCCTTCAATCTTTCCCAGCATCAGGGTCTTTTCAAATGAGTCAGCTCTTCACATCAGATGGCCAAAGTATTGGAGTTTCAGCTTCAACATCAGTCCTTCCAATGAACACTCAGGACTGATCTCCTTTAGGATGGACTGGTTGGATCTCTTTGCAGTCCAAGGGACTCTCAAGAATCTTCACCAGCCCCACAGTTCAAAACCATCAATTCTTCAGCACTCAGTTTTCTTTATAGTCCAACTCTCACATCCATACATGACTAATGGAAAAACCATAGCCTTGAGTAGACAGACCTTTGCTGGCAAAGTAATGTCTCTGCTAGGTTGTCTAGGTTGGTCATAACTTTTCTTCCAAGGAGTAAGTGTTTTTCAATTTCATGGCTGCAGTCACCCCATCTGAAGTGATTTTGGAGCCCCCCAAAATAAAATCTGCCACTGTTTCCACTGTTTTTCCATCTATTTTCCATGAAGTGATGGGACCAGATGCCATGATCTTAGTTTTCTGAATATTGAGCTTTAAGCCAACCTTTTCATTCTCCTCTTTCACCTTCATCAAGAGGCTCTTTAGTTCTTTACTTTCTGCCATAAGGGTGGTGTCATCTGTATATCTGAGGTTATTGATATTTCTCCCGGCAATCTTGATTCCAGCTTGTGCTTCTTCCAGCCCAGCGTTTCTCATGATGTACTCTGCATATAAGTTAAATAAGCAGGGTGACAATATACAGCCTTGACGTACTCCTTTTCCTATTTGGAACCAGTCTGTTGTTCCATGTCCAGCTCTAACTGTTGCTTCCTGACCAGCATACAGGTTTCTCAAGAGGCAGGTCAGGTGGTCTGGTATTCCCATGTCTTTCAGAATTTTCCACAGTTTATTGTGATCTACATAGTCAAAGTCTTGTGGCATAGTCAGTAAAGCAGAAATAGATGTTTTTCTGGAACTCTCTTGCTTTTTTGATGATCCAGCGGATGTTGGCAATTTGATCTCTGGTTCCTTTGCCTTTTCTAAAACCAACTTGTACATCTGGAAGTTCACGGGTCACGTATTGCTGAAGCCTGGCTTGGAGAATTTTGAGCATTACTTTTCTAGCCTGTGAGATGAGTGCAGTTGTGTGGTAGTTTGAGCATTCTTTTGCATTGCCTTTCTTTGGGATTGGAATGAAAACGGACCTTTTCCAGTCCTGTGGCCACTGCTGAGTTTTCCAAATTTGCTGGCATATTGAGTACAGCAGTTTCACAGCATGATCTTTTAGGATTTGAAACCTAGGCACTTGTAAAACTTTATTTTCCCAGAGACTGAAAGGAGAGCTAGCATTCAAGGTGAGATCACTCTTGCTGGCCCAGCATTAAAGTTAGACCACTTGTAAGCTTGTTAGCACAGCAGCATGATAGTTAATACATAAGTGGCTACAGGTTTTGATCAGGGACTCTCAATTCATGCAGGCTGTGTAGAGCCATTCTCAGCAGGAGTGGTCCTCTGTTACTGAGTCCAAGCTCGTTCTACTCACCACACAATAAGCCAATAAATCCCAGAGACTGAGGTGTTGAGACAAGGAATATGACTTTATTCAGAAGGCTGGCTGACCGAGAAGATGGCAGTGTTCCGAATAACCATGTTGTCAGGGCCTGAATGCCATATTCTTTTATGGATCGGAGTTGGGGGAGGTGAGGAAACAAAGTAAAAAGATTGTTTGATTCTTGCAGATATCTCCTAGAATGGTGAACCTTGGGCTGGGGGATGTGTTCGTTTCACTTCCTCACAGTCCTCTATAGGTGGGCAGGCTCAGGTTATCTCCTGAGTCAGGCCATTATGTTTGCCCCTAACAAGAAAAGAGGCAAGATAAGGGTTAAGGTCACGGAAGCAGATCCAGTATGAATTCAGAATTAACGCTTACATCTCTACTGTTTCAGTGCTGTTCTGAATGAGGGTTTGTCCTCATTTTGTTCAGTGTGAGGAATTTCACATTTTTGCTCTAAAGAGAACCATTTATACCTGTTCCATTTCCTGTTAGGAAAAGATTGACTGTTGATGTCTTCTAGGGGCTACTGGGGAGGGATGGGGTGTGGTGAAGTAATTCATAGTCTAAACTGGATGATACTATATTTGAAAGTTACATTAAAGTTTAAAGTTATAGGGCTTCCCTCATAGCTCAGCTGGCAAAGAATCCGCCTGCAATGCGGGAGACCCTGGTTTGATTCCTGGGTCGGGAAGATCCCTTGGAGAAAGGATAGGCTACCCACACAGTATTCTTGGGCTTCCCTGGTGTCTCAGGTGGTAAAGAATCTGCCTGCAATGTGGGAGACCTGAGTTTGATCCCTGGGTTGGGAAGATCCCTTGGAGAAGGGCATGACAACCCACTCCAGTATTCTTGCCTGGAGAGTTCCATGGACAGAGGAGCCTAGTGGGCTACAGTCCATGGGGTCACAAAGAGTCGGAAATGACGAGCAATTAAGTACAGCACAGCACCTAAATTTATGGCCTCTTTTCCTGGGGTTCATGTATAATGCCAGAATGTTCCTCAACTCAGTGTTCCAAGTTGTCATTGTTGTCCTCGCTCAATTGTGTCTGACTCTTTGCAACTCCATGGACTGCAGGACCCCAGACTTCTCTGTCCTTAACCATCTCCCAGAGCTTGCTCAAACTCATGTCCATTGAGTCGGTGATGCCATCCAACCATCTCATCCTCTCTTGTCCCCTTCTCCTACTGCCTTCAATCTTTCCCAGCATCAGGGTCTTTTCTAATGAGTGGGCTCTTCGCATCAGGTGGCCAAAGTATTGGAGCTTCAGCATCAGTCTTTCCAATGCATATTCAGGACTGATCTCCTTTAGGATGGACTGGTTTGATCTCCTTGCAGTCCAAGGAACTCTCAAAGAGTCTTCTTCAACACCACAGTTTGAAAGCATCAGTTCTTCAGTGCTCAGCCTTCTTTATGGTCCAACTCTCACATCCATACATGTCTACTGGAAAAACTATAGCTTTGAGTATATAGACCTTTGTCAGCAAAGTAATGTCTCTGCTTTTTAATACACTGTCTAGGTTGGTCGTAGCTTTTCTTCCAAGAAGCAAGTGTTTTTAAATTTCATGGCTGCAGTCACCATCTGCAGTGATTTTGGAATCCAAGAAAGTAAAGTCTGTCACTGTTTCCATTGTTTCCCCATCTATTTGCCATCAAGCAATGGGACTGGATGCCATGATCTTTGTTTTTTGAACATTGAGTTTTAAGCCAGCTTTTTCACTCTCTTCTTTCACCTTTATCGAAAGGCTCTTTAGTTCCTCTTAGCTTTCCACCATAAGGGTGGTGTCATCTGTATATCTGAGGTTACTGATGTTTCTTCCAGCAGTCTTGATTTCGGCTTGTGCTTCATCCAGCCTGGCATTTCGCACGATGTACTCTGTATATACGTTAAATAAGCAGGGTGACAGTATGCAGCCTTGACATACTCCTTTCCCAATTTTGAACCAGTCCATTGCTCCATGCTCAGTTTTAACTGTTGCTTCTTGACCTGCATATAGGTTTCTTAGGAGGCAGGAAAGGTGGTGTGGTATTCCCATCTCTCTCTTTTTTTTAATTTTTAAAAATGTATTTACTTATTTTAATTGGAGGCTAATTACAATATTGTAGTGGTTTCACCATACATTGACATGAATCAACCATGGGTGTACATGTGTCCCCCATCCTGAACCCCCCTCCCACCTCCTTCCCTATCCCATCCCAGTGCACCAGCCCTGAATCATGTATCATGCATCAAACCTGGAATGGTGATCTATTTCACATATTGTAATATATATGTTTCAATGCTATTCTCTCAAATCATCCTATTGTCGCCTTCTCCCACAGAGTCCAAAAGTCTGTTGTTTACATCTGTGTCTCTTTTGCTGTCTTGCATATAGGGTCATCATTACCATCTTTCTAAATTCCATATATATGCGTTAATATCCTGTATTGGTGTTTTTCTTTCTGACTGACTTCACTCTGTATAATAGGCTCCAGTTTCATCCACCTCAATAGAACTGATTCAAATGCATTCTTTTTAATAGCTGAGTAGTATTTTATTATGTATATATAGGTACTCCCATCTCTTTAAGCATTTTCCACAGTTTGTTGTTCCAGGTCATCACTGCTACTCATTTGGCCTTTATTCATGAGCTGATGCAGGTTTGCTACTTCTGTTTTAGCTGAATTAGTTTCTCTGCTTCCTTCTCTAGAAATTTGTATTCAAAAGTGGCCTTTTGGGTCTTTTAAAAGCGGGTTGCAGTTGGTGTCCCTTGGCTTTGGCAGAAAAAAATGCCAGGACTGGAGACATCAGGGGTTTGGCATTGGAGTCCTTGCTTTTTCCCAGTACATCTCCCTGCCCTGTCACCAATGCGGAGTGTGTCCTTGGACTAGGCTAGAGGACCTCATAAGAGACTTACCTTCAAGGACAGTGGACTTGTTAATATGCCTTCTTCTTGGACAAGCTTAATTCCTTCTTACTACCCTCTCCCATGGGGCTTTATGGATCTTTATTTATATGGACTTTAGAAATAGTGGCTCTGTGTAAGCTATTGTAAAGTGAAAGTGTTAGTCACTCAGTCATGTTCCACTCTTTGCAACCCCGTGGACTGTAGCCTCTGTCCATGGAATTCTCCAGGCAAGAATGCTTGAGTGGGTAGTCATATCCTTTGCCTCGGATCTTCCCCACTCAGGGATCAAATCTGGGTCTCCCACATTGTGCAGATTCTTTACCGTCTGACCCACCAGGGAAGCCCAAACTATTGTAAAAGGCTAAATGAATTCATCTTTGAACTTAACATTTTAGAATCTTCCTTTTAGAATCATCATGCAGGCTTGGCTGTGAGTTACCCAGAATTTGGAGTGTAAATAGTGAAACAAATACAAATCTGCTGCCTGTCTGTGCCAGTACTAACTGAGGCCCCTCTGGCCACCCAGCTCTTTGCAGCATTTTTAATCGGCACTCTCATTGCTGGGACCAGCCCTTGTCAGTGTCCTAATTTTTCAGGGCAGAGCTGTGTCTTCAGAAAGAATCCATTGACTTAAACAATAGACCTTCTTGTCAGTTCTGCTGCTTTCAATAATTTACCTTGACTTGAAGTTCATTAGTGTGTGCCGTTGGCAAAAGAGGCATACCTCCAAACTCAGCTAATTACTCAGCTATTCAGTAGCAGCATGACTAAGTAGAGCCTAAACTTCTCCACAAAGGGGGCTTCTCTGCCAGAGCCAGCCTCAGATGTAGTAGGTGAGTGAGACAGGGCTAGACTGATGAGCCCAAACCAGAGGAAATGTGAAACTTTGAAGGCAAATGTTAGTACATCCGTTCCCCCCCAATATATTCCCCTTCCACATTGCTGTGGAAGTACTGCTGAGCCACTGCCCAGCCCAGAAGCTGGAAATGCAACGGAATTGGGGTGGAGTGGGGAGCGGACACTAGAGAGCCCTAGAAAGTCAGGTACTGAATTTCGAGTTTAGTGACTGGTGAAAGTGCTGAGGCTCAGCTCACGCTTGGCAAACCAGCAAGTATCGTCGTGCCTGTTGTTCACTGCACAGGGGCGCTGAGCCAGAGGGTTAAGTGGGGTCAAAATCCAACCCTGGCTCTGTCTGGCAGAAGGCTGTACTGGCCTGGAGAAAGGGAGGCCTTGTTCAAAGGCTGGCATAGACACTGTCCTCTTACCACGGTGTGCACACACACGGGGCTCGTCTGCTTTCCCTAATCCGCTTCCCGGGGCTCGGTGGGCAGGTAGGAGCTCTGCTGCTTATCCAGAGTCCTCAGAGTGCGCCAGACTCATGTGAGTTCTGAGTCCATCTTGACCTCAGGGGTCTCCCGAGGAGATGGGTTCTCAGAGATCCTCGAGGGCACGAGGAGATTTCAGGTGCACACGGCAGCACATGTGAGAGGTCGTGTGTGCTGAGTCGCTCAGTCGTGTCCAACTCCCTGTGACCCCGTGGACTGTAGCCCACTAGGCTCCTCTGTCCATGGGATTCTCCAGGCAAGAATGCAGGAGCAGGTTGCCATTTCCTTCTCCAGGGGAGCTTCCCCAACCAGGGATCCAACCCAGGCCTCCTGCTTCGGCAGGTCAGTTCTTTACTGCTGAGCACCAGGGACTATACATGTAAGAGATCGGTCCCTTTGGACTCTTTCGGTCCTGCTCACTACTCAGGAAGAAGGTATCAGGGTGTTGAAAAGGACTGTCAGCAGGCTTCCTTGGGGGCTCAGTAACAAAGAATCAACTTGCCAATGTAGGAGACACAGGTTCAATCCCTGATTTGAGAAGATCCCACATGCTGCGGAGCAGCTAAGCCTGTGTACCACCGCCACTGAGCCCGTGTGCCTAGAACTTGTGCGCTGCGATAAGAGAAGCCGCTGCAACTGCGGAGTAGGCCCCGCTCGCTGCAACTAGAGAAAAGGCCACGCAGCATCAAAGACACAGCACAGCCATAAATAAATAAGTTATAAAAAGATAAAGCACTGTCGGCAAGTGCTGGAGATGCCAGGTTCGCCACCCAGCCCCATGAGAGCTAAACTTAGACCCAGAGACCTTCATGCATGTCAACAGCATTTGTTGTATTTATGTTTAGAATATTCCTTTATCTATGCCATGGGATCCTGGTTTCCTAAAGAAGTGAAGTAATGCTTAAAATATAAGTAAATATATAAAGAAAGGAATTGCTTTCTTCATTATTTTAGTCAAATCTAAGTTGTCACTGGCATGGACTGAATTTAGGAAACAGATTTAGTGTGATGAGACCAGATATGAGAGTGAAGAAGAGAGGTCTTTTCAGAAATAATAATATAGGTTTCTGACAGATTCTAACAAGAGGGTAGAAGGAAGCATTTGCACTGTTGCCGGAGCGATTCGGGTTCACTTGTACAACGTGTGTTAGCGTGTACTTGTCCCACAAAGGAAAGCTGAGAGATTGTAGACTGAATTTCGGAGGGTGGGGCTGGAATATGTAGGAGAGCCTGGAGCTACTTTGAAGTCAAGCAATTGACCCCACATTTTTTTCTGAACGGAAGAAAGCTAGAAACTTCCAGAAGGGAAACACAGCTATTAATTGAGATTTGACTCCAAGGTCTCCCTGTGTCCCTCACCTTCATTCTCTCTCAGTCTTTCTCACACACAAGTGTACTCACACTTATACACACACCCCAACCCACCAAAAATTCAAATCTGCCATTTCCCTGGTAGGAGAATTTCCTGTAGAAGCAACAATGTAAGGTAACAGGCATGCCGTGGGGAATTATAAAAGCATTGTTCTTAGACTTCTTCAGGTGAAAAAACATTCAGCTTTTGGCATGAGCATGACTGAGATAACCGCAGTAAAACATTGTTTGGTATCCAGTGGCAACCATAATTTATGTTTACATAAAGGGAAAAAAGTGTCCTCTGATATAATCTCAGAAAACTGCTGCCACAGGCTTTTGAAACAATTAGACTATTTCACAGAGCATTAAGCTTAACAATGTCAGTCTGTTCCTAAAAACTCTTCAAGAAAATTTTTGCAATGAGGTCAAAATTTAGCTTGGCAAAAGAGAAACCTCAAAAGGCAATCTCATCCTTCTTAAAATTTTTTTTTTAAATGGCTTTTTTGAGATATAATCAACCTAAAATAAACTATTTAAAGTATGTACTTTGCTCATTTGACATGTGTATCGGTGAAACAGTCACCACAGTCAAGAAAATGAACACATTCATCTCCCCTAGATGCTTTCTCTTATACCTTGGTAATCGCTACCTCCCATCTGCCTCTGTGCATCCCCTTCACAGGCAAGAAAGCGCCTCTGTCACTGTAGATTAGTTTGTCCTTACTGGAGTTTTATATTAAGAGCACTTATATACTCACTTTTATCTGGCTTCTTCCAGCATAATTATTTTGAGATTCATATACATTGTATCTTACTTCATTCTGTTTTAACTACTGATAACATTCCATTCCATAGTATGTATGGGTATGCCACAATCTATTTACCCATTCACGTATTGATGGTCATCTGTTGGGTTGTTTGTAGCTTTGGGCTATTACAAATAAAGCTACTATGAACATTTGTGTACAAGTTTTAGTATAGATATATATTTTCTTTTGAGTAAAAGGCTAGAAGTGCAGTGGCTGGATCATGTGGTAGTTGCATGACTGAATAATAAATTATCGAATGTTTTCCAAAGAGTTTTACCATTTTACATCCTAAACAAATAAGAGTCCTGCTATTTCCCATGTAAGAGAGTTCCAGTTCTTCTACATCCTCGTAAACCCTTGGCATATTAGCCATTTTCTCTCTTTGTGGTTTTAATTTGCATTTTCTGAGTAATGACACTGAAAAGTGAAAGTGTTAGTTGCTCAGGTGTGTCTGAGTCTTTGTGACCCCATGGACTGTATAATCTACAGGCTCCTCTGTCCACAGGATTCTCCAGGCAAGAATACTGGAGTGGGTAGCCATTCCCTTCTCCAAGGGATCTTCCTGACCCACGGATTGAACCTGAGTCTCCCACATTGCAGGCAGATTCTTTAATGTCTGATCTACCAGGGAAGCCTATTGAAAATATCCTTTATGTATTATATAGCATTTGTGTATCTTCTTTCATGAGGTGTCTGCATATTTTAAAAAATTGGGCAGTTTTCTCATTCACTTTTGAATCTTTTTATATATTCTGAATGTGCTTTAAAAATCTTTCGAAGAACTGAAGTTTTAAATTTTGATGAAATCCAATTTAATTCTCTTGGTTTAGGTGTTACATCTAAGAATGTCATCTTTGCTTAACCCAAAGTCACAATTATTTTTCCTACCTTTTTTTCTAGAAGTTTTATAATTTCAAGTTTTGCATTTTGATCTGTGATCTATTTTGAGCTCACTTTTCTCATATGGTGCATGATATGGATCAAAATTCAACTGTTTGCAAATAGGTACCAGATGGTCACGGCATCATTTGCTAAAAAGTCTGTCCTTTTCTCCATGGAATAGCCATTGCATATTTGTCAAAAATTGCTTGTTTATATTTCTGTCAGTATGTCTATTTAGCTCTGTTTCATTGATCTGTGTGCCTATGCTGTTGTGATTACTGCAGCTAAGTCCTTAACTCAAGCAGTTGTTTTTGTTTTACTGGGTACTTTTTATTTACATGTGAATTACACAATCAGCCTGTAACTTTCTGTAACAAGGCTGTTGAGGTTTTGATTGGGTGGTATTAACTCTATACCCTGGAGAAGGAAGTGGCAACCCACTCCAGTATTCAGCCTGGAAAATCTCATGAACAGAGGATCCTGGTGGAATACAGTCCATGGGATCGCAAGGAGTCAGAAACGACTGAGCATGCACACACGTGTGCACACACACACCACACACACAAACACACCCCCCCAAGTTTATAGACTGATTAGTGGAAAATTACAGACTTAATAATATGGGCTTCCCAAGTGGCTATGAACAAAGCTAATGGATGTGATGGAATTCCAGTTGAGCTATTTCACATCCTGAAAGATGATGGTGTGAAAGTGCTGCACTCAATATGCCAGCAAATTTGGAAAACTCAGCAGTGGCCACAGGACTGGAAAAGGTCAGTTTTCATTCTAATCCCTAATAAAGGCAATCCCAGAGAATGCTCAAACTACCGCACAATTGTACTCATCTCACACGCTAGTAAAGTAATACTCAAAATTCTCCAAGCCAGGCTTCAGCAATACGTGACCCGTTAACTTCCAGATGTTCAAGTTGGATTTAGAAAAGGCAGAGGAACCAGAGATCAAATTGCCAATATCTGCTGGATCATAGAAAAAGCAAGAGAGTTCCAGAAAAACATCTATTTCTGCTTTATTGACTATGCCAAAGCCTTCGACTGTGTGGATCACAATAAACTGTGGAAAATTCTGAAAGAGATGGGAATACCAGACCACCTGACCTGCCTCTTGAGAAACCTGTATGCTGGTCAGGAAGTAACAGTTAGAACTGGACATGGAACAACAGACTGGTTCCAAATAGGAAAAGGAGTAGGTCAAGGCTGTATATTGTCACCCTGCTTATTTAACTTATATGCAGAGTACATCATGAGAAACACTGGGCTGGAAGAAGCGCAAGCTGGAATCAAGATTGCCGGGAGAAATATCAATAACCTCAGATATACAGATGACACCACCCTTATGGCAGAAAGTGAAGTACTAAAGAGCCTCTTGATGAAGGTGAAAGAGGAGAGTGAAAAGGTTGGCTTAAAGCTCAGCATTCAGAAAACTAAGATCATGGCATCCGGTCCCATCACTTCATGGCAAACAGATGGAAAAACAGTGGAAACAGTGTCAGACTTTATTTTTTTGGGCTCCAAAATCACTGCAGATGGTGAGTGCAGCCATGAAATTAAAAGACACTTACTCCTTGGAAGGAAAGTTATGACAAACCTAGAGAGCATATTAAAAAGCAGAGACATTACTTTGCCAACAAAGGTCCATCTGGTCAAGGCTATGGTTTTTCCAGTGGTCATGTATGGATGTGAGAGTTGGACTGTGAGGAAAGCTGAGCACCGAAAAATCGATGCTTTTGAATTATGGTGTTGGAGAAGGCTCTTGAGAGTCCCTTGGACTGCAAGGAGATCCAGCCAGTCCATCCTAAAGGAGATCAGTCCTGGGTGTTCATTGGAAGGACTGATGCTGAAGCTGAAACTCCAATACTTTGGCCACCTGATGCGAAGAGTTGACTCATTGGAAAAGACCCTGATGCTGGGAGGGATTGGGGGCAGGAGGAGAAGGGGACGACAGAGGATGAGATGGCTGGATGGCTGGATGGCATCATCGACTCGATGGGCATCAGTTTGAGTAAACTCCGGGAGTTGGTGATGGACAGGGAGGCCTGGCGTGCTGCGATTCATGGGGTTGCAAAGAGTCAGACATGACTGAGAGACTGAACTGAACTGAACTGAAGTGGCTCAGACAGTGAAGAATCTGCCTGCAATGTGGGAGACCCAGGTTCAATCCCTGGGTTGGGCAGATTCCCTGGAGAAGGAAATAGCAACCCACTCCAGTATTCTTGCCTGGAGAATCCCATGGACAGAGACGCCTGGTAGGCTGCAGTCCATGGGGTTGCAAAGAGTTGGACACGACTAGGCGACTGAACTGAATTTTATTTGTAACATCTTGATCCATGCTTTATGTAGAAATGTTTAGTTTCCCAACATTTGTTTAGTTCATAAATATTTGGGGGTTTCCCAGAGATCTGATTTCTACTCTTAATTCCATTGTAGTCAAAACTATGACTTGGAGTATTTTAAATCTGTTTAGGCTTGTTTTATGGCCCAGAATATGTTCTATCCTGATAAATGTCCCATGAGCTTGTGAAAAAGTGTGTATTCTACTTTTGATTGGTGGAGTGTTCTATAATTGCCAATTAGGTCAAGTTAGTTGATAGTATATCCTTACTGATTTTCTGTCTACTTGTTCTACCAATTAATGAGAGAGGAGTATTGAAATCTCTGGTTATAACCATAGACTTGTCTATTTTCTGTTGCATTCCAATGAGTTTCTGTTTCATATATTTTGTAGCTCTGTTAACAGGTTCATAAACATTTAGGATTCTTATGTCATCTTGACTAATGACCACTTTATCAAATGGCCATTTTTAATCTTGGAAATATTTCTTTGCTCTGAAATGTTCACTATTTGTTAACACTGTCACTCCAGTTATTTATTTTAAATACTGGGGCTGGCATGGTATATCTTTCCCCATTATTTTGTCTTTAATCTGTTTGTTTTTACATCTGAAGTGTGTTTCTTATAAGCAACATGTTGTTGGGTCTGTCTTTTTCATTCGGCTGACAACCTTTGACTTTAATTTGGGCTGTTAAACCACCTATATTGAATGTGATTATTAATATGGGTCAGTTTAAGTTTTTGATCTTATTGTTTGTTTTCTAGTAATACCTTTTTTCCTTGTTACCCTTTCCTTATTTTCATGGATTCTTTTGAAGTTTAAAAAAACACTGCATTTTACTCACTTTGCTGACTAATTAGATATATCTGTTTTATTTTAATGGTTGCTTTAGAGATTATTATATGTCTTCAACTTAGCCTAAAGTGGTATTTTTCACTCACTGTATAATGATCCTACAGTAGTATACTTTCATTTTTACTTATTTCCCCAGCTTTCATGCTACTTTTTCATGCATTTTATTTATCTGTGCAAGTAAAGAAATGTATATGTATATATAAGAAACCCCACAATCCATTGATATTGTTGTTTAGTTATTTATTAAAGGGATTTAAATAATAAAAAATATAGACAACAGTGCTGTATTATAATCATGAAACTTGGTAAGAGATGAGAACTTAAGTATCCCAACCACTAAAATAAATGGTAATTATGGGAACTTTCCTGGCAGTCCAGTGGTTAAGACTCTTGTTTCCACTGCAGGAGGTGGGGTTCAATCCCTGATTGAGGAACTAAGTTATCACATGTGGCACAGTGTGGGGGGAAAAAAGATATGTGATATGATAGTGGTACTAATTATTGCTACAGTGGCAATCATATCACAATATACAAATGTATCAAATTAACATATTGTATGTCTTAAATCTAACAGTGCTGTATGTCAAATATATTTCAATTTAAATAAAAGAAAAATTTTGGATAAAGTATGTATTTAGCCATATACTTCTGGTATCTTTCATACATCTGTGCAAATCTATACTTCTGCTTGTTTTCACTTTTCTTCTGTTTAAAAGACTTCCTTTAACAATTTTTTAGTGCTTTTGTATGTCTGAAAAAGTTTTTATTTCCCCTTTGTTTTTGAAATATTGCTATGTATATAATTTTCTAGGTTGATAATATTTTTCCTTTCAGAACTTTAAAAATACTCAGTTATCTTCACACTTGCATTGTTCCTGATGAGAAATCTACTGTCTTGATCTTTGTTCCTGTGTACATAATTTAGCTTTCTTCTTCTGGCTACTTTTAAGACTTTCTTTTATTATTTATTTTGAGTTTGATCATTATGTGTCTTGCTATAGTTAGTATTCATGTATCCTGTCCTTGAGGTTAATTGAGTGTCTTAGATCTGTCAGCTTATAGTTTGCATCAAAACTGGAAAATTTTTGGCCTATATTTTCTCGAATATTTTCTCTGTCCCCTATCCTCATTTCTTAAGGGAACTTCAATTACATACATCTTAGATAATGAAGTTGTTTTTCAGTTTATCAATGGTCATTCCATTTTAAAAAATTATTTTTTCTACCTTTGTTTCATTTCAGGCAGTTTTAATTACTTTGTTGTCAAGTTCCTCAATTACCTATAGGGAATCTCAGACTTAGCTTGTCAAAACTGAACTCTTGCAGGTGAGAGATGGGGAGGAAAGATGAAATTAAGAATGGCATCAAAGTTTTTTTCTGGCTAGTGCTTGCCCCTCCCTCCCCCCTTACCAATAAGAGAAATGAAGTTGTCGTTTACTGGAATGGAAAAGACTGGGAGAAGAGAATCAAGAGTTCAATTTTGAGTGTTTGAGGTTTTCTTTAAGTTGTCATGAAGGCAATTGGACATGTAGGTCTGGAGTTCATGGGAGAAGTATGAGCTGAAACCTGGGTTGAGAGTCATCAACATATAGAAAACATTTAAAGCAAAGCCTGGATGAGATCACCTAGGGGTAAGTATAGATGGAGAATGAAAAAAGGCTGGGAATTGGGGTTATCCAACATTTAGAGGTCAGGGTAGATGAGGAAGAGTCGTTAAAGGAAATTGAGCTCTGGGATCCCTGGGGCCTGCAGCCAGACTCTAGGAACCAGCTTTGCCTTCTGGTAGTCTGGGATTGGAGAAGACAATGGCAACCCACTCTAGTACTCTTGCCTGGAAAATCCCATGGGCAGAGGAGCTGAGTGGGCTGCAGTCCATGGGGTTGCGAAGAGTCAGACACGACTGAGCGACTTCACTTTCACTTTTCACTTTCATGCATTGGAGAAGGAAATGGCAACCCACTCCAGTGTTCTTGCCTGGAGAATCCCAGGGATGGCGGAGCCTGGTGGTTTGCCGTCTATGAAGCGACTTAGCAGCAGCAGCAGCAGTCTGGGATTAACCCCAGAATCTGGCTTCACCTGCCAGTGGGTGGGCAACAGCCAGAGCCTTCTGGACTCTGACTTCACCCAAACATGAGCCAGCACCCTAGCCCTTGGGCCTTCTCAGGTTCTACAATGAGCTACCTCATGACTGGCCCCACTAAACTGCAGCCAGCAGCATCTGTACAAGGCAGGGCCTGGAAACCAATCAGATGAGGGGCCAACCAAACTTACCAGACCATCCACATAGCCTGCCACAACAGAGAGATCCATGTAACCTCTTGGGGAAAACCCCTAGAGCTTGGGTGATGAGAGGGGAGTGCACTACTGGGATGCATAGAACATGTCCCAGAGAAGGCCACTTCTCTAGGATTGAGAAACATAACTAAATTTCCACACACATAACCATACAAATAGCAACTTAGACAAGATGAGGCAGTGGAGGAACATGTTCCAGCTGAAGGAAAAAGAAAAACCCCTAGAAGAAGAACTAAGCAAAGTGGACATAGGCCATCTACCTGAGAAAGAGTTCTAAGTAATGATAGTAAAGATGATCAAAGAACTAGGAAGGAGTGAATGTATAGAATGAGAAGTTAGAAGTTTTTAAAGAAGAGTTAAAAAGGTATAAACAGTAACCAAACAGGGATGAAGAATACAACTAAAATGAAAAATATACTTGAGGAATCAATAGTAGACTAAATGATACAGAAGAATGCATCCGTGAGCTAGAAGACAAGAGTAGTGGAATAAAAGAAAACAGAATGAAAAGAAATGAGGACAGTTTGGAGACCTCTGGGACAATGTCAAATGCTCCGATATTCACATCATAGTGTGGTATCAGAAGAAGAGACAGAGAAAGGGCCTGAGAAAATAGTTGAAGAGATAATAGTTGGCAACTTCCTTAACCCGGAAAAGTTAAAGTCAGCCAAATATAGGAAGTTCAGAGTCCCACCCAGGATTAACCCAAAGGAAAACACACCAAGACACATTGTAATCAAAATGAGAAAAATTAAGGAAAGAATACTGAAAGCAGCAAGGGAAAAGCAGCAAATAGCATACAGAAGAACTCCTATAAGGTTTGTTGTTGTTTTTGTTTAGTTGCTAAGTTGTGTCCGACTTTTTGCAACCCTATGGACTGTAGCCTGCCAGGCTCTTCTGTCCATGGGATATCCCAGGCAAGAATATTGGAGTGGGTTGCCATTTTCTTTTCCAGGGGATCTTCCTGACCCAGGGATCAAACTCATGTCTCCTGTGTTGGCCGGCAGAGTCTTTCACCACTGAGCCATCAGAGAAGCCCTCCAATAAAGCTATCAATTGACTTTTCATCAAAAACTCTGCAGTCCAGAAGGGAGTGGCATGATATGTTTGAAGTGATGAAAGGGAAAACCTTTTGATACAATCAAGAATACTCTACCTGGCAAGCCTCTAGTTCAGATTTGATAGAGAAATCAAAAGCTTTGTAGACAAGCAAAAGCTAGAAGAATTGAGCACCATCAAACCAGCTTTAGAATAGTTGTTAAAGGAACTTCTCTAGGAGAAAAGAAAAGGTCACAATTAGAGACAAGAAAATTAAGAAATAAAAAAAGCTCATCAGTAAAGGCAAATATACAGTAAATGTAGAAAATTGTCCACATCCAAAGTTAGTAGGGAAGTTAGAAGATAAAAATAGTAAAATCATCTATATCTACAATAAGCAGTTAAGAGATAACACAAAACAATTAGATATAAAATATGATACCAGAAACAGTAATCATGAGGGGAGGAGATACAAATGCAGGGTTTTAAAAATGCATTTGCTATCAAGACATCAGAAACTTAAAACAATTATATATATATATATATATATATATATATATATATAGTATAAAAACTCCACAAACCAAAAATCTGTAATAAACATTCAAAAAAGAGATCCAAACATAACACTAAAAATAATAAATCACAAGCGGACAGAAGAAAAACTTTTGACAAATTCAACATCCACTTATGATAAAACCTGTCAACAGAGTGGGTGTAGAGGACACCTACCTCAACATAATAAAAGCCATTTAAGACAGACTCACAAGTAACATCATACTGAATGGTGAAAAGCTGAAACCATTTCTCTATGACCTTCTTCTTCTTCTATGAAGAAGGCAAGGATACATACTCTAACCATGTTTATTCAACATAGTATTGAAAGTTCTATGTTTAACAATTAAACAAGGAAAAGAAAAGAAATCCAAATTGGACAGTAAGAAGTAAAACTGGCACTTTTTATGGATGATACGATATTGTACATAGAAAATCCTTAATACACCACCAGAAAACTACTAAACCCATTAAAAAATTCAGTAAGGTTGCAGGATATAAAATTAATATACAGAAACCCATTGCATTTCTATATACTAACAACAAACTATTAGAAAGTAAGAAAGCAATTCCTTTTACCAATTCATCAAAAAGAATAAAATACCTACAAATCACTCTAAGGAGATGAATGAAAACTATAAGACACTGATGAAAGATAGCAAGGACAACATAAACAGATGGAAAGAAACCACATAGGTTAGATTGTGTTCATAGATTAGAAGAATTAATGTTCTTAGAATGACAATATTAACCAAGATGGTTTATAGATTTAATGCAATTCCTATCAAAATATCAATGGCATTTTTTAATAGAACTAGAACAAAGAATTCTAAAATTTGTATGGAAACACAAAACACCCCAAATAACCAAAACAATCTTAAGAAAGAACAAAACTGGAGATTTTGCACTCCCTGATTTCAAACTATATTATAAAACTACAGTAATCCAAACAGTGTGATACTGCCACAGAAATAGACAAATCAGTGGAACAGATCAGGGTTCATTTCTGGGCTCTCTATTCTCTCAGAAAAGAGAGAATTTACATAGGTGATATATGATGAAGGAATTGAAAATAAACAATATTGAAAATATAGCCTCTTTAGTAACTTTTAATGGGGAAACTGGGACAGTTACATGCAAAGGAATCAAATTGAACTACTTTCTCACATCTAAACAAAAATAAATTCAAAATAGATTAACTAATGTAAGGCCCACAACCATAAAGTTTCTAGAAGAAAATACAGGCAATATACATCAGTCTTAGCAATATATTTTTATACATGTCTCCTCAGATGAGGGAAATAAAATTAAATGAATGAGGCTACATCAAACTCAAAAAGCTTTTGCACAGCAAAGGAATCATTCAACAAGATGGAAAGGCTTTCATTGAGTGGGAGATTTTTGCAAGTGATATATCCAGTGTATCCCATAGTGGGTTAATATCCAAAATAGGCAAAAAGCTTGTACCATTCAGCATTAAAAAGAAAAACCCCCAAAGCAACCAGATAGCCAACAGGTACATGAGAACATGTTTTTCATCACTTAATAAGGAGGGAAATGCAAATCAAAACCACAGTGACATACTGCCTCACACCTGTCAGAATGGTTGTCATCGAAAAGATAGCAAATAATAAGTGCTGGTAATGATGTGAAGAAAAGGGAACCCTTGTGCGCTGATGGTGGAAAAATAAATGATGCAGTTTCTGTGGAAAACAGTATGGAGATCCCTTTACAAAATACAAATAGAGCTACTTGTCATCCAGCAAGTCCACTCCTGGATATTTATCCTAAGAAAACAAAAACACTAGTTAGAGAAGATACATGTACCCTTGCATTCAGCATTATTTACAATAGTGAAGAAATGGAAGCCACGTAAGTGTCCATTGATCGATGAGTGAAGTTGTGGTATGTGTGTGTTTGTATGCAGAATAGAGTATTACTCAGCCATAAAAATGATATCTTTTTCTAATTTTCCTTGTTATGACTTCTTAGATACAACCATCATTTAAAAGTGGACATTTAATTACCAAATACATGAGTTCTTAAGGTATCTTTGATGTTAATTTCTCATTTTGCTATTTCTCACTTAAGTGCTTTCTTCTCTGCAAACACCCTCTGTTGAGTTTTCAGCCTTCTTACTTGACTGAGGCTTTTAATGGGTAAGTTAAAGATCTCTCTTGGTAAGTGTCACATTGCACTTGAAAATATGTGGGTTATTTTCAAATATCTTTTGATATTGATTTCTAACATAATTCCACAGTGATATGAGAACAGACTCTGTATGATTTCAATACCTTTAGACCGTGAAAGTTTTGCACATTGTTTTATGTCCCTGGATATGTTCGTGTCTCCTAGTTTACAGTCAAGTTCCTATGGGAACTTGGAGAGACTTTGTATCCTACTGTTGTGTGAAAACTATATAAACCTTAATTATGTTGAATTGGTTCATAGTGCTTTTCAGGTCTACTGTATTCTACTTTTCTGTATATTCATTGTATTAAATTTTGAGAGTTTGATACTGAAGAAAATAAAGGGCTTATAATCTTAAAAACAAAAAGAATGATATCTTGCCATTTGTAACATGGATGGACCTAGGGTCTTTTTTTTTTTCCATTTATTTTCATTAGTTGGAGGCTAATTACTTTACAATATTGTAGTGGTTTTTGCCATACATTGACATGAATCAGGCAAGGATTTACATGTGTTCCCCATCCCGATCCCCCCTCCCACCTCCCTCCCCATCCCATCCCTCTGGGTCTTCCCAGTGCACCAGCCCTGAGCACTCGTCTCATGCATCCAACCTGGGCTGGTGATCTGTTTCACACTTGATAGTATACTTGTTGCTAAGTGAAATAAGTCAGAGAAAGATAAATACTGTATAATTTGACTTATGTGTAGAATCTAAGAAAGGGAACAAATGAGCAAACATAACTAAATCGAAACAGAATTACAGATACATAGACAAGTGGTTGCCCGAGAGGAGGGAGGTATGAGGAGGAGAGAAATATGTGAGATTAAGAGGTATAAACTTTCAGTTACAAAATAAATAAGTCATAGTTATGAATTTTACAGTGTGGGGAATATAGTCAGTAATTATGTAATATCTTTATATGGTGACAGATGACAGACTTATCTTGCTCATTTTGAAATGTATAGAAGTATCAAATCACTGTTGTATACCAGGAACTAGTTTTATAGGTCAATTATACTTCAAAAACAAACAAACCTTATAGAAAAAGAGATCAGATTTGTGGTTAACCAGAGGAGGGGGTGGGAGAAAGGGAAACTGGATGAAGGTAGTCAAAATGTGAAAATTTGCAGTTGTAAGATAAGTACTAGAGGTGTTATGTACCATGTGATAAATATAATTAACACTGCTATACGATATATAAATTGAGAATAATCCTGAGAGTTCTCTTCATAAGAAAAAAATAATTTCCTCTATATGTTTCATGTTGTATTTGTATGAGGGGATGAATGTTCGCTAAACAATGTGATAATCATTTCATGGTGCAAATCATTATGCCATACACCTTAACCTTAAGACAGTGCATGAATGTGCTCAGTCGCTAGTGCTGTATGTCAATTATATTTCAATAAAACTGGAAGAAAAAAGTTACTACTTCCATTAAGTGTTACTGTTAAATTTAAATGGGATAGCAAAGGTTAAGTCCCTGGAGATTAGTAGGTTCTTGGTCCATTATTGTTATTCCTCTTATCTTTCCATGTTTTCCAATGTTTTAAAGTGGACAAACTATACATTTTTTTCTTGTGTCATTAAAAGTTAGAACCACTGGAAACAGACTGGAACAACAGACTAGAGGCTTGTAAAGAAGGTGGTGTTGATCCTGGTGTCATTATTTTGCATCCCCTTTCCCTTTCAGAAGTGGAGGATACATTATATGATCCCTCTATTTGAGGAATGCAGACCCTTTAAATGTTCTCATAGGACTCTACAGTGCTCCTGGGTGGTTTTGCTGAGAGTTGTATTTTAGGTTGGGAAATAGGATGGTGTTCCAGTGAGATTAAAAGAATATCCAGGTTAACTTCCAGTTTTAAATTCTGCCATGAAGTTGAGAAAGATAAATAACATTGAGGATGGGAAGACAGACCCTTCCATAGTGAAGTTTTCTGTCCTGGTTAGGGGCGCAGTGTTATGTATGGTTTCCTGTTATAGGCCAGGGGGAGTCCTATTAGGTAAAGTATGTTGCAAACTCTATTCAAGTGTATAGTCCTTTCATATGTATTATTCCATTTGAATCTCAACATATTCTCTGGTGTTTTTTTTTAATAGGAAAATAGCTAGTAAGTGATCTGGGACTAAAACTCATATATCCTCATATTCTTTCGCTTATGACACAGATCTGGGAGCCTTCTCTGTTCTTGAGGTAAGGCTTTTACTGACAAGGAAAAAAAGTGAGTTTAGGTGGTTTCCTGGAGTGAACTACATGGTTACTTTTTCAGGAGATCAATTAACTTTGCTATATAAGGTGTCTTTGCTATATAAGGCATTGAAAAGATGTAGGGTTTTGGACTGAAAACGAATCCTTGTTCGTTTCCAAGATGGAATAGTAACTGGCTGACTACTGTCAGATTCGGGTATGTGCCCCAGGTGGCGCTAGTGGTAAAGAACCCCGCCTGTCAGTGCAGGAGTCATGGGTTTGATCCCTGGGTCTGGAATATCCCCTAGCGGAGGGCATGACAACCCACTCCAGTATTCTTGCCTGGAGCATCCCATGGACAGAGGAGCCTGGCAGGCTACAGTCCTTAGGGTCACAAAGAGTCGGACATGACTAAAGCAACTTAGCACTCATAGCATGCATTTTTCTTGACGCTAGAAATTTAATTCCTTTCTCTTTCACTCAGAAAACACAATGAAGCAAAGGGAAGGAAAGCTGTGGGCAGAACTGTTAAAAGAGGTTCTTCAAGGGGTTGACCTGATAGCATCCGAAGCTGTTACTTAGTACCTTACTCACACTGCAACTTCTAAATCAAGGATTACAGAATGGAATTTAAGAATTGAAAGAAAAAATAAGAGCTTATGGCTAATTGCTCTTTCAACTCTTTTTTTATGAATATATAGTCTTTGGAGAAAAGTCTTATAAATAATTCTTTTATCTCAATGCCAGGCAATATTTCATTTTGATCTAGGAATCCAGGGTTTGGCTATGTATTTCTTTTTGAAAAATGTTAGCATTTTTTGCTGCTGAATTAAGTAACTACTTAAAGAAAAAAATCCCTACACAGCTCTTTCCTGCTGTCCTAAAACCATATCAAGACCCCACATAGCTGAGAAAAGGAAATTGTACCCTAAGGCTTAACACAGAAGTCATCAAGGCTGTTCTCTGTGAAAGCTCAGCTGTCAGCAGCCTGGAAATTAGGACTGTAGGGAATGTTGAAATTTAAAGTTCGTTTTTAACATGAAGGGGGTTCACACAGTGCTACTTTGAGGGCTAATCTTTAGTGACAGATGCAGAGAAAGTAGCCTGAAGTGTTATTAGGAGAACCCAAGCCTTCCATCCTAAAAGCCCCGTTGACTTTCATTTTAGGTGTCAGCCAATCATTGCCAAGAACACGTCTGAAGAGACTGATCCCAGCTATTTCAAAGGGCTATCTTTTGTGCAAGGTACTTAGGGAATCATGTTGTGTTATACTTTGTGGTATGTATTATGTATATCATAATGACCACAGATATCAATGATCTAATGATTTTTTTTTCCAAGTTAAGCATAGACTTGTGGAATGAAAGCTCATATTGTTGGGAGACTATCCTTGTTACAGTGAATTAGATATTGCCATTAACTAGATAAATTGTTTAAACTTGTTTCAATTTTCACATCTGTAAATGGAGCTTCTAATAACTTCACTATATACTTTGTGGGGATGTTTTCGTGGTCAACTGGATGATTCGATGTCAGATCCTTTGAGAAACTAGCCTAGCCTCTTTCTATCCTACATTGCTGATGATTTTCCTCATTCATCATTACATTTTTACTTACAGTTTGTCCATTTAGACATTTTACATTTTTATGTAATCAAATATGTTATTTTTTTAGGCTTTTGAAGTTAGTGTCAGATTTAGGACATTAGCTTATGATGTGTGATGTAATGATGCTTAAAATGTGAAAGTAGTGTCTTTTTTTTCTCTTTTTTTAGTAGTGTCTGTTTTAAAGCCACTTTCTCATGCATAGGAGGGATGTGTTGTTTATCTACATGTTCTTTGGATTATGTAGCTTTACAGTGAAGGGGCCACATTATTCCAATTCATATTATTGCCAAATTACCCTTGGTAGTATAATAATAATAATCTATTGCAGTGTAACAGAGCCT
Organism: Odocoileus virginianus; assembly: GCF_023699985.2. Classification (NCBI taxonomy): domain Eukaryota; kingdom Metazoa; phylum Chordata; class Mammalia; order Artiodactyla; family Cervidae; genus Odocoileus; species Odocoileus virginianus. The sequence goes on along the minus strand of NC_069686.1, from coordinate 37,950,375 downwards.
TCCAAAACTTAGTTCCTTATAACACCAACAGTCATCTATTATCTCTCATGGTTTCTGTGGTTCAGGAGTTCTGAAGTGGCTTGGCTGGGAGATTCTGTATGAGGGTTTCTAGTGACATTGTAGCCTGCTGTTGGCCAGGCCTGCAGTGATCTGAAGGCCTGACGGAGGCTGGAGGATTGATGTCTAAGGTGACTCACATAGCTGCCAGCTGGTGCTGGCAAGTTGGTCCCTCTTCATGGAATGATTTGAGTGTCCTTACGACACTTTCCCTAGAGCGGGTGACCAAGGCAGACTCTCCAGTGTTTTTTATGACATAGCCTAAGGAGTCATATATTATCATTTCCACCTAATTCTATTAGTTGTGTAATAAACCAGCCCTTGCTTCAGTGTGTTTGTGTTGGAGGAAGGGGAGAGAGCACTGCTAAGGATGTGATTACCAGAGGTGAGGTCATTGAGGGCCATTGTGGAGGCTTGCTCCCACAGCAATCAAGGAGAATTATTTATTCAAGTATATATATATATATATATATTTAAAATTATTTTTATTGAAGGATAATTGCTTTACAGAATTTTCTGTTTTCTGTCAAACCTCAACATGAATCACCATAGGTATACATATATCCCCTCCCTTTAGAACCTCCCTCCCATCTCCCTCCCCATCTCACTATACTTTTAAACTTAGAAAACTGGAAAGCCAGATACTTAGCACTGGGGTTTATCCACAGTCCTGTTAACCTTACAGTCAGATAGAAATGAGATGGATGAGGTTTTGCAGACTGTTGGCTGGGAAAGAGCCCTCCACGTAGATGGTGTCCAAGAGCGCACTGATGTGGTACTTCTGGTATACTTTCTGGGACTAACTTTGTTATTCTTTTTTTTTTTTTTAAATTTTTTTTAATTTTTATTAGTTGGAGGCTAATTACTTTACATCATTACAGTAGTTTTTGTTATACATTGATATGAATAACTTTGTTATTCTTGACATTCTACTTCATTAAATTTCTGTGATTCCAGATATTTTGAAGAAAATAAATCAGGAGCAAGACAATGTTTGACAGAGTAAAATAGCTGCTAATAACAGCAGTATGCTTTATTTACTGAGTGTCTGTTGCATGTCAGACTCTCTTCATAAGTTATATCTTATCTAGTCCTGCCAATAGTCACTGATGGAAGGTGATATTATCCCCATTTAAAATTTGACACAACTGACGCTCATAGTAATTCATCTAAGGTCATGTAATAGGTAGGGCTTCCCAGGTGACGCTAGTGGGAAAGAATCTGCCTGCTAATGCAGGAGATGTAAGAGATGCTGGTTTGATCTCTGGGAATATCCCATGGAGAAGGAAATGGCAGCCCATTCCAGTATTCTTGCCAGGAAAATCCCATGGACAGAGGAGCCTGGCAGGCGACAGTCCATGGGGTCGCAAAGAGTAGGACATGATTGAAGCAGCTTAGCACATGCACAGCACACGTGTAATAGGTGGTTAAGCTGAGACTTGAACCCAGGTGTGTCTTCTCTAAAGGTTGTGGTTATTCTATTACTTCTCACCATATCCCATTAATATATTATAAACACACACATACAGAAAATATATAGCTGAGAGAGAGTTGAAAAACTGTAGAGTTGTGTGTTATCTGGAAGGATTTGTCAAGGGTAAAAGAGCTAGGAAAATGTAATTCCAGGCACGCGGCCCCGCCCCGGGGCACGTTGGGCCTCGGCCGAGGTTTTCCGCCCAGCGGGCCCCTCCTCCGGCTCCTCCCTGACGGCCGAGGAGCCTGCGGGTCGCCAGTTCCCCGAGTGCTCCGAGTGTGGGAGTGAGACAAGACTCGAGTCTGGTGGGAGGTGCCGCGCCTGGGACGCCCGGAGAGAGAGCTGCTGCTGCCCGCCCGCGTCCCACTTCTCCCCTCGCGGCTCCCCACTGCCCCTTGGCCAGATCTAGCCATGAGCTACCCAGGCTACCCCCCGCCCGCAGGTGGCTACCCACCAGCTGCACCAGGGGGCGGTGCCTGGGGAGGTGCTGGCTACCCGCCACCCACCATGCCTCCCATCGGTCTGGGTAATGTGAACAACTACGCAGGGCAGTTCAACCAGGACTACCTCTCAGGAGTGGCAGCCAACATGTCCGGGACGTTTGGAGGAGCCAACGTGCCAAACCTGTACCCAGGGGCCCCTGGGGCTGGCTACCCTCCAGTTCCCCCGGGGAGTTTTGGGCAGCCCCCTCCCGCCCAGCAGCCTGTTCCTTCCTATGGAATGTACCCGCCCCCTGGAGGAAACCCACCCTCTGGGACGCCTTCATATCTGCTATACCCAGGGGCCCCTGTGCCAGGCCAGCCCATGTTGCCGCCTGGGCAGCAGCCCCCGGGGGCCTACCCTGGACAGCCTCCAATGCCACCTCCTGGGCAGCGGCCTGTGCCAAGCTATCCAGGGTACTCAGGTTCTGGGACTGTCACCCCTGCTGTGTCCCCAGCCCAGTTTGGAAACGGAGGCACCATCACAGATGCATCTGGCTTTGACCCACTGCGAGATGCTGAGGTCCTGCGGAAGGCCATGAAGGGCTTTGGGACTGACGAGCAGGCCATCATTGACTGCCTGGGCAGTCGCTCCAACAAGCAACGGCAGCAGATCCTCCTGTCCTTCAAGACAGCATATGGGAAGGATTTGAGCAAAGATCTGAAATCTGAACTGTCAGGAAACTTTGAGAAGACAATCTTGGCCCTGATGAAGACGCCTGTCCTCTTTGATGCTTATGAGATAAAGGAAGCTATCAAGGGGGCGGGCACTGATGAAGCCTGCCTGATTGAGATCCTCGCCTCCCGCAGCAATGAGCACATCCGGGAACTGAACAGACTCTACAAGACAGAATTCAACAAGACTCTGGAGGAGGCCATTCGGAGCGACACGTCAGGGCACTTCCAGCGGCTCCTCATCTCTCTCTCTCAGGGGAACCGGGATGAAAGCACGAACGTGGACATGACTCTCGTCCAGAGAGATGCGCAGGAGCGCTATGCAGCTGGGGAGAACCGCCTGGGAACAGATGAATCCAAGTTCAGTGCAATTCTGTGCTCCCGGAGCCGGACCCACCTGGTGGCAGTTTTTAATGAGTATCAGAGAATGACAGGACGTGACATTGAGAAGAGCATCTGCCGGGAGATGTCCGGGGACCTGGAGCAGGGCATGCTGGCTGTGATGAAATGTCTTAAGAATACCCCAGCCTTCTTTGCTGAGATGCCCAACAAGGCCATGAGGGGAGCAGGAACCAAAGACCGGACCCTGATCCGCATCATGGTGTCTCGCAGCGAGATTGACCTCCTGGACATCAGAGCGGAGTATAAGCGGCTGTATGGCAAGTCGCTGTACCACGATATCACGGGAGACACTTCAGGGGATTACCGGAAGATTCTGCTGAAGATCTGTGGTGGCAACCACTGGGCAGTGGCTGGTGGGTCACTTCTCTCCACCTGCTGGCAACAGCAATGCCAGGAAAAGGCCAAAAGGACGTTTGTCTGTTTCTAACAAATCTACAAAACCGCCCCCAGGTGTCACCGTTCAGACCAGCCGTAGAGCCGGGGCCCCAGCTCCTCCCCCACCCTCTCGATCCGTGCACTGTGCTTGAGCCGAACCTGGTCAGTCTCTCGGGATGCCTCCTGCCCATCCCCACCCCTCACAGCCTCTTGCAGCTGAAGTAGATGTTTTGTTTCCTGACTCATGCAGTCATTCCCCTTTGCTTATGGCTGAAACTCTTGGCTTCCTTTTAGTCATGTAATTTCGTATGTTTAGAAGGTGTTTTTTTTTTTAATATATAGTTGCAGACAGTTGCATACACGTCTTTGCTGCATACAAAGTTTGGGTGAAAGAGGTGGGGGTTGGAGTGCCTGTCTTCACGGAGGAGTAAAAGGGAAAACCGTTACGGGTACACGCTCTGCATCTGGTGAAAATGTGTCATGAGCTTTGTTATTGCCAAACTCACTCCTTTTTAGAAAAGAAAAGGCCAGAAAGTCATCTGTTCTTTCTTCCACGCAAACCACAAGAACAAAGCCAGCTCCCTGCCAGTGACAGGGCTTCTTGTAATTGAGAATGTGCCTTAAACCTGAATGTCGATGGCCAAATGCTATTTCCAAATTAAAGTCACCCAGCTCTGGAAAAAAAAAAAAAGAAAATGTAATTTCAGATACAAAAGCACTTTGAAAAAGAAAAGTGCTTTATAAATGTAAGGTGGCAGTGTTATTAATATTATTCAGCTTGGAGAAATAAGAAAATGAATCATGTATAATTTCTCTATTTCTTCTTCATTGAAGTTATAGAGGAACACCTGCCCATTAATCCTTACCCTGTTAAAACAATAACTGCCTATGCAGGTAATACATTGGAATTAATGTGTAATTAAAGAAAATTATCATCCACTTGGCTATGAAATAGAAATGGCAGTATTTCAAGTTGATATATATTCTAGACCAATAAATTTTTTAGACTAGGAAACTCTGCTAAAATGTGTAATTCAGGAAGATATCAAATCATCAGTTTAAAATTAAAGCATAAAGAGCTTTATGCCTGTAAAAGCATTTTCTTGTAATGTTGATATGGTGTCATATTTGTCTTCAGCACAAAGACATTGCCTTTTTGACAACTGCTATTTAAAGAAAATACACCTTGGGAATGGGGATAGCATGTTTCTCTTGGATTTCTCCTCTCTCAGCATGTTTGTTGGTGGCATTAGCACATTAATAGTGAACTGAGATGATAGTCTTCGGGTGGGGGATGATATGTAACCCATGTTACAGCACCTTGGCACCCAGCCCACAGACACCAGCAGCTAGAGCCCTGATTTCATTGTGAAAGGAGTTAGAAGAATTTGAAGAAGGTCATGGCCATCAATCTGTTATCACTCTGCTAGATAGAATCTCTTTAAGGAGGAGTGTGAAACATATTTTAAAACATCCGATGAAGGCCCCCAAATGACGATGTTCATCTTACTGGTTTCTGATGAAACTGCTCAGTCTCTGAAACAGAACTCACAAGGCCTGCCCCACAGAATTTGAGAAAAAGCCTTCACTTTATGTTGTCCCAGCTAGAGTCAGCATATACAGTCACTGTATACAGTGAGGTGGGTTGTTATTGTTCAGTTGCCAAGTCATGTACAACTGTTTGTGACCCTGTGGACTGCAGCATGCCAGGCTTCCCTGTCCCTCACCATTTCCCAGATTTTGCCCAAGTTCATGTCCATTGAATCAGTGATGCCATTCAACCGTCTCATCCTCTGTTGCCTTCCTCCTCTTCTGAGAAGGTACAGGAAAGCAAAAAAAATTTTTCGGTCCTTAGGATTCATTGACTTTGCATTCTTGTGAGTGGGACAGTAGTCAATCCTATTGCAGAGAGAAAAAAATGGAGCCTGAAGTTCATTGTTCTGCTCAAGGTTGTTTGTTGATTGGAGAGCAGGATAGAGTCTGGAGGAGACTTGATCTCCCAGAATGCTCCTCTCTTGTCACCAGGTGTAGCCATGAATCTCTGAGTATTATGCCCTTTGTTTTTCTTCTAAGGATATTTCATAGAAGAAATAGGATTTGAATCCTTCAACATGGGATTTAGTTTTGTGAAATTGTATCAAATGTTTATGTGTGTGTTCAGGCGTGTCTGACTCTTTGTGACCCCATGGACTGTAGCCCACCAGGCTCCTCTGTCTGTGGAATTTTCCAGGCAGGAATACTGGAACGTTGTTGCTATTTTCTCCTCCAGAGGATCTTCCCAACCCAGGGATCAAACTCACATCTCCTGCATTAGCAGGCGGATTCTTTAACTCTGCTCCACCTATGAGTGTCTAGGCGAATGCATATTTGTTCGTACATAATTAGAATTCAGATGTTCAAATCTGTTTTGTTTACTGTTGTTTGCTACTACAAAATCTTAATTATAATAATATATCATGGTAACAGCATAATCCATCAAGTTCATTTATCATAATTCAACTGTTGCATTACTATTAGACATCTAAGGTTGTTTCCAAAATTTCCTCTGCTCTAGATGAAAATGTAATCAACTTTGTCATGAGTATAGCTTTTTTCTCCCCTAAATTCCTGTTTTTCTTAAGCTGAAATTTTCACTATGAACTTAGAAGGTCAAGGCCTGTTTTACAGTTTATTTGATTATCTTCCTAATAGATGGTGAGTGCTTTTCTCATAGATGATGTGATTTTTTTTTAATCTTAATTTTTGAGAGTCTAATCTTCACCTAGAGGTTCATATAGTACTGATTTGTCTGACCAGATTTAATGATTGTATCGGTAATGATCCCAGCAGGACACACGAAATTCACCTCATTGGTTCGAATGAAGAGAATTAAGTGAAGGGCGGCTCATAGAAGTGTGTGTGAGGTGAGAGAACCAACAAGAAACTACAGCAGTGGGAAACTGTGGCCAGCCCTGGACTGAAAATGTTTTGTGAGCACTTAGAGCTGCAGTGAAGGAAGTGAATGCCTGCGGGGTCTGTGAAGGGATGCAGTTTCCAGCAGCGGTGATGAGCATGTGGGGAGTGGAATGAAGCACCGCAGCTTCCCTCACCTCCCTTGCTCTCATCTCCTACCAGGGCTTCCATTGGCCCAACCCAGCCAGAAGTCAGCTGATGCAGGAACCGGGGTGTTTCAGTTTACAGGGGTTGCCTTCCCAGGCCACAGAGCAATGTAAACAGTGGATCTCAGGCTAGTGGAGGCAAAGATGCAGATGATGAGAAACTAAAACAATGGTGGGAACTTTCTCTCAGTGCCACTACAGGGCCTATTTTGTAGAATCTCAAGTTTGGATTATGTTTCATATCTCTCTAAACTATCGTTTTATGGAGAACAGTATGGAGGTTCCTTAAAAAACTAAAAAGAGAACTACCAACTGGGACCCAGCAATCCCACTACTAGGCATATACCCAGAGAAAACCATAGTCCAAAACATGTACCCCCGGTGTTCATTACAACACTATTTACAATAGCCAGGGCATGGAAGTAACCTAAATGTCCATCAGCAGAGGAATGGATAAAGAAGATGTGATCTGTATAGACAGTGGGATATTAGCCACAAGAAAGAATGAAATTGGGTCATTTGTAGAGATGTGGATGGACCTAGAGACTGTCATACAGAGTGAAGTAAGTCAGAAAGAGAAAAACAAGTATTGTATTTTAACACATATGTGGAATCCAGAAAAATGCTATGAGCTACCAGGAAAGCCCAGAAAAATGGTACAGATGAACCTATTTCCAAGGAAGGAGTAGAGACACAGACGTCGAGAACAAACCGATGGACAGAAGGGAAGGGGAGGTGGGATTGATATATATACACTACTATGTATAAAAAACTAACTAATGAGAACCTACTGTATAGCACAGGGAACTCAGTGTTCTGTGGTGAGATAAATGGAAGGTAAATCCAAGAAAGAGGGGACATATGTGTACATATAGCCGATTGACTTTGCTAGAAAGTGAATGGTAGAAACGAACACAACATTGTAAAGAAACCATATTCCAATAAAAATTAATCAAAAAAATAAACTGTAGTCTCTGAGAAAGCTCTTAAATACTTCATTTTCTTTATTATGAAAACTAAGACACAGTGAGAGAGCATGGGGCCTCAGAAAGGGCACTCGGCACTTGTGGGGACAAGTCACATCTCTGCTGGCCTCTGTGTTTGCTCCTTGGCAATTTTTGTTATTATCGTATGTCAACTCTGATTTTTTCCTATATCCTAGCTGTTCCACATCTCCTTCAGCACCTGACCTCACCTCTCATGGCTCTGATCCAAGCATGTTCTTAGTTTCAAGGACACATTAAGGGCAGATTATTTGTAAGAACTTGGTCACAGCATTCCACAGGGCATTTCTTACATTGGAAGGTGAGTCTGAGCATTTGTAGACCTTGGGGGTTTGTGAGTCTTCCATAAGAATTTTAGAATGTGGCTTCACTTTGGATGGCAGTAAAAATTTAGACATAATTCTATGTTTTTGGATCTTACAACTAAGCCCTGTGACATGATTTTTGTGTCTCTGCCTGCCTTTAGGTTTTTGGTTTGTGTTCAGATTAGCGTCAAGTCAAACCAAAATAAATGTAGAGGGCTCCTAAGAAAAGTCAGAGTTGAATTAATCTGATGACAAAGTACTATTCATATTTAAAGACCAAATGCTGACGGAGCAGGTTGAGGAAGAAAGGTTTCACAGTAGTTCCAGTGGGGAAAGTGGTGGGAGAATACAGTCATTGCATTGAATGTGGAGGTAAATGCTTGCTGAGCTCAAAAGGGCCCCATGCTACAGCACTCTGACCAGCACCACATAAGTCTTCATTTGGGCAGCAGCGTGGTTTCAGCAGAACATCATATAGTATGTTTTATTCATACTATTTGGAATGCTATTGGTTTTATTTATGTACTTAGAAATTTTTATTGAAGTGTAGTTGATTTACAATGTTGCATTAGTTTCTGGTGTGTATATAAATATACGAATTCCTCTGCTGTAAATAGACTATACAATATATATAATATATAGAATTTGTAGTATCTATACTATCACACACATATATAATTCTTTTTCAGCTTCTTTTCCATTATAGTTGATTGCAACATACTGAATATAGTTCCTTGTGATACACAGTAGGTCCCTGATGTTTGTCTTTTTTATGTAGTTTGTTAATGCCAAACTTCTAATTTATCCCTACCTCCTCTTGCCCTTTCCCCTTTGGTAACCATAAGTATTTTCTATGTCTCTGTGTCTATTTCCATTTGGTAAATAAGTTCATTTGTATCAATTTTTTTAGATTCTGCATATAAGTGATATCATATGATACTTATCTTTGTATACTTAATATGATAATCTCTAAGTCCATCCATGTTGCTATAAAGGATATTATTTTATTATTTTTTATGGATGAGTAATAGTCCAGTGTGTGTGTGTGTATATAGATATATATATCCACCACATCTTCTTTATTACTCTGTTGACAGGCATTTATTATAGGGAGCTTCCATATCTTGACTGTTTTAAACAGTGCTTGGGTGCTAATGGTTTTGTAGTTGGGTTGTATTCATTTCTACATGCGCTTTGGTTTGTATTGGTTAAAGGTGATACATCTTAAGATTTTGTCCTTGGTTTTATTTTGGTGGTTTTCTAAAAAACACACTAAAAACAATAGTCAACACTGGGAGATTTGAGGACACATTTTTCTTTTAAAATATCTGTATGTAATTCAAGTTGGACAATTACTGAGTGGAGTAAAGAACACTAGACTGGTAATCTCAGCCTCTGTGCACTGGATAAGGGAGAGAGGAAGGAAGGAATTTTGCAATCATCTTTTTTAACTCTGTGACTTTATGAATCTTCACCCCAAGAATTCATGAGGTTTTGGTTTATTTAAGAGCTCATATTTAGGAGATACATCAGCCAACGGGATCCCTCTGGCTCATTTGCTTTATGCTTTTTCAGTTTGGGTCTCTTTTATATGAAATCCAAGGGCCGTTCTTCATGTTTCTGCCATAACCAAGTATATAGCATGATGAAATCTTGTAAATATTTGCTGACTGATTTTCTAAAATATTACTTTCATTGGTTGAAAATATTGAAGACGTCTCTTAAATTCCTCACTGTGCTGCTCCTTCAATAATGTAGATTTTGAATGCAGTAATCCTTGGGGTTACAAATACATAGTCCTCTTTGGGGCTGGAAGAAATACTTTGTATCAGCGACAGTATTTTCACTGGGCATTGTCTTCTCTCTGCGCATAGTAGATAGTTAACAACACTCAGGGCAACTACAGGCAAGTTGGAAAATCAGGGAATAGTGTGTTTGATATTAAGTTCACCGGTCTGTCCTTTAGGCAGGGGTTACAAAACATTATGTGCTCTGTGATTCCACCTAGAGGGGTGGAATAGAGGAGGGAGGCTCAAGAGGACGGGGGTATACATATAATTATGGCTGATACGTGTTGTTGTATGGCAGAAACCAACATAACATTGTAAAGCAATTTTCCTCCAATTAAAAATTGGGAAAAAAAAAGCAAACTAAAAAAGCCCCACATTATTTAACTGAGGGATAATATGATCCCGTGGGCAGGTGTGCATGCTGGAGTAGCCTGCTAGTCTCAGCTAGGCAACACCTTTTTTTTGTTTGTTTGTTTGCATCAAAATACTTTCTTTTTTATTTATCTTTGTGGCATCTTATAGATTTTTCTGATGATAAACTATTCCTGGGAAAACACTTTTTAATAATGATTTATTATTTAAATACAGCATTGGAAACATTTTAGCTATTAGTTTAATTAGAAATTTGGCTTAGTTTCCTAGGAAAATTGACCTGTGTCTTTCTTTTTTTTTAAATTTTTTTTCATTTATTTTTATTAGTTGGAGGCTAATTACTTTACAAGGCAACACCTTTTGTTCTTAGCAGCTCTCTAGGGTAGAATCGGAGAAGGCAATGGCACCCCACTCCAGTACTCTTGCCTGGAAAATCCCATGGATGGAGGAGCCTGGTAGGCTGCGGTCCATGGGGTCGCTAAGAGTCGGACACAACCGAGCGACTTCACTTTCACACATTGGAGGAGGAAATGGCAACCCACTCCAGTGTTCTGCCTGGAGAATCCCAGGGACAGGGGAGCCTGGTGGGCTGCCGTCTATGGGATTACACAGAATCGAACACGATTGAAGTGACTTAGCAGCGGCAGCAGCAGGGTAGAATTACTTCTCATGCTTCTAAAGTTATGGTAACAGGGCAGTTATTAACTGTTGTCACCACTCACTAATTCTTCAAATGGACTTCATCAGAGGGAGAGATGATCTGAATAATAGATAGTTTGTAAATAATTTGGAGCTGGCATTGAAATGAGTTCTGCAGTTTCTTCCTTGCCTATTGACCTTCCTACTGTTTGCTTTAGGATTAAGTAAAAGGGAACCTGCATTCCACAGGTTAGCATTCCACTTACAGTGCTGCTCCTCTGAAACTCTCTCCCCACCTCCTTTTCCCTCTTTAAGTCCCATTGCCCAGGTTGTCATGAAACGTGATAAAGAAATGACCACAAGAAACTTCTTTAGGTTGTTTTCCTGAGTGCTGACCCTAATACTGAAGAAGACCTCAACTAAATAACCAGGTTGCAAGGAAGCTTTTGAAGAAGGAAGGCATTGGCTATGATTTTTATTTTCCCATCAGGAACATTGATGGGGGTGGATGAGGTCAGACTGCATCTAACAGATATATTCCAGGAGGAAATTGGACTTTCCCAGTTGAATGTAAACTTTTCTCAATACCTCTTGATTGGCAAAACCCAGAAACTCAAACACATCCTTGCCTACCAGTCCTTGTAGTAACTTTACAAATCACTCATCTCTAAGCCTGTTTGCTATAGTCAAACAATGCCCAGCCTCTACAAAGCCCTCCACAAACATAACCACACCCAGCCTGCAGGTCAGGGTAAGTAGATTACTTTGGAGACTGCTGGAAGTTTGGCAGCCCAGACTCTCTGCCTTTCCTTCTCCTCCAGGCGTTTTCTTTGCTCAGGGCTCTTCCTCTGCTCTCAGCGAACCCACCCAGTTCTGACAGTTTTATTCTGCCAGGAAATGCATCAGATCTGCTGGGCTCACCCCCCACCCCTTCCGGCCTAGATTACAACTAGGGAGAGCAGGTCTGGGGTGTGTGGGGCCGTTCAGGTGGATTAAGGCCATGCTTCTTTCCCCCCACTGAGAGTGGAGTTAATCAGTATCATAACCTCTCTTCCAAATGACACAGCACCTTAGAGTATTGTAACTCATCAGCCTCTCTTTTTTTCTGAGGTATAATTGACATGTAACAGTATATTGGGGCTTCCCAGGTGACGCTTGTGATAGAGAATCCACCTGCAGTGCAGGAGACGTTAGAGATGCAGGTTCCATCCCGGGGTTGGGACGGTCCCTTGGAGTAGGAAATGGCAACCCACTCCAGTATGGGCTTCCCTGATGGTCAAATGGTAAAGAATCTGCCTGCGATGCAGCAGACTTGGGTTCGATCCCTGGGTATAGAAGATTCCCTGGAGTAGGAAATGGCAACCCACTCCAGTATTCCTGCCTGGAGAATTCCATGGACAGAGGAGCCTGGTGGGCTACAGTCCATGGGGTTGCAAAGAGTCAAACATGACTGAGCAACTAACACTTTCACACTTTGTTTTAGCTTCAAGTGTACACAATAATGATTGGATATTTGTATGTATTATGAAATAATCACACAGTAAGTCTAGTTGATATCTTTCCCTATACATAGTTAAAATTTTTTCTCCTTGTAATGAGAACTTCTAGGAATTACTTTCTCAGCAACTTACAGATATGCAATATGGTATTGTTAAGTGTAGTCACCATGTTGTAAATTACATTCCCAGGACTTATTTGTTTTATAAGTGGAAGTTTGTAGCCTTTGACCTCTTTCGTCTAATACCACCACCCTCACGCCATCTCTGGTAACCAGCAGTCTGTTCTCTGTATCAGTGAGTATCAGTCTCATCCCCTAACATAGTGTTACCATGTGATCCAGCAATCCCATTTCTGGGCATGTATCTGGGAAAAGATGAAAGGTCTGATTTGAAAAAATACATGTATCCTAATGTTCATAGCAGCTCAGACATGGAAGTAGCCCAGACATGGAAGCGACATAAACGTCCATCAACAGATAAGTGGATAAAAACATGATATGTGTATCTGTGTGTGCATAAATAATGGAATATTATTCAGCCATAAAAGAATGAAATATTGCCATTTGCAGCAACATGAATGGATCTAGAGATTATTAAGTGATACAAGTCAGAAAAGATAAATGCCATATGATATCATTTATTTGTGGAATCTAAAACATACAAATAACTTATTTACAAGACAGAAACAGACTCACAGACATAGAAAACAAAATTATGGTTACCAAGTGAAGTGGAGTCAGTTAGTCCTGTCTGACTCTTTGTGACCCCGTGGACTATAGCCTACCCAGCTCCTCCATCCATGGGATTCTCCAGGCAAGAGTACTGGAGTGGGTTGCCATTTCCTTCTCCAGGGGATCTTCCTGACCCAGGGATCGGACCTGGGTCTCCCGCATTGCAAGCTGATGCCTTAACCTCTGAGCCAAAAAGTTACCTATGTATTTACCAAGTTTTCTGTTCACCATTTCTTGCATTTCAACATTTCTTTGGGTTCATTTTCTTCTCTTCTAAGGTATATCTTTTAAACATTTCTTTAGTGAAGTTATGTTGATAATAAAGTCTCAGTTTTTGTTTAGAGTAAAATGTTTTTCATTCTTAAAAAATAGCTTCACTGGGATTTCTAGTTATTTCCTCCTAGCACTTGGAAGATAACTTCTATCTTCTGCTTCTGTCTTCTGACTTCAGTTGTCACTGGTTAGAGATCTGCTTTCAGTCTAATTGTTGAAATTTTTTGTGGCTGCTTTTTGTAATATTATTATTGTCTTTGGCATTCTATAGTATTACTCCAATTATCTAAATGGGGAGTATTTTTTAATTCATATCTTATTATGTGAATTATTTTATATATAGAATTATTCTGTGTCTAAGAATGTTAAACACTGGTAATAGAGGGTATAATTCTGTTGTTTGCAGGCTTCCATGGTGGCTCACAACGTAAAGAATATGCCTGCAATGCAGGAGACTGGGTTCAATCCCTGGGTTGCGAAGATCCCCTAGAGAAGGGACTGGCTACCCACTCCAGTATTCTTGTCGGGAGAATTCCATAGACAGTCCATGGGATCACATAGAGTCGGACATGACTGACTGACTAACACTTTCACTGTCTGTCGTTAATTGTTTCTAGCCACTCTGATTTATGTTGCTTCATGTTTTGAGGAATATTTTTTTTCTGAGAGTTTGTATTTGATTTAATTTACAGTAGTATTAAGGGCTTAAGTTGAGAGCTTTCCTCCAGAGAAAATGTGCATTTTTTATGTCCTGGAACTTGGGGGTCAGGACGGGCCTGGGACTACATAAGCTACTTTCATGGGTCCCAGCTTAATGCACAAGCCTCAGACCCAGCTACCCCAGCATATGAGGGATGGGGGTTCAGTCTCTGATGCCAGAGACTGAATAGCATCTGCTCCCAGAGTGATCTTGACTAATGTATGTGGCTTGCCAGTTACAATTTTGAATTTACCTTAAACTTCTTCCCTGTTCCTTCCTCCCTTCCTTTGCTTTCCATTTTCTTTCCACTCCTTTAAAATATTTTCTTTACTTTCCTTGATGGTCAGAAATGCTTTATAAAGTTTGCTTTTCTATTTATCCTAGGACCTTGTAATATTGTAACAGGAGGACCTCTCAGAATATGGGATACAAGTAGAAAATCTGACTCATCTGTCGATAGGATGCCCCAGTTCCTTGATGCCTCTTGGTTATAGCTAACATGTGTGTTAAGTGTAGGCTGATCCATGGAACTGCTTTTGGCTTCTGAGGTATAACAGTGTGCTAATCACCTAGTGTTTCACACACTAACTAACTTGTCTTTTTTTACTGCACTGATTACTCTGAGGTCTTGGTTGGAGTGTGTCTTCAAAATACAGTACTACATAGGCAAATGAGTATTTTTTAAGGAAAAAATAGAATAATATATTTGGGGTTTTAATTTCTTTAAGAGGAACATTTTCATGTAACATATGCATTCAACTGATTTATTTATTTAAAAGAAAAGGACATAACCCATTTTTCAAGTTGCTCTTTCCACATGAATATGGTATTGCTAGCATTTGCTTCTTGAAAATCAGGTTTGTATCTTATTTTTCTTTTTAAATTTTTATTTTTATTGAAGTTTAGTTGATTTACAATGTTGTGTGTCTGGTATACAGCAAAGTGATATATATATATATATATATATTTATATACACACATGTATATATGTGTACAATCTGACATATATGTATTCAGATATTTATTTTTTTGATTCTTTTCCATTATAGATTATTACAAGATATTGAATAAAGTTCCCCATGCTATACAGTAGGATATTTTGTGTCTTACAAGATTCTAATTAATTAAAAGCTCATAATTTATCCCTTCCTGTTCTTTCCCCTTTGGTAACAAGTTTGTTTTCTGTGTCTGTGAGTCTGTGTTTTGTAAATAAGTTCATTTGTGTTATTTTTTTTTAGATTCCACATATAAGTGATATGATATTTATCTTTCTCTGACTTCAGTTAGTATGATAATCTCTAGGTTCATTCATGCTGCTGCAAATGGCATTATTTTTTACAGCTAAATATTATTCCATTGTGTGTGTTTGTATGTATGTGTGTCTATGTATGGATATACACAGACATATCACATCTTCTTTATCCATTCATCTGTCAATGGATGCTTAGGTTGCTTCCATATCTGAACTATTGTAAATAGTGCTACTCTGAACATTGTACTTTTTTGAATTAGCTTTCTCTAGATATATGCCTAGGAGTGGGATTGCTGGATCATATAGCAATGCTATTTTTAGATTTTTGAGAAACCTCCATATTGTTTTCCATAGTGGCTACACCAGCTTATATTCCCACCAACAGTAGAGGAAGTTTCCCTTTTCTCCACACCCACTCCAGCATTTATTATTTGCAGACTTTTTGATGATGACCATTCTGACTAATGGGAGGTGATACCTTAGTGTAGTTCTGATTTTCATTTCTCTGATAATTATCAATGTTAAGCATCTTTTCATGTGCCTATTGGCTATCTGAATGTCTTCTTTGGAGAAATGTCTATTTAGATCTTTTGCTCACTTTTGATTGATTTTTTTTGTTATTGAGTTTTATGGGCTGTATATTTTGGATATTAACCCCCTTTTTTGGTAGCATCATCTGCAAATATTTTCTCCCATTCTGTAGGTTATCTTTTTGTTAATGGTTTCTTTGCTGTGCAAACACTTAGACGTTTGTTTAGGTCCCATTTGTTTATTTTTGCTTTTATTTCTTTTGCCTTGGGAGTCTGACTATTAAAATATTGCTACAGTTTGTTAGAGAATGTTTCATCTACATTCTCTTCTAGGAGTTTATGGTGTTATTTCTTAAGTATTTAAGCCAGTTTGAATTTATTTTTGTATATGCTGTGAGGGAGTGCTCTAACTTCATTGATTTACATGTGACTGTCCAGCTTTCCCAACACCACTTGCTGAAGAGCGTATCTTTTCTTTGTTGTCTATTCTTGCCTCCTCTGTTGAAGATTAATTGAGTGTAAGTGTGTGGGTTTATTTTTGGACTCTATTCTGTTTCATTAATCTGTATGTTTATTTTTGTGCCAATACCACACTGCTTTGATTACTGTAGCCTTGTGGTGGTATCTGAAGGCTGGAAGAGTTATGACTCCAGCTCTGTTCTTTTTCCTCAGGGTTGCTTTGACAATTCTGAGTCTTTTGTTGTTCCATATAAAATTTAAGATTATTTATTCTAGCTCTGTGAAAAGTGTTATGGGTAATTCGACAGGGATTGTATTAAATCTGTAGATTGCTTTCAGTAGTATGGCTATTTTAGCAGTATTAATTTTTCCTACAAGAGCATGGTATGTCTTTACATTTCTTTGAATCATCTTCAGTTTCTCTTATCAGTATTTTATAGTTCTCAGCATATAAGTCTTTCACCTCCTTGGTTGGGTTTATTCCTAGGTATTTTTAAATGTGATTTTAAAAAGAATTTTTTTTTTAACATCCTCATTCTGATATTTCATTGTCATTGTAAACGAGTGGGACAGATTGCTGAATGTTAATCTTGTATCCTGCTTCCTTGATGAATTTATTTATCAGTTCTAGAAGCTGTTGTGTGAAGTCTTTAGGATATAGTATCATGTTATCTGCATATAATGACAATTTGACTTCTCCCTTCCAGTTGGGGTATCTTTTATTTCTTTTTCTTATCTGATTGCTGTAGCTAGGACTCCCAGTACTGTGCTGAATAGAAATAGTGAGAGTGGGCATCCTTGTCTTGTTCCAGATTTTAGTGGAGGGCTTTCAGCTTTTCACAGTTAAGTATTATGTTGGCTGTGAATTTGTCATAAATAGCTTTTATTATGTTGAGATATGTTCCCATTATACCCGCTTTGGTAAGAGTTCTTATCATGAATGGGCATTAAATTTTATTCAAAAGCTTTCTCTGAATCTGTTGAGATGGTAATGTGATTTTTGTTTTTTCTTTTGTTGACATGGTATATCACATTGATTTGAATATGTTGAGCCATCCTTGTGACTGTAGGATGAATCTGAGTATGGTGTATAATTTTTTTTTAATGTGTTGTTGCATTTGGTTTCCTAATATTTTCTTGAGAATTTTTGCATCTATATTCATCAAAGATGTTGATCTCTAATTTTCTATTTTTGGTAGTGTCTTTGTCTGGTGGAGGAACCTGGTAGGCTACAGTCCATGGGGTCACAAAGAGTCGGACACGACTGAGCAACTTCATTTTGTCTGGTTTTGGTTATGGTGGCTTCAAAGAATAACATTCAGAGTGTTCCCTTCTCTTCAGTCTTTGGAAGATTTTGAGAAAGATAGATGTAAATTCCTCTTTGTACATTTGGTAGAATTCCTCAGTGAAGCCATATGGTCCTGGACTTTCGTCTGCAGAAAGTTTTTTTTTTTTTTTTGGTACCTGGTTATTTAGTGATCTTTCTTGCAGCTTAGGTTGTATGACATCTTTTGCCAGTGTTCAGTAGGTATTCCGTGAGAGTTGTTTAATATGTAGAGGTATTTTTCATGTATTTGTGGGGAGGAAGTGCACTCTATTTCTTACATTCTGTTATCTTGATCTCCCAGACAGATTATTTTTCTTTTTGTATCTGGCTACACTTCAATTCAGTTCAGTCACTCAGTCGTATCCTACTCTTTGCAACTCCATGAACCGCAGCATGCCAGGCCTCCTTATCCATCACCAACTGCCGGAGTCTACCCAAACCCATGTCCATGGAGTCAGTGATGCCATCCAACCATCTCATCCTCTGTCATCCCCTTCTCCTCCTGTCCCCAATCCCTCCCAGCATCAGGGTCTTTTCAAATGAGTCAGCTCTTCGCATCAGGTGGCCAAAGTATTGGAGTTTCAGCCTCAACATCAGTCCTTCCAATGAACACCCAGGACTGATCTCCTTTAGGATGGACTGGTTGGATCTCCTTGCAGTCCAAGGGACTCTCAAGAGTCTTCTCCAACACCACAGTTCAAAAGCATCAATTCTTCAGTGCTCAGCTGTCTTTATAGTCCAACTGTCACATCCATACATGACTACTAGAAAAACCATAGCCTCGACTAGACGGACCTTTGTTGGCAAAGTAATGTCTCTGCTTTTTAATATACTGTCTAGGTTGGTCATAACTTTGCTTCCAAGGAGTAAGCATCTTTTAACTTCATGGCTGTACTCACCATCTGCAGTGATTTTGGAGGCCCCCCCCCCAAAATAAAGTCAGCCACTATTTCCACTGTTTCCCTATCTATCTATTTGCCATGAAGTGATGGGACCAGATGCCATGATCTTAATTTTCTGAATGTTGAGCTTTAAGCCAACTTTTTCACTCTCCTCTTTCACTTTCATCAAGAGGCTCTTTAGTTCTTCACTTTCTGCGATAATGGTGGTGTCATCTGCATATCTGAGATTATTGATATTTCTCCCAGCAATCTGGCTACACTTACCATGTGAGAATTTTCAGGAATTGAATTACATTTTTCCAGGTAGCTTGACAGAGATCTGGGTAACTGTGACATTTTAGGGATGTACCTTCAAATAGCATTTGAAATCTCCTGATAGATAAGTCCTAATTAGCAGGGCAAGTTGTTTGGTTCAGCTTATAGATCCAAATCATGGACTTTAGAGATATTTTCTGAGAACAGAGTCCTTATCTTGGTTCTCATCATTGGTACCACTTCTTCCTTTCTGTTATTGATGAACAGCTGCTGTAATAGAAATAGCTTTTATTTGTTGTTAAGCCAGTTTTGGATCTTCCCTGGCAGTCCAGTGGTTAAGACTTCACCTTCCAATGCAGGAGGTGCAGGTTGGATTCCTGGTTGGAGAGCTAAGATCCCACATGCTTTGTGATCAAAAACCAAGACATAAAACAGAAGCAATATTGTAACAAATTCAATGAAGACTTAAAAATGGTACACATAAAAAAATCTTTTAAAAGAAATCAAGGCAGTCTTTAGTGTTCTTGTCTCATCTGGGTAGAGACCATTGAAAGAAATGTGTAAGGTATTCTGTTTCAAATGAACAATGGTAAGAGAATCTTTGCATGTGAAACAGTTCCTAAATTTTGTCTTTTCAAAATGTCAGAATCTCAATTACAGAGACATTTGTACTAACAAAATAACAAAAAGATGTGTTGTAGAAAGTTAAGGATCTGCTCATTGCTCAGATGCTATGGACATGCCACATCACTTGCCTTTTTTTTTTTTTCCTTGAAACGGCTTGACTTTTAATGTTGCCTAGTTTTCTAATGCCCTTGATTGTACTCCAGAAGAAAATCTGGTGAAAATTATATAGGCCATCTGCCTGAACTTCACAAATGAGAGGAAGGGAGATCTCACAGGGGAGAACCCTTTGCCTTTGAATAGCAAAGGGCATCTGCAATTTTGAGGTCTACTGCATGCTTTCAACATATAGGGGATACCCTTCAAATACATGGAAGCCTCTGCTAGTTATATACTGGGGACATGCAAGACAAGAATAACCAAAATCCATATGTTTAGGAAGGTTATTTAAATTGATCTCTTCTAGACTTCTAAGGGACTTCCCTGGTGGCTCAGAAGGTAAAGAGTCCACCTGCAATGCTGGAGACCTGGGTTTGATCCCTGGGCTAGGAAGATCCCCTGGAGGAGGGCATAGCAACCCACTCCAGTATTCTTGCCTGGGAAATTCCCATGGACAGAGGAACCTGGCAGGCTACAATCCATAGGGTCACAAAGAGTCAGACACTACTGAGTGACTAAACACAAGACTTCTAAGACACTAACAAAAAAAAGAAAAATCTAAGAGTTACAGCATGTGAAATTACTTCAGAGCACGAATAATTTTCTGAACTTGAGAATATATAAAAAATAGCAAACGGGATATTTTTTGGGAGTGTGGCCTGAAAGAATTAGGATAGGTGGCAGGCCTGGACTGACCTCTGTACATCTTTTAGGGAACTAGCCCTCAGAATCTACCTGAACTGCTCCTTTTGGGATGGATGCGATTAACTCCTTCATACAGAGCTATAAATCACTAATAACTTCCAGGGGTTTCCTCCTCTTAGTTTTTAACTGGAGACAATCTTCAGTCAAGGGAACGCAGCTCCAATGTGTGAGAGCTTTTATATCTACTTGGTGGGGGAAGTTACCTTTTGAAGGAGGAATGGGGAGTATGAAGTGCTTTATAGAATCACAAGGCTTTTTCTGTGATGTTGACAGCTTCTGCAAATGTTGGTGCTCATGATGAAATAGATAAAGCTGGTAGATTTCATCCAGCTTTCTTTTCTTTCTGCTCTTCGTGTCTTTAGAGCAGAGAACCTGTAGAATGCTTCTCTGCATACTTCATTTCTAACTCAATTCCTGGTGCAAGCCAGGAGCTCTATAAATCTTGGCTGTTGAATGGATTGGCTCAGGACCTGCCAGCAAAGCTAGGGTATCTGGGAAGGCCAAAGAAAGAGGCATTCAGACAGGTACCTAACTCAGAGGGCTAACATGCTGACCACAAAAAACATTGTCTCATTTTTTGTCCCATTTTTTTGCCATGGTCTCAGACATCACTTTGCCGACCGAGGTCCACGTAGTCAAAGCTATGTTTTTTCCAGAAGTTATGTACAGATGTGATAGTTGAACCATGAAGAAGGCTGAGTGCCAAAGAATTGATGCTTTCAAATCTCTGGTGAGCTTCCCTTAATGGCTCAGCTGGTAAAGCATCCGCCTGTAATGTGGGAGCCCTGGGTTTGATCCCTGGGTTGGGAAGATCCCCTAGAGAAGAGAAAAGGCTACCCACTCCAGTATAACCTAGAGAATTCCATGGACTGTAAAGTCCATGGGTTCACAAAGAGTTGGACACAACTGAGTGACTTTCACTTTTCAAACCTCTGATGCTGGAGAAGACTCTTGAGAATCCCTTGGATAGAAAAGAGATCAAACCAGTCAATCCTAAAATAAATCAACCTTGAATATTCATTGGAAGGATTGATGCTGAAGCTCCAATATTTTGGTCACCTGATGCAAAGAGCCAACTCATTGGAAAAGACCCTGATGCTGGAAAAGATTGAGAGCAGGAGGAGAAGGGGGCAACAGACGATGAGATGGTTGGGTGGCATCACCGACTCAATGAACATGAGTTTGAGCAAACTCCAGGAGATAGTGAAGGACAGGGAAGCCAGGTGGGCTACAGTCCCTGGGGTCACAAAGAGTCAGACATGGCTGAGTGACTGAACAACAATGGCAGTCCTTCTTGACGTGGGTTTTCCTGTTGTGAACAAGGTGGCTTTTTTTTCTGTTTTTCCCTCCCTGGGCTTCTGCTTCTGCTTCATCAGAGGCCCTCACCTTTGATCCCGGAGCCTGGGTGCTGTAGGCCTTATGATCAAATATGAGGAATGTACCCCTTCTTCTCTGTATTCCTATGAAAGGCCTGTCAGGCCAGGACCCCGAACAGCTGCTCTTCTCCCTCCACATTTTAAGACAAGCCTTATATTTCTGTGCTTTGGGTTTCTCTAAGACACAGCCAGGATATGCTCCATCTATGAGTCTCCTGCTGAAGACTTCGTTTTTACCACTCCGCTGACCTGTCCTCCAGTCCCTTCTAAAATGGCAGATTTCCTGATGTATTTGCATTTGTATCGTTCTAGGGGCGGACAAAACCTTTAAATACCTTTTTAAGGAGAGGAGAAGGAGAAGAGCCAACTGTTTTAATTTGGACATCAGAGTGTTTTGGCTTCTGTCCTGTAGCCACTCCATAATTGGTCTTTATTTAGGCAGACATCCATGGAGTGATTAATCAAGGAGGGATGAAAGTTAGTCATCCATCGTAGGTACCTGGCAAGTTCTTTTATATACCTGGAGGTAAAGTTCAAGGTGCTTGCTCAAAAACCAAGGGTTTCCACTTATGAAAAAGAGAGGGCGGCCTAGTCCCACTAAGTTATATATGCACATGTGCTCAGTTGTATCTAATTCTTCGTGACCCGAAGAACTACTGCAGCCCACCAGGCTTCTCTGTCCTTGGGATTCTCCACGAAAGAATATTGAAGTGGGTTGCCATGCCCTCCTCCAGGGGATCTTTCCAACCCAGTGATCAAACCCATGTCTCCTGCGTCTCCTGCATTGGCAGGTGAATTCTTTATCCACTGAGCCATCTGGTTATAGCAGGGCTGAATTAAGTGATTCTCTGGGGTTGGAAAGAGGAGCATTGCCAGTGCTCTTTCCTGTTCCTGCCACTGCTGAAAATTTGCATCCACTCTGTCTACATTCTTTGGATATTTCTGCCTGGGGACAAGAGGACACTGTCTGAAGTCTGGATCTTTCTTGTATCTGGTTTGTGGCTGGGAAAGGTTATTGAGCCTAAGACCTCTTTAAGACTTGTCCCCTGCCAAAAGCCTCTTACTTATTATAAAAGCTTTTTATCCCCATTGTCTACAACATCAGTCATAATGATACCTTTCCATGTTCATTTGTTTAGATATGCCACACTGCTGCCTGCCTTTGGCAACCCTCCTGGACTAGGCTGCTTTTGTTAATCACATGGATGTTGTGAGTATTATGTTCCCAAGTGGATGCAGAGAAGATATTTTGATTGAACTACAAATCCTTACCGTATGAGCTACTCGTGCTTAGCAAAAACTGTATTAAACAGTGGTGATCTGGAGTTTCATTAATCTTGGGGATTATGCTTCTTGCACATTTGTTAAATATTGTGATTTCTGTATCTTCCTGTAATCATATCGACTTTTCATGAAAGAACTTTTGATACTGAGCTATGTCTTATAATGTTTCAATGTAGAGGTGGTTGTTGATCTTCATTTGTGATCCTGAATTCATTTCATCTCAAGTACTTTTATGTTGTAGCTTCCTGAATGTTTTTAACAGGAATGTACTTCAAACAGCTCTCAGTCCTAATCTTGTACTTCTGTTCATTGAAGATAAGCAGCAATTTCTTTTTTTAAAAATTCAAATAGAGTTGATTTAAAATGTGAGTTTCCGGTGTACAGCAAAGTAATTCAGTTTTGTGTGTGTGTATATACACATATGCACACACATATATATATACATACAGAGATATATGTGTGTGTATGCTTTTTCATATTCTTTTCCATTATTTATTATTATAAGATATTGAATATACTTTCCAGTGCTATACAGTAGGACCTTGTTGTTTATCTATTTTTATATATAGTAGTTTGTATCTGCTGATCCCAAGCTCCTAATTTACCCCTCCCCCCCTTTCCCTTTTGGTAACCATAGTTTGTTTTCTATGTGAGTCTGTTTCTGTCTTGTAAATAAGTTCATTTGTGTCATATTTTAGATTCCACATATAAGTGATATCATATGATATTTGTCTTTCTCTTTATGACTTAATTCATTTAGCTTGATCTCTAGGTCCCTCCCTTGCTCCAAATGGCATTATTTCATTCTTCTTTAGGGATGGGTAATATTCCATTGTGTGTATATGTGTGTGTGTGTACACACACATATTCTTTATCCATTTATCTATTGACGGACTTTTATTTTGCTTCCATAACTGGGCTATTGTAAATAGTACTTCTATGGACATCAGAGTGCATGTAACTTTTTGAATTTGCATTTTCTCTGGATATAGCCCAGGACTGGGATTATTGGATCATATGGCAGCTCTTTTTTTAGTTTCATGAAGAATCTCTGTACTGTTCTCCATAGTGGTTGCACCAATTTACATTGCCATGAACGGTGTAGGGGGGTTCTTTTTTTTCCACACCCTCTCCAGCATTTATTATTTGTAGACTTTTTGATGATGGCCATTCTGACTGGTGTGAGGTGATCGTTCATTGTGGTTTTGATTTGCATTTCTCTAATAAGTAGCAAAGTTGAACATTGTTTCTTGTGTTGGCCATCTGTATGTCTTCTTTGGAGAAAGGCCATATTTAAGTCTTCTGCCCATTTTTTTGATTGGGTTGTTTGTTTTTGTTATTGAGCTGTATAAGCTGTTCATATATTTTGGAAATTAAGCCTTTGTCAGTTGCCTCTTTTGCACATATTTTTTCCCAGTCCTTAGGTTGTCTTTTGTTAATTGTTTCCTTTGCTATGCAAAAGCTTATAAGTCTGATTCGGTCTCGTTTATTTTTGCTTTTATTTCTATTACCTTGGGAGACTGAACTAAGAAAACCTTGCTATGATTTATGTCAGAGAATGTTTTGCCTGTGTTTTCTTCTAGGAGTTTTACGGTATCATGTCCTCTGTTTAAATCTTCAAGTCATTCTGAATTTATTTTTGTGTATGGTGTGAGGGAGTGTTCTAACGTCGTTGTGGCGAGCAGCGATTTCTCATTTTATTTCCTATCAGTTATCAACAGGTCTAAACAACTCTTAGTTGTGCTGCCAGGACTGAGAAAAGATGAGAAAGAGGGAGGGGGAAAAAGACAGATTGACAAAGTGTGAGATAAAGAAGGAAGGAGATAAAGAAGGCAGATAGCAGAGTGGGAAGGTGATGCAGGCTGCTAATCATTCGAGGGCTGTCAGTGTCCTGCAGTAGTTTATACGTTGAATGTTACCTGTTACCTGTCTGCAGGCCCCCAAAGAAGATGTGGGTGTGGGCCGTGTGTCTGGTCAGTGGCACTTCTCTCTAAGTTTGATGATCGAAGGATGGGAAAGTTGTCAGCGATGAGGGCAACAGAGAGCTCGAGATTGCTGAGTCTTAAGTCTGTCTCTTAAGTGACTTGAATAGTCTCACAGGAAATTGTCTAGAGTAAGACAGCGAGACACCCTGATGACCTCCATTTCAGACATGGCTCTTCTCTGGATATGATAATCAAACTCTTGTCTGTCCTGTTTTGTTTGATTTTCTGCAGCATGGCTGATGGCTCACGATTCCATTTCTAGAAGAGGCAGCCAACAGTATGGAAGGGACCTGTGATATACAGCTTTGCTCAGCCACATGCTATGTAATCTGGGGCACGTCACTTCCTCTCTTGGTCTCGATTTCCTCATCTCCAAAGCACAAAGGAGAGGCTAAAATGATACCCAGGAGTGCTGTCACTCTAGGAGTCGCTAATTCTGTGGATTTTTCTGAGATGCTTTTCTTTTTGAAGGAATTATTTTCATCATCAATCCTTTTTGGCAATTCTTTGCATTTTTTGCTCTCACTTATCCTCAAAAACTTTATGAGTTAGACTAGTAGGCTGCCTTTTCCAGTCTTAGCGAGACACCCCGACTGCAGCAAATAAAAGCAACATTCTAGGTGGAGTCCAGGCTTCTTGGTACACACTTACACTCAAAAGGTTGATGTGGAAATGAACTCACCTTCCATGATGCGATGATTTGATTTCCTTTGGGGTAAGGGGAAAGAAACTTGGAAAAAGTGTGTGGGTTAAGGACAAGTAGACATGATTCCCTGTGTCCTTTCTCCAGGAAAGGAATCAGATGCTGCTCGAGTTTTTCCATTCATGGCTCCGGTGTCTCCAGAGGTGCTGGGTAAAGCCTCATGTTTTGGCAGCCTCTTTTCTGCAGGTGGAAACAAATTCATTGGCAGCTGCACACCTAGAGGGAGAAAGGCTTCGACACCAGTTTGGAGCTCCTTTGCAGGGGGAGTTACTGCTGAAGATGAGGACAGCTTATTTCCATCTTACAGATGTGCAGTTTGTTAAATGCGCTTGGCCCTGCCCCATGAAATTAGCCTTCCACTCTCGGTAGCTTGTTGAAAGAATTGCACGGGCTCTGCTTCATTGCTCCTTGGCGGGCAGTTTAGTAGAGCACTTTGGTAGCAAATGTCAAGCCAGAGTACTGAGGTTTAGAATGACGGCCTGCTTGAAGCTCCTTGGCTTCTGTGGACTGATGCTTTTATTTATTTATTTATTCTGAAATTTCTTTCTTTCTTTCTTTTTTCTTTTTTTTTACTGTGGTCTGTCCCTTGTAGTGACAGAACCGAGAGCAACTCTGGATCAGACAGTTTACTGCTTATTTAGTTGTAGTTTATGATTCTCTTTTTGTCGGTTCCTAGGTCTCCTGTGATTTTTCTTGCATATCTGGGTTACTTCCTCTTTAACTAAACTCAGTAAGGGGTTTACAGACTCATATTTGGGAAGGTGACTGTTTTGGCTGCAGAGATTCTGAAGTCAAAGTAGCCTTTGTACCCATGGTACTTTGGGGCTGTGTGGTCCATTTAATGAGGTTCATGAATGCTGTATAGTATCACTCTGTGTGTGTGTGTGTGTGTGTGTGTGTGTGTGTGTGTTTAGTATCACTGTTAATCAGTGGTCCTAGTACACCGCCCCCCCCCCCCCCCCACTTCTTTTGACTTAAGATATCAGAAAGGGAGTCAGTATAACCATGTTTCATTTCAAAGACATAACCAGGCATTCTCTTTGATTTCTGTTCCCTTTGAGAAACACTCAGAACATTTTTGGGAACCATGAAGAGTGGGCAGGTTTCAAAGGTGTCAAAACTGCTAAGTCAAAATACATTCAATGGTTGATCTATACAGCAAGGTTCTAGATGGGCTGCTTCAGGAGTAACAGAACTTATTGGAGCATTTGTTTTAATAGCTTTGGCTTTTTGTAGGATGTTGTTCTTTGCTGGAGTAAGGGAGAAGAAGAGGTTGGGAAGTGTCCTTTCTACCTTCACTGTGCCTTGGTTTTTAGTATTGAGCTGCAAGGATGGAATGTGAATGAGCTAAACAAATTTTGAAAAAACATCATTTATTTATTCAACAAATATTTATTGACATGACTTCTTAGTGTCAGGAGTTGGAGATATAGTAGTGAACTTTTCTAGGTCATATATTGTATTAAAGAAAGAGGGGAAACAAACAAGTGTGTTTCTGGTGATAAGTAGTATGCAAAAATAGGGAGAGGAAAAGAGACAAAAGAAAGGAGAAAAAAGGAAACTTCCTTCCCTTGCTGCTTTGGATTTATAAGCTAGATATTATCATTTTTACCACAGGTTTATGAGGTGGTTGCTATTAAATGGGAGTCATGTGTATGAAATATTTGTTATGGTATTTGTTGTTGTTAAGTATTATCTATTACATGGTATTCTGACTTTTTACAAAGTCACAAAAAAGACTCCAACCCACCAAACCCTTTATTGCTTCTGTGGTATTTGTAGGCATAGAAACTATTCCTTTGGGGATGGGAATGCTATGTAAATGTAAAATTGTTTTACTTCCCCTGCAGTTCTGATCACTAGAAAGTGTTCCTCTGAAATAAAAGCAGTTTGCTTAGGGATAGATTTGAACCAATGATGGAACTTGAAATGATGCCAGGCACCCCATTCTCTCACATTGAATGATGAGGCAGAGGGGAAGGTTGGTGGAGGAGGAGGCAAAGGAATGCACTGGTTTTGCATGAGCCAGATCTGGAAGTAAGCCAGACTCCATCTAAAAGGGTAGAGTCCGCCTCTGTTGTTAATCACCATATACCAGCCCAGAGCCACTGAATCAACACCTCTGGGATTGGTGTGCTAAACAGCAGTGAAGAGGCAAGGCTGAGAGTGTGCTCAGTAAGAAGATACCTTCATATTTTTAAACAAAGTTACTTCGGAATCATGGAAAATATTCATGGCAAGAATGAACTCTTAAAAGCATATTACTCCTAATTAGGTCTGGTTTTCCTGGAGACCTTGGTAATATCCTATTGTAAGCTGTGATTTTATAAATTTTGAGAGTTCCTTTAGGTTAAAAGGATATTGTTTAGTGACTTTTACGGAATGATTGAAGACAGGAGGAGAAGGGGGCAACAGATTGGATGGCATCACTGACTCAATGGACATGAGTTTGAGCAAACTCCAGGAGACAGTGAAGGACAGGGAAGCCTCGGGGGCTGCTGTCCATGTGGTTGGAAAGAGTTGGACATGGCTTAGTGACTGAACAACAGCAACAAAGCTGTGTTTTTATAAAATTTGAGGGTTCCTTTAGGTTAAAAGGATATTGTTTAGTGACTTTTTATGTGTATGTCTAAATATGCATATGTATGATTAAGTAAGTATGTATTTTTTTCCAGTCTCTTTCTATGAAGGTTTAAAATTATCTTTAAAGAAAAAAATAAAACTATCTTTAAAGAAAACAGTTAGAGACATCAGAAATCAAATGGGAGATAATTTACCAAGAACCAGAGATGATATCTTATTGAATATTTCAGTTTTTTGGGGCACCATCCTTTATTCTCCCTGCTTACCCTTCTATTTCCCCAGGCTGGATGAAGTACCATTTCTATGAGCTCTCAGATTATCCTATGTATATCTCAGTCACAGAAATGGTCCCTTCTTAATTCAGTATCTGCCCATGGCTTTCTGAAAAGCTGACTGTACCCTTGAGCTCTGAATAATCAAGACTTTGCATGGTCCTTGACATGTAGTAAGGGCTCCATGTATGTTTACTGAATAGATGAATGAATAAATGAGTTATTAAGATTTATATCTGGTTTGAACTTCTTGGTAAGCAAAGCAAAAAGAAAAATATATTGACTACACAGTTCTCATAGGCATATAAAACAGCATTATTTTTACAGTATATTTTTTCTTGGTGCTAAGTTCCTGAAAGCATCTGATGAAACATGATATAAAGATAAGATAGTAAGTTTTAAGAAGTGTTTTCAATATTTCATCAGCTACTTGTGCCCTGGACTATATGAAAAAATTACTTTGGTAGAGCCTGACAACTGGAGGCCAACTGCAGCGCCTGGAGAACCTGGGTCTTCATTAGCCTTCTAGCAGATTAGCTGCTAGACCATCACTTTCCCAGATGGCAGGGGGTCCATGAGATAGCTTATTTTATGCCACTGGACTTTATTTTCATGATTGGAATTATTTAACAGATACTCTATTGAAAGATTTTATTGTGCTCACAGTCTCAGGCATTAAGTGGAGTGTGTGAATTAAGGGAAAACATCTGATAGAAAGCAAATGGTGAGGATGCTGCAGTCAGTTTAGGTCTTCAGCATGCCTGCGGGTTTTTCAAATTCTGTAAAAAACAAAAATTTTCTTTTTGCCCTTGCTGACATGTAGGCTTTATGAGAAAAGGATTATTTTTTGGAAACAAAAGTGACTATCAGAATACAGGTGAGAATAAGCTAATAGATATCTGCTTAATTTAAAAATATTTTTAAACCCACTTCCTTTATGAAGAAGGAATAGTGCTAAGAAGTACAAAGATATAGTTGCTGAAGGAAAGGTTTTTTTTTTTTTTTTTCTGTGATGTATGAGCTGAGACAGGAAAGAGAGCGAGGACAATTAAAAATTCTTTGATTCAACAACATAATTATTATTTGAATGTTTTTAAAGAATGTATTTTCTTTTAAGTTGGATAATCAATTACTGGAGAAAGGCGTTGAGTGGTTAAGGGTTTTGAATCTCGAGACAGTCTGAAAAGAAAGGACAGGAAAAAGAAATTTACTGAGTATCTACTTTTTTCCCAGGCAGCTCTAAAGAGTTTTTAGACTTTTTTTTCTTTTTGTCTAAACTCTTGAGGTAATTCTGTGAGTCTGGAATGTAGACGTTAAATAAATTGAGTTTGTACAGTTAGTGTATACATCAAAGCCAGGACTGAAAGCCAGTTAAGTGTGTTCTAAAGTTCAAGCTGGTGTTAATTTTTTATATTAAACCTGTTCCAATGGCTTCCTATTTGCATGGAAGGGACTCACCGGGGCTTCAGAGCTTTACAAAGGTTTCATTCAAGAGCGCATCTGGCATTACCTGTATTGCAGAAATGTCATACAGATACATGCATGTCTATACTTCAAGAATGTGTAGAATGTATTTGAAACCTTTATGTATAGAATATAAACTCAACAAGACCAGAGATTTTTTGGTATATTTTTTGTGAGGTAACAAATTGCCTAGAACCCCATCAGTATAGCAGATGCTCAGTAAGTATTTGTGCATGCCAAGAATGAAAGAATCGTGGTTCTTTGAACAAGCCTTGCTTTATTTCTATTAATAGAAATTTACCTGTCTCTGTTTTTCTTTTTATAAACAACACTTACACAGGCTACAAATACGTTCTTATACGTACTTCTTTGCACTTCATAAAGAAATAGAAAAATATTATATTTTTTCATTGTAATAGAGTCTTGGAACTGCTGGATGAAAGGAATAGATAGTTTAGATTTTGATATGAGGGCAATTTGACACAACGTATCAATGATATTATCTCTAATAGCATGTAAGCTTATTATTTGTTTCACCTCAACCTGGCTGACAGGAGGAGTTTTCAGCCTTTTCCCTCTTAAATTTAAGAGGGAAATCTCATTAAATTTCTAAGTTTGGTAGGCTTACTGCTCTCTCACAGTTTCTATTTATCTTTTTTAGAAGCTGGGACAATACAGTGTGACTTCTTCTGTGTTGAGAGAGTATGTATGACAATACTACTCAATGAAATTATTTTTTTAAACCCAAATTATATTCTTTTTCCTACTCTCTGCATTCCTGTTTGAATATATGGACTCTGTCTTGTCATTGGTGACCATGTGCCTAAAGAGAAAAAAAAAAAGTCTAGAATTGGTTGTATCTCATTAGCAAGTGCAATTGGATCACTTGGTGAGAAACCATGGATACATTTCTAAACCAGATTGACTGCTTGTGGGCGTGATCTGACCTTGGGAAAGTGGGGTCTCTTGTTCTGGCCCAGCCAGCAATGCAAATGCCTGAGAGCCCATAGGATGTTCCTGTTGGCTGTTAAGGAGGCAGAGAAACAGCTACTGTCTGACCTTGATTGTTATCCCATAAGCCGGTGTGGGTGGGCTACAAATATGTTCTTATATGTATTTGTGCAACCAACAGATCTTTCTGTTACCAACCAGGATTCTTGGCTTCCTGGATCAATAGAAATTGATCAGAAGCCAGGCAGGAAATTCAGGCTAGGCCTTATGGGGGCCCTGCTGCAGCAGAGGGGAAGGAGAACAAACAGCGGGTTCCCTGGCCTGCTCACTCCCCCAGAGGGCTGAGCTGATTCCTTACAAGGGGCGAGGTGGGGAGTGTGTCCAGCGGTGGGGTCAGAGGGTTGGCATAGGTGGTGTGCCCACCCCTTTGGTGGTGGTGTGTGCAGGGGGCATGTGCAAGTACTCTGTTTTTGCTCCTGGCTCCTCAGGAGTGGCAGTTTTATATCTTGTTGTCCACAATTTGCCCATGCATACATTTATTTTTAGTCTCTTGCAGTTTCTCTGTATTTTGTTGCTGGAGGAGATGTTTGTGCAGGTGCAAGCACCACAGCAAAGGGCCCCAGGTCTCATCTCCACCCAGCAAGGAACATAGAGGGCACTGGCTTGTTGCTGGCCTCTGCTTTGCATGGGTTTGAAGCAGAGGACTTTAAAGAACTCAGAAGCATGTGCTCAACATTCTCCAAAACAATGCTTGCAGTCTGGATCTTCTGACGGGGTTAGTATTCTGTCTTATTCACACAAGAAAACTTTGTAAACAAGTATAGAGTTGACCCTTGAACAAGCTAGGTTTGAGTTGCATGGCTCCACTTGTAGGGGAAATTTTTCAATAGTAAGTAACACAATACTACATGATCTCTTGTTGGTTGAATCCACAGTTGGTTGAATCTGTGGCTGTGGAATCACAGACACAGAGGACCAACCCTAAGTTACGTGCAGATTTTGACTGCACAGAGGGTTGTCACCCCTACCCCCTTTCTCCTCCTCCTCTTTTTACTGGGTATTTTCTTTTTTATTTTAAATTCTTATTTATTTAATTTTGGCTGTACTGGGTCTTTGTTGCTAAACTTGGACTTTTCTCTAGTTGTGACGAGCCGGGCTGCTCTCTAGTTGGAGTACATGGAGGTATCATTGCGGTGGCTTCTCTACAGATCACTGGCTCTAGGAGTGGGAGTTTTGGTAGTTGTGGCTTGTGGGCCCTGGAGTGTGTAGGCTTCAGTATTTATGGCACACAGGCTTAGTTGTCCTGTGACATGAGGGATCTTCCCAGACCAGGGATCGAATCTGTGTCTCCTGCATTGGCAGGCAAATTCTTAACCCCTGGACCACCAGGGAAGTCCTCCTTTTTCCTGTCTTTGCTTAGGCTACTAGGAAGTTCAGAACCATAGGTAAATTCTAATAACTCTTTCATCACGATTTCAGTAGAAACATGCATGGAGCTCCTATTCCATGTCAAGTACCGTGAAAGTGCCTATGGGTTCAGGTTGCGGCTCATGAAGGAATAGTTTCTTGCCTTCTCGAGCCCCTTGTTTTGGATGCTTGCCCTGGAAGAGGAGAGCCCAGCTTTTCCCATGGAACATAACCGTCTCCATTAAACTTATTAGCACTAGAAAGGAGGTGGCTCATTTTCCTCTCAGGTGGAGACAAAGGCTGCTCTTGTCCCGGGTGAAGGGCCTTTGGTGACTTGATTAGTGCACAGGCTGGCCTCTGCTGATTTTCAGATGGAGACCATCAGATATCATCTGCCGCCTCATTAGGCTGCCACTGGTCCTGCCCCCTCTTGTAATAATGTCACCGGAGCACTTAATAATCTTGGTAAGTGCTATAAGCGTGCACTGCAGAGGTAACCCAGGGTCAGCAGCGACAGATGCTCAAAAAAGCACTTGTTTTCTCATCGCAGGCGCTGGTTAAAATATAGCAAGGCAAGATGTATAATAATCACACAGATTTAAATATTGAAGGAGCAGTACTGTGGCCATATAGCTGTCTTTATGTCTGATTCAAACTTGCAGGTTTTCAAGATTGAGGGGACCATGAAAAATTGGCTGATTGCCATGGACTTACAGAAGAGTTCATTTGTTTCAGAGGAGAGAAGGCAGAGAAGGGCCCTTAAGTGTTGAAAGATATATAAGATGGGCAATATTTATGAACTCTTCTTTTCCAGTGAGAATGGGAGAAATAAGTCTTACATTGATTCAAGGAGTTATTAGATTAGACTGTAAGAAGAACTTGCTGGCTAAAGATTGGAAAAGCCCATGGGTGGGGAGTGGACTAGGCTCCTGCCTTTTTTTATATGTTTGCACATATGTGTGTATGGTCTTCCCTGGTGGCTCAGTGATAAAGAATCTGCCTGCCAATGCAGGAGATGCAGGTTCGATCAATGGGTCGGGAAGATCCTCTGGAGGAGGGCATGAAACTCTCTCCAGTATTCTTGCCTGGAAAACCTCATGGACAGAGGAGCCTGGCAGGCTGCAGTCCATGGGGTTGCAAAAAATGTAGACATGACTTAGCAACTAAATGACGATAATGTGTGTATATATGTCTGTGTATGTGTACTGCTTTTTAGAGTAGACAGTTATTTTCTTTATTGCAATTGGATTCCAGAAACTGTTTGTTGGGCTGTGCACTAATTGACAAATGTATATCTTACCTGCCCTCAGAGAACCAGGGGATGTGGCCGGATTTGGACAGGTCATTCTATATTTTGTGGGTTACAAGGATGCAGTGGGAAGGGCTGGGAACAATGGAGCATTTGTCTTGGTGCCACACAGCTGACACCGTCTTCTCTCTGTGGGTCAGAGCTGGAAGACTAGAGCCATAGGTGAGCTTGCGACTCAGTACTTCCCAGGATGTGGTTGTTGTTTAGTCGCTAAGTTGTGTCTGACTCTTTGTGACCCCATGGACTCTTTCTGACTCCAGGCTTCCCTGTCCTTTCCTATCACTCAGGGCTCCCTTAACCAAAAAGGGGGCAATGCCTTCAAAACAGAAGAGTCTGGAAATGGCAAAGTGGAGAGACTACTTTCTGTCCCCATGATTCTCTGACACAGGTTAGCACCATTTCCCTGGTGAATGAAGCTGGGGGAAGGTAAGTGTGAGGAGTCCACTAGAGAGCTGAATTTGATGGGAGTCCAGGGTGTCCTGTGGAGAGGCAGCTGGATGCTTGATCTTCAGGGACTTCATTAGACCTCATACACTTGCATCCTCCCAGATGAAATAACTTCATCGAAGTTATCCTGCTTTTAGAATACTTCTGTAGCTTTGGGGTTTTATTCCTCATACTGTTTGAAAAGATTTCCCCTAACTTTTACAATTGGATGGCCAGGAAAATAAATGATTCTGAACCTGTAACATATTAGCTTGGTGAATTTAAACAAAACCCATCACCAAGGCTACAAGTTCTTTTTCCCTTCTTGAGTCTGTTCTTTCTCCAGAGAGAACTGCTTTCCATTTGCCCTCTCTTTGAACACTGTCTAGGTTAAAAGACTAGAAAAAGCTTCAGTCTTAAAAAATAAACTTACGATAGATGGGGTTTGGCCAGAAGATGAAGAAAACTATGCTACAGATTTCCTGAAAATTTAATTTATGTCACGTACATTTATTTAGTGCTTACTGTATACTTTTAGGGAGTGGTGAATAGCAGGAAACCTTGCCATCAATGCTAGAAGGGGCTTACCTTCTAGCATGGGAAGTAAACAAATACTCATGTTAGGTAGTGATAAGTGATGGGAAAAGTAATAAGGGTAAGAAGACCTCAGCAAATCCATGGAGTAAGTCATGTGACTGCCTAGGGATGTGTTGCTGGAGTTGGTGGAAGTTGGGAGGGGGACCATCCCAGGAACCAAGAATAGCACCTGCCTTGAGGAAGGGCTGGAATTTCCCTGGTGTGTCCTTTGGGAGTAGGGAGGGAAGAGAGATCAGAAGGTAGCCAGAATTTCTTAAGCTGGTTTGCCATGAAAGGAAGTAGTCTGTCATTTGTTTGCACTGCTTTTGCCCTGTAGTTTTTGACTAAACACTTTCACGTGTACCAGTCAGGTAATGAACCTCTTGAAAACCTTGTTGAACGTGTTTACTGGTTTAATTGCACAGACATGTTAGACCTGATAGTTCATCATTAAAGGAATTCAAAGGGAATGTGCAAAAGAATTTGGAATATCTGCAGTTTATTAGGCTTCTCACTAGAGACTTCATTTTATTTAGATGCTGTATTTTAAATGAACGAATAAAGTGACTAGAGGCTTTTTGCCTGTTTATTATTTGAATAGTAATTCATAGAACATGGTAAAATGCAGATAATTTCTTTTAGTTAAAATAAGTCTTCCCTGTCTCACAGTGCTTACAGAAGCAACCACTGCTAGCAGATTCTGTTAGCACAGTATTTTTCAAGAATGAAAATAAAGACCCTTTTCCTTATAAATAATAAATAATCATGGCTATATACATTGTTTCACACCTTAAACATTTTAGAGCTCTTCAGTATCATAAACATGGCACTATCTCATTCTTGTTACTATTCAGTTACCTGAGAAGACCACAGTTTAATCCTTCCCACATTGATGGACATTAAAGTTTTTGTATCTTTTGCTATGACAGTCATTACTGTAATGAAAGTCCTTGTACACTCTTCTCTTGCACATGTGTAAGTGTATTTGTATAAAAAATTCCAGGAATGGATTGGTGGGCAAGAAGGAAATGTGTATTTTAACTTTTGATAGATATTGCCAAATTATGAAAACTAATACTCCCACCTTGGCCAGGAGTCCATGTTTTCTTACATGCAAAACAACACTGTGTGTTACGCTTCTTTTGTGTTTGCAATCTAGGCAAAAAATGCCATTTATTGTAGTTTTCTTTTTTTTAATTTCTCTTAGAACAAAGTTGAATTCAGAGATGAACAGTATTGCATTTTGGTCAAAGAAGGATTGTCTGTGTGACCATGATTCTTTGAAATATGTGGGGACTTCTTGGAAATCTAGTACCTGGTTAATTTTATAAATTGTCCTATGTGCTAAACTAAGAAAAAAGAATGTGAAATCTCTTTGTTGGGAGCGGGGTTTTGAACGTAGTTTTGGATTTGTCTTGATGGTTAAATTGTTCACATTTTCTGTCACCCTACTGGTGTTTTTCTCATCTGTTCTCCAATCACTTCTTTTAGAAGAGAATATGTCCTACTCAGTTTTTCCAATTGTCGTTATAGTCAGCTTTCCCTTGACATTTTTGTAGATGATTGTTGTTTAGGAACATTGCAGTTATTTCTTTCTGGTGCATTGCGTGCATGAATTGCTCCTTTTTTATCTCTGTTATTAATATTGCTACACCAGCTTCTTCTCTTTTTAGGTGGTGTCTGGCATGTCTTTCATTTTCTGTGTTCTTTCTACATTCCTATCATTTTGTCCTGTCCTAGAAATGTCATTTGAAAACTGCATAGATGAATCAGATTTGTAAACCCATTCAGCACTTTGTATTCTAATAAATGAATTTCATATGTTTGTACTTTTTGAATTACTGGTGTATTTGAATTTATTTCTGCTATGTTATTCTGCATTATGTAAAAACTTTTTTCTATTAGGAATAGCTCCTGTATTCTGTTGAATTAGTCAGATTTTCTGTTATTCTTTTTTCCTCCCTCCCTAATCAGAAGCTGAGTTAATTTTCTAAGGCTGCTGGAACAAAGTGTCACCTTCTGAGTGGCTCAAAACCACAGAAATTTATTCTCACAGCTCTGGAGGCTAGGAGTCTGAAATCAAGATGCTTCAGGGCCGTGATCCTTGGAAACCTGTAGGGGAATCCTTCCTTGCATTGTCCCAGTGTCTGGTAGTTGCTGACAATGTATTTAGTATTTCTTGGTTGGCACCTGCATCACTCCAAACCCTGGCATCCTGATCACATGATCTCCCAAGGGTCTCTGCAGGGTTTCTGCTCTTATCTTTATTATTTCCTTGTGTCTGCTTGCTTTGGGTTTATATTGCTCTACTTTTTCTAGTTCTTGGTATGAGAGCTAGAGTATTGCTTTGAGATATCACATTTTTAATATTTTCGTTTAGTGCTATACATTCTCCTCTCAGCACTACTTTAACTGTGTTCGACTTATTTTGACCTATTGTATTTTCATTTTCATTCAGTTTAACAAACTTTAAAATTCCCTTTAAGACTGACACATTTAGAAGTGTCATTTGGAGTTTTACCTGTTACCCTTCTGTTACTGATGTCTGGTTTGATTCATTGTGGTTGGAAAATACGCTCTGGCTGATACAGATTCTTATAAATTTGTGGAGGTGTGTTTCATGATCCATGTTGCCTCTTTTGGACAGAGTTCCATGGGCATTTGGAAAGAATGTGTTTCTGCTGTTTCGGGGCGGAATGTTGTATAAATGTCTATTACTTTCTGTTGGTTGCTGGTATTTTTGTCATATTTTTCTATATCCTTGCTGATATTCTGCCTAGTTGTTCTATTAATTGTTGAGAGAAGGCAATGGATTTTTTAAAGTCTTCCTCCTCAGAATGCATTCTTCCTCTCTGAAGACCAAAATATTTTCTGAGTTCATAAGAAGCATTAATTACTGATTGATCCATCAATAGACCATGGTGGTTATGTGTCTCCACTGTCCCCTCCTTATATCTTTAACTTTTTAAAAAAATAAATGTATTTTATTTAAGTTTTAAATTTAAATTTTTATTGAAATATAGTTGACTTATAATATGGTATCAGTTTCAGGTGTACTGCAAAGTGATTCAATTATCTATATGTTATTTTATATATAAATAATATTTTACACTGTATGTTATTACAAAATATTAAATATAGTTCCCTGTGCTATACAGTAAATCCTTGTGTATCTATTTTATGTATGGTAGTTTTATATGTTAATCCCATTACTTCTATTTTATTCTTCTCTCCCTCCCTTTCTTCTTTGGTAACCATAAATTTTTCTGTGTATGTCAGTCTGTTTCTATTTTCTATATATATTCATATTTTAGATTCCACATAAAAATGACCATATAATATTTGTCTTTTTCTGAATTCACTAAGTATAATATTCTCTAGGTCCATCCATATTGCTGCAAATGGCAACATTTCATTCTTCTTTTCATGGCTGAGTAATAATCTGTTGTGTGTGTGTGTGTGTGTGTGTGTGTGTGTACCAGACCTTCTTAGGCCAGTTCTCTGTTGATGGACACATGGGCTGCTTCCATGTCTCGGCTATTGTAAATAATGTTATGAACATTGAGGTGCATGTTTCTTTCCAAGCTAGAGTTTCCATGTTTTTTGGATATATGCCCAGGATTGGGATTGCTGGATCATTTGGTAACTCTGTTGATTAAGGAACCTCCATACTCTTCTCTGTTGTGGCTGCACCAGTTCACAACCCCACAAACAGTATAAGAGGGAACGTTCTCTTTTCTCCACACCATCTCTAGCATTTGTTATTTGTTGACTTTTTAATGATGGCCTTTCTTTGAGCCTTCTATAGAAATGTCTATTGAGATTGTCTGCCTATTTATGAAAAGATTTTTCATTTATTTGATATTGAATTGTATGAACTGTTTGTATATTTTGGATATTAATCCCTTGTCAGTTTTCAAATATTTTCTCCCATTCTGTACCCACTTCTGGGCATACACACCGAGGAAACCAGATCTGAAAGAGACATGTGCACCCCAATTTTCATCGCAGGTTGTCTGTTTTGTTGATGGTTTTCTTTGCTATGCAAAAGCTTTTAAGTTTAATTAGGTCCCATTTGTTTACTTTTGCTTTCACTTTTTTTGACTTGGGAGATTGACCTAAGAAAACATTGATATGTTTCATGTCAAAATGTTTTGGTTATGTTCTCTTCTAGTAGTTTTATGGTGTCATGTCTTATATTTAGATCTCTAAAGCATTTTGAGTTTATTTTTGTGTATGGTGTGAGAGAGTATTCTAATTTCATTGGTTTACATGTAATTGTCTAGCTTTCTCAACACCTGTTGAAGAGATTTTTTCTTCATTGTATATTCTTGCCTCCTTTGTCATATTTTAATTGACCTAAGTGCATGGGTTTCTCTCTGGGCTTTCTGTCCTGTATTTTTTTGTGTCCGTACCACACTGTTTTGATTACTATATGTATGTAGTACAGTCTGAAGTCAGGGAGCATGGTTCTTGCAGCTCTGTTCTTCTTTCTCAAGATTGCTTTGGCTATTTGGAGTCTTTTGTGTTTCCATACAAATTTAAAATTCCTTTGTTTCAGTTCTGTGAAAAATGCCATTGGTAAATTGATAGGGATTAAACCTGTGTAGACTACCTTGGGTAGTATTATTAATTTAGCAATATCGGGTCTTCCAGTCCAAGAACATGGTATATATTTCCATCTCTGTAATCTTCAATTTTCTTTTATCAGTGTCTTATAGTTTTCAGAGTACAGGTCTTTTGACTCCTTAGGAAGGCTTTTCCTAGATCTTTTATTCTTTTTGCTGCATTGGTAAATGGAGTTGCTTCCTTAATTTCTCTTTTTGATATTTTATTATTTATTGTTAGTAAATAGAACTGCAACAGATTTCTGTATATTAATTTTGTATCCTGTAAGTTTACTGAATTCACTCATGAGCTCCAGTAGTTTTCTGTTTTTGACTTCAGGATTTTCTATGTATAATATCATGTCATCTGCAAAAAGCAACAGATTTACTTCTTTTCAATAGACACCTTTTATATCTTTTTTCCCCTCTGGTTGCTGTGGCTGTTTTCCAAAACTGTGTTGAATAAAAGTGGTATGAGTGGGCCTCTTTGTTTTGTTCCTGATCTTACAAGGAATGCTTTCAGCTTTTCACCATTGAGTATGACATTAGCTGTGGGTTTGTCATATATGGCCTTTATTATGTTGAGGTAGTTTCCCTCTATGCCCATTTTCTGAAATTTTTTTTTACTATTATAAATGGATGTTGAATTTTGTCAGAAGCATTCTCTGCACTTATTGAGGTGATCATATGGTTTTTATTCTTCTATTTGTTAATGTGGTGTATCACATTGATTTACAGATACTGAAAAATCCTTGCATTCTTGGCATAAATCCCACTTGATTATTGTGGAGGATCCTTTTAATGTATTGTTGGATTCAGTTTGGCAGGATTCTGTTGAGAATTTTTGCATCTATGTTCATCCTTGATATTGGCCTGTAATGTACTTTTTCTGTGGTATCATGGTGTGGTTTTGGTATCAAAGTGTTGGTGGCCTCATAGAATGAGTTCAAAAGTGTTCATTCCTCTGCAGATTTTTGGAATAGTTTTAGATGGGTAGATATTAATTATTCTCTAAATGTTTGGTAGAATATACTTGTGAAGCTGTCTAGTTCTTGATTTTTGTTTGTTGGGAGTTTAAAAAATTAGTAGTTCAATTTCCATCCTTGATCTGTTCATATTTTCTATTTCTTCCTGATTCAATTTTGGGATACCCTACCTTTCTAAGAATTTTTCCATTTCTTCTAGGTTGTCCATTTTATTAGCATATAATTGCTTGTAGAAGTCTGTTATGATCCTTTGTATTTCTGTGTTGTCAGTTGTAACATTTTTCATTTCTGATTTTATTAAATTTTGCCCTCTCCCTTTTTTTTCTTCATGAGTCTGGATAAAGATTTATCAGTTTTGTTTCTCTCTTCAAAGTATCAGCTTTTAGTTTCATTGATCTTTTCCATTGTTTTTTTGACTAGTTCATAGATTTTTGTTCTGATCTGTATGGTTTCTTTCGTTTTATTGAGTTTGGGTTCTGTTGATTCTTATTTTTCTAGTTGCTTTAGAAGTAAAGTTAGGTTATTTGAGATTTTTCTTGTTTCCTGAGGTAAATTTATATCACTATAAACTTCCCTCTTAGAACTAGCTTTTGCTTTGTCCCATATGGTTAGATCAATGTGTTTTTGTTTTCATTTGTCTGTAGGTATTTTTTTATTTCTTCTTTAATTTTGTCAGTGAACCATTGGTTGTTAAGGAGCATATTATTTATGTCTTATTTTTCCATCTCCTTATTTAGTCCTTCGTCTGGAACATATTCTTCTGCTGCCTCATTTTGTCTGAGTTGCTATTTGTATTTTTATGTGTATGACAGGCTAGTTACGTTCCTCAATCTTGGAGAAGTGGCTTTCTGTAGGAGACATCCTATAGATCTAACAGTGCACTCCCCTCTCATCACTCAAGCTATATGCTCTAGGGTTTCCCTTAAGAGGGCTGCATGAGGCCTTCTGTCGTGGCAGACTGACTACGTGGGCAGTGTGTGGTCGGTTTGGTTGGCCCCTAGCCTGATTGGTTTCCAAGCCCTGCCTGTGTGGATGAGGCTGGTTGCTGTTTAGTGGGATTTGGTTATAAGGTAGTGGGTGCAGAACCCTAGGGGGTCCTAGGGCTAGTGCTGACTCGCTAGTGGATGGAGCCAGCATTTGGAAGACTCTGGGGCGTTGCCCACCCAACTGGCAGGTGAAGCCAGATCCTGGGATTAGTGTCAGTCAACCAGCAACCGAGCTGGTTTCTGGAGTCTGGCTGCAGGCCTCAGGGGTTCTGGAGCTCATTGGTGCTGGGATTCTGGTTTCTGATGCAGTTGGACATGGGGTCCCGGGTGCCTTGAAAATTGTGTTGACCTAGGCAGGGCCAGGGCCCAGGTGGCCCAGGATAGGGTCTGGTCTGTGTTGGTGGACTGGGCCCACAGGCTGTAGGGATCATAGTTTTTTTGTTTCTGGTGTATGCCCTGTGGTCAGTGAGGTGGTCTAGAGACTTGTGCAGGCCTCCTGGTGGGAGGCGCCTGCCCACTTCTGGGCAGAACTGAGACTTGGCCCTCTAGTGAGCCAGACTGTGTCTAGGGGTGTGTCCAGAGGCGGGAGTGGGCTCAGGAAATCTTTATGCAGCCTTTTGATGGTTGGAGCTTTGTCTCCCACCTCTTCTTTCTAAGACCAGCAGTTAGGTCTGGCCCAGGCTCCTATCAGAGTACCGTTTTTGCGCTGGGTCCCGGTGCACATGAGATTTTGTGTGTACCCTTTAGAAGTGAGTCTATTCCCCTCAGTCCTGTGGGGCTTCCACAATTAAGCCCCATTGACCTTAAAAAGCAAATGCTCTGGGGGCTTGTCTTCTTGGTGCTGGAACCCAGGTTGGGGAGCCTGGTGTAGGGCTCAGAACTCTCCTCCTATGGGAGAAACCTCTACAATTTGATTATTCTCATTTGCTGGCTCCTCACCTGGGTGGTTTGGGAGTCAACTATATAGTGATTCTGCTCATCCTTCCCAACTCATTGCGGTTCCTTCTTTATATATTTAGTTGTGAATCTTTTCTGGAATGTTCCAGTCTCTTTCATCAGTGGTTGTTCTGCATCTACTGTGACTTTTGTGTGCTTGTGCAAGGAGGTAAGCACAGGGTCTTTTTATTCTGCCATTTTGGCTGCTCTCCCACCTTCTGTGTGATTTCATCTGCTCCTCATTGCTTCTAAATTGGTTTTTATCTCAGCAATTGAATTGCCTTCTGCATCTTTATATGTTCTAGTTTCTTTTTACTGTGATCTGCATTTCTATCGATAATCTTTCTTAATACCTTTAGCATTTTTATTACCTCCTATTTGAACTCAGTCTAATAAACTTGAGATTTGTTTCATTATTTGTTCTTTCAAGGGCTTTCTCTTATTATTTTACTTGGGAGTAGTTCCTTGACTTTTTTGTTTTAGTTAACTGTTTCTCCTCAATTCAGGGACAGAGTAAGTTATCTACTGTGGTTTTTGAACGGGTGTTTTTATGTAGGAGCATTCCTGTGTATGAACAAATTCCAGGAGATAGGGGAGGGCAGGGAAGCCTGGCGTGTTGTAGTCCATGGGGTTGCAAAGAGTTGGACACGACTTAGTGACTGAACAGCATTCCTGTGTAGACCATGTGAGTCCACTATTGTCAGTTTGAGGGGTGGTGTGGCTGCTGGCCACATCTTTCCTCAGAGTGTGTTGGCCGTTATTCCCTTGACAGGGGTCGTGACTGGTGGTGTGGTGACAGAGCTTGGCCCGCTCGGCGGGCAGGGCCTCTTTGCTCCGTGGCCACGTGGGGTCTGTTCCTCAGTCCGAGTGGAAGCCCGGAGGAGTTTGATCAGGCTCTGTTGCCCTCAAGCATGGGTCCAACCCCAAAGGAGGTGACCACTGAAGGAAGTCAGGCCCATGTAGTCACAGTGAAGCTACGTGCCACCCAGGCAGGTGTCTGTGCTTCTGCCCAGGAGCAGCCTAGGGTCATCCCCCTTTCGCCTCTGTATTCATCCCAGACCGAGTGCCAGGCTGTGATGGGTACCGGGCTGCGGCTTGGGCACTGTGGCTGCAGGAACCAAGGCGGTTGTGCTGGGGACCCGGACTGCCTCTGTGGCAGGTCTCTCCCAGGACTCTGTCCATCTCATCTCCCTACTCTGTCACTCGATTCGCTTCCCTGTCCTTAACTTTTCAAAGCAGAGCTACTGTACACATTTCAGCTGCTCCAGACATGCACAGTGAATTACAGCTTCTGGAGGAAGAGAAAATAGTAATGATTTGAAATTCCCACACCTGTACTGTTGTAATAAATACTTAGCTGATCTCCTCACATCCAGGCTCAGTTTACTCGAGCTTGTCTTATAGACTCACCCTATAGACTCACCCCTGCTGCGTGTTAGAACCTCCTCGGAAGCTTTTTAAAAAATTACTGATGTTTTGGCTCACACCCAAGACCAATTAAAGTAGAATCTCTGTTGGCATGGCTTTGGGCATTGTTCTTATTAAGAGCTCCCTGGGTGAGTTCACTGCCCAGGCAGGGCATTGCCCGGACAGTCTCCCCAAGTGTTTATGAAGCACCCACAGTCCACAGGCCCTGTTTTGGGTCTGGAAGGGCACAGCTGAGGAAGGTTTTTGCATATTCTGAGGATGTTGTCCCACAGCATTTACTGAGGGTCTTCACCTTCAACTCAGTTAATATTTCTTCATTGGTTGATACAGTCCCAGAAACCTGATAAGCTGCCTAGGGTAGGAGTCAAAAAACTCAAGAATGAGGAGGGAGGTGGAGGACGGCAGCCTAATATTTAATGAGGGAGAAAAAGAGATACCTCATTCTTAATGTGCACTTCTTAATTTTTGCCTTGTTCATCTTTGCTGTCCTGTGCTCAGTCGTGTCCGACTCTTTGTGACTCCCTGGACTGTAGCCTACCAGACTCCTCTGTCCGTGGGATTCTCCAGGTAGGAATACTGGAGCGGGTTGCCATTTCTTCCTTCATGGGGGGGAAGCCCCCGGCGCCCCGAATATACTCTATTCTTACTGCCTGCATTCTCTTGGATGAAAATTTAAAAAAATTTACATTTTCCTTCCCTGTGTAA
Organism: Odocoileus virginianus; assembly: GCF_023699985.2. NCBI lineage: Eukaryota > Metazoa > Chordata > Mammalia > Artiodactyla > Cervidae > Odocoileus > Odocoileus virginianus. The sequence goes on along the minus strand of NC_069686.1, from coordinate 37,906,305 downwards.
TTGTAAACTACATATATTAATTATATTCTTTAGGGATTACTTCTGTTTTTAAAAGTTAATAAAGTATTTTGTACTATTTATTTATGACCTCTGTTGCATGCACTTTTAAAGTCATGGTGATGGTTTTTCCTAGTACAGAGTAGCAGTTCAAGAAATACTTTTCTTTTTTTTGGGGCCGTGCTGCATGGCATGTGGGATCTTAGTTCCCTGACCAGGGACTGAACCTGTGCCCCCTGCATTGGAAGTGTAAAATCTTAACCACTATACGGCCAGAAAAGTCCCAATACACATTTTACATTAGACTAGTTCTAGATTTTAGGAAAAGTTGAAAAAATAGTACAGAGAGTTCCTCTATACCCCAAACCACTATTTCCACTATTATTACCGTCTTATATTAGTGTGGTACACTTGTCACAATGTATCAACCACTAATGACACATTATAATTAACTAAATTATATATATATTTCACATTTCCTTAGTTTTCACCTAATGTCTTTTATCTGTTCCAGAACCCATCTAGGATACCACATTACATTTACAGATTGTTTTTTTTTTTTTTTGGCTGCACTGAGTCTTAGTCGAGGCATATGGAATCTAGTTCTCTGACCAGGGATTGAACCCAGGCCCCCTGCATTGGGAGCATGGAGTCCTAGCCACTGGACCACCAGGCAAGTCCCCTACAGACTATCTTTTATTTTTTTGTATTAATGAATTAATTTATTTTCCAGTGAAGTTTGTTAATTGGTAGCTTTCTCTCTTATAAGACAAGAATATTAACATACCTTAATTCCCCTTTGTTTTTCCACTCCAACTTCTTAGTTAGTGTTATGTAAATTTTGGTTCCAACTCTTTTTAGGACTGTAAATGCTGATGAGGTTAGAATTCTGGCAAGGACATTCAGTGAGAAATGTCTGTTCTTGGTCTTCCTACGTTTAGGACATCAGTGAAAACCACAGGTCTATCAAGTTTCAGCTATCCATTTGATGAATTTTGAAATTTGTCTTCTGAAATTGCAAAATGATGTTTTTCTCAAATCGCTCCACCTTTACTCCAGAGACTGGCCAAGAAAATCATCTTTGAGTGGCAAAAACTTGTTTCAGTCTCAGGAGTTTCTCAACAAAGATATCTCCATCCAGTTGTCTCTCATTTGGGGAGCATAAAAACAGACTCATCATGAGATGCAGTAAATAACACTGACAGAGTTTAATTGTTTTTTTTAATTGCAATCATAACTAATTAAATACTGGGATGTGAACAGCTGCACAGAATATTTAACAGATTTCTTGGAGTCATCCCCACTTTCGATATGACTTTTGAAAAGCCTAGCTTATGGAAAGATGAGTGAGTAGTTATCTTATATTTTACATTAGAAAGTGAAAAACCAACCTGAAAACTAGCAAGAAATGAATTGGCAAGTCTTTGTGAAGGTGTCGTCTAAGCTCAGTCTTGAAAGATGAGTAGGATCCTTTCATTCAACCTGCGTATATTAAACTTCCATCACTATGTTAGAACTTGGACCCCAGGGTGACTTTTGCCTCTGAGGAGCTTATAGTGTGGTGGTGGTGGGAAGTGGGGATGGACTGATTCCTTGGTAGTTAGTGCAGCGGCCTACGGCCAAAGCCAGCCTGTTACCTGGTTTTGTATGACCCATGAGCTGACAGTGATTTTTACCAAGCAAAGAGGAAGCGGGGATGAGTAAGGGACTTTCCAGCCCTGCTTTTTTTTTTTTTTTTTTAATGTTTCTAGCCTAAGTGGAGCCCCTGTCTAGCCCTTTAGATAAAGACCTAATATTTTATGGTTAGAATCACAGCATACCCAATGGACTACAGAAACAGGAGGGACAGCTAACTATGACTGGGGAGACCAGAGAAGTCACCCCCAGAAGAGGAGATACTATGGGAACAAACATCTGATTGCGCTTGCTGGGCCTTCAAATACCAGCTGTCAGGTTCTTGATTTTTTAAAGATTTAGTTCTTTCATCTGCTCCTTATAAAACGTGACTTTGGTTGCTGAACTCGTCATTTCCACTGGCTGTGTTCCCTGTAGAGGGGCTTCAGGGGTTCTGTGGACCCCCTACATGGATACACATGTGCATTTTTCTGGGAGAAAGACAGGTGGCTTTCATCACACGCTCCACAGGCTCTATCATTCAGAAATTTTGGAAGCACAGTTTTAAAGTGGGTGTCTTTAAAATCAGGACTGTTGATGGTGGGTTCCGACCAGTGCAGAGTTAAGCAGAGGGGTTATGAGTTTCCCTCTTACTGGTCCAGGCCCAGATGCCCAGGGTCTGTGAGCTCAGAAGATGTTCAGTGAGAGGCTCCTCTCAAGGTATTCTGTGCTTGGGCTGCAGGAATGGTTGCTTCAGGGACACTGGAAATATCAGGATATCTGCCTGGATATTTGAGAGAACAGGGTCTGAGAGAAGGACTAAGAGGCCAACAATTTATTGGGAAGATGCGAGCCCTGGGTAACGCGGGCAAAGAAGAGGAGACTGCTTTACTCATGGCCAACCCATTTCAGCAGCCGTGAGGTGCCATGATCTGTCCCTCCGCCACCTACTCTTGGCTCCACACTTTTCTGGGAGGGCTGCAAGAAGGGGCCACACCTCGTAGAAGCCGCTCGGAGAGAGGAAGGAGGTTGAGGTGCCAGCCTCACTTGTGTCTTCTTGTCATGTCGGTAAACCTAATTCTCCCTCACTTCAGGGTACTCTCCCCAGCCTGCAGGGACAGCTCGGGGAGCTGGATCTCATGCACCGCAGGGCTGGAGTCTGGTCTATCCAGAAGCAGAGGGCAACCAGGCAGAGGTGGGAAAGACCATTAGAAGAAAAAGAAATTTATAGAAGTGTATCAAGGAGTCAAAGGTGCAGGTTTGTTTCTATCAGTAGGAGGTAGACGTCTGAAGAAACACCGGGTGTCAGGTTGGGGCAAGACCATCTTGGCAGAGGACACAACTGATCAGAGATGGAAATGGAGGGAATAGGGAGGGGAGAGTAGTCCCCCCAAGATTGTGTATCATGCTTTCTTCTCTGCATCCGTCTGATACTTACTCAGCTTTTGTTCTGTGCCAGTGGTGATGTGATGAGTGAACAAAACCAGATCTTCTCTCACAAAGCTTAAAATCCAGTGTGGGAGACAGAGTATGCACATCATCACACTGGCAAATGTGAAATTGCAGCTGTGTTAAGTGCTCCTGGGAGACAGCTCTGAGAGCCTTTGTTAGATGGATTTAAACACAGTGAGAGAGGTCAGATAAGACGTCCTTTTAATTTTTTATTGGAGTGTAATTGCTTTACAATGTTCTGTTAGTTTCTGTTGTACAACAGGGTGAATCAGCTGTATGTGTACATACGTCCCCTCTCTGTTGAACCTCCCTCCCACCCCTCTAGGTCATCACAGTGCACTGGGCTGAGCTCCTGTGTTATAACAGCAGTCTCCTCCAGCTATCGGTTTTACACAAAGCAGTGTACATATGTCAGTGCTGCTGTCCTGATTTGTCCCCCTCTCCCCTCCATGTCCACATGTCTGTTATCTGCGTCTCTATCCCTGCCCTGCAAATGCGTTCATCTCTACCCTTTCTCAGACTCCCCCGGTGGCTCAGACTGTAAAGAATCTGCCTGCAATGAGGAAAACCCGAGTTCAATCCCTGGGTTTTGAAGATTCCCCTGGAAAAGGGAATGGCAACTCACTCCAGTTGAGTGAGTTGCCTGGGAAACTTCTTGCCTGGGAAATCCCATGGATAGAGGAGCCTGGCAAGCTATAGTCCATGGGGTCACAGAGTCAGATACAATTGAGTTGGACACACACACAGACCCTTTCTCTAGATTCTGTATGTGTGCATTAATATAGGATATTCATTTTTCTCTTTCTGACTTGCTTCAGTCTGTATGACAGATTCTAGGTTCACACATGTCACTACAAATGACTCAGTTTTGTTCCTTTTTATGGCTGAGTAATATTCTAGATAAGGCTTTCCAGGCCAAGTGGCTCATGACCTGAAATATAAAGGACTGGTGGGAGTTAAGGGCAAGAGCAAGAAAAGGGAAAGCTCTTTCGGTTGGAGGACAGACACCGTGTCCAAAGACTCTGTGGTAGGCTGGGGCCTGGCATGCGTGAGTGTCAGAAACCAGGCCAATGTGACTGGCGCAAGGAGAGCATGTGGGACATGAGGTAGGTGTCAAGGGGTGGGCATTCAGACTCCCATGCCAGAACTGGGGCTGTTGGAGCCCTTCCCAGCAAACACCAGATATTAACAACCTCAAGGATATCTGAAGGCCAGGCAACTCCAGGAAAATCTCTGCAGCACCAAGCTAAAGGCAGTAGAGACTTTGGGTCTGGTAGCTGTGAGAGGGGCTTCCCAGGTGGTGCTAGCGGTAAAGAATCTGCCTGCCAATGCAAGGAGACACAAGAAATGTGAGTAAATGTGAGTTCAATCCCTGGGTCAGGAAGATTCCCCTGGAGTAGGAAATGGCACCTCAAAAAGACCCTCATACTTGCTTGCTGGCCCCAGGAACATTTTTAAATGTCGCAGAGCTTTTTCTATTATTTTTTAAATTCATTTTTGAATCGGAGGAAAATTACAGTGTTGAGTTGGTTTCTGTGGTACAACAATGCAAATCAGTCATAATCACATATATATATATATATATATATATATATATGCATACATATATGTGTGTGTGTGTGTGTGTGTGTATCCCCTCTGTGTTGAGCCTTCCTCCCATTCCGCCCTCATCCCACCCCGCTAGGTCATCACAGAGCACCAGGCTGAGCTCCCTGTGTTAGACAGCAGCTTCCTGCTAGCTATCCGTTTTACACATGGTAGTGTACATATGTCAGTGCTACTTTCTCAGTTCATTCCACCCTCTCCTTCCCCCTCTGTGTCCACAAGCCCATTCTCTATATCTCCCAGAGCTTTTTTTTTAGATTATTCTCTTTTCAGATTTTCTAGCAACACTCTCACCTGGGGCCTGAAACTCAAGGTGCATGGGAAACTCCAGAACCGAACTGAGCCTACAGACCTCCTCCTGGGCGACATCTCACAGTGGCAGTGCTGGGGGCCGGTCAGGCAGAGGGCTGTCTCGCACAGTCCTGGGCCAGGACTCCTCATAGGAGGACACACAACCCCGGTCCTCAGCGTTTGCCCCGGGGATTGACTCACCTTCTCTTGGAGCAATATCTGCGCTGCCTCCAAGTGCTTTGCAGATAGCTCTATGGCCCATAACTCTGCACACTTCACACAAAACACAGAACAAAGCAGGGACCTCACAGTGAAGCTACTTGAGAAAGAACTTTTATCGGTCCGACTACCAAGTTACCTCTGGCTTGTGATAAACAGAATAATCCAACTCATTAACCTGGGAGAAAGTATCTCTGAAGGGCAGGCTTTCGGTATCTTGAAAAGCTTTGAGAGGAATTTAAGTGTATTCTCATTTGGCAGAAAGTTATGTATTGTGATTACATCCAGGCAGAGCAGATTGTCTGATGTGACTGCAAGAAACCTTGGGATTGGGTAGAGCAGCCTTGGCTGATTACTAATTTATTCATCTGAGCATGTGTGTGTGTGTGTGTGTGTGTGTGTTTCAAGTCAGAGATGGTTGTTGTCTTGTGTTCTGAACTGTGAGTAGTTTTGATTCTTTTTTCAGAATATTTCAAGAGTGCTGCAGGAGCAGACCTCTCTGGACCCGTTTATCTATATAATTTTAATGCAGGAGAAATAACAGAGGAATATCTAGATATAAAACTCCAAGTCCTCATGGACTCTGGAATGCTTGGCATTTTTCCTTTCTAAACTGGGCAGCTGCCTGTGAGAAGCTGATTTAACATGTCAAATCTTGGATATCCCTTGTAAAAGCTCTTAGGCACACTCTTGCTTGGTAATTCTGAACTGTGGGAAAAGAAGTGCAGGACTTCATGAGTGGATTTGAACAAATTGGAGGAATTTAGAAAGAGTCATAAAAGTGATTAAGGGTTGGAGGGAGTGACTGAAAAGAGATTAAAGGAGTGAAATGCGTGTCTTGGCCAAACTACAGATGTGGGAGAAGCAGAGGGCAGAACACTTAGAGGATCATAAAACGTTGGGAGGAAGTGGGGCGGATTCAAGGCTCTTAACTTCTTTTGGGGTCATGGGCCCTTTTGCAAATCCAGTAATAGCTCGGAACCTCTCTTCAAAGGAGCGCCCAGGCTCACATAGGCTTGGTGTGCCTGTTTCTTGCTCTTTGTTCTTGGCTCTAGACATGTTGGGTTCCATGTGAGTCTGGAATTACCACAGCTTTTAATTTTTCTCAAGACAAATTAGAAATACAGATTTTTATGTGAATTTTTTCATGTAAAGAAACAGTACTGACCAAATTAAATGCCATTCTGGGCCATTGTAGCCTCTAGGTTGCCATAACATCTTTGTCTTTTTTGTTGTCCCTGAGTTCCTTGTATCTGTTTATCTGTTTAGTTGGTTCCACTTTTTCACCAACTTTGGAGACTTTCCTCAAAGGTCTGGTGATCCTGGCTGTAAGTGGGTGGGACTTTCCTGTAGGCGATAGATGGTGAGTATATATGGGTGTTTCTTTGCGGCACTTAGTTTTTCCAGAGAATTGCCCAGTCTCCCAAGAGAGGGAGCAGTGAGGTGGGGTATGAAGCGGGACAGGGGAGAGAGAAGGTCTGTGGTTCTGTGGCTGGATGCTGCTGTTTTAGGAATGGGCATTTGAGTATGTGGATTACTGATAATCCACCACTTGTCAGTATTATACTTCATCCCACTGCTCCACTGTGCCTGATCCCTTTGAAGCCAGAGAACCCTCTTCTTGATTTTTCCCAAAGGGTGAAGCCCTATTTTTGTAGGGTTGGATGTCTTGCTGTGCAGAGCCGGGGAGAGGCTCTGGAGGCCTGAGTTGGCCTGACTGCTTTTAAACAATCTTTTTTTTTTGGTATCAATTAGGACGCTTTATTTTGCAAAAGACCAAAAACCCAACCACAAACATCTTAAACTAAAAAAAATATTACAGATTCATAAAAATGCAATCTTGTAGAAGGGAGATTTGATGTAATCTCCAGAGGTATACTAGAGCTTGTGCCAACCCTTTCATCATTAAATGTTTAGGAATTTTGAAAACCAGATAATATCATGTTAATAGCTTGAAATCAGCCATATTATGAATATTAATACCAAGGGAATTGGCAACAAATCAGGAATATTTTTCCTCCCTTCCTTCCTTCTTTCCTTGCCTTCTATTCTTCCCCCTTTCCTCTTTCTGTCTTTTCTTTGAGAACCCATTGTTAAGCATGTATTACATGACCATTGACTTAACTAAGGATTCGCAGTATGTCTCCAGCACAGTAGCTAGGAGCACTTGGATGGAGCAAGATCACTTGGGTCCATACCCCTGCGCCTTAACTGTTTGTTGTCATTTAGTCATTCAGTCATGTCCAACTCTTGGGGACCCCATCGCCAGTAGCCCACCAGGCTCCTCTGTCCATGGGATTGCCAGGCAAAAATACTGGAGTGGGCTGCCATTTCCTTCTCCAGGGTAAACAATCTTTTTTTTAGCTTGAGAGCCACACTTGCCGTCTTGTTATCTAGTCTTCAGGTGCTGAACCCTTCAGGGATTCTGCAGAACAAATTAATTTGTTTCCTGTTGGTATCCTACTTGGTAGGTTATTGGTAGAGCAAAGAATATCATAAGCTAAATTCAGTTCAATTCAGTCGCTCAGTCATGTGTGACTCTTTGCGACCCCATGAATCACAGCATGCCAGGCCTCCCTGTCCATCACCAACTCCCAGAGTTCATTCAAACTTATGTCCATCGAGTCGGTGATGCCATCCAGCCATCTCATCCTCTGTCGTCCCCTTCTCCTCCTGCCCCCAAACCCCCACAGCATCAGGGTCTTTTCCAAAGAGTCAACTCTTTGCATGAGGTGGCCAAAGTACTGGAGTTTTAGCTTCAGCATCAGTCCTTCCAATGAACACCCAGGACTGACCTCCTCTAGGATTGACCAGTTGGATCTCCTTGCAGTCCAAGGAACTCTCAAGAGTCTTCTCCAACATCACAGTTCAAAAGCATCAATTTTTCGGCATTCAGCATTCTTCACAGTCCAACTCTCACATCCATACATGACCACTGGAAAAACTATAGCCTTGACTAGACAGACCTTTGTTGGCAAAGTAATGTCTCTGCTTTTTAATATGCTATCTAGGTTGGTCATAACTTTCTTTCCAAGGAATAAGTGTCTTTTAATTTCATGGCTGCAATCACCATCTGCAGTGATTTTGGAGCCCAGAAAAATAAAGTCAGCCACTGTTTCCACTGTTTCCCCGTCTATTTGCCATGAAGTGATGGGACCAGAGGCCATGATCTTAGTTTTCTGAATGTTGAGCTTTAAGCCAAATTTTTCACTCTCCTCCTTCACTTTCATCAGGAGGCTTTTTAGTTCCTCTTCACTTTCTGCTATAAGGGTGGTGTCATCTGCATATCTGAGGTTATTAATATTTCTCCCAGCCGAATTAGTTGCCTTTTCTTTTTCAAAATCTCTCTTCTGCAGTTAGCTCCTGCTAGTTCTTTAGTAAAGAAAACTCGATTGTTTTAACCAACAATCTTTTTAGTGGGGATTTGGGAAGAGAAGGACAGATATGTATAGTATAGTCTGCCATTAAAAAAAAGTTGAAATACAGATGACTCGCAATATTGTGTTTAAGGGATACAGCAAAATGATTCCTTAATTTTTTTCAGATTATATTCCATTATCAATTATTATACAGTATTGACTATAGTTCCTTGTGCTATACAGTGAATCTTTATTGCTTATCTATTTTATGTATAGTAGTTTGTATCTGTTAATCCTATGCTCCTAATTTCCCTCCCTTTCCCCCTTGGCAACCATAAATTTGTTTTTTTATGTCTGTCAGTCTGTTTCTCTTTTCTGTATAGATTAACTTGTATTATTTTTAGATCCCACACATAATATTTGTGTTCTCTGTCTTCACTAAGTGTGATATTCTTTAGGTCCATCCATGTTGTTACAAGTGGCAATACTTATTTTTATGGCTGAGTTATATTCCATTGTATGTATATGTATGCATATACACACCATATTTTCTGAAGACAGTTGCCTCTTGGTGGGCACTTGGGTTGTTTTTATGTGTTGGCTATTGTAGATAGTGCTGCTATGAATGTGAAGATAGGCACAGAGATTAGAGCTGTGCAGTTACAAGCCAAGGAATGTTAAAGGTTGCCACTAGCCACCAGACACTAGGAAGAGGTTGGCATGGAACACATTCTCTCTCAGAGCCTTCTGAAGGCATCGACCTTGCTGACTCCTTAATTTTGGTCTTCTGGTCTTCAGGATGCTGAGAGAATAAATATCTAGTTTTTTTTTTTTAAGCCACTAAATATGTGGTAATTTGTTATAACAGTTCAGGAAACTAATAAGTTATGTTCAGATTTTAAAACAGAGGACAGGAATTTGCTGACTTTAAAGCTCTCTCTGCAACCTTGCTGTTTTGTTTGATCGTCTGAAAAGATGGACATTCACTGTGATCATGCTGTTGCTGATGTCACCTGGCTGATGGCATAGACAGCAAAAATGAGGAGAGATTTATGTTGTTGAGTAAGTTAGGCAGGTGGGTTTCCCTGGTGGCTCAGACGGTAAAGAATCTGCCTGCAATGTAGGAGACCCAGGTTTGAACCCAGGTTTGATCCCGGGATCAGGAAGATCTTCTGGAGAAGGAGATGGCTACCCACTCCAGTATTCTTGACTGGAGAATCCCATGGACAGAGGAGCCTGGTGGCCTACAACCCATGGGGTTGCAAAGAGTCAGACACAACTGAGTGACTAATGCTTTTACTTTCAAGTGAGGCAGATGCAGTGGATTTGCTTCTCTGTAGGGAAAACTATTTCAAAAACAAAAGTGAAAGTGAAAGTCACTCAGTCGTGTCTGACTCTCTTCGACCCCATGGACTGGAATTCTCCAGGTCAGAATACCGGAGTGGGTAGCCTTTCCCTTCTCCAGGTGATCTTTCCAACCCAGGGATCAAAACCAGGTCTCCTGCATTACAGGCGGATTCTTTATCAGCTGAGCCACAAGGGAAGCCCTCAAAAACAAAAAGCAATCAGTAATTGATCCTTTATCATGTTCTGTCTTATGTCCAACAGTATCTCTTGTTCAGTCATTCAGTTGTGTCTGACCTTTTGTGACCCCATGGACTGCAGCATGTCAGGCTTCCCTGTCCTTCACCATCTCCCAGAGTTTGCTCAAACTCATGTCCATTGAGTCAATGATGCAGAGAGATTAGAATTAGATTCCATGTGGACTCTTAAGATGCTCACAACTCAATAATTGAAAACAAAACCATTAGCAAGCTAATATATAATCAATTGGTAAGAGGCGTAGGGAAGGTTGAACTGGATAAGGAACCTCAGTTTATCTATTAGTTGGATACTTGATTTTTTTTTTTTTTTCCTTCAGAATTCATCACTCAGTTTCAGGCTCTGTGACAAAGTCACTCAGTAGGGTATGTCCCTGGATCCCACTAAGGTCAGATTACTCCTTGGCTTGAGTCAAGGCGTGTGCTGACTGCATAGCAGAGCTCTGGCATTTATAGGCTGAGGGATCATCCTTTCTTCCCCCCTTACCTCAGTGCTTGGAACATGCAATGCAGCTGGCAGAATCAGCAGGGGTGGGAAGCACAATCAACCTCCAGGATTGGGAACGGAATAAATTAAAGTACTGTCTTATCTAAATGGTTTGACAAGTTCCCGTTTGCCTGGCTAATTGCATCAGTCCACTCTCCTTGCTCCTCCAAGGCTGGGATTCTCAGGCCAGAGTGTTAGCAGCTCCTGCCCTGGAGTGTGTCCCAGTCCATTCCTACAGCCTGGAGGGGACCCCGGGGTTTTATCTGCTGACCCCAGGAGTGCTGCAGGGCCCTTTTCTTAATATTAGATTTCACAGTCATTCCTGGATACTTCCCTGCAAAGCTGTGCCTAGCTTGTGTTGACTTTAGGGAGGTGGGCTGAGCAAGACTGAGGAGCCTGGGGAGATCAGTGAAGCTGGGACCTTAGGACTGGCTAAGCGAAGCCTTGTGCTCCCGCTATCCCTGTGACTTACCCCCAGCAGTCCATCTTGTTAGGATTCCCTCTGAGTCTAGCACAGGCCCCTTCAAGTCATAGCTCCTGGAGCCAGATCTAACATTGGGCAATTGGCCAAACATGGAGAGTATGGAAATCAGAAACAGTGTTCGTGGCTCCCAGCACTAACAAAGCCCATCACTTAACTCTCCTGGATGAACCTTTCCAGTGAAGGAAAAAATAATTAGTGTAAATTGACTGTTAAGGCAACTGCTAGTCCTTTTGTCTCTGATGATCTCTGGCTCTGAACTTGCTTCTGTAATGTGTGAAGCGCTTGGGCCCCCAACTCTGCCTTTTCTCTTTGGGAAGAAGAGGGAACTGAGATTGCCCAAGGCATCTGAGCCAGCTATAGGGATTGAGGCAAGAGAAAGGAGGACTCAGTTTCTGGGAAGAGTATCCCAAGGATGCTGTTTGCAGGGCAGCCTCTAATGAGCACAGAGCATTTGGGAGAAGCAGAGGAAATTCCTGTAATATGCAAGTCAGAGGCCTTGGGGCAGGCAGCGGCTCCCTCGTTGGGTGCAGGGGTCTTCAGTTTATTTGAGAGATGGTCCTATTTGTCAGCCTCTTTGGATTTAGAGATTACCCATTTGGGGTAAGGACATGGATGACAGTGAGTCCTTGACAGGGGTGGGGGACAGTGTCCCTGTGACTTTTACAGACTCCTGCCTGGGAATCCTGGCACTCTGAGGAGAAAGACAAAGACAAGGGATTAGCTACCTGGGCCTGCCATAACAAGTCGTGTAGGTTTGGTCGTTTAACAGCAGGCGTTTATTTCCTCACAGTTGTGGAGGTTGGAAGTCTGAGATCAAGATATTGGCAGGATTGGTTTCTTCTGAGGCCTCTCTCCTTGGCTGGTAGATGGCCATCATCACGTGGCCTCCATCCTGTCCTTGTCTGTGTTCTGTATCCAGATTTACTCTTGTCAGAACCAGGTCATATTGGGTTAGGGCCCACTCCAGTGGCCTTATTTGAAGTTCATTACTTCTTTTAAGACCTTATCTTCAAATACAGTCACATTTTCGGGTTCTGGGGGTTAGGACTTAAACCAGTGAGTTTTGGAGGGAGGGGGACACAATTCAGCCCAGAACAGAAGCAAATTGGCATTCTACTAAGTTTAATTTTGTAACTACTGGTGAACCCTAGTTGTCTTATTGGGGGTCTTACCTTTGAGAATGGATTCAGGCCATGGGACATTTTTTATTTGAGGGTGTGTGTATACACGTCAGAAAGGCTTGAATGAACTTAACCTTACTTAAATGTATGGAATGAGTATCAGATAAAATCTTAGTACTCAGTTGATGCCTCTCATCCATTTCCAGAGTGCGTATTACTGATACCCTAAGCAGAAGGGTTGAGTAATTACTTGGGATGGAGAGCTGAGTATGTTCTTATTCAGGAGTCTCCTGATTAGACAAATTTGAGATCCATGCTATTAAAATCTTCATTCAGCCTGTTGGGGACTGGCTTCTACAACCTATGGAAATGTCTCTTGTTTTAGAGACAATGGATTCTTTACCTACTTACTAAAAAAGAACAATCTTTCCGGCATTTATTTATTTTGTTTTTTATCTTAAAAAAAAAAAAAAACAACCTCTTGCTCTCAAAGTCAGTCTTAAAAAAACATACAGGAGGAGCTCAAGGCTGGATTCTCTGTAATTTTCTCAAACAGCTTTTGTGTAAATGACATGTTCCTAGCTAACTGAACACAGAAGTAGCAGATGAGCTTAAACTCAGCCAAGTGGTAATAGTCTGGGATGACAGCAGATCCTCCCAGCTGAGAAGTTTATGCTGTACAAAGTAGCCTGCATCAAAGTGGCTCTTGATTTTGCTGGCAGTTCCCTTGCCAGAGTGTGAAAATGGTTGTTTTTTGTCAGCTTCCTACAGACATCGTTTGATGACTCTCACTGAGCCACTTCTGTGAACTCAGGGGTACAGTGGCATCCCCTTCATGCCACATGCGCCTTTGTGCACTCTGAAGGTGGAAGCCAGAGCGGCATGCAGCTTCTCACTTCTTCTCAATACTAAGATGTCTTGCTGCAGAACTGTGTTCTTCTTAGGACCCATGTCTCCATGCAGAGATTCGTTATCTTATTTACGTGCCCTAGAAATGAAAAGCTTCTGATGGATGGCAGGCAGGTGAGGGGAAGGATGTGCTTTTATAGTTGACTTTGTCAGAGTATTTCATCTGCAGAGATAGAAAGCAGAGCCTCGCAGTCCTGCAGTTTCTCCGACTTCTTCATGTCTGCTGTTTTGATGGCTCATTATCAGTGGGTCAGGGGTCAAGAATGACACGTTATAAGCTTTAGGCACCATGATATGGAGAGTTGCGGGGTACATTGGCCACAGAGTGAGGACGTTTTAATCTCATGTCAGCTTTCAATATGAAGAATGTTAATTAAGATTATAGTGAGGGATTTATTTAAATCTCAGGGAAGGAAAACTATTTAACAGACTTCTGTTTTCTCTCGGCTGCTACTGACTCTGAAGCTAGGATTTATACAATCATTTGGCTCCTTGTAGAATAGCTGTTCTGCCTCTTACACACTGTTCTTAGAATAGAGTAAATATTTAAAAAGTCGAGACTTTGTACATTATATTCGATCATTGGTGGTGGTGGTGGTTATAGTTGCTCAGTTGTGTCCAACTCTTGTGACCCCGTGGACTGTAGCCTGCCAGGCATTAGATCATTATTTGTTGAATTAGTTATATAAAATAGTATATACTTGTAATAAAATAATATTCAGCCATAAAGAAACATGAATGAACCTTGAAAACATTATGATAAATGAAATACAGACACAAAAGGACAAACATGGTATGATTTTACTTTTGTGAGGTACCTCAAATAGGCAAATTCATAGAGACAGGAAGTAGAATAATGGTTACCATGGGCTGGGGTCAAGGGTATAATGGGGACTTTCTGTTTAATGAGTATGGAGATTCCATTTGGGCTGATGAAAAAGTTCTGAAGATGGATAGTGGTGATGGTTGCACAACTGTGAATGATTTAATGCCACTGAATTATACTTAAAAACAATAAATTTTATGTTATGCATGCTGCTGCTGCTGCTAAGTCGCCTCAGTCATGTCCAACTCTGTGCGACCCCATAGACGGCAGCCCACCGGGCTCCGCCATCCCTGGGATTCTCCAAGCAAGAACACTGGAGTGGGTTGCCATTTCCTTCTCCAATGCATGAAAATGAAAAGTGAAAGTGAAGTTGCTCAGTCGTGTCCAAGTCTCAGCGACCCCATGGACTACAGCCCACCAGGCTCCTCCGTCCATGGGATTTTCCAGGCAAGAGTGCTGCAGTGGGGTGCCATTGCCTCCTCGATGTTATGTATACATTACCATAAAAAAGGTTTTAAAAAATTGATTCCATTGCAGGAAGAGCTTCTAAAAATGCAGAAATATAAAAATTTAACTTGCTACTTCTTAGACAGGTATTACCTGAGTTTATAAACCTGAGGGTAGTTTTTCTGTGGTTCTGCCCTTAATCAGCAATAGAGACAACCTTTACTCCATGAATGGAGTAGTCATGTATGGATGTGAGAGTTGGACTATAAAGAAAGTTGAGTGCTGAAGAATTGATGCTTTTGAACTGTGGTGTTGGAGAAGACTCTTGAGAGTCCCTTTGACTGCAGAGAGATCAAAACTGTCCATCCTAAAGGAAATCAGTCGTGAATATTCATTGGAAGGACTGAAGCTGAAACTCCAGTACTTTGGCCACCTGAGGCGAAGAACTGACTCATTTGAAAAGACCATGATGCTAGGAAGGATTGAAGGCAGGAGGAGAAGGGGACAACAGAGGATGAGATGGTTGGATGGCATCACCGACGCGATGGACATGAGTTTGAGTAGGCTCCGGGAGTTGGTGATGGACAGGGAAGTCTGGCCTGCTGCAGTTCACGGGGTCATAAAGAGTCAGACACGACTGAGCAACTGAACTGAACTGAACTCCTCTAGTAATTGTAATTTTTCTCCTTAGCTCAGGCCAGATGATCAGATGGCTGTGTGCTTGGCCTCCTTTTTTGACTTTGCTCAATCACTTCTGCATGAATTGTGCTTTGGCCTCCTCTCTCAGACAGTAAAGAATCTGCCTGCAATGCAGGAGACCCAAATTCAATCCCTGGCTCAGGAAGATCCCCTGGAGACAGAAATGGCAACCCACTGCAACCACTCCAGTATTCTTGCCTGGGAAATCCCATGGACAGAGGAGCCTGACGGGATACAGTCTGTGGGGTCACAGAGAGTCAGAAACAACTGAGGGACTAACACCTTCACCTCCCACATTATGGAAGGTAATCTGCTTTACTAAAAGTCCACTGATTTCATTTTGATTAAAATATAGTCTTTGTATAATATTACATGTTTTACAGGTGTACAATATAGTGAGTCACAGTTTTTAAAGATTATACTCCATTTATAGTTATAAAATTTGGCTATATTCCCTGTGTGGTACAAAATATCCTTGTGGCTTATTTTATACATAATATTAATAGTTTATACCTCTTAATTCCCTACCCCTATATTGCCCCTTCCTACTTCCCTCTCCCTACTAATAATCACTAGTTCTCTATATCTTTCTTTTTGTTGTGCTCACTAGTTTGTTTTAGATTCCACTTATAAGTAATATAATATAGTATTTGTCTTTCACTGTCTGACTTATTTCATTTAGTATAATACCCTTCAAATCATCCATGTTGGAAATGGCAAACTTTTGTTCTTTTTTGTGGTTAAGTAGTGTTCCATTGGGCTTCCCAGATGGCTCAGTGGGTAAAGAACCTGCCTGCAATGCAGGAGACACCAGAGACATGGGTTTGATTCCTGGGTTGGGAAGATCCCCTGGAGGAGGGCATGGCAACCCACTCCAGTATTCTTGCCTGGAGAATCCCATGGACAGAGGAGCCTGGCGGGCTACAGTCCATGGGTCACAGAGAGTCGGACACGACTGAAGCGACTGAGCGCAGCACAGTGCTCCATTGTGTGAGTGTGTATGCTGTGTGTGTGTGTATATATATATATATATATATTTCACATATATATATTTCATACATATATTTCACACACATATATATTTCGTAGCTTCTTTATTCATTCATTTGTTGATGAACACTTAGGTTGATTCCACATTCTGGCAATTGTAAACAATGCTGCAGTGAACATTGGAGCACACGTATCTTTTCAGATTAGTGGGGAGTTTTTTTGTTTGTTTTTTTGGAACTGGTGGATCATAATGGTAGTTTTATTTTAGTTTTTTTTTCTTAATTGGAGGATAATTGCTTTACAATGTTGTGTTGGTTTCTGCCGTACAACAATGCAAATCAGCCACAGTTATATATATCTGTATATACCCCCTCCTTCCTGAGCCTCCATCTCCCCTTCCATCCCACCCTTTAGGTCATCACAGAGTGCCAGGGTGGACTCCCTATGTTATGTAGCAGCTTCCCACGAGCTATTTTACACATGATAGTGTATATATGTCAATGCTACTTTTTCAATTTGTCCTACCCTTTCCTTCCCCCATTGTGTCCAGAGCTCTCTTCTTTATATTTGTGTCTCCATTCCTTCAAATAGGTTCATCAGTGCTATTTTTTCTAGATCCCATATATATGTGTGTAATATACATTATTTGTTTTTCTCTTTCTGACTTACCTCACTCTGTATAACAGGCTCCGGGTTCATTCATCTTACTACAACTGACCCAAATTCATTATTTTTTATGACTGAGTAATATTCCATTGTATATACACACCACATCTTCTTTATCCATTCATCTGTCCATCTGTCAGTGGACACTTAGGTTGCATCCATGTCCTGGCTATTATAAATAGTGCTGTAATGAACATTGAGAAGTATCTTTTCAAACTAGTGGTTTTTTTTCCTTTTGGCTATATACCCAAGAATGGAATTGGTGGATCATATAGTAGTTTTAAGTTTTTGAATTAACCTGTATACTGTTTTTGCACAGTGGCTGCACCAATTTACATTCCTACAAATAGTATAGGAGGATTCCCTTTTTTCCATGTCCTCACCAACATTTTTTATTTGTGTATTTTTTGATGAGTCCTTCTGACAGGCATGAGGTGATAGCTCATTGTGGTTTTGATTTGCACTTCCCCCAATTCTTACTGATGTTGAGCATCTTTTCAAGTGTTTGTTGTCCATCTGCATATCCTCTTTGGGAAAGTGTCTCTTCAGTTTATCTGCCCAGTTTTTTTTTTTCCATTTATTTTTATTCGTTGGAGGCTAATTACTTTACAATATTGCAGTGGCTTCTGCCATACATCGACACGAATCAGCCATGGATTTACATGTGTTTCCCATCCCGATCCCCCCTCCCGCCTCCCTCTCCATCCCATCCCTCTGGGTCTTCCAAGTGCACCAGCCCTGAGCACTCGTCTCATGCATCCAACCTGGGCTGGTGATCTGTTTCACCCTTGATAGTATACTTGTTTCAATGCTGTTCTCCGAACATCCCATCCTCGCCTTCTCCCACAGAGTCCAAAAGTCTGTTCTGTACATCTGTGTCTCTTTTTCTGTTTTGCATATAGGGTTATCGTTACCATCTTTCTAAATTCCATATATATGCGTTAGTATACTGTAATGGTCTTTATCTTTCTGACTTACTTCACTCTGTATAATGGGCTCCAGTTTCATCCATCTCATTAGAACTGATTCAGATGGATTCTTTTTAATGGCTGAGTAATATTCCATAGAGTATATGTACCACAGCTTTTTTATCCATTCATCTGCTGATGGGCATCTAGGTTGCTTCCATGTCCTGGCTATTATAAACAGTGCTGTGATGAACATTGGGGTACACGTGTCTCTTTCAGATCTGGTTTCCTTGGTGTGTATGCCGAGGAGTGGGATTGCTGGGTCATATGGCAGTTCTATTTCCAGTTTTTTAAGGAATCTCCACATTGTTCTCCATAGCGGCTGTAATAGTTTGCATTGCCACCAACAGTGTAAGAGGGTTCCCTTTTCTCCACACCCTCTCCAGCATTTATTGCTTTATAGACTTTTGGATAGCAGCCATTCGGACTGGTGTGTAATGGTACCTCATTGAGGTTTTGATTTGCATTTCTCTGATAATGAGTGATGTTGAGCATCTTTTCATGTGTGTGTTAGCCATCTGTATGTCTTCTTTGGAGAAATGTCTGTTTAGATCTTTGGCCCATTTTTTGATTGGATCATTTATTTTTCTGGAATTGAGCTCTCTGCCCAGTTTTTAACCAGGTTGTTAGTTTTTTGATGTTGAGTTATATGAGCTGTCCATATGTTTTAGATATTAACCCTTTACCAGTCATATCATTTGCAAATATTTTCTCCGAGTCTGTAGGTTGTATTTTCATTTTGTCAATGGTTTCCTTTGCTGTGTAAAAGATTTTAAGTTTAATTAGGTCCCATCTGTTTATCTTTGCTTTTATTTCCTTTGCTTTAAGAGACGGATTCAAAAAATATTGCTCCAATATATGTCAAAAAGTGGTCTGCTTGTTTTCCTCTAAGAATTTTATAATTCCTGGTCTTACATTTAGGTATTGATCCATTTTGAGTTTATTTTTATATGTGATGTTAAAGAATACTGTCTAGACCTTAGCACCACTTCTTGAAGAGACTGTCTTTTCTCAACTTTATATTCTTGCCTTCTTCATTGTGGATTAATTGACCTCAAATACATGGATTTATTTCTGGACTGTCTTTTGTATTTTATTGATCTATGTGTCTGTTTTTGTGTTAGTACACACTGTTTTGATGACTGTATCTTTACAAAGTGGGATAAAGTCAGGGAGCTTGATTCCTTCATGTCTGTTCTCCTTTCTCAAGATTGTTTTGGCTGTTCGGTCTTTTCTGTTTCCATACAGATTTAAAATTATTGTTCTCATTCTGTGAAAAATGTCATTGGTATTTTGACAGGGATTGCACTGAATCTATACATTGCCATGGGTAATATGGTCGTTTTAACACTATTCTTTTGATCAAAAAAATGGTGTGTCTTTCCATGTATTCATGTGACCTTCAGTTTCTTTTATCAATGTCATACAGTTTGGAATACAGGTCTTTTTGTCCTTAGGCAGGTTTATTCCTAGGTTGTTTTTTTTTTTTGGATGTAGTGGTAAATAGAATTGTTCCCTTAATTTCTCTTTTGAATCTTTTTTTACAGTATAGAAATGCAACAGATTTCTATATATTAATTTTGTGTCCTGCAACTTCACTGAATTCTTCGACGAGCTCTAATAGTTTTCTGGTGGCATATTTAGGATTTTCTATGTATAGGATCATGTCACCTACAGTGATAGTTTTACTTCTTCTTTTCCAATTTGGATACCTTTTATTTCTTTTTGTCTGTTTCCTGTGGCTAGGACTTCCAATACTGTGTTGATTAAATGTAGCTGGAATGGTCATCCTTGTCTTATTCCTGATTTTGGAATGCTTTCTAGCTTTTCACTGTTCTGTATGATGTTAGCTGTGAGTTTGTCCAGTATGACCTTTATTAAGTTATGGTAGGTTCCCTCTATGCCCTCTTCCTGAAGAATTTTTTTTTTTAAACATTCATAAATGGATGCTGAATTTTGTCAGATTTTTCTCCGTCTTTTGGAATGATCACCTAGTTTTTATTCTTCAGCTTGTTAATGTGTATCATGTTGATTTACAGATATTGAAAAATCCTTGCACCCCTGGAATAAATCCCACTTGATCATGGTATATAATCCTTTTAATATATTATTGAATTCAGTTTGCTAGTATTTTGTTGAGGATTTTTTGCATCTGTGTTCATCAGTAATATTGGCCTGTAGTTTTCCTTTTTTGTGGTTATCTTTGTTTGGTTCGGTATCAGGGTGATGGTGGCCTCACAGAATGAGTTTGGGAGTGTTCCTTCCTCTACAGTTTTTTAGAATAGCTTCAGAAGGTTGGGCATTAACTCTTCTCTAAATGTCTGGTAGGATTCATCTGTGAAACCATCTAGTCCTGGATTTTTGTTTGTTGGGAATTTTAAAATTACTGATTCAGTTTCACTAATGGTAACTCAACTGTTCATATATTTTTTTAAAGTTCTTCCTGGTTCAGTCTTGGGAGACTGTACCTTTCTAAGAATCTGTCCATTTTTTATAGGCAGTCCATTTGATTGGTATACAGTTGTTCATAACAATCTATAATGATTCTTTGTATTTCTGTAGTGTCAGTTGTAACTTCTCTTTCATTTCTGATTTTATTGATGTGGGTACTTTTTCTTGATGAATCTTGCTAAAGGTTTATCAATTTTGTTTATCTTTTCAAAGAACTAGATTTTACTTTCATTGATCCTTTCTATTTTAGTCTCTATTTTTGCTCTGCTGTTAATAATTTCTTTTATTAATACTAACTTTGGGTTTTGTTTGTTCTTCTTTGTGTAGTTGCTTTAAGTATAAGGTTAAGTTGTTTATTTGAGATTTTTGCTTCCTCAGGTAAACTTACTATAAAATCTCTTAGAACTGCTTTTGCTGGGTAGAGTATTCTTAGTTGTAGGTTTTCCTTTTCATCACTTTAAAAAATCATGCTAGTTCCTTCTGACCTATAGAGTTTCTGTTGAGAAGTCAGCTGAAAGCCTTATGGGTATTCCTTCGTGTGTTATTTGTTGCTTTTCTCTTGCTGCTTTTAATAGTCTCTTTTTTTCTTTAGTTTTTGCCATTTTAATTACAGTGTGCCTTGGTGTGTTCCTCTTTGGGTTAATCCTGTATGGGAATCTCTCTGCTTCCTAGGCTTGGGTGACTGTTTCCTTTCCCAGGTTAGGGAAGTTTTCAGCTATTATGTCTTCAAGTATGTTCTCATCCCCTTTGCTCTCTCTTCTCTTTCTGGGACCCCTATATTGCAAATATTAGTGTGCTTTATGTTGAGCCAATAGTCTCTTAAACAGTCCTCATTTCGATTCATTCTTTTTTTTCTTTTCTTTTCTTTTAGGCCTCAGAGATTTCCACTACTCTTTCAGCTCTCTGATCCATTCTTCTGTAACATTTAGTCTATTGTTGATTCCTTTTAGTACATTTTTCTTGGCATTTATTGTGCTCTTTATCTCTTCTTGGCAGTTCTTTGTATTTCTATCTCTTTGTTTAAAATTTCTAACTTCTCGCTGTGTTCATCTATTTCTCTCCTGAGTTCTTTGATCTCCTTATAATCACTGCCCTGGACTCATGCTTCGGTTATTTTCCTGTCTCCAGTTCACTTAGCTCTTCTTCTGGGGATTTATCTTGTTCTCTCATCACCTGGAGCATGTTATTCTGTCACCTTATTTTGCCTTGGCTGCTGTTTGTATTTTTATGTATCTATTACATTAGTTATGTTTTCCAGCCTTGAAGAAGTGGCCGTTTGTAGGTGATGTACTGTTCATCCCAGAAGCACACTCTGCTCTTGTCACCCAAGCTATAAGCTCTAGGAGTTTTCCTTATGAGGACAGTGTGGGTTCTTCCATTGTAGTGTGCTGTGTGGGCAGTATGGTAGGCTTCAGTTTCAGTTCAGTCACTCAGTTGTGTCCGACTTTTTGCCACCCCATGAATTGCAGCACGCCAGGCCTCCCTATCCATCACAAACTCCTGGAGTTTGCTCAGACTCATGCCCATCAAGTCGGTGATGCCATCCAGCCATCTCATCCTCTGTTGTCCTCTTCTCCTCCTGCCCCCAATCCTTCCCAGCATCAGGGTCTTTTACAAAGAGTCAGCTCTTCGCATGAGGTGGCCAAAGTATTGGAGTTTCAGCCTCAACATCAGTCCTTCCAATGAACACCCAGGACTGATCTCCTTTAGGATGGACTGGCTGGATCTCCTTGTAGTCCAAGGGACTCTCAAGAGTCTTCTCCAACACCATATTTCAAAAGCATCAATTTTTTGGCATTCAGCTTTCTTCACAGTCCAACTCTCACATCCATACATGACCACTGGAAAAACCATAACCTTGACTAGATGGACCTTTGTTAACAAAGTAATGTCTCTGCTTTTTAATATGCTATCTAGGTTGGTCATAACTTTCCTTCCAAGGAGTAAGTGTCTTTTAATTTCATGGCTGCAATCACCATCTGCAGTGATTTTGGAGCCCCCCAAAAATAAAGTCAGCCACTGTTTCCACTGTCTCCCCATCTATTTCCCATGAGATGATGGGACCAGATGCCATGATCTTAGTTTTCTGAATGTTAAGCTTTAAGCCAACTTTTTCACTCTCCTCTTTCACTTTCATCAAGAGGCTTTTTAGTTCCTCTTCACTTTCTGCCATATGGGTGGTGTAATCTGTATATCTGAGGTTATTGGTATTTGTCCCAGCAGTCTTGATTCCAGCTTGTGCTTCTTCCAGCCCAGCGTTTCTCATGATGTACTCTGCATATAAGTTAAATAAGCAGGGTGACAGTATACAGCCTTGACATACTCCTTTTCCTATTTGGAACCAGTCTGTTGTTCCATGTCCAGTTCTAACTGTTGCTTCCTGACCTGCATACAGATTTCTCAAGAGGCAGGTCAGGTGGTCTGGTATTCCCATCTCTTTCAGAATTTTTCACAGTTTATGTGATCCACACAGTCGAAGGCTTTGGCATAGTCAATAAAGCAGAAATAGATGTTTTTCTGGAACTCTCTTGCTTTTTCAATGACCCAGGTGGGCAAAAAGGATACAGAAGACTCTTTCCTGCCTATTATTGGATGAAACTGGTTCTGGGGTTAGTGCTGGACTACTGGGAGGTGGAGACATATCCTGGAATCTGGTTGCAGAACCAGGGATTCCACAGCTGGAGTCAGACTGCTGGGAGGCAGGAGAATGCAGTTCTTGACATGGGTACAGGGTCCAGAGTTTCCTATAGCTTGTGTTCACCTGCTAGTGGGCAGGGCCACAGCCCTTCTGGTCCCAGGTCAGGGTCTGGCTTACTCGTGGGCAGGCTGAGTCTTCTGGTTGCAGAACCAGGGATTCCACAGCTGGAGCCAGACTGCTGGGAGGCAGGAGAATGCAGTTCTTGACATGGGTACAGGGTCCAGAGTTTCCTATAGCTTGTGTTCACCTGCTAGTGGGCAGGGCCACAGCCCATCTGGTCCCAGGTCAGGGTCTGGCTTACTCGTGGGCAGGCTGAGTCTTCTGGTTGTGAGATTGTGTTTTCTTGCATTTGGTGGATGAGGCTGGTTCAGAGGCTAAAGCCAGCTTCCTAGAGTGTGGAGCCAGGGCCCAGTGGGTTCTGAGACTGATTCCTGCCTTCTGGTGGGTGGAGCTGGGTCCTGGGCCCCCTGGTGATCAGAGCCACGTCCAGAGGCAGCTGCAGGCTCAGGGAGTCTTAAGGCAGCCTGTCTGCTGATGGGTGGGTCTGTGTTCCCACCCAGTTAGTTACTTGGCCTGAGGCATCCCAGCATTAGTGCCTCTAGGCTGTTGGGTCAGGGAGGGCTGGGTGCTAGGAACAATAACCTATAGGGAAGATTCCAAAACGGTGTCCACCACTGCCAGTGTCCATGTGGTAGAAGAGACTCCCAGGAATGGCTGCCACCAGCGTCTGTGTCCCTAGGGCGAGCTCCAATCGCCTCCTGCCCCTCTGGAAGACTCTCCAACACCGGCAGATAGGTCTGACCCAAGCTCCTATCAAATTACTGCCTTTGCCCTGGGTCCTGAAATATGTGATTTTGTGTATGCCTTTAAGAGTGATGTTTCTATTTCCTGAGTCTTCTGGGGCTTCCTAAATTATGCTCTCCTGGCCTTCAACACTAAGTGCTCTGGGGGCTCATGTTCCTGGTGCCGGACCCCCAGGCTGGGAAGCCCAGTGTGGGGCGCAGGCCTCTCACTTTTTTGGAGGGACTTCTGCAATTGTAATTATTCTCCAGCTTGTGGATCACACACCTGGAGATACAGAATTGACTCTATTGTGAGTTCACCCCTCCTCACCCATCTACTTGGGATTCCTTCTTTGTTTCCTTAGTTTGGAACTTTTCTGATAGGTTCTGATTTTTTTTTCATTGATGGTTTCTCTGCAAATAGTGGTGATTTTGGTGTGCTCATGAGAGATGGTGAGTTCAGTGTCTTTCTACTCAGCCATTTTGGTTGGTCTCCCTTGTTTAAATGTTAATCATATCTAAAAAATACCTTCACAGTGATATGGAGCCTGCTATTTGGCATCATAACCTAGCCAAGTTGGTTAAACTCATAAAATTAGCCATCACAGATAGGAATATAAATATATAATAGACTATCCTTAAAATTTGGCATAATTGTTATTTGTCTTTTACACTTGCTTCAATTCATGCAGAAAAATATTCCGACTTTCCCATCTCCTCATCTAGGTTCAAGTCTCATGTCATTATTTCATCAACTATCAGGGCTTTCTTCCAAGGCAGCATTGGTTAAATGGCATAGAGTCTTCTTTGTATGTGGATGTGTGAATGCTCTGACCTGCCAACATACCCTGATACATGCCGGTGTTATACAGAGTTCTGCCAGCTCCTTGGTAAACAGCCATTTTTGTGGAGGGACTTGATGAAGTGTATGATTTCACCAATTATTACCATTTCCAATTAGCCAGGGTCCAGGTGTGTGTGAATAAAACCTTAGCTCATCCTCTTTGTAACCTTAACAGCCTCTACCTGACTTGATTCCAGAGCTTTCATACATTAAATATTGTTCAGTTGATTATATTGTTGCTCTTCAATTCTGGAAAGTCTTCAAATACCTGGGGGGCCTGCCTTCTGTTAGAAAATACTCCAGTTGTTCAGGAGTATAACTCATCCTTGAGGATGGCTCTCCCCTTATCTCTTTATCTTTGAGAGGCTGATTACTTTATTTGGTCACAGAACTCTTCACTTTTGGAGAGAGGAGCTGACAACCTCCCTTGCTCTCTTCAGCTAAGAATTAGATGATTACAGACAATGGTCAGCTTCTTGTTTGGGAACGCTGGGTTAGGTCAGCATCCTTGTGGACTCCTGAACATCTTGGGACTCTGTCTTTGACCATCTCCTCAGCAGTTTGCCAGGTTTCCTGTTCCATCCTAACCCTTTGCTTCTCACTGTCATCCCGGGATTCAGAAGCCTGGTTTTGCCTTGTTAATTATATTTCTGATGAGCCCAAGGGAGGAGGGCTGATGCCTAGGGAATGGTTAGTGGTGAGATTTCTCTGCTTCCCATGTGATGCACTAATTTGATCAATTGAGAGAAACTTCCAGAATAACTGTCCCAGAGATGGAGGTGGGGATATATGTGTGTTTGGGGGGAAGGAGGGAGGGATAGAAGCAATGTTCAAGTGTTCACGTCAAGTGAAGTACATTGGTAACTACTTCCTATTCTGAGTATTTGTAATGATAGGACATTTATATGTTCAGGATTAGAAGATATTTCCTGATCCAAAACAGGATGAGGGTGTGTCCCCAGCCAAGAAGAGGTGGCAGCATCCATGTGAGCATGTTTCAAGTTATGTGTTTTTTACTGATGATTGCTCTTTACCTCATTCATTTGGCCCTTTTGGTTTTAGGTGTGGTGTTTAATACATAAGTCAACCTGTATTGATTGATAGGTCTGTCTTCACTTTCCTGGTGAAAAAAACTGAATCTAACGTCTGGTTTTCTGAGGTCCAGGCTACCAAGGCCAAGGAATATCTTCTTGAGGCCTCAGGGACCTGAGCCTGCCTGGTCTACTGAGTAGTCGTCTGCCTGGCTGGGCTCTCAGCTCCCAGCACAGAGGCCCTTTGCCTTGTAACCAGACCTCCCACCTTGCGTCTGATGAGTGAGGGAGGCAGCCTCCAAAGGAAGTTGTCTGAGATTGTGAACTGATGGGGCCGAGGCCATGTTTACCCTTCCTGTTTCTTGTCTACAAAGAGCAGACTGCATCATTAGCGCTCATGTTTGTTAATGGTAATTACATGTTTCAAGTACAAAGCATTATTCTGTGGAGTATTTACTAAGATGGTTTACTCCTTGCCTTTTTAAAAGGATGACATTGTACTACCCTAATTAGGTTCAAGAAAACAAGTAGGAATCTGCATAACATCATCACTTTTCTCCCTAGGGCATATTGGGTGATGTGCAAGCTATTACTTGAACTTAAGAGTCTGCTATTAACCTGAAGAATATGAAGATCAGAGAAGTGATGTCCACCAATGAGACATACAGAGAGCATTGGGTTATCTCCCAAAGCTAGGCAACGTAATTTCTTTATAGTTACAGGTTCAGCACAATGTTAGGAACACTGTAACGATGGTCATGATAATCATAATAATAATGATAATAACGGCAATAAAAATCATAACTCTAATGTGAACTATCTCTATCTCCACCATCACAACAGCTAATATTGGTTGGCTCCTACTTTCTACCAGGCCCTAGATTAAGCATTTTACTTGCATTCTCTCCATCTGCATAGAATGCCAATTACTATGAGGAAGGTCCTATTAACATTCACTTTTTACAGTTGAGGAAATTGAGGTTCAAAGAGATTAGATGGGTGGCCCAAAGTTAGACCGCTAAGTCCCAAAGGGGCAGAACAAGAGATAACCCTCCAGATAGCACAGAACATGGTCTAACCTCGCTGCAGCTTTGACCCGCGGGCAGGTGTTGTGGCCAGGACTCCTCTAGGTTTTCACACTTGTCCCTGCTCACCTGCTCTTTGCCCTTTGCCCCCTGCCCACCACCTACCATTGATATTTTGTGTCTTTTGCAATGAAGCAGCCAAAACATTCAAATATATATAAATAGTTCAAGATCGTTCAAGAATATTCAGGCTCTAGGGGACAGCAGAAGGAATGAAGAGTAAAAATCATGCAGTTTAAAAAAAATCCCAACTCTGGAGTCACAAACACATTAATGTGTCCTGCTGTGGCTTTGCCTTTTGTAAATAGCTTGCCCATATAGTTATTCCATATTTAAGTTTTGAATTTTAAGTTTAACGTAAGTATTTTCTTACACCTTTGCTCTCATAGTCCTATCTTTTTTAATTAAAAAAATGATTTGCTTATTTTTGTGCTGGGTCTTCATTGCAGTGAGGGCTTTCCTCTATTTACAGCAAGCGGGGACTACCACAGGAGGTTGTATCCTTCTGTTGCTCCCAAGTGCCAGGTGCAGGCTTTTGCTAAGCATCCTGAGTGCTTGTTTCTGTCTGCTTCCAGGTGGGTTAGAATTGTGGGGTGTCTCTACCCCCTCACATTGTAAATAGCTTGTATCTTGAGAGGGGTCTCTATGGGGTTTGGCAGGAGTCCTACTGGCCTGGAGCTCAGGAGACCCAGCTTAGGCTTTGTATGAAATTAGCTGCAAGTCCTTCGGGTAGATTACTAATATTAATACTTCATCTTAGCGTTTCCATCTCTGGGCCACTTACATCTAGTCAGTGCTGTAATTGCACGAAATCAGGGGTTTTCTGCACTTTCTTGGTTTATAGCCCAATCAGTTCCAAATCGCTGCAGCAATTTTGGTAGGGCTCAGCTGAGTTATGCTGAGTTGCTTCAAGCAGAGAATTGGTTTTTGAGATGACCAGACCCATGGGCTCTTGAAAGTTGCAGTATCTTAGCTGCTTCAATTTGATTCTTGCCATTCCCACTTCTGTGTTCCCACCCTGCCAACTTCTCCCCTGGCCTACTCACCCACAGCATAGATAGTACAAAGTCT
The DNA here is from genome assembly GCF_023699985.2 of Odocoileus virginianus. Taxonomy (NCBI): domain Eukaryota; kingdom Metazoa; phylum Chordata; class Mammalia; order Artiodactyla; family Cervidae; genus Odocoileus; species Odocoileus virginianus. The sequence continues at coordinate 37,878,608 of NC_069686.1, read as the reverse complement.
GTGCTAAACAAATGTGAGTTGAGCAAATGAATATATGTGCAGACAAATGGTCTTGGTCCTCATTTAAAAATCTTTAGCACAATGGCTGACCTCCCTCATCAAATTAATAAGTAAGATTATTTCATGTAGATGCAATGGTCTTATTTGTAATAAACAGGGACTTAAGCTTGTGAGTCTCTCATAACATCTTTCAGAGAAATTTTCCTACAAACTTGATTATCATTTCTTCCCTCGTGTTACAGGGAAAAAAAAAAAACAACACTGATCTGTGGGACTTTGATCAGTCCCACTGATCTGTGGGACTCATTTGACCAGCAGGAAAAATTAGAGTGTTTAGGGTTTCCTGCTTTATTAGAGCCACAGAACTGGGCCCATGAGGTGATGTGGTTTGTTCTGACTGGCTCTCTGAATCTTCCCTGGTGATACTAACCTTGAATTTGTTTGCTTGTGTCTTGAAGGCATCTACCCACATCATCATACAATATCTAAGACTCCTAGAATAGAGGTGCTTCTAAGGAAGCCAACTATTTGCATTTCTGGCCCTAAATTCTATCACAGACTAAAAGAAACAAAATTTTGAGTTCCCACTACCCTCCTTGGAAAGACTTAATTTGATGTCTACCTCAGTGCAAAAAACTTGCCTCCATCTCCCCAGATACCATTAATTGGTCTTAGTTTTCCCAAGCTGATGTGCTGACTGCAATGGCCCCAAGTGGGTGGATGAGAGCTTGGAAGCACCATGTGGTGGTTGGTAAATCTGCTGGCAGATAGACAAGTGGCTTGGTTTTGTGCGTGTGTGTTTGTGTTTGACATGTCATTGATAATAATGCCTCATTTGTTTAGGCTTTTGTATCTGTTATCTATTGTGTAACAGTAGATACACAAACTCAGTGGCTTAAAACAACCACCATTGTATTTGCTCATGATTCTGTGGGCCAGTGACTGGGGCTGGGCTCAGCTGGGTGGTGGGTCTGCTAGTCTCCCATGGGGTCCGTGCCACCACGTTCAGCCAGTGTCTGGGAAGTTCATATAGGGGCCTCAGCTAGGATGATTCATCTCTGTCATGCGGTCTCATCCTCCAAAGGTTCTCTCAGGCTCCTTCACAAGATAGAAGTGTCTGGTAAGAGGGTAAGTATTGAAGTGGCACAGTCTGTTGGCCAAAGAAAGTCATAGATTCAGCCCAGAGTCAAGGGGAGAGTGTTGAAAATAGACTCCAACTCTTGGTGGGAATAGCTGCAAAGGATTCACAGCCATTTAAAATGTATCTGGGCTCTTAACTTTGATATGAAAGCATTCTGAAGTTAACATTACTTTATTTGACTTTAAGGGCTTCCCTGGTGGCTCAGTGGTAAAGAATCGGTTGCCAAGCATGAGATATGGGTTCAGTCCCTAGGTTGGAAAGATTCCCTAGAGAAATGGCAAACCATCCAGTATTCTTGCCTGGGAAATGCTATGGACAGAGGAGCCTGGTTGACTATAGTCCATGGGGTCGCAAAAGAGTCAGACATGACTTAGCAGCTATACAAAAACAACATTTGACTTTAAATCATCTTGGAATAGAGATAGTGTTGTTCTTGCATCTGAGAGCAGAGAAATTTGGAAAACAGTTCTTCGGTAGCATACCCAAGAGTATAAGAATAAAGATAATGATAATATCAGCAAATATTAATAATTGTTATTACTATATGCCAAGCAGTGTTTTAAGTCCTTTAAACATCATAATGCACTTGGTCATTATAGAATCTTATGAGTAGGTATCACTTTAATCCCCATCTTGGTGAGAAAACTGAGGCACAGAGAGGTTGAGAACTTCCCTCAATGTCATGAGGCTACTGAGTGGCAGGAACAGGGATTTCTCCCCAGGTGGTCTGGCTCCAAAGTCTGTGTATTAACCCCAAGTGCCTCTCAAGTGATGGAAATTAAATCTTCCTCTGAGAGTGCTCTCTTGGGCCATGTAATTTTTCTAGAGACAAGGGGATTGACTATTTGGAGAGGGACATTAGGTCTTTCTGGGTACACCCATGGGGCCAAAAATGGATCTAGTCAAAGGAGACCTTAATTGGACATAATAAAGACACCAGATCCCTGGAACAGAGAGTAATTCTCCTGGATGTGTATGGGGAGTGGGGAGTGTCTGATCATGGTATCACTCTGCTGTTTCTTTCTTTTTTTTTTTTTATTGCTGGGAAAGGCATTGAGGAACGAGAATATTTAATGTTCTTGCCAGTCTTTTGGACAGCCTCTTGTTCTTAGATTCAGGTAACCAGAAAGCTTCGGCTCCAAAGAAAAGAATGCTGTGTTTACTTAGCTTTTTGTTTAAGGACTACCCCTGAGAAATCTTTTTTATACAGTGTTTGTCCATCTCCAGGTGGTACCAGGTGATTTACCTAAGGGGAGAGACACATTTTGTTCAATTTGTAAGGCCGTCCTCACAGCCATGGATTAAGTGGTCCACGGCACCTGTATCTTAAGTCCTGAGCCTGCAGCCCCTCCTCAGTGTGAGTAGTGTAGCTGTGAATCAGATTTTAGAGCCAGGATTGCACTGGAGTCTCAAAGTGGTGATTTCTTACTTTGTATTTAGCACCAGAACGGGGGAAGAGACCACAGTGTAAGACTTAAGAGCAGTCATTCTAGCCATCTGACATCTCCTCTCCATTAGATCCCATTATTGTCTCTTGACTCCACAACTAGCCTCCTGCTTCTGATGTCCTGCTCCTCCTGTGGTGACTTATGTTATCATCAGTGCCCGTTTCCACTCCTGAGAGGCATTTGCTATTAATATATCTTCTGCATAGATGAGAACCTGCATATTCACCCCAATGGACTCGAGTAGAAACTGAGTGGGAAGCCAGGCAATCTGTATGGGCACAGCCCACCAGAGCAGGCAGGAAGTGGGGCTGGACTGGGGAGACCCACACTGTGACTGCCCCTCCCCTTCCAGCACGTCTCACCTTCCTACCCCGGGAACTTCTTGATTGTCAAGTTCAAACTCCTAGGGAAGCCTTCCCCATAGCAGTGGAACCTCTGTTAACCTTTATCATCTTTTCCTTCAGTTACTCTTGAAGAGTTTATGATCCTGTCCTGCATTAAGTATTTTTCCTTTTTGGATGCTTACATCCTATTTTTCTTATTCAAACCAGCTGGAACAGTTGATCCCCTAGCATAGAAACAAAACCCTGCCAGGCAGGTCTCTACAGGAGAAATTCTCCAAGCAGTGCTTGGCTGTTGGAGATCACAGCCGAATAGCTCAGACTGCCTTTAAGACAGGGAACGAGAACAGAGCACAAGCAGGAAGCAGCTTTTGTTTCCGAGGCCTTTGGGGCTTTTCTTTCCTGGCCATAAACCTAGTTGCTTCCTGGGATGGACCTGGTCAACAGAGTGGTATTCCTTCAGCTCTCTCGTGTCTGGTCAGCCTGGAATACCAAAGCCTGCACCTTCATCAGTGGACAGGCTTGAGTACCATTGGTTGCCTTTGGCTCTTGCTGGCATTGCCTACTTTGGGGATTGGCAGTGCCCAGGAGATGGACACCAGCATGTGTGTGGTGGGGAGGCAGGTGAGAGGCACCACGGTGAGCAGGATGAGACTGTACACTTCGCACACTGGGGTCCACTCTGTGCTCTTGAGCATGCTCAGATGGGCGTGCTCCAGAAGGGTGGTTATGCATCTTATCCCCTTAGAGGATGCTTCAGACGTGGCATTTCCTTGAATTTACTCTAATTTTGAGTCAACCTGGAATTGCTAGGTTTCATTGTTCCCCTTTCTGGTTGGTTTTATGACCAATGTTGCAGGATGACAAACCCTGAAAGTTTGTGTAAGCTCCCCTTTCTTTTCCCAGCAGTGAAGATGATTGCTCAACAATAAACATAGAAAGGAAATTAAAAAAAAAAAAAAAAACAACTTTGCTCTAGGCTGGCTCTTGGCAAGGAAAGCTGAGCTGGCAAAGGCAGTTCCTAAATAGGATACATATTCACACACCCCACAGTCTAGGGCTTGTTAGCAACTTTCTTATCCTGTGGCTCTTTCTGGAAAGGTGGTTATCACCAATCCAACCAAAAGACAGCATTTCAAATTTAACCCGAAGTGGCTCTTGAAATTTCATCTTCAGGAAGTCTTTCTAGAAAAGAGATGAAAACTTACTCTGTGTCTACACATGTCAAGCCCATGCACAATTCTCCGGTTCTCACCACAGTGATTTTCCATATTTAACCTGGGAACATCGAGTCCTGTCCACTAAATAGCTATGTTTCTCCTGTTTGTTGAATGTGGGTCCATCCTAGGATAAACCAGGGCAGAGCTGGTTATTCTGGGATGGCAGATCTGTGCTGACTACCCAGGATAGCACCACCAGATGGACAGTGAATGAACGTGTTAGAACAGTGATGTCACCTACACCATACAGTCTGATCACAGGGGCCCAGTGTCTCTTCTGCATTTAAACTTCAGGTATACTTTGGTCCCATGTGGCGCTAGTGGTAAAAAATCCACCTGCCAGTGTAGGAAATATAAGAGACATGGGTTCGATCCGTGGGTTGGGAAGATCCCCTAGAGCAGGAAATGGCAACTCATTTGAGTATTCTTGCCTGGAAGAGTCCATGGGCAGAGGAGCCTGGTGGGCTGCAGTCCATGGGGTCTCAAAGAGTTGGCCAGGACTGAGTCACTGAGCACACACATATTTTGATCACGTGTGTGGTCAAGCCTTTTTACTGAAGTTTACTTCGGAGCTTCAGCAACATATCCAATTAGATTATTGCCAGAATCACACATGGTATCAACCTATTTGGATTTTATACCACAGAACTCAAATAGGAGGCAGTAATGTAGGTGGTTGCTTGCCATCTATTAAATTAGTTTAGTTTATTTTTATTAGTGCCTTATTTGTAACTAAATGATATTCTAAAATTTTAAGTGAAATATGTTTGACATATAACTGTAAATTTAAGGTATATAACAGGCTGATTTGATACATTTGTACACTGTAACATGGTTGCCACTGTAGCAATAGCACCTCTGTCATGTCACATCATTATCTTTTTAGTGGTTGGAATAATTAAGATGTAGTCTCTTAGCAAGCTTGATTATAATGCAGAATTGTTGCCTATATTCACTATACTGTGCTTATTTGTCTACTAGTTTCAAGTTAACAATATTTTAACCTCTCCCCTCCAAACGGTACCCACCTGGTAGCTCAGATGGTAAAGAATCCACCTGTAATGCAGGAGACCCACGTTTGATCCCTGGGTTGGGAAAAGCCCCTGGAGAAGGGAATGACAAGAACCACTCCAGTATTCTTGCCTGGAGAATTCCATGGACAGAGAAGCCATGAGGTCACAAGGAGTCGGACCACATTGAATGCCAATCATTTTCACTTTTTCCCCCAAAAGGGTAAATTAGAGTAAAGCAGTATGGAGAATAGTGGGGAGAATAAGATTAATTAGGGAATGAGAGTGCCTAGTGCATTTCTGGATTTGCTCCCTGGATTGGTAACAACTCTGAAAGGGAAAGGTTTTCAATCTTCAAGTCTTAAAAATGGACTGCCATGGCAGAGGCTTTTGCTTTCACTGTTTCGCATGTGTTCACCCTATTTGAATAAGACATTGTCTTAGTTTTATAGAACGCATTCCTAGCATAGCCAAGGCAGTGACCACAAGCAGAGAGCCAGGTGGTGGTCCTCTAGGATTTCTCTCCACTAAGGTTGCAGATGTTCTCGCCTCCATCTCTGCCCATCTCCTCCATCTCTGTGATCACTCGGGGCCTAGTGGGGAATTCTGTGGAGAGGTTGCCTGGAATTGTGGGCTGAAATACAGATTTTAAATATCGAGTTTTAAGATGTGAGGGAGGAAAATGACATTGATTTATTTGTTCTTTTCTTGGCCAGCCTGAGAAACCTGTCCCATCAGGTAATCAACAACTGCTTTTATCCTAACTAGTGACTTCAAGAGGGTGATTACTCACCCCCTCATTACTGTTCTCCCTGAGTCATCCAGGCTGGCTCCTGTTGGTTTCAACTGAATAAGAATCTTCAGGCCGTGGACTCTAGGGCCAAGGTGCCTGTTTAGTAATGTGAATTACAGACACAGGCCTTGGACACGGAGCCATGGCTCATTCTTCTTCTTTTTTTTTTAATTTCTATGTTTGGTTGTGCTGGGTCTTCGTTGCTGCACACGGGCTTTCTCTAGCTGTGGAGAGTGGTACACGGGCTACTCATTGTGGCGCTTCTCTTATTTTGGATCACAGGTTCTGGGCACGTGGGCTCAGCAGCCGCAGCCTGTGGGCTCTAGAGCTGGGTGGATGTGGCACACGGGGCTTAATTGCTCTGCAGCATGTGGGGTCTCCCCAGACCAGGGATCAAACTCGTGTCTTCTGCATTGGAAGGTGGGTTACTACTGAGCCACCAAGGAAGCCCCATGGCTCATTTTGAAAAGATATTGTGTAGGTTCAGGTTTTTAGTTATGTGTCTATTTGAGGAATTGTATTGTCCAATATCATCTAAGTGGCCATCTTAATAGTCAACATAGAATGATTCTATGAGCAACCAGACCCTCCAACCTGCCTGGTGATGATATAAAGGACAAAGATATGGTTATGCAAATGGATGGTGACTTGGGCGCATCTCATGCTGGTATCCTCTCAAAAGTGCTTCAGATTGACCACTCTGTATTAAGGGGAGGTCTTAGCAAAGACTCTTGAAAGCCTTGGCCTTGTTGTGCTGGTGCTGGGAGGGCTTTGACACATAGGAAGATGTGTGCTATTATGGGTATGCTGAAAGGAATCCAAGATCATTTCCATTTTACAGATAGCCCCTGTCCCCTGCTAAGCCACTGTCCTCAGTACTATTCTTGGGTCATATTGTATATGATTTGGACAATCAATCTGAGACTAAATTGTCTTGGGCCAAATTTGGATGTATGGGTAGTTGTAGAGATTAATATTGATTGGCACATGTGTTTAGTTACAGTTCATGCCAAAGCTCAGTCTTTTTCCAAGTTTTTAATGTTTATGTTCATCACAGACCTAAAGAAACTTAGTTTTGAAGGGGAGCAGTCTTGTAAGACTTAGTTGAGGCATCACATGTTCCTAGGAGAGCTTGACATGTTTTGAAATAGAAAAGGAAAAGGCAAATCTTGGGATATACATTTATGGGTTAGTTGAAAATCCTACCCCTTTTACAGTTTCTTACCTAATCCTTCCCGGGTTTAAATAAAATCAGCAGTTGCTTTTACAACAGCTATTCTGTCACTGTTGTCTATCTCCAGGCACTTGAAATATATCATTAAACAACATCAGAATTAATCCAAGGCCCTTTAGACTATAGACTGCGCTGCTTGGGGCAGGAACCTTTCCTTCTTCATCTTGAATTCCTAGGACTGAGAAAAACAAGGACTGGGGAAAATGCCTTTTTTATAAGCAGGCATGTGTGAAATAGTGAAATGGCAATAAGAAATACTGTGACCCTGAAGTGTTGGTGGATTGGTGCCTTGTCCTCTAGGGCCTGTGTCGGATGGGAACCTGGGTGCAGGTGGGAAGCAGCTGCTCTGAGGGTCTTGGACGGGCCTCAGGGAAGGCACTAATAATGCAGGTCACTTGGCGGGTTGACTTTTACCATCCTCCATGATTCCTGTGTTGAAATAGGAGGGCTCAGCCCAGACAAATGCTAAGGAAACAAAACCAACTCTTTTATTACTCTCTCCAACATTTATAGCCAACTCTTATTCAATGCCCTTATCCTGGAGCCATTCTGACAGTCATTTTAATGATTTATTTTCTTTTTCACAACCAAAAAACAAATAAAATATTTTATCACCTTTTGGGTAGACTTGATATCTTTCTCTTCATTTCATCACTTTCTGGGTCTATAAAATTCCCCCTACCTTTCAGTTTTTATAACACAAGGGATAGGAATTCTGTATTTTTCATTCTTTATTTGAAAAAAAAAAAAACAACCATTTTTCTCAGTCTGAGGATATTTTTTTTGGTCCTATATCCCCAGGCTGTTGTTGTTGTTCTGTTTGGTGGAGGGAGAGGGTTACGGAAAGGGGGACAAAAGGCCACATGTTTGCTGAAATATGTGGATGCAGGGAGAGGTTTTGAATAAGAAGAATATATATTTTCAGTGCTGTTCCCCACTATGGGACTGTTGGAGCCTTTGGTGGTGAAGAAGTGGTTGTGCTGGTTTAAGAGGAAAATACTACTGCAATTTGCTCTGTGGTTTCTTTCCCAGGATCTACGATAAAAACCAATGATCTGTGCGAGAACCCACAACACTGTGATTACCCTTCTCCACTCAGAATTATATGTCTTCACCCTAAGCTTCCTGAATTATAGCTCACACAGGCTTTTTTTTTTTTTTTGGCTCTTTGCCCCTTTTTGCTTATTTCTGCCTCATTTTCCATATGCCTCTTTACATTAAGGTGTCAGACGAGTCATCTTGAGCCACAGAAGCTAGGCGGCCACATGTGTGGCTTTTTCAGGACAAAGCTCTTCTCAGGTTATTCTCAATCTGAGTTGATGTAGCATGAGATTGTGTCAAGTTCAGCAGTGCAACTCAGTGATCTGAGATGTCTATCTCCTGCCCTCTGCTCCCTTCACCATCAGCTTTAATGAAGACCATAGAATTGAAAGGGTTTTGGGCATCTTTTTCCTCAAGGATGATGATCTCAAGTGCGGAAATGCATTTGATAGCATCCTCATTGCTGGTTACTCCTCCATCCTCTCCTTGAATGATTCCATGGGCAGGGTGCTCCCCAATCTCAGGCAGCCCATTCCCTTGTCAGGCATTGAAAAACTTGACCCCAAATAGGTCTCCCTGCAGCTTTTATGAAGTCATCCTCTGAAATTACTTTCTCCTCTCCAGTGATTTGTAAAGTTACTAGTTTAGGTTTAACTCTCAATCTCCCCCTCCCTTCACCAAAGTTTTCATTTCTCTGGCCAAACAAGTGTAGCTCTCTCAAATATTATAATTTGGGCAAAGTTTTTTGACCTCTCACCATCCTGGATATTTTGTTCTATAGGCCGCCTAATTAGAAGTGGATGTTGTATTCCAGAGGTGATCAAGACTCATGAAGAGGAATATTACTTGACTGAGATGTTGTGATCTAAAGATGAGACTCAGTTGTACATTAGTTTCTTTAAGCAGCCTTTTCTTGTTGTTTAGCCGCTAAGTCGTGTTCAACTCTTTGTGACCTCAGGGATTGCCAGGCTCCTCTATCTTCCATTATCTCCTGGAATTTGCTCAAAGCATTTGCTCATGAAGCAGAAGTAGATGTTTTTCTGGAATTCTGTTACTTTTTCTATGATCCAATATGTTGGCAATTTGATCTCTGGTTCCTCTGCCTTTTCTCAACCCAGCTTATACATCTGGAAGTTCTCACTTCACAGACTGTTGAAGCCTAACTCGAAGGCTTTTGAGCATTAGTTGCTAGCATGTGAAATGAGCATGGCTGTGGTAGTTTGAACATCTTTCACATTGCCCATCTTTGGGATTCGAATGAAAACAGCAACACTATGTATATAGAGCTTCCCAGGTAGCTCAGTATTACCACAAGAGTTGAATATGATTTAGCGACTAAACAACAACTAAATATGTAAAATTGTGAGTCTTTATATTTATATATATATTCACACACATACATATATACCTTATCTATCTATATTTTTATAAAAAATCGTGTGTATATGATGTGTATGTGTGTATATATATGTATATATTGAATGACATGGTGTTTTTAGTTACTATAAAATTCATATAAGTTAATTTGTCTAGTAAAGTCATGGTTATTCTCTGCCTATGCTGTTGATAATCTAAACCAAAATATATAATTTTATATTTAGTGTTGTGTAGATTTCAGCTTCATGATATAATGTGTCAAGAATTTTTTCTGCCATGAAACAGTAGCTGTCTTTCCTGGCTTTCTGCTCTCAGTAGGTTTCATAGGAAATCTTATCTTCATTCAAGTAGCTGATAAAAACACTAAAACAGCATAAATAAAGACAGAATTCTGTAGTACTGCCAGAATGTTTAGGGTTGAAAGTGAAAGTGTCAGTCACTCAGTCATGTCCAACTCTTTACGACCACACGGACTCCTCTCTCTGTGGAATGCTCCAGACAAGAATCCTGGAGTAGGTTGGCATTCCCTTCTCCAGGGGATCTTCCCAACCCAGGGATTGAATTGCAGGCAGATTCTTTACCATCTGAGCCACTAGTTTGTCTACTAAAAAACATTATTTGACAGCTCATGATTTGCTGTTGTTCCCATAAGGATAAAGAATTTTATGTACTGAGTTGCCAAATCCAGGTCATGTGTGGAATTTCACTGATTTAATAGCCTATATTAATTTAATAGCCTATATTAATTTAATAACCATATCACAAAAGGAGAGATTGGTTTGACTATATTTTACATTCCTTTACCCATCCTAGACCTTACTAATCACTTCTTTCTTCTCTATTTGCTCACAGACCAACTGTTTACTAATCTGCACTTTTGTTTATTCAAATTCAGAGAGGTTTATTTGTGAAACTTCAGTGTCTAGTACAGTACTCAGTATATGTGACATAGTTCTTGCCTTTAAAAAGATTATAGTCTAGTGAAGGAAAGCGATATAACTATAATTACTCTGTTAATAATATACACATATGCACATGGATATTTATGTTACTTATATAATAAAGATGGAGTTTTATAAACACAGTATAGTAAATAACACCTAGTAAAGATATGTCCAAAAGATCACGGACAAATACAATTGGGGCCTTGCAGAATAAGGAACTAATAGTTAGTTTTGGAAAGGATAGAAGCCATTCAATGCAAGGAATAAAGTCTTCAAGGATAAGTGGCCTGTGCCTAGATTCCAGACCCTGGCCTGCCTAGGACTCTTTTGCCTCACAACATGACCTCCAGATTCCCAGACCTGTGGCTTGCACTTGGTCATGTTAACTGCTGTTTTGTTTTGTTTTTGCCTTTTCCTTAACTATCAGATTCACAGATTTCTAAACAAAGTCTGATTTTTTGGTTTTGGGGCATTTGGTATAACCAGGTGACTACAGGCAGTTGACAGGACCTGTCCAGTAGCTGCCTACATTCTAGCATGACAAGCCTCCCATAGATACTGTGGAAAGCAGTGGTGTTATGACCCTAAAAGTTGTCACATGCAACCATATAGGATTCATGTCTGACAAACTTTAAAATTAGGTAGTGCCTCTGTTTTAAACCAGTAACTCTACTGAAAAGATACCTTTCCCCATCCAGATATCCACTATCCTCATGCCCTAGGACATCCAACCAACTTTACTTTGAAATATCTCATCTCATTTCACCCGTAGTTGAATTGTTCAGGAAGATTTGAAGTGGATCAATTCAGCTGTGTTTGCATTTTCTCTAGCATGAAAAATGGTGTTTCACTGATTACCTGTGGAGATTGAGGAAGCATTTGTACAGCCCACTGTCTTAGATTGCGGGTGGAATTGGTAGTTAGAGAAACAGCCCCCAATCATGGGAGCTGAATAAATTCAGTTCATGCTGCACAGAGAGAATAAACCTGGAATACCACAACGGTGTTTTCTTCAAACGCATTTCCGACCATTCCTCATTTGCTGAAGAAGAGCTTTTGTTTTTCCACGTTGGCCCTATGTTTCCATCAAACATGTAGCCAGTTGGCTAAGATAGTAACTTGCAAAGCTGGCTGGAATCCTGCTTTTAGCATCCTGGCAGGAAAGAGATGTTTGTTATAGTTGGGCGCCTTAGCTGTTCTTCCATCTGGCCATTTCCTCCTGTCTCTTACTCCCCTTCACCTTGTTTCTTTGGGAGCCAGCAGTGGCACTAGCAGTAAAGAATCCTCCTGCCAATGCCGGAGATGTATAGGAGAATGTAGACGTGGATTCAGTCCCTGAGTGGGGAGGATCCCCTGGAGGAGGGCATGGCAGCCCACTCCAGAATTCTTGCCTGGAGAATCTCATGGACAGAGGAGCCTGGCAGGCTACCGTCCATAAAGTCACAGAATCGGACATGACTGAAGCGACTTGGCGTGCCCACATGCACAGAGCTGCTTCTTATATGGAAGTGTGATGTGTTATTCGTTCAGGTGTGTCCAGACTCTTCAACCTCTTGGACTGTAGTCTTCCAGGCTACTCTGACCATGGAATTTTCCAGGCAGGAATACTGAAGTGACTTGCCATTCCCTTCTCAAAGGGATCTTCCCAATCCAGGGATCAAACCTGGGTCTCCTGCATTACAGGCAGATTCTTTACCATCTGAGCCACCAGGGATGCCTCTTTACTGTATGACTCATTCATTTTATATGAAAAATGGATGTAAATGACTAAGGGCTATGAAACAGATTATGCATTGCATTTTGGCTGAGAGGGTAGGCATTTTGAGAGTCAATAGCAGGAAGCTTTGCAGTGAGTTCTGCAGGGGGTTGGAAGAGATGGCTAGTATTCTGTGAAGAAATCTCACACCTGTCAGGCACTGTGTTACTTGCCTGCAACAAACTACTCCAGCAGGCAGTCCTCAGAGTCTGCTTACAGGACTGAGAGTGATTCAGCTGAATCTGCCACCTGGACAAGAATAAATCTCACATTGTGTCAACTTCTTATGCTACCTGGCCCTATTCTTTGCCACAATCAAAAGTTAACCTAAAAAGGGAACTAACATTTATTGAGCACTTACTGTATGCCAGGCGTTGTGAAACATACATAATAGTTCACCGAATTCTCACTCTTTCTTATTTACTTCTTACCATGCTGAGCACCAAAGAATTGATGCTTTTGAACTGTGGTGCTGGGGAAGACTCTTGAAAAGTCCCTTGGACTGCCAGGAGATCCAACCAGTCCATCCTTTAGGATATCAACTCTGAATATTCTTTGGAAAGACTGATGTTGAAGCTGAAGCTCCAATACTTTGGCCACCTTATGCGAAGAGCTGACTCATTGGAAAAGACCCTGATGCTGGGAAAGATTGAGGGCAGGAGAAGGGGATGACAGAGAATAAGATGGTTGGATGGGATCACTGGCTCAATGGACGTGAGTTTAAACAAACTCCAGGAGATAGTAAAGGGCAGAGAAGCCTGGTGTGCTACAGTCCATGGGGTCACAAATAGTTGGACCTGACTTGGCCCTGAACAACAAATGTCTTGAAATTGAAAGTTTACCATCCTGATTTATAGATAAGGAAGCCGAGACTTGAAGTTTAGCAACTGGCTCAAGTTAATCAGTTTCTGACAGTGATGACCAGACCCTGAGTTCAGGATCTAAATAAGGTTTCACTGACTCCAATTAAATCCAGTACACAAAACCTTGAGGAAAACTTGTGTTCTTCTGGGGGTTGGAGATATAAGTACTCAGGCTGAGAAACAACTGGGTTTCCAGCACAGCTTTTTATATAGAATGTGACATATAGACAATGACTTGTTCTTTATTGCCATCCAATAATGTCAAAGCTTTATAGAAATTGTAAGATATTGTAATGACAGCATCTTGTCACTGCTGTGACCTAGAGGTCAGTGTAAAATTAACTCAGTTTTCTATCATTCTGCCCTCTCCCAACTCTCCAAAAGACCAAATAGTGCAAACTGTATGTGCTGTCCTTTTGTTCTTTAATGGTTGAGTCATGTCTAACTCTTTTGTGACCCCATGGACTGGAGCCCACGAGGCTCCTCTGTCCATGGGATTCTCCAGGCAAGAATACTGGAGTGGGTTGCCATTTCTTCCTCCAGGGGATCTTGCCAGCCCAGGGATGGAACCTGCGTCTCCTGCATTGGCAGGCAGATTCTTTACCACTGAACCACCCGGGAAGCTCATGAGCTTGTCCTCTAGCCTATGACAGACAATAGGAGTGACTGAAACTATGCAGAAGCTGTGCCCTGTTCACAGAGCAGTCTGTGAAAATTAAAGACCTCTGTATTTCCAACAACTTCAGACAGACACTGGCAGCTGACTCAGCTTGCTTTTCAGATTTTTTTCTCCCTTTAAACTTGAGAAATGCCTTTAATGTTTTCCTCCTGATGATAATGCATTGTAGATAAGATCTTCTAAGCCAAACAGCTGTTTTTTGAGGTCCTGAAAGCCTGTCGAAGGTATTCATTTTCTTTCTGAACACATGGTGTATCCCTGCAGTTACTCAAGCCAGTAGGTCTTGTCAATAAATCCACCAAAGGCCAGGCCGGTCTGCACAAAGCATACTTTACACCTTCTCCAACAGGATGAAAGGCAACATTTTAGAGCTTGGTACAGTGGATGTTATCTAGCTCAAGAATAAAAGTGTACATCTATCAGTTTTCATTCTTGCCTGTCTGCTGCAGTGGTCAGAAGATTATTTATTGTTCCTTCATTTGTTGTTGTTGTTCAGTTGATCATTTGTGTCTGACTCTTTGCAACCCCATGAACTGCAGCACACCAGGCTTCCCTGTCCTTTACCAACTGCTGGAGCTTGCTCAAACTCATGTCCATTGAGTCAATGATGCCATCCAACTATCTTGTCCTCTGTTGTCCCCTTCTCCTTCTGCTTTCAATCTTTCCCAGCATCAGAGGAAGTGAGTTTTCTAATGAGTCAGCACTTCGAATCAGGTAGCCAAAGTATTGGAGCTTCAGCATCAGTCCTTCTAATGAATCTTCAGGATTGATTTCCTTTAGGATTGATTAGGTTGATCTCCTTGCAGTTCAAGGGACTCTCAAGAGTCTTCTCTAACACAACAGCTCAAAAGCATCAATTCTTTGGCACTCAGCCTTGTTTATGGTCCAAGTCTCACATCTCACATACATGACTACTGGAAAAACCATAGCTCCTTCATTAGCTAATTTGTAAATACCCACGCGTGGGGCCAAGGAAGGAGAGTCCCAGCTGTGCTCTGTGATCTCAGAACCACTGACTACTGGTGGGCAGGAGAGAGAAGTGCATGCCGGGAAGCCCACTTTCCTGTTCCACAATGATGCTTGAGTGCTATTTGTTCAGGAATAATTGAAAGGGAGGTTTGTGCATACAGTTACCAGCCAGGGGATTTTCTCCTGGCATAATTATGGGTCTTCCGGGGGATTAGAAAGCTCTGCAGTTATGCAGATGACTTGCAAAGGCAACAGGAGATATTTTACTACTCAGACCAAGTCGAGCTATCTCAATAACCCAGCAGCTAGCTGACAGTGCCAATCACTATTGTAAAATCAGGAGCTTTTGTGTTAGTGAATTGCTTGTGAAGCCCAAAGAGCTGGGTAACTATTTTAAGGAGATTTTTATATTTCTGACAGAGGTGATTAAAAAACAGGCTCTACTGCTCATATCAGCAGATAGACTGCAGACATCATATTTCGCCCAGATTGCGAAGTAGGATACAGTTCTGTTTGCAGTGTTGGTGAGTGCTGGAAAAGTAATTTTGATTTGTCATTTGGTAAACTGGGCATTCTGAATATGAAGGAGTTAATCAGTTCACAGAGGGCTGTCATTAATCCATAACTTACAGGCCCTTTTGGAAACGTCTCTTGCCACTAGTGTCACTGCAGGCAAAGTCACAGTCTCCTTAGAATCCTTCATCCCAAAATGGTCCCTTCCAGTCCTGCCAGGGGTGAACTCAGCTTGCACTGTTGGTTTGTATATCATCTGTATAGACTCCAATTTTCCTAAATTTACAGTCAGGAGCATAGTTAGTTTAGGAGTTTTTTTAATTAGATGAGATAATTCACAAAACTGGTAAGAAATCTTTCAGCCTAAGTTAAAATGGAAACAGCTATATCTTCAGTAGAAATTGTCTGTAAAATTCTGCCACCTTTGTTTATTTTTCTTGACAGTATGGAGAGGAAATACCAGAATTGAAAGTCTGTCCCTTAGTAACTGGCAAAAAGGTGTGTTCTGGTCTCCCTAACTTTTCTCTGGGTATATTTAATCAGTGTTTGCTGTCAAAGAAGAGAAATGTCTAGCTTCAGCAAAGATGCTTTGTCCGTCTCGATAAACACGGCTAAGGTGACAGTAGGCCCTGTGTGAAGAAGTGAAAGGGAATACTTTTTTTTATGACTGGAATGCAAAAAGACAGATTTACTAGGGACTCTGCTGGGCTTTTCTCCGTAAACTTCCTGATTCAGCGGGTGATGCAGTCTCAGGGACGTTATGTACTGTTACACAAGTGAAACCAGCAGATTTAATGACTCTGTGCTTCTGGGTCATAATTCTTTGGTAACAGTGAGAATCTCAAACCTGCAGCACTCCTTTATCTTCCCCAGGGCACAGACATTTCTCTTCATAAGGTGGGGTTTTGTTTTGTTTTGTTGTGTCTTTTTGCCTTAGTCTCCAAAAAGACTATAGTGAGGAAAAGAAATAAGCCAGTCTTGAAATATGAACGAGTCAGAGAAAAGTATTAACCAGACTCTTACCTTATTAGAAGTTCCCTAAGAGGCTTAATGTGGGAAGAAGCTCGAGTAGGCATCAGTCCCGCTGTTCTGAGGCCAGCCTGCTGAGCATGTGCAGGGGCTGTATCCCCTTCGTGGTCCCTGCCACCTGTGTGGGTCGGTTTAGGGCACTGGCTTAGGCCACAGGCACAGTAAAGGACCGGGTGGGATCCTGGCCTGGGGCTTCAAAGTACATTAAATGGTTTTTGCTTTCTGAGTTCTCAGTTGCCCAGTTCCCCCACCAGCCACCCCTGGCTTTATTGAGGTGAAATTGACAAAATTGTGTTAAAGGTGTATAACATGGTGATTTGATGTGCATATACATATATATTGTGAAATGATTACCACAATTAAGTTAATTAACACCTCCATCACCTTATATAGTGACCATTTCTAATGGTGAAAACACTTCTTAAAATTTGCTTTCTTAGCTAATGTCAAGTATGCAACACAGTATTATTAACAACAAGTCACCATGCTGACCATTAGACCCCAGAGCTTATTCATCTTATAACTGAAAGTCTGTGTCCTTTGACCAGCACCTCCCACTCCCTCCACCCCCAGCCCCTATTCTACTCTCTAGTTTATGATTTTGACTTTTAAATTCCACTTTTAAATGATAGTGATACACTGGTTGTCTTTCCTTCTTTCTTTGGCTTATTTCACTTAGCATACGGCCTTCCAGTCTCATCCATGTTGTCACAAATGGCAGGATTTTCTTCTTCTCTTTTTTAATGTCTGAATAATATTCCTTACATATGAATCCCAAATATATATACTACACTTAAAAAGAATTCATTCATTGGCTGACAGACATAGATTGGTTTATATCTTGGCTATTATGAATAATGCTGCATTGAACATAGGGGTGGGTGCAGATATCTCTTAGAAATACTGATTTCATTTCCTTTGAATATATACCCAGAGGCAAGATTGCTGGATCATATAGAAGCTCCATACTCTTTTCCATAGGAGCTGCATCTTTACTATCCCACCAACAGTGGACAGGGTTCCTTTTTCTTTACGTTCTCCCCAGCAGTTGTCATCTCTTGTGTTTTTGATTGCTAACCATTCTAACAGGTGTGAGGTGATATCTCATTGTGATTTTGATTTGCTTTTCCCTGATGACTAGTGCTGTTTGTGCTCACTCAGTCATGTCCAACTCTTTGCAGCCCCCATGGACTGTAGCCCACCAGGCTCCTCGCTCCGTGGGATTTTTCCAGACAAGAATACTGGAGTGGGTTGCCATTTACTCCTCCAAGGGGTTTTCTTGACCCAGGGATCAAACCCACATCTCTTGCATCTCCTGCATTGGCAGCCAGTTTCTTTACCACTAGTGCCACCTGGGAAGCCCCCAGTGGTTTAGCACCTTTCATGTACAACAGAGGACGAGGTGGTTGGATAGCATCACTGACTCAATGGACATGAATTTGAGCAAACTCCAGGAAATGTTGAAGGATAGGGAGGCCTGGCGTGCTGCAGTCCATGGGGTTACAAAGAGTCAGACACGACTGAGCGACTGAACAACAACAAATGTACCTATTGGCTAT
Source organism: Odocoileus virginianus (assembly GCF_023699985.2). NCBI lineage: Eukaryota > Metazoa > Chordata > Mammalia > Artiodactyla > Cervidae > Odocoileus > Odocoileus virginianus. Next base: position 37,860,691 of record NC_069686.1, on the reverse strand, counting down.
TTCTATGTCTTTGGAAAGTATCTCTTCAGGTCATTTGCCCATTTAAAATTGGATTATTTGGGGTTTTTTTGCTGTTGAGTTGTATGGGTTCCTTATATATTTTGGATCTTAATCCCTTATCAGATATTGGTTTATAAATATTTTCTCCTGTTCAGTAGGTTGCCTTTTCATTTTGTTGATTGTCTCCTTTTGCTGTGGAGCTTTTTCAGTTTAAAGTATTAATAGTTATAAATGCCCCTCAAGTGGCCTCACTTGCCTGTGATCTTGGGCCAGGCCCTGCATCTCTCTGTCCTGTCTTCCTCATCTGTTTGTGGCTAGGATTGGACTGAATCAATGGCTTTTCGGTTGTTTTAAGGCATGGAACTCCTTACCCATGTGAAATTTTGTGAAATATCCAAATAAAAGCAATTTTATAAAATCAGACCTATTCTCAGTAAAGTGTAAGTAAGGGACGCAGAGTGCCTCCCACCCTATTCAAATCTCCTTCATCTGTTGGAGCTCCAACAGCTTGTAATCAGTTCAGCCTGATAACAGCCTGGCTGAATGCAGGAAGTCAAATGAAAGCCTAAAAATGCAGGTAATTTTACCTTTGTCAACCCTAAATGCTTGAGACAGCGTATTTTATAAGCTTTATGTCAACCAACCTAAAATGACTTAATCCATCATAAATTTCTAAGCACCAGTCATCCTCCTTTTATATGCCCTGTTCTTGTAACCGGAGTATTTTTAGCTTTGCTGTTGTTAGTGATGTGCAAATGAATTGGGTGATAAATTCTGTAAAGCATGTCCATCTCAACATTTTAGAACTATGCCAGGTCATTCCTCCCCCCAGCCCCCTGCTCCTGAATTCCAGAAACTCAGACTGTTTGCCTCCCTACCATCCATTCTTCTAACCCCCTGCTGCCGGAACACCATGTCCCCTTTCTTAACCTCTATATTGTCTCCTTCCAAAAAAATAGCCTCTTTGCTAGAAAGATGGAAACTCAACTCCTGATTTCAACTTTCTGCAAATTCCATGATTATTTAATTTTCCTATCAAGCTGTATTTCCTACTTCCTTCTAATATACATCTCCTTTCAGTAAGTTGTTCCCTCCCAATTCTCTGCCTCCAAGCCCATGGTCATGTTCTTCGCCTATTTCTCTCTTTTTCTTTCCCCATGATGACCCCATATCCTTTCTGTTGCCTACCAGTACCCTTTACAGCTCACCTTTCACATCCTTCCATGCTCCTTCCTCTTATTCAGTGGTACTTAGCAAAGAAGCAGTGTGATGTGGCACCAAGATTACAGAACAGAGAGACAATGCTGATACTACTATCCTGGAACTCTGCCACTTATTTGCAAGGTGCCCTTTGGCTACCCTGGACCTCACAGTTTCCTCGTCTATAAAATGAGGTTAATAATGCAGTATCTCCCTTGCCTACCTCACCATGTGGTCATCAAAATCAAAAGAACTATTGTATGTGAATGTAACTCTATTATCACTTACTGTACCCTAAAGCACTTTTTATAATTATTAATCATCTCTGCCCTGTTCTCACTGTAGTCATTTCATGTGTGATATCTAGTCCCGATGGTTTTTTAGGTCAAAGACTTTTCTTAAATAGAAAGTATAACTCCATTTCAACTTTGTAGTGGTCATCACAGTGCTGACCACACAGCAGGTTCTTTATATGGATTTAATAGAATTTTGATCTCTGATATTTCCCAGGAACCTACTATTTTGGATGTGCTGGCAATGGTGGTCATGTAATTATCAGATGGTTATTTGAATTTCTGGCATCTTCCCAAAGCAAGATTGAAATTCTAAGGATTTAAAAATGGATGTGGGAGACCTTAGAAGCAGGGTTGAATAAGTTGTTTGGGTGAGACAATCTCCTGAAAATGAATTCAAGGTAGAACTCAGTTCTTGGACCAGTTGTAATGAGTCTGATAGTCATCACTACAGCTTGTAAAAATTCTCTGTGTGTTATTATAGTTCCCTGTGCCATACAGTAGGTCCTTGTTAGTTATTCATCCTATATGTGCTGCACTAAGTAATTTTTAGTTGTGTCTGACTCTTTGTGACCCTTTGGACTGTAGCCCGCCAGGTTCCTCTGTCTAGGGAATTCTCCAAGCAAGAATATTGGAGTGGGTTTTGCCATTTCCTTCTCCAGGGGATCTGGAGCCCAACCTAGGGATTGAACCCACACCTCATTATGTTTCCTGTATTGGCAGGTGGGTTCTTTACCATTCCCAGACTCTTAATTTATCCCTCCCCTACTTATTTCTCCATTGTAACCATAAGGTTTTCTTTTTTTTTTTTTTTGTATTTTTTTTTTGTACATAAGTTTGTTTTTGATATCTGCAAGTCTGTTTCTATTTTATAAATAAGTTTGTATTATTTTTTAAGATTCCACTTATAAATGATATCATATGAAAGTAAAACAAAACAACAAAAGAACTTCAAAAACCTCTGTAGACGCTCACGACGGACAGGGAGAAAGTGCCAGTGCGTAAGGCTGCCTCCCAGATGCTAAGGCCTACACCACGTTTCACTGAGGAGACTGCTTCAGTCTGAAACAGCAGAAGAGCCGTTTGCTGGCTTCAGCTGATGACATAGTTTAGTAGTCCACATGAATTTGCATCCAACTTCTCCAAGTCAAAATAGGAAACAGGTTCTTATGTTATGTCCATTGTAAGAGTCAGGGCTCTCAATGCTCCGTAAGGTGATGGCAAATACTTTGTGTAAGTGAAAATTATTTTGTTTTGAATCATACAGAAGTATACCATTTCTAAAAGGAATCTGAAGTGCCTTCAGGAAAATAAGCTAAACCTGTTGTGACAAACTCACCTTGGAGGACAAGGACATACTGGGTACCTCTGACTACACTGGACATTTCATTTGCAATGAGTAAACTGGTCATCAGTAAAACTTGATTTTTCCAAGCCTGTCGTATCTAGTGTACCTTATGCTTCTGGGAGAATTGAACTTTGTTGGAAGGGTGAAGTTTCTGAACCGAGAATGAAGACATGAGGGCCCTGAAGTTTGCTGGAGAACGGTGCTAGGCTACCCAGTTCCTAGTTCAGGATGTGGACACAGCCTCAGCATGCTCCCCGTCAGACCACAGGTGGCAGTGTGTCCACCCCCATTCATTTATTCTGGTGACACCTGTGGAAAGTCACAGCCAGCATGCTTCTTTTTCTCTTGTTAAGAAAAAAATGTTTTTTCTCCAGACATTTCTTCTGTTGAACCAAACTAAGCATATGTAGATTTGTTCCTTGCAGACTTGCTTATTTCTAGGAGCCTCCCTACAAGATTTTAGCATACATAATACACTTCCCTACCTACTACAAGCTACAGGGATCACTAGAAATCATTTTATAAAAGTAAATGGAGCGGAGATAGTAACACTGCACAATTCAGTGTTATCTATAGCAACCTTCACCTATTTTCCATTTGTGCATAAACTGTCTTCATCACTGTTATTCAAACTTTAGGGCATGGACCCTGTCTTACTTAAATTTTTATTTCTAGCTCCTCATATAGTGCATAGTACGCATTCAAGAATGCCTCTTAGAGAGAGTAGCATTGACATATATACACTACCAAGTATAAAACAGACAGCTAGTGGGAAGCTGCTATATAGCAGAGGGAGCTCATCTCAGTGCTCTGTGATGACCTAGAGGGGTAGGGTGGGAGGAATGGGGAGGGAGAGGCTCAAGAGGAAGGGGATATATCTACACATATGGATGATTGACGATGTTGTACAGGAGAAACTAATGCAACATTGCAAAGCAATTATACTCCAGTTTAAAAATATACAAAAAGAGGTTTATATATATATATATTTGTGTGTGTGTGTTTACATATATATGCGTGTGTGTATATATATATCAGTTTTCCATTTAAAAAGTTTGTTAGTACTTCCTCAGCTAAGAAAAACTCCAAAGATAAGTTTGGATGGATGGTGCCGAACGTGACACTTCTATTCCAGGGCTCAGCATAATCACTCACACAGAGGAAGCCAAATCCATGGATTACATGGTGTGGTGCTGCCGTGGCTGCAGGACATTGCCAAATTTTCCTTGGTCTGTTCTGCAGGGCCCAGTGAGCCCAGACCCAAAGGAATTCTAGCGACAGTGCTCTCTCAACTGTCTTGAACTACCATTGCCAGAAGGTATAGGAAGTTAAGTAGAACCTAAGCAGGACTGACAGTATTTTAATATATAACCACATCGTAGGTCTCAGTAAGGTATTAAGCTCCTGCAGTTCTGAAATTTCCCTTGAAGGATTTCATAACCAAATTAAACTTGTGAGAGTGTTGGTTATTGCTCCCACTGCTGTTTTCTCAGAGCAAACTCCTGATTCTATGTCTGTTTGATACTTTTCTCCGGTATTTCAATTGCAGTTTTTAACTGTTTTAAGTTAATGGTGAAAACTCACTAGTATTTGCTATAAAATATGTACTAAGAGCTTGCCTTGTCTTTTCAACATTCTTTTTATTGAATTATAGTTGATTTACAATGTTATGTTAGTTTTCAGATGCACAACAAAGTAATTCAGTTATTTATATATATTCTTCTTCAGATTCTTTTTGACTGTAGATTATTATAACATATTGAGTACAGTTCCCTGTGCTGTACAGTAGATCCTTGTTGTTTATTTTATACACAGTAGTAGCTGTTAATCTCAGATTCCCAATTTATCCCACCCGCTTCTTTTTTCTTTAACAACCAAACTTTATTTTCTGTGTCTGTGAGTCTCTTTCTGTTTTGTAATTGTTAATTTGTATAATTTTTAAAGATTCTACATATAAATGATATCTTGTATTTTTATTTCTGAATTCACTTAGTACAGCAATCTCTAGGTCCATCCACGTTGCTATAGACGGCATTAATTCATTCTTTTTTATGGCTGAGTAGTATTCCCTTGTATATATGTGCTACATCTTTTTTATCCATTCCTCTGTCAATGGACACTTAGGGTGCTTCCATGTCTTGGCTATTTTAAATAGTGCTGCTGAAAACATTGGGGTGCATGTGTCTTTTTGAATTAGAGTTTTCATCTTTTCTGGAGTATGCCCAGGAGTGAGATTGCTGGATCATGTGGTAGCTCTATTTTTAGTTTTTTTTTTTTTCAGGAAAACAGTGGCATTTGTGGTAAAGAACCCACCTGCCAGTGCAGGAGACATAAGAGATGTGGGCTCGATCCTTGGGTCAGGAAGATCCCCTGGAGAAGGGCATGGCCACCCACTCCAGTATTCTTGCCTGGAGAATCCCATGGATGGAGGAGCCTGGCGGGCTACAGTCCAGAAGGTTCCTAAGAGTCGGACGTGACTGAAGTGACTTAGTGCTCACGCATCCTCATTTCAGTGTGGTATGTGATATGTATATCCCCTATGCAAGTGTTTTATTATTAGATCCACTGTCCCATCAAGTGCCCCTTAAAGGAAAAGGTGACTGTACTTTTTATACCTCCTTTCTTCATTCCACAATATTCAGCAAACATTTGGGCCCCTGCTCTGTGCCAGTCCCATTGCTGGAGATGCAAGGCTACTTCTACCTTCAGGGAGCTTAAATGTGATGAGAGAGGGAGACAGATACTGCCTGTGGGCACACCTTCTTCTTCCCATTGAAAAATCTGAGGTCTGATGAATGGTTGTGTGGGCTGCTGGGGCATTCAGGGCTGACAAACATTATTTATCAGTGGACTGAGTAAAGACATATCAAAGAGAATAATTGTTCAAGTTTGGGGCTTCAGACCCTAATGTCACATTAACCTGGAAAAATAGCAGCAGTGATTGCCATCAGCTGACACGCCGCCCCCAGACGGAGTGGGTGCTCTAGGCAGGCCAGGCCTCCTGCAAGCAGAGTCAGGGAAATATCCCTAATTAGAGTAGCTCCCTGAGCTGGCTCATAATTTGCTTAATCACAGTCACTTCACTAAACTATGGTTTTCGTTTTAGGGGGGAAAGTGCAAGGTTTGGGGAAAGGGAAAGGAAGCAATTAGAGAGAATTCAGACTGATCTTCCTCTCTAGTCAGTTTGGGATTGGCAGAAAAGACAGCAAATGACATCAATGACCAGGTGTAAATATAAGGAAGCTGATTTGGAAAATGGGTCCTTTGAGTCTTGTTTGGGTGAGAATCATTGAGTTCACAAAAGAAAGCAGCTGGTAAGTTCCAGAAACCTTTTTTATGTCAGCCTAGAATATGAATAATACACTAAATGGAGTGTAGTGCATATATTTAAATATTTATGTTCAAATGACTGTCATTTTTTAGCCTGCTCCGCCATGGTCCCATGACTGGATACAATTGCTTTTAAATGATCATTTTGTAGCTGCTTGAAAGACATTGTTCAGAAGATGAAAATCACAGCAAAGCAAACAAAGAAAATGCAGAAGAAACCATTAGAAACCAAATATATCCATCCTGGCCAACTCTATTTAAGAAGTTTTGAAGGCAGTTTAGTTGTAGGGATTAAGATGGAGGAGTTTGTAATTGGACCTGAATTTTAATTCTGTTTGTGATTTACTAGTTCCATGGTTTTGAGTAAGTTACTTTTCCTGTCTTTAAATTTCAAACTCACCTGTAAAAAGGGGATAATAATAGTACCACTTCACAGAGGTGTTGTGAGAATTAAATGAATTAATGGTGTTCAGTGCCTGACACCCATAAGCCCTCAATAAATGTTAGCTTAAAAAAAGGAAGTGTCCTACATGAGGGCTCATGGAGGAAACCATTAGCAAAGCATTGGAAAGTCTGACCTCTGAGAGCAGCATCTGTGTTTTAGGGAATGAAGCTATGGTGGTGAACAAAACCATGCTGGGTATGTGGTAGGTGCTCCATAAATACTGATTGAATAACTGAAAAAGTGAGTTGTGTGCATTTACAGTGTATAAATTGGATTATTCTATGAAATTAACATGTGTGTTTTAAAGGAGGAAAGTATAAGGCAAGAAATAATGGGTGACAATTTTGAGTGTGACAAAGGTATATATTTCAAACTTTTAGCCAGGAAAAGTTTATCCTATGATTTCCCATTAGGGATGCAAGATCTGGTTTCCTTTTCTTCTCTAAGATCAGATGACCTGGGGGAGCTGTTTGTAACGTTCTGGATGGTGTCCTCCTGACTGTCCACCCTCAGCTCCTGTCCTCTCCAGTTTGCATGATGTTACGATGAGCCAGTGTTGGGGAGGGACAGACACACATTGAAACTGATTAAGGATGTTCCTTTCTCCCGTTTGCTTCCACATCATAACCCTGGGGGCTCAGACGATAAAGAAGCCGCCTGCAATGCAGAAGACCTGGGTTGGGAAGATCCCCTGGATGTGGGCATGGCAACCTATTCCAGAATTCTTGCCTGGAGAATCCTCATGGACAGAGGAGCCTGGCGGGCTACAGTCCATAGGGTCGCAAAGAGTTGGACACGACTGAGCAACTAAGCACATGACACGTTAACATCCCTCTGTGATGGAAAAGGGAAGCTTGGAGGTGCCAGATCCCAGATCTGCATGTCTGTTCTGTCTGTGAGCTGGCCCAATCCGGTGTCTCTTCTGAACTCCCCGGGGAAGCGGTGGGCTGGTTGGTTCCGCCCCTGTCTGTGTGCGGTGTTTACCTCTGCGCCCCGTGTTCCAGGCCTCACACAGAAGGTGGGGAAAGGGGTGGCTAGTCTCTGCCTAACCCTTGCCTGAAGCCATTTCTAAGACAAGATGTGATGAACAAATACTGTCTTTGGAAGAAGATGTACAGATTTGCCAAGGAGAGAATGTAGGTCTGGGACCTCCTGGCTACAGGATCATATAAATCACTCAACACTAGTAAAGTCAAAATTTTGAAAGTAAATAATTTCCATTTGTACCAGAGCTAATTAGTCTAAGGAAAATGGTGACAGAGATGCATTCTGTAACTTCTCAGGCAGCCCTGGAAGTCTGGCTCCAAAGACAGAGTTTTCAACATACTCATCTCTAAGATGTTACAGGTAGGCAGCTCATATTTACTGAGTTTGCACTGTCTTCAGACATGATTCTAAGTGATTGTGATGTTCACTCACTCCCTTAAGGTTGTACTTTTTATTATCTCCTTTTACAGTATGGAAACTGAGGCACAAGGCGGTTAAGTGACTTGCCCAATGTTAGCACTAATGCTCAATACTTGATTCAATGTGTGAGGAAACTGAAATGCTGAGAAACAGGCCACGAGATAAATATTTAACTTGTTACTCAGCTAAATAGCAATTTCCCTCCTAACTGTGTGCACAAGGAACCATTGCATCCTTTCCTATGGGAGTGGGTTATAGACCCCTCTTACCTCTGAAGCTGTCATGTGGAGATGGGGAGTTGCTGAATTCTTAGATTTCAGAACCTCAATTGGAATCCTGGAAGATAAGCCATTTCTCATAGTTCAAAGAGCCTAACAGAAATTGCTCTTTAGGGGCAATAAACAATGTGGGCTAATGAACATAAAAAAAAATTTTGTGTGTGCTTGTCAAAATTCTGTATATCATATTAAGGTAATTATTTTTTGTGGAACATGCTTTTCATGGCAGTTGTGCATTTTGTTTCACATCTTAAAAACTGGTTTACTGATTATCTTCTACATTGTTGTTGTTCAGTTGTTCAGTCATGCCTGACTCTTTGTGACTCCGTGGAATGCAGAACCCCAGGCTTCCCTGTCCTTCACCATGTTCTGGAGTTTGCCCAGATTCGTGTCCATTGAGTCGGTGATACTATCTAACCATCTCATCCTCTGTCGCCCCCTTCTCCTTTTGCTTAAGGAGAGTCTTAAGTCTTAAGTCTTAAGGAGACTTCTCCAGAGTCTTAACTGCTGGACCGCTAGGGAAATCCCATGTTTTTCAAATGACTGCATCATATTCCATTTTAAGTGTATATATATGTATACACCCCCCCTACACACACACACACACACACACACACACACACACACACACAGATACTCTTTTGATGGACACTTAGGGTTTTTTTCCTATCACTTGCTATTATAAACAATACTCCAAAGACTATCATGGCAGTATATTATTTTGCATGAAAGCAGACCATCTGTAGAAAAAATTCCCAGAAGTGAGATTTTGGGTCAAGGGTAAATGCATTTGAAATTTTAATAATGTTTCCAAATTGCTCCTTGGAGTCACATTCCCACCAGCAGTGTTTGAAAATGACTGATTTCCTATGGTCTCCTCAAAAGAGTATTAGAAAACATTTTAATCGATCAGACAAGTCAAAATCTGGAATTTATAAAGTATAGTTTTAATTTATACTTCTTTTTGAAAAGATGGTCAGCTTACATCATGTTGTTTAAAGGCCATTTTATTCATTTTTTCCACAAAATATCTATTAATGTCCTTTACCAATTTTTCTGATGGGTTGCTGATAATTTTCTTACCAATTTTCAGTAGCTCTTTCCATGTTAGTGAGATTATCCATTGTTTTGTCTGTGACATGAGTTGAAAATATTTCCCCAGGTTATTTGCTTTTTTTTAATGATTTTTTTTTGTCATACAGAATTTATTGTTGCTTAATGTAATTGAATTTTCAAACTTTGTAATACATTCTAAGTTTTTAATCATAGTCAGAATGGCCTTTCCCCACTCCAAGGAAGTCATTTGTATTTTCTTGTATTTTTAAGGTATTTTATTACAGATAATTTTAAGCATAGACAAATTAAAGAAAATAGTATAATAAGCTCCAACTACCTGTCATCCAACTTCAACAATTAGGGGTATTTTGCCAATATTATTTCATCTTATTCTCCCACACATTTTGAGAATATTTAAAGCAAACCCCAGATATTATATTTTCTTTGTAAGTATATCAATATATATCAATGACATGTCAAATTTTTTAGGACATAACTTCTATTTCATTATTATACCAGTGATTCCTTAAGATTATCCAGTACCAGTCTGTGTTCAAATTTTCTTTTCTAGAACATTTATGGCTTTCTGTGTGTGCAGTATGAGGTATGTACCCAGTTATCCCAATTCAGTTTCTTAAAGTTTATTCTTATCTTACTGGTTTTAGATGCCATTTTTTCCCATATAACCATTAACCATTTTCTCTGGTGTATTTCAGTCTGTTTTCCAGACTTTCTATTCTGTTCCATTTGTCTGTCTACTCAAATGTTGCTGCTGCACTGTTTTAATTACTGTGGCATTAGAGCATGTTTTATTGTCTTTCTGAACTAGTCGTTCCCCAAATGAAATAGTAATCTACTCCAATTCATACTATGTAAAATGGCAGAAATATACAGTCCAGCATCCTCAGATCAGGGATGGGTCTGGTGACTTAGAAATCAACAAGGGGTGGGAGTAGAACGTGTGAGCACAAATCTGGTCCCTCAGGAAAGTAACAGTAATCACACTGTGGGAAAGTAAATAGTAATAACATAAAAGCTGGAAACGTGGGACGGGTCCTCATCTGGAGCTAGGAGGAGGAAGCAAAACTGGCAAAGCAAAAAGAACATGGTTTTGGTGGTTGAAACGTGCTTCTCCCCTGGAAGCAGACAATCCTGGTTCTCTTTGGCAAAGTCAGAAAGGCCGGTGGTAGAGGAAGTTGCCGTATTTGCTGTGTCCCTGCCCTAGGAAACCCATCAGAGACATAAAGCGTGCTGCGGACCAAGAGGGCCTGGCCCAAGTGTGTTGGGGAGACTGTGCCATCACTGTGCTCTGGGAAGTTCACAAACCTGAACAGGCAATGACCCTGAACTCCAAGGCTGCCTGTGTGCTGGCTTGTGCCTCTGAAGTTGCAGGAGTGAACCTTATTGTCCCTTTCTCAGGAAAAGGATGCAGATGTTTTATTCTGAACCCTCTTTCCAGGAGACAGTATTAATTCTACCTAACAAGATACCTTTACTGGAAAGTATCTGAGAGAGGACTTCTAATATGAGTTATTATGGGAAGAGACATCTGAAGTATTTAGCAAGGGCACATTTTCTTCTTGTGGTTTAGTCGCTAAGTCATGTCTGACTCTTTTTGACCCTATAGACTGTAGCCCTCCAGGCTTTTCTGTCCATGGGATTTTCCAGGCAAGAACATTGGAGCAGGTTGCCATATCATACTCCAGGGGAATCTTCCCGACCCAGGGGTTGAACCTGCGTCTCTTTTGTCTCCTTCATTGGCAGGGAGATTCTTTACTACTGAGCCACCGGGAGGGTATACCATAATACCTGTTTTTCCTTTTGAAATGCATGTATCTGCTGGACTCTGCACCATCACAAAAGTCCAGAGAATGATAAGGTGGTCACAGCACAAGAAAAAGGCCTGGATCCATAGTGAGTGGAAAGACTGAACCGGGATGACTGCGTAATGACTTCATCCCTGGCAGACACCCTTAATAACCTTTCACAGAGCCGGTAACCTCTTCATCCTCAATTTCCTCCTTATAACCTGCAGGAGAGCATACCCGCTTACCTCACAGGGATATAGGGAACTCTAATTAGGTTCTGATGGGAAAGTTCTTTGCTGATGAGTCATGATATAGTGACTGTGCTAATCTGAGGCTGCACAGCCATGAGTTGCCCGCTGCCCAGACGCAGACGCCAAAGGGTAAATGGAAATCGGTCATCATCAGGGTCAGGGGAGTGGACTTTTCAAACTGAAGGAATGGGTGAAGTCATCCTTGTTCGGGCATACTCCACAGTTCCTTCCCGAGTGTCTCTCCTGTGCATGGCAGCAAACAACGTGGTGGGGGCAGGAGGAGGTTAGCGAGGAGTGGCAGGCCTGGGGTGCATGCGCCGAGCTGGCTGCTGGGGCGGCGGGTGGCCTCCTCGGAAGACAGTAGCTCAGATTTGTGACTCTTTGGACCAGAAGTCGCCTTGGCCATCAGTGGTGTGAGCTGGGCGCTGGTTATAGTCGGCTTCACATTCCAGCATGGTTTAAACACTAAGAGTCATCGGGGCTACCTCAGCCCCCCTCACTTCCCAGATGCCACTCTTACCAAATCCCGAAGCTAGCTTTCTCTCTTAGGTGTCCCCGTGAAAAGAATCTTTGTGTTCACTTACAAAAGGGGAAAAGAAGAGGGACCCCTCTTTTGGCCTCTTTGACTTCTGTATTTGCATGAAGCTGAAAGTACTTTCAAGGTGTGCTTTATTTTAAGCACAAGGTAAAAGGGACTATTTTAGGCATTATCATAGAACACTGTCTCTGCCAATAAGGAGTTTTATGGTCTGGAAATTGGTACAGAATATGGATGAGATCTCAATGTACATTTCAAGCTGAACTTTTTTTTTTTTTTTTAAGGTGTCCTTGGGTGAGAGTAGGAGGAAGTGAAAAAGGAAGAGAAGAGAAAATTAAGAAGGGTGAGTACAAGTAGATTTGGAAGGTGAATTAAATGGCTTCTCTGGGCAAATGAGGCTGCTAAGACCATTATCTCAATAGGAACTTTTTGGACTGTGGAACGTTGAGAGGTAACCAGAGAAAAATCAGAGGAAGTTCAGGAGAAAGTCCTTAATTTAAGTGAAAAGCCCATTGTCACATAAAAATGGCGTTGTTTATTGAAATACAAGATTTTAAGGAAGGAGAATAGGGCAAATCATAATTGTGTTAATATGGAATTCTGGTTTTCAGTGAATTTATTTTTATTTTAATTTTAAAAATATAGTTTTTAAAGGTTACTTTGCATTTATAGTTATTAAAAATATTGGCTATATTGCCCTGTTGTACAACACATCCTTGAGCCTATTTTATTTTATTTTTTATTTTTTTGAGCCTATTTTACAGCCAATAGTTTGTACCTCTCACTTTTCCCCCCATGTTGCCCCTCCCACCTGACTCCACTTGTAACCATTAGTTTGTTCCCTACATCTGTGAGTCTGCTTCATTTTTGTTATATTCACTAGTTTGTTATATTTTTCAGATTCCACATATAACTGATAGTATGTATTGTATCTTTCTGTGTATTTCATTTAGTATATGCCCTCTAAGTCCATCCATGTTGCTATAAATGGCTGAATTTTATTTTCTTTTTATGGCTGAGTAGTATTCCGTTGTATGTATGTACCACTTCTTCTTTATCTGTTCATCTGTTGATGGACACTCAGGTTGCTTTCACATCTCGGCAGTTGTAAATAATGCTGCTGTCAACACTGAGGTGCATGCATCTTATTTAATTAGTGACTTTTAAATTTTTTTCAGTAATACCTGGGAGTAGAATTGCTGGGTCATATAGTAGTTCTATTTTTAGTTTTTTGAGAAACCTCTATACTGTTTTCCACAGTGGATGCACCAATTTACATTCCCACCAACAATGTATGAAGGTTCCCTTTTCTCCACATCCTCACCAACATTTGCTATTTGTATTATTTTTGTTGATAGTCATTTTGACAAGTGTGAGGTGACATCTCATTGTGCTTTTGATTTGTATTTCTCTAATATTAGCAATGTGGAGCTTCTTTACATGTTCCTATTAGCCATCTGCATGTCCTCTTTGGAAAAATGGCTATCAAGTTCTTCTCCTCATTTTTAAATTGGGTTTATTTTTTATATTGAGTCCTTTGAGCTGTTTATGTGTGTTGGTTATTAATCCCTTATCACTCATGTCATTTGCAAATATTTCTTTCAGTAGGTTGTCTTTTTGTTTTTCAGTTGTTTCCTTTGCTGCACAAAATCTTTTCAGTTTAATTAGGTCCCATTTATTTTTGCTTTTATCACCTTTTAGGAGATGAACCCAAAAAATATTGCTGTGATTTATATCAAAGTATGTTTTGCCTATGTTTTCTTCTAAGAGTTTTAGGGTTTTGGTGTTACTTTTAGGCCTTTAATTCAGTTTGAGTTTATTTTTGTATATGGTGTGACAGAATGTTATAATTTCATCCTTTTAAATGTAGCTGTCCAGTTTTCACTTATTGAAGAAATCGTCTTTTCTCCATTGTATGTTTTTGCCATCTTTATCAAAGTTCAAGTTGATTATTATTGATTAAGTATGTGGGTTTACTTCTGGACTTTCTGTCCTATTCCACTGATCTATATGTTTTTGTGCTAGTACCACACTGTTTTGATTACTGTTGTTGTTCAGTCACTCAGTGATGTCCAACTCTTTGTGACCCCGTGGACTGCATGCAGCATGCCAGGCTTCCTTGTCCTTCACCATCTCTGGGAGTTTGCTGAAACTCATGTCCACTGAGTTGGTGATGCCATCCAACCATCTCATCCTCTGTCGTCTCCTCCTCCTCCTGCCTTCAACTTTCCCAGCATCAGAGTCTTTTCCAATGAGTCTACTCTTTACATCAGGTGGCCAGAATATGGGAGCTTCAGCTTCAGCATCAATCCTTCCTATGAATATTCAGGGTTAATTTCCTTTAGGACTGACTGGTTTGATCTCCTAGCAGTCCAAGGAACTCTCAAGAGCCTTCTCCAACACCACAGTTTGAAAGCATCAGTTCTTTGGTGCTCAGCCTTCTTTATGGTCCAACTTTCACATCCATACATGACTACTGGAAAAACAGTAGCTTGGACTATATGGACCTTTGTTGGCAGAGGATTGTCTCTGCTTTTTAATACACTGTCTAGGTTTGTCACAGCTTTTCTTCCAAGGAGCAAGGGTCTTTTAATTTCATAACTGCAGTCACCATCCACAGTGATTTTGAAGCCCGAGAAAATTAAGTCTGTCACTGTTTCCATTGTTTCCCCATCTATTTGCCATGAAGTGTTGGAACTAGATGCCATGATCTTTGTCTTTTGAATGTTGAATTTTAAGCCAGCTTTTTCACTCTCTTTCACCTTCATCAAGAGGCTCTTTAGTTGCTCTTTACTTTCTGCCATAACGGTGGTGTCATCTGCATATCTGAAGTTATTGATACTTCTCCCGGCAATCTTGATTCCAGCTTGTGATTACTGCAGGTTTGTAATATAGTCTGAAGTTAAGGCATGTGGTTCCTCCAGCTCTGTTCTTCTTTCTCAAGATTGTTTTTGCTATTTGGGCTCTTTTGTGCTGCCAGCAGCAGTATTCATGGGTAGAATGGTCCCCACCGTGGCTGTGACTAGTGTCTATATCCCCTTGGTGAGCTGCAGCTGCCTCCCATCTCTCTAGGTGACTCTCCTAAGACAAGCAGGGAGGTCTGGCTCGGGTTCCTATCAAATTACTGCTTTTGTCTTAGGTCCTGGTTGTATGTGAAATTTTGTGTAGACCTTTTAAGAGTGAAGTCTCTATTTCCCCCAATACTGTGAAGTTCCTGAAATTAAGCCCTGCATGACTGAAGTGACTTAGCAGCAGCCTTCAAAGTCAAATGCTCTAGGGCAGAGGTCCCCAGCCTCTGGGCCACAGACTGGTACCTCCTGTCAGATCAGCAGCAGCATTAGACTGGAAATAAAGTGCACAGTAAATGTAATCATTTGCACTTGAATCATCCCAAAACTTACCCCCTCCCCTGCCAGTCCATGGAAAAATTGTCTTCCATGAAACCAGTCTCTGGTGCCAAAAAGCTTGGGGACTACTGCTCTAGGCAATAATCTTCCTGATGCAGGACCACACAGGCTGGGAATTGGACATGGGGTCCAGAATTTTTATGCCTTTTGGGAGAACCTGTGCAATATAATTCTCCAGTCTGGGGGTCAACCCACCCAGGGGTATGGGATTTGATTATATCTTGAGTCTGCCTTTCCTAGTTATCTTGCTGTGGTTCCTTCTTTGTGTCTTTAGTTGGAGAAGATCTTTTCTGGTGGGTTCTGGTCATTTTTTATGGATGGTTGTTTTGCAGATAGTTGTTGTTTTGCTGTGCTCATGAGAGGAGGTGAGCTCAGGGTCTTTCTACTCCCCCATATTTCCCCCTTCCTCAGTGAAATGTTTTTGTTTAAATAAACTTACATTTCTGTGTTAGGTTCTATGATGTAGTAAGAGTACAGCTTTGAATACACTAAAGCTTCCATGGGCTCCAGTGCTTTGTTCATCAAAATGTGTCCATTTTTCTCAGCTCTTCTATTAAATAAGATTCAGGAATTTTACCTCCCTCTTTTTCTCATTTCATGATGTTCTTCAGTGATCGTAGGAGCAGAAAAAAGATGCATTTCGGTGGACTTATGATATTCGCATAGGATTATAAAATATTTTTCAGCTAGATTTTTCTTGTTAATATTCTCATTTTCTTTCTAAAGCCTTCATTCTCCCCTTGATTGGTTTGTAGCATAAATCCAGTTGTAACAGTTGCCCTTATACTCTCCTGGTAAAGAAGTATTGTTTAGTCACTGCAGCTATTCCTACAACACCTGACACTTTGGTTCAGTGTGACTCACTTTCTGGTGTTTTGAGACTAGATTCACAGCTTCTTCAGGGTCCTGGAAGGAACCAGATGGCATATTCAGACTGGTGTTATTTGAGAGAATGAATAAGGGGCTATTTACAGTGGTTTGGGCTAAGTTTAGGGATAGCAATAAAGGATAGTCCCAGCCTTCAGAGATAGCAACAGAGAAAAGCCATTTCTCTCCTACAGGCCTGATGCTGTGAGTTGCTTAGTCATGTCCAACTCTTTGCAACCGCATGGACTGTAGCCCACTAGGCTCCTCTGAGCATGGAATTCTCCATGCAAGAATACTGGAGTGGGTAGCATTTCCCTTCTCCAGGGGATCTTCCCGATTCAGGGATTGAAACTGGGTTCGCCCATATTGCAGGCAGATTCTTTACCAACTGAGCCTCAGATAAGAAAAAAATGGTTATTGGAACCTGGGAGAAGGTAGCTATGAAGTTAGGGACCTGACAGCAGCTGAGAGACATGATGACAGCCTGGCAGGGAGTGAGTCAGGGGAGTAAATACCTCAGTCTCACTCTCTGCTCATTCTCCAGTCTGCCAGTTTCTGCCATTGGCCAAATCAAACTGAGAGCCCGTAGAAAAGGGAACTGTGTGCCTGGTCATCATAGCTTGGCTTCCCAGGGCACAGATCAGGGTGAACAAGGCTGGAGGAGCAAGAGATGAAAGCACTGCAGGGCTCAGTCCCTTTCACCCTTTTAGGATAGCTTAGGAAGATCATGTGGTTGGAGCATATTTAAGGCCCAACCTAGTATGTGTTGAACCACATGTGAATACACTAGGCCAGCGATGGGCAGAACTTTAGTTGTTGAAAACAAAACTCTCACAATCTTCATCTGTTCACCTAAAATCTAAATGAATAGTCAACATGGAAATGGAAATTCTGTTGGTGGAAAAGATGAAAAAGCTTTTTTTTTTTTTTAAAAAAAAGGTAATGCCCATGTGTGTGAGGCATTTAGAGACCTTTCAGTTCAGTTCAGTTCATCGCTCAGTCATGTCTGACTCTTTGCGACCCCATGAATCGCAGCATGCCAGGCCTCCCTGTCCATCACCAGCTCCCGGAGTTTACTCAAACTCATGCCCATCGAGTTGGTGACGCCATCCAGCCATCTGATTCTCTGTCGTCCCCTTCTCCTCCTGCCCCCAATCCCTCCCAGCATCAGGGTCTTTTCCAATGAGTCAACTCTTCGCATGAGGTGGCCAAAGTATTGGAGTTTCAGCTTCAGCATCAGTCTTTCCAATGAACACCCAGGACATATCTCCTTCAGGATGGACTGGTTGGATCTCCTTGCAGTCCAAGGGACTCTCAAGAGTCTTCTCCAACACCACAGTTCAAAAGCATCAATTCTTCGGTGCTCAGATTTCTTCACAGTCCAACTCTCATACCCCTACGTGACCACTGGAAAACCATAGCCTTGACCAGATGGACCTTTGTTGGCAAAGTGATGTCTCTGCTTTTTAATATGCTATCTAGGTTGGTCATAACTTTCCTTCCAAGGAGTAAGCGTCTTTTAATTTCATGGCTGCAGTCACTATCTGCAGTGATTTTGGAGCCCCCCAAAATAAAGTCTGACACTGTTTCCACTGTCTCCCCATCTATTTCCCATGAGGTGATGGGACCAGATGCCATGATCTTCATTTTCTGAATGTTGAGCTTTAAGCCAACTTTTTCACTCTCCTCTTTCACTCTCATCAAGAGGCTTTTTAGTTCCTCTTCACTTTCTGCCATAAGGGTGGTGTCATCTGCATATCTGAGGTTATTGATATTTCACCCGGCAGTCTTGATTCCAGCTTGTGCTTCTTCCAGCCCAGCGTTTCTCATGATGTACTCTGCATATAAGTTAAATAAGCAGGGTGACAATATACAGCCTTGACGTACTCCTTTTCCTATTTGGAACCAGTCTGTTGTTCCATGTCCAGTTCTTAACTGTTGCTTCCTGACCTGCATACAGGTTTCTCAAGAGGCAGGTCAGGTGGTCTGGTATTCCCATCTCTTGAATAATTTTCCAGTTTATTGTGATCCACACAGTTGAAGGCTTTGGCATAGTCAATAAAGCAGAAATAGATGTTTTTCTGGAACTCTCTTGGTTTTTTGATGATCCAGCAGATATTGGCAATTTGATCTCTGGTTCCTCTGCCTTTTCTAAAACCAGCTTGAACATCTGGAAGTTCACGGTTCACGTATTGCTGAAGCCTGGCTTGGAGAATTTTGAGTATTACTTTACTAGCGTGTGAGATGAGTGCAATTGTGCAGTAGTTTGAGCATTCTTTGGGATTGCCTTTCTTAGGGATTGCAATGAAAATGGACTTTTTCCAGTCCTGTGGCCACTGCTGAGTTTTCCAAATATGCTGGCATATTGAGTGCAGCACTTTCACAGCATCATCTTTCAGGATTTGAAATAGCTCGACTGGAATCCCATCACCTCCACTAGAGACCTTTAGCTCATCTCTAAGCAAGAACTGGAGCTGCAATTCCCTCTCCAGTGCTCAACAAGGAAGGGCAATCTTGTATCCCCAAACAAACCCCAAGCATTTTCCAGGGTGGAGACTATTCCATGGGGCAGAGTAGACACAGAAAGTTTTCATGAGGGAGAAATATTAGAGCTGAGCCTTTTAAAAAGAGAGAGAAATACAAAGTATTTCTTTAAAGAAGAGTGAGAAATACAAGCACAGAGTCTACTGCTTTTTTTCTTTTTTTGAATTTTTAAAAAATTTACTTTTAATTGCAGTCTAATTGCTTTACAATGTCGTGTTAGTTTCTGCTGCACAACAACATGAATCAGCCGTATGTATACATATACATATGTATATGTATATATGTATATGTATACGTATATATGTATATGTATATGTATCCCCTCCGTCTTGAATTCCCCTCCTACCCACTCACCATCCCACCCCTCTAGGTCATCACAGCGCACCAAGCTGAGCTTCCTGCTCGTTACCGGTCTTACACGTGATCGTCTATGTATGTTGAGGCTTCTCTCTCAGTTTGTCCCACCCTCTCCTTCCCACACCACAGTGACCCCAAGTCTCTTCTCTCCATTCCTATCCTACAGATAGGTTCATCAGTACCATTTTTCTAGATCTCATATGTATGCGTTAATATCTGATATTTGTTTTTCTCTTTCTGACTTATTTTACTTTGTATGACAGACTCTAGGGAGCCTGTTGCTTTTTAAAGCACACTTTATGAGAACCGCTTTTATTTATGAGCATAGACAAAAATATATAGATTTATCAGAAAGCAGATAAATGAAAATACTCCACTGAGGCCTAAATATTGTGCTCACATATATTCTAGAGTAGTTTTCTTTCTTTCTTTCTTTTTTTTTTTTTTGAGTAGTTTTCTTAAAACTTATCTTCAGAGGAGTTTTACATTCTTCTCTCATATATGCTTAGATAATCACAGCATTTGAGAGCTGAAAATAGGTGTATTGAATTTGTCTTAAATCTGGCCAGATATGGTATAATCTTAATTGTACTGGCTGGTATGTAATCCATTGAGGAACCATAAATCTCTAATTTTAGATGTTTTTTAAGAGTACGGTTACATTATAATATTGTGTTAGTTTCTGCCGTACAGCAAAGGAATCAGCCGTACATGTACACATATCCCCTTTTTTGGATTTCCTTCCCATTTAGTCACCATAGAGCATTCAGTGGAGTTCCCTGTAGTATACAGTCCTTGTTGGTTATCTATTTAAAACATTGTAGGGCATATCAGTCAATCCCAATCTCCCAATCCATTCCACCCCCTTCTAATTTTAGCATTTAGTATTTATTTAATAGTTTGATAATTAAACCAACAATGTATAGGGACTTAGTCATTCTCCTTTAATTCCCAGAACTTTGTGCAAAATAGATAATTAATATCTCTGTTTTACTGATAGGAACCTGAGTCTCAGAGCAGTAGAGGAATCAGCCAGAGGTGGCAGGTCCAACTAATGGCAAGGTCAGAATTTGCTCCCAGGCCTGAGTGCCTCTAAAAGCCATTCTCCCCACACTAGACTAGGCAGCATATACGCTTGACTTTACCTTTGTAGGACTGTGAACCATTGCTTAAATGTCATTTTTCATGATGCAATTAAAACACTATTTAATGTCTATAATTTTTCAATTTCCTCTGGGAATATAAAATTATACACATATATATCTTTATGTGTACACTTCCTTCTGCTCCAAGTGGTAATAGTGACAATTTATAGGGCAAGTGACATGCTGTAACTTTGTTATATATGTAGAATGCAGAAATTTTTTTTTTATTAGAATTGCTTTTATAAGCTTGTTACCTTCCAGAGAGTTCTTTGAATAATCTGTTCTGGAATTTGTGATTGTGCAAAAAGTTAGCATGATATTCTTTTGCCATTGCATGTAGTTTATTGTTGGTTTGCAAATTGCCTCCTGTTTTAGAATGATAGCCATGAACATGTTCTTGTGCAATACCATTTTAGATATAGGATCAGGAATAATTTGAGCTAGTACTATAAATCATGGTCCGTGACATAAAGCCTCAGGACAGAAGAAAGACAACAGGACAAATGCATAGCAACAGTTCTGCATCCTAGAGCTTTCCCAAATGAAAGATAACTGTGCGGATGCTGAAAGCAGCTGACGTGATTGGTAATACAGTCTATTACACAAAGTTCTCGGGGCTTCCCAGGTGGCGCTGGTAGTGAAGAGCCCGCCTGCCAATGCAGGAGATTTAAGAGACGCAGGTTACATCCCTGGGTGAGGAAGATCCCCTGGAGGAGGGCTTGGTAACCTACTCCAGTATTTTTGCCTGGAGAATCTCATGGACAGAGGAGCCTGGCAGGCTATGATTCACAGGACCACAAAAAGTTGAACATGACTGAAGTGACTTAGCAAGCACACATGCTCAGGGTCACTTTGTCATAGCACTTAAGCAGTTATTTCATTCATAAGATATGTATGTACATCTGCATATATGCACATACATATATATGTATACATATATACAGATGTACATATATACACATATATCCAGATGAAATTATGTAAGATTTCTGGGTTTTTTTTGGTTTTGTTTTTTGTTTTTTCATTTATTTTTATTAGTTGGAGTCTAATTACTTTACAATATTGTAGTGGTTTTTGCCATCCATTGACACGAATCAGCCATGGATCTACATGTGTTCCCCATCCTGATCCCCCCTCCCACCTCCCTCCCCATCCCATCCCTCTGGGTGTTTTGGTACAGATAGTCCATCATGTTAGAATATATACAGAGAGAATCAAATGAGACACACATCTGTATATATACTTTATTTATACTTTATTTCTATGGCCATTTTTCTGTGTCTGCTGAGGCTAAGTGCAGTCAAAAGTGCTTGCCATCACCTGCATGTCTAGTGACCTTGAAAGCTAAATTTTCTCAGTTGAGTTCTGTATGCCATGTGTTAGAGAAGGCATCTTTTGGATTGTTCTCCTCTACTCAACAATTATAGAATAATGGGTCCTTAGCCAGCTGTTGGACATTTCAGCCTAGATTTCTATGAGAACTTTGATTGGTTATTAAAAGACATGAGTTCAGTACAGCAAGCATGGATGGGGAACATAAAAACAACGTCTTCCGTGCGTAGCCTCTGGTTGCCACTTGGATAACATCCGTGCAGTTCTGCTGGTGGCATGGTGCGTTAACAGCACCAACACCTCTGTGCCTGCAGCTCTCTTGAAGAAGTTCTGTCCAGTTATTCTGTCTTCCTCTCAAATTTAAAGACACTTCTCTTGCACAGAAAAGAAAATAACATCCCTCATTTGCCTGCCTGACAGCAGAAATATCTTTATAAAACTGCCTCAATATTATGCCTTTGGCTTTTTTTTTTTTTTTTAAAGAAATGGCCAAATGAGGGATGCGTCTTGAGCTCTTCAAAATAAATTTCAGGCATTATCTGCATATTCTTTGGTGCTCTCTGTAGAAAAATGCTTAGGGCCCATTAATTTGAGAATTAAGGACTAGGGAGTTTTCTGTTTACAAATCATGAGAATTTGTATTCCACATATGTCTCCCTTGGCTCTTGGTCAGTACAGAGTGGAGCATGGCATACAGCAGAGGAAAGCCATTCATACAAGGGGTTAGTATCTTTATTTTTCCTTTCATCCAATATGGTTTTTACACTGTATTTTGAGAACCTTAATGCATAATTGACTTGGCATAGGCCTCTTAAAAATCACTTATGGAAGCAAATTGTATAAAAATTATTCCACCCATGTGAAGGATACTTTTAGATATAATCAATTAAAATATTTTGTTAGATCTCTACTAGTTGTCCAAATAGTTCAATGAAACACGACAAACCAATCTTGATCCTTTTTAAAAGGAATCCATTTTCCAAATCTCAAACATCTAAGCTTTTAAATATTGTTCATTTGGAGTTCTTACTGTCTTATTTCTCCAGTGTCGTGAAAACCTTCTCGAAAAAGCATAAAAGTATATCTTGGACAAAAATGCAGCTGAAACGCTATTACTTTGGAAGTATCTTTTAGCTATTTCTTAAAATTTGAATCCCATTTAAAAAGATTTCTTTACAATTGATTAGACTATTTCTTCACCCAAATTACATACTTATGGGCCCTGTATTAATTCACAATTAGATTTAAATTTGGTTTGCATAATGAAATGCTTTTAATGTTAGCACAGTTTTAGGCAGTATCTTGTACCACATTGCATGTAGCAGGAAAAACTCCCATCTTAACACTGTAAAATGCACACCTTTGTGTTTAGAAATGAGATACTCCATTCTGTGAGTTTTTATCCTGTGTTTGGTGAGATTTTTTGAAAGATTTTCTTTAAAAGAGAACAGCGGAATCTGAAATATTATGGTAATATTGTATTTCATTATGACTTTTTAGGGCATAACTAAAAGTCTTCATTAATATTCTTCCCCTAAAATCATAGAATATTAGAAGTGAAGGAACCTTGGCAGTCATTCATCCCAGCTTTCCACTTGGTTGCAAAGAGAGAACTTCAGAATCTTCTTGGGAAATGAGGGCACAGAACTCCACACTGTGTACCAGATTTGGTCCAGCTGGTATGGAATGGAGTTAGACAGTTATATACCTTGATCTGATCTCTAGTCTGCTAATATTGTCTGAAGAAGCCTCGGGGGAGGAAAGGAGAGGGAGAACAAGTCTTAAACATCATCTCAGTAAAATAGGCATTACCTATGAAATTGCACTCAGTCCACACAATTTAGAAAATTTACCCACCTGACTCTAAGCCTCATTTGTCTTACTGGCAGAGGGGGACAGTACTTCTTAACTCTTTGGTCACCTGATTATGAAATGTAGAACTAGAATTTTATCCTGTTTGTTGTTGTTCAGTCGCTAAGTTGTGTCCGACTCTGTGACCCCATGGACTGCAGCATGCCAGGCTCCCCTGTCCATCACTATCTCCTGGAGTTTGCTCAGATTCATGTTTATTGAGTCAGTGATGCTAACTAACCATCTCATCCTCTGCTGCCCCCCTCTTTTGCCTTCAGTCTTTCCCAGCACCAGGGTCTTTAGGTCTTCCTGAATCTAAAGCCCATTGTTTCCCCCTCAAAGATGACTGTATTAACACTTGACAGTCATAATTCACCAGTGGCTCACATTAACTTTTGGGCTTCAATAATGTGCGACAGCACAGGGATATGTCTCTTACTCACTGTTGTATATAAGTGCTTAGCACAGTACCTAGTGTGAATGCATGACTTATAAAATTGCTGCTTTCAAGATTTGGACAAGCTGTAAAGAGAGGTCAAATCATGATTCCATTTTTCCCTATGGAATGTTTTATGCAACAGTAAAATCCATGGTACTCCATGGAGATTTTTGTATTTTCAGATAAAGATGACGGACTGAGCATAAGCTAAAATTCTCTCTCGTATTTTGCTTCAGGCACATCGAAATGCTAAATTAAATATCTTTAAAATTAATATTTAAAATTGGGTGGGGTGGGGAGGAATTATCCAGGTATTGGAAACAGAGAATCTGTCAGAGAGGGTCAACTCTGAGCCGCAGGAGCCAGGCTCTCATTGCCCAGGTCAGGTCCCCTCAAGGAAGACAGCTGAAGCAGAGTCTCAGCCTATAGCCCATGAATCATGTTGCCAAATTTCTTGGGAACCAGAATATCGCCGTTGGTCAAACTCTCTTAATAGCTGGAAACAAGTAGTACTACCCTTGTGATAGACCGTAAAGTTTCCTGGCAAATTTCTCCTTTTCTGAGGAGTGTTTTCATCTTTTCCACTGTGAGTAAAATTCCAGCACTCATGTTGCATTTTCTCTTTGCCTTCTATTCTTTTTACAAGGGAAGGCAGGCCCATTAGGGTTGCCATTAAAGTGTCTTAGTGCAGATAAGTGATGCTTGCAGGAAGGTGTGAATGCGGGTGTTGATAGGCATGTTGGACT
This sequence comes from Odocoileus virginianus, assembly GCF_023699985.2. Taxonomy (NCBI): domain Eukaryota; kingdom Metazoa; phylum Chordata; class Mammalia; order Artiodactyla; family Cervidae; genus Odocoileus; species Odocoileus virginianus. Next base: position 37,836,049 of record NC_069686.1, on the reverse strand, counting down.
TAGGAGAGCTCCTTCCCTTAAATTATCTATTGTATTTGTTTTATTGGCAGTGGAGGTTGGCCCGGCGCTTGCTGACTTATTTTTAGCGATTGTATAAGCTGTGCTGGTGTTCACCACCTCTGCTTGGCCTTTTGATCCCATCATGTCTTTATCATCTTTGGATGCCTTGCCAGCTCCTTATTGCCCACAATTTTTGTCTTACTTGCTAAGAAAGTTGCTCCTTATAATAGGTCATAGCTAATGGTGTTTGTTCTGTTCCAAAACATGTCTATTGAATATCTACCATGTGCTGAGTGTGGACCTAAGGGATATAAAAGTGAGGGAGGTCCTTTTCCTATATCAGAAGAGCTTGGGGTCAAGGGTGTGCCATTCCTGAGGCCTGCACATACCCCAGGGAAGCTTTAAAATGTTGCATATAGGGTGGGATGATGACCATGACTGGGACCTGGGAAATGGTCGTGCTTCTGGACCATGAGCCATGTACGTCCATTACTCCCGGCAGTAGTGGGCCAGTCTCACATGCAGTTTCCTAAATTTACACATCTGGCTACCTGCCATTCCCCGAGTGCCTGAGAGTTGCCTGTCCCTGCTGTAACCCTACAGATGTGCCTTGCAGAAATCCCTTCTCTTGGCAAGGAAGCATACTGCATTCTGGAACAAGAATGAATATATTTTCCAAAGAGAGGACTCCTAAAATAAAGACCAGCTCCAGAGGTGAGGGGTTTCTGACAAGGTCTTGTATCTGAGAAAGATGGATGATGGTGATGAGTTCTCTTGGGGGTGGGTGGGGTGGGGATGTTTTGAGCCACCTGTGGGTTTGAGAGTGTGGACCAGGTACCTAATGTCTATGTGAGGCTTTGTTAGTGTCAGAGTAAGAAAACATCTAAGTCACAGGAAGTTGAATTATAATGGCTGTATCCTAAGTCAGACAGGAGCTGTTGTTAACCATTATGTGTAGGTCTTAACCCAGGGGGAAAATACATACGGACATCATATTGCAAACAACCTTAAGCTCCTCACAGGTCCTCCTCTCCCACATGAAGAACTCTGCTCTGGGTGATAGTCCTAGAGAAAGTAACAGACTGGTATAGTCTAGCTGGTATTAAAGATTTCTTTTCCCTTTCTGGAGCAGAATACAAACTCTGCTATAACCTTGTTCTGCAAGAAAGATTGCAACAAGAGCTTACTCAGCAAAGCCTCAGCAGATAAATTTTAGTTCAGAGTCTCCATGAAATGATTCCAAATGTGAAACTACTTTCAGATACTATAATTCAGTCATTTGCTTTTTCATTATCCTAATGTCTTTGGGTTGTGAAAAATAAAACAGTCATGTTAACACAAACCTATACGCTGAAAAAGAGATAAATATAGGTGCTATGGGAAAAGCAGTATGTAGTACAGATTATAAAACATGCTCTGGAAAATATGAGATATTGTTATTTGGTGCTTCCCTCATTTGACAGGTAAAACCTTTGCAGTTTTAGAGGATCTTGATAGAATAAGACTATGCTGTTTTAACTCCAGCTAGTATATTGAGGCAATATTCTTGTGGCCTAATTTTCCACCATTATCAACTTTTGTGCTAGAAGAAACTGCACAGACACATTTTGAGGGTATGCTGTGTTCCAGGCTGTGTGCTAGGATCTTTGCACATATTGCCTCTGAACCCCAACCTTGTCCTCAGTTATATACTAGTAATGAGACTATATTCTCTACAGTGCTTTTTCCAGGAAAGGAGAAACCACAACACAAGTCTAATTCTTAGGTTTGTTGTTCCTGCCGTTGTTTTTAAGTCTTCTATGAGCCATCATATCATGCATGACGTCATCCAGAAGAACCTTTGAGGTGTATCTGAATTCTTCCTTCCTCTGTATTCACTGTTATTTGTATTCCTTTCTTCCCGGAGCTAGAAATAGGACTAGGCATTCTGGACCAATTACTACTTTCCAGAGACAAAGCTTTCTTGAGAGTAGTTTTCAAAACTAGATAATCTAAAACAGAACAGTTTCTTGATTCTGCTGGATCTGAGATCCTTGCCATGGCCTGGAAGTGCCTGTGTAGTCTGGCCTGACCGACTCTGGCATTGTCTGTTCCCCCATCTCTGCATGCTTTGGTCACACTAGCTGCTTTCTGAGTTCCCCCAGTGAGGCACCCTTCTTCTGATCTAAGGACTTGGTTTCTTTTCCCTTGATTTTTTGCTTGGACATGTTCTTATCAACATTTAATTCACCTGCATAAATGTCACCTATTCAGATGTACTGGGCTTACCATATATGTTAAGCAGTTCTTCCTGTCCACTGACCTATCACCTTATCATGTTCCCTCCACAGAATTTACCATGGTCAGAAATTATGGCCTTTTCCATATGTACTGCCTGTCTTCTCCCTCTAAAATGCAAACTGCCTGAGAGTAAAGACTTTGCTGGGGATCCAGTGATGAAAATATCTGTTATGTACTAGAGGTCAGTAATGGTGTTTTGAATGGATGGGCTTTTGTCTGAGATTACGTGAGGAAAATTAGTGGTTCTTACTTGTGATTCCAAAGTACTTAGTGATTTATTCATAACAGTAAATGCTTCAGAATTAGCAAGATGCTGAGCATATAAGTAATGAGATAGATAGATATGTATTAACAAATTTGTTATACCTGTATGAGGTAGGTATATTATTGTTCCCACTTTATAGATGCAAAAATTATGGTACAGAGAGGTTGAAGAACTTGTGTTAGGTGCTATACAGATGGTAGGTTTGAAGGCAGGCACTTGAGCTAATGCTCTTTACCACTGAATAGAAAGTGCTCAGTGAATAGAGTTTTGGCCACGTGCCCAGCATTGGCTGAGTTCTTTCTTGCATGACGTCACTCAGCCCTCACCTCCATACTGTGAGGTAGGGACTGTCATTATGCCTGTTCTGGAGACGGGGACGCTGAGGCTTGGGAAGCAAGCAACTTGTCTCATGTCCCATAGTTGTCACTTAGTGATGCAAACGGGACTTGGATATAGATAATATGAACACTGTGATCTTATGCATTCTCTCTATATTACAGGGGCTTCCCAGGTGGCTCAGTGGTAAAGAGTCTGCCTGCCAGTGCAGGAGACGTCGATTTGATCCCTGGGTCGGAAGATCCCCTGGAGAAGGAAATGGCAACCCACTCCAGTATCCTTGCCTGGAGAATCCCATGGACGGAGGAGCCTGAGGGGCCCCAGTCCATGGGTCACAGAGAGTCGGGCACAACTGCGTGACTACACCACCACCACCACCACATTTACAAGAGCACTTGTGAGTTGCTCTTAGAACACAGTCATGTTTGTGAAAGAGGGATTAGTCTCCCCTACTCAGAGGGTCTCCACTAGTGTAACAAAGAGGGTACCCATTACTTGGCTACAGATTTATAATGGATATGGAGTAGTCCAACTCGGAGAAAGAAATAGGAGAAGCGGAGTTTGTGTCAATATAGCCACTTGCTTATAAGGAATTATAGAGTTGGTTAAATGTTCATCTTTTTAAGAAGGAGCATAACAATAGGATTTGGAAACCTAGTATCTGTGAAATGTCAATTGTGATTTCTAAAATAAATAAGGGCAGAATGAGATACATATTTGTATATCACTATACAAATTTTGGACTGAGCTGAGATGCAGTGTGCAGTGAATAGCATTATTATTTTGTGTGTGTGTGTGTTTAGCATTATTGTTTTGTGAAACTTGCCAAGTTCTTTCACCCTGAGTCCTTCGTTAGGGACTTCTCTCAGAGGCTGAGGCCAGCTGTAGGGATGGTATGATGTCATGGGTACATTTTTTCTAATGTTCAGCTTATAGGTAGGCATTAGTAACCTTATGCAAAACCAGTATACTCAGAGATGGCATAAAATCCCTTGAAATTATGCATTCTTAATCTTAGCTGCAGGGAAAACATCCATGTCAGGGATTATGCTTAGACATGTGGAGATTATTATTATTTTTTCCTTTAGAAGATTCCCTAAACCCACTGAGACCTATTGAATCAGCAAGAAGTCAGGTTCAGCCATTGTCTTTGAACTCGAAGATTCCACCATTTTCACAGAACTTGTATTACACGTGCTCTCATGCACGCAGTTCTATGTGATCCTACCCAAGCCTCTATTGGATGGTCACAATGACCCAGGGTGTGGGCAGGCTGGGTGTTATTAAACCACTTTACAGATGAGGAAATTGAGGTTAATAGGGTCTAAAGAGCTTGCCCAGGGTCAGGCTGCTAATAAGTGGCAAAGCCAGCACCTGAACCAAAGTCTTTGGGCTCCAAATGACTTCCTTTTTCTGCTGCCCACGCCTCCCCCTTGTGAAAGAGAACCTGTTTCTGGTGATGTTTCAGGCTCTGAGCATCTCTCCTCAAGGTGTCCTGACTAGAAGGTCTGCTTCAAGAGGGTAGGATCTGTGGGCTTAAGATGAAACACCTTACCGAGTGCTGTTTGCACACCACTTTCCCTGGGTTTTGGCCCTGCCAACTTTAAGTGGTTGAAAGCAATGAGCAGTGTCTGTGGGCCAGAACTAACATTATGTGTGTGGTTTTCAAACAACGGTTACTCGATTCCCTTGAGAACCTCCTGGTGAGACAGGGTACAGGTGGGGACAGCCTTTCACAGTGACTCTCATTTCTCTTCTCAGCGTCTGTGTGTTCTGGGACCAGTAGAGACTTTGTTTCTCAAACTGGTTGCCCTTTTACTCAACGATCCTTCCTACTGTTCCAGCTTTTATTGTGTCTTCCAAGTTTTGAAAGAATTGCAAAATTCCTCAAGCGTCAAGCATTGACTCAGGGACTGGAATTTCAGAGAGGTGGCTCAGCAGCTTCAGTGGAGCAACCCGTTGAACCAAACTGCGATTGTTAAAAGATCAGGTGACTTAGCACAGAGTCACCAGCCGGCTCTGGCTGAGCAGTGATGGATGGGGCGCAGGCAGGCCAGTACTGCTGCTCCGTCTCGTGGGACCTCAGCCACCAGGCGTCCTGCAGAGCCTGCCCGGTAGAAGGTAGCAACGGCTTAGCTTTCATCTGATAGGGAAGAGTGCACTTCAGTCACAGGTGCTGGCTCTGTAGAACAAGTAGATGGTTGAATGGGCTTAAATAATCAAGCTTTTTCAAACAGAAGCCAAATACTCCTTGTGGGCTTTCCTGGTGGCTCAGCTGGTAAAGAATTGCCTGCAATGTGGGAGACCCAGGGTTTGATCCCTGGGTTGGGAAGGTCCCCTGGAGGAGGGCATGGCAATCCATTCCATATTCTTCATGCCCAGAGAATCCCCATGGGCAGAGGAGCCTGGCGGGCTATAGTCCGTGGGGTCACAAAGAGTCGGATACGACTGCACAGTGATGTATAAAACGCAGATAAACTCAGCTCGCCTCTTTTCACCACAGGTATGTGAGTGCTGGACTTCCCCGCACCTGGGGTCAGAATGCTGCTCTTCTGTCACGCCCTCACTGTAGCTGTGGTCCAGACCTTTATCTTCTCCGAAAACCAGGTGTTTGCCAAGAACATCAACTTCTATAACGTGCGGCCTCCTCTTGATCGTGAGTAGTGGTTGTCACCATTGTCCGTGACATGGGATCGGAATAACTAAAATCTCTGTTTCCCTATAGTAACTTTCCTGATTCTGGAACATTTGGTTTATATCGAGCACAAATTGGAAAGTCTTCATTACTTCCGTGGGTAAGGGTAACACATGGTGACAAATTTTCTCCATTTCTTTAAGATGGTTTGGCTTCCTGCTGAAGTCTTAAAAGGGTTCATGTTTAAAATAATTTTCTGAACACTGTCCCTACGAATGGCTCAGCAGGGAAAATTCAGTGTTCTTTGCTGATTTCTTCCTTGGAGAAGGATTTTGACTGTAGGAAGATTCTGCATAAATTATGTATAAAATCTCCCCTCCCTTCTCTCTCTTCAGACAAGTAAAACTTCTCTGATATACCTTATAGAGAATGTGTGATAGATAAAAATAGTTTTAGAAATGTGAATGCCAGTGGTTCACAAACCTGGGAGGGTATCAGAATTACAACAAAAGCCTTTAAAATTACATATTCCTGGGTTTCTTCTCCAGAGATTCAGTAGTCAGGAGGGTCGGATGTGGAATTCTTTCTCTTTTTCCCTGTCTTCTTTGTAGTTACACAGTCAGGTTTGGGAACCACTGTCTTTATATTCCTCCATGAGGAGTGTTCATACTCCTGTATGGTTTCCATTCTGCACTTTGTGTTTTGTTATTTAGGACATTCAGTCATTAGTAAGTAGGTGTGTACACACATATATACTACATAGCCATAGACATATACACACCACACACCTTGAACTGCCATTTATTACAAATTTCTAAATTGGTAGTGATTGTATACTTGATAGCTTGATGGCTTAGCATAGACATCATTTTCATAAAATCTAAATTATTGACAAATTTTTAACCTTTTAAGCCTCATATAACTTTATGATGAGCAAATTATTAAAGATATAAAATTAATACTTGAGTATTATAGAAAATTCCAAAAAAGACTGGTAAATGTGTAGAAGAATAAAATTTATTCATAATCCCAAGATTCAGAGCGAGCTCTTCTTTACAGTTTGGCATACAGTTGACCCTTGAGCAACATGGATTTGAACTGCCTGGTTCACTTATATGTGGATTTTTTTCAATGGTAAATAGTACTAAATGGTCTGCAGAGGGACATATGGAGGGCTGACATGAGATTGTGTGAGGATTTTCAACTGCATGTCCTTCTGTTGCTTTTACCCTGTATATGTTTTTAAATATGTGATATACTGAGATCACACAGATTTAATTTTGCAGCTTTTATTACTTTACATTGTATTTTGAATACGTTTCCATGATTTTGAAAGTATCTTAATGTCTTACATGAAAAAGTGTTTTCACTCATACAGTTAGCAGTGACACACACACAATCATGAACAAACAAAATGTTAATGCTTCACTGAAAATCTTTTTAAATGCATTTTCCATTGGCTAATGACCTTAGGACAGATTTTAGGAATTCCTAAATCAAAAAGGTAGTGCCAATTTTTACATTAACTATTCACCTACCAGCAGTGAGTTTAAGTATTTTTAAAACTGTACTGAATTAGTAGGTGAAATGGATTTCATTATTTACCTACCTAATTCACTTTTATGCATAGGTGAAACTGAAATGTATTTGTGGTAACTAATTTTGTGTCCTCTGAGTTTTAGCTTTTGATAGTTTGCTCTTGGTTTACGCATCAATAATACCCTCCTCTGTATGTGAAATACCCACTGCTTTCTAATTATCATCCCAACTTGGGGTCAGGTTACTAGGATGGTTTGGTTTACCTTGATCTTTATTTCATTCTTCAAAAACAGGAGAATTAAATGTTTCACACAGGGCTTTACACTCCGGTGTATAGAGAAATGTCAAATTTATCCTTTTGACTTCTTGCCCATCAAAATAACAAGATACAAGATAGAAAAAAGAAAGCATAAAGACAAAAAGAACATACTAGTTGTTGTCATTACAGACTGCCAGCAGCTCATAATTCTTGTTTCTATAACACTCTTGCCTGAGCACAAGGGCCTGAGAATTACTATCATCCTTAATGTTAAATGTTACATTCCTGGTTGATGTCTAAGGTAGGGATAATTGACATATCAAATGAAATTACTTGTTTGAAGTTAAGCCTAGCTGTAAAGCAAGTACATAGGGATGGAAACCAATGTGGTTTGATATGCCAGGGATCCTAAGAGATTTTTCATACAATCTTTTGTTTAACCTTTATTATACCTCTGCAAGTCATGGGGAGGGATCTTTAGGTAATAATAATAAATTACTTCTTAGTCAAAAGGGCAGAATTCAAGCTCAGGTTAATGACTCCAGTTCTTTTCAGAGCCAATAATATATCAAAGTATTGGTCCCAATACTACCACCATCTTTGCCCATCCACTCAACCTTCACGTATTCCCTTATAATAGAACAATACCATGGATATTTCAAAGTGGCTCATGGAGTCATCTGCACTGCTCTGTAGTGTGTATTCATAGATGAAACAGTCAAAGGAAAGGGGATAAAGAAAATGCCCCAAAGTCTGGCAGTTAAGCCCAGCTTGATAGAAATTATAAGGATAATGACTTGTAAATTTTCTTTGCTCTAGTAAAGGTTTGCTAATTTTATGCCATATCTGATGTTTGAAATATTTAACTATATTGTTTCCCTTTGTATTTTTTTTTTTTAAAGCTACACCATTTCCAAACAGCTTCAAGTGTTTTACCTGTGAAAATGCAGGGGATAATTATAACTGCAATAGATGGGCAGAAGATAAATGGTGCCCACAAAGTAAGTGTGCTGAGTTTGGAACTCTTTTTGTGACCAGACCTCATTTAGATCTCTCTCAACTGGCTCTGAGCAAAGGCATCTTATGTGATGAGATTAGTAAATCAGCAGGCCGGTGATGTTCTATAGAAATCAGAGAATGTTTGACAAGACTATCCAGACATCAGACTAATCTGAGAGTACATGGAAACTGATGGCATAGCCTCAGTTTGTAGTTGTGTGTGCTTTGAGTACGAATTTTTTTTTTTCTTTTTAGAATTTCTTAATTAATATTTACAAGCGAGAACAAATAGACCACAATGTTGACTAAGGCATTCTAAGAATGTCAGAAATGTTTGATGATACCTCTAGAAAAGTCCTACTTACTGGCTAAACCAAAAGAACGTTTCTGTCCTCTTGAGATACACTGATGCTTAAGTGACTCATTCGTTTACTTGACAAACGTTTGAGCATCTTTTTAGTTTGTTTAGTTGTCTCGTAGATCCCAGTGTGTAATCCAGTACCTGGACCATATTAGGTATTTGGTAAATATTGACAGAATGAATGGATGCCTTTGACTATGTAGTCAGGAAATCTCTGAGGAATATACGTTTGCACTAAGACTCAAATGACTAGAACAAATCAGCTCTGTGGAGAGCTATAGGAAAAACATGCCAGTAAGAGGAACAGGAAGGCTGGCTGGTGAGGCTTAGTGGAAGGGGGAGAAAGGATTTGATGGAGATAAGGACTGGGACATGCACGATCTTCTTTGTTTTGGTAAGAAGTTTAGATTTCATTGGAAATGTGTTGGGTGTTAAAGCTATAGAGTACAAGATGCTAGGTATATTGTAAAATATTGTTCTGGCTTCTGTGTGCAGAATGAATGGTTGGGGGCAAGAGAAGAAGGGGGCACCAAGTGGGCTCTTTCATTATCTTTTCAGGCAGCAGAAGATGGTCTTAGACTAATATGGTAAGAATATAGGGGGTGAGAAGTTGAATGACTTAATACAAACAAACTTGGATGCAAAGCAGACAGGATGTGCTAATAGAATTGAAAACCTCTACTTAGCCTGATTTCCTTATAGTTCTGTATGTATTTTAGGATGCACTGTTTTTTTTTTAGGTTTTCAGATGTGAAAGGCCAACAAACTCTTCCAGGCTTAACAATTACCAGCTTTGATCTTCTATTTCTGTGAATCTTTTGGAAATTTCTGTATCACATTACTGCAGTGGCATAGCCCTACCTCTTCCAGATAATGCCAGTGGGTTGTGAGTGTGCTCGTGCCCAGTCGTGTCCGACTCTTTGTGACTCCATGGACTGCAGCCCACCAGGCTCCTCTGGCCATGGGGTTCTCCAGGCAAGAATACTGGAGTGGGTTGCTATGCCAGCCTCCAAGGGATCTTCCCCACCCCAGGACTGAACCCATGTCTCCTTCATCTCCTGCATTGGCAGGTGGGTTCTTTACCACTGAGCTACCTGGGAAGCCCTTGGTGATGCCAATGGGTGGAGCCAATTGAGAGTAACACTGGAGACATCTATGGGCCTGAAAATCTTATGCTCTAAATTAGATGACTATGACAGACATTTACATGGACAGTATTGTTCACTACTTCTTTTCAAGAATAATTAAGAAGATATTTTTTTCTTAATGTCCTCTTACAGCTCTCAAGAGTGCATGAATTCTTTTGGGGATTTGTTTCTACATTTTCACAGACGTTTATTTCAATGTTTGTGAGGGCTGGTAAAATTCTTTAACTATTTGCTTTAAATTTCCCCAAGAACTGGGCGGGGGGGTGGAAGGTTTGGAACAGCAGTAGATTGGGGCATTGATGTCCAGCCTCTTTATGACTATGACCCATTCTTTTGAATTTTACCAAATGCTGTTCAAGAGGAGAAGGGAGCAACCAAGGATGAGATGGTTAGATAGCATCACTGGCTCAATGGACATGAGTTTGAGCCAACTCTGGGAGTTGGTGAAGGACCCAGAAGCCTGGTGTGCTGTAGTCCATGGGGTCGCAAAGAGTCGGACATGACTGAGTGATTGAACAGCGATAAAATGCTGTTTCTACTAGTTCTGTACATGTTCCAATTTGTACTTCATTAATCAAAGCCACTTTTAAGGGAACTTGCATGGGCATTTCTGGGTTTTAGAACTTCATCTCTGTTGAAACATGGGAGCAAAAGAAGGATGCTGCAGTTTTCTGCCTCCAAGAAAATGTCTGGGAGGGGAGATTGGGGTCTTCCCCATCCACCCTGAAAACCTGACTCAGAGAGATGGACAGAGATGACCCTGCATTCCAGCGTGTGTGACTGTACACCAGCCAAGCCCCCCAAACAATCATCTGGAGTTCTGAGGCTGTAACTGCTTACCTTTCGCTTGTCGTTATCAAGGGGAGTGAGAGTCAACCATTTCTTGGGACAAACAGGCCTGTGGCTGTTGTTCTTTGTCATCTCAGGTTTCCTTTTCACTTTATAGCTCTGCTTCTGCCATCAGCCAGTGGTGTTAAAAGACAGTCTCTAGGTAACAAAATATGACAAGAATGACACTTCTTGTTTTGTTTACCCTGGTTCTTACTCTGACTTTGTAGGGCTGCTTTAGCCTGTGTGACAGTCCATGAACACATGTACCTATCAGTTTTCGATTCTTTGTCTGGAGTACAAATTGGAATGCCTTTCAGAACATGGAGTGGTTCTCTCTCCTCCTGAGTCCCAGTCCGCTGCTCTTGTAGAGGTGCCCTGCTGATGCTCAGCTCAATGCTGAGGATACAGAGAGGCACAGTTGTGTGCTGGTGGAGAGCGCAAACCCTGGAAAACCACCTCCACGAGAATCTTACCTTCCATCACTTTCTACCCATGTGAGCCTCGGTGTTTTATCCATGAAATGAGGCTATTCCTATGACTTGTCTTAAGGCTTATTGTGAGGACTGAAGGAGTGAATGCATATTAGAGGAGTGCCTGACTGGTGGTACACACTTAATGTGCATTTGCTCTTGCTAACATGAAAGCTTACAAGGCTATCCAAATGCCAGCGCACTCACCCTTTTGCTAAAAAGAAAATGCGCTCAAAGGCTGTCACATGGCTTGTTCACTTGTGACAGAGGCAGCTCTCTAAGTCCCGTCTTCTCAACTTTAGTCCTTTCTCAGTAAACGAAGAAGCATTTCATCGGCCTGAGCTATCTAGAATAAGAGGCACAGAACTAAAGTAGAATGTCCCAGAACAGTGAGTGAAATCGCTTTCTTGAGAGAACTCTTTTAAGTAATAAAATGTGAATGGTTAAAGGTAACTTTGTATGAAAATGAACTAGCCAAGCAGAGGAGGACAGAGAAGGTAAGAGAGAGCTGAAGAGGAGGAGAAAATACAGAAATACTTTGATTTTTCCCCAAACACGTTGGGAGGATTAGAGCCTGAAGAACTTGTTGAAGCACCTGCTTTCACTCCAGTTTGCCACATGGCCTATTAGTATATAAAGAAAGAATGCAACAGGAAGGGCTGTGGCCCACTTCATTTTTACATTTATAGTTTTCATTTTATTTTAGAGTTATAGAACATGTGCTTCAGAGGGAGAGAGAAAGATACTGACACTTTTTTATGAAATGACCTGGAGTTTTGATGAAAGACTTGTTCAGTTTTTTCTCAGCTTTACCTTGCACCAGAGGATAACTGCCCATTTATATTCATTTTAAAAATACTAGCTTCTGAAGTATGTGTACCTATTCAAAAAAACCACCCAGAAACTTGAGCTCACTGCCATTAAATTTCTTGCCTAGAAACTTAAGGATCGTCCTGAATTTTAGTCATTTCTGAAGTGATTGGTCAAAGTTTTTTTTTTTCCCCCTTTTCCCCTTGCCTAGATACACAGTACTGTTTAACAGTACATCACTTTACCAGTCATGGAAGAAGTACATCCATCACCAAAAAGTGTGCCTCCAGGAGTGAATGTCATTTTGTTGGCTGCCACCACAGCCGAGATTCTGAACACACGGTAAGGAGTGTGTGTGTAAAGTTATTGTCCTAAGGTTTCTTAATGGTGATGGTTGGTTGTATATAGAGGCAGGACAGATAAATAATATGTCAAAGGCATATACTTTGAGAAACTTCCTTACACTGATACAATGGAGATGAAAGAAGGTGAAGACTTTCTGTCCATCAAACAGTATCATTACTAAAAATGAATGACAATTCTCAGACTCCAGAGACCCTAGGGTCTTGACCTCGGACTTTGGGTGAGTAGCCTGAAGTCAGCACTGGAATTCCAAGAGTAAACCATCCCTGCATGAAAGGATGACCAGTGCTACAGAGCCCAACTTATGTATTTTGTTTATGGCCAGAAATCACCAAGAATGCTACACAGAGAAGGTGCAAAGAGGAAAATGGTGACACCTTTTATAAAGAAAACTTTGTCTCACTGCCTCTGCTTCGATGAAGTGAGAGTCTGAAAGATTAATCCCATCTTATTATGATTAACTACAGGTAACATTTTAGATCAATTGGTAGCTTCAGTTTTCTCATTCTACCATTTTAAATGAGCATTTGACTCTCTTATATGCCTGAAATCCTGAAATGTTTGAGAAAAAATTACTTAACAGTATATTAATCTCATGAGATCTTAGAATTCAATTTAGCCTGTACATACATAAAATGGTCCTGACACCAGTGGCTTTTTTAAAAAAAAATGTTATTTTAGTATAGTTGATTTACAATGTTGTATTAATTTCTGCTGTAGACCAAAGTGATTCAGTTATACTTTGTCATATTCTTTTCCATTATGGTTTATCAAAGGATAATGAATAGAGTTCCCTGTGCTACAGAGTAGGACCTTCTTATTTATCCATCATATATATAATAGTTTGCATCTATCTCAAATTCCCAATCCTTCCTTCTCCTACCCCCTTGGCACCTGTTTTCTATGCCTGTGACTGTTTCTGTTTTGTAGATAAGTTCGTGCGCTGACCACTAGTGGCTTTTAGCTCTGGCTACACAGGGGAATCTCCTGGGGAGCTTTTTATAGGCTCTAGTAGCGGGGGTAGGCTGAGAAGGCAATGGCAACCCCCTCCAGTACTCTTGCCTGGAAAAATCCCATGGACGGAGGAGCCTGGTGGGCTGCAGTCCATGGGGTCGCACAGAGTCGGACACGACTGAAGTGACTTAGCAGCAGGGTGGGTAGAGGTGGGCAGACTCAGACCAACTGAAACAGAACTTCAGTGTGAGGTTCTGGGCATCAGTATTTTTTTGGTAAGCTTCCCCAGGGTGATTTTGATGTGCAACCAGGATTGAGAACCACTGAGATAGAAAATTTATCTTACCTGGCCCTTCTGGAAGCCATTTGATGTAGATACTTTATCCTGAAAGCCTCTGTGACTGCCTGGGTTTATCAGGTGGAGGTGTTGTACCAGGCATTATGACAAGAGCATGCTTCTCTTGAGACAACCTTGTGCTGTGAGAGAGCTGGTGTTTTTCACCAGTCAGCAGCCAGATTAGCAAGCCAGTGTCACTGTAAAGATAGGGATGAGGCATTAGTATAGACAATAGAGTCATAATTATCCCCTAACAAGTAGTACTGAGAAAGAAAATCAATGACTAATCCACAAGGCTCCTAGCTTTCATTTTTGTTTCAGTGTTTCCCCTTACAAACCTTCAGAAGATTTGTTGACTCCATTAAACAGTCTTACTCCATTTGCCTTTCTCTTGCTTATGCTTGGGTTGATGCAGATAAATCACAGTTAAAGTGAAAAGACTCTCACGATGGTTTTTACTTTGAGGTCAGTTGTGGGAAAGGGTGCCCAAGGGCCTGGATGACTCATAGATCAAAAACCAACTCAGTTCTGTCCTCAGAGCAGTTTCTAACCTCCTGATGTTTGCGCTTTAGTTACTGTCTCGCTGAAGTCACTTAAGAGACCCCAAGCCAGAACTGCCCAGCCAAGCCCATCCTAAATTCTTGAAAAGTTCCTGCTTAGAAAAATTACAGTATGAAAGTTTACCTAGTAGGAGACAAGATGGTGGAGTAGAAGATGTGAGCTCACCTTTTCTTATGAAAATACCAAAAAGCACAGCTAAAAGCTGGACAAGCATCGACAAGATATGCTGGAACCTACCAAAAAAGATATCCTACATCCAAATTCAGAGACACAACGAGATGGTAGAAGAGGTACAATCATGATAAAATCAAATCCCATACTGGCCACATGGAAAATCCACAAACTGAAAAACTATGAGAGAAGTTCTCCCACAGGAGTGAAGGTTCTGAGCCCCACATCAGGCTCCCCTGCCTGGCAAGCAGAGTTTGGCAATGGAGGAGGAGCCCCCAGAGAATCACTGGCCCCTTTGAAGGCCAGGGCTTCCCTAACGGCTCGTTGGTAAAGAATCTGCCTGCAAAGTGCGAGACCCAGGTTCAATCGCTGGGTTGGGAAGATCCACTAGAGGGGGCATGGCAACCCACTCCAGGACTCTTGCCTGGAGAAGTCCATGGACAGAGGAACCCGGCGGGCTACAGCTATAGGGCAGCACAGAGCTGGACACGACTGAGTGACTAAGCAGCTGCAGGGGCGTTTGTCGTAGGAATTCCGCTGGACTGGGGGAAACAGAAAGTCTGCTCCTGGAGGGCACACAGCAGGTCTTGACTAGAACCCAGGGGAAAAAGCAGGGACCGCTTAAGGGCCTGAGCCCTGGTGTTGGAGGGCCTCCAGCCTAGGCAGGGTGGGTGTGGCTCACCGCAGGGACGCAGACACAGATAGTGGTAGTTCTGGAGAGTACTCACTGGCGTGAGCCCTCTGGAAGGTCACCAGATCAGAGAGAAATTAAAAACACAATCCCATTTACCATCAGATCAAAAAGACTAAAAGTACCTAGAAATAAACCTACCCAGGAGGCAACGGACTTGTACTCTAAAACTATAAGATATTGATGAAAGAAATCGAAGAGGACACAAACGGATGGAAAGATATACCATGTTCTTGAATTAGAAGAATCAGTGTTGTCAAAGTGACTCTACTACCTACCCAAGGTAATATACAACCTCAGTGCAATCCCTATCAAATTACCAATGACATTTTTCACAAAACTAGAACAAAAAATTTATTTTCTATGAAGACGCAAAAGGCCCTGAATAGCCAAAGCAATTCTGAGAAAGAAAAGCTGAAGCAATCAGGCTCCCCAACTTCAGACTACATTGCTACAAAACTACAGTAATCAAAACAGTGTGATACTGGTACAAAGACAGAAATATAGACCCATGAAAAACCTAGAAATAACAAGATAGCCCAGATATCAACCCATGTACTCATGGTCAATTAATCTACAACAAAGGGAGTGAGAATATACAATGGAGAAAAGACAGTTTCTTCAAAAAGTGGTGCTGGGACAACTGGTCACTCACATGTAAAATAATGAAATTAGAATATTCTTTAACACCACACACAAAAATAAACTCAAAATGGATTAAAGACCTAAATGTAAGATTGGATACTATAAAACTTGTAGAGGAAAACATAGGAAGAAAGCTCTTGAACACAAATCGCAGCAATATCTTTTTTGATCAATCTTTAGAGTAATGGAAACAAAAACAAAAAAACCCAAATGGGACCTAATAAAACAAAAGCTTTTGTACAATAAAGGAAATCATAAACAAAAAGAAAAGATAACCCACAGAATGGGATAAAATATTTGTAAATGAAGCAACCAACAAGGAATTACTCTGCAAAATATAAAGACAGCTAAAGCAGCTCACTATATATATAAAAAAGAAAACACAATAAAAAAATGGACAGAAGACCTAAATAGACATTTCTCTGAAGAAGTCATACAGATGGCCAAGAGGCACATGAAGAGGTGCTCAATATTACTAATTATCAGAGAAATACAAGCCAAAACTATAAGATATCACCTCATACCAGTCAGAATGGCCACCATCAAAAAGTCTACAAACAATGAATGATGGAGAATGTGTGGAGAAAAGGGAACCCTCCTACACTGTGGGAATGTAAATTGGTCCAGCCACATGGAGAGCAGTATGGAGGTTCCTTAAAAAAGCTAAAAATAGAGGAGCTTCCATATGATTCAGCAGTCCCACTCCTGGGCACATATCCAGAGGAAACCATGGTTTGAAAGGATATGTGCACCCCAGTGTTCATTGCAGCACTGTTTACAATAGCCAGGACATGGAAGCAAACTAAATGTCCATCAACAGAGGAATATATAAAGAAGATGTGGCATATATATATATATACACACACACACACACACACAATGGAATATTACTTCGACACTAAAAAAAAAAGATATAATGCCATTTGTAGCAATATGGCTGGACCTAGAGATCATCATACTAAGTGAAATAACTCACAGAGAAAAACAAATATATGTTATCACATATGCAGAACCTTAAAAAAAATGATACAAATGAAGTTATTTACAAAACAGACTTTGAAAACTTATGGTTACCAAAGTAAAAAGATGGAGGGTAAAATGGAAGTTTGGGGTTGACATATACATATTACTATGTTTTATTAGTAGATAACCTACAAGGATTTACAGTATAGAATAGGGAACTCTGGTCAATATTCTGTAATAAACTATATATGGGAAAAGAATGTGAAAAAGAAAAGATACATGTATAATTGAATCACTTTGCGCTACCTGAAACTAACACAACATTGTTATTCAACTATACTCCAATATAAAATAAAAATTTTTAAAGAAAACTTACCTGTTTAAGTATTCAGACATATTCTTAGTGGCTGAATATTAAAATGTTTGTAGCTATAATTCATCTACTTCCCTATTAAGAATACTAGGCAGCTTTTAATATTTCTCTAGTCTAAATAAAAACCCACATAATTTTTGTGGTGCACATTACTAGATTGATTTATATAAAGTTCTTGATAAAGATTACCAAATTACTCCCCAGAAAGACTGAAGCAATTATATTCTCAGTAACAGTGTTTGAGAACTATGTCACGGACCCAAGCTCACATACTTTTTGGAAATCTTTGTTAACTTGTTAGGCTAAAAGGTATATTTTCAAATTTATAATTTTTAGTCTCAAACAGTAAACGTTTAAAAAATAAGATAGACTTTTTCTCTTGTAAGTCATTACTCTTGAAAAATTTTGCACTTAAATGAAAATTTATATACTCTCATAAAAAAATATTCTGTCCTCAGAGCTAGAGAAGGTCTTTCTCTGACCCTCCCCTCCTCTTCCCATTATTCACTGGCTCTTCCCTCTCCTCTTCCTTTTGTAACAGGAGTGCAGGTCTTGCTGTGAGGGGATGATCTGCAATGTTGAGTTACCCACCAACCACACGAATGCGGTCTTCGCTGTGATGCACGCTCAGAGGATGTCTGGCAGCGGTGCCCCTGCGCTCTACCTACCGGTGCTGGCCTGGGCCTTCGTGCTGCCGTTGATATAAGGCCACCTTCCCGGAGAGGCAGAGACCAGTCCTCTGAACACAAGCCAACCACTGTAAAATGGCGAACTTGGAAGACCAATCTCTTCAAGATTGAAGGATGCGCTTTGGACCTCACAGCAGAAGCCAGCTGTTTGCTTAGCTCAGATGCTCCTGCAGGAGGCCGTAAGGAAGGGGACTTGGCAGGGACTGAGTGGTCATGTAGTTGTTAGGTTTCTTGATCAAAAGGGCTGCATTGTGTCTCTTCTGCAAGGAGGGTCCTGCCAGCATCTACCACGGGCGGGCTCAGTAGCCTGTGTTGTCCCCACCAGACCAGACCTTTAGCGGAAAGGACTCCTTGACCTGACTGACTTCTTCAGGGGCTGCTGGAACAGACCCTCTCGATTCTGTGATTGGCTCAGAGTATTGCTGTGAAATCTAATCCTTCCCCGAAGAGACAGCAGTTTCCCCACTGACGGTGTAGTAACGAGAAAGCCCACTATGGGAAGAAAACTTCCAGTTGAACTAACATGAAACCTATTTGCTAATTGTGGGGGGAAATAAAGCTTTTAAATTATAAGTGTAGAATGCATGCTTATCTGTTTCTTGGCTGACGTGGAGACCTCAGTTGAAACATATTAAGGAGTGTCATAAAGGAGGCCAATTGAAGTTGATCGTGCACCACAGGTGCTAATATTCTGGCTTAAAGTATACAAGTCTATGCCAAGGTGACTTAATTTTTTCTTTTGAGGAAAGAACCTTCTAAGGATGCCAAATACAAAATTAGTGAACTGAGAAGGTGAGGAAACCTCCATGAGCAAGGAGGATGATACCTTATCACATGATAGATCCTCAGAAATAGCAGTTTAGGGACTTCCTTGGTGGTCCAGTGGTCAAGACTCTGGGCTCCACTGCAGGGGGCATGGGTTCCACCTCTGGTTAGGGAACTAAAATCCTACATGCTGAGCAGCATGGCTAAAAATTAGAAAAAAGCAGCTTAAAGACAGAGAAACTGGCGACAGAGTCCCTCTCCCAGTCAACCTGTCTCAATGGGAGGGCCATCAAGAGAAACTTTCTAAATCCATGCTAAAATGTCTGGTCCCTTTGTCTTCTCTTTCATTCTTATAACACAGTCCTAGACTTTCAAAGGAGCAACTTCTGTTTCTAGAATCCTAATTTCTCACCTTTACACTTTGGAGTGACCTTTAAACACTCTGCCTTTATCTGTATAGTGAGAAGTTAGTGGGGTGTTTGTTTTGTTTTTCAGTAGAACATCTACCATTAGAATGCTGAGTGCTCCATAGAATCCACTAATGATGGTGTCTTTGCCACACTGGCTCATCCATGATGGGGGCTGGCCATGGATCAAATACATCCCACCACTCTTAGTCTGCCCAACTGTTCTAACAAATATTCTGTTGCCCTGGTGTCTTCAACTCAAACATGTAATCCTCACATTTCCGGAGGCTGGGAGATCAAGATCAAGGTGCCAGCAGACCTACTGTCTAGTGAGAGCCCTCTTCCAGATTTGAAGACTGGTCTTTTTATATATGCTCAGGGCAAAGGGCGAAGAGTGAGCATAAGGATACTGATCGCATTTATGAGGACTCCACCTGCATGACCTAGCATCCCCCAGAGGCCCTACACCCAAATCCCATCACATTGGGGCTTTAGGCTTCAACACATGAATTTGGGCTTCCCTGCTGGCTCAGACAGTAAAGAATCTGCCTGCAATGCAGGAGACCTGGCTTCAATCCCTAGGTCAGGAAGGTGCCCTGGAGAAGGGAATGGGAACCCACTGCAGTATTCTTGCCTGGAGAATTTCATGGACAGAGGAGCTTGGCGGGCTACTTGCAGAGTCGAATACGACTACCACCACCATGTGAATTTGGGGGAGACACAAATATTCAGTCTGTAGCAATTCCCTATTTTTGTGAACAATTTTTTAGGAACAAAGCCATGCCTATTCACTTATCTGTTGTCTACAGGCTTCCTTCTTGCTACAACACCAAGGATGAGTAGAGGCAGCCAAGAGCACATGGTCTGTGAAGTCTAGAACGTCTGCTAGTTTGCCCTTTACAGAAACAGTGTGCTGACCCCTAACCTCTGAAATGGCAGAAGTACATCAGGAAAAAGCTGCTTGCTTTGCTCGGGCTGTGATGCTCATGGTGGCGACTTGGCGTCTACAGTGGTTTACCAGATCACTTTCCTTACATGCATCCATGAATTTTTCTTCTTCATTTTGTTTGTCTGTTCCCCTGATTCAACCTCTTAGGGGTTATGTGCTGTTGTCAGGTGCTGAGCTGTATATGTTTCTTCTCGACCTTGATGCACTGGGAGTGTCTCATCTTAAAGCTCTCTACCTTCCAATAAAACAGGGAGGAGGCAGATGTCATTACCTCCCTGTCTCTGGCCGAACCAGAGACTCACCTGGAAGCAGCAGTTTTGAAGTCTGATGTAGATTTATCTTGCCTTTCACTCAGCACCTTGAGGTATTTGAATTTTCATAGCTATGCTTGTTTGAAATTAATTATATATGACTGCAGTTGGAACATTTAAAGAGCATCTTTGGTGGATGTCTTTTTATTCCCCGGGGTTTCTTTTGTCTGTGAAGTTGATGAATTGTCTGGTAAAAAACCCTTAGCAGACAGTACTTCTTTTTCTTTCTTCTGTCTAGATTAATGAATTTTCCTGTGTTTTTTTTATTTTCTTTCCCAAGGAAACATCTTAATTTTCTCTTCTTCACCCCACATATGTTTTCATAGCTTGCCCTCCTAACCACCACTCCTCTAAGCATTGAAAATAGAGTTATCCTGAGCCAAAGAGAGAACACACAGTGGGAACAAATTGCAAAGACAGCCAAGTGAGTAGGAGTGCCAGATTTACAAATAAAAGCATGGGATGTCCCATTTAATTGGAATTTCAGATAATTTTTTAGTGTAAGTTGTTCATGAACTCATAAGTCTGACTCATCTGAGGCAATGTTTTCAAGTCCTTGTAATCAGAATTTTCTGGCCAACTTCACAGTAAGACAAATTCTAAGGGCCTCCTAGAGATGTTGACTCAGGAGATGGGATGGAGCCCATGCCTAATCCCAATAATTAGATGTTAAAGAAGAAGCTCCCAGTTGACTGTGATGCTAGGTGTGTTACCCTTGATCTGAGAGGTTTACTCCTCCTTCAGAAGCCCAGTCCTTGGTCAGATAATAAGTGCTGATGAGTAATAAAGATGCTCACAAGTAACCTGGGTTGGAGTTGTGGTCTCTCTCAGTGTGGTCTCTGGACCAGCAGCATAGGCATCACCTGGGAATTTGTTAGAAACTCAAATACTCAGCCTCCATTCTAGACCTGCTGAATCAGAAACTCTAAGGGGTCAATCTGGGTTTTAATAAGGTTTCTAGGTGCTTCTGATGCACACACTAGTTCAAGAACCACTGGACCAGAGAAGTGCTTCCTATATGTCTTTGTAAATGAGTCCTTGGTGGGGGCACGAAAATTACTCAGGGAGTTTATATTTAAAGAAGAAAACTGGACTCACAGGCCCCAAATCCAGAAAATCAGATTCTTTCTGTTAGAGTTGAATCAGAAAATCTGTATTTTTAGTAAACTCCTCACGTGATCCTGACACACAGCCACTTTTGGAGCCACTAAACTAGAGAATAAGAGATGGGGGTGATGTTAGTGAACAGAAGCCCAAAACCTTTAACACTTGACCTTGAAATCCCTATGCATTATAAATGGACTCTATGTGGTGTCTCCAATGCAATTGTTTTAAAACTAGAATCCAAGAATCTAATCAGAGTCCATTTGCGTGGATATTTTTAGTCCATTACATAGTGACCTAGAATGGCCAAGCGATCCAGACCTCAGATTAATTTCATTTGCCCCCTAATGAGCAAGAAGATGAAAAGTACCTTGTCAAAATGTCCCGTGAGAACTGGGGTAGTGGAGGCAGGAAAGGAGAATATGCAGATTTGTTCTTATAAAAAAGACAAGGGGATTAGCTATGAATACGAGGAAAGTGTGAGGGGATGACCTGTCAAAGTTCAATTTTGAATACAACTACATTCTAGAATAAATCTTGAATTCCTGTCCATCATTCACTTTCTGAAAATTTAAAAAAAAAAAAGTGGTACAGAACACATATTTCCCCTGCTATGTCTAAACTCTCTAAATCCAAACCTGACTGAGGTTAGCAGCCAGAAATTACAGGCATTGTCTTCTGTACAGTCTGCATTCTGCTGTGTCACGTGCTGTGTAAAACACATCTCATAAGACAAGAGAAAGAGGTGGGTTGGGTTCTTTTTCTCACTGGGAGAGGACTTAAAAGCTGTGCAAAGCATGAAATGAGCAGCATGAACCAGCATGGACTTGGAAAGTGAGGTGTGGTGTGGAATTGGGAAATGTTTCACAATTGAGAAATTACCCTTATGCACAATTCTTGTGATGTGTCAATTGCCATCTTATAAAATTCTGCTCTGACCTTTGAATCTTGTACGTTTTATTTTTCACCTCGTTGTTTGTCACCGACTCTGATTTGTGGAGGGTTTCACTGTGATTCTGGATGTGTGTGTGTGTTGTGGGTGGGGAGGAGGCGGGCAAAGCACGCCAGAGGACAGAGGTGAGTGGATGCATGAAGGTGACTGTACAAACGAGAACAAAGGGCTGTCCTAATGTAACTTGAGTCTGCCTTTAGGTGTAGCTCCTCGGCTGTGCCCCTGAACAGTCCAGCATCTTCCTGGTATCACACACCTCCCACTTCTCCTTTGGCCTTCATAGTTCTACTTCCTTCCCTGTCTTCTTCCCTCATTGCCTTGGCCTCTTCTATTAGATGCTGAGGCTAGAAGCTGACCTACCTACAGGGGTAATCCAGGATGTGAGCTACTCAGAGTGTAGGCTGTGAAAAATATGGGTTTCATAGCTTGATCCCAGGAATACTATTCAAGGAGTCTGGGAATCTGCAGTTTGAACAAGCATCTACCTGGTCATGATTTTGGTACTGGGAGTCCTTAGGGCATCATCTTTAGAAATAATAATGCAAGGCCTCAGTAAAGGCTATAGAGGCTCAAGTAAGAGCATCCACCACATAACTCCTAAACCTCCAGTTCTGCACTTTTTGGTCTGTGAAAATTGGTCCCAGGGAAAGGGCTAGGATAAGGTGGAAGACACTCTGGCTTGGCAGAGCTGCCCTATATGGATGGTCCTGAGTTCAGTTCAGTTGCTCAGTTGTATCCAACTTTTTGTAACCCCATGGACTGAAGCATGCTGGGCTTCCCTGTCCATCACCAAGTCCCGGAGCCTATTCAAACTCATGTCCATTGTGTTGGTGAGGCCGTCCAACCATCTCATCCTCTGTCGTCCCCTTCTCCTCCCGCCTTCAATCTTTCCCAGCATCAGGGTCTCTTCCAGTGAGTCAGTTCTTCTCATCATGTAGCCAAAGTATTGGAGTTTAAGCTTCAGCATCAGTCCTTCCAATGATTTCCTTTAGGATTAACTGGTTGGATCTCCTTGTAGGCCAAGGGACTCTCAAGAGTCCAGCACCACAGTTCAAAAGCATCAGTTCTTCAGCACTCAGCTTTCTTTATAGTCCAACTCTCACATCCATACATGACTACTAGGAAACCATATCTTTGACTAGACAAACCTTTGTTGGCAAAGTCATGTCTCTGCTTTTTAATATGCTATCTAGTTTGGTCATAGCTTTTCTTCCAAGGAGCAAGTATCTTTTTAATTTCATGGCTGCAGTCACCATCTCCTGTGATTTTAGAACCCCCCAAAATAAAGTCTCTCACTGTTTCCATTGTTTCCCCATCTATTTTGCCATGAAGTGAGGGACCAGATGCCATGATCTTAAGTTTTCTGAATGTTGAGTTTTAAGCCCACTTTTTTACTTTCCTCTTTCACTTTCATCAAGAGGCTCTTTAGTTCTTCTGCACTTTCTGCCATAAAGGTGGTGTCACCTGCATATCTGAGGTTATTGATATTTCTCCTGGAAATCTTGATTCCAGCTTGTGCTTCATCCAACCCAGTGTTTCTCATGATGTACTCTGCATATAAGTTAAATAAGCAGGGTGACAATATACAGCCTTGACATACTCCTTTTCCTATTTGGAACCAGTGTGTTGTTCCATGTCCAGTTCTAACTGTTGCTTCTTGACCTGCATACAGGTTTCTCAAGAAGTAGGGCAGGTGGTCTGGTATTCCCATCTCTCGAAGAATTTTCCATAGTTTGTTGTGATCCACACAGTCAAAGGCTTTGGCACAGTCAATAAGGCAGAAGTAGATGTTTTTCTGGAACTCTCTTCCTTTTTTGATGATCCAACAGGTGTTGGCAATTTGATCTCTGGTTCTTCTGGGTTTTCTAAATCCAGTTTGAACATCGGAAGTTCACAGTTCACATACTGTTGAAGCCTGGTTTGGAGAATTTTGAGCATTACTTTGCTAGGTCCTAGGGAGGCTTAGACAACTGGGAGCTCCAGGAAACCAGGGCCTCTTTCAGCCAAGGAGGATGTCCAGGGTTCTGACCACTAACTGAACTCCCTATGAGTCATGGCTGAGTGAGTATAGTAAAAGCAACACAAAGCCAAGGGCAAGGTGAACTTGTTCACAGGGGCTAAGCAGAGAAGAAAAACCAACTCAATTCAAACATTCTTTAAAGGAGGACAGACTTTTGGACTCTGTGGGAGAAGGCGAGGGTGGGATGTTTCGAAAGAACAGCATGTATATTATCTATAGTGAAACAGATCACCAGCCCAGGTGGGATGCATGAGACAAGTGCTGGGGCCTGGTGCACTGGGAAGACCCAGAGGAATCGGGTGGAGAGGGAGGTGGGAGGGGGGATCGGGATGGGGAATACATGTAACTCCATGGCTGATTCATGTCAATGTATGACAAAACCTACTGAAATGTTGTGAAGTAATTAGCCTCCAACTAATTAAAAATAAATAAATAAATAAAGGAAAAAAAAAATAAAGGAGGATAAGCAACAGGGGTCAAGTAGGTCCTGGAGACAGACTCTATCTAGGTTGTTGAGGGTCCCCAAAGACAGTAGTACCTTTTAGAGAGTGACGTATCCATCAGGATGACCTCAACTACAAATAACAGAGGCCCAATGAAATTGGCATAAATTTGTCGGCTCATACAACCAGAAGTCCAGAGGGAGAGTGGGATTCGGGGTGGACTTAAATCAGTGGTTCATTCTCTGATGTTTTTTGGCTCCATCTCTCCAATGTCTCTGGTAAGGAGATGGTCAACAGCTCTCCCAGACATCCCAGCCGGTGTCCAGAGAACAGACAGAGGGATGCTACTGGACATTGACCAGGAAGTGAAGATCTTCACTCAGGCCCCCAGCAAATTGCACCCAGGCAAGATGTGGTTGCTCTTGACTTAGTGCAGCTAAAAGGAGCTCAGTGTCCCCTTAGGCATGTGTGATGCATGACAGGAGGTAGATAGCTAAGCAAAATAGGAATTAAAGAGAAGGAAGGAAAAAATGGATCTGGGAGGGCAGCCAGGAAGGTCTGCTCCAGATTCCCACAGTCGGAAGCTGTGTCAGGAGGCAGTTGTTAAGGTGGCTGATAAAATGTTCTGGATAGAGATAAGCCAGCCAAGCCCTCTGGAACTGTACAGACTTG
This sequence comes from Odocoileus virginianus, assembly GCF_023699985.2. Lineage (NCBI taxonomy): Eukaryota > Metazoa > Chordata > Mammalia > Artiodactyla > Cervidae > Odocoileus > Odocoileus virginianus. The sequence continues at coordinate 37,810,746 of NC_069686.1, read as the reverse complement.
CCCTAACCACACAGTTAGTTGGTAGCAGACCCAGACAGAGAAGCTCCCCTGTCTACTGCAATTTCTACCATGTTCTCTTTTGATTAATGTACATTGTAAATCTGCAAGGAGTGGAGACAGTATTCAACACTTCCCAAAATATTCTACAAGAGAATCTTTTCTTTCTCAAGCATCTGAATTCCACAGAACATACACTTAAATCAACACTACTTTGCAAATATAGAGAAGTATGGGGAGGGGGGGAAGCTGCAGAACTCAGAGGATGGGTAAGGAATTGACCCCTAAAATAAGGTGGTTGGTTAACACATGCCAAGTGCATGAACCTGGACTCCTTCAGAAACACTCATTTCTCCAAGAGCTTGGGCTCCATCCTATGCTTGTATAAATGACATCCTTGCATTCATTATCCTTAGGTGAGTAGAGGCAGAAAACTGAGATTTTTGCCCTTACAAAAAGGGCAAAATACTTAAAAAAAAATATGTTCTTGTATTGTTGCCTATCAGTGTTCTGAACTAATTTTGATCCCACTCTGGCATTTTCCTCTAGGTCCGAAGGGCCTGCTACTACTTAAGACCCAACTGTAAACCAATCTGGAATGCATTGTTTTCTAAAGATTGTGTTTTCCTCTCTTTCCATATGCCTTTTGAAGGTAGTCACTGAAGTAGTCACTTGTTAGTTTAAATAGTTTTAGATTTATTATGAAATTAACCTTGAGTCAGAAATGGGTCCTGAATACTAACTACTTATCTTTATTTCAACTAATGCATTTAGACCAGAATTTCTTAATGGACTGAAAATATCTTTTTATCAGAGATATGGACATATTCTCAAGGAAAGTCTTTCTGTTTCTCATCCAACAGCAAAAAGATGAAGATAGAAGCTTCTGAGTGGTGAACACACGGCAGTTCACAGAGGGCAAGGAAGCTTGCATCCCTTCCCATGGACTTGCCTAAGCATCTTTTATCATGAGCCACTTCCCGCTGGTCACAAAGCTCTGCCCATGTGTCAACACTGGGGGGAGGTTGTTATCCGCCTGCCATGATGCCTTAACTTGCACCTTGGCCACTTGCTCACATGAAGGTGGAGACAAGATGGCAGAGGAGAGTGACTTTAACTCACCTCCTCTCACAAAAACACCAAAATCACAGCTAACTGCTTATCAACCATTGAAAAAAAGACTAGAATCTACCAAAAAAAGACACTCTACATCCAAAGACAAAGAAGGAGACAAAAAGAGACGGTAGGAGATGCATTTTTACCATATAATCAAATCCCATACTTACCAGGTCAGCCACCCACAGATTGGAAAATAATTATATCACAGAAGTTCTCTCACAGGAGTAGGAGTTCTGAAACTCAGATCAGGCTCCTCAGCATAGGGATTCTGGCATTGGGAAGAGGAGCCCCTGGAGCATGTGGCTTTCAAGACCAGCAGGGCTTGAGTGCAGAAATTTCACAGGACTCCTCAGGGAAAACAGACTCCACTGTTGCGGGGTGCACACAAAGTTTCATGTACACTGGGACCCAGAGCATCAGACCTATCTGTGGGTCTTAAAGGGTTTGCTGGGTAAACAGGAGTTGGCTGTGGTTCACTATGGGGCAAGGACACTGGAGGCAGAGGCCCCAGTGAATACTCATTGGTGTGAACTCTCTGGAAGGTCACCATTTTGGCACAGAGACTTGAGCCCACCCAACAGCTTGTAGGCTGCAGTGCTAGAATACCTCAGGCCAAACAACAAGCAGGGTGGGAACACAGCCCAACCCATCAACAAACAGGTTGCTTAAAGTTATCCTGAGTATGCAGCCACTTCTAAACACACCCCTTGACGCAGCCCTACCCACCTGAGGGACAAGAGCCAGCTCTACCCACAGTGGGCAGACACCAGTCCTTCCTACCAGGATGCCTGCACAAAACCCTGGATCAACCTCTTCCACTAGAGATAAGAGGAACTACAAACCTGCAGCTTAAGAAATGGAGATCACAAATACAGAAAATTAGACAAAATGAGACAGCAGAGATATATGTTTCAGGCGAAGGAACAAGATAGAACCCCAGAAAAACAACTAAGTGAAGTGGAGATAGGCAATCTGACTGAAAAAGAATTTCGAGAAGTGCTAGTAAAGGTGATCCAAGATCTCAGAATGGAGGCACAGGCAAAGAGGATAGAATATATGTTTACCAAAGAGCTAGAAGTGTTAAAGAACAAATAGATGAACAATATAATAACTGAAATGAAAAAAATACACTAGAAGGAGTCAATGGCAGGAAAATGAGGCAGAAGAAAGAATAAGGGAACTGGAAGATAGATTGGTGGAAATCACTGTTGTGGAACAGAAGAAAGAAAGAATGAGAAGAAAAGAGGACAGTCTGGTAGGCCTCTGGGACAATGTGAAAAGTGCCAACATTCACATTATAGGGCCTCCCAGAAGGAGAAGAAAGAGAGAGAGACAAAGAACCTGAGGAAACATGTGAAGAAGAAATAGCTGACATCTTCCCTAACACGGGAAAACAAACAGTCAATTCCAGGAAGCACAGAGATCCTACACAATATAAATCCAAGGAGAAGGATACCAAGACACATAGTAGTCAAACTGACAAAAAAGTTTTTAAAAAGAAAATATTAAAAGCAACAAGAAACATACAAGGAAATCCCCATATAGTTATCAACTGATCTTTCATCAGGAACTCTGTAGGCCAGAAGGAAGTGGCATAATATTAATATAATTAGAGTGATGAAAGGGAAAAATCTACAACCAAAAATACTCAACCAAGCAAGGCTCTTGTTCATATTTGACAGAGAATTCAGACATTTTACAGATAAGCAAGAGCTAAGAGAATTCTGGATGTGAGAGTTGGACTATAAAGAAAGCTGAGCGCTGAAAAATTCAAAATGCTTTTGAATTGGACTGCGAGGAGATCCAACCAGTCCATCCTAAAGGAGATCAGTCTTGGGTGTTCATTGGAAGGACTGATGCTGAAGCTGAAACTCCAGTACTTTGGCCACCTCATGCGAAGAGTTGACTCATTTGAAAAGACCCTGATGCTGGGAGGGATTGGGGACAGGAGGAGAAGGGGATGATAAGAGGATGAGATGGTTGGATGGCATCACCAACTCGATGGACATGGGTTTGAGTAAACTCCGGGAGTTGGTGATGGACAGGGAGGCCTGACGTGCTGAGATTCATGGGGTCGCAAAGAGTTGGACACAACTGAGTGACTGAACTGAACTGAAGAGAATTCAGCACCACCAGACCATCTTTGAAACATATGCTAAGGAACTTCTCTAGGTGGAAAAGAAAAGGCCACAACTAGAAATAAGAAAATTACAAATGGGAAAGGCTCACCGGTAAAGGCAAACATACAGTAAAGGTAGGAAATGACACACAAATATGATACCAAAATCAGCAATCATGAGAAGAGTATATGTGCAGAATATTAGAAATGCACTTGAAATTAAGAAACTAACATTATATATATATATATATATATATATATATATATATATATTTCTATATCAAAACTTCATGGTAACTGCTAACCAAAATCTACAATAGATACCCTCACAAGAAAGAAAAAGCAATCCAAACACAACTCTGAAGATCACAAGAGAACAAAAAAGGAAGTGAAGAAAAAGGACCTACAAAACCAAATCCTAACAGTTAACAAAATGGCAGTAAGAACTACATATTGATAATTATCTTAAATGTAAATAGATTAAGTGTTCCAACCAAAAGATACAGACTGGCTGGGTAAATACAAAAACAAGACATATATTTGCTGTGTGCAAGAGACCCACTTTAGATCTATGAACATATACAGGCGAGAGGACAGAAAAAATTATTTCATGTAAATGGAAATCGAAAGAAAGCTGGAGTAGCAGTACTCATATCAGACAGACTTTAACAAAGACTGTTACAAGAGACAAAGAAGGACACTACATCATGATCAAGGGATCAACCCAAGAAAAAGATATAACAATTATAACTATATATGTACCCAACATAGAAGCACCTCAATACATAAGCCGTAACAGGAGATACTAGCAGTAACACAATTATAGTGGGAGACTTTGTCACCCCACTTATATCAATGGACAAATCATCCAACCAGAAAATCAGTAAGAAAACACAGGCCTTAAATGACATATTAGACCAAATGGACTTAAACTGATATATGTGTGTATATAAATATGTATATGTATACACATACACACAGAGACAGAGTGAGAGAGTATGCACATTCCATCCAAAAACAGCAAAATACACCTTCTTCTCAAGTGCACATGGAACATTCTCCAGGATAGATCATATGCTAGGCCAGAAAGCAAACAGTAAATTTAAGAAAATCATATCAAGCATCTTTTCAGACCACAACACTATCCGATAGAAATTAACTAAAAGAGAAAAAACTATAAAAAAGACAAACAGGTGGAGGCTAAAGAATATGTTACCAGGCAACCAACGGATTGCTGAAGAAACCAAAGAGGAGATAAAACATGTAGAGACAAATGAAAATGAAAACAGCGATCCAAAACTTATGGGACACAGCAAAAACACTTCTAAGAGGGATGTTTGTAGCGATACAATCTTATCTGAGGAAACAAGAAATATCTCAAATAAACAACTTAACTTTACACCTAAAGCAACTACAGAAAGAACAAACAAAACCCAAAGTCAGTAGAAACAAAGAAATCATAAAGATCAAAGCCAAAATAAATGAAATAGAGACAAAGAAATAATAGAAAACAAAACAAACAGTGAGACTGAAAGCTGGTTCTTTGAAAAGATAAAACTGATACACATTTAGCCAGACTCATCAAGAAAAAAAGGGAAAGGGCTCAAATCAATAAAATTAGAAATGAAAAAAGAGGAGTTAAAATGAACACCACAGAAATACAAAGCATCGTAAGAGACTACTATAAGAAACTACATGCCAATAAAATGGACAACCTAAAAGAAATGGACAAATTCTTAGAAAGGTACAATCTCTCAAGACTGAACCAGGAAAAAATAGAAAATATTGAGACCAATTATAAGTACTGAAATTGAAACTGATTTAAAGCTCCCAACAAACAAAAGTCCAGGATCAGACAGCTTCACAGGCAAATTCTATTAAACATTTAGAGAAAAGTTAACACCTATCCTTCTAAACTCTTCACAAAAATTGCATAGGAAGGAACACTCCCAAACTCATTGTATAAGGCTAACATCACCCCGATATTAAAATCAAAGATATCACAAAGAAAGAAAATTACAGGTCAATATCACTGGTGAACATGGACAGAGAAATCCTCAACAAAATACTAGCAAACCAAATCCAACAACACATTAAAAGGATTACACACCATGATCTAGTGGGATTTATCCCAGGAAAGCAAGGATTTTTCAGTATCCACAAATTAATCAGTGTGATACACCACCTCAACAAATTGAAGAATAAAAATCAGATGATCATTTACATAGACAAAGAAAATATTTTTGACAATATTTAATCCTGGTGCACTGGGAAGACCCAGAGGGATCGGGTGGAGAGGGAGGTGGGAGGGGGGACTGGGATGGGGAATACATGTAAATCCATGGCTAATTCATTTCAATGTATGACAAAAACCACTGCAATGTTGTAAAGTAATTAGCCTCCAACTAATAAAAATAAATGGGAAAAAAAATACCCATTTATGAGAAAAACTTTCCAGAAAGTGGGCATAGAGGGAACCTACTTCAACATCATAAAGGCCATATACAACAAACTCCCAGCAAATATTTATTCTCAATAGTAAAAAACTGAAAGCATTTCCTCTAAGATCAGGAATAAGACAAGAATATCCACTCTTGATAGTTTTACTCAACATAGTTTTGGAAGTCTTACTCATGAAAATCAGAGAAGAAAAAGAAATAAAAGGAATGCAAATGGAAAAATAAAACTATCACTGTTTGCAAATGACATGATACTATACATAAAAAATCCAAACTATGCAACCATAAAAATACTAGAGTTCATCAATGAATTTGGTAAAGTTGCAGGATACAACTTAAATCCTAATTAATTAATACAAAATTAGGTGATTAATACAGCCAATGAATTAATACAAGTAATTAATACAAAATTCATACACATAAACCTGTTACATTTCTATACACTAACAACAAAAGTTCAGAAAATTAAAGAAATAATCCAATTTACCATCTCATCAAAAATAACAAAATACCTAGGAATAAACTTGAAGCTCTATACAGTCAGCAAAAACAAGACCAGGGGCTGACTGTGGTTCAGATCATGAACTTCTTATTGCCAAATTCAGACTTAAATTGAAGAAAGTAGGGAAAACCACTAGACCATTCAGGTATGACCTAAATCAAATCCCTTTTGATGATATAGTGGAAGTGACACGTAGATAAAAGGGATTAGATCTGATAGAGAGAGTGCCTGAAGAACTATGGACAGAGGTCCATGACATTGTACAGGAGGTAGTGATCAAAACCATCCCCAAGAAAAAGAAATGCAAAAAGCCCAAATGGTTTTCTGAGGAGCCCTTATAAATAGCTGAGAAAATAAGAGAAGCTAAAGGCAAAGGAGAAAAGGAAAGATATACACATCTGAATGCAGAGTTCCAAAGAATAACAAGGAGACATAAGAAAGCCTTCCTCAGTGATCAATGCAAAGAAATAGAGGATAACAACAGAATGGGAAAGACTAGAGATCTCTTCAAGAAAATTAGAGATACCAAGGGAACATTTCATTCAAAGATGGGCAAAATAAAGGACAGAAATGGTAGGGACCTAACAGAAGCAGAAGATATTAAGAAGAGGTAGAAAGACTACAAAGAAGAACATACAAAAAAGATCTTCATGATCCATATAACCACGATGGTGTGATCACTCACCTAGAGCAAGACATCCTGGAATGTGAAGTCAAGTGGGTCTTAGGAAGCATCACTACAAACAAAGCTAGTGGAGGTGATGGAATTCCAATTGAGTTATTTCAATTCCTAAAAGATGATGCTGTTAAAGTGCTGCAACTCAATATGCCAGCAAATTTGGAAAACTCAGCAGTGGTCACAGAACTAGAAAAAGGTCAGTTTTCATTCCAATCCCAAAGAAAGGCAATGCCAAAGAATGTTCAAACTACTGCACAATTGCACTCATCTCACACACTAGCAGAGTAATGCTCAAAATCCTCCAAGCCAGGCTTCAACAGTACATGAACTATGAACTTCCAGATGTACAAGCTGGATTTAGAAAAGGCAGAGGAAGCAGAGATCAAATTGCCAACATCTGTTGGATCATCAAAAAACCAAGAGAGTTCCAGAAAAAACATCTATTTCTGCTTTATTGGCTATGCCAAAGCCTTTGACTGCATGGATCACAACAAACTGTGGAAAATTCTTTGAGAGATGGGAATACCAGACCACCTGACCTACCGTCTGAGAAATCTGAATGCAGGTCAAGAAGCAACAGTTAGAACTGGACATGGAACAACAGACTGGTTCCAAATCAGGAAAGGAACATGTCAAGGCTGTATATTGTCACCCTGCTTATTTAACTTCTACGCAGAGTACATCATGTGAAATGCTGGGCTGGAAGAAGCACAAGCTGGAATCAAGATTGCTGGGAGAAATATCAATAACTTCAGATAAGCAGATGACGCCACCCTTCTGTCAGAAAGTGCAGAAGAACTAAACAGCCTCTTGATGAAAGTGAAAGAGGAGAGTGAAAAAGTTGGCTTAAAACTCAACAGTCAGAAAACTAAGATCATGGCATCCGGTCCCATCACTTCATGTCAAATAGTTGGGGAAACAATGGAAATAGTGAGAGACTTTATTTTGGGGGGTTCTAAAATCACAGAAGATGGTGACTGCAGCCATGAAATTAAAAGACACTCGCTCCTTGGAAGAAAAGCTATGACCAACCTAGACAGCATATTAAAAAGCAGAGACGTTACTTTGCCAACAAAGGTCTGTCTAGTCAAAGCTATGGTTTTTCCAGTCATCATGTATGGATGTGAGAATTGGACTATCAAGAAAGATGAGCACTGAAGAATTGATGCTTTTGAACTATGGTGTTAGAGAAGATTCTTTAGAGTCCCTTGGGCTGCAAGGAGATCTAATCAGTCAATCCTAAAGGAAATCAGTCCTGAATATTCATTGGAAGGATGGAAGGACTGATGCTGAAGCTGAAACTCCAATACTTTGGCCACCTGATGCGAAGAACTGATTCAGTTGAGTTAGCTCCAGGACTTGGTGATGGACAGGGAAGCCTGGCATGCTGTAGTCCATGGAATCTCAAAGAGTCGGACATGACTGAGTGACTGAACTAAAATGAACTGAAGGAGCAAAAGTCCTGTACTCCAAACACTAAGACAATGATTAAAGAAATTGAAGAGGACACAAACAAATGGAAAGATATACCATGTTCCTAGATTGGAGGAGTCAATATTGTGGAAATGACTATACTATCCAAAGCAATCTACATAGTCAATGCAATCTCTATAAAATTACCAATAAAAATTTTAACATAACTGAAAAAACAGTTTAAAGAATTTGTATGGAATACTAAAGACCCTGAGTAGCCAAAGCAATCCTGAGAAGGAAAAATGGAACTAGAAGAATCAGGATCCTGACTTCAGACTATACTGCAAAACTACAGTCATCAAAACAGTATGGTACTGGCACAAAAGCAGAACTATAAATCCATGGAACAGGATAGAAAGTCTAGAAACAACCCCACACACCTGTGATCAATTATTCTGTGACAAAGGAGGCAAGACTACAGAATGTTGAAAAGACAGTCTCTTCAATAAGTGGTGCTGGGAAAACTGGATAGCTACATATAAAAATTGAAATTAGAATATTCTCAGCCTACTGAATCACAAAAAAAGAGAATTTTACCTTTTGAAATTTATTAATGCTTTTTTTTTTGTCAGTTTTTCTAAATATCCTAAGGAAATCTAATAATGATGTGTCAGATACAAAATTTTAAATATATATGTGTAGGATATAAGATTAATATAAATTAATATAAATAGAAATCTATTTTATTTAAATTATTAATGACATCAGTCAAGATGCTCCTATTCTTATTTCCTCTGCATTTGATAAAATATTCTCAAAGAAATATTAGTATGTCTCACTATGATTATATATTTTTTTCTTTTCCCTTATATTTCTTCTGATTTTTGCTTTATCTTTGTTTCTTTGTTGTTAGGTGTTTAATGGCTTTTGATGTCTATCTTCTTGATGTCTATCTTCTCTGTGAATTGTACCTTTTATCATTAAAAATATTAATCTTTGTTTAATTTAAAAATAAATAAATACATTTAATAAAAAAGTGAAAAGAATATTCTCAGCCCCTCACTGTCTGAGTGGCCCACACTCTGTCTGTGGAATGTGTTTCTCTCTAAATAAATCCAATTCTTACCTAAAAAAAAAAAATATTCTCTAACACCATATACAAAAAAAAGTTAAAATGTATTAATGACCTAAATGTAAGACTGTACTATAAAACTCTTAGAAGAAAACATAGGCAGAACACTATTTGACATAAATTGCAATAATATCTTTCTGGATCCACCTCCTAGAGTAATAAACAAAAGTAAACAAATGGGACCTAATTAAACTTAAAATGTTTTGCACAGCAAAGTAAACCATAAACAAAATGAAAAGACAACCCCCAGAATGGAAGAAAATATTTGCAAATGATGTGACCAACAAGGGATTAATCTGCAACTGACACAGTATTAATCTCCAAAATATACAAACAGCTCATAAAGCTCAAAAGCAAAATAACAAACCACTCAATCAAAAAATGGGCCAAAGATCTAAATAGGCATTTCTCCAAAGAAGACATACAGATGGTCAGTGAACACATGAAGAGCTGCTCAACACAACTAATTATTAGAGACATTCAAATCATAACTAAAATGAGGTATCACCTCACACCAGTCAGAATGGCATCAACAAAAGGTCTGGAAATAATAAATGCTAGAATAGGTGTGGAGAAAAGGGAATCTCCTACACTCTTGGTGGGAATGTAAATTGGTTGTAGCCACTGTGGAGAACAATATGGAAATTTCTTAAAAATGAAAAAAAGAGCAAACATGATCCAGCAATCCCACTCCTGGCATATATCTGAAGAAAACCATAATTCAAAAAGATACATTCATCTCAACATTCATTGCAACACCATTTATAATGCCAAGACACTGAAGCAACCTAAATCTCCACTGACAGGGGAATGAATAAAGATATGTGTGTGTGTGTGTGTATATATATATATATATATATACGCAATGGAATACTACTCAGCCAGAAAAAGGAAGAAAATAATGCCATCTGTGGCAACATGGATGGACCTAGAGCTCATAATACTAAGTGAAGTCAAACAGAGAAAGACAGATACTATCACTTATATGCAGAATCTTAAAAGATCATACAAATGAATTTATTAACAAAATAGAAACAGACTCACAGATTTTGAAAACATGGTTACCAAAAGGGAAAGGGTAGGGGATAAATTAGAAGATTGTGATTAACATATATATATACTGTTGCTGCTAAGTCGTTTCAGTCGTGTCTGACTCTGTGTGACCCCATAGACGGCAGCCCACCAGGCTCCCCCGTCCCTGGGATTCTCCAGGCAAGAATACTGGAGTGGGTTGCCATTTCCTTCTCCAATGCATGAAAGTGAAAAGTGAAAAGTGAAGTAGCTCAGTTGTGTCCAACTCTTAGCGACCCCATGGACTGCAGCCTACCAGACTCCTCTGTCCATGGGATTTTCCAGGCAAGAGTACTGGAGTGGGGTGCCATTGCCTTCTCTGATATACATATATATATATATATATATATATATACACACATGATATACATATATATATATATATATATATACACACACACACACACACACTACGTGTAAAACAGATAACCAGCAAGGAACTATTGTATAACACAAGGAATTCTACTCAATATTCCATAATAAGCTATATGGGAAAAGAATTGGAGAAAGAATGGATATATGAATATGTATCAATATAACTGAATCACCTTGCTGCACACCTGACACTTAACACCTGAAGAGTTAGTTTCAACTAAAACTCAATATAAAATAAAAATTAAATTAAAAAAGACAATGATATAACTAAGTTGAAAGGAAGGGAACACTACAGAATTTCCCCTATTTCTTTTGATGGATCTTTTTTTTGTAAAAGATCAGAAATCCAAATATCCAAAATTGATTTTGGAAGGTGTTTTCTCAGCCGCATTCAGGTTCTGGCTCTTTATACTTACCTGGCCTTAAAAATTGTGGAATTTGAAAAAAGACAAGAGAAAGATTTTGATCATAGTTGCACCAGTGTGTCATCTGTAACTACCTGGAGGCAGGGAGCAATTATTTGACTGATAAAATAGATTAGTGAAATAATTCTACATGACATCTGTGTTTTTCTTTTTAATGCAAAGTTTCAAAGTGAAAGTGAGTTTAATTAAGTGGAAAGATAATCCATGATTAAATAAGATAATGAAGCACATATTGCAAACAAATGACATGGTAAAATCTTAGAGTTCGTGGTTAGGAAAAGACAGTGAAATAGTTTGAGGCGATACTTTCTTGATTATTTTTAAAAAAATCAAGACTGCTAGATCTTATCTATATCTTGGACTAGGCAAGCCCAAATCTACCCATTTCACTACCTACCAACTGCTCTGAAAATACAATTACTTGAAGTGGTTTGATGGCCCTTGTCAGCCGTGGGTAAGTGTCTGTGCTAACGAGGCAAGGACAGCAGTGTGGTATGTGGGGTGCCGTTCTCAGGGAGCACGTGCAGAATCCTAATAAGCATTTAATTTCTTTTCCTTGGAGAAGCTGCAGTGCCTTGGGGGAAATGTAATCGGAGATTTGCAGAAATGAGTAGGAACACCACACGTGCAGGGGGGCTTTGCATTGCTTGCTCTTGGAATCAGGTGGGGTTCAGTGGTACCTTAAATGTAGCAGGGGACAAGTCTGGCCTTACAGGTTGCCCTTGGGGAGCTTCATCCATTACAGCTGAGTTCAGAGAGTTTAGCTTTAGAAGCAGCCAGGGTTTGAATGACTTATGCCCTCACATCCTAAAGGCACTCAGGACCAGGTGGTTGAATGAGGATGACTCTTATTTCCTGTGGTTATCTTGGATGGGGGATGGGTGGATGACTTTGGGCAGGTCAATAGGTGTGAAAGCGAATTATTTGTAAAACGGCATCAGGATATGGCTTAGCAATCTATTATCCCATTTGCGACTCAGATTCTTCCCAAACTGTTTTGCCCCATGTGACTAAAAACTGCCTTTTTTACATCAAAAGTTGGCCAAAATTTCTAAGCTCTGAAATTGTAGCCAACTTTTGATGTTTCTTTGTGGGCATCCTGGGTGGCACAGTGGTAAAGAATCTGCCTGACAATACAGGAGATGCAGGCGACCTGGGTTTGATCCCTGGGTTGGGAAGATCCCCTGAAGGAAATGCAACCCACTCTTAGTATTCTTGCCTGGAAAATTCCATGGACAGAGGAGCCTGGCATCCATGGAGTCACAAAGAGTTGGACACGACTGCGCATACATACATGCACACATCCTTTGTAGGAAGCAGTTAGAAACCAAGCTCTGGTGGGATTCTTACTAAAAATGAACAGGCAAGAAGGGAGGAAGAATAGAGAAAGAGGCCTAGATCTTAACAGTCTTCAAAGTTTGTAACTTAGCCTTGAAAGAGCTGAATGTGACAAGAGATGATTATAAACAAAAACTGGGTCCAGGAGTCCTAAATTCCTGCCCCTCCCACCATACCCAACATTAGTTCCTGTAACTGGGCCAATAGCAGGTAAATCCAGGCTTCACCCAATGAGGAAAACCTGTTGAAATGAACCCATGAAATGTTTTTCACAAAGTACTTAACCTCGCCAGCATTCAGTGTCTGATTTGTGTTTATTATTTATTGATACTGCAGAAGAATCAAGTAATGAATCAGGTATTGGTAGGTAGTAAGTACCGCAAACAAGTGTGAACTTTTATTATCTCACTTTATGTCATGTCAATCAGTTATATTCTACATGTTACCCTTTATATTTTGAAGTCATTAAAGTGACCCTTCTGCACCCATGGAATTGACTTCATTTTATTGGCAAAATTCTCATTTATTTTTCATTAATTGGTTAGGTTTCCTCAAACTTCAAATGCCTATTAAAAAAAAACACAATAGGAAGTATATGCTTTATATTAAAGTGCAGAGCTCCATTTAATGGATTGCTTGGCTAATTTTCTTTTAGGCAAATTAGCAAATTAATTTATATAAGCTATTAATACCAATTATTAATGCTTTTCATTTTGTTGGTTTCAACCATCTCTGCATGACACACACTGCAACAAAATGGAGATTGATTTCACTAAGTCTGGCAACACTGCAGTACTCTATAACCTTTGCAACAATGCTTATTTGAAAGGCTGAGTTTAATTATCCTTTTTTTTTTTTTTTTGCTTGCATCTCAAGATGCTGATAGGTAACAGTTCTATTGCACTTGACAGTTAAAAGTAAATTCATCACAGTCTTCCTACACTGCCCTTGATGCTTGTCACATAAGGAGACTTTAATATGCCCACCAGAAAAGCATTAGCCTGGCTTATCTGCCTTAGTTTTTACACATGGACTGGGAGTGGGGAGAAAGTCAGCTACAAAGCAGGGCAGGAAGCAGGCCTGCTAGGCAGACTAGAACCTGACTTAGCCTGTTCTAAGACTGGGTTTCCCGGGGGGCTCAGTAGTAAGGAATCTGCCTGCAATAAAGGAGACTCAGTTTCAATCCCTGGGTCAGGAAGATCCCCTGGAGGAGGAAATGGGACCCACTCCAGTATTCTTGCCTGGAGAATCCCATGGACAGAGGAGCCTGGTGGCCTACAGTCCCTGGGGTCACAGAGAGTTGGACATGACTGAGCACACGTGCATGACTGGAACTACAGGTGCACTGGAATTCAAGATCCTTACAGAGCAAAGGAGCCTGGGTCTTCTCTTCACTGCATGGCCTTTACATGGCTTTCCAGTTATGCCTCTTTTTGATGTCTTCTCATTTTATCCCCCCCTCCTAAGAACTGGCTCCCTGACCCTCTCTCTGTTGTGCTGTTTAGTTGCTAAGTCATGCACGACTATTTGCAACCCCATGGACTGCAGCATGCCAGGTTTCCCTGTCCTTCACCATCTTCCGGAGTTTGTGCCAGACTCAAGCTGTTGCTTATTCAGGCATTTGAACCCTTCCTGACTCTGGCTCTCTGGGCTTCTGTCATCTCTCTGCCTCGTGACCTTTATGCATTTGCTCCTGCTGTACCATCTGAGCAGCTCAGCACTTCCTTGCTTTGGATGTCATTTTCATGCTGGGGCCCTTGTCCTGCCCCTGGTCCACAGAATATGGTCCAACAGTGGGGAAGAACAGGGCTTTCTGACTCTCCCCTCTGTGAGGCAGCCAGGCAGGGCAGCTCCCTTCTAAATCATGATGGGCAGGCTAGGTACTATAATTTATCAGGACTCCAAATAATCAGCCAGGACACACCTTTGAGGGTCTTTTGAAGCTAAATGTGGTATTAATAACATAAAGGCATCCAACTCTCATGACCTCTCTTCTTCCCTCCACATCCTAACCTTCCTCAACATTGAATCTATTCCATCAGTATTTGAATTTCTATTAATAAGACGGTGTCTGGCTAGCTATTACATTTTCAGTGGCTTAAAATTTTGAAGAGAGGTGGGAAACATTTTATGTTCCAATATTCTGGACAGTGGGGGCTGTGCTTACAAAAGGATACAACCCACAGGGACACAATGAAGGTGATAGAGGTGACAGCCCAAAATGCCTGCTTTTCCTGTGGGCCTGACCTTCTCATTAGCTGTTCTGAGTTTTCACCGATCAACACCTAGCCATGCAGCAGAGTAAGAGGCTGCCAGCCCAGGGCTACTTTAACTGGGACAGGGAATTAGAATGTTCAAGATTTGTTTATACACATGGCATTTAATTAAATCTCATGGAGGTGAAGTCCATCTTGAATGCATTCGAGCTGTAACTCACGGCATGTTTGCTGGTGTGATAATTGATGTAACATTCATCAGTCTTTCAAGTATCTACACTCACTCAGGAGACACATGTGATTCCACTTTGGGAGACTTATGACCTAAATATCTTAAATGCAGCTTTTTCAATTTCCTGCTGATCTTGCTGGTCTGTCTGAGAGGAGAGAAGCAAGACTGATAAGATTTGCTTCTAGAAAGAATATTAAAGCAAGAAATAAACAAGGTAGCTTTATTTGGTCAATATTCGATTAGACCTTTTTGTCTTTATCCTGAGTGTTTAGATGGTGGGGTTGCATTTCTTTATTATGCTCAAGGAGGATTTAATTTTCCTGGGGGAGAATTTCTGAGAAATGTCTGACACTTTAAGATAACCAGATTTTTGAAAAGCCAGCCACAAGGATAAAGGTGTTTAGTAAAATGATAGGAATAATGAAAACTAGAACCTGATTAAAAATGTGCTTTCTTGCTTCTGCCTGACCCTGCAGTTTATGCTTCAGTTAAGCTTCAGTAGAGGTCCCGAGGAATAGCCTGGATTCTAGAAGCCAAATCTGTACCAGTCACAATCTAAACCGTGTTTCTCGTTTCTGGAGGACATGATCTCTTTCTATCCCCATCCTGATATTACAAGGTCTCCATGTCACTAAACACTGGGCATGCTTGGCTGGGCTCTCTCCCTTCATTGTGCCCCACTCTCCCACCCCTCATAATGGATGAGGGTCCTTCCTGCCCTTTGGATTTGCCTGTGGGTATGGGGGAGGTGGCAGTTCAAGAGGAGGTCTCACATAATACCAGTTTTCTGGATCATTTGATTTATTCAAATATCTACAATGCCAAGGCCCCTGGGCATTCATCCAACCAACTGCTTATGTTTCCATAAATAATGTCAGCTCTGGGACTCAACTGAATTAGGACAAGGGCTGGCTAAAGGGCTGTGTCTCCTGTTCCCTGAAGGTCAAGAGCTTCCGAGTATCAGTGTATAAGAACATTTTTCAGGAAAGTACTCAAAACACAAATTTTTCAGAAACACTGTCTCATTCAATATTCAAATTTCAGTGCATTTCAATAATCTATGTGCAGGTTTTGTGTCAATTGGCATGGAGAAAGGAGCTCTAGAAACTGATGTGGAGAATTAGAATTTAACACTCACTGATTAACCCTAACAGTTTTATATTAAAAGGCAAAGTCTAATAAGCTGATATTGAAATAGCAGTAAAGAATTCAGATTGATGAATTATGTTTTCAAATGCCAAGGTCAAGGAGAAATTCAAGTAGAAGTCTGAATATTCAAATTCCTTAATAGTTGCTCCTAGACTCTAATGACTAATATAAACATATTGTACTAAGTTTATATTTTTTACTTGTTTTTACTTTAATTGGAGGATAATTGCTTTACAATGTTGTACTGGTTTTTGCTGTACAACAATGCAAATCAGTCATAACCATATATATATATGTATATGTGTGTGTATATATATATATTCCCTCCCTCTTGCACCTCCTTCTCACCCCATCCCAGCCCTCTAGGTCATCACAGAACACCAGGCTGGGCTCCCTGTGTTACATAGCAGCTTCCCTCTAGCTAGCTATTTTACACACAGTAGTATATATATATGTGCCAATGTTTCTTTCTCAATTCGTCCCACCTTCTCCTTCCCCTGCTGTGTCCACAGGTCCCTCTTCTATGTCCATGTCTCTATTCCTGCCCGGCACAGAGGTTCATCAGTACCATTTTTCTAGATTCCATATATATGCATTAATATACAATATCATTTTTTTCTGACTTGCTTCATCACACTAAGTTTAAATGAACAAATCCTTAACTTGAGTCTTCACAGTGAACCAGCACTATAATCAATAAATTTGTTTCTTCCTGCCAGATAATTAGGAGATGAAGTGGTGTTTGGACACTATTTGCAGCGGTTACTCAAGAGAGAGGGAGAAGTCACTTTCAGCTAGTCTGCTACCAAGGGGATCTCTTGGGTAATATAATGCCCATATCACCATGCAGAAGAAACAGATATAATTGCATGTGACAAAAGACATCCACAAAATGCTCAGCAGACCCACTTTGAGGAGACTTGGGGACAACGATCAAAGAGTAAATCTAGTTGTTTTTAAAAATTTCCCCAAAGTGCTGTTTTCTATAGGAACTGATTCTCTTAAGTCCTTCTGTTCTATTGTCCCCTCCCCCACCCCCTGTGCCAAGATGAACTCCCCCCTCTGCTCGCCTACTGCCCTCCCCCCTTCACCCCACTCAGTACTTAGAGGGCCAGGCATGGCCCCTGCTACATTAATCCTCTTCTTCAGCCCTCTGTAGCTGAGACCGTACTGCCAAATTTGCACAAAACTTCACCAAAGGTTGGGTGATCTTGGAGAGCAAGTATAGTGCAACATACAGTAACTGATGTTGACACTTCAAGGGGCTGCCCAGGGTTGCTCCACAAGGCCTGCCTCCCTGTGCTGAGAGCTGCTCACCACCATTGTCCACTCCCTGCCTTGCCCACCACGACTCCACGGGGCATCTTAATACTGTAGTTATTTGAGGATCCATCTGTATCTGGTACAGAAAAGGAAAGCATTTCTTTCCCTTTTTGGTTAGTCTGTCTCCCAGAACAGGTTTCTTACCCCAGAAGCCACAGTATCTCAGGATGACTGAATAGGAAAGTCTACTTCATTCAAGAGACCCCACTCCTGACTCTTATGGGACATTATGGTCCACTAACCTAAAATATAATTGCATAAAAAATAGTGTTGTTATTTAGTCACTAAGTCCTATCTAACTATTTTGTGACCCCATGGATTGCAGCCCTACAGGCTCCTCTGACCATGGGATTTCCCAGGCAAGAATACTGGAGTGGGTTGCCATTTCTTTCTCTGGGGGATCTTTCTGAACCAGGGGTTGAACCCATGTCTCCTGCAGGTGGATTCTTTACCACTGAGCCACCAAGGAAGCTCCACAACAGTGTTATCTAAACCTTAAAATGAAAACCACAATCAGATAAAACTAAACTGATCACATTGATCACAACCATGTCTAACTCAATGAAATGATGAGCCATACTCTACTGGGCCACACAAGATGGACAGGTCATGGTGGAGAGTTCTGACAAAATGTGGTCCCCTGGAGAAGGAAATGGCAAACCACTACAGTATTATTGCCTTGAGAACTCCATGAACATTATCAAAAGGCAAAAACATACAACACTGAAAGATTAACTCCCCAGGTCAGTAAGTGCCCAATATGCTACATGAGAAGAGTGGAGAAATAGCTCAAGAAGGAATGAAGAGGCTGAACCAAAGTGGAGACAATGCTCAGTTGTGGATGTGTCTGGTGGTGAAAGTAAAGTCTGATGCTGTAAAGAACAGTATTGTATAGGAACCCAGAATGTTAGGTCCACGAATCAAGGTAAATTGGAAGTTGTCAAGCAGCAGATGGCAAGAGTGAACATCAACATTTTAGGAATCAGTGAACTAAAATGAATGGGAATGGGTGAATTTAACTCAGATGCCCATTATACCTACTACTGTGGGCAAGAATCCCTTAGAAGAAATGGAGTAACCCTAATAGTCAACAGAAGAGCCTGAAATGACAGAAATGATCTCAGTTTGTTTCTAAGGCAAAACATTCAATTTCACAGCAATCCAAGTATGCCCCAACTAATAATGCCAAAGAAGCTTAAGTTGAATGGTTCTATGAAGACCTACAAGACCTTCTAGAACTAACACCAAAAAAAGATGTCCTTTTCATTTCAAGGGACTGTAATGCAAAAGAAGGAAGTCAAGAGATATCTGGAGTAACAGGCAAGTTTGGTCTTGGAGTACAAAATGAAGCAGGGCAAAGGATAAGAGAGTTTTACCAAGAGAATGCACTGGTCATAGCAAACACTCTCTTCCAACAACACAAGAGGTGACTCTACACATGGACATCACCAGATGTTCTCAAATTGATTATATTCTTTGCAGCCAAAGATGGAGAAGAGGTTTGTAACACTGTATAGGAGGCAGTGATTAAAACCATCCCCAAGAAAAAGAAATGCAAAAAGGAAAAAAGGTTGTCTAAGGAGGACTTACAAATAGCTGAGAAAAGAAGTGAAACGAAAGGCAAAGGAGAAAAGGAAATATATACACATCTGAATGCAGAGTTCCAAAGAATAGCAAGGAGAGATAAGAAAGTCTTCCTAAGTGAACAATGCAAAGAAATAGAGGAAAACAATAGAATGGTAAAGACTAGATAGCTCTTCAAGATAATTAGAGATACCAAGGGAATATTTCACGCAAAGATGGTCACAATAAAGGACAGAAACAGTATGGACCTAACAGAAGCAGAAGATATCAAGAAGAAGTGGCAAGAATATACATAAGAACTATACAAAAAGATCTTAATGACCTGGATAAGCACAACGGTGTGGTCACTCACCAAGAGCCAGACATCCTGGAGTGTGAAGTCAGTTGGGCCTTAGGAAGCATCACTACTAACAAAGCTAGCAGAGCTGATGGAATTCCAGCTGAGCTATTTAAAATCCTAAAAGATGATGCTGTGAAAGTGCTGCACTCAATATGCCAGAAAACTTGGAAAACTCAGGAGTGGCCACAGGACTGCAAAAGGTCAGTTTTCATTCCTATCCCAAAGAAGGGTAATGCCAAAGAATGTTCAAGCTACCACATAACTGCACTCATTTAACATGCTAGCAAGGTGATGCTGAAAATCCTTCAAGCTAGACTTCAATAATATGTGAACTGAGAGCTTCCAGATGTACAAGCTGGATTTAGAAAAGGCAGAGGAACCAGAGATCAAATTGCCAAGATCTGTTGGATCATCAAAAAAACAAGAGAGTTCCAGAAAAGCATCTACTTCTGCTTCATTGACTAGGCTAAAGCCATCGACTGTGTGGATCACAACAAAATGTTGGAAATGCTTAAAGAAATAGGAATACCAGACCACCTTACCTGCCTCCTGAGAAACCTTATGATGGTCAAAAGCAACTGTCAGAACTGGACATGGAACAACAGACTGGTTCAAAATTGTGAAGGGAAGACATCAAGGCTGCATATTGTCATCCTGCTTATTTGACTTATGTGCAGAGTACATCACACAAAATGCCAGGGTAGATGAGGAACAAGCTGGAATAAAGATTGCCAGGAGAAATATCAATAACCTCAGATATGCAGATGACACCACTCTTAGGGCAGAAAGCAAAGAGGAACTAAAGAGCTTCTTGGTGAAGGTGAGAGAAGAGAGTGAAAAAGCTGGCTTAAAGCTCAACATTCAAAAAACAAAGCTCATGGCATCCAGTCCCATCACTTCATGGCAAATAGATGGGGAAACAGTGAAAACAGTGACCGACTTTATTTTCTTGTGCTGCAAAATCACCATGGATAGTGACTGCAGCCACGAAATTAAAAGATGCTTATATCTTGAAAGAAAAGCTATGACAAACCTAGACAGCATGTTAAAAAGCAGAGACATTACTTTCTGACAGAGGTCTGTATCGTCAAAGCTATTGTTTTACCAGTAGTCATGTACCAATGTGAGAGTTGGACCATAAAGAAGGTTGAGTGCCAAAGAATTGATGCTTTCAAACTGTGGTGTTGGAGAAGACTCTTGAGAGTCCCTTAGACCAGAGGAGATCAAACCAGTCAATCATAAAGGAAATGAACCATGAATATTCATTGGAAGGACTGATGCTGAAGCTCCAATACTTTGGCCACCTGATGCGAAGAGCTGACTCAGAAAAGACCCTGATGCTGGGATTGAAGGCAGGAGGAAAAGCAGACAACAGAGGATGACATGGTTGGATGGCATCACCAGCTCAACAGACATGAGTTTGAACAAGCTCTGGGAGATGGTAAAGGACAGGGCAGCCTGGCATGATGCAGTCCTTGGGGTTGCAAAGAGTCAGACACACAAGGGAATGGGTACTACCAGTGTGCAGCAGGAGGGAAGGCAAGGTGGCTAGGATTTGCTCCCAGACATCTGAATTTTCCAAAGAATCAATGATTCAAAGAAGAAATTCTCAGACCTAAAAGATGACATGCTCATATAATTAGAATTGGAACCTAAAAGATCAACTTTGAACAAAAGAACATTTGTTAATTTATCTGTTCATATTTTACTCCCCTACCAGGTTAACCATATTCTGGGCTGGTATTATCTAACCTACACTGAACACAGACCACAGATAATTAGAAAAATGTTTCCAAATAACCTTGGTCCCAAGCACTCAAATAAAACCTTTGTAAGTGTCACATGGTTAGACTGCTTTCTAGATATCTTAGAAGGTTCTAGAAGCTACTCATCATCACAGTGAAGTATGAACCCAAGAGACACCTGACATCAAATAAGCAAAATAATTCCAAAGGCAAAGAGTAGGGGATGTGGGGTCAAGGAGATTTCAACCCTGTTCTAATGGAGACCAAACATGGAGGGAAGATGGCAGGGGCCAGAAGCCACAGCTATTTACCTACAAATAGCAGCTTCTGAGAAGTGAAATGACTGTCAGCACTTCATGGTGGCACAGATTTGCAAGTCCTGCCAATAGCACAGTAGTTTTCCAATTCTACCTGCCTGAGAATTTCCTGATGCATTTGTTTAAAATGCACGTTTCTAGGCCATATTTCCAAAGACACTGATGCACTTGATAGGGTGTAGTGCCCATGATGAGCGTGTTTAAAGCACCACATGTGACTCTGATGCAGGTGGCATCAGATAGTGAGGCTACATAATTAAACCTTGAGCCTGAGGTTCCAATTCTGGGACTGTAAAGACATGTTAGTGAGTGAGCAAACCACAGCAAGACTCGCACAGGTATGGAGGAGCTGCACAACAATGTACAGTCTGCTCAGAGAAGTATATTAGGACTATTCCAGGGTACTGTCTGTCATGACTGATTTCTCCTCTCCTTACTGACCTAAAACTTGAATACAGAGTAAGGGATGCAGACATAAAGGAAGCATCAGTTAAGTACTTTCAAATTATTGTAGATTGCTCTGCTCTTGTTCTTATTTCTGGTACTTTTTGTTGGCGGGGGAGGACAAGTCGTACACTAAAGCGGCATTCAGGCAGCTTGCTTTTAAGTTATAAGTATACTGATAATTTTTAATATTTAAATACTAGGATGGGTTTCTGTATCAACTTCATGGAATATAATGTTCATGTATGTAGTCGTGTGTTGGAGTCCAAGCCCCCAGTCCCTCAGAATGGGACTGTATTTGGAAATAGTGTCTTTAAAGAGGTAATTAAGTTAAAATGAGATCATCAGGGTAGGTGTTAATTCAGTATGACTAGTGTCCTTTTAAGAGGAGGAAATTTAAACACAGAGAAGATGACATAAAGACGTAGGGAGAAGGCAGCCACCTACAAGCCAAGAAGAATGCCGGATGGTTATTTATCCAACCAGCCTGCAGTACTTTGTGATGGCAGGCTTCAGAAACTAAAGCACTCCTATAAACTCCTAAAATCTCCCAGAGCTTGCTCAAACTCATGTCCATTGAGTCGGTGATACCACCATCCAACCATCTTATCCTCTATTGTTGCATTCTCCTCCTGCCTTCAATCTTTCCCAGCACCAGGGTCTTTTCCAGTGGGTCAGCTCTTCAATCAGGTGGCCAAAGTATTGGAGCTTCAGCTTCAGCATTAGTCCTTCCATTGAATATTCCAGGGTTAATTTCCTTTAGGATTGACTGGTTTGATATCCTCTGGTCCAAGGGACTCTCAAGAGTCTTCTCCTACATATTCTTTGGCACTGCCCTTCTTTGGGATTGGAATGAAAACTGGCCTTTTGTAGTCCTGTGGCCACCGCTAAGTTTTCCAAATTTTTTGGCATATTGAGTGCAGCACTTTCACAGCATCATCTTTTAGGATTTGAAATAGCTCAGCTGAAATTCCATAACCTCTACTAGCTTTGTTTGTAGTGATGCTTCCTAAGGCCCACTTGACTTCACACTCCAGGATGTCTGGCTCTACGTGAGTGATCACACCATCGTGGTTATCTGGGTCATTAAAATTTTTTTGTATAGTTCTTCTGTGTATTTCTGCCACCTCTTCTTGATATCTTCTGCTTCTGTTAGGTCCCTACCATTTCTGTCCTTTATTGAGCCCATCTTTGCGTGAAATGTTCCCCTGGTGTCTCTAATTTTCTTGAAGAGATTTGGAGGAGCCAACTCGGGAAAGGAGGGCTGCAAACAAAGAAGTTCAGTCTCCACAAACCCCAAACCAACTTGCTTCTTCCTTGCTTTTCTTGTTAGGGAGAGAACTGATAGCTCCTTTCCATTTTCTAGATGGAGCCTCCTCTGGTTTTATAATTATTTTCTTGAAGTCTTTATTGAATGTGTTACAATATAGCTTTTGTTTTATGGTTTTGAGTTTTTGGCCCTGAGGTATGTGGGATCTTAGTTCCCTGGCAAGGGATTGAACCTGCACCCCCTGTATTGGAAGGCAAAGTCTTAACCACTGGACCACCAGCAAAGTCCTAGTTTTCTAATTATTAAACGTACCCATACATAGGCAGACTGCTTAACATTGGAGAAGTGTTTATGTGTCTGCAAGTGGGGGAGTATATTCTGGAAACATTTCATTTTGGGAGAAAAATGGGCTACATTCCACCCTCATCAAAACACCTCCCCCTAAGGTGCATCTCTGCATTCAAAAGGCTCAGGCCTCCATCTGAACACAGCTCCCTGGCAACTTCCTGGACTTTGATGGAGCTGTTTTTAATGGGCCTTTCTCTGGCTGCCTGCAGTAACTAAGAGGCACTGATAGCTTAACTTTCTGCTTTTGGTGATTCTGATCCACACTGAGGGGCCTTCTGAACAGGACTACCTCCCCATCCTCTCACTAGTCTTTGGTCATTCTTCTTTCATGTGAGTGACAGAAAAATTGGAGAAACGATAATGCTTCAAATCAGAAAAAAGCTTCAGTTACCTTAACATAAGAGTTACTAATGAATGCCTCACTCTACTCCTTGCTCTGGCAATACTCAGCATCAAATCCCCTCTTGGGCTCTACAATTTTATCACTGTCCCAAACAGAGCTGGTTCTTAAAGAGAACTACCCTCCCCCATCCCACAAATCCACCCTGATTTCTTGAGCATCCTAAATACTTCTGAACATAACCAACTTTTAGGCCAGTTGTCTATAGTTAAGAAACTACTTTAAAGCACACCACTATCATTTGTACAAGCAGAACTTGTCAACTAACAACCTCAATTTTCTATTAACCTTCAACATGAAGGTCATCCAGAGGATCAAAAAGAATGGCCATAAGAAATCCACAAATCTACAGTGATACTCAGAAAAAAGGTGAGTAAGAAAAACTCACCAGTAGCTCAATATAGAAACAATATAAGAATCACCAAATCTCCATCTTGAACTTCCAGTGTAATAGCTGATTCAGGTAAGAATCAAAGGAAGGTAAAAATCTGGTTGAAAACTTTTAAGGAAAACAAGATATTTATAATCTGCCAAAAATCAGCCCACAAATGCTTACTAATTGTAAATAAAAATGTACTTTTCTGGTGGAAAGACCCAGCAGTCATCAGCTCTGCATCAGTAATACTGAGACAGCAGGACATTATATGATATTAATTTCACAGCATCACCTATGAAGTAATTTTGGTGACTCTGTTTGCTATAGATTGGATGTCTGTGCCCAAACCAAAATTCCTATGTTGAGACCTCATCCCAAGGGTGATGGTATTTGGAGTTGGGGCCTTTGGGAGATGATTAGATCACGAGGGCACAGCTCTCACCAGTGGGATTAGTGCCCTTCCAAAAGAGACCCTTCAGAGTTCACTGCCCCTTCTGCCATGTAGGGTACAAGCAGGCCTACTGCAACCCAGAAGGGGGCCCTTACCCAACTATGGGGCACCCTTATCTCAGACTTCCAGTCTCCAGATCTGTGAGAAATTTCTGTTGTTTATAAGCCATTCAGTCTACAGTATTTTTGTTAGAGATGCGTAAGTGGACTAAGATGATATTTAATCTGAATCTGCTAACATTTCTAAAACTAATTTCCAGTGTATGCTAAATGCTAAAGAAAAGGTAAACAATTCATGTGGAAACCCTTAAGAAACACATAATGTGGGACATTCTCTAAGACAACTAGCCTGGACTCTCCAAAATGTTAAAGCAGCAGCCATGGAGGCTATTAAAAGTTAAAATGGACCAAAAAAAAAAAAAAAAAACCAAAAAAAAAAAACCAAAGGCAATTCATGAACCTTGATTAGATCCTAGTGTTGAAAAAACACTATAAGACATTTTTTTAAATAAACACAGAAATTTGAAAATACTGGATATTTGATGACAAAACAATCTCTGTTCAATTTCTTAGATGTTCTATTGTCCTACTGGAAGGAAGGAGAAATGTCCCTACTTTTAGGAGATGCATTCTGAAGTTTTCAGGGGTGAGATGCTCTAGTGTCTGAAACTTGAGAAGATAGAGGAGAATACTGTTTGTGGGGCAGCACACTGGCAGGGAGCACATGAAGCTCTTACTTTTTGCAAGAGAACTGCTCTGCGGTCACGCCCTACAGAGCCACATGACTTCCACTCAAGGGCGCCCGGTCCAGCGTCTCCAGACTCCGGCCTGGGGACCCGAGTTCTCAGCGGCTTTCTCATCTGACGGCAGGAGCCTCTGCTGTGTGTGCCGGCGCTGGCCTTCCTCTAAGAGGTGCGGCTGGGAGCACGCAGGCAGCCAGGGAGAACGCTGCTCCACACCCTGAGCTCCTATTTCCTACAAGCAGTGAGGCAGAAAGGGAGGCCCGAGTTATGGCTGAATCCAGCCAGGTTCAGCTGACAAGCTTTTCCGGCTGCCTAACAAGCTGATAATGATTAACCACACAACAGAATCCAGTCAGTATGGGCCCTTGGCTGGTACAAGAAAAAGGGCAAATCATTGCCAATAATTGCTACAACAACCACAGTTCTTGAGTACTTACTAAGTGCCAGACACCGAGTGCCTTATGTACCCTGACGTGTGGATTTACAGGAGCCATCAAACTTTATCATATCATCATTAAGTACTACTATCCAGGACTGACTGAAACCTTCAGCATAGGCAAAGGCTAAAAGTAATTTGCAATAGTACTCACATTCATAAGGCTGAGTCTTCTTTGCTTGAAAAAATGGGAATTGATACTGGAGGTGGGAGGAGGTTCAGTATTTCTTTCCTAAATCCGTTACTGTGAATTACCCCTTACTCTTTCAAATCTTGGCCTCCATAACTATTTATCATGAGGAAGAATGTACCACTGTCAAAAATCACGGCTGACTTCCTGACATCCGGCGATCAAAGCAGGACAAGCAAAGCCCTGTCGCCCACCCAGTTGTTTCTCCCGGGCCATTGCTCAACAGCTACCTGCCATGGCTCACAACTCTTCACGCATTAGTGGAGAAAATTCTAAAGACTAGAGCAGATGTTTCCTCTTCAATATTACTGCAGATAGTTACCCAGGGTGGGAAAATTAAGCTTCAAATATCCCTTGGTGATAGAATAAAGGGGGAAAAAGACCTACAAACATTGAGGAAGCTAGGCAGGCATTTGAATCTTGGAGGTCGGCAGCTGAATTACATGAATATGACAAAAACAAGAAGAGTGGACAATCATTTAGCAACTGACTCTAGTATTTAACTACCTAGTAACTACACAGAAGACAGTAAATTTTACTAAAAAGAAGGCACCCTATCATGCAGCCATTGGAATTGAAGGGGAGCAGAATACACCATACCAAAACAGGACTACAGGGATTCAGGACATGCCACCCAAAGATGTCACTTGAATATATTGATTATTTTGCACTGTAGGCACTTGAAGAAGAGTAAATGAAGAGAGATGCTTCTTCCAACTCCCTTATCTTCCTAAAGACAGAACTTCCAAAACCAACTCAACTGTCATCAATCCCTTCCCTGGAAGTTTCAACTGGGGAAGATTGACTTATCATAAGAAAGGAGACTGGAAGTTGACATAAACTCACAAACTTTGTCACAAACTCTCATAGCTCCCAGCTACTCTTCAAGGGCCCCTTCATCCTTCCTAAATACCATTCACTCTCCCTTAAAAGGCTTAGATCTGTCTTCCCTTTCCCTATTAAGATGGTCTAATCCCTAATTCTCTGCCACCTGGGAGAGTTACTAATTTTCCCCTGCTATCGATCATGATGAGGTAGGCATGTTAATAAACTTGTTTTTCTCTTGTTAATCTTTTATAAGAGTCTTAGCTAAGAACTCAGAAGGGCAGAGGAAAAAGTCTTCTTCCTCCCCTGCAGAATAAATGGGCATCACTGCAGGCAACAACAGGATGAAATCTCATATAACGTTGAACAAAAGAAGCCCGACACTGAAAAGTATGTACTGTGACTATATGGGCTTCCCTGGAGGCTCACTGCTAAAGAATCTGCCTGCCAACACAGGAGAAGCAGGAGATTCTGGTTTGATCCCTAGGTGGGAAAGAGCCCCTGGAAAATTAAATGACAACCCACTCCAGTATTCCCTTTCTGGGAAATCACACAGAGGAGCCTCACAAAAGACTCGGACAAGACTTCGCAACTAAACAACAGCAATAGATTACTATAATTTATTTGTGTAATTTATTAAAATTTATTTTAAAAATTTTAATATGTATATGGAATAAAATTCAAACCAAGAAAAAATAATAAACATTGTTAATATTCAGAATAGTGGTAACTTTTGAAGACAGTAGAAACTTAGAAGGGTCCCCATGGACATGGAGTATCTCTGGGAGCTGCTCTATTTCTTCATGTGGGTGCTGGTGACACAGGTATGTTCCACATGTGAAAAGTCACTGAACTGTACTCTTCCATGTGTACCTTTAATATGCATGCTATACTTCAAAAGTTTAATTAAAAATGTGACAACAACCAAAACCACAATGAGATATCACCTCACATCTGTTAGAGTGGCTATTATTTAATTTAAAAAAAAGATAACAAGCATTGATAAAAGATTTGGAGAAAAGGGAACTCTCATGCATAGTTGGTTGGAATGTAAATTGGTGCAGCCACTATGGAAAATGGCCATTGCTCAAAAAATTTAAAATACAACTACTATATAATTCAGCAATTCCACTGTGGGTATTTATTCATACCCAAAGGAAATGAAATTTCTATCTCAGATAGATACCTACATCCTGCCATGTCAATGCAGCATTGTTAACAATAGCCAAGAGATGAACATAATCTATGTGTTCATTGATGAAGAAAATGTGAGACTATATATACGTATGCACACACATACACACACAGTGGAATTGTATTCAGCCATTGAAAAGAATGAAATCTTGCCATTTTCAACATGGGTGGATCATGAGGGTATTAGGCTTATTGAGGTCAGACAGAGAAAGACAAATTTTGTATGATCTCATGTATACAGGGAATATAAAAAACACACATACAAGATCATAGATACAGATAACAGACTGGTTATCTGTTATCTGGTCAGAGGCATGGGGGAGACAGTTTGGGATCTGGGACCCTTTGCTGCAGTGCATGCACCTGGACAAAATACAAAGAAACTATATAGGACTAAGAATAGCTGTGAGCATGCGCAGTTTGGGCAAACTATGAACAAGACACAAAAAGACCAATAACCCAACTGCCACTTCTAAGGAGCTGGGGGCAAAAGCAGGGTACTGCACATGCCTCCTGCACACAGCACCACCAAGGGGTGGGTAAACACCTAAATCACTCCTCTGGCCCAACCTCCAAACCTGTCCCTACCCTCCCTCCATCCAAGGAACCAGCTCCCACACCATACCAGGGAGCAAGCAAGGAAAACTGTTTCTTGTTTTCACTCTCCTTTGCTGCAGCAGGAGCCCCAGTAAAGCCTTGCCTGAATTTCTTGTCTGATCTCTTCTCAATTTCTATTGATTCAGGAGGCTAAGAACCCTGGCCAGTAACAGACTTTGTAGCGCCCAATGTGGGGCAGGCGGGGGAACTGGGTGCCTCCGGGACCACTGAATGCAGTCACCACGGGTAACAAGTGGCCACCTGAACCTCTTGTTTCAGAGTCAGTTCCTTCCTGGTCCCGGGGGGCATTGGTACCCTCATTCAGACAACACTTTCCCCCTCTCCTATATCCCTTTCCTCTCCTCTATCTCCTTCTCTTTTGACCTCTCCTACATCTCTGTCCCATCCTTCCAAGAGAGTGGATGTCAGGCAGCTAAAGCATCACTCCTCTCAGCGTGTGAGCCCTATTCCTTTGGGCCAGCAATGGCTCACCTTGATGGGTGATGAGCAGGTGTGCAGACCTTGGCCGAGGGGGTTCTCCCTGATGGGAGATTTATAAGAGTGAGAGAGGTTTAAACTTCATATGATGTACTGGCTGGAAGTCTGATCACCCCACTCTCACCTTGATTTTCCTGCTGTTTTCTGTCCCTCCTTCCTTTACCTTGTCTTTGATCTTTACGCCTGCACTCCCAGCCCCTTTATCCTGAAAACCTCTTGTGTCTTTAAGTTTCTGTCATTAGTCTATGTTGAGTAAAAGGATCTTTGTCTTATGTAGTTTTTGTCTGTCCCACTGCTGCTGCAAGTCTCTGCCAAAACTGTGGGCACGGTGGAGCATTTAAGCCTTGAAATACAAATGCAGCCCACATTACCTGAGACTTCATCCAGCCTTGTGTTACTTTGTGGGATTTTAAATAGAAAAAAAGAAGAGCTTGCATTTCTCTCTTCTGACTTTGCAATGTATCTATGCTCTCAAGAACTATCTGATCCATCTATAGTCCTCCAGACTGGGGGTGGGGGGAGACTTTTTAAACTCATGCAGATCTATATGTATGCTGATTCATGTTAATGTATGGCAAAAGCCATCACAATATCGTAAAGCAATTATCCTCCAATTAAATAAATTAAAACAAAATAAAAAACTCAGGCAGGAAAACTATGAGATCTCTGGTTTTGTCTCTTTAAAAATTAGCTTGTAAATGAGCTGTATTTAGTTGGCTTAAATCGAGCACTTACATACGTTGTGTCATGGGAAAAGACACAGGTCCAAATCAGGAGCACCACTGGGATTATGATTCCCCAAAGGGAACAGAAGCCAGGAACCACATGGTAGGGAGAAAGCTCAGTCATGTCCGACTCTTTTCAAACCATGAACTGTAGCCCGCCAGGCTCTGCTGTCCATGGGATTATTCAGGCAAGAATACTGGAGTGGGTTGCCATTTCCTCCTCCAGGGGATCTTCCAGACCCAGGGATTGAACCCACGTCTCCTGCATCTCCTGCATTTCAGGCAGATTCTTTATCCACTGAGCCATCCAGGAAGACTAGGAACCACATAATCCAATGTGTAGAAGGAATGAGAAAGTGCACCAAAAAGCAAGACTATATGTATCAAAACTCAACTATGAGAAGATTAAAGGAGCGACCCAAGAAGAAAAAGAAAATCTAGTTCTCTTTCAGGGATGGCTTGTGGAGGGTTTTAGAAATAGTGATTCATCCTCTCCTGAGGGTCAGTCCATCCACTCCTGCTGGGACAACATTTTATCAGTCAGTCCATCCCTGATATTGGGCCAAAGTTACAATCAGACCCACAAGTTACAATCAGGCCCACAGACTCCTATACCCCCAGCTCCTAGAGGTAGCCTTTGGGTATTTAATAACTGAGATCAAGCTGAGGAGGAAGAGAGAATCCAACATGAAAACAAGCATGCCAGGGTTCGTGCAACCTCAGGACAACCCAAGGGGGCCAAGAAGTTTTAACCATCTGTCTGGAGGTAAAACCAGCAAGGCAGAATGCTTCAAACGCCAGTCAACTAGCCACTGTGCCCATGAATGCCAGGAAGTGCCCGCAGGTCCATGCCCAGTCTGTAAACAAACAGGTCACTGGAAGTGGAACAGTCCCCAGTCCCAAAGGGGGAGAGGGGCTTCTGATCCTGAGATGGCCATGCCAGACAACTGAGGCAGCCCACGGATTCTGGCAGCAATGCCCCACCCCAACCCTGCGGAGATATCTGTCTTCATCAAGGAGCCCCAGGTGATCCTTGAAGTGGCAGGTAAGAAAATCAATGTTAAAACTGATACAGGAGCCACTTACTCTGTTCTGATCTCTCACGTTGGGCCTCTTTCCTCCAAAGGTTGTGCGGTGACTGATGTCATTGGACAGCTTCGCACCCATTACTTCACTGGGCCTCTCACTTGCCAATTTAAACTCCATCTGATCTCACATTCCTTTTCAGTTGTGCCTGAAAGTCTGACTCCAGTAGTGGGGAAAGACCTTTCGGGCTCCCTTAGGGCCATATTAGGACTACAGGGCCCCAAATAGCCCCTTTTCTTGACTCTAAGACAAATCAGCTGGAAAAACAATGGCCTATTCTCAGACATATTCTATACACAGGGACCGGACAGTTTGGGACAAAGGAATCCTTGAAAATGCTATAAACGTGAAACCTATAAAAATTACCCTTAAGCCAGAAGCCACTTACCCTAACAAGAGATCATACCCCAGAAATTTAGAAGCAAAAAAGTATTTTCAACCCCTCCTAGATAAATCCTTAAAACATCGCCTCTTGGTGCCCTGTCAGACTCCATGCAATACCCCTATTCTGCCAGTTGTTAAGCCAAATGGGAAATATGGAACGGTACAAGATCTTAGAGCAGTAAATGATGCAGTGGCCCTATACATCCCCTTGTGGTCAATCCTTATATTAATTCAGGTTCCTGGAATTACTGAATGGTTTACTTTGCCTGACCTCAAGGATGCCTTCTTTTGCATCCCAGATCATCCCTCATGTCAATATCCATTTGCCTTCGAGTGGACTATCGCTACTAAAGCCAAATGCAACAATATACGTGGACAGTATTGCTGCAGGGGTTTCAGGACAGCCCACACTTGTTCATCCAGGTCCTACTAACAAACTAAGGGAAGCACACCTAAAAGAAGGGACTATTCTATAGTATGTAGATGATAATATGTAGTACTCTCCATGGAGGCATCAGTTATCAAAATATCATTGAAGTCCTTAATTTCCTTGGGGCATAGGGTCTCTCAGAAAAAGGCACAAATTTCAAAACAACAATTTACATATCTGGAATATATTATAAACCCTGGAAGTAGACAGCTATCTCCAGATAGAAAACAAGCTATATTACACCCAAGTGCCCCAAAAGACAAAGAAACATTTAGAAACATTTTCATATTTTCCAATGCATGACAGGATTTTGAAGAATTTGAATTCCAGGATTTGGACTAATGACTAAGTACCTATATAAAGCCACTGAAGGCCTAGATATAGAACCATTACTTTGGACTGGGGGACAAGAAAGTGCTTTTAATAATAAATAATATCAAACAGGCCCTCACCAGATCTCCTGCTTTAGGTGTTACCAATTTAAAAAAGCCATTCATCTCATACATAGCTGAAAAGGAAGGGACAGCCCTGGGGGTCCTTATACAGAAGCTAGGTGCAGTTCAGAGGTGTAGCTCAGACCAGAGGCTATTTTTCCAAACAACTAGATGCCATGGTCCGATGTTGGCCTGGCTGCTTCCAGTAGTAGCTGCCACTGCTTTATTAGTGGAAGAAGCTAACAAGCTTACCTTTAGACAGTCACTGAAAGACCAGACCTCATTAAGTACAAATAATTCTGGAGATAAAAGGTCACCACTGGCTAACTGCAAGCCTCCTTACTAAGTAGCAGGCTTTACTTCTTGACTCCTCAGAGGGAACCCTCAAAATTTTCCATTCCCCTCATTTGGGCAACACTGATGCCTGTCGAAAGCCCAAAACTAACATGTTCCTGCCTCAAAACCCTTGACCAGGTCTATGCCTGTAGGCTTGATATAACAGGCCAGGCCACAGAAAACCTTGAGGAGGAATGGTTTACTGTTGGCAGTAGTTTACAATTAACCACCAATCCTCACTATTCAATATGGGTGGGGAAATTGAACACTGGTTCTTCAGCTTGTTGTTTAGATCTCACAAGGTATAAGAACATTCTGGCAGGAGGTCTTCATTTTCTCATGACCCTTCTCTTTTCGGTCACACTGATTTATGATATATTTCATCTAGCGCTCCATTGTCTTCCCTCTTGTTGTAAATCTGTGACTTAGACTTTTTGATCCAAAAAAGAGACCTGGGACCAATAGGTCCAGAGGTCCCATTTTAAAAAATAGATACACATGTTAAACTTTAACTCTGAAATTAACAACTGTACACACAATTTTGACAGGAGCAATATTGCCTCCACTGCCTGATCAACAGTTAAGGAAGCCCTCCCAAAGTTAATGTGGTTCCTTTCCTTTCCTAGGCCCTTTAAGTGGCAATTATTGTTGTCCTCTTGGTCCTTGTTTAACCTTTAGGTTAAGTTCGTATTTTTAGGCTCCAACACTTTCAACTGAGTTACACGATGGCTCAAGGAATTCAATCCATTTTAGCAGAGGATGACCCAGGTGGCAAAGATCCTTGGAGCAATCAGCTAGGAACTTCTACAGGGGGTGGGTGAAATGCGTAAAAAGAGGTCAGAACATATTAACTTCCAGTTATAAGTCATGAGAATATAAAGTACAGCATGGTTGAGATAGTTAATAATGTTGTTTAGTCATGCAGTCATGTCTGACTCTTTGTGACCCTATGGACTATAGCCTGCCAGGCTCCTCTGTCCATGGGATTTCCCAGGCAAGAATCCTACAGTAAGTTGCCATTTCCTTCTCCACGGGATCTTCTTGACCAAGGGATTGAATCTGCACCTCCTTTATTGGAAGGAGGATTCTTTACCATTGAACCACCAGGGAAGTCCGATAATACCATATAGTATATTTGAAAACTGCTAAAAGGTTAAACTGATAAGAACAGATGCTACACTTGATCTTAGCCAAAAGGCCGAAAACAGAGATCAAATTGCCAACATCCGCTGGATCATCGAAAAAGCAAGAGAGTTCCAGAAAACCATCTATTTCTGCTTTATTGACTATGCCAAAGCCTTTGACTGTGTAGATCACAATAAACTGTGGAAAACTCTGAAGGAGATGGGCATACCAAACCACCTGACCTGCCTCTTGAGAAACCTATATGAAGGTCAGGAAGCAACAGTTAGAACTGGACATGGAACAACAGACTGGTTCCAAATAGGAAAAGGAGTATGTCAAGGCTGTATATTGTCACCCTGCTAATTTAACTTATATGCAGAGTACATCATGAGAAACGCTGGGCTGGAAGAAGCACAAGCTGGAATCAAGATTGCCAGGAGAAATATCAATAACTTCAGATATGCAGATGACACCACCCTTGTGGCAGAAAGTGAAGAGGAACTAAAAAGCCTCTTGATGAAAGTGAAAGAGGAGAGTGAAAAAGTTGGCTTAAAGCTCAACATTCAGAAAACTAAGATCGTGGCATCTGGTCCCATCACTTCATGGGAAATAGCTGGGGAAACAGTGCAAGCAGTGTCAGACTTTATTTTTTTGGGCTCCAAAATCACTGCAGATGGTGATTGCAGCCATGAAATTAAAAGACGCTTACTCTTTGGAAGGAAAGTTATGACCAACCTAGATAGCATATTAAAAAGCAGAGACATCACTTTGCCAACAAAGGTCTATCTAGTCAAGGCTATGGTTTTTCCAGTGGTCATGTATGGATGTGAGAGTTGGACTGTGAAGAAAACTGAGGGCCAAAAAATTGATGCTTTTGAACTATGGTGTTAGAGAAGACTCTTGAGAGTCCCTAGGACTGCAAGGAGGTTCAACCAGTCCATCCTAAAGGAGATCAGTCCTGGGTGTTCATTGGAAGGACTGATGCTGAAGCTGAAACTCCAATACTTTCGCCACCTCATGTGAAGAGTTGACTCATTGGAAAAGACCCTGATGCTGGGAGGGATTGGGAGCAGGAGGAGAAGGGGACGACAGAGGATGAGATAGCTGGATGGCATCACCGACTCAACGGACATGAGTTTGAGTAAACTCTGGGAGTCAGTAATGGACAGGGAGGCCTGGCGTGCTGATTCATGGGCTCACAAAGAGTCGGACATGACTGAGTGACTGAACTGAACTGAAAAGAGTAAATCCTAAAAAGTTCTCATCACAAGAAAAAAACCCTGTAACTATGTATGGGGACAGATATTAACTAGATTTATTGTGGTGATCATTTTTGCAATATATAAAAATATTGATTCATATCATATACCTGAAGCTAATATAATGTTATATGTTAATTATATTTTTCAAAAATGAATAAATATGAAGATAACTTAATATTCTTATACCAAGAGATCTGACTTCTACTTCCAAAACAACCTTAGAAATGGTGTTAAGTAAAAACATGCACTCAAAGAAAGTGAGAGCTCAAGGCAATTAAGAACCAACATCTTAAGTCCATGTGTAAAGTGAAATTAGACACAGCTCCTGCAATAGTTGTACAAATAACTCTGCAGGCATTAGCAAGAACTGCTGGCAGGGGGGCAGTAATTACAGAGGCCTTTGATCCTCTATTATATCTTCTATCTGGGATCTCCAAGAAGACAG
This sequence comes from Odocoileus virginianus, assembly GCF_023699985.2. NCBI lineage: Eukaryota > Metazoa > Chordata > Mammalia > Artiodactyla > Cervidae > Odocoileus > Odocoileus virginianus. The sequence continues at coordinate 37,775,213 of NC_069686.1, read as the reverse complement.
CAAACAAACAAGGCCCAGCAGTGAGCTGCCAAAGCCCCCGTGTCTTCATCTGTGTACAGCACCAACCCTGGACCCTTCACCTCTGCGTGGCAGCTGCTGAATTCAGGGAAGGACCGAGGTGGTACTAATGTCCTGACATGAAAACAGCATTAAATCAAAACTCCATGTAAGTTTACTTCAATCTGGTCTTTATAAGCAGGATCCCAATCAGAGAGCAAATCTATGCCTTCCAGACTGGCATTTACCCTAATATATCAAGTGCTATAAAAGCAAGAATGAACAAGAGAACTTGAGAGATTAATATTACAGTCCATTACTTCAAACTTCCCAAGCCCATTTGACCTTACCTAATGACTCGATGGGCATGAGTCTGAGTAAACTCCGGGAGTTTGTGATGGACAGGGAGGCCTGACGTGCTGCGATTCATGGGGTTGCAAAAAGTCAGACACGACTGAGCGACTGACTGAACTGAACTGAATGTTATGGGTTGTATTGTGACCCCCCGCCATAATTTGTATACTGGAATACTAACCCATAGTCCTCATGACCTTATTTGGAAACAGGATCATTGTAGATGTGAGTAGGTAAGATGAGGTTATTATACAGGAGTAGGGTGGGCCTGAATACAACAAGAGTGGCATTCTTATAAAAAGAAAAAAAAATGTAGGCATGTGTACACACACAAACACACATGGAGAATACCACGAGAATACTGGAGTCACGCTGCCATAAGGAAGTAACAGAAGCTGGAGAAAGACCTGGAACACATTTTTAGTGCCTTCCAAGGGAGCATGGACCTGCTGACCCCTCCATCTCAGACTCTGGCCACCAGAACTGTGAACTGTTTAAGGTCCTGAGTCTCGGTTAGGGTTTTCTTCTATTAGTTTGCTAATAGAGCCCAGGTCTGGCAATGTTGGTGAACAAGGCATTTTTATTCTTATCTTGGAGATGAAGAAACAAGTATAGAAAAATAATTCAGGATGCTGTAAGTCAGAAAGCCCCCATTGGCCAGGATTAGAACTCAGAAATCAAGGACAAAAGGGCTCCAAAAAGTTGTAAGAAGTAAAAGCATGAAAGAAATGGCAAATTCTCCTTCCCCAAAGGCCTGCTAACTCCTTTCCAGGAGGGATGAGGGTGGGCCTGTGTACAGAGAAAGGGGCCTAATGTGTGTTCCCAAAGGTGCCCCAACCCCTGCAAATCTAAGCCAACACATCGTATCTGCACTGAGGTTTGTAATTCCCAAGGAGAGAATGAATTGCTTTCAAAGGGCTGAATCTGCTAAAAAGAATGTAGTGACTGAAAATGTGGGAAGGAAAAAAAGAGGATGTGAATAGAAATGACACTGTAATAAGACTTCCAGAGAGGCTAGCAGTTCAGAATCACTTCTGAACTTTCATATAGAATTAATCCACATCATGTTCCAAAAGTGTCAGTCCAGCAAAGAACTTGCACAATGGTGTCCATTTCAAATGCAACCACAGAAAATAAAAATGAACCTCCAAAAGAAATCAATGTTCAGGTGAGTTTTATAAATTGATCTCTAGTGTGTGACAGCTATGGCTCAAATCCAAATTACAGCAAACATTGGTAATACCTAGATTGCATTTAATAGTAGCTGGAACAATATGGCTAGAGTCAGATTTTATGAATTAGAAAGCCACACATTTAAGAAACATTAATTGAGCACATGCAGCAGGCTAGATGCAGTCCATCCATTCAAAGTCAGATCCAAGGGTGAACAAAATAGACACCAGCCCTGTCTAAAAGCCCTCACAGATTTTGGAGTGAAGCTCTCAAATTGGAGTTCAGAGGTAACTCACAGTGGTGATATCCACTGCTGTTTAAAGGAGAAATTTTAGTGACAATCACCTTAGAAATTTCTATTTGTTCTTCTGAGTCTTACAGTTAGCCAGACCTCTACGACTATCATTGAAGTCAGCACCAGAGCTGGGCTCTGGCTCCTCTTGGGGACAGTGTATGGACTGGGAGGAGCGTTCCCCTTCATGTCCGCGCCAACTTCAAAAGGGACCAAAGGGCAGCTTGAAAAAGCCAAGGTCACTGATTTAATCCTTACAGGACAAGGTAACTTCAAGAAACTGCACTTACTGTCTTGGCTGACAAGTCCACATTTCAAATCACTGGTTTACAGATAGGAATAGGCCCTCAAGCAAGAAATAGGTAAAGCATTTCTTGAATGAAGAGAGAAAAGCCAACAGAGATGAAGATCCAGTTATGGCAGGAAACAGGCCTCCATCCAGCCGTCATTCTGCCTTCCCAGGGGAGGCAGGTGCCAGGAGCACTCACACCACCTTATTATAGGAGATGCCCTCTGGCCTTCAAGGACCCTCCTCTGGCCTGACCTTGTAGCACTATGACCTGATGGCGTCAGCCCACCAAGTAAACTAATAGTGCTGACAGTCACATCCTCCTGTAAATTGCAGGATTCCCTGCTCCAATCGAGGACCCAGCAGTTCAAAGCAGCCTCTTTGATTGCCTCTTCAGCTCTGCCTGAAGCAGCAGCTCTTGCTACAAGGAGCAGCAACTCAGTTCTAGCCAAAACTACCCTGCTGGGACTTGATGCCATTCCAACCTACCCTCTTTCTCAATGAAATCCAGTCATCTTCAGTCAAATGATGAACTGAAAGCTAGACACCAGTCTGATTAACTTCAGTCTTTACATTATTAAATTTGCATTTTATCCACTAAAGAGATGCCCGGTTCTTTGAGGACACAGGCTCACACACTGTGCTAATGGTGCTGACCTTTCACTGTGGCTCAGGTGAGCTAAAAAACGGAGCAATTTTAGTTGCATGTTAGTGTGGATGTGCTCATCTCACCAACTTTAAAGAAGAAGATACATGAAAAAGGATGAAAACCTTAAGAGCCACTCCCTTCAAATCACTTTAAAAACCTCCTTTGAGAAGCTGCTCTAGTGTAGAAATTTTCTTTTAATTATAGTTACTATTTCTTACTACATGTCACCTTGTGTTTAAGAAAAACCAAGATGTTCAGAAATATGATTGTTTCCAAATACACAGAGAACATATTTTTTGGAGTTCATCTATTATATGCAGATGGCTATTTAAAGCAAGCCAGAGATCCAAGCCCACACCTCTCTGCACTGCTGGAAGACTGGTAGGTTTCAGAGTCCCCAGAACTTCTATAGATGTCATTGGGGCTGCTTATGCTCTGGGTGCAGCCCCAGCAATGTCTCTTGCCTTATCTTTTACAAAGTTGCAAGGGACTTCACGAGAATTAAAAATGTCCTGTGGCATTTAACAGAACACCGGTCGCTAAGTAGTCCATAGCTGTCCATGCATTCCAGGTAGCCAGCTGCTTGGTCACCTATCGCCAGAGGCACTGACTGTCATCTCCATGGATTATAAATGCCTCACGTACAGGGTCAGGAGAGCCTGCAAACTGTGAATTCTAGGTTAGAAATGTTTTATTTCTCCCCACTAAGAATTTCTTCCTCCCCCTTCGTCCCTGTATGACCAACTCCAACCCCAGCAATATTAACTTTGACACTTCACTTCTAAGGACTTTACAAAAATGCCTTGAAAACCTCAAATTTAAAACATTCATGATAATATTCTCCACTAAGTAAAGGCAACGAAATTTCTGTTCGGGAAACTTTTGCCTTTGTATTTTATTTTAATTAGAGTAAGGATTTCTCTGTTACTTTTTCAGGTACTATGTCCTCACTATACAGTCTATTTATTAGATCACACTAATGATATTTTAAAAACTCCATCACACTCTCTTTTGCCACATTCTCTCTTTGCCTCCTTTGGCCTCCTGACTTCTGCCTGGGTTGCCATTTAGCCTCTGGGCCTGCTGTGCCGTTTGGATGGTCTGGGCAGGGGGACCAAGGCCATGACCCCAGGAGGAATCCGGTGGCCTGCGTGGAGGAGGCCCCTGTGGATGGCAGAGCACAGGTAGCCCAGGAGATACTAAGGTGCATTTAGGAAAGGCAGAGATGACAAGTAATAGCCCTTGATCTTATTATTTTTCTTTTTAACACTTTTTTTTTTTGAGGTGGATCTTTTTTTAAAGTCTTTATTGAATCTTACAACATTGCTTCTGTTTTATGTTTTGGTTTTTTTGGCTGTGAGGCATGTGGACCCTCAGCTCCCTGCATAGGGATTAAACCACACCCCCTGCATTGGAAGACAAAATCTTAACCACTGGACCATGAGGGAAGTCCCAGGCTTTGGTGATAACACCAATCAGACCCCCCATCAAAGGGATAATGGCAAAAGCCTCTGGACCAACCTAACCCACCAGGGGGCAGACACCAGCAGGAAGGAGAACTACGATCCTACAGCCTGCAGAAAGGAAATCACAAACACAGAAAGTTTAACAATATAAGATGACAAAGAAATATATCGCAGACGGTGGAACAAGATAAAAACCTACAAGAACTATCAAATGAAGAGGAGACAGGCAGTCTACCTGAAAAAGAACTTAGTATAATGATAGTAAAGAGGACCCAAGATCCTGGAAAAAGAATGGAGGCCATGTATCAAGAAGATACAAGAAATGTTTAACAAAGACCTAGAACTAAATGGCAACCCCTCCAGTACTCTTGCCTGGAAAATTCCATGGACTGAGGAGCCTGGTAGGCTACAGTCCATGGAGTCGCAAAGAGTAGGGCACGACTAAGCGATTTCACAGGCCACAGGCCAGAAAATCTAAAGAACAACAAACAGATGAACAATACAATAACTGAAATGAAAAGTACACTAGAAGGAATCAATGCTAGAATAACTAAGGCAGAAGAATGGATAAGTGACCTGAAAGACAGAATGGTGGAATCTCTGCCATAGAACAGAATACAGAAAAAAGAATGAAAAGAAACAAGGACAGCCTCAGAGACCTCTGGGGCAACATTAAATATACCAACTTTGAATTATAGGGTTCCCAGAACAAGAAAAAGAGAAAAGGGTTGAGAATACATTTGAAGAGATTATAATAAAAAACTGCCCTAATTTGGGAAAGGAGATAGTCACCCAAGTAAAGGAAGCACAGAGAATCCCAGACAGGATACACCCAAGAAGGAACACAATGAGACATATTAATCAAACAAAATTTAAACACAGAGAAAAACGTTAAAAGCAACAAGGGAAGAGTAATAACATACAAGGGAATCTCAAAAGGTTATCAGCTGATTTTTTTAACAGAAACTCTGCAGGCCAGAAGGGAATGGCGTGATATATTTTATATGATGAAAGGGAAGAACCTAAAGTCAAAAATACTCTATACAGCAGAGCTCTCATTCAGATTTGATGGAGAAATCAAAAGTTTTACAGACAAGCAAAAGCTAAGAGAATTCAGCAACCACCAAACCTGCTTTACAACAAATGCTAAAGGAACCTCTCTCAGGGAGAAATACAAGACAAGGGAACAGAAGAGGAAGGGAAGAAAAAAGACCTAAAAAAATAAAGAAAGTGGCAATAGGAACATACATATTGATAGTTACCTTAAATATAAATGGATTACATATGCCAACTAAAAGACAAATTAGACTGGCTGAATGGATAAAGAAACAAGACCCATGTATAATGCTTTCTCTAGGCATCAGACCTAGGGGCTTAAACAGACAGAGAGGATGGAAAAAGATATTCTATGGAAATCAAAAGAAAGATGGAGCAGCAATACACATATCAGACAAAACAGACTTTAAAAATTGTTATAAGAGCCAAGGAAGGGGGCTTCCCAGGTTGCTCAGTGGTAAAGAATTTGCCTGCCACTGCAGGAGACATGGGGTCCATCCCTGGTCTGGGAAGATCCCACATGCTGCAGAGCAGCTAGGCCCACGTGGCCACAGCTATTAAGCCTGTGCTCTAGAGCCTGGGAATCCCAAATACTGAGCTCCTGGGCTGCACCTACTGATGCCCGCGCACCTAGAGCCTGTGCTTCTCAACAAGAGAAAGCCCCCACTCCCCACAACTAGAGAAAAGCCCACGTAGCAATGAAGACCCAGCACAGCCAAAAACAAAATACATAAATAAATAATTTTTAAAAAGAGACAAGGACACTATATACTGATCACGGGATTAATCCAAGAAGATATAACAATTGCAAATATATATGCAGCCAACACAGGAGCACCTCAAAATATAAGGCAAATGCTAATGGCCATAAAAGAGGAAATCCACAATAACACAGTAATAGTGGGGGACCATAACATCCCACTTACAACAATGGACAGATCATCCAGAAAGAAAATTAATAAGGAAACATAAGCCTTAAATGACACATAAGACCAAATAAACTTAATGGATATTTATGGGACATTCCATCTGAAAGCAGCAGAATACACATTCTTCTCAAATGCACACAGAACATTCTCCAGGATAGATCACATCTTGGGTTACATATCAAGCCTTGATAAATTTAAGAAAACTGAAATTATATCAAGCATCTTTTCCAACCAAAATACTATGAGATTAAAAATCAATTACAGGGAAAAAAACAGTAAAAACACAAACACATGGAGGCTAAATAATATGCTGCTAGCTAACCAATGATCACTAAAGAAATAAAAAAATGCCTAGAGACAGAGGACAACAAAAACATGATGATCCAAAACCTATGGGACACAGTAAAAGCAGTTCTAAGAGAGATGTTTATAGCAATACACTGTTACCTCAAGAAACAGTCTCAAATAAACAACCTAACCTTACACCTAAAAAACAAAAACCCCATGAGTAGAAGGAAAGAAATCATAAAGATCAGAGCAGAAATAAATGAAATAGACAAAGAAAACAACAGAAAAGATCAATGAGACTAAAAGATGGTTCTTTGAGAAGATAAACAAAACCGATAAACTAGGCAGACTCATCAAGAAAAGGGGGAGAGGACTCAAATCAATAAAATTAGAGATGAAAAAGAAGTTACAGGGGACACCACAGAAATACAAGTGACAAGAGACTACTACAAGTAACTATTAAATGTCAATATATGCCAATAAAATGGACAACCTAGAAGAAATAGATAAATTCTTAGAAAGTTACAGTCTTTCAAGACTGAACCAGGAAGAAATAGAAAATACAAACAGACCAATCACAAGTATTGAAATTGAAACTATAATTAAAAATCTTTAAAGAAACAAAATTCTAGGACCAGATGGCTTCACAAGCAAATTCTATCAAACATTTAGAGAAAAGTTAACACATACATTTCTGAAACTTTTCCAAAAAATTGCATAGGAAGGAACACCCCCAAATTCATTTTATGAGGCCACCATCACCCTCATACCAAAACCAGACAAAGATAACACCAAAAAATATTATAGGCCAATATCACTGATGAACATAGATGCAAAAATCTTCTCAACATGCTAGCAAACCAAATCCAACAACACATTGAAAGGATCATAAACCATGATCAAGTGGGATTTACCCTAGGGATGCAAGGAGTTTTCAATATCTGCAAACCAATCAGTATGATACACTACATCAACAAATGGAAGAATAAAAACCCATATGATCACCTCAATAGACAAGGAAAAGCTTTTGACAAAATTGAACACCCATTTATGATAAAAATTCTCCATAAAGTGGGCATAGATGGAACCAACATCAACATAATAAAGGCCATATATGACAAGCCCACAGCTAACATCATTCTCTCTTTTTTTTTCCATTTATTTTTATTAGTTGGAGGCTAATTACTTTACAATATTGTAGTGGTTTTTGCCATACATTGACATGAATCAGCCATGGATTTGCATGTATTCCCCATCCCGATCCCCCCTCCCACCTCCCTCTCCGCCTGATCCCTCTGGGTCTACCCAGTGCACCAGCCCTGAGCACTTGTCTCATGCATCCAACCTGGGCTAGTGATCTGTTTCACCCCTGATAATATACATGTTTCAATGCTGTTCTCTCTAAACATTCCACCCTCACCTTCTCCCATAGAGTCCAAAGTCTGTTCTGTATATCTGTGTCTCTTTTTCTGTTTTGCATATAGGGTTATCATTACCATCTTTCTAAATTCCATATATATGCATTAATATACTGTATTGGTCTTTATCTGTCTGGCTTACTTCACTCTGTATAATGGGCTCCAGTTTCATCCATCTCATTAGAACTGATTCAAATGAATTCTTTTTAATGGCTGAGTAATATTCTATGGTGTATATGTACCACAGCTTCCTCATCCATTCGTCTGCTGATGGGCATCTAGGTTGCTTCCATGTCCTGGCAATTATAAACAGTGCTGCGATGAACATTGGGGTGCATGTGTCTCTTTCAGATCTGGTTTCCTCGGAGTGTATGCCCAGAAGTGGGATTGCTGGGTCATATGGCAGTTCTATTTCCAGTTTTTTAAGAAATCTCCACACTGTTCTCCATAGTGGCTGTACTAGTTTGCATTCCAACCAACAGTGTAAGAGGGTTCCCTTTTCTCCACACCCTCTCCAGCATTTATTGCTTGTAGACTTTTGCATAGCAGCCATCCTGACTGGTGTGTAATGGTACCTCATTGTGGTTTTGATTTGCATTTCTCTGATAATGAGTGATGTTGAGCATCTATTCGTGTATTTGTTAGCCATCTGTATGTCTTCTTTGGAGAAATGTCTGTTTAGTTCTTTGGCCCATTTTTTGATTGGGTCGTTTATTTTTCTGGAATTGAGCTGCAGGAGTTGCTTGTATATTTTTGAGATTAATCCTTTGTCTGTTGCTTCATTTGCTATTATTTTCTCCCAATCTGAGGGCTATCTTTTCACCTTCCTTATAGTTTCCTTCATTGTGCAAAAGCTTTTAAGTTTCATTAGGTCCCATTTGTTTATTTTTGCTTTTGTTTCCAATATTCTGGAAGGTGGGTCATAGAGGATCCTGCTGTGATTTATGTCAGAGAGTGTTTTGCCTATGTTCTCCTCTAGGAATTTTATAGTTTCTGGTCTTACATTTAGTCCATTTTGAGTTTATTTTTGTGTTTGGTGTTAGAAAGTGTTCTAGTTTCATTCTTTTACAAGTGGTTGACCAGTTTTCCCAGCACCACTTGTTAAAGAGGTTGTCTTTTTTCTATTGTATATTCTTGCCTCCTTTGTCGAAGATAAGGTGTCCACAGGTTCGTGGATTTATCTCTGGTCTTTCTATTCTGTTCCATTGATCTATATTTCTGTCTTTGTGTCAGTAACATACTGTCTTGATGACTGTGGCTTTGTAGTATAGTCTGAAGTCAGGCAGGTTGATTCCTCCAGTTCCATTCTTCTTTCTCAAGATTACTTTGACTATTCAAGGTTTTTTTGTATTTCCATACAAATTGTGAAATTATTTGTCCTAGTTCTGTGAAAAACACCGTTGGTAGCTTGATAGGGATTGCATTGAATCTATAGATTGCTTTGGGTAGTATAGTCATTTTGACAATATTGATTCTTCCAATCCATGAACATGGTATATTTCTCCATCTGTTTGTGTCCTCTTTGATTTCTTTCATCAGTGTTTTATAGTTTATTATGTATAGGTCTTTTGTTTCTTTAGGTAGATACACTCCTCTAAGTATTTTATTCTTTTTGTTGCAATGGTGAATGGTATTGTTTCCTTAACTTCTCTTTGTTTTCTCATTGTTAGTGTATAGGAATGCAAGAGATTTCTGTGTGTTAATTTTATATCCTGCAACTTTATTATATTCATTGATTAGCTCTAGTAATTTTCTGGTAGAGTCTTTAGGGTTTTCTATGTAGAGGATCATGTCATCTGCAAACAGAGAGAGTTTCACTTCTTCTTTTCCTATCTGGATTCCTTTTACTTCTTTTTCTGCTCTGATTGCTGTGTCCAACACTTCCAAAACTATGTTGAACAGTATTGGTGAGAGTGGGCACCCTTGTCTTGTTCCTGATTTTAGGGGAAATGCTTTCAATTTTTCACCATTGAGGGTAATGCTTGCTGTGGGTTTGTCATATATAGCTTTTATTATGTTGAGGTATGTTCCTTCTATTCCTGCTTTCTGGAGAGTTTTAATCATAAATGGATGTTGAATTTTGTCAAAGGCTTTTTCTGCATCTATTGAGATAATCATATGGTGTTTATCTTTCAATTTGTTAGTGTGGTGTATTACATTGATTGATTTGTGGATATTAAAGAATTCTTGCTTTCTTGGGATAAAGCCCACTTGGTCATGATGTATGATTTTTTAAATATGTTGTTGGATTCTGTTTGCTAGAATTTTGTTAAGGATTTTTGCATCTATGTTCATCAGTGATATTGGCCTGTAGTATTCTTTTTTTTTTTTTGTGGCATCTTTGTCTGATTTTGGAATTAGGGTTGATGGTGGCCTCATAGAATGAGTTTGGAAGTTTACTTTCTTCTGCAATTTTCTGGAAGAGTTTGAGTAAGATAGGTGTTAGCTCTTCTCTAAATTTTTGGTAGAATTCAGCTGTGAAGCCTTCTGGTCCTGGGTTTTGTTTGCTGGAATATTTCTGATTACAGTTTCGATTTCCTTGCTTGTGATGGGTCTGTTAAGATCTTCTATTTCTTTCTGGTTCAGTTTTAGAAAGTTATACTTTTCTAAGAATTTGTCCATTTCTTCCGAGTTGTCCATTTTATTGGCATAGAGCTACTGGTAGTAGTCTCTTATGATCCTTTGTATTTCAGTGTTGTCTGTTGTGGTCTCTCCATTTTCATTTCTAATTTTGTTCATTTGGTTCTTCTCCCTTTGTTTCTTAATGAGTCTTGCTAATGGTTTGTCAGTTTTATTTTTTCAAAAAAACAGCTTTTAGCTTTGTTGATTTTTGCTATGGTCTCTTTAGTTTCTTTTGCATTTATTTCTGCCCTAATTTTTAAGATTTCTTCCCTTCTACTAACACTGGGGTTCTTCATTTCTTCCTTCTCTAGTTGCTTTAGGTGTAGAGTTAGGTTATTTATTTGACTTTTTCTTGTTTCTTGAGGTAAGCCTTTAATGCTATGAATCTTCCCCTTAGCACTGCTTTTACAGTGTCCCATAGGTTTTGGGTTGTTGTGTTTTCATTTTCATTCATTTCTATGCATACTTTGATTTCTTTTTTTACTTCTTCTATGACTTGTTGTTTATTCAGAAGTGTGTTATTTAGCCTCCATATGTTTGAATTTTTAATAATTTTTTTCCTGTAATTGAGATCTAATCTTACTGCACTGTGGTCAGAAAAGATGACTGGAATGATTTCAATTGTTTTGAATTTCCCAAGGCTAGATTTATGGCCCAGGATGTGATCTATTCTGGAGAAGGTTCCATGTGCACTTGAGAAAAAGTTGAAATTGATTGTTTTGGGGTGAAATGTCCTATAGATATCAATTAGGTCTAGCTGGTCCATTGTGTCTTTAAAGTTTGTGTTTCCTTGTTAATTTTGTTTAGTTTATCTATCCATAGTTGTGAGTGGGGTATTAAAGTCTCCCACTATTATTGTGTTACTATTAATTTCTTCTTTCATACTCGTTAGCGTTTGCCTTACATATTGTGGTGCTCCTATGTTGGGTGCATATATATTTATAATTGTTATAGCTTCTTCTTGGATTGATCCTTTGATCATTATGTAGTGTCCTTCTTTGTTTCTTTTCACAGCCTTTAAAGTCTATTTTATCTGATATGAGTATTGCGACTCCTGGTTTCTTTTGGTCTCTGTTTGCGTGAAATATTTTTTTCCAGCCCTTCACTTTTAATCTGTATGTGTCCCTTGTTTTGAGGTGGGTCTCTTGCAGACAGCATATATAGGGGTCTTGTTTTTGTATCCATTCAGCCAGTCTTTGTCTTTTGGTTGGGGCATTCAACCCATTTACATTTAAGGTAATTATTGATAGATATGGTCCCATTGCCATTTACTTTGTTGTTTTGGGTTCACGTTTATACAACCTGTGTTTCCTGTCTAGAGAAGATCCTTTAGCATTTGTTGAAGAGCTGGTTTGGTGGTGCTGAATTCTCTCAGCTTTTGCTTGTCTGTAAAGCTTTTGAATTATCCTTCATATCTGAATGAGATCCTTGCTGGGTAGAGTAATCTAGGTTGTAGGTTATTCTCTTTCATTACTTTAAGTATGTCCTGCCATTCCCTTCTGGCCTGAAGGGTTTCTATTGACAGATCAGCTGTTATCCTTATGGGAATCCCTTTGTGTGTTATTTGTTGTTTTTCCCTTGCTGCTTTTAATATTTGTTCTTTGTGTTTGATCTTTGTTAATTTGATTAATATGTGTCTTGGGGTGTTTCGCCTTGGGTTTATCCTGTTTGGGACTCTCTGGGTTTCTTGGACCTGTGTAACTATTTCCTTCCCCATTTTAGGGAAGTTTTCAGCTATTATCTCCTCAAGTATTTTCTCATGGCCTTTCTTTTTGTCTTCTTCTTCTGGGACTCCTATGATTTGAATGCTGGGGTGTTTCACATTGTCCCAGAGATCCCTGAGGTTGTCCTCATTTCTTTTGATTCTTTTTTCTTTTTTCCTCTCTGCTTCAATTATTTCCACCATTTTATCTTCTATCTCACTTATCCTATCTTCTGTCTCCATTATTCCACTCTTGGTTCCCTCCACAGTGTTTTTGATCTCATTTATTGCATTATTCATTCTTAATTGACTCATTTTTATTTCTTCTAGGTCCTTATCAAACATTTCTTGCATCTTCTCAATCTTTGTCTCCAGGCTATTTATCTGTAACTCCATTTTGTTTTCAAGATTTTGGATCATTTTTATTATCATTATTCTAAATTCTTTTTCAGGTAGATTCCCTATCTTCTCCTCTTTTGTTTGACTTAGTGGGCATTTTTCATGTTCCTTTACCTGTTGGGTATGTCTCTGCATTTTCATCTTGTTTAGATTGCTGTGTCTGGAGTGGGCTTTCTGTATTCTGGTGGTCTGTGGTTCCTTTTTATTGTGGAGGTTTCACCCAGTGGGTGGGGTTGGATGATTGGCTTGTCAAGGTTTCCTGGTTAGGGAAGCTTGTGTCAGTGTTCTGGTGCATGGAACTGAATTTCTTCTCTCTGGAGTGCAGTGGAATGTCCAGTAGTGAGTTTTGAGATGGGTCTATGTATTAGGTGTGACTTTGGGCAGCCTGTATTTTGTTTTTTTTTTTAAATTGTATTGAGATTTATTTTTTTTTCTTTTATTTTTTTTAATTTTTTTTCCATTTATTTTTATTACTTGGAGGCTAATTACTTTACAACATTGCAGTGGTTTTTGTCATACATTGAAATGAATTAGCCATGGATTTACATGTGTTCCCCATCCCGGTCCCCCCTTCCACCTCCCTCTCCACCCGATCCCTCTGGGTCTTCCCAGTGCACCAGGCCCGAGCACTTGTCTCATGCATCCAACCTGGGCTGGTGATCTGTTTCACCCTAGATAATATACATGTTTCGATGCTGTTCTCTCAGATCATCCCACCCTTGCCTTCTCCCACAGAGTCCAAAAGTCTGTTCTATACATCTGATTCTCTTTTTCTGTTTTGCATATAGGATTATCATTACCATCTTTCTAAATTCCATATGTATGTGTTAGTATACTGTAATGGTCTTTATCTTTCTGGCTTACTTCGCTCTGTATAATGGGCTCTAGTTTCATCCATCTCATTAGAACTGATTCAAATGAATTCTTTTTAATGGCTGAGTAATATTCTATGGTGTATATGTACCACAGCTTCCTCATCCATTCGTCTGCTGATGGGCATCTAGGTTGCTTCCATGTCCTGGCTATCATAAACAGTGCTGCGATGAACATTGGGGTGCATGTGTCTTTCAGATCTGGTTTCCTCGGAGTGTATGCCCAGAAGTGGGATTACTGGGTCATATAGCAGTTCTATTTCCAGCTTTTTAAGAAATCTCCACACTGTTTTCCATAGTGGCTGTACTAATTTGCATTCCCACCAACAGTGTAAGAGGGTTCCCTTTTCTCCACACCCTCTTCAGCATTTATTGCTTGTAGACTTTTTGGATAGCAGCCATCCTGACTGGGGCAGCCTGTATTTTGATGCTCAGGGCTATGTTCCTGTGTTGCTGGAGAATTTGCGTGGTATGTCTTGCTCTGGAACTTATTGGCTCTTGGGTGGTGGTTGGTTTCAGTGTAGGTATGGAGGCTTTTGGATGGTCTCTTATTACTTAATGTTCCCTGTAGTTAGGAGTTTTCTGGTGTTCTCAGGTTTTGGGCTTAAGTCTCCTGCCTCTGGATTTCAGTCTTATTCTTCCAGTGGTCTCAAGACTTCTCCAACTATACAGCACTGATAATAAAACTTCTAGGTTAATTAACATCATTCTCAATGGTGAAAAACTGAAAGCATCTCCTCTAAGATTAGCAACAAGACAAGGGTGCCCACACTCTTTGATATTATTCAATGTAGTTTTGGAAGTCCTAGTCATGACAGTCAGAAGAAATGGAAATAAAAGGAATCCAAATAGAAAAAGAAGCAACACTGTCACTTTCTGCAGATGATACGATACTACAGAAAACCCTAAAGCTAGTACCAGAAAACTGCTAGAGCTTATCCACAAATTCTGTAAACTTGTGGGATACAAAATTTATACACAGAAATCTCTTACATTGCTATACAGAAGCCTCTTGCATTACTATACACTAATAATGAAAGACCAGAAAGAGAATTCAAGGAAACAATGCCATTTACCATTTCATCAAAAAGAACAAATACCTAGGAATAAATCTACATAAGGAAGCAAAAGACCTATAGTCAGGAAAGTATAAGATACTGATGAAAGAAACCAAAGGTGACACAAACTGATGAATACATCATGTCCTTGAATTAAAATAATCAATATTGCAAGAATGACTGTACTACCAGAGCAATCTACAGATTCAATGCAATCCCTATCAAATTACCGATGGCTAGCAGATGAATGGATAAGAAAGCTGTGGTACATATACACAATGGAATATTACTCAGTCATTAAAAAGAACACACTTGAATCAGTTCTAATGAGATGGATAAAACTGGAGCCCATTATACAGAGTGAAGTATGCCAGAAAGATAAATACCAATACTGTATACTAACACATATACATGGAATTTAGAAAGATGGTAACGATAACCCTATATGCAAGACAGAAAAAGAGACACAGATGTATAGAACAGACTTTTGGACTCTATGGGAGAAGGCAAGGGTGGGATGATCTGAGAGAACAGCATCGAAACATTTATATTATCTAGGGTGAAACAGATCACCAGTCCAGGTTGGATGCATGAGAGAAGTGTTCAGGGCTGGTGCACTGGGATGACCCAGAGGGATGGATGGGGAGGGAGGTGGGAGGGGGGTTCAGGATGGGGAACACATGTAAATCCATGGCTGATTCAAGTCAATGTATGGCAAAAACCGCTACAATATTGTAAAGTAATTAGCCTCCAACTAATAAAAATAATTGGGAAAAAACAAAACAAAACAGAAAACTAAAAAAAAAGAAAAAAGCCTAAGGTAAAAAAACAAAAAACCAAAATCACATCTTTTCCAAGTGAGTCTCAAAAGGTAAGAAACTGATTTAGGGATGATGTTGAGGGCAAACCTTCAACTGTAATATCAGTTCCTTCCACTTATAATAAATGATTAATATCTGGAAAAAAATTACCGATGGCATTTTTCACAGAACTGGAACAAAAAATTTCAGTTTGTATAGACACAGAACAGACCCTGAATAGGCAAAGCAATTTTAAGAAAGAAAAACGGAGTTGGAGGAATCAGTTTCCCTGAGTTTAAATAATATTACAAAGCCACATATAATCAAAATAGCATAGTATTGGCACAAAACCAGAACTATAGATCAATGGAACAGGATAGATAGAAAGTCCAGAGATAAACCCATGCAGCTATGGTCACCTAACCTATGGAAAAAAAGGCAAGAATATACAATGAATATACAATCTCTTCAATAAATGGACAACTATATATAACAGAATGAAATTAGAATATCCCTAACACCGTACACAAAAATAAACTCAAAATAGATTAAAGATCTAAATTTAAGGCCAGATACTATAAAACTCTTACAGGAAAACATAGAACACTCTTTGACATAAATTACAGAAATATATTTTTCAATCCACCTCCTAGAATAATGAAAATAAAAACAAAAACAAATAAATGGGACCTAATTAAACTTAAAAGCTTTTGCACAGTAAAAGAAATCATAAACAAAACAAAAGACAGCCCTCAGAATGGGAGAAAATATTTGCAAATGAAGCAACCGACAAGGGATTAATCTCTAAAATCTACAAATAGCTCCTGCAGCTTAACTGGAAAAAAAAAAAATGAAAATAGGCAGATCTAAATAGACATTTCTCCAAAGATACAGATGGCTAAAAAGCACATGAAAAGATTATCAACACTCCTAATTATTCATTTCAGTTCAGTCGCTCAGTCGCTATTTGCAACCCCATAGACCACAGCACGCCAGGCCTCCCTGTCCATCACCAACTCCCGGAGTTGACTCAAACATCTCCACTGAGTCGGTGATGCCATCCAACAAACTCATCCTCTGTCATCCCCTTCTTCTCTCTCCTTCAATCTTTCCCAGCATCAGGGTCTTTTCAAATGAGTCAGCTCTTCGCATCAAGTGGCCAAAGTATTGGAGTTTCAGCTTCAACATCAGTCCTTCCAATGAACCCTCAGAACTGATCTCTTTTAGGATGGACTGGTTGGATCTCCTTGCAGTCCAAGGGACTCTCAAGAGCCTTCTCCAACACCACAGTTCAAAAGCATCAGTTCTTCGGTGCTCAGCTTTCTTTATAGTCCAACTCTCACATCCATACATGACTACTGGAAAAACCATAGCCTTGACTAAATGGACCTTTGTTGGCAAAGTAATGTCTCTGCTAAATGGAAATCAAGATTAAAATGAGGCATCACTTCACATTGATCAGAATTGCCATCATCAAAAAATCTACAAACAGTAAATGCTGGAGAGGGTGTGGATAAAAGGGATCTCTCACCCACTGTTGGTGGGAATGCAAACTGGTACAGCCACTATGGAGAACAGTATGGAGGTTCCTTAAGAAACTAAAAATAGAACTACCATATGATCCAGCATTCCAACTCCTAGGAATATGTCCAGAGAAAACCATAATTCGAAATGATATATGCACCCCAATATTCATTGCAGCACTATTTACGATAGCCAGGATATCGAAGCAACCTAGAAGTCCACAATGACAGAAAAATGGATATAGAAAATGTGGTGTATGTGTATACAATGCAACAGTATTCACCCATAAAAAAGAAGTGGAATAATGCCATTTACAGTAATAGGGAGGGACCTAGAGATTGTCATCTCTAGTGAAATGTTAGCCACAGAAAGACAAATATATAATATCACTTTTAAGTGGAACTTAAAAACAGGGTACAAATGAACTCATCTACAGATCAGAAATAGAGTTACAGATATAACAGGACAAACTTATGGTTACCAGGGAGTCAGGGGTGGGGGAGGAATAAATTGGAAGATTTTGATTGACATATACACACTACTATATATAAAATAGATAATTAATAAGGAGCTACTGTATAGAAGTGGGAACTTTACTCAATATTCTAAAATGGCCTATATTGGAAAACAATCTAAAAAAGAGTGGAGATATATATATATATGTGTGTGTGTGTGTGTATATATATATATATAAACTGATTCTCTTTGCTGTATATCTGAAACTCACATAAGCATTGTAAATCAACTATACGTCAATAAAAATTCTTAAAAATACCATCATATATACACAGCAATCAAAATTCCCTTCTGTCATTTTCACAAACTATTTTTGTCTTGCTTCATACCTAATTTAGAATGTCATAAATATTATTTAAGCTGCAAAATGTCCCATCCTATGGAGGTACTATAATCTACTCATCCATTCCCTCCTTAGAAAATTAACTCAATTTTTATTTTGAATTACACTTTAACATTTTTATGCCAAAGATTTTTTTAAATTTCAAACATTCCCTGAAAAATAGATTTCTAGTATTAGAATTACTGCAGGTGTGAGCAATTATCCAAATGCTCAAATAACTTAAGTTTTCACCACCACACTGGCAAAGCAGTTTTCATTTCAGTGTTAAATCTGACATTTCACTCCCATATTCAGACAACTTTCTTCCCCTCAACCACTCTCCTCTGGAATCTTCTCTCCTGGATTGGCCTTCTTCCTCCTTAGGCCTCCTGCCCCTATCCGTAGAAGAACTGGCCCCAGTGGCTTAGGCTTCATTGTCTCATTTTTAAGAAGCAGGGGTTTGTTAGGATTTGCTTGTTTCCGTTTCATTCATCCTCCAACTCTGCCACAACACACTCAAAAAAGTATCCCATTAGCATAAAAAAAAAAGTATTCCATTAGCATGTTTTAAATGATATGGATTACATATTTATCTTACTTATTTTATAGAAGGTAGACACTTTAGTGATTGGAAACATTTTTTAAAGCATTTAAAAACAACAAAAAGCTCACAATATAGTCCCATGACATACTTTCTACTTTCCTTTTCTGTAAATGTTCCACAAGATCCTAAATTCAAATTATTTACACTAGTTTACAGGTTCACCCATCACAGGACTTTCTGTAATTTTTGCCCTCTACTCCTCCACTTACACAAAACAAAAAATTTCCTTCTTTCTTTCTTCCAGGAGAAGTTTGACAACTTTTGAAAGGAATTTATATTTATTTTCAGAATCCCATTAACTATTTAGTTCCATCACATTGAGATTAGCACATATCAAGTCTAAATTGTTCAGAAATGTGAAATTTAATAAAACGTATGAGCACCTTGCAAAACATAGCGTAAAACCACAACCATAAGCATATGTATCCATCAAACCAGAAACCATCAATTTATATCTGATTGGCTGTTTCCAAATTTTCCTATTAACATTTGCTTATTACTTATTTACTTAGCCCAGCTCGGGTCCACAAGGCAGCAACAAGCAGCAAGTGCCAAAGGTTTAAGAACAATTCATAAGGCAAGGAAGGAGAAAGATTTCTGAGTTTAAAAATCAAAGCACAAAAAATGTACATAGTACCTTGATTTGGTTGCAAATTAAGAAAAGATCAGCCTCCTGTAACTTTAGCGACAAAACAGAGCCCTCAGAATAAGATGAGGAGCAGAGCTCTAGATGAGGACCATCTCTCCCCCTTTTTTTTAAACTCCACATGGACCTCTGCTTGCCCTGCTACCTGAGACCAATGCTGTAACAGTGAGACACGGCAGAGGGTTCTCAAACCTTCAGATGCCTCTGAGTCACTTTGCAGTAAACGCTGGCTCTGATTGAGGGGGTTTAGGGTGGGACCTGAGATTCCGTTTTCTCACAAGCTCTCAGGCTCTCATTACTGCAGCTCGTTTGAGGAACAAAAATCTGAGAAGCAAATCTAGACTTCAGCATCTATGGATGTGTATGTGTGCATGTGCACTCAGTCGTGTCCGACTCTTCGCAACGCCCTGGACTGTAGCCCACCCGGGCTCCTCTGGCCATGACCTAGGAACTTTGTAATTACTAGACTTAGAATGAAAGTTCCAAAATATAGCTACACATGACTGACTGGCTCACTTTGTTTTACTCAATAGAAGGTTCTTAAAGAGAGAAAAGTGACCTTGATTTTCCTTAATATTAACACAGGTTGAGCACATTTTACTATATATTAACAAAATAGAGCAGAAACTGGTAATATGAGTTCCCTTGAGGCAGAAAACAGCCAACTTAGAGAAGGAGGGCGAGGAGGAAGGGTTTTCCCTGATATTCTTTTGGAGGAAGGCTTTCACTGATATTCTTTTGCAGCTTGTAAATGTTGAATCACATGTCAATACCTTTTCAGAAAATAAATTGCATTTAAAACTTTTAAAGCATTCCATGGGATATCCTGGAAGCTGATTAAATGTTAACTCAATCCACTTCCCAGGAAAGTAAGTGGTTAAGTCAGGTGGACTTCTTAACTTTAAGTCAGCATTTTTGTTCAAAGAGGGAGCATGCCTTAGTTTAACCACCTTCAAGGATCACACCAATATTATATTTTTATTATAATGATATTTTTGACCCTATTACTCTCCTCAAGCACCACAGGGGCTCAGCAGCATGCCTTGATTCACAGGAGATGTGAAAAACATTCTACGTGCTATGTGTACCGCTAGTGAACCAGGTTCTCACTCTAGAGAATTTTTCAGTCGTCTCTGGTCTGTAAGTTTGAGAACTGGGCCCCTTGGCACTGAAATGGTTCCTATTAACAGAACTGATTGACACAGAAGTTACAGCAACTGCAAACAGAAACCAAAGGACTGAATGGGTGAGAGTGTGCGTGTATGCGTGTGTGCAAGGCTGTGTCCTCACACCAGTGGCCCTGTGGCTCACCCTTAGAGCAAACATTAGCTTGACCACCTGACCTGAACTTAACCCACATGGACCCAGCCCCACCTGTACCCTCACAGGGTCTCCAAGGCAGACACGTTCTTCTTTACATAAGTTGGTCACGTCTCAGCTACAAGACTCTTGGACAATGCTTGTTGCCTTTGCAACTTGTTAATTAATATTCATCCCTAAGCCCTTAAATGCTTGTTCTGGTTCTGCTCTTTACTGAGTCTCCTTAGAGCAGGCTGCATCATGTTCCTTCGAGGCTTCTTTAGATCCCTGACATCTGCCTCCTCCTCCATTCGACCTGCCTGGTCTGGATCCCCATCCCCCAGCCCAGTTCCCCATCCTCCCGGGAACAGCCTCTGTTTATAACTGAGTGGATCAGCCTCAGGGACCAAAGGGAACGATCAGACACAGGCAAACCCAGGCTGGAGGGAGTTCCACGCGTCACAGCCCTGCCCCGAGGACTCTGGCAATTGCCCAGCATGTGTATCTGAAGAAGCACAGGCCACCAAGCTAATTCCAGTTTCCTGTCTGTTATCCAAGGAGACACAGCAGTGGTGGGGAGAGAACCAAAAGTATCAGGGTGGGGAAAGGAGGCCCCCAGCAGTGCCGAGGACCTTCCCAGCTCTCTGCTCAGCGCAGAGCTTCACACAGCTACAGACACAGCCCAGGACCAGCACTGACTCCCAGCAACATGGGTGTGGGCTGGGCGGGGGAAGGATGGCAAGAGTCAGGCGGAGCCGAGGACCCAGCCAAGGAGGCTGCGGTTCAGGCCAGACCGTGGTTCCAGCAGGGACATCGGTGCCAGGCAGGAAATCAAAGAAAAACCTCAGAATTAATTGCAGGCCCAGAAAATACTGTGAGGATTGAGGTGTCGTTCAGCTCACGTGGGTGCTCTCACCCTGGGCTTGAGCTGTGTCACTGGTTTCCTATCTGCCAGGTGATGGATGTAAAGCTGCCGAAGCGCCTCTGCCCATGTCAGCAACAGACCAACAATGGAGAGCTACTGAGTGGAACTGCCAGTGAGAAGCAAGAGAAGCTACAGTGGCACCGGGCTGGAGGCAGCAGGTTCAGCTACCAAACTGCCCTGCCACTCACTCAAAAACTCTTCATCACTCCTCCTACATCACCACCATCATCATCATCACAGAAACTAGCAGGAGACAGGCGTGTATTGCCTCTCAAGGCATTGCCTTCTGCTTTCTCCTCCCTGCTCACCATTCTCCTGAGTCCCTCTGGACTCAGAAGATCCTAGAATGGCCTCTGAAGGTCCTAGAACCAACAAGTATGTGGCCACCCCAGGACATTTGCACTTGCTATTCCCTCTGCTTAGAAGGCTCTGCCCAGAGGTGCCTCATAGCTGTTTCTTCTCCTCCTTCAATCTTCACCCAAATGTCTTAATTAGCCTTCCCTGATATGCTTTTCTTTTTCCATTTATTTTTATTAGTTGGAGGCTAATTACTTTACATCATTACAGTAGTTTTTGTTATACATTGAAATGAATTAGCCATGGATTTACATGTATTCCCCATCCCAGTCCCCCCTCCCACCTCCCTCTCCACCCGATCCCTCTGGGTCTTCCCAGTGCACCAGGCCCGAGCACTTGTCTCATGTACCCAACCTGGGCTGGTTATCTGTTTCACGCTAGATAATATACATGTTTCAATGCTGTTCTCTTGAAACATCCCACCCTCGCCTTCTCCCAGATAGAACAGACTTGTGGACCCTGATATGCTTTTTAAATCACAAATGCCCTCTACCACCTCAAAATCCTTTTCTGTATTCATTATTCTTTATAGCACATATCACACTGACATTCCATATGTTTTCCTTCTATAGTTGGGTGCCCTTCATGAGAAGCACATGTGCCAAGGGTCAAGGAAGGGTAAAACAACTTCCCAGAGAGAAAGACGGTATCACAAGGAAAAAGAATAAATGTCCATCAAGCCCTTTT
This sequence comes from Odocoileus virginianus, assembly GCF_023699985.2. Classification (NCBI taxonomy): domain Eukaryota; kingdom Metazoa; phylum Chordata; class Mammalia; order Artiodactyla; family Cervidae; genus Odocoileus; species Odocoileus virginianus. The sequence continues at coordinate 37,752,969 of NC_069686.1, read as the reverse complement.
CTTTCTTCCCATTCCATAGACATCTGTTTTCCAGTCTTCAGGGACTGAGAGACCTCTTTCTAAAGGTTCTCCTTCACATTTCCATTCCCTTCTCTCCCTTCTCCAAACTCCCTAGCATTGTCTATTCCATGCAAACTCCATACTGACCAACAGCACCTGCCTCACTGGGATGACTGAGTGGGTCAGCTCATGCTTAGGGAAGTACTAGGACGGTGTGGTGCTGTTTAGCTAATAAATCAGAGCCATTATTACTACTACTTAGTACAAGTACGTTGTGTCACATATACTGATTAAAGTCTCATTTCCACAAGTAGGTTACAAGCAAATTGAGGACCAACATCTTACCTTGTATTTTTGAATTTTCCCCCAGAGTACTTGTCACAGGTTTTTAATAATTATTTGTCAAGTGATGGAAACAAAGGATTTTCATGTTTAAAGATTCATTTGAAACCCTTTAGACCCTCTATTTAGATAGTGATTCAGTCCTTTAACCTCTTCCAGGACTGACCTTGTGTGTAAATATGGCAAATCCCTGAAAATGGCATTTATTATGGGAACTTTGCTAGAGCATGAACAGCAGAGCCAAAATACTCTATACATAAAGATCAAACAAATATTGACTCAAAAGAATTTTCCCCCAGGCAACTGTTACAGTCTTATCTGGAACAGACTGTTTGCACAGTTAATTAAGTATCGCTATGGACTCAGCAAAACCCCAGCAGACCCTCCTGGGAGGTAAAGAGCCGAGTTTCATGCTCCCACCATCTTATCACTATTTACAAGTCCCCTCTTCATACGCCTCACCTATCACCACCGCTAATGCCAGGTGTGGGATTAAATGATAAGTAAGTCATACACTTTTTATCCATGGACAAAGGATAAAGAATCCATTCACCTATATCATAGCAAATATGCTCTGTCTTTAGCTCCCAGAAATCAATCAGGCTGCCTCTGTTACTACCTGTTGACTTCCTGGAAACGTATGAAATAGCAGAACCATGAGGAGAGAAAGGTGTTCGCAGTGTCATGGGACCCACCTCCATATACCAATCACTGAGGCCAGAACTTGGGAGCCTCCCAATGCACCTGGAAATCACACACTGTTCTGTCTGGGGGAGTGGGCTAGCTGACACTGGGCTGTCTAAAGTGCGGGGAGGACAGTTATGACAGAGAGAAGCTAGCAGGAGTTATTCGCAATCTTTCCTCCTTCCTGCCTTCTATTAGTCAATATTTATTGAGCATTTCATTTGGCATCACATTTATATGACGGTCCAGGCAGGAATCTAAGCATGAGGAACAACAGAGGCATACACCCTACCATGCTCTCAGGAAGGTTAATCCACTGACAGAGATCAACAAGAGAAATAAGCAACATATATATCGTGTTAGGTATTGATAATCGATAAGGGGAAGAAGGGAAAAAAACGAGGAGGCTCTAATGAATTGTCAAAGGGCTGAAGGTAGGGAGTAAAATTACGGATGCATAGCCAGTGATGTCCTTGATGAGAGGCTCATATTTATATCTGGAGGGAGTGAGGGGGCCAGGCTCACAGATGAATGGGGAAGAGCATTTCCAGTAGAAGTGAGCAAATGCCAGGTTCTATGACAGAGTATGGGCGGCACGCTGAGGGCCCCAGAGAGAACAGTGTGACTGGATCCTGACATTCATAGGGAGAGACGAGGAAATAAGATGCTAGAGGAGCAGGAGCAGGACCATTCTGAACCCTGCTTCCACAACATAGACCTTTTTATCAATCACAGAAAGACCACCCTTTCTTCTAATTTTCACTTCCTCAAAACTCTCCAGTGGTTATTTTTCCAAGAATCTATATCTCCATAATTCAAGAGAGCAGCCTGCCCTCCACAAAAAGAAAAAAATGATACAGCAAGCCAACATATGCCTGGGGAAAAAATCCTAACTTCCTATTAATAAAAATAGAAACAGTTGTGGCTTTGAGTGTAAGCTTCTATAGGATTGGGACCAGGTGTCACAATAGAGAACACAGCTAAGCACCATGGGCGACTGGACATGCAATGATGCTACAAAAAGATGTCAAGCTCATTAAAAAGAATAACGTGGAATTACAGGAGACTGAAGCATTGAAATTTACCACAGGGGCATTTTTTAAATGTTGCAATACATCAAACTCTGGCAAATTTAAATGCCAAGCTGGCTAGTGCAATATCCATACCACACTCCCTTTCCTGCCCAACCAGCTTCTCAACAAGAATAAGATGCTATCAGCCAAGATCTGCAGCAGCAGGGTTCAGATCTGCTATCTTCCAATTCCATTCAGTTCTGATCAGCCCAGCTTCATGCATCACAGCTTTTCCAAAGAACAAATATTAATACTCCTCACAAATTCTATACAGATCATTTTAGACTCCATTCTTAAGAACACACAGTGTTATCAAGGCAATAAGCATGGACTCCAGGGCATACTTGAAGCCTGAGTAACAGCAACAAAAAAAACCAGTTATTATTATTATTAATAACTAAGTAGTCACAATCCTTCCCCATCAGGTTCTGCTGCAGTCACGCCCTCTGCCCCACCCACAAAATGGACAAATTCCTGTTGCTGGGTTATTTCATGATTCTCCCTGGTTGGAAATTATCAAAAGAAAACTAAAAGATGTCTGAGGGGCTAAAGTGATCCATAGAGTGAAAAACTGCAAAGGAAGAAGTAACTAGAACTTCAAAGAAGATGTGGATCAGAGGAGTGAAAATGAGTTTTGAGGAGAGATGAATGGGAAGTGTAAGGCAAGAGAGTGGGGAGAGGATTTTTAGAGATGTCACTTGGAGTTTTTAGAAATGTACACTGAATCTCTTTTTAAATGTTATCTGAATAAAGTAACATTTGAAATTTGAAAATACTTGTTACTTTAGTTACTGAACTGTGATCCTGTGGGTGGTAAATTGTATCATCTACTTTTGGAACAAATAGACTTGAGCAGAGTCAAGTCCGTGGATATAAAAAATGCAGTGAATTCTTCACATGACACAGTGCATTCTGTATTATTGAGGGCAAAGACATATTCCAAAACAAAGTGTTGCAAAGATGTTATAGGGAAAATCACCACCAAATGTCCCCTGCCTGCCTCAAACATCAAAGCAGTTACTCTACAAACATTCAAAATCATACCCTAGATTTCTCTCAAACTACCTAGAAAGGTAGTGTTAAGTCACTCAGTCGTGCCCAACTCTTTTTGACCACATGGACTGCAGTCCAGCAGGCTCCTCTGTTCATGGAATTGTCCAGACATGCATACTGGCGTGGTTTGCCAATTCCTTCTCCAGGGGATCTTCCTGACTCAGGGATTAAACCTGGGTTTCCTGCACTACAAGGAAGATTCTTTGCCAATTGAAGGGGAAGCCCAAAACGGTAGAGCCTTGGGCAAATATTCATTCTCTTGCATTTTTCCAGTCTCAGCCAAGAGTCCCGGTAACAAAAACCTGCTTCTTGCAGTTGCATTCTCCAATATAGACATTTCCTAACAGTTGACTTAAGAGCTTTCTCACTGGTCCATCTTTTTCCCACTGGAAGACAGCCCATCAGGCCAGTGGAGAAGAGTGTGGTCGGGCATCCTTCAACAATGAAGGCTTTTCTACCCTCTGGGAAGTTTCTGATCAAAGAGGACTCTTATATTCAGACACACCCACTAATAAGGAGTCAAATAAGCTTCTCAACTGCACATGAAAGAAAATAAATTCTCTGTTCTAATCGCAAGATAAAATATGTGAGACATTTATGATAGCACCAGAATCTTTTAAAATTATATCAAAGTTAAATTATATTTAAATAAAATAGAATTTTAAAATTATATCAAATTTAAATAAAATTATATAAAATTTAAATAATCTCTAAGTAGCATAAGAACTAAAAACAATATCTGAAACCAAAGGAAAGAACCAAAGACTAGGCAGTACCTCTTTATTACACTATGTAAAACTCCAAAACCTAATATATAGGATGCTCTCCATTCTCTGTTTTATGCTTTTTCCTAGTTTCTTGATTTTCCACAAGGATCATATATTATGTCTACAATCAGGAAAAACATGAAGTTTTTCAAAATTATGCATAGAAAACAAAGAAAATGTTATATGTAAGTATACTGGAGGGTAAGTTGCTCTTTACTTCTCCTTATTTTCTGAAGCTTTTAGAGTGAGAAGGTAATAATTTACAAGAAAAAAACTTAAAAAAAAGATGTTTGCATTATTAAAATATCAAAGGACTAAAGTATCTATTAAAGGTTATAAATATATAAAAAATATAATCAAGAAGACAGATTTCAGCAAGCTACCTTTCATGGTCAAACAACTTATACCTCACATACCAGTGCTTCCCAGATTTGAGGAGGCATAAGAACCACCTGGAGGTGATGCTAATCTGCCAGTCAATGAACCTCATCCCCAGGATGGATACAATGGGAAGTAGTAGAGCTTCGGGAAGCCTGCCATGCTCTTTCCAAAGTGGACAGAAGAGAAATGAACTCCAAATTCCACCCTTTCTCAAAATTATAAAGCAGGGGCACAGATTTCTCTCTCTCCAGTCAGCCCTTGCTGATTAAATACTTAGTCATGGCCTTAAAAGGGGGCCAATGAAATTAAGATCATCATGATTCCAGAATCTAATGAGCTTGTTAGAGCATCTGATGGAGCCAGCCTTTGATTCCAACTTGGCAGACTGCCTCTGGACTCCCCAGAATTCTCCATGTCAAGTCTCTTGGTGGAGCTTCCAAACACCACACTGTCTACTACTTAATGATTTGTCACAGGCCTAAGAATAGGACGGAGAACACCAATTCTGAATCTCTCTCTCCTAAGGAGACCAAAAAAAAAGAAAAAGAAAAAAAGGCAAACATGTGCTCCATGAGCCAATCAAGTGCTTACCAGGCGCTCTGGATCCTGGAGCTGCTGGGAAGGAGGGGGAACTTGTAAAGAGTCAGAATAGTTCCTGCCTTTTTGCTCTTGTCCGCATGCTTCCCAGCCTCCTCTGGGGTCCATCATGAGCTACGGATCAAAACCACACTGAGAAACTCAAAAGCCTCAGCAGGAGATTGAAAGGCCCAAGAAACTACTAATGCCGCCCCCCTCCAGACTCCCCAGCCAATATCCTCCACTTGGCTAGCTCATCAAGATGCTAGAGGGTGACTACTGTTTCCTTTCACCCTAAGGAGTAAGGTGCCTGCCTGAGAGGCCTCCCAGTTGTGCGCAGTGAGAACCTCAGAAAGAAACTAACTTAATTAACCATTCAGAAGAGCACAGAGAATTCCCAGCAGCCTCCAGGTCCCCAAACACCAGACTTTCCATTTATGCTGCCATTTCCTGTCTGCAGTGAACTAATTACACGCAGTGGGAATTCCAGAGCTGCCGGTTCTAATGTTTATCTGCTGCTAACTTGTTGTGTGACCTCAAAGACATTTCTCTAGTGCCTCTATTTCCTCTGCTATAAAAGCAAGATAAGGGAATGACATGCTTGACAGAGAGCCCTAATATAACACTACAGTCATCACTACCCTAGAAATGCTCACAGGGATGGTAATTAATGTGTTCACTTTACTACAGCCTTTAAAGATAACTGATGACGTTGTGAAAAGCATGAGGCCTCAAATGATACTTCCTCTTTCACTAAAACAGGTTTCAGTGGCAAAAACTCCCTAAAAATTGTAGATAAAAACAGTATCAGATGTGCTTCTTCGTATAATATAAGGGGATGTATTTTTCCATAACCATCGTTCTAACAGCAGACCAGGGCGCATAAGTAGAAGAGACGATAAAAAAAATAAAATAAATTTCAACTAGATTTCTGTAACCTTTACATCTAGCACTGAAAACTTATTTAAGGAACATTGAGTTGTTCTTCCTGACCAATGACACACTTTGTGATTTAGAAGACTAGCTGGTAACACAGTCTGGGCATGTGAGAAAAGTTAGTTAGAAAGCATTCTGTGCACAAAGCAATCAGTATCATCTGATTTTTGTAAATCTATGTGAGCACAGAAACTAGTCAATAAATGAGAGCGATTACACTTTACATCTATCAATTTTAGGACACCAATTCATTTCTTATACATATGAATGAGCTGTAAAGTTATAACACATGTTAATCATTTATGTGTCACAAATTTAATGCAAATTTTCCCAGTGTGTTGTCTCATTTGTATAGAAGTTTTAAATTTTAATATTTTCAAATCTGTTCACTTTTTCTTCACTGGTTGCTTCTTTTGCTTTGAAGTCATGAAAATTGTCATTCTTATGCAGAACTAATAAATATTAAATTTTCTGCTAGTGTTTCTATCATTTGATTTGCAATATTCAACTCTCCGGAGTTTATATTTGGGTTATGGTATATTTGGTGGGGGCCCAAATTTATATATTTTTATGTCCAAAACATTTATTTAATAATCTATTAAATAATCCTTCCTCATTGCCCTATTTTGAAAACTTAGCACATTTGACTTAGGAAATTATTTCAATTTACTTTTTAAAGTACAAGAATCTCAAAGTAAGAATTCAAATATACATAATAGTTCTATAAGAAATCTCAGTAAGAGATTATGAACAAATCAAGTCTTTATCAAGCCATTTCATCTTCAGTGGGGGATCATTCAGTTAAGCCATAATTCTCTCTAAAATCTGTTATTCCCATTCAGTACAAGACTTTGAGAATGTAATTGTGGAGTATATAAGTATACAGTAGCTGAGTCACCAACTGTTTGAGTTCTCTGTTTATTTTATGGGGAGGGGCTATTTCTTGGGTGGCAATGTTATTCTAACCCTGACACACCTGGAAATAACACCCCTTGCCCTGAGAAAAATAAAAGAAGCTCAAGAATTATTTAACTGGTCAAGATTTAGAACCATGATTATGGTTCTTATGCACAGTGGACACTCAGGAAAGGCTGCCAATGGATCAACTATCTTAGCATCTCAGCCATAAGTGATGCTTGAAGAAAAAAAGAAAAATAACATTTATCACTGAATGCTTTCATTTGAATTCATCTCCCTTACACCGTAATATGGACAGATTTTTGCCATCAGTTCACACCCTGAAGCACAAGACATGATGATCTTTCTTGTCAACTGTATAGCTAGGACTCATCATCATTCAGTCCTCTTTTCTGATTCAACAAAATAGAACTGCACCATTAGATTTTTAGCATGTCTATTCTTGTAACTATTTTGAATTGTCTCTTAGGAACAGCCACTGTAAGAAAAGAAAAGAAAAAAAAAAAGCATGTAACTTCTAAAGTATATACATGGCTTGGTTTTAGAATCTGCTCTTTTCTGGTTTCATTTCCCTGGGCTTTCTCAAGTAGGGAAGGAATGGCTGAGAGGTTTCTCCGGATGAAGGCACCGGATGGCAGTGCTCAGCCTCATATTCTCTGCTTTTAATCTCCTCCACAAAAAACGGGCTAGAGAGAGCACCGTCATCATCGCCATCATGGGTACAATTACTGAGCATCTGATGTTCACCAAGCCCACTATTAAATATGTCACTTGTTATATCTGGTGGTGTTTTTCTTACAAAAAAAAAAAATTTGAGGATGCATTTCCTCCACATCTCTGAAAAAAAATTGCTCAATATTATGCTTAACTATTAAGTGTACTTTTAGAGCTCTTGCTTAATTTTTTAATCTAATAAATGAACAGTATATTAAGAAATGTGATATTTCACTTCACAATATAGTCTTGCACATAAAAGAGGAAAGTCCAACTATAAGACTGTCCTTCCTGCTTCTCTCTTTTCTATAGGAGAAGAAAGGATACTTTTGTCATGCAGCATAAGGAGGGCAAGGAAGAGGAAAGATTATTTTACAAGCTAGCAAAGCAATCACATTCAGTTCCTCCCATCACTGTCCCCATCCTCCTCCCAAGCCCTGAGGAGGCTGCAGAAAGAGGCAGAGTTACCTGCTAACCCATCCTGTCTGGGCTGCCTCTCCCTGCCTCCCTCCCAGCACTTGGCCAGGGCTGGACCTGGAGAGCCAGGCACGCCTCCCAGGACATTCCCAGGGAGAGGAGAGCAAATGACAGGGAGCCCAGAAAAAGAAGCAATTCCTCAACTGTACAGAGAGAAACGCATCTAAAAACACATAAAAAGGACTGGAAAAGGTCAATTTTCATTCCAATCCCAAAGAAGGGCAATGCCAAAGAAAGCTTAAACTACTGGACAACTGCACTCATTTTGCATCTAGTAAGGTTATGCTCAAAATCCTTCAAGCTAGGCTTCAGCAGTACATGAACCAAGAACTTCTGATGTAAAAGCTGGGTTTAGAAAAGGCAGAGGAACCAGAGATCAAATTGCCAACATTCACTGGATCATAGAGAAAGCAAGTTAATTCCAGAAAAATATCTGCTTCATTGACTATGCTAAAGCCTTTGACTGTTGGATCAGAATAAACTGTGGAAAATTATTAAAGAGATGGGAATACCAGACCACCTTACCTGTCTCCTGTAAAACCTGAATGCAGGTCAAGAAGCAACAGTTAGAACCTTACATGGAACAACTGATTGGTTCAAAACTGGGAAAGGAACACACCAAGGCTGTATATTGTTACCCTGTCTAACTTATATGCAGAATACATCATGTGAAATCTGGGCTAGATGAATCACAAGCTGGAATCAAGATTGCTGGGAGAAAAATCAACAATCTCAGATATGCAGATGATACCACTCTAATGGTAGAAAGCAGAGAGGAACTAAAGAGCTTCTTGATGAGGGTGAAAGAGGAAACTGAAAAAGCTGGCTTAAAATTCAACATTCAAAAAACCAAGAGCATGACATCCAGTCCTATCACTTCATGGCAAATAGAAGGGGGGAAAGTGGAAGCAATGACAGATTTTATTTTTTTGGCTCCAAAAATCACCATGGACAGTGAGTGAGTGCAGCCATGAAATTAAAAGATGCTTGCTTCTTGGAAGGAAAGCTATGACAAGACTAGACAGCATATTAAAAAGCAAAGACATCACTTTGCCGACAAAGGTCTATTTAGTCAAAGCTATGGTTTTTCCAGTAGTCATATATGGATGTGAGGACTGGACAATAGAAAAGGCTGAGCACTAAAGAATTGATGCTTTCAAACCGTGGTGCTGGAGAAGACTCTTGAGTGTCCCTGGACTACAAAGAGATCAAACCAGTCAATTCTAAAGGAAATGAACCCAGAATATTCATTGGAAGGACTGATGCTGAGGCCCCAGTACTTTAGCTACTTGATGCCAAGAGCTGATCATTGGAGAAGACCCTGATGCTGGGAAAGATTGAGGGTAGAAGAAGTGGTTGGTAGAGGATAAGGTGATTGGATGACATCACCAACTCAATGGACATGAATTTGAACAAACTCTGGGAGATAGTGATGAATAGAGGAGGTTGGTGTGCTGCAGTCCACAGGGTTGCAAAGAGTCAGACACAACTTAGCGATGGAACAACAACAACAAAGGGAAGACATTTTAACCTTGGGTCTAAACAGTAAGTCTTCTGGTGGAGTTCACCTCTGCTCACAAGGTCACGGTCATCACAGCCTGGTGAGTCTGAGAGAGGCTGCCCAGTGCTCCTGCAGTGGGACATCCCCTCCTCTCCCATCCTCCCAGAAAGGGTCATTACAGGCCTCTGCTCATCCCCACTTTGAAGATTCAAACTCATGCCAGTCTATGTTCCCTGAAATGTGCAGTCTTCCCCTAAACTCTGAGAAGCAGGAGAAAGCAGGCATTTGCAAAGGCTGAAGGTCAGTGCTGGGACAAGCACATGAAGGACACTAATTGAAGCCAGGCCCCAGAGTCACCCTGCCTGGAAACTCCCCTCTAGAAGCTGTATTAGGAGGAAATGCCAGCACCGCCCACGGCTCCTTGCTGTTGGCCCCAAAGCATCCCTGTTCCCTGTGTGTACATCCTTTCCCAAGAGATTCTGCAGCTCCTCCCTTCAACAAAAATCAGAATCTCCCACCCCTTGACCTTGGGCTTGCTGTCCTGGCCTTGCATTGACTGCAGGGAGCCCAGGCTTTAAGAAATCTTTCAGGATTTCTCTTGCCCCTTCCAGCTCTGGCACAGCCTTGCTGAAGCTGCCCCAGGATGGCTGCTACCTTCAGGCTGGACCCCACATGGAGCAGATGTGAACCAACTTTCAGGCCCAGCCAGGGCCAAAGCTTGAAGTTCAGTTGCTCAGTGAAGTCCAAAGTGGAGCAGTAAAGCTCCATAGCCAACCTTCCACTGCAGAAGTGATTATAAACCATTGTTTTAAGCTGCTGCATTTCAGAGTATTTGTTATCCAGTATTATTATTCCAACAGCTAACTGACACACAGTCTAAGAGGCTGCTCATAGTAAATACAATATGCTGCTTGCCTAAAATATGATGACTACATCTTAGTAAGTGCATGCTATGGGCCCATTTTTGTAAGAGATTCAGGTGAATGTATTTTGCTCTCTCTTTCTTTGCATTTTTCACACGAGAAATCTTTCTTATCTTTCTTTGCTATTCTTTGGAACTCTGCATTCAGATAGGTATATCTTTCCTTTTCTCCTTAGCATTTTGCTTCTCTTCTTTTCTCAGCTATCTGTAAGGCCTCCTCAGACAACCATTTTTCCTTCTTGTATTTCTTTTTCTTGGGGATGGTTTTGATCATTGCCTCCTGTAAATGTTATGAACCTCCCTCCATAGTTCTTCAGGGACTGTCTGCCAGATCTAGCCCCTTGAATCTATTTGTCACCCCCACTGTATAATCAGAAGGGATTTGATTTAGGTCATACCTGAATGGCCTAGTGATTTTCCCTACTTTCTTCAATTTGAGCCTGAATTTTGCAATAAGGAGCTCAGGATCTGAGCCACAGTCAGCTCCAGGTCTTGCTTTTGCTGACTGAATAGATATTCATCTTTAGCTTCAAAGAATATAATCCATCCGATTATGGTATTGACCATCTGGTAATGTTCATGTGTAGAGTTGTCTCTTGTGTTGTTTGCTATGAAAGTGCATTTTCTTGGCAAAACGTTTTAGCTTTTGCCCTGCTTCATTTTGTACTCTGAGGCCAAACTTGCCTATTACTCCAGGTATCTCCTGACTTCCTACCTTTTGCATTCCAGTCCTCTATGATGAAGAGGATATCTTTCTTTGGTATTAGTTCTAGAAGGTCTGTACGTCTTCATAAAGTTCAACTTCATCTTCCTTGGCATTAGTGGCTGGGGACTTAGATTACTGTGATATAGAAAGGCTTGCATTGGGAACGAACTGAGATCATTCTGCTGTTTTTGAGATTGCACACAAGTACTGCATTTCAGACTTTTGTTGACTATGAGGGCTACTCAATTTCTTTTAAGGGATTCTTACCCACAGTAATATATGTAATGGTCATCTGAATTAAATTTGCCCACTCTAGTCCATTTTAGTTCACTGATACCTAAAATGTCGATGTTCACTCTTTCCAACTGCTGTTTGACCACTTCCAGTTTACCTTGATTCATGGACCTAGTATCTCAGGATCCTATGCAATATTGTTTTTTACAGCATTGGACTTAACTTTCACCACCAGACACATCCACAGCGGGGTGCTGTTTCTGCTTTGGCTCAGTCTCTTCGTTCTTTCTGGAGCTATTTCTCTGCTCCTCTCCAGCAGTGTATTGGACACCTACCAACCTGGGGAGCACATCTTTCAGTGTACTAACTTCTTGCCTTTTCATACGTGAACAGTCCAAAGAAATAGAGGAAAACAATGGAATGGGAAAAGCTAGAGATCCCTTCAAGAAAGTTAGAGATACCAAGGGAATATTTCATGCAAAGATAGGCACAATAAAGGACAGACATGGTATGGACCTGACAGAAGCAGAAGATATCAAGAAGAGGTGGCAAGAATACACAGGAGAACTGTACAAAAAAGGTCTAATGACCCAGAAAACCATGATGTTGTGGGCCTCACACCTAGAGCTAGACTTCCTCAAGTGTGAAGTCAAATGGGCCTTAAGAAGCATCATGAGGAACAAAGCCAGTGGAGGTGATGGAATTCCAGCAAAGCTATTTCAAATTCTAACAGATGATGCTGTGAAAGTGTTGCACTCAATATGCCAGCAAATTTGGAAAACTCAGCAGTGGCCACAGGACTGCAAAAGGTCAGTTTTCACTCCAATCCCAAAGAAAGGCAATGCCAAACCGAGAACTTCCAGATGTACAAGCTGGATTTAGAAAAGGCAAAGGACCCAGAGATCAAATTGCCATGTAACTTTCTTACTGTTGCTTCTTGACCTGCATACAGGTTTCTCAGGAGACAGGTAAGGTGGTCTGGTATGTCCTATCTATCTCTTTAAGAATATTCCACAGCTTGTACATGTAGAAGTTCTTGGTTCATGTACTGCTGAAGCCTAGCTTGAAGGATTTTGAGCATTATCTTGCTAGCATGTGAAATGAGTGCAATCGTGTGGTAGTTTGAACTTTCTTTGGCATTCCAATTCTGGGTTCCTACACTTGACCACTCCCATCAAGTCCATTGCCCCTCCCTGGAATGATCCGCTTCCTTTCTGGAGCATCCCCCTGGGGTACTTCCCGCAGGAACCCTTCCTGCCCCAACCAGGAGCATGTGAATGTCCATCCTGAGTGTCCCCAACTCCTAGGACCTTCTTGAACATGCAGTGACCACTGCAGACTGTCACCACTCAGCTCCTGCCCAAACCTGGACACGTGCTCCTTGAAGGAAATGCCTGGGTTCATTCATTTCTGACAGCCCCGTGCTCAGCAAGGTGCTTAGTCTCATCAGGGTACTCAAGGAGAGTCCGCTAAGTTACAAAGCACGTGAAGGGAACAACACAATGGAGAAATGGATACGGAGATGTGAGGCCCACATTTTCATTTTTAAACAGGAAGTCTTCATTCCTCAGAAACATTAATTAAACTGCTTAACACTCCCTGGGTCTCCAGTTATACATTCCTCAATTAAAATAGGTCTATCATGATGCTTTCCTCTGCCAAACCTTCCTCATGGGCTTCTTTTCTCACCAGGACAGCTTGGGATAAGTAACAAAAGGCATGATATTTGCTTGAAACAGCAGGGGAATTGAAGGCCTATTCCCTAAACATTCAGTTCTGGCAACACAAGAGCACATATACTATGATTCCAAAAGAGATGGAGGAAAGTTCGTTGCAGAGGGAGGCATGTAATGCATAAGAGAAAGGAGAAGGGTCCCAAGATAGGGACCAGATAACTGATGACTTAACAAGGGAGGAAAAACTTAGCTAACACCAATGAGCAAGTGACTCTTGCGAGAGGCCCATTGCTCAGAACCCCAACTTGCAGTTGACAGGTGGATGTCATTGCCTTAACCTCAGAGATACCAGTAAAGGTCAGAACTCAGCACCCGGACAGCACCTGTGGAAAGCTAACAAAGGTCAAGGGGTACAGGCTGCAGCTGCCCTCAACACCACATGACCACATACAGGATTCAGGCCTCAAGCTTGGAGAAAAGGGGGAACTACATCCAGTGAGACTGAACTGGTCTGTCCACAAGTCAGAGGCTGAAATTCCACAAACACAAACTCCTCTCCTCACTGCAGCTTCACGTTCACTAATGAGCTGTGTTTCTGTTGCCGAGGATACACGTCCCTGGTGTTTCCTGGCAAAGACGGGGGAGGCCGGGATAATGGATGTTCCTGACCCCTGTCACATTCAGCAGGGGCAGGGTGTCACAGAGACAGCTGGAATGTAAGAACAAGATCCTCGAGATCAGACCACTGAATAATTTTCACTTTCCAGTCACGGCTTTGTTCAAACAACAGCTTGCAGAAGTACAACTACAAGAGGAAGCTGAGGCTGCTCTCTTTGGCAGACAGAGGCCAGGGACCCCAATGCTGGTATGTGGACAGCCTCTGAGGGGCTGGTAAATGGGGGCTTGGAGATCTGGTTTGGGAATCTGGGAATCACCTACTTAGGCCAACCCTGCATGTTGCAATATGGAAACCACAGCTCTGAGAATAAGGCGACTTATTCAGGGTCACAGAATGGAAGCTGGAAGGACCAAGCTCAGGACTCCAATTCCTGACTCCCAACCAAACACTCTCGTCCACACGGTGCCACCCCTTTTCTAGGAACGGCTCTCCATGCCTTCCCCGGAGCAAGTTCCAGGCCACTCATGAGCTTAGGTGGAGGTAAAGAGAATTTAGTGACAATCTGCCTTACTGATGCCTTTGTCACACACGAGAGGCAAAGCTCTGCTTTCCACCAACCTATCTCCTCCACTCCCCACCACAACTGCCCCCAACATGAGCAAATCAACAGAGCCTTTCAATGGCTTGGAATTTCCTAGGCTCCCCTGTCCCATCCATTTCTCTCTATATAACATTTCTCACAGCACTGAATCAAATGACTGCCTGCAGTGCTGTGATTCTTTACTGGATTTGTCCCTACACAGTATATGTGCTTGGTTTTAAAATGCTGTTTGCTCCACTTTTAAATTTCATTTTATAAGCCTGCAAGGAGAGATGCCAACATTTAATTGTAGGGACTAGAGGGGACTTTACAAACCGCTTACAAGGCACAAATAGAGTACTTATTTTCCTATTTCCTTTTTGATTGAATTGGCTGCTGTATCATACGCAGTAACAGTGTGAACCAGAAAGCACTGCTGCATCCTTATCTCACCCTCACATAATCAAAGTAGAAAATGCATTGTAGTAAAAAGAAAAAAGGAAACTAGAACTTCATATTTGTTTGAAACAATTAAACTTGAAAGGTTTGTAGGGACGAGTTATTTCCTTTCGGCCTAAGACCAAAAGGTTCACATTCCATTTTACCAGTGGAATGATAAAAAAAGTAACACAATGAGAGAAGAATCAAGTAACAAAATTAGAAATGAAAAAGGAGAGGTTAGAACAGACAATGCAGAAATACAAAGGATTATATGAGACTATTATGAACAACTATATGGCAATAAAATGGATAACCTGGAAGAAATGGACAGATTCTTAGAAAAGTTCAATCTTCCAAGACTGAACCAGGAAGAAATAGAAATTATGAACAACCCAATTACAAGCACTGAAATTGAAGCTGTGATCAAAAATCTCCCCAAAAACAAAAGCCCAGGACCAGATGGCTTCACAGGAGAATTCTATCAAACATTTAGAGAAGAGCTAATGCCTATCCTTCTAAAACTCTTTCAAAAAATTGCAGAGGAACGAACACTTCCAAACTCATTCTACAAGGTTACCGTCACCCTGATACTAAGACAAAGACAACACAAAAAGAGAAAACTACAGGCCAATATCACTGATGAACATAGATGCAAAAATCCTCAAAAAAATTTTAGCAAACAGAATTCAGCAACACATCAAAAAGCTCATACACTATGATCAAGTGGGTTTATTCCAGGAATGCAAGGATTCTTCAATATACACAAATCAATCAATGTGATATACCATATTAACAAATTGAAAGATAAAAACCATATGATCATCTCAATAGATGCAGAAAAAGCCTTTGACAAAATTCAGAACCCATTTATGATTAAAACTCTTCAAAAAATGGGCATAGGAGGAACCTACCTCAACATGGTAAAGGCCATATATGATAAGCCCATAGCAAACATTATTCCCACTGGTGAGAAACTGAAAGCATTCCCCCTAAGAAGAGGAACAAGACAAGGGTGTCCTCTTCCACCACTATTATTCCATAGTTCTGGAAGCCCTAGCTACAGCAATCAGAGAAGAAAAATAAATAAAAGAATCCAGATCATAAAAGAAGAAGTAAAGCTCTCACTGTTTGCAGATGACATGATACTGTACACAGAAAACCCTAAAGATAGTATCAGAAAATTACTAGAGCTAATCAGTGAATTTAGCAAAGTTGCAGGATACAAAATCAATACACAGAAATCACTTGCATTTCTATATACTAACAATGAAAAATCAGAAAGAGAAATTAAGGAATCAATCCCATTCACCACTGCAACAAAAAGAATTAAATATCTAGAAATAAACTTACCTATGGAGACAAAAGAACTGTACACAGAAACTTATAAGACACTAATGAAAGAAATCTAAGAGGACATAAACAGATGGAGAGATACTCCATGTTCCTGGGTAGGAAGAATCAGTATTGTGAAAATGAATATACTACCAAATGCAACCTACAGATTCAATGCAATCCCTATCAAATTATCAATGGCATTTTTCACAGAACTAGAACAAAAAGTTTCACAATTTGTATGGAAACACAAAAGCCCCCAAATAGCCAAAGCAGTCTTGAGAAAGAAGAATGGGACTGGAGGAATCAACCTTCCTGACTTCAGATTATACCACAAAGCTACAGTCATCAAGACAGTATGGTACTGGCACAAAAACAGACCAATGGAACAAGATAGAAAGCCCAGAAATAAACCCATGCATCTATGGGTACCTTATTTTTGACAAAGGAGGCAAGAATAGACAATGTGGCAAAGACAGCCTCTTCAATAAATGATGCTGGGAAATCTTGACAGCTACATATAAAAGAATGAAATTAGAATACTTCCTAACACAATACACAAAGATAAACTCAAAATGGATTAAAGATCTAAATGTAAGACCAGAAAAACTCTTAGAGGAAACTCTTAGAAGAAAACATAGGCAGAACACTCAATGACATAAATCAAAGCAAGATCCTCTATGACCCACCTCCTAGAATAACAGAAATAAAAACAAAGTAAACAAGTGGGACCTGATTAAACTTAAAAGCTTTTGCATAGCAAAGGAAACTATAAGCAAGGTGAGAAGACAACCCTCAGAATGGGAGAAAATAATAGCAAATGAAACAACTGACAAAATGTTAATTTCCAAAATAAACAAGCAGCTCATACAACTCATTACCAGGAAAACAAACAACTCAACGAAAAAGTGGGAAAAAGACCTAAACAGACATTTCTCCAAAGAAGACATATAGATGGCTAACAAACACATGAAAAGATGCTCAACATTGCTCATTAGAGAAATGTAAATCAAAACCACAACGAGATATCACCTCACACTCATTAGAATGGCCATCATCAAAAAGTCTACAAACAATAATTGCTGGAGAGGGTGTGGAGAAAGGGGAACACTCTTGCACTGTTGGTGGGAATGTAAATTGATACAGCCACTATGGAAGACGGTATGGAGATTCCTTAAAAAACTAGGAATAAAAGCACTGTATGACCCAGCAATCCCACTCCTAGGCATATACCCTGAGGAAACCAGGGTCGAAAAAGACACATGTATCCCATTGTTCATTGCAGCGCTATTTACAATAGCTAGAACATGGAAGCAACCTAGATGCCCATTGACAGATGGATAAAGAAGATGTGGTACACATACACAGTGGGATATTACTCAGCCATGAAAAGAAACACATTTGAGTCAGTTCTGATGAGGTGGATGAACCTAGAACCTATTATACAGAGTGAAGTGAGTCAGAAAGAGAAAGATAAATATCGTATTCTAACGCACATATACGGAATCTAGAAAAATGGTTCTGAAGAATACATTTACAGGGCAGCAATGGAGAAAAAGACATAGAAAATAGACTTATGGACATGGGGATAGGGGAGAAGAGGGTGAAATGTATGGAAAGAGTAACGTGGAAACTTACATTACCATGTGTAAAATAGATAGTCAATGCGAATTTGCTGTATGGCTCAGGAAACTCAAACAGGGGCTCTGGATCAACCTAGAGGGGTGGGATGGGAGGGAGATGGGAGGAAGTTTCAAAAGGGAGGGGATATATGTATACCTATGGCTGATTCATGTTGAGGTTTGACAGAAAAGAACAAAATTCTGTAAAACAATTATCCTTCAATTAAAAAAATGTAAAAAAGTAACCTGATGTTATTTTAATTGTAATATTAATATATAACAAAACCAGAATAAAGGTTTCTTTTAAAAATCCAAGTAAAAATGGAAGCACATGTTCCCTACCATTTTGAACTGATGTATTTTTTAAAAGCCTCTGTAAACATTTCTAAGACTTGTGTTTATTTAATTGCTCTTGTTAGCACCACTTGCATTCTTTTCTAGAAAGGTGACTACGGTAAGCAAACAGGTATGTCTTTATATGCATCCTAGTTAATCCTCTGAATTGACAAGTTTAAAATGGCTGGAGTATGCTTTTTACAAAAAATGTTGAATGTACAATTAAACAGAACAGAAACCCTCTCACAGCCTCTGGGTCACTCAGATTTGGAGTCAGATAACGTCCCTGTCCTTGTCAATTCCACGTCATCAACACCTATCAGAAGGACAATGCTGAGTAGTCTTCAAGGGCAAAGTGAAGCAGGAATCCTAGACAAGTCACCCTGAAGATGAACATGGGGGCTGGTGTTATATTACCCCAACCAGACACAACAGATGGAGCCAGGAAGTGGACTGAACATCGATTGCCTTTCTATGGAAACTGCTTTGCATGTGTATGTCTGTGTGTGTTGTCTGTGTGTGTGTGTGATAAAACATTGAGAGAAAGATGAGAAGAACAGTTGCTAATAAGAGACAACGGAATTGTTGAATAAGGTGAGAGGTTCCTCCTATTGAAAAATGTGAGGTCAGATAAAAGGACTTACAAGCCTCTAGTTAGAAAATTCTTTGATTTCTATGGGGTAGAAGTGAATGTTCTAGCAGCAAACTGAGATCCAAAAACTCTAATTGTGAGCCCACCTCTTCTGACAGGTTTCCCTTTGATGGGAACCACTTGCTAGAATACCAAACTTCCTGTTTCCTGTCTGTCTTCCCCAAAAGACTTCTCCACAGGCACCCTTAGGGCACGGCCTGTGTTTAATTCATCTCTGAGATCCTACATGGTACCTGAAGTATACAGTGGGAAATAAAAAATGTAGAAATATAGGGTGAAAATTTTAATTTAGTAGGGACAATTTAAATTTTATTTTAAAATAACAAACACATACATACTAGATGTTAATTAAACTTCTTGACACCTGGATGTTACATGAATAGATTCCTCAATTAAAATGTTTCTTTTCTAGTAACTACTATGCCAAGCCTCCCAATGCATAGGACAAATGGAATTTTTATTGTGTGATATTTTTTAAATTTTTTATTATTCCTTCTTCCCTTGGAGGAACCAAGCAGCAACTCCACCTCATCACTCAGATTCTTAGAGTATAAAAACAGTCATCAAATAATAGCATAACTAATACTGGCCATCTCGCTAACCAGGAACATTAGACAGGAACAAGACATAGAATCACTTCCAGCCAAGGTAATTAGGCAAGAAAAACAAAGGAATCTATGTTGGAAAGAAATTAAACTATTGTCATTTTAGATGATTTTGTATATCAAAGATTCTAAAGAACAAACTAAAAAACATTAGAACCAATCAATGAGAAAAACTTCAAGATTTCAGGATACACAATCAAAACACAAGAATCAATTGCATTTCTATGTACTATCAATAGAAAATCCAAAAATAAATTTGGGACAGTTTCATTTACACTGCAGCAAGAGGAATAAGAGGCTCAGTAATAAATTTAACAAAAGAAGTGCAGTATTTGAACACTGAAAATTAATAATGTCATTGAAATAAATTAAAGAGGACCTAAATAACTGGAATAACATTCTTTGTTCATGACTGGAAGACAATACTATTGAAATGAATTAATCCTCAAATTGATCTCCAGATTCAATGTAATCCCTATCAAAATCCATACTGGATTTATTACAAAAATTAACAAACTAATCCTAAAATTTGTATGGCAATATAAGGGAACTAAAATAACCAAAAAAAAAAAAAAAAAACCACAAAGAAGATTTATACTTTCAGAATTCAAAATTACTACAAAAACATTCAAGATTGTGTGGTAGTGGCATAAGGACAGATATATAAATCAATAGACTAGAATTCAGAGCACAAAAGTAATTGTATATGTTTATAGTCAACTGCTTTTTGACAGGGTGCTATGACAATTAATGAGGGAAAGGATACTCTTGTCAACAAATAGTGCTGGGACTGTAACATGCAAAAGAATAAATTTGGATCCCTAAATCACATCTTACACAAAAATTAACTCAAAATAGATCAAATATCTAAATATAAGAGTTACAATTATAAAACCTTTGAAGTAAACCTCTGTGACTTTGGATTAGTCACTGATTTCTTAGATATGACAAGAAAAGCACAACTGAACAAAAAAAATATAGATACATAACAGGATGTTATCAAAATGAAAACTTTGGTGTTTCAAAGTATATTAGCAAGGAAATGAAAAGATAACCTATAGAATGTGAAAAAGTATTGGTAAATCATGTATCTGATAGGGTATATCCAGAATATATAAAGAACACTTACAACTTTAAAATAAAAAGACAAATAACCCAAATAATAAATTGGCAAAGTATTTTAATAAACATTTCTCCAAAAATGATATTAAATGGCCAATAAGCACATGAAAGATACTGGACATCATTAATAGAAAAATGCAAATTGAAACCCTGAAGAGATATTACTTCATACCTTAAGATGCCTATAAGCAAAAAGATGGAAAACAAAACATGTTATGAAGGAAGTGAAGAAATTGGAACATTCACACATTGCTGGTGGGAACGGAAAATGGCACAGCTGCTTTGGATACAGTTTGGCAGTTCCTCAAAGAGTCAAATACAGACTTTCCTCATGATCCAGCAATTCTACTCCTAGGTATATATCCAACAGACATGAAAACACAAGGTTTACATAGAAATTTTACATGGATGTTCACAGAAGCGTTATTCATAATAGTCAAAAAATGAAAACAAATCTCCGTCAAGATGAATGGATACAGAGAATATGGTATATCCATGAAACAGAATATTTTTCGGCCATGAAAATGAATGAAGTACTGGTCTATGAACCTTAAATCTTGAAAACATTATGTTAAGAAAGCTAGACACAAAAGGCTGTATATTGAATAATTCCATTAATATGAAATGTCCAGAATATGCAAATCCATAAGGTAGAGAGCAGAGCAGATATTTCCAGGGGTTAAGAAGGAGGGAAAAATGAAAGTGTTAGTTGGTCAGTGGTTTCCGACTCTGTGTGACCCCATGGAATGTAGCCTGGCAGGCTCCTCTGTCCATGGGATTCTCCAGGCAAGAATACTGGAGTGGGTTGCCATGCCCTCCTCCAGAGGATCTTCCCCACCCAGGAATCAAACCTGGGTTTCCCAAACTGCAGGCATTCTATACTATCTGAGCCACCAAGGAAGCTCAGAGGAGGGAATGGGGAGTGATTATTTATGCTGTGAGATGTCTTCATGGAGTCATGAAAACATTCTGGAATTAGGTAGTGATGATAGCTGCACAACTCCGTGAATATACCAGAAACCACTGAATTGTATACTTTAAAAGGGTGAACTTTATGGCACATGTATTCATCTCAATATAAAATTACAGTAATAATGGTGAGATACTTTCACATACTGCTGATAAGACTGTTCACTAGTAGAACTTCTCACAAGAGAGGTCTGGAAAAGGTTATCAAATTTTATCTAACCAATCAAATTATAAGAATTTATCCTCTGTAAATAATGCCACAAGTTTAGCTCTAAAGATTATCTGCAATGCTATTTATAATGCTAAATTATTGGAAATACCCCTAAGGCCCAACAGAGATTTTGTTAAACCAATTGTGGTACATCCATTCTGTTTAATACAAGTCACCTATTAAAATTGTTTCTGATATGTTTTTAACCAGGAAAAGGATACAAAATACAGTATGAAGTATGATCCTATCTTTGCTTTTTTAAACTATACATGTATATATTCATGTCTCTGTATTATAGAAATAATAGAAACAAGGCAGCCTAAACTATAGCCACTAGTGTATGTGCATATTTAAATTTAAATTCATAAAGATTAACAAAAATTAAGAATTCAGATCTTCGCTAGATCTTCGCTTACACTGACCACATCAGGTGCTCAGTAAGCACATGAAGACAGTGGCTACTGTGCCGAGCAGCACAGAACATTTCCGTCCCTGCAGAAACTTTCACTGAAATGAGCTGTTACAGAAGAACACACACCAAGAGGACTTACAGGTGCTTTTGATTTTCTTTATGTTTATTTTCTACTTTTGTTGTAATAAATATAAATGTTTATGATAAAAGAACATTATTTTCATTTTTTAAAGATTCAAAGTAAACTGAAAGAGGGAGAAGGGATCTGGAGAAACCCTCATGGGGAGCAGGCGTCGCCCACCACAAATGGAGCAAGTCCCTCTGATCTGGGCAGCAAAGGGCGGATCCTCCCCCTGCTGAGACAACACCTCTGGACCACAGGGCGGGGCAGCTTGGCAGATGGATGTGGTGTGATGGATGGGTTACCAGAGTGATGAGAATTCTGTTTCTGCTCATTTCGTCCAGATTTAAAGTTGCTTTCTGGGGAAGAGGATGTGCAACCTCCTCACTTGGCCACAGCCAGAATCCTGCCTCCTGACAGAGATTCTGAAAAATCATCACCTTGGAACTTGGGGAAGAGGCACTCTCAAACTTTAGACGATTAGCTCGTGCTTTCTGGACATTTAAATACATGCCAAAATATATGAATATATGTCTAAAATATGGATATTGTGGTGCTAGTGGTAAAGTATCCGTCTGCCAGCGCGGGAGACATAAGAGATGCAGGTTTGATCCCTGGGTTGGGAAGATCCCCTGGGGAACGAAATGGTAACCCACTCCAGTATTCTTGCCTGAAAAATCTCATGGATAGAGGAGCCTGGTGGGCTACAGTTCATGGGGTCACAAAGAGTTGGACATGACTGAAGTGACTTAGCATGCACAAAAAAATCACATTCCTTTAAGCAATTGTGTCACTTCTTGAAACTCTATTCTAAGGATATAATCGTGGATATGCTCAGAGATTTAGCTATAGGAATGTACATGACAGAGTTGTTTATAAGAGCAGAAGGCTAAATTCAAGCTAAAAGTACAAGATGTGGCCTCACAGTGGAATATTATACCAGCTGTTAAAAATAATGCCACGCAGAAATAGTTAAAGACAAGAAAAATGTTTGTAAAGGTTAAGCTTTTTTAAAAGAAAATTTAATATACTGTGAGACATTTCATTTTTAAACAAAAAAAATATATTTACACACATATGCCTAGAAGAAATGAAATTATTAAAACAGTGTCAACCACTATGCAGTGGGAAAACATCTGATGCGGGAGGTAATCTGTTATTTTCCAAATTTTCTACAAATTTGGAATGTATCACTGCGGTAAAAAAAAAAATAAATGTTACTATTTTAAAAACAATAACTTGTCTGATTTAAGACAAGAAATCTTTGTGTTTAGAATTTGAAATAAAATCATCAATATAGTTGAGGGGTTTTACATTTAGCTCTGGGCTTCCTGGCTGCCAAGGGGCAAAAGGAAATAAAGACTTATATAGATTTCTACTGCTTGATTGATCAGTTCTTCTTAGGAGATAAACTACCATCTTGGCACTGGATTCTAGGAGAAATGTATGATGTATTAACACATCATAATACCTAGCCTATAGTGCAAGATGGCAGGGGATTACTCACAGTGCTCATCTTTGTTCTAACTACTTCTGTAGTTGCTTAAGAACTGTGGTCCTCATCTTTCACTAAGGAACAAATACCACCAGTCAGTGCCTTAAAAAAAAAAAATCATAATATACTTCTATTTCTATTCTCCTACCATGGCAGAACAGTTCCAAAATGAATGCTTTAATAAGACAATAATGATGCAATATCCAGCTTTTATGCAATATTTTGATAGTGTCACTTTCACAAGAATACTAAAAAGAGTGTCTCATAGACGCAGTGGATCACAAAATGTGGTAGACGCGCCATACTTTAAGAATGTATGTTTCTTAATAAAACATTTAAGAGCCCTCTGAGGACAGAAAGTAGAAAAAATTAGGTCAGTGGCCATGGATGCTTGCTCCAAAAGCTGATGGAAGCCACAGAGAGGCAGAGCTGAACTAACAGCCCTAAGGCGGCCCCTGGCAAGCTGAACCCTCACCACGACAAGAAGCCCCTCCCCGCTATATCTGTCAGCGTCGGTGTCCCTGAGGATTCAGACACTGGGGACGGCAGTCAGGGGAGTTTAGCCTGTTACCTTCTGTTGATGTCTATCCTTCCTACAAAAACAGTGTAAATTAGATTTCCCTCTGTATCTTACCTACAGTTTCTCTCAGATCCTACAGATCCAAGTAACTCTGAGAGACAGCAAAGATGCTGTAGAACTTCGGAGACTATTAACAGAGTGTTCCTCTCCTTGCTAATCCTCCCCATCCCCAAATACCTTCCATTCCATATGCCTGATGCTTATCTTCGAGGTTAAAATCAAGACTTTCCTGACCAGTGGTGTGACCTTTCTTTCACCTGTGACCTCCAAGAGAACATAACCCTACACAACTCACTGACACACATCCTGCATGGCATGTGCCCCTAGTCAGGCTGTAGGCTGTGATATATTGGGCATCTCACCCAAGACCTGCTATATATAGTGTCTTGTGCATGAGTACCAAGCTGACAGTTCATCTAATTCCCACTTTGTCCACTGCCCCTTGTTGGTAGCATAACTGTGAGCAAAGCAATGGTGCTAAAAGGCCAAAGTTTCTTGACTGGGAACACAGTTTTCTAAGAATAACTCAGCAAATGAAGTTTTGTGTGTTTACTATGAAAAAAAAGAAAGAAATATTTGTTTCAACATCTAAGGAGTTCAGTCTCTTGGAAATTAAAGACTCATATGTAGCTAATTAGAATAACATGTCATCAATATGAAAAAAAGTAAGAGGATACATAAAAGCTACAAAGAAAAGCCATAAACAATGCTACTCAAGAGAAGGCTTCAATTTACATCCTACTGAATTTGGGCCACGGGAGTAGAAGTGCTATCTACGAAAAAACAAGGGACCTTCTCTACTCTGAACGGATCTGCCACTTGCACGGCCCTGACCTTTGAACTAGGCCATTCATTTGCAGAGGACACCACACACTGAAGTCCACCTAGTGTGGGACACTGGCCAGGGCAGTGAGGAAGCTGAACACAGCTGAGAGAACCAGGACTGCACCAGGCACATGAAAACTCCTGGGGAGCCAGAAGAGTGGTCATGAAAGTTTTGGAAGCTTGTCTAATGCAAGATGGGCTCAGTAAGCATTTTTCATATTACAAGAAACAACCCATAGTGGGGTCATGAGGTCAATTTAAAGACAGAAGACTTGTAGTAAGTGCTGTTTCATAAAATGCTTGTCATAAGGGTGAGTGTGTGTGCGCGCGCACATGCACTGTGTCATGCAAATGGATTTCTTTCAAAACAGTTTGCAAGGCTGTGAAATAGACACATTATTATTAGAAAGACATATTTCAATTCAGTAGAAGGAAAACCCTCAAACAAGTGATACTGCCCCAAAACAGGGTTTATTATTATGAATGCAGACAGCTCCCAGCCTCTGAAAGACTCCAAACAGCACTAAAGGGATAGATTGTCAAGGAGGATATTCATGTTGATGGAAAGTTAAAGGTAAGGAATTCTCAGTGTCTGCCCCATACTATGAGACTGTCAGTCTAGACCACAGGCCCCTAACTACTATTGAAGGAACAATTACAAGGGAAACATCTCCACGAAGTCACAGGGATGAATGTATATACAGCCTGACATTTCATTTGGTCATTTATACTGAAATAGAATCTCTGTGAAAGGAAGTGTTGTAAACGATACTTAAGGCTGAGGTTCTCAACCTAGACAGACATCAGAATCACCTGCAGAACTTGTAAAAGGTACCCAATACTTGGATCTCAACATATCTCAATTAAAACACTGGGGCCCCAAATTTGTATTTTGTTTCATGTTCCCCATGTAAGAGTTGTAAACCACTGATTTATATGTAAAAAGCATAAAAAATGACGATTTCTAAAGCACAGAGGGACATGAAGATCATAAAAAGAAAGGGTTGGAAAATATCAAACCAAGGGTTTTGGATTCTGCTCTGGATGCAGAGAACTGAAAAGAGACTCACTCCCATGCTTACAAATAAAACAGAATAATTGCAAGTTCATGACTCTCTTGAGTCTATTAGACAACTGAGGTCACAGGGGAACAAACTAGCCCAAAATCTGAGGAGAACCAGGCACCTGAAGAAAGAGACAAGATATGGACACTTCTTTACCCGAGGCAGATGTGCCTGGACACACGCATCAAGTAACAACAATGGAACCCTGGTGGGGGGGTTGAAAGAGCGTGTACACACATCACTTGGAGGCATAAGGAAGACCTGAGGCTGACACTGAAACCGTGAGACAAGCCCTGCAGCAAATCAGCCCCAACTCTAAACTCAAGGTGTCACTAGACGAAGCTGAAGTCTCTGGGGCATTGAGGAGAAGTACACCCATAACAGACCTCAAATCCAGTCAACTTCCAACCAGACAGATCAACTCATCACACTAAAGGCCCAGTGGAAACACAAAGGCATTCTCATTTACAGGCATAAAAACTATCTCAGTCTCTAATGTCCGACAGAAAATGTCCATGTCTTGACAAAACATTATAGAGCAAACAAAAAGCAAGAAGAAACACTGCCAAGAGACACAGCCATTAATAGAACCAGATTCAGAATTGACACAGATGGGGAAGCTATCAGACACAGTATTTAAAATAACCAAAATTAGTGCTAAAAGACCCTAATGGGAAGAAGAGTGGACAACATGAAAGATCAAATGTATAATTTTAACACATAGAAACTATAAGAAAGAATCAAAAGGAAATGCTTGAACATTTAAGCACAGTAAAAGAAATGAAAAACAATCTCCACAGGCATACTTCAGTAGATTTGATGAATCCAAGGAAACAATCAATGAACCTGAACATAGGTCAACAGAAATTACAACTAAAACAAGAAGAATCAAAAAGAATGAAACAAAAACAAATAATCAAAATTTCAGAGGAAGAAAAAGAGTACAGGGCAGAAGAAATTATCCATTGAGAATTTTCTAAAAGTAATGACAGATACCAAACCACAGAATCAAGAAGCTCAAAAACACTACAGAGAATAAAAATCAAGCATATGCATGTATGTACACATGCACACGTGTGTGCACACACACACACACAGACACACACACACAGAGGCATATCAGAGGCTGAAAACCAAAGAGAAAAAGAGAATCGCAAAACCAGTGGGAGAAAATGAAACATTAAATACAAAAGAACAAAGATAAGAATTTCAGAAGACACTTTGTCAGAAGGTATTCAAATAAGAGAAAGAAGCAACATTTTGGAAGCACTGAAAGAAAACCGTCAACCCATAACTCTATACCTAGTGAAAATATATTTCAAAAATGAAGGGGAAATGACTGCAACAGGCAAACAAAAACTAGAAAATTCACTGGCAGGAGACCTACACTACGTGAAATACTAAGGTTTTATAGGCAGAAAGAATATGATGCCAGACAGAAATCTGGATCTACACAAAGAAATGATAAGTGCTAGAAATGGAATAAATTAAAAGCCAAATACAATCCTTTTTCTGATATTAAAATTGCTATAAAAAGTAATTGAATGTTTAAAGCCAAGAGTAATCAACTATGGAGTGCAAAGCAAATCCATTCTACAATCTGTTTTAGTATTACCTAAGAGCAAAGACTGGTTTTTATATTTTTAAAGTGCTGTTTAGCAATAAAAGAAGTATATGTAGCAGAAACCATATGTGGCCTCAGAGCAAAATGTTTACTTTCTGGGCCTTTACAAAGAAAGGGGAGCTTGCTGACTCCTGGTATAAAATAAAAATAGTAACAATGTTTGGTTTATAGCATATGTAGAAGAATGATGTAGATGATGACAACAATAGCAGAAAGACTACACATGAAACACTCAATCACTAAAAATGTTAAAGAAGCATAAGTAAGAAGTGGAGATAAAAGGGAATCATAGAAATTCTCAGGTATTAGGGAAACAGAGAGAACATAACTAGCAAGATGGTAGGTTTGTAACTAAGCCAAATTAATACCACAGTAAAAGTGAATGGTCCAACACACCACTTAAAACACAGGTATTGTCAGATTAAAAAAACAAGACCCAACTATCTGAGTTCCACAATGAACCTGCCTTACATATACAGACACAGGGAAGTTAAAATTAAAACAATAGGAACAGATATGGATACAAACACTAAGAAAAAGAAAGCTGAAGTAGCTAAATTGTTGTTTAGTCGCTAAGTTGTGTCTGACTCCTTTGTGACCCCATGGACTGAGGTTCACCTGGGTCCACTGTCCATGGGATTTCCCAGGCAAGAATACTAGAGTAGGTTGTCATTTCCTTCTCCAAGTAGCTATATTATTAACACCCAAAGTAGACCCCAGAACAAGGAATGTTAACAAGGGTAAAAATGAATATTATCTAATGGGAGCAGGATCAGTTCTCCAAGAGGACATTAACAATCCTAAATGCATATGCACTGTGCAATTAAAGAAACTTCAGCTAAAACTGAAGTTGGAATGGCACATATGGGGCACTCTCAGGCCCCTGTCATGCAGTATCAATTACTCCAAACAACAAAGTACTGCTGCTGCTCCTGCTGCTGGAAGACGGCCCAGGCAATCAGAGACTAAAGCAGCCCAACTGATGAGAAGTCTCCATACACTGAACTCCTAGCTTCCTGTGACCGGTGCGTGTGTACGAGCTAAGTTGCTTCAGTCGTGTCCAACTCTTTGCAACTTCATGGACTACAGGCCGCTAGGCTCCTCTGTCCATGGGATTCTTAGGCAAGAATACTGGAGTGAGTTGCCATGCCCTCCTCCAGGGCATCTTCCCAACCCAGGGATTGAATTCATGTCCCTTATGTCTCCCACATTGGCAGGCAGGTTCTTTACCGCTAGCACCATCTGGGAACCATCCTGCAACAGGACTCTTTGGTTATTACAGTCTCTCCCAAATTCCTGCTTTTCCCCATAAAAGCAAGTTCCCCTTCCTTGTTCCTTGGATTTGCCTATGGTCCACCATGGTTCACATATCCTGAACTGCAATTTCTCTGGCTATTCCCAAATAAACTTGCCTTCACTGGAAAAATAACTGGCTATTACATAAGTTGCACTTAGAAACAAGTGGTCAAAATATATGAATCAAAAGTGATAGAACTGAAAACAGAAATTTAAAAATCCACAATTGTAGTTGGAGATCTAACATGCCTCTCTGTAACTGACAAAACAAGTAGGCAGTCAGGACACAGGAGACTTGAACAACCCTATCAGACAACTTGAAGTAATATTTCTGGAACATTCTACCCAACAGTAGCAGAATGCACATTCTTTTCAAGTGCACACTGAACATTCACCAAGATAAACCATATTTTGGGCCATGATACAAATGTGAACAAATTTAAAAAAATAAAAGTCATGCAAATTATAGTATAAAATAATAAGAGAATTAAACTAGAAATCAGTAACAAGAAGACTTCTGGAAAATTCCCAAGTTCTTGAAAAGTTAATGACACACTTTGAAATAATACATGGGTCACAAGGAAGTCTGAAGGAAAAATTTAAATATATAAAAATGAAAATATACATATCAAAATTGTGGAATGCAGGCTAAAGCAATACTTAAAGGGAAATTTAAAGCATTAAATGCTTAGTTTTTAAAACTGAGGAAAAAATCTCAGATCAGTAATATATGCTTACCTCTCAAAAAACAGGAGTGTAAACTAAACCCAAAGCAAGGTGAAGGAAATAAAAAGGGCAGAAACTCAATAAACTTAAAAATAGAAGGATAGACAAAATTAATGAAATCAAAATCTAGATCCTTGAAAGGTCAGTAATGTTGATAAACTTCTAGACAGACTAAGAAAACAATTGAAGACACAAATTACCAATGTCAGGAATAAAAGAGGAACCTAACTAACAGACGCCAAAGACATTAAATGGATAATAGGAGAATACCACAAATAATTCTATATTCATAAATTTGACTACTTATGTTAAGAAAACAAATTCCTAGAAAGATATAAATTATCAAGACTTATCAAGAAGCAATAGGTGACCTGAATTGTCCTCTATGTATTCAAGAAGTTAAAACTGTAGTTTAAAAACCTTCTGTCAAAAAAAAAAACTCTAGGCTGAGATGGTTTCACTACTGAATTCTACCAAACACTGAAGGAAGAAAAAATAGCAATCCTACACAGTCCCTTCCAAAAATACACCACAACCAAGTAGGATTTGTCCTAAGAACACAAAGCTGGTTCAACATTTGAAAATCAATCAGTGTAACTTATCACAGTAAATATGAATAAATCACATGATCCTGTCAATAGAGAAAAAGCATTCAACAAAATTCAAAATCTATCTGCAATAAAAACTTTCAGTATATAACAGATACAAGTGAAATTCCTTAACTTCATGGGGTATCTACCAAAAAATCTCAGCTAACATCATACTTCATAATGAAAGATTATTTCCCCCCTATTATAAAAAACAAGGCAAGAATGTTCTCTCTCACCATTCCTATTCAACACTGTACTAGAACTCTTAGTAGAATAAGTCAAGGAAAAGAAATAGAAGGTATCCAGATTGGAAAGCAAGAAATAAAAGTATCTTTATTCACAGATAACATGACTGTGTAGAAACCCCTCAAAGAGTCTACAAGTAAACCTCTTAAAACAAATAAGTGACTTCAGCAAGGTAACAGAATATATCAAAATACAAAAATTAATTGTATTTCTAAACATTAGCAACAAGAGCAACCTCCAAAATGAAATACTAAATTATAAATCTACAAAACATGTAGAAGATCTATATCCTGAAAATTACTGAATGCTGATAAAAAATTAAAAAGAAAAAAACAGAAATAAGACATGGATAAGCAATATTGTGTTCATGGATTGAAATACTGGATATTGTAAAGATGTCAACTCTTTCTAAATGAATCTATAGATTCAATGCAATCCTATTCAAAAATCCCAGAAGGATGTTTTATAGATATTGACAAGCTGACTCTACAATTTATATGAACAGTCCATGGAACTAGGACAGCCATGATGATTTTGAAAAGGGATAAAATTGGAGGATTTATACTACCTGTTTTCAATGTTCATTATAAAGTCATAGTATCTAGACAGTGTAGTGCTGGCACAAAGTAGGCATATAGAGCAATGGAATAAAATTGAGAATCCAGAAAAAAATCCTTATGATTATGGCCAATTGATTTTCTACAAAAATGTCCATAGAATTCAATAGGAAAAGGATAGTCTTCCATAAATGGTGCTGGAACAATTGAAATTCCACATGTCAAAAAAATCTTCACTCATCGTTTACATCTTATATACAAATTAACCCCAAACAGATCATAAACCTAAGTGTAAAACATAAAACTATGAAATTTCTAGAAGAAAATGTAGAAAAGTTTCAAAACTTAGTTAGGCAAAGAATCTTAAGATACAGCAAAAGTCTAATCCATAGAAAGACTGATATACTGGGTTACTAAAGCTAAAGGAACTTTTGCCCTGAGAAAGACACTGCTATGGGAATAAAAGGCTAAGGCACAGACCGAGAGAATTTATTTCAAAATCACATTTTTGACACAGGATATGTATCCAGATTATGTAAAGAACTCTGACAACTTAACAATAAGAAAACACACAACCCAATAAAAACAGGCAATCAAAATTACCTCTGGGTAACACATGCATGCTATACATTTTATTTGAATTTATTTATTTCCACAGCCAGTCATGAGTCCAAGCTTCAATCTTCACCATTTTTTATTTATACCATATTATTTGACTCTCAGATTAGGCTTTTGATCTTTGTTAACCTTTAATGCACTTCATACTGATCTAAAAAAAAAATACTATACTGTTTCTTCCCATCAAATAAAATTGGCTCTTTTCACACACACCCCAGAAATTATAACTTTCTGAGGCATCAAAAATTTACATCAAAACTTTTAAAATAATGAACCCTGAGCATAAATCACTACATTTTTAATCACTTTCTTCTTCCCTTGCTACCAAAATCTAAACGATTCTGGACACAATGATGAAAGAAATGACCCCCACTTTCCGTTTCTTCGTTCATATTTCTTATTTCTCATCATCTTTTGTGGTGGCGGCTGCTGGTGGGATTTAGTTCCTAAATCATGTCCAACTCTTGCAAACCCATGGATTGTAACCTGCCAGGCTCCTCTGTCCATGATATTGTCCAGGAAAGAATACTGGAGTGGGTTGCCATTTCCCTTTCCAGGGGATCTTCCCAACCCAGGGATTGAACCCATGTCTCCTGTATTGCAGGCAGTCTCCTGCATTGCAGGCAGATTTTTTTTTTTTTTTTTTTACCATTGAGCCACTAGGGAAGCCCCACATATCATGTTTCATAAGTCACTGTAAGTCATGTTTGTGAACAATGTGAAGTATAGCAAAGAAATTCTGCATAAAAGAAATCCTTTAAGATCAAGTTATTCAATATGTAATCCTCTTCCTCCAAATGAAGGTCTTTTTTTTGCCCCATACCATGCCAGCTCAGGCCATATTACTCTGCTGTAAACCACAGAGAGACTAAACTTTGCTGTTTTCCAAAACTGTGCCCAGCTTGTTTCCAACTACTGCAGTCTTCTCTTTTCATTACTTATCATCTGACACAGGAGGCAAACAAACATACCTCCTTCCAGTAAAGTGTGAGCTCCATGAGAACAGAGTCTACGTCCTTCTCATTTACTCTTTTTATTCCCAGAGCAGTGTCTGCCACACAGTGGGTGTTCAATAAATATGTGTGAATGAATGACTCTCCAAACATCTCTCTACTTTATCCCCTCACACTCTTCCAGGGACCCTGAGCAGGACTGTTGATGGAAACAACAAAATATGCTGCCCTCCACTCCCTCCTTTTCCCCAGGATTAGCGACTAGATCTTTCTGCCAAATTCTATGCTAAGTAGATATAGAGGACGAAGGATCAAGACAAGGAGCACCTGGTGGCCCAATCTAACACCAAACGCCCACCAGTGTCCACCATGTCAAATGGAAACAAACAGCAGCTCATTTCAAACTTCAATGAAAACAGGTGAAATGCTTCAAAAACAGTGGACAGTGGAGGTTAATTTTCTTCTAATCCAGGACCTGCAACTAACTGCACCTCACCAAGTCCTAGCCTGTTAGTTTGAAGACAGTTAACAACACCAAACAAAGTCATGGCTGAGAGCAGATGTTCTCAATAATGGACAGGGAGAGGGTGAAGGGGATGCTGGGGGGTGGGAGACACAGCAGAACCAGCTGTGAGGCTTTTTCTAACTATACTCAGCCCCTCCCTAAACCACCCACAGTTACCCCATAGAGTGAGCTAACGTTGCTGTCACTAGAGGAGTATGAAAGACTCAAACACATCGCCAGGTTCTGACTGTAAGTCCTTTGAGGAATGGGACCGAGATTTAGGCTTCTTAGTGATGCCCAGAGTGGTTCTCTTGTCTCTACCTGCGCCTCCAACCTCAGCCCCTTCCCTCCTCAGTCACATCCTACACTTCTGTTGTCCTGAGCTTCTCCTGTCTGCCCACAAGGCCATGTCTTTCATCATCTGTCACCACCTCTGGGAGACTCGGATGACTGCCTACCTAACAGCCTGACAGGCAGTTTCACTTTCTGTCCGGCTAACAGAATTCCGATTTTCAGATA
Source organism: Odocoileus virginianus (assembly GCF_023699985.2). Taxonomy (NCBI): domain Eukaryota; kingdom Metazoa; phylum Chordata; class Mammalia; order Artiodactyla; family Cervidae; genus Odocoileus; species Odocoileus virginianus. Next base: position 37,719,389 of record NC_069686.1, on the reverse strand, counting down.
TGGGCACCGATGTGCTCAGGGAAGGTGACCCTCCCCCAGCTCCAGGACATGGCTTGGCCATGACAGTCACAGGCACTTTCTCCTTTCCCGGTGATGGTTGAGCATGGACATATGACCATTTTGGCCAGCAACACAGGGAACTTCTGAGAAATTTTGACTCTTGTTATCTAGAGAATCATTGAGAAGCAAGCTGTCTCCTCCCCTTTTTGGTTTAGCTGTTTAGCATGTGAAGGCATGATGGAGCTCCAGTCACCCTATGACAGGGCAGGGAAAACCAAGAGATTCTTTAAGCAGCCAACCCAGAGCTGTGGCCACTTTGAACCACCTACCTCTAGACTTCTTAAGCATGACAGTAAAGTAACCCAAATTATGTTACTCAGAACAGAGGGTACCAAAGTACTTTCTGTATGGGAGCCCCATACAGTATGGGAGCTCCTGGATCAAGCTATACCGCTTGGCCTGGGAAGTCCCTCCAACTTTTCCCCCTCAATCGGCCCTACTTACTCATCTCCAATTTACAGCTCAATCAGTTTCCTTGGGAAGTCTTTGACTGTCCTCAGTTAAATATTCACAAACTCTGTTATCTGCCTCTCCAACTAGACTGCCTTTCCAACTAGACTGTGAGCTTCTCAAAGCAAACATTTTCACCCTTGGCAGAGGCACTGTTATATATTGGGGAATAATTAAATATTGAATGAATTGATGGATGAATGAATGAATGAACCAACAAGCAAACAAAAAAATCAAAGGATAAACATGCAGGACACCTTCCATACCTTGGATAAAACTTGATGACTGACAGATGGAATATGGCACCCAAACCGTCTGTCTTCTACCAAAGACTTCCTTTAGGTGGTGGTGAGTAAAGGACAAAACAGGACAATGAACAGGTCCTATTTTATCTGCCCAGATGTCAGACCTCTCATTGGGAACTATTCTTGCCCAATCCCTGGCAGCTGGGGTGGGGCTGTCTATCATAGTGGCATCTGAGCCAAGCACCCACTCCTATGGTGGAAAACCACTCCCTGTCCATGGAGATGGCTTAGCCCCACTTTGGTCTAGTATATCTACAAGATTTGCTATAAGGATGAGGATATGGAAAAAGCGAAAGATATCCCTACTAGTCTCCCCACCCACGCCCCAAAGGAACAGATAAACCTGAAGGAGCCAGTGCTTTTTATCACTCCATACTAAGAACTAGTAAACATAGCAGGAAAAAGAGCCAAGAGTGTGTGTGTGTGTGTGTGTGTGTGTATTTAATATATTTGTTGTTCAATTGCCAAGTCATGTTTGACTCTTTGTGACCCATGGACAGCAGCATACCAGGCTTCCCTGTCCTTCACTATCTCCCAGAGTTTGTTCAAATTCTTGTCCATTGAGTTGGTCATGCTATCTAACTATCTGCCGCCCCATAGAGAGAGAGAGAGACAAGCCCAGCAACCCTATGTGAGCCTCTGGATCAAGCTATTCCTGAAGCAAACATCCTTAGCCTTTTCGTTTATGTGACCCAGTCAATTTCTATACTGCCTAAGGCAATTTTCAAGGGACCAAAACCCAACTCAAAGAAGAATTCTGACAAATGCAGTCAGCAATGATGAAAGAAGACCAAACACATGACTTCTATATTCAGGACCTGTGTACTATCAACTCTCAAACGTGGCTTCTAGGATACTGTCAGGAAATAAGTCTGGAGAAGACCTGACCATAAACAGGTCAGAGCAGGAAAAATGCCAGTCCTTGACACACACATCAGGGACTTCCCTGATAGCTCAGTAATAGAGAATCCATCTGCCAATGCAGCAGACCCGGGTTCGATCCCTGAGTGGGGAAAAACCCCTGGAGAAGGAAATGTCAACCCACTCCAGTATTCTTGCCTGGGAAATCCCATGGACAGAGGAGCCTGGTGGGCTACAGTCCATGGGGTCACAGGAGCCAAACAGAACTGAGCCACTAAACACCACCACACACATCACCACCAACACCACTTAAAGGAGGGTAAATATGAGCTTCCTGGATCTCCCTTCAATTCAGAAATGAGTTGGAACCTCTGGGAAGCACGGAGTGTTACATTAACACATAGGGGGGAAAATGGAGAGAAATTTCACCAAGCATGATGCTATGGGCTTTATGAATACCCTATAACTTAAGGCTGTTGTAAATTGGAGAAGGAAATGGCAACCCACTCCAGTATTCTTGCCTGGAGAACCCCGTGGACAGAGGAGCCTGGTGGGCTGCTGTCCATGGGGTCGCATAGTGTTGGCCACGACTGAAGCGACTTAGCATGCATGCATGCATGTAATGGTTATAATACGCTTTTTATCTTTGAGCAAAGTGAGAAACAGTGAAGTAAACTGGTCGGGGTCACACAGCTAGTAACTAGAATTTTTATATTTTCCACTTTTCCCACTTTATCGCTCTGATGGCCAGGGCCTGGGAGATGGAGCGCGACCCCTCCGCCTCCACCCCAACACAGCCCCGGGACACACAGACCTGGATGTAAACTGACAACCTCGGCCCCCTGCAGTCAGAGCAGCCTGCAATACCCAGTTTTTTGGAAGCCGCAGGTAACTAACCCAGGTGTATGTCGGATTCTTAACACCAGTGCCAGAAGTAAAGACCCGGGCAGAAGAAGCAGCGGCACCTGCGCCGGCCGGGGAAGCACCGCAGAGAGAAAGGCGGGAGCTCGCCGTGGGCTCCCCCGAGGCCCGAACCCCCCGCCCAGCTCCGCGCTCTCCGCAGCAGCCGGCCCCCCTGCTCTCCCAACCAGCGCCCCGCAAACCCTGCCTCCGCGCCGCTTGGGCCGCTCAGAGACTCGCGCAGCCCGCATTCTGTCCCGCCCCCACCCCAGCCCAGGTCCCGGACAGATATTCGCCGCTGTTCGCCCCCAGGCAGCAACGCGACCCCGACCCCTCAGCGCCGCCGGTTCCTTCGCTCCCCCGGCGCGCCGGGCAGGGGTGCCAGCAATGCCCACCGCGGCCGCGCAGGGCCCGCTGTCACCCGCCTTCTGCGGCGCGGTGCGCTCGCCCCGAGGCTCACCTGCGCCGCCGTGCCCTCCGGGTCTGTCCTCGTGCCTGTCGGTTCCCGGCTCCCAGCTCTCGGATCTCAGTCCCAGCTCCTGGCTCCCGATCCAGGCTCGGTACGCGCCCGCAGGCGACCCCGCGGCTCCTCCCTGCCCCGAGCTACCTGGGAAGCCCGCGAAGGGGCGGGACAGGGCCGGGACAGGTGGGCCCCGGCCTCCACGAGCTCCTTGGAGATCCTCCGCGCGGTGGAAGGGCGGTCCCAGCGTCCATGTAATAAGTGACACCTGGGACAGTTAGTGCTTGGGAGGGTTGGAAGGGAGGCCCGGGCAGCCGTCTAATAGATGACACCTGGGACAGTTAGTGCTTGGGAGGGTTGGAAGGGAGGCCCGGGCAGCCGTCTAATAGATGACACCTGGGACATTGCTCGGATCGCGGCGGGGAAACAGGGCCGGCCAGTTTCCACATAGCCTGGCCCGCTGGGGAAGTGGATCACAGAGTGGGGGCCGCCCAGCCCGAAGAAGGGAGGCCAGTACCTGTCTTTGTGGGCTGAGACCCTCAGGGTGAAATTGATGCGGCCAAGGGCAAGTTCAGAACTGGAAGAACTCAGAAAGGCCTTTTCTAACCATCCCACCCTCCCACCCCCGCTTTAAATGATTCTCCCCCTTTTAAAAATAATGGCTTTAAACTATAAATTAAGTCATTTCAGATAGCGATGTTCCCCATACTCCACCCACAGACCTGTAAGCGCCAGGTGGGGCAGGAAACTCCTGTCCATGATGTCACCAAAGCAGTGAACAATCCTGGGAGAGTTAATACCAGATCACTAAATGTGGTGTGATGAGGTCTTTTGAGTCCAGTCTCCTATTGGTCCCCTCCGCCCAACCTAGAGTCGAGCTGCCTGGTTTCCAGGCCACCCACCCTCTCTGTTCTGCCTACCTCCCCTCCCAGTGCCCATCTGGAAGCTGGCTTCTGGAAGGTTTATGCACCCAGGGAACCTTTGGAAGCTGTCAAGCACATCTTTACCTCCTCAAGATGTCACAGGCAGAGGAACAGACATACAATGCTGTCCTGCCAGCCCCACCCTGTCCAGACACAGCCCAGAGTTTGGGCAACTGACCTGACATCCCACAGCTGATAGCAGAGCTGAGTGGGGGGCCCTGGTGGGCTACTGGGCCCTGTGGACAGGACGTCTTGACCTGCAGAAATGGTCAGGTTGAAGGAGGAAACAGAACAGGCTCTATCTTGAGAGCAGGACTCCATCTTGGGCCAGACTATGGACTTTGAGCTATATGCCTTGTATCTGTGGAAACGACATACCAACTGGAAAACCAGCTCCCCCCCCCCCCCCCAAAGAAGAGCCCCTGCTCTCCATCGCTTAAAAGAATACTCTAATTATCTGTGTAACTGAATAGAATCATACATTCTATTATGCTTATTGGGGTATGACAAGCCTATTGATAATTGTCCACTGTTAACTACCTAGGCTTAAGGCATATGAATCACGGGTTAACTTTGATTGTATCTTTCTTTTTCCTTTGTTCAGACTAGTTTCAGGGAATCTTATACACTTAATGTATATCAGGTTTTCACAAAAACTGGTTGGGGTCCTTGGTTAAGAGGAGACTGTCTTGGGCCTGTTGGTATAATAAACTGCACTCCATTCTCTGCATTGTCCCTCTGAGTGAGTTTGTTTCCTGGAATGCGTGGCTACAACAAGGTGTGACCTGAGTCATTTGTTTTTACTGAGGCCGTGATGGTTTTAGTAACAAAGACGTGTCAGAATAGGAAAGAACAAAAGTGGTATATTTTTGTGTATGTTCCATTAAGCAAAAGAATGATCTTAACACAAACGCTCATGCGTGTGCACACACACCCACACAGGAGATGATGTGTGAGGCTGTGAGGCTGCTACTCAGGCAATTTCAAGACTCATTAAAGAAATCCATTCCAGGCCTACTGCAAGAAACGCTAGACAACATTAAAGGTGCATGGAGACTATTCCTCCTTGTTAACTATGTCGATGCTTCCCTGGTCGCTCAGTAGTAAAGAATCTGCCTACAATGAAGGAGATGTAGGTTCGATCGCTGGGTCAGGAAGATCCCCTGGAGAAGGGAAGGGCAACCCAGTTCAGTATTCTTGCCTGGAGAATCCCATGGACAGAGGAGCCTTGTGGGCTACAGTCTATGGGGTCACAAAGACTCGGACATGACTCAGCGACTAAACAACAGCAATAACAGCAACAAACTATTTCAACACTCTTCAGTGACTGCACATGAAACCTCAGAAGCCATAACTAGAGGCTGTCTGTTAAGGTGAAGTCAGGGCCAAGTGACCTGCCCACCCCTTCCCCCAACAATAGGCTTGTTAGGTAGTTAGAATAGGGAAAAAGAGTCCAAAATGGCGGTGGCTAAAGGACCTGGAAGGGAAAGCCCGCGAAAATAGAACAAAGGAAGGTCCGAGGACCGGAGTGAGAACCTCAGGTAAACCAAACAACACTCCCGGCCGGCCCAATTTACATAAGGCAGGCCCAGGGACAGAAACATATAAAAAGAGGAGCCAACACCCTCTTCTCCCCCTTTTTGCCCCCTCCCTCTCCCCCGCGCGATGGGGCGATCTTCTCTTCGCGTCTTTGGATCGACGTGCCCTCACGCCTCAAAGATGGATTTTCCTGCTATTATCTAAATAAATAGAGCTGTAACACTGAGCTGTAACACTGATTTATTTAAGAGCTATAACACGGTCCATTCGAGACCTGAGAGCTATAACGCGGTCTGTCCTCTAAGAGCTGTGACCCGCCAAGGGGCTTTAATGTCCGTCACTCCAAATTTTTGTTGTGACGAGACCAAGAACCGTGGAGCATACAGTCGCGTGACAGGCTCAACACTGTCAAGGGGGAATCCCATCCCCCTTCATCAGTAAGACCTGCACAGACGGGTGTTTAAGATTTGGTGCCGCCTAGTTGACTACATCACACTGGGCAAGGCCAACCTGGAAAGAAGTCACAGAGGATGCCCCACCCAGCTGGAGGAGTGAGCCCTCCTCCAGCTGCACTCCCTCCAGGTGTCCTGGGTGGGGCTGTGAAGGGGCCTGCCCTTGGGATATCCCCCTGGATCAGCAGTTAGGGCTGAGCCCAGGGGCCCCTCTGGGTCTCACCCACGTGACATGGAACTGGCCCTTGTGTTCAGTTGCAGTCAGACGGGTGTGTGATCCCGTGATTGAGGATCCTCCTGCTGTGTGTGTGATCTTGGCTGGTAGGCGATGCCACCCGGGCTAGCCTGAGAATCATCAGGAAAGGAAATAGAAGTTGTGCTCTGGTGTTGCTGCGCTCTCTCTCTCTCTCTCTCTCTCTCTCTCTCTCTCTCTCTCTCTCTCTCTCTCTCTCATATCCCTGTTTCTCTCCCATCAAGGGAGGAGATCCTATCCCAGGAAGCACTTCAGGGAGTGAGGGAACAGGACAGGGGAGGGAGCAAACCCCTTGGAGAACTTGAATGAGCAGGTTACCTGTAGGCAACTTAATCCCCCCAGGACCTTATGAGACACTGTGTGGCTCCTACTTCAGCATTGTCTCCTTGAAGGGTGAGGAAGTTGAGGCATTTATGCACCAATTCCTGGGGTGGACATGCTTCTGGGCTGCCCTGTGCATTGACTGAACATCCTCTGCTCTTCCAGAGAGAGCTGCCTGAGGCTTCCTCCTGCAGGAATTGTCTGCCTGTCACCTCAGGGTCAGCCAGGGGCTGTGGGCAGGGCAGTGGCAACTTCAGCACAGGGCATAGAGTAGCAATTCTTTACTTTTAACGTTCACATTCAATGTCACTTCTCTCTGTGTTTATCACAAATAGTGTTCTTTTCTCCCTCATGGACTCCTTCCTTCCTGGGATTCCTCCAAGAACTTCCACAGTGTTCACTCTACCCAGGAATCTAGACCTAACTGGATTATGTTCTCTCAACAGAAATCCAGGAAACCTCAGTCCAACAACAGTCCTCTTATTTTGAGAGTAGTTGTCTCTGGCTCTATGCTGTTGAGACACTGATGATCCGGCCACCTGGCACCACGCCACCCATTGCTGAAAACTCCGCAGTGATGTGGTGAAGGGCACAGCATTCAAGTTTAATACCCTAGCGGCCTGGGGTGACGTGTGCCCATTAAAGTGGGAGCTTTGATGATCCAGGTCCTGGGTTAGAGATGAGAATTCTTCAACTTCAATTGTTTTGCTCATTGAATGTAATTCTGAGCCTCCCCAGAACTGGGTTCCTGAAGTTACCAGCTCTTTCGGGTTTTAAGTAAGTACACATATTCCCCCAGGCATTCCTGTGGTGCCACAGAAGGTAGATGGGTCTGGGGAGCTTCCAGTCCTGGCTACAGGCTACAACTAAAATGAATCCTCCTCCTCCTCCCACCTCAACATCTCAGCCTTTGAAATCAGATGTGACTCTTTGCTTTTCAGTCCCAAGGGCTGACCTTCTTTTCCAGCCTCTCAGGGTGAATGACATTGTTGTAAGGCTAAGTATCCATCTTCTCTCCCTGAGATGCGCTAAGGAAGAAGTAATACTTAATAAGTAAACTCCTACCCAAGACTATCTCCTGCTAATCCTTCTGCACAATTTTCTCTTTACTCAGTCAAGTTCCAAGACTATGAGAGAGCCAGGAAGTTAAGGGTGAAGCTGAGGAGCGGGTATTAAATAAGGATAGAGGAGTATGAACTGAGATAAAATCCCTTTGGAGATGAAATACAGACAAAATTGGAAACTGGAAAGAAAGCGGGAAAGGCAGAGACACAGGAGAAAATAAGAAAAAGAGGAAGCATGTTTTTTTAAATCTTTACTATATTGAGAAAAAGAGGGCTTATATATATGACAATATCTTAATGTTCACAGGGAAATATATAAATCAGTGCAAAGTTATGTGGCTTCAGAGGACCATGCAGAGAATTGCTCAGTGATCATAGGTTGGTGGTAGACCACAGGACATATACTACCGTTGCTGCTGTTGAGCAGTTGTATAATTTTTTTTTTTTTTTGAGGCAAAATCTGGATATTGTACTGCAAGATTTCTGCTGTGATTTCTACATATTGAACATATTGCCAATTCACCATATTTTTTCTTTTTAAAGTATATGTTTGTATATCAAATTTCTCTTCCTTGAACTGACATACAATTTATCCACTCTTGTTTTCCATTGGAGTAACTGTAAAAGTGTTAGTACATGCAGTCATATGAAGTGGCAACCATGAGGAGAGGCCTAAACCAGAAACGTCCAATGGTGCAGGTAGTGCCAACTGTGATATCCCTGTTTTATTTGTCACCCTAGAGTATGCCAAGAAATGGTATGCTCAGTTTGGTGTTGGTAGAGGCCATTATAAACTGAATATTGCTGTTCCCTTCCCCTCCATTCATATGTTGAAAAACCAACCCCCGATATGATGGTATTAGTGGCGGTGGAGGGGTGGGGGTTGCGCACTATGAGTGGTGAGCAGGTCATGTGGGTGGAGTCCTCATAAATTACATTGGTCCCTCTTGCTCTCTTTCTGCCATGTAAAGGACTTCCCAGGGGGCACAGTGGTAAAAGAATCTGTCTGCCAACACAGGAGATGTGGCTTCGATCCTTGGGTCAGGAAGTCCCTGGAGAAGCAAATGGCAGCCCACTCCAGTGTTCTTGCCTGGGAAATCCCATGGACAGAGAAGCCCAGCGGGTGGCAGTCCACGGGGTTGCAAAGAGTCAAACACCACTGAGCAAATGAGCACACACACAAGGATACGATGAGGAGTTTGCAGTCTGCAAGCAGAAGGGTGTCATCACCAGAGTATTACCAGAGTGGCACCTGAATCTCAGCCCTTCCTTCAGGCTTCGGGTCTGTGAGAAATAGATTTCCGTCATTGATATGCCATCCCGTCTCTTGCATTTAGTTGTAGAAGCCAGGACTAACTTGGACAGAGATCCACTATCAAATGTCTCAGCATTTCTACAAATGCTGCAAGCACTTGTACAGCCTTTTGATCTAGTCGGCTCTTTGGCACATTTTGGCAAGCCAGTTAATTCTCTTTATTTTCTTTGTCATAGAAGCATTAAGACTCTTTTTCAGGGCATTGCTATTCAAAACTTAGCTCTATGAGTCAGTCTAATCATTTTTCTTACTGATGGCATTATTTTAACTCTTACTTTTCATGAGAAACAGATGGAGAAACTGAACTATTATGGTCATAGATCCCGGATTCAAGATGTTACAGCTTTAATTTCCTTACCAGACCACATTAGTTGTCTTTTTTTGATTGTCTACATCCATTCACTCAACAAATTCTTCCTGAGTACCTACTATCTGTCAGACACTGAGGGTGTATACAAGGTTTTATTGGGCTTTATAACAATAGGTCCTACCTTAAGAGCAGCAGAGAAGACAAAAAAAGAATACAGATATAAAGATACAAATTTTCAAGAAGTCAAGAGTACATGCAAGCAGTATCTATCGTATTATAAATGTGACTGGCTTCACCTTCAGGGCGAATGTATATGAGATGACCATCTTATTGTATTACTTTTTGTAATAAAGAGATTTTAAAATTTGAAACCATGCTGCAGTTTGCTTGTTTAGCTTGCAAGCATGAAGGAGGCTGGGCTATTTGCTTAAGGAGTTATGCTGGACATGTTGAATTCAAGTTCCAACATATATTGTCCTCTTCAGTATTACTTTATCTGGTCCATAATAAGAAGAGAACAGAGTTTCTTCAGTCTACACTTACAAATTACATTTGAGTGTGATAATCTCATTTCAAAAGGGCTCTGGGTGTGTGTTGCTGCATTGTTCCTGAATAAACTCAGATGCATACTGATTGATTAAAATAGTTCTAAGACTAACTTCTTTAAATTGAAAACAAAATCTCTATCTGTACATTTATTACAGTTACTGTGTCAATTTGGTTTAGGGATAGCTGAGGAACTTCAAAGCTAGATATATGCATGTGTTAAAAAAAAAAATCTTTGGGCAGAATAGATATAGCCGTTGAGGTAGAGTTCATCATCAGCTTGCCCAAGCCTGTGTCAGAGACCTTCAGAAGAATGGCTCATAATTTTCACAAATCATTTTGCTGCCAGAATGCTTTTGAGCTGGAAGGAGCTAAATATTCAGGCCATAACTTTAGAACTAAGTTCTCACCCTCTAAGGGACCTTTAAAACTTGTTCTATCATGTTTCATCCCTGTTTATTTCTGATCCTTCTATAAGTCTCACTTTCTTTCCCAACTATCTGTCATCACCTGGACTCTTTTCTACATACTGTTTGATACATCTCCTAATCTCTCTCTTCCCTCCAAAGTCCTTTCTCTGTATCCAATTTACCTTTGGGCTCTTAAAATTCCTCACCTTCCCAAACACTATTATCCACCTGATATCCTAATATCTTAACTCCTCAATCTCCACAACCACAAATGCCTCTCATATTCACAGCCTAATTTTCATCACTATACTGGATATCAGTCACTCAAGTCTGTGCCCTCTCTCTACCTATAGCACACCTGTCTGCAAAACTTCCAGTTCACTCCATCCATGTCACCTAATATGGTGAGAGAATCACGAAAACAGTTTTCATGTAACAAACCTTCCTTATTTCCTTAATAAAGAAACCTTCCTACTTTTGAAGACAATTGCTCACTCCCATCTTCTGTCTCCTTAAGCCACTCTTAATTTCCAGTTGACAATGTGCTTCCTATTCCACAGAGAAATCAAAATCTATTGAACAGAGTTCTGAAATCTCAGGATAGAATCTAAAAGTGGACCTTCATATGAACCTATCTTCTCCTCTTCCCCCCTTTCATCACGGATTTGTGAACAGCAAATCTCTCCTCTTTTTCACGTGATCTCATTTCCTTTCTTTTCTATACCTTCCAACTCCCTTTCTGGGGGCTTCCATGATGGCTCAGCAGGAAAGAATCCACCTGCAATGCAGGAGACATGGGAGTTGCAGGTTTAACCCCTAGTTTGGGAAGCTTCCCTGGAGGAGGAAATGGCAACCCACTCCAGTATTCTTTCCTGGAAATTTTTGAAAAATCTAGAACTAAAACATATAATAATTGCAATGAAAAATTCACTGGGTGGATTCCACAGCAGATAGAAGAGGGTAGAACAGGAAGCCAGTGAAACTGAATATCAGTAAAAAACATTCAATCTGGAAAAGATTGAAGTGAAATGAACACAACTTTGGTGGCCTATCAAACAATGTGATTGGAGTCTAAGAAAAGAAAGAATATGTGGTAGGTAAGTATTTGAAGAAGTATTGGCCTCAATTCCACAAATTTGATTTTTAAAAATATTAAAAGAAAATTCAAAAAACTCAGTGGCCCTCAGGAGAATAAAACACAAAGCAAATCACACCTAGGCACATGATGATCAAACTGCTGAAATTTAAAGAGAAAGAGATAATCCTGAAAGCAGCCAGAGAAAGACGTCACATTACAGAGGCGCATGATGATATGAATGGTGACTGGACTCCCTGTCAAAACCAATGGGGTGAAAGTGGCTCAGTCGTGTCTGACTCTTTGTGATCCCTGTGGACTGAAGCCCTCCAGGCTCCTCTGCCCATGAGAAGTTCCAGGCAAGAATACTGGAGTGGGTTGCTTCGCCTTTCTCCAGGGTATCCTCCCGGCCTAGGCATGGAAACCAGGTCTCCTGCACTGCAGGTGGATTCTTTACAGTCTGAGCCAGAGGGAAGCCCAAAAACAATGGAGACCAAAAAATGATGGCAAAAACCAAGACAACGGTGACCAAACAACATGAAAGTCAGAGAAAAAGCAAATGTCTCTGCTCTGTATTTTATATATACTGATTTAAAAAAAAAATGAAGGTGGAATAAAGATTTTTTCAGATAAATGAAAGATGAGAGAATATGTAGCCAGCAAAACTGTATCAAAAGAAAAGCTAAATGCTTCAGGTTGAAGAGAAGTGAAATCATATGGAAACTTGCATCTATAGAAAGGAGTAAGGAGCATAAAACACGGTAAATGTGTAAATATAAAAGAATATGAGTTTTTCCCTTTTAAGGACATCTGACCCTTTAGAACAAAAATGATAACATTTTAAGGTGGAGTTTATGATTAATGTAAAAGTAAAAGACGGGACAACAGTGGCACAAAAGATGAGCGAGCAAGCAAACAAAAGTATACTGTTACAAAGTTTTAGATTTTCGAGTGGGAAACAGCAAGTGTGAAGTAGTTTAAAGGTGAAATGTGAAATGATAAATACCAATTCTAATGAGCAGTGATGATTGACAAGCTGTGTTCTAAGCTCTCTCCTAACGTGGTTTGATCTATTTCCAAAGCTTTGAAAGTCGTCTCTATGTTGGTGCATCTCAAATTTGTAACCTACTTCAGATCTCTCCTCTCAAACCTAAAATAATATTTCTAGTTGTGTACTTGACATAAGGCTCAATGGCATTTAGAAAAAAAATGGAAATTTTGATTTACTCCCTTTCCTCCAACCTATTCTTTCTTTAGTCTTTTCTATCTTAGTAAATAGCACCACCATTCACACATTTCAAACCAGAAAGGAGGAGCCATTATGGTTTCCTCCTTTCCCCTTATTCTTTCTGATTTATCACATTAGTAAACCTTGTTATATCTCTAAAACGTATTTTAAAAAATAAATAAATAAAACGTATTTCCACCACTACCACCAATCTAGGGCAATCCCCATCTAAGCTTCTCCCTAGACACCCCAGCTCTACTCAAGTACTCATAGTGTGAATGAGCTTTTAAAAATGCCAACAGAGTTTAACACACCTTTGCTTAAATCACTTAAACAACTTCCTATGACCCTAGGAATAAAATTCACAGCGTGAATTGCCGCTGCTTCCCTCTCTTATTACTTACCACACTCAAGTCACTCTGTCCTGCTTGTTTCTCGTTCCCAGGGCTGGGGCCAGTGTGAGGTGAATGACTCACGAAACATAAAATATTTAAAGACAGGATCCGTGTCAGTGTAATGCTAAGCTGTACTGGAGCTTGAGGCAAAAGGAAAAGTCAATAATACTACACATCTTTTTTTAAAAGATTGATATTTTGTTATCACAGATGGATTTATTTTTACTTTAATTTTGAAAATTTTGCATTAAAATATTACTTTTTTGAGTTTTTTGGCACCCCCTTGAATTTTCCAACCCAGGTGAATGCCCCCTCCTAATTAATCCTTTCCCTACTCAAACCACCAAGTTCATATCTGCTTCGTACTCCTTGCTCATCGTTTTGCCTTTGCAAGGAATCAACCATCCACCAGTTCACTGCAGGGGTGGTTCCTTCATGTCCTTAGATCTCAGCCTAAATGATACTTAGGGAAGGTGATCATCCTAGCTCAACAATAACCCCACTTGGCCCCTCTTTACTCTTTATTATGGATAGCACTCTTTCTTCTTTTAAGAGGTTTTCACAAGCAATAATCATTTGGTTTGCTTATCTGTTTACCTGTCTATTATCTATTTTTCCCATTAGTCTATTCTTCGGCTGAGGTAAGGAATCCAGCATTATTCTCAGATCATAGGAACCATTCAATACACACTTTTTGGGGAGCTATTTGGTTTATTGCTACATCTTCAACATTTAAAAGAGTCCCTGGTATATAAAAGGCACTTAATAAATATTTGCTAAACAAATAAGCGAAATCAATCTTGAAAGGATATACACCATACCCTCACACTGCCCTGAGACAGATCCTTCTTACAGACCATTTCAGTGGGAATTCCTGGGTGACTTCAATACATACTTTTAAATACCCACTTTTAAAGTAAATTAATGAATAGGCTGAACTTGTGTTGCATGATGTTCAGCCCTTTTCTTCCTGGCCATTGCTTTTTCCTCTATTGTGATCTCCCTGTTTAGCCTATGAGAGAATGAGGTCTTCCTGAAACAAATACCCTTGGAGTTTTCTCTAAACAAAACAAAACAGAGAGAGGTTACATGGAAACCAAAATACAATAGTTGGGGGATGGTGGATGATAATCCTCTTAGGTCTGCCTCAGATTTTTATTTGTTTAGGATTTATGAATTAGTAATTATTCCCATGATTGCACAAAAGCTTATAGTTAGAGCTGCTGAATCCAATTAACTGCTGAGGCTATTCGGTACATTCAGTGATTCTTTTTTTGTTTTTAAATTTAACCATAGGAAGAAACTCTTATTAAAATTTCAATATAAAGAACTTGGCTTCTAGGTTTTCCCTGTATGTTTCTAAGATAATAATTCTACCAGTGGTTTATTCATTCAATAAATATTTATCGAATGCCTACTGTATTGCAGGCAGCACTTTCAGGGCTGGGCAAACAGCAAGGAACAAGTCAATCTTTGCTTTATGGAATTTACCTTCCGGCACAGGGAGACAGTGAGGAATCCAGGAAGAGATACTATTAGGAAGGAAACTACGAAAGCACAAGGGAATGAAGAGGAATACTATGGGTGTGAGAAATCGAGGGGACCTTCTTTAAGGATGTGTGTGTGTGGGTAGTTGCTTCAGCTGTGTCTGACTCTTTGCAATGCCAAGGACTGTAGCCCGCTGGGCTCCTCTGTCCAAGACAAGAATACTGGAGTCAGTTGCCATGCCCTCTTCCAGGGGACCCTCCCAACCGGGGGATCAAATCTGCGTCTCCTGCATTGGCAGGTGGGTTCTTTACCACTAGTGTCACCTGCGAAGACCACTTTAAGAACAGGGTTCAGCAAAGGCCTCTTTGGGAGTGCGCCATCTGTGTAGAGGCCATCGATGTGTTTTGCCTTGAAGTGTTTGTCTTGCTCTGTCTTATATTGTATTCCAGTTCACCATGGGCTGGATTCTCTGGGAGAAGATGCTGAAACAGACTTTGGGATGCATGACATTAATTAGGGATCAACACCTATGAAAGGAAGAGAAAGGGGAGCAGGATTGGACAGAGGAGGCGACTGAAGCATTATGATGCCTCGCCTAACCTGTGTTAGCACACAGGCTTTCTCAAAACAGCATTTCCTTCTTATAGCTTTATTCATCTGAAAGCTCAAATAATCAATACACTGTTAAGTGAATCATTGAATAAATATTGAATAAACATCAACTAGACACTAAGCACTCTGGTAGGGACTGGAGAGGAATGAGAAGCACATGTTCTGCCCTCTTGTTTGGAGTGATGGATGTGCATGTGAATAATTTTAAATTAATGTGGAAACTGCATTTAACAGGGGCTCTTGCAGTGCAGCACAGGGTATGGTTAAATGATCCACCTGGAAGTACATTTTACAGCTAACCAACCTGATTCATTGGTATGCAGGCTTCCTCAAAAATCAAGTGTTCTACTGGAACACTATTAAAGTTATATTTTGGAGGAGGCAGAAAGCTGATAAACCCTGCCCTCAGAATCTCCCATATCTAGAACATCTCTTCCACACCTTATCAGTCAGGACTCTGGGGATTCAGCTGATGGGTTTTTGGAACATTTGAACAAATAATGAGTAAATAAAACTCTTTCAGTTAAGAGACTAGATCCTGTATTACTTTGTCACTTAAGCTCTCACAGTTACAGCCACACACAATCCATAGATACACAATTTGCCTACCCTAGGACATGTCTCTGTGAAGGAGCAATATGCAGATGCTTGGAAGGTATTTATATATTGCAACATAGTATGCGTAATCTCTCTGTATTCAAGTGAAGTCTAAAAGGTCTGTTCAACAGGACCAAGGAGACAGTTCTTTCGAACTTAAAATCAAAGGAATCTAGCAATCCTAAAGAAATGAAAAAAGTGAAATAAGAAGTTGAGTAAAAATAAACTTATTGAAGGGAACTGAATAAAATTTGCATTTATAAAAGTCCAGAAGCTTTATTTTAGAATAAGAATATTTCAAGGGCTTCCCTGGTGGTCCAGTGTTTAAGAATCTGCCTGCCAAGGCAGGGGTCCTGGGTTTGATCCCTGGTCTGGGAAGATCCCACGTTCTGCAGGGCAACTAAGTCCGTGTGCCACAACTACTGAGCCTGCATGCTACAACTACTGAAGCCCTCAGGCCTAGAGCCCACGATCTGCAGCAAGAGAAGCCATCACAATGAGAAGCCTGTGCACCACGACTAGACGTAGACCCCACTCACTGCAACTAGAGAAAACCCACGCGCAGTGACAAAGACCCAGTGCAGCCAAAATAAACACATAAATCTTAAAAAAGGGATGTATCAACAATATAACTATTGTGACTCTTAGTTTTCTAAGCATCTATTTTTCTTCATGCAAATAAAGTACACATTGAAGACTTCTAGGAATCCTTGAAAAATTAAAATATAAATACTACTCCTAATTTACAACCAAGAATAGCTATTCTTGTCTTCTTACAATCTTATTTCTATGCTAATTAATTTCATTTAATTCTTAAAAGTTGAGCATATTTTAAAGTCACTACACAATGCAGAGGTGAAAAGAGAACTCCAATTCTGGAATGGAAGTGTCACAAAAAAGCAGGGAAACTATTTCAGCACCATGAGTTTGAACAGTGACTTGATTGTGAAGGTCTTATATTAAATTTTGGCACTGCCGGCTCAAGCCACAGCAGTCTATTTCAGGCTTTAATCCTGTAAAGAAGACGATTTCTATTCAGGAGAGGACAGCGTGAACTTGAGTACTGAGAACAGCTGGACTGATTTAGGGGGTTTGTTTTTAATATAAGAGTGCAGAGACAGTTCAGGAACAAAAACCTAGTTATTAGAATTGTGTTATTTTCTAATCCCTTTCTCCTCAGGGGCCATTCTGAGTTAGGCATGCTTTTACTGAGAACCCCATTGAGCTAACTACTGCCTGGGAAGCTTGAGGCAAATCAGCCATAGTTTGATGAGGTTGGTCCTCAGACTGAAATAATATGCCTGTTTGCTAAGCAATATACAATTGTAGGCTAGATGAATGGTGCATGTTTAAAAGCAGAACATGTTCAAAAGCAGAACATGTTCCTGTGGCTTTTTGAGACCATTATTGAAGAAGAAATAATTTACCTGCAAGTCTGACTGTTTGTCAACCTTTTCATATGCCTGGACAGGATCCTAAGATTGCTTTTTACTTCTTTTATGCCTTTCTTAAGATGGCATGTTGATATGCGATCTTTGCACAAGAAACCACAATGCATAGATGTGGTGAATCTAGGGTTCACTCTGAGACCATCGCAGGAGACTGTGACAAGTTCGCTTTGCAAGGTACTGAATGGAATTCCTTTTATCAGAAAGGTACAAAACTGCCCTTTTCACCCCTAATGGCAATGATTTAAATCCAGAAAGGACTTTTCTAATATCTTTGCTTATGTCATTATTTCTTTTTCATTGAATGAAAAATGTCCACCATAAAGGGGATTACTAAAGAGTCAGGATTGCCCTTATTCATTCGTTACATGGGGAAAAAGAATGTTTTTTAATTTTTAAGTTGATTTTTTGGTTTGAATGGTTTTGGTCCATTCGATGTGGACCATAATAAAAATAAAACACTAAAGATTTGGTTACAAATAGACTAGATTGATTACAGTACATACAGTATCATTTGGGAAGAATATTTGTAAGAGTACCAATCTTCCTTGATAAATGGTCACAGGATCCAAAGTCTAAAAATACAGCTGGGTCTCTCTATTTCTTGGGCATGTTATACATTCATGGAAAGGGAGGCGCTTTCCTAACACATTCTGAAAACTTAGAATACTGGGATTTTTTGTTGTTCAGTTGCTAAGTTGTGTCCAACTCTTTGAGTTTCCATGGACTGCATCATGCCAGGCTGCTCTGTCCTTCACTGTCTTTTGGAATTTGCTTAAGTTCATGTCCATTGAGTCGGTGACACTATTTAACCATCTCATCCTCTGCCACCCTCTTCTGCTGCCTTCAATCTTTCCCAACATCAGGGTCTTTTGCAATGAGTCAGGTCTTCATATCAGGTGGCCGAAGTATTGGAGCTTCAGCTTCAGCATCAGTCCTTCAAATGAGTATTCAGGGTTGATTTCATTTTGGATTGACTGGTTTGATCTCCTTGCAGTTCGGGGGGCTCTCAAGAGTCTTTTCCAGCACCACGATTTGAAAGCATCAATCCTTCGGTGCTCAGTTTTCTTTGTGGTCCAACTCTCACATCCACACATGACTACCATATGGAAAAACCATAGCTTTGACTATACGGACACTTGTTGGCAAAGTGATGTCTTGGCTTTTTAATACACTGTCTAGGTTTGTCATAGCTTTCCTTCCAAAGAACAAGCATCTTTGAGTTTCATGGGTGCAGTTACCATCCACAGTGATTTTGAAGCCCAAGAAAATAAAATAAAATCTGTCACTGCTTATAATTATAATGGGATATAATTATGCTAAGATCCAAGAATCTGGTCTGATTTCCATTACCTTCTACTTAATTTTTTTCAATATTTCAATATTGAATAATTGAATAATTATTTTCAATATTTTCAATAATTTTTTTCAATATTTCACAAGCTGAGAACATTAGCAATTGACATATAGTTTCATTTCCTGTCCTCAGAGATGCTGGAAAGATGCTTCTGGAAGTGGAGAGATTGGGTGTAATTCTCTGTGAGTGACCCAACATCATCCCCTAAAACATGACATTGAAGCACATGCATCCTCAACCAACTTCATAAGACCATTTGGTGCAGCAACTTAAGATAGGCATCAGACTTAGGCAAATGTAAAAAATTTTTCTTTACCCTGCTGTCAATTACTCCAGATAGAAATGAAGATTTAATAATGGAAATAATTTTTTCATGCCAAATGTCAAAGCCTTGGCTTTTGGACCTTGGCCATCATACTTTATAAAATCAAATTCTGACAGTTGTGTTTCCCCTTTGGCTGGGAACATAGTTGACTTGAACTAAGTCAGTACCCTCCACATTTACAGTTTATAAGGCGTAGTACATATGTATTCCCACCATGAGAAACAAAGTCTTGTAACAGAATGTTGATTTTATGTTTTCAGGTGACTCAGATACTGTCAAAAAAAGATGACAAAGATTTTTATTGCACATCTGTTTGACTGCTTACCAACCTTCTGAATAAACTTTCAAGACTTTGAGGCATTTTCGTTTAAAGGTACATCAAATGATTTTTTAAATGGGATGCTTAGAGATTATATAAGAGGCAATATTTCATTGTTATGACTTGGAGAGTGAAGCTAGAATAAAGTCTCAAGGTATTTATTCTAGAATTCTCAACTTTGAGAGTATAAATGCCATTCAACCCGACATTCAGGCTGAAATATGTCTCCCAACATCAGCATCCTTGCCTGTAGGTGGATGCTCCTGCTTTGAGCTATGGAATGCCTACTCACTGAAACACTGACTGTGGGCTCACCCCATATACAGGGCACTGCTCTATGCACTTTGAGAATACTGACTCAAATGGGCAGGAGAGTTTTGTGTCTAACATTGGGATTTGTGAGGATTTAAGTCTAGAGGAAGGATGGTTACTACCATACAGCTCTTCCTCCTCCTGTAGGTGTGTTCTCAGAAAAGCAGTTCTCCTTCTCCATTTCTAAGACTTTACGAGAATATTTGGGTTTACTGTCATGGACCTGGATTAATGGCAGATACATCACTTTGCTGACAAAGGTCTGTATAGTCAAGTCTTTCCAGTCGTCATGTATGAACATGAGAGCTGGACAATAAAGAAGGCAGAGCACCAAAGAATAGATGCTTTCAAACTGTGGTGCTGGAGAAGACTCTTGAGAGTCCCTTGGACAGCAAGGAGATCAAACTAGTCAATCTTAAATGAAATCAACCCTGACTACTCTTTGGAAGGACTGATGCTGAAGTTGAAGCTCTAATACTTTGGCCACCTGATGCGAAGAGCCAACTCATTGGTAAAGACCCTGGTGCTGGAAAAATTGAAGGCAAAAGAAGAGGGGAAGAGAGGATGAGGTGGTTAGATGGCATCATTGATTCAATGGAAATGAACTTGTGCAAACTCCAGGGGATGGTAAGGGACAGAGAAGCTTGGCGTGCTGTCCAGGGGGTCATGAAGACTTGGACACAACTTGGCAATTGAACAACAACAACAACAACATTTTGTTGCCTACTCAACAGCTAAGCCACCTTCTTCCTGGCTAACAGAAGCCTATATGGGTGGCAGTGTGTACAGGGAAGGGGAGTCCCTTCCAAACATCCAGAACTTCTGGGAAATGCTTTTTGCCTCTAATAAGTAAGGCAAGCACATATCTCAGTGTTCCTGAGATCGTACTGGTTTGTGTGTGTGGTCCTGGTAAAATTCCTAATAGTACCTTCTTTTACTTTAAAAAAATCTAATTCAAGTGATAAATTATATGGTCGTCCTGTGAATATGAGGGAAATCACTGCTCTACCTTACAGTCTGTGTCTGGCAATGTAAAATGAGGGTATGATGCTTGGAGCTGAGGCAGCAGTTTTAGGTCTAGGAGGATAAGAACCAAGAGAGAATCAGATCCAGAAACAGTTGATTCTGGATCTGTAGTGCCTCTGGATTTGAGAGTAAAAATGAAGGTTTGTATCTCTTAAGACACATAAGGGAGCACTCTGTTACTTGCAAGGAAAGGTAAGAAGGAAAGGAGAAACAGGGATGAAGCCTTTTCATAGGAAGGATTTTTAATTGCTCTGAGTAAAATTTCTAAGTTTTAGTTAGTATTATTTTCTCCATCCGTGCTTAGAAATTCTGGAAATTATGTTTGAGAGGAAGTGGTAGAAAGTAGAAGAATCTGGTTTACTGCTAAATGACAAGGTTGGAAATTGAAAAGAAGTAACTTAGTCTTACCCTCTATGGCGGTTCCTTTTTGGGACCAATGGAAATTGGTGGCAATATGTTGAGGGGTGGGCTTCTCAGGTGGCTCAGTGGTAAAGAATCTGCCTACAATGCAGGAGTCATGGGTTCAATCCCTAGGTCGGAATGATCCCCTGGAGTAGGAAATGGTAACCAGTTCCAGTATTCTTGCCTGGAATATTCTATGGACAGGGGAGCCCGGTGGGATAGTCCATGGGGTCAAAAAGAGTCAGACATGACTGAGCAACTGAACACACACGTGCACACGTACACATGTGTGTGAGCACGCGTGCGCGCACACACCACACACACACACACACATGGTCTAGGGATAAAGGTTCTCACTTCACACAATTAAGCCACCACCACCCCTGCCAAAATTGTTACCGATGAGCTCTAGGAACTCAACAATTACATCACCAAATTAGCTGTGTTCAGAATTTACATTTTCTTTGTAAATATTCTTCAGAGGAAGACATTTGGTTGAGACACTATGAAAACTACTGTTGATTTTTTTTTTTTAAGTATAGAATAGAGAATATAGTTCCACCTACTTATTTGAAATCACTTTAGGAAAATGATTACTGAAACACAAAAATTCTATTTGGCTTTGACTCATTATCTAGCTAACCTACATACACTCAAAGCAAACAGAAAGTGCATTTAAGGACTATTCTTGTATTAATAGCAAACTCCTGGGGACTTCCCTGGTAATCCAGTGGTTAAGAATCTGCCTTCCAATGCAGGGGAATCAGTTTCAGTCCCTGATTGGGGAACTAAGATCCCACATGCTTCGGAGCAACTAAGCCTGCGCCGTAACTAGAGTGAAGCCCATGTGCGCAACAAAGACCCAAACGCAGCCATAAAAACAAAAACAAAAACCCAAACACCAGATTGCTCAGATCTCCTCCAGTATAGATTAGTAAATGTCTATTACACCTTGGCAAGCAAAGCTCCTGGCTCCCAAGGGAGAAAGAAGCACCCAGGGAGAGGACTAACAGGTCGAGTCTCTAGCACCATGCCTGGCAGGCAGCTCAGCCCGGCATTTCCTTTCTTATTCTCTTCTTCACTGTGTTACTAGATAATGATGCAGTTCTGACAGGTTTTGGCTTAGCAAGAACTAGATACTTACAGTATTGTTTTCTTTGCTTTAGACAATGTGATCTTAAGTTTGACTCTTAAACAGAATAATGTTCTTTTAATTTCTCCTTCTCTGGAAGTCCATAGAAGATGCTGACCTTCCTAAGGTCAGTTGAAGAGTAGTGGGGCAGTCCTTGGGTATTGATTTCTCTGAATGAGTTCAACATCTTTAAACATCTGTAGTGATCTGGAGGAACTAAAGAATTAGTCTTCCCAGAGCAAATTCCTTTGGGTCCACCTTGGGCTTACCTCTCTGGCAAGACAGACATCGTAATTGGCAGCCTACTCACAGTAAGACTACACAGAGTGAAGACTGCCTAAACCTTGATACTTCACTAACCACAAATAAAAGTGCTTTCACTGTACACTTGCAAAAAATGAAGTTTTTTCTTGCATTGAAATGGCAAAGATTCTAAAAAACTAGTCTCTCATGAATGTTTAAGCTGTTTATTCAATTACTGCAGAGGATGTATTTTTGCTATTTCTTTTCATCTTTTTGAATTGCCTGTTCTATCTCCTCACTTTCTATCAGAGTATATTTTCTCTTTTTAGCTTGAATTTCTTTGCAAAAGTGAAATTTTTTGTGTGTATGTTCTTAGGACAGTGGCCCTAAGCTGGGCTTAGGCTTGAGGGAGCAATGTCAGCATCCTATACCTGATGGGTCCTATACCTGATGGGGAATAGGAAGCCCAGATATTAATATTTTGAAAAAGGAAAATATTCTGATACCCATCACAGATTAATTAGCTAATAATAAATCCATTAACCCATTTGTTATTCCACAAATATATATTGAGTGCCTACTGTCCTAGACACCTTGCTGGGAGTGGAAGACAGCTGCAGTGAGATGACACATGCTACTTCCAGCTTACATTGCCATGGAGAAAGCACTCAACCTGCAAATAGCCAAGTGATAGATACTAATGTCCAGTGATAATGAGCACTGTGAAGAAAAATACAGCAGAGAAAGAGGATACAGTGGGGCAGCAGTGGGGATATTTTAGATACTATGCCCTTAGCCTCATCATGAACATTATCCTAGTCTTTTGGATAAAGAAGGAAGAATTGTAATTCTCTCCTTCCACTGCTCTTTCCTTCCCTCCTTTCTTCCAAGCTGTACCACTGCAGTTAGGATAGATAAGGCAGACTTAGTGAGCAGAGTTGGGGTTATTATTATTATTTTTTTCCTCATGGAAAAGCTTAATCCTGGTGAATATTTTAGTATCATATCCAAAGAGGTAGTTCTTGGAAAACTCCCTGGGTGAAATTGGCTTACACCTGGGATTCCCAGGTAGTACTAGGGGTAAAGAATCCACCTGCCAGTGCAGGAGATGCAAGAGATGCGGGTTCAGTCCCTGGGTCAGGTAGGTCCCCTTGAGAACGGAATGGCAACTCACTCCAGTATTCTTGCCTGGAGAGTCCCATGGACAGAGGACCCTGGCGGGCTACAGTCCATGGGGTTGCAAAGAGTCATATACGGCTGAGCATGCCCATGCAGTGTCAATGCAATGAATAAATATCTTTCAGGTCCCATCAGCCTTCTTTCTGTGTTGCTCAGTTCCCAAAAACATCTGAGATTTGCACTGAGTATGACATGACCTCAGAGCTTTCGCATGAACATGCTAGGTGAATGAGAATTTTCTTGGCCTTTGTATACTAGCTCCTCTCATTTTATGATAGATGTGTAATTAATTTTGAAGCATTTTCTTTGATTCAGTTACAGGTTCATGATGTGGAGTATAAAAACATTTCTTCTAAAATGAATTCATGCCAGTTCACTTCTGTCTAGCATCACCATCAGACCTCTTCTCGAAGCTTACCTCAAACTCAGCTGTTTAAAATTTGCTTGTCCTCCTTTGAGTCTGTTTTCAAGGGGCAATCTTACTTGGACACTTCCATAGTGATCTCACTTATCTTACCTGTGAAGTTCAAATCTTCCAGTGCAGTGGGCTTAGTTTACCTGTATTTGTATACATTAGTATAATGCCCTCAGTGACCCCTTGGCATCTCACTTTTTCTCTGGAAATTTAAGCACTGCTTTCTTGAGACTGCTGGAGATGGATCTGGGAATTTGTCATAATCTTTAATATCAAAGTATGATCCATACTATTACCATTAAAAATGTGCCTGGCCACTGATCCCATTGCCTCCTTGTATGTTCAGTTGTTTGAGTCATGTCCAACTCTTTGCAACCTCATGAATTGTCTCCTTACTTGAGAATAAAGAATAAGAGAAAAAAAAAATAAAGTAACAAATAAAAATTAAAGATACCTAATCCTCTTGCCTATAGATTTGTTTCCTCGTGATATCTTCAGAGCAACAGGATCACAGTAACCTGCAACAATGAAGTCAGACAAGAAGGGAGATTCTTTTCTGTTTCTTTATTTGCACTAAACCTTTGAGGCATGTATTTTTTCCAACCAATTCAACCAACAATTTCTTTAAATTGTTTCTGTTTGCACTCAAACCTTGATTACCAATGCTAATGGTGGCAGATAATTTAAGAACTTTCTTCATCCAAAAATAAATTTCACTTTGAAATGCATTGTGGTGTTTTAATTTTAATATAGGATAATTAAGGTTCATAATATTTCATACAAGGTGATGTATCCAGTTAGGCTATTAAAGGAGGTTACATTCAAGGGGGAGTAGTGATGTGTCAGTGGTGCAGACAGCAACAATCATATCTGAATTCAGAGCGAGGCTCTGCCAGTGAGATATAGGTGACCTCAGCCTGTTTGTTAAATTTGGGATGGTGACAGTACTCACCCACCGGGATATCTGAAGAGATTAAAAGAGATAAAAGCTATCTTTTCACCTATCAGGGTCCTCACCTCTGATTACAAGCTCCTATCAGGGTCCTCAACTCTGATTACAAGCTCCCAATGTTACTTGTTGTCATTATTCAGATAAGAGTCAACCACTGCATATATATATTGGATTTTCCAATGTTCATAGATTAGGTTTCATGTTGAAATCTTAGGGAAAAAACCAAAAACTATTATTATAGACTTTGGGGAAATGTGGGCTTCCCTGGTGGCTCAGACATAGAGACTATGCCTGCAATGCAAGAGACCTGGGTTCAATTCCTGGAGAAGGGAATTGAAGATTCCCTTGGAGAAGGGAATGGCTACCCACTCCAGTATTCTTGCCTGGAGAATCTCATGGGGAGAGGAGCCTGGTGGGCTACAGTCCATGGGGTTGCAAAGAGTTGGACACAACTGAGCGCCTAACACTTTCACTTTGGAAAATGTGTTAGCAAGGACAAGAAACCAGACTAATGCCAGGACATGTCAACTAAAAATTACATAAGTATTTTTTCAATCAGCAAGGCTAAATGTAGAGTTGATGCTGAGCTTATATATTTTTAATTGCTTCATAATTGTTTTAGAGGCAAGAATACACACTGATGTCAACTTTACAAAGAAAATCAAGAAACTCAAGGGCTCTCTAGTGCAGGAGTCCCCAGACTCCAGGCCGTGGACCAGTACTTTCTGTCAGATCAGCAGCAGCATTAGATTAGAAATAAAGTGCACAATAAATGTAATGCTCTTGCATCATCCTGAAACCATCCCTCCCACCCCAGTGCATGGAAAAATTGTCTGCCACGAAATTGATCTCTGGTGCTGGAAAGGTTGGGGACCGCTACTCTAGTGGATTTATTTCAGAAAGCAAATGGAAGGCTCTGTGAGTGTTCTGAGAATGAGATAGACAGATGAGCTGCAGTGTGGCAAATACAAATAATGTATTTCTCAATAACTATACAAAAGGTGAGCTAACAGCTTTGAAGCAGGTTAGCCAGGCTGGCAATTTTTATATTCCTGAAAGCTGCCCAAAAGGCTCAGGAAGCTGGGCATGTGAGAGAAGGGTGTTCAGGCAATGCAGAGCTCACCCACCTCTTTAGCATCACGGACAATGAAACTAGGAAAGACTTCATGAACACAGACCAGGTTCAAAGAAGGCTGCTAAAATGCTCAGGAAGCCAGAAGGTCACATATAAAAAACAAAGTCCAAATTCTGAGGGTCTAAACCACAGAGAATAAAGCTTACAAGTATTGAATCTGGAAATATGAGTAGGGAGAGACTATACAAAATGCACTGACAAAATTATAAAATATGAATGTATACTTATTGATTAACTTCTGGCATATTAGGATGGTTGGGATACCCCTTGAGGCTTGAAAGAGATCATTTAATACATAGAAGGCATATTTTTCATAGCAATAATGAACATATAGAACTTGTTAAACCAAATAAATAAAAATAATGTAACTTGAAGAAGGTAATAATGGATTATTAGATTAAGTGTCAGAGCAGGTTATTTGGACAAAAGACAGAAGTTTAACTTAATGATGACTGCACACATAGCAACTTTAATGAGTGTCTCTTGATTTCCTTATAGGGAACTTTGATCAAATTTCCTATCACTCTGATCCAATAAGGTAATTTCTCCCTTTTTTTGTATTAGTCATTTTAGTAAAAATCTGTTTTAATAAAATTTTAAAATTGAAGTATGTATGCATATAGAAAACTGAACAAGTCAAAGTGACAGTTTGATGAATTAGTACATAGTTAATACACTCACATTACCTCATAGTCAATAAGTAGAACATTACCAAAATCCCAGAAGCCCCAGTAGGCACTTTCCAGTGGGCA
Source organism: Odocoileus virginianus (assembly GCF_023699985.2). NCBI lineage: Eukaryota > Metazoa > Chordata > Mammalia > Artiodactyla > Cervidae > Odocoileus > Odocoileus virginianus. The sequence continues at coordinate 37,692,828 of NC_069686.1, read as the reverse complement.
CTCTCTGACCCCTCCTCCACAAAGGTGATCACCTCTCAAAATCTTCTGCATTATAGATTAGGCCAACTTGATTTTGAGCTTTTTAAAATGGCAATCATCAGGTACCTATTCTTTTCTATCTGGCTTCTTGACTTTATGTTTGTGAGTTCATTCATATTGTTTTGTGCAGCAGTAGTTTATTCATTTTCATTGCTGATTATCATTCATTTATATGAATATACCACAATTTATTTATCCATAAATAAACTGGACCTTTGGGTTGTTCCTACTTTGGAGCTGTTATAAATGAAGGTGCTGTTGCTGTCTTGTACATGCTTTTGGTGCATATACAGATGACTGTATGTCTGTTGAGCATACACCTAGGAATGGAATTGTTGGGGCATAGGTTATGCCTGTAAAAATCAAATACTGGACACAGGGAAACTGCACAAGCCTCCTTCTCTACATCAATGCCTTGATGTTTTCTGCATGTTGGAAAGTGCAGTTTTCTGACAGATGAGCCAACTGTGGCTCCTGGGTCAACCTTAAGGGAAAAAATAAAAACAAAACCCCACATTTTTGAAGCCGCTGGGTGTTGTGGCAGTTTCAGACCCTGGGAATTTACTAACTGTGGATTGCCTGCTGCTTTCGCGTCCCTTGCCTTCATCAGATCACAGGATTTGCTTTCACACTTGGATAAACCTACTTCTCATTAGCAGCTTAAGAAATCTTTTCTATTCATCCAGAATTTGTAATGTTTGGAAGTGGACTTCAATATTTTTTCTTTGCCAACAGATACTGCTATCTAATGAAGGATGAATTTCAAGTACCTGAGAGTTGAAGTAGGGCTGGCCACCACACTGCATCATTAATGTTGGATGATCAGACACTTGTAAGTAGAAAATACTGTAACCTGTACTCAGGTGTCAGTTTAGGGTTTACAGTAGGAGGCACGGGTGCCATCTTATCATTGAATGCAACAGAGTGCTGCCTTTTAAATTTAACATCCTTCAAAAGGGACTGAGTTGGCACCTCCAGTTGGGGATGCCTGACTCCTACAAGATTGATATGCCTTGAGCCCTCCGCAGAAAGTTCATTTAGCCTTCACACTGTGAGTATTTAAGATATAGAAATGTATTGCCAAATTTACTCTTAACATCTGCAATTTCTGAGCATGTGTGAAGTACTTTACATGTATTATCTCATTCAATTTTCTAAGCAATCCTATGAGTTAGATACTACTATTCTGTCTTGTAGATGGGACAATGAAGACTTGTAGAGGTTAAGTTGTCCTTCCCAATGATAGGTCAGTGCCATTAGTTGGTGAGAGAATCGGAACTCAAACCCATGTTTTATGGGCTGCTACTGAAATTATGAACCACTTTATGTACCATCTCCTTACTCGTTCTTTTATTTTTAGATCTCAATTGTTTTATTCCTTACTCATTTTAAAAAATTAATTAATTTCTTTGGCTGCATGGAGTCTTAGCTGTGGCGTGTGGGATATTCTTGTCACGCATGCAGAATCTTCTGCTGCAGAGTGTACTCTCTAGCTGTGTTGCTGGCGCTCCAGAGCATGTGGGCTTCAGTACCTGCAGCACCAGGGCTTAGCTGCTCCGAGGCATGTGGGATCTTAGCACCTAGACCAAGGATTGAACCTGTGGCCTCTGCATTACAAGGCAGATTCTTAACCACTGGACCACCAGGGATGTCCCGTGTCTCCCTATGCTTGGTTTCCTGCTTTGGTCTTTCACTTGTGATGAATCTAGTTTTGGTTAATAACTCTGCAGAATTTAAGTCTCTCTCTTTCCCAGGACTGCCGTTTACCACATTCATCGTTTCTGTTTTCCTTAGGGCATTGCCTCAGAACTCTCTCAGCCAAAAAGGCTGACACTCCATTTATTCTCAGTTCCATCAGATTATAGTTTGGCACTTTTGTGCAAGGCATATTCAGTACATCAGTTTGTCTCTAGAGGCTTCTGTTTATTGGCCAATATTTTAAGACTCGGGCCTCTCCAGGAATGATGCCACAAACTATGGCATATTACTGGTTTGCAGTTACAGATACTTTCATAATTCTCATTAATACCTTAGAATGGGGTATGATGTTAAATGGAAAAAATAGAATATAAAGAGGTAGACAGCAGCTAATTTCCATAGAGAATTATATGCCTGCACATTAATAAAGTTTGGAAGATAATTTGCACAAGACTGGTATTATGATATTCTTCATTGTGTGCTAAGTTGCTTAAGTCATGTCCAACTCTTTTTGACCCTATGGATTGTAGCCTGCCAGGTTCCTCAGTCCATGGGGATTCTCCAGCCAAGAATACTGGAGTGGGTTGCCATGCCCTCCTCCAGGGGATCTTCCCAACCCAGGGATTGAACCCATGTCTCCTGCATTGGAGGTGGATTCTTTACTGCTGAGCCACCAGGGAAGCCCCTGAATAAGTCAATAAAACTAATAAATAACAGATTGACTTGGAAAAGAGACATAACAATAATTGAAGGAGAACATAACCAAGGATCGTGAGAATTAGACTAAATACCTTTTCTGGATCACACTTTAGAGCTTTTAAAGTGTATTTGCATTTATTTTCTTATTTGAGCCTTGTAACATACTAGGAAATAAGACACATATATTATTTGTCCCATTTTATAGATAGAGCATCTGAAGCTCAGAGAAGTTGTTTGCACTGCCCTAGGTCACCAGTGATGGGACAAAGATTCATGCCCTGATTTCATGACTCAGGTCAAAATTCCTCTCATCCTACCACCCTGCTTTCTTTCACCAGATGGCAGAGCTACCAGCGTTAACTACATAGCAGTAAGTACATTCATCATGTGATGTCCATTAAAATCTAAAACCAAATCAATGTCTTCAAACCACATCTTCAAAGTCATCTTCATCTAAGAAATTCTGGTCAGTTATACACCTCTAAACTAAAGTGAACAAAATCCCAACTCAATTAATTATTTAAGTTATGGAGATAAAAAGACATAATGTGACCTGAATCCAATCTTCCTTAACCCATCACTTTGGGCAATAAAATAGGTTCTCAAGTGTATGGTAGGCTTCACATTTTAAAAAATTGTTTAAAATTTTTTAATTGTGATAAAATACACATTAACATTTATCATCTTAATAATTTTCAAACGTTCAGTTCAGTAGTGTTAAGTACATTCACATTGCTGTGCAGTTAACCTCCAGAACTATTTTCACTTTGAAAAACTGAACATCTACATCCATTAAACAATAATCTCCAGTCTCCCCTCTCTCAGCCTCAAGCAACCACCATTGTACTCAATCTTAGCCAGAAGACTGAGCAGCGATCAAGCAACCAACATTGTACTTTCTGTCTCTATGAATTTGGCTACTCTGGGTACTTAAGTGGAATCTTAGGGTACTTGTCTTTTTGAGACTGGTTATTTCACTTAACATAATGTCATTAAAATTATCCATTATATTAATAACATGTGTCAGAATTCCCTTGCTTTATAAGGCTGAATAGTATTCCCTGGTGTATTTGTACCACATTTTGCTCATCCGTTCATCTGCTGATGGACACTTGGGTTGCTTCCACTTTTTTGCTATTGTGACTAGTGCTGTTATGAATATGGGTGTACACATATCTCTGAGATTCTGGTTTCAACTCTTTTGGGTATATATCCAGAAGTAGAATTGCTAGAACATTTTGTAATTCTATTTAAATTTTTTTAGGGACCACTTTATGCTTTTCCATAGTGGCTGTACCATTTTACATTCCCACCAGCAGTGCACAAGTTTAATTTCTCTACATCCTCACCAACATTTGGTATTTTTGTTTTTGTTTTTCTCTGTATAGTAACTATTCCTAATGGGAGTAAAATGGTATCTCATAGTTTTGATTTGCTTTTCCCTAACAGTGTGTTGAAAAGCAGAGACATTACTCTGCCAACAAAGGTCCATATAGTCAAGTCTGATCTTCCCAGTGGTCACATATGGTTGTGAGAGATGGACTGTAAATAAGGCAGAGCACCAAAGAATTGATGCCTTTGAACTCTGGTGCTGGAGAAGACTCCTGAAAATCCTCTGGACAGCAAGGAGATCAGATCAGTCAATCTTAAGGGAAATAAACCCTGAATACTTTTTGGAAGGACTGATGTTGAAGCTGAAGCTCTAATATTTTGGTTATCTGATGCGAACAGCTGACTCACTTGTAAAGTCCCTGACACTGGGAAAGATTGATGGTGGAAGGAGAAGAGGGTGTCAGAGGACAAGATGCCTTGATGGCATCACTGATGCAATGGACATGAACTTGGGCAAACTTCGGGAGATAGTGAGGGACAGGAACAGCTAGTATGCTGCAGTCCATGGGGTCACAAAGAGTCGGGCACAACTGGGCAACTGAACAATGAGCAACAGTAATTAGTGATGTTGAGCATCTTTTCATGTACTTTTTGACCAACCATATATCTTCTTTGGAGAAATGTATCACAGAAATCTTTTGCCCATTTGTAGTTGGGTTTTGTTGCTATTATTGAGTTGTAGGATTTCTTTATGTATTCTGGATATTAACTCCTTATCAGATATATCATTTGCAAATATTTTCTCCCATTGCATGGGTTGCCTTTTCAGCCTGTTGATTGTGTCCTTTGATGTACAAAGTTTTAAATTTTGATGTAGCCATCTTCTCGCCAGTTTAGAATTGTGTTCCCTCTGAGAAATCAATGAAATAAACAGACTGTCTCCTAAGGAAAATAAAACATAGTAGGCATTCAAATAAAATCTCATGTACCATCTCATAAGGTTTTCTAATTCCCTGGCATCCATCTGGGGAGCTCCAGGGAAGTTTTCATCACTTGACTATTGTTTATGATGACTTGGCTGGGATTAGGGACAGATGCTGAGTGCTGGGGAGACGGTTCCTATTCCGCGATTTGAATCCCGACATACTAGACCTGTCTATTTCTTCTGGTGGAAGAAAATTAGATCTGCAGTTGCTGCATTAACAGGAATTTAACTAGGAAGGCAGAATGGAAGGCACAGGTTTGTGTAGGTGGTGGCTAAAATGCATGCGCATGCAGGTATGCAGTCCAGGTATTAGGAGCTGGGGTTAGACAGAAGCAATGTCGTCTTTTAGAAAGATGATTGCTCCAAAGGAGCAACCAGTCAAAGTCCATCCAGAAAAATGGAAACTACTACGAGAATTTAAAACAGAGGGAACTGAATTCAGGGAATTGGTTTCCAGGAGATGGAAGAGGCTGAACAAACAACTGAGGAACAGTTGCCAACTCAGAGTCTTATCTAAAGCAGAAAATTAGGGGAAAAGGAGTCCAGAGAGGAAAGAAAAGAGGAGAAACACATTTTCTCTGGGCAGTGTCTCCCACTGGCTGAACCCATACAGAAACCAACAGACCTGGGAAATAGAGCAGAGTGGGTTTGGGAAGGGCAGGGAGTTAATCTAAGACAAATATGCCCTGGAGAGCAAGGTATACATGAGACAATTGTGCTGTGGGGGATTCTAAAGATCCCCTTTTGCTTTATTTGGAAAATCTCTGCTGTTTATATGCAGGTCACCTACTAGGCTTGGCAGTGCCCTTTGAAATCTACTGACTCAGCTTCATGAATTAGGCTGCTCTTAGTTGAAAGAGTTATGACTGTCCTCTGGTTTGTCCATGTAAAAGTGAAAGTGTTAGTTGCTCAGTCATGTCTGACTCTTTGTGACTCCATGGACTGTAGCCCATAAGGCTCCTTTGTCCATGGAATTCTCCAGGCAAGAATATTAGAGTGGGTTGCTATGTCCTTCTCCAGGGGATCTTCCCAACCCAGGGATCGAACTCAGGTCTCCCAAATTGCAGGCAGATTCTTTACCATTTGAGCTACCTGGAAAGCCCAAGGCTGTGAAAATCTGGGACTAATGTGGATGGGTGACGTAGGAGGAGGGAACAGCCCAGTGGCCAAAAGTGACTTGGGCTGAACAAGAAACCAGGTAATTTATAGAAACAAGCTTGGCTTATTGGTTAGGCAAGGTCGGGAACAGGGTCCTTGTGACAATGCACCCAAGGAGAGCAGGGTGAGAATTTTAATTCATGGGCTACAGTCCACGGGGTCACAAAGAGTCTGACACCACTGAGCAACTGAGTACACAGGCACACATTTTGAAATAAGTTTCTTCTTCCGCACTCAAGGAAAATAAGACTTATTTTTCATTTTGCATCTTTTGTCAACATTTCCTTCCATATACAACCCTTAAATAGAGTGAGCCCCAAAGACTTACAGAAAAACACTACAAAAATCATTATACTTCTAGAAGATTATAGGGAGTGGACAGAAGGGACAAGAAGGGAAACAAGAGAAAGAGAATACAGTGTGTGTGGAGTGGGGGGAAACAGAGGGAAAGAGCAAAGTATAAGATAAGAAAAGGGGGAAGAGATAATGAAAGAACGAGAGCGTTGAGGCATTCTGTAGAAGAAAAATGAGAGATAGTTAACTGAGGAAAGGGGATTTAAGAGAGGCAGAGGAATTTTGAAGAGAGCTTAAGTTAAGGTCTTCCCTGCTGGCTCAGGTGGTAAAGCGTCTGTCTACAGTGCAGGAGACCTGGGTTCGATCCCTGAGTTGGGAAGATCCCCTGGAGAAGGAAATGGCAACCCACTCCAGTACTATTGCCTGGAAAATCCCATGGATGGAGGAGCCTGGTAGGCTACAGTCCAGGCGGTCGCAAAGAGTTGGACACGACTGAGCGACTTCACTTTCAGTTGAACTGATCACAATACTGTCATCCTATAGGTTGGAAGAAACCAGAATAAGAACTAGATGTGGTCTGAAGGCCAGCTCTGGCCTAAATGAAAGAAAAAAATTCAGTCACTAACAGACAACTCCCAGATATAACCTTCATTTTGAAGTTAGGTTATATGCCCTCCTGGGGTACCCTATGTAGCAGAGAACTGAGGTTAAGACAAATACCTTAGCTGAGTATAGAACGGACAGTACTAAGTTCAAACAGCCCCCTAATCCCTTCTTATCTGATGATTGCTTCTCTTTATTCAAGCTATTGATCAAATCTCATTTATAGAAATTGTACTCAATGGAGTTTCAGAACTGAGAAAAGTATATATTAAGGGTTAGATCATAGATTGTTTCTAAGCTTCAAAAGCCCTGATCAGCTGTAGGAATCTTGATGTGTCTGTTTATTTTTGTTTGCCCAGTTACCTTTTCCTTCTGCGGCTGGCCATGTCTTATGAGTAAAAATTTACAGGGATCAGTGTTTCAGTAGAATCAAAACACACCATTTTCTTACAGTGACAGCGCCTCAGCACAGGGCTATTTGGGATTTTGAATTTAGACTTCTAGTGTCTTTCTTTTTCTCCACCAGGAAGTTATCATTTGTTTTACATGACTGCCCCAAATTCACTTTATAAAATTAAGCACTGAAAATAAATCTGACATTATTTATGTATTACCTGGGAGTTTTAATAGTTATTTACTTCCTTTTCCTTTAATAAAATTTCTTTTTCCTCTCGTTGGGCAGTTTTACTTTCTGTTTGTTATGTGGAAATAGGAGAGAATTCTTGAACTATGTTCTCTCGAGGAGAAAAAGTGACTTCCATCTTGGGGTATGAGTTGAAATTGACCTTTTCACCCCAGCATAGAAACACGGGCCTTAAGATAGCTCTCTGGGTATATTCAACATCCTTTTCGGGAATCCTGGTGGGAGTAGAAGCTTACAGCTATTTCCCACATGCTTCAGTGTGGGTTACATTCACACCATTAAAAAAGAAGTTCCAAGAGCACAGTTTGACTGTTGTTTCTACACCTCTTACTTGAGAGCCTTCTCTCTCAATCCCGTTGGCCAATTTTGGCAAACATTTGCTGAACCATCTCTTAAACTGACTGAAGTCACCTTGGTCTGTGTTCCTGCAAAGAGATTTTCTGAGAGACAAGGTGAGGGACACTCAACCACAAATGTAATCTTTCTACAACCTGAGCCCTACTTTTACCTATTTATTTATTCTTTGTAGGAGGAGAGCGGGAATAGGGACACTCTGGCAGCCTGAATGTGACAGAGTGCTGAGAGGCCCCAGGAGATCCCTACTGTGGCAAAGGCTCTGGCTGTGTGTTCAGCGGTGCGTGTTGCCTTAGCAGATTCCAGTGGTTTGTATGAGACCTGGACTTTCTGCAGAAAAGGCCCTGCTGAGAGAACAGCTGAAGTTCGCCTACAGGATCAGACAGCAAGCTTGTTTAGGTTAAGGTTTCAAAGCACTGACTTTTATTACATTTTAATGATCAGAGTCATATTTTATTCATGGAACTCAAACTGAGCACCCTGCAGTTAGCAAAACAGAAGGTTTCCATTTTACATTCAGGCTAGCCTATGGAAAAGTTTGAAATAGAAGGAAAATTGGGATTGGACATTCTTATTAAAAATAAACATCAAGGATGTGCTGAACACTGATGATAAAATATGTAGGGTTACATGCTTATGAAGACTTTGATGGTTTCTGTTGAATATGTCAGTAAGGTACATCTCATTCGCTAGAGACCTAACCTCTCATAAACTTGTATTTTCAGACCTTCACAACATACTTCTGATAGAAACAGAACTCCCCCTGGAATTTCTCACCAACAGTTTTAAAATAGTCTGTATTTTACCCTTTCCTTTTTGAAACAGAGTGAGAAACACTGGAGAAAGAGAGAGAGAAATATTGGGTTGTGTTCCATTTCTATGTATAACATGGAGAAGATTGAGTGAGGTTCTAATTCATTTTGTAGGAAAGAATGAAGAATAATTTAATTTTCTCTTTATTCTGCTGCTAGATGCAAGTAATGATAGGGGGTGATTAACTTTTATGTTTCTGAAGCATTTTCACATGAAAGTCATTTTCAAAGAAACAGCAAATAATCCTGGTATTTTAGAGTGTGTTTGAGGCACTTTTCAATGTGACCTCTGTATTTTGGGAGAGATTAGGACAACATACATGGAGGGTGAGATTCAGATGTATAACTGGCATCTGGTTGTGAAAGATTTACCTGTAAATCCACCTTGAACTCTCTGGACAAAGGACAAAGCTGTAAGTGTGGCCAGTGCTGACTTTTTCCTTTCTTTTTTACTTTGCGGCTGTTCTTAAACATCAAAGGACATCTCTGGAAGGAGACCCACAGGTGAATGGTGATAACAGTTGCTCAATATCAGTTCAGCAGCATCAGTTTCCCATCATCTGCTCAAATTAGGGTTCAATTCCTGCATATTTAGCATGTTCCCTATAATTACTGAGTGAATAAATGAATGAGTAGAAGAGAAGAGCATGTGAATAAAATACTTCCTAATAGCAGATACTTCCTAATTCCAAAAGTCACTTTTCTTGGACATTGCAGAGAACTACACTTTTTTTTCTATTATACATTTACTTCTATAATTACATTTTGCTTGGGTTAATACTGAAACTCGTGTTTTTAAATGCTTTCACACTAATTATGTGAATTTACAAGCTTAGAGGGAGCTGAAGAGCAAGGAGACATCAAGAGTAAACTAAAAATGTTCCAGTGAAAATTCTTAAGTGGGTAATCCAGTTAATTCCTCTAAATGCCAGCATGTGTTACCTATGTGTTTCACCAGCTCCTGCTCCCTCCCAAATAACTAGACTTGAAAGGAGGAACTACCTCTCATGTATGTCTTGCACATTGTCAATGCTTTGTCTGATAAAAGGGGAGGGGGTTAATTATAAATGTTTTCAAAGTATGTCTGTAGACTCCTTTATTGTTTAAAATATTGAAATTCTGGAGATTCATCTTAGGTGACAATAGGTCCCATTCTTAAGTTTCAGTTTTCTTCTTTGTGAGTTGGGAATAGGTTGCTATAAGGACTAAAAGAAATAATCCACAGAAAGAGATGAATAGCTCTTAGCTTACTATAAATGTATAACTTTACTGGGTGTTTTCATTATTACTCTTGTTCTATGCTCTGTAGAGTTCTATGCTCTACAGCGCTTTCCTCGTGGCTCAGACAGTGAAGAACTCGCCTGAACTGCAGGAGAGCCAGGTTCAATCCCTGGGTCAGGAAGATCCCCTCTAGAAGGGAATGTCTACCCACTTCAGTATTCTTGCCTGAAGAATTCCATGGACAGAGCAGCCTGGCAGGCTACAGTCCATGGCATTGCAAAGAGTCAGATACAACTGACTAACACATGACATGCTCTATAGAGTAATTTAACATGGATTTTGGCTCTTCTATAAAACTGTTAGCAGTTGGAATATCTTTGTCAATCCCAAGCACATAGGATAGTCCGTCACAAAATTTTCATCACTAAAAAACTCTACCTGCTTTTTGTGACATGCTAAATGAACTCCTTTACTTAAGTAATTAAAAAAAATTAACCAAAGACGCTTAATTGTCAGTTGGAGCTTCTGACTGACAAGACATAATCAGTGCTATAATAAACTGATATAATTCCAAGTGTTTGGTGAGTTAATACTTTCCTTTAGCCTTTAAAAACTATGACTTATATTAGCTCAAAGATCCTCATAATTACCTACTGTACACATAACCATATATAAAGACCCCAGTTTATCTGCCAGTTTGTATTTCTCTAGGGCAAAATATTGGACAGAAAAGGTAGAGCAGTAAGTAGTTCAACTATTTTATTTAAAAGATACAGAACCTGAGTCCAGAGTGGTCATGTGATTTCTAATGTGAGAGGTGAGTTTAAGACTAGGATCAGATCTTTAAATGCCAGTAAAATTGTTCCTTGGCAACAGGAGGGGATTGGCTCAAGAAGTCTCCATGAATATCTGAATTCCATTACATGACTGTACAAAGAATACCAGTTGATTCTTTATATTCACGGATACAGAGCACCAACTGTGCTATACTTTTCCCCATGTACCACATGAATGTCCACATAAAGGGAAACTAAATCATCCTTTGATATCTTAGTGCACTTTTATTTAGAAGATTGAGAATTAAGGTTATTTGCCCATAATAAAGATAACAGTCAACAGTGACTGGGTAGTTCCTGTGTACGCTGCTAAGTCGCTTCATTCGCGTCCGACTCTGTGTGACCCAATAGACGGCAGCCCACCAAGCTCTCCCGTCCCTGGGGTTCTCTAGGCAAGAACACTGGAGTGGGTTGCCATTTCCTTCTCCAAGTTCCTATGTATAGTTATATACATAATTATATACTGGGTAGTTCCCATGTATAGTTATATGTACAAAGCTTTATACATATAATCTCATTAAACATTCATAATGATTTTGTAAGGCAAGTACTATCCTTATCTCTGTCTTACAGCTGGGGAATCATGCTCAGTGAGGTTAAGAATTCAGGTTGTCAATTGTGAGCCAGGATTCCCAATGAGGCAGCCGTGACTCTAGGCTTGTCCAGGGTCTCCTCTTTGACCACTCCACGGAACTGCCTCTACCACCCGAGCCCTTTATGAAACAGATGGAAGATAATGTATGGTGTCTACGGTGGCTTACCTCAGGAACTTAGGACAATCATGGAAATAACGGCAGAGTCATGGATTCTAGCCTGGAAAATTCAAGCAACTTTGATCTATCCCCTGTTCATAGACAGCATTCTTACCCAAGCTACTTGTCTTGTAAGGGTCAGTTCATTTCAGCTCAGTTCAGTCGCTCAGTTGTGTCCGACTCTTTGCAACCCCATGGATTGCAGCACGCCAGGCCTCCCTGTCCATCACCAACTCCCGGAGTTGACTCAAACTCATGCCCATCGAGTTGGTGATGCCATCCAGCCATCTCATCCTCTGTCGTCCCCTCCTCCTCCTGCCCCCAATCCCTCCCAGCATCAGGGTCTTTTCCAATGAGTCAACTCTTTGCATGAGGTGGCCAAAATATTGGAGTTTCAGTTTCAACATCAGTCCTTCCAATGAACACCCAGGACTGATCTCCTTTAGGATGGACTGGTTGGATCTCCTTGCAGTCCAAGACACTCTCAAGAGTCTTCTCCAACACCACAGTTCAAAAGCATCAATTGTTCGGTGTTCAGCTTTCTTCACTTGTGAGGGTAGTCATGGCTTAATGGAAGCACAGTGAAAAGATGGCTCCAGCAGTGAAAACCCTTCATAACCCCTGCACATTTAACTGACAAATTTAACCACTCAAGAACCGAGAAGGGGGACTAGGGAGACCACAGAAGTACCCAAATAGCAGTTGTAAAGCTCTGTCCATGCATCTCTTTATTTAGGAGAATCCATCCAATACTTTACTCTTTTGAGACACATTTCCTTCATGAATTGCTTTTGCCTGTTGTCTATTTTTCACTTCAGTGGTTTTTAAATTTGTTTGCAAGAACTCTTTACATACTAAGCCTACTAATCCTTGGGCTGTCATAAATGTATAGCTATTTTTCTATCTACTGATTGCTTTATGATTTTATTATTCTTTACACTTAAATTTGTTATAGTTTCATGTAATAAAATCAATCCTTTTCTTTATTATTTCTGCTTTGTGTATGGTAGAAGGTATACTCCTATCCCAAGAAAATATTAATATTCACATATATTTCTTCTATGGTTTTCATAGTGTCTCTTTTGTACTTTTAAAACTTTAATTTAATTGGAATTACCTTTGGTGTTTGGTAAGATGGAACGACTACACTATTCCCAAATTTTTAGTCTTTTAATCCACCCATTTGGTGAATAATTTATCCCTTCTCTGTTTATCTGAAATATTCTAATTTTTTATACATATAATTTCTTCTGCAATTTCTATGGTATTTCATCAATGCATTTCTTCATCAGCATAATACTATTAATAGTTTCAATTATTGTTGGGTATGTACTTAATTTGCACTTATTTAAACAATACTGAACTGGGTTTCTCATACCTCTGCCCTTAGTAAATTATAAGTAGCAACCTCAAGGCTCTTAAAGGAACTGTGTGAACACAGCAAGAAATGATTGTGTTCAGCCTGACTGGAAGGTGGGAGGCAGAAAACATTACAAAGTAATTTTGAAGACCCAATCAAAGTTATTTGGGATTACTTAATATAAGTCAAAACTCTTTAAAGATCTTAAAAACCTCTGCAACTTTCGCTAGTGATTGATATTAATAAAGAACTCAGGTTATAAAAATACTCCAGGAGTTCCCTGGTGGCCTAGTGGTTAGGATTCTAGGCTTTTAGTGGTGCAGCCTGGGTTCAATCACTGGTTGGGGAACTAAGATCCCACAAGCAGCGCTGTGTGGCCAAAAATAACAACAACAAAAATTCAGGTATTCACAGATGCAGAGCCAATCTCTGTACTAAACTGGGTCATAGTGAAGAATGGGGAAAACTCAGACACTGCTCTGTCATATGTAATAGATTTTGGTGCTCATTTATCATATATGCAAGATATGGAAGAAGTAAATTGAAATAAAAATTTAAATCAGCTCACAAAATAGTCAAATCAATTACTTGGCAAGTGTGTATTTTCCTCTTTGGAAAACTGCTGTGGTAACATTCAAATTTTGTAAAGATGACTCTACAGAGTGCGTAACTACCTAGATAAACCATGTTACTTTAACCTAGGGTACAACTGGGACAGCTGGAATTCTGAAAGAAAGAACTGAGTTTTGACATGCTCATAACAACTAATTCTGTCTTTTCTAAAAACTCTTCCCTTCTCTCTTCCCATCAGTGCAAGGTCTAAGGGTAAGTAGCAACACCTGATAGAGTTCGAGAGGTTCTTACTCACAATTGTGTGTTTTTTCATTGCTCTAAGGAGAAATCTAATAATAGCACTGAGTGAACAATGGGCCAAAATGTTCATGTGGAGGAGGAAGAGGCCGAGGCCATGGCCGGTTTTGTGTGAAAGCCGTTCAGTCGTGTCTGACTCTTTGTGACCCCATGGACTATATAGTCCATGGAATTCTCCAGGCCAGAACACTGGAGTGGGTAGCCTTTCCCTCTGCAGGCGTTCTTCCCAACCCAGGGATCGAACTCAGGTCTCCCGCATTGCAGGTGGATTCTTTACCAGCTGAGCCACAAGGGAAGCCCAAGAATACTGGAGTGGGTAGCCTATCCCTTCTCCAGGGGATCTTCCTGACCCAGGAATCGAACAGGGGTGTCCTGCATTGCAGGTGAATTCTTTACCAACTGAGCTGTCAGAGAAGCCCATTTTTATAGTTTTAGGGAACCCATTCTATAGTTTTATAGCTATAGGGGAGGTCAGTTTTACAGTTCTATTTTAAAATTAAAAAATAGTTCTCATTCCATAAAACATACAGCTCTTACATGAGTAGCTTGAAAAGTTTCGACAAATATGTATACCTGTGTAGCCAATGTTTACATCAAGATATAGAACATTTCTTTCACCCTAGGGAATTCCAGTCTCATACCCAGTTAACCCTCTTTCACCAAAGAGGCAATTTTCTTATTTTCTAATGTTATAGGATAGTTTGGATTATTTTTATAATTCAGATACATGCAATCATGTTATCATATGTGCTTTTTGGGAAGGAGAGGCTGGCTTCTTTTAGCCAAATGTTTTTGATGTGCATCCATGTGGCTACATGTGTCAATAATTTGTGTGTGTGTGAGTGTGTGTGTGTTCAGTCATGTCTAACTCTTTGTGTCCCCATGGACTGTAGCCTGCCAGGCTCCTCTGTCCACCGGATTTTCCAGATAAGAATAGTGGAGTGGGTTGCCATTCCCTTCTACAGGGTATCTTCCCGACCCAGAGATCTAACCTGAGTCTCTTGCATCTCATGCATTGGCAGGTGGATACTTTACCACTAGTGCCACCTGGGAAGTCCAATAATTTGCTCCTGTTTATTGCTGAGTAGTAGTTCATTGTATGAATATATCACTGATGTTTTATCCATTTACGTGTTGATGCACATCTGGGTTGTTTCTAGCCAAAGGTTATATCAATAAAGTTCCTATGAATATTGTTGTATGTGTTGTTTTTGGGGCTTTTTTGTGGCTTTGTGTTTTCATTTCTCTTGGGTAAATATCTGAGAGTAGACATTCTGGATCAAAGGGCAGGTATATGAACTGCCATCATGATTTCCCACAGTGGTTGTAATATCTTAATGTCTAAAAAGGAATGTGTGAGAATTCATGTTTTGCACATCCTTCCCAATATTTGGTATTGTCAAATTTAATTTCATTGTAGCTATTCTAACTGGTTTGAAGTAGTATCTCATGTACATGCTAAGTCACTCAGTCGTGTCCGACTCAGTGCAACCCTATGGACTGTAGCCCGCCAGGCTCCTCTGCGCTCGGGATTCTCCAGGCAGGAATACTAGAGTGGGTTGCGGTGCCCTCCTTCAGGGGACTGAACCCACATCCCTTATGTCTCCTGCATTGGCAGGCAGGTTCTTTACCACTAGTGCCACCTCATGAGTGTTATAAATGCACTTTCTTGTTGAAAATAGTAATTTATTTTATGTATTTGGCTGTGATGGGTCCTAGTTGCAGCACCCATTATCTTTAATCTTTGTTTTGGCATCCAGAATCTGTTTAGTTGCAGCATGTGGGATCTTTTTTAGTTGTGGCATATGAACTTTCAGTTGCAGCATGTAGCATCTAGTTCCCTGACCAGGGTTGGAACCTGGGCCCCCTGCATTGGGAGCTCAGAGTTTTAGCCACAGGACCACCAGGGAAGTCCCTAAATGCACTTTCTTAATGACTGATGATGATCACATTTTTAGGAGTTTATTGCCCATTCAGACTTTTGCCCATTTAAAAAAGTTGACCATCATTTTTTTGTTGATTTATGAGAAATCTTTATATGTTCTGGACACATGTCATTTATCAGAAATATTGCAAATATTTTCCTTAATTCTGAGACTTGTCTAAAATTTTCTTAATGGTCATTTTAGGAACAGAACTTGAAAATTCTGATGATGTTTAAATTCTTAATCCCTCCCATAATTAATGCTTCTTTTATGCATCCGGTCTAAGAACACTTTGTCTATTTCAAGGTGTTTGTTTCTTCTAAAAATTTTTAGTTTTTATTAGATGTATGATCCATCTCACATTAATGTATATGTATGGTATGAGTTAGGGATCCAGGTTTACTTTTTCCACATAAATATCTACTTCCAAATATTGAAAATATTTTACTTTTATTATTGAATTATCTTGATGCCTGTGTAAAAATTGATTGCTAACATGTTGGACTATTTCTGGATCTTTCTCTAGAACTCCAGACTCAGATATCCAAATGCCTTACTTGACAGTCCTACTTAGATATCTAATAGACACATCAGGTCTCCTGCATTGTAGGCAGGTTTTTACCAGCTGAGCTACAGGAGAAGCCCATCTCAAGCTCAATGTATCCCCAAACCAAATTCCTTCTTTCCCTTCAAACCTGTTCTACATGTGTCCTTCACTAGCTCACTCTGTCATAATTCCATTCTTTAATCATTCAGGCTAAAGAGCTTGGTGTTATGGTGGACACTCTCTCCTGCACCTTATATTTTCAAAGTGTACAAGTCTACTTTCCACGTCTGTAGCCCCCATCATGACAGTACTGATCTCTGCTTCCACCCTTGCCCCCAAGTATCTACTTTCAAACAGTTGGAGTTTCAAGAACTTTTGAAACTTATGAATACTTAAATCACTCTGCTCAAAACACTCCAAGGACTCTCCCTTTGCACAGAAGAAAAGCTAAGGACGTGAAAATGATTTCCATATCCTCCAAACACTCTCTGGCCCCATCTTCTACCTATTCCTACTCCTCGTACTAATCAATAGCCTCCCCTGCCCCATGGCTTGACAGCCAGTGGCTCCCACCTCAGGGTCTTAGCAGTTGCTGTTTCCTCTGCTTGGAATGCTCTTTCCCCATATTTTTTCATGGTTTTGATCAAATGGCACCTTACCAATGAGGTCTCACCTGATTATTTGTTTAAAATTGTATTCCTCCCCAGCAGTTATCACCTTTTAATATCTTAGAAAAAAACATATTTTACTTGTTTATGGCTTGAATTTAGCTCCAACATGAATGTAAACTTCATGAGAACAGGAATATTTGTCTGTGTCCTGCTGTTTATTCAGCAACACGGAACACAGTATACACCCAGTGGATATGTGTTAAACAGGCAAATTAATTCCTTCCCACCAGGGGCTGCAAGGTGTTTTGGGGCATGGAAATAAAGACTCAGACTGAAACAAATTTGCTATTAATTTTGAGACGCTTAAGTCTTTGTCAGAGTCCCCTTTAGGGCTAATTTCTAAAAACTAAAATAGTAACTGAAAATTCAAGGATTAAAAGTACAGCATTCTTCCCATTGAGTCCCCTGTGCTCTGCTCCTAGTGGAGAACTTGTCTCAGTTTAAAGAAGTAAGACAGAAATGTACTGAACACATTTCAGAAATATAGTCAACTAAAATAACAGAAAATTTAAGGTTTAATACAGAATTAGGCTTTAGCTATTTTCAAAATTTGAGAGCCCCTAGGACAGCAAGGATATCAAACCAGTCAATTCTAAAGGAAATCAACCCAGAATATTCATTGGAAGGACTGGTACTGAAGCTGAAGCTCCAATACTTTGGCCACCTGATTCGAAGACCTGATCACTGGAAAAGACCCTGATGCTGGGAAAGGTTGAAGGCAGGAGGAGAAGGGGGTAACAGAGGATGAGAGGGTTGGATGACATCACCAACTCAATGGACATGAGTTTGAGGAAACTCCAGGAGATAGCGAAGGACAGGAAGTCTGGCTTGCTGCAGTACATGGGGTTGCAAAGAGTGGACACAACTTAGCGACTGAACAACAACAAAATTTGCAAAATGTGTCATTTCCAAACAATGCCGGTAAACAAGGAGTTATTATATGCATTATCAATATGGTTATATAGCCCATTATATAGCTGTTGAATGCCAGGCAATATGCTTAGGACTTTGCATGTATTATTTAAGTTAATCCTCACACCAATATATTGTAAGTATATATACATAAGTATATATACATTTTAGACTTGAATAGCTTGAAACTTACAGAAGTTAATCTGACAGCTGCTTGTATACTTCTTTAAGAGCATCACACTGAAAAATAAACTCTGAATTCCCAATGCTCACTCCCCAGGCAAAGGGTTCTTCAAACCTCCTGTCCCATTAGAATGTGGCCAAGCCTAGACTTGCAAAAGAAATGCAAAAAGGCAAAATGGTTGTCTGAGGAGGCCTTACAAATAGCTGAGAAAAGTGAAGTGAAAGGCAAAGGAGAAAAGAAAAGATATACCCATCTGAACGCAAAGTTCCAAAGAATAGCAAGGAGAGATAAGAAAGCCTTGCTAAATGAACAATGCAAAGAAGTAAAGGAAAACAATATAATGGGAAAGACTAGAGATCTCTTCAAGAAAATTAGAGATACCAAGGGAATATTTCATGCAAAGATGGGCTCAATAAAGGACAGAAATGGTATGGACCTAACAGAAGCAGAAGATGTTAAGAGATGGCAAGAATACACAGAAGAACTACACAAAAAAGATCTTAATGATCCAGATAACCACGATGGTATGATCACTCACCTATCTTGGAATGCAAAGTCAAGTGGGCCTTAAGAAGCATCACTATGAACAAAGCTAGTGGAGGTGATGGAATTCCAGCTGAGCTATTTCAAATCCTAAAAGATGATGCTGCTAAAGTGCTGCACTCAATATGTCAGCAAATTTGGAAAACTCAGCGGTGGCCACAGGACTGGAAAAGGTCAGTTTTCATTCCAGTCCCAAAGAAGGGCAATCCTAAAGACTGGTTAAGTCTACTGTTAGGTATTTATTATTTTCTGCCTAACTTCTGACCCCAACTACCCCCCTACCAGACAGAATGGTGTATAAAAATATGGATAGCAACTTCAGGATTACCTTGCTACTATCCAACTACTCCAAAAGGAAAATACCCTGGGTACTCTGAAGCCCACAGGTAGATTAATTTTTGCCCACCAATCTCCAAACTGGCATACAGTTGGAAAAGATGTGTGAGTTTCAGAAAAGAAAAAAGTTTGCAAGACATATTTCTAGTCCAGCTTTAGGACTTATCATAACGAGCCCTCCCCATACCTCTGATCACACATACAAATAAGCAAAGAGATATGTTGTACTTAAGCTTACAAAGAATTCCAGGATTTACAAGAAAGATCCTGGGCTTTGT
The DNA here is from genome assembly GCF_023699985.2 of Odocoileus virginianus. Taxonomy (NCBI): domain Eukaryota; kingdom Metazoa; phylum Chordata; class Mammalia; order Artiodactyla; family Cervidae; genus Odocoileus; species Odocoileus virginianus. Next base: position 37,673,776 of record NC_069686.1, on the reverse strand, counting down.
GAGGTTGAACAAATGTGCCCTCTGTGAAAGGAGGGATTAATATGAGGTTCAGGTCCTCGTGGAAGCTGCTGAACCACCCCTGGGATTTTCAATGTCATGATGTTCTAGTTGGTTCCCTGATATTGTCTATTTCTGATCTTTGCAGTCCTCAGTTACTTTGCCCACAACTATGGCTCAGCCTGTCTTTAGAATCTTTAAATCTGCTTTTTCATGAAACCTCTCCAGTTGGTTCACTGACTTTCGATGATCTCCAATTTCTTTCCAACATACCAGAAATGGGCTCATACTTTGTTTTCCCAACACTCGGTTTCTCCCTGACCCTTATGCCAGTATCGATAACACTGGGGCTTATCCTTTTCCATAAGTTTCTTCCTTTCTTTCCTTTCCTCAACCCTCCTAGTTTAGTTGCTGAAACTGAGTTCCTGTGGCAGCACAGTTTCCACGACTTTTCCTGGATCTTCCTCAGGTTACCTCGTGGTTGTCTGGCCCTTCGTTTCTGGCTGGTCACTGGGAGGTCTTTCAATAACACATTGTTATGAAACATGAATAGGATGCAGAGAAGGCTCCAGATCAAGGGAGCTACATGGTGCAGAGATGAGACTTAGGCTTTGCAATACAAGCTGCAGCTCACAAGGAGCCCAATGAAATAGCTGACATGATGGTGGGTTTGTACTGGGGAATAGTGAGGACTTTGTTGAGGACAGGTCTTGATCTCAAAGAGCCTCATTGATTGGACTGAGGAATTTTATATTTGACAAAATAGGTCGAACCACAGGAAATGCTTGTGCATAGGGGTAAAAGGCTGAAAGATAAGCTTTAAAAAGATTAGTTTTGCTATTATGGTATGTCAGATGAGTTTGAGGCAGAGAGACTGTATTTAGGAAGGTTTTAGAGAAACAAAAAAATGAAAAGCCACAGACTTTTGGATTGCCACTTACTTTTGATAGCAAGGGGCAAAACCAAGGAATTCTTTCGAGGAAGAACAACAAGAGATGGTGACAGACAGCATTTCTTTTCACAAAGCTAAATAGCTGGGAGAAGATGGAGACATGAGGTTGAAAACCCAGATGTTCTCAAATACATATTCAACTCTTAAAGTCAGATAAGCCGTACATCCACATTTTAAAAATGTTCTTTGTTTTCTGATAGTTGATGGTTAGTTTGTAGCGGGTTTTCCAGTTGGTGCAGTGGTAAAAAATCTGCCTGCCAATATAGGAGATGCAACAGATACAGGTTCAATCCCTGGGTCAGTAAGATCCCCTGGAGTAGGAAATGACAACCTATTCAAGTATTCTTGCCTGGAAACTTCCACGGACGGAAGAGCCTGGCGGGCTATAACCCATGGGGTTGTGAAGAGTCTGACATGATAGAGCACACACACACATTTTGTAAACTCAAACATGCCATGCATACTCAGGGTCAACAGCATTCAAGAACAAGTTAATAAATTTTGACTACACTGGAGAGCTTAGTCAGTGTGATACTAAACCATAAAGATAGTTTGGACAGAGGCCTAAGTAAACTTCAGGAATTAGAAATTGAAAATGATTTTTTAACATCTTTCTTTCATGAATACTCCTGGAATGACCTGCTTGCCTGCAATCACCTGGGAATAATATAGAGTGGGCCATTAACCAAAAAATGTGAATTTTATTCTTTTGGCCTGGAGAGAGAGTGGGTTGGCAGGTCTTCTTCTGTTTCTTGGAAGAGTGGAATTTGTTTAGAGACAGAATGATGTTCTATATTGTAGACAAAAGAGATACTTTGAATGCCAGACCAACTTGGGCACTAATTTCATTTCTGCTATTTAGCAGCTATGTAATCTGGGCAAAGACACTTTACCTATGAGGTGGTTGGTTTCTTATTTGCAAAATAGGGGTAATGGTACATAATTCATGAGGCTGTTTGCAACACTTCAATGAGGTAACATGGTATTAATGACCGCTGTATGGAAGGTACTCCCTTCCTTGCAAAACTTTCAGAAAGGTTCATTTGCATAGTCGAGCCCTAGACAGGTTCAGTTTGATTCCTGGGTCAGAAATGGCAACCCACTCCCATATTCTTGTCTGGGAAATCCCATGGACAGAGGAGGCTGGCGGGCTACAGTCTATGGGATTGCAAAGAGTTGAACATGACTGGACACTCATGCAGCACAGTGGCAGACAGGTTATCTCGATCACACCTTAGGGAACTAGTGCAGAATTTATTGACGGTTGGAACAAATGTGCATGTAACCAATGCTTCTTCTTATCCAACTGCTTCAGGGTGTTGCCCCTAGTAGACAAGTAAGGACAGAGACAGAAGTGGTGTGCACAGCCATCCTTGGCGCTAAAAAAAAAAGTGAGAAACTAAGCAAGGAAGTCAACCCAAGGCATCAGTTATAAATCCATCCCACGTTGGAGCAGATTTATTTCTATTTTTGAAGGAAAGTGATTGTATCAGTTAATAGATGGAGGGGTTGACAATACAAAGGTGAAGAAAGGACCAAATCACGGTAAAGGGACAATAAATCCAGTGCTTCTGAAGAAGCCAAAAATGAAAATATAAAAATCAACAAAAGAAATATGTCTGACTTTGTTTTTGGAAGCAGATATTTTTGTGGCTAGATGGCAAATCCTCATTCACAAGGTGAATGATTGTGTCTTAGGCTGCATGGGAAATGCTGATCTAGTATTTGGGAGATTTTTATCAAGAAATTAAATCTAAGTTTGGTGGAAAACAAGGATGAGTGATTAATAATCAAACTGAAGGATGAAAGGATGAAAAAGGGACAAAGCAAGTTTGAGTAAAGGAAGAAAAATGAGACAGAAACGTATTTAAGGAAACCAGGCTACATTAAGTCTGTCAAGTCCACCTAGTACCTCCAAACAAGAATAGCATTAGTGAGGTAATGGGCTAGGATTGAGAAAACCAATAACTTTTTTTCTGTGTGTATTCTGGGTGTAGGTGTCCCGACAGAAAAATACAGAATTATTCATTGGTAAAACTGGAGTTTTACCTTAAAACAGGGACAAATATAAGCCAAATAACTCATATATATCATTTAATTTGTTCGTGAATCCAGCCTGAAAGAGAGGGAGACAAACATGAAAGGAGCAAAGGAAGGAGATTTAAGAGGGAACAATTCTCTGAAGACATTTTAGACTGAGATGAGAATCTCTGACTTCATATAGGTCAAGGGAGAGAGCCAATATCAGCCTTTGAGAAGGTAAATGAGGGCCAAGGAATGGAAGAGAATGATTTCTGAAGACAGTTTTATGGAAAACTTTCCAATTATGTGCTCCTTGAGAGAGAACATCATGTCTCTTCAGTATGCATCAGTAATGTGTTTGGAGTGCCCCTTCGGTGCTTTTATCCTAACTCCAGAAATTGAAACCTGAAAGGAGATGATATAGATTCAAAGAAATTCCACTTCTCTATTATTTGAACAATGCTTATTACAACACCCAACTACAAAATTAAGCCAACTCTTAGGAACTCAACTCTTTGATATTCCAGAGCCTTGCCCCATGCTATTGGCATGTTTTTCTTTCTACTTTTTGCCCACTTAAAATTGAAAATTGATTCAGAGGACCATTACATAGACAAATATCTGTGGATTTGTCCACCAATAAAGTGTCCTATCTGTGATAAGTTTTATTATTTAGAATTTAAATGTGTAATTAGTGGGGGGAAAGACCTAGAAAATAACTAAGAAGTTAATCATAAATTAACTTAGTGCATATTGAATGAATGGTTGTCAGTATCTCCCTTAGCAACCAGTGGAAACACACTGAGCCAAAGGCACACTCACCAACCTCCAGACCTTCATACTCTCATCTCAACCCCCAACAAGCCTCCTTCTGATGTTGGGTGGGCTGAGCCACAGGCAAGAAGTAGTGAGGAGCCAGGGGTAAGCCCCTCTCAGGTAATGGAGAATTGACTTTAGCAATCAGAGTCAATTTCTAGCTCTCACTAAGTTTATGGATATTAACCGAGTTTGAGAGCAAACCCTCCAAGGAACTTAGCTGAAATCATCTAATAAATCTTTTAAGATAAGTTAGGATGCCAGGTCTGAAGAGGCTTCATGATGAATGATAAAACAGAGGCGCCTGTGTGGCATGCCCCTGAGGAAAGCAAGTGAGCAATGCGGAATGAGAACCAAACTCTACATGCACTTAAAGGGCAAAAGACAACCACCCCACAAACTCCTGCAGTTGTTGTTTTAATGGCTTATTTATGGTGCTACAGAGCCAGATGTGTTTACTCTGCCCCGCAGTTAGTTATCATTATGCTCAAAGATTCAGTGAATGAATTCTTCCCAGTGAAGAAAAAAAAAAAAAACCTCCTTGTTATAATGGGGTAGTAGTTTGGCCTGTCATCGGGTTAATGAAACCAATCATTATTTTCGGGGACTGCTGAAATTATCTAGGAATCCCCTGTCCCCGGGCAGATAGACCCGAAGTTTTCAGCTGACCTTCACTGCTTCTGCCATTAGGGCAGTAAATCTCCCTGGAAGGCAGACAGCACTTGGGTGATTTTAGAGAGGGCAAAGGAGCAGAATTATAGGTTGTCTGGGAAGGGTTGAAAGATTAGTCCTCTAGAGGGAAAAACTGAAATGAATCATCTTGAAGGGCAACTACTACTTAGGGTCAAAGTTTAAATGTCTGTAACCAGTGTTTTAGTTTGACTTGCTGCTGGGATAATTAATGCTCTCAGTTCTTGGAATAATTGAAAACAAAGCATTACATTTAGACATTTAGAATAGGCAAATTCATTTCAGAAAACAAAAAGGACGTTCATTAAAGAAAAAAAAAACTGCCTCTCAGTTGTTGAGCACATAAACACATGAAGACAAATACTGATGACTTACTTTTCTGAAATGAGTAATTTCCCCCCTTTCTTTAAACTATAAAAGGATACGATGGATTTCTTTAGAACAAGAATGGTGGGATAATATTAAGGTAGAGCCTCAACTTCTTTTCTTTAAATGCTTCTCTGCATATAACTTAATTTGTATACATGGTAAAGCTTTGATTTCAAGAGCCACAGAAAATCTTGAAAAGAATCAGAGTCTGCTGATCCTGCTGCCTACAGAGGTGGTTGCAGACCCAGAGCCTAAGGCAACATAGCTCAAATGTTTGTCATGTGCTGTCTCCTGCACACAGGACTTAACCAACAAGGTAGTGCCTTAAAGTAGCCTTTCTCCTCAGCAGCAAATAGCATGTTTAATAATCTAGTTAGATTTTAAATACTTCCAGTTTTTAAGAAATTAATACAATGCCTGATAATTGGAGAGCAAGAGTATAAAACATTTTGTTGCATCAGAAAAAAAGCCTTAAATCCTAGTCTTTTTTATTACATTCAAATGATTGAGTTAATTTGTCCTGACTTATACCAGGAAATGGCAACCCACTACAGTACTCTTGCCTGGAAAATCCCATGGACAGAGGAGCCTGATAGGCTACAGCCCATGGGGTCACAAAGAGTCGGACACGACTGAGTGGCTTCACTCACATATCAGGAAATAGATTTAACGTTAATGTTTGGGAATGAGAATTTTACAAGTTCAAGTCTTCCAGATATTCCTAATTCTCTAAGTATCTGTAGTCAATCTGATAGTGTATAAAATGTGAAGTAGGACTTCTCTGGTGGTTCGGTGGTTAAGAATCTGCCTGCCAATGCAGGGGGCATGCGTTCAATCCCTGCTCCGGGAAGATCCCACATGCCTTGGAGCAACTAAGCCGGTGCATCACAGCTCCTGAAGCCTGTGTGCCCCAGAGCCCATGCTCTACAACAAGGGAAACCACTGCAATGAGAAGCCCGTGCACCACAACTAAGAGCAGCCCCCGCTCACCACAACTAGAGAAAGCCCACGTGCAGCAACAAAGACCCAGTGCAACCAAAAGGAAATAAATTTTAAAAGTTTTTAAAAAGTGTGAAGTAGAAGTCCATGCCAAAGGAAGGCATTGGTAAATCACAGAGACTTGCAAACATTCTTTTCAGGTGTTGTCTGAGAATCAGGTCAAACTGAACAGTGAGTGGCTCTGTGGGTGACTGACTGACCCCAGACGCCTCTGGTGACGTGTGCCACTGCATCTAGGGCAGTGGGCACTCGGTGCTCTGATTTGGGGCAAGCAATTCTTGAACCCTGCCTTGGTTGCCCACATTGCCCACCTTCTCAGAAGAGTTATGCCTTTCTAATGTCCTATGGGAAACTGCAGTTAAAATGAAATCTTTCGTTTTTAGGGCTGCTATTCTCCTCCTAAGCCTTTTCCTAAGGAAAAGACCCTGATGCTGGGAAAGACTGAGGCAGGAGGAGAGGGGATGACAGAGGATGAGATGGTTGGATGGTATCACTGACTTAATAGACTTGATTTTGAGCAAGCTCTGGGAGATGGTGAAGGACAGGGAAGCCTGGTGTGCTGCAGTCCATAGGGTCGCAAAGAGTCGGACACAACTGAGCGACTGAAGAACAACAAGCCAGATTAGATGAGGAAATGTGTGGCTTTGGTCATGGTAAAACTAGCTGCCGCTAACTATGTCAACTTCGGCTTCTAATGAGATCCCTCTGGACCCTGAGAAGGAGCCTGGATGTCTGGTCTGTTGCTATCAAGACCTGGCAGGTGGAACCAGAAACAATTATGCAGGTAAAACTAATCTCTCCCCTGCCCACTGCAAAAAGGAAAAAAACAAAAAAACAAAAACCAAACCCAACAAATAAAAAAAAAACCCTCATTTCTGCCAGCTAACTCATCAGATATCTTAAAAGGAAATATTACAAAAAAGTTTTCTCTATTATTGCTATGTCACCTCAGTTCTCTGCTTTACTTATTTTTTACACATTTCATGGAAGTAAGTCCTTTCATCTCTATCTTCAAGGACTGGTAGCCAAAGTATAGTTTTATGGAGGCCACAGAACAGAGCTGTCTATTTTCTTGTGGAAGACCCATCTCTGGGGAAAAACTTGGCCCTCACAGTGACCCGTATCAGCTTTAATGAAATAGCCAATGACAATGATCTCAGTCCATCCACAGGCTTAAATCATTGCTTGAATGTGTTCAACTGGCAGCAGTAAAGTTTTTTCAACTAGGGTTTCACGTGTATTTCTTGTTCCATCCCTAATCCTTGTTCGTCTTGTTATTATAATAACCTTGCAAAGAGCATTGTACCTTCTGCGAATCTAACATATCTCCAGATCTGAATGACTTGATCAGCTTGCAGGTTATGTTTGTTTGCAATGTGCAGAGTTCAGCTCTCTATGCTCATTAGAGCTAATTGTATACGGACAGCTTCTGTGTGTGGTGCTTGAAGCTCCATGCCAGGCCTGGCACGGTATATACATCCTTTGATAACATGACTGTTGAGGATTAAGAAGTAATTAAAATGACAGTCCATGGCAATCAGTATATCAACACTGAAGGAAGTGTGCTTTCTTAAAGGCTTAGAACTGTGTGCCAAGCACCTGATGCTTAGAGATCTGCTGGAATGGACAAACGCTCTCCCTTCCCAGAGCAGCGGGTAATGTCATTTGGCTGCAAGTCGGTCTTTAATTATGGTGAGACTGCTAAGTGCACCCCGATGGCCTGACTGCTTACTCTTCCCCATTAATTCTGAAGTTGTAACCCAAGTCCAGAGCTGTTTCGGTGTGACCCTGAGGTTACTTGAGTTTTCCATTTGTGTTTAAGTAAATAATTGTGATCAGTAATTTCCCTCTGGAACTCTTAAAGTATGGCAATTACATGAAACCTGCTTGGGCTCTGTCATGCACTCCTAGAGTTAGAAATAAGTGCATGAGGCATTTGGAATGGTAATTTCCAAGATATGCTTGAGCCCCTCAATAGTTCTGTGTTCCCTCTCTGCCTCATCAATATTCCCATTGTCACTTTTAATTGCACAAATTCAAGGAGATAAGGCAAATGGAGAGTATATTCTTTTAAGCCACAGAAAAGAGATGATTTCTATTCTCTACCACTAAGCTAAAACCATATATTTGCTCCAAGTATAAAAGCTAACTCTTGGGGCAATATTTTCTTGTTTGATTATCTTTTTTTTTTTGGCTGAAAAAGTATATTGATATTTCTAAAGTAAACTATACTGTAGTTGGCTAGGAGACAGGCTGAGTTGGGAAAATGAATTAAATAAAGTGCAAGTCTGACTGTCCATTAAGAAGAGTATTCACATTCTCAATAGCTCTTAAAGAAAAGCAATACATAATCAATAATGATGTACTGTTGGTTTTTCTAAAAACCAAACCCTCTGTGTAGCAAATGCATAGCTCTCCGAGAAATCAATGGACATTAATTTTACAGAACCACAAGTCAAATTCATAAGTGGAGAGAAATAAAAATCTTAACACATCAAGTTCATAAAAATTAGGTAAGTATTTAATTATGCAGCCTATTTTGCTGCCTTGTAGAAATTCTAGAATACAAATAGTACTATAGAGTTTTATGATGACTAAAGCATAAGCGGATGTTATAAAGTCCAATAATTTAAGAAATGACAGAGCATGATAAAGTGGATAAAATAGGCAATAAAGTTGAAAGGTTCCAAATCTGCTAAAAATAAAACTCCATCAAATTTCACCAAATAACTTCATAACTATTAGACATTGGGCAAGTCCCTTCATATCCCTGAGCTTCAGTTCCTTCATCTGTGAAACTGAGATTCCAAAATTTTACTCAGGTCACAGGGTTACTGTGGAGACAAATGAAATATTTATGATAGTGTATTTAAAAACCATAATGCACAGTGCAAATACTATTCTAACAATATTTTACATCACGTGGCAAACATTCTTTAAGGATTGTAACCTTTGCTATTACTATGAAGAGCTCACGAGAGTGCTGGCCATGGTCACATTTAAAATATTTTTCATAGATATTTATGCCTATAATTTGGATCAATAGTCTATTATAGCATATTAGTGACTAGTTCAGTTTAGTTCAGTCGCTCAGTTGTGTCTGACTCTTTGCAACCCCATGAACTGCAGCACACCAGGCTTCCCTGTCCATCACCAACTCCCAGAGCATACTCAAACTCATGTCCATAGAGTCGGTGATGCCATCCAACAATCTTATCCTCTGTCATCCCCTTCTCCTCCTGCCTTCAATCTTTCCCAGCATCAGGGTCTTTCCCAATGAGTCAGTTCTTCGCATCAGGTGGCCAAAGTACTGAAGTTTCAGCTTCAGCATCAGTCCTTTCAGTGAGTATTCAGGACTGATTTCCTTTACTTAGCTTCTCATAGATGTGGATAATCGAGTTAAATCAATAAGTTTTCCCACACATATTCTTTCTGAAAATGAGTCAAAATGGAAAACTATTAAAATATCCAATGTGGCTAGAACTCAATGAGGCACAATAGAAAGACCAGTGCACAGCATAGGTAGTAAAGAGGATAATGATGCCTTTCTTGCTCTGATATTGTCTAAATCCCTTCTAATTCCCAGTTATCTGTGAAGCTTGATGAAGACAAGGATCACGGTTATGAAGTGCTCTTTAGGAAAAGTTTATTAGAGAGAGTGTGAAGGGGGAAAAGTTGGCCAGGATGGGGTTCCTATAAAGTTGAACCCTAACCTCATGACTATTCCCTTTGGTGAAGGGGTCAGTGAGACGTGAGAAGGGGCAGCCCTTAGTGGGCGACGCTGCCAGCAGCCAGGGTGGTGGGCACCAGCATGCCAGCAAAGGGCTCCGAGGTGGGGCACCAAACAGCATCTACCACAACTGCTGCACACTTTTTTTTACAAAAAGCTCTTCTTGGGACTTATCTGGTGGTCCAGTGGTTAAGACTTCATGCTTCTACTGCTAGAGGCATGGGTTTAATCCCTGGTTGGGGAAATAAGATCCTGCATGTCACACAGCATGACCAAGAAAAAAAAAAGGAACTATTCTCTAGCAGAAAGTCAGATAAATGTGTATTACAAACAAATTCTCCTGAAAGTTACTTTCTGCTTTTTGTACCACTTGGCCAAATCACTTTGGACTTTGCCTCAGAACCAGGTAAGTAGGCTTATCTTCCTCACATACATCTAGTCCATGGCCGTTTCACTAACAATACCATCTTGGCTTACAGAGTCTACACTGAAAGGAAAATGTGAAGTTGATTTAAGTGGCTTTGACAACTAAGATATTGCTTCTCCTTTTTCATGTTACATTCCCACTATCTATTTTCCGTATGTATCTGATTTACTCTCTGATTGACTGTCTAGGGCCTGCAGGGTGAAAAAGCTGTCATCAAAACTAGGCATTAGGCATTTAATTATGTAAATTTCAAACCCAAAATATGTAACTAAAAGTGAAGCAAAACTCAGAGTGCCTTTCTCAAAGAGCCCCTCCTTTCATAAAAAATTTCTAGAAATGTGGGTTTCTAAAGCTAAATAACTTTCCTTTGAGATGTGCCACACAGTTGATCTTTATCTGAGAACTTTATCATCAACATTTTGTAATTAATTAGCTCCTTGTTTCCTATTTACTGTCTGCCCTCCGCCGGACTGTAAGTACTGCAGGGGTAGGTGTCTCTCCTGTTCACCATTGATTGTATCACCAACACCCAGCCCAATGTCTGGTTCCTCATAGTGTTGAACAATTATTTACTGAAAAAAAAAATTATGACACTTAGCCTCTTGCAGCTTTGAAAATATTTGAAGTAGTGAAACCTGTTTAAATGGGCTAAGTCAGTGTTTGTTAAATTAAGTTATACACAGACCTACTCCTCTCCCCCATTTTGGGAAATAGTATCTTAGAGCAAGTAAAGACAGTTCAATAGAGGTTGGGATTTGGCCTTGGCTTTGGTCTAGATGGTGACTGTGATGGTCATTCACCTTTATACCCTTCCCAAAATCCATTCTCCACCTTCTACCCTGACCTTGTGCTGTGCTGAGTTGCTTCAGTTGTGTCCAACTGAAGGTTGTGTTGGTTGTGTTGCAACCCTATGGACTGTAGTCCACCAGGCTCCTCTACTCATGGGACTCTTCAGGTGAGGATACTGAAGTGGGTTGCCATGCTCTCTTCCAGGGGATCTTCCTAACTCAGGGACCAAACTTGTGTCTCATACATCTCCTGCATTGGCAGGTGGGTTCTTTACCACTAGTGCCACCTGGGACCTTACAGCCTCCATAATCTGGGCTTTATTGACCTCTGGCTTCTTGCTGGATTTGGCCAATGTGAGGCAATGCAAGAGATCAAAGGGCAGGAGTACAGAAGTATTTATTTCCTTCTCCCTCTGCTTGGTACTGCAGTCTGTTCATGGATACATCCCTCCATGATAATTGCTCCTCCACAGTGGATCCCCTTGCATTCTTTAACCTCATCCAGGCTCCAGTGACACTTCCCCTTCCTTCTCCAGGGTCAGTTCTCAGGGCGGTAATGACTTCCCCTGGTGCTATCTATCTTAGGGATCCTCAAGTTTCTCTATGCATGTGGGCTAAGTCAATTCAGGTGTGTCCAACTCTTTGCAACCCCACAGATGGTAGCCCAACAGGCCCCTCTGTCCATGGGACTCTCCAGGCAAGAATACTGGAGTGGGTCGCCATGCCCTCACCCAAGGATATTCCCGACCCAGGGATTGAACCCGAGTCTCTTACGTCTCCTACACTGGCAGGCAGGTTCTTTACCACTAATGCCACCGTTTCATATGCCTACAGGCTTCCTTAGTCACACTCAAACTTCCCTAGTCTCCAGAATCCCCCCCACAAAGCCTTCTGTTTCCTGGAGGCCCCTGAATACACACAGATGGCCTCTTCAGTCTGGAATGGCCTGTGAAGGGGAAATTGAACACCTTCCTGGCAGAGTTAGAGCTTCACCTTGTGGTTTCAATATTTTGACTGAAGTTTTATGGATTCCCAGAATTTCATTCATACCTGTACAGGTTAACACAAAAATAAATCCCAGAACCAAATCAAGTATTCTTACAAGTTATTCATCTTTCCAGTTCACAGTTGGAAGGTGAACTATGTACTAGATGGTTTTAATCTATTCCTCACACAGATTCTGAGCTTCAAAGAAAATAGGAGCTTATTCCTTGGGGCCATCACTCCTCATTTTTAATATAGTTCAGGACACTGTAAGCACTCATTGCATGTTAATGTAACTCATGTATTTCTTTATATGATGGCCACAGCTGCTGAGAATAGACAAAGTGGTGGCATTATCCATCGGATTCAGGCTAAAGGATGACATCTGACAGAACTGCGGACAGAGGGGTAAAGAAGTTACTGTGAAGAGAAGGTACCAAATCCCCAGGTGTCATGTTTAGCATCTTTTTATGTTATATAAAGATGAGACTAACATACTTATTTTTTTACCATAACAGACTTGGCAATAATTAGGATCTATTCAATGGTAGTAGAATAATAAGAATGCCCTTTGGGTCTATGAACATATGCTCTGGAGGTAAGGGTGACTATACCATTGCATGAACTGTTGGTTTTCTAACTAGTTTTGCTGTCATTGTTCAGTCACTCAATTGTGGCCGACTCTTTGTGACCCCATGGACTACAGCACGCCAGGCTTCCCTGTCCTTCACTGTCTCTCAGAGTCTGCTCAAACTCATGTCCATTGAGTCAGTGAAGTCATCCAACCATCTCATCCTCTGTCACCCAGTTCTCCTCTTGTCCTCAACCTTTCCCAGCATCAGGGTCTTTTCCAATGAGTTGGCTCTTTGCGTCAAGTGGCCAAAGAATTGGAGCTTCAGCTTAAGCATCAGTCCTTCCAATGAATATTCAGGAATGATTTTCTTTAGGATTGACTGGTTTGATCTCCTTGTATTCCAAGGGACTCTGAAGAGTCTTCTCCAATGCCACAGTTCAGAAGCATCAATTCTTCAGTGCTCAGCCTTTTTTATGGTCCAAATCTCACACCCATACATGACTACTGGAGAAACCATAGCTTTGACTATAAGGACCTTTGTCAGCAAAGTGATGTCTCTGCTTTCTAATATGCTGTTTAGGTTTGTCATAGCTTTTCTTCCAAGGAGCAAGCATCTTTTAATTTCATAGCTGCAGTCACCGTCTGCAGTGATTTTGGAGCCCAAGAAAATAAAATATGTCACTGTTTCCACTTTTCCCCATCTATTTGCCATGAAGGGATGGGACTGGATGCTAAGATCTTCATTTTTTGAAAGTTGAGTTTTCAGCCAGCTTTTTCACTCTCCTCTTTCACCTTCATTAAGAGGCTCTTTAGTTTCTCTTTGCTTTCTGCCATTTAAGTGGTGTCATCTGCATATACCTACTAACTTTAGTAGGAATATTTGCCTTAGAAATCAATAGATACAGCAAATCAAATAATGTTGCAAAATAAAGGTCCCTAAGATGTGTGAAGAGAAAACTTCCTATTCTGATGAATAGGTTGCAGAAATCCATACCTTGTGGAGGCCCCCACTGGCCCTAAGAAGCAGTAGGAGAGGGATACAACTAGGGGAGTACTAGTAACAAATGTGTCCCTTCAAACAAGTCCCTAAATCTGGTCAGATAGCAACCTGCTCTTTAGCATCTCAGGAATCCTCCAGCAGCATTAAGATAAATATGTGACAGTCAATTAGAGTTGTTTTTTTCCATCAGAGATTTTGTGAAGTGTAAACCCAATATAAACACTGCTTCTGTTTTGATCTCTTTTTCTCCTTAGCTCACTTCTTCTTGGCATAGTTTTCATCACCTTGGAAATTATTCTGCAGGGTAAAATGGTCACTTCCTAGTTTTATGGGTTCTTGATATGGGTTGTGTGTTTCCCTTCTGTGGAACTGGCTTGTAGGATTTCAGGCTAAACCTGTTTGGGTAGCTAAACTTGTAATGAAAATAATAATAACCCAGTTCTCTGGTTCTTGCTTTCAATTATTTATTTTAATGATCATTTGTTTGTTTGCTTATCTCCTTCTCAAAGTATTAGTTTCTTGAGAGCCTGACTCTTTCTTTAGTCTTTATTTCATCCTAGGAATTAACTCTTCCCAGGACCACTAAGTGGAAACAACATATTTCCCCAGGGAAAGCCCAACCCTGGCTTTTTATCTCCACCAGAAAAATGATATCAGAATCCATGAGTGTATTCCCCAAAGTCTGAATTGTGTGTGTACATGCTAAGTCGCTTCAGTCATCTCTGACTCTTTGCAACCCCATGGACTGTAGCCTGCCAGGCTCCTCTGTCCACGGGATTCTCCAGGCAAGAATACTGGAGTGGGTTGCCATGCCTTCCTCCAGGGGATCTTCCTGACCCAGGCATCGAATCTGTGTCTCTTATGTCTCCTGCAATGGCAGGCATGTTCTTTACCACTAGCACTGCCTGGGAAGCCCTAACACCATCAGTAGCAAGGGTAAGCTTTAGCCTGGTCCAGAGGTGACAAATGATACTCCTCCTGAGTGAGACTAGGATGTAGGCTTGTACCATTTTTGCTTCATACTTTGAGGTCCCAGCCCCATATCTCTTCAAGCGTTCTCTGTTTCTGACATGGGTAACTTTTTTCCTTCTTTTAACAGTTTAGCAACATATAGCCAGAGAATCTCAAAGACTTTTTTCTAGTAATGGTGTCTACCATTTGCATGAATCACTGCTCTTTTTTTAAGATTTATTACTGTAAATGAAACACAACAATTCAGTGTAGTTCTCCATTATTATGTGTGGATTGATACTGTGTTTCTGGTGTAGTCTGTATTCTGGTGGTTTTCGCAGAGCAAATCCACAGACAGAACCAAGGTGGATCCAGTCTCCAACACCTGCCAGTTGAAGGAGGCTTTGTTTTTCATTCCTCATATCTCCATTAAGATTTCAAAGACTCTGTAGATATGTTTCAGGCAGATGATAAGCCCAGGTGTTCTGTGTTTCCTATAGTGGCTTCACATTTGATATACTAATGTAGTCCTTGAAAAAACCAGGTAGATCATGGCAAATAATGGAGGACCTCCATAAACTTGATAACCTCAATCACAGTAACTGTGTGGCATACAATGTTTTTACCAGAACACAGCACCAGAACATCTTGTATTTGGTATGTAATCATTTATTAGTACATAAACCCTTCAGGCTGCACCAGGAAGTAGAAACCCAAAATATTTCATTCACCTGGAACAAACAAATCAGCTATAACCAATCAGATTCTTGCCCAAGGGCTACATGCACTGTTCAGATCTCTGGCAGAATATAATCCAAAAATATCAGTTATATTGATATTTCATAGAACATCATATTAATCCACTGCTGCTGAGTTATGTAGGGCTCCTCCTGCTTGTGGTGCAGTAGGTAGAGAAAGGAGTTACTAGAGTTAAATACTCACTAACATTGATACCTTGATGGGATATGGTTACTGAGAAACATGGGGGCAGACAGAGGTGTAACTGAAACCCAAGAAATTCACTGGGGAAACTTTTCTACACCTAACACCATGGAAGGATGTTCTCTCTCATGGCCCTGGGCACTCAACATTCCTGCAGCGTTCTATTGCAAGACCTGGTGCTTTCTGAAGACTTTCCTCTTACCTCATGCACGAGGCAGGTCAAAATGCCAAAGCATTGATGTTCCTGGGAACAGATCTCAACCAATGATAGATGGAAGCTGGTGGGTACATATAATACCAGCTTCCTTTCACTTGGGAGGGAACCAAATATTGCTTTCAACAAGCTGTTGTTGCAGAAGTTTAGAGAGAGAATAACCACAGTGGTCTGAGTAGAAAAGGCTTCATGGAAGAGATAGAACTTGATCTCCTAGTGAAAGTGAAAGTAAAGTCGCTCAGTCGCGTCCGACTCTTTGTCACCCCGTGGACTGTAGCCCACCAGGCTCCTCCCTCCATGGATTCTCCAGGCAAGAATACTGGAGTGGGTTGCCATTTCCTTCTCCAGGGGATCTTCCCAACCCAGGGATTGAACCCAGGTCTCCCGCATTCTAGGCAGACGCTTTAACCTCTGAGCCACCAGGGAAACCCTAGAGGAAAGTTCAAAGTTTGACAAGTGGCAAAGAGACGGGAGAACATTAGAGAGGAGGAGTGATATGGGCAAGGTCTAGGAATGTGAGGTAGGGTGAGGAGAGAGATCCCACATAGGCCATCAGTGTGTGTGTGTGTGTGATGTTGTGTCTGACTCTTTGTGGCCCCATGACTAGATCTCCAGTTTCCTCTGTCCATGGAATTTTCCAGGCAAGAATACCAGAATGGGTTGCCATTTCCTGCTCCAGAGATCTTCCTGACCCAGTGATCAAACCCACGTTTCTTGCATCACTTGCATTGGCAGGTGGATCCTTTACCACTAGCACCACTTGGGAAGCCCAGGAATAATAATAGCTTTCTTTTATTCCAAGGAGGGTAAGCTAATATTTTTTGTTCTCCCTTATATACGCCAAGCACCGTGCCAGGTTAATTACCTACTATATTAAGGAAGAAGAAGTAGATTGATTTGACTGAGAGTATTTAAGTACAGCCCTGGAGAAGGGAAGGGCAATCCACTCCAGCGTTCTTGCCTGGAGAATCCCATGGATGGAGGAGCCTGGAGGGCTATAGTCCATGGGGTTGTACAGAGTCGGACACGACTGAAGCAACCTAGCACATTTAAGTACAGAATCTTCAAAACATTAAAAAACCAGGCATGGAAACTTGAATTTCATCTACAAGCATCTGAAGTATACAGATGGGGCTGGTGGGAATGAAATATACATTTTAGAAGCTAACTCGATAACATGAATATCACAGGATGTAGTAAAATAATATTGGAGGGTAGGAGACTAGTTGAGAGACCCTTTGTAATAGGCTAGAGAAGATACGGCCTCACATGACATGGGCCTTACCAGGATGATGCCATATGGAATAGATGGGAACGTTTAGATATGAGCCTGTCAAAGATATGCTTTAGGGAGGAGGAAGAAATCAAGACCCCAAGGTTTCCTACCTGATGGTGAAGGGAGTGGGGAGATGGCAGATATAAGAGAAAGAATGGATAGTCTGGCAAGTGGAAGAAGTGACCAGCTTGCTCTACCACATCCTCTTCCTCTTCCTGAAAAACCCTCATAGCTAGGAGCTTCTGAAACCTAATGCCAAATTCAGTTTTTCAGGATTAGATTCACTAAGGGAGGAAGTGTTGAACCAGATTTTTAAGCCTCCTTGAGCTCCTGCCTCTTGTATTCTTCATGAATTGTAATACTTAATAGCAGGGGAACCATACTTTCTAATTCCCATTCCACTTTGCTGTCCTCATGGAGAATCTTATTTTTGCAACACTATTAGACATTCTAAATTGGGAATTTCCCAACTCCCATAACATACAGGATAGTTTTAATGTTTCTTAAATATAGTGTTTGGCCATTTAATTATATTATACAAAATTGGTAAACAGCTATTTCAAGACAGGGCTGATTAAACGGAATCTGCAAGATGTGGTATTTCCTAGTACTGTATTTTCAGAACCAAGGGATAGTGTCCTAGCTCTTGAAGTTGAAAGATGAGTGGCGCCTAGAAAATGATTTAACAGTGATGATGGCTGGTGTTTAATGAAATAGTTGTTTTGATGATTTCTCGTAGAACTGATTAGACCCCCGAGGGGTTGGCTGAGACACACCTGTACTCTCCTTTTTTTCATTTCCACCACTCACATAGCCCTGTGGACACACCTCACCCCTTCCAGACTTTTTGCTCTTTTTCACATGGCTAGATGTTGTGTCTCCCTGCTGACCAGGGAGAACTCTAGCACTGCAGATGCTGTACATGAAGATGACTGTCGGCAAGGGGCCCAGGGATTGTGGGGGGAAGATGATGAAGGAAATGCTGAAAATAAAGAACATCTTTCTTCTGCCATGATGGTTTTTTCGAATTCATTCTTCCGTCACATGACAGCCAAAGAGTCTCATGTCTACTGTGCTGCTACGTTAATTTCTGCAGGTTTTTTTGTAAAAATAAGGTGCCCATGGTATATTCTAAAATCTTTTTCATTCTCTGTACATTCCTTCCTAGTAGTCTGTCCCTCCTTATCTTTAAGGGATTCAGAAATGAAGATATGCTCACTACTGGATGGTTTCTGGTCTATGAAATCTGCCTTCATTCCAGGTATTTATCTGTAACAGGATTCCACAGCCAAGCTGTCATTCCAGAGACTGGTGAGGTAGCAGTTTGAGGCCTGATTTAAAACTTGTGGTAAGGCCTCACCAGACTGTATCTCAAGATCATCACCAACATGGAGAGTCTTCCTTTCATGTGACCACTCTGGGTATTAGGTGAAAAACGCTGTGCTACTTTGATCACATATAAATCCTAGCTTGCTTCAGGGAAAGTTGCTGCTCTTGGCCTATTTGCCATTCCTGGAACATCTATGAATATCTTAAAATATAGATATCCTGCATAGAAATGCAATTTTCAGGACATAATAGAGGACAAATTAAAGATTTGTGAATTTCATATGTAAGACTTTTCTCCTGGCATCTCAAATTCCAGTCTGAAGAGCCACCTTTCCTCCCTTGGAGATGAAGGGAGTGCCACTGTCTTCAGTTGTATATCCCAGGGCTTCAGCTCTGGGAATCATTTTTATACCTCTCAGAAACCACAGGGATCGACTTAGCCTATAGTATATTTTCAACCATACGCTTGGCTCTTTGGTTATTTTGAAATCAAGACATTTTTATTTTTTTTTTGCTTTTTGTCATCCCTTTTCTTTTTTCCCTCTTTTCCTATGTTTCCTTCTTCCTAGTTCCTCTGCACTGGTAGTCTGCATATCTGTATATCATCTCCACTTCTACTGGTAAAGCTTTTGGTTAAATTTTCAGCTATTTATATGCTCTTCACTGAAAAAGACATGTTACTTTTTGTCATTTTGGCATCTTTTCCTTTCAGGAGCTAACTGCCCTTCCCCTGTTGGGTGGCACTCTCCAACCACTGCTTGCACTTTCCCCTTTCCTGTTTGCCGTGAAAAAGACCCTGATGCCAGGAAAGACTGAAGGCAAAAGGAAAAGAGGGTGGCAGAGGATGAGATGGTTGAATAGCAACCACATATTCACCGATTCAATGGAACATGAACTTGGGCAAACTCCAGGAGATAGTGAAGGACAGGGAGGCCTGGTGTGCTGCTGTCCCTGGGGGTCACAAAGAGCTGGACACGACTTAGCAACCTAAGAACAACAACAACAACTCTGACCACATGGTCTCACCTCCTCTGGTACCCGGCTCTGGCTGGCACAGCCGTTAGCTTGCACCTGATTGGTTCAGGTGTGGGCATGTGACCTGAGCCAATCACAGTTCTCTGCAGGATATCTGCGAGAGCTTTCAGGGACATAGCCCTTTTTAAGGCTTCCTTTGAAAATGTTAACTGTAAGGTGAGTAGAACTTAGGACTGGCAAGTATTATCTTTGTCACAGGAGGAGGGGTCTCCCTCAAAAAGCAGAGAAAAGCAAATCAGAGAGAGAAGGCTGCACTGGGTCCTTGGCTGGGTTGAGCCCCAGGCTCCCAGCCACTCCTTTTCAGGTACATGGGCCATGAAGTTTCCTTTTCTGCATAAACTACTTTGAGTTTCTGTTCCAGCATCTAAAAGTTTTGATTAAACCACAAAATGCTAGTTTTAAGTCAAGAAATATCACCTTAAACAAGAGGTCTCACTAGTCTATGACTAGAAATACAATTTCATATATATTAAGTAATGCATTGTAGTGAGAGGGACCAGATTCTTGTCTGCTGGGGACAAGAAGCCCCAGTGTCCCCAGTTACACCAGGTCCTGCTGAGGGCTCTTTCACCAGTGCTCAGAAATGGGTCCCTAGCACTTTTGTTCCTCATCACGGTGCCTCATCACTTTTGAAGCCCCAGGGCTCTGTCTTCCTTCAAGTCACTGCATCAAACACCAGTCTGGCCTCATGAGGCAGAATGGAGGCTGCTCTTCCCTTTACAATTCCTTCTCAAACCTGAAAGAAGAGCCTTCTCTGGCTCTGTGAGCAGAGCCTCATGTACCTGTGTGTGGGCTGGCGTGGGCTCTGAGTTCGCTAGGTGTGCCCAGTGGTCAGAGCCAAGGCCCAAGGAAGGCATGCAATTTCCAGTTCCTCGAGTCTAAGGCCCACCTCTCCAAGCCTTCCTTCCTGTTCCAGAAGCAACCCAGATTGTTGTCAGTGGCAGTGTCTCCTGCATGTGGGGAAAACCTACCCCACCCACAAGAGTGAGGTCTTGCTCACCGGCCCTGGTGGCATAATGACTCAGGTTGTATTGGCTAACAGCAGTGCTTTCAACTTTCAGTGACACTTTGTGTGGGAGAGAGCCAGTCCAGTCAGTCCTGTTGAATTGCTACCTTCAGTGCCTTTCTCCCAGCAAGAGGTGGAGATCAGCCCTTAATACATACCCCAGTCTTCCATGCTACCTAGCTCAGACACATTCCTTAATACCACATAGAATGGAGTTCAGGAAAAAAAAAAAAGGAAAGAGGGTGCAGTGCAGAGAGTAAAGGGAATGTGTGTCAGGAAGTATTCAAGTAAGGTTGACAAGGAAGGCGTATCTAGATGGGAGATATCTACGCTGGTTCCTCAAGGATTAGAAGGACTCAGGAAGAGAAAACAGTATTTTCCCAGATGTGCAAAAGACTCACGGTTTTCAAAAAAGTGAAGGAGAGCTGAACACTGCAGGAGAGAGAGAGGGAGAATGGCAGAGAAGTAGGCAGGCGTCACCTCATACAGACAGTTCATAGACATTTGAATTTTATTCTAAATGCAATGAGAGAAGCCACTGAGGAGTTCTACACAGGTCATATGCTTCATCAAATTTATATATTTAAGAGACTAGTTTGGAGGGACTTCCCTGGTAGTTTACTAGCTAAGACTCTGAGCTCCCAATGCAGGAACCTTGTGTTTGATCCCTAATCAGTGAGCAAGATATCACATCAGTTCAGTTCAGTTCAGTCGCTCACTTGTGTCCAACTCTTTGCGACCCCATGGACTGCAGCATGCCAGGCTCCTCTGTCCATCACCAACTCCTGAAGCATAATCAAACTCATGTCCGTTGAGTCAGTGATGCTATCCAACCATCTCATCCTCTGTCGTCCCCTTCTCCTCCCACCTCCAATCTTTCCCAGCATCAGGATCTTTCCAAATGAGTCAGTTCTTTACCTCAGGTGGCCAAAGAACTGGAGCTTCAGCTTCAGCATCAGTCCTTCCAATGAATATTCAGGACTGATTTCCTTTAGGATGGACTGGCTGGATCCCCTTGCTGTCCAAGGGTCTCTCAAGAGTCCTCCCAAACACCACAGTTCAAAAGCATCAATTCTTCAGCACTCAGCTTTCTTTATAGTTCAACTCTCACATCCATACATGACTACTGGAAAAACCATAGCTTTGACTAGATGGACCTTTGTTGGCAAAGTAGTGTCTCTGCTTTTTAATATGCTGTCTAGGTTGTTCATAACTTTTCTTCCAAGGAGCAAGCATCTTTTAATTTCATGGCTGTGGTCACCATCTGAAAGGATTTTGGAGCCCAAGAAAATAAAATGTGTTACAGTTTCCATTGTTTCCCCAACTATTTGCCAGGAAGTGATGGGACCAGATGCCATGATCTTAGTTTTCTGAATGTTGAGTTTTAAGCCAACTTTTCCAGTCTCCTCTTTCACTTTCATCAAGAGGCTCTTTAGTTCTTCTTCGCTTTCTGCCATAAGGATGGTGTCTCCCGGCAGTCTTGATTCCAGCTTGTGCTTCATCTAGTCCAGCGTTTCTCATGATGTATACCACAGCTTAAAAAACAAACAAACAAACAAAAAAAAAACCTGCATGACACAACTAAGACCCAGTGCAGCCAAATAAATAAGTAAATAAAAAATAAAAGACTAGTTTGGTTTCTGTATGGAGAACAGATTAGAGGAGGCAAGATGGTAAAGAAGGGAGTCTGGTTAAGAGGCTTTTGCAATGGTTCAAGTGAAAGATGATGGAGGCTCAGGTAGGGTGGTGAAATAGAGAGATAAAGACGAATGTGAGATGTATTTTGGAGGCTTACCTCCAAAGACAGGATTGAGCCTCAGGCAGTTTTATTGACATATATGTTGTAGGGGTGAGGGAAAGAGGCATCAGGAATGATTCCTAAGTCTCTGGCTTACATCATCAGATGGATAGTGGTATCATTTATTGAGATGGAGAAAACTAGGGGAGGAAAGGTTTGTGAGAGGTGGTGTACTGCGCTTAGGCACTCAGTTGTGTCCGACTTTTTGTGACCCCATGGACTGTAACCCATGAGGCTCCTCTGTCCATGGGGATTCTCCAAGCAAGAATACTGGAGTGGGTTGCATGCCCTCCTCCGGGGTATCTTCCCAACCCAGGGACTGAGCACAGGTCTCCCTCATTGCAGGCAGATCCTTCCTGGAATGAGCCACCTGGGAAGCCCTTGAGAAGCAGGAGAGGAATTAAAATCTCAGTTCTAAGGAGGACAATTTTGAGATCAGTATGGAGATATACTAGGAAGGATTTCAGAGCCTGGAGATTATTTGTGAAACATCAGCATGTTGGTGATATTCAAGCCATGAAATGGGATGAGTACATCTGAGGACAAGGTAGAGAAGAGACCCAGGATTAAGTCTTAGAAACTGCAATAATGAACAGTGCGGTAAAGGAAGAGAGGTGGCTTCCCTGGTGCCTCACATGGTAAGCTTAGCATCTGCCTGCAATGCAGGAGACCTGCGTTTGATCCCTTGGTTGGGAAAATCTCCTGGAGAAGGAAATGGCTACCCACTCCAGTATTCTTGCCTAGAGAATCCCATGGACAGAGGAAACTGGCAGGCTGCAGTCCATGGGGTCACAAAGAGTCAGACAAGACAGAGGAACTAAGCACCAAAAAAAAATACAAGTTAGCGAAAAAGACTATGGAGAAGCCACTAAGTGGGAAATCCTGGAGAATGAAGGCTCTGGAAGGAGAGTGTAAGAGTATCTGAAAATTAAGGAGAGCTCAGCTGTGAGACCCCAAAGGCAAGATCAGAAAAGTGACCATTGAGTTTTGCTACATGGAGGTGACGAATGAGTTTCACAAGGGTTGTTTGGGTGGAATAGAAGAGGTAGAAGTCAGACTGGGTTCAGGAGTGAATGGGACAGGAGGAAGTCGAGAGAGCAAATATGGAGAATTAATTCAAGGACTTGGTAAAGGGAAGCGGGGTAAGGAAGTAGTCATTAGAAAAAACACAGGTGCTGGAGAGTTTTGATTTTCTTAGATAGGAAGTGCTGGATGGTATTTACTGATAGGAATTAAGGAGTTAAGGGAAAAGTAAATGAGGACTCAAGAGACTAAGAATGACAACATGAACAAAGTTCTTATGAAGGGATAAAGTCAAGAGCAGTACGCATCACATGTTGGTGTACATGGGCCTGTTACACCCCTCACCCCACCCCGGGAAGCTTGTTAAATGGCAGACTGATTCACCAGGGCAAGGGGGAGGCTGAGATTTTGCATTTCTAACAGTTTCCCAGGTGACTTTGATGCTGCTGGCCCAAAGACCATCTTGAGTAGCAAGGGTGGAGCAGAAAGGGATATGCTTTTAAATGAGAAAGTGGAGAAGAGAGAAGAGGGCATAAAAGCTATCTCCAAGGGGGGAAACGTAAGCCCTAAAGAAATGTAGATAGATTTGGGTGCAGAGTTGAGGACCCTTTTGAGATTTTTAAGTATGAACCTAATGTGATACCAGTCTACATTTAGTAACTTGGCTGCCCACAAGGAGATGGGGATGGTTGGATTTCTCTATAGTTGGGGTTTTGTCAATTGAATATGAGAGTGGAGCGGGGCTTAGAGAGGAAGGTCATTTCAAAGCTGACTGTAATGATGATTATGGAATCTAAACTGGATAAGAATGGAGGCGGACTTATTGTTCTTACCAAATGTATGTCAGTTGTGATGGCAACATTGATTTCTGTGAAGAGACATGTCAAGATCATTTTGGAAAAAAAATACTGGCTCATTATACAAGTACTTGCTATTGTCTTAAAAGACAGATTCTTATTGAGAAATGAGAGGTAGAGCGGCTATGGGTTTCCATTGATTCCTGTGTATTAGTTAAGAATGTGTTTAGCTATAAGAACAGATTACTCAACAAATAGTGGCCTAAGTATCAGTAGCATCTACCATAACAAGAAAGCTTGACGTAGAACCATTGTTGTTCTTTTTAACTGCTCAGAAATGCCATTTGGATCTAATTTCTTTGTATCTTTTTGTCCTCATAGTTATTTCCTCCTCCTTACACGATGGCTGCTACTGCTCCAGACAGCCCTTCCACATTCATGTCAGGAAGAAAGAAGGAGACAATGATGTCAGCTGCAATTGTGCCTTTTTACTAGATATGCAAAAAGTTTGAACAGGAATATGGAATATACTGAGACCTGTTATTCTCTGGGCCTGCAGTAACCCTTAACTGGCTCATGTACCCAAGATAATTCAGTGGTTGTTTAGGGGGAAGATAAAGTAAAGGATGGCAATGTTCAATAAATGTTTGCCAACTTAAGAAAGATGGGAGAGTATGAATTACAGAGGCCCCAAAGATCTACCTACTGAAATATAACTTTGCCATCATTCCTTTTCAAATAACAGAGACTGCACATTCATTTGGATTAAAATTCAAAATGTTATATGTGCAATTTGTAAGTCCCACGCTTCACACAGGGATGGTTATATGCGTGTCACATTTGTAGTAATAGCTTGAATCTCAATGCTCCAGAGACCCTGCCTGCCTAACTGGCAAGGCACAATCCTTCCATGATCTCCTCCCACGATCCTCTCTCTCTCCTGGCAGTAGAGACTCTCCAACTGTCCTTCAGTTGTCGCTGAATGTCATTAGCCTTTCTCACGTATACAATGCCCACAGTCCTTTAATAAGTTCCAGAAAGGAAACAGACTTTGAAAGCTCTAGGAGCAGAAACTTCCGTATTGCAGCATAGACAATAAATCCCAAAGATAGTGCACATGCATCAATCATACCTAAAGCACAGATTCAGAAGCCAGACTGCCTGGGTTCAAGTCTCTGCTCTGCCAATTGTTAGATATGTGATCTTTGCCAGTTTACTTAATCTTTATGTACCTCAGTTTCCCCATCTGTAAATTGGAAATAATATGCATATCTTTCCTAGAGTGTTGTTTAAATGACTGAATGACTTAATACGTTTGAAAATCTTAGAGCAGTGCCTGGCACTAATCGAATGCTATAGAAGTGTTTGCTATTGTTACTACTACTGCTGCTGCTAATACTACCTGCTACTAATAGTGCTACTAATACTAATACTGTCCTTATTTATATTTTTAATAACCAGCTAGCGCCTTGCACCTTGGACACTAGAGGCATTCAATAAATGTTGAAATGTGTGTTGAAGGAAGGAAGATGATGGCAGTTAGATGGCAGGTGATAAAGACTTGTGGTATCTATTAAAAGTGGTATTAATTTTTAGCTCAAAAAACCAAAATGAGTAAGAAATTGTACATGAGTGTCTTACAGAGGATGTCTCCTTGCCCTCTAACTTAGATGTCAAGTCATCTGTATTAAAAAAAAATGAAATCCTGTGTTGCCACTTCCTGGATTACTAACACCTTCTAGAATGGTGTCTTTCATGCCTCCAACCTCATAACTTTTTGGAAGCTTGTATGGGCTGCTACTGTGGGGAGAGGAGGCCCCCTGCTCATGAGATCCCAACTCAGCCAGTGAGAGGTCACTGTCAGTTGTTTTATATATTGTGGTTTCCTTGCCTCAGAAAGTTTGTTTTTTTTTTTTAAAGTCACCATACTGGATGAGTGAAGAAAAGAGAACATGCCATTGCCTTTTAGGATTTCTAGTTCAGCCGACCCAACCCGAGCACATTATGCCATTTCCTGGTAGGTCTGAGTCGAGCTCTGTATGAATTGCCCTCTGAGTCAAAAACCAAGCAAACGACATGCTTGTCTAAAGACCTTTCTTCTTGCCCTCACCTCACTTTTATTCTTTGCTGTCCTTTTGTGCACCAGTTGTGCTATGCATTTTATTCTTATGTTTTTCTGACTGCTGGGGTTGCTTCCAGAAGGATACTCTAAGACAGCAGAGAAATTAATGCATCCAGGGACTTCAAGCAGAAAAATCCATCTGACCTGGTGACAGTTGGTAAGCATTAGAGAAAACCTCATTTACTTGAGAACCATAAGTTTGGCAATTTCATTTCTGCTTATTTCGCTGCCCTACCCAAAGCTCCAGGTTCAATCAGAGAGAGGAGAAAAAAGCAACTTCACTCAATTTGGTCATAGAGAGGGCTTTGAAGCCCACAGCAAGGCTGTTCAGAGGAAAGGAACTATAAGAAAAATATCTCATTGTTGTTGGTCCAAATCCGACTTCCGGATGCCCTACTGCATTTTAATGAAAACTTGAAGCCAGGTCCCAGATTTCTTTTTCAGCTGATGGATGGGGAGTTCTGCTGCAGAAGAAAGCACACATTCTTTCTGCCTTTTCTCCTTCCAGCTGCTTTATTGGGTGCTTTATCTCAACCACTTACCATTGTTTTATGATGAAGGCTGCATTCCAGCTCATCTCCAAGTGGTTTATGTTGTTCCACAGGGGCAGGGCCCAGGAAGAATGTCTTTTTCAAGAGAGGAAAAGTGGAATTTGTCAGTGATGCAAACCAGACAGGAGGGAAGGAAGGAGAGACTGGCTATTCACAAAAGGATTCAAAGACACAAAAAGTGAACCTGACAGATTCAGTCAGCAACTGAGGTCATCTGCCCGCAATTCAGTGATCTGGTCTCTAATCACAGAGCTGACCGGATCCGGGGCCTGTGTGGAGCTGGGCACTTTTCTGTGCTGTGAAAGTCGGGACAAACACTGAGGGTTTCATTAGGCAGGGTGAGGAAGCCTCTCTCACAGGAAGACCTTTGACCTGGTCTTCTTCTTCGTACGGTTAGTCTTCCACCTGCCCCAGATTTAACTCTTCCACACAGGCCTGCGAAATGGTTCTAGCCTTCTTAAATTCAATTTAAGAACTCAAATTAGAACTAAAACAATTCTATGTGTATGCGAATGTCCATTTTAGCTTTGCACTTCTGTGATGCCATTATCTCTCTGGGGGTGATGACACCTTCCAGACCAGTGTTTTCTAAAACGGACTTTTAAAAGAAAAAAAAAAAAATCACAACAAAGATATCACAACAACTAATTTTAATATTTTGCAGTACCTCTGAGGCTATATCTAATTTTGAAGGAAAAAAATCTAAGAAGTAATGTAGATTTGTTTATTTTTGATGTATGGTTTAAACCTAAGAATCAGGGACTTGGCTGGTGATCCAGTGGCTAAGACTTCTCACTCCCAGGGCAGTGGGCCCGGGTTCAATCCCTAGTTCTGGAACTAGATCCCACATGCCATAACTAAGACCTGACACAGTCAAATAAATAAAATAAAATAAATTATTAAGCAAACCCTTAGAGTCAAGTAATTATTGATTGTATAACTGTATAGGTATTAGGTAAATAGGCCTTCTCAAGTGAAACTAGAGGTAAAGAATCCATCTGCCAATGCAGCAGACGTAGGTTCCATCCCTGGGTTGGGGAGATCCCCTGGAGAAGGAAACTGCAACCTACTCCAGTATTCTTGCCTGGGAAATCCCATGGACAGCAGAGCCTGGCAGGCTACAGTTCATGGGGATCGCAAAAAAGTCCAACATGACTGAGAGAGTGAACACAGTTAATTATTATGGTATGCCAAAGAGTTTCAATACTTTTTGTTCATAAGATGTTAAAAATTTAGCTAGGGAAATAAAACAATCTCAAATAGCAATTAGTGAGAAGACAACGTGATAATTAACTGTATTTTATATAGGCAAAATAAAGTGTCAAAGAGTCAAGTATAGAGAACAGAGTTGGGTAGAATGAGGTGTTAATTGCATAGGATGGATTAAAAGGCAAAACCAGTTACAAAGGGACCACTCTGGTGCCTCTTGCTAGGGAACTGAAAACAAAGCAGCATTATAAAAGTCCCGAGGACTTCCCTAGTGGTCCAGGGGTTAGTACTGTGTGATCCGAATGCAGGGGGCCTGGATTCTATCCCTGGTCAGGGAACTAGATCCTGCATGCCACAACTAAGAGTTTGCATGCTGCAACTAAAGATCCCACATGCCTCAATTAAGACCTGGCACAGCCAAATTAAAAAAAAAAAAATCATTCTTGTTCCTGGTTGTATTGCATTGCTCTGCAAGGTAGTTTATGATTCCTGATATCAGATCTATTAGCTAACTTAATGTCTGGAAGAAAAGGAACATACCAATACTTCTGTAACATGTTCAGCAGAATTTGAGTGTTCCTGGGAAGGTTTACCCGGGGAAAAGAGTGTGAGTTTAAGTTTTACAAGATAGCTTTTATCCCACTGTCTAAACTCACTTTTTTCTCTTAAAAATGTTTCCTAGCTATTCCCAAAATGTCTCACAATGTTCATGAGGACTAGTGCCAGGAGGCTTTTAAAAAGAGTAGATTTTGTTACATGAGTTCACTTAGCATCAACCATGTTATCACTTTAAGTGGTGTAAAGCTGGGCCCTTCATCTCACACGCTCAAAGCCCCAGGTGTGTCAACATTTCCTTTTGAGTAATAAAGCTGCTTCTTCAGCTGCTTTGCGCTCTATTCATTGGGGAAGCTGAAAAACAGAAAGCAAGATGAGTAACACAGCCTGTTATGAGTGGCAGCCCATTAGAAGAGTTCTCATTAGTTACTGCTACCAACAAGACCAACAAAGGCTTTTATTTTACACTAGTCTTTTCTTAGACTCTGTCTCATCTCATGCCCTTTTGGCACCTTTTCCATCAGGGGCTTCATTGTAAGCTTTGGTGTTTCATGGAAGACATTTTTCCATAGACCTGGGGGCATGGACGATTCAAGTGCATTACATTTATTGGGCAGTTTATCTCTATTATTATTAAACATCAGCTCCACCTGCCTCAGCTCCATCAGGCATGAGATCCCGAAGGTTGGGGACCCCTGTTATAAATAACTCAATACAGGAACTGCTGTAAAAGTAATACTCAATCTTACATTTCCAATTTGTGAAATGGGTGGGAACAAAATTGCTTGGATGTTGTTTTTCATATGAAACTGGTTAAGCACAAGCAGATGATTTATGGGGTACCATTTGCTATAGATCATACTAGGAGAAACACTGCATTAGGGCCATCAAGGGAATGGGCTATGTTGCCCAAAAGAGAATCAGATGGAGACCTGATGCTCTGTGGATGGATGAAAGAAGCCTGACCCTGTAGGGTGGTTGGTTTTCCTGAACCTGGACAGAGGCATGAAGCAGCCTCAGTGCAATATTCTAAAGGTGGTAGAACCTCAGATCGGAGTGACTCTGTGACTATGAAACTAGGAACCAAGCAGATAAAACATGAGGGTCCCAACAAAAGTCCCCTTGGCTGAGTTTGGTGAGGGTGTGAAGGATTGTTTGATGTGCTGTCAGCAGTACTAGTGGTTTTTTATGTCTTTAAAGGCCTGTGAAATAAGGAAAAAACTCCATTGCAATTGGGTTATCCTCCATTTTCCTGGAGCCCAGGGTTCCTGTAAGATCCAAGAGTGGTAATGAAGCGCTGATAACCAAACTTCTCATTAGCCTTGGTGAAGGAGTGTAGGAAGCAGATTTAATTTTATTCAGAAAAATTAAGAAATATAAATGCTATTGCATTCCAGATGCCATGGGGATAATTAAGTTCTGTTACAAGTCTTCAACAGAGGAGCACTGAAAAAAAGACCTATTTCTGTTGGCATATGGATTTCTCTAATCTTGTTTGAGAACTGGCTTCACAGAAGAAGCAAATTTAACAAACAAAAGTGCAAGCCAATTAGGAATTTACTAAATCCACACTCCTATTTGGTAAAAATGAAAAAAGAAAACCTTGAATAAACTTGGGTATAATGGAATTCATCATTATTTCCAAGCAAAAGTGACAAGTAACACTGAGTGCTCTGGAATTTCAGTAACTAAATATGGGGCATCTTTTTTTTTAAATTGGAGAATAATTGCTTTACAATGCTGTGTTGGTTTCTGCCACACAACAATATGAATCAGCCATAAGTACACATATGTCTCCTTCCTCTTGAACCTCCCTCACACACCTCACCCAATCCCACCCCTCTAGGTTGTCACAGAGCACCAGGCTGAGCTTCCTATGTCATATAGCAAATTCAACATTGGGCATTTCAAAGAACTTTAGTGGTCCTGAGAAATCTTGTCAATGTCCCACTTACAACATATCAAGTATATTAAAATGAACTGCTATCCACATTTAATTAAATGCATATAGAAATGTAAAGGTTGGCTTGCAGTCACAGGTTCTGTATTGCATTTAACAACAACTAAAAAAAAAAAAACCTTAGTTTTAATTTTGTGATTTTCTTTTTAATATCTGGAACCAATTCATTTTCCCCCATATTTTTTTGAGATGCCAAAAATATTTATTTGACAAATATTTGATAAATTTCCGTGGACATTTTGAAGGCCCCAGGAGATCAAACCTATGGTGTGAATTAAAGGACCTGCACAGATGGAGAGCTAGTGGTCACATGTATGCTTTCTGTGACAACTGATGTGTCCTCATAAAAACAGTTCCTCATAAAAACAGCAGTTTAAAGGGGAGATGTCTTTAAGTCAGTGTTAGGTTTTATCACTTCGCATGACACAGCAACCCTTTCCTTATCAGGTGAACTACAAATGTCTTTCATTTCAGTGGAAGGAATGTGAACAATTTTGTGCCTAAAGTGTCTATAAAGAGGTTTAAAAAAAAGTTTTTATAATGATACAAATAAACTGAACTAGTGGATGCTTTTTTTTTATGACTTCCAAATGCAAAGGCATCACAATTTGATCAGGTATATTTTTATAAGAATATGAAATTTCTCCTTTTTAATGAACAGCTTTGGGGTAGCTTAAAACAATGAAATAATGGCAAGAATCCTGGACACAGGTAGAGAAAAAGTGAATTTGGTTTTACTTTTCTCACTAAGGAACTGTGTGACCTTCACTGCATCTTGTGGCCCATGGAGGCATCAGTTATCTCCCTTGTGTAGTGAATGATCTGGAGTGAATAGGTATTTTCTAAACTTTGGTCATTTACAAAGCACTTTCATGATTTTTTGCCATATTCATGCGATATCAGGCCAATAATTTTGTAATATATTCATTTGTATAAACTCCATTCTTTAAACCTGTACTTGAGGAGATGTCTGCTTCTGTCAAATGAAATAACAAGGAACAGGTTTACCCTCCCACAAGAACAACTAAATACACAAACAAAAGGCCGAAAGCAAGAATTGTCAAGGCATTGGACATCAGGCACTGAATGCAGTGATGCATGAGAGAGAGAAAGCAAATACAGTGAACTCTACCATTGTCCCATCTTACTGTCTAAAGAGAGCTTCTAGATCTTTCTAAGCAGTAAGCTGGGGCAGTTGTAGGTTTCACCACATTTGTTTCCCGTACAGGGGAGGGGAATCTCAGCAGAGCCTCAGTTTCCCCAGGGTTGAGGAAACAGAATGGGAGTTGGGGAAGTCCATGGGACTGGAAAGTAAACAGCTGCACAGAGAAAAAACTCGTGCTAGAGAAGGTTTCCCTCCAGGATTCAACTGAGTTCTGATCAGCGCAGTGAGGAAGCTATGAAAGGCTGGGCAAAGAACCATCTGAAAGTATCAGAGATAACAATCAGCAGCGATCATAAAGGGCAGAAAATAGGGCCGATTCTCGTAGATCTTATATTCATGGAGCATTAGGTATACAGAAGGGTGTTGTCTCAACAGTGAGGAATGTGAGCTCTGGACCAAACTCTGCTCTAGTTTCACCTAACGAAGCTTAAAAGGAAAACTTGAGAGGGTCAGTCTGTTTTCAAGTAACCTGTCATCCTAGAACAAAATTCATTAGTATTTATTTAAAAAGAAATTATAGACACATATACCCCTATGTTCATTGCAGCACTAGTACAATAGCCAGAAAATGAAGCAACCTAAATGTCCTTTGATAAATGGATAAAGAAGATGTGGTACATGCATATGATGGAATATTACTCAACCATAAAAAAGAACAAAATTGGGTCATTTGTAGTGATGTAGATGAACCCAGAGTCTGACATATAGAGTGAAGTAAGTCAGAAAGAGAAAAATATTGTATAGTAACATATATATGGAAATGGTACAGATGAACTGGTTTGCAGGGCAGGAATGGAGATGCAGATGTAAAAAAACAGACTTGTGGACATGGTGGGGAAGGAGAGGGTGGGACAAACTGAGAGGGTAGCATTGACTTATATACACTACTACGTGTAAAACAGATAGTTAGTGGGAACATGCTGAGTAGAATAAGGAGCTCATCTTGATGTTCTGCATTGACCTAGAGGGGTAGATGGGGGTAGGTGGGATATATGTACACATACAGCTGATTCATGTTGTTGTACGGCAGAAACTAATACAACATTGTAGAGAAATTTTATTCCAATTAGAAATCAATAAAAAATAATAAAAAGAAAAAGAAATTAGATCCAGCACCAAATGAAGTACAATTCTAATTTATCATACCCAATCAAAAAACAAACAAAAAACCAAGAATGCAAAAAAGCAAAATGAAGAGAAAAAAAATCAATCAAACCACTCCAGAACTGACACAGATTTTGTACACAAGGACATTAAATCAGCTATTACAACCATATTCCATATGTTTAAAATGCTAGAGGAAAGATGAAAGATTTTAAGTAGAGAAGTGAAACATGAAAAGGATGCAAATTGAACTCCTAGAGATGAAAACTACAATGGCTGAGGTAAAAAATGTATTGCAAAGGATTAACAGCATATTGGACATTACAGAAGAAAAGACTAATGAACCTGAAGACAAAAAGACAAACCATCCTGAATGAAACATAGAAGGGAGAAAGCATTAAAGTACTGAACAGAGCTTCAGGGAGCTGTGGGAATACTTCAAGCCATCTAATAAGTGCAGAGTAATAGTCCCTGAAGGGCAGAGGAGGAGACAAAAAATATTTGAAGGGATAAAGGCTGACAATTTTCCAAATTTTGGGTAAACTATAAAGCTGCAAATGAAAGGAGCTCAAGGAATCAAAATGATAAGAAAAGAAATAGAACCACTTGAAGGCACATAATAATTAAAATGATCAAAACCAGTGATAAAGATACAATCTTAGAAACATCCAGGGAATAAAGACACATTACAGACAGAGGATCAAGGATAAGATGAGATCAAATTTGTCAAAGGAAAAATTCAAGTGAGAAGACAGAGAAGGAATATCCTTGAAGTGTTAAAAGAAAAATCATCTACCTAGAATTCTATACCAGACAAAATTATCTTTCACAAAATAAAAGCTTTTTGTTTGAGACATACAAAGTGGGAAGATTCATCACCAGTAGAATCACAGAAAATATCACAGGAAGTCTTTTAGACAGAAGGAAAATGATATTAGGTAGAAATATGGATCTACATAAAGGAATGAAGAGCACCAAAAATGGTAGCCATGTGGGTAAGTATGCAATGCTTTGTCTTACTATCTATTTATTTTAAATGAATAATTGACTAAACAAAACTAACATAATATGGCATTCTTAATACAAGCAGAGGTACGACATATGATAACAATAGCATAAAGCCTGGGAGGGGGGAAAATTGCTTTTCTTAAGCTTCTTATACATAAAATGGCATTATATCAATTCAAGGTAGATTTTGATAAGTGAAAGATGTATATTACTATGAACCCCAAAGAAACCTTCAACAAATGAAACAAAGGAATATATTTAAATAAATGAAGAGAAGATAAAATGGAATCATACAAATTAATCTGAGAGAAGGAAGAAAAGAAAAAAATAGGAAAAGGGGGCAAATAATAAGCAAATAGCAAGTCTATAGATTTTAAACCTAATCATATCAATAATCAACTTAAATAAAAATAAACATTCCAATTAAAAGGTAGGGATGATTGGACTGGATAAAGCAAACAAGACCCAAGTATACGCTATCTGTAAGAAAACCACTTTAAACATAAAGACACAAACAGATTAAAAGTAAAAGGGTATAAAATGATATGCCATATTCATATTAATTAAAATAAAGCAGGGCTGGCTATATTAATATTAGATAAACTATATTACTAGGGATTTTAAAACATTCCATTTCATAATGATAAGAGTCAGTTCAACAAGAGAATATATCAACTCTAAATATTTTTACACCTAATAATAAAGCTTCAAAATACATGAAGCCTAAACTGATATAAACTACAAGGAGAAATGAACAAATCCACAATTAAGCTTGCAGATTTCACCACCTTTCTCTCAATAACTGGTAGATCAAGTAGACAGAAGATCAACCAGAAAAGTTGAACACCAGCCCCAACCCATTTGACCTGACTGATGTTCACAGAACATTTCACCCATCTACAGCGGAGCACAATTTCTCCCTCAAGGGCACACAGAATATTTGCCAACAGAGATCATATTCTGGGTGTAACACAAATCTCAATAAATGAAAAAGGATTCAGGTCATATACAGTGCATTTTCTGACCACAAAGAAATTAAGATAGAAACCAAAACCAAGTACTGATACCAGACAATACTGGTGCTGTCTGGGTATCAAGAGTCTTTGGAAAAGAAGAAACATGCTTCTTTATTATCCATGGATCAGAGAAAAATTCAAAAGGGAAATTACAAAGTATTGTGAACTGAATGAAAATGAACATAACAGAATTTGTACAATTCCACTAAAGCAATACTTAGAGAGAAAATCTATAGAACTTACCCCCCTATATTAGTACAGAAAAAGGATCTCAAACCAATGACTTCAACATCTATTCTAAGAAACTAGAAAAGGAAGAGCGAATTAAACCCAAAATACACAGAACAAAGGACTGGGCATTTTTTCCCAGCACGATCTCGCTGTGTGACCTGGGCCAGCACTGTTCTCTCTGGTCTTGCCTGGTTTAATTGCTTGACAGATGAGGGCTGTAAGCAATATCGGTGTTCACCAAACTCAGGGCTTGCCACATAGGAATCACAAGCAAGCCTGTTAGAAACATTAATTTCCAAGCCCTGACCCAGATTTTGTTGTTTAGTTGCTAAGTTGTGTCCAACTCTTTGCAACCCCATGGACTGTAGCCTGCCAGGCTCCTCTGTCCATGGGATTTCTCAGGTAAGAGTACTGGAGTGGGTTGCCATTTTCTTCTCAAGGGGTCTTCCCCACCCAGATATCGAGTCTGTGTCTCCTGAATTGGCAGGCAGATTCTTTATCCAGATCTGGGGAATCAAAATTTCTAGGTAAGGCATGAAAGCCTGTGCTTTTTAAACAAAGAAGTGATAGGAATATCTGGAGTGGTAGGACCTGTGTCCTTCTTCTTGGTGGCATTCTGTTCAATGCCTTGGCTTCTGAGGGGATGTCAGCAGCCCTCAACAGGAGGCTCTCAGCTTCAGGGAGATCCCTGCACGTAACTCAAGTAGCTGAGTCATCACGGGGAACTAAGGGCCTTCACAACGAAAATATTAGCAATGACCGGGATGGACTCACACTAGAGCTCTTCCACTCATCGTTAACGTTGCAGAAGCTTCAGATACCTCAGTACTCGGTAGGTGCAGAAGGCTGATTATGGCCAAGGTTGGCTCCTCAGCTCTTCTGGCTTAGGGTATAATTTGTTTCATTTTCATTTCATTTGTGCCTATTTATTTCTGTAATTTATTTCTTTAATCATAAATGCCTTTCTATATCTCTTTGAACAATCTCAGCAAATCTATGCTGACATCTTTTCAGATGATTCTAGTTATGAGTTTCACTTGGCCTGAACTATTCTTCCAAGTCCTCTTGGCTGTCCTTCGAGAAATTAGTTTTTCTTCCCGTGCTTTGGACTTTGGATGTGCAGGCTGATTTTGAGTATCCCCTCCAAATTTCTCCCTTCCCAATAGTTCAGAAGTTGATTCCACCTAGCCTGGTCCTATTCCCAAACCAGAACCAAATTTTACAGTTGAGTATAGGATGTCTTCCTTGGTGGCTCAGACTGTAAAGCATCTGCCTACAATGCGGGAGACCCGGGTTCAATCCCTGGGTCAGGAAGATCTCCTGGTGGAGGAAATGGCAACCTACTCCAGTATTCTTGCCTGGAAAGTCCCATGGACAGAGGAGTCTGGTAGGCTACAGTCCATGGGGTTGCAAAGAGTCGGACACGACTGAGCGACTTGACTTTACTTCACTAGAGGAGGTACTGCCCCTAGAGGCACTGAGGGATGGATGTGGCTGATCCATTTACAGAATGGATAGTTGGCTCAGCTTCTGAGAGTAACACATGGTCTTTGCCCTTCATCTCCCCAGGCTTACAGCTTCATCTGAAGCCAGAGTCCCAGGAGAGTGAAAGCCCTGTCTGCCTCTGGCATCAAACAGGAAGCCTGGCTCTGCTCCAAGTCTCATTCACACTTAGAACTCCTTGTCCTCCAGGGACCAAGTTCCCAGTCACGGGTGCCTACTTCCAAAGCCTAGACAACACACAGTTTGTGTTTTCCCTTTGTGTCTGGTCCACAAGATCTTATCCTGTATTAGAACCTGGTTGAGTCTTCCTCGTTTCCCCCTTTCTCTCTCTCTTCCCTCCTTCCTTCCTTCTTTCTCTCTTTTTCTGTCTCTTTCTTCCTGCCTTTTAAATATTTCACCTGTCACTGCTATGTGTTCTGAGTAGAAAGGTGAACTCACTGCCTCTTGATCACTATAAAAGTCTTAATTAATTCATTTGAAAATGGTAAAGAAATGACATTTTTCCCCAAGTCTCTGGAGTAAGATCCACATACTGTATCAAGATTGACTCTTATTTACTCCTCCACTTGACACAGCCCGAGCATTTAAATCTTCTATTAATGCCTGTACTATGTTATACAAGTTGGTACTTATTGATTTGTTAGAAATGTTACGTGTGTGCATATCCTGTTCTCCAAGATAATCTGCTAACTGTTTAACAGCAGAGACCATGATTTATCATTAAAGTATTCCCCAAATGGCACACTTTGGATAGCCACACACAGAAAACCTCAATAAATACCAATTACCCAGACTGATTTACCCCACCCATCTCAAATTTCCTTACTTCCTCTGTCCAGTGCATCATGATACTAACAAAAACACTTATGTATACAAACATGTTGAAATACAAAAGTGGACAGCTATATTCCATATACAAATGTGTACACATTCAATATTTTGAAGTTTTTTTCTTTTCTTGCTCTGTGCTTTGAGAGTTAGTGCCTCCTAAACTTTCAACTTGGAAACAGTGCATAGTTGTCTACTATCCGTTTCCCAGTGTGACAGAGAAAAATTCCCAGTGAGACGGACAAAGAAAAGGGCCTCTAGCCCTGCCCATCAAGAAGTTAGCTACCTGTGACCAGAAGGTGAGTACATTCTTTCTCTGAGCAGGTGTTAACTCAACCCAGCTAGTTAAGAACCTGCAGGGCCTCTACTTTGGGGAGATAAAAGGGCAGCCTGCGTGGGGTCCCTTCTCCTCCCCAACAGAGCCATTTGTTACTGGGGATACACCCCCTCCAGGAATCTTTCAATGCTCTTCAAACTGTGGGCCTGCACAATGTACCTGACCTTGTTCAAAGGCAGGGGCTGCCCTGCCCCAGGCAAAGAGTGAAGAAATACAGAAAATCACATGTCTTTCCAGTCTCTTTCACTCTTGTATTGAAAGGCTCCGGCATCTGTCGACCAAAACACTTATTAGTTCTCCATTTTTTTCCTTTCCACTCTGTAATGTACACCATCAGCTGTTAACGATTCAGCAAGAGGCATTACTTTGATAAGATGCAGCCAGTGGGGGAAAAATGCAAAACTATGTATTCTCTACACTTTAGCTCATTCATTTACCTCTGAGAAGAATGCTCTTTATGCTCCTTCATTGAATTAGGAATGGACTTTGTGTGAAACATGTTTTATCCTGTAGAAAGGCTCTTTGGAGAGTGGCATTTACTCAAAGGGAACAAATGCCTGCAGGGTGTTCTTACAGAGGCGGGGGTGGCTAGTGACAAGGTGTGACATCTGCAGAAGAAATATAGTCAACTACTCGAGCCACCCAGTACTTTCCAACAGACACAGGGCTCACTCACAAAACAACAGGAGACATGTGGCTTATGTTCGAAAGGCTGTTGACTCAGAACTCTACTCAACTGATGGTCATAGCATTTAAACTATAAAATAGAGAAAGGGCTGCGAAATCTGTGTGAGGTCACTGCTGCCACTACACATTCCTTCGCACATGGCCAATTCCTGGCTTAGAGCAGCAGACTGTAAATCCATGATAAGACATGTGTGCTCACGTATCTGCATAAGAAAAAGAGAGATACTTAACAAAAATGTAATTGGCTAAGTAATTGGAAGGTCATCCTTAAGCTCCAGGTTTTCTTTCAAGTTTTAGCTTGGCCTTTTCAAGACAAAGTAGAAAGTTGGTACATTCCTAAACCCCTGTAAAACAGACTTAAAACTGAGTGGCATGTTTTAAAGACACATATGGGTTAAGGGTGGGACACCAGGAAATGTTGTTTTTCAATTAAGTACTTAAAGGTGAAATATATTACTCTGTGTGAGAGTAGTCATAGAAAAGAATACTGCAGAAAATATTTGGCAGAAGGTTTAG
Organism: Odocoileus virginianus; assembly: GCF_023699985.2. Classification (NCBI taxonomy): domain Eukaryota; kingdom Metazoa; phylum Chordata; class Mammalia; order Artiodactyla; family Cervidae; genus Odocoileus; species Odocoileus virginianus. The sequence continues at coordinate 37,635,265 of NC_069686.1, read as the reverse complement.
ATTAAAAAAGGGACAGACCTGAAATGCAGGGTGCAAGTGCTTCTTGACTTGGGAAAAACCAGGGGCTTGGAAGAGTTCAGTGACGCCCACCACCTGATCTCCTAGAATGGAGAGTGTTACAGGTTGAATTGTACCCCTGTTGAAGTCTTGATCCCTGAAGTCCCAGAATGTAACTTCATTTGGAAACAGGGTCTTTGTAATCAGTTACAATAAGGCCATACTGAATTAGGGTGGACCTTAGTCCAATGACTGGGCTCCTGTCCTCTAAGAAGGAAAAAGTATTCAGAAGACACACAGGAAGAAGGCCTTGAGATGATGGAGGCAGAGATGAGAGTGATACATCTACAAGTCAAGGAATGGAAAGGATTGCTTGAGGCATCAGAAGCCAGAAGGACACCTTGATCTTGGACTTCTACCCTTGAGAACTGTGAGAGAATACATCTGTTATTTTAAGACACTCAATCTGTGGTACTTTGTTATGGAAGTCCTGGAAAACCTACACAGGGTTAACAAGAGGAGATATTGTCCGATTTTTGGTTGTTCCCACTGGGAGGGTAAATTCAGTCCCTGCTGTTACGTCTTAGCTGGAAGCAAAGATCTACTAATGATTTTTTGATGAGTTTTTTAATGTCTTGTTATGGATACCTTCTGCATGGATGCATTATGTGAAGAAGACTGGTGTTTGATCCCTCAAGCATACCTTCTGAGACTTCCCAGTTTTCTCTGTTAACACTCTCATATTTCACATTTATATGTTAGATAACTTGATCAATGACTTTGTCCCTCAGTAGACTGAAAGCTCAGTGAGACATGGCATCAGCTATCTTTTTGTTTTGCTCATCACTGTCTTTTCAGCTTCTGGTATGTACCTTTTGTTGAACAGATGTGTGGTAAAATAATGAGTTTGCTCTATCTGCAAATTGTATTGCTATTCTTTTAACACAGGATTCCAGGGAAGTTTAACACTTCCTAATTTAGTTATTCTATGTACTTTCACAGTGTCTGTCCTAGGACACCTCTACATTTGTCCAATCTACCAGTCATGGAGAATGTTGGCAAAGGGGCACTTTTGTGTTAGATTTGTGCCTTCCCCGCAAAGAGAAAGGAATGGCTGCTGGGATCCCAAGAGCCTGTGATCCCAAGGGTCTCCCAAGGTTGGAGAGACAGACCCTACACAGACTGCACCGAGAAGAGACATGTTTCTCGAGAACCATGAAATCTTTTGGGAGAATTCTCTTTTCTTGTTAGAGGTAAACTCTCATTGGGAAAAGGGGGAAGAAGATAGCTATATAACATGAAGCGTAGATATGGACTGTTCACTGGGGACTCTTCAAAAGACCACCAGAAACACTTGCAGATGAAGCAAAGGTCCATTTATTAACTCTACTGCAATGTGGAGAACATCTGATGCAAAGTCTTAGTGCAGACTCAAAATCAGAAAATTAGGAAAGGACATGGGAGATTGAATGTACAAATGCACAATGACCGGATCATATATAACAATAGAACTCTGACCTACAGCCTCTGCAACTAACAGCTCAGGAAGCCAAACCAGACCTTCTTAGCAATTGGCCTACAATGGTCAAGCCTGGTCAATGACTGATAGCCTCCCTACTTCTGCCCTTTCTGCCAAACCCAGGATTAACCAGAGAAAGCCAAATATGATCCTCAAACCAATCAGACAGGATTCCCTGCTTCTGGTCTCCCGAGTACTCCAGCCACTCCATGACAGCAACGCATACCAGAAGTTGTCTTCTTTTTTTTTTTTTTAATTATAAAGTTTTACGACTCTTCTGCTGGTGTTCAGTCGCTGCCAAATGCAAATGATGGTGGCTGAAATCTCTTGCTCTAGTAAACTCTGAATAAACAGCCTCTGTTCTCATTTGACTTCCTTTCACTTATTTCCATAGGTATTTAGGATGTTTTTAGAGACTGAGCTGGGATTTGTAGGCAAGTCTTGAAAAGCAGGGACTGGTTGGAATGGGCAGAGACTATGACATAACATTTTTGGTAGGCACAGGTAGGAGAGAGTCTGGAAGTACTCACATGATGAGAAGTTAGCCTTAAAATGTGAACAGTTTAATAGGCTCACAGTTTTACTTTCCAGAGGACTTCCCTGGTGGTCCAGAGCTTGAGCCTCCCTGCTTCCAATTCATGGGGCACAGGTTCAATCCCTCGTCAGGAAACTAAGATTCCCCATGGTGCATGGTATGGCTTCTCTGGTAGCTCAGCTGGTAAAGAATCCACTTGCTATGCAGGAGACCCTGGTTCGATTCCTGGGTCGGGAAGAACCCCTGGAGAAGGGATAGGCTACCAACTCCAGTATTCTTGGGCTTGCCTGGTGGCTCTGCTGGTAAAGAATCTGTCTGCAATGCGGGAGACCTGGGTTCGACTTGTGGTTTGGAAAGATCCCCTGGAAAAGGGAACAGCTACCCACTCCAGCATCCTGGCCTGGAGAACTCCATGAACTGTATAGTCCAGGGGGTCACAATGAGTTGGACACAACTGAGCTTTCCAGAAGGAAATATCCCCTGGAACAAAGAGCTAATCTATTTTTGTTTGGCTCCAGTAATACTTAACATAGGGAGGGAAAAGTATGCTTGGTCTAAGACATGGTTAATTCAAGGACAGAGAATTACGTTGATTCCAATTCTCAGGGCTGGAGGGAAAAAAATTCATTGAAAAATTTATGAGGGAAAAAAATTTCATTTTTAAGTTCATCCTTGTATTTTTTGTTTTCCTTCCAACTTAGACAACAAGGTTGGTCACTTGACTAATACCCTCACTAGCATAAACGACTTCCTTAGCTACTGTCCTTTTGTCCTAACCCACAAGGTGCTAAACCTGGATTAATACGACACTGTGGGATATAATTGTTTTTTATCTTTGTTTGTTTGTTTTTCATCTTTTGTTCCAACAACTATCTGTTGGTGGTGGTTAGGAGGAACAGTGAACTCAGGGGGTGCTGAAGCCAAGTGAGGTCTCAGAAGGAGCAAGCACACATCTGCCATGTGCACAAGTGGAGAGAGCAGAGTTTAAACTTAATACTTAAGTCTCAGAAATGCATATCTCTGTTGAGCTTTGAGCCTGCATATCCAACAACCTCCTGGGTAACGTTATCTGAATATTCTACAACCAATCTGCATGTGTCCAAAATTGAAATTGTAATTGCTCTCCTTCACCAAACGTTTGCTAATCGATCCATCAGATTGGCCTTGTGATCCTTGTTGGCACAGCATTCCAGGCAACCATTACCACCACTCAGGTTAACACGCAATTCAAGATAAATCCTCTTTGCGATCTGGCTATGCAAATTTGCCCTGATTGTGGAATTATAGACATCATTATGCGATGAGGAAAGATGAAAACATAACCTCTTAAAATTTTATCTCATTTTTTCTTGGCCCTGAGCACAGAAGTAAGATCACAAGCAAAAATTCAACCAGTCCTGAATTATCTCAGGTACAGTCACAGACACTGGGGAAAATAAAGATGATGAAACTTTTAGACCTTTTTGGATTTATTCTTTACATTATCCCATTCAGCTTACATCTATCTGCCCATCTCTCACGACTTCCTCTCCTTAATCTCTAACAGTTTCATTGTCAGGTGGTAATTAGGTAATTCTTACTTATGAGAAGGATTACCATGTCAATTCTATGAGGTTTCCGTGTTTATGAAAAAGTGCTCCCTGACAGAAACAGGTATAAAACTGATTGATGTGTTAAAGCAACTGAGGGGTCTTTCCTGGCAGCCAAGATTACCGTTTCCTGGTAGAAAAACTGGTAGAGAAAATTGAGTTCTTTTAATAAATTCCATAATTGCTTAGCTGTAAATGATTTTTTAAAAGTCACTTGACTGAGCAAACTGGTTAGAGTAGAAATATTTTAATGATATTTCAAGAGCTTAATGTCAACCATCAGTGTCCAATAAGTGAAAATTACTTTTAGTGATACATCTGGAAATAGGATGGTTTTTTGAGCCCAAATCTCTCAAGCTTTGCATAAAATCTGGATTTTCATTTCTACTATGTGCCTGTTATATAAACTTCTGATATTTGTTACAGAGGAAAAAAAGATAAAGCAGACATTACTTGGAATAGTGAAAAATGAGTAGAATGTTAAGACATGGTAAATTTATTGTTTGCTCATTGAGAGAAAGAAAGTGAATAATTCATTTAAGGGAAACATTGTTACTTAAAGAAAGGACAATATTTTAATAAGTAGAAGGAGGAAGGGAATATATTTTGAAATAGGAGCTGCATCACTGGAATGAAAAATGTAATGTGACAAAGTAGCTACTTTGAAGAAGAAAACACTCATCTGAATGGAAAATTTTGTTACAGTCCTGTAAAATTTCAACTTTATCTTCATTCTTATCTGTTCATTCACTTAACTAGTATTTATTGAGAGTCTACTCTGTACTGGCATTGTGTGAGACATTGGTGATATTTTGGTAAATAAGACAGTCACAATTTCTTCTTTCACTAAGTGTTTAGTGGAATTCTCATTAATGATTAATTCATGCACTCACTATACTGGGTTTTGAGCAAACTCCGGGAGATGGTGAAAGACAGGGAAGCCCAGTGTGCTGCAGTCAGCCCAGTGGGGCTGAAAAGAATCGGACATGACTTAGCGACTGAACAACAACAACATTATATTAGGTAAAACGAGGTTTAACTCTGTGTGACGGGAAACTTGAATTAACAATGGTTTAAACAACTGTCTCATCTAAATATAGATCATCCAGACCTCAAATTATTTTGGGCCCATCATCATAAAAATCTCAAGTTTTTTATCTTGCTGCTCTGCCATTCCTAACTAGTATATACATTAAGCTTTTAAGTCTTTTTCTTTCACTTACATAGTGCATTGGGATATAGAACATTGTTTGTATCAACAGTCTGTCCATTTTCATTATCGAATCGTATTCCATTCTATGGATGTACTACATTTTATTTAGCTTTTTCCCAGTTGAGGGACTTTGGAGTTGTTTCAAGATTTTAGTGATTAAATTGATATAAATATTTATTTAGAGGATTTTGTATGAATATAGGCTATCATTTTGCTTGGTAAATATCTAGTGGAGAATTGGGCCATATGGAGAAGTGTATATTGAATCTTACAATATCTATGAAACTGAGAGTTGCAGTCCCACTATGCATTCCCGTCAGCAATATACAAGAATTCTGGTTGCTCTGCATCCTCATCAGAATTTGACATCATCAGATTTTTCCAACCATTATATTAAGTGTATGATAGTATCTCATTGTGGTTTTAATTAGCATTTCACTAATGATTAGTGGAACTGAGATAGATTAGTATCGTCTGCTACAAGTCCTGTGTCAGATATATGATTTGCAAATGTTTTATCCCAGTCTATATCTTTTCATTCTGTCAACAGTTTTGTTTGCAGAGCAAATGTTTTTAGTTTTGATAAAGCCCAATTTATTTATTCTTTTATAGCTTGTGGTTTGGATCTTAAAATTGAACATTTATATGTTAAAAGCCAAATTTATAAGAAGAACAAAAGAATAAATTCTCCTAACAACAACAGATTATCTACAAATAGTATATTAGCTATTTCTCCAAAATATGACATCAAACAAGAAGAAATTAGATAATTTTTGTTGGGAGAACTAGATTACAGTTATAAAAGATGAGACAAGGATCTAATAATTTTAATTTTTAAAACACAGAAGTAAAGACTTTTAGATTCTGCACAATTGTAGTATGTAAATAAATGAAATGAAATGCTTCGTGGGGGCTTTGAATACCCATTCACTTATTTATCCATTCATTTCTTTAAGAATGTTTACTGAGCACCTAGACCGAGCCAGGCCCTGTGTTCTGGATGTCAGTACATAGATGAGTATGATGGGAGATAGAGCTCTGGACAAACAAATCAACAGGTTAGAGCACAATGTGGTAAGAACTATAGTTGGCATTTGTTCAAAGTAAACCATGCTTCTTTTTGCACAGGTCGCAGTTTCATCACACTTATCTCAGTTTGCAATTATTTATTTGTGTGACAGGTCTTAATGTTTGTCTCTCTCATAGTCTGTTCCAGCAGTATAAATACAATATGTTTTCTTCATAGTGTCTAGAACATAATAGGAGCTGGATAATCAATCGTTGAATAAAAAAAGTGTTTGCTATTGAAGCATAGAGAGGAAGAGTTGCTAAATCTGCTCTGGGATCTCATTTAAAAAGGTGACATTTGAAGCGAGTCTTGAAGCAGAGGTAGGAACTTACTGGTGCCGTGGGGTTGGGGCTGGAGAGGAAGAGAAGGGCATTGCAGCACTATAGAGTCTTAGCCATGGGGACTCGAAGTCACAAAACATCTGTGGGAAGGACAAAAAAGTCGAAGTAAGGTAGAATCATCCTACGTAGGGAAGTGTGGGGCAGCATGAAGCCAAAATGGAAGGCAGGGATTGGGACAGGAATGAAAGGCTTTGTCAACCAAGGTTTGAACTTCATAGCAATGGAGTTGGGGAGGGTGATGGATGTTAAGCTTTTAAGTGGCATGATCAGTAGAGCGGTTAAGACTATGGCTGAAGCCCGGATAAGAGATGATAGGTGTGGCAGTGGAAGTTGAGATGCTGTGGAAAGACAGACTTGAATGCTATTCCAGGAGACCAAATTTATGGGACTTGGTGATTGAAAAGATGTGAAGGGTGAAGTAGAAGGATAACTTAATATTTCAGCTCTTCTGATGCCTGGAGAGTATTGTATGTAGGGAATTAACAAATTATATTTTTTTCCTGATTAATAAGTATTATATTTTTTTGGAAAATTCAGGAAAGTATAAAGAAGAAAAAAATTCATCTGTTGTCATAGTCCACAGAGATGAATCACTTCCAATATTTTGAGTGCCTACTGTTCTAAAATAGATCCTAAGGATGCTATGCCCACAAAGAACTTAAGTCTCAATAACAGCATTAATATACTGAACTTAATTTGAACCCAAACGTTAAGTTTTGACTATACTGCGAGCTGAGTCAGTTAAAAAAAAAGAGAGAAAAATGAAATGAATTAGGTACATGGATGGGAACTTCCTAAGACAGAATTTCTTCCCTGGAAACTAAATAAGGCCGCGATGACGACCCAGGACGCATTCTCATTAGTACCAGATTCCCACAGGTAACCTGCCTGGTCACTGAGGGACATTTCCAGGTTCCGTTTGATTAATTCATGTTCAGTTCATTCAATGTGCTGAGCCCTGCAGGAAGGCAGCACACCGCAATGATCACCTCCTGTGTCCAAATGTTCTAAAGCAGTGATAATTATTTTTGGCCACTTGAATCTAGAGCTTGTGTGAACCTGTGCACATCAACTATAAGTAAGAGAAAAACTTTCTGAGGTCCAGAACCTGTGAATCAAAAAATACATTATTTGAGACCCTTCCAAATAGGGAAAATGGGAGGGAAGTTCTAAAAAAAAAAAGAAAAAGAAAGGATATTTTTACATTGAGCAGGAGTAGATTACGAGGAGGAGCAGAGGCAGGAAGGTTCAGAGCAGGTCTGCCTGAAAAGAAGCTCAAAGAAGAGAAAGGCCAAGGAAGCGGGGGTGGGGTGGTGGGGTGCCGAGGTAGGGGGGGTCGGTTGAAAGATGGAGAAACAAATGTAGCCTCTGGGGCGGCCGTCCTAGCAAAGGCAGCCCACAGGTCAGGTACCTGGCGGAGGTGGGGCAGCAGGCGGCGAGCCGCCGGGTCGCAGCTGGAGTCCTTCCTTCAGAACTTCCCTGGACACCACCCGATCCCCTCCGCCCAAAAAATAACCAGTCCCCCCCCCCCCCCCCAGCCCTCGGCGGAGCTCAGGGGGGAGGAGGGGGAAGTGGGGCCGTGCTCAGCTTCCACTCTGAGGCTCCGGCTTGAAAAGTCCCCGAGAGTCAAACATGATTTACACCAGGAAGAAAAAAATCAATACCACCAGCGAGTGGGAGGGGAGGGGGGCCTGTACCTGACGGAAATGTTTGGCAGAGGAGGGGGAGCTTTCCCTACCAAAGCCCAGAACGCGACTCTCGCTTCCTCACGAGGATCGGCCATCGCCACCCCGGCTCTCCGCCCCTCCGTCTCCCGCCCCGAGGGGTTGCTCTTCCGTTGCAAACGTCAAGTGGTCTAGGTTTGCCCTGGGTTAGGAGCTCGACTAAGTTTTTCAGCTCGGGTTCTTAGGTGCATCGGGTTTCGCAAGACCCTGGGGGTGGCGGGGAGGAGGCTTTGGCTGGGGCCATTTTTACACGGCCGGGCTTTCCCTCATTCAGCTCCCGGCCAGGGTGAAGCGAGCGACGCAAGGGTTCCTTACTGGAAGGGGTCGGTGCAACCTGAACAAACATTGCTGGTTTTGAACGCTCACCGCGAACACGTTTCAAGAGCAGGTCTCACATCCTCCCGGTTCCGTCAGCGGAACTCGGCAGACTCGCCCAGCAGGCCTGAGCGCAGAGCCGGGAAACCCCACCTGCGCCCGGGAGCCCGCTCCGGTCGGCGGGAGTTTGCACACTGGGCGCTCAGGCGGACTCTCCCGGAGTTGGGTCGCGCGCTCCGAAGCAACGAGCGCGCCCCGCGGAGGGCTCGGTTACCCACCCCCGCCACCCGCGCGTTGATTGGTCCCCCGGCCCGCGAGGCCGGGCTGGCCCGCTGCGGCGGCGGGCGGCGGCTAGTGCTGGGCGCGAGTGGGAGTGGCGCGCGCGCCCCCCGCCGCCCTGTCCCTCCCCGCCGCGCTCCCTCCCTAGTCCCCTCCCTCCCTCGCTTCCTCGCTCCCTCGCTCCCTCCTCGCACTCCCTGGCTCCGGCCGCGCGCTGGCGGGGCTCCGCATTGCACACTCTGGGGGCGCCGCAGTGTTCGTGGGATGGGGCAGCGGGCTGCCGCTGGCGGCCGGAATCCGCGTGCAGCCGGGGTGAGTAGAGGCTGGCTTCCCGGGAGAGCACAAAAGGAGAGGGGTTTCCTGCCAGCCTCCCGATCTACTGCGGGGCCTGGACCAACCACGGAGTGAGCTGAGTCCCTGCAACTGCCCTCTGCTAAGACAGTCCTTTACCCCCACACCCCCGGCCCCATGGTCGGCGGAGCTGAGATCCTCGCTTCGGCATCCCGCTCCGATGTTTTGCCTGCGAGTGGGCAGCCCGCACCGCGCGCAGCCTGGGCAAGTCCGGAGGGGCGTGTGTGTGTAGTGCCTGCGCGCTGGGGTGGGATGGAAATGTCAGGAGCTGCCAAGTTCAACGCTGGAGGAATCTTCCCCAAGAGTAATTCAGCACCTTCCCAGGGCCGAGCGTGCGTCCACCAGAAACTCCAGCCGGAGGGAGAACCCCGGGCGGCGGAGTGGCAGCACCCCACATGTTGCTGCGGGGTTGGCGGGGGTGGGATGGAGATGGGGGTGGGCGGTGGCCCGGCTTGCGCCCATCCCGAGCTGCTGCCGAAGGGGCGATGAGGTGGGGCGCTTCCAGCCGTTGCGCGAACGCCCAAGGCCCTCCGATCACCCACTCGCGGGGAGTTTTGCGAGTGGGTCATTCACCCACGGAGCCAGAGCTTCGCCTGGGCTTGACTTGGCGACCTGCTTTTCTCTCCAGTAAGAGCAGTTTCATTGATTATATTTGGATAAACAGTTTAGCTTAAAGCTGTGGTGGATCTATCTGACTCGCTCTGACTCCCCGCCGCAATCCCACTAGTTTCGCGCCCCCAGCTCCTGCCCTCGGCGTGGATCCTATTCCTCTCCGCGAGGTTCCAAACTCAATGTTTGGGCATGGCTGTATCCAGCGTGGGCCCCGGTATCTGAAGTGTCACAATGATTTGCCATTTCCTAGGGGATTTCAAAGACTTGTTATAATTTGGAGGAGAGAGAGGTGGGGGAGAGGAAAAATTGAGGAAGGAGCAATGTTTAGGAGGGGATTTTTTGGTAGAATAGCGTTGACCTACCAGAACATATGGCAAAAAGAATGTTAAGCTTCTCCCTCTGGTAACCTACCCAAGGTGTGACCTCCAAAATTCAATTTTCTTTGTGGGAGACTAGGGAGTTTAGATTCTCCAGGGGGAAGCTTATTTCTTGTTAAATTGACTTACGGTGACATCCACTCTGTTCTGTTCTACTCTGGCCAGCCATTTCAGATGCCTTGATATTATTAGAGCAATTCCCTTAAAGACATTACATTTTCTTTCAGTGAGAGGAACTCGAAGTAGCTCTTTAAAATTTTGGATCTGCACCTTATTTCTCTAGAAGACACTAATGGTTACTGTATATGTGCTCACGTGTACCAAGTTTGCAAAAGATATTTGTGCAATCGTCCATGAAATGGCTTAATACACATTTATGTTAAACCCATTTAAATGTAAAACATCTATCTGTTTTCAATTTTAGTTTCCACCTTGACCAAAGGCACCAGACTAAAACAGGACTTAAAAGAGGCTTCCTTGTTTAAAAAAGAGATTTTGCAGGACTCTAGTCATGAGAACAAACAGTAAGCTTTCTGAGCTTGTGGCACACAAATGCTGTTAAAAATTGTGAATTAATTTTTTTGGCTTAAAAACATCAGAAGTGCTTCCAAACCAGAAAAGGTAGTTACAATGCATGGGTCTACCTTTTGAAGCTGTCCACAGTCTTTATAAGATGAATGTTTATAGCACAGATGCATAAATGGGCTGATTATAGCAAATGATGCCAAGTAAAAAGCCATACTTTGCATCATGTTGTAAACTTCACAAGGCACGCTGAGATCTGCTATTAAAATATCTGTGAGGAAGTCATATTTTCATCACCCCTGTTTTACAGGTGAAACAACTGAAGCTCTCAGAAGTTGAGTACTTTTCCAAGGTGAATAGCAGAGTTCAAGTTTTTTCCCCAAGTTCTTCCCTCCGTTGCTCCCTTTCTTCCTTCTTTCATGCTGGGCTTCCTTATTTCCTGGCTTTAATTTCTGTACCTTTTTTTTTTTTTCAATCCATAGCTACGGGACCATTATGTACCATTCTCTAAAGGCTTTACCCTGCAAAGTACCACTTAGCTCCCACTACATGTGGGCTGATAAACATTTAGGGAGAAAGCTAATAATGGGTTTTAAGGAACTATGTTTTTCAAAGGGGCATATTATTTTTATTAATGAGTTGTTAAATATACAAGTAATCAAAACCCTGAAGAATGATGTCCTCATGGTGTTTGCGTGCTAAGTCGCTTCAGCTGTGTCCAACTCTGAGACCCCATTGGCCGTCGCCCGCCAGGGTCCTCTGTCCATGAGATTCTTCCAGGCAGAAATACTGGAATGGGTGCCATGCCCTTCTCCAGGGGATCTTCCTGAACCAAGGATCGAAACTTGTGGCTCTTATGTCTACTTCATTGGCAGGCAGGGTTGTGTGTGTGTGTGTGTGTGTGTGTGTGTTTAAGCACTCACACCCCTTGGGAAGCCCTGTACTTATGTTGTGTGCTAAGTCACTTTAGTCGTGTCCTCTTCTCGACCTTATGGACTATAGCCCTCCAGGCTCTTCTGTCCATGGGACTTCCTAGGCAGGAATACTGGAGTGGGCTGCCATGTCCTCCTCCAGGACATCTTCCCGACACAGGGATTGAACCCATGTCTCCTTGATTGCAGGCGGATTCTTTCCTGCTGAGCTGTCTGGTACTTAGGGTAGTACTTCAGAAAAATCTAGTGGCAGTGGCAGAGATGTTTGAGAAATACGTAGGTCTGCAACTCTGTAAGTAGAAACTCCTCATATGTTCAATAGACAATTACAGTGAAACTCTAATAAATGATTGTTTTGTTAGTGTCATTTGAATTTAAAAGAATTGAACAAAACATTACTTAAATAAACCCAGAACCACTCTGGGGGGGGACCCTACTTATCAAAAGTCCTCAAATCCTCATTAACTAGTTTACAAATGCAACAGAAGACATTGATTAAAGAGAAATCGTGTTTTTACTTGCATAGCTAGCAATAAGGAGCTTACAGCTATCTGCCTACATGATTATTTATTAAAAATCCATCATTTGCAGATCTTCTCTTGCCAAACTGTTGCTCAGGATATATTGCATAATATGTTGCATAATATTTATTAAGATGAGTAGAATTAATTTTGTTTGCATTAATGTAGGCATAAATATTTGAAGGGTCAGTTTACTAAATTAAGCCCATGAAGGGTGACAGATCCCAAGCATACTAAAAATGAGATAGCCAAAAATGAATGCGGACAAATTCTTGCAATGGATTCCCAAAATAACAATGAAAGACTCTTATATATTGTGAAATGAGAATTGTAGAAGTACCTGGCTTGCACTGTACCAAACATATACTCAGAGATATAAAAAGAGAACACAATGTAAATGAGTTCTTTGCTTCTGCTTTTGCTGAATAATATTTCTATACCCAGGCTTTCTCAGGCAGTAAATGCACTGTAAATAATAGATTGAGAAATGGCAAGGGCCGAGGATATTCTCGACCTAATCAACAGACTAGATACTAAATCTCCAAGATGGTCATCATCCAAGTGTGTTGAACCTTAGTGTATAAGTGACAGCTCTCCAGAGCATTGGCTAGAAGACTTGAGGGGCTCTTGTCAGGGGAGGAGTTTCAGGGAGGACCCTGGAGCCATGAAGCCAGATCCATGTCCCTATAGACAACTGTGAGATCAGTGTTTAACGTGAACATTGATTATAGTAATACAACTTATTTTGGAGAAAGTGGAAATCATATGTTAGAGTTTAAGAAGGGAATATATTTGTAGCTAAAGTGTTGCAGAAAGGATATATGTTTTTAAGCTTTCAGAAAGCTTGACTGGATTTCAAATCACGGTTCTCTCCCTGTTCTTGACTTTTGCGTTTGACCAAGAAACAAGAAACAAACTGGAGATAAATAGACACTTTTCTCAGTGGACAGGTAGGCTCTTCTGGGAACTAGTTTGGGGATGGCTTTATTTTAACTTTTATAAATGTCTACAAATGGTATGTAGTTCTTACAAGTAAGTGAAAACTATGCTTATAAAGTTGAACCATAGGAATAATTTAAAAGACAACCTAAATGGGAAGAAAAATAATAGAAGATTAAAGTTAAAATGGAAGATTGAAGATAAGTATACTTGGGAAAAGCAATCCCAAACACATTTGTAGGAGATGGTTTTAAACTCCATTCCCGTCAGCAGTCAAAATAGGTGGATAATATTCTCACAGCTCTCTTTTAAAAGATATGTCCACCAAGTTAAAGTCAATATTAAGAGAAGGATATAAAATTTTATATTAGTGTGCTCCTATTAAAAATGTGTAGTTGAGTAAGTTTGTATAAATTCCCTGTACTTATCTGTTCAGCTTTCTATATAGAAAGAAATGCGTCAGTACATTAATAGTAACTGTCTCTGAATATTATGAGATTATAGGGCTTCCCTTGGTGACTCAGGCAGTAACGAATCTCCCTGCAATGCAGGAGACCCGGGTTTGATCCCTGGGTTGGGGAGATCCTCTGGAGAAGGGAATGACTACCCACTCCAGTGTTCTTCATGCAGAATTCCATGGACAGAGGAGCCTGGCAGGCTACAGTCCTTGGGCCACAAAGAATCAGACAGGACTCAGCAACTAACAGTACCTTACGAGTGTGTATGAGATTACAAGTGTTTTTACTGTCTTCTTTTACTTAAGTACTTTCCAGATTTTCTTCAATGAACATGTATTGCTCTTAGTAAAAAAGTATTATGAAAATAAGATATAGTGTTGTAATCTCAGATTTTGTATAGTCTTAAGAAAGGCTCATCTGATTATCATTTTTATGTCTTCTGCAAATCTGTAGTTGAAAAAACTGCTTCTATTTTCCCCATGAATTCCCTATATATGAAAGGCAGCAAGTTTAATTTTTTTTTTTTTTTTTGTATTTGGTACTAAGAAAAAGTGTGACTGAAGATGAACACTGTGCTTTCTTTAGATAATGAGAATTGGGAAATGAAAAGACGTTCCGTTTTTGCCATAATTATCAGGATATAGGAGAAGAACATGGCAACCCACTCCAGTATTCTTGTCTGAAGAATTCCATGGACTAGAGGAGCCTGGTGGGCTATAGTCCATGGGGTTGCAAAGAGTCAGACATGGCTGAAGTGACTTAGCACACATGTAGGCACACTACCCTCTTCCCTGGGAGAAGGAAATGGCAACCCACTCCAGTATTCTTGCCTGGGAAATACCGTGGACAAAGGAGCCTGGCAGGTTACAGTCCATGGGTCACAAAGTCAGACATGACTTAGCGACTACACCACCCACCACTGTCAGGATATGATGAACCAAGTTAATGGAAGCTGATATCTCTTGTACCAATTGTATTGACAAAGCTTCCAGGGTCCCATAAGGGATGTGCCCAGTTTTCAGAATCATGGCCCTCAAAGAAGCCCAATGTATAATTTTCTCACTAGATAATTTTAGTTTTCTCTCAGTCTACTCATAATATATAACTGGTGACTAGTTACCATTAAAGAATAGGCTAATTGACGTTTTTACCCTCTTGAGGTTGCTGCAAAGGAAGAGCTAGACAGATAGCAGAAGTCAAATTCTCATGCACGCAGTTACAAATACAGTGAACTTGGATTATTTTTCATGAAAATAAAAAACTAAAACACATCTGTTGATATTTGAAAGCAAGGGGGTTCAGACAGGAAGTAATAAGCTCAAAGACTATGTGTTAATAATACCTCTATCTCCTCTCCTACATCCCAGTCACTCATCTTTACTCTCTGTTTCACCAAGAGAGGATGAAGGCTAAGGTTAAAAAAGATTCCAAAAAACATTGAGGTGTATGCATAAATGATTACTACATAATGGTCTGTTGGCAAAACAGAAGCACTACAGAAGCATTGGGTGTGAAATCTTCATCTTTTCATAGACCTTTTAAAAGCCATGGATATAAGAATTCTTAAAGCCAAGACTGTCCTATGTCTGACATTTAAACAAGTATCTCTAAGCATTCTAAATGATTAAATACAATAGAGTTAATGTGTTTGGGCAGTAGTATTTGGGGTGAACATTTTCAAAAATATATTGCTTAATATTTTTATGCTCTAAAAAGCAGGATAAATAAAGATTGCATTGTTCTTATTTCCCTCCTTAAAAAGTACCAAATAGTATATAAACTAGCAAATGTACACATTGTTTCCATCATGATGTCTAGAAATACTTGTTTCTTTATGCCATTAAAGCAATTTAGATAATATATACACTTACTTGCACTTATAATAATAGCATTTATTACTCTACTTATTATTTGTATGGCTTTTCATCTACAGGACTCTACCTGCTTATGAGGGATTATTGTTAGTTTTCCATTGGCAGAGAGAGCAGTGTAGAACAACCTTAGAAGCCAGGAATCTCCCCACGTAATTCCAGCCCCATCATTTGCCAGACCTTAGGCAAGTGTGTCCTTAGGCAAATTATATAGTTTCCTCCAATTTAACTGGTTACTATTAACTAGCTGACTGACCTTTAGCAAGTTAGGCACCCAGTGTCTGGGCTTCATTTGCTTCAACTATAAAATCAAGGGGTTGCACTAATTAAATTCCCAGGTGAGTAGGAACCAACATATATTTTTTGACATTTAAAACTACCCAGTAATACTGATCTAATGAAACTGTGACTTAATATTGGCATTTAGAAGAAACTAAGTTAAGAAGACAGAGTTCTTGGAGATCTGTAATAAGAAATCTTAAACATCTAGCATATCTCCCTGGAATTTGTTCTTTTCTTACTATGTAGATCCTTCCTGTTCTTTGACTTGATTATCCATGTAGAATACATTTAATTTCTTAGAATTTTTTTTGTCTTAAAGATAGAAAAGTTGACTCTGAAGTGTTCTAAAAATATTAACTCTTAAAAATACTGACTTTAATAGAAGTAATATTTTGCATTTATGTAGGGTCTTTCCATACAAGATCAAAGGAATGATATTAGAAATACATGGTTTTTCTTTTATGTATAACTTCATAGAAAGATTTTCCTTGATGGAATTTTCTTTTAATTCATATTCCCAGTCACCCAACTGAATGAATCCACAGAAACTTTTGTAGCAGTTCTAACTTGTTCTTGGTCAGATGTGTCCTTGGTCAGGAGTGTCCTTTCATCCATTAGTTCCCAACTGACAATTCTTTTTAATCCTTCAAGGCCTAGTTCAAATGCAGCCTTCCCAAAGAAGTCTTTTCTCTTGATTTGCATCAATGTACATTTTTCTGTTTTACTTATACCTGTATTTCATGGTAGCATACTGATTTTTACATTCTAGCTTATTATATACATCATTTCTTATTTCTGTTGAATGCTTGCATGAGTACATTGTCTTGTACAGAGTAAGCCTTCAATGAATGTGTTGAATAGACTTAATGCTTTCATAGAGAAAAAGCTATAAAGTTTAGGGATGGGCTGAGGGGAAGGGAGGAGGAGGAGAGGGAATTGCCGAGGATAGATTTAGATGGAAAAGATAGGTTGTGGTTTTGTGTGTACTGTGTGTACTGTGTGTACTCAGTCATGCCTGACTCTTTGCAAGCCCATGGACCATAGCCTATCAGGCTCCTCTGTTCTTGGAATTTTCCAGGCAAGAATACTGGAGGGGGTTGCCATTTCCTATTCCAGGGGATCTTCCCAACCCAGGGATTGAACCAGCATCCCTTGAGTCTCCTGCGTTGGCAGGTGGGTTCTTTACCACTGGTGCCACCAGGGAGGCCCCTTTGGCTTCGCAGTTTATGACGATTGCCATGTACCTCTAGTCCTTGAGTGACTGCCGAAATGCTGCCGACTGTGACCGTCCTCCTCAAAGACCCGCCCTTGCTTTTGTTTCCTAGGAATGCGCGCTAGGTATTGAGGGTCTTTACAGACTCTAAGCCATCAATCACTGTGACTAGGACTTGGGAACCTTAGATAAGCCATCTGCTCACCTGAAAATAAAAAGCTGGCTATTTCACACTTTCATCCTAAGCTGTACCATGCTTTTTAGAAGTGTATAAAATTAATTTCTGCTAAACAGAAAACAACAGAAAAGTTCAAGGAAGAAAATAATCGTTTCTTGTCAGCCACATTTAATTATTCATTTCTTACTACCTTATTAGCATTCTTTTTCTCTAGGTTACATTTTGGCTACCTGGCTATATGTATCTAGTGTATGTTCAATGTGTTTGATCTTTATCCTTAATAGAATAAAACAGAAGACAATATATAAAACTTGCCATATATAGGTAAAGATACACAAAATCCTTCTTGGCTGTTGAAAACTCTTTGAATGAGTTTTCAACACATAATTAGGGCTGATGCTTTTTAAATAGAGAACCAGACAAGGCTAGATCTGTTTAATCTCAAATAGCCAGGGTTCTTCTTCCTGTTCCATTGTCATATGTTGGAATCACAGCCAGCTGACTTAAAATGTTGTTTTAGGTCCGTCTAGTAAAAGCTATCATTTTTCCAGTAGTCACATATGGATGTGAGAGTTGAACTATAAAGCTGAGTACTGAAGAATTGATGCTTTTGAACTGTGGTGTTGGAGAAGACTCTTGAGAGTCCCTTGGACTGCAAGGAGACCCAACCAGTCCATCCTAAAGGAAATCAGTCCTGAATATTCATTGGAAGGACTGATGCTGAAGCTGAAACTCCAATACTTTGGCCACCTGATGTGGAGAACTGACTCATTGGAAAAGACCCTGATGCTGGGAAAGATTGAAGGCGGGGGGAGAAGGGGTTGACAGAGGATGAGATGGTTGGATGGCATCACAGACTCAATGCACATGAGTTTGAGTAAACTCCAGGAGTTGGTGATGGACAGGGAGGTCTGGTGTGCTGCAGTCCATGGGGTCGCAAAGAATTGGACACAACTGCACTACTGAACTGACGTGAGACGTGGCTGGATTAGCATCAACTCCACCCAGTTCTGAGAAACAACTCAGGGTTCATTTTCTCCTGGTGCCAATAGTGTTATTCTTTGGTGGAACCAAACCAGGCAAGTAAAAACCAACAGGATTCAAAATAAAGTTTTTCCCATCAAAGCTGTTCAGAAGCTCAGCTTTCTAAATGACAGGCAATGTGTATCCTGTAATGGAGTAGCAGTTTAAAGAGAGGTACTGTTTGTAATGTACTTTCTTAGCTTGGAAACTATGTCATAGAGACCATTGTTAAAGGGGGTAATTTTCAGCTAGGTTAAACAAATTTAAGAAATGTTGAAATGCTATAGCACCTACAAGACATTGTAGGCAAATGGATAAACTCATTTCCTACAGCTTCTGGGCAGTTTAACATTGCTCGAGGGCTTCACATCTCTCCTGGAACAGTGTACTGAATAAGGTTGAACATGGGAAATGGGAAGCAGAAAAAGAGTACAGAAAAAAAGGAGCTGGAGGACTTACAATAAGGAAAGGATCGCCTACTTTATAACCAATTGAAGAAAACTTTCCAGTCCTATCTCATTCCAATCTTATCTGGGGAAGCCCTAAAATAAACAAATAAAATTGAAAAGAGCTACAAAGTTCTGTCTGCCTTAGGTTATCTTGTGTTCCTACCACGTCCTCCATTAGGGCAATTCTGGTGCTGAGTCATAGTCTCAACTCTAGGGTCTAAAAGAGCACTGTTAAAAGGCCTCCCTGAAGATTTCTCTGGTGGTTCAGGGGTTAAAACTCTGTGCTTCTAATACAGGGGGCACAGGTTTGATCTCTGCTCTGGGAACTAAGATCTCACTTGTTGCAAGCTGCTGCTGCTGCTGCTAAGTTGCTTCAGTCGTGTCCGATTCTGTGCGACCCCATAGATGGCAGCCCACCAGGCTCCCCTGTCCCTGGGATTCTCCAGGCAAGGCACGGCCATAAAAACAAAAATAGCTTCCCTGAGGGAAGCACATGTTGGCCAATCAATGAATCCAGCATATTGGTCAAATAGGCAAGTAAAAGTTGAGGGAATCAGAGTCCAAGGTGATCGAGATAGAGATACAGAAGAGGCAATGATTTTGTTGTGAGGTATGGGTGGAAACAAAAAGATGTTGGGATCTTCACTTATTTCCCACTTTTAATTTAAGCGCTCATCTAGCTATTTGCTGAATTATCAACCACTAATTCCTTCCTATCAAGGCTATGGTTTTTCCAGTAGTCATGTATGGATGTGAGAGTTGGACTGTGAAGAAAGCTGAGGGCCGAAGAATTGATGCTTTTGAATTGTGGTGTTAGAGAAGACTCTTGAGAGTCCCTTGGACTGCATCCTAAAGGAAATCAGTCCTGGGTGTTCATTGGAAGGACTGATGTTGAAGCTGAAACTCCAATATTTTGGCCACCTGATGCAAAGAGCTAACTCATTTGAAAAGACCCTGATGTTGGGAAAGATTAAAGGCAGGAAGAGAAGGGGACTACAGAGGATGAGATGGTCAGATGGCATCACAGACTCGATGGACATGAGTTTGGGTAAATTCCAGGAATTGGTGATGGACAGGGAGGCCTGGCATGCTGCAGTTCATGGGGTCACAAAGAGTCGGCCACAACTGAGTGACTGAACTGAACTGATTCCTTCCTGGGTTTTGGCCAAGCCAGTTAACTTCTTTGAATGTCTCTTTTCTCATTTGTAAAATGATTGTACATGCACTTCTAGAGCAGGGTCTGCAGGAAGAGATACTGGTTCCTTGGGATGTTTGGGGGGGGTGGGGAAGTACAATGGTCAGAAATGTTTGGGGTGCAATGGGTTAACTGCTTTTCAACTGCAAGACTTTTCAGAACTTTTTAGTAAGTGAATGATCATTCTACATATCTGAAAGGAGGTATACTCTTCAGTGAATCCCAAACCTGTTTGCCAAGGGGACCCATTTAGAAGGTGCATCTTTTGAGTCAGTGTTCTGTGCAATACCAAATACTGGATTAGCTGTTGCCTGAGGTTCTTCTCAGTTTTAAATTCTGTGAATGTACAGCTATGTAGTATATCTTTCTTTCTGTTTCTTTTCTAGCTAACTCATTGCCTCTCATCTTGAAGAATTTCTGTGTTGTATAAACCTTTTGATCAAAAATGTACTCTTAGAAAAATCCCTGCATCTACTTTGAGATCACATTGAGATAGTGCAAACCTGCAAGCCATGCACTTTCCCCAAACTTGTATATTTTAGATGAAATAAAGTCACAGGCAGTCAGAACACAAATAACAAATTCCCCCAGTACACACACCCGGACAAAAATATTGAAATGTTTATTAATAGAAAGAATAGAGAGGGGATAATATTTCACAAAGGAACAATTTATAAAAGACCCAGATCTCATCCTGGCAGAGGCATTTCTGAGCAAAGCAGTGCAATTAATCTCAGAGTTGTAGCATAAAGATGAAGTGATGAATACTGAAGGTATACAAAATGTGCAGTGTCCTTCCCCTCCTCTTCAGGATTACAGGCAACGTCTAGCACACCTCTCTTCACCAGCACCAGTCTTGGGCTTTCTATTTGGCTCCTGCCAGATTCCTCCTTTGCTGGATGAGGAGCTGGTAAAAGGTAGGGTGATTTGGGGAGGCAGAGGCAGCAGGAGTCCAGGGTGCAGCATAGCTGGTTCTGGATCCTTGTGCTGAAGTACCTCCCCTTTCAGAGGTTGTTAGCAGTCCGGGGTAGTAGGGGGAAACCGGACTTAATTCTGGGTTAGAAAGAAGTAATAAGGATTCACAACATTTTTTTTTTTTTTCATTTTGTCATCATTGCACTTTGTGAATTCTCTGGAATTAGAATTAATCCAAACCTCTGCAGGTAACCCACAGCAGACAACCTTCAGTGGGCTCTGAATTTAGTTCTCTTTCTGTGTTTTTAAAGAAATGATTTATTAGATAATGTTAGGATACAAAAGCCAAAATAGGATAATAATTTCTCTTTTACAATTAAATTTACATGTGGCACTATTTCTAAAGTTTGGTTGTCTCTCCTCCACCCTTATTTAAAACTTTTAAGAATATTTGTCAAATGTTCTGTTATTTGAATTCAGGTTTATCTCTGATGAAACATCAATATTCCTATTTAGTTTTTCTTGTTAAAAGAATTGGAATTAGTTGTATGCATTTAATTATATTTTTAAACTCTAAATTGAGGTTTGAAATTTGGTAAAGAATTTCTAACTATTTTTTCCCAAGTGATAATACACATACTATGATATTGGCTTGACTCATAAGACTCATGTTTCCACATCTTTTTGAGTTGTCTCACTGAGAATTCCAAGTGGCACTGTGCCTAGATTTTTTAATTCAGCTTTCTCATATTTAGAGGCTGTCTTTTCTCTTCCCTTAAACATTTGAGCAGCACTTTAGTTCATTGCATATTGCAAGCACTGGCACAAACTAGATACTCAGCAGATATCTAATGAGAAAGAGTCTTCCTATTCTATCAGTGTTTGCTGAATAAATAAAACAGATTAGTTAATGAGCAGTGCTTCCTGTAACTGTCACCACTGTCATGCCAGTAATGTAACCATTACCTACTATACAGACTGTTTTTCTTAACAATTAAAAGTAAATTTTTTATAACCTGCCAACATAATGCTAATTAGTGTTTAATGTTCATTTTCCTGTTTCAGAAGATACACAGATAAAAGAATTCCACTTAAAAAGTTTTGTACAGGTTTCACCAAACCAAACAGATCTAGCTGGTTCTGTACTGCGGCAGCTCAATGAAGTCTGGAGGAGACCTGAGTCTTCTCCCATAGGAATGAGATGCTCTCTGCGGGACTGAACCCAAGGGCTTTCAAATCCCTGAGTAGGGTTTGCTTTGGCATGCTACAGCATTTCCCCTTTGGAATGCTCAGTCAGTTTAGGTATGCTGATTTCCATAAAGCTTTTGGCATAAAGTTTGAGTCATCTTTTGTGAAAAAGAATCTCGTTTGCATTGGGTCTGTACTTGATTATTGATATTGTATAGGCTGTGCTGTGGATGTGTAGAAAGACTAGGTATTTTTTAGACTTCTTGACTAGTAAGTCTCCTTTGTTAAAGATTAGTTGTTTGAAAAAGAAAACAGACTCATAGGTATAGAGAAAAAATACTAGTGGTTACCAGTGGAGAGAAGGAATGGGGGAAGGGCAAGACAGGGGTAGGGAATGAAGAGATACAAATTATTATGTATAAAATAAATAAGCATAGTCAAGGCTGTGGTTTCTCCAGTAGTCATGTATGGATGTGAGAGTTGGACTATAAAGAAAGCTGAGCACTGAAGAATTGATGCTTTTGAACTGTGATGTTGGAGAAGACTCTTGAGAGTCCCTTGGACTGCAAGGAGACCCAACCAGTTCATCCTAAAGGAAATCAGTCCTGAATATTCATTGGAAGGACTGATGCTGAAGCTGAAACTCCAATACTTTGGCAACCTGATGCAAAGAGCTGACACATTGGGAAAGACCCTGATGCTGGGAAAGTTTGAAGGCAGGAGGAGAAGGGGACTACAGAGGATGAGATGGTTGGATGGCATCACGGACTCAATGGACATGAGTTTGAGTAAACTCCAGGAGTTGGTGATGGACAAGGAGGTCTAGTGTGCTGCAGTCCATGGGGTCACAAAGAGTCGGACACGACTGAATGACTGAACTGAACTGAAATAACCTGCAAGGTTATATTGTTCAACACAGGGAATATAGGCAATATTTCATAATAACCATAATGCAGTAAAACCTTTAAAAATTATGAATCACTCACTATGTTGTACACCCTAACATATATTGTACATCAACTATACTTCAATAAAGAAAAGAAATGAGAGGGTATATAGCCGTCTCTTTTGAAACAGGATTGAGGGAAAGTTCCTCTTTTCTCTGTTGCATTCCTCCAATATCTGTAATTCCCTAACAGTTTGTCTAGAACATTACCAACAGCATCACTTGGCAAAGTGGAGTTGATTTATTAAAAGAACTTGTTTATTTTAATAATCAAGCTAATGACAAAATAACTCAAATGACTTATTGGGGGCTTGTTATAGAAGTTGATTTTATTTGCTGTAATTTACCCGACAAATGACAGTATTAAGGTTCCCTTTTCCATCTTTTTTTGAGCAGGTGTTTGTGTCATTTGGGGGGCAGCACTTAAAAAATTCTCTCTTATTGGTGACTTTGAGAATTGTTCACACTTGAGTAGATTATAAACTTAAGTTTGAATAATGTTGAAATCTTTAAAAAATAGTTACATCATTTAATATTACATCAACGCTGTCTATGTTTAACAAGTCCAAAAATTTGAATGGCTAAATATTTTATACTTGCCAGTGCAAACATGGTGATAATCAGGCAACTAGTACTTCTTTTCTGGGCCCTACCCAAGATATAAATAGAAAGGGTAAGATAGGGCAACTGTCTTCATGGAACTCGGGATGTCTTCTCCCTCTGTCTCTTTAAATATTTGAGAAATAACTCATGCCAATTACAGTTCATAGTGAGAATGCAATAGTGAGTGAAATAAGGAAAAGTCTCTGGGGATAAAGCAATAAATAACTCTCACAAAAATCCCTGTCTGCATATTTCTTACATTCTAGAGGGTTGGGGCAGAAGATAAGGACATAAATAAGAAAATATGCAGCATGCCAAATGATGCTAAATGATATGGAGAAACTAAAGTGGAGGGAGGGAGAAAGGATGTCAGAGGTGAGCTGGAGGCAGTTGATAACTTAAAGTTTGGTGGCCATAGAGGCCCCACTCAGAAGGTGTCACATGAGCATCTGGACTAGGTTAGGGAGAGAGCCTTAGGGACCTGTGCAAGAAGGGCCTTCCAGGCAGAAATGCAAATGACTTTTGGCATCATGAAGTCATGGGCTCTCAAAACAGCAAGAGACCAATGGTGGGAGTGGAGTAAGCCAGGAAGAGAGGAGTGTAAGGTCAAAGACAAGAGGGCAACCCTTCCATCAGGCACAGTCTTAGAAGATGTTTTCCTTCTTCCCTCTCTCCTTTTCTTTCTTTCTTTGGACTGAGAGAGCTGGGCCATTGGAAGAATTTCCACCAAGGAGTGACCTGATTAGATGTATGATTGGGAAGGAGGGGACAAGGCTGAGGGAGGCTATTGCAACAATCCAGATGACTTTGGTTTAGATCAACAGGGGGTGGAGGTTGCAGCCCAGGTGGTGAAAGGGGGCATCCTTTGTCTGTTTGAAAAGAATGGAGGAGATAGGATTTACTGAAAGGTAGGGTGTGGGGCATGAGTGAGGAAGCCGGGTCAAAGATGGACCCAAGGTTTGGGATCAGAAAACTGAAAGGCTAGGATTGTCACCTACTGAGATAGGAGGGCTGAGGAGGAGCAGTTTTGCAAGAGGAGCCCATCACCCAGAGACACCTTGCATTTGAGATGCTTATCAGGCTTCCACGTGGAGGCAGTGAGTTGGTGGTTGGGGATATGACTGTGAGTTCAGGAGAGAAATCTGGGCTGAAGATATAATTGGGGGGCTTCACTCTCTCTGTAAAAGCCAGGAAACAGGAGCTAACCCCTATGAGTGAGGGGATCAGATTGGTCTGTCAGGGCAGAATGAGGATAGTTAAGTGACCATTATAAGGTCCTTTATTTTTTTGCTACACCTACTGACAGTAGTGAGGAATATGTGGGCCAGAAGAGATGAAGCAACTTTCATGGAAAGTGTAAAAATGGAACTGGTCTTTGCAAATGGATGATATTTGGAGGGTTAGAAATGACGAAGGGAGGGCATTTGGTTAAAAGATAAGAGAATTAAACACTGGCCCCTTAGCGAGAAGGTAGTAAGGGGAAACTTACCAAGTTCAGGGTAGAATTTTCTCACTAGTGGGAGGGGTGAGAATTATAGTCTGTATTCCATCTATTTCCCAGGGCCACGATATGCACATGATAGAGTCTTGAGTCTCATTAAAATCTTGAGTGTTTCTTGACACTTAAGCAACAGCTTCTTCCCCTTATCCTTGCAGCTGGTGCTGCCTTATATTTTGAGTAACTTGAAACTGACATGTGGGGAATTTTAAGTACATATGTTATCAAAACAGATGTTTCACAGACTTTATAGACTATCGGGAGGTCAGCTCGTCTTTCAGAAAGCAGCTTGGAGTGAATTTAGTCCCTCTCATAATTTTATGTTCTCCAAAGTCACTGTGTGGGAAATTTTAAATTTATTAGCAACTTTCTCTTGTTCTTGAATCTTAGATAGCAATTTCAGTAAGTTGGAAAAAAAATTGTATGCTGCGTTACGTAGAGGCAGATATTGAATGACTTTACTTGCCTGGTGATAAATCTAAGGCTTGTCAGTATTTTAATGCTTTCATTGGAACTTTGGAGTCATGTTCTATAAAGGAAAAAAAAAAGACCTCTGCCTTCTTTCTTGATGCAAAATGATAATTAAAACAAAAGTGACCGTAAAATAATACAAAGGATGCGAACTTCAGAGCAAATGGTGAGAAAAATTTTGCCTCTTGTTCCCTCTCCTACTTTTTAGTAGAATCTAGATGAGGATCAAGTCTCATTTTTATTCTGGGTAAAAGTTTCTCATGAAGTTGGGAAAGCTGAGGACTTTGGCAGAACTCCCTGAGGTAAGAGCAAGTTATACATTTCTTTGTTCATTTTGCTTAAAGAATGCCTTTAAAACAGCATGGTGTTAGTGGTTTGGCATAACCAGGTGTGACATTTCTGTATCCCCACTTTTTCTCTGGGTTTCAGGGAGGTTCAGAGCGGAGCTCCCCTAGGTGTTTGGTGGCTCAGACAGTAAAGAATCTTCTGGCAATGTAGGAAACCCAGGTTCAATCCCTGGGTCAGGAAGATCCCCTGGAGAAGGGAATGGCAACCCACTCCAATATTCTTGCGTGAAGAATTCCATGGACAGAGGAGCCTGGAGAGTTACAGTCCCTGGGGTCGCAGAGAGTCGGATACGACTGACCAACTAACACACACAGGTGTTGGCAGGAGAGTGGTGATCAGTGAGCAGCTCAGTGGGCTGAACACTGTCCAGTAGAATGTTCTAGTCTCTTCTGTGGTGACAGAAATATTCTGTGTCTGCACTGGTCAGTATAGAAGCATTGACCACATGTGGCTACTGAGTTCCTGACATGTGGCTGATGCAGCTGAGGAACTGAATTTTAAATTTTATTTAGTTTTAATCTACTTAAACTTAAGTGGCCACATGTGGCTAGTGTCTGCTGAATTGGACAGCACAGCCAAGTTGATGGTGGGTCTTGGGCTTCCTGGAGCATGGAGTGGGCAGGTGCCCACCCTGTCCTTGCTGGGGCCTCTCCACCACCCTATGAGAGGTCCATAAGCAGATCTTTCTTGTCCAGGTGCAGCCCCCATGGTAACTTCTAGTGACTGGACTAGGCCAGGACTTCATGACATACCTCCTCCCCATCCCTCATGGAAGTGGGGAGAAGGAATATAGAAAGGCAGAGTGATGCTGGAAGAGATAAGTCATTGTTACAGTCCTTTGGTACTAGACCTTTGGTGCCAGAAAGTATGATATTAAGAATAGCCTATTTAAATCATGAAATATTTTATAACTGATTATGATAGAGAGTTATCCTGGGGTAATATTTAGAGGTAATGTTGTGAGATAATCATCTCACTAGTTATTTGAAAGTAAGGGTTCTGTGGGGGACCCACTTTCTTTCCCGGAGGATGGTTGCTTAATTATAAGCAGTGCTCTTAAGGTTTTTTTCATTTTTATTTTAATTAATTTTTTATTTTCTTCTGTTTAAGAGATCATTTTAATAATTCTTCCTTTATGAATATTATACTTTTTGTGAATAAGATTTACAGAATATATATATATATATAAAGCATTTCTTTAAAACATTTTTTATTGGAGTCTAGTTGATTTACAGTATGTTTCTACTTCATAGCAAAGTGAGTCAGTTATACATATATTCACTCTTTTTTAGAATCTGTTCCCATACAGGTCACTACAGAATATTGAATAGAGTTCCCTGTGCTACAACGGTAGGTCCTTATTGGTTTTCTATTTTATATATAGTAGTGACCCCGTGGGCAGAAGAGCCTGGTGGGCTATAGCCCCTGGGGTCACAGAGCGTCGGACACGGCTGAGCGGCGAAGCGCAGCACAAGCGCAGTGTGATGTGTCAGCTCCAGTCCCCCAGTTTATCCCCCACCCCATACCCCTTGGTAATCATGTTTGTCTTCTACATCGTGATTCTATTTCTGTTTTCTAAATAAGTTCATCTGTATCATTTCTTTTTTTACACAGTGGAAGTTTCTTTCTTCTATTATTTTAAAATATTTTTATTTTAAAATTTTTATTTCATTCATTAATTTTAATCTTTTGCCCATGCCAGATAGCATGTGAGATCCTAGTTCCCTAACCAGGGATTGAACCTGTGCCCTCTGCACTGGCAGTATGGAGTCTTAACCACTGAACCACCAGGGAAGTCCAATTTGTACCAGTTTTCTTTCCTTTTTTAAAATTCCACATCAAGGAATACACACACACACCACTGGTATTTATATGAAAACACATAGCAGACATTCAATAATCGACTCTTTAAAACTTTCATTTTAAAATTAATAGTGTGTTACTCTGTGGTGGGGATTACTAAGGAGAGGGATACAGAGCACAGGATATTAACATGACTAAGTTAGGGCCACTGTTGGCCAAGAAGAAGGATTGAGTGTGTGACCAGGACCCCAGTAGGCCCAGTCTCAGAACTCTCAGTTGGGATGTTGATGTTATGACACATACCTCATTAAAATGATACTCCTGAGTCCTGATGGGTGATAGGCGAGAGGAGGAGAGCTTTTGCCTCTCAACAGTCAGTGCTCATTTCAGAAGAATTCCGCATACCAGCAGTCTTCCCACTGCAGTGAGGAGCCGTCCATTTTGAATTTGTGGAGAAAGGTTTTTAAAAAGATTTTTTGATTGGTATTTCTGTGGTCATTCTGTCACTCTTACTCATAAAACCAAATGGAGCCTGCGTGCCAGGGACTATGCTTCAATTACTGTCTAAATGAG
Organism: Odocoileus virginianus; assembly: GCF_023699985.2. Taxonomy (NCBI): domain Eukaryota; kingdom Metazoa; phylum Chordata; class Mammalia; order Artiodactyla; family Cervidae; genus Odocoileus; species Odocoileus virginianus. The sequence goes on along the minus strand of NC_069686.1, from coordinate 37,607,413 downwards.
GAGGAAAAATCTGTGTAGATGGATGAAGAAAACTAACAATAAAACATGCTGTGAGAGAGATCCCAGATGAGTGTCAGGCAGTGAACGCGTATCTGCTGCACTTGTCCTCAAAGACATAAAGGGCCGTCAGGTGGAAGAGGTACCACACTTCCCCTCTGGGGCTCCAGAAGGCAAAACCGGTGGTTATTTTCTAACTAAATAAATGATTTTGAAGGCCTGTTTGTGCAGAGCCCTCTGGTGAGGGAGAATAATTTAGGAGTGGAAAGCTGAGCAGAAGATGAAGATGTGACTGTGGCTGCCAGTTGTGGGGAAATTCATTTAAGCCGAGAGAAGAGAAAACTTCAGAAAGTAGAAGAGGCCACATGAGCAGATTAGTCCCCTTTGGTGCAGGGGTCCCCAAAGAGACTTCCTGCATCTTGAATGGGGACGAGGGAATGCATGCTGCTAGAGCATGCATGCATGCATGCGTCTGTGCTCAGTCATGTCTGACTCTGAGACCCCATGGAGCATAGCCCACCTGGCTCCTCTGTCCATGGTATTTTATGGGCAAGAATACTGGAGTGGGTTGCCATTTCCTTCTCCAGGGATCTTCCTGACCCTGGAATTGAACCTGTGTCTCCTGCATTGGCAGGTGGATTCTTTAATCACTGTACCACCTGGGAAAGAGGGGACTAGTGCTGCTGGAGCAGGGGTCAGCAAATTACTGGCCTTGAGCCAGATCCTTTCCCTACCCCCTTTTATAAATTTTTATCAGGACCCAGCCATGCCAGTTAAGTGGACAGGGCTGCATTCATGTTATAACCATGGAGGTGAGTAGTGACAAGACCACGTGACCTACAAAGCCTAGATTATTTACTATCTGCCCCTGTATAAAAAAAGTTTGAGGGTCCTAAAGAGGGTTGCATACAGTGATATGTAAAATCCTTTCTAATTCTCCAAATGTAAGGGATTGAGAGAGAATGCCATTGGATTGGCAGAGGGATTGACAGAGAAGGCCATTCCATATGACCACTTGGGCAGATCTCAAGAGGAGTAAGTCAGTGTACCTGGGATGCTGCCAACAGACTCATTCCAACACCCATTCATTTGCTCATTCATTCATTCTTTTTGCCTCCAAAATGCTGTTGGCCAGTGTAGACAGTAAACTGAGCCATTTTCTGCCTGCTCTTGGTAAAGTAAGCACAAATTCTGGCATGAGCTGTTGGCATTTTGATAAGAACTTGCCCGTATGGAAATACTCATTAAGTTCACTGTTTATAATCAAGTTTTATGGAGTTATTTTATTTTAAGTATAATAGTTTCACCTAGACACAACTTAGAATTTATTCACGTGTTTGGTTTAATCGTAGGATGTGAGAAATGGTTGTTCTAAAATGAAAACCTCACTGTATTGGCAGAAGATGCAGCTCCCGGTGTTAAGAATAGGATGTACATTACTATTCATGCCTTTTTAATTGATTAGCCTTTAAGGCTTCTGGAAGCCTTTAAAAGTTGTTTTGTCAACATTAGACCAGCTGCTGTGTAATTATAGTAGCTCTTCTTGCAGTTAAATTCTTTTAATAACGTGTTCAATCTGCCGATGCCAAAGTGCTTTGAACCTGTGATATATACTATAGAGAGCTTTTGTTTTTACTTACAGATGGTTGGTGCCGTTTTCTGGGCAACTCTGTAGAATTTTCACGGAAATTTTAAAGATGAATTACTTAAAATGGGAGGTAAATGAATCTGAACATCAGGTTCTTCCTCCCCCCTATAAAAATTGTTCATATGTGACTTGAATTTTGAACTTGACTCGAAACAACCTAAATATGCTCATTAAAATAAAATCTGCTCCTTGAGACATTTTAAAGGCTCTTTTCAAGCCTGACTCTAAAGCTTGTAAATCAAAGCTTTCTGGCACTGGTCAGATGATGGTAAAAGCAGTGGGGCTTGTGATAAAGAGCGTTGCTTAATGAGGAACCAGGCACGGTTGTTCTGCCCTCCATGCAGGACATGGAAGCTTCACTCAGAAAACCAAATTCAAATTTAGCAATGTGTTTTGCTATTTTTAAAAGGAGTTCTATCCTGAAGTCTGGCATGAGAAGGTATAACTAGGTAGGGACTGGTGTCCGAAAGATGCAAACAGAAGATTCTGGACTTCTTTCCTCCTGATCCACTCTCTTCCCTGCCCACTTTGTGCCCCATTTCTACGGACAGATGACACTGGTGCTTAAGGGAGGTGAGAGGTGCGGGTGGTGATGTGGGTGGCTATCGAGGTTGCTCCTGACAGCTCCAGCCTTTTGGGTCACTTCTTCCCTGTGGCATTTTAAGAGAAAAAGGCCAGGTAGCACCTGGAGGAACAAGAGACTGGAGACGGGGCCACGCTGGCTCCCTCTGGCCTCTGCCCGTTGTATGTTAAGGGATGCATCTATGTTGGTGAAAAACTGTGAAGTGAGTCCCTTATTCACCTGTACTCATCCTTTCCCTCCACTTTGTGGGGTAGCAGGGTTGGGAGAGAAACTGACACTTTACTGTATGAAAATGCCAATCTGATTCAAGATTAAGTAGGTGTTCAGGAGTATTAATAATCTGCTGGATCTGGGGAAGAAGTTCTGGACACTGTTGGCTTTTATAATGGTAGAGTCTGCTGAAAATTGTTTCTTCTGTTCATTTACTCAGGAACTGACAATTTGTTTGCCTTGGGAGCTCTTGAGCCCTGAGAATTGACAGGTTTGGGAGGTTTGAGAACCCATGGACAGTGAGATGTAGGGCATTTGTGTGTTTTGAAGTAGCTGTTGAAACTCTGTTCTGAAGAGAACTAGAGTTTGTTTAATTAAAAGTTGCCTAGATTAATTATATTTTTTCCTGTGGGACAAAGTTCATTCCTGGTAAATGGCTTCATCTTTTCAAAGGGATATTGAATGTTAATACAGGATATTTTTAATGTTTCAGACTGGTAGAATAGGCTACCCAGATGTGACCCACGAAAACTAGCATGAGTCTTAATGTTCTCTCTCTAAATATCAAAACTTGTTACTATCATTATGTATTTTTGATGATGTCACCTTTTGTGAAGGTACATAGTTTTCACTGATATGACAGGAATTAAATCTGCTTACCAGTATCAATTCCAATTCCTTGCATGAAACCTTGTCTTCTAATCAATCTTATCACATCAACATTTTACTTTCTTTCACCTACAATGCATATCACTTTAGCATTTTATGTGCTTTCTCAAAGTCTCACATATAGTTTTAGAAAATTAGAAACTTGGGAAATTTCTCAGAGCTGCAGAATTGTTCCACAGTCGACTCACATCATCTCGAGATTGCATTGAATCAGGGAGCGGAGATGTTGGGTTTAACTTCTCGTGCTAAAACTTGATAAGCACAAAGCTACATGGATATATATGTGCATATATACATACATGGGTGAGCAGTTACTAAAGAATCCCACAATCAGTGAGGCCAAGGACTTGTTCACACTTGGATGGCTTTGGAATCTTAGAGGTCTTTGCTTCTCAACCTACTCATCCCTCTAAGGCTCCTATTATATTCATAGGTACTCAGGCATTAAATCTTTTTATTATTTTTATCAAGTATTTGATTCTTATTTACAAGCAGTGAGTATCTAATTTTAACTCAAATATTTAATATTAACTAATAAAATAACTCAAATTAATTTAGAAAAATTTATTTTTCAAGGATTATCTTGTGTGTGGAGTAGAATGGATCTTTTTCTTACCCCTACCTTATTCTTTTTGGACTCTATAAGGATTTGTCTGTGCACCTGGGACACTGTGCTTAACTAAGAGTGCATTTTTATGGTGTTGGACTGTGTCACCTCTCCCTTAAATGAATAAATGGAGGATTAATTAAAGGAAGAACCAGTCAGTAAAACCGCTGGAAGACCAAGGCTATATAACTGGGTCTCACCAGCAAGGATTTGAATGTATCCAATATTCTCTTCCTATCTCTTGGTTTCTCTCACCTTGTTTTCATTCTTTCTTACTGCAGCCCAGGTGCAGAGAGGGTGACTTCAGATGCTCCTGAGATGTGTACCTCTCATAGTTTATGCCACCACGTGGGACTGACTCATGCTTTCTCTGTTCCCAAAAGCAGTAGTCCTGAAGAAGAGAGCTGATTGGCTGAGCCTAGGACAGATGTCAGCGTGGACCAATCAGCTGTGCCCTGGGTATTACCACATTGTACTTCTCATTGGTGGCTCCTTTTCTTTCAGCTGGTAAAAGGAGACTTAGTGTAGGCTGGGGAAGCTTGAAACACGTGAGATGTTTTCCTTCCTTCATTTGTGGGCACATCACCTTTTTCTCACCAACCATGACTACTGGCCTCTTCCAGATGCCTTCTTTTTCCTGTCACATCTGCCTTGCATGCCATTGCTTTTCATGGTTTAGTTAATGACCAGGGACAAGACATAGTGTGAATAGGAGAGTTCCTGGGTCAGTGATTTAGAGCAGGTCTCTTCTGGTCTTTTCCCTTGAGTCCCAGTGATGCCCCTCTTCCTTTTCAGAATGCCAAGAGACGTGGCAATGCAGATGAAAACGTCAAATGATGAGGATTGCAATGTGCTTTTGGCCCAGGAGATAATGTCCTTTTCTAAAGCCTAAATATTTTCTCAGGATGAATAGATCAGTCACAAGTCCAAAATTTCATGACTACCTTAGGAGATATTTGATTCTTTATGTATGTATAACATATGTTTAAGTTGGAGAAAATGTATTTTGGGTTTTGCTATATTTCCTAAACTCTGGGAGTTGGTGATGGACAGGGAGGCCTGGCGTGCTGCATTTCATGGGGTTGCAAAGAGTCAGACACGACTGAGCGACTGAACTGAACTATTTCCTAATTTGTTTTCATCATCCAAATTCATTTGCACATAGGCTAAGAAAAATTTCTAAACCCACTTAACATGTGAGTCTTCAATTTAGTGGGATCCTCTGTGTGTTCACTTAAATAAGAGTCATTCTTTTGTTCCCCCAAGTTAATGGTTCTCACTCAGCTCACTTATGTTCTGCTTCTGACAGCCATTCAGCAGTAATGCATCCCCAAAGGAGTTGCAGTTGATTTCTAAATCTTGTGTTTTCAGCTGCTGCCTAGTTATCCTGCCCTGATTGGCATTTAACCATTGTATTAGATTTTTCTCCTACTAAAGGGAGCTTTATGAGCTTTAACTTTGAGTGCCTATATCACAGTCTGATGTTTGCGTTATAACTGACACTGAGTAAGCACTTTTTGCTCAAAATTGCCTTGTCTCCTAAGATTGAGGGAGGGTTTAGATGCAGCTCCCTGACACTCTCTCTCAGGGTTCAGTTGAGTGTGCTTCAGGGTGGCTCTGCAGGTGAACACATTAATAATAGTCTCACCCAGCACATGTTAACATGTTCACTTTATTTCTGCCGTCAATGGTGATCATACTCCCTGAGAACTGCTTCTCTGGGCTTGTTGACTGATATGACCATAAATATATCTCTGAAGGCTAAAGCTGTAGCTGTTTCAGCACAGATGGAACAAAAATAAATGTCCCACTCTGTTAGTACTACAAATTATAATCCAACAGTGGCATGAAATTTAAGGTGGTGATAGTTTAATTCTGGGCTTGCCAGGCGGCACAGTGGTAAAGAATTCACCTGCCAATGCAGGAGATGCAAGAGACACAGATTCGATCCCTGAGTCAGGAAGATCCCCTGGAGAAGGGATATTAGGCAACCCACTCTAGTATTCTTGGCTGGAAGATCCCACGGACAGAGGAGCCTGGCAGGTTACAGTCCATGCAGTCACAAAGCATGGACACGACTGAGCACACACACACACACACACACACACACACACACACACACACACATACAGTTTAATTTCTACTCTTTTTTGTTTACATGGTGCAGAATGACTGGAATTTTTAAAAAATTAATCAAATAAGTTTTGCTGACCATATTGTGTATGTGGTTCATTGTTTGCCCTGAAAGTCATGAAATATTTTATTTTTAAAAACAGCACTACCTCTGGATATTCTTCTAATTATTGATAATAAATAAACAAAATTGTTTTCTGGGTCTATAAATGAATTTTGAGGAAAGGAAAATATCTTTGCCTTAGTGATACCAAATCATGATGTTTCTTCTTCTGTTATCATGTGCATCCATCCAATCAACAAATATCAATTGGGTACCTGCCTTTTCTACTTCTGAAAACTTAAAATTAGAGAGATATGGATGAATAACAAACTTCCAATAAAGAATTATAGACTTGAGAGAAGGTGCAGTGGGACGCAAAGGAGGGAGTGGTGGAGATCAGGGAAGACTTAATTAGAAGATGACAACTGAAGGGGGCCATCTGCCCTGGGGAGGACAAGAAGGAAGAAAGAAGAATGTGAATCAAGACACAGGCATAAAGCCACACAGTCAACTGAAACAGGTCATATGTTTGAACAAAATTAGGGTGAAGGGCATGTGTGGCTGTAAGTGGAACATGGAAAAAGTAGGATAGAGGCCTCACCAGGGAGTGGTTTTACATATATATTAATATATATAACATATATGTCTTATTTTGACACATGTGTATACATATATACACATGTACACATGCATATATACACATATGAACATAGTTGTGTGTATCCAATTATGGAATATTGATTTAATTTTGGATATTAATATTTTCAGTCTTTTTGTGTTACCTGTTCCTAAACTTAAGAGGACATGAATTCTCCTGTCATCTTGCCTGGGGAAGTATAAGAATTTTGTGGGGTAGACAAGAAGGGTGAATTAATAATTTGAAAAACCCACAAGATTACTGTGCTAAATCCCTGTGTCTACCCCAGTAAGAATTACAGCTAAACTCAATAGAAGCCTCTGAATTGTTTTAAGTTATTTTGCCTTTTAATACCAGTGACCTCATTAGAGTACTATCTCAATTTATTATTCTTTGAATAAAAGACTTTAAAAATTACTTGCCTCCTCCCTCTCTAGGCTCTCATGATCCCCCATGTAATTTTTCAATATCCAATAAGAAAACACATTTTTGCCCTGTTGGCACAAACACATTTTAAAGACTAATAGGAAAGGAATATTTTGGGGACAGAATATAAAAATGAAGGTGGAACAGAAAGTAGAAGCTGTTATTTAGTTTCCTGTCTTTGATTTTCATGACACAGTTCATTTCTCGGATGCCTATGGGAGTGTCCAGGCCAAGTGGGAGAAGCAGTGTGGGGAGAGTATGGCAGACAGTACCTTGCACATAGTAGGCCTGCAGTGGTTGTTAGTGCCCTTGTCCCCCCCTTTCAAGCTCTAGCTAGCCATTTTCTTTTCAAAAATCAGAATCCATCAGAGCCTCTTTTTGTGGCTAATATCAAGAGTAACTGGGAGAAGTGTTTGAGAAGAAAATAATAACTCAGATGTTAGGCCTGTATAAGTTAGAATGAGAAGGAAATTGAATGATTATCTAATAATACCCCCACCTCTCACTTTGTTGAGAGGGAAACCAAGGTACTGAGAGTTTGAGCAACTTATCCAAACTCATAGAACTGATAAATATGGGGAAAGGACCAGAGCCCAGGTCCTCTGACTCCAAATGTCAGATCTTTTCAGTCTCTCAGACACATCGATGTTGTATTTGCATGCTTTCCATTTTCAGTAAACATTCGGAGTTACCCCTCCATAAAGGTTCTAATCAGTGCATCTGAAACACATCCCTCCATTAACTGCCCTCTCTTTCTCTGTGTGTGTGTGTGTGTTTTTGTTTTTTTTTTTGGACCATTTAGTGGCATCAACATCCACCAGCTGCCTGAGCTAGTCATTTCAGCATCTCTTTTGTCTCCATCTTGTATTCACTTGGTCCTGTTGATTTCACTTTGGAAATGTGTCTGAAATCTACTTTGCTTTCATTTCATGTATTGCTTCCTTGATTGAATCTTTCTTCTTTTCTTCTCAGGACAATTCAAGGAGCTTGTAAGCTAGGTCTGCCTTCTGCAATTCACTCTCTTCACTGCCTGCAGAGTGTTCTTTGTAAAACACACATCTGAATGATGGGTTCAACAGCTGTCAATGTCTTTTAATTCCATAAAGTCCCTCTCTTTCACTGTGGTCCTCTATGATATGACCTTAGTGTCTCTCTTCAACATTTCCTTCTGTCATTTTCTCCACCTTTTGTCTCCCAGGCTCTAATCTCACCAGCCTGTTCAATATTCCTAGCTTTTTCATGTGCTTTCCTGGGATGCCCTTAACCACAAGTTTAAGCACATATTGATGCCTGATTCTATGTGTCACTCTCATGAGGCCCTCTCTTCCTTTCTTGGTTGAGATACATGGATCCATCCTTTGTTAATCCAGAGTACTTTGTTTATGCTGCTGCAATAGCCCTGAGTGGTGTTGTTTGATGAGCACTAGAATTCATTTTCTTTTTAAAAAATATGCCTTATCAATATTTTTTTAAAAATAAGTTTTATTCAATAGTCTGTTAACCCCCTTGAGCTCAGCAGTTGTATCGGATTCATTGGCACCTGAGGTAGACTAAATAGTGATCCCTCCAAAATGTCCACATCTTAATCCCTGGAGCCTGTGAGTGTTACCTTCCATGGCAAAAGGGATTCTGTAGATGTGATTAAAGATCCTGAGATGAGTGATTGTCCTGATAGTCCTGGTGGACCCACTGTAATCTCGGGGTCCTTATAAGAAGGAGGCAGAAGGGTCTGGGCAGAGAATGGCGTGATGAGCAAGCAGAGGAGAGTGGAGATAATCAATAGAAGCAGAGGTTGGAATGATGTGCTTTGAAGATGGAGGAAGGGGCCACCAGCCAAGGAATGCGGGTGGCTCCTAGAAGCTAAAAAAGGCAAGAATTCTTCCTTAGAGCCTCCAGAAAGAACACAACTCTGCTCACCCTTGATTTTAGCTTAGTGAGACCTGGTTCAGACTTTATACCTCCAGAACTAGGAGATAATAAATTTGTGAGAGTGCTTTGAGATGTATCAAGCACACAGGTATGCTGTTGATCATTGCATATTTTGTTGTCTGTATACTGTCCACATTCTCATGGACCAGGGTTACATGGCTCATTAGCTATGATATCTGACTCCTTTGATGGGTATGTGCTTAACCTACTCGATGAACACATTTGTTAAAAAGAAAAATACCTGTTTGCCCTCTGAGTTATCATTCTTATATTTTGGATCATTGATACTAAAAACCTTGAGCAATTTAGTCTCTGGCATAGGCCTTTTCTTTTTTTTAAAATGAATCCTTCTCATTGCGCTCCTGAGGGAATGTTGGCATCGTGTAGCCTGCAGGAGGGTAGGGTTGATAAAGGCTTGCACGGTGATTTCAGCAGCTTTTCAGTAGGGTTCTTTGGGATAGTGAAAGTGGAAGTTGCTCAGTCGTGTCCAACTCTTTGTGACCCCATAGACTATATAGTCTGTGGAATTCTCCAGGCCAGAATACTGAAGTGGCTAGCCTTTCCCTTCTCTAGGGGATCTTCCCAACCCAGGGATCAAACCCAGGTCTCCCGCATTGCAGGGATAAGGGGGCAATGAATCTGTTGAGGATGCTTGTCATTTGTGGTGGAGAATCCTAGGCTAGGGCTGAACTGCAAATCCTGGGGCGTCCTGACTCAAGGAGATCAGCAGTTTACAAAGAAAGCCAGTGAGGTGAATGTGATTTTTTTTTTTTCCCCTGCCTGTTCTGCCTTGGCCTACAAAATTACTTTTCTTTATGGTGCTTTAATTGCTCATTGTCTGCCATTTGGTTTTAAGGTTAGTTGAGATCATCAGGACGATGGAAGGCTAAGATGTGACCTACCCAGACTTAAACTGATTGGCAGGTTCTCAACTTTTTGAAATACTGATGAGCTGCAGGATGTATGGTTGGGGCTGAGATGATACCTGTCTAAAAAGGAGCACTTTTTTTTGATTTATTGTTTCTTTTGTTTAACCATCCATAGTGTATGGTCTACAGAGCTCAAGTGTTTGATACACGTTCAAGGCAATTCCAACTATACTGAATGGGGTAATATCCCAACATAAAATGATAGTGTGATAGGCATCCTTAAGTGTACATTGTTGTTCCTTTACTGGATTATTTCCTTGGGATGAATTCTTAGATGTAGAATTAGTCAACCAAGGGGATGAACTTTAAAACAAAAGCAAAGTAAAAACCAATCAAAATGAAAAAATAATCGGTACATATTAACAGATTGCTTTCTTTAAAAACTGTATTAATTTACATTCCCACTAGTAGTGTATGAGAATGCTTATCTCACTGAAAGCTTGCCCGTGCTTACTTACCCAACATATATTTCTAGAGTTCATACAATCTGCCAGGTTCAGACATTTTTGAAAAGTTTTCAGAAGTGCCCCAGGTGATTTGAAGTGTAGCTAGGCTGAGAACCACTGGTTTGGTTGATGGAAAAAAGATAAGAAAGGAGATTTTCTCTCATCACTTCTCTGTGGTCTGAATGTCTCTTCCTATCCCCTTAAAATAGATCAATTTCATTAGGTCATTGCTATTTTATTTACGTAGGACATGCTATTCCTACAAGCAGCCCTTTCACACTCAGTCTAACACCATCTTGAAGCAATAATTCATAGCAGTGTCAACTGTGGGCTTAGTAATATAATCCTCTGCCCACACAGAGCTTTCCAATATTCAGATACTTCTGTCGGGTGGTGTTAACTTTCAACTGAGCAGCAGCTTCTTGTTTGCAAAGTGCTTCGCCAATATGATCTCATTTAACTATTACAATTACCTTTTGGATTCTGGCATTTTTTTTTCTTTTTACAGAAAAGGAGAAAGACCACAATTAATAAGTACCTTTTCTCTAAGGTCACACAAGTAGTGATCATGTGTTAGGTGCTGACTCAACACAGGTCTTCTGACTTCAAGCTCAGGGTTCTAATGCTGTGTCATAACCTGCCATTGGGATTTCTCTAGTTCTGCTCCAGAACTGGAGCCTAGTATAGTCCAGAATCCAGTTATTGGGTTTTAGGTTACTTTATTTAGAGTCCGCGGTTTCACAGTGCTGTCCTTTGCTCATTTTCTTTCCTGTGTGCTCATCTACAATTCAGGGTTTCTCATCTTCTTTTTTCATTATTTCTCCCTCACCAAGGGGGAAAATAATTTAAATTTTTTCTAATGAGAGAAATTAAATACTAAGGAATGAGATCTTATCAAGTAGGGTTAAGTTTTGGAGGGCTACCACCTATTGTTATATGCAAGATCATTTTTGCTTCCTAAAAACCAATTCTGATCTTCTTGGTGGCCCAGAAATGCTGTTAATGGACAAACTAACTTAAATGACCTTAACCCTGACAGTCAAGGCAGAGGTGAAACTTATGGATGGAACTGGCATATGTGTGTTGTTGGTAGTGGCGGTTTAGTCACTAAGTTGTGTCTGACTGTTAGGGGCACATATTAAACTGACATTACTCTTTACCAAAGTCTCTTTCAGTTCAGTTCAGTTCAGTCGTTCACTAGTGTCTGACCCTCTGTGACCCCATGAACCGCAGCACGCCAGGCCTCCCTGTCCATTACCAACTCTCAGAGTTTACCCAAACTCATGTCCATTGAGTCGGTGATGCCATCTAACCATCTCATCCTCTGTCGTCTCCTTCTCCTCCTGCCTTCAGTCTTTCCCAACATCAGGGTCTTTTCAAATTTGTCAGCTTTTTGCATCAGGTGGCCAAAATATTGGAGTTTCAGCTACAAAACTACAAACCAGCTAATCACTTAAAAGTCAGCAGTGCTTTCATATGAATTGCTAATGATTTAAATATGCATTCCACATGATCCAATCAACTTGTCTTGGTTTTCCAGATGCTGTGTAGGTCATGTAAGATTATGTCTTCCCTTTCTACCCACTGCCTACTTTTTTATGAGCTTTGTATGGGCTGCTGTCTACCTGTGGCCCCAGCTCTGGGCTCAGCTTTTAGATTTATTAGTTGCAGATTTGTGGCAAGTACCTATGTTTCCATGGACAGAGAAGCCTGGCAGCCTGCAGTCCATGACTGCAAAGAGTTGGACACGACTGAGCATGCACGCACATATGGTTCCATTTATAATGTCAGAGAAATAAATGCTGGCATGTTCAGAGACAGGAAAACACTGTATTGGTAGATAAAGACTGTCCCATGTTGGGCTTGACTGGCTGCCACCAGCTCTGGTATCCTCTGACCTTTGGCAAGAATGTAAGTGGGAATCAAGGGCTCCAGGTAGCTTCTGTTTGTTTTTGCAAGAGAGCCAGATCTGAGAGGTTTGAGAAGATGCCAGATTTTACAAACACAGAGCCAAAGAAAAGAACAAGGATGGCAGGGAGGGACCAGGCACTAAGGAGGGAGGAGTAACTTGCAGGGAGTTGAGCTTGGCAAAAAATCAGCTTTCATTTATTTCTATGGGATTAACATGCTAATTTCTTTATTGAAGTCCAACAAGATTTTAAGTCATTTATCAGGGTTCATAGAGTGCCTATTTATCGATGTCCGAATAAAAGTAAATGAACCATGAATGCTAACATGCATCTAACAAATGTAATAAGATTTAAAAAGTTAAATAAACCAATGGATCCTGCTGTTTTCTCCAGAGCCCCTTTACAAGTTTTAACCTGGTTTCCTTTTCTCCCCCCTCCTCTCCATTTTACACAATGTCTTCTGTGACTTCTTTAGCCCCAATTTTTAGAACACTAAAGCTTGTTCTTAGAGGAAATTTCATTTTTAGTAGTGATACTGAGCAATGGACTCATATACCCGTGGGCTTAACAGTTGATGTTTGCGGCAAAGTAAGAGAAGGGAATGGCAAACCACTGGAGAAGGAAATGGCAAACCACTTCAGTATTCTTGCCTTGAGAACCCCATGAACAGTATGAAAAGGCAAAAGATAGGACACTGAAAGGTGAACTCCCCAGGTTGGTAGGTGCCCAATATGCTACTGGAGATCAGTGGAGAACTAACTCCAGAAAGAATGAAGAGATGGAGCCAAAGCAAAAACAACACCCAGTTGTGGATGTGACTGGTGATGTAAGTAAAGTCCGATGCTATAGAGAGCAATATTGCATAGGAACCTGGAATGTTAGGTCCATGAATCAAGGCAAATTGGAAATGCTCAAACAGGAGATGGTAAGAGTGAACATTGACATTTTAGAAATCAGAGAACTAAAATGAACTGGAATGGGTGAATTTAACTCAGATGACCATTTTATCTACTACTGTGGGCAGGAATCCCTTAGAAGAAATGGAGTAGCCATCATAGTCAACAATAGAGTCCAAAGTGCAGTACTTAGATGCAGTCTCAGAAATGACAGAATGATCTCTGTTTGTTTCCAAGGCAAACCATTCAGTATCACAGTAATCCAAGTCTATGCCCAAGCCAATAATGCTGAAGAAGCTGAAGTTGAATGGTTCTATGAAGACCTACAAGACCTTCTAGAACTAACACCCAAAAAGATGTCCTTTTCATAATAGGGGACTAGAATGCAAAAGGAGGAATTCAAGAAATAACCTCGAGTAACAGGCAATTGGCCTTGGAGTACAGAATGAAGCAGTGCAAAGGCTAAAGTTTTGCCAAGAGAACACACTGGTCATAGTAAACACCCTCTTCCAAAAACACAAGAGAAGACTCTACACATGGACATCACCAGATGGTCTATACTGAAATCAGATTGATTATATTCTTTGCAGCCAAAGATGGAGAAGCTCTATACAGTCAGCAAAAACAAAACTGGGAGCTGACTGTAGCTCGGATCATGAACTCCTTATTGCAAAATTCAGACATATTGAAGAAAGTAGGGGCAACCACTAGACCATTCAGATATGACATAAATCAAATTCCTTATGCCTATCCAATGGAAATGACAAATAGATTCAAGGGGTTAGATCTGATAGACAGAATCCCTGAAGAACTCTGGATGGAGGTTCGTGACATTGTACAAGAGGCAGTGATCGATATCATCCCCAAGAAAAAGAAATGCAAAAAGGCAAAATGCTTGTCTGAGGAGGCCTTACAAACAGCTATGAAAAGAAAAGAGGTGAAAGGCAAAGGAGAAGAGGAAAGGTATACCCATTTTAATGTAGAGTTCCAAAGAACAGCAAGGAGAGATAAAAAAGGCTTCCTCAGTGATCAATGCAAAGAAATAGAGGAAAACAACAGAATGGGAAAGACTAGAGATCTCTTCAAGAAAATTAGAGATACCAAGAGAACATTTCATACAAAGATGGGTACAATAAAGGACAGAAATGGTATGGACCTAACAGAAAAAGAAGCTATTAAGAAGAGGTGGCAAGAATACACAGAAGAACTATACAAAAAAGATCTTCATGATCCAGATAATCATGATGGTGTCGTCACTCACCTAGAACCAGACATCCTGGAATGCGAAGTCAAGTGGGCCTTAGGAGGCATCACTATGAACAAAGCTAGTGGAGGTGATGGAATTCCAGCTGAGCTATTTCAAATCATGAAAGATGATGCTGTGAAAGTGCTGCACTCAATATGCCAGCAAATCTGGAAAACTCAGCATTGGCACAAGACTGGAAAAGGTCAGTTTTCATTCTAATCCCAAAGAAAGGCAATGCCAAGGAATATTCAAACTACGGCACAATTGCACTCATCTCACACGCTAACAAGGTAATGCTCAAAATTCTCCAAGCCAGGCTTCAACAGTATGTGACCCGTGAACTTCCAGATGTTCAAGCTCGATTTAAAAAAGGCAGAGGAACCAGAGATCAAGTTGCCAACATCTGCTGGATCATCGAGAAAGCAAGAGAATTCCAGAAAAAAACATCTACTTCTGCATTGTTGACTATCCCAAAGCCTTGACTGTGTGGATCACAACAAACTGTGGAAAATTCTTCAAGAGATGGGAATAGCAGACCACCTGACCTGCCTCCTGAGAAATCTGTATGCAGGTCAAGAAGCAACAGTTAGAACTGGACATGGAACAACAGACTTGTTCCAAATCGGGAAAGGATTACATCAAGGCTGTATATTGTCACCCTGCTTATTTAACTTATATACAGAGTACGTCATGAGAAATGCTGGACTCAATGAAGCACACGTTGGAATCAAGATTTCTGGGAGAATTATCAATAACCTCTGATACGTAGATGACACTACCCTTATGGCAGAAAGCGAAGAACTAAAAAGTTTCTTGATGAAAGTGAAAGAGGAGAGTGAAAAAGTTGGCTTAAAACTCAGTGTTCAGAAATCTAAGATCATAGCAACTGGTCCTGTCACTTCATGGCAAATAGATGGGGAAACAGTGGAAACAGTGAGAGGCTTTATTTTCTTCAGCTCCAAAATCACAGAAGATGGTCACTGCAGCCATGAACTTAAAAGGCACTTGCTCCTTGGAAGAAAAGTTATGACCAACCTAGATAGCATATTAAAAAGCAGAGACATTACTTTGCCAACAAAGATCCATCTTGTCAAATTATGGTTTTTCCAGTAGTCATGTTTGGATGTGAGAGTTGAACTAGAAAGAAAGCTGAGTGCTGAAGAATTGATGCTTTTGAACTGTGGTGTTGGAGAAGACCCTTGAGAGTCCCTTGGACTGCAAGGAGATCCAACCAGTTCATTCTAAAGGAAATCAGCCCTTAATATTCATTGGAAGGACTGATGCTGAAGCTGAAACTCCAATACTTTGGCCACCTGATATGAAGAACTGACTCATTTGAAAAGACCCTGATGCTGGGAAAGATTGAAGGTGGGAAAAGAAGTGGACCACAGAGGATGAGATGGTTGGGTGGCATCACCGACTCAATGGGCAATAGTTTGAGTGTGCTCCAGGAGTTGGTGATGGACAGGGAAGCCTAGTGTGCTGCAGTTCATGGGATCGCAAAGCATTGGACACGACTGAGCAACTGAACTGAACTGAGGATTCTTTTGCAGGGCGCCCAGCAAAGGAGAGGGAGAGCAGCCACAGAACCACTCCGCCTTGGTCATGGAGTTAAGGATATTTTAAAAGGGAAGAACAAAGAAACTGGGGTTAATCGCATCTGGTAACATTTCTGTGACAGTTCTTAATTGCATCTTTGGAATCAGGATATTTCTGGCTTATGATTCTCTGGCCAGGTGTTCTATGGCCAGCTGGGCTCGTCTTGCCCTGGAGAAGCAACCTCAGTTTATACCTTAAGAATGATATCAACAATAGCAATTTTAGTTATCAAGATCAGCAGTCTTCTTCACAGGATTGATGTCAGAGAGGACAAGAAAGGAGATGGGATCCTGGCTCACATGGGTTTACTCTCAATTTACACAGCAATCACTGCTGAAGAACATAGGTGAGAATGTCTGGCCCTGCCTAGGGCTTTCTCTTCTACCCATGGCTTCATTTACCAGCGGATCTGGAAGATTTTTCCATGCATTTTGCATGTGTATGTGCTCAGTTGCTCAATTGTCTTTTCAACCCTATAGACTGTAGTCCACCAGGCTCCTCTGCTGTTGGGATTTCCCAGGCAGGAACACTGGAATAGGTTGCCATTTCCTTCTCTAGGGGATCTTCTTGACTCAAGGATCAAACCTTCAGCTCCTTCGTTGGCAGGTGGATTCTTTACCACTAAGCCATCTGGGAAGCCCTCCGTGCATCTTAAGCCAGGCTAAATGAAGTTTACCAGCACAGTGGTTCAAGGGACATTTATGTAGAGAAAGGAAGAGAAAGTAGACTTATTTGCTGTTACATAGTCTAAAGAAATAGGTTTCTTTCCCTGTAGGAAGTGTTCTGGTTTAGTTCATCAGAGGAGGATGGGGTGGTGATTTTATCCACAAGACTTTCTTATCCTCCTATCCTCCCAACACTTCACACTAAAAAGTAAGCAAGTTTTCTTTCAAGTTTAGGAAGCAAAACTATGGTCGATGGTAATTCCTCCATCGTATCACTCACCAACATTTTTTGAGTGCCTTTTGTGTCAGGAATCATTCCAACAAAACCATGACTGCCACTTAGCCAGCATCAGCAAGCCTCATCAGCAGATATGCTTAGCACATGTTTAGCTGAGATGCCAAAGGGTGCAGAGTGCAAGATTCCAGTAACCGAGATGCTCGGTAAGACTTATTTTGTCAATCCTTCCAGACTTCGGTAAATCTTCAAAATACTCCCAGTCAATCCTAATTTAGGTTTGGGATTTCTCTTCTTGATCCTGGGGAATGGTATTGGACCACTGAGGGGGCAAAAACAAGCCCCAAGGACTCTGCTTCCCGTGCAAAAAGGCTTTAGAAATTCCAAACCCTGGGGAGGTGTCTCTTTCGACTTCAGGTCTCAGGAGAGGCTGACATCCCAGGGGGTTGCTCTTTATTGGAATTGGCCTTTATTCTGGACAGAGGACAAACCAGGGAGTGTGCCTTAAAAATAGGTTTAGTAACCTTTCTCCAGGGTAAAGTTATAATGGCGAATGTGTGCTGGTGAGGCTTTATCCAGATTTAAGCTGCCCCACCACAGCTCATCCTTGTTAATTCCTAATACTTGTAACACAACTCACCTGGTAAGACCTTAAGCCTGATAAAGTCCCACTCCACTATTAAGACTGTAACTGTACACTGCACTCCTGCTGTCACACTTCTGTCAGGCTGAAGTCTGTTTGGAGCAAAAGAGTACCGAGTGAATCTGCCTGGCAGATTGGTTATCAGATTGGCTCAAAGCCCATGAGTAGAAATGTTCATCCCTGTGTTGTCTTAGATACCTAGGGACAGTTCATGGGGACAGCTTAATCTGGAATGCTGTGTGGATTTCTTTCTCACTTGTTAATTAGCAAGCTCTTGTAGGGACTTGAGACTCTGGAGCTGAATACCTGACTTAGGTGACTCCAGGATGTTACTGTCTTAAAGCTGGTCTAATCATTAACGTACAGGAGCATTTGAAGAGTTTGATATAGTTTAGGAAAAAAATCATCTCTATAAGTCAATTTGTATGGTGTTCAAGAACAAGCAGAATGAATCAATCCACTGTAATAAAGGCCTGAAAAGTGATTACCTGCGGAAAGAGTGGGGACAGGGCAGAAAATGAGCTTTCTGGAGTATAAGAAATGTTCTATATCTTGCTCTGGGTGGGAGTTACATGGAGACATACATATATACAAATTCATGAAGCTATACATCAGTGAAAAATAAAAAAAAAACAGTTCTCATCTAAGAGTTTATGCCATCATTCTCCAAGCTCATAGACTTTGTTAACCACTCTGAGTAAGCCTTTGGAAGGTTTTAAGATCATGTTTAAAATTTGTACTTTAAAGAGCTCTCTTTGATTGTTGCTGGAAAAGAGATGAGGTGAAAACAGCAACAAGGGCTTAGGAGGTTAGTGCAGCGGTCCAACAAGAGACATTGGGCATTTCATTAAATGGTGGTGGGGAGAGAAAGAGATGGGGTGATGGGTGGGGTGCAGGAGCTGGAGGTGTTGAGGATGACCCCCAAGAGTCCAGAAAGTTAGTATGGAGGGAGGGGCCATTGCCTAGAGATCAAGAATTCAGCTGAAGGCAGGTTAAGTTTGAGATGCTTGTGAGCCAGCCTTAGAGATGACAAATAGGTAATTAAGTAAATGAGTCTGGAGCCAGTAAATAGGTCTAGGCTGAAGTTATAAATTTGTGAATTGCTGGTGTGGTATTTAAAGCAATGGGAATGCATGAGATCACTTTGGGTGAATGCACAGAGTTGAAAGAAAAGAGATTGCAAGACTGCCCTGGGGAGTTCCTGCGTGTGGGAGGAGTGAAAAACGAATCTGAAAAGAAGTGCACAAGAGGTGTAAGGAAAGCAAGGAGGTTGCAGTCCTCCCTCCAGCAAGGGAAGACTGCTCTTAGAAGCAGGGAGTGGGCAGCTGTGGAGGATGCTGTCAAAAGTCAGCTAAGTGGAGGACTGACGTCCTCAGGTGGACTTGGCAGCATGGAGTCCATGGTCACGTCAGCAAAAATGGCTTACATGGATAGGTAGTAGCAGAAGCCACCATAAAGACAGACTTATTTTTCCTGCAGGACTTCTGTTGCATTAGCTGCATATTCAAAATATCCATCCTTTACATAACATTTAAAACCAAAGATGATGGGAATTCCAAAAAGCCCCTGATATGCTCTCAACTGGTGGTTCAGTGGTAAAGAATCTGCCTGCCAATGCAGGGGATGAGGGTTCAATCCCTGGGCCAGGAAGATTCCCTGGAGAAAGGAAATGGCAACCCACTTCAGTATTCTTGCCTGGGAAATCCCATGGACAGAGGAGCCTGGTGGGCTACAGTCCATTGAGTTGCAAAAGAGTTGGACACGACTTAGTGACTAAACAACAACAATTGTGTAACAACATTTAGAGTTTAATTCTAGAGCACAGTGTAAAGGGATTAATTATGGTCCCACTTTCTTAGTTGTTTTAGTCAAAAAATTGAATTAGAGTATTCTGTGGGACATTATTTGGGAGTCCATATATTTACTCAGTAGGATTTTTGAAGAGATTATCTGCACGGTCCATTCCTGGCCCACACACAGAAATGAACTCTGTGATATCTGAATCATATTGCTTTAAAGGACAGTCTTGAGTGAACTTTCTTGGGACTTTTAGAATTTCTTCAGCTAATATTGGGGCTAAGTATCCTACTAGGCTAAAATGACCAGCATCTTTTCTTAAACCAATTTTGAAAGTCCTGATAAAGGAAAGAAACCAGGACAGTTAGGCCTCATGCCACATTATTTCAGAAGTCAAAACATACTATTTTGGCTTAGATATATAAGCTTAGAAAAAAGAAAAAAAAAATACATATAGCTGTCTAGTTTTCCCAGCACCACTTATTGAAGAAACTGTCTTTGCCCCACTGTATGCCTCCTTTGTCAAAAATAAGTTACCCATAGGTGCATGGGTTTATCTCTGGGTTTTCTATCTTGTTCCATTGGTCTCTATTTCTGTTTTTGTGCCAGTACCATACTGTCTTGATGACTGTAGCTTTATAGTATAGTCTGAAGTCAGGAAGTTTGATTCTTCCAGCTATATCAAGATTGCTTTGGTTATTCGGGATCTTTTGTGTTTCCATATGAATTGTGAAATTTTTTGTTCTAGTTCTGTGAAAAATGCCATTGGTAATTTAATAGGGATCTCATTGAATCTGTAGATTGCTTTTGGTAGTATAATCATTTTCACAATATTGATTCTTCCAACCCAGCAACATGGAATATCTCTCCACCTGTTTACATCATCTTTCCTTTCTTTCATTAGTGTCTTATAGTTTTCTGTATACAGTTCCTTTGTCTCCTTAGGTAGGTTTATTCCTAGATATTTTATTCTTTTTGTTGCAATGGTGAATGGGATTGATTCCTTAATTTCTCTTTCTGATTTTTCACTGATAGTATATAGGAATGCAAGTGATTTCTGTGTATTGATCTTTGTATCCTGTGACTTTGCTAAATTCACTGATTAGCTCTAGTAATTTTCATATAGTATCTTTAGGATTTTTTATGTATAGTATTATGTATCTGCAAACAGTGAGAGTTTTACTTCTTTTCTGATCTGGATTCCTTTTGTTTCTTTTTCTTCTCTGATTCCCATAGCTAGGACTTCCAGAACTATGTTGAATAATAGTGGTAGTGTGGGCACCCTTGTCTTGTTCCTGATCTTAGAGGGAATGCTTTCAGTTTTTCACCATTGAGAATAATGTTTGCTGTGGGTTTATCATATGTGGTATTTACTATATTGAGGTAGGTCCTCCTATGCCCATTTTTTTGAAGAGTTTTTAATCATAAAAGGGTGCTGAATTTTATCAAAGGCTTTTTCTGCATCTATTGAGATTGTCATATGATTTTTATCTTTCAATTTGTTAATGTCATGTATCATATTGATTCATTTGTGTATATTGGAGAATCCTTGAATCCCTGGGATAAATCTGACTTGATCATGGTATATGATTTTTTTTATATATGATCTTTTTAATATGTTGTTGAATTCTATTTGCTAGAATTTTGTTGAGGATTTTTGCATCTATGTTCATCAGTGATATTGGCCTGTAATTTTCTTTTTATTGTGTTGTCTTTGTCTGGTTTTGGTATCAGGGTGATGGTAGAATGAGTTTGGAAGTGTTCTTTCCTCTGTAATTTTTTGAAAGAGTTTTAGAAGGGTAGGCATTAACTCGTCTCTAAATGTTTGGTAGAATTCACCTATGAGGCCAAAAAAAAAAAAAAATGAACAATAGATGTCTCAAAATTGTGCCCAGGTCTTCCATGTAGGAAGTATTTTGTAAATATGATGCTTCAGTTAATAACTTTGAAAAGTGCAGAGAAGCAGTATAACTCTTACCTCCTGGAGGTTTGTGGTAACACAGGCCTCGGACCTAGGTGTTCTGAAGTTCTGAGAATGAAGGCAAGGATTTGAGTGTGACTGAGAGCCCAGAAAGTAATGGCTTCCCAAGGGATATATTGAATAATATTATTCTGAATAGAAAACCTGCCCCTGACAGTCTCCTTTTTCTTGCTTTCTTTCTGAGTCTCAGGCTCTTAAGGGAAATGATATGTATTTAATTCATATTTTTATTCCACTTAGGAGGTTCTGCTGAGAACTACAAGGTCACAACTATAGTGAGGTTCTTATATACTTATGTCAAGGGGGAGAGCCTTGACATCTTATTTAATGGCAAGGTGGCACATATTAGACTTTTTCTAAAGGTGGTTTATATTTTAGGATGAAATTTGATTTTATAGCATATTCATATTTATAAAATATTATATATATAGGTTTTACATATATATATGGATACATACATATATATGTATGTCTGTCTGTCTTCCTCCCTCTAGTCCTCACAGTTTTTACACACATCTCCTTTCCACACACACACATATACTATTTTTAATTTGGGGTCCATTACTCCCTCCATGGGCTTCCCTGGTGACTCAGATGGTAAAGAATCCACCTGCAATGTGGGAGACCTGAGTTCGATCCCTGGTTTGGGAAGATCCCCTGGAGGAGGGCATGGCAACCCACTCCACTATTCTTGCCTGGAGAATCCCCATAGACAGAGGAACCTGGTGGGCTACAGTCCACAGGGCCACAAAGAGTCAGGCACAGCTTAGCGACTAAGCACAGCACTCCCCCCCATACCCCTTATTGCTGCCAAAACCACATGGACTATGGGCTGGGCTGGATGGACAGACACCTGCCTCCTCCTACCCTTCTGAGTGGGCTGGAAAACTTTGTTTATTTTTTATGAATAAAATTGATTATACTAACTAAAGAAAAAATATTATGTAATATCATGATATGCCATATAATTATGTAAAAATGATGTATATTTGGTTTTTCTCTTTTACATGTGCTGGGATGACCAAGGAGAGAAAGTAGTGAAGAGCTTCATTAGTTCTGGAACTTTGCAGAATTTCAGGGGATGTTGGATGTCCAGCTTGGTCTGGGTAAACTTCAGTCATCTAGGGATCTAGAGAGACTTGGGGGAGTGTCTATAACTCATCTGAAGAGCTGGTTTACAGACTGCAGTGTTTATTTTAGATTAGAATGCACACCTTTCTTAGATGAAGGTAGGGATATGTGGATTTATTTCAGAGCTGGCCAAAACAGGACTTGTCTAGATATCTTGAAGGTTTTTTATTAGTGTGAGAGAACCTTGTAGCTAAGTACTGACATATATGGCACTGTGATATTTTGACATACGGGTGGTATCCAACTAAATTGTTCTGAGACGTGGTGAGGCTGAGTCATGGAGCTGTTGGAGGTAACTGTGGGTGTGAATGGGGAGAAACTTGAGTGAGAGGTTTCCTTTCCTCTGAAGCTAGTTGATGATGAGAATGATGCCTACTGGATTTTGATATGTTAAAAATGTGATATGTTCTCTGTCTTGGCATGATGAAAATAAAACCCAGAAAATTTATGTGTGTTCTATGCTCATGGGGTTCCAACAGTCTCAAACAAGATTTAGAACATCCCTTTTCTACTCAGAATCAGGAAAGCAGAGGTCTCCTGCTGTTTGCTCTTGGTATTTTGTTATTGTTCAGTCTCTAAGTCATGTTCCAACTCTTTGAGACCTGATGGACTACAGCATGCCAGACTTCCCTGTCCTTCACTATCTCCCAGAATTTGCTCAAACTGATGTCCATTGAATCAGTGATGCCATCCAACCATCTCACCCTCTGTCACCCCCATCTACTCCAGCCCTCAATCTTTCCCAGCAACAGCGTCTTTTCCAATGAGTTGGCTCTTCCCATCAGGTGGCCAAAGTATTGGAACTTCAGCTTCAGTCCTTCCAATGAATATTCAGGGTTGATTTCCTTTAGGATTGACTGGTTTGATCTCCTTGCTGTCCAAGGGACTCTTAAGCATCTTCTCTAGCACCACAGTTTGAAAGCATCAATTCTTTGGCGCTCAACCTTCTTTACGGTCCAACTCTCATATCTGTACGTGACTGCTGGGAAAACCATGGCTTTGACTATATAGACCTTTGTCGGCAAAGTAATGTCTCTGCTTTTTAATATACTGTCTAGGTTTGTCATAGCTTTTCTTCCAAGGAGCAGGGGTCTTTTAATTTCATGGCTTCAGTCACCATCCACAGTGATTTTGGAGCCCAAGAAGATAAAAATCTGTAACCGTTTCTACTTTTTACCCATCTGTTTACCATGAAGTGATGGGACCAGATGCCATGATCTTGGTATACTCTTATTAATATTTTTCTCCTCTCCACCATACTTTCTTGCTGACCACCTGCTACAACTGATAAGACTTTTAAAGTATTAAAAGTGTTAGTCGCTCAGTCGTGTCTGACTTGTTGTGACCCCATGGACTGTAACTTGCCAGACTCCTCTGTCCATGGAATTCTGCAGGCAATAATACTGGAGTGGGTAGCTATCCCCTTCTCCAGGGGCTCTTCCTGACCCAGGGATTGAACCCCGGTCTCTTGTGTTGCAGGCAGATTCTTTGCCATCTGAGCCACTAGACTTTTAAATGTCCTTCCCAAGTGCCAGGAAGGTATCATTTTGTTATTATTATTGCTGCTGTTATTATTGCTATTATTGTAGAGAGGTGAGGAATGGGTTTAACAGGTGGGGGTGGAGGGACTCTAACAAGAGAATGTGGCTGGGTGTAGAGAAGCCCTAGGGCTAAGATGTGAGAGAGTTATGCAGGATATTACTAATGAGAACAAAGCCATAAATATGCAAAGCATACAGAATTGGGCATCTGGTTCCCCAAACGCTACCGCTGCAAAATTACAATTGCAGCATTTTGTTAGTACATGCGCCAAGTGTTATTGTTGCCTGAGAGGAGGCAGCTGAACTGGAGATGGTGAACACACCTAAACAAACATGGCCCAGGTTGGAGCTGCAAAAACAGAAAAGGGGCTGCCTGCTGGCATGGAAAACGCCCCAGGCTGAAACAACAGAAGCTGAGGTTGCAGTGTCTGCCTGGGGTGTGTCGTTTGCCCTGGCTTTGTTGTGAAGGCCTTGGGAAAACAGCCCTACAGATAAACTCTCCAGATTTGCAATCCAAAACCTGTACCAAAGGAACAGCTCTCTCTAACTTGGTAATATTGAAGAGCTTCCTGGCTGCTCAGTCACATTATGCATCTCTTTGTAGGTCCCGAATTTCATCTGCATATTATTAATATAAATAGAGATTGTGGGCCATCATCCACCCCACACCAACCCCAGTACTTTTTCCTTCATTGCCTCTGGACTCTTCCGCTTAGCAGATCAGTTCAGTTCAGTTCAGTCGCTCAGTCATGTCTGACTCTTTGCAACCCCATGAATCACAGTTCGCCAGGCCTCCCTGTCCATCACCAACTCCCGGAGTTTACTCAAACTCATGCCCATTGAGTTGGTGATGCTATCCAGCCATCTCATCCTCTGTTGTCCCCTTCTCCTCCTGCCCCCAATCCCTCCCAGCATCAGGGTCTTTTCCAATGAGTCAACTCTTTGCATGAGGTGGCCAAAGTACTGGAGTTTCAGCTTCAGCATCAGTCCTTCCAATGAACATCCAGGACTGATCTCCTTTAGGATGGACTGGTTGGATCTCCTTGCAGTCCAAGGGACTCTCAAGAGTCTTCTCCAACACCACAGTTCAAAAGCATCAATTTTTTGGTGCTCATCTTTCTTCACAGTTCAACTCTCACATCCATACATGACCATTGGAAAAACCATAGCCTTGACCAGACGGACCTTTGTTGTCAAAGTAATGTCTCTGCTTTTTAATATGCTATCTAGGTTGGTCATAACTTTCCTTTCAAGGAGTAAGCGTCTTTTAATTTCATGGCTGTAATCACCATCTGCAGTGATTTTGGAGCCCCAGAAAATAAAGTCTGACACTGTTTCCACTGTCTCCCCATCTATTTCCCATGAGGTGATGAGACCAGATACCAAGATCTTAGTTTTCTGAATGTTAAGCTTTAAGCCAACTTTTTCACTCTCCTCTTTCACTTTCATCAAGAGGCTTTTTAGTTCCTCTTCACTTTCTGCCATAAAGATGGTGTCATCTGCATATCTGAGGTTATTGATATTTCTCCCGACAATCTTGATTCCAGCTTGTGCCTCTTCTAGCCCAGCGTTTCTCATGATGTACTCAGCATACAAGTTAAATAAGCAGGGTGACAACATACAGCCTTGATGTACTCCTTTTCCTATTTGGAACCAGTCTGTTGTTCCATGTCCAGTTCTAACTGTTGCTTCCTGACCTGCTTAGCAGATCAGCCCCTTCTAATTTGGAAAACCCATGGGAGAACGTTTAAAGGACCATGGCTTGAGTCATATGAACCTGAACTGCCATCTGTAAAATGTTGTTATTGTTGTTCAGTCGCTAAGTCGTGTCCAACTCTTGAGACCCCGTGGACTGCAGCATGCCAGGCTCCCCTGTCCCCTGTCTCCCGGTGTTTGCTCAAACTCATGTCCATTGAATCAGTGATGCATCTCATTCTCTGTCGCCCCTTCTCCTCCTGCCCTCAATCTTGCCCAGCATCAAGGTGTTTTCCAGTGAGTCTGCCCTTCATATCAGGTGGTCCAAGTATTGGATCTTCAGCTCTAGCATCAATCCTTCCAAGGAATAGTCAGAGTTGATTTCCTTTAAGATTGACTGACTTGATCTCCTTTCTGTCCAGGGGATTCTCAACCATCTTCCCCAGCACCGCAGTTCGAAAGCATCAATTCTTCAGTTCTCAGCCTTCTTTATGGTCCAACTCTCATATCTGCACAGGACTACTGGACAAACCATGGCTTTGACTATACAGATCTTTGTTGGCAAAGTGATGTATCTGCTTTTTAATACACTTTCAAGGTTTGTCATAGCTTTTCTTCCATGGAGCAAATGTCTTTTAATTTCATGGCTGCAGTCACTGTCTACAATGATTTTGGGGCCCAAGAAAATAAAATCTGCCACTGTTTCCATTGTTTCCCTATCTATTTGCCATGAAGTAATGGAACCAGATGGCATAATGTTCATTTTTTGAATGTTGAGTTTTAAGTCAGCTTTTTCACTCTCCTCTTTTACCTTCATCAAGAGGCTCTTTAGTTCCTCTTATCTTTCTGCCCTTAGAGTGGTATCATCTGCATATCTGAGGTTGTTGATATTTTTCCTGGCAATCTTGTGATTCACCAAGCCCAGAATTTCACATGATGTACTCTGCATAGAAGCTAAATAAGCAGTGTGACAATATACAGCCTTGACGTACTCCTTTCCCAATTTTGAACAAGTTCATTGTTCCATGCTCGGGTTGCTTCTTGACCACATACAGGTTTCTCAGGAGGTAAGGTAAGGTGGTCTGGTATTCCCATCTCTAAGAATTTTCTACAGTTTGTTGTGATCCACACAGCCAAAGGTTTTAGCATAGTCAATGAAGCAGAAGTAGATGTTTTCCGGAAATTTTCTTGCTTTTTTCTTGATCCAATGGATGTTGGCGATTTGATCTGTAAAATGTTACTATAACAACTCCTCAGAGAAAACCACAGTTGTTGAACAAGTTCTGAGTTGTAGTGGACATTGCATGGAGCTGCTCTATCAGACTGTAAGGTGCTGCAGGAGGCAGAAGCACTTCTCGCAGACATGGGCTCTCACCTTTTGAAGGCTCAGTGGCTCCCGCAGGCCCAGCAATATGAGTGTAGAAAAGCAAAGCCAGGGACACTATATGAGGTCACCTCTGGTCCTTCCAGCCTTCCTTTCATCGTCTTTAGTGGCTTTGTTGTTTTTGCCCTGGAGTCTCCCTCGGCCTCTGCATTCACTCATCACACACACAGTGAGTGTTGCTATGCACCAGGCCCTGGGCCAGACCCCTAGGGATCCAGAAAGACACAGTTCGTATCTACAGTTGGCCTCTTCTTTTTTTCTAAAGCTGGCACTTTCTTAAGCTGGTGATGTCTAGTTGTACTCGTTCCTGGGAACAATTCACCTAATTCATAATTAGACCATGTCTAATTCATAGGATGAGTCAAGGGAGCTTATTTGAGCAAATTTTAATAATAGTCCTTGTCCTGTAGTTTCATTTTGGTTCTCTTGTTTTTAGGTGGCCACTTTATCTTTATTTATTTATTGGCTGTACTGGGGCTGCATGTGGGCTTTTCTCTAGTTGAGGCAAATGGGAACTACTCTCTAGTTGCAGTGCCTGGGCTCCTCTTGCACTGGCTTCTCTTGTTGCAGAGCATGGACTCAAGAGCACAGGGGCTTCAGGAGTTGTGGCACTCAGGCTTAGTTGCCCTGTGGAGTGTGGAATCTTCCTGGGCCAGGGATCAAGCCCCTGTCCCCTGCATTGGCAGGAGGATTCTTAACCACTGAACCACAAGGGAAGTTCCAGGTGGTCACTTTAGCAGCAAGTGCAAATGCCCCAGGTCAGGAGATTGTTGGCAAGTTTGAGAAATAGCAAGCTGTGAAATGATCAGAGTGGTAGGACGTGAGGTCAGAAAGGTAACGGGGGCTGGATTATATTGAGTCTCGAAGGCCTTTGTAATACCCCTGGAGTTTACTCTGGATGGAAAAGAGTTCCAGGAGGCTTCTAAGCACAGGGAGGATGCTAACTGGTGTCTTTTAAAGAATCACTGCCTACTGAGAAGAGACTGTGGAGGCCAAGGGTGGAGGTAGGGAGACAGGTAGGAGACAGCTGGAGGCTATTGCTACATTCCAGATGAGGGGTGATGGTGTCAGGGAAGGGGTGAGAAGAGATCAAAATCTGAATATATCCTGAAGATTTGCTGATGCATAAGGTGTGTGTGTGGGACCAAGAGTGGAGGGAAGGATTTTGCACACATTTTGGTCTGAAGGGCTGATGCATTTGTTGGATGGAGTTGTCATTAATAGATGTTGGGCACCCTGAGAATACACTAGACACCTGGAAACAGATCAGTAGTTCCATGTTATGTTAGACTTTTTAAGTTTCTGTGTACATAAGACCTCTAGTAGGAGATGTTGAGTAGACAGCTGGATACAGAAGTATGCAGCTAAATGGAGAGATCAGAGCTGAAAATATTTTGTTTAAGATTATTTACTGTGGCTGCACTGTGTCTTCATTGCTGCATGTGAGCTTTGTCTAGTTGTGGCTAGTGAGGGCTGCTGTTGAGTTGTGGTGGACAGGCTTCTCATCGTGGTGGCTGCTCTTGTTGTAGAGCACAGAATCTAGGTGCACAGGCTTCAGTAGTTGTGGCACATGGACTTAATTGTCCTGTAAGATATGAGATCTTCCAGGACCGGAGATCAAATCCATGCCCCCTTCATTAGCAGGCAAATGCTTTACCACTGAGCCACCAGGAAAGCCCTGAAAATATTTAGTTTTAAGTCATGGGACTTCTTGGGTGGCTCAGTGATAAAGCATCCACCTGCCAATGCAGGAGATGCAAGAGATGCAGGTTCGATCCCTGAGTCTGGAAGATCCCCTGGAGTAGGAAATGGCAACCCACTCCAGTATTCTTGCCTGGGAAATTCCATGAACAAGCAGCTACAGTCCACAGGGTTGCAAAGAATCGGACACAACTGAGCTTACAGACCAGCAAGCAAGCGTGAGCCTGTAGATGGTATTTAAAGTTGCTTGTAAGAGATCTCCAAGGGATAAGAGAATATTAGAAAAGATGAGAGGTTTAATGGTTGATCTTTGGGACACTCAGTATCCTGAGTCTGGGACATGAGGAGGAAACAGAAAAGGAAAAATCAACCACTGAAAAAGAAAACCAAGACCAACAGGTGTCCTTATAGCCAAGTGAAGAAGGGTTATGAGGAAGATGTGATGAGCTTTGTCAAATGCTGGAACTGTCAAGTAAGATGACAACTGAAAATTGAACATTGAATTCAGCACCCTAGAGGTCACTGGTGGCCTTGATGGAAACTGTGTTGGTGGGATGATGGGGCAAATTCTTCTTTGGAGGGAGTTGTAAGCAGAATGGAAGGAAAGAAACTGGAAACAAAGATAAATGACTCTTGAAGATTTTTGCTGCAAAAGGAAGAAAACATTAGGTTGGTGGTTCATGGGGGAACTGGAGTCAAGATGATTTTATTTTGTTGTTTTTTATTTGTTGTTATTTCAGATGCATAAAACAGCAGAAGGTTAGTTTGCCAATAGTGCTGATCTGGTGGAGAGCAAACAATGATTTCGAGGGAAAAATTGCCAGAATGTTGATGCTGAGTAGATGGAAAAAGATAGGATCTACTGGAGATGATGTCCTATTTTAGGAACAGGAACATTTCATCCCTGTACCAGGAAGAAGATTAAGTGTTGGTTTGGCACAGATTCTGGTGGTGGGTCGAGGTGTTGAGGAAACATGGGGGGGCTCTTTTCTGATTTCTTTGGATTTCTTAGTGAAGTGAGAAACCAGGTCACCAACAGAGGGTGATGCTAGAGTAGGGAGTAGTAGATGTTTGAAAAGAAAGAGAAGGTATAACGTTGTCATCCAGGAGAATAGGAGCAGGATTGGACTAAGATCTAATACTGTGTATACTAACACATATATATGGACTTTAGAAAGATGGTAACGATAACCCTATATGCAAAACAGAAAAAGAGACTCAGATGTATAGAACAGACTTGTGGACTCTGGGAGAAGGCGAGGGTGGGATGTTTCAAGAGAACAGCATCGAAACATGTATATTATCTAGGGTGAAACAGATCACCAGCCCAGGTTGGGTACATGAGACAAGTGCTCGGGCCTGGTGCACTGGGAAGACCCAGAGGGATCGAGTGGAGAGGGAGGTGGGGGGGGGGGACTGGGATGGGGAATACATGTAAATCCATGGCTAATTCATTTCAATGTATGACAAAAAACTACTGTAATGATGTAAAGTAATTAGCCTCCAACTAATAAAAATATATGGAAAAAAAAAAGATCTAATACTGTGGACTAATTTCTGATGCTGGTTTTTATTACCAGAGTCAACACACATTTGTCAGTGCTGTTCCATTTACCGAGTACTTTCTCATATGCTGATGGTCCCAGAAACCCTAGGAAGTGACAGAGAGAGAGTGGGGTATGCAAAAATCACACAGCTTGAAGTCAAAGTGTGAGACTCAAGTCCATGTCTCCTGAACTGCGGTCAAGTATTCTTTTCCTTTATTAAGCTTCTCTTTTTTAAATTAGTGTTAATTCGTGATGATTTCCAGGTATTAAAGTACTTCACAGGATATTTATTTACCCTTCTGTGCTTTGCTGCTTTGAATAGTCCTAGAGAGAAAAGATTAAATTAAATAATATTTGTCCATCACTATTAAGGGTTGAGTTTCATCATCTTCAGCCAAAGTCCACCATATAGCAAGTTTAATGATAAGAAAAATACTTGCAGAACTTAAAAATGAAATCTACTTAAATTAATAGGAAAAACATAGCCTTGTTAATGGAAATTCTGGTTGCTTTCCAGATCATAAATACATTTTTAGAAATACTTTTGTTAATATGGGAAATTATAATTTCCTTAAGTGCAAAGTATTGTTATAAATAGGAAGTATGAAATTCTTCTTCTTACTCTGTGGTCATATCTCCTATGATGCTAATTGTGCCATGTGCTTAAGTAATACTAGTGTAAAATATCTTTCATTTTCCCACAGGTATGATTAGACCTTCTAAGGTAGAATTGATTATTTTCCTGTTGTATAAGAAGTAGTTTTATCAATTTTGACATCTCCATCTCCTCCTCAAAATGTCAACTCTTTAAAGCAAACTCATCAACATATTCCACCTTCTGAGTTTTTGCTCCACCTTCTTTTCACCCTGTTTTAGACCTGGATCTACAGCACCAAATTGTACTTGTGAAACTCCCATTGACGTCAGTCAGCATCTCAGTCCAGTGTTACTGACTATACGATAAATTACTAGAGTTTCTAAATCTTTCAACAGCTTGACTCACATCTTGTATAAGATTGAGTTAGTGGCAAAACAAGTTAAATATGCACACATTTTAGTCATACATAAAAGCTATATATTGAATTGGAATAATTTTGGAATTTCTGTAGAGTAGCAAATACTCAAACTGATCACCTGTTGCAATGCTGTTACTTTGTTAATTTAAGAGACAGTTACAAGAATATTGTGGACTGACTTCCTCTAGAATTCTTTCAGCTAAACTAGGTTTTCTTATTTTGTTAATACTTTACATACTGGTTTTGCCTGGACACAAGGCAATAGGCTTTTAGTTAAAGAGAGTCTGTTAGCAAGAGTGTCTTTGGTGATCTTTTAAAATATTCTCCAAGGAAAATGGTAAGAATAAAGAATCTTGAATGTCAGTATCTAGTTCATAAAGAAAAGATCCCAAGGGGTGCTTTTTGGGTTATTTTTTCTTTTGATAAAGATACATAATGTAGCATTGACCATTTTGAAGTGTACAATTCAGCAACATTAATCATATCCACAGCATTGTGCAGCCATCACTACTATGCTACTACCAAAATTTTTTTGTTACCCTAAGCCCAGTAAGTGGTTTTTTTTTTTAATTGTGTGAAAATATTAGGTGTTTTCTGTACCAGCTGACTCACCTTGAATAATGCTTCAAGTTTTAATAGGTTGGTCAAAAACTATCCAATATGAGTGCTCATTTTGTAATATGCTCATTTCTCACTAGGCTGAGCTTAGCCACATCTTTGGCCTCCTTGATTTATTGTTAAAACTCAGCTTTTCAGGTAAGGTGATTACTTTCCTGGGTCTCCCCTAATCCTTTTATCAAAGTGCCACAAAATTAAACTCGACATCTGTTAGTTTAACATCAAAGAGGTTCGACGATCATGTGTGTTGCCACATGTACAGTTTGAAGATTAAAGTCAGTTCGGTTTAAAGAGACCCCGAGTAAAACAGATGACCAAAGGAAGCAGTACATGGAAACTCAAATGAGAGAAACATTTATCTTATTCAGTTATCATGGGTCAAAGCCTTCCATGAGCTGTGTAAATACCATAGAAGGGAATCCATTTGTTAAATTATAATGAACTCAGTCCACTTTGTGCAAATATATAACTTTTCAGTTTAAACCACTGATGCATTTACTTTTAGATAACAGGGTTGATGGTTTTCTAGAAACTGGTGACATAGGCCAGTCGATAATAAGGCTAATTTTCCCAGTTATGATGTGCTTACTATGACTCACACTTCTTTCTCCACTTATAAAACAGGTACTCATCCTTAAAGGATCCAAATGCAATGCTACTTCTTTTGTGAATCCTTTCCCAACTCCCATAGACTATCATTGAATCTTCTTTATGGTCTAATAGTACTCTGAAAAAAATCCACGTTGGAGCAAACATCACATTAAATTCTCATTTCCTCTACACTATAAGCTTCTCAGGGTAGGGAGCATGTCTTATTCCTATTTGTATTTCCACTGCAGTGTCCAGCACAGTGGAAGCCCATTGGATATTTGTTGACTGACTGAATGTGTGAACTAATCAATCTAAGCATCCATGCTGGAGTTTTCATTTTTTAACAGTGCCTTGATTTTACAATGTTTATATTTTATTTACTAAGGCAATTGGCAGAATATATATAAGATCCAGTTTTATGTGTTGACATAAAATTGCGACATAAACTAAAGACAGAGACTTCCCTGGCAGTCCAGTGGTTAAGACTTTGCTGTCTAATGTAGGGGGTACAGATTTGATCCCTAGTTGGAGAGTTAAAGGGAGACCCTGTGGCTCAGAGTGCATAGAGGCGGCCTGCATTATGGGAGACCCAGGTTCGATTCCCTGGGTTGGGAAGATCCCCTGGAGAAGGAAATGGCAACCCACTCCAGTATTCTTGCCTGGAGAGTCCCCATGGACAGAGGAGCCTGGTGGACTACAGTTCATGGGGTTGCAAAGAGTCAGACACAACTGAGCGACTTGACTTTTTTTCACTTTTTGGAGAGTTAAAATCCCGCATGCCTTGGGGCCAAAAAATCAAAACATAAAACAGAAGCAATGTAATAAAAAATTCAATAAATCCTTATAAAAAAATAAAAACAAAGCAAAACTGAAGACAAAATATTCTTTCTGATCACAAACTCTTGGATATTTGCCCTTGACCATAGAAAACTCAAAATGGCATCCTCTATAGAAAATTTTAGATGACTGTGTGTGTTTGTCCTAAGAATTGAGAAAGCAGTAACCAGGGATATATCTCTTCCAGGTCCTCTTTGGCAGAGTGTGACATCTCCACCATCTGCTTTGTTCCTGTGTGGAGGCCCAGCGCTGGTCCCAGTCAGGGACACCGTCAAGGAAGCATTACACATGACATGGTTCTTGCCACAGTTGGGTGTCAATGTTGGTCTTACAGCTGACCTCACAGAGGAAATTGCAGCCCAAAGGGAGCAGCCAGTCTTGAGGTGTCACCGTGGATGTCTGTGACTAGGCAGTGAGGCTTCTCTCCTGTCTTAGAAGGCTCTGTCCAGTGCAAGCACTGAATCCTTCTGCCTTCCTGTGGCTTCAGGAGACCCATCCTCTCATTTCTCTCTCTCCACTTTCCTTCTCTTTTACCCCTCTTTTGCCTGAAGGTGATCTCGTGAGGTTCTAGGTGGCAGAGTGTGTGAATAAGTGAGGACGAATATTCATAAGCTTTGTTTCATTTGCACAAACTCGACCTGCCAGTCTTACCAGTCCTGTGTGCAGCATTCAGAGCAGATGCATCTGAAAGGCACATTGCTTTTCCTAAGCCCCCAACAGGACAAGCCCAGCAAGGACATATTGAATTTATCTGAATTGAACAGTATTAGTTAAAGATAAGCCCTGTTGTGGAGAAGAAATGGGCCTTTTGGATAACTAGCAACAGAGTCCTAATATCCATCATGTCTGCAATAGGGCTACCTTAGTGACCGGTTAAGAGCTGAAGGACTTAACTGGTCTTTTCAGCAAGGCAATTGGGGAGATTTATTTTCTTAAACTGAAATGATCAGTGAATTCAGCAAAAACAATTAGATTGGCTCTTTACAGATACTGAAATTTTCCTTTCCCCTGATTACCAAACGAGAAATCAAGCCTTGTTTGTATACTTTCCAGAACAGAAAAGCTATGGGAAAGGGTGGGAAGAAAAGGTTGATTTTTCTCTGGGACTTAGAAAAAAGTTCACATATATACAGAGAGTGCAAGGGGAGAGGGGGAGAAAGAGAACAGGAGAAACATCTGCTTTATAGAGTGGGGTGGGGTGGGCTCCTTTTCCAGATTTTGAACAATTAAGGCAGCACTTGGCTCTAGAACATTGCCACTGTTCCCTAAGTCACTGTTCCCCTGGCTCAATGAATATATCTTGGCAAAAGGTCAAGAATTTCCCCTCAAACCTGTAATTAACCATTATAATTGCCTATGTTTTCAAAAATGAAAATGTCCTTAAAACCAAAGCCATCTATTTTAACCTTTTGAATCTTCTGTAAAAAGATAAATAGCATGTGGGGGAAGGTAGCTCTTCTTGAAGAATGAAGACAAACCTGAACTTAGTTATAATTATAAGGAAAGGCAGGTCTTCAGAAAAGTAATGGCAGGGTAGGAGGTTTTGCTTCCTGTCATACTTAGAGTATTTTTGTTTTCATTACAGCTGCCTAGGAATTTCCCCCTCTTTGTAAAGGTGATTTTCAGATTTCTCATCTACCCTGTGCTTTAAATTGTAATAATGCTTATTGACATGGAAGGTCTGGATTTTCTGCTTCTCACTGATCTCATCCTCTTACCTTCAGCTGCTAGAAACTCTTCTCCAAGAGAAACCTGATTGCAACGCATAGCCTTTGGCAGTGAGTGTAGAAACAGGTCCTTTATTATCAGGCTCAGAGTTGAGACAGGGATGCCTGCTTCCCAGGTGGAAACCACGGGCCTTGCTTAAAGACCTATTCCAACCTGCTGACAGGAAGGAGGTGGTTAGTGCAGGATGGTACCAGCAGGAAGAACCACACCTTCTCTTTTAGCAAGAGCTATGACTCAGAAAATAGACGGTTTTGAACAATTCTGAAGACTCATGTAATTTCTGGGAAAGGAGGGGAAGGATTAAGGTGCACTGTGGTCAGCAATGACTGGGGGGTCCTGCTAGACCCAAACTGACGTCCCCGCTCTGTAAGGCAGCCTGCCGCCAAGCAGCAAGTGGTTGCATGCAGTCCATGCCTGTTAGCTACCTGTTGAGTAAAAGCAGTGAAATAAATTAAGAATGTAGAAAGATGTGCTTTATCAAGATTCCAAGTGTCTTCCAATCACCTTTGCTTGGAGTGTACGAAATCAAGGCTTATCTACCAGTTGTTTCCCAGTTACGAAGACATAGCTGCCAGCTTCCAACCTCATCATAACTTCAGAATGTTGTGTCTCTGGAAAGGCTAAGAAGTGACTGATAATGGATGAGAAAAAGTGGAGAAGTCTCAGCACCCCCAGTGGGGCAGTGACGCGGCCCCTCCAGCCACACTGAGGTGCTCTTCCAGAAGGCCAATGACATCTTTAGTTTGACACTCTTTATTTTTGTGTTAACACTCAGTTCCTATGTGAACATCTGGAAAGAGTGTTTCTTTGAAACAAGTAGAATCAAAGACAGATGTGGGTATTGAATATGGATAGTAAGAGAGGGAAGAAAATGTTTTAATACTTCTAATTCTGTGAATTTATGCCTCCTTGTTTCTCTCTCAGGCCAA
The DNA here is from genome assembly GCF_023699985.2 of Odocoileus virginianus. Classification (NCBI taxonomy): domain Eukaryota; kingdom Metazoa; phylum Chordata; class Mammalia; order Artiodactyla; family Cervidae; genus Odocoileus; species Odocoileus virginianus. The sequence goes on along the minus strand of NC_069686.1, from coordinate 37,571,466 downwards.
ATCATTTTGAGTAATCAATTGGGATCAACCCAGTCCTTGGTTGGGTTGCCGATAGAAAGAAGCGAACTGGCATCGAATTGCATTCCCTTTTGCACCTTGCCCTTTATTCAAATAGTGCTAACCAATGTAAGTTCATTTTATTGACTCATTCTTTCATGTATTTGACAAATGTTCACATAAGGTTTACTACAGGGAAGGCACTGTGTCAGATGCTGGTGATGCAAAGGTAGGTAGGAGAGGTCACAGGCTGGAGGAGCTCCTGGTAGTTGTGGAGGCAACAGTACTGCAGGCTCTGAGAGTGGCCTTAAGGAAGCGGGGAAGAAGTGAGCAACTCATTGGGGAAAGAGGGGAAGAGTTCTCAAGGGAGAACCTGCTTGGGCTGAAATAGAATGATGAACATCCACTGGGCAGGTAATAAGAATGAGACACTCCTAGCAAGGAGAACAGGACAGGTGCTAGGTAGATGAGAGAATGGAGAAGGAGCCATGAGTAAAAATATTGGAATAAACTGAGAAAATTGAAAGATGTTTCTATCAAGACTTGGAGCATCTTCTGGATCATCTTTGTGTATAGTACACAGAACCAAGGCTCATCCATCAGCCACCCTTGACCTATGGTCTAGACTGCAGATGGCACCCTAAGGAGTTTGGATTCTCTCTCTCTCTCTCTCTCTCTATATATATATATATATATATATATACACACACATACATATATATATATATATATACACACACACACACATATATATATATATATATATATGGCTAATATATATTAGCAATATAGGAGAAAGAGCTTTGGGGTAAAAGTGCTGTTTGGCTGTGAGTTCCCTGGTTGGCTTTGACTGAGCACATTCCTATTCGTGAAACAATCATAGCTATGGGCATATGTATTCTATCTTGGTCTGGGTCAGATGCCACCCCTTTTGTAGGTTTTTGGGAAGTAAAATTTTCTAAACTACTTGGGATAGGCTTTCCACTTGGCACAGGATCCTATTAACCACAAAAGAGGCAATGGAAAAGTAGAAAAAATTCTATCTACCACATTCCACCACAGTATAGAGGAAGGATGGAGAGGAAGACAAGGAAAAGAATAAAATTGAAATACTCTTGAGCGGGTAGCCATTCCCTTCTCTAGGGGATCTTCCTGACCCAGGTATCAAGCCCTGGTCTCCCTCATTGCAGGCAGATTCTTTACTGTCTGAGCGACCAGGGAAACCCCTTCTTTCTTCTGGATGTTCCTAAATGATGGCTTCAGTTTTATTTAAATAATTAAATGTGTTGAACTACCTTTCACCTTATTTTCTTCTAAAGCTAATATATAGAGACAAAGAGGATTAAAAGCTTGAGTGAATTTCTTTGAAATAGAGGATAGCGTGAATCGATACTCATTATGTACCATGGTACACAAAACTGTAGGATTAACCTGGTGCAGCTTCCTGAACTGTTCATTTTACATAAATTCAGAAAACCCATTGCTTTATGTGAGAACAGATGCATTTATTATGGTGTGCTAAGTTGCTTCAGTCATGTCTGTCTCTTTGTGACCCTATGGACTATAGCCTGCCAGGCTCCTCTGTCCAGGGGATTCTCCAGGCAAGAATACTGGAGTGGGTTATGATGCCCTCCTCCAGGGGATCTTCCTGACCCAGGGGTTGAACCAGGGTCTCTGGCATCTCCTGCATTGGCAGGCGGGTTTTTTTTTTTTTTTTTTACCACCTGGGAAGCCCATATATTATGGAGTAGAATGTAATTGACACTCAAGAGAATAAAACATGAGGCATCAAATAGATTTCTACTTGCTACCTTGGGCTGGATCTCAAACCCCCTTGAGTAGCCCTTTTCACTTTACTACTAGGAGTAATTAAGAAAGTTGAGAAATACTAGGCTCCATTTTCCTGAACTAAGGAAATTCACACACAGTGAAGTCCTCATGCAAAAATGATGTGTCAGAAGAACCTATCTGAGAATTGGCTATGCCTCTGTAATATTCCCAACTTAACAGTGGGTGTGAGGAGGTTAGGAGGTGGGCTCGTCAGAGGAGTGATGATGAGAAGGGGAGAGAGGGAGAGTCATGGGATTCCTGTCTGAATGTTTGGGTTTCTTTTTATAAGCCCATTGGTTACATTTGAAATCTGATCTTCACATACAATGGTCCCTTTGTATTCACAAGGGAATTGGTTCCAGGACCCCAGTGAATACCAAAATATGTGGGTGCTTAATTCCCTTGTATGAAGTGGTGTAGTGCAGGCAGTCCTCTGTATTTATGGAGGCAGCATTTGGGGATGCACAATGCTGACTATAGTTTTAGCTTCGGTGAAGTCAAATACCTTTTTTCTTCTCTGTGCTGGTACTTTATGATCCGCTCAACTAAATCTGTTTTCAATAACATTCAAGTTAATGGTACTATGACTTACATTAAAAGGAAGATTAAAAATTCTCACAGTCTGGTGAACTTAACCCTTCCTAATGCTAGGCACATTATCTTTCTTCTTTCCTGAAGGACTCGGGAAGTTTCAGAAAGTTCTTTGCCCAGCAGAATGGGTTAGTACTGTTCTACGCACTGCGTTACCCTTTACGGTGGATGTTGTCGGATCAAGTTGCAGGGCAGGGCATAAAGGTCCACTGTGCCATGATTACAGGGGGAGAGGAGAGTGGCTGGGGGGTAAAATAGACCCTAGGCTTTGGCTTTTGAAGACTTAGGAAATTGTAGTTGCTTTGTGATTTTCTACTGATCCCTTTTTAAAACATTTTATTTATTTATGATTTCTTTTTGGCTGTGCTGGGTCTTCCTTTTTCTAATTGGGATGAGTGGAGGCTCCTTTCTAGTTGCAGTGTGAGGGCTTCTCTTTGCAGTGGCTTCTCTTATTGCGGAGCACAGGCTCTAGAGTGGATGGGCTTCAGTAGTTGCAGGACATGGCCTCAGTAGTTGTGGTTCCTGGACTCTAGAGCACAGCTCAATAATTGTGGTGCACATGCTTATTTGCTCTGAGGCATGTGGGATCTTCCTGGATCAGGGGTGGAACCCATGTCCCCTGCATTGGCAGGTGGATTCTGAGCTCAGGGAAGCCCTGGTCACTTTTCTTAGTTTTCATTCTGATAAAATTCTCCCTATCCTTTTCCCAAGGAGCTCTTTCATAGCAGACACCTTATCCTGAATATGCCTGAGAGAGGTGGAGCCAGTTTTATGGGGTGGGGGACTAAGGCAGGGACCCTTCTCTCTTTGAATTGATTTGCTAATGTTTTCCTGGGTTTACAGAAACAAGGCACCTGAAAAAGTTAACATTATAGGACAAAAGTCACAGCTAGGCATAGTCCTGACTTCAGGGAGAATGACCCAGTCAGAGGATGAGAATCAAATTAAGGAAATATGAAAATTAGAAGCAGAGAAGCCAAAATGGCCTCGTGCATCAATGAATGGCCTGGAGGCACATTTGTGCCTGTCTGCTTCTGGGCTTACAAACTTTATCCAGGCACATTTTCATAACAATGGCTGCATTTGAATAGCAGCAAAGGTCACCCAGATGAAGGGTTTTGACCTGTCACTACAATGGGGGTTTGGTTTGGTGTCTTTATTTTTGGTCTGTAAAGTTTTTTGTTCAAGGCAAAGTTCATCTCTCCCAGTGCCAGCCTACCTAGAATGGAGGAGGACCAGCTGCAGGTTCCCAATTAGTCCCTCCTCCAGACCCTGACTTGTGGCTCTCTTGGGGTCATGCTAGCAGACCCCCTACCCATCCTGTCTCTTGACCTGTTAGCATTTAACCTCCTAGCATTATTCCCAAATGTGAACAACATATGTGTAAACACTCTGAAAATCATTATCAGCTTCTTATTAACTAAATGCAATCAATTATAATAATTATTTTGCTTTGAATTCCTTGTCAGAAGATATTCCATTCAGGTAGTTCACTCCTGTTTTGGACCTTCAGTCATTTTCAGAATGCTCTCTGTTGAAAATCTGGAAGAGTCAGTTTTGAAAATCTTTAGCCTTGCAGCTCTATTGTGTAATCTGCTTTCTGATCTCTTCCTCCCAGCACCCTCTTACTTCATTTATGCTTTGACTTATCTCTTGTCTGTCCTTTGGGGAGATGGGAGACACCCTTGTCCTCGAGATGTGTACACAGGTGGTAGCTGTGAAGGTATGTGCAGTGCTGCCTACTTCTGACCGGTTCGGCAAACTTAGGGATGCCCCGCCTGTCAACTCTTCTCTCTTATCCAGCACTTCCCATGGTCTTATTTCATTGCAGATGTTCATGTTGACTCATTCTTATGCTGCTTTAGTGGTTCTCTGCCCTGCTTAGAGACAGCCTACTTTTCTGGAAAATTCCTTGGGACCTTGCTATTTGGAATGGGTGCAGCCAAGCCCACTGCCCTCAGCCATGCAGGTCCTACCACTTGACCTCAGGCCTCAGGATACATTTCCTAGTTTATGTTTTGAATCTCAGGATATGAGTCCTTATGATAGCTGACTCTGTTCTAAGTACTGTGCATCATTCATGTCCAGCACGAAGCATCACAGTCCATTAAGTCAGTAGACAGTAATTGAATGGAAATATTGTTAGATGTAGTTTACAGATGATGAATAGGTTGTGACATGATATAGTGAGTGTAATTGGATTTAAACATGCACTCTTGTTTGGAGATACTCATCGATAATAAGCTTTCTTTGTTGAGCATATACACTGTATTGGACAATGCTTGAGTTGCCTATTTGTTTTTCCTCTAACATTCGCCACAAGCCTGTATGGTGAGCATCAGTATCCCCATTTTACAGATGAAAGAATTGAGGCACTTGACCGAGTTGAGTGGCAGAGTCAGTGTTATCGAGCAGGTGCATCTGACTTCACAGCCGAAGCTTTCCATTATGCTAGGTTGCTCTGTATTTACAGAGAAGAATCCTAGAGTGAGTGATTTTTATTCACCCATCCTCAGCAGGAGAAAACACCTTCAAGCATTCTTTGGAATGTGGCACCATATTTGTTCACTGAACCAATGAATGAATGATTGATTTTTGCTATGTGCCAGATACTAAAATGGACTTTGGAGTATTAAAGGTGAATAAAACTCAGCCTTAGATATGGAGAATCTCAGGATCTAGTGGGGGAACCTCTTTTTCAGTGTCACTGAATTAGTGTCTGGTGTCTGGTAGAGAAGGTTAAGTTCTTAAAATCATCTTTAAGCTTTCTCTTATTCAAACCCTTTAAAAAATGATTATGGATGAAGGTGCTTGCCCTGAAGTCACTTGACTTAGAGAATGGCATGGATTATTATAGATCTTTGTATTGTTTGTATGTGACTTTTTTTAAGAAATGATTTTTTTTTTTTTACTGAAGCTATTATTGACTTTTTACATAGAAGTCAGATTCCACAAAAGAAGCTAATATTGTGTGATTATGTTTCACCTTCCTGGAGCCCCTCACAACCTACCAAGTGCTTTCAAGGTACATTATTTTATTTGATCCTTTTAAGGGCAGCTCCTGGTTTCACAGACGTGACTCTCAGAGGCCACTCAAGTGTGTTTGTTGGGCTGAATGTGACCCTATGATTTTCACCTGTGACACACCAGCTTTTCAGTGGGAGGAGGAGGTGTTGCTGCTAAAGGAAGCTTTCTGAAAGAAGAGACAGGACATCGAAGAGAAGGAAATGTTATAAACCTCTTGACTTGTCTGTGGGAAGTGGAGGATCAGGGACATAGGGATGCGCCTCAGCAGGACACCTGGAATTAAAGAACCGAGCACAGAGAAACCACAGGAGGGGGTTGGCTCTGGCCGCCTTCACACGACCCCCCATACTGGACGGCATACACAACAGATGTTTACTTCCTAAAGTTCTCAAGACTGGGAAGTCCACGCTCAAGACGCCAGCTGATCCGGTTCCTGGAGAGGACTTTTCCTAGCTTGTAGGGGGCCACTCTTCCTGTGTCCTCATACGGGAGGAGAGGACAGCAAGCTCCGTGGTGTCTCTTTTAAGAACACTAATGGCCCCCGAGGGCCGCCCCCTCATAACGTCATTTAAACCTGATCCCTTCCCGAAGGTCCCATCTCCACACACCATTTACACGGGTGGTTAGGGCTTCAACATACGAATTCGGGGAAGGCTGTTCAGTTCACAGCAGTGTGTGGTGGTGGACGGGTAGAGCTCACAGAGGAAGAGCTCAACTAGGCCAGTCAGGATGTGGTGTGTGCATGTGTAAGCGTGGGCATGAAAGGCACAGTCATCGTGCTTGTAGAAAACAATTTCTCCATGGGCCTTTGAACTGAAAGTAGGAGGAGAGTGGAATGTGTGACTCCTGGGCATACTCCAGCCTTTCAGCATCTTACAGATTCACGTAGTGATTATCAATCCCCGCAACCCCCAAGGAAAAGGGAAGCAGTGATTGCATAGTGCATGCCTGCTCAGTCAGTTTAGTTACTCAGTCATATCCAACTCTCTGTGACCCCATGGGCTGTAGTACACCAGGCTTCCCTGTCCATCACCAACTCCTGGAGCTTACTCAAACACATGTCCATTGAGTTGGTGATGCCGTCCAACCATCTCATCCTCTGTCGTCCCCTTCTCCTCCCACCTTCAATCTTTCCCAGCATCAGGGTCTTTTCAGTCATATCCAACTCTTTTGCGACCCCCTGGACTATAGCCCACCAGGCTCCTCTGTCCATGGGATTCTCCAGGCAAGAATACTGGAATGGGTTGCCATTTCCTCCTCCAGGGGATCTTCCCATCCAGGGATCGAACCCATATCTCCTGCATTGGCAAGTGGATTCTTTACCACTGTGCCACCTGGGAAGCCCCGTGTGGTTTCATTGTAGCGTTATTCCATGTATATAAGCAGGATGCTGCCATAAAAAGGCATTATGTCATTTCTTGAGGCAGTACAAAGGTCTTGAATATGTACCCTTATGAAATCTTTTAGATCCAGATTTCACCCCCTGGGAAAGTTTCCTGTCAGCTTTGTGTGGGCATCACTAGAAAAATAGTCCTTGCATGTTGTCTCAGAGTGTGTGATAAAAAAGTGGATGGTCTTGGGTTCTTTTGATTCACCTGATTCAAGTAGAGTCGCGCATAAGTCTTTTCTTACTTCTGAAGTCGAGATGATTCCAGGATAACTATAAAAACCTCTTTTATGGTAATTATAATTAGAGTTCTGAATACATTTATGCATCTACAGCTTTTCAGTTTTACACTTAAATAGATTCCATCAGATTTTTGAGGGCCAGTTTACCTTGGAGAGTTTCCATTAAAGCCCATTCTTGTGTTTCTAGTATTTTCAGCAGCAGAACAAGTCGGTCTGGTCATAAATGCCTATGGTGAGGGAATGGAGTCAAAGGTCTTCACTGTGTGAAGATGGTGTTATTTCCTCCTTACAATTACAGAAGCATGCATTTTCAAAGAAAATAACCTCAGACTTGCTCTTTCAGGATATTAGATGGCGCTAAATAACCAATTTATGAAGAATTAAGGCCCGTTAAGTTAGAGGGCGTCAGGGATGGAAGACAGGCTGGGCAGCCTCACCAGGAGTGAATTGAGACAAGTGTGCCCCGCTCCCACGGTGTGGGCAGCTGGCAGACTGCAGACGGAGAACTGCTTTTGGGAGCTGCCTTTTCGGACATGGAATTGCTTGAACATCAGAGAGGATTATGCACACATCTGAGGAAGATTAAGGGATCTGGGTTGCAGTGTACCATGAGAGAAGATGAAATTAGCTTTCTCTAGTCAGAAAGACTGGTTACATGTTAAAAACTACTTTAACCACAGGGATTTCTAAATTCTCCTGGAATCTATTACCATGTTTTAGCTACTGGGGCTTTGCAACATGGACTGCTAGAGACATGGTGGTAGCAAAGTGATTTACTTTCCTTTGTGGTAGGGTTTGAATACCAAGGTTCAAAATGAGATGGGAAAGGCTTCGCTAGACATGATCATGGAGGTAGGGAGTTATTACACAAAGCCTGCTTACAAATCAGGTGGCCTGATGTCTCCAATAGAAAGTGTGATCATCGGCTTAGACTGTCAGATTTCCATCAGGATGACAAGAGTACTTAAGGCCCTCTGTTTGGAAACTCAGAAGCCAGTGTTTTTGCTTCAGTCTTAATTCACAATGATGTCATCTGTCCTCGGTGTAAGGTTGTATTGAGGAAACGAACTGATATTCCTTTTCTTCTGTGTGTGCATGCGCTCAGTCACTCAGTCGTGTCCGACTCTTTATGACCCCGTGGACTGTAGCCCACCAGGCTCCTCTGTCCATGGGATATCCCAAGGAAGAATACTAGAGTGGGTTGCCATTTCCTCCTCAAGGGGATCGTCCTGATGTGGGGATCAAACCTGTATCTCTGGTGTCTCCTGCATCGCCAAGGAGGTTCTTTACTACTGAGCCATCTGGGAATCTTATTTTCCTCTTCAGGAAGTTGGTTTTAGAGCCATTAGTGATGCTATGAGCTTCCCTTCACTCTGGGTCACTGAGGTTTTACTTTTGCTACAACTAGACTGTCAATAGGTGACTTGGAAACTTCTGGAAATAATGGTAATAGGAGCGATAATTTTTCTATGTTCATGCTTGTGCAATGGACTTTCACTCTCCACTTTGTTTAAACTTCTCAAAAAAGAATTTGAAGACTCTCCTACCTGGCATCCATTTAAAATACAGTATTTTAAAACTAAATTTGTATCCATACATTTATATTTCATAATTTTGAACCCTTTTTTGAAAATGAAATTTACTTTTTCCTGATTATATAAAGTAAAAAAATCATCCAAAATTCATGCCTCTGTGATAACCACAAATTACATTTTAGGTCTTTTCCTTCCATCTTTTTCTCTCTCTTTTCAAACACACTAGCATGTGTATGTGTATGCATACTAATAGCTCTTCACAAATTAGATCACATGACACAGTCTGTGTTCATTGTGCAACATTTTCAAACTTACCTTATTTGTTCCTTCCCTCCCTCATATCCGGGACTCCCTGACTCCTTCACTGTCAAACAGTACTGAACAGCCTACTTTATGTCTCCACACGTCTCTCCGTGGATTATATAACCATCTGTGAATATTTATATATTTACCTTTGGTTCTGTTCAGGGAGGCATCCTCCATAGCAGTGTTGGCCTGGTGTTCAGGATTCATGATCCACAATTCTAGGTGGACACGACATTCCAAAAATAGGGGGATTCTTATATCTTCTCTGAATTTTCCTCTTCTTAAGAGCAGTATATCACAGACTTCCCTTCTTGAGATAGTACACAGCTGACTCAGTCTCTTCAGCGTCTTCACAATGAAATGTGGGCTGCATCACGTGTTCTTTTTTTCCATATGCATAGTCAGCCATCAATGTGTCATTTTTATCAATGAGCTGTTCTCTCCACAGTGGATCACAATATTCACTTTGTCATATAGAAGCTTCTCTTCTGTGAATATTGCCAGTGACCAAGTGGGTTTCCTCCAGAAATGATACTGGGATTCATTTCTGGGCTTTTCAGTCTGTTCTGTTGTTTATTCTTATGCCATGATTTGATTTTAATGGAATTAAGTCTGGTATGGCCCACCACTCACTATTCTTTTTCACAAATTTCTTGGAAATTATCAGACATTTAATCTTGCCAAAACATTTATCATATCCACTTTAAGAACTGGAGATTCTAATTGGCATTGCACTAAACATATATATGAACTTTGAATTTACATGCTTATCTCTAAATTTTTTTTCATTTTAATGCTATTATGTTTTAAAATTTTCCATTGCAATTATTAAGAAAAGCTCTGAACTTTTCCAGCCACTTGAACAAACTCCTTCATTGATTCTAGTAGTTTTCATTTGAAAACTGAAGTTAGGATGTCTAGCTATGTAAACATATCATTAGCAAAAATAGAAACTTTTATCTCCCCATATACTATTTATACTAACTGTTTTCTTATTCTCAGTTTATTGTTGAATTGTAATAGGAGCAGATATCCTATTTTATTCCTGACATTTGATTATTTGGAATGATGTTTGCAATTGATTTTCAATAACTCAAAATAGGTATTTTCACATTCAAGAGGTTTCTTCAATTTATAGTTTACTTGAAGTTTTATTAAAAATGGCCAATGAATTTTACCAAATGTTTTTTAGAACCTATTGATATAATCCGTCACTTTTCCTCCCTGCATTCATTGCTAGCATGAATGATGCTAATGGATTTGCTGGTGCAGAAACTTGTTCATTGGCATATTCATTTCATCTCCTTTTGCATCTACTTGTTAATATTTTATTTAGAATTTTTGTAAATATTTATAGACGGAATTGCTCTGTAGTTTTCTGTTATTATACTACTTTGATCACTTTCGGTTTTAAGGCTAAACCACTTTTATAAAATGGATTTAGGAACTTTGTGTTTCTATAGGCATGAATAATTTAAATAACATTTCTATTCTTTATAAGTTATATGGAACTAACTCTGAAATCATCTGTTTCTGCTCTTTTTTAATGGTAGGAATTTAACCACTTTCCCAATATCTCCAATGATAATTGGTCTATTTGATTTTCTACATGAATCAGTTTTGTTCATTTATATCTTGCAGAAATTCACACCAAGAACTTTAGAATGCATTCATTTCTTTCTCCTACCTCCAGACTTGCTTCTTCCCAACTTCTACATTTTCATTCGTTCTTGACAGTTACTATAACCTTGTAGTTTGTCTCTTATTTTGGAAATCTTCAACATTTAATTTACATCCTCTTAGTCATCTTATCCATAGTATCTTAGATTTCACAATACAGTCACAAGATGCAGTTTTCACCACTGTTTTTTCTTCTTTTTCTATTTCCTCTATCCTGAGGTCTCTTCTTTGATGCATTTTTATTGCATTAGAGTCTTTCTCAGTATTTTTTACATATGAAGAATGTGGCTTATTTATTTACTTATTGAAGCATGGTTGATTTACAGTGTGTTGGTTTCTAGTGTATAGCATAGTAATTCAGTTATCTATCTATATGTAAACATATATGCATATGTTCTTTTTCATATTCTTTTCCATTATGGTTTATTACAGGATACTGAATAGAGTTCCCTGAGGTTTATTTATTTTTGAACCATTGCATTCCTTCAAGGATTTTTCTTGCTTGCTGTATAATCTTGATAAAGTTATATAATTTCTCTGGGCCTCATCTCTTTATTTGTGAAATGAGGATATTAGTATAGTTACTTCTTGTGAATGTTGTGAGAATAAATGAATTGGTATAAGCATTCTGGTTATCTGTTGCTATATAGTGAACTAACCCCAAACAACAGTATAAACAGCAGTTGGTTCTTATGTCTCATGGTTCTCTGGGTTGGTCGGGCTTCGCTGGGCAGTTCTTACTGAGGGCTTTCATGGAGTTGGACTCAGATAGCAGCAGGGGCTAGAATCACCTGGAGGTGCAGCTGGACTGGATGTCCGAGGTGGCTTTCCACTCATGTCTCAGTTTCTCTCATATAACCTCACTCTCTATCAGAGAAGCCTGGATTCCTTACATCGGAACACAGGGCTCCAGACTTCAGGAAGTCTTGGCTTAGAACTGATACAACAACACTACCAGATTCTGTGAGATGAGAGGCTAGACTCCTCCTTGAGTTGGAGGAATAGCTTGAATGGAGAGGGAGGGAAGGAATTAATAGCAGCCACCTATGTAGACAAATGAAATGCTTAAAACTGAACCTGGAACCAAATAAGTGCTATGTAAGTATTAATTCAATGATACTATTGTTGTTGTTATCAAATTACCTTCAATATTTCCCTTTACTATTAGACCTGGATATCTTTTGTCAATACAAAATCCTGGGAATCAAATTCTTTTTTTTCTCTCAACAGTGTGCAGATGAAATCTGATGCCAGTAACTTGGTTTTGTCTAGATGATTTCAAGATTTTTCATTAAAATGAGAAATAAAAAAGCTACTACCAATTTTTGGGCTTCCCTTGTGGCTCAGCTAGTAAAGAATCTGCCTGCAATGCAGGAGACCTGGGTTCAATCCCTGGGTTGGGAAGATCCCCTGGAGAAGGGAACGGCTACCCACTCCAGTATTCTGGCCTGGACAATTACATGGATTGTATAGTCCATGGGGTTGCGAAGAGTCAGACATGATTGAGCGACTTTCATTTTCACTTTTCACTGACGATTTTTAACAGAATTTTGGAGGTTCTGGTTTCCCTTGTGGCTCAGCTGGTAAAGAATCTACCTGCAATGCAGGAGACCTGGGTTGGGAAGATCCCCTGGAGAAGGGATAAGGCTACCCAATCCAGTATTCTGGCCTGGAGAATTCCATGGACTGTATACTCCATGGGGTCGCAAAGAGTTGGGCACGACTGAGTGACTTTCACTTTCACTTTGGAGGTTCTTGAGAATATAAGAAAAGAAAGGAGTAAATATTGAAGAAGAAAAGGTGAAATTTCCTCTTTGAGTTGATAATTATTTTTAAAAAATCCAGGAGACTGTATTAAAAAAGCTAGATAGAATTAAGAAGAGAATATGATGATTTATTATAAAATAAACAAAAGCAATAGCTTTTCTCTCTTCTAGCATATATCAGAGTTTGCACTGATATGTCTTTTATAAGTATTCTTAACTTGGAGTTGGGGAAGCTCTTTCAACCTGTCAACTGAAGTCTATTTGAAAAGTAGGGAAAATTTCCTGTATGATTTCTTCAGTTTTTGCTTCTCCCCCATCTGCTTCTGTATCTCTGAATATTCTTATTATTTGCATGACTATGATATGCCAACTGCCTTTTCTTGGGAAGATTTGCCTTTCTATTATTAGGTTCTAATTTTCCAGTTTGTGAAGATTGTCCTTTGTTTATGTTAAGGACAACATGTCATATCTTTACAATAAGAATGGCAGAAGGTGGCTCTGTGTGTATGTGTGTGAGAGGAGATAGTTCATAATTCTCTTTTTGTAGGATGAGAGGAAAAAAATCTTGTTTAAACTCTGAGATTATGTATTCATGTGAACATTTTTAGAGCAAACTGTAAATTTAACTGGACATTGTAACTTGTTACTTTATTAGCTATGATTAAATATCATATTTAAACTTTCTGCTAACATAGTTGTTAATAGTGTTTGCACTTAATTGTCACAGAAGTTTTTAAAAGTGTCAGGATAGCCTTCATTTCATATTTTGATAAAAGTGAGGGATTCAGAGTTTGCTTTTGGATGCTAGGGTTTGTGCTAAGATTTGGAGTTTTCCCCAGAATATGCAAACAAATAAAATAAGAAAATAGTAACGTATAATAGTGCTGTCTACATTATGAGATGAGTTTCTGTTTCCATGCAAATGGATGCATCCTCACTGCAGGATCTTAACTCAGCCAGGGTTTGCTTTTCTTAATACCAAGGAGACCGGAAGTAGGTAGTCTGCTCCGAGTGACCAGGCTCGTTCTATTTTTCCACTCTTTTTGCTCCCCCAAATAATGGCCCCACGTTGGGCTTCTCATCTGTATTTCAGGCAGCAAGAAGGGTAACGGGCAAAGAAGGAAACGTGGAAGTTGTTCAGTTGTGTCTGACTCTTTGCAACCCCATGGGCTGTAGCCAGCCAGGCTCCTTTGTCCATGGAATTCTCTAGGTAAGAATGCTGGAGTAGGTTGTCATTTCCTTCTCCAAGGGATCTTCTCAACCCAGAGACCAAACCCAGGTCTCCCAACCTGCAGGCAGATTCGTACTCTTCGAGGCACCAGGGAAGCCCAAAGAAAGAAAAGCAAAAGCCAAATGCGAGCCAAAGGCTTTCTCAGAAGCCTCCCTGTGACTTCCGCTTCCGCTTCCATCTCATTGGGCAGGAGTGTGGCACATGGTCACTCTAGCTGTAGGGAAGCAGATGCCACCCTGAACAAAACTGAATTTTTATATGTAACACATAAGGAGTGATTGGATACACATCCAGCAGCCCAGCCCCAGGATTCTTCACCTGTTCCCTTTCTTCATTCCAGCTGTTTCCCACTCATGTGCAGGGTTCTGCCTGTGTCTTCTCCAGGAAGCCCCCTGGGAACCCCAAGAGGGGCTTGCTGGGCAGTCTTTGAGTATTGATGGCAACTTTTAGCCGTACTGTTCAGACAACAGGTAACTTAACCCATATCATCTGGAACTAGTTTTATATGAATGCCTCCTCATTACACATCAGAGTAGGTTTTGTGTCCAACTTTAATTCCCAGCTCCTAAAACAGTGCTTGACTCATAGTAGGTGCTTAATTACAGTTTCTTGAATGGAACTTTTGATGACAAGTTAAACTTACTGAAATGCAGGGATCTCAGAGTACTCGTGGCCTTTAAAAAATACTTTTTTTCCTTCTTTTTGAAGGATATTTATAAATGCATCTGTTGGGTATTTTTTAAATCTTGTTAAACATACTGTTTGTTGGTTCTATCATGTGTGGGTATTTGTGTGGATGTGTGATCTGTATCTGGGTGTGGTTATTAAATACACCAATTATTTCCTGTGACACCAAGTGCTTTGACAACCATGAAGTAAGTAGGGGTTAGAGATGGTGGTCTCAGACAGAATTCCCATGATAGGAGGAAGGTGCGGTCTCCCCTACCTCTCCTCCTCCCTTGCCCGGGGATTTAGAAGACAAATGAGGTTACCTGAAAAGTATATTAAACTCTTACCTCTTCAGGAGAAGGATCCTATGTTAATTCCTTGTATAGTTAATCCTCCATTCCTCTTGTCAATAAAAAAAAAAAGAAAGAAAAAACAGAGCACAGATTGTCTAAAGGTGATTGATTCCTGAGTTTGGAATTGAATTATAATATATTTTAGATGTTGGCAGGAGATCATCCTTCTGTGGATAAAATGAAACTATTGTTAATGTGAGTCAGTAGTTCATGAATTTGCATTATCAGCTCTGTCTGACCAACCCTATCAGAGTCGAGTGATGTGGAATACATTTGTATTCGGAAGGGCCAAGGTATGTGTAATACATTTATATCTATGGCTGTTCCCAAGTTCCATCTTTGTTTTCTGATTAGTTTATAAGAAACCATATATTTGGGCTTTAGTAGCTTTAAAATTACTTTCACTGGGTTACATTTCAAAGTTTTCTTGAATTGCTTATATAAAGAGTATCTCCAGATTGTCAGTGGAACTGCCAATGAAGTCATTGACCATTAAATATTAATGAATGAAGGACTGGTCTAAGATCTCAGTGTTACGTTTGTGGTCCCTGAACAGCAGCATCTACTATCGCCTAGAACCAGTAAGGAATACAGAGTCTCAGGCCCTGCCCTGAACCTACTAGTCATAAACTCTGAGACTGGGGCCCTGCAATCTGTATGTGAAGAGTCATCTTGGTGATTCCGATGCAGGGTCAAATCTGAGAGCTGAAGTTCATAAAATCAAGATGTCTTCAAACTGTCTTGTATCATCTTTCTTAGAATTCAGCACCAGGTAGAAATGTCTCCTATGATAGATGGGCAGGAAATCTTCTCCCAGACAAGGAGAATGATATCACCCACTGTGTTTCCATTTTTGCCTTTTCCTTTGGGAAACTTGGAACTGTGCTAGTTGCTCAGTCATAGTCAATACATTTGTCTGGGCTTTTTATTTCCCTTTCCTTTCCGTGAATTTTATTTTCTTCTTATATTTAAGTGTCTTACCAAGAGTCTGTTATGATAGGCCTCCCCAAATCCATTTTGCTAGTAAGTGGGTTGGGAGTGTGAGTAGGATATAATTTGAAATAAATTGACTCACTCAGCGATTGACAGGTGGTTGACTGAGAAATGTACTGGATAGGAAGAGATGCTAGCATGGAATTAAACATACCCTGCAGAAAGCACCATGCATGCCCTTGGATACTGATACATGGTAAGAAAGCATAAACACTATAGGAAGATATAAAATGCAAGTGTCAGCTGAAAAAAATGCACAGCATGAGAATTGTGAGTTAAGTTTTTTAATGGGACCAAATTAGGACTATAGCCAAGGAGATAATCTCTCAGATAGCTCTGAGAAACTGCTACAAAAAGGTAGGGGGGAGGTCAGTATACATATTATTTTAGTGAAAAGTATACATGAAATCAAGCACATATTTTGGCAGAAAGTCACTGCTAGCCATGAGGAACAGATGTCTTGGTTAATAATCTTTTCTAGATACGAGAAATTGCAAGAAATTGGGCTCATAAAATTTTCAGAAAGTATCTAACTTTGAAAGGCCTGTGCTGCCAGTTTTTCCCAGAACACAGGGTGCCTCGTTCCTGATCCCTGCCCTGAACTGTTTTTAGGGTGTGTTGAAGGTCAGTGACTGCTGGTGGCTAATGATTTCATTCTTGTAGAACCAGATGACAGGTGACAGTTTTTAGTTCGCAAAAGTAAAAAGTGCCCTCACGCCCCACGTGAAGGCCATCTCCTCAAAAATAATCATTAACAATCTCTTGGGCATTTTTTAGTAAAGAAAGGCTGTTTCGTTTTTTGTTTTTGGCCACGCTGTCTGTGGGCCCTCAATTCCACAACCAGGGATCGAACCAGCACCCCCTGCATTGAAAGTGCAAAGTTTTAACCACTGGACTACCAAGGAAGTCCCTAAAGTTTATTTCTGTAGAAAATAAAGGACCCACATATATCTATGTGTTTATGCATTTTCCTTTTAAAAAGCGCTAAAAGTTCTGGTCACCAGTTATAGGGTATATGCAGAGGGTGGAAGTGTTCCCATACCAAAAAGCAATGCTCTGACATCAGGTGGATATCCTGTGATTCAACTCACTTCTAACACTGTGTCCCTGTAGATGGCATCAGATCCCACAGGTTAGGGGCTCAATTCTACAAAATTGTCTCCTCTCGAACTAGAGTGGCTCACAGAATTCAAATAAACGTCTTACTTACCAGAATCCTGGTTTATTATAAAAGTGTATAACTCAGGAACAACCCCAAAGAAGAGATGTCTAGGGCAGAGAATGGAATGGGGAAAAGCAGGAGCTTCCACGCCACCTCCAGGCCCTTCACTCTCCCAGCACCAACCTTGAAGCTCTTTAAACTCATCCTTTTAAGTTGTTCAGGAGGCTTCATTGCCTAGGCATAATTGATTGATTCATTGGCCATTTCACAAGATTCAGCCTTCAGCCCTTTTACCCTCCCAGGGGTTGAGGGAGTCCCAACCCTCCAATCAGATGGTTAGTTCTCTTGGCAACCAGCTGACATCCTTAGATGTGACAGCCTGCTCCATTAGCATAACAAAAGACCCCTTTTACTGCTTCACTTAGAAAATTCTGAGGGTCTAAGGAGCTCTGTGTAGGGATGGGGGATGAAGAACAGATATATATTTCTTATTATAAATCACAATATCACAAGGATCTAATGAACAGTCTCATCTGCATCGTTTTTTTTTCTTTATATCTTATGGATCATCTCTCTTTAAAAGCTATACAATATTCCTTGATAAGGTTGCACTTTAACTTATAAACCTACCTCCTATTACTGAACATTTAGATTATCATGAACATTCTCACCTAGGATATCTTGGCACAGATTTGAAATACAGCTGCTAGATGGATTCTCAGAAATGGAATTTTGGTATTGAAGAGTATACACATTAAAAAAAATTGATAGATACTGTTTAATTACCTTCCAAAAAAGAGAAATGAATTTACTTCTCAAATGAGATAGTCTCTTTTCCCACATATATTCTAACATGGTATATTATCAAGCAAAGTGTTTTTGCCAATTTTATAGTGACCAAATTATATTTCTTTGAATGATTGTTTTGATTCACCTTTGTTAACTGATAAAATTGATCATTCTACAATGATTTATTCACAAATTTTCTTTTTTTGTGGAGTGCTATTTAGGGATGATATTCATTCATGTTTTTCATGACCTAATCTTAAAGTGTTTATAACTGAATTTGTTTGTTTTTTTCTAGTTCTGCTTTAGACTCCCTGGGTCTGTTCCTATGACAGTATACTTTTTTTTCTGATAGTATACTGTGTGAATACAGTGTCCAAGAGAGGTTTTGCACACAGGTGGTATCTGTGCTCTCTTTTCCAGTTAACAGGAAATAAGTATTCCATATTTCATTGTGGGCACCATCATTGTGGGCCAAAATACCTTGTCAACTACTTCCCTGGTGGTTCAGACAGTAAAGAATCTGCCTGCAGTGTGGGAGATCTGGATTCGATCCCTGGGTCAGGAAGATCTCCTGGAGAAGAGAATGGCTACCCACTCCAGTATTCTTGCCTGGAGAATTCCAGGGACAGAGAAGCCTGGTGGGCTACAGTCTATAGGATTGCAAAGAGTAGGCATGACTGAGTAACTTAACAGTTTCACTTTCATTTCTTAAAGCTAAAAGATTATAAGAAAAGTCATTTAGGATCCAAACTGTCTTTTGTGGTGGGAATGAAAATAGAAGAAAGAGAATAAATATTTCAGGAGAACTTCTATTTGTGAATCATGTGCCAGTGAAATGGGCTTCTTTCAAAATCATTAACTCATTATACTCTCCAGACCTCTGTTTGAGTCAGGTAGCCCAGAGCTGAACATTAAGACCAATCACAGTTACAATATTTTGCTAGGTTTATGTTATTTTTAATTTTCTCTGCATTTCTGTTGTTTTTGAGAATGTCACGCTCATCTCAAAAAATCTCTCCTATGGCTTGCCTTTCCCTTCACCCTGACTTTATAAAGGATTAGCATCATCCATCAGTTTTTATCCAAACACAAGGCAAATTGAGAATATTTAGGGCTGCCCAGATATGTCCTTCAGCACTAAAAAACCCTGAACCTGACACCCTTGCCACACAGCCTTTTCTTGCACCAGTGAAACTAGGGTGGGGGGAAGAGTAGGTCCAGTTTGTGAATTTTTGGACACATTTTCTTCCAGCTTTTTATTTATCACAATATTATGCAGGAAAACAGATGATGAGAAGAAGCAGCCCAAATTTTGCCATGTGTAAAGAAAAATGAAACTTGACTAGAAAAATAAAAAGGAATTAGAAAGAAAAGAATATAATCTTTCTGCATTGTTATAGACTTACCAAATCCCAGTCTCTATGGCCCAAATTCTTTCAGTTTCTGATCCTGTTTATTTGATTCTCCTTGCCTACCTCATCTCTCTGAGATTTGCACTTTCCATTTGTTCTTGAAATCAGTTACCAGTTAATCAATTCCCTGGCATTAGGGCTTCCCCTGGGAGTTTACCAATTGATTGGCCTTTTGATCTGGTTGTTAAGATTCTCCCAGTACTCTGGCATGGAGCGGTTTCAGTTTGTGTGCATTAAAGTGTTGGCCAGGGTCATTAGGAAAGTGAAGTTCACACACCTGCTTTGTGGGCCTGGAATGATACCAGGAAACTGAATTTGCGCTGTGACTGTGGGCTTGAGGGGGATGAAGGAAAGAGGTGTGATGAACAACTGACAAGTCTATGCTAACTCTGGGCCCCATCCGACCCACACCTTACAGCATAGTGGGAACACATTTCACACCCGGTTAGTGCAGAAGTGCATGAGTTAGAGACAGGGTCAAGCCAGGGTCAGTTGTTTATAATGACCAGATTCAAAAAGAAATCTCAGAGTATGGGTATGAGGTGCAATTTTGATGTGCCTTTTATTAAAGCACTTACTAAATATGTATTAATATTTTAAAATGCTCATGATCTGTATTTCCTACATCCACAGTTTTATAGTAAAAAGATGTCTCATGCATGAAAATCTTTCAAATAGCTGGGTTATGATTTAAGGCATTTTGGAAACATTTTTGTTTTGTTTTTCTTTGAAAGATGTCAATTTTTTTGAGAAATCGAGAAATCAACCTTAAAATAGAAATACACAACTGAAAAAAGAAAAAGATGTTTGCCTTTAAGTAGGGAGTAAATGTGTTAATAAAATCTGTGCTGTGCTGTGCTATGCTTAGTCACTCAGTCGTGTCTGACTCTTTGTGACCCTGTGGACTGTATCCCCCCAGGCTCCACTGTCCGTGGGGATTGTCTGAGCAAGAATATTGGAGTGGGTTGCCATGTCCTCCTCCAGGGAATCTTTCCAACCCAGGGATCGAACCAGGTCTCCTGCATGGAGATTCTTTACCATCTGAGCCACCAGGGAAGCCCTAATAAAAATCTACTTATCCTCAAATAATATACCATTGTACCTTTACATTTCTGTCTCTTTTGCTTTGTTATGATTTGAATGAGGATAAGGGCTGACTCTCCTTCAAATCTGAACCTCCATATTTAGCACAGGGCTTAGTGCATACTAGCTCCTCAGTAAATATTTTTTGAATAAAACAATGAACTAGTCACCTCTTTGGTGAGGTTAATACAGTCTGCGGTAGCATGGGGTTATGAAGCACCCCATGCAGGCAGAGGAAAACAGAGGTTCCTAGGAAGTACTTACCTCATCACTTTGTGATACAATTCCAGGGAAAGGAAACACTCAGCTAGCCTTCTTCCTGGTCCACCCAGTGTAAGCCAGAGTCCTTTCGTTTCCTTTATTTTCTATGTCTCAGAGTTTATTCTAAGAAAATAATAGGGAATATTCCATGTGATGTAGCAGCAAGGATGTTACTCACAACGTTATTTTGAATACAAAAATCTGGAAGCCTTTGAAATGGGTAATAATGGAGGATTGAAGGAGGGGAATGTAGCCCCTTAAAATTACCTACATTTTGAGTCATAAGGCTAAAATTTTACACTTGAAGCAAGCTGGATTAGAGACCAGCTGTCACCAATAGAAATACTTCCTCAAATTCTCTCAGGACTGTGCTATTTTTCACATCTCATCCACAATCTTGCCATTGACATTAGTTACTTAGAAAGAAATCAGTAGATTCAGAGAAGGCTTGGGAAAAATGGCAAAGTGAGTCTCCTGGGGCCGCTGGTTTCCATGTTTACTTCTATTTCTTCACCCTCCTCATTCTGTGCGCAGTGTTCCCGTGTTTCCTTCTTAAAACTGAAATGACCACTTTTTTCTGAAAAGGCACAGTCTTAGTATGTCCAGGATATGTAGAGCAAGCCAGCCTCCTCTCAAAGGTAGTTCTTTTATTTACTCTAACTTCTAAATTGCTGATGGCTCTTCAGAGCATGGTGTATGAAGCCAGATTGCATGAATTCCAGTATCCACTCCCACACTTTCCACCCAGGTGACCTTGAAACCATTGACTTCTCTTCCTAAATTTCCTCATCTATAAAAATTGGGATTAAAAAATACCCCATAAAATAGTTGACATCTTGTCACATAAGAAGCTAATATTTTCAGCCATCAGCTAAAAGTGAAATGCAGGAGGAGGTACTTTGTGGCATTCCTGAATATAGGACCCTTAGGGCTCTGTTATTTCCTTTTTATCCTCTTTGACCCCGGCACCAATGATAAGGCCAAAAGTGCCTCCATAGAAGCAGCTGTGCTGTGTTTTTTATTTGATGTAATTAACATTGTAGTAAAGGTACATCTTTGTTCTGCTTTACCCTGGCCCTAATTGATTCTGAGGTCACAACTTCTGTCACTGGTTTTCATTTATTTATCACTAAGTTAGAATTCCACCCTCCAGTACTGTAGCCACTGTCCACATGTGGCTATTTAGTTTCAGTAACAATTAAATAAATTAAAATGAACTTCCTCTGTCACACATTTCAGTTGCTCCATAGGCAGACATGGCTAGTTAACTCCTGAATGGGGCAGCCCCAATGTACAACGTTTCCATCTTTGCAGGAAGCTGTGTCTGGCAGGGTGACTTAGATGATCAGTTTTGCTTGTGCACATAGAATGGTTGGAGCATATACTGTTACTACTTTTAGACATCTTTGCACAGACAGGCTGGCTAGAAGTTTCAGATCACTATAATCATGAAAACAGGAATTGGAACAACCTGACATCTCATATCAAATCCTTTTAAGATCTTTGATCCAGTTCCTTTGCTTCTTGTAGGATAATTCTCTACAATATATGCTTGGTTTTGTTTTTCCATCCATAGTAAAGACCTGGCAAAATATAACACAACTGCATAAATTGTTTGCTTTAGATATTGGAACTATGTTGTTCTCACTCTGGGCTTCCCTGGTGGCTCAGATGGTTAAGAATCTGCCTGGAATGCAAGAGAGCTGGATTCGATCCCTGGGTCAGGAAGATTCCTTGCAGAAGGGAATGGCAACCCATTCCAGTATTTTTGCCTGGGGAATTCCCTGGACAGAGGAGCCTGGCAGGCTATATAGTCCAGCAGGTCGCAAAGAGTCGGACACAACCGAGAGTGACTAACACCTACAGAGTAAAATTACGATGACTGTATTACTCCTCTTCCTGTTTCTTCCCAACTAGGTTACTTGTATTTGTTCCGTTTTGTTCTCAGTCCTGCTTTCTTTCTATGAATCATTTCAGAACAGGTGACAAGAAAATCAGAGAAGATAGAAAATTCTCCACCACCAAAGAGATGGGAGCCGCTTGATAATCAAGCCTTTACCTCACGATCATAGTCACTCAGTAGAAATGTCAGGGTGTGGGGTCCTGATGAGCTGAAGGCATTTGGCTGTGTCAGTGCAGATGAGAGGCTGAACCGCAGGGCAGTTTTCTTGTTCAAGTTCACACAACTCCTTGCAGCAGAGCCAGACTTTGACCTGAGGTTTGCCTTGTGCAAAAGCCATTCTCTCTCCATCACTCCAAGCTGCCTCTGAATATGTTGGCATATGTGTTTCCTTTCTCAAAAGTTCACTTCTCTCTCTGGCTGCCTTTGGAGGAATGTTTGTGAGAGGATTTTGGTCTTAGGAGAGGCCTTGAGACATTTTCTGTTTTACTGTCGTAAAACTTAAGTGCATTAAGTCCGAACTGTAGCGTGCACTTCACCCCGGAGCATTTCAAGGGCAACAGGAGACAATCCCTTCATCAAGAGAGTGAAAATTACTTTCTAGAAGTGATTTCCAAAGAAGCCAAGAGAAGCCTGGGAGCTTTGGAGTCAGAGCAGTGAAGAAGGCAGGTGGGAAGCAGTGGTCATTTTATAAGTCATGTCCTGCCTACTTCCTGTCCCCTGTGCTCTGAGGAGCCCAGGAAGGAATGAGAGAGGGGACCTAGGAGAATAAATCACAGTGATTATGTTGGACTGCTTAATAGTTCTGTAATCGAGTGCCGTGGAGAACTTTTCAGTGTGGTTTGCTGGTACCCATGGATGAACGGAACTTGTTTCAAGGCTATTTCCTTCCACCAGCAACTTGCAATAAGTGTAGTAAAGTTTCTCAAATTTTGCTGCAAGTTAGAAACACCTGGAGGGTTTTTATCATCTCAATACCAAATTTACACTCCATACCAATGACATCCTAGTGGGTGAGAAGGGCTTCCCAAGTGGCTCAGTAGTAAAAAAAAATCCACCTGCCAATACAGGAGACATGGATTTGATCCCTGGGTAAAGAAGGTCCCCTGGAGAAGGAAATGGCAACCCACTCCAATATTCTTGCCTGGGAAATCCCATGGACAGAGGAGCCTGGTGGGCTGCAGTCCATGGGGTCACAAAAGAGTCAGACACAACTTAGTGACTAAACAACAATAAGTGGGTGAGAATCAGCATCAGTAGTTTAGTTTATACAGTGGTCCCCAACCTTTCTTGCACCAGGGACTTGTTTCATGGAAGACAAACTTTTTCGTGGATGAGGACAGGAGTATGGTTTCGGGATGATTCAAGTGCCTTACATTTACTGTGCACTTTATTTCTATTATTACATCAGGTCCACCTCATATCATTAGGCTTTAGATCCTGGAGGTTGGGGACCCCCGATTTATAAAGATCCTGGATGATTCTAAAGTGCAGCAAATTTGGAAACCTTTTTTGACCACTCCCTTCTCCCCCTCACTTACACTTTCTCCTATTATCCTTTCTGCGGCTCTTCCTGTCTCCGTGTATCCACCTTAACTGTTGATCCCCAAGGAGGGCCAGCACCTGTCTCCTGGGAGGACGAGAAAAGCCCTCTGCCCCACCCAGAACAAAGACAAAAGGCCACCAAGTCGAAGTGGTCTTTGGTGGCCCCTCCCCTCCAGCAAGACTTCCCAGAGCAGTGTCTGCAGATGAGTCTTCGGGCACCTGCCAAATCTAAAGAAGATTTGAAAATGTATTCCTTATTTCTTGGTGCTTCGGTTGGAAAATGGGACAATAACAATACCTACTTCACAGTGTTGTAGGGATTACAGATAAGAAATTGCCATCTTTGTAGGGCAGAGTGATGGAGTAGAGGCAGTTTCATAACGTTCAACCCTATTGTAAGTGCTCAATGTATGTTATTTTCCCTTTTATTTAGCTGTCATTTAATGTGAATGTGATTTTATTTATACTGGTACATTTTGTTTAGCTTTAAAGCTATGAGAGGGACTTCAAAGAACTTAAAACCAATCTTCTGTTTATATGTGAGTAGCAGTATAATTATTACAATAAGGATTAATTAGTTGACAGTAGGGGTAGGTTCTGTCTATAAGTCTTTTTCTAACCGAAGGAGAAAGCATTTTTCAAATTTGAGAAATCCTGCCCTAGCCCTTCCCTAGTCTGCCTCATTTAATTCACCTGCCCTGTGTCTTTATCCTCATGGCAGATGTGGATCATAGTTTGGGGTCAGCTAGAAAATCTGATAAGCAACCTGGGCTTTTGATTTCTCCTGATAGAACACAACGTTGCATAGGTGCCTTTTTGAAGACCTTTCATACCTCCTTTCTGGACAGGAGATCAGACAGTTCTGAACCAGCATGTTGACTCAAAGGAGAAACTGGATGCCTTGCTAGGCCACTAGAGGATGATTTTGAGAATTATATTAGCCAGCAGGCATGGTCCAGAGTGCTTTATGTGTATCATCTCCTTTAGCCCTCATAAGAGCCCTCATGACATGGGCAGTATGATTTCCCCCATTTTGCAGATGAGGAAACTGAGGTAGAGAGAGGTTAAGAAACCTGCCTATGTTCAATCAACTATCAGCAGAGTTGACTCAACTAGGAGCAGAGTCAGCATCCTAACCTGGGCTGGCTCCAGAACCTGCGCCCTCAGCAACTGCTCGAGTCTGCCCCGGCATAGCACTCCTAGGTGGTAGGTGGAGAGGTCTGCAGGCTTCCTGGCTCTTCAGCTGGCACTTCGGCATCCTATCTGCTCTCTGCCCGGTCAGCCCTGCATGCCCCTGCTGCCTGTGGCTGGGAGTTTCCCTTAGACTCGCCTCCATCCCACTTCCAGGGTCTCTGCAGCTCCCGCAGGAGACACAAGAGACGTGGGTTCAGTCTCTGGGTCAGGAAGATCCCCTGGAGTAGGAAATGGCAACCCACTCCAGTATTTTTGCATGGAGAATCCCATGGACAGAGGAGCCTGTTGGGCTACAGTCCATGGGGTCACAAAGAATCGGACACAACTGAAGTGACGTAGCACACGCACACACAAGTGTTGGAGGACCGGCAGCAGGTTGGAGTTACTTGGTTGGTTGATCGCTTTTTCCAGCTCTGATATCACTTCCCTAGTTTTGAGGAGGCCTGCCTCTGTGAAGGGGTTGGCTTTCCTTCTTTTTCATTTTCTTTTTTTCCTTTCCATGAGAGTAGAATGACAGCATGTATTTTTATTCATTAACCTAATTTCCTTGGGGAAAATGCAAGAATATTATTAGGAGTAGTAAAAGTTTTTGACTTTGCATGACGCTGGCTGAGCCAGGTTTTTAGCAAAGAGCTGTCCTTAAGGTATAGAATACGTGAATTGCAATCCTAAATCTAGGAAGGACTCTCGGCAGGGCCCCGGGCAGTAGGGACCCTGAGGTTTACCTTCCACTGCACGAGGAGTTCACCTCTGGCTGTGACACTTGGGAATTTTAACATCTTTTGTTTTCTCCAATCCCTCTAGTTCCAGTGCCCTATTATTACCAGTATACTTATTTGATTGTTCAGATGAACCTAGAGATTAACTGGATCTTTATAAAGGGAAATGTGTCATGCCAGTCTCCATTCTTCCTTGTGTCATGCCAGTCTCCATTCTTCCTTTCTTCCCTTTTCCAGTGAAGCTGCTTCCATAGGAAGGAATATGGACCTCTTATTGGATTTCATTGTTCAGTGTCTTACGACCTCCTGCCCAGAGGGCCTGTGGAGGGGTGGTGCAGTGATTGTGTTACCTGTCTCCTCTGCTTGGCATCTGACAAACACGTATCTTTGGTTGTAAGGAAAGAAGGTTAACATCACACTGTGATCACTCTTGATTAAATGACTCAAAGATGCATCATCTGTCTTTTTAAAAAGACTTTTAAGAATTGCATTAATTTTTATGAATAGAGTTGAAAATTTTGTGTATCAAACTGGAGCTATTAACAATAACAAGTGTAACAGGAAATGTTACCTATAGCCACTTAGGTAACTATGGTGGATGGTGAATGAATGAATGAACGATGGTGGAGGATGGTGAATGAATGAATGAGTTAATAAGTGAAATAGAAAACAAGGGGAATGAATGGGGGACTGAAATAGTAAAACACTAATAAGGGAGAAGGGAGGGGAACCTCTCTCTCACATAGCTGAATTCAGTGTCAGCAGTCAGGGAGCGGAGTCTGTCTAGATAGCTGCATTTCCTTATACACAAGAAGCTACTCAGCAATTTTTTTCAGTAAGAAGAAAATTAATTTAGATGCAAAAACAAAAATTTTCTGTTACCAAGGATAATTTTCTTTTATTAATAATTCCCATATCCTTTTCTGTCTGAATGAATACTATGTAAAATCTTATTAGAATCTGTTCTGCTACAGTAGTAGATTTCTTTAATAACCATTATTTATGGAGACTTATAAATGAAGATGGAGTGTTACAAAGGAAGAATGCCACCTCAATGATAGCAGCAGACGTGCGTTTGATCCCTAGGTTGGAAAGATCCCCTGGAAAAGAAAATAGCAACCCACTCCAGTATTCTTGCCTGGCGAATCCCATGGACAGAGGAGCCTGGTGGGCTGCAATCCATGGGGTCACAAAAGAGTTGGACACAACTTAGTGACTCAACAACAACAACTTTACAATGAAGTATTGAATAGCTCGTGGAATTTTTTGAATACTGTACTGAAAGTGGAAAACAGAATGGTTGTATGGATATATTAATAGAATGACTGTTGTTTCCATTTTTTACCCTCATGATGGCCTGGCTGATGGGAGCTGCAACTGCTGCCCAGCATCGAGATGGATTGTATTGTGCATCATCAGCTCCATCAATCACCAGCCTAGGAAAAGATCAGAATTAAAAATGGATTCTACTGATTGCTTACTGCTTTTGCACCATTGTGAAACTGAAAAATCATTAAGCTGAACCACTATAAACTGTTGATGAGGGGCACAGGGGGCGGGGAGTCTGTCTATAATTGGCTGCAAAGAACCCAGTGATTTGAAAAAAGTATAGCCATAGTGTTTTTGCATAAGCCATTATTTTGATGTTGACTATTTGATTTTTTTTTTCTCCATTTTTCCCACAAGAAGAGAGAGCAAGACTGTCTTTCCTACACTGTAAGAAATCCTGAAAGGGCTCTCGACACCTATCAAACTAGCAGTTACAGTCTTCTTGAACTTGAGTTATCCATGACTAAATGGAAACAGTCTTCAAGGCCTTTTTTGACAAAAACTTGGTTAGGATTCCTGGATTCCTGGAATCCTGGGCAAAACTCTATTCCATGCAAGATGGGATTTAAGATTGGTTAATTCTTCTGAATCTTGGATGAAAATCAAGATTAGGCTGAGTGCTGTTAATGGTTGATGGTGGGCTATATCCTTAATATTCTCCAGCCACTTCACAACAGCCACAAGGGCAGCTGGTTTAGCTTTTGAGATGAGGAGGAATATCAGTTGAAGAGGAAGAGCAATGTTTTGTAGGCTGCAGTAGAAAGGAGAGGAATGTTGGCTTCTTCCTGCCCCAGGATCCATGGAGCTTGGGTAGATGAGCACCTTCCACCAGAAATCTTGGAGAAAGTATTTTCTCTTTTTTTTTCTCTGTGAACCAGACTTTAGTCAATCTTAAAGCAATAGAAGGAATATTTCATGAAGAGGTTAGAGATGTCGGGTCATTTGTTTACGTCTGGCTTTCTGATGTGTAAGAGGAGATGAGAGAGGCAGAGAGCACTTAATGTGGGTGAGCATGGTAGTGGCCACAGACAAGTGGGAAGGGTGACATGAAGAATTAATAGGCCTCAAGGTCTCAGAAGAAATCCTCACACCAGGTCTCTAAAAGCAAAACAGAGTGGCCCCAAACACCATGCAGTGGTCTCTGCCAGTAAAACGTGCTCAAACACTGCAGAATATCCCCATGGATTCACAGTAGGCAGTGTCAGCTTTATAACTGATTATTAGGGAAGTTTTGGAAACACTCTAAATTATCAGGGGAAAGATTAACATACTACTCCAAATATAGAGAAGACTGCTTCTGTACAGAACCAAGGTAACTCTTTTTTGATCTAAATGCTGGATATGGAACTGGTCTATTTTGAACCCAAGAGCAAATGCATTTGCAATTAAATCCACTTATAGCTATCATATAGTTTCTTCTTTTGAAAAAATATTTACTTATTTATGTGGCTGCACCAGGTCTTAGTTATGACGTACAGGATCTTTAGCTGTGGCATATGGGATCTATTTCCCTGAGTAGAGATTGAACCCAGGCTCCATGCATTGGGAGTGTGGAGTCTTAGTCACTGGACCACCAGGGAAGTCCCTATAACTATCATATTGTTTCAGAGAATATTTTGAACTTTCACATTTTTGAAGGTTTCTAGGATGAAAATTCCTAGAAAAAATAAAATGTAAACACGACATTTTTAAACATAGAGAAACATTTAGTGAAAAACACAAAAGCAAAACTTTCTCCAAATTGCTACTCCCTTCTAAGTAAATAAAAAATTGGCAGACTAGCTGAAATGTACCCAGTGTCCTGTTTTTTCCCGGAGAGTTCTTTGACTTTATCCCCTTATGGTTGACCATCTAGTCAGTTCTCTAGTACCTTCAAATTGATAGAAGAAGCAAACAAGCCTATGGCCAACAAGCAGAAGAGACTTAATACAGCATCTTTTAGAAACATGAACATACTGCTAGACATATTTGGCCAGCATCATTTATCCTTCAAGAATTGAAGCATTTTTGATGCAATTGACCTCTAAATCAGCTTAGGGCAAAATAGAAAGGCAGCTTTCCCCTATAACTCAAGCCCTTGCCAAGGGGTTCCTGAAAAAGAAATACACATTTCTTTAAAGCATTGATTTTTATGCAAATAGATCCTCAATTTAAACTGGGAATATGTGAACGTCTATCACCCTTTAGGTTATGGAAATGAAACATCAGTATCTATGAAGTCTGAAAGAGATAGTTCTCTATTATTGACATTTAAAAAACCAACTCTAAACTTTTAGTTGATAAGTGCATATTTTAGTTGATAAAGTGCATATTTGTTGCAAAGGAAAATATAACTTAGTGGCTGGACCCTTTTGCAAGACTCTTGAATTGGTAAGAGCTCCTGATTTCAAGGGACAGAAAGCCTCTTCAAACGAGCTTGGGCAAAGTGGTATTTATTGGATGGAGACTGAAGCATCCAAGGGAAGAGTTAAAAATTGATCAAAAAGCAAGGGTTGTACATAGCTTGGTTTTTGTTCTGTCTCTCCTGTGTCTCTCTTGGCCAGCAAGCTTCATTCTCTTCTTCTTCCTCCTTCTTCTCCCTCCTTCCCCATGTTCTTCCACATGGGGAAGAACAGGATATACACATGCTCCTGAGTTTTACTTCTTGGGGGCTTCTCTTTCAGAGAGGGCTGATTAACAATGTCCTGTAGGATGGCTTATGAAAAAACATTGTCCTTGCCAATAGCAATGCACGGTGTATGTCAATAGAGGAACCATTCCATTCAGAAGGGGAAGGTATAGGGCCAAACGGATTCCGTACGTCCACGTGAACTGTCTTCACTGTTTAAACCTTATATTTGATTTGAAAGTTGTAATGGAGTAATATTCCATTTTTACAGAAGTAAATCATGTCAATAGGTAACCTCTCCACCTTCTGGCATTTGCTGAAAGGTTCGTGTGAGCTTCCATTCATTTTGTTTTGCACTTCCAGGCTAATGAAGTTACTTAGAAGTCTGTGTTATTTGTTGTAGTGGACATCAGTGTAATTCTGCTAGCCCAGCATCCAGTTTTCTTCTTCAGGTAACAACACCTAGATTTTCCTTTGGGAAACCAATATATCCATGTGATTTCCGTGAAGTTGATGCTACGTGTTCGTCTCAGTGATGTGCTAGTCACCCAGCCCTGGCCAGTTATGGTCAAAGGATGAAGCTCGCCCCTTTTTCAGGCTTTGCCTAGAACAGATGGGGAAGGGCCTCCCTGGGAATGCTTCTGAAACTGGTTACAGTTTGAGAAGACCTGAGTGAGAATAAAGGCAAGAGAGAGGACAAAACAGAAGTCCTCTCAGAGGGATGGAAATTTCTGATAGTGGGTTTAAAGTCCAGCTGTGTCTGAGCTGGACAGTCACGTGAGACAGTAAAATTCTCCCCCTCAACCCCTTTCCTTGAATTTAGGTTACAGCTTGTTTGATTTGGATTTCTATGCCTTCCAACCAGTGTGAAAAGTAGGATTATCTTCTTGAGCAGAACTGCAGTTCCTAATTAAATCTCCTGCTCCAGTTCCTTGTGTTCCAGACATCTATTTCTGCATATAAACCACCCAAAACCTGGTGGCATAAAGCAGTAACCATTATTTCATTTATCTCATGGTTTCTGTGGGTCAGATATATGGGAAGAGCTTGGCTGGGCAGTTCTTGCTTGGAGTCTCCATGCAGCGGCAATGGACAGTGGCTGGATCTGGGGTGGAGGGGAGAAAAGGGAGCTGGAGCAGCTAGGGGCCAGCAGGCAGCTCTCTCCTCATAAACTCTCAGTTGCTCTGTTTGGACGACTTGAACTTTCTCAGATCATCTCACCCAAAGTACCCAGACTGCTTGTGCAGCTTCAGCAGAGTGTTTCAGAACACTGGCTAGAAGTTGAATCACCTTCTGTGACCCAACTTTGAAAGTCACATGGTGTCATTTCCACCACACTCTGGTCAACTGGCCAGGAAGTTTGGCCCAGAATCAAGGGGAGAAGTAGATCCCACCTTGTAACAGTGACCTGTCAACAGGTTTGCAGACATGTATTAAAACTACCACATATTATGGGCAGTCCCCAAATTGTGAGACGGGTACTATGGTCAGAATTATATTTAAGTAGACTTAGTTTTGTGAGATCATACCTTTAATTTATACTTTTGGGAGCTGGACTAACTTTTTTAGATCACTAAGGCACCAAGCCTAATCTATATATATTGACAATTGAATCAAGAATTGTAATGATCTTTCAGGTTTTAGAATTCCATTTTGTTCTTGTATTAAGGCAGTTCAAATTTTAATATGAGTAGCATTGAAAAATATTTATATTTGGGTTAGTTCTCTACTTTACAATTGCTTATATATTGACTTAGTATTGAGGCATGTTACTTAGTACTTAGTTAATGTATCTGTAACTTCCAAAAGTGCTTCATTGTCATTTAGTTATCAGTTTAAGGAATAGGAAGTAATCTTCTCCTATGGATACTATATGAAATAGCAATTAGGATGTAGCTTTGTAAAGTTTGACCTGTGTTCTGACTCTGTTGCTTTGACTGTCTGACTAGAGTTGGAAATCCTCCTATATACCATCTAGTACCATGGAGTAAAAATCAGAATGTCACTCTTTTCAACTTTCTCCCAAGTGGAAGAAGTCTAATAGATCTTGAACTAATTTTTTTTTCTGTTTCAGAATGTAGCAAGTAATCTATTGGAATAAACCCAGAAGTTGAGTAACTCATGCAAAGGTAATTTAGAGCACAAATTAAATCTGTCAGAATGGTATTAGATTTGCAAAAGCTCATAAATAACAAATGAAAGGTCACAGAACTGTGAAAATGAGAGTGTGCTTCTTCATAAGAGAGCTGTAGTCAGGGACGAATCCTCAGTGCATATTCAAATAGCAGTGCACAAAATGGAAATACAACATCTTTTCTAAATCTCTAGAACATTCCAAAGACATAGTGGACTCTAGAGAAAAACATCAAAGTTCTAGAAATGACCTTTCATATCACTGAGTATGTCCAGCAGGGTATTTGTGGGGTGAATGGATTAGAGCTCCATCAACTACTGAGAATCTGAATGGAAAAGATACATCCCTGTCATCAGAGCCCATATTTCAGTAGCAGTTAGACTAATTGTGAATGCCTGCTGCTCATCTTTCACATTTTGTCTCCTAGAAAATACTAATAGAGTGAGTGGTGCTTCCTGATTTATTGCAGGAATGTAAGCAGCTGGTGATATTAATAAATAGTCCTGCCCATCCTGTTTTCTCACGGAAAAAAGAGGTGGAAAAATAGCTCTGGCTACTATAAAGTAGATGAGGTCTTTTACTGTGCGTTGTATACACACATCTTTTTTGTGTGTTGCACTGTGTTGCGCTTGACTTGTGTAAGGGAACACAATCTCTGTTTATAAAAATCAATGTGTGGTCTTTATCAAAATTTAAAAATTTGCTTATCAAAATATGTCATCAAGAAACTGAAAAGTCAACACAGAGAAAGGGAGAAAAAAGTTGCATATCATATATCTGAGAAGGGTCCAGAGTCTAGCATATAGAAAGAACTCTTATAACTCAGTAATAAAAAGATAACTCAATTTAAAGTGTGCGAAGTGTTTGAATAAATATTACTCCAAAGAAGATATGCAAATGATCAGTAAGCACATGAAAATATGTTTAACTCAGTAGTCATTTGGGAAATGGAACTCAAAGCCACAGTACACTTTACACTCACTAACGTGGCTGTAATAAAATGTTTTGGTGAAAGTAAATGTTAGTGAAGAAGCAGAGAAATTTTACTGATGGGAATGTAAAATAGTGTAGTCATAGTGGAAAATCGTTTGGCAGTTCCTCAAAAGGTTAAACACAGTTACCATAAGATCTAGCAGTTCCACTCTTAAGTATATATCCAAGAAAAATAAAAACATGTTTATAAAAAAATGTACATGAATGTTAATGATAGCATTAGTCACAAATAGACCAGAAGTGGAAAACACCTGAATGTCTATCAAATGATGAGTAGTATAACAGTGAAATATTACTCAGTGATAAAAACGAATCATGCACTGATTCATATTACAACATGGATGAACCTTGGAAACATTATACTAGGTGAAAGAAGCCATGTACAAAAGACTATATCTTGTATGATTCCATTTACATGAAATGTTCCCAATAAGCAAATCCATAGTGATAGAAAGTAGCTTAGTAGTTGCCAGGGAGTGGGGAGAGGAGAGAATTGGGAATGACTGCTAATGGGTGCAATATTTCTTTCAGGGGTGATGGAAAAATTCTAGACTAGATGATGGTTGCCCAATACTATGAACATACTAACAGCCCCCACTAAATTGTATTGTTTTTAAATGATGAGTCTTATGTGATATGAATTTCATCTCAATAGAAAAAATTGTAAATAAAATAAAAATAACAAACCCTGAAACAAAAGCTTGTGGCATTTACAAGGATTAATAGCACATGCACGTGGGACAAACCTTGAGTGTTATCTTAGATTCCTGTGGCTGGTGCCTTCTTTCTATTTCTTGGTCAGAGGTGCATCCACATGAGGTTGACCCTCCACTCTGACTGCTGAAATGTCGAGGAGTGAGTTCTTTGTGGAGTGAAACTTGACCAATGGGAGACAAGAGACAGAACGGCACCAGGCAGATAAACTCTCCTTCCCTTCTTCCTCCATGGACCACACTGAGTGCAGCTGCTCCTTGGAATCATCTCTTTGTGGCTTGTTATAAAGTGGTGAGCAGCATAGTAACACAGGATCACATTGCTTTATATTTTCTAGCTTCGTCTTAACCTCTGTCTATTTCTTCCTCCTATTCTCTCTTTTTCCTTTACCCTCATTGTCTTGGGTTTGTTCCTCCCATTCTTGCTGTTCTATCCTTTCCATATATAATAGTTTACATCTGCTAACCCCAGCATCCCACTCCATCCCTCCCAGGACCCTCTCCCCCTTGGCAAACCCAAGTCTGTTCTCGAAGGACAACTCGCAGTACACTTTTTAATATAATTGTATTTATTTATTTCTGACTGTGCTGGGTCTTTGTCGATGTGCGGGCTTTTCTCTAGTTGCAGGGAGGGGGGCTGCTCTCTGGGTGCGGTGCTCTGGTTTCTCACTGTGGTGGCTTCTCTTGATGTGCACCAGGGACTCTAGAGAGCACGGGTGTCAATAGTTTCGGCACGTGGACTCCACAGTTTGGGCTCCTGGGCTCTAAATCACAGGCTCATGAGTTGTGGCGTGGGGGCTTAGTTGCTCCATGGCATGTGGGAATCTTCTGGACCAGGGATCAAACCATGTCTCCTACACTGGCAGGCAGATTCCTTACCACTGAGCCAGCACAGTACAGTTTTAAGGTTGGCAGTATTATCCTCATTTTGCAGATGAGGAAACCGGAGCACAGAGTTGTTAAGTAACTTGCTTAAGGTTGCACAGCAAGAGAGTACTGGAGTAAGGTTTCAAATTCAGGTGTCTCACTCTTCCGCTCTATGTGTTACTCCCGCATGATCAATGCAAGCTGTGAAATGAAGGCTCTTGGCTGGGTAGCCATGCCAAAGAGGTTGAAGTAAGGTTAATTTTAGATGACATTAAGTAATGCTTGATGCTTATGCAAGGACTGTGCAGACCGAGACAATTTAAATCAATAACTGGAAGGAATACTGTGGTTGAAAGATGCTTTAAGGAAAATGAGCCACTTGCAATGTTTGGTATGTGTTGACATCAAGTTTCAGATTAAAAAGAACTTAAGATTGACAACTAGTTGATATTCAATGTTAAATTATTCAAAATAAAACCAGAAAGCTTTCCTCACCATCCCTCTCGAACTGAGCCCAGATTGTGAGGAGACTGGTGTCAGTGCGATTCCTTCTGGGGGTCCAGGGGGCGCTGTGCGAATCTGTCCCTCAGATGCTGGCTCACCCGACCTAGAGCATGTACACGGACGGAAGAACTCTTACCTCCGTTTACTATGAGATAACGTTTGTGTCTGTCACTCATGGAGGGAAAGAAATCCTTGATACTTGTTTTCTCATCACACTATTTAACCAAGTGCCTAGTCACAGTGCCCTGGCAGTCGCATTATGAAGTGAATGAGCCTCTCCTTCCCTTTCTGAATGGATACCTGTTTGGGGGAACCAAATTATAAATGGAAGAGGGTGTAGTGAGTGTGAAATTGGCAAGGCTAGCATCATCAGGCTGTTACATGGTGATAAGGGTTCTACTCCCTTTTCTAGCAATTCATCTATTTAAAACAAAATAACACACCAAACCATCTGGGGTTAATTTGAGTGTATCATGCACTATTGGGTGTCAGTTCATCTTTTTCACAGTTTTTAATAAAGTTATCATACTATTATATAATATTTTCCTATTCTGTGATTTTGAAAAATAGTTATATGTCTGAGCTCCCTAGAGTGTTCTATTTTTCTGAATTCACTTTTACGCTTTCTCTCATTCTGTTCTGATTAATATTACTCTGTACTGTGTTCTAATATCTGATAAATCCATATTGATTTTTTTATTGATTTTGATTTGTAATATATTTACTCTTGTTTTCTGTTTGTTTTGGCAGAATAACTTTAGGATTATATTGTTATGCTGCTTTAAAAATGTCGTTGAATATTTGTATCAGAATTTGTAAACAAAATGTCCAAATTATTTTTTTAGCCAGTTTAAAATAAAGTGAATATCTAACTTGACCCACTGCATGGGTGCTCAAATGATGGTATTCTAAGTAAGTAAGTAAAGATTTTACTGGCATCAATTTAATTGAAAAGAATAGAGTCCAAATAAAGGATAGCATGATGATAGCTTAGTGTTACAGTAACACATTGATCTCATTTTCTCAGGTTT
This sequence comes from Odocoileus virginianus, assembly GCF_023699985.2. Taxonomy (NCBI): domain Eukaryota; kingdom Metazoa; phylum Chordata; class Mammalia; order Artiodactyla; family Cervidae; genus Odocoileus; species Odocoileus virginianus. The sequence goes on along the minus strand of NC_069686.1, from coordinate 37,535,615 downwards.
TGTTATACACCATGAATCAGTCTTTGGAAGAACACAGTATCACCTAGTTTTAAATGTGGTCTCAGTGGCCAGACTGGGCATGCGCTCAGTCGCTTCAGTCGTGTCCGACTCTTTGTGACCCTGTGGACTGTAACCCACCAGGCTTTTCTGTTGGTGGGATTTTCCCAGCATGAATACTGGAGTGGGTTGCCATGCCTTCCTTCAGGAGATCTTTCCGACCCAGGGATCGAATCTAGGTATCATATGTCTCCTGCCTTTGCAGGCAGGTTCTTTACCAGACTGCCAGGGTTTAAATCAACTCCTCTATGTATTTGCTGGACTTGTTATCTCACAGTGGGATGGTAACAGTGCCTATTTCATAGGGTTATGAGGAGAACCAGCCGATACATACTAAGGACTTCAACAGTAAGCAGCCAATAATGTTCGTTATGTGAAGGAGATTTTGAGCTATAAAGACACATTTTGGTTCATTGGGGAGGCCAATTTACCTCCGTATCTTTTTTCTCCTCTAATCTGAAAGTCTAGCCTGTACAGGTTTGTATGGGCAGCATGACCCAGTACGGCTGTACTCTCATCCCTGGCGTTTGCTGTTATCAAAGAAATGCTTCTGAGCTTCTGCACCTGACTTATTTATTGTCGCTTCTGGCAGCCATCCCCTGGCCTCCTGGCAAAAATAGCTGGATTTCATTAAAATTCAATCTCTCTTGATACCATCTCTGCTGGATATTAGAAGGGACTGCTAGCAGTGGAGCTTTAGCAACCTAATTAAGAATGGATTTGGGTTGAAATTTTCTAAGTGCTCTAAAATTACAGTCTATAAAGTTTCTCTCCCTGTCTACCTACATCCTTGTGCCCTGGGCTCCCTGTTTCTCCCCAGCTCATCCTGCCAGCAGAAGCTGGGCCGAGTCTCTGTGACTTTCCCCATTTAGACACTGAGATGACTCTGGCTTCGTATTTCAGGTGCAAATCGTCTTTCATCATCTGGAGTCCCCGCTCCCAGGTCCCCTGGATGAGTGAAGCCTCGGTCTGCCATGGAAGCCGGCCCCGCCCTGGCCTGGCTGCTGCTCCTCAGTCTGCTGGCTGACTGTCTGAAAGCCGCCCAGTCCCGGGACTTCACCGTGAAAGACATTATCTACCTCCACCCTTCAAGTAAGACTCCCTTCTCTTCGCTGCAGAAATGTCACCTGATTTCAAATAAGATTTGAAAGCTGAAAACTGGCCAGGAGTAGGCAGCCTTCCATGTGGGGGAAACCTGGTGACTAAATTGTTGGGCGTGGACGTGCTGGGCTTCCCAGGTCGTGCTCGTGGTAAAGAACCCACTGGCTAATGCAAGAGATGCAGGAGATGCAAGAGATGCAGGTTTTGATCCTTGGGTCAGGAAGATCCCCTGGAGGAGGAAATGGCAACCCACTCCAGAATTCTTGCTGGGAAAATCCCATGAACAGAGGAGCCTGGTGGGCTACAGTCCATGGAATTGCAAAAGAGTCAGACATGAGTTAGCTATTGAGTATGCACACATGTGCCTGCTACCAAAATATGCTGTGCGTGTTTACCTACCCCTTTTACAGGGTGTTTGTTTTTAAGTCAAATGTTAGTCTTGTTTGCTCCGCTCCCTGCCCCATGGCTCTGATTCTGAACCCTCTCCTCTCTGACTGTGCCAGGTCTCAGTCAGTTATCAAAGTAAAGGACCGAGTCCCAGAGGAAGGTGTTGGTAAAAGATCAGGCCTTTATAAGCAAGATAATAGCTGGCCTTCCTGTCTGTGCATCTAATTCTCAGTTTCAGCATAATTGCCTCTCACCACTTCCTATTGCCTATCACTTTCAGTTTCCTGTGTTTAAGAGTTATCTTCAGAGTGCAGAATAATGTGTGTCCCAGGTCCCTTCCCCAGAGTGTCTGACTGTATGTATCTGGGGCGGTCTCCATGGATTTTTGCTTTCAGTAAGAATTCGGGTGATTCTGCTGCTGCCTATATTCTAAGAATCGCACCTTGGGAAACACGGCAGCTTAGCTTCCTCCATTGGTCACCATCTCTGTATTTATCTCATCTTTTATATTTGCTTGACCCTCTGCTGGATTGCCAGTGTGGTGGCAAGTGTGTGTTAGTTGCTCAGTCTTGTCTGACTCTTTGTGACCCCATGGACGGTAGCCAGCCAGGCTCCTGTGTCCATGGAATTCTCCAGGCAAGAGTACTGGTGGTGGTGAGAGGCGGGTATTTAGTCTGTGGGCTGACCTTTTAGCATTTGCCTCAAGGTGTGTCACTCTTTTCAAATGTTCTGTTTGACAAACTTTTTTGAGCATGTACTGTGTATGGGGCATCATGATGTGATAGGCATGAGAGATGTAAAGGCAAACCAACCATAGTCCTTGCTTTTGAAGAACCTTCAGTCTGCAAGGTAGAGGCAGTCACTTGGACTCCTTTGATGCCACATATTAAAATATTTAATGTCTTCATGTTCTGGTTAAATGAGAGATGGTTCAAGGAATGCAGAGGGGCTTGGACTCCACCTGACCTTGGTGAGCACCTCAGTCAGCTACTTCATAGCCTTCTGACTTGAAATAAATTCTCTAACTTTGTGAAGAGTAAATAGAAGAACACACACAAAGCACTTAGCACTGTGAGCCATGTGTGTGTGCTCAGTCGCTTCAGTCGTGTCCGACTCTGTGCAGCCCTGTGGACGGTAGCCCACCAGGCTCCTGCCTTCATGGGATTCTCCAGCCAAGAATACCGGAGTGGGTTGCTATTTCTCCTCCAGTGGACCTTCCTGACCTGGGGATTGAACCCATGTCTCTTGCGTCTCCTGCATTAGCAGGCAGGTTCTTTACCACTAGTGCCACTGGGAAGCCCGTGAGTCATAGTAAATGCTCAGTAAATATTAGGAGAATCTTTTAAAGTTTGATCTCTACATTTCTAGCATGGTTAGAATGATGTATACCCTTTAGTATTGTATTGTGGACTAGAAATAATATTTGTAAAGTACTAGGCACATACATACCATGAAATCAGATGCTTATTATTTATGCTATTGTAATTGACTCAGATAGTAAGCTGAGAATGATAAATATACAGCACTGATTTTTTTAACTCCAAATATATTTTTGATTGGCAGCTAGTAGTTTCTTTAGATTCATTGTTCTCACCAGTATAGGCTGGTGTCTACTGGTTAATTGTGTGGAAAGCTTATCTGGCTGCTTGTTTTTGCAAGGCAGTTTATTTTAGTAACGTTCATGAAAAGAGAGTGCTTTGCTAGTTTTTCTGTTTTCTAGGGTTGCATGTGTTATTTTCTCCGAGGGCTTCCCTAGTAGCTCAGATGGTAAAGAATTTGCCTGCAGTGCAGGAGACCCTGGTTCAATCCCTGGCTCAGGAAGATTTCCTGGAGAAGGGAATGACTACCTATTCCAGTATTCTTGCCTGGACAATTCCATGGACAGAGGAGCTTGACAGGCTATAGTCCATGGGGTCACAGCCATGCTTTTTTTAATTGAAGTTGGTGAAAAAAAAAGCCTAGGTTCCGGCCTCTTGTGTTTGATTGCCAGGACTTAAAGCTTCTGTGGGATTCTTCGTTCGTTTCAGTGACAGATTCAGAAGTCACTGGGCCTCATAACAGACCCATGCCTGGCCTCCTCTGAGGCTGTGATTGTACACAGAGTGGGGAGGAAAATTAAGAGGGGTTGATTTAAGTGCTCAAGAAGCAGACAAACACACATGCTGCTTCTGCCTCAGTGGTGTGTTGTGTCAGTGCTGCTGCTGGGTGGGCCTCTGTTTGTTTGTTTATTTTTGGCTGGGTTGGGTCTTGTTGCTGTGTGCACGTTTTCTCAAGTTGTGATGAAGGGGGGCTACTCTTCGTTGTAACTTGGGCTCCTTTTTCCAGTGGCTTCTCATATAGCAAAGCATGGGCTCTAGGAATGTGGGCTCAGTTGTTGTGGCCCTTGGGCTCAGTCGCTTCACAGCATGTGGGATCTTCCCAGACCAAGGATCAAACCCATGTCCCCTGCACTGGGAGGCAGATTCTTAACCACTGGGCTACCAAGGAAGTCACAAATGGGACCATATTTGGAAAGTCCGTTTCGGAATGGGATCTTTGAAGGATGATCTTTGAATAACACAGGAGGGGCAACCATCTGTGCTGTTTAGAAATTGATGGAAAATTTCCATTCATATGACCTAGGTTACTTGATGCTTTTAAACTGTGGTGTTGGACAAGACTCTTGAGAGTCCCTTGGGCTGCAAGGAGAACCAACCAGTTCATCCTAAAGGAATCAGTCCTGAATATACATTGGAAGGACTGCTGCTGAAGCTGAAACTCCAATACTTTGGCTAACTGATGCAAAGAACTGACTGATTTGAAAAGACCCTGATGCAGGGAAAGATTGAAGATGGGAGGAGAAGGGGATGACAGAGGATGAGATAGTTGGAAGGCATCACCAACTTCAATGGACATGAGTTTGAGTAGACTCTGAAAGTTGATGATGGAGGCCTGGCGTGCTGCATCCTGTGGGGTTGCAAAGAGTCGGACATGACTGAGCGACTGAACTGAACGGAACTGATCTATGCTAATTGAATAGAGCCATGGCCTCATTAAAAAGAGCTCACTATACAAAAGGAAATGCAAAAAGGCAAAATGGTTGTCTGAAGAGGCCTTACAAATAGCTGAGAAAAAAAGCGAAGCTAAGGGCAAAGGAGAAAAGGAAAGATATACCCATTTGAATGCAGAGTGCCAAAGAATAGCAAGGAGGGATGAGAAAGGCTTCCTCAGTGATCATTGCAAAGAAATAGAAGAAAATAATAGAATGGGAAAGATTAGAGATCTCTTCAAGAAAATTAAGAGATACCAAGGGAACATTTCATGCAAAGATGGGCACGATAAAGGACAGGAATGGCATGGACCTAACAGAAGCAGAAAATATTAAGAAGAGGTGGAAAAAATACACAGAAGAACTATACAAAAAAGATCTTCATGACCCAGATAACCATGATGGTGTGATCACTCACCTAGAGCCAGACATCCTGAAATGCGAAGTCAAGTGGGCCTCAGGAAGCATCACTATGAACAAAGCCAGTGGAGGTGATGGAATCCCAGTTGAGCTATTTCAAATCTGAAAGATGATGTTGTGAAAGTGCTGCACTCAATATGCCAGCATATCTGGAAAACTCAGCAATGACCACAGGACTGGAAAAGGTCAGTTTTCATTCCAGTCCCAGAGATGGGGCAATGCCAAAGAATGTTCAAAGTACTGCACAGTTTCACTCATCTCACATGCTAGCAAAGTAATGCTCAAAATTCTCCAAGCCAGGTTTCAACAGTACATGAACCATGAACAGTGAAATTCCAGATGTTCAAGCTGGGTTTATAAAAGGCAGAGGAACCAGAGATCAAATTGCCAACATCTGCTGTATCACCAAAAATGCAAGAGTTCCAGAAAAACATCTACTTTTGCTTCATTGACTATGCCAAAGCCTTTGACTGTGTGGATCACAACAAACTGTGGAAAATTCTTCAAGAGATGGGAATACCAGATCACTTGTCCTGCCTCCTGAGAAATCTGTATGCAGGTCAAGAAGCAACAGTTAGAAATGGACGTGGAGCAATGGACTGATTCCAAATTGGGAAAGGGGTATGTCAAGGCTGCATATTGTCACCCTCCTTATTTAACTTATATGCAGAGTACATCCTGCAAAATGCCAGGCTGGATGAAGCACAAGCTGGAATCAAGATTTCCGGGAGAAATATCAGTAACCTCAGATACGCAGATGACACCGCCCTTATGGAAGAAAGTAAAGAAGAACTAAAGAGCCTCTTGATGAAAGTGAAAGAGGAGAGTGAAAAAGCTGGCTTAAAACTCAACTTTCAGAAACCTAAGATTGTGGCATCTGGTCCCATCACTTCATGGGAAATAGATGGGGAAACAATGAAAACAGTGAGAGATTTTACTTTTGGGGGTTCCAAAATCACTGCAGATAGTGACTGCAACCATGAAATTAAAAGATGCTTTCTCCTTGGAAGAAAAGTTATGACCAACCTAGACAGTGTATTAAAAAGCAGAGACATTACTTTACCAGCAAAGGTCTACCTAGTCAAAGCTATGGTTTTTCAAGTAGTCATGAATGGATGTGAGAGTTGGAATATAAGGAAAGCTGAGCACGGAAGACCTGATGCTTTTGAACTGTGTTGTTGGAGAAGACTCTTGAGAGTCCCTTGGACTACGGGGAGATCCAACCTGTCAATCCTAAAGGAAATCAGTCCTGAATATCCATTGGAAGGACTGATGCTAAAGCTCCAATTCTTTGGCCACCTGATGAAAAGAACTGACTCATTGGGAAAGACCCTGCTGCTTAAAAGATTGAAGGCGGGAAGAGAAGGGGATGACAGAGAATGAGATAGTTGGATGGCATCACCGACACGATGGACATGAGTTTGAGTGGGCTCCAGGAGTTGGTGATGGACAGGGAAGTCTGGCATGCTAAAGTCCATGGTGTCACAAAGAGTCAGACACGACTGAGTGACTGAACTGACTGATAAAGAAGTGATGGAGTTTTCTGATGTGATTTTGGAATATGGAGAAGGGCAGAGGCAGTTGTTCGTCAGCTACATTGTATGTTGATTCACCCGCAGGTCTGGGCTGAGTTCTCTTTCGGAGTCTCCATAACTGGTCACAAGAAATGTAAGTTTGTGCTGTATTCAAGTTCCTGTCCACGTTTCCCAGCTGGCCAGAACTTGGTTTATTCTTCACACTTTAAAGCAGAGTTAACTTCACATTTCTCTGCACTATTTCAGAAGTTTTCGGTGTGTGTTTGCTTGTTTTTACGTTTGGAATTTTTAAATGGTCATGGTTGTCTGCCCTTGAGCAGCACCTAGTAGACTGAGTTTAGCTAAAGCTATCTCTCCACAAATAAGCAGGTTTCTGTAGAACATAGGTAATAAAAAATAGATGAGGGAAGTGTGGGATTATTTTGATTTTGAATTATTAATATAATCACCTCACTTTGTAGATGGAGGCACAGATAGCTTTCTTGGGGTCAGTGAGTGAGCCCGATTCCATTAATATTAGATACTGCTCAGAACCTGCCCAAGGAGAAATGCAGTGATGCTCGAGATGTGAGAAGACACACGTTTTCTACACCAGACAAACACGAACTCATTTCTCTGAGACCCCAAACAGCCCTCAGAGATAACAAGGTGTGGGACTGGAACCTGGGTTGGCAAAGTTCAGCCTCCCATGACTAATCTGCTTTGCTCTCTGGTTCCTAATCTTTGAAGTTTCTAAGCCTTTAAAAGAAATAAACTTAATGGCTTTCAAATTTAAGGCACTGTCCTCAATAACATTCTTTTTTATCATTTATATGTTTTTTCTTTTTCATGTGAAAAATGATGGATTTCTTCCTAGTCCATGATTAAAGTACCACAAGCCTAATAAAAACCTTTAAAGCAGGTGTTCATTTTAAGAGACATGGAGCTACTTATTTGGTTGTTAGACCTCATGCATGATAGCAGAATTTAACATCCTAAGTGACTTCAGCCTGTTCTTGGCCTCTTTTCTGTCCTTGTAATAGAAACCTTTTCAGAGAAATCCAGTTTTCCTCTGGTTGCATATTCTGTGGCTTTTCTTAATCGCGTGGACCAAAGAGATCTATCTCTGCAGGCGGCTTGTTACACCCAGATAGTGAGCCAGTGAAAATTTTCCATAGTTCTACTTTACAAGAGGGCTTACCTAGTGGTTCAGACATTAAGAATCTGACTCCAATGCCGGAGACTGGGGTTCAATCCCTGGGTTGGGAAGATCCCCTGGAGAAGGGAATAGCTACCCCCTCCAGTATTCTTGCCTAGGAAATTGTAGGGAGTGTGAAGACTGTCTAGAAAGGTCCCAGGAAATGCATTTCTATCAGGAATATATTCATGGTATTAAAATTATACTGACAACATGTTGTTGCCTAATGGACAGAGAAGGTCAGTTTATTTGATTTCTAGAAATTTTGTGTTTGCGTCCAGTTTCCAAAAACAATGGAAATTAATTTAGCAAGAATGAAAAATAAAAGTTTGGATACGTTATGCATCAGTATACGTTTTAAAACAAGACTCTTCTCACCATGGTTTTGGTAACTTAAGGCCTTTTTCCAGGCGAAATTTCCAAGAGATGGAAACAGAGACGAAATCTTTCCTGATGCCTTACAAATGAATTATGGTCTGTTGAACTATGGCTGACCAGGAGAGTTAATGGACAGATTATATTACAGGGAGTAACTGGGCACTTTGGCTTTTCTTTTTTTCTTTACAATCACCTTCTCTTGAGGGACCAAGGACTTATGCCCTGAAATACAGAGTACTAAGCTTATTAACTCTGTGATCAAGAGCCAAATTAGATTCATTCGCAGCTGGGGCCACAACAATTTGAAACCCTACTTGCTTTGTAATGCTTTGAAGTAACAAAGAAGAAAATAGCACATCTCTTAGGAACCTCTTTCCGTCCTTTAAAAAAAAAGAAAAGAAAACAAAACTTTTTTATCAGATGCAGTATCAGTTAGCAAGTTAGTGGAGATATAATTGTTCATCTGTAGACCTTGCTTTTTAGCTAAATATTTCCAGGATGGGGAATTTAACCATTACATAGTATTGTGTTGTAATTATTGACTGAAAGCTGAGTCTGTTTTCAGAGATTTGTCACCGAAAAGGATTTGATTATTCACTGATCACTACTACCTGCCAAGATATAAATACAAGTTCCTAAAAGTAAATGTTAGCCTGTCATTGTTGAGAATGCACACAGACATGAAGTTGTGGATTCAAAAATAAAGCTCACTAAAAATGAGATCATTTGGTTAATTGTCAATGGTCCATGCTGATAAACACATTCAGAGATAAATGATTTTAAACAGAGCATCTGTTGCTATCCTAGTATTTTAGCTTATATTCCTGTTTAAAGTTTTATGTACTTTGAGTTAATTTCAGAGTCTAGGCTTACTTGTATAAGAAATGGCAGTATTTAATATTGTCACTAGTCTTGCAAAAGATAATTTTGAAGACTCTATTAATCCAAATTTGGGAACACTACAACTTACTAGTGCTAGGTTCTCAATAAGTTTATTTTTGGAATGGCTGGATCATCAATCTTTGTTCAAAGTTCTTAATTTATCTCTTTGATGGGAAACTTTCCAAGAATAACTAATCCAGCATTCCAGCTAAAAATCTTACTGGCTGCTGTGACAGACAGATAAAATTGGATACTCTAGTGAATTAATCATGCAAGCTGAAGTATTATGGTTAACTTGCAGTCATAAACCTTGGTGAATATGATCATTTTTTGAGAAATGCTCTTCTTTGACAAATCATTTACATCTTTTTTTCAAAACTCCTGCTTTAATAATTCTACTTCAAATCTTACAAAGTTCTTTCTGTTACACTTTTTTATATATTGAATACCTCGAAGTAGGTAGCAAAACTATTTTTAATGTATCCAATCAGGATAATTTCCTAAAATACTTTGTATGGTTTTTAATGATGGTATCTATAAAAATAATCTAATTAAAATGTCCATAAGAATATTGAATGCCTTTTGGAATATGAGAATCTATTTATTCTAAATTCTTTAGGTGTGTACTTACCTAAACCAGAATCTTTTAACTTGAGTGTAACCCACCTATCTAGGCAGTAGGATTAAAGATAGAAAAATTTTCTGTGTAGTTTTACAAAACACTTGACTTCTGCTTTATTATAATTACATGATAGCGAGAGCATGTTTAACCAGAGTGAAATTTTCTCTCTGGGAATGCAGTGGTTGGATGTCTATGACTAGGCTGCCTTCCATTCCTCATTTTTTAAGACAACCCATGCTCTCAGAATCATTCTGCTTATGAACTTGAGTCACCAGTCACCAGTCACTAGGAAGAACATAGAACTCTCAAATGGGCCTGTTAAATGTTCCAGTTATCTGTCTTTTTTAGACAGTTTATGACTTTTGATCATGTTAGCTTATTGGATATTGTCAGAGTCAGCTCTGTGAAATATTGCAAGCAAGTACGAGGATGGGCAGCTCTTCTAGGCAAGGTGAAAATCAAAGTTATATCTGGCCCATAATTCTGGCCTTAAGCTGCTGCCTCCTCCTTCATTTATTTTTGATAATATACTTAATTGGTTCCATGTGGGCAAAGTAATTTGCCCTGAGATGATTATTTCCGCCAGTGGGATATGCAGGCTCAGCCATCTGCGAGGAAGAACAGTTGGCTGCTGCAGATGAAGTGTTTGCGTGTTTGCAGCTTTCAAAGAGGCCAGGTAGTTTTACAAATTAGAACAGACACACACACACACACACACAAGTTCTGTCTATGAAAGGCAAAACTCTAAGTAACAAAGCAAGCAAATGATTAAAACTAGGCAGCATCAGGGAAAATGAAAATACATCAGGGTAAAGGACAGAGACAGGCTGGCCTGACATTCCTTGTGGATCCTCTTCCTTAAGTGCCAAGGAGACCCTGGTGTGTGGTGCCCTCCAAGAGCCTGACTCTCATGGGTGCATCCCACCTGAACACAAGTGCAAGGTAAAGAATACAAGTACTGGAGGACAGCCCCTTCAGAAGGCAGGAAGAGGTAGCTAGCTCAGGGCTGCAGAATGGAGGGGATGGCTAGGAAGAGCTTCCTGGAATCATGAATCCCTGAGGCTGGAGCGAGGATCCACCGGGCATTCACCCCCCACCATGCCCTGAGCACGCTGCCCCTGACATTGGCTCTGGGCTCCCAGGCCTCATTAGGAGGGTCACCTCTGCACAGGCAGTATATATTTTAGCAACAAAGACTCTTCTCGTAGCTGACACTGACTATCCCCCGGGATGCTTAATTATGTCATGTCCAGCCCGATAAAAATTTTAGATTGAGCTAAAGAAATGCTGTTGATAAGAAATGATCAAACATCAATAAAGTTTTAATGATTGAGCCTAGTATTTATATTTGCCATGTTAATATGTCTACTTAAGTTGACATATAAAAGTCAGTGATAGGAAATCTAGAGTGCCCTTTGCTAATCGACATTTTTACTGAGATTATTATAGCTACATCAGTACTTATAAGAAATTATATGCAGAGATTTCATGTGTACTTTACTCCATTTACCCCAATGGTAACAATTTTAAAAAGCTGTAGAATATAGCACAACCAGGTTATTGATGCTAATACATTAATCCACCGGTTTTATTCAGACTTCCCCCATTTTACTCGTATTCATTTGTGTATTTTTGCATGAGTGTTTTTGTGTATTTAGTTCTACATAATTTTATCACATGTAGATTTGTGGATCCACCACCAAGTCTAGACACTAAACAATTTCGGTAGCACAAAGATTCCTTCTGTTGGCCTCATTCACACCATGTCTCTCCTACCCCTCTCATCCCCAGCCTCCTAGCCACCACTAATCTTTTCTCCACTTGTAAACTTTTCTCATGTAAAAAATGTTACATAAATGGAATGTTACATAAATGGAATCATACAGTATATAACTTTTGGGGATTGACTTCTTTCACTCAGGATAATTTCCTAGAAATTCACCCAGGTTGTTGACTATATTAATATTCATTATTATTGCTAGTGTTCCATGGTATGGATGTACTGCAGTTTGTTTAACCATCACCCATCGAAGCACATCTGGGTTGTTTCCAGTTTGACAATGTTTCAAATACAGTTGCTATGAACATTTGTGTACAGATTTTTGTGTGAATGTATGTTTTCATTTCTCAGAGATAGATACCCAGGAGTGCAGTTGCTGAGTCATATGATGCATGTTTAGTTTTTTGAGAAACTGTCAAGCTATTTTGATAACCCTTTAAAAAAATAATTAAAAAAAATTCCTATGTGCATTTCTATATAACACCTAAAACTACAGGCTCCACACTGCTATATTGCTGTTTTTTATGTTTTGTCCAGCATTTTACAAATTCTCAAATATAGGGCTAGTTGCCAGTTAACACTTTCAGACTCTGAAAATAATCTGTGATCTAATCATCCTTTATTGTTATTTTTAATAAAAGAAAATAAGAAATACAAATAAAATTAATAAAAAAAAATCTTACTTCACCATGTAGGCTTTTATGCTTAATCTAAAAAATTAATCTTCTGTCTTGATTTTTTTTGTAGCCACACCATATCCTGGTGGATTTAAGTGCTTCACCTGCGAAAAGGCAGCAGACAATTATGAGTGCAACCGATGGGCTCCAGACATCTACTGCCCTCGAGGTAAACTCTCAGTAGACACATTGGACTGTCCAGAGCTGTCCACAAGTGGAATGTCTTGTTGACTGTGATGCATGTATGAGAGAGGCATGCTTGCAGTCTCAACTTCTCTTGTTAAGGCTATTAGTAGATCTTTTATGCCACATCAGTAACATATCACCAGACACTGTCAGAGCTATAAACTGATCTGCAGGCTTAGCCCCTTTCTTATGAAGCATCGTTGGAGCTCCAAAAGAGGTAAGTGATACTTCTTACCCCCAGGCCCAACAAACGCTGGACAAGAAGAGAACAACCAGCCTGTAATCCACTCTTTGAAGCATTAGTCATTGCATAGGAACTTCCTTTAAGTAAAAATATGAATTGCTGTTCATATAAAGATCCCATTTATTACATATCTTGCCAGAGGCTTCTATCCTGAGACTGCATGAAAGCTAGAATTCTAAGTGTCATCATTGCACAAATAAAAACCCTGAGCTTTTTAAACTATTAAGTTCTCTTTGAAGGATGAGATGGATGCCCTATGGAGCATGAAATTTTGACTCAAAGGCCTGTTTCAAAATGAAGTAGATGCTTCATATTCAGGTCTCTTTTATCCTATTGAATCAAATAAGATGGTTATATTTTTACATGGAGTCACTGTTAACTGGCTCTTTTAGGTTTGAAGGAAAGTCAGTTCATTTGATGGGGAGATGATATGGATGGGGTATTTTATTGACAAATGTTTGAGCATATAGTAAGATGGACTTCACTGCTGATATAATGCACTTGTTAAAATGACTGAATATACCAACACCAAACCTGCTATTTTTTCAATGTAATGCAAGAGCTCTTATACTCACCCCAGTGGAAAGCACGCTGTTTCTCCTGGAGGATGGGCATCAGGAGAGCATGGAGATTGCAGTGAAGGGCAGGTGTTATCTCCCTAAGCCAGTGCTATTTATGTGATGCATGAGTCTCTACCCAGACCGCCCAGCAGAAATACCTGTGGGTCTTTTCAAAATCATTTGGACCTGTGTCCTGCCTGGACCAGTGGGTCTCAAACTTCATCATGACCATCATTCCCTGGAGCGCTTATTAAAATACAGATTTTGGCCCCCACCTCCCCCTCCCCCTTCTTCCTAGTTTCTGATTCAGTAGGTCTGAGATGGGGCCTGAGAGTTTGCATTTCTAAAGCAATCCACAGTGTTATAAAAGCTGTTGTTCTAGAGGTCAGGCATTCAGAACCACAGCTCTAGACCAACTGAGCCAACATCTCTGAGGTTAGGGCCATGCATCCGTGTGTTTAAATATCCCAGGTGGTTCTAATGAACAGTCAGGCACAAGAACTACTGGGAGCTCCTCTCCCCACTCATAGAGAGCAAAATGTAATATTGTCATTTCTAGATTCTTGTTTACTTTGATGTTAGCTGAATTTCAAAAGACCACAGGGAAGAAGAAAATATGAAAACACTGAAGATCAGCTTAATCACAACCTAGGGATCTAGTCAGTCAAGTAATCAAAGAGAGGTTCTGTCTGCACTGCCTTCTGCAGTCAGGCATTCATTCCAGAATCAGCAGTATTTTCTAATATTATACTACAGAGTGAATTTGGGTGGGCTGCTGATGGACCTGGTTAAAGCATGGCTTTTCAAACTTGGCGGTGTGTTGAAATCACTGGGGAAAACACTGATGCCTAGACCCATTCCCAGAGATTCATATTTAGATGGTGTGATTGCAGCCAGGCATATGAATTTTTGAAAGCTTTCTCAGTAGTTTGAATAGGCAGCAAAATTGGAGACTCGCTGTATACAGTGACTCTGGACAAAAACAGGATGATTTGCTTGTATAGCCAATAACCTTTGGGCTGGTTCCTGCTGGGACAAAGCTGGCAAATGAACTTTTGAAACCATTGGCACTGGTCAGAGATGCTGTATAGGATACTCTATAGTTCTTCTCTCAGGATCACCCTGGCAGAGACGATGCAAAGGAAAAGGAGGGCTTGTGAATACGTGCTCTCTTGGGCTGAGGGTTGTATTTCACAGAGGCCCTGTCTGAGTCAGGAAGTGTACAAGTTTATTCCTGACACAAAGGGAAGACAGGGAGCGCTAGCACTCCTCTTGAATTCCTCTCCAGACACAAGAAAGTTCCATCTTCATGCTTTCTCTCAAGGTCAAAATCTATCCTTCTAAAGTACAGATTCCTGGATATAGTGCAAGTCTTTACACAATTTCTCCTTCTCCCTTTTTTATCCTGAAATTTATAGGATTAAATGGAAAGTGATGCCCTGAGGTTCATGACACAACCACTTATGCCAAACCCTTTGGGGGATTATATGGTGAAAGATAGGAATCAGGTTTCTTCTTTCAAGGAGCCGGCAGTTGAGCCAAAGAGATACAATCTGAACATATCAAATGTCAAAAATAGCAGGACAAAGGCTAATGCCAAAGGCAGCATGGCATTAAATGCTGTGCGGGTTCAAGGGGAAGAATCACAGTTGGGGGGCTGAGGCGACCACTGACAGTGCTGTGGGCTGGGGAGATGGCAACAGCCCGACAGGTGAGCAGGAGGGGAGGAAGCGTGAAGGGGGCGTGTCTTCCAGGAAGTCACTCAGAGCAGAGGCGCGGGGTGCACACGTGTGGGCTCGGTGGGCCCTAGAAGACCTGAGCTGGGTGTAGCAGAATGTGCTGGGGAATGGTAGGAGCAGAACAGAGGAGCCGTGCTGTTTTGTGGGGTCTTGAACATCAGGTAAGGAGTGAGGACTGGAGCTGTAACCTAAGAAAAGATGATTCCTTCTTGCGCAGCCATGATTTCCATGAGCCATCAACGTTTCTTCTGGGTTTTCTCCAGATTTTTCTAAGAATGAAAATAATGCCATCATTACTAGTGCATGATAAGTCACTTCACTCGTGTCTCACTCTTTGCAACCCTATAGACTGTAGCCCGCCAGGCTCCTCTGTCCATGGGATTCTCCAGGCAAGAATACTGGAGTGGGTTGCCATGCCCTCCTCCAGGGTATCTTCCTGACCCAGGGATCGAACCCGAGTCTCTTACATCTCCTGCATTGGCAGGTGGGTCCTTTAACCACTAGAGCCACCAAAATGTAAAATGTGTCTACTGCAAACTACTCATTAAATCTACATTTTCCACCCATTTATTAGTGTGATTAAAGTAGCTATAGGACTACCAACAGGCATGCTAAGGACAGCTCAGTAGTTTCTTCTGAGACGTTCCTTGTTTTCTGCTAGCTTATTTTGTGACCTAATTAACTAGGTTTCAATGAACACCTGATATGAAAATAATTGGTTGAAAGTGAAAAAAACCCAGTTTGTGAAAATATTAAATTTTATCCCTATGGAATAAACTTGCATCCCAAATTGCTTAGGAGATTGATTGGATTTCAAGTTCTTCTCTTCTGACTTTTGAAATGTGTGTTATAAAAGTGTTTTCTCCTCCACTGCATTGTTAACTGCCTTTGGCACTTATAGATTCATGGGACCATGTTCCTTCCCAAGACATGAGAATGTAGGACAGCCTCCATCATGGACTGCTGTTGTTCACCCCTCAGCTTGCTTTAGTCTCTGCGCACTTCCTTTGCAATAACCTTAATATCATCAACTGCTCATTATGTAAATCTATGTAAATTTCTTATCTCTATGAACCAGAATGGGAAAGGATCTGGAAATCCTATTATATGAGGGACCAATTGAAGAAACTGGTGAAGGTGAACAAGAGTTGAGCATTCTCTGCTCAGATGCACCTGTGTTTTCCTGTGACTCTTCTCTGTGCTGAGAGATTAAAATCTCCTTGAGACAGGGACTGTCTTAAGTGTTTATTAAGAGTTTGTAGAATTAAATATCAAGTCAAAAACATTGCAGTTTTTTAAAAGGCTTATTCTGTGGAAGATCCCTAAGCCGCTCAGGATTTTATGTTCCTTCTTAATTATAAAGTACAGATGCCTCCCTTAAGGGCAAAATCTTCCTTGGAAATTTCTGCTGATATAAAGTCTGGCCAGAATTTTGCCATAGAGGGACATATCCTTTTCATTCCACCTTCTCTGCTGCTTGCTGTCTTTCTGGGAAAGTAAAGAAAAATCTGAACATGTCCTTTGACAGCTCTTTCTGTATCTGTTATCTGGTATAAACAGGGAATACAAATGTGATTCCCCAGCTCAACTGAACGCAAGCCCCACAGTTACAGATTTTCAGGACAGACTTCGTTATGGTCAACTTTTTTCAGGTTGAGCCCAGGCTAGACAGACAGTCTTTTTGTTTACTTTACTTAAGGGTGGATTGTTTTGTTTTTCTGTTTTTTTTTCTCTTTCGGGCAGTCTTGTTCATAGGACAGAGCCCTTCAGGGTTCCTGCCCTTATACAGGAATCTGTACCTCCACACCCCATGAGGACCCCAGGCCGTGCATCTCCTTATCTTTTATCTATTAGCCCTCCCGTCTCCCACCAGGGTAGAGAATTCAGTGCTTTCTTCAGTGTTGGCCCCTGGAGTTTCCCTAGCTTCCTGGAGAGTTCATTTGTACATTTACAAAAGGTATTGGGTATCTGTTATTCAACACTTCTGGCTGCTATGTAATGAGGTAGTGTTCAGGTGATCTATCTTGTCATATTGCTAAATGAAAGTCTTAGATTTTATCCTTTAAAATTTTTTTTAAAACCTTTTTTATTGGAGTATAATTACTATGCAATGCTGTGTTAGTGTCTTCTATACAATGAAGTATATTGGCTATATGTATGCAGATAGGTTCCCTCTTGAGCCTCCCTCCCATTTCCCCATCCCACCCCTCTAGGTCATTGCGAAGCATCAAGCTGAGCTCCCTGTGCTATGAAACAGCTTCCCACTAGCTATCTATTTTACACATGATAGTGTATTTATGTCAGACCTAAACTCCCAATTCATCTCACCCTCCCCTTGCCCCTTTGTGTCCACATATCTGTTCTCTATGTCTGTATTTCGATTCTTGCTTTAAAAGCAAACTTTTAAAAATTAAAGTTTACCATACATTCTGGAAAGTGCATAGATCATAAGTGCACAGTTTGTTGAATTTTCACAGCATGAACATGCAATGTATCTGCTGTTCTTGTTAAGTCACAGAAGTCATAGTGGCCCAGAAGGCCACCTAGGTCCCCCAGTCATTACTGTCCACCTCCCACAGGTAATACGGTTGTGATTGTTGTGCAGTTTTATATAAATGGAACCATACAGAATGTCCTCCTTTCTTTCCCACCTTCTATATGTGAAATTCGTCTATTTTTGTGAGCAGCAGTCATTCTTTCTCACAGAAGCACAGGAGATCATTATATGAATATACTAAAATCCATCCATTCCACTGTTGATAGGCATCTGGATTGCTTCCGTGCACAGCATTTTGGCATGTGTCTTTTGGTGCGCCTGTAGATGCATTTCCACCAGGTCTATCCCAGGAGAAGGAGTTGCTGGGCATGCGGTAATCATGCTTTGGCTTTACTGGATTTTACCCTATAGTTTCCAGAGTCACTGGACCAATTTCAGGCTCTCCAGCAATGTGTGAGAGTGCCGATTGCTGCACACTCTTGCCAACACTTAGTATGGACAGAAACAATAGAAGCTCGAAGTGGATGGAATGACGTTTCCTAGAGCACTGGAGTACATAACTGCCAACCTGTAATTCTACACCAAGACTGTCAGTCACCTCCTCTGCACTCCCTTGTCTCCTGGCTGCCCTGCTCCTTCTGCATTCCTGTTTGTGCCTCCCAATTAAGACAAAGGCTCTGCTTAGCTTCTCCATCTCCCAGCAGGGCTTTCTGCCTGGCTTCTCAGCCTCTTCACCTGTGTATTAGCAAGTGCCTCAAGGGCAGAATAGGTATAGAGTGTCAGGGTAAGCTTAATGCATTGTTGATTTGGCTGGTATCTTACTCATCAAATTCTCTCTGCCTTGGTAGCTCACCTATGCTTTCACAAGATTTTGGTTGTTGTTTTAATATTATCCACCTATTTTAGTTTTATGCTACCATTTCTTGGTTCATCTCAGGTGTCATTGGAATTCTCAAAATCACTCTTCAGTTAGAATTCTCCAGCAAGTTTTTAACCAAAAGTTCTGCTATCAGCCTAAGCAAGTTTTTTCTTTCTTTTCTTTTTTCTTTTTTTTTTTTTTTGTACCCTTAGAGCATCTGAGGTCAAACTGAAAATCAGATTGATTATATTCTTTGCAGCCAAAGATGGAGAAGCTCTATATGGTCAGCAAAAACAAGGCTGGGAGCTGATTATGGCTCAGATCATGAACTCCTTATTGCCAAATTCAGACATAATTGAAGAAAGTAGGGAAAACCACTAGACCATTCAGGTATGATCTATATCAAATCCCGTATGATTATACAACAGGAAGTGACAAATAGATTCAAGGGATTAGATCTGATAGACAGGATCACTAAAGCACTCTGGACGGAGGCTTATGACAATGTGCAGGAGGCAGTGATCAAGACCATCCCCAAGAAGAAGAAATGCAAAAAGGCAAAATGCTTGTCTGAAGAGGGCTTTCAAACAGCTATGAAAAGAAGAGTATTGAAAGACAAGGGAGAAGAGGAAAGATATACACATCTGAATGCAGAGTTCCAAAGAATAGCAAGGAGAGATAAGAAAGCCTTCCTCAATGATCAGTGCAAAGAAATAGAGGAAAACAATAAAATGGGAAAGACTAGAGATCTCTTCAAGAAAATCAGAGATACCAAGGGAACATTTCATGCAAAGATGGGCACAATAAAGGACAGAAATAGTATGGACCTAACAGAAGCAGAAGATATTAAGAAAAGGTGGCAAAAATACACAGAAGAACTATACAAAAAAGATCTTCATGACCCAGATAGCCACAATGGTGTGATCACTCACCTAGAGCCAGACATCCTGGAATGTGAAGTCAAGTGGGCCTCAGGAAGCATCACTATGAACAAAGCTAGTGGAGGTGATGAAATTCCAGTTGAGCTATTTCAAATCTGAAAGATGATGTTGTGAAAGTGCTTCACTCAGTATGCCAGCAAATTTGAAAAATTCAGCAGTGGCCACAAAACTGGAAAAGGTCAGTTTTCATTCCAATCCCAAAGAAAGTCAATGCCAAAGAATGCTCAAACTACCACACAGTTGCACTCATCTCACATGCTAGCAAAGTAATGCTTAAAATTCTCCAAGCCAGGTTTCAACAGTACATGAACCATGAACAGTGAAATTCCAGATGTTCAAGCTGGGTTTATAAAAGGCAGAGGAACCAGAGATCAAATTGCCAACATCTGCTGTATCACCAAAAAAGCAAGAGTTCCAGAAAAACATCTACTTTTGCTTCATTGACTATACCAAAGCATTTGGCTGTGTGGATCACAACAAACTATGGAAAATTCTTCAAGAGATGGGAATACCAGGTCACTTGACCTGCCTCCTGAGAAATCTGTATGCAGGTCAAGAAGCAACAGTTATTATTGGACATGGAACAATGGACTGATCCCAAATTGGGAAAGGAGTACATCAAGGCTGTATACTGTCACCCTCCTTGTTTAACTTATATGCAGAGTACATCATGAGAAACACTGGGCTGGATGAAGCACAAGCTGGAATCAAGATTGCCGGGAGAAATATCAATAGCCTCAGATATGCAGATGACACCACCCTTCTGTCAGAAAGCAAAGAAGAACTAAAGAGCCTCTTGATGAAAGTGAAAGAGGAGAGTGAAAAAGTTGGCTTAAAACTCAACATTTAGAAAGCTAAGATTGTGGCCTCCGGTCCCATCACTTCATGGCAAATAGATGGGGGAACAATCAAAACAGTGAGAGACTTTATTTTTGGGGGCTCCAAAATCTCTGTAGATGGTGACTACAACCATGAAATTAAAAGATGCTTGCTCCTTGGAAGAAAAGCTATGACCAACCTAGACAGCATATTAAAAAGCAGAGACATTACTTTACCAACAAAAGTCTGTCTAGTCAAGGCTATGGTTTTTCCAGTAATCATATATGGATGTGAGATTTGGACTATAAAGAAAGCTGAGCACCGAAGAGTTGATGCTTTTGAACTGTGGTATTGGAGAAAACTCTTGAGAGTCCCTTGGACTGCAAGGCGATCAAACCAGTTAATTCTAAAGGAAATAGCCCTGAAGATTCATTGGAAGGACTGATGCTGAAGCTGAAACTCCAACACTTTGGCCACCTGATGCAAAGAATTGATTCATTAGAAAAGACCCTGATGCTTGGAAAGATTGAAGACAGAAGGGGAAGGGGACAACAGAAGGTGAGATGGCTGGATGGTATCATGAACTCTATGGATGTGGATTTGAGTAAGCTCTGGGAGTTGGTGGTGGGCAGGGAAGCCTGGTGTGCTGTGGTCCTTGGGGTCACAAAGAGTCGGACATGACTGAGCTACTGAACTGAACTGAGAGCATCTGACCTACTCCAACTCAGTGTTTTTGTCGAAATATTTTCTGTTAGCAGAATTGTCTCAGATAGAAAGCATCTATTTGATGCTTTTACGTTTCGCTTTGATTTTAACTGCTGTCCACCCTAAAGTTCTATTTATCCTCACTAGCTTTGCATCCTTTTCAGTCACCTTCTTAGACTTTGTCTGGAGATAAACACATTGCTTTCTGAGTTTCAGGGATTTGCTTTAAAGCAGAGATTCCTGAAGTGTGTCACCTTTCCTTAAGAAGTGTGGATGGTGTTTTTAAAAAAGAGAGAAGTAACTAGTAGTTTCTTCAGGAGATGCTGACTGCAGGGTAAAGGAGAGCAGTTATTACTCAATCTGGTTGATAAGTATTTATTTACTTTTCCTTTCTGCCTTGAGACATTTCTTACTTGGGAAAAGAAAACAGTATTTTTTACAGGCCTGTGGATAGCAGTTGATAGCACTAGGAAAGCCACGAGGTTAATCAGATGCCTGGACACCAGAGGAGAGCATGTGAACATTCCTAATTAGGATACACCTTAAATAATTCAGCTTATCTGCAACTCATTTGTAGTTCATCTTTCTTGTAAGTCTATTTTCCTTCATCGTGGATTCTTTTTTTCTTTCACTTTCATTTAACTGAACTTAAAATTGAGATATCCATACAGAATAGTGAACAGCATGATGAATTTTTACACATGGCACCCAGATTAAGAAATAGACCATATTCCACACCCCAGTATGTTCTAGCATGTCTGTTTTCAGTCACTGTCCCTACCACCAAGGGCCCTGTTATGGGCTGAATTGTGCCATCCACCAAATGTAACTGTGTTTGAAGATGTCATTGGGGTAGGTTCTAACCCAATATGACTGGTGTCTTATAAGAAGAGATTAGGGCACAAAAATGCAAAGGGAAGACCATGTAAAGATATAGAGAGAAGGTGATCATCTATAAGAAAGGTAAAGAGGCCTCAGAAGAAATTAACCTTGTGGACATCTTGATGTTGGACTTCTAGCCTTTAGATCTGTGAGAAAATAAATCTCTGTGGTTTAAGATCCCCAGTCTGTGCTACTTTACTACGGCAGCCCTAGAAAACTAAGGCAATTATCCTCCTGATTTCCAATAGCAAAAATTAGTTTTGTTTCTTATCAGGTCTTTTAATAGAAGTGGAATCATACAGTATATACCATCTTGTATCTGAGTTCTTTCACTCAATATTATGGGAGATTCATTCATTTTGTTAGGTTTACTTCTAGGCAGTTCATTCTCATTGCTATGTGAGTATATGCCATAGTTTATTTATTCATTCTACCATTGGGAATTTTTGTAGTTTCCAGTTGTTTTGTATAAATAATTTTTCTATGAACGTGCTAGTACTTATCTTTTTTGTTGGATGTATATCTAAGGGTGGAATTACTGATTCCTAAGATATGCTTAAGTTGAGATTTAGTAAATCCTGGCAAGCAATTTCCCAAAGCAGTTATACTATGTGAAGGTTGTGCTTCTGATTGAAATATAGTATTATTTCACTTTCAAATTTGAAGAGATCACTCAAATTAGAGAAATGGAAGAGATGTTATAGATGTCATAGAACTAAATTAAACAGTTGATTTGGTGCAACCTTGAGTTGAAGAGACCAGATATATATATATTCTTTCCACCAATCCATCTATATTCTTAATACATTAAGCACTTGTTATATTATGCAAGGTCCTTTGCTCTATATTGGAGTGGGGGTGGGGAATGCCGACATGCTCAAGAATGAACCTTAGTCTCAAGAATATTATAATCTCAAATAGTTTATCTTAACTGAGAGTGGTTTTGCCCCTCAGAGGACATTTACTAATGTATGGAAACATTTTTGGTCATCACAGTTGGGGGTGCTACTGTTAAGAAGAGGCAACAGATGCTGATAAATATACTACATTGTACAAGTCTGTCTCCCAACCCAGAACTAGCTAACTCAGAATGTCGGAAATGCTGAGGGTTTTTGGAAAGACAGAGCAGATGTACTTTTCTATTCCTCCTGCTAAGTACAACTAAATTCCTGAACATTATATATATTGGTGTAAAGAAAGACTCTGAGAGAGAAAAGGGCAGACTAGCTGAGGTCCTCAGGACCCAAGGAGGTGAGTTCTCTGGGTTTTGTTTTTGTCCTATACATTCCAGACTTGGAGATGACAAAGCTGAAACCTGGAAATACCACAGGCACCGAAATAATCGACTCCAACACAAGCTATCTCTCTGTAGCCAAAGGACCAAGAAGGAGGCAGCCTAGAAAGACAGAAATCTAGACAATAACCACTCCAGCCAAATACCACAGAAAGCAATTGTAGGCTACCACCACCCCCATACTAACAAAGGCTTAGACTTCCACCCTGAACAAGCTGTAATGAGACATACTAACCTCTCCTGAGATGCTGAGATTCCCCCTGGGTGGTAATGAGGCCTTCCCCATGGTGTCAGTACAGACCATGTCTGGGACCTGAACTTCTACCTTTATCCAACAGTAATGATGTTGTTCTTCCCCCCAGTCCCTGCTGGGACTGTGTCAGAGGAGGCCAAGTGGAGAGTCAGGACTCCACTAGGGAGTGTGTGGTAATAAGGCCACAGACTCCCATTAGTAGAGCGGCATCAGTTGAGACCATGTGGGACTCATTAACAAGGCACTCCTACCACTCTTAGCCAAGAAGGTATCATAGGAGACCTAGTGGGGAGCTGGAAATCCCACCCAGAAGTAATGAGGAGAGCACTCCCAGTTGTGAAAGGAGACAGTAGGGGACCTGGACTTGACTGCTACCTAGCAGTAATGAGGCTGCAGACCCCATCCCCCTACTGGAACTGAGTCAGAAGAAGTTAGCTAAAACAGAAGGTTTAAATAAGATCTGAAATGTTATAACATAATACCAAAATGTCCAGGTTTCAATAAAAAATCTCTTGTCATACCAGGAAGATCTCAAACAGAATGAAAAATGACAATTAATAGGTACTAACATCAAGTCCCATCACTTCATGGCAAATAGATGGGGAAACAATGAAAACAGTGAGAGACTTTATTTTTTTGTGCTCCAAAATCTCTGCAGATGGCAACTGCATCCATGAAATTAAAAGATGTTTGCTCCTTGGAAGAAAAGCTATGACCAACTTAGACAGCATATTAAAAAGCAGAGACGTTACTTTACCAACAAAGTTCTGTCTAGTCAAAGCTATGATTTTTCCAGTAGTCATGTATGGATGTGAGAGGTGGACTATAAAGAAAGCTGAGTGATGAAGAATTGATGCTTTTGAATTGTGATGTTGGAGAAAACTCTTGAGAGTCCCTTGGACTGCAAGGAGATCCGACCAGTTCATCCTAAAAGAAATCAATCCTGAATATTCATTGGAAGGACTGATGCTGAAGCTGAAACTCCAATACTTTGGCCACCTGATGTGAAAAACTGACTCATTGGAAAAGACCCTGATGCTGGGAAAGATTGAAGGCAGGAAGAAAAGGGGACGACAGAGGATGAGATGGTTGGATGGCATCACCAACATGATGGACATGAATTTGAGTAGGCTCCCGGAATTGGTGATGGACAGGGAAGTCTGGTGTGCTGCAGTCCATGGGGTCACAAAGAGTTAGACAGGACTGAGCGACTGAACTGAACTAAGCAATGAGATAGCTACAAAGATGTTTGAATTAGCTAATAAAGATTTAAAGTAACCATAGCAAAAATGTTTCAGTGAACAAATACAAACACACTTGAAACAAATGAGAAATAAAATATCAGCCAAAAAAAAAAAAATAGAAAATATAAAGAAGAACCAAATGGAAATTTCAAAACTGTTAATACTGTAGCTGAAATTAAAACACAGTGGATGAGCTCATCAGTAGAATGGAAGAGATAGAGGAAAGAATCAGTGAACTGGAAGGTAGAAAAATAGAAATTACCAAATTCTGAACAACAAAGAGAGAAAAAACAAAAATTCCCTCCCCAAACAGAGCCTCAGGGATCTGCAGGAGTATAACAAAAGATTTAACAGTGTGTTATTGGAGTCTCAGAAAGGTAGGAAAAGGGCAGAGCTAAAAAAAGTACTCAAAGAAGTTATGGATGAAACTTTCCAAATTTGGCTAAAGATGAAATCCTGCAGATTTGAGAAGTTGAGTGAATCCCGAAGAGGATAAAACTAAAGAAATCTACACAAAGATACAACAGTCAAACTTCTGGAACTAAAAACAAAGAAAACTACTGAAAGATGAAAAGAAAAAAAAAACACTGTGTAGGAGAAAAATTATTTGACAGAAGTTCTCATCAGAAACCATTAAGGATGGAAGGAAATGGCACAACATGTTTCAGGCGTCAGAAAAAAAATAATGCAAAATCCCATATCCAGAGAAAATTTTGTTTGGGAAAAGAAAGGGGAAATAAGACATTCTCAGATGAAAGAAAACAAAGAGACTTTTTCACCAGCAGACCTACTCTAAAGGAATGGCCGAAGTAAGTTCCCTATACAGAAAGAAAGGATGAAAGAAGGAAGGTTGGAATATCAGAAAAGAAGGAAAAACATGGTAAGCGAAAATATGTCTTTGATAGTATGATGTGACCATACTTCTACTCTTGAGTTTTCTAAATTATGTTTGATGGTTGAAGCAAAATTTGTAGTGCTATCTAATGTGGTTCTAAATGTATGTAAGGGATTATTGAAGACAATTATATTGCAAACAAGAGAGGGTAGTAAGACATGAACAGAGGGAAGATTGCTATGCTTCACTTGAACTGATAAAATGATGCCAGCAGACTGTGATAAGTTATGCATGTAACAATACCTGAGCAACCACTTAAAAAAAAAAAACTATAAAAAGAGATGCATCCAAAAACACTGTAGAAAAATAAAAATGGAATTCTAGAAAATGTTCACAGGAGTGAAGGAAAAAGAAAATAGACAGAACAAACAAGCAAACACAAAGCAGAACAAACAGAAAATAAAAATTAAAATGGCAGAATTAAGTGCTACCATATAAATAATTACATTAAATGTAAAATTAAAGAAATGGATGGGCAGCGTGTACTAAAATCCATAACCCAACTTTATGCTACTGTAAGAAACTGTGTGTGTGTGAATTTCATAAAAATTATATTTTGTTTTTCAATAGTTGAGCAAGCTCTCTTACCCAGTTCTGATTTTATGTGAGTATCATGGTAAAAGACTTTTGTTTCACCACCTCTGGGAATTCCATGCAGTTGTGGAATATGAGATTTTAGAGGCTGAAACTAACCTGGTAGAAATTCAAATCCATCTTTTATCTTTTAGATAAAAGTCTTTGAAATCCTTTTAGTGTGAAGTTATCAGCAGGCTTGATTCTCATATAACCTCATTACTAACCCAAGGATTATTCAAAATGCATAGAGAGCAGGGCTCCGGGGCTGAATTTTTATCAATCCTACCGTCCAGTGATAAGTCACATGTGGTCCACCTAGTTCTGCTTGGGAAATTCTGCCTGCTTGCCCAGCCCGCCCTCCTTGGAGACAGCAATATGAATTCAAGGCTTTCATAAGTTATCCACTAAAGAAAGCTGTTCAATTTTGAGCATTTCCAATACTTATTTAACTCCCGAATCCTTTTCCACATTAACATTTCACAATTCACCTTGGATTTTGTGGTTTAAGAATGGATATTTCCAAGGGATTCACACTTCAGATCTGAGGTCTCTATGACTGCAAGTAATGGAGTGTTCTCAATGTATCTTTGTTTTATAGATTGGACTTGGTGACATGTAAGAAAAAAATTTAACCAGTATCATCATTGATCACCATTTTCCCCACAGAATGGCAAGAATTGGCTTATTACATATTGGGCTTTTGCATATTGTCCTGAAAAAACAAATAGGTTCATCAATTGTCTCTACTTTCATTTAATTATTCAAGTTAATAAATTAAAAGAGAGTTTGTTATAGATACAAAAATATGAACAAAAAGTAGTCATATGAAGTTTACCCATTGTTATTTTAAGGCTTCCTTAAAGCAAGGTAATTCAATATTTGAGGGACAAAACCTAATTTTTCCAAACTGAAACCATGTAATGATTTACTTATTCCATAAATGTATGATCTTATCTGCTCAGATTTACATTTGGAGCAATAAAACCTCTGGCAGCTCCTGGTTGTCTGAGGGAAGAAGAGACAGAAGATAAGAACATTGCTGTTTTTATTGCTTTCTTGAATGTCTAAAAGTTGGGGTTGGGGCTGAGAAAGGCATCTATTAACATGGCCATAAACATCCAAGTCTGGTACTAAAGTAAGCCAGTCCTCTTTGGAATATGCGGTAAACCTCTCAGGGCACTGGCTTCCATTTGTTAAACACTGCTAAAGGCTTAAAAACTAAGTAAAACATCATGCCACCTCCTCTTCATCAGAAAAGCAACCATTCCAATTTTAAAATATTTTAGAACTTTGGGAGAACCATTGCCAGGTGCAAAACTTGCAGGTTTTCTTGTGAGCTCATAGGGTGACCTTACTTTTACCTACTCCAAAGAGCCCCCAGATCCCGAGCTCCCCTGACCTGGGACTAGGAACTTCCCTGACCTGGTCCCAAATGATGAAATCCTGGTTGGGTGCAGTGTGAGAACAGCCCTTGGGGGAGGGCATTGACACAGACTCAATACAGGTACCCACACCAACGTTGGACACGTTTTTACCCTTAGCAAGACTCAATCAGGCCACTCAGATTCTGTTGGGTGAGGGTGTCTGGGAAGAATATTAAACCCCTGATTTTCATGACTCCCAGAATATGTCAGTGTGGTATTAGCTCATTCTCTGGACCTAAAATTCTTCAGCTTTCTTCTCTTGACTTTAGTACTTTGGTGAGGGGAATTTTTATTGCCTAATAAATAATATCACAGAAGGTCATAATTCTATTTTAGCCACTAAATATCCAAAATGTATAAAGCATGCAAAGTTGGATCCAAGATGTGGATGAAAAACAGCTCGGTGGCATTTCTTAAGAGTTGTTACTATTTTTTTTCAGTCTGACAGTGAAGCAGGAACATTCTCCTAAATCCCAGGCTTAGAAAGCTCAACACCGCCTAGAGGCCTTAAAGAATTACATGACAAAGTCATTTTTCTTTATTCTTTAAATTGCAAGTTAAAAAATTCTCCATGGAATTTTGGAGGAAATCTCATGTTTTCAGACTCCTAAGCTCTTGCCTGGAAAATCTCATGGACGGAGGAGCCTGGTAGGCTGCAGTCCATGGGGTCTCGAAGAGTCAGACACAACTGAGCGACTTCACTTTCACTTTTCACTTTCATGCATTGGAGAAGGAAATGGCAACCCACTCCAGTGTTCTTGCCTGGAGAAGCCCAGGGACGGGGAAGCCTGGTGGGCTGCCGTCTGTGGGGTTGCACAGAGTCAGACACGACTGAAGCGACTTAGCAGCAGCAGCAGCAGCGAGCTCAGAGGGACTCTGGAAACTCACTTCCTGGTGTCCATTTGCCTTTTTGGAAAGAAACTGAAATCACCCTGGGGAGAGATGACTCTTATTGCTGGATTAGTTTTCTCCTGTCATGAATTGTTGGATTCAACTATGCTCATAGGCTAGAAGTTCTTTCTTTTGGATGAAGTCATTTTCTCCAGATACAATGAATCTGTTTTTAATCATACTGTCTTAATTGGGAATAGCTGTTTCCCAGTCTTATACACACGCTTGGATGCACACACACACACCAGTCTGTGCTATAGTCTTTTCTTTCCTTGAAGATCTTCATTACCTGTCTCACTTTTTTTTCTTTTAACCTCGTGTTCTTCGTAATTTTCACCCCTTCATCTTCCTGAAAACTGTATGATTTCCACATCCTAAATCATTCCTCCAAACCTCTCATGCCCTAAAAATAAAAATCAGTACCGTGGCAAAATTTGTCAGTGACAAAATTTGTTGGAAGACAAAGAGTGATACTGCTAGGTCTTGGTTTATGGGGATTTTTTGGGCAGAGAGCAGTGTTATTCAGAAGGTCTCCTTCTATCACAGCGAAGTGGATCTCTCCAAGGAGATCTTGGGATTGGATATCAACTTAACACAGTGTATGTTCAGGGTGCCATTAGATCTTAGTGTCAACACTCCTGTTGTTTCGTTTTCATCCAGGTTGGGCTGTTTCCCATCTCAATTAAAACATGTTTTCCCTATTGACAGAGACTAGATACTGCTACACTCAGCACACCATGGAAGTCACAGGAAACAGCATCTCTGTCACCAAGCGCTGTGTTCCGCTGGAAGACTGCTTGTCCACTGGCTGCAGAGACTCCGAGCATGAAGGCCACAAGGTCTGGCAACAAAGCAAATGATGGGACACCATAGACTTCCTCCTCTCCAGATGCCCACTAGGGCCCATGAGCTCCATGAGCCTACTCCCCCATGTAGGCTGACTTTTGACTGTCTTCATACCATTATGAAAAGATGCTTCCTTTCATGTTGGTGCTAAAAGAATAAAATATTATATCAGGGTGTAGGATAACCAGTATAAATTTTGTAAACCAGTATAAATTATGTAAACACAACACCAGGTAAGTATTGAAAATTATTGTTAAGTTCATTCAACTGAGGATGGACAAAGCAATTTAGCTTTGATGACTTTCTGTAAAGTGGAGCTCATATCTTTATCGGGACGCTGATTTGGAAGTTATCTGCTGGCTCCTGGGGTCACAAAGTGTCGGACATGACTGAGTGACTAACGGTAACACGTTGGCTTCTGAGTCATTTGAGCAGGTGACAGGACACCCTGCTGTTTCCTGTGGGTTTACTTTCCTTAAGCTCCATCTGGTCTCTGGACAGAAGCATGCAGTGTAGAACAGACTTCAAAGGCAGCCTTGAAGGAAAATGTCAAGACTCAGAGAAGGGCAGCCAGACTCATGATTGGAGTGGGGAACACCCCTGACTCTCCCGCCGTTCATTCCAAGCTGGCTGTATGTGTCTTGTAGGTCAGTCCTTGACCTTGGAGGCTGTTCTCTTCTCCCCATTGGGCTACCTTCCTGGTGGCTGGAGGCAGCCCCCACTCTCACTGTTAGCGAGGGCTTCTTTCTCCTAGGACAACACTCAGTTTTCAAGTGACTTGTGAAATACACTAGGAATTCATTTTTTTTTTTTTGGTTTATTGAGAAATTATGGTCATAAATAATAATTGAAATATGAAACATAAACCCAAGAGTTTTACTTGACCATACCCCCCCTACCCCACTCCAAACTAAGCTTGGCTTTCAGACATTATAATGACACTTTACCAAGAAGGAAGCTGTAGGTCAGAGAAGTGATTCATGTGCTCAGATGAACTAGTGACAGATAGAATCCAAACTCACTTCTGACCTTTGGTTTCTCTCTTCAACATCATGTCTTCCAGTCCATGTCACCTGTGACCAAACTCAGATCTCTGCAAGATAACAACTGTGTAAGATATTAAGCATCAAAGAGTTTTTTAAACATTACTGTGTGTATGAATCACTCGGGGATCTTGTTCAAATGTAGATTCTAAATTGCTCAATTTGGGGTGAAGTTTGAGATTTTGCATTGCTAGTAACTTCCCAGTTGAAGCTGAGGCTACTGTACTTTGGGAGCCATGGCCTAAAATAATTTCTGTCAATAATCTTTTTTTTTTTTCTTATGCTGCATGAAGAAAGCTATATAAAGCAGGAGCAACTGCATAAATGAAAGCCCTTCAAATTTTAACTCACCCATGGGAGTGGAGATAATTATGCAGACAGTTCTAATGAAAGTATTAAATAAGTTTAAATTAACTAGGTTGTAGGCATTTCACTTTCACTGTGAAAACATGGCAAATTAATTACTGTCTTAACAGCTTCCTCAAGTAGTCAGAGAGCCTCTCTGACAAAGGTAAGTTTTATAATTCCCATTTCACAGATGGAATAACTGAGACCTTGGAAGGCTGTAAAATGGTATAATAGCCACATGTTGTTGTGCTCAGTTGTGTCCGACTCTTTGCGATCCCGTGGACTGTAGCCCACCAGGCTCCTCAGTCCATGGAATTCTCCAGGCTAGAATACTGGAGTGGGTTGCCATTCCCTTCTCCAGGGGATCTTCCCCACCAGGACTGAACCCGGGTTTCCTGCATTGCACACAGATTATTTTGCCATCGGAGCCACCAGAGAAACCCATAAGGACCGCGTGGTAGGATGTGAAAAACAGAACGAATACCCCTAGATGTTTAGTCTGGGCAGGAGGTTTTATTTTGATCACAACGCTTCCAGGTGAAATTTCATCCCACCCACTTAAATGCAGAGTTGGTGTTTCCTTTGCAGAACAGGTAATTTTCATTTGAGTCTTGCTGTGAGGGAGCCAATTCCTTCAGAACTCTCTGCCCACTTCATCTGCCAGCTCATCACCCTTCTTTTTCTCTTCCTTTCTTTCAGGTCTGCACTTCCTGTTGTGAAGGAAATATCTGTAACTTGCCGCTCCCCCGAAATGAAACTGATGCCACATTTGCCACAACATCACCCATAAATCAGACGAATGGGCACCCACACTGCATGTCCGTGATAGTGTCCTGCTTGTGGGTGTGGCTAGGACTCACATTATAGCAGCTCAAAGGCACCCGTAGTAGCAATCCCTGGGGGCCTTGAGGGTCCATAGTCATGCATGAGGCATTGGCCTGACAGTAGTCACATATGTGAAAACACAGCACTCCGGATGTCTGCACAACCAAGCACTTCTACTTACCACGAGGAACAAGCATTGCTTCAATGTAGTCATTTCAGGACCTCATCAAAGCAGCCTGCCCCCAAACAACCCCTGAATTCTATGCCACAAGCATTTGTTTTCCCTCTAAAAAATAGTTTTCATTTACTGAGATCTGGGGCTCTTAATTTGAAATCCATGCACCAACCACAGAAGTCCTGGGACCCTCTGAGATGTGTGTGCTCAGTCGCTCCATCGTGTCTGACTCTTTGTGACTCCATGGACTGTAACCCACCAGGCTCTTCTGTCCTTGGAATTTCCTAGGCAAGAATACTGGAGTGGGGTGCCATTTCCTACTCCAGGGGATCTTTGC
Source organism: Odocoileus virginianus (assembly GCF_023699985.2). Lineage (NCBI taxonomy): Eukaryota > Metazoa > Chordata > Mammalia > Artiodactyla > Cervidae > Odocoileus > Odocoileus virginianus. The sequence continues at coordinate 37,503,988 of NC_069686.1, read as the reverse complement.
AACCCAGGGATTGAACCTGAGTCTCTTGTCTCCTTCATTGGCAGGTGGATTGTTTACCACTAGCCCCAATATGTTATAGGGACACATGTAAATCTGTGTTCTTCAGGAAAAAGGTCAATGACCACTGATTTAGGTGGTCCAACCATGAATTCACTTATAGCTTTAGAGTTTTAAAACTTTGATTCCCAAATGAATGGTCAATTTCCTTGGCAATTCTGATCTAAGTCCCTAGAAAAATAGTAAGCAGTTTGTCCAATTGTCCCAATATTCTTCTCCCAGTGATAGGAATCATACTCCCTTTTTTCTGCATGGGATATAAAAAGGCGATCATAAGGTTTTTTGTATGGGAGGAGAGGTGGCTGGAAAAGGATTTTTCCCAACTTGATTAGCATTCATAAGGTGGCTGTTTATCTCTTCATATAACTGGTGAGATTAGCCTTGACTGGCACCTAATTTTGCTCCATGAAATTCTGGATTCTACTTGGACTAATAGGTATCCAAAGTGGCTGACAGCAAGATGGGCTTATTTCCTCCAAGCATGAGGTTCTATTTAGGCATGGCTCATCAAGACAGAGAAAGGATTTCAGAATGAAAGGAAGATGTGTGGAACTGATTCGTTTGTGAGTGCCCAGTCATTGTCTCTGCCAAACCTTTCATCTGCAATTTACACTGCCCAAGAGCCTCCTTTGTTCTTTCTCTTCCAAATCCCCTGTGACTTCAGGGAGAAGGTTCTGCATTATGTTGTCTCCAGATTGATAGGGAAAGAAGTCATAATATCCCAGGATGAGAAGCAGGTGGGCCAGTAGGGTCATGATGAGAATAGTACAAAAACCCAGAGAGAAGTTTTTCTTTCTTTGAGATGATTGCTTTCGAAGTAAATGGTAAAACTTTCACCATCCTTCCTATATTTTTGGCACCTCAAGTTACAATTTTTTCTTCTTCCTTATAAATCACTTATATAATATTTATTTTTGTATGGCATAACTAGAAACTAAGATATATCATAAAAGATTCTCTATTCTGAACAAAACGATCAAATCGGAATGCCTATTTTTCAACGGTGGTAGAGCTTGTAATATATGTTTGTTGAAAGTTATCTATAATACTTGCACCAGTGTTGAAAAAACTTATGAAAAAGAGTAATGTGTTGGCTCATGGTTTCCTCAGTGGTGCTGTCCGAGAAGTATTCAGGTGGTGACCATCACTGGTACGACTTTTTCAGCAGGGTTAGGGCATATCTTTGCATGGACTTCGGTGGAGTCATTACTGATTGGGAGTACAGTTGTTGGGGGCCATCGGCCCTGCACAGGAAGAGGTCTTGGACTCGTGAAATGAGACCCCCCCTCAAAGGGACCAAATGGGAACTGACATCAGAAACTCTGATACAAAATCATTTTAATTGCATCAAATGGCCTTCATTCCGAGTTTGGTAGGGTTATCAATATGTTGCTTACAGGTGGGGTAGGGGAAGTAGAGGGAGAGAAGGCAAGACATTTCCTAAGCACCTCTTAGGTGCCAGACGCTAGGCTAAGCACTTTACGTGAGTTGGGTCATATAAGGCCTGTGAGAACCTGGTAAGGAATGCTACTAGCATTTACACTTGACAGATGACAGATGAAGGTACTGAGGCTCCAAGAAGCTTTTCCTTCTGGTTTAGGTTATGTGGGATGAGGCAGGATGGAAGAGAAAGGGAAGGTGGAAGAGAAAGGAAAGGTAGAATTGCCATTCCTAGGAAAACTTCCAGGTCTAACATCATGGGTATTCTTTCATTTTATGTGTGGAATTTGTTTAGTCCTGCTTCTACAGGATGTCATTTGTGTGTGACCCCAGACAGTGTTTCTTCTTTGGGGGGTGAGGTATGGCTTCTTCATTCATTCCTTTTGTTATCAAAGAGGAGGCAGGTTGATCCTACATCTGAAGATGCCATAAGAAAATGACAATTTGATGTTGTATATACCTACAAATACATTTTCATGCATGGGTCACTCTCCACTGACACCTTCCATGTACTGCATGTGTTTAGAATAAGAGATAAAGTCCAAATCTCAGTTCTTCATAAGAAGGCACCTCTCCGAAGTCTTCCTGACTGATGTGGAGGGACCGGGTCCGCAATGGTGCAAACTTATCTGCTACCCAGGGGGCCACTGCAAACTCCACCTGGGTGTGGCTTCATGCACCCTTGTGCCTATAGAATGGCTGGTATTTCACTATCTTCAAAGAAAGTAGTTTGCTCACCAACCCCAGCCTCGAGGAGCCAAGGAAGGGCTATTCATGTGGAAGGTCCAGGACCAGTCATCCATCTGAATTTCCTACCACCTTAAACCTTCCATTAAATCCTACAGCTGGTGATGAAGTGCAAAGATGTGAATATGAACCTATGTGCCATTTATTTATTTTTAGACTTCCCACAGCATTCATGTCAATATGGGATTTAATGCCTAAATTTTGTAAATATTGTACATATTGTAAATCAATGAATAAAGATTTTAAGTGTATCTCACCAGGCTCCTCCCTGCAATGCACATGCCAATCAATGACTAAGGCACCCGGGTTATGTACAAGGCATTGACAGCTCAGTGTTGAAGGGAACTTCCTTCTGGGAGCTCACTTAGTTGTATAGACAAGAACTAAATGCATGAAAATACATAAGACAATTCACCCATGCCAAATGTTTCATACAGACAGTATGTATGTGCTGCAGGAGATCAAAGGAAAGATTACCATACCCTTCAATCAGATCTGCAGTTTCCCTAGACCATTTTCTTTGTTAAATCAGGAAATAGAAAAAGGTGTGTATCTATATATTTAAGTACTACCCCATTAACTCTTTATTTTCAAATTTTATTTTATTCTTGGGGTCGATTATATTAGTGATGATGCAATAGAAAACATTTTCCCTTGACAGTATCTTCTGCAACAGGAAACAAATATTTAAATAGTAAAAATGTCATTTTTAGCTATGCAGCACTTTTATTGCATTTTTCTTAGTAAAATGATAGACATTGAAAATGACCTTGAAAAACTCCAGCTCATTTATGATTCGTGGTTATTCTTTAGCACCCTTTATTTTGAAATTTCCAAGAAAATACATGTTTTCCCCAAAGTTAGAGATTTTCTATTAGGCTCTGGATTGGTGATGTGGTTGGTGCTTATTAAGGTGTCACATGAAGATAGTTCTTATTACTAGCCTCTGTGAATAGCTCTGTGTGTTTAAGGTTAACAATGCTGTAGGTAGACTGCTTTTATCGAAAATCTGGTTTTGAAAACATGGATTTACGTGGTAACCCAATTTGGAGTTTCAAAAAGGATCCTTTGCTTTATAAAGGCCTTTTATATCCCCTTACTAACACATTTACAAGATTTTATTTATAAATAATGTTCAGGGCATATCAGGTATATAAAGTCAGATGTGGTACCTTAGCTGCATTATGGTAACTTTTATCTGAAATACCAAAAGGGCTTTCACAAATATTTTAAAATAAATTACCTTTAACTTTCATACTAGAGTGAAATATGTGAAAACTCTGAGCATCTGCTATCAGTCCACACTGTAACTGGGAGAACTTGATCTTAAGAGATTCAGCCAGTTTTCTAAGCTTGCATAGCAACTCGGGAACAGGACTAAAGCATGAACATGAGGCAGTATGACTTTAGCCTGGTGTGTTCTCCACTGGAATCTGCTGAAAAACAGGTCTCTGAATTTTTTGAACATAAAAATTTCTAACTTACAACTTGACATTACAAAACCAAGGCAGATTTCCAAAGTGACTTTCAAATCAAGCCTTCATTTTCAGGGGTTACTCTCCATAGCTCATTTTAGAATCACGGCTTTTCCCATTAGCAAATTACTATTGTTTTGTTCTTTCCTTTGGCAAATTTCAATCCATTGCATTTGTTGAAACTGGATGGGGGGGGTTGGTCAGTGGGTAAGAGGAGGAATCTCTATATAGTTATATTTTAAGCTGCCTAAAGACCTAAAATTCAGAAGCTAAGAAATGGTTTCTGAAAGGGACTTTTTGCTATTCTCTTAATAGCAACTCCTAATTCTTTATATTTAATTTATCATCAAAGCGCTTCCAACAAATCATTGCTTCAGTTAGTCAACATGACCTCACTTGCAGCTTTTACAGCTAAGGCTCTAGAGTAGCTCAGGGAGGCCCAGCTGGTAGTTTCTACCACCAGGACTCTGACTCCTGATCCAGGACCCTCTTCCACACACACCTGTCACCAGGATGGCGTGAGTGACAGCTCTACCTTTATCTGGCACTTTCACTAAAAAGCCATCTCTCAGGTCACAGAGTTAGAGATGACTGGGAACTTAGAAAACATCTAATCCGCCCTCTTTATTGTATGTGTAAGTGAAGTGTTAGTTGCTCAGTCGTGTCCAGCTCTTGGCAACCCCGTGGACTATAGTCCGCCAGGCTCCTCTGTCCATGGGATTCTCCAGACAAGAATACTGGAGTAGGTTGCCCTGTCCTCCTACAGGGGGTCTTCCCGACCCAAAGACTGAACCCAGGTTTCCCACATTGCAGGCAGATTTTTTACCATCTAAGCCTTCAGGGAAGCCCACTTCTCTGTATACAGGAGGGGAAAAAAACCCCGAAGAACCGAGACCATTAGTCTCTGAGAAAGCTACATTGCTTGTGTTTGAATTAGAGAAAAAGATAAATTCATCAAAATGTTCCTTCTTTGATGCTCAAAGTAATTAAGACATGGGTAATGGAGAACAGCTTTTAGAGGTCTCCTCTTCCTTCATTCAGCTGTGAGATGGTCATTACCAACCTAGGGAAGGGCAGAGAATAAATTTAGAGGGAGCAAATTTTAACCAAAAAAGCAAGCTCACCTGATAGAAACATAGACTGTTCATTCTCACTTGAGAAGAAAAAATGTTCAGTGGGAATAATCATTTTCAGAATCATGGCCTAAAAAAGCAGGATTATTTATCTAAATTAGAGATAATCACTTATTCACAAACAGTTTTCTCAGGGTTTTCAGCACATCAAGTGTTCCAACCAGCTTCCAAAGCCACATTCAGGCTAGAAATTGAGGCCTCCACAGAAGTCTTCTTATGGAAGGGACAGGATCATTCTGTGAATGTGGGGAAATGTGTGTGTGAAAAGAAACTCTGTTGAAGCTAGGCAAAATGGAAAAACTACTATCAGAAATAGCCATGATGTAAAAGGAAGGGCTAAAAATAAGTCATACTCTCAACACATCCATTCATCTTTTTAGAAGCATTCAAAAGCGATGTACTGTCTGACCACTAATGTCTCTAGAGAGGAACATCACTAACTGGGTCATGGGGAGTATGCACCCAGAACTTTGCCTTCCCCACAGCCTGTCTGCCTTCTCCCTGGTGTTCACAGGCCCATGGCTACTGGTCCAGCTTCCTAGCTTCCCATTGGTTTAGCTTTGCCTTGACCCCAGCCTCTCCCAGCAATAATAACACAGGCCTGAGTGACCAACGAGGGGCTGTGTCACACAGTGGTGTTGGGTGAAGACGAGTTGTTTGAGGACAGGGCTCATGCTTACGGTGCTTTGCATTGAGGTATCTGAAAAGGTCCAGACAGAACACATTTGGGCTCACTCGTGACTCACGCTTGGCCCCGGGAAACATTCAGACCTGGGAGTATCCCTACCTTTAAAGTCTTTCTCAGTGCTTAAAGGATTGGGCCCATCCCTAGCTTTATTATCATATTTAATTAATTAATGACCCTGCGTGACCTAAATACCAAGTGTACCATATAGAAACGCACCCTCCTCCATGCAAGACAGTCAAGATCAACACACAGTGTGCAATCAGACCTCCCAGGAAGGTCTCTGTCTTCCCAGGTCTCTGTCCTCAAAGCCAGGTAATTTACCAGAAATTTATTTGTAGTATGAGAAGTCTGGGAGAAAAGTCTAATGGTGTGTTTAGTCAAGGCTAGAGTTGAATGTGTTGAGACTAGCCAACATGAGTATCTAGTCCAATTATCTGGCCTCTCATCATTTTCATTTTCTGAGAAGGGGACAGGGAATTCCTTGCTGTGCACCCATCTCAGGACCTTCAAGCCACCTAGGTGGACTACTAGGAATCTGATTTGCACTAGGGTCCCCAGGTACCTGGTCAGAGGTCCTACCCACTGAGCAAATAGAGTAGACAAATACTGCCTCAAATTCTCAGAAGATGAACTCACCCTTAGGTACACAGAGGTGAACTTTCGACTTAGCTAGGAAATGCTTCTTTTGAGCACGAGCATGGACACTGCTACTTCAATATGTGTAGCCTGGTACTTAAAGGGGAAAGAGCAGGGCAAAGTTTGGAAGGCTCAAGAGAGCAGATTGAATAATTGTAGATCGCTGCAGACAGAAAACTCTTCCAATGCTGTGAGCAGTGGGGGAGCATCACTGAGAGAGCAGCTGAGAACACCCTGCCTGCTGCCCCGCCAGCCAGAACAGCCACAAAGGCCTCGGCAAGGAGGGTAGGTGGATGGATGGTTGGAGTTCCTGTAAACACACTAGACAAGGATATGAGCTCCAAGTTACTGAGATGCGTGCAATGTCACAAAAGGAAGAAGCAAGAGCCTGTTCAGACTCAAACATAGGCAAGAATTCAATTTCTCAGACCTGGTGGAAGCAGGAATTCCCTGAGGCATTTGAAGGAAGAGGGTGGAGCTGAGAGATGCAAATGCTCCTGCCCTAATTCTGAGACCTGAGGTTGGGTGTCCTGAGGGTTTGGCACCAGTGCACCCACGTCTCCCCACAGCAGAGGGGGTGGGGAGGTAGGGGGGATAAGGGGGTGGGGGAGTGGTGGGGGGGTGGGGGGGTGGCCGGGGGGGTGGGGGGGTGGGCCTCAATGTCAGCTCCACATTAGAATCACTGGAAACTTTCTAAATAATGGCCAGGCTCCACATGGAGTGATTCTGATGTAGCTGGTATGGAATCCTTGTGCCCCAGGTAACTAATGGACAGCCATTAGCTAAAGGACTTGAAAGGCTAAACATCCATCAGGGATGATCCATAATCACAGAAGCAGTGTTAGTGAAGGTAAGTCTGGAAAAAGAAATCATGACTAGTCTATTGGCACCCAAAACTTTCCAAGTTAGAGTCCCTTACAGCTAATTACCAACTTCTCCCAAGATTGACCTCATACCTTTCTTAAGATGTAATGTCCATGACACTTTGATGCTCACTCCTCCCTACCAGCTAACTCTTTTCACTCACTAAGCACCTACTCATTTTTCATGTCTTAAACGCATCCCTGGCATCTTCTCTTGAAACAGCAAGGCCTTATGGTCCTTGCCCCTCCACCATGACCTCTGCCTGCCTTTTGTCTGTGGAAAACTTTAGTCAAAGAATAATTTTATTCAGAGAAGCAAGAAATGTGGAAACAAAGGAAAATTGTCAAAGAAGACTAAATAATAATACTCTAGTCGTTAAGCATACTCAAGGACCTTTAGTTCTTTCTCAGGAGCTGTAGATAATTTTCAGAGCCCTATCCTTATAGACACTAAAATACCAGGTGGAAAAGTTAATTACATGATGACCAGACTATACCCAGGATGTGAGCTACCACAATTCCAAGAATTGGCCTCAGAGAAATGGGAACAAATGGACTCTGGAACTGAAGCTTGGTGGTGGTTTAAGTCAAGTCATGTCCAACTAGTCATGTCACTAAGTCATGTCCAACTAGTCATGTCACTAAGTCGTGTCCAACTCTTGCGACCCCATGGACTGTAGCCTGCCAGGCTCCTCTGTCCATAGGATTCTCCAGGCAAGAATACTGGGGTGGGTTGCCATTTCCTTCTCCAGGGGATCTTCCTGACCCAGGAATCGAACCCAGGTCTCCTGCCTTGCAGGCAGATTCTTTACTGACTGAGCTAGGAGGGAAGCCCTGGAACTGAAGATTAACTGCATCTAAAACAACAAAGATGACGCTGGTCAGGCCACTGATGACCACTTTAAAGATGACTGTTACAGATGACTGTGCTGTTTCTGCACGTAGTTCTCTCCCCCAACCCCACCCCACACATTTTTGTATAAAAAAGCTCTTTCCCTCACTGGTTGCCAGTGCAGGGGAATCGGCCTTTGGACAGATGTCTGCCACCCTTCCTCTTGTAGTTACTGGCATCTGAAATAAAGCAAACTTTCCTTTCCACCAACTTAGCCTGTTTATTGGCTTTTGAATGGTGAGCAGCCAGACCCCACAAACATACATTTCGATAACATATTCACCTCTAACATAAAGGGGAGCCCTCTTTCTACTGATTGCTATGCATGCGTGCAAGCTCAGTTGTTTCCGTCGTGTCCGACTCTGTGACCCCATGGACTGTAGCCTGCCTAGTTCCTCTGTCCATGGGATTCTCCAGGCAAGAATACTGGAGTGGGTTGCCATTCCCTTCTCCAGAGGATCTGCCCAACCTCTGAATCAGGCCTGCATCTCCTGAGGCTCCTGTATTGGCAGGCGGATTCTCTACCACTAGTGCCTGGGAAGTCCACTGATTGCTATAGAAGCAAACTCCCTTATGATACTTTGCTCACTTAGAATTATTTAATTAGTTATTATTGAGTCCCCACTATACTGTAAACTCCACGGAAATGGGTAATATCTCCTTTTCATTCTCAGCTCTTTTCCTAGTATCTGGCACATGTGGGACACAGAAGAGACATATATTACTTAACCAGATCAAACTGATACAAAAGGACCTTGCCTATACAGTATTCCCTGTGGATGTTATGCCTCTGGAAAAGCCTGATCTTGACCAAGTTTATGCATAGGAGTTGGAGGGTTATCTTCCACTAGCTGATCCTGTCCAGTGATATCAACCTAGCCCACAAGGAAGAAGTTACTCATTTAAACTGAGTTATTGAGCAACAGACCTAAGACAGACAGGGAGGATTAGAGATGCTTATTTTCATCTGGGGCAAAGATCTTGACCTAGAGGTCCTTGCCTTACCAGGACCAGCCTGTAGCGCCGTCTCAACTCTCAGCTTCCTCCAACACTGTGCTTTATCTGTATCTTGGAACTCGCAGGCCCTCTCTGCTGGAGAACTTCACAAAGTATGTACTCTCTTCAAACCTCCAGCTTTCAGCTCATTCTCCACAGATGAGATTCTCCTCCCACTTTACATGAAAAAGAAAAATAAGCAATAAGGAACACCTCAACTTACTGCCACCAAACCAGGCACCTCATTCCATCCACATTGATGGTCTCTGTCCCTCCCTTTATGTGATGTGGACAGGGTTAATCCCCCTTCTGTGCACAGGATCCTCAAGGACCTCACTGAATAGATCACTCCCCAGCCCCCATCTTCAGGTTCTTCCACTTTATTGCATCTCTCCCATCCACATTCAGTATCATAAAAGCAATGCAAGGCAGAGTTGATTTAGCCCTACTTCCCCCTGCAGCTACCCTCTCTCTCCTTACTGTGTCCCACAAGCCAAACTTCTTGAGAGATGGTGATGCTCATTGCCTTCATTTCCCGGTTACCCACTCACTCCTCATCACATTCCCGTCTGTCTTCTGAGCCCACAGTGAAGCCCCTGAACCCATTAATGAGGAATAAGCCTCTCAACCTGGTGTCACGTCTCAGTCCTCTGCTCACCGAACTTCTCAGCATCGTTCAGCACTTGGACTGTTCCCTCTGTCTTGAATCGTTTCCTCAGTTCATTTTATGGATGAGGTCATGGATACACAGAGAAGTTATGTCACTTACCCCAAGTCACACAGTACATCGGTGGCAGCACTAGGACTCAACCCTAACCCCCTTGACTCTAAGTTCGGTGCCCCCTCCTGCTGCAACACAGCCCCTCCCAGGATTAAGGTCATCAGGTGGATTGTGGGAATGGGAAATAGACAAAAAAGGGGTAAAGCTGTTTAGAGCAAGGGGTGGGGAACAAGAGAGAAGGAAAGGAAAGAAGAAAGGGGGAGAAAGGAGGCAAAGAATTTGGGTGGGAGAAACCAAAAAGAGAGCGTTCACGCCAAAGGCAGATGATATACTTACTGTAAAAGAGCACATCCTACCTAAAGAAGAAGAATTCTAAAGAAGCTGAGATGCTGTTTGTCACTAATATTCCAATGATATTAACTAAGTTTCTAAAAATTAAAAGCAATCATTGTAGTCATGTATTTTTGTTCCTACTTTAAAATGTGGACCTATGATAATTGGAAGTAAGGATAATATGTTGAATTCTCAGCAGCATATGCATGTTTGGTATTGAGAAAGTTATTTTGATAAACAGCATTCCTATGTGTGCTGAAGAAAAGGATGCACTGATTCTACTAAAGTTAAATGGATACCACTCATTTCACGGTTGCAGGGTTTACTTTGTATTGTATTGTATTGTATCCAGCATTTGTGTTGTCGCCCCTCGTCAGTTTCTGTTTCCTCCGGAAAATCACCCCTGCCAAGAACCATGTTTCCATGAAGCTCAGCCTTTTTCCTCTCTGTAACTATGAAACTCTGGTCTTGCTCCTAAACAACAGGATAGCCACAGGCAGGCTCTGGGCTACACCCACATTCAAGAAATATTTAATGAAAGTCTTTCTATTTTCCTGGAGAGACCATTGCAGGTCACTAATGGCAAAATCAATAGGAAAAAAAAATTACTCTAATTTGGGAAATTCTGGTTTCTCCAACCAGTGATACAGAGAAGACAGGAAATAATCTGCTCAGTTCAAACAGCAATGGTGATTTGCAACCAGGCTAGAAATGTTAAAGAGTTGCCTAGAAGTTAGGGGAACCCTGGAGCTGGTTCCAGACTCAGAAAATTCTGGACCTTTAGGATGAATTGGAAAAAAAAAAAACAAAAAACAAGAGGCTTCTTATCAACTTGTGTACCAGAAAGAGAACATGTGCTGCAGCTAGACTTCCAGAAAAAAAGAGGCCCGTCTCTAGCAAAATTCCCTCTCACCTCTACAGAGTCCTTGCTGCTGGTAGCAGAGAGGAGTCTAACCTGGTGCCTACTGCATGGACATATTTTTAATTTATTCTAATTTTAAATTCACCATCTGTCATCTTTTAATAGGTTATGACATGGTAACCAACAACCCTAAAATCTTAGTGGCTTCACAAACAAAGGGTTTTTGTTTCATTTTGTTTGGTTTTTCTCCTTGCTCACGTTATGTATCAGCTGCAAGTTAGCTCCCTGGATTTTCTTTATTCTGGAATTCAGGCTAAAAGGGCAGCCTCTTTCTGTAACATGCTGTTCTCTTGGAGGCAGGAAAGGTGAATAAGCTGGCTAGAGGAAAGACCAATGCCTCTTGGAGCTTTCTTTGGAGATTGGCGCCTTTTGCCTCCACTCGTGTTCCCTGGCCAAGCTGCTGCCCACCGGGGAGGCAGGGCACTCCTCCTTGGGGGCGCCGAGTCATGGACAGGGCAGGTGGAGTGTAGGGAGGGGCAGTGGACACTCAGGAAGGACTAACAACCTACTACGCGGTCGCAGACCCAGCTGTTTGCCTGGGTCCTGGAAACAGCACCACATTACTCAAAAATCAGAATAGAGGTCATGGCCCTCTGGGTTCTAGTTCCCCTGCCAAGGATCGAAGCTGTGGCCCCTGCATTGGAACATGGAGTCTTAATCACTGAACCACCAGGGAAGTTCCCGAGTTCATGCCTTTTGACACTGTTCTGACCAGTAGTTTTCAAGCTGAGGGCATCACTATTAAGTTATCATTTTAAAACTATAAATGAGATAAGGTCAAGCTTGACAGGAGTGTGGAAGAGTGGTTTTTCCCCATCCATCTTTTCCCCATTACTTAAAATGGGTGGGTCTGACGTGGTTCCAACATTTTCCAAAATTGGACAAGATGGCAAAATAGGAAAATATCTATAGGATGTTTTCTGTAGGGCTGAGGCTTGGCTACTTTATGTGGAAAACATGGGGGATTTTGAGTGGAAACTATAAAAGAAAAACCCAATTTTGAATGATTTCTGAGCCAACTTTCCCTACACATATGTTTAGATAAAGCAAAGAGGACCAGCAAGCCTGAAGATCAGATGCTTTTTAAAAATTGAGTTTACATTTTTTTTAAATGAAGATCAGCTTCAGATATCAATGATTCTGAAATGCAAATCCAACTCCAGGCAAAAGATTTTCAGTAGACAATCTGCCTAGATTATTTCCTGCTGGCATCTTCAGGCATTCAGCACCTTTATTCTGCCCTCTGCCAGCAGAAAGCCCCCTACGGCACCAGTCTGGACCCAAAATCTACATAATCATCAAAAATGTAGGAAGCATGTAGTCAGGTTTGGGACTGTGCCAGCTAGAGAACTCTTGATGGTTTCACACAGCCTCTCCCTTAGGAGTCAGAGACGCCAGAGTGGGGACAAACAAGTAAATGGGAAGTTGTTCTAGAGTGCTAAACTGCAGCAAGGTGGGAACACACAGACAGCTTGTCAGGTGCAATGCAGGAGAGTAGAACTCACTTGTGCAAAGTAGGAAAAGTGGTCCTGAGAGAAGGATGTGTAAGAAAGAAATGAAAGGTAAGGTGGAGATAAACAAATAAATATTTGTTTTTATATTTATATAAAATATAAAAGGTGATGGGGCATCCAGCTGCAGATCCCAAGGAGATGGAGTGAAATGGTGAAGGGCCAATATGCCTCCCTGCTCACCTACCATCAATGCTAAGGTTTTGAGCAGTATTTGGGATCTTAGTTACCCAACTAGCTATTGAACTGGGGCCCCCAGAAGTGAAAGTGCAAGGTCCTAACCACTGGACTGCCAGGGAAGTCCTTGTGCTGAGCTTATGGGTGACTGTGCCCTGTTACAGTCTTAAAAAAAAAAAACTCAACTCCAGTTTTAGTGTTTTCAAAAAATCCTAATAAACTTTCATAATTCATTTTTATTTTGAAAAATAATTTAGCCAAAAAGCTTTTCAACAAGATAATAAGAAAAAAAAAGATAATAAGATACCCATGCACCTGTCTACCTAGAATGAACAAATATTAATATTATGTCACATTTTATCTGATCTTTTAAGAAATAAACTATTATCATAAAGTTAAAGTCTTCTATAAATCTTTCCCTAAACACAATTTCTCTTTATTCCTCTCTTCACAGTTAACTGCTGTCATGAATTTTGTGATCTCAGTCCTTGTTTTTATGTTTCCTAAATATAGATTAATAGACAACACATTGTTTTATGAGTGTGTAAATTTTATGTAAATGATTGACTGGACTATAAATAATCTTATGCAACTTGAATGTTTCTCAACATTGTGTTTTCAAGGTCACTTTTATATGAATGAAGTCCCTCATGTACCAGTTATTTTGGCTATACCACTGCTATGAACATATAGGTTGGCTTCAATTTTTGGCTCTTACTAAAAGGACAGCAATAAAAGCCTTTGTGTGAGGTTTATTTATCTATTTGTTTATGTTTACACATTTCACTAAGGTACTTACCTGAAAATGCAGTTGCTTGGCCATTGAAAATATGTTTTGCTAGAAATTAATATCTCTTATAATTAATTATTGGTTTGTAGCTATTTCTTTCTTGAAGCCTTGGTGAGGATATTTCTTTTCTCCTGATCCTCGGTGATTGTTTGAAAGTCCCATGTTAATTTTATTTAATTTGCAAATTCTCAAATGAGGAAAGAACTATGCAGATACACTCTGTTAAATGATTGGATGTGTCCCTTCTAACCTCTGCTCCCTCTGGTTTTTTTTAATTCATTTCTCATATCTTCAGATCCGGCACTCTCTCCTCTCCACACTCCATGGGACAACTTCGCTTCTTTTCTTCACAGAAGAAATAGAAATAATCAGAGGAGAATGACCTGGTAAACCATCTCCAGATTTGCTAATGTCCCATGTTTGTAGATCCTACCTGCCTTTACCCCAGTGACACATGGAAAATGTCCCTGTTCCTCCTTCAGGCTGGCACCTCCACTTGGAATCTAGCTTCCAGCTCTTGTCTTCAGGTCCGTTATTCCTCAAATTTTTTCCTTATCTTTTATAATAATATTCAGCATACATTTCCTGTAAAGAGCCAGATAGTAAGCATTTTAGGCTTTATGGGCCTAATGTGTCCCAAAGAAACTTTATTTATAAAGGTAGGCAGACATCTGATCCGGCTGGCAACAATAGCTTATCCATTCCTGTCATTAATAAATTCTCCAGACTGACTGGAGTTTACCCCCCAGTAGTCGATGGTGGTTCTATGATATCACCCATCTTAATAAATGCTCTTTGTACTACGAAACATCCTAATTTCTCCATTGAGTTAAAACGCAATGAGAATCTGTTGTAAAAAGGAAAGTGCATTTTTAACTTTGTTGATCTCAAGAAAGCGTTCCCCTAACCTTCACACTGGCTTCCTATCTCACTTTCAAGTCCTCAGGAGGTCTTCCTCCTCAGGCCTTCCTACACTCCCATCTCTACCTTCTTATTCAGATAGAACTTTCTTCATAACACTTGCTGTTGAGTAACAACATTTGTTTTTTATTTATTTTATTTCCCACTTTGCAAGTAAGCTCCTTGAAAGCCAATTGTTTACCCAGTGGCAAGACTAGTGTCTGGCATATAGTAGGTACTCTGTAAACGCTGGCTGAATGAATGAATAATTTTTCCTTTGAAGGATTTTATGCATAGCTCCAAGACCAGTTCCTGATACCCCACACATTTTCATCCAGAGTGACTCAATTGGACTGTGGCGAGATGCTCTGACACTCAGAACATCCAAAATAGGTGAAAATGTACCTCTCTCAGCATGCAATGCTCTTACTGCCTTCACACATTCACATCCTGCCATCAGCATCATCAGTCCACCCCAACCTGTCTCTCTCCACCACCTGCGGGGTACAGAGACAGTTCCCTGTATCTCTGGGTGATTCAGCTTTTACCTGCTGGGCCAGGGACAACAGGGAGGGTGGTATAAGGTTGTTCAGATTTGCTCTCTTTCTAGAGATGAAGAATTAGAAGACCACAGAATGTGTTTCTCAATCTAATTCTACCATCCTTGTGGTTCATGGAAATTCCTCCTAGATTCTGGCAATAGCTTGACTATTATTAGTACTAGCTCTAGCCAGTGTAAAAAGTTTACATCTATTTATGGGTTTTATGAGATTTAGTGGAAAGTTGGGAGAGAAATGCAGTGGGGATGTCTTCAAACCACATTCTATTGTCAAGTGGAACTTCCTCTCTCCCATTATTTTAAAATGCCTAGCCCCGGTCAATGAATATTTTTTTTGCCTTCCTCCCCAGCCCTCTTATATATGGAAACTAGAATGCAAAAGTAATGAGTAATTAGGCGGAGTTTATAATTTTCATTATAGTATTTGTTTAGTCATTTCTTGAAAGCTACTTTTGGAAGTGTGAGGTTTACACTAAAAGAAAGTTAAATCTGAAGCTCACATTTTTATGATTCTAGATATGAACGGAACACATTTGGCAAGAATGTGAAATGACAGGCAGCCCTTTCTGCAGAGACAGGCTGTGTTTCTGCCTGCTTGTCCCTCCTCACCCCTACCCCCAGCTATGAATATAGCAGCTCTGCCCTGTAAATACATATGACAATTAGAGATGCGGCTCTTCCAGGCCTCAAGACATGGCTGTCCAGACATGGAGAGCCTTCTGCAGCTGGGGGTCCAGTTGAGGGAGGGAGCAGCTCATTGGAGGGGAATAAGTTCCCCTGTTGTAATGGGTTTGGAATGTAGACGTGGGATCTGTCAAAGGAACTTCTCTGTTCTCCATGCTGACAGCTCATGCTCACTCCATGACACGTGCGCTGCAGAAACATGACCTGAAACTGATGTGTCTTGGCAGAAACAAGCTGGGAGCTTTCAACCTCTTGCTGCCTGCATTTCTCTTTCCTCCCCAGTGGTATTGAGCTGTTGAAGGGGTGGAGGGGGCATGTAACTGTCAGAAGAGAGTTCCCAGCTTCACCATCAAGCTAGTTCTGTAGCCACTAATTCCACAAGAAGGCAATTCCCTGATTCTTGGGAGATAATGTTATCTGCATGTGGGAAGTTACTAAACATCATAAAAACTTCAGGATGAGATACCTGCAAAATAGGAACTGAAACAATGAAAAAAAAAAAGAACTTTGTAAACACAAGGAAATGTGACCATTTAGATAACAAGTAACACAAAAAAGGAAACAGTGACCTGGTTACTCAATTCAATATGCACAATCAATTTTGATGTTGGAAGATAAAGAATCTATTATGAGATTTGATTATATCTAATTAAAGCCTACTTTTTTCTGTGTAGCTTTAAAATTTGTTTTGGGGAGTGAGGAGAAATGAAGTTTAGCTTTTGAAAATCCTACCCAAGTCATCCAGCATTATAGTCATCAATTCTCTCAACAAATATTTAAAGAATATTTACTCTTTTGTTAGGTACTGGGAATGCAATAGTGTAGAGGTAAAAGATGATTCCCATGGTGGCTCTTCTTATTAAAGGCAGAGACTGATAAAAACAAGTATGGAAATAAAGTATCTGATAAGTTATGAAGTATAAATATATAAGTATACGAAGGAATCCAGTAAAGGACTGAGAAAGGATATGAATAAGGGAGAGAATATCTTAAGTGGGTGTGGACATTTAAGGTGAGATTCAAAGGGTGAGACAGTTCTATGAGAGTAGTCAGGTGAGTAGAGGAAAGAGCATCCAGGCAGAGGAAAGGGGCCCTGTCATAGGAAGGAGCATGATTTGTTCAAGGAATGAAAGAAGACCAGTGTAGCGGAGTTAGCAAGGCTGAGAGAGGTAAAAAGGGGGTTGAAGAGACACCCAAGGGCAGAATCTCTTTTATATAAAGTTAGCTATTAAACACTTTGTGCTCGCACACATTTTGCATTCATGTTGCTATAGCAAATATATGATTCTTCTCTTTGATTACAGTTAATTATTCAAAATTCAGTCCTCTTTACTTAATTATGACGTCCTTGGGGGCAAGACCATGACTGATTCTGACATGACCATTTCTATGAATCCTACATCATCCAGCAGCTAGTACCTAGCAAACTTGTAAAGTAACAGAAAGTAATAGTGGCTCACAAGGTTATTGTGAGGATTAAATGAGATAATACATTTAAATAATGATGGTATAACCAACATTTATTATATTTTGTTCTACAGTTGAAGTAATTGGCTTAAAGTCACACAAATAGTAATGGGTACAACACAGGAGATGCAGGTTTGATCCCTGGGTCAGGAAGATCCCCTGGAGAAGGAAATGGCACCCACTTCAGTATTCTTGTTTGGAAAATCCCATGGACAGAGGAACCTGGTGGGCTATAGTCCATGGGGCTACAAAGATTTGGACACGATTTAGTGACTAAACAACAACAACATATCCAGGACTCAAGCCAAGCCCACATGCTTAACCATCACGTTAATCTGTCTCAGTTAACCACTTCACCCCTAGGAAGCACTCAGAAATTTGTGACTATTATTATCACTTTAACAAAAGCGTATTGGATCAAAACTGAACAAACGACTTGGCAAAAACTATAGATTATATGTAAAAGCCTTTGTGTTTAGGGCTAATTCCATTCATCATTCTGCTATTAGTTAGCTATTTAATCTGCTGTTTTACTTTTCTGTGTGAGTGGGCTGTGACTATATGATTAAAAATCACCAGATCAGGAAAATGAATTTAATGTCTTCAGTAGACGGAAAACCATATCAGATTAACTGCAAGACTAATTCAGCTATGCACAAATTAGATGTTAAGATAGATGAAGAGAATCCAATTTGACCAAGAAAATGATTTTGAGACTGCGTAGACCAAACTAATTTTCTTCCTTTGTGTGCTTCACTTCAATTCAAACCTTCAAATATACAGTGCAAGGCACATCAGGGACAACAAGAAAAATAAGCACTGTCCCTTGTTGCCAAGGAGTTCATAATCAAGTTTGACGGTCTTGGGGGGGGTTGTGGAGGGGGTAAGATGTTACACAAATAACCCTAACATGAGGGAGGCTAAAGATTCGTTTCACAAGGTTTCAATGAATCCTGAGATTCTCAGAAACGGATTGTTTCTCCAATGAGGAAATTATGGAAAGGAGGAGAGTTGTTGAAAGGCTGGTGATGGGCAAGTGGGATACTGTTCTCAAAATGAAGAGGATGAGGCATTTTCCTCCCTACACTTTCTTGGAAATATCATGATTCTAAGTAAGATCCTAGGATTACTTATTAACAGGATGCTAGGGAGAGCTTATATGCTTCCCTGGTGGCTCAGTGGTAAAGAATGTGCCTGCGATGGAGGAGATGAGGGTTCACTCCCTGGATTGGGAAGATCCTCTGGAGAAAGAAACGGCAACCCACTCTAGTATTCTTGCCTGAAGAATCCCATGGACAGAGGAGCCTGGAGGCCTACAGTCCATGGGGTTGCAAAGAGTTGGACATGACTTAACAAGGCAGAATTTATACATGGGAGGAATCACCAGATTAATCACCAGATTAATAAATATCATTGAAGAGGTAATGTCAAATGAATCTTTTTTTTCAGGTTGTCATGGTTATTAAATTGACACAAGTGAAAAATGTGATACATATAGAGCAGCCAAGTTTCCAGATAGGCCTGGGGACAAAACAGAAGAAAAATGAGGTACATTTAAATAGATGAATTGAACAATTGTATTCAAAAGATGCTAATTAACAGATAGACATTACTCTGAAGGACATTCTTTAGTGTCTTTTCATAAGTCTCTAATTTTAACACTGTTGTATTCATATTTAATAAAAAAAAACTTGGATAAAGATATAGAAGACACATTCATTAATCTGCAAGTGACCTGGAACTGGGAATAATGGCAAACAAACATTGACAAAATCAGGATCAAAAAAGATCTTCATTAGGTTGAAATGTGGAGAAGGCAATGGCAGCCCACTCCAGTACTCTTGCCTGGAAAATCCCACGGATGGAGGAACCTGGTGGGCTGCAGTCCATGGGATCCCGAAGAGTCGGACACAACTGAGTGACTTCATTTTCACTTTTCACTTTCATGCATTGGAGAAGGAAATGGCAGCCCACTTCAGTGTTCTAGGCTGGAGAATCCCGGGGACAGTGGGCCTGGTGGGCTGCCGTCTATTGGGTCACACAGAGTCGAACACAACTGAAGCGATTTAGCAGCAGCAATGTTGTTTAAAACTGGAAGGAGTGTTTCCTTCTACCGGGTGCTCAAGTATAGGCTCATCCCTCTTTGGGGTCTTGGGCTAGGGGTTCAAGCAAGTGACAGGTAGTTTGCATGTGGCAGTTTAAATTCCTAAGCTGACCTCGCTGAGCACGGTGGGAATCCGGGGGCTCAGGGAGAGACTGCCGAGACAATCTCCTAGGTAGTTGGTGGAGCCGTCAAAGGAGGCAGCTGAGGAGGAAACGCAGTGGGATGATGACCCGGAGGTGGGTGTAAGGAATTCTCTGAGCCCAGCTCCGGCCCTGGAGATGAGAGAAAAGGAGAAGCAGAGACATTCCCCACTATTGATGGGGATAAGAGGGGGAGGCAGCTTTTAGTAGAAGGTACCCATGGAGAAAAGTGCGATCACACAGAAGACTGTTCACAACAGAATGGAGATAAGGAAGTAGCTGAGGGCAGGTGGAGGGCTGTGCAGGGAGGCTGCTGGGGGAAGTTGAGGGTCCTGGAGCAGGTGGAGAACCTGAGACAGCACTCAGGAAGAATGCTGCTGCTGCTGCTGCCAAGTCGCTTCAGTCGTGTCTGACTCTGTGCGACCCCGTAGACGGCAGCCCACCAGGCTCCCCCGTCCCTGGGATTCTCCAGGCAGGAACACTGGAGTGGGTTGCCATTTCCTTCTTCAATGCAGGAAAGTGAAAAGTGAAAGTGAAGTCGCTCAGTCGTGTCCGACTCTTAGCGACCCCATGGGCTGCAGCCCACCAGGCTCCTCCATCCATGGGATTTTCCAGGCAAGAGTACTGGAGTGGGGTGCCATTGCCTTCTCCTTCAGAAAGAATGAGAATTAAGAAATCAGTGGCTGACCACAGACAGAAAACAAACTGTGGTTACCAAAACAGGGGGTGGAGGAATAAATTAGGGATTAGCATATTTACTGTATAGTACAGGGAACTATACTCAATATTTTATAATAACCTATAAGGGAAAGAATCTGAAAAGGAATATATATATATATATGTATATGTATATATACATACACATATGTATCTGAATCACTTTGCTGTACATCTGAAACCAACACAACATTGTAAATCAACTACACTTAAACTTTTTAAAAAGTTGTAATCCTGGAGGAGGAATGAGGAGCTATTGTTTAACGGTACAAAGTTTCAGTTTTGCAAGATGGAAAGAGTTCTGAAAGTGAGTGATTGCACAGTGTGAATGCATCTGGTGCCACTGAACCGAACATTTAAAATGATTAAGATGCTAAATTTGATGTTATGGGCTTCCCCAGGGGCTCAGTGGTAAAGAATCCATCTGCTATGCAGGAGCTGTGGGAGACTGGGGTTCGATCCCTGGGTTAGGCAGATTCCCTGGAGGAGGGCATGGCAACCCACTCCAGCATTCTTGCCAGGAGAATCCTATGGACAGAGGAGCCTGGTGGGTTACAGTCCATGGGGTCACAGAGTCGGACATGACTGAAGTGACTGAGCACCCACGCATGCATATCTCACCACAATTTTTTTTTTAATTCCTTAAAAAAAGAGAAAGCATGGTTTGGAAGGCCACTTTGAGTGCCATGGAGGCAAAAAGATAAGTGTTGAGAGCAGGATTTAGTCAACATCTAGGGTGCATCTAGGACTCAGTCTTCCTTGCATCCCAACGCCCACCTCCTCTCCCACCTCCAGTTCCCATTTCTGCACACCAGGACACTGGGGCTCACTTTGTATCAGTTTGCACAGGGCTCTGAACTCTTGTGCTGTGTAAATTCTGGAACAGAAAGCTAGCTTCAGGGGCCTCCCTTCCTTCTCTTATAGGATTCACACTTGTACACGGGTAACTTGCCATTCCCCAGAAGGCTGACTCCCACTTGACCATCTCTACCAGCCCCATTCCTATTCAACTTTAAACAAACATGGTCTTCACCATTGTAAACACTAGACCTAAGGCAAATTTCTGTGCCTGAAGCATAGATTCTGAAACAAGAACTCACAAGTAAACAGGATTTTCAAATCATGAGAAATTTTGACTTAGTAATAACTGCCTTTTGTAGCAAGTAGGAAATGTTTGAGATCATCCGTCTCAGAAAGATCTCTGAAGACTTTAACATACCCTTGATTGTCAAAATTCCTTGTGCAATGTGTGATTGCAAAATAGCTAAAGGCTTGCTGGAAACCATCAGTAGATGGCATTTAAAGAGAAGTTGAATTTTCTTCTCACAATCGACATGGAGCTCAATTCTTCTTAGCCATAGGGCAGCATTTGCCTTCTCTGCTAAATAGCCATTTTTGCTCATCACAGAATCTGAAGTAAGATTACTTTGTGTACAACATGTAATGTAGTTATCTGAGATTTTAATACATTTTCTTTAAAGTACTATTTTTAGAGATTGTTCCTGTCATTCTTATGGTCTCAAATTGTCAAGTTTAAAAGTACAGAAAGATTGTAGGAAGACCTTTTGTCATTTTAATTTTCTTCAAAAGCTGCTTACATAAATACTTCACAAGGGTATTCTGTTCTATGTGCTGGGCAGGTGGGAATACTTGCTTGGCTGTTAGGGGAAAAAAAAAAACAAAAAAACCCACATTTTTCCTCATGTTACTCTGCCACTGACAGAGCAAGGGCAGTACGCAAATTACCCATCTCTCTTCCATTCATGCTCTTGGCAGTGAAAGAAAACCCTTTTCTCCTGTGTGTCCCAGACTATGTATACTAATAGTTGCATGCTGTGTGCATTCTGCCCATCACTCTACACCCCCACTGCTTACCGGGTGCTTGGCACTTAGTAGGTCTCAAGTAACATTGATTTATGTTGAGGGAATCAGGTTCTACCCAGAGCATCTTCTCTGATTAGTCGAGAAGCTATTTTCATTATTTGTTGCTGTTGTTTAATCGTTGAGCTGTGTCTGACTCTTCAGTGACGCCATGGATTGCAGCCCAACAGCTCTCTCTGCTGATGGAATTTCCCAGGCAAGAATACTGAAGTAGGGTGCCATTTCCTCTTTCAAGGGATCTTCCCCACCCAGGGATCGAACCCACGTCTTCTGCATTGGCAGGCGGATTCTTTACCACTGAGTCACCAGGGGAAGCCCATTTTCATTATCAGATTTGCATGAAAACTAGACTCCTCATGAGACTTAAAAGAAAGAAAAGGAATATTTATCCTCTTACTTAGGTGGAGTCAGAGAGGCCTGACTTGGAATAAACCTAATAAATACCATCCCACAGTAAGTGCCTTTGTTGGTCATTATTTTGAATCATCTTGGGACTGCTAGATGGGAACCCGAAGCTGCACATGTAGAAAGAGCCTAATAAGATGGATAACAGGGAAGCAGAAAATCTGATTAGACAAACAACCCCATCTAATCAGAAAATAACCACATAGGCTGAACACAAACGTGCTGCTCTCAGCTGTTTGCTGCCGGAAAGCCGCTTCCCCTGGAGCTTTTTTTTTTTTAAATCTTAATCTCCATCCATTTTCTTTCTCTCCCATTTTCTCTCTCGCTCAATATCCTGGTTTTAGGTTTCTAAGAGAGTTGGCCTGTGATCACTGTGATTCTGTTACAAGATGCAAACACAGACCTGGCTGCGTGCAGGGCTAAACAAGACATCTGTGTAAATATGTTTGGATTTGTCATCTCATCCCACTACCCAGCCTACAGCCTTTGATAGGATTAGCTGAAAGACTAGTGCCCAGGTAAATCTGCACTGGCTAAAATCTGTGTGAGCCCCCGGTGGGTTAATCAGACCATTATAATCAGGTCTGAGGGCTTGAGAGCCGTGTTCTTCGGAGTGCAACGTGGGGGAGCATTCTCTTTGTGTGAAGTGGGTAGAATAACCAGGGGTGAACTCCATGTCTTTCATCACTGGGTCATTTTCTGAAATAAACCACATGCAATTCGATCCAGAAAAGCTGGGAAACAAGCTGAGCTATGGGTTAGATCATGGCTAGGGATGGGGGGCTTCCTAGGTAAAGATTCCGCCTGCCAATGCAGGAGACATGAGAGACGCAGGTTCCATCCCTGGGTTGGGAAGATTCCCCTGGAGGAGGAAAAAACACCCTATTCCAGTATCCTTGCCTGGAAAATTCCATGAGTAGAGGAGTCTGGCAGGCTATAGTCCATGGGGCCGCTAAGAGTCAGACACAACTGAGCGACTGATCATGCACTCAGCTGGGAATGGGGAAGTGTTTGGGGTCTAGCAGGTACAGGGAGCCTCTAGTTGAGGTCAGAGGGGATAGGTTCGCCAGCACAGGTGGGCCCTTCAACCCAGCTCCTTGCTGAGTTCCTCCTGCACCGCCATGGGCAGAAGGGCACTGGATTTCCTGGCAGTTGAGTGAACTTGGGTCACAAATAACACCTTAATGCCTTGTCAGGCATCTCTGTCAATGTCCATCAAGTAGGAGAACCGGCACCATAATCTAGATAAATCATAGCCCCAAACAAAGGTCTATTTCTTGCCATATCCGATTGACTGAGAGTTAGCTAAGAGCAATCAAGGGCCTAGTTATCCGAGCAATTGTGTCTTCCCTCAGGACATACAAATGTGCTGACCCGAGGGCCCGTGTTCCAAGCTGCCCACCCAGGTCTGACCTTCTGTGCTACTTAGAGAGCTGACTGTGGCTGCCAGGAGAATGTGGTGATAGAGGGAATGATGACTCTTGCAGCCGCCATGTACATCCTGACTTCACTCCCTGGAAGAGGATTTGTTGTGACTTTGGCCTCTTGATTGAAATCTTGTTTGCAGGACACATTCAGCTTTATTGGATCTGAGGCTTACACAATTTCAAGGATTTTCTTTAAGAAAAAGAATATAAAATTGGATACAGGAGTTTCTAATAAAGTTAAATACTCCTACTCTGCAATTTCATTCATAAGGATATACCCAAGAGAAGGTTAGCATATGTCCATAAAAAGACAGTACAAGTATATTTGTAACAGCTTTACTCATGATAGACCCAGACTGGAAACAATCCAGATGCCCATTAACAGTTGAATAAATAAACAGAAGAGATCTAGCCATACGATGGAATACTACCCAGCAGTAAAAAAATTTGAAATAACTACTGATACGTGTACTGATGTGGATGAATTTGCATACATCTGCTAAGCAAAAGAAGCCAGACAAGTGATTCCATTTGCAAGCATACCTCGTTTTATTCACTTTGCTTTATTGTGCTTTGCAAATATTGCATTTTTTACACATTAAAGGTTTGTGGTAACCCTGGGTCAGACAAGTCTTTTTGTGCCATTGTTCTAACAGTCTTTGCTCATTTTGTGTCTCTGTGACACTTTCATAATTCTTGTGATATTTCAAACTTTATAATTGTTTTATCTGTTATGGTGACAGTGATCTTTGATGTTACTCCTACTACTTGCAAAAGGCTCAGATGATGGGTAATGTTTTCTAGCAGTAAAATAATTTTAACTAAATGTACACTGTTTTTTTCAGACATAATGCTATTGCACATTAAATAGACTGTAGCATAGGTTCAATGTACTTTTGTGTGTAGTGGGAAAGCAAAAAATTCGTGTAACATTTTATTTCAATGTTTGCTTTATCACAGTGGTCTGGAACTGAACCCTCAAGTCTTCAGGTATATGATATTCTAGAAGAGGTAAAAAATAATTCATATGATGTTCTAGAAGATGTTGAAAAATAATTCATGGCACTCTGTATTAGAATGGATATATATTATTTAGAATACTAGAACTCTGGTGGAAGTATAAAATGGACTAGTCACATTGTAAAATATTTTGACAATTTCTTGTAAATTTAAACGCACACTTCCCACACAATCCAGGAATCCCACTCCTTATTTACCCAAGGGATATGAAACCTCTGCTCACACAAAATTCTCACATGAATGTTTGTTATTGTTGTTTAGTCGCTAAGTCATGTCTGACTCTTTTTCGATTCCATCGATTATAGTCCTCCAGGCTCCTTTGCCCATGGGATTTCCCAGGCAAGAATACTGGAGTGGATCGCTATTTCCTTCTCCAGGGGATTTTCCTGACCCAGGGATTGAACTCGTGTCTCCTGATTTAGGCAGGTAGATTCTTTACCACTGAGCCACCTGGGAAGCCACATTGAATGTTTACTGTGGTTTTATTCATAGTAGCCAAAAACTGAAAACAACCCTAATGTCCCTCACTGGGGAATGGATACACCAATATAATGGGATATGATTCAGCAATAAAAAAAGGAATGGATTGCCGATACTCGCAACAACGTGAGTGAAGTTTACATGCCCTATCTTTTTAATGAAAGAAACCACTTCCAAAAACATATGTATGTGCTCTGTGTTTCCATTTATGTGAGATTCTAGAGAAAACAGATTAGTGACTACAAGAGGTTGAGGATTCAGGGTGAGCTGGTTACAAAGACTAAGAGGAAAATTTTTGGAGAGACAAAAATATTCTATATCTTGAACATTGTGATGGTGGTTACATGACTCTGTTCATTTACCAAAACTCACAGATTGCAGCCTTGACTTTCTGGGTGTTTATCCTTTAGCAGAAGCTGTATACATCATAGAAACCATGACTGAAACAGCTTTGTGAGGGGAAGAAAATATTAATGAACTAGATACAGGGAAATATCCACAGGAGATTTAGCCACTAGCATTCACATCAAACTCTTTACTGTATCTTTCACTCTTTAACTCTGAAGGCTGGGAATAGTAAATAGCTGTATCCTTTCTTTCCAAGAATTCTCCTCATGACTTGGCAGTTGGGACATCTGTTTATTAGATTAGGAAAATCATCCCTGTTGGCTTAGAGAGACTTGACTCTAAGGGAGAGAATTCCTGTTACATGTCAGCTTAGACTAAGTTGAAGGAAGAAGCAGACCAAATATGCAATGGCTCACTACGGTGGAAGTTAGCTAGAGCACATACAGGTGGCTCTTCTGAATGAGAAGGGATGCTGTAAAAGAAGTTGAGGTGTGTTCCCCCAGTAAAGGGGGAAAATGGATTTTGGTGGGCCAGTTAGCAGACTCCTTTCACACTCAAACCATCCAAAAAAAAAAAAAAAAAATTGTTACCTTGACCTGCTTTGCTTATCAAGGATTTGGCTTACATCTGGGTAGTTATTTATATCTCTACTATTTTTTTAATCAATGGTTTTGATAGAAAGATAAAGGATGGGGCAAAAAGGCGTAAAATGTAAGAAAGAGAATGTTCAATAGTGAGAAATCTTTTATTTAAGGGCTTCAGTGAGGCTGGAGAATTATTTGTGGGCTTAATGATGACATAGCTCTCTTTGTCCTCTATGATCATAACTCATTGATGGAGCTGAAAAATTATTGGTCCAGGCTAAATTTTCATTTGATGTGATACTTACTAGGCGAGTAAAGAACTGTAAGGTTTAGCAGCTTTTTGAGTTGATCTGAACTAAGATGGCAGAATAGGATGAAATCTTCCAGACAGTAAGATGCTAATCAGTGAGATCTTTCTAGGCTTTGCACAAGATATTTACAATGTGAAATGCACTTCAGTTTGAGTGGACCCCCCTGGTGGTTCAGATGGTAAAGAATCTGCCTGCAATGCAGGAGACCTCGGTTCAATCCCTGGTCGGGAAGACCCCTGGGAGAAGGGAATGCAAACCACTCCAGTATTCTTGCCTGGAAAATTCCATGGACAGAGGAACCTGGCGGGCTACAGTCCATGGGGTTGCAAAGAGTTGGACAAGACTGAGCGACTAACACTTTCAGTTTGAGTAAGGGGAAGGTCCTGGCACTGGGGGAAAAGTATCCAAAGGAGTGTTACAGATAGACCTAAACACACAGGCATTAATTTGAAACAATTCCAACAACAAATAGTGAGACTATTAAGTAAACAGGTATAGTTGCAATGAAAGACCAAGAAAATATAGGCCCTTGTTAGTATGAGAAGTGGAAATTAAACATACAGAATTACTTTATCTTTGCATCAAAATATAGAAGTCTGTACCAGTGGAAGGTGCTGGCTGCCAATCAGTGAGAAAGACTATGCTACCTGGGATGCACAGGTAAGAACCAGTAGATAAACAAGGGGAAAAATCATCTAGAATATGTATGAAGGTAAACTACTACAAAAGAAAGTAGAACTTTTTAGTCATTATGAGAAAGTGCTCAATAAATATTTATTAAATAAATGCATACATGGATCAATTCTTAAAAGGTATGGAACACAGATCTATTAACCACATACTGGAAGCAGGGATTAAAGAGACAAATTTAGCACACTTACAAAAAAAGGAAGTACTTTACGTAGTAGTAAACCTCTTTCCTTAAGCAGCAGAACATGAAAAAATTAGTGGAAATGAGTGTAAATAAATCCATGGATAATATAGCACTAATTCTTCGGTGGCTCAGTGGTGAAGAATCTGCCTGCAATGCGGGAGACGTGGGTTCGATCCCTGGGTTG
This sequence comes from Odocoileus virginianus, assembly GCF_023699985.2. NCBI lineage: Eukaryota > Metazoa > Chordata > Mammalia > Artiodactyla > Cervidae > Odocoileus > Odocoileus virginianus. The sequence goes on along the minus strand of NC_069686.1, from coordinate 37,476,522 downwards.
GGAAGACCCCGTAGAAGAGGAAATGGCAAACCTCTCCAGTATTTTTGCCTGGAAAATCCCACGGATAGAGGAGCCTGGTGGGCTACAGTTCATGGGGTCCCCAAAAAGACAGGATTTAGCAACTAAACAAACAAAAAAATTGTTAAGGGAAGCAATAGGGTGTTGGAGGGTTATCTTTTGAGACTGCTGTTAAAATGTAATTAAGCTGGGGAAAATTCTCCAAGGTGTGCCTTTCTGCAAATTGTCCCTTGAGGTCGCCATCAGAAAGAGTATGATACGACAAGTGGCCCCGTGTCCACTCTGCTTCTTCCTCTATAAAAGCAAGTATTTAAAGTGAATCTGGACTTGAAAACCAGCAACTGCTTCCCTCAGCATTCCTGGCTTGGGCTGCCTGCTCCAAGATGCAAGGGAGAGTCCTGTGATTAATGACCTCCGAGCTAAAAAGATATCTATGATAACGAAGGGGTGGGGCCAGTCAGGAAATGTCTGTGTGACCATCTGTGTCACAAGAGAGTCCCAGGAATAATGGTGATGGAAATTCCCCAGCCTGGGGGGTGGAGGTGGGGTGGCGATTGATTAATGTTCAGAAAATTGAGAGTAAGTGCACTAGCTATTTTTGGTTGCTGTGTCTTTCTGGAGAAGAGAGCTGAGGGGGGAAGGAAGGAAGGAGGTGGATAAAAGGGGAACAGAAGGCACCAGGACCCCCACCCCCACCCCGCCCCCACCCAATCACACCAAGCTTTTGTGCCAGAGAGCTGGTCCCTCGGAACAACGTGTGACTGTTTCTTACAAGAAGAAAAATGTGCATGAGCCTCCCAGGAGCCCACACACCCGGTGCCAAAGGATCACAACCAGGGGAGGTCTGCATGGCATCCTGGAAGGGCCAGGGCAGGACTGGGAGGATAAAGGAATCAGCCTGCCTCTGTACAGCTCTGGCGACATCCTTTCAAATCCAGTTTCCGTTTGGATATCTCCTCTTTGATCTCTCAGTTGAAAAGTCTGGTCCCCACAATGCACAAATCCCTGGTGTTGGGAGACTGTGAGATGCATTCATGTTCCTCTTTAGGGTACCTTGTCTCAGGACAAAGGTGTCAACAGTGACCGCCAGCAGGCCGACCCCTGGGTCTTCCTGGCATGAGCAAAGCTGTATCACTTGAACAGAAGCATCACTTGATGCTATGTCATGTGGATAAATGTGCTTTTCCTCTCCCTACTCTGGGCCTTATTTCTGCTTGTTCTCTGCCTTTCTCTTTGTGCACCTGTGTGTCTTTCCCCCGCCCACCACTCTGTCTGCCCTCTCTCTATTGCTCCTTCACGCAGGATATTATTCAGTCTACAAAATGTAGCAGCACATTTATTACCCCTGGGTAACTCCACAGACAATCAAGAAAATGCATTTCAGCATGATGAAGTGTCATGAACAATGAATGTATAGCAAAATAAATTACTCTATAAATGAAGAAAAGCACCTCACTAATGCAGAGTCCAAGAATATTTGAAGGTAACAATTTACTTCAATTAGCAATGATTTTTGTTTTAAATCCACGAATCAAAACCTGATATTTATAAAGGGTTTCAGACTTCTGGAGGGCCATTATTTAGCAAGTGGGTTTATTGAGAGGGAGGCGGACCATCATCACTGAAGTCCTGCTCATCCTTCATGTCCGGGTTAACCCCAGACCTGGGTTGATGCTCTTGAGTTCTCATTATCCAGGTGCATAGCTTTATCTTGCACTTAGCATACCATTTGGGGATTGCTATTTCATGCACATGCCCCTCTGGCATCTATAGCCTAGCACCTGGTACAAGGTCCCTAACATGGTGAATGATTAAAACATAGTTGAGAAATGAATAAATGAATAATTGATACTGACTCCAAAATCTTGATGGATCTCTGGAAGATGGCAGGGTGTAAAACAGTGTGTGACTTTGTGCCTCCCTGTGATCTGAGTGATGTTGGCCAGGCTAAGGGATCTGCAGGATAAACTACCCATCACGGATTGCCTTTAGACAATCATAGGGTGGGTCTCAGATCCAACTTTTTACTGTGAGTTCACAACACCATCCTTGTAGCGTTGGGTCACCTTCAAGTCTTTGCCTCTCCTTGAAGCCCTCTCTGCTTCCCAAGGGGCGCCAGTGGCAAAGAACCCACCTGCCAATGCAGGAGATTCAGGTTCAATCTCTGGGTCGGGAAGATCACCTGGAGTAGGAAATGGCAACCCACTCCAGTATTCTTGCCTGGGAAATCCCATGGACAGAGGAGCCTGGAAGGTTACAGTCCACGGGGTGGCAAAGAGTCAGCCCTGACTGAACACACACACATGCATGAGGCCCTCTCTGATCGCCCTGTTTGCAGCTGTACTTGCCCGAGCCTACACCAGGATCCTTATACACCTCACCCTGCTCTCCACTTTCTTCTGTAGCTCGTATCTCCTTCTAATATAGTATGTGACTTATTTATTCATTTTGTTTGCTGTTTATTGTTGGTCTTTCCCATTAGAATGTAAAGCCCCACCATGTGCCTGGCACACAGTAGGCATTCAATAAATATGTGTTGAATGAATGAATGGACACGACTGTGTGGCACTGGCCAAGAGATATAAACTAGAGCCTAAAGCAATGGTTTTGTATGTATGCCCTTTGGAAATTACAGTTCCACTGAGATGTTTCTGGCTGAGGGAAACTGAAAGGAGGGCTAAGTGAGTAGGGTTTAGGGGATCTGCCCTTCATGCAACCACTTTGCTGTTTTACGTAGTGAAGTTTTATTAAATATTTCTTTTGAGAAAGGAGTTTTACTGCTTTTAAGAAAACATGTTTGATTTCACTCTTCACCTCCCAAGGGGAGGCAGAGAGCTAAGACTTTGCATCCATTTGCTCTGGGCTAAGTCACCTACTAGCCCAAGCTGCCATCTCCTTTTCTCCAGGCAACTAGACTGTGCTGCACCCATCGGAGCTCCAGTACTGGCAAGACAGAAGTTAGTCCTCTGGGGAGCCCCCTTGGAAAAGTGGGGGTGTTAGATACATGTGCCAACACCTTCCTTCCCATAGATGAAGCTAGGAGTAATATAAACACACAATGAAATACTATTCAGTCTTTTTTTTATTTTAAAAGAAAATTCTGCAATATGTGACAACATGGACAAACCCTGAGGATATTATGCTAAATGAAATAAGCCAGTCAGAAAAGACAAATACTGCATGATTCCACTTATATAATGTGGCTAAAATAGCCAAACTCAGAATCAGAGTGGCATGGTGGTTTCCAGGGGCTTAGTGAGGCAGAAGTGGGGAGTTACTAATCAACAGGAGTAAGTTTTAGTTAAGCTAGATAAAATAATTCTGGAGATTAGCTTTACAACATTGTACCTATAGTTAGCAATACTGGATTATACACTTAAACATGTGTTAAGAGAGTAGATCTCATGTTAAGTGTTCTGATCACAATAAATTCTTTAAAAAAAAAAAGGAACCATGTTTGAAACACTGATTTATAGCAAATTATATCTTTCTCAACCCAGAATATTCACTGGAAGGACTGATGCTCACGCTCCCACACTTTGGCCCACTGATGCGAAGAGCCAACTCATTAGAAAAGACCCTGATGCTGGGAAAGATTGAAGGCAGGAGGGGAAGGGGACGACAGAGGATGAGATGGTTGGATGGCATCACCGACTCAGTGGAGATGAGCTTGAGCAAGCTCCGGAAGATGGTGAAGGGCAGGGAAGCCTGGTGCAGTCCATGGGGTCGCAAAGAGTTGGACATGACTGAGCAATTGAACAAATATCTGTTTCTGTATTTAAACAAAAATATACCTTGGAAGATCTTTATTTTATTATCTATACTCCAAACTCTATGTAAAGTAGAATAAGTTCTTAGTGATTGCTTATTAAGGTCTGCCACAGGGTTTCTAAGCTTTTTCTACTCAAAATGTGTGGGTCCCTAGACAAGCAGCAGAGTTCTCATGGGAGCTCATGAGAAATTCAGAACCTCAGCATTTTCAAAGAGGATTTACCAAGTTTGGCTTTTCAGAAGCTTTGGCAGAATACATCTTTCTACTTAGACAGGGAGGAAGCCAAAGAGAAAGTTGACAAATTTAGGCCTTGTTATCTTAGCTACAAGTTCTTTGCTTATCACTTCTGCATCTTAACAATATTATATGGCACTAACACAAATAATAATATAGTAATAATCATGATAATATTGGTAATTTTTTAGTGTATGGGTTTAAAAATTAACCTTATTGTGGAAGACATGTGACCCCATTCATGTTACCATTTGTTATTGAACTTAGCGAACCCTTGTGATACATGCTTTGACTATCTCAATGATTTCTAAATTTCTACATGTTACAAGTTTCCTTTGTTAATTGTGTAGCACTAAAAATAGAATATAGCTACATCATTAATAAAATAATAAAGTTGTCTTCTGTAAAAGAAAAGAAAAGAACAAAATGCAGAACCTCAGGCTACAATCCAGACCTACTGAGTGTCTGCATTTTAACAAGATCCCCAGGTGGTTCTAAGCCAACCCTAAGGACTGTGTTTCCAAGGCTGCAACTTCTTACTATTCTTAGATGACATGAGTGCAATGCGCAGCTAGGCTTTCCTTGTGCTGTCTCTCTTCAGGTAGAGTCAGTAACACATAGGGCTGCTAACAAAGTTGGGGAGACAGAGCAGGTGAGCAGTGGGGGGAAACAGGGTATATGGACACCCTGCACTTGAGATAAGAAGATTTGAACAGCTGACTGCATGCCCAAGACTGGTTTGTTTGTCTAAAGAACAGAGAGAGTGTGCAAATAATTGAAACATACCATCTTCCTTGAACTTCATTTCAGGCAATACTTTCAATCTCTTCCTGTAATAAATCTTCTACCATTGCTGCTAGCAAAGAGGTGAAATGAATGGAATTGTGTTACAGCTCCTTTCTCTGCTCCCTGCCAAACAGAATTACTAACAAGGGATGGCATATCTTGAAAATAGTCAACAACAAAGGGAGAGAAATAAAAGGGGAAAAGAAGCAGAGGGCCTATATCATCCAAAAATATGATAACCAAATTATAGCCCCTGAGAAAGTAAGGTCTGACCGCACATTAATTTGAAAAGCACACACAATCTAGAAGTCAAACTTTGTTAATTATACTAATTGGAAAAACAAGTTTAGTGAGTTAGCTTAGATTTTATCCACTGTATACTTTTAAACTGAATGCAGTCAAATATACTTTACTATTTCTTGAGCAATTGCAAGAGATTCTATAAAGACCTTTCAGGTCCATTTTATCTTCTCTGTAACTTAGGGTTGTGGTTCTTGATGAACAATTTGTCATCTTCCTATATGATTTTGATCTTATCATTTAGCAGCCCTGTAGGAGGGCACTTGAGGTGGTTTAGCTCTGAAACTACCCATTAAGAGATGAATAAAAAGTCAACAACATTATCCACATCATTAGCTTATGTAATAAAAAGTGATTAAATACAGCTAGCTTTCAAATGCATGTAAAATAGATCTAGTTGAAAGTATAAATTTTTATAATGTTTATGTTCTGCTTGGATTGAATTACCTTAAATAACAGAAAATTGCCATCCTACCTCACTGATAACTATCAATACTGAAGTCATTATTGGATTAAGAAAATTTTACAAAAATGGTTGGACAATGTTGTCATTTACACTGTCAGTACTGCTATAGAGCTCATTGGATAACCATCCACCCACTCCTGCTCCAAAACTGACCGGTTACATCTTCAGCAAACAGGAGTTAGAACATGAGCTTATAAGGTGCTGGAGGTGGGAATGGGATGTGTGAAAGAGGGAAGGATACACTTATTATTTAAGAAATACATACATTTTTGTATTACTAAAAGATTTGGTAACTCATATGTGAGTGTTTTCCTGATCTGATTTCAGGGACTACCAAAAATGATGGGGAATCCCTCCATTTGTTTCCACACTCCTAGGCTTCTCTGGGTGGAGGTTTTGGAGAGGGAGGACCCAGGGGAATATGGGTTTGAGAACTGCACCTCTCAAACACCTCCACACAGTTGCATCATGTCTGATTACTGAAGCCACTTGGAAGGCCACCAAGTCTCAGTTCCCTAATCACCAGGAACTCCTTTGAACAGTCATAAGCCACATTCAACAACAGTCAGCATCGGTCACACCTCCTCATTCAAAGATTGTGTCCAGATTTGGGTTTTGTAATGTTAGATATTTGTGATACATTTTCACTATGGAAATGTATGATATTTGTGATACATTTTCACTATGGAATTGTATCAAATTTTCACAGCCAACATGTTTTATCCTTATTAATCTCTCAGCAACATCTAAACCATCTATCTTTGCTGATGACCCCTTTCTCTTTGAAACACTCTCTTTCCTTGGTGTTCATGATAGAGGGTTATCCTGGTGTTCCTTCTTTTTCCAACCAGTCCTTCTTTCTCTCCTTCTCTTACAGTGGCTCAATCAACTGAACATGAGCACTAAATGTTGGTGTTCTTCAAGTTCGTTGTGGTCATTAGTCTGTAGTTTCAGACTGATTCTGTTGGCTTCTCGGTCTCTTTCTAATCAACCCCATTCACTCCCTGACTTCACTGACCGTCCACATGATGATGGCTCCCAGGTTATTATCTTCAGCTCAGAGCTACCTATTAGGCAGCAGTCTTGTCCATACAGCTTTCTTCTCAATAGCTCTGATTGGATTTTGACAAACACCATTAATTCCCTCACAATGGGTTTCTTTTCTATTCCATTCAAAGGCACCAACATCCAATACAAGAAAGCCAGAAAACGAGGCATATTCCTTGACATTTGCCTCTCCCTCACCAGCCACATTCAATCCTCACCAACCATCCATTTTCAATCATCACCCACTTATCATTTCATCTCTGAAATCTCTCTCAAGTCTCCACCTATATAATCACTATCTAGTCCAAGTTTTCATCTCCCACCAGTGTTATTTTGATTGAACCCTCTCCAAATCATTCCTCACACTACAGCTGGAGTGATCTTTTAAAAATACAAATCTAATCCCGACTTTTCCTGTTTATGAGTTTCGTATTGTTCTTTAGCTTAAGGACCATGCATCCTCAACCCTGCCTATTCACCTCTAAAAATGCCTCCCATCTTGTCTTTCCCTCATTTACTTCTGTACTCTGCCATGCTGGCCTTCTATTCCAGCTGTTCACATTGTTTCAGCCTCCTTCTTTCTTCAGGCCTTTTTCCAAATAGTTTTTCTCCCTGGAATTCTGTTCTCTCTCCTGCTGCTTTCCCATAACATTTCTCAAGATTTTATCTTGGACTTGACCTCCCCTCTTCTCACTCAGAGCATTTAACCACTTCAATGTTTCCAATAGTCATTTCTGTGTAGACAGTACCCCAATACACTGCTTTTAAAGTTGTAAATGAGCTCTTAAAATAGTGAATATTTATAAAACAGATAAATGTTTTATAAATGTTTCAATTTCACTATGTTCCAAGCTCATCTTCTCCCCAGATCTGCTCCCTTTCATGTCCTCTATATTCTGATAAGGTTATTATCAGTCTTAGAGTCACTCAATTTTTAAAATAATATCTTTATTGAGATATAATTCATATACCATAAAAGCTACCCTTTTGGTGTGGGGGAGGGATAGATCAGGAGTTTGGGATTGACATGTTTATGCTACTATATTTAAAACAGATAACCAACAAGGACCTACTGGACATAGCATAAGGAACTCTGCTCGATATTCTATAATAACCTAAATGGGAAAAGAATTCAAAAAAGGACAGATACATGTATATGTATAACTGAATCAATCACTTTAGTGTACACATGAAACTGACACAATATTATTAATCAACTATGCTCCAATATAAAATAAAAATGTAAAAATTTACCCTTTTAAAACGTGTAATTCAGTGGGGTTTTAGTATATTCACAGAGTTGGGCAGTCTTCACTTCTATCTGATTTTACAACAATTTCATCACCCGCAAAAGAAACCTTAAGCCCATTAATAGACACTCCCCACCATCCCTTCCCCCTTCCCTGAAAACCACTAATTGACTGTCTCTGTGGAATTAGATATTCTAGACACTTAAAATATGTAGAATCATACAACATATACCTTTCTGTGTCTGGCTTCTTTCATTTCACATAATGGTTTCAAGGTTCATTCATGTTTTAGTGTGAACTAGTGTTTTATTCCTTTTTACAGCTGATTAATATTCCTCTATACCAGATATAGCATCTTTCTTTATCCATTCATCAGGTGACATATATTTGATTTTTTTCCAATTTAGGCTGTAATGAATGAACCTGCTGTAAATATTCCTGTATAGATTTTTGTCTGGACATGTTTCTCTTTTTCTTTTTAATTTAATTTTATTTTTAATTGGAGGATAATTACTTTACAATATTGTCATGGTTTTTGCCATGCACCAATATGAATCTTGAATATGCTTTTCTAGTCTTTTGATTATATTTCTACGAGTGGAACTGCTGGGTCTTTTGAAGCTTCTCCTTTTCCCCTTTCCCCTTATTTTAGTTCTATCTGGATCAAATTAATAAAATAAAGCTCTAATTAAAATAAACCTTCAATTTTGTCACTTTTGACCACATTGTGGTCAAAAATCCTTCAATGACTTCCCAATGCCCTCCACAGTGTGGTCCTTTCCTAATCATTTGGTCTGAATTCCAACTACTCTAGTGTAAAAGTTGACTTATTTATAAAGTCTTTCCTTAACAATTCCAACCACATCTCTGATTAAAACCATGTGGACTTTTTTAAAGATTCTTTCCCTATATTACAGAATATTGTGTAGAGTTCCCCATGCTATACAGTAGGTTCTTATTAGTTATCTATTTTATGTTAATATATAGTAGTATGTATATGTCAATCCCAATCTCCCAATTTATCCCTCCTCCTCTTCCCCCATGGGTAACCATCATTTGTTTTCTACATCTATGGCTCTATTTCTGTTTTGTAAATAAGTTCATTTGTATGTTTATATATAACATATTCACTTTTCTGTACAGCAGAAACTAACACACCATTGTAAATCAACTATACTCCCATAAAAATTAATTTAAAAATACGAATTGTACTAATACTTTTCTAGGATTTCCATAAGCACATCTATTTGCACTTGGATATAAGTCCCAGAACAATGTGGAAGTGCTAGAACAATGCACATAGTAGGTATTCAAGAAATGTGTACTGAATGGATAAAAAATATGTATAAATATTTGTTTTCATATCTCTTCCCCATGTGTCCATTGAATTTATTCACCACTTATCAGGCACTAAGCCTCATGAAGGATAGTAGTGTATTTCAAACATCTTTGGATCACCTGCTGGTAACATGCTACCTGGCCTATACTGTTTTCAAAAAATAAATGTTGAATGACTGAATCAAGACCAAATTTCTATTCTTGTCTTTGGACATGCTTTGAATTTCCACCTGCTTTGTCTTGGAGAGCGCAGTTTCTTCTTTCTGGATCATCGTCCCTCGCTCCTAAAAGACTTATGTCAAATAATACTTCACCCACTATACCTTTTTCCCTCCCTTGGTCCAGTAAGAAATAATCTCACACTCTTGTGGTACTTTATTAGTAATCTTCTCACAAAAAATCCTATCCTGCCTTCCCTCACAGAAGTGTCTTTGAACACCTCCCCCAGCTAGCCCTTCCCTTAGTTATAAGCTACATAAGAAGAGGGGCTATACAGTTGACCCTTGAACAACATGGGAGTGAAGTTGAAAACCCAAGTATAACTTATAGTTAGCCCTCCATATATGAGGTATCTACTATTCAAAAAGATCCACATATAAGTGGACTGGTGCAATTTAAACCCTCTTTGATCCTAGCACAGTGCTTCACACATAAGTGAATATTTAAGGACTGAATCAGGGAAAAAAAGGGGTATTGGTTTTTAATCAACTGGTTGAACTTAAGAGGGTACAATAGAACTCTGCTTTTTTCCACCTTGAATTTTCCCACTTCAGTTTATTGAACCATTAAACCAAAATCAAATAATGTTCGATTCCTCTCCTCTTTTTACCCACATCAACCTATCAGCAAGTTCTACTGATTATGATTCCACAGAAGCGCGTGAATCCTCCATCTTTCTTTAGTACCTCGCTGTAACCCTTGTCCAAGCCACTGTCATCTCTTTCTTCAATTCCTGTGAAGATCTTACAGCTGGTCTCTTTACTTTCACTCTTGTATTTCTACAAAACTGAATTTATGTATTCATGCTACTATATATTTGTGGATTGATGTATTCATATTATGCTAAATTTAGGCATTTAAGAATATATATCTAGCTTATGGTTTCCTCTTGCAATTGGATGAAATCCAAAGTCCTATGCTTGGGTAGGGTCCCTAGGCTGGACCTGATCCTCTCAGGAGCCCCATGTCCTTCCTAGCTCCACCTTGGCCCATCTGCCAGTGGCGCTGGCCCAGAGGACATTGGGGGTTGTATTTTACTTCCCATTCTGCTAAAAACTATGTCACTTGGGACATGTCACTTTCTTTCTGGGACTCAGTCACCTATCTCTAAATTGAAGGGAATGACTAAATGCTTGTAAATGGTCCCTTTAATTTCATTATTTTCATAGTCCCTGAAGTTACTTTTTCTACAGCCAGGATGGGTTGTTAGTAGGAATCATTTCTAATACTGCTAGACAACAGCAAAAAATACATGTCGGTAATGCATTAATACAATTGTATGCTGTAGCAATTTATTATGTTCAAGCAAATACGTCTTCTGAGACCAGGAAGATGAAAGTGAGTGCTTCATAAAGTATCTAAGTGTCTGAATTATCTTGCCTTCTTTTTAATAAATGAAGATTTTAGATGGTCCCTGAAGTGACTGCTGCTAGTTCATACATGCCGTGTTGATTTATTTTGTTGCTATATTTCTTTACCAGAATAAGTTTAAAGTTTTTTTCTTTTATTAAATATTGTTTTGGTTGGGAGGGAGGTGTATTCTTTTCCTATTGTTGTAATAAACTACTACAAACCTGGTGGCTCAAAACAATACAAGTTTATTATAGTTCTGGAGGATAGACTGGGTGTCACCATTTAGGGTGTTGGTTTCTAATGAGGTTCTGTGGAGTGCTGAAGTTCCTCTGCTAAGGGGCTCCGTACAGGGTTATGAGGGAATAGAAGATGTTTCAAAACTCTCCCACTGCTCATCCAAGGCTAAATATAAGAATTATCTTTGACCTCTTTATGCTCCTATGTAAGTATGCAAATAGAAGTTTGCAGGGCTAAACCTACTACCACCTGGAGGCAAAAGAAAGCAATAGGAAGATTTTGAGTAAGACAAAATCGGGTGCATTTTAGAAAAATCATTCTGAATCCAGACTGCAGTTTTAGTCTCTGAGTTGGCTTAGCTGTTGTCAACCGGCACCACATGTCTAGTCTCTCCTAAGGCTGTGAAATGGATTTCCTTTTAATCGCCTTCTCAGTAGTTACGCATTAGTTTCTGATGAGAGGAAGCTGTGGCGATTTAACAGGCCAAGGTGAAGCGGAAGTCAGTATACTCGCAAGCTGCATAGGTCACAGGGGTGGTCCCACAGAGTTTCCAGGGGCCTCCCCAGGAGTTCCCATTTCCTGGTCCTCTTCTGTGATCAGACCTATTGCTTCCCGGACTTCTGCGAGCTCCAGCTTTTCTGCTTCAAGTTGACGTGGTGACTTCTTCTCCAATCCTTCACCTACCTGCCCTTGCAGACCAGCCTTCACTTTCTTGCTTCTCCCTCCTTCAAGTAAGTTGAAAATTCTCATGTTAAGTCCCTTCGGCCTATAATTGTTGTGGTGTCCCTTAGCCGGACAGACGCAGACTGATATGTGATTACTCTTGTGTATCAAATAGTCCAAGGCATGGAGAAGATAATTTTAGAAGTTCTGTTTATATTTGTTGTAATCGTTCCACATTATGCCGTTGTATGATACCCTTCTGCAGGCAGAAGGTTTAATCAGGAGGCTGCCGCAGAATTTATGAGGCTCTTAAGTGAGGTGGTGGCAGGGGCAGTCCTGGATGTAAGTGGTACTTAGGATGTAAAATAAATAGGAAGCAGTCACTAGCAGATCACCTTTGAGGAGGAAGGAGAAAGACACTTCAAAGATGACTCCTAGCTTTGCAGCTTAGGGCTTCCCCGGTGGCTCAGTGGTAAAGAATCTGCTTGCAGAGCAGAAGACAAGGGTTTGATTCCTGGGCCGGGAAGATCCCCTGGGGAAGGAAGTGGCAACCCATCCAGTATTCTTGCCTGGGAGATCCCAAGGACAGAGGAGTCCGGCGGGCTATATTCCACTGGGTCACAAAGAGTCGGACACAACTGAGCGACTAAGCAACAACAGCAACAACAGGGTTTGCAGCTTAGGTGCTTCCTTTCACAGAGCAGGAGCTGTCGGTTTGTTGGTTTATTTGCTTTTCCTCCCACTCTGCTCAACAATTTAGAAACACAGTCCTGCTGAAACTGAGTAGGATTCCCCTCAGGAACGTGAAGAATGGTATAATAATAGGAAAACTGTCCCAAAGCATATTGTACGGAAGCTCTAAGTCAAAAACACGACTGTGGTTGATTCAGCTACTTGTCCACCCCAAATTCTGAGTTTCCCATTCCACTGTACAGTGCTGTTACAAGGAAATGGTGCCCAGATGGGGTCATGCGACTGATTCTTGCCACGAAAGTGGGTGATGGGGACGTGTGCCACCTCTGGGCCAAAGCTGTTGAGGAAGCTGACAGGCTTCCTCCCCACTCTCCCTTTCGATCAGCAGAATTTAGACAACATCAAGGCCCTCTGGCTTAGTGTTATATGACTGAGAAATAAGACTTCCATTGCGTTAGAACTCCAAAATACATATTAGCTCAATTTGTCCTAGCTGTCTGTAACGTTGTTTTTGTAGTTGCTAAGTCTCTTTTGACTCTTTTGCAACCTCATGGACGGTAGCCCCTGTCCCTGGGATTTCCCAGGCAAGAATACTGGAGTGGGTTGCCATTTTCTTCTCCAGGGGGTCTTTCTGACCCAGGGATCAAACCCGGGTCTCCTGCTTGGCAAGTGAATTCTTCACCACTGATCCACGAGGAAAATCCCTATAGCAGTTTAGTCTACTTTAAATACTCTAAGTATTATCATAGGACCCCCAAAGCATGACATATCAGTAAGTAATAATTGCTGATACAAACCTTTAAAAAAAAAACAGATAAGTTACAGGCTTTCTTAATGTGGGGTCCATGTGTAGACTAAATCTAGTTAGAAAAATAATATTTTTATTTTCAGTAACATTCAACTGAAATTTAGCATTTCTTTTCATTATGAATATAGGTAACAAATTAAGTGTCATTAGAAGATCTCTTGTCACAGATCGGACATGACTGAGTGACTTCACTTTCACTTTTCTTTTTGTCACAGATACAAAACACAGATCTTTTCCTATCACATTATAGTTGCTGCAAATATCTCATAATACTATTTATAGTCATCACTAATTCAAGATTACAGTGTCTATTAGACCTGCTGCTAAATCTTGTAATTTAAAGCATTAATAAAAGCACATGTATTCTATCACAAGTTAAAAAACATTTTTATAAATGTATTTCAAAATAACAGATTTTTAATAGTATTTGTATTTGAAGCATTTAAAAACATTATTTTAAAAAGTGACCCATAGCATGAAAAAAGGTTAAGAATCCCTGAAACATATGTCCTTAATTTAGCAATGAATATCTAATTTAAGACAACAGAGTTTCTGCTTCAAAATTTATATTTCTAGTTTGTATTTCTAGTTTATATTTTCTAGCTATCATAAAAATATAGATAGAATTGTAACAGTTAAGAAAAAATATGGTAGTAATTTAGGCATCAGAATATTAATTAAATATTTTAATAAAATAACATCAGGAATAAAACAAACCTGTGCATGGTTGCGTATGTGTGGACATATGCATATGTGGGTCGGGAAGGTCCCCTGGAGAAGGGCATGGCAACCCACTCCAGTATTTTTGCCTGGAGAATCCCATGGACAAAGGAGCTTGGCAAGCTACAGTCCATAGGATCACAAAGAGTTAGACACGACTGAAGTGGCTCAGCACACACATGCAAGTAAAAGTCTATAATCTTTTTTATTGAGGACAACCATGGTCATTTATACCTATTAAGACTACTTTTAGAGTATTGTTTCCTAATTAATCCCTATGATAATTTTATAAATAGAAAAATTCTTGTTAAGGTATTTACAATATTCCTCACTAAACCTTACAAGCAGGTGCTTATATTGAATAATATACGAATTATATATGAGTAAAGATATCCCACTTTATTCATAAGTCACTATGGCGATTGCAATATTAAGAGTTTTAATTTCATCTAAGTTTTATTAGTCAGTCCAAAAATAGTGCTTTTTCTAAAACCAGAACTCAAAAGCTTCTTGAACTTTCAGTTTCCAAAGGCAGTAGAATATAATCTGAACCACCTGCCATATAATCTTGTACCATCATGTCTTTCCATTTATGACTTCTAAGTACCTAAAAATAATCACTTTTCAAAATCACTTTAAATGATATTTAAGTCACTTTTTCATAATCAAGAGCCCTTCCTTCCTGTAAAGTATTCAATAGCTATTTCCAAAAGTGAGAAGCTTGACCAACTATTTTCACAAGGTAATCCAGTGTGAAAAACTGGAGTCCTGATAAACAAGTCCTGAGGTTGGGATCCTAGTCCATTACTTAAAAGTTTTGTGACTCTAAATATTTCTTTTTTTTCCCTGAGTTTCAATTTCTTCCTCATGAATTGGAGATACCTTCACTTACCCCATACTGTTTTTGTGAATATTAAATAAGATACTTATGTAAATTTCAACAGATTAATGTCTGTGTAAAAAAATTGTTAATTCTAATGCCTTACTGACTTATAAATAGAATTATCACACAGTTCGAACTTTATAATGACTTAGAAAAACATCTGCATGGGAAACTTCTTGTGCCAGGGTAGAACTTTTTAAAACTTGGCTCTGCAAACATACACCATCCATCATTATAAATATTGACAGTTTAAACATCTCTATTTTTTTTTCTCACAGTGTATATATGTATGTATCTAAATTTTTGAGACAGAATCCCATTGGATCTGGTGTTTGTGTGTTGGGTTTTGAGGTACTGCTCATCTAACTCAACGAAAATGATTTAAAATGCCAATAAAAAGTTTCTGACAGATTTCCCTGGGCATGTAATGACTGATTAAATCTAAAGCAGTGAATTCTATGATTACCTAAGTTAACACACTATCTGTGTATTAACAGCTAGTGGGAGTAGTCCTTTTATTTGCTTTGGATGTTATGAATTGTATGTGATGGTTTTATTTTTCCTTCTCCAAAGTTGTGGTTAGATTAAGTACTAAAGTGTTCTGCCAAGCACACCTCCTTTTGAAGTGGCTTTATACTTCTAGGGAAATTCATTTGGGGGGTAATTTTTACTGTTTAGATGTTCACAAAATTTGCACACAGCGATTAGATAATAATAGCAGCTAAAATTTGCTGACCTTTTCCTTAGGGAATGGTAACAAATGACTTAAATACGTCATTTCTCCTAAACCACACAATCTTCCCATTAGATGGGTGTTATCAGAGACAGAAAGTAACTTGTCCAAGGTTGGAAAACTTCTAAGTGGCAGAACGAAGATCCAAATCCTAACTCAGGTGTCTTCCAAAGTCTACTACTTAATAGCAATGATTCTATAAAGCTCTTTGATTTCCCTTAAGTGTTTGGATGTCTGAACTCGATGATATTTCATGGCATGTTGTAATGCTGAGAATTTCAGAAGCCCAAACTGGCTGGGACTTTTAAAATGAGCGTGAAAATATTATAAGCCACTTGATTTCCTAGTGAAAGTGTCGATTGCTCAGTCATGTCCAACTCTTTGCGACCCCATGTACTGAACCTCCAGGCTCCTCTGTCCATGGGATTCTCCAGGCAAGAATACTGGAGTGGGTAGCCTTTCCCTTCTCCAGGGGATCTTCCCAATCCAGGTATTGAACCCAGTTCTCCTGCATTGCAGGCAGATTCTTTACCATCTGAACCACCAAACTCTGGGTGATTTCCTAGAAACAAATAGAAATGAAAATATCAAATTGCCATCAAATAGCAAACATGAGAAAATAAAAGACAAGTAGAATATTGCTTCTGAAAGCTCTGGTGAGGAAGTCTGTCAGCATTATTCCCAATGAGGCTGAAAATCTTTGTCTTGATCCCACATCCAGCCACATGCCCTCCCCTGGACAACGGAAAGTCAATGGGTTAAATTCTAATCTCAAATTCAGTAAAAGAGTGTTTTCAATATTCAAGTTAGTTGAGTGAGGAATGTATAGCATTCAATTCTGTATCTTCAATACTGACTGTTCTCTGAATGCTAGATTCCCACCCACCTCCAACTACTTGCTAGATATTCCCATTTGGATATTCACCACCATTTTGGCTTACTGTACCTAAATTTGAGGACCGGTTATAACCCACAAACTAGTACTGATTAATGAGACCTTCAGGACAGGCGTTAGACTGTGGGGCCTGATTGCTTATGTTCCAGACCTGGCTGTCACTCATTATCTGTGTGTCTAAATATATCATCTAAGCTCTCTTTCCACTGCTTCAAGTTTCCCATCTGTGCAGTGGAAGTAATATTTATTTCATGGGGTTGTTAAGAAGATTAAATGAATTATTATGTGTAAAGCACTTAGACAAGTGCTGGGCACAGAGTAAGCACCATGGAAATGTTGGTGGTTATCACTACTCTTATTCTCCATTCTCCAGGCTGAAAACTACAGTCTTTATTTGAGTTGCTACCTGTGGGAGCAGTTAGCCTCCAACTGCTTTTGGTACCTCTTTTGGAATATTTATCCCATTTTCAAAAGCCACAGTCTTTATTTAGGTTTTCTCCATCACAATAGTAATCTTCCTGTTCCCAGTTACTTCTCTCCTACAATTCATGCCCTATCCCACCAGATCTATCTTTTTGTGTTGATTTAACAGAATTATTCTCCTACTCAAAAAACTTTGTGTTTAATGCTACAGCATATATTGCAAATTCCTTACTCTGGGACAGAAAATCCTTTCAATCCAGCCCCAACCTATTTTTTTAACCTCATCTCTCTGGCTTGCACATCAAAGGAGCTACAGGCAAACCAGTCCACTCAGTGCTATGTGCTCTTCTTCACACAACATTTGTGGGGCCTGAATATCCTCTTCTCACTCTTCAAATCCTACCTGCACTCTTGGGTCAGCTCAAATTTTGTCTCCTCCGAAGACTCTAGACATGCCATAAGCACTATGAATTGGAGCAGACATAAAGAGCATCAGAATAAAAAGTCAAAGTTTACTAATCCAGAGTGCACATGTGTGGGGGAGGATGATTAAGTGAAAAGCAAAAAAAAAGGCATGGTTTTTTTTTTTAATAGTCAGTGAATTATAAAATTTTAAAATGACTCAATTATTTCCATATTTATATAGTGACACAAATAATGACTGAAGTAACTAGCAAAGGGCTTGCTTGCTGTAACCTAAGTATTTTAATAAATACATCCCATGTATAATTGACTGCTTGAAATCACTGTTCCAGATTAAATTAACAGCCCTCTCTATCTCCCTTGCCCATTCTACTATAACGTGAGTTACTCTCCTAAGAAATCTTACATGCTCAAAAAAAAAAAAGTCAGTGGAAAAAACAGGAGTTTCAGATTTATAACATTGCTGAATAAGGAATTTCAACAATAAAGTTTAGTTGCTTATAGCCATAGATGTATGGTTATAAAATATAGACATTACTGAGCAAATATAGTATTTTATTATATCAAAGATATTGGTCTTTCCGTCTAGCATCAATGATAGAACTTCTTACTGTTCCTAGCATCTCTGATACAATAAATTAAGCAGAACTGCCCAAATAAAGCAAGAATGCTGTGAGTAACTTATAGTTTACTCTTTGAGAATGGGGCCAGTTCCTAATTAAGATTACAAATAGATAATCATGTAATGCAAATTGATGTCATAAAATTCTGGTATACTTGAATATTCTTTTGTTCATAGAAAATAAAATAGTAATTTCAAAACTACCTAGCCAAATTATCAGAAATTGCCAGTTACAGAAGTAGTTCCAAACACTAAATACTCAAGAAATCTGGATTTTAATGTGACCTTTGACAAATCACTTAAGACTCTAAAGATGTGAGTTTTCTCATCTAAAAAATAAAGGGTAGGATAGGTGGTTTCACTATATCCCAAACACACCAATATTTCTATGCCTTTTTCTTTGCTTCCCTGTACAGCTATAAACTATTTTATGTAAGGTTCTATTACTCACTTTCCATGACCTTAATGTTCAATGCAAGTGTCTATTCCCACATACCTTACTTTTCAAAGAACTAGAATATAAATTCTTAATATTAATATAATTATAAATTTTGAATTTTCTTTTATGACTTGAAAGACATTTTGCATTTAGATACTCTGTTCCAAATACTGCATAATAACATAAAAAATTCAATAGGCTCATTTTTTCATACTTTTTTCTGTATTTTACAGTATTATATATTTTTAATGATTCTAAAACTGTAATATATTACTATATTTCCAAAGCCTAATAGTTTACCCTTATTAATTTACTGCTTTCACAATATTTCAGAGACAAAGTCTCTTTTATTAAGAGACAGGAGATATCAAATAATTGCTTAACAAATGGAAATTAATATGAAATCTGAGACCATATCAGAACTTTTGGCTAAACTCAGCATTCCCTGACTACCGCAGGATTTCTTGGTTTGCCTTGCTGGTGAGTACAAGTCGACCACCTCACACCAAGCAAGTCTCATCGCTGCCACTTCCTTTCTGTATTAGTAGGTAGAAGCTCTCCCCAGCTTTCTTTTCTGATTCTAGCCACTATGTGCATTGTGACATGCTGATACTTTTATAGGAACTCACAACTTAAAAAGGAAAAAAAAAGATGTTTATAACTGTTTGACAATTTGACTAACTGCACTGGAGATTTAATTTCTGTTTTTAAGATAATATAATTAGCTTCACAGACCAAACAATGGCATGTGGGTAATAGCACTAGGAAAATAAAATAGGCCAAGAAAAGAAGTCATTAACAACGTACAGGAATGTTTCATTCTAAATAAAGTAGTTTAAATTTCAAACTGGCAGAATTGATAAGGTAAGACCTTCTTTACAATATCAGAAATCCCAAGTGCTTTGCAAAACTAGAAGGCGCAAATTTGAGGAATTCTAGGTAATCAGATAGCGACACCTATTGTCCAAATTATATCACTGCAAGCCTATCATTTTAAATATCTATCAGCAGAGGGCTGAATAATGTTGGTGAAGTCTCAGGGACAAAATCAGGGTTCTTACCCATAGGAGATATTCACATTGTGGATACATTTTAATGTAACATTTTAAATTAGATAAACATACCTCATATATCTAGCTATTTTGCTCTTAGAAGCTGTTTTGTCCACAAGGTGCGTGTGTATGCGTGTAAGTATCTATGTAAAAGGACACTCATTATTACATTAGCTCACTTTGCGCTATGAAACGCAAGAGCACAGTGGAAAGGCCAACAGCTAAAGGCAACCCTGGGCATCCAATAGCTTCTTCTGCTGGTTGGAATCACACCATCGAGAACCAACAATAGAGATCTACTATCAGAAATGACTGTAATGAAATTTTTACATCTAACATGAAATATATTAACTTCAGTGCTTTTTAAATTATCCTTCATAATAATCCTAATCTCTGAAAAGTGGCTATATTCTATAGAGTCTTTAACTTGCCAGTAAAAACAAATTTTATTTTTTTATTTTTATTTTTTTTTCATTTATTTTTATTAGTTGGAGGCTAAAATTTTATTTTTAAAATGGAAAACAGGATTAGTCTGAGAAGCAGGCCAGGAGTTCTGAGTGTATCTCGTCTTTTTACTTTGTTGCCACATTCTAATTTGCTTGCCAGAACCTGTGTCAACTGCTATAAACAAAACTTCCAAAACAAAATCCATAAAACTTCCTATAGTCTCAATTTTCATACTAGTTGTATCACCGTTGTAGAGTCCTTGACAATTTTCAGTTTTTTTCCAATATGCTAAAACAATTTTTTGCCACTTGGAGACATAATTGTCTTGAATCAGTGTAGTTTTGGGCTTATTTGCATAAAAGTATTCATATACTGTGTGTTGATCTACATTCGATTCTAAGGGAATTATATGAGTGAAAGTCTTTCAGTCATGTCCAACTCTTTGCCACCCCACGGACTATACAGTCCATGGAATTCTCCAGGCCAGAATACTGGAGTGGGTAGCCTTTCCCTTTTCCAGGGCATCTTCCCAATCCAGGGATCAAACCCAGGTCTCCCATATTGCAGGCAGATTCTTTACCAGCTGAGTGACAAGGGAATTATAAACAGAGAATAAATCTAAAAGCCAAGTGCTCACCCATTTGAGATTAATTGCCTCTTCCAGGTCACTAATTCGTACTCCAGTGTCCCAGCCGAGTTAATTTACCTCCCATGAGTGACCCCTTGACTCTGCAAAGGTATTTTAATGCACCCAGGCTTAATACAGGATAAATCGTTATTACTCTAACAGAGTTACACTGCAGTAAATATGGTTTCCCCTTCTGTTCCCCAGCTTGCTCACCCAGTGCCAGAACTAAGTCTTTCTTTTGACCCTACTGGTGATTTAACTCAGTTTGAACTGCTCCAAACCCAGTAATTTACAATTAAGATTGTGTGACATTGGAGGCGGAATTGGTATTATTTAAAATGACTTTAACTAAGGGTAAATGGAGTCACATGCTCTGTAAGCAAATTACAAATGGATCTCAAGCCTTCTATTACTAAACCGGACTATGGAGAATAAAATTCTTCCACAAAATATTGTTGATTCCAGTATTAAGGATCTAACTTAGTCACAGTTTTAAAATGAATAGGAGAAATAAGCAATCAGTGAGCAGCACCATGAACATTCAAAGGTAAAAACCTGAAATTGAAAAATGATGACAAGTCATGGAGGTTTAACCCTGCAAGCGCTGATTCTCCAGGGTGCTCAAAGCGTGCACGCTTTTTCTGTAACAGTATGTATGTTTAACAAATTTAGTTTGTAATTCTATTAAAATTCCTTTACAGTCTCACCATTGAAAATAAGAGTGTTTGATAGCAGTGTTGTCATTCACATAGAATAAAACAGAGGACTCAGGTAAATTCGACTTTTAAAAAAAAAAAAGCAAGTAACTTTTTAGTATAAGTAAGTACCATGCAATATTTGGAAGGTAGGCAGTATATTCATTAAGTACACTGCCCCTATTGCACAGAAATTGCAAAAACAGGTTGAAATAATATGAAACTAATCGGAAGGTCTCTCTGTCCAAGGTCTTTCAGTGAAAATGGACGCAAAGCTCCAATTTGATCCCATGAAATCTGAATTACTGTTCTGAACCATCTTTAAATTGGTTAGCGTTTATTTTACATTGTCTATTACTGAACATCTGTGTTCAGTAATGCACTGTGCTGAAGCATTCTTCCAGTAACAAAACTCAACCTTTGGTAGGAACTTTTGCATGAAGTTTGTAATAAGTATGGCTTTTTACTGTTCAAAAACTATTGAAAATTCAATTTACAGCAGAATGGCCTAGACTGTAAGCACAAAACAGTATTTAAAAAGCTCAGTGCCTATTTTTGTATCATTAAATTGCTGTTTACTTAAAATACAGGAATATTGCTCCTTTAGACTAGAATGGGCAAGAAGTTGTAACTTAAATATAATCTTACACAGAAGAAAGTGAAAGCAATTAGAGCCTCTTTTTGTATAGGACAATAAGATCAAAGCAGAATATAGCATCGCGACCTTATCTGTATGCTTTCGTTTTAAAAAAGAAAATTTAATGACTATAGCATTTCATGTAAACACACTACAGTAAAATTTTAAGTATGACAAAAATGAAACATTTCATGAACTAATCAAATATGATGAAATATCTGTTAGATCAATTAATAATTAAAGAGATAATCTATAAGGTTGACGGAATGTTAGGAACTCTAAAAGAGAATGATTAACTATCCAAGGATTAAGACGTTCTTGGAAAACTCTTTAGGCTCTTGGCAAAATTGACCATGTTATAAAAAGTATAAAATGTCTAATATAAAGGTATAAGAAAAGTGAAATGCTTAAAAACTCGGTTCTTCATTTAATCTAGAAATTAACGTACAGTTGAAATTATACCTAAATATTTAAAAAGAAAAGCCATAATTTTGTTTCAGAGTTTCTCTGGGTTAACTATAAATTGTAATTCCTTCTTTAAAAGTAGATTCAATTTTCAGGGTCTTTTTATGGTATCAGTTATCTTTGAAACAGATTTTACTAGTATCTTATAAGTGGATTTGGTAGTATTTAAAAAAAAAACTTTTGAAGTAAAATATGCATACACAAAAGTGCACTTATCTGTATGAATTTGTACAATTAAAGCACCCATGCAATCTGCACTCAAATTTTAAAAAAAAAAAGAACATCACCAATACCCCAGAAGTCTCCTCTTCCTTCCTCTCAGTCACTACGCTTCCCCTTATAAGGGAGGGCATCACTCTGACTTCTAGCAGCAATGTTGCTTCTATACTTCGTATTAGTGGAATTATACAGGACACACTGTTTGGTGTCTGGCTTCTTTCATCCTTATTAGTGTCATCACTTTGTTGCAAGTAATCATAAACCATTCATTTTCATTATTATATAGCAAAGTACACCACAATTGATATATCACTTTCAGTGCTACTGGGCATTGGAGCAGTGTCCTACTTGTGGTCATTATAAGGCGCTGGTATAGACTTTCATGAGTATGTCTTTTGGTGAACAGATGTATGCATTTCTGTTGCATCTATTTACCTCAGAGAGAAATTGCTAGGTCCCAGATAAGCTAAGTTAAGCTTTAGAACCAAAAACTTTTCTGAAGTGTTTATATTACATTTTCTGTCAATAAAAAGTTGTAATTACACTACATCTTTGTGACTTGGTATCTTAATTTTAGCCGTTCTGAGGACCTGCAGCGATGTGATGTTGTGGATTTAATTTGTATTTCTGAGGATTAATGAAGCAGAGCACCTGTTCATGTTTATTGGTCACTTGGATAGCTTTCTTTGTAAATGTTTGTCTTTTTTCTGTTGGGTTTTTTGATGACTTTACATGTTCTTTATATATATTTTGGAAACAAGTCCCTTGTTGGATATATATCTGGATTGATAAAGATATATATGAGATATACATATATATATAGGATATATATATATATGGATTGATGAGGATATACATATATATATATATATATATATATATATACAAATCTTTAATGCTGTTGGTTGCCTTCTCCTTTGTGATGTCTCTTGATGAACTGAAAAGTTCTTAATCCTAATATACTGTTTTCTTCCCTTTTATGGTCAGTGTTGTGTCCTGTTTTTAAAAAAATCCTTACCTCCTGCAAAGTGACAAAGATCTCTGTCCCCTAAAACTGTGTCTAATCTTTCACATTTAGATTTGCAACTCATTTGAAAGTGATTTTTGTATAGTGTATGATAAAAGCAAAAAATACATTCTTTTCCTTTATAATATCCAATTGACCCCACAATATATATTGAAAAGATCATTCTTTTCTTACTGTACTGCAGCGTCACCTTTGCCATAAATCAAGTAACCACTAACATGCAAGTTGATTTCTTGGACTTTTTTTCCTTTTCATTGGTTTGTCCATCCTTGTGTCAATATCACTTTGTCTTAATTACTGTAGCTTTATAGTAGCAACATTGTTTTAAGTGATTATAGCTTCCAGTAATATGATCAGAAGGCAAATGCTCAAAGCCTGAACTTGAATCTGAATAACTAAGTTATGACTCTCATACATCCTACTGACACAAAAAAAGGAGGGAAAAGAATACTTATTAAAAAGTTTAAAATATCCTGGGTAGTAATGAGATGAGAATGAAGATTATTACTGCATTTTTAGTGTGGTGTTTATTAGGGAACTGGATGCCTACTTTTCAGGTATGGGAAGAAGACAAGAAAAAATATAAAACAACTGTCTACAATTAGTAAATCCAAAATGGCATGGTATAAACCAAGTGCTCAACAAGGGAAGGGAAAGGAAAGAAGGGATGGAGCCGTTAGCAAAGCCTTAGTAGAGGAAGAATCCTTGAATTTGAACCCAACCAGGTCACTCTTAATGCAGAACAGTAGAGACTTCATTTTTTATTTCCTGGATCTCCTTAAATCTATGATCATATCCTGCTGTTATTTTTTTAAATGCTTCTTTAATCTCTATTGTTTTCAAAACAGACTTATGGTTTGAATCTTGACTGTACATCTGAATCATCTGGGAAACTTTTAAAAAATGATGATGCCCAAGACTCTCCACACTAACAGAACAATCTGTGAGAGTGGGAGTCAAATCATCCGTGTGTTTAAATGCATTCCCACCTGATTCAAACATACAGCTGAAGCTGAGGACTGCTGAGTTAGAAGGTATACTCAATCAGTGGTTCTCAACTGCAGATAGGATACTGTCACATAAAATAAAGGACACGTTGGTTAGATTTTTTTCAGATAAACATTTGGCCCCTTGGGGGAAACTTGGTCACTTTTAGAGATATTTTTGTCATGACCAGGGGTTGCTACTGGCATCTAGAGGATGGAGGCCAAGGATGCTGCTGAACATCTATAACGCACATGAACATCTCCCAGGACAAACAATTATCTGGTTCAAAATGTCAACAGTGTTGAGGTAGATAAATTCTAACTTTGTTGTTTCAAAGCAGAATTTATCTACTTTGGAACAATAAGAGAACCAGTACTAAGAAGAGGAAATATAGTCTGGAACTAAAAGCAGAACTTTGTTCAAATATAAGGATTATATTGATGGTACAAGTGACAGAAGCCCAAGAAATGAGTTTTAAACCTTAAGTTACAGCTGAACTATTGTGTGAAGTGTAAGATCTGTAATTGAATTCTTAGATACACTTCAGTAAATTTTCAAAGAAATTCAGAGCATGCAGAGTTCAAGGGAATGAACTCAGAAGTTTATCTATGAAATGTGGCAGCAGTATTAGTTAACCTGAAGTTAAATTCTACAACTCTTTGATATTTTTAATTGCCAAATAAACTTCTTGATAGTGAGTATGAAAAGTCTCTCTTTATATATGTATGTATGTAAGTCACAGCCAAATTTCACCATTGGGTCTTAACACTAGCTTATGTAATCTGATGCATATTCCTATTTTTCATTCTATTATAAAAGGATGGAGGTGGGTCAGGTGATCTGAAAGACCCCTTTCAGCATTTATCTTCTAAAAATTCTTGTCAAAATGCAAATTTTACAACAAAAACATATTTTCAGTGATAGGTCTAAAATCAATTTCAATGGCTCAGTCTTTAAAGGTAGCAAACTTCTGTTTAAGACAATAAATTTTACCAATTCTTCCTTTATGGGGTCCTAATCAGACTGTGAAGAAAGCTGAGTGCCAAAAAATTGATGCTTTTGCCAACTGTGGTGTTGGAGAAGACTCTTGAGAGTCCCTTGGACTGCAAGGAGATCCAACCAGTCCATCCTAGTGGAGTTCAGTCCTGGGTGTTCATTGGAAAGACTGATGCTGAAGCTGAAACTCCAGTACTTTGGCCACCTCATGCGGAGTTGACTCATTGGAAAAGACCCTGATGCTGGGAGGGATTGGGGACAGGAGGAGAAGGGGATGACAGAGGATGAGCTGGCTGGAGCAGCATCACCGACTTGACGGACACAAGTTTGAGTAGACTCTGTGAGTTGGGGATGGACAGGGAGGCTTGGTGTGCTGTGATTCATGGGGTCACAAAGAGTCAGACATGACTGAGACTGAACTGAACTGAACCAAACAAGTGTGATGAAACTAATACCTGCAATATTTTCTTATTGCAGTACATAAAAGTTAAACTACTTTCTACTAGGATTAGTAAGAATCCCTTGGATTATGTATCCCAAACCTAAATCTGCTTAAAACATTTCAAGGAAAATAAAATTCTTAACTGGCAGTTACTGCTTCTTAAAAGTTTTGTTTTTACAAATCCTGTTAGAAATCAAGATGAGAAAAGGAGCCCCAGTACTCTTTACCCTACCGCTGAAATAATACAGTACCAGCCATAGCCATCGATAGGGAGGAAGTATGCTTTTCAACCAGTAGACGGCACTTCAAAACTGTTAAAGCAGAGGGTGAAATTCAAGGAACGTGGCTCAAAGAACGGTGCAAGGTCAGAAACGCCTGAATAAGCAATATGCACACTAGAAATGAGTGATGAAAGGCAGTGGACCAAATAATTCTTTTTGTGGGAGATGTCCTTTGCATTGTAGGGTATTTAGTAACATCTATGGCCTGTGCCTACTGGATGCCTACAGCACTCACCCACTGCAAGCTGTAACAAGCAAGAACTATCTCAACATTGCCAAATTTCCCCTGGGGGCAAAACTGTCCCAGTTCACTGAGAACACAAATGCTATGCAAATGGGCAATCTATAATTATGCATAGTAAGGGGGAATCTCACATTGCTGAGTGAAGGAAGCCAGAGTGAACATGGTATATATTTCATATATATATTAAGCATCAGAACAGAAAACCAACTTATACTGTAGGAAATCAGGATAGTGGTTGCTTGTAGGAGGGGTAAGTAAGGGGAGGAAGTGCCTGAAAGGGAAGAGGATGAGCCTCTGAGGTGCCAATAATGTTCTGTTTTGATCTAAGTCCTCCTTACATAGATGAAAATTTACTGAGCATTTATACTTCAAAGTTTTTTTTTTCCAAACACTAGGGGAGTCACTACTTTATCTTTGTAACAAATGAGAACATTGTAGGTCTTACTCTGTGAATCGTAAGCAATACTCATTACCAGGCTATATGTTAATTAAGCAAAGAATTTTAAATGAGGTTATAAACTAAAGTTGGTCATCTCCATGTGTTCATTTAAAACACAGGCATTTAATTTAAAAAAAAATACAGAAAAATCCATTTCAAATAATTCATTTGGCAGAAGCTACTTGTTCTCCTGAGATTTATCTCTATTCCTATTGACAAAAGACAAATCAAAGATAATTCTGAGTTTAAAATATTGTAAAAACAAGTTCTGTACCCCATGAGGCGTTTCTGTAAACTACTGCAGTTTCTATCTGTTGTTAAAATTAGAGAAATAGACTTAGCAGATGGGTTATAGTTTTGTCTGAGAATAAAACACTTATCTGTCTCAACCAAGGAGTTAAGAATTACTTCTGACTATTATATAAAGTTGAGATTCAAATTCTATTATATGTAAAGATGTAGCATTATCCTTATTCTTCTTTCTCTGCACATACATTTCAAAGTAATACTCAGACTGGTATCAGGACACTTGACAAGTAATAAAGAAAAAAGAAATTTTAATAAGTTAAATCTACACTGAATCCAGAATTCCCAACTGCATTTATTTAAAAAAAGAAAAAAACTTTAAGAACTGTATTTTAAAAAGACTGCAATAAAAAACCACACATATGATCATAGCCAAATGTATGATTTATTTTTGGAGAGGTATGATTAAAAGTGAGGTTGTTCCAATTAAGGGGAGAAATAACAATATGAGAGCATACCCTGGTTACATGTTAATTATCACATTCTGTACAATGTGGATGTGCTCAACATGTATTTAATGATAATATGAGTATTTGAAATTTAAAAATTATAAACCACTTGCCAATATTGTAAATCCATAATGTTGAAATAAATACCTACAAGGGAGTAAATTTTAAAAACGGAAGCCTTTGACAATGCTTGTGGATCATCCCAAATGTTACAGACAAGCAGAAGATCAAATTATTTGACACTACTGCTAGTTTCCACTTAATTTCTTCATAATATGGCTGTCTGGTGTAGCATTAGTAAAGATACTTCCTACAACCACATGGGTACCCCAGAGACTGTGACGAATCACTTTACAGCAGCCAAGATCATCAACAGAGAATCCTAAATGTCGATAGCGTTCATCTGTTTCAAAAAGAGTGTTGTTTGTATATGGTCCAAAAAACTGGAAGAAATAAAAAATGAAGTCATATTTTTATTAACAAGAAAGATAATGGAGTAACAATTTTTATGTAAACATGAACACAGATCTGTATAAATACTGCAAATATTTAAAAGGTCAAATAAGAAATAAAAGGGTCACATGCAACACCTAACTAACTGCCCTAAAAACCTCTCCCCCTCAATACTTGTGTATTCTGGAAATGTGAAATGAATGATCTAGCAGACTGCATGTTATCTAGAACCAAATGTATAACTTCACATGACCTTTAGAGATGAATTAAGTCTTAGGCAATCATCTATGGTTCACCTTTGTAATTTTCAAAATAAGAAAACTATAGCCCAGGGTGTTTTTCATTTCTAGTATTCACTAAATCTTAACTTCGAGAAGAAACAGTATATATTTCTATCTTAAGATTAAAATAAAATTTATTACTATTTGTAACTTAAAGACATACACAGAATTTAAAATGTGACAATAGTGGCTCATTATTTTTTTAAAGTATAGCTTTATAAATGTTAATTTCCAAAAAGTTACTTTTCTTTACCATCCAAATTTTCTTTATTCTAAAAATAAGTTTTCTTCCTTAATGAAACTACTGAATGCTAATTTTTAACTAACAGTAAGCACACTAATTCAATGTAATTCAAATAATGTCTATTAGTAAGGATGGAAAAAATAAAATTTGAAATCATTAAAAAAAAAAAATTTAAAGTGATGGGGAAAACTTTAACCAGGAGTGACAGAGATCCCTCAAAGTTGTGAATTCAACTGATTCTTGGTACTTCTGTGCATAAAACTGTGAGGTTTTCAAGAAGTCCTAAGTGATTTATTTTTTACCCAGGCCATAATTATAAAAAAGTAATTCCTACTTCAAATTTCAAATGGCTTTCAAAATGTATTTAATTACTCACTGCCAAACCAGATGATGGGTCAATAAAGTCAGCCCAATAGCCTTCAGCTCGAAGGGCATAGCAAATTTCCTTAGCACCGCTGATGAACTGCAAAGAAAAAGACACAAATACTATGCTCAAGATAGCATCACTACAGACTGTTTTATTTTTCAATAAATTTTTAAAATAAATATCTTTTGCCTCAGATAGAGAACACAAGATTAATAAAAAATTAAAACTAATGATAAATTAAGACTTATAGTCTTAAGATTACTTTCATTAGTCCAAATGATTAATGGTTGATATAACACTTTCATTTTTTTAAGGTCTAAATTGTACATAAGAAAGGGAAAACAAAATATTCACAATGAGAAGATATGAATCATTCATTAATTTGAATGGAAGTTGTTTAAAAACAGGTACTTGTTTGTATGTCCTTCAAAAATACACCTATCCAGTCATATAGTCATGAAATATTTCTGACAAAGCACATGAAAATAAGATAAATGGATAGATTGGGTACAGGGCTGGACAGCATACTTACTTTGCGCTATACACTTCTCTATTTTTCTATGTAGTATATAAATATTACATACCATGTACATGCATTACCTATTCAAAATCCTGTGATGTCTAACTCCTATGATGCAAAGACTAGCTTTATCAGAACTCTAAGCAGTGAAAAAGACAACAAATATTAGAACCAGATTAGAATGTTAAAAAAAAAAGGACAGACCATAAGTGTTTAAAAACAAGGGCACAACTCTACTTCCAGTCATAATAGAGTAATAGTTATCAAACTTGCCACTGCTGAAAACTATAAAAATGATTGAAATACACGATGCAACTGTTTTCAGACAATGAACAGGCAGACACAAAACTGTACTCTTCGAGAGAAGGGAAACAAATAAAGTGATCCCCATATATGCTCTAGCCTTCTGTCTGAGGACACTTTCCTGTTGCAGGACAAAGAAGTGGAGCCCAAGCAAAGTGACAGTGTCACTTTGCTGAGGCAGTAGAAAGCAACAGGTCTGGACTGCTGAAGCATCTGGACTTTGTGGGGTAGGGTGCTGGAGAAGAGGGTGATGCACAACAGGGTTCCAAAGCAGTCTGCAGAGCAGTCTTTCCTGGTTCAGTAGCCTCATGCTAAGCTGTGCAGACACAGAGTGAGATTCCGTGAGGTCTAGCAGAGTGCCAGATGCAAGGCTGCAGCTGAGTAGTGTTATCGGGGGTCATGCAGCGCTGGGTAACATGAATTTCAGGCCCACCCTGAGTGATGAGACCTCACTGAGCATCTCTGGCATTCAGCTGGCTGAAAGTCCAAGCTAAAGTTAGGCACATGGGCCATCTCTAAATAAGGGATGAGGAAGTGATAGTCAGAGGGCCATCAAACTGAGTGGCTGCCTGTTGGTATAAACACAATTTTGCTGAAATGTAGCCATGCCTATTCATTTATATACTGTCTATGGTTTCTTTAACAATACAAGGGTAAAACTGAGTAGTTGAGAACCTATGACCTACAAAACCTAAAAAGTTACCATCTGGCTCCTTAGAAAAAGTTTATTGATCCCTTCTATAGATATACAACCTAAACTAACCTATGCTCTCTAAACACAGGCCTATCTCACTTTTCTGACTTCACTGTACTTCGCAGACAACGTGTTGTTTTACAAGTTGAAGGCCTGTGTCTACCCTGTGTCCAGCAAGTCTATTGGTGACATGTTTCCAGTCACATTTGCTCACTTCATGTCTCTGTGTCACATCTTTGTAATTCTCTCTGTATTCCAAACTTTTTCATCTATTATTATATTTATGATGATCTGCAGTCAGTCACCTTTACCGATGTTTTACTACTATGACTCACTGAAAGCTAAGATGATGGTTAGCAATTTTTAGCAACAAAGTATTTTAAAATTATGGTATGCATTTTTTAAGACATAATTCTATTACACATTTAACAGACTACAGTATAACATAAACATAACTTATATATGCACTGGGAAACCAAAATATCCATGTGACTCACTTTATTGCTATATTTGCTTTATTGTGATGGAGCTGAACCAGCAGTATCTCCAAAGTATGCCTAAACTTTCTCATAAACTAATGAAAAAATTGAAAAATACTGTATTCTTTAGGTTATCTATATAATATTTGCACTTACTGCTGTATTTCATTAATCCTCACAATTCTTAAAAAGCAAGAAAACTGAATATGGTCTAGAAGTCATTAAAATTATGTATCAATTTAATAAGACATACACAAAAACTAC
Source organism: Odocoileus virginianus (assembly GCF_023699985.2). Taxonomy (NCBI): domain Eukaryota; kingdom Metazoa; phylum Chordata; class Mammalia; order Artiodactyla; family Cervidae; genus Odocoileus; species Odocoileus virginianus. Next base: position 37,445,281 of record NC_069686.1, on the reverse strand, counting down.
AAGGTGAACAAAACAATGTATTTAAATGTTTGCAAAGATTAAGAATGCCAAATGATCACAAAAAAAACCAGTTTAAATATTTATCTTATTCTGCTCATCAATAGGAAACACTGACATCTGCTGGAAAACTATAATAGATTTAAACCATAAAAGATAAAATATCTACTTGGACAGTAAGTCAGGTGTGATCCTAAAATAATCACAAACATATCTAAAATAGAAAGAGATGTTTTCTTTTCCATAAAAAATAAAACAGCTTAACTCACTATAAAATTAAAAATCACATGAAAAAGTATAGTGCCATTTCAAAACCTGGAAATTGGTTATAGAAAACTGAGTTATATCCATACTGGGGTCAGTATCAAATGAGGCTCAGAATCTTAGACGAATCAAAAAGTAGGACTTACGGTGCAATATATATGTGAAAGCAAACTCACCAGCATCTAAATGACAGTGATGATAAACTACTCCTGGTCTTAATATATAAACAGAAAATGTTTACTGAGTTATTGTATATTGAAATTTCAACTCATTAAATTCAGATCTTCTAAAAATCAGAGATAATGTCTTATGCCTCTCTGTAACTTCTGTGTTAACTAGCATATAATTCACTCCTGACTGTTAATTACTACCTGGAATTTATTAGCAAAGCTGTATTTGGGATATTTAAGGGTGAAGTGATTATCATAAAATACTTTGTTAAGTATGTAAACAATATATTTATAAGTTGTGAGAATCATACATCCAACACTAAATAAAACATTAAAAAGCTCCCAATATTATTCTGCATGTAAATTAGTAAAGAGAATTTTTTCAATTGTAGTTAGGTGAGCTGATCCTGTCATACATACAAAGGAATCAAACTCATATAATTTCTAAATATGAGATTTTAAGTTACCACTGATTTCTCAGGTTGATAAAAATGAAAAATAATGCTAATATCCAGGTTAAGAGTAACAACTTATATACTAGGATGATCTTTTTGGTGGACAAATTGGCAGTATATATTATAACTTAAATATACCCTTGATTTAGCAATTCCCTATTTAGAAATATGTAAGTATGAGCATAAAAATAAATGTACAAATATTTTCACTGCCTATAAAAGCAAAAGCTTGATATTCAACTCACAAAAGACTAAACAATTTTTTAATAATTTAAAAAATTTATGGTTTGCCCATGTAATCTAATATTATACAGATTTTACAAAGAACGAAATATAATCTATGTGTAATGTGAAGGAAAGGTGTCATCATATTTTCAAGTTAAAACAAAGGATGGGAAAAATGTGGGTATGTACAATTATTATTATTGTACTGTACACTGTTATTGTTTACACTATGAAGAAGGATTAGGTAATCTTCACTTTTTACTTGACATGTGTCAGAGACAGAAAGAGACATGGAGGGAGAGAACAGGATAAGAGAGGAGACAGGGATGGGCATGAAGAGTTAAGTTTACATTTTTGTTGTTTACTGTATTTCCAAACTTCCTAAGATAGACATAAATTAAAAAAAAAAAACTGACGAAGTACTGGACAGAATTAAAATTTTTCAAAGATGCTAAAAAACAAAAACAAAAAACCTGGCATTTTTATTTTCAGAAAACATGTACATTTTAAAAACATTGACATACATTAGGAGAGAACTAATAATGGTAAGAAAAGACAGCTATCATTTTAAAACAGTGTTCACTGGTGTTTAAATAAGATTATAAAACTAAACAGTCAGCAGTTGAAAGAATTACCTTTTCTAAGAGCACTTCTCTTTCATTTTCTACCTCCTCACTCCAAACAGTCATATCATTCTTAGTTTTCTGTGTTACAGTCAGAATCATTAGTTTGTTGGTGGCTACTTCCGGAAACAGTGATTCAAAATCTATAAATAAGAATAAAATTCCAGGAAAAAATTATTTGTTTTTTTTGAAAAAAGAAACAGCACATAAAACACTTTAGAAAAATGACAATGAAGTCAAATCGCTACGGCACCAAGCTAGGTTTATAAATGCACATTATTGTTAAAAGGATGAAATAAATTTAGCTTTGGTTTACTTCTGCTCTTTTTGGATGAACCAAAAATATACTGCCAACAATTCCAAAGAGTAAGTTGGGTTACATGTTGTTAGTCTTGGAATTAAAAAAAAGTTTATTATTAAGATTTTTCTCAGTAATCACTTGCTATAGGATGACTTTAGGGAAAAAGTTACTAAAAATTCTACTAATCCTATCTAATGGCAGCATGAGGTCAGATGTCAGGGGACATTTGCTAGTCTTTTTCTTGGCCAGGCAAACATCGTTTCCAGCAAGACATATTAAAATATTCAGTTACAAAACATTATAATTCCTAAGGAGTATATTTTTCAATATATTTAAATTAGCGACAGAATCTGATACACACTAGTGTAAAAATGAATAAAGCACAACATACCTCTTCGCAGCAACTCTGGACATGTCTGGATTGCACACTCGACTTTGGCACTTTCAAAGTAAGTTTCTGCACTGTTAATTTCTTGTTCAACAGGTGCATCATTACCCTTTAGGGGAATAAGAAAGATAGATAAACAAAATCTGGAGTTCAAATAAAATATCCTGCCCATTATAACCTGTTCGTCTTAGAAAGCTTTTTCAATAATCTTAATCTAGCTGGTGATTAGGTAACAATCAGTGTATTCTTACATACTCAAACTTTTCTGTATGATGAAAGTAATTTGAGAATTTTTAAAAATTGTTGAATTAAAAAAAAAAGGAATATATGCCTACCGATATTCTAGACTTAACAGAAGTTGGTTAAAAAACTTAAAAATGCCATGATTGTATCTTATAATGTTACCTCTTCTGATATTTTGTTATATCTAACTATCCTTTCTTTTGTTCTGTAAAATGGGTATAAGAACATTAACTTACAAAGCAACGTGATTAAATATATAATCTCTCCAACAGGAAAAGCCTAGAGGCTCTTATTCAACTGAAATTTAATGTGTGCCTATTATACATCAGCCATTATAACAGGAGCAGACACTACAGTGGTAAAAATCCAGTCTTCACTCTTGGTATATAAGGGTTAGTAGAAGAAAAATAGCATGAACAAATAAAGGCAATCCAATATGAAAAGTGCTACAGAGTTGTGAAGGAAGTCTTCTGGAGGTATAAATGGGGAAGAAACTTGCTTTGTTGGGAGAAATCAGGAAAAGGTTGAAATTACATTTGAGTTATATGTTAATTAATATATGTGTCTGACATATAAAAGAATGGACAGAATACAGGTTAAGAATCCCAAAGGAAAAAAAACAGTCTAGCAAGAAATAATAGTGCAAAGGCATGCAATGGTCAAAGAGAACAGTGTGATTTTCAACAAATGAAAAGTATGCTGTGATTAGAATGCAGAAGGAGTAGGAAATCGTGGGAGGTAAGGTAAGAAAAGGATCAAAACTATGGAAATCAATTTATGCCACATTACAAAATTTTGACTTTTATTTTAAAATTATTAAATAATATTAATAAATTATCCTTATTTTACATATAAAGAAACAGTCTCAGAAAGGTGAAGTAACTTTCTCAAATTTAATTAAATTTCTCATGAAATTAAGTACAATAAATAAAAGTTAATCTCTGTATACAAATTTATCCTATCTCCACAGTCCATCCTACTATAATGCCTCTAAAAACTGAGGTAAGATAAGAAGATGCTGAACTCTAATAGTATTAGTGAGAACTAAAGTGACACAAATTTAAGGGCTACTTTCAGAGATGAAAGCAATGTAATTGTCACTATTTATGGGGGAATGATGAAAAGAGGAGTCAAGGCTGTCATTGTAATCTTTATTTTTGGGACAGTGCGAGGATGACTAAGTCACTTATACTACTGACAACATGGGAATAAAGACAAGTTTTGAGAGAAAAAAGGACTCATTCAGTACTAGATGTGTACTAGTCCTAACTTTGGTGCTTCTGAGACATCCAGAGAAAGATATTTGGCAAGTGATACAGAACCAGAAATGTCAGAAACAGAAACGCTAAGTTAGGAAATATGAAGACACAGCCTATGGAGAAAGCTGAGGACTGAAGTGACCAGGGAGCAAGTCAAAGCAGAAAATGAAGAACAGACATTTGGGAAATATCATATAACTGGTAGACAGAGGAAGAGCCAAGAAGACTGAGAAGGAATTATCTGAGATAAAAAGGGGAGGTCAATTGTGTCCCAGTGTTAGGTTACTGATATAACCCATAATTGTGAGCGCAACCTTTTAATAATATCATTTTGATCAAAATCTTAACCTGAAACTACATAGAAATATGAAAAATGATAAGGATCAGGGGTTTGACAAACTCTGAAATGCATGTAACTTCCCATTTGAGTGAGCAATGATGCAATACTAGTTTTAAAACGCATTTAAAGAATTCACATGCAATACCAGTTCTAAAAAACTCATTAAAAACCTCTCAGGAATTGTTTTTACAAAACCTATTTAAAAATCCTATTTAAAAATTTAAACTAAACTTAAACTAAAAATAAAATAAAACTAAAAACTTAAACTAAAAATTAAACTAAAATTTAAACTAAATCCTATTTAAAAATTTAAACTAAACTTTTTAGTTCAGTATATCTGAAGAATTTTAGAGATCTCAAAATTTTTTTAAGTTTCTAAATGGCTAGAGGTATATAAAACTAGTTGGAATTTGGTCCATATATAAATTATAATTACTGTTTGAAAAAATGAAAAAAAAAGAAAATCTAAATTTCCAGTTACAGAAATTAAGTTATTTATATTTACAATAAATATTTATTAAAAAAGATATTTTGAAGAATTCCCTGAGACTGCAATGTGAAAAATTATATAGCAAATACTATGTATAGGACAACACCAAGGTTTTAAAAACTATATATGCTTTTCCTGTATATACTGGACTTTAACAGATTTTTTTACTTTTTCAATGAAAGTAATACTCTCGTAGTTATCAGAAATAAAGCTTTAATAATTAGAAAACAGAATAAATGATATTAACAACATACCTGAAATTCATTCACATATTGTGCCATAACAAACTCATGTCTTTCACTCGATAAAGGTTCTGCTAGAACATCAGGTAAAGTTTTATGAACCTGGCTTTTCTTCTGTGATGCGGTCCCATTGAGGTGACAGTCAAAACCTATGTTCCCAGGAAGCTGGAATCTCTGATCCTGAGGTCCAAATGGTCCCATAGTTTCATCAGGCCAAACTGTTCGAGAGCCTGAAGAGGAACAACAAAATGAACCATTTTCTCCTTACAACTTAAATGCACTGGTAGACTGAAAGAATGTGAAAGATGCTGTTCTTCCAATAAGGTTTTTTTTTTTTTTAACCTAAACAATAGATCTTTGAAGTTTGCTTACTGGTTGAATATGTTAGTTGGTTTCATGTTATTTCCAAAACACTAGTTGAAGCAACCAGCTGCGAAGTCATAGGTAATTCCCTTATTAGGGAACAGATTCAATAAAGTACTGTTAATCCATACTATGTAATTCTTTTTTTTCTGGCTTCACTGTGTGGCTTGTGGGATCTTTGTTCCCCAAAAAGGAACCGAACCCAGGCCATGGCAGTGAAAGCCTGGAATCCTAACCATTAGACCATCAGGGAACTTCCATACTGTGTAATTCTTAACAGTCATTAGTAAATCTTTACATATGGTGAAAGAAGTTCACAGGATAAATGACATTAAAAGAAAAAGCTAATTCTAAGAACAGTATATGTGACATTTATTTTACATGCTTATAACAATGCTTTAAATACAGAAAAAAAAAATACTTGAAAGTAAAGATACCAGACTTAGTAGTGGTTACACACCCTGGGGTGTGTGTTTATGTTAATCGCTTAGTCATGTTCGATTCTTTGTGACCCCATGGACTGTAGCCCGCCAGGCTTTGCTGTTCATGGCATTCTCGAGACAAGAATACTCGAGTGGGTTGCCAGTTCCTTCTCCAGGGTATCTTCCTGACCCAGGGATTGAACCCGGGTCTCCCACATTGCAGGCAGATTCTTTACCATCTGAGCCACCAGGGAACCCTTGGGGAGGGGCATTCAACTGCTGTTACCTGGTGGCACAAAACATTAATGGACTGGAAAAAATTTTGTAACCAATGTGACATAATGCCCTGTTTACCAGTCACATGCATGAATATGGATTAAATACTTACAGAAGAATACACATTACTTTATTCCTATAAAATTTAAAAAAATCCTAATGTGAAAAATTCAAAAAGATCCAGAAAAAAGTAACTTAGAAAATCAAATGAAGAAATACTCAGAGTAGGAATTTTGTTTAGAGAAAGGAAAGGATGGCTGCAGACTTTAGTTGGCAATAAAAGTATTTATAAATTTTCTGCCAGAACTAAGTGACTAAAAATGGTCATGTCATTACAGCTGCCCCTACGTGACGCCCATATCTCTCTTCCATACCTATGATAGATATTACTTATCAATTACGGAACTTTTCCCTGCTGAAGCCCAGACACTGTCACATAATTCTCAACCCAAACACTCTAGCCCAGCACATCTCAAATTAAGTATTTAAGAATCATCTGAGAACTTCTCAAAATGCAGATTCTGATTTACCAGATGTGGAATGGGGCTCAAAATTCATTTCTAACCAGTCCTGGATGATGCTGATGCTATACCATGCCATGCTATATTGGTCTGCAGATCACACTGAGTGATAAGGCTCTAGACAGCCACCAATGACCGACTGGAGTCAGTTCACAAACTAAAACTTACCAGCTGGTCTGAACAACCTGGGTTTTATAGATTATTCAGATCTGTGTCTTCAAATAAATACTCAATATTAATACTGGATATGAGCATATTTTCAAATGTTTACTGGTCATTTAGGTTTTCTCTTACAGAAACAGCCTGTTCAAACTCATTTTTGAAATTTTTGTTTGGTTTTCTACTGGGTTATTTTTTCCCTATTGATCTACAAAAATTATTTATTTTACAAAAATTATATAGTTTTCCCTAGGTATTCACAGGGCAATGCTTCCTGGATCCTCATGGATATCAAAATCTGCATATGCTCAAGTCCTTATATAAAAAGGGTTTAGTTCAACTGACCTCTGAGCAACTCAAGAATTAGTTGTTCAAACCCTGCAGTCAAAAATCTGAGTATAATTTATAGTCAGTTCTCTGTATAGTCATTTCCACATCCTCAGAGTCAAGCAACCGAGAACTGTGTAGTACTGTAGTTAGTTATTATTCGAAAAAAACCTGTGTATAAAACAGATATGCACAGCTCAAACCCATGCTGTTCAAGAATGAACTGTATGTGCATATATGTAACCTATGTATATCCTCCTGTATACTTTAAATCATCTCCAGATTACCTATAATATAGAACACAGAGTAAATGATATGTAAATAATTGCTGGCACATGGCAAATCCAAGTTTTGCTATTTGGAACTTTCTGGAATTCCCTACCCCCTCAAATATTTTCAATCTCTGATTGGTTGAATTTGAGGATGCAGAACCCATGGACAGGGAGGTCAACCTGTATTTCACAATACAAACCCTTAACTATTCTGAGTGACAGACCTTTCATTTATGATAGATCTATGTTTAGCCTTCAGATCAAGAAAACTGAGGAATAATCAGAGATAGAGTTGGAAAACTGAGGCAAGAAAACTAGGGGATGTTTTGCATGCCCAAGTGAATGGACATTACACTGTAAGTAATGCACTGAATGAAAAAAGGATTCCATGGGCAATCACTTCAGAATACATTAGGTAAAGTTTCTAAAAGCCCTCCCTTAATATTTTAGTGTGCTTTATAAACCTCTAAGATAGGACTTTGGCATAAAACATTTCTCAAAGTTAACTAATTACAGAACTTAAAAAAATTTTTTTTTTTTAGATCTTGAACAATGATTCATAGTTTGTGGATAGTTTAGGGACGGCTACTGAAAGCAATGGGAGATAATTGAGGTTTATGACGGAAATGTCATGATTTACAGTATTTTAGAATGATTAATGTGATACAGTGATGTGCAAGATGGATAAGAAAATGCAGACTTTAATTTAATAAACACTCGTTAGTAAAAAGTGATGGCTACATTTAGGAAATTCAGCAAAGAGTGGCAAGAAGTAGTAACATAGTTTAATAGGATCAAAAGATTTGTTTCAGGGAAGACTGTGTGTGTTTGAATATAGATTAGAAAAAAACTAAAGTTCAAGAAAGTAAGTTTTAGAAACCAATATTCATTCTTTTTTTTTTTTTTTGTTTAGGTATTGTAACTTCCTGGCATAAATATTAGGCAGAGCTCTGATTTTACTTTCAAAGGGATAAACTCAACTTTAGAAGACCAGTAAAACTTCAAGAAGAAATATTACAGGAAATGTAGCAAATGTTATGAAACAACTGTAAGTAAAACAAAAATAAGTTTTACTTACAGATATCTGGAGGTGCAGTGGCCACATGAGACTCATCAGAACCTGAAGATCCTGCGGTTGAAAAGGCTCTGGGATTGACAACCCTTTTAACTAAAGAGCAAAATCCTGGGAGATAGGAAACCAGTCTGGCTCTGTTACAGAGCACCTAAGAATGACACAAAAACCAAAATTATTCTGGATATAAATGTTATACTAACACAGACAATCTTGGGCAAATCCTCACATTGCAATGTATCTTTTAAAACCAACATTGATTCTACTGTTATTGAGCACCTGCCATAGAATGAGCATCACACATATTTATAATTTTAAAAATAAACACAAATATTAAAAAAAAAAACAAAAAACACAAGTACTAAGTTATTTGGGTAAAAATATATGGCTTTCCTAGCAAGCCCAGAATCAAGAGTGCCATACAGAAAGAACAGGAACTTTGAAAAGTTGCCCTGTTCAGCAGCAGCACTAAAAAAGTGGCACAGCTAGCAAGTCTTCTATTCTCAAAATAAAGAACTTTCAAAACCTCTCCTAGGAAAAAAAAATCTACTTACTTTCTAACTCTTCTTTTACTGCTATCAGATTGTGCTGATTATCTCCCATGCTATCTTTCTCTTGATTTTATGGCAATGTCCACTTTCCTCCAGTTGAGCATACATCTTTATGATACCTTTTCTGCTCCTATGTTCATTTCCTAGACTCAGCTCAGTTACAATATGAATGTGTGAACATCTTTCATGTATAAACTTTAATCAAAAGAGCTGAGTCAGAATAACTTTGATGCAGGGGTTGGCAAACTAGAGCAGACTATAGCCTTCTGTCTGTTCTGGTGAATATAGTTCTACTGTAACACTGCCACACCCATTTATGTATCATCTATGGCTGCTTTCATGTCATAATTGCAGAGTTACTTCAGAGACTCTGGCCTACAAAGCCTAAAATATTTGCTACCTGGCCCTTTATATTTAAAAACACTGCTGACTCTTAGATTAGTGGAAAGCACTTAAGAACAAATACCATATCATCTGTGAAATTCTATTAAAAGATTCGAACAATTAAGAGATCCTTGAGGTCATAGGAAAAGTTTCATGAAGGATATACTGGGTTGTGAAGAAACAGAAATTTAGGCACTCATTTCAGTGAGTGCCTTTCAGGAAGAAAGGTATGGAGGTCATTTTCAAAGAGTGACAGGTTCACTGAAGGTGAATGCAGTAAAGAACAGGCTTGAAATTTAACTTATGAGCAACTATAAAAGGCTTTATACTTTGTGACACAGATAGGAAAGGGCCTATTACAACAAGATAATAAATCAGAATTTTAACCTGTAGGCAGGGAGGAAGAGAGTTAACTGATAAAAATAAAGGATGTTTTAAGGAATGTACAACTAAGGGCAGTGGAGAGAAAAGTGTGGGACTAGAGAGGTGGTATGGAAACTAGTTACCAGGAGGTTGAAATAGTCTAGCCATTTGATACTTTGGAATCATTCTTATTCCCTTTCATAGAGTATTCTGAAATCCAATCTGTCTGTTCTTTGACTGCTCTTTCTACTTCTCTGACAGAATTTCTTACTGATTTTATCTTCCCTTCTCTTACTCCACTTTTCAGTCACATAAAAATACCTATACAACATTTCCATATTTCTGTCTTTTATACTGCCATAAGATTTCTTCCACTAAAATGCCCTTTTCCTTCTCTTAGGCTGGATAAATTCCAAGTCTTTCTTCAAGATCCAGATAAACTGAACCTCCTCCAGATGTCTCCAAAATGCAAGGCCTGTCTCTAGAGCATTCTGTCCACCTGAAAATTTAAGCATCCTCCCCTAGCCCTACAGCCTCATCATTAGATTATTACTTAAATGTATCATATTCAACTACAGGAATACTATGCTGGCTAACTGTTTCCATATTAGTTTTCCTAACACACAACACTAATTAAATCACCAAAATTTAAAGAATAAAGTCCAACTTACCAAGTCTATCATTCAAAACTCTTTGCTAGTGGTTTAGTTGCTAAGTCACATCCGACTCTTTGTGACCACACTGACTGTAGCCCACCAGGCTCCACTGTCCATGGGATTTCCCAAGCAAGAATACTTGAGTGGGTTGCCATTTCTTACTCCAGGGGATCTTCCTGACCCAGGGATGGAACCTGAGTTTCCTGCTTGGCAGGTGGATTCTGTACCACTGAGCCACCTGAGAAGCCCCAAGACTCTTGTTACTTGATCCCAAATCCTCAATCCAACCTTATTTCCCACTCATCTCTTTCACACATCTTACATTGAGGAAGACAGAAATGACTTCTTGATTTCTGAAAGGGGGCGGGGCCAGGGGGTGTCTTTGAATATATCTGTTCTGGGTGAGATTTAGATAATATCACCCATCTTTTAAAATTCAAATGCTTCTCTGTTTAAGTGAACCCAAACCCCTACTTTTCCCTCTCCACAAAGCTTTGAATCTGTATTGTACCTCTGTGTAACTTTTAAAATTGTTTCTACTCTTACTGTAATAGTTTTCATGTATGTTTTATGACCCCTAAGGCACGATGCGTTTAAGTCATCACTGGACAGTTACTGTGAATAAATACCTCTGGTCTATGAGAATAATCTCTCTTGCTCTCATTCTGTAATATCTGTAAGGTTACTTCCTATACTAAAACTGCTACAAAACCTTCAGTTGACCTAACCAAACAGAAACCGGCTTAAAAATAGATTCTAAGTATTTACAAAAATAATGCCTTTTAAAATTACTGAAAGGATGCTGGCAATGAATTTATTTCTCAAAAGGAACTGCATAAATAAATAAAAGTATTGAGAAATATGTTTGTGTTCAAACTACCTTCAAGGCATATTGATCTAATTTCACACCCCTTGCTTCCCTTGACGTTTTTGATTCACCAAGTACAAGAAACATTATGCCATCAATGCCATTATAATTAAACCCGTCCCTCCATTTCTTAACGAGTTCCCAAAATAATTTACTACTGTACTGCTTAAGAGACTAATTTACTCACATTGGCCATTTCTGGTGGAAAGGGCAGACGAAAATTATCTTCCCTTTTGTAAAGTTATTCCTGGGAAAGGACAAAACAAAACAGGCCGGTGACGGATCAAGCTCTAACAACAGATCACTCGGGTAATGTCCACCATCGCCTACTGGGTGTCCCTTCTTCCGCGACAGGACCAAAGTCAAAGCTGTCCCCGGACCCCAAGAGACTGGAATTCGCCCCCTGCCCCCACAGGGCACAAGTCGCTGCCCACAGGAGGCCTTGCAGCTCTCGGCCCGCCCGGTGTGTCTGCGGAAGACAACTCCGACTAGATCCGGGTGAGGAAAGAGGAGCCGTCCACCAGGATGGAGTCCTGAGGCTCCAAGTAGGTATTTTAACACCGGTCAGGGTTCTAAATAAACTGTAAGCAAAGCGTCCAGCAAAGATGAAGGTTGAGGAAGCGAAAAAGATCCTAACGACAACAGTGGCAGGACAACCGGGGACAGCGACAGGGGCCCTGTGAATATAGGGGCAACACCGAGCGCTGTGGCCAAAAGATGGGCAAATCTGGAGGGGCTAACGCGGGCGGAAACCGTCCGTACCAGTCGCCGCCGCCTCATCCGCCTCCAGCGGTCCCAGGCCCGTACTCTTCCCGTCTTCAAAATGGCGGCGCGACGGCAGCGGATGTAGCGCTGACGCTGGCAGTGACCAGACTGAAGAAGTTGCTTTCGAGCGCATGGATGGGAATGATCCTCGAGCCGATGCTGCGCACGCGCACGGGAGGCCCACGTAGCCCCGCCCTTTCATTGGATAGTCCACCGCCCCCACGTAGGAGGAGGAAAGATGAGGTGTGGATAATAACATGTGGGAGGAGATCGAGGCTCCAGAGCTGCGTTCGGCACTGATTTAATTTCGATCATTAACTCACCGCTGTATTTGAAAGCCTCCTCTTGCCCCAAGACTTTATTGCTCAAAGGAGGTACAGTTTTCTGTTCTTTCTGGTTTTTTTTTTTTTTAATGTCGAAAATAACTGTTTTTGAGAATAGAGCCTCCTGTGTGCCAGACTTTTAATAGGCACAATAAATATATATCCCACGACTTATTTATAGGAGTGTATCACTTTTAAAATTTATTTTTAATTGAAGGATAATTGTTTTATAGTATTGTGTTGGTTTCTGCCAAACATCAACATGAATCAGCCATAGGTATACCGATGTCCCCTTCTTCTTGAAACTCCCTCCCACCTGCCTCCCCATCCCACCCCTCTAGGTTGTTACAGAGCCAAGATTTGAGTTCCCTGAGTCATATAGCAAATGCTCATTGGCTATCTATTTTGTGTAAAGTAATGTATGTTTCCATATTACTGTCTCGTTCCATCCCACCCTCTCCTTCCTCCCGGTCTCCCCCGAGTCCTGCCCATAAGTCTGTTCTCTGTGTCTCCACTGCTGTCCTGCAAATAATTTCATCAGTACCATCTTTTTAGATTCGATATATCTCCATATATTGTTTTTTCTCTTTCTGACTTCACTCTGTATAATAGACTCTGTATAATAGGTTCATCCACCTCCGTTAGAACTGGAGAGTATATAATTTTAATTTGTCATCTGTATTTTAAAAAGTTAACTGAAGTCCATACTTTATTCATACTGATATTTTTTAATGGGTCATGTTGGGCAAGTTAGTCTCTTTAGGCTTTTAGTTTTCTCTCCTCTAAAATGGGAATATATATTCCCATTGTTCTAAAATGGGAATAATGTAATAATAGCACCCAACTCATAGTTCATGAATATTAAATCAGTTAATATGTAGCTAACACATATAGCACTTTGCGTGCACACACGTGCGCACACACACACACACACCGCTCACACCTTGGGAGTCTCAGAGGCTTCTGAGAAAAACCAGTGAGCTGAGTATTTGAGTTACTTACAACCCATTCTTTTTTCACTCCTGATAATTTCACCTTCAAGTCAGCTTACTAGTCCAGGTTATATAACAAGATTTTTGGTTGAATGATGATTGTAGGCTTTTTGAGACTGGGAACCATATGTTATTCATCTTTGCCAGGATAGAAAATCACCTCTCAGATAGAGGTGGGAGTGAACAGTGGTATGGCAGAAGGCTGTCAGGAATAACTTCATAGTGTAGGTGATGCTTGATCAGCATTGAAAGATGAGTAGTTGTTTGTCTGAATGCCAAGAAAAGACATTACAGGGTTGAGGACATTCAGTCAAAGGAAGCAGTGTGGATAGAGATACAAAATCCAAAACACTATGGGCAGTTGGGGATATCCACAAATAATCAAATGAGTGAGTTGGAGGTAGACAGGGGCCAGATCATAGTCAGTCTTCAGTGAACTATTAAGGTAGATGTAATCCTGGAAGCAACGGGATACTGGGCAAATTTAAGCCATCATAGCATTATCAGATATGTGTCTTGGGAAGATCCTTGGGCTTCAGTATACAGGATAGGTTGGAAGAATATGGAATTGGACCTGGAGCAAGTGGTTAAGAGACTATTGCTGTGCCCATGAGAAAGAACATGACAACCTGAATTAAGCGCAGGGGGAAAGTTGAGAGATCAGTACTGTATAGCTGTCCATTAGCTGCAGACAAGGAAAAGGACACGTTGAAGATGATTCCTGCATTTTTGACTTCAGATACTTGGTGACTAGAGTTGCTTTTGGTGAGACTGGGGCCCAGGAATATTAATTTGTGGAATGTGTGCCATGTGGTAGCACTCATACAGGGATTTTCCATTCTTTATTTCTCATAACAATCCAGAAAACGGACATACTATTATCCTCATGTTAAATATGAAGAAATTAGAGCACAAGTGGCGTATGTATATGTCTGAAGCTTCCAGGGTTAGATTTGAATCTCGGTCTGTTAGGTTTAAAAATAATGTTTTCTTTCACATAGGTGTTGTCTCCTAGGAATAAAATAGGTTTTAGGGGAATAATAATGAATTTGGCTTGGGATATCTTGAATTCTAAGATGCCTGAAGGGCATTCATATGTAGTTGTTAGTAAGTTATTGGACAGTAGGACTGTTGCTCAGGAAAGTGGTTTATGTGGGAGACAGACATTAGAGAGTCATTGATATATGGGTAGCAGTTAATGCCATCAGTTCAGTTAAGTTCAGTTAAGTCGCTCAGTCGTGTCCGACTCTTTGTGACCCCATGAATCGCAGCACGCCAGGCCTCCCTGTCCATCACCAACTCCTGGAGTTTACTCAAACCCATGTCCATCAAGTCAGTGATGCCATCTAGCCATCTCATCCTCTGTCGTCCTCTTCTCCTCCTGCCCCCAATCCCTCCCAGCATCAGGGTCTTTTCCAGTGAGTCAACTCTTCACATGAGGTGGCCAAAGTATTGGAGTTTCAGCTTCAGCATCAGTCCTTCCGGTGAACGCTGAGGACTGATCTCCTTTAGGATGGACTGGTTAGATCTCCTTGCAGTCCATGGGATTCTCAAGAGTCTTCTTCAACACCACAGTCCAAAAGCATCCATTTTTCGGCGCTCAGCTTTCTTCACACTCCAACTCTCACATCCATACATGACCACTGGAAAAACCATAGCCTTGACCAGACGGACCTTTGTTGGCAAAGTAATGTCTCTGCTCTTTAATATGCTATCTAGGTTGGTCATAACTTTCCTTCCAAGGGGTAAGCGTCTTTTAATTCCATGGCTGCAATCACCATCTGCAGTGATTTTGGAGCCCCCAAAAATAAAGTCTGACATTTTTTCCACTGTCTCTCCATCTATTTCCCATGAAGCGATGGGACCAGATGCCATGATCTTTGTTTTCTGAATGTTGAGTTTTAAGCCAACTTTTTCACTCTCCTCTTTCACTTTTATCAAGAGGCTTTTTAGTTCCTCCTCACTTTCTGCCATAAGGGTGGTGTCATCTGCATATCTGAGGTTATTGATATTTCTCCCGGCAATCTTGATTCCAGCTTGTGCTTCATCCAGCCCAGCATTTCTCATGATGTCCTCTGCATATAAGTTAAATAAACAGGGTGACAATATACAGCCTTGACATACTCCTTTTCCTGTTTGGAACCAGTCTGTTGTTCCATGTCCAGTTCTAACTGTTGCTTCCTGACTTGCATACAGGTTTCTCAAGAGGCAGGTCAGGTGGTCTGGTATTCCCATCTCTTTCAGAGTTTTTCACAGTTTATTGTGATTCACACAGTTGAAGGCTTTGGCATAGTCAATAAAGCAGAAATAGATGTTTTTCTGGGACTCTCCTGCTTTTTTGATGACCCAGCAGATGTTGGCAATTGATCTCTGGTTCCTCTGCCTTTTCTAAAACCAGCTTGAACATCTGGAAGTTCACGGTTTAGGTATTGCTGAAGCCTGGCTTGGAGAATTTTGAGCATTACTTTACTAGCGTGTGAGATGAGTGCAATTGTGCAGTAGTTTGAGCTGTCTTTGACATTGCCTTTCTTAGGGAGTGGAATGAAAACTGACCTTTTCCAGTCCTGTGGCCACTGCTGAGTTAAAGCCATAGGAACTCCTTAACCTGGAGTTCAGTAATGGACTTTAAGAGAAGAACGTCTGTGAAACTCCTGAAAATATATGCAAATTTTTGTATATTTGTAAGCAGATCCATTTCCACCCCCTAGGGAGTCAGCACATAAGTTTTCAGATTCTTAAAGTTAATGAGTGGAAAGATTAAGAACCACTAGAGTAGCATGTAAAAGAAAAAGGGCAAAAGTCAGAAGATTAGGTTATATTAATGAAAGGGGTAGTAGGAAAAAAAAAAAACCTAGTAATGGAGACTGAAAATTTTCAGTTAGAGGGTAAAAGGAAATCAAGAGAGAGTATTCTAGGCATGAAGAAGATAATTGCTCAATTATATTAGATGCTAGAAAAATGTGTTGTTGAGGGCCAAAACCAACCCATTTTATTTGATAACTCAGGCAATGGTGACTTTGCCAGAGAAGTTTCAGTGGAGTACTGGGTGCGGGGAATGGAATTTTGATAACTGGGTATTCAAAGGATGAAACACAGTCTCTTGAGGGAAGAGACTTTTCCTGTTTGTTCACTGTAGTCCTGGGAGTTCACTGTATTCCTTTTTTTTTTTTTTCATTTATTTTTATTAGTTAGAGGCTAATTACTTTACAACGTTGTAGTGGTTTTTGCCATACACTGACTTGAATCAGCCATGGATTTACATGTGTCCCCCCTCCCGATCCCTCCTCCTGCCTCCCTCCCCATTCGATCCCTCCACTGTATTCCTGACATAGAGAGATGATCAATAATTTGTTGAAAGTTGAACAGATGAAGAAGTGGTGGCCATTAATAGCCAGCATGCATGTGTGCTAAGTTGCTTCAGTTGTGCCTGACTATTTCTGACCCCGTGGATTGTAGCCTGCCAGGCTTCTCTGTCCATGGGATTCTCCAGGCAAGAATATTGGAGTGGGTTGCCATGCCTTCCTCCAGGAAGTCTTCCAGACCCAGGGATCAAACCAGCATCTCTTGCATTGTCTCCTGTATGGCAGGCAGATTCTTTATTTCTGAGCCACCAGCGAAGCCCCATAGCCAGCATACCCCAGTGGTAAAAAATCTGCTGCCATGCAGGAGACTTGGGATCAATCCCTGGGTTGGGAATATCCCCTGAAGAAGGAAATGGAGCCCCACGCAAGTATTCCTGCCTGGGAAATCCCATGGAAGTCTTGGGATTAGCCCATGGTGGGCTATAGTCCATGTGGTCACAGAAGAGTTGGACACGACTTAGTGACTAAACAGCAATAACCGAAAGTAACAGCCTCTTTCTGTTCTATTTCCAGGCTTGATCCTACAAGAGCGCTTATCTGCCCAACAACTGGGCTGGGGGAGTAGTAGTGTCCCCATAGCATAAACGAAGAAACTGTGGCTCAGAGAGGCTGAGTGACCTGCCTGATGCCACACAGCTACATGCAGTGATGAATGTGAGTTTCAAACTTGGATTTGTCTGGCTCCAAAATCTCTGTGTCTTCCATGACAGTAAAACAAAGAAGAAGAAGAACGAGAGGTGGGTATGTCTCTCAAATGTTATCCCAGTTTTCCCTTATCTATTTGCTTTCTTCCTTTCTCTGTCTCTTGGATTATTCTTATTCTTCGGAGACAAAGCAGGGCCTTCATACAACTCTAATGATTGATCAAAGTACCAGATTGTGAGTTTATTCAGAGGCCTATATATAATCCTTGGGGCTTTCTCTCTCATCTCTCTTTCTCACAGCTGCCTGCATTAATACTTTCTGATAAACACAGCTTTTTAAAAAAATTACATGGCTTCCACTAATTCTCACTAACAAAAGATATATACTTAAGCAAACAGGAATATATAGTCATCATTGCATGCTCAACTTGGAAAGATGGTTGTATTGCAGCTAACTCTCTCTGTAAAAACAATAGGATTATAAAAGCAAAGAGACAAGGGAGAATATTTTCTGCTCTGCCACGCATATCTAAGGCACATTAGAAGTTTAGAGACAATATTCTGTGTTATTTTTTAAAAAAGGGTACGTGGAACTATTAGCTGGTTGCAAGAAAATAACGAGTAAAAAAGAATAATGATATAAATTAAAAAATGATATGAATGAAAGAAAAAATGTGTGAACACTTGGTTTTTATTCTTTGATTTGGTTATAGAACGCGGCTAGTGAGAACACATATTTTTAAGTTGCCTGTATCTGCTGCAATAGCTCTTTAGTGTTTGATACATTAAGACAGGCATAGTTTTGGCCATTTCTAAAAACTCAAGATTTTTCCTGGAAACCCCTTGTATGTTCCAGCTATCCATTGCTAGGTGGTGATATGTGGATGTTATAGAGAAATGTTACAGAGTGAATGTTATTTGTCTCTGGGACATAAGAGAGGAAGAACCCTCAATTTAATATTTTGTTTTTTAGCTTGAATGAGATTTATACATGCTGTCAATGAACTTTAATTGTGGTATTAAATATAAAAACTGCCTGTGTGCTCTTCTCTGTCTCTCTCTTTATCATTACAATGGAGACAATATTATCTATTTCTAGACATATATGATATATATGAGATAATCCATGTAAAGATAGTCCATGTGAAGATATGAGGTTGTATGATACATACATACATACAGTTCCTGTAAAGAGTTTAGCACAGTGCCTGGCACTTAGCAAGTGTGCAATAAATGTTAGCTGATAGCATCTTCCTCATCATCGTTTGTCACCATCATTTGTCATCATCTTTGCACTCCATCCTCATAGGGAGATGATAATGTGGTAAGGAGCTGTGGTTCCCGTATATGTGCACAGGCTTATCAGGGGTGATGATGCTGCCTAGGCCCTCCTTTCTATTTGGTACCAGGAAATGGTTTGGTCTAGAAAGGAACAGGCAGGGATTTATGTGGGACTCAGGATGTTGGCCTGTTTTGTTCTGAGCTACTTCTTTTTGAGGTGGTGGCGGCTGTATTTTAGGACTTAAAGCATGAAGTCAGAGCAGAGAATAGGAGTGAGAAGATTTAAGCAAAATCTGATTAAACACTGAGTGAGAAGCATCCATAAATTACATTTTGTAAACTGATTCAGGCTGTGGTGATCTAGCTACATAGAGAAAGTGGGAATGCTTCGATTTGAAATGAGGGTAGAATGCTACCTGGGAGCTTGTTAAAAAGGCAGAATCTCTGGCTCCAGCCCAAAATTGTTGCCACAGGATCTGTGTTTTAACAAGATCCATAGCAATTCATATGTACAATAAAATTCTCTTGAATGAGATTCACCAGGAGGTAGAAAAGAGACGGTAGCCTTGGGCCTTGCATAATGTACATACTCTGTATATATAGAGAATCAGAATCTATAAGAGGCTAAGGAAATTATGTTTTAACCCTTCAGGGAACTTTTGTTTTTTATGAACACTGGAATTTGAGGACCACAAGTAAAAGATAAAAACTTTGCTGGGGAGAAGTGCAATACACATTGTGAACACTAGCTGCCACTACTCTACAATTTAAAAATGGCCCTGATCATTAACAGCTAAAAGAATTATTACAAGAATGTCTAGATTTTCAGTGTATAGGTCTAGGGAAAATGAACTGTAAGGTAAACAGAGTTGGATTTTCCTGTGATTTTATTAAAGACCTCTAGGATATATGAATGACTTACAAAGAGAAGTGGTTGGAGATTTAGAAATTTTGGGTACATGTGAATAAAAGCACATCTAAAGAATAATGTCTCTTTGTACTTGGGGAAGCAAAAGTGAGTGTATGTGGTTTAAAAAGCCAAACTGGAGTCCACAGACAAAGTATATAAGGCAGCTCAGTGACTCATTTAGAATATCTTTTCCTTTTCCTGACCTTATGTTACAATGTTAATTTTATGCTGGGTTTGCCAGATATTTAATATTTATCTGCAGCTTAGGGATTGAAAGGCTTATGTGCTGTTGATGTGAACATTATCTTTATTTGTGAACACTGCACCATACTCAGGGACTTGGATTCAAGTTCTGTTTTCTTCGTAAAGTCTGTGTGGATCAGCATGATGATGCCTTAACATCTGTGAGCCTTGAAACAGGCATAAAAATGCCCACATAAGGGCTGTCATGAGGAGGACCCAGGTCATACAATATTTATGAAATGTTTTATAAATTTTAAAGTATTAAATAAATTCAAAATATTATTTGAATGCTTACAACATTGGGCCTCTGCTCTGGCGTTGGTCTTTGAAGCCCCCACTAAAGCACCTTTTCCATAAAAATGACTCTGATTCTGCTAAGAGCCTAGTTATTTTCCCCAATGAGATCTTTTAGTCTACTTCATATAGGGTTGACTGATAAAATATAGGACTCTTGGTTACATTTGAGTTTCAGATAAACAGTGCATAATTTGTTAGTATAAGTAGGACTTAGATATTGCATGGCAATCTGGCAAATTTAACTCAAAGGCAAACTAAGGGCATTGTTCCATGTTTATATTTCTTCACCTGACCCTTCTATTTTGCCTGATATGGAAAAAATCTGGTTCAAAAAATGTAGGTCTAAAAATGGTTTCAGAGAGTTATTGCTAACTGAAAGCTCACATCTTCAAAATGTTTATATTTCCTGTCTAGAAATCACTTGCTTGGGCTTATACTCTAAAGACTGCTTGAAGGGAAATAGGGCCTTTTAATTAATCCTTGAAATGATTTTTCATTTCTGTGATAGTCTGTTACCCTTTTGATTTTTGATTGTTCGTTAACATCTCTTTCTCCCACTGTGTGGTTGTGGGACTAGAAGGAGGGAAAGCCTGAATCGCCAAAATGAAAGCCACTCAGATGTTGGCGTTGCAGACAGTCCTGATGCATTCCTGATACAGCCTTCTGTTGCCAATTATAATCGTGCAGCAAATGATGCTATTAAAATGTATAGACTAGATAGAAAGAGTCCATGGCCCAGTGAAGGAGAAGCGTAAAGGGAAGGGGGGAGTGAGGTATATGCTAAGTGTTGGGAAAGAGTTATCCTGAGGAATTATTTGCAGTTTCAGAGTACTTGAGGATAATATACAAAATGGGGTTTAACTCAATAAAAGAAATCCAAAATTACACTTTCACGGGTATACCCTGGGGTAGAATGAGGAATCACCCTAGGATTCCTGATGTACTGAACAGCCAAATCTGACAGGAAACCCTGGGAAGGTAACTGCAGAGAAATGGCACCTTTGGGTTTAGCTGCGGACAGAGGAGCTTGGTGGGCTATAGTCCATGGGGTCACAAAAGTGTCGGACGCGACTTTGTTCAGTCACTAAGTTGTGGCTAACTCTTTGCGACCCTGTGACCTGCAGCACACCAGGCTTCCTTGTCCTTCACTATCTGCTGGAGTTTGCTCAGACTCATGTGCATTGAGTTGATGATGCCATCCAACCATCTTATCCTCTGTCACCCTCTTCTTCTTTTGCTTTCAGTTTTTCCTGGCATGGGGGTCTTTTCTAATGAATCGGTCATGACTGATCAACTAAGCACAGCATAGCACAGCGACTAAATAACAATGTTAATATCAGCCTCTGGACGCTGGGTGGCGATATATAGCAACATGAGGATTTTGGAATCTGTGGAAGAGATGCTGAATTAGTGGGGGAGGGGTTGTGAGATGAGTTTTGGTTTCCTGCTGTTAACACAGAGCTTTTCAATTTATGGTAGATTGTACCTTCCGCTGTGATCTTATGAAACGTCAATGGGGGCAGGGATTGGGTCAGAACCACTGCTAGTGATTTCCTTCTTTTTATTTTTTTCCATTTTAACAGGTAGCTTCACACTTCTGCAAAGCACTTAATTAGTCTCATCTAGCACCCAAACTTGATACCTGTGTCCAAATTTAGATACAGATATGGTGAAGTTGTTTACTTGGTATTTGGGGCCATTAGAGGGAGCCAGAGAGGAAAGCGACTTTGCACTAGGTGATCGGAGCCACCAGTGAGGGATTGTACTCCTGGACTGCGTGTTCCTGTCACTAATAACATTTGTTAATCTGCTGACCGATTGCAGTGGGAATATTCGCTGGACATGCTGAAAGCCCAGTACCCTGTCATTTGAGTGGAGCAGGCCCTTCCCCAGCCCATGGGAATATCAGTGATTATCCTACTCCGGCATAAGGTTCTTGTTTTCTTTACAGTTGGATGATGTTGGGTGGCATCAGTGATGCATGCTTGCTCATTGTTTGAAGAAGCTTTTGTCTTTAGAAAAATATATAGAATCTTGGGTCAGATGAATTTTTTTCTCTGTTTTTATTTGTATTGATATTTCTTGAATTCCAAGAAAATCACATGCATATCAAATGATCATTGAAACCTTTTCTCCATTGTTTTGGGAATTTCCTCTTTTCCTGCCTAAGTAAAACAGAATGATTTAATTAGAATTTGGGGATGAAATTTACTAACCCTATATTCGCAACAAAAATTTGGGATGTAAGTTAATTTTCATGCCCCAGTTTGTATCCCTTTTGCCCCCTTTACATGGTCAGTTTTATCTTCGGCTGTCTTCTAACATTACCTACTGTTAGCTAAGCAGATTATGCTTGTTCTCATCTGAGCCTTTCTTACCCTGTTAATACACGCTGGCGTGCCCTGTCTCCCTGCTTTTCAGTAGTCAGCTCCAAGGCATCTCCTTTAAGACGTATCTCTGGGTAATTCACACTAATCTGCTGTGAAAGCAGGAAACTGCAGGAAACTGCACCATATAATAATACTCAAGGTAGCTCATGATTGTAACCTAGGCTCAGTTACTTTCTGATTGGTTTACACATGCACATATGTACACACACACACACACACACACACACACACAGAGCTAACTAGATTACAAGCTTTTTGAACGTGAGGGCTACAACCTAATGACATCTAGCAGTATGGTGTATATTGAATATACATACTCAATAGATGTCCTTTTATCCATTTCTGTGATCTCAAAGTGTAAACACATAGTAGGTGTTCAATAAATGTCCATTGAAACAGCTGAAGAATTGATTTATACTGCTCTGCTGAAATACTAACTCTCCGATAATGTTAGATTGTGGTATCTATTGTGAAAAACATGGTGGTCATCAGCGTAGTCCTTGCAAGAGCTAGTTCAAGCCTTACCTCCTCCATAAGAAATTCCCAAGGCCACTACAATCCTGTTTTCTTCTCCTATTTTTAAAGTACTCAATTATCTTATCTACCTTCATCATATCTCTATTGATCAAATGCATAAGGTTAAAATCTGTAGTGTAGGATTAATACTGGTGTCTACCTGTTAGGGTTGTGATGATTGAATGACTTATTATATTTAGAGTACTTAGAACTTTTCCTGGCATTTAATAAGTGATTGGTTGTCATTGTTTTTTATTGCTATTGATGAAAGATTGCTCCTTGATAGAGCTTGTCATATCACCTAGATTATAAACTTTCAGGGACAGGCATCTGCATTTTCATCTCTTAGAAAATGTAATTGTGCCCCCTTTTCATTCTAATTATTGGTAGTTTGTATCTTTTTTCTTTCCCTAGTTAGTCTGACTAGAGGTTTGTCAATTTCATTTCTCCTAGTAATAGTTTTTGGTTTCTTTGTTTTTGTACTGTTTTTCTGTTTTCAATACCATTTATTGAAAATAATTTATTTTATTTTCTCTTTATTACTTTATTACTCTCCCCCACTTACTCTTTATTACTTTCCCCCACTTACTTTGGGTTAGTTTTCCTTTCTTTTTCTAGTTTTATTACAGTGGAAACTTAAATAATTGATTTGAGACCTTTCTTTTCAAATATTAGCATTCACTATATTTTCTCCTCTAAAATCTGCCTCAGCTGCATTCCATAAATTTTGATTGCTTTAATTATTTGGTTAAATTTTTTTCTGTTTTTCCTTACTACTTTATTCATGAAGTGTGTTGTTTGATTTTCACATAGTTGGGGATTTCCCATAATATAACTCCTATCAATTTCTAGTTTAACTCTTTGATAGACATAGAACATGCTCTATATCTTTGCAATTCTCCTAAGTTTACTGAGACACTTTATGACCCCTAAATAGGATCTAATTTGGCAGATGTGCAGCATGTGCTTGGAAAGTTTGTGCTTTCTGCTGTTGTTGAGAGTGTGTATGTGTATGTGTGTGTACGCTCAGTAATGTCTGACTCTTTGCGACTCCCTGGACTGTAGCCTGCTAGGCTCCTCCGTCCATGGGATTTCCCCGGCAAGAATACTGGAGTGGGTTGCCATTTCCTACTCTAGGGGATCTTCCTGACCCAGGGATCAAACCTGTGTTTCTTGCGTCTCCCTCATTGGCAGGTGGATTCCTTACCACTGGGAAGCCTGTTGTTGAATACAGTGTTTTATTTATTTATTTTTGAGGTCAGGTTAGTTGATAACGTTCAAATTTCCTGTGTTCTTCAGACTTTCTGATCTTTATTCTATTAATTTCTGAGAGATGTCAGTCTCCAACTATAGCTAAGATTTGTTTGTCACCTTTCAGATTTACATTTTGTATTTTGAAAGTCTGTTAATAGTTATGTACACATTTAGGATTGTTATAGCCTCTTGATGAATTAACCCCTCTATCATTGTGGAATGTCCTTTATTCATGATAATATTTTTTGTTCTGAAGTATACTTTGTCTCACATTAATATTATCACTCAAGTTTTCTTTGGATTAGTATTAGCATGTTATATGTTTGTCCATCCTTTTTGTTTTTAAGCTATCTATGCCTTTTATTTAAAGGGTTTTGGCCATTTGTGGGGGGTCAATATGGCAATCTCTACTTTTTAGTTGGAATGCTTAAACTATAGTCATTATTCATACGGTTGCATTTGAATTTGCCATTGTGCTGTTTATTTTCTACTTGCCCCACCTGTTCTTTGTTCATTTTTCCTTTTTCCCTTCCTTTTACTGAGATTCATTGACTATTTTTTAAATTACATTTTATTTACGTTGTTGGATTATGCCTTTGTTTTGTTTTTTATCAGTCTCTTTTGGGTTAACAATATGTACTTTCAACTTCTCACAGTCTGCTTTCAAATGAT
Source organism: Odocoileus virginianus (assembly GCF_023699985.2). Taxonomy (NCBI): domain Eukaryota; kingdom Metazoa; phylum Chordata; class Mammalia; order Artiodactyla; family Cervidae; genus Odocoileus; species Odocoileus virginianus. The sequence continues at coordinate 37,420,401 of NC_069686.1, read as the reverse complement.
ATTGTACCTTTTCACGTGTGGTATGAGAACCTTACAGTAGTATACTTCTATCCCTTTATCTTTTGTGCTATTGTTGTCGTATATTTTACTTCCACCATTGCTGTAAATCCCAAAGTATAATGTTCTCAGTTGTGCTTTAAGCAACCAATTATATATATATTTTATATAATTATTTCATGTTTGTAACAATTTTATTTAAAAAAATTTAAATTGGAGGATAACTGTTTTACAGTTTGTGTTGGTTTCTGCTATACAACAATGCTAGTCAATCATAATTTTACATATATTTATATACATATATATATATATATATATATATATACACACACACACTCCCTCCCTCCTGAACCTCCTTTCCCCCTCCCATCCCACCCTTCTAGGTCATCACAGAGCACCAGGCGGAACTCCTTGTGTTACAGAGCGGCTTCCCACTAGTTACCTATTTTTACACACAGAAGTGTTTATATGTCAATGCTACTTTCTCAATTTATCCTACCCTTTCCTTCCCCCACTGTGTCCACAAGTCCATTCTCTATGTCTCCATTTACGTTTCTTCCCTGTTAATAGGTTCATCAGTAATATTTTTCTAGATTCTATATATATGCCTTAATATATGCTATTTATTTATTTTTCTCTTTCTGACTTGACTTCACTGTGTAATAGGCTCCAGGTTCATCTACCTTGCTACAGCTAACTCTAATTCCTTTGTGTGTCTGAATAGTATCCCTTTGTATGTATGTATATGTACTGCATCTTCTTTGTCCATTCATCTGTCAATGAACATCTAGGTTGCGTCCATGTCCTGGCTTTTGTAAATAGTGCTTCAAAGAACATTAGGATACATGTGTCTTTTTGAATTGTGGTTTTCTCAGGGTACATGCCCAGTAGTGGGATTGCTGGATCATATGGTAGTTTTATTTCTAGTTTGTTAAGGAATCTCCATACTATTCTCCGTAGTGGCTGTATCAATTTATTTCCTACCAACAGTGCAGTCGGGTTCCCTTTCTCCACATCCTCTCCAGCATTTAGTGTTTGTACTCTTTTTTGATGATGGCCATTATGATTGGTGTGAGGTGATACCTCATTGTAGTTTTGATTCGCATTTCTCTAATTTGCAGCCAAAGATGGAGAAGCTCTATACAGTCAGCAAAAACAAGACCGGGAGCTGACTGTGCTCAGATCAGGAACTCCTTATGGCCAAATTCAGACTTAAATTGAAGAAAGTAGGGAAAACCACTAGACCATTCAGGTATGACCTAAATCAAATTCCTTATGACTATACAGTGGAAGTGAGAAATGGATTTAAGGGACTAGATCTGATAGACAGAGTGCCTGATGAACTATGGATGGATAAACTATGACATTGAAAAGGAGACAGGGATCAAGAGCATCCCCAAGAAAAAGAAATGCAAAAAGACAAAATGGTTGATTGAGGAGGCCTTACAAATAGCTGTGAAAAAAAGAGAAGTGAAAAACAAAGAAGAAAAGGAAAGATATTCCCATTTGAATGCAGAGTTCCAAAGAATAGCCAGGAGAGACAAGAAAGCCTTCCTCAGTGATCAGGGCAAAGAAATAGAGGAAAACAACAGAATGGGAAAGACTAGAGATCTCTTCACGAAAATTAGAGATACCAAGGGAACATTTAACGCAAAGATGGTTTGATAAAGAACAGAAATGGTATGGACCTAACAGAAGCAGAAGATATTAAGAAGAGATGGCAAGAATACACACAACTGTACAAAAAAGATCTTCATGACCCAGATAATCATGATGGTGTGATCACTCACCTAGAGCCAGACATCCTGGAATGTGAAGTCAGATGGGCCTTAGAAAGCATCACAACGAACAAAGCTAGTGGAGGTGATGGAATTCCAGTTGAGCAATTTCAAATCCTGAAAGATGATGCTATGAAAGTGCTGCACTCAATATGCCAGCAAATTTGGAAAACTCAGGAGTGGCCACAGGACTGGCCAATGAAAAGTAACTTTTCATTCCAATCCCAAAGAAAGGCAATCCCAAAGAATGCTCAAACTACCACACAATTGCATTCATCTCACACGCTAGTAAAGTAATGCTCAAAATTCTCCAAGCCAAGCTTCAGCAATACCTGAACCAAGAACTTCTAGATGTTCAAGCTGGTTTTAGAAAAGGCAGAGGAACCAGAGATCGAATTGCCAACATCCACTGGATCATTGAAAAAGCAAGAGAGTTCCAGAAAAACATCTATTTCTGCTTTATTGACTATGCCAAAGCCTTTTACTGTGTGAATCACAAGAAACTGGAAAATTCTTCAAGAGATGGGAATACCAGATCACCTGACCTGCCTCTTGAAAAACCTATATGCAGGTCAGGAAAAAACAGTTAGAACTGGACATGGAACAACAGACTGGTTCCAAACAGGAAAAGGAGTATGTCAAGGCTGTATATTGTCACCCTGCTTATTTAACTTATATGCAGAGGACATCATGAGAAATGCTGGGCTGGATGAAGCACAAGCTGGAATCAAGATTGCCGGGAGAAACATCAATAACCTCAGATATGCAGATGACACCACCCCTATAGCAGAAAGTGAAGAGGAACTAAAAAGCCTCTTGATGAAAGTGAAAGAGGAGAGGGAAAAAGTTGGCTTAAAACTCACCATTCAGAAAATGAAGATCATGGCATCTGGTCCCATTGCTCCATGGGAAATAGATGGGGAAACAGTGGAAGCAGTTTCAAACTTTATTTTTGGGGGCTCCAAAATCACTGCAGATGGTGATTGCAGCCATGAAATTAAAAGACGCTTACTCCTTGGAAAGTTATGACCAACCTAGATAGCATATTAAAAAGCAGAGACATTACTTTGCCAACAAAGGTCATCTGGTCAAGGCTATGGTTTTTCCAGTGGTCATGTATGGATGTGAGAGTTGGACTGTGAAGAAAGCTGAGTGCCGAAAAATTGATGCTTTTGAGCTGTGGTGTTGGAGAGGACTCTTGAGAGTCCCTCTTACTGCAAGGAGATCCAACCAGTCCATCCTAAAGGAGATCAGTCCTGGGTGTTCACTGGAAGGACTGATGCTGAAGCTGAAACTCCAATACTTTGGCCACCTCATGTGAAGAGTTGACCCATTGGAAAAGACCCTGATGCTGGGAGGGATTGGGGGCAGAGGAGAAAGGGATGACAGAGGGTGAGATGGCTGCATGGCATCAGCGACTTGATGGGCATGAGTTTGAGTAAACTCCGGGAGTTGGTGATGGACAGGGAGGCCTGGCGTGCTGCGGTTCATGCGGTTGCAAAGAGTCAGACACGACTGAGCGACTGAACTGAACTGAATAATCAGCAATGTTGACCATCTTTTCATGTGTTTATTGGCCAGTCTGTATGTCTTCCTTTAAGAAATGTCTGTTTATGCCCATCTTTTGACTAGGCTTCTTGTTTTCTGATGCTGAGCTGTATGAACTGCTTATATATACTGGAAGGTAATCCTTTGTCAGTTGCTTCATTTGCAGTTATTTTCTTCCATTCTGAGAGTTGTCTTATTAGTTTGTTTATAGTTTCCTTTGCTGCACCAAAGCTTTTAAGTTTAATTAGGTCCCACTTGTTTATTTTTGTTTTTTTTTTTTCCATTACTCTAGGAGGTGGATCAAAGAGGATCTTGCTGTGATTTATGTCAAAGAATGTACTGCCTATGTTTTCCTCTAAAATCTTTATAGTTTCTAGCTCTACATTCAATTCTTTAATCCATTTTCAGTTAATTTTTGTGTATGGTGTTAGGAAGTGTTCTAGTTTCATTCTTTTACTTGGTAGCTGTCCAGCTTTCCCAGCACAACTTATTGAAGAGGCCGTCTTTTCTCCATAGTATATTCTTGTCTCCTTTGTCAAAGCTAAGGTGCCTATAGGTGCATAGGTTTATTTTTGGGCTTTCTATCTTGTTCCATTGGTCTATATTTCTGTTTTTCTGCCAATACCATACTGTCCTGATGACTGTAACTTTGTAGTATAGTCTGAAGTCAGGAAGGTTGATTCCTTCAGCTCCATTCTTCTTTCTCAAGATTGCTTTGGCTATTCAGGATCTTTCATGTTTCCATACAAATTGTGAAATTTTTTGTTCTAATTCTTTGAAAGATTGGTAGCTTGATAGAGATTTCATTGAATTTGTATATTGCTTTGGGTAGTATAGTCATTTTCACAATATTGATGCTTCCAGTCCAAGAACATGGTATATTTCTCTATCAGTTCATGTTATCTTTGATATCTTTCATCAGTGTCTTGTAGTTTTCTACATACCAGTCTTTTGTCTCTTTAGGTAGGTATTTTATTAATTTTGCTGCAGTGGTGAATGGGATAGTTTTCCTTAATTTCTCTTTTTGATTTTTCATTGTTAGTGTATAGGAATGGAAGGGGTTTCTGTGTATTAATTTTATATTCTGTGACTTTACTAAATTCATTGATTAGCTCTGGTAATTTTTTGATAGTATCTTTAGGGTTTTCTATGGATAATATCATGTCATCTGCAAGGAGTGAGAGTTTTACTTCTTCTTTCCCAATCTGGATTCCTTTTATTTCTTTTCCTTCTCTTCCTTCTGACTTCCAAAGCTGTGTTGAATAGGAGAGGTGAGATTGGGCACCCTTGTCTTGTTTCTGATCTTAGAAGAAATGCTTTCAGTTTTTCACCATTGAGAATAACATTTGCTGTACTTTTGTCATAAATGGACTTTATTATGTTGAGGTAGGTTCCATCTATACCTACTATCTGGAGAGCTTCTTTTTTTTCAATTATAAATGGTTGTTGAATTTTATTGAAAGCTTTTGCTCCATCTATTGAGATGATCATATGGTTTTTATCTTTCAGTTTGTTAATATGATGTATTACATTGATTGATTTGCATATATTGATTGCATATATTGCATCCCTGGGATAAAGCCCACTTGATCATGAAGTATAATCCTTTTAATGTGTTGTTGGATTCTGTTTGCTAGAATTTTGTTGAAGATTTTTGCACCTATGTTCATTAGTTATATTGGTCTGTAGTTTTCTTTTTTTGTAGTTCTTTGTCTGGTTTTTGTATCAGGATGATGGTGGCCTCATAGAATGAGTTTGGGAGTTTTCCACCCTCTGCAATTTTCTGGAAGAATTTGAGCAGGATAAATGTTAGCTCATTCTATTTTTGGTAGGATTCACCTGTGAAGCCATCTGGCCCTGGGCTTTTGCTTGTTGGAACATTTTTAATCACAGTTTTGATTTCAGTGCTTGGGATTGGTCTGTTCATGTTTTCTGTTTCTTCCTGGTTCAGTCTTAGAATGTTGTACTTCTCTAAGAATGTGACCATTTCTTCCAGGTTGTCCATTTTATTGGCATATAGTTTCTTATAGTAGTCTCTTATGATCCTTAGTCAATTATATTTTTCAGATAGTTTAAAAGAAAGAATTTTTTCTTTTACATTCCTCTGCATATTTATCATTTATGGCTTTATTCTATCTTCTTTGAAGTTTTAACTTCCTATCTTGTGTTATTTTAGGTATGCCTACAAAGCCTCCTTTACCATTTTTGGAGTGTTGCTCTATTGGTGAATCTGTTGGTGATGAATTCTTCACTTTTATTCATTTAAAATACATATTTATTCATTGTTTTTGAAAGCTATTTTCCCTTGATAAAGAACTATAGGTATACAGTGTTTTTTTTTCCTTCTTCCAATGTATTTGGCTTGAGTCTGGTGTTATTCTTTTCTTTAAAGCCCTGTAGATAATGTGTCACAGAGTGTCTTATTTTTCCTGCATAATTTTAAGATTTTCTTTTTATCATTAGTTTTCCAGCAATTTGATTACATTGTACCTTGACATACAGTAGTACCCTTCTGAGAATTCTGCTTGATGCTGTGTGTGTGTGTGTGTGTGTGTGTGTGTGTGTGTGTGTGTTCCATTTGGTCTTAAGGGGAGATGAACTATTTCTGTGACCCCTCTGTGACTCAGAGGGGTTTTTCTGACTCCTCCTTTCTTGTGGTTGTTTCTCTAACTGGGACCCTTTTCTTCAGATGCATGCACAGATGGGTACCCAAAGTCTCAAGTGGACCCCACTGCAGATCTCTGGACTTCTTTTGTTTGCAGCTACTTTCTCTGAAGTATTATGTTCTACAAGTTCTAACTTTCTTGGTGTACCTGAAGTCTGATCTCTGCGTCTTCAGCTCAGGAAGACTTCTTGACTCTGGGTTGTTGCCTTAAAACTGCATCCAGGAAGTAAGTTGATGAGTGTTGAGGTTCCATTGCATGTTTTCTTCCTCTCAGGTCACAGTCTTATACTGTCTCTTCTCTAATGCTTGTAAGTCTTTGTTTCCTAAATTTTGTCTGATTTTTTAATTAGTGTTTAACACAGAGGGTGATTGTTGTGGTGAATCCATCCTTATTTTTAATCTCCATTTTGGCTCGGAGACAAAGTGTTTGGGTATATACTGATGGAGTTGGAAGATGATTCTTATTTGTTGACATACTGTTATTAAAGACCAGTGAATACCCCAGAATTTATGATAGAAGAGAATAGCCAGCAAATTAATGATCAGACCAGCACATATATGAGTAGTCCAGTAATTCTCCAGCAATGATAAATAAAAGAATCACAAAGATCCTCTGAATTAAAGTTGTTCTTCAAACTGTATATCAACTGTAGTGGAAAAATATCATGAAATGTGGAGTCCTTTTCTTCTACAATCTCTATAAAGTATTAGAATTTTAAAATGTATTGCTTTCCTTATTTTAGATGGAATAACTGAGGTCCAAAAAGTTCATTCATTACCTTTCTCTCTGGCAGACAGTTGGCAGGAAGGGTTAGAAAGTATATCTAATATACCAACTTCTTTAATAATGTGTCCACTGGTAAGGTAAATGAAAAGCATCTTTAGTCTTCTGACTTCACATTAGAAGATTTATATGTTTAACTTCCTAATAGATGAATACTTTATTGCCTTTAATTCTACTTGCTTAAAAACAGCTTCTCTTAGAATTTTACTTTGGTATGTTGTTTTAGCTTTGATTCAGTGCAAAGCTTAGTATCTAAATCTCCCTTAAAGAGAGTACTACCTTTTTATGAGCATGTTAATACCATTAAAAATGATGTAAATGTACATACATGTGAATGTGATAGCTTAAAACTCTGTAAAGGATTATAATCTTAACATTTTCTTTTATTTGTCTTTTAAAGTGTCTTGAATTTTCAAATAAAACTGCTGTCTATTATTACTCATCTTGAGATATTTTTCTAGGAAATAGTATGTAAATTCTTTGCTTCTTCAGAAGTTGTTATGGTTTCCCAATGTTATATGGAATGTTATATTGGGAGGATTTTTCTGTTCTGTGGCAGCTTTTGCTGTTTTGAAAAAAATAGTTCATATCCCCAGTCACAATAAGTTAGTGTTAAATAATATTTTAAATGTTCCACAAAAGAAAAATCTTAGGGTTAATAGAAAAAACTCTTATATTGGCCAATTGCAATTTTTAACCATGATTCTTAATATATTTCTCTTTGACATGAATTTCTATATACCAATTATAATGAATCTGCCTCTCTAAATCAAAGGAGTTGTTAAAGTCAAATGATCCAATAGACAGGTTTATTTTTAAAATGAATAAATAAAGAAAGCTTTTTAGCTGCTTAAGATGTGATTGCTCTTTTTACAGAATATCAAAAAAGTAATCGGTCTTCCTTTGATTAGGCTTATCCCTTATCTTTCACATCTCTGGAGACTTTTTATTTGTAAGGGAAGAAAGTTAGAAAGCTATGGGGGGGGGGGTGTGCAGTGAGAGATAACAAACTAAGGATTTTCAAAGGGTTTGATGATAGAGAGAGAGGACTGATTCAGATAGCCATTGCACTCAGAATTCTGGTGTATGGGCTGTGCTCCCACAGTCTTACCATGGTCTTTAAGTGTTGGATTCTGGGCTTCCATATAAAGAAAGGTGAAGATGCAAATGTGTTTGATACAAACAAATGCTTGTAAATGGAAAGAATAGTGAGATTTTTAGTAACTTTCATACTGAATTGTTTCTTTTTCTTTTTTTGACTATCCACCAGAAATCATGGTCAGATGATACAATCTTTTAATTATATTTAAAGCTTCTGTTTTCTTATATATTATATTGTAATTCTTCTGTGAAGAGAATACCATAAGCAGAATTGAAAAATGTAGTTCTAAATTTTAACAACTACTTTCAAAATATTTTTTATTCACTCCAGAACTACTTCTGAGGAAGCTTTTACGTAAAGTTAATATCAAATATTTTAGCATTGGTATATAGTCCCTTTTCAAATAAACAATCAGGTAGTGATTTACCATAAAATATTTTCCTTAGCATCTTTCATATGGTCAACATTGTGCCCCTACTATAAGAACACAAATAAAGTATGAGTACTTACAAAGTCAAGGGAAAGAGACTTTAAGTGGAAAATATTTTTAGCATTATGTTTTGACTTACCACTCTGGAGGATGAGGATTAATGCTTTTCAGCTACTTGCTTTGACCATACTTTAGTCCTTTTCTGGTCCTGCCTGCCCCCTAACATGACTGACTAGATCAGTAATCAAGGTATATTTATACATTTATATTTTTATGAGTATATTATTTATTACTCATGGATGAGCCAAGTGGTGTACCATGATCACTTATCTTTTTCCAAACAACATTTTGATTTCCCTAAAGTCAGGTTTTATTGTTTTTATTCTTTTATTTTTCTATGATTTTATCTCTTAACTTAGACCAAACTCTTCCCTGATTTTGAAAATATCATCTCAAAACTTTCAGGCCTTTTACGGTTCTATCACATTCATCTTTTTCAATATGCTCCAGTCTTATCCCAGTTGCTCTCTAGCTCTATAGCACAGTGTCATCCTGGGATTTTCCTTCACCGGCCTCCTCTTTCTTATGTTATATCCCTTGTTTCCTATGTTTCTTTTTTTTTTTTTTTTTAGTTCACTCTCTTTTATTAGAGGAGTGAATCTTATAGTAACTTCTTGAGAAGCTTATGTGCCAAATAAAATTTTTGATTAAACTTAAAAGCTTTTGTGCAGGCTTTAAAAAAATTTGATAGCATTTTTATTGAGCTATAATCCACATACCATGAAGTGCATCCTCCTAAACTGCAAAATTCAGTGTTTATTAGATGTACACAAAGTTGTGCAACCATCACTAATTTTAGAACATTATCACCCTGAAAACAAACCACCTACTGTTAGCAGTCACTCTCCATTACTTCTTTCATACAACCCCTGGAAACTATCAATTTACTTTTTATATTTATCAGTTTGCCTATTCTGGACACTTCAAGTAAATTAATCATATAATATAGTCATTTTATGTCTGTCTTCTTTCACCTAGCTTAATATTTTCAGGGTTCATTGATGTTGTAGTATGTATTAGTAATTATTTCTTTTTATAACTGAATAATATTCCATTGTATGGATATACCACAATCCAGAATATTCATTGGAAGGACTGATATTGAAACTGAAGCTCCAGTATTTTGCTCATCTGATGCGAACAGATGACTCATTGGAAAAATCCCTCATGCTGGAAAAGATTGAGGGCAGAAAGAGAAGAGGGCATCAGAGGATGAGATGACTAGACGGCATCACTGATGCAGTGAACAGAAACTTGGGCAGACTCGGGGAGATGGTGAGGGACAGGGAGTCTTGGCATGCTGCAGTCCACGGGGTTGCAAAGAGTCGGACACGACTGGACGACAGAACAACCACCACTGTGTCCCTTCATCAGTTGGTAGACTTCTGTGCTGTTTGCACATTTTTGCTATTATGAATAGTGCTGCTATAAACATTCATGTGAAAGTTTTGAATATTTTTGTTTCTTGGGAGTATAAGTGGAATTGCTGAATCAGGGGGTAAGTCTGTGTTTGACTTTTTGAGGAACTGCCAAACTATCTTCTAAAGTAGCTGCAGCATTTTATGTGCCTATTATCAATGTGTATGAGGGTTCAAATTTATCCATATCTTTACCAATACTTGTTATTGTTTGTCTTTTTTATTATAGCCATCTTAGTATCAGTGAAAGTGAAGTCGCTCAGTCGTGTCCGACTCTTAGCGACCCCATGGACTGTAGCCCACCAGGCTCGTCTGTCCATGGGATTTTCCAGGCAGGAGTACTGGAGTGGGTTGCCATTGCCTTCTCTGAGTATCTGTGAAGAAGTATCTAATTATGGTTTGACATACATTTCTCTAATGAATAATCATGTCAAGCATCTTTTTATGTGCTTATTGGCCATTTTATATCTTCTTTGGAAAAAAATGTTTATTCCATTCCTTTGCCCATCACATTATTTTATCTTTCTATTGTTATGTTGCAAGAGTTCTTATGTTATAGATATAAATCTCGTGTGAGATGTATAATGTGAAGTTTTCTTTCACTTCTGGAGTTGTCTTTTCCTATTCTTGCTAGTGTCTTTTGATGTACAAAAGTTTTTTTTAATTGAAGTATAGTTGTCCATGCACCTTGTAACAAGCCTGCAGATTCAGCTGCAGACCCTGAAGTGGACCCTTGTCTTCGTGCTAGCCCTAATGGCATGGTCCTGTGAACAGTCTTGTACACTCGGAGACCAAACAGGACTCATTCCACCTGAATCCCTGGCTAATAGGTCTGACAACATGGACCCCACTGTGGAACTAGCAGCAGTCATGTCGTCTGGCTCCAACCCCACTGAACTGCAATTCTAGGGGCAATACAGTCAGCCCAGGGACCCAACAGAAGAAGGTCTTTATCTGCCAAAACCAGTCTATAAATCCTGGAAGAGAGTTTGCTCCTTCAAATGCAGAGACACCAACACTAAGCTACATGGATCATGAGTCAGGCAAACATGACAGCACCAAAGGAAATACTAAAACTCCAGTAACCAATTCCAAAGAAATGGAAATCTGTAAATTATCTGACAAAGAATTAATCATCTTAAAGAAGCTTAATGATATGTAAGAGAATGCAGATAGACAAATAAAATCAGGGAAACAATGAAACAGCAGAATTGAATAACAGTGTAAACCAAAGGGAATTGATCAACACTTGGAGAACATTTTTATCCAGCAGCAGCAGAATATACATTCCCCTTAAGCATACATGGAGCATTCTTCAGGATATTTCATGTTAGGTTACAAAACAGATCTTAATGAATTTAAGAAGATTAAAATCATATTAAATACCTTTCTGACCACAGTGGAATAAAACTAGAAATCAACAACAGATAAAAACTGGAAAATCCACAAATAAATGAAAATTAAGCAACATATTCCTGAACCACCACCAGTGGGTCAAAGATAAAAAATCAAAAGGGAAATTAGAAAATACCTTGAGACTGATGAAAATACAGCACACCAAAGCCTATGGGATGCAGTAAAATCAGTACTAAGGGAAGTTATTAGTAATAAATGCTTACATTAAAAAAGAAAGATCTCAAATAAACTACTTTACATCTCAAGGAACTAGCAAAAAAGAACTAATTCCAAAATTAGTAGAAAGAAGAAAATGATAGAGACTCAAGCAGAACTAAATAGAATACAGAATAGAAAAGCAATATAAAATTATTGAAAATAAGAGTCTTTTAAAAGAAAAACAAAATTGATAATTTAGAGAGTAAGGAAAAAAGAGAGAAGACTCAAGTAAAATTGGAAATGAAAGAGGATACATTACAACTGATGCCACAGAAATAAAAAAATTCTGAAGAGACTATTGTGAACACCAACAAACTGAACAACATAGAAGAAATAGAAAAATTCCTGGAAACATACATCTTACCAGACTGAATCATGAAGAAATAGAAGTCTGAACAGATCAATAATGAGTATGGAGATTGAATCAATAGTCAAAAGCCTCCCAACCAAGAAAAGCTTAGGACTTGGTGGCTTCACTGGTGAATTCTACCACACATTTGAAGAAGAATTTATGCCTTTTAAAACGTTTCCAGAAATTGAAAGGAAGGGAATAATTACTTTATGAGACCAACATTACTGTGCTAACAAAGTCAGATAAAGACATCATTAAAAAATTACAGACCTATACTTCTAATGACTATAGAAAAAATCCTCAACTAAATACTACCTAAATGAATTCAAAAGCAAATTAAAAGCTCAAACCTCATGATCAAGTGGAATTTATTTCTGGGATGGAAGAGTATTTCAACTTACTAAAGTCAGTTAATATGAAATACTGTGCAAACAGAATAAAAGGTAAAAGTCACATGATTATCTCAATAGATGCAGAAAATGTTTGATCAAGTTCAACACCTCTTGATGAATTTAAAAAAAAACCAAACAACTCTCAACAAACAAGGAATAGAAGGAAATCACCTCATCATGAAAAGGCCATATATGAAAAGTCCACAGCTAACATGGCATTCCATAGTGAATAGCTGAAAGTTTTTCCCCTGGAACTATGAACATAGCAAAAGTGCCCACTCTCACCACTTCTGTTCAACAAAGTACTGGAAGTCATAGCAAGGGCAACCAGGTAAGAAAAATAAACAGCATCTAAATCAGAAAGGTGATGGCTCAGTGATAAAGAAGCCAGTGCAGGGGATACGGGTTTAATCTTTGGTCAAGAAGATCCCCTGGAGAAGGAAATGGCAACCCACTTCAGTATTCTTGCCTGGGAAATCCCATGGACAGAGGAACCTGGTAGGCAACAGTCCATGGGGTCACAAAGAGTTGGACGTGACTTGATGACTGAAAGACAACAGCATCAGAATCAGAAAGGAACAAATTAAATTGTCCCTGTTTGCAAGTGACATGATCATATACACATATAATTCTAAAGACTGCATTAGAGAAACTGATAGAACTGATAGACACATTCATTAAAGTGTCAAGAAACAAAATAAACATATAAAAAGAAGTTGAATTTCTATACACTAACAGCAACCTGCTTGAAAAGAAAATTAGGAAAACAGTCCCTTTGCAATAGCAACAAAGAAGAATAAAATACTTAGGGATAAACTTAATTAGGGAGGTGAAAGACTTATACACTCACTACTATAAAACACTGATGAAAGATATTAAAAAAAGACACAAATAGAAAGACATCCTGTGAGCATGATTTGGAGGACTTAGTATTGTTAAAATGTTCATGCTTTGCAAAGCAATGTACAGATTTAATGCAAATTCTATCAAATCTGAATGACATTTTTTGCATATATATAAAAAAAAATTTTAAGATCCATATGGAATCACTTAGGACCCAGAATAGTCAAATCAATCTTGAGGAAGAAGAACAAAGCTGGAGGCATCACACTTCCTGAATTTCAAAATATAATACCAAGTTTCAGTAATTAAACACAGCATGGTACTCCCATAAAGACAGACATATAGATCAGTGGAACAGAGTAGAGAGCCCAGAAATAAATCCATGCATATATGTTCAACTAATTTTCGACAAGGGTGCCAAGTATATACAGTGAGGAAAGGATAGTCTCTTCTACACATGATAGTGACAAAATTGGATATTCACATGAAAAAGAATGAAATTGGACTTATCTTACACTGTATATAAAAATAAACTCAAAATGATTAAATATTTGAAAGTAAGACCTGAACCTGTAAAACTAGAAGAAAATGCAAGGGGAAAGTTTCATGACATTGGCTTTGGCAATGATTTCTTTAGACATGACACCAAAAACACAGGGAACAAAAGCAGAAATAGACAAATGGAACTACAAATGTCTAAGAAGTTTTTGCACAGCAAAGGATACAATTCACAGAGTGAAAAGGCAACTTGTGGGATGGAAGAAAATATTTGCAAACCATATATCAAGTTAGGAGTTAATTTCCAAAATACATTTCCTACAACTCAATCGCAAAATGAAACAAAACAAAAAACCCGTGCCTGGAAAAGTGGAACCCTGAGATGGAGAGCAGAGCAGGACAGGGAAGAGCACAAAGTGGCAGGAAATGGACCCATTTAGTAAGGGTTTGAAAATTGAGATTGTGTGAAATAGTTTACTCCCCCCAATTCCTCTGACTTGTTTTGTAACACACATACTCCTTAGCATTTTCAGCCTGTGTGTGTACATGTGTTTGTATATGAGTATCTTAGGTCTTTGTTAGGTTTGTGTGCTAGTCATGAGAAAACTACAAGGTGGATCATTTTAAGATTTTATGTAAAACGACAGCTAACACTCCTGTTTCCAATTGGCACCTAACATTTATGTAATGCCAAAACATCTGGTCTTGTCCATTATTCCAGGGAAGAAGTTAGTCCAGTTGATTGCTTGGCGTCATGTACAGAAAGCAGCTGGCTGGTTAACTGGAGTTTTGATTATGGCTGAATTGGCTGGATGTTGGTGTCATGTAGACTCATGTTATGACTGGATACAGAAATGGAACCATGCCAGTTACAAGGAAAAGTGATAAAAAAAAAATATGTGAAATAAATGTTTGCATGGAATTTCATTGGAAAAGATTTGTTTCTAAGACTGACTCTCTGGAACTCTGAGACTTGATACTGTTTATCTCTAGTGTCCCTCCATTCTCATTCTAGCTCCTTGTACCTAGGTGTCCCTGATACCCTCAGGCTACCCATGGTCATTGGCTCCAAAGAGACCCCACTCCTAGGATTCTTCCCCTCTCAGCAGGACCCCCAGCTTCTCAGATTTTGAGCCTTTGTGTCTCTTTACCTTTTGCCCCTTTCATCAAATCTTATTTGTCCTATATTTCAGAGATCTGCTGTCCGTTGCAGGGTAAGCTGGTCTCAGAATCTGGAGGACATTATGCTTAGTGAAAATAAGTCAGACACAGAATGATAAATACTGTATCATCTCACTTATATATGGAATTAAAAAAAAATCCAACTCACAGAAACAGACTAGAATGGTGGTTGCCAGAGGGCGGAGGGAATGGGAAGATGTTGGTCAAATGGTCATCTTATAACAACCTTTCAGTTGTAAGATGAATAAGTTCTTGGGATCTAATATATAGCAGGGTGACTATAATTAATGATACTGTATTGCACAATTGAAATTGTCTGAGAGTAGATGTTAAGTGTTCTCACCATACCCACGTACATACACACACACAAATAAGTTATGTGAGGATGTGAATGTGTTAATTAGCTTGATTGTGGTAGTCATCCCACAGTGTTTATGTGTATCATATCATCACATTAAGTATATATATATATATAAATATTTCTATTTGTCAATTACATCTCAATAAAGATGGGAAAAAGCAATCTAACTTTTCATGAAGATGTTTATTAATGTTATTGTTTTAATATTTATTACTTCTTTTTTTCACGTGTGGATGTGCTCTCAAGTGAGATTGAAATTCAGACTTGCCCGGCAGTGCTTGTCTTGTGCTTGCCAAGAGCGCGTTTGCACGAACACTGAGGAATGTCTTGGGAGAAGAAGATAGGCTGGATGGGTTCTTGGCAAAGAGCCTTGGCTGTCAGGATGGGCAAGAGTGCACCATGGATTTGGTCACCTGGAGCTGTCCTCTAGGCCTGCTGGAAGCATATTTGAGCTGTGTGGAGAGGACAGGCAGTGTAACTAAGATTTGAAGAGAAACTAGAGAGGGAGAAAGAGAGAAGTCTGTAGATGTCTCCTGGGATCAAGATGGAAGTGTGAGGTTCTTTGCTGTGATACCATCCCTGGCACAGATCTGGTTTCTGGATGGCTCTGTTAGGGACTGAGGTGCTTGCAGGAATGGGGGTGAACCCAGCCAAGGTCACTGCAGGAGCCGGGGGAATAGGACTCTTTAGGAACGGGTCTGAGAGGAAGGACCTCTGAGGACCCAGAAACATTGGAAAGGAGTTTTCAGGGGTTGGAGCGATGAGAGAGCTGCTGAAGACCTGAGGGCCTGTCTATCACAAGTGGATATACAAGCCAGGAACATTTAAATTTTTCTTTTAAATAGAACTTCATTTTTTTTTTAGAACTTCATTTAAGGTGTGAGAAAATTCAGGTTATGTCCGTGACACACCTGTGTTTTACCAGAGCATTTGAGTGCTTTGAGCCCTATAAGTACATTGATATTGGCAATTTCAGATCACACCAGTGGTAAGAGGGTGAAAGAAAATTACTTTCAGGCAATCCTTTAAGTATTCTTCAAATAATACTTAATAAATTTTCTTCTTATCCTGCTGCTTTTATTTGTTAACTTAAGACATGAGGACTAGAAATATCGCTATGCAATTATTGACTGAGGCCTGGCTGCTGCTGGGTAAGAGAAGGGTGTGAAATCCTAACACTTATGAAATCTAAGTGCTCTTTCTATATTAGCTCACAACTAACAATACTACAACAGGAAGTATTTTAGTTTTTACAAATGATTGGGCTTCCCTGGTGGCTGAGCAGAAAGAATCACCTGCCAAGGCAGGAAACTCCAGTTTGATCCCTGGATTGGGAAGATCCCCTGGAGAAGGAAATGGCAACCCATTCCAGTATTCTTGCCTAAAAAAATCCCATGGACAGAGGAGTCTGGCGGGCTACAGTCTGTGGTATCACCAAGAGTTGAACATGATTTTAAAGACTGAACAACAACAACAAATACAAATGATTAAGGGAAAACTTCAATTAGTCAGTGGGTTTGCTGATAACTGTTCATTTAACAAATATATTCTCAGGGCCTACTTGTGTCATGCACTCTTCTAGGCTCAGGGTAAACTGGTGAATTCAGCAGATTTAAAATCTAGTGCAGGTAAATCAAACTTAACTTGCCCTGTTGTCTAGTTGAAATACCAACTGAAAAATATATTTTCACAAGCTTTTGCCATATTTATAACTGCCCCCTCCCAAATTGTGCTTAAGAAGGATTATACTTTATAGTATCAGAGACTATGTTCCCACTCCCAAGATCTGGATATGGGAAGTATATATCAATGTTTAGTGTGTGCATGTGCGTGCATGTGCGTGCATGTATGTGTCTTATTATTTGTATTTGTGTCCACCAGAGCCTTATATGGCTAAAGAAAGATTTCAGAAATGCAAACATCAAATACATAGGTTTCATCTGTAGAAAAATTCCAGCTCATTTAAACTACCAAAATTGCAGTCAGCTGCTGGGAGAAAAATAAAGACAAAGATCCTGTTTACAAGGCAGCTAGAGTTCAGCCATCAGATGGTTTTGGTTAAGATGTATTTTCTCTTTATGCTGATGTTTCTATAAGACATTTTCTATGAGTTGGTGATGGTCCAACTGTCATATGTTTTCCTCCTTCTTGTGTTTCTATGGTGTCTTCATAGTGATACTGTTAATTTTTGAAAATCTTTACTGAAAACTTATTCCTCTGCAGCTCTTCTGCCAGTGTGTAGAATTGCCTTCTGTAATGGACAAATCCTGGGAAAAATTGAAGGCCAGAGGTGAAGAGGGCGTCAGAGGGTGAGATGGTTAGATAGCATCACCGACTCAGTGGACCTGAGCAAACTCTGGGACATAGTCAAGGACAGGGAAGCCTGGTGTGCTGTAGTCCATGGGGTTGCAAAAGGTTGGACACAGCTTAGCAACTGAATAATAACAACAAATGGGCAAATTTCTGATTTTTTTTTTTTTTGGTGTGTGGTTTTCCCATTGCTTCTCAGGGGCTCTTTCTGCCCTTCTCTTACTTCTGCCAGCAAGTAGCTGGTATTAAACTTATACCCCATGAAATTATTAAGTATTTAAGCTTATAAGGGACTTTCCCTCACTACTTTGTCTGTGTTTTCCTGAGAGTGTGTTGGAATGTTTACTCATTGAAGCTACTCTGCCATGCCTACAATAACTAGGTGACCAGTCACACCATATCAAGTTAACCTTCTGTTTGATGGGAAGTATGCTCTTGGGTGAAGTCTCCCCCACCACACTGAAGGTGGGGAGGAAAGTTGAGCATCTGCTAAAGGCTCGCAGCATTCCCACGTGTGTGCCTGGACCCACAGACAGAGCAGCCGATCTTGATGAGCTGCCGTGAGCTCCCCATGCTTCTTGGGCTTACACATCCAGTGACTGACTCCTCCCACAGAGGCAGGTTTGCGTGTTTGCCTTGACAATGGGTTTAAACCCATTGTCCTCTTTGTCTAAAAATAAGAACCCTTAGGCACTTGCTGTTGTAAGGAACCCAGTAGACCCATCTGTGTTATTTTTTGCATATACCCTCTGTTAAAAATATATTTCCTACCTAGCAGTTGTTGTTGTTACTTGGTTGCTAAGTCACGTCCGACTGTTTGCAACCCTATGGACTGTATCTTGCCAGGCTCCTCTGTCCAAGGGGTTTTTCCAGGCAGGAATACTGGAGTGGTTTGCGGTTTACCTCTCCAGGGAATTTTCCCAGACCAAGGGTCGAACCCATGTCTCTTGCATTGGCAGGCAGATTCTTTACCACTGAACCACCCGAGAAGCCCATGTAGAGAGTAAAGCCACTCAGAATATTCAGGCTCATTTATGTATTAGATGTAGAAAAAAATTTCTCTATGTGACTACCATTGTTTGTCCACTGTATATTTATTTGCCTTTTATCATCCTCTCTGAAGCTGAAAGTGATCATTCTGGATCAAAGCTTAAGATGTACCTGCCCCCTTTCCAGTCGAAAAAAATATATTTGAATTATGGGAGAATGTGAAAAAAACCTTCTGCTTACAATTCTTGGCTCCTTTCCTTTGGTGAAGAGGAGGGGTAGAGAGTGGGAAAGAAAAAAAGACACCAAAGATAGACATCTTGGGCTACTCCTTTAACTTCTTTCTCTGGAGTCATTGAAATAAATGTATTTGTTCATTAAAGAAAATCATATTCATGTATAAAAATCCTATTTGTCATACTTCTCTTGTTTTTCTTTAATTCCAAAAGGTGTTAGATGAAAAATGCGTGTTTCTTTTTCTTACATCGTTTGGTGATTAATTCAAATAAAACTGCAAAACAGTATGTTCTAGCTTCTAACCTCGTGCAGAATTCAGCATCATATGTTCCTCAAGATGCAGAGTGAAAATGTTTTACAATCACCACTTCTCTGTTTTGGCTCTCATTTCAGGCAGCAGGTATTTATTGTTAGACTTGAATTTGGTTAACAAGTAGAATGCTAACTCTTAACAACAATTTTCACTACAGGTGTTTTCTAGTATTTGTAATTAAATGATTTATTTATGTAGTGCTTTATGAAACTTGATGTCTTAACTCCATATATAGTGAGTGTTAAAACAGGTGCCACTGTCTCCATTTTACAGATGGCGAATTGAAGGCCAGAAGTATTTATGACTTCTTTTTGATTCCACATTAGGTTAGTAGCAAATCCAAGATGAGAAGTCTTATTTTTTACAAAGGTTGGTCAACCAAATATGTCAGAGGACATGCCCTGGACTTTGGTTCAAAATTGTGCAAAATACAATTGTCCTCTCTTCTGCTTTTTCATGAAGATAGGAGTTTATCTTGTTCACAATTCCAACCCTAATAATTTGCATAGTACCTGGAGTAAAATAATTATTCAGTATGTATTTCTAAATGAATGAATAATCAAATCGAGGGAGTACAGAAAGATACTGAGTATTTACTTTGAATAAAAATACAACACGCCTCCTGTCCTATCCTTCATGCTTCTCTCATTAGGCCTAGAAAAGATTTTGAAGTTTGAAACAGTGGAGTTTGACACTGACTGACTAAGTACTTCATATGGTTGTCAGGCAAAAATGATTTCATTTAAAATCCTACATCTTGACTTTTTACCCTGGAGAATTAAACTAATCTTTTTGGGTCTTGATATTCATCTAGAACTTGGCCATAATCTGAGAATGATTTGTGATCCGACTGTCTGCATTTGGGGTCTGCCTTAGAGGGTTAGGACTGTATCTTCATTGCATTTCCTTCAGTTTAACATGCTGGGGATCTTCTCAGAATTAGACTCTTCCCTTGAAAAAGGGAAGATGCTGGGCGCTTTAGGATATTACTTTCTAAGGCTCCTGGGGAACCAGTTAGTGGGCATTTACCATCAAACTCAACCCCTAGCTCAGATATGGTAAGTGCCTTTGGCCAAGATATCTCATTCACAGAAGCCACACTCTATAAGGTTTTTGTCTGGAGTTTTCTCTGTTCCAATTTTGTGTCTTTGGAATATTTTAGGCAGGCATGAGATCTTTTTTTGGAGGTTTTACCTAAATGATTAATATGTACTTGAAGGAGGGGAAGCAGCTAAGGTCTGCTGCTGCTTGAGATATCATGGAGATAAGTAGATACTGGGTTACTATTTCCATTGTTTCATTCTCCCACTCTAAATGTGGTAGGTACTGAGATAAATTAGACCTCTACAAAAGGGAGGACAGTTATCCTCTTTTTCCCCTACCTCACCTTTCTACCCTAGAAAAGTTTTGCAGACTCAATCCAAACTTGTTGGCTGGGAGCCCGCAGGGGTTCCTCATCATGTGGCAGACTGTCGTAGCATTTTTATGATAGAAAGTGTTTCTTTTGGTCTGAAACCCAAATATGTGAAATATAGGTCAGGGGTTGGGAATTAATTCCTACTTGTCATGTGAGAAGAAGTAATTGGCATGAAATGTAGTCAAGAATGCTTGCCATCCTGGCAGCACTGGGTCATTTTTTTTGCTATTGGCTTTGGCTGCTATTCCCAGAAAAATAATGGGCAGGTTCATAATTCTTAGAGTATATCTTTATTAACTCTGTCAACTTATGGTATGAAGGGAGCCCAAGAGACAGTCAGCCTGGAAGTCTCTACTTGTGCCGTTTCTATGCAGAGTATGTGACTATACACACTGTGACAAGTTAGTACAGAAGGAATATTGAGTTTCTCTTATTCCCATGCCAGACCTTCAGAGAAAACTTCCTCATCCTTTGAGAGACTTGAGAAGTTCTACATAGAGGTTATTGTTTTCAATAAAGATTTTAATTTTACTCTTACATGGACAGTCCCTGCTGGAGTATGCACATATTGCAGGAAAACAGTCTCCAAAAGGGTTGGGTACCAGCCATTGATTTTGGACTTTAAGGAATGTTATAAGCAGTGTTGGAAATCCTAGGACTAGCCCACTAATGGGGGATTATAAATACATTGTATACTTGTAATTAAAAACAGTAGGAAAAACATAGTTTTAACACTAGTAATTAGACAGGATAGAGGAACAAAACACTTGAGAACCTTTTGCTTTTCTTGGAAAGTAGGTGCTTATAGCTTGGTTAGAAGCAGGCAAGCCAGTGCCTCCAGGTGTTGTAGAGTGGCTTTGAAAACATTCAAGAGCTTAACAGTTGGAGGCTCCTTTTTTTTCTGTTAAGCCTGCCACTTTTATATTAAAATAGTGGACTTACTAGAAAGAAACCACCTAAAGCAACATTACTTTTTTTCTCAGTTTCTTTTACACGTTCTGTTGAATAGCTTTTCTTTCAGTTCTTAGATGAAATTTTGAGCAGAACTCTAACTTTTTAAGGTATTGTCTGATAAGTAATAGTCTTGCAGTAACTCTAAAACTTCAAAGAGTTCAGTTTATTATAATCTAATAATATGAACTTCTTGTCCTCTTTAAGTTTTCTCCCACCCCAAGCAAGGACCCAGCCAACAACTGGAAGTGTGGAAAAAAAGGAGGGTGATGGTTGAGGGAAGAGAGAGAGGAGAGGTGGGGAGAGGTGGGGAGAGAGAGAGAAAGAGAGAGAGAGAGAGAGAGAGAGAGAGAGAGAGTGAGTGTGTGTGTGTGTGTGTGTGCCATTTCTGGCCCCTCCAGAACTGGATTAGGATGAAGCAGGAGAGATCTTACTGATGGATTCAGATTTGACTTCTCAGATATTCAGAGCTGACTCTTTCATGGAGTATTTTAGGGTGATCCCCCTCTGGAACTCTCAACTGCAGCTAATTCCTGTGAGTTAAGTGATGCTTCAGGCATGTGATTTTTTTGACACTGTGACCTCTGTTCCTAGACTTCTGGTGACTGCCCATCTCTTGATTCACTTGGTTACTCTAGGCAGTGTTTTCAAGATGGCTGTTGGTTTGCCCCTGTTTGTGTGGCCCACATCTAGTCTACGGAAAACTTGGGTCTTCTCTTCCTCTCGTCATTGCTTCTTCAGGCCAGTCTAGCCACACCTTCTTATGCCAACACTTAAACTCCCTTTAACTCTGAGAGATACTTGTCAAACTCTCCAAGAATCCCCTTGAATTTACTCTCACTTGACTTAAAGCAAAGAAGTTGTCTTTCTTCCCTGGAGCAACCATGTATATAACTCAGCAAAGGATTTTTCTCCAATTCTTCCAACTCAAAGATTTTTATTGGTTGGAGATGCTGACAGAAGTGGTTCTGTAGTCTTAGCAGTTCTTCACTGGGCTCTTCTTATCTTATTATTATATAATAACTTTGGAGTCTTGGACAGAGCTTGTAATAGAACAATCTCATTTATCATTTTGTTGAATGTCGATTTTACTTTAATACATATACTTTGCTATGTAGGTATTAATAATAGTGGTCTAATTATCCATTGTTCAAGTTCTTTATGCTCACCAGTAATATGAGATAAATGGAAAGAAATTGGCAAAAAGATACTATTTTCTCTGAGATAAATCTGGCAGAGATGTATGACAGTTGTTGTTTAGTCGCTAAGTTGTAACTGACTCTTTTGCAATCCCATGAACTTTAGCCCACCAGGCTTCTCTGTCCATGGGATTTTCCAGGCAAGAGTGCTGGAGTGGGTTGACATTCCCTTCTCTGAGATATTCCCAACACCATGATCTAATCTATGTCTCTTGGATTGGCAGGCGGAATTTTTACTTCTGAGCCACTAGGGAAGCCCATATATGACAGGGGGAAATGATAATGGCAAAAAATGCTAAAAACCTAGATTAGTGTGATATTGAGGGTAGAAAAATGATGGTGGGGAGTGGAATTTTCCACTAAGTGGCACTGTCAAATGAGGACAGCTTGGTGCTTGTTTCAGGTGGCCCCTAAAGGGGAAGGAAGGAGTCCATCCATTGCCAACCTGCAAAATACATATATTCATAGAGAAAATTATTCCTCAAATTAATCACTTGATTCTTGTCTCCTTGTGCCAGTACTTCTCATAACTCATTCTTTTCCATTATCTTATCACATACCCAGGCTACCACCAGTGTTACCTAAGAAAACCAGTTGTTCTTAAACTATTTATGAAGCACCAATTAAAGGCAAGGCACTGTACTTGGTTGATTGAAGATATATGTTATGGTATAGCTTATTCTGATTCCTAGAATGTTGACATTCACTCTTGCCATCTCCTGTTTGACCACTTCCAATTTACCTTGATTCATGGACCTAACATTACACATGCCTATGCAATATTGCTCTTTACAGCATCGGACCTTGCTTCTATCACCAGTCACATCCATAACTGGGTATTGTTTTTGCCTTGGCTCCATCCCTTCATTCTTTCTGGAGTTATTTCTCCATTGATCTCCACTAGCATATTGGGTACCTACCAAACCAGGGAGTTCCTCTTTCAGTATGCTATCATTTTGCCTTCTCATACTGTCCATGGGGCTCTCAAGGCAAGAATACTGAAGTGGTTTGCCATTCCCTTCTCCAATGGACCACATTCTGTCAGACCTCTCCACCATGACCCGACCGTCTTGGGTGGCCCCACACTGCATGGCTTAGCTTCACTGAGTTAGACACGACTGTGGTCCTATGATCAGATTGGTTAGTTTTCTGTGATTATGGTCTCAGTGTGTCTGCCCTCTGATGCCCTCTCGCAACACCTACCGTCTTACTTGGGTTTCTCTTGCCTCGGACGTGGGGTATCTCTTAACAGCTGCTCCTGAGAAGCGCAGCTGCTTCTCCTTACCTTGGACGAGGGGTATCTCCTCACAACTGCCGCTCCTGACCTTGAATGTGGAGTAGTTCGCCTCAGCCCTCCTGCACCCCTCAGCAACTGCTCCTTGGAAGTGGGGTTGCTCCTCTCGGCCGCAGACCCTGCCATCAAAAACCCTGCTTTATTGACTATGCCAAAGCCTTCGACTGTGTGGACCACAATAAACTGTGGAAAATTCTTTGAGAGATGGGAATACCAGACCACCTGACCTGCCTCTTGAGAAACCTGTATGCAGGTCAGGAAGCAACAGTTAGAACTGGACATGAACAACAGACTGGTTCCAAATAGAAAAAGGAGTATGTCAAGGCTGTATATTGTCACCCTGCTTATTTAACTTATATGCAGAGTACATCATGAGAAATGCTGGGCTGGAAGAAGCACAAGCTGGAATCAAGATTGCCGGGAGAAATATCAATAACCTCAGATATGCAGATGACACCACCCTTATGGCAGAGAGTGAAGAGGAACTAAAAAGCCTTTTGATGAAAGTGAAAGAGGAGAGTGAAAAAGTTGCCTTAGAGCTTAACATTCAGAAAACTAAGATCATGGCATCTGGTCCCATCACCTCATGGGAAATAGATGGGGAGACAGTGGAAACAGTGTCAGACTTTATTTTTGGGGCTCCAAAATCACTGCAGATGGTGATTACAGCCATGAAATTAAAAGATGCTTACTCCTTGGAAGGAAAGTTATGACCAACCTAGATAGCATATTAAAAAGCAGAGACATTACTTTGCCAACAAAGGTCCATCTGGTCAAGGCTATGGTTTTTCCAGTGGTCATGTATGGATGTGAGAGTTGCACTGTGAAGAAATCTGAGCGCTGAAAAATTGATGCTTTTGAACTGTGGTGTTGGAGAAGACTCTTGAGAGTCCCTTGGACTGCAAGGAGATCTAACCAGTCCATCCTAAAGGAGATCATTCCTGGATGTTCATTGGAATGACTGATGCTGAAGCTGAAACTCCAATACTTTGGCCACCTCATGTGAAGAGTTGACTCATTGGAAAAGACCCTGATGCTGGGAGGGATTGGGGGCAGGAGGAGGAGGGGACGACAGAGGATGAGATGGCTGGATGGCATCACCGACTCGATGGGCATGAGTTTGAGTAAACTCCGTGAGTTGGTGATGGACAGGGAGGCCTGGCGTGCTGCAATTCATGGGGTCGCAAAGAGTCGGACACGACTGAGCGACTGAACTGAACTGATAGCTTATTCTCAAGTTATTTCAGTTGAGGTAAGTGATAAAAGACATGATCATATGAAGGACTGAATAGAATCAGACCTGTTGGTGGGAAGGGTTTATTTAGTGTGTGCTTGTTATTTTATAGATAAGAAAACCGAGCCCCAGGGTGGTTAAGTAATGGCAGAGCTAGAGCTAGACCCCGTGTGTGCCTGTGTGCTAAGCCCCTCAGCTGTGTCTGACTCTTTGTGACCCTGTGGACTGTAGCCTGCCAGGGTCCTCTGTCCATAGGGTTCTCCAGGCAAGAGTACTGGAGTGCATCGCCATGCCCTCCTTCAGGGGATCTTTCTGACCCAGGGATTGAACCTGTGTCTCAGTCTCTCGCACTGGCAGGCAGTTTCTTTACTACTAGTGCCACCTGGGAGGCCCAGAGCCAGAACCCAGTTCTGTTTCTGCCCAGTGCTGCTTCTACAACAGTTTCTCACCTCTCTTAAAAAGAAACTGCAATACCTTGCCGCACTGTTGCAAAGTGGTGCAGATTTGGCCAGCTAATCTGATTAAATAAATGAATGTGCTGGAGCCAGCTCTTGTCAGCTCTCAAGAGCTGATTGTGGGCACCTTTCCAGCTCCAAGTTTTGAAATTGGTCATGGTAGGAGAATTTACCCCACAGAAATTGGCAAACACTATAAATCAAGTGTCTCCCTCTTCCATGGAGAGCCAATTAGTAAACATTTAGCAGTGCACTCCTGCTTATAAGTAATAAATATGATAGCTTCTTCATGAAGAGGTTGTCATATGAATGGATTTTATGGGATTTGGATAAAGAGAAAATGTGAGAAGCTATTTGAGAGTGGAATTATGGAGTGAATAGTTTTCTGGGATAGCAGATAAAATGGTTTGGTTGGGTGGAGGAAAAGTTGGATGGGAGTTCCAAATCACAGGTCTGTAGAGACCAGACTGAATACATGAAGGATTAAATCAGGGCAGGGTTATGAATAAGAGGGAGTTTTGGAGGTTATGGTAAAGTGGAAGGTAAAGGCTTGCTGAAATGTATTTTTTAAAAAGCCTGCTGTATTCTACCTACTTGGAATTTCCCATTTAGACTAACTGTAAATCTAGAAAGCAGTGTGAGTCAAATAAGGCCCTGAGAAGGGACTGTCTTTGCCTTCTTAAAATAGCACTAGTTTTCTTGACATAATGAAGGCAAAGTTGAGCATCCTAACTTATTTCCCTCTCTTCCTCTTTACCTTGTTTCCAGGTCTTCATTTGGAAATTCCTATAAATTATTTTTTCATTGTTGTTTGTGTGCTCAAAAACTCATGCAGTGTTTTCCTTCATTAGTATGGACAATGTAGAATTGAGTTTCTGTTGGTGAAACCATTCTCAGCTTTATCATCACATTTCAAGGATAGGATACACCAAAGAGATAAAGATTCAGTTATATTTCCAAAAAGTATTCATTCATAAATCTAGTTTTCTGATGAAAAGTCCCACTATAAAAAATAAAGAAATCATATGGTTTAGGGAAGGATCTAGAACATATTGGTTAATGGATTTTCTTTTCAGCATGTCCCCAGGTTAATTTCACATAGCCTTTTAAACATGTTTCTGTTTTACACTTAACTATAAGGATAACTTCACATTGATCAGCAGTCATTTTTTAAAAGTGAGAATTGCTCCCTACAGAGATACCTTTATTCCAACATATCACATTCACAGGGGTTATAAAAAATGGAAGGTTACTGGAATCATTATTATGAATCCTAAGGATTAGCAAAGCATAATTCTTACATGAAAATGTCCTAATAAGTTTTTAAAATTCCCTGAGTATAATCATACTTCCAAGAAGCCCAACAGAAGCTATTGAATAGCTCTTTGCAAATGTTTCACAAGCCCCTGTAATGATAATAACACCCCTTGTGTCTGAGAAGGACTCCACTGAGGTTTCACCAGAACCCACCCCCATGATAAGCTGGTCAGGAGTGGAGCAGGGGGAGGTTGGAGATAGATTGTGACATTCAGACACTGGAAAATGAATTGCCGTCCAGACGTGAGAATCTAATCTAGGGCTTGGGCCGCCTTAGCACAGGTGGGCTGATTGACAGATCTTCTAAGAAGGGTTTCAGCTCCTGGCTTGCTTAGTAGCCACTGAAACTCTGCCAAAGATGTGAAAAGAAAGTAGGTGCTTAAAACATGCTTGCAGAGGAAGTCAGGAAAGGTGTCGCAAGCTTTCTTACAAGTTTAGGTCAGCTTCCACCTTGACTCTGGACCTCAGCCCTCACGGCCCCAGGCCTCTCTCAGGGTTTCCACTATAGAGCAGGACAGTGCCCAACACATTCTGCGTAGCAGACCAGGAGGATGCAGAAAATGCCATGCCGTTGAGTCAAGTTTCACCAAAGGACTTGTGGAGGTTAAAACTATTGGGATTTCCTTCAGAGAAGGAGGATTACTTCTCAAGGGGGAGTTCCAAAATAGCTTCCTCTTTCAAGACTCTGGAAAGTTTGGTTGGAAGTGCTTTGGGAAGTACTACATGCTCGATACCAGGGGTCCCCAATCCCTGGGCCATCCACCAGTATTGGTCTGTGGCGTATTAGGAACTGGGCTGCATAGTAGGAGATGGGTCCCTGGCTAGTGAGTGAAGCTTCAACTGTGTTTACCCCTGCTCCCCATCACTCTTATTACCATCTGAGCTCTGCCTCCAGTCAGATTCTGCATTATATAATTGTTTCATTATATATCCAATGAAATAATAACAGAAAAGTGTGCTCAAATCATCCCCAAACCATCCCAACCAGCCCCATTCCCATCTGTGGAAAAATTGTCTTCCATGAAACTGGTCCCTGCTGCCAAAACGGGTTGGGGACCACTGCTGTATACAATAGCCAGCCAAATAAAAGACATGTACGCAGAGGCCCAGTTATGCCCACATAGCTAAGAAAAGGACTTACAGCACCATGAGTTTCTTGGTAGGAATGCACCAAAATAAAATCGTTTGGACTGAGATGTTTACTGCGCCCACAAAGCCAAAAGTCCAACTTTCTTTTGTGTTTCCAGCGTTACTGTCCCACAAAAAAATGTCAGCCTTTTGCTTCCTCTTCTCAGATTCTTTTCGTGTAGTAGTTTTACTCATGGGATTTACCCTGTTGCAAGGTGTGACTAGGTGTTAGCTTTTGTTCCCCTGGTCAAAACAAGGGGAAAAGCGCCAAAGCGCTTGGTGCCCCGACACACACACCATCAGCGCCCCCTTCCTCCTGTCCTGATCATTCAGCGGGCTCCTCCTGCCTCCTGTCTCCCAGGGTTTGCATTTTACTCTCTGGTTTCTTTTTCCCCAGCACTACAGAACGCTGCTATTCCTGTGACCCGTGATGAACAGGACAGAAGTGCCAGGGAATGAACAACCCCTGGGAGCAGGGTTTGTTGATGATATCTCAGGTTGTCATTGTTCAGTTGTGTCCAACTCTTTGTGACCCAATGGAGGACGCCAGGCTTCCCTGGCCTTCACCATCTCATGGAGTTTGTGAAAGACAGGGAAGCCTGGTGTAAAGTTGGGGGTAAATATCTTGGCTCCTTTGCCCCTTTGAAGTGCCATAATTTGAAAGTGTGTGTTTTGCACTGGCTCCTGGAGTTTCCTCAGTGAGATATAGCTCAAGTCACCTTCAGTGGTAGTTGGATTGATAAGACATCCTTTTTTGTCCCCCTTCCTTACTTTCATAGTATTATTCCCAGCATTTCCCAAAAAAGCTATTTGTATTTAGATCCTTGATTCAGGGCATTTTCCTGGGAGAACACAAACTTAGGCATACCTGTAAACGTTAAGGTGCTCTATCTCTACCTGTTTACTGTTTCTGTCTTTTTAAAACCTCTTGCCAAACCATGTAGATTCTATTTCTCTGGGAGGATGGGCAGTGGGTCAAAGATTTTTTAAAATGAAGTTATATAAATATGGAAATAATATATACTCATGCTAAATATTCCATGATTTTGAATCATTTCACCAAATCCAAAGAAAGAATGTTGAAAAATGAAGATAGCAAAAAAGAGTAGTATGATTGAGGTCTAAAGGATACCAAAGGACACCAATAATTTTTTAAGGAATAATAACAGCAAACCATTTATTGAACACTTATGTGCTAGTGATGATGCTAAGCCATGTATACATGTGGCTTATACACCCCTCCCCACACACATCTTAAATTTGTCTCCATAATAAACCTATGAGGTGTGTGTGCGCTCAGTTGCTGAGTCATGTCAACTCTTTGTGACCCCATGGACTGTAGCCCATCAGTCTCCTTTATGGAATTTTCTGGGCTAGAATATTGGGGTGGGTTGCCATTTCCCCCTCCAGGAGATCTTCCTGACCCAGGGACTGAACCTGTATCTCCTGAGATAGGTTTAATTATTCTCTTTTTACTAATGATGAGTATAAGTGGGATCAAGTAATTTGCCCCACATCAATCAGTTCATAAGGCACTGATTAAAATTCAAGAGTAAAATCTTACTTTTGCCAAAGTTTATTCTCTTAACTGCTGTACTGTCATCCTTAGAAGTTTTCTTTGAAGTTGATGGGAGATAAATGATCAATCCTGTGACTGATTCAGAAATGGAATTGATAAAATCAATATTTTATAATACAATTATAGTCTTTCTTATAAGGGATTGAGTTGGGTGTGAATTATGGGGGACATTTTCTAATTCTTGCAAGAGACTACATTAATTATTTTATAGCATTATTGGTAATATGCATTAAATAAGGCTAGAAAAATGGGTCAAATCTGAGACATATTTCTTCTGGGGCATTTTGCTGTTAGTCTAAAAAGATTATAGCAGATCAGTATCTCTAAATCACATTGCAACTCGAGGCTCAAATTTCATGATCTTGGGAAAGCTGAAATTCAGTCCTCCTTTTTGGGATTAAGCTATGGCTGCAAGTAATTTGTGGAAAACTAACATTCCTGATAGAGTTGGAAAAAAAAGAGAGAGAGAAAGGAAATTGGATCATTCTATCAGGATTTTCCAGAGTTTAGAAATCTTAATTTAGTGTGAACTTGGAGGTGAGGTAGGTAAGAATAGAAAGAGAAGATAGAAAAGAGAAGGAATTGACCAGGAACAATGAATAAATTGCTTACAGTGGTCGTCTATCAGAATTCAAATGCCTCTAACTTCCATTTACTAAATTCTCTTACTTTTAGCTGTATTCTAACTAGTAGTTTTAAATTATTATAATATTAAAATACATTCTAGGTTGTTTACAATTGAAGGTGAAAGTATATCCAGTCTGCCTGGGCTTAACCAGTTAATTAAATATTTTCTCTGTTAATATACAGGGTGTTATCAAGTAGAGTAAGTATTTGACTTTTCAGTATGACCATATGGTATGTGTGCTAAATAGAATTGCCTTTAGGTGTAAGCATCAAGAAACCCTGAGTTAAAATCCGTCAGCATTGAAGGTAGGTTGCTGCTAGTGTTCAGTGGTGCAGGACTGTGAGGGCCAATGTTTGTGATTCCTGGTTGCAAGTAGCAATTATGGCTTATTAAGTTTACGCTCAGGGCAGAAAGAAGTGGGAATGGATGAGAAAAGTGTTTCCAGAACCCCCATGTAAACTTTTCTTGTCTCATTAGCTATAGCTGAGCTCAGTTGGCAATCGTTAGCTTCAATGGAGACCAGAAAAAGCGAGTATTATAGTTTTTTCACCTGTATTGTGGAAGGTGAAGTCAGTGGACATGAGTTTGAGCAAGCTCCGGGAGTTGGTGATGGACAGGGAAGCCTGGTGTGCTGCAGCCCATGGAGTTACAAAGAGTCAGACACAACTGAGTGACTGAACTGAACTGGTGGTGGAAGGTGAAAGGAAGAGGGAGTTGGGAATGGATGTAGAAATAGCCAGCCAAGAGTTCCCCTTTAATGCCACTTTGTAAGTAGAGTTGGGCTTCCCTGGTAGCTCAGTGGTAAAGAACTCACCTGCCAATGCAGGAGATGCAGTTTCAGTCCCTGGATTGGGAATATCCCCTGGAGAAGAAAATGGCAACCACTCTAGTATTCTTGTCTGGGAAATTGCATGGACAGAGGAACCTGGTGAGCTACAGTCTATTAGGTCGCAAAGGAGTTGGACATGACTGAACAATTAAACAACAACGGCAAGTAGGATCATTAAATATTAAGTATAAGAAAACAGATTTCAGAAGGACATACTAAGAAGGAATTACTAATCATCCTGATTGCCCAGAGGTTAGTTGGACTGTACCAGGAGGTAATACATTCTCTATCATTGCATGTATTAAACACTGAGTGAATGAACATTTGACCAATCTCCCATGGAGAAGATTTAAGTGTTTAGGTGGATAAGTGGTTGAACTAGCCATCTTTTAAAGTTACCTTCAAATCCTCAAGACTTGATGCTCTGTAAGCACTACAGTTTCTAGTAATTGGAAAATTTTCTCTTTGTAGCTCACTCTCCTGTTATGTCCACTGGCAGAAATCTGCTTTTACTTTTATCTTAACATTAATATCCAACAGTGAGATTTCTAGATAGTCTGTATAAAGAAAATATCTTTATCCCCAACTGTGTTTATATCTTAAAAACAGCCATCTTTTTCCCCCAAGAGATGTTGACAGAATTAACGTCAGAAGAGTTCTTTTTTTTTTTCCAATGGATGTGGTTTTTTAATTTGATGCATTTTAAAACTTCAAAGGCTTTACTAAAGCTCTCACATGTTGTCCTTAAGATGCACGGTAGGAATGTCAATTTCCATGGCAGTCTTGAAGCACTTCTCTTGTTTTTTTGTTTGTCTCCCTTTGAAGTATAAATTTATAAAACTAATCTCTCTTTGGGTTTGAATCTATGTTCATGAAAGACAGAAATTGTTTGAAGAGAAAATCATATAGTGAGTCAAAATTTTAAATTGGATAATATTGAAAGTTTTGAATTTTTGCTGAATACAGGCAAAATTAAAATGTTTCTTGCTCCTTGGGAACATTATATAGAATAAGACTGATTTCTGCTTTGATGAAAGGCTAAACCAAAGATGTTAGAAAAATGCAGGAATTCATAGTATATTCAGTGCTGGATTATATTTGTCAATTTCTAGAGTCTGATGAATGTTTTCAAATATACCCTATAAGCCTCAAGACAGAGAATTTTTATTATTGCTATCCTCTTTTTTAACAGATGGCATCGGAAAAGATCAATTAAACAAGAAGGTGAAGAATAAAAGGTAAACTTAGAAAAAGATGACTCAACTTTGATTTGTCAAAAAAGTCCAAATTAAGTCAAAATCAAGACATTTTCTTCCTTTCCTGTCAGATGTGATTGAAACACTCTTTGGTACGGAAATATTTAGTATTATCCTTAGTTCGTTTTTAAGCTTCCCATTTTCTAGATAATTGGTGAGAGTATGGGGAAATGGGCCCTCTTATTTATTTCTGGTGAAAATGTTAATTGGCCCAATATCTGCAAAAAGCTCCCCAAATATAATAATTTCCAACTCAGAAATCCCACCTCTAGGAATTTATTAACCTGAAATCCTTATATAAGTTACAGCAGATAAGCCAAAGAATAGTACTATAGTATTGTTTATAATAATGAAAAATTGTTTATAACCTAAATAAAAGCCACTGATGTGGTGGTTGAGAAAACTATGGCACATTGAGTACTAAGAGAAAATGTCTAGATATATCCCTTTTGATTTCTAAAAAGTATGTGGTTGAATTCATTTTTTTTTTTGAATACGTTTTATAAAATGTTTTAAAGAATGTATCATTATTATTTAATAGTCACAGTTTGGGGAAAGAGTTTAGCATGATTCTGTGGTACTATGTCTCAAAAGTTGAACTTGATTCAGCGACCATCTATATAGTGAACTCTGTAATTTTCCTTCATGTTAGATGTCTTAAAAGCCATTCGTATTGTCCTAAGAACAGCAGTTTTACAGTCAGGATGTGGGGAGAAAGAACTGCCTGAGAAATTAGTTTAAAAAAATCAATTGGAAATTAATTTATTTCTACAGGCTATTTTTAATTTTGGCAAGTTGACTAAATTCAATGCTTTGGTTTATCTGGAAAATGGGAAGCTTAAAAATGGACTAAGAATAATACTAACTGCTTCCGTACATAAATGTTGAGCCATATTTAGTTATCTCTTCATTTCCTTCTTGGTGAGTTTTTAAAAAATCTGGGTATCTTTAAAGATTAAGTAGTGAAGAAAAGTAAGTTTCTTCTTTTTGAGCATCCTATCACAGCTATAGAGTACACTTCCTTAGTGAAGGGTAGAAAAATTACACAGGACAGTTTTCCTACTGCAGCTATTCTTTTTTTTTTTTTTTTATCAGCTTCCTCTCTGTCTCTCTCATGCTCTGTTATTCCACAGCCTTCTATTTCCTTACACAAAAGGCTTATCTTGGACCTGTACTTCCTTTGGACTCAGTCATACTGTAATAGAACTGAGCCTTGGGCAGCCCTTAGTACACAGCTGTTGGTGCTCAGCATTACTCCTCACAGCTGTTGCTAGGCAATGTTTACTGAGACCAGTAATGGTCCTACTCAGCCATTGGTTGGAGCTGCAGTGGATCCTTCCCCAAAGGGAGCGACTGTCAGCTCAGTTCAGTTCAATCACTCTGTTGTGTCCGACTCTTTGCGACCCCATGGACTGTGCAGCATGCCAGGCTCCCCTGTCCATCACCAACTCCTGGAGCTTACTCAAACTCATGTCCATCGAGTTGGTGATGCCATCCAACCATCTCATCCTCTGTCTGCTTCTCCTGCCTTCAATCTTCCCAGTATCAGTGTCTTTTCAAAAGTCAGTTCTTCGCATCAGGTGGCCAAAGTATTGGAATTTTAGCTTCAGCATCAGTCCTTCCAATGAATATTAAGGACTGTTTTCCTTTAGGATGGACTGGTTGGATCTCCTTGCAGTCCAAGGGACTCTCAAGAGTCTTCTCCACCACCACAGTTCAAAATCATCAATTCTTTGGCGCTCAGCTTTCTTTATAGTCCAACTCTCACATCCATACATGACTACTGGAAAAACCATAGCTTTGACTAGACGGACCTTTGTTCGCAAGGTAATGTCTCTGCTTTTTATTATGTTGTCTACATTGGTCATAACTTTTTTTCCCAAGGAACAAGCATATTTTAATTTCATGGCTGCAGTCACCATCTGCATTGATTTTGGCTCCCCCAAAAATAGTCTTGTCACTGTTTCCATTGTTTCCCCATCTGTTTGCCATGACGTGATGGGACAGGTTAGTGGTCCTGCACAGCCATTGGTTGGTGCTGCAGTGGGCCCCTCCCCCAAGCAAGCAACTGCCAATGAGCAGCTGTTAGTGGGCCCATTCAAGGGTCATCAGCGTGGTGGTCCTCAGGTGGAGAGTGAGGTAAGAGGGGGATCCTGGCCTTCTCCCAGGGGCCCACCAGCTCACCTGGCCTTGGGCCAATGGGTGAGTTGGGGGGGTCCAGAGAACAGGTCGGGGGCTGTGTCCTGCAGGGTTTCAGAACTCTCACTAAGGCCACTGGGCCGAGGGCTTGAGGTGGAGGTGGACTTCTTCCACATCCCTGCCTCTGTGATCTAAGGGCAGCGGCCATCTGCCTGGGTCACAGTCTGTGGGACCTGGTCCCTGGTGGCCTGAGGAGCCTGAGGGCCAGTAGGGTCCTGGGCACCTGGTTCACTCAGGGATGGCAGCTGTAAGAATCTGGGGACCTGGCCCTGAGAGCTCTGCCACCTGAGATCTGACTCCCCTTAGCTGGGACTGGACCTTGGAGGGTGACAGGTGAGCACTGGGATCTGGCCCTTTCTTGTCAGAACAGAGAATAACATTTGGTGGAGTTTACAGGAGCCTGAGACCTGACCTCAATAACAGAGGATCTGACACTAAAAAGGTGCAACAACTACCTGGACCTCTCCCTCACCTTTCCTATAAAAGAGCTTTGCTGAAAGCTTTCAGGGAGTTAGGGGTTTTTTAAGGCCTGGGCCACCCACCTCTTTGCATGGCCCCCAATAAACCTTTGTTTGTTCTACACTCCCACATTTTGATACTGGGATGTGAGAGTTGGACTATAAAGAAAGCTGAGCGCCAAAGAATTGATGCTTTTGAACTGTGGTGTTGGAGAAGACTCTTGAGAGTCCCTTGGACTGCGAGGAGATCCAACCAGTCCATCCTAAAGGAGATCAATCCTAAGTGTTCATTGGTAGGACTAATATTGAAGCTGAAACTCCAATACTTTGGCCACCTGATGCGAAGAGCTGGCTCATTTGAAAAGACCCTGATGCTGGGAAAGATTGAGGGAGGGAGGAGACGGGCACGACAGAGGATGAGATGGTTGGATGGCATCACCAACTCAATGGACATGAGTTTGGGTGGACTCTGGGAGTTGGTGATGGACAGGGAGGCCTGGTGTGCTGCAATTCATGGGGTCGCAAAGAGTCAGACACGACTGAGTGACTGAACTGCAGTGACTGACCTCACTGTACATTGGGCATATGTTGTATTTCAGTAACAATATTTGATAAAGCCCTTGCTGTTCGGATATGTTCCATATCAGAAGGACGTTGCTATTTTTTCATGGTTGAGCTGTTTTCTTATGATTTTTGCTCTTCTATTCAGTGGTGAAACTAGTGACACAGTGGTAGTATTTTTTTTTTATGTTAGACTTTTTCATCTCTTATTATATCTCTTAGTTTCTTTAAGAAAAATTTATAGGCCACAAATACAGTGGTCATTCATTTTTAAAGTACCTCTGATATCTGAATAGGTGGTCTTACATCATGCATACATTACAGTATATACATATTGAAAGATGAGTTTGAGAATAAATCACAAGTACTAGGAACAAATCTACTTTTCTGATTTCTTTTATTTCAAGATGTTTTGAGGAAGAAAAAGGGCTGTGACATTTGCACAACACATGTATCGGTGCATGAGCTGTTACGTGTCACTTCTGTTTATTGTGGTCAGTGGAGCTATAGGTCAAGGAAGTCACCTATAGGGAAGAATAGCATTAGAATATTTATGGTTCAGCATTTGGTATCACTTGGCCTGACACACAGCTATTAATGCAGGTGTTTAAAGGACTTCCCAAGCTCTTGGAAGGTCAAGGTCAGTACCATTTAAACATAATTAATGATCATTAATTAGTTTTACTTAATTTACCTTTTATATTCTTGTCAACTGTAGAGTCAGATAATAAACAATTTAAAACAAGCCTGTAAGAAAGAGTGAATTCAAATTAATTAAATTAACAAGATCATTCAGAATCATTGGGAATGGAAATCTCTAGAAAGTTTCTTTGAGCATATAGATCAAAGCTGTCCAGTGGACGTAAGCCACCAATATAATTTAAATTTTTCTAGTTATCACACTAAAAAATGAAAGGTAACAGTTGGCATTGATTTTCAGATTATGTTTTATTTTTCTCACTATAATAAAAATGTTAGCATTTTAGCACATAATCGTTTTTTAAATTACTGAGATTCAAAAGATTCTCCTTTTGTACTAAAACTTTTGAAATCTGATGTGCATTTTGCACTTATAGCACATCTCATACTCAGACTGGTCATATTTCAAGTACTCAGTGGCCATTTGTCTAGAGGGTACCATATTGGATAGTTGAGGTCTAGATTTTTACAGTTGAAGCTAGAACATTAGTTCATTTTTATTTTATTTTAGCTAGTATGTTATTATAATTAGAGAAATTAATGTTTAGAATGACAACTAAGTCTAAGGACATACAGTGAACTACCACTTAATAAAGAAAATGTAATGGATATGTTGCTGATTCATTGCTAAGGGGTAAAGAAAAATACAAGCTGCTAGTGCCTTCTATTATGCAACAAATAAAACTCTAACCCACAAATCTAAAGGGAAAAGTAAAACTAACGAGCTTTGGTTGGAATGAGACCAATGGCAGAACCAGTTTGACCACACAAGCATTTCCTGTAGTCTCTTGGAGAGATGGATATCAGGGCCATACTGTGGGCCTGAGGGCAGGATGCCAAAGGGCAAAGACCAATATCTTCCAATGTCAATTTTTGTACATTGCTCATCTGTTAGATTCTTAATGAAGCTTGGTGAATTGACAAGCATACTGCCTGGTGGGATGTACATACAATAGGACTGTTATAGTATCATATTCTGGTTAATAGTAGGGGGATATCTTGCATTTATACAGTATTCAGTTTTTCAAAGGGTATTTTCATTTATTTCCACAAATTTTTAAAATAGGCTTTACTAATCATGGCATACCAAGCAAACTAAGGCCAGAAAATTTCATTTTAGCAAATGATTATTGAGCAGTTAATAAGCAAAGAATTATGTTGGCCTTCAGGTCTGTGTGTGTTCAGTTGTGGCCTTCAAGAAGTCATGGTAATTGTTACTTGAGAACTTAGATGTATTAAGGCCTTACATATATAAACCTTGAAAATAAATCATTGTAATCATTTGATTTCAAGGTAGTATATTCAGATCTGCTCCAGGAAAATGCCCAAATCTTGGTGCTTAGCCAAATCTATATGCTTCTTTATCCTGGTAACCTGGATTAAACCATGCAGTAGCCTCAAGGAATTCCTCCCTCAGACTAACATAGAGCCAACTAAGCCACTTTCCTTATTCTTCTTACGTCTTCCTCTTAGCTTTCCCACTCAGCTTTCCAAGGGAGAGATAAAATAGAGTTAGTATTATTCTCTTCATTCTCCACTCAGAAATTTACTTGCTCCTCTATACTCTTGGATACACATTTGAACTCTATGAAATGAAATTGCCTATATATGTGTTGAGAATGACGGTGACAATGGTGGTGGAAAAGAGAGTAAGATCTTGAAATCCCCCTAGGTGCCAGCGTGAGGTAGGGCAGAGTGTGTCACTAAAACATTCCCAATCTTGTATCTTTCTTTGTTTAAGTCAGTTGATTTAACATTCAAGGCTAGTAAAGGAGAGACACTGCTACCTCTTTCAAGAGAGATGAGTGGACATTTTTTGTGAGATCCTTACTCTGGTCCTTGGAGTTACTCTTATTTACTTTAACCAGTATGATTGTCATTTTTACCTATTTGGCTATTTATAAGTATGTCATTTTTATTGTCCCCAGAAACTACTGAAATTTGTTATGTAATTACTTACATTATTAGTAAATTCATTCTAAAGTCATTTTATACAGTTGCTAGTAATTCAGTTCTTATTCACTCTTTCAATTGTGCCTAGCTATTGTTGAACGAAGTTTATAAGCACAGACTACATATTTTAAAGTTTTATTGAAGTATAGTTGGCCTGCAGTGTTGTTAGGACTATGTGTATTTGTGCCAGAGCTGTTGCAACAAGTTTTACCAAATAATGCAGTTATGAGTAGTGTGAAAATGCCTGAAACTTGCTTTCCTATCTTTTATAGTTTTATACTACAAGAGTTTATATACTTTTCAGACCAATTCTTTGTCCTTATGTAATATACAAAAGTCTTTCCTTTTATAAAAAAAAAAAAAAGAAAAAGGTGGATTTCCCCCTCTGATTCTGCTTGGTACAAAATAGAGGATCCTTATTCTGGGGCCTGAGCAGTTTCTGGAGCAGAATATTTCTCTTCAGATTTTCCCACTTTTCTAGTTATTGGAGATCGTCAGGAATTCCTATACCAGTCCTGGTCCTAAGGAGACCTTATCATCAAAGAAGTTTGGCTTTTAAGGGAAGGAAAATAATGGAGAATTGTCTCAGGAGTTAACAAACTTTGGGGGAGGTTGTTTCTCATGTTTATTTTCAAGGTGAGAGAGAGTTCACATGGTTGTGATATGAAAGAAAAGGTCCACTAGAGAAGGGGAGTTGTTTTTATTATCTTTATCTTCCGTAGCCAAATGAGGATGGTGGGGAGACTAAGATGATAGACATTTCTTGATCAAAATCCAAGGGACAGAAGAGAGGAAGAAGAAGAGAAAAGATGGTGGAGACTATAGCAGACTTCCAAAGTCTAATTTAGATAAAAGACATAGTTAAGGGTGGTTTTAGGGAAGTTTTTTTTTTTTTTTTAAGTGGGGAAAGTATAGAACCTTTCTGCTTTGGAAAATTGGCAATTTTGAACTCTGGACTCATGTTAGAATCACTTGAGAGCTTTTAAAACACCTCATGTCAGGACCTCAGATAAATTTATCAGAGTCTCTGAGAAATGAGACCTAGGCATGGTCTTTTTCAAAAGCTCCAGAAGTTCTAATGTGCAGCCAGGGTTGAGAATCAACAAGAGGTGTATTGTACTAGGATGGTATTTTCCCACTCTAGACAAATATGTTTTGAATGTGAAGACAGGATCACTGTTTTTGAAAAACTCTCAAGGTTGATCCAGTGGATAGCAAATTCTGAAAATCACTGCATCAAAACCCCAACATTCGATGTCATTCCTCACCCTGTATTCCTTATCTTAGTGGATGGCATCACGGTACAACCCTATGCCTGAGTTTACATTTGCCAGCTTTATCTTCTATTACAAAATTTGTTTCTTACAGGACATTAAGTATACATGCTTAAATGGAAAATGAATTCAGTTTTCTTGATATTAGAAAACCATCAGTTTTAGTCAGTTTACAAATTCAGTTAATTATTCCTCTTAATATTTGTTCCATTCTCTTTTCTCCATTTTATCATGGTCTCAGTTCAAGCTCCCATATGAACTAATGGGTTAATTTCTATACTTATCTGCCAATCTCTAGTCGCATTTCATGTACCCCTGACTCTACTCTCTCCCAATCCATCAGACTCACTTCTGCCAAATTGGCTAATCCCAAGTGAAAGTATGATCATATTAATTTCCTACTCAAATTCTTTTAACGACACAAAAGTAAAATTTGTGTGTGGCATGAAAAGCCATCATGATGTTGTCCCAGTCTTCTTTGGTTTTATTCCTGCTACGGTCCCTTTTTGTACTTCAGCAATACTGAGCTACTTGGTGGCCCCCTGAACTGGCTCCTTTCTCTCCTCTTCCACGTGGTATCCTGCCTGCATTAGTCCCCCTGTCCCCCTGCGTATCCTTCAGGTCTTAGCTCAGTCCCTCCTCTCTGAAACTTTTCAGCAGTCGAGCAGTGTGCAGTTCCGTTGTTACTGCCACTGTCATTATAGGGCAACCTACATTGAGACCTTTTCTTTTCTTTTTAATTTATTTATTTTAATTAATTAATTTGTTTCACTCTACAACATTGTATTGGTTTTGCCGTACTTTGATTTGAGACCTTTTTCTTTATTCTAATTGCTAATTACATATGTCTCTAACCTCACTTGACTGTATGCTTCTTGAGGGTATGGAAGAAAGAGGCTTTGAACTATGGGCTTGAATCTTTAGATGAACTCATTAACTTATTACGTAATTTGAGTCTGTCAAGAGAAAACTAGTGTTGTAACTAATAACAGAATCTCCACAGAACACTTAATATTAAACTAACATAAGGTCAGTGAGGTCATTATGAGTGATAAATCTAATTTCCTATGACAAAATACATTTTCAACTTAAGTTTCACCATCGTATTACCATTCTTAATTCTTTAACAGTGAAAAATCTTGGGACTAAATGAGTATGCACATTTTAATCTGAAAAGTCCTTCCCTGTTTCAGCTTAACTTAGTCTACAGATCTCACCTATGGTCCCATAGTTATTCATTTCAAAGTGTACTTGATAGTGTCTGAAAAACCTCTTGACTGACCCATTAATTCATTTATTTAACAAAATGTTATTGAATATGGAATATTCAATGGAATATGTATAGAACAATTATGCTAAGTGTAAAGGATACAGAGATTAAAAAAAAGTTTTTCTCTTTTGGGATTAGAAAGTATAGGTTTTATCTATGTTTATTTTAATCCTCCTAACAGTCCTGAGGAGCAAATATTACATCTCCATTTTATAAATGAGGATATTCCAGAATATTTATCATCTCAAAGGGATTGAAAAAGTCAGACACAACTGAGCAACTAACAGTTAACTTTTATCATCTCAAAAGCAGCTTAAAACCCTGGTGCTTTCCTAAGTATAAAACATAAAATATCTCTCATTGTTTTGGAGATCTACTTGTGATTTACAACTGTGTTTCCTAAACTTTAATGTAAACACAAATCACCCCAGGATCTTGGTAAAGTATAGATTTTGGTTTAGTAGGTCCAGGGTGGGATCCCAGATCCTACATATCTAGCAGACTCTGAAGTGCCATGCAGTTGGTCTCTGAACCATACTTTGAACAGCAAAAGTTCAGAACATCATGTGTAGAATTCCTTTGTGTCAAACACTGTTCCTTTATTTATTGAGTCTTTTGTTTTGAAGATGGAAGTCAAGTACTAAGTTCTCGCATCCTTATGCTTCCTCAGCCTTCTGGGCCCAGTCAGCATATCCACCCATCATTAATCTTCTTCAACTATTCTACCCCACAACCATCTGGTCCCATTCCAAATTCTACTATGCTTATCAATAGTTGTTTTCTCATATTTGGTTTGTTTCTTAATCTACCTGGTAAGCTCTTTAAGGGCAAGAACCACGTCTTATTCATGTATTAGCTCCTCCACACTGCTAGTATCCTGCTGCACACTAGATACCAATGAGTAATATGAGCTTGTGTTTACAGAGGAGTCTAATGTGTCCCTTGGACTGTACCCCAGTTTTTTACATACATTTTCTCATTTACTC
The DNA here is from genome assembly GCF_023699985.2 of Odocoileus virginianus. NCBI lineage: Eukaryota > Metazoa > Chordata > Mammalia > Artiodactyla > Cervidae > Odocoileus > Odocoileus virginianus. The sequence continues at coordinate 37,378,843 of NC_069686.1, read as the reverse complement.
TTTAACAGACTGTGACGTTCTTACTGTTTTGTAGGTATACAAACTGAAAGCCAGATAGTTTATTACTTAAATAAATAAACATATTTACCTAGTAGTCACAACAAGATTTAAACTCGGCTTTTATTCTGAAGTCTATATCCTTTCTTTTCTGACACCAAGCTACTTCTTATTATAGTGGACACTTAATTATACTCAACTGACAGACTAATCTTGTGAATTTATTATCATTTGAGGCAAAATTGAATTAGAGACTTTATTTTTACTTTGTTTTATCCATTTTTATGGTGGGAATCTCTGCAATAGGAATCAGCAGGAGAATTTCAGGAAAGGATTCTGATCTAACTAGTCTCCCAGTTATTTTCTGGCCAGACCAGTTTCTTACACTGGGGCAGGTTTCAGGCTGGCAATGTAATGAACTTTATGAAGCCTGATGAAGGGCTGGTGGCTCTGACAAGGTTATTGTCTGTCTCACCACCACTTCTTCATTTACTTCACTTCTGGATTCCTATCTTTCGAAGCCAAAGAAGACTATTGTGATTAGATATTTATTCTACTGACACACCAGTTGATATGGAGGTAGTTGTTTTATAATTCAACATGCTTTTGTGACTTTTGTCCTGTTTTGTGTCAATTTTACCAATCCGAGGGCATGTCCAGCTAGACTGAAATACAGTCTATGTTTGCTGATGATTATTTGCCCATTATTTTAAAGTAAAATGTAGAAATGGATCACTTAAATACAATTTTAGAAGGGAAAGAATTCTGCTTTGTCTTTCTAGCTTTGTTTTCCTGGAGGTTAATAAATAGTATTTTGGGTATATGAACAACGTCTCACCTTCCTATAGTTCTTCTAACATCTATTCTTGTAGGCCTCATATTATGTGCCTTCTTCAGTGAAAGCAAATTGTAAGAATTTTTATGCCCAATGGAAGCTTTTCTATACAAAATTACTCAAACTTTGTTAGATCTTTTCTGGTAAATTTTATAACCCCCAAACCAGAATGTTTCTTAAAATAGCTATTGTTCTGGAAGAATCCTATAGAATGAAGCTTGTCCCAATGGTGGCAGTCAAGGACAGTGTTTCTGAGCCTGGACTCTGGAGAAGAAAGACCGGATCCATAGTTTATTATCTGCATAGACTTGGAGGGTTCATTTAAATATCCCAAGCCTTTTTGCCATCATCAGCAAAATGGTTATGATAATAGTTTTTATGAGGATGAAATTAGATAACTCATATAAAGCGCTTAGCATTTAGCAAAAACTCAATAAATTTTAACTTTTATTATTTCACTTTTCTCTTGACTCACTTCCAAAATGAAAATTCTAGAAGAGTATAAGTATTGCAGTGTGGATTGATTTGCTTAATTGTTAGAGTTTGTTAAAAGAGATTATTTGGAAAAAATGCTTAATGTTTTGGAGCGAGATTCTGATTTGTGAATATATATGCATTTTCTTTTTCAATCTCAGTATCTGTTTTTAATATGAGTCATTGTGGTTTGGTTATACTTTTCTCTCATGAACAGTTATTTAATTATGGTCACAGAACCAACTTTATTGCATTCTGATTTTTGGAATATTTTAGGATTTAATGTTCTCAGTGGGGAGAGGATTGTGAACTATTTAAGTGCCTTTTTTTTTTTAGGTTTCCATCCACAGATAGGTATAGTTAAGAATACACTAGTATGAAAGGGCTAGAATAATGACATTGTACTTAAACTATCAATAATGCTTAGCAGTGTTTTATACTTTTCTTCTGAGTAGATTTTGGAGTGTTTTATGCTACACTGTATTTTCTTGGAAGCTTAATAAATACTCTCCTTAAGAAATATCTTTTCAGCATATTTTTTTTTCTTAGACCCAAGATTATATATATAGCACTTAAGTTAAACTCTATTCTCTTTATGTGCATACTTAGACATTGAAGCATAGACCATTTATTCTTATAGGTCAGGACCCTGTAAAAATTAATGAGATGTGTCAGAATGGTGCCTTTGGGGGTGACAAAACTGGTGATGCTGTTCCAGATGGAAGACAAGGCAAGTTCTGCCAGTTGAGGGCATTACCCACCTGGTTCAGTAAGAAAAGCTTCTTAGTTGTGGAGAGCTCTTGCAATGATCTATCCATAAGAGCAAATGCAGTACATTTTAAACTACAAGCTGGTAATAGATAAAGATACAAGATTATGTTAAAATATTTTACACCATTTCTGCTTTGTTCTAAGCCCCATTCCTAGGTGAATTCTATATCAAACAGCAAAATTTGAATATAGAGAGTAATTCAATTTACCAAGACTTTTTGTTCACTAAAATGTTTTATGTCAGAATCTTTTAAATCAACTCACAAAAATCAAGTGCTTATAGGGATAAAGTGGGATCTATAACAGACTAAAGTGTACTGAATGGACATCTAGAGTTCAATCCACTGACTAGAACTAGTTTCTTAAATTCATTCATCCAGTTCTTTAGCTGGTATGGTAAAAATAACAGTGCCTGCAAATATGAGTTTTTTTCTGCTTATTGGTTCTATTATCTTGGACATAAGTATATTTATCAACAAAATAGGGGCTTGACATAAGTAACCTCTAAGGTGAGTTCCAACTTTGAGTGATGGAAGTTTGTGGATACCAGTCACTTAAGCATTTTATCACCTGAGTCATGCAGAAGAGAAACAAGAACCTAAATGGAGTCTCCTGTAAAGGCTAGATTGGAGAGCACTGAAAGATTCTCTACCTCTCTCTAATAAAGGTCTTATGAACCATTCCCTTAGAATTGTTCCCCAACCCCTTCGTCTCCCAAAACCCCCCAAAACAGGCTAAGAGTAATAAAATGAGGAGGCCCTGCATGGAGACTTATAAGTACAAAGTCTGTAAAATTTGAATAGAGGCAGGTAGAAGAAAAAGCCAAAAAATGGAAATTACACTGTGCTTGAAGAATGATTTTTTATTCATTACCTTACCCCGAGTGGAGTATCAGGCACCCAACTAATGTTGGGCTCCCATAGGCTCTTAAATTAGCCTGATTGGGGGCAATATTTTCCAATATTAAAGCATTTGAACCTTCTCCCCCATTCACACACACATACTAATCAGGAGTCTTAATTGCATAAAAATAGAATCTAGTCTACCTACTATAAGGACAAATCATTAAGTGTGAAGATAGCTTAAAGAATTGTTGGGAAGGGTGAATCTGCTTCCAGGAGTGATTTCAAAAGCCCTAGGCTGCTGAGAGCTGTACCCCTTCTTGGTTAGGAAGCACCCCACCAGCCTAGCTGCCTGCTTCAGAACTTTACCACTTCTGATAATTTAGCATCAACAAATTGCCAAAGCAGAGAGCTGCTTCAGCAACTGCCAGCTCCAGAACATGCTTTCATTGCCATGGTTCCCACCAGCCTTGCACTTGACCTCTCTCTCCGTAGAGCTCACTGTAAAACAAAGTGTGTGCCCTTGCATTCAATGGGCAGAACCTAGGTTTCACTCAGAACCCTGGCTACAAGGGAATCTGAGAAATGTAGATTTTAGTTTTTGAACAGTTAATGTTGTTAGATGGTAGTTGGAATGGGTTGCATGAGCCGTCCATCATCTAGTAAATCATGTTGCCTTACAGCCTGTTGCCTCAGAAGGATACAGGAAACTTAACAGCACAGACAGGGCAAGAGGGAGCTGGTACTTCATGTATTTAGCCAGTCAGTAGGCTTAAAGCCAACCTTAGAAGTGGTCTAAAATTTTAGCATATTAAGACTCAGACAGGAAGACATATGATTCAGTTTCTCTGAAAGTCTGGAGGAGATTATAGCCTATTAAAGCTTGGCCAAAGTCCTTGCTGCCCAGTATGGAAGGCAGTTATAATGGAAAGATGGGGAGAGAGAAGGAGTGAGACAGAAGTAGAAGAAGGCAGATGTCCAGACTCTTTTTCCCTCTACCATTTGAACCATCCAGATAAATAAGAGGAAGCTTAAGGATATAAGGGAGTCTTGATTGGGAATCTGGCAGTCACCCACCATACGCAGTGGGGCAGTGTGCATAGAGTGACTGCTGGAGTTAAGCGTTTCTGAAACACTGAGTTTCTGAGACCCCAAGAGGAGAGGATGTGGAATGGAGGTTAGCTGAACGTCAGCAGACATGCCACATTGACCAGAGTTATACAGATGTGTGAGCCTTCAGCAGAGCTGAGAGCTGCCAATCCGGGTCATGGTGGAAAGTGTGGAGACAGAGGAGTCCAGGTCAGATGGACCCTCCTCCACTAATTGTTCTCTAACCACTTTCTCCTTCCCATCATCACTTGGCACTTCATGGAGAACTAATTTCCCTCTCTGCCAGGCTTCTGTAGCCCCTTGTTCATCCTTCTATAATGCTACCTCATATGATAATGTGTTTGTTTGCATATCTGTCTTTCTCACTAGACAGTAAACTCTCCAAGAGGTATGGCTTTTAATATCTGTATCCCTAGTTCTCTGCATATTTCCTTTCAGTTGGGGCTCAATTGACATTTTTTAATGCATTAATGACATATTCTTTATCCTATATGTAGTTATACTTAGCCTAATTGTGCCACCATTCAGACTGGGTAATATTTTCAAGGGGAGGATATGAAATGTGATTATGAATCTTGTAATATAGGTACAGAACCAGGAAATAAAGAGTGTAGAAGGGGAAAGAATAGGAGTTTGTAGGGGCAAGAAAAAAATAAAAGAGAAGAACTAAATACGTAGAGGAGGTGTGATTATTTTTTTCTTTTCTAACTACCTCAAACATTTTTAAAAGTGAGAAATAAAATTATCTTTTTTGTCTTTAAGTTGTGTAAATTATATAATTAATACATAAATGCATTTTAATTGTACAGTTTAAACCCTGTTCAAAAAACTGAAGTCCTTTTAGTCTTTGTGGTAGGCTAAATAATGGCTTCCCCAAAGATATCTGTGTTCTGATCCTGGGTTCTGTGGATAGTCTCATTTCATGGTTAAAAGAACGTGGTTGAAAACCTTGGGATGGGGAGATAATCTTGGGCTGTCCAGATGGGCCCAAGCTAATGACAGGAGTCCTTATGGGAGGCAGGCAGGAGGAAAAAGTTCATAGTAGATGTGATGATGGAAGCAAGAGATTGGATTTATTCAAGGAAGGGGCCACAGGTCAAGGAATGCAGGTGGCTTCTAGAAGCTGAAAAAGGCAAGGAAATAGATTCTCCCACAGAGCCCCCAGAAGGAACCAGCCCTTTTAGCACCTTGACTGTAGTCTAATGAGATGGATTTTGAATTTCTGACCTCTAGAACTGTAAGATAATGAATTCACTTGTTTTTTAAGCCGTTATGTTTGTGGTATTTCGTTACAGTAGCAATAGCAAAGGAATCTAGCTTGTTAGTTAGTCTCTCTCTACCAGAGGTACCCAGTATTGTCAATATAATGTGTATCCTTTCAGACTTTCTTTTACATATGTCTCTATATCTATATCTTTATCAAGCTGTGCTTGTGTAAATAGCATGGGTTTGAGTGCTGTTAAAATTTCACTGACTATATTATTCTGCTGTTTTCTTTTTTTTTCTTATCACTGTGTCTTGGAACTCTTTTTTAATCACTATATATTAGTGTACTTTCCTTTTTTCAACTACTCTTTGATTTTTCCATTCTTATCTTTCATTGTTTACATTACCATTCCACTAAATTATTAATTTACCTGTCTGGCATAAAGCAAAGGAATGTTGCTGGTTGAAAAGCATAATCAAGTTCTTGCTTCAGTATATTAAAAAACACTCAAATTTAGCTATATGTGATCATCATTGGAAATACTTTATTTCTCCCAAGTGAATGATTATAGCTGAATATGCCTTGGAGAAATAATGTTAACAAATCCTGTCTAATCCATTATTCTTATTTGTGAATTTTTCCTTTTTAATCTTTAGAGTTTTTTGAACAACCCTGTGTTTCATTCTTAGATAGGTTGTAGCTTTAACAGATTAAAGAATGATAGTGACAAATAATCCCACCTTGCAAAGTAGTCTTTTTTGATGCAGACTTCTCAGAGCAGGGTATAACACATAATGCGATGTCACAGCCTGGTGAGACACACAAAGCATGTTTAAAAAACTGCCAATACTGCATAGTATCTTTAATACTGAGGATGGTAACTGTGGAAGAAGAAATCCATTTGCTGCCATTCTGTTTAAATGTCTGGAAGTATGTAGTTATCAGAGCACCAATAAATGTCTCCTGGAGGTCAAATTCTTTTTTTTTTTTTTAAAAATAAAAGCACTATGGTTTTATAGAATCTCTTTGGAAACTGAATGCACTTTAACTACCCAAGGTCTGCTCAGAGCAGTTGCTGTCAATCAGTAGAAAAGGTTTGGCTATCACCTTGGTGTTAAATATAAATGTAGTCTAAAGGTTTAATAGATTAAAACTGTGCTATTTAATTTGAAATGGAATTTCCCACCCTCCTAGCTTAGGTAGTTAGGATTCTGTGGGTTTGCTTTTCATTCCAACTTGGTTTATGGGTCTAATAAAGAAAGGCAGCTATGGGTTCAGAATGCAAGGGTGTCGAATTGAGGAGACAGCTCTCCTTTTGATGGAAGGAGAGGGGAAAAAACACCATATTAACTCCAACTTGTTAAAATTTACTAAGTCTCTAGTTCATTAGCCATTTTCCCTCCTCTTCACACCAGAAGAGTAGATAAAAGGTAAGCAGCAACAATAAAAGGCATTATATGCAGAGGTGCTCACAATATGACAAGGTCTTCTTTTAATAACAAACAGTGTAAACTCTCTAGGAGGTAGACAGTATGAAGTGCAACAAAAACTGTAATTATGCTCTCAGTAGGAAACCTGTATTTAGAGTGACAGTAAGAGTGTCTCTAAAAACATGTTAGATTAAGGCTGCTAGTCTTAATTATATGTATTAAGAGTTTGTGTCTTCACTTTTTTCCTTTTAAAATTCAAAGAAGAAACCTAATTATAACTTGGACTCTAGTAAATTGGGCCATATTTAAACAATGAACATTTGGCAACCTCATCATGCACCGTGATGTGTCCTACTGGTGCAGCTGCTATGCCAGCCAAATTGGCTCCCCCAAATAATTTGTTTTTGCTGCCTCCATGACAGAGGAAAAACAAACAAAAGCTAAACAAGGGAAATAATGAAATGATTTTTTTTTTTTCCCTTCAGTCAGTGACACCCAAGCCTTCTGGGGAGGGTGATCATTCTTTGGGTAGATTCTTAGTTATGAAATTGCAGGTTGTTTGTATATTGTTAACACGTATTTTAGCTAGGCCATGGCTGGATAAATCTTGGTATGATTTTTGCCTGTGTTTTGGTCCCAGAGACCTTAGAAGGTTACAGCTGCTTCTAGTTGACTTCTGTTAAATTGTATGAGGTTCAAAAGTTTAGGTTCTGCCTGGTATGCAGCAGAAGATGTTATAGCCCAAGCAAGATTAAGATGGTCTGCACAAAATAATGACTGAATGATTTAATCATGCATCATTTGTTTCTCTTTATGGTCCCAGTCTGAAATAGAGCTCAGAGCTGATATGTTTTCTTCCCTTTGGAATGTATAATCTATCTAAATTGAATTTCTATCATCTGCCTTTAAATAATCACCAAAGTAAAATCAGAGTTGTTCTAAAAGGATTTAAATAAATGCTTAAAAATTTGGAAACAATTTTCATATTTGTTGGTAGCTCCATTGAAGTTTGTATCTTCAGCAACCCCAGTTTCCATTTTATTGAAATACTAATTTAGTCTTCATTATTGTTAGACTGAAGAAAGCAGCCACTGGGTCTAAAGTTAGGAATAGTTTTATGTAGATTTCTATAGTGACAGAAATCTGTAGTCTGAATAATGGCATTTCTCTAATTAGCAGCAATTGAATAAATACAATAAAAATCAAAGGTGAACTATATTTATTAATTTTGATGTGTTTAGCACAATTTAGATTATACTTCATAGAGGTTTTGTTATTTCTGTGTTGAATAATTTATTAAAGTAATGAGTAACATGAATCATTGGGACAGTTTTCTATATTTTATCAAAATAAATTATATGTCAAAAAATGAAACAAGGTTTATAGAGGAGGGATGAATATTAGTGAATGTTACTGAGAACAGACATTAGGTAGGAAGCAGTAATCTTTCCTATGATCCATCCCTAAAGTGTGATCTGTTCAAGCAAAACCTAGTTTGAGTATCATTAGATGACCGGTTTACATGACAGTAGAGATGGTAGCAAAAATATAAGAGAACAGGGTCCCATTGCTTTACACATGAATTTTTAAAATGTCATAAAAAGGAGTTAGAATCTTTGAGTATATAGTAGTCACACAAGGTAGTAGATTATCTTAATTATTCCAAAAGTGGGCCATGAAATGGTAAAAGTAAATCCTCAGATCTGGATAGCAGGTTTCCCTCTTTTTATATAAGCAAAATGGTAGAAAAGATAATATCTGGAAAACTTAAATAAATAATTTGCATAGTAATATCGAGGAAATTTTAGAAGTGAAATTCAGTGCATTTGTTTTCTCCTTCTGGTATATATCCATTCTGGAATGAGCTGAATGCTAAACCATTCTATGTAATCTTAAAGAATATGTTGCTATATACTTTCAGAGTTAAAAGGAAACCTGAATGACTGTCCCATCAATTTCCTATCCTTCAAGGGGTGTCACATGTAAGTTGGTTCATACCAGTGAGATATTACCCAATTTTGAACTTTCTATAGCAAAACCCTTCCTTCTCAAATACCTAAATTTTAGTGAGTTTAGTGAACCTCACAGTCAGGAAAACTTTCATAAATTACTTCTATTTCAATCAGGCCCATTTTTTGGTTCTGTCCTCTATAGTAATGAATGATAGAAGGTCCAAGTATGTTTGAGATTCTTGACTTTCTTTTGACCATTTTAACACCTACGTTGATTTTGGAGATTTTTTTTCTTTCTTTTTCTTTTTGTCGAAAGTATTTTGTCATCTGGGTTTATATTTTTCTTTAAGTTAAATACGTTAATCTTGGTTGGAGACTATTAGGACAGCATTTGAAATAAGTTGAAACCTACTAGAATGTTTTATATTTGACCTTGGGATTCATTGTTTTATGTATAGTAATATTTTGGATTCTTGAAAGTTACCAGTAATACTTATATCTTATGTAATATTTCTCATAGCTACATAATATGTATATAGTTAATGATAGCTTTACATATACTATCATGTAAGCAGAATGTATTTTATCCATATGAGTAAAAATAGGTTGATATTTACCCCAAAAGGACTGTCTGAACTAAATATCTTTATAGATTCATATTTCAAGTGATTAAAGGCAGGAATATTGATCTTTAATATGTAAATAGGTTATATTTTACAATAGTAAATAAATAACAGATTTTTATTTCATCTATTTTTTATTCAGGTTTAGAATGTAAATATAGCAAGGAATTTAATCATAAAAAATTGTAAGTCATCTAGTTGAGGTAAAATATTTTAATGTCATATAAGGGAATGAATTATTATAATATAATATATTATAATAATAATATAATATAATATAATAATATATTATTATATTATATTACTACATCAAATAAGATTTTGTTTATTTTATTATTGTTTTTTATAAAGGGGTGACATTTTACCATAAAATGGAATTGTTTGGACTGGTTCTTTGGTTTAGAGTAAGAAGTAATACTCTTATTTTTTTTCCCCATTTTTACTGTAAGAAGCAATATCTGATGTTTTACCTGTTAATATCTATCCAATTTGTTAATTTTTTGAAGCCTGCATTATGACAGCCCATTCATTTGAGTCTCACTCTATAGCTTAAGCAATCAATTCAGTTTGCTTGGAAAGGGCATAAGGACAAAGAAGGGTTGTGAGAATTCTCCCTGAAGGAAGAATAGTGAAGCTGGAATCATCATTTGTCCTGATTCATCGCTGTCTCCTTTAGTAATGGGAATGTTAATGCATTCTATGTTCACTCCAAAATTACGTTTTAAGCTTAAATTCAAATCTAGATTTAGGAGGATTTTTAGTTTTAAAGCACAGGCCTGCCTTTTCCATCTCAGACATCATGTTTATTAGAAATCTCGGCCATGCCACTTGAATAGAGGAATTTCTTAACTTCAAAATTTATGAGACGTCTGTCTATTAGGAGAAAAATATGGGACTTTCTTTCCTTAAGACATGTTTTTATTGGGACAGCCTGTTTGCCATTGCTGCTTAAAACTGATCCCCAAAGAATAAAACCTCAATGAATCATTGGATTGCTTGCCTTGGAGCAAGGCCAGGAGCGGTTCATTTTCAGGATAAACAGCACTGGGGCTAAAAGAATGGCATGGGTTTCTCAGATGGGGTGTTCTCACTCCCCTTCCGGCGTGTACTGTATGACAGTGTCTTTCTTACAGATCAGGCTTCAGAGAAAGCCAGTGTGAAATAACTTTATTTCATGATTCTTATTTCCTGGCTGTTTTATCCAGATGTTTCTTGAATAGTCCAGAGAACATGGCTTTGAATTCATTGACACTCACTAGTTGAAGCCTGTTTTTATGTTCATCTCTACGTTTTAAGCAGAGGCCCTGATATCTGTTTTTGTTGATTCTTGTATCCTGACTCCTAGCAAAGAGCCTTACCCTGACCAGGTGCTCAGTACATATTGATTGAATGCATGTTGAGTGAATGAATTCAGGGTCATATCAATTGAAGCTTGATTATAAACATAAGTCTAAGATGCTGTAAATGCAGTCAAATTATACCATACTGGAACTTTTGGTCTTTATAATTGACCATGTTTATGCTTTCTGAATAACCGTACTATGCAGTTGACTCATTCTTGTTCATTTGTCATCATTTATCCAAAATATACTTATAGATTGCTTTGTCGGTGATTAGCATTATGCTAGCAGTTAAGATACAGCAATGAGATATATCAGGCCTCTGTGATATATCAGTATGCATGAGGTATTTTGCTTTGTTCTTGCCATTCTGTATTTGGTTTAAAGTAAGTAGAAAATATTTACAAAATAAGGTCAATAATGTGGAGACTGAAATGGTCAGAGTAGGGAAAAATTATGCATTACTAAGGGATAAAAGAGGCTTTATGGAGAGAGCTAGAAGTCAAAGATACATAGGATTTCAGAAGGTTAAATTGGTGACAGAGAGCCTCACACTTCTGCTTGAGTAATGTGCCTGTATATGTGTGTGTGTGTGTGTGTATACATTTGAACACTTGACTGGAGAGAAGGGGGATGGGGAAAAAAGAGAAATATGTTATGAGACAGATGAATTGGTTACCTATGTTAGCACTCTCTCTTGCTCTGTTCCTGTATCTGTAGAGACTGGAGACCCGTGGAGTGAATGCTTTCATTTTTGCATTCTCCAGGGTCCTTTGTCAGAATGCGCTCATGGTCTGGTTTCTGGAACTTACAGTGGCAAACTTGTTTGGGTTGAGAGTGTGACTGACTGTGTATAATAATGCATTGTTTGGGAGATTGAGGTTAAAGACAGTGTTTCTGCTTGCTCAGCTCACCAAAATTCACTATTAATCAAAACCTAGTTTAGTTTTTCTAAGTAAGTATATTATACCTGGGGATTATTTGTGGACATTTTCTTAGAGCACAGAAGTATCTTTTTAAAGCATTGAATAAAAACTAACAAAAGATAATGTTTGTGATTTTACAAGTTAATACAGTAACAAGCAAACATCATACATTCCCTGAACTTTCAGATGAATAAAGTTTATTTGTTCATTTTATTTTTTAAAATTAATTTTATTAATGTGTATTCATGGATCACTTGTTTTAGGAATCTTGTTGACATTTTCTTTATTATTCAAAACTATAGCTTGTTTTCATGCTCAAGTGTTCTCCCAATATTCAGGATTCTAGAACTGGTGGATACAGCGAGTTGTTCTAGATCAAGCATTTGGAAAAAAAGATGATGGTTAGACTGGGTGCAGTCCATATATCTTATGGAATTATATGACATCTTACATTCATGCAGTCCATCCACATTAATGATTTATGGATTCTGTATATGTGGATTTGCCTACTCAGTAAAAATATTGTAACCCCCAAATCAGTACTCACACTGCTTTTGCAGTTGTTAGCAGACATGCACAGGGCAGCACAGATTTGAAATTGTCCAGCATACACTCCCAGGTAAGGTCCATCAAGGCAATGCTCTGCTGGCTCGTTTCTGTGCTCAAACTGTTAATCTGTCTTTCCCACAGTCTGGTTGGTGCCACAGTTTTGTGCTTTCCACGGGTGATTTTTCCTGTTTGAAATGACGCCTAAAGTGTTGTCTAGAGTTCCTGTGAGCAGGAAGGCTGTACTGTGTCTTATGAAGAAAATATATGTGCAGATAAACTTCGTTCTGGCATGAGTTATAGTGCTCTGGCTGTGACTTCATTGCTAATGAATCAACAATTCATTAAATAAGGTGTCTTTAAACAGAAACACACAGAAAACAATGTTATATATTAATTGGTTGGTGAAGATGTTGTGTCCAGAGGCTCAAAGACACCTAACCCTGCCTTTCCTTTAGTAATAGTTTTGAAGAAGTGAAGTTGTTCAGTCATGTCCGACTCTTTGTGACCCCATGGACTATAGCCTACCAGGCTCCTCTGTCCATGGGATTTTCCAGGCAAGAGTACTGGAGTGGGTTGCCATTTCCTTCTTCAGAGGATCTTCCCGACCCAGGGATCAAACCCAGGTCTCCCTCATTGTAGGCAGATGCTTTACCGTCTGAGCCACCAGGGAAATCCCACAGTAATAGTTTAGTACTTGCCAATTCAGTGTTCCTGGTGACTGTATAGAACGTAACTCCAGTGAGTAACAAGAATTGAGGTACATATGTCTTTCTGGAGCAGAGGACCATAATACTCATTAGATTCTCCATGGGAACTGTGACCCGCCTAAAGCCAAAGGATCTTTGTTACTCTTCAGAAGTTACTCCCATTCTAGTATTCCTGGACTACTAGGCCTGCTATGTAGAATGGAGCTCGTGTGCTGATACTGAAGTGTTAAAGAAGGAGAGCAACACAGAGGTCTGGAAACAAGAGCCTCACATCTCCACCTTGCCACTTACTGAGTAATCTCACCATTACTGGATTTTGTAGTCAGATAGAGCTGGTTTGAATCCTAATTTTTCAGTTTACTAGTTATGTGATCCTGGGCAAAAATATTTAATCTCTTTGAGTTTCAGTTTCCTTCTCTGTCAAGTGGATACAATAATACCTATTACTGTATTGGAGGGTTATTTTAACGTTTAGAGGATGAGTTTAAAGAACCATGTCAAGTCCCTAGGAACAGTCAAAACCATTATTATAAATGTCATTATGGTATACCCTCAATAGATCCTTGTTCGTTTCTCTCCTTTTCTCCTTCCTACTTGAGAATGGTATGAGATCCATGTTCTTTTTTTTGTCCAACTTGGTTTTAGTTATTTATTTATTATTATTGGGCTTCTCTGGTGGCTCAAATGGTCAAGAATCTACCTGCAATGCAGGAGACCTGAGTGTGATCCCTAGGTCGGGAAAATTCCCTGGAGAAGGAAATGGCAACCCACTCCACTATTCTTGCCTGTGAAATTCCATGGACGGAGGAGCCTGGGGGGCTACAGTCCACGGGGTTGCGAAGAGTCGGACATGGCTGAGCAGCAGGGCACACGTTATTATTTTGCGGCTGCACTGGGTCTTTGTGGCTTCTGTGAGGGCTTTCTCTGGTTGTGGTGAGCAGAGGCTGCTCTCCAGTTACAGTATGTGGGCTTCAGATCGTGGTGGCTTCTCTTGTTGAGGAGCACAGCCTCTAGACTTGTGGGACTCACATCTGTAGAATGTGGGCTCGGTAGTTGTGGCACATGGGCTTAGCTGCTCCATGGCATGTGGGATCTTTCCAGACAAGGGAATGAAACCCATGTCTCCTGCATTGATAGGCAGATTCTTACTCCCTGCACCACCAGGGAACTTCTCATCCATTTTCTAATACCTGGATGAATTAGTAAATTAACTCTGGAATTGCCTCTTTCCTGCAGTAACTAGTGGAGAAAACAGGACTTTCTCTCAGGGCCCTGGTTTGCTTCCTATTGATTTCTCTGGTCCAGAGTTCCACTGCAGTGATGATGGATCCCCGTCTCCTGGTCAGGATCCCCAACTCCTGACCAAGAGTGGAGGGCTCATGCTTAAGTGATCTCCCAGGTGCCTGCCTGTCTTCCAAAGGGAAGATGGGGTGACTAGCAGTTCAGAGACCTATGAATGACGTCTTAATGCCCTCTTCACATCCACCTGAAGGGGACTCTTAGGATTTCACTTTTCTAATTTGAGAAACTTAAACTCCATTTCTCTTCAAGAATATCTTAGGTTAATCACTTCCCTTAGCATTTCAAAATTCTCCTGATTTATCTTGAATATGTAAGACAACGGAAGTATGGTGACACATCGTTGAAGAACGAGGTCTTCTACATTAATCAATTTTCCAGGTGAAACTGGTCCCTTGCTGTAATAATTTCATATAAATGGTCATAAGATACATCACACACTTTTTTGATGTCTTGTAGTGAAAGTGAAACTTGCTCAGTGTGTCTGACTCTTTACGACCCCATGGTCTATACAGTCCATGGAATTCTCCTGGCCAGAATACTGGAGTGGGCAGCCCTTCCCTTCTCCAGGGGATCTTCCCCAACCCAGGGACTGAACCCAGGTCTCCTGCATTGCAGGCAGATTCATTACCAGCTGAGTCGCCAGGGAAGCCCGAAAGTGAAAGTGTGAAAGTGAAGTTGCTCAGTCGTGTCCGACTCTTTGTGACCCCATGGGCTGGAGCCTGCCAGGCTCCTCTGTCCATGGGATTTTCCAGGAAAGAATACTGGCGTGGTTTGCCATTTCCTTCTCCAGGGGATCTTCCTGGCCCAGGGATTGAACCTGGGTCTCACACAGTGCAGGCAGACTCTTTACCTTCTGAGCCAACAGGGAAGCCCTTTTGATGTCTTATATGTGCTTAAATAAAGTAGAAATTTAAATTTTTCTTGATTACTTATGAGTCAACTGCTATACTATGTTATAGTACATAGCAACTCCCTCAGAGGCTGTTAATGCTAGTAGATGAATCATGTACATATATTAATAACCCCAGTTTTTTGTTTTTTAAAAAATTGTTGGATTTTTGTTACTAGGTGACATAAGTAGGTGAGGAATGCCAATGTAGTTTACATTCTATGATTGAGTTATGGTATAAATGATAAAGTAAGTCCTGATTATTTACTTGCCAATGTAATCCCAACCATTTTCATCCATATATGCTTACTAAGTATATTGACATTATCATATTATTTATGAATATAAAGTACTGTAGCATTATGGTAATACATTTGATATTTATATTTAATATGCTAATATGACATAGCTGAGGGCTTCCCAGGTGGCACTGGTGGTAAAAAATCTGCCTACAAATGCAGGAGATGCAGGAGACATTGGTTCAATCCCCTGGCTCAGGAAGATCCCCTGGAGGAGGGCATGGCAGCCCACTCCAATATTCTTGCCTGGAGCATCCCCTGGACAGAGGAGCCTGGTGGGCTATTCTTCATAGGGTTGCAGAGTCAGACATGACTGAAGTGACTTAGCATGCATGCATGCATAGCATATTTGAATGGATGAAAATATATTTAAGACTTTACTACATATTTTCCCCTCTTTCCTATGAATTCTTGCCCTAGATTAGCCAATGGAATAGGCCT
Organism: Odocoileus virginianus; assembly: GCF_023699985.2. Classification (NCBI taxonomy): domain Eukaryota; kingdom Metazoa; phylum Chordata; class Mammalia; order Artiodactyla; family Cervidae; genus Odocoileus; species Odocoileus virginianus. The sequence continues at coordinate 37,363,149 of NC_069686.1, read as the reverse complement.
AGGCTATTTTGCAACCCAGGATAAAGCTGTATTGAGGAGTTTTGACTCCCTGAGTTGGTGTCCATATTTCACTCTGAATTGGATGTTTTAGTCACAATTATGTTTTCTCAGAGTGCAGTGTTTCTATACCAGTTCCTTCTATTTCTAGGTCTCTGAAGTTGACCCTTAGGCACCAGCATCTTCTGTTTAGAGATGATATTATACCCAAGGGCTCATAGAATGACCTCACTCCTTTTAGCTCTGGCAAAATTAACCTTCTGTCTCCAACATAATCTCACTCATAAAATAACAACAGCCAGAATGTAAATAACAACAACAGCGGGCTTACTCTCCGCTTACCCTGGATGGAAATGACTCAACCCAAAGCCCCCATTTGACTTACTTTGGCACCAGCTGAGTAAAGCTGGGCCTGGCAGGCAAGCTTCCAGTTTCTCTCTGTTCACAACAGCCAAAATGGCCGTGTCTGCATCATTTGAAAACTACACAGTCAGTGAAATAGAGACAAAGAAGTGTGGTTGCTGTGAAATAAAATGACTGTCACAAAAGGAGAGATCAAATGTGAGAGAAGGTGCATTTAATGTTAAAAAACACAACTGGGTGTCATTCTATTTCAAAGCAACCTAAGTGGAGAGTGCAAATATAATGCATGATAATGAGGGTGCCCAATTTTGGAAAGTGGTTTTTAAATTGCTGCAGCAGAATGCTATCTGAAGTCTCTTAGGAAAAAGCAAAATCTCATCAGGGACCTTTTCAAGCATCATTTTCTCCTGTTTTAAATGATCTCACGTGAACTGGCTGTTAGTTGACTTGGCATAACATTCTATTATTCATTACTTTTGACCGCTTGCAGAAGGAACAAAAGGCCTGTTATTAGTGATTTGCCAATTGTTGGGAGACTTAATCTTGGTACTTACAGAGCTCTTTTCCTCATGTTTATTTTGTTGTATGAAGCTGTATGATCTAAGGGTATTCATGGCCTCCTCATGCTCAGCTCAGATAATCTCTTTTCAATTGATTAGTTTGGAAGAAGTGATTGACTCTGGATTCCAGGCCTCTGAGCATATTGAAGCCACCTTTTCTCCTCATGCAGGAGATTCTGGTTTTGGGGGTTAAGAAGACTTTTCCTTTTATTTGCGTACAGATTCCTTTCTTCCATTGGGTGCAAACACAACCTTCTATGTATACAGTGAAGAGGACTGCATTATTAACAAGGCTATTTGTGACCTACTGAGCACTTCGCTGCTTGCTGGACATGCTGTGTCATATTTGGTTCATGCTATGGAATTGCTTTTCAAAAGTCCCCAAATTTCCCTCTAAGGGGTTGTAGGCCTATTGGGTAAGTAGAAGGCAAGTAACATAAGACATAAGTTGCTACATAAGTGCACAGGAGGAAGAAATCTGGTTCATGACACAATAGGATAAGTTCAGAAAGAAATGCCACGTCAAAGAGAATAATTTTAACATGAGGAGATTATAAGGGACTGTAGGATGGGGTTTATAGATGGCATAAAGAATATGAGTAAAGTAGCAGAAAAATAGAACATACTTCTCCAGAAGCCTACATATCAGAAGCAACCAAATACAAAGTATCCTAAAGCATTTTGATTGATTTTCTTTATAATTATGCACATTGCCATTGTTCATATGATGGTAGGGTTTGTGGACTAGGAAGAACTACTGACCTGATGAATTCTTATAGTTCTTAAGCAATGGCTTTGACCCTAACATACTACCACAGTAATGTCATAGCCGTATTTCATGGTACCTGCTCGTTGTTATTGTGCTTGGTCATTTGTCTGATTTCTAACGACCTTTTTGAAACACTGAATTATGATTATGCATATCCTTCTTTATTTACATATTGTATATAGTAAAAAGATTGATAGACTACACACAGAATATTTTGGATTTGAATCAAGTCTTTTAGTTTAAATCATGTTATTTTGGAGTTCAGATTTCTATATTCTAGAGGTATCATTATTTCTGAACAGATTGGAGATGAAAAAAAGTCTTCCACTTTAAAAAAACACAGGCTGAGTTGTAAAAGAAAACAACACAAGAAAAACCAGAATGTTCTCCCTTGCGGCTATATTTGAGAGTATTTGTAGGGTAATGCAGTAGGTACTTGGGTATCAGGATCAGATTAAATTTGCAATGAAAAATAAAACACGTAAAAAATTAACTTTAGAAAGGAAAGTTTATAAGGAATGTATAAGAAACAGCATGTCTTTCAGCTATCTTTCCTCTGGGCATGAATGTTTTCAAGACTAGCTTATAGAGTGAAATGATTTTTATGTGAATTTGAACAGCTCAGCATTGTTTGAGTTTAAATGATCTGTTTTTCTCTTTATTGAAGAGAAGGAAGTCGGGGATTAGAGGATGGAGAGGGGAAGGGATGGGGGCACTGAGGTCCTAGTTTATCACTGTCTAATGTGGAGCTTCCATTTTGGACAATTTCATGTCAATCTCCATCTGTCTCTTTCCAGCTCTCTGGCTTTGAGCAGGCTTCTGAAATTCCTTGCAACTCTATTTCCTCATCTGCAAAGTGGAGACAAGATGCCTGTGTGATAGCGTTGTTGTGATATATTACATATGTACTAATGTACTAAAGTGCATAGCTCTGTGTCCAGTATATATTACCTGCTCACTGTAGGTATTCATCACATCACATCATGTTTTTGAGCAAGACATTTTGACTTATGCCTCTTACTAATCCTCATCACAGTCCTGTGAATATTATTATGACTCTCAATTTACAGATACAGATCTTGAAACTTAAGGAACTAAAGTGGTCTTTACAAGTTTAAACAACTCTAAGGATAATAGCCAGGAGTTCAACTTAGATCTGACCGTTTCAAGCCTGAAAAAGAACCTTTTGCATTAAATTCAATCATTTCCTGCCCACACCTCTTCTCTTCTTTCCACCTCCTTTCCTTCTTTCTGTAGTTCTGCCATCTTCAAGGGAGAATCTTTTTCTTAAATGTTCCTAATGATAACATACAAATCAAATGGAATGAAATAATATTTTAATCCCAGTAAATGTAAATAAATATGACATCATTATATCTCCAAATGCCATTAATTCCCTTCAAAAGTATATCCCAATCTTTCTTATACTCAACTAATGCATATTGAATATAGAGATATGAGAAAACATAAATAAATAATAAAATTGTCTGAATACTCAGTATTCAAAGACAACAGAAAACATTTTAGTACATGTCTTCAATTTATACCTATCCATATACTATCTTTTCATCTCATAGCAGTATCACACTACAGTTTGAATTATAATAGGCTGTTTTTACTTAATGATCATTTAAAAATATCTTTTGAAATTGACAAATGTACATTGCCATAATCATGCTGTCAGCTACATAGCATTCCACTGTATAAAAGTACATGATTAAAATAATCCTTGTTACTGGATACTTCTGTTTTTCTTTTCTAATTTTCTACTTTTATAAACTGTAGCCTCTTGAATATACATTTCTGTATTCCTGGCCAATTACATCCTTAGGATAATTCTCTAGAAGTGGAACATATGGGTTGGTGTTTATACACTTCTCTGACTCTTAATGTGTATTGCCAAATTCCCTCCCTTAGAGAAAGGACCAATTTATACTCCTTCCAGCAATGTATGAGAATGCCCATTTCTACATGCTCACACTAATGGTTATCATGCCTTTTAATCTTTGAGAACGCCATTAGACAAAAAAAATGTGACTTTATTGCTTTTTTTTGCATTCCAGTGTCTGTCCATTCTATAATAATCACATTTCTAAGAATGCTATCTAAACAAATTGTAAACTTCATTAGGTCAAAGACAAAGTCTCCATATCCTTAAATATTTATATTCACCATCCTTCTAAAGTAGAATAAATCCCTAAAGAGGCATTTGAGACACTACTTGGCAGAAAACCATGGATTAACAGTATATAACCTTATTAAGAACATCCTTGAATTTTATTTTAAACCTGAAGCTCATTGTTCTCAGAGCTCATTTGCTAAGGTAACCTTGTCCTGAGAATGACCAACTGTCCCCTAGGCGGAATCTCAAAAGAGAGGAAAGAAGGTTATGAAGCTAAACCTTAGCATCACCTGACTTTGTGTCCAGGTGGGATTTCAGTCTCCTTTAGTCGTTGCCCTGCTGTGGTCAATGACAAAGTGGCCAGGGGTATAATACCAATATCTCCGTAAGCCTCAGTGGTAAAGGAGGTTAGGCTGTGCAAAATATGGGCTTCCCAGGTAGCCCAGTGGTAAAACATACACCTGCCAATGCAGGGGCTGTGGGTTTGACCTCTGGGTTGGGAAGATCCCCTGGAGTGGAAATGGGCAGCCTGCTCCAATACTTTTGCCTGGGAAATTTCACGGACAGAGGAGCCTGGCAGACTACGGTCATGGGTTTGCAGAGTTGAACACGATTGAGCATGCATACAGGCGTGTAAAATATACTTGATGGGTTTGTTTTGGGGAAATATTAAATAGAATTGATAGTCTGGCCTTTCATGATGTGTCTCCATTCAATAAAATAGAAAACTAAATTGCTCAACAAAACAGAGCTACTGCTTTATTTTGAACAAAATTCTTATATTTCCCCGTGTGAATAAAAGCACAGGAGTAGTGTTGTCTTTTCATATACTCTAGTTCAGTTTGGCGAATGATTATGCTGTGCAATTGGATTATAACATTTACACACACACACCTCACTAGGTGCCAGAAAAATAATGGACAGGTCCCTCTAAGAGGATAATGTCTTTAGGATTCTTAAACAATCACCCTTAATTTGTAAACTGAGCAAGTTTAAGCTTGTTTTTGCTTAAACATGGTATTTCTTTTTTTTTTTTTTCATTTATTTTTATTAGTTGGAGGCTACTTACTTTACAATATTGTAGTGGTTTTTGTCATACATTGACATGAATCAGTCATGGACTTACATGTATTTCCCATCCCGGTCCCCCCTCCCATCTCCCTCTCTACCTGATCCCTCTGGGTCTTCTCAGTGTACCAGGCCCGAGCACTTGTCTCATGCACCCAACCTGGGCTGGTGATCTGTTTCACCCTTCATAATATACATGTTTCGATGCTGTTCTCTCGAAACATCCCACCCTCGCCTTCTCCCACAGAGTCCAAAAATCTGTTCTGTACATCTGTGTCTCTTTTTCTGTTTTGCATATACGGTTATCGTTATCATCTTTCTAAATTCCATATATATGTGTTAGTATACTGTATTGGTCTTTATCTTTCTGGCTTACTTCACTGTGTATAATGGGCTCCAGTTTCATCCATCTCAGTAGAACTGATTCAAATGAATTCTTTTTAATGGCTGAGTAATAGTCCATGGTGTATATGTACCACAGCTTTCTTATCCATTTGTTTGCTGATGGGCATCTAGGTTGCTTCCATGTCCTGGCTATGATAAACAGTGCTGCGATGAACATTGGGGTGCACGTGTCTCTTTCAGATCTGGCTTCCTTGGTGTGCATGCGCAGAAGTGGGATTGCTGGGTCATATGGCAGTTCTATTTCCAGTTTTTTAAGAAATCTCCACTCTGTTCTCCATAGTGGCTGTACTAGTTTGCATTCCCACCAACAGTGTAAGAGGGTTCCCTTTTCTCCACACCCTCTCCAGCATTTATTGCTTGTAAACTTTTGGATAGCAGTCATCCTGACTGGCATATAATGGTACCTCATTGTGGTTTTGATTTGCATTTCTCTGATAATGAGTGATGTTGAGCATCTTTTCATGTGTTTGTTAGCCATCTGTATGTCTTCTTTGGAGAAATGTCTGTTTAGTTCTTTGGCCCATTTTTTGATTGGGTCATTTATTTTTCTGGAATTGAGCTGCAGGAGTTGTTTGTATATTTTTGAGATTAATCCTTTGTCTGTTGCTTCATTTGCTATTATTTTCTCCCAATCTGAGGGCTGTCTTTTCACCTTGCTTATAGTTTCCTTTGTTGTGCAAAAGCTTTTAAGTTTAATTAGGTCCCATTTGTTTATTTTTGCTTTTGTTTCTAAAATTCTGGGATGTGGGTCATAGAGGATCCTGCTGTGAAATATGTCGGAGAGTTAAACATGGTATTTCCACTTAATTTGACCCTTCCTTCATATTATTTAAAACATCATATTTCAAATTTCATACCAAAAATTAATTTCTACTTGAATCATCGGCACTTTACTTATTAAGAGACACGTTTAAAGAGACTTTCTTAGAATAGGAACTTTCATTTAGCTAAATGTGAGGAAGCAAGGATAGTCAGCTCAAATCTGTGATTATAGCTGGGAATCTCACATGATCTAAGATCATTCCTTGACTAAACTGGATACATTTTAATGATTGGTCAGACCAGGTTCAAGAGAAAGGTACTTCTGTGTTATTAAAAGAAAACTTGACTGCTTCTCTGTTGGGCACATCATAGAATCCGTAATACAGTTTATTTTGTTCTCGGCTCACAGGGTACTGGATATTGACATTCCACAGTGCTGCTCATGCTGTAAAGGTTGAAAGCACAGTGAAATTCGGTCGACAATCTTTGGTACCGTGTTTTGGAAATGAGGTAGCTAAAGTCTATGAATTACCCAAAAAAAATCACAATGTGAGTGCAATGATAGATGTTAGTGAGTTTTTCCCCATAAAGGCACTTCTTTCCAGTGCCCCCTGTTTGTGTTCAAAATGAACTAAAAGAGCTCTACAGTATGTTCACTGTGATGGAGTAAAGCATTATAAAACACATAGAGTTTATGAAGGAACAAAGTATCACAAAACTGTGGAGGCATGCCCCAGATAATCTGAGAAAGGAATGGAAGGAATAATATAAGCCTGTATTTACATGAGCCACAGGAGACTTGGGTTCAGTCCCTGGGTCGGGAAGATCCTCTGGAGAAGGAAATGGTAACCTGCTCCAGTATTCTTGCTGGGATAACCCCATGAACAGGGGAGTCTGGTGGGTTACAGTCCATTGGGTCACAAAGAGTTGGACATGACTAAAGCGACCAAGACATTCATGCTTATGTGGTGCTTATTACGTGCCAGATACTGTTTTTAGTGCTTTATTAGGTATTAATTCTTTCAACCCTCCAGATAGCCCTGTGAGGTCATTTATTTTATCCAAGAGACCAGTAAGACACAGAGAGGTTAAATATCTTAACATAGGTCACAGAGCTAGTAAATGGCAGAACTGTAATATGGATTTTCTTCTGATTTAAGATGGTATGCCTAGATGGCCAGGTGAAAAAGGAGCTCTGCCAAGCAAGCCCCAAGGAGATGTGCAGCCTCCACAGGATGTTTTATTATTGGCTTCTGAGGAAGTGGTAAGTGTGCGCATATCATCATACATTTGAATGCTTTCTTAAGAACTAATGTGACAGCTTGACGTTTAGGGGAGAAACTCTGTTGGTTTGTAAGGTCTGAGTCTACTGAATCTACCTGTGAAACCTGGGTTAAAACGTGTCATTTTCTGGGACTCAGTTTCCTTTATGTAAAACAAAGGGATGGATGCATATGCAAAAAGAGATTCTACAGTTCTTTGATGAGACAGGCACTTAAACACATTGTTATGGTCTGATGGGAAGTCTTTATGTCTACAGAATCTCACAGCAGCGGTAGTGTTCTCTGCCATGGAGTGGATTCAATGAAAGGGCTTGATTGTATTCTGAGATACTTCAGCATCCTTGCCTTCTCCAAATTCTTCACCTATGAAACAGGCTAAGCTAGAGAGGAACGTGGCCATTTTAGGTCAGAACAGAGTGGAGCAAGCCCTTCTTGTTTTTCTTGGGGATAAGCTTTAGCAATGGGGGGAGGGTATTGATACTGGCAACAGACACACATTCTTATCTGAAATTCAGATCAAATGATTCCACCCTTGAGAGCCTTCCCCGACAATGGTCTTTCCCGCATCATGAATCTGCCAACAGAGGCTAGTGGTTAATTTCAATCAGCCAGCTTCGCCGGTGTTGCTGTTCCCATTTTAGATTTACAAAGCCATTCCTGATGAAGACAATAAAAGCGTCTTGTGTCGCGTTATGCTTGACACTTTATCAAAGCACACAGACAGAGGTTTGTTCTTAACCATATATAAAGTGGGGCAAGCTCGCAAATCACGCTTTGATATTGCACGGTGGAAACAGCAAGGTTAAAAGGTAAGTCGGTGGTGTAACAATATTGATTAATTGATGTAGGAAAGGTCAGGTTAATCTTTATCTTGCTTGAAAGACTCTAGTTCTACATGGAAGATGTGTTGAAATGTTGAAATGGTTCCTGTGTAAAAAGATTAAAAAAAAAAAAATGGAGCCCTAATGCAAAGACAATGGAAGAAATCCCATCAAGCAATCACTCAGAAAGGTAAAAAGGAATAAAACAGGGACTGGAAGGGGGATGTTATTCCAATTTCTGTGTATTTTGAATAGGCTTTCTTGGAAATACTTTCACCAATGAAGCAATTGTAAGAGAAGTAAGGCAGTGGTGTTAGATGGCAGCCTTACTCCTGCCACCAAGAAGACCAGAAAAGAGAGCCTCATGCTCCTCTCTCCAGCACGGCTGAAGTCTGCTGAAGCTAAAGACCTAACTTGTCTGACCTTCAGGTCCTGCCCAGGTTAAAAACTGTTGCATGATGTGTCTCACAAGAAGGCTTCCGTATCCCATGGCGTGATGGGAAGAGGATGAGGAAAAGGGATTTATTCCCTCCTCACCTGGAGATACACAGACAATTAAGCACAGCTTGCCCAACCTTACTTCTGAACCAAAAGCAAGAATGAGGTTTCAGAGCTAAAGGTTAGAGTTCAGAGAAAACAGAGACAAATGAGGAAGAACCATGGCTAAACCTGTGTAAGTATGGAGGGAGAAAAAAAAAAATCTAGGGACCATGAGAATAGGATGCAGATGCTGAATTACAGCACTGTTGAATGAAAAGAAGGGCCAGGGGTTGTTAGGGAGAGGATGGAAATGGGAGAGAATGCTGGAATTTTTCATGATCAAACCAAAAATGATGGTCAGTAAGTGTCTGAATCTGAACAGGCTAGCCTATGATGTAGTTTCAAGCTATACCCAGAAACCTCAGAGGCTTATTACTATAAGTTTAGATTTGGCCCTGGGTGATGCTTTCCACTTCTCACAGTTACAGCATTTGGAACATTACCATAGCAATGGGGGGATGCCTGAGAATTTTTTTCCAGTTTTATTGAAAAATAATTGACATACATCACTATATGTTGAAGGCAGACAGCATGGTGGTTTGATTTACATATATTGTGAAATGATGACCACAGTAGTTTCAGCTGACCTCCATTCTCACATGAGATGTTTTGAAGGACAGGTTTGGAAGGAGTTTATATCATCTTTCTTATATCCTACTCACTTGGATACAGTCACAAAACCTTCAGCTAACTGCACGGGAGACTGGGAAATATGCCATAAAAGGTTACTTTTCTAGGTTTACCTTTGAACACTAGGGATTAAGGTTTTCATAAAGAAAAGTTTCCAACATCCACATTGTTAAATATTGGAAGAAACTACCATGGGATGTTTAGAAAATTTTATTGCCATTCTCTCTGATACTCAAGGTAGGAGATAGGACTCATTTTTCTTTAAGTTCTATTCTTTGTATAATTTTATGCTTCTATAACTATGTAGGTTTTTTATATGCAAAGGAAAATATGAAAGGTACACTAGATATTTGGAATTATTTTTTATCAAACCCATTTAATTATCCTTTTACCCACTGACCATGGCTACTTCTTACAAGTAGGTAGGAAAACTTCTGTGTTAAGAAAGCACAGACACAGGAAGAAGGATGGAATCAGAAGTCAAATGTTCTTCATTCACAAATTATCCATTTTGTGTCTTAAGGCTAGCATTTTTAATAAACATTTAAAGGCATAAATCATAATTTGGTACAAATCTGTATGTAAAATAAAAGATCTAACCTTAGCATCATTGTCACTGGACTTCTGAAAGGTTGTATGACATATTTTGCATTTTTTGTGTTATTTGCTTCAATATATGTTAATAGATGATAATTATATGCTTTTCATTTGGACAACCCTTATCCAAAGATGATTTAATATTCGCACATCTAATGGGTTGCACACGGCTATTGATCATTTGGATCAGAGTTCAATTTGAACTGCTTGCTGGTTAGATTAGAAATTGTAATCATGGTAAAAGATAAATTACAAGGTCTCTGAAGATCAGTTCTGTTTTCAGAATTAGATGCACTTTTAGATTTGAAACATCAAATAGAAGAGGTTAGAGAAGATCTCTGATGGTGTCATTATGTGGATTTTCTAAGGAATATATCTAGAGATCCTTAGTACCTTTTCCCCGTAGTATCAGGAATGTGAAATTTATAGGGAATGACATTTTATGACAATAAAGATGGTGAAAAAGATCCATAAATTATTTCTGAATTAGAAAAGGATGCTTATTTTGTAGATATAAATTTTGATGCAATAAATCAAATAAAATGCTCTACTTATTAAAGTTATGCAGTTTTTAACATACAGAGATTTTGTTTTGATTAGAGGACATCTAAATGAAGAGTAATTTAGGTGAAGCAGATTTCAATATTAAAAGGGTTTTATTTTTGCTTTAGTTTATTTTTTGTCTAATTAGAAATATATTCTTATTGTAGAAAGTTTGGAAAATATAGAAAACTCTATTTAAGAAACAAAGAACATTCACTATCCCATAACCACAATGTGTTGCTGTTAACATCTTGAGATATCTTCTTTCAGTTCTCTTCTTAGAATTTTTAGTAAAATATTTCAAATATATCAGAAATAAATAAAATGATATAACAGAGCTACAGATACTTCTACCACCTCGATTTAAATATGTTACCTTTTAGCTATATTTACTTCAGATCTGTCTTGTTGACAAATACATATAGCTATAGATATATAGCTTCTTTTTCCTTTCTTCTTTTTCCAGCATTAACTTATTATTGTGATATTTCCATTTTATAATTTTACTATGTATCATCCATAAACAATATATAAAATAGTTTTTATGTTTAAAAAGTATGTGCATTATCATGATCTTCATCATCATCATCATCATGGTGAACACTTATTGTTAAGTGATTACTATCTTTCAGGCACTGTCCTAGAGCATATTATATACACTAACCTTAGAATGTGGGTGCTGTTACCTGCATTTTATAAGCAAGGAAACTGCGTTACAGACAGACTAATTAACTTGCTAAAGTTCATACCTCTACTCTTTTCTAACTTGCTTTTTTCATGCCACACTGTGTTTTTAGATTTACCCGTGTTGATACGTATGGCCCTAGTTCATTCATTTTAATTGCTGTATAGTATTTGATTATATGACTGTCATAGTTTATTCTTCTACTGATAGAACTGTGAATACCCTTTCTAGGTGTCCCTTCTGCATATCTGTGAGAGTTTCTGCAGGGGAGTTACATAGAAGTTATACACATGTTAGCTTCTACATGATTATAGAAACTTTTTTATGTTGATCTTATAGCTATCTGTTTGTTTTGCTAAATTTTGTTATTCTAGTTAACTGTATTTTTTCTATGCTGACAGTTATATTTTCCGTGAGTAGTGACAGTTTTTTCTTCTGTGGCAATTTAATACATTTCTTTCCTTCCTCCCTCCCCCCCCTTCCTCCCTTTCATCCTTCTTTCCTTCCTTTATTACTTCTTTCCTTCTCTTTATTCCTTTCCTTTTTCTCTTAATAGGCCCGATAATGCTTATCTGATTCCTAACTGTAAGGAGAATGCGTTAAGTGTGTGTGTTGCTGATTTGCAGTAAGTAACCCTTAGACTGAGGAAGCTTCCTCTATATTTAGTTTGCTAAGAGGTTGTTTAGATTTTACTGAATGCTTCTCTGTACCTTTTGAGAGGATTATATGGTTTTTTTCTTTTAATCTGTTAATGTGAAAATTATATTAGTACAATTCTAAATTTTAATAATCTGTGTCTTCCTGGAACAATGTTTAGTCATGATGTATTACTTTTCATGATATTGTTGACACTGTTTTCTAACATTCCATTTAGGAGTTTTACATCTGTACGAAAAATGAGATTTGTCTATTATTTTCCTTTTATGAATTATCTTATACATTGTTGATATCAAGGTTTCTAGCTTTATAGTATTGAGTTGGGAACTCTGCTTATTTTTTTTTTTCCTTTGGAACAGTTTGCATAATATTAAAATTTTATGTTCCTTGAAGTTGTGGTAAAACTTGCCTATAAAACTACTATAGTAAGGTTTTGGATGAGATAATAATGGAGATTTTAAATTATTAATTCTATTTGTTATATGGTTATAATATTAGTAAGCTTTTCTATTATTGAGTTTGCCATAGTCAGTTATATAATTTTCTCGTTAATTTTCTATTTTGTCTATGTTTTCCATTTTTATTGGCAGGACATTTTTCATAGTACCTCCTTTTTGATTTGGGAAAGCTTTGCTGTCATTTTCCTCTCTTTTTATTCCTAACATTGGTATGTCTTTTTTCTTCTTTCTTAATTAATTTTGCCAAAGGATTGTCTGTTTTATTACTATTAAATACAGCAATCCTGTAAGAACCTCTTTGTAGGATAAAAAAACCTCTTTAGATATGGTGAGCAGAGGGTTGACTTTAGCTTCCAAAAGAGTCATAGCCTCTGTCCATTCATATTCCTGAGGAAGTTCAGGAACCCTGAGCCCTTGGAGGGAAGGAGAGTCTTGTTACTACAGAGATTTCAGGGTGGCAGATCTCCCAATGCACATGCCCTCTGCAGTATGACCTCCCCCATAGAGGAGGTACTCCCCCATCAAGAAGTAGAGCTTATTTCTTGGCTCCTTGAGCCTGGATGAGTCCTGTGAATGCTGTAACCAATAGGATATGGTAGAAGTACCCTTGTGCTAGTTCCAGGTGTACCTTTGAATTGTCCTAGCAGTTTCTTTCTGGCTTCTTGGGAGCTAGTAAAGGGGTAAGAAATGTGAAACCACCATGCTATATGAAAACTAAAAAACACAGAGAAAAGATCAAGGGACACCAAGGTGTTAGGCCTGTTGAATGAAAAGCCATCATGGACGTCCAGCCCAGTCAAACTTTTCGATCTCTCCAGCCCTAATTCTATCTGACTACAAAGCGTGGGAGACTCTAAGAACGAACTACCCACTGCAGCCCATTCAGTAATAGAAATGTGAGTGATAATAACGTGTTCTTTTAAGCTTCTTCATTTATGGATTGTTTGTTATACAGTCATAGATACCTAGAACAAATAGCAATTGTGAGAAATTTGTCTTTCTCCAAAGAAAACTCCCATCTTTAACAGGATAAGTAAGCATATGATAAACAGAGACACACAAATTGCTGAGATTATTGAATATCATCTCTGAGGTAATGCTAGTCTCCAGAGGACCCAGAATGCCACTGTGGAACCTCTCTCAAAGTGGGATCATGTGGACATTGGATGACAAATGGAGTGTTGACTCAAGTACACCTCACAGTGAGTGGGCCCAGTGAGTCTGAAATTATCACATATATGTTTTCTGAGTTTCTTTTGTATCAGAAGTCAATGTGTATTGTTTAAAACTGATAAATCAACTAATAGATGTGAATATATTACATAGTAGTATATTATTTAAAGGTATAAAGAATGTAATAACCAAGATCAAAGGGAAAATAGGGCAGTTGCAAGGAAATAGAATGATAGGAGTTTCTTCATTATTTGCAATAGGAAGTAAATAATACTAAAGAAAGAGAAGATTAAGCTAGTTATATGTTACCAGATTAAAACTAGAGGCTAGTATTCACATAGTGCTTCCCTTGCTCTGTTATACATGTTTTGTAAAAATTAACTCATTTAATCTTCACAGCAGTCCTTTGATGTAGGTATTATTGCTTGTCCTCATTTTACAGATGAGGAAACTGAGTCACAGGCTAATTATAATGAGCTCAAAGTCACACAGAAAGGATACAGATAGTTGTAATGGTAGCCGTTACAAGAAGCCAAAGCAGACTACAGACTTCAAATCAGGTTGTTGGTTTCTGGGTGCCACGATGCTGGCAATCCAGACAACTGCATCTGGAGACCCCTGAGGTGGCATAGTTTCCAGTCTCACTGTCCTTTCCCTGATCACTTGAAGCCAGATATATTGCATAGTGTGCGCTTGCATGCTAAGTTCCTTCAATCATGTCAAACTCTTTGTTACCCCATGAACTGTAGCCTGCCAGACTCCTCTGTCCAGGGGATTCTTCAGGCAAGAGTACTGGAGAGGACTGCCATGCCCTCCTCCAGGGAAGCTTCCGGACCCAGGGATCGAACCCGGGTCTCTTATGTCTCCTGTGTTGTCAGGTGGGTTTTTCACTGCTAACGCCAGCTGGGAATCCCCATATTTCATAGACTTCTGTTCATTTCTTATGGAAGGGCATGTGCCTCTCCCTGCATTTTCAGACTGCTCTGTTTTGAAGGATGGAGAATTTGTTAGTGCTGAGGAGTAGGAATGCTGATGTCCATTTTGGGAGAGGAGACTGGAAAAACAGCTCCTTTGGTATGTGGGTCAGCAGAACAAGGCAATGGTGATATCAAACTGTGTTGAATTTGTAGCCATTCATCATGCCCCTGTGGGGAATTTTTCTCTTTCCTTTCAGAGTTTAAAAAAACTTTATAGTTCTAGTGAAGTAAATTCTTTGATCCCTGTCCCTGACATTAAAACAGTAAAAAATAATATGTTCAGGTGCTAATCCATGAGTTGATCTTTTAAATGTCTCTCTAATTGAAGTAAGAAGGATATTAACCCTGGGAAAATATCATGGGCAACAAAACATTCTTGGCTTTGCAACTCACAGGATGAGTTGGTACCAGCTAGAGCTTTTTCTCCGTCCCCAATATTGTTTAATGTGATGGAAGCCTAAGGAACCTACCAACTCAGCGTGCTTTTTCAACTTATTAACTCAGCCAGTAGAATTAATTTCAAATTCATTTCTGCATGGATCATTCATAGTATTAATGTGTGAGTTTCCACAGCAACTGCTTTTTTTTTTCTTTTTTGCACAAAGTAAGCTAATTTTGCCAGTTAATTGTTTTTATGCCTCTCTCTCTTTTTTCCCTAAAGCAATGGCAGTTTTTTGTCGTCAGTTGTTGGACTAGATCAGGTGCTCTTCTATGATTTTTTAAAGACCTCTGTGCACACAGCTGCTTTGGCAAGTCAGGAATCAAACTGACAGCCCATTGGAAAGGCATATCCTGTCACAAGTCTAAAGAGAAGCAGAGTGACAGTTCCCAGGCTCAAGTGCAAGGCCTGCCTCTCAATCTTCTTCAGCTGGCTAGGATCTTGGCTGATGCAGGGCTCCCGTGCCAGACAGCAGAGGGCCTGGAGTAACAGAATGAGGCCCAGCGAGGTAATTGGGACTGACAGCGTGTTTGCCTGTCCCAAAGGCGTCTCTGCAACCTGCAGCCACATTTAATTCAGCCTGTGAGAGTCTGAGCGCACACACACTTTTTGCTCTCTCTCTCTCTCTGCTACTTTTATTATTCTTACTGTGTATTTTTGGCATAAATTTCTTAATCTACTCTTCCTCTTGCTGTATAATTTGAAGAGTGGCATGGAAATCATTTTTTCCCTGTCTTGTGGCAGGAAACATACCTAGAAATCCAAATTCAATTAGCTCTGAAGAAGTGAAAGTCTTGCTTGGTATCTTTGAGGGGTCTTTCACAGTTCCTGTGTCCTGCTGCTGTGATTGGTGTGTTATTGTGCTCAGTCGCTTCAGTCATGTGTGACTCTTTGAGATCCTATGGACCGCAGCCCACTGGGCTCCTCTGTCCATGGAATTCTCCAGGAAAGAATACTGGAGTGGGTTGCCATGCCCTCCTCTAGGGGATCTTCCCAATCCAGGGATCAAACTTGCATCTCTAGCATCTCCTGCATTGGCAGGCAGGTTCTGTACCATTGCTGTACCTGTTGCCAAATGAGAAGGGCAGACTTCATACTTTGGTTCAGGTTCTCAAACTTTGGGGACAATAATCTACTCAAAAGTGAAGATACCAGATCGCAAAATTAGAGGGTCAGTTAGTCAGTTCAATCGCTCAGTCATGTCTGACTCTTTGCAGCTCCATGGACTGCAGCACACCAGGCCTCCCTGTCCCTCACCAACTCCTGGAGTTTACTCAAACTCATGTCCATTGAGTCGGTGATGCCATCCAACCATCTCATCCCCTGTTGTCCCCTTCTCCTCCCACCCTCAATCTTTCCCAGCATCAGGGTCTTTTCAAATGTCAGTTCTTTGCATCAGGTGGCCATAGTGTTGGAGTTTCATCTTCAAAATCAGTCCTTCCAATGAATATTCAGGACTGATTTCCTTTAGGATGGACTGGTTAGATCACCTTGCAGTCCAAGGGACTCTCAAGAGTCTTCTCCAACACCACAGTTCAAAAGCATCATTCTTCAGCACTCAGCTTTCTTTATGGTCTAACTCTCACATCCATACATAACTACTGGAAAAACCATAGCCTTGACTAGATAGACTGTTGTTGGTAAAGCAGTGTCTCTGCTTTTTAATATGCTGTCTAGGTTGGTCATAGCTTTTCTTCCAAGGAGCAAGCATCTTTTAATTTCATGGCTGCAGTCATCATCTGCAGTGATTTTGGAGCCCCCCAAAATAAAGTCTCTCATTGTTTCCATTGTTTCCCCATCTATTTGCCACGAAGTGATGGGACTAGATGCCATGATCTTAGTTTTCTGAATGTTGAGCTTTAAGCCAACTTTTCCACTCTCCTCTTTCACTTTCTTCAAGACGCTCTTTAGTTCTTCTTCACTTTCTGCCATGAGGGTGGTGTCATCTGCATATCTGAGGTTATTGATATTTCTCCTGGCAATCTTGATGCCAGCTTGTGCTTCATCCAGCCCAAGGTTTCTCATGATGTACTCTGCATATAAGTTAAATAAGCAGGGTGACAATATATAGCCTTGACATACTCCTTTTCCTATTTGGAACTAGTCTGTTGTTTCAAGTCCAGTTCTAACTGTTGCTTCCTGACCTGCATGTAGATTTCTCAAGAGGTAGGTCAGGTAGTTTGGTATTTCCATCTCTTTCAAAATTTTCCACAGTTTGTTGTGATCCACACAGTCAAAGGCTTTGGCATAGTCAATAAAGCAGAAATAGATATTTTTCTGGAACTCTCTTGCATTTTTGATGACCCAGCAGATGTTGGCAATTTGATCTCTGGTTCCTCTGCCTTTTCTAAAACCAGCTTGAACATCTGGAAGTTCACGGTTTAGGTATTGCTGAAGCCTGGCTTGGAGAATTTTGAGCATTACTTTACTAGCGTAGTTTGACATATAATCTGTATTTGACATATAATCTACTCAAAGGTGAAGATACCAGGTCTCACAAATAAAGGATAAGAATGATCTTTCAGAGGGCATAGTCTGGGTAAAGAACAGTGCTGTTTATACTAGTTGCAGGGGGCATGTCACACAAGATTGATTCTCCTAATACTCCCCCCAAAACTTGCTCTGTTGAGGTAGTTTAGAATTCAGTACATTTCTAGAATGATGTATTGGTCCACTATATGGACGTATAGTCCACTATAACAAACACCACAGACTGGGTAACTTGTAAACAACAGGAATTTATTTCTCACCTTTCTGGCACTGGAAAGTCCAAGATCAAGGCTCTGGCAGATCTGGTGTCTGGCCAAGGCCTGCTTCTAATTTAGATGGTTGTCTTTTTAATGTAACATCACATGGGAGAGGGAGAAGGATCTCTCTGGGGTTTCTTTTATAACGGCACTGATTTCTTTCATGAGGGCTCTGTCTCATGCCTCATACAATTGCTTTGTGGGTTAGGATTTCAGCATATGAATTTTGGGGTAACATAAGCATTCAGTCCATTGCAACAGGTTTCTTGGATCATCCAGATTTGTTTTGGTGATTTTGCCTATCAAAATATATGATTAGTCAGAATTCAGGACCGGATCTTAAACAGTCAGGAATGTGGAGCCCCAAGGAAGATTGGAATTTGAGTTTTTAAAAAGGGAAGGAGCTGAGAGTGGTGAAAATCAGTTTACTAATTCTGTTGAGGACAAAATTTATGCCAGAGAAAAGAGGCTATTGGCCAGAGACATGGCTGCTGACCTTTAGAACAGCAAAGGAAGGTTTGGAGAATCAACTTGGCAATTAGAGGTCTGCCCAAAGAGGGCCATCTAGACTTTTTCTTGTCCAAAGCTGGAACTCTTGTAGCAATGTATTCAATAGCCATTTCCTTTACTGCTTTCTTGCTACAGTAAGTGTGTTTTGTTTAGTAGCCAGATGACTATGACCAGTAGGAGAGTCAGCCCTTTCCAGTCCTCAGGGAGTAAACCTTGGTAAGTCTCATTCTGTCACGGTAAGTCCAGCCACCTCTATGGTGATAAGCTTCAGAATGAGATGTGCAATATCATTTCAACCTGTGAGTGTACTTCAGTTGGCAGGACTTGAAGGATTTCTTTTTTTTATTCTTAAGATACAAAAGAAAGTTCAGTTACTTATTATCTCTGGTTGAAGCTGGGTAAGGAGGTGATGCTGAATCTTGTGAATGTCCTGTCATTATGAGAGGAGGTAGCCAGAGGACCAGGCAGCGTGTTGGAGACCGCGGAGGACACAAACGGAAAGAAACCAACACCTGAAGATGTTGCTGAAGAGCCAAATAACCAGCTCCTTGACTCCTCTAACCTCCCAGCCTATTGTGACATCAGATAAAAAACGTCCTGATTTTTACTTGGATTTTCTTTACCTTTTAGTCAAAACTGGTACAGTATCATTGTAGGTAAATTATATGTTCCATTGTTAGAATCCAGTCAGAAACTAACATATATAATCACTGCTCTGTTGTCTTGCTAATTAATCCACTAGATGCTGGTCTCAAGATATTTCCACATTTATGGATTCATTCCATAAACGGTTATTGAGCCTTTGCCCTGGGCCAAGCACTGGGGATGAAGCCACGAACCAAATCAATATTGTTTCTACTTTCATGGAATTCACAATCAAGCAGAGAGTAGAGATGCTGAACCTGTGTAGTTGGAACAAAATGTCCTGTGGATTCAATGATGGCTTTACCTGGAGCATCAACATCTACCTTTGCAGGATGTGTGTATGCTTAGTCACATCTGCAGGCCATGGCAACCTGGTCCCTTGTGATAGGACTGCAGTGGTTATGGGGCTTCACAGCTTACAGCTGTGGAGTTATAAGAGGAGACTGGCCAGCAAGCGCTTCAGGCTATGCACTTTCTCCTAGCCACTTTAGTAATCGTATTCTATTTTTGCTTTTCAGATTGGTACATGGGTAATATAAAATGAAAATTAGAATGTATTAATAGAAATATATACTATGCAGTTCCCATAAATAGGAGGTAAATACAGGAACATTTTCCTCTAATTATTCCTATTTAGTATTTGGGAGAGATGATGATATATATTTTAAGGAGATAGTGTCCTTCATTAGTCAGAATTTTCTTTCTGATATTTTCCCACTCGTGGCCCCTTTCCTTCCACTCTGCAAATATTTATTCTTTGCTGTGCCCCAGGGATTCAATGAATACGCCAGTGAATAAACTTTTTTTTTTTTTTTTCATTTCATCCTTGAAAAGCTTTGTTGTAAGTTAAGAGTACAGGCTTGGGAGACAAACAGCAAGTCCTGAATATTGGCTGTGCCACTTATTAATTGTGAGGCCTTGAGTACATTGCAAGATCTGTTTGACTTCAGACTCTTTGTATACAAAATTGTCAATAATTACAGTACACATCACATAGATGTTAATGGGGATTAAATGAGGTAATGCAGGTAAATCATCTAGCCGCATGTCTGGTACAGAGTATTGCTCAGTAAATCATAACCACACTCAGAGATTAGGCATGTGCATAAGCAGCTTTAACACAAGCTAGCCGGCAGAAAGGCTGTAATCGCTAGAGGGAAAATGCTGCACGGACTCAGAGGAAGGAGTCTCTGGGAAGAGGAATCTGACCTGGGTTATCCCGGCACTGCCTTAATATTTGACCTAAAATTTCTGTTTTAATTAACCTTCAGTTAGAACATCCTCTAGCCTTTCAGGGGGCAGACTCCATCTCAATGGTAGGCTTCCCTGGTGACTCAGTAGGTAAGGGATCTGCCTGCAATGCAGTGTTTGATCCCTGGGTTAGGAAGATCCCTGGAGAAGGAAATGGCAACCCACTCCAGTATTCTTGCCTGGAGAATGCCATGGACAGAGGAGCCTGGTGGGCTACAGCTCAAGGGGTCGCAAAGAGTTGGACACGACTTAGCGACTCAACCACCACTACCACCACTGTTCATAGCATGATTGACTCCCAGCATTCACTCCTTGAAAGCAGGAGCAGAGATGGGAATAAAGCAGGGATGTCTACCCCACTGCTAGAAAAATAGCCCTTTTTGTCACAGAGATTACTGTAAGATCTTGAATATTGGCTGTGCCACTTGTCAATTGTGAAACTTTGAGTAAGTTTCAGTAGTGCCAGATCAAAATCCTGTGATTCCAGAGAGCAGATGTTTTTGTTTCCCTGACTTTAATTCATTGATATTTAAAAAATAAGACAGTTGGACTACACAACCTACAGAGGAAAATCAGTGATAAGAGCTGAATGTTCATAATATACACAGTGCTTTGAATAGAGGGAATACTCAAAAGTCAGCATTTAAATATTTATAATTATCTATCCTATAATTCTTACTTATTAGTTTGCCATTGCCCCCATAGCAAATAACCAAAAACTTAATGGCCTTAAACAACTCAAATTTATTATCCTGTATTTCTAAAGCTCAGAAGTCCAACACCATTTTCCCCAGGCTAACATCACTGTGTTGACAGCCTTCTTTCTTTCTTTCTGGAGATTCTATAGGTGGATCTGTTTTCTGTTCATTCAGGTTATTGAGAACTCAGTCCCGTTGTGGGAGTGAAACCCTTTATGCTGCTGGCTGTCAGTTGAGGGCTGTTCCAAACTTCCAGAGGCCACCTGTATTTCCTGGCTCTAGGCTCCCTTCCTCCGTCTTCAAAGCCAGCAGTGGTGGGTTGAGTTCTTCCCCTGCCTGGAATCTCTCTTCCTTCTTCTGTTTCATCTCTAAATTAGTGTAGAAAATTTCTCTGTTTGTGAGTACTAATGAGATTAGATTGAAACCACCCAGATAAACCAGGTTGTTCTCTCTGTCTCGAGGTTTGGTAACCTTAATGATACTTAAAAGATCCCTTTGTCACAAAGGTAACATTCATAGGTTTTGAGTGATTAGGGAGTGCATGTCTTTGGTGGGGGACATTATTCTGACTCCTACAGGTCCCTTTCATGTTCAAGAAAGCACATTATGATCAGGCCTTTTAATTTTTTATCTTGGAGTTCTCGTTCTCTGTTTCATTTTCTCTCCCCAGCTCATCCAACATGGTAACAGATCTGTTTCCATACAGCAGTCTTGATAGCCACTCCTTTTTTCATGCGTGGATACTTTCTATATTGTAATTTTCCTCTCCTCTTCCTTCAGACCAGTGATTTTCAGTTGTCAATCTGATACTGCAATCATCTTTCTCCTCTCCCTCATATTTAGCTCTTGTCCCCACTTTTCTACCAAGTAGCTTTGTTATCCAGATTTTCCCTCTTCTCATCAATATATGACTTCTGCATTCTAGGAGAATGATTACTTTAAGACTTTATAGAAATGGGTTAAAAGAAAGAGGAGAAATGCAATAATTTGAGAAAATTTCTGTTTGCCAGCAATATGTTTTATTAAGTTTTCATTTAATCTGTAATGGATTTTTAATTATAAAATTTTTGCCTGCTCTAACAGTTGATGTAATGTTAAAAGTATAATAAAATAAGTAATAGCTAATCCTTAATCCCAGATAATCCTCCAGCTGGTTAATGGAACTTAACAGTTTGTATATCCTGTGTATCTTTCCATCTGTTTCTCTATGCTTATATGACTATATACATAAATAGAATCTTTTCATTTTCATTTGCTGTAATGGGTTGAATTGTATCCCTTCAAAATCCATGTTGAAGTGCTAACCCACCATACTCCAGAATGTGACCTTATTTGGAAATAGAGCCCTTGAAGATATTGTAATTAGTTAAGATGAGATCATTAGAGCGAACCCTCATCCAGTCTGACTGGTGTCCTCATAAAAGGGGAACTTTGAACACAGAACCACACATACAGGGAGAAAGCTATGTGATGGTGAAGGCAGAGTAGGGTGATACTCCCACAAGCTGAGGAAACCTAAGATTTCCAGGAAAGAACCAGAAGCTAGGGAAGAGGCCTGGAACAGATTCTCTCTCACACAGTTCTTGGAAGGAACCAATCCCACCAACACCTTGGTCTTGGATTTCCAGCCTCCAGAGCAATGAGACAACACATTTCTGTTTCACTACTGTTTGTGGTGCTTGGTTACAGCGGCCCTAGCAAAGTAATGGGATTGTATGTTGCCAGTTATTCTGTGATGTGCTTCGTTCACTTAACATGTTGTGAACCTCTCTTTAAGTAGTATATTTTAAAACAAGGGTATTTTCACGTTCTGGACGGAAATGTGGAATGTAGGCCTGGAGTTGCTCAAGTGTCCTTTCCTCAGGTCAGGATTGGATCTGAGAAGCAGTAGAAGTCATGGGATAGTTTCATTTGTGGGAAGTGGACCAACATGGGTGCTGGCATAGCAGGTTGGAACTCAGAGTAGCCCCTTGCTGTCTTATTCCTGCAGTCCCTTCGTGCACCAGCAGAATTAGACTAAAAAAAAAGAAAGAAACCTCCCTCATACTCAATGTGCAGATGTGACATCACAACATAAGGACTGGCTGAACAGGTAGGTTCCTGTTAGGCTTTTAGGAAGAACAATATCAAACAAATAACCAAACTCATGCAAAGACTTCTGTAACTTTGATGCTCTAGGAATTTCTTTGACTTTTTCTACCTCAAGTAAAAGGATTCCCTGGTGGCTCAGGTAAAAGAATCCACCTGCCAATGCAGGAGATGTGGGTTCAATCTCTGGGTCAGGAAGATCCCCTGGAGAAGGAAATGGCTACCCACTCCAGTATTTTTTCCTGGGAAATCTCATGGACAGAGAAGCCTGCTGGCTACAGTCCATGGGGTCATAGAGAGTCAGAAAGACTGAGCAACTAAACAACAACCTCAAGTAAAACCCGCCTTTAGGACTCCAGTGGTGAAGATGCAGTAGTCCCTATAACTGAGACATTCTTGATGAGGGGAGAGGGGGGGACTAAAACCTCATGCAGGTAAGTGGCTGAGGGATTTATCCTCATAAAGGTTTTTAAGATGGGAGTGGGTGGGCAGGAAGTGGAGTGGGGATGGTTTGTACTCCCAGGGGACGTGGTAATGTCTATAGCCAGTTTCTACTAACCATAATTCCCATGGTGTCTAAATAATAATCAAATTTTGAGTTAATTCTAGTCCATAGCAAATAAGACACTGCTCTCAGAGCATTTTATATGCCTTCTGGGTCCAGTCTTCCAAAAGTTTTAAAAGTGTGTATGGCAAGTAGCATGCCAGGAATTCTCTACATATTCATGCCATTCTTGGAGTGATTTATCCATGAAATGAAACAGCAATGGAATACTAGTCAGATATTGCTTCCTTTTAAGGTCACTGGTCCATAGCAAAGCACACTCTGTATGGAGATTGAAATAGGAAGGTTTATTTAGGGAGGAGACATTATGCTTGTTTTGCTAGTCTATCAGGTAATGTTTTGTTTTGCCCAAAAATGGTGGGAATTTGGTTCTACTGAATTATCAGCAAAATATGAGAATAGTATATAAGAATATTCTCAACTTGAGTTATATTTCTTAAGTTGATGTTTAATTATTTTGACATTTATGCCAACTCTGTTTCCATTTAAGTTTTACATTTATTTTATCTTTCAGACTTTTCTAAATCACAAGTGTAACTTTAACCTAGAATAATCACTTCATTAACAGAAGGGGTCCACTACTTGTGAATGTTTTGTTTAAGGTATTTAAGGATTTATTTTAAATAGTAGCATACAACTCCTGTGATAATACATACTTGGCCACATGGGCAGAATAAAATGAGATTAGATGATTATACTTAAATCAACTATAGGCCCAAACCAAACTTTATTTCTCTTTTTTAATTTCCTTAGGGTCTTGTATGTGGGAGATAATTTTTTGTATGGGACCTTCAGATGGATAAGTTTGAGACTTCTGAAGTGTACATCTGGTTTCCTATAGGAAAAGGGAGAAGGGTGATTACCTTGTAAGAAGAATAGTTCCAAGGGGCTAAGAGAACACAGGTGTATATATGCCTGAGTCAAGCTAAATCTTTTCCAGCCTAAAGATTTTCAAAATTTTATGTTGACTTACTTTCCTATATCATCAGCCTATAATGATGGGAAAACAGATAGGTAATGATTTGGGGATAAACACACTTACAAGGAACCAGTTGAACTATTTTGCATGGTGCTTAGAATTTGATGGTGGCACATGAGCCACCAATGCTACTTTGGGCTGATTAAAAATTTGCCAAACCCTGGAAGAAAAAAAGATTATTTCAATAGATAACTATCAATATGAAGGCAGGTATATGAATGTAGTGGTATGAAAAAAACTTTTAAGGAAAGGAATTCTATTTTGCCTTAGAAGATAATGAGAGAACTCAATGGCATGAATCTGTAGCCAGAGAATTTGAGACTGTCCCATTATCCATACTTCCATTTCCCAGAATATTTTATTCCCTTTACTTATTTTGTAAAAATAGAATGAAGATAGAATAGGTGCAAATGCCAAGGAGGAAAGATACTTGGATTTCATCTTTTCCAAGATTACTTACTAATAATATTCTGTTTTCTGTTTTATACTAAAATGCATTAATTTTCTAAAATAATATTTGGGAGAACTACTCCCAATAATGGCATTCTCTTTCTAATCCATGCATATAGTGTTAATATAGACTAATAACTGTATCATATATATAAAATATATAATAGAAGTTGATCTCTGTTTTGTTTCATAGTTTGATGCAGATGAATGTAGGGCTCTGGTCCCTTTGGTCACTCAGGAAATCAAACTCCTTGCCTTAAGTGGCTCTACTGTCTTCTAGGACTTTGTTTTTCTCTGCATTCAGCTACATGTGGGGGAAGTAAGAGAAGGTGGAGAAATCTTATCCACTCAACTGTATTGCCCTGGAGGTGATGCATGTCACTTCTACTTGTATTTCATTGGCTGGAACTTAGACTAGTGATGCTATCTATCTATGGAGGGGTGGGGTGGAGTGGGGAGGGATGGGCACTGGGAAATGTAGTCTGGTGGTGGGGCCAGAAGAAGAAAATTTTCTGCCACAATATGTAATGAGTTTCAAATAAATACAAAGAAATAAAATGGGTTTGATGCTAAAAGCAGTGTAAGAGATACTGATATTTACATCCATACAGTGCTTATTATTATGAATACCAAGTTTCTTTATACCATAGAGTCATTCACTTATTTATTCAACAAATATTTATTGAGTGCCCGCTGTGTGCCACTTTGCTAGACACTGGTAGTATGGTGGTGAGCTAGATAGTCATAGTCCCTGACTTCATCAAGTTATCAGTTTAGTGGTGAAGACATATATGCTAATTAATGTGTCATTTCAAAATACCCAGATGCAATTTTGCAGTACTTTTAGGTAGTACGAGGCCACGTAAAGAATGTTTATTGAGTTTCTCTTCAAACCTGAATTTGTTATGTCTCATAATTATTTTTTAGTTAATTAATGTCTTTATCCATCAAGTATAATAATTTTCAGAGTATCTAGTGGATGATTGCCATTCCTTAGAGACAGTTAGTAGCAATGGAGAGTTGTCTTTATTCAGAGTTGGGTTTGAGCCAGTTCTATCATTTTATAACCCTGGATAAGTGCTTTTAAGTGAAAGTCCTTTTATTCCATTCCTTTCATACTTTTACCACGAAGATATATATAAAAAAAATTACCTGTTTTGCCACTTGGGCGACTCCTCCAACAGAACTGACTCGAGAGGTGAGTAACTTGAATTACTGGAACAACCTAGTAGAGGTTTTGGCAGAGAGCTGGTGAGAGCAAAGTCTGTCTGGGAATGGGCTGATTGGCCTCTCACCCCAGGACAGGCTGTCAGAAACCTCATGTGGCTGAATCTGCTCCAGACACAACCAGCAACAACCAGCCACACCCAGCCACAGCCAGTCACAGTCTCCTTAGGTGAGACCTTCTCATGGATGCCCCAGCATGAGAAGGGACTCAGTACTTTTTTAACAGACTGTGATTATACTACTTTTTACTGATTTCACCATCAGAACAGGAATGGCTATATTAGGCCAGTTAGAAACACAAGTTTGGGAATGTCCTAGTGGTTCAAGTATTTTGTGCCTTTATTTTTAGAGGCATACAGATATGAGAAGGCATCGTTATGTAACTGTACCATAGAAGAAGATTGCCATTTCTCACAGACTCTTCCTGGATGTGTCCTGGCTCTCCAGGGCTGATGGGGTGGGAGGCGGGAGTTGTGGCAGCTGTAATCTTGAGTTCAAAATTATTCAGAGAGCTACAGGTCGTATTTGAGGCTACCTGATCTCCCTGGAGGCCCCAGCAGCCTGGGGACAAAATTGAAATCTATGGAGATTGCTAGAGAATGTTCTCTCCAAGACCAAAAGAAAATCTAAATTTACAGCAATTTTAGAAGAAAAATAATTCCAAGGGTGTTTGATCTTTCCCTGTGAACAATTGTAATCACCATGAAATACAAAAATATTGAATATTAATATTTCAGTAACTTTAAACTTTGCTGGTGTTCACAGCTGACACCAAGTTCAAGCAAGATAACCAAACCTTAGAAGAAAGAAGGCTTCTGCACAGATAACCTCATCATGATGCTGACCTCCCTTTTTTCCAGAAAAGAAGCCAGAAATGATTGAAACTGTATAGTCTATTAACATTTTATCATGAGCTTTCCTCTCTGACATATGGGAAATATCATTTATGAGTAGATGCCAGTCCATAAGGAATGAGATAAACTGTCTGTGGAGTACTAAAGGGATAAGATTATGTCTGGTATTAATTGACTTATTTTTTTTTTAATTGACTTATTTTTGAGATACATCTCATCTCCAGAGGAATAATTTCTTTCTGTACGTTCTAGAGTTGCAGCTCACTTTTATTATGTTTTGGGTATATTGGTATACACACACACACACACAACACGCACACATCCCATTTATTTATGTGACAGAAATGGAAAAATCAGCACCTGGGTGTTTGAAAGATGATTCTAGTGAAACATTTAAATTTCTTAGCTATTTCTTAGGTATTTGGGGAAAAATAAGTCACATGATAAATTTTTTCATACTGAAATAATACAGTGGTTGCCAACTTGCAACTACTTCTGTCATAAATTAAGTGATAAAACTTTTCCACTGGAATTTTTGTCTTGCCAGAAAGAATTCCCCAATTTCTTACTTGTGAAGAGCAGCTCTTTTTGAAATCTAAAGTAAAATTCAGAGTAAAACCCTGTGAGAATGAAGAGACTAAATGTTATTTGGAATAAATCTAGTTGCTCTTCTTGTTCAAACATATAATATTAAAACATATATTTGTCCAATATTTCTGGGCCTCTAAAATTGAATTTTTCTCAGACTATATATTAATAGCAGCAACAACAATTGGGACAAAAAAGAGAAAAAATGGAGGGGGGCAAACAGGTGGCTTGTTATTCTTTGTGTTCTTAACTTTTCCGTAGCAGAATCAACTACTCTTTGACTTCTTGAGTGATTTCTCTTTTATTGGAGGCACCATTACATGATTTTAAGCTTAGCTGGAAAATTGTATTACTTAAGATGCTTTTTAGGAATTGTTTGCTGTAGCTATTCTTCTTAGTAGATGAGTATTATCCATGGTCCTTTAGGAGATAATTCATAGAAAAATAGTTGTTATGTTTCTATAGTGTGTGATGGTAGGTATGTGAAGTGTGTGTATATATGTGTATATTGCATGTGTGAGCAGTTTCCATGGGCTAAGACCCAGAAATGGGACATATAATTTTTATTTATTGATGTTTAATGTCTGCCAGGTGGATGACCAAATTCAAAGTTATGAACTTTTATCTGTAAGTTAAAAACATTTGTCAAAGATTGTAGAACTTTTTCTCAAATGCTCCAATATGTAGACTTTCTGCTTAGCTGGTTAGTCATCTGAAAATGTAGTCAGGAAAGTCATCTATCATAAACTCTGCTGGTGGGTCTGAATATAAAACTTGTCTCTCCATCTGGCACTCTCTTACCCTCAGATTTAGGTGGGGTTGTCCATTTTCAAACAGCTTCCTGAAGACTGTAGGGCCTGGATTTAGAGCTGAATACTTGGTTTTAAGAACTGCATCAACATTTTTTATTATTTGTGTATTTTTAAAGACTTTCTTATTTATGTTTTATCACAATAGCTTCTAATCTTTTTACAAATCATGCATGGATAATGATAACCTACTGTATAGGATTTTATCAGAAGTAACTAATAAAAGGGGGGCAGACTACTTTCTTATAAAGTCTATAAGAGATGCTAGGTGTTATTTTTGTTTTAAAATGTAAAATCACACGTTCCACTCACCCTGTTCTTCAGCTTGTTTATCACTGAATAGAGTTATATTGAGTCTCTACTAAGTGTCAGATCCTGAGCAGGTAGTAGGGTAGAGTGGTCACACCTGGAGGTCCTACCTGAAGCTGATTGCTCAATAAGAAATCTGACTTTAAAGAAATACAATATCTGTGTAATCATGTCTGGTGATACAAGCTGAGGTGAAGAGTACTCGTTTCTAGAAGAAGGTGTAATGGAGATTGAATTTAGATGGTAGGTCAGAAAGGGTCTGCTTGAGGGATTGACAGCTTCTTGATATTGGATTATAAGGAAGAGCTGGGTAGGTGGAGGGGGTCACTGTGTCTTCCCAACAGAGGGAGTAGCATGGGCTGTTACTGTGGCCTGGAAAACGAGGCTAGTGTGCTGAAGGAGTTGAGTGATGGCCAGTGTGCATGCAGGGTAAAGATCTGGGGGTGGGGGTGCGATGAATGATGAAGGATAATGCCAGAAAGGAAGGCATGGGCTAGACCTTACAAAGATTTGTGTTTTATTGCAAATTTGGTTGGAGGCTATTAAAGTGTTGGGAGCAGGTGAAAGGCACGAACTGATTTTACGTTTTAAAGAGTGTAAACCCAGAGTAATAAGCCATTTTATCAGCCATGCCTATAATATCTCTTGGTGACTCTTGTAAAAATAAACTCATGATAAACATTCAAACAATTTGCGAAAACAAAAGGAAGGAAAAATTCACTGTGAATTCCATCATTCACAGAAAGTCATTCTTAATAATTAGGTAAACTTTCACATGGTATGTATACATGCCTACCAATTTTATATTCAGATTATCAGACTATATTGTTTTTTGCCCCACTGGCCTTAATAAACACTCAAAAATATACTCTGATCATCTTTCTTTCTTTTTTTTTCCATTTATTTTTATTAGTTGGAGGCTAATTACTTTACAATATTGTAGTGGGTTTTGTCATACATTGACATGAATCAGCCATGGATTTACATGTATTCCCCATCCCGATCCCCCCTCCCACCTCCCTCTCTACCCAGTCCCTCTGAGTCTTCCCAGTGCACCAGGCCCGAGCACTTGTCTCATGCATCCAACCTGGGCTGGTGATCTGTTTCACCCTTCATAATATACATGTTTCGATGCTGTTCTCTCAAAACATCCCACCCTCGCCTTCTCCCACAGAGTCCAAAAGTCTGTTCTGTACATCTGTGTTTCTTTTTCTGTTTTGCATATAGGGTTATCGTTACCATCTTTCTAAATTCCATATATATGTGTTAGTATGCTGTAATGTTCTTTATCTTTCTGGCTTACTTCACTCTGTATAATAGGCTCCAGTTTCATCCATCTCATTAGAACTGATTCAAATGAATTCTTTTTAATGGCTGAGTAATATTCCATGGTGTATATGTACCACAGCTTCCTTATCCATTCGTCTGCTGATGGGCATCTAGGTTGCTCTGATCATCTTTCCACGTCAGCAGTGATGTACATCAATATGCTTGATGGGTGCTTGATTGTCCATTGTAGTCAGTTGCACTAACTGGCTTAATCAATTCCTTATTGATGACTTTTAGCTGTTTCCAATTTTTTGCTAACATACCGATGTGGTGGGCATCTTTGTACATAGATATATTTCTTATATGTGATTATCTCATTAAAGCAAATGTTGAAAAGGGAGTATGTTGGATTAATGAATTCGTACATTTTACATTTTCGTGCATATTGCCAACAGTTTGGAATTTACTTTAGAGGATCATGTGATGAAGAATCAGAAAATTGTTTCTAAACCAATGTGTCTTATTCACTGCAAAAGCAGACTGGGATTTTAAAGCAACACAAACACCAATTTTACTCTGAACTGTTTGTAAGGCTGGTTTCTCTCATTCCTTTGTTTTATCTATATGCATGTCAGTTTCTCTTACTGGACCATAAACTCCTTTTAGTGATAGAAATGTTTGCCTTGGGCCAAATGAAGCTTCTGTTTCAGCTGAGCTATTTACTAGCTGCAGAACCAAAGGCAGTGGGCTATTACAGTGGTGGTAATTTAGCTTTAAAATACTCTAGCATGGACCATAATATGTGAGAGTGAGTGAGTCCAAATTAGTTTTAATTCATGCCTAGTTAATATTTGAAATAACTTAACACTTCTGAGTCCATATGCACGCAGTGTTGAAACCAAACACAGCAAACACTGCAGGGGTGTGTCCCAAGGAGAGGACGTTTTCCCCAGAGCACATTGGAGTCTGTGTTACAGTTCCTTCGGAGTGGTGTCAGCAAACCATACTGAGTGTGAAAAAGATGTTTGGGATGGTATTTACAGGGGCCGTGGATGCACTTCTTGTTTTAGAAGCATGAGTCTGATCTTATCAGCACACGGAGACTGTGCTGCTTCAGGCCTGCCCCCAGCGCAAGTCTGTAAGGAACCTACCCGGCTCCGAATGTTCTCTCCTTAGCTGTGATGCGCTTTCAACACTTTAACCCCTCAAGCCTCAGGCACTCACTGTTCACAGAAATATCTTATGCTTTCCATGAAGTACATTAAGGTTTGCACTTTGATTATAATTGCTGCTGTTCTTGACCGCTTAGGTTATTTTTGATCCTCTTAACATCCTGCAAGGTGGGTATTATGTAACATGGAGAGGGAATATGGTCTAGTGGTTAAGGGGAGCGGGTACTGGCAGAATGAGGACACTCTGCTACTTGCCAGCTCTGTATCTTTTGGTGATTATAAACTCCTTTAGACCTGCAAAGTGGGTATAATAAAAATACTTACCTTGTAGCATGTTAGTGAAATACAAATGAGATAACATACATAACTGGCAGGTGTGTAATTCAGTTGGATTTATCTTTCCCTTTCCCTTGCCTTTTGCTTCTCTTCTTCCCTCAGCTATGTATAAATGCTGGCTTGAAACTCAGTATTCAAAACACTAAGATCATGACATCCAGTCCCATAACATCATGGCAAATAGATAGGGGAAAAGTGGAAACAGTGATAGATTTTCTTTTCTTGAGCTCCAGAATCACTGTGGATCATGACCACAGCCATGAAATTAAAAGACACTTGCTTCTTGGAAGGAAAGCTATGATAACCTAGACAGCATATTAAAAAGCAGAGATATCACTTTGCCAACAAAAGTTCGTATAGTCAAAGCTGTGGTTTTTCCAGTAGTCGTGTACGGATGTGGGAGTTGGACCATAAAGAAGGCTGAGCACCAAAGAATTGATGCTTTCAAACTGTGGTGCTGGAGAAGATGCTTGGGAGTCCCTTGGACGGTAAGGAGATCAAACCAATCAGCCCTAAAGGAAATTAATCCTGAATATTCATTGGAAGGACTGATGCTGAAGCTCTAATACTTTGACCACCTGATGCAAAGAGTTGACTCACTGGAAAATACCTTGAAGCTGGGAAAAATGGAAGGCAAAAAGGGAATGGAATGGCAGAGGATGAGATGGTTTAGATAGTATCACTGACTCAATGGACATGAACTTGAGCAAACTCTGGGAGGTAGTGGAGGACAGAGGGGCCTGGCATGCTGTAGTCCATGGGATTTCAAACAGTCGGACATGACTTATCAACTGAACAACAACATGTAATTCGGTAAATGTTAGTTATCATCCTCATCATCATCCAAGATTATAGAGTTTGGAAGTGGGATGGCTGGGATTCAAAGCCAGACTTAACCTTCCAAGCTTCTGCATGATCATGTTTTATAACAAAGATAACAGGGGACCAGAGATAACATTCTATATTGAGCTCTAAAAATACTTGCTAGGTATTATTCTAAGTACTATACATATTAACATCTTTTTATAGTCATGTCAACCCTGTGAAATTGGTACAGTTAGTACCATTATCCACATATGAGGATGGAGAAACTGAAAAGTTAAGTGACTTGTGCAGGATTCCTGCTGACGGTGGTGAGCCTGCTATTGGACCCAAGAGTGCAGACTGTTAACTATTCAGTGCTGTCAATCACTGTGTGCATATGACCTGACACTATTTTTCAGAAGTCTTTCCTAAGTATTTTTGGCTTCAATCAGCATATTGAGGGTTCCGGTGTGAGAGCCTGAGCCAAGTAAGTATGCCAGCAAAGCTGCCTGGGAGGGTATACTGGGGTTCTCTCAATAAACAGAAAGAATTTATCCTCCTGTTGAAAGAGGGAATGCTGGGAAATTCCAGCAATGGACTCCAAACATGGAGCCCAAGTTTAGTCCAGAGGTGATGACTATCAGGGAAGGAAAATTT
This sequence comes from Odocoileus virginianus, assembly GCF_023699985.2. Classification (NCBI taxonomy): domain Eukaryota; kingdom Metazoa; phylum Chordata; class Mammalia; order Artiodactyla; family Cervidae; genus Odocoileus; species Odocoileus virginianus. The sequence goes on along the minus strand of NC_069686.1, from coordinate 37,330,342 downwards.
TGAGTAAAGTTACTGAGTCAAGTAATCAGATTGCTCCCTGACTCAGTTTCATGGATGATGCCTGACTGGAGGCCATAACAAACAATGATGTTAATAGTGTTTATCATAGCTCCATATGAATTATCTGTCATGACAATCATTTGAGGTAAATATTATGTTTATATCTATTTTTCAGATGGGAAATTGAAGTACAGAGATGTTTTAAAAGTACAAAGGCATTTAAAAAATGTGATGATGACCATGCCAGTGCTGGTAATGATGGGGTGAAGGTATAAATCTCAACTTGTAGACTCCAGGGTCTGCCCACTTGTTTGGAAGTGATCCTGGCACAGTGAAGCCATACAAACTGGCAGAGGCTTCGGATCAGCCACACCACAAAGGATGCTGCTTTTCCTAGCAGGGGCCCTAGGGAATTTTCTGAAAGAACCAGGACTTGATAGTGATGTAGGGAAGCTGTGTATACTCTGAGGTCTTATCAGTAAGAGAAGTAACTAAATAGGACTGAATAAAGTGATCACATTGGTCCTTTTCTATCCCAAGATGGTGTGGCTTGAGGAAACACTCACTGGAGAAGAATGAGTGAATCAGAGACTCTGAAAGGAAGGTCACTTTTGTCCTGTTGAGAAGGCCAGGCCATCACAAAGTGAAGCACTTTAAAGAAGGCATATTTTGTAATTTGTTCTAGTTTGAATGAGAACAGTTTTCTGAGTAAAAAATTCATAATGGAGAGTCTGCTATCTTTTGTAAGTGGGAAATGGTAATAATTGGGTCATGTGGCTGGATGGTTATGTTTCTTTTCTCTAGGCCTTCATTCTGACTTAAGCGAGGATGGTTTTTAATTATTAAGATAATGCCAGACCAAGTCAGCTAGCCCTAGTGTGGTCATTAGTAATTCTGTTAGAAAAGCTTGCATCATTTGCTCCTTGTGCTTTCACGTCAAAAAAAAAAAAAAACCTTTACCCACCAGGTGTTTTAAATAATATAGTTTAGCTCCAAGACTTATATACAGTGTTTTCTTTATGCTAAATTAGTTTGCTTAAGAAAGGCCTCTGAGATAGGTAAAGTGAAAAGCATTGCTCCCAAGAACCCAACCAACACAACCATTTAAAACCTATTAAAATTGTATTTGCATAAGAGAATGAATAGTATCTCATTATTCTAGTGAAAGTAGAGTTTGTGTTTTATTTCACTTAGGTTCGCCTTTCTATGAGTCATAAATAAGAAATGCCAAGTAATAAATACACTGTACAAAATGCATTTTAATAATCCTAAAGGGTTTCATTACTGTGACTATAAAATCTGGAAATGTAAATTATGGCTGATACTAGAGTCCTCATTTATCGACCTCAGAGGTTCTGGTTTTGCTGCTAAAATGCTATAGGATTATGCTGTTTACAGAATAAATTAACTTGGTATGGCTAAATTGAAGTTCCTTGTGTTTGAATATCTAAAAGATAATATCAGAATCTTCAAGGAATATATCATGATATCTAATGTTGTATGGTCTTGATTTTTTTTAAAAATGAAAACAATCCATACTTCAAGGTAATAAGTTGGAAATTTACTCAAGAGAAACCAAGCAGCTGTTTTCAATAACTCAGGTAAATTCCAGTCATGGGAAAATCTCTGTTACTGCCCAAGCTGTTGGAAGTCTTGTGTGTTCAAAGGCTTTGGGACTAGCAAAAAAACTCCTTATACAATGTTTTTCCAACGCATTGTTCTTGTTTTGTTTTCTGTTCTCTGTGTTTACCTTCCATTGCAATGAGTCTGGAATTTTGAACATTTAGTACTCCAGAAATAAATTATATAGCCCTGTATATTTGTATTAATGCCTTGCTGTTGATCTGTAATCCCTTTCTAAAACTCCATTCAACCACATCCTCCTCTAAGTCCTGGACCAAAGGCTACCATTTCCATGAAGTGCTTTAGCTCAGTGGTTGACTCTCTATGAAAGTCCTTTCTGAGTGGTTTACTTTTATTCATATATAATAGGCATCACACCAATCTTTATTTATGATTTAAGAAATTTTATTTTTGATGTATGATTTGTTTTCAATCACACAGTTCTGATCTTTCAAACTAGACTATAATCTCTCTGAGGACAAGGATCTTGTCTTAAATTTATATGTATGATCCAGATTGCTTAGCAAGTGCTTTACATGCATTTGGGGTTCAATAAATATTTGAGTAATTGAACACTGAATATATAATTGAGTGGATTTCTAACAAACTGGTCTAGTCCAGCAGATCATTTGTTCACACTTGAGCATCTTCTGGTTTTGCTGCTGTAAATGTCCAAGGTTTCTGCCAGCTATTAATGGAATAACTAAACATGAGGAATGGATATTGTTCTTTTGAAAGGACATCACATAGTTCTCTTGGAATTTGCTTTGTAACGTCTGTGATTTATGTTTTCAGTGTATGTTTCACTCCTATCATAAGAAGGTTATGAATGTATGTGTGTATATTTTTTTCAGGGCAAATTAGTAAATTTTATTATTCCTTATCCTCGTCCCACAGTATTTTGCTTTAACCCAAGAGGACTAGACCTTCATTTTTCCCTCTCAGGGGGAGAAAAGTGGGTATTACTATAAATACGTAGCTACATCCTTGGATCATGGTGGTCAGTGCTTTTTCTTATAATACTGTCCTTCCCTCCTAGAATGCTGTTCATGATCTGCATTGATCCAAGTCCACCATTTTGTCTATGAAGTAGCTCAAAAGTTACCTCTGCCTCGATGCCTTACCTGATCAATTCCTCTCCAGACTGTTTACCTGTTTACACAGAGTTCCTTCACTGTGTATAAACATCATATATAGTATATTATTTCAGCATTCATAAACTTACTTATTCTTACAGCAGATATTTACTACATCCAAGCATGGTACTAGGCAATGTGAAGTTGAAAAGATGCTTCAGATACATCATGTCTTCAAGAAATGTGTATTATTTAGAAGGAAAGATTACACATAGTAGTATTAGTGAATACCACAGCTAGTAGTAATCAGTTCAGTTCAGTCACTCAGTCGTGTCCGACTCTGCGAACCCATGAATCACAGCAGGCCAGGCCTCCCTGTCCATCACCAACTCACGGAGTTTACTCAAACTCATGTCCATGGAGTCGGTGATGCCGTCCAGCCATCTCATCCTCTGTCATCCCCTTCTCCTCCTGCCCCCAATCCCTCCCAGCATCAGGGTCTTTTCCAGTGAGTCAACTCTTTGCATGAGGTGACCAAAGTATTGTAGTTTCAGTTTCAGCATCAGTCCTTCCAGTGAACACCCAGGACTGATCTCCTTTAGGATGGACTGGTTGGATCTCCTTGCAGTCTGAGGGACTCTCAAGAGTCTTCTTCAACAACACAGTTCAAAAGCATCAGTTTTTCAGTGCTCAGCTTTCTTCACAGTCCAACTCTCACATCCATACATGACCACTGGAAAAACCATAGCCTTGACTAGACGGACCTTTGTTGGCAAAGTAATGTCTCTGCTTTTTAATATGCTATTTAGGTTGGTCATAACTTTCCTTCCAAGGAGTAAGCATCTTTTAATTTCATGGTAGTAGTAATAACTACCACAAAAAGGTCCAGATGGAACAATAAAGAAGCTCAGAGGAAAGAGAACCTATTTTAAGGTGAGACTTCTTGGATTAGGTTGTCATTTGAGTGGGACCTCAATGGGCAGGTAGAATTTGAACACCTGTTTAGCTTATTGCTTTGTACTGTTTCCATTATAGACTAAATAGCATATCTACATGAATAACATCAGCTTCTTCCTCACTCAAGACTTAAGTGAGGAAGGAATTAGCAAGGCTTTGCAATGCTTTCAGATGAAGTATACTGCACAGTGTATGTCTGAGAAATGAAGATTATACCAGTAGTCACATAGGGAAGAAGAAGGCGAGTTTTACATCACTTGTTTAGAGATCATCTTTCAACCCCTCCACCTCCCCCCCTCCATTTATCTGTTTCCCTCCTCAGCCTGGAGGTGGAAGGTACCTTCTCCAGAAGTGCTCCCCTCAGTTATGAGAGCTTTATGGGGTTCTAACCTTTTACCTCTGCATCCGCTGGGAGCTTTTCCCTGCTGCTTCCCCATCTCCCCTTCTTATGAAGCACCATTGATCTCCTTTGAATGTTCCCACCCACTACTTAATGCTAAACAAAAGCCATTATTATGAGTCAGGATTTTACTGCACTCAGTGGTTATCAGCTTCTACCCTTCTTCAAATTCAGTGAGAGATTATAAATAACAAAATTTTGGTTATACTATAATTGTTTTATGTGTGGATGTTTCATCTTTCAGTTGCACTGTAACTCCCTCAGTGGGTGGGCCACATCTTCTGATCTCTCTGACTGCCTCTCTTCCTTCTTTCCTGGCACCTGGTTTGGTGCTGTCTGCACAGGAGGCTATATGGACACGGAGGCAAAGCTTCTTCCCTCACCCGGCAGGGCCCTGGGCTCAGGTACCACTCTGCCAGGTGAAGCAGAAGCTGCGACTAACTGATGTTTCTGCCACTGACATAATAGCTGAGACCTCAGTCCTAAGGCACAGAGTTTGCTTCCATTGACACAAGAGACTTCAAAGCAGAAGATTGTTCTAGTGTCTTGGAGTGTGGCACAAGGCTTGAGTATGATGCAATCCTCTACATCCCCTGGGAATTATCATGAAGGAGCTGAAGACTAAGGAAGGTGAGATCAGAGAACATTCCTCTCTGTCCCTAAGATGCCGATGCCGTTCAGTGTTAGCCACAACTGATATTTATTATGGCAGTTTGACCCTTCCAGATCCAAAAAGAAAGCATTGTGACAAATCCAATTCATTAATTCCCATGGTAGATGCTGACATGTGACATGCAAATAGCTCCACCATCGCTGTCAGAATTCATTTCCATATGTTACATTTTATGGACATAATAAATGTGCATATGATTTGTTTCCCTCTTTATGGTCTAATTGCTATAAATAGCCTAGAGCTCTTTTAACTGTATTGAACCATCATGTATTACAAGATTGTTTATTCCTGTCTTCTGAAGAAACACATGGAATTAAAAAAAATTCTGGAAATGAGAGTCCAGCCTTTGATGAAATGAATACTGTAAATGTATCTGAGGCATAACATTAGCAGCATATAAAAAACATAGATTTTGGTCTCTAGCCACGCAGGGAAAAGAAAATGCCAGTTGATGGTCATTGGATTATAAAGCATTTGGATGTTAAAGGCAAAATTAAAACCATTGAAACTAGGCCTACCACCCAGAATTAGAGGAAACTACAGGAAATACTCTTTAAAAATTGTTTGTTTTTTCATTTTTTAAAGAATACAGTTATGGGAGGGCCACAGGCAGCTCTAGGTCTTTAGCTCCCAGCAACAAACAAGTAAACAAACCAAAGAAAATTCAGCAAGGGGACAGTGGTTTGAGGGAGTCTGGCATTTAAAAATAACAAGTAAGCAGAAACATGCCCTAGTTATGAATAGTTCAAAGTCTGACCGAGCTGGGCGTCAGGCACGTCTTAGATGCATGGCAGTGCAACAGAGCCAAAGGTTCTTGGTGGTCATTGGTTCATGGTGGTCTTGGTTCGTGGCGTACAGGGCCACCGAACACTAGACATGGTATGGTCCACAAAGCTAATTCTTGGCAAAGTGACAGCTAATGTTTTCCTTCCACCTATTAACCAGGTGGTCTGTTGGCTTTTGTTCTCTAACATCTGTTTTAGCATTTCTGGTATCTGGAAGCCGTTTTTAGAACAGTCATTTTTGGAATAAAATTTGTGACTTTTGGGAAGTTTTGCTTCATTGTTAGTAAATTTTACCTGCCTATAAAAACTCAAATATTGTCTTTTTGCCTGTAAAAGCATAGTAGTATGTTTTCTCCCTCTTTTACACAATTACCATTGAGATATTTGCGTTGAAAGTAATGGCGGGATTGAGGTATCACTAGGTAGACATTGGCTTGGATATTGAGGAATACCCAGATCCAGTCAGCTCTCCCCCTGGGTTTGGAATCTGTGGAGATAAACATATAGGAAAACAGAACAGAACTACTTTATTATTAGCTTGCCTTTTTTGCCAAAACACCATTGAAACCCCTGATAATTTGGTCCAAAGGCATAAGGGGAACCTTGTTGTTTCCCAAGTCCTGAACCCAAGTCTTGCAACTGGTGAACAAGAGATAGAGGAGATGAGGGCCCCAGAGGGTGAGCAAAGAAGGAGAATTGCAGTGGGGGGCTGCTGGGGAGCAGGGCGGCGTTGGTTGTTTTTACCACTTGTACTGCTGGGAGACCACCCAGACTGCTCTAGAAATAGTGTTTTGCTAGGATTCCCTCTGCCTGGAATGCCACTTCTCACCTTTTGTTACCTGCCCAGTATGGGCATGTGCTTTAAGATCATGGTTAGGCATCATCATCTCTCCTTGGACTGAAGTAATTGCCTCTTTCTCCATCTCCAATATTAGCCTTTGTTTTTTTTTTTTGCTAAAAGTTCAAAAATTTGTACATTATATAAAATTTATCTACCATTATGTTTGTAGATACACTTTAAGTTTCTTGAAAGTAGGGACCATATTTTATGCATCTATGTCTGTCTAGCATGGTATTTGGCACCCAGGAAGACTTTAATACATATTTAAATGATCTAGTTGGTACATGAGGTAAGCAATGAAAATACTCAAATCAGCAATCTCTCATACCTTTTGCACATACCTTTGTCCAGTTGGTTCCCTAAGTTTATGGTCCCTAAATGCAGATTATTTATATTTACTTTCCTCTTGTTTTATCATTCAAGATCTTTAAAAAGAATTCTGTCATTATTCCTCTAGTTATGATATAAGGAAGTTGAAAAGGCATGCCTTCTTGCCTGGATATAAGCTGTTGCTATAGAAATATTGATTAGTACAGGGTCAAGAAAGGACAGAGGCTAGTTATTTCTGTGGGGGAAGCTCTCCTCATGTTAGTGTGAATCTATTTATGAGTGCCCTCTGCATTCACTTTCCTGTGAAAATATCTCTTTATTCACATGTACAACTTTATTTATAAGGATTCCATTCATTGGTTTATTAATTCATTCAATAACAATTTATTAAAAATCTGCTAAGTGTCAGGCACTATGCTAGGCCCTAGGGCTACAGCAAGGAGAAAAAACACTACTGCATTCATGGGGTTTTATTCTAGGAGCAGGGAGATAAGAAGTTAATGCGTTTATTAAATAAGAAAAATCAAGCAAGGTAATTGGAATAATAAAGGAGGGATGGTGTGAAAGTGCTCTTTTATATAGGGCTGTCAGGGAAAACTTCTAAGTAAAGATATGAATGAAATGAGGAACTGGCTGGTTCTGAATCTCTCTAGGAAGCATTTTCTGCATAAGGACCCTGGGAAGATAGTGTGTTGGTGTATTTAAGGACTCACAAAGAGACTGTGAGAGTTTGTAAAAATCCAGACAGGCCGTATCTGGGATCTTCCTCATTTATCACTTAGCAGCTTTATCAAAGAAGAAATGAAGTGAGTAGTTGGTGTGTGCTTGCGGAGCCTCTGCTGGCTCTCTTGGTTTTCTCTGGGGGTTCTTCCATTCAACACCTGGTCCCCAGGCTGAAAAATTCATCCTCGGTCCATTCCTTTTCATGATTTCTTCCATCCAATCAGTTGCAAAACTGGCTATTGAAGTTTTCCATCTGTCCCCTGTTATGACTGCCGTAGCGTCAGCCTTTATCATTTCTCACGTGGCGCACCGCAGTGACTCCTAACTGGTCCTCTAGATCATGATAGACTGACTTATCTGAAATGAAGTCTGACTCCTTCACTCTTCTGCTGGAAACCCCTCAGCTGTTCCCCTCTGGACAGGACACTGTCAAGTAGCTTTCATATGTCCTTCCAGGATGCTATCCAGCCTCATGGATGAGCTTACCTGTCTTGGGCTTGTCACATTCAGAACACCGAACAGCTTGTAACTCCCAGTACCTGCGTACCTGCTTTTTTTGTCCCCCGCCTCCATAACTTTGCTTAATGTTGTCCTTTGACTGGAATGTCATCCACCAGTTCTGTGGCCATGAGAATTAAATGAGATAATACATAGAGCACGTTGGAGAGAGCTGACACATTATCCATGCTCAGTGGTTAAAGGGCAGATCCTGAAGCCAAATTATAATACCTACATTTAGAGTATTACAGAAGTCACTTAACACCTTTGTCGTAGTGTCTTCTTCTGTCACAAGGAGATAATAATAGTGTCTGTCTTGTAGACTGTTACAAACATTAAATGATATGTAAAATGTTTAGAGTAATGCTCAAGAACGTTAGTTCTCAAATAGTACATATTAGTTACTATTATGATTCATTTTGGAGATTTGCCTCTGGTATTGTCATCTCTACCTATCTCTTTTTAAGCTGAATTATTACTGCCTCTTCTTCATTGCTTACATAGCACCCACTTCATTCATTCATTTATTCCTTCACTCATCCTATAAAACTTTCTAGAGCTCCTACCAGATATCAGGGCTTCCTGGGAGAAGTGAAGATACAAATAAGACTCCCTTCAAAAAAATCCCAGTTTAGCGGAGAAGACAAACCTACTGATGTGATACAAGCAGTGTGACAACTGTGGTGATGGAAAGCATGTCCATAAATGTACACAGTAACAAGACCTGATAATTACAAATGGGAACCAAAGTCCCACATTGCTTTATTTTGCCTGTCTTCTAGTCTGACAGTGGGAATTAGGAAAAGTTCCTTCATTTTCTGTTTGGCTGTACTTTTCCATGCAGTTCTTTTGGATTCAACTTTCCTTTTAGTTTTACCAGTAGTCTTCACCTTCCCTTTTCTCATCAGGTTTATGCTGTGTACTGACGGATAACAAACTCAACCTCTGTATGGGGGCCAGGAAAGTACTGGAAGTGAGGGAAGCAGGTTTGGTGGGGACGGTGGGGTGTGATGATGCCCAGTGGGCAACAGTGAACCCCGTTCAGCTAGCTGTTGCCATAAGGAAAGGCAGGCACCCCAGTGTTCATCACAGCACCGTTTATAATAGCCAGGACATGGAAGCAACCCAGATGCCCATCAGCAGACGAATGGATGAGGAAGCTGTGGTACATATACACCATGGAATATTACTCAGCCATTAAAAAGAATTCATTTGAATCAGTTCTAATGAGATGGGTGAAACTGGAGCCCATTATACAGAGCGAAGTAAGCCAGAAAGATAAAGACCATTACAGTATACTAACACATATATATGGACTTTAGAAAGATGGCAATGATAACCCTATATGCAAAACAGAAAAAGAGACTCAGATGTATAGAACAGACTTGTGGACTCTGGGAGAAGGCGAGGGTGGGATGTTTCAAGAGAACAGCATCGAAACATGTATATTATCTAGGGTGAAACAGATCACCAGCCCAGGTTGGGTGCATGAGACAAGTGCTCGGGCCTGGTGCACTGGGAAGACCCAGAGGGATGGGGTGGAGAGGGAGGTGGGAGGGGGGACTGGGATGGGGAATACATGTAAATCCATGGCTAATTCATTTCAATGTATGACAAAAACTACTGTAATAATGTAAAGTAATTAGCCTCCAACTAATAAAAATTAATGGAAAAAAAAAATAAATATACCAGTGTGTACATGTGGATCCCTAACTCTCTTCCTCCCCTTTCTTCTCCCTTGGAAACAGTTAAGTTCTACCTTTGTTTTAAAAAAGCTAATATATGCAGGTCAGGGAGCGACAGTTAGAACTGGACATGGGACAACAGACTGATTCCAAATAGGAAAAGGAGTACGTCAAGGCTGTATATTGTCACCCTGCTTATTTAACTTATACGCAGAGTACATCATGAGAAATGCTGGGCTGGGAGAAGCACAAGCTGGAATCAAGATTGCCGGGAGAAATATCAATAACCTCAGATATGTAGATGATATTACCCTTATGGCAGAAAGTGAAGAGGAACTAAAGAGCCTCTTGATGAAAATGAAAGAGGAGAGTGAAAACGTTGGCTTAAAGCTCAACATTCAGAAAACTTAAGATCATGGCATCCGGTCCTATCGCTTCATGGGAAATAGAAGGGGAAACAGTGGAAACAGTGTCAGACTTCAATTTTGGGGGCTCCAAAATCACTGCAGATGGTGATTGCAGCCATGAAATTAAAAGACGCTTACTCCTTGGAAGGAACGTTATGACCAACCTAGATAGCATTTTAAAAAGCAGAGACATTACTTTGCTAACAAAGGTCTGTCTGGTCAAGGCTATGGTTTTTCCAGTGGTCATGTCTGAATGTGAGAGTTGGACTGTGAAGAAAGCTGAGAAATTGATGCTTTTGAACTATGGTGTTGGAGAAGACTCTTGAGAGTCCCTCGGACTTCAAGGAGATCCAATCAGTCCATCCTAAAGAAGATCAGTCCTGGGTGTTCATTGGAAGGATTGATACTGAAGCTGAAACTCCAGTACTTTGGCCACCTGATGCGAAGAGTTGACTCATTGGAAAAGACCCTGATGCTGGGAGGGATTGGGGGCAGGAGGAGAAGGGGATGACAGAGATGGCTGGACGGCATCACCGACTCCATGGACATGAGTAAACTCCGTGAGTTGGTGATGGACAGGGAGGCCTGGCGTCCTGCGATTCATGGGATCGCAAAGAGTCGCACATGACTGAGTGACTGAACTGAACTGAACTGAATGTTTAATACAAGGCAGTGCTGTATTTCCTCCTGGCATCAACCTGTGCATTCCCTTTTTTCATGCCTCATACTATATACGTAGATTTATGGGCATTGGATGTTGTGTGTATTACTCTGGATCCTCTTCCTAATTGTTTCCTCCGGAGAATCACTAGCTTCCTTGTCCATGATTAATTTTTCTTTTAGTGTCCTTTCTTTTCTTCCATGGTGCTTGGTTTTAATTAATCTGAGCTTTTCTTCCTCTTGTACTTTTCAGATTTCACTGTAAAGCTTTCTTGAACAGGTCCATTAAAATATTTTGCTTGTTTACATGCTTGATTTTTCTTTGTTTAAATGTCAACATCTTAAGGAGAGAAATACAGCTTAGATGAATGTTTCAAAGGACACATGTGAAGAGAAACCCCTAGGCTAATTTCATTGTGTCAGTACTGATTAGAGTGGGAATATTTGAGAATGTCTAAATGGCCATAAAAATGTTTTTATCAATGTGCAAATGGAAATGTGTCCATTTTAGAAGAGGAGGCTTGACTCATTACTTGCCACATTCCCAGATGTATTGGATGAAGTGCCTAAATAATATCTTTCCCAGAACTGTTATAACTGTATGTCTATTGATGCTTGAATAACACTCTTCAGTTTAATTATAGAATAATACCAATGCTATCAAAAAGTGCCTTGCTTATTTGGGCCATTAACTTGTTGACCACATGTAGAGTTAAACGAAAAAGAATTAGAAGTTGACTATTATCAGCTAATGCTTACGAAAGCACTGGTACTATATCTAATACATGGTAAGCACTCCATAACTGTTAGTTTCTTCAGCTCCAAAAAGAAATCTTTTTATTTCTTTGACAATGCAGTAATAATTAATATTCATAATGAAGACTGAGGAGCTGCCTGATTCTTCAGAATCCTTAAAAAGGTTTAATTATATTTTATTATGTGTATTTCATTGTAATTAAAAAAATCTTTTCAGCTATGCTGTGTGGCATATAGGATCTAGTTCCCTGACCAGGGATCAAACCTGTGCCTTCTATATTGGCAGCATAGAGTCTTAACCAGTGGACCTCCAGGGAAGTCCCAATATTATAATTTTTGAAGACTAGAAATACTTGTTCAGGGAATTTTCTAATGTGTATTACCTTCATTATTTGATCCATTAAAATGTGCCTTTCCCCATCCTGTATGGTCAAAGTCCTAAGTATCATCATCATCATCCTAGCTTTTATGATGTGGTGTTTACAGTTCTCAAGCACCTGTCATGTGTAAATGTCTCACTTAATATTCATACTTGCCTTTCAAGATAAATAAGAGGAGCGAATTCTCTGAGACTTCAATTTCTTTCTTGTTCAGTGGAAATATGCATACTTAAGTGCATGTTAATGTAACCTGCTTGTGGTACCTGCCAGCCCTTTTATAATCATTTCTTATATCACTGATTGTGTTTGTTCCTTGTAAGTACTGTAACAAATTACCATAGACCAGGTGACTTAAAATAACGTAACTTTATTCTCTGATGGTTCTGGAGGCCAGAATTCTGAAATCATGGTGTTAGTAGGTAGGTTCCTTCCAGAAGCTCCAAGGGAGACTCTATTCCTTGCCTCTTCCAGTGTCTAGTGGCTGTTGGTATCCCTTGATTTATGGCTGCGTCATTCCAGTCTCTCCCACTGTAGTCACATTGTTTTCTCCTGTTCTATGTGGCATCTTCTGTGTGTCTCTTATAAGGACAGTTACCATTGGATTTGGCCCAGCTACATACTCTAGGATGGTCTCCTCATGTGGAGATCCTTAACTTAGTTATATCTACAAAGACCTTTTTTTTTTTCCAAGCAAAATTACATTTAGAGCTTCCAGGGATTAGGAAATATGGACAGGCATTTTCATGGACCGGTTTTCAGCCCATCATACAGACCCTGGAGGATTTGCATTGAGATTAGGTACTGTAACAGATTTCTGCCTCATAGTCTGTGCTCAGCAAATTTTGGGCTCTCCTCTTTAACAGTCTCTCTCCATTTCACAACTCTGACCTTAATTTTTCTGACTTTATGCTTGTTTAATTTCATTTGTGTGTATAAATGGCTTTCCAAAGTTATAAGTCAATGGAATGAGACCCTATTTTAATTTTTTAGTTCAATGCTCTTTCTAATAACCATACTAGTAACACAATTTACCCTATACACAAAATGGGACTCAACAATAAGAAAACAAACAACCTATTCAAAGAATGGGCTAAAGACCTTAACAAATACCTCACCAAAAAAGATACACAGATGGCAAATGGGCATATGAAGAGATCTTCCACACCATATGCCTTTAAGTAAATGGCAGTTAAAACAAGAATGAGCTGTCATTATATACTAATCAGAATGGCCAAAATCTGAAATACTGACAGTATCAAATACTGATGAGGATGTGAAGCAACAGAAACTCTCACATATTGCTGGTGGGAATGCAAAATGATGCAACCACTTTGGAAAACAGTTTGATGGTTTCTTATAAAATTAAACACATTTTTGCCATACAATCCAACATTTAGGCTTCTTGGTATTTATCAAAAGGAATTAAAAACTTATGTCCACACAGAAACTGCACACAAATGTTTGTAGCAGCTTTGCTCATAATTGATCAACTTCTGAAATAACTCAGGTATCCTTCAGTTGGTAAATGTATAAATAAGCTGTGGTACACCCAGGCAATGGGACATTATTCAGCATTAAAAAGAATTGAACTATCAAGTCCTGAAAAGATGTGGAAGAATCTTAAATGCATGTGCTCAATCCCTCAGTCATGTCCAACTCTTTGAGACCCCATGTATATTATTACATAAAAGAGGCAAGTCTGAAAAAGGCTACATACTATATGATTCAAAGTATGTGACATTCTGGAAAATCAAAACAATGGAGAAAAAAAAACATCAGTGGTATCCAGGGGCAGGGGAGGAGGGAGATGAAGAAGTAGGGCACAGAGGATTTTTAGAGCTGTGAAAACACTCTGTATAAATTATAGTGGTGGATACGTGTCATTATACATTTGTATAGTGTATAGAATGTACAACACCAAGAGTAGGTCATGATATAAACTAGTGACTGTGGGTGATTATGTTATGTCAATGTAGGTTCAGGCTTGGTAAACAATGTACCATTCTGGTTAGTGAGGGTGGTAAATGGGGGAGGCTACACATGTGTGGATACAGGGGATATGTGTGAAATCTCTGTACCTTCCCCCCAGTTTTGTTGTAAACATAAAAATTCTCAAGAAAAAGAAAATGCAGAAAGGCACAATGGTTGTCTGAGGAAGCCTTACAAATAGCTGTGAAAAGTAGAGAAGCTAAAGGCAAAGGAGAAAAGGAAAGATGTATCCATTTGAATGCAGAGTTTCAAAGAATAGCAAGGAGAGATAAAAAAGCCTTCCTCAGTGATCAATGTAAAGAAATAGAGGAAAACAATAGAATGGAAAGACTAGAGATCTCTTCAAGAAAATTAGAGAAACCGAGGGAATATTTCATGCAAAGATGGGCTCAATAAACGACAGAAATGGTATGGACCTAACAGAAGCAGAAGATACTAAGGAGAGGTGGCAAGAATACACAGAAGAACTATACAAAAAGATCTTCATGACCCAGATAATCATGATGGTGTGATCACTCACCTAGAGCCAGACATCCTGGAATGTGAAGTCAAGTGGGCCTTAGGAAGCATCACTATAAACAAAGCTAGTGGAGTTGATGGAAACCCAGTTGAGCTATTTCAAATTCTAAAACATGATGCTGTTAAAGTGCTGCACTCAATATGCCAGCAAATCTGCAAAACTCAACAGTGGTCACAAGACTGGAAAAGATCAGTTTTCATTCTAATCCCAAAGAAAGACAATGCCAAATAATGCTCAAACTATTGCACAATTGCACTCATCTCACACGCTAGTAAAGTAATGCTCAAAATTCTCCAAGCCAGGCTTCAACAGTACGTGAACTATGAACTTCCAGATGTTCAAACTGGATTTAGAAAAGGCAGAGGAACCAGAGATCAAATTGCCAACATCTGTTGGCTCATCAAAAAAGCAAGAGAGTTCCAGAAAAACATCTGCTTCTGCTTTATTGAATACACCAAAGCCTTTGACTGTGTGGATCACAAGAAACTGTGGAAAATTCTTCAAGAGATGGGAATACCAGACCACCTAACCTACCTCCTGAGAAATCTATATGCAGGTCAAGAAGCAACAGTTAAATCTGGACATGGAACAACAGACGGATTCCAAATCAGGAAAAGAGTACGTCAAGGCTGTGCATTGTCACCCTACTTATTTAACTTATATTCAGAGTACATCATGAGAAATGCTGGGCTGGATGAAGCACAAGCTGGAATCAAGATTGCCACGAGAAATATCAATAACCTCAGATATGCAGATGACACCATCCTTATGGCAGAAAGTGAAGAACTAAAGAGCATCTTGATGAAAGTGAAAGAGGAGAGTGAAAAAGTTGGCTTAAAACTCAGCATTCAGAAAACTAAGAT
This sequence comes from Odocoileus virginianus, assembly GCF_023699985.2. Classification (NCBI taxonomy): domain Eukaryota; kingdom Metazoa; phylum Chordata; class Mammalia; order Artiodactyla; family Cervidae; genus Odocoileus; species Odocoileus virginianus. Next base: position 37,315,176 of record NC_069686.1, on the reverse strand, counting down.
CATGGCATCCGGTTCCATTACTTCATGGCAAATAGATGGGAAAACAATGGAAACAGTGAGAGACTTTATTGTTTTGGGCTCCAAAATCACTGCAGATGGTGACTGCAGTCACAAACTTAAAAGATGCTTGCTCCTTGGCAGAAAAGTTAATGACCAACCTAGATGGCATATTAAAAAGCAGAGACATTACTTTGCCAACAAAAGTCCATCTAGCCAAAGCTTTGGTATTTCCAGTAGTCATGTATGGATTTGAGAGTTGGACTAGAAGGAAGGCTGAGCGCCGAAGAATTGATGCTTTTGAACTGTGGTGTTGGGGAAGACCCTTGAGAGTTCCTAGGACTGCAAGGAGATCCAACCAGTCCATCCTAAAGGAAATCAGTCCTGAATATTCATTGGAAGGACTGATGCTGAAGCTAAAACTCCAATACTTTGGCCACCTGATGTGAAGAACTGACTCACTGGAAAAGATCTGATGCTGGGAAAGATTAAAAGCAGGAGGAGGAGGAGACGACAGGATGAGATGGTTGGATGGCATCATCAACTCAGTGGACGTGAGTTTGAGTAAGCTCCAGGAGTGGTTGATGGACAGGAAAACCTGGTGTACTGCAGTCCATGGGGTCGCAAAGAGTCAGACATGACTGAGCAACTTAAGTGAACTGAACTGAGCTAAAAATTCTCTAGATAAATGAAGTCTTCAAAAAAGAGATATGGTATATATACTGAAAGTATTTGCTCATAGAGATTATGTATAAGGCTATCCATGTTTGCCTATGGAACAAATGAACAACTGGATGTGAACAACTGGATAGGTGCAGGGATATTGGCTAAGAATAGCCAGAATGCTTGGGTTCAAGTCTTGGTTCTCTCACTCGCTAGAATATGACCTCGGACAATTTATTTTACTTTTCTATTTCCCAGTTTCTTCATCCATAAAAAGGGAATGATAATAACAATAGCAGAAGACTTCTGATCATTAAATGGATTATATGCACATGTTAGGATAGTGTCTGGTTTGGGGAAGCTTAATGGCTAACTTCTATTATGATTATTGTCATCATTACTATTATTATTATTCTTGTTATATAGCTATGTAATAGGAAATAAGCTGGTCTTTCAAAGTTTTCTATGACTTGGTGAGGACCTTGCAAGGTATAATTTTAAAGCAGGATGATTTAGTTGAGGAAAAATTGAGAAACTCAAGAAACAAAGCCAGTGAGGGCTAAAAAAGGAATCCTGGGAATAAAAATGTTACTTTTTGTTTCTTTAAAGAGCTTAGTAACTGAGCTTGTTTTTACTGCTAAATAATAAACTGTCAAATTTAGCAACTGGATGCTTGCCCTGATCAAGGATTTGGAAAAGTGGGGGACGGACAGCTAGTTGTTAAATAAGCTATTTTCAAATGGTTTGTTTTTCTCTTACATACAGGCATATGTGCTTATTACCTGTCAGAAGCTCTGAGGTGATCCCCTTTCTTTTGATTCAGTGTAGAAATCAAACCAAAAATGTTGGCATAACAGAGAGGGAAAGGATGTCTGCTTCCTAATAGTGCTAAAATGGAAGTAGTAATAAGGCCACAGAATTCAAAGAATCTGAAGCATTTAGCCAATTTAGGAGGACCTGGTGAGAGGCTAATTCAGGATTTCCTTGCAGGGGAACCTTGAGTACAGGAGTTATTCATTAGCAAGAATCATATTTATCTGAAACCTGTTCAAAGGGCAGCTTGGAAACATGGACAGCCGGGCTGTAAAGAAGCTTTCAGGACATGGAAGGGATGCTGATTGCTATGTGCGCTCTTAGAAAGGTTTGTGAATTCCAGACTCTTGGCTGGGCTAGACAGCTTGTCCCCAGGCTCACAAACAGCCAGGCTCATACTCTGTTCTTTTCTGAAAGCCAAAAAAAGCTCTGAAAATATAGGAAGGTTTTTCCTACCTGATTTGGGAGTAGAACCCGACCTTAACTGACAAGTTTATTGACCATCCTTACTTAGTGAGTGCATTAGTTTGCCAGGACTGCCATAACTACGGTAACAAGGTACCATAGGCTTTAACAACAGAAAACTTTTCCCTCACAATCCTGGAGGCTAGAAGTCTAAGATGAAGGTGTTGGAAGGGTTGGTTTCTTCTGAGATTTCTCTTTTTGGCTAGCTGTTGGTTGTGCTTTCTCTGTCTTGACATGGTCTTCCCTTTGTGCCTTTCTCTGTCCTAATTCCCTCTTCCTATAGGGACAGCAGTCATATTGGACTAGGACCCATGGTAATGACCACATTTTCACTTAATTACCTTTCTAAAGACTCTTACCTCCGAACACAGTCATTTTATGAGGTACTGGGGGTTAGGACTACAACATATGAATTTTGAGGGGACACATTGAGCCCATAAAAATAGAATATCAAAGTCTCTTGAAGAGATATTACTATATTTGATTATGGAGTGCTGACCCCACAGGTGGTGTGATGTTTTATGGTATATGTACTCTGTCACCTTCTAACATCACCTGAATTCAGAACTTCAAAACACAATTTGCCACAAGGGTTTCTGAAAAAGGGTTTTGAACCTTTGTAGCCAAGATTTCAACTGAGGCCATGTTTCCGCTGCTTGCCACAGTGCTTGGCTATAAAATGAGGGGATGAAGTCACAGGTCTCCAGGGTCCTCCCAGCCTCTATCATTTCACTGAATTTATGATGATGAGAAGGGATGGTTTTTAAGTAAATCTTCTAGACCAGTTCTTCTAATTGTGCTTGTCTCACTGGGTGATTCTCAAGGCAGGGCTGTATCTTATGGCCATAGAAAAAGGCTTGGGCTGGTTAGACAGGGACTATTCTGGAGTCCTGAGTGCCTGGGACATTTTCCAGACGTATAGGGTTGGTGTGAAGAGTCCTTTCTTGCTTTGTGAGGAGGGGAGTGACCGGAGGAGGGCTAGATGTGGTCTTACACATAGAACAAACATGGACAGCTGGACAGGGCTTCATTTTAGGGCTTGTACAAGGTAGACAAAAGAAATTCCACTGGACAAGAAATAGGTTCATTTGTAAAGATTATGGGGTGTGGAGTGCTGCTTTCCCCCTTTCATTCTTGCTGATTGAGAGCCCCATCAGTCCTCAGGAGATATGAGAGGCATAAATTCTCTGCTCTTTTCAGGTCAATAGAGAATTCAAAACATTACATAAAAAAGCTCTTAGCATTCATTTTAGCAAACTTTGAAGACCTGGTTAATGCCATGTGAGGTCTGAAGTTTTTATATTTTTGAGTGAAAAAGCTTTGCCTTTCAAAATAGTAATTGCGGATATGGGGTATTAGACTTTTAAAGTATGTTTTGATACCAAATATCTCGTTAAAAATAAAATCCAAGAAGGAATACCCAAGAGAATGGTGCTGACTTGTGTTTGATGTCTTGTTGCAAACTGAGATAAAAGGCATGTTTCCCCCAGTTTTTAAAGGATTTCTGTTTTGCAAGAGTTCTGGTAGCTTTGTTGTATTAGAAATTTTTAGGTACTCCCCAAACACATGGTCAGATAGATTACAGGAAGATCACATTGGAAGGATTTGGAGTCTTGGAATAAAATTTGGTGCTGTTCAGACTCATGTCTTGTCTTTTCTGGGTTTGAGTTTCCCTGGTCATTGGCAGCACCTTGTGATTGAAATTAAGATGACCAGATCTCCAGAATTAAGGCTGAAGGCTATGGAGGGTCAGAAGAAGTAAGCTTATCAGGTCTTAGGAGTGGGCATGTCCACTTGAGCTGGATGAAAATCAGGAATACAGCTTCAAAGTTTGTTGCAGATGATGACCAGAGCTTGATTGAGGTCAGTTTGCTTGGAACCAGCCCACAAGCAAGATAGAGGGTGTGTGTGAATAAGGACATGAGTGAGTGGACAGTCTCCTTAGTTGTCCCTGAAGAATGGTCAGTGCAGAGGAACCTGCCATGCGTATACCACGTCAGCTCCTAAGAATCTACCCTATTTGTAGTAAGAAAATTCTTATTGGATCACACCTCTCTATACTCTATTTCTCAGAGTCATCAATCCAGCAACAGGTCTGCTCACCATACCTTTGTGGTCAGGCCAGTTCTCCATGCTTCTTTTTTGTTATGGCAGCACCATGACAGTAAGGCTGAGATGAAGCAGACCTTTGGCAAGTATGAAGTCATGTTCAGAGGTGACCTCAGATATCCTCAGGCCTTCATGTCTGACCTCATGGATGCCTCCAGTAAAATACCTGCTGTGTTCCAAGTTCTGCTGTGTTCAGAACTGAGCTTTATTCATTCCTCAAAGGGTAACAAAATTCAGACGTTTATGGAAGGGCAGTGGCTCATGGAGCTTCTCTCCTGCTTTTCTGCTGTTCCTTTTCACACCACACTGTGTCTGAAGTTGGCTTGATTTACCCATGTACCAAAAAGGGCACTTATTGGACTGTGGGTGTTTACACCAGGCTGCTCTTAACTCAGGGGAGTTTCAGTTCTGTACTCAGTGACTCTAGAGGGAGCATTCGGCATCCCTGTTGGTGAAGCCAAAGTCTGTGATGCTGAATACCACAGTGCAATTAAGCTGTCAAGATACACCTATGAAAACTAACATTAGAGTGCCTTGTGGGGTCAATAAGAGATACATTGTGCATATGTGCTAAACTGCTTTAGTTGTGTCTGACTCTTTGCGACCCTGGACTGTGTGTAGCCCACCAGGCTCCTCTGTCCGTGGGATTCTCCAGGCAGGAATACTGGGGTGGATTGTCATGCCCTCCTCCAGGGGCTTTTTCTGATCCAGGGCTCAAAGCCACATCTCTCATGTCTCCTGCATTGGCAGGTGGGTTCTTTACCACTAGTGCCACCTGGGAAGCCAAGAGACACATGAGTGGCAGATGATAGATGATAGAGGTTTCAGAGGGAAAGAGAAGGTAGAGAGCTGGAGTTGACCAGGGAGGCACTAGGTAAGTGGCAAGTTCTGAGCTGAGAATTGAAAGTGAGCCTGAGTCAGGAAGGAGCTGCTTTTGATGGACAGAACAGCATGGGCCAAGGTGGGAAGTTGGACTTACTGGAGACCTGTGATTGATCAGTCAGATTGTGAAAGTCTGATATGTAGTCAGTCCCCCTTCAGACCCAGTGAGTTGCTATTGGTTTATCTTTTGAAGTATTTTCAAGTGATTTTCCTTCTCCAGAATTCTTATAATCAGAAACATATCATCAGCAGGTCTGGGCCTTAACTACCTCCTCTGGCCTCTGGATCAGTCCAAATTCATGCCTGCACAGCAGAGTGGAGCCCACTGACTCGTGTTGTTTCCACAATTTCTGCTATAGCCTCCAATCCCTGCCATGCCCTGAGGGCTGCCTTTGGAAGGCAACCATCTTTAGGGGCAGGGGGCCTGCCCCCCACCTCTGAGAGCCCTGAGGGAAAGAGTGCAGGAGAGGAAGATTTGTTGTTAATTTCATTCTTATAGCATTCTTTGCATGCAATAACTTTTTTGATGACAGATTATTTGCCTTAAAAAGCACATTTTTTAAAGTTATCTAAGTGAGTAATTGGATTTATTAGAAGGAATTTGTAGTTCAGAGTGATAAATACATTAACAGTTTATCTGATCCCCAATGTCTAATTGTGTAAGGATGATGATGTCTGCTTGTGAAGAACAACTTTGTAGTTTCCCTTGGGAAGAAGCGTATCCCCCAGATGGGCTAATTCAACCGAGTTATATTATCTTTTTAATGTTATAGCAAACACCTTTGGCTCCTGTGTCCTAAAAGACTTCTTTCAAGTGTACCTTACATCTAAATAGTCTCTTGAATTCATTGTTTATTCAGCTGAAAATCAAAATGTTATTGGCAACTGAATGAATTCCAGGCTAATGAAACAAGATATTTCTTTATTGGGGGAAACTTTATCTGATTGAAGTATGCACCAAGGTCCTCATACTTAGAGGAATATTATACAAAATGCTCTGGATCACATGTACGGAGAGAATAGGGGAGCTTTCCTGTAAGGTCAAAAATCCTGGTCACACTGTTTCTAGACACTCTAAAAGAGTTACTCACTACTGTTTTCTGCTGTTACCAGTGTCCTCTGTAGCTTTGTCTATGAAGTGACTACACAGTTAGAGTTTGTGCCTGAGCTGTGTTGGTGAAACAAAGATCCATGTTTAGTGTAGAAGCTTCTCCTGGGCCAATTCAGAAGCCAACTAGCTATTCCTTCTGAGTCCTGTTAGAGGATGGGTGCAGCAATGCTTCCCTGGATTAGTTTGGATGCCATGGACTGGTCTACCTCAGAAGGAATGAGGAATTTTCCTATGCCTATAAGGCACAGGAACCTTCTAAGAAGGTTGAAGTACAGACTTGACTCTATGTGCATTTACCTCCTCCAATATCATGTTTCAGAAACAGTGTCTGGGCACCAGCTTTTGTGCTTTGGATCTCAGTGGCCTCCCTATGCAGAGTGAACCTCAGGGCTAAGAATTCCAGCCTCACTCATGCTGTCAGTCTTGATCTTCATGACCCACAAACCTTTTGCCATTCCCACCAGCTACAAAGAACACTGGGAAACAGTAGCCTGCCTGCCTAATAGTCCTGCCTTGTCACTTTGGGTTTTGACCAGGTTACTGGTCAAAGTAAGTCACAAAACTGATACCAGAGTTGTAAATGAAATGCATTAGCTCTTCTGCAATGGAGCTTCCACACTTAGGGCCAGTACTTTTGCCTTCTCTCTTGAGTTCCCTCTCACATACTACTGAGTCCTGCTTCTAAACTGTCTCAACTTTCTGCACGTTCTCCGAACTGGACTTCATTCTCTGACTCTAGAGGTATCTCGAGTCTGCTTGACTACAGTGAGTGAGGGAAACTTCTCTTGAGTATTTCTCAGCATCTTCACCCATTTTTCACTCTTGCTTTCAAATCTCAGGAAAGAGGCATCCTTCTCCGTTGTCACTGTTCTCCTAGATCTCAGGGCCTCCTGCTTCCTCTGGGACCTTGCTTTGCTGGTTATTGCCTTTATGTTTCAATATGTTCTTCAGAGGCATCTCTGTACATCTCCCTCCATTTGACAAACATGTTCAAGTTGACATTAAGTAAAAAATAACAAACAAACCCACAAACTGAGAAAACAAGCAGTCAAAATAGCAAACGCCTCCTCCTCTGCAAGACCCTTTGACCCTGATACCACCTCTTTACTTTTTTTTGCTGACAAATAGTCTGTACCTACCACACACTTCTTGGAATCTGGCTTGCAGCCTCAGCTATGCTCAAACTATTCTCTTACTGGTCACCAACATCTCATAGTCTGTAACTCAGAAGACCAAATCTTAATTCTTAGCTTCTTGACTCTTTCTGACATCTTGGCCATCGACATTGAGATGGGCTGAATGTGTGCTTCCAAAATTCAAATATTGAAGCCCTAATCCCGGTGCAATGGTATTTGGACATGGAACCTTTGGGAAGTAATTAGGTGATGAGAATGGCGCCCTCATGAATGGGATCAGTGCCCTCATAACAAGAGACACGATAAAGATGATCTCTCCTTCCATCAGGTGAGAATACAACAAGAAGGCAGCCATCTGCAAACTAGGAAGAAAGGTCTCACCAAGAACCATGCATTCCAGCACCCTGATCTTAGACTTCCAGCCTCTAGAACTGTGAGAAAGAAATGTTTGTTGTTTAAGCCACCTATTCTATAGTATTTTATTACAGCAGCACAATTAAACTAAGACACACACCTGAAAACTTCAGTTGAACTTTGTGATGCCAAGTGTTTCTATGCATCTCTGATTCTTTATTACTACTTTTAAGACTTGCCCTTTGGTCTTCTTCTTGCTTTCTAAATAAAGATCTCTTTCTTCTTAGTTATCATTTCTCTCCCTAGCAATAGTCTTTCTCTAAGTGTTTGCCATCTGGTCACTTGAATTAAAATAACGCTTCTTGGAAAATACCTCCAAACCCTAAATCACAGCAATGACCTGTCTAGACCTGCATTTTCAGTTGTTTGCTGCATAATTTCACCTGAAAGATGATTCATTGATTCAAACTCAAACTAAAGGTGATCAAAGCTGAACTCACTTTTTTCTCTTTATTGTTATTTTAGTTCATTCTTTCATCACCAGTGATGAAGAATACAATACCTTCCTAAGTGGTTGCTCTGATTTTCGTTCTCATTTTCATAATTTATACATGTATGGATAAATTTCATAATAATAGGTTGTTTTTCAAGCTTTGGCCCTTTTTAAAAACTTTCAGTATCAGGTGTTGCCTACTGAATTAAACTTAGCCAGAGCCTTGCCTTTAAGGTTCTTTGCAATGTGGATACACCACACCTTTCAGATGTATTCTAAAACTCTCTACAAATTGCCCATGATACAGATGAAACTAGCAACTCATGGTTCCATGAATGTGCTTTGTACATTCTTATCTCCATTTCGACAAACTGACATGCAAAAACGGTAAATAATAGATTACTCTAAAAATGAACACTAGTGGGTTCACCCTAATGAGTTGAATTCATGAACCCAGAGGTGACATCTGTCCCTAAACTGTCTCTGACTATAGCTAAGAAAAAAGTTGAGTAGGGAGGTATATATTTGTTATTAAAAGTTATTTGTCTTTAATCATTACCATTTTTTAATATATGTCTTCTCTCCCTGAAGAAGACTGTACGTTCCTTGTGGACATTGCATGACTTGCTCTTGTTTATATCTTCCAAAATATGAAGAGCACATAATAAATATTCCACATGCATTTGTTGAAGGGGAATATATGGATGGGTAAAAAAATGGATAACTTGCAACCATCTTTTGAGATAAGATATCTGTTATTAATATTTATCATGCAAGTCTGGTTTCCCATTCCCAAAGGAAAGCTTTATGGTAAACATCTTAAATCCTAGACAAATGGAAATTAAGCTGCTCTCAAATTTATCTGGAGATTACAAGGCATTTTGTGATGTTTTCCCATTTTATCTTCCAGCTTAATTTTCATCTGGAAAGCAATGGCTCTAGCAAGTTGTAGATGCCAGCTGGGGAAACTTTGCCATTTATAGTGTGAGGCATTAAGCTTTTTCACAAACTTTCCAAGGTTTTTTGAGGCTGGTGATAGCTGCAAGGGTAATGCACATTCTCTATGCCAAAAGATGTGAATTAATGAAGTAAAGGAAACATTTATCTCTTATAAATAACCAGGGAAGTTTTGCCAAATCTCTTCAGGTTGTCTGTTTTCTCTTGACATTTTCTTGGAAAGAGTATATCCTGGTAATGAGAATTGCATGTGATTAGAGAAACCTTTATGAACTGGTGTGGACCTTACATGGCCATCATGAGGTATTTGAGGGATAGTAGAAGTTGAGATAGTCTTTGAGACACATCCAGAATATATAGGAAAATGTGATCAATGAAAAATGTGCAACCTCAAAACTAGGTCTTCATATCCAATGCAAAGTCATATGATATGTATGTGTAGTTATCTGTATGTGAAATGGTAACTAAAATGCTGAAAATAAGCATTCTAGAGAAAAGCCTATCCTTGTAAAAACTGTCAAAGGCTGATATCTTTAAAGTAAAATTCCTGGGTAGCTAAGGATATGATGTTACTCTGGGTCCTTGTTTTTATTCTGAGTGAAAAAGAAGAGAGTTTCAGTTATTTGTGCACTCTAGTCTAGGTGGTTTGTGTCCACATAACTAGATAATAGACTTTACTTGGGGCGCACATAAAGATTTCCTCCTGTTTACTCTGCCTTCAACTCAGCACATGCATGGCAAATTGGAAATGCTTTTTGCTCTTATTTCCTAGGCCCCGAAGTCCCTTATTCAATTCAGCAAATTGATCTCTGGCCTAAAGGGCAGGTGGAACTCTCTCAGCAGTTTTGTTTTGTGGTCTTTATGGTACCATGACTCCCAGGTAGCTAGAGCACACTCTCCCATCTTCTCTGGGATTTGATTTTACTTTTATCTGTTTTTCTTACCCTGTTGGAGAGATTCCCTCATCCCCACTTTTACTGTTACTGTTCTTTGCTCTGTTTCCTTTGTTTTCAGCTGTACAATTCTAGATGCCTGGAAGTTAATGTGGCTTGTTAAATATTCTCTGCACAGAGTCTGGAGAAAAGTACTATAAATGTCAGGCAAATAATGATAAGGAATCAAGTTCCGCTCTGTGCTTTTGCCCCTTTCTGGTAATAAGTTATGTGATAATGCACTAAATGATCAAGTGGCAGCCTGGTGGGGTGAATGCATTTCTCTGAGTGCTTCGTGAACACCCTGGAAGTGACTTAGGCATGGGGGAGAATAAAAACAGTAATTCATGTCAACTCTTATCCACTTGAGAATCATGTCCCAAGAAATTTCGGTAGAAAAATCTAATTTCTCATCCTCAATTGTGTTTCATTTGCATTCAGAGAGGGATACTTTTCTGGTTTGACTGCATAGGGAGGGAGTTTAGAGCTCAGAGTTTACATTTTTTTTCATTTCCCATTTATAGTGAGTGCTCACTAAGTTCATGACCTTGCCTGGAGGGAAAGTGGAATTAAGAGTAAAAGCAGTTTGGCTGGTGTCTCTCAGAGCTTCTTCTACAGCCCCAAATCACCAGAAGTGTTCTTTAACTGGAACCCACCTAAGGAGTCCTCTCAAATAGCTAATATACTAATCTTCTAACCTATATATATAAAATAGAAAAGCCCATTGTCACTAGAGAATGTCAACTATTGATATAAATGATAACATTGATAATCCCAAAGATACCATAAAATACACTTTCTTCCCATAAATTGTTTACAGTTTTGTGGAGAATATTTTGCTCCTTTAAAAACAGTGTCACAGTCTGTAACAAATTTCAGAGAATAAACACAGAAAGACTAGGGAAAGTAAGGTCCGCATGGGCTGCAACTATCAGAGGAAAATCTCGTGGACATCGTAGACTTGAGCTTGGCCTTGAGATAAAGAAGACCTGTGGCTATACTGTGCCAGTGGGGTTTAGTGGAAAGAGGAGGAGTTTGGGGAACAGCTGCTGGGCCTGGTTTGAATTCTGCTTGACTGCTTACCAGCTGTATGGCCTCTTGCTAGCTGCTAAACCTGTCTGCATCTCAGTTTTCTCCTGAGAAAGTTGTGCAGAGTTGCCTAACAGGTGCTGTGTTAAGTCGTATGTGAAATTGGATGGAAGACTATGGAAAAGAGCCCATTAGGCAACTGAAAGAGTGAAGTGAAGGTGTAGGGCCCAGAGAAATGAGGCTGCTGATTGGCTAGTGCAGAAGGTAACCTGGAGAGGAGTGCAAAGTAGGGTTAGATTACCGGAGAAAACAGAGGATGTGGGTCACATCCTCTGTGATGTGATGTAGGATGTAGGTTCTTGAGTTATTCCAGTTAACTAGCATTCAGTTAGCTGGGGCATGCGGCTCTCTTGTGTGAGGGAGTTTGTTGTATAAGCGGGCATGCTCTTCATTGTGCTTCAGGTCTCAGCTTGGATGTCCACCTTCTGAGTCCTGCCTGCGCTCCTGTTACGCTGCATTGTAATTGCTTTTCCCATGACCGCCTCCCACTCTAGGTGGCTGTGTTTCTTGAAGAGGACTCAGACTGCCTATCTTATTCACTGTTGTATCTGAGCACTTAGCATAGGACCCGGCTATTTATTAAGCACAAAGTAGGTGCTTAATGAATATGGATGGATGAGAGGAAGATAAAGAAAAGGGAGGGAGACAGAAAGAAGAGATAACTAATCAATAAGCTGGAAGTGAAGAGAGTCTGGTAGATGAGGATGATGACTAAGCTGGTTGGTAAACAGGGAATGAGAGTTGACCTCTCACAGAATCCTGACTTTGGGTTTTGTTTCGAATGGACCAGGAATTTAATTTTGAAATGTCTGAGAGTCATTTTACAACTACAGGCAAGTGCATTTTCCTTAAAAACCTTGCTCCTCTCTTTTCTACAGCTGTTTTGAATTGCTTCAGTGCAACTGCAAAAAGAAAGGATGCCAACCATTCCAATAGTCATTTCTTTAAAAAAGCAAGCAACCAGGGAGGACCTCTTTTAGATATATCTGTTTTATGACACCCATCAATTATATTGTTTTATTACTGATTCTGAAATGTATTTTTCATATTTTAATATCTGTGCAATCAAGATGCATTTTATACTCCATGGTGTATTATAGTTATAAATGGCTCTGGTTTTTATTTCTTGGTCATAAATTAAATAACTGTGCATCTTTTAATCAATGTCTTAGATAAGCTGAAGAAACTAAGATCTCAGCTAGCTGAGGAGTTTTCTGAAGGTTGACCTGTAATTTGGTAACAGAGTTAAGAGGAGAACCCTGATCTTCCTCCTCCCAGTGGCTGATGGCTCTATGCTCCTGATTATGCTCACTTCTCTCTCCTAATCTCATATGTCAAAATTGCATATACATCATGGTAAAATTGCTTTGTGGCAAGAAGCCAACTCTGTTCCAGAATTGTGAAATGATCACTTAGGATACCTGAAGAGTATAGAGTTATAATGATCAGTGCAAGATGCAGGCACATTCGCAGTTGATCCGAGTTCTGTGAAAGGTAAGCAGAAGATGTTTGCCACCAAATTGATTCAAAGAGACTCAGTCTCACCCCTGTGAATGGAGGGGATGCAGCAGAGACACCATGGCAACCACATTTCCATCATTGTTCTCCTGCCTCTTCTCAGCCCCGAGGGCCTGTATAATGAGACCTTGACTCGCTTGGACTGGATCCAATAGTAACGTATTTTATTGTTCAGTGACTGTTTGGATTTTTAAGCCGACGTGCCCTGGATGGCCTTGCCTGACAATCTGGAAGCCTGAGGGAAGTCAGTCTCTTTATATTATGCATGATTTGAGAGTCCCACAGTCAGTCATCCCTGCTCCAAATAATGAATGGGCAGATAGATGCAAGTCTCTGTCAGGAAGGGAGATTTGGAACCCAGAGGTTTTGTTCACGCTGTTCACCATGAATAGCTTGCTGCAGAATACTCACTGAGTTACATTTAGCAGTTTCCTGCCCCTGTATGTCATCTTGGTCTCACACAGAATAGTTTATTTCTCATTCTAGAATTTTCCACACTCAAAGAACATTGGCTCTTGTGTATTTATTGTTTTCTGTCTGGGCTACTTTGTGGAATTTATTATTTAAATATATTGGATGAGGTAAAAAAAAAAAAAAAAATCCTAGAATTTTCCTGGAATTGGTCATTAGTTTGCTAGGATATTTCCATTGGGCTCTTATACAACTCTTGGCTTGTGGGGACTTGAAAATATCACAGTAGTTATTTCTATATGTTATACCATGAGAGCAGTCTATAAATCTTTTTCTCTGTATTTTCACCACTGGAATTCTCTAATTCTCTGGAGAATTTAGTAATTCTCCCAGGATTAGACTTTATGGTTCTATAAGAGTTAAATTATCCATTAAGCAATCAACTGGATTCAAAAGAAAAAAAGGACAACTTGAATTAGGAGTAGCATTTGGAGTCATTTCAATAAATGAATAAAATATTGAGGCCTAAGTTAAAGATAAAACTTCTGACCATTCAGTATGGCTTGCGCATGGTTACTGAACAGTTCAGTTCAGTTCAGCTTCTCAGTCGTGTCCGACTCTTTGAACCCCATGGACTGCAGCATGCCAGACTTCCCTGTCCATCACCAACTCCCAGAGCTTACTCAAAGTCCTGTCCATCAAGTCGGTGATGCCATCCAAGCATCTCACCCTCTGTTGTCCCCTTCTCCTTCCACCTTCAATCTTTCCCGGTGTCAGGGACTTTTCCAATGAGTCAGTTCTTCACATCAGGTGGCCAAAGTATTGGAATTTCAGCTTCAACATCAGTCCTTCCAATGAATATTCAGAACTGATTTCCTTTAGGATTGACTGGTTGAATCTCCTTGTAGTCCAAGAGACTCTCAAGAGTCTTCTCCAACACCACAGTTCAAAAGCATCAAATCTTCTGTGCTCAGCTTTCTTTCTAGTCCAACTGTCAAATCCATACATCCATACATGACTCAAATCCATACTGGAAAAACCATAGCTTTGGCTAGATGAACCTTTGTTGACAAAGTAATGTCTCTGCTTTTTAATATGCTGTCTAGGTTGGTCATAGCTTTTCTTCCAAGGAGCAAGCATCATTATGGCTTGCACATGTTTACTGAATAGTTTCTTCTTCTCAATAATTATAATAGTGAATGTTTGAGCACTTCTATGTGTAAAGTATTGGGACTTAATTCTCTGAGTCAGAACTTAAAGAACCTGAGTAACTGAGTGTTTGGCTATAGAAATTATAGTAGATTCTCACTGATTTATTTTTTTCCTATCTAGCTTTGATCTCATCCCATCCCACCTCCAGAAATCTTATCAACTCCTCTTCTCATTAGAATCAAAATAATCAAGATTTGACATGCTTGTCTTTCTCTAGCCATGGTCCAGAGGTTGGTAGAAGACTCAGGTTAGGTCTATTAGAGTCCTTCCCTTAGGAAATTTGGAATTTAAAAATCCAGTCTCTTTGGTATGACTGCACTTGCAACATGTAAGCTAGGTGTCTTCTGGCCACCTTATTTTTCCCTTGTGGTTATCTGAAGGAGAGAGATTGAGCTGGAGATGAATAAAGGATGTATATAAAGCGGAGCAGAGAGGAGAGGTAGGAGGCCTTTCTGAAGGTGTCAGAGACCTTGTCCTGACTACTTTTTGTCCTGTAGTCTCATGGTGATTTCCATCATGTTTTTTCTTACTTAATTATGAGTGGGTTTCTTTTATCAGTAACCAGATAAACAGTAACCAGTACTGTTTAAACAGTAACCAGTAAACATCTATCATAAATATAGATGTTTAATATGAATTGGTATCATTTAAGACTGTCCGATGGAATAACCAGAGCCCAAACTCAGTTTTGAAGTTTTCTCCAATTAGTTTAGAAAAGCTTTGAGAAGTAAGTGGACTGCTTCATTAAACAAAGAAAAAGGACTTCTGATTTTACTTTCTGTATTTGTCCTACTTTTAATATATTGGACTCTCCACTTAAAAACTTTTATTGAGCACTCATGGCTTGAAAACCATAGGCAGGAACAGTAAAACTTAAGATCCTTTGTACTCATACATCCCCTGGCCTTGAGGATTGTGTTGTCTAGTTGAGAGAGAAAATGCATAGAGAAAAATTTCTTAAGTATACTATCAAATCATCAACTGTATAAATACAAATTAAACTGAGTAAACTAATTGCATAAATGCCAAGGGGTGTCAAAGTAATGAGCAGGTTCAAGGGAATGATCGCTAAGATCTGTTTCAGCTACAGAATGCCATGAGGTTATGTACGACTGATAATTAGATAAGGCAGCACTTAGCAGTAGCCCTCAGCCTTGGGGAGCTTGAGAAAATCGGGCCAAAGACAAGCCAAAAATTGAATAAAACTTAAGTACTGGTAGTGCATGCTCTTTTGGGCTGCAGTAGACAAAGGGACTCTGGAAGAGGATTTGGAATCTGCCTGAGACAGAGCAAGGCAAGAGAGGAAAGACAGCCTGTCCTCTTCAGGAGGCTTCAACTAGGCAAGAGGAGGCAGGTAAACCATACCATCTCTACAATGTTATGACTGCTTCCCAAGTTTGCCAAGATTAGATTCTTTCAATCTGAGTTTCAAGTCAGCATATTACGTATGTTTTATTTATCTTATTTCCTGTCATCATTTGGAATATTCCTTCTGAAGATCCTTTTTTTAATCAAATACCATACGAAGAGAGTCCTTGACATCATTGTGTATTAAGAGATTTTGATGTGAGCCATATCAGCATAAGGGCTTCCCAGGCGGCTCAGTGGTAGAGAATCTGCCTGCAAATGAAGTGGACACAGGAGACGTGGGTTTGATCCCTGGGTCAGGAAGATCCTCTGAAGGAAGAAATGGCAACCCACTCCAGTGTTCTTGCATGAAAATTCCACGGACAGAGGAGCCTGGCAGGCTACAGTCTGTGGAATTGCAAAGAGTTGAACACAGGGGATCAAAGTCTCCTCCTTTGCCAGTGAGTTTGGTAAATTCTTTACCACTGAGCCAGGTAGGAAGCCCTTGCGCATTATCAGACTCACTGATTTTGAGATCCTTATTTATCATTTTTGTTCCCTGAACTGTCAGCTCCTTGACCACAAGGAATATAGCCACTAAAAGAAAAATCTTATTCTTCCCTGTTTTTAGCACAATTGTTGTTGTTGTTTAGTTGCTAAGCCTGCCAGGCTTCTCTGTCCGTGAAATTCCCAGGCAAGAATACTGAAGTGGGTTGCCATTTCCTTCCCCAGGGGATCTTCCCAACCCAGGGATCGAACCTTGTCTCTTTTGTCTCCTAACTTGGCAGGAGAATTCTTTACCGGTGAGCCACCAGAGAAGCCCTTTTAGCACAATAGCTGAGCACTCATTAGCACTGCTCAGTAGCTGAGCAGTGGACTCTAAAGTCAGAAATTTGGTTTTAAGTATTGACCCTGTGAACTGGGGTATGGACTGTTGAGCCAGGTAAATGTCATTGTCTATTAAATGAGGTGATAATAGTATGTACCTTATGTGGTTCCTAGGTGTAAAAATGATAAAGTAAAGTACTTAGCACAGTGCCTGGCACATGGTAAGCTGTTGATAAATGGTTACTATTTATTTTATGTAGTAATAAATAATAAATAAACAGATGAATACTTGGATGATTTCAGAGCATCCTATGAGATAGGTCTTTATAATAAATATTTTGACCCAGAAGAAGATATTAATCAGAAAAAATTTTAAAACAGCACTATAATTAAAGGCTATAAGATTGGTTTAATCCTCTACCCCGCAGAAGATTTCATATTTTCACCAGTGTTCTTAGAAAGGATGGGAAAATGGCTCCGTATCATGAATTCACTTAGATTTGTGTGTAGCTGGGAACACGGGCATGCCTAAGGCCATATGGCTTACAATGTGGAGTTGGATTACTGCTGCTGGAAGCACCCCTGAAGTCTAGAGATATCCCCAGCTCTCCTCTGGATGTAGTGACAAGCACATCTGCAGATGCAAGATGGTACTGGCGGAGGCTGAGCTGTCAGGCAAATGATAAGTCTTTTGTCATTTAAACTCTCATTCATTTAGAGGGTGGGGGAGGGAGAATTGCCCTTTGTGCTAAAGCTGCAATGTCAAGGCAGTGTTTGAGCCAGTCTATGGATCTTATCACTAAACTTCCTTAGCTCTGGCGACGTAAAGTGAGGACCTCCTTTGACAGTGGAACTCTTCTTTTTTTTTTCGAGCTTCATTTGCAGCAGCAATGGAACTAAGAATAAATTCCATCTCTGAGGCCGAGAAAAGATAATTTAATAAAAGAGAAAATCAGAACAGCCATTTAGCTGAAGCTAGTCAAACTTACCATAATAATAGGGGAAGAAAGGAAAACAAGAAAACCAGAAAGCCTTTGGTTAACCTGTTAGTTTGTTAGGGCTGCCTTAACAAAGTGGCTTAAAGCAACAGAAACATTGTTTTACAGTTCTGGAAGCTAGAAGCCTGAAATCAAGGTGTGTCTGAGGGCGAGGAGAAATAAGAGGGCTCATACTTCCCTGATAGCTCAGTTGATAAAGAATCCACCTGCAGTGTAGGAGACCCCAGTTTAATTCCTGGGTCGGGAAGATCCGCTGGAGAAGGGACAGGCTACTCAACTTTAGTATTTTTAGGCCAGGAGACCTGGGTTCGATCTCTAGGTTGGGAAGATCCCCTGGACAAGGGAAAGGCTACCCACTCCATGGACTGTATAGTCCTTGAAGTCGCAAAGAGTCAGGCACAACTGAGTGACTTTCACTTTCACTTTCATGCTCAAAAGACCCAAATTTCCTGAGGGTTTCAGAAAAGCATTTTTAAAGCCAAGATGAGGGAAAGAGTGTGTAATCAGCTCACACACAGTCCTCTGATTGGTTGATGGTGAAATAACAGGATGATGTCACAGGTGTTAACATTATTAGTTGTTAGGCCTCAGTAGGCCTGGGGGCTACTTGCTCATGATCATTAAATAGTTAACTCCTATTTGATGGGAGTTTTAACATCTGTAAACTAATTCAAGAGATGTATATCAGATCCTGTTATCTAGGTACTTCAGGAAGGAATCAAATATTCTGTGACTGCCATATGGCTGATTTACTGTTTAAGTTCTTCCTAGTTCTCCTGGCCCAACTGCTATTTTTGTTACTACATTTTCACATCCTTTCACTCATTAATTCTTAAGCCAGAATTTTTTGACTCAGGGGAGGCCTGGGAGACCACAGTTTTTCTACAAGGAAGCAGCAGGCAGAGGACGTGGAGGGTGGGGTCTGTTCCAGGAAGGTCCCATAAGGTACTGCTTGGTTATATTATCTGTTTCCAAATTTCCCCTTTTTGTTAGGATATCAATCATACTGGATCAGGATCCACCCTCAAGTCCTCATATTAAATTGGTTACCTCTATAAAGATGCTCTTTCTAAATAAAGTCACACTCTAAGGTACTAGGGGGACAGAATTCAATCCATAACAGTCAATAAAAGAAAGCTTAAGTCATCACATATTTGGAAAGGGTCATGCTTACTGCATTGAGTACACTTTATTTAAGCTCAGGAATTTTTTTAAGTGTTGCAGAATGACCGACTATAAAAGAGGTCAGCCTGGACTCTGGAATAGTGGGATGTGAAGGAAGGAAGGGACCTCAGCAGAGAAACCCCAGTGTTTGTCTTAACAGCAGGGAGGGCAGGAAGGATGTTGCTAGCACTTTCTTCAGGGCCTTGGTGCCAGCACAAAGGGACCATCTGGGTGCCTCACAGCTGCTCTGACCACACAGACCGCCTTCCAGAACCAGGATGTCGGGAGCTGCTGGGCTTCTCTGCGGGAGCAGCTGAGCCCTGCTGGACTCTGCCCCACGACCTCCCACACTTCTCATTTCAGTCTTTTCCATGGGGCTGTGCAGGAGAGTGGATGTTGAGGGTCTTCTGTCCCTGTTGGAGCATCATTCTGTATGCAGATATATCACTCCCATAGGATGGCTATGAGAGTTCATGAGCTAGTGCATGTAAAGCCATTAGTACGGTCTCTCCCAAATAGAAATACTCAACCACAATTTAAGGTGAATTTTTAAGTGGAATCAACTATGAGGATGATCAGCTAGACTGAATTTTAAAACTCAAAGATTTTTTAAAAGTCAACACTTAGGAGAAATGATCAAAATAATGGTGTTTAAGAATGGCTGTTTAGGGTAGGCTAAGCGGTCTTCTGTCCCAAGTAAGTTTGATTTTTGAAAATTAGAAATAATTGCATAACTATGACTCATTCCTTGTATTGCAAATATGAAGACTTGCAAAATAAATGTAGGGAGGTGATTTAAGGAAACAGGTGTTGATTGATATTGAATTTTTAAGCTGAAAGTGACCATCATTGATTTCATTAAGTACAGTAAATTTAATGAGGAGGAAAATAGTATTTCCCATTTTACAGAGAAGTGTGGACAGTGGAAGTTTCTCAGCAACAAAAGTTACAATCAGAATGGTTTATTCTTAGCCACTATATTAAAGTGTTTGTCATACTATGTTGTCTATATTTTGGTTTGTTAAGGTTTTATGGATTAAGAGTTTTTGTTTGTTTTTGTTTTTAGATAGAATGTGTTAAATCTTTAGAATTATTTAGAGATAAAAATAATTTTGTAATACTTGAACTAATATTATATATATTTAATTTATTTAAAATGCTGTCTTACCTCCATATAGATTGATTATTAAAAACTGTCAGTAAGATACAGGAAATGAGAAATGAAGACAGAAAGATCAGAACAAGAAAGATAAATATAGGGAGTGGGCTCAGGGAAATTCTCTCATGTTAAGCTTCCTGGATAAATGCTCTACAATTTCCTGGCCCCAGGGAATGAATGTGCTTTTATCTCTGCAGTTCCATGTTTTCTGTAATATGACTTATCATTTGTCCAGTAGATTATAAAGCATTGCTTCCCTGGTCTACAGCACTGAGGCTCTTGTCTTCCTCCCACCCTTGGAATTCTGCCTATAAATCATTGCATACAGTGACTCTGAAATGGTGGCTAACTCCATGTAGATAGTTGCCTGGTATTTTATCAGAGGATGGAAACTTTTGAGTAACTTTTTCTCCTGTACTTCAAAGAACCAAGTTGAGATAAAAAATTTAAATTCTGAGGCCATAACTGAAGAAAGAGTTCTTTTCTCTCTCTAGCTGATTTCAGCTGCTTATCAACAAATGTGTGCTTGGCAGTGTCAAGGCAGAGGTTTGGATTATGCACCAAAGGCTGCTGGAAGGCAGTGTCAATGTGGGGCTTCTTGGTAGTCTTAAGTCTTTAAAGGCAATTGTAAAATCCTGTTTCTTTGCCCCTGCTCCTCGAATTCCTGTACTGACCTTACTTTCAATTCTTGCACCTGTTACACTTTAAATTCCAGTCAACATGGCAGACCACGACTCTTCTGCCATGCCTTGGCTTGCGGTGTTGACCGTTGCAGTGGGCTCCTCAAGTCTAAGGCTTTGCCATGTCAGCTTTGTGTTTAAGGAGTGTACCTGCTGCTTCCCTGGTGGCTCAGAGGTTAAAGCATCTCCCTGAAATGCGGGAGACCCAGGTTCGATCCCTGGGTTGGGAAGATTCCCTGGAGAAGGAAGTGGCAACCCACTCCAGTATTCTTGCCTGGAGAATCCCATGGAGGGAGGAGCCTGGTAGGCTACAGTCCATGAGGTCACGAAGAGTCGGACATGACTGAGCAACTTCACTTTCACTTTCTTTTCTTTCCTGCCACTTGGAGGGCAGCCTGTGACCGATGTCTCAGTGAGAGGAATGACTGAGGTTGATGAACCCAGTTACACAATTTTATTTTTGCCTCTTGTTGACTCTATTTATATTTTTCCTGAGGCAGTCCTTCCCCTTGAGTGAAAACTTAAGCAGTCCCTTGATTTTTCTGGTCACTCTTGGTGACCAGACATACAACACAACACTCAGGTAAGTAAGAATAATAATTACCAAATAATTATCAAAACTCCCAACTTGGCTTTAAGTTGAGATGACTCTTCTTCCTCCGATTTGGGACTGTGTAGGTTGCAGGTGGAAAGTCTGTTATGAGGAGTGGTCGTGTGTTCAGCTGTTTTTCAGAACACTTCTCTTCTTCTTGCTGCACATTCCTATGGAGGCTGGGTCATGCCGGAGGTGAGCAGGAAGAGGGAGCCTTGTTTACCCGAGTGCGCTTCTGTGCGGGGTGCCCAAGTGCCTTCAGCTTGGCCGGTGTTTATAGTGGACTCTGATTCTCACGGGTCCTGAGGGTTCTTCAGACCCCCGCCCCCACCAGCCATCGAATAGCTCTTGCCTGTGGCTCTGGGGGAGGGTCAGGGCAACCCTCCTCAGGCTGGACTCCAGCTCCTTCAGCAGGCGGTTAGTGGTAGCTCCAGAATTTTCCTGTTACGCTCTTCCCTTACATTCTTTCATACCATTCTTCCTTCTGTTTACATATTATATAAATGGAATTAGAAAAAAAGAAACTGTTCAGCATAAACTATATCAGAGCTTGGACACTACCCAGAAGTTTCTCAGTATATTTATTTGTCTTGAGTTCTCATAGGAACAAATGGTGTCGTTGCCCTAAAGACTCCAGACTCGAGTATGTGGAGAGTATGTGTCACCAGTGACTCTCATAGTGCTTTTGATTCAGTTGCAAGTTAGTGTTGGTTAAAGTACAGCCCACTCAATGACTTGTACCATTTAAAGGAGTTGAAAACTTTACCACAAAAAGCAAACGAACAAAAACAAACATGAGAACATAGTCTTTAGTAACTCTTAACTCTCAGTGATTGGACTTCCCAGGTGGCTCAGTGGTAAAGAATCTGCCTGCCAATGCAAGAGCTGCAGGTTTGATCCCTGGATCAGGAAGATCCTCTGGAGTAGGGAAAAGCAACCTACTCCAGTATTCTTGCCTGGAAAATTCCATGGACAGAGGAGCCTGGCGAGCTATAGTCCATGGGGTTCCAAAGAGTTGGACACAACTGAGTGACTGAACACAGCTCATAGTGATAATCAGCCTGTGATGAGGTATCATCAGTTCCATTTGATAGACAGTGAAATCCGGTTCAGAGCAGCTAATGACTTGGGTGAGGTCATTGAGCGGTATTGTGGGACAGAACCAGAATTCACGGATTTTTTTGAGTTCAAATTCCACAGCATTTATACTGTACTGCCCAGTGACCTGAAATATACTGAAATAATAGAAACTTCTGAGATGCAGATCTGATCAATAACTCCAAACGTTCCGGTAAAGATACAGAGGAAGGGAGGCTAAGAAAATGCCTTTGGATGAGAGGCTGATTTGGTTGTGACCGTGTGAAGGTCACCAATTCATTCCTCTTGGCTGAGTAGGTAAAGGAGGACCATTCTTTGGTTTAAGAGCTGAGATCCCTTGCTCAAACCTCTAATGAAGTTCTCATTAACTTTTTGCAAATGAAAGTAGAGAACATGGTATGAAATGGCATTGTCATTGGGAAGCTGTAAAAAAGCAATGACTGTAGTTTGTAGGGTGTAGAAGGAAATAGAGGTAGCAAGTAAGAACTTCCTTTAGGGAAAAAGTATATATTTTCAAAATAAAATAGGAAAAAAATATGCAAAGAGAGATTGGTCTCTATTTTTTTTTTTGTTTTAGATTTTTCTAAGACTTAAATATGTTTATAAGTGGGGGAGGAAAGCACGTAAGATGTTTTTTGGTCATACTGTGTGGCTTGTGGGATCTTAATTCACTAACTAGAAATCGAACCTGGGCCCATAGCAGTGAAAATGCCTACTCTTAACCGGTGAACTCCCACCTAAAATGTATTTAGCCAGGAAGGAAGGTCATGACATAAACTTGGCATAGGTTCCATTGGATACAGACAATAGGGCTGGCCACAAAAATAAGAGAAAAACTTTTAATTGAGTCAAGGGTAGAAAGGCAAGCAAGTGCGAGAAATAGGGTGAGATGAAGAAGTTGAAAAATTTAAAAGTTCTCTATATAAATAAGGTGACCACAAAATTTATAATCCAAACCATTTCACTTTGAGAATAAAAGGGGTGCTCAACAGATGGAAGAGATGTTAGGGTAACAAGCATACGCCAAGGCTGAAGAAAATGTATGGTCATCCTCTGATGGCTTCAGTCTTTCAAAATTAGGGCATCTCCCTTCTTCTGTTCCCCAAACATCCCTTACTCTATGGCATTCACCTCATATTTGTTTGGTATTTATTGTTCTATTTATTCTTTAAAAATTTTTTCAAAAACTTTATATACCGTATATATTCATATATATTCAAAGCACCCAACAAAAACTTTCTTTGATAACATAGCCTACTGGACCTTTTGAACATGGATCCTCAATAGAAATAAATTTATTTGTTTACAAATTATATATACATACATATAATACATATACATATTGAATTGATGTATCATGTCTGTTTACTCCAAAAGAGAAAAGTTTAAAAGTGAGTTAATGATGTATTAACATACAATATTTTAAAACTGTATATTCATCAATGACAAAATCATTTTGTTTCACATAAAAATATGTAACATACATTAAGACAATGTTTACAATGTTAGATATCAATATCTCAAATAGGCTTGATAATTTTTTTGGCCTGACTTTGAGTCAAAACCCATTGTGTCATCATGATATAAGTGACTTATCTGGGCCCCATAAACAACAGCACATTATAATTCAGTAAAAGCTAATAGATGAGTGAGCAGACCACGGACACCCCCACTGTCATCTTCAGTCCCTCTTCCTTGAATATTTTGTAAACCATGTGTGGTGGGTCACTACTTGATCTGGACTAGCATGGCCCTCCTGACAAGCATAAGTCCAAAAGAAATAGGAATTTTAATGTCTTCCCTAGCAAGCTGCCTTGCTCATATTTGGGGGTGCAGGTCTGGGCTTTGATGTCATATTGACCTTGATTCAAATTTTTACTCTAACACTTAGAAGTTATGTGATCTTGGATAAGTTACTTTATCGGTTATTTGCTGTAAAAATGTTGATAATAACACGTGATTCAGGTTTGTGTGTTTGTTTGCTGGACAGTCAACTAAAGCAGTGGCCATGAATGAAATCCAGCCAGGAGCCTAGTACAAGACGGGTGCCCACTGGTTCCCAGGCTGCCTCTCTCCCCCTCTGCTTCTCTCCTCCCATCCTGTTTTCTGGCCCCAAATGATCACCCCACTCCCATGCTTTCCTATGTTTGAAAAATGAAAGGAAACAAGAAATCTGGTATATTTGACCAGCTATTTTGAGTCCTTAAACTGATTCTGCTAGAATGGCAGTTAGCAGACCTCTGTTCTGTGTTAGAAAATGAGCAAGGGGGGACCTCTGAGATTCACACATGCCACATAGTTCTCCCAGGACTCATCAGCTAGAAAAAACCCTTGAGGTCACATTCATAGCAAAAGCTAAAATTTCCCTGGTTTTGCTGGCCTTCCTCATCTGTTGACAGAGGATTTTCAGCTCCCTGCCTGCCCACCCACTAGTATTTCCAGGACTGTCCGTGGGGTGTCTTAAATCGGCTCCCAGCAGTTTCACCCTGGTCACACCCAGAACACTGGGCGGTTTTGTCCTCCAGTTGCTGTTCTGTGTACGTGCCCCCCGACACAGCTCTGCATGTCCTCTCCTGGCCTTGGGGGTCCCCTTTCTCCACACTCCTTCACTGGCCATTCCAGTCCCTCCCGTGCTCTGCTCAGTTAGCAGGTGGGCTGATTCACCAAGAACCCGTGAGGCTCCATCACACCAAATCTACCAGTTTGGTGTCAGGAGAATGCGGAGGGGTAGGAGGTGAGGAAGGTGGTGTATTTTCCACCCCTTTGCCTAATGTTCCGGTAGGGTAGGATCACAGCAGATGTATTATACAAATTAGTATAAGTAATTAATTAGCACTTACAGCTCCATCTTGCTTTCTTGAACATATACATATATCCAGAAGGCTGGAGCAGGGACGGGTATGAAATGTGTTTGCCAGGATGTACCCAGGATACCTCCTCCATTTTGATAATTAAATGTTTGTAACAGGATCAGCTCGTCTTCACCCTCCCCCCTAGCATAAGCTTCCTACAAGTAGACTTTTCAGCCTCCATTCAGAAAACTGTTGGGCCATCAAATTATATCACTGTATCCATTTGTGCCTAAGCATGGCTTGAGTTCTGATTCTAAGGGATTCTTTATATCAAGGTGAGAAACTTTGGTGAGTACTGTCTCTCTAGTTCTCCAGAAAGAAACAGTATCAGCTTCATTCTCATTTTCACCTTCAGTCTTGTAATTATAACCATCCTCAGCCTAATGTCTACCATTTTAGTGCTTCTGACGAGCTGGATGCTGTGTGAAAGTCGCTCAGTTGTGTCCGACTCTTTGTGACCCCATGGACTATACAGTCTGGAATTCTGCAGCCCAGAATACTGGAGTGAGTAGCCTTTCCCTTCTTCAGGGGATCTTCCCAACCCAGGGATCGAACCCGAATCTCTGGCATTGCAGGCAGATTCTTTACCAGCTGAGCCACAAGGGAAGCCCACACAGGACTGCTGTCCACAGCACTATTTAACTAGATGGAGCATGACTTGCGTTCTTACATAAGACTTGCTCTGGCAGACCTGAAACACGGCAGGGGAGCAGAGACCAAGTCCAGGATGAGTTTCTACTATGTCAGGTTCACCCTGTAGCCTCAGACTTTATTAAAACCTACTATACAAGTGAGAGGAGATATGTACTGAGAAACTAGAGGCATAGGCAATAGTTCCACATGAGGTATAAACTGGAGAAACTATAGCATAGCTTGTATAGCTTTGAGCCACCAAAAGCATTTAAGAAAGGAGACTAAAAATATCC
Organism: Odocoileus virginianus; assembly: GCF_023699985.2. Taxonomy (NCBI): domain Eukaryota; kingdom Metazoa; phylum Chordata; class Mammalia; order Artiodactyla; family Cervidae; genus Odocoileus; species Odocoileus virginianus. Next base: position 37,289,390 of record NC_069686.1, on the reverse strand, counting down.
TTTTGGCTCCAAATGATGAAGCCTTTAGTTTCATTATTACTTTCACAGATTTGCTCTACATAATTCATTTAAAGGGCAAAAGTAACTTATTTTTGCTGCATTGTACATTTTAATGAAATGCCCTGGAAGCATCAGCATCTCCTTATCTTTCCGTCCCTTGGAAAAAGCAATATATAATGAATACTCTGACACTGAAATGAGTAATTAATATGCAGCTTATTTAGTCAAGTATGAATCAGCGTTTTGATGATGTCTTGTGAGGATAGGGTTATAACTGGCAGGATTTCTGCCTTAAGGTTGATAATTCTGAATTCTAGAAAGAACAAATGCATTAAATAGTACTGTGAATTTGTCTTATAAAGCATGCAGCCTTCCAAGGGACAAATATAACTTATTGAAGAGACAAATTGATAAAAACTAGTTAAATATATACTAGCTCTGAAATATGTAGATCATTATAAATTTGTGACAACTCTTAAATCATTCAACACAATAGTTTAAAATTATTAAAATTAAGAATTCTCTTCTGTGATATGTTATCTATAAGATTAGTAGATTCTTCAACATTCACCCACCATTTCTCATTGACCTCTTTATAATTCAAAGCACTGGTTGACTTTTTCCAGTTATTTGATTTGTTAGGATTTGTGCAATGCAGAAGAGGCGGTTTGATCCCTGGGTTGGGAAGATCTCCCAGAGAAGGAAATGGCAACCTACCCTAGTATTCTTGCCTGGGAAATCCCATAGACAGAGGAGCCTTGTGGGCTAAAGTCCATGGGGTTGCAAAGAGTCACACATGAACTTCCTGACTGAACAGCCACAGTGCAGTTCTTAGAGAAAGCTTTCTCAGCCACACCTAGTTTGGAATCCATGTCTCTTTCATGGATGTAGCTTGTTCTCATCCTCAGAAACACATTTAATTTTTGAACCATTGTATGGTCCTTCAGTCTAACTTATCTTCTTATTTCTCCATCAAATTATTTACCTTTCTGTTTAGAAACTCTGCTTCAACTTCCAGAAAGTTCTTCCTGATCAATCCTATGTGACCTTAATGTCTGCTCAGAAGGATTTATCAAGTGTGTTTTTTGGAACATAACTCTTCTAGAATGCTCTGGGTAAGAGTTTTCATGTAAAGAACTGAGTTATACCCCTTTGGGAGACTTATAGCATTTAAGTTTCTGCATGTAAATTTCTGTTGTAAGAAGCTTATCTTGATTAACTTATCTGATCACACATTTACATCCTTTGGAGTTGTGATTCTATGTACTGGGTTCCAGGATATTGCAGTGATAAGCTGGTGTGAGGGTTAAGTTTGCTGATAACAGTTTCGAGTATTTAGCCATTTCTTTCCAACTTAGTATAAAGTCCTTCAATTTTGCTGCCCCATCTCCCTGAGCACCCGCATGTACACTGCTCAAAGTGGGCTATTAATTCACATCGACTGAATGAAAAATAGAAAATTTTTGTGATAGATCTGAAAATTGCCATTCCTATTTGGATCTGAAAAGACTCCTCCTGTCTTTATTAATGGCTCTAGCGACTCCGTCTTAGGCTGACCCTTCCTGTTCTTTCTTTAATTCTCTAGTCGCCACCTTAGTTACAAATGCTGCTGAACACACTCAGCTTCAGAGCCTTGTCACGGGCCTTTCATTTTAGCTCCTCTTGGTACAGTCTGGCCTTTTCCGGGTGTACAAGTCACAGCTGGTAATGATGGGGACCAGATGATGCCCTCACGGCACATGAAAAGTTTTTACCAGGATGTGGTTTGATGGTTTTGCTTGGGTATTTTGTTGTTGTTATTTTTTCCTTTGGAATGTGAGTTGTGGCCAAGAATTATTTCCCTGATTACATTTTTGCTATCCCTCTGCATTTGGAGAGTTGGAAAAGATACAGAAAAATGTAAGGAACATGCCTGTGAACTCCTCAAGCTAATAGACTCATGTAGGGTGACTTTTAGCTGTGACCTTTTGTCTATTCAATCAGTGTGCTTTTATTATGTCCAAAGTATCATGCTGACATCTTGGTCTTACCACTTTTACCAAGGCATCATTATTCTAGATTGTTAAAATCATGAATGTTTATATACATAATTCATTTAAAATTACAGGAGGAATGCCCACACTTACACTGGTGTTCACCTGATAATGTGGTGGAGTTTGCATGAATTTATGATCACTGACTGCAGTGCACTGTGCACCACATACAGGCTGTTACTGTTTAAAATATTTATTGTGTTTTTCTCATAGTAGAATTGTTGTGCATTCATTGTAGAGAATTTGAACAATATAGAAAGGACAAGGAAGAAACTAAAACTCATCCATAACCTCAGCATCATATACATCTCATGCTTTACTTCAAGGTTGTGAAACAACAATGGGATATGTAAAACTGAAACTCCAGTAGTTAATTTCATAAACTAGACATCATGACTAGACAGTCTGTTAGTAATATTTGCCAGACTTAGAACCCAGTAATGATTTCATACTCAGTGGTTCTAAACCTTGCAGCTCCCTAGTCCTGAGACTGAGATGTCTTTTTGTTTCTTTCTGTATTTGTACTCTCTTTAGGTTATCTTCAGTCCACAGACTTAGAACTGTGTATCTCTCCCGAATGTATATCTCAATCTTGGCCATTCCCTGGAATCTAACTCATGGACCAAACTGGCATCTTAACATCTCCATTTAAGTAAGTCTAACAGGCCTCTCAAACTTAACAAGGTCAGCACTGAACCTCTGATGTTCCTCTCTCCAGATTTTTCCCAGGCAGTATTCCACATCTTACTAAGGATAATACTAAGGAGCATCACATTCACCCAGGGGCTCGAGTCAAAGAGTCTGAAAAGTTGTTCCTGATTGCTCTCCTTCCTTCCCGCTTCCTCTCATCTAGCTTACAAGAGTCTGGAAAGAGAAAGATTTGGGGTGATGCCAGATTTCTCTGGGCCAGGCCATTGTTGAAGAATGTAATTTATAGGGGTCAGTTCTCCCTATGCTAGAAGCAAGTGGAATCCTGTGAGCTCCCATGCTGGGGGTAGGCATGACTTTGGCAGAACACATGTTTTCCATATTGGAAAAAAAGGCAAAACGCTTATGGATGACCCAGCAATATGTAGATGACTTCAACAACTGCTGTTTTTGGCAGCAAAAACCAACCCCACGGGCTGGGATTTTCAAATGGGGGCCTTCTGAGTAGCTGCCAATAGAGAGTACTCAGTAAGCTGAGCAAAAAGCAAAGTTCTCTGTGAATCAAGAAACTGGAGAACCTGGGTTGGAAGAGGTCAGAACCCAGAACAGTAGGTTATCTTCTTGGGTGATAGGTTAATCCATTTCCCCTCCTCTTCTGTAAGGCTCTTGCTGGAATGAGCTGTTGGGTGGGGATGGGGCACTGATTAAAAAAGTGGGAAGAAGGGAAGGTAGGGAGATGTGGGCTCCTTCAGAGGGACTGTTGCTCAGGGAGTGTGGTTTGGGTTTGTACAGACTGGGAGACATTTAGCATCTCTGATCCTTATGCCAGAAGTAAATGAGAGTAAAGGTCAGAAGTGCCCATGAGTCACTGTGATAATAAAAAATGTCTCTGCATAGTTCTGTGGATCTGGAGCCATCCCAGCTTCATGGAGTCTCTTGAGAGCATCTATAAGGAAGGCCTTCCCTGGTGGCTCAGATGGTAGAGAATCCACCTATAATGCTGGAGACCTGGGTTCAATCCCTGGGTTGGGAAGATTCCCTGGAGGAGGGCATGGCAACCCATTCCAGTATTCTTGCCTGGAAAATCCCCATGGACAGAGGAGCCTGGCGGGCTACAGTCTATGGGGTTGCAAAGAGTTGGACACAACTGACCGACTAAGCACAGCACAGTGCATTAGGAAGCGAAGAAATCTTAAGAGAGATGTGAAGGATAGACATTGTGTGTGTGTGTGTGTGTGTTTGTGTATGAGATTGGTTATACATTGATTGGTGAAAGAGCACTTTTTACCATCTAGGGTGGTCAGATGTAGGATATGGAGACTCTTGGAATCAAGAGCAACCTTTGCTTCAGGATCCTCAAGGATCCCGGGACAGGGCAGAGTGTCCATTACCAGGATCCTAAGGGAGAACCCTTGCATCCTCAGCTGCCAGGGAATTCTGGGGCCCAGGCAAGATTAGATTTCTTTTGCCATGTGCATCTAAAACCCTATTGGAGTAGGATTCTGTTACAAACACTTAAATAGCCAGTGTGTATGATACACAGGGACATCTGTGATGTCATTTTCTCCGTGTTACATTCCACCGGCCTGAGTAATACTACCTAAAAAACATATGTTCTAGTTCTCTGCAGCCTATGCTTAAGACCAGGAATCACTTTGCTGATCACATTCATACAGAAAGATGGGTACAGGGGTAATCTTAGACCCAAACTCGTCTTGAGTATTTAATTTTATAAATACACCAGCATGCAGTACCCCCTTAGGTTGGTTATTTGACTCCTCTGAGCCAGGTTTCCAATCTGTAAAATAGGGCTTCTGATACTTGATTTATAACATGGTAGCAAAGAATGGATAAAGTGATTCTGTAAATTATCTGATACAGATTTTGTTACTCTCTAAACCTTAATTCCCAAACTAGCCAGATAGTCCTGGAACAAGGAAACTACTTTTGACTCAATGACCTTATGTAATTTTATAAAACTCTATCTTCTTTGGGTGCTTTCCAGGTTTCTTCTTGACCTTCATCACTACGCTGCCCACGACAATGACTCTACCCTCATCCAGGTGGATTACATGTCACACTACAGTTTAACCTGGAGCAGCAGACAACATGGGGATGTGAGCAGAAGGGATTCTCTAATTTTTCTTTTTTACAGTCAAGTAAAGGAGGCAGTATACATGTTAATCTGGGCATCTGATGCCAATTTTATTATAATAAATTGGTTGAAACCAAAAGGAAGGGAAAACAATGTACTCTGCACTGATTCAAGCAGCACCCAGCATCTGTCCTCATCCTTGCATGACTAAGCATTTGTTTGCTGTCATGTAACATAATCTTGCTGCCAGATACTTTTAGAGATCTGTGAAAAACTCCAGTAATTGGAGAGATTCCTTATGAGGCATGCAGAAGTTACAGAAGTCAAGGATGTCACTAACCATATAAACATTAAGATGATAAAAATGTGGTTTGGATCCAGAGAGTCAGATGTCAAAATGGAACAGGCTCTTAAGGGTGCCTCCTTTTGGTGCTGTTCCTTCTTCACTGTGTCCTTTCTTGTTTTGACAGCCTCATCTCTTTCCCTCAATCCCCTTTCTCTTTAGTTTCTTTCTTTTCTTTAAGCAACACAGCCCCTATCCTGTCCCCTGTCCCCCAATGTGTCTTGAACACTACCAATATTCCTGTATCACAAAATGGATATTAAAAGTATCTTTGTAATACAGTTTATATGGAACATGAACCTAAAAAAATAATTACAGGAATTGCTGAAGCAAAAACAATGCACTAAAGTCCTAATGTTCTCATTTACTAATTAACCCAGACAAAAGCACACTTTCCAAAGCTGCTTTCGTTTCGTGTAAGAGTGCCAAAATGAATGAACTATTCAACCAATTTACCTCAGCTGGAGTCTCAAAAATGTGGTACCTAATTCTTAGGAGAAGCACTTTTGTTTATTTTTTTAATAAAGCATAAAAACTGGAAAATGAGCCTGTGTCTTCTGTCTCTTTTCCAGTATCTTTTGTCTTGGCTCCAAGGTTGAATATACTCATTGAAGACATAAGCACAGGCATAGATGACCTCATAGGGGCTGAAAAAGAAATTAGAAACAGCAAGAGAGGCAAATAAATAAATAAATAAGCAATGGATCATTGCTAAGGTTTGTGCCATATTTGAGTAAAGTAATAATAGTTGAGTATTCATTGGATATTCACTTTGTATGTGTGAGCCCCTGTGCTGAGTGCTTTTCAAGCATTATTTATCTATTTCTCATGCAGCTGTAAAAGGTAAGTAATGATGATAATAGCAAACACCCCAGTAGCATGTATTATGTGTTAGATAGAGTTCCAAGCACTTTGTAAATGTCAGTTCATGTGATCTTTGCAACAATCATGTGAGATATGCACTGTTAGTATTCCTGCTTTACATATAAGGCAGTTGAGGCACAGAGAATTTCAGCAACTTGTCCGAGATCATAGTTAATTATTATTGGATCTAGAATTTGAACCCAGGAAGGGTAGATATCAAACAGTGCAATGACCACTAAGTGATAGTGTTTTTAGCCTAATTTCTCTGAAGTTGAAAGGGTGATTGGTGTTTTATACCTAAAGTTTTTGCATACTTGAACAAAGTCTTCTCAGTTGCCAAGATTAAAATTGTTGAAGAGAGAAAGAAATCTAAGGTGACCACAGCTAGGGCAGGAGTTGGGGGTAATATGTGGGGAAGATGGGTGAATATGTGCCCTGTGAAATCAAAAAAGATGAGAGAAAACAAAAAACATGCACCCTACTTAAGGACGTACTCTAGCTGATTTTAAGTAGGAACTGCCCTTTGTATGATTTGACAGTTTCTCCAGCCTTGGCCCCTGAAAGATTCATTCTGAGTTGCTTGGTAGCTGCACTGTGTCCAAATAGCCATCATCTTTTATGTAGACTGTATTCCTAACTGCTACTCTTGTCCTTCTAGCATTCTTTCTCCACCATAACAGCCAAGAGGGAGCTTTTAAAAGTGTAAATTATAAGGATTCCCTGTTGGAAATCATCCAAGACCTTCCATCTTGCTGGGAATAAAATGCAGACTTCTCACCCTGGAGTTTAGGGCTCTATATAACCTGCCCTTTGCCTAGCTAGGTGGGATGTTTTAGTCTTGAAAAGGACATTACAAAATGGGTATACATTACTTAGCTAAAAATGTTCTCCTTAATATAATAGTCTGTGCTATCAGACATGATGGGGAAATTTGCATTCATATGCTTAGTACTTTTCAAAAATTTAACTGAAAAAAAAGTCACACTTTTTTTTTCTCAAATAGTTTATTACTTCCAACGTTTGCTCCATGCACTGCCCTATAACTAGAAAACTCACAGTTGTAAAATCATAATTTGGTTTCAATGTACTAAGCCAAAAATACATGTCAAGTCCTTCCTTTAAAAGAAGTGATGCATCCTATGTATTGGGCTTCCCAGGTGGTGCTCTGGTTTTTCCAGCAGTCATGTATGGATGTGAGAGTTGGACCATAAAGAAGGCTGAGCACCAAAGAATTGAAGCTTGAGAACTGTGGTGTTGGAGAAGACCCTTGAGAGTCCCTTGAACTGCAAGGAGATCAAACCAGTCAATCGTAAAGGAAATCAACCCTAAACGTTCATTGGAAGAACTGATGCTGAAGCTGAAGCCTCAATACTTTGGTCACCTGATGTGAAGAGATGATTCATTGGAAAAGACCCTGATGTTGGGAAAGATTGAGGGCAGGAGGATAAGAGGGTGACAGAGAATGAGATGGTTGGATGGCATCACCAACTAAATGGACATGAGTTGGAGCAAATTCCAGTATGTGAACTGAGAACTTCCAAATGTACAATCTGGATTTAGAAAAGGCAGAGGAACCAAAGATCAAATTGCTAAAATCTCAATGATCCACTGAATCATTGAGAAAGCAAGGTAATTCTAGAAAGAAAAAAAAAAAAACTACTTCTGTTTCATTGATTACTCAAAAGCCTTTAACTGTATGGATCACAACAAACTGGAAAATTCTTAAAGAGATGGGAATACCAGACCACCTTACCTGTCTCTTGAGAAACCTGTATGCAGATCAAGAGGCAACAGTTAGAACTGGACATGGAAAAATGGACTGGTTCAAAATTGGGAAAGGAGTACTTTAAGACTGTATATTGTCACCCCGCTTACTTAATTTATGTGCAGAGTACATCATGTGAAATGCTGGTCTGGCTGAATCACAAGCTGGAATCAAGATTGCAGGGAGAAATATCAATAATCTCAGATATACAGATGATACCACCCTATTGGCAGAGAGTGAAGAGGAACTGAAGAGCCTCTTGATGAAGTTGAAAGAGGAGAATGAAAAAGCTGACTTAAAACTCAATACTGGCCCCATCACTTCGTGGCAAATAGATGGGGAAAAAGTGGGAACAGTGACAGATTTTCTTTTCTTGGGCTCCAAAATCACTGCAGACATTGACTGCAGCCATGAAATTAAAAGATGCTTACTCTTTGGAAGAAAAGCTATGAGAAACCTAGACAGTATACTAAAAAGCAGAGACATTACTTTGCTGACAAAGGTCCTTATAGTCAAAGCTATGGTTTTTCCGGTAGTCACATACAGATAAGAGAGAGTTGGACCATAAAGAAGGCTGAGCACCAAAGAATTGATGCTTTCGAACTGTGGTGCTGGAGAAGACTCTTGAGAGTCCCTTGGATGCAAGAAAATCAAACTATCGATCAATATTCAACCTTTCATTGGAAAGACTGATGCTGAAGTTGATGCTCCAATACTTTGGTCACCTGATGGGAAGAGCCGACTCATTGGAAAAGACCCTGATGCTGGGAAAGATTGAGGGCAGGAGGAGAAGGAGTTAAGAGAGAATGAGGTGGTTGGATGGCTTCACCAAAGTTAATGGACGTGAGTTTGAGCAAACTCCGGGAGATAGTGAAGGACAGGGAACACTCAGTCCATGGAGTCTTAGTGAGTCAGACACGATTTAGCAACTAAACAACAACAAGAAGACAGGACTAGCAGGAACTCTATGGGGAGCAGGGTAACTGGTAGAGGTGAGAAGAAAGCATGATCAGGGAAGTTTAACAGGAAATATTTCTCTAAATGACCAGCTGATTCTCAGAATGACCTGTTAAAGGGCATGTACTTAAGTGCTCACTCAAACTAAGCCAGAGTTTGGGAACATAAAGGGAAGAGAGAAGCCTGACCAAAGACTTGTCAAGCCATAGTTCAGTGTGAGTGGGCAATTGAAAGCCCTTGGTCCAAGGAAATTGTTAGGAAACTTAGTGTATTTTGATGGAGACACTGTGGACTGGGCTCTGTTTTCTGTGAGAAATATGTAAAATGAGAAGCTGGCTTCTGTGTCTATCCCTTTGGAAAATAATTGTATTTACAGACTTAGTTGGGAGAATGTGTGAGTTTTCCCTGGCCTTTTTGCAAAAGAAGTCTTAACTCAGAAGACCATCTAGAAGAACAAATGGACTTTGGCTGAGAGAAGCTAATGGTATTGCTGTATTCTTAAAGCCTGAAAAAGGGTAGAAATGTGTTAGTCTTTAGGGAAGGAATAGCATGTTGGAGAGCCTCAGAGACTGGGGACTACAAAGAACTCATAAAGGTGCTTTGTAGAGGACAAATTAGTTTTCAGCACTTACCAAGTTCAGAAAGCTCTTATGCCAAATCAATACAGCAGCACCAGTTAGGGATGCACTTTGCTGTGCCCTTTTGCTTTCCTTGAACGCCTCTGCTGCTTCTCCAGGTGTGATAAATCAGTGAGCGTAATGTATAAGGAAGGGGAGAAATCTGGCTATTGAAAGGTTTTAAATTAAAAGTAAAATTGACTTCAAAGAACCAAACAGGAATGGCAATGGGTCAGAGCAAGGAAAGCATGTATGCCAAAGTTTGGGAGTATTCAACCCACAAGGTAGATTACCCAATTGTGTGAATGTTGTTTATCTGAAAGTGTTGTCAAGTGAAGGATAAAGTTTCAGCATATGTGAAGCATTTGTATGTATTAAAAGTCATTGTCAAAAGTAATATGTCCTTTAATCACCACTAAGGCCTTGTCACATATTTCCCTATCCTGTAATGGAAACAATGATTTCCCTTTTGTTTGGAGAATATTTTTGTTAACAAGTTGTTAATATATAGTTCAGACTGTTTAGAAAACTGTTGAGAAGCGTGGAAGCCAAAGCAATCAAATGGCTGAGTCATCTGTTAGGATCCTCAAACCTTTTTAAATGCCTTTGGCTGGAGTCCCAACTAATAGAGTCTGATGTGATGACTAATCGCATCAAGTCTCCTTCCATGACACCAAGTATTCCTAGCATTGCATCTCATAGAAGCTTCCTGTAGTTCCTCTCTATAATATTTTGAAATCTTAATATTGATTTCCTCCTGAGGGGCTCCCCTGAGATATCACACTTAGCTCATCCAATGCCAACACCCAGCTCACTTGAGGACAATCGATGAACTATTCTGGTCCTGATCAAATCACTTGTTGTTTCTGTGATTATGCAGCCTCCCAGACTGGGAGCAATCAGGCAGAGAATTATCAGGACATTGACATTAGTCTCATCAGTTACCTGCTGTGACCAACAGCATTCTGTATATTAATAAGGAAAAAATAGCCCACTGATTGTCATTTAAATTACATGAGGATATATTTGTCTTTTGTATCTCCAAGCATTTAAATATGATGTAAGATCAAAATTCATTAGAGAAAGAGATGTTCCAGCAAACATTTCCCAAGAGGCTGAATATAACACTTGCATGGTGGAGAACATAAGTACATTTTGTGCTTAGTCATTTTCAATGTGGAACACAATGTAATCCAACCAGTATTTATTGAGCACTTACTATGGGCAAAGTATTGTGTTAGCGCCTGCAGAAAAGAAGAAAAGAAACGTGGGGATCACAAATTTCAAGAGTCAATCATTGAAATCAACACGTAAATAAATAAAATCCAAGGCAGACTGTAATATGATACACAATAAGAACCACAGAAACTTGCAGCCTGAAAAGACCACATTATGTTGGTGCAATTAGGAAAGTCCTTGTGGAGAGGCAAAATCTCCGGGTAAGCTTTTTAAAAATATCAAAATTGGAAGAAAGGACTTACAGGTAGAAATACGTGCAACAGCAAAGGCATGAAATGGGTGTGGCAGCTGCTGTAAGTTCTCCTACCACATCCTACAGGAAAATAGTTTTCCAAGGCACATCAGTGGCTTCTCACTTCCAGTTCTGCAAATTTCCTGAGCGCTTTCTTTGGTTATGGGGTGTGCTCAGTGAGTGTGCAATGCAGGCCAGAAGTAGCTGGCTGTGGGTGAGAATGTCCTAAACAAAAGGGAGATGCAACTTCGAGCTTGTTGTGTAAGGTGGTTGCAGTTTAGGTGAAAGAGGCATATGACATTTATGAAGCAAAGAGCAACATGACCACAGGTGGAAGAAGATAGGAAAGATTTGTGTAGGCGACAGTACATATATTGGGTTGGCAGAAACAGGAATCATTAAAAGTAGTTTTGGAAAAGGGAAGTGACAGGTTTTAGCAAGGAAATGATATGTTTAGTCCAGTATTTTTTAACAGATGTCACTTCCCCTGTTCCAGGAGATCACTGGGGATCCTCTGCATCATTTACATGAGAAGATGGTAGGTTGGAGCTTGGAACATTGTTTGGGAGGACATTGCCTCCCCTTGGAAGCTAAAGCCCTGGCTGATCTGAAGACAGCCAAAACCATTCCCAGTTTTGCTTTGCTATTAGGAGATAGAAAAAACCTTTAAGATGGCCTTTGAGGCTCCAGGAATAGGTTTCTGATGAAGGTTTCCCACACCTCCATCCCACCTTCTTCACTCTCTCTTCAGCTTCCCCCTTCCATACTCTCCCCTCATGTTCTTTGTTTGACCACAGTGGCCTTGATTCAGTTCCTTACACCAACCAGAAGCCTTTGTTTGTGTTATTTCTTCTGCCCAGAAGGCTCTTCCCCTCCACCTCTCTCTTTGACCTAATTAACCAACCTCTATCTTACAAACTGATGCTCACATAAGACCTTCTAGTGCAAGCTTTCTCATAACCCCTACACTAAATGTCCTATTAATCTCACAAAACACCCTGTGCCTCTCTGTCATTAGAGAAAATCTGTCTGTATTTATTTATTTATTTGACTGTTTTAATGTCATTCTCTCCTACTCAACCGTAAGCACCAAGAGGAAAGAAAGCACGATCTCTGCTCACCATTGTATCTCCTGCAATAGCACAGTGCCTGCCAGAGTTAACAAGTATCTCTTGGATTTGTGTGTGGTTGAATGAATGAGTTGGTGAATGAATAATAAGAAATCCACTCAAAAGTTTGGTCAAGTTTGATACCTACTTTCTCACTATTATCAAGTTGAAAAATACTAGTTATTTGTTTTATTTAAGAGCTTCCTATGTCTTTCCTCAGCCAGTTAGCTTATTTTTAGAACTACTATTCATGAGTTGGAAAACCAATTCTATAGCTACCCTTATCTTTTATTCCTCTGAGTCTTGCTTGTTTTAAAAATGAAGAGAGGAAAGTAAGCACTCCAATTTTGTGGTTCAGTTCACATTTCAATTTTTCTCTTCTTTCTTTTATTCTGAACATTGTAAATGGTTTGAAAAACCAAACTTTTGCATTTATATTGCTCTTTTCATCTACAGATTTATAAGAGCTTTAAAAACGTGTAGTAATACTTACAATAGCATTCCAAACTAAAAAAATACAGCCACATTAAATCTCCTTTAAGATATAGATGCTGTTAACAGGTTCTCAATATGGCAGCAACAATTTCAAATACAAATTAGGGGTTTTGATTAAACCCTCTAAACTAATTGTGAATTCCTCCTAGAGGCATCTATTATTCTAAATCCAATAACAATGATGTCTGTTCAAAGAGTAGATCTATTTAGAAAGCTCTAGCTTGAAAACCCAAGGATTTAAAACATTTACAAATAAAAAAAAGGCAATAGAACATTTACTCTTCTATTTCTAACTTCTCCAGAAATGTTACTGGATTTTTAGCCTGACATTTTCCCACAATATATACAAATAAAGCTATAAAATTTCCTTCAAGCACAAGTTTTTTCTGTACTTTGTGAATTTTGATATACCATATTTCAGTTATTTTTTCACTTCCGATCATTTTCTAATTTTCATTGGAATTTCTTTTTTTGACCCATGGGTTCTTTACAAGTGTATGACTTAGTTTCCAAACATTTAGCCATCTTCTAGTTAATTTTTAATGTTGTTATAGATTTCAGTCTTAATTCCACTGTAATAAGAGAACATTGTCTGTATGATTTCAGTCTTTTGCAGTTTAAGACTAGCTGCATGGTTTATATGTACAGTTTTTTAAAATGTTTTGTGGGCATTCAAATGAATGTTCTTAAATGTTATTATACATATGTGAATTAAATAAAGTTTATTAGTTGTGCTAATTCAAATATTTTATTTCCTTCCTGATTTATTTTAATCTATTTTAAAAGTTACTGAGAAATGCTTAATAAAATCTCTAATCATACTTGTGAATTTGCCAAATTTTATTAATTCTGCCAGTTTTTACTTAACATATTTTGTTATGCTATTAGTGCATACATGTGAAGAATTATATCTTCTAGGAAGATTGGCACTGTCAACATCATAAAATGTCCCTATTGATTTTCTTTAGCCTCTTTTTTTGTGATTTTAACATAGCTATATTAGGGTGTCTTTTTTGTGGAAGAGTAGCTTTATGTGTTTTTTTTTTTAATTTTCATCCTTTACTTTCAACTTGTCTCCTTAAATGTGTTTATTCTAAGCAGCATGTAGTTTTTTGTTATCTGTTCTTATAGTCTTTGCCTTTTAATTAGAATATGTGGTCTGCTTACATTTAATGTATTTATTGATATATTTGAATCCTCTCTTTTTCCCACCTAATATTCATTGTTGGTTTCTCCTTTCTAGTTATCTTTTGGGTGAGTGTGACAGAATCTTTTATTTTCCCACTTCTTTGTCTCCATTGGCTTGTTAACACAATCTTTCATCATCCATTTAGTGGTTACACTAGAGACTATAATATACATCCTTAACTTTTCTAGTGTCATTTGCAGTTTAATCATTTTAAACTTCCTAGCGATGTAAATACATTAAAACCCTTGAACTCCATTTAAGTCCTTCCTTCTCTTTATGTTCATCTTGATGTGCATTTCCATTCTATATATATTTTAATCCTAGCCTATCATTTTTACTGTATTATAAAATTAAGATTAACTTAGATTTTCCTCACATATTTACCCTTTTCAGTGTCTTCGTTTCCTGCAATTTCATATCTCCCACTGAGATAAAAATTTTCCTACTTTAAGGACCTTCCCTAGTATTTCTTTTACTATAGGTCCTCTGGTGGTGGAAAATATTTTTTGATAGAAAATATATCTGTTTTGCTTTTACTTTTCTTCTATGCATTTAAAAAACTTTTCATTTTGAAATGATTATAAATTCTTAAGAAGTTGCCAAAATAGCATAGCGATTCCATATAACCTTTATCCAGTTTCCTCCCATGGTTATATTTTGCATAATTGTGATAAGCAGAACTTTAGCAATGTCTTCTCAAGATTCCTATCTCCTGATTATTTGAACACTAACCCAGGTACTGCTGTGAAGCAAATATGCTGATGCCATAAGTTTATGGATCTTAAAATAGGGACATTTATCCTAGATTGTCCAGTTTGACATAATGTAATCACTTGAGCCCTTGAACGCAGAGAAAATTTCTCCAATTGAAGTCAGATGTGGTGGAAAGAAGAAAACAGAGGATAGATGAAAGCAGAGAGAAAGGTCAGAGAGATTTGGAGAGTGAGAAGTACTTGACCTGCAACTGCTGGCTTTGACAATGAAGAAAGGAGCCCATGAGCCCAGAAATACAGATAACCTCTGGAAATTAATAATGACCCCTGCCAGTACCCAGTAGGGAAGCAGAGGTTTTCATCTTACAACCACAAGGAACTGAATTCTGCCAATAACCTGAATGAGCTTGAAAGTGGAGTTAACCGAAAACCTCTTGAAGGAATGCAGCCTGCCAGCACCATGATTTAGGCCCCGTGAAACCAGGAGTAAAAAATCAGCTGAGCCACACTGTGCCCAGACTTGTGACCCAGAACTGTGTGATAATAAATTTCCTTGCTTAAGGCCACTATAGTTGTGAAATTTTTTTTACTGGAAAAATAAATAAGAATAGTGTCTAATGAAAAGTATTAAATTTAGTAAATTAATATCGGTGTGTGTGTGTAGTTCTGTGACATCTTTTCACACATGTAGATCCATGGAACCACCAATGCAATAAAGATATAGAAGTATCCTATCACTTTTAAGATCTTCCTCATGTCACCTCTTTATAGTCACACCCTTACCTCCCAGCCATTCCTAATCCCTGGCAACTACTACTGTCTTCCTCATCTCTATACTTTTTAAAGTTTTAATCACTTGCTTTTTCAGTCCATTTCTCTGTTGTTCAGATTGGGGAGCTTCTATTGTTTTATTTCCAACCTCACTGATTCTTTTCTTTGTCATTTCCATTCTGCTGTTGAGCTCATCTAGTGCTTGTTTTAGTTATTGATACTTCTTAACGTCTTCTATTTCTTTGCCAAGGTATTATATTTTTTTCATTTGTTTCAAGCATGTTTGTAATTAGTTACTGAAGCATATTTATGATGGCTCCTTTACAATCCTAGTGAGATAATTCCAGCATCTATGTCATCTTGGTGTTGGTGTCTGTTGATTGCCATTTCTCATTCAAATTGAGTTTTTCTGGTTCTGATTATGCCAAATGATTTTTAAGTATACCTGTATGTTTTGAGTATTATGTTGCGAGACTCTGGATCTTAGTTAAATGTGTGTTTTAGCTGACCTCATTTAACACTGGGCTGGTCGGGAAAGAAGGGTGCCACCTCATCACTGTCAAGTGGGAGTGGAAGTCCAGTTCCCCATCTAACCTCTTTTGACACTCTGGCAGGGGAAGGATTCTTAATTACTGCAGGACAGGGCTGGAAGTTCTGACTCTATACTAGGTTTTCGTGATATCATGCTGTCTGGGGAGGGCACAGATACTTTATTACTGCTTACTGTTGGTCTCCATGGACACTGACACCATAGAGCAATGGGTGACACCACAGAGAGGTTGGCCTTATTACAATAAGTGGTAGCAGAATTCCTGGTTCTCTGCTAGGCCTCCTTTGACACTGCCCATTGAGAAGTGTACCTTATTACTGACTGGTGTGGGGGAAGTGCAGGTCTCCCACCTCACTTGGTTTCTACTGGCACCACACGTGGAAGGGAACTTGTTACCAGCTGATGGGAATGAAGGGTTCTGCTTACCACTTGGCTTTCTCAGAATCAGAACAGGGGGAGCTGGAGTCACCCCTAGTTATAGCCACATGAGGTGAAAGTCTAGGCTCCCCAATTATCCTGTGTTGTGGGTTGGGGTTGGGATTGGGTTTTCTCGTAGTCTTTAGTTTGAGTAAGGTAATTATTACATAACATTTTCTGTTTTGTTAGTCATTTCCTGGTCTTTTTACTAGAAAGGGCAGGAATTTTTTGAGACTTTGTTGCGTGTGCACATTGGTGTTCTAAATTGCTTCTTTAGGTTGTTCTTTTGATTTTTTTTTTCCCTCTGTGAAATAGTTATTGATTCAAAGTTTGAATGATTTTATCACAGATTGCCAGAAATGGAAAATACAAAAACTTTGCTGTGTCATGAAGGCTATGTAAAGATTTTTGAAGATATGAACTATCTAAGTTATCTCAAAGCCAAAAGTTTTCTAGGATCAAATGTTCCATATTTTACATTCATATCAATTTATAAAATATTTTTCTTTTAAATACACAAGTCATTAGGATATGTTCATAATAAATATTTGTTCACTTAATTCTATTATTTAAATGTGTAATACTCTTTAAAGTAAAATAGCATTTTTCTTGATATAGATCAGACATCATGAGGGAAATAAAGCAATCTGGCAACAAAAACCTTCTTGGTCAGTATTTAGAGTCAAATAAAATTATATTCTTTTTTCATTTAATATTTATAAAAAAGTATTCTAGTATCTTGTAAGTGACAGTGGAAAGCATATGAGGGCAGAAAGATACAGCGTCTTTCTCCTAAATATCCTTTTGGCTAAATATCCTCAAGTATGGATTGAGTGTTTTTCAGGTATTTGTTTGTGCTTGCTTTTCAGGTAGGGAAAGTTCTGGAATAGGTACCTAATCCTAGCATTTTCTAAATAACCTAGTCATCTAGGATTTGTTAAAAAAGAAAAAAAAAAAGAGACAGTTCATAATTACCTCAGAGATTTTTGCTCTCTGAAGTAGGAAAAATGGCAATACATGCCAGATTCAAAGGGCTGTCTTCCTCCTGAAATTCTCCTACAGTCATTTCCATGTAGGGTCACGGTTCTCTGTGAAGTGAATTACCTTATGTTGTTGCAGCTTTACAGATTAGTGATTAGATGTGTGGGTTTTGGAATCAAACAAATTGTTTTGAACCTGAGCTCTACCACTTAGTAGACACTGAACAACTTGTTTTGCCTTCCAAAACTCATTTCTTCGTCTAAAATAGGCAATAAATGTTGTAATAATTAAGAGTATGAAAGTGTTACACTTAGCACATTATTGGATCTGCACACTTTAGCTTTTTATTTATGATTATAAGGAAAGAAAGAGAAATAACTATCATCTGGAATGTCTTTCTTTGGAACCTCTTAGATAGCAGTAAAAGAAAAATGGCCCCTTCAGAACTATGTCTGGGGATTTTTATTGACAGTGAGCTTTCTGCCCTGGAAGACTCATGTGTTATCACGATGCTTCTGAGCACCATGCACTTTGAGTTAGGGGTAGCACATATTCTGCAAAGACAAAGAAAAAAAAGACAGATGGCAGCAACATAGACACCCTGGAATGGCAGATAGGAGCCTTATCCATTTGACTAATTACAATGCAGTGTATCATGTGGTGGTTAAAAATGTGGAAATAGAAGACAGACTACCTAATTTTGAATCCCTCCATTAGCCATTGTAAAGCTTCAGGTAAGTTATTTTACTTCACCTCTTTGTATCCCACTTTCAATAGTGACTGTATTAGAATCTCTGATGGTTGTGCACATAAAAGGTATTAGTGGATGTAGAGTATGTTGAACACTGATCAGTGTATAGTAAGCATTCAGTTAATATTAGTGCTATTTAACTCTGACCACAAGGAATCCCA
This sequence comes from Odocoileus virginianus, assembly GCF_023699985.2. NCBI lineage: Eukaryota > Metazoa > Chordata > Mammalia > Artiodactyla > Cervidae > Odocoileus > Odocoileus virginianus. The sequence continues at coordinate 37,271,460 of NC_069686.1, read as the reverse complement.
CAGTACTGCAAGGCTTACTCTCTTCTGTTCTTGCTGCGTAATTTATTTAAGTTTAGACTAGGGGAGTGATGAAAGAATAAGGTTTATTACAGTCTTTATATTCTGTGCTAGATGGAGATAATTTATTCATACTTACCACTTGGTAGTATCCTTATTAGATAACAGGAGAAACTTACCTCCCAAAGTCCCAGTTGGTGAAGAAAAATTTTACATTGAATGTCATTGCTGGCAATTATCTTTTGCTAACAAAGGAAGCTATAGCCTTGTGAGAGGAATGAATGTCTTATAGAGATGTAATACACACACACAGACACACACACACACATATATATGACTGTCTGTACGGCTGACTGTGGATACACCTATTTGGTTCACCCCTGTAAGATGAAAAGTGAGGTTGGTGTGCAGTGTTGCCTAGTATTTTCAATAGTTTGAGGAAGAGACCTTTTTAGAAGAAGTCTAAGAAACTAATGAGCGAATATCTGATTATTGCTTAATAATATCTTTAGTAGAAAATAAAGGTCAGTCTCTCTGATAACTGTTCCTTTGAGTTCTGAATCTTTTATTCCTTACCTTTTGGAAGAACTGTTCATCCATGTAGAGTCTGGCAGGGTGAAGGTATTTGTCCCTTACCTTTGGATTAAAAAATCCATGTAAAACAACATCCCAGTAGCTTTACACAACCAATATTTTCACTAGATCTGCATTTTTAAAAACTATTCTTATTGGTATGTCAATAGATTTTAAAGAGAACACTCAAATTTTAGGTTTGTTTTATCTGAGTTGAATATAAAAGCAACTTTATTGAGATATACTTTCATACCTTTCTGAAATGTGAAGTTCAATGGGTTTTAACAAATGTATACACTTTTTTTGGAGAAGGACAACCTGGCAACCCACTCCAGTATTCTTGCCTGGAGAATCCCATGGACAGAGAAGCCCGATGGGCTACAATCCATGGGGTTGCACAGAGCTGGGCACGGCTGGAGTGACTTAGCATGCCGCACACATACACTTTTACAGCCACCACTACTATCCACACACACACATATATATAAAACATATAAGCCTCCCCACAAATTTATAATTTTGCAGTTGATAGCCACCCTGGTCTCCACAAACTCTAGTCCCAGGTAGCCACTGATCTCTTTGTCTCAGTATAGATGTGGGTTTTTTCCCCTTTCCTACAATTTTGCATAAATGGTAGCTCATTTGCACTCTTTTATGTCTGGCTTATTTCACTCCATGTACCAGTTTTAAGATTCATACATATCATGGTACAAATCTGTAGTTTATGTTTCCCTCCTGTCTTTTTTGTTACATACTATTCCATTATGTGAATGTACTACATAATGTGTTTGTCCATTTACCTATTGAAGTATAGGATTTTTTCAATTTGGAGATTTTATGAATAAATCTATAACACTATGAACATTTGTTTATGAGTTCTTCTGCTGTTGCATTTTCCCCACTGACAGTTACATAAATTTTATATATAGAGGAAATACTTCACAGAAAAGCAAGAGGAATTATACATGATATAGCTAGAGCTTTCTTGTTTTCGTTATTTAAATTTTTTTCTCTGTTTCTGAAGATGGTGTGATGTTATCCTTTAGGTGCTGGAAATGTGGCAGCCTGCAGTTTGTTTGGTAGTTACTGTGTTATATCAGTGACCCAGGACCCGAGGGGGTGGCTCCATATTTGGGGGCGTTTCTGCTCCTTTTTACACTTCTCTCTCCTCTCTGACATGGTTGGTAATGTCATGCCTGAGAGGATGTAGGTGTGTGGAGGGTATTCATTACTTCCTTGAAGATTTTAATGTTTTTCACTGGGAGATCTCCTCTTTTTCTGTGCTGTTTTCAGCTTTAGTTCCTTTTACAAGCTCTTATTCACTGCCCCCTCACCCTGTGTTCCCTTAATCATTAGCCTCAGCACTGAAGATACTAGGAAAAGGGCCAAAAAAAAAAAAAAAAAAATCAGCTTTAACACAGTCAACTCACACATTTTAGGCATTCCTTGATTTTACCTTCACCTGTGAAATATGTGAGATCAGCCTGTAGTCCACGTAAGAAATGACTTAATTCCAAGAATCAGGATGAATGATATACTTGCTCTCCAGATTATGGTGACATTCCAACCCTTCTCAAACTTGGGGTTTTTCTTCATCTAGCTCCTTTGTGCTTTTCCAGGCACTTGAATTCTTTTATTTAGGTTCTATCGTGAATATCACCCTGAAATGCCTTCTTACTCAGTAATTCAGACCTCCAATACAACAGTGTTCTTGGAAAGTATTCAAACCTTCAGTAATATGAAGCCTGAGAACCTAAGACCAGTAGATATAGCATCATGCAGACCTTCAACCCTGCTTATTGTGGACGATTTAGGGCAGTCAAGGCAGAAGTATATCCCACTGAGGTAGTAATTACTGAGCTCAACAGCCTACTGTTAACATAGTCAATTAAGGCCAAATAAGATATCTAACCAAACTGCCTCTTAAAAGTAGTGACTCATAGGCTAATTGATGTGAGAATCAAATAAATATTATGGAACTCCTTTAGGGGGAAGGAATTCTTTTGGATTTAAGTTTCATTTAATGGAATTCACCGAACCTCTTCAAAACTTTCCATAAATTGTCCAATAAAAGGCATAAAGTCTTGAAAGAGTTTAAATCATCTTTTAAAAGGAGATGAAGAAACTCTTTTCCTCCCACCACATGAGAAGAGGAATATAGTGCTATAAATTCCCCTGTAATTTTAGTTATGGGGACCTGAATTTGGAGGAGAATGTCTAGTTAAAAGAACACAGGCTGGCACAGAGCTGCCCAAGGTGTATAAGAAAGTGGGCTTTCAAGAGAACTTACCAGGGAACAGTTGAATGGAGGGATGTTACTCTGATGCATTAAACAAAATGTACCAGAGTAGCTGTTTATTCCGTGAGCCTATGGTTTTGTTTTCCTCATAAGAGTGTACTGGTTTTGTGAGTTCTTTTTTTCTAATTTGCTCTCCAGGTTTTATTTTTAAGCAGCTTGTAAGTTATTGTCTGCTGTATATTGGCATCTTAATAGGTTTAGAGTTTTTACAATTTTTGTATGCAATACACAACCCTCAATTAAAACTACAAGTCATATGAAATGATAAGACAATGAAAAAAAGATAGACAACAGGAAAAGACTCTCATGGCCTCAAATAATCAAGCAGTCAGACATAGTGATTAAAATAACTATCCTTTCAAGGAGATTGAAGAACAGATTGTGGATTTGGGGAGAGCCTAGTAACTCTTACAATTCTAAGTATTTTAAGAATTATAAAATTGGAAGATACAGTATTCGAAATTGAGAACTCAACATGTGATAGTAAAAGCAGATTAGATTCAGCTGAAAAAAGAAAAAATAGCAACTGGAGGATAGGCCAGAATAAAATATCTAGAATGAGACCCAGAGAAACAAAAGAATGTGTGAAAAACAAGAGACGGGCCAAGACATAGACACTAAGAAGATCTTACATGCATGTCATTAGAATTTTAGAAATAGAGAATAGTATAGAAGCAGTACTGAAGTAGTGTCTGGGAATTTTCTAAAGCTAATGAAAAACATCAGTCCTTAGCTTCAGGTTCTATATATTGTATCCTTAGGCATTATCTGGTTTCCTGGGTGACCATCAAAGGGTCAGATAATACAGTTTACTAGTGCTGGAGAATTAGTTGCTCATGAATAAAACTTAGAACAGTAAGAAATGGGAAGTATCTAAGAAGGTGAATTCTCCCTCTGTTCTTTCTTCCATTGAACAGTTCTAGGTATGATTCATTCTTATAACTCCTATACAGAAGGTATAATGCCAGAAAGTTAACTCAGCTGCTGAGCAGCCTATTATGTTTCTTGGTAGCTTGATGAAATATGGTAACATATTTCATTTCATTTCTTATATATTTTCTTGCCTCATTTTCCTTTTTCCACATCCATACTGCCTTAGGCTTGCACTTCTCAAAGTAAAGCATGCATTTCCTAAACACAGTGTTGATGGAAAAATACCAGTTATAAAGGAATATATATTGTAAGGTTCTATTTATGTAACACTCAGATACAGGCAAAATTAAGTTACAATGTTAGAAATCAGTGATTCTAACTGATAATGATAGTTAGATAGTGATTACTTTTGAGGAAGATGAAAGAATGTATGGGCCGTTAGGGAAATTTTCTGTGGTGTCTACAATTTCCTGTTTCTTTGGCCAGAATAGTATGTACATTAGTGTTTAACTTATGAAAATTTATTGAGTGATATATTTATTTTTGTATTCTTTTCCATGAATATATCATGATTTACAATAAAAATTTAAATGCCACAGTAAAGATACTTTTACGTCTTTCAAAATACACAAATGACAATTTTTGATTCCTTGTAGCTTCCATGTTTTACTTTAATTTTGCTTCTGATTTTAATGTAAAAGCAAAGGAAGCAACAAACACATCTTTGTTAAGACTACTGTTCAACAACTTACATGGATCATTTCTGACTCTCACAGTGTTTTGTTTGATCAGTGTTATCACCATTTTGTAAGTGAAGAAAGTGAGACTCAAAAAAAAGTTAAATGATTTCCTTAGAGCATTCTACAGTACAAGGAGGGGTCTGAGAAAGTCATGGAAAAGTGAACCGGCAAATATACACTTAAATGAGCCATAAAGCAATAGTGATGTGTTCCTCCAGTTCACTGCTTGTGCCTTATTACCTAAATGTATGATATTTTAACAGTACATTATGTGCAATTTTTATCTGTAGAAGTTCAATTTGCATCTGTTTTAAAAAATATTTTCCATGTTTCCATAATCTCAAGCTTTCCTCTGCCTTCTTGAATATATGGAATGCACTTATAATAAATATTTGACCTTTAAATATTTTCCTGGTGAGGTTTCTGGTGGCTCAGCTGATAAAGAATCCGCCAGCAATGTGGGAGAACTGGGTTTGATCCCTGGGTTGGGAAGTTCCTCTGGAGAAGGGAATGGCTGCCCACTGTAGTATTCTGGCATGGAGAATTTCACGGCCTATACAGTCCATATATGCCCTCTTCCAACAACACAAGAGAAAACTCTAGACATGGACATCACCAGGTGGGCAACATCGAAATCAGATCGATTGTATTCTTTGCAGCCAAAGATGGAGAAACTCTATACAGTCAGCAAAAATAAGACTGGGAGCAGACTGTGGCTCAGATCATGAACTCCTTATTGCCAAATTCAGACTTAAATTGAAGAAAGTAGGGAAAACCACTAGACCATTCAGGTATGACCTAAATCAAATCTCTTATGACTATACAGTGGAAGTGAGAAATAGATTTAAGGGACTAGAGCTGATAGACACAGTGCCTGATGAACTATGGATGGAGGTTCGTGATGTTGTACAGGAGATAGGGATCAAGGCCATCCCCATGGAAAAGAAATGCAAAAAGACAAAATGGTTGTCTGGGGAGGCCTTACAAATAGCTGTGAAAAGAAAAGAAGTGAAAAGCAAAGGAGAAAAGGAAAAATATTCCCATTTGAATGCAGAGTTCCAAAAAATAGCCAGGAGAGATAAGAAAGCCTTCCTCAGTGATCAATGCAAAGAAATAGAGGAAAACAACAGAATGGGAAAGACTAGAGATCTCTTCAAGAAAATTAGAGATACCAAGGGAACATTTCCTGCAAAGATGGGTTCAATAAAGGACAGAAATGGTATGGACCTAACAGAAGCAGAAGATATTAAGAAGAGGTGGCAAGAATACACAGAAGAACTGTACAAAAAAGATCTTCACGACCCAGATAATCACGATGGTGTGATCACTCATCTAGAGCCAGACATCCTGGAATGTGAAGTCAGATGGGCCTTAGAAAGCATCACTACGAACAAAGCTAGTGGAGGTGATGAAATTCCAGTTGAGCTATTTCAAATCCTGAAAGGTGATGCTGTGAAAGTGCTGCACTCAATATGCCAGCAAATTTGGAAAACTCAACAGTGGCCACAGGACTAGAAAAGGTAATTTTTCATTCGAATCCCAAAGAAAGGCAATGCCAAGAATGCTCAAACTACCGCACAGTTGCACTCATCTCACATGCTAGTAAAGTAATGCTCAAAATTCTCCAAGCCAGACTTCAGCAATACGTGAACCGTGAACTTCCAGATGTTCAAGCTGGTTTTAGAAAAGGCAGAGGAACCAGAAATCAAATTGCCAACATCTGCTGGATCATTGAAAAAGCAAGAGAGTTCCAGAAAAATATCTATTTCTGCTTTATTGACTATGCCAAAACCTTTCACTGTGTGGATCACAATAAACTGTGGAAAATTCTGAAAGAGATGGGAATACCGGACCACCTGACCCACCTCTTGAGAAACCTATATGCAGGTCAGGAAGCAACAGTTAGAACTGGACATGGAACAACAGACTGGTTCCAAATGGGAAAAGGAGTATGTCAAGGCTGTATATTGTTACCCTGCTTATTTAACTTATATGCAGAGTACATCATGAGAAATGCTGGGCTGGAAGAAGCGCAAGCTGGAATTAAGACTGCTGGGAGAAATATCAATAACCTCAGATATGCAGATGACACCACCCTTGTGGCAGAAAGTGAAGAGGAACTAAAATGCCTCTTGATGAAAGTGAAAGAGGAGAGTGAAAAAGTTGACTTAAAGCTCACCATTCAGAAAACTAAGATCATGGCATCTGGTCCCATCACTTCATGGGAAATAGATGGGGAGACAGTGGAAGCAGTGTCAGACTTTGTTTTTTTGGGCTCCAAAATCATTGCAGATGGTGATTGCAGCCATGAAATTAAAAGACACTTGCTCCTTGGAAGGAAAGTTATGACCAGCCTATTAATATGACCAGCATATTAAAAAGCAGAGACATTACTTTGCCAACAAAGGTCCATCTAGTCAAGGCTATGGTTTTCCAGTGGTCATGTATGGATGTGAGACTTGGACTGTGAAGAAAGGTGAGCGCCGAAAAATTGATGCTTTTGAACTATGGTGTTGGAGAAGACTCTTGAGAGTCCCTTGGACTGCAAGGAGATCCAACCAGTCCATCCTAAAGGAGATCAGTCCTGGGTGTTCACTGGAAGGACTGAGGCTGAAGCTGAAACTCCAATACTTGGAGTTGCGAAGAGTTGACTCATTGGAAAAGACCCTGATGCTGGGAGGGATTGGGGGCAGGAGGAGAAGGGAATGACAGAGGATGAGATGGCTGGATGGCATCACAGACTCGATGGACATGAGTTTGAGTAAACTCCGGGAGTTGGTGATGGGCAGGGAGGCCTGGCGTGTTGCGATTCATGGGGTTGCAAAGAATCAGACATGACTGAGCAACTGAACTGAACTGAACTGATACAGTCCATGGAGTCACAAAGAGTCAGACATGACTGAGCAAGCGACTTTCACTTTACAAGTTCTGTCATTCATGTGATTCCTTCATCAGTTTCAATTGACTGGTCTTTTCCTCATTGTGGTGCTATTTTCTTGTTTCTTTTTCATTCCTGATAATATTTTCCAGGATGTCACACATTGTAAGTGTTTCCTTTTGGGAACTAGATCTTTCTGTATTCCTACAAATAACCTTGAATTTCATTCTAGTATGCAGATAAATTGTTGAGAAGCATTTGATCCTTCCATGGCACTGATTCTTGCTTTTAATCTTTGTTAGGTAAGACCCAGGTAGCCTTTAATCTAATTTTGTGCAACAACTGAGACAAAACCCTTCTAAGTTCTTTACCATGGATTACAAAATTTTCCTATTCTGACTGGTGGGAATATAAACTGCAATGCAAACAAGTCCCATCCCTGGGTGTACTTCAGTGATTTCCCTCCTCCTTCTGGGTGCTTCTCTCCCTGGCCATAGGTACTTTCCTTATATGCATACCACTGATTAGTATTTAGTTCAAGACTTAAGAGGGACCCTCTCCAGATGTCTGGAGCTAGGTCTCTGTAACTTTTTCTTTTCTAGTACTCTTCTCTGTGAATTACAGTGTCTTGGTCTCTCTGGACTCCCAACGTTGTTCTCTCAACTAAGGGTAACTGTTTGGGTCTCCTCTGCCTCCTGTTAGGGTGTTTACAGGGCTACTTCTTTTATTTCCCCCTTCACAGAGATAATCACGTTATGCATCCTGAGGTCCAATGTCTGAAAACCATTGTTTATGTATTTTGTTTCTTGTTTGTTTGTTTTAGGCTGGCATATAAAGCCAGTCCTTGTTATTTCATTTTGACTTAAAGTGGACATCTAATGTGTTTATTTTGATTGTACCTTGTTCTGTGTCCTACAAGTGAAATAAATATGTGTCTTGTGACATGAATTGGGAGTCATCTCTCCACCTATTAACTAATGGCAAGTATTCTAAGTGAAGTTGTAGTATAGTTTGTAGGTATGGAAGTCTGCATTGACCTGTGACACACATTTTATATCTACTAAGAGCAGATACCCCCATTCCTTTTTCCTCATCAGCTCTTCCAAAATATTTATGTACAGTTGTTGCTGTGTGTTTATGTTCAGTTGCATCCTACTTTTTGTGACCCCCACCTGGACTGTAGCCTATCAGGCTCCTCTGTCCATCAGATTTTCCAGGCAAGAGTACTGGAGTGGGTTGCCATTTCCTTCTCCAGGGTATCTTCCTGATTCAGGGATCAAACCCACTTCTCTTGTTTCTCCTGAATTGGCTGGCAGGTTCTTTACCACTGTGCCACCTTGGAAGCCCATTGCTGTTGGGCAAATACACTGAACTTGAACATCATTTGATTGTTAGTGAACCATATGATCCATCTAAACTATTACATGAGTCCTGACTCTAGCCATAAAATAAGCAAAATTGATAATCTGTTGGGGAATGCACCAGGAGCTCTTACAAACATTATCTATTGAAATTTCGTGACAGCCCTAATAGGCAGCATTATCCTTATTTTGCTATCACTGATATTTATGCCAAATCCCCAAGTAGATAATAAATACTCCAAATTCAGCAGTTATTATTTCAATTCTTGGTGTCTAGTTAGTGCCACATAAACAGATTATGAGTAAGCTTTCCCTTTGATTTTTGATATTTAATGATATCACAATTACCTCAAGGAGAATCTAAGGTAAAAATCATATGGTAAAAGTTAAGTGTGCATTTATGCTATGCTATTTGGATCCTATTTACATGATTCCCTGCTGCTGCCTGGCAGGAAAGCTAGTTCCAGGAAAGAGTTAATCCTTCCTTTAAGACAGAGTTTATTCTTTCAACCTTTTTTCCCCTCTTTTCACTGCAGAACCAGGCCTATTAATTATCATTTTTGAATCAAGGTTATGCAAGGTAAAGCAGTTCCAACTTGCAAACTGATGAAGTTTGGCAAACTCAGTGCAAATTTCCAGGACAGTGTTTAAGCGCAGCACACCTGCCCGTACCTTCGCTAGAACTCATCCTTTGCCGGGGCACTTTATCAGACTTTGCAGGGCTGAGAGCCAGAGCTGGAATGCCTCAAATCCCAAACAGGGCTCTTTGCGTGTGGAATTCCTGGCATGCAGACTTACAGGTGTTACAATACAGACACAGCTTGTCCTTAAGTGGGGCTGATAAATGAGCCCAAATTTTCTTTTTTGCTTCACTTCCCCTGGCTTCAGTTGCTTTCAACCACGTCCTTCTTTGCCCAGTGCTTTTTGAGTTGCTTTCCACTTCATCCTTCCATGTCTAATGGCTTTTCCTGCCCTTTGCCTGCCACAACTCTTAGTTCAACTGGGCTACAGCAAGTGGAGTGGATTCATCATGGAGAAAAACCTAGCTTCTGTTCACTTGTTACCTAGTTAATAACTCACCTTTACCAGGGGACATAGTGATTGAGTCAAACTAAAGAGGACGTTTCTTAAGGAGGCCAAGAGTCAGCATAAAATCTTTCCCACATCCCACTCTACCAAAGTAGCTGCCAACTCTACTCTTCCCACATGGAAGGCCAGTGTTTGTCTTATTTGCAGGCATTTCCTTTCTGGATCGCAGTTTAAAATTAATAAGCATTTACCATGGGCTTATTATGTGCTTGGCATTGAGTAAGAAGTTTCACAAGTTTCTTTATACGTCACTAAGCCTCAAAGGCAACTTTGTGAAGTAAATATTTTAATCCTCACTTTATAGATAAGAAAACTGACAATCAGAGAGGTTAAGTGACTGTTGAAGTCCTCCCAGTAAGCCTTAGAGCTAAGACTCTAACCTCCATCTGGTTCTTTCCACTACACACAGTTTGGAAGCAAAATTAATTAATATGAAGATTCATAGGCCATGTGCGTTAAGCTGCCCTCTTACGCTCAGCAGGTCTATTATAAGATCATTATATTTATAAAGTGCAGGATTATACATGCAGCTTGCAATCAGATACCTACGGGAATCAAACTACTTAGTTCATAGTGCTTTGATTTTAGCCAAGTAGAAGTCTTTTCTGAATCCATGGAGCAAATCGTGAGGCACCCTCCTTAGAGGTACCTAAGAAGAGAGAGAGAACATTGAGAAGCTTTAAAAACTAGATAGTTGGAGAGACTATTTGGTGATAACAGCACAAAGATTTATTATAGTAAAGTATAGGTTGAGTTTGGTAAAAATATTACAGCAGAATGACTTAATGGTTCTCCATAAATGCATTCAGCTTCCTTATTTTTGCTGCATGAAGAAATCTTGGTACCATTTTAACCTCAAGTTCCTTTTGCCTTTTTGTATTCATTATTTTGGAAGTTGATGTCTGATAGTAATAAAGATAAGATGAAGAAAAGAGGGACACATTGCATATATTTGCAAGCACTTTAGTGGTTTAATCTGTTCAGCAGTGTATTGCTCAAGGAAATTCCTATAGGGATATCTGTAAGCAAAATGTTTTAGGAAATTGTTAGATTTACTGAGAAGTTCTTGTTACATATTTCTTAAGTTGAGGTAGGAAGGTAGAGAGACTGCCAAGTTTCTCCCTTCTTTATCTTGTCTGGAAACTTATAGAAGTAGTATGTTATAGAACAATTCAAATAAATCAAAGGTGAATCTCAGAAAGAGGATGCCATTCCCACCTTCCTATCCCATCCTCTTCTGACTGTCAACCTCCTTTCCCCCAGAGGTCACCTTTGTTAATAGTATGTGACATTCCAGGCATCATTTTTTCCTAGCAACTCATAAACCACATACACATACACACATACAGACACACACAAACACACCTGGCACAACATATGTCATTCAATCAGACTTCATTATTCATTAATAAGGTTTCAATACAGTGTTGATTCATTCATATCTTTTACTGTAAAATCTAATTAACCATCTCCCTCGCAGAGAAAACTGATGAGACCTAAGAGACTCAGGTGATTCAGGCCAAGATAATTTGGCCCACTTGCCTTTCTGATTAAGCAGCTGAGTTAACAGGTAACTGTATTTCATTCAATTGCAGCATTTGTTTTGTCCTTACATCTTTGATTTTAGTGATTTTTCAAGCCCCTTGTTGCTGCTGCTGCTGCTGTTGATTGGGGGAATTGAAACAGTAGTTGTACATGTCATGGCTTACTGTGTTTGTTTTTGTAGAGAGAAGGACCCGAAAGGTAAATCTGTCTTCTAAGTATTTTCCACCACTGTGGACCATTTCTGGAAAGTGGCTGTGATGAAAGTTATCGGCCTAGACTGTTGTCAACCCCTCCACTCTGCGTGACCCAGTTCTTTCCTTTGTTTATGCCACAAGCCTTATAGTTATCCCTGTCTTCTAACCCCTTCTCACACTCCACATCCTATATGCATCCGGAAATCCTTTGGGCTCTACTTTTCAGACAGAGACTTACAATCTGACCACTTCTTACCACCACCATGGCTGCCAATCTAATCTAAAGGTCCATCATCTCTTGCCTGAGTTTCCCTGCTTCTCCCTTCTCAAACCTTCTCTAGAGTAATTACTATATCTGCTACTCCTTGGACTGGAAGCATCAGCAAAACCTGAGAGCTTATTAGGAATAAAAATTTCTAATAAGAAATAAGAATCTCAGAGCCTGCTCCAGACCTTCTGAATAAAAATTTGTATCTTAACAGAATCCTCAACTATCATAAGACTATCTGTGGTGAAAGATCATTAAAAAAGTCCATCAAGCAACCAATAAAAGCAAATGAAACTTTGAATCCATCATGGACCAAAACTTGTGAAATGAGAAAAAAAATTATCAAAAAGTAAAATTTAAAAATATGAAAAATAGATATAAAAAATGCAAGCCCTAATGTTGTATTATTTGAATCAGGAGACCTAAAATTCATCTGTCAAGCTGCTGTAGAAGTTTCTAAATACTGCCCCCCCCCCCCCCCAGTGTCTTCACTAAGGTTTTTGCCGACCAGTTCATGGACTGGCACCTGTGCAAGGACCACTGTCCTGTCTCAGCTTTAGCTGCTATGCTCTCCTTGACTTTCCCAAATACCACATGGATGCTTGAGTCCTGAACTCTGGCTGTTCCCTCAGCCTGGGACACTCTTTCCTAATTTGATGCACTCAGCTAAATCCATCACCTCTTCAAGTCTTTTCTCAGTTGCCACCTTCCCACAGCCTTTTAACCTACTCTACTTAGTGTTGAAATATTCTTATGCCTCTCACGTCCCTTTGTCCTGGTGTGTGTGTGTATGTGTGCTTAGTCATGTCCGACTCTTTACAACCCCTTGGACTGTAGCCCACCATCCTCCTCCATGGGATTTCCCAGGCAAAAATACTGAAGCGGCTTGCTATTTTCTCCTTCAGGGCATTTTCCCTACCCAGGGATGGAACCCTAGTCTCCTGTGTCTTCTGCATTGGCCAGTGGATTCTTCACCACTGAGCTCCTGGGAAGCCTTTGTCCTTAGTCTTTGTTTAAATGTCAATGATTCAGTTTCTTCATTTATTAAGAAAGAATAATAATAAAACGAACAATGTAGGGTGGTTGGGAGGATTACATAAAAGTATATTCATAACAAACTTAGAGCTGTGCCTAGTATGTGTTAATATTATGAAGTGTTAATCATTGTTAATAATTAGTGTAACTTAAATATACAATACAAAAGATTGCTAGCTATGGTTACCTCTGGGAAGGGGAGAAGCATTGATCAGTTCAGTTCAGTTCAGTCACTCAGTCATGTCCAACTCTTTTTTGACCCCGTGGACCGCAGCACGCCAGGCATCCCTGTCCATCACCAACTCCTGGAGCTTGCTCAAACTCATGTCCATTGAGTCAGTGATGCCATCCAACCATCTCATCCTCTGTCATCCCTTTCTCTTCCTGCCTTCAGTCTTTCCCAGCATCAGGGTCTTTTCCAATGAGTCAGTTCTTTGCATCAGGAGGCCAAAGTATTGGAGCTTCAGCGTCAGCATCAGTCCTTCCAATGAATATTCAATGTTGATTTCCTTTAGGATTGACTGGTTGGATCTCCTTGCAGTCCAAGGGACTCTCAAGAGTCTTCTCCAACAGCACAGTTCAAAAGCATCAGTTCTTCAGCACTCAGCTTTCTTTATAGTCCAACTCTCACATCTATACATGACTACTGGAAAAACCATAGCTTTGACTAGACAGACCTTTGTTGGCAGAGTAATGTCTCTGCTTTTTAATATGCTATCTAGGTTGGTCATAGCTTTTCTTCCAAAGAGCATCTTTTAATTTCATGACTGCAGTAACCATCTGCAGTGATTTTGGAGTCCAAGAAAATAAAGTCTGTCACTGTTTCCATTGTTTCTCCATCTGTTTGCCATGGAGTGATGGGACCGGATGCCATGATCTTAGTTTCCTGAATGTTGAGTTTTAAGCCAACTTCTTCAGTCTCCTCTTTCACTTTCATCAAGAGGCATTTTAGTTCCTCTTCACTTTCTGCTGTAAGGGTGGTGTCATCTGCATATCTGAGGTTATTGATATTTCTCCCGGCAATCTTGATTCTAGCTCGTATTTCATCCAGTCTGGCATTTCGCATGACCATGATGTGCATATAAGTTAAATAAGCAGGGTGACAATATACAGCCTTGATGTACTCCTTTCCCAATTTGGAAACACTCTGTTATCCCATGTTCAGTTCTAACTGTTGCTTCTTGACCTGTATGCAGATTTCTCCGGAGGCAGATCAGGTGGTGTGGTATTCCCATCTCTTACAGAATTTTCCACAGTTTGTTATGATCTACACAGTCAAAGGCTTTGGTGTAATCAATAAAGAAGTAGATGTTTTTTCTGTAGTTCTCTTGCTTTTTTGATGATCCAGCAGATGTTGGCAATTTGATCTCTGGTTTCTCTGCCTTTTCTAAACTCAGTTTGAACATCTGGAAGTTCATGTACTGTTGAAGCCTGGCTTGGAGAATTTTGAGCATTACTTTGCTAGCATGTGAGATGAGTGCAATCATGCTATAGTTTGAGCACTTTTTGGCATTGCCTTTCTTTGGGATTGCAATAAAAACTGACCTTTTCCAGTCCTGTGACCACTGCTGAGTTTTCCAGATTTGCTGGCATATTGAGTGCAGCATTTTCACAGCATCATCTTTTAGGATTTCAAATAAATCAGCTGGAATGCCATCACTCCCACTAGCTTTGTTCATAGTGATGCTTCCTAATACCCATTTGACTTTGCATTCCAGGATGTCCAGGTGAGTGAGCACACCATCATGGTTTTCTGGGTTATGAAGATCTTTTTTGTTTAGTTCCTTTGTGTATTCTTGCCACCTCTTCTTAACATCTTCTGCTTCTGTTAGGTCCATGCCATTTCTGTTCTTTATTATACCCATCTTTGCATGAAATGTTCTCTTGGTGTCTCTCATTTTCTTGAAGAGATCTCTAGTCTTTCCCATTCTGTTGTTTTCCTCTACTTTGCATTGATCACTGAGAAAGGCTTTCTTATCTCTCCTTACTATTCTTTGGAACTCTGCCTTCAAACGAATATATCTTGCCTTTTCTCCTTTGCCTTTATCTTCTCTTTTTTTCTCAGCTATTTGTAAGGCCTTCCTCAGACAACCATTTTGCCTTTTTCCATTTCTTTTTCTTGGGGGTGGTCTTGATCCCTGACTCTTATACAATGTCACGAACCTCCATCAATCGTTCCTGAGGCACTCTGTTTCTCAGATCTAATCCCTTGAATCTATTTCTCACTTCCACTGTATAATCATAAGGGATTTGATTTAGGTCATACCTGAATGGTCTAGTGGTTTTCCCTAATTTCTTCAATTTAAGTCTGAATTTGGCAATAAGGAGTTCATGATCTGAGCCACAGTCAGCTCCCAGTCTTATTTTTGCTGACTGTATAGAGCTTCTCCTCTTTGGCTGCAAAGAATATAATCAATCTGAGTTCAGTATTGACCACATGGTGATGTCCATGTGTAGAGTTTTCTCTTGTGTTGTTGAAAGAGGGTGTTTGCTATGACCAATGCGTTCTCTTGGCAAAACTCTGTTAGACTTTGCCCTGCTTCATTCTGTACTCCAAGGCCAAATTTGCCTGTTATTCCAGGTATCTCTTGACTTTCTACTTTTGCATTCCAGTCCCCTATGATGAAAATGACATCTTTTTTGAGTGTCAGTTCTTAAAGGTCTTATAGGTCTTCATAGAACCGTTCAATTTCAGCTTCTTCTGCATTACTGGTTGGGGCATAGACTTGGATTACTGTGATATTGAATGGTTTGCCTTGGAAATGAATAGAGATCATTCTGTCAATTTTGAGGTTGTACCTACGTACTGCATTTCAGGCTCTTTTATTGACTGAGAAGGTGACTCCATTTGTTCTAAGGGATTCTTGCCCACAGTAGTAGATATAATGGCCCCATTATACAGATATAATTTGCCCATTCCAGTCCATTTTAGTTTGCTGATTCCTAAAATGTCGATGTTCACTCTTGTCATCTTCTGTTTGACCACTGTTAGACCTTAGTTCATGGACCTAACATTCCAGGTTCCTATGCAATATTACTCTTTCCAGCATTGGATTTTACTTCCATCCCCAGTCACATCCACAGCTGGGTGTTGTTTTAGCTTTGGCTCCATCTCTTCATTCTTTCTGGAGTTATTTCTCCACTCTTCTCAAGTAGCATATTGTGCATTTACCTACCTGGGGAGTTCATCTTTCAGTGTCATATCTTTTTGCCTTTTCATACTGTTCATGGGGATCTCAAGGCAAGAATACTGAAGTGGTTTGCCTTTCCCTTCTCCAGTGGACCATGTTTTGTCAGAACTCTTCACCATGACCCATTTGTCTTGGGTGGCCCTACACAGCATGGCTCATAGTTTCATTGAGTTAGACAAGCCTGTGGTCCATGTGATCAATTTGATTAGTTTTCTGTGATTGTGGTTTTCATTCTATCTGCCCTTTTATGGATAAGGATAAGAGGCTTATCAAAGCTTTGCAATAGAAGAGACTGACTGTGGAGGAAACTCAGTCTTGTTCTGATGGGTGGGGCCATGCTCAGTAAATCTTTTATCCAGTTTTCTGTTGATGGCTGGGGCTGTTTGCTCCCTATTGTTTGGCCTGAGACCACACTATGGTGGAGGTAATGAAGATAATGTTGACCTCCTTCAAAAGGTTTCATGCACACAACTGACACACTCAGTGTCTGACCCTGCAGGCCACCAGCGGCACACACCTCCACCGGAGACTCCTGGACACTCACAAGCAAGTCTGGGCAAGTCTCTTCTGGGGTAACTGCTCCTTTCTTCTGGGTCCTGGTGCACACAAGATTTTGTTTGTGCCCTCCAAGAGTCTGTTTCCCTAGTCCTGTGTTCTATAATCAAATCCCACTGTCCTCCAAAGTCAAATTCTCTGGGGGTGGGGGGTGGGGTTCAGTCCCTTTGCCAGATTCCCTGGTTGGGAAATCTGTTGTGGGTCCTAGAACTTTCTTAACAGTGCACAAATTTCTTTGTTATAATTGTTATGCAGTTTTTGGGATGTCTGCTTGGCGGTTCTATTGTGGAGTTAGTGGTGACCTCCAAGAGGGCTTATGCCACAAGCTGTGTGAGCAGGTAGGTGCACCCAGAGCCCCTGCCCCTGTGGCAGGCCACTGCTGACCCATCCCTCTGCAGCAGACTCAAACATAGGTCTGGCTCAGTCTCTGTAGGGTCTCTGGGTCCTGGTGCACACAAGGTTTTGCTTGAGCCCTTTGAGCATCTCTGGCACAATATAAACGATGAAAGGAAAACTTTTTGTTGTTGGTTTACTTCTATCCTGTTTCCCAAATTGACATATATTTGAAATTAAAATGTCATAACTATCAGAGCAATTAATAATAATAAAAGTTCATGCAGTATATACGCTGTGATGCTTGGCCTGGTGCCAAGTGCTTTACATGCACTATCTCATTTACTTTTTTCATCCTAGATTTCACTTAGTTTTGTGATATATGTTGCGTCAGTTATCAGTTTATTGCCTCTCAGGTCCAAATTCACTCTTCAATCCTTGCTCTGTAGTGATAGATGGAGCTCCTTTCACCGTTGCTGCTTTAGAGTGAGCATGAGGTTAAGGATTCTTAGTAGGGGGTGACAGAAGATGTTGGCAGGAGAATGGGGGCCCCTGTTTCCATGCTGTAGCACAGCGGTCACTGGTGTGGGAGTGAGGACTTGCACTGGTTGCTTGTTTAGCCCTGTGTTCAGAATGCACATGGCTCCTTGGTGGTCTCGCAGTGTAGCCCCAGTGTGGCCAGTGGCCACCGTCACATAGTCTTCTCAACATGGGCATCTTGCTACCCAGTCCTCTTGCCCACCCTAGTACCACAGTTCTTGTGGCTCACACACTGCCCTCTTTGTCTCCTGCGGGCTTCCCATCAGGGACACCTCATGCTGCAGACCGCCTGCCTCACAGGTGCTCCATCCTACCTTGCACCCATGTGCTGCCCACCAACTGTGTCTCATGTACCTGCTTGGGCTCCAGAGGGGTGCTTCCTGCTTGCTCAGGACAGCAAACCAACTCTGGCCTGGCAAACCACTTCTCTGCCATCCAGTGGGTCTCTAATGATGTCATTAAAACCCATCCTTGGAGAGAATCTCAACCCTGGGGAGATGTTCCTCTTTCAAGATTGTCTTTCCTTGCATAATGTTCCTCAGTCCTAGGGTACCATTTAAAATTTTTATTATATTTTATAGTGATTCTTTTATAGTGTAAATATCCTTCCTATTAAACCTTCCGGTTTAAATCACTGTGGTTTCTATCTCTTGATAAGATACAAACTGTGGCAAGTTATTTAACTTTTAAAATGTTAAAATTTAACATGTTAAAAATTTTAACACGTTAAAAAAGATTTAAAATCTTTTAAATTTGTTATATTTTTTTTACTGTGTTACACCCTACATGAAGTAAGGTGGATGAAGCTTAAGTCTATGCCTCAATGAATTTACACACACACACACACACACACACACACACAAACTGTACTCAGATGAATTTATAGAACATTCTGTTTACCCAGGAAGGGTCTCTCTTAGCCCTTTCTAGTCCATACAGTGCTCTCCCCACAAATGTAACCAGTATTCTGATAACTATCACAGTAGATGAGTTTTTCTTAGTCTTGAGAATAAGAAAATACCTTAGAAGAAAAGAAAGAAAGAAAGTGAAGTCACTCAGTCGTGTCTGACTTTTTGCAACCCGATGGACTATAGCCTGCCAGGCTCCTCCATCCATGGGATTTTCCAGGCAAGAATACTTGAGTGGGTTGCCATTTCCTTCTCCAGGGGAATCTTCCCAACCCAGGGATTGAACCCAGATCCCTTGCATTGCAGGCTGACTCTACGGCCTGAGCCACCAGTGAATCCAGAAAATACCCTAAGTATGTATATTCTGTGATTCATATAAATTGACTTATATTGTTTGCATATTTTTATATCTGCTTGCTTTCTTTCAATGTCTTTGTTTTATCTTTGTTTCTTCTGTCTCTTATTCCTCTATTTCTCTTTTGTTGCCTTCTTAGGTGCTTCACTTGTACTGTTTTAAAGTATAATATATTGTGTAGCTTTTTAGTAGATTTTCTAGGTACTGTAGTATACATATATAACTTAAAATAGTTAACATGTATCAGTGTTTTACTGCTTCAAGTGAAGTGTAGATGTTACTTCCATTTACTTACCTACTTTTTAAAGAATTTTTAAAAGGTTTTCTCTATATATCAAGCACCCCATCAAATGGTGATATATTTTTCACTCTTTGTTTTGTAAGAAGTTCATTGTATCATTTCTTTTTAGATTCCACATATAAGGGATGTCATACAGTGTTTCCCCATCTCTCTCTGACTTACTTCACTCAGTGTGACAATCTCTGGGTCCATCCTTGTTGCTGCAAATGGAATTATTTCATTTTTTAATGACTGAGTAATATTCCATTGTGTATATGTACCACATCTTCTTTATCCATTCTTCTGTTGATGGACACTGAGGTTGCTTCCATGTCTCCGCTTGTTGTAAACAGTGTTGCAATGAACATAGGGGTGCATGTACCCTTTCAGATTATGTTTTTCTCTGGATATATGCCCAGGAGTGGGATTGCAGGGTCATATGGTAGCTCTATTTTTAGTTTGTTTAGGAGCCTCCATAGTGTTCTTCATAGTCACTGTACTAATTTACATTTAAGTTGGATAAGTTTTATTGTTCTGACCTCAAGTTTATTGATTCTTTATCTGCCATCTGCACTGTACTATTGAGTGGATCCAGCAAGATAAAAAAAAAAAAAATCAGTTACTGTATTTTATAGTTCTGAAATTTTCATTTGGTTCTTTTTTAATAATGTCTTTATTTATTGTTGTTAAGATATTGTTGTTGTTTTTTTTCATTTGTTTCAGAAGAATTCCTCAATGATTTTTGAAGTATTTTTATCCTGGTGACTTTAAAATACTTACCAGATAACTCCAACATCTGATTCATCTCATGTTGGCATCTGTTGGTTGCCTTTTTTCATTCTGGTTGTGATTGTTCTGGTTCTCAGTGGAATGAGTGAATATCCTGGATATTTTGGATATTATATGATAAAACTCTGAGTTCTACTTCATCTTTTTTGGTATGCATTCTTCCATTGAGGTGTAGCAAAAGGGCTGAGTGGGTGTATATATTCAGTTTAGCACTGTGCAAATGTGGGACCCTGATTCACAGTGATTTGTGACAGATGGGTGGGGTGGAAGTGCAGTTTCATTGGGTCCCCCGAAACCTTACCAGTGCAGGTGGGGCATTAGCTCAGACTGACGTTTTCCTCTGAGAGATCCCAGCTGACACCAGGGGACTAGTTGTACCTTCTGTCCATCACTTCTTTCCACCTCTTGATGTCAGTTCTCTGTTGGACCCATTGACACTGGAGTGGGGATGTGAAGCAGAGTGATGATGAGACTCACTTTCCAATAAATCTAGACCTCACTTATACCACCTGGGCAGGGCAGTCAAAGCACCCCCTGCTCTTGTTGGACAAAAGGTGAATATCAACTCCCCACAAAGCCATGCAGACATCCATCTGGCAGGAGAAACAGAAATTTTGCCTGTTTTAGCCAGGTGAGAGTTGGAAGAATCTCCCCCTGCTTCGCCCTGCTGACACCACTGGCTGGGGAGATTGAACCACTGTTGTCTGATGTGCCTGTGTTGGGGTTAGGGAAGTGAAATAGTTAAGGATATGGGGATTCAAGATCGGCTCCCTTCTTGGTCTAACTGAAACTAGAAATGTGTGTGTGTGTGGTGCGGTGGTGGGTGGGGGGAGTGGATTTTCCTTTGGTGTGCTTGGTTTGAGCAGGGTAGATATTGCCAAACATTTTTGTTCTGTTATGCCACCCTTTTTCTTGTATTTTGACTAGGAGGAACAGGCTTTTCTTGAAATGTGTGTGTAGTGGAGGGCCTGTACCTGTTAGCAGTTCTGAGTTGGAGGCTTCTGCAGGGCCCTTTCTGAGATATACAGAAGGCAGTGAGAAATGCAGGTAGCCAATCTCAATCCCAGAGTACCTCTACAATCTGCCTTTTTCTTCCCGCCTTTCAGAGACCATGTAGAGGTGTCTTTTTGTGTTATGTGGATGATAAGAGATTGGATCAGAAAGAAAGAGGCTAATTCATCTTAGGCAATACTGAAAGTAACCAACTATATCTTTTGAAGAGCCTTCGTTTTAAAATTTTGTGAGATGCAAGTTACCATTTCCTTTTTCTTTCATGAGTCATAATCTCAAACTAAATAAGATGTTGCATGTATGTGTGCTAAGTTGCTTACAGTAATGCCTGACTCTTTGTAACCCTATGGACTGTAGCCTGCCAGGTTCCTCTGTCCATGGGATTCTTCAGGCAAGAATACTGGATTGAGTTGCCATGCCCTCCTTCAGGAGATCTTCCTGACCTGGGGATTGAACCCGCGCGTGTCTCCTGCATTGCAGACGATTCTTTACTGCTGAGCCACTGTGGAAGCTCCAAATAAGATGTTAGCTGCTGAGTTTTCATAAACGCTCTATGTCAGGTTTAGGAAGTTCCTTTCTATTTATTGTTTGTTGAGAATTTTTTATTAGCCATGTGTGTTGAATTTTGTTAAATGTTTTTCATACATTTGTGAAATGATAGTATGTTTTTTCTTAGTTTATTAATCTGATGAAGTACTTTGATTAATGTTTGCATGTTAAATTAACTTTGTATGTCTAGCCCAAATCCAACTTAGTCATAATGAATTACACTTTTTACATTTATTGGATTAAACTTGCTAAAATTTTATTTAGAATTTTTGCATGCATTTTCATTAGGGATATTGGTCTACAGTTTATTTTTTCTTATTCTTTCTTTGTCAGGTTTTCCTTAGTATTACTTGGCTATACATTTACCAACTTTTCTAGACCTTCTCAGTGCCCACAAACCTCATTTCTATTTCTTGTTTCAGCAAGTCTTCTTTTGATATATTCCCACTTTGCCAACAATAATTAAAGCATCCGATGGTAGTAATTAACTTCAAGGTCAAGAATAAATTAGTATACATTTGAATTACAATCTTTTGATTTATAGTGGCCCAAAAATGAAGGTAATTAAATGTTACAGCATTAAACTGTGATCAGATCTTTAAGGATGAATATTCAAGTAGTTCATTTAAATAAAAAACTTGAAATTAAACAAGACTAAATTTTTTTATTGAGGTATAGTTGATTTACAATGTTGTGTTACTTTCAGGCATATAGCAAAGTGATTCAGTTATACATATGTGTATATTTGTTCTTTTTCAGATTCTTTTCCTTTTTTGTTGTTCAGTAGTTAAGTCGTGTCCAACTTGGAGATGCTATGAACTGCAGCACACCAGGCTTCCCTGTCCTTCAGTATCTCTCGAAGTTTGCTCAAACTCATGTCCATTGAGTCAATGATGTTATCTAAGCATCTCATCCTCTGCCATCCCCTTCTCCTCTTGCCCTCAATCTTTCCTGAGTCAGGGTCTTTCCCAGTAAGTCAGTTCACATCAGGTGGCCAAAGTATTGGAACTTCCGCTTCAGCATCAGTCCTTCCAATGAATATTCAGGTTTGATTTCCTTTAGGATTGACTGGTTTGATCTCCTTGCTGTCGAGGGACTCTCAAGAGTCTTTTCCAGCACCACACTTCAAAAGCTTCAGTTCTTTGGTGCTCAGCCTTCATTGAGTATAAAAACGAAAACTTTTATAGAAAATCTTTTATTATTCCCACACCAATTTTAAAAGGTTTTTTTTCCCCCATTGGAAAACTTTAGTGATCATGAAGAATGCAAACATGATACATACTTAAGCCTGTTCCTTTTTTCTCCCTGTTGGTTGAACTTTTCCTAAACTTTTGTGAACCAATTATGCAAAGTGGCAATAATTAATTTGCCTCTTCCTACAAGCGAAAGCTTTTTACAAAGGATGGTTATTAAATGGTTAGTTTCTCTAAGGGGGATGGAAAAAGAGGAAATAAGTCCCTATTATTTGAAGAAATATGGGGTTTGAAGAACAAAAGAATGCAAATAATGTCTTTGACCCTGGCTGTGGTACCACAAGGAGACTCTGCCATCTCTTTCTCTTGGACAATTTTCACACAATGCAGTCCCTCGTTCCCTGAATGCAATGACACCTTAAGTTTGGTATTTAAACCAGGTAATCACTACAAACTAATATTTGTTTAGAAAAGTAGTTATTAGATTCTCTGATAAATAGAACATGAATCTTCCATGCATTTCAAATGTTAAAATTGTTTTCCTTTGCTTCTAAAAAGATCAATGCAAAGTTTTAGGTAATTTTAATTGTGTTAATATTTTCAGGGCTACTCTTTTCTGAAACAGCCTTATTTGAAATGTTTCCATCTCTCAAGCACTGTGGTTTCTATCTCCATTCTATGTCTTGAAATGTGTCAGATGTTTAGTAGGATCTCAGATGCTCCTGTGCAAAGTTAAGTGACAGTATAACCTGAATGGGAGCAGTATTACAAAATAAGCTACTATTGAAACTTTGCACTCTATGACCCTTCTCAAGATTAAAAATTTTTTTAAAATAATTTTATTTATATTTGACTGAGCTTAGTCTTCACTGCTGCTTGGGCTTTCCTCTAGTTGCAGTGAGTTGGGTTGGTGCATAGGCTCAGTAATTGTAATTCCCAGACTCTAGAGCCTGGGATCTGTAGTTGTGGCGCAGAGGCTTAGTTGCCCTGAGGCATCTGGGTTCTTCCCAGACCATCTCCCAAATTGGCAGGCCGATGCTTTGCCACTGAACCCCCAGGGAAGCCCTCAAATATTTTAATAGTAAAGTCAAGAGGAGGAACTTTTCCTCAGGACCCTCCCTGTCCCTTCCATCTGCTAACTCTTGCTGTTCCCTCAGACTGGATTTTCAAGATAACTCTAAGAACTTTCTGTTTTTCAAGAGTTGTTCAGAACTTTGGGCTTACCAATTAAACGCTTTGTTTTCAATTTTTTTTTGGATCTTTAGAAAATGTATTCTCTGTCTTTTCATGGTGTTTGAGCAGAAGATAAAGTGTTATATGTACTACTTTATCAGATATACATTTTAATCTTTGCAATAACTCTGGATGTTATCCATATATAACTTTAAAAAACAAAATAAGAGGATGAATGAAATTCCACCTGGGAGGAATTAAGTGTCATAGTCAAGATCACACAGCTAGTTGATAGCAGAGTATGTTCTGAATTCTAGGTGTTCTTGAACCCACCATGAATGCTATAGATATCCATGACAACCCATGATCTTGTTGTGAACTACAGTCAGGATAGTCTAGTGTCTGTTTAGAAGAATGGTCCACAGAGGTGGACATCATGCTCAGAAGAGTGCAGATTTATGCAGCGTTTAAGGCACAGCGTTTAAGGGTGTGTTTGTAAACCCTTTACAGCTTTATCTAAAGTGATACATGTTCAATCATGGCAGATAAATAAGTGACTATGAAATGAATATCATTTTTCTACTTCCATGAGTTAGCAGATCTGCCTATCAGAACATTAGTGATAGAAGTGAAATCTCAGCTTTCTTTTTGCACCAAATTAAAATTCCATGAATGCTATAAACCTTAAATTTCCATAAAAATAATATTTTCATTTTTTGACATGTAAAGACAATAAAATTAGATTGGAATTAAAATATTCTGAAATCTTTACAAAAGAGTAAAAGCTACCCCAAATATCTACAATATAAAAATCCCTTTCTTGGCTGAAAGTTTAGCTGTATAGCTAACATTAATGGATAGAATTTTTTATTTTTTATACTTAAGAAGGTTCTGTTTTATATTCTTTGTTAAAAGAAAACCCTACTGTTATTTCTTATGAGAAAGATCGACTTTGTTACTCATCATCTTATAGAAAAATGGAATTGTACATATGTTGGTGAAATTGTCAAGATAATTACAATTTATCTCCATGCATATTTTAGAGGAAGGAAAAATTTTTTTCCTCTACCCTTTGTTCTTTGGCTGTCCTAATAATTAGATTAATGTAGGACAGATTAACAGGAGGAAAACAAATTTAGTTACATGCATACTGGGTTCACGTAAGAATATGTGACCCACAGTCAGTCAGGTGATTGAAGCTCGTATGGTGCTCTGAGTTCAGGAGAGGGAGCAGGGATCTGGGACTTCAAAGAAGAGGAAGACAGGGAGATGGGAAGAGCAAATGTTTGGTGAGTAAACAGTAGCCCTGTCATGCAGAGACAATGGACACAGAAAGGAATCTGATCTCCAGGCCCAGCTGAGCTTCCCCAGCTCACCACAGCTACCACACCTAGCCCATAGTCTTTGTAATTATTTCTTGTGATAATTCTCTTCCTGGACTAGGTCACCTTTTAAGCAATTACAGGAGAGGTTAAAGTTTTTCCTGAATCTGCTGGGTCTTGATTGTCTTCAGCTCAAAATAGTCCATGTGCCAAAGCTGACACATTGTCCAGAGACTTATTCTGACCCCCTTCACTGTCTTCATTCCCTAAAAGATCTGATTAGCCTTTAGGTTTACCAGGCAGTTACAAAACTCTGTTTAATATAAGATTGAACACTGGTTCTCAATGAATGCTGCAAAAGCAGTTCATAGTGTAGCAGACTCTGTGGATGTCTCTCTCAGGTACTTTGGGGAGCCCTTTGAAGGCTGCTGTGGTTGCTGATGACAATGCCTCAGTCCTGAAAACCTTTGGGCACCTGGAGCCACCTCATCCAGAAGGGCCTGTGGGTTCCATAGCCATTTCATGAATGATAGAGGTACCAGATGCCCACTGTCTTGCCTCCAGGTGGGAGATAGCCTGGTATGATCTTACCAAATCAGAATGAGGCTGAGTGTACCAGAAGTCAATCCCTTGTTTAGCATCTCTGCTTTTTCATCTTACTCCTATCTCTTCTTCTGGTCACTCCCAAGAATACTCCCTTAAAAATTAACTTCCAGAAAAATCTTACTATCAGGCTCTGTTGTTTAGAGAACTAGACATAAGACATGTGGCAATTTAACCTATAGAATTATCTCCCTTGCCTATATTTCAAATTGCCTGGGTTCAATTTTGAAATATTTAGGTCCTTTATAGTGATTAAGATCACTGCTTGTGTTATTTGATTCAGTTTTTCCCCTTTGCTATGCTCTTCTTTCATTGGTGGAAGAGTACTGTGGTTATGTATTATAAAAATTACAAAGAATTTCATAAGCTGTTGGATGTGAAAAGAAAATGTTCTTATTATTGGTATATTTGAGGAAATTCCTAAAAGAGCATGACATATAGCCTAGTCACAATTAATGATAATTTCCTCCTTTCTTCCTAAATGTTTTAGAAATAATTTTATAATCACTTTTCTGGCAGCTTCTCACTGTGTTTTTTATGTATTTATCATTTTATCAGACTGGATGTACAACAGATATGAAAACAGAACCTGATTTTTTATTCCCATCTATGTGGATATCATTAATTTATAAAGAAGTTTACAAACAGCTGGCTTGATTGAAAATCTGCCCTGATCTCCAGAGAACAGGGAGTTCAGACATGATATAAATTGACAGAGGGTGAAAAAGTAATCTTCAGGCAGATAAGTTAGTGCAGCCTGGATGGGCAGGACAGGATGGCATTTGCCAGAGAGAGGAGAACACAGCATATACAGTCACACAATGCACTTGGAAGAGGTGATGTTGGGAAATGATAATGATCAGCTTACCAGTGTTTGTAGTAATGAAAGAGTGCTAAAAAATATAGAAATGAAGTTTTAGATATGTAAAGGAGGCTCATCTGCTTAGAATCCTTTTCAGATTACTGTTCTTTCTCAGTTGATGTTTTCCTAAACACCAGTAGAGACCTCCAGACACTTCACTAAGTAAACAAACGCACCATCGACACGTGGGAGCCCATGGTACCCATTGTGTCCACTGACATGGAGAGGAATCAGATGGAATCTTTGCAGAAGATGATTTCAGCCAGAGTCAGCTGTAATTAGAGGAGCTGCTGATCTTTGTTGTATAGCTTGTCCAAAAATTGATTACAAAAAAAAGATACTTGTTTTAGAATTGAAGGAGGTCGTGGTATGTATAATTGTTGTTCTTTTAAACTGCATTTAACTGATTGTCACAAAGTGGGCATTTCTCTCTTAATAATCCATTATGTTATCAGTAAGACAGTTTTAACTTGCCCAGTTTTCTTGGAATCAAAATAAGAATACTGGAGAGAAATGGAAACCAGGTAATTAATTCATGGACTTCCAACCTGAGTTATCTGGCAAGTACCACTATTTTGTCTCAAGTTCTCAACTAAGCATAATCCTAATAGAGGAAAAAAGAAAAGTTTGCCAAAGAGTCATGACCCATGGAAGCTTCATAGAAAATGTAGCTAACTCATACAGAGCCTGCTAATGACAGTCTGAAGCACATCTTTTGTTTGGAAGTATGTGTGCATTTGTATGTGTGGTTGCAAATAAGCACCAAGGTCTACATGATCATTATTGATTGATTATGTATTTCCCCCACTCAGGTTTTAATGAATAATCATAATTAGAAGCACTCCAATGCCCTGAGATGTCTACTGCTTCTGAGGTAAATCTTCATCAGATTCTGCATGTCACTGATAAAATCCACTCAGCCCCAAACCTTTATTAACTGCTTTAAGAATCCAGCAGCTTCTTTATATGTTAGACACTTCTCTGACTGTACCTTTAGCTGACAGTATAAACACATTCACTTTGCTGTCACATCAATTGATTTTAGCTAATTAGGAGCATTTTAGGGGCCTTAATTTGATAAGGACGTGTGAATGCATTTTTTCCCCCACAGCAGGTTTGCTGTTTGCTAGGGTATTAGGGGAGTGTTAATTAGGCGCAGTTCTTCTGTCAGGTTGATGGTTTTTAAACAACATTCACCAAGCAGAAACTAAAACGGTCAGAGCAGAAACTGAGACTGTGGCCGTTGGTGTGATTTGTCAGATTAGGTTAGTTAGTTGCCTCTGGAATCGGACTCTGACAGAGGTGAACATGTTGTGTACCCTTCAAGCACCAAATCTGACTTTTCCGTCAGCAAATGTTCCTTATGGTGCCTCCACCTTAAGGAAGAGGTCTTCCTCTCATTTCAGAGCCTCTCTGGAGGAGGCTTTCTCCCTTCAGTCACTGTCATTCTCTCGCAACCCTCCAGTACCCAGTTTGGTGTTCATCCCGGCCCTTCTTAGTTTTAAACGCCAAAAGCACAGCTTTTGAAAATTCACTGGCCCTGAAGTACATGCAGAAAATCTTTTGAACAGTTTGGGTCCTGGGATTTCTTTGTTCAGCCTCTTCTGCTGAAGGCAAAGCGGGGCTGGCTGGCTTTGGGTCGGCCAGGAGCAGTGAAGCGAAGGGAAACAAACAACGGGGCAGCTGAAATTCCTGCTTGGAGCTTGTTTGTGAATGGGGCTTATACAGTGTCTTTTGTTTATTTGTGAGACTTTACTTACGGAATGCATAAAAAGGAACTTGAAGTGAGTAACCATTTAAGAAACGAGGAAAAAGGGATGTCTGATAACAGCATTTTCCATTTTGAGGCTGGGAGAAATGCTCATTTATATACTGTGAGTTTTTCTGCAAAGATACAGTTGCTTTCTAAGGCATGTACATTGTGTTCCCTTTGTTTCTCTTGTAGCTTTACACTAACCATTTATACGTTTGTCTTCCCTCCTGCTTGTGATCAATCTATAAATAATAGGATCAAATAAAACAATCTCTGAATGTCCTCCAGTAATAACCGTTTGATTCTGCAAATCAAACCTTGAATGTTAGCCTCATTACCAAAAGACCAGTTAAATTATTTAAACCTTCATTGGAAATACCTGCTGTTATCTGCTGTTTATAACTATCTTTAAGTCCTAGACTATTTGTGCCTAAAATAAATGGAGGAATGAACCCCTTAAGAGAGTGCCTGGAAAAAGTCTTGATAAAGTGGGAAAAATGTGATATTTGGAGACTCCATCCATCTATTGGTTCTAAACTTGTTCACATGGTCTTTGTGACTTAATTGTCTTCTATGTAAGATGATAATGCCTGTCTTCTAACATACTTAACAGTATTAAATTTTTTTTTAATGTCATCCTACTGTTTCTCTTGATCCTTTTTACTTTTGAAAGTCACAATCATTTAACAATAGCTGGCAAATAGTAAACATTTGTTTATGTGACTATTATCTGCTATCCCCCATTGATATAAGCTCCTTGAGGATGTGGTATCACTATGGGTGTCATTCACCACTGTGTCCCTATCTCCTGGCATGTAGCACACAGTCAATAACCATTTGTTGTACAACTTAATGCAATATCAGCTATTATGGCCCCTAATGTTAATCTCATTCTTATTTTTTTGTAGTTAAAATTTACTAGCTAAAATCCAACATAAACACAAATTATGTAAAAAGAAAACCAATATTTGTATTTGAAGTAAGACTGAAAAAGAATTATGCAAACTTCCATCTGAAGAACATAGGAAGGTGCAAATCCAAACCAAAGAAAGGAAAAGAAGGAAATTCTAAAAATAAGATCAGAAATCAATGAAAAAGGAAACAAACTTAAAATAGAGAAAAGTCAACAAACCGAATTTGATTTATTGAAAGTACTAATAAAAACAATAAATCTTTGACAAAACTGACCCAAAGAAAGAAATATTACCAATGTTAGAGGTTAGAAAGATGGTCGATAATATAGATACTAAAAAATTTAGAAACGCAATATTGAGAAAACTTTAGGCATCTACCATGTAGAATAAATAGAAAAATTTTATTAAAAACAACTTACCAAAAGTGATACAGTCTAAATGATTATATGTGTTTTGAAGAAATTGAATATATTGTTACTAAAACTTCCCACAAGAAAACTTCAAGACAAAATGACTTCCTCATAAATACTTATTAATATTTATAATAAGAATGAGCTTGTAAAAAATGACTCTAGAGTATAGGAGAGGAAGATTTCTTAACATGTGAAGCCAGAACAACTTTAATACCAAAATCTGACCAGGACACTACAAAAAAGAAAAATTAGTAACCAAACAGATGTGAATGTCCCTTAAAATTATGAAAAATAATACATATTATATATCCATATCATCCACAAATTCATGACACACACATATACATATATATATACATATATCTCTCCAATTTTTTTTTTTAAACCACACATTTATTTATTTATTTGTATGCACAGCACGTGGGATCTTAGTTCCCTGACCAGGCATCAAACCTATGTCCTCTGCTTTGAAAGCATGGAGTTTTAACCACTGGACCACCAGGGAAGTCCCTATCTCTCCAATTTTTAATGGGACTTACTGTAGTCATTTAAGAGTGGGTTAACTTTGAGATACCAGTCTGTGTCAAAATTATGTTCATAGCAGCACTATTTTTAAAAATTACATACTAGAAACAATCCACATGTCCATTAATAGAAGAATGGGTATATAAATGGTGGTTTGTTTATAAAATGAAATATTATATAGCTGTAAAGATAAATGAACTATATACAAAAACACAGATGAATGTCACAAAAAATAGTATTGAGCAAAAGATGTAAGACAAGTATTCTAAATCAGATAGTGGTTAAGCTTGAGTGGAAGTAGAAATGACCGAGAGGCAGCAGGAATGAGGTTGGAAATTTCCTTTTTTGATGTGGGTGATAGTTACTTGGATAGGTTCAGTGGTGAAAATTCATCACCGTATTCATTGATGTTTACTGAATCCTTCTGGATGAATGTTTATACCTCAAAAAGGATTTCAGATGAAACACACACACACAAACAATGTAATAATGTAGCCTGATACTTGACCTACAAGCGCAGTGTCATGTCTATGTATATGGCTGCAGATTCCCTTTGTGACCACTGTAGTGTAGAACAAAGCTTGTTTAGTAGAAAGTAAGGGGAAAGATTAGATGAGAACCAAGTTGCTTAGTATGGACAACAGGTGTTCATAAGTGTTAGTCACTCAGTCGTGTCCGACTCTTTGCACCCCCATGGACTGTAGCCCTCCAGGCTCCTCTGGCCATGGAATTCTCCAGGCAAGAAGAGTGGAGTGGGTTGCCATTCCTTTCTCCAGGGGCTTTTCCTGATCCAGGATTGAACTTGGGTCTCCTGCATTGCAGGCAGATTCTTTACCGTCTGAGCCACCAGGGTGTAAATAGATCTGAGTTCATGACATGCATATGGGTTTTTCTAAACTTATCTTTTTCTCTTAAGGATTTACATTGTAATCATTCTTCAGTGCTACTAAGTAAAGATATATCATCATTTTCACATACAAAGAGCATTTTATTACATAGCTCTACTAAAATCCATTTTAAAAAACACCGTTACCTGAACATTCTAGGTGGTTTTCACATTGCAGTCATTCTAAACTGCCTACATGGACTCCCTTTGCAATGACTGGGGCACACCACTTCTGGCAGTGTGTGGTATACGTTATGTTCCACTATCACTCAATGCCCAAAATTAACATGGCAGTGAGAAATGCCTTCCCATTGTATCCACAGATCTTAATCATTCCACTCTACTTTCCCAAAATGGCACCTCATAAGATTTAAAATAATGTTCCTGGAGACCATTCCTGTTTAGAGATCTTTGTTTTTGTTGTTCTGTCTCTAATAGAGATCTTAGGTCTAGATAAAGAAACAATTCAAAACTCATTACTTAAACTCTGCTTTATTTGCTGAGGAGACTGGGATATTATGGAGCAATTCTAAAACTTTCCAGTAATTAATATTTTACACATTTTTAACCTGAAAATGAGGTGCTCATTTTGTGAGCATATTTTAAATTCCTAGTGATGCCTCAGCTTTCCAGGTTTTCCTATTCCAATAGGACCAAATTCTCATTAAAAAAAAAAAAAAAAGAAAGCAAGAGACAGAAGAAGAGCTCTGAAAATATAATGATCTCTCATTTTACTTGACACTATATTTCCACCTAAGTGAATTCACATTATACTTTTAAGGTGGCAAATAGATGTTCATAATTCATTAATCCATAGTTCAAAAGAAAGGGTAAAATATGTTTCTGTGCCAATGTTTATTTAAACTACTGTGAAAAGAGTGTGATTCTGACTTGATGCAGCAAGATTACTCTCAGAAGGAAAATGAAATAGTCCTTTTTCCCATAAGATGCAGCATCTACACTGGTGAACACAGTTGACTGTTTGCAACAGTTAAGACAGAGAGGAGACATTCATTGAGAAAATTGCATAAAGCAAACCTGGCTAGAGAACTCAAACCCAGTAAAACTAGATTTGAGTTAAACAAGGAAGGAAATTTTCTCCTCAAAATACATGGTAGATGACATCCCTTTCCTTTAAAATACTTAGGTAAGGTGAAAGTGAATTTGAAACTGCAAGTTGCTCAGTCGTGTCTGACTCTTTGCGACCCCATGGACTATACAGTCCATGGAATTCTCCAGGCCAGAATACTGGAATGGGTAGCCTTTCCCTTCTCCAGGGGATCCTCCCAACCCAGGGATCAAACCCAGATCTCCCACATTGCAGGTGGATTCTTTACCACCTGAACCACAAGGGAAGGCCAATACTGAAGTGGGTAGCCTATCCCTTCTCCAGCAAATCTTCCTGACCCAGGAATTGAATGCGGGGCTCTCCTGTGTTGCGGGCGGATTCTTTACTAACTGAGCTATCAGGGAAGCCCTTAGGTAAGATAAGCCAATTCATAACACTGTGCAGTGTCACTTTCTTAGGAAAATAAGTCTTAAGGAATTACTGATTTAGTTGTCCTTTGATAAACAAATTTACAGAGGTCTTGCATCCATTTCTTTTTCTTTAATCTGTCCTTTTTACTCTGGCTTATAATGAATTCAGTCTGCTTGGGGGCCTAAGTAAAATTTCGTAAAAACAAAATGAGTAAACTGGAGAAGTGTGCCATCATGTATTGTTATTTTCCATTTTTATTTTTGTTTTTGAGAGAAGTTCTTCATGACTTTGGTCTCTAATACCAAGGTAACTTTGAATAGCCATCATTTGGGGGTAATTTGCTCTGATACCCTGTTCACTGATCCTGCTACTGCTGCTGCTGCTGCGTTGCTTCAGTCATGTCCAACTCTGTGCGACCCCATAGACGGCAGCCCACCAGGCTCCCCCCTCCCTGGGATTCTCCAGGCAAGAACACTGGAGTGGGTTGCCATTTCCTTCTCCAATGCATGAAAGTGAAAAGTGAAAGTGAAGTCGTTCAGTTGTGTCTGACTCTTTGTGACCCCATGGACTGCAGCCCACCAGGCTCCTCCATCCATGGGATTTTCCAGGCAAGAGTACTGGAGTGGGTTGCCATTGCCTTCTCCGTCACTGACCCTAGACATTTGCTAAAGGGTGTTTTTTGTCCCTCCCTTTAAAATTGCTGATCACATCGGGTTTTCCATAAGAGACATAGATCTGCTTCAAAATCCAAAGAAAGGTGACAACATAGTAGGATAAATGCACTAATTGTTCTTCCAATAAAATCTGTAAAAATTTTTAAATGAACATCTGTTTGAAGAATAGAGCTATTAAAGGGAATGTTCTGTACAAACAGTATGCCATACAGAATAGTTGTACAATAAAGCTGTGAAATTGTTTAATTAACTCATAAAAGAGGGAATCTAGTAAAGGAAATGTATGCAGTGCACTCTGGAGATATTTGACAGTCTTCAAGAGCAGATGTGATTATGATTATAATTATTTTAGTAAATTGAGCCATAATTTCTCTTTCTGTTGTAAAATAAGGTAAAGTATATTATGAATCTTAAGTAGAAAATAACCTTAAACATAAATAATTCATGCAAATCTTGACTTTTGTTGTAGGTTCAGCACTGCTATCATTTCCTTTTCTTTCAGTGAGGTGTACTTTTGTAAATACAACTGAGAAGAGTAAGCATTCAGCATGGAACTAGGGTGGATTTTATATGTACTCTGTGGTAATTGGCTGCAATATTTTGTAGACATGACTTTCACCATAGATTTGAGCTCAGTTGCATCAGTCATGTCTGACTCTGTGACCCTATAGACTATAGCTCGCTAGGCTCCCCTGTCCATAGGATTTTCCAGGCAAGAATATTGGAGTGGGTTGCCATGTCCTCCTGCAGGGGATCTTCCTGATCCAGAGATCGAACCTGGGTCTTTTATGTCTCCTGCATTGGCAGGCAGATTCTTTGCCACTAGCGCCACCTAGGAAGCCCCACCATAGATTTAGATGACCATAAAAATAGGTTTTTATCTCTAGGAAGTGTCAATTA
This sequence comes from Odocoileus virginianus, assembly GCF_023699985.2. Lineage (NCBI taxonomy): Eukaryota > Metazoa > Chordata > Mammalia > Artiodactyla > Cervidae > Odocoileus > Odocoileus virginianus. The sequence continues at coordinate 37,237,399 of NC_069686.1, read as the reverse complement.
TTTGTAAGATCATGATGTATAGGGCAAGTGAAAGTCTCACAGTCCTGTCCGACTCTTTGCAACCCCATGGACTATACTGTCTGTGAAATTCTCCAGGTGGGAATACTAGAGTGGGTAGCCATTCCCTTTTCCCCAGGGGATCTTCCCAATGCAGGGATCAAATATATGGAGTAATTTTATTTTATTACCAGAGAAATTCAAACAGAGACCCTACAGTATTGAACATGAAAGTTACAACAGCATTTTGTGTGTGTGAGGTCAACCAGTTTGACTCAAAGTGGATTCACTGACCAGACATTATACATCAAGTTTGTTAAATGTTGCTATGCAAATGTATTAGATCTATGCCCCTCTATTATTTTTCATCCTTCTCTATTTTGGAAATTGCATATTTTATATTCATAACTTTAGTTAGTAATTACATAAATGTTATATTTTCTGTGATCATTCTTATTAACTAAAATTACTGCTAGATGGAAATTAATCAGACAAATTAGTATGCTTACTCATGAAACCTAGATTATAGTAAACCCCAAGATTAAGACTAATGAAACAATTATTTAATCATTATTAAAAATGGGAACAGTGCTCAGATATCTGACAGTAACTGCAGCAAACTTTGGAAGTAGACAAATGAATGTGTTTTCCTTGACTGCTCTTTCATGAAAGCAAGATTATTATCACCTGCTGGGTGTTTTGCTTTCATATTCAACATTTTCCCTAGGGAAAGAAAAGGTCTCTTCTTACTAGGAAAAGAGAAAATTTATATTCTCCAATAGACTTCTTTCTTTGAAACTTAAGCTATTCTGACTCTGACTTTTTACAATTTAAGATGTATATAAAAGTGTTCATAAGTCAATGCTGTAGATATTTATTATAGGCATCTATATTAGAAGTATATATTAGAAGTATACATATTCACTTTAGGTATTTCTTAAAACAAACTGAATTTTTGAATTTAAGTAAAATATGCATTAGAAAGCAAAAGGTACTACAAGACTGATATTGAAAACCCATAATCTTCTCCATGTGTCATTGCAGCTCCTTCCCTGAGCCTAGGGACAACCATATTCAGTCATTCCTGCTTTTAGGTCTTTCGGTGGTTGCCTTAATGTTTGACTTCCTTTCTTATTTCCCAACTTTAGAGATTAGCATTTTCCTGCCATACTAGCTGAAGATTTTATTCACACTACTTCTCACAACCTATTCCCTCTCCAGCTAACATAGTTCTGTATTAATAGCTTTATTAGCTACTTTTGAAAATCTAAATATTATATTAAAAATTTTCTTTCTATCAAATTCAGATTCTATCTCTTGATTCTCCATAGTGTGAGGTGGGAAATTCAGGACTCCTAACACTTCTTTCGGAGAAGGCACTGGCACCCCACTCCAGTACTCTTGCCTGGAAAATCCCATGGACAGAGGAGTCTGGTAGGCTGCAGTCCATGGGGTCGCTGAGTTGGACACGACTGAGTGACTTCACTTTCCCTTTTTCCTTTCATGCACTGGAGAAGGAAATGGCAACCCACTCCAGTGTTCTTGCCTGGAGAATCCCAGGGATGGGGGAGCCTGGTGGGCTGCCGTCTATGGGGTCGCACAGAGTCAGACACGACTGAAGCGACTTAGCAGCAGCAGCAACACTTCTTTACTCTTCTCTCCACCATGCTTGGTTACTGGATATAATATAAGATACCCAGTTTAAATTTGAATTTTAGATAAACAGCTAATTTTTTAGTAAAATATGTCCAACTCTGCATAAAACATTTGTATGGAAAAAGTGTTCATTTGGAAAATGGAAAGCTGGGTAAGTATTTTATTAACTAGATGTGAAAAGGAGGAATTTATTGAGGAGATACAAAACCAGGACAACCAGTTTACCTACATAATCCCAGTGTTAGGGGTTTGGGGTACCAGATACGTCTACATTGGGTTTAGGAGATGAGGTCAAAATCATGAAGATTGGTGGAAAGTTCTATTTAAAGACCAGGCTAAATTCCAAGTCCCATTCAGCAGAGGAAATGAAGTTTTTGTTTTTGGCAGACTTTATGTAGGGAGACTCTTAACTCAGGGAGAGCAGGCAAACCTCAGCACAGGGTGTGGCCCCACCTTGGGAACAAGATTGAGTGAAAGTCTGTGTTCTGTACTGGGAGTCCTCCAGCTCTTTTTTTCCTTTGTGGCTCTCAGAATGCTGATGGCAGCACAATTTATCAATAGAAGTAATGTAGGGAGTTCCTTTTCTGGGCTCAAAAGACTGGTTCAAAACAAGAGATTTACAAAACTCTCTTTAGGTCTTCTCAAGTGAATTAGCATGGTCTCCACTTTACCACTCATGGTAAAAGCCATCAATCCGCAGCTTTTTTTTTTCCCCTCCAAAACAGAGTTTTAGGCTATTACTCTTAAATATAAATTGCTGGCCATGGGAAGCAAAACATTGAAAATCTCCAATGTAGAAGGCAAAGACCAAGAAGAATCAGTAGAAAATGGCAACTCAGAGAAAACAAATCTGATAAAAGAAAGAGAACACAACTTAAAATACAAAAGAGCTACAGGTAAAGTTCTTGGTAAGATAAGGTATTACATTTGAAACAAGAACAGGGTACATTCACAAGGGAGCATTACTTGAACATGAATGATGGTGTCTGGGGAGTTTATAATTTCCTTGGTTCTGTCACCACAGCAAAAATTTGAAGTGACAGACGGACCAGTGTTATGGTTCAGTTTTATTGGCAAGCAAAGGAAAATACATCCTCCAGGCGTGAGGATGTGCCGACCCAAAAGACGAGAAGAGAAGCCCCCCGCTCAATTTTGGCTCCTCTTTTTATGGTTTTTTTCTCCTCCCCCTGAGCCTGCCCTCTGTAAATTGGCTAGCCAGGAGGACTGTTATTTTACCTGAGGTCCTCACTCTGGTACTCAGACCTTCCTTTGTTCTATTTTTTGTGGGCTTTTCCCTTCTTTGTCTTTTAGCCACCACCATTCTGGACTCCTTTTTCCTATTCTAACTACCTATAGTTCAAGTATTAGCATTTTTTCAACAGAAACATAGAAACCTAGAAAACAGTAGAGCACTGTGCAAAAATCCTGATAGAAAATAATTTCTATCCTAGAACACTGTAAAATAAATAATAATGAAAGCCATATGAATCCAGTTTAAAAAAAATGCATCAGAGTCGTTGCAAGTATACGGACATGGGCATTTACTAAGTTAGAGGAAAGGTAATATATTGGGTTGGCCAAAAATGTCATTCAGGTTTTTGCATAACATCTTATGGAAAAACTTTGAAGGAACTTTTTGCTTAGCCCAATATTTTTATGGAGCAATTAACACAGTGTAATTTGAAAGTGGATAAGAAACAGGAAGTGAACCATGAATATGGCAGTTTCTTTGTGCTCACAGCCCTGTGGCCTTTATGGGGAGCAGCAGTAGGTTTGTGTGAAGGATTCTTGTTGAGTGGAAAGGCAGAGATACCACCAGGCTTCCTCTAGTTATAGGAGCCACAGACACTGATTACTCAGAGAGACTTGAGGCAGTGCATCCTTTTCCAACTTGGTTTTCAAAAGCCTGGAAAATGTGTCACCACTGAAATGAAAACAGTTGCTGCCTTTTGCAGGCCATGGCAGTTCTTTACGATGCAACAATTTGGAGTGATTATCAAGTGTCACAAAAAGACCTGGTTTTGTTTGGTGGAGTCTCGAGGCAAAGAAAGGAAAAAAAGTATATATATATATACACGTATGCTTGTTATGGGAAAGGCCTTAAGACACTTCCACATACTCATATAATAAATCTTCCCCAAGGCAATGGGAATTTAATACAATACTGACACATATGCAAAGAAAATAACTCTTAAATTTACTAAGAGATATCACAGTTTTATTAAACCAGTGCTGAGCTGAGTAGAGGGCTTCCCTGATAGCTCAGTTGGTAAAGAGCTGAGTAAAATGCACTTCTTAAAAATATGGTTAGTAGAATACCACTAGCAATGCAAAAATTAAGCTGCACTAATAAAATTATAGGGTCCAGATCAAGGAAGACAATGATTTCATTGTTCTTTGCCCGGGCCATACCACATTTGGAGTGTTGTGGGATCTCGTCAAATTGGGGCACAAGCTGTATAAAGTAAAAAGAACTGTGAAGAGAATCAAAATCAGATAGTATGAGGAATATTTAGAAGAACCAAGGTTATGCCTGGAAGAAGGAAGACTGAGTGGAACACATTTTTGCTATTTTGCCACATTTAAAGCACTCTGTGTAAAGAAAGGAATGAATTTTATTCTGAATTACTTCTGAGACTGGAAATGACAAATGGAAAATTTAGGAAGCACTTGAGGAGTGATTTCTAATAAGTTGTAAGTGGTAGAATACCATGTCTTACGTATTACTTACTGACCTTCATGGAATTGTTTAAAGAATCATATTGATCATCAGTATGCACTTTGAGAGAGGATTCCCACATTGCAATAGAGGTTGGACCAGCTGCAACTTAAAGTCTGATCTAGGCCTAATATTCTAGGTTTTTATGTATGTAAATCTTGATAATGTCTCCAAATGTGATTATTAAATAAATAAATATTGGACATCTGTATGTCAGGGAACAAAATAGACCCTGTCCTACTTTCTGGAATGTTAAATCCAACAGAAGAGCTAGTAATTAAGCAGATAATTTTATAAATAATTTCAATTGTAATGAACATTATGAAGAAGTCAAGAATAGTATAGCAACATGTAACACAAGATCTAATCAAATTTGGAGGGAGGGGGAAGATTTCATTAAAGAAGTTATGTGTAAGCTGAGACCCAAAGGCTGAATTAACCAGTGGGAAACTGTTGCAGATTCAGAGTCAAGGTCCAGAGAAGTTAGAAAACTGCCCACACCGAAACAAAAAATTCTATTTTAGCACTCAGCTAATCTTAACAATGTCCCTTAGGACCTCACTTGTTTGTTGATGTGCTATTGATGTTGGCTGAAGGTCACCGTCTCTGCTTTATGGAACCTCCTTTTTGCTCAAAGCCTAGTTGACTTCTTTGGGTTCATATCTTGAGTCCTCTTAGTGTGATTGATTTTGTCATTGTTGGCTCTGATTGATACTAGGATCTACTCCTCTGTACTGTAGATACTCAAATGAGTCAGATTCTGAATTACAGCTATAGATGCAGGTGAGATTTCTTTCCTGCTCCTGCTTTAAAGCTGTTGCTCTGTAATTTAAATACCACCTGCAAAACAAAGGAGTGAGGCATGGCTCTAGGAGCAAATGAAACCATCCTTCTCTTCAGTGTATTTCAGAAACCTACAGAGTGAAATCTTTCATCTAAGACCCTCACAAAACTTCAAAGAACCTGATGGTATGAAAGGAGTAACCAGGGCTTATGAAGTGCTGGTGAATAATTACAATCTGAGATTTATTGGTGACCACCCTTGTGTCATTAAAAGGTTGGCTGATCAGAAAAAATAAAAGACAAAAAACAGACATTGGCTAGAGAGAAAACTCTTGAGCTACTCAGTCTTTTGAAATTTCTGCAGAGTTTTCCAAGGGGAAATTTGGCATTTGGACTTTGTGACATTGGCAGGTTAATTAGAACTGGGGGCTATGATCACTTATCTTAATTGCCTCTGTTTTCTGGTTGACATTAGACTTGTATACCAGGTGGCTGGTGACTTGTAACAGGTAAATAAAGAATGTAGGGGGAAAATCATGAATGTTGTTTTTAGTAACAATTAGATAATCAAGGTTAGAATTAGGATGAAGACCCCTTTTTCAACAATCTCTTCTCTGAAATATACCATTCTTCAAGGTCTTGTAGGCTTCCAGGAACATAGTATAATATATTTTCTACTTGCTCTGTTAGATAAGATCAAGAGACTTGAGAGTGACGTTGACAGCTATGGAGGGAGACAGAGAATCTGGCAGGAGAGATTAGCCCCAGCAAGGTGGAAATTGGAGCAATAATTTCATGTTTGGCCAAATTACATAAATTATTCAAGTTCCTCATTTTCTGAATGGATTTTTCTCTTCCATGGAATGATTTTACAGTCTTAAGTATTTAATATATTTTTATCCAAGTGGCTTTTATTGGAAACTTACCTGTACAAGTCTAATGTTGTTGAGTATTTTTCTGCATTTTTGAAGTTCGGTCACCCACTGATATTATCTTCAGACTTAAATGAGTGGTTGAAAGAATGAGGCACAGTTATTGTTTTTCCCCCCTCACACTCATTATGTAGTAGTTATAGTATGATGTCCTTGGGCAAGGAAGCGATTTGCCTTGATATTTCACCAGACCAAAATTATTTTTGATTAGGCATTTATTTGCTTCTCAATTCTTTGAGGAATTTAAAATTTCACTCGAATACAAAATGTGTATCTTGAATAAAAAAATACTTTGAAATTCTTATATGAATGAGGTTTCTGATTCAAAGACTAGGTTCCTGCAAGGGTCATTGTTTTGTTACTTTTTCATTACAGTGTCCAAATTGATGGGTATGTATCAATGTAACAGATTTCAGAGGCAAAATAAGTCTGTGTATTTAATTCTAGCCACAACACATTTCAGTAGTTCAGTGTCTGCTGTGTGGCAAGACTGAGAAAGTTTCTTAATCAAATTTTCTACAAATCTTTGATGTCTGCTTATTTATTTTCTGCACAACAGCAGTCTCTTCATGTTTGATGTCCCAGTAGCCAGAGCCTGTTTCTGTTAGTCTGATTGTAGAAAGAGAGGTGTCCTCACAGGGAGCCCAGTTGGATGTTTCCTGCTTTCTATCTTAGTTTCTTTCATGGTTGGAGAGAAAGGAGGAAGAGCACATGATAGAACTGGTAATTGTTTGCACTACTGGCAGAGCCTCAAATGATATTTATTCTATGAGAGTCACTTCCAACCAGAGGACTCACTTTTTGCAGCAGATGGAAGGGGGACCGCATTCAAATCCTTGGATTAAACACATTTTAGTGCTTTGAAACCCTGTCCATGTAACAGCATTGTTTATAGGCCTATTTTGCTGCTGTCACATTGGTGCTTTAATTAGAATGCTGCTGCTGTTGCGAAGTCGCTTCAGTCGTGTCCGACTCTGTGCAACCCTATAGATGGCAGCCCACCAGGCTCTCCCGTCCCTGGGATTCTCCAGGCAAGAATACTGGAGTGGGTTGCAATTTCCTTCTCCAACACATGCCTGCATGCTAAGTCGCTTCAGTCATATCCGACTATGTGACCCTATGGACAGCAGCCCACCAGGCTCCTCTGTCCACAGGATTCTCTAGGCAAGAATACTGGAGTGGGTTGCCATTTCCTTCTCCATTAATTAGAATAATTAGTAAGAAAGAAAAACAAAACAAAACTAAAGTGATTTGTTTGACTATAGTTCTCTACCAGATCAGATACTTGCATAGAAATCAGGTGACTATTAGGATGGAAGGAAAAAATACAGAAGTTTAGGATTTGGGCATGTTTTAAGAACTGTTATGTTTTTATGATTCTGGTTCTATACTCAACTTCTTAAAAGTTTATGGGACTGATATTTCTCCACTTTTTATGAAAGAGAATTAGATTGTTAGTGGATACCACTAGGGAACCTTTACTTAAAAGTTACTTTTGAGTTTACTCCTGGAAAAGAATGGAACTGGCAAGAATAAGTCAGTTTTCTGTTATATCTGATGACTGTTTCCAGGAAAGTTTGGTTAGCCAAGTCCCATGGATTATTAAGTCTCTATTGTAAATTGCCAAAAGAGATGTCCTCCCATGGAAATTATTAAACTTGTTTTTATAATATTGGCATTTGTAAGCTCTTCATGGTACAAAGAATAAACTCTTGAGAGGGAGACTGAAAAGATATATATCCCAAGATCCAGCAAATGGAACACACCCTCCTCCACAATTGGAAGATCTAACTGTCCCCACTATTGTATACTGGATGGTGGGAAAAACCATTCCACACAACATTGTAAATCAACTATACTTCAATAAAAAAAATTTAAAAAGGACCTAGGGAGTGGAGACACACATAAGTGATAAATGAGAAATCAAGTTGCTAAACAATTTGGATTGCAAGATCCCATATATGTACATGCAAAGTATATGTGCAAAGAAAAGACTAGAAATAAACATATTAACTATAAAAAAGTAAAAAAAAAAATCATGCCAGAAGTGTGATAGGCATTTTGTAGTCAATGTTTTTCATAATCTCTAATTAGATTGGACTTGACTTTAATTCTTGTATTCTGATTTAAAATGATCAAAATCAGCAATTTATCATAATCATTAGACACCTGAGACATTCAAATTAGAATAAGGATGGAATTTATTCATTTATTTAATCATCAATTCAACAGGTATTTATTGAGCATCTTGTAAGGATCGGATGCAGGTATTTATGAGAAAAGTGAGTGAAATAAACATATTTCTACTTTCATGGAACTGGAACTTTTCACTATAATGAATACAAAATAATGGGAACCATGTTTTTAACATCATGCTTTCTGTTAGAAAAGGAAAACTTTGGGGTAACTCTTAGCAGGTCATGCAATCAAGATATTTTGAGGATTTGAGCAAATATGCTAGTATTGATCCATGAACCATCTCTGTTTCTGATTTACTTTGATAACATTTTTAAGACAGGTGCCACTTTGTTTAATGTTGGGTCCTATGATAATGTTTATTTACTTACAAAAGATTTAACTTACGTCAGTGACTGTATTGGTTCTGATGCTTAAGATGCTCAGTTGCAATATTAGCTAAACTCCTTTTGTGGCCTTGTAGAACTTAGAATTTACCAAAGACTCATAATCATGAGTCCTGCAAAGGTATATCAGCTTACTTCTTAAAAATTCACTTCATAGCTTTTAAGAAGATACAGTTAATGACTTTGCACCCATTCAGTGTGGATATTCTTACTAATAAATCTGGAACTTTTTAGTTATATAGTTAATATAACTAATTTGCTTCACATCTCAAATGAGAGACAGCATTTGATAGCTTGTAGAGCATGACAACCACATTTTTATTCTAATTGCCAGATGATGTTACTGTTTAGAGTACATGTGACCATGATAATTGTGGATAATATATTGTTCATTCTAGTCTATTTTTTAGGATAATGGTTAAAAAGCATACATATTATGTCTGTGTGTTCAAACTGAGGTGACAACTCTGAAAATTATATGGTTCATGCAATTAGCTTAAGCCAGAAATATTCCATATGTTACATTATAAATCTTTGATTAGTTGTTAGCTCTGCTGCAACTAATTATTTTACTAAAATAAAATACCTAAAAATGTGAATTATTTAATTCTTAAAATTAATTAGAAAGGATTCAAGGTTATCTTTATAATAATCTTGTTAATTATTATATATTATAAACCTTCTTGAGAAGAAGAGAAAGAAATGGAATTTGCTTATAAACCTGAGTGTTCCTCAGGGAGGGGGTTGAATTTGTGACTTGTATTTGTCCAGTGTACATGATGGAAGCATGTGTGATAGACTTTGGCCCAGGCAAGCCTAAAACACCAGTACTATCAAGAAGAAATCTGTTTCTCTGACTGCCCAAAGCCCCTAGCTCCACCAATATACTCTCATTTAACATTGTTATGAAATTTGTATTTAAATACTTTATAAGAGATAGTCACTAACTATATAGGCTCAGAAAGGAAATGGCTGGGGGAAAATTTTTCATTGCACACAGAAAACATTTAATTTATAATTTTCAAACCTTCTATCTCTTTATTCCTTAACTACCATATTTACCTCTTTATTTAGATGCATTTTATTGTCTTTTTTTTCTAATGGTCCTGTGCCTTTATTATAAACTGTCTCAAATCCTTTTTGGGAATAGGTTACTTATTCAAAGTAACCTTAGTTACTTAGTCAAAGAGTAGGCAAAGCTGACTTTGGCAGCAGTGCAGTTCAAACCCACATCCCCAAAGAGACTGGAATTAGAACATACTGTGGAAAAATAGAGAAATATATAAGACCTATTTGAATTTGCAATCTTAAAATATGCAAACTTTAATACGGTATAGCAGAGCATTAAGTATCTATTCATGTCTGGAGATTTTTCAGAATGGAAAGTAGAGAGTTAGAATGATTTCGAGAGTTTATTTATAGAGGAAAAATACTTCCTACTACATTAGAAAGAAAAATTACATCCTACAGAGTATTTGTAATATGTAGAGTTTTGGTAAAATTCTGTTGATTGACACTGAACTGTGGGTGAATGTCATGAAATTCAATGCAAAGCTTTGGAACACATGCAACAGTTTTCTCTTTAGATAACTGTTATAACTGGCTTAGGAGTTTGGTTCTAAATACAATCCCCAGATTGTTCTCACTTACTAAGAGAAGACTATGCCCTCATGCCTTTAAAAATTGAATAAAGCTTGAATACATTCTCCCAGAAGACAGATGTATTTTATTAAAATCAAGCTAGTTTACTAATATTAAAGCAAAATTCCAACCACAGTTGATAGAATAAGGTGGTTTTATTCTCTTTCCTTCTTATCTTTATTCCATCTTCCTTTTTGCAACCCATAGACACTCAAGAAAAAAAATTAATGTCTAATTTAAAGGTAGTGGACAGCAACTTTGGTAACTATAGATTTCTTTGCAAAGAAAAGTTTTTCTTGACATTTAGACTTTTTCTATTCAATACCAATGCCATGCAAGATCCTTTACTAGAGAGTATTGAATCTTCCATTGTGGTCAGATTGTACTATGCAAAGAGAATGATGATAGTATCTGTCTCATAATGTTGCTATAACTGTTCATATTTATAAAGAACTCAGACTAGCACTTGGCACTTGGTAAATACTAAAGAAGTTCTTGGTTACTCAATCAGTCCCTGTTCTTTCCATAGTATATTAATTTCTATTTCCACTCTAGAGTGCATAACATTCTCTCTGCTTGGATTTGCACCCCTCTTTCTGAAAGAGATGGGAATACCAGACCACCTGACCTGCCTCTTGAGAAACATGTATGCAGGACAGGAAGGAACAGTTAGAACTGGACATGGGACAACAGACTGGTTGCAAATAGGAAAAGAAGTATGTCAAGGCTGTATATTGTCACCCTGCTTATTTAACTTATATGCAGAATATCTCATGCAAAATGCCGGGCTGAATGAAGCACAGACTGGAATCAAGATTGCCAGGAGAAATATCAATTTATGCAGAGGAGAAGGCAGTGGCGCCCCACTCCAGTACTTTTGCCTGGAAAATCCCGTGGATGGAGGAGCCTGGTTGGCTCCCTGGCAGTCCATGGGGTTGCTACAGACTGAGTGACTTCACTTTCACTTTTCACTTTCATGCATTGGAGAAGGAAATGGCAACCCACTCCAGTGTTCTTGCCTGGAGAATGCCAGGGACGGGGGAGCCTGGTGGGCTGCCATCTATGGGGTCTCATAGAGTCAGACACGACTGAAGTGACTTAGCTGCAGTAGCAGGTATGCAGATGACACCACCCTTATGGCAGAAAGTGAAGTAGAACTAAAGAACCTCTTGATGAAAGTGAAAGAGGAGAGTGAAAAAGTTGGCTTAAAGCTCAACATTCAGAAAACTAAGATTATGGCCTCTAGTCCCATTATTTTATGGCAAATAGATGAGGAAACAGTGGAAACAGTGGCAGACGTTTTTGGGCTCCAAAAAAGTTACCACTGCAGATGGTAACTGCAGCCATGGAATCAAAAGACACTCACTCCTTGGAAGAAAAATTATGACCAACCTAGACAGCATATTAAAAAGCAGAGACATTACTTTGCCAACAAAGGTTCATCTAGTCAGTTCAGTTCAGTTCAGTCGGTCAGTCATCTCCGACTCTTTGCAACCCCATGAACTGAAGCATGCCAGGCCTCCATGTCCATCACCAACTCCTGGAGTTTACCCAAACTCATGTCCATTGAGTCGGTGATACCATCCAACCATCTCATCCTCTGTGGTCCCATTCTCCTCCTGCCTTCAATCTTTTCCAACATCAGGGTCTTTTCAAATGAGTCAGCTCTTCATTTCAGGTGGCCCAATTATTGGAGTTTCAGCTTCAACATCAGTCCTTCCAGTGAACACCCAGGACTGATTTCCTTTAGGATGGACTGGTTGGATCTCCTTGCAGTCCAAGGGACTCTCAAGAGTCTTCTCCAACACCACAGTTTAAAAACATCAATTCTTCAGTGCTCAGCTTTCTTTATACTCCACCTCTCACATCCATACATGACCACTGGAAAAACCACAGCCTTGACCAGATGGCGCAGGAGCTACCCCACGTCCAAGGTAAGGAGCAGCGGCTGTGCTTTGGTGGAGCAACCGTGAAGAAATACCCCATGTCCAAGGTAAGAGAAACTCAAGTAAGACGGTAGGTGCTGAGAGAGGGCATCAGAGGGCAGACAGACTGAAACCACAATGACAACTAGCCAATCTGATCACACGGACCACAGCTTGTCTAACTAAGCCATGTCGTATGGGGCCACCCAAGACAGACAGGTCATGGTGGAGAGGTCTGACAGAATGTGGTCCACTGGAGAAGGGAATGGCAAACCACTTCAGTATTCTTGCCTTGAGAACCCCATGAACAGTATCAAAAGGCAAAAAAGATAGGACACTGAAAGATGAACTCCCCAGGTTGGTAGGTACACAATATGCTACTGACGATCAGTGGAGAAATAACTCCAGAAAGAATGAAGGGATGGAGCCAAAGCAAAAACAACAACCAGTTGTGGGTGTAACTGGTGATAGAAGCAAGGTCCGATGCTGTAAAGAGCATATTGCACAGGAACCTGGAATGTTAGGTCCATGAATCAAGGCAAATTGGAAGTGGTCAAATAGGAGATGGCAACAGTGAATGTTGACATTCTAGGAAGTAGCAAACTAAGATGGACTGGAATGGGTGAATTTAACTCAGATGACCATTATATCTACTACTTTGGGCAGGAATCCCTCAGAAGAAATAGAGTAGCCATCATAGTCAACAAAAGAGTCTGAAATGCAGTACTTGGATGCAATCTCAAAAAGGACAGAATGATCTCTGTTCATTTCCAAGGCAAACCATTCAATATCACAGTAATCCAAGTCTATGCCCCGACCAGTAATGCTAAAGAAGCTGAAGTTGAATGGTTCTATGAAGACCTACAAGATCTTTTAGAACTAATATCCAAAAAATATGTCCTTTTCATTATAGGGGACTGGAATGCAAAAGTAGCAAGTCAAGAAAAACATGGAGTCATAGGTAAATTTGGCCTTGGAGTACAGAATGAAACAGGGCAAAGGCTAATAGAGTTTTGCCAAGAGAATGCACTGGTCATAGCAAACACCGTCCTCCAACAACACAAGAGAAGACTCTACACATGGACATCACCAGATGGTCAACACAGAAATCAGATTGATTATATTCTTTGCAGCCAAAGATGGAAAAACTCTGTACAGTCAGCAAAAATAAGACCAGGAGCTGACTGTGGCTCAGATCATGAACTTCTTATTGCCAAATTCAGAATTAAATTGAAGAAAGTGGGGAAAACCACTAGACCAGTCAGGTATGACCTAAATCAAATCCCTTATGATTATACAGTGGAAGTGAGAAATAGATTGAAGGGACTAGATCTGATAGACAGAGTCCCTGATGAACTATGGATGGAGTTTCATGACATTGTACAGGAGGCAGGGATCAAGACCATCCCCAAGAAAAAGAAATGCGAGAAAGCAAAATGGCTGTCTGAGGAGGCCTTACAAATAGCTGTGAAAAGAAGAGAAGCAAAAAGCAAAGGAGAAAAGGAAAGATATACCCATTTGAATGCAGAGTTCTAAAGAATAGCAAGGAGAGATAAGAAAGCTTTCCTCAATGATCAATGCAAAGAAATAGAGGAAAACAATAGAATAAGAAAGACTAGAGATCTCTTTAAGAAAATTAGAGATACCAAGGGAACATTTCATGCAAAGATGGGCTCACTAAAGGACAGAAATGGTATGGACCTAACAGAAGCAGAAGATATTAAGAAGAGGTGGCAAGAATACACAGAAGAACTGTACAAAAAAGATCTTCATGACCCAGGTAATCACGATGGTGTGATCACTCACCTAGAGCCAGGCATCCTAGAATGTGAAATCAAGTGGGCCTTAGGAAGTATCACTACGAACAAAGCTAGTGGATGTGATGGAATTCCAGATGAGCTATTTCAACTCCTAAAAGACTATGCTGTGAAAGTGCTGCCCTCAATATGCCAGCAAATCTGGAAAACTCAGCAGTGGCCACAGGACTGGAAAAGGTCCATTTTCATTCCAATCCCAAAGAAAGGCAATGCCAAAGAATGCTCAAACTACTGCACAGTTGCACTCATCTCACATGCTAGTAAAGTAATGCTCAAAATTCTCCAAGCCAGTCTTCAGCAATACATGAACTGTGAACTTCCAAATGTTCAAGCTGGTTTTAGAAAAAGCAGAGGAACCAGAGATGAAATTGCCAACATTTGCTGGTTCATCGAAAAAGCAAGAGAGTTCCAGTAAAACATCTATTTCTGCTTTATTGACTATGCCAAAGCCTTTGACTGTGTGGATCACAATAAACTGCATCAAATCCTGCACATTTTAATAAAGGTGTACAACGAAACTGATATAAGTCCCTAGTACACTGGTAATAAGATACACTGGTAATAATTATCTCTTGTTGTGAGTATGTGAATTTTATTTCTCAGTGACACTGTAAACTCCTTGAAGACATGGACCATGCATTGTTTTTCCTGTGTATCTTCCCACAGTGCTGGAAGCATGGCCACTGCTGAATAACATTCCTTTTTCTTGTTTGACTACAAGATCTCTCAGAGTGGGGCCCAGGATATGAATTGTTAAAGGATATGGAGGTACTGAGAGATACACAGGTGGATCATTCAACTCTTGCCACAATCAGTGCTGTGCAATAAATAACCACAGTGACATACAACAATAACCATCGGTTCTTCATGTTTTTTTTGAATCAAGAGGGATAGGTCAGGCATCTCTAGTGATCTTACCTGTGCTTACTCATGTTTGGGGGGTTGAGCTAGGCCCATTTAGTTGCTTGCATGTAGCAGCCCATTAATGTCCTGGCAAACTAGCTCTGTTTCATAAGACTTTGATGTTCATTCTGGGACAATCAGGCTAGTCAATGGAAATACTAAAGGACAAGGGACAAGACCAGATGGAGCAAGTCCATTCCAAGCCTCCGTGTGTGATGGATTGGTCAAAGGAGAAGGAGAGTACAGGATAGTTACAGGGGAAAATCTGTGGGTACCAAAAAAAAGGGGAAAAGTGGTGTCCTTTTCCCAAACTTCTCCAGTGGAATGCTTGTTTGTCTCTTCTGTGCAGAGCCTGCTCTGATGCTTTACTGAAGGTCAGTTCTCCTTGTATATAATCTCGATCAGGATGTCTTTAAAACAGCATTACCACCCTTGAGTAAGCAAGCCAGTAATCTCGTTTGGAGGGGGAAAAGTTGCAGGTAAACAATCACATAATGCCACTTCCTTTGCCATTAAATAGAAAAATATCACCTTATATTTCACAGACTTGACATCACTCAGATAATATGTCACACTTCATTAAACTAGAAGATCAAATGCAGGAAACAAAATATCTGCTGTTCAATAAGATGATCTACTACCTGAACAAGGTTTGTGGAATTGTCAACATGATGTGCCTGAATTCAAGAGATTAAACCAAGAACTGTGACTGAAAAAATGTTAAAAACACCACAAATTTGCTTTGAAATGACACAGCATCTTATTGTCACTTGTGATTTGACCACTGGTTCTGTCTTTATTACTTGGGCTGCTTAGTGAACTGTTGCAGAGCAAACCATGCAGTCTATTGTGGAAGTTTAATTTAGAGAATCATCTTGGGGTAAAAGAGAGTTTCTGCTAAGTTCCTCGGCTGCTAGTAGGCCATCTCTCTGTCTAATGGATCTTATCTCCTACAGAGACAGGGAATTAATTATAGCATGTTATAGCAATCATATAATTTATGCTTTTATCTGTTTGTCTCTATCTACTTATCCACCTATCATATCTATGTGTGTGTTCATCACCAAAATAATAGCTAAATTTCTATGACCATTTTTTCTAAATTAAGGTGATCTTTTTCCATATTCAATTATTTATTTGCTCTCATGGTACGTACTTGATTAACTCCTGACAAGTGAGATTGATCAGCAAGACAAATATTACATAAACTATAGTAAAAATTACTTTCCAATCCTGCTTTATTCTTCACTCTGTTATGGGATTTTAGGCCAATCACTTAATATTCTTATCAATAAAAGACAATTTAGATATTTGAGTAATAAGAGTTCTTGCCTATGTAACCAAATAATAGATAAAGATCTAAGGTAAACTCTGGATAAATCAGATATATATTGATATCTGTATTTATCTATCTATCTAGTTATACAGATACATATTTATTGTTGTTTTTGTTTATATAGGAGATGGCATTGCATAATCACCCTGTAGGGTAAGTTTATCTTTTATTAAAGGTATTACGCTAAGCTTTGCTCGATTTTCCTTTCTAAGAGGAGGGACATTGACTTATAGGATAAAGAAAAGAAAACACAGTACAGAGACATAAGCTAAAATGTGGCCTTATGCAAAATACGTTCCGGAGTTCAGTTTCATCACCTTGTATTGATGGACAAAAATATAAATGAGGCAAATTGGGATGTGGATATAGCCAAAAGGTTTCTTTTGAGATTTTCTACTTGCTAAAGGAGAGAAACACTGCGAGAGGTATAATAAGCTCATTTTCTGACAAGGGGAGACGTTTGAGATTTTTACATGAATGTTATTCTGATGGAACCAGAGAATACAACCATTTTTCTGGAATGTCAGGAGTGCTGGCATTCCACAGCATTAAGGACCATCTCCCTCTTGCACACATGCAAACATATTATGATTGATTTGTCTCTAGGCAACATAGCATCAGTGGGAGCAGACTGCTTACAAAGCTAGGCCCTCAGGCGAGTGGAGGTTAAAAGCTCAATTTCACTTTCTCAAGTGGAAAATTCTGTGTAACTAGCATCGTAGCCTTTTGTTTAGTCACAAAGAAGGAATAATTGCTTTGGAATTTGGAAAAAAGATTTCATTTTAGTTCCCCTATGTACTTTTTGGTAGAGCTTTGTAGCTAGTGCCACTTGCAGCAAAGAAAATATAGCAAATGCTTGGACAACTGAGTGGGCCTAGGATACCATGTAATTAAGAGAGGGGCAATGAGAGGAAGAGCAGCTGGCCTTGCTCTTTGGATGGCACATATTAACCTTGGGGGAAGTAGAGGTTATAATGGAAGTAATGTCGGTGGCTGAAAATGATTTCAGAATGTTTGTTTTCAACAGAGTTTGAATCTTGGTGCCTTATATGTGGATACATAGGCCATGCTTAGAAAAACACAGTGCTATGGATGTTTAATAGTCAAATGATATCTTGTTATCAAAGCCACTTATAGGTACATACATTTTTAACTTGATTTGACTGCTGCAGTGGGACAAGCCAAAATTGAAGCACAGTTGTTTTCAGGACTTGGAAGTTTAAAAATTTCAGCTGCGTGGTATTGTCTTAGAATGAAGTCATTCTTACAATGGCAAAAAGGAGAAAGCATGGAAAAATAGATCATTATTGCCTAGATTTATAATTTGATGTTCACATATTGCAAAGATCACCAGGATGTATTCAACAAGAAAAGGGAATAATATATTTTTCTGGGGACACCCTATGTAAGAGGAATAGTGTTCTATTTAACTTGCATATAGAAAAATTGGTGTCCTTGTTTCCATAAAAAGAGAAATTGTGCCTAAATATAGGCTAATTGGTGGTGCTTAGTGAGAACATTTGATTGTGTGACTCATGATTTGGAACACCATTTCCCTATCAGAAAACTAGCTTGAGACCCTCCAATCGCTGAGAATGTGTTTAATTAGATGACAGGTTTTAATTAGATAGGACTATTTCAGCCTGCTTACTCTCGGTCTTTATCTCTCCATGAGCCATTTCCCTACAGAAGGATGAAGTAGCCATAATTATTCCAGTCATCTTAAATAAAATGTTTTGAAGTACAGTAGTTAACTGTCAAAAAGAGAAGGCTAATTTCCAGTTATGAGAGCATTTTCCCAATGGAAATCTTCCCTTCATCCTGGGTAGACATATTTGTGTTTGTTTTTTAGCTTTATTAGACTCCATTTTCTCCTTCCTAGACAGATAATTTCTCTTGTAGCTGTTCAGAATTAAAGGAATTCCTCAATTCCAGAAATGTTTCCAGCTGTTTTTAGCTCTAGCTATAGTCTGCTGTGAAGAGTTGACTCATTGGAAAAGACCCTGATGCTGGGAAGGATTGGGGGCAGGAGGAGAAGGGGACGACAGAGGATGAGATGGCTGGATGGCATCACCGACCCGATAGGCATGAGTTTGAGTAGACTCCGGGAGTTGGTGATGGACAGGGAGGCCTGGCGTGCTGCAGTTCATGGGTTCGCAAAGAGTCGGACATGACTGAATGACTGAACTGAACTGAACTGATAGTCTGCTGCTGCTGCTGCGTTGCTTCAGTCGTGTCCGACTCTGTGTGACCCCATAGACGGCAGCCTACCAGGCTCCCCCATCCCTGGGATTCTCCAGGCAAGAACACTGGAGTGGGTTGCCATTTCCTTCTCCAATGCATGAAAGTGAAAAGTGAAAGTGAAGTCACTCAGTTGTGTCCAACTCGTTTTGACCCCATGGACTGCAGCCTACCAGGCTCCTCCGTCCAGGGGATTTTCCAGGCAAGAGTACTGGAATGGGGTGCATTGCCTTCTCCGAGCTATAGTCTGCATCACCTAAGCAAGTATCTAAGAGCATGGCACATACAAATTGCCCAGCAAAAGCATAATGGAACTAAATAATTTGAAGAATTTCCCATAATATATGGAATTTTAATAGATGTAAAGAAAAAAATGGCCAAATATTTGGACAGTTATGGACGAAATGAGCAGGTTGTTTATTGATAGGTATCAGCTGTTTGGCACCAAACTCCCAGATCTTCCTATCTCCATGGTATTTTCATGGGAAGAGGATGCAAGGGGGTTTTCATTTGGTAATATCACACTTTTGTTTTCTTTGAAACCAGCCTATGACAACATCCTCCCTCTATATCCCCTATTAAAAAGTTTAAAGACTCTGTGGTTCCACTGTAAAAGAGAAAGGAGATTTGGGTACGTGCTTGTGAAAATAAGCTTGGCATGTGGGGATGTACTTTCTTTGAGTTTTGGCCCCTCAGCCTTTATCTTTTAGATGGAAAGTCATAGCCCAATGGGGTTATTGGGCTAAACAGTTGAAATGGTGAAATTTTAGCATTAAAAAATTATACAAATACAGTCTTTATTTGACATTATGTTAAAATTAGAGCATATATTGTTGAATTGATTATTTAGTGGGCTTCCCAAGTGGCATGAGTGGTAAAGAAGACTCCTGCCAATACAGGAGACATAAGATACGTGGATTAGATCCCTAGGTCAAAAAGAACTGCTGGAAAGAGGCATAGCAAACCACTCCAATATTCTTTTTTCTGTTGTTGTTGTTTTTAAAAAGAACTGTTTATTTACTGAACCTGGGGCAGATCAGATACAGAACCAATTTTAAATTTACATCTTTTAACTCAGTTTTGAAGTGTCTGGACACACACACGCACACAAATTGGCATGCAACAGTTGTCCTAGGGTAAAATGCAGTCACCTTAAACTTGCAAGTATTTTGATCCAAGGTTGAAAAATTGTTTATCCTGGACATGAAAACCTGTAACAAATTTAAATTAATTATACAAAACTCATTACTTGTAGTTTTCCCCTTGCAAAGATTAAAAAAAAAAAGTACAAGTAACCAATATACATCAGTCACAACATAATCCTGGATCATCCCCACGCCAAAACCAGATGCTCCTTGAATTTTAAACCCATCATCAGAGACCAAAGAAAGTCATTTCGTTTTATACAAATCAAAATTCACATGTGCCAAAAAAGAAAGACCCAAGAAAAACAAAAACAAAAACCCTAGTACTGACAGTGATATTCAGTACCCTAATTAAACAGTGACCAAAATGCCACTGATCAAAAATAAATAGTGGCTGTGTATCACTGCAAAGAAATCCAAGAGGCTTTAATCCTTTGGCATCGGAAATCCAGATTTTTCCAATTATGTGAATGCTTATCTCCTACATGCCAAGAGTAGAGAAGGTGGATGTGCCAGCATAGAATGAAAAAGAGTTACCATTTGCTGAAACATGCAGAGAACTGGCTTTAATAGACTTCTTACAAGGTTAGGCAGAAACCAAAAAATGGTTATTAGTTGCTTGTGGCAACAATTTTAAGTGGAGATGATTGAGTTCTAAGGTTCAAAGTGAAACTTTGGGGGTGGGGGTTTTGTAAAGGTTGTTAGTTTAAGTCTTATCTTTAAAGCAAAAACAAGAGAGAGAAAGTGTAAAAGTACCAACCTGGTCACATACTCTAGTCACAGAGCTCTGCCATCAAGCTGCATAGAAAATGTCAAGATTTGGATTGTTGTTTCTCAACAAAATGAATCTTTCTAATGACTTGAATTGCAGGATAAGGGATCCCAAGAATGCAGTCATTTTAGTAAAGTACTATCAGTAAAGTACTATCCTGAACAAACTGCATTTTATTATGAAAACAAAAGGAAAGAAAACTAAGGACTCTACACCTGTATTCGGCTTACAGTGTTTGAGTTTTGGAAGGGCCTGAATAATGGAGACAGAATTCAGATATGAATTTATGCCAATCAAATGTCAAATTTTCACTATAGCTTTCCTAAAAAAAGTGTCTATTAATCTATTAATATTATCTATTAATCACAAAAAACAAAAGCTGTGAAGATACAGTTCAGAAAATAAAAATGTAGAAACTAGTGACAGTATTATGATCGAGATGTTTGGTGAACAGTGAATTATGAATTTGGGATTGTGGGGAAAAGGCTTTTAAACAACCCTCCAGACTTCAAAGACTCTCTTCAGGTCGTAGATCTGTCCCAATGTCACAGTAACTGGAACAAGAACGTCAAAGAAGGATCAAAGGACCACTCTGCTGTTTGTGTTGTCATTGATTGCTCTGTGTATTCTCTCTCCAGTTTCCATGTATTCCTGTTCATGCGTCACAACTGTCATCTCCACTGCCAGCTCATTAATCATTTCTTCTAGCTTGTTCTTGTGAGCTTCTGTTTCCATGTCTTGTCGTTTGGGGGCTTCCCCGATATCAGTGGTGAACATCACTGTCTTTGGGAGTCATGGTGGACATCCTATTGCTAAAACAAAAGTTGTATATTCCATCCATGTAAGTAGCAAATGTGTATTTCCCACTGGACTCCGAGTCTCCTTTATAAATTACTTTTTTATCAGGCCTGTAATCTCCACGTCAATGTCCAGGAAGCTGCCCTCAGCCACCTGGAAGATGAGGCCCATCTTAGTGCCCGAGGTGACCCGTTCGAGGAAGCACTCCTCTGAATGCGCGTCAGTGCTGATGATGTAGTCCAAGGCCGTGGCCAAGAAGGCAGCCAAGAGCACCAGCAGCTCAGCAAGCATCACCATGATGGGGCTGGGGCCAAATCCAGGACCGGACCTCAGCCTCCAGAGCCACCGTCATTGTTGCCGCCACCACCGCTGCCTTCTCAGCCACCGCCGCCTCAGCTCTGCCCCTTCCGGCTGTGCCACCCGAGGGGGCTTCAGTATTCTTGCCTAGAGAATCTCATGGACATAGAAACCTGGTGGGCTTCAGTCCACAGGGTTGCGAAGAGTCGGTCACAACTGAAGTGACTTAACACGCGGGCATGCATATTATCATCTCATTTGCTAACCTGAAATTATCACAACATTGTTAATCAGCTATACCCCAATACAAAATAGAAAGTTTAAAGTTTGAAAAAAAAGTAAAACATAAGTCAGATAGTGTCCTTCTCCTGTCTCTGCTTCAAATCATCATCAAATTGCTCCCTCTAGTAGGCAGAATTCAGAGCTGGCCCCCAAAATTCTACCTCCTCCAGTGTACACTCTGTATGATTATTTGGAAGAATAAGCCCTTGAATATGAGCGGGGTTTGTAAATAGGATGGGATTTCTAGCATTTATTTCCTTCCATCTCTCTGTTTACATTATGCATCTGTTCTTGCATGTTGTACACCTTTTTGCATTATACTTCCCTTATTGTTGTTCAGTTACTAAGTCGTGTCTGATCTTTTTTTTTTTTTTGAGCATTTGATTGTTTTATTAACAAAATATATACAACATATTGCCTGATCTTTTCAACCCCATGAACTACAGCATGTCAGGCTTTCCTGTCCTTCACTATCTCCTGAAGTTTGAGATATCTCCTCAAATTCATAACCTCTGAGTCAGTGATGCTGTCTAACCATCTCATCCTCTACCACCCTCTTCTCCTTTTGACCTCAATCATTCTCAGCATTAGGGTCTTTTCCAAAGAGTTGACTCTTCACAACAGGTGGCCAGAGTATTGGAGCTTCAGCTTCATCATCAGTCCTCCCAATGAATATTCAGCATTGATTTCCTTTAGGATTGACTGGTTTGATCAGCTTGCTGTCCAAAGGACTCTCAAGAGAATCTTCTCCAGCACCACAATTCCTTTAACATATTAATAATAGATGCTTTAAACTCTGGTCTAATATTCCAACATCTCTGCCATGTCTGTTTCTGTTCTGATGCTTTGTCTCTTCAAACTATATATATATTTTTGTCTTTTAGTATACCTTACGGTTTTCTCTTGTAAACCAGACATGATGTACTAGGTAAAAGGTACTGAGGTAAATAGGCTTTTACTGTGAGTTTTGTGTTTATCTGTTTAAAGCTGGACTGTCTATTGCTTGCTATAGCTGTTTGCTAGACTGTCTTTATTGTTTGCTCTAACTGTTGGTGTCAGAAGCTAAAATTTCCTCTGTTGCCCTTGTTTTTGCCTCTCCTGTTGTCTTTGGGTTTCCCTGGGGACTTTTTCTTAAATAGGTTCTGAGGCCTGTAGTTCTTTCCATAGTATCTACCTATTACACAAGAACCCTATTGATATTGTGGTAAGGGGCACGGGGAGAAAAAGCATACTATGGTTCCATACTTTGACTTCCAGGTTTTAATGAGTCTGTGCCTGTACCCTTGGGCTGTGACCTTCACTAGTGCTTTGCAATCCCCATCACCATTAGTTTAGGCAGAAAGGCTAGCGGGAGCTGGAATTGGGCATTTCCTTTATTCCAGATCAGTTAGGTTCTGATAAACTCAAGTTGATTAACTATGAGTTAAAATAGTTTTTACTAATAATTAAACTATTAGTAAAATAGCTTCTCTTGAGGGCATGCCTTGCTAATAAAAATGGAGTACTCTGGGTTTATTTCAAAATAGTTACTTTTCCCTCCTCCTCTGCTGGAAGCATCAGGGACTTTTTCTGTGATTTTCGCTGTGAGAACCTGGTAGGGCTCCTAGAGATATGTCTCACTAAGGTGTAGGGTCATCCTCCTAAGACTAAACCTGGACTTTTTCATTTGTCCATATTGAGCAATTCCATCAATTACTATTTAGGTTTTCTCACCCTACTTCAGTATTCTCACCTGGATAATTCCATGGATGGAGAAGACTGGCAGGCTATAGTCCATGGGGTTGTAAAGAGTAAGTCATGACTGAGAAAATGATCCTAATATTGGCTCCTGTGGATGTTTCTATTTGCAGGTTTTTATTCCCATAAGTTGTGGTTCTCTCTATCCACCTGTCTGTCTCTCCAGTTTAGGGGGCATTTTTTTTTTTTTTTGTCCTGTGACCTGAATTTTCTGTTAGATCTAAGAAAAGTTGTTGATTTTTCATTTTTTCTGACTTTTTTTCTTGTGTGGAAAGGACTGGTGGCTTCCAAAGTTCTTAGATACGAGACTAGAAACTAGAAGTTGTAATGCCACTATTTCAACATGAGGCTTAAAGCACAGACACAGCAGGGGAAACACCTCCGAGAACTGCACTCTGGCTCCCCAATTCTTCAGCCTGACAGTGACATGTCATTTCTATTCATATTTCATGGGCCAAAGTAAGTCATATCATCAATTTTTGAAATGTGAGCAAGTGTAACTTTCTAGTGTTCCTGGATAAAGAGGGCAACCAGCAGTAATGGGGAACATTATTAATGTCTACTGGAGAACTCTAGGTAACAGTATTTCCAGCTCCACCTACTACCCTGAACTCTTATCACATCATGTTTTCACCCTAGCACTTTATCATACATATTATACTATATATATTATATTTCATTATAATGAAACCTATTATACTAGAAACCTATTATACTAGATGTTTATTGTTTGTCTTTCCCCTTCTACTCCCACTAATATGAGAATCAGGGGAACATAGACTTGGTCTAGTCTATTCTATTTGTCTCTTTTTATCCCCAGAGCCTGGGATATTCCAGTACTTAATATGTATTTGGTGAATGAATTAGTGAATGGATTTTGTTTAAAACTTGGTAACCCAGAAAAATAAACCCTTTACATCAGCCAAATCTGGCTCAGAAATTCTTTCCAACAGGGATGAAGCTGCATAGCCCTTGTGCAGAGCCTTTGTCAGGCTAGCTGGGTACATCCTTTACTATCAGACAGCAAAGACAGAATGAAAGAGCCTCAGAAGTTCCCAGGAATGTGGTGCTATTTTAAGGCAAGTGTATGCACAGTGTGAGGGAAATGAATTTGGAAATGAGCTTAGGCATTTCAACAACAGGTAAAATGTGTTAATAACTTGAAAAATAGGTGAATTTAAGAACCTTCCCATCTTAGGTTTATGTTTATAATTAAGGATAGTCAGCTCTCACTCCTCACTTTTTAAAAACCAAAAAGCTAAATCACCTCTTGAGTAAGAAATGTAGGTACAATGCTTGGAACATGCTCTTTCTCAGGGATTAGACCTGCCAGATTCTGGGGTGGTTGAAATGTAGACTTCCTGCTGGTTCAGGTGCACCATCTTTGTGCTTTTTTAGGCTTATTGTTCACTCTGAAGTTAATGAGTGCATTCAGGCATGTAATGAAGAACAACACCATTGCACAAACAATTCACTGAAGTCCAAAGATAAGGTGATTTTATCAATTATATTATTCAGTACAGTACACTTGCAATTTATTAAATAATACATAGATTGAGTGGCATCTGGAACACTGTGGTGTTAACACTCATGATATTAGCATATGTATGTGCTGTAAAAAGACATCTTAAATTGTTGGCATTTGTTACAGTGGGTATAAAGCTTTTGTTTTTCTACCCACTAGAGGAAAGAGATGAGAGCAATGCAGTTGCGAAGCAAAGGTCTTTCTGGTGTGAAATTCATCCCGACTAAGCTTAAAACATTTGATGACCGAAAGTATCGGTTCCTATAGCAAGTGATTTTTATTTTCACCTCCGTTAACCTTGGCTAATGGGACGAACACAGACTGGAAGAGGGGTGAATACCCCCAGTTATCCAAGAGTTACCTGAGCTAAGCAAATTACTTTCTTTTCTTCTCTTTCTTTTCTCCTTTGTTTTATAAAGTATGTTACAGAGTTTTCAGAGTGTGTTCATATATATATATATATAATTTGATCTTACAACAAACATTCCAGTGAGATTAGCTTGGTCAGGGATTCTCACTTCTGTTTCCAGATAAGGCACACTGTTGCTTGGAGTCTTGAGTGGGAAGAAGATCGGGGTTTGACTCTAACTTCAGTGGCTTTAAAAAAATTATACAACAATGATGCTCTGGGCCAGTTTCCTCATTTCAAACAAACTAAAAGATAATTATAATTAATTTGCCAACGTTAGTTATGTGTATGACGAGATAAATTTTAAAATATTTTGATGAGTCAAAGACTTATGTAATTGTAAAATAATCATCTTGCTTCTGTTTTAAGTCCAAGGACTCTGTCCTTAGACCGTAAAGCCTTCTTCACTACATTCTTCTACAGAAAAAAATGTCCAATACGATTATATGTGTTCAGCCCTGGAATTTTCCATCTGGAAATTTTTAGAAATGAGCCTTCTTAATAGACGTGTAAAGAGTCATTAAAAAGCAGCCATGGTAATTCTGATTTGGCTCTCTGTCAGAAGTGAAGTGAAAGTTGCTCAGTCATGTTTGACTGTTTGCAACCTCCAGAGAAGCTTGCCAGGCTTCTCTGTCCATGGAATTCTCCAGGCTAGAATACTGGAGTGGGTTCCATTCCCTTCTCTGGGGGATCTTCCTAACCCAGGGATCGAACCCAGGTCTCCTGCACTGTAGGTGGATTCTTTACTATCTGAGCTACCGGGGAAGCCATCTCTCAGAACTGCATCAAATTAATTTTTCTATATGATGATTTGTTGGTTTGTTTCAATGTTTTTCTGTTTTCTAGCTCATTAATAAAGACAGTCCTCATACTTTTGACTAGGTTTTGCTACATAGGGTTATGATCTTCAAGGACAGAAGTATTAATACAATAATGAATGACTTTTATATTCCAAATTATGTTCTTACTCTTTCTTCAAGTATATAGAGCAGGGGTTAGCAAACTTTTTCCATAAAGGACCAACATCTGCAAGACATATGATCTCTGTCATGAATACTCAACTCTACTGCTGAATAGTACAAAAGTAGCCATAGGCAACGTGTAAATAAATGGATGAGCATGTTCCAATAAATCTTTATTTTGGATATTGAAATGTGAATTTCATATAATTTTCCCACATCATGAAATATTCTTCTTCTTTCTATTTTTTCAACTATTTAGACACGGAAAAACCAGTTTTAGCTTGTAGGCCATGCAACAACAAGTGATGGGCTGGATTGATCCATGGACAATGTTAAACACTGACCTAGAACACAAAAGAAACATTCATTGCTACTGTAGACACTACTCTGTTCAAATAATTCTTTGAGCTAGAAAATGTTTCTAGGGAGTCTATTTTCACAACACAAACTCCCAGCACTGTTCACAAAGGCAGTATTAAACAGCAGATGTCTGGAAGTTAGTCATCTTTGCATAGGAAAAATAGAAATGTTTCCTCATCAG
This sequence comes from Odocoileus virginianus, assembly GCF_023699985.2. Classification (NCBI taxonomy): domain Eukaryota; kingdom Metazoa; phylum Chordata; class Mammalia; order Artiodactyla; family Cervidae; genus Odocoileus; species Odocoileus virginianus. Next base: position 37,210,399 of record NC_069686.1, on the reverse strand, counting down.
AAATTTAGAGACCCCAGCTTTTTATTCAAAGGAAAGAAATTAATCAGCACAATTTGGTATAGAACTTGCAAAATCTTAGGGCAAAGATATTCTCACAGGGCTAAGTACATTACCAGTCTCAATTTGGTGCTCCATAAATATCTGTTGAGTTAATTGAAATTCCTGCGAAGCTCCTAAGTTCTCACTTATTGTGTAGAATGAAGTGAACGTAGCCTATAAGTGTCTATTTAGAAGACAAGGGGTTAATACAATGAACCTGTAAGTAGCACTCTTCACTGCTATTTATGAAGGGTGATTACAAAAGACTTAAATAACAGTGAAATTTTACAAAAGTGTTAGGCAGTATGACAAAGTGTACATAATATCTAAATGATTAGCTATTAAAAGCTTGTTAATACCAGTGACTAAGATAATCTATGACTATAAACTGGATATCTATGGAACCTGCAAAATTCTTTCAGATTGCCATTGTGTAATTTAATCATAATGAAGCAGCTAATTACTGCTGTGTTCCATTGCCTTGGAAGTTCACACATGTTCTCAACTCCTTTGCCTCATAGTCAATGCCAAAATAGGTTAGTACCTAATTAATCTTTAGTGTTTTTTCATGTATGCTACTTTTATTTCTATAAGTTGTAAGATTCTTTTCAGCAGGATCATATCACATGCTTTAGTAGCATAATGGTTAATAGCAGGACTGTGGATTCAGACTGCTGGGGTTCAAATTTTGCTTTGACATTACTAGCAATGCAGCTTGGGACACATTACATAGTCTCTCTTTGCTCTCAGTTTATTTATAAATAATGATAATAAAAGTATTTATTTGCCTGATTGGATTGAATTGCTGTCAGAGTTAAATGAATCAATGCATGCAAGGCACTCAGAACAGTTGCTGGCACACAGTAAAGATTCACGAGATGCCAGCTAAAATTAGACCTTTGAGTCCCAGTCTGATGCTATAAGATTCTATTTATAAGCTGATGACTTTTCCAGTTCTGATCCCTCCATGGGACGCCACTTAAGTTATCCACTTGGAATACTTACACACCTCCACTTTGAAATAGAATACTCACCTCAGAATTATCATGCCCACAAAACACACTTGTCTTCTTTCCCATCCCAAGTCTATTTTCCCTTAGTCTTTCCCTGCAATATGCAAGACAACTTCACTCTTCTAGTTTTTTGGGCTAAAATACAAATATGATCCTGAGGTCATTTCGATCTTTTTTTAAAATCTTTTTTTTTTATAATGAAATTCTTCATTAAAACATTATTTTTAAATGAAATTATTTCTTTCTTTCTTTTTTCTTTGGCTGTACCATACAGCATGTGGGATCTTAGTTCCCTGAGCAGGGATGGAAACTGTGCCTCCTGCTGTGGAAGCAGGGAGTCCTAACCACTAATTTGTCTGAAAATTCCCTTGACTTCTTTCTTTTTCTTACATTCCACATTCCATCTATAAGGAAATTCTGTGAGTTCTAAAAGAAATATATCTAAATTCAACTAACACACCACCTTACTTATTCTCCTAGTTCACAATTACCTTTTGCAAAAGCTGTTATTGTAACAGTCTACAAACTGGTATCCCTGCTTCTGTCCATGATCCCCTGTCGTCTAATGTCCATGTACCAGCCAGGCTTCCACATCCACAGCACCTACATTTATTTACTGATGCTTGCACATGGTCATCAATCAGTAAATAAACTAAAGGAAAACTTGATTGAAATATTTCAATGCTAATGGACTTATATTCTTAAAGTAAAGGAATGATATACCCATCTAAATGCAGAGTTCCAAAGAATAGTGAGGAGAGATAAAACATTCCTAAGTGATCAATGCAAAGAAATAGAGGAAGACAATGGAATGGGAAAGACTGGAGATCTCTTCAAGAAAATGAGAAATACCAAGGGAATATTTCACGCAAAGATGGGTACAATAAAGGACAGAAATGGTATGGACCTAACAGAAGCAGATGATATTAAGAAGAAGTGGCAAGAATACGCAGAAGAACTATACAAAAAAGATTTTAATGATTCAGATAACGTGATAGTGTGATCCCTCACCTAGAGCCAGACATCCTGGAGTATGAAGTCAAGTGGCCATTAGGAAGCATCACTACAAACAAAGCTAGTGGAGGTGATGGAATTCCAGTTGAGCTATTTCAAATCCTAAACGATGATGCTGTGAAAGTGCTGCACTCAATATGTCAGCAAATTTGGAAAATTCAGCAGTGACCATAGGACTGGAAAAGGTCAGTTTTCATTTCAATCCCAAAGAAGGGCAGTGCCAAGGACTGTTAAAACTACTGCACAATTGTATTCATTTCACATGCTAGCAAAGTAATGCTCAAAATGCTCCTAGCCAGGTTTCAACAGTAAGTGAACTGACAACTTCCAGATGTTCAAGCTGGATTTAGAAAAGGCAGAGGAACCAGAGGTCAAATTGGAAACATTTTGTTGGATCATAGGAAAACCAAGAGAATTCCAGAAAAACATCTATTTCTGCTTCATTGATTATGCCAAAGCCTTTGACTGTGTGGATCACAACAAACTGTGGAGGATTCTTAAAGAGATGGGAATACCAGACCATCTCACCTGCCTCATGAGAAACCTGTATGCAGGTCAAGAGGCAACAGTTTGCACTGGACATGGAACAACGGACTGGCTCAAAATTGAGAAAGGAGCACATCAAGGCTATATATTGTCACCCTGCTTATTTAATTTATATGAAGAGTACATTGTGTGAAATGCTGGGCTGAATGAAGCACAAGCTGGAATCAAAATTGCATGCTAGGAGAAATATCAGTAACCTCAGATATGCAGATAACACCACCTCTTTTGGCAGAGTGAAGAGGAACTAAAGAGCCTCTTCATGAAGGTGAAAGAGGAAAATGAAACAGCTGTCTTAAAACTCAACTTTCAAAAATCTAAGATCATGGCATCCGGTCCCATCACTTTATGGCATCCGGTCTCATCTCTTCATAGCAAATAGATGGGGAAACAGTGGAAACAGTGAAAGACTTTATTTTCTTGGGCTCCAAAATCACCACAGTTGGTGACTGCAGCCAAAAAATTAAAAGACACTTGCTCCTTGGAAGAAAAGCTATGACCAACCTAGACAGTATATTAAAAAGCAGAGATATTACTTTGCTGACAAAGGTCTGTCTAGTCAAAGCTATGTATTTTCCAGTAGTCATGTTTGGATGTGAGAGCTGGACTATAAGAAAGCTGAGCACTGACGAATTGATGCTTTTGAACTATGATGTTGGAGAAGACTCTTCAGGGTCCCTTGGACTGCAAGGAGATCAAATCAGTCAATCCTAAAGGAAATAAATCATGGATATACATTGGAAGGACTGATGCTGAAGCTGAAACTCCAACATTTTGGCCACCTGATGTGAAGAACTGACTCATTGGAAAAGACCCTGATGCTAGGAAAGATTGAAGGCAGGGGTAGAAGGGGACAACAGAGGAGGAGATGTTTGAATGGCATCACCTCCTCAATGGACATGAGTTTGAGCAAGCTCCAGGAGCTGGTGATGAACAGGGAAGTCTGGTGTGCTGCAGTCCATGGGGTCGCAAAGAGTCTGGCATGACTGAGTGACTGAACTAAACTAAGCTGTACAAAGATATGCACTGATGGCTTGAGGTGATCCAGAAAAGGATCAGGATATTGCCCTTTCTTCTTTAGCATCAACAACAGAATCCACTATTTCCTATATGAGATTTTTCAGAAAGGCATGGCAGGTGAGGAACTTTGACTGTTAATCTCAAAGCACAATTGATTCTTCACTATTGATCTAAAAAGAAATATATATACAAATACACATGTAGCTGAATATAGGCAGCAATCTGGTTTTCCTCCTTTATTGTAGTCTTTGGCTACTGGTGATCCTTCTGCCTTTCCATAAGGGAATGGGAAAGACAGAGAAGGACAAGAATCAGTGTGACATTTAAACAGCAGTGCTATGGTATCTGTGATAGCCATCTCAACATGATGTCACGAGTAGTTGCTGTTTCCTTGGCAACACTGCAGTGGTAAACAAAGATGTTTTCTGAATGGCTAGAGGAAATGTGGCTTTTATGCCGTCTCACACACTCCTGTCCCCAACCCCCTACCATGGGTAGAAAGGATTTTATTTCCTATTTGCTATGAATTTTCCACCTTGAGGTAGAATAAGTGAGGTGAGCCACTGTTTTCTTTGTCTGTTTATTATTATGCTCCACAATTTTACAATGCTGGAAATTCTGTTGAAACACCCACTCAATTTACAGACTATGATGTTGCATAGCAGATGCTAAAATACCCTGTTGTGTGGAATTGCTAAGAATGCACGAAAGGAAATTCTGTGATGTGAGAGCTCAGGGTCATGACAAGTTTGACAAGATGAGCTTGAATGACCTTACCTTATGTGGCCACACAGCCGAATCTACTAGTAAGGTTCTCAGAAACAGATAAGGCAGCTGAGGAATGGCTCTCTTGAGACAAATGCTTAGCTGCTGTAACCGGAGTAGAAAAAGTAAATCTAGGATGTTTTAAAGTATTGCTTAACGAGTAAAATAATGTAATGTGAAGAATGATGGAGGACAAACATGGGTTTTTATAATTTCCCTATAAGATGCATAACAAAGATGACAGACAAATCATTTTGTTTTATAAAAACAAATAAATCTTTTAAAATTCAACTGGAAAATGAGAATGGAAGGAAATATAATGTGCCAAAAAAGTGCATTCATTAGAGTGTTTATTGGTGAACTGTGGCTGTTTTTCATGAGATAGTGACACCCGCTCTAATATACAGAAAGATGGAAAATTTTCAAAGGTGTATTTGCTTGAGATATTTGCAGTATTTCTCACTAAGAAGGACTAACTCCTGTGAAAGGAAGGTTTTTTATTAATCAAAATATAAATGTAGATAAGGTGTAAATGTCCTTATCAGGCACATCAGCCTAGATAGCTTATTTCCTATTCCTGGGGGAAATTAGATGCTTGGTGGGATGCAGAAGCAGGTGAGCATATTTTCATTGGGGTTAGGATTGGGAATCAGTGGTTGGGACCTAGGATTTGGGTGAAGATGAGTCTAAATGGTCCTTGGCTAACAAGCCTGGGTCAAAGCCTGTGATCTGGAGAGAAAAAGTCCAAAGGGCAAGGAACTGGGGACCAGTGTTGTAAAGGAAACACTTTTGTCCAGAGATAAAGCCGATTTCTCTGTTAGCTGAACCATAGCCTGAAAAAGCAATGTTTGGTATTTATGAGCTCCATTTCTCAGGCTACTGAGAGCAAGTTCCATGACTGTGAGGAGAGGAAGAGAGAAAGAGATTGACTTTTGGCATCTGAGAATACATGTCCCTCACTAACTCAATTGTGATTATCTGCCAGAGAGCAGTGCTGTCTATGGCAACTGAGAGGTTATAGGAAAAATAATATGGTGATGGGCAGCAGTAATGGCAGAGGGGAGATGAGAGGACCATGGAGACGAGAAGAGAAAAGGGGTAAGAGAAACCAGAAATGAATGCTTTTTAAGTTTCTCATGTGTTTCTTCCTTTGTTTCCTTTCTACCTACTACTTCATGATTGCTGTAGGTATGTACATGGAGTACCTTGATTTGTGAGCATCTGTTCATCCGATTTGAATTTAGTGCTCTCTAGGGGAAATTCTGTAATGCAATGAGCATAGAATGAGTTGCAGAACCATTAGCTGCAGCAGAAGTGGGGAGGGGGTCTTTTACCTGAGGTGCCGCTTTGAAAATGTCCTTTGGTACTCATGGCTTTCCTAATTAAATGCTATCAACCCTACAGATGGTAAAATGATGTATTATTTTGCTCAATTCCCTAAACAAGGAAGCTTTCAGTAGAGGAGTGCAATAAGAATATTCTTTGAAAAAAGAGAGAGCCCCCACTGGGATTCTATAAACTTAAAGTAAATGAAACCTGAACATTATTTTTAAAAGACTATATGAATCTTTGATTTATGTTAAAAGATTGAAAATTACAAAAAAGAAGTTTGTTTTTAAGGATATTTTAAAAGTTTTCCAATCCAACTCCCAACTCCAATCTTTTCCCTAATCAGTGAATTTAGGAAAAACCAGACATGTTCATAATTCCTAATGATTTTTAGGGAAAAAATTAAAACCTATAGTACAGTTATTATCACTATAGCTATTAGATAATTTATCATCCAAAGTGGGGCACTTTAAAAAGTGTAAGGAGGCATTTTAAAAATAATTATATTAAGACAGCTTGCATAACCTATGACTGTCTTAAGCAAACCAGACAACTGAAGTATGACCTCCTAAGCCTTCATCCTACAGAAGTGCACACTTAGTTCTGGAATCATTGCTGCAAATTTTTCTACAGATTGGAGGAGAGGTCACCATGGCATTAATTGGGTTCCCCACATTTTTGAGACCCAGGAAAGTTAACTTTCTTGTGGCCTCGTAGCATCCTCTGCACCATTTTTCTCTTATCTCTTAGAAGTATCTTTTCTATAGTTTCTAGAAACTCAAGATCTTATCACCTCCCTGAGACTAATTACAACCATAGCAGTAACACCCCCGGGACACCGTTTCAAGGCTGCAATTGTTTCCATAGCACTGTGCACTTAATAAATTTTTCTAGGCCCCAAGGCCTGATTGTCTGCAGCACTGTCATATTCAGAGTGGTATTCAGTATGAGGTTATAATATTTCTTTCTCAATAATAGGAGATAAACTAAACGTACCTTTCAGTATATCCATGGGGATGAAGTCTGAACAGGTTAAGGGATTGTAGTTGTCAACTTACCGTGTCTTGCCATTGTTTATTTAGTTGGTTAAAAGAAAAATTGGTTAATAACATTTTAAGTCTTGAAAGGACTTTTCCTGAGTGCTGCTGTTTCTTAGGTTAATGCCTTTCATGCTAGCTGTATTTCAGCAAGTGTCTTCATTAAGAAATTGCATAAATCCTGCTTTTGGAGTAAAGTTCCATACGGAAGATGACACATCTCTGTGATGTCATAAGTTCCTGAAGGGGTTTTCTAAAGACTTTTGCTGAAGGCAATAATATTCAATCTGGGTGTCCCCATTTCCTCTTTTTGTTTTATTCTGTGCAGCTGTGTTGGAAGCAAGCAGAGGAAGTAACCAAAAGTGGATCTGGATTAGAATGGTTCTTGAACTTCCCTTTCCAGCATCTGTCTTACTATGGGGCAATTCAAACAGGAGGCAGCCTCACAAACAGCCCTTTGTCAGAACTAACAGCATGTTTTTCTTCTGAGAAATGCCCTTTTGCCTAAAGTGAGTTTTAAAAACTGTGGCTCATCTAAAGTAGAAGTGTTTGACCTTCATTGGAGTACACCGGTAGTGGTAATGTCCCCAGTTCCTCAAAGTGAAAACAGATGTTGGCAGTGAGAGGTTGACACTGCAAAAAGTATTTTAGATTCATGTAAATATGTCCTTTTTTGAATAATTTTTTTGAAGAAGAAACAAAAAGCCCACGGCCCATGTTTTCACCATTTTCACAGACTTTTCCATCTTTCTGATTCCAGTGTGATAATTATTTAAACTTATGTTGACTCAGTGAAGCATCTTTGGTTGTTTTAGTGTTTGAAGGTTATTAGAAGATGGCAACATCTTGAGGTGTTATGTTGAATTTTAGTCAGTCATCTATTTTTTCCCCGTAATCTCATTTTCTTAACACACAGCATTCTTTTGATATTCAGTTGATTTCTTGTTGTGACTTTGTTCAACCTGGATTAGCCAGACAAGATTTCACATTTTAGAATGCTCATTGTGACTTTTACCTTGTAAGTCTCATCACCTCTGTTCTCTTATGTACATTCAGTTCAGTTCAGTGGCTCAGCTGTGTCCAACTCTTTGCAACCCTATGGACCACAACACACGAGGCTTCCCTGTCCATCACCAAATCTTGGAGCTTGCTCAAACTCATGTCCATCGAGTCTGTGATGCTATTCAAACATCTCATCCTCTGTTGTCCCCTTGTACCCCTGCCTTCAATCTTTCCTAGCATCAGGGTCTTTTCCAATGAGTCAGTTCTTCACATCAGGTGGCCAAAGTGTTGGAGTTTCAGATTCAGCATCAGTCCTTCCAAAGTTTATCTATCATTTATTTCCTTTAGGATTGACTGATTTGATCTCCTTGCAGTCCAAGGGACCCTGAAGAGTCTTCTCCAACATTATAATTCAAAAGCATCAATTCATCAGTGCTCAGCTTTCTTATAGTCCAGCTCTCACATCCATACATGACTACTGGAAAAACCATAGCTTTGACTAGATGGACCTTTGTCAGCAAAGTAATGTCTTTGCTTTTTAATATGCTGTCTAGGTTGGTCATAGCTTTTCTTCCAAGGAGCAAGTGTCTTTTAATTTTGTGGCTGCAGTCACCATCTGCAGTGATTTTGGAGCCCAAGACAATAAAGCCTGTCACTGTTTCCATTGTTGCCCCATCTATTTGCCATGAAGTGATGGGACCAGATGCCATGATCTTAGTTTTTTGAATGTTGAATTTTAAGCCAACTTTTTAATGCTCCTCTTTCACTTCCATCAAGAGGCTCTTTAGTTCTTTGGTTACTTATTTCTGATTTCTTATTCAGAAATTACTGCTTTGCCAAAAAATCATGTTTTCATTTTTGGTTGCTTTTGTTTGGTTTTGCTTTGTTTCCTTGACTATAGTTAAGACAATGATAGATGTTTATTTATTCTATGTCTTTGTCATCTTTGGGCAAATTCTGTAGCTGAACTACTCCTCACCAACATGCATATACATAGATGATGGCCCTGAAGCATGTCTCTACTTCAGGGAGATATAGTTTTAACCAGTAACAAGTCTTCCAACTCAAAACACCCAGATTGTTAGTCCTGTAGTCACTTTAATCAGTGGAGTTTCTCATAATCTGTTTCAGGGCCTAGTGGTTGGGATTGTATCTATGTATTAGCTATGCTGTGAGTAGCATACTTGCTGAAATGTGTATCAGTGGCTTTGACTTCCCTGATTGCGTGAAGGAAGGGGAGAGAGGGGATGAAGCTCTGTGACCATCTGATTCCCATGAAGTTTCCCTTGTTTGCTGCTGGAGCACTATAAGGCGAATGCGACTCCTTTTAAGAAATCCCAGCTGCAGACAGAGCTGCTGACCACAATAGAGGCCGTTGCCAAAGCACTCTGTTGGAGTGCTGCTGTGGCCCAGAAATAGTTGCAAACAGGCATCAGTTTGCAAAAAAAGTTGGAGGTGGGTGGTAGAAATTAAAGCTTATGAGAAGTTTTAAGATAAATGGAATTGCACCTATGGTTATGTCCATATAAACACAGTTTGCAGGTTTAAAGACCAAGTCTGCACTACTGTTCGTATTGTTCAGGCTGGGTTGGGGAAACACGTCCCTTGGCTTTGATGACATCAGGTCTCATTGGTGGCTGTGTATTATTTTATTTAAAAAAACTTACATACTGTTAAAAAAACCCAGTCATTTATAGTCAATAACTTGGTTACTTTGTTCAGAGAAGGTAAAGTCTGATATTATAGCTGTGGGCAGGACGCACAGGGTGTCAGGTTGCTTTCGTTCCATTTTATGTTGCTAGACTCTGTGTCTTTGGGGAAATACCTTCACATTCATTGTTTTCAGTTTGCTGTGACTCTAAACATGTCATTAATCTCAGGCTGTGAACAGAATATTGCAATGGGAGGGGAAAAGCATATGGCTAGATGTCTCAGTATCATGCTCCAAGCTGCAGGCATGACCCTGGGGTGATGACACACACTGATGGAAATCAGGATGCAGATCTTTCACTGCAAAATGAGTTAGAAGAGAGAGATTTTTGGTGAATAGCCATTAAGAGGCTTTTAAGGAATCAATAAATAACACTCCTTTTTTTCCCCCTCCTGAGATTGGAACCTATTGAAAAAGAAGATAGAAGCCAAACAGAAAAAGGAACCAAAATAATAATTTTTATGTAACGAAGTTGCATCAGAGAATACTGTGTGGCCAAATGGACATTTAATATTTTCTGTACTTTCCATAATGGATTTAATCTAGCACTCAAAACTGCTGGAATTCCTTTTGTAGGGATCGGGACAGCCCACATGGCTGAGAGCAAAGTACAATGCCCTCTTGTACAGACAGCCAGCCCGGTAAGGGAGCACAGCCCACGGGGAGCTTCTCCCAAACTCACATCATACTGACTCACTCATCCTCCCAGAGGGAAGTGTGGGAAAGGACTCAGGACAGAGGCCCAGGGGAAAAAGAGGAGGAAGTTCCTCACAGAAATATGAGGCAAGAAAAGTTGAGACCCCTCCCCCTTAACATCCATAAGCAGCATAAAGCGAGAGGAGAGTGTGAATCCTAACTGGTGCAGAGAGAAAGGTGAGCACCTTAGAAGTTCTAAGAGGGAGGTAGACAATGAGACAACTGGATATAGGGGTAAAAACAGGTAAGAACAAGAATGTGTGGAGAATAGAAACCAGTGTTTATGGCCATTTTTGATGGTTCCCATGGGCAAGTAAGAGGCTGAATAGCACATTTGATAGGTTTAAAGGGCTAAAAGTACAGAGTCCAAGTTCTGTTGAGGGGCAGATCGTGATGGATCTTGCTTACTTGGAAGCCAAAGGGCTGCACCCTAAGAGAAAGGGTAAACTAAATATAAACATGTTCTCAGAAGAACTGCAGCTGATTTTAAGATCCCTTTGAGCATGATCCCAGAATTCTGGTGATAACAGGCAACTGACAAGTGAACAGAAATACTTTCTGATAGAAGATAACACCATCCTAGTCCTCAATTTATTTATACAAACAATATTACAAATAAAATGTCTTGTACATAGTAAAAGTATCAGTGCATATGCAGAGACAAGGTAACCTTAATAGGAGTGAATGAAAATACCAAATAATAGAAATAGATCTTTAGGGTTCCAGATATTGGTATTATCAGATATAGATATTTAAGATAACTATGCTTTTTATTGTTCAAGGAGAAAAGAGAAAAGACTGAGGATTCTGGCAGGAAAAAAATAGGAACCTTAAAAAGTAATCATATTGAAGTTCTAAGTTTCAAAATACAATAACTCAAATTAGGAACTTAATGAATGGGTTTAGTTGCAGACTAGATGCAACAAAAGGAGGAATTGGTGAGATGGAATATAGGTCACAATAAATTATACAGAATGACTCATGGAGAGACTAATGGAATTGAATAAACAGAAAAGAGAATAAGAGAAGAAGCAATAAGAAAGTGAAAAATATGTAATTGAAAACTCAAAAGAAAAGGAGAGAGAAAACAGGACAAGAACAGTATTTGAAAAGAGAATAGCTGAGAACTTTTGAAAACTGATGGAAGAGACATCACATAGCCCTGAAAATCCTGGGCGGCATAAATACATAGAAGGATTATCTTTTTACATAATAATAAAATCATTGATTAGAAAAGGCAAACGAACTTTAAATCAAGAGAGGGCAAGATTCTTGTCAGTTGTAAGAAAGCAAAGTAAAGGATCAACAGGAGTGCTGAGAGCATATAGTAGAATCTTCAAAGTCTTGATATCTGATTGAAAAAGAAACAAAACTACCAACCAATAAATAAACTAGCAACCTTGTAGAAACTATGCTTAGAAAATTAAAGTGAAGTGAAAACATTTTTAATTAAGCAAAAATAAAAATACTTTTCCATCAGCAGATCCACACTGAAAGAAATATTAGCGAGTATTCTTTAGACAGAAGAAAAATGACTCCATGTGGAAGCTCGGAGATACTCCCAAGAGAAATAAAAACGGTAAATATATCATTCAATAAATTAGTGTTATCTGTGTAAAAATAATAAACTTTTATGTCATTTAATATATACAGAAAGAATTAAATTATAACAATGTCATATAAACTGAGAGAATGAAGTAAAGTGTTTTAAGAGTCTCACATTGTCTAAAGAGAGGGTGAAAATACCAATTAATCTATTTTATAAGTCTCTAGGGTAAGCACTGAAAAAGAAGTAAAAAAACATATAACTTCCAAGCTAATGGAGAGAGGTGGTAAAGTAATGGAAAATATTCCAAGAAGAAGAAAAGAAGCAAATAAATAACTAAATAAAACAAAGCAAAGACATGGAACAGGTAGGATAAATAGTAAGAAGCCAGTGATACAGTAGATTCAAATTTTACTTGGAAAGGTTAAGTTGAATAACTAAAACAATTTTGCTAAAGAATAAAGTGAGAGAAATTAGTCCACATATTTCAAGACTTACTACATAGCTAGAGTAATCAAGACTGTCTGGTATTGGCATAGGGCTGATATTCAGATCAATTAAACAGAATAGAGAACCTAGAACCCACACAAATATAGGCAGTTGATGTTTAACAAAGACACAGAAGCAATTCAATAGTTAAAGCCTATTTTTTTAAACAAATGGTGCTAAATCAATTGGATATACATCCACCCCCACCCGAGTAAAAACGAACCTAAACCTTAAACAAAATTTAACCTGATTGATCACAGATTTAAATGTAAACATAAAACGATATAGAGGGTAGAAGTTAACGTAGGATAAAATATTTAGGAGATAGGGCCTGGGAAGAGTTCTTAGACATGACACCAAAAGATCCGTAAAAGAAAAAAGGCAAAAATCAGTTACCTTTCATCACAATTAAAAACTTTTGCTGTGCAAAAGACAACATGAAGAGGATGAAAAGACAATCTACTGACTGGGAAGAAATATTTGCAAATGATATATCTTACAAAGAACTCATATCTAGAATACAGAAGAACTCTGGAAACTCAACTGTAAATTTATCCAATTAGAAAATGGGCAACACGTATGAAGAGGCATTTTCACCAAGAGGCTATATGAACAGCAAGTAAGCATATGAAAAGATGTTCAACATGACTGGACACTAGGAATGCGCAAATAAAGACGAAGATGAGACATCACCACATACCTATTAGAATTGCAAAAATAAAAGAAAATAATGACAGCATCAAATTCTGGCAAGTATGTTGAGAAACAGCTATCATACATGGGAGTATAATATGTTACAGCCACTCTGAGAGATTGTTTGGCAGTTTTTAAAAAATTAAGCATGCATGTACCATACCTGTTATCAATTGCATTGCTGGATATTTGTCTCAGAGAAATGAAAGCATATTTCCACACAAAAATCTACATATGAATGTGCATAGCAATTTTGTTTGTGATAGCCAAAAACTGGGTAAAACCAAAACATCCTTTGATAGGTAAGTGGTTAAACAAACTTGCTACATTCATACCATGTAGTCCTACTCAGCAATAAAGAAGAAGAAACTATTGATACATGTAATAATTTGCATGAATCAAGGGGATTATGCTTGTTGAAAAAAGATCTCAGAAGGGTTACACACTACGTGATTCCACTTGTATGACATTCTCAAAATGACAAATTTATAAAGATGGAAAGTAGATTCGTGTTTGCCATGGTTTAGGGTGCCTGTGACTGTAAAGAAGTAGCAAGAAAGAAACCTTTGTGGTGATGGGACAGTTCTGTTTTGTTTCCAACTGGTTGCATAAACCTATACAGGTGATAAAAATATATATTGTGTACACATATTGCACCAATGTAAAGTTCCTGGTTTGGATATTATAGTTTAATTATATATGGTATAAACTGAATGAAGTGTACAAGAATCCTTTCTCTACTATCTTTCCAACATCTTATGAATCTGTAATTATTTCAAAGTGTAAAGTTAAAAAACTGCACATAGTTATCAATAATTATATTAAATGAAGTGGATTAAATGCTTCAATTATGAAACAAAAATTACCTGACTAGATTTTTGTTTTTTTTAACCCAAAACTTGTTTACAAGGGGTATTTTTAAAACATTAAGATACAGAAAATTTGACTGTGAAAGGATGGACTTAGTAACTAAAGAAAGGTGGTATAACTATTATTATATAAAAATAGTTGAAGCAAATACTGCTTATGAATAATCGTGTGGTTTTAGAGATCTGTTCTTTTGGGTATTTGTCTGTTTTAAAGAATTTGCCTGCAATGCAGGAGACCCGGGTTTGATCCCTGAGTCAGAAAGATCCCCTGGAGAAGGGAATGGCTACCCACTCCAGTATTCTTGCCTGGAGAATTCCATGGACAGGGGAGGCTGGTTGGCTACAGTCCATGGGGTTGCAAACAGATGGGCACGACTGAGCAGCTAACACTTTTACTTTTTCTGGTGTTTTAAAATTAGCCAGACAATAATATTACTATGACTGACATAAAAAACAAGCAAAAATTCATGCCTCACTTAATATGGAATGCAACCATTTCTCTCTCTCTCACACACACATACACCATGTTATAAGAGTTGAACATCAACTTAATTTTTAAGTAACTTAAAAACTGGTACTGTATTATTGTGGTTCATCTCTTGACTGTTTCCTAACACTCTAACCTATTCTATTCTATACAGATGATTTTGTTTTGTTTTCTTTTATTGTCTGGTTCTATTTCTACCTGCCCTATGGACTAAGTGTTAAACAACCTTTGGGGAATAGTATATATCCTATTGTTTTAAGCTTGCTTGTTTATTCTCCTGTTTTATTAGTATCCATGTCTAGATTTCATAAATGCCTCTATTGATTTTGTACTTAACACTCCTGGTATCGTAAAACTGTTCAGAAAACTGCGCTGTTATTAAAATGCAGAAAGTAAATGGATCTCTGGGAAGAGGAATATTCAGTGAACATCTAGAGAAGGAACTAAAGAGTCTTTTTAACCATACATAAAAACAGCCATTTTGCATGTTAAAATCAGCTTACTCCTGGGCAATCTCTCTCATGGATACTATTTTTTTTCCCCTGAGAAACTCTCTAATAATGATCCATCATGAAGAAATCCTATTTGAAAATGAAAGTACAAAAAGATCCTCTGAGATTTAAATGCCATATAAATTTATCTTTATACTTCTACTGTTTAAATACCAACTGCTACTTCTCAACTCAGGAGCAAGGTGTTTACTGTTATTATTATTATTAATAATAACTTTAAGATAATGATTAATTAGACCATTTTATATTCTTGTTAAGTTTTATATTTCATAAGGCAATTCTCATAAACATTTTTATATTTGATCTTCACGATGTGCTAAGAATTATTCATGGCCATAGTTGTTATTCCCATTTGGAGAAAAGGAAACTAAGGTTCAGGGGTGTTGCCTGCCTTGCTCTAAACCACACACTGTATTCAGTGGCAGAACATGGTCTCAGATCCAGTCTTCATGCCTTCTAGCCCAGCAGTATGTTTCCCTTGTCACACTGCCTTCCTTCCTGAAGTGATACAAGGGCAATGGATCCTGTTTTTAAAGAGGATTATCTCAGGAAGAATGCACATACTCCTCTCTGGCACCTTCCTCATTCTATGCTCCTGCTTTAGGCTTCCTTTCCCTGGGAAGCCCATGGTGCATGGGGACCATACTGTAATCTGCCTGCTGCGAATTTGTCTTCCTTCAGCACATTATATGGTTGTTTCTGTAGCAGCATGTGGTCCCATTGGCAAATTCATGGCTGGCTGATTGCTATTTTTCTTTGCCTCTCATTGTCAGTTGAAGCCAAATCGATTAAATAAAATCCAAATCAGGCAGAGTGCAGTGCCAAGCACAGCCCAGATGAAAAGCCCTGACTTTGAAAATAAGATTGGCCATGTTATCAACATTGAATATTCTGATAAAATTTCACTGATGAAATGCAATTAAAGACTGCTGAGGAATAGGAATGAAAACAAAATGTTGGTTTTATTCTCAGTTTTAAAAAGAAGACAGCTTTATTTGGATTCACATCCTAGTCTAATTATTGATTTCATCACCACAAATGAAAAACAGAAGGACTATAAGGAACATAAGATCCAATAAAAACATAGCCAAAAAAAAAAAGTGGGGAGGGAGTGGAAGGAATGTGGAGAAACTGTATACAAGGGGTATAAAGAAGAGTCACTTTCAGAAGAACTTTCTGTAACTAGGAAAAATAGAGGCTGCAGTCACTTGCATTTCAAAAATTTCTGTGCATTCAAAGCCTACTGCCTGTCTTAAAATGAAGCTTGAGAGTTTCACAATGACCGGGATGTAGCTAAGCTATTTCTGGACGATGGGATTCATCTAGCTTCGCAGGGTGGCCTTGTGCACACAAAACCACTTAAAATCATTTTTTCTCTGACTAATTTATATGTTAAAAATAAACTGCCTTAGAAGGGTCTGCTTTTTGGGGGTGACTTTTGGAGGGTCTGTGCTTTTAACAATTCTATAGCAGAATTTGCTATGTTATATACAAAGTCAAACTTTGATATGCGTAGAACTTAGACAAAGTCAAACAGAACTCCAAAGCAGATAAATCAGAAAAGCAATTTATGAAAGTAAGGCAACAAGCTTTAATAAGAGAAGCTGAGGTTTTTTGAAGGGAAGTTTGGAAAGTAGGGAGAGTTAGTCATAGGAGAATGATAAAGAGTAGGTTAGACTAACCACTGAACTGGCCACTGCCCAGATCCCTTCAGTTGGGCTGTGTTTCCAAACTTCAGTCATTCTCAAAACATGTCCTTGATTTTTTCCACATCACCCTTGAAACTGCTCAGTCTTTTTATTTGAATTTCTTTAAAGCAATTTTATGTGACATATTGTAAATGGAAAACCATTAATACCTGATATAGACAGAAAGACGTATAAAAGGAAATATAACAGTTCCATTAAATTCTAGCAGTATATACTATTGTTTGTGGTTAATTCTAAATCTGAGGCCTCACCTTTTTGTTCTTGCCAGAAAAGGAAATAAAGATGCAGCTGTTGTTGTTCAGTCACTAAGTCGCGTCTGACTCTTTGCAGCCCCATGGACTACAGCACTCCAGGCTCCTCTGTCCTGCACTGTTTCCCAGAGTTTGCTCAAATTCATGTCCATTGAATTGGTGATGTGGTAGAGGAGTTTTAAACTTATGTCATCATTAAACAGATTCTTTTTCTTTGATGTAGTCTGACGGTTTAAAGGAACACTGTACATTGAATAATAGTCTTATTTAGTGAATAAGTACTGTTGTTACTGTATGGTGGTTTGCTTTTTATTTCAAGCAACAAAAACCATTATTAGGAGAACATGAAGTAAATAACTGTGAGTATTCATGTAAATAATATGAACTGATCACTGTAAAGTCATTTCCAAATAGCATTGCTTGTGTGAATCAGGCCCACTCTCCACCCCTCCCCATGTACAATTTACATCCTACTAATCAAGATTGAAAGATTCAAAGCAGGAAGCCTAATTGGCTTAGCAAATGCTTCCATTTCTTGAATAGTGAAGGCAGGGTGTTTGAGCAACTGTTCCCCAGGAGTGTGTGCAATAAGAGTATGATCTTTAATTTTGTGTGTCAACTTGATTGGGCTGTGGGATGCCCAGATAGCTAGTTAAACATTGTTTCTGGGTTTGTCTGTAAGAGTGTTTCAGCAAGGGATTGCCATTTGAATTGGTGGATTGAGTAAAGTAGGTGACCTTCCCCAATATGGGTGAGCATCATCCAATCTGGTGAAAGCCTGGATAGGGCAAAAGATGGAAGAAGCTTGAGTGTACTCTGCAAATTATGTGATAATGTTTACATTATACATTTAATGTTTTTTGCTATAATAGTAACTATTGAATATAACTCCATTGCAATACTTGAAGATGATATATACACACATATATGTATGTGTATATAAAATTCTTGGTTAAATTTAACAATTAATAATTCCAGTTGCCTTAGTCTCAGTAGAGGCATTCTCCAAATTGAAATTAATTTAAAATCACCTAAGAACTATAATATTTCAATAAAAACTTTAAATTTGTGAGTAGAAAATAAATTATGTAACTTCTTAATTATATCAATATAATTAATGATTGTATTGAAAACAAGTAAAAATTAATTTTTCTGGAAAATGTATAATTATGATTTAGACCTTATTTTATTTTTTATCTATTCAAACACTCTCTTTCCAACACATACCCAAACATATGAAATAATATTTTAATTTAGGCTTCTTTATATTTTACTAAATTTCAGTCATATAAAACTCACAGATTTATAAATATTCTAAAATATTTGGTTCTGTAAGATTAAAGGAAAACCCAAATGAATGTTTTGGCCAACCCAATATTATTATTTTAAAGATATAATTTCCCTAAGTAGTATATTTCAGTCAATAACTATTTGTGACTTACAAGTTTTGAATATGTTGCGCTTTGAAATATTTGTTCTTGTTGTTTAGTAGCTCAATCTTGTCCGACTCTTTGCAACCCCATAGACTGCAGCATGACGGCTTCCCTGTCCTTCACAATCTCGCAAAGCTTGCTCAAACTCATGTCCATTGAGTCAGTGATGCCATCCAACCAACTCGTCCTCTGTCATCTCCTTCTCCTCCTGCCTTCAATCCTTCCCAGCATCAGGGTCTTTTCTAATAAATGGGCTCCTACAATCAGGTGGTCAAAGTATTCGAGCTTCAGTTTCAACATCAGTCCTAATGAATATTCAGGATTGATTTCCTTTAGGATTGACTAGTTTAATCTCCTTGCAGTCTAAGGGGCTCTCAAGAGTCTTTTCCAATGCCACAGCTCAGAAAGATTAATTCTTCAGCGTTCAGCATTCTTTATGGTCCAACTCTCACATCTATACATGTCTACTGGAAAAACCATAGCTTTGGCTAGACGGCCCTTTGTTGGCAAAGTAATGTCTGCTTTTTAATGTGCTGTCTAGGTTGGTCATAGCTTTTCTTCCAAGGAGCAAGGGTCTTTTAACTTCATGGCTGCAGTCACCATCTGCAGTGATTTTGGAGCCCAAGAAAATAAAGTCTGTCACTGTTGCCATTGTTTCCCCACTGTTTGACATGAAGTGATGACTGGATGCCATGATATTGATCTTCGTTTTTTGAATGTTGAGTTTTAAGCCACATTTTTCTCTCTCCACTTTCAATTTCATCAAGAGGCTATTTAGTTTCGCTTCACTGTCTGCCATAAGGGGGTGTCATCTGCGTATCTGAGGTTATTGATATATCTCCCAGCAATCTTGATTTCAGCTTGTGCTTCATCAGGCCAGCATTTTGTATGATGTACTCTGCATATAAGTTAAATAAGCAGGGTGACAGTATGCAGCCTTGATATACTCCTTTCCCAATTTGGAACCAGTCTGTTATTCCACATTCTGTTCTAACTGTTGCTTCTTGACCTGCATACAGGTTTCTCAGGAGTCAGGTGAGATGGTCTGACATTGCCATCTCTTTAAGAATTTTCCACAGTTTGTTGTGATCCACACAGTCAAAGGCTTTGGCATAGTCAATGAAGCAGAAGTAGATATTTTCCTGGAACTCTCTTAGTTTTTCTATGATCCAATGAATGTTGGCAATTTGATCTCTGGCTCCTCTGCCTTTTCTAAATCCAGCTTGAACATCTGGAAGTTCTCAGTTCACTTACTGTTGAAGCGGGCTTGGAGAATTTTGAGCATTACTTTGCTAGCATGTGAAATGAGTGCAATTGTGCAGTAGTTTGAACATTCTTTGGCACTGCTCTTCTTTGGGATTGGAATGAAAACTGACCTTTTCCAGTCCTGTGGCCACTGCTGAGTTTTCCAGATTTGCTGGCATATTGAGTGAAGCTCTTTCACAGCATCATCTTTTAGGATTTGAAATAGCTCAACTGGAATTCCATCACCTCCACTATCTTTCTTTGTCGTGATGCTCCCTAAGGGCCACGTGACTTCATACTCCAGGATGTCTGGCTCTAGGTGAGGGATCACACCATCATGGTTATCTGAATCATTAAAATCTTTTTTTGTATAGTTCTTCTGTATATTCTTGCCACCTCTTTTTAATATTTTCTGCTTCTGTTAGGTTCATACCCCTTCTGCCCTTTATTGTGACCATCTTTGCATGAAATGTTCCCTTGGTATCTCTCATTTTCTTGAAGAAATCTCTAGTCTTTCCCATTCTATTGTTTTCCTCTATTTCTTTGCATTGTTCACTTAGGAAGGCTTTCTTATCTCTCCTTGCTATTCTTTGGAACTCTACATTTGATGGGTATAGCTTTCCTTTTTTCCTCAAATATTTGGAGCAAGGCTTCTAATAGAAAGACAATAGCAAATTTAATTGAAAGAAAGCAAGATGAAGGGAAAAATAGATAAAACAAGAAACTCATAAGATAGAGAACAAGCCTACCATTGAGAAAACTGAAAAAATTGTTCTTTTAAAAGGTTATAAAATTGTAAATGCCTCATGTGACTGAGGAAGACAAATGAAAGAAGGCAAAAATGAACAATAACAGATATAAGTGGAGACATAACAATAAATCCTATAAACATTAGAACCATGGTAAGGGAGTATTATGAGCAAACTTCAGATGAAATGTAGAAATTTCTAGGGAAAAAAAACTTAAGCAAAGTTTAATCAGGAAGAAATAACTGACTGAATTGTTGTTAACCATTACATTTATTTATTTTGTCATTAAAATTATGCCCCAAAGGAAGGTATAGGCTTAGTTGGCTTCACTCATGAGTTCTACCAAATATTTAAGGAAGAAATAATATCAATCTTACGCAAACTTTTCCGTAGAAAAAGAATATCTTTCCAACTTATATTATGAAGCTAACATAACCCTGGTTCCAAAACCTAACAAAGATATTAGAGAAAAGAACAATAATAAGGCAGTCTGACTCATGAACCAAATCCTGCAGCATATGAAAAGTGTAATATATCACAAGCAATTTCGACTTATTCCGGTAATGCAAGGGTGATATGATATTCAAGAGTCAGTCATTGTTATCCATCAAATTAACACAATAAAGAAGAGAAATGATATATATTCATTTCAAGAGACACTCCAACATACCATTTGATAGAATTCAGCATCCATTTATGGTTCAAATGAATAATTCTTTACCGTATTAAGAATAGAAAAAAAATTCATTAGTCTAATAAATAATGTTTACAAAATACTTAAAGCAAACGTATTTAATGGTGAAATGTTGCAAGCTTTCTCTCAGATAGGCATACAACTTCTATTCAACAAAGTACTGGCAATATTATAAGCTAATAAAAAGAAATAAAGTATATAGTATTTAGAGCATAAGTTAAACATACTGTTATTTGTGTTTGATCTGGCTGCATAATTAGGAAAGCCAAAATATCTACACATGAAGTATTGGAATGATAAATGAATTTTGTTAGCAAGGTTGATGTGTAAAAGTCAATGTATAAAACTGAATTATTTCCATATAACAGCAAGAAACTAAAAAAGAAATTAAATACCTTTACAATAGCCAACCCAATTACCTAACTTATGAAAAATTAATTAATATGAATTACTATAAAATTATATGGATTTTATTATATTCATAATTATTATATTCAAATAAATATAATTTATTACATAAAATTATATTTATTTTTATATTTATTTTATTTATATTTATTTTATATAAATATTTATATTTATAAAAATATTTTAAATTTATTTTAATTAATTTATTTAATAATAATATTATATTTATATTTATATTTTTATTTATTATATTATTTAAATTATATTTATTACATAAATTATATTAATTCATAAATTAATATAAAAGATTCCATACACATATTTGTGTATGTACATTTACATATTATTGAGAGAAACTTAAGGAAACTTACAAAATGGAAGGACACATAATGTTTATGTAGAAGAAGATTCAGGATGAAGTCCAGAAAGAACAATGTATATATGGACACTTAATTTATGATATGTGATGTATAGGCTGCTGGGGAAGGATAAGCTTTTCAAAAAGTGAAATTAGTTTATCTAGATATTTTTCCAAATAAATACACAAATATAAAGGAAAAAAGGAAAAATAGTTAACCCCTATCTCACACTATAAACAAAAATTAATTTCAGGTTCATAAATCTGTAAATATGAAACACAAACTAATGCAGCTTGTGTAGGATAACAAAGGAACACATTTTAATGTTTTTGGGATAGGAAAAGATATTTTAAAAAGGATACAAACATATCAACCAAAAGGGAAATAATCAATATATTTAACTTATAAAAAAAGATTTCTATTCATCAAAAGATGCCATTAAGAAATGAAATAGCAAGGCAATCAAAATGATAACAAAGATGTTATATTCAGAATATGTAAAGAACTCCTTCAAATGAATAAGAATTTCTGCCTTATTCTCGGACAAGCACTTAGAAGATAGATAAATGGCTGTTAAACAATCCTGTCAATAATAAGGAAAATGCAAAATAAAATTATAGCAAATATTGTACAAGAACTACTAATGGATAAAACAGATTACAAATATATTCCTACAATGAAATACAACTTAGAGATAAAAAGGAGCAAACTACCAGCACATGTGACAGTGTTCAGTTCAGTTCAGTCGCTCAGTCGTGTCCAACTCTTTGCAACCCGATGAACCGCAGCACACCAGGCCTCCCTGTCCATCACCAACTCCCAGAGTCCACCCAAACCCATGTCCGTTGTGTTGGTGATGCCATCCAACCATCTTATCCTCTGTCGTCCCCTTCTCCTCCTGCCCTCAATCTTTCCCACCATCAGGGTCTTTTCAAAGGAGTCAGCTCTTCTCATCAGGTGTCCAAAGTATTGGAATATCAGCTTCAACATCAGTCCTTCCAATGAACACCCAGGACTGATCTCCTTTAGGATGGACTGGTTGGATCTCCTTGCAGTCCAAGGGACTCTCAAGAGTCTTCTCCAACACCACAGTTCAAAAGCATCAATTCTTCGGTGCTTGGCTTTCTTCACAGTCCAACTCTCACATTCACACATGACCACTGGTAAAACCATAGCCTTGACTAGACGGACCTTTGTTGACAAAGTAATGTCCCTGCTTTTTAATATGCTGTCTAGGTTGGTCATAACTTTCCTTCCAAGGGGTAAGCGTCTTTTAATTTCATGGCTGCAGTCACCATCTGCGGTGATTTTGGAGCCCCCAAAAAATAAAGTCAGCCACTGTTTCCACTGTTTCCCCATCTACTTGCCATGAAGTGATAGGACCGGATGCCATGATCTTAGTTTTCTGAATGTTGAGCTTTAAGCCAACTTTTTCACTCTCCTCTTTCACTTTCATCAAGAGTTTCTTTAATCCTTCTCACTTTCTGCCATAAGGGTGGTGTCATCTGTGTATCTGAGCTTACTGATGTTTCTCCCGGCAATCTTGATTCCAGCTTGTGCTTCCTCCAGCCCAGTGTTTCTCATGATGTACTCTAAGCAGGGTGACAATATACATCCTTGATGTATACCTTTTCCTATTTAGAACCAGTCTGTTGTTCCATGTCCAGTTCTAACTGTTGCTTCCTGACCTGCATACAGGTTTCTCAAGAGGTGGGTCAGGTGGTCTGGTATTCCCATCTCTTTCAGAATTTTCCGCAGTTTATTGTGATCCACACAGTCGAAGGCTTTGGCATAGTCAATAAAGCAGAAATAGATGTTTTTCTGGAACTCTCTTGCTTTTTTGATGATCCAAGAGATGTTGGCGATTTGCTCTCTGGTTCCTCTGCCTTTTCTAAATCCAGCTTGAACATCTGGAAGTTCACGGTTCACTTATTGCTGAAGCCTGGCTTGGAAAATTTTGAGCATTACTTTACTTGCATGTGAGATGAGTGCAATTGTGTAGTAGTTTGAGCATTCTTTGGCATTGACAGTGTTGGATGAATATAAAGAGCATTATGCTAGGTGAAATAAGGCAGACATAAAAGACAATATACTATGTGACTTTGTTTCTGTAAAATTCTAAAAAAGACAAAATTATAATGGCAGCAGATCAATGTTTGCTCAGGTCTGTGAGTGGAAGAAGGAATTGGCTATAAAGGGACATGAGAAAGCTTTTCAGAATGTTGGAAATGTTCTATATTTTGTGTGTGGTGGTGGATACATGACTATTTATTTTGTTAAAAATCAATGAAAATTCATACCACAAAAATTATAAGCAAAGAAGATAAATGAATCAATATACCAATATCAATGCATTTTAAAATGTAATGTTGAGATATAATAATAATAAGGGTATTTGTATGATAAACTTAAAAAAACTCTACAATATTTTAAGTCATGGTAGAGGTCACCTTTGGGCAGAGGGAAGAGAGTAAGGATTGGAAAAGGGCATGAATTCGGAGAGGGTCTCCTGGGAACTGGCAGGGTTTTGTCCTTCACCTAGTAATAAGTTCACGAGTGTTCATTTTTTGATGAGTTTATGAATTATTATTTATGTTTTCAGTACTTTTCTGATGATTATGGCAAGTGTCTGGCTGTTGGAAAGGTGGGAAGTAGGGACATGATTAAATGTGTGGTTTTATTTTATTTTTATTTATTGTTTTGAGAGAGGAGGTACTTGAGTAATATTACTTTTTCATGAGACTGATTCACAGGGAAAAATAGAAGGTAAGTGATTTGAAGGGATCATTAGTACTGCAAAATCCTTGAGGAGAGAGGATTTAGAGTTTAGCTGAAAGAATTGCTCTTTGATTAATCAGAGGAAGGAGGAGAAGTGTGCACATGTAAGTTTGTGGTTGGGAAGCAGGGGGAGTTTCTGCCTCATGGCTCTATTCTCTGTAAATTAAAAATAGGGTGACTTTCGGGGAGCAAGTAGGAAGGTGAGTAGATTTGCAGTTTGAGAAGTGTAAAGAAGTTTGGAAGAGTATTTGCAGAGAGGAATGTGAGACTGACCTGGAATTCACTTGTTAGTGTTACGGGCCCAAAATGCTCTGGTGAATTGAATATATTGTTGGGGGTCATATGAGAAGGACCTTTGTTCTGGACTCAGACTAGCAGTGTGTAGTTTGGCTTCTTTAACACACTTACCGTGGCTAAATTCCTGATCTCGAGAGGCACATAGGTCATACATGAAATCACTTTCGCTGTAAATAAGTAACCACAACTGGTTCTGGGAGTAGCTCAGAGAGTTGGAGTCATAAATGAGATCTGCACCTGGTGTGGGCAAGGTGAGTGACAAAGAGGACCATTTGCCAACAATGACAGATATCTCGACAACAGAGTGTTCTTCAAATACAGCCTATGTGTAAAATTAGAAGAAACATCCTCATACCTGAGTTATTTGTCTAAGTCATAGAATTAAAAACCAAAGAACCACCAAAGTATGAGATTATCAGAAGTGGCTAGATGTGGATGTTATTTTGCCTAATATAGATTTTAAATTCCTAGGGAAAATTAGTAAGAAAGTGTGAATGAATCAACAGGAGTAGGTCTACTATTTATATCTACTCTTTGAAAGTAATTCAAAGCAATTGTCACAGAGAGGATTAGCTAGTCTCTTATTCTTGTGTGTATAATCATGTAATCTTGTTCTTAATAATATTTATACTAATCTTGTGTATTGGAAGGGATATCATTCCTTTGAGAGTAATTATAGTTACTTTATCAAAATAAGGTGACACCCAGCTCAAACTATTAGGCAACAGTAAAAGAGATGAACGTTTACTATAATCCACTAAAATATATATAAAAACAAGTAAAAAATTTTAAATAACCTCCTGGCATTGAAACCTTATTACATCTGTATTTCGTTTCATCTACACATTTTCCTAGGGAACTATTGAGAAAAACAAAGGTAAAAATAGGTAATCAGATAAATGACAAGCAAAAACTTAAACACATTTTTCTTTTTCCCATTAGCTCTTTCTTGTATAAGTTGACAAATGGATAAGGGAGAAAAAGAGACTTTGGAGAAATGTAATGCAAAGACTCAATGTCAGGCTCAGATTGAGAGCAACAATTGGTAGATCTACTTGAAAATAGATCTTCAGATTTAGGGTTAATTATTAAAAATTAAAGATTATAATAAAAGCTTGTGTATAATTAGTGATCAACTATGCAGTCAAAGACCTTAGATGCCCAATGAGAACTTTGAGTTCTTTTTGCTAACTGAATTTGCTTTATTTTATGACAGTAATATTTGATTGTTTTTCAAGGTTAAACAAAAAAGTATATATAAATGAAAGTTAATATCCTCAACTCTCTTTATTCCACATTGAGCTAATCAGTGTTAAATGTTTGCATCTTTGTTTTCAGATATTTCAGTGTTTATTCAACCATATGCAAACAGGTGTACACTCTGTGTGTATTTAAAAACAAACATGGAATCTACCTGAACAGATTACTCTGAAATTTGGTTTTATCACTAAAAATCTATTATGGCCATCTAGTCCAACAAGTGGGTATAATTTTATTCATTCCCATTAGTATTTGCAGATTACATAATATGCACATGTACAATCAGCTACTACTATCAATATATTCTACTACCAACATACATGCAAGTTATTTTATTTTCAGAAATTGGCTCCTGTGATTATTGAACTCGACAAGTCTGACATCTTGGACAGGGTGACAGGCTGGACACCCAGGGAAGAGCTGATGTTAAAGCTCAAGTCTGAAGCAGTGTGGAGGCAGAGTTCCTTCTTCCTGGGGATACCTCAAGTTTTTCTCACAAGGCCTTCAACTGACTGAATGAAGCCCACCCACATTATAGGCTTTTCTCAAAGTCTCCTGACTTAAATATTAATACCACCTAAGTATTAATACCATTCATTCATGGCAATATCGTGATTGGTGTTTGACCCAAAACTGGGTGCTATGGCCTAGCCAAGTTGGCACATAAAATTAACCCTCACACTATATATATTCCTCTGGGATTTGCTTTTTTCATTCAACATTTTGTTTTCCAAATTCTTCCAGAGTGTAGTTTTAATTCATTCAATTTTTGTGCTACGTGGTATGCCATTGCGTGAATGTATTACAATCTATTTATGCACGTATTCCCATTGACAAACATTTATTTCCTCTTTTTTTTTTTTTTTTTTGGTCACAGTGTTGCACTGAACATTTTTTATTATAATTCATTGTTCAAGTACATGAGTTTCTTTACATTACATACCTAGAAGTAAACTTCCTGGGTTTTAGGATATGCACATATTTAGTTTACACAACAATGCCAATTGTGGTTCAGAGTGATATGCCAGTTCACACTCCAACCACCAGTGAGAGTTTTGCCTGTTGTATCTCCTCTTGGTCTCGTCAAACTTTGAAATGTTTGCCAGTGTTTTAGTCAAAAATGGGACTCCTGGATTCTCTCATGAAGTCTGCCAAATACTAGCTGTGTGGCTACTGTCACAGAACCCTAAGAATCCTGCCAGCCTTCAATTATACTGATTCCAAACTCTCATCTTAAACTACTCAGGTAGATAATGTCAGCAATCAAATCAACTTCACACCAACTTACTGTGTGCCAACACCAAAGACATTTAATTTAACTTGTTTCAGGATGTTTGCTGGGTTAATGAGCTAGAATATAAATCAAGCTGTTGGGTGTCAGTTTCTTTGTAAGGAGCCTATATGGCTGTTTTTACACAGGACGTTTGAGTAGGAATGGAGTTACAGTTTGCCTGCGGCAATAAATAGAATAGTTGTCACTGAGTTTTTTATGTTAAACAGATGTTATAAAGTCATTTGAAATAGTACCATCCACTACAGGTTTCTTACTATTTAACATATTTTCTGTTGGTGGACTGTGAATTTAAGGGAACCAGGGTCTGTTGAATGAAGCCTGAAAATTTGAGAGCTTTGTTTTATCAAATGTTGATTTAAAGAAGCCTTTTTTGGGAATTTTTAAAAAGCAATTTTCTCAATTTCTTATTTCAAAAGGCATAATTTCACAAGCTATCTTTTAAAATGAAAGCCTGTGCTATTTAAGCACACAAAAATAACGGTATTTTTGGACTTCAAGAAGAAGCAGTGATTCCATTTCAGCCATGTCTTAACTAGTGTCCAATGGAAGGAATCTAGATGAAAAGGTTTCCATATGAGTGATACCCATAGGGATGACCATCAAGAACTTGGTATAAAAGTTGACTAAAAGAAGCCTGTGTGTGTGTGTGCTCAGTTGTATCCGACTCTTAGCAACCCCAGAGACGGCTGCCTGCCAAGCTTCTCTGTCCCTGGGAGCCTGAGTCTCCGGGCAAGAATACTGGAGACAGTTGCCATTTCTTCCTCCAGCGGATCTTCCCAACTCAGGAATTGAACCTATGTCCCCTGTATCTCTCATGTTAGCAGGCTGATTCTTTACCACTAAGTCACCTGGGAAGCCCAAAAGAAGATAAACTCTGTTTAGAGTTAGACCAGGGTCAGCATACTTCTCTCTAAAGGGCCAGATGATAAATATTTTAGATTTTGTTGGCCTTGCAGTCTGTGCATCTGTTTATCTCTGACATAGTAGCTTGAAAATAGCCAAAAACAACACATAAATAAGTGAGCATAACTGTTCCAGTCAAACTACTCAAAAAAATCAATGGTGGACTGGGCTTAGCTTGGAGGTTGTAGTTTCCCAACCCAATTTAGGCCTTGAAGGAAATGATATTATTTTAAGCATAATGCACAAAACATTTGTGCCTATACTCTCTCCTCTTGCCTATAAAGACTCTGATGGTCTCTATCATGAGATAACCCTTGCTGTTCCTTCTTATGATTATCTTTTCAGAGGATAATTGCACTGGGTTTTGTTTTTGAGCTATTGGAGCTGCATTTAAAAAGGCTAATGCATTCTTTCTAAGGACATAGTGCATTTCATGGGATTGCCTATAAGCAAGTTTTGACTGATTAAATCTGTTTATTTTTTTATTGTAACAGTCCTTCCATGAGGTAGGAGAAAGTGCTGCTCAGCTAGGCTGGTTAAGGCTACAGATTTGGCAGGTGTTTAAGTTTTTAAGTCAATGGCCTGCAGGGAGTGGGTGAGCCTTTCCCCTTGCACCTGTGTCCTGCTGGCAGTAAGCATTCCTCCCACTGCCTATCACATGCCATCTTTAGGAGGCAAAGTGCACACGTTGTGACTTATTGCAAGCAGTTCCTCTCCTGCCTCTTTCGAAATCAACCCAGCACAGTATACTACACAGTCTATGAACCTGAACTGGCAAGTCAGGAAATTTAGAGCTAATAATAATTAGGAGTGATCCCAGACTTTTCATGGGTATTCAACTGGTGAATGAAAGCCAGTGGCTGTATTCTGCTGGACCATGGTGTATATACCTGGGATGTGGTCTGGAAGGAGGGTGACGTGCCCTTATATTTCTCAGGAGCTCATTGTCTTCTTTCCATCTTTGTACCACCACTCACCATCTTTCTCTTAGACCCCTAGAAACCTACTAAGTCTTCTCACTTCCCTCTAATGTATTCTCTACACAGCAGCGAGAGTGACCATTTAAAAATGCAGTTCTCATCATGCCACTGCTTGACTTAAATTTCTTTTTTTACTTCTCATTTCCCTTAGGAGAAAACCACAATTATCATGACTTTCTTGCAAGACTATGCATGCTGTGACCCCAGTTCACCCCGGAACTTCATTCAACTCTACCACATCTGATGCTCCTGTGTTTCTGTCGCACTTGTGTTATTTAGTTCCTTGAGTTAAGTCTTCAAACTGGCTCCCACCTCTGTATATGCTATTGTCCTATTGATCTTCTGTTTATAGTTTTTATTTCTTAAATGGAGAAGAGGGTACAACCCACTATAATCTCTTTTATCCAAGTCACATTGTATAGGATCTCAACTTGTTCTACTAGTTACTGCAAGTCTGATATGTGGCTTATTAAATTTAGTAATTATTACTTTTGGCAGTGGGTCTAGAAATGTAGAGAAGAAATTCAGTGATTTTAATCAACAGGATATATGTACATCATCTTATGAAATATCAATTAAAGAGTACTTGAAGCAAGTGTTGCCAAAGGCAGTGACTTCCAAAATTTGGCAAATCTGGAAATTTCCCTGATAAATTGTGCTGGAAAAAAAAAAACCAAAAACAACTTTCATGTAAAGTGTATAGAGATTTGAGACAAATATAGGTATATGTTGGCTATAATTTATCTTGTGCATGGCTTAATTCCCTTATCTGAGAAACAAATAATATTACTTCAGCTCCCCCAATCCCTAAATATAGGGTTCATGCTGCCTTGTAGCAGATTTTTAAGATCACCATAGGCTTTTATGAAAGTACAGAGATTTCAACCAACATGGTTTCCAGGATTTCCATCCACAAAGAAGTATGGCATCCAGGTTTTTGTTGTTTAGTCACAAAGTCCTGTCCAACTCTTTTGGTACCCCATGAACTATAGGCTGCTAGACTCCTCTGTCCATGGGATTTCCCAAACAAGAACTAGAGTGTGTTGCCATTTCCTTCTCCAGGGCATCTTCCCTACCTAGGGATTGAAATCGCATCTCTTGCATTGGCAGACAGGTTCTTTACCCCTGAGCCATGGGGTAGGAAAGCCCACGGGATCCAGGTGGGAGATTGTTAAATTCTGATTTAGTCTAACACTGAGGGGAGCCATTTCAAGAAGGCAGTCTCATACCCAGGTGACTGACTCACCAACAGTGGTCCCACTACAGACCTGAAGATAGCTCCGTACCTGAGAATTTGCCTACAGCTCCATCTGGTCTTGGTCCTATTACCAGCGTTGTATGCTTGGGGACCTGGGAGGAGTCAAGCCTACCAATGAATCATGTAACAAGCATACAGACTTAGTCCCAGCTGTGGACCCTAAAGTGGTCTGTGAACCTTCTCCAGCCCTTTTTTCCTGCAGTCCAGGTGTCCCTAGAGGTAAGCCCACCAAACTTGGTCAGACTGTAGATTATGAAAGGGCTCTTAATTTGGTTCCAGTCCTACTCACAGTCAGCCAGCAATCTTGCTAGCAGGGAGACCTGGAAGGAGACGCTCCTAAATAAGACCCAGAAAATCCTTAAAGTGTCTTTTAAAGACATTTAACTTCAGTCTCTTGAGTTGCAATCAAGAGCAGTCCAGCCAGCCCAACCCCCTGGAGGAAGACATGCCCATCTCTGCCTCCAGAGCCAAGTCTGCAGACCTCAAGCTTGGCTGTGGAACCTGAAACAGTCCTGAAACAGAACCTTTCAGCCACAGTCCAGGGCCAGTCCTACCCACTCAGGGACCCATCCAGTGATCAGCCAGGAACATTCCCAGGGACCTAGCTAGATCCACACTCATCCGAATACCTGGTAATAAGGTTAGGCCCACCACCTGAGAACTCATCTTTGGACGCTGAAGCAGACCCTTGTTCCAGTGCCACCCTACAGAACAAAGTACTGAAGGCAGTATCCTCTGCCCAAGGATGAGACAGAATCCATGCCTGCCTGGATGCCTGATAACAAGCCCACCAACAGCAGAACTCACTGTACACCCAGAGACAGCCTCATAACTGAGTCCAACCCAGTATGACTTCAATTCCAGAGATAATCCCATCAGCCTAGAGAACTGACAGAAGGTCTTTACCTTCTAAAAACAGTCTAAAAAGATTGAAAGTTTGCTCCTTCAAGTGTAGACACCAGTGCAAGACTATGTGGATCGCAAAGAATCAGGCAAGTATGATACCATGATACCACCAAAGGAAACTAATAAAATTCCAGTAACTAACTCTAAAGAAATGGAGATCTATGATTTGCATGACAAAGATTTAAAAATAATTATTTTAAAGAAACTAATGAAATGCAAGAGAACACGGATAGACAACAGAATGAAATCAGGAAAGCAACACATGAACAAAATGAGAAGTTTAGTGAAGAAAAATAGAAACCATAAAAAAACCAAACAAACAAACAGAAATCCTGGAGCTGAAGAATACAGTGAAAAAATGGAAAAAGTCAAAGACAGATTTAACAACAGACTTGATCATATAGTAGAATCGGCAAACTCAGAGATCATTTAAAATTAGCCAATTAGAGGAACAAAAAGAAAAAAAATGAAAAAGAGAAAGCCAAAAAACCTGTGTGAACTTTGGGATGCCATGAAGCCAGTAAAATATATTTAAAAAAATAATAGCTGAAACTTTCCCAAATCTTGGGAGAGATACCAGTATCCATATACAGGAAGCTCAAAGGACCCTCGGCAAGATTAACTCAAAGAACATTAGTCTAAGACACACTATAACCAAAGTGTTAAAAGTCAAAAACAAAGAGAATACTGAAAGCAGCAAAAGAATTCCCTCATCACAAAAAAGGGAAAACTGTAAGGCTATCAGTTGATTTCTCTACAGAAACCTTGCAGGCCAGGAGGGATTGGGATGATATAGTCAAAGTCCAATAAATTGGATAGCCTAGAAGAAATGAATAAATTGCTAGAAATATATCACTTATCAAGACTGAATTATGAAGAAATAGGAAATCTAGACAGACCAATAACAATTAAGGAGACCAAAAATCTCCCAAAGAAGAAATGCCCAGGACCAAATGATTTCACTGGTGGAATATACCCGATATTTAAAGAATTAATGTTAATTCTTCTAAAAATCTTCCAAGAAATTGAATAAAGAAGAACACTTCCAAACTCATTTTATGAGGCTGGAACTACTCTGATATCAAAGTCAGATAAAGACACTACATGAAAACTACAGACCAATATCCCTAGTGAATATAGATGCAAAAATTATTGGCAAAATACTATCAAATTGAATTCAACAGCATATTAAAAGAATCATGCACCATAATCAAGTGGGATTTATTCCTAAGATGTAAAGATGGCTCAACACACATAAATCAGTAAACATGATGTATGTGTGCTTAGCTGCTGACTAAGTGTCTGACTCTTTGCAACCCCATGGACTGTGGCCCACCAGGCTCCTCTGTCCTTGGGGGTTCTCCAGGCAAGAATATTGGAGTTGGTTGTCATGCCCTTCTCCAGGGGATCTTCCCAACCCAGGGTTGTAATACAGGCCTCCCACATTGCAGGTGGATTCTTTACAGTCTGAGCCACACACGCAGGGAAGTCTAAGAATACTGAAGTGGGTAGCCTATCCCTTCTCCAGGGGATCTTCCTGACCCAGGAATCGAACCAGGGTCTCCTGCGTTGCAGGTGGAGTCTTTACCAGCTGAGCTACCAGGGAAGCCCAATAAGCATGATATACCACATTGAAAGAATGAAGGATAGAAACTTTATGATCCTTTTGACAGATTCAGACAGAGAAAGACAAATACTGTATGCTCTCTCTTATATGTGGAATCTTAAAAAAGCTGAATTTCATAGAAACAAAGAATTGAATGATGGTTGTCAGGGCGTGGGGAGAGGTGAGGAAATGGGAAGATGTTGGTCGAAGGGTACAAATTTCCAGTTATAAAATAAGTAAGTTCTGGGGATGTAACATATAGCATGGTCAGTAAGTATATGTAAAAGCCCCCAACTTCATTAGTCATCAAGGGCACACATACTTAAACCTCTGTGGTTTGGTAATCACATACCCATAAGAATGTCTAAAAATTAAACAGACTGACCTTATCGAGTGTTGGTGAAGAGGTGGAGCAATTAGAACTCTCGTATATTGCTGATAGGAATGTAATTTATTACACCTACTTGGGAAGACTATTTGTCACCATTTACTAAATAGTAAATATGCTCATACCCCATGATTCAGCATTTTTCCTTTTGGAATGTCTTCTATAGAATGTTTGTATAAGTGTATCAGAAACATATACAAGAATATCCATTGCAAAGTTATTTGAATTATCTCCAAACTATCTGAATGCCCTTTAATAGTAGAATGATTAATATCTTTGGGCCATTTATAAATTACTTTTATAAGTAATGTATAATGTTACTTTTCAGCAATGAAAATAAACTACAAACATATATAAAATGGATGATTTCCATACTTTATTGTTGAGCAATAGAAGCCAGGCACACAATCACATGTATGGTATAATTCAGCATATATAAAGTTCACAGAGTGGCAAAATTAATCACTGGTACTAAAAATAAGCTACTGTTACCTTTGAAGAAGGAGGAAAAATAACTGACTCAGAAGGGGCTTACAGGAGGCTTCTGGTCGGGGGGGGTGATAATATTTTATTTCTCATGGATCCATTTTGTATTTTCACTTTGAGAATTCTTCAAGTTGCTTACTTATACTATGTTCTCTTAAAAATACAGGTAAATTTAACTTTAAAATAAAAAGGAAGAGCTGTTTCTGAATCCTACATTTTTGTGTTTTTTATAATTCGTGTCTAATTTTATACTAAGTAGATGGAAGTAATTGATTGACCTTGGATGTTCAGTAAAGTGATGACACATTCCCTGACATTTGTGTTTGAAGGTTAAATTTGAATTTAGATCTGCATCATAAGCTCGAAACACTGAGTGCGTGCAGGTTTTCAGTGTTTTTCTATTATTTATGCCATTTCACTCCTTTTCTATTTCTTTTAATCAATAATTTTATGAAATGATTGACGC
Source organism: Odocoileus virginianus (assembly GCF_023699985.2). Lineage (NCBI taxonomy): Eukaryota > Metazoa > Chordata > Mammalia > Artiodactyla > Cervidae > Odocoileus > Odocoileus virginianus. The sequence continues at coordinate 37,176,164 of NC_069686.1, read as the reverse complement.
AAGGACCTAGAAAATCTTCATGTAAACTGAATTGATGATTCTTTCCTTGCTGTAATAGAGGACATCATTCTTCTTTTATAATGCTAAATGCCATTCAAAGACAGGAATATTTATACTTTTGAGCACAGCAGTCGGTGCTGTTATAGGTTCAGATTATTCCTCTCATCTCTTAAAGGTTATGGTCTGGACATGGGGATCTTTTTCAAGGCATACATCTTAGTTGACTGTCTGAAGCAACTGCTGAATCAAATAATCATTTTCCAGCAAATGCTTTGAAGCCTTTAAAAAAAAAGCATTCCTATTACTGTTAAGACAGCTATAATTTTAATTATAAATCTAGACCTGAACCTTAATAAAAAGCCACTTCTATTCATCTGAATTTTCCAGGATTAAATTACCCTTTATAGTAATATGTTCCTGGTGGAGTATGTTATCTGGATTGGATTGAACTAAATTTTTCTGTTACAATGCATCTTTGTCAACTTATATCTAATATAAGCATCATGTACACTGTGAACAACTAATAAAATATTCACTGACTGACTGCTGACATCATAGAACTGTGTTTTTGGCATTATTTCATTATTTCCATTAGCCTTCAAATTTTTCAAGCAATAAATATACTCATAATTTATTCATATATGATAATTTGGAATATTTGGGTTTATAAACAGCAGTGCGATAGCATGTAGGTAAAAGAGGCAATGTTGTTGTTTGGTCACTAAGTCATGTCTGCCTCTTTGTGACTCTATGGACTGTAGGCCACCAGGCTTCTCTGTCCGTGGGATTTCCCAGGCAAGAATACTGGAGTGGCTTGCCATTTCTTTCTCCAGGGAATCTCCTGAACCAGTGATTGAACCCATGTCTCCTGCATTGCAGGTAGATTCTTTACCACTGAGCCAGCAGGGAAGACCAGGAGGCAATGGCCTGCTTAAAATGTGGTAGACTTTCAGAGTGTTGGGAGAAATCCTCCTACCAGTGTTAAACCCAAACATTGACCAGCTAGTTTTACTTTAACTTAAAACAAAGGGTTCACAGAGAAGGTAATTGTTAAAGAAAAAATGTTTTTATCCCTTAGAGGGTAACGTATTTATTTGTTTTCCTTTTAATATAAACCTAGTTTACAGTTTAGAATAAGATTTAAAATTTGGTCAAGGTGAGGACTTACGTGTTCCACTCCTCTGTTGGACCTCTTCCTTGTCAGTCACTCCCCCATGATTTCCTAAACCCACACCTCCCACCTCCAGGCACACAGGGCATGCTGGTATCCAGGGTGGGTGCAGACTTGTGGATATTTTACTTATTCTCTGCTTCTTTGCACTTGCTGAAATCTCGACCAGTGTCAGAAGTGAAAATATATAAATAGAGAACATCAGAATATGGGAAATTGATTCTGAATGAGGACAACATCCTGTGACTTTAACCCAGATGGCTTTGGTGTTGGGTATTTTAGTGCATTTGATTAGAATGCTTTTGCTATTGTCTCAGTCAAAACTTATCTACCCTTATCCTGAATAATTATTGTATTAGTAGCTGGCATTTGTTGGGTGCTTTTGACATACCAAAGACAGTGCTAGCTCTTTATTTTGCCCTATTTAATTCTTTTTAAAAATATGGGAGCTTTATCCCCATGTAACAGATTGGGGAATTGAGGATCCAAACAATTAAGGAATTTGACACAGGTTTTAAAGAAGGTAAATGGTGAAGCAGCAAATTGAAATCAGGTCAACTTCATCCAGATCTAGAATCTCTAAACCTCACATACACTGTCTCTCCAGTTCTTTTCCAGACTGAAAATACAGGTTCTGTGCTTCCTTTTTCTTTATATACCTTGCACCTGTCTCATCGCTGAAACAACTCATGTTCAGCAAGTGATTAATGAAATGGAATCCTACCGAGAGCTGCAAGCTCTTCATGAGAAACTGCTTGGTTATGGTTTATCAGTCGTATTCTGTTTGCCGAGGCTGCCTTAATCTACAAAACACTTGGTTTATGAAATCTCCCATTGGGCAAGGCCTGGCAGTGGCTTCCAATGACCAGCCAAATATTTCCCCCTTTCCCGTTTATCACAAAGGAATAGCATGGAGGGCTTCCTCGGTGGTTTAGTGGCAAAGAATCCTCCTGCAATGCAGGAGATGAAGGAGATGTGGGTTCGATGCCTGGGTCAGGAAGATCCCCTGGAGGAGGGTATAGCAACCCATTCCAGTATTCCTGCCTGAAGAATCCCATGAACAGAGGAGCCTAGCTGGCTACAATCCATGGGGTCACAAAGAGTTGGACATGACTGAAGCGGCTGAGCAAACTGCATGGAAGGTCTCCAGGGGGCAGGTATCCAAGAGCTTTTTCTTCTTGTGTGCTTAGAATGAGGACAGAGGAGAAAGGTGAAATAGTGGAGTGGATGGTGACACTCAATGCTGATTGACCTTTGCACTGCAGACTGGGGAAAAGAGGGCATTTTATTGGGCCAGAGGGCATAGCTGTCTCCTGAAAGCAGTTGGATTGACAGGGCTGAGTAGCAGTTAAACAGTCAGTAGTTCCTTAAGTTCCCAGTGATCTGCTTGCAGCCCACTGACGGCTTTTCCACTTGCATGCCTTCTCAAGCAGTGGCTCTCAGAAAAGAGAGTTCAAGAGTAATTATGTGTCAGAAATACCTGGCTTCACAGTGGGGTATGATCAAACCTGTGAACTGCACCTTAATCCATTTAACCTCCTTTTTCTCTTGGTTGCATGAAACCACGCTCACTGGAAGAGTCTTTTAAGTCATTCCCTTTTATCCCCTCACCTTACTGTCCTCAAACTCTCGTAATCCTCCTTTCAATCTCCTTCCCCTTTGAACCATGCCTCTCACTACCTCAAACGGAAATATTTACTCCACACCCAACCTTTCAGAATTACTCTTTGGCAAATATTAAAAGTTTAGACTCTGTAGGCACACCTGTTATGGGATGTTAGTGATAAAGGTTTAATGAGATTCAGTAGAGAAATTCACTGAAATACACACTGGAACTATTTTAGCCTGTGTGGTTAAACTCTGGCTCTGAATCTATTTAACGATCCCTTATGTACAGCTAACTTCCATCTCCAGTAAACCAAGTGTTGATTTGTTACTGTGGGTTTATTGTCCTATGTGTGATTTTTAAAATTCTTATTGGCTGTTTTTTAGAAGAAAGAAGGAGGGAAGCACACTCAACCTGTAGAAGCCTGAGTCAAAGGTTAACTCCTGGGGTAACTTTAGGCCGAGGACACCAAAAAAAGCGTATATAAAAATGTGATGGCTCTTTGATTTTCACACTTGGCCTTAAATTGGTGATTAATCATGCTCAGACTTTGTCTCTTTCTAGTGCATAGATGGCATTCAGTAGGGTGTTAAATATTTCATTGTCCTCATAATCACTGCTTTCCTTAAACTTGTTAACATCTGTAGGGAAGAGGCTTCATAATCTGGATGCTTGTATTCTTCTTACAAACACATTTCCTATCCCTTTGGTAAATGACGTGTCCTCCCAAACCTCTGATGGAGTATGACCAGGTGATCAGTATTCAGGTGTTACACTTGAAATGCCCATTTGCTCCATTTGTTCTACCACCCGCAGCCGTAGTCCTGAAATTCCTCCTTTACTTAGAGTGGGCCATCACTTTCTAAGAGCTATTGTAGCAGCAGCGTGTTATTCTGATTGTCTGGAGTTCCTGTTAGGATGTTAAAATCCGTAGTACATGAGTGTCCCCTTAATAATAAACCGTCGCTTGTCCATCTCTGTGTCCTGCGCCCCTCCCCCACACTGACCCGCCACCTTCAAGGCCCAGCCCCATACAGACTCCCAGCCCCATACAGATCCAGCTCCTACTGGCACATATGGACCAGATCCTGCAGTTCCTTCAACATATCATCCATTTTCTCCCTTTGCAGGCCCAGCGTGTCCCCAGGTTGGTTCATATCGTGACATGACCCAAGTTATTGGTCTGGTGACAAGGAGAGAAGGCAGGGTGAATCCTAATTTGGGTGAGGGGCAGCATGTGTAGTCTTCCTAGGCAAAGGCCTTTGTATTGTCTTCAGTCAAAAGCGAAGACTAGCTTTGCAGAGGGAGAAGCAAGTCCCTTTTACAGGTCCAGACGGCTCAGGAGACTAGGATTTCAAGTTTCTTGAGTGCATGGATTCTGATAGTTCTACTGTAGTCTCAGAGCCCCATCCTTTCCTAACCATTGCCCTGACCTTGGCCTAGCATTGACTGGAAATGAGAATTCAACTTTCCCTAGTGCTCCAGTACCCTTGTAATTAAGTTCTGTACCAAAGGCTTAGCTTATTCAGCCCTCCTAGAGATTAGAATCATCATATGCTGCCAGCAGGCTCTTTGGTTTTCACACTTGGCCTTAAATTGGTGATTAATCATGATCAGACTTTCTTTGTCTCTTTCCAGTGGATAGATGGCATTCAGTAGGGTGTTAAATGTTTCATTGTCTTCATAATCACTGCTTTCCTTAAACTTTTTAACATCTGTGGTATTGCACCCAGGTGTGACCCCCCTTCCAAAGGTGCCACTGTGTCTCTGTTGACCACCAGTGAAAGTTGTAACAATTGTATTGCTCTAGCATGCCATGGAATAACTTTAAATACTCCTCATGTGTAGTGAGGGCTTCCCAGGTGGTGCTAGTGGTAAAAAAAAAAAAACCCACCTGCCAATGCAGGAGACATAAGAGACCTGGATTCGATCTCTGATGGGCAGAAGATTCTCTGGAGGAGGGCATGGCAACCTACTCTAGTATTCTTGCCTGGAGAATCCCTTGGACAGAGGAGCCTGGTGGGCTACAGTCCATAGGGTCGCAGAGTTGGACATGATTGAAGTGACTTAGCACCCACGCACGTGTATAGTGGTGGGGTCCACTTTCAAAGTCTAGTTTTAGGTTTTACTTCCTTGAACCACTCCTAGCACCAACCTTCTCAAGTTGAGTTCCTGGGGAAACAGACTCTGTGAGGGAGACTTGCACTCATTACATTCCTTGTTGTTTAAACAGCAACAACCTCTGTGAGGAAGTAAAGGCAGCAATATTTGGCAGAAGTACAATTGCAAGGAAATCCTCACTCATCCCACTACAAGCTTTGGAGCTAGGCAGGCCTTTAGGGTTTTCCTTCATGGACATGAGCTCTGACTTTATACCTCTACACTGACCAGTCATTAGAATTAGGATGCCCTAGGGAGAGGCACGTTTCTTGGGCAGAGGGCCATTCCTGGGTGGAGTTTTGTTGGCAACGTTCCCTGCAGCTGGGAGAATGAGTAAGTCAGTTTCAAAGGGGGATCTGCCAGTCCACCTTGGCCATGTCTGGGCAGTGAGTAGACTGATCAAGTAGTAAGGGACTTTGGGGCCAAAGGAAACCTTAAGAAACATCTAATGTTATCATCTTTGCTTATAGCTTCTTCATCATGGGCACATCTAGGGCAAATGAAGGATTCTTGATTTACAGTCCAGGACTCTGCTCTTTTTACCTCATGATGCTTACATTGTGTATAGGTTATGCTGTGCACCATAAGTGTAGGGAAGTAGATGGGAAATAATCATTTTTCAATGTGAAATTGAAATAATTTATTAAAATATTTTAGCTTTTGCCATTGCTAGGGAAAAGATATAGTTTAATTTAGGCAATGGACATGCTTCTAAAACATCTAAACAAGAATCACATTCTGAAACAACTGTCTCTATTGTCCAAAGTGTTGCTGCTGCCCCTAAGGGAACCAAAGTAAAACAGACAGATAACTGGAAGCTTTTAATATGTATCAACTTCACCCTAGGTATGCAATCCAAGGCATTCATGATTCATTTATTTCTCTGTTCTATGCTCCTCTTCCTCCCATTTCTGGAAAAATTTCCTTCTACACTCTTGACATTTTTTGTATTGGTGCACTAACTTAATTTCACCAGATCAAAACATGTTTGAAAGTATTTATTATTTTTAAAAGGAAAATATTTATTGAAAGGATGACAATATTAGTTGTTCTTTACTGCGAATCAACTGATAGTTGTTTTTGCCACTTGACTGAGGCTGTCTTCACTGAGAGAATGGGGTTTTGAGTAAAAAAAAAGAAATCGCTCATGATCACTGTTATGGTGAGGGAAAGGTGAAATGTTGGGCAGGTGCCTTGGAGAAGGACATGGGCAGCTGCTGTCTAAGGTGAGAGTTGAAAGAGGTGGAAGAAGAGCACAGATGAGATGTCAGTAACTAGCAGCGACTGTAACTGTCTAGGGTCGTGAGTGTAAGTGAACCAGCTTTCCCTCTTTCCTCTCTTTCCTATACCACTGAGTCTCCTACTCCTAGCATCCCAAAATCAGGCCAGTGTAATTGCTACCATTTTTCAGCCACAGTGGGGGTTAAATAGGTCTTTCTGGGATAATCTGAGCACTAACTACTATTTAGTTGATAAAAATATAGCCTGAGCTCCAAACCACCAATTTACAGACTTTCATCATGGACATCAACAGAGGAAAGACTTGCAGAATCTTGTTCTTTGCACTGAATTACATTCAGGAAGTTTCCATCTTGTTCCCAGATTGACATCCCAGTGCAAGGTATATATTTTCTTCATGTTTCAGATGCTCTATAAACAGCTACAGACAGTAGAAATAATACTTATTAAATAAATCCTGTGATGAGAAATGTTATTTCTATAATTGGAATACAACACCTAGTTGTGGATGTGATGGGTGATGGAAGTAAAGTCCAATGCTATAAAGAGTAATATTACATAGGAACCTGGAATGTTACATCCGTGAATCAAGGCAAATTGAAAGTGGTCAAACAGGATATGGCAAGAGAGAACATTGACATTTTAGGAATCAGTGAACTAAAATGGACTAGAATGGGTGAATTTAACTCAGATGACCATTATATCTACTACTGTGGGCAAGAATCCCTTAGAAGAAATGGCACAGCCATCATCGTCAACAAAAGAGTCTGAAATGCAGCACTTGGATGCAATCTCAAAAGTGACAGAATGATCTCTGTTCATTTCCGAGGCAAACCATTCAATATCACAGTAATCCAAGTCTATGCCCCAACCAGTAATGCTGAAGAAGCTGAAGTTGAATGATTCTGTAAGACCTACAAGACCTTCTAGAACTAACACCCAAAATGGATGTCCTTTTCATTATAGGGGACTGGAATGCAAAAGTAGAAAGTCAAGAGATACCTAGAGTAACAGGCAAATTTGGCTTTGGAGTACAAAATGAAGTTGGTCAAAGGCTGAAAGAATTTTTCCAAGAGAATGCACTGGTCATAGCAAACACCCTCTTCCAACAACACAAGAGAAGACTCTACACATGGGCATCACCAGATGGTCAATACTGAAATCTGATTGATTTTATTCTTTGCAGTCAAAGATGGAGAAGCTCTATACAGTCAGCAAAAACAAGACCTGGAGCTGACTGTGACTCAGATCATGAACTCCTTATTGCCAATTCAGACTCAAATTGAAGAAAGTAGGGAAAACCACTAGACCACTTAGGTATGACCTAAATCAAATCCCTTATGATTATACAGTGGAAGTGACAAAAGATTCAAGGGATTAGACCTGAGAGGCAGAGTGCCTGAAGAACTGTGGACAGAGATTCGTGACATTGTACAGGAGGCAGTGATCAAGACCATCCCCAAGAAAAAGAAGTGCAAAAAGCCCAAATGGTTGTCTGATGAGGGCTTACAAATAGCTGAGAAAAGAAGAGAAGATAAAGGCAAAGGAGAAAAGGAAAGAATACCTATTTGAATGCAGAGTTCCAAAGAATAACAAGGAGAGATAAAAAAGCCTTTCTCAGTGATAAATGCAAAGAGATAGAGGAAAACAATAGAATGGGAAAGACTAGAGATCTCTTCAAGAAAATCAGAGATACCAAGGGAATATGTCATGCAAAGATGGGAACAATATAGGACAGAAATGATATAGACCTAATAGAGCAGAAGATATTAAGAAGAGGTGGCAAGAATACACAGAGGAACTATACAAAAAAGATCTTCATGACCCAGATAACCACGATGGTGTGATCCCTCACCTAGAGCCAGACATCCTGGAATGTGAGGTCAAGTGGGCCTTAGGAAGCATCGCTATGAACAAAGCTAGTGGATGTGATGGAATTCCAGTTGAGCTATTTCAAATCCTGAAAGATGATGCTGTGAAAGTGCCGCACTTAATATGCCAGCAAATCTGGAAAGCTCGGCATTGGCCACAGGACTGGAAAATGCAGTTTTCATTCCAATTCCAAAGAAAGGCGATGCCACGGAGTGTTCAAACTACTGCACAGTTGCACTCATCTCACAGGCTAGCAAAGTAATGCTCAAAATTCTTCAAACCAGGCTTCAACAGTATGTGAACCGTGAACTTCCAGATGTTCAAGCTGGATTTAGAAAAGGCAGAAGAAGCAGAGATCAAATTGCCAACATCTGCTGTATCATTGAAAAAGCAACAGAGTTTCAGAAAAACACCTACTTTTGTTTTATTGACTATGCCAAAGCCTTTGACTCTGTGGATCACAACAAACTGTGGAAAATTCTTAAAGAGATGGGAATACCAGACCACCTGACCTACTTCCTGAGAAATATGTATGCAAGTCGAGAAGCAATAATTAAACTGGACATGGAACAAAAGACTGGTTCCAAATAGGGAAAGGAGTATGCCAAGGCTGTATATTGTTACCCTGCTTATTTAACTTATATGCAGAGTACATCATGCGAAATGCTGGGCTGGATGAAGCACAAACTAGAATCGACATTGCCGAGAGAAATATCAATAACCTCAGATATGCAGATGACACCACCCTTATGGCAGAAAGCAAAAAAGAACTAAAGAGCCTCTTGATGAAAACGAAAGAGGAGAGTGAAACCGTTGGCTTAAAACTCACCATTCAGTAAACTAAGATCATGGCATCCAGTCCCATCACTTCATGGCAAATAGATGGGGAAACAACGGAAACAGTGAGAGGCTTTATTTTTTTGGGTTCCAAAATCACTGCAGGTAGTGACTGCAGCCATGCAATTAAAAGATGCTTGCTCCTTGAAGGAAAGCTATGACCAGCCTAGATGGCATATTAAAAAACAGAGACATTACTTTGCTGACAAAGGTCCATCTAGTGAAAGCTATGGTTTTTCCAGTAGTCATGTATGGATGTGAGTGTTGGACTATAAAGAATGTTGAGCACCAAAGAATTGATGCTTTTGAACTGTAGTGTTTGAGAAGACTCTTGAGAGTACCTTGGACTGCATTGAGCTCCAACCAGTCAATCCTAAAGGAAATCAGTCCTGAATATTCATTGGAAGGACTGATGCTGAAGCTGAAACTCCAATAGTTTGGCCACCTGATGAGAAGAACTGACTCATTGGAAAAGACCCTGATGCTGGGACAGATCGAAGGTGGGAGGAGAAGGGGATGACAGAGGATGAGATGGTTGGATGGCATCACTGACTCAATGGACATGAGTTTGAGTAGGCTCCAGGAGTTGGTGTAGAACAGGGAAGCCTAGTGTGCGGCAGTCCATGGGATCACAAAAAGTCTCACATGACTGAGCGACTGAACTGAACTGATCTTCTCATAGCATTTGTGTGAGAGAGAAAACATTGTTTTTAGAGATAGCAGTTACTTCTAAAAGATGACATTGTTAGGAGAGGAATAAACTTCTGATGGAGAAAAATTCCCGTGGTTTTGAGATAAGCACTTTCTCCCTCCACCATGCCTAGCAAGGCTTGCAGAAGATTGTATGGAACAGGGAACAAAGAACCAGCTTTCTTCTTAACTTGCGGTAACAAGAACTTGGATATTGAATGCAAGCCACTTGGGTATGGAGTGCCAGGAAAGTGGTAAGAGACAGGGGAAGTGTCTCTGTAGAGAATAGAAGACTTGTACTTTGGCAGTAGTTAGAACTCAGGGAGACAAATGGCTTATGAGAAACTCCAGACTGTGGTAGCTATGGAATATTAGAATTGTGATGTCTAAAATATCATTTAAAGTTTCCTTCCTTTCCCCTCACTTATGCTATAGTCAGACTTCAGTAAAAGGTGACTATGTACAGTTGGTCCTTTAGGAAAGGTCAGAGGAAGGACAGGGGAAACAGGGAAACAAGGACAGCAGTTGAGGAAGATGAGTCAGGAGAAGAAATTTGGAACAAGTGGTAATCAGAATACAAGTTCCTCTGAAATCCTTTAACAACGTGGAGGCCCTGATCTTCCCACAGCATGTGAGATAAAGGCTTGAATTATTTGCTTTGGGGTGTTAAAGGACATTTAACTCCAGGATGCTGAGGCCTTAGAAAAACAAGTTACATTTATAAATTTTATTTTCATATATTGAGTTTTCAGCATTAAAAAGTTGCATTTTGATTATAAAGCCCATATTTCTGCATTCATTTGTTTTGGCACCTCTTCTCTAGAAGAGATTTTCTGAATCTCTCACTTCCAAAATCCAGGCTGAATGGATTATTTCTCTGCAGTCAATATGGGGGCCTGAGTATTTAATTCTCTGCCCAGTACTTTATGCTGTGCAGAAATAGGGGGCTAAGAGGCAGCCCAGGTTCTGGAACCAGACAACTTGAGGTGAGTCCTTGTGTTTCCTCCACTTATAAAGTGTACAATCTTGGGCAAGTTACTTAACCTTTCTGTGCCTCAGAATTTCCCCATTTAAAGGAAGATGGTATTAGTACTTATAGCATAGAGTCTCTGTGAGGACTCAATGAGTAACAAACACAAAGCACTCGGAAGAATGTCTGACATACAGTAAATATTAACTTACTGTCATCACAAAATAAAAGTCTTATGGAAATATTTATTGAGTGGATAAGTACAAGAGCAATTGCTTGAATTCCAGGAGTTATTTTCTGTCTCTGTGCATATAGGGGGATCCGCAAATGTGTTACCTGGATTAAGAGATCCCTGAAGTTGGGAACTGTGCCTTCCCAGGGGTGTTATTACAGGACTCAGCGCTGCTGTGCATAGAAAGGAGAATGCTTGCCCCTGTGTGATGATGAAAGTAGCCAGCTTCAGCTGGTGTGGTTTTGGTCTTGTGGAGTGTACAGAGCAAGTATATTGTTTATCATGATCCAGAACTCCCAAGAAGTATGGAGGAGAAGAAGGGTGTCCTTAGATAGTAAGACAGTCGATTTTCAAATGCTGTTTTTGTATTTGTGGGTGTGTGTGTTTAGTCTCTCGGTTGTGTCTGGCTGTTTGCCTGTAGCCTGCCAGGCTCCTCTGTCCATGAAATTTTTTAGGCAAGAATACTGGAGTGGTTGCCCTTTTCCTCCTCTCAGGGGATCTTCCCAACCCAGCGACTGAACCTGCATCTCTTGTGTCTCCTGCATTGGAAGGCAGATTCTTTACCACTAGCACCACCTAGGAAGCAGTGTATTTGTGGGTAATATGTATTAAACAGGCCAAATTCAAGACAATCAGAACTTGTGGAACACAGAGCACTGACAAGCAAAAAAAAAAAAAAAAAAAAAAAAAGACGTGAATTCAAGATTGGACCTGTTCTGCTATATACTAATTCTGAGATCTTGTGTATTTCCACCCATCTATCTATCACATGATTTAGAAGCAACTTACAAAATATTATTTATAAGAAGTCAAGGTCAAAGACAAGGGCAAACTGGGAAAAAGACCATTGTGACATCCATGACAGACAAAGTTCACATCATTGACAGTTAACACTCTGACAAAGTAATGAGAGAAAGAACTACCCAAAGGTAAATGACATGAATGATCAATCAGAGGAAATATGATATGAAATGATATCCAATCTAAATAATAACCAAAGGAATACAAATTAAGACAAAAATGAACTTTGAATTTTCTTTATTAAGCTGGTACTGTTTTTAAAATGTGAGGATAACTAACTACATTCCCAGATAACAAGAGGAAACAGAAAATAAGCATTTTTCTAAACTGCTGATGGGAATAAAAATGATTGCAACCTTTCTGAAAGACAGTTTGGCAACATTTATCAGAAGTCTTGAAAATGTACATACCATTTGTCCCAAGAATTCAACTGCTAGGAATTTTTTCTAGAGAAATAATAGGACTAATATGCAAAGTAAATCACACCAGAATGTTCATTGCAGGTTTGTCTAATTAAAAATTAGAAATAACAAATATGAATCACTGGCAGATTGAATAAATTATGGTATGTTCATACAAATTTTAAAACCATTATATTATTTATTATATATTACATATAATTCAACATGTTAATATTGCTACTATATAAGCATTATTATAGTAGTAATTAAATTATTAATATGCAAATGATTAATTTGGGCTTCCCTGGTGGCTCAGATGGTAGAGAATCTGCCTGTAATGGGGAGACCTGGGTTTAATCCCTGGGTTGGGAAGATCTCCTGGAGGAGGGCATGGCAACCGACTCCAGTATTCTTACCTGGAGAATTCCCATGGACAGAGAGGCCTGGTGGGCTACAGTCTATGGGGTCGCAAAGAGTCAGAGATAGCTGAGCGAATAAGCACACCCACACAAATGATTAATTATACTGATATATTAAAAACTATTTATAATATATGATATATATATTACAGAAAGATCATACTATATTATTAAACAATTTAATGAAAAATTATTAGATTACAAAGCAGTATGCACAGTTCTGTCCTTTTTTTAAAAAATATGTGTGCCCATGTACACACACAAAAAATAGTGCCGTTATTAATGCCTATTTTTGGTATTAAGATTATAACTAATTTTTTTGTTTCTTATTTAAACTGAATTTCTTTCAGGCAGCATGAATTACTTTAATAATTAAAAAAATACTATTTTCATTTTGATAAATAAAGCAAAAAAGGGAACTAACAACCCAGTACTAGATGATACAACTTCACATTACTACCTTGCTGAAAATCCACAGCAACACCTACAGTAGCCACAGTTAAGTCTTTTGAATATCTCACCTTGGTCAGGGTTCACCAGTCTACAAGGAAGACGGCCAACTTTTCCTTTGAGGTGAATTCTGAACACCCCCATGAAGAAACCTCTACTCAGTTATACAAAATTGAGTTCATTAACAGCATTATCATCCTAGTCTTTGGTCATTTTTTTTTTTCCTCTGTATTTCCTAAGGTAGCAAAAAATCCACCAAAAGCCGACTTCAGGTTTGTGATGGGTTCCTATGCAACTCCACTCATTCAAATAAAGCAGGGTGGGGGAGGGAAAAATCTTTAAAACTAAAATGATTACAACCTTCTTCCTGCTAGAATTTTAATGTTCTCCAAAGACCCATTAGTACACAGGCTTGCTAGAGTCTAGTGGCATTTAACCTAATTCTGGGAGAGTCCTGAGCTCAGGGACCCTCAATAATCCTGCTGAGGCCTATGTGTCTTATTTATAGAATCTCCAAATGGGATGCAGGATGCTCTATACATAGATTCAGAAACTGTATAATGAGAAGTTTTAAGTGCTTAGACAAGGTGATTATCATTTTATTTATTTGAAAATGTAAGGAAAGACTCTTAGCACTTTACAACCCAGAAGCCCTCAATACACTAGATTTATAGCTGAGCAGTTTGCAGAGAAGGAAAAGCTGACACTGAAGGAATAAATTCAGTAACTTTCAGGAAACTTATTCAGTGCAGACAGTATTATTGATGATTTAATTTTTCAAGGTGATGCCTTAACTGTGCCATGAAAGAATTTAATAAAGAGAAGCCCTAAAATAGCACAGCTTTTAAAAAAATGTAGCTTAAATTTTGTTCACATTTCTAGGATATTGATTATTAGCTAAGCATAAAAAGGAATTTCCTCTTGCTTCATGAAAAAAAGTGAATTTTGTATGACACTCATCTTTGCCAGCATTTATGAAAAAACGTTCTGTAGCATAGGGTTACTTCTTTATGAGAATTTACATTAATTTTTAAGTACAGGTATTTAAAGACTTAGATTCATTCCAATTATTCTTAATCCAACCGTGCTTTCCTAACGCAAAAATTTCTGTTAAAAAAGAAAAATCAAAGCATTTTCATGAAATCCTCTAGAATAGAAAACATTTGCCAGTTTAAATGTGAATAACAACATCTGTAGTTATTTGGAATATAAGGGAGATGCTGAACAGTGCTTCCGGGAAAACCCAGAGTAGAACTGCTACTCAGACACAAAACTATTTTTTAAGTAAACTCTATGCCGGTTGGTGCTACAGATTTGGAATGCAAAGTTTTCTTGCATTAAACTTAAAAATGTATTTTAGCCAAGTATATTGTTTCCATCTTAAAATATTTCCTCTTAAGGTTTTTTCCCCCGTATTTGTTGAATCAAAATGTCATTAGATGAAAATTTCTTAATTCTGCTTTTTCAAACAGCACCTTCTGTTCTATGTCATAGATTAACTGTGGTTACAAAGCTTTAATTTGAAATAAAAAATGTAAAATTCTACTTGTTCTGTGAAATGTATAAGTTTGAAGAACTTTCCTCCTGTACTTAAAATGTGCAGTAAGGTTGTGCAACTTTTCTGAATTCTGCCCTGACCTTTTAATCTTCTGGGAATTGTTTGTTTATTTGTGGCAAATGCAGTTCCTTGTTTGGAAGACAAAAGTTCATAATGATTTATGAGAAACACATTTAGGTTTCTAGATCATGCCCCAGGGCTATCTTAATAGATATAGAGTAACAAAATTTTTTGTGAAGACCAATAAAGAGAGAAAAAGGAAGGAAGGCATAGCCAAAGAGAATATTTTGGATTTTCCTGACACAGACAGTTTTTAACAAATGATTAACAGTGTCTGATAAGTTCCAAATACAGAGCAATTTGTTTATTCTCTGATCACACACATTTCCATTAGCTGTGCAACAACAGGATGTTTTTCTTTTGACTTTTCCTCATTTGTGCATTACTGTCAGAATTTTTGTTAAAATAGCTTTGAGATGAGGATAACAATGGAGTGTCTTCTCTGAGTGAACTGGTTTTGTCTCGATAGGACCTTTCCATTTGAAGATTGTATACATTTATGGTTATGGTTTTGCAAACTAGGTAAAATGTCTCTCCTGTTCTTTGCACTAACTTTTAGAAACCTCATCTTTTAAAGTGAGATTACTCTGAGTGAGGCCATGTGCTGATTTGGTGAACAAAGTGGAAAAAACTTGGAGTGAACCCAGAGGGAGAGCAGTGCCATTTATTTTCAAAATGTATTAGCTCCCTGGAAGATGGGCACATTTCCAAACCACCAGGCAAAAATGACCAGACAGGGGTTTCTATGGATCGGTGTCCCCCTGACTGGTAGCTCGTTTTGTGGGGCCATCATTGGGTGGGGCAGAAGCTTAATTTACTGCTGCTTTTTCTCTTCAACTCTGGGGAAAATTTACTGTGCATACAAAGCAAAAGCTAAGGTTTTCTTTGCATAATGATTTAAGTTTCCTCTATGGTTCACAGCTTCTCTAGATGTGTTTTCTTTCTAAGGGCCTGATAAAACTCTCTAGTTCATATCTCTTTGGATCCTTTATCTCAAACAATAAAATCTATTAGATATCTGCTGTGTATAAGACACCACGGGCAGATGTAAAGACAGTTAAGCTATGGTCTCTGGCCTAGAAAGAATTCATAATCTAGACAGAGAGGTAAGATAGACACTGTCTCAGGGGCTCCTAAACCAGCAAGAGCAATGGAAAGTTGAGGAGTCCCTAAATCTACCTGTGAAGAGCAGCAGAACACAGCATCCAGATGAATGAATGGTTAAGTCTAGACCTTGTAAAGCTAGAAGCAATGGATGAGGAACAATGGCTCCAAAAACTTGAGTGAATCACTTTACCGCTTGGGACCTCAATTTCTTTACGTATAAATCTAGATTTGATGATATTTTATAAACTTTCCAGCTCTAACATGTTACGACTCTATAAAATGGGATGGATTGTTGAATTATGACAAAAGTACTCTTTCATTTTATATGACCTTAGAAAAGAACAATGCCCTCAGATGATGTGACATTTTCCAGCTCTAACTTGCCTCATTAATTCAGAATTGAAGCAATAACAGATGGGATTGACAGTGAAATTGAAATTGAAATTGAAATTAGCACATAAATTACATAGAAAACTATTAATTTAGTATAGCAAAGCCATGGTTATTCACAAAGTTTGGGATAATAGTTTTGTTGGGAAAAGTTTCTTCATTGGTTAAAGCTGCATGAATCTCTTTGGTTTAAACTAATTACTCTTGAAATTCAAACTGATTGAGGAGAAGTTTTCTAAAATAATTATTAAAGACTTCATTCAAGTCTAACACAGAGAATAGGAACTCAGTAAACAGGAGTCTCTGTGCTTCCCTTTATTCTTTCTTGTTCCATCATAACTCCCAGTTTAAAGGCATTGGAGTCTACAGAACACATTAGTTTACATGACCCAGTACTTTGCTGAGCTTTTCTGTAAAAGGAAGAAATGAGCTGAAGTGACCAAAAGCCCCTTCTCAATAATCAGCTGTGATCTGCAGCCCATCAGAAACTCCCTAGCACGGGGGCTGTCAGCTAAAGTATGGTCAATTCCAATTTTTCTAAACTTTGTAAAGGATAGTCTGCAGCGACCTCAAATTCAGTCATACTTTACAGCTTAGGGAATCAGTCATCTGCCTTTATATGCTTTTCATAAATATTAAATACCAATGTAGCTCTCTAATAGCCAATGGAATTTACTGAAAGTTTGGAACATGTAGCAAAGAATACTCAGTATGAATAATTTTCAAAATCCATGTTTTGTCTGTTTCAAGAATTTTTGTTGCAATTATAGATTCAAAATTTGAAGGAAAAAAAAAAAGTCATGACTTTCCTCTCAACTGAAACTTTTTGTCACTGTGTTCACAAAAGTTGGCTAAGGGTAAACCGTTTATAGTATGTGGTTATGTGTAGCAAAACAGTATAGAGTAAAATTACATAGTAGCATCAGTGTGCTATTGATTAGCTAGTAGAGCATAAGGATGCTTACTGATGATACATAATGGCACAGATGAAGTTTAACATCAAGAAAGAAAACAAAGGGATTCCAAGCACCCCTTCCATCAGCTACACAGAGGATAGAGATTGCAGCTAGTGGAAAAAAAGAAATTAAGAGAAATGTTCGCTAGACCAAGTAAAATGACTAAAAGTTTCCCAAAGATCAACCAAAAAATCCAGGAAGCCCATGTTTTGTATAAGCACAATGGAAAGAAATGAAACCTTCCAAAAGAGAGCACTTACAGTGAGTTTTGAGCACTTGCAGATGCAGAGATTGAGGATTATGTAAATATTATCTCCAGGGACCTGAAATGTGAAAAAAACAACCCATCACCAAATGAAAAACTGCAGACCTACAGGTCTCACAGAAGAGAATAAGCAACAAGGGAGACGAGGTAGCATGGGATATGGATGCTGTCACATAATCTAGTCCCCTTCCCCACCGAGGAGCAAGGGAGGTCAGCACCAATGCACTGAGGAGTGTTTTCAGTCCTGATGGTTGAATTACGTTACTGCATGTTAAGACAGAATGCTGGTCAGAGATCTCACAAGGGAAGAAGACCAGGTACTTTTATGTGAGCACGGTTTCTAGAAAGGTCACTCAACTCTAGAGAAACTTCTGTAATTAAGCCTCTTGGCGCTCACTCATGTGTGTAGGTGAGACACCCCAATGAGCATGCCCCCATAGTAACAAATACTCTAAACATGTTCTTCACTAGTTTTGGGAAATGAGATATGTAAAGTTAGAGCCCCAAATAAATCACCAGGATAGCAGAGAAGGTAGCACCAGTGGGTTTTCCTTCTTAGTTCTTCCCTCATGCTTTGACTCTGAATAAAATAATTGAATGAACACTTTTAAAAGATCTGTCTGAAGTTGAAGCAGCGTGTTCGTCTGTCTAAGGTGCAGTGTGTCTCCTTGCAGCCGTTGTAAAATGCACACATCTCTCAGTTCAGCACTTGGTGTGAATCACTGTCAGCACACAGTCGTTTTCATGAAGACACTCTAGAGGCGCTGGTGTAGAGCCCTTCTGGTTTAGCTAGCGTGCCGGCTTCCTGATCAGCAGTGGCAAGATTCCAGCACCCCCTAAACCGAACTCAGATAAAAATGCAGTTGTTCAGCCTATTTCCATCTGGAAACTACAGTTTCCATTTGTGTTTCATTAACTCTTTTCTGCTTATCTTACTCTCGAAACATCAAACATGCTTCAACTGGTCTTATCGAAGTCCCTTGAAAAGAGTGGTTTATAAATATTTTGATAATATCTCACCTAGAAGGGGCAAGTGTCTGGTGGCCAATGAGTCCCATCTGTTTCCAACATCTAGTTGAACAAAGAAATCATTAACAAATTATTTATTCCTACAAACACAGAGATTTTAGTAAATTTATTGCTATGAATCTATATGGTATGTGCATATGCACATGTGTGCATATGTTTAGTACTACACATTATCAGAAATCACGAGCTTGTGGACAGGAGTATATGTTATAGAACAATGTCCTGAGCAATAAAAAAGAGTAATTTTATTACATATAAGCTGATAGTGTACTTCAAATTACTTAAATCTTCCTAGCCTATTCCTTGGTGAAAGACCAACAGTGCACCCGCTTACTCTCAAGTATGCTTAGCATTGGACTATGATGGAATTCCTGCTTTCTCAGAGACAGGCATGCAAGAGGATGGGTATTTGGCCACCTGTATGGTCAAGCTGTTCAGATCAGTAGAGGTTCCTGCTAGGCATATGGGTGAGACTGTCCCAAAGTCTCCCAAAGAGGAAAAAGTATAAACCAATGTTCACACTGAAATGTGACCAGTGTGAATGCTGAGCTGCTCCAAGAAGTCATGGCCGAAGAAAACAGAAGTGCAAGCCCCCTTCTCCACAAGTGATCAATGGGAGGCTTACTTCTTTCTCTGATCTTGGGCTTTTGATCAACAAATGCAATGTTGGAAAGACACTAGCTTTCCCTACCTATCCCCGCCATGTTGCCTGCGTGTCAAATTGTTTCCAAGTTACTCTCCTTGATGGGGGATAGACACATGGTTCACTTGGTTCTCTCATTTGATGGGATTATGAAAATAAGAAAAATAATTCCAGTTTCTTTTTATAATTTAAAAATTAACTTAGATACCCCTCAAAAAAGAAAAAAAAGTGCACACCCATGTGATGAGAAGAAACAGGAAAGTAGCTGAGTTCTGTTTTTTATTTTTTTTTTTTTTGCTTTGCTCAGCTCTGCTACCTTGGGCCTCAAATATGTATTTCTGTTCAGAGAGTTTCAAGTCTTAGGTTTGACCAAGAAATTTATAATCCCATGAGAGGAGGTAAACGGGAGTGGTTTAAGAGAACACTTTGAAACCAGATTACCTGATCCATAGCCAAGTCCTACCACTTCCTAGTTGTTGTTCAGTTGCACTGACCTGTCTGACTCTTTGCAAGCCCATGGACTGCAGCACACCAGGCTTCCCTGTCCTTCACCATCTCCCGGAGCTTGCTCAAACTCATGTCCATTGAGTTGGTGATGCCACCCAACCGTCTCGTTCTCTGTCATCTCCTTCTTCTCCTGCCTTCAATCTTTCCCAGCATCAGGATCTTTTCTAATGAATTGGCTCTTCACATCAGGTGGCCAAAGTGTTGGAGTTTCAGCTTCAGCATCAGTCCTTCCAATGAACAGCCAGGACTGATCTCCTTTAAGATGGACTGGTTGGATCTCCTTGTAGCCCAAGGGACTCTCAAGAGTCTTTTCCAGCACCACAGTTTAAAAGCATCAATTCTTTGGTGCTCAACTTTATTTATAGTCCGACTCTCACATTCAAACATGACTACTGGAAAAATCCAACCAGTAAACTCTGGTAGTTGGTGATGGACAGGGAGGCCTGGCGTGCTGTGATTCATGGGGTCGCAGAGTCGGACACGACTGAGCGACTGAACTGAACTGAACTGAACTGGAAAAACCATAGCTTTGATTCTATGGACCTTTGTCAACAAAGTAATTTCTATGCTTTAAAATACGCTGTCTAGGTTCATCATAGTTTTTCTTCCAAGGAGCAAGCATCTTTTAATCTCATGGCTGCAGTCACCGTCTGCAGTGAGTTTGGAGCTCAAGAAAATAAAGTCAGTCGCTGTTTCCATTGTTTTCCTATCTATTTGCTATAAAGTGATGGGACCAATGCCATTATCTTTGAATGTTAAGTTTTAAGCCAGTTTTTTTACTCTAGTCTTTCACCTTCATCAAGAGGCTCTTTAGTTCCTCTTCACTCTCTGCCGTAAGGGTGGTATCATCTGCATGTCTGAGGTTGTTGATATTTCTGCTGGGAATCTTGATTCCAGCTTGTGCTTCATCCAGTCCAGCATTTTGCATGAGCATGATGTACTCTGCATATAAGTTAAATAAACAGAGTGACCATATACAGTCTTGACATACTCCTAGTTATGTGACCTTGAACATTCACTTAAACTTCATTTTCCTCGCCTGTAAAATATGGATACTATTAGTATCTGTCTCTTAGAGTTGGAATGAAGATTAAATAAAGTAGCTGATGTAAGATGTTAAACATAGTACTGGGCACATAGGAAAAATAAATATATTAGCTGCTATTATTATTTTCAATTTGGCAATGGGTTTTTTGTTTTTATGCTCAGGTTCCATCTGATAATTAAAGTATCTCACTGCCTCTCCTTCCAAGTCCCTCCTCCTTAATTTTGAATGTGGAAAGTCAGAGTTACAGAATGGTATTGCAGAGAACGGTGCTATGGAGACTTGGAGTTTGAGCTTCAGTGAGGTGCAGAAGCAAAGGAAGCCGGGGAATAGAAACAGGAGCATTTCTCCACCGGTCTGAATTAAACCAGAGTTTGTTAGTCCTGATGTCTGTGAAGCCCCGTGGCCCTTTCACTCCCCTCTTTTTGTCTGATCTGAAGTTAAAGGTGCCTCCCTCTCCTTCAAAAATTAAGGTCATTGTCAGAATGTCTGTGAATTTTCAGACTACGAGGATCTGATTTTGTGGCAAGTACCGGCAAGTAGCACACAGTCTCTTCAGAGAGTGATATCTTGTTATAACTGAGGGAATGGGCAGCTTTGCTTCTCTGGCAGACATAGCCATTGCTAATGAAATGGTACTGTGTATAGGACTAAGGAAATAAGCAGATACTTATTTGTGTTAATTGTGTTCTGTAAAGTCACTGCAAACACTGAATTGAGGTATACGGAACCCCTGCTCCTAGGAGAAACAGAGTTCCTAGGTTTTGAGCCTCAGGTCACAACATTTTCATCAACCAACAAATATATTGCCCTGTTTAATATGTTTCTGTTGAAAGATACCTTATTTAATATATACTGTTGATTCATTCACATTTAACTCATGGCCAGCAGCAGGCTTATCTAACACACCTATTTTCCCCGTAAGACCCATCACAGCCTGTTTGCACTTAGGAAGAGTGGACAGGACTTTAGCATTATCTTTAAGGGCCATGTTAAACAGCAAAATCACCCAGAAAAGACACAAAATTGTGAAAAACATGGCATGAAATAGATTGCAAAAAGGACACCTGTTTACAGTGAGAATAGCTGAAACAAGAAGGCAGAGTGTGACCCTGTTCAATGTCAGCTGGGAACATGTGCCTCAGACAACTCTCAGTTTCCAGTCCTGTGCACATCTACACATGACTGCAAAAGCACTGTGAGTGTTGATTTGGAGGCTGCAAATAAATTTAGTGAGTAAGTAAATTCACAAATACAGACTCTATGCATAAAGAGGCTGGACTACACTAAACTGTTTGCCGGTTTACATCTCTTCCAGCAGTGCATGTGAATTCCACCATTCCACATTCTCACAGCACTTGGTGGTTTCAGACTTCCATTTTTACAATTTGGTGAATGCATGTACTTCATGATAACCCTCAATGCCTTGAACATATGTGGCACAAAATAGGCACTTGATATATTTTCAGTGAATTAGTACACAGCTAGCCCACAGAATCAGATTAACTTGCAAATTAAGATAGGTTCCATAAAAGTTCATTTTTTTTTTCAGGCTCTATCAGAACACTGTGATATCTTTTTTAAATGTCATAGGTGAATAGATTTAAGAACTCAAAAAAAGTTCCTCAACACAGATATATAAGATAAACACAGATGTATAAGAAGTCAAAAAAGGTGGGGTTTTCCTGCCTTACCTAGTCAGGTCAGTCACATCTTTCAAATTCACAAAGAACAAAAAGTACTTTAAATATGTTTACATTATTGTTTTGTAATTTTTTTTTTCTCTTTACTCACTTAGAAACTTTCAAGTGATTTATACCTAGTGCACACAAAAATGAAAATGCCATGGTATAGAAATATTATTGCCTCTATTTATTCCATCCAGTATCTTTTCAGGACTTAAAACAAAACTGCTTAAGTTTCAATCAAGTTTGAGACTGCACCAATCTTAACCAGGAGGAATGAAGTCTAATACGTAGCACATGCCTGTTGTATATTCTCCTGTTTAATATAGATTTTTTGACCTGAGTTTCAAGAAATGATTAATTAGCTTTTCTTCATGAACATTTACTTTCTTTCTAAATGTGCTTTTGAGCTTTGTGTCCTAAGTGTAGTTTGGACATTTCTTCCAAGACCATAGTATTCATGTTCCAAGTCTCATACCAGCCTTATTTGTTTAATTGCTTGAAATATTTTATAGCCATATAGTATTTAATTTGGCAATTCCATACTGGAGCATAGAAAGGAAAGTTGCTCTAAGTTTCACTATAATGTTCCAAGGCAAGTCAGGGCATCCCCAACTTTTCAGCCTTCTCTAAAATGGCTTATTTACATTACTCTCCTCTATGAGACAAAGCAGGACTTTTTTTTTTTCAGTTCTTTTGTTTCTAAGAAAGTGGATTAATTAACTATTTGTGACATTAGCTAATTAAACTGATAATATGCTTTCAACAAGTAAAGTTGCAAAAGCTAGGATCTAAGAAGTTTCAAGGCTCAAGGGCATTCTCCTCTAGGACCCCTCTCTCAGTGAGATGATCCTCCACCGTTGCCCATGGAAGGTACTGGAGAAGTGATTGTTGTTATTCTTATGCTTTCCTTGACCTAGCGTCCTCATCTGTTTGGACTGCTATAACAAACTACCATAGACTGTGTGGTTTAAATGCAAACATTTATTTCTCACAGCTCTGTGGTCTCAGACGTCCACAGTCCAGGGGCTGGCAGACTCAGGATCTGGTGAGGCCCTGCTTCTTGTGCTCCTGTATTTGGAACAGAGGCTCTTCACCGTCTTAGACTGACTCTACCCCGTTCACTTCTTTGTGTGTGTGTGTGTGTGTATGTTCTAATTTTTTTGAATTTTTAAAATTTTATTATGTTATGTTAGTTTCTGCTATACAACATCATGAATCAGCTACAGGTATACATATATCTCCCGTCTTGAGCCTCCCTCCCCACCCATTCCCCATCCAGTCCCTCTAGGTCATCACAGAGCACTGAACTGAACTCACTGTGCTATATTGCAGCTTCCCTCTAGCTATCTTATTTTCCACATGGTGGTGTATCGAAGTCAATGTTATTTCCCCAGTTTGTCCCTCTCTCTTCTTCCCTAGTCTGTTACTCAGTCTCATTCACTTCTCATCTCGATAGTGATGCTCAGTCTCTCAGTTGTGTCTGAATCTTTGCAACCCCATGGACTGAAGCCTCCCCAGGCTCCTCTGTCCGTTGGACTGTCCAGGCAAGAACACTGGAGAAGGGCATGCCCTTCTCCACTTGATAGTGATGTTGTTTTCCAATCTGTTGGCTGCCTAGGTCCCTTCAGCTGGCTTCCCAGGTGGTGCTAGTGGTAAAGAATCCACCTGCCAATGCAGGAGATGCAAGAGATGCAGGTTCGATCCCTGGATCAGGAAGATCCCCTGGAGTAGGAAATGGAAACACACTCCAAAATTCTTGCCTGGAAAATTCCATGGACAGAGGAGTCTGGTGGGCTACAGTCCATGAGGGCTGCAAAGAGTTGGACACTACCGAAAGACTGAGCATATAAGTCCCTTTGTCTCATTGAGCTTATTCTCTGTACTCTTCTTCTTATACCCACTGTTATTTTAAACATTCCACAAGGTTTATATTCAAGATCCTTAAGAAGTATTTCTGTGTTTTCCCTGACTGGCATAGCACAAAACTTCACACCTTTCTTTTCTTTTTTTCTTCTTCTTTTTAACTCTGGCACCTGTTCCCAATAACTTTACTTATATGACTTGGAATATGACCTCTACATAAGGGAATATTGCCCCACCCCATTTCCACCACTGAAACATAATTTATGTCTCTTAGAGTTTTAAACATTACTAGATTCAAATAGCTGACAACCTCCAACTCCACCTAAAGTCTTTCAAGGGTTGGAAGTGAGAAAGTTTATTTTCATCACAAAATATGGATGATTATCTTTCCTATATGAACTTCTAAAAGATGCTGAATGTTTTTGGTAGTACTGTAACCTGCATTGATAATTTATTATAATTAGGAATGTATATAACCCTCATTGGAACAAATCTTGAACAAAAATATATAATGATGTACTGTATTCTCTGTTGCAATGTGTAGGAATCTAGTAGACATTTAATACACATATCTTCAATAAATGAAAGAACATTTACAAGATTTTCCAAGTCAGAGTATCCTGGACAATGCAAATTCAACTAATAATGAACTGTACTTTGCATCTATTAGACTGGTAATAATTTTTAAAATAAGGGATTCTCTGGTGGCTCAAATGGTAAAGAATCCACCTGTAAGGCAAGAGATACAGGCAATGGTTCAGTCCCTGGGTTGGGAAGCTCCCCGGGAGAAGGAAATGGAAACACCCTCCAGTGTTCTTGTCTAGAGAATTCCATGGACAGAGAAACCTGGTGGGCTATATAGTCCATGGGTTCACAAAGAAAGATGCCTATTCTTATGGAGGATGTTAAGAGATGGTATTTTCATGCATTGTTTATGACAGTGTGGACTGTTAAAGCCAATTTGAAAGAAACTTGGCCCGATCTATTAAATTATAATACACGTACCCTTTAGTTCAGCAACCCAGTCCTGAGACTCCGTCTCTCAGGATGACAGAAATCACCTATAAGAACATATATTCTTATAGGTAGATACATATGAATATAGGTTATGCATATGTACATGCAATAAATATGTAATATGTATTTTATGTTCACTTGAGGGAAGGAAAAAAAATAAAACATTTGAGTATTCTCCAGGAGTGGAATATTAGATAAATTATTATATCTAGTATAATATTATATAGTCATTAAAAATATAGTAGACCTGTATCAATTGACTTGGAATTTTTTCTATGAAATATTACTAAGTGAGAAAAGCAATAGAGAAAAGGCTGCATAATATAACCTCTATTTGTAACACAAGCCTTAACAAAAATTTCTCTTACATATGTATGCATTATTATGTAAGCAAGGAAAAAGTAGACAAAGATACACACCAGGTTCTTACCATGAGTTACCCGGTGGCAGTGAAGATATGCCGATACTGATGGAGTGGACAACTGCATATGGCCACACAGCTTATACATTGTATAATTCCAGGGGCATCATTTATATAAATTGTGGTGGACAGAGTTTTAAATGCCCTCTATGATTCTTACTTTCTAGTATTCATACCCTTCTTTGATCTGTTATATGTAGGAGGAATCTGAGATTTGCTTCAATAATATAATGTAACACAGCAAAGGTGATTAAATGTATGTGATTATGTTAAGATTGTAGTGCCCATCTTTCTAGAATCTCTTTTACCCTCCTTGGCTGTGAGGAAGCAAGTAACCCTATAGTGGAAACCCACATGATAAGTACCGCATGTGATTGCTGAGGATGGCCTCTGGCCAACAGCCACAAACAACTGAAGCTCTCAGACCTGCAGCCCTAAAGAACTGAATGCTGCCAGTTCAGTTCAGTTCAGTTGCTCAGTTGTGTCCGACTCTTTGCGACCTCATGAACTGCAGCATGCCAGGCCTCCCTATCCATCACCAACTCCAGGAGTTTACCCAAACTCATGTCCATTGAGTCATTGATGCCATCTAACCATCTTATACTCTGTTGTCCCCTTCTCCTCATGCCCTCAATCTTTCCCAACATTAGGGTCTTTTCAAATGAGTCAGCTCTTCCCATCAGGTGGCCAAAATATTGGAGTTTCAGCTTCAGCATCAGTCCTTCCAATGAACACTGATCTCCTTTAGGATGGACTGGATGGGTCTTCTTGCAGTCCAAGGGACTCTCAAGAGTCTTCTCCAACACCACAGTTCAAAAGCATCAATTCTTCGGCACTCAGCTTTCTTTATAGTCCAAATCTCACATCCATACATGACCACTGGAAAAACCATAGCCTTGACTAGATGGACCTTTGTTGACAAAGTAATGTCTCTGCTTTTTAACATGCTGTCTAGGTTGGTCATAGCTTTTCTTCCAAGGAGTACGTGTCTTTTAATTTCATGGTTGCAATCACCATCTGCAGAGATTTTGGAGCCCCCAAAATAAAGTTAGCCACTGTTTCCACTGTTTCCCCATCTATTTGCCATGAAGTGATGGGACCGGATGCCATGATCTTAGTTTTCTGAATGTTGAGCTTTAAGCCAACTTTTTCACTCTCCTCTTTCACTTTCATCAAGAGGATCTTTAGTTCTTCTTTGCTTTCTGCCATAAGGGTGGTATCACCTGCATATCTGAGATTATTGATATTTCTCCCAGAGTCTTGATTCCAGCTTGTGCTTCATCCAGCCCAGCATTTCTCATGATGTATTCTGCATATAAGTTAAATAAGCAGGGTGACACTATATAGCCTTAATGGACTCCTTTTCTTATTTGGAACCAGTCTGTTGTCCCATGTCCAGGTCTAACTGTTGCTTCTGACCTGCATACAGGTTTCTCAAGAGGCAGGTTAGGTGGTCTGGTATCCCCATCTCTTTCAGAGTTTTCCACAGTTTATTGTGATCCACACAATCAAAGGTTTTGGCATAGTCAATAAAGCAGAAATAGATGTTTTTCTGGAACTCTCTTGCTTTTTTGATGATCTAGCGAATGTTGGCAATTTGATCTCTGGCTCCTCTGCCTTTTCTAAAACCAGCTTGAACATCTGGAAGTTCACGGTTCATGTGAAGCCTGGCTTTGCAATCAGGGAAGCAGATGATTCCCCAGTCAAGTCTCTAAATGATGTTGCAGCCCTAGATGATACTAGGTTATAGGCTTGTGAGACCCTAAGCAGAGGGTCCATCTAAGCCACACCTTGATTCCTGACCCATGGGAACTGTGAAATAATAAATTTGTATCATTTTAAGTTGCCAAGCTTGTGGTAATATTGTCATGGAGCAATAGAGCCCTCAATGTGATCTGATGTTTGCAGTTAGCAATTTGTACAACCATGCATGGCAGCCCAGGGTTGAGAAGAAAAAGAGGAGAGAGAAAGGGACAGAGGTTAAAAAAGAGAAGACTGCTCAGATAAAAAATAAAACAAAACATAAAACCGTACAATCTTTATACTGTCCCATTTTTGTTAAAATTACATGAGTATGCATTAATAATTGGAAAAAAAAGTTGAATAGAAAGAAACTGCATAGTAATGAGTACATAAGATTATTCATTTTCATTACAAATCAAATAAAAAAGCAAGCATAGCACAATTTTATATATGGATAAATACATGTATAGATGAGTGTGAGCCCTTTGGCCCAATAATGTTTAGCTCTTTACAGCACAGATGTTCTTTTGCAAGAAAAATATTAGTTCCCTGTATAATGAGGATTTTCTGAGAATTACTTGCTTCATATCCAAAAAAGTCAGTAGTATCTTCTGGATCTTGAAAAGTTAATGATTCATTTTGATAACCTGTATTCTTTATTTTTTACTTATCACCCTTGAAAACACTTCATGAATGGATAGTTCATTTAATTCTCCTTTTCCAAATGAATAAGCTTTCTTTTAGAAATGATCATAAAGTGACATTTTGTATCAAAGCAATTTTAGAAAAATCATCATAGGGAAAAAACTAAGAAAAGTTCTCATAAGATGAAAATATTTTCTGTTATAGGTATCTTTCTAGCTTTGAGGTCACAGATTATTAGGTTTGCAATCATGATTTTTCTTTGGAAGAGGGAAAGTTTATTTTTTAAACAAATATGTGAAAATAATTGTATAATTTTTCAATAGCATTGACATGATATTTGTGCTACTCAAAATATAGCCTCATGTCATTCATTAGCTCATCTACCCACTAGATTTACCACAGTTTTACAATCATATATGGACAAAATATTATAATAAATCAGTATATGACTTGCTACCAAGGCATATGTGAATTTAAGATGTTTACTAGTTTTAGGTTTGCAGGTGTCATTCATTCATTCACTCGTTCATTCAACAAGTGTTAGCCACTGCTGTATTAGTTGAAAACTATGTAATACTAACTAAAAGTGACATATTCCTTAATCCTGTGAAACTCACAATATAGAGAAAGAGAGTTTTATGAAAGACACATACAAATAAGTAAGCTATGCTGCTGCTGCTGCTAAGTCACTTCAGTCGTGTCCGACTCTGTGCGACCCCATAGACGGCAGCCCACCAGGCTCCTCTGTCCCTGGGATTCTCCAGGCAAGAATACTGGAGTGGGGTGTCATTGCCTTCTCCGAAGTAAGCTATGATCAGTGTCAAAAGTTGGGCTTCCCCAGATGGCTTTGTAGCAAAGAATCTGCCTGCCAAGCAGAAGACTCAGGTTTGATCACTGGGTCAGGAAGATCTCCTGGAGAAGGAAATGGCAACCGACTCCAGTATTCTTTCCTGGAAAATCCCATGGACAGAGGAGCCTGGAAGGCCACAGTCCACAGGGTTGCAAAAGAGTCAGATACAACTTAGCAACTAAACAACAACAACAGCAATGTCTTAAGTGCTATCAGTCTTTCTGACATAGGGAAGAGACTTAGAAAGAAGGAAAAGGGGTACCGTGAGGTAGTGATGATTGAGATCTGAAGGCAGAGCAGGAGTGACCCTGGTTAAAGGGTATGGGAGCGTTCCAGGATGGTCCAGGATGGAGGCACAACCTGTATAAAGCCTAAAGCAAGAAGGAGCACGGCATGTCCTTCTTAGGGCACAGAAGGAGAGCTATGCAGTGGTAATCCTGAAAGGGCACAGAGAAGGGTGGAGCTGGAGAGGCCTTAAGGGCAAGATCAGGGCTTCTGAATGTCTGCCTTCAGAGTCACTTGGTGAGCTGGGGGCAGCCCCAGGTCCTTGGAGGAGAACCACCTAAGCAGAGCCCATGCAGTGATACAAAGCTCCGCAGGGATTCTCTTATCAGGCAGTGTTCAGAGATGCTTGATTAGGCCAGACAGTGCCTTAAGCCATGTTGGGATTTTAGATGTTTTCCCCAACACTCTGCATTTTAATTAGAAAGTTAGCAAGGTCAGGTGAGTGTTCCCTTGTGGCTCAGATGGTGAAGAGTCTGCCTGCAATACAGGAGGCCTGGGTTCAATCCCTGGATTGGGGAGATCCCTTGGAGAAAGGAATGGATACCCTCTCCAGTATACTTGCCTGGAGCATTCCAAGGGCAGAGGAGCCTGGCGGGATCCAGTCTATAGGGCCATAAAGATTTGAACAGGACTGAGCTCCTGAGCACACACACACACAAGCCCAGATCTGAAGTTTGAAAATACCATTTGAACTGCCATATAAGGCATACACTGGTGGGTTGTGACACAGTGCATCAGCAGGTAGGCCACTGCTGTAGAGAAGGGAGTTTGGAGTTTCCAAGTGGAGGGAGTGTGGAGATGGACAGAATATTGAAAAAATAAAATGAAAGAATAATTTAGATAATTCCTATTGGGCTTGTCAGAAAGATACTGTTCCATTGTCTTCTTGTGTCTAGCAATGCTGTTGAAAAGTCTAAAAGTAGTCAGATTCTTGTTCATTTTTAGGTGATTCTCTTTTTCTCTGAGGAACATTCAGCATGTTCTCTTTGTTTTATGTTTTAATATCACTTTAATATGCTTAGTTGAGGTTTTAAACTTTAATTTAAACTATTTTTTCTTATTTATCCTTTTGGAACACTTTTTAGCATTTATTCAGCCAGAGGTCTGATATATTTTTCTGTAATTCTAGGAAATTCTGGCTCATTATTTTTTTAGCTTTTTAAATTTATAATTTATATATACATATATATCATTATTTTATTCCTTGTTGATATATTCTGGGAAAGTTCTTCAACTTATGTGCCCAGCTTATAACTGATTTTCCAGTGTTTTATAATCTTCTAGTCAACCCATCCACTGAGGTCTCTATTTCAGCAATGATACATTTTGTTCTAATATCTGGAATAAGATCTTATCCAAAACTGCTAGTTCTGACGCCATGTTTCCAATATCTCATTCCGAATATCTGTTCTGTTCATTCCATTAGTTAATTTCCTTGTGTAATTCTTTCTATTTGTAATGCGGATTTTTCTCCTCATTGTTCCCTGGCTTCACAAGTATGTTGAGTGGTAATATTTCTTTGAGGAAGGAGGAAAAAAAAGAGCAAAAGTCCAAGTCTTGCTTGATGCTCTTTAAAAAAAAAAAATTCTGAGCGTGTACAGGGAGTGAGCACCTCAAGATCACTGCTTATTCCTCTGTCCACCTCCACTCTCCAGTTCTCTCCTGTCACCCAAGATTGTCATCAGAATTCTTGCATACATCAGCCCTACTCTTATGGAAGCTGCTGCTTCTGATAACCAAGAGGTGGGATTATTCAGAAGCCCACCAGACAATTAGGACTCCTTGCTTATGTCTCCCCACTTCAGCTCAGTTATGCCACTGTCCTCCTGCTATTTATCACCCTTGGCTGCTGCTGTTGCTTTCCTATCCAGAATCAAATAGATGGATAATAATCTAGGACTTTGGATTTTGAGGCAGTATTGTGGGCCTAGCCTGGGTAGAGAAATTGATGCAACCAGAATGCTCTCCCTTGCCCATTCAGTGCTGGGATCCAGACCATAGTTCCCCACCAACAGGCCACTGCTCATACCACTAGTAACCTCTCTTTCAGCCTTCTTGTATTCTTCTTGGTTTCTTTAGTTTCTTAATTATCTGCTGAGTAGGGTGTTGAGATTCACCAGCTTTCTCCTTTCTGCTCTAGAACCTCCACTATAGTTAGATGAGTTGAAACAACATCCTTCCCAGTTTACATTTCCTTCTTCATTAAATCCTAGGATTTTAGAATGTCTCCTTGCCTTTTAACAAGACCTTCTGTAAACCTATATATAAGAGAACATTGCACATAAACTCCTCCAATAATTAGTTTTCAACCCTTAGAAAATTCTTGTTGTTTCTCTGGTTTTTTTCTAAATACCTGCTCCCAAACCACTTTACTCTTCAGTTCAGTTCAGTCGCTCAGTCGTGTCCGACTCTTTGCAACCCATGAATCGCAGCATGCCAGGCCTCCCTGTCCATCACAAACTCCTAGAGTTTACTCAAACTCATGCCCATCGAGTCGGTGATGCCATCCAGCCATCTCATCCTCTGTTGTCCCCTTCTCCTCCTGCCCCCAATCCCTCCCAGCATCAGGGTCTTTTCCAGTGAGTCAACTCTTCACATCAGGTGGCCAAAGTATTGGGAGTTTCAGTTTCAGCATCAGTCCTGTAAGTGAACACCCAGGACTGATCTCCTTCAGGATGGACTGGTTGGATCTTCTTGCAGTCCAAGGGACTCTCAAGAGTCTTCTCCAACACCACAGTTCAAAAGCATCAATTTTTCGGCACTCAGCTTTCCTCACAGTCCAACTCTCCCATCCATACATGACCACTGGAAAAAACAGCCTTGACCAGACGGACCTTTGTTGGCAAAGTAATGTCTCTGCCCCTTAATATCCTATCTAGGTTGGTCATAACTTTCCTTCCAAGGAGTAAGTATCTTTTAATTTCATGGCTGCAGTCACCATCTGCAATCCCTATGATAGCTTTCCCAGGCATAAGAGGCACTAAATCTCTTATAAAATTATTCTGATATCAATTTTTGTTATAGTTCTAGTTTTTCCTTCATATATTTAGATCCTCTGACATCTATTGTATAAATGTTTATGACTTTATGGGTTTTTTTTTAATCTTTTATATTATACATATAAAAGCTTTCACCTTGAACTTAATATTGTGACTATATTTATAGTAATATTTGTCTAATAAATTTCCCATGTGCTTTTATATTCAAAATTTCTATTTAGTTTTTAAGATATCTCCCAGCTATGGGTTAAATATTTTTAAAGAAATTAGAAAACCTTTCACTTTTGTGGAGGAATATAAACCATCTATGTTTACTAACATGTGATATGCTCAGCTTTACTTTTGCCATCTGCTTTCTTGTGTTTTGTTTATATTTTATTGTCATTTTGTTTTCTGACTTTTGCCATATGGATTTTTTCTTTGCTAGTTTCCAGTAATTTTAAAAATATGTATTATGCTTTTAATTAATCATGAATTTTAAAATAAATATTTGTCTATCAGATTAAGGAGAAGTACATGAGATGTGGAACCTAGCATATCTTTATTCTTTCTACACTTTATTTTCCCAGTATTTTTAGTATACACTATAGACTTTTGGGTTCAGAACATTATGACATACTACATTCCACATCTTTTTATTGAACAGCAGTTTTTAACATTAATGTTACATTTGGGCCCCAAAATTACAATAATTGTTTGATCATAAGTCACTTTTAAGATATTGCCAATACTGATTGCTAATTGTTTTATGCCATGACTTTTCCATTATTGATGCTCTTACTAAATTGGGTTTTACTTTTAGTTTTTAGGGGTATTTTAAGCATTCAATTTTGTATGTAAAGTACAAAGATAGTACTTGGCAGAGAAGTAATCCTTTAATAAAAATAATGTTATTTATTTTCTTATTTTCAAGGGACATGAAGGGATACTCTGAACTAGTAAAGTAGTAGTCTTTAAAAACTATTAGTGGCATTATTTGCAATTTCTCACCTCAAAAATACATTTTCAGTAACTTCACCCACCCCATGGAAAGTATTCCCATATCTTTATAATGTAAACTCTTTTTCTGTCATTTGAATGTACAGATTTGGTTAAGTATATTTTTTCTTAGCTTTGCACATTTTATCTTGATTTTGTTTTGGCATTTAATTTTTCAAAAGAGAAATGGATGGCCATCTAATTCTATGAGTAGTATAGCATATTTTCTCCTGTCCACTTCTTCCTTCTCCTCTTCATTCTTCATGCTCATCCTCTTCTTACCTTCTGGTTGTTTATAGAATATTTTTCTTTACATGGTTTATGCTTTCATCTACTTGTAATTGTATTTCTATTCATTGTTCTTGGGATATGATTGGTCCACCTGGTATAGCCTTTATCAGTGGGCTATTGCTTTGTTAACAAACCACTTCATTGTTAAGACTTAAAGCAATAAGCATTAAACTTTTGTTCCAACATCTGTGGGTCAGCTGGGTATTTCTAATGCTAGGAGATAGGCCTGACTGTTTTCTTTAGAACTGCTCATGTAATGGAGATCATCTAGCAGGTTCACTGAAATTTGGCTTCAGGTAGGATGATTTTCCTCTGATGCACATTATTCAGTAGGTTAGCTTGGAATTTTTCACATGGCGACTATGGAGTAGATTGAAAGAGAATAGAAGCTCACACAGGCTCCGAAGGCCTGCCGTATTGTCACACCACGTTCTGTTGGTCAGAGTAAGTTACAGCGACATCTCAGATCAGGGGTGGAGAAATGGAATCCACTTCCTGATGACAGGAGTGGCAATGTATGTAAATTTGAAATAGATGGATAGTTGATGCCATTTTTTTGTGAAATAATCTACCATGATACTCAAGTGATCTGTCAAATTGGAAATTTTCTTTGGTTTTGTCTTTGTTTATAATTTATTTTCAGTTAGCTTTTTTGTTGTCCCAAATTCAAAGACCATAACTGTTAGTTTAAATCTTTAATCTCTATTCTGTGTAATGATCATCTTTTTAGTCATGTCCTTCACTTTTCATTCCGCATGCTAGGAAAAAAATTCAAAATTATTTTGTTCACTGCTTAGTATTTCTGGATGACATTACTATTATTTACTGCATCCAAATGGTTATTTAGATTTTTGAATTGCGTTTTTATGTCTTTGCATTTCTTTCTTGACTAATTTATTTTTATCTCATCCTATTTTATATATTTCTCCCCACTTTTCATTTTTTCCCTCTTGAGTCATAGGTCTTAAGTTTTAATTCAGTTGCCAACATGAAGAATTAGGAGATTTATTAGAAATCCTGAATTCCAGCTTCTTTCAAAATGAGAGCTCTGGCAAAAATATATCTCAGATCCTGCTTACAACAGCAGGTTATGACTTATCCCTTTATATGGAACATTTTGGTCCAGTTTACTACAAAACCCACCTCTCCCTGACACTAAGTTTCAGTTGTATTTTATCATTATACTCATCTTTTTTTCTTTTGCTAGTGTTAAATAGGAAATAAAATATTTTTGATGCCTATTCTAGATACATATTTGCAACAAAAGGTGAGGGGATGAAAGAATGCGAGAATTGCTTGTTTAAGAAAAATATTATAGTGTGTTTTTTTTCCCTGTGGATATGAAGACTGTTTCTTCATGCATCATATGCAAACAAAACCTCTCTGCCCTGAACGTGTATAATTTAAATCATCTTTAGAAAATAATCTATAAAGAGAACTAGGTAGGAAACCAGAAAAAAGCAAATTAAAACTTTAGTAAAGAAATATTTTAACTTAAAAATGGTGTTAACATGTCAACATGTCAGAGGATTTATCTCTGAAATGTTTTAGATCATAAAATCACCCTCAAATTAAAGCTTTTCACAATGGCATTTTTTTTAAAGTCCGTTGGACATGGTATGAATTATATTTTCCAACAGGAATAAGCATTCACATTTATAAATATAACTAAAACATTAGCTTAGAATGTTTAAGCTATTGTTTAGAAAATATAGGAAAAAAATTAAGAAAATAACTATTTTGGGCATTTTTCTACTGTAGCTGATGAAAACAAAGATTAAAAATACCACTGAGTGAGTTAGATCGACAACTTTGATGAAAATTTTGATAGGATCAAGAAATTAAGACATCAGGCTATGACAGGTAGAATTTCACAAAATGACTTTTTTGTATACTGAAACACTTTAATGTTGCCTTAGCAAAATCAATAAGCTTATATACAAAGAATATTTGTGAGATGGTTGAAGTTGACCTTGGACTTCTTAGAAAACTTAAATTCAAAGTTGCACACTTGGTAGAAACAAGAAACTTCAATTTCAAAATTGCATTATTTATTGGTGTAGGTTTGTGCTAAAACATTGAAAATAGGATATATAAACATTGTGAACTGAATTAACTCTGTGTCTTCACCCATCCTTAAAGTGGATGCACAGTAAGGCATATTGCTCTACTACCTTAAAGTTGGGTCAATGGAGTGGGTGAAGGCATTTTTTAAGCCACTGAAAAAAACTTATTTGTTCATGTCTTCCAAAAAAATTCTTGTCTCTGTCCTTCAATAAAAGAATAGATCAAAATTTCATTTTTAGATTTAAATAACCAAAAAATTTTGACTATTTCTATACAAAGGCATTCCTATTAATTATAAATGTTTATGATTTGATTTTCTCATTCATTTCTAGTGAAAGTGTATTGTATTAGTTTCCTGGGTGTCCTGTAACAAATTACCACAAACTTGGATTCATAAAACAAGGAGATTTACTGTCTCACAGTTCTGGAGATCAGAATTCCCAAATCGGTTCTGCTGGCTTAGATCAGGGTGTCAGGAGGGCCATGTCCCCTCAGGAGGCTCCAGGCAAGAATTTACTCCTCACCTCTTCTAGCTTCTGGTGTTCCCAGCAGTCTTCAGTTCACTCTAGTCTCTGCTTCCGTGGTCACACTGCCCCCTCCACTTCTGTATGTTTAATCTCCCTCTGTCTCTCTCTTACAGGGACACTTGTGATGGCATTTAGGGTTTATCCAGTTGATCCAAAGGCTTCCTCAGTGGCTCAGTGGGTAAAGAATCTGCCTGCAATGCCAGAAAAACAGGAGATGCAGGTTCAATACCTGGGTTGGGAAGATCCTCTGGAGAACAAAATGGCAACCCACTCTAATAATCATTAGGGTGCCTGGGAAATCCCATCGACAGAGGAGCCTGGCAGATTATAGTCCATGGGGTCTCAAGAGTCAGACACAACTGAGTGACTAAACACAGTACAGTTAATCCAAAATAATCTTCCCATCTCAAGATCCTTAACACCTTTTACGAAAAGGGTAGTATTCACAGCTTCCAGGGAGCAGGATGCCATATCTTTGGAGCCATCATTGAGCCAACTGCACTTGTCTTTGGAAAATTTATTTGGCAAGAAAAAAATCTGGCCCATTTTCCTATGCTGTAATCAGTTGCATGAAATGAGTTTGCTTAGTTACATTTCTGACATTGTGAAGATGAAAACTGAATTTCAAAAAAGGCTATATAGTTGCAAACCTTATGAAAATGAAGTAAAATTGATTAATTTCCTTTCTTAATCAATGCTGATAATATGAATAAAGAATACAACTAGAAATTGCTGAACTGAATGGCAAAATGGTACTAAAAATTAAATCTGAAACTGTTAGAATACTAGGTTCTGAAATATCTTGGGAGTAATTATTCAAAATGTGAAAAGGATCATTCATGGATTCTTCCCATGTTCAAAGTATATATCTTTGTGAACAGCTGTTTTATGTTATAAAGCAGAATAAAAATAAATATTCTCAGCTAACATTTCCAAGAATGAATTATTTACTGCCTATCATAATTTGAATGTTAGATCTAAATGAGTATCTTGGTACAGAAGAATATGAATAAGGTTTCCAGTTAAAAATCAATGTAATGACAATGAAGAAAGAAACATTTAATAATTAGAAATAAGTTTCAATTTCTGTAAAAAAATTAATTTGAAATATAATCTAATAAAGTCCATGGTTGAATTATCTTGCATGGTTATATAAGTTTAATTAAAACATAGAAATCTTTATTCTGTGTGTCATAATTGATGTTTTCACATCTTCTGCCTTTTCTTACTCTGTTACATTATCTATCTTAGCTCTGTGTGCTTTTGAGTTTGCAATACCTGGATGCATCTTCTTGTTTCTCACAGATGAAATACATTATTTAAAAATACTGCTTCTGTTCTTAAGAATAACTTGGAGGGTTTTTTCTTTCCCACTTTTATGCTAGTCCTGTGTTGTTAAGGTAATTCTAACTGCTCCATAAATCCCCATGCCTCAGTGGTTTAACAAAAAACAGCAATGCGCTTTAGAGTCACATAAACAAAGTGGATAGTCCTGATCCGTGAGGCAGCCTCCCTACAAGTGAGGCAGGGACTCAGTTTTCTCCCATCTTTTGGCTCCACTGTCCTCAAAACACAGCTTCCACATTGCTGCAGAATAGGAAAGAGGCTGGAGAATGATGTGTGGGAGGTTTTCTAGTCGAATCCTGCATCTGCTGACCCTCTCTCTCTTACATCTTACTGTCTAGAATTTAGTTACATGACCACACTTAAATACAAGGGAGTATAAGAAACGTCATCTAGCTGTCCTCCCAGGAAGAAGAGATTGACTGGTGAATAACCAGAAGTCCCTCCACAGCGCCTCTTCTTCACCTAAGAACAACTAGAAAAGGAACAAAATAAACAAAAACTGTATTTAAAAAAAATTCAGCCTTCACTGAAACAAGAAAATGGCCAAACCTTAAATCATTTTTTTGACTCTGTCTCGTCAGTGACAATACAGAAACCAAAACTGATAAGAATGCTAAGAACTTACACTTATTTTTAAGGTCTTGGGTTGGACTACATGGTTTCCTGAAAAAAGTGAGTCACAATAATCAAAAGCATAGCATAGAATGAGAAAATCTGGGATCAAGAATAAGTCTTGAAGAATAAGGAGATACCTCAGAGGAACCTAGTTCATGCTGCATGACAGCAAGGGAAAGGTAGCTGCAGGAGAAACTTTCTTCATAAATCTTTTTTTTTTTTTTGCCAATTCTTCCCAGCTAAAAGAAACCACAGGAAATGAAGCAAAATTGTTTTAAATAAGGGAAGAATAGGGAATTATTTGGCAGTCCAGTGGTTAGGATTCTGCACTTCCACTGCAGAGGGTACAGGTTCGATCCCTGGTTGGGGAGCTAAGATCCTGCATGCTGCACTGTATGCCCAAAACAAAACAAACACACAAAAAGGGAAAGAACTAAATAAAAGTGCAAACACATTACAAAGAGAAAAGACGAGCTTACCAAAGAAAGAGAAGGGTTCAAAAAGATAGTTCTCACTATTCTCAACAAATTATAGGCAGTGTGAGTGCTTTTTTGGTTTGCTTTTAAGAATTAAAGATTATATTTTGGAGAGTAAAGTAACAATCTCTGTAGAACATTTGCCTTAAAATATGTGTTTATTAAACACTAACCTGAACAAGATTATCCATTGCCATGCAAGTCTTTATATTTAAAAAGTGGGTAAAGTTGATAGTTTTGTTAATATTCTCTATTCATCACTTTATCCAAGCTAGTTCCTGTTTTCATTCCGTTTTATCGAGTTGTGATTGATGTACAGCACTGTGTAAATTTAAGGCATAATGACTTGACTTCTATATATTGTGAAATAATTACCACGATAAGTTTAGTTAACATCCATCATCTCACATATATTTAAAAGTGCTTTTTTTCCTTGTAAAGAGAAGTCTTAGGATTTACTCTCTTAGCAATTTTCAAATATGCTATAAAATAGTATATAAAAATATACATGACTAAATATATATACTTTTTAAATATACTAAAAAAAATACATGACAGTGTTAACTGTCATGTTAATGTCATCATGTTGTATATGACATCCCCAGTACTTATTTATTGTAAAACTAGAAACTTGTATTTTATTACTGCTTCAACCACCCCCCACCACACACATCCGGTAACCACAAATCTGATTTCTCTCTTTATGAGATTGCTTTGTTGTTTTTTAGATTCTGCTTGTAAGTGAGATCATACAGTATTTGTCTTTCTCTGTTTGATTTACTTCACTTACCATAATGTCCTCGTGGTCCATCTATTTTGTTGCAAATTGCAGGATTTCCTTTTTATTTATTTATTTTTTACTGCTTAATAGTATTCCTCTGTGTGTGTGTGTGTGTGTGTGTGTGTGTGTGTGTGTGTGTGTGTGTTTGACTGTGTTTTAGAAAAGAGCTTAAAGACCCAGTGAAATGGTTCTGGTAAGAAAATATATAACAGAAAATTATGTAAAATGAACTGGTAGAAAGAAGAAAATAAAAATGCAGTTAAAACATAGAAGATAAATAATATCACAGTCTCATCACTTGTGATCTGTCTGATTAGATTTTCTATTTTGTCCTGATTCTGTCTTTGAAAATTGCATGTTTCTAGAAATTTATCCATTTCTTCTAGCTAGCTAGCCTAATTTGTCAACATGTATAACATATGGGGCAAAACATCCCCCTTAACAGATCATTCTGAGAATCAGCTGATCACTTAGAGAAACAAACACTTCTGGTTAAACTTCCCTGATCACACTGTCTGCCCACCCCTGCCAGTTGCCCTGCTCCCCATGAAGTTCCTGCTAGCCCTGTTTTGTTCTCGTTCAGTTGCTAAGTTATCTCAGTCAGTTGCTAAGTCTGCCTCTTTGCAGCCCCATGGATTGCAGCATACCAGGCTTCCCTGTCCTTCACTATCTCCTGGAGTTTCCTCAAACTCACGTCCTGTTGAGTCAATACCATCCAACTATCTCATCCTCTGTCGTCCCCTCCTCCTCCTGCCTTCAGTCTTTCTCAGCATCAGGGTCTTTTCCAATGAGCCAGTTCTTTGCATCAGGTGGCCAAAGTATTGGAGCTTCAGCTTCAGCATCAGTTCTTCCAATGAATATTCAGAGTTGATTTCCTTTAGGATTGACTCGTTTGATCTCCTTGTAGTCCAAGAGACTCTCAAGAGTCTTCTCCAGCACCACAGTTCGAAAGCAACAATTCTTTGGTGCTCAGCCTGAATATAGTCCTAAAAAAATATTTAGTTGGATTTTCCAAAGTTAACAATGGCTGTTTTCAGGTCATGGAATTAATTTTTTTCCTTTGGTCCTTTAAGTTTTGTTTGGAAAGAATTTTTTAATGAGAATGAATCATTTTTACTTTAAGGATAAGATCACTGTTTTTATTTAATCCAGAAATTTTAGTGTAGATTTCTAGTTTTCAACTTATAAATTTGAAAATAGTGTACACATAGATAGAGGTATGTGTATGTGTATCTATATGGTATACACAGTATATACACACAGTAAATGTATAGGTTGCTTACTGATTCAAAAGGATTTTTGGAGCATATATGCAGAGTATAGAACTGGAGCTATAATGTGATCTGTTTTGAGATATATGTGTGTGTGTGTGTGTGTGTGTGTGTGTGTGTGTGTGTGTTGGGCTTCCTGGGTGGCTCAGTGGTAAAGAATCCACCTGCCAAGCAGGAGATGTGGGTTCACTCCCTGGATCGGGAAGATCCCCTGGAGAAGGAAATGGCAACCCACTCTAAGTATTCTTGCCTGGGAAATCCCATGGGCAGAAGAGCCTGGTGAGCTATAGTCCATGGGGTTACAAAGAGTCAAATGTGGCTTAACAACTGAGCATACATGCAGCACACGTGTGTGTGTGTGTGTGTGTGTGTGTGTGTGTGATGTTCATGTATATACCTTAAATCTGTTTGGAAGACTATCAAACATTGAGTGATTCTCTCTGGGTGTTAAAGTTATAGGCAAATAGTATTTTTTCTCATATGTTTTTCCCAATTTTTCAAATTAACATAAATTAATAGAGTAATTAAAATAGTTTTTGAGAGAACAAATATTTTAACATATTCCTGGTGAGACTGAGGAAAAAATCTGTGACTTTTAAGAAGTTCTAAGTTCCCTACTTACTTTGCACATAAAAACTTACAAAGGTAAATTAGGTAAATTTACCTGGTTCCCTGGTGTCCTAAAATAATTAATGCTTTTACACAGGGTGAAGCAAAAAAGTGTATAACAAATAAACTTATTTGAACTCTCTACAGAAAGTTTCCATTTTCTACATGCTTTTCTTAATAAGGAATGTTTTAGCTGATATGAATAGGCAAGAAAATTTCCCAGTTGTTTAGTGTCAAAATTTTTATGAAATCTCATCAGGCCAACCTATTTATTCTCCTTTTCACTTCCATTGCACTGTGGTTTGCATTATTATTTACTAACTTGATTACAGCCTGCTGCTCTCTTCAGCTATTTCCCAGCTTTTCTCACATGAAGGTTTCTTTTTTTTTGGTTAAATACTAGTAATTCATTCATTTGATTTCTGTGTGGAGGATGAATAGCTACATAGCAATCTCAAAGCCACAGGAGAATGTCAAAGGTGTTTCTTAATCTGTTTTACAAATGATTGTAACAGCTGAGAAATAAGTCAAGGACGGGAAATCACCTTCTCCAACTAGGAATTTATTGCCCATTTAGGTCTAAGAAAAGTCTTTAACCCAGTGGGGATGATTGAATTTTTTTTATCTTAAATTTAGAAGACAGAAGAGACACACAAAAAAGAAGTATTTAGAGTATTTTATGAACATTTGCAATTTAGAGAACTGGAATTTTCAGTGAAATACTGCTGCAAGAAAACCTATAAAAATATAGGTCTGGAAATAGCTAGATTCTATGCACAATTTTATTTTTTTTCCTTGAAAAGCTTTATTTGTGTTTTTTTAATTTAATGATTTATTGAAGATGCTATTATGTGGATTAAGATAGGGCCTTATTTTCCTCATACGTGACACGGAGCAGTAATACCGAAACTGCATCCAAGAGAGATAGGGAAAAAACATTTTATTTCATTATGATTGCTTTTCAATGGATGAAAAATGTTCTTGGAATATGATATATATTTAAATATAAATATCTATGTCCATTGTCTGTCTTTTAATATTCCAAAATTGGTGATTTTATGAACTCTAGGCTAAGTATTTTTTTCCACAAAAGAAAATAGTACGTGTGTATTTCTATGAAGATCCTCTCAACCTTACTTTGACTTCAGCCATTGCTGTTCCGCACCTGCTTTGACCAGCGTTGCACTGGCGTAACCTGACAAAGACTCTCTTGGACCTATGCAGTGTGCTATCTATCACTTTCCACCCCAGAGCTTCTCTGTCACAGTGATGTGGGACCCCTGTGGGGATTCACCTGGTGAGCAAACATGTGCAATAGGACGTTAATGCCCAAAGGTCACCCTTAACTGGTGGAAGATGGAATCCAAAGTGTGGATGTGTTCCCATTTTCTTTTCTCAAAAGGTAATTCAGAGATTTATCTAATAACACTTCCCAATGCTGTGATAGGCCCCTTGCAGTGGTGTCCAGTACGATTGGCACACTATCTTTTCCCTCCCCCTTTCTCAGTCTTGCTCTCTTAGATCACTTTCTACCTTAAGGACCTACATACAAGACTTTGGCCCAGCCTCTGTATTTGGAGAAACCCAGGTTAAAACAGAGGTAGCAAAATTAGCCCAGAAAGTTGTCAGGATGGAATTTGGAAACTAACAATAAGGGCCAATTGCTGGTTGTAAGTAAGGTAGGCATAGTTTCAAGAGTGCCACATATTTGACAACAGCCCTAAAAAATAACATAATATTAAAAATAAAGCATGTAACCAAGATACATTTTAAATCTATCAATAATAAAAATGTATCAATTGTGCTAGAGAAACCATTGAATTACTTTTCTATATTCTCTGTAGAAAATATTACACAATTGTCATTGCAGAAGCAATCAAAGGATATGCACCCATAAAAAGCATGATTAATAGTATAGAGTGTAATTGGGCATAAATATTATGTTTTTTTTTTAATTTTCTAGTGTTTTGTGATACTATTTCACGATTTGATAAATGACCTGAGTTGGTCTTCTGATGGTGAATGATCATGTTTGCTGGATTCAAACCTGGAAGATTACTACCC
The DNA here is from genome assembly GCF_023699985.2 of Odocoileus virginianus. Classification (NCBI taxonomy): domain Eukaryota; kingdom Metazoa; phylum Chordata; class Mammalia; order Artiodactyla; family Cervidae; genus Odocoileus; species Odocoileus virginianus. Next base: position 37,133,219 of record NC_069686.1, on the reverse strand, counting down.
CAGGGGGCTACAGGCTACAGTCTTGCAACCTGTGAGCACAGATAATGGAGCCAATGGTGAATACACAGTGCCTAAAAATTGAGAGAGAAATTATTTGAACCCTAGAGTAAACAATATTTGAAAGCCCTCTTCCATTACACGAAGCAATAAATTCCTCTTTTTCTTTAACAATTTTGAGTTGGGTTGCCCATCAAGGGATCATTGTCCTCTTGAGCACAATGGAAGACAGAGCCTTTGGCTCTCCGATATAAAAACTGCATTTAATTATTTCCAGTGTTATTTCAAATTTAATCCATGAGATCCTGTATATACTTTACTTATTCCTCACTTCTTAACTTTCTTGTGATTGCTTCAGGGAAGACTATTTGGTTTTGAGAACTTTATTTTCCCTGATTTGTGTTCTCATGGTACCTGCATTTCATTTTCATATTATAGATCAATAGATTATGGATTTATAGGCAGATAGATGATAGATAGGTGATAAATTTGTTTTTCAATGTCTTTCCTACAAGACTTTAAGCTCTAAGGGGGAGGCTTACTGTCTTCATTTATTTTCAATGTTATATGCCCAGCTTCAAACCTGATGCCTGTGTGAAAAGAATATTACCTGAGAAAACAGCACCTGAAGGATGAATAAGTGATTTAACTCATATAAGCATGAGAAGCCAGAATCTTAGAATTGCTATCTAAGTCAGTAAATATACAATTTTGTACATATATTTAATATACATAAATAAATTATAAACAGCTATGCATGTGTATGTTTTATATGTATTTGTGTGTGTACATACATATGTTCACACATACATGTATATACATATGTACACACACAGAAATACACACATGTTCAAGAGATGAAGGGCAGATTTTACATAGACGTGAATCCCATGTAATAGTCACAGTGCTTAAGATCTCTTCCAAACCCATTCGATCTTAGAGTGGAGCAGGTGACAGAAAAAGTGGAGCGTATGCCGAATGTCCTAAATTCCTATTTTATGATGAAATATTTTGTTTCTACACAAATTACATAATATAATGATATAATATGTGTGATGAAGATAGATAAATATTTGCCATAAGAGTAAGTCACTGAAGATCCTAGGGTGAAAGAATTCAGATCAGAATGAAATGCAAGTCATCTTCTTTGTGATTGTGGATGTCATGGGGCAGAATGCCACACAAAAAAAGTTTAATTGCCTAGAAGAAAACTGACTGCCACACAGGGAAGTGGGAACCCACCCATCTCTACCATAGCTGAATAAAATTCCCATAATTCTCCACAATTGCTTCCCTCCCCCTAAGATTATTTTCTAATGTATCCAGTGGAATTATGAAAAATTATCCTAATCTTAGAAATAAGACAAAAAGAAAAGTACAGTATATTTTTTTAGTGACATGCTAAGACATTTTGTCAACAGGTTCACCCTTGGATTATTTGCTTTTCTTAGAGGCTGAAGGAAAGTTATGACCAACCCAAACAGCATATTAAAAAGCAAAGACATTACTTTGCCAACAAAGGTCCATCTCGTCAAAGCTATAGTTTTTCCACTAGTCATGTATGGATGTGAGAGTTGGCCTATAAAGAAAGCTGAGCGCTGAAGAATTGATGCTTTTGAACTGTGGTGCTGGAAAAGACTCTTGAGAGTCCCTTGGACTGCAAGGAGATCCAACCAGTCAATCCTAAAGGAAATCAGTCCTGGGTATTCATTGGAAGGACTGATGTTGAAGCTGAAACTCCAATACTTTGGCTGCCTGACGCGAAGAGCTGACTCATTTGAAAAGACCCTGATGCTGGGAAAGATTGAGGGCAGGAGGAGAAGGGGACGACAGAGGATGAGATGGTTGGATGGCATCACTGACTCAATGGACATGAGTTTGGGTAAACTCCGGGAGTTAGTGATGGACAGGGAGGGCTGGCATGCTGCAGTTCATGGGGTCATAAAGAGTCTGACATGACTGAGCGACTGAACTGAACTGAGAGGCTGTAACTCTGAAGCTGCATGTTACTTGGAGATTTTTTCCCCATAAAATATCACCCATAAAACATAAAATATTTCCCACAAAACATCAAAGAGGTTGTTGACTTGTCCCCATTTGACTTGAACAATCTTTGTGTCTTACTTAGACAATTAATGTTCATATTTTATAATGTCTTTATAACTAGTTTCTTGAGTATTCTTTGAACCAACTTTGTCATCCTTCTGGTCAGGTAATTAGTGAGTTAACATTCAGTGATACGTCTGTTTTATAAAAGACATCTTTAGTTTTTAAAAAATTACCCTCTGACAGAATCTATTCTCATTCTTGTTTATTTAGAACAAGTTTTGAGGAATATTTAAACTTCTAATAAATGAATATTTTCTTCCATTGAGAAAAGTTTTGTTTTGATTTTTGAGTCACTAGAGCTACATTTTTTTTTCTTTCGGGTGAGTGTAAAAGAAGATGGTCCTCCTGTGTAGCAGTGCTTCTCTCTTCTTTTTGAGACTGGTTAAATTTCACAAGCAGTTTCTACACATTCTACCCTTACTTAATGGAGTTTGACACATCATATGATTTTAGTGGTCCTTAGGCACTTGTTATGTATATTGGCAACTTTGAGTGTTTGAATACTCTCAACCTCTCCTTACCCCACTTTAGTATTCTTTTTCAACCTTTTTAAGATCAGAAACCAGTAGACAGCTGAAGGAAGTGACTTAGTAAGTGTTTGGAACCACTTATTTCTAGAAATTATGTGAGCGGTGTGAGCTGATAGGAGCGCCAACATGGGTGAGTTGTAACTGAGGTGGGAGACCCAAGGGGATGGTATTACCAATGTCTTCTAAAGCCATCTTTTTGGCGCCTTTGTCCCTGTGAAGCTAGTACACCATCTGGCAGTTAGGCAGCATGCCATTTTAACAGATGGGACCCAGTATAGGAGGCCCTGAGACCATTTATTACTATCAACCACAGGGTTGGACAGAGTTTTCAGTGGAAACACTCCACTGACTTTTTCACCTCATCTTTTAGTTACTCAGTAAAAGCAAATAATATTTCTTCTTTTAAGTGGGAAAAAGACAAGAAATGGTCGTCTCTCAGGAGTCTGTGCTATCAGAGTATGAGTCGATGCCAGATCTTACACATCCTGCATTATTCACACAACTGAAGCAAACTGGCTCTTAAAAAAAAAAAATCCCCTTTCAAGACAGTTTATAACAGCCTAGTTTATAAGCTCATAATTTGGTATGTGTGTGGAATCTTTTGAATGTGATTTAGAAACAAAACAAATTGAGTCACATTTTTTTTTCTCCTTCTGATGTCCTAGAAAGAACTGAAATTAAGAGGGCAAAAAGCTATCAGTCATCGGCCACTTGAAAAAATTTTAGTGGGCACTTAATTTAGGCATAATTGTATTTTATGATTTTAAGGAGTAAATCACACAATTCTTGCCCTCAAGAAACATCAGTTGGTTGGGAAGATAAAACACACACCTAAAATGACAACATTTCTTCTTTCATTATTAAAGTAGTTAATAATTGGAACAGAGCGTTTGGAAAGTAAAGACAAGTAAAATAAAAATTATCTGTAACCTCTCCACACAGAACCAATTCCTAGTACACTTTGAAGTATTCATCCACAAACACTAGTGTTGTTTTTGTTCTTTTGATGCATGCTCCTTATCTGGTTGATTTGCATTTATGGTCATGTTATATATCTGATTTTTAATCCTGATTTTTCATAATATGCTATAGCATAATAATAAGTTAATATTATAGTATTATAATAAGTACTTTGTAAATTTTTTTGTGTGGTAAATATCAGCTCTGTATCAACCTAGAGGGGTGGGATGGGAAGGGAGATGGGAGGGAGGTTCAAAAGGGAGGGGATATATGTATACCTATGGCTGATTCATGTTGAGGTTTAACAGAAAAAAACAAAATTCTGTAAAGCAATTATCCTTTAATAAAAAACTAAATTTAAAAAAGATCATTTTTAAAGGATGGTTTAATATATCAACTGAATGCACTAATTTTATAATTTCTCTCTTTGGGGTCTTGTGGTTGTTTCCAATTTTTGTTAATAGAAATGTGGCTTTAATAAACATATTTGTAAATACCATTTTTCCCTCTTTTTAGGATTATTCTTAGAAAATATCCCCAGAAGCAGACTTTCTATGTCAAAGGAAATACCTTTTATATATGTTTATATATTAAAGAGTCTTCACATATGATCAGTATGTATTTTAGAATAATTATTGGGTACACATTTTGTTTCAGGCTTTATATCAAGCATGTATATTCACAAAACTTTCCTTAACATTCACAACTACAATAGTGGATAGTTATTTCAATTTCAATATAACAGACAAAGCAACTAAGATACACGTGTCATAGAGCCAGTTATTCCTGTAATTAAAGGAACAGACTGTTTGTCTTTTGCCTCCTAATCCAGTTATCATTCTACCAAACCACCCTTATTCCTTTAGATTGGAGATGTTCAAAGAATAGTCAGCTGATTATTTGTCCAGTCCAGAAAATCAGTAGTATAGTTTAATTATAGACAAATAGTGACTTCCAGCAGATTTTAATGGCCTTCCTACTTCTATGGGTGAAGCCTGAGGTCTTCTACCTTCCTAAAAGTATTCTCTAGGTTTTCCAAATCTTACCCTCTGAGCATCAGTAGTCCTGACAGAGGAAGGAGAGAATTATAATTATCTGTGGCAATAAGTAATCTGTATACTGTTTGGGGAGCTCACTCTGGCAATTCTTTCTATCTTTCCACCTGCTGTGTTTGAAATATAAACCTACTATAAGGGTGGGAAATCTACAATGGTGAGAATTTTGAATATTTCAACTCAAGTCCAAGTTTACTTTCTGTATTTCCGGTTTTTAAAGAAATCACTTCAGAGGGATATGTTTGATCTGTTAAGGTTTATTATTTGTTATATTTTAATGTGTTTTATGTGTGTATGACTCATTTCCCCATCTTGTTTTAAGTTCCTTGGAGTTAAGAATTGGATCTCATACACAATTCCCTATATATAATAATTACTGAAAAATGCCCATAAGATGGCATGAATTATTTATATATTATAAATTACATTTCTCTGGACAGAAAGGCAGACAAAGTGTTGTTCCACTAGAGTCTTCACTAAACTGTTAAGATATCAAAGATGATTATTCTTGTCAGTTGTACTCCTAAAAAATATTAGAATGCATAAATAATATATTTTTATAAAGAAGTACTGATGTTGTTGTTTAATCACCAAGTCCTGTCTGACTCTTTGCATGTGACCCCAAGGACTGTAGCCCACCAGGCTCCTCTGTTTATGGGTCCAGGCAAGAATCCTGGAGTGGGTTGCCATTTCCTTCTCCAGGGGATCTTCCTACCCAGGGATCAAACCCGCATCTCCTACACCGCAGACAGGTCCTTAACTGCTGAGACAACAGGGAAGCCACCAAAGAAGTGTTGCAGATCACATATATTTTTAGTAAATCAATTTTTCTAGAGAGTTAGTGTGTATATATTAATGCATGTATGCAGGTCCTTTGTTATGAGTATTTATGCTTCTTCATGGGATTTACCTGCCCTTGAACATCTCATAGCATACGTGTGGGGTTTTGATAACATCCGGAGTGCCAGTTGTCATGAGTTTGCTGCATTATTTTGTTTGGAACAATTGTATGTGTATTTTAGATTTATATCACACACCAATCTGTAGAAAAGGACTGTTGGTACTAGAATATTACAGTACCAAAACTCACCATGGTGAAAGACAATTCTGCAAACAACATATATATTTTGATCTTTTCCTTTCAATTATAGAAATTATTTAAACCAAGAAACATGTAAGTATATAATTGATAGATGAGAGATTACATCAGAAATAAAATGAAATTTGAAAACTATTCTTTTTCTCAAGTGGGATATATTCATACTGGTCATTACATTTCCACTGCAGAAATAACCACAAACTTTAATTTTTAATGGCCTTGAAAGAACAATTTCCTATCATTCTACTTTATAGAAATTAACCAAAAATATACATTTGTTAGTAGAAAAGTTTTTGCTCGCATTTTTGTTATTAAAAGTAAAATTTGGAATGTAGATTTTCTTTTCAATGATTTTAGGATATTAGAAAAATTGCAAGAAATCACAGAAAAATCTTCATGAAAAAAAGATGAAGAAGCATAAATACTCGTAAAAAAGAACTTGCATGCATTCATTAACATATATACACTATCTCTCTATAAATGTCATCTTCATTCTTGTTACCATCAATTATTATTGATTAGTGCAGAAAAGTCAAATGAAACAGTTGTTGAAACACCAATGCTGCTTCTTTTCATCCAGTTCTTGTTCATATATACCTAATGTAAAGATTAATTTAGTTACATTCATAAATGCTGTTGTTATTTTCTATGGTCTTCATAAGACTCTGAGCATATTCTCCAAATGTCACTCTAGAAATTTTAGAGAAACTCTTACACATGTGCTCCCCACCACATGGATAAGAATCTTCACAGTTCATAGTAGAAAAGCAAACAGATAATTATTTTAAAATTCCAAAGTGGAAACAACTGAGTTACAGTAAAAAGATATAAACACAAAATAAGATATTTCAAAGAAAACTGGTATTGAAAGGGAATAAATCACAATTATTAACATAGGTAAATTTCAAAAGCTGCTACTTACATAAAAAGCAGATCATAGAAGAATTGGAGAAGGAAATGGCAACCCATTCCAGTATTCTTAGCTGGGAAATCTCACGGGCTAGGAGCCTGGCAGACTATAGTCCATGAGCTCGCAAAAGAGTCAGACAAGACTTAGCAACTAAACCACCACCACCATAGAAAACTCACAGTGTGAATATTTTCATATAAACTTAGAAAATAGTCATACTAAATAAATGGGAAAATATAATTTAAAAATAAGAATTCTTAATGCGAAATTAGAGTACTGATTAGGGGAAATGAAGGGAATTGGTTAGGGGAAATAAAGGGAATGCAGTAGAAGAGTATATAAAATATTTTTCTAAAGTTTTGTTATGAAGACATGAGTTTATTCTTATTTATACATATAAGTTTTAGAGAATTTGTATATGCATAGTATTTCCACAGTAATAAAAATTAAAAAATTTTGATTAAAATAAATTACAGCCAATGTCTTAGTGTAATAGTGTTATCTAGAATAAATAATGAAAGGGCACATGAATCATGAGAAATTCTCCAGAAAACTAGACATAGATGTAGCAGACCCAGGTTGATATCCACTGCTGCAGTCACTGACTATAAGAGCTTAGGGCAAATCACCGAGATTTACTAATATCAATTTTCTCATTTTTAACCTAAGAATAATTCATAGCTATTGCTTTATGGTAGAATTGTTGCAGGTTCAAATGAGCTTTTGAATGTAATGCGCCCATGAATAGTTCAAATTTAGAATCAAACATTTTTGAATATATAAGCTTTAAGTTGTAGATATGAATTATACAGTTAAATTCTATAATATTGGAAATGATAATTATTTCCAAACTTCTGGATAAAGGGTTAAGTGCAAATCATTATATGGTATGAACTTTTAGCAGTTGCATTTTTTTTTTTGTTTGTTTGTTTTGGATGAAACCAAGTCCCTGTTGGGTTTCCTTCTTTTTTTTTTGTTTTTGAAGTTCAAATCTGTATTATTTTTGTTTTTTTTCTGATTTTAAATTTTTTATTTTGTATTGGAGTATAGCTGATTAAAAATGCTGTGATAGTTTCAGATGAACAATGAGGGGACTCAATCATACATGTACATAATCCATTCTCCCCCAAACTCCGCTCCCATCCAGGCTGCCACGTAACAGAGTTGATCAGAGTTCCCTGTGCTATACAGTAAGTCCTTGTTGGTTATCCGTTTAAAATACAGCAATGTGTACATGTCCATCCCTAACTATCCTTTCCCCCCATCTCTCCCCTTGGCAACTGTTAAGTTTGTTCTCTAAGTCTGCAAGTCTCTTCCTGTTTAGTTGCATTTATTTCTAAAATTCCCAAGTGCCAAATACAAGCTCATTAATAGGAAATGGCATTTCACCATGAGACTTCACAATATTGTTATTAAACTCAGGGCAAAGCAAATGTCCAGAACTGGAGCCAATCAATATACCTAGAGGCTTTTTTGCTAAGTATCAATTTCTTAAAAACTACTTCACTGAGAGATCAATCTTTAAAATTCACTGAATTGACCAAATATTCCAATTTCTTAATAACTTATTTTGATAAATATTAATATTTTCTCTGTATGATTGTATATATAAATTCAGTTCAGTTCAGTTCAGTTGTTCAGTCATGTCTGACTCCTTGCGACCCCATGAACCACAGCATGCCAGGCCTCCCTGTCCATCACCAACTCCTGGAGTTTACCCAAACTCATGTCCATTGAGTCAGTGATGCCATCCAACCATCTCATACTCTGACATCCCCTTCTCCTGCCCTCAATTTTTCCCAGCATCAGAGTCTTTTCAAATGAGTCACTGTTAGCATCAGGTGGCCAAAGTATTGGAGTTTCAGCTTCAACATCAGTCCTTCCAATGACAGACTGAAACCATAATCACAGACAACTAGCCAGTCTGATCACACGAACCACAGCTTGTTTAACTCAATGAAACTAAGCCATGCCATGTGGGGCCACCCAGGATGGACGGGTCATGGTCGAGAGGTCTGACAGAATGTGGTCCACTGGAGAAGGGAATGGCAAACCACTTCAGTATTCTTGCCTTGGGAACCCCATGAACATTATCGAAAGGCCAAAAGATAGGCAAAAAAGATATACATGAATATTATAGCATTATTATTCAGTTCAGTTCAGTTCAGTTGTTCAGTCATGTCTGACTCCTTGCGACCCCATGAACCACAGCGCAGCCTCCCTGTCCATCACCAACCCCAGGAGTCCACCCAAACCCATGTGCATAAAGTCAGTGATGCCATCCAGCCATCTCATCTTCTGTCGTCCCCTTCTCCTCCTGCCCCCAATCCCTCCCAGCATCAGGGTATGTTCCAATGAGTCAGCTCTTCTCATTGGGTGGCCAAAGTATTGGAGTTTCAGCTTCAGCATCAGTCCTTCCAATGAATACCCAGGACTGATCTCCTTTAGGATGGACTGGTTGGATCTCCTTGCAGTCCAAGGGACTCTCCAGAGTCTTCTCCAATGCCAGAGTTCAAAAGCATCAATTCTTTGGCACTGAGGTTTCTTTATAGTCCAACTCTCACATCCATACATGACCACTGGAAAATGTTCAAGTTATTGAAAATTAATCAACATTAAGTGCTTTCATCCTCTCCTGGATTCTGGGATATTATTTTTCATAATAAATATATTTTAAATTATGTAGATTATTCTTAAATATTCAAGAGGTGAACATAAAATTTATTCAGTACAGTCAATGAAAATAACATTTTGAAATGCTTTTGAAAATAAGGTGATTTAGATATTGGTAAACTTGAAAAATCTGGTTACTTACTAAATTAATGCTACAGAGATTCATCTTTTGGTTAATTAGCCTGCTTGTTTATGGCAGGAAAGCAATAAGTTTCTTATGTTTTATAGCAGGACAGAAATATCTGGAAAGGAAATTAACGTATGGGCGAGGGGATTTACATTGTTATTCAGTTGCCAAGTTGTGTCCAACTATTTGTGACCCCATAGACTGCAGCATGCCAAGAATCCCTGTTTACCACCATCTCCCTGAGTTTGCCCAAGTTCATGTCCATTTGCCAAGTTCATGTTCATTGTCGGTAATGCCATCCAACCATCTCATCCTCTGTTGCCCTCTTTTCCTTCTGCCTTCAATCTTTCCCAGCAACAGGGTCTTTTCCAGTGAGTTGGTGGTTCACATCAGGTGGCCAAAGTATTGGAGTTTTAGCTTCAGCATCAATCCTTTCAATGAGTATTCAGGGTTGATTTCTTTTAAGACTGACTGGTTTGATCAAGGCCCACTTGACTTCACACCCCAGAATGTCTGGCTCTGGGTGAGTGACCACACCATCATAGTTATCTGGATCAGTAAGATCTTTTTTTGTACAGTTCTGTGTATTCTTGCCATCTCTTCTTGATTTTTTCTGCTTCTATTAGGTCTTCACCATTTCTGTCCTTTATTGTGCCCATCTTTGCTGAAATGTTCCTTTGTTATCTCCAGTTTTCTTGAAGAGACCTCTAGTCTTTCCCCCTCTGTTGTTTTCCTTTATTTCTTTGAATTGTTCATTGAAGAAGGCCTTCTTGTCTCTCCTTGCTATTCTCTGGAACTTTGCTTTTAGTTGGGTGTACCTTTTCCTTTCTCCCTTGCTTTTAGCTTTTCTTCTTTCTTCGGCTATTTGTAAAGCCTCCTCAGACAACCACTTTGCCTTCTTGCTTTTTTTTTTTCCCTTTGGAATGATTTTGTTCACTGCTTCCTGTACAATATCATGGACTTCTATCCATAGTTATTCAAGCCCTCTGTTTACTAGCTCTAATCCCTTGAATCTATTCATCACCTTCACTGTATATTCATAGAGGATTTTAGTTAAGTTGTACCAGGCTAGCCTAGTGGCTTTCCCTGCTTTCTTAAGTTTAAGCTTGAACTTTGCTATGAGAAGCTGACGATCTGAGCCACAGTCAGTTCCAGGTCTTGTTTTTGCTGACTGTATACAGCTTCTCCATCTTTGGCTACAAAGAATGTCATCAGTCTGATTTCAGTATTGACCATTTGGTGATGTCCATATGCAAAGTCATCTCTTGTGTTGTTGAAAAAGGGTGTTTGCTAAAACCAGTGCATTCTCTTGGCAGAATTCTGTTAGCCTTTGCCCTGTTTCATTTTGTACTCCAAGGCCAAACTTGCCTGTTATTCCAGGTATCTCTTGACTTCCTACTTTTGTATTCCAATCCCTATGATGAATAGGATGGATGAATCATCTTTTTTTTTTTTTTTTTAATGTTAGTTCTAACAGATCTTCCAGGTCTTCATAGAACTGATCAACTTCAGCTTCTTCAGAATTGGTGGTTGGGGCATATACTTAAATTATTGTGATGCTGAATCATTTGCCTTGGAAACGAACCAAGGTCATATTGTCATTTTTGAGGATGCACCCCAAATACTACATTTTGGACTCTTTTGTTGATTATGAGGGCTACTCCATTTCTTCTATCGGATTCTTGCCCACAGTAGTAGATATAATGGTCATCTGAGTTAAATTCACCCATTCCCGTCCATTTTAGTTCACTGATTCCTAATATGTCGATATTTACTCTTGCCATCTCCTGCTTGACCATGTCCAATTTACCTTGATTCATGAACCTAACATTCCAGGTTCCTACACAATACTGTTCGTTGTAGCGTCGGATTTTGCTTTTATTACCAGACACATTCACAACTGAGCATTGTATCTGCTATGACCCAGCTACTTCATTCTTTCTGAAACTATTAGTAGTTGCTCTCTGCTCTTCCCCAGTAGCATATTGGACACCTTCTGACCTGGGGACTCATCTTTCAGTGTCGTATCTTTCTTCCTTTTTATAAAGCTCATGGGTTTCTCACAGTAAGTATACTGGGGTGGTCTGCCATTCCCTTATCCAGCAAATTGTGTTTTTTCAGAACTCTCCACTGTGACCCATCCATCTTGGGTGGCTCTGCATGGCATGGCTCATGGCCTCCTTGAGTTACGCAAACCCCTTTACTATGACAAGGCAGTGATGAATGAAGGGGAGGGGATTTATAGACCAAGAATGTTTGGAAGATTTAAGTGGATGAATATTGAGCTAACACAGAGATTAGATTTTCAATCAAATTCATACAAATCAGAGATTTTAGCTAGCATCAAGTTTTACTAAAAAATTTAAGGATACGGGTAATCATGCAAGCTCTAAATGAAATAGAAGAATGAAATATCCCACATGGTTTCCTGGGTCCTTTCATGTGACATTACGCAAATACATCTGGCACAGAATAATAGAGGGAGTCTCTAAATGAGTTTTGTGGGCTTATTCACATAGCAAAGAATGTTGAGGTTATGAAATATCTTCGTTCTATACTCCAGAGAGTTGATTCATTTATGTGGCATTCTCCAAGGATCCATCTTTCAAAATTTTTAGATCCTGTGTTTATTTGCTACAGGTAATACTTTGGCCAGAGATATCTTACAAAGGGACATCCTATAGGTTAGGTATTTTCCTCCTAGCAAGTCTCACTAGTCTACTTGCATATAGCTCCAGTGGACAGACCTCAGGCCAGATCATTGGCTTTCTTTCCTTAGAGTAGGCATATCCCACTGGAAAGGGAGGAAATGCTTTTAGTCCAGCTGCTCAACTCCTTCCTCTCAGAAATTTGGTTGAATTTAAAGATACACTTTTTGTGAATTTATGCAAAAGAAAAAGCAAGCACACAAAAAAAGGGAAAACAAAATGGAAAATCACTATAGGAAGTCCATCAATTAGAAACTCAAGATATAAGAAAGACAGTGACATCATAGTGATTCACAGCTCTTCAGAAAACAATATTTATATAGTCATAAAAATGTAAACAGATTTATAAATGTAAAATTTAGCCATGATTATAGAAGGTAAATGGGTAAATACATATAATATTATTTTGGAATTGAAACAATAGGTGAGCTGAAAGAAATAATGTGGATAATATAATTTTTATCTTACAAAGTCAAAATCTACTATCCATATTGATAAGGCAAAGAATGAAGGAATTAGTAAATTATTTTAAGTCATAAAGTTAACGAATTTTGGGTAGGAGAGAGAAGGAAAAGTCAAGTCCTCATAAATCATGATGGTATTGTCAGAAGACAAATGTTACATGAAGGAAAATAGTTTTTTTTTTTTTTATATATATATAACACATGGAATAATCTCCTTGATATGCAAGGAGTATCCACAAACTAAGAAGAAAAGAAAATATCAACAAGATAGAGAAAAGGGCTAAGAAAATGAATAGGCAGTTTATCTAAAAAAATTTTTTAAATAACTAAAAATGACCAAAAAAAATTACATGTTGCTCAGTTTTATTTGGATTTAATGGCTTAAAAAGTAAGTCAATGAATAGAATTTTTTAACCTGTAAAGTTGGCAAAGATGTGACAGTCAGTGTTGTAAAAGATCTGGGGAAATAGAAACTTTACTAAATGTTTATAATTTAGGCAGCAATATAAACATATATACATTTAAAATATGCTTTTTATTTTAGAACAGTTTTAGATTTACAGAGGAGCCTGGACAGAGGCTATGGACAGAGGAACCTGGTGGGCTACAATTCATGGGATCGCAAAGAGTGGGACACAACTGAGCAGTTAACACATACTTTACAGAGAATCTGTGATGATACTTTAGAGTTCCTATACCCACCACACCCAGTTTCCCCTATTAGTAACAACTGAAGATATTATGGTACATATGTTGCGGTTAATGAGCTAGTATTAACACTTATGGGCCAAACTTCAGATATCCTTAGTTTTTACCTCATGTCATTTTTCTGTTTAGCATCCCACCTAGGACATGATATTACATTTAGTCACCATGTCTCTTTTAGGCTTCTCTTGGCTGTGAAAGTTTTTCAGGCTTTCCTTTCTTCTGGTGGCTTTAAGAATTTTGGAGAGTATTAGTCAGATATTTTGTAAAATGTTCTTCAAAGGGAATTTGTCTGATGTTTCTCTTATGATCAGACTGGTGTTAAGAGGAAGACCACAGAGGTAAAGTGCCATTTCAACACATCATATCAAGGGTAGGTACAATACTAGGAACATAGCTTGCCACTGTCAGTGTTGACCTGTCAACATTACTCCACTATAAAGTCACTCTTTTTCACTCCATTCCCATACTGTCCATTTTGGGAAAAAGTCATTTTGGGTAGCTCACACTTAAAATGTTTTATGTTCCACCTCCATGATATAAATGATTTATAATTCTTCTGTACTCTTTGTACTTTTACATTTTCAAAGTTTTACCTTTTCCAGAATACCGTATAGTTGGAATCATTTCAGATTGTATGTATGATTTCAGATTGGCTTCTTTTACTTAGAAATATGCATTGAAGATTTATCCATGTCTTTCTGGTCTTGTTAACTCATTTACTTTTATCTTTTGTACCACAGTTTATCCATTCATCTATTAAAAGATGTCTTGGTTGCTTCTGGTTTTGGTCAATGAAAAATCAAAGATGCTATAAACATTCACATGCAGGCTTTTGCGTGACCATAAATTTGTAAGTTTTCAGATTACTTTAGTTAAATGCCTAGGAAGGTAATCATATCACATGGTAAGACTATATTTTGTTTTGTAAGAAACTGCTGAATTATTTTCCAAAGTGGCTGTACCATTTTGCATTCCCTCCAGAAATGAATTAGAATTCCTGTGGCTCTGCATTCTCACCAGCCAGGAATTTTTGGAATTTAGCCATTCTAATAGGTGTGTAATGTTTTGTAGAGGACAATTTAGTGCTGGTTCCGAAAATTTAAAATGTGAATATCATTTGACGCATCTAGGGATTTATGCAATATAGAGTTGCAAGCATGTAAAAATATTTATTTGTGCTTATAAAGCAAGTCATTGCACTCTATACAGAGTAGGATTTCATTTGCTTAACAAATATATATGCATAGGACACATCTGTTTGAGCCTTATAGAAATCATTACCAGTGATTTTCTCTGGAGCAGGAAATTGAGAGGATTTAAGTTGGAATTGTGGTGAGGAAGGCTACAAGAAAAAGAGACTAGTTATTTATTACTTTATACCTTTCTGTAGTGTTTCCATTCAACAATAATATATTATCTTTTTATAAAAAGATTTAAATGCTTTACATTGGCTTAAATGAACACTGGCTTAAATTTATATTGACTTAACTTCTAAAAATAGAAAGTTATCTTCCTGTGATCTGAAAATTATAAATTGAGGTTATTTCGAGCAAAATAATTCACTTTAACATTTACCAATTAAGTTCAATTTTGCTCAGAATTCAAATTATGAATTTTAATAAAATATATGTTAAAATGATATATGGACAATATCCTTAAAACTTATAGCACCTTTCTAGCATCTGAGACTCTTCTACTTTTTTCCAGAAACTCCTTCCAACAGCTGTGTGTATGAGCTCAGTCGTTCAATTGTGTCCAACTCTTTGAGACCCACCAGACCGTAGCGGGACAATAACAGGCTCCTCTGTCCATGGAATTTTCCAAGCAAGAATACTGGAGTGGGCTGCCATTTCCTACTCCAGGGGACCTTCTCGACCCAAGGATCGAAACTGCATCTCCTGGGTCTCCTGCACTGTCAGGCAGATTCTTTACCACTGCACCTCCTGGGAATCAGACCCATCATTTTTGGAGTTTGGAAAGCAGCCTAAGGTTGTTGGATGAATGACTCAACCTGCAGATGAGCATAGATAAACTTGACCTAATAGCTGTACAAGGAATTCAGTTAAAAATACTTTGTAGGAAAAAAGATTTGAGAAATTGGGAAATCTCTTTACCGAACATAGTAGAACGTAACCCATTAAGCAAGTTTTCAACCATGTCAGTCAGTCATCTGACTTGTTCCTGTATTTTTAACGAAGCTTAAATGTACAAGGATCCACTGATTTCCTTTTTTCAGAAGAGCACAACACATTTCATCTCAGTTTCCTGTGCTGGCTCTTCTACTGAGGCCAGTTCTAAGAGAAACCAGCCAAAGATAAGAGGTTTGGTCTCCAAGGGAGTTAATGAGTTTCTCGTAAAAAAAAAACCTCAGCATTTCCATTAGAAGTAAACACTAAAATAGAACAAGCATCTTAAAATCCTTCCAGTTGCAACCAGCAGCCCTTCCTGAGTTCTGGAAGTAGCTGAGACAAGTGTGAGAATTCAAATGACTCTAGGTAGAACCTGCACGCTGATTGCAGTACTGCCTGCTCTATATGTGCTGCAGTGTTCATAAAAAGCAGGGTTTTCTAAGTGAAAGCCATGTTAAATTTTTAAAGAATAATGAATAAGTAAATATATAAGTAACAACTACTCACTTTTTCTTTTCTTCTTTTTGTTTTTGCCACTAATTTTAAGAGAAATGTAGCTTTTGAGTTGCAGCAGTAACTAATAGAGCCAATTATATAAAAATGCTTTTATTATAGGCTGAATTGTGTCCCCTTAAAATTCACATGAAGCCCTTATCCCAGTATCTCAGAACTGCATTTAGCGATAGGGCCTTTTCAAAGGGCTAATTAAGTTAAAATGAGGCCATGAGGGTCAGCCCTAATCCCTCTGATTAGTGTCCTTATAAGAAGGGGTTAGGACATATAAAGAGGAACCAGGGGCACATGCACACACATAATTTTTTTTAATTAAATAATAAAGAGCATGTAAGGACCTAGTGAGAAGGCTGCCATCTACAAGCCAAGGAGAGAGGGCTCAGAATGAAACCAGCCCTCTGACACCTTGATCTTAGCCTTCCAACCTCCAGAACCATGAGAATATAAATTCCTATTATTTAAATCCCCCAATCTGTGGTATTTTGTTACAACAACCCTAGCAAACTAATATATTCACGGAACATTGAGCGTCCTTAGGAAGAATTCTAGCTGAGGGTCAGAGGGCTGAATGTATTTAGTTGTAAATGTCTAAGAATAAAATGTATTTTAGAAAAGGGTTTTCAAAACAGTACAAGTGAGAAGAAGCAAGCATGTCTTGTTACCCTGGCCCCTCTTGAAGGATAAAGGAAGTGATACATTGTTAGGGTGGGGGATGTGGCCAGAGGCACCCCAGCATGCAGACCTTTGTGTGCTAGGCATGCCCCCTCATGATAATGATAGCCCCACGAAAAGAAAGCTAAGCCCAGTCCTCTCCCCAAAGAATGCCAGAACCAATAACGGTTACTTCCAAAAAACACAAGTGTATAAATAATTCAGCCAAGGCCTCTTATCATACTTTCTAAGTGTAATTTCCAACATGAAGGCTCCACATAATTTCAATGTCTAAGGTTTAATACTCACAGAAAGCATCTGAGAAATAAGTAGCATGTTTTCTCATCCAGTCTGTTCCTAAGCAACTTATAGTTTTGGTAGCTGGCATTTTCAAGCTCAAAACCAAAACCAAATCAAAATTTTCATTGTTCTAAATGACCTCAGTCATCACATAATCCTGGTTGATTTTAAGTATATCAATCCCTTTTGAATTTTTTTCCTTCCAAATACTAGAATTGTCTATAGAAATAAAAAGGTAACAAATTACTCAGAAATGAGACTGTGGGTAAAAAGATTAAAGTCCCCCATGAAGGAGGACTACATAACAGGATCCAGTCAACTTCTGCAGAATGTAGGCATTAAAGACTACTTGCTAATTTATCTCAGTCCATTTCCAATTGAGGCCATGTCCTGCAGCCCAAGACAGAATATCCACAAGTGTTGGCCTGTTTCAAAGATCTTGGTTGAATTCAAAGTAGGGAATGAGTGATGTGACCAGAGAAACATAGCTGTAAATTACTTTTTGAAAAATAAAAAATGTTTTGCTTTAGCTAAGGCACTTCTGTCCTGCCATTATTGTTGCTCAGTCACTAAGTCGTGTCCAACTCTTTGCCACCCCATAGACTGTAGCATGCCAGGCTTCCCTGTCTTTCACCATCTCCTGGGGTTTGCTCAAATTCATGTCCATTGAGTCACTGATGCTGTCTAGCCAGCTCATCCTCTGCTGCCCTCTTCTATTGCCTTCAGTCATTCCCAGTATCAGGGTCTTTTCCAGTGAGTCAGCTCTTCACATCAGGTACCCAAGTATTAGAGCTTCAGGTTCAGCATCAGTCCTTCTAATGAATATGCAGTACTGTACTGTCATAAGGAATGTGAATTACTTCCAGCACATCCAGTGCCAGAGTAACCACAGTAAGCATCAAACTGGCTACTCGTTTGACACCAGGAAAGTTGTGGTTGTGGTATGGAAATGACTTGGAAATTTTTGCCTGCCTGGGTGATACCTGCCTAACTTTTCAGGAAATTTAAGTTTATTGAGCACTTACTGTACAAGGCCTATGTTAAGTACTTCACATATTTTCTGAGTTAATAGTTGAATGAGAAAATGTAGTTTTTTCCAAGTTGCTCAGAAAATTAGGTAATTCGCACAGAATGACTTATCTGAAAAGTTGTGGATCCAGGAAAGACACCCAGGTTCATCTGTTCCAAATCATTCTCTCTCACAAAAGCCTTGTCTTTCTGCTGTGATCATTCAGCTTAAAAAAAAAAAAAAAAAGAATGCTCTATTTTGCAGCCTATTTAAGAGCACACATTCTAAATACATAAATTCTGACCAGCATGTCCTAAGAAGATGTGGCGTACCTAGATTCAAGTGTCATTGTTTTATTGTAATTTCAGTTACTTATTTGGGCAAAGAGTCGGGCAGGACTGAGTGACTAACATCAGCTTTTTTTCACCTCAGTTACTTATTTAGGGCACAAATATCTTAGATAATGAAAAGGATGAGTTACCTTTTCCAACAAATGGAAAGTGTCTTCATTCAAAAAATATATGACTTTGTATAATCTAAATATCAATAAGAAGATGGCTTAGTTTGGATTTCTTCAGAGCAAAACCTGAGATGAGAATTCAAGTGCAAGTCAGACTTCAAGAATGTACTTACGGTTATCAGAGGGGAAGGGTGAGGTGGGGAAAGACTGGGAATTTGAGATGGACATGCACACACTGCTGTATTAAAATAGGCAACCAATAAGAACCTACTGTATAGCACAGGGAACTCTGCTCAATACTCTGTAATAGCTTAAATGGGAAAAGAATTAAAAAAAGAATAAATAACACTGCTTGTATAACTGAATCACTTCTCTGTACACCTGAAATTAACACATTTTTAGTTAACTATGCTCCAGTTTAAAATTTAAAGATTTTTTTAAATGTTCACTTATCAGCAAAAAAAAAAAAAAAAAAAAATCAAGTACAAGTAATTTGGAAGGTATGGGATATGTCATAAGAGAGAGAGGAATTGATGTCTGGAAAGGAAGAGGCCAATAAGGGTTGAGGTATTAACCAACCCATCTACAACAGCGAGCAGATGGAGTTTAATCCTGCAGGGAAATGCTGGCAAAAGTCATACTTCAATTCATCTCTTCTGAGGGACAATGGAGCTGAAGTGTTTACACACCAACTGCTCAAGAGTCCTGGGTAGGGGCTACCTTTGGGGTAGTGAATTCCCTCGTGACTCCTGCCTGCCCTGTGTCTGCCTGTGAGTGATGCTTCTGCATTTCCAGGAGAGGATGCCCTCAGGCACAGAGATGTAGATATGGGCAGTTGGAAGTGAGCTGGATGTTCAAGAGGGGATGCGCAGGTCAAGGACGACTTCTGCTACCAAAGGAAATGATTATTTTTTTCATGTGCTAATATCAGAAGCTTGTGTTTGACTGTCAGATCATAACTATGAAAGTAGTAATCAGCTGAAATTTAGAAGGCTAAATAAAAAAGAAACTGTGGGATTCTGAGGTGGGTAATGTTAAGCAGAGGTATTGGATACTTAAATCCTGGAGAAGTCCCATGCCTTCGTCAAGAGACTAGTTTTCTTGTTTTATAGAGCCCCTCTTCCTACATCTCACTGCTTTCTGAAAGTAAAAAGGAGAAAAGAAAGCACTGATATGTATGGAGGAAAAGGGCTGTCACCAAAGGAAAACCAGGAAAAATTAATCTCTCCTTGAAAAGGCAAGGACTTGCTACAAAATTTGGATACTGAATGCCTTACACAGATAGAAGAAGTCAGATGATCGAGTCCTAAGAGTTACCAGAAGGAGATGAGAAAGACAGAGAAACCAATGATAAAATCCTTGGAATTTTTTGTATGTGGGCTGTCATAACACCAGACACACAGCTCAAGATGTCCACTAACGAGTGCGACTGGGGCAGAAAAACAAAACTAAAAGAAAAATTACATGAGAAAGGGTAAAATACTAACTGTATTGCTAGTGGATACACAGGATAGTTTAACAGAGTGGATGTTTCCTTACCTTTGTTGATGAGAGAAGTGGCCAAAGAGAATGGAGTCAAGGACAGATCCAGGGCAGCTGAAAGGAAAAGGGACTACCTTGCTTATCACTTTGGCCCCAACTCTTTCTCATCTCCAGCCACTTGGCCATCCTTGTTCTGTATCAAATATGTTAGCCTGCTCCTATCTCAGAGATCAAATTGCCAACATCCGTTGAATTATTGAAAAAGCAAGAGAGTTCCAGAAAGACATTTATTTTTGCTTTATTGATTATGCAAAAGCCTCTGACTGTGTGGATCACCACAAACTGTGGAAACTTCTTAAAAAGATGGAAATACCAGACCACCTGACCTGCCTCTTGGGAAATCTGTATGCAGGTTAGGAACAACAGTTAAGCACATGGAACAACAGACTGGTTCCAAATAGGGAAAGGAATATGTCAAGGCTGCATATTGTCACCGTGCTTATTTAACTTATATGCAGAGTAAATAATGAGAAACACCGGGCTGGAGGAAGCACAAGCTGGAATCAAGTTTGCCAGGAGAAATATCAATAACCTGAGACACGCAGATGACACCACCCTTACGGCAGAAAACAAAGAAGAACTGAAGAGCCTTTTGATGAAAGTGAAAGAGGAGAGTGAAAAAGTTGGCTTAAAACTCAACATTCAGAAAACTAAGATCATGGCATAGGGTCCCATCACTTCATGGCAAATAGATGGGGAAACAGTGGAAACAGAACAGACTTTATTTTTTTGGTCTCCAAAAACACTGCAGATGGTGACTGCAGTCATGAAATTAAAAGACACTCCTTGCAAGAAAAGTTATGACCAACCTAGACAGTATATTAAAAAGCAGAGACATTACTTTGCCAACAAAGGTCCATCTAGTCAAGGCTATGGTTTTTCAAGTAATCATGCATGGATGTGAGAGTTGGACTGTAAAGAAAGCTGAGCACTGAAGAATTGGTGCTTTTGAACTGTGGTGTTGGAGAAGACTCTTGAGAGTCTCTTGGACTGCAAGGAGATCCAACCAGTCAATCCTAAAAGAAATCAGTCCTGAATATTCATTGGAAGGACTGATGTTGAAGCTGTAACTCCAATACTTTGGCCACCTGATGTGAAGAAATGACTCATTTGAAAAGACCCTGATGCTGGGAAAGATTGAGGGCAGGAGGAGAAGGGGACGACAGAGGATGAGATGGATGGCATTACCAATTATTCAATGGGCATGAGTTTGAGTAAACTCCAGGAGTTGGTGACGGACAGGGAGGCCTGGCGTGCTGCAGTCCATGGGGTCACAAGCAGTCGGACACGACTGAGCGACTGAACTGAACTAGCTCAGGCTTTTGCTCTTGCCATTCCCGCTTCCCCTGGATATTCCCATTGCTGGTTTCCTTGCCTCCTGTAGATCTTTGTCCAAATGATAGTCTCTCCAGGCCTTCCCTGAATACTTTATTGACACTATATCTTTTTAGCATCCCCTGTCCCTCATCCCAGCTTATTTCCTCCACAGCACTTTGTACCTTGAACATACTATATAATATAATATGATATATAATGCAGTGTAACATTCACTTCAGTTCAGCGACTCAGTTGTGTCCAACTCTCTGCGACCCCCTGTAGCCCGCCAGGCTTCCCTGTCCTTCACCAACTCCCGGAGCTTGCTCAAACTCATGTCCATTGAGTCAGTGATGCCATCCAACCGTCTCATCCTCTGTCGTTCCCTTCTGCTCCTGCCTTCAATCTTTCCCAGCATCAGGGTCTTTTCAAATGAGTCATTTTTTCACATCAGGTGGTCAAAGTATTGGAGTTACAGCTTCAGCAGCAGTCCTTCCAGTGAATATTCAGGACTGATTTCCTTCAGGATTGACTGGTTGGAGCTCCTTGCAGTTCAAGGAACTCTCAAGAGTCTTCTCCAACACCACAGTTCAAAATCATCAATTCTTCTGTGCTTAACTTTATAGTCCAATTCTCACATCCATACATGACTACTGGAATAACCATAGCCTTGACTAGATGGACCTTTGTTGGCAAAGTAATGTCCCTGTTTTTAATATGCTACCTAGGTTAAGTTTTCTTCAAGGGAGCAAGCGTCTTTTAATTTTATGGCTGTAGTCACTATCTGCAGTGATTTTAGAGCTCCCAAAATTAAAGTCTCTCTCTGTTTCAACTGTTTCCGCATCTATTTGCCATGAAATGATGAGACCACATGGCATGATCTTAGTTTTTTGAATGTTGAGTTTTAAGCCGACTTTTTCACTCTCCTCTTTCACTTTCATCAAGAGACTCTTTAGTTCTTCTTTGCTTTCTGCCATAACGGTAGTGTCATCTGCATGTCTGAGGTTATTGATATTTTTCATGGAAATCTTATTTCCAGCTGTGTTTCATCCAGTCTGGCATTTTGCATGATGTACTCTGTGTATAAGTTAAATAAGCAAGGTGACAATATACAGTCTTGATCTACTCCTTTCCCAATTTGGAACCAGTCTGTTATTCCATGTCCATAATGTAATGTAATGTGATGTAATGTAATAATAACTTATTTTTAAGCATCTGTCTGTCCCCACTGTCAAAGGCTCCAGGGGTGTTTCACACTCTGTTCAATGCTGTATCCTCAACACCAGGCACATTGCCTGACATAGAAAAGGCCTTTGGTAAAAATTTGCTAAATGAATGTTCTATTCAGCGAGTATTTAATTGTGAGCTTCTGAACAGTAGGGTGTTCTTAGTGGGGAGGAGCTTGCACCTAAGTGAGATGCAGTACCTGAAACACAGGCAACAGATATTAGGTCTCAGAGCAGGCAAATAGGATTTGAATCTCACATGTCCTAAGGCAGAACTACCAGTCTCTGAGCCTCTGTTTCCTCTTGTGTAAAATAAGTTTCATCAGCCTTACTTTGTAGGTTACCATTAGGATTAAGGAGTGAACAAGTGTGCTATCAATAGTGTGGTCTACATCAAATTCAAAAATTAGAAGTTATCAGTACCATAATATTAATTGCGGATCTGGCTAAGAATCACTTATTGATGTCATCATTTTGGTTCTTCACAAACAATCCACTTTGCTGGTTTTTGAAGCCCTGAGTTACAGAGTTTATTGATTCTGGAAAGGCTCATGGTGTCGGGAAGACTCCTTGTAGCATACTGCGGAGACTATTGTACAATAAGCACCATGATAAAGACTAGGCCAGGGGTCTCTGAGTGGGGCCTGTTTCCTGTGCATGTTTTTGAATGTTTATAAGTGCTGGGAAACCTTACAATTCCAGATCAATTGTGATCTGCCTTGCCATGTCACTGCTCTGCTTCTTACTATGTGCTGAATAACGATGGCTTTCCTTCTCTGACCGAGAGGACTGCAGATCCATCAGCCAGAGGAAAACTCTCTTCCTGAAAACCAGCAGGCAGGTTTCTTGCACTCTCTGAAGTGGAGGTCACTCTACAGCTGCCAAATCCTTGGACTGCAGAGTAACTGTTTTGATTTCCAAGTCCCACTTGACTGCCGTGAACAAATACCTGGCTTATGATCAAGAACATCCTTAGTTAGGCATATAGGTGACAATGTCAGTAGAAATTTTTAAAGTCTGTTTGTTGTTTTTTTTTTTTAAAAAAAAGGAAAAAGGATCCTGCTTTTGAAAACAAAATCACAGTTTCACTGGTCCTGCATTGCTTAGGCGGCTTAGGACATTGTGTGCCACTGTACTAAAATTGCCATTCTGCAAAATTGGCACTGGTTCCTAGCAGTCAAATCTGAAATGTTTCAGGCAATAGAGCTCCTTTGGAATCTCTCCCACATACCAATACATCTCTTGATCTTGAGAAAACATTTCCCGATATTCAGGAACTTTTCCATTGTTTCTTGCAATGTCCCCCAAAGGACGCATACGGCTTCCCGAGACCTCTTGACGCCCACAGAACCTTCCCATACTAAGTGCTGGCTGCTCAGAAGTAAGCTGGCCAGAATTCACTGGGGACTAAGATGTGAACACTTGTTCCATAGACTTTTTGCTTTTCTAAGATTTTAGAGGTGAAGCAAGGGCCTGAGAATTTTGCTGCATTGAGTGAAAATTGTGTGCAGGGAGTTCTTTCCTGCTCTGTCACCATAATGATGTCATCAACAGAACGTTGTCTCTACTGCATCCTAAGTGAGGAGCTCACTGCTACTGAAAGAGTTAAATTTTATGGGAACCCAGAGTAATTTATGTAATCTGTGGTATGTATGTTTCTTCTGTCAGCCTACTCATTCTTCTTAAAGTTAAGCATTCTTGAAGACACACAAGTGGTGTATGATCTGATATGGTATTATCAGAGTCGATAGCTCTGAACAAGTTATTTTTCCCACAGTATGTTCTTGAACATTAACTCTATGAGATGCCCCATGGAAAAGAAGGTTTGCTAAGGCCAAGTGACTTTAGAAATTCTGTGTCATCTAATCCATTTTCTTAGACTTGCCACATATATTAGCACATTAAATGACCTTAAAAGAGCTACTAAAAAGAAATCTGTTTCACTTGACTTATTCTAACATTTACTTTTATTTATTTATTTTTGGACCACAACTCTCCTTTTCTTTTGTTATACCTAATAACATTCTGTATTTCTAGCAGGTATTTCAGGGAACTCGACTTGGGTGACACTGTTCTAAATATAGTAAACATAACTAACTGCTGTTGTGAGGTTAGAGTTCTCAAAACTGTAGCCTTAGAGGTTTCAGTAACCCCAAAATGGAATTGTTCTAAACAGGGGTCTGCAAACCTTTTCTATAAAGGAACTTGCAGTAAATATTTTAGACTTTGTGTGACAAATGTTGTTTAGTCACTAAGTTGAGTCTGACTCTTTGTGACCCTATGAACTGTAGCCTTCCAGTTCAGGCCTCCAGGCTCCTCTGTCCATGGGCTTTCCCAGGCAAGAATACTAGAGAGTGTTGCCATTTCCTTCTCCAAGGGATCTTCCTGACCCAAGGATCAAAACCTGTGTGTTCTGCCTTATGGGCAGATTCTTTACTTCTGAGTCACCAGGGAAGCCCAATCATTTGTGTGACATACAGCCTCTGTCAAGACTATTTGATTCTGGTTGAGTGTGAAATTAACTGTAGACAATTTCCAGACAAATAAGCATAACTGTATTCCAATAAAACTTTACAAAAACGGATGGCAGCCCCAATTTGGGCCAGTTTGGGCTGCAGTTTGCAAACCCCTGTTTTAGACAGAGGCAACCACCTCTTATACACAGTTCGGTTATCTGATACCTTAAGAATAAACGTAGGATGAAAAAATGTTTACGGTGGTTTTGTTCTGCAGCCAAGCTTGGTCTGCTTCATTAAGGAGACTGGAAACTGATCTTAGTTCACTCCGATCAGTATCTAAAATCCCTCTTGTGGTCAAGAGAAAGTTCAGAACTTGTCTGCTCTTTGCAACAAGGCATAAGATAAGTACCCTGGTGCCTTTAAAGCCATTTGCTATTTTGCTTTAATTCTCTCCAAATGGCTAACCAACAATTTCCTGGTAAAAAGGGAGGAGATTTACCAGTAGGACTCCAAGCTTCCTTTTGGAGCTTAAGTAAAACAGGGAGGTGTTTAGGAAAGGAAATCTGCAATGAGTGCTAGAAAATACCAAACCTGTGGTTATTTTAAGTCAAGCCCTACTGCAGAATCAACAGTGTCCATTAAGCACAAGGGACCACCCACCCAAGGAGCATCCAAAGATAATAATCTATGAGCAAGGAGACCACAAAAATGCGGATGCTGAATTTCTGGCAGGACCTTGTTATTCATGTTTAAAGAAGTGATTGTCTCTTAGATACCAACCATTTCACTAGCTTTATGTTTGGCAGTTTCTGTTTATCAATGCTTTATCTTTGTGCCACTCTGTTTTTAACTCTTTATGGTGAGAGCATTTGATCCCTTGCAGAAAAGTGTTAAAGAGTGAGCAGAGCTTTATAAAAAGCTTCTAGACTCACAGAATGAAAGAATTTTAGTATTGGGAGCAGCCTGAAAATACCTAGTCCACCAACATTAAAAAGATAAACTCTTCAGACACATTGCCCAAGATACAAAAGGATCAGTGATTGGATGTGAGAGCCAGGTTTCCTGAGTCATTCTCAAGGCTGTTCAGAGGACAGAGCTCCCAAACTGCTGTCCTAGACCTTGTGAAGGTTCTGTCACCAGGTCCCTGCACGGGCTTCTGGCATACTTTGAAAATAGTTAAGGCTTAGATACTAAGATACATTCATTCTCAAGTAGCAGAGATATTTTGGCTAAACCTAAACTGGGAAAGAAAGTCTGTCTGTGAATGCAAAACTGATGATCTGCAAACCTCCAGCATGAATTTGTGTACACAGTGGGGAGGTGGTGCTGTTGGGAGTGAGTTTTGAGTGCAGGTCCCTGGGGTACATACAGGACATGGAGAACTTTTTATTCCTCCCCTTCTTGAATCCACAAAACTAATATTTGTGCTTTCTACAGACAGAGGCACAGAAGAACTTTTTCCACCAAAGACTTTATGAAATTTGGATTTCAAACAGTACAAACAGGTCCAGAGCTGGGGAGAATGGCGTTCTTTCATTTTATCTTGAGCACTATGAAAGTTCAAGGGAAGCCAGTACAATTTGGCATCCTGATGGTTTTATAGGCCTTGGGGGCCCAGGGAGATGGTATGCAGGCAGGAAAGATTTTTTTCATGGAGATGTTGGCACGTTTGAAGTGGCCGCTCAAGAAAGCTTGAGGTAGCAAGCATCTACAGTGTGTGGATTTTTCCCTGTGATCTGTGGCAGATACCCTGGGGACAGAGCATGAAGAGATTAGGAGGAGTGGGCTCTAAGACCAGTCCCAGTTATTCACGTGGGGTGATGAGTGGGACCCTGCTTTTAGCCGTAGGCTGTCGAAGTTTGAAAAGTTTGGGTTATACTTGGCAATGAAAGTGAAAATGAAAGTCACTCATGTCTGACTCTTTGCAACCCCATGGACTATACAGTCCATGAAATTCAGGCCAGAATACTGGAGTGGGTAGCCTTTCCCATCTTCAGGGGATCTTCCCAACCCAGGGATCGAACCAAGGTCTCCTGCATTGCAGACGGATTCTTTACCAGCTGAGCCACAAGGGAAGATCATACTTGGCAATATTAAGATTTAAATTCCCCATCGGAATTTTAAAGCACTTTTCCCAAATAAAGGAGAAACTTTAACTTCCTGCAAGTCAAGATTCATATACTGTTATTAAGGAACCACCAAAAAACCCACAAAACTAAGACTTAATATCTTAATGTGATCGGTCTCAGGGAGGGATGTTTTGTCTGTTCTCGTGTGTTTGTTCAGTATAGCAAATATCCTGTGGTTAATGTTCCCCTCCTTATTTACATTTTAAGTCCTTTTTTCCTCCCCCCAAAGACTTTGTTTTAAAAGTAACTTCTGTCTGTATGTGAGAAATCTATTAAAATATGGAGAAATATTGTCTTGTTTAACCAAGGCAAGAACATAAAGTTACCCAACTTGAGCAATTGAGAACAACATTCACTCTAAGTAAGTTTGTGCAAATAAAGGGTATTGTGTTTTTTCCTTTTAATTGCAAATGGAAAAGTCTTTTTGTAAGATTAAACTTTGAAATGGACCTTTTGTTAAATGCTCAAGAGACTTTCCAAAGTGAATAATCAGGCTTTGCCCATGTGGTAGGTCTCTGGTCCCTGCTTTCCCCCTCCAGCTCAGCCTCCCCACCCCACCTACTTGGAATGGTTCTTCCTCCTCATCTTCATGACATCTCTTAATCCACTTAAAAGTTACTATACCATCCTTGCCCTGGTCTCCCATATGGAGTATCTTTCCAGATGAAGTTCTCTTTCTGTTTTTACATCTACAATTTGTGCTTGTGACAGACGAGTGCACACTCTGCCCTCAGTGACATGCCTGGCTCCCAGAGCTGCAAGTGATCAGGAGGCTGACTTCATGCCTGCCACTTGACAGATTTGAGTGACCCAGCCCTGATGGCAGCAACTAGGATGAACTTTCACATTTGAAGCTGTAGTTTTCAAAAGTGGAAGGCGTGGTTGAGCCACCCATGCCGCCCTAGTTCTAATGCTCATAGAAACCTGGGCTTGCCTGGGCCATCAATCCTGACAGTCAGGAAAATGCCACACATTCCAGGGCCTGTCGTCTTTGCCTGGCTTTGGATTATGCAATCGTTGCTGAAGGCTGGCCTTCACTCAAGCCAAACCAGTCTTACTCAAGGTCCTCTGAACAGCTGCATGTGTCTCTGCCTCCCCGCTGTCGGTCACAATGTCACTGCAGCTGAAAGATCCTCCCAATCTTCTACAGACTCACCCACTTCCCATCCTCCCTTCAAGCCCCAATTCCAATTTTACGTCCTTTCTCATGCATGCCACCCACAGAGGTCTCACCCTCCTGGAACCTCAAGGAATTTGCTCTCTGTCTCATGTGGAATTCTCTACATTCTCATTTTGTTTAATAATTTGTTTATTTTCCACTCTTGCACTTTCATTTGGCCTTTCTGGTGGTTATGGTTTATTTTCACAGCTAAGTTGTAAAAGAGTTGGTTACTGTGTTACTGTTTCGGGTTTGGAAAGTGCCTTAAGATCTCATTCTGTTATTCAGAGCGTTCAGTTATGATTTAGGGCACAGAGTAGGTGGTCAGCGAATATAAGTTGCTGACAGCCACTGTTTCACACCATGCAGCTGGAAGAGAAAATCTCCAGATGTTTCTTTTGTACAATTTTCCTGATTTCCTAGAATTAACTGCTACTTTAAAATCCTGTGATACAAATGGAGCAAAGTCATTTGATCATAATTCAATAATGAATTCTTCTAGAAGACAGTGTGCCGAATACTGTGTCGTTACTGACCTGCAGGGTTTTGATGAAGAGTCCTAATAGATTTGACTTCCCAGTTTTTCACTTCTTTTAATCATGGTCAAGTTGCTTAACTTTGTTAAACCTCAGCTTTTCTCTTTTTCAATCTGTGTGTGTATGTGTATATTAATTAAGAAATTTAAGTGATATGCTATAAAATCACAAGATTTTTTAAAAAGCATTTTACAAACAGCGAAGATTTCTTCGACCTGTTTTTTTTTTTTTCTACCAGACTTTGTATGGAGGTACAAATATATACAAATTAAAAAATCTGTGAGTTTTACCTTCCACATAAATTAGTGCTACTCCCTAATGCCATTTTTCTTCATTTCCAAGAAAGCAGCTTAATTCATAACCGTTATCTTTAACCTCTGTGTTTTAAAATTTCATGGGCCTGGTAGGAATAGAAATTTGTATTTCCTATTTGTCGCTATCTACTATAGCATAGCTATGGCCTAATAATTTCACTTTTAGGTCAAGAGTAAGCAGAGATGTACACATAATCACCAAAAGACATGTATTATAATGTTCATAGTAGACTTATACTACTTCAAGCTGGAAATTACCCAAATGGCCATCAGTGTTAGAATGGGCAAATAAATTGTGGTATATTCACACAATAGAATATTACACAGAACTGAGAATAAGAAACTACACTGACACAAGCAGTGTGGATGAATCTCACAAACTTAACATTTAGCAAAAGAAGTGAACACAAGAGTGCATACTCGACGATTCTATTTGTATAAAGTACATACAAAGGCAAACTCACTCATGCTGCAGGGTGTTACTGTTAGCAAGAAAGGAGGTAGTAATTGAAAGGGTCCCAGGAAGGGCTGTTAGGGTGCAAGTAATGCTCTGTTTCTTTGTTTTAGAGCTGGTTATACAGGTGTGCTCAGTTGTTCAAATTCACTGAGCAATGAATTTATGATGTGGACACTTTCTTGTATGTATATTATATTGGAATACATTTAAAAAAAATCTTCACGTATGTCCTGATTACCATTCATTTTGGGAGCATCCGGCACTCATCGGCAGGTCATGTAGCTCTCCTCCTGCTTTTCTACTGATGCTGGCTCCTCAGTTATTTCCTTAAGACTCCTGATAGGAACAAACTGCCTGTGGACTCTGATTGCCCCAGTGGATTATTTTGAATTCACTCCTTGGTCTCTGCTAGCATCTGTTTCAGGATCACTTACTTTGTGCTTCATTTTTTTTTTTCCCTCTTCTCTACTTGTTAATTTTTAAAAATGAATTATTCATTTGCTTTCATTTGTTTTCACCTTTGACAATTGTCAAGATGCTGTCTTTCCTCTGTTTTACGTCAGTTTTTCTTTTCTTTAAATTGTCATCTTTCTGTTCTCAGGCATTTCTCTGGCAATCAAGAATGCCCTAGATCTGCCTCATGACTGACCACCAGGTGTTGACGGTGGTATACCCAGGAGCTGAAGACCCTCAGCTATAGGAGTAGATTATTTTCTCATCTAATGATGCACATATACTATTGTTTCTGGATTTCTATGCTTGGGCTTCTCTTTGCTGCACCTGGAGCCATTAGGTATGCTGTGACCTACATTGAAATTCTGCTTAGAGCTCTATGCATGGCCACTATATGGCAGCCAAACACGCAGAGGCTCCTTTTCCCTGGGAAAGGGATGCAAGCAGATGGATACTTTCAGTGCTCCTTGCTTCAGTCTTACCAGTCATTTATTATCCCCTGATTACACCCCAGATCTGTCTTGTTTTAGTCGGTTGACTTAAAACATGGCAAGTTTCCATAATTAATCCAGTTATTCTTCAAAGAAACAATTATATTTTCATATAACATGTACAAAGATAATACACATATATACATAAATGAATAGCAAATAAAGTTCTTAATTTAATGATAAGCATTAATTATAATAAATGAAAAAGGAATAATGGAGGTGGGAAATCAATATTTCACACACGTTGCAGTAATAATGATTCAGCGAAGACTCATTCAGTTCAGTTCAGTTCAGTTCAGTTGCTCAGTCGTGTCCAACTCTTTGAGACCCCATGAACCGCAGCATGCCAGGCCTCCCTGCCCTTTACCAACTCCCAGAGTTTACCCAAACTCATGTCCATTGAGTCAATGATGCCATCCAACCATCTCATCCTCTGTCTTCCCCTTCTCCTGCCCTCAATCTTTCCCAGCATCAGGGTCTTTTAATGACTCAGCTCTTTGCATCAGTTGGCCAAAGTATTGGAGTTTCAGCTTCAACATCAGTCCTTCCAATGAACACCCAGGACTGATCTCCTTTAGGATGGATTGGTTGGATCTCCTTGCAGTCCAAGGGAAGAAGACTCTCAAGAGTCTTCTCCAACACCACAGTTCAAAAGCACCAATTCTTTGGCACTCAGTTTTCTATACAGTCCAACTCTCACATCCATACATGACCACTGGAAAACCATAGCCTTGATTAGGCAGACCTTTGTTGACAAAGTAATG
The DNA here is from genome assembly GCF_023699985.2 of Odocoileus virginianus. NCBI lineage: Eukaryota > Metazoa > Chordata > Mammalia > Artiodactyla > Cervidae > Odocoileus > Odocoileus virginianus. Next base: position 37,101,973 of record NC_069686.1, on the reverse strand, counting down.
TCTCTGCTTTTTAATATGCTGTCTAGGTTGGTCATAACTTTCCTTCTAAAGAATAAGCATCTTTTAATTTCATGGCTGCGATCATCATCTGCAGTGATTTTGGAGCCCAGAAAAATAAAGTCTGTCACTGTTTTCACTGTTTCCCCATCTATTTGCCATGAAGTGATGGGACTGGATGCCATGATCTTAGCTTTCTGAATGTTGAGCTTTAAGCCAACTTTTTCACTCTCCTCTTTCACTTTCATCAAGAGGCTTTTTAGTTCCTCTTCACTTTCTGCTATAAGGGTGGTGTCATCTGCATATCTGAGGTTATTGATATTTTTCCCGGCAGTCTTGATTCCAGCTTGTGCTTCTTCCAGCCCAGAGTTTCTCATGATGTATTCTGCATATAAAGTAAATAAGCAGAGTGACAATATACAGCTTTGACGTACTCCTTTTCCTATTTGCAACCAGTCTATTGTTCCATGTCCAGTTCTAACTGTTGTTTCCTGGCCTGCATACGGGTTTCTCAAAAGGTGGGTCAGGTGGTCTGGTATTCCCATCTCTTTCAGAATTTTCCACAGTTTGTGGTGATCCACATAGTCAAAGGCTTTGGCATAGTCCATAAAGCAGAAATAGATGTTTTTCTGGAACTCTCTTGCTTTTTCAATGATCCAGCGGATGTTGGCAATTTGATCTCTGGTTCTTCTGCCTTTTCTAAAACCAGCAAGACTCATTAATGGGTGCTAAATCTAGTAGGTGAAAATTTGACAGGAAACAGGATATTAACATAATCCCACAGTATCTCCATACAAAAGACCTACTGATAAGAGAAAAAGTAAATAACTTCATTAAGATAGACACTAATTCAACCAAGCAATCAAAGTTCATATCACCAGTAATGGGACAGATCCAACATGTGCCTGCTGGTGTGATTTTCTGAAGACAAATCATCAGTTTTACATCATGTTCCTGCCAAAGATTCACAAACTGAGTCTAATCATGAGTAGCCTTTGATAAAGCCAAATTGAGAAGATCTTATGTCATCAAAATTCATAGAAGTATTATAAAAGAAAAAAAGGAAAAGATTGAGAAGCTTTTTCAGGTAAAAGGAAATATTTGTTAAAATACTGTTAGGAAAACTTATGATAGATACAGCTTGTTCTGAAATGGTTCAGGAAAAAAGATGAGAGAGAAGTGAAACAAATGCAATGAAATAGTAACAATTGATGAATTCAAGTGAAATTATACAAGAATTCTTTGAACTACTCTTTCAACTCTTCATAATGTTGATATTATTTCAAAATAAAAAGTTAAGAATGTGTCCCATATTTTTCTGATTTTTTTTTTCTGTGAAATGAAGCAGAGATAAATTTAAGAAATACCAATAATCCTTGCAAATGTATAAGAGTTTATCTGATTCCCGAATATGCCTCATGGTCCCTGGTCCTAACATCTGAGCCTCAGGCAACATGTTGTTCTGAATTATCTCTACCAAACTTATGATGAGTGAATGTTCCCTGATAAGCTTCTAAGTGGACAATTTCTGATTGCCTTCTCTGGTTTTGACCTGCATTATAAGATATCCCTTTGAGAATCTTCTGTCATGTTCTTTGACTTTTGCTGGTCTTTGGCCTTACTAAATTATTGTAGTTTCCCCCTGCCCACCAACACACCGAGGCCTCCGGTTCGTGAGCTCTTCAGCACCTTCCAGTGATCCCTTCTTAAGTGCTCAGGGTCCTCATGAGGCCAGGACTCTTGTTCCTGCCTTGTCCCCCACCATTCCCCGTTGAAATGCATTTGAAATTTGTGCGCCTAAGGAAGCACTTACAGATTCCATATCCTGCAAGGAACCTACCCCACTCCCTTTCTATTTCTGAAATAGAAACTCCCTTTCTATTACCTCAAGCTTTTTCAGTTTCCTATTGTGTTTCACACTTAGTTCTCCTTCTCAACTTCTATTCATGTCTTTTCTACACTTGAGCATACTAACCTCTCTCCATGACAGCTAGTATTATGTTGACCACTTTTTTGCCAATGAAGTAGAAAGATAAAACCTTAATGCCATCCAACCAGCAGACTCCAGATTTATATCATGATACATATGTAATTATATTTTATGTGCAAATAAATTATGTATAATTGTATATGTATATATCATTGACTTCAACTGGTCTTCTAAGTATTTTTTCTTACTTACAACATAGCCAGAACTCAATCAATACTTTTTTCTTCCCTTCCTATTAAAACAGGTTGGGCTCAGCAACGTAATGTGAAATTTAGATGTATTTTATAATCTTGTGCTTTACACAATTCTACAGAAAGGATATATTGTGTTCGTGTTTCAGAAATTCTCCTTTTGTGATTCTCATTGGAAGCCTGGAGGTAGCCGAAAAGATCGGACGTTTCTTCTCTCAGAACTCCAGAAGCTGGCCTGAGGCATGTGATCTAATGTGTGACCAATCAGAGGCCTCTGGCAGGGATTTGGCTTGTATACCAAGCATCTTCAAAGAAACAAGGACACGTGGACAGTCATCTAGAGACCTGTGCTCAAGGGTCTACCCCGACAGGATTCTAACCAGACAATCCCCTGGCTCCACGTGTGTCCTCACATACTCAGTCTCCCTTGCTTTCTTCTCCAAACATGTGACTCCACACCCTCAGCTGATTCTGAGATCTACCTTCTTGCCATTAGATCAGTTTCTGACCCCCAGTTTCTGAATATGGCATATGTTATTTGACAAGTCCTGTAGATATGAATACTTCAGTGAGGGATCTGATGTTCACACATGTTATTTTGTTATCAGGCACATGTCTAAGCCAGAATTTAAATTCCAGTTTACTGGCTTCAAAACCATTTTCTAAAAAAATGATAATACAAAGTGTTTTAATAACATGTTTTTATTTTATCAATATTTTCAAATATGTGAGCCACTCATTAATATGCTGAATGTAGGAGGAACAGTATCCATGTTCTACAGCTAAACTCCCACTGCTACATTCTTTGTTACCTCTCCACAAACTGAATTGATTGCTTTGGGGGCATATGTCAATGTGATTTCTCTTATGCCTCTAGGAAAAAAAAATCATTCTCTTAGTTTTTCCTCTGGGTGACCTTGGAGATGTTGCATGTTATTCTGTAGCCACGAATCTTTCTGCAAGAGGATAAAGGTGTTTCATGGTGGAGATCCACTAATGGGCAGGCCTACCTTGATATTTTGACACTAACCTTTGTGAGGTTGGTTTTTTTCTTCCCCCATTCAGAAAATGTCATTAGTATCAGAAAAAAAGGAAATTGCCTTAAAATGTATTTGATCAAAAAACTGTGCTGTGTATGTTCTTCTTTTTGTGTGAGAGTTTGTGTAGGTGTTTCTGGCCCAAACACATTTGACATTCTGATAACCTGCAGGATTGGAAGTGCTGCTTCTGAAAGAAATGCATTGTGGAATGCAAAGAATGCCCTATTCAGGTCTTAAGTAGCACCATCTGTGTGTCTCTTAAAAATGCGGGCGCCTTGAAAAGCTTTGTCCCTGAGAGAAAACTTGGCTTCCCACACCCTGCCTAACAGCAGTGATGCTGCGTGAGGCATTTTCCCTCGTGCCTTCGACGGGACCTTTGAGGGGCTGCCTTGGGGAGGAGGCGAGTTCCATCTACTTGCTGAAATCTTAGGAGTAAGAATTTACTGCCTGATAAAGAAGACAAAATCCCAGCTATCAAAGCCTGATTTCCAAATTAAAGTGGACAGGGCCCTTCTTCATTTGCATATAAATAGGTCAAAATAATCACCAACAGGCAGGAAGAGTGCCTACAAGGCCAGAGCTGAGAATTTTTTTTAATCTATCTTGTCTTCTTTAGTCCTTTAGAATATGATGTGGGTTGGAGGAGACTAGATGGAAAAGTTGAATGTTACTCTAGGAATTGTCCCAAATCTTCCCAGGGTGCCTCTACTACTACGTTACTCATAATAGTTTTCATTTGTGATTTAAGATTTTTCAATAATAAATATATATTTCAACCAACCATGTATCACAGCCAAACCTCCCGATGTAATACATTTAAAATTTATTTTTAAATTATGTATACATAGGTATTGATATTAATAAAATGTAATTACAATTAATGCAACTTTTTCTATGTTAAAAATGCAATTCCTTATTAAAATCATTTAGTAGCCCTTAAAACCTGAGGATCAAAGATAATATATGATATTTATTGTACCGATTCCTGTTTTTTAGTTTGAAAATCTGTAGGTATTCCCAGAACATATTTAACACCACCAACTTTCCTGAAAGTAAATTCAGTAAACAGAATCTAACCGCCCTGAAGGAAGAAAGCTAGTCACTTTCAACTTGTGACAGCAAGAGCCTTGGTAGAATTTACACGATTATGAATCTTTGTTTTGTTCTTAGGACATAATAAATTCTCTCCTTTTATCTGAGTTTTGGATTAAAAATACTCAGATCAATTCTTCCTCGATTAATCCCAAGAGCATCCAGTCTCTGTTTGCACACTGGGTTGGAATCCCTCAGTGAGGGCAGCTCTCTCAAAGTTGGCCTGCCCTCCCAATTAGAGCCCTGAGCTTCCCCAGACACATGCTGTCTGTATTGTTCCTGTCTTTTGAAGCGTTGCACAGTATTTAGTGGGGTACTTAGCACACAGCAGGCGCGCCATGTTGCCAATGACCAGCATTTACACACTTCCACACTGACTAGCAAATGGAGAGTTGTCATATGGCTTCATTTTGTGGTTCTTGCTCAGTCTGGAAATTCATTTGACCCATCAACCTTGAATGTTCACTCCTTAAGTCTCCAGCAACAGATCTCCTAGATTATAAGCTTTGTCCTTTGGGGCAAATTACTCTAGACCTCAGTCTTCTTGCCCAGAAAATGAGGGAGTTTACAGAATGATTTCTAAAAACTCTCTTAGACGAAAATTCCGGGATTTTGTGATACTCAGTGGCTTACCCAGTAGCCATCTGAGCCGAGTTGTGTTGGCATGTTTAATTTGTCAAGTCCACATGCATTTTCCCTGCAACCGCTCTCATTCTTGTCCTTATTGCCTTTGATGCAATTGAGTTTTTCTCTCTTTGAAGTCCTCTTCTCTCTGAGTTCATATCCAGTCAGACGTATGGCTCTCCAGCTTCTAACTGCACTGTCTTTCCAGTTATACACATTTCCTCCCTGCTAACACTGAGACTATCTGATTCAAGGCATTATGACTTCCTTTAATAGATTATTAATTTTTCTGTTTATAGTTTCTTTCCCATGCAGACCTATCATACACATTGCTGCTGGACCACATCTCCTCATGATTGTATCATTTCTTTCTGTGGAATTCTATCATCTAACCTAATTAAGTTGATAACTATTTGTATATACTTTGTAACAACATCCCAAACTACCTGTCCAGGTATTTTGCCTACTCTTCCCAATGTGTTTCCCATTTTCCAGGCAACCAATACCTCACCAGGTTTCCTTAGTGCAGGCCTTTACTTATGCCATTAACCCCAACTGAAGCTTTCTATCATCTCTGCCTCTCAAATCTTGCCCATCATATAACTGCATCTCAATTGATACTTCTTCCATAAAGCATTCTGAATCTTCTAATCAGAAGATCAGATTCGAATGTTATCATGATTTCTTTTGAATTGCTACAGTATTCTATTCTAATATTATCTCTATTATGGGTATTTGTATACTTGTCTCTCCTAAAAACTTTTAAACACCCCTATGTCTTAAAATTGTGTTATACTCAAACCGACATGGGTTTGAACCTCAGCTCTGCTACTAATAAGTGTGACCTTGGGCCGCCTCCTTAATGTTCCAAGTCTGTTTCTTCATCTGTAAAATGGGGACCCTGAATCCTGCCTCACACAGCTCTTGAGAGGCTTCAGTGCAGCAGTGTGCTTGCATAAAAGATATGGTTATTTGCTCCCTGTTCTTGATCCTCTTCCCCCCACCCCCCGACACACAATGTTGCTCCAGAATCTTGGAAATCTTATAAAAAAAAATATTTGCATTAGCTTATTCCTCATCTTTATTTCAGAAGGGTGGACACTGGTTTGTCCATGGTGACGTTGCTAGAACTAGAACCTGGGGCCTCTGTTTCCTGTTTGTATCAAACTACTGCTGAGTTTCTAAAGGTCCCTGGGTTTAGAGGTGCATGAAACCTCATTGTAGTTTATGAAAGTTCCTTCTTATGTTAGAGTGAATGACTAGTAGGTTTCATTTTTCTTCATTCCTCTGAAATTCCAGTACTGAAATGTTTCCATTTAGCTCAGCAGAATCCAGCAAAGCATATCAGAAACAGAGAAAACTGTATTTTTGGGTTCAGTCCATAATTGATTTTGAAGAACCATAAAGTGCTAGTGCGAAAGAGCCAGTTCCCTATTTCCCTGGAGATGTGTCCTACCCAAATGACAGGCAGCTGGTGTTATAAAATGAGGGGACTAAGACCAGCCACTTAGAGGGTGGCCACCACATTGTTTTTCTGGGGTAGAAGAAATGGGAATGACTTTAACATCAAAGAGTGCCCTGCCAGCAGCAAGAGCGCCTGAGAAGAAAGCCTGTGAACACTGCAGTTCTGCTTGTTAGTTTTATTACATGGCTCATAGCTTGCATGACTTGGACCCCAGGCGTGTCCCTGAGCTACAAGGCTTCTTAGTCATGTAACAGCAAGATTTTATTTCCAACACAAGAAGTGAAGGCATTTGGGTGTCACCAATTAGGTACTACCAGGATGTGTCCCAACTTGCCATTTTAGTAAAGCCCAGGACTGAGAAGTTTGCTCAGAATAAAACCCCTGAAATTGCAAGTTCTTTGGCTGATGCACCCTCTGCCTGCTGGTCTTGAGATTTTTCTCTGCGTGGGACTTAGCACGGTGCCCAGAAAACCAGGATGGCACTGGGCTAAATGCTCTCTTGAAGACCTTCTGTGTCCAAGTTTGCTGTTGTAGACAAGGCGGTATTTAGGTCTTTTCTTCCAGTTTCATTTCAGTTCATTCTAATGGGACTGAGAATCTGGAATGAAAAAACATGCTCCATTGATTCTTTTGTTCCATTCTGAAAGTTGGCTGGGGTCCTGATACCTCTTCAGTCAGTGATCTTCCCCTAGAACCAGAGACACTTCCCTGACATGCTTGGGCTGGAGGGATGTGTTGGCATCTCTGGCTCATAAGAACAGAGTGCGGACACTGGGCCTAGGGGTGAGATGGTGTAGGATGGTGCCTGGGCTAGTTTAGGTAATGCAACCGAACTGGGAAAGTAGCATCATGCTCCTCTTTTTTGAGGCCTTGTTGGCATCTCCAGTGACAAATGACTTCCCTCAGGTGTCTGTCATCTCACCTTTGTCCTCTGTGGGTGAGGTGACTTCATCTTTAGAGTCCCAAGGTGCAGCAAAGTGATGAGAACGGACAGCCCCTGAGGAAATCAATCTTGCCCAAGTTCTGCAATATGAACAAGTGTCAGTGCTTCCAGAGAACACCTAATATAGAATAAGTTTGGACTCATTCCAATATGCTTTTGTTGAACTTTACCATTTAACTTAGCTCAATAAACCTTTGTCTTCTCTTTGGAAAGAATGGGAAAGTATTCATACCTCATTATTGGTTCTATCTGATAGACAGTGGGCGTTCAATAACTGTTAGTTTCCTTCCCACTCCTGACATGATTGAAACAATCATGGAAGGCTCAGCTTAACAGATTTTGGAAGATTTCCCATAACCACTTATTTTTAGATTGCCTTTCTTTTTTATCGTCTTTGCCTTTTTTTTTTTTTTTTGCTTCAGCGCTATTTGATAATGTACTTATATTTTTACATGCTTTAAAATAGTCTTTCATATAGGAAATTTTGCTTTCATAATATACTATAGTTCCATTATCCAGTGGCTCTGCATTCATTAATACCTACAGCCTGTAGGTTGAGAAAATGCTGGCTCCTTTACCTGGGGGTCCATTTTTGTTGTATCTCGTGTTATAGGGATATGGAGCCTAGACAGCTGCAGGCTTAGTGTGCTAGACAATGCAGTGGAAAATAATAGGGACTCTAATCCATGTGGCGCTGCCCATAGTGTAGAATTTCACTAAGATGAGCATCTCGGTGTGGGGACTGCAAAACACCAACAGAATCACTTATGTTCATTTTTTAATGTGAGTTCTATGCACACATTAAATTAAAACAGTCTCCATGGATGAATCCTGGGAATTTGACTTTTCTTTTTAACAGCTAAGGCGATTCTTGTGAAGGAAGTTTGGGAAACGGTATCCACTTCCTATTGACGTATAAGAAATGAGGATCCATTTGTTAATTTCCTAAATTAATGGGGTGCCTGCCTTTGGCTAAAAAAAGAGGGTAGTGCCTGAGTCTCCAAGTACAGTGGGCTATGCCAGGCAAGAAACAAGTATTTAACATCATAAATTTAATGAAAAAACATAAAATGTTTTCCTGGCATTTCCGATTTATTCCAGAACTTTGGACAAAAGTGAAGACATTTACAATAGTACTTTAAATTTTTCAAAATGAACAATTATGGATCAGAATATATGTTTCACATGACCTAAATACAAATGACTTCAAAGAAATATAAAGCTTGTGGCAAGCTTCTGTAGCCTTCTCCCCAGAGCCCCTGGTATGGCCACTCACCCTCCTCCTGCTAGGATCGCTTTGCAGATCAAGACTAGGATCCTCTCTTGTAGGGAATTTGGATGGCGGCATCAGGAGAAACAACAGCAAATGATCTTTTGAAATGTGCACTAAACCTTTGCTAACGGAACACTCAAAACAGTATTTCCATTCATCTCTTTTATTAGAAAAGCAAATGCCAAGTCCGAGACTCGATAACAGATAGAATTTTAAAATTTAACTTCTCGAGTATGCCTGGGAGGCAGTGAGATTCCATCCAGTGCTGTCTGTCTCGTACACCTGTGGTATTCCCAGAGGCACCTGGGCTCCTGCGGATGATCCTGGAGCTGTGTGAGTCCTCATTTAAACAGGAAGCCTCTCCTCTCTTCAACCGGTAATCCTTCACCAAGTTTTTGGGATCTTCTGAATGACTTTAAATGATGGCCATCCGTTCTGTAGTTGCTCAGTCAGGTCCAACTCTTTGCGGCCCCATGGACTGTAGCCCACCACACTCCTCTGTCCATGGGATTCTCCAGGCAAGAATACTGGAGTGGGTAGCCATTCCCTTCTCCAGGGGAGCTTCCCTACCCAGGGATTGAACCTGGGTGTCCTGCATTTCGGGCAGATTCTTTACCATCTTCACCAACTGAGCCATCAGGGAAGCCGACATTTTATTTAAAATGCAAATCTGATGGGATTCTGCTTTCTTTCAGGTTCTTTCACCCAGACCACACACTATTTCAGATGTGCTGTGACTCCGCCTTGCCTTTCCAGGCTCACTTTTCATCAGGGCCCCGAGTTGTTCCCATTCTAACTGTGCTGAGCCGATTGCAGAGCCTCACACACGTGCTTTCAGGGCTCCTTACCACTGCACCTGCTGTCCCCACTTGGCGTACCTTCCTTACCAGTAAGCCCAAGTTGCCTTCCCTCTGAAGTTTCTTAATGCCATCCTTCCGCCTCTAGCTCTTAGAGGTAGCTCCTGCTCTTTTTCCCTGTAATGACATGAAAATGACTGTTTCACAAGAATAAACATTCTGTATTCGAAATATTTATTACTAAGTAATGCCTATGCTGCTCAAAGTGTTTTGAAGGCATTACTACAGAGAATTCACTTTACTATCTTTAATAGCAAGCCCAGAGATTAGTATTTAATAGAAGACAAAAAATATTGATATAAGAAAAATTGAAATAAGCTAATTATGTTAAATCTACACATACAAAGAAATAGAATTTCATCTTGTCAAAAGATGAGGCAGACATGGTCTTTTGGAAGCAGACCGACTTATGTTTTAATTTTTTATTTTTGAGCACTAGTTTTGTGACTTGAGCTACTTAATCTTTCTGAGACTTTTTCCTCAAATTAGTTTTTTTTTTAAATAATAATACATAGTTTATAGGCTTATAGTGAAGATAAATAACATATTTTTTAAAAGTTAGTATTATATTTGACACAATAGTCAATAAAATGTTATTTCCTTCCTTCCCCTTTCCAAAGGCTTAAATAGAAAAAAAAAAAAGTTTGTTTGTTTAATCCTAAGTCAACCAGAAAATTAAATTAAATGGAAACCCAAACCCCCAATTCTCTAAGCATTGTGGTTAATTGTTGTTTCTGTATATGTTTTGATAAACAACAAAGGCCCAAGGCCTGTTTGTGCTGATGTGGAGCTGGAACTGTTAAGTCCCCAACCTGTGTTCTTTATGATACACAAGAGCATCCTTGTCCGCTGTTTAGCAAACTTCCCATATTTTCCATAATTTGGCCCAGATCCCAGAGCTCACATGATAGGTACAATAATTAAGCCTGTCAGAAATCTGTAAGATTCAACTCTATCTGCGTAAAAATGACCTTGCACAGCTGGTCTGGTAACTGTGATACTCTGGGAAATTTCTCCATCCAACCATGTTTCTGAATCTACTTCCACCCGTGGGGACAGGAAGAGCCAGTCAGCATGGAATGACATTAATCTTGACCACGTGGGAACACCAAGTAGTTTAGAAGTTGGAAATTCTCCACACAGGCACTAAAATTATTTTGCTTATGGGCTAGCATAGGCTATTTTGGCTTGTTTCATTTTTAAACAGAGAGACTTTGTTTTTCAAAAGGATATATGAATTTCCAAGGATTTTCTGACCATGTTCTCTTGATGGGGTTGGAAACTTGTGTGAGAACTTGCAGTAAGTAGGACCCACTCCAAATAAGAGCTCTGGGGCTCTGAGTCTTAGTTGGAAAGCTACACACTACAGTCCTTATGCATCCAGTGAGATGTAACTTGGTGAGATTGTTTAGAAATAATGGGCTCTTATTTTAAAGAAAGACTGGGGAATATTTTTACAAATGAGGATTATGAGCAATCTAGAAAAACTAAACTGTCAAAAATTTGCTAAAATTTCACAAAAGGAAATGAAGACTATGGGAATAGAAAGATATCCAAAAAGATAATTTAACTTGTTATTTTAGCCCAAATATTCTGATACTGACTTTTGGGCCTCATGGCAATTCTGGACCAAATGAGATTGCTCACACTTTTCTGTGAGTTATTTGACAAATGGATGCCAACTGATACTATTTTGCTTTAAAAACACGAGTCACATTTGTAAGCTTCTACGGAGTGACAGAAGCATGGTCCAAATGCCGGAAATCTTTAGTGTGCACTCAGAGCTGACTTCTCATGATGCAGCGGAAGTTACAACTTCATTTCAAAAACCTTCTTTAATGGAGACTTATACAAAATATAGGGCTTCTCAGGTGGCACAGTGAAAAATCCACCTGCCAGTGCAGGAGAGCCAGGAAGGAGATGAAGGTTCAATCCCCACATTGGAAAGATCCCCTGGAGAAGGAAATGGCAACCCACCCCAGTATTCTTTCCTGGAAAATTTTATGCACAGAGGGATCTCGTGGGCTACAGTCCATGGGGTCACAAAGAGTTGGACAGGACTGAGCCACTGAGCATGCACACGTGTACAAAATATAAGGGAACTTCCTCCAAATTATGTATACCCAACCAGAAGTGAGAAAAGTGCTGCCAACTTGATTTATTCCTTAATGCAAAACCAAAGTGACTTGTTTCTTAACCATATGACCATGTCAGGCATCGTGTTTTATTTTTTTCTTGTGATAATTTGACCACATGGGACCACGTACAACAGTACGTCCTGTTGAGAAAGTTTCATGTTTGCTTTGCCAATAATTCTCTTTGAGTTTAAATGTTATAATTAAAGTTGGGGAGAAAAGGAAAAAAGGTTAAACCAGCCTGCAAACTCTTTGCTACTTTGACAGCTAACTCTTAAGAAAGGTTTCACTCACATGATGGCTAAGATATGGTGCCCCTGGTAACATATATACTGTTGATTCTGTTTGATCAGACAGTAGCATTTGTCTCTCTCTTCAACTTACATTTGTAGCTGTTTGACATTCATAAAATCACTGTAACTAAGCTTGGAACTGAGGCTTGTAATATGCCTGCCTCTCACTGTACCTGCTTCGCCAACAAGAACATTTCTCCTATATTGATTTATTATAAAGTTATAATACATGTACAGAATGAAAATTAAATAGTTCAAAAATATTAAAATGAAGACATAAAAAACATCTCTTCCTTCCACTAACCATAGCCTTACTCATAATAAGCAACAATTTTTTATTTTCTTATCTAGTTTTTATGGTTATAGTCACAACACTAAATTACATATTTGAAACTTGATTTGTTAATTTGTCAATTTTAGATAATTATCTATGTACTCCCAAATATGAAATATGAAGAATCAAGTCCTTTTTCTATCTCTTTTGTTCTTGATCTGTTGCTAATTTTTTTCCCTTTCTTCTAGGGGTTGACTACAACTTTTAAATAATACATGTAAATGTTTCTTGATCCATCCCCTTAGACAGAATCCATTGACTTCACACTGTCTTAGATGAGGAATAAATGCATGAGTGTCTTCTACTTCTCCTCCTCCATTTCTCCCTCCCAACCGCGGATGGCTGTACCTTTGATTTCCCATTGCCAAAATTTATTTCTTGCATTCTTCTCTATAACTGTAATGATGTTTTCTACTTTAAATTGATTAAAAAGCAATAAGCAATATTTACAATATATTTGCATTGCCAGAACCAAGTAGTATGATTATGGTAACAGAGAAAGAAATATAATTCTATATCATTAAGTTCTTAGTGTTCACCATTTCAAAGTCAAATGCAGTTTCTTTCTCTGTGCTCTATAATTGGCACAAAAGTCATGTTAAGTTTTATCTAATTTCCTATGTGGGCCATGCTTTTCTTGCACACTTTTCTGGTTTTTTCATACAAGAGATGAGGAAGAACAGTTTACCTGACCTATTCCACAGATGCTCATTAGCAAGTGCCTTGATTACAGTCCTTCCTCCTTTCTGGCGTCAGCATCAGCTGGACCTACTGGGCGCCTGCCAGGAAGGTAGCTGTCCCTCCCAGGGCCACCAGCTCCTGTGCCGTTTCAGAAGACAGTATTCTCTGTTGGGGTCTATCCATCAGTATGATTCTATCTACTTTCTTCTAGAAGCTTATCAACATGTCTATTCTATTGGTGAGTCTTATATTAGTCCAGATTCTCCAGAGAAACAGAACCAGTAAGATATCACTATCTAATCCATAGCTCTCTGAAAGTGAGAAGTGAACGTGTCAGTCGCTCAGTCGTGTCTGACTCCCATGGACTGTAGCCAGGCTCCTCTGTCCATGAGATTCTCCAGTCAAGAATACTGGAGTGGGTTGCCTTGCCCTACTCCAGGGGGTCTTCCTGACCTAGGGATCGAACCTGGGTCTCCGACACTGCAGGCGGATTCTTTACCGTCTGAGCCACCGGGGAAGCCCTATACCCCTGTATTCATTTATTATGAGGAATTGGCTCCCAGGCTTTTGGAGGTTGAGAAACCCTAAGATCTATAGTCAGCAATCTGGAGACCCAGAAGAACCAATGATGTAAGCTCTGGCTTGGATCCAAAGGTCTGAAAACCAGAAGAACCAATGGTGTAAGTGCCAGTGCAAGTCCAAAGGCAAGAGAAGACCAGTGACTCAGCTTGGTAACAGGAAAAGAGAGAATTCTCTCTTAGACTTTTGTTCTGTTGATGCCTTCAGTGAATTGGAAGAGGGGCTATCTCTTATCAGGAAGGATAATCTTCTTTACCTGGTATACCAATTCACATGTTAATCTCACCCAAAACGTACTCACAGACACACCCAGAATAATGTTGAACTTAACATCTGGGCACCTTGTGGCCCAGTCAAGTTGACACATAGAGTTCACATTACAGATCCCTTTTTCATTTTCGGTTCCTTTATGTCTTTTATGATATTTTTTGAGATTTAGGGGGAGAGAGAAACACAGTTCATCCTTTTGAACCAGAATCACTGCTTGCTTCCTGGTGCTAGAATGGTAACTATCATGAATATTTATTCTTCTGGATATGGTCTGCTCATGTTTGGTCGGTTCCCCTTCCCTTTTGTGTTCTCCCCTGCATTTCAGGATCTGGATGCGTAGAAAATGTGTTTCCCAAACTCTTTTTCGGACAGGATTCTATTAAGTTTTGCCAGTAGAGAGCATTTCAGGGAGAGTACAAGGACAGCCAAGATGGTAGTCTTTCTGCTTCTGGTTCCAGGAGGAGCTGTGGTCAAAAAGTACAGGGGAAGTGTGGGTGACCATGACCTCCAGCAGGCTCAGTGGATCTGGGGCAGCAGGACACAGTAGTGGGGAGGACAGATGACCACAGGCTCCAGCGTGTTGGTGCAGCCTCAGCCGTAAATGCATTATTTCTAGACTCTGTAAAGTGTCCCCGTTCTCCCCTCCACTCTACAACTCAGCCAAAATTTTTGCAACCAATTTTTTTTGTATTTAATTCACCTCTGTTTGAAATTTTCAGAGCACTTATGTTTTCCTGACTGGACCGTGACTGATATCCTAACTAACATTACATTTCATCTTTGAGATGATGTGATACATCTTTAAGTGATAGCATCAGCTCAAAGGAATGATTTAGTGTAAGGGAAGTTCACTAACTTTTATTTAATGTGTATTGTTTTCTACTCACAATAACTTAAAAGTAAATATTATTATCCTTATCTTATAGATGATAACACAGGGTAAGGTATGTTTACTTGACCTAAATCGTGCAGTACAAGCTGATGTCCAAATTAGAGACCACTCTTTCACCTGAGAAAATCATACTGATGCTTGATAAAAATCCTAGCAAGTTGACTTGGCATATGAATAGCTAGCAGTCCCCTTAGTACTTAAATTTCCAAAATCAAATGAGAAGCAGGTCTAATCACTTTATATTCTTGGATTTTGAAAAAGGTGGTTGGGGGCTTCCCTGGTGGACCAGTGATTAAGACTCTGCACTTCCACTGCAGGGGGCAGGGTTTGATGCCTCATCAGGGAAGTTCCACACGTTGTGAGGTGTGGCCAAAGGGGGAAAAAAAAAAGAAAAGATAGTTGGACTTTGATTAAAACAGTCCGGAATTCAGCAGAGCTCTCCATTACTGACAATTCAGGCAGTGGAAGTGCTGGTTATTCTAACACTTTTTAGTCACTAATATTTTTAAATGGCATGGTTTATATTTTTATCCAATTTTTATGGATTCGTATAAAAAATTAAGGGAAAGGAGAAGAGGGAAACTCTTGCATATCATCACGTGATAGCACCACTGCGTGTGATGAAATTAACAAACAAGGTTTCACCTGCTTGTAGATTTCAGGTAAAGTCAGCCTGAGACTTTGTTCACATTGTGTTAGGATGACATTTCTTAATCAGCTATTCTCTCACTGACATGGGAGGAAGAGGATCAGCTTTGGGAAGCTTAATTTCTTGGGAAGGTTTTTGGAAAAGTCACTCCAGGAAATTAACCAGCATTATCTTCTAGTTCCCAGGATTTAATGTGACAGATTTTATACACAGCCACATTCCCTTTGGACTGTAATGTGCCAACAAAGTTGTTCTTAAGTAAAGAGCTCTTATAAATGTGTAAAAGAATAACACACTTGAGACATTTGTATACCTGTACCTGCATCTGTTTCCTTCTATACACAGCCACATCACTCAGACCTAAGAGAAACAGCTCAGCTCAAGGAAGTAATGATTTTTTAATGCATGCCTGGTTGCCTTTGCTGTTTCTCTGCTCCTTGACAATCTTACCCTCAGAGGACTCGGGGAGCCTGAGTTAAGTAATTAGAAATGTGGAGTGAACATCTACTGCTATACTCTGAAAAGAATGCTAAGCCCTAAGCATTGCTCTTGGGACTGACCTTGGAGCATCAAGACCTTTTACTTCCAAATACATAGTCTTAAAATAATATTCCACCAGCTACCACTCTTTTTAAATTTTAATATGGCACTGTATGTCTTATAGTTTGACTTAGAAAAAAAGGGAAAGTCCTTCTTCTGAGACCAGTAATAAAGCACTGATGATGTGTTTGCATTCTAGATATGCAAGCAACAGCCACTCACCAACAAGAGTTGTTTCCTATTGCCAACAGCATGAATTAATATAGTCCCAGGCATCAGTTGTGCCCCAGTGCATGTCCTGATGGTTTTTGACAAAATAATTTAGCAAGAGATTAAGTCTCAGTGTGACTTAATGTAGTTTTGAAGTTTCAATTACCCTTTGCAGAGCCATAGAATTATTGGTGTTAGAAAAGGGAAGAATTCTAAAAGCAAACTTTGTTACTATTAGTTTAAAAAAAAAATTAGAAAAAAGGACTCAGTGTAAGGACCATGTAAAGTAATGATGCATTTGCCAGATGTGTTTCTGCATCCTTTTAAATTGAAGCAGGGACACTGACATTCAATACATGTCTGGATCAATACAATGAGTGTATCTGGCCCTCACTGAGTTTTCTCTAAGATCAGTGTAATAGTTCTTGTAACTGGAAGTCTTAATCTGTTAGGCAAAACTCCTATTTGAAAAATAATGTGCTTAGTCTATAGCCATGTTTTTACAGAACTCTTTCCCAGTTATGATTAGTCAGGCCTATGTAAAATTTATTCCTTGCAAAGTATAAAATTCTTGCAAAAAGGTAATGGGAACAGACACTCATAGTAGCTGAAGCACCAAAATGACACACAGAATGGTAGAGCTTGGACATTTCCTGAAAAATTACACATTACAGCACCTTCATTTTGCAGATGTAATAACGGAGGACCAGCAAGGTTAAATGGTGATTCAGTATCACCCAACTTGTCATAGCAGAGCTACACCTTAAAGGCATATTTCAAAATTAGTGCCTTATTTGTTGTTAGTTCTTGAATTGGCTGGAGGAAAAGTGTTTGAAACTTGAGATGGAGACACATGTGGACTCTGAGTGGAGGACTGTCAAATGCAGAGTGAGTCCTGGATACTAGTCAGCATCCATCTTGTTCCTGACTGCTTCTGGTTGCCCATAAAAACACATGTTTAATTTATGAGAATTTAAGTTTGTAAACAATATGTCTTAATGTTCCTTGTATCAGTATATGAAATGGAAGCTCAGAGCATGGCAAACAATTTCCTAACCCCAAATCAAGACACATGCTATAAAGCATATGAGAATATTTAAGGGTATAATAAGATTAATACATCTGAAATCAGAACTTTAATTTTTCTATTGCTTACATTATCCTGTAATAATTAATTATACTCAAAATATTAAAAACGTGTAAGGGAATTTCCATACAAAACAGTGACACCTTAACATAGTTTTATCTTATTCTCATGACAATAGTCTCTTTAGCTACAGCATGTAGGAGCTGTCAGCTGAATGTTGTTAGAATGTCTAGCTCATCAAGCAAACTCAAATAAGAGTCTGTGAAAGTAATGCATGGTTAATAAGGAAAGCATGTAAGAAAGTTGGAAATTCAGAGGGGAATAAGGAAAAAGACTAGATGCTCCGCTTCATTAGGTGTGTGTGTGTGTTTGAAGGAAGAATCTCCTTCACTTTTGTTGTGTACTTACTTCAGTTACCATCCACTAAAGAGAAGTACAAAGCTTTAAACCTTAGTTTTAGAGCTGAAATATTTTCCCAGTCAAGTCTTTGGATTCCTCAGCCAAGATGCATGGTTCTCAGATATGTTTCCCTGTGGACTGCCAGACAGGGAGATAGAAATGGATAAACTGGAAATAACTCTGTGCTTCCCTGAAGGTCATGACGGGGGGAGGGTGGGTAGAGTTCACTGTGAATTAAGTACTCATAAGATATGGGGAACACAGGCACCAGAGTGTAAATTGAAGTCCAAAATGTCACCTTCTTCCTTTGTGCTGAGTTGAGCTCAAGAGGGTAGGAAGAGGAATGCTTTCTAACCTCAAAGGTATGTTCCTCCTCCACGTCACATTCCAAGCCACGCAAAATTATCCCGGGTATAATTTCCATAAACAAGGCCTCAGGTCTTTGACAGCCACAAGGAATGAAGAGGGTTCCCCTCTTCATTGAGGTCAGGAGGATCTTTTCTTGGTCTTGGACAACTTCTGTGAAAATGTGGCATTTGGAAGCTGTAGGACACAGCTTTTTTCTCTTTTCTGTCTCTAACCTCTTTCCTTTCCTTTGCAAATTAATTTCTCCCTTTAGATAAGCGACAGAGCAGTTTGAAGGATTTGGCTGGACACAAATTGAAGGAAACAGTGGGAAAGTTAGAAAATTGGGCAGAGAACATAAGAGCCTTTGGGGAACCGTCCCCCTGTCCCCTGATACACACACACACACACACACAAATATCTCTGCAGGAAATAGCACTTCAGCAAGCTCCACAATGAGTTTGTGTGTATCTTCCTCTGTCACTTCATCTTATTTGGATATTGGCAAGAGAGTGTATGTATAATGTCAATTCTGTTTCTTTCTGTCTGAGGTAGGTACAAGGAATGAGTTTCAACCTAAATTGGAAAGTGTTTAGGATAGGGAAAGGTAGGGAAAGTCAATCAGTCAATTTATTATGTAATCATCTCCAAATCAGAAATGAAAACCAGTGGATTTTCTGAGAACTCTAAAATGCAAGCTAATTTCTTAAAAATTATTTTTTGGACCATGTCAAACAAAGATTAATAGGATGAAATGTAATGTTCAGTTTTTCTCCCAAGATGGATCTGTTGTCATGGACTGGCGCAAAGGCAGTTCAAGTTGCCCCACACTAGCTGCTGTGGAGCCATTCTTCCTTCATCCTAGCAGGTCTGTCTAACGGTGCAAGGTTGCTTGTTAAACTCAGGAGCGTATCGAGGATCTAATGTAAGGCCATCAGCCTCCTAGCATTGTTGATTTGGAATTATACAGTGGTGTAACTGAAACCATGGGAACTTCACAAAATTGGGTCTAATTTTCACTTGCAGTTTGAAAGTGATCTCCTCTCTCTCCCCCTTATCAATAGACACCTACATTGGGTGCTTTTATTGTTTAACCCTTTGAATAAGTGGTTTTGGTTTTTGCCATAGTGTTCTTACTCTCCTGAAGCTCCTTTTAGGCCAGCAAGATATTAAGGCTGTTTGATGGACGACATGTCAGAGAAGAGGTACTTGGCTAACTCGTTCCTTATTACTGCTGGAATGTGACAAGCTTCAGTTTCATTCAACAGAGTTTACACAGCTGTGCATAAGACACTGTAAGAGGCCTCGGAGTTCAATCGCTCAGCAAAATCAATCAATCAACAAATACCTATTGGACATCAACTTTGTTGGTAGAACAAGGTGTCTAGAGTTGAGATTTAAATAGATTACTAATCCAGAGAGAAAGAATTTAAAGCCAAAATTTTTTAATATTTATAAAATATCGTATTTAACTATTTAGGAGATATTCAGAGAAGCAGACTGTGTTATGAAAAGATCTGTGTAAAATTAGGTTTGTTTTGGAGAGCAGTAGACAAAGTTTAAAGAAACTTGCAGTCAAGCATCAGGAGTCCCACTGCATCCCGCAAATAAAGCAAACCCAAGAAACAAATAAAAATATCAAAAGACTTTCTTTAGAAATACAGGGTGGATGACTTTGAACAAGTTCAGCTCTTGAGCACTGTACATACATTCTCTGACTAAAACATAAAACAGGTAGGGAAAAAGAAAAAGCAGCTGCCCTGTAGAAGGCTGATTCAGTGGGTGAATATTGGAGCATTCACCAAGCTACGCAACAAACACCATGAAAGCCTTTGTCAGGGGTTTTCAAGAAGCATGTGTCCTGCATGTGGTCTAGGGGACCCTTTGGGGCAGTCTGCCATGCAGCCTGAGAAGAGTGTTGATTCCTGCAAGTCATAATAACAGCTGCCTTCTGAAGTGATCCTGTGCAAGTCACTCTAGACAACTTACACATATTTTCTCTTGGAATCTTCTCAACAACCGACATAGGTAGTTAGTCTTAACTCTATCTTACAGATGAGAAAATTGACACTTAAATAGGTTTAGTAAATAGGTTTAGTTCCCAGTGTCCAACAGCTAATAAGTGGCAGAGTTAAGATTCCAATTTGGTCTTACTGGAAATCCATGCTCACACCCACAACACATACCTTCATCAATCTTAGGAGCTTATCCTACTTGACATGTCTGATTTTTTATGGGCAGGCTCTCTAGATTTATATATGGGCAAAATAGCTAGAAGCATTTAGAAGCATGACACATCTTTACATGGATTTGCTCTCATTTCTGTTCCTTCTCTGTGCTCTCCTAAAAGTGTATTTCATTTTTATATTGCATTTTATGCTTTTATCACCCAACATGACTTGTTTTCCTCCTCTCAGATATGCCCTGATAAATAAACGAATATCTCCCAAAACACTAATAGCTAGATCCTTACCCATCATCATCAGTATCAAAGTTTTCTTTTTCTATTTAGTGTTTGGCCACAAGACAAAATCAATAATGGTTAGGTTCATTGCAATTTCTAAGGCAACTTCTGGCTAATGAAACATCTTCTCAGATGGGGCAGAGAGCTAAATCTTAATTCAGACCTGTGTTCTCAGCACCTTATTTTAGTGTCTCATAAATAGTATGCTCAATAATTATTTGTTGAATTGTTTAATCATCATCATGACTTAAAGAGATAATAAACTTTTACCCTGTGAAAACTGTGTGTAGGAACTAAGTTAGGTGATGAATAGAGTGCAGGAAAGCATGATATCAGTAGTGCACATAATTTAACCACAGGTTGGGTACTGTGCTGAGTACTTCCTTTCCATATAGCAATGCTGAGTACTTCCTTTCCATGTAGCAATGCACTGGGTCCGCCTTCAAACCTCATGTTGTTGCTGTTCGGTTGCTCAGTTGTGTCCAACTCTTTGTGACCTCAGGGACTGCAGCATGCCGGGCTTCTCTTTCCTTCACCATCTCCTGGGGTTTGCTCAAATTCATGTCCATTGACTCAGCGATGCTATCTAACCATCTCATCCTTCACTACCACCTTATCTTTTTTTCTTCAATCTTTCCCAGCATCAGGGGCTTCTCCAAAGAGTTGGCTCTTCCTATCAAGTGGTCAGAGTATTGGCACTTCAGCACCAGTTCTTCCAATGAATATTCAGGGTTGATTTCCTTTAGGACTGACTGTTTTGCTCTCCTTGCTTCCAAAGGGCTCTCGAGAGTCTTCTCCAGCACCACAATTCAAAGCATCAGTTCTTTGGCATCCTGCTTTCTTTACGGTCCAACTCTCACATCCGTACATGACTACTAGAAAAACCATAGCTTTGACAACATAGACCTTTGTCATCAAATGATATCTCTGCTTTTTAATATGTGGTCTAGGTTTGTCATAGCTTTTCTTCAAAGGAGAAAGCATCTTTTAATTTTATGTGCCAAACCTCACAGACACTATTGATCCTTCAATGTTAAGAGATGGGGAAACTGGCTTCTAAAGAAGTTAAGCAAAATATTTCCCCAAGTTCCCAAAGCTAGCAAGGGGCAGAAACTAGATTCAAACCCAGGCCAATAGTCTTAATTGTGGTAGAAATTCTCACCTGGCACTGAAAATTTGATTTATTCAGAGAACTGTTAAACGATGATCCATAATAACTAAATAAGTTTTCTCCTAGCTTAAAATATATAAATTCACATGAACTCATTTTTTCTTTTTTCTTTTTGGCTGGAATCAAGCTTTGCTCGTGCATCTGGACCCTCCCCTTGGGAATCCTATGTTGTCTTTCTTGTACAAAACACACTAACAGTACATTGTCTACAGTTTCCACTTTCAGTTTTTATTAAATGGACTCAGAATTTAAGGACATTTGAAAAATAATTTTCAATATAAACTCATTCCAGATTTCCATGATTTTTTTCTGTCTGTTCAGTTGCTTCAAAAACCCCCAAGTCCAAGAGCATTTTTTAAACAACATCTCCTTATTAAATTTCTCCAAAACCTTCAACCCAATTTTCACACAACACTCTTTTTTGTATATTAGTATGTTTACTCAAAAATTCAATTGTTTAATTAAAAAAGTAAAAATTACTGTCATAAATTGCTCTGGGAATCAGTATCAGTTCAGTCACTCAGTCATGCCCGACTCTTTGTGACGCCATAAACTGCAGCACACCAGGCCTGCCTGTCCATCACAAACTCTCGGGGTTTACTCAAACTCATGTCTATTGGGTCAGTGATGGCATCCACCCATCTCATCCCCTGTCGTCCCCTTCTCCTCCCACCTTTAATCTTTCCCAGCATCAGGGTCTTTTCAAATGAGTCAGCTCTTTGCATCAGGTGGCCAAAGTATTGGAGTTTCAGCTTCAGCATCAGTCCTTCCAATGAATACCCAGGACTGATCTCCTTTAGGATGGACTGGTTGGATCTCCTTGCAGTCCAAGGGACTTTCAAGACTCTTCTCCAACACCACAGTTCAAAGGCATCAATTCTTCAGCACTCAGCTTTCTTTATAGTCCAACTCTCACATCCATACATGACTACTAGAAAAACCATAGCTTCGACTAGATGGACGGTTTTGTCTATGCTTTTTAATATGCTATCTAGGTTGGTCATAACTTTTCTTCCAAGGAGTAAGTATCTTTTAATTTCATGACTGCAATCACCATCTGCAGTGATTTTGGAGCACCCCCAAATAAAGTCTCTCACTGTTTCCACTGTTTCCCCATCTATTTGCTATGAAGTGATGGGACTGGATGCCATGATCTTAGTTTTCTCCCATCCAAGTACTAACCAGGCCCGACCCTGCTTAGCTTCTGAGATCAGACGAGATCGGGCTCGTTCAGGGTGGTATGGCCGTAGACTTAGTTTTCTGAATGTTGAGCTTTAAGCCAGCTTTTTCACTCTCCTCTTTCACTTTCATCAAGAGGCTCTTTAGTTCTTCTTCACTTTCTGCCATAAGGGTGGTGTCATCTACATATCTGAGGTTTTTGATATTTCTCCTGGCAATCTGCATTCCAGCTTGTGCTTCATCCAACCCAGTGTTTCTCATGATGTACTCTGCATATAAGTTAAATAAGCAAGGTGACAGTATACAGCCTTGACATACTCCTTTTCCTATTTAGAACCAATCTGTTGTTCCATGTCCAGTTCTAACTATTGCTTCCTGACCTGCATACAGATTTCTCAAGAGGAAAGTCAGGTGGTCTAGTATTCCCATCTCATTAAGGATTTTGCACAGTTTGTTGTGATCCACACAGTCAAAGGTTTTGGCATAGTAAAGCAAATAGATGTCTTTCTGGAACTCTCTTCCTTTTTCAATGATCCAGTGGATGTTAGCAATTCGATTTGGTTCCTCTGCCTTTTCTAAAACCAGCTTGAACAACTGGAATTTCACCACTCATATATTGTTGAAGCCTGGTTGGAGAATTTTGAGCATTACTTTACTAGTGTGTGAGATGAGTGCAATTGTGCAGTAGTTTGGGCATTCTTTGGTATTACCTTTCTTTGGGAGTGGAATGAAAAATGACCTTTTCCAGTCCTGTGGCCACTGCTTAGTTTTCCAAATTTGCTGGCATATTGAGGGCAGCACTTTCACAGCATCATCTTTTAGGATTTGAAATAGCTCAACTGGAATTCCATCACCTCTACTAGCTTTGTTTGTAGTGATGCTTCCTAAGGCCCACTTGACTTCACATTCCAGGATGTCTGGCTCTAGGTGAGTGATCACACCATCGTGATTATCTGGATCATGAAGATCTTTTTTGCATAGTTCTTCTGTGTATTGTTGCCACCTCTTCTTAATATCTCCTGCTTCTGTTAGGTTCATACCATTTCTGTCCTTTATTGAGCTCATCTTTGCTTGAAATGTTCCCTTGGTATCTCTAATTTACTTGAAGAGATTTCTAGTCTTTCCCATTCTATTGTTTTCCTCTGTTTCTTTGCACTGATCACTGAGGAAGACTTTCTTTTCTCTCCTTGCTATTCTTTGGAACTTTGCACTCAAATGGGTATGTCCTTCCTTTTCTTCTTTGGTCTGGGAATAAGCCCAACCAAGTCTTTATCAGCAAAGATTTCAACTGGTAGAAGCAGGGTTAGACAACAGAGTAAATATTAATCATGAACATTTCTGAGTCCTCAGGCTTAAACTAATGCTTTCAGATGCAACTGGACATTAATAAACTGAGTCAAATTTACTTAAGCAAACTTCTACTGTTTAGCTCACATGAGTTTTTCTTTAACCAACACTGATATAACACTTACTATGTGCCAGTCACTGTTCCTAAAGTACTTTACAAATATTATTTTATTTAATAGGCTTCCCTGATAGCTCAGTTGGTAAAGAATCCACCTAGAATGCAGGAGAGCCTGATTCAATTCCTGGGTCAGGAAAATCTGCTAAGGAAGGGATAAGCTACCCACTCCAGTATTCTTGGGCTACCCTTGTGGCTTAGCTGGTAAAGAATCTGCCTGTAATGTGGGAGACCTGGCTTCAATCCATGGGTTGGGAAGATCCCCTGGAGAAGAAAATGCTACTCACTCCAGTATTCTGGCCATGGACTGTATTGTCTGTGAGATCACAAAGAGTCAGTTTAATATTCAAAATCCAGCAAAGAAAACAATTTAATTTCCAAGATATTTATTTTTTAAGTCAAAATAAAAATCGACTTTAATTAGTGCCCTTTTCTCATGGCTTGTGTGATCATCTATAATCTGAAATTTATATAAATATACCACAGTGATATAAATATACCACATTCTCCACCTGGGAGCACTCAGTGAGAGAATTTTCAGCTGAGTCAAGGGATTACAGGCACCAGGTTCACACTACTCTCTGGGTACATACTATTCTTATCCCATTTTACAGAAGAGAAAGCTGAGGCTCCAGGAGGTTATCTACTGTGTCCAAGGTCATACACCTGATAATGGTAGAACTGAATTTGGTCCCCGTACCTTGCTCTTAAATCCTTAATCCAGGCTTGTCAGACAAAAGTCATTGTATCTCTTCTCCAAAAGCCCAATCCACATGGGAAGGTCATGTATATTTGGTTTGGTTATCCAAACTTGCATATGGGCTTCCCAGGCAGCACTAGTGATAAAGAACTCTCCTGCCAATGCAGAAGACATGAGACACGCAGGTTCGATCCCTTTGTGGGGAAGATCCCCTAGAGAAGTGCATGGATACCCACTCCAGTATTCTTGCCTGGAGATTCCCCGTGGACAGAGCAACCTGGTGGGCTACTGTCCATTGTGTCACACAGAGTCGGATACGACTGAAGCAACTTAGCACAAACTTGCATAGGTTAATTACCTAATGAGAAGTCCAGGAATTCTCAAACATCCTCTCTAGTCGTGTTCACTAAAGACACAAAAGAATTTTCAATCATGAGTTGGTAAGCCTCTCTTGTAGACTCTATTAATATTTTCCACGTTTCTCTTCTCTTTCTTTCCCTAAATGATAATGATGAACAGGGGCCTCAATTTTCCTTTGTTAAGCCACTTTTTTCTTATCTCTTTACAACCATTTCCTGTATATATTACTCTTCTCTATGGCTTCCAGGCCCTGGAGTGATAATGCAGGTCACGTGTGAAAGGCCAGCGGGTTGGGCAAGCACACTGGAATGTGTCCTGGAGGAGGACCGCAATCCTTTTATCTCTCTCATGGATTATGCACAGTAATCCTCACCACTTCCTGGGATTCTAGGTTCAAGGTCAGAGAGTAATTTTCATGTCCCAGTCAAACTACAAATTTTAATCTGAAGCGAACATCTTTAATTTTGATGCCACATGAACCACTTTTATGGTCTTTATTTATAGGCCCTTATAGGAGAGGGGAAATAGATCTGAATTCCTAACAACTTTTGGCTGGCAATGACTTTCTCCCTCAGAAAGTGGTTTTGAGCCATAAGAACCCATGTGTAACTTGTATCAAAGAAATTGTGTTGCACTTTTAAAAACTATTTAATATTTCTTTTAGTTGATAATATGCACATTATTCAAATACCAGACATACAAAAGTTCTCTAGAAAGTCTTCCTTCCTAACTGTCCTGAGGTACTTACCCCGTCTGTGACAAACACACACCATTCTCTATTACAAGGAACATTTTAAAAATACGTATATAAATGACCTGAAATGTCTTAGTAAGATAAATGGTTCTGAACAGCCAAGAAGATGAATATTAATGCCACATTTTCACTTAAATGTTGCGTCAAAATATCAGATTTCCTGGAATCTTCTTAGTATTCTAGTAAATCTGAGAGTTGTTGACAGAACAAGAATTCTAACATAAAAATACAAAGGCATGGTCTTGCATTTAGACAGTGACAGATGACTTTTCTACCCAGAACACATATGATGTACTTTTTTGTTATTATAATGAAGTTAATAATGGTAGTACTATAGGGGAGGAGAATTAAACTGCAGTCTCTAAGAAATCTTATTTAATGTTATCTCTCAGAAATCAATTTTCAGTCTTGTATATTAACTCAATTATGAATGTAATCAGAAGTCTTTTGAAAGTTGTATATATAAGAATGTGTTGTTGTTCAGTCAATAAATCTGGTGCTTTAAAATAACAAGTAATTATCATTCTCTTATGGTAGTTCATAACCCAAAGACTTAGCCATACTCAGTTCCAAGTTGCAGAAATGAGGAAACGAGAGCCAAGTTCTAAAGCATTTCTTAGCACTGCATTTATTTTTAGCTTTTAGCTCATGTTGTTCTAGAGTAAAGATAAGGATGCTATGAAGGAAGGAGGTGTATACATCAAGTGGCTTCTCTAAGAGATTGTATATGAGTATCTTAATACTAGTTTCCCAGGAAAAAATATTCAGCTCATATTGCAATGGCTTGCTTCTTCCATGAGTTTTGTTGAAGCATCTGTGTACTATTACATAATTTAGGCAAAAAATTTAAGCAAGGACTTGATCCTGATTTCAAGCTGATATGACTCAGATAAATTTCATCAAGATTTTGATGCATATAGTAAATCAAAAGAGCTTTCTTTGTAATGTGCTAATATGCTAATATTGTATAATATTTGGATCACTCCCTGTACAGGCATACTTAAGGAACCAGATTATGCTTTTCTGGGATGGATATGCCTTTTTTAAAAATACCGAGAACTTGCCTATATATTTTCCTTCACATAGCAAGACAGTATTCTATTTGGTGTTCATAATGGCAAAATCTTCATGTAAAATGCTTAAAAGTGAAAGTGTTAGTCACTTAGTTGTGTCCCACTCTTTGCGACCCATGGACTATTAGCCTGCCAGGCTCCTCTGTCCATGGAGTTCTCCAAGCAACACTATTGGAGTGGGTTGTCATGCCCTCCTCCCAGGAATCTTCTTGACCCAGGGATTAAACCCAGGTCTCCTGCATTGCAGGCAGATTCTTTCCTGTCTGAGCCAGCAGGGAAGTCCTGCAAGTTTACAAATCTTCATTGTAAATAAGAATGTGAAAGATAGCAAAAATTTATGTTTTATTTTTCAGAGAGGATGCTAGATTTCATAGGAAAAACACTCATATTGTGTATTTATATTTGGTTTTGTGAGTCAGGGCTCCCTGTACACAAAGGCAAATTTAACTTATAGCTTAATTATGATTAGTCAGCCTTATAGGGGCCAAGAAGAACATAATTGAATTTTACAGAATGTCACCAAAACTCATTTATTGATTATGTTATCCTTGCCCACCCCCAACTTAATCATTTTAAAAATAGTTGAACTGCCTTAAGCAATGTTAGAAGTTATGAATTTCATCTCCTTTAATTTCTGTTCATAGCTGCTGGCCATTGAAATAAGTAGCACAGAGGGGAATCAGCAGCTGAATGTGCTGAAAGGAATCCACAAACTTGATTTTTTAAATGCTTCTGAATATTTGTTATTTGATTAGGATAATGAGTCTCATGGTATGAGTATTAAATTCTGAAAATCATGTATTCTGAGTGTTGCTGATTGCTAGGTTTGAAATAATAACCCTGTGTCCAGGGTTTGGTGCTGTGATGACATTTATTTTACTATGGCCATCATTATTATCATCAACAACATCATTATATAAAAGCCCAGCTTGCCATGTTCTATATGACTCCAGTTTAGGACTTGCTTGGGCTTAATGGCCCTTCTCTCTTAGCAGTTAAGTCTATATGTGCCAAGGTATAGTTGATAAGAGACATAAAGATTAGAGATGTAAAGAGTCTGTAATAGCCAAACATGAGAGGCTGGGGGATGAAATGGCAGTCCTAGGAAGAGAAACCATTCTTTGAAAGGTGCTGAGCCTACAGTGAGCAGGAAAGTCCAGGAAATGAGAGTCATTCAGTGTGGTGAACCTAAGCACGAGGGAGGGAAACACGGTGAGTGATGAGGCTAGAGAGGAAGACAGGGTCCAAAGCAGATCATTCGGGAAATTACTCAGTGAATTCAGACATTATTCTAAGAGTAATGGGAAGGTACTGAAGAGTTTTAGGAAAGAAGACAATATTAGTTTTGTGTTTTAAGCATTTTTCAGTGCCTCGGATAGAGAGAGCAGAACAGTGGTAGGTGAGTTAGTTAGGAGACAGTTAACAGCAGTCAAAGTGAGAGCTGATGGAGGAAATGATGGAAGTGATAACAGAAAGGAGTAAAAGATTTTTAGAAATGTGTAGGACAGAATTATCTATTCCTTAGATGAAGAGTGACTGTGGTGGGTCTGAAACCTGAGTTCCTGGTTGGCTTGTGAGAAGATGACTCCGATCAGGGAGAAAGTTGATGAATTCCATGGTGGGAATGTTGTGTTTCAAGTACTAGTTGGAAATCCAAATGGAAATATCCAGAGGACTATTGGATAAAAGGATCTCAAATGCAGGAGGCAAATCTGTGAAAAGGTGTAGAACTGGCAATCCTCAGCACAGACCCTTGGAAATAAATGGAGTTCATCCTAACAGTGTGATTCAGAGAACAGACTTTTACAGGGTGGACAGAGAAAGTGTTCAGACTGGGAAGCCAAACTGTATGTCTGCAGCAATAGGTTGACCCCAGTGAAGATAAACTCCCATGTGAAAAGTACCCTCACTGTTCAGGAGGGAAGAAGACATTCTTATTAGTCCAGAGGTAACAAGAGGAATCTGCAGACAAACCTTATTCTATTAATTTCCTCCCATATATTTACTGTCTCATCACTTGCCCACCTTGGAAGCCTAGAACCAATCTTCTTTGTCCTTTCATTTCTCTACAACTTCATTGTCCTCTGTTGAACAGGCTATAAAAGCTGGAATTTTGAGTACCATTTTGAGTTATTTCTTACTCAGTTTTCTTCAGGGTGATGTGCACTACAAACATTAATAAACTATTTTACTTAAAAAAACAAAGAGGCTGAAAAGGATGGATCAGAAAAGTGAAAGAAAACTCTGAGGTGATAAAGAAGACAGGAAGTAAGATGTGGGAGCATTTCAAGAAGAGAGCATTCAGTAATGCAGAGAAATCAGATCATACTGTGACTGCAGGCTCAGTGAAGTAGTGGTAATAAAATCCACCGGCAAGGGACAAAGTGTAGATGAGGAAATGGTAACAATACTATAAGCAGCATTTAAAAGAAGTGTGGCTGGTTAAAGGAAGGAAAGAAGTAAAACAAGATCCTTTACAAAAATGAATTTCCTTATGCTATCAGTTAAGCTTAAATATTACTCAATATTGCACAACAGTGTGTTTAAAACATAAGCGGCTCTAGAGAATATTTCAAAGGAAATGCCTTTCTCTCTAATTCTTAAATATTTTGAACTTGTGCCAATGCTTAATATTTAAAATTCTTGTTTAGCATATTCCTTTTCAACTTAACCATTTCTCTTAAATAAAAAAGTCAAGTGTTTCTTCTAAGGGCACATCTGGCTCCACAAGCACGTGGCTTTCGGCCATTTTTGTCATTAAAAGCCTTTTAGACTGCTGGTTTACACAGCCACCAAAGAGTGGGTACTTCAATGGCTTAACGCTAATGAGGGGAAAGGCTTTGATATGCCTTTATACCTTTCCTGGGCTTCTCTGGTGACTCAGATGGTAAAGAATCTGCTTGTAATGCAGAAGCCTTGGGTTCTAGCCCTGGGTTGAGAATATCCCCTGGAGAAGGGAATGCCTACCCACTCCAGTGTTCTTGCCTGGAGAATTCCATGGACAGAGGAGCCTGGCAGATTACAGTCCACGGGGTCGCAAAGAGTCAGACACTGAGCGACCAGTACTCACTAGTAACACTATGCCTTTCCTAATAGCTTGTCCCTTTTTCCACTGAGAAATAACTAAGCTACCCTAAAATCTAACTAGTTTTAACCTTCTTGGTTTGTAGATGAGGAAATGTTTGAAGAGTTATTGTATGTCCCAAAATACGGAATATGAACATGAAAGAATGGAAACCAGAATCTCCACTGGTTTTGCTGCATATCTCATCTTTTCCCAGTGCATATGTACCTCTTCATGTTGATGGAGCTCCTTTCCAATCAGAAAGGCAATGTTTTAAAAAGTAAGATAGATTGGGACTTCCCAAGTGGTTCAGTGGTGAAGATTCCAAGCTGCCAATGCAGGGGGCCCCAGTTCAATCCTGGATCAGGGAACTAGATCTCACATGCATCAACTAAAAGAAAAAAAAAAAAAAAAAAATTCCATGTGCCACACTAAAGATCCTGCATGCCACAGTGAAGAAACAGCACAACCAAATAAATAATAAATTTAAAAATGTAATGCAATTTCTGACTATTAAAAATAAATAGTAAAATAGATTCCCTCTCCTTTGTAGAATCAACAATTATTAATGATCACTTGAAAGTGAAAGTTGCTCAGTCATGTCCTACTCTTTGCAACCCCATGGACTATACAGTCCATGGAATTCTCCAGGCCAGAATACTGTAGTGGGTAGCCTTTCCCTTTTCCAAGGGATCTTCCCAACCCAGGGATCAATCCCAGGTCTCCCACATTGCAGGCGGATTCTTTACCAGCTTAGCCATAAGGGAAGCCCTTGAATTTTACATTAAATGCCAGACCCTTTTGTAATGATTGCTCATGTTAAGGACTTCTATATGGAATCAAATACAAACTACTTCAGCAGGAGTGCTCTTTAGAATTGATTTTAACAAGAGTTTGTTTTTCTACTAAACCAAAGTCATATTCACACTTCTATTTGATAAGTTAACCAAGAATTTCAATAGAGATCTAAAAAAGTACTATAATTGCAAGTATTGGGCAAGTTCCCCTAAACATGTTGGACAAAACTTTGCCAAATACTGTAGATGTTGGAATAATTCTGTTCCATGATAAGAAGGTACTCTAGACATTGAGTAGTAAATTTGATTACTCAGAATACATCTGCTGTTGTGGGTTTTTTTTTTTTAAAGGGAATTTTTCAGGAGGAAAACTGGCAAAGAAATCATTGAAAAAAATAATACTTGAACCAAAATGACAGCCTTGGTTGTTGCAATGAGTAGATTTGGGAGAAATATATGAATGTAAATATAAATGCACACATAAAACTTTTATTTGCAAAAATGGTGATATTCCAGAACTACTATGATGATCCTTTTTAAACAAACTAAAAAAAAAAAAAAAAAAAAAAGACAGAGACTGTTTTCTGTACATCTCCTTCTAAAGAACTGGTTCCAAACTTCCCACACACCTTTGACTGACTCCACAAGTGGTATGGTCTATAAAATCAGTAGTGACTCTTTTGGATTTTAGTGGCAGCTTTATACCTATTTCAAAATTCAGAGAGTAACAAAACTTTGATGTGTTTTACTTGCTTTCTCTTCATTTTTACTTTGGTTATATAACTTCAATTGCATACACCTATTTTCCTGTCAAATCTTTCCATTAAATGTTATTTCCTTAGCAACAAAAAATGTACAGAGAAAATAATATTCACATGAATAGAATAACAAAAAAATAATGTTCATATGAATAAACTCACAAATACAGCTAATAAATAAACTCACAAATACTGTAGGGAAAATGAAATCATTTCCTAATCAACATATTAAATTAAAATGACAAAAGATTAAAATTCAATCACATAAAAATGCCAAAGACATATGTCTCATCTTGGATGGCTAATCATGATTGAATCGGTGTCATTTAACTTCAAGGTCTATTAAACAAAACTGAAAATAGAGTGGAACTGAGAGCATTCTTGTTTGTTTTGTATTGTTTTCTTTATTCAGTGTAAAATAAAATACTAAACAGATGATATGTAACCTTTGATGTATTTCCTAAAGAGATGAATGTGGATAACAAGAATTTCTGTGTTTTAAATTTTTTTGTTTTAAAATAAGAATGAAGTAGACTTAAAAAGAGATGTACACTGAGAATTGAAGAAATAATACTAAATCATTTCACAGGAGCTGCTGGTAACATTTAAATACTGGTAAAAATGTCCTATTAAAAGAGTTCTATTATATCTTTGTTCACTATTATAAAATATTGGCTTAGGTAGTACACAGGTTTGCAATGTTCAAAGTGCCTTCACTTGCTGTATCTCTTCTACTCTCATAAATTTCTTGTACAGTACTCAGTACCTATGCTCAGTATAAAATCTGAGCATATTCAGATTTTGGTATCTATGGGAAGTCCTGGAACCAGTCTCCAAGAATACCTATGGATGACTATAGTTATGGATAAGAAAAACCAAGTGAATTGGAAGGCTTCTACTTCTGGTACTAACAGAGTAGTTAATTCAACCAACACTCTTACTAAAGACTACTTGCAAAGCTGAATAAAGTATTTTTTAAATCTCTTTGATGACACTGGGCATTAACAAAATAGGAAAGCATTACTGGGATAAGATCTGGCAGGAAACTGATGCCCATGGAAGTGAAGCCAGAATTTTGGGGTTGTTTTTCCTCCTAGGCACACTTGGTGATTTCAGTGGGAGGAGCTGAAAATCTTTTGTGACAGTGTGGATGAACCTTAAGGGTGTGATGCTAAATGAAATAAATCAGACAGAGAATGACAAATACTGTATGATATCACTTACATTTGAATCTAAAAAAGAAAAAACAACAACAACAACAAATTCAGTACAATCAGAGACTAGAATGGTGGTTACCAGGGACTGGAAGACGGGGAAATAGAGGAGACATTGCCCGGGGGAATAAACAGCCAGTTTTAAGATGAATAAATTCTAAGAATCTAATGTACAGCATGGTGATTATAGTCAATAAATACTGTATTATATACTTGAAAGTTGCTGAGAATGTAGATCTAGAATGTTCTTACCACAAAAAACGAAATGGTAACTATGTGACCGGATGGAGGTGGTAACTAATGCTATGATGGTAATCACTGTATGTCTTAAACATGCACAATATGTCAACTATATGTCAAAGTTGGGGGAAAAAAGACTTAATGGTGCTTTTGAATGTCTCACTGAGCTAGTGAGATAGGAATTAGAATTCTCACATTTGGGAGCCTTGATGAAAACCTTTTGCATATAGTTAGAATCATGAATGGTGAGACTCTAGGAATAAAGATAAATTGCAATTAAACAGATTACATTGAAGACCATAGTACAATTTTGAATCAACTTCACAGCCTGAAATTTGATTCCTAGCAAGATGGAATATATCATTCTAGCCTCAAATTATTTCTGCAAACAATATTTACTAGTAAAATTAAAGGCAACATGTCAAAGTAACCAGGCATAAAAGGAGACAAGTCAACATGAGTAGACAGCAATGGAAACAACAAACAGAAGCAGAACCACAGAAGCTTCAGATAATAAAGCCATCAGATACAGACTCTGAAACAATTATTCTTACCATATTAAGAGATATAAAAGACAAATTAAAACTTCAACAGAGATTGGAAACTATAAAAGAACACCTGATTATAATTGTAACACTGAAAACTATAATAATGAGAAAAGTTTAAATAAATGGGGTTAATAATAGATTAGACTCGGCTGTAGAATTAGTGAAGCAGAAATTAGAGAGAGAAAAAAATACTAGACTGAAGCACATAGTGGTAAAAGGATGGAAAATAGAATATAATGTCCACTGGTATCTGAAAGTAGAGTGTTCCTACTAAAACTTTCATATACCAGAATGGTATAAAATGAAGAAGCAATTAACTTTTTTGGTAAAAGCTGAAAACCATCTTCAGAGTTCTTTTGGTTAATGAAAACAGGTGCTAATACAGGACTTTCCCAAAAGCAAAGGGGTATAAAGCAAACTTTTGCAAAGCAGGGATACCTGTAGTGAGTATGAGACATAGAGGTATAGTGAGAAGATGTAATATATGTGTATTAAAGTCCCATAAGAGAGAAGAGAGAAAATAGGATAGAAGTAGCAATTGAAGAAATAATGAATAATAACTTCCTCAAACTGATGGAATACATTAAGAAGTCTGTTAAACTTCAAAGTGAGATAAACTATTTTAAAAAAATCTACATGTCTGGATCAAAACAAGTCTGCTAAAAATCAAAAGCAGTGAAAAATCATAAGAGTTGTAAAACCAAAGCAAAACATTTAAAGAGAGAAAATTTGATTGACAGTTGACCACTCAATAGAAATGCTATATACATGAAGGACATGGAATAAAATCTTTTTTAAAACCATTTAAAAACTTATTTACTTCCTTGTTTATTTTTTGTTAGTTTTTAATTGAGGTATAATTAGTATATGGCCTTATATAAATTATAGTTGTCCAACATAATGATTTGATATGTATATACACTGGAAAATGATCCCCACAAAATAAAAAGAATTGATGCTTTTGAACTGTGGTGTTGGAGAAGACTCTTGAGAGTCTTTTGGACTGAAAGGAGATCCAACCAGTCCATCCTAAAGGAAATCAGTCCTGGCTGTTCGTTGGAAGGACTGATGCTGAAGCTGAAATTCCAATACTTTGGCCACCTCATGCAAAGAGTTGACTCATTGGAAAAGACCCTGATGCTGGGAGGGATTGGGGGCAGGAGGAGAAGGGGACGACAGAGGATGAGATGGCTGGATGGCATCACCCACTTGATGGACATGAGTTTGAGTAAACTCTAGGAGTTTGTGATGGACAGGGAGGCCTGGCGTGCTGCGATTCATGGGGTCACAAAGAGTCGGACACGACTGAGCGACTGAACTGAACTGAACTGAAGTCTAGTTTACTGTCAGTCTTTTCCAAGGGGCTTCCCTGGTGGCTCAGATGGTAAAGAATCTGCCTGCAATGCGGGAGACTCAGGTTGGAAAAGACCCTGATGCTGGGAAAGATTGAAGGCAGAAGGAGAAGGGGACACCAGAGAATGAGATGGTTGGATGACATCACCGATTCAGTGGACATGAGTTGGAGCAAACTCTGGGAGACGGCAAAGGACAGGGAAGTCTGGCATGCTGCAGTCCATGGGGTCACAAAGAGTTGGACATGACTGAGTGACTGAACAAAAACAACAGTGTCAGTCACCATAGAAAACTACAATTTTTTTCTTTTGACAAGAATTTTTAAGATGTACTCTCTTGTTTTCTCTCAAATATACACTACAATATTATAAAATATAGTCGCATGCTGTATATACCATTCCCCAAGCTGCATGAAGGTCTGTGTTCTATACATGAGTGGGAGAGGCTGCCATTCTACTATGGGTTGAAACTTGTTTGCCATACAAAAAATGTTAGCGTGTCTTACAAGATACATGAACGAACTTTTATAGAGACTGTAAAGATATAAAAGTTCACTTCATAATGAAAGTTTGTACCACATAACCACTTTCACCAATGTGGAACACCGTTTAACTCCCCTCACCTCTGTCAAACCCCATTCTCTTCTCTGTGTGTGTGTGTGCAAGCTAAGTTGCTTCCATCGTTTCCCACTCTTTGTGACCCTGTGGACTGTAGCCTGCCAGGCTCCTCTGTCCAAGGGATGCTCTAGGCAAGAACACTGGAGTGGGTTGCCATGCCCTCCTCCAGGGTATCTTCTTTACATAGGGAGTGAACCTGCATCTTTTAATGTCTCCTGCATTGGCAGGCGGGCTCTTTACCACTAGTGCCCCACCTGGAAATCCCATTCTTTTCTGTATAGGTTTTGTTTTGTTCGCTTCATCTGTTCTTTTGTTTTGCTTTATAGATTCCCCATATAAGTGAAATCCTACAATATTTGTCTTTCTGTGTCTGACTTATTTCACTTATATTTCATAATATGCCCAAGGTCCGTTCATGTCTCCAATGGCAAGATTTCACTCATTGTTATGGCTGCGTAGTATTTGATTATATATATATACTGCATCTTCTTTGTCCATTTATCCATAGTGGATGGTTAGGTTGTTTTCATATCTTGGCCACTGTAAATAATGCTTAATGATCAATGTACACCTGTGTTTTCATTTTCTTTGGTTAAATGCCCAGAAGTCAGGCTCCCCTGGTGCCTCAGTGGTAAAGAATCCGCCTACAGAGCCTGGGAGCTGGAACTAGTGAGCCCTCGTCCTGCAGCTCCTGAAGTCCACGCACCCTAGAACCTGCGTTCTGCAGCAAGGAAAGCTACCTCCATGAGAAGCCTGTGTAACTGGAGAGTAGCCTTATTGTCACAACTAGAGACAAGCCCACATGAGCAGTGAAGACCCAGCACAGCCAAAAGTAAATAAATAATTAAATTATGAATACCCAGAAGTCGAATTGCTGTATCATATGGTAATTCTGTTTTTAGTTTTCTGGAAAATCTCCATACTGTTTTCCATAGTAGCTGTACCAATGTACATTCCCCTCAACAGTGCCCAAGAGTAAACCTTTTTCCACACCCTCTCCAACATATGTTATTTGTAGACTTTTATAAATTTATTTATTTTTAATTGAAGGATAATTGCTATACAATATTGGTTTGATATCTGTCATAAATCAACATGAATTAGCCAAAGGTGTACATATGTCCCCTCCCTCTTGATCCTCGCTCCTATCTCCCACCCTTTCCCATCCCTCTAAGTTGTTATAGAGTCCCAGTTTGAGTTCCCTGAGGCATACAGCGAATTTCTATTGGCTATCTGTTTTACATGTGGTAGTGTATATGCTTCCATGCTATTCTCTCTGTTCACCTCCCCCTCTTCTTCCTTCCCCACCCCCTTGTCCATAAGTCTGTTTTTTATGTCTGTGTCTCATTACTGCCCTGCAAACAGGTTCACCAGTACCATCTTTCTAGATTCCATATATATGCATTAATATATGATATTTGTTTTTCTCTTTCTGACTTACTTTACTCTGTATAATAGATTCTAGGTTCATCCACCTCGTTAGAACTGATTGAAGTATGTTCCTTTTCCTGGCTGAGTAGTGTTCCATTGTGTATGTGTATCACAGCTTCTTCATGCATTCATCCGTCGATGGACATCCAGGTTGCTTCCATATCCTTTCTATTGTAAATTGTGCTGCAGTGAATATTGGGCTATATGTCTTTTTCAGTTTTGGTTTCCTCAGAGTATATACCTAGAAGTGGTATTGCTGGGTGCTATGGGGGCTTTATTCCTAGTTTTTTAAGGGATCTCCATACCGTCTTCCACAGTGGCTGTATCAGCTTACATTCTCACCAGCAGAACAAAGGTGTACCCCTTCTCCAACCCTCTCCAGCACTTGTTGTCTGTGGATTTTTTGATGATGATCTTTCTGACCAGTGTGAGATGATATCTCATTGTAGTTTTGATTTGCCTTTCTCTAATAATGAGTGATGTTGAGCATCTTTTCATGTGTTTATTAGCCATCTGTATGTCTTCTTTGGAGAAAGGTCTGTTTAGGTCTTTAGCCCACTTTTTGATTGAGTTGTTTGTTTTTCTGGTATTAATTTGTATGAGTTTCTTGCCTATTTTTTAAATTAACCCTTTGTCAGTTGTTTCATTTGCTATTATTTTCTCCCATTCTGAGAGTTGTCTTTTCACCTTGTTTATAGTTTCCTTTGCTGTGCAAAAGCTTTTTAAGTAGGTCCTACTTGTTTATTTTTATTTTTATTTCCATTATTCCACAAGGTGGGTCATTGAGCCTTAGGCAGCAGCTTTTAATGTATGCAAATATATACAGTCCTATAGGACCACAATCATAATACCTGCTGGCCTCTAGACCAGATGATCTTGAGGTATCCTCTGGGCAACTATTGTAAAAATCCGGTCTCCAAGTGAGTGTATAAGTTTCTTTCTGCAAAGTACCATAGAGCTGCTCTCTCGGTCCTCACTAGTGAGACTGAAGAAGAGCTCAAAGATGGTGATCCCCAGCCTACATCCCCTGAGAGCATTACTGCAGCTTCTGGATACATGACAGACCTGAAACCTGCCTCTCAGGCTGAAGCTCCAGGACCAGTACACAGGCTTTTCTCACAGAAAGACTGGAGGGTGTATCAATCTTCTGTCTATGCAGTGTCCTGGTGGTGATAGCCTGTCAGAAAATCAGGACAGCGGCAACCACTCTGAAGTAGGAGAAAAGGATAAGGATTGGGTAGTGTCTGGGAGAAAAGTTTCTATTCTTGATGTGAGAAGAAATTACACAGTTTACTTTGTGGTAGCTTATTAAACTGTATGTTTTTGTTTGTGGTAATTTTCAGCATGTATTTTGTATTTTATGACATATTATGTTCACAGCATAAAGTTCCAGCCAAAACCTGAGAACTGGCTGAATGGCCATAACAAAATAGAGCATGGATATCCACTTAGAGGTATCTGGTTGTGTTCTCAGTTCTCTATCCAAAACTGCCAGCGTTTTGGTTCCAAATTTATCTAACACTGAAGGAGCCATGGTTATGACATTTTCAGAAGCAGAAACCTGAGATAGATGATAGAATCAAGATTCAAAACAGTCTTGACAGACTTGTAATTATAGTCCCAACCTAGAAGAGGAAATGTTCCAGGGACAGTGTAGGCATCACATACCAAACATGGGTTGCCAAGAACAGGCAGAGAAGGTTTCAGGGCTACTGCTGCCAAGAAGTGCTTCAGGAGGTGCCCAAGAAGGCACTGTGAGTTGGTCTGGATTTGGGTCACTGATGAACAAGAGGCTCTTGCATTCAAAGGGAATTGAAAATGCTCCCTCAGTCGCAGGAACACATAAAACAGTTAACCCTCAGAGAGGGTCAGCAAAGGGAATACATGAAGCACAAAAAAAGAGACTTCAGGACTGAAAACCGAAGAGCAGCAGCGGCCCACAGCTCTCCGCATCACGGGGCTAAACAGGCACCTAGAGTTTGAGAGGAATACAAGGCTAGGTGCTGCAAAAACATACTGTAAGCAAAATAATGGCTCACTGAGAACGGTAATTTATCTTGAATCAATGATGGTCCAGACCCCTCATTATGGTCACTGGGGGACAAAGAAAAGGGGATTCAGAGGAACCAGAACTGAGATGGCTACCCCTACCAGCCTGGCAATCATGATTGGAGAATATAAGACTATGTGAGAAAATGTTTATAGTTCTTACTACACAATCCCAGTCCCATCATTCTTGTCAAATGTTCTGGCTGTGCCCATAAAGTTTTGACTTAAAAAGGCCTTCCAAGTATTGTTAAATACAGATGCCAGAACCTACCTGACTCACTCAGGAGAGACCTTGGCCCTCCATGTGAACAAGATGACAGACTCCCTCAAGAGTTCTGTCAACAGCCCTTTATCCTTTCTGGCTCAAGTTTGAGGTGCTCATAAATCAGTTTCACCAGCACAGCAGAGGTGAGAACTAGTCTGAGACATAATTGCCGCTTTGTTTGTCTGAATCCTGACTCTGGCAAGGCAGGAACTGTGTCTGTCTTGATTCTTTCTTAATCCTCAGGGCCAAACCCCAAGTAACACTCAAATGTTACTGATGAAAGAGAGAGGAAATGCTGGTAGGCAGAGAGGCAGAAAGGAATGAAGGAAAAATCAGGTAAAAAGTCCTATGTCTTACAACTGGCTATAATGTCAGTATCAGATGACATTATTATGTGACTCAAGCAAGCATATCATTAGACTGCAACAAGTGAAGCCCAGAATCTAAACAAAGGGAGAGAACAAGTCAATTCCACTCTAGTGGGACCGAATCTAAGCTTGGAGTTCAATGCTTGGTTGCCACATTTAAAAAGCATATTATGAAAGTTAAGTTCAGGGTGATGATCTAAGTGATGAGAAATGTACAAACCAAGGCCTACACAATGATGGCTGAAGAAACCAGAGCTGTGTGGCTTGGAAAGGACAGTGCACAGATGACCATGTCCCCATGTGTGGAAGGGAAGGGCTGTCAGGTAGAAGGTGTAGGCATATTTCTCAAACCTAACTGTACATCTACATCATCTGTTAAGAGTGCAAAAATACCATTGCCTCAGCCTGTTCAGGTTGACTGAATCAGATCCTCCCAAGAGGGTGCGTGAACATCTGTTTTGCACAAAGATCTTTAGATCACTCTGGTCTTCAGCACAAAGCTGAAGTTAAGAACCACCAGTATAGGGAATGTAAATTGATACAGTAACTTTGGAGAACAGTATGGAGGTTCCTTAACAAACTAGGAACAAAACTACCATATGACCCAGCAATTTCACTACTGGGCATATACTCTTAGAAAACCACAATTCAAAAAGACACATGTATGCAAATGTTGATTGCAGCACTAGTTGCAATAACCAGGATATAGAAGTAACCTAGATATCCATCAATAGATGAAAGGATAAAGAAAATGTGGTACATATATACAATGGAATATCACTCAGCCGTAAGAAGGAATGAATTTGAGTCATTTGAAGTGAGGTGGGTGGACCTAGATCCTGTTATACAAAATGAAGTATGAAAGAGAAAAACAAATATCATATATTAACACATATATATGGAATCTAGAAACATAGTACTGATGCACCTATTTACAGAGAAGAAATGGAGACAAAGATATAGAGAACAGACTTGTGGACACAGCAGGGGAAGGAGAGGGTAGGATGAACTGAGAGAGTATCACTGACATATATACACTACCATGTGTAAGATAGATAAGTATCGGGGAAGCTGCTATATAACACAGGGAACCCAGCCTCGCCCTCTGTGATGACCTCAAGGGGTTGGATGGGAGGAGGAGGGAGGTTCAAGAGGGAGGATATATATACACACACACACACACACACACACACACACACACATATATAAATATAATTATGACTGATTCCAGTTGATGTATGGCAGAGACTACTACAACATTGTAAAGCAATTATCCTCCAATTTAAAAAACAAAAAAGAATCACCAAAGTAGACATAACTGCTTGTCCATTTGAAAGTCTCAGGACTTCCATTTGTGTAGAAATTGCAGCGAGATATATATGAGCTTAAAAAAAAAGAATAGTCTTGTGACCAAATGTTCTGTAAGAGAATATCTGAGTTGGCAACAAAGTTGTTTTTGAAAACTCTTAGACATAAAGAGACTAAAAAACAGCAACAAAACTTCTGAGGATCCAACTAAAATAACACCTGTTCTTGTGTAAGGCTACTGTAAAAATTTGAAGTGATTCCTGAGGTTAAGGTTTTTTGAGATGAAGTATACAACTGCCTTATCTAAAGATTAGATTCCCAGCAGCCTTAAGCTTTCAGAATGCAGGTATTCAGATCTTTACTGAAAGCTTAACAGCTTGATTATCTGTTTCTTCCCCAGCCTACATGAGATTAGGAGTAAATAAGAAGGATGAGAAGGCTACTGGAAGTCACACTCAATGACAGTCACAAGAGTGAGCACAGAGGAGGAAGCAGAAAAATGTAAAAAACAATAGAAACCTGTTACTGCACATTCCTCAGTGCCCAAATGATGTCCCCGAGTCACCTAAAAATGCTTGATTTATGATGGGTATCCTATCATAAAAAGGCAGTTTTTACAGACTAGTAGAACTTTAGAGAAAAATAAAATTTCAACTCCCTTTATGTTTTTCCTTTTAAATGAAATATAATATTCATACAGAGAAGTGTCATATCAAAGGCATATTGGAATAAATTAGGAGATTTGGATTAATATACATGCACAACTATATATAAAATAGACAACCAACAAGGACCTACTGTACAGCACAGGGAAATATACTCAATATTTTGTAATAACATATGTGTGACTTTCTAATTGTGGCTCAGACAGTAAAGTGTCTGCCTACAATGTGGGAGACCTGGCTTCAATCCCTGGGTTGGGAAGATCTCCTGGAGAAGGAAATGGCAACCCACTCCAGTATTCTTGCCTGGAAAATCCCATGGACGGAGGAACCTGGTAATCTACAGTCCATGGGGTCGCAAACAGTTGGACACAACTGTATGTATCTGTATAAGGAAAAGGAATCTGAAAAAGAAAATAGATATATATGTATATATAACTGAATCACTTTGCTATATACCTGAAACTAATACAATTGTAAATCCAGTATAATTCAATAAAAAAAGAATGTTATTTTTTAAAAAAGCACCCATAGCTTGCTGCATTAACAAATACCTAAACACACCATGTAACCAGCATCCAGATTAAACAAACAAATGAAAGAAAGAAAACCCCAAACAAAATTTTAAAAATCACTTCTAGCAGCAAAACTCACCTATTCTACTCCCTTCCCAATCACTACACTCTCCCAAAGACAGCTGCTGTCCTTCTAAAGGCATTGTCTTTGTACCTCATGTGTGTAAACTCACACAATGTGTGCTCTTGTAATATTTTTTAAACCTTTTATTTTGTATTGAACTATAACCGATTAACAATGTTGTGATAGTTTTGGGTGAACAGCAAAGGGACTCAGCCATACATATACATGTGCCCATCCTGCCCCAAATTCCCCTCCCACGCAGGCTGCCACATAACACTGAGCAAAGTTCCATGTGCTATATATATAGCAGTCCTTGTTGGTTGTTCATTTTAAATATAGCAGTGTGTACATATACGTGAATTCTTTTGTTAAATTTTATTTTTTGTTTTATGGTTATTTATTTTTAAGTGACTCCCAGGATGTGACAATGACTTGTCACACAAATGACAAAACAAGGAGTGCAAGAAGCCACAGCTCTTGATTTCTGGACCAAAGCTAATTTTAAAACTTTCTCTGTTAGAAAGATTTTCTTTCACTAGAAAGTCTTTAAAACACGTTTTCATCTAAAATGGTATTTCAACTATATGAATAACCAAAGACACAAAGGTACAGAAACAATAAAATTAGATATCTAAATAATCTATTAATATATGAAACAAGTAGCCCAAATGTCAGATTTTGTCTGTTTATTCTCACATGCAGACCAGATGTAGATAAATTATTGTTTTGAAAAATGATCATTTTATTTTGATTTCTTCTATGCCTCCATGGAATTAATTTTCCCTAATTGGTCAATTTTTAAAAGGCTAAGTTATCATTATGAACCTTTGTCCTTGGTAATTAATTCTCATTTTTGCAGGAACTACTACTATGACCAATATGGCAGCACAAATGGCTGAGAAAGCAAACAAAAAATTAGTAAATTGACTCCAGAAGGCTAAAGTCACAGTCTTTGCATCAAAGATTAAATATGCTTTCTCTAAAATCAAGGGTGGTGTCAGTCACACCCTTGGCCGTCACTTGCCAGTTCAATGGTCCCACTTGGTCTTGGTGTAAAACTTGTCGGTTTTACTTTCATGCTCCCATTGCTTCAAAAATCCCAATATTAATAATGTATTATTTTGGAGACAACCTAAACTCAGGGACAGAATTGATCACTCTAAGGTATAAATTAGAACAGCTTTATTTTCAGAGATAAAAGAACCCGTACGTGGCATGAGTATTTAGAAATTCTTAAATTCTGAAGAGAAATGTCTGAATCTATAATGTCCTATTTGCCTGGTGCTTCTATGACCTGCTTGGGGAGCATTGGTGAATGTGATATCCTGCAATATTCTTTTATAGGTTTGTGATTATCTTTTTTTATCTTAAGTTTGTGATTATTTATTTTTTTAAATTTTATTCATTATTATTATTATTATTATTATTTTTTTTTTTTGCTGACCTGGGTCTTTGTTGCTATGCCTGGGCTTTCTCTAGTTGCAGTGAGTGAGGACTACTCTTTGCTGTGGCAGTGGGGACTACTTTGCTCACTGTGGTGGCTTCCCTTGTTGCAGAGCACAGGTTCTAGGCGATCAGGTTTCGGTAGCTGCAGCCTGTGAGCTCGGTAGTTGTAGCGAATGGGCTTAGTTGTTCCATAGCATGTGCAGTCTTCCAGGACCAGGGATCAAAACCATGTCCTCTGCATTGGCAGGCAGATTCTTATCCATTGCGCCACCAGGGAAGTCTGAATGCAATTTCTTTTTATCTGGCCCAATTCAGTATTGTGCTTAGCACAAACTGCAACATTTATTACATTCAGTTTAGTTCAGTTCAGTTGCTCAGTCATGTCCGACTCTTTGTGACCCCATGAACCACAGCATGCCAGGCCTCCCTGTCCATCACCAACTCCCAGAGTCCACCCAAACCCATGTCCATTGAGTCAGTGATGCCATTCAACCATATCACTCTTTGTCGTCCCCTTCTTCTCCTGTCCTCAATCTTTCCCAGCATTAGGATCTTTTCAAATGAGTCAGCTCTTCGCATCAGGTGGTCAAAGTATTGGAGTTTCAGCTTCAACATCAGTCCTTCCAATGAATACCCAGGAATGATCTCCTTTAGGATGGACTGGTTGGATCTCCTTGCAGTCCAAGGGACTCTCAAGAGTCTTCTGCAACACCACAGTTCAAAAGCATCAATTCTTCAGTGCTCAGCCTTCTTTATAGTCCAACTCTCACATTCATACATGACCACTGGAAAAACCATAGCCTTGACTAGATGGACCTTTGTTGACAAAGTAATGTCTCTGCTTTTTAATATGCTCTCTAGGTTGGTCATAGCTTTTCTTCCAAGGAGCAAGAGTCTTTTAATTTCATGTTGACTTGTTAATTTGACAAGCAGTATACTACAAAATAGAATGAATTTAAGTGTCTTTTATTTAAATCTAATAGCACAAGTTTAGAATAATACCTTGGTTAAGGCCTATAAATGACTTCCCTTGTGGCTCAGATGGTAAGGAGTCTGCCTGCAATACGGGAGACCCGGGTTCGATCTCTGGGTTGGGAAGATCCCCTAGGGAAGGAAATGGCAACCCACTCCAGTATTCTTGCCTGGAAAATACCATGGACTGAGGAACCTGGCAGGCTACAGTCC
This sequence comes from Odocoileus virginianus, assembly GCF_023699985.2. Taxonomy (NCBI): domain Eukaryota; kingdom Metazoa; phylum Chordata; class Mammalia; order Artiodactyla; family Cervidae; genus Odocoileus; species Odocoileus virginianus. Next base: position 37,056,980 of record NC_069686.1, on the reverse strand, counting down.
ATGGGGTCGCAAAGAGTCAGACACAACTGAGTGAAAATCTGTAATGTAGAAAAGAGTAACTTGAGTACATAGTTGGCAGTCAGATAATATGAAGGAAAAGAGCCAATTTAGTTGTATAAATAAAGTAAAAAGGACACACAATGAAACAATATAATCTCAATTTTCATCTCAGGAGTCTCCTTTGAAGACAATTAAAATATATCCATATCCATATCCATATATATATACACATATATATATATATGCTAGTGGGAGCTAACTTTCTTGATACTGTGTCTAAATTTACACTTTATAATTACATAAGAAGCATATATAAACAAGCAATTAGTAGATGTATGTTTTTATGCATCCCTTTGAATCACTCTTTTGTATGAAACACTGATTTGAAAAGTATTTAAGGTGACACTTTTCAAATCTATTTTAAGAAACAGTTAACCTTTAGCCAAAGATTTAAAATTAATTTCACTTGGCTATTTGTCTTTTAAGACCCCATTCTAACCTCAGTACTCACAAGTTTTCTCCTGCAACATGACAGGGGATTCTAAAACTATCTCAAGGGTTTCACAAAATTCTTTAATCCAGGTGATTTCAATTTTAAAAAATGTCAAAACATTATCTTTCAAGTGTGGGAACCTTTTATATGCTGAACAACACTGGTTGAGTTACTTAAACAGCAGATTTAAAACTTGGAACAGTGACTTCCCTGGTGGTTCAATGGATAAGAATCCGCCTGCCAATGCAGGGGACATGTGTTCAGTCTCTGGTCCAGGAAGATTTCACATCCCTTGGAACAACTAAATCCATACACCATGACTACCAAGCCTGCCTGCTGCAATTACTGAAGGCTGAGCGCCTAGAGCCTGTGCTCAGCAAAAAGAGAAGCTATGCACCAAAACAAACAGTACCTTCCTGCTCACCACAAGTAGTGAAAGCCTGCACACAGCAATGACAACCCAGCGCAGCCAAAAAAATGTGCGACAGTTTTTTTCTTTTGGACTCACAGACAATTGCCTGTATGGAAAATGGCATGTGGTTGAGGCAGCAGAACCTGTGTTGGTAAAACAGGACAATGGCATCAAGGAACAGTGCTTAGTATCAGTCTGAACATGGTATTATTCACTGTACACTTGTTTCCTGGCAAAGAGTTTATTTGCTTGGGAGTAGGAATGCCTCTGTGTATTTGTACATAACGCACGTCATTTTGTTGGGGTTCAATTTCCCTGTGTAAAATGGTGACAAAAACTTCCATTAGCATTTCTCATATTTAAAAACTTAGGCTTTTAAAAGCCAACTGGAAATTCTAAGGTAGTAGACAGCATGGCTTGAAAAACTGGAATAAACGGAACAGAGCAATGGTTCTTTTTCCTATCTTTCCACATCCTCGGTTCAGTTCAGTCACTCAGTCGTGTCGGACTGTTTGCGACCTCATGGGCTGCAGCACGCCAGACTTCCCTGTCCATCACCAACTCCTGGAGCTTACTCAAATTCATGTCCATTGAGTTGGTGATGCCATCCAATCATCTCATCCTCTGTCATCCTCTTCTACATTCTGCCGCTTTCCAAACCTAACCAGACCCTCTTTCCCAATACCACCATTTCTGATGTTGAGTCATTACTAGAGAAAAAAGAAAGTGGCAGGAGTAAGAAACTGAAAAATCTGAGGGTGAAGCAGAAGAGTGACTCTACATATCTAAAAGGAAAAGTGGAAAATAATTTTCTCTTGATTTTCTGCCTCTGTCCCCAAATTCCTATAAAAGTGCTCAGAGAAGCACCCAATCTCAGGATCATCCCCCAACTCTTTCTCAGCAAACAGAAAATCAGGGTGGGATAAAGGAAGAAAAGACCAGAGAAAAACATATTCACAGAATCGAATTCCAGATGGGGAAGGATGAAGAAAAGCAAATGCTGTCTGGCTCTACTCTTCAACTCGTCACGCTTTTTCCTTTGGGAGGAAAAGAAGGTGGTTCCTTCTGGATGTTCCAAGTCAGGGCAGACAATAAAACATCACCACAGTGACAGCCCAGTTATTACTTTCCGGCTTGTGACCAAAATGAGACCCCAGCATGGCAGAATTAAAATTCACAATCTCATCCGTGAAAGGATTTTCAGTACCAGACGTTTTGTTAGAGGTCTTTAAAAAAAGAAATAGCCTCATGTGTTAATATTGAAAATAGATGCATGTAATTTGAGAGTGAGTATAAAATACCATGTGTATTAAATTAATAATGTTTCATTACTCACCCATCACAGAGTCATTATTTTAAATAACCATATTTCATTTCAGTGGACAGAGTGTAAATGAGTATGTATTTTTATGTAAAGTGGACCTGCATCATTATTTATTCATGAGTTTTAAAAGGATCATTATTTTTGACAGACAGCTCCTGTCAAAAGATTTATGCATAAGAGCTCATGTTTCCCCACAATAATCATCAATCAATAAACTTTAGAACCTGGTACTTAAAATTCAGTGTTATAGAGATGCACATTTTGCTCTAATTAAACACATGTTTGCATTTGGAAAATAAACTGCAACCTCAGTTCAATTAAATATAATCTGAAATATCAATACTGCATGTGTAGGGTGAGTCACGGTATTAGTTTGAGAATGTGCCTTGTTACATTTTAAGTGATTGCTCTGTTTCCACACACCGGACTCTTTCTTTAATCCCTGTGGGGCAGGAGGGGAAGCTTACAAGATTTAGTTTTTAACACTGTAATTGGTTATCAGTGAAGGTAGTTGGTTTTCTGAGCAAAGGATGCCATCCCTCCTTGCTTTAGACCTTGATTTTAAAGGACCTGGGAGGGCGTAAACCAGGCATTTCAGTAGCACAGAAAACAGCACATGCCTTTCAGTAGCACAGAAAACAGCACATGCCTTTCAGTATGGTGCTTGGAAGTCTGTTCAGAAGATGGGATGAGATGATGTACAGATAATAGCATATAATTGCAAAACAGCAAAACTGTAACTGAGACTAATGAAAAGGCTGATGGAAGACAGTTTCTGAATCCCCAGTAAGAACCAAAAAGGCAATGAGTTACCAGTGTGATACAAAGACTCACTGCTCAGAGGCGAATTCATGGTGGTGATATAGCCTTAACCCCAGAGGAAATAATTGAAAGGCTTGGAAGTCTCCTGGGACCAGCTGGCCCTACAGGATTTCCATAGACATTCCGTTAATGTGCTTTCCCCAAACCACGCTGTCTCCAGATGAACTGATGATGCTCAAGACTATTATTAACTGATATGCTCTTTTGAATAATCTGAATCTGAAAGCTGGAGTTAAATATGGTTTCCTATTTGGCAAAGTCTATTTTCATATCTAGGTTTCTAGAATTTAGATTATTCATTATTTTGACGCATTGCTGCCATTAAACAGCAGTACTATCAGAGTTTGGAATTTGAAAGGGGTACATTTCTCTCTCCTGTTTTCCCCACACAGGCACTAGCAGTCACGGTAAAGCTTGGAGACAGACAGACCTCCAGGTAGGAGAGCACTTTTAAACTTTGTCTGGGAGATATGCAAATCCTATTTTCAGGGCCAGTTTCTCATCCTGCGACTAAACAGCTAGGCTAATGAACAAAATGTCAGGCCTTCCCTTGACAGGGAGAGGGTGGAGAAAGGGAAAAGGAAGGAGGAGGAGGGGGAGGAGGAGGTCAGCTGAGAGAGCAGACTATGCTGGAAGAGAAGGAGGAAAGGAAGGAGTCCTGAGAAGCCTGAGAGCTGGGTGGATGCGCCAAAGGACGCGTGCTAAAGTCAGCCTGTCGAGCAATGACAGGAATAATGGTGATCTTGTATTTTTCATTTGATTAAAAGTATAACATTAAGAGCTGTTCACAGAATTTCCTTCCAGGAAATAAATGATCAGCTTAAGAAGACATTAATAATGAATTCATTTACTTAAAGAAGGTTCTCTGGGTAGAGCTGGGGTGAGTTGGGAAAGAGAGGTGAAGAAAGAGAAAGTGACACTTCTCTATTAGGGAAATGAACACTTTTGAACTGTTCAATTTGGGGTCGACACTTTGAGGTCATTTTGGGGACATGGAGGAGGAATCCCATGGTTGGAGAATCAAAGACTTAGGAGGAAAAACGTGGCCAGTGAGAAATATTCTGAGTTAGGAATGCCTTAAGACCAGGAGCTGAGTATTTATTATAAACAACAGGTTTTAAAAAGTATTTGGGGGGATTTCTCTGGTGTTCCAGTGGTTAAGACTCCACTTTCTATGCCGGGGGCACAGATTCGATCTCTGGTTGGGGGAACTAGGATCCTGCATGACATGCAGCATGGCCAAAAAATTAAAACAAAAAATAAAATAAAAAGTATTGTGGGGAAAATGAAGACAGGGTTCTCTGCCACATGTTTGTATTGCACAGGAGAGAACAGCTCCAGAAGAAGAGATTACAAGTGTGGAGGAGGCAGAATTAAGAGCAATAGAATGAGAGAGCGAGCAATAGAAACCATTCATAGAACTTCCAAGAACACTTTCCATGAGACATAGGACTGTCCTAGGTAGGGTTGATGGGGAAGAAAACCAATTTCTTTATGGATTTTTGTTTTCAACTTAAAAAAACACAGTAACCCAACTATATTGCCAATCAAACATATAGCCTTGCAGACCAAGCATACATTTGCACAAAGTTAAACTTTATTTTTGCCTTTTGGTAATTTGGCACTTTTTACTGCAAAGTATGTTGTTGGGAATTTTATTGTGTCTCATGCTTATCAATGAAGTGATCATTATAAACTTTTTGCTGGATATATTTCCAAGGGACAGATTATCATCTAAGAAAGCTGTCAGATGTCAGTGGAAGGAAAGGAAGGTACCAAATGCTGAGCTGCCCAGGATAACTGATAATCTTCCAGGTCAAAGGTAAAGACCTACTGCCCTTTTACTAGAACAATTGAATCGAGGGAGGTGTTTAGTGTTCAGCTGGAGAGGGACCCACAGAGTCAGAATTTCTGAAAGCTTCAAGGATGTGTATTTCTGTTTGTCAATACAGGAAAACCTTTTATGCTCTGCATTTGAATGTGGTCATTGGTTGTCAATACATTCTGTGTGTGTATGTGTGAGAGAGAGGCATAAATAGGTATAAGCATATCTACTTTGAACTATTTATTTTATATTAATGTAAATTTTATATGTCCTTATGCATTTGAAAATCTTCTGAGGTAGGGCCATAGTCTTTTCTTTGTGTTTGGATTGGTTTCATGTATCCCTTTTTTTTAAACACAAAACTAATTCATAATCTGATCTTTTCAGTTACATCGACTTTAAAGTGGAGTAAGAACATAAAGACACTTGCTCGATAATCTAAGTATTGCAGCCAACTCTAGGTTATATTTTCTGCCCAGTCTTTTACTGGCTGATTTTTCATTTTCTTTATTTGAAAATAATTCTTTTTGACTAAATTCTAAAAATTGAGTAGTTGAAGAAAATAAGCTCAACATAAATATAAGTGTAAATTTTCTGATACATTTTCCTGAAGTGAATACATCTTTGTAACTGCTGCCTAGATCAAGAAATAGAGCATTACTAATATCACCAAAATCCCTCTTCTACCCCCTACTTACCCACCGTACTCCCCAGATAATAATTATTCTGGTTTTGACCACCATAGATCATTTTTATGTTTTTGGCTTTTCTTTAAATGGAATCATATAGAATATATTCTTTCATGTTTCACCTCTTTCTCTTAAATTTGTAATTGTGAGACTCATCTAGGTTGTAGATATAAATGCAGTTTTCTGTGCTTTATTTCTCTGAAGCATTCCATTATAGAGCTACAGTTTCATTCTACTAATAATAGATATTTGGATCACTTCTTATTTTTTGCTGTTATTGTAGTGCCGCTATGTACATTTCAATACGTGTCTTTTGGGGAAACTGTGCCTTTGTCCCTTTGTCGTGAATTGATACTTAGAAGTCAAGTTGCTGGATCACAGTGTATACAATTTTCATCATTTGTAATGCTGAAACTTTCCCAAAGTGGTTGTGTTCCTTCATATTCCCATGGTATATAAGAGATATAACTACTCTGTCCACCATTAATAGCATGAGGCTCTGTCAGTCATTTTTATTTTAGCCATTCAGGTATACACGCAGGGACATGAAGTTGTGGTTTGAATTCATATTTCCATGATAATTAAGGGGGTTGAGTACCTTTTCATATTAGTATCCTGATGTGTAAAATGCCTAATTAACTCACCAATTTTTATTAGTTTTCTTACTGACTCATCAGTCAGTCAGTTCAGTCCCTCAGTAGTGTTTGACTCTTTGTGACATCATGGACTATAGCACCCCAGGCTTCTCTATCCATTACCAACTCCCAGAGGTTGCTTGAACTCATGTCCATCGAGTCAGTGATGCCATCCAACCATCTCATCCTATGTTTTCCCCTTCTTCTCCTGCCTTCAATCTTTCCCAGCATCAGGGTCTTTTCCAGTGACTCAGTTATTTGTATCAGGTGGCCAAAGTATTGGAGTTTCAGCATCAGTCCTTCCAATCAATATTCAGAACTGATTTTCTGTAGGATTGACTGGTTTGATCTCCTTGATGTCCAAGGGACTCTCAAGAGTCTTCTCCAATACCACAGTTCAAAAGCATCAGTTCTTTGGCACTCAGCTTTCTGTATGATCCAACTCTCACATCCATACATGACTACTGGAAAAGCCAAAACTTTGACTAGATGAAACTTTGTCAGTAATGTCTCTGCTTTTTAACATGCTGTCTAGGTTGGTCATAGCTTTTCTTCCAAGGAGCAAGCATCTTTTAATTTCATGGCTGCAGTCACCATCTGCAGTGATTTTGGAGTTCAAGAAAATAAAGTCAGCTATTGTTTCCACTGTTTCCCCATCTATTTGCCATGAAGTGATGAGACTGGATGCCATGATCTTAGTTTTCTGAATGTTGAGTTTTAAGCCAACTTTTCACTCTCCTCTTTCACTTTCATCAAAAGGTTCTTTAGTTCCTTTTAGCTTTTTACCATTAAAGTGGTGTCATCTACATATCTGAGGTTATTGATATTTCTCCCAGCAATATTGATTCCAGCTTGTGTTTCATCCAGTCCAGAATTTCACATGATGTACTCTGCATATAAATTAATAAGCAGGGTGACAATATACAGCCTTAACGTACTCCTTTCCCAATTTGGAACCAGCCTCTTAGTCAATGTCAGGTTCTAGCTACTGCTTCTTGGCTTGCATACAGATTTCTCAGGAGGCTGTTAAGGTGATCTCTGATATTCCCATCTCATTAAGAATTTTCCAGTTTGTTGTGATCCACACAAAGTATTTAGCCTAGTCAATGAAGCAGAAATAGATGTTTTTCTGGGATTTTCATGCTTTTTCTATGATCGAGTGTATATTGGCAGTTTGATGTCTGGTTCCTCTGCCTTTTCTAAATCTAGCTTGAACATCTGGAAGTTCTCAGTTCACGTACTATTGAGACCTGGCTTGGAGAATTTTGAGCATTACTTTACTAGTGTGTGAGATAAGCACAATTGTGCGGTAGTTGGAACACTCTTTGACATTGCCTTTCTTTGGGATTGGAATGAAAACTGACCTTTTCCATTCCTGTGGCCACTGCTTAGTTTTCCAAATTTGCTGACATATTGAGTGCAGCACTTTCACAGCGTCATATTTTAGCATTTGAAATAGCTCAGCTGGAATTCCTTCACCTCCACTAAGTTTGTTCATAGCGATGCTAAGGCCCAGTCGACTTTGCACTCCAGGATGTCTGGCTTTAGGTGAGTGTTTATGGTTATCTGGGTTATTATGATTATCTGGGTCATTAAGATCTTTTATGGATAGTTCTTGCGTGTTTTCTTGTCACCTCTTAATATCTTCTGATTCTGTTAGGTCCATACCATTTCCGTCCTTTAGTGTACCTATCTTTGCATGAAATGTTCCACAGTATCTAAGTTATTTACCTGGATTGATTGTAATTGATATGGTTTTCAAGAGAACAAAAACTGTGTTTTCACACTCATGTTTTATAAATTTTCTTTGTATTTAATAACTTCATGATTATAATAATAAGAACAACCCCAAGAAACCTAAAGGGGTATGGGTAAATATTCAGTTCGTCTCTTGGGAACAAAATGATTTAAGCATGTAGATGATTTCTGAACAGAAGGTGAGTGTATATGTCAGAGAAGTATGCTGACATGTGCATTTGTGGCCTTATCTTTTCAAATTAGTGTTTTTGTTTTCTTTGGATAAATACCCAGAAGTGGTCTTGCTGGATCATTTGACAGTTTTATGTTTTAATTTTTGAGGAGCCTCTGTACTGTCTTCTGTAGTGACTGCATCAATTTACATTTCTACTAAGAGTGCATGAGGGGTCCTTTTTCTCTGCAGTCTCAACAACATTTGTTATTTCTTATCTTTTTGATAATAGTGATTTTAATTGGTTTGATGTTTTATCTCACTATAGCTTTGATTTGCATTCCCTTGATCATTAGTGATATAACTCTGCAGCTTTCCCAACATCACTTATTGAAGAGGCTACATTTTCCCCATTGTATATTCTTGCCTCCTTTGTTGTAGACTAATTAAGCATATGTGTGGGGATTTATTTCTGGACTTTCTATACTGTTTCATTGATCTATGTGTTTGTTTTTATACCAAGACCATACTGTGTTGGTTACTGTAGCTTTGTAGTACAGTCTGAAGCCGAGTGTGGTATTAATATTCTGTGTTTGTGTCTATTCATTAGGTATGTCAGATATGTTTCCCAGTTTTGAAAAAGTGGACTTATGTAGATGGCATCCTGTGGGGCTCAGCGGCATGGTCCTCCTGCTCACCAGAGCTAGGTGTCCCAGGGTATCTTTTGTGTGGGCTGCACACACTATAGGTGGCATTCTGCAGGGCTCATTGGCATGGTCCTCTGGCTCACCAGAGCTAAGTGTCCCAGGGTATCCTCTGTGTGAGCTGCATACACCCTGCTGTTGTGTTTGGGCTGTGAGTGCTATGGGGGTACTTGTGTGTGGGGTTGGTCTTGTCAAGGCTGACAGAGAGGTCTAACCACAGCTGGTGCAGGGCTGGATTCCAGAGGAAGAACTGCTTTGAGGGGGCATCTCTGCTGGCCAAGGTAGTCTGCCAGGTTGGGTTGGGTAGGGTCCCTTTGAAGGGGCTGGTCAGGGCTGATGTTGGTTGGGCTGGCCTGGTCCTCAGGGAAGTGCAGAGACAGAATGCATGCTGTTAGCTAGGTTGATGGAGCGTGACCGCAATGGCATTGCCAGCACCAGGATAACTAGGTGCAAGGAGAGCAATAAAAGAATGGTGCCCACCAGTGCCCGTGTACCTGGAGGAAGTTCCACCTGGCCTCTAGCACACACCTGATCCATGCACTTTTCAAACTGCTGTGTCTTCACTGAGACTTGGGGAAAGTAAGTTTGTGCATGAGCCCTTCAAGAGTGGAATCTCAGTTTCCCACACCCCTCTGGCTCTCCCAGATGTAAGTCCTGCTTGTTTTCAAAGCGGTATTATGGGGTCTCATCCTGGAGTAGGTCCCCGGGGGTAGGTGCCTGATGTGGGACTCAGACCCCTTTCTCCTCTGGGGGGACCTCTGTGGTTGTAATAGCCCTCCTGCTGTGGTGAAGGGGGTTCTGACTATGCTGTATCTCTGACTCTTCTCTCATCTCCATGTGGCCTTTCTTTATATCTTTAGTTGTAAGAAATCTGTTCTGCTCATCCTCAGGTAGTTTGCAGAGATAGTTGCTCTATCTGCATTTGTACTTTTGGTGTGTTTTTCTGAGAAGGTGAGCTCAGATCTTAGAATCTACCATCTAGATCCTGCCATTGGAAGATTGTTTTTGTGTCAGACTAATCCTAGGCACAAAGTTTTCTCTCTCTGATCTCTTTTACCTTAAAGGACAATATTTTCTCTTTGCCTAAAGAGTCTTCAGAATCTGCCGTTTGGCTCTGGTCCTGTATGTTTCAGTTCCTCATGCTCTGAGCTGAAGTGCCACCAAGAAATAAAACGTTTCTTTCACCCAAGAAAGTTCCTCAGTACCTCTTCCAAGCCAGCACTCCTATCAACAGTCAGTATTCTGATTCCTATCAAGACAAATTTTAGTTTTTGCTGTTCTAGAACTTGGCCAGCCACAATATTAAGTATATCCCGCCCTCTGTTATTGTGCTCACCTTTACCTGGGCTTGGTGAAGTCAGCTGAGGTTTCCATTTATTTCTCCAAACTCCCTCATACATTACGCTGGCTGCTTGGGGCTCTTACACTGCAGGCTGTCATGGAAACCTCATGACAGGGTTTCTGTCCTATTATGGGGTGGAAAATGAAACAGTCTCTGTGATCTGTTGTGATATTTCACCTAAAGTTTCTTCCAGACTGTGAGGGGCAGAGTCCTTGCATTCTATCCAGACAAATTTGATTTTCTTTCTTTTTGCAAGAGAGAAAATGAAGTGTTTCTTAAGTTACAGTGTACAGCCTTAATATCACAAGGAGAGAGTGAAAGATTTGTGGCTAGGTTTGTGCTACCAAGCCACTGGAAGAAATAAAAAATGCATTATCTCCATCGCCAGCAATCATTGTACTTCAAGCATTGCCTGGAGACTAAAAAGGCAAAACCACAAGATGAAATATTCAAGGTTAAAGTTGGCTTCATGCGTGAAAAGATTTAGGAATCAATGTTCCAAAATATATATGGTACATACTTGTAGCCCAAAGTATGCGCAAGGTTTAGTTGAATAAAATACTAAGGTTTCTATATATATTTTACCTCACTATTTTATAATTCATTTCATATGCATGTTTTCAAATGTCAAATGCCACAGAGGTACATGTTGTATAAATAAGATAAGCAATACCTAAGGATATTGGGGAGTGTGGGCCCCGTTTATTCAAAGAGAGTTTGGAGTGTCCAGCTGGTGGATCCAGGTGTGCACTTGCTGCCTTATCAGAAAGCTCATTTGTCTCCACAGGGTTGAGTATTGAGGTTGTTTCTGGGATGCTATTTGCTCCCTAAAGGATTTTTCTCTTCCTGTTCCATTGTGAAGCAATTGTATTCCTTAAATACTTTGTTATTCTGCATTTTTGCCTGGTAGCAATAACATTCAGGGAAAGGCAAGAGAGTACAATGGCAATGATTTGTAGAGACATAAAATCTTAAGTTTTTTTTCATCACCTCTGTATTAAGCTTTAAGAAGTCTATCGAGGCCTGATTTTCCACAGTCAAGAGTAACTATAAAATTCCTTGTAACAATTTGTTTCACATGTGCCATCCAGCTCTTCCCTTGTCTTCTGGAAACCTCTTAGTGGAGGGAATTTGTGAGTTCTAGCTCAGTTCCCAGAGGAAGGGGAGGTGGAGGCAAGCCACAAAGATAACCACCTGTGGGGAGAAGGAGAGATCAGGAAAATAACCTGAAAGCTTGCAGAAACAATCAAGGCCCTAAGTGCAAATACATCTAGGTAGCCAAAGATGGGACCATTTTCCTTAAATCACCTCGAAGGTATTCCAAAGACATTGAGACACTTTATATATAAGAGAGATTCATGAAATAAACTTTGTCCCCAATGAACAGATCTGTTAAATAACCTAATCATTTTAACATGAAGTATTTTAAAATCGTTGTCTTAACATGGCTCTTTACACAGTTAAATCTCAAAAAGTTTGAATTAAAGTGACAGACATATGTTGTATTTGTATTCAATGTATCACAAAAGCAAATATGTACTTCTTATTGGGCTAAATGAAATGTATAAAGGATATGTAATATTTTATATAATGATGCTGATAATAATATAATAGTGATGATGATGACAAAAAGACATTGGTATTGATTTCATTGTTGATGATGGATGTATCTATTGTTCTTTATTATCTTAAATGGAAAACAACAGATTGGAAATGCTGAGCCAATGAGCATATCATTATAAAGCTGGACCCAGTTTTCTATTTATAACATGAAGTTTTCAATGCCGAAACAATGTTAATCCTCCAGCTCTTGGCACAAAGGAAGCAATTCACTGCCTCCAGTCCTGTGAATTTAAGTCTTCAATAGACCCAAAAGGAGGTCACCCATGGCTAATGGAGCAGCGTGTTTCATCAGATCTGCATTTACGTGTTTCCTGAAAAACAAAATGGCACTTGAGGATTCAATTCCCTTGCTCAGCCCCATCTAAGGTCAATAGGAAAAGCTATATGGGCTTCCTTTCTTTCCTTTATGATGAATTTTTATGCTGTATCTAAAACCAGAAAGTTGCTCTGCCCTTAAAGAAGAAATTTTGTTTGTGACTCAGAATTACTTTTGTCTTATTCAAACCAATTTAAAAAAATGTTTTTTAAATGCAACGCCCTCTGGAGCACACCTGAGGAGAGCATATAGCATCATTTGGGAGAGAAGACAATTATCTGAAATACATGTCTGATTATCCAACTGCACAGCCACACTGATGAACTATCACATTCCCCGCAACTCACACAGCTGAAGGAAAGATAAGCCATGAATGGCTTCCTCAGCAGCAAGTGCAATTTCAGGGGACAATGATTTTGCCAGGTCATTTTCACTAATGGCCTTCGGGAAGAAGATTCTTGAACATGGCATGTTGAAAGCAGATTTGATCCAAACATGCTGTGGCTCTCAGGATGTCAAGCCCTTTGGAAATGTAAGGCACTCAAGACAGCTTCACATGATCAAAAATGGCACCAGCATCAATTAATGCCAACAACTGCAATTAGGAAACCACAGATGAGTAGGGACATGAGAGGCTCTAATTTCCCTTTGCCTGGGATCTCTGTTCCTGGTGACACCTGTCATGTTTCATTGACGTGAATACTTTTGGAGACTAGTCACCATCTTCCTGAAAATTGCATTTCTGACCAGCGCTTCTCAGGCACGGTATCAATTTATCTTCATTTGCAATGGGTCCCTGGACAGATTCTGAGTGCTCTCAGAGATGCAACGTTTACATTTGAAGAACAGTACAGAGCAATGACTAGATGCAGCCATGTATTTTAATACAGGTTCATGAGAAAAATATGATTAGTTGGTACAAAGTCATAGGTGCCAAGAAGAAAATATGGCAGTGATGCTTAGAAAGACCTTTCTATCCCTGTTCAGGAAATCAGGGTCAAGGAAATAGATCTATACCTTAGATCTGTAATATAAGTAATTTAGAAACAGTTAATATAATTTCAAACCCATGCTAAGGATGTTGTTTGGAAAAATGAAATGAATATAATAAAATAGAATATCTATTATCTGCTTTTAAATTTTAAAAATGTAGATCCTGTCTATGACAACACATATGTCCAGTTTTAGGGGGCATGATGGTGAGAGTTAGAGTTAGACCAAGTCAGAATAAAAACTCAATATCACACCCACACACACACACACACACACACACACTTCACATTAAATAACATTCTGTGGATAAACCATTAGATGGAGAAAAGCATCCTTAGATCTACTATCACTTAACAAAATCATGAGACTAGTTGCTTCCATCCTTTGATTTTTTTATGAAGAAATAGAGGAGAAATAGAAGAAGTAGAAGAAATAGAAGACTGAGGTAGTTTTTCCTGATACCATGGTTCTCTGTAAAAGAGTTTGGAAATCCTAGAAGCCTATTCAAACGCAAGTATGTTCTTCCTTTAATAGCTTCAGATAGATCAGTCTAAGAACTGTGCTGTGGGGTGGTGAAATGTTGTTTCTGTTTTCTCCATTGCCGTTTCAGGTCTTTTGAGAGGGCATTTTTCTTGACCTTTAGGTTCAGCCTAGAGTGCTCACCACACAGTGTCCTACAAGGATACATATTAAAAGCATAACTTTACACCAGCTGGTATTTTTTTCTCACCTAATAGAATTGAATTTAACACACTGAAATCTTGATGGATGATCCTAAGTAGTTAATCAAATCTCATCTTTCCATTAATCTAATTTTATTGTCATAGATGTGGTCTCAGCAGTTTATCTTTAGCCGTAATCAGATTTCACTTTTAAGTCAAATAAATTCTGTTGGGTTTTAACTTCTACACATTTTCTTGTTCTGCCAACATTGATCTGGAGAAGATTAGGATTCTACAAAGACCTTTTCTAAACCTTTATTTCATTAACATTTGTCTAATTGCTCTCTTTATGTGAGATGAATTTCTCCCAAAACCAAGATGAATATGTAGCAGGGGTCGCAGGCAATGACAAGTTTGAAAGCTAATGACAGGGTAGAGCCGTGGAAAGAGTTAAGGAATTTGAGGCGAACCAGATAAGCTCTTCATTTGTAAAATGGGGGATATGTTACATTCACCTCATGGGGGCCCTGGTGATGATTAAATGACATGGATGCTAGACTCAGAGTCAGCATTGAGAAATAGTTATCACTCTCATTATGAAGTTCTAAGGGTGTTAAGCTGGTCATGCACGCATGCATGCATGCATGCTAAGTCACTTCAGTCATGTCTGACTCTATGTGACCCTACGGACAGCAGCCCACCAGGCTCCTCTGTCCACAGGATTCTCTAGGCAAGAATACTGGAGTGGGTTGCCATTTATAGCAGATAATAATTAACAACGTTTCAAAGAGGAAAAGTGTAATTTTTTTGAGAGGAAGTTCTAAAGTGTCTTGCCCTTACCATTTGGAAGACTAATGGTGTGAGTGAGCAGGATATTTAATTTTATGGGTTCACGGTACCTTAATGGATAGGAGAAAAGAATGGGAAGATGTGGGCAGTGGGCATGAATATTAATGGAGGGAGACCAGATCTGCTTGCAGACTTGGGGCCGCAGTAAGGGAGTGGGGGTTGTGGGGGCAGTTTCATGCAATATCACTCCCTCAACGCATAATGCTTCTCTCTGTGATGCCTACCACCAGTGATCAAAGACTTTCGTTGAAAAAGAAAGAGAGTAGGAAGATGCCCATCAAAAATTGTTCAGTCCAAGTGTCATCTATGTTAAGTACACTAGAGTAGGTATTACAGTTCTGCCTTGTTTATTTTAGAGTTATACTGCCTAATACAGTAGCAACTAGACATATGTTGCTTTTTAAATTAAATAAAAATAGAACTTGATTTCCTCAGTCACACTGTATTCGCATTTCAAGTGCCGGGTAGCCACATTCAGCTAATGCATTGGAAAATGCAGGTTTCGAACATTCCCACCATCACAGACGGAACATCATGGACAAGACAGGCAAGTGGAGAACAGGAGAGGCAGTGGGTTGGAGCACAATGCGGGCAGGATGTGGGAGCACCCCAATGGGCATGGGGATCCCAGCCTCAGAGTTTGTATGTTGTATGCTTTATGCTGATTCCTTAACCTCTCTGAGCTTTATTTTCCTCAACTGTTAAGTAGAGGTGAATAATGGCCATCTCACAGACTATCATAAATACAAAAGGAATGACAAGATGCGAGCTTTGTGTCTGACCCAGAGTAAGTGCCCGATAAGTGGTATTTGTTACCACTTTGCAACAAATTGTTATCAATAACAGCAAATGGTAAAAGAAATCAATGAAAGACTCCAAATGGTGAAAACTGAATTGTGGCATTTCTGGTTCAGCAACATTCCAGACGCTTTAACCTCTGAGCCACCAGGGAAGCCCATTATAGACATGCAGTCCTTCTCAAAAGCCACTACTTTTAGTGACTATCTATGCTTCTTTGTGTCTATATCACATAGACAACTTTGCAGTTAGATTTAGAAAGTAAGGGGAAATATAAGGCACTAGGTCATTTTCCATGAGGAAAAAAGGACTAGATGTAAAGGTTAAATATGTTTTTAATACATGGTAAACTCTAAATGTGAATGCCTCTATCCTATCAAAAATGTGTGCTTTTGTGCAGTTATTAATTTAAGATTAGCTTTTCCCTCTGCTTAATATGTGAAAATTCTGTGACAAAAGGTGGCCCCAGGCAGGAAAATATAAATGGCCAGAATCACTCATTATAATTACAATGAAATAATGCTTTCTAGAAAACAATGTTTTCTTTTGTTTTCCTTATCCTGATAGGAAACTGTGAAAATTGAAGCTCTATTCAATTCACCGTTTCGTTCCACTTCAAACGCATTCTTGACAGCCATTTAAAAAGTCTTTCCCGAAACTGAAATTAGTATTTTCCAGACTAGTTTTGAGAATATCTGCTTGTTTGCCTGATTCTGTAGCAACTAATCTAACAATAACTACCACTGCATCAAGGGACAGAAAGGGGATGGTGATAAATAATTCAGACTCCTGAATTACTTCTGTTGGATCATCAAACAGTAGCAGGACATTTGTACTTCAGTCACAAGCGTTCTTCTCTGTCTTCATGTAGCTTCTTTCTGTGAAGGATGCGAAATTCCTTTGCAAAAAGTCTCTTCTTTTCTTCTCAGCAAACCCAGGAGATCTTATGCTCTCTGTGGCTATGGTCCTGATTCAGAATTCCAGTGGCTACAATGGATGTGATTCCTACTCTGTTCCCTCTGAATTGAGGAGGAGGTGCTTTGGTCTAGCTAAGGTCATGTTATGTGACTGTCACTGGCATATCAGCAACATTATACTCGAGAAACATATTTGTCCAGATGCACAGTTTACAAGTGACTAGATTTGATATTAATTTAATTAATATCAAATTAATTGGAAAGTGCTTTATTGCAGCATCTTCCACCCAGCAACAATTAATTTCTTCTATGTGTTGTTCAGATCATTTTCCTTCTGCTACAAAAACTTCCTAGTATAAAGATGTGTCAACAATCAAGACATTAGGAATCACCCGCTTTTAAAAAACTTTTCTAAATACATATAAAGTTGTAGTTATATGATGCACTGAATCAAAACTGCCCATAATTAATAATAATAATAAAACTAACATTCATTGAGCTTTTAGAGTGAGCCAGTTGTTGTTCTGCATGCTACATTAGAGTTTATTCAGTATTGAGAGAAACTTTTTAATTATTTGAGACGTCCAAAAATAGAATACATTCCCTTGAGAAATAAGTACATCTAACTTTGAGGAAGACAGTAACAAAAAATCTCTTTAAATTTTATGAAAACTATAAGGTAGGGTGATATACATAAGTTTTATTTTGGCTCTCTGAGTTTCAAAGCAGATTTTTAGGAAAGCAGGTCAGGATGTTTAAGTAAAAATGTAGGTGATTCAAGGTTCCTAGTGTTAAGTCCTCATTCATAGCAAATCCTTTCCCCTTTCGCGCTTCAGTGTTTCTTGCTGTGTGTCCCTTCTTTTTTCCTGACTGTACAGTTGGTTTTACAGTGCTGTGTATGTCAAAGCCCAACAGTAACTTTTTCAAAAATAAAAGCAAAACAAAGTAAATTAAAGTAACAAGGCAGCTGCAGACAAAGAGAAAGACTTTGGGAAGGGTCTCGGAGATGCTTGAAAATGGCGCTCACGCCCTTGCGCTGCCTGTTGACTGGGGTTTCCTCCCGGACCCAGGGCTCCCGCCCCCTTAGGACAAGCTGTGTGTGAAGCTCTGGTAATGGCCCCAGACGGCCTCCTGTGCCGAGTGCGTGGTGGGCGCGCCTGTGCTCAGACTCCGGAGTCAGCCCCCCGACTTCAAGGCTTCCCTCTGCCAATTCCTTACCTTCATAACCTCAAGGAAAACTCCTTAACTTTCCATGCCTCCATTTCATCATCTGTAATTATAGTATTTCTCTCATCAGATATATTAAATATCTTAATATACATAAGAAACTTAGAACAGTGCCAGGACATTGATTTTGGGAATCATGAACTATACCTGTCATTTATTTCCTGTACTGACACAGTTTTTCTCTGGTTTCTGTCTTGGTTCAGCCTCTTCATTTCACCAGGGACAACAGTGGAGACCGTAGTTTGGGGTTTTAGTAAATACATGATGGCCAAATATGTTTGGAAATTGAGATTAAATGCAGCTATAATTTTGTGTCCAGGACTGATTTCCCCAGAAACTAAAATAAGATTATTGATTCTCCCCTCTAATAGGTTGCCTCTTTGTTTTTAAAATCATTTATGAGTAGAACTTGTTCTAGGTTCAGTCACTCAGGTGTGATGTGGGTGTGTGGTGTGTCTGCTTGTGGTGGAGTTGAGTGGGGTGGAGGAGAAGGTGAGATCGGAGGAAGAAAAGTTCTTACACAGAGAAATAAATATAAAGACAAAAGTGCACTCCAGAGAAGACATACAGATGGCTAACAAACACATGAAAAGATGCTCACCATCACTCATTATTAGAGAAATGCAAATCAAAACCACAATGAGGTACCATTACACGCCAGTCGGGATGGCTGCTATCCAAAAGTCTACAAGCAATAAATGCTGGAGAGGGTGTGGAGAAAAGGGAACCCTCTTACACTGTTGGTGGGAATGCAAACTAGTACAGCCACTATGGAGAACAGTGTGGAGATTCCTTAAAGAACTGGAAATAGAACTGCCATATGACCCAGCAATCCCACTGCTGGGCATACACACCGAGGAAACCAGATCTGAAAGAGACACGTGCTCCCCAATGTTCATCACAGCACTGTTTATAATAGCCAGGACATGGAAGCAACCCAGATGCCCATCAGCAGACGAATGGATGAGGAAGCTGTGGTATATATACATCATGGAATATTACTCAGCCATTAAAAAGAATTCATTTGAATCAGTTCTAATGAGATGGATGAAACTGGAGCCCACTATATGTGTGAAGTAAGCCAGAAAGATAAAGACCAATACAGTATACTAACGAATATATATGGGATTTAAAAAGATGGTAACGATAACCCTATATGCAAAACAGAAAAAGAGACACAGATGTACAGAACAGACTTTTGGACTCTGTGGGAGAAGGCGAGGGTGGGATGTTTTGAGAGACCAGCATTGAAACATGTATATTATCAAGGGTGAAACAGATCACCAGCCCAGGTTGGATGCATGAGACAAGTGCTTGGGGCTGGTGCACTGGGAAGACCCAGAGGGATGGGGTAGGGAGGGAGGTGGGAGAGGGGATCGGGATGGGGAACACATGTAAATCCATGGCTGATTCATGTCAATGTATGGCAAAAACCATGACAATATTGTAAAGTAATTAGCCTCCAACTAATAAAAATAAATGGAAAAAATAAAGTGCAGCAGGATAACTAGACAGAGAAAATACTGAGTATGGGACGAACAGAGCTGGAGCTGGCTGGAGTATTCTTAATTGGAAAATTGGTATCCAGTAGGATTGAAATGTACTCTTTTGTAACTGAGGTTTTGATGGATTGTTGCAACCAGGTTTGGTGAAAGGAGAGATATGCTGATGGCAGGAATAGAAAAGCAGGTGAGATATTAAGGGCTAGATATTATGTCAAATTTATTCACAACATAATTTCACCAGGCAGGGAATGTATGATAAGGACATACCCACTAACCATAAATTCATAGACTGGCTCCTCCAGGAATCCCGTGAATTGTATGTGAATTGTATGTGTTACCATGTCTCTTCTCAACTTTATGCCCTGGGCTTGCAACGTAGAGGACAGAGGTTTGAAGTCAAGGAGGTAAATTGCCATTAGCAATTTTAAGCAACATGAGCTTTCTGAATAGTGTTACACCCGCCTTTATTTAAGGTAGGTCTGGTTAAACTGCCACCCAAAACAGGGCTTGCGTGGCCTAGAGGGTCACATGCATTCTGAGATTCTTCCACATAGTCTCACGGGATGATGGCCTGCATGACTACTTGGGCCTACATGCATATGTAACACTGCTGAACAAAATAGTCTGGCTGGCATAAATGAAGCATTGTACTAGTGTTCTGTTTCGCCACACTGCATCGAGAGTTTCTTAGATATTTTAATATAACAACCTTTGTCCTTTATCTGTCCTCTTAGAGGAGACTTGGCCTCTTGTGAGCCCTTTGATCGTTTCTCTCGTCCGCCCTCCACAGGGGGCACACACTAAAAGGTTTCCTCCACAAAAGCTCTCTCATCCCCTGGCCCCTTTCTTCCCTGGCTCACATCAGATCTACTCGCATTATATTAATACGGATGCGCTGGCACTTAAAGACGGAGAAAGGCATCCTGTAGCTGGTGGACACCGAGGAGAATGGGATGGCAATATTCGCATAGAATACCGTCCCTGTGCTTCAAGCGCAGATGTCTTTACAATGGACCTTTCTTTATTAGCATAAAGGAGACTTTAAAAGACTGCTTTTAACAGATGCAGGTTCTCAGGGTGAACTCCTCTTTCAGGACAGCTTGGCTGGATCTGCTGAGTAGCTTCTGGGAGCAGATTGAGGATACGATGATGATTTCCCATCTCAGCTATAAGAAAGCACCAGAAGAGTCTTTGGCAGATCTGTTTTTATGGGGCCTGAAAGTGATGCCAAGATAGTTCTTGGTATTCTATTTTCCATTAAAAGGTACAACACTGTACACATAGCCAGAATAGATTAGAAGAGAAGAAACTAGAATAGAAATGTTTATTCTCAGTGGCTAAACAATAATTTTAAAAAAGAACAGGATGACATTGTTTTAAGTTGTACTGTAACAGTGGGGCACATCAAAGACACAGTGGCAATTATTAGCAAGAAGTTGATAAGAGAGGTGGCAAGATTGTATTTGGAATGCTTTTGTAAATGCATTCCATATTGAATGTGAAAGAAGCTACCTAGTCCAAGACACCTCACAATCAATATTCTAGATAAGCATATGTATGATATATTTTTGATAGTAAGCAAAACTACTATGAAGTGAAAAGAAAACAGAGTCAACAGAGAATGACCATTCAAGGCAGCAGAGTTTAGTGGCTGAAATGAGCACAGATTCTAGAGCCAGACTGCCTGGGTCTGGTTTCTGCATCTGCTATTTGTTGCCTGTCTGCAGTAATGTTCTGTGTGCCTCAGTTTCCTCATCCCTAAAATGGAAAAGACAGTAGTAGAATTTATCAGAATTACGTTGCTACAAAGATTCTATCAGTATTCCACACACTAGTGGCTGGCACCTGTTATATAGGTGCCATTATATGAATAATTGATAAATAAGTAATGAAGTCATCCAACACTTTCACAGTAATTTTCTCTGGGAGAAAAATTCTCCCAAATTGAAGGATATTTTTTAGTTTACTGAACACGTATTCCTTGAATCTGTGCACCTGTAGAGAGGCACATAAAATACAAACACTGATCTCAAGGAAATTAGTCTAGTTGCAGAAGCAGGAAATAGAGATATAAAAGGTTTACCATTAATAACAAAGATAACACAGTTCAAAACATTTAAGCATGTGCTTACTATATAAGATTATTTTCTGAATGTGCACTTAGAGAGTCATTGTGACAGAGGTCATGTAAAGCTTGACCAGAGAATGCCCTGTAAGGGTGAAAGTTTCATCTGAAGCAGCTAGGTTTCTATCAGGGAGTAATTTGCATAATAAGAGAGATGGAAGGCATGCTGGGGGATGTAAAATGTACCCTTGGCTCTGCTTAAGCCTCTGCTTCTAAAGAGCAAACACTGCCTTGGTCATTCACTCATTTGTAGCCAGTAAGATACGCATACATAACTTATTTAGCAGTAACACATTTTATGCCAATTTTTTTCAGCAGTTTATGAGCACGGAAAAAGATTTACTGTTAATCTTCACAGGTTTTCTTGTACTCCATCCAAAAGAATACATCTGGTTCACATGATATCTGGCTTTGCTTTCCTTACCACCAAAAAAATAGAATCTTTTTTTCTGGTATAAAATATGTTTAGCATCTAAACATGCAAAAAAAAAAATCAGTATAGCTATTTGCAAGTAGAAAACAAAATAATTAGTCATGCACAATTAGAAGTGACATTTGTCCACAAATATCTGTGCTCTTCATATACCTTTGCTCCCAAAAGAGTCCATGAAGAAAATACTTCATTGATTCTGTTGCTGCTGCTGCTTCCTCTTCCCCGCTGCCTTCTCTCCCTTCATCACCCTCCTCATGCTCCTTTTCTTCCCCTTCAACTCTTTGTTCGTTTCTATCATTCAGTGTTTTATGGTGTATTCTGCAAAGTTATCATAAATATTGAGAATGCAAGAAAGTCTGTTGGTTTCAGGCTGTTTCCTTAATCTCAGGGGATTTATTTATTTTATCATTTAGAGAAAAAGGAAGCATGAGTCAGATTACTTTTTTTATATGTATGATTTAAAACACATCAGGTTTTTCTTAGGGCTGTTTTGGCTTGTGTGGTATAGGCACCCACGTGTATCATTACCAAGAAAATATATTGGCATAAGTGTCCCCATGACATTGTGAAAATAGTCTCCAGGGTAATACACCTAACCCAAAGACTAATCTTGTTGGAATGACTTAATAGACTTAAAATGTCATGCTTTGTGCATTAGAGCCTTAGCTGTATTATGAACCCTGTACGTATTTTAAGCTTCACCTGTCATATTAAATTAGTCATCTTGGTTACCTTGTGCTCACTTTCCAGAATATTATCTCATTTTTAAAAGAGTTTTTTGAAGTCCCATTCCTCACACTAGGAGCAATTAGATGCAGGGCAATAAAAGCTTAACATATAACGAGGGAGGATTCTGTCAGAGGAGCCAGAGTGAATTGGGGAAATGGTAATGACCTAGAATCAACCATAGTGAAATATTTAAGCCAAACCATGTACTCAAAGTGCTGGATACTCTTAAATTCACATTTACTTTAAGTCAATTCATTACAGCACTATTTCCCATAGAGTAACTCTGTGAAAAATAGTTTCCACTGTTAAATAAGATGGAAATTCTGTATTTGTGTCTTGGAAATTAATACTGCATATTAGCACACACACGCACAAAAAAAACCTGAGAGAGCTCTTATAGTTTTTTGAAAAATGAGATAGAATTCACATTCTATAAAGTCACCATTTTATTGTTTAATTTAATTTAATTTTTATAAACATATTCTGGGGCTCAATAATTTTACCAATGGAAACTTAGGGCAAATATTCTTAACAATATGCTTTTTCTTTCTTTTGAACATTCTCTTATCTCCTGAGACACACATTCTCAAACCCACATACTCATACACATTAAAAATTCCAAGTTTATAATATAGAGATAAGTATTCAGCTATTTTAGAGGAAAAATAAACAGTGAGTTTAAGAAGACTACATACAAGTGTTGTGCTCAGTCAGTCGTGTCCAATTCTTTGCAACCCCATGGACGGTAGCCCTCCCGGCTCCTCTGTCCATGGAATTTCCCAGGCAAGAATACTGCGTTGGGTTGCCATTTCCTCCTCCAGGAGATCTTCCCCACCCAGGGATCAAACCCGCATCTCCTGTGGCTCCTGCATTGCAGGTGGATTCTTTACCCACTGAGCCACCTGGGAAGCCCTGTGTAACCATCACCACTATCTAATTTCAGAAGATTTCAGTCATCCCCTCCCAAAAGAAATCCCATAACTCCTATCAGTTAGTCCAGATTTCCTCCTTCCCTCCATCCCCAGCAACTGTTACCTACTTTCTATCTCTTTAGATTTGCCTGTTCTGGACATTTTATATAAATGGGATCATAATCCTTGACTGAGCCTGTTTTTCAGGTTAACCCATGTTGTAGTATCTAACAGTACTGCATTCCTCTTAATGGCTGAATAATATTTCATTGTATGGACTTACCACATTTTGTTTGTCTATTATCACTTCATGGGCATTTAACTATTTCTACTTTGGGGCTATTATGAATAATGCTGCTGTGAACATTTATGCACAAGTTTTTATATGAACATGCTTTCACTTCTGTCAGGAATATACCCAGGAGTGGAATTGCTGGGTCATATGATAGTTCTGTGCTTAACCTTCTGAGGAACTGCTAAACTTCCACATCAGGTGAACAATTAGCATCCCCAATAGCAATGTATGAGGGTTTCGATTTCTCACCAACACTTGTTACTTTCCTTTGTCCCCTCCAGCTCTATGGAGGTATAATTAGCATACAACATTGTGCAAGTTTAAGGTCTACAATGTGTTGATTTGATGCACTTATATATTGCAAAATGATTACCATCATAGCTAGCGTTTGCATATCATATCACATAATAAGCATTTAACATTTACTGTCTTACAACTTTCAAGTATACAGTGCAGTGGTATTGACTACAGTCACTATGCTGTACATTAGAGTTCCAGAAATTATTCATCTTATTGCTGGAAGTTTGTACTCGTCAACCAACATTTCCCCTTTTCTCCCATCACCAACACCTGGTCACACCGTTCTGGTCTCTGTTTCTGTTTTTGACTGTTTTAGATTCCACACTAAGTGTGAGATTATTCACACTTGTCTTTCTGTATCTGAAACTGCAGTCAGCATTCTGTCCCGAAGCTCCATCCATGTTCTCTCAAATGGCATGATGTCTTTTCTCATGGTCGAATGATATTCTGTTGTACAGATATGCCATGTCTTCTTTATCCATTCTTCTCTTGATGGACACTTACATGACACACTTACTCGTGTTGATGGACACTATGTCTTGACTATTGTGATTAATTCTGCAATAAACACAGGGGTGCAGATATCTCTTCAATATCCCATTTTCATTTTCTTTGAATATATACCCAGAAGTGGGGCTTGTTAGGTCATATGGTAGTTCTGTTTTCTCCACACTGTTTTCCATACTGTCTTCTCCAATATGCACTCCCACAAACAGTGCAAAGTTGTTCTTTTTTCTCCACATCCTTGCCAACATTTGTTATCACTTATCTTTTTGATATCATTTGAGATAATACCTCCTTGTTGTTTTAATTTGCATTTTTCTTATGGTAAATAATGTTGGGCACCTTTTCATGTACCTGTTGGCCATTTGAATGTTTTCTTTGGAAAAATATCTATTTAGGTCCTTTGTCCATTTTAAAATTGGATACTTTGTTTGTTTGTTTTGCTATCTAGTTGTACAAGTTCCTTGTGTATTTTGGATATTAACCCCTTATGGGGTGTATGGTTTACAAATACTTTCTCCCATTCTATAGATTACCTTTTCATTTTGTTGATGGTTTCCTTTGATGTGCAAAAGCTTTTCAATTTGATGTGGCCCCACTTGTATACTTTTGCTTTTGACACCTTTGCTTTTGGTATCAAATCCAAAACATCATAGCCAAGACCAATGCAAGGATCTTATTCCTAATGTTTTCTTCTAGGACTTTTGTGGTTTTAGGTCTTACATTCAAATCTTTAATCATTTTGAGTTAATTTTTGTGTATGATGCAAGATAGTGATCCAGTTTTATTCTTTTATTTGTGGCTGTTCAATTTTCCAACACCATTTATTGAAGAGACTGCCCTTTTCATGTTGTATATTCTTGACTCCTTTGTCAAAAATTAATTGACCGTATGTGCCTGGGTTTATTTCTGGACTGTTTATTCTATTCTGTTAGTTTGTGCATCTGTTTCTAATTCCACTATCCTACTGTTTTGATTACTATAGTTTTGCAGTGTAGTTTTAAATCAAGGACTTTGATGCCTCCAGCTTCTTTTTCAAGTGAAAATTGTTAGTCGCTCAGTATGTCCAACTATTTGTGACCCCATGAACTGTAGCCCACCAGGCTCCACTGTCCATGCACTTCTCCAGGCAAGAATACTGGAGTGGGTTGCCATTTCCTTCTCCAGGGGATCTCCCCAACTCAGGGATTGAATCTGGGTCTCCTACGTTGCAGGCAAATTCTTTTTACCATCTGAGCCACCAGGGAAGCCCTTGTCTTTTTTTTCAAAATCACTTTAATTATTAGGGGTCTTTGCAATTATATACAGATTTTAGAATTAAAATTAGCCAAAGAAACCCTTAGAAAAGTCCTATAGTTTTTAAAAAATTGAGATATAAATCACATACCATAAAATGACTACTTTAAAGTATACAATTCAGTGGTTTTTAGAATATTCACTACATTGTATAATCATCACCACTATCTAATTCCAGAATATTTTCATCATCTCAAAAAGAAACTGTATGTTTTATCAATCCCTTCCAATTCACCCTTTCCTCTTAGTTTCTGGCAACTACTAATCCCCTTTCCATTTCCACAGATATGTCTATTCTGGAAATTTCACACAAAAGGATCATATGTGAGTTTTGGATGCGTGACTTTTTTTACTTAGCATTATGTTTTCATTCACCTATGTTGTGGTATGTATCGGTACTTCATTCCTTCTTAATGGGTGAATAGTATTTTACTTATGGATATATCACATTCTATTTACCCATTCATAATTTCAGCTGCTTCCATTTTTGTCTATTATGAATAATACTGATATGTATTTTTGTGTGTAAATATATGTCCTAATTCTGTTGGGTATATATGTAAGAATGGAATTTTGGGGTGATATAGTAATTATGCTTATTTTTCTGAGGAACTGTCACACTGTTCTCTGTAGCAGCTAAACCATTTTACGTTCCCACCAGCAGTATTTGAGGGTTCCAATTTCTCTACATTCTCAACACTTGTTATCTTCAATTCATCCTGATAGCTGTAAAGTTGAATCTCAGTGTGGCTTTGATTTGCATTTCCCTGAAGGCTAATGATGTTGAGCATTCTTTCATGTGCTTATTGGCTATTTATATATCTTCTTCTGAGAAATGCTTATTCAAATTCTTTCCTCATTTTTAAATTGGGTTATTTGTCTTTTTATTTTTGAGTTGTAAAAGTTTGTTTTATATGTTATAGCTACTAGACTCTTATCAGATATATGACTTGCAGATACTTTCTCTTTCCATGGGTTGTCCTTTCACTTGATAATGTGCTACAGTGATTTTTAAAAAGTGTTCATTTGTATTTGATCCTAAAATTTCCAAATCTGTTTGACACCAATGGGAACACCGTGATAGACGCTAAACTTGGTTGCTATCAAGCTTCCTTTTTCCTTGGATTATATAGGTTAGATAAGAGTCTGGCAAAGGGAAACAAGCTTTAGAAATAGGAGGAAGGATAGAAATGTTCATGTTTCAGTATGGGTAAAAGATCCCACCAATCATGATAATCTCTATATAAGTCCACTTTAAGAAACAATTCCTGACTATTTTTAAAAAGTTTAATTTTTATTAATCTATGACAATGAATTGATGTAAATGAGGGGAGAATAGATTGCTGTAGTCATCCTGTAAACCCTAGGAGATAAAGGAGTTGAATCAAGCTCCATTATATGCACAGATAAACCTGTGCTGTTCTTAATCTAGAGATCCCTGTATGAATAAGATGAGAAAATATCAGAGACAACAAAAGAAGAAGAAAAGAGGAGGAAAAAAGATCCCTCCGAAATACAGCACTGGATCTGAGAACCTCTCAGGAGAGAACATTTTCTCTGCAGCTGCCTGGGGAGGGACATTTCTTAGGGCTTCATTTGGAATTACTCAGGATGGTTACTTCAGATTCATGGAAGCTGCAAATATAAAAGGAGCCCTAGGTGTTCTACATATGTATATCAGCCTGCAAAAACTTTGCAAAGTAGTGGCATTATTTCCGTCTTACAGTGGAAAATATCGACAAAGAAGCTAGTGATTTGCCCAGGGCCTGACAGATAAAGGGTATGGCTGGACACATATATCATTTAAAGAGAACAAATCTATTTTGTTTCATTGTCCTAGACCAGGATTTAGGAAGACAATCATTTTGGAGAGTAAACTACTGTACATTGTCAGATGTGTAAGTGAATGCTAAGATAAGGAGAAATTTGTTCTCATTGATAACCCATAGTAAAGAAGTTTAATACTTCCCAGGTGCTCCTTCTCTGGCCCCCAAGGGATATAATTAGAGTGATTATTAAACTCCTAACATGATACTAGATAATTTTTACTTAAGTAGCTCTCTTTTTCCCTGAAATTTATAAGGATCATATTATCTTATTCCCATTGCAATACCAGAACCCAACATAGTGTCTGACACATAGTAGGGCTTTCTAAACCCCTCTAGCCAAAAAAAAAAAAAAGATTTCATGAATAAAAAGGCACATAAATAATAAGATCTAATGGTTCTATAACTCTGATTATATGCAGATATTGTTCTAAATACTTTTCATCTATTACTCATATAAACCTACATCAAAAAATAAATATAATTAAGTACCGTTATTGGACAGATGAGGAAATGGATTCAAAGGCCTGGATCTGTAGTCAGTGCTTTTATTGCACTAAACAGCCTCTCCCCCAAAATGAACCAGAAGCTTATTTATGTAACCATAGAACCAGCCCCACTCTGGCCCTATTCTGTTTCTAAGATACTGAACTGTTTTCCAGAGATAATAGATCAAAACTGCATGCCATACAGCAGCGCAGAGAAGAAAATCTTGACCTCAAACAACACCCAGAACCACTGTTTCACCCCAAACAGAGCCAAAGGGCTAGGACATGACTATGACTAGATCCAGAAAAGTGGAACCCTCTCAGAAGCAAAGGGTCTGCTGTCCAGGAAGGTCCGGTGCTGATGCTCCTTTACCATATCTTTCCCTAAAGCCCCAAGTTCTGAAGCCCTCCAGTGGCAGCCTGCTTGCCAGTGCCTCCACATACCAGCCCTCCTCCCCTAACTCAGAAACATTTGACTAAATCCCAGATCTGGGAGACAGATCTGAGCTGGACTTCCTGTCTCCTTGCCGGCTGACCTTGCAATAAAGCTTTCTCTTTCCTCAAAAGCCAATGCTGTACTATTGGCTTCTCTGTGCATTGGGCATCCAGCCCTTGACCAGATAACAAATTTCTATTGCCACCAAATCAAGAGGATTTATAAAGCAGTCACCTCCCAATCCTGCTTTCAGGTCCTCTTGTCTCTGTAGTCCTTCACAAATGTATATTTGATTGGTGGTGATACTGAGAATGCTAAAGACCTGAGTTCATTGGTTTCCCTTATCTTTCCTCCACTAGTGACTGGCACAGGCAGAAGGAAGTTCAGGGGCCCTGCAGAATCCACTCGTGCCTGTGATGCCAAGCTTCTGGGGGCAGCACGGAAACCAGAATCGTTCACAGAAAGATTGGATACCCAAAATGGTCAAAGAAAGGGTGGCTTTAGATGACTCAGTGGATGGAAGCACCCTAACAGGAGAGGGCGTGTGTTTAAGTGCACATGCTCTGACTCTGAACCTGCATCTCGTTTTTAATCTGGCTTTGACATTGTGTCCTTGTCTGACATACTTCATATGAAATGCAGACCACTACTTCTGCTTGGCTAGGATGAATGCTAACTAGGAAAAGAATTTAAAGTGGTACAGAATTAGTCTGGCTCTTAGGCGATAATGGAAACATGTGTTCAAGCATCTTTATCCTGGTAATCTCCTGAGGGAAATGGTCTGAATTTGAGTCTGAATTACTTAAAGAGGCACAGCTGATGCCCCTTCCACTATGACAGGGGTGTTGAGGACTGCTGTGCTGCTAAGGGCTCTTTCACAACAGCAAAGTGCAGTCGTGTTTAAGACCAAATATAAATCACAGTGTCCAGGCTCTTAACTCATCGTTGAGGGCTCT
This sequence comes from Odocoileus virginianus, assembly GCF_023699985.2. NCBI lineage: Eukaryota > Metazoa > Chordata > Mammalia > Artiodactyla > Cervidae > Odocoileus > Odocoileus virginianus. The sequence continues at coordinate 37,027,636 of NC_069686.1, read as the reverse complement.
TACCTGGCGGTCTAGTAGTTAAGACTCCTCACTTCCCCTGAAGGGGGCACGGGTTCAATCCTTGGTCGGGGAACTAAGATCCTGCATGCCACATGGTGTGGCCAAAAAATAAATAAATAAATGAACTTAACTCATCATTGAGCTTATAAAGCCAGTGATTGACAAACTTACTTAGCTGCCTATTGCAGTCACCTGGTGAGTTTAAAAGTACTGATGCCTGTATCTCCGCTTACATATTCCTGGGATGGGACCTCGATATGAGGATTTTTGAAAGCTCCCGGTTGATTCTGATGTGTAGCCATGATGGAGCCTCACTGCCCTAGAGAGTCTTTAAAAACTGCTCAGGCCCAAATTTAGCACTTTTACTTCCCCTATTAGTCTTCCCAGGTGGCTCAGTGGTAAAGAATATGCCTGCAATGCAGGTTTGATCCCTGGGTCAGGAAGATCCCCTGGAGAAGGAAATGGAAACCCACTCTAGTATTCTTGTCTGGAAAAGCCCATGGACAGAGGAGACTGGCAGGTTATAATCTGTGGGGTTGCAGAGTCAGACATGACTTGAGCCTTTGATTACTAAGGCATCCATTTCAAAGACATGTATCTCAAATAAACATATTGCCAGCTGTATGACATAGCTCCTGTCTAAACAACTAGACAAAGAACTAGGCTGCTCCACCCATGAGGTTCCCCTTTTACAGATATTATATAATTGATTGCTTGAGTGACTGCATTTTCCCTTCCTGTACCTTAATCTATGCTCTTCTGTTTTAAATTCCTCAATAAAGAGTAAACCCACAAAACCCTAGGCATGCCACTCTCAGCCCAATAAAGGCAGAGTCCAAGATCCTCCTTCTCTCTCCCCAAGACCTCATCATGTATCCTCAGTGAGTTATAAACCTTGGGTCTCCAAAGTTCCTTAACGGTTGTGGCTGAGGTGCATTTTGCAGTTGTAATAAGAACCACAGGGGCCGTTCCAGGTACAGCACTGGCTCTGGTTGGAGAAAGATCTTTGGGAGCCCTAGCTGTGTGCATCAGGTATTCCAGCCAATAACATCACTATGAACATAATGAGGTCTACATGCAACATTGTGTTATAAACATCTACTCATGCTCAGTCTATTTTGGGTTCATGGTAAGGATCAACTCTTTCCACCCAATAATTCTGTGTAATGAACTGAGTGGTTTAAGACACAGTTACTCTCTCTCACACGTCTGTGAGTTGGCTGGGAACTGGTTGATTGAGGCTTTTAGTTCAGTCGCTCAGTCATGTCTGACTCTTTGTGACCTATGGACTGTAGCACGCCAGGCCTCCCTGTCCATCACCAACTCCCAGAGTTTACTCAAACTCATGCCCATTGAGTCGGTGATGCCATCCAACCATCTCATCCTCTGTCATCCCCTTCTCCTCCTGCCTTCAATCTTTCCCAACATCAGGGTCTTTTCAAAGGAGTCAGCTCTTTGCATCAGGTGGCCAGAGTATCAGAGCTTCAGCTTCAGCATCAGTCCTTCCAATGGATATTCAGGATTGATTTCCTTTCAGATGGACTGGTTGGATCTCCTTGCACTCCAAGGGACTCTCAAGAGTCTTCTCCAGCACCACAGTTCAAAAGCATCAATTCTTCGGCACTCAGCTTTCTTTATAGTCCAACTCTCACATCCATACATGACTACTGGAAAAACCATAGCCTTGACTAGATGGACATTCGTTGGCAAAGTAATGTCTCTGCTTTTTAATATGCTGTCTAGGTTGGTCATAACTTTTCTTCCAAGAAGTAAGCATCTTTTAATTTCATGGCTGCAATCACCATCTGCAGTGATTTTGGAGCCCCCAAAAATAAAGTCTGCCACTGTTTCTACTGTATCTCCATCTATTTGCCATGAAGTGATGGGACCGGATGCCATGATCTTAGTTTTCTGAATGTTGAGCTTTAAGCCAACTTTTTACTCTCCTCTTTCACTTTCATCAAGAGGCTTTTTAGTTCTTCCTCACTTTCTGCCATAAGGGTGGTGTTATCCGCATATCTGAGGTTATTGATATTTCTCCTGGCAATCTTGATTTCAGTTTGTGCTTCATCCAGCCCAGCATTTCTCATGATGTACTCTTCATATAAGTTAAATAAGCAGGGTGACAATATACAGCCTTGACGTACTCCTTTCCCTATTTGGAACCAGTCTGTTGTTCCATGTCCAGTTCTAATTGTTGCTTATTGACTTGCATACAGATTTCTCAGGAGGCAGGTTAGGTGGTCTGGTATTCCCATCTTTTTCAGAATTTTCCACAGTTTGTGGTGATCCACACAGTCAAAGGCTTTGGCATAGTCAATAAAGCAGAAGTAGATGCTTTTCTGGAACTCTCTTGCTTTTTTGATGATCCAGTGGATGTTAGTAATTTGATCTTTGGTTCCTCTGCCTTTTCTAAAATCAGCTTGAGCATGTGGAAGTTCACAGTACACATATTGTTGAAGCCTGGCTTGGAGAATTTTGAGCATTACTTTACTAGAGTGTGAGATGAGTGCAATTGTGTGGTAGTTTGAGCATTCTTTGGCATTGCCTTTCTTTGGGATTGGAATGAAAACTGACCTTTTCCATTCCTGTGCCCACTGCTGAGTTTTCCAAATTTGCTGGCATATTGAGGCTGGTTGAGCCTGTGTGTGGCTTTAAGTTGGGGCCAGATTCACTCTGCAAGATTCTCATCTTCCCTGGGCCAGTGGGCTACCCGGGCGGCTTCTTCCATGGTGCAGCATGACTGCAGTGCTAAGTCTTCCCACTAACTACACAAGCCATCCCAAGGTTCTGCGTGAATGGTGTCTGCTCATGTCCCACTGGCTCAAAGTCCAGAGGCTGGAAAGTCCAATCTGTTTGCAGTAGGAGGAAATGTAGGTTTTCTGAGTTAGATGGCTGGAATCACAGATGCAGAGATGGGTGAGTAATCTGGGGTTCTGGTGATCACCTCATTCTGTCCTGGTCATTCACTGTCGTGTGTGCTGTTTTCCTGGAAGAGGTGAGTGTCCCCTTTAATGACCCTAATGTGTCCTCCGGTCCTTATTTTCTTATGCTGCTTGAGTTATGCCCCCAAAAAGAAAAAATAAGTGAGCCCTGTATATTCACTAAAGGAAGACATCTGGAGAGTTGTCTTTGTTTTTCCTCAGTTTTCATCTGGATGTTTGGCATCAAGTCAAAAGTTTTACTCCGAGAAGTTTTACAAAGCGAGTCTGTTTAGTGTTTTACTTCCTTTCCACTTTGTAATAATGCACTAGTGTTAGTCGCTCCGTCGTGTTTGACTCTTTGTGAACTCATGGACTGTAAGCCCACCAGGCTCCTCTGTCTATGGGATTCTCCAGGCAAGAATACTGCAGTAGGTTGCCATGCCCTTCTTCAGGGGATCTTCCCAACCCAGGGATCGAACCCAGGCACAGGCAGATTCTTTACCATCTGAGCCACCTGGGAAAACCAGTCCACTAGAGTCTCAATTAAACGCCACCCCAGGCTGCTGGGAACAATGTTCCCGGGGAATGTGGATGTGATTAGTTAGGTTGGGATGCTCATTCACAAGAATAAATTCCCTCTTAAGCCTAAACCAGTGGACCTACTTTAGAAATAACCTCATGCCTTGTTCTGTCACATTGCAACAAGATTCTAATATCTAATGCTTGGATCTGACAACCACTGTTCCTGCTGTTTGCTGATTTGCGACATGGAACATGATCATTTGTCATTTTTGTCGAAATACGTAGTTGAATGCCCTGTGTCCCCATCTTGGTACCACAGTTTTGTTGTCTCATTGTTGTCGCATGTGCTTTTTCTTAAGGAAAAGAATAGAATTGTTTGCAGATTTGGAAATTTGTAGGTATCTTGGGATATAACCCTTGTGAATGCTGGGAGTCTATCTTTCTCTCTGAAAAGGAGAATGGCCTCTGAACTCAGAGTTCAATGCTTCAAATAAAGTAAAGCAAAAACACTTCAGGGTGCCTGTAGCATATATTAAAATTCAGTGAATATTTATGTGTACAGTTACTAACTATATATAATACACATATCATAATATATAATTATATTATTTTTAAAGTATTTTTCTTTATTGTTCCTGAGACGGTTTTCTGCATCAGTGAAGCACATACAGAATGAACATATTAAAGCAAATAGAATAATAAGAAGTATAAAGATTAGAAAGTGATGTTAAATTTTCATTATTTCCTGATTATATTAATGCTAGAGAATGAGAAAAAAAATAACCATAACACCATTGCAGTTAGAAATTCTGACAAGATTGTCCTCAAATTAAATTTTAAGTCAAGGTAAACCACCTGGAAATAAATGTCCAGATATATTTGAAGAAAATTTTTAAATTCCACATTGAACCTAAAAGGCTTAAGTATGTATTAAGAACCGACCTGTTCTTAGCTAAGAAGACTCAGCTTTGTATAGCTAGATCAGTGTTTCTCAACTGTATTTACAATATTGCCTCCAAAGGAACTTTTTTGGGTGTATTTTTTTCTGAATCTCCCTCTCCAATTAAATTTTAATATCACAGATGCACTAAATATCTGTTTATATACTATATATTTATCTGTGTTTTATACAGAAAAAGAGTACACTACAATATTGTAAAGTAATTAGCCTCCAACTAATAAAAATAAATGAAAAAAAAAGAAGATAAGTTTTTTGACCTCCAAAAACTAGATTTTGTTCCTTTAAGTTGTAGTTATCCCTGTTGAGAAAGCATGAAATACACATTTTCCCTTAATTTATTAGTAAATTTAATTCAATGTCAATCAAAATATGCACAATAAATTTTTTTTAACTTTTTGTTTTGTATCGGGGTAAAGTTGATTAACAATGTGATTAACAATGTTGCAAAGGTTTCAGGTGAACAGCTAAGGGACTCAGCCATGCATACACCTGTATCCATTCTCCCCCAAACTCTCCTCCCATCCAGGTTGCCACATAACATTGAGCAGAGTTCCCTGTGTTATAACATTAGGTCCTTGTTTGTTATCCCTTTAAAATACAGCAGTGCCTACATGTCCATCCCAAACTCCCTAACTATTCTTCCTTCCCATCCTTCTCCCTAGCAACCATAATTTCATTCTCTAAGTCCCAGCAATACTTTTTGATGATGGATACACTGATTTAAATTACAAGACTAGCTAGAAAAGTTTCAAAGTATAAGAATTCTGAGGCGCACTAGCTCTATTAGGAGTATTAGACATATTGTAGAAAAAGTCATAAATATTTATGTAATAGATTTTCAAGGATAGATACTTTATAGAGTCAATACATAGTGGAATTTGATATGTGATAAAAAGTAGATTATCAAACAAATGGATTTTGACCAACTGACTAACCAGAAGAATGAGAATGAGGAGTTTATTACACTCTTTACACCAGAATAAATAAAATGGTCAAAGATTTTAAGACAAAATGAGATACCATACAAGTATGGAAGAAAATATAGGAAAAAAATTTTATATTTTTTTGGAGGGAAAGTTTGGACACCAAATCCAGAAGCCATAAAATTAAAGACAAATAGCTGTGCATTGAAGTGAAAATATTTGCATAGCTAAAAATAACACAAATGAAGTTAAAAGACAGACAACACACCAGGAAAAAAAAATTTGCATTGTGTGTGTATATATATATATGCATATATATATACACACATAAAAAATATATATATGATGGCTAATATTCATAAGATATATTGAATTCTAATAAATCAATAATAAAAAATACTAATGACCCCAGAAATATGGGCAGGAGAAAGAGAAAAATGAAATTGCAAATAACTTCAAATCATAAAAATAGTGATCATCCACAAAATAAAACTCAAAGGAACATTTTCATATATCTGGTAAAGCTGAAAATATTTTGTAGTATAATGTCATTGAGAATGTGTGAAAACAAATTCTTACCCATTTTTACTAAAGGTATTAATCAGCAAAGTCTATTTTTCAAAAATAATTGGTTAATTTCTATGAAAATTAAAGTTTTACACACCCCCTGACTAGTATTTTTAGACCTAAGTATTTATATTGCAGATATATTCATATTTGTAGTTAAAGACAGCTTTTTCTAAAATGTTCACAGCAGCATTTTTGTAATAGCGAAGAGTATAATTTCAAAAATAAAAGACTACTTGTATGATTATAATACATTCATATAATATAATTCAATGTTGCTATTAATGAAGAATGATTTCCAAGACATTTTAAGGGATGGAAAAACAAATCTGCTGAAAATTACATAGTATGTGTGAAAGCTAATGTTATATGTCAACCTGGCCAGATCATGGCCTGCAACTTGTTTGTTCAAACACTAACCTAGTTATTGCTCTGAAGATATTTGTAGATAGAATTAATAATTATAATTAGTTAATTTTAAATAAAATACATCACACTTGATAATGTAAGTGGGTCTTATCTAATCAATCAAAGGCTTTAAGAGTAAAACTGTGCTTCCCTATAGAAGAAACTCTTCTTTAAGACAGTAACATAATTTCCAGCCTGCTCTATAAATTTCAGATTTTCCAATTCCCACAACTGGGTGAACCAATTTCTTTAAAATCTCACCCTCCCCCCACACCCCAAGATATAAAGTGACTTGTTCTGTGAGTTCTGTTTCTCTAGTGAATGCTGGCTGACACAGTAAAGTATTATGTCTTCTTAAAAACTTGTGTATGAAAAAAAAACAAAAAACTTGTGTATGTTATGATTATACGTTCAGCGATTGCCTCTGGAGAGACATTCAAGAGATTAGGAACAATGGTTGTTTTTTAGGGGGGGATAGTATGAGGGTGGTATGTTTGTTTTTAATTTATTTTTCTGAAGTATAGTTGATTTACAATGTGTTAATTTCTGCTGTACAACAAAGTGATTCAGTTATACATATATGCACGTTGGAAAAGAATGTACACATATATATATTCTGTTCCATACACTTTTCCATTATGGTAAATCACAAGATGTTGGATATAATTCGCTGTACTCTACAATAAGATCTTGTTATTTATCCATTCTATATATAATAGTTTGCATTTACATATTCCAGACTCCCAGTCTATTCCTTCTCACTCCCTCTCCCCACTGGCAACCACAGCGTGTACTCTATCTATGAGTCTGCTTCCGCTTCATGGTAAGACTTCCAGGAGAAATATCAATAGCCTCAGATATGCAGATGATACCACACTTATGGCAGAAAGTGAGGAAGAACTAAAGAGCCTCTTGATGAAAGTGAAAAGGAGAGTAAAAAATCTGGCTTAAAACTCAACATTCAAAAAACTAAGATCATGGCATCCTGTCCCATCACTTCATGGCCAATAGATGGAGAAACAGTGAAAACAGTGGCAGACTTTATTTTGGGGGGCTTCAAAATCACTGTAGATGGTGACTGCAGCCATGAAATTAAAAGATGCTTGCTCCTTGAAGAAAAGCTATGACCAACCTAGACGGCATATTAAAAAGCAGAGACATTACTTTGCCGACAAAGATCCCTCTAGTCGAAGCTATGGTTTTTCCAGTAGTCATGTATGGGTGTGAGAGTTGGACCATAAAGTAAGCTGAGCACCAAAGAATTGATGCTTTTGAACTGTGGTGTTGGAGAAGACTCTTGAGAGTCCTTTGGACTGCAAGTAGATCCAACCAGTCAATCCTAAAGGAAATCAGTCCTGAATATTTATTGGAAGGACTGATGCTGAAGCTGAAGCTCTGATACTCTGGCCACCTGATGCAAAGAACTGACTCATTTGAAAAGACCATGATGCTGGTAAAGATTGAGGGCAGGAGGAGAAGGGGATGACAGAGGATGAGATGGCTGGATGGTATCTCTGACTCAATGGACATGAGTTTGAGCAAGCTCTGGGAGTTGGTGATGGACAGGGAAGCCTGGCATGCTGCAGTCTGTGGGCTTTTCAAAGAGTTGGACATGAGTGAATGAACTGAACTGAACAGAACTGAAGTCACTTCAGTCATGTCTGACTTCGCAAACCCCATGGACTGTAGCCTGCCAGGCTCCTCTGTCCATGGGGTTTCCCAGGCAAGAGTGCTGGAATGGGTTGCCATTTCCTTCTCCAGGGGATCTTCCTGATCCAGGGATCAAACCCACATCTCTTGTGCCTCCTGCATTGGCAGACTGGTTCTTTATCACTAGCACCACCTGATAGGTTCATTTGTATCATATTTTAGATTCCATGTATAAGTGATATCATATGGTATTTGTTTTTATCTTTCTGATTTACTTCACTTAGTATAATAATGTCTAGTTACATCCATGTTGTTTAATTTAATTTAATTCTTTTTATGGCTGAGTGGTATTCCATTGTATATATGTATCATATCTTCTTTATTCATTCATCTCTCAATGGACATTTAAGTTGTTTCCATGTCTTGGCTATCATGAATAGTGCTGCTATGAACATGTATGCATGTTCAGGGATGAACAGGGATGCATGTATCTTTTTGAATTATAGTTTTATCCAGATATATTCTCAGAAGTGGAACTCCTGGATCATATGGTAATTATAATTTTTATTTTTTATTTGAGGAATCTCCATACTGTTTTCCATAGTGGCTGCACCAATTTATATTCCCACCAACATAGTAGGAGGTTCCCTTTTCTCCACATGCTCTCCAGCTTTTGTTATTTGCTTTTTTTTAAATGATGGTCATTCTGACCGGTATGAGATGGCACCTTGTTGTAGTTATGATTTGCATTTCTCTAATAATTAGTGATGTTGAACATCTTTTCATGTGCCTGTTATTCATCTGTGTCTCTTTGAAGAAATGTTTGTTTAGGTCTACCTATTCTTTGATTGGACTATTTGTTTTTTTGTTGTTGAGTGGTATGAGCTGATTGTACATTTTGGAAATTAAGCCCTTGTTAGTGGCATCCTTTGCAAATACTTCCTCCCCGTCTGTAGGCTGTCTTTTCATTTTGTTTATGGCTTCCTTTGCAGTACAAAAGCTTGTAAGTTTGATTAGGTCCCATTTGTTTATTTTTGCTTTTGTTTATTGCCTCAGGAGACTGACCTAAGAAAACATTGGTATGATTTATGTCAGAGAATATTTTGCTTAAATTCTCTTCTAGGAGTTTTATGGTAATGTGTCTTATATTTAAGTGTTTAAGACATTTTGAGTTTATTTTTGTGTATGGTGTGAGTGTGTGTCCTAACTTCTGTTGGTTTACATGTGGCTGTCCAATGTTCCCATCACTACTTGCTGAAGAGATGGTGTTTTTCCCATTGTGTATTCTTGCCTCTTTTGTTGAAGGTTAATTGACTGTAGGTGTGTGTGTTTATTTCCAGACTTTCTCTGAGGAACAGTGGTTGTTTAAACTCATAACTCCACGTATGGTTCCTAGCCTTGTGGCATCAAGTTGGGAATGAGTTAGAAATGCAGAACTGCAGGGCCCACTTCAGGCCCATGGAATCAGATCTGCATTTTAACAAAATGCAGAATTGGAGAAGCACTGGCAAGGGGACTAGGGAACATGGATGCAGAGAAAGGGCATTGCTTCTTTAGTCTGGACTCCGTGCACTGGTGGAATCTTCCTCTTTTCTTCCTCCATCCTCTGCCTCCCAACCTCACTCATCTCTCCTTATTCACACTACCTATGACATGCTTCTTATTGATATAGCCTTTTCTCTTTCAGCTTTTTTTTTTTTTTTTCATTTTGGGGAGTAAATTTTAGTAGTCCAAATTAATTTCTGCTCACTTGTTAGGATTTCCTACCCCCAGTTCTTGCTGACTCCAGTCTACACCCTGGAGCATGGAGGCAGGGACAAGATATGGAGAACAGATACTCTGTGCTGGGCTTTGCTATATTTTTCCTCAGCAACTGAGAGGGGGATGCTGCACTGTCAAAGAGGATGGATGGGGTTTTTGTTGTTGCTGTTTATGCTCCTGTTTTGAGCAGAAGAAAATTTTTAAATATCTGAAGGTTTAATTTAATAGCATATCAACAGATATTGAAAATTTTTAACTTGGGGAGCTTTTAAAAGTGGCATAATTGACTGCAGAGATCAGTGGAAGATGAATTGATCTTATTAGAGGACAAATCATCCAACAGGGGCTCACCTGGTTTAGAGAAAAGCTGTAAGTTAAAGAAGAAGAAAGGAAAGAAATGTAAGAAAGATGACCTTGGGGAAAAAAAATCCAGCATGAATAAAATCTGAAAATTTTGCTTATTCTTGCTCTTGAGCTATGACTCTTGCAATGTTTCCGAAGAATAAATGAGCTTGAAGCCTGATACAACTCAATATGACACTAGAGTCTGTCTTCTAACAGCTCTAAGGCCATTCAAAGAACTCAGCCTCCAAACGGGTTTGTTAGGCTGCTCTGTGGCTTAGAGAAATGAGTTTCCATTTTGTAGACAGTCTTCCCTATTACTAAGCTCTAACCTTGACGTTCAAACACATTCTGCAGTGCATTGCCCTCAAATAACCATCCTCAATGTCAAAGACCTTCCTGTCTCCACCTGTTGAAGTTTTCTGAGCACTTTAAGCCTACAGGCCAATCAAACTCCATCTGTATAGCATAGTTCAATGACACAGACATAACTCTGCAAGACACTTCTTACTGCAGGCAGCAAAGGGCAGGTGGGAATGTTATGCTAATTTTAAATATTACTTGTCTGAACCTTTTCACTCCCACAGTCGTAAAAAACCAGGCCCAAGCCTGAACCGAGGCATAGCATTACTCCAAAGAAATGTGCATTTATATTAATATTTAAGAACTTTATTATAACATTATAGCCCATCTGACTCTGATGTTATCATGTAATGGCAGAGATCCTGTTAGCCAGATACAGAATAATAGCTTACTGTTGGACTAGAAATTGTTGGTACTTCAAAGAAATAATCTGTGAATTACCTCCAAAGCATGAGCAATCCCAGTATTTTGATATACCCCAACGGTAAGGAAATAGCAACCCACTCCAGTACTCTTGCCTGGAAAACCCCGTGGACAGAGGAGCCTGGTAGGCTGCAGTCCAGGGGTTGCAAAGAGTCGGACATGACTAAGCATAACCAATGGTAAATATAAACATTTCCCGTTATGGTTCACAAATTTTATTTTTATAGTAGTAAATTCTTTTTTCAAATGTAATTTTAGGTAGAACCTGTGCATTTAGAATAGAAAGTAAACATGCTATTAAGGCAAAAAAGTGGACCCAACCTGCTACCTGTCTGTATCAACTTCCCCTAACCCCATGATGTACTCTGAAGGACAATTATATGATTTCCGAGCTCCCTGGAATATAGTCTGCAAACTACTCATCTAGATGAAAACCAATTTTAATTTAGTGTTCTCAGCTTCCCTGTTTTCTTAAGTTCTTCTCCTAGATCCATATTTTCTTTTCTTTTTTTCAACTTTTAAAAAAACATGTATTTATTTATTTTTAGCTGTGTTAAATTATTGTTGCTACATGGGCTTTTCTCCAATTGCAGTGTGAGGGAGCTACTCTAGTTGCATTACGCAGGCTTCTCATTGCAGTGGCTTACCTTGTTGCAGAACACAAGCTCTAAGGCGTGGGCTTCAGTAGTTGTGGCATGGAGGCTCAATGGTTGCAGTCCATCCGGTCTCCAGAAGAGATAAATCCAGACTTGCTTGCACAATAATGACAAATGAACTCCTTTTGGTGTCAGGTTGCAACACCAGAGAAGCCTGAGGGCGGAAGGGGATCCTAGTGATGCTACCTGAGCAGGGGCTTTCAGGTTACCCTTACCTGCAGCCCACACTGCACCACTAACTAGAGTAGAAGACAAAAAGATGTACCTGAGGCAGGTAAGCTCTTTTCCCTAAACAAAATGACTGTAGCAGCCATGCTTCTTCAGGATTAATAATAATTGCTATTGCTTTTTTATTTTGGGTAACTATTCCTTTTTTGCTATTAGCTACCATTTCCCATTGCCATATGCTTTTTTTGTGGCACTATTTCAAACCCTCACCAAACCGTTTCACTTCTACGATGGGTTTGAAAGCTGATTGCTTTGCATAGTTGGTTAGTATTATACGTAAATTAAAAGTACATAGGCCCTGAGTGGAAGCTTGAAATAATTTTTAAGAAACACAGGAGGATGCTAAACTAAAATTATCATGGTCATTATTTCACTATGTATGTAAGTCTATGTAAGTCAAAACATTATGCTGTACATCTTAAATTTATACAACGAGCTATGTCAATTATATCTCTGTAAAACTGAGGGAAAAAACTTAGGACATTTAAAGAAGCACAGGATGTTATGACTGTTGATATGTCCATTTAGCCTACACAGTGGCCCTGTATTTCCTCTTAAATTTCCTATTCTCATGTTTTAGTTGAGTGAAATGGTCAGAGAGCCAAAGTATAAACTAACATGGGCTATTGTTTTGATTTAACATGAGCTGTTATTTTATTACTATTGTTTTTATAATTTTATAATGAGGTAAAAAATTTAAAACTATGTCATATTAATATTATAATTAATATAACATTAAATTAAACATATTAAGATTTAAAACTGTCATATTGATAGTATAATTAATATATTACTATGTCATATTAATTATTATAGCTTTATATTGTAATTCAAGGATTATATCTAGTACATACATGTCAAATTAGTACAAATTAGTACCAATTGTTTTACTTCAGTTTCATTAAGTTACAAGAAAAATAAAGAACTGTTAAGCCATACATAATAAGATAATATAAACAAAACTCCCAATACAGGATTCCTGATCTGTGGTCCCAGAAAAGAAAGATATTTATTTTGAAAATGAACAATTTAAATCAAATATCTGCTTCCTCCAAAATGTTTTACAAAAAAGTAGTAGGGACAAAAGTAATAATGGGGGGAAAATAAGTTCAACTTCAAATGGCTTTTATCTTTGGTACAGGCTCTATTAGGTCAAATTAAGCAAAGATTAAAATGCAAATATTGATTTAGATTAAAATGTAAATATTGATTTTGGTGTCAGCTGGATTTCTAGAGTCTTTGAAATGTTTAGCAAATAGTCTGCACATTTCATTTCTTTTTCTTTTTTTTAGACAGTGCACTGTTGCCAACATCTCTTTGATTTGCACATCTGGAATCACTAAAGCATATAGCTAGGAAGAGCTGACAGTAATATTTTGTTTTCTTGACTAGAATTAGAACATTGGCCTTACTAAAAGATAATTATCTGGGCAAGTTAATGATGAAATCTTGAATGAAGACAATATGGAGGCTCAGGCAGTGGTGAGCATGGCATTTGGAATTGAATTTGTCACTGTATTTCTCTGAGTTTTATGAGATGCTGTTGAAGACATCACACCATCTTTGTCAGACCTCCTGGGTCTCATGTCTGCTCACCCACAGGGCAAGTCATGGCCTTCTGCCTCTGAGGCTGATCAGAGTCTTATCCACACAGGCAGTAGGTGAGAGAAGACAGCATGGCCCTCTCTCTTGCCAGCAGTTCACCCCAAGTGCAAATACAAGACACACAAATCAACAGTCAAGTGCTATAAAGGAATCAGCCGGTGTCTCTGGAGAACATAGCAAGAAAGAAGACAGAGACTTTGCAAATTCAATGGGTTAGAAATAGTCCAGGAAAGCAAAGAGGAAAATAATATGGCAGAGATTTTGTTTTAATATCTCTAAGCTTTCCTTCACAAAAAGAACAACTCATGTAAAGAAACACTGATGAATCCAGGAAGGTCAACTGCTTAAACAGTTTTTCCTTTTATGTCATTTAACAAACACCAGAGTGTAAATTAATATAAACACTTTGAAAATATTTCTGGCGGTGCCTATGAAGGTTATAATAGGTATGACACAGCAATTTGTCTCCTGGCAACATACCAAATGGAAATGAGGACTTAGCTCCACCCAGAGACACATATCAGAGTGCTCATTCCAGCTTTATCCATAAAGACCCCAACATAAATAATCCAAACTTCTACCAACAGTGGAATGGGTCAATGCATTGTGGTCTAACCATAGAATGCAATATTCAAAGCAAGAAAAAGAACTAAATAGTGTTACACACAAGACCATGGGTGCATCTCTGGACATGAAATTAAATGAAAGAAATCCAATACAAAAGAGTACAATTCTGTAATTCCATTTATATGAAGTTTAAAAGTAAACTAAATTTATCTATTGCGACTAGAGGTCAGGTCAGTCAGCCTGGAGTGGGGATCCTAGGAAGCTTTGTCAGGTGCTTGAAATGCTCTATGTCTTGACCTTGATGCTCATTTCAAAGAACATATTAATCAGTTCAGTTCAGTCGCTCAGTCGTGTCCGACTCTTTGTGACCCCATGAATCGCAGCACGCCAGGCCTCCCTGTCCATCACCAACTCCCAGAGTTTACTCAAACTCATGTCCATCGAGTCGGTGATGCCATCCAGCCATCTCATCCTCTGTTGTCCCCTTCTCCCCCTGCCCCCAATCCCTCCCAGCATCAGGGTCTTTTCCAAAGAGCCAACTCTTCTCATGAGGTGGCCAAAGTATTGGAGTTTCAGCTTCAGCATCAGTCCTTCCAATGAACAACCAGGACTGATCTCCTTTAGGATGGACTGCTTGGATCTCCTTGCAGTCCAAGGGACTCTCAAGGGTCTTCTCCAACACCACAGTTCAAAAGTATCAATTCTTCAGCATTCAGCTTTCTTCACAGTCCAGCTCTCACATCCATACACGACCACTGGAAAAACCATAGCCTTGAGTAGATGGACCTTTGTTGGCAAAGTAATGTCTCTGCTTTTTAATATGCTATCTAGGTTGGTCATAACTTTCCTTCCAAGGAGTAAGCGTCTTTTAATTTCATGGCTGCAATCACCATCTGCAGTGATTTTGGAGCCCCCAAAAATAAAGTCTGACACTGTTTCCACTGTTTCCCCATCTATTTCCCATGAAGTGACTGACATATTAATACATGTGCTAAAATTCTTCAAGCTGCACACATGAGATCTGGGTCCTTTACCATAAGGTATATTTCAATTAGCAAGAAAAATCATAGAAGTCAATAACATATAATTAAAATGTAACATTACTATTGAAATTAATGATACATTGTCATTATCTTCATTATGAGACGGATTCTTAAGTTGATTATATAAACATTTCTGGAGGCAAACATCCAAATGAGTGAAGTCATTTAAAGCAGTCACCTTGGAGGCCACTACTAAAATTACACTATTGCTCTCTAATTGTTTGAGTTCTTTTCTAGAAACTGTCTTCCTAGACTTTGGGATATTATTTTGAATATGCATAAGGGGTCAGATATTTCTCCTTTGAAAGTGTCTCAAGTTTTTGCTATGTATAAATCGAAACTGCTTTGGGCTGTACAGAGGATTTGCAGTATGACTGATAACATTTTTGTTGTTCAATAGTTGGGTGTGGTTGACTAAAAAATGAGGGTAATTATGTCATCTGGCTCCAAAAATATTCCTAAGGTTGACTCCCAAAAAAAGATTCCAAATACGTACAGGCTTTTGTGAACATTGGTGTTAAAAGTTTCATGGCTTACTGAAGCCTCACATGTTTGCACAGTCAGAAAGAACTTGGCTCTTGAAACACAAACAAGTCCAAATCCAGAAAACTGAGTAACTCCATATTTATTTCAGCAATTCCAAAAGGAATTTACCACTGTGTACCCTTATTCTCAAGAGGTGTCACCGCCTTAGTTTACTGTAGGGTAGGGAAATAACCCTAGGAGATTTCTCTCTGGTCTAAATACATCTCACTTCTGTTCTGAAGAGACAAATGTCTTCAGGAGGGTTGGGGTTTAGAGCAGTGACATTTAAGTCATTCTACGGTTTTCAAATCGTCAATTTTTTTTTTAGCCACCTCAATAGACATTCTTTACTTTCACATCTTCCATGGTTATTTCATCACTCTCCCTCTGCTATTTGAAAAATCATTGACAGAGCCAGCAGATAAGGTTTCCCAGTTTACTACTTTCCTGTATGGTGATATTGAAAGAGATGTCTGATCTTTCTTGGTCTTAGTTTTCTCATTTGTGAAACGATGATGCTATAATTCTACCTTGTCAGATTGCTAGGGGGTATTTATGGAGCATTCTTGGCTAAAGATTAGGGGAGAGTCCCTTCTCTTTTCTAGGTCCTCTCTTAATTAATTTGCTGATTTTATAAGCCTTGAGAGAAAACTTTATACACCCAAGATGTAACAAAAAGGATTTTCTACAAGTTCTTTTAGTTGCTGCTCTTGATAATATTAGGTATTATCATTCATATATTTCTCACATTGGATTTGCAGTCATCCCTCTGTTGGGAAGTTTCTTTCTTTGAATTATATCCAGAAGTTAAAGCAGTAAATGGGCTGACAAAGATGACACAGCCACCTTCTGGTTTCATTTCACTGGGGTCTGGATGACCCACCTCCCTCTCTTATACCTCAGTGATTGATAGTGACGACATCCAATCCCATCTCATTTGTTATACGGGGCCCTGAGATGGAGACTTCCTGTCTTTTCCATCAGAAGTATGACAAAATATCAGTGTGTAACAGTCTTCATGACAGAGCAAGATGTAAATATTTTGACGAATATCTCATTCTTTCATTCTCTTTTCTTTATGTAACCTATTTAAAACATTCCTATTGATGGAGACTAGATGGATGCGGTAGTTTTAAGGTTTAAATACACTTTGATTGGGGGCTGGTTCATCTACACTGTCCACTCCAGCACTCTTGCCTGGAAAATCCCACGCACAGAGGAGCCTGGTGAGCTGCAGTCCATGGGGTCGCTAAGAGTCGGACACGACTGAGAGACTTCACTTTCCCTTTTCACTTTCATGCATCGGAGAAGGAAATGGCAACCCCCTCCAGTGTTCTTGCCTGGAGAATCCCAGGGGCGGCGGAGCCTGGTGGGCTGTCGTCTCTGGGGTCGCACAGAGTCAGACAGACTGAAGTGACTTAGCAGCAGCAGCAGCAGCATCTACATTGTAACAAAGCTTTAATTTCCTAGGCATAAATTTACTTAAGTCATCAACTCAGAAACCACCATTTAGGAGGATTATTCCAGTTACTAACAGATATTGCTTTGTTATTTTTAAAATATTTTTAATTAATTAATTTATTGGCTGCTCTTGGTGACTGTGCGCAGGATTCCTCTGGTTGCCGTGAGCCGGGGCTGCTCAGCGGCGGTGCGTGGGCTTCTCACTGTGCTGGCTTCTCTGCTCCGCACAGGCTCTAGGGCATGCGGGTTTCAGCAGCTGCAGCGCATAGACTCAGTAGTTGTGGCTCCCGGGATCTAGAGCACAGGCTCAATAGTTGTGGCACGTGGACTTAGTTGCTCTGCGGTACGTGGGATCTTCCTGGATCAAGGGTCCAACCAGTGTCTCCTGCTAGTCAGGCGGATTCTTTACCACTGATCCACCGAGGAAGTCCCTGCTTTGTTATTGAGTTTAATTAATTTTGAGATCTATGATCTTTCCTTCTTCCATTAGTTCCTTAAACAGTATCAGATCAGATTGTTTGTTTCAAGCTAAAACTACCCATGAACTAAAATGTGTACCATTCACCTCAGGTTTCAGAACCAATGGTGACAAATCCTGGCATTAATAAACATCAAACCAAAATACAATACACACTTGAGAGGTATGCTATTTTCCTTTCCTATGAGAATGTAATAAATGTGGGCTTCCTAGCTTTATAGGCTCTTCTAGGCCCTGAGAGAACACCAGTTGGTTGAATTAAAATGCAGACATGTAATCACTAAACCTAATGCTGAAACTATGTAGTCTTGTATTGTGTTCATATCAGTGGTATGATATGACAGCAAGTTTCCCTTAAAGCAATGCCAGTTTTTAGTTTGTTTGACTTTGGGTTTGTTTTTGTTTTTAACAACAAGTACAAACAATAGAATTTTAGGACTCCCAGGTTAAATGAGCATAAAAACCCAACTGGAACCATTGGTTCAGACAGAGATGTGCTGACAAGCTAAGAGGTACAAATGGAGCGTAACTGCTTAAAAAAAAAAAAAAAAAGCAAGGGAACTGGTAACTTCTAAAGGTAGCAACTGGGCAATGTGAGTTTCTAGCAGAACTCACTCCTTGTTGGAGATGGGATGTTGCACATAGTGTTATCCTATAATCTGAAAGCACATTTTTGGTTTTGCATGTTCATTCTCTAACCATTACTCTGTTTCCTCCTGCATGAACCTGCACATTGAAAGCCATGACTCAAGTTGAAGAATATTGCTGCTGACTTATTGTAAGATTCATCATGTCTACAGTTATGGTACCCAGTTCGTATCTCCACTTCTCTGAGCAAGGGGGGCTTGTGGGATGGCCCAGTGCCTAGTGTCAGTAGATGCAGACGAGTGCATTGTGGTGCTCAACCAAATCCTCATGGGATCCCTCAATTCTCCCACACTAGGGTAAAGATGATTCTTTCCATGGGAAATCATCAAGGTTTCTAATGTTTATTCAAGTTGGATGGCCTCAAGCAATTAGGGTATACCTTAATTGCTGAAGAGCAGTTTAGGCTTATGCAGAAACTTTAAAAGAAACCTAAGCTATCTTTCTACTTCACATGTTTTATATTTCTCAACCCCAGGGGGGGGTCTCAAAATATTTTTTCTTTCTCTATTTAATGAAATGACCTATATTTGAAGTACAAAAAAAGCAGTTACTTTGAGGGCTTTATCACTCAAAATACCAGCGAATGATACAGAATATTCTGCTGTGTTAATACAAATGCTTGGTGTAAAATTAGGTATTGATGAACATACACTTTTACCGTGCTTTTGCACTATTTTTCTGGTGCTGGTTTGGGATATACATAGACAAGTTATATTTAGCATTTGTTCCAATCCAATCGGAGAAGGCAATGGCACCCCAATCCAATACTCTTGCCTGGAAAATCCCATGGACAGAGGAGCCAGATAGGCTGCAGTCCTGGGGTCGCTAAGAGTCGGACACGACTGAGTGACTTCACTTTCACTTTTCACTTTCATGCATTGGAGAAGGAAATGATAACCCACTCCAGTGTTTTTCCCTAGAGAAATCCCAGGGATGGGGGAACCTGGTGGGCTGCCTTCTGTGGGGTCACACAGAATTGGACACGACTGAAGTGACTTAGCAGCAGCAGCAGCCAATGCAATGATTACCTTCTGTAATCAATGAAGCAGCTTATCTCTTCCAAAATGAACTATAGACCTGTATGATCGAGTCTCTACTAATTTACAATGTGCAAGCATATGACTTATTCTATGGAAACAGGTATCAGATGTCTGTGATTGGTCTCCATGTGCAAGCTTCTCCACTAACAATTGCAAAACAGATTCAATTTCCTCCAGACTTCTGCAGAAGGGGTTCAAATATGATATGAACTAGCTTATTTCTGCCAAAAAGAAATGTCTTGCATTCCAGGTTCTAAGCAGTGCAGAATGGCAGAAGGCCAGGATGATTCTAGGAAAGTGATGTTTTAACTTCAACCTTGGAAGTAATAGCTTTTATCAGAAACAATGGGGTTGTGGAAAGCAAATTAGGAAAAGATGAAGGCCTTGTGATTTGGTATCCCCTCTGAGTGATAGTTCAACTAGGACTCAAGAAACTTCTGGCAGTTATGATATTCTAGATGCTATTCTAGAAACCAAATTTCACGGGACCTCTAGAGACCTTTCAGGAGTCCCATGGCACCACATCTTTTTAAGGGCAGTGACCTGGAGAAGTTACTCTTGATTTGCGTGATATGGCCAAGAGAGCATTGGCATAAACAGCGACTTGTATAGAATCCACAGGTACTTAGTTGATTGGGCCAAACACAAAATACCTAATAGAATACCGAGGACAGGTCCATGCAGCTAATAAATATCTATGCTTCTTTCGAAGTAGTTAACTTCTAAAACAAGAACTCTCAGGGAGGTTCCCTGAATTAATGACGTATCTCCTTTCAGACTTATATTCAGTAGAAGACAGTGCTTCAAACACACCTGCCTCCAAAAATACCTCTAATCAGTGTACATTTGATAGCTTAAATAATATTAATATATTAATCAAGTCTAAGATACCTGTTTAAACCACACCATAATAAGATAACACACAGAAAGACTAGCACAGAACCAAGTGGTGTTGGTCTTCTTCCTTTGCTCCTAATAAACTCAGAGGGATGATATGAGCATTGCTATTAAAATGAGTTAAGTATGTAAAAGCATGCCATTGAATATGTCAGTATAGAATTTTAAGATAGCATTATCTTTTAGGGTTTTTGTCATACTGGATTAAAAATATACAAGTACTCATTTGGGAGATTTGCTTGGACACTTTCATTCAATTAGTTGTCAATGTACCAGTATTATTCAGCAAAAATCATTCATATTATAATCATTACTAATAATCTCATATCTGTACAAAAAATTTGTCCAGAATTGTTTATTAGTATGTTATGTTTTCATAACTTTGAAAACTAGAAGCAATTTAATTGCCCAACAAAAGGGGACTGGTTAAAGAAAATCATAGTCCTATTCAATAATTAAACCATGCTGGAAGGTACTATTCAATAATCTAGGAAAATAATCATGATTTATTTTTAGGTATGAGAAATCGATTGCAAAATACTAGGTAGAGCATAAATGCATAAAAGTACACACACACACACAGATATGTAAGTTTTCTTAAAGACTTGTAAGAGATATAAGAAAATATTAATAGTATAGTTGGAATTAAAAAAAAATCCACAGCTATACTTTCATGTAGTGTGTGTATTTCCCACAACGAATATACATTACTTTACATAATAGGAAAAAACAATTATTCTAAAAGAAAATAACATAATGAAAACAACTAATCAGACTGGCCATTAGAGACTGTGTAGGCAAAACACCTGGCTGATTGAGTTTTCCAGTTTCCCCCAGTTGTTTTGATTATGCGATCTTAGCTTCATTTGTCAGTTTAAAAGCACAGACTTCCAGAAAGTCCAGACAAAGAAGATGTAGACAACAGAAGCAGAGGCTGTTAATTTTTTCATTAGAACCAACATCTGATTCCCCTGTATCATGATTCTCCAACCCAGGTTGAGTGTCTAGTTCTGTGCCTCAGTTTATGCTGAGCGGGGCTACAGGAGGGTTTGTGATGGAAGTGGCTCAGTGGTCTTGTGAGTGGTGCATGGTCTCAGGCAGATGTCCAAGCAATCCAGATGTTAATGACAATCACTGATTGTAAAGATACAAGGATATCCTTACGACAGAAGAGACACATCAAAGCAACAGGGAAAAGTAAAGGGTTACAGGAAAATAGCCATCCAAAGGGTAAGGTCAAATCATTTTTGCCTATCATAGAAGATCAAGACTGAACCTTATACCAGGCAGTTTTTCAACTTTCTCTTACTTAAATCCAAGTAAAAGATCAAAATTTTCTGAGACATTAGCCTAAATTATTTCTAATTTTTATTTAATTTAAATAAAGGGTACTTGGGCTTTTGCCACAGATTCAGTTACCATCACTAAGTCATGTTTAATTTCCTTGTCTTGGGTGGATTGTTTTTGTACTGTATTTCCTTTTGAGAAAGTCAGCCAACATAGTTATCCTAGTAGCTGCTGATCCCTCTTTCTTTCTCACTGTCTGATTTTTTTTTTTTTCATTTCACTGCCTCATTTTAATTTGAAAGAACCTTTGAATACACATTTTCTAAGGGCAGTCACAACCTTTTCTACAAGAAATGTAGACATTCAGAGTAAATGAGAAATTCTAGAGAATCTTTTTGAAATATGACACCTTAATAAAATATTGCTATAGAGTTGTTCATCATATTACTTGTCATTCTGTTGTCTAAAAAAACGTATATCAACTACATGGCCAGAGAAACTGAGCTGATAATCGCCAGGTCTCAACAGAACATGGTGACTTGTCTCCACTAATATCTGCTTCTCTTGCAGGCACAATGGGCTAGAGGCATGTAGGAAAATCATGGATGGACAGAGATAAAATCTTAGCATATGGCTGCAGGTCTGGCCCTGGGTGCTTGGGATAAAACCATGCCTTTAAAGCAAGGCATTAAATATGACTTAAGGGACTTTATGATCAAAACAATGCTATTCCATTATATAAAAAGGCAACAAGGTGTAGACAAAAATAAAAATGTTAAAGGATTTTTTTTTTTTAAGCTGGACTTCAGAACTGTATCTGCTAGGTAATTGTCAACTATCCCTGGAAAAGTAATTTACCTCCAAGATGTTTTAAGTGGTGACAGTGATGTGTTTGCTGTCCTGTAACATATGTAACACGCAGCTACATACCCTGCCCCCCTCGCCATTGGTACCCACAGCATTCCTGATTTCCCTTGTTCAAGTCCACTTTTCCTTTAATCCATAGCACTTTCCAGCCTGTAATATAGTATATAAAGTATCTATTATGTTTTTTATAGATTCCTCCTCCAAGAATATAAACCCCATGAAGACAATGCTTTTCCCAACTTTGCTCATTGATCTATCATCATTGCCTAGAATAGTGCCTCCTTTATATTAATAGTAGGTGCTCATTAAATGTCTTTTAAATGCATAAATGAATGCCTTATGTGTACCACATACTCAAATGAGGTCTTGTATGAGTCCGTAAATGTAAATCACTATTTTTTATTAGACAGGTAATTACTAAAGCTAGATCTGTATTCTGAGTTCCTTCATTATAAGTTTGCCAGAACATACTCAGGAAAGATTTGTATAATTCTCTTCTACAAACTGTAGGGTTCCTAGTTCTGGTCCGGTACATTTCTGTCTTCCCTGAACTGACATTGAGTATCAAGATCAAAGCAGATCTCCTGTTTTAAATTGCATTACACTGTACACCAGTGTCTTCCTGGGACTAGACACTTATGAAAAATTTAGGAATATATTTCTTTCTTTGAGGCAATCAGGAGATTACTTTTTAACATGTAGTGGGATAATTTTACTTACTGAGATATTTTAGATATTAATTTGTCTTTTGCTTTTATTGTTGTCAAAGAAACAAATAAGGGATCAATTTAGGGTTTGTTTCTCTTTTTTCCAGTTTTTAAGAAGGAAGCCAGGCTTTTGTCCCACATTTCTTCAGGTGCAGAATCAAAAGACAGTATCTTCTGGTAAACAGCTTTTCCCACACAAATTTTTTATTGTGGAATGGATAGCCATTATCTTCTCTAGGGGATCTTCCTAACTCAGGGATTGAACCTGCATCTCCTGTGTTGCAGGCAGATTCTTTACCATCTGAGCCACCAGGGAAGCCCAGGTTTATTGTGGATCATACACCAGACGTTGCAGAGGGCTTGGGAGGAGAGGGTTTCCATTGGGTTGAAGAAAGACTGAGGGGAGGAGGTGGCAAATTATCTAGGGTCTCATTGGCATTGCAAGGGTTTCAGCTCCTACTTGGGATTAGAAAGGAAACTATCAGAGGGTTTTGAGCGTAAGAGTGATGTATTGTGACTTTCATTATAACGGGACTGTGCTGCATCTTTGTTGAGAATAATCTAAAGGAGGCAGGGCTTGTAGTAAGGAGAGGAGTCGGAAGCTACATCAATAATCTTGGCAAGGACAGTGGTGGGTCAAACCCAAATAGAGGCTGTGGGGTTGGTGAGAAGTGGTCAACTCTTGGCAGAACAGGTCTTTGGGTACTATTTTCAAAGAAGAATTAGGGATGGGAGTGTTCTGTTGCATTCAAACCCTCTCTACCCTGCACCCCTTCAGCATGTATTCCTGTGACTGGTGGGATTTCAGTATAGTCTGTAAACGTGAGCTGAGCAAAGCTTGCTGGCCCACAACAGGCATTAAACCCATGACCCTGATCTCCTTAACTTCAGCCCTAATCAATTTAGCTAAATGTGGGTCATGAAACTACAGAGAGCCCTGCTCCGTCCCCCATCCCTCCCATAGAGTCTCATACAGTCAATGTACTATCTGCCAGCCTCATATAAAATCCTTGAAGTTCCTTTGCCTCTGTTGTTGGAGCAGTATTAAATGCCTATCAAGTGGATTTAGTAAATAAAGCAAAGTTTACAGAGAGATCTGCCAGTAAAAGGGTAAGCCCTGTAAACCCTGGACTAACATAGCCATTCTGAAAAACTCAGTATTTTTATATGGCTATGCTGATATCTTTTTTAATTGAAAATAATTAAAAATTTCTGAATTTGCTCACTTTTCCACAAGGGACCGATTCACCTTCTGGGTACACAATGGTATCTTCTAACAGGCTTACTTGAAGTAAAGAAAATACCATTTATTACAGCTCAAATGGTAATAAGAGATGGCAATAACCGCCTCTTGAATAATCATTTTTAAACCCTTCTTCACCCAAGGCACAGTGTTCCCTCACAGGAGAATAGTCATGTGGGGAACATGCCAATTATAAGGCAATTGGTTTGTTTTTCTAGCAGACTGGCTTTATTAGGACTCTCCTAATGTGTTACACATTCTGTTACAAAGTGTGACAATTTATGGCGCATTCTGGGGACTTCAGAAAAGGAAAAGACCTTGCAAATTATTATCTGTGACAGAATTATAATTTTACAAATGATTAATCTCAATCATCCGTCTCTTTTTCCTCTTGGGTTAAGCAGGAAAATTATATCCTGCAAAATTAGCTGTCAAAATGTGAGCTTGTGGTTTTGGAGTAGTCGTACATCAGGAAAACGAAAAGAAGATCTTTATTAATGAGCTGGATTAAATAAATAAAAAGGTTATTGTAGGCGACATGCTGCTCTGTTATTACAATATGTCTCCTCATTTCCCAGCAGTCAGATAATATTTACCAAATTGAATCACGATTCGATGTGACTATTACTTGTTTTCAGGGACATCCTATCACTTAAATATGATATTTTTACCAATGCTCCCCTTTTGAACTAGGTACAAATGAAAATGCATGTACTTTTACTTTGTTATTTAATTACTATGGGTAACAGTGACTATGGGTAAATATTTTGATCAGAGAAACATTTGGGAAGTATCTGAGTGGGAAATATTCCATATATAATCACCCCACCAGTGCTGAAGTCAGAGAGCAGAAGCTCAGAGAAGAGCAGAGAATTTAGAAAGAGAATTAGAAATTGAGAACCTTCTGAATAAATCAAGAAATCTTGAAATCAGCTATTTCACCAGACATTACTTTGCAACTAGTACAATTAACTTTATGTCATTATTCTTCTGATGTACACCACCTACTTCTTTGACTTATAATTATCTATGTATATGGGTCATCCTCTCCCAGGCCAGGCTGAAAACTCCATTTCTGGAATATAGTAGATATTCAATAAATTTAAAAATAAATGGTGATGTAGAAGGGGATACTGAATAAAGCAGATGATGAGAAATAAGGCTCATAGGATTGATTGAATAGATAACTAATCACATTGGTAAAGAACCTGCCTACAGTGCAGGAAACACAGGAGACACGAGTTCAATTCCTAGGTCAGGAAGATCCCCTGGAGAAGAAAATAGCAACCCTCTCCAGGATTCTGGCCTGAAAAATCTCATGGACAGAGGAGCCTGTCGGGCTACAGTCCAAAGGGTTGCAAAGAGTCAAACACGAACACGACTGAGTGTCTGAGCACGAAGGTTGGGTTGTAGAGATAACTAATCACATGATTAACACCAAAACAATTCACGTCACAATACATCTTTTGAAGAGTCAGGGACTGTAAGTTTTCCAAGCCCACAAAATAAAGGAAGAAGTGTAGCCTTTTGTAAAGGCTAGTGATGCTCAGGACGGCCTTCATACACACAGATGTAATGACTGTAATCTCCTCTCCTCTGGCTGTGCCTGAGAATCACCCTCAACACTGTAAAAAAATGTGGCCGTCAGACTTCCTTCACCTAGGAGCTGCTGGTTTTAAACTCACCAGAACTTCCCAACCTCAGTGCATTTTAAAGTGTGTTTTAAAATTGCACAAGTAACCTTGAGGGTTAGCCAGCACTGAGGACCCCGGGCTGAGGATTGTGCCACCCCTGTCTGAGGAGGAGCAGGAAACTTCTTAACTTGACTCCTTTTGCTCTTTATTGCTCTTGTTTTGTCAGGATCTTCTGCTGAAGGAATAGAAAACCCCACACAAGTTAGTAAGAGAGTGGATAGTAAGGACATGCATAGGACGGGAGAACGGTCAAATGAGACAGCCCTGCAAGTTCCTGCATTGTCCCGAATCATATTATTTCTCTGTCTTTCTCTCATTCACCAGATAGCTCTCAAAAAAATCCCTCTTTCTAGTGGTTTGTCAGCTTTTTTCTCTATTCTCTCTCTAAATACTTCCTCATTCTTCATGGAGTCAATTTTTGGTCTATATCAGAGCCTCTGGTTCCTCTTAGTTTCTGCTCAACATGACTTCAATTTCTACCTGATTCCTAAGAACTGTCCAGACTGTTGTTATAATGGTCTCTCATCCTCACCTCCCTTTGATAGCTGCTCCCCTTCTGAGAGAGAATCTGATTGGATATTTTGTTTTGATGGGTAGCACATTATGTTCAGAGACTGATATTTTCTTTGCCAATAGTTTATTTAACACAAATTCATTGAAATGATTTCACAAGCTAATAGCAAACAGAATAATGATTCTTAATAAGCCAAGAAATAAATAACATTTTTTCAAACCCATAATAGAGTAATTATCCTATTGTTCTAGGCAAGGAATGATGACAGCAATAAAGTCCAAATCCATTTGACGTGTAGCTTTTCTATGATTTTTAGTTTCTCGAAAGAGATGGCTTTGCCAGCCAAAAGCTGCCAGACCACATTGCTGGGGGGACTGTGGACAGGCTAGATGGTTCCAAGGGCTGTAATTCCAGGGGACCATTGTATGGGTTATGACACGGCCTGTGAGAAGCAACTGTCCCTTCTCCTCCTGAGACCACTGCACAATTTAATACCATTGCCCACCAAAGAGTCACATTAGCCATGGCAGGAGCAAATGTTTCAAGATCTTTGGAGAACTAGATCAGCAAAAGATAGCTTTATCCTTACTGAGACTCGGAGATATTCCTGGCAAATTTATAGCATTTAAGTCCTAACTTCCCCTTGCCAGAGTTGCTTCTCCACTGTTCTTATCCACAAGCCCCTAGCAGGGCCCCCAGTGGCTGAGATGCTAAGTGCTCATGAAGGACAACAGATGAGAGACATCAGCCTGACACAATTCCATTCTTATATCAATACAGCTTTATTTCTAAAGACAATTTTTTTTTGTCCTTGTCATAAAAAGTGGAGTTGCAACCACATCCAGTCAATACACAACATTAGCTCAGCTCATCTTTTCACAAAAGGTCACGTTTCAGCTTGCTGGCTAAATGCCTCAGGTCGGGTGTACCCTCCAGAACAGTCTGGGACTAGAAGTTGGTAGTCATGTTGGCCAAAGTATATGTGCCTTGGAATGGTCTTTTTTAGGCAGGCTGGGCATGTGGCAGATTCCTGGGACCTTGTAGAGCAAGTCTTCACACTCTGTTTTAGAGTTACTTATATATTTATTTATGGGCTTCTCACGTGGCTCAGTGGTAAAGAGTCTGCCTGCCAGTGAAGGAGACACAGGAAATGGGGGTTCAATTCCTGAGTCGGGAAGATCCCTTACTGGCAGAAATGGCAACCCACTCCAGTATTCTTGCCTGGAAAATCCCATGGACAGAGGAACCCAGCGGACTGCAGTCCATGGGATCGCAAAGAGTGGACATGACTGAATGACTGAGGACACAGGCATATATATATTTATCTTGTCCTCTCATTTTTGAAGTGCTGATGCATTTCTGTATGACCAATAGTATTTAGTGACATACTTGGAATACTTACTTTGTCCAATGCACACTTGTTGCATTGATTCAGTATTTATATTCCTCTCCCTTTCTTTCAGGCCTTTTTTCTTTTCCTCCCTGCCTCTTTCTTTCCCCCTTTTTCCTGTCTTCATCTTTCCTTCCCTCTGTTCCTTCAAATTTTCCTTCCACCCCTGAACATGGATTACAAGGAAATTACGTCAGTGACTATGCATCGTAATATCAAAATTCAAAAGGCAAAAGGCATTCTTTACTACTGTCAAGATGCCCACACTGTCGTTGGGGAAATAAATCCATAGTAGGCTGTTACGTTAAAAATAGCTCGTTTGTCCTTCTGGTATTTTCTTCTTCCCCTACCTCACAGAGCGCACTAAATCCCTATTCATTGCTTTGGGGATTTTTCTAGGGCAGGACACAGAAGAAGTAGATGTATTTCTTCTTGCCGTTTCTAATTGCCTAAACCCGTGAAAGGGATGTTCTGTGCGTTCCGGGGTAAGATTGGGAGAGGGTGTACCTCTGAGAAAATACTAGAAAAGAAGAAGGTCTCCTACAGCTGGGAGGAAGTGTGTGCGCGGGGGCGGAGGCTGCGCGGGGAAGTGGTGATCTTGCCCCCTGGTTGACAGCACGCGAGGGAGCAGAAGGATCTCAGAGCAGAATTCAGTTCTGCACACTCGCGGGAGGCTCCCAGCTTCTCCGCAGCGTGGGCATAACAGAGTTCTTCCTGCCAGCGCCATTTGGACTGAAGCCTTACGCGGGGCGGGGCCAGGCGGGAGTAACCCGTGTCCAGAGAGCCTGTTGGACACCTGAGGGGTGATACTGGGAGCTCCACGCAGTAATGGACAAGGGGCATCGTCCACGCAGGGATGAGATAGGACTGTACATGGGCTGCGTGAGAAGGGGCTCTGGTAAATTTAAAGCGGGGGGGGGGGGGCGGGGAATGCTGTTTCTTAAAAGAAGAAGTTTGTGAAACCCATTGTATATGCACACATATGGCTGTGATAGAGTAAACTGGAAAAGGAAATGGCAACCCACTCCAGTGTTCTTGCCTGGAGAATCCCAGGGACGGGGGAGCCTGGTGGGCTGCCGTCTATGGGGTCGCACAGAGTCGGACACGACTGAAGCGACTTAGCAGCATAAGCAGCAGCAAAGGCAACAATTAGGCCATACTCTGAGATCGTAGACGGAGGCGTGATCACACCGAATTTAGGAAGATTATTGCTTCAAGTGACTATCAGCATGAATTTAGCGTGTCCTTGTCTTTAGGGATAAAACTAAAACCACAGGCTAGAGAGAAAATTAACTCCCGGCCTGTGTGCTCTGGGGTGACAGCATGGTGCCTCATCCCAGCCTGTCAATCAGCCAGGTGCTGAAGGCAGTGCTCAGGTCCTCACTGTTTTCCCAAGGACTTAGATGTTCCCCTAGTTCATTTAACCTCCTGAAATCTCATTCAGTTTCCTGCAAAACTTTTTAGAGAAACTTGGATTATGTTGAATTTGCCCATAGAAGATTACTTAAAAACTATAAAACACCTTGTAAAAGTCACACGTTGTAAGTAGTTCTCCTAGTATAAACAATTTGAAGTTTTCAGTGTTTTCTCCAACAAAGCATTTCAGTTCTGTTCTAAAATCTCAAGGACAAGATTATTTATTTTAAGCACCAAAAAGCATACTTTGCTTAATGTTATCTCATTAACACATGTGTTTATCAATAAAGATACAAGGCCAGGCCCTATGTTTGGTGTTGCAGAGAAGAAAAATTTGCTATCTCAAAACTTGATTGTCTGGCATGTGAGGAAGAAAGGAAAGACTCAGGAAGTTTTTCTTTTCACCTCTCTCTTAACTGCCTAAAATAATTTAGATAGGCAGCTATTCCAGGTAAGAGAACAATCAGCAGAAATATTTATAGTGTAATATGGACTCAGAGTGGTAGATGGGGAGGAACCTAGTTAAATCTGTTAAAATTAAAATCTGTTTAATTACATGTTAAAATTACATGTAGCAAAATTGTTGCTACATGGCCCAGCAAACATTTATTTACCAAACATTTGCTTTTTTTCCATCTTCCTATGATTTACCTTCCTCCCCTTTGAAGTCCCAGACCAATGCCCCCCTTTTCCTTAGCCCAGAATGACGTGTATACCTCACTTTGCCTGACTCTCTTTGGAACCTCCCATGTTGGTCCAGGTTCCCCATATGTATGTAATTAAATTTGGTGGGTTTTTCTCATCCTCTTAATATGTCTCATGTCAGTTTAACTATTAGGCCAGCCAGGAGAACCTAGAAGGGTAAAGGAAAATCTCTTTCTTTGCCAACAGTGTTTTGTGTGTAGTGGTGAACTTTAAATGAGACCCTTGCCCCAAAGAGATTAAGGTCTATTAGAGGGAGGCTAGTATTACACAAGTTTGTAAAAGTGTGGGAAATGCCACCAAGATCAAGAGCAGAGTGTTTTAATAGAGGGTAAGAGGAGTGACCTATACAAGAGTGAGCCTAGGAAACATTAGAAAGAGAGAGGTGAGTCCTAAATGATGAGTAGGGGCCAAGCAATATGAGAAAGAAAGGTTGAGCGCACATGCGCGCGTGCGCGAGAGCACTTTGCTGATAGAGGCATAGTGTGGGTAAACATCTTTAAGGCAAGAATGTTCTTGGTACACTAAAATAATGCAGAAATAATGCATATATTGGTTTGGGGGTTTTGTTTTTGTTTGGGGTTTTTTTTGGTACATGCATTGTTGTTAAATGTCTTTTGTTGAGTCATTTTTTCTGAGACAATATATTTTGATGTGTGTTAGACACTTTTATTTCTTCTTTTGTGAATTATCTGTGTAGTTTGTTCTTTTTATATTAAATAATTTTATTAGTGTGTAAGATGTGTTATATATTCAGGATTTTTTTTTATGCTATGTCTGCTAAATACGATATGTTGTTAATGTAACTTTGATTATCAGCTGGAGTTCTGCTAGTTATACAAGAGACACTTCCGATTACACCTTACTCTGTGATGATTGTGTGTTTTATCCATTCAGTTATTACAGAGGACTAATACTTTAAGAAACTTTTCAGTGGTATTCAAAACACGGCTCCCTTAAAACTTTAAAAAATAGCAATGGATGGGATTTCCCTGGCACTCTGCTGGTTAAGACTCCATGCTTCCTGAGATAAGTGCTTGGGCCTGGTGCGCTAGCAAGACCCAGAGGGATAGGGTAGAGAGGGAGGTGGGAAGGGGAATCTGGATGGGGAATACATGTAAATCCATGGCTGATTCATGTCAATATATGACAAAAACCACTACAATATTGCAAAGTAATTAGCCTCCAACTAATAAAAATAAATGTAAAAAAAAAAGAATTCTAAAAAAAAAAAAAAAAGACTCCATGCTGCCAATGCAGGGGGCACAGTTTCAATCCCTGGTTGGGGAATTAAGATGCCATATGCCATGTGGTATGGCGAAAAGAAAAAAAAAAATAGCAAGGGACATGTGAAATAAAAGAAAAGGGAGTGAGCTCTTTATATGGAATAGTTCTAAAATTTTGCATATATAGCACATATGAAACTTAATGTTACATTATAGTTTGCTTGGAAATTAAGCCTATTTTAGAACTTTTACCTCCCTCTGGTAACATTTAATGTAATTTTTACTGCCAATAAACACCCAACTGTCTATATTTCTTTTTCTCTCTCATAAAAAACAAAGCACCAATATTGTTTACAAGACCTATTTTCTACACGTGATTAGCTCACTATGCTTAATGATTCACACGTTGGACTATAAGCTCTAGTTTAGTGTCTTCATTGCCCCAATGAATAAAACATTATTAAATATCACTATGTTACAATGAACGATAGTAAAATCAAAATTTACTTTAGGTACTGTTTGTGTTTCAGAATTGTTTCTGATCCACTTAGACAGATGTCACCTCCAAATCAGCAGACTAAAACACAAGCTTGTAATCAGTTGACACAGTCTTTTTCCAAGGTGGTTAGATGCAGCCAAGCAGAATCAGCATTCCCAAGCATAAAGTATCATACTTTTTATTACCTTCATTAATGTATCTAACCATCACCATGAAATACTCCTCCACCACCGAGCTGTTCCTATTCATGCAGCTTTTTGGATGCATACTTATAAGGAGTTTCTTTTATGAAATTTTGCTCAATATTTCTTTCCAGTCAGCTTCAATTATTGCAGTTATTGAAATCATGCTACAAAAGATATCCTTAGAGCTTGCTGCAATTGTTGCATGCATTAACATTCTTTTCCAAATTGGAACAATTTGAGCAACAGAATAATGTAGTATTATAACCCAAAGTATAAAATGCATGTATGAAATATAATATATATATATTCATATACTGATATAAATTATCAAATAAATACATAAATGGCAAAAATGGGACAAATCTTTGTTAGAAGAGAATCTTAAAGATTGACTATTGCTCCAAAACAAAATGAAACAAAAGCTCCAGGAGGGTGCAGTTTAACTTTCCTCCTCTTAAATTTGGGCTGGACTTACCTCCTTCCTAAGAAGACAACAATGAAATGGAAACAATAGTAACTTTGCTGTGGAGAAAACAAAAGGCGCTACCTTAATAAAGAGGTCAATGTTAATGACACCAGCTACACATCATACTGATATCATGGACCTTCCTTTTTTTTTTTTTTTTTTAATTTATTTATATATTTTTGAAGGATAATTCCTTTACAGCATTTTGTTGTTTTCTGTTAAACCTCAACATGAATCAGCCATAGGGGTACACCCCCCTCCTTTTTGAACTATCATGGACCTTCTGATAGGACCTGATGAGAAGGGCACCTCTCTGCTGTGGAATTCTTCCCCAAACCCGTGACCCTGGCCTAATCATGGGAAAAACTACAAGAAAAAGCCAAATTAAGGGGCTTTGTACAAGATGAATGGTCTTCAGGAGACCAGTATTATCCAAACTGTCAAAGTCATGAAAAATAAGGAAGGACAGAAACTCACAGGCAAGAATACAAGGAGACATGACAATGAACTCTGGGGGGGTGTGTGTTGGTGGGGGCGCGATCTTGGAACAGGAAAAGGGGCATTTGTGGTAAAACTGGCATAATCTAAGTAAAGGCTGAAGTTTAGTTAGTAGTAATGTATCAGTGTTGACTTCTTAGTTTTGACAAATGCCCCACAATTATGTAAGAGTTAACATAGGAGAAAGTATGTCTGGAGACATGATAATATCTTGGCAAATTCTTGGTAAGTCTTAAATTATTCCAAGATCAAAGGTTTTTAAAAGCAAACAAAAAAGTTAATGTTGTTTTACTTTTGACCATTAGCGTATTCATGAAAGAGATGATAAGATTACATTAACCAGAACTAGCATGTTTTGACTGCTTATGTTGTGCCAAGCATGGTGCTAAGTCAGTAATCCTGCTTAATGCTTATAGTGTAGAGATGAGGCAAATACTATGATTATTCCCATTTCACAGATGAGAAAGCAAGCATCCCAGCTCCCACAGCTAATAAATGCCACAAAGCTTTCACAGGACTTAAGAGTCATCAGAGAGAGAGACAAAATTATTTTCAGTGATTTTGCAGAATTCAATGTTGAGGCTCTGCAGTGTTTAATTCTCTGAGAATTAGCAAAATTTTGTAAGGTATTCATTTATCAAGAACAATTCATTTTCTAAGTTATTGTGTGTGTGCATGTGCATGTGTGTGCTGTAAAAATAAAGTGCATTGTGCTTGTGATTTTTGTTAGTTTTCCACCATCAGGCACTTGATTTCTAAAAGGCAGGAACACTGGCAACTGTGTGTTCTCTGGAATGAGTAATTCACCCCTGGTCCTGGTTCTGGGGCTGTTCTCTGCCCAGAGAGCGGCTCTTTGTGTGGGAGTGCCTGGCTCAATGCATGTGCTGCTTCATGAAAGCTGATCCAAATCAATCATTCTTCAAGCTTAAAATTTACATTTGAAAAACCCTCTCCCCAAGTACCTTGGACACAGCTATCCAAAAATGGTAAAACCAGTGAAGTTCCTAGTTTGGTGGTTGTGGTGGTGGTGGCGGTGGCAGTTTATTTCTTTTTTCATTTTTTGTTACATGAATCTAAATTGTCAATCTAAGCATTTTCACCTTGAACTGATCCAATTAATTACTTACATTATCTTTGTGCAAGAACCTCTAGAGAGGAAACCAAACAAATTTGGAAGAGAGAGGGGGAAGGGTGAATAATGGGAGGATAAACATAAAACCATATTCACACCAGGCTCCCTCCAGCTTATATCTTTAGTAAATAGCTTCCACAGCCCCTAAATGTAGCCAGTGAGTGTTTTTTGTTGGATTCAACATAAATATAACAAAACTCTTCAGGTACGACCCTGCTGTTTGTCTCACCTGCCTGTAGAAGCTATTTACATAGCATGTGGACAAACAGAAAACTCATCTGCCTGTTTCCAGTAACCATATTAGTGCAAAAGAAAGTTAATGAAGGACACTGCAAAGGAGTATGGTGTGTTTAATAAAACACTTTCCCCAGGAACGGAAGGAAGCCGCTGCATGTGGGATGCAGCGGCTTATCACTAATTCAGAACCTCTCTTCAACTTCAGACTTTTGTCTTTCTTCTTCCTAGTAGCCGCACTTTCAAGCGTGATGGCTTGCTTTGTAGTCTTCTGTGCTCTGGAAGGGAGCTCAGAGGAAACGGAGTGTGAGAGTTCATTAGGAATATTTCACAGCCACTCACATCCCAGGATCTCTGTCTCATCTTTGCAGATCACACTGTTCATGGAGAGTCTTTCTTTATTTTGTAACTTATCCTTGTCCTGCCAGAGTCTACAAAGACCCCGGCTCCTGCATGTATCCGTTCACATCAGTGGAATGTCAGCACCATTCAAAGCCGTTCCTTCCATACTGGTGTGCATTCACCGATTGCAAATCAGCTTATTGTATTTTAAAAATTCCACATTTTCTTGAAAATGCTGCATTTGAAGATGAAAATATTATTCTCACAGAAGCATATTACATGAAGGGGAAAAAGATGAGAGAGAAAGCAGAAAGGGGGAAAGGAACAAAGGAAACAAAGAGAATGATCAGGTAGAATTTTGTTTTCAAGTCCAGACAGCTGATTTATTACAATCAAGTTTTGTCGAGGTTTCCATTTACTTCTACATATTCATTTCTTTTCAGAAACTTCTCCTCAAAGCCAATCAGCAGTGCTACAGTATTGGTCTCTGTCCAACCTTGTGCAGTCAAACTGAGCCTACACTATTAGCACTCTGCAAAATCAAGAATCAGGGCCTTTCTCCAGCAAATGGTCCCTTTTCCCTCTTACCTTTCTGGATTATAGTACCTTCCCTAAATTATAAAGTCAACTTTGAACATACTGCTTTTTTCCTCGAAAGCCATTGGTCATTAATGATTTGATCACAGAAATCCATGGTTACAGGTGGCCATTTGCAGTTTTAACATGTGCTATCTGTTCGGAGAACACTTGTAGAATTATTTAATAGGCGCTTTACATTTTGGGGATCCATAGAGGAAAGCATTTCATTTCCTACCAAAGAAATAAACTTCTAAAGCTCCAAAGAACAGCTGGAAGGAAAAATGGACGAATCCCCCTATTCAGAAACTTCTGAGTTTTCCTCTCTGTCCAGATGCGTATTTATTCCATTGAGTCTGTGCTTCACTGTGCTTAGTTGCCCAGTCATGTGTGACCCTTTGCATCCCCATGGACAGAGGAGCGTGGCAGGCTGCAGTCCATGGGGACTCTCCAGTCAAGAATACTGGAGTGGGTTGCCATGCCCTCCTCCAGGATCTTCCCAGCCCAGGCGATCTTCCCAACCCAGGGATCAAACCCAGGTCTCCTGCATTGCAGGCAGATTCTTTACTCTCTGAGCCACCAGGGAAGCCCAAGAATACTGGAGTGGGCAGCTTATCCCTTCTCCAGGGGAACTTCACAACACAGGAATTGAACCAGGGTCTCCTGCATTGCAAGCAGATTCTTTACCAGCTGAGCTACCCAGGAAGCTCAATTGAATCTGTATTAAATCTAATTCTCACTAGACCCAAGCTGATCATTAGGGCAGGGAGGCCAACTCAGTAATTTTGA
This sequence comes from Odocoileus virginianus, assembly GCF_023699985.2. NCBI lineage: Eukaryota > Metazoa > Chordata > Mammalia > Artiodactyla > Cervidae > Odocoileus > Odocoileus virginianus. The sequence continues at coordinate 36,991,877 of NC_069686.1, read as the reverse complement.
AGCTGGCCACATAAACTTTGCTCCATAAAAAAGACTTTTCTAACTTTGAGCAACCTCTTAAGATTTCTGTTTCTTTGTCTGAGTGGTTGGCAGAGTTCCACATTCATGTCTTCGGTTAGTACTAGAATGCAAATATGGAGACTACTTTGCACTTAGAAATAGAATCTAGTATGATTTTTCTCTATATTTTAGAATTCAACGAGCACGTATTCAAAGCAGCAGCACTGAGTTTAACTAAGGTTCAGGGACTTTCCTTTACCCCAGATTACAGAAACAAAACAAAAGAATTTTTTTTCATTGCACGAGACTTCCCCCAGTTGCATCAAATCCATAAATATCCCCTGTGCTTACCGCTGGATCACACAACACCAGGAAGCATCACCAACAAAATGTGAACAATGCCCTTGGAGTTTGCAATGTGGTGGTACTGGTGCTCATTTATGTCTGTTTATCTGTTTGTCTCTGGCCTCACCTTGCGGCCTGCGGGATCTTAGTTCCCCAACCAGGGGTGGAACTCATGCCCCCTGCACTGGAAGCACGAAGTCTTAGCTGTAGGACCACCAGGGAAATCCCTTAGTACCCACTATGTGAAAGCAATTGGGATGGGTCCTTTGGAAATGAATATGCACAGTCCTTGACCTCAAATCATTTAGGCTCTAAACAGGAAGACATGCCATATGTACATATGAAATAAAACAATCTAAGAAGTAACAATATACAAGAATATGATATGTGTAACTAGACACTGTAGGGGTTCTTTGCCAAATTGTTTGCATAAACAAAGAATGTAAATTCAGATGAAGAGCATGAGTCAGGTTAAATGCTGTACCTTGGAGACAATGAGAACAGTCCTCACTTGTGAGGTAATGTAACTCTTCCTATATGGGCAAACCGTGCCCTGGCCGCTTGGGCATGCCAGTGGAACACTTTGGTGTCACACTTCAGTTTTAATATGCTGATCCATTTTCATTTCAGCTCTGAAGCTGCTTCTGTAAATTTTTTTCTTTTTATTCACTTGTCCTTTGAAAGCCCGATCTTAGACTCTGAGCGTTAATATTCCACATTTTCAATTCTGTTAGTTTTCTCTGCAGCCAAATGTGCTTACATTCTTGTTCACCCAGTATTAATAAAAAGGATGTTTGCACAGCAGGGAAGCGTATTCTCATTTATCTCTGACCAGAATTGTGAAGAATGGAATGGTCTGATGGCCATTATCTTAACCCTATATGACTGCAAACATTTTGAAATAGTGGAGGAGACAATTGAACCACAAAACCCACATTAAAGTTTGCTTCTCTCAGTTATAGACTGCAGATTAAGTCCCCAGTCACATTTCTTACATAGGATTTTTTTTTTTTTTTTGCTATAAATAAGTGTAAGATTATTTTGTGTTCAACAAAATAGGGTCACCTAACTTGAAAGACTGCAAAACTCATGAGTTCAGAGTTCTCAGGGGGAATTACTTGGCATATCATTCTTTGAAATTCCTCCCACCCTGTTAAAGAGAAACATTAAAGGTCATGACAGTGTTCCTCTGTTGGGATGTCCTAGCCATCCTATGGAAGGAAGTCAAAGCCATGAAACACCGTTTCTGTTATTTCAAGAATGACAATGTTTTTATATTCAGTTTGCTACAAACAAGATTTAAACATAAATAAATAAAAGGATGTATTGGTCTAACCCTCAGAAAGAATATAATTCAATTCTAAGACTTTACACTGATAAGAAACTCTTAAGGGGAGTAGTATAAAAAGCAAACACGCACACATACACTCACACACACACATACCACTGAAGATTGGTAAATATATCTAAGCAAGCTACAATCAACAAAGCACAATCACAAAGAATCTTTTAAGTAAATACTCTCTCTGATGACTATATCCTCGCTTACAGAAAAGCTTTCCAGTATTTTCAAATAGGCACATGAATTTAGTCAATAAGTGGCAAGAACCAGATTCTCTTGTCATTTCCCCTAAATTAATGGGTTGAGCATGAATTAATCTAACAACTCATGCTTCTTGGATATCCACTACATATTCTTTGTAGAAGGCAGAACAAAAGAAAGAGAGAGAGCCTCTTTCATTGTCTGATATCTGTGAGAAACAATATAGTAGTTGGTGAGAAGTCTACGTTGAACCCTGATAATAAAAATGCTGAGTAGAGGAAGAGCTGAAGCAGTGTGAACTGGTGGGTATTTGGCAACGCAGATCTGGTGTGGGGCAAGTCAGCAAATGGTAAGCTTAGAGGGGTTGTTTTCACTGAGGAAATGTAGCTGGAGCAGAACTTTGAAGTGTTGTACTAGATAGGTATAATCCAGGACTTGACTCAAAGTGTCAGAACAGTTGTCTCTCTGGATGGCTTCCAACCAGGGACACTGCTGAAACACTAGATTGACATCACATTTCTCCTTGGCCATTGGCACGGTTAGTATTGTGGAGCAGGGGTGAGGTGGGATCTCCTGGCCTCACATATAAAGGATCTTCATTCTCCTCACCTCGGCCAATGGCCCTCTGTTCCTGTCCTCTGACTCAAGGTTGATGGATGTCTCTCTTGTAAGAGGGTTGCACATGCGCCTAAGCCTCCTAAACGTGAATGACACTATCCGTTCCACACTTTCCTGCCCTGAAGACAGATTTACAGATTTCTAATCCTGATATAAGTGGGTAAAGTACCAAATCAGGGCAGAGAGTTGAAGCCAGTTGGAGAGAACTGACTCACAGAATGGAAGAAAACCAAGTATCTTAAGTGATCATAATTAGCATGGATGTAGGGGTTCCAGAGGGCTTTCCTGATAGCTCAGTAGTGAAGAATCCGCCTGCCAAGCAGGAGACCCAGGTTTGATCCCTGGGTTAGGAAGATCCCCTGGATAGGAAATGGCAACCCACTCCAGTATTCTTGCCAGAACTCTATGGACAGAGGAGCCTGGCGGGCTACAGTCCATGGGGTCACAAAAAGTTGGACACGACTTAATGACCAAACAGCAGCTGCCGTAGCAGGGGGTTCCAGAATTCTGTCTCCCTGCCTAGTCCCCCATGGAGGTCCCTGTCATCCTTCTGTGGAGTTTTGTGGAAAATCACTAGCCCAGGCTTAATCTCCAGTCTGTTGTGTTTACCTTGGTTGCTCTGAGCAGTCTAGGGCTGTGGTCAGAATGGACTGTTTGAAGGTCCACTGTCTAAGCAGTTAGTAATGAGCAGTAGCCACTGAAATAGCCCCAGGCTCATCCGGCCACATGCCAGCATTCCTGGGACATGAGGTGTTCAAGAATATTTGATGAAAGAGGGAGAGAATGCTGTGTAAGAGCTGAGTGCTTTCCACACAGATACAAGGGAGGAAAACAAAACAAAAACATATGTGGCCCGAATGGTTATCTCAGGCTCAAGACAAACACCTCACTCTGGTGGTTCAGGTTGTCTTTTTATATCCCCTTTATATATCAGGGCTTTGAATGGGCCACAGAGAAGCAGCACCAACAGATGCTGTTCCCATGAGGTTTCTAGAATCTGTTTGGCTACTGTTCCCCTCAGCAGCCGGGCATTTGGACGATATCTGGGAACAGCAAGCTTGGCCCTGAAACTCTTCTGGTGCCTGTTTTTCTGGGTGCCCGTGCCTGAGTGCCCGGGGTCAGCAAAGAGTTATTGTTCACACATCCTCATAGTTTCTCAGTCTCCCTCCCAGGAGGGAGGACATTTCTGAAAGATGAGGAGTCTTTGAAGCCTGCCTCACACCCACAGTGAAAGGTGGGCTCTGAGCCCTGCGCCCCGAAGTGCCCAGAGGAATAGGAGCTGTCTCTTTGCTGCCCTCTGTGAAGTACATGGCAAGACCATCGATGGGACATAGAACACAAACAAATTTGGCCAACTCGCTGCCAGGGCCTCAAATGCTATAAAGCAAACACTGTGGCTCTCATCCCAAAGGTGAGAGGAGCAGACTGTGGTTGTTTCGGCTACGCTGACATTCCAAGTCCTACGTATGATCTCTGCTCAGCCAGTCCATGCTGTTGTGTCATTGGATGCTCTGCAAAAAGCAGAACCAAAAAAAATGTGAAACCGGTTCTTCAAATGTCCTGATGAGATTACAAATAAAATTTCAAATCAATTTTATTATACAATTTTTTTCTTTCCTTTTGTTAAAAATTAAAAATTTTACTTAAGATTTTTATCAAAGTTTTTATTTTATCAAAAACAAGATCTTTCGTTAGCAGTGAAGAAAGTAGATAGTTAGTTGCTGGGCTAATATGGGGATGATTCAAGTGCTTAAAATGCAAGTCAGGTCACGACAGCTACCAGGCATTGTCCTGTCTCTCCTCTCCCTGTTTCTTGGCTCCAGTTTATGAAGTGAGGCAAGAAAGGATCTCTTTCTACATTCTAGGAAGGAGTAGGGATTCGGCTGTCTGCTCAGCTCAATTAGTAAAATGCTTTTGTTTCCTGCGCTGGGTATTGGGCACACCCAGTTCAGAAATGGAATGAGGAAGCCCAGACTTGCTTGGCTCTTCTAATGCCTGCCAGGCTGCCAGGAGAGCCCTGCCCTGCCCTGGACTCCTGATCTGAAGGACAGGAGGTGAGTGTGTCCTGCTTCCAATAAGGTGAGCTGGGCTATGAAACAGCACATTGTCAATATCATGTTCTCCTGGTTTGCCCCATGCCACAGGAAAAAGCTGGTGCCCCCAACTGCTTTAGGAAATTATGTGTGTTCATCTACTACCAAGTTGGAGCGAAACCTTACCCAAAAGATCCTTAAAATGACTTCAGAAAAAATCATGAAAGTAACTGCACTGCCCACACTATTTAATTACAGAACGCTTCAATGATTCCATATTTAAATATGGAATGCCTCAGTGATTGGCAGAATCTGAGCATCTTCAGGCCAACCTCACAGAGGTGTTTTTCTCTGAAGAATAAGATTTGACAGTGACAGTTGTGTTTTGATTTCTTGATTTGCTCAAGTATAAAAGAAACTAACTGCACAGTCGCTTTGAATACATGTTACTGATAAATAATATTCAAAAAATTTGCATATGTCTAAACAACAAAAAGTGCCGTTAAAATATTTGTGAACCTTCAAAGAATTGCCATTCAAGGGACCCCTGAACTTCAATGACCTGTGTCTTGAGGAGCCAGGTGTTGTAGATGAAGGGTCTCCCTTAGGAAGGGACATCCACACACAAATTTAACCACACTCACTGTGCTTGCATGCTCAGCTGCTGAATCATGTCTGACTCTTTGTGACCCCATGGACTGTAGCCCTCCAGGCTCCTCTGTCCATGGAGTTTTCCCAGCAGGAATACTGGAGTGGGTTGCCATTCCCTTCTCTAGGGGATCTTCCTGACCCAGGGATCGAAGCCAGGTCTCCTGCATTGCAGGTGGATTCTTTCCCTCATGAGCCACCAGGGGAGCTGCATTCAATGTACTCATTGTTTATCACCACTGTCACTGAGAACTCAGGTTTGACTGACCTCAGGCAAATTACAGCTGTGTTCACCTGTGGCCACAGGAGCACGGAGGTGATAACCCTTAGGAGAACTGGGCCTCCTGCAATGACCCTAACTACAGACATCAAACAAGCTGAAACCAATTCCTTCTTTCTCATTTATTGGGATTCCCAGGACTTAAAAAGGCCCACAGAGCACTTCCTTCCAAAAATGTATCCAACTTACTAGTCTGCACATCACTTACAGTGATAAGCAATGTTTATGTGTGTCCATCAAATTATAAAATTAAACATGGACAATGCTCCAGTTTTTAACTATCATTTTATCGTCAAAGCTACAGAATACAGTCATGGTCCAAAGGTCGCAGCTGGAAGCTAGAAGGTGTCAAGGCCGCCTCTGAAGGTCATCCCTGGCCCGGTGGGAACTAGTTTCCTGAACTGTACTTTGGATTTGGAAGCTGCACTCAGTTCCTTAATTACTCACACCCACTGTGGGGTGTACTCTTCCAAAGCAATGTCCCCACCCTGTTCTACTGAGAGACAAACCAACCTGACCCTGCCACACCCCGTGTCTCCCTCTCAGGGACTCTGAGCCAGGAGTCAGAGACCATTGAAAGCAGGTCCAATTCAAACTGTCTAGAATAGTCAATTCTGGGGCCTTCCAGAGTTGTCTTTCTCTTTTCAGACTGGAATGAGAACTCTATTGAAATCATTACTACCTTCCACTCAGACTTTCTATGAGAGGGTGCTGACTCTCACACATGGATTTAGGATTCAGAGGAAGAGAAAATAGTGGAATCCTGGTTTATGTCACAATTAAACTTGTACTGTAGGAGATAAATTGCTTCTAGATATATTGGGCCTACAGGCTTACCCAGTATTTTAAATGTGAATTTATTATCCATGTTTAAAAGAAAAAATGAGAGGATGACCCATAAAAATCTATGTATGGTTTTTCTTGAAAACTTCAACTATTTGGCAACACTGAGCCTGCCTTTCCACGTGGTACCAGTCAGCTGGAATTGCTGAGTCTTTGCATGGGGCATGCATTCTCCTTTTACCACATCTCCGCTCTGTGCCAGTCTGAGTGTGATGCTAAGGCCGGATGATTAAAGCAATGTAGCGCCTTAACCTGACCATCTTCCTTCACTAGTATTATCTGTCTGACTTCTACAGAAATCTGAAAGGTGATGTCTGCCTTAAGTCACACCATTTCCTTTATATACCATTTACCACTTCCCCCGCTGCCCACAAAAGCTGACATGAAAATGTCAGTGCAGCCTTGGTGCACCTCTCCACAAAACACCTCCCAGTTAGTCTGCAGAAGGGGCACAATCTTGGGATTACCTTGATAATTTCTGTATCTCTTTCTTAAATTATCCATGGGAACTTTCTGAGAAGTGTATAAGCCATTACTTCCTTAGGAAAAATCTACCCTTGGGTAGCCAGTAAATTTGGCGAACTTCAAATGAATGTCCTTGCACTCAAAGAGAGTGATCAACTGTGAGCAAACAAAGAAACTCGAGCATAAATAGAGTCCGCATAATTCCTCCAGATAGAAAAGCTTCATAACTAATATAAAGAATATGTGACAGAGTTATTCTGACAAGTGCAGTCTTTGAAGTACAGTAAGAGAACAAGGTTGGTCCCTTAAATAAGGACTAAGTCTGATGCCCAGAGATGAGAGAGGCCACGAGAAAGTACAGTTCATAGAGCTGACATTTCAGCAGGACCTCGAAGGGTGAGCAGAGTCTGAGCATGTAGGGAGTAGAGGGTGGAGTTTTCTGTATTGAAGGAACAATCTGAAAAATGCTCAGAAGTGGAGAATGTGGGCAATATACTCAGAAAGAGAACAGTTCAGTTTGCCTGGAGTGTAGCTGAGGTTCTCATACTCATGAATCCTCAACTATTTAAAGCTGAAGATTGTAGGGTGTACCTCCAGAAACCTGTCTTTTAATCATCATTGCAAATGAATTTTTGTAAAGAGATCACCATCCCTACTCTGAGAAAACCTTGCACTATGTGTTTATTGGGTAGATTTGGGGATAGAGGTAGTGTCCAGGTTTCAAATAGCCTTGGCTTCAGGCCATGGAATTTATAGTTTTTCTGTGGTCAGCAAAGAGCTACTTTTACTGGTAGTTTACTATTTAATTTTGGGGATAAAGGAGAAGGATGCCTTAAAGATGATAACCATGTTTGGATCCTAGGAGGCACCATTAACAGAAACATGAAGCATGAGATTGGGGAATGGTCCCTGGTTCATTTTCTGCCTTTAGGTGTGCTTAGCCTACACTTCCTTTGATTGGCTCTAGCACCGCTTACAGTGGAGGAGTGGATACTCTTGGGCTGTAGTTCGGATCCCTTTAGTCTTGGACTGGTCATACAAATCTTCTGGGAGTCAGTTCCTCATCTGTGAGATGGAGAAGACAATAAGAGATGTTTCCTGATCCGCTGAGCACCTAAATTGGATAACACATCTGAAAGGTCTTTAGAGGACTGCTCATATACAAGAAATCATCTTCCCAGGGAGAAAAACCAATGTTTTAAAGTTCCTAACATAACTAACTATATGCTAGTACACCTATGCCATGGCTTACCTGTGTTTGCAGACTATGCAGTGGAAATGTTCATTATAAAATGCTAAGAAGAAAGCAAACTGGATACAAAATGGAAACTATAGAGTGATTATATTTTAAAATTGCTGTATTATATGTGGGAAATATAGCTGTATTTCAATAGTTGTTTTCTCTAGTGGTGAGGTTGTACATAAATTCCCATTTTATTTATTGACTGTGTGTATGTAGTTTAGATAGAGTCCTCGGGGAAAAGGGAAAAAGTCCCAAAAGGCATGCCTTGAGTTTCCAAAGACTAAGTCAATATGTCTCCATTAAAACCATGAATCCTTCCAATATTTCTAATGGATTTGTTTCCAAATGTTTGCCTTCTTAATGGATTGTAAATAAATTGGAAGAGACCTATCACCAGAGCCTAATAAACACAGAGGATGCCAATGTCTGGAGAAAGGAGAAGGGAATTTGTTGGAACAGGCCAATGCTGTTCCCATAGAGGGTATCATCTTGTTACAAATTTCTGATTTTTTGTGGGGGACAGAAAGAGTGAAAAAGCATGATGCTTGGCAAGAGGCTTGTCTTGAGTTCTGCCCTGGGCTTCCAGAGAAACAAGAGCTGGTGCCTCCAGGATATTTAACATGCTCCTCACAGCTTGAAGCCAGAACAAGATCAAACTGCATACAAAGCTAGGACTTATGAATGTCAGTATGGCAGACTTCTAAGGCCTGGAGATTAGCAAGGTGAGAAGAGAGACGTCTGTATCTTCATTATGTGAGTTACTGAAATTATTGGAATGAAGGACAGAGACCACCTGAGCCATAAAGTACAGGTGATTAGTGTTTCAGAAGATGTCTCTAAGGTGAGAATCATGGTCATTCCAACTGATTTCTAATTTACTGATTGTTTATTCAGAATATTCATTCAGGTTAGTGTTACAGAGACAAATGATTCTTTCATGTTTAGTCCTACTTCATTTTGTTCATAAGAATGTGAGAGATTTGGAGAATCAGGGTTGGATCAAAGAGAAAAATGTATCAATACAGAAGGGCATTAGCCATCCATATTGTGTTAATAGGTTTTCAATCTAAGTTGCAGAAATGAATTTTCAGACAATTACCAAGGGGGAAAAAGTATGTAAAAAAGTGTCCCATTGTGCTTTCATGCCAACTTGACAGTTTTTCACCTGAATTTATTTCAGGAAAGCAAATGAAAATATGTATGATATGATCTAGAAGCAACACGAGACATTTGAAAGTTCGTTGAATTTAGCCATGAGCTTTTTTTCTGGTTCTCATAAGAATGTTTTTTACAGGAGATAAAGCATCTAATTTTATTTTGAAAGCCATTTATTTTCCTATTAAAGCAAAAACAAAAACTAAGCACTCTAAATATCTGTCATCTGGAATGTTTGAGGTCTTAATTTTGGGTATTTATGCCTGTTTTTGCTTTTGCTTTAATTTTTGAAGGTGGCATATAGGGTAGGTTGACTCAAATTGATACATATTTTAGCTTTCTACTTCATATTACTGGCCTCAGACTAATATAATTACTTCCCTAGAAGGTTTTTTAGTGATTATTCCTATCTATCGGAAGAATGTGCCTATGTGGGCTTCCCAGGTGGCTCAGTGGTAAAGAATCTGCCTGCAGTGCAGGAAACCCAGGTTCATTCCTGCATTGGGAAGATCCCCTGGAGAAGGGAATGTCTACCCACTCCAGTATTCTTGCCTGATGAATTCCATGAACAGGGGAGCCTGGGGAGCTACAGTCCGTGGGATCTCAGAGTCAGCCATGGCTGAGTAACTAACACAAAACAGGACAGAAATAAATCTATCCTTATAATTTCTTGCTGGTTTGGGCTATCTTTTTTGTTTGAAATATTAACACTACCATTAAAAAGAATTTAGTTTCTACTTATTTAATTTTCAGCAGTCTTTTATTTATCAAAACAACTATATTAGCTACGCAAGCCATGCATATATACTTGTAAAAACCCAAAGATGTTCAATATGAACCTAATATTAAAAAACACATGGCATTCAACTTCATCTTTATTGTAATGTAAACATTAGAATACTGTTCATACTGTTCATGGGGTTCTCAAGGCAAGAATACTGAAGTGGTTTGCCATTCCCTTCTCCAGTGGACCACATTCTGTCAGACCTCTCCACCATGACCCATCCATCTTGGGTGGCCCCACATGGCATGGCTTAGTTCACCTAGATAGCATATTAAAAAGCAGAGACATTACTTTGCCAACAAAGGTCCATCTGGTCAAGGCTATGGTTTTTCCGGTGGTCATGTATGGAAGTGAGTTGGACTGTGAAGAAAGCTGAGCACCAAAAAAATTGACGCTTTTGAACTGTGGTATTGGAGAAGACTCTTGAGAGTCCCTTGGACTGCAAGGAGCTCCAACCAGTCCATCCTAAAGGAGATCAGTCCTGAGTGTTCATTGGAAGGACTGATACTGAGGCTGAAACTCCAATACTTTGGCCACCTGATGCGAAGAGTTGACTCACTGGAAAAGACCCTGATGCTGGGAGGGATTGTGGGCAGGAGGAGAAGGGGACGACAGAGGATGAGATGGCTGGATGGCATCACCGACTCGATGGACATGGGTTTGAATAAACTCCGGGAGTTGGGGATGGACAGGGAGGCCTGGAGTGCTGCGATTCATGGGGTCGCTAAGAGTCGGACACAACTGAGCAACTGAACTGAACTGAAACATTAAAATAAAAAATCTTTTGAAATTGTCATTGATTCTGTAAGAATTATGAAAACTGTCCCCTTTAGAACTCTGTTCCTATTTTTGTTATTCTCTAGCAGTTCATGTTTTATTTTCTTTACTTTATCATTTTATTGCACCTCTCTTTATTGTGCTTTATGGGTACTGCAATTTTGTCTAAAAGGAAATTTTGTGGTAACCCTGCATTGAGTAAGTCAGTGGGTGTCATCTTTTAACAGCTTTTGCTCACTTTGTGTCTTTGTGTCACATTCTGGTAATTCTCAAAATATTTCAAACTTCTCAATATTGTTGCATTTTATGGTAATCTGTGTTCAGTCTTTTTAACCATTGTTAATTGAAGTATAGTTTATTTTCACTACTGTGTTAATTTGAGGTGTACAGAAAGTGATTCAATTGTGTGTATATACATATGTATATACATATATATATTTATTCTCTTTCAGATTCTTTTCCATTATAGGTTATTATAAGATATTGAATATAGTTCTCTGCACTATATAGTAGGTCCTTGTTTATCTATTTTGTTTGTAGTAGTGTGTATATATTCATCCCAAGCTCCTAGTTTCTCTCTCCCCCTGATTCCAAGTATCCCTTTTGGTAAACATAAGTTTATTTTCTTTCTTTGTGAGTTGATTTCTGTTTTGTAAGTAAGTTTCTTTTGTATCATTGTTTTCAGATTCTACATATAAGTGATATCATATGATATTTATCTTTCTCTGTCTGACTTACTTCACTTAGTATGATAATCTCTAGGTCCATCCATGTTGCTGCAAATGGCATTATTTTGTTCTTTTTATGACTGAGTAATATAAGGACTGATGCTGAAGCTGAAACTCCAATACTTTGGCCACCTCATGCAAAGAGTTGACTCATTGGGAAAGACCCTCATGCAGGGAGGGATTGGTGGCAGGAGGAGAAGGGGACGACAGAGGATGAGATGGCTGGATGGCATCACCGACTCAATGGGCATGAGTTTGAGTAAACTCCGGGAGTTGGGGATGGACAGGGAGGCCTGGTGTGCTTCAATTCATGGGGTCGTAAAAAGTTGGACACGACTGAGCGATTGAACTGAACTGAACTGAATATGCCACTATACACACACACACACACACACACACACACACACACACCACATCTTCTTTATCCATTTATTTGTTGATGAAAATTTAGGTTGCTTCTATGTCTTGGCTATTGCAAATAATGCTGCGGTGAACATCAAGGTGTATGTACTTTATAGAATTAGTTTTCTCCAGATGTATGCCCAGGAATGGGATTGCTAGATAATATGGTAACTCTATTCTTGGTTTCTTAAAGACCTCCATATTGTTCTCCATTGTGGCTGCACCAACTTACATTCCCACAAACAATGTAGGAGAGTTCCTTTTTCTCTGTATCCTCTCCACCACTTATCGTTTGCAGACTTTTTAATGATAGCCATTCGGACTGGTATGAGGTGATACCTCATTGTAGTTTTGATTTACATTTCTCTAACAGTAATGATGAGCATCTTTTCCTGTGCCTGTTGGCCATATATATGTCTTCTTTGATGAAATGTCTGTTTAGATCTTCCACCCATTTTTTGATTGAGTTGTTTTTGGGGTTTTTTTGCTTTGTTTTGTTTTTTGATAGAGGTATTTGTATATTTTAAGGAGGCAAGAATATACAAAGAAGAAAAGTCAGTCTGTTCAATAAGTCGTGCTGGGAAAACTGATAGCTGCTTGTGAAAGAATGAAATTAGAACATTCTCTAATACTATATGTGAAAATAAACAAAAATGAATTAAAGATCTAAATGTAAGACTGGATACCATAAAATTCCCAAAGGAAAACATAAGCAGAATATTCTTTAATATAAATCACAGCAAGATTTTTTTTTGGATTCATCTCCTAGAGTAATAGAAATAAAAACAAAAGTAAACAAATGCGACCTAATTAAACTGCAAAGCTTTTGCACAGCAAAAGAAACAATAAACAATGAAAAGGCAACCTATGGACAGGGAGAAAATATTTATAAATGATGTTATTGACAAAGGAGTAATTTCCAAAACAGTTCACATTTTAAATATCGTCAAATTTCTGCAAAACAGTGATACTTTTAAGCAAATAAATAAATTTTCTTTTTTAGATGAAACATGAGCTACAAATCATTGCTATAAATGTAGCAATATAGAATCTTTATTTCTAGGAAGTATTATATGTTTTTAATTATTCTGCAATGACATTAACCATCTGCCTTTGGGTTTGAAACCAAAACACTTTTCTTACCAACACAGATGTATAGAAAATACAATCAAATAACCTTAATTTCACCCTCTGAAAGGAAGTAATGAGACTCACACCTTCTCTTTGCTTTGAGGTTTGATGTTAAGCAAAGGAAGGATGTCAGTGTTTATTTTCACCTGTTTTTCTACAGCATCCTGTTATGACATCACTATCCTATCTATGGTGTGAAGAGTAAAGAAGGTCATAGATTAGAAATGAATCTGATCTGAGAACAGATCATACCCAGCCCTTCCATATGCATTGTCTCTGTAATGATGTGAAAATATGAGTCATGATGACTCATTTACTTACTGACCTAACCTATTGTTTGCTTCTCCATATTTAATAGACTTACCTGAACTTGATTCTCTGTTCATCTGTGTGACATCATGGATTTCACATTTTCTTTGCCAAGCATCAGCCTGAACAGTTTATTGAAACATTCAGATGCATTCAAACCCCTAGATATTTAGGACAACGTAGACGAAAATTCTCTTTGGATTCTCTAATGTTATAGATGGATTTCATGTTTTCATTACAAAATGTTAAATCTTTTGGAATCCAAAAGCTGTTTATCATTGAATGAGGTAAACATACATAAAAATTCTTTGTGTCATTATAGCCAAAGAGCCTGAGGAAGGTGGGCGTCAAAATGAAACCATATTTTTGCTTTCTTAGTTTACCTTCTTCCTGCTCCTCAAGTTCATCTCTGCTTTGGACTTGTAAACAGTAGGCTGTGGAAGCTCAGAGATGATCTCTTCTAACACATTATCTAGAGAAGGTCACTGCAGCCAAGAAAAGCAAAATGCGTCATTTAAAGTTGAATTCAGATCTGAGACATTGTCTGGCTTTATCACAAGATTCTAAACAGAGTTCAGTGAGCTCAGGGTAGCTTTGGCTTTTGGGGTTCGGGGAAGGTGGGGAAGCTGGACCATTAGCAAATGGAAAAAGCTTCCTGAAGCAGAGAAAAAGCACTTCTATAGCCAATTAAACAAATCACTGTAAAGGGGAAACATATTTCTCCATTAAAGCCTGCCAGCGTAAAATATTTCCCAATTAGTTCAAAGAACACAGCCACAGATGTGGGCCAAAATATGCTCACTCCTTCAGAAGCTCTCATATCGATGGTTAGGATCTCTTTGATTTCATGAATGAGTTTCATATTGTGTGGGGGGACGTTTTCCCTTTAAAACGGAGAGACTTATAACCTTGAGAAATTTAAACACAATTACATCTACTGAAAATGCATTGATAGCATAGCAGATATTTCATACCAGTGTCTTAAAATGGGCAAAATAATAAATCCAAGTCCAAACTGTTGGTGTTCCTTTCCAATCTGTAATACCTCTGAGCTAAATCCTGCCAAAAAAACCTAAATAAAATATCTTTCCTTCTTAGAGTGGAGTTGTCATATTAAGAAAACAAAAATATGGGTTACCCTGTTAAATTCAAATTTTAGACAAACAAAGAATCTTCCTTTAGTATATCTCATGTAATTTGGGGGACATTTCCATTATTCTTACTTTATTGGAAATTCAAGTTCAACTTGACATTCTGTATTTTACCCAGCAACCCTATCCATGAGAGAATCAGGCTTCCTAGCTCAAAACGTATAAAGATATTTGTAAAAAATAAACACAGGCACATAAAAATTGCACTTCACACTTGTTGGCGAATGTTCCCAGCTGTGGGACTTGCTAATGGAGCACTGGTCACTGGGAGAACCATAACTACCCAGGATGCACATTCCATCTAGAAATCCCAGAGGCTTGCACCTTGAGACAATCTGTGGGAGAAAAGACATCAAAGGGAAATGTGTTATAGCAACAGTAGAAAAATGTTTTCTTGTCCACCTTTATTGCAAGTTCTTCATTTCTGCCAAGTGGCCAGCTGGTACATTTTTCTTTTTCTTTGGCCCAAGTCCATTCACAAGACCTACACTGGGCTACATCATCGGGCAGGCTCCATTGGACTTTGTCACAGTACATACTGCAAATTAATTCCATGTGCTACAGAAGGGAGGGGCTCATATTCTCATAAGACTTGTAGACTCTTGGAATGTTAGAGCTGAAAAAGCTCTATTATTTATAAAATCATCTAATTCCTTTATATCACAGATGAGGTAGAAACTTGGGCTCAGGGAGCCTGAATCATTTGTCTGAGGGCTCACTGCAGGAGCCAGGGCCTGTACCCTAAGTGATGACTTCAGGCTTAGGTCACTTTTCCATCATACCACAGTCAGATTTTGTAATTGGAATTGACCACATTTGACTGTGAATGAATGACAATCCTCTTGATTAGTATTTCCAACACTAAAGGCACTCTTGTCCTCTTGATCATTTTACTGTCTACCCATGGTATGTGATAGTAGTGATAGCTACTATTGCTGATGAAGTAATGCCTAGTAGGTAGTGCCGGGGCTGCAGACCTATCCAACTTCTGGCTGACCCCTTACTAGCAGTGAGGACTCTGATAGGTTTGGCAAAGTCCCAGCCTCTCAGAGCATCTCTTTCTTCTTCTCTGGTACCCACTTCAAAGGACTGTAGTGAGGATGACATGACATATGCAGGAAGAGTTCTTAGCATGGGGCTTGGCACATAGTGAGCCCCTAATCCCTAAAGAACATTACCCACTGTTCCAAGTCATGAATACAGGGGTAGGTTCTGTTTTCACCAAGCTCATATTCCAACCAAAATAACACATATATGCATCTCTACTTGGAAAGAAATGTTTAAAGTATTTCCTCTTAGATAAAGGCATAATGTTTCATGAAATAAACAGATGATTTGGGTTAATTATCTAACAGAGCCAGGGAAACAACCCCATCCTCATTGTTCAGAATTCAATTCAGACCTGCAGAGCAGGCTCTACCTTAGTATGGAGAGTCCTGTCACATATTTCTCATCTTCTCTTTCTCTCTCAATCCTCTGTAACATTCACATGTGGTGGGGCTGACTTTATTTGGGCTGTTTTAACAACTGCATCCAATTACATCACTGGCTTATTTAAAAAATGATTGAATATAGGAAAAGAAAAATTATAAAGTCAGCAGAATTTCTTTTTGGCAGTACCTCACCTCTCATTCTCTGGTCATCTTTCCCTCCTTCACACCCTAAACATCCAGTCCCTTTTTGTAACTCTGATCCCTAAAAGCCCCAGCCCTGTCACTCTCATACGCTCTGACAGCCCCACGGCCTGAGTGGCCTTTTCCTACACTGTCCCCCGGCACACCCTTTACATTTCACATTTCTTAAGTTGACAGATACAGATGTGAGAGTTGGATCATAAACAAGGTTATGCACCAGAGAATTGTTGCTTTCTAACTGTGGTGCTGGAGAAGACTTGAGAGTCCCTTGGACAACAAGGAGGCAAAACCAGTCAATCCTACAGGAAATCAACCCTGAATATTCATTGGAAGGACTGATGCTGAAGCTGAAGCTCCAATATTTTGGCTACCTGATGCGAAGAGCTGACTCATTGGAAAAGACACTGATGCTGGGAAAGACTGAAAGCAGGGGAAAGGGATGACAGAGGTTGGATGGCATCACTGAGTCAACGAACATGAGTTTAGGTAAACTCTGGGAGATGATGAAGGACAGCCTGGTATGCTGCAGTCCATGCAGTCGCAAAGAGTCAGACATAACTTAGTAAGTGGACAACAATGACAAAGTTGACAAGTCACGTTAAGCATTTTGAGGAAAGAAAATTGAGCTAGTTCAGTCTTCAAAGTGCACTCGACTGGTGGCCCAGTTAATTCAGCCATAGTTTTCACTCGTGCAAAGAAGAAACTTTCAGCCCAAAATGCAGTGGATTTTTCTAAGTTGAGATCTACTCTTCAGTAGGAATGTCTGAGTGAGAGAATTTAAGTCATGTGACCCAAAGAGAGTCACCGAAATGTCCCAATGTTCTGAAAGCTTCAGGGATCACTCATCTCTTTAATACCAACTGATATGGAATGTGCCCCATTCTCTACAGCCCTGTGATGTCAGCTTTCTTTGCCTTGCATTTCTCCAGCTCCTAAGGAATAGTGACATGTTAAACAAATCCATCAGGTAGTGATTTGTCAGTACTTTCTCTGATCTGCTGCTCTGAACACCTTTGCCGGATTCCTCTTTCCACATCACAACCCTGCTCCAGGCTGCCGTTCTGCTTTATATGGCTAGGCACTAAATATTGACTCAACATCCACCCTGAGTTTTCCAAAGCACAATAAACACCAGCTTAGGTGTTTGAGATTGGGTACAGGAAAAACCTTATGACCATCAGGTATTTAATCTGTGAATGAAGGATTAGAAAGAACTAGCTAAATAAAGAGAACTGTACAAGCATAGAAGTGAGTGAGTGTGGGGCGGGAGGGAGGAGGGGAGAAGAGGAAAAGCATTTACCCCCAAATTGAGCAGTCTGTGCAAAAGGCCCTAAGGTCTTTTAAAGAAATGGTGGGGGTGGGGTGTGAAGGATAGGGATGTTGGCTGGCCAGGGGAGAGGGAGGGGAAGCTAGGATATCTGGGTTATAGTGAAGCAGAGGTTGGCAGAGTTACAAATGGACAATTTTTAAAGGGTATTCACTGTAAGCCTCAACAATGAGTTTCCTTTTTATTCTAAATATAAACGGAAGGTCAAGAAGAAGGGGACTGTAGTGATCAGTATTATGGTTTCTTAAAGATCACTCTGAAGAGGTGAGGAATTGGCAAAAATGAAGTGGGGAGACGAGTTATTGGAGTTGTCCAGGTGATAGGTGGGGGCTTCCCTCATAGCTCATTCGGTAAAGAATCTGCCTGCAATGCAGGAGACCCGGGTTCGATTGCTGGGTTGGGAAGATCCCCTGGAGGAGGAAATGGCAACACACTACAGTATTCTTGCCTGGAGAATCCCATGGACAGTGGAGCCTAGCAAGTTACAGTCCATGGGGTTGCAAGAGTTGGACACAACTTAGCGACTAAAGAGAGAGAGGTGATTGGTGATCGTGATGAGAACAGTGGAGATGGGCAAAAGGGAAACGACTCGAAAAATTATGGAGGAAGAATAGCCAGGACTTGATGAAGGTTTAGGCTTCCCTGGTGGCTCAGATTGTCAAGAATTCACCTGGGATGCAGGAGATCCACGTTCGATCCCTGGGTTGGGAAGATTCCCTAGAGAAGGGAATAGCTACCAACTTCAGTATCCTTGCCTGGAGAATAAAATGGACAGAAGAGTCTGGTTGGCTACAGTATATGATGAAGGTTTAGATATAGAGCAAGAGGAATCAATGACTCCCAGAGCCTCACAAAGGAGCCTTCTGGTATCTTGAAAATTCACTGTATTCCTAAGTAGAGATTTCTTGAACTGCATGCTTCAAACACATACATACATTTTATGCTCTTTACGCTCTGTAGACTATACTTGAATACATCGATTTACACAAGGTTTCTGGCTGGGGAGCCTGGGGTATGGCAGCATCCTTTTCTCAGCTGTGGAGGCCCAGGTAGGACAGGTTTCAGTGGGAGTTGGGGGAAGAATCAAGGGTGCTGAGACCCCTGTGAGGCACCCATGTGGACATGGCACATGGGCAGCTGTATTTGTGTGTCTAGAACTTGGAGGGGAGACCTGGGAGAAATATTATGGACTGTTCTCATTTTTAGGATTGTACTGCTGCATTCTAAGGACAGTCAGATAAGAAGTAATAAACCACACCTTCTGAAAAAAATTGTAGAAAGTTAAACTTAATATTCATAAAATATTAAGAAGTTTTCTACACAGACTGTTTCTGGTTTCTATTGAAATTGCAAAGGTCTGATGGTAACCAGAAGCCCTACAGGGCCTTCACTGTATGTAGCATTGCTGAAATTCTGGCAGCAGAGAAAATACACATAAGGACCATTTTTAAAATTTATGATTGGCCTAAATTTTATTATTCTTCAAAACCTTTCACAAAACCACAGCACAGCTGTTTGTATGTTTTTGAAGTGGTTCACAACATATAGACCAAATGTCATGACACCCATGCTTTCCAAAATTTGGGGGAAAAAATATAATCAGAAAGAAACATTCAAATTAAGCATAAAAATTTTAAAGACCTAAAGGAAATGGTAAGTCACTATGGTTGCTTTGTTAGTTGAATATCTGCTAGTTATCAACCATTGGCCATATCTCCCAAATTCACACCTTCTTTTTCTAAGCTTGTAGTTGTAACGTGAGGAATTGAAATTATCCAGATAATTAAATTTTTTTAAATGACCATATGAATGAATCAAATAATCAGGCATTTCCTCTGAAATTATAATTATTATTTACTGTTCTGATTATATATTTCTCTGTATCAGTGATCCTTTCAAGATGAGTGAATCTTAGATGATACAATGAAAATAAATATAAAAGTAAATATGTACTTTTGTGTTTATACGTGCACACACAACTTTTACTGCTGCTGCAGCTGCTGCTGCTAAGTCGCTTCAATCGTGTCCGACTCTGTGCTATCCCAACTTTTACTACTGACATGCAAATGCAACCATTATGGGATATTGTTTACTATAAAGTAGTTAAGAAATATAAGCCCTGCTAGGAATTTGCTCCATGAAGAAATCTGTTTAGAAAGAGATCTGCCACCCACTGAATAGAGCACACTTCAGATCTGGAGCTTATTACAACTATTTCAGAATGGCAAACTGCGTGAGAGTCAAACAAAACATGTAAGCTGCCTCCACCTTAATTATGGTGTGAGCCTCCTAGTGATTTCTGTGGGACTGGGAGAATCATTTTCTGGCCCATCACCATCCAGTTTATACCAGGTCACTAGAGATACCAAAGCATTTTTGAAACTCCTATATCCCAATAAATTATACAAATGATCCATCAAAAGCAAGTTTGATTTATTAGGCACCAAGGCCGGCCAAGACACCCAGGGGAGCCATCCAAGAGCTACTGATAGAAAATACAGAAAGACCGGAGGGCAGAAATGCAACAGGAAAAGACACAAAGGCCGTATGAACCTACAGCGCAAACATGGCTGTCATTGCACATGCATAGCCACATCGTGTGCATGGTTTTGAAGAGCCAGTCCAGACTCTATTAGAGGATGAGGGCACAGCAGTGTGGATACTCAAAGCATAGCATGAACGAGGGGCCGCAGTGTTAAGTGCCAATAAGGAAATAATCAGCATGTGTATTCTAAATAGCTACTGGAGGTCCAAGAGACCATAAAACTAAAAGCAGCCAAAGGATACAGGTTCAGCTTATTGGTGGGAGAAAGATGAACATACTGGCGGTTAGCAGCTGCACAGAAATCAGTGCTGTGGAAGAAGGGCTGAGCAGAGAGCTGGAAATCAGACTCCTGGAGCTTGAATCCACACTCAGCCCCTTCCTAACAGTGTACTGTACTAAGTCCCTTCAGTTGTGTCCAGCTGTTTGCGACCCTACAGACTGTAGCCTGCTGGCTCCTCTGTCCATGGATTCTTCAGGCAAGAATACTGGGGTAGATTGCCATGCCCTCCTCCAGTGGATCGTCCTGACGCAGGGATTGAACCCAGGTCTCCTGTGTCTCCTGCTTTGGCAGACAGGTTCTTTACCAACGCCACCTGGAAAGCCCCTCCTAACTGTGTAGTCGGCAAACTCAGGTGCTTCTCTGTGCCTTGGTTTTCTGATCTATAAAATAAGAACAATAATGAGATCTTTCTAATAATAATGTTTCTCTTCAGATTAAATGAGTTAAATCTCGTAAAGTACTTAAAACAACATTAAATAAGTAGGCACTTCATATGTAAATGTTCAGTATTGTTATTTGGCGCCAATGAAAACAATTAGCTCAATAGCAAGTTATTCTCTAGACATTAATCTTGGGGACATAATTCATGTTTTGCAAGAAGACAAGAGAATAAACTTGTAAGTTTGTCTGTGTCATCACTTACTTTAATTTCTACTGAAAAGCGAGGGAGAGTGGATCACCTGAGAGAACCTTGGTCCTTCTCTCTGTTAATTGAACTTGCTGCAAATCTATGGCCATGTCTTCACTGTCCCAGTTGGAACTAAGATACTGGAGACACACAAATATTTAGTACACAAGTATTTTTATATAAGTCATGTGCTAAGCTATGTGTAGGGGTACAAAGTGTAATAAAACTGACCTCGGCTCTTTTGTGCAATCACCTTGTGAAATGTAGACGATCTGACACATTGTTCATGCTCAGTAAACAAGACCACTTTGCAGTCTCATCCCACATGTTAAAGCTTTCTTGGACACACCTTAAATTCTCTAGCATTTCACAGTTGAAACACAGGAAAAGCAAACCAGGATTTTCCAGTATTCATCTTAATTTTCAAGCCCCATTGCTTACTGTTTTCATGAATTGAAAAAAAATGTTATTTTCCATTGTATTAAAGACTTCCTTTGGTGGTTCCCCACACAGAGAGGAAATGAGATGCATCTATAACCTATTCTGTCATTTCATGGCTATTTTTTGCTTATTTAAGATTGTTCCCCATTGAACAATTGACTAACTACAACTGACTCATGTCTTGATATTTCCTCCACTAGTTTTTAACACTTAAACAATGTTAGATAGATTTTGTGATGATAGAATTTTGCTGATATGGATAATGAATCTAGTTCATGATAGAAAATAATAATTTAAGTCCTGGAAAACTGACTCCTACAAGGCAGAAAACAAAACTTAGAAATGTAAATAGAAATCATATTGTAAAATATCTTTGCTGTCTCAATCTGGAACTAATATTTCATATTATTAGAATAGTTAAAAAAAAAGACTTTTATTACATTCATTTGTCCATTTCAGGGTATCATAAATGTTTATACTATATAGATTAAAATTGAAAACTGGACACTTAGAATTTTGTCAACAAAGAACATTGCAAAGAATAATTCAAATGAGAAGTGAGTGAATATTGATTACTAGAAGGAAGTATTTTCTCTATTCTAAGTAGTATGTATTTAGTATTTTAAATTATAAAAAGGGGTAATTGTTATGCCAAATTATTATTATTATTGTGAAAAATTCTCAAAAGAAATGTGAATTTATTTTTGGAATGGAGTTTAGTCACCCATAGTAAAACCATCATCCTAGATTTTCTAATGTCTAATGTCACAGTCCATTCATATTTTTTGACCCTCTATAATTCATTCATTCATTCAACAGGTATATTTATTGAGTGACTACCTTGAACACTGAAGTGGGATCAGAGTTGCAGAAGAGAATGAGACAGATGAAATCTTTGTCTCTCTGAAGTGGTATCACATAGTTCCTGATACCTATCCTAAAAAAAGTGCTGTCCTAAATTCCACGAGAAAAAGAGAGTTTCCTTTGCACTCAAAGCTAGTAAAGAATAGTCAAGGTAAAAGCATCAGCATTTTATAGACTTTTATAGCAATATAATTAAAAAGAAAATTGATGTATAATAGAAAGATTCTTCATTTACCAAAGACCTGTTACGTATTAAGTTACATGCTAAACATTTTATATACATTATTTCATTTAACATCATGAAAATCTAATATTACACCATAATTATTCCCATTCAATATTTTTGCCTGGAGAAACCCAGGGACAGAGAAGCCTGGCAGGCTATGGTCCATAGGGTCGCAAAGAATCGGACACCGCTGAAATTACTTAGCATGTAATGCATAATCAAAGTAGGCTTTGCTTTTCAACGAAAGCTGCACAGCTCTTAAATGAGTATGAATTTCAACACAGATCTGAGGACCAATCTGTGTTCTTCAACACCATGCTCAATAAATTCTGACTATGGGACTTCTCTGGTAGTCCAATAGTTAAGAATCTGCCTCCAGTACAGAGAACATGGGTTCCATCCCTGGTTGGAGAACTTAGATCCCACATGCCGAGGGGCAGCTAAGCCCACTCCCACAGCGAAAACTCAGTGCTTGGCTGATACTAGAGATTGCTGCAGCACCATAAATTGCTGGGAAATAAAGGAAACCATTTAGAGATGAAAAAACAGTAACTGTTCAGAAGTTCTTTATTAGAAAGTCTAGCTGTAAGGCTGTGGAATTAGCATTTGCGCAAGGAGCTAAGGGTGGTGCAATGCAATCTGATAAATACATGTGACAGTAATGCTTAACACATGGAAAATTTGGGTGGCCCAAAGTGAATGCATTGTTCAAGAGGACAAGAGGAGGACGCCGCATTCCCAAGCTCTGTTTCACCTTGGTTTGCGCCATTCCATTGCATCAGTTCATGGCCTGTTTTGAGTCATTCAAAGATCATCTGATTAGAGAGTTGTTTTCTCAGTCTTTTTCCAGGCACCTCCCATCATGTACTTGTATCTGACCCCTTGTTCCCTGTTTAAGGAAAGTATGAAAATAGCAGTCTCATTCTTTCCAAGTCTTGGAGAAGAATGCCAGACAAGGAGGTTATTAACCCAAACGGCATGGACGACCGTGGAAGCAGGTGTGTCATGAGTCGGTGATAGTTAGATTCCATCTCAAGGACTGCATTCTCCAAGATGTGTGAATGCTCACATCCTGACAGACTGTAAATACAGGGGATTTCTCTTTTGTCTGTCTTTAATAAGTTTCCTGATGAAGTCAACTAAAATTGGGGAAAATTTGAAATCAAAAGATCTTCTAAGCCATCACAAAAGATAAAAGCATCCAAGGCAAAGAGGAAACCAGGAATCCTGGAAGTTCAGCAAGCAACAAAGTTGGCTTTTACATTAGGGCTGAAACTGGAAGACTTGGAGCTTCCATTCTGTTGGCTGTGTGGAGAAAAAGGATGGAGAGATTAGACTTAGGGCCGAGAGTGTTCCTCCTGCCTCCCAGTCTATTGCTGTGGACATAGAAGCTGGGGATGCTTCTCTTACTGCTCCCTTCCCCAAACAAGTCAGAGCTACAATGAGATGGCAAAGAGGAGAGTGTGGAGAACGGTGGATATGGGTCTGGGACTTGCCCTTCCCTTCCTCTCATCTACGTGGCATGAGAAGCCACCAAGACCTGCACCCTTCTCATCCACTCTTAGGATCCCATGGGAGTGAATGATACTTTCTGGTAAGTGTACCATTAAAGTCACAGAGTACATGCTTGGCCCTGACAGTGAGCACAATGGACTGTGAAGGTTGAAAGCACAGCCCTGCACCACGATCTGCTCTTGTGCCCCTGAGATCCCAAAGGTGAACCTGCATGCGTCTTTCATAGATTGGAAGAAGGGCAGTCACCTGGGGGGTACTCTGGAGGGTAAGTTTATTCATACGCCTGGCAGGATTTACACCGTGGTCTATGTTTCCCCAGGCCACACTCTCAGATTCCTGGCAAGATTACTTTGCAGGACTACTGTAATTGGTTCAAGCCCTCACTGTAACTCTTTGGAGTCTCTTTGGGTAACTACAGATGGGGTGCTAGGACCAGAGACCATCAGAAACACTCATTGCTACCACCTACCGTCTCTGACCTGATACTGCCAGGTCCTCACCATGTGACAGGTCATCCGTATTTTATTGATGTTACAACTGGAGATTTGGAAGGGTCTAGGAGTCCACCACAATCGCACAGCTAATTGGTGAGAAAGTCTGGATGCTCCAGCCTGCAGTCTAGTGCTACCACACACAGCCTCTGTCCCACCAGCTCCCCCACTGTCAGCTGCCTTTCTCAGGAATAGCAGCAATGCCTCTTGGAAGTTGTGCATGGTGGCTGCTCCTGGTGTCAGTAACTCCAGTAACCCACTTCTGTTCAGTTATGGCAGAGCAATACTTAGTAACTCTCTGAGTTTCAAGCTAGGACTTTTTAATACAGCAGGCTAAAGCTAAAACATTTCCAACACTTGAGAGAAATGGGATTCCTAAAATTCTGAAGTTATATTGTTTCCATTTTGGATATCTTATAAAAAAAACAGCCCAGTTACAATGATCACAGGAAAAAAATTTCTTTTTCCTCTAATTGTATAAGCACAACATATGGTGAGGTGCGTAATCTCTAGGGCTGTGTGTTCTTCCAGACAGAGCTTTCTCATGATCCACAGGACTGGAGTTGAATGTCCTTGGGGCCTTACAGATAAATCACTTCTTTTCTGATTGTGTTAATATTCAGCTGTTATTGAGCTGGTCAATTTCTTCAGCTCCGTGAGGTCATGGCATACATTTCTGGAAACCCATTCATTTTTACCAGTTGCCTTTGCTCAAAACACGTGAAACTGGCTTGAACAAAATATAGAGTTATGTTTGGGGAGAGTAAAAAAGCCGAACTGATGATCCTCCGAAATCTGCTTGTCACCTACTGTGAGTTTTCGAATCATGCCATGAAGAATAAAGTACTGCCAGGAGTGTCTCGGATAAAGTGTCAAAAATGTCTGATTTAATTGTTAGCGTAAGGATTTAAGACGCTGTTTTTCCCTGGTGCTAACACCTCTCATTGATTCGGGAGCATTTCCATTTGTTGTTTAACAGAAACAGCCTTGGTATTTATAGGCCTATCACTCTAGAAGGGAAGCATTTGCAATTTGCACTTTCAATTTTGACTCCTAGACTTCTTTTTTCTTTAAACACCCTTCAAGTGGGTGTCAGACAGCAATTCAATGAATGCTTTGTAAGCAGTTGCACAGAGCGGTTCTCGTCCGCATAGGCAAACATTTCAGAAAGATCCCCAGAATCCATTGCTAATTAAAATCTAAGTTGATGAGCCCCAGTTAGGCCCAAACCTTTTATAGTCGGGGCATGTGGGTCCATTTGTGTGTGTTCATGTGTGTGTGCCTGCACACGACAACTGGAGTCACATCTTCTGGCAGACTGTATTATCTGTAAGTTGTGGCATCAATATGTATTTACATCTCGTTCCACATGTTTTTCTCATGGTGAACTGTTAGCATACTTCCAGCAGGGTATGGACTTTTTGTTTTCTATTTTTGAACTTGAAGGTATCTTTGTAAATTCTTTGATAAAATGTAGTAGAAAAGGTGCTGCTTGACTTCTGGGGTTCAGTTGCAGAAAGGCAACACATGCTTTGCCTCTCTCTTTCCCTTCCTCTCTGTCTCTCTCCTCCCTCCTTCTCTCTCTGCTGCCTCTGGGACGCAGTCACCATGTTATCAGGAAGCCCAGGTTGCCTGG
This sequence comes from Odocoileus virginianus, assembly GCF_023699985.2. Classification (NCBI taxonomy): domain Eukaryota; kingdom Metazoa; phylum Chordata; class Mammalia; order Artiodactyla; family Cervidae; genus Odocoileus; species Odocoileus virginianus. The sequence continues at coordinate 36,965,835 of NC_069686.1, read as the reverse complement.
AAAGACCACAGTGGGTGGATACTCTTGCCAACAGGCCTAACATGAGCCAGTACCTAAGTGCAAACTCTGTGAGACCTTGAGCCACAACCAATCAACACATCACCCCCTAAACCACAGAAACTGCCAGAGATAATATGTGATTATTGTTATTTTAAGTCATTACATTTTGGAGAGATGTGTGATGATGTAAATAGGTAACTAAGGCATACTCATTTATCCTTTTCCCTGATTTGGAGACCAATCAGTTCAAAAATACCCTTTTCCAATTTTGGAATTACAAATACTCAAGCAATAATTTCAAATGGAATTTTTATTATTAATTGGCTTGTTAAAAACAGTTAGCAAAACTAAGAGTAAACCATAATATAAAGTATGGACTTTTGGTGGTTATAATGTGTCAATATAGGTTCATCAGTCATGACAAATGTCCTGCTCAGATGGGAAGGTGTTGATCATGGGGGAGATTATGCAGGAGGTGTATGGAAATCTCTGTATCTTTTCCTCAATTTTACTCTGAACCTCAAACTTTCCTAAAAACATTGTCTTAATAGAAAACACATAAACACTGAATTAATAATAACAGTTTAAAAAATTAACACTTGGGCTTCCCTGGTGGCTCAGTGGTAAAGAATCTGCCTGCCAAAGCAGTGGACACAGGTTTGATCCCTGGTTCCGGAAGATCACACAAGCCTGTGGGCCACAACTACCGAGCCTGTGCTCTAGAGGCCTCGATCAGCGACTACTTAAGCCCAAGCACCCTAGACCCCATGCTCACCAACAAGAGAAGCCATTGCAATGAGAAGCGTGCGCACTGCAACTGGAGAGTAGCCCCCACTCGCCGCAGCTAGAGAAAAGCCTGTGTAGCAATGAAGACCCAGCACACACACACAAAAAGTTAACATTTACTGAGAACATAGTATGTACCAGGCATGGTTCTAAGCGCTTAATATGTGTCAACCCACGCATGCATCTTTGAAATAAACCTGCAAGGTGAGCACAATTAACTACCAAGATATACTACCATGAGAATTTACAGAACGCCCAGGAAATCAGCAGCCCTTCACGCTCTGGGACTAGAAAAATAGGCCCCAAGCATGAGTGAAACTGGGGTATATGGAGGCCTGGCTATTTGGTAGGCAAGGAAGAAAAAAGCAAATCTTCCTTCCTTCACATGCATTCAGCTAGTATTCCCTGAGCCCCCTCACTCCTACAGCTTGTTCCCAGAGCTGCGGATAGAGCAGGGAACAGAGTGGGCAAACCCTGCCCAGGTGGAGCTGACATCCAGTGTTCCAGGCACTGTCTCTGCCAGTTTCATAGGATGACGGCAGGGAGCCCACTGTGCCTTCCACAATGCTCCCTCCTGTTCTGCTGAGTCATCAGACGCTGAAAGGAGCGCGTTATGGGTGTGCTCAGGGCCGCAAGCGCATTCTCTACTCTTCCCTAACTTCAAGTAAAAGGGCACACCTCATGGAAGCAAAGCCAGGGGAGAAAGAGGACATTTTCAATATCAAATCAGTACCAACTCAATATTTTCTTAAAAAAAGAAAAAGGAGCTTTGGTAATCATTTGTGATGGAAGGAAGGAGGGAGGCTATGATGGACACAGGAAACTCTGGACATGGCTTGGGAAGCAGAACATTGGGGTTGGGACTTAGTCCAGACAAGCCTGGGGTCCTTGGAAGCCTCAGGGACTAAGTTAGATGAGGATGTGGGAAGGAGTCCAAAGGAATATTTTTCTTGGAAATTATTCCAGGGTCTCAGAATCAGTCCAGATGGAGACACGAAGGGCTACAAAAATCACCACCATTTCCGAGTCACACAAAGGTCATACAGAAGAGCTGGTTCATATGAAAAACTGCCTGCAAAAAGATTCATCAGTACCATCTTTGTAGACTCCAGAGGAACCTGTTTGCAGGGCACCAATGGAGACACAGACATAGCAGTCTTATGGAATGGCGGGGGTGGGGGGTGGTGGGGGAGAGGAAGGAGAGGGTGAGATGTATGGAGAAAGTAACAGGGAAATATATACATTATCATGTGTAAAACAGATAGCCAAGGAAATTTGCTGTGTGACCCAGGGAACTCAAACCAGGACTCTCTAACAACCTAGAGGAGGTGGGATGGGGAGGGAGCTTCTTGGAGGAGGGGATATATGTATACCTGTGGCTGATTCATATTGATGTTTGGCAGAAACCAACACAATATTGTAAAGCAATTATCCTTCAATTAAAAATTAAGAAATTTAATTATGAAAAGAAGAAAAAAAAATAAACAGATGAGTAAATAAATGAAAAAAAAAAAACTGCCTACAATTTCTGTTCCACTGAGTTCTGAGGATTTGTAAGAGGAAGAATGAATATATGAAGCTACCCGAGATGATTCAAGGGACTGCTCACCTGAGGTAAGCTGCAGATTTTGCAAAGCACTAGGAAGTCGCAAGTGTAGATGGACTCGTCTAGCTAAACAGGAGGCTTGTGGAGAGCCCTTCCCTAGGCTCCAAGCTGGGGAGAGAGCCTGGCCAAACAATTGTTGGCTCTTCACAACACAAAAGCCCAAGCCAGCAAGGTGGCTCATAAGGAAAAGACTGGAAGCTCTGCCAGGGCCCTAACGACTTTCCAACAAACCTGCGTTGGAAGTGCACGGCCAAGAGGTGGTTAGCTCGGAAGCCACCTCTGTACTCAGCGGATCTCTCCGCTGTCTTGTGAGAAACGATGATTTTCCCTTCCTACGATCAAGTTAATTCAAAATCTTAACTTCATTAGCTTCTGAATTTCTATTAAAGTCTCAAAGATTTCTGGCAGTCTTTCATCACAACTATGGCTAAGAGGAAGCAAATAAAATCTGGGAATCTTAACAGAGATGCCTGCTATTTCTTCACCAAAGAGTTCATAAGACAAACTTGCTCTCTAGGATTTCTTCAGATTTTGTCAAATGGCAGAGGTAAATGTGTCATTTAAATAAAAATTCCCCAAACTAAAGCTCATTTAAATGGAGAAAAATCACAAAGAGAGTGACCTGTGCTTGGAACACATGTACCCAAGATAAAAAGTGTTGAGTTTAAAATTGAGAAAGTATTAAAGTATATTTTATGTTGTATTAGGAGTAAGCTTCATATTTGAAGTCAAAACAAAAGTGCTCTTTCTTTATCTTAGTAGTTATTTCAGGCTTCTTTTGCCCCACATTAATTGAGAAGCAGGGAAATAAACAGTGCTTCATCTGACCACAGGGAGGGAACCAATCTCTCTGGGCTTAGCTTTCTACTGGGCATTCTGTACCTGGTCAGGAGAAGGTGCTTACTCTTCTTCCCTCTTCTTCTGATAGAAGAATACTCAGCCATCTTTGAATGGAAGCAGAATCTTTACCTGCATAATGAGATGTAACTTTAATGAAAATACTCTTTGGAAGGTAAATGGTTATACAAATAGGTAGGTTGTTTCCCCCCACCCCCTGCCCCGAGATGTTATATAACAGAAAAATTAAAACCTCTGTACAAAAACCACAGTCTCAAGGGAGCAAGGGCAAATATATTTGCCACATCTATGAGCAACTAAAGGCTATATTTCCCTATTTATAAATAACATTCAAGTCAACCAACAGAAACATGACTTATAACCCAGTAGAAAAAGTTGAGAAAGGATATGAACAGGCAATTTACAGAAGACAATACAAAAAGCCAGTTAGCATGAAAAAAAGGCTTGTCTCATTCCTTAGTGAAAATGTAATTTAAACATTAATGAGATTTCATGTTTCATTTTCTCAGAAAAGCAAAAATTAAACATTTGAAGTTTGTGCTGTCAAAGATCTGGGAAATATGGGCTTCTATAAATTGTAGATGAGATAATAATAGGGTATAATTTTACTACAGGAAAATTTGCCAATACCTATCAACATATGACACATGTGCTTTTAAAGCCAACAATTCTACTGCATATACACATACCCAGATAAAAAAAGAATTACAGCTAAGAATTTCCCTGGGGAGTTCCCTGGTGGTCTAGTAGTTAGTATTCAGTGCTTCCACTGCTGTGGCCTGGGCTTCAATCCATGGTTGGGGAACTAAACTCTTGCAAGCTGCAGGGCATGGCTATAAATAAATAAATAAGAATTTTCCTGGATATATTTGAAAAAGTATATATTAATGTGTGTATGTGTAAATATGTGTGTGAGGGTGTAGGGTGACCTTATCTTCACTTATATAGGTTTTCATTGGAGTATGGTTTGTAAAAGACTAAAACTGGATACAGTTAGTGTCAATCAGTGGGGGTTAGGCAAATTATAGGAAGATGACCTAATAAAACAATGTAAAATCATTGAGAAGATGGAGTTAGATTTGTATGAAATTAAATGGAAATATCTCATAATGTAAGTGAAAAAAGCAAAGGATGGCATAGTACACCTAGTATGATCCTTTTGCTATAAAGTAAGAAAAGATATATATACAGAGAGAGATGCAATTATATGCAATGCCCTCTTCACTCTAAGATATATAAAAAAACATAAATCAGTTACATTTTGGAGGCATCTTGAGAACTGAGATTTGGGGCAAGAGAAAAAAATTATTTTTCATATTATCTCTTTTTAGATTTTCTAACAAAATACATTATTAATTTCATCTGATAAAAATTCTCACAAGGTTATCTGAGCAAGGAAATTGTAGTTTAAGTCTTGTTTTCTTCTTTGTACTTATCTGCATTAAAAAAATTGCTATTAACTATTTCATTAAATTATGCATATTTTCCTCACTTGTTTTCTTGCATGTCGAGAATCAGAATTGAATTCCTCTACCAGTTATATAAACAAAGCCTGCCAGATTCAAAGAGAAATTAAAAGAAACATTTTTAAGAGAAGAAGTAGATAAAGATTAGGCCACTGATGTGCATCTCAATAAATACCTCCATTGTAAAATAGCAATAGATTTTCTAGTCATGATTTTCATGTGATTCTTCTGCTTATATCAGTGCACATCTGGGGGTGATTCACATGTCCTTAGTTAAAACACTTTAAAAAAAGTAAAGTGTATAAAAGTACACCAAAGTACATAAAAGAAATCTGGTGGCCATGTTCACTAAGTATTCTATTTTATGCAAATAAATTTGAATTATACTAGAAAATACATAATTAGATCTTAATATTTAGCTGTTATAATTGTTGTGACAGTTATAAAGAGCATTTTGTATCAGAGTAAAGTCAGGACACATTTCCAGACAGATGAAGGTTTTTCCCCCAAGGTGGCAGCACTTTAAAAAAAAATTTCCAAAATAGTACAAAAAAGAAAAAGAACTTCTAAGTAGCTTTATGCTATTAAACAAACTGGATTGCTAGTTAAAACCTGCCAACAACCACAATACATACACTACAAGTGCTAAAATCCAAAACAGACAATACCTAGGCTAATAATCCATATGGAAATGGATTAGAATTGGAGACATTAGTATGAACTCCTGCTTGGCTTAATATAGACACACGTAGTTACACACGGAAATAGTTACAAATAATATATTGTGGTAGTGAAGAAATCCAGATATCTATATGAAAAAAAAAAGATCTCTTACATCATAGCATAGAAAAAAATTAACTTAAAATAGATCACAGAACTAAAGGTAAAACTTAACTATAAAATTGCTTTAAAAAAACACATAAGAATAAAAATCTTTGTACCCCTGGGATAGGCAAAGATTTTTAGACAGAACACAGAAAGCCAGAAGGTTCAAACCATAAGTTTAAAAAATTCATAAATTTTATTTAATCAAATTAAAAACATTTTCTCTTTTGAAAGACATTACTATGAATATTTTACTTTTATGAATACTTTACTTTCTGGTGGCTCAGAAAGTAAAGCCTCTACGTGCAGTGCAGGAGACCTGCATTCCATCCCTGGGTCAGGAAGATCCCCTGAAGAAGGAAATGGCAACCCACTCCAGTACTCTTGCCTAGAAAATTCCATGGATGGAGGAACCTGGTGGGCTACAGTCTATGGGGTCGCAAAGAGTCGGACACGACTGAGCGACTTCACTTTCTTTCACTATGAAAATAAAAGGCAAGCCACAAAATGGAAGAAAATACTTCTAATATGTAGCTCTGACATAGTACTTTATTCAGAATACATCAAGACATATCACAATTCAATAGTAAGACAAACAATGTGGTTAATATACGAGCAAAAGATTTGAAAATACAGGCTAGAAGAGAACATGACAGCCAATAAGAGAGAAAAGAAAGTGAACTTGCTCAGTCGTGTCTGACTCTTTGTGACCCCGTGGACTGTAGCCCACCAGATTCCTCCATCCTTGGAATTTTCTAGGCAAGAATACTGGAGTGGGTTGCCATTTCCTTCCCCAGGGGATTTTTCCGATCCAGGGATCGAACACGGGTCTCCTGCATTGCACATAGAGGCTTTGCCATCTGAGCCACCAGGGAATCGTGCGAAAATGTGTTCAACATGTTGTCATGAAGCACACAAAAACTAAAATCGTAATGAGATTCCATTATATATTCACTGCAATAGCTGGAATTAATAAGACTGAAAAAAAATCAAATGTCACTGAGAATGTGAAGCAATTGGAATTTTCTTACTGTTTTGTTGGAAATATAAAATGATAATATCAAATTGAAAAAAAATATTTAGGAGCTTCCTATAAAGCTAGACATACAGCTACTCCTAAATAATTGCCCAAGAGAAATAAAATAAAATATAGCCATACAGTAACTTGTATACAAATGTTCATAGCAGTATTTTTCACAATGCAAAAATACCGGGGAGGGATTCCCCAGACATCTATCAAGCAGAAGAATAGAAAAACTAGGATATGCCCATACAATGAAATACTACCCACCAATAACAAAGATCAAGCAACTGATTTATGCAACAAAATAGAGGAATCTCAAAATAATTTGTTGATTGAAAGAAATAAGAATACATGTTTTATTTTTCCACTTGTATAAAATTTAGAAAATGCAAACTAATAATGAGAAAAAAATAGATTTTTTTCATTAGTTGCCTGGTGACAAAGGCAAGGGGTGAAGCAGCTTTTTAAAGGGGTGAGAGGATATTTTGGCAGAGAGGGGTGATAAAAATATTCTGTATCTTAATAGCAGTGATGTTTCTTGGGTGTATTGACATGTCAAAGCTCAAGTAATTGTACTTGTTATATGTATGCACTTTATTGTACATAAATTATACTGCAACAAAATTATTTTCAAGGGTCGCATACCTATTGTTTTGGAGGGGACACTAAGAATGGAAAGAAATATACACTAGAGTTGGAGTAAAGGATAAAAGCCAAGCTTTAGAGCTAGCTGATACATATCAGGAAGAAAGATACTTAAAGGAAAGATATCCTGGGTCCTAATTATAAGAGTCGGGCAACTTAAGAGCTCTGACTCTGCCATCTTCAAAGGTTCTAGTGTTCATCTTCCTGATCGATGTTATCTGATCAAGTCGCAGACTCTGATTCAAGCCTTCCTTACCTTCTTCCTATGCTCTCCGTCTTCAGTAAAGCGATGGGTACTGAGCTTAACACCTTAAAACTGTGCCAGGTAAATTATTTTATGTTAACCTAATGTCTCAGATAGTGATGTCTGCAAATTGTTTAATGGCCTCATCCATTTTCACCCCCATGCCATTTGAAACATTTGAATTTCAGCAGGGCATTCCTATACTCAGTAGTAGAACCCACAGTGAGCACTCTCTCTGAAGGTGGAAGGCAGGCATTATGGCTGGGGAAGGACAGAGTTGAGCTGGCCAGTGGAACTTTAGGCTCAGCTCCTGTAACTATGAAATGCTCTTCCCTCTAACACTAAACTCAGCCCTGCCAAGTCATAAAAGAATGCAGACCAGGGTTTTTAATCGAAGGAAAATCTTGTATAGACAAGATGAGTTTTCACCTTTACAAATTTGTTATGGCACGCAAAATCAGAGTCTTGGAAAAATAGTTCTTTTATGAACAGCTTCAGAGTTCTTCCTCTGTTATCTGGATCATGTGGTCCAATAGAGGACTCAGGTGCAAAGAAGGGGCACACATACTCTATTTGACCTTTCCAGAACCCTGACCTTGTTCTTTCAACTGCTTGCCCCTCTGTGAGAGGAACCCAATAGGATCAGAGGATACACACACACACACACACACACACCCATATATATAAAGCAGGTGTGTAAAAGCAGGTATGTTATTTTGAGTGGGCAGCTCTTAAACCACTCTCTTGTGGGAAATGTTAACATCTGAAGCAATCAAAAATTATATGGCATGTATAGTAATCATTTCACAGACTAATAATTTTCTTTCTCCTCTCCTCTTTCCTTTCCTCATTGCAGTCCATAGTGGTTTGAGTTGTGTCCTACAAAAAGATATGTCAAAGTCCTTACCACCAATATCTGGTGATTTTTTTGAAAAGAGCATCTTTGCAGATGTAATTAGTTAAAGATCTCGAGATGAAGTCATCCTGGATTTAGAGTCCTAAATTGAATAATTGGTATCTCTATAAGAGTAAACACAGAAAAAGAGCCATGCAAAGACAAAAGGCAGAGACTGGAGTGATACAGCTACAAGTCAAGAAATGTCAAGGATTTCTAGGTGACAGCAGCAGCTAGGAAGAAACGAGGAAAGATTTTCCTCAAGTGTCTTCAGAGGAAGTATTGCTCTGGTTTGGCCTTCTGGCCACCAAAACTGTGAAAGAATAGATTCCCGTTGTTTTCAGCCACCAGTTCAGTTAAGTTCAGTCGCTTAGTCATGTCCGACTCTTTGTGATCCCATGGACTGCAGCACACCAGGCTTCCCTGTCCATCACCAATTCCTGGAGTTTACTCAAACTCATGTCCACCCAGTCGGTGATGCCATCCAACCATTTCATCCTCTGTTGTCCCCTTCTCCTCCAGCCTTCAATCTTTCCCAGCATCAGGCTCTTTTCCAGTGAGTCAGTTCTTCCCATCAGGTGGCCAAAGTATTGGAGTTTCACCCTCAGCATCAGTCTTTCCAATGAATATTCAGGACTGATTTCCTTTAGGATTGATTGGTTGGATCCACCAGGTCTGTGCTAATTTGTTATGGCAGCCCCAGGAAAGTAATACATGGGCCAATCCTGTAACTCCATCAAAATTGCCAGCAATACTTTAGATAAATCATGCTCCAAAGCTATGAGTTACGTCAAAAAAACTTGACTCTGAAATTAGAGTCCAGAGTTTTTCATAAGTCCATTGGAAGATAAAAGTGAAAGTCTAAGCAATATCATGCAGAGAAAAGAAAAAGGCTGTGATAAGATTACCAATGGCCACCACTCTTTTGGAAAGTAATCTGGTATAATCCTTTTAAAAAATTTTATTGGAGTATAATTGCTTTAGAATGTCATGTTAGTTTTACTGTATAGCAAAGTGAATCAGCTACATGTCTACATATATCCTCTCTTTTTTGGAATCTGCTGTTACCTTGTAAAGTTGAAGATGTACACAGTCTTTGAGCATAACTTCTGCAATGGAGAGAAACTGTTGCACATAAGGACAAATGTTGGAACTTTTAAAAAAATTTATTGTTCCTAATAGTCACAAACTGTAAAAAAAAAATCCAAATGCCCATGAACAGGATGACAACAAATGAAATGCCCTGCATACTTATAAACGGCATGTTATCCTACAGTGAATATTCATGAACTATAGCTACATGCAACAAACTGAATGAATTTTTCAAACATAATATTGAACCAAAAAAAAAAAAAAAAACCAGGACAAGAATGTACACTTATTATGTGTCCATCTATAGAAAATCCTGAAAATAGTCCTCAAAATGAAATTCTATTATTTGGAGATGCATCTTCAGGTAATAAAGCTATAAGGCAGAGCAAGAATGTGATTACTATGAAATTTAGATAGAAGTTAACTCTAATAGGCAAAGCAAGTGGCTATGATGAGGGGAGCTATAAATACTTTGGTGATGTTTCTTTTTATTTAGCTCTGTGGTTGTTTCACAAATGTTTATATTTTAATTTTCTGTACCTTTATGCATTATTTGTTGTTCTGTTGCTCAGTCATGCCCAACTCTTTGGACTGTGTGGACGGCAGCACGCTGTTCCAGTTCCCCTTTAATAAATTTGTATGTTTTTGTATGGTTCTTTCACATTCTCTTTCCTGCTCTAATTTCTAGTCCGTCAGCTAAATTCATAGTCAAGACATTTCCTACTAAAACCTAAGATTCTGGAAAAGAAAGGGAATATGATGAAAAAGCTCAACAGATCTTAATTGTTGCCTCGAGGCTAGGCTGTGTGGGAATGTGGTATTTAGCTTTGCTGTAGATGAGCTCCCTGGAGGCTGCTAAGTGGTGGCAGAGACTGGGTGGAGATGCAGATAGGTTTGTATGTAGAGGGAGGCCAGCTGATGCGCTGCACTTTGCCATTTCAAATGGCTTTCCATGCAGTCTCCTTGGAGCCTCACCTGTGAGAAGATTTTACTTCTATTTCACTCATGAGATTTTTAAGCTGCAAAGAAGTTAAAAGACTAGTCCAAAGTCTCAACTTTGGTAAATGACAGGGGTGGAATTGGAAACTGGGTTTTCTCCATCCTAATGCAGTGACTTTCTAAATAATTTTATTTTATCAATGTATTGAGGTTTAGTTGATTAACAATGTTGCATTAGTTTCAGGTGTATAGCAAAGTGATATGCTGGAGAGCGTGGGGGAGCTATAATGCATTGGTGACATTTCTTTTAATTAAGCTGTACTGTGAGTTCATGGATATTTATATTTTTATTTTCTATACCTTTGTTTTATTTTCTATAACTTTATTCATTATGAAAGTGAAAGTGAAGTCACTCAATCATGTCCAACTCTTTTTGACCCCATGGACTGTAGCCTACCAGGCTCCTACGTCCATGGGATTTTCCAGGCAAGAGTACTGGCAGTGTGTTGCCATTTCCTTATTCACTATATTCTCTTATATATAAAATATTTTTAATATTTTAAAAAATGAATTTTTTGGAGAAAGGTAAAGGATAAAAAAGAGAAGAATCTCTGTGTTAGTTGCTCAGTCATATCCAACTCTTTGCAACACCATGGACTGTAGCTCCTCTGTCCAAGGAATTCTTTAGGCAAGAACACTGGAGTGGGTTGCCATTTCCTTCTCCAGGGGATCTTCCTGACTCGGGGATCTAACCTGGTCTCCTGTATTGTAGGCAGATTCTTTACTTTCTGAGCCACCAGGGAAGTGTAAAAGAATCTCCACTGATGCTTCAAAAGCATAAAATGTTCCAGTCCATACACATGTAGCTTTTATTTTTCAAATTCTTTTCCCATTGAGGTTATTAAAGAGTATTGAGCAGAGTTCCCTGTGCTCTACAACAATCAACTAGTAGGTACTGGTTGATTTTCTGTTTTAAATATAGCAGTGTAATGCAGTGACTTTTAATGGAGTTTTGCAGCAAACTTACCAATATCAGCATACCTGTACAGGAGACTTGGTGGTACTAAACTGCTTTGATGCAAACATCTCAAACTCTAGCTATGGAGACATGTGCTGAGAGACAACTGGCTATGCAGAACACAGAAAACATTTAAACTAATCATAGTACCTCTGAGAATTTTGTCCTTTGTAATGCTTTTACTCATGGCACAATCAAAACACAAAATTGATATTTCTTGTGGTGGTTTGTGCTCTTAGCAAAGTTCTCTGTTTATCTTCCTTATGGTTGATATTTCATCCCCCTACCCAAATACTTACGCTTTCTTAGCCAAGCCCCAGTTCTTTACACACTCAAAGCAGTGAATTACTTGGTAAAACATTTCAGATAAACAGATATAATCATATCTCTGTTTGGACTTCATGCTGGAGGGAGTGTGCAGAGACCCCAGCTATTTCATATTGCAGAGACCAACTTTTTTCATATTGCTGCCTTTGATGCCAATAAATCAACCATTTACAATACCGCTTCTGCCAAGAAATCCCCCAGGCCCTTGTGAGGGTATATGAAAAGACTGAACAAATATCAGCATTTTATCCTCATTCCTGTCCTCAAAGCCTTTACAAACTTACACAGGCTCTTTTTTATGGTGTCTTCCACACAGAGGATGTCTGAAATCTACTGAAACCATTCCTGGTACTGATACTTCAGTTTGGGAGTTGAATAGCAAACATTACATCTCTTAAATGTTTTGATAAAGCAATAGAAATAAAACAGAAGCTTAAATGAAGCCCAAACTAAGGTCTCAGTCAGCATCAATTTGGATGTATTTCTCTTACTTTCCACAGTTGATTCTTTCCTACACTCTAAGACACAGGCTTATCTGAGTTATCAGTTTTGTAGAATGGTAAAGCTTTGTGAAGACCATTAGAATCTGGGAGATAGAGACAAGGCAAAGATGGCAATGTAAAGAAAAGGACACGCAGTGACAAAAGTGTTTGCTTATTATCAATTGAATTACATGTGATGCTCTGTCTAGGCATATTTCGGTAGTACTCTAACATGGGTCTGGCTGCCTGATGGATATGTCTGTCAAAACAGCCTTCAGATCACCCCTTTCTCTCTCCAGGACTCCTAAGAGTTACCTCCATAGGACAAATGCACACACCCTCATCATGCAACATAATCTTTCTGTCATTGCCATACTTGCATCTAAAATGAAATACAAGAAGAAAATGAGTTAAAATCTCAGTACAAACCTTTTGAAAAATTCGGAAGCCCTACATTTAGAGTTTATCTTTTAAATTGGAACAGCACATGTATCATATAATCAATATGTAAAAATGAAGCTATTAGTTCATTTTTAAGAATCTGGTGGAGTTTAAGGAAAGGCCATGGAGAGAAAGACTGTCATCTTGAGCTAGAATCCAGCATGCCTGAAATGGATTACACTAGTAGTCCAAGGAACATTCACACTCCTTTCTCAGTGTTCTGATTGTACGTCTGCAGGCAAATGAAATTGCATCTGATGTGAAAATATCCAAGGAAGTAAGGAGAAGCAAATCTATATGGATTCTTAGACCAAAGTCTGCAGAAAGAATTTTAAGTATTTTCAGACTTGAAGGATATCTTCACTTGGAATTGCTGGAAGACTCAGAACTAATAAACCTCAGTTCTCAAATCTGTAAGTTGGGGATAGTTGTACCGTATTCAATGGGTTGCAGCACTGGTTTAATGAAATCATATAAGAACTTAACAAGAAGTCAAAAACTTAGTAATTGCTTAACAAAATGACAATGAACAATTATATGTACAGTTTCCCAGAAATAATTATTTGTATATGAAATTTCAGGTTCTCAGAGTAAATAATAGGAAAACTACTACAGACTGGAATGTTGTGTTCAGCCTACAAATCAGATTTTCCTCCATTATGTTATTTGCTGCTCACAGTCAACTTGAGTTTCTGTATTTCCACATTTCAGAGGACAACAAGGCCAGTCACTCTAGAAGTTCACAAACAAAAAGCAGGAATGTTGCCTTACACTTCATGCCAAAGACAGTATTATACACACATTAAAAAAGTTGGTTTCAACTAGTTTAAACTAATATCCCTTTGAACTATATTTTTATAATTTTGACCATGACAAAATGTTCTTTGAATCATATTCTGACTACTCTGTCCAAGAAGTGCCCTATTCACCGAAAGCTCTTTAATTTTCTTTTTATGCCTCTTTCTTTTATATATAGACCTTATATATATATATATAAGGTAGAAGTGCAGGAATATGTCATTTATCTAAAGACATCTCATGGGATTTGAATTCAATGTTATCTCAGGAACCTGAGGGGATGAAATATAGGTACAAAGAATTTAGTGGCCTTTCCCTTGTTTTTAACAAAAGCCTTATCCAGTTTTCTATGGAATAGGTTAATGATAATTTATTATAGAAAAGTTGTGTTATATCTGTGAAGTTCTGTTGTTTTCATGGGAATTGTGTGGTCATTAAAACTATTCAGTAGTTCCTTAAAAGCAAGTGACACCTATTCTAGTTAAGGCAATAAGCTAGCCGTTGCTGCCTGCCCACCAGAATCACCTAGAGCTTTCAGAAATGATTCATGTCTGTGCCTCGCCCCTGAGAAATGCTGACTTAATTGGTCTGCAGTGGGGCCTGAACACTGCTGATTAAAGGTGCTCCACCCGTTTCATGTCTGTAGGCAAGACAGAGAATTACTGGGACATAGCTGAGAATTACTGTGATCCATGAATATAAAACAAGCAAGCAATGTTTAAACCTCCCCTCAAGGAGCTTCAGATTTGACTTAGGAAAATATACTTTTAAAATTCACTGACATTCTTTAAAAAGGTGTTAAATGATGCAATCTCTGATACGTCCCATACCCCTTTTATCTTTCTATCTCTCATCTCTTACTCTCTAGTAACAGAAGACCAGAGAAATAGAGAAATCACACCTTGAAATAAAAAGTAGAAACATCACAGGCCACTTAATAATATGCTGTTACAGATTCCTCTAATCGTGTGGAAAAGGAAATTTTTTTTTTTTTAAGAAACAAAATGTACCCACGAAGTGTCCAGGAATTATCACAGATGCTTGGGGAGTGTGGTCATCATGAAAACTGGGCATTGAGAACTGATAGTGCTGGCTTTATTTGAGGTTGCTGATGCTCACTTGTTTGGTGATAAAATCGCAATCCCATGCTCTCCCATTAGCTGGATTTCATTCCTGCCGTCCCAGCTGAAGTGCACAGAGCTCTCACACAACCCCTCTGCTGTTATCGTACCGTGAGGAGCCAAGTTGGCCTTGTTAATAGGCTATGCCAAAAGCTGGAGCAGCCCCAGCAGAGGCAATCTGATTCCAATCGGGATGAAAGTACAATCCCCCCTGCCAGGTTTAAATTGAGAGCATATTACTCATTTTTAGTTAATTTCCCAGCCTGCAGAACAATTCGGCACATGTGCACCATATATGTTCCCTCAGCTGCATCCTTAGGGACCCTGGCCTTGAGGGGAGTGTTGTAATTGGGGGGAAATGCTAATAAATGACAGTTGTAGTCAAATACCCTAGTTATGTAAGAAAATGCATGTATTAAAACTAAAAGCAGAACAAACGCAAGAGAAGTGGATTAATACATTTTTCTTGTCTCAGGTTTAATTCTTTCATAATGTCAAGCTTGGAAGCACCATGGGGGTGAGGGAGTGAAATGCAATGGTTCTCAAAACACAAGTGCTGAAAAGAAACATGGTCACAGCAAGTCAGTGTGGGAGAAGCCATCCCCTTCATGGGAAAAACATACCTTCCTACAGGTTTTAAATCTGCTTCATCTGGGTAGACTTCTTGGAGGTGTATTGAAAACTTTGAAGGAGATTTTGCAATCTTTTCCTTCCATCCTTTTCAAGTGTATCCTTTTAATATTAATCATTGTTGCTATTGCCTAGATGATGGTAGCGCCCATGATTCAGAAAAATGTGTAATCATCAAAACTCCTATGAATTCAGTAATGTTTTATGTGCTGTTTGTGCTAAGTAGATTCATCGTGTTTGACTCTTTGACACCCTATGGACTGTATCCTGCCAAGCTCCTCTGTCCATGGGATTCTCCAGGCAAAAATACTGCAGTGAGTTGCCATGCCTTCCTCCAGGGGATCTTCCTAACCCAAGGATCAAAACCGGGTGTCTTATGTCTCCTGCATTGGCAGGTGGGTTCTTTATCACTAGCACCAACTGGGAAGCCCCAATCATCAAAATTCCTATGAATTAAGTAATTTTATATATATATACACATATACATATATATATGTATATATGTGTGTGTGTGTGTGTGTCTTTCTCTGTGTTATCATGTTACACATATGTATTTACATTTATATATTTATACTGCTTTATGTGTTTATGTGTGTGTGCATATTTATGTAATTAAGTGTAATTGCACTTGCATACATTTGAAAAATATGATTCATACAGGTCACCTGAATAAATCCATAATAAATAAAAATAAATAAGCCCATGGTGTCCTTTCCTTTGATAGCCCAGAAGAATTCCCAGGTTCTCATCTTAGGTATCTGCAGTATGTCCAGCCCCTCATACTATGTTCCTGGGAAGAATGCTTTTCCTTCTAACTCATTCTTCTCTTCCTACTCCCCACCTTGCCTTCACAGCTCCTGTCCTTCTATCCAAATCCATCACCCCATGGACATACACTTTTCTTCTTTTGCTAAATATTCCTAGGGCACTACTGTTGTACAAACAACTTTCACTCAAGATTTAGGACTAATAGAAGGGTGCGGTCACAACATAGCCAAGAAAGCAGTTGAAAATCCAACAGCATGTATCTCTGTTCTGTCATCTGCCCAGCATTCCTTACAAAATCCTCTTTCTCCTCCCTCTCTCTGTCTCTTCTCAGGATCTAGCCTGACTCCATTTTGCTGGAATCTGTTCTCTTCTAACCAAGAATTTCTCCCATGTCTGACGCTCCTCCTTCAACAGTCTTCCTCCTTTTCCACTTCAGGTTCCCCCACCAAAGCACTCAGATTCCCACCTGCCCTGTCTTTGACATCAGGATAAAAAGAAAATCTCTGTTATTTTATTACACAGAAAAATTTTCATGCCTTCTACTTAAAAATCCCCAATGAGTGTCTTTCCTTTGGGTTTCTCCAAACAATCCGCCTGAATGTCAGTCAACTTGTAACATCCCACCTTTTCCTCCCTCCCACAAACAGGGCTGAGGGTTACTGATTTAGCTGCAGCCGTGGTTGGTGCACCCCTTTGAGTCAAATCCCCTGCATCGTGGGCCAGTCAGTGGTCCAAAGCCCCTCCAGCCTAAAAATAGGTGATCTATACATTCCTCAAACTATCTCATGGGCAGGTATGGCCTTTGAGGCAGTTTTATTTTCTCTCCACTTTATCTTGAGCTTTCCTCCTTTTCCTTCTCTTCAGTTGCTTTCTGCATGTGAGCTAAGTTGCTTCAGTCATGTCCAATTCTTTGCAACCCTATGGATTCTAGTCTGCCAAGCTTCTCTGTCCATGGGATTCTCCAGGCAAGTGTACTAGAGTGGGTTGTCCTGCCCTCCTCCAGGGG
This sequence comes from Odocoileus virginianus, assembly GCF_023699985.2. Classification (NCBI taxonomy): domain Eukaryota; kingdom Metazoa; phylum Chordata; class Mammalia; order Artiodactyla; family Cervidae; genus Odocoileus; species Odocoileus virginianus. Next base: position 36,948,864 of record NC_069686.1, on the reverse strand, counting down.
ATCTTCCTGACCCTGAGATCAAGCCTGTGTCTCTTGTGTCTCTGCATTGGCAGGCAGATTCTTTATCACTAGCACTACCTGGCAAGCCCCACGTGCTTCCTATAAGGAAGCTAAAGAATACTTACAGATAAAGGGGTGAAAAGAAAGTTAGTGAAGTATTCATTCTTCCAGAGACATTACATTTTAATGCACAACATAGTCGTAAGCCAAAATAGTTTCAAGCAAGAGTGTCTCTGGCGGGGGGATATTAATCACCCAGAAGCCAGTGGAGAATATATCTTTGGGGGAAGGGAGCCTCCCCAGACCTTGGGAATCATGCAGCATACCATGACTTCCTATGTCATCTTCCCACTCGTTTCCCCTTTCGTAGACTAGCTTACTTAATAGAGAAATTAAAGTGGATGAGCTCCAAGTAAAATCATGTTTCCCTTCTCCAGGCTACTGGTTTACTCTCTCTTTTATGCTTCTTTCATTGTCCTCCAAATCAATCACAGCTCAGCCCTGAGTTCCTAGTTGATGCTAAGTAGATTCTTACATAAGAAATCCTAGTGCCCAGATCTTATGGAGCATTGATCTATTTCCAAAAGTCAGAAATAGGCATTTGTCTTCTTCTGAAAGGAAGTTAATCAAATGGAAAACTAACCAATCAGGATGTAGACTTGCATTTTGGAATAGTGCCAAGTAAATATTCAGTGACTGGCATTATGTTGTAGAGGTTAGGATTTTGAATCAAAATGAGATCCGCCAGGTCTGGCAACTCAGCTCTGACACTAACCAGGTGACCCAGGGCAGGTTACTTAATATGTCTGGCTTACTTTCATCCTATGTGAAATGGGAATAATAAAGTACCTTTCCCATGGTTTGGTGCATAATGAAGTGGGGCAATTCCATTTTAGTGCTCAAAACAGAATATATTTTTAAAAAAAGAATATAACAAGAAATTCAAATGTGCCTTCTCATGTCTGCTTTCACTGAGGCATCTGTGTGATGAGTATTGATGTCAAGGTGACTGTGAGACTGAATTCAGAAATTACAAAGAGAAGTGCAATGAATTGGCTATACAACTCTTGAACTCCCCGCCTCTTTGAAACTATCAAAAGTAAAGAGAGGAGCAAAGGAGTAACCATTTATGAAGAGTTTTCTTTGGAGACAGCCAGAGCTGTTGTGAGCCCCTATGATTCCTTTTGGGGTTGGAGGTTCAGGTATATGGCTTATTATCCTTTAACCCACTGTTTTTTAACTTTGAAGTGAGAAAGGGCTTCAATAGGACCACTTTGAGACCTTGATGTACCTTGTCTGGGGCCAGCAAACATTGTGAAACCAGACTTGACTCCTGCTCCATTCATTCTGAGGGCGGAGACAGAGATCAGCTAAGTGCCTGGGTAGCAGAGAAAGGACCTAGCTGCCGGGTTAGGGCAGCTGCAGAGCCATTATTTGTAAGGGCAAAAGATGCAGCATTCTCCACTGACCAGATGGAGACCACCAGTAGAGAGAAAGTTACCTAGTACTAGTCGTGTCAGACAGAGCTGCCTGAGAGGGGTGGAGCACCCCAGGATCTAGAGCTGGAAAGGAATGCCAGTGTGTTAGAGGCTGTGGAAAGAACCACATCTGACCACCTAATATAAAGAGGCATAAGTCGGTTCATGTTTATTGCAAGAGGGTGGATCCAGCCAAGCTTCTTCAATGAGATTTGGGAAGAGTCAAGAAAGTGTTGCAGAAAGAAATGCCAGCTTGTTTAGCATTTGTCAGGTAGTACAGAGATCTGTTCAAGGAAGACACTTCCTGGCCATCTCTCCCCACTCCATTTGTTGTATCTGGCCTGAAATGGTCAGGAACTGGCTAGCAAGCTGCCAGCTGGTTGCATGGGTTCTTCAGAGAAACAGAACCAATAGGATGTATATGTGTGTGGTGAGAGACAATAGAGATAGGATTAAGATATCCATCTATCAAGATATTTATTTTAAGGAATTGGCTTACACAGTTGTGGGGCCTGGCAAGTCTAAAATCTGCAGGCAGTGTTGGTTGGCTGGCCAGACCTCCAGGAAGGAGTTGCAGCTGGAAGAGTCCAGAGGCAGTCTACAAGCAGAATTCCTTCTTGCTCGAAGGAGCTCAGTCTTGTTTTTTTAAGGCCTTCAACTGATTGGTTGAGGCCCATTAACATCACAGAGGACTATCTCCTTTACACAAAGTGTGCTGATTTAAATATTAATTCCATCAAAGTTTAAAAAGGATAGTAAGACACCAGAAAGAATAAAACAAAATATGTCTTTTGATTATTCCATAATTACTGATGCATAATATACCAGTTACAAGTGCTGGGCAGCTAGTAAATGTTCAATAAATATTCACTATTGATATTATATATACATACATGCATGATAATTTACTATCAATAGGACATTATATATACATATATATATATAAAAAAATGTGTGTGTGTTGATATATATGTTAACATTACATCTTGATGGTGATGTAAATTAGCCTGATAACCTAAAACAGATGCGTACATTTCACTGAACTGATTGATAGGTGGGAAGAACAAAAAATGAAGTATTTGCTTCTTTTATGAAGTTATATTTCAATTACTGTGCTTTATGTATTGATGTTTCACATAAATATATCATCTGAACTTTTCTCTGTGGTAGGATAAATATAAACTTTGAAGTTTAAGTATATTCATGTCCTGGCAAACACAATTGCCTTTGTTGGTGTTTATTATTGTCTACAGCTGGGGGCAATATTGATTCAGGTAAACAAATAATTAGCTTGCTCATTTGAAGTAAGAAGGTGTAATTAATGAATTTGCTTAACGTTCTACCTTGCTGCAGACACATAGCCCTTTGGGTAATTGTTCTTTCATTCTCAGTCTCTCTCTCACTCTACTTCTCACTTTCTCCACCTACTGCTATCTCTGTTCACAATATACCTGCTTATTCTGCTACTTTGGATTCCAGAAAATATAGTTGCATATGGTACTTAAAGTAAGGTGATGACTCAGAGACATCAGTCAACCTGGCCTGATGCTAATGTTCAAAGGTACATTTTTTAGATGTTATTTTCTTGGCTGTGCAAGCAGTTTTTTAAAAGATGCTTTTAAAATCGAAGATGAAGATCAATAAGAATAAATTTTATGTCTGGATGTAGCAGGCTTGCATTAGGACAGAAATAGGCTCTATTACACAAATAAACCCTTTCAGTTATAGCCTTTTGTTCAGTTGCTAAGTCATGTCTGACTCTTTGTGACTCCATGAACTGCAGCACTCCAGGCTCTCCTGTCCTTCACGATCTCCCAGAGTTTGCTCAAACTCATGTCCATTGAGTCGTGATGCCATCCAACCATCTCATCCTTTGTCATCCCCTTCTCCTCTTGCCCTCAATCTTTCCCAGCATCATGGTCTTATTCCAATGAGTCGGCTCTTCACATCAGGTAGCCAAAGGATTGGAGCTTCAGCAGCAGTCCTTCCAATGAATATTCAGGATTGATTTCCTTTACGATTGACTGATTTGATCTTCTTGCTGTCTAAGGGACTCTCAAAAGTCTTCTCCAGCCTTAGTGAGTCCATTTTGCCAATGGCTTTCTTGATCAACCTTTGCTTTTTTGTATGTATTATTCAAGTGATTTTGCTCTAAATTACACGACACTACACCTAAGATTGTTACATAAATCTTTAATGCTTTTAAAAACAATTCTGCTAAAACAGTAGTCCAAGTTGTTCTCACATTAAAATTAGATGTATGTGTAAACTCATGGGATCTGTAACCCAAAATAAATTACTGTAGTGGGACCACCTTTTAAAGACAGAGGTGACTAGGGATGACATTGTGTTAAGTACCTTACTTTCCTGAGCAACACTGAGAAAGGTTTGGCTGCATCCTTTGGCAACATATGGCATGTTAACTAATATGTGGTTAAGATTTAAACACGACTCATGCTGGGAAATCAAGCAGTTTCAGCATCCTTGTCCTCATTCCATCAGACCACTTTGAAGATAAGATCTGCCAAGAGTTTAAAAGTGGGATAGGAAGAATGTAAGCCTCACCACTGACTTTTCAGTGCTGTATAAATCAAAAGGCTTGCCAGCTAGAAGACAGAATGAACGCAAGTCCACAGCGATGCTGGCAATTGCTCTGGTAAATGTCGAGTCTCAGAAATTGAAATTGTGAGACTATTCTCATATTAAACAGCAGGAAGGAGATCAGCCTCAGATCTTCTATTGAGTCAAGTGACTGTTACCTTTTTAACAACCTGTGGCTTTTAGTTAAAGCTCAGAAAAGCATTTTGTTTTAACAACAACAACAAAAAAATCCATGTTTCATTCATCAACTCTCTAGGCAGTAAATCATAACCAGTTGATGTTCCTTGAACATCTACCAGGAGCTGTGATAGACAGTAAGAAAATTGGGGAACAAATTTACCCAAGTATGAAATATAAAAATCTAAAATATAAATCAGAAATACAAAAAGAAGACCAACTTACATGAAAATATAAAAAGGAAAAAAAGTAGATTTTGAAAGAAAAAAGGGTAGTAGTAAGAAAGAAGCTGTTGCTTGCACCCCAGGGTCCACTGTGGCTACATCACATTGCTAACCTTTGTTGCCAACCTTGTCAACAAGGCTTGTTAGGATTCTTTTCAGATCTGAAGATCATTTTTATCACAGTTTTTAAGATGCTCTCCCCATTTCTCACTCAGCAACCAGAGTTGCTGAAAGGCAGATCTTATGGATGCTCTGAGAGCTGAAAATACAAGAAGGTGATGAAACTGACCGGAATCCTCCTTGCCAGAGGGACACAGGTCTCTCCAAGTAGGTAATGATGACAGTGATCATGCCAAGGGGACAGTGATCATGCCGAGAGGCAGAAGGAGAGGTCCTCTCTGAATAAACAGGACATGCTTCTCCTTGTGACCCCTGGCTGACCTCCCAAGGAGAAGGGCCAAAATAGTCTTGTCTCCAGCCAGTGAAATCAGCATCAGTGACAATTGAGGCTCAGACAACTCTCTGATCTGGGGAAGGAGCAGAGCAATGACGCAGCAGTGTTTCTAGGCAGAATGAATGATAATAACACTGCAGAGACTCATTGATTCCCAGTTTGTTCTCCACTGCCTGTCACATTTTCCTGTGGTAAATACCCATTAGATTGATGGTGGGTTGGTTATGAAACCAGTTATCCTGCTGTCCTCAAATAGCAGGAGAGTATTTACAACTTATAGTATGTGATATATGAAGATGCAAAGCCCTTTTCATTTTAATTGGGCTCCCAATGGAACAGAGAACGTTGAGCTACTTTTATGGTTTTGTGGGCTTGTTTTTGGCAATCACCGTGAACCCCTACTTATAAATGTGATAAATAAATATGGAAGGAAGACTTTGGGGACAAACAGGCCTTGGCATCATTTAATTTCTTCTTGTGTTCCAGCCAGTTGGATGAATGGTGTCTGTGGTAATTAAACTCCCTTTGATAATTAGGCACTAAGGATTCTCAAACCGCTGAATGTTAATGAATATTTTCCAAGTATGGCCCCTGTATCTTCTAAATGATGCCAAATGGAATTGTCCTGTTCATCATTAAAAGTTAGAGTTCTTTTTTTAAAATTCCATATAGATAGTTGAAATGAGAAATAGAGATTTGATTTTGTTGCTTTTCTTTACAAGTCTGGGCAGGTTGATGAAATTTGAATTGAACGTGAGTTTTATTATGAATGAAATAATAGTTGAACTCACACCTTGGAACTTGGAAGGTCACACATAGCAGCGCAACATTAAAGCCATAGACAAGAGATAACTCCTGCCTCACCGCAACTGTCTACAAACAGACAGCCCTTTGGTGTACGCTGTATGCTATCTGGGCTAATAATTTGAGGCTAAGGCCCCTGGAGAAGGAAATGACAATGTACTCCAGTGTTCTTGCCTGGAGAACCGTGGCAAGAGGAACTTGGTGGGCTGCAGAACATGGGGTCACCAAAGAGTTGGACACAACTTAATGACTCAGCAACAACAAAGCAGACAAAAGATGTGGGCTTTCTTGGAGGTTTGCGCTCCACACAGAAATGTACAATGGTACCACTCTGGGTTTTCCACCAGTAGATGAGCCATATTAAGCATTTTTATCTGAAAACTATTACCCCCTTTTTTTTTCCTTTGACCCCATCAAATAACTTTATTCACATAAAGTAAAAGTGTGAGTCAGTTGTGTCCAACTCTTTGTGACACCATGGACTGTAACCCACCAGGCTCCTCTGCTGATGGAATTCTCCAGGCAAGAATACTGGAATGGGTAGCCATTCCCTTCTCCAAGGGATGATCCCTGGGATCTTCCTGACCCAGGGATGAAACCCAGATCTCTTGCATGGCAGAAGGATTCTTTACCATCTGAGTCACCAGGGAAATATCCCTTAATTTACAAAGTCTCAGTCATTCATACACATTAGGGGGATCCACAGTGTTTGAGGAACTTAAATATAATGTATCATACTAACCCAAGTAAACCAAATATGAAAAAACTAATCTATGAAGTTATTCACACATAGGTCCTAGCTTACCAGCTTATGTGCAAAAAAAGAAAGAAAGAAAGAAAGAAAAATAGATTAACTAGTCTTTGAAACTAACCTTGTGCCTAAGTTGAAACCTCTTTTACATCCATGTTGGCCTCATGTGAATATAAATCACTGCAACATACTCTCCTGCTCTGATGAAAAGAAGTGTCTGGAGCACAAAAAGCTTTCTTTAAAATGTCCTTAAATAAACTCCTTTCCTGAAAAGAGATGGGGAGGCTCCTTCCTGTTACCACCCCCACCCCCTACAGTCTTAGGGGTCTCTGGGAACCGGTGGCAGTGGACTCAGCCTTCCGCTGCAGATGCTGACATTAGCCAACCTCAAGGCACCCTTCTAGTGCTCCCCCTACCCTCCTCAAAGCATCTCTCCAGACAGGAGCCCATCTAAGCCCTTGATAGTTTGTCCCTCAAGCTTGCAGTGCCAACCAGTAAACAAAAATACACTTAGAACAAACGCTAATCATAAACACAACTACTGAAGGAATCATTTCTAGGGCTTGCCCTATATATAATTATTTATTTCAAATATTTCAAACACTTAAATATTTCAAGTATTGGGTATTCAAATATTTATAATCAAATATTCCCAAATTCCTTCTTACAGAATCTTCCTTAAAGGGGAAAGGAGGGAGTTGAGCAGGGAATTAGTGTTTCTTGAGCATCCTTTATGTTTTAGGCCTTGCCCTAGCTCTCTGCATATCATGATTCCCTCACTGAAAAGTCATGCATGGCACATTAATTGGAAAGGACTGCTTCTTCTGTTTTTACTGGACAAGGCCACATGTGGCATTAGAGCTAATCCAATACAATCTAAGTTCTAGTAATCTATTACTTAAACAACAAATACACACTCAAGCACTAAGGTCAAACCTAGCTCTGCCACTTCAGTACCATATTGAAGAGACCTCTCTGAGCCTTGTATATCTCTTCAAAAAAGGCAGATAATAATTTTGCATACCAAGGTTGTTGGAAGGATTAAGCTTGATAACATGGGTGGGGGGGGAAACTATAGCTCATTTCCTGGTATTTAATAAATGCCCTTTCTCCTTTTCCTTTCTCCCTTCTTCATAGGTTAAGAGATAGTCACCTTTTCTTCATGCTCAAATGTGATCTTAAATCAATTTTAATTGTGTTATCTAATATAGGCAAAATGGAGTGAATAAAATAAATCTTAATAATGCAAATCACAGAGATAGTTTTGAGGATCTTATATACCTTCCTCATGAGTGGATGGAATAAAAAAAAACAAAACCTTTTAGTAAGGAAAACTTTAGACTCCCTTAATAAAATCCCAATCTTCCAAGACTGGTGCTAGAGATTGTTATATTTCATCCACATTCAGATAACAGGGCAGAACTGAGGGCATCCCAGCTAGGGGAAAGAGTAGAACCAAGCCATGGTTTCTCCTTTTAGGTGCATTTCTTCAAAGTTCCAATAATTCTTATGCTTACATTCAACTGGTCAGAGCTCAGTTATGTGGCTTTGCTTAGATGCAAGGAAGTCTGGCTAATGCAGTTTTTATTCATGGAAGCCAAGTGAAAAATTGAAAGTGAAAGTTGCTCAGTTGTGTCTGACGCTTTGTGACCCCACCGTCTATACAGTCCATGGAATTTTCCAGGCCAAAATACTGGAGTGGGTATCCTTTTCCCACTCCAGATAGAAGAAGCCAGGGGATCTTCCCAACCCAGGGATTGAACCCAGGTCTCCCGCATTGCAGGTAGATTCTTTACCAGCTGAGCCACAAGGGAAGCCCAAGAATACTGGAGCAGGTATATGCTAGCTAAAAGATAGGTTCTATTAATAGTAAAGAAGGATCTTCTTTGCCATAAAAAAGTCATTACAAAATTCAAGATAAGAGGTGTTAGTGGCTTGGATGCTGGATGCATTTTGAAGGTAGAGGTAAACAAATCTGTCAAGTGATTGAATGTAGAGTTGTTAGAAGAATCAAGGTCAACATCATGGTTTCGGAATCTGAGTGCTGAAATGACATATCTGCCTTTTATAGAGTTGGGAAAGACAGCAGTTTTTGTGGGCTAAACCAGGATTCATTTGGGGGCATGTGATTTGAGGTGCCTCTCATAGATACACCAGGGAAATGGGTAATATACAAGAGTTCTGAGGGAAAGTCTACAATGAAAAATTGATGTAAACATCATCAAGGAATATAGGGAGCGTTTCCAGGTCTGAGCACAAGAAGCGGATATTAGAAATGTGAAGAATGGAGGAACCGACAAAAGACATTGAGAAGAATCTACCAGTGAAACAGGAAAAAGAGAGTGGTGGACTGGTGATGGGAGCATGTGGAAAATCCCCTGTGGAGTTTTTCTTTTTGGAGGATGATGGGATAAGAAGCAGAGCATCAGCAGAGTGGGAGATGGAAGGGGATGTGCTGGAGGATTGTGGGTAGAGAAGAAGGTGTGAAATAGCTGTGGACAGCATACCACTTCATCACTGATCACCATGGTCGTGCTGTGGCAGTTTAATTAAGCCTTGGGAGCACAAGCATCCACAGAGGAAGAAAAAAACAGCATCTTGGGAGGAGTTCTTTTCTGAGAAAGGAAAAAAAAAAAAAAAAGAACCAGAGAAAAATCAAAGAAATAATCAGAGATATCAAGGAGAGAAAATGTTAAAGGCAGGATGACACATTACATAAGGGTGTGGATTACGGAGTCATATCTAAATCCCACATTTATCTCTTTCTGGTTTTGTGACATAAGCAAGTAACTCAGCATCACTGAACTTTACTTTCCTCATTGAAGATACGGAGAATAATAGCACCTGCCTTAGGGCTCCCCGGTGGTCCAGTGCTTAAGACTCTGCACTTCCACTGCAGGGGGCTTGGGTTAGATCCCTGGTAGGGGAGCTAAGATCTCTCATGCTGTGTGGTGTGAACAAAAGAAAAAAAATTCTCTATAATAGTAGTACTTGCCTCATAGGATTATTGTGCAGATTACATGATATGCTTATAAAGTACTTAGGATAACACTGGCTCATAATAAGCCAGTGTTATCATCAGAATTGATGCAGAAGGGGAGTTGCCAAACAGCCACACTCAATCTGAATGACGTGTAGTGAGACTGGAAATGACCATCTTCACCGTCTCTGTGGGAGCATGTGCCTTCCCGGGCTGATGTTGCTGAGTGATGCATATTTCGGTGCCTGGCCTTCCCGTCTGTTCTTGCTTGTCTGGTCTTGCTTGGCTGTCCTGAGTCATTGGCAATGATTTTGTGCAGAAGTTGCCAGGCCAGAGATGTCTTGGTGGAGACTCTGAATTCATCAACCTTAGAATCACTCTCTCCAGACATTCCATTTCCTATGATTCAAGTTGGGATTCTCTGCTACCTGCAGTCCAAGTTATTCTGTCCAATATGAGACAGAAACAGGACCCTCCTTGACTCAAGTAAGAATACATTGAATCACATTGTACTTTTTTGATAGTTGGAATGGTCACAATAGAAGGCTCATCTTTATCTTAATTTTTATCAGTCATATACAAAATTTCCAAAGGCAACAAATTCCAGTGTACTTTAGAGATATTCAAAAGCCAAATTTACATTTTACTGATGCAACTGAAAAAAACTCCCAAATGTCTTGATATGTCTTCATTGTTACTATAATAACTGACTTCTTTATTATATTCAAATTACTCTGCTTTCAATTAAGATATTATAAAATAATACCTACTTTATAGAATAAACTTTCACATATTTGCCTTAATGTTGTTATTAAATTAATGATAAAAAGATTTCTGGTTTCAGCTTGGAGACGTAGAAAGCTGTAAAAAAATATTATTCTCACCCTTACAACAAGAAAAAAGCTGGACCCATCATAGAATTGAGGTTTCTGGGCAAACAAGTAAACTCAAATATCAAGAGAGACAGGTGCCTTTAGGGATAAATAGCACCTGAACATTACTTACCTGTGGCAGATTCTGCCAGATTCCACATAAGACTGCAAGAAGACACAGCTAAAACATTTTCAGAAACTGCTGGAGGCTGAGTAGTCTAGTGTGAGAGTATAAAGCCCCTGCGTGTGGCAGATACAGAGGTGTTTGGGCATCCTTGCAGTTGTACTCGAAGGAAAGACTCGGAAGAATCCTGAGAGAGCTTTTTTCACGGTGCCGACAGAGAAAGGGAAGAGCAGCCACAGATCAAACCCATCTCCTCTATCTCCACTGTCGGATGAAAGGCTTAATCTGCAGGGGAAACAGCTTAGGGTACTGACGGAAATCCACTGCATTTGAGGAAGGGCACAGAACAGAAGAAACATGCTTCTTCTGGGAACCATGCCATATGAGTATTTATATTTTTCCTATGGGGAGAAACGTTTCCCAGCGATAAAGAACCTGCCTGCCAATGCAGGAGATGCAAGAGACTTGGGTTCAATCCCTGGGTGAGGAAGACCCCTGAAGGAGGAAATGGTAACTGCTCCCATATTCTCGCCTGGGGAATCCTGGCAGGCTGCAGTCCATGGGGTCACAGAGAGCCAGACCTGACTGAGCACACAGCATAGCACATGGGGAGAAAGACCTGCAAGGTCCTGCTCTCAGCCGGATGGGCAGATGCTTGTGAACGCCATCTCCCAGAGCAGGGACAGAGCCCTGTCTGAGGTTAAGACTGAATCATAACACCAGGGCACGCTCTCCTCTCTCCCCCATGTCCCTCCTCAACCAGGCGAGCGAGCTTACAGTGAAACAGCAGTGGGATACCCTGGGAGACCCGCAGGAGATTGATCTCCACAGGCCACAGTGCAACGGGAAGATGAAAATCCACGGAGGGAACAGACATTAAAAGAACCTCCAGCAGATCAGCCCACACTGTAATCACAGGAGTCACTAGAGGAATTTTAAGCCTGCAGTACACTTGGAGTAACCATAAGAATGACAAACTCCAAACTCTGCACAGGTTAACACAAACCCCATACTGAAGGTCTAGCTCAAGAAAATGGGTGCTCATCTCCTACTATAAAAAATATTCACCCCAGGATCTTTAGCCCTACGCAAGTTGTCTGACTTTCAACAACAAAAACAATTCTAATGTAGGTGAAAAGGCAAACATATACACATACACACACACTCACACACTCACAGGTTAGTTGAAGTATCAGAATCAGACTGGCTATGACACAGATGTTGGAACTACAGAATTTTAACTAATTTTAATCAATATGTTACTGACTTTAATATAACAAAGAGGATGACATGAAATATGAAATAAGTAATTAAGCAGAGAGATGGAAACTATAAGGAAGAATCAAATAAAAATACTGGAAGTAAAATAATCAGTAACAGCTTTAAAAACCTCCAGTAGGCTCAGTAGACTCGACATAGCCAAGGAAAGAATCTGTGAATTTGATGACAGGTGAGTGAAAATTAACCAAACTGAAAAACAGAGAAAGCAAACAATGAATAGAAAAGAATAATGCATCTAATAAATAGAGTGGGACAATTTCAAGCAGTGTAACATATACTCATGGATAAGAGGGCAAAAATGGAGCAGAAGAAATATTTTTTAAAATAATGGCACAGAATTTTACCATTAGTAAAATTAGTAACAGACATGCAATCACAGATCCAAGAAGCTCACAGAACTCCAAGCAGGATAAACATCAAACACACAGATACACACACATAGGCATACAGTATTCAGATTTCTGAAAATGAGAGAGAAAATATTGAAGTTAGACAGAAAAGGAAAACTTCTCTACAGAGGAACAAGCATAATAATTAAAACAGACCTCTCATCAGAAACTATTTAAGCAGGAAGTAAATGTAGTGACATATTTAAAGTATTAGGGAGAAACATCAACCCAGAATTTTAGTAAAAAAATCTAGTAAAAGAGAAGAGAGAGAAAAAAACAAACATTCTAAAACAGTTGAGAGAATTCATTGCCTGACATACTTTATAAGAAAATACTAAAGGAAAGAAGAAATACTAAAGGCAGAAGAAATATGAGGTCAGTTGGAAACTTGGATCTATACCCCAAAAAAATGAGGGGAAAGGGAACTGGAATGAATGAAAATGAGATAAAAGCTATTTCTTATTTGTAAACGTGCTGAAAGATTACTGGCTGATAACATACATGGCACATATAAAAGTAAAATATGTGAAAAACAATAGCACAAGGAATAGGTGGGAAGAATTAATACACTATTGTAAAGGCCTTGCATTACTTATAAAGTAGTATAACATTGTTTGAAGGTAGACTCGGATTAATCTGAAATGTATGTTGTAAATCCCATGGTAATTACTAAAAAATTTTAAGCAGAGGTATAACTAGTAAGACAGGAGAAATACTTATCCCAAGAAAGAAAGAAAAACAAAGAAATGAAGTACAGTACAAATGGAACAAAGAAAAATAGCTAGCAAAGGGGTTAGATTTTAATGCGATATTAATAGTCACCTTAACTGTGAATGGTCTAAATATACCAATTTAAATATAAAGATTGTCAGACTGAATAAAAATACATATATGTACTGCTGACAAAAAAACTCATTTAAAATATAAAGACATAAATGTATGTCTTTGAATATTTAAAGCTTAATCATATAAAATTTAGAAACTATATTACATATATTCAAATATTAAAGTTCAAACTATGAATAAAATACATCATTAACTTCTGTAGGCACTTATTCTGTGCCATATATTGAATTGGCCCAAAAGTTCATTTTGGCTTTTCTGTAAGATGTTTCCAGATAAACTTTTGGGCCAACCAAATACATACAAATTTTACATTATCCCAGTGTACTGCAGAACACTTCTTATTATCCATCACTTTAAAAATGAGAAAATTGTGACTTAAAAGGTTAAGTAATATGTCCAATATTTCTTACTGAATGAATGGCAAGTGAGTTAAAACCTAGGCTGTCTTTTTAGAAATCTTACACAATGATTCACTATTTGAAACTACAAATCATTTTTGATTATGAGTTTAATAATGCCTCTGAGTATATTGGTCAAAAATGACCTTACAATATTTTCTGATTTTTCTGCATTTGTGCTTTGAACAATTCTGAAAAGAGACTTGTTTCTTTACGGAAAAGGCAAAGATGGGAAGATAGCATAACCTCAATTTGAAATAGTTCTGATCACACATGCCAATATTTTACAGCTCTATAAAGCGTATTTGTAACTACTTAACTATCCAATTTTACTTTGCCACTGTGATCTTAAATTCTCAAGATTTCAAATTTTCTAAACATTAATTCACATAATACTGTTTATCTTACTCTTTTTTTAATGCTCTTCTGTTTTGAAAATAAATATTGTCTAGAATGCCATATGCCTTGGAAATATCCAAGTTTCTATAAACTTAGCATAGGTATCGATTTTTTAAACACCTTATCTATTGCATGTGTACATTTTGAATCCATTAAGCTATATAAAAATATCATTTAAAGATAAAGCCAGGAACTGGAAGTAATTTTCTGGAAAGCTTTGAATACTGCCAACATATGTTTATGTAAGAAAAAAATTAGATTAATAGGATGTTTTTATTTAAATATTAAAGTTGTAAACTTTATAATTTAGAGTTTTACTTTAGGTATGGCTGTCTGAATAGTCAGCATAGAATAAAATCCTGTGTTCCTTATTTGATAGTCACGTGGGTGTATTTGGATTGGAAAACTTCAAATTCATTTTAGCTACAGATGGTTGTCATAAAGAATAGTAAAAAAAAATGGTCATAAAGCAATTGGCCAATAAACACACCAAAAACAATAAAATGTATCTGGAACAAACTGATTTTAATAGCACATACCACCCATGGTAAGCACCAGTATCAGTTTCAGCAATAAATAAATGGGTATGAACTAGGGCAGCTGTTACACTTTGGTCAGAAATGCTAGACATGAGGTGGGAGTAAGAGAAGAAAACTTGGAGAAAAATATATCATTTTTCTATAAGACAGTGAGCCTGTCTTACATAGCATACTGAATACTACTCCCCACCCTGGAATTTCTCTAATGCTTAAAGTCAGTCTTCTAGTTTTTCTGATTGATTTCAGTGTCCAAGTAGAAAATACATACTTGGCTGCGCACTTTGGCCCCTAAAGCTACTATCATGCTCCATTTCATCCACTAGAGAGAATAATGAATGAGATCCAAAGAGCCATAGGCATTGGTCTGATTGCTGTATAGCTCAGAAGGATAACTGATGAGCTGTTTCTTCTCACTGTCCCATGACATAAACAAGTGCCGCACATCCATCCAACTTGGCTCTCAAACTCATACATGTGATTCCCACCAGAAACATTTTCTTCTATTGGTAGTTGAATAAAATCCCTTTGCATATGCTTCTACGTACTATTATAATAATACTATATTTATTAGTGCATATTACTATCAGTCATTGTAAACCCATTTTAGAACTATCACCTCATTTAATGTTAACAACAATTCTCAAAGTAGGTTTTGTGTTATGACTGTTTTATGAGTGAGAATTGTCAAGTGGGCTTAGGAAGCATCACTACAAACAAAGCTAGTGGAGGTGATGGAATTTCAGCTGAGCTATTTCAAATCCTAAAAGATGATGCTGTGAAAGTGCTGCACTCAATATGCCAGCAAATTTGGAAAGCTCAGCAGTGGTCACAGGACTGGAAAAGTCAGTTTTCATTCCAATCCCAAACTAAGGCCAGTTTTCATTACAATCCCAAAGAATGCTCAAACTACCACACAACTGCACTCATCTCACATGCTAGTAAAGCAATGCTCAAAATTCTCCAAGCCAGATGTCAACACTAAGTGAACTGAGAGCTTCCAGATGTTCAAGCTGGATTTAGAAAAGGCAGAGGAACCAGAGATCAAATTGCCAACATCTGCTGGATCATCAAAAAAGCCAGGGAGTTCCAGAAAAACATCTACTTCTGTTTTATTGATTACACCAAAATCTTTGACTGTGTAGATTACAACAAACTGTGGTAAATTCTTCAAGAGATGGGAATACCAGACCACCTGACCTGCCTCCTAAGAAATCAGTATGCAAGTCAAGAAGCAACAATTAGAACTGGATGTGGAACAACTGACTGGTTCCAAATAGGGAAAGGAGTACGTCAAGGCTGCATATTGTCACCCTGCTTATTTAACTTATATGCAGAGTACATCATGTGAAATGCTGGGCTGGAGGAAGCACAAGCTGGAATCAAGATTGCCGAGAGAAATATCAATAACTTCAGATGGCAGATGACACCACCCTTATGGCAGAAAGTGAAGAAGAACTAAAGAGCCTCTTGATGAAAGTGAAAGAGGAAAGTGAAAAAACTGGCTTAAAGCTCAACATTCAGAAAACTAAGATCATAGCATCTGTTCCCATCACTTCATGGCAAATAGATGGGGAAGCAATGGAAACAATGACAGACTATTTTTCTGGGCTCCAAAATCACTGCAGATGGTGATTGCAGCCATGAAATTAAAAGATATTTGCTCTTTGGAAGAAAAGCTATGGCCAATCTAGACAGCATGTTAAAAAGCAGAGACATTACTTTACCAACAAGGGTCCATCTAGTCAAAGCTATGGTTTTTCCAGTAGTCACATATGGATGTGAGAGTTGGACTATAAAGAAAGCTGAGTGCCAAAGAATTGATGCTTTTGAACTGTGGTGTTGGAGAAGACTCTTGAGAATCCTTTGGACTGCAAGGAGATCCAACCAGTCCATCCTAAAGGAAATCTGTCCTGAATGTTCATTCAGGAAGGATTGATGCTGAAATTGAAACTCTGATATTTTGGCCAGAACTGACTCCTTAGAAAAGACCCTGATGCTGGGAAAGATTGACAGCAGGAGGAGAAGGGGATGACAGAAGATGAGATGGTTGGATGGCATCACTGACTTGATGGATATGAGTTAGAGCAAGCTCCAGGAGCTGGTGATGGACAGGGAGGCCTGGCATGCTGCAGTCCATGGGGTCGCAGCGTCGGACATGACTGAGTGACTGAATTGAACTGAACTGATTATAAGAATATGAAAAGTTAAATATCTCCTTCAAGAGTACTCAGTTGTATGTAGTAAGCTAGGACTGAAATCCAGGTGCCCATGTGACATTTGAACTGAGATCTGGAACCCAAAAACCAATAGGAACCAATGCACCAATGGAGGGTGCTATAACAAGGACCACACTACAAGGGAGGTTTAGCCAATAAGGCATTTTGTGCGACTTAAATGTAGGTCATGAGTGAGGAAAGAATGACTTTGGTAGAGACAAGCTGTCAAGTCTTATCAAGACTGGCTTGTCCAAAAAGTCATGGGCAAGCTCATTGGCCATAGAAAGTCATGGGGTTTTTAGGAGTTTGGCAAGGGAAAACTGCTTGAAATGTTTAAAGAGTGCAGTAATGTGATTGGAGTTGCATTTATACTTGTAAGATGATCAGTAGCTCCTTCTCTAGTTCAGATGAGGTAATGCTGTTGTTCAATTGTTAAGTTGTGTCTGACTCTTTGCCACCCTGTGGACTGCAGCACACCAGGCTCCCCTGTCCTTCACTATCTCCTGGAGTGTGCTCAGGTTCATATCCATTGACGTGGTGATGCTATCTAACCATCTCATCCTCTGCCACCCTCTTCTCCTTTTGCCTTCAATCTTTCCCAAATCAGGGTCTTTTCCAGTGAGTTGGCTCTTTGCATCAGGTGGCCAAAGTATTGGAGTTTCAGCTTCAGCATCAGTCTTTCCAGTGAATATTCCAGGTTGTTTTCCTTTAGAATTGACTGATTTGCTCTCCATGTAGTCCAGGGGATTCTCAATGATCCAACACCACAATTTAAAGGAATCAATTCTTTGGCACTCAGCCTTCTTTATAGTCCAACTCTCACATCTATCCATGACTACTGGAAAAACCGTAGTTTTGACTATGAAAAGTTGGAATTCACAGCACTTAGACTTAAAAGGAGGTTTGAAGGAAAGAAGGATTAAATTCAAGATATTGGCTTTAGTGATCAGGTAGAAAGCAGTGCTATTAAATAAGATGGAGAACTAATGGAGGAGAAGGAAAAGACTGCATATATTTTGGGTGCATGCCATGAGTTTTTCCTGGTAGATGTGTCTAGCAGACATTTAATAAAATTTAGTAATAGTTCAGTTCATTGGAGAAAGTGAGAAGAGGGTGAAAGGCACAATAATGAGGGACCACCGGTATACAAGGAGTGATTACTTGAGTTTTGGTAAAGAGAACTGGGTGTTTTGTGTGCCCCTGGTGGTAGACAGTCTCCAAAGATGGCTCCAGCATTCCTTTCCCAGGAGAAGCACTCCACACTACCCATTAAGAGATGACATCTACTTCCCCTTGCTTTGCAGTTTGGCTAGTGTTTTAGCTAGCTTTGCCAGGAATTCTGTCTCCATTCATGTCCAATTTTGGTCCAGTTTTGAAAAAGCAGCTTTTTACCCACATTTCATTCAGTTGGGAATTTTAGCTCCTTTAAATTTGTGGCTTTTTGGGATTGGGGACATATATTTTATAGCTCTCCTGTGGCCCTACTTTAGGTTTCTTCTATGTAGGTAGGTTGTTTCAGGTGCACTCTGCTTGGGAAGGGCTGATGGCGTGTGTTCAGGGACCAGTCAAAAGCCATACCGGCGTTAGAGACATTTAAATGATGTTTTCACATACTGTTTCTGCATGTCAGAAGTTGAATTCTAGTGTCACAAGTTCAAAAGTTACCATCACATACATACACATGCATACTGTTTGAGCTTTTAGTTTGGGGAAATGGTTTGGTTTAGCCCAGATTGCTTATGAATAATTTCCAGATTAGAACAGGCTATGGGAGTGGTTGTTGGGTTCAGTATCTATTGAAAAAAAAAATTGGTTTCTGGGAAAGAAAAAGAATAAACCATTGAAGCTATTTGCAGATTTCAATTTATGTATGAAAATGAGAAAAGCAATGTTTAATTTCTTAATGGAAACCTGTTTCCCACCTGAAGAGATCTGTGGAATAAACCTGATACTGCTGAACAAAGGCAGTCTTTATGAGAGCAAGAGCAATGGAGTCAGCCTACCTGAGGAAACAATCTGGCAATTAATTCAGCTACTTATACAAAATGACACACTTGGCTTTAGAGTAAAATTCACATTTCTTTTTGATTCTCTATTATTTTTGGTCATGCTTTTTCATTTCAAATAAAATTTTTCTATAATTCCACTTAATAAAAGACATTTAACATGTTACATTTTAAGTTCAAAAATTTTTGAAAAATTTTAGTTTTTTTCACATTTTCCCCCCCAGTTATGTCTGATTTACCATCTGAATCAGGAAAACAAATGCCATCTCTTACCAGGGACACAGCAAAAATAGAATGATTGATATTACTTGGCACCTACGGTGCTGAATGTCTGAAGTGGAAGGCTATGGATCAAAGGCAGACCCAGGATAACTGATAATTTGTATACTGAGTTCGTAACCAGACAGCCATTGTTCTGATGCAAACAAAGAGGCTATGTGTGTACTGAAACTGAAATACTGGAGAACACAATCGGGGCAAGGATTAAACAACATCGTATTCTTTCTACCACTGTGATTTCTGGACATCACAGTGCCTCCATTGCAAAAGTACATCTAAACAGGTTCTTCAATCTTGGGCACTCTGGTTTTCAGGTCTGGTTCTATAGATAAAATTATGAACCATAGATAATAGGCAGATGCATAATGTTTCAATGATATGGGAACATATATGGCTTAGTTAGTTCAGTTCAGTCACTCAGTCATGTCCAACTCTTTGCGACCCCATGAACCGCAGCACACCATGCCTCCCTGTCCATCACCAACTCCCAGAGTCCACCCAAACCCATGTCCATCGGGTCGGTGATGCCATCCAACCACCTCATCCTCTGTCGTCCCCTTCTTCTCCTGCCTCCAATCCCTTCTAGCATCAGGGTCTTTTCCAATGAGTCAACTCTTTGCATGATGTGGCCAAAGTATTGGAGTTTCAGCTTCAGCATCAGTCCTTCCAATGAACACCCAGGACTGATCTCCTTTAGGATGGACTGGTTGGATCTCCTTGCAGTCCAAGGGACTCTCAAGAGCCTTCTCCAACACCACAGTTCAAAAGCATCAATTCTTTGGTGCTCAGCTTTCTTTATAGTCCAACTCTCACATCCATACATGACCGCTGGAAAAACCATAGCCTTGACTGGACGGACCTTTGTTGACAAAGTAATGTCTCTGCTTTTTAATATGCTGTCTAGGTTGTTCAAAACTTTCCTTCCAAGGAGTGTCTTTTAATTTACTGGCTGCAATCACCATCTATAGTGATTTTAGAGCCCAGAAAAATAAAGTCAGCCACTGTTTCTCCATCTTATTTGCCATGAAGTGATGGGGCCAGATGTCATGATCTTAGTTTTCTGAATGTTGAGCATTAAGCCAACTTCTTCACTCTCCTCTTTCATTTTCATCAAGAGGCTCTTTAGTTCTTGTTGCTATTAAATCCATTATAGATATTTATGCACAGGAATGTGTTCAAATAGATAGGGAGAAAATAGAGAATGAGTGTTTTTATTGCCAATTTCAGCAGAAGTGGCATTTTCCTTCACAGTATATGCATAAGCCATTTCAACTAGCATTACATAGGTCAACATAGGATTAAGAGTAGACAATTTCAACTAATTTCCAGTAAACTCACCAAAAATTCTCACAAAAACAGATACTAAGCAAAAGGACAAAATGAGCAGGTTTGTGTGGGTTAGTCGCTCAGTCATGTCTGACTCTTTGTGACCCCACGAACTGCAGCTCGTCAGGCTCCTCTGTCCATGGGATTCTCCAGAGAAGAATACTGGAGTGGGTTGCCATTCCCTTCTTCAGAGGATCCTGACCCAGGGATCAAACCCAGGTCTCCTGCATGGCAGGCAGATTCTTTACCATCTGAGCTACAGGGAAGATCTCAAGAGGCCAGACAACTCACACCTGATTTTGAATCACTTTGATTTGTTTATAAAGAACACCAATTCATACCTCAAGGCATTCATTATCAACATTATAAACCACTACATTATACTTTAAAACAAGGTCAGATGCTGTGAGTGGGGCGGGCAAGTCCACAGTGTGCTTGGGGAAGTAAGTGTGTGTGTGTGTGTGTGTGTGTGTGTGTGTGTGTGTGTGTGAGAGAGAGAGACAGAGTGAGTCTTTGGTGTTTCTTTTTTTTAATAATTTTTCGTTGATTTATTTATTTTTGGCTGTGTTGGGTCTTCCTTGCTGGACAGGGTTTTCTCTAGCTGTAGCAGGCAGGGCTGCTGTCTAGCTGTGGTATGAGGACTCTTGAATGCATGGGCTTCAGTAGTTGCAGCAAGCAGGCTCAGTAGTTGCGCAGCAGGGGCTTCGTTGCTCTGTAGCATGTGGGATCTTCCCGGATCAGGGATCAAACTCATGTCTCCTGAATTGGCAGATGGATTCTTTATCACCGAGCCACCAGGGAAGCCCCCTCTTTGGTGTTTTTGAACATACATTTATTAAGGCATAGGAGGCTTGGTTGAAGCCTGATTTTCAAGACTTTGGTGAAAACTTGCCCTGAAGGACGAAGGTATATATGAAGATGAATACTTATGACAGTTCTTCACCTTTTCAAGCAGCAGCAGAAGAAAGGAGAAACAATCTAAGAATGTTGATCGGCACATAAATTCAACAGAGAGAGGTGATTATTTTCTGACCATTCAAACAGGAAAAATATTCTGGAAGCAAAGACAGTACATAAAAAATGCATTTATTTTTTATGTATATATATGTATGTATGTATAGAACATCTCTAGCTATTTTTTCCTATGCCAATGATGATAGCAGTACTCACGGATTATCAAATCTTTTACCATTAGAAGTAATTTTCCTTGAATTTCCTTTAGCATTCCTGATATATATGACTTCACTCTCAACAGTAAACAGACTTCACTCTCACCCTTCCTTTTCTCTCCACCCCTAATTCTCCTCCCCAACATATACACATACATAGAGCCCTGGAAGCCCACTTTGTTTAAACAGAGTTTCCTACTGAGGAGATGGCGGGCCCATGGAATTATGATCCTATATAAGAATGTAATAACATAAAGCTCTCTCTGGTTTTAACTTTTATGGCCAACTATAAAAGTGTAAGTTTTTTCTTGTTTGAATTCTTCTTCCAAATCTTCAAGCCAGAAAGCTCTTAGAAATTATCTACTCCACCTTTCTCCTGACAAACTCTATAGATAAGAAAACCAACACTCCAGATAGTTAAGGGACTTGTCTAATAAACTTGAGAATACAATCCTAATGGTGACCCTTTCAGGATTAAACTTTTTCATAGCTCATTCTCCTCTACAAAATAAAGTATAAGCTTTTTGCCACTCTTTAAGGTCTTCCTTTATTTTCAGTGTCATCTCCCAACCTAACTGCCTTCCATGATTCTGTTCAGCAATCCAGAACTGCTGAGGGTTCCCCTAAGGCACACTGGTTCTGGCCTGGAGGCCTTGGTCGTGGTTCTCTCTCTTTTCCTGGAGCACCCTGTCCACCCTAGCTCTTCTGTCTGATGCTTTATAACCAGCATTCAAAACTCAGAATAAGGCATCGTACCTTCAGAGCTGTGCTTCTGATTCCTTGTTTGGTGTGGGGCCTCTCTGTGACCTCGTAGGACTGAAGACGTTGACACGGTTTTAGGCCATTGCAATTGTCGGTTGATGGGGCCCTCTCACATTTGTCTCTAAGCACTTTGATGACAGAGACTGTGTCTTTTCATCTTTGCATTCCCAGCAAGCATCAGGAACAAAATACTTTCTCAACAAACTTATGGAGCTTCTATTTTTATTGCTAAAATAACCTTATCTTCTCTATTACCATCTATATGGTAAGCATGGGTCTATTAGAGTTAGAGAGTGAAAGTCAATAAATATATATCATTTACATAGAGACAATTTCTTACACATTTTCATGTACATTGTTTCAAGTAGACATTTGTTAAGGCAAATTATTTCTCTGTAAAACAATGTTCAGATTTGTAAAAATAGAGGAGTGTTTAGGTGCTCTAAAGATTTAGACTAGGGAAGAAAATGTCAAGGGAATAAATGTTTTAAAATACCTGAGACATTTTATGTAAAAATATGATTTATATTGAATTGTAAATGCGTGAATAAAAGGAGTAGACAGAGATAGAGAAGCTGGTGATCACCAGTTAAGACTGGTTTATGGAGACTTCCTATACTGTGAACTCTAATCTTCTATGAAATACTAAAAACTAATAAAAAGCAAATGGTTCAGTTTTTATCCTCCATAGAAATTTAGCTTTTTTCAATGAAATGCTAAATGATTTTAACTTTTAAAAGTCTTGACTGTTTTCTATATATCTTAAAAGGAAAACTTTAGTATAATAAAACCTCAACTATTTCACTAAGGAAAACTTCAGTATAATAAAACCTCAACTATTTCACTGGAATTCATAGGGGAAAAAAGCTTATGTCAAAGACTGATCATATTTAACCATTACCCACAATACTAAAATTATTTGCATTGATAAATGACTCATGTGTTGTCTTTTATTACCAAAAGATGGATAAAGTTCCATGGGGCAAAAAAGTAGAAATTAGAAAAAGGAGTACTGTTTGTTCTCTGAGAGCATATATCATTCTGAACTTTCCTTCTGGCTTCCTGGCAACCTCCAATTTCAAATTCCATCAATAGGCGTAACCTACATAACATAAAACTCAGATGGCAGTAGACATGTCTTTCTATTTGCTTTGGCAGACCTCTCATTTCTCTTAACAAGACTTGGGTAACAGACGAAAATCAATAAAATTATAGTTGGTTACAAAAGACTGCAGTCCTAGCTTACTCAGGGTTTGTATTCCACCTCCTAGGGAATGCAAATTCCACAAATTTTATGCCTCTTGGGGTGGGCCAGCTCAGTTACTTAGACAAACGAAGGAAGAGGATTTACAAGTTGTTCCCAGTAATTTTCCCAGGTGTTTATTTTCTTTAAAAAATATTCATAGCTACTTTAGATTTTCTTGGGAAATCCAAGCATTCCTGGGGCAGTGTCTCAGTGGATCCCTCTGATACGCCTCTCTCATTTGGTTTCAGTGCCTTTTAAATTGTTCTTTTAGGTTGTTTTCCAAGCATCAGTATTTAAACTGATGGTTTTTACACATGCCCATGGGTACATACAGATTTATTTGGAATTCTCTAAGGAGTAGCTATACCTAAATCCCTTTTATTTAAGCTCAATAAGGCATATCAAAATGTAAGAAGAGTGAAGTTATATAGATAACCTTGAACCTGTTCTGGTTTTTGTTCAGTAAATCATTCTTAAATGTCTACACTTTAACTATTATTGCTAAGGAATTGCAACATATCTGGCATCTGATTGCCTCATCCAGATGTCCTCACTGAGGTGGAGAACCACTCTTTCAAAGCTAGAATGGAATTTGACCTGCCCATCTGTGGTTTCCCAATTTGAAAAAATTTATGCACCAAACCTTTATTTAGGCTTCCTAGGTGGTGCTAGTGGTAAAGAACCTGCCTGCCAATGTAGGAGACATAAGAGACACAGGTTCAACCCCTTGGTTGATCCTCTGGAGGAAGGCATGGCAACCCACTCCAGCACTCTTGCCTGGAGAATCCCATGGACAGAAGAGCCTGGCAGACGATGGTCCATAGGGTTGCAAAGAGTCAGACACAACTGAAGCAACTTTGCATGCACAAGCCTTTATTAATAAATATATCTCATAACCATTCAAACTGCTTTGCTCTTTAGAAGTGTGTTACTTTAACGAATTTTACCCATTCATTCTGTTGAAACACTGAAGCTGATGTGTCCATATGAATGCGGTGACCTTCATTTCTATACTCATGGAATATGTTTGCTATTTTTTAACCTAACTGTAAATCTCATAGCCTATAACATGCAGCCTGCACCATCTTCATGACTTACTAGTTCATTGCCTACCACATTGGGGATAAATTAACTCAAACAAGTTATGATACTAGTGTGACAGAGTATCCCAACTGCTCCATTTTAAAAACAAAGTCTTTATGTTCTTGATAAGTTGATAGCTTACAGCTTGATGTGTGCACAAGCTGGAATCAACTGGGAGAAATAGCAATAACCTTAGTTATGCAGATGGTACCACCCTTATGGCAGAAAGTGAAGAAGAACTAAAGAGCCTCTTGATGAAAGTGAAAGAGGAGAGTGAAAAAGTTGGCTTAAAGCTCAACATTCAGAAAACTAAGATCATGGCATCCCGTCCCATCACTTCATGGCAAATAGATGGGGAAACAGTGGAAGCAGTGGCTGACTTTACTTTTCTGGGCTGCAAAATCACTGCAGATGGTGATTGCAGCAATGAAATTAAAAGACACTTGCTCCTTGGAAGGAAAGTTGTGATCAATCTAGACAGCATATTAAAAAGCAGAGACATTACTTTGTCAACAAAGGTCCGTCCAGTCAAGGCTATGGTTTTTCCAGTAGTCATGTATGGATGTGAGAGTTGGACTATAAAGAAAGCTGAGAGCTTTGTTGTTGATGTTTTTGAACTGTGGTATTGGAGAAGACTCTTGAGAGTCTCTTGGACTGCAAGGAGATCCAACCAGTCCATCCTAAAGGAGATCAGTCCTGGGTGTTCACTGGAGGGACTGATGTTGAAGCTAAAACTCCAGTACTTTGGCCACCTGATGCAGAGAGCTGACTCATTTGAAAAGACCTTGATGCTGGGAACAATTGAGGGCAGGAGGAGAAGGGGACAACAGAGGATGAGATGGTTGGATGGCATCACCAACACAATGGACGTGGGTTTGGGTGGACTCCGGGAGCTGGTGATGGACAGGGAGGCCTGGCGTGCTGTGGTTCATGGGGTCACAAAGAGTCAAACACGACTGAGCAACTGAACTGACTGAGCTGAACTGATGTGTGCCTGGACTTTTCTTTGAGGGTGTGAAAAAAGGGAAAGAAATTTTTGAATTGGTTCCAGGAAAAAAAACTAGGAAACTCAAAGCAATTGAAAAAGATGACATGGCATCTCTCTACACCAGTTTGAAATAGTCTTGATTCTCAACAGAAAGGGTAGAGCCTTAAGCTGAAGAAAATGTTTTCATGAAACACTCTGTGAGCAAAAACATTGTAAGCAGTGAAACTTTGGCGAGTAAATGAAAAATTGCAGCTTAAAACAGGGAATGGAAAGGCTATCTTCCCCACTTACACCTGGACAGCACTTCACTAGTGCCCTGAGATCTTAAGGTTTCTCTCCAATCTGAGAGTCTTGTTCTTTTAATGGTTCAGTTCATTTTATTTGCATTTATTGGCATGATCAATATATTTGTTCTTAATTTTTATATGATTTGTTGTCACTGTTTTCTAAATTATCTATTTTTTAAATCTGCGGCCCAAATGTTTTGCTTTGGGTATGTTTCCCACCAATGGCTTGGAAGGTATGTACTCTGCTCCTAGATCTTGAAGACGATGTTTACACATTTTAACAATAATCTTAATTTCTCTCTCTCTCTCTCTCTGTCTCTGTCTCTTTCAGTTTTAGAGAGTACATATTGATTTTCTCCTTGAGTAAATTGAAACACTCGTATTTTCTTCCTCTTTCCTCCTCCACTCTGTTTCTTTATTTTAGTTGTGCTGTTCTTAATTTAAATTTTTCTTATGGATCTCATTATATCTTGAAATAATGTATTTAAAGATCTATTTCTACTTTTTTTTAAAAAAAAGTCTTTATTGAATTTGTTATAACACTGCTTCTGTTTTATTTTGTTTCTTTGTTTGTCCATGGCATGGGGGAATCTTAGCTCCCTGACCAGGGATTGAACCCACACCTCCTGCATTGAAAGGTGAAGTCTCAACCACTGGACCACCAGGGAAATTCCAAGATCTATTTCTTGATTTGTCTGCTTTAAGCTATATTAATCAACTCTCTAATATGTAAGGTTGGAAATTTAGTCCAATTACATTTTTTCCACCATTCTCCTCCTTCTAGAGTTTTGTTAACATGAATTTCCTCAGTGGTCCGGAGGTTAAGACTTTGCCTTCCAATGCAGGGGGTGTGCGTTTGAGGATCGAGGAGCTAAGATTCCTCTTGCCTTCTGGCCAAAAAGCCAAAACATAAAATAATTCAGTAAACTCTAAAAATGTTCCACATCAAGATATATTCCTACATCTACATTTTCAAAGCTTTAAACATTTAAATTCTGATCTAAAACTAAGTCTCTATATTTGCCTATTGTTAATGATGGATCTGAATAGATTATTTATGCTCAGCTTTTTCCCACAACATCCCCCTCTGATGGACCAGAGCTGAGGGATGCTTTCATTGATTGGCCTCAGCCCCCACACCTTGTCATTATAATAAAGGAGCAATGGGTCCATCAGAGGTATTTTTTTTTAACCAAGATTCAGTAAATCTGACTGAATAAATGCCTCTTGAATTATTATGTACCTCAGGATGGTACTTTAGCTACAGATAAGAGAGGTTAAATGACCATGACATACATTGTCTGTGTAATGAAGAATCAACAGGTAGACATTTGCAGGGTGGTTCTCAGTGGGTCAAATCCACTGCATCTTTTCCTACTGCCAAATTTGACTTGTTCACTTTCCCTTCAGGCTGACTCCTTTTGAGGTCTTCAGACTGTTGCTGTATTTTCAGAAATCACATGCAGATAGTAATATTCAGAGGCAGTAAAGGGATTCACCTGTCTGTGTTCCTTTTCAAGGTGAACAAAAGTCTTCCAGGAGAACTCTGTCATACCCATTTTCTAGACGTGTGTGTCACTTATCAATCTCAACTTAGTGACAAAGACAAATTATGTCGATGGCCCAAGACTAATCATAATTAACATCTGAAATTCATGATGACCCCACACACACACAAATCCAGGATCTATTGACAAAGAATAAAGCCAGGGGCAGAGACATGAAGAGGGAGGTAGTGTGTATAAGAAATGTCTATCAAGTGGACAACTTACAGTGTCTGCCATAGCTGAGACATTGTCACAAGTCTACAGGGTGTGAGTCTGCCCTTAGGATTGTCCTGTCGGATCTGTCAGCTAGCCTTATAATTTTGTGTATGTGGTTGTAGGCATTTCCCACCTTTATTGAAGACAGTCTCTTTCTTTTATTCTTTATTTTTTGTCCTCTTTGTTCATTTTATTGAGTTTCAGAGGCAATAGTGACAAAAAACAATTTCATTCTTTTCTCTGTCAAACTAGAGATCACTGAAGTGGAAATTTTCCTAGAGATAAATAACTGGAAAAGGCAATAAACAGTAACTTTAGTAATTCACCAGCAAGAAGAACACAAATAGACAACTTTTTCTTGGAAAATTAGGAAAGATCCATTCATCAAGGATTGATCATTTCTCTTACTTAAATCTCATAAAGACAAATATTTCACTGCAATAAGAAGAGATAGAAGTGGATTAAACAATTTCATGTACTTTGTTTTCCTATCAGCTTCAACACTCCAAAAATATTCCTTACACTGTTTTCTTTCAAGGCTTTTTGTTTTGCTTGGTTGTTTGTTTTTTCCACAAAAGTAGCATTCTTGGTTCAAGTGGTCCTGTCAAGTGGTCTGACCTGGAATAGCTTGTTTGATGATGGGAGGGGACAAAGATGGATTTGATCCATAACCTGTAGCTGGTCATCTGTGGGGACACTCAATTGAGTGTTTATAGCAAAAGGAGGATACATCTTTATCCTTTTTAGAACCTTTTCTGGAGCAGAGATTGAAAGAGGTTGATGAAATCTTCTCACAACCTTCTGTTGCCTAATCCCATTAAACTTCACCCAGGGGAAATCCCATTAGATCTTAAACAAAGAACAAGTCCCTCCCTAAATAGATTAGAGGACATATATCAAGCAAGCAGGCTTTTTGAACAAAGGAGCTCCAAGCAGAGTTATTTTTTTCCCTTCAGTGCAAACAAAGCAGGGATTTTAAAGGGAAGGATGCAGTGACCCTCAGCCAACTTGCCTCAGACCTGACGGCTACTGTCTCGGTGCTCTGCTTTTTTGTAATAAGGATAAATCACTACACGGCTAAAGCCTTGTATAAAGAAGTATTTCCTGATATCTTCTTATAAAGAAACACGTTGAGAGGACTCAGATACAGCAGCTGGGAAAATTAAGGGCCGGGAATGGGGGATAGAACCCATCATAATTTGGACTGTATTGTTAACTACTTTAACTCTATTAATGTTACTATTCCTTCATAAAACTCTCATGTTTATAAGACTAAGGGGTATTCAGGTTATGTATATGTGCAGTGTACATAGGTTAGCAAAACCAAAGTCCTAGCCCTTAAAGTAAATTGGTCTCTGCTACTTCTCAACAGACCTCTGCCAGGAAGAACTAGAACTGATTGTACGTACATAGAGCCCATCCTTGGGATGGAGGCAGCAGCTGTGGCGTGAAAGGATTGTAAGAATTCTTTGGGTGCTAACCTTCAGACTCTTCAGATTCAACCACTGCCTGATAGCACAGTCAGGAGAGTCCCAGGAGGACCAGGCATACATTGTTAGATGAATCCATTGATTCTAACCCTAACCCTAACCCTAACCCTAATCCATTGATTAATTTGATCAAAAAGTAGAATCAGAATGAATCTCAGAACTGCTTTGATATGATTGTAGTCCAGAGTAAGATAAAAAGCTAGCCAAATGGGAAACCTGAGGAAATACAAAACAACTCCTCTTTGTGACAAACACTCCCTGGTGGTTAGACAAGCATGGTGTGTGGACTGCCACTTTTCAAGAAACTGAACTCTGTACTTAACATTATGGAAACACTAAATTTTCTTTCATCCTTTTTGATTATTTAGGTGGCACTTTTGATCTTGTATTTTCTTTTCTGTATTCTATAATTGCCATCTTATATTTCTGGAAAAAAATGGGCTTTTTTAATGTTTTAGAGTCACTTTCTACATTAGATAAGGCCTTAAAGAGGGAATGGGCATATTAACTACTGTGGTTTATTCATTTTGAATATCCTCCATCATAAGAGTCCCTAAAGACTAATCAACAGAAACGACCTGATTTTAACATCTGCCAGCATCTTTTTTACAGTTTATTTGAGTAACTGAGACAATTGCCATTAAACTGAGTTAAAATTCATGTTCTCTCTAAAGAGAAAAAGAAGTGTGCCTTTAAATTTTTGAATTATCTAAATGCTTGTCTCATAGTCTTGCTATAGATCTATATATACAAACAAAGCTGAAGCAACTGCGTCATAAGTTCAAGAGCTTAGAAAAAGGAAAACATGATTTACCTGTTTCTATGGTGCCTGTCTCCATGGTACCTGGTTAAAAGGACCCATGCCTGACCCAGCAAGTCTTTCTCCTCTAATTTATGTCAGTGGTGCTAATGGTGCTTTGCACAATTTAAATCAGATGTCTTGTTTGGATCTTACATTTTAAAACAATTATTTCCTCATACTGTTCTCTTTGGGAAAAGGGGACATTATTCTATCCATGACATGAGGTTATTTCTAAACCATCTCATTTCTTCTATTTTTTTTAATTAATTTATTTTTTATTGAAGGATAATTGCTTTACAGAATTGTGCTGTATTCTGTCGAACCTCAACATGAATCAGCCACAGGTATACATATATCCCCTCCCTTTTGAACCTCCCTCCCATCTCCCTCCCCATCCCACCCCTCTAGGTTGATACAGAGCCCCTGTTTGAGTTTCCTGAGCCATACAGCAAATTCCCATTGGCTATCTATTTTACACATGGTAATGTAAGTTTCCATGTCACTCTTTCTGTACATCTCACCCTCTCCTTCCCTCTCCCCATGTCCATATTTCTATTCTCTAAGTCTGTTTCTCCATTATTGCCCGGTAAATAAATTCTTCAGTACTACTTTTCTAGATTCCGTATATATGCATTAGAATATGGTATTTATCTTTCTCTTTCTGACTCACTTCACTCTGTATATTAGGTTCTAGGTTCATCCACCTCATTAGAACTGACTCAAATACATTCCTTTTTATGGCTGAGTAATATTCCATTGTGTATGTGTACCAAAACTTCTTTATCCATTCATCTGTCGGTGGACATCTAGGTTGCTTCCATGTTCTAGCTATTGTAAATAGTGCTGCAATGAACAATGGGATACATGTGTCTCTTTCAATTTTGGTTTCCTCAGGATATATGCCTATGAGTGAAATTGCTAGGTCATATGGTGGTTTTATTCCTAGTTTTTTAAGGAATCTCCATACCATCTCCCATAGTGGCTATATCAATTTACATTCCCATCAACAGTGCAAGAACATTCTTTTCTCCACACCCTCTCCAGCATTTAATATTTGTAGACTTTTTGATGAGGGCTATTCTGACTGGTGTGAGATGATATCTCATTGTGGTTTTAATTTGCATTTCTCTAATAATGCATGATATTGAACATCTTTTCATGTGTTTGTTAGCCATCTGTGTATCTTCTTTGGAGAAATGTCTGTTTAGGTCTTTTTCCCACTTTTTGATTGGGTTATTTGTTTTTCTGTGAATCATTTCATTTCTTTTAAATAGTCTATCTCATTTCTTCTTCTGCCCACCAAAATGTGTACGTTGCAGATAAATCTAAAACAGTCTATGATAGTAATTGAATGTCTTCCTATAGTAGTGATCAAAATACCATTCCCTTTAAACAATAGAATCCATTAAAGGGTTTTTATTGCTGTTGGCTACTTTGATTTTTCTTACAATTAAATCCAGGGCTCATCCTTAACTTTTCTTGGGCATATAGTTTTTCTTTTTGAGCTATTGTTATCACATGTTTGAAAGTAAACACTGAAAGATGAAAATTAACATAAACACATTGACATTAAAAAATAGTTGACTAGAATGAATCTGAAGAGAATGATAGTAATAATATTACTATTGCTGTAGAAGATGGATCAGTGAATTTGATCTAAAGTAGAATCAGGATGAATCTTAGATTGACTCTATTATTATAACCATAGTCCTGAAATAAGACAAAAGTTAGCACTAAAGAATTTACTAAGCACTGGGCGCTGTTCTGAGAAAGAACTTTATATGTATTACCTTATTTAATCTTAGTATCAATCCCATGAGGTAGGTGATTAGTCCTATTTTGCCCCAGGGAGAAAATGATGCTCAGAGAAGTGAAGTAACCTGCTCAAAGTTATGCAGTTGGAGCCTGAACATGAACTGAGGCTGCCTGGCTATAGTCTGCATTTTGTACAACCACACAGGCTGCACTGTGTACTAATCATTATACTGGGAGGAGAAGCAGGAGGTAAAAATGAAAATCAATGCCAGAAAATGGATCCACTGCTGGAGTATTTCTCTCCCCTTATTTTTAGTCCATCCTTTGCCCTGTGATGCTGTTTCCTGGCTCCACCTATGTTTTCTATCATAGATTCTCTACAACACGATCTTGCTTCTCCTCATGCTTAATTCCCCACCTCCCAACAATCTTCAGGTCAGAGAAATCAAACAATCCCAAATATCCATCTTGGGGACAGAGGCAGAGAAGATACATTGAGGTTTGTCACAAGGGAAATACATTTTTGGAATTTCAATTTTATTTTCAGGAAAATTGGAGGTTTGTAATGCTTGGGGGAAATAGTCCTTTTTTTTTTTTTTCATCATCTGAAAACCGTGCATCTTAATGAGGCAGAGGGTCACATGAGAGATTTCTTTAGGTGGGTGACCATGAAATTTGTTGTCCTAACTGGTACACTTCTGTGGAGTCAAAGGCTGTGCTCTTAGCAATGATGTGAGGACCACAAGCAAGAGATGGGACTGTGTTGGGCAGTATGGGTTAACTGATTATCCTACCTATAAAGACTGTAAAGAGGCACAAAGATGACTGTTGGGAAACATATGTGACTTTTTCTCTTGACACTGGACATGTTAAAATTTATATTATACATGTTTGTATTGTCTCTAGTTCTGTTCATTCCCTAGTCTCACCACCCCCAAGTGAATTTATTATTGTTGCTATTATCATTTCATTTATTGGGAAATTACTATTGAACTGGCACAGTACTGAGGACTTAATTTGTATTGTCTCACTTATACCTGATAACTGCAAGGAGATCAAACCAGTCACTCGAAGGAAATCAATCCTGAATATTCATTAGAAGGACTGATGCTGAAGCTGAAGCTCTAATACTTTGGCCACCTGATGCAAAGAGTTGACTCATTGGAAAAGATCCTGATGCTGGGAAAGATTGAGGGCAAGGGGAGAAGGGGTTGACAGAAGATGAGATAGTTGGATGGTATCACCGACTCAATGGACATTAATTTGAGCAAACTTTGGGGGATAATGAAGGACAGGGAGGCCTGGCGTGCTGCACTCCAAGGGGTCACTAAGATTTAGGTATGACTTAGTGACTAAACAACAAAAAATACCTCATTACAATCTTACAAGATAGTAATATGAGTGGAATTTACACTTTGGAAGTGAAAATAAAATGACTTGGTCAAGATAACACAACTTAAAGATAATAGAACTAAGTCTTATACATATAAGAATTGAATGCAAAGCCCATCCATACTCAACTACCTTAGTCTATGCCTCTCAAGTTATTTGACCTTAGAATATTTTTTAATGTGTAATATTGATTTTCTCCACCAAGAACTTGTGAGATACAATTTGTCTTAGAGTACACAAAAATGACTATCTCATAGATACATTTATTACCAAAAGAAAAAAATTAAAAATTTGATTGATACTATTAGAGTAACATTGAGAAAAATCACAAGTACACATTCAAATAAAGGAGCAGGTTCCATGGCATGTGATTATTCATACAGAATATTCTCTGAAGTGGTTGACCAACACCCAAAATGCTTATTTGCATCACACACAGATCACATAGGCATATGATCATTTCTTAAAGTCAAAACCATTCCATAATGTGAAGAATTACATAAATGTGCTTACATAATACTCTATACTTGTTTGGTGTTTTCTGTGTGTGAGGCACTGTTCTAAGCCCTTTGCTTATAGTAATTCAATTTATCCTCACAACTTTCCCAAGATAAAAACTATGGTAAGCCTCATTCTGACATACAGAAATGTTAAATAACCAGCCCAAGGCTAATAAGTGCTGGAGCCAGGATTTAGACAGTCCTGACTCTGCCATCTGTCGGGTTGCACAGAGTTAGACACGACTGAAGTGACTTAACAGCAGCAGCAGACTCCAGATCAAGGCTGGTAATTCCATGTTACACCAACCTTCACAGCAGTTTTCATATATTTGTTATCGGACTGTGTGGAAATGGAAGATAAATTTAAAAATCTTCTAAAATACATGCTTGCTCCAATTTATTTGTTTTCCAGGAAATATACATATGTATATGTGCTCATACCCTACTCAATCACTTCAGTCATGTCTCACTCTTTGCAACCCCATGGACTATACTGGAGTAGGTTGCCATGCCCTCTTCCAGGGGATCTTCTCAACCCAGAGATCGAACCCACATCTCCTGTGTCTCCTGCACTGCAAGCAGATTCTTCACCACTGAGCCACATTGGGGGCAAGGGGGGTATATAATGGAGAGTAGAGCTTTTCCCAGTGGTAAGTGCAATCAAGAGTGAGTATCTGAGGCTGGTGTTTAAGCAAAGAGACGGTGAAAAAATGTCAAATGCATAAATGTAGACATGCATTCTCTCTATTCTCATGATGGACATGTGACATCACTAACTGAATTTTGAGACCGAGTTTTTGCTTCGTCTTTCCTTTGTAGTTATACTCCTCCCTGTGTTTCTTATGACTAGCTTCCATTGTTTTGATGCAATCATCTAGAGGTTAGCTCCTCCAGGTGTGGGCCGTGGGTCAGCAGCACTCACATCTCCCAGGCACTTAGGACAAATGCAGATTCTTGGGCCCCAGCCCCACCCCCTACTGACTTGGAATCTGTCATCTAACAAGATGCCAGGAGATTGCTTATGTATACGAAAGTCTGAGAAGCACTTGTCTGCAAAACCATGTTGAAATCCTTCCCTAATGACTAATGTCTTCTTTTAAAATTTTTAAAACTAAACAAATGGAGGCAAAATCAAAGCCAGTCATCTCTGCGGAGGAAGTGGGAAGTGGGAGGCAGGAAGGGTGCCTGGGTGAAGAGATATAAACAAGACTCTGTTCCTTGCCTGCTCTTCCAGGACCCTCCTTTGGACCCAAATCACCACCCAAGGATACAGTCAAATCTTAGGATGAATACACAGCTACACAGAATAGTGACGTCTGTAAGATTTATATCCAGGACAGTGTAATAGGTGAGATTAAATCTCAGTAGAGGTGCCTCCAAGGCAGTATTGGTAACAAGTTTCTTAACCCAATAAACATATAGCTAGGAATTTGTGGACTGGTTAACTAGGTCAAATGTTCCAAAGGATTCAAAACACAAAGGAAAGTAGAATGAGGCTGAAAGTTACTGTGGGTCTACCATGTGCTTTTTACAGAAAATATTGCTAAATCCTCACAAAATAGCTGATGAGGCCCTTATCTCCTTTAACAGATTAGGACACTGAAGCACACAGAGGTAAATAAAATTGACCACAGTCACACAGTAAGCTGAGGCTGGTTGAACTCTGGTTCTCTGACTACTAACCAGTGTTCTGTCACCCAAAGCTGGAGGTGTAAAAAAAAGCAGGCAGGGGGTTTCATAAAACTGAATGCCTCCTGCCTTAATTTTTCTTTCTGTTTTGCTTTAACTTGACGAGAATTGTTTCCAAAGTCCACTTCTGATGAATTAGCTACAGTAGATGGGAATATTCTGTTTAAATGAAAAACACTAAAGAATTGTAAAGTGAGGTCCCTGCCATGGTGGAGTTTACAATTCAACTAAGCTGAGAAATTAATCTGTGTGTGAAAAACAGAGGGATACAACTTGGACAGTTGCCAGCTGTTAACAGAGGGGAAATCAGAGAGGAGATCAGTTAAGTCATTGTAGTTATCTGAGAAATTTTTGAAATGAAGTGGACCCTGGGACAAGATCTAGAGATTCCTCACTCAGGTGTAAGTGTCATTGAGTTAATTGATTCTAGACCTTTAGCCCCACACCCTTGAGAGAAGATTAGACTGGTTCCTTTTTGTACTTCCAACTAAGAGTGCATTTGGAGAAGGGTCCCTTGGCTAAAATCATAAGATAACCATCTTAATTTTATTTTTAATAAAGGTGAGCTGGCTAAGTAATGGACTGGAGGGAGGTGACACCTGGAGCAGATAAAGATGGAACAGGATCCTGAAAGGATGTAGAGAGGGTGCCTTGGGGAAATTAATCCATGTCAAAATGTTGCCTAGCACTGGCCATGACCATATTAATAATGTGCGTCAACCCGTCACTGATATTGAAAAGTCAGTGACCAACTAAGTGGAATGTTCAACAGGAAAATAGTTTGGGCAAGACTGTTCAGTCCTTGGCTAAATTCAAACTGTGTCCTGCCAACTTAACTTCCTTAACCACCCAGTCCTTGGTGGTGTCAGCAGCCTCACCTGGAGCTCTGGGGACAACAGATTGGTGCCATAACTGATTGGTGTCACATTGCCTGGACTCCTAAATAGTGTTACCTAGAGGAATACCTACACATAACCTTGTCTGGGGACTCAGAATTTGGGAACTTCAGAGCATCACTCCTAAAAACAGGAAAGAAACATCAATACAGAATCTAAGAAAACAGCTACTGGAAGTCACCCCTGAAGTCTAAATGCTGGTTTCCTATCTGTGAATGTGGAGCCTGTTACCTAACTTCTCTATTCATGCAATGAATCTTTGCCCTGTACCTACTAAGTGAGAGGTGGGACAAGGATATATACCCAATAGGGCTGTTGTGGGTATTAAACTGGATAATGCTTGTAAACTATTTAGCCCAGTGTCTGAAACACAGTAATTGCTCTATAAATGGTAGCCATTATGTTAACCAATAATCAAAGAAACTTCCACATTGTTCTGAAAAAGCACAATCCATTTTTAAATAGAAATAATTGTAGAACACCTGCATGCAAAGCTCTAGCCTGAACAATTTGGATTTCTAATGTACAGTTCAGGTCAAATCTCCTTTCCCAGACCTGCAAGAGCCAATTTAAATTTTTCTGTATACTGGAATTCTGCTGAATTCAATCTTATTCCAATAATAATAATAGTATATTTTATGAAGCTTTAAAAAACATTTTCACATTCATTAACTCTAAATGAATCATTGCCAGTAGGTTGGAAATCCCCTTGTTTTATAGAGATTTTGGTATGCAAAATTTGTTTTAAATGAATTTGGCCTGGGTCAGCAACTGAGGTAAAACAATTAAAATGTCCAATTTGAGTGAATTCTTGGTAGCATTCCAACATGCCGTTAGTTTTCATAATCAAGCTGTTATGTGATCTTTTTTTTCATTATGCATAAGCAAATACACTCAATTTGAAGCAATTATTATCTGTGGCACAATATAATCAAAAAGTGACTGCTATTTGTTGAAGGATTCTTTGTTTGCCAAGATTATTAATAAAGTTATGCCAGGAGCACATGCAGTGCTATTTGGCACCAGCAGCTGGCTCTGGCAACGGGAAGATAAATCAGAATTCTTGAGGCTTGTATTTTTCAATATTCCTGCCAGTGTGTGTATTGGGGAACATTTCATATTAAATAACACTAATTGCCTTAATTGGCTTAAGGCTAACAAGCCCACGGTGCTGTTGGTATGTTATCAGAGGACTGGATTTACTGGGGGAACCTATAGCCTTACATATTTTGTGGTCCATGTGTAGCACAGAGAACAAGGCTGTTGGTGTCCATGAGTGAGTCCTCACGTGTTATGGAGGAGTGGAGAGTGGAGGGGATTAGAAGCCCCCTCTGATTGATCTAAGGTAACAACTCTTCACATAACCATCCAAGGTAAATAATTCCATTTAGAGGGCCCATGGGCTAATTTCCAGATCGATCTGTGAGCAAGAAAGCACTTGCTTGCTTACAGGACAGTTCTATTCGCAATGGACAGAACGTGGTTTTGCTTTTTTCTATGGCTAACAATAAGTTTAAAAGCACCTGCAGAAATAAAACCACCATCCTATTTTTTCATGATCCAGAGACAAAAACTTGGACCCTCTCTCCATTGATATTGAATCTTTTAATTTTGCTTGTAGTCAGGGGTGTCATCCCAAAGGATAGCCTGGTGGTGGGTGAAATCAGAGCCAAGGGGAATACTGCCACCACCGCCCTTCATGAATGCTTCTCCTTGCTTGCAGATGCTAGAAGTTCCAGAGAAAGGGGTTCGTCCCTTCTTAAAATAAAAATTCCCAAAGAGGCCAGGTGAACTTTTAGACATTTATATCCTAATATGCTTGAGTTTGGGAGAAGGCACCCCACTCCAGTACTCCAGCCTGGAAAATCCCATGGACGGAGGAGCCTGGTAGGCTGCAGTCCATGGGGTCGTGAAGAGTCACACACGCCTGAGCGACTTCACTTTCACTTTTCACTTTCATGCATTGGAGAAGGAAATGGCAACCCACTCCAGTGTTCTTGCCTGGAGATTCCCAGGGACAGCAGAGCCTGGTGGGCTGCCGTCTATGGGGTCGCACAGAGTCGGACACCACTGAAGCGACTTAACAGCAGCAGCAGCATGCTTGAGTTTAAATGCCAGGAAAGAACATGAAGGATATGCTCTTGGGTTGCTCCCAACAGACGGGGACAACAGGCAGGCCTAAATAGGAAAAACAGCTCAAGGTACTGGGGTCACCCCCCTCAAATGTCATGTGCCATCACTCTCAAGTACTATGGTTTGCTTCATTTACTGATTAGTCTAATTTAAAACAAAAAACAATTGTTGATGATGCCAAATGCATTTAAGGAATCATTTTGCTGCTTAGTGGTGTTAAAATTATATGTGATTCAGGAGAAGTGAGGAGTGAAAGTACTAAGATGATAACATTTGCCATTTGTAGCTGGAAACAGAGTTGAAATTTCACCTTAGGAAGAATCAGAAGTATGTCTGATCAAATGGGGAAAACTTAGCATCTTGGGCACCAACAGGGGGGCAAAAGTGCCTAAAAATCATGGCTGTGGCATTTCAGGTGCTTCATATATACGTGCCAGAGTCTTCCGTGCCACCTCTGTGCAGAGAGTCTGGTTCTCAGGAGATGGGGAGGCGGGTCTCAGCCTTAGTCCTGCCCCTGTGTGGCCTCATGGTGGTCTCACTGGGGAGAGCTGAAGTCTCTTCTGTCTTGAGAAAAACCTAAATCACACACGGGTGCAAAGGCAGCGATCACTTTTGTTTGGAAATTTTACAGATGTGGGGAGAGGAAATAAAGACTGAAGCCAGAAAATCCCTCTAAATGATAGAGCAGTTTGATCTATCAATATTTCACCCTCTTCTGGTGTTCTTATTAAATTTGAAGTTTATAATCACTTCCCACTCATGCTCATGAGCAATTAAGAGCATCTGCCAACACTATAAAGATGAAATAAAAGTGAGTAATGAAACTGATGATGGAGCAGGGACTTTTTCATGTTTTTAATCTATAGATTTAGGAACACATGCTCAATCATTAAAAGCAGCAGTTATGTTTCATCTTCAAGAGCAGTGTTAAAATATTAAAGTAATATTTTTTTTAAAAAAGTGTAGTTAGAGATTCTTTCTGTCCCTAATAAAAGGATTTCTCACTATGTCAATCAGGTTGAAAAACTGCACAGGATGACATCATTCTGAATGAAAAAATTTTTAAGGTACTTGCATTGCAGTTCTACCTCTTTGGATGCTATGGTCCATAGAATATACTTATAAAACATAAATGCATTTAGTTTTTCATTCATTCAACAAAAATCTATTAATCGGTCACTATCTACCAGGCATCAAACTGGGCCCTCAGGATATTTAGCTGATTAAGGCCAAGACCCCTGCCTCAGGGTGGTTCATGGTTTATTGGGTATCCTACAAAAGTTCGGATAATTTTGGTTACAGGATTGAGGCCAGGAGGAAAAGGGGACAACAGAGGATGAGATGGTTGGATGGACATGGGTTTGGGTGGACTCCGGGAGTTGGTGATGGACAGGGAGGCCTGGCGTGCTGCGGTTCATGGGGTCGCAAAGAGTCGGACACAACTGAGCGACTGAACTGAACTGAACTGAATGTTTTTAGCTTATTTAAAGGGCATTGGGATATATAACAGAAAAGCCAGGCATAGGGTAGGCTTCATGGTGGGCTGATTCAATGTCATCAAGAACTCAAATCCTTTCTGACTTTCCATTCTGCACAGCCCATGGTAAATCCACTTCGTCTTCTGGCTGGTTGTCCTAAAGTTCTTGACAGCCTGCTGGTAGCATGATGTTTACATGAAGTGGAAGAAATAATCTCCTTTAGCTCTTAAGAATAATAAAATCCCTTGCCACAAAACCTAAACCATCCTTTATGTATTTCACTGGCCCAAATAGATTCAGATCTGCACTATCACTTAATGATATATAGTATAATTGACTTAGCCTAGTCATGGTCCACCTCTGCATCCGGGACCCATCAGATTTCCTTGAGTCATGTTGGCTGTGTGGGAAAGGGCTTCTAATAGGCAAGAGAAGAATAGTTCTGAATTATATCCTTTTCCTCATTATCTGCCCTAACACTGAAAGCTATTTCAGTAATGTGGAACTTGATTGGCAGATGATATCATTTCTGAAGGATGCTGTTTCTCTCAAACCAGTGGTTCTCAAACACGAGAACCTGGAATGTCTATTAATACACAATTTGTTGGACCCCAGACCAGAATTGCTCAGAGGTATGGTCTGAGTATTTGCATTTCTAGCAAGTTTCTTGTAAGGCTGATGCTGCTGACAACTTTGTCAAGATGATGCCTCTAATAGCAAGTTGGCAGCCTTTGATGTGCTAAGATTACCATAAGAGTTATACAAAATTTACTTCAGATTTTGACAACACTTTCCTTGGGGCAGACAGTTTTTGATTTACTATTGTTCACATGCCTGGTTAGTCTTGAAGGCATCCTTCTTTCCATTGGCCATGGCCTATTACATAAAGAGCCTTAAATATATATATGTATGTGTGTGTGTGTGTGTATAAATTCTATGTTCCTCCATTGGTTTTGTTTATTGTTTTAAGCTTTTTATTTTGTATTGGGGCACAGTCAATTAACAAACAATGTTGTGATAGTTTCAGGTTAATGTCACAGGGACTCAACAATACTACACAGGTATCCATTCTCCCCCAAACTCCCCTCCCAGCCGGGAAGAGCCTCAAGTATCCTTTGAAAGCCATTGCTGCTGTTACTGTAATAAAAATCATCTCCTAAAATTATTTTTAAAGCTGTTAGTGCACGTGTAAAGTATAAGCTTGTTTTACAGCCAAGCTTTAAGAAAGTTACAATTCATATTTCTGCAATTCTGAAAATATCTTTTATTGTGTAAATCGGGCTCTTGTATACTGACAAGCGGAAGTGTATTGCTGAAAATATTGGAAAACTAAATTGCTTGGCGAATAAAAAGATCATAATGAATCAACTCTCCACAGGCTAAATACTATTTTTTTTGACATTAAATAAAACAATATAAACCATATCTTAACTCTCTAATTTTTATAATAGTAATTTGTTTAACTTAAACCTAAAGTTTGCTGATTCCTGTCACTGTACAGTTGTTATGTTTTCCAAAACAATTTGAGTTGGCAGTGGAAACACTTAAGGAGGTAATTCTAAGGAACCCAGATAAATACAGGTTGTCAGAGAGAAGGTACCTGCTACGGGCCAGGTACTGTTCTGGGGACTGTATTTATGCTATTTCATTTAATAAATTTAGAAATAAAGAAGGGAAAATCCACAGCAAATGGGAGTTCTCCTCATATTCTTTCATGAATTTGAGCTTTTCTCTTGATGGTCTCCCTGGTGGCTCAGAGAGTAAAGAATCCATCTGCAGTGCAGGAGACCCAGGTTTGATCCTAACTCACCCTTCAAATCTCTGCTCAAATCCCTCTTTCTCAGGGAAAACTTGCTGGACCATGAAGATTTATGAAATGAATCAGTTCAGTTCAGTTCATTTCAGTCACTCAGTCGTATCCGACTCATTGCGACCCCATTAATCACAGCAAGCCAGGCCTCCCTGTCCATCACCAACTCCCGGAGTTTACTCAAATTCATGTCCATCGAGTTGGTGATGCCATATGTGAACACAAACACTTAACAACTTACCATAAGCCAGTCATGTGCACTATGATCTTTAATCCTTCTGTCAACTGATCAGCCTGCAAGGAGTAGCCAGTCTTTGGCATGTGAGGACTGTAATGTGCTCAGTATTGTACTAGGGCAGTGCCAAACATGGGACCTCATGTACTTCTGGTAAACAAAGAAGGATGTTTTCAATTTCTACAGAGCAAACAGGATTATTGTGCACGGTCTACCTGGATTACAAATGGTCTAGAATTATCTAGGAAGAGGTGTATTTTATTTCCCCATACATAAACACTGACAGTGAAAGATGTTGGTTCTTTTATTTTTCTTTCCCTGTGCTTGACTCTGTATTAAACTTAATGAAAACTAATAGATATGAAATGCTTTAATATAAAAAGTACAAAATAATATAAAATTATCTTTATTAATAAATGTTTGATAAAAGACTTAAAGATGATGCTTAAGGAATATCTTGAAATTTTTCTAAACTATGTGTGCAGCAGAAAATTTGAATTTTGACAGAAAAAGATGACCATGACTTAAGAAAAGGAAACAATTTAAGATCAATTACATAAGCTACCTTCAGTGAAAATCTTTCAAAATTTAATTAAGAATTAAATTTTTTTAAAGAACATCTTCTATAATGTTTTAGAGAAGCCTGAATTTAAGACACTCTCCTTCCTTTTGGCTGAGCCATAGCATTAAGTTGCACTATTTTCATTGTGTTGTATATTCTTCACATCCATAATTTAATGGAGCCTTTATCAAATAGAGTTTAGTTCTTTATCCAAAGGAGTTGTACAAGTTCAATATTATGGATTAGTCTTAAATAAATCCTAAATTATATGTATTCTTACGATTCTAAGACATTCCTGGGTTCTATTTAAGCTCTTCATCTTCTAATGAGTAACCAATGAGATATTGTTTAAAAAAATTATATAAAGGTAATAGAAAAAAATTAGAATAAAATGTCACCATTCAGCTCTTTAAAAAAATGTGGGGACATAGTGAGGGACACTATGCTTTTTATTATATTTTAAAGTCTGCTGTATTACCATTTCCCAACATACAATATTTCAGGAAACATTTTATTTTTAAAGGGTTCCATTACAGTTAATGAAGATAAGTTCATGTGGTGTAATACTGTAATGAATTTTTTGGTGGAAATTAATTAGATGTGTGAATGTGTGAATGCTAACATTTATTTACATCCCAGGCTAAATGTACAAAGCAGTGTATGTTAAGCACACAATTAGAAGCAATGATGCATTAAATTGGCCTCACCAAGAAATAGTATTAATTTTAATAGTGCAATGGAAACTCCTTGGAAAATCCAAGATATGATTTTTTTCTGCCCATCTGCCTCTTTTCAGACTCCTTGTCTACCTAAGCTACTTCTTTACAAGAAAGCTGTTGGAAAATTTAGAATAGAGAAGGAAAGTATATTTTCCACCTCACATAATAAGCCTGCCTAATATTCTCATTAACCTATAGGCTTCCTCCCAACTCCTTTTGATTTTCACTACACAAGCAATATCTAACAACTCCCTTTGCAAACAATCAGCAACCTTTATAAACAGGGAGGGAATTCCTCACAGCCAGAAAGCTTCAGTTACTGTGTTCTTTTTTAAAGTGTT
The DNA here is from genome assembly GCF_023699985.2 of Odocoileus virginianus. NCBI lineage: Eukaryota > Metazoa > Chordata > Mammalia > Artiodactyla > Cervidae > Odocoileus > Odocoileus virginianus. The sequence continues at coordinate 36,905,620 of NC_069686.1, read as the reverse complement.
CCTTTACTTAAAGAAACAACAACAGTCCAGAAACAACAATAATGCTTCTTTGGGGTTCTCTTATTTGAGGATTAGCTCTTGGTAGACAGAAACCATGGAACTGCAGAACCAGTTAGAGGGATTTCTTTTAAGGACCATTCTGATTGATATTCCTGGGATTATTTTTAATTTGTGCTAGGAATTTAGCGGAAATTATTGTGCTAGGAATTTAGTGGAAATTAAGGAAAATATTAGAACAATATTTTATTGTTCTAATGGTGACTTATTTCACACTATATGCAAACTTGTAAGAATAATTACTATCATTTATTGAGGTCTAACTATTTGTGAGCACTGGGCTAGTGAATTACATGGATCGTCTAAATTAATTCCCTCACAAATGCTATGCATGCATAGGTTTTATTTACATCTCCACTTTATCAGAGTCAAAGAGTGGGGTTCAGAGGTTGAATAACTTAAACTCAATAGCTGGTAAGTGGTTAAATTGGGATTTGAGCCTATGTCTGTCTACCCAATAAGCCAATCAGCCAAAGCTAAGTGTTTGGGGGCAGTTTTCATTATAATCCATAAAGATACTGGCTTATTATGTCTTAGTTTACTTGCAATTTCTATTTAATGAATATCTTGTTAAACCCTCTAAAACAAATTTCACGTATACATAGTACAAGAAACAAAAAAGCTTGAATAATGAAAATATTTATTTGCTGTGCTTGCACAGAGGAAGCATATGATTGGGATAAATATCTTGCAGCAATCTGAGTCTGCAAACTTTGAATTACAAATCAGTAATTTAAACATTCTGTATAAATTTACTTATCATGTAATGAGACCTCCTCCTTAAATCCAAATGCCCATATTCCGCTAATATTCTTGATAACCAAGAACAGAAAAGAAACTAGCAGTTGGTGAACTCAGTCTCAAGACTGAGAGTATGCATTAATCTAAATGACACTTGCAAGTCAAGTAACATATTTCAGTAAAGAAAAGATGATGTCAGGCAGAAGTTTAAATGTTTCACCTTATGAAGAAATGCATGTAAGAAAAATAGCAAATTTCATGATTTCTGAAAATGTGCACATGATCTGCACTTGTAGCCTACACCCACCTGGACTTTGGTTCTTGCAAAGGCAGTGGGAATTGTGTGACACCTTAAGGCAATGAGGAAATCTTCATTACTGCCGTGTATGCAGCCGTAGTATAAACACATAAGACTTCGAACTTCATACCACCACTCCCTTCTCTACAGCTTCCAGATGTGGCATCTATGGGACTGATGGATTTGGTCAATATTAGATGTTCTCTCCAAACGATTTGTTGCATAAGAAAAAGACAAATAATGATATACAAAACACACAGACTTATATTCTAAAAGCAGGAGAGGAGGGAAAAGTAAATTATTCTCTTAACCCTGGCAAGAACTGAAGCTTTGGGTCACAGTTTCCTTGTTTGCACATATAATTGTATGGCAAAGTCATTACAAACTGCCTCATGACTTTAATTTCATAATTAGACTAATTTTATACCAGCAGATATAAAATTCAAAGCTAATTGTAGAGCCTAACTTTATTTGTTCAGTAAATATTTTGTTAAGCATCTACAGATAAACATTGACAGGGGACTGGAGTTTGGAAAGTGAGTAAAATAAGTAAAATCTGGTCTTGCTTTAATTCTATACATGATATTTTTAAATGATTGTATTGTTTTACTTTTTAAAAAATTATTTATTTTTAATTGAAGGATAATTGCTTTACAATATTGGTTTGATTTCTGCCATACATCAACATGAATTAGCCATAGGCGTACATATGTCCCTTCCTTCTTGAACCTCCCTCCCACGACCCACCCTTCCCCATCTCTTTAAGTTGTCATAGAGCCCCGGTTTGAGTTCCCTGAGTCTATTTTACATGCGGTAGTGTATATGCTTCCATGCTACTCTCTCCATTTGTCTTACGTTCTCCTTCCTCCCCGCTGCCTGTGTCCATCAAATCCATTTCTTGAATAAAACATGCTATTATAAATTTATAAAGAGTGGTGAATCACCTCCAATATCAAATCAGAAAACTCACAGGATGACGAAGATCTCATAGATCATCATGTCTGCTCATTTTTGCCTCTAATGTACAGAGGCAAAATGTTGCATTATGCATTATATCTATATAATACAATTAAATAAAAGTTATTGTCATGAATCTTCTTGAAAATTCTCACTTTTCCTTTTGTCTCTCAAACTTGAAATTGTCCTGCTTTAACGCTCTCATTTGTCTTTGGTTGACTTGGTAAAGTTGTGATTGTAATATTCCCTGCCTGGAAAATACATCTGAAACAAATTGAAGAAAAGCAGTCAGAAATAATTCAGGCAAGTTGGAATTCTGTAACAGTTGTAGGTGATGGGAAGAGTTCAGGTTTGGATATCAGGACTGGGATTGATTCCTTGTTTTTTAACTCACTTGATCAGAAGTTCTGAAGCTTTATAGTTGGAGGGCTTGTTAAATCTCATCTCTGCGCCACCCAGCTGGAGTCTCTCTGTCTCAGTAGGTCTGAGTGAGGCCTGAGAATTTGCAATTCTATCACATTTCTAGGTGGTATCAAAGATGCTGAGGTTGGGTCTTGGCACTATGGATCACAGGGTAATTTGTTTCAACTTGCTATGCTTGAGTTTGTTGGTCTCTAAAGGGAATGCCATTATCTTTACAGTCTTACTGTCAAGAGGAATGCTCTGGGCACGTTCCTGGCAAGAAATATTTGCTCAAAAAAGGCTTATTCCCAATCCTGCATCAATTTACAGCTCTGAAATATTTAGGACTACCTAAATAATCCATGGGTTTCCTGATGGCTCAGATGGTAAAGAATCTGCCTGCAGTGCAGGAGACCTGTGTTCAATCCCTGGGTCAAGAAGATCCCCTGGAGAAGGGAATGGCAGCTCACTCCAGTATTCTTGCCTGGAGAATCCCATGGACAGAGGAGTCTGGTGGACTTCAGTCCATGGGGTCACAAAGAGTTGGACATGACTGAGTGACTAACACAAATAATCCATACATGACAAAAATGCAGATATAGATCTATACAAAGGGTTTTTTGTTTGCTTGCTTGCTTGTTTTTGTTTGGTCACTGTGATTTGATTATTCCTAAAGTTTCCATTCTTATAAAAAATAACCTGATCGCTCTTTTTATTATGTTTTTCATCCCTCACATAAATATTGAATATGAAATTCATATAAAAACAAAATCTCTAATATGGGATCCTGATATCCACTGTTTACAAATAGAAGAGAATTTGGGAGCTTTTTTTTCTTACTATTTAGCAATATTTTTATTAAATAATAAAATTTAATACATTTTAAATTTTAAACAGGAAAGAGAGGTGAGCTAACTGCATGAGGCTTCTCCAGGGCCTCTTATGGGGCAGGCGTGGCAGGAAGTTGTTAGTGTTTCTAATCACTGGGTGTGTTGGATTAAAAATGGGGAGACCCATCTGTAGTAGGTGTGGAAAACAAACCTGGTCCCTAGGGGGTAACTGAGAAGGCCTCTGAGAACCTGGGAAAGGGAAACATTCACTCCTACTGGGACAGGGAAGGTGGGTCAGCCTCCTGAGGCAGGTGCTCAGGTGAAGGCCCCTCCTGTGGACCACCACCCTCACCATGCCTTCTCCAAGCTTCTGTTTGGCCTCTTGTTGCCAAACAATGATGGCATCTTCCCTTCAGTCTGTAGGAAGTGGTGTTCTGGTAGCCACAGCCTGTGATGCCCAGACCCCAGTGATGAGATCAGCAGGGAAGGGAGGGTAGCAGGGCTGTGTCCACTGGCTCAGACCCACAACCTCTCCTTAGGCTCAAAAAAATGAATAACATTCACTCTTACCATTTCCCTTGTCACCATTAAGTACAGGATCTCTTTTTTGAATAATGTTGAGCTGTACTATGACTTTCTTTCCAAACATTTCTATATGAAGCTGCCTTGGAATAAAGGGTCCTCCAAGGGCTAGAGACCTTCCAGAGATTCCTTGCAATACTCCTGTGCCAAATTTCCTTGTCTCCTAGCATACTCCTTTTGTGGTGTAGTGGAGTTGTTGTTGTTCAGTCACTCAGTTGTGTCCGACTCCTTGTGACCCCATGGACTGCAGCACACCAGGCTTCCCTGTCCTTCCCTATCTCCCAGAGTTTGTTCAAATTCATGTTCATTGAGTCAGTGATAGCATCCCACCATCTCATCTTCTGTCACCCTCTTCTCCTCCTGCCCTCAATCTTTCCAAGAATCAGGGTCTTTTCCAAAGAGTTGGCGCTTTACATCAGCTGGCCAAAGTATTGGAACATCACCTACAGCATCAGTCCTTCCAATGAATATTCAGGGTTGATTTCCCTTAGGATTGACTGGTTTGATCTCCTTGCAGTCCAAGGGACTCTCAAGAGTCTTCTCTAGCACCACAATTCAAAAGCATTGATTCTTCAGCTCTCAGCCTTCTTTGTGGTCCAACTCTCACATCCGTACATGACTACTGCAAAAACTATAACTTTGACTATGTGGGCTTTTGTTGGCAAAATGATGTCTCTGCTTTTTAATACACTGTCTAGGTTTGTCATAGCTTTCCTTCCAAGGAGCAAGTGTCTTTTAATTTCATGGCTGCAGTCACTGTCCACAGTGATTTTGGAGCCCAAGAAAACAAAATCTATCACTGTTTCCATGTTTTCCCCTTCTATTTGCCATGAAGTGATGGGACTGGATGCCATGATCTTAGTTTTTTGAATGCTGAGTTTTAAGCTAGCTTTTTCACTCTCCTCTTTCACCCCTAATTCACTTTTTAGGCTCTTTAATTTCTCTTCACTTGTGTTGGAGTTATTTTGTCTCTTTTTTTTAGAGCAAGGAAATGAGAGACAGGAATCTCAGACTTTAGTAGACAAGAAAGACCTTCCAATGTTTCTGTTTCCCCTTTTTCTGGGATCTTATTTAAGATATTATTGAATCCATCCAAGAATGGAGCAAAGTCCAGTCTGGAAATATTGACCCTTACTGCCATCAAGGGAAAAGGTTAAGTGACTATTACGGACCAAATGTTTCAGTCAGTTCAGTTCAGTCACTCAGTCACAACTGAGCGACTTCACTTTCACTTTTCCCTTTCACGCATTGGAGAAGGAAATGGCAACCCACTCCAGTGTTCTTGCCTAGAGAATCCCAGGGACGGGGGAGCCTGGTAGGCTGCCATCTATGGGGTCGCACAGAGTCGGACACGACTGAAGCAACGCAGCAGCAGCAGCAGACTATCAGTTCAGTTCAGTTCAGTCGCTCAGTCGTGTCCGACTCTTTGCGACCCCATGAATCGCAGCACGCCAGGCCTCCCTGTCCATCACCAGCTCCTGGAGTCCACCCAAACCCATGTCCATTGTGTTGGTGATGCCATCCAACCACCTCATCCTCTGTCGTCCCCTCTCCTCCTGCCCCCAATCCTTCCCAGCATCAGGGTCTTTTCCAATGAGTCAACTCTTCGCATGAGGTGGCCAAAGTACTGGAGTTTCAGCTTCAGCATCAGTCCTTCCAATGAATACCCAGGACTGATCTCCTTTAGGATGGACTGGTTGGATCTCCTTGCAGTCCAAGGGACTCTCAAGAGTCTTCTCCAACATCATAGTTCAAAAGCATCAATTTTTTGGCACTCAGCTTTCTTCACAGTTATGTCCTCCCAAATTCACATATTAGAATCCTAATTCTCAGTGTTATGGATTTGGAGCTGAGGTCTTTGGGAAATAATTAGTAAGACAAGATCATGGGGTGGAGCCCTCATGATGGGATTAATAAAATAAAAAGAAGAGACACCAGGTCTTCCTCTCTGCTCTCCACTATATGAGGAAACAACAGTGGAAGACCCTCAGAGAGTGAGGAAGAGGTTTGTCACCCACCACGGAATCTTCTGGGACTTTGATGTTGGATTTCTCAGCCTTCAGAACTATAATACATAAGCCCCGGGTGTTTAAGCTCCTCCACTGCTCCCCAACCCCAGTCTGTGGTGATTTTTAAAGCAGCCCCGGCTGACTAACATAACGGCTTCCAGGTGGCTCAGATGGTGAAGAATCAGCCTGCAGTGCAGGAGACTCAGGTTCAATCCCTGGGTTGGAAAGATCTCCTGGAGAAGGGAATGGCAACCCACTCCAATATCCTTGCCTGGAAAACCCCATGGACAGAGCAGCCTGGCGGGGTAGAGTCCATGGGATCAGAAAGAGTCGGACATGACTGAGAAACTAACACACAGTTAACACGGGAATTGATGTCAAGAGGCCTCAAGAAAAGAGGGCTCTCTTTTGTATTATTTTTATTATTATGTAATAATAAATAAATAATGATTTCCATTAATTACAGGTGTAAACAGGAAATAAATTGGTTTAGATTATGGGATGAAACAGTACATTTTGCTGTACAGAGAGCCTTATCAAAGCAAGGAAATGATTAGGTTTTGAGAGGGTGACTCTTGAAAAGGGGAAGGGACTCATAGAAAGGCGCACACATGAAAGATGCAGCTTCATAGGTGTCACTAAGCTTCATTTCTTATCCTGGGTGGGGTTGCATCAGGATTTGTATTACAACTATTGGCAAATGATATATGTGCTTTTATAAACTTTTTTTTCATGGTCATTATATTTCATAATATTTTGTAGAGCCTTGCAACAGAGATTAAATGGCTGTTGCGTGCATGCTAAGTCACTTCAGCCGTGTCTGACTCTGTGCAACCCTATGGACCATAGCCTGCAAGGCTCCTCTGTCCATGGGATTTCCCAGGCAAGAATACTGGAGTGGGTTGCTATGCCCTTCTCCAGGGGATCTTCCAGACCCAGGGATCGAATCTACGTCTCTTATTTCTACCCGCATTGGCAGGCAGGTTCTTTACCACTAGCGCTACCTGGGAAGCCAGGTGTTAAATGGCTTCTAAATATCTAAATGGCTATTAGATATTTAGAATTTCCATCTGAAATCTTGAAGAATTCGATTGAATTATATTAATGATAATAAAGGCAAAACAGCATGTCTTTCAATAGCACATGTATGTAGTTTTTATGACCTTTGATTTCTTACTTTGCCTTCCCCAACAGGCTGAATTTCTTGGGTGCTCTATTTAATAGCTCACAATGATCATTTGGGATTCCCCAGGTGGCTCAGTGGTGAAGAATTCTCCTGCAATGCAGGAGATGCAGGTTCGATCCTTGGGTGGGGAAGAGCCCCTGGAGAAAGGAAATGGCAACCCACTCCAGTATTCTTGCCTTGGAGATCCCATGGACAGAGGAGCCTGGTGGACTACAGTCCATGGGGTTGCAGAAGAGTCGGACATGACTGAGCGATTAAACAGCAATGATCATTTATTAGATTTTGGTTATTTATTGTGTGTCTAGGTTTTCAGCACACAACTACTACAAGCAAAGAAAAAAGTGTAACTATTTTATTTTGAAAATGAGTTATCAGAAAGAATTGTTCAGGTTGAGTAACAGTTGGATAACTTAGGTTTATATCAACCTAAAAATATGAAGAAAAATGAAAGGAAGGAAGAAGAGAAAGGCTGATGGACATGAAATGACTGTGGAGTGCCCAGTGCATGCTAGATGCTTTCATTCAGAGTATTCCGTTTACTTCTCAAGGACCACAGGGGGTTGTTTTCTTTTTAAAAGAAGCAAAGAGACTCCAAGAGAATTTCTTGTAGCCCTTCAACACTATAGTGGCCAAATCACAGCTCTAATGTTACCAGTTATTAATAGGAAATTAAAAAATTATTAATACAGGGGCTTCCCTGGTGGCTTAGTGGTAAGGTGTCTGCCTGCCAATGTATGGGACATGGGTTCGATCACTGATCCAGAAGGATCCCAACTTCCACGGAGCAACAAATCCCATGAGCCACAACTACTGAAGCCCACAAATCCTAGAGTCCATGTTCCACAACAATAGAAGCCACTGCAGTGAGAAGCTCACGCACCACAGTTAGAGAGTAGCCCACATAGCAATGAAGACCCAGCACAGCCAAAAATAATAAATAAATTAAGTTTAAAATTTAAAAAGTAATGGAGTCCAGTTCTAGTGATACTGACAACTTTTCAATAAAAGTGCTCTTAGGTGCCATCTCTCTCAAATAATCCCTGTAGGTTGGAAAACTTTTAGTTGTTTTCCCTATCAGTTCATTAGAAACAAGAATTGTGGACTCCATAGAGTTTCCACGCTGACAGTTCTCCAAGTAAAGGGCTTGCCTTAATAGAAATATAAGTGAATGGATCTTGTCTTCAAAATCTCATCTGTCACCTAGTTCCAGAGAGAAAATAAAGTCACACCTTCTCGGGGGATGATGTACTAGACTTTTGAAATAAGGAGAAATTGTATGATGTGCCATTAAATGCAATTTCTTTTTTTTTTTTTTTTTTTTTTGTTTGTTTGTTTGTTTTTTTTTAATTTTTTTTTTTAATTTTTATTAGTTGGAGGCTAATTACTTTACATCATTACAGTAGTTTTTGTTATACATTGATATGAATTAGCCATGGATTTACATGTATTCCCCATCCCAGTCCCCCCTCCCACCTCCCTCTCCACCCGATCCCTCTGGGTCTTCCCAGTGCACCAGGCCCGAGCACTTGTCTCATGTACCCAACCTGAGCTGGTTATCCATTTCACCCTAGATAATACACATGTTTCAATGCTGTTCGGAGAGGGTGTGGAGAAAAGGGAACCCTCTTACACTGTTGGTGGGAATGCAAATTAGTACAGCCACTATGGAAAACAGTGTGGAGATTTCTTAAAAAGCTGGAAATAGAACTGCCATATGACCCAGCAATCCCACTTCTGGGCATACACACCAAGGAAACCAGATCTGAAAGAGCCACATGCACCCCAATGTTCATCGCAGCACTGTTTATAATAGCCAGGACATGGAAGCAACCCAGATGCCCATCAGCAGACGAATGGATGAGGAAGCTGTGGTACATATACACCATGGAATATTACTCAGCCATTAAAAAGAATTCATTTGAATCACTTCTAATGAGATGGATGAAACTGGAGCCCATTATACAGAGCGAAGTAAGCCAGAAAGATAAAGACCATTACAGTATACTAACACATATATATGGACTTTAGAAAGATGGTAACGATAACCCTATATGCAAAACAAAAAAAGAGACTCAGATGTATGGAACAGACTTGTGGACTCTGGGAGAAGGCGAGGGTGGGATGTTTCAGGAGAACAGCATGCAATTTCTTTTTAAGAATTCTCTCATTGGTAATTACTCTTATTATGTAGGTGGACAGTCTCTTAATACAGATAAAGACCTTTGCAGCTGCTCTTCTCGCCAGCCTCATGTTTAATATGCACTTTCTAATTAGCATGGATGTAAAGCCCGGCATTTGCCGTCAGCCTCGCTTTCTGTCAGATCGGGTTTTAATCTGGGCTGTGTTCAGCTGCGCAGGGCCGATAAGCATTTCTGAAATCTCTGAACAGGACAAACAGCGCTTTAATCTCGTCTTTCAATTTCCAGTGCACTCATTACACAAATTCAGCTCAAAGAACCTTGATGCATGAAAATTAGCCTTCCTGGATGTGGTACAATTTCTTTTAACCTTTTCTGAAATACTCTGATCCTCTAGGCCTCTTGTCACAGGAAAATGCAGGCAGTGACTTACTTGTAAAATAGAGGAAATTTATCCCCAAGGCCCACGGATGCTACAGCTGAGTTAAACGTGAGCTATTTGTTTTAATTGAGGATGAGGGAAATGATGGCTTCCATTTTAACCTAATTCAGAGAATAAACATAGTCACATAGAGATGAATTCTATTTCCATGTAGCGCTTTCAGATACAGAACCCTCAACTGGGCCAGCTGTCTGACGGAGCTCCCTCATTTAAACCTCAAGCCAATTAGCACCAGTTTTCAATCAGTTATGCAAGCAGTAACCTGTTCCGCTCTGTACATAATCTCTCTGTGAGCTGGCTTGGAGGAGATGAAATTCATAAAGTGTCAAATTGCTTTCCTTAATGCTGTTTAGGTCTTCATTTGCATTACACTCTAGGCTCTGATTTGAAACTTTCCAAGATAAAGATGTGTGAAATAGCAACTGAGCCTTCCTAGTGTCTAGAGATCAGAGGGGACTGGGAAAGAATGTGTAGTACATGTGGAAAGCTTCACAGGCATGAAGACGGAGACCATCTTACAGGGAAGCAGGAATCGGTTTTATCTGTCATTTAAAACCATACATTCTTCAAACACAAATCAAGGCAAGTTGAGGACACAAGATCCCCAATGTATTTCACCTTTTTCAGATTATGAAAAGTAATCAAGCTTCTGAAATTCTCCACGAAAAGGACAGCTTATTGTATGCACATAAATTCCTTTAATGGAAGCTACAAACCCTTTCAGTGAGAGTCTTCGGGAATGACCGAAGGACTTCGATCCAAGTTTCCAGGGAGTATGTCCAGCCTCAGCACCTGCAAAACTCAAAGCCCTGGGCGGAGCTCAGCCCTCCTCATTTGGTCAGCCGCACCCTCTATGCTACTCCCGCTGCTGCTAAGTCACTTCAGTCATGTCCGACTCTGTGCGACCCCATCCCTGGGATTCTCCAGGAAAGAACACTGGAGTGGGTTGCATTTCCTTCTCCAATGCATAAAAGTGAAAAGTGAAAGTGAAGTCGCTCAGTCGTGTCCGACTCTTTGCGACCCCATGGACTGCAGCCTACCAGGCTCCTCCATCCTTGGGATTTTTCAGGCAAGAGTACTGGAGTTGGGTGCCATTGCCTTCTCTCTCTTTCTACTCCTAGGCCATCTGAAAAGGACAAGTTTTGAGAAAGTAACCTTGTTTTCTGGGGCTCCCCAGGTGGCACTAGTTGTAAAGAACTTACCTGCCAGTTCAGGTAGAAGTAAGAGAGGTGGGTTCCATCTCTGGGTCTGGAAGATCCCCTGGAGAAGAGCATGGCAGCCCACTCCAGTATTCTTGCTTGCAGAATCCCACAGACAAAGGAGCCTGGTGAACTACAGCCCATAGGGATGCACATAGTTGGACAGGACTGAAGTGACTTAGCATTCACACATAGCTTTGTTTTCTATTTAGGCAAAGGATTAAGCAAATCAAACACAAGAGTATTCTCATGAAGACAAAAGAATAATACTTACAATGACTGTTTTCTTTTTCCAGAGATCTCTGTGATATCTACCAAGAAGCTCTGCTAAATGCATGATAAAGAGGACAGTTAATTCAATAGCAAGAAATAATGGTTCTCCTGTATACAATACACAGATTTAAGAATGAAAAATGGACAAAGTGTGCATACTTTCCTTAATTCCAGAAGACAGAGTTTGGAGCATCTCCTTGTGCACAGGTAAGCTTCTGGATTCTGACTTTGTTGAAGCAGGATTCTGAACCTGGGATAACAGTGCTGGGCAGAAGGGAAGTTTGGAGAAGACAGGTTTGATGAGACTATTATAATTTCCTGTTCTCAAACCTTGTTGGGCTTTGTTCTTTTAGAGGACATCTCAAGAGCTCTACTCAAAAAGCCAAGTTGCAGGAGACAGGTTTCCAGGGGGTTGCTAAGTGAACAATTTGAATAAATTACAATATCTGTCACATTTGTCTAGCCTCGTGTGTGGAACTCTAGGCAGGGAAAGGGAGTCAATTTCATTTCTGTAATGTCACTGGAGGCAAACAATAAAACTTTTCACGTGGTAGAATTTACCCTTTGTAATTCTAAAAGTCTCCCTTCTTAATTATAATGCTGGAAGCAACCATAAAACAAAAGACCTGAGCCATCTCCTGGAGTATATCACACCTCTCAGAACTCTACCCAAAACCCAGAAAATAGCCTAAGTCCCTAGACATCCTAAAGCCTTCCTCATGAAAGAATTTCCAGTGATCTGGCTTTGACATTGTGCCTATTGGGTAGACATGTTGGACATTTGTGTTGACCCCCCAGACCAGACCAGGGCCTCTGCTCAAGGCTGCTGTAGTCACCCAGGTGGTCCACCCACGAGGACTCCGGAATGACCCAGTCACTCCAGTCTGCACCCTAGTCTGACAGTCCACAGGTGTGTGATCCCTAGGTTCTGCTCTCAGATGCTGGGTGCCAGTCCCATGCGCTTAACTTACAGGTGGAGTGTCATCTGTTTTATTATTATATTCACTAAGAAACATCACTCAGTGTTCTTTATCTGTCAGGAAGTGTGCTTCAGAGAGTGGAGAGAAGAGTGAGGAGGGATTGGCAGAGTTATTTATCACCCTGTAGCTTCCTCCCAGAGAGAACAGCTACTCAAGGCTCAGAGAGTCAAGGAAGCATTTGACTGGTGTCTCTAGGAAGACTACACATTTCTCTACCATACAACACCCTCTTGTCGTATAGACTTTGGGTCATTGACTTTCAATTACTTCGTATTCTGTTTATTTGTTATGTCTCAGTTGCTTTTTCATCTGCTAGGAATGGGGTAATGAATCACTTTCTAGGACAATATAGAGGAATTCTCTGCTAGACCCCTTTAATGTATTAAATCAATAATGTTGTACTGAACTCTAGAGATACAGACAAAGAACCAGAATACTTATCCCTCAAGGACCTAGGAATTTACAGGCAGAAATAGAAAAATAGATATTTTATTATGATACAATAAAGATGCATATAATAACACAGGCTTTCTCAAACTGGATCCCATAGACTTTCAAATCTGTTCTCTGAGGTCTGTGAGTCATGGTACTGGAGAAAACTGTACTTGAACCTCAGTTCTGCCACTCATTGGTCACATCATCACAAGCAAGATATTTTAGCTCCTGAGCCTTAGCATCCCTTTTGTCAAATGGCTCTCTCAGTTGCATTTGACTCTGTGACCCAATGGACTGTAGCTTGCCAGGCTCCTCTGTCCATGGGATTTTCCAGACAAGAATACTGGAGTGGGTGGCCTTTCCTTCTCCAGGGGATCTTCCTGACCCAGGGAATAAACCTAGGTCTCCTGCATTGCAGGCAGATCCTTTACTGTCTGAGTCACCCAGGAAGCCCCAAAAATGTGGGTGCTAGTTGCTAATTTTGTTGTGGAATTAAATGACGAAACACACATAATTGATCAATTTCCTGCTGTATGGTGTGCCAGGTGTCTTGTGGGCCTGATTTCAGCTGCATACCCTCAGAATTACTACTCATTAGAGCACAAAAACAGCAGTTAGGTAAAAACAAACACAACCACGACTTATTTACAACAAAAGAGAAATAAGTAACTATACTGCCTACCACAGGCAGAATACACCTAACATTGATTTATTCTCTACTTTTCTTAGGAATGCCAAATTTCTGCTTAGGAATTCCTCTCATGCTAAACCAAATTCAAAACATTCCACTCTAAATTTAAATGGATAAAGTCTAGTTCACAAATATTTCCCAGATCCTTTGAGGAATAACCCAATCCCCTGTTTTCATCAGGAGACTCACTGTGTATTTTTTATTAACCATACAGTTGAGACTGCATTTTTCTGTTACTGCACATTATGGTAAAAACATATAATGGAGCTTAGTTTGCAGCTTAGTTTGGAAAAGAAAATATTTTAATGTGGCAAATAAAATGTCACCTTTTCCAAATATGATATCTTAAGCAATGAGTTGGTGGCTTCAGTTAATGTGGAAAATATAGTTCTGGTGGCGCAGCTGGTAAAGAATCTCCCTGCAATCCGGGAGACCCAGGCTCGATCCCTGGGTTGGGATGATCCCCTGGAGAAAGGAATGGCCACCCACTCCAATATTCTTCCCTGGAGAATCCCATGGACAGAGGAACCTGGTGGGTTACAGTCCATGAGGTCACCATGGACTTGATCTTGGTTGCCAAGAGTTGGACGAGACTGAGCTACAAACACACACACAGCCACCCCCGTAAACCATTGTTATTGTTAAAAGACAACCAAAGTCCAAATCTGGGTGTGAATCTGACCCTCTGGGTCCCTTGAGGTTGTCCCTAAATTCAGATACACACATCAGGTAACCAGAGTAAGTGTGACTTTTCTCCCAACGGGGCCGTGTTACTGCAAACATTCACCTTTAGAGTATATGGTGTTCTTTTCAAGAACAATAAATAATATCAAAAAGACCAAACATATCATTCAGTATCTGGTGGATGCTTCACTGTGCAAAACTGAAAAAGCAGGAATTTTGATTAGTTATTTCAAATTAACAAATATTACATACTTCTCAATTCTAAGATGTCTCCCATTTTAAGATATTAAATACAATCTGCATTAAGATATTAAATACTATCTGAATACAAGGTATTCAGCTGCCAAATTTTCTGGGGGAAATAACATGTATTTCAACAAAAAATGCAAGCAGTATTTTGAGTAACAAAACTGGCATAGATTTCTCTGCACAATTGCATGCTCTTTAATCATCACTATTGAAATCAGTGTTGATCTCAAGCTTTCTTCCCCTTCAGAGTTGAGAGATCTTCTAAGTCACTTTTCACCATTGGCAGCCCTGCTTAGCATGACGTGATATCCTAATTTTACCCTGCACCTGCCTTGAGGCACCATACCCTTCTCTCAGCTTTATGCTGACTACATTCCTGACTATAATGCTTAAGCCCCATATCCCTCAACTATTTCATTTTCCATTTATTCTCAATCTCAGTTCATTCTCTGCCTCTCTGATCACTTTAAAATATGCTGCCTGTATCATAAAGTTTAGCTTTTAATTGGGTAATGCTTTGTGTTCTTAATGTTTTCATAAAATAACATGTAGAAATGCTTTCAAAATCTAAAATGATTCATAAATATTCATTCTGATTGTTTAAGTATGTATCTCTTCTCCACCTGCCTCCCACCCTCCAAATTGAACTCATGAGATGGAATTTTGTTTTCTGCCACCTTTATGTCCCGCAGAGCGCCTGGAAGACCTCTATCCCGCACAACACACACTTCTATTATTTGTTCATTTACAGCAAAGCTGACTAACAGGTTGACATTTTTATTTAAAAAGTAAGTGGTGTTGGCTTACCCAGCAACTAATTCTGTCATCCTTTGTAGCCTGTCCCCACACTTGATACATCTTATTTTATTCATATGGGGAAAGAGGAGAAAATCAAAATAGCCACCATTTTATGATTGTTAGGATTTATTCAAATCACCAGGCATAATGGATCCTAACTCAGCTGTGCAGTCCACATGTGGGCTTTGCTGTCACACTCACAGAAGAGAACCATGTGAACTTAAATGCTCTGCAAAATCCTAATACGATGGAGCCCTTGCCCATATTTCCTGTGAATGTTCCTGCTTTCTGCAATTAAAAACTGATTCTCAGAAAATGGCAGGATTAGTCATCAATATTGGGCAGAAGAGGGAGAAAAAAATTAAACACAAAGAGAAACCTTTGAGAAAGAGATGTCTCAACATAATGTGGATAAATGAATCCAATTTCATCCCTGAAAACTGCTTCAAGAAGCACTGAAAATCCATCTTTTACCTCCTAAAATTCTTTTCTTCTTCAGAGACAGTAAACATCTCTTGAGGTTTGTCTCCAAATCAATAGTGATATATATAAAAGAGCTATCTTGATTTTTTAAAAAAACTATGCATAAACACCCCCCCCCACAGACATATATGTTTTTTTCCTCAACCTTTAATAATAGAGGCACTGTTAATTTTACAATTGCATTTTATAAGAGGTAAACAAGTTTAAGCAAAACATGTTTACTGCCATCATTTTTCTGTGGTCACTCTTGGTAAGTAAGTAAGTGAAGTCACTCAGTCATGTCCGACTCTATGCGACCCCATGGCTTCTCTGTCCATGGGATTCTCCAGGCAAGAATACTGGAGTGGGCTGCCATTTCCTTCTCCAGGGGATCTTCCCGACCCAGGGATCGAACCTGGGTCTCCTGCATTGCACGCAGATGCTTTGAGCTCTGAGCCACCAGGGAAGACATTCTTGGTAGGTGGTAGGTATTGTTTTCTGAATTCTCTCAGGGTACTGTGTTCTTATAATATAGCTTGAGTAATAATGGCTTATCTTATAGCAATAAGATATATTTCTTGACACCAGCTGTACCCACTGAATTCTCTGTCAGTGACAATGAAAATCAGAAACATTTTGTAGAAAGTATGTACTTGAAGAAGAGTAAGAATAAGAGATGTAAAGGCAATGTGCTCACTAGGAGCTCACCTACCAGTCAATTATATATTCATTCAGTGTCTGCCACAGGACCCAGGCTCACATGACCTAACACCAAGAATGTACATTATTGAGTTGTTATTTACTGAATCCATAGAGAAGGGAATGGCAACCCATTCCAGTATTCTTGCCTGGAAAAATTCCATGGACAGTGAAGTGTGATGGGCTACGGTCCATGGAGTCAAAAAGAGTTGGACACAACTAACACACTACATCCAACATCTCTGAAACTTAATAAGAGCTGTTCTTTTTTTCCATTCATCTATTGAGTTCTCTTTCATTTATTACATAGATAAACATCATCTCAAGATCTCACATATATTAGGGCAATTTAATATTGGTTTTTAAGATTGTGCTTAAAGCCAGTTCTCTCTAGCTCTGCTTAGAATTACACACATACACACACACAGAATCTAACTACCATCTTTGGCTTAGCAAGCCTTTATAGATTTTATTCAGATACAAAAGACACAACCACAGAGGTGAAATTCCTATTGAATTCTTAAGTCAGTCAATATCCGTTACCATGTATTTTTTGCATTTTATAAGTACATTCTATGTGCTGGAAACTAGTCTAGATTTCAAAAAATGAAGCAAAGTTTCTGCTTCCAAAAAACTTGTATCCATAGATGAGGAGATAAATAATGGAAAAATGAAAGAAGTGAAATATTGAAAAGTGTACCCAACGGTAATGTTAAGTGCCACAAATAAAAGAAAATAATATGAAAGAGAGAAACTGCGTGGAAAGTGAGGGGCCTGCAGAAGGCCCTATTTAGCCACTTTGTTCTGGGAAATTTTGGTCTGAGGAGGTAAAATTTAATTTGAGACCTGAATATGGGAAAGTAACAGTTGTGTGTTGGGGAATAAATATTCCCAGCTACTATGGCTGAAGAGTAACAGACATGGGAGAGAGTACAGTGGGATGTGCTTGAGAGGTAGTTCAGTTCAGTTCAGTTCAGTCACTCAGTCAAGTCCGACTCTTTGTGACCCCATGGACTGCAGCATGCCAGCCTCCCTGTCCATTACCAACTCCTGGAGTTTACTCAAACTCATGTCCATTGAGTCGGTGATGCCATCCAACCAGCTCATCTTCTGTCATCCCCTTCTCCTCCTGCCTTCAATCTTTCCCAACATCAGGGTCTTTTCCAATGAGTCAGTTCTTTGCATCAGGAGGCCAAAGTATTAGAGTTTCAGCTTTCAGCTTCATTGAGAGGTAGGCAAGTGCCAGATGATGCAGGGTATACAAATAGATAAAATATTATTCTGATTACAATGAGGTGGAAAGATTGTGGTCATGGAAACCCTGTTACAGATGGCCAGATTAGAGATGATATTTTTGACTCTGGTTATAGTGGCAGAGATCAAATTCAAGATAAATATTGTCCTTGGAGCAAGAAGTTACACTGGTGAGCTCAATGTGCCGTGTAAAGAAACTGACAGATTAGAGATAGGATCTTGACCCTTGTAGCTAGATGGATAGTATTACCATATACTTAAAAGTTGAAGACTTGGTATGCTGAGGGCTCTAGGGTTTGTGTTAGGGATGAGCAAACTTTGGCTATTGGCTCTGTTTTAAGCTTCTGGTGACTACTGGACTTACAGCTGATGATGTCAGGTACACAGTTAAGCATGGTTCTGTAATTCATCAAAGAAGTCGGGGCTAGAAATATTCATTTGGGAATTATGGAGATCATTTTCAAAGTCATGATACTAGATTAAATCTCTTAAAGAGTAATTGCTGTTATAGAGGAGATGTTTGGGGACAGCAGTATTTAGACAGCTTGGAAAGACCCTGAAGTTGAAGGAAAACAAAACTTCCTCTAAACCTGGAGAAGAACCTGTTGAAGAAGAAAGTATCAAGAGCTGCTAACAAATCAGATAACAGGAAGATGAAAATTAACCAATAGCTTTAGCAAGATGTGGGTCCTCGGAGATCTTAATAAATTGAGCCATGACACTGGAGGCCAATTTTGATTGGATGGAAGAGAGAATGGGAGGTAAAATAGAAAGAGCAACCATATATAGAACTTTATAGCTAGGAGTCTGGCAGCAGAAGGAAGTGGAGAAGTGCGATAATGCTTTGGAGCTGAGGCAGTGTTTTGCTTCAAGATGAGTGATGTTAGACCCATGATGGTGGGAATGATCCAAAAAGTAAGGAGAAAGAAATGATACCAAAGGAAAAAGGGAATGATGAAAGAGCAAAGACCAAGAGAAATTATGAGGCAAAGGATCCAGAGCCTAAGTGAAGGGATTGTTGGGGGTATGAACAGGGTTGGGTACCTTACCTGGTGTCATGGCAGGAAAGGCAGTGCATGAATGCAAGGGGGGAAAAAAAGCTGACTTGGTAGCAGCTCAACAGCAAATTGTAATGGTATGCTCACTCAGATACAGCAATTAATTCTTCTGTAAATAATTGCTAGCTGTAGATGCTCTTTTTTAAAAATCCAATACAGCAGATTTACAGTTGTTAGGAGAGTGGTAAAGAAAATACTCTGTATTTTCTATGATATATATATCAACTAAAATTTAAATAATCCCATTGAAACTATTTTTATCAAATACAGTGGTGGAGGAAAAAAATCTCAGAATAGAAAGTAAAGCAAGAAGAATTCATCTGCATGAAAAATATATGAAAATGATACCAAATAACGTTGATCTTCACAAGAACTTCTATTGTTGTCAGGAGACACGTTTTCAAGCCTTCCATATTTTAATTTTTTTTAAATAGGGCAACTGTCAATTTGAATTACTCCATCCTGCTTTGCATAATAATTTACATATTTATCCACCAAGAATGTTCTGATAAAGGACAATATCCCATGAGAGATGAAAAGGCTTGATTCTTGAATCCCACTTTTACATTCTTGAATAGCAAACCCTTTTTCAGTAGCAAAATTGTAGTATTGAGAAAGACAACAGGCCAGGTCAGTGGTTTGTAGTTAATCTTTTACTGTGAAATTCTATTATATGAAATTGCTTGGAGCAGCTCTTGTCAACACCACCCCAGTTAAAAGAGGTTTTACTTTTTAACCATGAAAAATAATCCTTGCCTAAAACAAGATGATCACAAGGAAGCTTTTTTTTTTTTAATCAGCTCTAAACAAGGATAGCCAAACCAATTTTGAAAAAAAAAAAAAGTTTACTGTTTTCATTTACTAATAATTTAAATATTACTGATATCCTTTACTGAACAAATAAAGATTTTGGTCTTTAGATGTCAAGTTTATGCTGTGAGTTGCTTAAGGTTTTGGGTACTCTTGCTAAGGCTTTATTCTTATCTCAATCATAAAGTTGTCTGGGTATGACCTAAAGTCTTATATCTCTCTTGATTTTTCTGCTTCTCTGTGTGAGGTATATACATCCTGATAGTGGAATAAACTCACATTCAAATTGATCTATAATACACTTCCCTATGTGTAGGTTCTTTGAGTTGCTTTCTCAGTTTCTCCAAGCACAGCACATCAAAAAAAGACTACATAGGACCCTGAGAAAATGATCATGTATAGGCCAGAGACCTTTGTCCAAAACTTGGATGTGACATTAAGAGTTGGAAACACTTAAAGACCCCTATGACATTAATTGAGTGAAATTCCACTGCTAACACTTGCTTTGATGGTTGAATTCCAGTTACCCCACTGTGGCACCCACTGCCCTTCCTTCCTTCCTTCATAGCTGACTTTTCACGTCACCACAAGAAAACCAGTTAGGTTGCATCCCCACAGGGCTCAGGTGTCCTTTTTAAAATCTGATCAACAATTGAGTGCTTCTCAAAGAATGTTCCACAGGGGTGTAACATCTCATAGATGGGTCTCGGGGTCACTGCTGGAAAGTATTTCTTCAGAGTATCTGAGAAAATTCCAGTCCTACCTTTCCTTTGCAAACAGAGCAACTCAATTCCTCTTTATTTTTTAATTCTAGAGTTCTACCATAGACTTTATTTTTGAGAGTATTTTGCTTTGGAAAATCAAGAAATTATCCATATTAATGGAAGTGGAGGGATTAGTCTGTGAATCCTCCTAGGTTGAATTTTCACTATGACTTTCTAGAGGCAATGCCCTAACCTTGTGGACCCACAACAGAGTGGAAGTGAAGGATGGACATTCACAGACAGATCATCTCTATGTGATCTCAAATCACAGGGACAGTCAGCCTGCCCATCTCAAGAGGAAAGGAAGCCAACGTGGCTCCCATTGTAGTAATAAGGAAAACATTCTCTCTGTATATTTCAGAAAATATATAACGTTTTTCTCCTTTCCCATTTCTTTGGGTCCGTGTTTGTTTTGCAATCGTTGCATTAGTAGGGATACAAAACAATGGCACCCCACTCCAGTACTCTTGCCTGGAAAACCCCATGGACAGAGGAGCCTGGTAGGCTGCAGTCCATGGGGTCGCAAAGAGTCAGACATGACTGAGCGACTTCACTTTCACTTTTCACTTTCATGCATTGGAGAAGGCAATGGCAACCCAGTCCAGTGTTCTTACCTGGAGAATCCCAGGGACAGGGGAGCCTGGTGGGCTGCTGTCTATAGGGTCGCGCAGAGTCGGACACGACTGAAGTGACTTAGCGGCAGCAGCAAGGGTACAAATGGGAACTCGTATTTTTCTTGGGAAAAAAAAAAAAAAACAGTTGAATAAAACCTCATTTATAATATCTCCTACTTCACCTGGGTTTCCCTTGTGGCTCGGCTGGTAAAGAATCCGCCTGCCATGCGGGAGACCTGGGTTCAATCCCTGGTTTGGGAAGATCCCTTGAAGAAGGGAAAGGCTACCCACTCCAGTATTTTGGTCTGGAGAATTCCATGGACTCTACAGCCCGTGGGGTCACAGTGAGTCGGACGCGACTGAGCGACTTTCTCTTCAGTCACTAAACACCCAGAGCGTGAGTCAGGAAGGAAAACCGTAAGGCACGGTCCTTTCCCTTCGCTAATGCAGTGTTGGAAACACCAGAGGGGCTGTCACTGGCAAAGCGAAGCTCTCCCCCCAGGCCCGGTGACGAGGCAGCAACGTGATGAAGGAGCAGCAGAGAAATAGGAGGAGCTGAAGACACACAGAACTTTGTCACCTTTAGGGTACTCTTCTGTTTCATTTTCACTCTTTCGAGAACTCTTTTCACATATTAAATCAGATATTTGCCTTACAATATTTCATCATTTCACTAGGTGGTAGGGAGTTGCTTCTTTGCCCAGGCTGGAGGATGAGAAAGCAGAAAAAGTACGGGAAGGTTTCCCTTGGTTCACTCCCGCCCCTCCTTTTGAGGGATAGCTTCATGGTTTATTCTGTGAACATCTTAAAGCAGGTTCTGGGTCCCAATTCTGGCTTTCGTGTTGACAAAGATATTCCTATCATTTGTGGCTTTTCAGTTAGAGAGCTACTTACGTCTCGCATTCCGTCCAGTGAGTGGGAACAGAAGCCACGTCTTTGGACATGGCTGATAACCACTTCTGAATGAGCAGTGGACTTTGCCGCCTGATGGTACCCCAAGGATGTTAGGTCGTTTTTCTCTGATGACTCACGCAGTCGGAGATGTCTTGCAAAAGGGAGGGAATTATCCAATGGCTGTAATTACAGTGATTCAATGACACAAATTCCAAGAGGCAGATGTGGCATAAACAATGAGAGAACACACAGAAAACTACATTATCAAATCCAGCCCTATATCCTCATCATGTAGGAAGTAGCCAAAGCCATAGAGGCCAGTGGTGAGAATCTGTTTTCCCCAAGGCTCCTGGATTATTCCCTGACCTGGATGACAAAGCAGTGGCTATCAGAGCCCTGAGGCTAAACTGAAAAAACAAACATGAGCCATCTTCTAACGTAGCAAACTGTGTGGCATCAAAAACGGCCATATGGATAGAATAAATAGGGCATGTTTAGGGATTGCGCCAAAGCCACAGAGCAAAAGGGAAACCAAAACCAAAGCATGACTCCAACAAAAGCTGAGCTGAGCCGCAAAGAGACAGTTACAAAAAGCACATCAGTCAGATCAATTTTCTCAGTGGTGTAAGTGGCAGCCACCATGAGCAGACATAGCTTTGAAGTTACACACACCTCAGTGACTACAGGGAGTTGCTTGTGCTCTCAGAGCCCCAGTTGTCTTGTTTATCAAATAGAGGGAATAGTAGCCCTTACATTGCAGAATTTCTGTGAGACTAAAGAGATAATGAACGTCAATCTAAAGGGTGAGCACAGTACCAGGTATGTATATGCTTGGTGGACGGGGGTATTTCTTGCTATTTTCTGTTAAGAATGTGATATGCATATGGATCGAGAAATGTACAGTGCAGAGGAATTCCTAATGTTCTTCTCTTTCTCACCCTCCTACAATGCCTTCTGTCTTCCTGCCAGCAGGTATATATTCATCCAGGGACTAGAAATGGACCTCCTATTGAACTCATTGACAGAACTAGTTAAAATAATGGATGCTTAGGAGGGAAAACCACAGGAAGTTATTGATTACTTAATTATTTGTATAATTCGTTCCTGTTTACCTTGGGATCAAATACTTAGAGAGGAAACACAACGTGGACTTAAAGAGCATGGCCTCAAAGAGCATGGCCTCAGGAGACTGTCTTGGTTCAAACCCCAGCCCCACTTATTGCCTTTTGGCCTTGGGCACTCCATCTCTCTGCATTTCCAGTTCTCTCTGTGAAGTGGAGATAATAACCACCAAATGCTATGAGAATTACATGAATTTATCTTGGCAAAGTGCTTAGAACATTGCTTGGTATTTAGTAAGTGCTACTTCAATATTTATTAAATAAATAAGTAAACACTAATAGACACTGTAGTAGGATGTCTTTCACACATAGTAGAATAAATTTTTATAAATAAAAATTTTATAAAAAATTTTATAAAAAAAATTTTTTTTCTGCCAGAAATGAGCAAGATTTAGAATCTCAGTTAAAGATCTTGATAGTCATAGTAAATATTTACTTTATATTACCTTTTAGAAGGAAAAAATGGTAAAACCTGACTGAAATACTACAAAAAAAATTACATACTTCACAATTTTTAAATCAAGAACAGTGTGTTGATTAAAATCCAAGTTATGGTCCCATACCTAGTATATAATGAGTATTTCTACTTTTTTTGTCCTTACATCATATAATATCATCAAATGTGAATTTATTACAGCTATACCCTTAACATCTATCTCATTTCTTTATTTTCTTTTTATGACATGCTATGAGGATATTTAATGGATTCAGCATTTTTCAACCAAAAGTTCAATTGTAACACTGGCTTTTATTACTGAAGTAACTACTTTTCATAATCATGAAGTAGCAACTCATGTTTTTTAGTTCTAGTACAAGTTCAAGTTTCCAAAAGACTATATTACACAATTCTATCATTGTATATTTCAGTTGCTTGATGTTTGCTGCCAATGAGTCATTCATTTATCCATTCATTCATCAAGCACTGAGAATCTATGATATGCTAGGGACTTTCCTAGAAATTGGGTTCTATAGTGAATAATTTTTCAGAATTTTCTCAATATTCTCAATGTGTTTACTGGCTCAGTCATGTCCAACTCTTTGCAACCCTGTGGACAATAGCCCACCAGGTCCCTCTGTCCATGGGGATTCTGCAGGCAAGAATATTGGAGTAGGTCATGATGCCCTCCTCCAGGGCTTCTTCCCAACCCAGGGATCAAACCTAGGTTTCCCACATTGTAGGCAGATTCTTTACCATCTGACTCACCAGGGAAGCCCAATATTCACTATGGTTAATGGTTATTTTACATTTGGGGACCTGGAGGGAGAATCAGATAGATTCATTAATGGATAAAGTAGCCTTGAGCAGTCATTTAAAGATACTGAAACATTCACCTAATTGTGATTTCTCCCTTTGTAATAAAAGTATGGCATGATGGAAATATTTCCCACCTGGGAACAAGGAACTGTAGATCCACAGGAGACTAAGGACTTGGGGCAGGAAACACCAACCCTCACATGGGTAGAAGTGAATGATGACAAGCAGGCTCTCTCATACTTGTGGCTCTAGGTTCCCAGACCCATATTTTCTACCTGTTAGTGGCCCAACATCATAAAATCATCACTGATTTGGGGTAAAAATCCTGTACTGAAAGACATTATGTCATTCAAAGTATCATCTTCAAATTGGCATTTTAAATGCATCTTCAAAAGATATTTTCATACTTCATGCTGGCAACTTCTGAGTGATGCAGCCTGTGATGGGACCAGTGGATTGCATAGTCAGTGTCCACTTCTGTACCTCTTTACTGCTTTGTGGGTCTTTTCTTTTGAGGCAATATTATATGAGAATCTATGTTGGTAGCTCAAACAATCTCCAAGACCTCAGATAATGGTGCTGGCTAAGCTCTTGTGGGCAGGAAGGGCAAATATGTGATCATCTCAGTAAAGATAAATTGCTGCCTTCTGGCAGAATGAAAGGAGTTCAGTGTCATCAACCTGCCACCAAGTAGCTGATTGTTCTTGATGGATGGTGCCATGACCAAGGTTTAGCAGCGGCCTCTGTTGCTGACAAATTGAACATTAGACAGAAGCAAAGCCTTTGTGAGCTCTACTTAGTGGGAGTCCATGCCACTGGCCTCTGTGCAGCCTCCATGTCTTCTACTGTGCTACTCCACTCACAAACTCACTGTTGCAGGCAGAGGGTAGAGGCCATCCACTTTGTGGTCCAGGGCCCCTTCTTTGGTGGATTCTTTTTGGTAGGTGTTAATAAGAGCTCTAAAGATACTCACACTTCATACCCACTCCCATAAGTTCATCTAAATGATCCTACCCAATATCTGCTTGTCTCCAGTCTTTTAATCTTTCTTCTTCAAGGACCTCAACCAATGAGCCATGTATTTTCTTACCTTGGGCCACTTCTTTTTCCATATATAATCAGGAAAAATCCCCCACCGAAAGCTGTTTATCATGAGGATTTCTCTCACTGCTCTTTCAACGTCATCCTTAAGTGGCACTGCAGATTAGAAGCAGTTCATTTTCAGCTTGCACACACTGAGTTGAACCATCTTTAAACCAAACTACCACTTTCTTCCTCTGTCAGCTACTCCTATGGGACTCCTTGTATGAATGGAGCATCTGATGGTGAAGAACCAGTGCAATGGGGGTAGATGACTTGGGGCTGTACCACCTGCTGATACAACTTATGTAGGCCTTTTGGTCCTGCTCCTGTTAATCATGGATGCACCATTTCTATCTTGAAATGCTGCAGGGCCCACCTTTTATGACTTGGTGAATCTGGCAAAAGCCAACTCATGATATATGGTCCTGGCAATATGTTCCGTTAATCTCTCATGACCCAATAATACCTGGACCTAATAACACATCAAGAATGGATTTTTAAATGGTATATAGTTCTGGGCTTCAGATGGCATGGCCTTCTTCCAGAACCTTTGGGTTGCTTGCCATAAACCTCACACAGCATGTTATCTCATACGAACACCTGCCTGTTTATAGGAAACAAGTGATAGGGCTGTTTACAACCCAGGGGCAGAGCCTTTCTCTCTCTGGGTCTACTACCCACTGAATTCTGGACATTTCTCGTGTCACTCTCTAAGTAGGCTGCAGCAGTGTTCCCAACCACAAATACTGTGTTATGTCATTGTGTTGTGTGTTTTTTCTTTTTATTGGGTGTTGTAAGATGCATTGCATAGTCTTTTACTTTGGACAGAATATTCTAGCATGTCCCAGACTCTTAAAATCTGAACTCTTAAAATCTTCACTGAATATTAGGGATTATCTCCTACTGGAGTATCATAGATCTTATCAAGGCCTCCAGGTGCCTATCATTTCATGCCCATTTTGCGTGATTGAAATGGTGTGGACCAAAATGACATTATAATGCTATGTCTAAATGTGTTCCTATAAATTGCTTCTAACCCTCTGCTGATATGGATGGAAGAATGTATTTACTCAGTCAATGACCACATATAATGCTCCTAAAGCCATTTTAATCTGTTTTAGCAATGGTTCCACATCTGGCACATCAGCTTTAAATGGGGCTGCTATTTGTCTAAGTGTCTATAGTAATCTCCAGGATCCAACTACAGGTTTCTGTAGAGGCCAGAATGCTGGATCATATCAAGGAATTATGGTGACCATCATGTCTGCATTCTTTAGGTATTTTATAGGTTGCACTCATCTTTGTCATGTCCTTGGGATAAAATATTGTTTGGGATTTGATATCTTGGTTGGGATGGGGTTAGTTTCAGGACTTCTGCTTAGTCTTCCGCACTTTAATAGCTCTTCAACTTATGGGCCAACATGTGGGTTTTGCCATTACCAATATGTTATTTCTTTTAAAAAATATTTATTTTATTTCACTCTTGGATGGGGCAGGTCTTGGCTGTCTTAGCTGCATCAGTGCTGTAGCTGCAGCACACAGGCTTAGTTGCCCTGAAACATGTGGGGTGTTAGTTCTCCAACCAGGAATCAAATCCACACCTCCTAACAGCAAGGCAGATTCTTAGCCACTGAATCACCAGGGAGGGCCCATCAGAATGTTATTTCTAATTAAACACTTTGGAACAAAGGAAATGTCTACCAGGTAATTCTATGGACCAAGTAGGTTTACTTTTTATAAATCTGGTGCCAGGGCTCCATTATTATCCGGCTGTTTCAGGACCCCACTCTAACAGAGGGGCCAGGATGACACTGTAGTTTCTTGAATATCAGTGTCTACTTGGGTATTGAGTTTAACTATCTTCAAAATGTTTGAATATTTCCCTTTCCCAGTAAGTAGTTATCGGACTAAATAGCTATAAGCTCCTTTGTACAAACTGGGAAATCCTTTCCATCTATACTTGCCCTAACATTCAAGATCCTTCTTCATTTATACCGAGCCTCCCTCTCTCAATGGAGTTCAGATATTATCATTGGCTAAGGTCTGGAAACTAAGCAAGGGGTCTGTGACTTTTGCTTGGGGAGACTGTGCTCAGCCTCCTGATCCTTCATCTTTGATTCCAACTGCCTAAACAATTACATATTGTTTAAACAACATCCTTGTTGGTGACCCATCTATTTTGCCACTTGAAGCACAGTGTTTTATGAACCATCTCCATACTTTGTGAACTTGCCATTTATTATAATTGTGACACTTATCTTCTGATAGTTAAGTATTAGATGGAACCAGCTGTCCTCAGTTATTTGTGTTTTAATCATCTCAATGCTACTAGAGAACCCAGGCCTGTAACAGCATCTCCAATAGTCAGTCCTGGAATATGACTGTGGAGACCACCATAACTGAGTTCCTAAACCATGTTGATACCCTCTTCGCCAGGCTCCCCAGGTGGCACAGTGGTAAAGAATCCACCTGCCAATGCAGGAGATGCAAGAGACCTGAGTTTGATCCCTGAGCTGGAAGATCCCCTGGAGTAGGAAGTGGCAACCTGCTCCAGTATTCTTGCCTTGAAAATTCCATGGACAGAGGAGCCTGGTGGCCTATAGTCCAAAGGGCCACAAAGAGGCAGACATGACTGAGCGATTGAACACACACATCCCTTGCCAGTCTATAAGGAGAAAGAATAGGTCAGTTCTAACTAGGAGCCTTTAAGTGCCCAGAGAAATAAGATTTCATTATTTTGGTGTGCATCAAACTCAGATCTTCACAGTTCAAGTCTCAGAATTCTATTCCTTCCTAATCAGGACTTGACTTATAGTAATGCTTGGGTTTGAACAGCCTTCTTTAGAGTTCTACATACTATCTAAATAATTAAATACTGAAGCTTTTCATAATCATTTTTTATCCTTTGGCTACAAGAGCATATGCTGTCTCTGCTGTCCAAGAGGCCTTTGGTCTTTCACACTTCTGCTTAAATTTTGATTAATCATTCTCAACCTGTCATTATCTTTCTCCAATTAATTGATAGCACTCAGCAACTATAATTTAATTCCTTAATACATGCAATTAGTACTTCTCTACCTCATATATACCTTAGATATTGGACCATTCAGTCCATCTCCTTCCATCAGTATCACATTCCAGCTCATAATTGCATCCTGATAGAAGGCAAGGGCTATCAGTGATGGAGTTTTTATTGTCAGTCAACTGGTAGGTGATGGAGACCTCAAAGCCCATTTTACAGTTGGCTTTCTTGGAGCAGATCTGGCATCAATTGTTTTAGTTCGGATTCCCTGGGAAAAAATGGGCACTTCATGCTGGGCTACCATCTCAGAGTTGTCCTAAATCCAGGCATCAGCTAGTTACTGGATGTGGGCTTACCCAGGCATAACCTTGGAAGAAGCATCTTCCTTAGACCAAAGAGAATGCTCAATGAGGGGACACAGCTGGGAGCAATCAACCTACATTCCTAGCTACTGAAAGAATGAGTGCCTTAGTCTTCAAGAGGTGACAATTTCAAGCTCATTTTCTAACTTTGTATTTCTTCTCCTCTATTTCTTAATTTTTTGTTGTTGGTGGTGTTGGAAGAAATTCATACAGCGCACTCAACCATACACATGAGGTCATACATACAAATACACATGCACATAGAGCAAGCAAGTAACAAAGAAAAAAAAAGTTGTGTTACTTTATCTTTGACTATAAGACATTTTATTCATTTTCATTTCAACTGCCAATTCTTTTTTTCAATTCTTTCTCAGTTTTAATGATTACAGTTTCTAACGAATGAAAGTTGTAATTTTATTCATGGTTTACAGGCCCCTGGTTACGTACCTGGATTTAGTGTTAGTTACTCAATCTTGTGTGACTGCGATCACGTGAACTATAGCCTGCCAGGCTCCTCTGTCCATGAAATTCTCCAGGCAAGAATACTGGAGCGGATTGCTGTTTCCTTCTCTAGGGGATCTTTCTGACCCAGGGATCAAACCCAGGTCTTCCACACTGCAGGCAGATGCTTTACTGTCTGAGCCACCAGGAAAGCCCTACCTGGATTAGGTGAAATGTTTTTAATACACTTCTCATTCTGAGGCTTCCCTGGTAGTTGTGTTTAAGAATGCAGGGGACACAGGTTCAGTCCCTGGTTGGGAAACTAGGGTTGCTCACGCCTTGGGGCAACTAAACCTGTGTGCCACAACTACAGTCCCAACAGCACAGCTATGGAAACGCTTACACTCTAGACCCCCGTGCTCCACAACAAGCGCAGCCCATGCACTGCAACAAGAAGGCCCCAGGCCGCAACTGGAGATAAGCCCCTGCATGCCACAGCTAAGACCCAGTGGGGCCAGAGTAAATAATGCTAACAACAGACTTCTTATTCTGAAATGATCATAGATCCACATGCAACTGTAGGAGATAATGTAGAGATCCTATGTTTCATTTACACAGGTTCAGCCAATAGTAACATCTCTCAAAACTACAATGTGATATCTCAACAAGGTTATTGACATTAATAGTCAAATAGAACACTTCTATCACCACAAGGATCCTTCATGGTGTCCTTTTGCACTCGTACCCACTTCCCTTCACCCCTGACTCTTTCTTATCAACCCTGGCAAACACAAATCTGTTCTCCATTCCAATAACTTTATCATTTCAAGGATGTTATGGAAATGGTATCACCCAGTACATAACCTTTTGGCATTGGCTTTTTTTTTTTTACTCATCATAACTCTCTGAAGAATAATCCAGGTTGTTGTGTATTATAGTCTATTTCTTTTTATTGGTATATACAATTCTATGGTAGAAATATGCCACACTTTAATCATTCACCCACTAAAAGAGTTTCAGGTTGTCACTAGTTTGGAGCTATAATGAATAAAGCTGTTATAAACATTCATGTACAAGTTTTTGTGTGACCATAAATTTTCATTTCTCTGAGATAAAAGGCAAGGAGCGGAATTGCTGAGTCATAGGTAGTTGCAAGTTTGTTTTTTTTTTAAAGCTGCAATATTCTTCCAAGGGACTATTCCATTTTACGTCCCATAAGCAATATACAAATAACCAAGTTTCTCCGCATCCTTCGCCAGCATTTGGTTGAGTTTTTCCAGTCCATGAACACAAGCATGAATGTGGTCAGATGAGATCTATTTAGATCTTTGATTTCTTTCATTAGCATTTTGCAGTTTTCAGCTACAATATTTGTACATGTATTGTTATGTTTGCACTTTATTCCATTATTTTTGAGTGACTGTAAATAACAGTGTATTGTTTAATTTCATTTTTTCCCAAAACTCTTATATTTACTTTTATGCAAATTTAAAAAATTAACTTTACTGGTGTACAGTTGCTTTACAGTATTGGGTTAGTTTCTATTCTACAGAAAAGTGAATCAGCTCTGTGCATGCACGCTCGGTCTCTCCAGTAGTGTCTGACTCTTTGCAACCTTATGGACGGTAGCTAGCCAGGCTCCTCTGTCCATGGGATTCTCCAGGCAAATATACTGGAGTGAGTTTCCACGGCCTCCTCCAGAGGATCTTCCTGACCCACGGATCAAACCTGCGTCTGCTTGTCTCATGCATTGCAGGCAGATTTCTTACAGCTGAGCCACCAGTGAAGCACATATACATATATCCCCTCCCTTTTGGACTTGCCTTTTCATTTAGGTCACCACGCTGTATTAGGTAGAATTCCCTGTGCTATACCATGATTCATATTAGTTATCTATTCTATAAATAACATCAGTAGTGAGTATGTGTCAGTCCTAATCTCCTACTCATCTTCCCTTCCGCTTTGGTATTCATATATTTGTTCTCTATGTCTGTGCCTCTATTTCTTCTTTGCAAACAAGATCATCTATACCATTTTTCTAGATTCCACGTGTATGCATTAATACACAAATATGTTTGTTTTTCTCCTTCTGAGTTACTAACTGTATTTTTAATATTGGTGCCTGTAAACTCATTGCTAATATACAGAAATATAATTGATTTTTGTATGTTAGTCATATATCTTGAGACATTGCTCAACTAATTTATTAGTTGGAGGAGGTGTATATACATGGTTTTAGAAGATACACACACGTATATATACATACACATGTATATACACATAGAAGTTATATACACATGCACACATACTTTGAGATTTGCTAAATCTGATCCATAAGCTTTTTATGTCCTTTTCTTATCTTGATGTTTTTGCCAGAATTTTAGTATTATGTTGAATAAGAAAGGTATAAATGAATATCTTGTCTTGTTTCTGATTTTAGAGGAAAGCATTGACTCATTCACATTATACATGATGTTTGTTACCTGTATGATTCTTGAAGATGTTCTTTATTAAGCTGAAGTAATTCTTTTCTACTCCTATTTTCCTATATGTTTTGGATTATAGCTCAAATGCTACAAATTCTTGCTGTTCTAATTGAGGGTTAATAGATTTTCGTGAATGAATGTTTCTCCATTTGCTATATGCCTTTATTTATTTTCCGAAAAACTTTCATCAGTTAAATTGTTATTTTTCTAAGGGAGGATTCACAGACAGTTCCATCCTTCCCATCCTTGAATGGCATTTTGCTATGTTTTCCTGAGTGGGGAAGAAAGGGAAGAATTTATCACTCCATTCCTTTAATAACACATGGAAATTTATTACTTGAGTAAACTTGCAGTATCATGTGTGTGATGTGCAAAATATTTAGGACTTCTAAGATAAGCAATAAGTTATAAAAGATTTTAAGCAAAGGAAGGGCAGAATTTTAACCACCGTGACTGTGGCAGTTCCTGTAACTGCCTCAAGAGTATGAGTTTGATAATAAGATTGGGGACAAGGGAATAGATTAAGACCAAAATTGAATCAGATGTCTTATCAGCTCTCTCATTTGCAGCTTGTCCAGGAGGCAAAGCTATTACCAATGTATCCATAAAGACTTATATTAGAATGATGACATTTAAATGGAAAGGAGGAGATGGGAGAAGATATTGTGAAAAATTCTATAGGTTTGACAATGGATTGGATGGGGAAAGGATAGAAAAATTAAAAATCAAAGGTTATAGTTAGTTCCTAAGGCAACAAGCCTGTGCCATTTGCAGAAACAGGAAATTTAGACAAAGGCTCTAGTTTGCCAGGGAAGCTAGTGTATTTGGATATTAGTTATGATAAAGATAAAATGCCATTACTCCATAAGAAAGGTCTGAATCTATCAGGCATTTGTCAATTCATATCTAGATTTTAGAGTGGTTATTGCTAATGAAGCTGTGAGTGTGGATTAAATTACTGAAACAGAATTGATAGACATATGAGGGTTGAGAACTTCCTGGAAGACTTGAAAATAAAGAAATAAAGAGGAGACAGGAAATAGTGAAGAAAACTACAAAAGAGTAGTTAGTAGTAAAAAATGGAGACAAGAGGATAGTCTTCATCACCCTTACAACTTAACCGTGTGTTGATAGTCTCTAGTTTCTTAATGGTTCAGTAATTCTTCTAAAATCTCATGCCCAAAATCAGTTTGGTTCAGGATAGACTGAGCTAATGGCTGCATCACTGAATTATTACACACAAAAAAATTTTATTGCTTCTATAAGATCTGGCGATCTAGTACTATGCCTTTATATAGAAAATAAAATCCAGCATTAATACACTGGGAAACTTCCAGTCTGCCTTCCTTCTCTATTTTTCTATGTATGCCCCCGTGCACATATTTAAAGTTAATATGCCTACATCTTTGCCTAAAGGTCAATGAATTTTTAGTGAAAGGATACACTAAGCTTAATTATCATGATATATGCTTAAATGAGCTTTTTTACTTTGGTGCCCAAGATGCATTGTCAATTCTAGTTTATAGTACTTGGTATTTTGACTATCCATTTGTTTCTCTTGCCTTCCTTCATCTCCAGATATATCAAGTCCTACAGGTACGACCAGTTCAGCATGGGCTTCTCTCAAGGTGAAAGAATCATCATGTTTCATAACTTGACATAATCAGAGCAATAGCTAGTATTTATTAAGCATTTGGGTTTCCCTGGTGGTTCAGTAGTAAAAAAAAATCTGCCTGTAACATCTGCAACACAGGAGGTACAGTTTCCATCCCTGGGTCAGGAAGATCCCCTGGAGAAGGAGAATGGCAACCCACTACAGTATTCTGGCCTGGGACATCTCATGGACAAAGGAGCCTGGCTGGCTACAGTTCATGGGGTCACAAAGAGTCAGACAGGACTTAGCGATTAAACACACACACACACACGTTAAGCACTTAGCTAATACCAAATGCCATACTTAAGGTTTTAATATATCACTCTTTAGATCTTTACATACTCTTAGTGGTAGGTATGCGTGTTATACATGAAGCAAAGGGGAATGTAGTGACTCGTTCTGAGTCACACATCTAGTGCCTATGACAGAAACAGGCTTCAGGCTACACAGTCTGATTCCAGAACTAGACTTATCCTTTTCATCCAGCATCAAAATCTCCAATTATCAGAGCCAACATTTTCCTTATCTTTCCCAAAAGATTTTTAGGTAAAAAAATCAAAGAAAGCATCCTAACTTTCTCAGATCTTAAATATTGGAGATATTACAGTATAAAAAATTATAAAGTATATCTTATAAAAATATGGTAGTATAAAAACTATGAAATATAGATTGTTATAAATAATAAATTATTAGTAATAAATATATTATTATATTATATAAAAATATATGTCAAATACTATTCCACTGTAAAGTGACTTCTATGAACTTGAAAAATCTGCAGGTTTCAACAGTAGTAGACAATACAATCTAAGAACTATTAACAGAAAAGATAGTTTACAAATGGGTTTAGAAAAAAGTATGATCTGGAAAGCAAGTCTGTCTTTCATTAATGCTTTTTTCTTTGTAAAATAATTTTCACCCTTTATATTTCCTTTCCCTTTGCTGAAATCTTTTACTGGTTATTTAATCCCAATAGAACTGGTCTCCAAGCCTCAACTGTTCAGTCAGTTCCAACACTTAAATAAATATTATTGGACTGGAAAGGGAAAGCAGTAGGCTGTCAGAGATACCAATGCAGGACTGAGAGTATGAGTCCACACAGCATGATGGACAGGATGCTATTCAAATATCTCATCTCACTGCACATTTCAGACAGCAGTTTCACAAGAAGAGCTGGGGCCCCAGGCCTTAGGACTTTTCATAAGAAAGGAGAATGCACACTCCAAGTTCAAACACTCCAGATTTGATAGACATCCTTATTTAAATTAAACATTTGGCACAAGCTCCAGTTCAAGATCCAGCTGGTAATGGTAAGACTGGAAGTGGTATTGGAAACACTTGTTAGATTTTTAAATTGGTGTTACAGCTGCCAGTTGAAAAGGAACAGTTACGCCCATTCATATGTTTAAAGCAGGGAAGGATATACTGAAGTAAGTGTTAATTGTTAGTGAGGGAAAAATATGTTAAAGCACTTACAATTAGCACTTAAAGTTTGAGTCTTTGGCCCATGTTATTTAGTCAGTTGCTACAATAAACCTTTATGTATTTTTGTTGTGGAGATTCAGCCAAAATGCTCTGTTTTGCCTCTTATGTGCTCTTCGGCTTTGTGAATAAGAAATACACCAAGATAAACCTTGAAACATATTTAAATCCAATTCTGTGATTCACAGTGGAAAGGGTACAAGGAACGAATCTGGTAAAATGAAGCGTTATTTATGGAAAAATGGATTTAAATACACGAAACTATTCCATGGCAGGATGGAGGCCCTTCTTAGATTGTGGTCTGGCAGTTACACAAGCAAACCAATTGTGAGAAAAGCCTATATTTGGGGGCTGAACTGGGAGAATATGTATTTATCTCTCTTCTCCTTGTTAATTATAGGACTGTTCAGATAGGAGGGAACAAATTTGCCTCAGTGATTCTTATTTCAATTTTTAAGCCAAATTTCATCTTGGGTGCAAAAATCTGGTGGGTTGTCTTGATTTCCAGGGATGTGGGAAAAGCTTTGCTATTAATATGTTACTGGTCCCTTCTCTCACTGCAGCAACATAGTGCAATACAACAAGTTGGGCAAGTGGAAGCTATTTTCATCTGTGAGAACGACCTTCAGACCCCTCTCACTTGAAATCTGAGGAAGAATTAGACTCATTCATGAGAGTCATGTATTTAATCAGGTTGTAAAAGTAATATTTACTAGTGGACTGCAAGAAAGAGGCTATGAATGATTGGGCCCCTAATTAAAAGTATGATTTTAAAGATTTGCCCCATGGGAGCTATTTATTTTTGTAGTCATTTCCCAATATTTCCATCCTCAGGAATTTGCCTTTAATTTTTAACTTGGAAAAAAAAATGCAAAACATTGAAACCAGATATTCAATCATAGCTGGACAGGTTATGCATAGATGCCTCATGCAAGTTACTACAGAGATGAAAGGCAAAAATGAAATCAAGGGAGAAACCAGTATGATCTCTTAATGGAATATGGAAGAGCAGAACAGGGCTCTTGAAAGATACATAGTAGCTATTAGCTAATTGATTAATTAGCTGATTAATTCTTATAGGGTCAAGGACTTTGCAAATGATGCTTAAATTCTTCTTCAAAAGCTCTGCTGTATTGCTTGTCAGGGCACAATTTATATTAAAAA
This sequence comes from Odocoileus virginianus, assembly GCF_023699985.2. Lineage (NCBI taxonomy): Eukaryota > Metazoa > Chordata > Mammalia > Artiodactyla > Cervidae > Odocoileus > Odocoileus virginianus. Next base: position 36,870,044 of record NC_069686.1, on the reverse strand, counting down.
TACTGACCATGATTCTAAAATACCATAGGCTAGTCCAAATCACACAGATCAATGTAAGAAAAATATATTGTTTATAAATAGATCACTTATCTTCCTTAATATTTTGTGCTTCCTGTCTTCAATTCATTTTTAAAATTTTCCATTATCATGTTTCCAGCTTATATATATCAGGACTAAGAGGTAACCTTATTTAAACATGTGCACACAGGTTGATATCCCTCAGCCTATGGGGAACATTGAAGGTGGCACTGAAATTAGAGGATATGATTAGGAGCAGCTCAAACATAAAAGTATAACCTACCTTTTCTCAGTGTTTACCCTTCTGTAGGAATGAATGAACTCAGATTCACAGCAATAATTCAATCATTACTGTCTTTACTAATGTGAGACTTCTCAGTTCAATTCAGTTCAGTTGCTCAGTCGTATCCGACTCTTGCGACCCCATGAACCGCACGCAGCACGCCAGGCCTCCCTGTCCATCACCAACTCCCAGAGTCCACTCAAACCCATGTCCATTGGATCGGTGATGCCATCCAACCATCTCATGCTCTGTTGTCCCCTTCTCTTCCTGCCCTCAATCTTTCCTAGCATTAGGGTCTTCTAGACCTCTGTAAAGTCACTTCCACATATTTTTAGGTGTCCTCAGGGGACACTGCTCACAAAAATGAAGAGTGGCCAACAGCCAATATTCCATGTCTTAGCGCCCTCAAAAATGAGCTAAAAGTGAATATCAGTGTTTTGTGATGATATATAATGAAATACTTCTCAGGAGAACAGCTCTGCCATGTGACTTGCAGTCTCAGATTTATGGTAATAGGGTTACTATAAATTGGTCTCTGGTCAATCATCTTGCTTGTGCCATATTGGTCTGACTCAGGATACCTCCTGGTGGCATGCACATCTCTCAGACAAGATGGATTCCAGCACAAAGTTTTCTGGAAAAGTGGCAGTGCATATTATGAGCTGGACTCCTTCCTCTTTTTGGCCCTTCCTGAATTCTTCCAGCTGGCAGTAACTTGCCAATTCCATGTTCTTTTCCAGAACCTCTTGTGAGGTAACTGCCAGTGGTTATTATCCCACCTGGTTAGGGTAGGTGGTTGCAGGCAATGGTTCCCTAACAGAACCATGAACAATAACACACCATAATGCTATCTGGTGAAATTAGCTAAAGACCACATTTAATAGAATATGCTTTCATCTGGTAACATTTCCCAGTCTTCCCACGAGGAGAAGAACTAGTAGGTGTTGTGCTGGTCTGCCGAGACACATGAGCAGGCACACACTGAGGTCAACTTTACAGTCTGTCAAGTTGTGGGTAGTGTGTGAGGAGGGGCATTTGTTTTATTCTCCTCTCATATCAACAAAAGGCTCTAATCGTATCCCTCTAAGCAAGGGGAGGAAAAAAACTTTGGAAAGCATCAGTGTTCTTTGGATCAGTTGACAGTGCATGAATTATCAACATATATGAAATTATTCATTTATGCAAAACTATAATTTGTATAGCCTCTTATTCAGCATGATTGCTTCCCATGTGTGCCAAACATACACAGTTGTAACTTCATTAGAGTAAGTATTCAAGGCAGGGATATCTAACCTCTAATTTCTTTCCCTGTCATACACAAACACGCACACAGAAATTGCAAGAGAACATCCAGATTTCCTCATTACGGACACTTTTGTAAAAAGCAGTAACCAAAATGTGAGGAATACGCAACGTTCACCTCACGGGATATTTGTAATAGTATGAGCGGAATGGAGACTCCACAGCAATACCTGCAGGCTAGGTGGTCTCTTGAAAATGTCAGGAATTGCACATTTCTTTTAAAAATGTTATAATGTAACAACAGAGCAAAGTGAAGGAACAGAAATAGATATGTTTGTTTTAAATATGCTTTCACATTTTAGGCAGTCCAACTATGGAAAATATTGTCTTAGAATTACATTCTTCCTCTTGATTATCCCACAAATTTGGTATTAATTAGCTCATTGTTTCTCAAGTTTCACCAAAAAAAAAAAAAAAGTGAAATAATGGTATAATTAAAAGAACTAACTTCACAATTATCTGAATCATTCTGATATTAAATGAAGAAAATGGAAGGAAGGAGAGAAAGGAAATAAACAAAAAGAAAACAACAACAAAAACCTCCCATCTTATTGGACTAAATAAGATCATGAGTATTAATAAATGGCTTTTTTAAAGGCAAATTCTTATGTGCCTAAAAATGATACTTATTTCTGTGTTTTTTTCCAGAGATGGTGACATGGAAGACCACAGGTAATGGTTACAAAAGAAATGCCAGTTTTGGAGTGGTGGTGGTGGTTGTTGGCAAGCTTTCCAACTGTCTTTCTGGACAGACACAAAGGAAAGGGTAATCGGAGCCAAAACTATTCAATCACAAAGACTCATTAGTGTCTGAATATGGAACTCCAGGAATACCGGCCTTTGTGGAGTGGGCAAATGCAGACATACTCTCTACTTCCTTTTCCCTCCGACCTAATCTTGACTCCAACTCTGAAGTGAGAACCATTATATTGATTTGGTTTTTTTTTTTTCAGCAAAGGCAAGACAATGGACTCCCAAGCAAGCTGAGCAAGAGATTTAACCCCACACGTATTCTTCAAGAAGAAAGAAATCTTTCTTTCAAATCACAGGGAAATAAAGACAAAGAAAGGAATAAATGTGACTCAGATGCGTGAGTGCTTACTAAGTCGCTTCAGTTGTGTCCGACTCATTGAGACTCTACAGACCATAGCCTGCCAGGCTCCTCTGTCCATGGGATTCTCTAGGCAAGAATACTGGAGTGGGTTGCCATGCCCTCATCCAGGGGATCTTCCCAATCCAGGAATAGAACCTGTGTCTCTCATGTCTCCCACATTGGCAGGCAGGTTCTTAACCACTAGTGCCACTTGGGGAGCCCTATGACTCAGAGAGGAATGAATAAATATATACCATACGAATAGTAATTAAAAGAAATCTGAAGTAGCTATGCTGCTGCTGCTAAGTTGCGTTAGTCATTTCCAATTCTGTGCAACCCCATAGATGGAAGCCAACCAGGCTCCCCCGTCCCTGGGATTCTCCAGGCAAGAACACTGGAGTGGGTTGCCATTTCCTTCTCCAGTGCATGAAAGCGAAAAGGGAAAGTGAAGTCGCTCAGCCATGCCCGACTTTTAGTGACCCCATGAACTGCAGCCTACCAGGCTCCACCGTCCATGGGATTTTCCAGGCAAGAGTACTGGAGTGGGGTCCATTGCCTTCTCCAGCTATGCTAATTCCAGACAAAACTGGCTTCAGAACAAGGAACATTTTCAGGGATAAGAAGGGAAATTACATAATGATAAGGAAACATTACATAGTAATAATGTCCAAAAAGACATAACAATTATAAATGTATATAAATGTAACAGGGAACATCAGGATAAGTGAAGCAGAAACATAGAACTGAATGGAGAAATAGACAAATCCACTCTTATAGTTAGAGCCTTAAATCTCCCCTCTGTCAGTAACTGATATGTCGAACAGGCAGAAAATCAATAATAACATAATTGACCTGAAAAGCACTATCAACCAATTTGATATAATTAACATTTATGGAATACTCTACCAACAGAGTCATAATAAATATTTTCCTTAAATTCACTTAAAACATTTGCCAGGACTACACTTTGGTCCATAAAATACAGCTTAGCAAGTTCAAAAGAATAGAAATCATACAAATGGAACTAAAATAGAAATCAATAACAGAAAGATAACTGGAAAACTCCAAAATGTTTGGAAATTTAAAAACACAGTTTTAAATATTTACTTATTTATTTGGCTGCAACAAGTCTTAGTTGTGGCACACAGGATCTTCTTCATTGCAGCATGCAGAATCCTTGGTTGCAGCGTGTGGGATCTAGTTCCCCAACCAGGCATCAAACCTATAGGCTCCCTGCTCTGAGAGCAGAGTCTTAGACACTGGACCACCGTGGAAGTTCTCGAAACACACAGTTAAATAACAGATGGATCAAAAAGTAAATCTCAAGATAAATTTTTAAATGTTTTTAATCAAATAAAAGTGAAGATACAGGTTATCAGAATTTGTGGAATAAAGCAAAAGCAGTGAAAAGTGGTAAATTTGTAATTTTAAATATATCAAATAACTTAGATGAAATAGTCAATTCTTTGGTCAAAACTCATACAAGAGGAAACAGATAATTTGAGTAGCCTTGGAAAATGCAAAAGTATCAAGATGGTAATCAAATCATTTGTTGCATTTATCAAAACTCAGATTTCATAGTACATCGTGAGCTTTAATGTATACAAATTAAAAAATCACTTAGGAGGCTGAGAAATCTCAGAGTGGAATGCAGCTTGTAAAAGATAAATCTAACTGCATTACAAAGATATTAATGACAGTCACTGAGGCAGAAAAGAGTATGTCAACACTATATATCGTCACCCTGCTTATTTAACTTATATGCAAAGTACACCATGTGAAATGTGGGACTGGATGAAGCACAAGCTGGAATCAAGATTGCTGGAGAAATATCAATAATCTCAGATTTGCAGATGACATTATCCTTATGGCAGAAAGCAAAGAGGAACTAAAGAGCCTCTTGATGAAGGTGAAAGAGGAGAGTGAAAAAGTTGGCTTAAAACTCAACATTCAAAAAACTAAGATCATGGCATCTTGTCCCATCACTTCATGGCAAATAGTTGGGGAAACAATGGAAATAGATGGGGAAACAATGGAAGTGGTAACAGACTTTATTTTCTTGGGCTCCAAAATCACTGCAGATGGTGACTGCAGCCATGAAACTGAAAGAGGCTTGCCCCTTGGAAGAAAAGCTATGACCAACCTAGACAGTATATTAAAAAGCACAGACCTTACTTTGCCTACAAAGGTTTGTCTAATCAAAGCTATGATTTTTCCAGTAGTCATGTATGGATGTGATAGTTGGACCATAAAGAAAGCTGAGTGCCAAAGAATTGATGCTTTTGAACTGTGATCTAACCAGTCAATCCTAAAGGAAATCAGGCCTGAATATTCATTGGAAGGACTGATGCTGGAGCTGAATATCCAATACTTTGGTCACCTGATGTTAAGAACTGACTCATTGGAAAAGATCTTGATACTGCGGAAGCTTGAAGGAAGGAGGAGAAGGGGATGACAGAGGATGAGATGGTTGGATGGCATCACTGACTCAATGGACATGAGTTTGAGCAAGCTCCAGAGGTGGTGATGGGCAGGGAAGCCTGGCATGCTGCAGTCCATGGGGTTGCAAAGAGTTGGATACAAATGAGTAACTGAACTGAACTGAACTGAAGGCAGAGGAATAAAAAGATGCTAGGCTTTGCTGGTGACTCAGTGGTAAAGAATCCACCTGCCAATGCAGGAGACATGGGTTCAGTCCTTAATCTGGGAAGATTCCACTTGCTGCAGAACTAAGCCCATGCACCACAACTATTGAGCCTGTGCTCTAGAGCCTGGAAACTGTAACTACTGAGCCCGCACACCCCAACTACTGAAGACCAAGCACTCTAGAGTCCGTGCTCCACAAAGAGAGAAGCCACCGCCGTGAAAAGTCTGAGCACCACAACTGGAGAGTGACTCCCATTTACCACAGTTAGAGGAAAGCCAGAACAGCAACAAAGACTCAGCACAGACAAAAACAAAGAAGGAGAAAAATTCTTAAAAGAAGAAAAAGATGCTGACCTAAGTAACTCTGGAAATGGGTAGAGTCGGTTAGAATAAAGGCCAAAAGAACAGTATGTAAGTGTTGTAGTTGATAACATTGTTTCTCATAGAAATTGGATTGTGGATGGCTGGAGTTGGGGATGGGGGTCTCATGGTTGTAGTGGGAGGTTATGGTAAGTGGAGGAGGCTAAAATAATTCATGCAGTGGTAATGGTTAGGGAACCATCATATGAATTCATCATATGAGTTATATAAGGAGATACAGATTTGTGTATTTACAGGAGTTGCCACACTCATGCATTTCCTTGTTCTGTCAAAGGAGATGACTTACAATAATATACCAATAGCAACAAGCACACCTAGGGCTTGCATGGCTTCTGATATCAATTCCCTATAAGAAGAGCCAGGTTCCTTAAAGAAATGGCAATTATAGAACTGGAGTAAGAAATGCAAAGGAGCCCAGAGCACTCTGCTGTGTCAGAAAGTAGGAAAGTGCTCATGCACACGAACACACACACACACACACACACACACACACAGGATGGTAGTATGTCAAGAAGACCAAGCGCCAACTGAAAAACCTCCCAACTGACAAAACTGAAATAAATTAAGCAAAAAAGAAAAAAAGGTTTGGATTATAACCCAAAGTATAGAATAATTTTCTAGTCAATACTGATATAAATAAATGACAAAAAATGAAAACACAAATCTTCCATTCAGAAGAACTCCACATAATTTACGTAGATGTTCTACACTCACAGAAGTGAGCACAACTCCCCTGCTCAAGGGTGGGTTGTGCTTAATTTCCTTGCAAAGACTACAGAAAGGGGAATAAAGAAGAGAACAGTGGAGAAACCCAACAAATACTAAAAAAAAGGAGTGTTTTTGTTGTTGTTGTTTTAATCTTTGACCATGCAGGGAATGGATGTGAGGCATATGGAAACTTCACAGATTATCTTCACAATTTTTTGTAAATCTGAAACTTCTTTAAAACCAAGTTTATTTTTATAAATTACTATTGGAGCTATACTTTGTCTTTGAAGTGTTTTGAAATAGAAGTAGTTCATAGTCACTGAAGAAAAGGTATAAAATGATTTTTAGGTCAAAAGAAAATAATCACTAAAAGTTACTCAAAAATAACCACTATTAACATTTTGGAGTAGTGTTTTTTTTGACTTATACGTATATTTTTTCCAAAATTACAACCATAAAGTATGTACCATTTTGAACTTCTTTATCCACATAAAAGTATATTTTGACTATCAATTCAAATGATAAAAATAGACAACTTTGCTATGATTTTTATATGTGACAATGTCTTCTGTTATGCTTTTGTATTATAATTCATTTAACCAATTCCCCTATTGAAAGGTCATTTAAGATAAAAGATTTTCCTTCAAACACTTTGTAAGCATATTAATGAATTTTCGTAGGGTGAAATCATGAAAGTGGATTTGTTCAGTTAAACTGTAGGTTCTGTTTAAAGGCTCTGTATACATATTCTGTATACATATTGATACATTTCCTTATAGAATGGCCATGCAATTTTATATGCCTCTCAGCAGTATAAAGGTGTGGACTTTTCTTTATACTCTCCAAAATTTAAGATTATGTACTTAAAATTAAAATAAATATCTGTCAATCTAAAAGAACAAAATTGGTATCTTGTTATTTTAGTTTGCATTTCTTTGACTGCTAATGAGATTGATGCTATATTCGTGTATCCACCGGTTATTTTCATTTCTTTTGTGTATCATTTCTTTATAGCATTTGTTAATAAGAGTAATGTTGTTATAACTGTACTAGAATACAAAATACATCAGTAGTTTTCTCGGTTTGATTTAAATGTTCCCCTCCTTCCCTCCCTTTCTTCCCTTCCTTCCTTTTCTTTCTTTCTGTAATAAAGTGAATTACATCAAGCATTTGCTTTATGTTATATTTTAGAATTCACGCCTAGAAAAGCCCCTCAATCCTAAGAATATAAATATTCACTTAAATATTGTTTATAAATTTAGGCCTCTAACCCATTTGTGTTATTATTTGTCTTGAGGTAAAGATAAAACATTTTTTTCAAGAAAGTAGTAACAACTCCAACACTCCTCATTCAGTTGAAAATGCCATTGTTATCATTCTTTAAATACTGGAATGCATTTGTTTCTGTTATTTGGTCTATAGTGTTCCTTTGATTTCAACACCCATTCTAGCGCATTCAACACTCTTAATTTGTTGTTTTTATTTTGATGACTAAGTTGATAACATCCTGGATCTCTTTTGCTGCTTTGCAAAGCTCAATAACCCTGAGAATATACAGATTTCAGGAAGTCTTTTCTTGTTTGACTACCTCCTGGGAGGAAGGGGGACATGGAATTCACTCATCTGAGAAGTTTCAGTGTCAAATGCTCTGGCCTTGTCTTTGTGAAAGAGGACACCATTTCATGACCCATGATTTTCCATATGTTAATTCCATTTAAAAGACAAGCAACTTAGTGACCTGTATGTTCAGATGTTAACACATATTAAGTGCAGTGGATTCTTCTGTTTCAGGTTGTAAGCTTAACGCCAAAGAGGTCAAGAAAGACCATGCTGTGCACCAGTCTGCCCCCATCCCATTGCAGTTGCACAGAACAGCCTCACAAAACAGGTCAAAAGATTTCTCACTCCTTCAAATGAATACAACCTCTCCAGTTAAGCACCTATGCTACACCACTATGAAAGCAAGCTCCCTGGGGGGAAAACGTGCTTTCTACCAGGACCCTCCACTATCTTTTAATATTTCTAAGAACCCTACTGCTCCTTCTGAAAAAAAAAAAAAAAAAAAACTTGATTGCTAACAGAAGTACTCTCTTTTTGAGGGTTTGGGTCACCAGTTAGAGTTTTATTCATGAGTTTGCTTAATAAGATTAGGAAAATTCCAGGGAGTTAAAAATTAAGCAGCCCCAATTGACCCATTTGATCCACAGTAAGGTTGGATGCATGGGCAAGAACGTTTCATTCTTTTAAATCTTACCTTTTTGTTTGCTCTATGTTTTCCAAGAAAGCAGCAATTTATATTTCAGTTTATTTATATTTACATGTTACTCTACAAATAAAATGATTTAGTGGCTAAAAGCATGCATTCTAAAGCCAAATTGCCTGGATTCAAATTCTGGATTTACTACTGCTATGAATAATTATGTATAACTGGGAAAGACAAAAGGGTCACAAAGATTTTGTAGCATCATACTGAAGCTTCATTGAAAAGGCCCCTTTTAAAAGGCTTCATTTAATTAACTAGAAGATGTACTTTGTTTGATTTACAATTTAGATCAGCTACTGTCAAATTTTTGGACCCAGGACCTTCTTCCTTTTTTTTTCCCCCATTTGACTGTATGATGTGACTTTTGGGATCTCATTTTTTCAACCAGAGATCGAATCTGGGCCACAGCAGTAGGTGTATTCAATGATACTTCGCATGAGTGCTCATTCACATCTGACTCTTTGCAACCCCATGGTCCACAACCCACCAGGCTCCTCTGTCCATAAAATTTTCCAGGCAAGAATACTGTAGTGGGTTGCCACTTCCTACTCCAGGGGGATCTTCCCAACCCAGGAATTGAACCCATGTCTCCTATGTCTGCTGCATTGGCAGGTGAATTCTTTACCACTGAGCCACCAGGGAAGCCCGTTATTCAAAAGTAGGAAGTCAAGAGACACCTGGAGTAATAGGCATATTTGACCTTGGAGTACAGAATGAAGCAAAAGCTAACAGAGTTCTGCCAAGAGAATGCACTGGTCATAGCAAACACCCTCTTCCAACAACACAGGAGAAGACTCTACACATGGACATCACCATATGGTCAACACCAAAATCAGGTTGACTATATTCTTTGCAGCCAAAGATGGAGAAGCTCTATACAGTAAGCAAAAACAAGACTGGGAGCTGACTGTGGCTCAGATCATGAACTCCTTATTGCCAAATTCAGACTTAAATTGAAGAAAGTGGGGGAAACCACTAGACCACTCAGGTATGACCTAAATCAAATCCCTTATGACTATACAGTGGAAGTGAGAAGTAGATTTAAGGGACTAGATATGCTAGACAGAGTGCCTGATGAACCATCGTTCATCATCATCGTTCAGACAGAGGTTCATGACATTGTACAAGAGACAGGGAGCAAGACCATCCCAAAGAAAAAGAAATGCAAGAAAGCAAAATGGCTGTCTGAGGAGGCCTTACAAATAGCTGTGAAAAAAAGAGAAGCAAAAAGCAAAGGAGGAAAGGAAAGATATATCCATTTAAACGTAGAGTTCCAAAGAATAGCCAGGAGAGATAAGAAGGGCTTCCTCAGCAATTAACGCAAAGAAATAGAGGAAAACAATAGAATTGGAAAGACTAGAGATCTCTTCAAGAAAATTAGAGATACCAAGGGAACATTTCATGCAAAGATGGGCTCAATAAAAGACAGAAATGGTATGGACCTAATAGAAGCAGAAGATATTAAGAAGAGGTGGCAAGAATGCACAGAAGAACTGTACAAAAAAGATCTTCACAACCCAGATAATCACAAAGGTGCAATCACTCCCACTCACCTAGAGCCATACATCCTGGAATGTGAAGTCAGGTGGGCCTTAGGAAGCATCACTATGAACAAAGCTAGTGGAGGCAGTGGAATTCCAGTTGAGCTATTTCAAATTCTAAAAGGTGATGCTGTGAAAGTGCGCACTCAATATGTCAGCAAGTTTGGAAAACTCAGCAGTGGCCACAAGACTGGAAAAGGTCAGTTTTCATTCCAATCCTAAAGAAAGGTAATGCCAAAGAATGCTCAAACTACCGCACAATTGCACTCATCTCACATGCTAGTAAAACAATGCTCAAAATTCTCCAAGCCAGGCTTCAGCAATATGTGAAACATGAACTTACAGATGTTCAAGCTGGTTTTAGAAAAGGCAGAGGAACCAGAGATCAAATTGACAACATCTGCTGGATCATCAAAAAAGCAAGAGAGTTCCAGAAAAACATCTATTTCTGCTTTATTGACTATGCCAAAGCCTTTCACTGTGTGGATCACAATAAACTGTGGAAAATTCTGAAAGAGATAGGAATACCAGACCACCTGACCTGCCTGTTGAGAAACCTGTATGCAGGTCAGGAAGCAACAGTTAGAACTGGACATGGAACAACAGATTGGTTCCAAATAGGAAAAGGAGTACGTCAAGGCTGCATATTGTCACCCTGCTTATTTAACTTATATGCAGGGTACATCATGAGAAACGCTGAACTGGAGGAAGCACAAGCTGGAATCAAGATTGTTGGGAGAAATATCAATTACCTCAGATATGCAGATGACACCACCCTTATGGCAGAAAGTGAAGAAGGACTAAAGAGACTCTTGATGAAAGTGAAAGAAGAGAGTGAAAAAGTTGGCTTAAAGCTCAACATTCAGAAAACTAAGATCATGGTATCCACTACCATCAGTTCAGGGGAAATAGATGGGGAAACAATGGAAGCAGTGGCTGACTTTATTTTTCTGGGCTTCAAAATCACTGTAGATGGTGATTGCAGCCATGAAATTAAAAGACACTTGCTCCTTGGTAGGAAAGTTATGACCAACTTAGACAGCATATTAAAAAGCAGAGACATTACTTTGCCAACAAAGGGTCATCTAGTCAAGGATATGGTTTTTCCAGTCGTCCTGTATGGGTGTGAGAGTTGGACTATAAAGAAAGCTGGGCACCGAAGAATTGATGCTTTTGAACTGTGGTGTTGGAGAAGGCTCTTGAGAGTCCCTTGGACTGCAAGAAGATCCAACCAGTCCATCCTAAAGGAGATCAGTCCTGGGTGTTCATTGGAAGGACTGATTTTGAAGCTGATACTCCAATACATTGGCCACCTGATGTGGAGAGCTGAGTCATTTGAAAAGACCCTGATGCTGGGAAAGATTGAGGGCAGGAGGAGAGGGGACAACAGAGGATGAGGTGGTTGGATGGCATCACCAACACAATGGACATGGGTTTGGGTGAACTCCGGGAGTTGGTGATGGACAGGGAGGCGTGGCGTGCTGCGGTTCATGGGGTCACAAAGTTGGACATGACTGAGCAGTCAAACTGAACTCTCCTATTAGAAATTCAAAGAAAATCAATTTTAGTGTTTATTTTTCAGTTCATGTAAAATAAAATTACAGGATTTATGCAAATATCTAAAGTGAACCTAACATTCCCCAATAAACCTTAGGCATCTTGCATTTCCTTCAATATAGAAAGCAAGGTAAGGCCTAGGGACAGCAACATCTCTACACACGGTGAATTTTTCCCAAGGGCGAATGCCTGTAAAATGAGCTACAGACCCAGCTGAGGTGACTCAAAGGGGCTTTGTTTTTGGACAGCTTTCCCCTGTAAGTCCTGCTTTGTTCCTGTGGACTCAGATATTTGCCAGTTATTGGGTAAATGCGAAATGTCTGACTACGATAGAAATAAGCTTTCCGTGGAGCCATGCAGACCCAGCCAAAATTTAGCCGAGAGTGCAGTCAACATGAAATCTGAAGAGCCTTTGCCAACAAACTCCAGAGCCCAGGCTGAAATGTTTACTTGTATTGATATTCGTTAAAATAGGTGGAATGCAAACCAGGGACAAACTGGTATTTGAAAGGCACCAGGATTTTTTTTTTCATTTTTGCTTTCCTTTTGCTTGAGGTGGAGGGAAGTTAGAGAATTTTAAATTATTAAAGCTGAAGAAGGAACATTTTCATTCTGTGATTGAAATAGAATTATTTCTAGGTTAGATATCTTCTTCTTTCCAGGAGGCATCACTGTAGCCAGTCTTTAGCCATGGAGATGGAAAGACTTTGTGCCCGAGGAAACAGATGCAAAGGCAGGGGCAGCAGGCTGAGATGGTATTCTGTTATTTGATGTAAACTGCTGTCTTGGCCTTTGTTGGGGTGTTTCTGACTGTGTCTAGGTGCTCTTTCTTTTTCTGAGGCTAAATGAACAGGACTGCTGGACCTGATAAAAGAAAACACCAGGGAACAATTCAATCTTATTTCCTAAAAAAATAATGAGATAATTCCATTTTTCTTTAACATATTTTCTTTACCATCAATAGCTTAGAAAAATTTCAGCTTCACGACTAGATTGTTAATGCTGTATGTTTTTCAGATTGTTGCCAAGTTTGGGAAAAACTATTTAGTTTCATTCATAGAGGAGTTGAGAGATATCACAGCATTTCAAATTTTTTTGTGAAGTGATTAAACACTTTTTGAACTGATAACATTTATTGACTAGTTTGTCACCAGTGTCCTTGTTTTCATAGTTATTGAACTTATGTTATCTTTGCTAATGTCTTTTCATCAAATCTAAAATTTGAAACTTTTTAAGATGTATTCATATGGTTCCTTCCTCATCACTAATGGAATTATCAAGCAACCCAAGGACTTTTTAAATTCTTCATTTCAAATTTATTACTTCCTTTTAATGAATTACTACTTTTAATATGATTTGAAGAAATATTTTGTTACATCTTACTTTTTAGAATCAGAATAATTTTGTTTGATCGTATTGTTTCTACACATTGCTTTTATTTCACATTTCATTAACTTTTTTTTTAATCTGTGTTTTCCCTAGTAATTTTAAAAGAAATGTCCTTGAATTTAGGAACAAAGATCAGCCTAAAGTATATCTGCATTCCCAGGATTTCTTGCAGTGACAACGCCTTCCCCCACATAGGATATCTTCTTGCTCCAGAGGCAAAATTTAAATCATAAAGTGAGTTCTCCATCCCAGTTAACATATATACACTACTCTGTATAAATCTGGTAATTAATGAGGACCTTTTCATACTGTCCAAGAAGGGGGCAGCAGAGGATGAGGTGGTTAGATAGCATCACTGACTCAATGGACATGAATTTGAGCAAACTCTGGAAGACAGTGAAGGATGGGGAAGCCAGGCATGCTGCAGTCTGTGAGGTCGCAAAGAGTCAGAGACATTGGACATGACAGCAACTGAACAACAAAAATGATGAGAACCTACTATATGGCACAGGGAAATCTACGCAATACTCTGGTGACAAAGACAGGATATATGTATACACATAGCAGATTCACTCAGCCATACAGTAGAAACTAACACAACATTGTAAAGCAGCTAAATTCCAAAAAGAGAAAAAGCGAGTTCACAGATTCTAGATCTGTGGTTATATTTTTGTGAGCACACTTTGCTCCTCTTCCTTGTTCAAGGCTGTCATGTTTGACTTATTTTAGGTCATGTTGCACATTTCTACATAAAAATGAGCCTGGCACACTTTTTCTCAGCAGGCAGAGATAAGGGTTTGCTAACAAAATAGCTAAAGGAAAATAGCTCTAACAATGCTCATGTTCATTTGTGAGAATGGAATTAAAACAGAAAATAAAGTGATGTGTACTTTTTCTGCTTCTATTTCTCTCTTCTCCTGGAGCATGGAAGGAAGTGCCGCCTCTTCCATGATTTCAGACACTAGAGAAAGCTTTATATAATCACTAATTCTGACAGCTTTCCATAAATCTCTGAGAAAAACACAGGAAAAAGCTTTAGAGTGGTCCATGGGGATACTGAACTTGGATAGACGCCTGAGACTTCATGTGACTCAGTGGAGACACATGTGACTCATTTGTCCACAGAATTGCTTCTTTCCCGTGTGTTTTCTTACATGTCAGCTTCAGAAAGTCCTTCCACAAACATCTGACAAAGTTCTGGAATCATGTAGAAGTATCCCTGGGAGACAAATGACACCATACTCCTCATCTTTCTGTAGAAGAAAAACTATCTTCAAATTTTCTTTGGGCAATGATTACCAGGAAGATGAACCTTTGGAGGATGCGCTAATATAACACATTTCCTTATGTAAAACATCTGTCTTTAGAGCCCCAAATTAAATTTTCTCTTTTATTACTCATTCATGATGAACTTAAAAGACTTTAATGAGATCTGCTTAGCATCTGCTAAAATCATGTCCATTGACAACATTCTTATCTCTTTGGACTAAATGCAACTCTCAGATGACTGCATGGCTTTAGCTCCTCTGGATTTATCTCCCTTTTGTTGCTCTGATTTCTGGGTTCAGCTCTCTTGCTCAGCTTTCACTTTTGACAAGCTTCCTGTCTCAGTTTCACCCTGCTTCCACATCTGTTTCTCACTTTTTTCCCCAGAAACAGATGTAACCATTCCCAAAATTGATTTGCTAAATACGATTTATAAGGCCCATGCTTTCATGGATAAACTCTTTGGGGGTCTATAAATCTTGATGAAATCTTTAAGAAATGGTATTTTCATCCCAGTGCTTGTTCTTTACACACTTTTTGAAGTGGTTTTTTGTTGTTGTTGTTGTTGCTGTTTGTTTGTTTTTAATTACTTACAGAAGAACATTTTAGGGGGAAAAAATGTCAGGTCCACTAGTACAGAACAGTTACTTGGGTGAGGAGCTGCATTTTGAATAGTAACAGCTGATGCCGGTCTAGGCATCCAAAATTCTGGGTTCGAAGACAGAATAGAAAGTGGAATGAAATAAAGGCTAAGGGGAACAGATCCAGCTATTAATATTCCTAGGAAAAAGACAACTGGTCAGGCCAAAATTGACTTACCTCAGTTGCAGATGCTGCTGTGGGAATACAGACACAAATACTTAGAAACTGTCATGGGGATGGCCCGCCTTCTTGTCCAAAGTTCTTTCAGTGCCAAACTTGGGTTTTGGCCACTGGTCTATGCTTAAGGGTTCTAGATCTGGAGGGCCAAGCAGGAGCAGTGTAGGACCTGCAGCATCAGCTCAGATTGGATACTCAGACCAGGGCCCAAGGAACGGGGTATGGTTCTAAAATAAGCTTCACAGAAGGGAGCACATACAAAGACAAAATGATGGTGGGAGGCATAGAAATGGGCATAGATTCACAGAAAAACTCCAAGCCACCAGGCTGTTCAGGCTGAGCTACCAGTTTCTTATTGATTCTTTTTCTACATCCATGGAGATAAATTCAGATAAGAAGAGGAATTGATCCCTTCTCAAAACTACCCTAATAAATACATCAAAGTGAAAAAATTCATGTGCTTAAGGAGCTCAATGCTCTTCTCTTGCTCCTCCCCTCCTTCCAATCTTATTGGCTTTTCTGCTAGAGCTCATTGGTCCACATTCCCAGGGCAACTCACAGGAGAGAATGAAAGAAAAAATATGTCCCGAAGCAGTGTGTGGCTCCCCTTCAGTCCTGGCCACAACTCCACACAGTATTCCTGTCCTATGCAGAAGAGGACCTTCCTCTTTCTTCCTGCCCCCACTCCCAACTCCCACCCGACTTCTCTACATCTGGAATCCCAAACCAGTCAAGGAGATGCGGAAAGAAAATTTAAGATGTGTTGAGTTTCTTCCTGGAGGGAAATGGAAGCTGTAGCCCCAAACTAGAGAGAATGAGGCTTTTCCAAGCCTGAGTAGGGAACTGCATGATGTAAGCAGTACACCTTTGCGGAGCTCTTCTGAGTTTCTTATGTACCAAAACTTTGCTTTGTGTGCGGGAGGGTGAGTGCCTGAACCCTTCTCTGCTTCTGGGCCATTTCCACATGTTTACAACTGCTGCGGGTCTACACCGAGTTCCTGCCGTGTATGTTAACACCTACCCTGGGGGCAAGAGCCCGGTGCAGCTGGCCAGCATGTGTTTCCAATGGGCTGGGGTATGTAAGAGTGCGTCCATGGGAGGGTCATAAAATACTTCACCCTGTCTTCCTTTTAATTCCTCCCTACACGTGCACGTGGGATTTGTGAGCTGAGTGTGTGTGAAACAGGAGGAGTGAAATGAAATCTGTCCCTGGAGTGGATGCAGAAGGTTCTTATTTGGGGAAGAAACAGAGGGAAACTTCTAGGTTCTTCAGCTGGAGCAGTGACTCAATAACTCATTGAATTGTGTTGTGGTGGGTATTAAAAATGGCCTTGATAGCCTAATCTTTCAAAATATGTTTGACTTACAATTATTGCCAAAATTCAAGAAGTATTGATAATTTGGTCTTTTTCTTTATTTTTCCTTCTTTCTCTTTCTTCCTTCCTTCCCTCTTTTCTCTCTCCCTCCCAGCGTCCCTTCCTTCCTTCTTTCTTTCTCACTCTTTCCCTCACTTCTCTCTCCCTCTCTTTCTCTTTCTTTTTTGTTTTTTAAGAGGTATTAACAGCAACCATTCTGCTCCAGATCCCTTTTGAGTTCCCTGTTTCAGGAATATTTCAGAAGCACTGAAATGTTTCTTAGCATCTGCTTCTGCATAGGGATTGAATGATTTTAATCACTCGTGCAAATCTCCAATGAGCAGTGCCTGGTTGATTTGAAGCAGCTCTCTACTCCATCATGAACCAATCAAGCTCGCAATTAATATTTGAAATGTGGTGAAAAATAAAACATATCCTCTTTAAAGTTGGTTTTGAAATGCTGTTGAGACAACCAATAATTATTGTGCACCCATTATGTACATGACCTAATATACACAAGATGCCAGACCTTCCTTGTCTTTGTGGATCTGTTTTTCCAGGATTTTGCTAGTCCATTGCCCTGCAACCTCCTCACGCCCCATAATATTCTACTTGCTACCTCAGGCAGAGGGAGCAGGACTGATTCATTTGGAGTGGCCTTCCAAGTAGCTGATTCAAGTAAACAATTCTAAGGATCTGAGCGCTGCAGTCGTCTGTCCCCTTTGTCTCAGTGGTCTGATGTCATTTATATCTGTATGTTCTGTGTTCTATTGTGGAGTAACTTGAAACAAGATATTTAAAACTTGATTATTTTGTTCTTATTCTCAAAAAGGAATTTAGCTGATTTTGACTCTGTTAATAGAGGGAGGTTTTGTAGCAGCAAGGTTCAAGTAAAACAATTTAAGTGGAAAAGAAAAAAATGGGTGAAAAGGTTTCTCTCTAAAAATGACTATCAGGGAATTTTTGTGTTTTATGAAGCAGTTAGTTATATCTTTGAGAAGATAGGTGAATTTTCTATTGTAAGGTTATCAAAAATAATACAGTAGATGAATAAGGTGTGTTAATGTGCACAAAATAAGTAGCTATTAGCAGTGTTTTGCAAATGACAAAAATGATGATTAAAAGGTTATCAGTAACTTGTCCAAAGTCACACAGCTCTAGTCAGTAGTAGCACTGAGATTTGAGCTGCCTGTCATTTTTTTTGTTAATGGAATATCCCCATTGGAAAATTATTTCATCACTGTCTGACTAAGGACAATGAAATGATTTTTATATTTACATGTGGCTAGAAAATTTGTCTAGGAAATGGCAACCCACTCCAGTGTTCTTGCCTGGAGAATCCCAGAGACGGGGGAGCCTGGTGGGCTGCCGTCTATGGGGTCACACAGAGTCGGACACGACTGAAGCGACTTTGCAGCAGCAGAAAATTTATCTAAGAAAAAGCACCAACTCAACTTCTCCACATGGAATTATTTTGAGATCTGAAATCATCCTAATTATTCTTGAAAAGTGCTCCTCAATTGTAAGAAAAGAAAAAAAAATGTTAGTTATGCTTTAATAAATTTATCACTTTAATTTAGGTCAAAATCATGAATATTGTTATATTTTATAAGTCAGATATACACATGATGATTTGTTAAAACCCTTCATATGTTAATGTTTTTATTTAATTTCTGTCCCTATGATATTTGAAATAATTTTTATTTTTCAAAGGTTACCATTGTTTTACGAATTTTTTATCACATATATGCACATTTTATTTTTTTTGTTGTTTTCATTGGATACAATAATAATACTATTTTTATAAAGACATAAGATCTGCTCAGGAGTGATTCATTTTATAACGTTTTACCCAAGAGCACATCAGGGTGAAAACAGAGGAGGAATTATTGAGAAGAAATATGTATGACTGTTTCAGTTTATATACACATATTAGAAGAGAGGGAGAAAAAGAGAGAAATGTAAAGGTTACTGTATTAGTTTCCAAAGGTGGCCATAATGAATTATTTCAAACTAGATGGCTTACAACAACTGAAATGTATTCCCTCATAGCTCTGAAGGTTAGAAGTCTGAAATCAAGGTGTCACCAGGGCTTTGCTCCCTCTGGAAGCTCCCAGGAAGAATCCTTCCTGTCTCTTCCAGCTTCTTGTGGTTGCCAGCAATGCTCCACACACCCTGGTTTGTGGCGGCCTAGCTCCAAGGTCTGTCTCCATCCTCCAATGACCATCTTCCTTCTGTGTATGTCTGTGTCCAGATTTCTCTTTCCTTACAAGGGCACCAATCATTGGGTTAGGGCCCCACTCTAATGACCTCATCTTCACTTGATTACATCTGCAAAGACCCTATTTCTAAATTAGGTCACATTCACAGGACCCAAGAGTTAGAAACTGAACATATCTTTCGGGTGGGGGGAGCATAATTTAATTCAGTACAGTTGCCACTGTAAAGGAAATAAGTAGGGGTTTGAATATCAAGCAATCATTTTCTCAGACAGTATGAATTCAGGTATCTATATTTAGTATTTGTTTTGAAAAATAATAATGTGTTCACTTATGCAGTCTTCTGCGACTCTGACCTGACCAAGTCAACCTCAAGAAGTGAGCCTGGATATGCATTGAAAATGCAAGACTTCGTGCCCTGTGCAGACTGCTTAAATAATTCTCTTACTTATTACTGGCTGATCAGTAAGAGAAGTTCTAAATAACTAAGGATAATTCATCTGTTATTTGGCTTTTGTTTTTGTTACTTCACTTTTTAATCATACAAATAATTCACAAACACGTCAAAACTTTCAAACATACAGAATGAAATTCAGCAAAAATTATCCTGCCCAACCCTGAACCTCTGTTTTAGTTTCTCAAGTAACTTTCCTTGAGGCAGTCAGTTTCTTTTGCATGTATATGTGTGTGTGTGTGTATGTATAGCACATAAAATCATTTTTTTAAAATACATTTGAGCTGTATTCATTGTTGTGCATCTTTTTTTTCTCCTTGGTAATTACTTAATTCAGTATATATAAATCTACCTCATTTATTTAATCATATATTACATTCCATTAAATGGATAACCTATAAGTTATTTACTTTATATTTTTAAATTGAAAGATCATTTTCCTTTTTTTGTTTGGCTGGCATTCTCTTTTTAGCTAGTTTGTTTTTAGTTAAAAATGTTGCAACAAATATCCTTATACATGCTTGAAAATATGTGCAAGTGTGTTTTGAAATACATTTTTAAAAGTAAAATTTCTAGGACAAAAGATGTGTACATTTTAATTTAATAAATATTAACAAATTGTCTTTCAATGGGATGATAAAAATTTCAGTTAGAGCTATAATGCAGGTTTCTATTTCCCAACTGTCTTATCAACTCAAAAAGTATCTGATACTTTAATCTTTGCCAATGTGACAGGTGAAAAATTAAATTGCATTTGTTATTTTATTTTGATTTTCTTAATTATGAATGTGTGGTTGCCTCTTTTTTCATCTACTTAAAAGCCATTTGGGCAGAAAAATATCTATTTAAGCAAATGGCCAAAACTGAAATAAATTAATTAAAAAAAATAGCTTTGAATTGTAACCCAAATTATAGAATTGCCTATGGGTCAATTCTTCTATAAATAAATGACAAAACATGGAGAAACACATCTCCCATTCTGAAGAATTCCTTATAATTTATGTAGATAGCCCCCTCACAGAAACAGAGCACAGTTGTTAGTCTTTTAAAATTATTATTTAATGAATTTTTAATAAGGATTAAGAAAACTAATATTTAAAACACATCTAACCTTTCCAATCTATACTATTATTGCTTTTAGTTTCTGATAGCTTTATAAAATATTTTTTTCTACCCTAAAATTATGTATTTTACAAAATTGCTCTATGTTTTTCTATTATTTTTATGAATCACTTACATATGCTCAACTCTTTGATTTTTTTGACTCGATTTTGGATCAAGAAATAAAGAGAGAATACAATTTTTTCCCCATATGGTGAACTGTTTATTAAATAACCCATTTTTTCCTTCACACATTGGAAATGTTTCCTAGATTATATTAAATTCTTACATGGTTTGTGGTCTCCATTTTGTTTTATTAATTTCTAAGTCCATTCATTGGTCAATGCAAAGTATTTTAATGGTTCTAACTTTATAATATGCTTTAATTTTAATAGATCTATTGTATTCCCCTTAGTTATTAAAAAATATTTTAATATAAAAATTGTTGAATTAAAAAATGTTTTTGTGAGATTTTTCTGGTAATGAAACTTACTCATCTTTTCTTGAATGCAGGAAAAAATCGGGTAAAAAAATAAGGAAGCTATTAAACATATATATCATTTTAGAAATAACTAATATACTTACAATAACATAAAAAAGATAAGCTAGCCAGGCAATGTTGTTCTATTTATTCAAAGTTTCATAGGTTTCATAACTGCTGTTACTGTCTTTTCTTTAGATCATGCCTATTTGTTAAGTTTATTTCCTACATGTATTTATTAGTTTTTGGTGCTATTTTGAACAGAATAATTTCTCACCTTTAAATTTTTATACTGATTGTTTTTATTATGCATAAAAATTATGACTAAGTATTTATTAAATTTGTAATAGTCAATACACTTAATGTTTTATTGCATGTCATAGTTTTTGATTGCTTCTCTTTGCTTTCTAAGTATTCCATCTAATTTGTTTATACTACTACTTTTTTCTCTTTTTGATTGTCTTGACTAGTATTTCCAGAACTTTTTTTTTTTTTGGCTGTGCCTTACAGCTTGCTTAATTTTAGTTCCCTGAGTAGGAATCGAACCTGTGCTCCCTGCAATGAAGTATGGAGCCTTAACCATTGGACCTCCAGGGGATTCCCCCCGAGAACAAGTTTTGATAAAAGTAGGAATAGTGGACACCTTTACCTCTGTTGCACTTTGCCTAGTGTTTTACCATTCAGACATCGGGTTTTGGTTTGTAAACTTCTAAGGAATTGACCGTAGAAGCCATTATAGTCATATTTTAGTGCATAGAAGGATTTTTTTTTAAAACACAATAATGAAAGTTAAATTTTATTAAAGAGTTTTTTAGAATCTATGTACATGATATCCTTCTCTGTTGATTTGGTAAGGTGATAAACTATTACTAGATATACTAACATTGCATTGCTGTTGAATTCCTGTTATGAATCTTTTCTTATATATCATTCAAGTGTGTTCTGTTTTCTGACATTTTATTTTACATTTTTGGCCTATGTATCCATAAGTGAGATTAGTATATGGATCTGTTTTATTGTGCTCTTTCAGTTTTTTTTAAACCAATGTTTCATTAGATTCATAAAAATATTCTGTGTACTCTCCTTTACTTTCTATGCACTAAAATATTTAACATCATGAGAGAACTTTTCCTCAGAGGTTTAGTTAGAATTACTTGTGAAACTTTTGGAAAAACGAATTCTATGGACAAGAATTTTTATCTTTGACCCTATGTGGTGAGATCTTCCCTGTAGCTCAGATGGTAAAGAATCTGCCTGTAAGGCAGGAGAGCTGGGTTCGATCCCTGGGTCAGGAAGATCCTCTGGAGAAGGGAATGGCAATCCACTCCAGTATTCTTGCCTGGAGAGTCCCATGGACAGAGGAGCCTGGTGGGCTACAGTTCGTGGGGTCGCAAAGAGTCGGACATGACTGAGCGACTAACAGACATACTCACTACATGGTGAACTTGCTAATGTTTTTTCTTTTTTTTGTGTATTTGATCCAGCTCTGTTTATGACATAACTATTCAGAGGATCTTGGAGAACATGGTGTTACTGGTATTTGGATAACTGAAATACTTTAAACTGCAGCCCAGCAGACCCACTTTTTGTCCTTTCTGAGTTGACTGATGTCACCCTGCAGCCAGTGGAATTGTTTCAAAATTTGTCATTAAGAAAGCTGACATTTTCAAATTCACTTTACTCCTATGGGATGTCATACTAAACTGCCTTTGTATCAACTAGAAAAAATGTGCATGTATTATTCTCTTAGGAGTTTTATAGAATTAAATGTGTGTCAAAATAATTATTATTTAGTTTTAGCAATTGGAACTATTTATAAAAAGTATTATAAAATATATGTCATCATCCTAACCGTTGTCGTTAACTTTACAGACTGAGGTAGAAAAGGAGTGAAGATTGAAAGCCTTCTGAAAGATCTACTTTCCTTGCTTCTTGTCTTTATTTGCATTATTTTTAGCTCACAAAAGATATGCAAGAGAACACCTCAAATCACCTAGAACCAAAGGGCGCATATACATTCTTTTCCTCACCACTCCCATTTCAGAGATGAAGAAACTGAGGCACACAGGTCACTGATGGTGACCTCTGCTGGTAGCACTGGTGGTGTGAGTCTTGGTCACCCTGCTAGGGCGGTGCCTCTGCCCAGAGAGTGGGGACACGCCATGTCAGTGCCACCCAGGAATGCCTTTCTCACAGGGACAGACCCAGAATTGGTGGGACTTAAAGCTTCCGTACAGTTTTGAGGCACTCTGAATTTGCAAATATAATCAAACACAGGACTAAGCGCTAAAGATCCTCAAAGATCCTTCAAAGGGACCTGCACACATGCACGGAGACCCCTCCTAGTCCTTTTATTTCCTTGAACATCAGTTTGATTCTTTTTAAGCTGGCGTCTGAGTGACAATAGAAATAATGTCACTCTTGAGGTTCTTCCTGTATCAGCCCAGGACTTTTGTTCTAATTATCCATCAGAAATTTTTTTAAAGCATCAGCTTGACTAGACTTTTTGTTTTTAACTTCTGGTATTCTTAGGTAATTTTCAAAAGTCCTAGTTGTGAGGTAAAGCTTCCTTGAGGGAAGCTATGTGTATTCATTCCATTCAAGGTCATGATCTCCTTGGGTTATTTTATTTAGCACTCTTGAGTATAACTTAAAGAGAGTCAGGGCTTTAGCACTCTTGAGTATAACTTAAAGAGAGTCAGGGCTACCTGAATAAATAGCACTAAAGCCCATTAGTACTTCTTTGTACTCCCTAATAACATCTGCAGTGAATTTAGCTGTCACTGTCATACAGGGTGATATATGAAGCATCAAACATCAGATAGGCACCTACCTTCTGTGAAAAAGAGATGCCTTTGTATCCTGAGGTGAGTTATTTTCTCTTCTGTAGGAGAGAAATGAAGGGACACAATCGAGGAATGCACAATCCACATCTATTTATTTTCAGTTCATATACTTACATATATATATATATATATATATATTTTTTTTTTTTTTTTTTTTTTCTGAGAGAGAGAAGAAAAAAAAGAAGGAAAGGTAGAGGAAGGTGGAGAGAGGAGAGAGAAGTTTGAAAAATCAGTAAAAACAGCAGGGCCATCTTCATGTTGTGAAAGGAAACATTTCCCATTTTTGAAAGTTCTATATTGATTTTCAAATATTAAATAGCCATTAATATAACTTGTGTTTTCTACAAAACTTTTCTAACAAAATTCAAGGGATTAAACTTGTCTCTTGCTTCCCCGCTATCCTAAGTGTTGGTTTTTTTCCTTCATCATAAGAAAAGATTTATTAAGTGCTTCTGCTGGGCTTGTTGACAAATGCCATACCAGCTGAGGCCCTTTGCTGTCCATCCGAAGCTGTCACAGCTTTGTTAATCGGCTATATTCCAATTTAAAACAAGAAGTTTAAAAAAATAAAAATAAATGCCATACCAGGGACTTCCCTGGTGGTCCAGTGGCTAAGACTCTGAATTCTCAAGGCAGAGGGCCCAGGTTTGACCCCTGGTCAGGGAGCTAGAGCTCACATGCTACAACTAAGAAGACCCCACAGTAAATACATACATACATACATACATACATGCATATCATCTTTTAAATGCCATACCAAATTCTACCTCCTGATGGGTAGAAAAAAATTTTCATTCCCTGATGGGATTTGGGGACCAGATTTCTGCAGAGCTGTAGGGAGATAATGAAACAGAATGGAAGAGATTGAACCTGAAAAAAAAGATGAACTTTGGATTAAACTCTGTCTCTGTTATTTACTAGTTGTGTGATCTTAGACAACTCCCTTAACCTCACTGAGAATAAAAATACTGGAATAGGGGTTGGTAGGATTAGGGGTAGCATGTAAAGCTCCTGATACATAGAAGGTTCTCAATAACAATGTCTTTGTATTGTGACCTCTTACCCCAGGGCTTAGAGCCTGTGAACCAAGTGAGTTCTCATTCATATTAATCAATGCCTGAGTTACACTTGTTGGACACATTCTCTCTATCTTCTCTTAATATCTCCCCCAGTTATTTCTAAAAGTCCCCAGGACAATAGCATTGAACCTGAGCTGAGAAACAAGCCCAGGCATGTTCTTCCATCTCATCAACCTCTCTCACCACTGCTCCTACTGCTAGTGATTTCCAAGGGAATATGACCTCACTCCATCAAGACCAGCCTCCATGGGTGCCTTTCTAAGACCTCTGAATGCCGGAAGTGCAATGTGGGGTGAAGTGAGAGACAGGAAGAAGGGGGTAGTAGTCAGGACTTTGGGCTTAGAACTGTAGAGGAAGAAAAAGTTTTCCTCAACCCTTTTAGGGTCCCTAAAAAGTGAAATTCACTCAGTCATCTTTGGCTCTTTGCGATCCCATGGACTGTATAGTCCATGGAATTCTCCAGGCCAGAATACTGGAGTGGGTAACCTTTACCTTCTCCAGGGGATCTTCCCAACCCAAGGATAGAACCCAGGTCTCCCACATTGCAGGTGAATTCTTAGGGTCCCTGGCCAGGCCTAAAAATGTCAAAAACCGATTCACAGGAGAAAAGCACCCAAATTTTATTGAATTCCCACTTGTATCTGGCAGCCTTCACAAGAGAATGAAAATCTGAAGTAACCAGAACAAAAGAACTTTTACACTTGAAGACAAAGGAATAATAAATTTGTGAAGAATTGACAGGACAAAGGAGTTTGGGCTGAGGGGGTAATAAATGGTGAAGAATTAGCCAGAAAAGGCAGGGCTGAGGGGCGGGAAGGAGGTCAGAGTGATCTGCCAATGTTGTTACTGTTTTTTCAAAATTTCTTCAGATTAAGATTTTTATATGCCAAGAGGCCATACTTTAGGGTAGAATGTCCTGAACTTCTTCACAACTAAAGAAAGCCAGCACAGACTTGCTCATATAAAGAAGAATATGTGAGCCAATGTAACAGAAGTCCTCAGGGCGTTTGGTTTCAGAAAACAATGGGCTCAAGGACTCCAAGTCCCAGTAGGACTTTGCTATTTGCATCCTGACCCCTGCTTTCCTCTCTGTAGACTTTGCTCTCAGATAGGCATTTTCTATATGATGGGCTCTATAGTTTTCAGGATTAAGTCATCTAAGATGCATGCCTTTTTAAAAAATAAGTGAATAAAGATTTTCTTCACCCTTCTTATCCCAACAAAAACCTTATAAATTTGTCCCATTCACCTCACTTGGTTGGCATGTTAATGAATTAATATGACCAAGAGGCACAGATTTGAATCATATGTCCTCTCCTGCACTTAGGGCTTAGAATCAACTCCACTCAAATTCCACAGATTCTGAGTGGAGGACAAGAAGCTCTTTGAGATGCCTTTACCAGAGGGTCGAAGTGAGGCTGGACAGAAACAAATACTAAATGTCCACCTCAAATGATCCTTCTAACACTGTTTCAGATTTTCTCTTCAAGCCTTGATCTGTGCTGTTTCATGCCGGTACAGTCTGGCAAAGTCTTTTACGCACACCACATCTTCAGTCTGTGCCCAAACCCTCTTTCTATAAAAAGTCCATATTCAGTCCAGAGGCCAGCAGGGTCATAAATGTTGTCCTAAGTAGTCTCTCACCATGGCTCCCCTCTCTTCTGTTTCCTAGGATTTCTTGCACTGCTATCCATAAAACTCTTCCTTAAGCCACAAAAAATTCCTTGTGCATATCAGCTAACAGTTGTAGACATAGAAGAATGCCTATCTCTTATCAGTTCTGCAAATACCAATCCAGTTGAGGTTCATTTAGCTCTGCTTCATTATCATCCAATTGTTGTTATTATTTGCCAACAAAGGTCCATCTAGTCAAAGCTATGGTTTTTCCAGTAGTCATGTATGGATGTGAGGGTTGAACCATAAAGAATGCTGAGTGCTGAAGAATTGATGCTTTTGAACTGAGATGCTGGAGAAGACTCTTGAGAGTCCCTTGGACAGAAAGGAGATCAAACAAGTCAATCCTAAAGGAAATCACTCCTGAATATTCACTGGAAAGACTGATGGTTGAAGCTGAGGCTCCAATACTTTGGCCACCTGATACAAAGAGCTGACTCATTGGAAAAGCTTCTGATGACAGGAAAGATTGAAGGTGGGAGGAGAAGGGGGTGACAAAGGATGAGATGGTTGAATGGCATCATCAACTCAATGGACATGAGTGTGAGTGAACTCTGGGAAATAATGAAGGACAGGGAAGCTGGGCATGCTGCAACACATGGGATCACAAAGAACTGGACATGACTGAGTGGCTGAACAACAAATTGTTATTACTAATGTTACTTCAGAGAGCGGATTTTCCCATCCACACATTCTCTCCTATTGTATGTTAGATCAAGCGTGGAGACTTACCTAAAAGATCTCAGCAACATCTAGAGACCCTGAAGGAGTGAGAACAAGCACTTCTAGAGTTATAGGTAATATAATTAGTAAGAGAAACACAAGAACGACCTTTACTGCATGCTAACCTCCTGGGTTAATCTCCTCCTCCCTCATAGCTCAGTCAGTAAAGCATCTGCCTGCAATGCAGGAGACCCGGGTTTGATTCCTGGGTCGGGAAGATTCCCTGGAGGAGGAAATGGCAATCCACTCCAGTATTCTTGCCTGGAAAATCCCATGGACAGAGGATCCTGGCAGGCTACAGTCCATGGACTCACAGTAATCAGACACGACTTAGCGACTAAATCACCACTGAGGTTGCTTTATGGATGTCTTGTGCAAGAAGAGTGCAGCATCCTCCATGTGCTTACAACAACTGATGTTTGCTCTTTCACCTCTGTACCAGGCTTCCATTTCACTGTGGAAGCAGAAGCTAAAGCAGCTTCCCAGGCTCCTATCTGTATTGGCACCTGACCAATTTACTTTGCACCTGACCCCTAAAATGTAGTATGAGGTATTACAGAGGATAAGTTTAACAGCAACCAGGATGGAGACTTCTTTCCCCTCTGCATTCTCAAAGATAACATGCCTGAGCCAAAGAAGAGAATTGAGCTCAGTCAGTAGAACATTTAACAAGGACTATATGTCTTGGTTGTAAGTAAATGAATTCAATTCCATTTACTTAGAGAAAAGGCTTAATCCACAAAGTGATTGCTTTCATAGCAATGTTCTTTTCACTGACCATGGTACATGAACCAGAAACTTTATACACTGTAAACTCAGATTCTGAAAGAGTGTGATTAGTGAGGGCAACAGAATTTAATATATGACCTTCACATTTAATAGACTCCATTTACCTTATGCTTCAAACAGGAACCTTCCCCCGACTGGTAGAAATTTGGAAATGTCCTTCTCAATGGAGCTATTTCATAAGCAGCAGAGAATGGATCCCAGTAAGTTTCTCTGCTATTTTTAATTCTACTATAATTATAAAGGAACAGTCAAGCTTGTTTATACATTTAAAAATTGCTAGAAGCAGGACTACAAATAATGAGATTATGACATTTGACCTAATGATTTTTCTCCATCTGCCTCTCAGTCTACAGACATTGATTCTAGGTCCTGTTAAAAATATGAACTCAATTTAAATTTATTCCATAAGGATAGAAGAAAAGACAGCAGGTAGAAGAAACGGATCCTGGAGTTATCTGCTGAACTCTAAGACCTCTTTTATCTTTATAAGCATTTTTTCAACCAATAAATTGAATAAATAATTTATGCTCAACCTGAAGTTAATGTATTAGAATTTACTAATACAGAATACTGGAAGTATTTTACTTCTGATTATATGAGTAACTCTAAAACTGTAAAATGTAGTTAAGAGAATGTTGATATGTATTGTAAGGTAAAACAAGTGAAGCTAAATCCTTGGCTGTGTCTTCTGCTTGGTTGTAAGAGGAAAATCTCAGAAACTTTTATAATTGGCCCCTTAATTTTTGACATAATATCTTAATCATATTAACTTAGAGCTCTCAGTCCCTTGAACGCTTTTATAAGGTATGCATGCTCAGTTACTCAGTCATGTCCGACTCTTTACTACCCCATGGACTGTAGCCCACCAGGCTCATCTGCCCATGGGATTTTGTGGACAGAAACACTGGAGTGGGTTGTCTTTTCCTCCTCCAGGGGATCTTCCCCACCCAGGGATTGAATCGGCATCTCCTGTGTCTCCTGCATTGGCAGGCAGATTCTTTACCACTGAGCCACCTGGGAAGCCATATATATTATAATGTAATATATATATATATATATATATATATATATATGGGGCTGCAGATACTCCATGAGTAGTTTGCTTCTTTTTTTGTTCACATGTGTGTTTATAAGAGCATATGAAAGAGTGATTTTTTTTCTTGATCAAGTAAGGTTCATTTTTCTAAGAGATGGTTAGTTGCCAGTTCCACAGAAATCTGTTTATTCAGTGTAGCTGAAGTCATAATCGTATTTTCAATCAGTTGACTCAGAGCCCAGAAGTTTCAACCCTTTGGTGAAATGCCCAAGTTAAATGGTCATTTAACGAAAATCCATGACTGAAAGCACAAGGGATTTGGCAAAGCAGAGATTGACAGAGTGACACTCTTATATACACAAAAGAAGCAAAATAAAAAGATACTTTGCGGTTGGCTTTTTACCTCAACAGAATTTTAGTTTCAAGTGGAAGGACAACCAGTGATTTCCAGAATATAAAGGAATCATCATCTCACTTTCCTAAGTGAAGTCATTGTTTAACATACACAGATAAGACATCACTAAACACACAGACACACCAACAGAGGAAATGATTCAGGTTCTGACCCAAGGAAACAAGCGCATATATCCTCTTATTTTTATTTGATTTTATGTGACTTGGCTGATGCATCCTCTATGACACTGTAACCAGTGAGTCTCCTCTGTCTTTCACAAATCCCTTGGCTAAGTTGGCAAGAGTGATGACATAGCTTAAGTGACTTCTATGAAGCAACCAAGATTGCCTTCATTTGGGATATTTTTATTTTTTAGTTGTCTGAATGGCCAATGTCCAGGAATCAATCATATCACCATGTGGCCAACCTAATATAGTAATTATTCCAAAATAGGAATTGCATGATAGGTTCATTAGTAACCAGTCGACAAATAACCAATCTTTTCAGATTCATTCCCAAGGTGAAGGTAGTGCTTGTGGGTTTCTGAAAACATTGTTATTTGAAAGCTCTTATTAAGATTTATTGATTAATTCACTTCAGTTCTTTATTAATTTGAAGGAATATTTGTATTCAAATGTATTGACTACTGTGCAGTGTATGAATTTTCTCCACTTACTTTCTTTTAGTTTATTTGGTGGTTGTCTAATAGTTTATTAAATTTACCAAATTGAAAAACTTAGAAAACTTTTATATATTTTTTCTTTAATTAAAATAGAATATAATGCTGTGAACATTCCTGTTACAAACTTAATGCTTATATCTTCTCAAAATTTACATGTTGAAGTCCAAATGTGACAGGATGTAGAGATAGAGCCTGAAAGGAGATAAAAAAGGTACAATGAAGTCATAAAGGTAAGACGCTAATCTGATAGGTCTGAAGCCCTAAATTGAGGAGGAGACCCAGAGCTCTCTCTTGGCCATATGAGGCCATCTGTAAGCCAGGAGGAGAGCTCCTTCTGGAAATCAGCACTTGGTCTTGGTTTTACCACTCTCTAGAACTGCGAGAAACAAATTTCCATTGTTTAAGACACCCAGTCTATGGTACTTTTTATGGCAGCCCAAGTTGAATAATACGGCTTCCCAGGTGGCACCAGTGGTAAAGAACCCACCTGCCAATGCAAGAACTGCAGGAGATGTGGATTCAATCTCTGGGTCCGGAAGATCCCCTGGAAAAGGGCATGGCAACCCACTCCAGTATTCTTGCCTGGAGAATCCCATGGCCAGAGAAGCCTGGTGGGCTAGAGTCTGCTGAATAGTACAGTCCTCTAAATAAGGTTTTACCTGTCTTTTTAAATTTTGGTGTGTATTCTTAACTTCCTTGATTAGCACATAGTTTGTAATATCTGATTTATACGCCTTTCTATTAATGAGAGTTATTTAGAATAGGGATTTTAACATTTGTAATTAAATTATTTTTGTTAATTTAAAATTTGTTCATTTAATTTAAAAATTATGTTTGCATAATACATATAGGATTATGTTTAATTTAAAAATTATGTTTACATAATATTTACATTTCCTAAATGTATGCATATGTTTAGGAAAGAGAAATCATAAGGGCATAGCTGAATAGTCTATTACAAAGTAAACATGCCCATATAACCATGCCCATTGTTAAAACAGCATTGCCAGCACACAGTATTGCCAGCATCCCAGAAGAAACTCGCAAGTCATTCCAAAGCATCTTCCACTCTCCTTCCAGAATAGTCACTATTCTCACTTCTAACACCATAAATTAGCTTTGTCTGTTTTTGAAGTTCATAGAAATTGAATCATAAGATATATATTTGCATATGTTTGGCTTCTTTTGATTGATATTCATTATTGCCCAAAATTGTTCTCTGTTAATTTTATTGCTTTGTAGTTTTCAATTGAGGGAATAAAAAAATATATTCATTCTGATGTTGACAGGGTATTTCTATTGTCTCCTTTTGGGGAACTATTTCAAATGCTGCTGTAGTGAATATTCTTGTACATGGGCTTACATGCAAGTATGCATGAATTTCTTTTGGCTACATACTTAGGAATAAAATAGCTGGGTCAGCTCTCACAGAAAATGCTGAAGTATTTTCCAGGTGATGGTATTACTTTGCAGTTAGCAATGGATGAGACAACTCATTGCTCTTCATTTCATAATAACTTTTTATTTACAGTCTTTTAAATTTTCATCACTCTGGAAGGTGTAGAATGTTGTCTTGAGGTGGTTTTAATTTGGATTTCCCAGAAGACTGAGGTTGAATACTCTTTCAAGTGTTTGTAGGCCATTTGATTATGCATTTTGTAAAATTTTTGTTTAGTTTTCTTGCTCATGTGTCTATTGAATTAGCTACATTTTTCCTATTGATTTGTGGGAGCGTGGGTGTGGGTGTGTATAGGTCATAAGTCCTTTTGTTTGTATTATCATCTTTGCGAATACATCCTCCAACTCTGTGACTTCCATTTTTACTCCATTTTTACTTCCATTGTTAATAATAATGGTGTCTTCTGATGAAGAGAAGGTCTTGATCTTAACATATTACATTTTATCAATATTTTCTTTATGATTTCTATTTGTATGTACTGTCTAGAATATCTTCTTCTACTTCAAGGACATGAAGTTCTCTTCTATTTATATCTTCTGAATGCTTTATTGTTTTACCTTTTATATTCAGAAGATATGAGTAGAGGTCAATTTTAATTTTTCCTACTGGATGGTCAATAGACGGAGTACCGTTAATTGACAAGACTATCGTTTCCTCACTGCTGGGTTGTGTCACCTCTGTGATAAATGAAATATCCATATGTTCACAAGTCTGTTTCTAAACTCCCATCTGTTTAAATGATCTTTTTGTGTCTTTATACCACTCTTAACATTTTTCTACTCTTAATATAATTTCTACATTGAATATCTTCTACAACATCTTGTAGGATGAATTTTTCTCTTCATTGTCTTTTTCATCTTGCATTTCTATATACAATTTAGTATCAGGTGGTTAAATTATAAATTTTGTTCAGAGTTTGTTTAGATTGCTCTGACTCCTAAAATAAGTTTGAGTACAATGACCTTTACAGTATAAACATGATACGTGTGTTTAATTTTACTTTGTCTAATAATAATCTAGTTTTAGTTTGTTATTTTCCTGAACTTTCATCCATTTTGTATCCCCATAGCTAAAATATGTCTCTTGTAAGCTGGGTACAATTAGGCTTTGTTTCTATCAAAACTGAACATCTTTCAATATATTTAGCTTTCTCATAGTTAATATAATTAGTAATATACTTGAGTTTAAATTTATATTATTACTTTTATGTCTCTGTCTATGTCGCAATCTATGTTGTTTTTTTCTCTCATTTCTGACCTTTCTGGATTTTTTTTTTAATTTTTAAAAATAATTTGTTTAATTTATTTTGCAAATATTTTTTTCCCATTTATTTTTATTAGTTGGAGGCTAATTACTTTACAACATTGCAGTGGTTTTTGTCATACATTGAAATGAATTAGCCATGGATTTACATGTATTCCCCATCCCGGTCCCCCCTCCCACCTCTCTCTCCACCCGATCCCTCTGGGTCTTCCCAGTGCACCAGGCCCGAGCACTTGTCTCATGCATCCAACCTGGGCTGGTGATCTGTTTCACCCTAGATAATATACATGTTTTGATGCTGTTCTCTTGAAACATCCCACCCTCGCCTTCTCCCACAGAGTCCACAAGTCTGTTCTATACATCTGAGTCTCTTTTTCTGTTTTGCATATAGGGTTATCGTTACCATCTTTCTAAATTCCGTATGTATGTGTTAGTATACTGTAATGGTCTTTATCTTTCTGGCTTACTTCGCTCTGTATAATGGGCTCCAGTTTCATCCATCTCATTAGAACTGATTCAAATGAATTCTTTTTAATGGCTGAGTAATATTCCATGGTGTTGGATTATTTTTTTAACTCAAGTTTTAAGAATTATTCAATTTTCCTCCTCCACTAAACTTTTAATTGTTGATAATTATGCTACTACATAGTACTTCTTCAGCAGTTACCCTAAAATTTGTAACATATCCATAATGTCTCAAATTCTAAATAATTTAGTACTTTTACCAAATCCCTGTCAGTGTAAGTACCTTTGAACACTTAGACTATTTGCTAACTCCCCATATTTTACAGTATTACTTTCATGAATTTTTATTTTCTTTGTCAAACTTCTCAACAAATTATTATTATTGCTTTATACATTCAATATACCTTAAGATATTATGACCCTTTCCATTGCACTTTACCCCTTCTTGCATACCCAGAGTGACATCCAAGATTAGGGTTTCTCTGCCTGAAGATACCCTTTATTGTTTGCCTCCATGTGTATCTACTGCTGCTGAATCCTTTCAATTTATATTTGTCTGAAAACATCTTCATCCTGACCTCATTTTTCCCACTGATATTTCCACTAATAGTAGAATTGAATTGGTAGTTACTTGTTTTCATTGCTTTGAAGATGTCATTCCACTGTCTTCTAGTTTCCGTTGTTTATGGTGGTAAGTCCATCTCCAGGCATCATTACAGCATGACTGCAGGGGTCCCTTTTTACTTCCTCTTTCCCCAACAGTCACTTAAGTAAATCTTTGTTTTTTCATCCTCTTTGACAAAATTCTTAATGTTGGGTCTGTTTTCCTGACTTAATTGTGTCTGATATAGTGCAGTTATTTTAAATTTTATATCTTATCATTCTAACATCTGTTGATTGTTAGATCAATCTGTTTTATTGATAGATTGTGTTGTTTTCTGTATACCTGGGTTAGTTTTTTTGAGTGCTGTATACTGTCTATGAAAAATTATATAGATAATATAAGAATCTGCATCTTGTATCCAGCTGTGGAAATGGCAGGCTTTTCCTTTAAAGGCCATATAGTAAATATTATTGACTTTGTAAGTCATGTGATCTTTGTGCAATTCCTCAGCTTTGCCTTTGTGGTGTAAAAGCAGCCATTGACAATACATAAATGAATGACTGAGTTGACTGTATTCCAATAAATCTTTATTTAAAAAACAAACAGTGGGCTGCAGTGGGCTCAAGGTGTATAGTTTGCTGACTCTTGTTCTAGAGAGGTTTTACTTCTGTCTCTGATAAGTGAGTAAGCTAGGACTGCTAGCAATGTGATGCTACTTTATTTCAATCAGGTCTTGAGACAATTCAAAACTAGACTTATGTTCTTATAATGGCTGATCTGTAGCTAGTTCATCTAAACCTTTAGAGCCTAGAACAGTGTTTCTCAACCATGTTGCTCTTTTGGGCCAGGTAATTCTTTTGTAGGTGGGCAATCTTGGTCTTTACAGAATGTTTAGCAGCACCTCTGACCTTTAACCCCTAGATGCCAGTAGTATGCCTCCTTCCATTTGTGACAACTAAAAATGTCTATAGGCATCTAGAATTTCCCCCATTCAAACCACTAAGGGTCCCCCTAATGATCAGACTTGAACCCCACTATTTCTTTTCTTACCACCCCCAGTGTTATGTACCTTGAAAACTGTGTTCAGGTTCTCAACTTTCAGTGGCTTCTTTAAAAATGGAATGAACACTCTAGTGTAAAATCACCGCAGAGGTTGGCACCCTCTCTGGATTTCTTTCTTCTTGATCTCGACACATTCTTTTTCTTTTTTCCCTTGTAGTTTTTCTAGTTTCTATTTTAGATTATTTTTCCAGGTTAAGTAGTCTCTGTTACTATAATTGGAACTCCCAATGCATCATACTTCTAATGGACTTTTTAAAACAATTTCTATAAATTTAAAGGGATATTATAATTTTGTTAATGTTCTATATTTCACTAGGCCTAATTGACAATGATAAATTGGTATATTTTTTCAGTATAGTTTCAATAGATTGCAGTTATAGTAAACATTAAATTTCATTTATTATAGAACTTTTTTCTATGTGCATTAATCAGTTAATTCTAGTTCATTAACAAACTTAAAATTAAATAATTCCATTTCCATGGGAAAATAGAGAACTACTGTATTTCTAAATTGATTTTGAAAAACCTATAGTATAATTGAATCTTGACATAATTTATGTTAATCATAATTTAGTACTAAAATAAAACATACAGATCATTTGAGGATACAGGATTTTGAAACGGGAAAAAATGATTTAAGTAAAAATTACTAGGAAAAATTAAGCTTTGGTCATTTCTTAGGATGGTGATAATTGAGTTTGTTGAAGAGTTTTTAATTATGTGATTATTAAAGAGTTATGTGTTCAATATGTCTGGTTTTTTAATTAACAACCTGTGTGGCTGTGGGTCTATTCATTTAGCCTTTCTGGGACTCAGTTTTATTGTATGCCTCCATAAAATAAATGTTAGCAAATATTTTTTGAACACGTATCATGCAAGGCATTATTCTATGTATTTTATATATATTAACTAGGATAATCCTCATAAAAACAATTTGAGATTGGTACTGTTCTTATACCCACAGTTTAGATTAGGAAATGAATTTATGAATGCAGTGCTTACAATATTTTTTGTAATAAGCACAATGTAGTGCTTATATATTTTGGTATAATACGATGGAAGATTAGAATTGGAGTTTTAGCATGATTAATTCCATGTAACTTGTATAGTTACTATCAAATAACTCCTCTTGCATGTAACTTTGTAAAATCTCATAAGATATGTTAAAAATAACATTGTAAAATACCTTGGTCAGTAATATTTTAGATCATCATTGTCCTCACGTGTTTGGATATGCCCATACATTCAAATCTAAAACTATCGATACTAGCATTCTCTTGCTGCTTTTAAGGAAAGATTTAGCCAGAGGGCTTCCCTGGTGGCTCAGATGGTGAAGAATCTGCCTGCAATGCAGTTTGACCCCTGGGTTGGGAAGATTCCCTGGAGAAGGAAATGGCAACCCACTCCAGTATTCTTGCCTGGAGCATTCCATGGACAGAGGAGCCTGGTGGGCTATAGTGCACGGGGTTGAAAACAGTTTGAGTCAGACATGATTGAGCAACTTTCACTTTTGTGTCAAAGTAATTCTTTCATTTTCTTAATCAGACTACTTTCCTCCAAACTGCTGCTGCTGCTAAGTCACTTTGGTCGTATCCGACTCTGTGCGACCCCATAGACAGCAGCCAACCAGGCTCCCCCATCCCTGGAATTCTCCAGGCAAGAACACTGGAGTGGGTTGCCATTTCCTTCTCCAATGCATGAAAGTGAAAAGTGAAAGTGAAGTCATTTAGTCGTGTCCGACTCTTAGCGACCCCATGGACTGCAGCCCACCAGGTTCCTCCGTCCATGGGATTTTCCAGGCAAGAGTACTGGAGTGGGCTGCCATTGCCTTCTCCATTCCTCCAAACTAGGGACTTCAAAAATAATTTACTATGGTTTGTCATCTGCAGTTGACAACTCCCTATAGTCCTATACTTGAGCTTAAGCTAACTGCCCTTGTGACTCAGCTGGTAAAGAATCTGCCTGCAATGTGGGAGGCCTGGGTTCGATTTCTGGAGAAGGGAAAGGCTACCCACTCCAGTATTGTGGCCTAGAGAATTCCATGGACTGTATAGCCCATGGACTCATGAAGAGTCAGACATGACTGAGTGACTTTCACTTTAACTACAGAAAAAGAAAAATTGCTTTAAATTCTTTACTTTAAAAAGGTTAATTTAGGCAATTTTCAAAAATCAGATTGAGAAATTATAAAGCCATATTTGAAAAAATTAATTTGCTCACTAACAATTGTTTGACCTAAATCATAAACATTATATATGTGCTCTGAATGGTTTATACATATTCATGGTAGAAAATTTAAAAGGTTTCTAGTGAAAAGGTGTTTGTCTCTATAGGTTCCATTACATAGGAAATTAGGCAAGCATTTGAGAACTACAGCAAACTAATTTTAAAGGAGAATCTTCCTTACAAGTTTCTTACATTATCTTCAGACAGTACATTACAGGTTTTTAAAGTTAACACATCAATTTTTTTGTTCAACAATCATTTGTTCAATGCCTATTAGTTTCAAGGAGACACTGAGACCAGCAGTTTTCAATTTGATATACAATAGATTCAAGAGAAAGTTAAAAAAAAAAAAAAAATCTTAGAATATCGCCAAACCAACCAAGTCAAAATCTAGGAGAGGCGCTGTCCAGAATATAGATTATTTTTTTCTTTTTTAAAACTCCCTAGTGGATTCTGATAGGCACTAGATTAAACATGGTACCCCATACTGTGAGACAAATAAAGATAGGTTCTGAATCAGCTCTTTTCTCCAAATATTAATACCCAAGTGGGTGAAATACACACAGTGCATTATAAATATTTTAAAACTGGCTATCTGAACAAAAAGCTCTAATTTGTAGCATTTGCTGATTTTCATGGTATAAACACTTTCACCACGGCCAATTTCAAGCTAACAACATGACTCACTGAATGCAAAGCTTGGAAGACATATGAAAATGCACATGATTATACAGTATTTCTGCCATCCAATGATAACACACAGAAATACCTCAAGAGCACAGGTAATAACAATATATAGTAAAATAATTAGGGAGTATGAGTTTTGACTATTTGTTTAAGCAACAAAATTATTAAATTTTATTTTTAATATAATTTAATTGTAAGTTACATAATTTAATATTTAATATGTCTCCCTATAACAACCAGCTCTCTAAATCCTTCAACGTTTAAAAGTTGGTTCTTGAGAGCCTGTACAATCCATTTCCTCTAATACATTGTGAAATGTGACATACACTAGAATACTGGAAATAAATAAGCACTATGGAAACTCATTTTCTCCTTTGCTCCTGAAAGCCACTTAGTGGATGTAGCGGAAGGCATATTATTCCCTTTTGACTGATGAGGATATCAAGTTTCATAGAGATTTCAATTTGTCCCCTCCTGAGAAAGCCACAGGGCTGGACCAGAACACCATCATCTGTCTCCCATTCACTGTCTGACCCACACACCTTTTTAGAATCATCTTAGAAAAAAGAAAAACTAATTGGGGGACTTCTTTCAGAAGAAAATTTTAACTATTGATATACCTACATTTAAAACTTGTCTAAGCAACACCTTCCTGATCACTGAAATGATTTCTTTTTAAGGATAAAGTTTAGAATAACATTTCACACAGAAGCTCTCTGTACCATCAACTATTAAATATTGACTAAGTTCTTACTTTATACTCTTGTTAGTGATGTGAAGATGGTTAATGTAAGTTTTGCTCCCTACACTCAAGAAACATTCAGTCTTAATCGAGTCACTATGTTGTATTCATGAAACTAACATAACATTGTATATCAACTATCCTTCCACTTGGGGGTGTTGGGTCGAGCTGTGTAGTAAGAGAAATCTTAGTTCCCTGACCAGGGATCTAACCTGTGCCCCCTGCATTGAGAGTTCAGAGTCTTAACCACTGGACTGCCAGGGAAGTCCTATACTTCAGTTTGTTTTAATCCTCCCCAAAATCTAGAGATGTGTTCTTATGCTCCTTCTTTAATGTGACTCAGCTAAAACATGTCTATTTTCGTGTATGTGTGTGTCTACTTCAGCTTCTCTCCCAACCTCTTTATTCTAGGTTCTGAACTTCCAGTTTTCTTCCATTCCTGAGAAGACCTCGGATTGGTGAGCTGATAGCCAAAAGCTTTGGTCACTGGCAGGACTTTAGGTTGGCTGCTCTTGGTCAAGTTCTGAAAGCAGATTCTATTCCCTCACTGGCCTTTGCAGCAGAGGTTATAGCAAGCTTTCTCCTTTCCTAGGCAGGCAGGCAGGCTAGTTGACATTTCTAAGTACAGATAAAATAAGAACAGGAACGCAAAAAGAAAAGTGTAAGATTTCCAATGTTTGAAGCTCAGTTAGTGGTTGTATTAGGTCAGAACACAAGGCCATTCAGAAGAAACAAATGACTTGCTTGATATCATGTAGTAAGTTAACACTAAACTCTAAAACTCTATTGTACACAAAAGTATCAAATCACTTTTATTATTTTGGTAATGCAGTTGCTTCTGAAAATTGGTCTTTATATTGATATACTGCCTTCATAAAGTTTCCAAAAATTCCCTTTCTGTTTCATGAGTTTTATATCTCTCTGCTTTCTTGTTCAGTGGCTGTTTTGTGTTTTAAAGTGTGAGCTCAGAGGTCAAGAACATGGTTTGGCTCAACTTCATTTATTGTTCACTGTGGCTCTACATCACAATTAAAGCCAATGGAGAATTCTTTCCTTTTTTATTTTTTTAATAATCATTATCTGAAGATGCCAACAGCTTTCATAACTTTTCCCAGAAAGACTTTCCCTAAAGGAAACTGGGGAGCTCGGTTGTATGTTATTTAGGTCATTTAATCAGAAAGCAAATCATCTGTCTTTGATCATGCCCTTGCCAGAAGACCCCTAACTCATTACTGTGCTATTAATGAGGCTGGGTTTTAAAGCAGGTGTTGTTAAGTGCAATCAGAGCGGCTTTATTAAGCCGCAAATTGTCTTGCGATGACAAAGGAAGTCAGATTGGTCCATGCTCAGTTAACCTTTGTCTATATGCATGACTTGGCTGATTAAAC
Organism: Odocoileus virginianus; assembly: GCF_023699985.2. NCBI lineage: Eukaryota > Metazoa > Chordata > Mammalia > Artiodactyla > Cervidae > Odocoileus > Odocoileus virginianus. The sequence goes on along the minus strand of NC_069686.1, from coordinate 36,830,049 downwards.
AGCAATTGATAATGACCTTCAGTCTGGCAAAGTTGGAAAAAGGTGATGCCTGATGCTGGCGTTCATTGTATGTGATGTGAGTGACAGCCAGGCAATCTCTTTAATTTAGAAATCTATAATGCAATTTCTAAATTAACTAATATCACAGTGCAATGAGCAACTAATTTATGTGTATTAAACTGATATTTTGATGTGTGTGTTATTTCTGACGAGGAACATGATTGCAAAGAGAGAGTTAACATGTAGTGAAAGTAGCTTTGACTAGCCATCCTTAGTAAGAAAGAGTAGACTGAAAGATAAAGGACAATTGTTTTCTTGGAGATTATTAATTTATTTAACAGGCATACTGGGCTCCTAATATGCTGAAGACCTGGCCTGGTGAATTAAACACAGAAGCTGCTTCTCAGAGCTCACAATGGGTGATAGACAGGAACATTAATTTTATTACAATTTATTCAGTGCAACAGCAGTTTATCATTAGTAAGTGAGAAGAATGCTGTCATTCTCAGGACCTTGACTGACTCCAAAATGTGGAGGGAGAATCAGGGCTGTGGGGGAAATTGTAATTTATTGAGTACCTATTATATGCTAGGTACTTTGTTCACATTACCCCTCTGAGTCCAAGTAACAATTCTTAGGTAAATATTTAATTTCATAGATGAGAAAACAGTTCATTCTATTGCCCAAAATCAATCAAGTGGTAAGTAAGTAGCATAGCCAGGATTTGAAATGGAGCTCTAAACCCACAGCATCCTGAGGAAACATTCAAGATAAATGTAAATAAGAGTCAACATCAAATTAAGTATCATTGGTGCTGTGTGTGTATGTTTGTGTGTGTGTGTGTTTTAGGTTGCTTGTTACCTGGCTTGGGAATACATGGGTCACATTATCTCAGAATCAGTATTAAGCAGGGATGACTGTCTCATGATTTCATAAATTTCTCTGTATGTTTTGAAAGTTCATCTTCACGAAAAGGCATGTAATAGCTTCACTATTTATCACATCCTTTGCATAAAGAAGGCTTTTCAAAGTCTACTGTTAAAATGTAAGTAATCCAGAGAAGGTTGTAACTTGAAATTTTGCTAACATTTACACTTCCCAGCTTGGGGCTGAGGACATTTTTTTTCTGGGATATGTTAAGAGATGTGTCAGGAAAAGTGTCTAGCCAGGCTCATACAGGTTTGTTTAACTGTTCAGCAAAATTAGAGAGGCTTCTTTTTTACTGCAGGACCTTTCAGAGCCTTTAATATGCTAATGAAGTATTGTGACTTTCCAAGGATAGGAATTGGTATTCAGTGTTTCCCAAGTTTTCTTGACCATGAGGCTCTTTGTTCTTTGAGCACCAATTAACACTCACAAGAATTAGTGTGCACAGAAAAGAGTGAGCCCCGCTTTATAAAAAATTTAACATCCAAGTCACAGCTTAGAGAAGGCAGAGAAGAGAAAGATGAAAGAACATTAATACAGGAAATATAGGAAAGTTCAATGATCAATTTACTATTTTCATAACTTTGCAAGAATTTGTTGTAAGCATTTAAATGCTGGAAAAACTTTAGTGATTGATATGATCACTTCTGACATAAATATAAATGATATCTAAATTACCTAAACCAAACACCAATCGTTACTCTAAATATTGGTTGAGTTTCTGAGTCCTGCATTTCCTGATTTTGAGATTATATAAAGGTAATCAAAAGTTTAGTAGACTAATGTAACATGGGACTTTGAAATAAACTGCAAGCTTACTAAGAATTGCCTAAGACCCATAAAAGTACAAATTATTTGCAGCTCTATTAGCTGTATTGTTCTAGATCAACCCTGGTTGCATTTGTAGAATCACCTTTCAGAACCATATTTTTAAAATTACCAACCCACAAACAAAATCTCTGATGATGCTGTCAGGGTCAACTGTCAATCATTCCCCACCAGGGTAACATCTCTTTGGTCCTGTCCAAGGTCCTCCACTTTCTGCCCCTGCTTTACAACATTCTATTTCTGCCCGCACATTCATCTCACTGGTTGCTTCCTGATATCATTGCTAGGAAACCAGTTAATATCAGATACTAAAACTCTCCATTTTCAAGGGCAAATGTTAAATTACAGGCTATCTCTACCACTCCAAGTCCATTTGCTATATTATAATTGTTATTGCTAACAGTGCTTCCTGTTCTTGTCCTGTTACTGTATTAATGTATCACACTAACTGTGGGAGACTTGAATTCCCCTTGAAGCCACTGGAATCTTTCCAAGCATGCACTATAATAGTCTCATTGCCTGGAAATGGCTTCAACTCAAAGGGAAGAAGGCTGCTTTGAAGACTGTCTGAGCATTGTCATATTTAAGAAGGAAACAAGTTCACTTGCCATCAATTCATAATTATTTTTTTCCATTTAAATATTTTCCAGACTTCCTCAGAAGACCACTTAGTTCTACCCACTTTAAAGAAGTCCTATTTCTTCCTATTTAATCTGTCACTTTTGCAGCAAGTAGATCCCAAAATAACATGATAAAAAACAGTAACTGGAATTAATTGCAACAAGGCCACCTATTTGACACAATGACAATCTCAATTGACTTCCACATACAGGCTGAAGTAAAAGTGAAAGTGTTAGTCCCTCATCTGTGTCCAACTCTTTGCGACCCCATGGACTACAGCCTGCCAGGCTTCTCTGTCCATGGAATTCTCCAGACAAGAAAACTAGGGTGGGTAGCCATTCCCTTCTCCAGGGGATCTTCCTGACTCAACAATTGAACCCAAGTCTCATGCATTGCAGGCAGATTCTTTACCATCTGAGCCACTGGAGACGCCCTATACAGGCTAATGACCAGCAAATGGATGGGGATGGTGCCTGATCATTGGCCTTCTGATGAGACAGGCCTGGAATCTGACCCACATGAAAAGTTTTGTAGGACAAAGCAGGACTTATTCAAGTTTTCCTTCAAGGCCATTCATTTCCTTCTCAGGTAATGAACAGGTTTGAGTAAGTGTTATTTACAGGTTGAGCAATCACAGATTGTGACTTGGATATGTCAGGTAGTTAGAATAGGAAACAAGAGTCCAAATTGGCAGTGGCTAAAAGACAAGAAGGAAAACTTTGACCAACCTAGATAGCATATTAAAAATCAGAGACATTTCATTGCCAACAAAGGTCCGTCTAGTCAAGGCTATGGTTTTTCCAGTGATCAGGTATGGATGTGAGAGTTGGACTGTGAAGAAAGCTGAGCGCCAAAAAAATTGGCGCTTTTGAACTGTGGTGTTGGAGAAGACTCTTGAGAGTCTCTTGGACTGCAAGGAGATCCAACCAGTCCATCCTAAAGTAGATCAGTCCTGGGTGTTCATTGGAAGGATTGATACTGAAGCTGAAACTCCAATACTTTGGCCACCTCGTGTGAAGAGTTGACTCATTGGAAAAGACCCCGATGCTGGGAGGGATTGGGGGCAGGGGGAGAAGGGGACGACAGAGGATGAGATGGCTGGATGGCATCACCCACTCAATGGACATGAGTTTGAGTAAACCCTGGGAGTTTGTGATGGACAGGGAGGCCTGACCTATTGTGATTCATGGGGTCGTAAGGAGTCGGACACAATTGAGCAACTGAACTGAACTGAACTGAAAAGGCAAGGAAGGGAAAAGCCCCTGAAAATAGAACAAAGAAAGGTCAAAGAAAGGTCCAAGACCAGAGTGAAGACCTCAGGTAGAACAAACAGCACTCCTGGCTAAGCCCAATTTGCATAAGGCAGGCCCAGGGGGAGGAAGAAAACATATAAAAGGAGGAGCCAAAGCGCTTTCTCTCTCTCCCCCGAGTGCATGCGCTCTTTCTCTCTCTCTCTCCCACGCGTGTGCTTGCTCGCTCGCTTGCTCTCTCTCCTCCCTCCCCCCACCCCCACCTGCCCCGCGTGCATGCGCATGCGCTCTCTCTCTCTCTCTCTCTCTCTCTCTCTCTCTGCGTGAGCTAGCACACTCCTCCACTCTCTTCTCTTTACATCTTTGGGTTGGCATGCCCTCACTCTTCGAGGATGGATTCTCCTGCTATCTTCTAAATAAAATAGAGCTGTAACACTGATTTGTCTAAGAGCTATAACAGTCTGTTCAAGACCTGAGAGCTATAACATGGTCTGTCCAAGACACGAGCGCTGTGACATGTGGAGGGCTTTAATGTCCGTCGCTCCAAATCTTTGTTGTGACAAGACAGAGCTGAGGAGTATACACTCGCCTGACAGAGAGGTGAGAATTATTTAGGGGAAGAGGATAAGAAAAACACACTCTGGCTGATAGGTATTTCAATTTTCCTGAGAAAAGAAATGAGTGTACCAGATCATAATCATCTTAGTAAATTATACTTCAATGCTTAGTTATTGGCATAGAAGCGAGGTGGTACTTGGCCCTTGGAAAGATAAATTATACAGCTGTATTATCCAAACCTCTGTATTAAAGATGACTTAGGGGAACTGTGAAAGGAACTTAAGCCATGCAGGAAAACTTGAAGAGTTTGCAGTTACCTTTTAAAAAGGAAAATGAGTCCAAAGATCTTAGGAAGAATCTCCAAGAAATATTTGCACTGGAAGTAACATTGCCATAAATGATTGCCTTATTTTAGCCTTTCCCAGATTTTCTCATGTGACCATCAAATGGATAAAAAGGATGCAAAACGCAAGATGGCATCTCTGAGACTCATTTAGTTGAATTGACTAAAATTACAACTATTTTGCTGCTTAAGTCTATTCATCCTCTTTATCAGTCTTTTCGCTTCATAGTTAAGTGAGAAGCAGTGTGATGCTAGGACGGTGGTTCTCAAAGTGTGATTTCCATACCAGCCACATCAACTCGTCTGGGAACTTGTTAGAAAAGCAAATGCTAGGACTCTATTTACACCAGCTGAATGAGACACTGTGGTGGTGGGGAGTATCTGCTAGAATAGATACTCCCTGTGATCTTCATTCACACTTTAGTTAGAGAACATTCCCATGCAGAAACTCTGTGAAATTAGGAAACTGAAATTCACCAAATCAACTAGGTGAGCATAAACAAATTCTCCAACTTCTCTGAAGTTAATTTCTTATTAGCAAATTGAGGAGTGTGGGTTACATAATTTCTGATTGTGTAATTCTATATTATTGCTCACCCATTAATATTAAAATTCCTGCATAGCAGCACTATTTACAATACCCAAGACATAGAAGCAACCTAAATCTCCATTGACAGATGAATGGATAAAGAAGATATGTTGTATCTATACAGTGGAATATTGCTCAACCTTTAAAAAGAATGAAATAATGCCATTTGCAGGAATGTGGATGGACCTAGAGATTATCATACTAAATGAAGCCAGGCAGAGAAAAACAAATGTCTGTATGATTCCATTTATATGTGGAATCTAAAATGAAAAAAAAAATGACACATGAACTTATATACAAACCAGAAATAATCTCCAATCATAGAAAACAAACCTATGGTTACCAAAGAGGGAAGTAAGGGAGGGATAAATTGAGAATTTGGGAATAGCAGATACACACTATTATATGTAAAATAGATATACAATAAGAACCTACTGTATAACATAGGGAGCTATACTCAATATCTTATAATAAACTATAATGGAAAAGAATATGAAAAAGAATATATATATGAATATAAATACAAATATATATAACTGAATCATTTTGCTGTACATCTGAAACATAAATCAATTATATTTCAATTTAAAAAAATTAAAATTCCACCGTAATAGCTCAGTGTTGAAAGTTTAGGTTCTGAAGGTAGAAATCCATGGTTTCAAATCCCTACCATACTCCAATAACTGTATCTTTCTTCTTAAGCCTCTCAGAGCCTTGGTTTCCTCATCTGTAAACTGCAGGTAATAATAGTGCTTAAGTCATAGATTTTTGGGAGTTAAATGAGATAATGCATGTGGAGTACTTAGCATGGTAGGTGGCATATAAGGGCTCAATAAAGGATAATTATCATTGCTTGGAACTAGAGGTCTAAACAAAAGGCACCCAATTTTCAAAATCATATTATTAGACAAAGGATTTCCATTGGAAGCCCTGTGAGGAAAGACTGCATGTTTCAGAACAAATGGGCATGTTTAACTTCAGTTACTTGCAACTAATTGATCCATGCAATTAAAAAAAATATTAATCAACATTTAAGATTTCCATTCTTCTACAGAGGAAAAAAATGTGCATTTTCCCTCACATTATTTCCCTCCTGCAATCATTTTAAAATATAGAGAGAGGTGGTGACATTTGGGTGGAACAATGAGATGCTAGTATAATGATGGTGATTTTTTTCTTTTTTTTCTGAGCAGCTTTATTTTCGTTTGATCAAAAGAAGAAAACACAATTGTTTGGGCTATATTTGCAAACAATCAACAAGGAAATCATGCATTAATTGTTTCCATGAAAGCATGATGCTGCTCCTATTTATCTGTGTTTATCACGGCCCCAGACGGTCTGATTGGGAAAGTGCTTCGAAGCAGGAGAGCCCGGGAAGCGGGCGCTAATAGATGCCTCTTCAGTGTAAGGTGTTCGGTATCAGACAAGCTTTTGTTGACCTTGTTCCTACACACAATGAGTCTGTGTGGAGAGCAGTGTGCAGCAGCGCCTCGGCCTCTGTTTTACTTCTTAATTTCTTTCACAGCATCAAAAGGCTTTTCTATTCAAAAGCTTTTCTTTTTCTTTTACTCCCGAGCCTCTGCAATTGAGGCAGAACTGCAATCTACCAGCAGCAGCCTTTGTTCTGGCCTTTCAGGAGGCGAGGGAACAGTGTGAGTCCTTCCTAATTAGCCTGAGAACCAATGAAATCCTTCGCCAAGCCAGGAGAGGCTGCAATCCCACAGCCCAAGTGGCAGAAAAGGGGGGAAAGGCCTCTTTAATTAAGGCCCAACAAAACCAGGCTTAAAAATGGTATTTTAGTCTCTACAAATGTCTCTTTTTAAATCCCTGTAAATGCTGGCACTTACACATGCTTTTAAATTGTGCCTTCACTTGTGCCAATGGACTGGTGTTCTGCTTTGGCTAAAGACTGCAGAAATTTTGGCCCATAGCTTGTACAACCCAGCAGCTCTAGGCTGCATCTGTGTTTGCCTTTCACAGGAAGCCCAGGCTGTGCTACAGGCAATGAGCTGATCATCAGGAGACGATCTGCACTTACAAAATGATGCGATACCTTCCCAAGTGGCTCAGTAGTAAAGAATCCACCTGCCAGTGCAGGAGACATAAGAGATGCGGGTTTGATCCCTGGGTCAGGAAGATCCCCTGGAGGAGGGCATGGCAACCCACTCCAGTATTCTTGCCTGGAGAATCCCATGGATAGAGGAACCTGGCGGGCTGTAGTCCATGGGGTCCCAAAGAGTCAGACAGTACTGAAGTGACTTAGCACACACACATGGGATGTTCACAAATGTCATTGCCCTGCTGATGCCACATATTAATTTAATTAGTATGTTTCTGTTTCCTGTCTCTCTGTTATGTCTTGCAAACATACAGCATTTATTTTTTCTGTGGTAACCCCTTTATGGCTTCATACGTTTAGGTTTAGAAGCTATCTTTGAATATGCTACTATGCATGATCATTCTGGTCTGCCTTTTAGGTATGTCCTAACTTTACGATAGCACATATGCGTAAATGATTAGGTTATATTCTTTATTTTCAAGCTACAAATTCTTTCCTCCAATTTTAGAAATTATAAACATCATTGTAAAAAAGAAATTTACTGCAGAACATCACAAGAAATAATATTTCTTTATTTTTATTTTCTATTTTTTTATTGAAGTTTAGTTGATTTACAGCATTATACTAATTTCAGGTGTACAGCCTAGTGATTCAGTGTTTTTGTAGATTATACTGCATTAAAAACTATTACAAAATAATGGCTATAATCCCCTGTGCTGTACTATATATCCCTGCCTGTTGCTTAACTATTTTCTATATTGTAGCTCTATCTTACACCTCCCCCTAGCCTCTCCCAACTGGTAAACCACGCATTTGTTTTCTATATCTATGAGTCCATTTCTGTTTTGCTATATACATTCTTGTGTTTTATTTTTTAATTTCCACATATAAGTGATGTCACACATTTGTCTTTATCTGTCTGACTTGTTTCATTAAGCATAATGTTCCCTGGGTCCTTCTGTATTGTTGCAAAGGGCAAAATTTCATTCTTTTTATGGCTGAATAATATTCCACTGTGTGTGTGTGTGTGTGTGTGTGTGTGTGTGTGTGAATATATATGTATATATATTCACACACATATCTGTCACACCTTCTTCATCCATTCGTCTATTGGCGGGCACTTGGGTTGCTTCTATATCATGGTTATTGTAAATAGTGCTGTTATTGAAACCAAGCAGGACCCTTTGAGGTTTCTGGGCACAGAAGCCTTTCTGTGTGCCCCTTCCCCCAATTTCTTTATTACAAGAAATAGGCTTTATTCAGATTCCTTGGCCTTCCCTGAGTTCCAACAAGCAAGTTCAAATGGCTGCTTATCAGGGGAGGGAGTGGATGCAGAGGCAAGGGAGAAGAAATCAAGAAAAAATGGTGCAGCCCTGGGACAGGGTCCTGGTTCCCTCTCAAGGGATGTACATAACAATATCTTAGAGCTGTTTGTCAGATACTGAACCCCGCACCAGGTGAGAAAGGTTAACTGCATGCTGCTCATAAGCACGTATGCCCCAGACCAGTCAGAGCCAGAAGGCTGATGCTGACTTCCACTCATCTCACCACCAGCCAAACAGAAGAATGTCCACAAGCTGATCATGCCTTTTTTAAACATTACTGTAAAACTCCTCACTACCCTCTTTGGGTCTGGACACAGTTTTGAGGATGTTAGCCCACTGTGGCCCTCTTTGCCTGGCAAAGCAAAAAACCTATTCTTTTCAACTTCACCCAAAACTCTGTCTCCAAGGTTTGGTTTGGTGTTGGGAGTGCAGGGGCCAGATTTACTGTGAATATTGGGGTGCATTTATCTTTTTAAATGACTGTTTTTGTTTTTTCCCAGATGTATACCCAGGAGTGAAATTGCTAGATCATACAGTAGTTTTAGTTTTAATTTTTGAAGACCCCCATATTGTTTTCCATAGTGACTGTATCAATTTACATTCCCACCAATAGTGTACAAGTGTTCTCTTTTCTCCACATTCTAGCCAACATTAGTTATTTGTAGACTTTTTCTTCATATGACCATCTTATGAATGAAGGTGTGACAATTAAATGAGATATAAGCCAGTAGAGATGTTTCTCTAAGTGATAAGGCTGGTGTAGGCAAATCCATGGTTCTTGATGATCCAAGGCGCAGAAGTATTGTGTAACAAGAATACAGAGTTTTAGAAGTATGCAGTGGAACTTGAGGTGAGGTTTGGACATTCACAGAAACACATCAAGCAGGCAGGGGGAAATGTGGTTGAGAGCTTGAGAGTAATCCTCAGGGTGAAGTTGTACAGGTGGGACCCATGCATCTGAGGGAGCCCCTGGAGCTGTTGGCGTGGGTGAGGAGGCACCAAGAAAGCCGCCTTGGTGTTCACCTATATCTAGAGCTAAAAAGAAGAAGAGCTTTCATGAAAAGATCTTGGGGGTAGTGCTTAAACAAGGAGGAAAGCCCAGATTCTACAGCACAATAGGAAGACATGGTGAGAATGTTACAAGAGGGTGAGGAGGCTGTGTGAAGGGAGGCTGCCACCAGGCCTGGCAAGGCGCCGGGTATAATCATGCAGTGATGACATACTTTCACATGCATGAACTTACTGAATTCTGCCAGTTACCCTGTGAAGCATGCTTGGGGAAAACAGGATAAATTTCAACAATTCACTCACAGTCATACACTTTATAAGTGGTGGAACTGTCCAGTTGAGATCTGTCTGATTCTAAGGCCCAGGCTAAGAGTGCTAAATCCGAGTACAGAAATTCATAGAAAATAAGTGAAAAGGGGGAAAACAAAAGTCAATTTTGAGATCATTGGTATCTTTGAATGATAGTTATCTGTCAGAAGAAAGGGAACCTTAAGGAAAAAAGGTCATGAGGATATTTGTTTCTAACTTCATTCTCTACAAATGACCCAATTTCATTCCCTTTTATGGCTGAGTAATATTCCATTACATATATGTACCACATCTTCTTTACTCATTCCTCTGTTGATGAACATTTAGGTTGCTTCTATGTCCTGGATATCATAAATAGTGCTGCAATGAACATCACGGTGCATGTGTCTTTTTGAATTATAACACATATCTGTGAAATATAGAAAAATGGCATAGATGAACTTATTTGCAGAGCAGGTGTGGAGACACAGAGAATAGACGTGTGGGTGCAGGAAGGGTGTGGGATGAATTGGGATGTTGGGGTTGACATATGTGCACTGTTGTGAATAAATGAGCTAGTGGGAAACGGCCATTGAGCACAGAGAGCTCAGCTTGGTGCTCGGTGGTGACCTAGAAAGGTGGGGTGGGGGCAGGAGGGGGAGTTTCAAGAGGCAGGGGATATATGCATACATATAGCTGATGCATACCATGGAAGTGACATATAAATTTAAGGGATTAGATCTGATAGACTGAGTGCCTGAAGAACTATGGGTAGAGGTCCGTGACATTGTACAAGAGGAGGTGATCAAAACCATCCCCAAGAAAAAGAAAGGCAAAAAGGCAAAACGATTGTCTAAGGAGGAGTTACAAATAGCTGAGAAAAGAAGAGAAGTGAAAGGCAAGGGAGTAAAGGAAAGATATACCCATCTGAATGCAGAGTTCCAAAGAATAACAAGGAGATATAAAAAAGCTGGCCTAAGTGAATAATGCAAAGAAATAGAGGAAAACAATAGAATGGGCAAGACTAGAGATATCTTCAAGAAAATTAGAGCTATAAAGGGAACATTTCATGCAAAGATGGGTACAATAAAGGATAGAAACAGTATGGAGCTAAAAGAAGCAGAAGGTATTAAAAAGAGGTGTCAAGAATACACAGAAGTCCTATACAAAAAAGACCTTAATGACCCAGACAACTACGATGGTGTGAATACTCACCCAGAGCTAGATATCTTGGAGTAAGAAGTCAAGTGGATCTTAGGAAGCATCACTAGGAACAAAGCTAGAGCAGGTGATGGAATTACAGCTAAGCTATTTCAAATCCTAAAAGACAATCCTGTGAAAGTGCTGCACTCAATATGCCAGCAAGTTTGGAAAACTCAGCAGTGGCCACAGGACCGGAAAAGGTCAGTTGTCGTTCCGATCCCAAAGAAAGGCAATACTGCACAGTTGCACTCATTTCAAATGCTAGCAAAGTAATGCTCAAAATTCTCCATGAGCCTTCAACAGAACATGAACAGAGAACTTTCAGATGAACAAACCAGATTTAGAAAAGGCAGAGTAACCAGAGATCAAATTGCCAATAACAATTGGATCATAGAAAAAGCAAGAGAATTCCAGGAAAACATCTACTTCTGCTTCATTGACTATGCTAAAACCTTTGACTATGTAGATAACAACAAGTTGTGGAAAAGTCTTAAGAGGGAAATACCAGACCACCTTACCTGCATCATGAGAAACCCGTATACAGGTCAAGGAGAGTAGTTATAATCAGACACAGAACATTGGACTGGTTCCAAATTGGGAAAGGAGTACATCAAGGCTGTATATTGTCACCCTGCTTATTTAACTTATATACAGAGTGCATCATGAGAAACATTGGGCTGGATGAAGCACAAGCTGGAATCAAGATTGCCGGGAGAAATATCAATAACCTCAGATATGCATATGACACCACCCTTATGGCAGAAAATGAAAAGAGAGTGAAAAAGCTGGTTTAGAACTCAAATTTCAAAAAATTAAGATCATGGCTTCCAGTCCCATCAGTTCACGGCAAATAGATGGGGAAATGAAACAGTGAGAGACGTTATGTTCTTGGGCTCCAAAATCATCACAGATGGTGACTGCAACCATGAAATTAAAAGACGCTTACTCCTTGGAAGAAAAGCTATGGCAAATTTAGACAGCATATTAAAAAGAAGAGATATTACTTGGCCTATAACTGTCTGTCTAGTCAAAGCTATGGTTTTTCCAGTAGTCATGTATGGATGTGAGAGTTGAAACATAAAGAAAACTGGGAGCTGAAGAATCGATGCTTTTGAACTGTGGTGTTGAAGAAGATTCTTGAGAATCCCTAGGACTGCAAGGAGATCAAATCAGTCAATCCTAAAGGAAATCATCCCTGAATATTCATTGGAAGGACTGATGCTGAAGCTGAAACTCCAATACTTTGGCCACCTGATGCAAAGAACTGACTCGTCTGAAAAGACATTAATGCTGGGAAAGATTGAAGGCAGGAGAAGAAGGGGATGACAGAGGATGAAATGGTTGGATGGCATCACCGACTCAATGGACACGAGTGTGAGTAGGCTCCAGAAGCTGGTGATGGACAGGGAAGACTGGCATGCTGCAGTCCTTGGGGTTGCAAAGAGTTAGACTTGACTGAGCGACTGAACTGAACAGTGGGAAGCCTGGTGTGCTGCAGTCCATGGAGTCGCAAAGAGTTGGGCATGACTAAGCAATTGTACAATAGCTGATTCACTTTGATGCATGTACACTATAGAGCAATTATACCCCAACTTAAAAAAAAAAAAAAAAGCAAGCATTAAAAAAGAACCAATATGGGGCTTCCCTGGTGCCTCAAATGGTAAAAAAAAAAAAAAAAAAAAAAAAAAATCTGCCTGCTGTGTGAGAGATCTGAGATCGATTCCTGGGTCAGAAAGATCTCCTTGAGAAGGGAATGGCAACCCAATCCAATATTCTTGCCTGGAAAATTCCATGGACTGAGAAGCCTGGCAAGCTACAGTCCATGGGGTCTCAAAGAGCAGGACACAACTGAGCGACTAACACTTTCACTTGCTTTCACAATCAGTATAAGGAAGTAGAACAAATCTTTACAGCTTAATTTATTTCTAAAAGATGGCAACACGAGGAAAGAGCTGTATGTCCCTGTCAACAAGAACAATTGACTCTCTTCTAATGATTTCAAAACAATCCAGAAAGGTCTTGGAAATAAAAAGTCCATTGTGGGAGAGGATGATTTCTTGAGGCTCAATTCAGTAATCAATTTAATCTTTAAATCTAAGCAATATTATTTTTTTAGCACCAGTTGGTCTGTCTTAATATTGTTAAAAGATAAACTGAGACATTAAAATGTACGAGTTTATTTGAGCAAATGTAGACGGAAGAGATGGAGCCAAAGCAATAACACCACCCAGTTGTGGATGTGACTGGTGATGGAAGTAAAGTCCGATGCTGTAAAGAGCATAGGAACCTGGAATGTTAGGTCCAAGAATCAAGACAAATTAGAAGTGCTCAAACAGGAGATGGCAAGAGTGAACGTTGACATTTTAGGAATCAGCAGACTAAAATGGACTGGAATGGGTGAATCTAACTCAGATGACCATTATATCTGTTACTGTGGGCAAGAATCCCTTAGAAGAAATGCAATATCCATCATAGTCAACAAAAGAGTCCAAAATGCATTATTCAGATGCAATCTCAAAAATGACAGAATGATCTCTGTTCATTTCAAAGGCAAACCATTCAATATTATAGTATGGCAAGTCTATGCCCTGACCAGTAATGCTGAAGAAGCTGAAGTTGAATGGTTCTATGAAGACCTACAAAACCTTCTAGAACTAACACCCAAAAAAGATGTCCTTTTCATTATAGGGGACTGGAATGCAAGAGAGTCAAGAGATATTTGGAGTGACAGGCAAATTTGGCTTTGGAGTACAGAATGAAGCAGGGCAAAAGCTAATAAAGTTTAGCCAAAAGAACGTACTGGTCTTAGCAAGCACCCTCTTCCAACAACACAGGAGAAGACTCTACACATGGACATCACTAGACAGTTAAAACTGAAATCAGATTGGTTATATTCTTTGCAGCCAAAGATGGAGAAGATCTATATAGTCAGCAAAACAAGACTGGGAACAGACTATGGCTCAGATTATGAACTCCTTATTATCAAATTCAGACTTAAATTGAAGAAAGTAGGGGAAACCACTAAACCTTTCAGGTATGACCTAAATCAAATCCCTTATGACTATACAGTGGAAGTGAGAAATAGATTCAAGGGATTAGATCTGATATACAGAGTGCCTGAAGAACTATGAACAAAGGTTCATGACATTGTACAGAAGGCAGGGATCAAGACCATCCCCAAGAAAAAGAAAAGCAAAAAGGCAAAATGGTTGTCTGAGGAAGGCTTACAAATAGCTGTGAAAAGAAGAGAAGTGAAAGGCAAAGTAGAAAAGGAAAGACATAATCATTTGAATGCAGAGTTCCAAAGAATAGCAAGGAAAGATAAGAAAGCCTTCCTCTGTGATCAGTGCAAAGAAATAGAGGAAAACAATAGAATGGGAAAAACTACAGAGCTCTTCAAGAAAATTAGAGATACCAAGGGAACATTTCACGCAAAGATGGGCTCAATAAAGGACAGAAATGGTATGGACCTAACAGAAGCAGAAGATATTAAGAAGAGGTGGCAAGAATACACAGAAGAACTGTAAAAAAGATCTTCACAACTCAGATAATCATGGTGATATGATCACTCACCTAGGACCAGACATCCTGGAATGTGAAGTCAAGTGGACCTTAGGAAGCATCACTAGAAACAAAGCTAGTGGAGGTGATGGAATTCCAGTTGAGCTATTTCAAATCCTAGAAGATGATGCTGTGAAAGTGCTGCATTGAATATGCCAGCAAATTTGGAAAACTCAGCAGTGGTCACAGGACTGGAAAACATCAGTTTTCATTCCAATCCCAAAGAAAGGCAATGTCAAACAACGCTCAAACTACTGCACAATTGAACTCATCTCACATGCTAGTAAAGTAATGCTCAAAATTCTCCAAGCCAGGCTTCAATAGTACATGAACTGTGAACTTCCAGATGTTCAAGCTGAATTTAAAAAGGCAGAGGAACCAGAGATCAAACTGCCAACATACGTTGGATCATTGAAAAATGAAGAGAGTTCCAGAATAACATCTACTTTTGCTTTATTGACTATGCCAAAGCCTTTGATTGTGTGGATCACAACAAACTGAAAACATTCTTCAGGAGATGGGAATACCAGACCACCTGACCGGCCTCTTGAGAAATCTGTATGCAGGTCAAGAAGCAACAGTTAAAACTGGGCATGGAACAACAGACTGGTTCCAAATCGGGAAAGAAGTAAATCAAGGCTGTGTAGTGTCACCCTGCTTATTTAACTTATATGCAGAGTACATGATGAGAAACACTGGGCTGGATGAAGCACAAGCTGGAATCAAAATTGCATGGAGAAATATCAACAACCTCAGATATGCAGATGACACCACCCTTATGGCAGAAAGTGAAGAAGAACTGAAGAGCTTCTTGATGAAAGTGAAAGAGGAGAGTGAAAAAGTTGGATTAAAACCCAACATTCAGAAAACTAAGATCATGTCATCTGGTCCCATCAGTTCATGGCAAATAGATGGGAAAACAGTGGAAACAGTAAGAGCCTTTATTTTTGGGGGGGCTCTAAAATCCCTGCAGATGGTGACTACAGCCATGAATTAGAAAGACACTTGCTTCTAGGAGGAAAAGTTATGACCAACCTAGACAGCATATTAAAAAGCAGAGACATTACTTTGCCAACAAAGGTTCATCTAGTCAAGGCTATGGTTTTTCTAGTAGTCATATATGGATGTGAGAGTTGGACTATAAAGAAAGCTGAGCACTGAAGAATTGATGCTTTTGAACTGTGGTGTTGGAGAAGACTCTTGAGAGTCCCTTGGACTGCAAGGAGATCCAACCAGTCCATCCTAAAGGAAATCAATTCTGAATATTCATTGAAAGGACTGATGCTGAAGCTGAAACTCCAATACTTTGGCCACCTGATGTGAAGAACTGACTCATTTGAAAAGATATTGATGCCGGGAAAGATTGAAGGTGGGAGGAGAAAGGGACGACTGAAGATGAGATGGTTGGATGGCATCACTGACTCCATGGACATGAGTTTGAGTAATCTCCAGGAGTTGGTGATGGACAGGGAGGCCTAGCATGCTACAGTCCATGGGATTGCCAAGAATCAGACACGACTGAGCGACTGAACTGAACGCTATATAGAATGGAACTTTGTGACACCATGGCAGGTCAGACATGACTGAACGACTAAGCACAGCACACAGATTGAAACTTGGCAATACCAAACTGCAAGTGATAAGGCTACTCTACTGGATGAGGCAAAGGGAGCAGACATAGAATTGATGCAAGAAATTATAGGGTTGGCTATAGCTTAAGCAGTTGCTTTGTTTGGGAAAGCCTAGTTGTCTGTTTGTGATTGGTTGTTCTCAAGTTTCAACTTCTTAACCTTGAGGCATTTACCAAAATTGACTCTGGCTTAGATTTCTCTGGTTTACTCATCTGCCAAGGCATTATGGCCACAGTTTTATGGCTTCCTGCCTTAATTACTCTAACAATATTTATCAGTTCTTCCCTTCCTGATTTCCCATTTTGTAATACAATGAGCCAGTCACTTTCTTTCCTCTAATCATCATGATTATATCAATTAAAATATTAACCATATGAGCCTCTTCTTGAAGTCCTTTAAAACTTTCACAGTACTGTTTTCATTCAAGTGCCTGAATGTTCATCTGATTTTGAAACTCAGGAACTGCCTGCCAGTCTGAGTTTGGTGTCCAGAGGAAAGATGCTAAGAAAGAATATAGGTCCAGAGCTGAGTCAGTTGTCCTGCTGCGCTTGCTGCATCCATCATGATGGATTTGAGTGGCTGTGAATCAAGAGCAAAAGCTGTGTCTCTGCAGGAGAGCAGACGGGGACAGTAATGAGGCTCCTTCCACAATGCTCTTTAGCACATTCATTCTCATCAGTAAGGCGGCCCAGGGTCAAATGCCGGATTGGCAAAGCAAGGATCTCAGTAAGCCTAACCCAGGACTGCTTAATTCAGGAGCAGGTAAGCAGGTAAGCAGAGAAGAGCCAGTGGGCCTGGGCTGGAGCCATCCACAGGTGCTTCTTCTGGAAGGGTCACATCACCTGAAGTGATGAGCACAGAAGGAAATGTGGCAGACTCTGTGAAGCCTGCGAGATTAGGAAGCTGTGTTCTAAGATTTCACAGTAGCAGTGAAGCCATCTCCCAGCTGCTAAGAGTGTGGCGAATCAGACTCTGCCCTCAGATGCCAAAGTAAGGCTGCCAAGCCTTAGCAAAGAAGGAAAAGTTATTACAAGGAAATTGCGAAGAAAAACCTGCTGGTGGGGCCCACTCCTGTGTTTATCTGTGGCCGAAGGTGGAGGGCCAAAGTGGGTCATCTACAGGAAACACTTGAACAGTGGGATCATTTCTAGGGCATTAGGTTCTAGATGTTTTAGCATTAGGTAGACTTGGTTAAAGCAGAATCATTGTTTGTTTTTAATCAGTTAATTTTATTGATTTAGTTACGGGGTTTGGGGTTTTATTAAGACTTCTTTTACAGCAATTTTAGGTTCAAAGTGCTATTGAGGGGAAGGCACAGAGATTTCCCATATACCCTGCCCCACTCCTGCATAGCTTTCCCCATTATCAGCATCTCCCAATGGTACATCATAATCACCCACAGACCATAGTTTACTTTTGGGTTCATTCTTGGAGTTCTGCATTTTATGGGTTTGAGCAAATATATGATGATAATAGTATCCATCATTAGAATAGCACACAGACTAGCTTCCCTGTCCCCAAAATCCTGTGTGCTCCACCTGTTCATCTCTCCCCACCCCTACTAACCCTGCCAACCACTGCGCTTTTTACCACATCCATAGTTTTGTCTTCTCCAGAATGTCCTATAGTTGGAATCATATGGTATATATCTTTTCAGACTGGCTTGATTAACTTAGTGATATGCATTTTAAGATTTCCCCATGTCTTTTCATGGCTTGATAGACCTTTACTCCCCAGTGTTGAGTAATATTCCATTATCTAGATGTAAACACAGCTTATTTATTTGTTAATCTACTGAAGGACATCCTGGTTATTTCCAGCTTTTGGCAGTTACAAATAAAGCTGATATAATTGTCTGTGTGCAGGTTTTTGCGTGGCAATCAAGGGTTTTTATTTTGTGATTTACATTATGTTTTGTTTTCTGCAGTTTTCCACTTTGCCCCTCTTGCACATGGGCTTTCTTCATCTGTTTTTATTTATTTATTTATTTATTCTTTCTAGGATACGCTTTTGCTTTTAAACTGAGAAAAAAAAATTTTCCCAATCACAGTCAGAAATGGATGGTCATTGCATCATTCCCAAATAAAGGTAAAAAATGAAAATAAACTATGCTCTTCAGCTTCAGGCCCAAGTCTAATTGGTCAATGGTGCACTTGTGTTTTTCTGGTTCTCTTTAAATTGAAATATAGTATGTGTAGTAAGAAAAAAAAAGATTAATAACAAAGCAGCAAGCCACTAAAGGCAGGCCAAATTGACTTCTTTATTATAGTCTGTCAAAGTAGTAATTGATAAAAAGTGTGGAAAGACTGTTAGGAATTTGTGAGAGAAGCCAGAAGAGATTTCAAGGTGGAATTAGAAATGAGTGAAGAGAAGTACTAGGCTTAAAGCATTTCAAAAGGACCATTTTATTACTGTTCTTTCACTGAGATTTTTATTTTAACTGTTAACTCGGTGCATTTCTTTGACTCTCTAATATAATTCAGTGCTTAAATTATAAAGAGATCATTCTTGGGCCATCCTCAGTGGTACACTTTCTGGTTCATTTGACAAGTCTTTGCACCCCCTTAGAGGCTTGGCATCATAAATACTCAATACATGCCTCTTGGACAAATAACTGTGTACAAACATATAAAGCAAGCATGGCTTCATTGAGTGGCACTCAAAATGATTTCAGGGGACATCTCATTTCTCCCCATCACTTATATTTTCTATCTCTGTCTCTCTCTTCTTCTCTCCCTCTTTTCTTCCTTCCCTCTCATTTCTTTTCTCTTTTGTTTTTCTTTTTTAAAATTAATTAATTTTTAAAAACTTTTAATTTTGTATTGGAATGTAATTGATTAACAATGTTGTGATAGTTTCAGATGGAAAGGGATTCAGCTATACATATACATGTATCCATTCTCTCCAAAACTCCCCTCCCATCGAAGCTGCCACATAGCACTGAGCAGAATTTCCTGTGCTATACAGTATAGTACTTTGTTGGTTATTATCCATTTTAAATATAGCAGTGTGCATGGTGATCCCAAACTCCCTAACTATCCTTTCCCCCATCCCTCCCACTTTGTAACCATAAGTTTGCTCTCTGGCAGTCCAGAGGTTAAGATTCTGCACTTCCAATGCAGGAGACACGGATTCAATCCCCAGTCTGGGGAATCAAGATCCTGTATGCTACATGGTGTATGCAAAAAAATGAAAAATTAATTTTGTTTCTTTTTCTACTCCATGTCTTCAAGTGCTTTTTGTCCATTTGCCTATAATTTACTTAATGCCCACCCCTCAAGCCCCAGTGAATAGCATATAGTGTCACTGGGGATCCCAGGGCTCTGGGGAGTGTCCAGCTGGCTGGCTGGATCACTCATACTCATAACTGGGATGACTGACATTTCCATAGCTGTGCTTGTCTGGAGTAAATTTTCTACAGTCACTCTGTGTCCTAGATATCAAATAAGTTTGCCTCCATGTATTCTACAAACCAATTGGATAACTACTCATATTGGAATTCTGAAGAGATTATGAAAATTGAAACAATGTGGGGGCAAAATAGCATGTTTTACAGACGGTGAGATTCTGTTAATGGCACGGTGTAATCTATTCACTGTATTGTGGTCCTGTGTTCTCTGAGGAGTATCTGAAATCTAGGAGATATTTCTATATCACAGTTCACATTGGTCTCTCAAAATCCCTCTGCAGACATCAGTTACATAATAGATCAAGGGCTCCCCTTGCTTTCATTCTCTTGCAGCAAGTGCTCTGGGAGATTACATTTCTCTGGCTTGAGTCACTGAAGTCCTGAGATTAAAGTTCTCCAGGGAAAGCATGCCAGCATCCTTAGAGAGTTTGGCCTATGCATTTTGAATTTCAAAGAGAGAGGGAAATAGCTAATAATTTATTCATAATCAAGATCTACACCCCAATAGCCCAGTTCTGCTTCTTTCTTAGAGTTTCTTTTCCTTTCTGCCCCTTCTCTTCCTGACACCTTCAGAAAGACTTAGTCTTCATTGGTTCCCAAAGAGAGCCTACAAGTGATAAACGCTTAAGCTTTGAACAGTTGGCTTATTAACCCTCCCCCTGCCCCTCCTTTATACACAGGTATATACTGCTCTCCTGAATTTTATTTCTCAGTATTAATTAGCGATAGTATGAACTGAAGTCCTAATTTTTATAAGAATATAAAAAGTATACATGCTTTTTAATTTGAAATACAGTTGGACTGACTTTTATATTTCTCTTTCTCAAAACATACAAAATCAAGCTAGTGTTTACTTATGTTAAGAATTCAGTTTATAAATCTTCCAAGATTAAATCCTCCCTTATTCTCACACTCCAGTCGGTAATCTTAGGTAGAAAAAAAATTAATTTCCATGGTATATTCTGACCACTGCTGTATGGTGCAACTTTCTATGAAGATAAAAATGTTCAATATCTGCATTGCCCAATTCAGTCATCAGTACCCATATGTGGCTAATGAATGCAGCATATGAACTTTTGTGGTATATATATATATTTTTTTTCTTTTTTCCATGTAAAACAGAATGTAAGTAAAGATGAAAGAATGTATTTCTGGCTAGAAGAAAAAATATTAGTAAATCTATCTCCCAGAGGCACCCAGTACAATGGGAAAGTCTAAAAACTTATATTTTTCAATTAGAGATTTCTACTAGGATTTGACTAAAGAAATAGGAACCAGCAGAAAACAGAGGAGTTTTTAGATTTCAGAATCTCTCTATGTAGTTATCACTTGTCTTAGACTTTATTCCTGACCAGTTTGACTCTTTGAAACAGATTTGGGATCCCTGATTTTTTTTTTTTAACTTATTGAACCAAAGAAACCAATAGACCTAGTCTCTGAATTCTGCATTACTCAGTGTTCATCATTCACTTGTTTTCTGCCTTTTACTACATCTGTACTCATCAAGCCCTAATAGAAAGCCCATATTGAGAAATATCAGTTTCTAGATTTTCCTTCCTATTGCACTGGGTATTATTGGAAGGTGTGTGTGTGCGTGTGTTTAGTCGCTCAGTCATGTCTGACTCTTTGGGACCCCATTCTGCAGGACTGTAGCCCTCCAGGTTCCTCTATCCATGAGGATTCTCCAGGCAAGAATACTGAAGTAGGTAGCCATGCCCTCCTCCAGGGGATCTTCCCAGCCCAGGGATCAAACCCAGGTCTGCTGTACTGCTTGTGGTTTATTTACCATCTGAGCCACCAGGAAAGCCCATTGTTGGAAGGTAGATTTACTATTAAAAAATAAATCTATCCTATTTTTTTCTAATTCACTAAATTTTTATCTGACTACAAGAAAGAAAAAAACAGCCCTCATAGTCATTTCAAGTGTTCAGTGGTCACATGTGAGTTGTGGCTGCTGCATCTGAAAGAGCTACAGAATGGAAAAGTCTTTTGGACAGGGTTCATCTAACCATCTATGTCCCAGAATATGAATTTTCTTTTTTCTTCCTAGACTCACTGACTGAGAAGTTTGAGAGGAAAGTGAGGGCTGAAGGTTGAGACCATCATCAGCTGAATTCCCCACATAAATCAAAAGTAGCCCAATCTGGTTTAGGGGATTTTCTGAACCTAGATCTTTAGCTCTGACACTCTTTCTGCTTACGTAATAGAGCCAGGCCAAACATGTTTTACGATTTTGGTTTCCTGAAATCCAAATTCAGATCCACTTTCAGGTTCCAGTATTTTATGGGAGTGAAGGATTTTTGGAAACAGCCACCCGGCTTGGAATATCCTGCTTTCCTCCTTCCAATCCTCCTCCCTGCTGTCTCCCCACCCAGTCTCCATCCACTCAGTCCAACCAGCAAGCCCGCCAACCTCAAATAAGCTCCATCTGCTTACTCCCTAATCTCTATTTAAATCAAGCTAAGTAAACACTTTTTCTGGGAGAACTGGGCACAGTTCTGCAATGGGATTGAATGGAAACATCTTTACTCACATCTTCTGCTGTATTTGTTTCTGGAGTTAGTTATTTTTAAGGTCTTTTCAGACCATTCTCTAATTAGTACAGCAGCTTTCACTGATTCTTAAAATGATTATCTACCCGAGACAGAAAAAGAAAGGCAAAGCTTGTGGTTACTTAGTTAATTTAGTCTGTAGAGTCAGCCACAACAGATAATTAAGGCTTCTTGTTTAAAGAAATCATTCAGAGAATGAATTACTCCGTTAAGTTACCTGCATTGATCTCATCAATCAGACGGCAAGCTCTTCATCTAGGGCTGTCTAGAAGGAAAGTGTCTGCATCCCTATTACTTTCTCTGATGGCCTTCCCATCCTGTCCATCCCTCACCTCCTGGCCCCCACCCCACCCTCCTTTAAAAACTCAAGGGAAGTGAAATTCATGTCACCGGTTGTTTTCATGGTCAGTCTGAAACCTGAAACCCTTTCCTTAGAAATTGTGCCATTCTCTGTCATTTCCAAACAGATGGAAGGGGAAGTATGTCAAATGAAAATCGAAGAGCATTTTAAGCATTTTCAGGAAGCAGGACTAAGGACTGAAACCTCATAGATTTTGAATTTCAATCTCCAATGTATTTATTCACAAAAATATTTGACAGAGGTCATGTATATACACATGTGTGTGCCTTATTTTTCAGTGCAGGTTCATTACAGTAGCCTTCTCTGGTCCCTGGAAAGATAGAGGCAGTCAGTTTTAGTGGCTGCAGTAAATGGCAGGAGAGGTTCTTTTTTTAACCTTTGAAACAAAACTCCCAAAGTTTATATAATCTAATACTATAAATGAATTTCGTTCCTTACTGGTTGTTTCTTTGATAGTTAAGGTTTCCATAAGGCCCATCCAAATTGTCTGGTCTTAGAGTTTCATTGGAAAAGGCAATGGCAACCCACTCCAGTACTCTTGCCTGGCAAATCCCATGGATGGAGGAGCCTTGTAGGCTGCAGTCCCCACGACTGAGAGACTTCGCTTTCACTTTTCACTTTCATGCATTGGAGAAGGAAATGGCAACCCACTCCAGTGTTCTTGCCTGGAGAATCCCAGGGACGGGGGAGCCTGGTGGGCTGCCGTCTATGGGGTCGCACAGAGTCAGACACGACCGAAGCGACTTAGCAGTAGCAGAGCTTCACTGCTCAGTTCTGCTCGGGGCTCAGGTGGTGTTGATGTTTCCTTGGATTCAACCTTCAGGGCACTTCAGACAGCACTGGCAACCTTGAGTATGTCGCGCCCATTTGCCACCTGAGTTTTCCTTTATTTTTAGCTTCTTCTCTATGTGTTGTCTGCGCCCAACAGCTATTTATAAACTTACGGTCTATTAAGATAACTGTTCTCTTCCAACTTCATATTTTTACATTAAAGAGACCAGAACAATTGTCCTGGTTACTGTCTCCAGCTGTTGTGCCAACAGCAGCTGCAAGCGTTCTCCTACAAAAGTTTCTTTTGGTGCCAGTGTGGGTAGGGGGGTTACCTCGACCTGGTTAAACATCACATCTCAGACTTCAGGTTATAGATAGAAGCAAAGATATTGCTCCTTTTGTTGCACTTATTATTATTAGAAGTCTGCTTAGTCACAAGAAGATTGATCATATTCCCTCTACCTGGAACACCATCCAGTCTGGCACAGAAAAAAGCACTGGCTTCATCGTCAGTCAAATGACTTGGCCCCTAGTCTGGCCCGGCTGCTCTCTGGCTGTAATTGGACAAATGAATTAGCCTTTCTGACCTGAGGATTCATTTATTTGAAAAAAGAACCTAATAATCTATAATGAAGGGTTTCTCCAGGGGTTCAGCAGTAAAGAGACCACCTGCAATGCAGGAGACGCAACAAGAGCCGTGGGTTTGATCCCTGGGTGGGGAAGACATCTTGAAAAAGGCATTGGCAACCTACTCCAGTATTCTTGCCTGGAAAATACCATGGACAAAGGAGCCTGGCAGGCTATAGTCCGTGGGGTCACAAAGAGTCGGACACAACTTAGTGACTAAAAAACAACAAAAACAATCTGTAACTCATGGGGTTGTAGTTGAGTGAAAAGAGTTAGTGTGTTTTGAGGACAAGAACTGCTTTTCATCCTGGTGTCTCCTACACTTAGCACACTGCTTGGAGAGCAGGCACTCATCGAGGTGCACTTTGAGCTCATGAGCATGAGTGAAGGGATGAATGACTCAGTTAATGGATGGGGAAAAGTTGTATAGAGATAAAGAGAAGTTTGTTTGTTTGTTTGTTTTTCATTAAAAGAAAAAGTAAAAAAGTTTCCTGTAGAAGACTGAGAATCTTATTTGTAAATCAAAGGTATTGTAGCACCTTTGTATTGTAAAGCAAAGGCATTAGGCACTTTTGTCTCCTAATTAATCCCTAGGAGCTAGAGTCCAAGTCATTAAAAAATTTAAAAACTGGATAATAAAATTTTTTCAAAGCATTTCTTAGCTTGCTCATAGTAACAACAATAACAATGATAGCAAACATTAACAGAACACTGACAATGCACTAGGCACTCTTAAGTACTTTTTGTGCTTTATTTCATTGCATCTTCAGAAATGATCCTCAGAGGTAGTTGCTGATATATTCCTTAGATATAGAAAGGAAAATGATTTAAAAAGGACACAGATATAACAAGGCTACTCAACCACTGTCTCCTGTATCCTTTTGATAAATTCAAAGTCACACTAAAATAATGTGATCTTTGGTTTAGTGGCCTCGGTTTCTTGATAGAAGTTACAGGAGAGCATATATGGCACCCTATTCAGCTTTGACTTCTCAAGACCTAGAGAGTGCCTGGCCCACAGTAGGTATTTGAATGTTGAATCAATTAACTGATGATTCAGCCCATGGTATTAACAAACGTTGTCAGGTATCCCAAAGTGCTCAACTCAAAGAATGTTGTCTTCCTTTCCATTCCCCCTCATCCTTCTACCCCAGCACCATTTGTTGCCTACTGCTTTGACTATTCATTGGAAGGACTGATGCTGAAGCTCCAATACTGAGGCCACTTGATGCAAAGAGCCAACTCAGTAGAAAAGACCCTGATGCTGGGAAAGGTTGAGGGCAGGAGGAGAAGAGGACAACAGAGGATGAGATGGTTGGAGGGCATCATCGACTCAATGGACATGAGTTTGAGCAAATTCCAGGAGAAGGTGGAGGACAGGGGAGCCTGGTGTGCTGCAGTCCATGGGGTCACAAAGAGTAGCACATGACTGAGTGACTGAATGATAACAACAAGCGTTACTCTTCAGCTGATCAAACTTGAGGTTCTCTTGGCAAGGTCAATTTTGGAAATCTCCAATCCAATCTAAGTTACAAAGGGAGAAAAAAAAAAAAGAGAAACGCAAGGTCTACCGTACACCTCACTCTGAAGTTACAGACCCTATTCAATATATTTTGTCATTTTTTTATGCTTCATTTTTTAAAAAAATTTAAGTAAGAATACAGGAGGTAAAGTCTGACATTGGGAGCTGCTTTTGGATCATGATTTGTGATGTGTGGGTTTGAGTTTGAAGTGTACGTGCTCATAGGAAATACTTCATCTTTTGTGTAACAGCTCATAGACATGTGGATCAGAAGCAGCATCCTTCCTACTAGAGACCCAGCCTATAAACTGGGAAAGCAATCATGAATATCTGGGGCAGCAGTTTCCTTCAGCCTTCTGATATTCATCCTCAGTTCCTTTCCGTAATTTGATTGAGCAATACCCTTGTTGGCTGACCTTCAATCTTGCCTCTGAGGATGCCATGTTCCATTAACCATCCCCATAGCTCTTGACAGGTCAAGCTCTCTTGGCTGCATCTCCAACCTTACTACTCATTATGAAATTGGGCCCACCTGGCTTCTGGCTAAGCACTATCCCTAGCCCCTATTTCTGGGTTCCCATCTTCTTCATTGCTATTAGGAAGCCCAGCTCTGTAAGAGCACCTCCTGACAGTCTTAGCCAATAGGCAGTAGCCATCACTGAGCACCTCAGTATGCTGGGGACGCTCTCCCTAGTGCATTTTTATCACTTTGGTAAGTGGAGCATCCTCTAGGCCAACTCCCAGAACAGACTTGGCTGTTGGGATTTCTAGACTTCTCTACTAGCAGTCCACTTTTCTGAGCCTTTTAATGCCCTCTTTGACTGTCAGTCATGGCAGTCTTGATATTTATACTGCACTGAGCATGGACCAGCACTTTCTCCCAGCTCCCAAGAGTCAGCCTATGTGCATGTTGGCCAAGCCTCTTGAGGTCCTTGTCAGGGTATTAAGTCCTATATCGCAGCTTGGTGCTATATTGAGTTTTCCTTTTATAATGTTATTCTCCGTCCTCCTTGATCAGCATCTTCAGTCCCTTATGTACAGCCCTGGCTGGATTCTGTAGCTTCTCTGTGTTGTAGTCCATCTCCTGTCTTAGCAGACTCAGGGTTTCCTCAGTATATTATGCCTGACCTAGCCAGTTATTCTTCTCTGTCCAGGAAGAGGTGGGCATACATCCTGAAGGGAGGTCATGTTGTCTTTCAAGCAGAACCCTCATCATCATCTATAAGCAAAGAGGAGGGAGAGTTAGGCTTTCCCAGGGAGTCATAGGCACTTCTGTGGAACTAACAGATACAGAGGAATCTAGGATGCAAGGCCTTTTTTTAATACGTTGACCTGGTTGTTCCCATCCTAGTTTCAGGGTCCCACTCTTTTTCTGTGAAGATTTATTTATTTGTTTTATTATTTTATTTTATGACTGTGGCAGTTCTTTATTGCTGTGCATGAGCTTTCTCTAGTTGTGACGACGGGGGCTACTCTCTCACTGTGGGACTCAGGCTCCTCATTGCAGTGGCTTCTCTAGTTGCAGAGCACAGGCTCGAGGCACTTGAGCTTCAGTAGTTGCAGTGCATGGGCTAAGTAGTTTCAGCTGTCAGGCTCCTGAACACAGGCTCAGTAATTGTAGCACATGGGCTTAGCTGCCCTGCTACATGTGGAATCTTCCTAGATCAAGGATTGAACCAGTGTTCCTGGCATTGTGAGGCAGATTCTTAACCTCTGAACCAAAAAGGAAGCCCAGAATCCCAGTCCTTTCCAATTAGCACCCTGAACTTGGTATAGCTGAAATGCTGAGACTAAGAATTTAACTTTTTCTAAGATTCTGCTGGGGCTTCCCAGGTGGTGCAGTGGTAAAGAATCTGCCTGCCAATATAGGAGGCACAAGAGACATGGTTCGATCCCTGGATCTGGAAGATGCCCTGGAGGAGGAAATGGCAACCCACTCCAGTATTCTTGCCTGGTAAGTCTCATGGACAGAGGAGTCTGGTGGGCTACAGTCCATAGGGTTGCAAAGAGTCAGACATGTCTGAGCACATGCACACACAAGATCCTGCTACTCTTAAGTTCAGTTATGGGTCTGCTCTTCATTCTTCTCTGCCCTCTGGTTGCAGGTGAGAATGTCTTTATTTGCCAAAAAGAACTTCTGGTCTTCATGCTGCTGCTTCTTGGTCACTTCAGTCATGTCCGACTCTGTGTGACCCTATGGACTGCAGCCTTCCAGTCTTCTCTGTCCATGGGGTTTTCTAGGCAAGAGTACTGGACTGGGTTTCCATGCCCTCCTCTAGGGGATCGTCCAGATCCAGGGTTCAAAACAGGGTTTCCTGTCTTTACTGCTGAGCCACCAGGTAGGCTCCTCTGGCCTTCATACTTCACCTTAAATTGCTGATTCATCATTCTCATCTTGACATTGTCTTTCTATAGTGCATCAGGTGCCCCCAGCAACAATCCCCTAGTTCAATTTTTAAAATAACCATTTCCCCAAACAGCTTCAAGGCCAAGTGCATTCCCGCCACCATGATCCCATTCTAGCTCAGGAGCTGGGAAAGTTGTAGCAGTAGGACTGATACAGCGTGCCAAGGCTATCATTAGTGCACTGACTACCTAAGTGATGGCATAACATTGCCCCGCACCCAGCTCCAAAATGCCATTTTTAGTTTCTGTTTCCTAGTTCCATTCCTGGTACCCTGTTGCATATCAGATTCTCTGGCGAACAGACTCTTATATAAAAGATTACCTTCAAGAAGTCCCCAGGGAAATCCCTCTTTGGCTGACTGAATGAAGTAAAACTGAACAGACAGAGCAATGAAATTGTGATGCAGTCACCCCATAAGCCTCAGCTGACCCCACTGTCAGCTCCAGAGCTGAGACAGTTCATATTGGCCCTACCTTAAGGCAAGAGAGCAGTGGTTTCACTCTCCTTCTTCAATCAGCTTCTCCTGAGAAGTGTGTCTGACCATGGGCAATGAAGCCTTTAGCTGAGAGCAATTCTGGAAGAGCAAGCATCCAACTAGCAGCTAAGAGAAGGAAGGATGTCTCTGAAGAGGGATCTGAGCAGCACCTGACATCATCCTCTTGTGAAGTCCTTTAGGCAGCTTCTAGATCCCTTTGAAAGTAAAGTGAAAGTCACTCAGTCATGTCTGACTCTTTGTGACCCCATGGGCTACACAGTCCATGGAATTCTCCAGGCCAGAATATTGAAGTGGGTAGCCTTTCCCTTCTCCAGGGGATCTTCATAACCCAGGAATCAAACCGAGGTCTCCTACATTGCAGGCAGATCCTTTACCAGCTGAGCTACCAGGGAAGCTCTCTGGGTAGCCCCAACCCCTCCCACCCCAGGTCCAGATCCCTTTAGGCAGACAATATATCTCATTCGTGGGGCTTCCCCATGGGTGGCGCTAGTGGTAAAGAACTCACCTGCTAATACAGGAGACTGAAGAGATGTGGGTTAGAACCCTGGGAAGGGAAGATCCCCTGGAGAAGGGCATAGCAACTCACTCCAGTATTCATGCCTGGAGAATCCCATGGACAGAGGAGCCTGGTGAGCTACAGTCCATAGGATCCCAAAGAGTGGGTCACGACTGAAATGACTTAGCACGCAGCACATGTCTCATTCATATCTGTAAAGCCACCTCTTAGCATGCTGCCTATACAATAGATATTAAAAAAAAAGAAATGTGGTTGACTCAGTGAATGCAGCTGAGATGGTGAGGGAAGGAAAGCTACTCGAATATGCTAACGAAGTTCAGGGATTTAGACATGTTGCATTTGAGAGGCCATTGTGACTTTTTGTGCTGGTGTAGATGTCTAATGGGAGCTTCCCAAGTAGCTCAGTGGTAAAGAATCAGCCTGACAAGCAGGAGATGCAGTTTCGATCCTTGGGTTGGGAAGATCCCTTGGAGAAGGAAATGGCAACCCACTCCAATATTCTTACCTAGGAAATCCCATGGACAGAGAAGCCTGGAAGGCTGCAGTCCATGAAGTCACAAAGAGCTCGACGCCACTGAGCCCTGGAGGAGGGCAGGGCAACCCACTCCAGTATTCTTGCCTGGAGAATCCCCATGGACAGAGGAGCCTGGCAGGCTGCAGTCCATGGGGTTGCAAAGACTCAGACATGTCTGAGCAGCTAAGCACATGCATACATGAATGACAAAACAAGATGTCTAATAAGCATCTGGATAAATAAATCTAGAGTAGAGGTCGGAGCTAAAGCAATAATTCGAGAGTTATCAGAATATAAATCATGTTAGCACTCTTCTCCCTTACAAACAGAACTCTGAGTTTAAAAATAAAACAGGACTTCCCTGGTGGCTCAGTAGATAAGGATCCACCTGTCAATGCAGGGGACACAGGTTTGATCCCTGATCCAGGAACATTCCACATGCCATGGAGCAATTAAGCTCCTGTGCCATAACTACTGAGCCCACATGCCAAGAACTGCTCCACAAGAAGAGGAGTCACTGCAAGGAGAAGTCCACGCATCACAACCAGAGAGTGGTCCCTGCTTTCTGCAACTAGAGGAAACCCTCACCCAGCAGCCAGAGACCCAACACAGCCAAAAATAAATGAATTATAAATAAATAAATTTTAAAATAAACAAACTTTATTTCCCGGTGTTTTTATAGAAGGGTGTAGCTTTGTGACAGGGTTTTGACTGATGAAAAGGAAGCTCATGTTATTGAGTGGAGATTGCTTTAATACCCCTAAGAACGGTAACACACTCTACTACCTCTTGTCCTTTTTCTGTTCTCCTGATGCCTGAATATTTTCAGGTTCTACTGCTGGAGATGCAAAAGCTATATTGTGAATGACCATGACAGAAACTTAATGGACAGCCAGATATCAGCCCTCATATCCTTGAGCCACTGTACCTTCTCAGGTTACCTTCCTGTCGTATGGAAGAAAAAGAAACTCCTATCCCCTGCAACCTCTCTTTCTTATTCTCTTACGTGCCACATGCAATCCATAACTGATAATGATCTTGAGTGGGATGTCCTCAGGGAAAAATTTAGCGTGGGAAGAGCAGGTGCTATTAGACACATGGAACACTGATGTTTACAGAGTGAGTAGAACAAGCGCCTCCCATGAAGAAGACCAATAAGACAACAGAAATTAGTTGCTGATAGAGAACAAGGCCATGAAGAGAGTGAAATAGCTGAGGATAAAGGAATAATTTATCACTGAATCACTCAGTAAATCACTGAGGACAAAGGAGTAATTTTGGCCACCTGATGTGAAGAGCCAAATCATTGGAAAAGACCCTGATGCTGGGAAAGATTAAAGGCGGGAAGAGAAGGAGATGACAGAGGATGAGCTGGTTGGATGGCATCACCAGCTCAATGGACATGAATCTGAGCAAGTTCTGGGAGATGGTGAAGGGCAGGGAAGCCTGGCATGCTGCAGTCCATAGGGTCACAAAGAGAAGGACACAACCAAGTGACTGAACAACAACAACAAAGGAGTAATTAATAAATGAAATGAAGCAGAGCAAACCATTAACAGTTAAGGTGTGGGACTTCCCTGGTGGTCCAATGGTTAAGAATACAGCCAGTACAGGGGATCTGGGTTCGATCTTTGGTCTAGGAAGATTCCACATGCCACAAGGCAACTAGGCCCATGAGCCACAGCTACTAAAGCCCATGAGCCCTAGAGTTTATGCTCTGAAACATAAGAAACCTCCATAATGAGAAGCCCAAGCATAGCAACTAAGGTCCAGTGCAGCCACAAATAAATAATTTATAAATAAATTTTTTTAAAAAAAAGAGTTAAGATGTATCTCTTGATTTGGTATTAAGGAATCTATGCAGTTAAGTACTGCAACAGAAAAGGCAACTGATAAAGTCACACTGACATTGACCAATACTAAATTGATTACAATGACTCATTCATTCAACAAATAATTATTGAGCACCAAACAAGTATTATACAAGGCACTATATATATAACTTTAGTCAAAAAGACAGAGCTTAGAGTCTCATAATTTATAGAGATGGTTTCCCTCTGCTGTTAATGAAAATGTGAGCATTTATCACTTTGGGTTATTGAAATGCCTGGTTAAAATTTTGTCATGAAGTCCTTTTAAACAAGGACCATGATGTAGCCTGCATTACACAAATACTTAATCATACTCTTATATTAATAGATCCTAGAAACCCAAATCTTTTAACCACATTACCGATGCTGAAAGCAGTCCTGGAGTAGAGCTAATGGATGTATCTTCAAGAGAGAATATGAAATTGGGCTGCAAGTCAATATACCCCAGCAACCAGATGTGATTAATCTTTTGCTATTCCATCCAGATTGTGAAACACTAAAAGAATGGAAAGGAGAGCTTGAATCAAAGAACTTATCTACATTTGTAGATAACAACAACTGAAGAATATCTAAAAAGTGTTTGTGAAATGAAATGAAATAGACTACTGTCAAGATGCATGTGAAACCTTCTAATTGTTTTCTCATTGTCATTCTTTCATCTATTATGTAAATAGATCAGTTGCACGTTTGAAAAACCCAGGTGCATAGCTGGTGGCTAGGGGCACTCATAATAGTTATCCTTAACTCTGACAATTGTTGGAATTCACCTGTGTTTCATAGTAAAAAAAACAAAAACAAAAATAGCACTTTATGGAGTCCGCCAGTCACCCCATCTCATTATAATGTGCACACCAGAGACAGATCCTACTTCAGGGGGCTGGGGTTGCTGGGCTTGAATGCTGTGATAGAGAGAATGGAATTTCATTCTTTCCTCAGGCTACTCCAACTCTGCAGGTCAGGAAGACTGTCAATTTAGAGGTAGTTTACAAAGCAAGTCAAAGCAACAATAGGAACTGGTTATTACAGAAGAAGAAATGAAAGGGGTTGGAAAGAGAAAAAGCATGGTCCAGAAAAAATATATATTATTTGTACACTGGGTTTGCTAGATATAGATCGAAGTGGGCATGGGGAGGTGGGAAGACAGAGAAAGATAAGCAGATTTCAACTACTTGTAAGTACCTGCTTGAGAGAGATGAGTGAGAATTCTTTCTGTTAGGATCACTATCGTTTCAATTTCTAACACTTCCAACTCAACAAAAGCTTTCCCAAACGGCTCCACAGAATACAAATATGCTTCACAAGTTTTGGAAGATTGTTACCTACAGGTGCTTTGTTGTTGTTGAAATGTATGGAAAGCACAGAGTCAAGGAAAATTATAGTATTTTTTTTATATTATAGCAAAAATAACTTTGCTAATTGTCACTGACCCTTGAGACATACTTTATTTTGTATCTACATGGAGATTTTATTGAAAACTGGTCATATGAAAAACAGTAAGAAGCACTCAGAAAAGGATGAATAAAATGCAATCATAGTTTGGTATAATATTCAATCCAAATAATGACTAATATAAAACATATATACTGTATGAATGATAGGCTTATGTATAAATGATAAATGTCAGATTAGACTGACTCAAATTTCCTTTTAAAAGGAATATTCCCTTTTAAAAGATATATTCGCTTAACATATTTATCAGTTTCCTTTAAGAAAGAAAGGAAAATGCCTATCTTTAAACATATTGAGTTTAGATTTACACTGGTTTAGGAGAGTTTATGGATGCCTTAGTGACAAGTCCATTGAAAAATAAGCAAGCAAATAAGTTTAAAAAAAATTATTAAGCTTATGTGTGTGTCAGTCACTCAGTTTTGTCCAACTGTTTTCGACCCCACGGACTGTAGCTTGCCAGGCTCCTCTGTCCATGTGATTTTCCAGGCAAGAAAACTGGAATGGGTTGCCATTCCCTTCTCCAGGGTGTCTTCCCAGCCCAAGGATAGAACCCAGGTCTCCTGCATTGCAGGCAGATTCTTTACCATCTGAGCCACTGGGGAAGTCCTTATTAAGCTTAGGGAAACAAAAAAGATTGCAAGAAAGGAAAGTTAATCATAGATTCCCACATTGCTCAGATGTGAATAGCCTATGCACATTCATAGTAATGAAAATACTGAATCTTGATCTGCACAAAATACTCTATAAAGTGTATCTGTAAGATGGGAATAAGGTAAAGTGGTTTGTGTGCTGGGTAAGGCGAGGTGATGCCAGTAAATAATGTCTAAACTGAAAAGAAAATAGCTATATAACCATACTGCTAGGAAATATAACTGTAAATATAAAATAAATAGCTAAACATTTTGAAGTAATTGCCTCAGGAAATAAGAAGGAGGGTAGTGTTTGGGGACTAATGATTCTTCAATAAGCTCTGGAGAACAATTTGACTCTTAATCTATAAATATGGGATTTCCCCCATGGCTCAGTGGTAAAGAATCAACCTGCAAGGCAAGAAACTGGGGTTTGATCCCTGGGTTGGGAATCCTCCCCTGGAGGAGGGCACGGCAACCCACCCCAGTATTCCTGCCTGGAGAATCTCATGGACAGAGGAGCCTGGTGGGCTACAGTCCATGGGATCACAAAGAGTCGTACACACTTTAGCACTCATGATTTAGCACTCATGCAATCTGTAAGTTTATCATTTTGATAAAAGTGACCACTTAAACCTAAAAATGGATGCTATATTCCAACATGTAATACAGAAACTATGTTTGTATACTTATTTAAGAGGTCTTTATGCAGAAGGAAATGGCAACCCCCTCCAGTATTCTTGCCTGGAAAATGCCAAGGACAGAGGATCTTGGCAAGCTACAGTCCCTGAGGTCACGAAGAGTCAGACACAACTTAGTGACTAAACAACAACAACAACAAGAAGTCTTTAAGGATTAATTGCAGTTAATCATTCTTATTTCTGAGGAGTGGAATTACAGGAATGCAGAGAGAAGAACTTTTATAAACTTCAGTAGAGCTGGTTTTTTGAATGAGCACATATTATTTTGTAAAAGTTAAGTTTCTACATAAAGAAAAATTCATGTAAATTAAAAATTGAAGTAAAATATTCCAAGTTAAATACCCATTTATATTAAAATTTATACACAATCATATGTGTTGCACATGAATTTTGAAATAAAACAATTTAGCTGAATTATCCACTTATCATTTGGAGACTTTGGTTTGGGGAAGATATAACTGTGTAATGCACAGAAACAAAGCCTGATCAAGCAGCAGATTTGATGAAATTAAGTAAAATCACTGCACGTGAAAGCATGTTATACATTTTAAAATGCAGAACAAATAAATATATTAATTATAATACCTGGAGACATAAACCACAAGTGGGCAAATGGTAGTCCAGTGAATTTTTTTTTAAGATGACCCAGAACCACTGGAGGCTTTCAGAACTGATTATCATTCAAATGCCTGCCTAGATAACTGCCTGTTTGGCTTTTGTGGGTCTTACCATCAAGTGTAACATTTAAACAGAGCTCTCAACTCCCAACCCCCAGTTGAGATTAACTGTAAGGGAAGAATATGTGATTAGCTAACTTGGTCAGAGAACTGACTGAGTACAGCCAAGTTTCTTGCTTTGATCCCCAAGTGGGCTGCCTAGTTTGGTTCGATGCCTTAGCCACAGACTGTAGTTCTAAACCCAGAGGTCTCAGAATTGCATGCACTTGGCCACAAAGGGGATTAGACAGAGGAGTGTGATTAATTCATGCAAATCATTGACACTGTCCAAAAAAGAGTTCAGATTATGTTCCACTAGGCTAGGTAACTAGCATCACAGTTTATGAACAGATAACATATTACTATTTCAAGGCAGCTGCTGCTTTAATTATGCTGCTAAGAGTTTCTGTTTTCTTTTGACTAAAGTGCTTAGAATCTCAGAGTAGATGGTCCCCATAGGTCATTTGAGCCACTCCACTGCGTGATGGAGATATTTCTCTATAGCACCCCTGAGGAAAACAATATAGTCTTTGCTTGATCATTTCCAGTGGTCAAGGGGGTGGAGAGGAAAATGGCTACTCACTGCATTGTTGGGTAGTGATAGTTGGTGGGGATAGTGGTAAAGAATCTGCCTGTCAATGCAGGTGATGCAAGAGACGTGGGTTTGATCCCTGGGTAGGGAAGATCCCATGGAGGAGGAAATGGCTACCACTCCAGTATTCTTGCCTGGAAAATTCCATGAACAGAGAAGTCTGATGGGCTACAAAGAGTCAGACGTGACTGAACAGACACACACACACAGTTGTCAAAATTTCTCCTGTTGATGGGTTCATTGATCCTAGCTTTGTTCTATGTCAGAACACTGAACAATTTTAATCTTTCTCTGATTTGTGGATAGATAAATAGTTTCTTACCATGCCATTTCTGTTCCTGACAAAGTAGTTTGGGTTTTTTTTTTTTTCTTTCTTTTTTTTTTTTTTTTGCTGCTCCAAATAGCTTCTGGGATCTTAGTTCCCTGACTAGGGATCAAACCCGGGCCTCTGGCAGTAAAAACATTGAACTCTAAACTCTGGACCACCAGGGAATTTCCAGAATAGTTTTTAA
The DNA here is from genome assembly GCF_023699985.2 of Odocoileus virginianus. Taxonomy (NCBI): domain Eukaryota; kingdom Metazoa; phylum Chordata; class Mammalia; order Artiodactyla; family Cervidae; genus Odocoileus; species Odocoileus virginianus. The sequence continues at coordinate 36,794,212 of NC_069686.1, read as the reverse complement.
AATAATGTCTCCAAAGTCCTGTTTTTCATGTTTATGATTCAGATTGTTTCAGATTGTCAATGTATAGTACCCAGATCTGAATACAAACCTAGGTCCATCTTGTGCAAATAGGACTATCACCTTCTTTGCACAGTTTCTTGCCTGTGTGGTTGGATGCAGATAGCACAGGGAAGACGAGGCATTGGCAGCTCCAAGCCCAGTGCGGCTTTGTTGGCTCCTGAGTCTTACCATGGCTCTTCCTCTGGGGAGTAAAAATCCAGGGCAACAACTCAAAGACTGAATTGAAATATTGGACCAATTTTGAGAAAGTGAATAACTCTACTAGTGGCTAACAAATTCCTTTGTGAGTCATGTGGTTTCCAAATCATTACTATCAACAGAATTGAAAGAAGGTCTAATCCAGCTATCAAATGAACAGATCATTAGAAATAACTTTTTTATGATGGCTCTCTGTGAAGTTATGTAACTCAGAAAATGTTAAAGGCATTGAGTGACATTTTTATAATAAAACTCCTTCCATTCTCATCTAGTTGTACAAGCAAGTTTTCTTAGTGCGTACAACCATTAAAAGCAAAAAATAGCCATCACCTTAAGACTGAATCCTGTTTAATTCTAACAATATATAATATTTGCTCAAGGATTTATGAACTAATTTATTAGAAGCCCTATTTATATTTTTAAGAAATACAGCTCCACTACAACTTTGCTTTTCATGCTTAGTAAATAATCAAATTTTAATGATTTTATGCTACTTGAGGCAATTGTATAATAATACTAATGATCTTAATTCAGATTATTTTAAACAGTGAGAATCTATGGCCACAGAAAATTTTTAAAATTTACACTTAAATGTATAAACATATTCCTTTTAAATAGGTATAGGGTGATTAATTACTTTCAAGCATGAAAATATGAAAAAGTGAAACAAATATGAGCTCACATAAAAAAGAACAATATAAAATTTCATACCATTAAGAGTAGCATGATCCTGTATTTTAAAAATAAGTGATTGTAAGTATCAAATTATTAAGTTATCTAAATTCCACTAAATACATTTAAAAGACTGAAGCAATCATTTCATCGTTAAGTGTCAATGTTATCAACATGTCAGAAATTGTATTCTTAGAAACTACTTCAAGAATTATATTCTTTAAAACTACTTATGATAAAAGTTATAGATGTGATGGGGATATCCTTCTCCTTAACAAAAATTAAATACATTTTGTGTTGTTTTCCTTTATCTGACCAAATGAGTTGGAACATCACTTCCTTAAGCCTCTTATTAGGAAGCCTGGTGCTACTCACCCACACTCTGGACAGAAACAGTTTGAAGGAGTGTCCAGTCATATCATCTTTTAATGCCCTTGGTTGAAGGCAAGGTACTGAGAGTTGAAGCAATATATTTAATAGTCAGGATAAGAGTGGACATAGAGAGATGTGGTGGAGCCAAGAACAGTATAAGTAGGATTATATATAGCTCATGATGTTACTCTCCCCTACTGCAATAGACCTTGCCTACTGTACTTTTCTAATTAAACTGATATTTTGGCTTCCCTTATGGCTCAGCTGGTAAAGAATTTGCCTGCAATGTGGGAGACCTGGGTTCGATCCCTGGGTTGGGAAGATCTCCTGGAGAAGGGAACGGCTACCCACTCCAGTATTCTGGCCTGGAGAATTCCATGGACTGTATAGTCCATGGGGCCGCAAAGAGTTGGACACAACTGAGCGACTTTCACTTTACTTTCACTTTCTCCCATTTACTACATAGAAGTCAATTTGATGTTTGCATGTCAGGTTTAAAAAAAGTATTTTAAGCACAATTCCAGCACTAAATATATATATATATATATATATATATATATATATATATATATCATCTACTTGTGCACTTGTTAAATTGTCAAAGGTCTAATGACTGTCAGAATTCCATCTGTGGGCTCTCTGTAGCCAATTTTAGTCATGCTGCCCTTAAGTGAATGAAACAACTCCTTGCTTATTGATTTTTTCATACCATGTGAAATCAAACCATGTCTCTCATGGAGTTTTGGAAAAGCAGATAGAGATGCTGCCACAGTCTTTGATTTAATTTGAGGGCCTCATTTCCTGCCTGATTGAGCTCATGTACTTTTATGGAAAATCATACAGCCTCATCAGAGTCGCCTCATGAGTCAGTACTTTGAGGAAATCATAGAGTGAGGACGTCTCCTACCCAAGAAAAAGAATGCCTTACTCAGCAGGGCCCAGCAAGGAGAGGAGGATGCAAATGACTCAGCGATGCCCAGGGGAAAGACAGTACCTCCGCCTTCAAAAAGGCAGATGCTCATGGGGAATTCCCTGAGGTCCAGTAGTAGGCCTCTATACTTTCACCGCCGTGGCCCCAGGGAGGGAAACTAATATCCCGCAGGCTGCACAGTACTGCCAAGAAAACAACAGCAGCAACTGCGCCTCCCATAAAAAGCAGGCAGAGGCTTATTTGACAACCTTAAAAAGTACCACTTCAGAAATTGCTAGACTCTCATCTAATTTTGCAATTACCACAAAATAAACCTCTTAATGATTGCAGCCATTATATATCTTTGGCTATATCCTGAAAAAAGTTGACACACCTTGATTAAAAACCAAATGTATAAGTAAAGAACAAAACAGAAAGGCTTGGGGCTTCCCTGGTGGCTCAGTGGTAAAGAATCCATCTGCCAATTCAGGAGACTTGGATTCCATCCTTGGTCCAGGGAGATCCCACATACCATGGAGCAGTTAAGCCCATTCACCACAACTATTGATCCTGAGCTCTAGAGCCCAGGAACAGCAGCTTCTGAAGCCCATGCGCCCTAGAGTCCATGCTTCCTAACAAGAGAAGCCGCCACAATGAGAAGCCTGCACACTACAACTAGAGATTTTCCCTTGCTCACAGCAACTAGAGAAAAGCCTACACAGCAATGAAGACCCAACACAGCCAAAAACAAATAAAAAAATAATCTTTTGAAAAATAGAAAGATTAAAAATTTCTCCTACCACCAGTATAACCTTTCCTGGAATAAGTGAGTTGTAAGCCATATTATCTCCCTAGTTCCTTCTGATTCCATCAGTGGTGATCTGTGCTTTTAGATGTAGCAAAGTTACCATTGGAATTATAAAAGAGTCAAAAAGAAATGCTTTCTTGATGAAGGATTAATAGAATCATTGACTTTCAGAGTTAGAGATGACATTAGAGTCTACCTTGCTTAGTGTCTGGTCCCCAGTGAGGTAACACCTATTAAAAGATGAATAATGGCAAAACTAGCATTGGAATTCTACTAGTCCTTTCTGTTTCATACCCCGTTTCTCTGATCTTGGTGTTCAAAACGATGTATTGTAACAATAATGGAAGAATCTTTTCTGCCTTTGGCAGTTCTGTTCCTCAGCGTAACTGGCAGGCAACCTTACTCCCTTCTTCCTTGCATCCTTCACTCTAGAGCCCGGAGAAGTTCAATACCCCCACTCCTTGTGTTCACCGCAGTCAGAGGCCCATGGACATACTCTGGCCAGGGAAATAGAAATGGCTGTCTGTCAGGGACTCAAGGGAAAACTATCTCTTTTTGGATAAAAGATATCTAGAGCTATATTGAATACATATTTGTAACCCGGAGCTGAGCCAGCTATCTTATGAAGTGACAGACGTGAAGAAAGTTATAGAGATGCCCTGACAAGTTTAGGTCATTGAACCATCAATAATAGTTATTTCCAGATTCTCTGATATGTGAGGAATAATAACGTCCTTTTTGTTTAGCCACTATATTTGTATCTCATGCTGTATGTGCACCAAATCACTTCAGTTGTGTCCTACTCTTTGTGATCCTATGGACTGTAATGTGCCAGTCTCCTCTGTCTATAGAATTCTCTACACAAGAATACCGGAGTGGGTTGCCATGCCCTTCCCCAGGGGATCTTCCCAATCCAGTTATCAAACTCACAGAATTGTATGTCTCCTGCATTCTTTACCACAAGCTCTATCTGGGAAGCCCTGTATCTCAAGCTATCTGCAACCAGAAAAATTCTTTACTGGCATTTTGTTTCCTCACTTCGTGCAGAAAATCATATTATACAGAGAAGATCCAGGACGCCAACTTGGAAGCCCAGCTTAAAAGTAAATGTGGCCCTGATGACTTAGGTCACCTGAGGAAATATGGGAGCTGTCTCCTCAGCATTTGCTACCTGTTCTTCTGAGTTGTCTACTGTACTTTCCAATTCATTCCTTGTAGGCGATTCAAGGGAATGCCTTTGGGGATTGACCCCCAAATGATATTTCCAAGCGCTAAGCCTTGGTATCTGAAAATGGAACCTTTATGGAAATAAGGTCTTTGCAGATATAATCAAATTAGGGATTTTGAATAATGTCATCCTGAATTTAGGATTAGCTCCAAATCTGATGACTTTATAAGAGAAAAAAGAGATTTGACACACTCAGACTTGGAGGAAAAGGCCATGTGAAGATGAAAGTAGAGGTACTTCCCTGGTAGTCCAGTGGTTAAGAATCTGTCTTCCAGTGCAGGGGATACACATTCGATCCCTGGTGAGGGAACTAAGATCTCACAAGCCACAGGCAACTAAGGCAATATGCTGCAACTACTGAGCCCTTGGGCCCTAGAACCAGTGCTCCACAATAAGAGAAGCTCGCAAGCTGTAACTAGAAAAGCCCCCGTGTGCCGCAACTAGAGAAAAGCCTGTGTGCTGCAACGAGGAGGCCAGGCCACTGCAACAAAGATCAGCAAAGTCCAAAAAGGAAAAGAAAGTTGGCAGTCGAGCTAGAAAGGCACTTAGAAGCTGAGGAACACCAAGGATTGTCAGCCACCACAAGAAGCTGGGAGAGCGGCAGGGACTGGATTCTCTCCCAGAGTCTTCAGAGGTACACGGCCCCACCAATACTTTGGTTTCAGACTTTGACCTCCAGGACTGTGAGGGAATAATCTTCTGTTTCTTCAAGCCACCAAGTTTGTAGTCATTTGTTATGCCATCCCTAAGGAACTTACATGCTTTCAAAGATGCTTAATATTCCAGTGCTGAGAGAACAATCTGAAGAAGAGAGTGAGGCACACAACGTATGACGGACTTATCACTAAAATATACTCATGTTCAGGGCACAGGTAAGGCTGCCCTTGATTTTTCATGAAAATCCTACTCCAGAATATGGCATAGCGTTAGAAAGACTGGCAACTTGATGGAAAACCTGTCATTTCACTAAGTACCCTAGCAGTTACCTGGATTTTATTTTATTTTTTAAGAGAATGAAGGCAAAGAGTGAGCAGACATTCTGTCCAAAGGCCAGGCATTGTGCATAATCCTCTCTGGGTACAGAGTTAAGTGGTAGAGATGTTTGGAAGTGACTGAGGCAGTTTAAATTGGTGAATCTGTGGAACAGTAGTGACTGATGGAAGGGAAGACTGTCATTTCACTAGAAAAGGTCATAGATGCTAAATAGGTCTCAAGAGCCCACATAATCAAGCATATTCCTTCCCAAAACATTGACATCATCCCATTGAGAAACTGCCCTAGAGTATCCTGAGAGAGCTTTTCTACCAACACTCCCATTTTCGTGAGGTATCCTTTTGAGACCTGCACATCTTGTGTCCATAGAAAATGGGAAACTATCCTCCTTATCCACATCAATTTTGGATACTTGGTCTGGGACCATGCTCCAAAGATTATGCCAAATGCCTGTTTTCTCCTCACTTCCTTGGCTGAGGAAGGAAGAATTCAGCAAATTCAACACCTAACTCATCATTAGTCAAGAATAAGGGGCTGTGTTTTATTTTAAATACACTCTCTCTCCATTATAAATTCTAGTAGAGGCCATATTAAAATTGTAATTAATGAAAGGAATGTTAATTCCAGTAATATATTCTTTAATGAGTTCATGATTCATTAACTTGAAAAGAATCCATTTGTTTGCATAAAATGAATCTCAGTGATGGAAATATATAAGTGTGTAGTATGAATAATGATAGCACATTTAATAAAATTAGAACAATTTTTGGTAAATTGTGCAGATTAGTGTTAATTAATATTAGTTATATATAATGGTTTTATGTGCCGTATATGCAAGTTACACTAATAATTAAATGTTACAGTGTAGTTTAAATATAACAGCCCTAGTTGTTGCATCCTATTCTTACTCTATTTTTTAGTGGTTTTCATTTATTTCTTTATTTTTGTCTGTGCTGGGTCTTCATTGCTTTGTGTAGGCTGTCTCTAGTTGCAGCCGACAGGGACTACTCTTTGATGTGGTGCACAAGCTTCTCATTGCCTGTGGCTTCTCTTATTTCAGAGCACAGGCCCTAGGTGCTTATGCTTTAGAAGTTGGGGTGCACCGGCTCACTTGCCCCTCAGCACACGGAATCTTCCTGGATCAAGAATGGAACCTGTGTCCCCTGAATTGGCAGGTGGATTTTACCTGCTGCACCACCAAGGAAGTCCCCTCTTATTACTCTTACAGTAAAAGTCTTCCAAGTCACTAAAATGAGCCAATTAAGTTGTATTTCTACTATTAAAATCTGCTTCTTATTAACAGATGTATCAGGTGTGGTGAGATGGTTTTATTTCACCTGGGTTGGTGTAATATTCTCTAACAATCACTATTATTATAAAATCTGTATCATGCTCTTAAGAAACAAATCCTACACCTGATAGTTTTGTAGAAAGAATGTGTTATAATTGTAATTTTTGCCTCCTATAAATAAGCAACTAGACAAAGAAAAAAAGAGAACAGCTAGTCTAAGACAATTGTTAGCTCCTGGAGACATCATTTGGCTCAACTTTATTTTCCTGTGTAGAAGAAAGGATGTCCTTTTAAAATAACTGAAAACCAGATGCATGTAAGCCATAGGGATTTTAATGATCATATTCCAAAGGGGACAAATTTTGCTGGATTAACAGAGCATTTGTTTCATTATGAGGCTCTAAGAACAAACTGTTCTGTATTAATGGTGGAAAGAGGGAAACTATTTTCTATCAAGCTGAGGCCCATATTCATGAAGTGAGATGCCTCCATCAGTGATAGGACAGAGACTGGAACCCAGATGTCCTGAACCTCTGCCCAATGTCCCATCATTAAAATGCTAGAATGTTCCTTCAGGGAAAATGGGGAAAAAAGAGAAATCCACAAGAGAGAAGAAAAATTTTGGTGCCATGGCAGACTCACTGATAAGAAGAAAAGTCATGAAAAAGTGCCGTGATATTTCCCAGAGAGTCTGACTTCTAATTCCACTCGTACGGAAAGGGATTTTCTTCTGGTTGTGTCGCCCTCAGGGATTATTTTGGGTCAATATCCTGCAGACCATGGCCAACTCAGTGTGTATGCAGCTGTAATAGTATGTGGGCCCCTTGAAAGTTCATCTGGGGAGACTCCTGTGAATGGGTCTTTTCACAATGGGATGAGCCGTCTGTGGACGTGGGAAGAGGAAGGACAGATTTGGAACTAGATCTTGGAATTGCAGTGGTCACAGAGAGGCTAAATGGATGACACATACCCTTTAAAAAGATATAGTAGAGTCTACCCTATCTGGATTTCAACACAATAACCACACTGACTAATGAATTATAAATATCCACTCTAGTGCTGTATATATTTAGCTTTAGGCCTGGTATAGACATGGCAAGTGAATTGAGTCAGAATACAGAAAATCATTTCATGTGGCTATTTGTAAAAGGTACTAAATTCATCATTCCTTTCATAATAAATGAACACAGTAAGCTTTTCTTCCTATCTTTTTCAAGTGTCACCAATTCTATGATTTTGTATATAGTAGATAATATAGATAATATATATATATACACACACACAGTGTATGTGTATATATATACATGCACATATAGTCAAATTTATGTCTTTTTTCAGTAGTCATGTACAAATGTGGAGTTGGACCATAAAGAAGGCTGAGTGCTGAAGAACTGTGGCTTTTGAATTGCTAGAGAAGACTCTTGAGAGTTCCCTGAACAGCAAGGAGATCAAACCAGTGAATCCCAAAGGAAATCAGCCTGACTATTCATTGAAAGGACTGATGCTGAATCTGAAGCGCCAATACTTTGGCCACTGGATGCAAAGAGCTGACTCATTGGAAAAGACCCTGATGCTGAGAAAGACTGAAGGCAAAAGGAGAAGAGGGAGGCAGAGGATGAGATGGTTAGATAGTATCACTGACTTAATGGATATGAATTTGAGCAAACTCTAGGAGATAGTGAAGGACAGGGAAGCCTGGAGTGCTGAAGTCCGTGGGATTGCAAAGAGTCAGACATGACCTAGCAACTAAATAACAGTAACAACAAACACTATCTGATTGGTTGATTAGTTTATTCATCTATTCATTTAACACGCATTGATTGAAACCTTTCATAGGAAAAACAAACATGAAGAAGATATAATGACCATGTCCTTAAGAAGCTTCAGTTCAGTTCAGTTCAGTCGCTCAGTCACGTCTGACTCTTTGCGACCCCATGAATCGCAGCACGCCAGGCCTCCCTGTCCATCACCAGCTCCCGGAGTTTACTCAAACTCATGACCATCGAGTTGGTGATGCCATCCAGCCATCTCATCCTCTGCCACCCCCTTCTCCTCCTGCCCCCAAGCCCTCCCAGCATCAGGGTCTTTTCCAATGAGTCAACTCTTCGCATCAGGTGGCCAAAGTAGTGGAGTTTCAGTTTCAGCATCAGTCTTTCCAATGAACACCCAGAACTGATCTCCTTTAGGATGGACTGGTTGGATCTCCTTGCAGTCCAAGGGACTCTCAAGAGTCTTCTCCAACACCATAGTTCAAAAGCATCAATTTTTTGGTGCTCAGCTTTCTTCACAGTCCAACTCTCATATCCATACATGAACACTGGAAAAACCATAGCCTTGATTAGATGGACCTTTGCTGGCAAAGTAATGTCTCTGCTATTTCACTTCCAAGGAGTAAGCATCTTTCAATTTCATGGCTGCAGTCACCATCTGCAGTGATTTTGGAGCCCCCCAAAATAAAGTCTGACACTGTTTCCACTGTCTCCCCATCTATATCCCATGAGGTGGAGCTTACAGCTAGGCAAAACAGATAATAACAATGCGAAAATGGAAAATTCAAGGTGAGTGGCACAGAGATGCACGGGAGAAAAAAGGTCAGCCTGGCTTAGGTAAGCCACAGAGTTTTGTCAGAAAGGAGATTAGGGTTAGATATCTGAACAGGGAAAGAGAAGAAAGAACGATTAAGCTAAAGGCATTAGGACAGAGAAAATAACAAAACTACAAAACTCTGGAATAACACTAGATTATACTTTCTGAGGACTTACGATGGCCAGATGCTGTTCTAGGCACTTTTGTGTGTTAATTTCTTTTGATTCTTACAATAATAAGGTGAGTGTGTTTATTTATACAGGATTTGAAAACTCAGGTCCCAAAAAGCCAGGTCACTCTCCCAAGATTTCAAGTGTGATGAAGGCACAGCTGAGAGTCCAGCCTAAGCCATCTTACCTCAGAGCCCTCCTTGTCCATAGCACAGGGTCCTGACGGCTCATTTCGAGTCTAACCAGGAGAGTTTGTGGCTGAAACATAAGCCATGTGAAGGAGTATGGGAGGGACAGAAAGGGATTTGCGAGAACTTTCACATCTTCAAGGCTCAACCACTGGCCAGTGAAGCCAGACAGAGCAGACAAACAGTCAGTGCTTGGTGGCTGGCTCTCACGAAGGCCAGAAAACAAAAAGCAGGTATCAAAAACATTCATCAATGGCCATAGCATTGGTCTAATCACACATTCAGTTGCACAATCCTTAACTACCTTAGCAATGTAACATTGGTTTTTGTTCTTTTGTGACTTTTTTTTTCTCTAGTCAGCCCCCCTCAAGTGTTAAATGATATGTGTTTATTTTCAATACATACTTGTACAGGGAAAGTTGTGACACTGTTTAACATACTGGGAGATATCCTGAGGTGTGACAATCACCAGGATGAATGTTGCAGCGATTTTATTGCTTCATTTCTCATGGTATAACACATGTGCCTGTGGTCTCTTTCCTGTGGGCATGTCTCTTACTGAGTCACAAAAACAGCAGAGTCAGCTAGTGGAGCACTTGAACTCGGTCAGTGCCTGGTGTCAGGAAATCCTCACACAATCTGACTGTCATCATCATGTCCCTTTGGAAACTGTGTGTGTGACCCCAGTAGTTTATAAGGGCTCTACAGCTAACGACTGATGTCCAGGCTTTAAGACATAAATATGCCCCAGGTGTTTCAAGTGAAAAGCAGCAGACTAGGTAAAGATGTCAGCCACCTGGGATTTTTACCAGCGGACTCCAAGGGCAAAAGTGTCTTCCAGGGCACCAGGACAGCAGCCTCCCTCAGTTACCATAGTGACCCTGACAGTGAAGTTAGCTCATATAGATCTGAGCATAAGAAAGTTGTTTTTATTCCAAGTCTGCTGGCAGATCAATGCATTTTTCCTTCTTTGCTTCCTTCCATTCTGGGTAGAACTGTGTCTAGGTTGTTAAATATAAAGAAGACAAAAGCTTACAAGATGGAGAGCTATATTTTTCTAGTCTCTAAAAACGGATTCTTCTTTGGAGACTAACTAAGAGGAGGAGGAGGAGAAGGAAGAGGACTTAGAGGAGGGGAAGAAAGAGTCAGGGAGGGAGAAGGAAGGGAAGGGGATGGGAGAAGCAGAGAGGAAAAGGAGAAAAGGAAAGCAGTTTTTCTGTTAGGGCAGCAAGGCTGTCACAGTGTCTGTCACCCTAAAGCCCAAGGGTGATCTGGCCACCAGCCAAAGTAACATGCCTGATCCCTTGGCCTATGGCCACCAGCCCAGGGAAGGCACAGCCAAGCTCTCAGAGAATGCTAGAACATAGATGTCAATATCTCTATCACCTAGCCCTTGGCTATTTCTTACCCTATTTTCATCTTTCATACTTATAACAGGAACTGCATTTGAGTTGATGAGTTGAAAGAAATGGAAATTTTTTCCCATGCTTTCTTACTTATAAAGAACATGGAAGGGCTGTGTACATTCCACACTTGTTGAAAGTCACAAAGAATGGGAGATTGTATCAGAAAAAAAGCATAATGCTACCCCCTCCTACAAGAAAGTTTCAATAATTTCCCATATTTTCTTTATTAATTTTAGTTATTATCTCTCAAGCATTTATATTGTTGACAACCATAAAGTTCTTACATGGCTTATCTCACTTAGTTCAATCTTCAAAACAACTTTGTGAGTTAAGTAGGAACATTCCCTAACTAGCATCCTGGGGAATGTAATCAGGGCAATATCTTACATGTGATTCAATCTCAGTTTCCAAAGTCTATACTTTTACACACTCAATTACAAGAACTTCCTACAAAAGGCACCAAGTCACTCTCTTTGGTGTTTATATCATGTTCTGATTTGCGTGCCTTTAAATACTGTTGCTAAAAATACTATCACAGGATGGGGAATACATGTAAATCCATGGCTGATTCATGTCAATGTATGACAAAAACCACTACAATATTGTAAATAGCCTCCAACTAATAAAAATAAATGGGGGAAAAAATGTAAAAAAAAAACAAACAGACACTTTATGATACAAAAAAAAATACTATCATGAAAGATAACTCTTACGTGGAATTAAACTTAAAAATATGTATTGGAGCCCCTATTTTTGCTGCTTACCAGACACAAACTTGGAAAAATGCTCATAAACCCTCAGAGTTTCTGTTCTTTCCTCTGTAAATATAATGTCCTCATTAGGTAGTTGAGGTCAGCACACTGGTGTTCAATATGCCTACATGAACAACAGACTGGTTCCAAATCAGGAAAGGATTAGGTCAAGGCTGCATACTGTCACCCTGCTTATTTAACTTATATGCAGTATACATCATGAGAAATGCTGGAATGGATGAAGCACAAGCTGAACCAAGACTGCCAGGAGAAATATCAATAACCTCAGATATGCAGATGACACCACCGTTATGGCAGGAAGTGAAGAAGAACTAAAGAGCCTCTTGATGAAAGTGAAAGAGGAGAGTGAAAACATTGGTTTAAGACTCAACATTCAGAAAACTAAGATCATGGCATCTGGTCCCATCACTTCATGGCAAATAGATGGGGAAACAATGGAAACCGTGAGAGACTTTATTTTCGGGGGCTCCAAAATCACTGCAGTTGGTGACTGAAGCCATGAAATTAAAAGACACTTGCTCCTTGAAAGAAAAGCTATGACAAATCTAGACAGCACATTAAAAAGCAGAGACGTTACTTTGCCGACAAAAGTCCATCTAGTCAAAGCTATGGTTTTTCCAGTCGTTCTGTATGGATGTGAGAGTTGGACTATAAAGAAAGCTGAGCACTAAAGAATTGATGTTTTTGAACTGTGGTGTTGGAGAAGACTCTTGAGAGTCCCTTGGACTGCAAGGAGATCCAACCAGTCCATCCTAAAGGAAATCAGTCCTAAACATTCATTTGGAAGGGCTAATGCTGAAGCTGAAACTCCAATACTTTGGCCACCTGATGCGAAGAACTGACTTATTTGAAAAGACCCTGATGCTGGGAAAGATTGAAGATGGGAGGAGAAGGGCATGACAGGGGATGAGATGATTGGATGGCATCACCAACTTGATGGACATGAGTTTGAGTAAACTCCAGGAGTTGGTGATGGACAGGGAGGGCTGGTATGCTGCAGTTCATGGGGTCACAAAGAGTCAGACACAACTGTGTGACTGAACTGAACTGATTCCTGTGTGATGGGGATGTGTTTTAGACTTTTTTCTATTCTCCATGTTATCTAATACAATACACAGTAAGAAAAGATGCTTTAAAAAAAAGTCTTTGAATTAAATTTAATTCTTAACACTTGAAAATAGATAATCTTAATATTGCTAAATATCTTTTCAGTCTGTTCTGCACTGAGTATATATTTGATGTTCTTTGTATCCTTAGTCATTTATTTGTTTAAAAAAAAAGTCTAACTTTGATTTTTTTTTTTTTAGTTAATTTTTCTTTAGTTACTTTACTTTCTTTCTTTATCTTTTTGGTTGGGCTAGGTCTTAGTTGCGAGTTGTGGCTCATGTGCTTCTCTAGTTGTGATGCATGGGCTTAGTTGCCCTACAGCATGTCAGATCTTAGTTCCCCAACCAGGGGTCAAACTTGTGTGCCTGCATTGGAAGGTGGATTCTCAGCCACTGGAGCACCAAAGAAGTCCCTTGAGTTTTAATAGTGTCCACTCTTATATTAGAAATTAACTAGCTTTCCCCAGTATTATGGCAAAATATGGACCATACTGAATGATCCACTTTCTTTTTAACTGTACCAGAAGCTTGTACCCAACACTACTTTGTGACAGTTGAGTGTTAAGAGTGGAAGGAGTTTAGATAGAACATCCCAGTTCTATCTATCTATCTATGTTCTACATAGAACAAGCCAGTACTCTGCTGAGGGATCTTGTGAGCTGATTAACTTTCTGGGCTTTGATTTTCTCATTTGTAAAATGAAGTTTGCTAGAGAAAACATCTAGGCTTCCTTCTAGCTTCAACATCCTATAAAACCTATTCCTTCACCTAGCACAGTGGTTCAGTTCAGTTCAGTTGCTCAAAAACCAGACTCTTATCATCCTTCCTTCCCCCAATGGATGTTGGCCATTATCTCTGGCTCCTCTGCCTTTTCTAAAGCCAGCTTGAACATCTGGAAGTTCACAGTTCATGTACTGTTGAAGCCTGATTTGGAGAATTTTGAGCATTACTTTACTAGTGTGTGAGATGAGTGCAATTGCGCAGTAGTTTGAGTACTCTTTGGCATTTCCTTTCTTTGAAACTGGAATGAAGACTGACCTTCCCAGTCCTGTGGCCATTGCTGAGTTTTCCAAATTTGCTGTCATATTGAGTGCAGCACTTTCACAGCATCATGTTTTAGGATCTTAAATAGCTCAGCTGGAATTCCATCACCTCCGCTAGTTTTGTTTGTAGGGATGCTTCCTATGACCCACTTGACTTCTCATTCCAGGATGTCTGGCTCTTGGTGAGTGATCACACCATCATGGTTATCTGGGTCATGAAGATCTTTTTTGTACAGTTCTTCTGTGTATTCTGGCCTCCTCTTCTTAGTATCTTCTGCTTCTGTTAGGTCCATACCATTTCTGTCCTTTACTGAGCTCATCTTTGCATGAAATGTTCCCTTGGTATCTCTAATTTTCTTGAAGAGATCTCTAGTCTTTCCCATTCTATTGTTTTCCTCTATTTTTTTGCATTGATCACTGAGGAAGGCTTTCTTATCTCTCCTTGCTATTCTTTGGAACTCTGCATTTAAATGGGTGTAATCTTGGAGAAGGCAATGGCAACCCACTTCAGTCCTCTTGCCTGGAAAATCCCATGGACAGAGGAGCCTGGTGGGCTGCAGTCCATGCGGTCGAGAAGAGCCAAACACGCCTGAGCGACTTCACTTTCAATTTTCACTTTCATGCATTGGAGAAGGAAATGGCAACCCACTCCAGTGTTCTTGCCTGGAGAATCCCAGGGACGGAGGAATCTGGTGGGCTGCCGTCTATGGGGTCACACAGAGTCAGACACGACTGAAGCGATTTAGCAGCAGCAGCATCTTTTCTCTTCTCCTTTGCCTTTCACTTCTCTTCTTTTTTCAGCCCTTTGTAAGACTTCCTCAGACAACCTTTTTGCCTTTTTGCATTTCTTTTTCTTGGGGATGGTCTTGATCCCTGCCTCCTATACAATGTCATGAATCTCCTTCCATAGTTCTTTAGGCACTCTGTCTATCAGATCTAATCCTTAAATCTATGTCTCACTTCCACTGTATAATCGTAAGGGATTCGATTTAGGTCAAACCTGAATGGTATAGTGGTTTTTCCCTACTTTCTTTAAGACTGAATTTGGCAATAAGGAGTTCATGATCTGAGCCACAATCAGCTGTTAGTCTTGTTTTTGCTGACTGTATAGAGCTTCTCCATCTTTGGCTGCAATAAATATAATCAATCTGATTTCTGTACCATCTGATAATGTCCACATGTAGAGTCTTTTCTTATGTTGTTGGAAGATGGTATTTGTTATGACCAGTGTGTTCTCTTGGCAAAATTCTATTAGCCTTTGTCCTGCTTCATTCTTACTCCAAGGCCAAATTTGCCTGTTACTCCAGGTATTGTGGTAGGACAGTGGTAGTGTGGTCTAAATGGTGACAACACTTCCTTATGTACTTTGGACTCCTCACAGCTCTCTGTCTCAGACCATAGTTTAAGGTGAGATTTAATGTTCTCCTTCTCAAGATAGGGGGTCTAAGATAGAATGAAAATTAAAGTTTCATTGCCTTTCTTTTAGACCTGGTTCAATAGTTTATCACCTTTATGCATTACTTTTCAATTTAAAAAAAGAAAAGGGAAATGTCTATTTCCTCATCCAAACAAACCTGCTTTCTTGGCCCCCATTATGATGAATTTCCCCCCATTTTCATGAGTTGAGTCTGAATTCACACACAGAATATATCTCGACATCTAAATAAATCACTCAGACTGTTCATTTTTGTTTTAGCTGGCTGATTTAGACTGTCACAGTACACACAGCATTTCCTGTCGCCATTGCATTCTGTGTTCCCTCTGCAGCTGCTTTGTATTTGCCTGTCACCTTCGCCAAATCCCATGTCTCTTGAGGACAGGGATCTCTACTGACACCTACATGTGACCCTGGTTTGGGATCCACCTTTGACTGAAGTTAAACAGAAAGGAACATCTCCAGATGGTGGCCAGGAGTGCCCCCAAATTCACAGGTCCCCAGAGCTCCCAGGAGCCTTCCCTAGGTTGGGCTTGTGCTCTACTCTGTGATCTCAGGGTCTCTGAGAACATCTCTTGACTACCTCAGGGGTCTGCTATATGCCTAATCTTGGCTGGAAATCCAAGATCTCCAACTGTGTACTCGTACACGCACACACACTCACACACACACACATAGAGAGAGAGAGAGCACGCGTGCGCGCCTAGCATAGGACTCCTCAAATCCTCATAATTTCTTAAGCTATAAGAGGAACATCTTTTGTTCTAATATTTGGTCCTTGACCTGGTTTCTGACACAGACCTCCTAAATCCCTTTGAATTTCCTGGGTGATAGGAGTGTCTTTTGTTCCAATGAAGGGACTCTTGATTGGCTCCTACATGGCTGCAGGATGGGAACTGGTCACCAGAAAGAGCAAGCTACGATTAGAAACTTGGTGGTTTCCACCCCATTCCACAACCTCTGGGAAGAGGACTGGAGACTGAGTTAATAGTTGATCAAGCCTATGTGAAGAAATCTTCATAAAAATCCCCACTGTGTAGGATTTGAAGAGTTTCCAGGTTGCTGATTACGTGAGGGGGTGAAGAAAGTGGTACGCAAAGATGGCACGGCAGCTCCATGCCCACTCTAGTATACCTTACCCTGTGCAGTTCTTCATCTGGCTGTTCATCTGTATCTTTTATACATCCTTTATAATCAATTGATAAAAGTAAATGTTTCCCTGATTCCTATGGGCCATTCTAGCAAATGATTAAATCCAAGGAAGGGGTCATGGGAAATCTAATATATAGCCAGTAGATCAGAAGTGCATGTGACAACCTGGGTCTTGCTTGGTGTCTGATCGGTTACAGTCACATAGGACTGAACCCTTATCTTATGGAATCTGACACTAACTCCAGGTAGCTAGGGTCAGAATTGAACTGAATTATAGGACGCTCAGCTGGTATCTCTGAGAATTTCTTGGTATAGGGGGAAAAAATAACAAAAAAGCCAGAATAACTGGTGTCAGAAGAATTTCATGTGTGAGTAAAGTGAAACACGGGAGTGTTTTTCCTGGACACCAAATATCTCCCCTGTTCCAGGTCTTAATCCGAGACTGTGTACATGTATGTTCAGTCACTCAGTTGTGTCTGACTCTTTGTGACCCTGCAGACTAAAGCCCACTAGGCTCCTAAGTCTGAAATTTTCCAGGCAAGAATAAGGGGTGGATTGCCACTCCAATATTGGAATGCGTTGTCATTTCCTTCTTCAGGCTATGTACACAGCAGATGCTCAGTGCAATACTGATGAAGTCAATAATCTAATCAATCTCTCCCCAGTTGTAACCCTTCTCCTCTTGCCTACTCCATAGAAGGTCCTGGCATTTTCACGAACTTGCTTCTCACTGTGCCTTTGAGAACTGCTCCGTCTCTGGGTAAAGTGGATGTGGTGCTGGGGAGCAGTCTCCTGCCAATATTTCTGTCCACTAGCATCATTATTTGTTCTCTCACCTTTTAAATTTCTGCCATCATTTCACTCTGGCCTCCATTGCCAATTTTCACCTTCCAGCCTAGACTGACCCCTGAGTTTTCAGACTGCTAAGCCTGAATCCAAGATTTAGCCATAGGGCCTCTTACATGGCCAAGGCCATGGGGCACGAATTTATGGCCTGCAGGTCCAGTCTGGCCCGGAGAGAAGGTGTTGGTTCTACTCAAGAGTTTTTGCTTCTTTGTTTTTCCCTTACAAACATAAATTTAGTTGTAACATTTAAAATTTTCACATAAACTTTTTCTTTCCATCTTAAAAAAATAAATCAGAGAATTTGACAGCACTGGGTCATGTTGTTCTTTAATGACTACTGCAAAACTGACTCAAACCAGTTGAGTAAGATATAACTCTTGGGTTCTCCTGATTGGTAAACAGTAACAGTAAAAACTTTCAGGAAGATGGGAGTTGGCTACTCTTCCCAGCCTCTCAGTAAGTCTCAAACCAACATGTGGCACCACTTTAGTATTTATTGAATAAACATCTGCTGGCAAGTTAACTATTCTGTGAGCTTGATGAAGCTCTACCAAGCTCTTGATCACTTTAGGTGTTTTGACAAAATATTCACCCCAGAAGATTCTAGAGGCAGGATTCTACTACCCCCAGTGTCAGCATTGGTAGACTTCAATGCTCTGATCCAGTGGCAGGATGTGGGGATCAGGCACTGTGTTCCATCCTTACAGGTGTCACTAGATTTGTTATACAGGTTTAAGAAGTGTCTCTAAAATATTCTTGAATTCTACCAAAAGAACCCATTTCTGAGATCTTTTATGATAATGAACAAGTCGCTGATTAAAAATAGCTCTGTGGGGGGGTTCCCTAGTAGTCTAGTGGTTAGGAGTTTCACTGCAAGAGGAGTGGATTAGTCCCCTGGTCAGGGAACTAAGATCTCCCTATGCTACTTGGTGTAACCAAGAATAAATAAGTAAACAGATACATAAGTAATAAATTTTAAAAATAAAAAATTTGAAAGCTCTGACATTTCATGTGTTCATTAACTAAACTTCTGACGTTGGTCTGACAGAAGCACTTATAGTAGTCACTTCCGCAGTGTGACTTTTTTGGTATAATATTGTCCAGTACCATTACAGTATGAATTACTTACAGTTCATATTGCCTGCTATATCTGGTCTGTAATTTAATATTACCACACACAACTTACCACATTGTCAGGCTAGCAGTTCTTTACCCTAGCTGTGCATTAGAATCACCTAGAGAACTTAAAAAAAAAAATTCCAATGCCAATTACCCCCTTGAGATTCTGATTAAATGCCCAGGTATTGCTCAGACATCAGTATATTTTTAAAGGTCCTCAGGTGGTTTTTAAAGATCAGGGTCAACAATCAGCTTCTGCTAAAGTGTTTTAAAATGTATTATTGTCATGGTAACAATAATTAGCTAGAATTGAGTGGAGCTTGAGTGGTGATGGCATTCTCTAGAGGCCTCCAAAGCACTTATATGAGTGACCCTTGTCACTTGGCTGGTCCTTTGGCAGCCCCGGAGCTCAGAGTAAGTCTACTGATAGCCTCTAAAATATTTCTAGGCTCTCCTTGGTCCAATCCCTGCATAATCAGTCCAACCATTTATTTGCTACCTAGTCCTTTGCACAATACAAAGCAAATAAAGTGGAGTAAAAATTAATGAGAAAATTAAACTTCCATGCAAAAAAAAGAACAGACTTCTTTACTCAAAGGAATTTGCTTAAAAGATTCCGTGCCTAAGAAAGATTTGAAAGCTTCCAGGACAATTCCAAAGAAGATTTTTAATTTTTCTAAATCCTTACACTTTCTCCCCAGGAAGCTATCCTCAGGTAAATGGCAGAGACATAGCACTGGTGCCTTTAAGCTGCAATTAACTAAGGAACAGGGTGATCCACCCAGCACATGCTACCGTTGATCTAAGTGTGGTTTTACACAAGAAAAGTTTGCTTAGAGCCTACTAACTGCTTATTTGTTTTGCATATTTCTTTCTACTAATTACTTATTACTTATTTCTTTCCACCCAATTTGACCAAAGGCAAACAAAAATCGATCCCTGGATTGGGAAGATCCCCTGGAGAAGGGAAAGGCTACCCACTACAGTATTCTGGCCTGGAGAATTCCATGGACTGTATAGTTCCATGAGGTTGAAAAGAGTCAGACACGAAAGTGAAAGTGAGGGACTTTCTCTTTCACACAAAAATATGTTTCTCAATATTAATTATTTTGTGGCCATTTATAGTATGTACAAATTCTGTTTATTTTAAATATTTGTTTACTTTTTTTTCCCCTTCTTGATTGTCCTAAGCTACTTTCAAGTTTTTCTTCCCTTCTAGTTCAGCTTGAATCATCTGTTAACTGGAATAACAGTTCTCTGACTTCCTAGTTAGGAACGAGGGTTAGAGAGAGAAATACTTAGAATTCCTTGGATAAGGGCTGGACTAGATTACCAGCATGAGTGTTGTTGTTTAGTCCCTAAGTTTTGTCCAACTCTTTGCAATCCCATGGACTGTAGCCCGCCAGGCTCCTCGGTCCATGGGGTTTTTCCAGGCAAAAAATACTGGAGTGGGTCACCATTTCCTTCTCCAGAGGGTCTTCCCAGACCAGGGATCGAACCCGGGTCTCCTGCATTGCAGGCAGATTCTTTACCATCTGTGCCACCAAGGAATCCCACAGGCATGAGTACCGGGACAAAATTCCTAGGAGATGCTAATATCCAGCCTCTGTCTCACCCCCTTATTATCCTCCCCTCACTAGTAACCTCAATCCTGTCTCCCACCCCCACCACACACACACACAAAATTAAAAAGCACTGACCACAAACTGAAGGCTTTAATTATTAAAATGCCTTAACAATTTCTGTGTTGATGTTCAGACTGTGTAATGTTATATTCCAGTCTTAATGCCATGTGTTCATAGTCAGATTTTCAGCTGTGTCTTCATCTCTCTCTCCCTTCCAGCCCTATTTCTCAGCTTTGATTGTACATTGAATCCCCTAAGGAGTTTTTAAAAATGCCCAGTACCTGAGGTGCACCTCAGACCAATTAAATCAAAACCTCTGGAGGTGGGACCTAATAATTTTTAAACCACCCCACATGATGCCAGTGGCTCAGAAACACTGCTCTAAATTTATGAACACATGAGCTGTTTCTAATTCACTCATCGAATTTCTACCAGAAGTTCAAAATCCAGTGGTTCTTGGACTATTGTATAAGAGATTCTCCCTAGGATAGAGTGCCAAATAAGCAAATAAAAATACAAACTATGTTAAATTTGAATCTCAGATACACCAAGTATAATTTTTTCACCATCTGTATTCTGTGAAATTCAAACTTAACTTGGGGTCCTAGATTTTATCAGGTAAACTTACCCTAGGAGCTTATGACAATGCAAGTTCTTGGGCTCCACTCTAATCCAGTAGATCAGGAGTGCATCTAGTTGTCTTTATTTTTAACAAATTTAACAGATGGCTTTGTTGAAGGTGATGGGCCAGATCTTTAGATGAGGAGTGCTCAGGCACAGGGAAAGGCCAAAGAAGCCATGGAAGTGCTCAGCAGAACATTCCAAAGAGTACTTACGTATTGTTACTTTATCTGGAATGACTTTGGAATATCCTCCTTTGGAGATTTTAAATAAAAATAGATAAGACTCATTGATTAACAACTAGGAGTCAAACCTTGCTAAGTGTTATCCATGCATTGTTCATCTGTTATCCCAACAACTCAGTGAATTGGTTACTATGTTACAACTGAGGAATCTAAGCCTCAAAAGAATGTAAGATGTCCAAGGCCACACAGCTAGTGATCAGCAAAACCACAGTCACAGGTCCCATGCTCTTATTCTCTATCTGATATTGCCTCTGAACTGTCTGACCAAATAAGCCTAAATTTTATCATCCAGATGCCAAGATGCTTTTCATTTATCCATCTATTCATCTAACAAACAGTTATTGATTTATAACTGTGAAGATAAAATTGTGAACAAGATAGCTGAGTTCCTGCCTTCAGGATCATATGTTAGAGTGAGAAGGAACAAAAATAAAGTGAATACAATAATTTCAAAATGTGATTAGTGCTACAAAAGAAAAAAGAAAGGCTAAGATAGAAAGCAATAGAAGAACTTAATTGGGTGGCATAAGATGGCATTTCAGTTTGAGATTTAAAAGATAAAAGGACTTCCCTTGTGGCTCAGCTGGTAAAAAATCTGCCTACAATTCGGCAGAGCTGGGTTCTATCCCTGGGTTGAGAAGATCCCCTGGAGAAGGGAAAGCCTACCCACTCCAGTATTCTGGCCTGGAGAATACCATGAACTGTATAGTCCACAGGGTCACAAAGAATCAGACACAACTAAGCCACTTTCACTAAAAAATAAAAGGGCTGCAGTCATGCACAGAAAATATCCAGTGACAGGGACACATGCAAAGACCCTGATGTGGAATGGGGATAGAGTCATCAACAGAAACTAACTCCTGCCTCTGGCCACTTGGGAAAATGGATGTGGAGGGTGGTTGGCCGAGCATGGCCTTCTGGGAGGCTGGCTGTAATTCTAGTTTGCATTCTGTGTGTTATGTCTCATTTGCTTCTTTGAGTGATCAGAATATTAATATATAAACTTGCCATCTGAGGCATGACCACTGTGCTGTCATCCAGAGACTCTTATCTTCTTGATAAACTCACTCAGGCGTTGCATGTGAACAAGGTAGAGTCTGGCCAACACTCAAAAGGAAAATCAGATACAATTTGCAAGGTAAAAAACAGAGCTGAGCTGTCAATTAAGAGAACACAGACATGAAAATCCAAAGTTATGTGAGGAGCTAGCTTCCCAGGTAGCTCAGTGGTAAAGAATCCCCCTGCAAATATAGGAGATGCAAGTTAGATCCCTGGGTCAGGAAGATCCCCTGGAGAAGGAAATGGCAACTCACTCCAGGATTCTTACCTGGGAAATTCCATGGACAGAGGAGCCTGGTGGGCTACAGTTCACGGGATCACAAAGAATCAGACACGACTGAGCATGTGCACTCTCATTAGAAATTTAATAATACAGTATTCTATTGATTTATCATATTTTTATCATATGATGTCCCTAAAAGAATCTTCAGAAATAATAAGCATGACTTTGTTGTGTAATAACTTACTATTATAACATTAAAAATAAAAAATATATTTCAATTTGATGATGAATATTAGATAACTAGTTTGATGATAAATATTAGATAATGCCCATAGCTAATTTGCTTAATCTCTTAGGCCTAACACTTCATACCCAATTTCACTTAAGCAGCATCCATTGGAAACACCGAACTGTAGCTCAAAGAGCATGGGATTCAGACGTGAGTAGGGTGTCTTTCATTTGCCTGGTCTCTGACACTCACTTAGTAACAATCAATGAGGC
Organism: Odocoileus virginianus; assembly: GCF_023699985.2. Lineage (NCBI taxonomy): Eukaryota > Metazoa > Chordata > Mammalia > Artiodactyla > Cervidae > Odocoileus > Odocoileus virginianus. The sequence goes on along the minus strand of NC_069686.1, from coordinate 36,771,582 downwards.
ACTGATCGCATTACTGATCATAGCAATGGCACTGTTGATTTTAGGAGTTATTGTAAAGCCCACAGGCCTTTGAACAAAGGATCCTTTTTCACAAAAGTTAATGATTTTTAAGATGTGCTGAATTTGACCCTTTACCTTCTTGTAGAAAAAAAGCACGTGGTTGGAAATCTGAATTAGTCTGAGACTGAACCTTAGACTTAGTAGTTTTTATAATTTTTTCATCATTTACCGAAAACACAGGTCTGGTTGGCCTGACTCCCCACCACACCCACCCTCACGGGACTCCACAGGGAGCATAGGTTCTGCCCTATAAACTCCAGGAAATGCCATTCTCAGGAATTCTGCACTGTGACAGCCTTGCCTTTGAAGAGAGAGGTCACTACAGTGCAGTCATTATGTTGAACAAGCACAACTTGACTTATAATCAGAACTCAGCCATTCTATCACTGTCACTTTAGATTTACCGACATTTTATTGCCCCTGGATGAAAACTCAGGCAGACCCATGATTCTTTTCCTGACTTTTAACCAAATCACAGTCATATGGCCTCTTTAAATCATAAACAAGTTCTTAAATCAGAAATTAGCATCTTGACCAGTATATTCATCAATGGCCAGAAATTGATTCAATATCAGGCCTTGTGCCCACTTCCAGCTCAGGAAAGTCTGAAGTGAGGAAAACAAACAAGCTGGCTTCTCTCTCCCTTTGTCTCCTTCTCACTTTATTCCATTGTAGGACAATGTGTGACTCCTCCATGAGAGAGAGGAGTAGCCTAGGGATGAGAAAATTCTTATTTTATCTGGTGACTTTCCAAGCTGGCTTCACCTTCTCTGGGATGCCACATGTTTAGAATCTGCTGAGCACCTGTGTGGGTTCTTTGGCCTTCTGGATGTCCCAGCACCTCTCACCTAGGCTAAGCCATGAGTATGAGATAAGTCACTTCAGTGGTATCCAACTCTGTGCAACTGCTTGGACTGTAGCCCAACAGGCTCCACTGTCCATGGGATTCTCCAGGCAAGAATACTGGAGTGGGCTGTCATGCCCTTCTCCAGGGAATCTTCCTGACCCAGGGATCGAACCTGCATGTCTTATGTCTCCTGCATTGGCAAGTGGGTTCTTTACCACTAGTGCCACCCGGGAAGCCCCAAGCCATGAACAGTACCTCCTGGAATTCTGTCCTGCAGCAGCATGAGTTTTGAAGACAGGTGCTATTATAGTGCAATCAGCATAGTGAATAAGCAATCTCTGAGTAGGAATCAGAATCTAAGTCTTTCATATTTGTCTTCCAATTTTCATGATAGGGAATGAGCATTTTCTTCAATTAGTTTCTCTCAAGCCAGTCCATTCTACAGGGAATCACTCCTGAATATTCATTGGAAGGACTGATGCTGAAGCTGAAGCTCCAATTCTTTGGTTACTTGATGCAAAGAGCTGATTCATTAGAAAAGACCCTGATGCTGAGAAAGATTGAAGGCAGGAGGAGAAGGGATGACAGAGGATGAGGTGGTTGGATGGCATCACCGACTCGATGGACATGAGTTTGAGCAAGTTTTGGGAGCTGGTGATGGACAGGGAAACCTGGCATGCTGCAGTCCATGGGGTCGTAAATAGTTGGACACAACTGAGTGACTGAACTGAACTGAGTTTCTCTCAACCTGCCCTCGGCTCTTGCTTTGCTGAGGGTCTGCCTCACTTAGATTTGGCTTTGAGGGGTGCTCTTGCCAGATTCAAACCGGTTCCTTTTTGAGTGTGATCCACATCTGGTAGCCATATAGACAAGGACACTTGTTGTCTCTGACAGGCTGGCTGATCCACATCAGTATATCTGTTCATCCTGCTGCTTTCCCTTGTGGCTCAGCTGATAAAGAATTTGCCTGCAATGTGGAAGACCTGGGTTTGATCCCTGGGTTGAGAAGATCCCCTGGAGAAGGGAAAGACTACTCACTCCAGTATTCTGGCCTGGAGAATTCCATGGACTGTACAGTCCATGGGGTTGCAAAGAGTCAGACACAACTGAATGACTTGCAATTACACTTGCCCAGACCACCTTTCACCATCCCCTTGACTACACTGAACACCTATCAACTATGTAAAGTTCCACTTGAAGAATCCCTCAGTAGGTTTGGTATCAGACTGCAGGAGACTCTCTTCTCCTTCCAGGGGACATGGGTATGGGGCCAAGAGTTCTCTCTACAGCAACACTGTCAGTAGAAATGCAATGTGAACCATGCCCATCATTATCATTTTCTTAAAAAGATGGTAATAGTGTATTTTATTTAACCCCATATATCCCAAACATTATCATTTAACATGTAACCAGTGTATAAAAGTTACTAATGGGCCAATTTATAATCTTTTTTCCCCATACCTAGTCTTTGAAATCTAGTGTGTATTTTGCAATTAAAGCTCATCTCAATTTGGACTAACTATATGTGGCTAGTGGCTACCATTTTGGACAGTGAAGATCTGAAAATCTCTACTTTCTCAATTTCTTAAAGCAGTTTTATTAAAGTACAATTTACATACCATCACATTCTCCCTCTTCAAGTCTACAGTTCAGTGATTTTTAGTATATTTACAGAGTTGAGCAACCATTGCCTCAGTCCAATTTTAGAACTCTTAGGACCTCTTGTTTCATGATATACAAATTGAAAACAACCTGCCTAGATACCTCCTTCAGTAATTAATTGTTGGCAATCGCCATATATTAGAAATACTGTGCAAATACACCTTGTTTACCAGTAGTTTTTGTGTATGTCTTCTTGCTCATTCTAAAGAATCACAGGAAATCATTTTTGAAGAGTGTGTAATTTTTCCCAAGAGGTATTTGTACTAAGAATCAATCTCTATATTATCATCAAATGTTAAAATGGGGTATTTTCTTTTTTTTTTGGAGTGATGAAAATACCCCAGCATGAACAAAATGGGGTATTTTCATCACTCCAAAAATGAGCTCTTTCAATCAGTACCAGTTCCTCCACTGAGGCTCATCCATGCAGTCCCTAAGTTACTTTTGTCTCTATAGATTTGCCTTTTCTGGATATTTCATATCAATGTGCATGCATGTGTACTCAGTTGCTCAGTTATTTCTGACTCTTTAAAACCCCATGGACTATTGCCTGCCAGTTTCCACTGTCCATGGAATTTTCCAGGCAAAAATACTGGAGCGGAGTGTCATTTCCTCCTCCAGGGGATCTTCCTGACCCAGGGATTGAACCTGAGTCTCTTGTGTCTCCTGCATTGGCAGGTGGATTCCTTAGCACTGTGCCACGCGGGAAGCCCATGTTTCATATCAATGAAATCATACAGTGTGTGGTCTTTTATATCTTTCAGTTAGAATAACAATTTTGAGGTGAACCCATGTTGTAGTGTGTTTCACTATTTTGTTCTGTTGTTCCCGAATAGTATTTCATTATATGGATATACTCCAGTCCAGTTCAGTTCAGTTCAGTCGCTCAGTCATTATCAGACTTTCTGCGACCCCATGGACTGCAGCACGCCAGGCTTCCCTGTCCATCTGTCTATCACCAACTCCCCAGTTTACTCAAACTCACATCCATTGAGTCTGTGATGCCATCCAACCATCTCACCCTCTGTCATCCCCTTCTCCTCTCACCTTCAATCTTTCCCAGCATTAGGGTCTTTTCAAATGAGTCAGGTCTTCATAACATGTGGCCAAAGTATTGGAGTTTCAACTTCAACATCAGCCCTTCCAATGAATATTTAGGAATGATTTTCTTTAAGATGGACTGGTTGGATCTCCTTGCAGTCCAAGGGACTCTCAAGAGTCTTCTCCAACACCACAATTCAAAAGCATCAATTCTTCAGCCCTCAACTTTCTTTATAGTCCAACTCTCACATTCATACGTGATTACTGGAAAAACCATAGCTTTGACAAGACAGAACTTTGTTGGCAAAGTAATGCCTCTGCTTTTTAATATGCTATCTAGGTTGGTCATAACTTTTTTGCCAAGGAGTAAGCGTCTTTTTATTTCATGGCTGCAATCACCAACTGCAGTGATTTTGGAGGCCCCCCAAAATAAAGTATCTCACTGTTTCCACTGTCTCCCCATCTATTTGCCATGAAGTGATGGGACCAGATGACATGATCTTAGTTTTCTGAATGTTGAGTCTTAAGCCAATGTTTTTACTCTCCTCTTTCACTTTCATCAAGAGGCTTTTTAGTTCTTCAATTTCTGCCATAAGGGTGGTGTCATCTGCATATCTGAGGTTATTGATATTTCTCCCGGCAATCTTGATTCCAGCTTGTGCTTCTTCCAGCCCAGCGTTTCTCATGATGTACTCTGCATATAAGTTAAATAAGCAGAGTGACAATATACAGCCTTGATGTACTCCTTTCCTGATTTGGAACAAGTCTGTCGTCCCATGTCCAGTTCTAACTGTTGCTTCTTGACCTGCATACAGATTTCTCAGCAGGCAGATCAGGTGGCCTGGTATTCCCATCTCTTTCAGAATTTTCCACAGTGTGTTGTGATTCACACAGTCAAAGGCTTTTGTGTACTCGATAAAGCAGAAGTAGATGTTTTTCTGGAACTCGCTTGCTTTTTTGGTGATCCAGTGGATGTTAGCCATTTGATCTCTGGTTCTTCTGCCTTTTTAAATTCAGCTTGAACATCTGGAAGTTTGCGGTTCAGGTACTGTTGAAGCCTAGCTTGGAGAATTTTGAGCACTACTCTACTAGTGTGTGAGATGAGTGCAATTGTGCAGTAGTTTGAGCATTCTTTGGCATTGCCTTTCTTTGGGACTGGAATGAAGACTGGCCTTTTCCAGTCCTGTGGCCATTGCTGAGTTTTCCAAATTTGCTGTCATATTGAGTACAGCACTTTCACAGCATCATCTTTTAGAATTTGAAATAGCTCAACTGGAATTCTATCACTGCCACTAGCTTTGTTCGTAACGATGCTTCCTAAGGCCTCCTTTACTTCTCATTCCAGGATGTCTGGTTCTAGGTGAATGACTACACTATCATGATTACCTGGGTCATGAAGATCTTTTTTGTACAGTTCTTCTGTGTATTCTGGCCACCTCTTCTTAGTATCTTCTGCTTCTGTTAGGTCACACCATTTCTGTCCTTTATTGAGCCCATCTTTGCATGAAATGTTCCCTTGGTATCTCTAATTTTTCCCATTGAGATCTCTAGTCTTTCCCATTCTATTGTTTTCCTCTATTTCTTTGCATTGATCACAGAGGAAGGCTTTCTTAACTCTCCTTGCTATTCTTTGGAACTCTGCATTCAAATGGGAATATCTTTCCTCTTCTCCTTTGCCTTTCACTTCTCTTCTTTTCACAGCTATTTGTAAGGCTTCCTCAGACAACCATTTTACCTTTTTGCATTTCTTTTTCTTGGGGATGGTCTTGATCCCTGCCTCCTATACAATGTCATGAACCTACGTCCATAGTTCTTCAGGCACTCTGTCTATCAGATCTAATCCTTTGAATCTATTTCTCACTTCCACTGTATAATCATAAAGGATTTTATTTAGATCAAACCTGAATGGTCTAGTGGTTTTGCCTACTTTCTTCATTTTAAGTCTGAATTTAGCAATAAGGTGTTCATGATCTGAGCCACAGTCAGCTACCCATCCTGTTTTTGCTGACTATATAGAGTTTCTTCATCTTTGGATGCAAAAAATATAATCTATCTGATTTCAGTTTTGACCGTCTGGTGATGTCGATGTATAGAGTCTTCTCTTGTATTGTTGGAACTGGGTGTTTTCTATGACCAGTGCATTCTCTTGGCAAAACTCTGTTAGCCTCTGTCCTGCTTCATTCTGAACTCCATGTCCAAATCTACCTGTTACTCCAGGTGTTTCTTGACTTCCTGCTTTTGCACTCCAGTCCCTTATAATGAAAAGGACATCTTTTTTGGATGGATATACTACTGTCTGTTTATTGGACAGTTTGGTTCTTGGCAGTATTATACAAGTTTTTGCATGGACATATACTTTAATTTTTCTTGAAAGATTCTGAAGAGTGAAATTGTTGGAACATACGGTAAATTTATATTTAACTTATGAAGATACTGCCAAATTGCTTCCCAAAGTAGTTACAACATTTCTCTCTACTCTCTGATTCTTTTTTGAAATATTCTTGATCTTGTAAGATTCTAAGAGCCATGGGACTGGTCCTCCACAATGGCCTTCAAAAATTCTGCATATACTGTTCTGTTTATTTGGTATCTAACAGTTATCATGGGATCATGTCTGTCGATATTAAGTCAGGAAGTTCCCTGTTTTAACATCTTATTATAAAACAGAGATTGATTCTCAACACAAGTATCTCTTAAGAAAATTTAAGCACTCCTTAAAAATGCTTTCCTGTGATTCTTTAGAGTGAACAAGAAGACATACATACCTTTTGCAACTATTGAAAAATGAGATGTGTTTGCACAGCATTTCTAATACATGGCTATTACCAACAATTAATTAGTAAAAGATGTACCTAGGCAGGGAATTTTCAATTTGCATATAATAAACAAGAGATCCTAAAACTCTCTCGATATCCCGGGAGGGGCAGCTTTCCTGATTAAGTATTACTAATAGGCAGCCTAACTTGGAAAGACACTCATGAGTGCATCTATGACGGCTAAGTTTTAAATTAAAAACCCCTGGATGGAGGCAGGATGGAGAGAAACACTGGATATAATCTCCATGTGGATTAGAGGAAACTATTCTGTTGTTTCTTGCTTTTATCAGCTTAATAATCCTGTTGGGGATTACTGAAAAACATTGAAGCCAATGTCTTATGACTCCAGTGATTTTTCCTGGTGTTCACTGGCAGGCAATGGGAAAGACAATGTGTAGATTTTAATCAGCATTTGATTTTTCTCAATCCCTTTGCATGTAGAGAGGAGCAGCTGGCAGTAGGTAATCTTGCCCTTGGGAATTATCAAGTAAAAGAAAGAGACAAGCAGCAGCTTTTACAAAGGCAGCTTTTATGAGATGGAGCTAAAGAATCACCAGGGAAGCAGCTGGGTTCACCATTTTCATCCAAGTAATTACTGGAAGAGATAGATGGCTTTCAAGGTCAGTGGTAGAAAGAGGAACTAATGGCCAGTGCTTCCTCTGGGAGAACAGTCACAGGAGAGAGGATGGATGAAGATGTCAGTTTTCCTGCTTGCTTAAAAACATCCAGGGCGATGTTCAGAATTGGGTAAGAAGGACCAGAGTTCAAACCCTGCTTCTATCAATTCTTAGTTGTGTAACTTTGGGCAGAAGTCCTAACTTCTCTAAGCCTTAATGTCTTCATTTGCAACATGGAGACAATACATATCTTACAGGTAGGCATTAAATGAGATAATTGGGTAGGACTTATTTTTGTCCCTCTGTAGTAACTATTTCAACTTTTTTTTTTTTCATCTGCTAATACCAAACTCCCAATCCATCCCTTCCGCAATCCTCCTTCTCCTTGGCGACAAGAGTATTCTCTGCATCGGTGAGTCTGTTGCTGTTTTGTAAATAAGTTTATTTTGTCATATTTTTGATTCCATATATAAATAATATCATATGGCATTGTCTTTCTCTTTATGACTTACTTCACTTAATATGATAATCTCTAAGTCCATCTAATTCAGCTAACTTATATAGAAGTCTCTATCAAAGATAATCAACATCTAGCTGTCCTCTTTTGAGATTCTTCCTGTTAGAGACATTTTGGAAAATGATGTTTTCTGGTTATCATAGCCACTGTAACAAATCAGACCCTTTGAAACACATCACCTTCAAAAAATGAATCAGGGAATTCCCCAGAAGTCCAGTGATTACGGCTTCATGCTGTCACCACTGGAGACCTTGGGTTCAATCCCTGGTTGAAGAACTAAAATCCCACAAGCAGTGTGGTCAAAAAAAAAAAAGAAAGAAAGAAAGAAAGAAAAAAGAATCAAAATAAATTACTCTCTTCTTGGAAACAAAATTCACCAAAAAAATTTATTTATTGCATAACTATTCCTATAATCAAAACCACCTAGTAATACTATTCTCTCTGTATCATTTTCTTTCAACAACCTATCTTAAATAAATATTAAATCAAATATACTTAAAGAAAAAGAAAAAAGATAAAGGAAGGGTGATCTTAGGGCAACCATTCCAATAAAAATTCAAGATCCTCCTGTAGCCTCCTCAACAGCCTCCTATAGCTATAAATAAATAAATAAATATTTTTAAAGCAAATTTTAAAATGTGTACAAATTATGTTCATCATAGGGTCATTTACATTTTAAGTGGAAACAATGTCTATGTTTAAAATTTAAAATAGGGAGTAATAAAATACTTTCATAAGATGGGATATTATACAGACAAAACTACGTCAAAAGATTTTTTAATGACGTTGGAAATGCAAATGAAAAATAGCAGGTAGTAATGGCAGGATTGATACATATATGCTTGACTTGTTAGAAAAATTGTACATAGAAAACCACTGGAAAAGATACATGAATATATTAACAAAAAAGACAATAACAAATGATAAAACATCACGACCTAAGAATATTTCTACTTAGCTTTCAGCCTGGCATTGTGACTTGGACTTGTTTCAGGGAGAGACTGGCTGAACTAGGGCCTCTTGGTTCCCTGGGCCTCTAAAAAAGGTGCAGTTTGGGACAATTTTGCATACCCATCCTTGATTGCTATTAATAGCAGTACTGAGCTAAACATGGCTGCTGCTACAAAACACACTGAAAATCAACTGTGGCCATTTATTACCCACAGTCAAGGAACTGGATTTTTAGAATCAGGAAGTGCTTTCTGTTTGTTTAGGGTGAGAGTGGGGTCAGGGATAGGGGGAGATGGGGGAGTGGGGGTGGGTAGGGAGTTGGTGGGAGTTGGAGGGTGAGAATACACACACACTCACACACATACATATTAGTTTCCTGGAAAGTCATAGTGATCAGTGTTTCAGACTCACATATATCAGAATTCCCTTGAGTCTTGGATAAAACGCAGATTCTCGGGCCCAGTCCCACATTTACTAAATTAGTCTTTGGGATGGCCTAATATGCTGAATTTTAAACAACCTTTCAAATGAGACCAACTAAACCCAAAAAACTGTTTTCAGAGTGGCCAGAAGTTCCTATGTGTGAAAACTTTACATTCCTTCTGTTCTCTGCACACATGTTCATTTTCCCAACATTTTCTTGGGCATCTATGTTGACAGATAAAGGTCACTGAAGAAGCCTCAGATAGTTGAGTTGAACTTTTTTGTGAACAGAAAGTAATCTCACCCATCAGGCCTTCAGGCAATTTTATTTTCAGTGGGAGAAAAAAGAGATCTTCATGAAGCCCTGTATTTGTGTTACTTGCTCCATTTCCCATCAGTGATGGTTAATACTTCAATTTCAGCCTTGTGGCCTCCAGTTTTTTAATTTCTATTCTTTTAAATATCAACAGTAACAAATGTTATATTGACAGAGAGTTTTGGGAGAAGGTTCAACTCTGTACTGTTTTCCTTTCTTTCAATTCTCTTTATTCTGATTTTCTTCCTTTATTTTCCCACTAAAATTTTTTACGTTTTCCACTTATTAGAGAATAATCAATATACTTTCTAACTTTTTCCTTTTTAGGCTTAAAATAGAATCAATTTCATTATACACACAATTAATGCTCAATATTAGGACCTCAAGCCCATTTGGTCTCCCTCTCCCTCTTGGGACAAGGCTGATCCCCGCTGAGGGTTTATAAATGGGCCCGCTGCAGTTTGCAGGTGCAGTCATTTTGTTGGAGCCCCAGTCAAGATTTACATATGCAAATGTTGTGTGGATGTGCCCAAACTCAGTAATTGTGCATGCAAATAGGTGATTAAATAGACAATTACCAAATCTGCATGAATGAAGGGAAGCTGTGCATATTCAAAAAGCAGGGGGCACCTGAACATTATGCAAGCAGGCAGCTTTCCTCAAAGCCTGTGAAAACTTGGCCATTGGTGCTTCAGAGTTGCATAAGTCCCAGAGCAAGCCAGGGTGTCAAATTACACAAGTGGAATTTACTCTTTGACCTCGGCTGCCATGGTAATGATCAGAACTCTGACAAGGTCATCTTCAGGAAGTACCATGGCAGGCGTTGATTTTTTTCCATTTTCTTTCCAAATACTAGATTTAAAGCAGAAATTTAAACTCAGTATTCTTTTATGATTGGTGGTAAGAAATGAGTTTTAGATATTTTGGTAAGCTCACTCAAGCCAATTAAAGCATGCTGTTGTTCAGCAGGTACTGAGAATCAATCCAAGTTAAGGCTTCACCCATGGCTCATCAGTCAAGAATCCACCTGCAATACAGGCGTGGGAGATACAGGTTCAATCCCTGGGTTGGGAAGTTCCCCTGCAGGAGGAAATGACAATCCAGTCCAGTATTCTTGCCTGGGCAATCCCATGGACAGAGGCGCCTGGGCAGACTATAGCCCATAGGGTCACAAAGAGTCTGACACGACAGAGCACACACACACAAACTACGATACCACAATGAATGCAACTTGGTGATGCTCTTTCCCACGACTGCATTGCCAAAATTGAGAGAGGGGCTTATTTGATCTAAAATAGCAGTTTTTAGTTTGTCTTTGCAAGCTAAGGAAAAACACTCGTTGGTTTTAATTGTTCGTCTCTTCACAGTTTAAGGCTCATGGTTTTACCTCCCACATCACAGTGATGGATGGTGTTGTCAGCAGAGTAGATCAATGAGAAATGAGTTCACATAACTGGGGGGCTTTTCTGACAAAAGATTAGTGGTGATGCCTAGACTAGACCAGTAGGAGCCAGAGAATTTGAGGCAGCGACAGACTGCTGACTGCTGAAATTCTCATACTTTTTACCAAGATATTTCATCTCTAGGATATTCTACTAGGATTTTATCCACATTCAATTTTATAGGAGTTGCTTAGAGTCTTTTACTTTACAAAGAAGGAGTGATGTAAGTAGAGACCATAAAATCAATTACTCAATTCAATCAATAAACCAGTTAAGTGAAATAATTTCTTTACTTAGCACCTGTCAGGAGGAGGTTTCAAAACAGTTTCACTGAGGGTTAGAAGTGAATGGAATTAGCCCTGTTACACAGAGGAGGTAGTAAGTTCTGTGTGTAGACCATCAGTTCAGTTCAGTTCAGTCGCTCAGTCATGTACAGCTCTTTGTGACCCCATGGACTGCAGCACTTCCCTATCTATCACCAACTCCCGGAGCTTGCTCAAACTCATGTCCATCTAGTCAGTGATGCCATCCAACTGTCTCATCCTCTTCTGTCCCCTTCTCTTCCTGCCCTCAATCTTTCCCAGCATCAGTCTTATTAGTCTTTTCCAATGAGTCAGTTCACATCATGTGGCCAGAGTGTTGCAGGAAGGAGGACCCCTCCCAGGGCCCGAAACTGGGCTCTTGTCTAACACTCAGAAATGAATTGTCCGAGGAGACACATGTGCTGACAAAGCAAGAGATTTTATTGGAAAAGAGCACCCGGGCGGAGAGCAGCCAGGTAAGGGAACCCAGGAAAACAGCTCTGTCACATGGCTTGCAGTCTCGGGTTTTATGGGGATGGGATTAGTTTCCGGGTTGTCTTTAGCCAATCATTCTGACTCAAGAGTCCTTCCTGGTGGTGAATGCCTTGTTCAACCAAGATGAATGCCAGAAAGAAGAATTCTGGGAGGTGGTTGGACATGTGGTGTCTCATTTTGACCTTTCCTCAACTCTTCCGGTTGGTGGAGGCTTATTAGTTCCGTGTTCCTTATCAGGACCTCCTGTCGTAAAACAACTCAAGTAAATGGTTACTATGGTGCCTGGCCAGGGTGGGTGGTTTCAGTCAGTGTGCTTCCCCTAGCAAGAGTATTGGAGCTTCAGCTTCATCATCCGTCCTCCTGGTGACTATTCAAGGTTGATTTCCTTTAGGATGGACTGGTTTGATCTCCTTGCTGTCCAAGGGACTCTTGAGAGTCTTCTCCAACACCACAGTTCAAAAGCATCAATTCTTCCATCAGGGAGCTCCATAAGGCATGCAGATGTGGAGGAGCACCCGGCAAAGGAGATGCTCAGTCCTTAACTTCTATTAAGGACTCCTGCAGTGTTATCTGCTGCATAGGTCAGTTTGAAGCTAAACAAGGATGTCTCCAGGCCTGCAAGTCACACACGCACAGTCCATTTGTCCAGGAATGCATTCAGTGGAGAAACTTACTTCACGAGTTTAGTCTCAGAAGCCAAAGAAAGCTGACAGCTTTACCAAGAATAAATGGAATTGTCAAGTCTTCATTTTTCACAAGTATCTAAATAATTTTTTCACCTATTAATCAAAAACCTGTGGCACAAATACTGCAAAACAATATATCTGTATATGTGTACACACATATCTGTATATGTGTATAAAATATACATACATATTTACAGATATATATGTGTGTGTTTTCATAATAATACTAAAATGGCATTTATCTTTTTCACTCTAGTGACACTTTCATTATTGCTAAAAAAGCACATTCTCCTTCCTTTGACTCCTGACAGTCCCCTCAATCAGTTTGAGCCTCCTCATTCCCTTATGCACCCCTCAGTAAATCCTTGGTGGTGATTTTGGCAAGTTCAGGCATAAATGGCTTTCTCATGGGAAAAAAATAAAATAAATTAAAAAATAAATTAAACACCCATGTGAGTAAAATTGCTGATGCTCTAGTAGGAATCAGGGCTTCCCTGGTAGCTCAGCTGGTAAAGAATCCACCAGCAATGCAGCAGACTCCAGTTTGATTACTGGGTTGGGAAGAGCCTCTGGAGAAGGGAAAGGCCAGCCACTCCAGTATCCTGGCCTAGAGAGTTCCATGGACTATATAGTCCAAAGAGCTGGATTATATAAGAGTTGGTCACAAAGATTGGACACGACTGAGTGACTTTCACTTCACTAGTAGGAATCAAGACAGTGCTACTGGTGGTTATTATATACTTCAATGTCAGGCGCTCATTAAAAAAAACAAACCCTGCTTGCCCAATTTCACTTAACAATGTCATTGAGGAAGCATAAAATATGCATTCATTTTATTAATCTCTACCTTTGAGTACATGTCTTTTTAATAGTCTGTGTGATGAAATGATAAGTCTGCAGAAGGCACTTCTAAGCTGCTTACAAAAGTATGTTGGTTGCCCTAAGGAAAAACACTGGTGTGTTAGTTTCAGTTGCAAGTTGAACTAGATACTTTTTCCATGAAACATACTTTAACTTGAAAGAATGACTAACAGACAAACTGGTTATTCAGAAACAGATATTTTGCAGACATTTTTTGGAAGTAAAGTGAGCCTGTCACTTAAAGGAAAATAGCTGATGGTATTTGTTAACAAGAGTAAAAATGAAGATTTCAAGCAAAAATTAGAATTTTGAAAACTTGTAATCCACCACTCTAAGTTAAACAGCTTTCAATATTTAGAGATGTTCCTGATAGAATCTGTGGTAATATAATTGGATAGAATTTTTGAGATTGTAAAATGAAGTGTATCAATCTCAAAAGCAACATGATTCCATAGTTAGCCAATATTTTCCAAATGACCAGGGCATGATGCTATCAAGTTATTCATGGATAAAAGATCCATACAAAGTGTTGGATAGAGAAATATATTTTAATGTTATAGAGTTCAAAATGTTTATTGATATGGGTTTTGACTTCACATTATAATTAACTTTTAAGAAACTGTTAACTGTCGAATTTTGGTCTAGTGTCAAAGAAGAATAGCCACAATTATCTAGAAAATCTGTTAAAAGAATCCTCCTCCTTCCAATTATATATCTCTATGAGATCTGATTTTTTTTTCATACACTTCTACCAAAACAACATATCATAACAGACTCCATCTGCCTTCTACTAAGCCAGACAACAAAGAAATTTGCAGAAAGTGTAAAATACTCCTTTCTTCTCATTCATTGTTTCAGAAAAAATAGTTATTTGTAGACATCACTGGCTGTCCAGTGATTAAGACTCTCTGCTTCCAATGCAGGGGACATGGGTTCAACTCCTATCCAGAGAAATAAGATCCCACATACTGTTCTGTGTGATCAAATATTAAAAAAAAAAAAACAGTTATTTTTCACAAAAATATGGTATTTATGTTATGTAATGAGTTTATTATTGTTCTTTTAAAATATATATAATAAATAAATATTTTTGAATGTTTGTGTTAATTTCAAGTATGGTATATATATTTGCAGATAAAATCCATATAAATAAATCCCCTTTGAGGTTCTCAATGATTGTTAAAAGTGTAAAAGTGTCCTGAAATCAAAAAAGCTTTGAGAACTGCCAATTAAAAAGCAGGGATTTGTAAACTTATTTTTAACATTAGAACTCTGTCCTTAAAGAAAATTTTATGTAAAAGTTGATGCAGCCATGAAACTAAAAGACATGTGCTCCTTGAAGGAAAAGCTATGACAAACCTAGATATCATATTAAAAAGCAGAGACCACTTTGCCAGCAAAGGTGCATATAGTCAAAGCTATGGTTTTTCCAGTAGTCATGTACGAACGTGAGAGCTGGACCATAAAAAATGCTGACCGCAGAAGAATTGATGTTTTCGAACTGTGGTGCTAGAGAAGACTCTTGAGAGTCCCTTGGAGATCAAACCAGTCAATACAAAAGGAAATCAATGCTAAATATTCATTGGAGGGACTGATGCTGAGGCTGAAGCTCCAATACTTTGGCCACCTGATGAAAAGAGCTGACTCATTGGAAAAGACCCTGATGCTGGGAAAGACTGAGGAGAAGGCGACCACAGAGGATGAGATGGTTGGATGGCATCATCAATGGACATGAGCAAACTCCAGGAGATAGTGAAGGTCAGGGTGACCTGGCATGCTGGCAGTACATGGGGTCGCAAAGAACTGGACTTGGTGACTGAAAAATAACAATTTACAAAAAAAAGATAAAATCAGAGTTGCTCTGGTTAAATGTGGAAAAAGGACCCAAAGTTACTCCTGTTTTGCCCCTTCTCTGTCCCCTCCTGCCCACTCCCGCATACTCATTCAGTCATGTCCGCCTGTGATCCCATAGACCACAGCCCACCAGGCTCCTCTTTCTATGGGATTTTCCAGGCAAGAATCCTGGAGCAGGTTGCTATTTATTCCTGCAGGGAATCTTCCTGACCCAGGGATCAAACCTGAATCTCCCGAGTCTCCTGCATTGGCAGGTGGATTATTTACCACTGAGCCATCCAGGAAGCCCACCCACCCTGAGTCTCTCTATAATCCCAGATGGAAATATCTGTACAGAAGCATCAGTGGATGTATCATGCTATGCATGCTAAGCCCACTTGGCCACCTGAGAAGCCCTCACTCAGAGATGTATCAGGCAGCAGGAATGCGGCACCCCGGGCTTCAGAGGTGGAGAATGATGTGAGGGTGAACTGTTAAGATGAATGATGGGGGAGTTTCAAAGGAAACTGTAGACATGAATGCCTCTTCTCCCCTCTTCTGTTTCCTGTCAGTCCATCAGATGGCAAGCACTCAGGAGTTGGGAGATCTCTTACTTAAAAATACTTATGTCCACTGATCTCTTAACTATGTGTGGAATCACTAGTGAAGACACTCAAAAGTGATTGATTTACTTTATGAAGAGACAGTAGTGTCTGAGGGGTGTATACAAGAACATTCTTGGCACATTCTTTCCTCTATCAGTGTTGAGATTGGGCAACTAAAGATTAACTTCCTCCCAAACTGTGGGATAAAATACCATTTTGAAAGACCAGGGAATGGAATGCAATACAGAAACACTCAGGAGACTGAAATAATAGTAGCAACACTAGGGATGAGGCGAATTCTTCCAGGTGGTTCTGTGTTCTGGGCAGATAGTAGTGGTCAGAGCATAAAATTGCCGGAAAAAGGAAGTCACATCTTTATATTTAGCTCTGACCTCTGTCCTGTTATCTAGAAACCACAATCTATGACTTTGGGGCTTTTACTTAGTTCTCTCAAATTGACTTGCTCCTGACTCACTATAGCATTCCTTCTGGGTGTGTGCCCTGTGGTCGTGCCTGCTTTGGTGTCCACCGCCGAGGACTTTGGGCCTTTGGATGCTTACAAGGGTCTGAGCCTTTAGACAGCCACCTGGAGCCCAATTCAGCCTGTGTGCTGGCTCTTGTGTGCAGGTCTGGCTGACCTAACAGGTGGTGTCACCTCTGATTTTATTGGCTTCTCCGATGGCTCAAGCTGTGAAGGATCCGCCTGCCAATGCAGGAGATGCAAGAGATGCAGGTTTGATCCCTGGGTCGGGAAGATCCCATGGAGGAGGAAATGGCAACCCACTCCAGTGTTCTTACCTGGAGAATCCCATGGACAAAGGAGCCTAGTGGGCTACAGTCGATGGGGTCGCACAGAGTCAGACATGACTGAGTGCAAGCACCTCAGGGCTATAGCATTCCTTCAGGGTGTGTGTCCTATTGTCATAACGTCATCATCGTTCACTCTCTCAATAAATTCAGATCCCCTGGAGTCTTGATGGCAAACGTTTAACACCCTTGGAGTCAACAGCTGTCATCAGGAGGCCATTCAATGTTCAAAGCTCCCTTTCCAGGTGGAAAGAATACACCAGAATTATTGGCACATATGCCTCTCCCCTCTCCCTGGAGCCTCAGGCTTGGCACCCAGAATTCTGAGTCCAGGCAGGTTTAACAATTGGAACAGAATACAGACCCGGGGTAGCAGCTTTAGAGAGAGTTGTGCCAAGTAGCAGCAGCAATGCCATTGCATTTGGACTCATCTTTACTCTAAGATGGTGGAAATCCTCCGTGCTCCTAACTGTCCAGAGGATCCTATGCTGCACATTTTCTAAATTCAATTCTCAAACCTCACACTGATTCTCCAGACCAGTCAGATTAAATCCTTCTAATAAAATCCTTTCTTCATATATAACCAGAGTCAGTTTCTCTTTCCTTTTTTTTTTGGGGGGGGGGGGTTTGTCTGATTTATTCTTAGATTTTATTTTTAACTTTTTATTTTGTGTTGGGGTAGTGATGGACAGGGAGGCCTGGTGTGCTGCGATTCATGGGGTCGCAAAGAGTCGGACACGACTGAGTGACTGAACTGAACTGATAGCCAATTAACAATGTTGTGATAGTTTCAGATAAACAGGAAAGGAACTCAGCCATACACATACATGTATCCATTCTCCTCCAAACCTCACCTGCTCTCTCATCCAGGCTGCCACATAACATTGAGCAGAGTTCTCTGTGTTGTACAGTCCTTGTTGGTTATTCATTTTAAATATAGCAGAGTCAGTTTTCCTTAATTGCAGTTAAAATTTCTTGAATTATGTATGTCCTATGCCCTATTTCCTTTTTACTTTATCTTTTAAATTTCTTGCCTCCAGATCTAATTTATCCACCCTAGTTTGAGCCCTTATCTTCTGAACAAACGTCATGGCTTCTCTGACTCAGCCTTTCCCCACTCCAACCCAACCACTCTCCAAAGATCTTATCAGAATATTTATTCTCCTGTTGAAGAACAAAAGTGACCAGATCTTCATGTCTCCTTTTGCTTACAGAAAAATATCTGAACACCTACATACCACTCAAGGTCTTTTATTTATTTTTTTTTTAATTTTTTTTTTTTAATTTTTATTAGTTGGAGGCTAATTACTTTACATCATTACAGTAGTTTTTGTTATACATTGATATGAATTAGCCATGGATTTACATGTCTTTTAATCTATACTGATATCCAGTACACAGCTCCTTGGCAACAGAAACCAATTCACAATTATCTTGGTAGCCCGAGGACCTAGCACATTTCTAGCAAAGAGGAAGACCCAATGTTGTTCAGTTGCTCAGTTGGGTCCAACTCTTTGTGACCCCGTGGACTGCAGCACTCCAGGCTTCCCTGTCCTTCATTATGTTTGAAATGGATGAATGAATGAATGACTTATTTTTTCACTTAGAAACCTTGTGAACTAGACACAATTAGTTGCCACTTTGTTGCTGTTGTTCAGCCCCTAAGTAGTGTCTGATTCTTTGCTACCCCATGGACTGCAACACATCAGGCTTGCACTATCTGTCTTCCACTATCTCCCGGAGTTTGCTCAAACTCACTTCCATTGAGTCAGTGATGCTATCTAATCATCTCATCTTCTGTTGTTCCCTTCTCCTCCTGCCTTCGATCTTTCCCAGCATCAGGGTCTTTTCCAATGAGTGACTTCTTCGCATCAGGTGGCCAAAGTATGTTTCAGCCCTGTCAATGAATATTCAGGATTGATTTCAGGATTGCCACTAAACACAAATATTACTTCCCAAACTGTCTATAGAAAAATTGCTATCTTTTTATACGTATGAAAAAATCTGTACAACGTATATTTTGAGGGGGTTTTGCCTCACAGTACTTCGTTTGCATTGCTAGTATCACTTATCGCAATGTGTTATAGACAGTTTGAATCTGCCTGACTTATCCAATAATCCATTAGCTCTCCCAGGGCAAGAGACATGTCTTATTCATCTTTGGACCCTTAATATTTAAACACGAAATAGATGTTTCATAGATCCTTGTTGAACTTGCTTCCCAGAGAGGAAGTGTGTGATTAGAAGGGAGTGAATGAGATCTTCTCGACAAAAATTTCACTTTTCAAACTGCTAGAAAGCTTTCAAAATTTCAACTTTAAATATGATCTTTGCTGTAGGATTTTTGGTGGACCCCCATTTACCAGATGAAGGACTCTACTTTTTGTTGCTAGTTGCTTGAGATGATGACCTTGAGGGCTTAAATCTGCATACATGTAACCTTTACCCCAACATTCCCTCCTGCACCAGACAACAGAGTTGTTGGGCCGTGGTACTCATACTTTAAGTTGCACAAAGTTGAAATAAAATCTTCAAACTATTTCTGATAATGAAGAGGGTTCTAAAGTCTCTGAACATCTCTATAATTATCTCCAGTGAAACCTCCTTATTAAATTTTAAACACTTTTCATTTTGGTTCCTGTCACGTAAAATGAGTGGATAAGAATGAAGCCTGGGAAAATTGTGAAGTTGTTAATCCTGTTTATGTTCATTCAGCATGGAGTTTGGGCTTAAGAGGCATAGTGTGTGTAGAAGAGGTAACTGAAACATCTTTGTGAACGAAACCCAATAGTAATTAACAGATGGCTTGTTTGCCTCTGGCTGGGAAAGGGAGAGGGGTCAACCACAGGCAATGCATATTTTATCTTATTTTAAATGTGGCCAACTGTTAAAGGTTTAGTATACTTATCAACTTTTTTGCATAAGCCAAGCAAAGACTTTTATTTAACTCTTTTGTTGTATACTGAGACTAAGATACACTGAACAAGGTAAAGATTTCCAGTTTTCCTGGGGTTATCAACCCATCTTGGAGATCCTCACTTAAGAGTTTTTCTCTCAAGTCCTGCAGCTCCCTTTTCTAGGGGTGTCTCAATCAGAAGAGCTGTGCCATGAAGGCACAAGAGGCGTGGATGAATAGCCCCCTGGGCATGCCAAGCAGTGATATCTACTCATCCATGTTCCATTTAGGCAAATGAAAGATTACAGTCCTATGAGAAAAGGCAGCCACAGCCACACAATGCTTTGTGCACAAAGTAAATTGCTAGTTTCCTGTGATCTTTCTGACAAGTAAATTACTGCAGAAAATAGCATAGATGGGAACACAATGACAAAAAAAAAAAAAAAAAAATGCAGAGACATGGTCCTTCAAAGGAGTTATTAGACCTCTGATAAAACCATTTCTAAAGAACTCCAGAACCTCACCCCACCCCCATGGTAAGAGGATTTTGCATTCCCCCTCAACTTCCCATAGCATATCTTAAAAAAAAAAAAAAAAATTATGTGACTGGCAGAGTTGGAAGTGGATTTCTCAATGATCAAATATCTTTTCTTTGTGATCAAGAAGGTGTTTAAGAAGACAGGAGAAGAACTCACAACAGGAACTGCTGTGCCCACAATCAGATCACCCTAGCTTGGCACTGAGGACTACAGGGATGGAGTATGTTCTGTGTGAGGAAGGAAAGTCTCTGAGAAAAGTTAAGACTTTTCATATGTATGTACATCTTAACAGTTTTTGACTCTACCTATTATTTTTGTTCAATGTGTGTGAGTGCACAGTCACATCCAACTCTTTGTGACCCCATGGACTGTAGCCCACCAGGCTCCTCTGTCCATGGAATTTTCCAGGCAAGAATACTGGAGTGGGTTGCCATTTCCTCTATCTCCTGCATTTGCAGGTGGATTCTTTACCACTGTGCTACCTGGGAAGACCCTTTTGTTCAATTAAAAAAACATAAATTTTAATTTTTTTATATGAAATAAAGCAAAGCTATCTTAGTAGAATTTGTTTCCCTTTGCCTGTTCAAAATCCAAACTCTAAAACACCCTTTAAAGTTTCTATGAACCCCCAGGCAGAATAATAAAAGGTTTCTTGCATGCATGCTCAGTTGTGTCTGACTCTGCAACTTCATGGACTGTAGCCTACCAGGCTCTCTGTCCATGGAATTTTCCAGGCAAAAATACTAAAGTGGGTTGCTATTTTCTACTCCAGTGGATCTACTCAAATCAGGGATGGGATCTGCGTCTCCTGTATTGGCAGGAGGATTCTTTACCACTGAGCCACCTGGGAAACCTCTTAATATTTATTAGCTGAAAGTGAAAGAGGCGAGTGAAAAAGTTGGCTTAAAGCTCAACATTCAGAAAACTAAGATCATGGCATCTGGTCCCATCACTTCATGGCAAATAGATGGGGAATCAGTGGAAACAGTGTCAGACTTAATTTTTGGGGCTCCAAATCACTGCAGATGGTAATTGCAGCCATTAAATTAAAAGACACTTACTCCTTGGAAGGAAAGTTATGACCAACCTACACAGCATATTAAAAAGCAGAGACATTACGTTGCCAACAAAGGTCTGTCTAGTCAAGGCTATGGTTTTTCCAGTGGTCACGTATGGATGTGAGAGTTGGACTGTGAAGAAAGCTGAGAGCCGAAGAATTGACGCTTTTGAACTGTGGGGTTGGAGAGTCCCTTGGACTGCAAGGAGATCCAACCAGTCCATCCTAAAGGAGACCAGTCCTGGGTGTTCATTGGAAGGACTGATGCTGAGGCTGAAATTCCAATACTTTGGCTGTTATGCCCGATGTCCGAATCCCCGAGAGGAAAGAGAGAAGGCTTCCAAGACAATGCAACACGCCAAAAAAAAAAAAAAAAAAAAGGGAAGTTTATTGCTGACTCGAGTCAGGGCTCCTGCCGCAACCAACACAGTGGTGCAGGGTCAGAGAGCCCCGAGCCTAAGCTGTTACACAAATTATAGGGTGAGCATAAGCAGTTGGTAGCTGGCTTAAGCGGATTGGTTACATGTTTGCAAAGCAATCTTATTGGCCCGAACCTTCGCGGGCTTTTTTCAAACTTGGGCATTCGCGGGCTTTTCAGCTTTCCCCTGATAGGTTCCCTCTTTCTTACTAGGCGTATGTTGATTGGCTGGCTCTGGCCTGATAATCATGTTACCCTGGAAGACCAGGCCTACTCCTAATCTAGGCTGCCTGTCATGGCGTTAGCCCTGGCAGCCTTACATTGGCCACCTCATGCAAACAGTTGACTCATTGGGAAAGACCCTGATGCTGGGAGGGATTGGGGGCAGGAGGAGAAGAGGACGACAGAGGCTGAGATGGCTGGATGGCGTCATCGACTCAATGCATATGAATTTGTGTGAACTCCGGGAGTTGGTGATGGACAGGAAGGCCTGGCATGCTGCAGTTCATAGAGTCTCAAAGACTCAGACACGACTGAGAGACTGAACTGAACTGAAGTCAAATACAGCAGAGTAGGTGAAGGCATTGAAGATAATAGAAGCAGTAAGCAAATCACAAATATTGTAAATTTTTGAGCTTCAATTTCATCCAAGAAATATCTTGAAGGTGACAGACTTCATAAAATTTTAGAGTCAAATAAGGTTCTTAGCAAGACTTAGTGATATAAAATGATCTACCCAACACCTAAAATATTGCGCGGTGGTGCTGACACTGAATCCAACATCGCAGTCTGTTGAATTTTCCCCTACTAAAGTAGGAATTTCTTCCAGAAAATCTTACAGCAGGGTGCTAGAGCCAATGAAGCACCTAATGGGAAGTCCAGCTCCTAATCCAGCTTAAAACTGGTATGTTATTGTATGATCTTGGGCAAGGGTTATAATAAACTCTTTCAAGACCAGTATCATAATTTTATATTAAAAAAATATAAATCAATATTGTTCATACAATCAAAACCTCAGAAAGTAGAGCTCATCCAAATAGTGAAGCGTATATTAAACAAATTAAGAAACACAAGGACAGGGATTTCCCTGGTGGTCCAGTGGCTAAGACTCCGTGCTTCCAGTGCTGTGGGCCAGGGTTCAGTGCCTGCTCAGGGAACTAGATCCCACAGGCTGCAACTAAAAGATTCTGAGTGCCACAAGGAAGAGCAAAGATCCCAAGTACTGCTATTAAGATCTGAGCTGGCCAAATACATTCATTATTACACTTTTTTTTTTTAAAGAAACCCATTAACATAAAATGCTAAAGTCTTTTCCAAAGCTGGTGGCCTCTGAGGTCCTGAGTGATGGACAACAATTCCTCCTTATTATACTGCCTCAGTTTCCATTTTCTTGTCATAGTCAGTTTGTTCCGGCATTGAGTTTCCTTCCAAGGTCTTGGCAAAACTGACCTAAGGGCACAAAAATCACTGATAACTCTTAAGACACCAAACATTACTTCTTCCATTGTATTTAAATAGCACCATTTCAAGTCAATACAACAAACATCTTTCTGTTCTTGTTGTGTAAATAAGACTTTGCCCCTGCCTTTGGAGACTTAAAGCTTTGTGCAGAAGATAGACGTGTTATCAGAAAATACAATAGTATAGCTTTAAGTCCTCTGTCCCTTTGTCAGTTTTATCCCAAATAATCGGGCACTCCAAGGCATTTGGTGGGAACACATACACAGTAAGAGAAGCTAAATTCTCTTCATTTGAAAGAGGAAGCAGAACAGCCAATCTAGAAAATGTTAAATTCTTTGTGCTCTTTCCTGCAAGCTGTTTATCTGAGGAGCAAAGTATTCTACCCTTTACTCAATTACAGATAGGAACACATCCTATCTGTTGGTTGAAAAGATATAAGTGCAGGATTCTAGGGTGAGGCCTATGAAACAAATTCCCAAATAATGCCAGTACAGGACCACATTTAAGAATTTCTGGTCTAAACAAGCAATATTCAAATTGGGACATATGTAAGTTTAGGGATACAGAAAAACTTTCCTGAGGGACTCAGGAGTCTGTTGTGGTCTGGGTGTGCGCTGGAAAACGATTTACAGACATCATGCAGAATGAGAGAAGAATAAAATTTATTAGAGTGGGAGATGCTGTTAGAACAGCAGGCCAGCTCAAGGGAGAATCAATGTTGAACAGGGGTCCTTAGTCCACTTTTATACCCAGGGTACAAGGAGTGGGATAGGGGTCTTGCAGGTCATTTGCTGATTGGATGAGGCACATATACTGGATGGGGGGAAGAGTAAGGCAAATACCTTCTCCCTATGGGGAAATTAAAAGATGCTTATTCTTTGGAAGAAAAGTTATAACCAACTTACACAGCATATTAAAAAGCAGAGACATTACTTTGCCAACAAAGGTTCGTCTAGTCAAAGCTATGGTTTTTCCAGTGGTCATGTATGGATGTGAGAGTTGGACTGTGAAGAAAGCTGAGCACCAAAGAATGATGCTTCTGAAATGTGGTGTTGGAGAAGACTCTTGAAAGACCATTGAACTGCAAGGAGATCCAACCAGTCCATCCTAAAGGAATTCAGTCCTGAATATTCATTGGAAGGACTGATGCTGAAGCTGAAACTCCAATACTTTGGCCACCTGATGTGAAGAACTGACTCATTTGAAAAGACTCTGATGCTGGGAAAGATTGAGGGAAGGAGGAGAAGGGGAGGACAGAGGATGAGATGGTTGGATGGCATCACCTACTCAATGGACATGAGTTTGAGTAAACTCCAGGAGTTGGAGATGGACAGGGAGGCCTGGCATGCTGCAGTTCATGGGGTCGCAGGGAGTCAGACACAACTGAGCGACTGAACTGAACTGAACTGATGGGGTAGGAGGAGAGACAGGTTATACTGCTCAGGAGGACCTGAAATACATTATTAGTTACAACATGGGGGAAGGAAGGATGATAAGGGGCTGGTTTTTCTGTTCCTGCATTCCAAGATCCTCCTTGGTTTTCTCTGCTCTTTTGTTCTTAGGTCACCACAGAGTCAATACTTTTAATGGGATCAAAGTTTCAGATCTGTTATGCCCGATGTCCGAATCCCAGAGCAGGAAGAGAGAAGGCTTCCAAGACAATGCAACTCACAAAAAAGGGAAGTTCATTACTGACTCGAATCAGGGCTCCTGCAGCGCGTCCAACACAGTGGTACGGGGTCAGAGAGCCCTGAGCAGAGGTGGTTACCCAAATTTATAAGGTATGCATAAACAGTAGCTGGCTTAAGCGGATTGCTTACATGTTTGCAAAGCGATTTTATTGGTACAAACGTTCGTGGGCTTTTGTTCAAACTTAGGCGTCCACGGGCTTTTTAGCTCTCCCTTTGTTTCTTACTGGGCACATATTGATTGGCTGGCTCCAGGTTACCTGATGGGGGCGTGGAATCCCACCATTTCACGGGAAACTGAAACCCAGGTCCGGGCTGCCTGCCAGCCCCAGCAGCCCCACATCCCCCCCTGTCTTTGCTTCTATGGAAGGCCCAATCATGGGTCTTTTATATCATCTGGGGGGACAGTCGAATATTGAGATCTGAGTAACATTATGTGGACAGACAGGCAGTGTGTCTTTTTTAACAACTCCCCCTTGAGAGACTTCATACTCAAGATGTTTTTTTGGGATTTGGGGTGGAGGTCTCTTCTGTAACTTTTTTCCTGCTGTGCCTGGGCATAGGCCTGTCTAGCAGACCAGAAGTCTCTCTATACCTGACCTAAGTTGGGGTGTTTTATACCTGAAACCAGCTTTTACTCTTATAATGACAGCAACTTAAGTTTGAAACTGTCGACGCCTCTCAGAGGTAAAATAGACAGGGGCCAAACAGGAGACATAACAGGATGGTCATCACTGGTCCCCAGAAACAGGAGGCACTGCTGGGATGATTGGCTGGTGGTCAAGCAACAGAGCTGTTTTAGGAATCTTATGTTTAGTCTGAAGTTACCATCTTCCACCTGGATGGGGGCTCCAGTTCAGTTCTGTAGAAGAACTCAAAAGACATTGTTATGTGTGTGTGTATATATATATATATATATATATATATTTAGAAGAATAGGCCTGAAACCAGTCTGGACCTGGCACTCTAGGGAGACTTGTAGCCAGGTGGCCAGTTGTCTAGTTTTATAAAAAGTAAGGTAGAAGTTATTAGCTTTTAGCAGAATTGTTTTGAGAATGGTGGCATCTAAGCCTGACACGACTCAGAAAACTCAAGTGTTTAGCAATACAATGTCTAATCTGAAATTACACCCATAGTAACATCTGTTTATCTTTCAGGATGTCTGAACCATAGCTGAGTACTCTATTTTGACTTTTAATTGTTAAATTTTTTTAATAGCCAAAGCAGATGGCACAATTAATGATGTCAGTGTTTCTCTAGGTATGAGAAGATACAAGAATTGGGACTCATAAAATCTCTTGAAAAGATCTAACTATCTGAAGGCCTGTTTTGCCAGTTTTTCCCAGAGCACGGAACGCCTCATTCTTGATCTTCACCCTGAACTCTTTTCAGGGCCGTTGAAAGTCAGCAGTTGCAGTGGCCATGATTTAATCTCCGTAGATGTAGATGGCAAGTGTCAATCTTCAGTTGGCAGAGCCCCTTTTTGCTCACAAACTTGACCACGACTTTGAGGGGGGCATTTCATGACCATTTTATCCCATGGTGTTGAGAATGTCCTTTTTTCAGTTTTGGCAAAGATTTTGTCGACCGGCCTCTCAATGCACTGTTACTGGACTAGGCCATAAAACAGTATCTAAAATTCTCTGGACCACCTGTCTTACTAGCCTCTTGGTCCAGGAAAACATTCCCTCTTGTTGCTTCTTCTCATATCTAGAGTTACACTGTCATCATCATAGATCTCATAGGGAACTATATATTATATTATCAGAGGCCTCAGTCACACATTTGGCACTGTAAGAAATAGCAATTTT
Organism: Odocoileus virginianus; assembly: GCF_023699985.2. Taxonomy (NCBI): domain Eukaryota; kingdom Metazoa; phylum Chordata; class Mammalia; order Artiodactyla; family Cervidae; genus Odocoileus; species Odocoileus virginianus. The sequence goes on along the minus strand of NC_069686.1, from coordinate 36,745,431 downwards.
GTAAAACAGGTGAAATACAAAGAACATAGCCAGCAGTATTAGTAAAGTCACAAGTAAGACCTAAGAGCTTCCATTAGATGTAGCCCAGTATGTCTCAGATCATCTGACTTAGTCTACTCTGTACGAATCTTTATCTTTCAGGGAAATTATACATTGGCACCACCATCTATAAGGCACATAGCCCAGTTTTCTAGTATTACTAGACTGATTATCTTTAGTATGAGTTAACTGTTTTGTTTTTTTTTTTTTTTTTTAGGCATTATTAGTTGTCCCAGTGAGGGGATCCCATCTGGTAGTATCATAATAACCTGAATATGACTATAATTTTTCCAAGTAAATTTCCTCAGGGCCAACCAGTTAGAGTCTTGTATTAGAGAAATGTACCAAGGTAACCCAGAACTAGATACAGGTATTTGGCCACAAACCCAACAATTGGATTGATTTTTAAAACTAGCATAGTATCAAGCCTATGATAGAAAAGCATTTGATTTATATGTAAAGGTCTAAGAAGTCAAGAAAACACTATAAACGATCATACGAATCAGGTCCAGCATCTTGAACAGGCTGTCTACCTCTGATGTCGTTGTCTTTTCATCCTGGTGTACTGTAGTTTCTCTTGTTTGAGCATCATTATAAGGTGAGATCAGGTCAGTTGTCTTCTCTATAGACCAATCTAGTAGGGGCCTTTGGAAGTGGGAATTAATCTAAGAGTTAATTTTTCTTCAGTTTCATTGTGCATGAGCTAGTTAAGAGTACCTGATAAAAAGTCCTTCCATCCAGGTTGGAGACAGTCTCTTAAATTATGTCTTTTTCCAGTCCTGGTTGCAGGTCATGAGGCATCTGATCTTCGTCCAAAGATGGATTACTGAGATAAGCTTCAGAAACAAACTTTTACATTAATATCACATAACAGAATTGATCATAGACTTTTTATTTTGCTGAAACACTTATAGGATCTCAGGCTGAACTTTTAATATAAAACAGGGCTGGGAAACACACCAAAGGCTTATCACAGATTTTGTCTAACAAATCTAGGTGAACTCTTTTTTTTTTTTTTTAAGGTCTCAAAAATTCTTTGAGATTTTTGTACCTGTTAGTGAGATAACCTTTTTAGCTCATTTGATAAACTTATTGGAAACTTAAGAGTTTCAAATTTTTGGAGGAGTCAGATAGAGAGAAAATATAATTGCTTTGTTTATAACGTGTAATTTTACCAACTTATTTTATAATTAGTTTAAGAGGAAAGTTTTCTCTACTCCCAGAAAACACACGATTTAAACCTGTAATTTCTCAGATAGAAACCATAAAATTTATAAGCATATTCGCTGGTTCATTCAGTCCTTTGTTAACTTTTGTGAAGTCATCAGGTTTTTTTTTATCATAATACCAAGACATATCAAAGTGTTAAGAACTCTATGTAATCTCTAGGATATCTGTATTAGTAATTTTTCATACATTATAACATGAGTGGATTTATCACTCATTTGATAATCTTTTTTATGTAATTTAACCAACCAAATAAACAGTTTAGTATTTCTCTTTGGGATGTTTCAGGGGCCCTCTGAAACACCCCAAAGTTAGCTAGATGTCAAAGGAAATTTAAAAGAATTCGATTCAGGAAGTTTTATTGAAAAGATCAATTAAAAGCTTAAGAACATTTGGTCAGATTTAGTCAATGTTGGTGGGTGTATCATTTAGCTTTGTTGATATGTCACAATGGGTGCAAATACCAAGGCTCAAGGTCTAGTGAAAGTCAGCTCTGCCACCTTGGACCTAATTGGCTCTAACCAGTTTTCTTATGACCATGTCATTCTTAACAAAATCCATTTATCTAACTAATTGTAATCCAATTTTAGAAAATCCTGATCATGCATAACTCTTTTTAGTATTTTTCATACTTTTTTTTTTTTTTACTGAAAGCACACTTTTGCTTTCTTAAAACATTTTAGGATGTCATCAAACATTATTCATTTATAGTCCCAAATCTCTTTAGTTTTTCTGTAAAAGGAAATCAGTGTTTAGTAGTAAATGTTTCAAAATCTTATTTTATTTGGAAATGACCTAATTATTTAATAAACTTTCAATACTTAGTTTAGCACAACCCTTAGAAATTCCAGTTACACCAATCTGGAGAGACTATTTTAAACAGATATTCTTAAAGAATAATTATTTTTAATAGAGTTTATATACAAACTCATACCTCATTTATACCTTTTAGAACTTTTTTTCTCGAGGTAATTTCTTTGTCTACAAACCTGTAACAGGCATAATATTTAACTTATATTAAACCTAGGTACAATGAAAATACTTTACTTGATGTTAATTACTCTAAGACATGTCTGTATTAGATAGGTCAACAAATAAACATTAATATCAGGTATTTAATACTGAATATTTCCCAGTTGACCTGAACCTGGAATTTATTGTTTAATTTAGAATTATTTGATCTGTAAGCACTTACCCCTTCTTAAGCCAATTAAATAGAGCTCATTTACAAATTAATCTAAAAATATTTTCTAGAGATAAAGACATACCAAAACATATTTAGACAGACACAGTGCAAGATCTATCTTCATTTTCTAAGTTTGGTCATGAATTTAGATATTACAATATAAAATTTAAATAATTAACATTTTTAAAGATTTCAAAAGGAGGAGGATCAGAGACAATGCCGGCATACACAAATACACAAACACGGAGAGCCGAAGGCAGACACACAGACAGACAAACGTCGGCTGATAACATAGCGCTGTGTTTCGGGCCTCTGAATTCTCTTGCCTCCCGGTAACAGGTTCACCTTACCGAATGGCGTCCACTGTTCACCAGACTTGGGGTAACTTTTTTTTCCCACAGAATCGGCTGCCTCCCAGCGCGTCCGCTGGCCTCGGCCTTACGCCGGCTCGCTCCCCTTTATAGGAAGCTTTTCTTCCCGCGACAGATACCTTCCTGCTTTCCAGCAGGGTCTCGGATTCACACTGGACTTTCCTGTTCTGCCTGAGCACTGGTGCTATATCTATCCTTCCGCTCTGTCCTGGAAGTGTTCTCCTTCCCCGGTCAAGGGATCCCGGACGAGCCCCCAAGTGTTATGCCCAATGTCCGAATCCCAGAGCGGGAAGAGAGAAGGCTTCCAAGACAATGCAACTCACAAAAAAGGGAAGTTTATTACTGACTCGAATCAGGGCTCCTGCCGCGCGTCCAACACAGTGGTACGGGGTCAGAGAGCCCTGAGCAGAGGCGGTTACCCAAATTTATAAGGTATGCATAAACAGTTAGTAGCTTGGCTTAAGCGGATTGGTTACATGTTTGCAAAGCGATTTTATTGGTACAAACTTTCGCGGGCTTTTGTTCAAACTTAGGCGTCTGCGGGCTTTTTAGCTCTCCCTTTATTTCTTACTGGGCACATATTGATTGGCTGGCTCCAGGTTACTTGATGGGGGCGGGGAATCCCACCATTTCATGGGAAACGGAAACCCAGGTTCGGGCTGCCTGCCAGCCCCGGCAGCCCCACAAGATCCTCAAATTTTATATTACTCTTTCCTTATAATAAAGGAATTTATCTGAGAATTCATCAGTGGTTTTACTTTTCTAAATCTCCTTTTGTGATTGATGTCTCACTTTGCAAGAGAAAAATCACAACTATTCCCATCAGGAAAAAATTCAAAGACTTTGAGTGAGATTCAGTTCAGTTCAGTTCAGTCGCTCAGTCATGTTCAACTCTTGTGACCCCATGAACCGCAGCACTCCAGGCCTCCATGTTCATCACTAACTCCCGGAGTCCACCCAAACCCATGTCCATTGAGTCGGTGATGCCATCCAACCATCTCATCCTCTGTCATGAGGGGACTTCTCCTTCTGCCCTCAATCTTTCCCAGCATCAGGGTCTTTTCTAATGAGTCAGCTCTTCGCATCAGGTGGCCAAAGTACTGGAGTTTCAGCTTCAGCATTAATCCTTCCAATGAACACCCAGGACTGATCTCCTCTAGGATGGACTGGTTGGATCTCCTTGCAGTCCAAGGGACTCTCAAGAGTCTTCTCCAACACCATGGTTCAAAAGCATCAATTCTTCGGCACTCAGCTTTCTTCACAGTCCAACTCTCACATCCATACATGACCACTGGAAAAACCATAGCCTTGGCTAGATGGACCTTTGTTGGCAAAGTAATGTCTCTTTTTTTTAATATGCTGTGTAGGTTGGACATAACTTTCCTTCCAAGGAGTAAGTGTCTCTTAATTTAATGGCTGCAGTCACCATCTGCAGTGATTTTGGAGCCCAGAAAAATAAAGTTAGCCATTGTTTCCACTGTTTCCCCATCTATTTGCCATGAAGTGATGGGACCAGATACCATGATCTTAGTTCTCTGAATGTTGAGCTTTAAGCCAACTTTTTCACTCTCCTCTTTCACTTTCATCAAGAGGCTCTTTAGTTCTTCTTCACTTTCTGCCATAAGGGTGGTGTCATCTGCATATCTGAAGTTATTGATATTTCTCCCAGCAATCTTGATTCCAGCTTGTGCTTCCTCCAACCCAGCGTTTCTTATGATGTACTCTATTAGAAAATTCCTTCCATTTTTAATCTACTTCTTTATGTGAATAAGGTTTCTTGTGTGTGTTTAGTCACTCAGTCATGTCCAACTCTCTGTGACCCTTTGGACTGTAGCTCCCCAGTTTCCTCTGTCCATGGGATTTTCCAGGCAAGAATACTGGAATGAGTTACCATTTCCTCCTCCAGAGGATCTTCCTGATCCAGGGATCTAACCCATGTCTCCTGTGTCTCCTATATTGCCAGTGGATTTTTTACCCACTGAGCCATCTGGGAAGCCCATTTCAGTACATAAGATTTCTTAATCCTTATGCTTATATAGCAAAATAGGAATAGTTTTAAGGCTGAACTCTATCTTACTCTACCTTAAGTAATGTTTATTCATGAATTCAAGAACCAATTAAGAAATAAGACCCACTCCTTCTTATTAAGGGATATCTTTCAAAAATTCTTTTTTCCTTTGTGTTTTTAAATCTGTTTTTTGATTATTAATCTCTTCAATATTTTAATATATGTATTTTGTTTATAGTTGTGTATAAAAACTAATTGTAATAATAACTAAATCTAGAAAAATGTTTAAACTATGGCCTTTGGTTGCAAAAAATAAAATTTCAATATATAAATATTTATTGTGGCATACAATACGGTAAGATTATGAATAAAAATTCTTCAGATATAAATATATTAGGATAGGATACTGTGAAAAAATAAAATGGAAATATTTGATCAAGGGAAAATAAAACAATATATGATTTCATATTGTTAAAGCAAAAGTCACTGTACAGTTAGTTCTAAAACAGATGAGAGTGGATATCAACTCAGTAAGGTATTTTGACTATTTGGATGCATTTTAAATGGTAACTAATATTTTTATTTTAAAATGTTTTTGTTAAAGTATGACACAAATTTCATGGTTTGCTACTGAAATTTAAGAATTTAAATGGGGTTTCTCTTGTGGCTCAAAAGTTAAAGAATCTGCCTGCAAAGCAGGAGACCCAGTGTCAATCCCAGGGTCAGGAAGACCCTCTGGAGAAGGTAATGGCAACCCACTCCAGTATTCTTGCCTGGAAATATCCATTGATGGAGGAACCTGGTGGGCTACAGTCCATGGAGTCACAAAAAGTCAGACACGACTGAGCAACTGACTCTAAATTTTAAGGTGAAAGTTATATTTCTACCTAAAATATGTGATGGTTTTTTTGTGTGTTTTTTCCCCCACACTTATTTTAGGAGGTACTTCAACAAATTTGAAGACCACTATTTTTGGTTGTGCTTGTAGCCAGGATAAATTGGTTTCTCTGAATCAATCAATATTGATTTTATTAATGTTGTTCATTACTCAAATAACTTTCTCAAGGTTTGATAGCTGAGTCGAGTGAGGACATCCTCAGGACCCTTGGGGGATTGCCAGGAGCTCACCTGTGTGGTTTAGTGAGGCTTCTCGTCCTAACTTTGACATCTCAGAAGTTATTCTTTCTTTCAAAAGTTTCCATATAGCACCTCTCCATAGGCATGTGAGAATGAAAGTAAAAGCCACATTCCACAAAATATTAAAACATTTAATAGATCAGAACTGATGTTTACTGTGAGAAAAGAGAGAAGAGAGAGAGGGGAGAGAAAGACAAATGCATCATTCTTCCCAAAGGCAATAAGTTTCCAACAAAAGCTATGAACCAAGAATAGGTATATAAAGACCATAGATTGATTGTCTTCAGTATTTAAGGATGATGATTTGGGAAGTGATCCTGCTACTCGTAGGAGGGCTGGGCTTTGAATTTTGAGGTGTCCATGGCTATATGCAGTGTCACTGGAACATTAGAAAAGTGAGCAGGCTGGGGAATTTGGCATTTTAGATGTGTATTCTTTCTGTTATTTCTACCTTCTTATGGTTCCCAATTCCTGATTGCCATGCACTGGTTTAGTTATCTGCCAACATATTCAATTTTCTCAGGACTGGTTAAAACTTGTCTCTAAGGTCCCACTAGTGGTAAAGAATCTGCCTGCCAATGCAGGAGACACAAGAGACATGGGTTCAAATCCTGGATCAGGAAGATCCCCTGAGGAGGGCTTGGCAACCCACTCCAGTATTCTTTCCTGGAGAGTCCCATGGACAGAGGAGCCTGCCAGGCTACAGTCCATGGGGGTCCCAAAGAGTCAGACACTACTAAAGCGACTTAGTAGGCACAAGATCCCACTAGCTAAAACGTCTCTTGATTTCCAAGTTGTGCTCGAGAGTGTCCCCAGGGCATTTCTCTGGCTTTTCTTGCTTATCATGAACACCAATCATCTCACCACACAGAAGTTTACTGGGGCTACAAAGCCAGGGTCAAAGATATGGCAACTATTCCTGGTATAATCTGTTTCTAATGTAGAACAACTTGTATGCATCAAAATTGCACATGGCTGACAGTTTAAGAACTATCTTTCCACATACAAAGTCAATTTTAAGATGAGATCTAGCCTTCTCCCTTCTCCCACTACTTAAAAAAATTAAAATCTTTATGTTTAAAAAATCACTATCACACATTACAAAAATGAATTTTAATTGGTAAATATGATGATGTAAAAAGTACAAAGCACTCTGTTGAAAATGACTTAAAAAAAAAGATATAGGGAGCAATGCTAAACATTTTGTTTTCATCTAAGACTGAAACAAAACCAAATAAAGAGGGGTAGGGGAAAAAAGAAAATAGAAATTAAATGGGAACCTTGGAAGACAATCTCACAAATATCAAAGAGAAAAGCGGGTTAATTACTTGTCATTAAGTTTTGAGAGGTTTTTTGTTTCTTTTTAGAATTCTAAATATAAATCTTTACCAGATAAATGATTTTTAAATATTTTCTTCTCCTCTTTGGCTTGGTTTTTTATTCTCTTAGTAGCGTCTTTAAAGAGCACAAGTTTAAAATTTTATAAATTCCGATTTAATCAACATTTTATGAATGGTACTTCTAGCAAAATATCTAAGCAATTTTTGCCTAATCAAAATATATGAAGATTTTCCAGTGCTTTTTTTTTTTACAGTTTTTTTTGCTTTATACTTAGGTTTATAGTCTGAGTTAAATTTTGTATATTCTATAATGTATATATTGAAGCTATCTTTTTTTGCATTCAAATATACAATTGACCCAGTACTACTTATTGAAAAGATATTATTCCTCCATTGAATTACCTGGCTTTTCCATTTTTGTCAAAAATTATTTGCCCATTTATATATGGGAATTTCTATTTTGCTCCCTCAACCAATGGGTCTACTATTTTACACCAATTCCACACTGCCTTAATTAGTGTATCATTAAGTCTTAAAATCAAGTACTGTTAGTCTTCCAACTTCATTCTTCCTTTTCAAAGTTTCTTTGACTATTCTAGGGCCTTTGCATTGCCATATGAATATCAGAATCGGCTTGTTAATTTTACCAAACGCCTGCTGGGATTTTGATTGGAATATCATTGAATCTATAAATCATTTCCAGAAGAAATGCTATCTTAAAATATTGAGTATTTGGTCCTTTGAACAAAGTATATCACTTTTATGTCTTTTAAATTTTTCTTTAGCAATTATTTATAATTTTCAATGTCTCAGTCTTGTTCTTTTTTTCAAATTTATCCCAACATATTTCATAATTTTTATATTCTTTTATCTTTAAATAAAATATTTTATGTTCTTTTACATTGTATTTTAATTTCAATTTCCTATTGCTTGTTGCTAGTATATAAATTATATTTGATTTATGTATGAAATTAAAAGATGCTTACTCCTTGGAAGGAAAATTATGACCAACCTAGATAGCATAATAAGAAGCAGAGACATTACTTTGCCAACAAAGTTCCATCTAGTCAAGGCTATGGTTTTTTTCCAGTGGTCATGTATGGATGTGAGAGTTGGATTATAAAGAAAGCTGAGCACCGAAGAATTGATGCTTTTGAACTGTGGTGTTGGAGAGTCCTTTGGACTGCAAGGCAATCCACCAGTCCATTCTAAAGGAGATCAGTCCTGGGTGTTCACTGGAAGGACTGATGTTGAAGCTGAAACTCCAGTACTTTGGCCACCTGATGCGAAGAGCTGACTCATTTGAAAAGACCCTGACGCTGGGAAAGATTGAGGGCAGGAGGAGAAGGGGATGACAGAGGATGAGATAGTTGGATGGCATCACCAACTCAATGGACATGGGTTTGGGTGGACTCCGGGAGTTGGTGATGGACAGGGAGGCCTGGTGTGCTGTGGTTCATGGGTTTGCAAAGAGTTGGACACAACTGAGCAACTGAATTGAACTGAACTCATGCAATTTATCCTCCATCCATGATAAACTCCTTTATTCTATTAGCTTTTAAAGATTCCATCTGATATTCTATAGTGGCAATCATATCAACAGTGAATAAAACTTTGAATAAAACTTTTCTTTCTGTCCAGTATGTGTGCTAAGTTGTTTCAGTCATGTCCAACTCTTTGTGACCTCATGGCCTGTAGCCTGCCAGCCTCCTCTGTCTATGGGATTACCCAGACAAGAATACTGGAGAGGGTTGCCATTTCCTTCTCCAGGGGATTTTTTGGACCCAGGGATTGAACCCAGAGACCCAGGGATTGAATCCAGTCTCCTGCATTGCAGGCAGATTCTTTACAGTCTGAGCCACCAAGGAAACCCTATTAGTCATTAAGGTAAAGCCGAGCAGTCGTGTCCGACTTTTTGCGACCCCATGGACTATAGGCTATCAGGCTCCTCTGTCCATGGGATTTTCCAGGCAAGAGTACTGGAGTGGGTTGCCGTTTCCTTCTGCAGGGGATCTTCCCGACACAGGGATCGAACCTGGGTCTCCAGCATTGCAGACAGATGCTTTACCATCTGAGCAACCAGGGAAGCACCTATTAGTCATTAGGTAAATACAAATTAAAATTGCAGTAAAATACCACGCCACACTTAATCAGAATGGTTAAAATTTAAATGACTTTCTATATCAAGTGTTGGAAAGTACGTAAAACAAATGGAACTCTTAAATCCAATTGATGAAAATGTTGACTAAAAAAAGATGTACAACTTGAGAGTTGTGAGTTAAGTTATATTTGGGGCAAATTGAGGACTGTAGCCCTGGAGGCCACATCTCAGATAGCTCTGAGAGACTGCTCCAAAGTGGCAGTTGGGGTAAGTCAATATGTAAGGTTTTGGTGAAGGGGAAGTTCAATACCATGAAGCATTCAATTTACAAAAGGTTTTTTTGTTAGTCATGAGGGTCTGATGGCACCATGAGGGGATTTAGTGCTTCTCTAGCTATGAGGAGATGCAAGGATTGGGATAAAATCTGTTCCTGAAAACGTCCAACTATCTAAAGACCTGTCCCACCAGATTTCCAGGAGCACAGAGTGCCTCACTCCACCCTGTTCTCTCAGGGGTTGTTGAAGGTCAACAGCTATAGCAGTTTGGGGCTCAATCTCAATAGAGGCAGATGGCAAATGCCTTGTTGTTCAGTCACTGGCAATGCTCTTGGTAAGTGCCAATTTGTAGTTGACAAGAATATAAAGTGGTAAGACCTCTTTGGAAAATAGGTCGATAGTTTCTAGAGAAGTTAAATATGTGTATTATCATGTGATCCAGTCAATCCACTCTGAGATATTTACATGAGCGAAATAAGGGCATCTGTTCAGCCTTTTACCTCGTTGCAGCCGAGAAAGCAACATGGGTCACCAGCAGCTCTACTGGAGCCATCTGAGAAAATTCGGCCAGGGTTCTCGCTCTTGCCGGGTCTGCTCAAACCGGCACGGTCTGATCCGGAAATACGGCCTCAATATGTGCCGCCAGTGTTTCCGCCAGTATGCGAAGGACATCGGCTTCATTAAGTTGGAGTAACTGAACTTCCTTAGATGGCTCATCCAGCACATCAACCTTAGGCGGAAATAATACTAGCTCTTTGTATATAAAATAAAAGTTTTCAAAACTTCAGAAAAAAAAAAAAGGGCATCTGTTCATATAAAACTGTGTATAGCAATATTTGGAAAACCTGTATTTGTAATTGCTCAAAACTGGAAACAATCCAAACTGCTACCACTAGGTAAATGACCAAATTGTTTTATATCTATCCAATGCAATACTAAAACAACAATAAAAATAAACTATTGATGTATGACTGAACATAGATAAATCTATAAATAATCATAATTAGTGAAAGAAGCCAGATTAAGAATAAAAGAGTACAGGCCTCCCTGTCCATCACCAACTCCCGGAGTTTACTCAAACTCATGTCCATCGAGTCGGTGATGCCATCCAACCATCTCATCCTCTGTTGTCCCCTTCTCCTCCTGCCCCCAATCCCTCCCAGCATCAGGGTCTTTTCCAATGAGTAATCTCTTTGCATGAGGTTGCCAAAGTACTGGAGTTTCAGCTTCAGCATCAGTCCTTTCAATGAACACCCAGGACTGATCTCCTTTAGAATGGGCTGGTGGGATATAACTGTTAGAAGTCAATAAATGGTTAATATGCCACACTTACTGAAGTCTGCATGCTCTGGAGCCAGTGGGCCACAACTAGAGAGCCCATGTGTCAACGAAGACACCACATGCTGCAACTAAGACCGGATGCAGCCCAAATAAGTAACTAACTAAATAAATACTTTTAAAGGGTTCATGTTCTTATCTATAAAGAGCTCTTGTAATTCACACAAAAAATATAAGCACCATTTAAAAAAACCTCAACCTTATTTGCAATCAAAGTTTAAAATAAAGCAGGAATGGCTTAATCATATGTGTATGTTTAACTTTTCTAGAAACCACTAACCAGTTTTCCAAAAAACAGTATTAAAAAAATAATGGTAACTGGACTGGAAAGGATGCTTGATATAAAAGCACACTTACACTTTAGTGAAAGCCAGTACAACCTTTCTGAAGTGTAGTTTGGCTATATATATAAATGCCAGAGGCAATCATGTCCTTTGACCTCAATATTTCCACTGTTTGGATTTATCCAAAGAAAACAATCACATAAAAATATAAAGATTAATGTAATGAAATTCCAAAATACTACAACTTATAAACAGAATTTCAGAAATACGATAAAGTCCAAAAAGCAAACAATTGCTTAAAGAATTTAAGATTTGTCCAAATAATGACAGTAAAGATCAGGTTCTCAAACAATATTTAAAAATATAAAAATATGTGCATTGCAATATTTAGGATTTAGACATTTATACTATTGTTTCATATTCATGGGTAAACACATAGACACACACACAACTGAATTCTTTTATTATTTGAAGTAAATCTGTGTTAAAGCACAACTTTTTTAATTCTCCTGTATATATTTTTCCATTTCCAAACCTTTTTTTTTTAACATGAAATGCACAGTTTTATAAAGATATCAATGTCATGATAAATAATACATAATTGCTGTTTCTTTCTATCATCCCTGTCTGATGTAAGACACATGTGTTTATAATCAGGCTTGTGTGTGGAATGGGGAGATGACACGCTGATCAGGAAAACTGTACAAGGAATGATTTGATATAGTTCTTTTTCTCAGAGGACTAAAATAATCTCAGAAAAACAATTAACATGTATGATTATATACAATGCCTCTCCTTCCACCAGCTCAGCCTTTCCCACCCTCTTGTAATACTGTTTTCTTATGTATCTTTTCAAAGCACATAAAATCTGTCTTTTGGGTTTTCATTTTTTCCCTAAGGGAGCTGGACTAGAAATTTTTGCCTCCGGGAAAGCCAGTTTGAATCAGTCATGAAGAAAATGAAGAAGGATATACAGATAGAAAAATAGAAGTGGTGGACATATTTCATTTCAAATCAAGTATTTCAGAGCCAAAAATTTCACTTTGTCCAGAAGGGAAGGGAGGGACCTGAGAAAAGGAAGAAATCAGTGATTGATAGCAGCCGTTGTGGAAGAAGATTTGAGCAAAGAGGGCAATGATGTTCACCCACATCCTAAGGTCTTCTCCCGGCTCCCAGATCGCCAGCCCCAAGTCCCAGTCTGGCCTGCTCAGATTAGTGGCAGTGGCTCTGTAGCCAACAGACTAATTTCCCTGGGGAATAATTGGAGGTGTCTTGATAGATCTGAATTATATCATTGGTTAAGGTTTAGTGACCTTTACCATATACTGCATTTTATAAATGATTTAATCAGAGCATTCTGTAATTATAATTCCATATTCTCTAATTTATAGGGTTTTTTTCCTTACAAAGCAGTGCAACATTCTTCTTTCTCTCCCTTTATGTTGATTTATGTTGGAGAAATTATGATAGTCCTGCATAAATGTTAAATCTCATATTTGTGGAGGCCTCTCCCCTTCCTTCCCTTATGCCAGTGAAAAATGGTCTTAGAGCATTTTTCTTATAGACAAATTGTATCCTACATATTTGCTGGTACTAAGCAATCTGCCACATTCTGTCTTGTCAAGACTTGGCTGTGAATTTATAAGAATGGACACAAACAACCTCAAGTCTTTAGATTTTTGATTATTTTGTTTGACTTGTTTGAGCTCCTTCCTGCTGTGGTCCCTCAGCTGCTCCTGTCACAGGATCCAGGTCTGATGTTAAATTCCTGGCATTTCAACAGGGTTCAAGGTTTCAAGCTTTCAGACAGGTAATTATATCATGATTACACATCTCTACCATTTACTTTCACCTTCTAAAAACATCTAAAGACCCACAGCATTTCCTGTCCCAAAAAAAAAAGTATGTAAATACAAATTTCAGTTGTTTACATTTCAAAGCAACTCTGTAATAATAAACAAATTCTAAGTGGCTTAGAAAATAATTGGATATAGACTGTGGGGGTGGGGCATGCCACATGGTTTGCAGTTTCCAGACAGGGATGAACCTTGCCCTCTGGCTACCCACTCCACCCACCCAGGAGTGAGAGCACTAAGATTTCCTGAAAAATCTTTTTTTTTAAATACTTATTATTAAACTTTGTACTTAGTGTCCAGCTCAATGCACAATCACGTACTTGTGTCCAGGTATATCACTGTGAAATTTAAAAAAATTCACTGTAAAAAATTTTACAGTGAGATTTCACGGTAAAAGTAAAGACCACACACAATCCCATAGAGAAGATAAAAGTTTACATAGGAATTAGATCATGTATTAGAATGCTTTGGATTTCTCAATAATAATTGTAGATGTTTGAAGACAATGGAACAAAATTCTGACTAAATATGCTGTACAACTGGAATTCTTTACAAAGCCAAACTATTTGTCAAGCCTGAAGCTAGAACAAAGATATTTTCAGAGCTTCCAGTTTTTGTGGTTTTTTGGCCACGATGCAAGGCTTATGGGATTCTAGTTCCCTTCCCAGGGACTGAACGCATGCCCTCAGCAGCGCAAGTGCAGAGTCCTAGCCACTGGACCAGCAGGGAATTCCCAGAGCTTCCAGGTCTTAAGAAATTGATTTTCTCTGCTCGTTTCCTAGGAAGCTTTCTGAGAGTTTATTCCCATTAAATCAAGGAAGATAGAAAATGAGTTCCAACTCAAGCCAGGGGATTCCAGTGATGATGATGCAGGGAATTCCCACAGGACCATGGTGCAGCAGGAGACACCAGTCCAGGAATCATCAAGAGGTATTTATTCAGTAAGAGAAAATTGACTGGACATCTGATAATGTCTGAAAATACTCAGAGGGAATTTAAACATTTGAGTGAGATTTTGGGGTTTCATTACTCATGAGTTTACAGAAAACTAAGAAAGGGCAGGACAGTTATTAACTCCAGTGATTTTTCTTTTTAAAGAAAGTACACTACACATATCATAATTGTGTCACCACTATTACCCTAACCAAATTAAGATTTAACTGTATTAGGGGCTGTTCTCAAGAAGTTGGCATGAGTGACAGACTGGAATGATGCGAGAAAGATAAATTCTTATCTTAAAGTAGGAAATCAATAGATAAGGCCAAAGAGTGAAAATATCAGAGGAAGGATAATCATGCATTGAGAGATATAGAAGTAATAGAAAAAGAGAGGGCAAACACAGTTGAAAGCGGTTGCCTCTAGATATTTGAGCAGGACATCATCAGTTTGCAGCAAGCCCTCTAGAAATAGTTAACGCTTTTAAATCTTGTGCCTCAACATTTTTTATAGAACTATTCATAAATTTGAACACAAGGTAGTAAGAACGTTTTTTAAAAGCTGATACTTGGGGTTTTTTTTCCTTTCATTACTTCTATCAGTATACTAACTGCCTGAGCATCTTCTTTTTTGAGAAACTTTTTATTTTATTATTTTTTAAACTTTTTATTTTATATCACAGTGTTGCCAACTGGGCTTCCCCAGTGGCTTGGCAGTCAAGAATCCACCTGCAATGCAGTAGACACTGGTTGGATCCCTGGAGGGGATCCAGAAGATCCCCTGGAGGAGGGCATGGCAACCCACTCCAGTGTTTTTGCCTGGAGAATCCCACGGATAGTGGAGCCTGGCGGGCTACAGTCCATAGGGTCAAAAAGAGTCAGACACGACTGAAGCGCCTGAGCAGGAGCACATAGCCAATTCACAATGTTGTGATAGTTTCGGGTGGACAACAAAGGGACTCAGCTGTACATACACACGTATCCATTCTCCCCCAAGCTCCCCTCCCATCCAGGCTGTAACATAACATTGATCATAGTTCCCTGTGCTATACAGTAGGTCCTTGCTGGTTATCCATTTAAAATACAGCAGCACGTACCTGTCGATTTTTTTGTTGCTGTTGTTGTTTACTTTTGGCTGCACTGGGTCTTTGTTGCTGGGGGAGGGTTTTCTCTATGCAGGGGCTGCCCTTACTGCGGAGCAGGGGCTCTGGAGTGAGGACTCAGTAGGGGTGGCACAGGACTTAGTTGCTCCGCAGCATGTGGAATCTTCCCGGACCAGGGATGGAACCCATGTTCCCTGCACTGGTAAGGGTGCATTCTTAACCACTGGGCCACCAGGGAAGTCCCGATGTGTTGATTTGAGCGTTTTCTTTGTCCCTTTGATACACAGAGATGATATTGAGTACAATCCTTGCCCTCAGGGTTTTGTAGTCTAGTATAAGTGACATGGTACATAAAAATTATAAAAAGCAGAAACTTCTAAGCATCAAAAGAGATAGACAAAATGCCATGAAATTTAGGGGAAAGATGTCACTTGCAGACGAAGGAGGCTCAGTGGAAGAGGAGGCATCTTGTGGTCTTCTGCTTGGAAAATGTATGGCAGGGGCGGGCTGAGCTGGGGTTCAGGAGGGGAGGGAAAGCTCAGGGCATTTGCAGGAGGCCTCCTGGGGTGGAGTTTGTTGTAGCCCAGAGAGTGTGTAAGAGGAATTAAGCTGGGAAGGCAGCTTGCAAATATATTGTGGAGGCCGGTTCCACCGGCTTAGTGGTTTCTGGGGCTTCAGATGCTTTTCCCATGTACTTTGACCCTTTGTTTTCAGAAATGTAAATCTGCAGAAAGAGATGGCGAAGTCTAGCTATTGCATTATTCATACAGCATGCTCTCTCTTAAAGTTCCTTCACCTACGGAAGCTTCCTACATCTCACAAGAGACTTTACCAGTCTCTCTCATTAAACTTTAATTTCCCAAAGGATTTTTTTCATGTTATGGACACCTTTATATGAAAAAAAAATGAGGTGTATTTTTCCCTCAACTCAACCTAAGGTTTTTTTTTTTTCTCCCCAAAAGTTAGAGAATGGAATGAAAGTAAACACTATTAGCTTCCTGAATTCTTTCACATTTGAGGTGATTTTTGAAACCACTTTGATTCTGTGCTGGATAGACAGCATCAATTTATGAATATTGGATGTACCCCAAAAATGCTCACATACGAGCGAGCAGTCCTGTGATGAGGCCCTTTTTGTCTTGCCTTTCTCACATTCTACTCTTCTGCTGAGTTCTGGAAAGACAAACTGACTCTATAGTCTTATGCGTTCACCACCCCACATCCTCCAACTATAGGAGTATGTCAGAAGCTAAATGTCCCTTTTTGGGCACTTGGGTTAAAGTCCCCTACAGACAGGTAGCCTCTATAAAACCGTGAGAGCCCCTAAGAGGAGAGCCATCAGGGAAAATTTATCTGAGCTTCCCATGTCTGAGCCTTTGCTCTAATTTCCATCCAATTAGGTTTCTTTAGCTCCCAACCTGGCTTTCTTCCAACTCTGAGCTTTGGATTTTTAACCCTCTATAGACATGTCTGAGAATTGTGTTGTATATGGATCCCTTTCATTGACCCCTCTGGGACCTGCTCACAAAGCTTACTTCCAGATTATGGATTTAATATGACCTCTTATATTGCAATCTATGCAATGAGCCAGTACATCTCAGATTCTCTTTGTAGCCAACTGTGGGGTCTGATTGAGGTAAACATGACAAAGACTGGTTTAAGAATGAAGTCCGTTTAGGCAGTGTACTCACTGAACAATGCCCCTCCTTTGGGGCTTGGTCTTTTATTTCCATCTCCTTCTTGTTTGTTTCTATGGAGCACAGCTAAATATTTGGGGACTGGCAAGCCCAAGGCTCCTATGTGTTGCTTCTGGACCAGAGTTCAGGGCATTTAACCACTAATCTAATGCTGAAACTTCTAAACTGGCACCAGGGCCTCAGTGTGATAATGTCTAGGGAGTAAAATTGATCCAATTACTTGATCCTAAGATAGTTAGAGGAACTATGATGATGGTTGAAAATCTAACTAACGGCTCCATCTATTTAATATCTAAATCCCAAATAAGTACCAGAGAAACTATGAGACCAATTTTAAAAAACTAAGCAGAGTATAAGAAGGAAGGAGAAGCAAACAGTGATGTCAGTTACTGGTTTCAGGATTTATTTACACTTTCACATTTAACCTGAGCAAAAACTTTTTAAAGAGAAGTGAGGGAGGGGGTGGGTGCGGTGCACAGACACTTTTTGAACACCATGTGAATGTGAAAGTGTTAGTTGTTCAGTTATGTCTGACTCTTTGGGACCCCATGGACTGTAGCCTGCCAAGCTTCTCTGTCCATGGAATTTTCCAGGCAAGAATACTGGAGTGGGTTGCCATTCCCTTCCCCAGGGTATGTTCCAGACCCAGGGATTGAACCCAGGTCTCCTGCATTGCAGATAGATTCTTTACCATCTGAGCCACCAGGGGAGATGTCTTTGAACAAATCAGTCAGCTTTTATTGTAACAATAAACAAGATTGAGACCTCAGTTGTTTTTAACAACAAACTATGTATTTTGTTCTTTTTAAAAAACATTTATTTATTTGGCTGTGTAGGATCTTTGGTTGTAGCATGTGGGATCTAGCTCCCAGACCAGGGATCAAACCTGGACCCCCTGCATTGAGAGGGTGAGTCTTAGCCTCTGGACCACCAGGGAAGTCCCGAAACATGTGTTCCCTGCCCTTGAATCTGGAGGTTGTCCCTGAAACTGTTGGGCTCTGCTGCACTCAGCTAGGTTTGGATGGACTTCACATGTCTTCTTGTTTGGGGGAATCTAACTGGGGCTTGCTTTTTTTGATGAAAAGGAGAATCTCCAAGGGGTGAGCAGAATCGCATGATGCTCTAAAAGTCCCTGCTAGACTGTATCACTCCACTAACACTCTACTTGTTTCAAGCAGGTCCATGGTCAAGCCAAGCCAAAAGTGAGTGGGTTGAGGATGCTGAAGTTGGTATGAGCAACCCCATAACAAGGGGCTGGTAAGTATTGTCTTTACTAAAGGTGGGAGATTGTCAACTTTTCCCCAAGCCCTCACCATGGGTCGACTACTTTTTTATTTTTTAATTCACTTTACTACAGTAGATTTAAGAGACAGAAGGTAGAGCTGACTTTGTAGGTAAGACATTTGAGACTTTCAGAGGTCAAGTAATTTGCCCAAGGACTGGGAAGTATTGGATCAGAAATTCAACTCTAATCTGTCTGACTTTCAAACACTTCCTTTTCTCACTATTTTTGTCTAGAGAGACTATAAGTCTAAGATCTAAAAGGATCTAAGACTACCAGAAAAAAAATTGTCCATGAAGCAGAAATTGTGGGAATCCTTTCTACACAGAGTTAAAATATAAACCCAATTAAGTGAAATGAGTGTAAATGTTAAAAAATCTTCTTTGAAATTCTCTTTTATAATGCCACCCTTTGGAAGGATGGGGTGGAGGGCAGTAATGATTAGAGTCTAGAGTCACTATACGAAATTGTAGAGAAGCTTTCTTTCTATGTCCTTCTGTCCCTCTCTGGTTTATGTATTGCTTCATTACCTTCTGCTGTCTGATCTAGAAGTTGGCTACCCAGACCTTCTTATTACTTTCTTCTGTGCCAACTCTCCCAGCAAATGTCCAAGTTGTAAAATGTTCCTCTCTCTTCCATACCAAATCTCCAGACCACTGGCATTCCATTCAGAATGTGTATATTTTCAAATGGCTTATTTATTTATTGGCCAAACCACGTGACATGCAGAATCTTAGTTCCCTGACCAGGGATTGAACCCCGGTCCCTTCAGTGTAAGTACAGACCCCCAACCACCAGACCACCAGGGAAATCCCTAGATACATATTTTGAAAGAGGATTCCTGAAAGAGCAATGTCTGACCCCTAAATAATGTGTTTCTTTGACCTTCTGACCTGTTGCTAAAGAAAATATCTTTAAATGGTGGAATTTTCTGATAACCCTACAACAGGGCATGCACGCTTCAATTAATCTGAACACATGGAAAAAGATTTTACTTTTATGAAGAGGGCAAAGCCTTCCTTCCTTCTTATACATAATCTATTGTCAAGTGGATTGTATGCTTTGTTGAAAATAGATATGTGGTTGCCGGTTGGGATAGCTCTCTACCTTTTTTCCCATGAGATGCTTCTTAATTGGGAGGGGGACAAAAAATGTTTTTGACTATCAACTCTGGGGAAAGCCACTCCAAACATGTTGATTGTGAGGAACAGAAACAGAATTAGTATTTTATGAGCCCTTCCAAAATATCTTCTCTAGTTTTCTACTCCATGGAAACAAGAGTGTCTTCTCTCTAAGGGAAGAAGGAGGAGAGAAAAGAACATGTGACAGCAATTCTCACCTCCATCTTTCCCTGGTTCATCCAAATATGGGTTTTCTAGTCAATAAATTACAGAATTAGGCTCACTGTAATTAAAAATAGAGAGAGGTTAATCCACAATATTCTTATTGTGTGCTTGGCACATGGTTGGTATTCAACATCTATTTGTTGAGTGAATGAGTTGCTGAGTAGTAATCAGGCCTTAGAGTCCACTGAATATATTAAAGGACTTTTCATTTATGTCTATTCAATATTTGAACACCACTGTCCCTCATAGGTCAGTTGGTAAAGAATCTGCCTGCAATGCAGAAGACCAGATTTGATTCCAGGGTAGGAAAGATCCCCTGGAGAGGGGAATAGCAACCCATTCCAGTATTCTTGCCTGGGGAATCCTATGAGCAGAGAAGCATGGTGGGCTACAGTCAATGGGGTCACAAGAGTCGGACATGACTAAACCATACCACCAATGTTTGAACATTTAGAAATATTGAGTATATATAGATCTTATCTTCTGTGATTTAAAATGGTATCTGAACCATCATATATGCTATTGTCTGGGTACACTTGTCACAGTTTTCTTTAAAATTCACTAGTTATAGAAGCCACCATGCCTTTCTTTTACATAAGTATATGCATTGCCAAAAATATTTTTTACAACATGGTAGAATTCTGAGTAAATTATCAAGAGAGGATCTACTATCTTTGTAAAATGTGGAATTGTATTTGTATGTTTAAAAATAAACACCTACCACTTAAGAAACCTTTACCTTTTATTTATGCAGAATACCCTCTTATATACACATACCATAGCATTCTGCAGGGCAGTGTTTCTCTCAAGTTCTGCCTTTCAAGTCTTGGTTGACTGACATTATGGTATGGCTTGGTGAGAAGGGAATAGAGGTCAATCAGAGGAGAGCGGTGCAGTAGAGACAAGACAAAGAGTAAGTTAGTGGATCATGGCTAATGTCAGAATTCCAGAAATGCCTGGGATGCCGGGAGCATTCCTGCTGGAGATTGAAATAACAGAAGAGAGCAACCCCAGCTCTGGCCCTTCCTACCTCATCTATTCTGTACTGGAAACCACTGTAAAAATGGTCCATAGTCTCACTTGAGCCCTGACCTACTCTTAAATCGAAAGAAACCAATAACAGTTTTCCTTACAATCCCCAATGCCAATATGTCTGAAAAAATATGTTGTGAAGGGCAAAGGAGGAGAAAAAAAAAAAAAGCTTTCATGAGCATAACTTATCTTTGACTGTCACAAAATCAATAGGCTTTACAGAGCCAAGGAAATTCAATAGCTCGGCATTCATAATAAAGATTGGTTTGGGTGATTTGTCTCTCTCTAATAAGGCAGGCTTTGGACCCCAGCTCCCATTCCTTTAAAACTCAAAGGGGGTGGGGATTTTTCCATCACCGCCAAGTCCTCTTGCTTGTCTATTGTCAGGACTTTACAATGGTACTGCTTGTCTGGCCAAGCCTTGCTTCACCCAGGAGAACAGACCTCACATTGGGGCGTGGAGTAACAGACGCCCAGCTTTATCCCAGCATTCAGCCTCCTTCAGCCAGCCTGACAGCCTTTTCATGCATCATGGATTCATCTGTTTCAATGAAAAACCCAGAGCAAAGCTGCAAGTATTTGTTGTGGTTTTTTTTTTCCTGGAGACCACTTTATAGAATGTGTCCAGATATTCACTTTGGAAACTAGGCCCATTGCAAAAACATGTGAAAAAAAAAAAAATTGACTGCCCTGACCTGACCCAGCTCTCATCAGAAGAAGCTTGTGGCCAGCACCCACCAACATGTTCAGTAAAGTGGAGAGATGAGGACAAGAGAGAAGGAAGAGGCTGGCTGTACTCAGTAGAACATCACACCTGAGGCTTGTCAATTCAATGGCTGACCAACACTCAACACAGTTCCTTGAATGTGGCAAGAAATCAATAGATGTCAACTGAATTGAGATAAATGTCTAATGTATATTAAACTCCTAATATGTGCCAGTCACTTCATCTCCTGTGCATTAGTCCTAATCTTCATAACATGCTTAAAAATAGATACATCAATATTCTTGTTTGACAAAGAAAGAACAATGAGATTAAAGAAGGTTAAAAAAAAAAATGCCCCAAATCACACAGATAGTCAGTGATACAAATAGGAACCTATCTGACTCAGAGGCTAGCTATATTGCCATGCCAAGAAATGAGCAAGCAAAGCCCATTGCTTGTGAGTTATGAGCACCAGTGTTCTCCTTCTCAAATTTAAGCCTAGACAACTTTATTGGAGTTTAAAAACTGGGTTTTTGTCTTGCCACTGCAATTTACTCACTCCTTTGGTTGGATACACAAGAAGAAGCATATACATCCACTTTCTATTAATAAATCCTAGATAGATAGTCTAGAAATGTTAGGCTGGCAGCAGTAGTGGAGGCAAAGCCCTGTCTGGTGACAGAGAGAAGGGCTGGTTGACAGAACAAAGGGTGGACTGACCAGGACCATTTGGGGGTCAGCCGTCTTTTCTTCCAAAGCTGCTGTAGTGGACCCTCCTGGAAAAGCAGATGAACACCAATCAATCAACCAGTAAGAACCTATAGTATGCTTACCCTGTGTTCACCTTTGATGAGTCTGTGAGCCATCTGCTCAGTGACCAGAAAGCTGGAGGCTGGGCCCACAATTGGGAAATAAGGTGATGGGAGCCTGGCTAAGTGTGACTGCAGAGGGAACGCTGAAGAGGTCAGCGTTGTAGAGCCCCTGCTCCCCACTGCCCTTCTTGGGCAGGAGCCCCAATCCTGACTTCTCCCAGCTGTGTTCAAAGAATGAGTCTGGCTCAGAGCTGCCGAGCTGGAGGGAGACTGTCTTTCCCAGGACGAGCAGCTGGCAGATAAGCCAAGGAGGGGTTTAAGGGAAAAGAGGGAACCAATGCACTGAATCCTGAAAACAGCTATCAGTTGCACAAATGTGTTGAGTGAGAGAGAATGGAGCCATCAAATACCAGAGTCAACCTGCTCCCTAACATGTTTCAAAGCTTCAGGGTTTCGATGTAGACACAGAGGAGCAAGAATGAAGGCTCATGTTTGTTAAGACCGTCAACGCCTTTATTTGTAGAATGTGTTAGGTCTGAGTTTACCAGGGGTGACCAAAAAGTAATATTAAATTGGCTTGGGAATTCTCTGGTGGTCCAATGGTTAGGACTCTACGCTCTCACTGCCAAGGGCCAGGGTTCAACCCCTGGTTGAGGAACGAAGGTCCCACAAATCAAAAAAAGATTTGGAAGGATTTTCTGGTGGTCCAGTGGCTAAGACCCCATGCTCCCAATGTAGGAGGCCTGAGTTTGATCCCTGGTCAGGAAGCTAGACCCCAGCTAAAAGATCCCACATGCCTCAGTTAAGATTGAAGATCCTATGTGCTACAATTAAGACCCAAAGCAGCCAAAATTGATTAATTAATTGTTT
Organism: Odocoileus virginianus; assembly: GCF_023699985.2. Classification (NCBI taxonomy): domain Eukaryota; kingdom Metazoa; phylum Chordata; class Mammalia; order Artiodactyla; family Cervidae; genus Odocoileus; species Odocoileus virginianus. Next base: position 36,722,486 of record NC_069686.1, on the reverse strand, counting down.
AAAATTGGCTTAAGTAAGGTAGAAATCGGAGAAGGCAATGGCAACCCACTCCAGTACTTGCCTGGGAAGTCCCATGGACGGAGGAGCCTGGTGGGCTGCAGTCCATGGGGTCTCAGAGAGTCGGACACGACTGAGTGACTTCACTTTCACTTTTCACTTTCATGCACTGGAGAAGGAAATGGCAACCCACTCCAGTGTTCTAGCCTGGAGAATCCCAGGGACGGCGGAGCCTGGTGGGCTGCCGTCATTGGGGTTGCACAGAGTCGGACATGACTGACGTGACTTAGCAGCAGCAGGTAGAAATATATTTCTGTGATACACGCATGCATGAACATGCACACACACACACACACACACACGCGTGCAGAGCCTGAAGATGGTGGCTGGGGCTGATAGGCCGCTGTCAGAAAGTCATAAAGAACCCAGACTCTTCCTTTCATGCTGTTTCTATCTCGTCTTTAGCTTGTGACATTTATCTAAAGGTCCAAGATAAAACTCAGACTCGAAGCAGCATCTCTGAATTCCAGCCAGCACTGTGGAGTAAGGAGCAAACATACTCAACCACTGCTTCTTTCTGTGAACTGCTCAAAAGTCTGAACATGCCATTTCTTGTATTTCACTGGTCAAAATCTATGGCTTGATCTAGCTGTGAGGGAGATAGTTGGCCAGGTTACCAGCTACAATGTGTCTGTTCTGTGATTATGGGAGAAAGGGGAGATGGATATTAGGAGTCAATTTGCAGTATCTGTCATAGAGGCATAATTAAAAATGTCAAAACTTCTTCACCACAACCCCTGCCAGTGTCTCCTTCCCATCCCATCTAGTTGTGTGATGTTCAAACTAGAGATAAGCGTCATCAGGTCACATATAGATGTATTGCCATCCCACCAACTGAACTCGCTTTGGAAGGCAATGAAACAAAACTTACAAGGAATGTAGGAGGACTTCTCTGGTGGTACAGTGGAGAGGAATCCACTTACCAATGCAAGGGACATAGGTTCAGTCCCTGGTCTGGGAAGATTCCACTTGCCTTGGAACAACAAAGCCCATGTGCTACAATTACTGAGCCCGTGCTCTCCAGCCTGAGACCCACAACTGCTGGGCCTTCAGCGCTGTGACGACTGAAGCCCACGTGCCTAGAACCTGTGCTCTGCAACAAGAAAAGTCACTAAAATGAGAAAGCCTGAGAGTAACTACGAAGGTTTAGTGCAACACCCCCCACAACTGATTTATTAATCAATAATTTTTTTAAAAGAGTAGAAGGAGGTGGGGGGGCAGGGAAGAAGAAAGCTCAAAAAGAATGAGTCCAAAGAGAGGAGAACTAATAAAACTTGGCAATAGATTGAATTCGGGAATTTCAGTACTACAAGTAATCTGACATGAATTCACAAAGTTCCCTGAATATCAATCAATCCTCGGTGTCTCTCTAAAATGCACACACACACACACACACACACACACACAGACACACACACACACACACACAAACAAAACTAGTCACTCACATTCTTTCATGCCCACAGCTAAAATCCATTTTCGTGCTGATGATGCTATGAGTGTGTATCTGGGACTTGGTCACTGCGAACTCTTATTTGCTAAGTGCTGTCATTTCATAAAGATGATTTACATAAGAGCAGCTTTCTTAGTTCTGTATTACTCCTTCAGGATCACCAACAACTGGAAATATATAAAACATGTATTATCTGTGACTTCCTTTGAGAGTGCAAAACACATATTGGATATAGAGGAAGAAGTGTTTCCTACCTCTCTTCTATTGCTGAAGGTAGTGGATGGGAGAAAAAATGATTAGACTCGTGCTTAAAAAGAAGCTTTTGGGATTTGGGATTTTGTGACAGCCCTTTCACATACATTGTAAACCAAATAATCAGGCTGCCAGTGCATTTGTTGCTACGTAAAGGAAAAATGTATTTTTTCGGATAAGCCAATGTATAAGTTAGTAATAGATAAATATGATTCAAAACCTTAAGTGGAGGGACTTCCTTGGTAGTCTAGTGGGTAAGACTCTGATCTCCCAATGCAGGGGGCCTGGGTTTGATCCCTGGTCAGAGAACTAGATTCCACCTGCACAGCGGAGACCCAACACGGCTAAAATAAATACATTTAAAAAAAAAAAAAAAAACCTCTCATTAAATGGAAATCTCAGAAAACTGGATTGTGTTATAAAGCAGAGTCGATGAGAAAGCCCAGTATCTTTGAAAGTGAAAGTGAAAGAAGTAGGTGACTCTGCGACCCCATGGACTATAGCCTATCAGACTCCTCTGTCCATGGGATTTTCCAGGCAAGAATACTGGAGTGGGTTGCCATTTCCTTCTCCAGGAGATCTTCCTGACCCAGGGATTGAACCCGGGTCTTCCACACTGTAGGCAGACGCTTTACCGTCTGAGCCACCAGGAAGTCCCCGGTATCTTTGAGGAAAGAGTAAATTTAACTGTTTTAATTATAAATGTTGATGAATTTAGGGGAAAAGATAGGTTCATTACCTATATTGAAAGTAAATACTGAATCTTAGAGCACTAATTTTAAAGTTACCAAAGTAAGAGAAATAGTAATATTCACCAAGTATTCAATTTGCTTCTCTACTATTCTCAATTTTACCTAATCAAATATGAATGGATGTGTTTCATTAATAGTCCCAGTCTGAGGCATGGTTAAGTTTCTAATTTTTCCCTCTTTCCCTATCATCAGGACTAAGGAGGTCCCATGTTTCAGATCAAGAGCTACAGGTGGTGCAGCCTCTATCCACCTGGCTTGCCTGGGAACTCCAACAGAGCTCTAACTGACCAAGTGAACCACTTAGCATGAATGATAAATAAACTTCTATGTCGTTAAGCGTCTACGATAGGATTGCTTATTACCACAGCACAATTTAACCAATTCTGGCTAAACCAAGGAGTAAGTGATTAAATATTTGGGAGAGAACCCAACTCTGAAATTAAAAATGAGACAAAGGCAAAAGCTCTCAACAGCTGTCTAAGCAGAATTCTGCTCTAGTTAGGGAAGATTGTTACTAAAATCTAGCTGGAATACCACCTTTGTTTTATCTAAACTACCAGAAATGATTCTGAATTTAGCAACTCTGAGTTATTTGTTAGTCAAACAAGCCTAGAGAATGGTTTTTGTTTATTTGTTTTCGCTGCGCTATTTTACCACTGAATTGAATAGAATTTCAGTCTGTGTAAGTTCCCCTCCCAATGTCTGACTTGTAAGTATCTGATAGTCAGGAGAGTCAAACTCTTCAGGCCAAATCTTTGATAGGAAATGGTCATGGGTTGAAAAGAATATATATCATAGATTTTGCCAAACTGCAAAATGCATGATGAGCTTGTGTTGGAAAACCCTCAATCAGGCCCCAAACTACAAAATGTTAACAAGGACAAATTCAGGACTAAGAGTGATATAGAATCAGCTGCCTAAAATAATGAGCTGATGCAGCTTGTGTCAAATTCCTGAGAGAAGAGCTTCTACAGAGATTAGCCCCAGGCACCTAGGTGTCACCTTCAGCACCCGAGGGGGAGCTCTAATTTCCTCTGCTTCTCTGAGCCCAAGGACTTGGAACTACCAGTTGGTGAATAGCAACATTTACTGAACAGCTACAGCATGCTAATTACTACACTGTATAATTTCTAAAGTAAATTTCCATTTTACAGATGAGGCTAAGGGTAGTTAAGTCACCAAGAGCCAGGGTCAGGATGCAACATAGATTCAGGTCTTCCCATCATCCCACATGATAACATCAATCAGCATATAAATGAGACCACATAGCTATATTCATCCTGGTGGAAATCATCTTAGTGAAGGGTTATAATAAAAACTGATGCTCACTTTTTTAACCAAGATATCTATCATTGTCTATGAATGCATAATGTCACAGTTTCAACATGCAAAATGTACCAATTTTGGTGAAATTCTACTTATCTAAATATAATTAATTTTTTATTAAAATCATTAGAAAGTGTGATATTCCTCATATATAAATTTTCTTAATGTCCAGAGCTTACGTTCAGGGTCACATGTTTAAATATTTTACCAATATTTTCACAAAATTCATTTCTGGCCTTTTTTTCAAAACCTCCAAGTTTATTGATATATAAATGACATATTATGTTGTGTAAGTGTATGAAATCCTACCTTGGAATGAAAAAAGCAGTAAGGCAACTCCAGGAGACAAGATTTAGCATATTAGGGACTTTGCTAGAGGTTCAGCAGTTAAGACTTTGCCTTCCAGTGGAGAGGGAGCTAAGATCCTACATGCCTCATGACCAAAAACCAAAACATAAAAAAAAGCACATTGTTACCAATTCAATAAAGACTTTACTTAAAAAATTGTCCACACTAAAACAAAAAAATCCTTAAAAAAATAAAAGATTTAGCATAATTAAATCCAGACTATGCAACCAATAAGATGGAGGATACAAGAGGAAGAATGTTGAAAGTTATAATTAAAAGTAACATTGACACCTTGCTGGTGAAGACCTTACACAGTTGAAAGCATTTCTTTTCTACTCTCCATGCAGATTTCATTCCTGAAAAATACATATTAAAATTTGTTTAGATTTTTGCCTTTATTTTAATATATGTAAGAAAAGAGCAGAGACAGGAAACCTAAGACATATTACTTTCATCTCATTTTTTAAAATTAGGATTTGGAAACAACAGTTTTGTTTTCCTATAAGCACATTCCTGATAAAGAATCTTTTTGGCCATTGCAAATTGTCTTTGCATTATTTTATTTATTTTTTGGGTAGATTTATTTCTATTGCATGTGAACAATATTTACCTCATCTTTACTTGGACTCTTACATTATGCAAATAGGGATAGATGTTAACCTTTTAGTGAGGATCTAGGGGTAGGAGCAGGCTGAAGGAATTGAAGCAAGGAGGACCACAATCTTTCTCCTGGCTCTTTACCTCTGCTAACTGATTGAGTGCTTTAGACATAGCCAGCTAACATACCATCTCCACATGAGATACAGGGTTCTCAAGATTTTGATTCCATCAGCCTTGACAGGCAGAGGAGAAGGATGGAGGAGGTTTGTTCTTTCTGGCTGAGAGAAGCCTTTTCCATTCACTCCTGATGCAGCCCAAATGCTATCATTTCCCATGTATGTTATATCAGAAAGAATTTGGAAAGCATTTCCCCAGAAGATACAACCCTTTGTCTGTTTTTTTTTTTAATTAAACTACTAAAATAAATTTAACATTCTAGATGCAAGTTGATGACATGTCTATGTGAGCAAGTCCTGTTTTACTTTATTTTTATTCTTATTATTTTTTTACTTTTTGACCCCAAGGCAAGGCTCTTAGTTCCTTGACTAGGAATCGAACTCAGGACCCCTGCAGTGGAAGCATGGAGTCTTAACCACTGGACTGTAGGGAGTCCCAAGCCCTGTGTTATTTTAATAACTTTGTTCATCTGTTAAAATACAGACCCTTCCACATCTACTCCATGGGGCAATTATGAGACATGAAAAGGCAGGATAATTGAAAGAAAGCAACCATTGCCTAAATCATTGTACGAACCAAGATATGTTAGCTTTCTTTCTTCTTTCCCCCAAATCCTAATTTGCATCCATGCTAAAAGTTCACTAAAGTTAAGCACTTTGGGGTCAGGCACCTTTTCAATTTATCCCAGTTCCTGCAGAGCCCAGAAAAGTTTATCTGACACATTGAATAGTTCTTAAATAAATGACTACTCATTTCCTTGTCTGAGGAGTTTTACATCTACTTTCAAATTTTCATTTCCTCTAAACTTTGAAATTTAGGCAACTGTAGATGATAATTTTAAGTTTCAACCTCACTGCAATCTTTTTTGACACATTGTTAAATATGATTTCCCATCTCACTGAAATAATTCTCTAGTTTCTCTTGAGGGAATTGCAAAAAATTGCATTGGTGCTCTGGCTCTAAATTCTTCTACAGAATGTGGTTTTGATAAGTAAACAAAGGCTTCAAATGTTTCCTTCTATTATGTGTGTCCTCAAAGTGTTCAGTCTCAAGTTACCTAAGACTGCTCTAAACCTGAAGTAAGAACTTGTTACTTACAACAAAACACAGAAGTTACTCAAACAAAACTTGGAAGTACAAATCTGCCAAGAAATTTTTGTTTTTGCTGTATTGTTATCTTTTTGTTTTGTTTGTTTTACATCTTGGGGGAGCTGAAAAAGTGGTTTCCCACTTATCTAAGACATCAAAGATTAATACAAGGAACAGCTATCCACTGCAGTATTCTTGCTCAGAGAATTCCGTGGACAGAGTCTCTGGGGCCACAAAGCCTGAGCGACTGAGCACAGAGCATTTTCCCTACTAACATCTGTAAATTGTTTTCTAAGCATTTTGAGGAAACAGCATTTTCTTTGCAAAACTTAGACCAAAACTTTTGTTCAAAAGCAAAACAAAGTTGTGGTCTAATCTGCCTTTATTCTGGGAAGAGCAAAACCAAACCGAAAATTCTCTGCCTTCAGCCTTCAGAGTTGCCTTTGAAATGGTTATACAGTAGCTGATCTCTGGTAGGAGAGCTTTTGCCCTGAAGAAAACTTCTATTTTAATGTTTACATGTGATCCCTTAAAAAGAGGGAAAGGGAAGAAGAAAATTATAATGCAAAGAGCTTTATTTAGTCTCCAGAATCATAACCCCAAAGTGAGCTGTTCAATCAGAAGAATGAAGGAAGGTGGTGTGGGGAGTTTATGCTCTCAGCATAAAGATCCTCTCATTTCAGTTTATCCCAAGAGGTTAAAATCCACTCACAGCCCCTCTTGGCAAGAAGGAGACTACCAACTAAGACTGCGGTGTAGCTCAGAAAGTGTTGCCGTGTGGTCGACTCAATCCATCTTCATCAGAGGAGAGAGTGCATGAGGCTCATGCCGACACTTTAAGAGGTTTTTTCAAAAGTTGAAGCACATCAGAAGAGAACAAACAGGAACTTCCCTGGTGGTCCAGTGGCTAAGACTCCATGCTCCCAATGCAGGGGCCCTGGGTTCAATCCCTGATCAGGGAACTAGTCCCATGGGCCTTAAACTAAGACCTGACATAGTCAAATAAATAAAGAGAACAAAAGGGCAGCATCCAGCAATTCTCTACTCATGAAACTGGATCAGGCCCACCTTCAGTGTTTGTTCTAACAGCCTTCTAACTACCCACCTAACTAGTAGCCTCCTAACCACCCACCTTCCTGCAGCAGTCTCTGCCTCTGTACATGCTCTTGCACACCCACCCTTGAAAACACAAGTCTGATGGTGTCTCTGTCACCAATGTCCCAACAACCAGTCCCAAACTCTTCTACAACATAAAATACTCTTCTTAAGCCCCTCCCCACACAACTTAGATATTGACTATTTTCTCCACTGACTACCATCCACTATTATTCCAGCAATATGAGACTCCCCATCAGTCTCTTGACTTTGATGCCCGTGTGTTTCTACTTGAAAAACCATTTGTCCTTCTGTATTCCTGGGAGTCAATCACTTCCTGCTTTGCTCTGTCTTCTCTTTTGTGCATATTTTTATTATTGTATCTGCCACAGTGTATCTTTGAGCAAGTCTCTTCTCTACCTCAGATTGCTATACATGGCCAGGCAATGTTTTACCCTCACAGCTCCAAAAGCACTGCTCACACGGTAGAATATACGATCAGCAAGTAGGACAGCTCTGCTTGTTCTGGTAGTATTGGTAATAGTAGCTGCTGTTTATCGAATACAGGCCAAGCACACTCCTCTGTCATCTCACCTTATCTGAATAAAATAATCATAAAGTGAGCACCTCCAGTTTATTCCCATCTCCAGTTTATGGCTGAGGAAGTGGAAGCCCACAGACCATAGTGAATTTGCTCAAAGTCTCACTGTAAATTGTGAATGCTTTAGGAGCAAGGTCTAGGTCTAATGCTTCTGTTCACCTCCAGGGCCTGGCATACCTTCGAAAGCACAGGACCCCTTAACACATGTTTATTTGAATGAATAAGTGAACAAATGAGGAGACTGAGGCAGAAGGCGCTGACTCTCCTCAGCTACTGGAAGGTTTCATATAAGCCAGGACTCAGTTGCCCAACAATCTGGAATGTGAATGAATTAAGACAAAATGGCAGTTATAAGAGGATCCTCTGGAGGAGGGCATGGAAACCCACTCCAATATTTTTGCCTGGAGAAGCCCATGGACAGCAGAGCCTGGGGGGCTGCAGTCCCTAGGGTCACACAGAGTTGGATACAACTGAAGTGACTTAGTGTGCATGCATGGCAGTTATAAGCTGGAAGAATTTAAATAATGTAAATCTGAAACTGCAAATTCTCTGTCGTTTGGTGAGCACCAACTCTGTATCAGGCACTGTGGTGTCTGGGATGTGCCAGTTCCTTGCCATCATGAAGCTTAACGTTTGAGCTGAGGGAGACAATAAATATAGCCATAATGGATAACTAAGGCATAGAATATGCTCAGGTGATAGGTGCTGTGGGAAAAGAAAATTTAGACCAGGGTAAGGATGGAGGTGGTTAGTATGAAATTTAGGTCAGTGTGCCCCTCACTGAGGAGAAAATGTTGAAAAGTGGAGTAAATACTTGAAGGGGTTGAAGGGGCTAGCCAGGTGAGTGTGTGGAAGAAGGACAACCCAGGTGGACAGAATATGCCAGGCCTAGTCCTAAAGCAAGAGAGTATCTAGAATCCCGAGGAACAAGGGGGTAATATGCCCGGACTGCTTATGTTCATGCTCAACTGCTCAGTTATGTATGACTCTTTGCAACTCCATGGACTGTAGTCCACCAGGCTCCTTTCTCCATGGAATTCTCCACGCAAGAATACTGGAGTGGGTAGCCAGTTCCTCCTCCAGGGGATCTTCCTAAACCAGGGATCGAACCTGTGTCTCCTTTATTGCAGGCAGATTCTTTACCATCTGAGTCACCTGGGAATTATATCTGGAACAAGTTTGTCAGATCAAATCCAGAATGCCAGGTAAGTCTGAATTTTGAGATCCAATGATGAAGTGTCACCGCTATAGCTGGCTGTTAGGGTCCTGAGGTAGAGGAATATCTATAGTAAAAGAAAATGATAAATATTGCATTAGTTGTTTAACTGATATTCAAATTTAAGTGAGCATCCTGCATTTTTATTTTTATATAGTAAAAAATTTTATTGGAATTTCAAATAATAAATATTTCTTCTTTTCTTTTTTCTTGGTAATTAACTTACTGTCCGGACTTGTTGGTTATCTATTTTAAATATAGCAGTGTGTACACGTCACCCCTAAACTCCCAATCTACCCCATCTCTACACCCTTCCCCACTAGGTTCCTTTAGCATTTGTGGCAAAGCTGGTGTGGTGGTGCTGAATTCTCTCAGCATTTGCTTGTCTGTAAGGATTTTGATTTCTCTACTGAAACTGAAGGAGAGACTTTCTGGGTAATCTTGTCTGTGGGCTCTTCCCTTTCAACACTTCAACTATATCCTGCCACTCCCCTCTGGCCTGCAGAATTTCTGCAGAGAAATCAGCTGATAACCTCATGGGAATTCCCTTGCATGTTATGTGTTGCTTTTGCCCATCCTGTACTTTTATTTGCTTGACATGGCACCTGTCATCTAGGGCAGGGGGAGGAGGGGACAGTCTGTTTTGCATCTCAGCCTGTCTGTGCAGTGAGCTGCTCTTTTCCTCTCACAGCTGTCCACCTCCCCTCCACCTGGCAAGGAACTTTAGAGCTTTAGAGCTTAATCCCACAGAGTTAGCAATCAATGGAGCCTGACTCAAATGTATTGTGGTTCCAAGTTTAAGAAGCCAGGCAAGACCTGGATGGCTCAACAGGACTAGGGGCCTTGTGGTCAGGTAGACTCGATGCTTGGGACTTCTCTGGTGGTTTAGTGGTTGGCAATCTGCCTGACAATGCAGGGGACACAGTTTAGATCCCTGGTCTGGGAAGATCCCACATGCCGTGGGACAACTAAGCTCACGCACCACAACTACTGAAACTGTGCCCTAGAGCCCATGTTCCGCAACAAGAAGAGCTACTGAAATGAAAAACTCTCAGATCGAAACTAGAGAGTAGCCTCCACTTGATGCAACTAGAGAAAGCTCATGTGCAGCAATAAAGACCCAGCACAAGCGAAAATAAATAAATAGATAAACAAATTTAAAAAAGGACTCAATGTTCCAACAGGATCAGCTTGAGTCAACAAAATACCTTCAGTCATATTAGATAGGATGGCTCCCCAAAGGAAAAAGAATGTTGGTTGTGGGAGAAACAGTGCTGTGGTGGTGTCTTAGTCTAGCCAGGCTGCTATAACGAACATATCATAAACTGAGTGGCTTATAAACAACACACATGTATTGCTCATAGTTCTGGAGGCTGGGAAATGTCTGACGAGGGCCTATTTCCTTATAGATAGCTGTCTTTCCCTCTTGACCTCACAGAGCAGAAAGGGCAAGGGAGCTTCCTCTGGCCTCTTTTATAACGACTTGAATTCCATTCATGAGAGCCCCATCCCCACGACATATTCACCTCCCCACCTCCCAATAACATCACATTAAGCACTGACTTTCAACATACAAATTTTAGGGGGACACAAACATTCTTTCCATAGCAGAAAAGATAGGTGGCTTCCCCAATAGCTCAGCAGGTAAAAAATCTACCTGCAATGCAGGAAACACAGGTGACATGGGCTCAATCTCTGGTGAGGACTATCCCCTAGAAAAGAAATTGGCAACCCACTTCAGCGTTCTTGCCTGAAAAATTCTGTGGACAGAGGAGCCTGGTGGGCTATATAGTCCATGGGGTTGAAAAGAGTTGGACACAACTGAGCAACTAAGCACACAGCACAGACAGGACAGGTGCAGACAAAGGTGTTCACCTGTGGATATCCTGACAGATCCATAGCTCTAAATGCTTAATTAGATTTACAGGAGGACAGAAGCAACAAATAATAAAAAAATTCCCCAAAGTGTGATTCTTCCTAATGTAACTTGGATTTAAAATGTATTGCCCACAGTACTCTTGCCTGGAAAATCCCATGCATGGAGGAGCCTGGTGGGCTGCAGTCCATGGGGTCGCTAGGAGTCAGACACGACTGAGCGACTTCACTTTCCCTTTTCACTTTCATGCATTGGAGAAGGAAATGGCAACCCACTTCAGTGTTCTTGCCTGGAGAATCCCAGGACGGCGGAGCCTGGTGGGCTGCCGTCTATGGGGTCACACAAAGTCGGACACGACTGAAGCGACTTAGCAGCAGCAGCAGCAGCCCACAGATATTTGTTTGTTTTGTTTTAAACTGTTATCTTTCAAATTATCGTATCATTAACTAAACTGATACCATTCTTAATTGTCTTTACATACATCAAGCATCTTTAAGGAGACATGTTCTGTTAATAATAAAGGGGTAGTGCTTCGTACAACTCATAATTTCCCACAGTAATCCACCACTAAGATTGTCCACATTTAGCTGATTACAATGTTAACCCTCCTATCATGTCTTCAGTGCTGCTTGAGTGAATGTAAATTTCCTAGCATAGAATTGCAACCCAACCTGGACTACAGAAATTGCATTAAAAAAAAAAAAAAACAGAAAAAATAGTCTTGAAGCACTTCCACACCTGCAAGTTCTCTCTCTCGCAGAAGCTGTGGATATACTGGTGACAGTAATTTCACAGAATTCAAGCAATTTATCACCAGATTTTCCAATACTTTTTGCTGGATAACTGTAATTACGAGGTGTCACCACTATAGCCGGCTGTCGGGGTGCTGAGGTGGGGAAGTGTTTGTGATGAAAAGAAATTTACAAGTGAACTTGGGTGAGAGAATGTTTTCCTGGCAGGAGCAGAAGAGGATGTGTAGGTTCTGGTGTTTGGGGTTGTGGGAGTCTGTTCAGCACCACACAATTGAATAGAAGTTGTGTTCAGAGGTCACAGCCGAAGCCCATCAGTAACCACACACTATGGCCCAAAACCTCCTCTCTGCGTTCTCTGTGGAGCCGGGGCATCTTTATTTCAAACATCATATATTCCTCCCATGGAGGGATTTCACAAAGGAACAGTCTGGAATAGTTATCAAGTTGCTTGGGACCCTAGCACGTATGGGCCTTCCATTTGGGGGACCATACTCAACCACTCAGGGTTTACAGCATCCTTTTTTTTTTTCTCAGACCAACCAACTTGTTTGTTAATTTGCCTGTAAAGTGAGCCTTCACATTTCTCTGGAGACCCATTCACTAGCCATACCCAGAGTCGTGTTTTTATTTGGGATTGTTGCTAGAATAACATTCAAGGCAGGAGAATCACTGTGGTCCTTTCTCTGTCATAACATATAAACATATGCTGACAGAAGGCAAAGCAAAGAAGAAATACATGTGTTGACTTTGTCAGACTAACTTCCTGACTTTCACAGGCTCTGCTTAATGATCCCACCCATGCCTCAGAGACCCCTTCCATATCTATGGAAGATCATGTAAAACTCTATTGTGAGATTTCATAGTGGCCATCACTCATGTCTGACACTCCACATGTCACTGGATGGCTCCAGGCATGTGACAGCAAAAGCTCAAATGGAAATAGTTTTCTTCCCCTTTAGTTGCCAAATTCCAACAGCCACCCAGCTCTTTCAAGAGGATGGAGAATTCCAAATCAGCTGCAACAGAGCACCATACAGCTTGAGATATGAGATCAGTTGGTCCAGACGTTGGATCATATCTCAAATATCAGCACCCATTCTTCTTTTATTTGCTTTCAACATGGCTCGTTGGCACACTGGGGACCAGGCACCATGTGGGTGGTGCAAAACGATAGCTTTTATAGTCTCACGGTTTGCAAAATATGTTTTCATCCTTGTCATTTTTTGTTTGTTTGTTTAATCCTTCATTTATTTGGCTGTGATATGGGATCTTCATTGCATCATGAGGTGTATAGGCTCTATAGCTGTGGTTCACAGGCTCAGTAGTTGGAGCACATGGGCTCTCAGGGACATGTGGAATCTTAGTTCCCCAAGCAGGGAATGAACCCACATCCTCTGAATTACAAGGCAGATTCTTAGCCACTGGACCACCAAGGAAGTCCCATCTTGATAGTGTTTTAAGAAGCTCCCACGAAGGCTTTCTTCCTGCCCCCTGACCTGTTTGCAGGGAGCTTCTTCTTTCCTAAGGCCCTCAAAGAGCTGACCCACAGGGAGATAGTGCCAGGTACATTGTGCTTGAGTTGTATTCACGCAAGACACCCAAGGCAGGAGGGCGGGGCCTCTTTTCCAGAGTAGTTTTGCTCCGGTTGTCCTCTACTCAAGGTGCCCTCATGGACAGAAGGGTGATTGTTGTTCAACTTGTTTGTCTAACCTCCCTCCTCCCCACCCATTGCTGCCTGTCAACTCAAACTCCTACTCGGACACATTGGTAGAAAAGCTGTCACCGCTGAAAGGCCTCAACTGCCTTGCAGCGCTGAGTCCCTCTGCCAGCTCCCTCAGCCTGGGCACTGGCAGAAACACCGCGCCTCCATTTCAAGGACAGTGAAAGGGTGTGATGAATAGGATTAAGCTCCTTTGGGTTTCCTTTTCAAGTACACACCACCTCTAGGAACCCTAAAATGCCCCCCAGGTTTTTCTCGCCTCCTTTTCTAGTAAGAAATGACCTAGAGAGGAAACAGTGCTGCTCAAATTTAAAAGGCTTCGCCACTGGATTTTCTATGCAAATCAAGAATGCTGATCAGCAGGGGCAAAGGGAAATTTCCTCCTTTCATAATATTAATTTATGGAGCACTTGCCCCAGTTTCCTTCCTCTGACTCTGTTTGAACCGCCTTCTACTCACTTAATGAGATGCAGTTTTCATTCTCATTCCAAAGATCTTTGTGAGTTTGGGGGGACCTAACAGAGGAAGTGAGCTTGTCTTAACACCACCTTTGAAAGGTGGCAGAAAATGATCGAGCCAGGATTTTCCAGTGCTAAGGGTAAAGTGTGTGTGGATTCAGGAGGAGCTTGTGTTACTTTAGAAAGAGGAGCAGGGCTTCCTTGGAGAAGGAAACAGCAACGCACTCCAGGATTCTTGCCTAGAGAATCCTGTGGACAGAGGAGCCTGGTAGGCTGCCATCTATACGGTCGCACAGAGTCGGACACGACTGAAGCAGCTTAGCATGTATGCATGCATTGGAGAAGGAAATGGAAAACCCACTCCAATATTCTTGCCTGAAGAATCCCAGGGACGGAGGAGCCTGGTGGGCTGCCATCTGTGAGGTCACACAGAGTCAGACACGACTGAAGCGACTTAGCAGCAGCAGCAGCAGGGCTTCCTGGGTGGCTCAAGTGGTAAGGAATCCGCCTGCCAACGCAGGAGACATGGGTTCCATCCCTGATCTGAGAAGATTCCACATGCCAAGGTGCAACTAAGCCCATGAGCCACAACTGCTGAACCTGAGCTCTGGGGTCTGCAACTCCTGAGCCCACAAGCTACAAATACTGAAGCCCCTATGCCCTAGAGTCCGTGCTCTGCAACAAGAGATGCCTCCAAAACAAGAAGCCGGCGAACTGCAACTAGAGAGTAGCCCATACAACACTGAAGACCTAGTACAGACAAAAATTTTTAAATAAAATTTAAAAAAAAAGAGGGGCAGAAAAGTCTTCCCTGTGCATCTATATTTACATTGCAAACTCATTCTCTTTCTGTAGCTTTTGCAGAAGGCTGCAGTCTTCCTTCATTCACCTCTTCTCCCTCCTGGAGCAAAACATGGCTGCTGGGTCCACAGCTATCTGTCACTCAAGTGTCATTCATTTATCTCTTTGGAACAAGACATAGATCACCATTAGCCACAAATTTACACACTGTGTTCACGAGAGGGAGAAAATTAAAAAAAGATGAATCAGGGATGGTGGCCTAAATAACCCAAGCTTAATGACATGTTAGTGGTATTATGGATCACTATTCATGATAGGGTACACCTGGACCGTAACTACTGGCATGGGTTTTTGAACAAATAATTCCATTTAAAAAATATTATTGTACTGGTTTAGTTCTTCTGTTATCTTCTAACTTATTAAGTCTGTTTTATTGCTTTATTCTAGCTATATTTTTTTTTCAGTTTTTTAGAAGTTAATTGGAGTACTGTTGCTTTACAACATTGTGTTCATTTCCGCTGTACACCAAAGTGAATCAGCTATATATATACATATGTCCCCTCTTTTTTAGATTTCTTTTCCATTTAGGTCTCCACAGAGCGCTGAGCAGATTTCCCTGTGCTATACAATAGGTTCTCATTAGTTATCTATTTTATACATAGGAGTGTAACTACACTTCTCATGTGCATATTACTAAGCATTTCATGATAACTCTCCATTGTTTATAATGAAGAGCAATATTGAAGAGTAGAGCAGGGAGGAGTCAAAGAGGATTGCTAAAAACATCCCAGGAAACCCCTCATCCTGAGAGTCACCTCCGTAGGCAATGCTCTAACGATGGATGCACTTACTCCCACCTAACTGATGAACTCAAACCCAAGCTCACCTTTCAGAGCCTAGTGAGACATGGTCCTTCTCTGCCAAACTGGGTGTGATTCTCAGATACGTGTTTGCTCTGCTCCCAAAGCATCCTGTATGACTCTGTTGTGAACACTGCCTTTCACATCTCCCTCCCCCGCCAGACCATCAACCTCTGAAGAATGGGACTGTGTCTTTCATCTTCTGAGCTGTGATACCTGGCACGTAGTAGGGAGACAAGAATTGTCTCCAGTGGATGTTTAAACAGACTTCTCCCCACCTCTTTCTCACCCTTCCATTTTGCCTGAATTTCTGCTAATTAACCCAGAACATTTCCTTTATCCTTATCATGGCCAGTTGAGATAAGGATGCTTACCAAGCCTCTTTGAGAGTTTGGAGTGATAAGACTATCACACAGATGGTATGAGTGTGTTGAATGTTTTTCAGAAGCTTACACATATGTAGTAGCATATTTATTACTCTGTCAATTAGATGATCATAAGCTTTTTTCTAATCCAGAAAGAGAATCCCAAACTCATATGGTTCTTAAGTAATTTACGTAGTCAGTGCCTTGACACTTCTTTACCTCATCTGTGAAACGCAGGGATTGAAAGGAGTTTCTCCAAAGTCTCTTTCGGGTCTTGAATTCTCACTGAGGATTAGCCCAATTATGTGGGGTGGGTAAAGTTGGGATGTGAAGCAGAAGGGAAATAACAGAGTCCCACGCAACCATCATAGACTTCAAGATGCAAAAGCTCAAAAGGGTCTATTCTGATTAGTTCTCATGACTGCCAGCTGCGACTTCAGTCATAGGGATAGGACTGAGGGAGAAATTTCGCTCCTCCATATGAAGCTAGGCTGAGAAACGGACTGGGGTGAATTCAGGGACAGACTGAACACTGATAAGCTTCTCTTTTATTAGCTATGAATTGTTTCCTTCTTCCTCTTGTTATCCATTGCAATACATAAAAATAGAAATAGAATATTTTAAAAAATAATTTTCCCATTAAATAATATTTGGAAAGATATATTAAACATGTTCTTTCTTGGTATTAGTATTTGGGGGGTCAATCTTCTAAAAGATACCCAAGAAGAAGCTAAATAATAGTATATAGTCACCGCACACTTTCACATGTTACTGATTCAGTTGTGCAGACTTGTTTGTGACAGTTTTTCAAAATATAACCCCATGCAAAAAAGAAGTCTTAGATCAAAGCATTAGCTTATAACATAGATGATTAGAAGGATTATTATAATTACATTTTAAAAATTGTGGATAAATCTATAAGTGGACATGTGCCAGGTCCAGAAAGAAATAAAGATCTTGAAAGATTTCCAGAGACATGACACTTATAAGTAGATATGTTGTAGCTTTTGCTGCTGTTTTTGTTTTATTTTTTCTTTCTTTCATTTTTTTTTAAGAGTTAGTAGGCAAGATCATTACACGTCATAGAAGGGATAGTTAATAGAAGCATAAGTTTCTTTCTCTGTGTGTAATCTTTCACTTTTGCTATACCATTTGCAAGATTTCAGTGTTGCTCTGATGTTTTGATACTCTACTCAGGAAATTTTGGTAATAGGGACAGCTCATTTATTCTGCTGTTCCAAGTCTAAATTCTACATGACTAGTTACACAAACATGCAAATTATATTTAAATGAGCTTGACTGGGCAGATTCATACATATTTGTTGTTGTGACTTTGCCCTTGATGTGCTATATCTTTTTTTCCTTTTTTTTTTTATAATTCCTGAACAATAGCTGCACTCAAGTGATTTTGGACTCAGTAGTAAATTTAATGTCTTTTTTCCTCAATTTATGATGTTTTAAATTCTAAACAGAGTCTTTTAAGGATGAAGATTCACATGTACATCCTATTTTACTTTAAAAAATAAATAAATCAACATTCTACTGAATAAATGAAATGCAGAGATTATTTATTATTATTATTTTATACTTACGGTTCTTCTGCTTACTGTATTCTATCTTTTCATTATTCTTTCCCCCTCTAAGCACTTTATCAACCCCCACCCCATCCCCTACCCCCTCAGACCCCATTTAGTGCTATCAGTACAGTAGCTTCTGTGATGCAGCTTCTATTAAAGTGACAGGGGATGGTGGCTGGCTGTGTTATAGCCAGCCCGCTGGTGGGATCAAGAAGCAAACTTCACCATTCACCTAAAACTTCACCAGTAGGAGAAAACTGACCTTGGTCTAATTACAAATTAACAGCATTTGTCTTTCTAAAGCAGCAAATATTTTTATCTGTGGTTGTGTGTGTGTGATTTTAAAGTGACTGTTGACTCAAAAATGTCAAAATGAATGCTCTATTATGCAATTTTTTTCAAAGCACTAGAAACTGCATTCAGTCTTTAGGATCCTGCTAATGACTTTCCCCCATATCTGGCTTGTCCCAGGAATGCTGGATAAGAAGACAAAGCAGCAGCACCAGGGATGGGAACCCCAGACCAACACAACTTAAGTGAAACTGTCAACCCCCCAGGGAGACATTAATAGTTTATTGGGTATGGAAGATGCATAGCAAAGTGAAAGAAGAAGGCTAATAACCTTTAACATTAAGAAAAGTAACTATTATTGTGACCAGTGTAGCATGAAGCACAAACAGAATACTCTCTGGGCAACAAAAAATAATGTGCAGTCCACCAGAGCAATTAATAAAATGAAAGTGCAGTTTCTTGCAGATGGATATGTAAGGGAATAATGGCGCAGGGCTGCGCTGAGCTGTCATGCATCAGATACTACATCTGTTATGGAAATCAGGGGAAGTGGGGGCCTTTTGTTCATGTGCGAGCCCTCCCAACAGAGATTTGGCTGGAGTAGATTTTCTTGTTATTAAACATGATTTCTAGCTAGTCGAGAGCAGATGCTTCTGCAGCATTTGGAACTAATAACCAACCTTCAAGTGCGTGCCACCCCTTCAAGAGGCTGGTACTGTTGGAGAGACCAATTTCAGCTCTGAGATAATGTGTTCAGTTCAGCTTCTACTTTGCACATGAATGACACTGAGAGCAGATGAGCCTTCTGGCCCAGAGTTTGCTGGAGACAGTAAAACAATGACATTGCCCTAAAGAAGACCTGAGCTTCCAGGTGTGCTTGCGAAGGATGATTCAAAATCAAGACAGCAAGGTCGACTTTAGTTGCAGAGCAGAGAATGGGCACAAAGGGAAAAATGTGCAAACTTGTACAGTATTTGGCAGGCTCAGCCCAGGCCTTTACCTCCTCTCACATCTGCGCTGTGACTTTTGTTGAATGAAAATAACTCATGGGGGCTGCAGGTCACCATCTAATCACTAAAGAAAAATACTTTCCTTGATGAACTATTTGAATTTAACTGTCCAACATGTTATTTCTGAATTTTTTTCCTTTATTTCTCTCTGAACACAACATATTAATTTAACAACAGCAACAAATAAGCAGACCAAACATCCCTTCCATCCTAACTCTTGTGTAAATGATGGTTTCTAAATAACAAGTAGGCATTTGGATCAAAATCTTTGCAATTGCAAAAGAAATTTGAATGAAAGTGAAGAAGGTTTTTTTTGGTCTGAAACTCAAAATCAATATCTGAAAAGTTCTAAAATGTAAAGATTAGGAACACAACTAAATATGTTTTTTACATTTGATAGGTATTCTTGTTAAAACAATAATATAGTCAGAAGTAGGTATGAGGATAGATATAGTCAGTGCTTTTGCTATTTACCTCAGGATTTTTTTCTATTTTTTATTCCAAGAAGTATCCTGTAGCTAGAATTTGCCTCCTTAGAAACAAGAAAGTAGTTCTGTGATGGAACCCATGCTAACCATCACACAACTTGAAATGGCAGCATATTAGGCATTTCAAAACACGAAAATCCTAGTCCCTGTTTTGTTTTTATTATTTTGCCCACATTTTAGAGGCTGCATTTTGAACTTTCTTACTCAACCCTTAGTTACACTTCGAAACTCTATTCCTAAATATATGAATTTTGACACCCTCTCCCTAAAGTTTCCCCTGTGAGTCTATGTGGCTTGTCTGTTAAACAGCTGCCTCAACCTGTTGAGTCCCCATTTGCCCCGTAGGGTCTCTTATTTGATTCAGACACAATTCAAAGTATAACTAAAAAAAAAACAAAAAACAAAAAAAAACGTAGACGCTGACTCTGGGTCCAGGCCCTGAATTAAACAGGAAGGTTTGGTTGATAGATTAAATCTACTGTTAAGAAACGTGCCTGCCAATTCAGAGATAAGCCTTCCAACTAAGGCTTTACGATGCTGCTCCAGAGCTGGGACCTGCAGGCTCTAACACCATAACAACAGCAGCAAAGTTTGCAAGCTCCTCTGTTTATCACGTGCTTTCACAGGGTTGATGGTGTTTGATCTGATCCTCACTATGATTCGGAGAAGGAAGCCAGTGAATATTGTTACCCTCATTTTCCAAAGAAAGAAACGGAGGGTGAGGTGAGCCAACTGTCTCCCTGGGTATCACATAGCTAGAAAGTGGTGCAGTTGGGGTTGATTCCTGGGACTCTGACCCAGAAAGGAAGGATCCATTTAAAAGAAACTTAGTTTTTCACTGTTTTATGCCCCGCTCCTTTAAAAGCACAATTGATCCCCCGTCCCCGCCTGAGATTATAGTTAGAATTTTTGCCAAAATCCAGGACAAATAAGATCCATGAGCACTTTTGAAGCTGACACCTTCTTTCTGTAGCTGCTAAATTTCTGCCATGTTGTTCGGCAGGTGTTAGGGATACTGACTAATAAGAAGGCTTTTTAAATGAAGTGTCAACCTGAACATCCCAGACACTTGTGATCTATAAAACTAGGGTGGGTATATATTTTTTATGACTATTTTTCACAAGCAGGGTTGTTAACCCTAATGCCCTGGCCCGTTTCCAGATAAAGGATTACAATTTGCCTTGCTAAAAACGTTCCCCGCTGCTTTAATTAGATATGGTATTTTCCCCTCCCTCTTCGGCACAGTCTGTAGCACGCTCTGTCCTGTCAGCCAGCTGCTATCAGTAACTCTAGGAGGACAGAATGATTCTTCTAATATCAAGAGACAAAGCAATAGCCACAAAGCTGGATTTCAAAACAATATATGAACTAAAATGACTGATAGTTAATATTTTAAAATTAAACCATAGAATAAGAAAGAAGCTTTGAAGATTATCCCTTTAAGCTGGGTCAGAGAGAGGCCACATTTCCAGGAAACCAGAGCACCAAATTAATTTAGCCAACTCTGCTTTTAAAAATCTATCCAATTCTGGCAAAAAAAAAAAAAAAAGGAAAGAGAGAAAGAAAGTCAAACCAATTGCTTCTTGTAAAAGGGTCTACTCAGTTGTTCTGTGCATAGTAAGAAAGTTCAGCAGATTCCTATTAATTTCCATGATAGTAAATAATTTTCAACCCTCTGCTAACATCCTAAATTGGATAAGGAAGCATTCAATTTAGCTAAGTGAAAATCATTTAAACCAAGGACCGGGTAAGCAAAGAAAAAAGAAAAGGAATATTCCACACCTTGGAAGTGGATTTGTGAAGAAAAATGAAATATTCATAATGTGTGACTGTAAGACAGTTTTTGTGGGATTATGTGGGGAAGGCTATATCCCATATGGTGTTTCCAGACTGTATCCCAGAGAGCTGCCATAAGGTGAGAGCTGGCTTGACAGAGGCGCGTCCATCTGCATTTGGAGTTGCTGCCACCAGCCGAAGCAGATCTCCATATCTGGACCTGGCCCCGACGCTGG
The DNA here is from genome assembly GCF_023699985.2 of Odocoileus virginianus. Lineage (NCBI taxonomy): Eukaryota > Metazoa > Chordata > Mammalia > Artiodactyla > Cervidae > Odocoileus > Odocoileus virginianus. The sequence continues at coordinate 36,701,310 of NC_069686.1, read as the reverse complement.
ACAGTCCACTTCGAGCCCACACAACGACTGTCCTCTGCTTCACAAATGAGATCGCTGTGTCTGACTCTGTCTCCCAGATGCTGTAAATAGCTGTCTCCCCACTAGGAAAATCATTCCCATTTTGGGTTGCTTCCTGTGTGCGTACATTTCCATGGATTCCTTTTATTCACACTGCTGCTCCACCTCACCGTTCACACGCTTCTCTCTCCTATTTTGTTTCACTGACCCGTTTTTCTCCCTTTCATTCCTAATGAACCACAAAACTGGAATTTGAAAGAGGCAAGTACCATTCTTCAGGCCGTTAATACACTCATTTAGGAAAAGTCTGAACATTTGCATAATAAATCCATGGGGTCTCAATGGCAAACATGGCAACGTGCTATATTTACAGCATGGTCCATGGAGCCCATCTTGAATGCCTGTGTTCAGAGAGGTTATCAGGCCCAGCGATACAGAGCGGTGGGGATTGTGGAAAACTGAAGGGCTCATTTCCTGTATAAAAGGGGAAGCTTCTACTTAGCATCACACTTGAATTTTGAAATATAGTAACTAATTTTTTAAATTCCCTCAAAGTCAAGCTAAACATAAGTATGTCCGCTGGCATAATACATTCTCAAGAGAATGGTTAGACTGTTTTACTGATATTAAGTTCAATGAAGCAGCAACGATTTACTGGAGAGCACAGGAAACAATATTCAATATCTTGTAATAACCTATAATGGAAAATAATCTGAAAAAATATACAATCACTTTGATGTATAACTGAAATTAACACAAAATTGTAAATCAACTATATTTCAATTAAAAAAACTCAAATTCAATGAAAAACTAAGCTAGAGAACAGTCTCTATTGTTCAAAGATGAGAGGTTGGTTTTCTCAATCACCCCACTTATGCAGAATTTCCCATCAGTAGTGATCCTGTGAAGGGGACAGACACATCACATGAAGGACAAATCAGATTACTGCCGAATCTAAGGTAGGATTCTAAGACTAGGGACTTTTCCAACTATACCAAGATCCTTTTTTCCTCATTACTGTACTTCATTCATCTCTGAGGTTTTCTAAGTGTCTGGTTAAAGCAGAAGTATATACCATGGTTCCACATATGAGTGATATCATATCATATGTGTCTTTCTGTGTCTGACTTACTTCACTCAGTGTGATAATCTCTAGGTCCATCCATGTTGCTGGAAATGGCATTATTTCATTATTTTTTATGATTGAGTAGTATTCTATTGTATATATGTGCCACTTCTTTATCCATTCCTCTGTCAATGAACACTTGGAACTGCAGAATAATTAAGCAATGCATTTAAAAAATAAACAATACAAATCAATAAGAATAACTGTGGTTGACCACACTAGGTTGGCTACCAGGAGACCTGATTTCTTTGCTTTTACCAGATATATGTCCTTGGACAAACCATTTAACATGTGTTGTGCTGAACTTGTATAATGGAGAAGGCAATGGCAGCCCACTCCACTACTCTTACCTGGAAAATCCCATGGACGGAGGAGCCTGGTGGCTGCAGGCCATGGGGTCGCTGAGTCGGACAAAACTGAGGGACTTCACTTTCACTTCTCGCTTTCATGCCTTGGAGAAGGAAATGGCAACCCACTCCAGTGTTCTTCCTGGAGAATCCCAGGGACGGGGGAGCCTGGTGGGCTGCCGTCTATGGGGTCTCCCAGGGTCGGACACGACTGAAGCGACTTAGCAGCAGCAGCGGCAGCAAACCTTGTATAAAATAAGGTAGTTGAACTATATCAATCTAGTCAAAGGCCTAGGTCAATCTTAACAGCAGACTCATTTTTTCAAATGAATTTTCCTATAGAAATCACTAACAGAACAGATAAAAGTAGAGTAGCTTGTATGAAAAAATTTAAGGCATCTGATGTCCTGTTGAAATTACAGGAAGGGCTCCTCCAAGCCCGTTTTGAAGACACTGGACAAAATTATCTCTAAGTTCTTCTCTACTGTTGAAATTCAGATTCTCAATTTGCTAGAGTACATTCAATTCTACCCACAGTGAAAATAAAATGATTCTTTTTGCTCAAAATAAACTTCTTCCACAACTCCATATCAGTATTAACAATCCCCTATTATGTGCTTGCTGAATTTAAAAAATTTCCTTGCCTTCAAGAAGCAATGCATTTGTGAAGATGGGATTTTAATATGAAATGCAAATCCATCATTATAAACAAACTAATAATGATAGACAAACTTTTCAAGTAATAATTGCATTAACATAACTCAGCTTATCCAGTAATAGATGAAGTCAACTTTATTTTATGGTCCAGATGACATTGACTCAAACTCCTAGTTCCATAATATCCTCCAATTATTTCTGGGACTCCACAAAGGCTACTTCATTTGTGCTCACAAAAGTCTGTCTGCTGCAAAGGATTAACCTCAAAAATATACAAGCAACTCCTGCAGCTCAACTCCAGAAAAATAAATGACCCAATCAAAAAATGGGCCAAAGACCTAAACAGACATTTCTCCAAAGAAGACATACAGATGGCTAACAAACACATGAAAAGATGCTCAACATCACTCATTATCAGAGAAATGCAAATCAAAACCACAATGAGGTACCATTGCACGCCAGTCAGGATGGCTGCTGTCCAAAAGTCTACAAGCAATAAATGCTGGAGAGGATGTGGAGAAAAGGGAACCCTCTTACACTGTTGGTGGGAATGCAAACTAGTACAGCCACTATGGAGAACAGTGTGGAGATTCCTTAAAATACTGGAAATAGAGCTGCCATATGATCCAGCAATCCCACTCCTGGGCATACACACCGAGGAAACCAGATCTGAAAGAGACATGTGCACCCCAGTGTTCATCGCAGCACTGTTTATAATAGCCAGGACATGGAAGCAACCTAGATGCCCATCTGCAGACGAATGGATAAGGAAGCTGTGGTACATATACACCATGGAATATTACTCAGCCATTAAAAAGAATTCATTTGAATCAGTTCTAATGAGATGGATGAAACTGGAGCCCATTATACAGAGTGAAGTAAGCCAGAAAGATAAACACCAATACAGTATACTAATGCATATATATGGAATTTAGAAAGATGGTAACGATAACCCTATATGCAAAACAGAAAAAGAGACACAGATGTATAGAACAGACTTTTAGACTCTGTGTGAGAAGGCGAGGGTAGGATGTTCAGAGAGAACAGCATTGAGACAAGTATACTATTAAGGGTGAAACAGATCACCAGCCCAGGTTGGATGCATGAGACAAGTGCTCAGGGCTGGTGCACTGGGAAGACCCAGAGGGATGGGATGGGGAGGAAGGTGGGAGAGGGGATCAGGATGGGGAACACATGTAAATCCATGGCTGGTTCATGTCAATGTACGGCAAAAACCACTACAATATTGTAAAGTAATTAGTCTCCAACTAATAAAAATAAATGGAAAAAAAAAAAAGTCTGTCTGCTGGAGTCATTCGCCCTCAGTGAATAATTAACTACTATGATCTTTCAATGTGACTACAGTTCCTTCTGCCAGTGTCAGTGGTCTTCCAAAGAACTTGTTTGTTATCCTGTTGCTGATTCTCCTCAGGGAACAACCAATCTTGTGGATGTTCCAAAAGTCCCCCTTCTGTGAGCTAAAGCAGCTCCAACTGCTGTGGAAATGAGAGATGCCCCACTCTTCCCAAGAATATGCATGCTCATCTGCTTAGTAGATCTTCCAAGCATTGCTCTGCATTTCTGGAGTACTGAAATGACTCTTAAGAGCTGGCACTAGGATTCTTCACTCTTGATTTTGTGATATAAACTCTCAGTTCACCTCTTGGTAATTTAAAATTGCATTTAAGCAAATTATGCTTTCAGAGAGTAACCCCTAAACTGGAAAGGCACTTCCTTTATTTGTGAAGTTAGAGGTGCTTTTTGAAGATTTTCTTAATGTGTTGTTCAGGATAGGCTATGAATATGCAGCATATTCAGGATACACAGGAACAACCCCTAAATCTTAATGACTTAAAAATCGAGATTAATTTCTTATTCCTGCTATCTACTAATCATGGGTGAACTCGAGGTCATCGTGAGTCTTTGATGGACTCTGATTCACCCAGGAGAGGTGATTTGGTGATTTGCTGGGCTCTTCTCTATATCATCCTATAAGGCAGAGGGGAAAAATTCAGAAAATCACACATTGACTCAATGTGTCTCAACCAGAAGTATCACACACCACTTAATTTCTCTATTCATTGGCCAAAGTCAATCGTGTACCCACACCTAGCTTCAAAAGAGCAAGATTCTATCCTACCATATGTCCAAATATTTGATTAAAATTAATGATTACTATTCCCCAAAACAATCTTCCACAAAAGCTAATCAGAATCTCTACCTCTAGAGATAGGAAACCACTTGCAATATTAAGGACATATCCTTTGCCCACCTTCTACTTCCCAATATTCCAAAAATCTCCAAAATTAGTATTACCCAGCAACTTGACTTAGGTTTGTTAACACAGTTCAGAGGAAGTTGTGGCTGTTGACATGGAGAAGTTATGGAAGGTCATGAAAAGAGAAAGACTGTAAATTGAACCTTGAGAGAAAGGATTTAGATTTTCTTTTTTTTTTTAAGGAAATGAAAAAAAACAGTGGAAACAGGAAGAGAAGAGTGGGCAGGGAGACTGTGGGGAGCCATGAATAGGGAGTTTGCTTCCCTGAGTTGTACTTTATGTACAGTAATGAGACTGGTAGTTTAGAAACAGGTTGTGAAAGGCCATAATAAAGAGCTCAGTCTTTGTTCTACAGAAAATAGGGGCCATTCAAGATTTTGAGATGGGGTGATGATTGCAATGCAAAAAGATAAATATGTTCTTGTAGAAGCTGATGGATTGGTGGAAGGAAGGCTGATAGAAGAAAATAATTAGTCTACTCTTGCTATCATCAAGGCTTAGACAAGGATGGTGACAGCAGGAATGGTGGGGGAAAACAGCTAAGGAAAGCTTGGGAGAGGAAGATTTTAATAGGATTGGCCGTGTGACTAAAGGAAAGGAGAAAAAGAGAGTAACCAGGTCCATGCTTACTTATGCCTCTGGTTAACCCTGGCAAGACTGACAGCTCTCCCTCAGTGCGCTGGGGGTGTGTGTGTCTGTTTGTGTGTGTGTGTTTGGGAGAGAGAGAGAGAGACAGGGAGAGAGCATGAGGGAAGGAGAAGGAGAAGGAACCGTGAGGTGGAATCGATGTCTGTGGATGCCTCAGTAAGAATTTTTTTTTTCTAGCTGCATTCATTAAGTTGGCATCATTAAAAGAGATTCAATGTCTGATAAAGTGGGTAGTATATCATAATGAGTGCCTACTGTTTTTAGGATAAATGGCCATTTTGCTTATTGAACAGTATATTGCTGAACTAGTAGGAACATTTTGTGATTCCAGTGTTTTACTCTTGGACTTCACAATTCAAATTGCCCTCAAACACAAACTAGATCTGGCTTTTCAGTTAATGGGTGCCAACTTCCCTATGAGTTCAAATCAAGGCTTCGTATATTTTATCTCCCTATGCAGCCCATCGATCAGACTCCCTTTGCAGAATCAGGGTCTGTGACTTTAGGTTTTACCATATTTTGCCTGTGAACATAATTCCAGCAACATAATATTAATATTTGTAAATATTTTCTTTTAACTTATTCAAGAGGTTTTGTTCATGGCATTTTTCCAACTGACTGATTCAAAGGATCCACAGGGCCAGCTGCAATTTCTCCTAAGGACTCTACATTCTGGACTTCATCCTCAGTTACCGCAGGTATTGCTGTTCATATAGGATTCAAAAAATACATGTTTTATTCCCAGTCCTCTCCTCCTTTCTTCAAGAGCTGCCCACAGTCTAAGCTGACAGCTATAAAACACACCTCAATATTTTCATTTTATACCCCAGGCCTTGAGCATGGTTCACAGTGGAAGGAGACAGTTACCAAGTTCCCAAAGGTATTTTTATTCATAACTTTATTAAAGCCACCACTGTGTCCAAGTTAATTATTTATAAGAAAGAAGATCATTTTTAAAGTGGTGTTTTAAAGAATTCAATTTTTTTAAACTAAATTGGTTAATACACAACTCTCACTGAAAGTCAACACCAAATCAATTTTTAATCGTAATCTGAAGTACAGTATACAGAAAATGGTATCCTACTGATATCAGAAGGCACTGATCATAAATGATATTGAGAGTAAATAGATTATTATTCTCCAGAGTTTGGAGTCATATTTGGTCTGATTCCAGTGACTACAAGCCTAACCACCACTCTTGGGCTCTTACTTATAAGATGTCAAAATACCATGCAACTTTAATAAAACAGTGTGGTGCAGCCATAATAATAGAGAAATGCTGCTGTTCTCAGTTGTGTCTGACTCTTTGTGACCCCAAGGACTGTAGCCTGTCAGGCTCCTCTGTCCATGGGATTCTCCAGGCAAACATACTGGAGTGGGTTCCCATTTCTTCCTCCAGGGGATCTTCCAGACCCAGGGATCAAACCCATACCTCTTGCATTTCCTACACTGGCAAGCAATTCTTTCCCACTGCACCATCTGTGAAACCCATAGATAAATAAATTACTGGAATAGAAAATAGATTCCAAAAAGACATGTCTATGAGAGAATTTGGTACATGATGATGGTAAGGAAAGGATGAATTATTCAACAAACAACACTTTGGGGGTAAAAATAAATTGTGATCTCACTTCAAACAATATACCAAGGTAATTTTTTAATGAATTAAAAACCTAGGTGTAAAAATCAAATCCCTTCACAGATCACAGCCTTGTCATGGCAAAGGGGTTTGTATAACTCAGTGAAGCTATGAGCCATGCCATGCAGGGCCACCTAAGACGGACAGGTCCTACTGGAGAGTTCTGAGAGTGTGGTCCACTGGAGGAAGGAATGGCAAGCCACTCCAGTATCCTTGCCTAGAGAACCCATGGACACTATGAAAACGCAGAAGTGCATGACATCTGAAGATGAGCCCCCCAGGTCATCTCTAGAGATCTTTTCAAGAAAATTGGAGGTATGAAGGGAATATTTCATGCCAGATGGGCACAATAAAGGACAAAAATGTTAAGGACCTAACAGAAAAGATTAAGAAGAGGTGCCAAGAATACACAGAAGAACTATACAAAAAAGGTCTTAAAGACACAGATAATCATGATGCTATGGTCTCTCACCTAGAGCCAGACATCCTGGAGTGTGGAGTCAAGTGGGTCTTAGGTAATATTACTATCAACAAAACTAGTGGAGATGATGGAATTCCAGCTGAGCTACTTCAAATTGTAAAAGATGATGCTATTAAAGGGCTGCACTCAATATGTCAGCAAACTTGGAAAACTCAGCAGTGGCCACAGGACTAGAAAAGGTCAGTTTTCATTCTAACCCCAAAGAAGAGCAATGCCAAAGAATGTTCAAATTGTGATACAATTGTGCTCATTTCATATGCAAGCCAGCCAATGCTCAAAATCCTTCAAGCTAGGCTTCAGCAGTATGTGAACAAAGAAATTTCAGATGTACAAACCAGATTTAGAAAAGGCAGAGGAACTAGAGATCAAATTGCCAAAATTTGTTGGATCATAGAGAAAGCAAGGGAATTCCAGAAAAACATCTACTTCTGCTTCATCAACTATGCTAAAGCCTTTGACTGTGTGGATCACAACAAACTGTGGAAAATTCTTAAAGAGATGGGAATAGTAGACCACCTTACCTATCTCTTGAGAAACCTGTATGCAGGTCAAGAAGCAACAGTTAGAATCAGACATGAAACAATGAACTGGTTCAAAATTAGGAAAGGACTATGTCAAGGCTGTATATTGTCACCCTGCTTATTTAACTTCTATGCAGAGTACATCATGAACAATGCCAGGTTGAATGAATCACAAGCCAAAATCAAGATTGCCAGGACATGCAGATGACGACACCCTAAAGACAGAAAGTGAAGAGGAAGTAAAAAACCTCTTGATGAGGGTGAAAGAAGGAGTGAAAAGGCTGGCTTAAAACTCAACATTCAAAAAACTAAGATTGTGGCATCCAGTCCAACCACTTCATAGCAAATGAAGGGGGTAAAGTGTTAACAATGACAAATTTTCTTCTCCACAATCACTGCAGATGGTGACTTCAGCAATGAAATTAAAAGATGCTTGCTCCTTGGAAGAAAAGCTATGACAAACCTAGACAGTGTATTAAAAAGCAGAGACATCATTTTGCCAACAAAGGTCCGTACAGTCAAAGCCATGGTTTTTCAGTAGTTATGTACAGATATGAAAGTTGGGCCATAAGAAGGCTGAGCACTGAAGAATTGATCCTTTTGAATTGTGGTGCTGGAGGAGACTGTTGAGAGTCCCTTAGATAGCAAGGAGATCAAACCAGTGAATCCTAAAGGAAATCAGCCCTGAATATTCATTGGAAGGACTGATCTGAAGCTAAGGAAGCTCCAATACTTTGGCCACCTGATGCAAAGAGCTGACTCATTGGAAAAGACCCTGATGCTGGCAAAGACTGAGAGCAGGAAGAGAAGAGGGCAGCAGAGGATGAGATGGTTGGATGGCATCACTGACTCAGTGAATTTGAGTTTGAGCAAACTCCAGGAGATAGCGAAGAACAGGGAAGCCTGGCATGTTGCAGTTCATGGAGTCACAAAGTGTTGGACACGACTTAGCAACTAATCAACAAAAACAACAAAAATCAAAGCTATAAAAAGCAAGAGAAATACTATGATTAACATATTATTGTACTTTCATTTATATCTTATACAACATTATTCAAGTATTAAAAATAAGGCTTATCTATATGTGTTAATATGGAAAGACATCTATATTAAGTAAAAAATAATATTTTGATAATGTAAATAGTATTAATTCTTTTTATGTAATACATGTTATGTAGTAACACATTTACGTTCACATATGTACACATATGTGGACTGCAAGGAAATCCAATCAGTCCATCCTAGAGGAAATCAGTCCTGGGTGTTTATTGGAAGGACTGATGTTGAAGCTGAAACTCCAATACTTTGGCCACCTGATGCAAAGAGCTGACTCAGTTGAAAAGACCCTGATGCTGGGAAAGATTGAGGGCAGGAGGAGAAAGGGATGACAGAGGATGAGATGGATGGATGGCATCATCGACTCAACGGACATGGGTTTGGGTGGACTCCGGGAGTTGGTGATGGACAGGAGGCCTGGTGTGCTGTGGTTCATGGGGTCACAAAGAGTCGGACATGTGTGAGCGACTGAACTGAACTGACTGATGTACACATACATTCACACAAGGACGAAGTTGGGCAGGATAACTCTCACTGCTTACAGGGGACTGGTAACAGAAGAGTTGGTGGGTGATTGGAATATAATCTCTTTTTCATCTATAGTATATTTTACTCTATTGCCTACTCTTATTTTAAAAATTAAGCAGAAATTTCAACTACTTTGAAATAAAATAACTCTTTCAAATAAAAATTTATTTGCTATTTCTTTATGTTGATGAAATGAGACAAGAATATCATAAGTTCCTTCCAAAGTCCTAGCTGTATCATTAGGCAAGTTATCTTTTCTCTGCGGATTTGAGCATCAGCTTCCTAACTCATCTATTGCCTGCAGTCCAGTTCCCTTTATTCCCTCCTATTAGTCTTCACAGACATGACATGTGGACGAGCAATGTCCCAGCTCCCAGCAGTGTCACCTTGGATGTCACTTCTGCAGATTCCCTTATCTAAATGGCTGTACTGTTTTAAAATATTGTGTGCTTTTGTCCTAACACCACACAGCACATTTCTTTATTTACTATCTGCTTCACTACTCTGTCCATAAGAAAAGGGACCATCTCTGTGTGGTTCCATACAGAAACTTCATCATCTGGCACATGAAGCATGAAGTAGATAAGTAAATAATAAGGTGAGTATTGAATGAATGAATGGATTGCTTGAATAAACAAATACAGATTAAACAAAGGAATGAGTAATTTATTCAAGAGAGGAACCACCAGTTAAAAAGTATATCCACCATGGGGAAAACAGAAACCATAAATACCATTTACACATAGCCAGAGGGGATTTAAATACAGGTACCCAGAGAAGAAGTGGGCAGGAAGTGAACACTATCTCTTGATTTTCTTAGAGTCATTTTGAAAAAGCAGCATTCCAGGAAGCGCTAAGTGATGAAGGTCAGGTTTGTTATTTACAGAGCTGCCTGCATTTTCCAGCTGTATTTCAGGTCAAAACTGGCAAGATAACAGGATACCCAGGGGAGCTCTTCTTTGATTCTGTAAATGAATGTTCTAAAAGAAACATTGCTGAAAGACACAGCTCTCAGACCCTGGAAGGAGCATAATGTGGGACTGGCCTGAGGGAGGGAAAAAAATCAATAGCTTTAACAGAGAATGAGACCAGTTTCTCTATAGCTAAGGTTGGCAAAGGGGGAAAGCCTCAGGGGCACTGATATTGGCACTGTCTCCATCAATTTCCTCTGGCTCCACTTGATAACAGATAACCAGCAGGGCTTAGGGATGCAATGGAGTTGGCTCAGCCAGGCAGGGGTAACTGGGGAAGCCCAGCTGGGCTTGCAAAGATGACTTCCCCCTGTTCAGTTCCCTCAATTCAGCCATTGGAAGCCCATGGGGCATCCACTAGGCGAGAGCTTGACCCCAGGAACGTTAATTATATGGCTGAATCGAAATTAGGCCCCCAATCAAGAGCTTTTCCTTCATTAGCAATTGTGTTCTAGCCACATAATGAAAATAAATGAAAAGACTTTAACCATGAAAATCCTACTACTGAGGCTAGATCCTCTCAAATCATGCAAAGAACTAGGCATAGTCCTTCTCAGTCCAATTGGTTAATGATGGACAAATGTTTTAAACCTAAACTTTGTCCGTATCACAGGGGTCTGTGTTTCTTAAGGGAGAGAAAATGGTTTCCCATAACAGTGTCCATTAATCAAAATCAATAACCATAAAAGCAATGTTTTTTTGAGTTGAAGGAGGAGAAACCATCTGGAAAGAGAAACTTGACTCCTCAGAAAAGAAACATCCTCAGCCTAGCGTTCAAACTAAATAATCCCTTGACCAGAAAAGCAAAGTCCTTTTGTTAAAAAAACAAAGCAAACAAACAATGATATCATCTAACTTTAGCCTCTGGTATAGTCTTTCTGTTTGGGTTTTTTTTGGTTTGTTTATTTACTTTTTAATATAGGCATCACTTTAGATTCTAGACTCCTTCCTAAATTTAATTATGGCATCTTTCTAAAATTACATTTGTTGAGATGGGTGCTCTGACCCATCTCTTCTTGGTCTGTCTTTCATAAATATCAAATTTTCATGACTCTGCCTCTCTTATCACTCTATCTTAACTACTTTGCCCCAATTTTGAGTTTAATGTGCAGATGACATTTATTGGTCATTTACTTAGAGATTTTAGTATTTATTTAGTATATGCTGTAGGCAGTCTACAATTACAGAAAATTAATTTAGAGAATTAACTAGAGAAAGTTAACTTTCTAACCTTTTCTTAAAGGTTTTTAGTATTTTGATTTAAAATGAAAGTAAATAAGATTACCTTGATATGAGAGGAGAAATGTTCTTTTATTCATTTTCTAGCACATAAGAGGAAATGTAAGGCCTAATTAAAAATCAGAAGTCTCTAATTTTACTCCTTATATAGCAAACATTATTACTGTTCATGCAACTTCAGTGTAGCCTCTCTACCAGCATACCTATCATGTTCTTCTGATTTTTTGTGGTCACCTGGAGATGATGAAGTAAAACTTGGAAGAGGCCAACCTGTTTCCTCAGCCTGTGATCCCTGCTGATGGCAAGGGGGTTTGAGGTCTACCTGCGTTAAAGGAAAGAGTTTCAAAAACTATTCAACTAACTTCAGTCATTTCTCTCTCAATCTCCCAAAACTAAAAAACACATACCAGCATTTTTCAAAAGCAGACACAAGCTCTAAGAGGCAGGATAGTGCAGACCTGAAGCTGCTTGAGAATTAAACAGGTTTGAGTTCAAATACCAACATCACAATACATTAGATATGTAAATTTTAACAAATACATAAATGCAAAAAAAACCAAAACATATAAGTATACGTGCGTGCTTGCTCAGTCATGTCCAACTCTGTGATCCCATGGACTGTAGCCCACCAGGTTCCTCTGGCCATGGAATTTTCCAGGTAAGAATACTGAAATGGGTTGCCATTTCTACTTCAGTGGATCTTCTGGACCCAGGGATCTAACCTGCATCTCCTGTATTGGCAGGTGGATTCTTTACCACTGAGCCACCTGGGAAGCCCATATGCATACATACATAGTGTCTAAAGTCAGTGGTTGCTATAAATCATTGCTGGTAGCAGTTATATTTGGATAGGAGGATTAAACAACTATATGGATCGAATGCATATATGTATTTCCCTTTGAGCTTCAGTGTCCCTACCTGAATCTTAACTTAAAGAGTTGGAATAATGTATGTAAAGCACTTGGCACCTAGTAGATGTTCATTGACTATTATATTTAGTATATTTCATTTTTGTTACATTGAAAAGTACAGTGAAATATAAAAATATAATAAATATTTTCTAATAACAAAAGAACAATTAACTCCTTTCTTTTTCTGATTTGAGCAGAGACCAGGTTGGCCAATCTGGACATGGAATAGAAGCATCAGTACATTTTTTTTCCTAGGCAATTGTGCTTAAATAGTAATGAGTAGTTTAAATAATTTTTATTAGTAAAATAATCTTGTGACTTTCCATGTTATAAAATTTAGAGAAAGTATCCTTCATTCCTGTATTGAAACTGGCAAGACATTCATCTTAAGAAAAAATCTAGTTTAACTTGCATCTTCTTCTTCTTGACACCTCTCTGAGGAGATACATGGTCAGAAACCTCCAGACTGTCTTTTATTTTTCATAAATGCTGGCTTCATCCATTCAGTAACATGTGTACTTTCATGAGAGAAAAACTGCCTGATTTGCAAGAAGTATGAAAAATTTGTTTGAGAGAGATGATATCTAAATACAATTATCCTGTTGTTTCAAGAATTTACTTTTTGTTTATTACACGATAACAACACATCTGTCAAGGGAAACATTAGAAATATAGATTTTAAAAGTCATTCAATCCTGCTATCCAAATATAACTGTTATTAATAATAATGAGTAACAACCACTGACTTTAATCACTGTGTATATATGCATATATGTATCTTTGTTTAAAAAATGATATGTGGTTTGTAACTTAAAAAAATAAAAATTAGGATTCCTTCAATCACAAATGACAGGATGCTCAATGCCATATGACTTAAAAGAGGGAATTTATTGGAGCTTGTACTGAAAGACTGAGGATTGAGACATGGATTAATCCACTGTAATCATTTAGCACTATAGACAGCACTTTGACAAGTATGCTGTGAAGGCAAACGCACATTCTACTATGTAGTAATAAGGTTTTGTACATGTGCTTAAAAATAAATACCTTCACATCAATACATACGCTTTTATGATGGTAAAAGGACAGGCATTTTATTTTCAGATGTTTTGTTTCTAGATTTATTCAATCAGTTTCCTAATGTTGAACATGCATAGTAAGATAGTGATTAAAAAGGCAGACTTAAAACCTAGTTGATTTGCATTGGGCAAGTTACCTAACCTCAGTCCTCTCATCTTAAAATGAGGATTTTAATAGTACACACCTAATAGAGTTATTTCAGATTTGAAGTGAATTAATTCGTGTAAATAGTTCAGAGCAATTCCTGACATAGAGTAAGTACTCAGTAAAAGGTGGTGGTATTATTATTATAATTCCTACTATTATTTAATGTCAGAGTGAAGAACATATTCTCATATGTGAGATAAGAAATTTAGCAGTGTTTCTATTCTTTTTTCCTATTTGTTTATACAAGGTTAGATTTGGAATACATAATAGCATTTTTAGATTTAGAATCCATATGATTTTTTTCATGGTATTAATGTTTACCTTACAATTCCTTTACATATTTTGATAATATTTTGACATTTATATTTTGCTTTGTGGCTAAACTTATAGAAGTATTGTGTGTGTGTGTTTAATGCTTTAATTTTGACAATCAGCTCCAGTTTATAACATGATCTCTTAGCTACTCATTTTATTTCTTCTCTCATGGTATATATTTAAGAAATGTTTTTTAAGAAAGATACATAGATACTACATTTTCTGTGCCTACTCATATCCGTGCATTTCTTATTTCTTTACACATAAAGGAAAATTTGACACAGTATGAAATTCTTGACTTAAAATTATTTCCTTTCAAAACCTTTTAGGTCTGTTGTTATTGTTGCTTTGGCGTTCTATTATGTGTATTGAAACTGGCTTATTTTTCTTTCCTTTGTAGTAAACTCTCTTCTTTGAACTCTATATGGTTTTATTTTTTACTTCAGCCAAGATACATTTAGACATAAATCGTTTTCATTATCTAGAGCACAGTGATCCCATTCAATGCAGAGCTTCCTAAGGAAAACTTTCCTTTACGATTTTTTTCATTGTTTTCCCTATTCCTTTTTTTTTTTTTTTAACACACAATTTCACACATGCTGGGCTGCCCTAGTGGCTCAGATGACAAAGAATTTGCAATGCAGAACACACAGGTTCTATCCCTGGGTTGGGAAGCTCCCCGGAGAAGGGAATGGCTACCCATTCCAGTATTCTTGCCTGGAAAATCCAGTGGACAGAGGAGCCTGGTGGGCTACAGTCCATGGGGTTGTAAAGAGCTGGACAGGACTGAGCGAGTAAGCACAGCACACATAAGCTAGTTTTCTGCCCTTCCCCTTCTACATAGCTCACTGCGTTGGATATTTTCCATTTGTCTCCATCTTTTCCACTATGGTCTATGCTCTGGGAACCTGATCTTTATATTGTGTAACTGATTTTCCTGGCCCTCTTCCTTCCAGTTGTCTCTGGCCAGTGGGAGATATCTTCAGAAGACCATGGGGCAGGAAAAGTTGGATATATATTTCCTTAGCTTGTTCCCCACTGGGTAAAGGCTGAATCTAGCTCTGCAGGCCTGCTTTTTTTGCCTTCTCCAGGGTTCATTGCTTGCTGCTCCCTCACCCCTCTGACCTGGGGGTGGTAACAGGTACTCATTATTGCTAGTTGCAGAAGCTTCATCAGTATTTGTAGGTTTCCCTGCTGACTCAGGTGGTAAAGAATCTGCCTGCAATGCAGACCTGGGTTTGTTCCCTGTGTTGGGAAGATCCCCTGGAGAAGGAAATGGCTACCCATTCCAGTATTCTGGCCTGGAGAATTCTAACGACTGTGTATAGTCCATGGTGTTGCAAAAAGTCGGAAACGACTGAGTGGCTTTCACTTTCACTTTCAACCCTACCCAAACCATTGCTCACAGCTCCTTCTTTAACCCTCAGTCTACTTAATTTTGTACTTAATCATTCCCCACAGGAATGTTTTCTCCTTAGAAATTTTTCTCTAATTTTCCTAATTTTTTTGTCCTCCTCTTCATCTTCTTAGTTTTATCTATGGATAGTAGCTCTTTAATGCTTTCACTGATGTGGAGGTATTAGGGAAAATGAGATATTACTCTACCATGTATATGTTTAGTACATTTGCATTGATTACTTATTCAATGTTTTTCATAAAGAAGACAGCTTATTTTATTTGTATTTTAATTAATTAGTTTGTTTTTGGCTGTGCTGGGTCTTTGTTGCTGTGTAGCAGGCTTTCTCTAGCTACGATGAGCTTCTCTTTCTGAGCACAGGCTCTCGAGTGCGGACTCAGCAGTTACTGCACATCAGCGTAATTGTCCTGCGGCATGAGGGGT
Source organism: Odocoileus virginianus (assembly GCF_023699985.2). Classification (NCBI taxonomy): domain Eukaryota; kingdom Metazoa; phylum Chordata; class Mammalia; order Artiodactyla; family Cervidae; genus Odocoileus; species Odocoileus virginianus. Next base: position 36,685,508 of record NC_069686.1, on the reverse strand, counting down.
CTTCCTGGACCAGGAATCTGATCCATGTCCCCTGCATTGGCAGACAGATTCTCAACTACTGGGCCACCAGGGAAGTCCCCTTCAGTTTCTTTTACACTTTACTTAGATTTTATTTTTTTTAAATCTCAACCTGTTTTCTTTTTAATAATTGTCAGCCCTTGCTTAGTAGAATACGTATTTTCCCTTGCTATTTTTTAGGTTGCAGATGTTTACAGACATTTTCCCCTTAGGGCTACAGACAATCATTTTCAAAGACAAGATCTTATTCTAAATCTTCTTGTTACTATTCCCTTCTCTTTCCAGCAGTCTCCCCCTCCACCCCCACCCCCCACCATGCCTCACAGACTCCAGCTTTCTTTCTCTACTTCTCCTGGACTGAGGTGTCACAGTGTAACGAGTGTATACCTCCCCACTCTTTCTTCTCAGCTATTCCTGGGTTGTACATAATTTGTATACACACAGAAAGATGCTGACAGGATGGTCTGCCATGGAGACGCACCCAGGGATAGATAGTGATGGTTGCCCCAGTTCTTCACTATTATATGTTCTAAGTCTCATATATATAAGACATGTTCTAAGTCTTATATATATAATATAATATATAAAATAACAATATAAAATACTATATAATATATAAAATAATATAATATATTATATAAAATATAAAATAATATAATATATATTATATATAATATAACTTTAAGTTATATTAGGTGTATATTAGGATCTATATTAGGGGAGTTGTGAAGTGTTTATGTACTTTTATTAGGTGACCCCTTTTGTGTAAAACAAAACTGTGATATACGAAGAAGTAGCATGTTACCTTAATTAAAATATAGATGTTCTTGGTTTAGCTGTCAGCTCCACCGTGTACTAACCTTATGTGAGTCACTTCTCTGTGTTTCTGTTTCCTTCAACTGAAAAACAGGAAAAATAGTAGTAGCCAAACTTGCAGGATTGTTTTGAATTTTAAGTGATTAGAAAAAGGAAAGTCTTAGAACCTTACCAGGCATACAGTAAATAGCATGTAACTGTTTGCGTTGTTGCTGTGACTTGCACCCTGAGGAGGTTTTCCCTCAGTCTGATTCCTTTATAATTATTGCCAATTATCTAAGATCTTAGCAGTGAGTCATTTGTCGGTTATGGTTTTTGATGTTTTAAGTTTCTTCTTTGTCCTCCAGATACTCTATGAAACACATTTTGAGCCATTTGCAAGTAATCTTTAGATTTTCTTGGAATAAGCTGGACCACCAATATGTTGTATATCCAACCAATAATTTCTGGACACTGTAGAATTGCTTTTACTTAAATTGCTTTTACTTACTTACTATACTTTTTCAATAGAAGCTGAAAAACCAAGTTTATGAAAGTCAACATTACAATTTGGAACTTTGGAAATGTCTTATCCTAGAAAAGAGAAGTACTGGGTAGGATGTGTGTACTTCACACACACATAGAGGAAGGAACATACGTGACCCATGTGCACTGTGGTGACCCATATCTCCAGACGATCTGGAACCAAGCTTCAAATCCTACCCGGCTGCTTTCAGTCTAACACTGCTTAAGGGAACCCCAGACTTTTCCGAGGAAATTACAAAGGCAAAGATTATACTGGCCTTGTAAACAGTTGAACAAGTAAGAATTCTTTTCTGCTTTTATCCCCTTCAGTTTGCACAAGCTTGTGTAGAATGATTATTAGGAAAGAAAAATAGATGAAAAATGGGTTCCAACTTCTGCTGTTGGTATTATTTATATATTTTTAATCCATATTTTTATTTTCAGTTTCTAACATTATTTTGGGGCTTTCCTGGTGGCTCAAATGGTAAAGAATCTGCCTGCAATGCCGGAGACCTGGGTTCTATCCCTGGGTCCAGAAGATCTCCTGGAGAAGGGAATGGCTCCCCACTGCAGTACTTTTACCTGGAGAATTCCATGGACAGAGGAGCCTGGCAGGCTACAGTCCATGGGGTTGCAATGAGTCAGACACGACTGAGTGACTAACACAATGTGTTTTTGTGACTAACACAACATACCCAATGTTGTTTTTGCTTATAAGAAATTCCAACAAAAACTATTAATTACATAGTTAAAAAAATCCCAGAAGCAATTGAGGGCAATATTAAAATACAGCTCCATAAGTAATAGTTTGTTCACCAAGGTATTCACATCAGTTCATGTCAGATTTTTTTAATCCAAACTTTTAAGTGTCATGTCCCTTCTATATGTACACATTTGCAATATGAATTGTGATTTAAATTACTGGGAGTTAATAAAAATTGCTGTCAAAAAAACTGTTCAGCTATTCAGTACCCTTTACTACGGCAAACTACTGTCTTGTGCTATCAGCACAGTCATATTTTAAACAGAGTCAGCAATTTAAATGATCAGAGAATTGATTGACTGTGAATTACATGGGTCCAAAACAACAGGGATGTAAATTATTTCTATGGTGGCATTTTATTTAAGTTATGTGATAATTATCTCAACTCTAAACAGGCATACTTAGTGTTCTACCAAAACAAATTGGTGATAGAAGTTTAGGAAGGACCAGAATGTTTGTCTTAAATCTGGCAGGTCTATCTAACATGTAGTGAAGCAAAGATGTTGCCATTGTCTAATTATTGTAGTCTAATATGGAGAACCAAACTGAGGAATGTTTTAATTAAGCAGAAAATGAACAAATCTCCACTTGCTTATGGCTGTGCTGATGAAAGCTTAGGGACATCTCTGAGCAGTGTTTTGTTTTTAATGGAATGCTTCTTGTGTCTTTGCAAAGAATCAACCTCAGTAGTATACCTCAAATGTGGGTATATATGTATATGTTTTCACCCAAGTAAAAAATATAAATACTGTACTAAAATTGTGGAAAGGAGAGGACCACACATGTAAATGAAAGAAACTTCAGAGACTAAAATAAAACTAATGGTATACTTAGAGCTCTTTACATGGCAATATGCCCTTTGATGAAGATGATGGGAGAGTCGGGAACTTTTATGTATGAGAGGCTAGAAGGATAATCATGTCTTCAGCAAAAAGGCATGCATAAGCTCTGACATAAGTTTCACCTCCAAATGAGTGGAAGGGCAGGTTTTATGTTCCGGAGTTTACCCATACAGGAAGCAATTGAGTTTCTAAAGATGAAAGCCTGTAAAAGGTCTTGGGAACCAGCCAAAAACAGCTAACATCACTGACAGGATATGATGGATGATAAAAAACTATGTAAAGAATAGAGATATAATCTTTCAGTTGCTTGATTGATCTTCTACAAAGAAAGATTTTAAATACGCTTAAACACATAAATTCTTGAGCATTTTAATATCTAAGAATAAAGATCTGTTTTTAGTGGTACTCATTATTTGCCTATCAGAGAGCAATAAGAATGACAGCAATGTAAGCACCCTTAAAGAAAGGGGAAGTGTTAGTCACTCAGTCATGTCCGACTCTGTGTGACCCCATGGACTGTAGCCCGCCAGACTCTTCTGTCCATGGAATTCTCCAGGCAAGAATACTGCAGTGGGTTACTGTGCCCTTCTCCAGGAGGTCTTCCCAACCCAGGGATCTAACCCAGATCTCCTGCATTGTAGGCAGATTCTTTACTATCTAAGCTACTAGTGAAGCCCAAGTATCTTTAAAGTGATCTTTTAAAATAAAAGTGAAATTTTATCTATGAACTAGACTGACTACGGCATTCTGTATGGGAAATGCCGCCCCATGTTGTCGTTTACACCATTTTCTTATGTATTTCAGTAACAGTGTTGCATAACTTTGTGAAAAACTTAAATTCCAACTTTTTCTTTGTTATCATTTTACAAAATCCTATTTCTAAAATTCAATCTCAAGAATCCAAAACACCGAGTAAAGTTTCTGATTTATTTTTCTTCTTCTTATGTTTCATGTGTCTTTGAATCCCCCACCCCCAAAGTTTGCTCTAATGAGACATTCCTTTCTGCCTTCTTCCTGTTTCAAAATTTACCCCTTCTCCTACCCTGTGAAAGCAACCCATTTCTGACTAATTTTTAATTACTAGACTCTGCTAAGGAAACTAAGAAATCAATTCAACCTAAATCAAATAGATGGTAATAGATTTTTATGTCACTTTACCAGTGAGAAGTCCCTAACACCTGGCAGCTGGCCCAGCATTCACAGTGAGGTCTTGGTGTTCTCCTAATAAATACCAATAATTTCATAGAACATCAGCATCTGACCAGGGTACTCTGGGACCCATGAGAGATGTAGGCAAAAACAAAACTGCTCTGTAATAATGTCTGAATATGACAAAACACGATCATGATTAATGTCACAAATATCAACTATCTCCTTGCCCAGATAATATGAATGATTATTGCTTATTTACCAATGACAGATTTAGTATCCCTCTCTTCTTTTTTTCCTACTTAAAATTCATTAAGATATCCAACCATAGAATTAATCCCATATTCTGACAGCACTCAATCCAGTGAGCGCTCTCCTCCTTGCATCCTTTCTCGAGTCACCTGATATAAGCTCAGATCTTACAAGTCACTCCTAACACTTTCTTGTCGAGATGCCCTATACTGTTTCATTGTAATGAGAAGTATTCCCAATAGTGTTTTCTATAGGTGTGTTCTTGGTCTTTTGTGTGGTGAACATTGACACCAGGTAACAACCAAGTTTAATAGCTTACAAAATTCAAACTAGTGACTGAAAGTGAGGTTTTTCAAAAAATGAATGGGTAATGCTGAGATCCTGTTGGTCAGATAAACTTCCTCCCCCAAATGTAAGAGAGCATTGCTTGAGGTTGTACATCCATTTTCATTTATTTAATCATTCATTCATACATTCTTTTGTTAAATAAATATTTGCTCAGTACATATTACTATGCCAGGAAAGAAAAATCAGTGACCACTAATCAAACTTACAGGTTAGGTCAGACATTAATTAGATAATTATTTATGAGGGCAAAGAATGAAGAAGATTTTTGTATTATATGCCTGGATGTTTCCTCTGTCACCCTGAAATTAAAACTGCTCTCATCAGACACATATTCCTATTTGGGACCATTTACTCAACATATGGGGAATAAGGGGGTTTCCCAGGTGGCTCAGTGGTAAAGATTCCGCCTGCCAATGCAAGACACACAGAGACGCGGGTTCAGTCCCCGGGTGGGGAAGATCCTTTGGAGCAGGAAATGGCAACCCACTCTAGTATTCTTGCTGGGATAATCCAATGTACCCAAGACCTGGTGGGCTAAAGTGCATGGGGTTGCAAAGAGCTGGACATGTCTGAGCACCTGAGCACACACACCTGAGAGACTGAGCGCATATTCATATGGGGAATATACAGATTAGTTTATTCATTACTGTGTTAGAAGATCTAAAAGAAAAAGGCTCTTTTCGCTGCTGTAACTTAGATCTTAGAAGTAAATATTAAACATTAACTATGATTCAAGGTACAATGTTTGAAGGTTTTTTCTGATTTGATTGCCTAGCCCTAATACCAAGAGTTTAAATTCATTTCCCTAAAATAGATAACTACTTTCCACTATGCCAGGTGGCACAAGTAGTAAAGAATCCACTTGCTCATGCAGGAAACTCAAGGGAACCCCTCAGCTGGGAAGATTCCCTGGAGAAGGAAACAGCAACTCACTCCAGTATTTCTTGTCTGGAAAATTCTATAGACAGAGGAGCCTGGCGGGCTATAGTCCATGGGATCACAAAGAGCCGGTCATGACCGAGCACACGTGCTCACACAAAATAGGTAACTAATGAGAACCGATTGTGTAGCAAAAGGAACTCTACTCAATGTTCTGTGGTGACATAAATAGGAAAGAAACCCAAGGAAGAGTAGATCAATGGATACGTGTGGCAGATTGACTTTACAGCAGAAACTAGCACAGCATTGTAAAACAACTATAATCCAATAAAAATAAATAAATTCATTTCTCTCCCAGTGGAAAGCAGTGGAACTCTTAACTTTATCAGCATAACAAGATATAAAGTGGAATGAAAATTAGTCTAAGTTACAATCATAACCCTATCTAGTGAATTTCTAGACACATAGCTAAAGAACTATTGATAATGACATATTCTGCTAGGAACAGTGGGAGAAGTTTCCTAGCCAAGAATATGGCATCACCCAAGAGGTCAGACACTGAGCTAAGTATCTGCTAGGTTACATCTCTTAATCTCTATTCATGAATATATTCATTCATTTATTCAAGTGTTCATTCATCAAGCATCTACTAGTTCCAGAAACTGGGCTAGGTACCTGGGACACGCATTATATAAAGGATAATAGGTGTAGACATAAGGCTACAGTGTGATGCGTGCTAAAAAGGAGGGAATACATAATACTATGAAAGTGTCTGATGGGGAAAATGAAAGTGACATGTTGGAAGGGTTAAGAAGAGCTTTCCTGGGATGGGGTTAATTATGCTAAAAGCTACTAGAAGTTAAGATGTTCAACACAAACTTGTGTTATAGGTATTATAATAACCATGTCTTAGGAAAGAGAATGGAGTCTCAGCTATATCTAGCCATGGAGAAGTGGGTGAGTCAGGACTGGAACCCCAGTTTCTGAGATTTTTACAATCCAGTATGTATCCACCACATTGAGCAACTCTGTATATCCTTTTATTAGGATGCTCTTGCTCTGTTAGAAATATGTGTACACACCTGCCTTCCCAATTGGACTGTGACATCCTCGAGAGCTGAAACCGTAGCTTACATGACACACAGTTTCAGCTACATGTTACTCTTAAAGGGTTGCTTAGATGATAATCAACATGTTCAGCATAATTTTGTTCATTTAAAAAGACCTTTTTGGCAGAGAAGAAATTTCGGAAAATTTTCGTACATGCACGCTCAGTCGCGTTTGGACTGCAGTCCACCAGGCTCCTCTATCCACGAGATTCTCCCAGCAAGAGTGTTGGAGTGGGGTGCTGTGACCTCCTCCAGGGCATCTTGACCCAGGGATCAAACCCATTTCTCTGGTGTTCCCTGCACTTGCAGGTGGATTCTTTACCACTGAGCCACCGATCAGTAAAGCCCCTTAGAAATTTTATGAAATTTTAAACAAACATCCAAGGAAGTTTGAATTTATTTCCCCTCAAGTTTAAAGATATTTACTAAACGTCCTTCTATTTGAAATTAGGGCTGCCCTTAAAGCTGTATCACTTTATTCAAATAGCCTTTGCAGCATAAACTATTTAAAGGAAGGCTTACCTCTTTTTTTGATTTACTAGGAAAATCAAGGCCAAAATTAAGGTTTATTCTAAAACAATTTCAGATTTGTGTGATATAGGTCTTGATTCAATTTGTTTTCCTTTTCATGTTTTTTCAGTATATTTATTTGTTATCATGTTTTAAATGCATCTCCTGAGTCACCCCTAATACTTCTTGGAATATGGCAAGGTATTCATGAATAAACAAATATCATTTTTAAAGGCCTCACAGAAGAAATTAGATTTAGAGAATGAGCTTCCATGAAGCTAGTTCCATTTTTCTTCTTCTATGTTTTATTTTAATTTTAATCTTTGCATCTGGGAAAAATTAAGGAAAGTTCTTCTAGGGAAAAGAAAACAGAAAAGGGGATCTGGGTGGAGGGGCAAGGAGGTGGAGCCATGGGGGGAGTTAAGTGATGTCTTGATGATGATGATGTTAATGGTGATGGTGATGAGGAGACTTAGGGGCTAATTGTGTGGGTATTTTCTACAGGACCTTTTGTACCAAGAGTAAATAGTTCTGTCATCTGACTCCTGATTCACTGCCAAGTGCCAAGATTGAATGGGTAAATAAAGGTAATAAAATGTGAAGGATATGGGTATTAAGGCTGATGAATGAGCAAAGTAAGATGGGAAAAAAGGCAAAGCTACAGTCCTGGGTGAGTGTGGGTGGAAGAGAAGATGAGCATTTCGTGTAGCTGGTGTTCTAGAGGACCTGATTTCCCCTATGTCTTATTTTAGAAAACTAGGAATACATTTATAGATTCTTTATGAAATTAATTTATTTTAAGAGCAGATATCTACAGAAAAAGCTTTGTGGCTAGGATTTCTACATCTTAAAAGTTCACCTACATTGCAGTCATCACAGAAGCAGCAATCGTAAGAGCTCAATCTTATTTTCTCCAAAGTACTGTCCTCAGGCACTTTAAATCTTAAACTGATTACCATCAATTTTCAAAATTATCTCTTAAGATAGCTGCCTAACTAGGTCTTCTAAAACTGGATGACATCTAGTGGGGGAAAAAGCAAACTCTGATCTAAGGTTAGTTTTGGTCAAACTCCTCTACAACAGGGAGATTTAAAAAGACCGTCTGTTGTTAACACGAAGGAATTCTCTTAGAATCACCGAACACAAGAGACACTCCTACCAGTTTACAGAGAAGAGAACCTGACTTTCGTGGGAATGTTACACCTGGGTTAATTTCACTGTTTAGTTTTATACAGAGATCTACACATCTGAAAAGAAGAAAAGTCAGGACTTTTTCCAGTGTATTTTATACTGACATGTGAGCAAATATTGACGCTACCAGCAGATTTGGTTTGACTCTCTAACAAAACCACTCCCTTAAAGGGGACATGTCAGCTAATGATTTCTACCAAACCAGGTTGTTCATAAGAAGGATCAAGGAGATAGGAAAGAAAACAGTGGGTAAATCAACCCAGAGAAATTCCTCTGTTATTAGTTCAATCAACCATTATGTCAATACTTAGTGAATGTTTATCAAAGATACCAAGGAGAAATTCAGAGAATACTCACAGTCCTTATCCATCAGGCAATATCAGCCAGCACTCTAGTCTTTAATTTTAGTAATGGCTTTAATAATTTTAATAACAATTTAAACCCCATGCCAAATGCAACATAAATAGCTTATAGTTTTTGAAGAAATGTGCTACTTTTTACTCTGGTCATGATGAAGAGATTCAGAATTCTCTTCCATCTTTAATATACTACCTTATCCTATATTACAATATAATTCAATTATTCTAATTCTTATAGAGCAGTAAGTGTGTCCACTTTTAAAGCCATCCAAGTGTATTTCACTGCTAAAATATATTTCTTGATAAAGAAAGCCCATGTTTTTAGTGTATAATAATTTTTTTCATTGTTTGTTAAACAAATATGGTCCAGATGGTAAAGAATCCCCCTGTAATGTGGGAGACCTGGGTTCGATCCCTGTGTTGGGAAGATCTGGAGAAGGGAATGACAACCCACTCCAGTATTCTTGCCTGGAGAATTCAATATCTCTTCCCTGGAGCCTGGTGGGCTACCATCCATGGAGTCTCAAAGAATCGAACACGACCGAGAGACTAAGCACAGCACAGCACACTCATTTCACACTGGGTACTGTGTTAGCTACTGGGACACGGCGCCCAGGCTTGGGGACCTTACAACTGAGTGATCTTTATTACAGGCATTCACATGGCACAATGAAGTTCTGATGGCTCAGCAGATAAGAATCTGCCTGCAATGCAGGAGACATGGGAGATGCAGGTTCAATCCCTGGGTTGGGAAGATCCCATGGAGCAGGAAATGGCAACCCACTTCAATATTTTTGCCTGGAAAGTTCCATGGGCAGAGGAGCCTGACAGGCTACAGTCCATGGGGTCACAAAGAGACAGGACTGAGTGCACAGATACACACAGAAAGGAATTCAGATTTAGAGAACTATGTTCTCAAGAAGCTGGTTCCACTTTTCTTTTTAGAAACTTTTAATGTCTTTAACTATTTAAAAAAAGAAAAAAAAAGAGCCTATAATCTTCACTCAGTTTCAGGAGTACACTGGGGCGCTGTGAGAATACCACCAGGATGGTAAGCAATACACAGAGACACAAGCAGCTACGAGAGGTTAAAAGAACAAGAACTATGAGACAGTGAGAAAAAGCAGGGAGGATGAAAAAATTATAGATAAGTGAGCCAGAAAAAAAGTCACTACTGTATAATTATCTGTTACTCAAGGATGTGGTCCCTGTGGTTTCAGATAGACTTGTTTGAGGCATGTTCACCTACAGGGCTGGCGGGGTTATGGGCAGGGATTGGAGGATGAAGAAAGATAAATCTCTTGGAGGAGCAAACACATAAGAAACTACTAGGAAATCTCCTAGCTCCTAAACATTCCAAAATGTCTCCTGGACTAGCTTATTAGCAGCTGTAGAAGTTATATGCATTTTAAAGAAACCGAAAAATTCCTTGTAATATTTCCCATGAGGACAATGCAATAATTTTACTAGCAGAGGATATGGCATCACCCCAAAGGCCAGGCATTGAGCTAAGCATGTGCCATTACTTGTCTCTTAATCTTTATTCTCGCATGTACACAGTTGACCCTTGAATACCTCAGGGATTTGGGGTCACATTAGGGGTGCCCACCAGCTCAGTCAAAAATCCTGAACAACTGGACCGTTGACCCTCCCATTCTTGCTTTTGGATCTGTATATTCAATCGACTGCAGACCTTGTGGTAATACCAAATTTATTGAAAAACAAAACTGCATATAAGTGGATCTATGTAGTTAAAATCCACGTTGTTCTAGAGTCAACTATTCATTCTTTTAATTATTCATTCAGCAACCTAACTTTACTGAACATCTATTAGGTTCCAGGTACTGGACTAGGTAAGAACACAAGTTAATCAAAGAACTATATATAAAAAGAATTATAGACAAAATGTAAGTTTATAGCTGTGATGAGTGATAAGAAGGAAGGGCCCATGGTGCAATGAGAGTGTTTCCTTAGGAAAGTGACATTGTTGACAGGGTTAAGAAGAGCTTTCCTAAAATAGTGCTAATCATGCCATGACCTAAGAGAAGTAGGTGAATAAGATATAAAGACCTGTTGTACAACATTGTATCTCCGGTCAACAATACTAATCATAGACTTTAAAATATGCTAAGAAGAAGATCTCATCATAAATGTTCTTTTCACAATAGAAGAAAAAGGAGAGAGAGAAAGAAAGGAGGAAGGAAGGAAAGAAGGAAGGAAGGAATAAAACTAAAATGTTCTTGGCAAACCTATGTTTAGGTATTATATCCATCTCTTAGGAGAAAGAATTGCACTTCATCTATATCTAGCAATACAGAGGTGGATGAGCTGGGATTTGAACCTGAGTCTCTGTGAGTATCTCTGACACTGAGGTGCATACTCTGAGCTCATGATGCCGTGTATTATAACGTCAAGGGCTAGAGGGGATCTTGCTATGGGAAGTCTTCATCAACCTCCCCTTCATGAAAGTAGAAGCTTGTTCCAAGAATCCAGTACCTCCCTCAATGTCCTTCATGATACTGTTTCCCAGTAGCAAATTCTTCTCTGAAGCAAAGTGTATTCTAATTATATTTTTTGTTAGCTTCTATTATTCATTTCATAAACAAAAATGAGAAATGTTGACCACATGCTCTCACAGTTGATTAATGATAGCAGAACAACAAACTGAATTCCATGAACCATCTTTGGAAAACAAGCCTTATTACTTAATTTTCTTATCCCGAAATGACAAAGATTCCTTGAAACCAGTAACAGGGTTGCTTTTTGCATTTAGAATATTCTTATTTTTCTTAAGTTTGTTTTATAACAAGGTCTACTTTGGGCCCTTCTACTCCCTCTTCTGTTTGAGAGACCTGATTCCAGCATCACACTTTGCATTAAGTCCCTCTGAAAATGCCATCCCAGGTGAGATCCAGGTTTCTTGAAGACTTTCTTACTTGTTATTACCTCCCACCCCAAGACTGAATATATTTTCTTAAATGTAATTGCTTACTTTTTTCATGTATTCACTTGGGGTCATATTAAAAATGTCCTAGATTCTTTTATTTTACCAAACACAGTTAATTATGTTCCATATTCTATTTTTATCATTTTCCATCTCTCCCTCCCCAGCTCTATGTTTAACTCAGCACATGTTCTTGCTGAGTTTTAATCTCTTAGCTTCAGATTAGCATAGCCCCTGTTTTCTCTTTTCCTTTCTCCTCATGTGGGTTAAAAATTGACAGAGAAATTATGGAATTAGTAACTTTGTGGTCCATTCAATAAACACATGTTTATTGAAAGCCTACTGTGTGCCATAAATCAGCCCAAATGTTTGGTTATAATGATGTATAAGACAGATATGGCTTCCTTAGACTGTGATATAGTCTATGACATAGGAAGTATCATAAATCCAGATAATAGGAGCATCTAACCCAACTTGTGATGTCGGTGGGAATATATCTCTATCAGTAATATCAGAGTTGGGATTTGAAAGGTCAGAATGTGTTTGTCAGACAACAGTTGCCAGTCATGGAAAGAGAGAAGAGTCTTTCTGGCAGAAGGTTTGAGAGTGTAACAGTGGCCTGCTTTTCTCTTTCTTCTTAATTTTTATGCAAACTAAATAATGAAAAAGATTATACATTAAAAATGTACCATTTTATTTGAGAGGAAAAAAGTTTATATTTTATATGTGTGCATGTGTGCTAAGTTGCTTCAGTCATGTCCGATTCCTTGCAACCCTATCGACTGTAGCCCTCCAGGCTCCTCTGTCCATGGGGATTCTCCAGGCAAGAATCCTGGAGGATGTTGCTATGCCTTCCTCCAGGAGACCTTCCCAATCCAGGGATCAAACCCACGTCTCTTATATCTCCTGCATTGGCAGATGTGTTTTTTACCACTAGCACCACCTGGGAAGCCCCGTCTTTTATATGTATAAATAATTTCCTTGTAGAATGATTGCCTATATGCTTTGGGATCAGATTAAGACCCACTTGAAGGGTCCATCTGGAGGGTCAACTAGTCCATGGACTGTGAGAGTCATTGATTTAGCCACAGTTTCGGGCTTATTTATGTTGTCTCACCAGGGAGGATAGCAGTCATTGAATTCTATCCAGTCATTCTTATCACTTCCTTTGATCTCCATTTACCTAGGTATAATGTAAGTAAAAATGAATTAAAATGGTACTTTCTCCTATCCCAGTTTTATGAGAAACAACACCATTGATAATTTTAGAGGGAGAGGGGGTTTGATTAGAATAGATCCATATTTAAATTATCATCTAAAATATTTTATCACCACCTAATTGTGGGTAGCCCTTAAAGGGGGTAACACATACAAAAAAAGCAGAGATCTGGGGTCTGCTCTCTAGAAACTTACTGTTTATTACTCCACCTGTGATCTCTCACAAACTATTATTTCTCTACCTTACCTCAACCTGTTTTGTGTCATTAGGGACCTGGAAATCCAACCCAACTTTTCTCTTGAGTGATGCCAAGAGATGCCAAGGAAATCGGTAACATTCTATCCAGAAACTATCTTCTTCCCACCTTGGCAGGACATCAGAATATGACAAAAGCAACCGTGATAGGAAAGGGCCACCTGACACGTTTTGGTCCTTCTGGTTGGAAGTTTCATTTTTGGATAAGCTTCATTGTTGGATCTTGCTTTGCTAACCACATTCTGAACCATGCACCTGGAAAATTTACTTCCATAAATTGAGATGATTCTTTAAGCATTGTTATTGCCGTTGTTTAGTTGTTAAGTTGTGTGTGACTCTTTTGCGACCCGATGGGACTGTGGCCCACCAGGGCGCTCTGACTGTGGGATTTCCAGGCTAGAAGACTGGAGTGAGTTGCCATTTCCTTCTCCGGGATCTTCAAGCATAGAGGTAACCTATTTCTTTTCCTCCAGTCACCTATTTCCAAATTAAGTCAACATTATAGGGGAATTCTCTGGCAGTCCAATGGTTGGGACTGCACTTTCACTGCAGAGGGCATGGGTTCAATCACTGGTGGAGGAACTAAGATTCCGCAAGCTGTGTGGCAAGGCCAAAAAAAAGTCAACGTTATAGGTATTTTCCATCATCTTCCATTTAAAACAGTGGAGAGAAGAAGTAACTCCTGTCTAAGGTGGGTTTAACAGACCCTGGGGTGAGCATTTGGGGAGTTTCACTCAGAAAAATGACTTGGTATGAGAAGGAAAAATGACACTTTCGTTATCCCTTATTATGGACTTAAAGACTGGATTTGAATTGCTGAATTCTGTGCTATAGGACAGCTCAGCTGTTATTGTTCTTTTGCTCCTGAAGTTAATTGGTCCTACTGTATGTATCAGTATCCCTTCTTATCTAGAGACACACACACTATAGAACTTATGTCTTTATTAAAACGAGTGACTCCTATATGATGATCTTTTATCTAGTTTGTTTCACTTTTTCTATTTCATATCCAGTGTTCCCATTTCATTTAGCTTGTGTTTTTCAATTTCTCCATCTCTTCTTTTTTTTAATGTTCTTTCTCAAGCCTTTATCAAGCATAGTAGAAAGCTTTTGTATACATATATTAATATGTATAATATATATATTATAAAATTTATGAATATTTGCCTAATAAAAAATTTATGAGATCAAATTGCCAACATCCATTGGATCATTGAGAAAGCAAGAGAATTCCAGAAAAACATCTACTTCTGCTTTATTAACTATGCCAAAGCCTTTGACTGTGCGGATCACAACAAACTGTGGAAGATTCTTCAAGAGATGGAATACCAGACCACCTGACCTGCTTCCTGAGAAATCTGTATGCAGGTCAAGAAGCAACAGTTAGAACTAAACATGGAACAACAGATAGGTTCCAAATAGGAAAAGGAGTACATCAAGGCTGCACATTGCCACCCTGCTTATTTAACTTATATGCAGAGTACATCATGAGAAATGCTGGATGGGATGAATGAAGCACAAGCTGCAATCAAGATTGCCGGGAGAAATATCAATAACCTCAGATATGCAGATGACACCACCCTTATGGCTGAAAGTGAAGAAGAACTAAAGAGCCTCTTAATGAAAGTGAATGAGGAGAGTGAAAAAGTTGGCTTAAAACTCAACATTCAGAAAACTAAGATCATGGCATCTGGTCCCATCACTTCATGGCAAATAGATGGGGAAACAGTGGAAACAGCAGCAGACTTTATTTTGGGGGGTTCTAAAATCACTGCAGATGGTGACTGCAGCCATGAAATTAAAAGACGCTTGCTCCTTGGAGGAAAGTTATGACCAACCTAGACAGCATATTAAAAAGCAGAGACATTACTTTGCCAACAAAAGGTCCATCTAGTCAAAGTTATGGTTTATTCAGTAGTCATGTATGGATGTGAGAATTGGACTATAAAGAAAGCTGAGCACCAAAGAATTGATGCTTTTGAACTGTGGTATTGGAGAAGACTCTTGAGAATCCCTTGGACAGCAGGATATCAAGCCAGTCCATCCTAAAGGAAATCAGTCCTGGGTGTTCATTGGAAGGACTGATGCTGAAGCTGAAACTCTAATACTTTGACCACCTGATGTGAAGAACTGACTCATTGGAAAAGACCCTGATGCTGGGAAAGATTGAAGGCAGAAGGAGAAGGGGACGACAGAGGATGAGATGGTTGGATGGTATCACCGACTCAATGGACATGAGTCTGAGTAAACTCTGGGAGTTGGTGATGGACAGGGAGGCCTGGCGTGCTGCAGTCCATGGGGTTGCAAAGAGTATGACATAACTGAGAGACTGAACTGAACTGAACTGAAAAAATTTAGGACGTTTTGATTCTACTTGTTTGACTTAGTATGAATAGAATGCTAGATTTCTAATTAAAAAAAAAAAAGATGTGCAACAAGCAACAGAGGTTTACTGTACAGTACAGGGAACTATAGCCAATATCTTATAATAACCTCTGACTGAGAATAATTTCAAAAATAACATATGTGTATTACTGAATCACCTTACTGTGGACCTGAAATATTGTAAGTCAGTTATACTTCAATAAAATACATCCATTACGAAAAAAAGAAAATGTGTCACTCCTTTTAATATTGATATTAAAAAAGTAATACCCTCCAGCTTCTGCACATGAGATCAGGAGAACATTCAAGACTTCTCCCTTTCAATCTTGGGGAACAAAAGAGTTTCCATTTGGAGGAGAATGAGACACGTGGCTTTCACAGACAGAATTGGACTTGTCATTGTTCTCCATCCAGTTTCAGAGGGAAAGAACAGTAACCGTTTGCTATGTGATCTCTTCTTTTTTGTCCTCCAATGCTTCTCAGAATCTATCTTCGCGATTTAGAATGTGAGCAGAGGACTTTAATAACAGTAATTACAACAGAGAGAGAAGACTGTTTATACTTCCCCAATGTTACTTATCACTCTGAATTGTGGTTGTATTTATCTTTGTCTTTCTCATCCACTGGACTGGCATTCACAAAGACAAGGTCTAATTCATCCTTCTCGATGCCCAGCACAGAACACAGTGTCTGACTCATGGAGAATACTGAAAAAGTATTTGCTGACTACATCAGTGACTGGCTCCACAAAAGCAAAGGGCGTCCCTTACACAATGATCTCCATTGTCTAATGTTTCATCTTGGGAAGAGTTCTGATGCATAGGCCAGTGGTGCCACATCAGGATTTGTAAGAAACCAAGTTCTCCAGTTCAATCAAATGAGAGATTCACAGTAACTGGTCCTCCTCATGAAATATTCTGCTCACCCATGAAGGTCTGGGAGAACAGCACTCAGGAGGCCCACTCGTCTCTGCCATCAGCCTCCTTCTAGAGACCTCAAACAAGTTCCTGAGTGCAGCTGGGTTTCCAGTCTCTGGTTTGTAGTCTACAGGAGCTGGCCACAGAAAATACTAAGCTGGAGTGCACAGATTCATGGATGACTACCACAGCAAGCCTGTAAGCTTCCTGAGATTTGTGTGTGATGTGTTATGGTTGTATGAATGTGTACATGCTAAGTCACTTTAATCATGTCCAACTCTGCGTGGCCCTATGGACTATAGACTTCCAGGCTCCTGTGTCCACAGGATTTCCCAGGCAAGAATACTTAAGTGCAATGCCATGCCTTCCTTATGTGTATGTGTACACCTGTGTAATTTTTTGAGCAAAAGTATTGATAGCTTTCATCAAGTTTTTTCAAGAAAAATAGCTTCTAAAAAAGGTTAAAATAAAATAAATTTTTTTAAAAAGTAAGAGGTATTTTCCGGGCAGTCCAGAGGTTAAGACTTTGCCTTCCAGTGCAGAAGGCATAGTTTCAATTCCTGGTTGGGAAACTAGGTTTTTGCATGCTGTGCAATGTGACCGAAAATCTTTTTTTTTTTTTGAAAAGTGTTAAAACAGACTCCTGACTGGGCGGGGGTGGGGGAGACCAGGGCGGGGCGGGGTGGGGGGCGGGAAATAAATACCAAAAAACAGGAAAAAAAATTAAGAAACATCTGAATAGCTAACTTTGATATCCCTTTTCTCTATAAAATCTCTATACTTCTAAGAAAACTTCTATAACTCCTCGAGTCACAGTGCTTCCCAACCAGCCCCAATTGCTCATCTGCCCCTAATCATTCACTGCCTCATGACACTTTAGCTATCTACATGTGTTCAGGTTAAACTTCATCTTCATTGTTTGAATCTGGAGCTTAACCTTTGACTTCTCCAATTTCCCACAAAAAAATTTTGTGAGAAAATTGTGATTGAAAATTTTTGTAGATTTATTTTATCTCAGACATTGACTATTTCACCTCATAAGACACCTCCATATCTTCCAGGATCAGGCTATAAAATATCATCTACCCAAAAGGAGCGCCAAGGATAGTAGAGGGACTGTTTGCTAAGACTGCCCATATAAGAGGCCAGTGGGATGAGACACTGGTCCAGGAACATTGGGAGATACCAAGTGAAGAGAGAGGGGAGGTTTTTAACACTCCTAGGAATGAGTAGGCAGGTAGGCAATTCCTAAAAGGAGTAATTTGGCTCTGTAGTAGCAACTCAACAAGCAAAGGCCATGGCCTCATCATTTAAAGGAGTCAATTGTGGGACTTCCCAGGTGGTCCATTGGTTAAGTATCCACCTTCCAATGCATGGGGCTTGAGTTTGATCCCTGGTTGGGGAACTAAGTTTCCATATGCTGCAGAGCTACTAAGTCCATGTCACAACTATTAATAGAGAGCCCAAGTGCTGCAACTACTGAGAAAAATAAATTTAAAAATTAAGGAGTCAAATGTGAGGGGTGAAGGAAATTAACATGCCTGTATCAGTTTCCAATTGCTTCTATAACAAATTACTGCGGACTGGTGGCTTAAAACATCATAGCTTTATTTTCTTACAGTTCTTAAGGTTAGACATCTACAACAGGTCCTCAGGATGGCATTCCTTCTGGAGACTCCAGGGAAGAATCCCTTTCCTTGGTCTTTCCAGCTTCCAGAGGCCAACTACACCCTTTGGCTAATGCCCTCTCCTCTGTCTTCAAGGCTATCAGCTCAGAATCTTCAGATCTCTCTGTCCCTCTGCTGGGTGTCTTGCCATGTTGCTACTGTCTGACTCGGATTCCTCCTGTGTCCTTCTTACAAGTATGTGTGATTATGTAGGGGCACAAGTGGATAATCTAGAATAATCTCCCCATCTCAAGATCTTTAACTGATGTCAAATGCAAAGTCCCTTTGTGTACATAAGTGTATGCATGCTGTCTGCTCAGTCGTGTATGACTCCATGACTCTCTGGACTGTAGCCCACCAGGCTTCTCTGTTCATTGGATTTTCTAGGCAAGATTATTGGAGTGGGTGGCCATTTCCTAGTCCAGGGGATCTTCTCGACACAGCGATCTAAACCCACCTCTCCTGTGCCTCCTAAAGGTGGATTCTTTACTCCTGAGCCACCTGAGAAGCCCGAAGTCCTTTTGGTAAGTAAGCACCCCAAGTACCAAATAAGGTGACATTCACAGTTACTGGAGCTTAGGAGGGAGACTTGGTTGGGAAGCCATTATTCAGTCCACCACTTTACCTTATGTTTGCTCACATCTACTTATTTTTTATTATGCTATGGTTCTGTAGGAAGAGTTATATTCATGGATATAATGTGCAGCAAAAGCAGAAAGGGAAATTACATAGCTAAGAACAGGAACAAGCAGTAACAAAAGAGGGAAGAACCTTGTGCCCAGACCTGAAAGGAACCTAAAGTTTTTAAATAGCTGCCCCCTCTGGGGAACCTGAGGAATGAAGAAGTCTCCTCTCACCAGCAATTTGCCACATCTTCCACATCTACACCATTCATGTGGAAGACTGGAAAACTGGAGGATTTTAAAATAATAATCATAGTATTATACATTGTGTTAATATATAATACAGTTGACCTTTGAACAATGTGGAGGTTGAAGCTCCCATCTTTAGTACAGTTGAAAATTCAAATGCAACTCAGAGCCAGCATAGCTCTGGACATTCATGTTTCCTCTGTATCCCTGGTTTCATATCCTTGGATTCAACCAACCATGGATTATGCAGTAATGTAATCCCCTATTGGACTTCTAATCTAGCATAAAAATCTAAAGTCCTTATACAAATAGGATGTTGATGACTGACAACCATCATTCACACTCACACTGCTCTTCCATAGTCACCATTTATGGATATCAGCCATTAGGATGCACTTGCAAACTTCCTTTGCACCATCATAACATTCTAAGTATGGTGTAACATGTCACTATTGCATTGGTGGTGGTTTTTGTTCAGTCACTAAGTTGTGTCTGACTCTTTGCAACCCCACAGACTGAAGCACGCCAGGCTTCCCTCTCCTTCACTATCTCCCAGAGTTTGCTTCACCTCATGTCCATTGAGTTGGTGATGCCATCTAACTGTCTCACCCTCTGCTGCTCCTTCTCCTTTTGCCTTCAGTCTTTTCCAAAATCAGGGTCTGTTCAAATAAGTTGGTTCTTTTCATCAGGTGGCCAATGTATTGGAGTTTCCACTTCAGCATCAGTCCTTCCAAAGAATATTCAGGATTGATTTCCTTTAGGATTGATGGGTTTGATCTCCTTGGGCGTCTCCAAGGGACTCTCAAGAGTCTTCTACAGCACTGCAATTCAAAGGCATCAATTCTTCAGCGTATTGCATTGGTACCTGGCTACATACAGGAATGTTTTCCATCAGCCAGTGTCTATGACTCAGTTAATGTCCACAGAGGTCACACCTGGACATGGTGCATTCATGACTGTTTCTCTCAAATCAATTATAAATTTCCTGGGACAGAGACTTTGTTTTGGGAATAATTATGTGTCAAGCCTAGTAAAGTGGAAAGCACATAGTAGGCAGTCAGTAAATATGTTCTTGATGGAAGGACAAAAATAAAAGCTAGATTTAGAACAGAATGCTAATGTCAACATAGCCCATCAAAAAGGACATGGAATGTTAAGAGTTTCAGGAGTCTTAAGGATGAGTTGATTCTTTTTTTATTTCTTCTAATAAAAAATAATTCCCTGGGTTATTTCTAAATTTGCATTTAAGGCACATTCCCTACAAGGTGAGAATCTTCTAAGCAACTATTCCTACACTTGGGAAAGATTAATAGAAGTGAGACACAAAGTCTTACTCAGAGTTTGAAAATCACCTTTTAGCATTTAAAGAGGCATTAATCATGATCATTAATCAAAAGAAAGGAATGTTCACAGAATGCTTGGAATAAATGTTTGCTGAAGCAAAAATTCAGAGGAGAAAAGGAAAGCATACATGCCTAGGGCTGAAGACCAACTTTTTTCTTTTCTGTTGAGCAAATTAAAGCCACTGGGAAAGAACAATTCACCAGAGGGAAACATTACTGTCCAACCCATAAAATACTGCCAAGGTCAGCAGAAACTCAACTGTTGGGTTTCTCCTCTTGTGTCAGTCATTGTTGAGAAACGAGTTTCTTGCAAGCCCAATTCAGATGTTATGCCTAAGAAGTTACTCAACATTAAGGATTAGGAAAGTCTTTTTATTCCCTTTACTACATGCTGACAAGAATGAGTTAGGTATTTTTGGTAATTCTGGGCTTTTAAAAAAATTTTCATGAGACTATCCCATAATGTCAATGCTCTTTCATTTGTTCGGTCGTACTTGCTAGATCCTTGGTTTTCTCTGCTTTGTGTTTCTGAGAATTGTTCTCAAGCAAGTCACTACAGCTCAGGTTTCTAAAGCCTTTTATAGAGATGTGGATGGACCTGGAGTCTGTCATACAGAGTGAAGTCAGAAAAACAAATATTTTAATATTAATGCATATATGCAAAATCTAGAAAAATGGTACAGATGAACCTATTTGCAGGGCAGGAGTAGAGACAGATGTAGAGAAGGGACATGTGGACATGGGAGGAAGTGGCACTAACTGGGAGATTAGGATTGACATATATACACTATTGTGTGTAAAAGAGCTAGCTAGTGAGAAATGCGGAATAACACAGGGAGATCAGCTCAGTGCTCTATGTTGACCTGGCAGGGGTGGGGGGGGGGGGAGATGGGGGGAGGGAGGCCCAAGAAGCAGGGGATATATGTATACACATAGCTGATTCACTGTACAGCATAAACTTAATGCATTATAAATAAATTATGTTCCAATTTTAAAAAAAGCCACAAGGACAAAGTTTTTATATGAAGTGACTTAACTGTGTAGAGATAGCTGAATTTTCCTAAATAGCTGTGAGATACACACATGGAGTATCTCTGGACATTTCTGTAAAACTTGCAAGTAAGAGTCTCAGCTAAAAGACTGGGTTCATGGGCCACCATGTCTCTCTTGATCCTAAGCTTTTTCATGCTGACGTTACAACTTTCAGGTCACTGAGGAAGCCTGAATTATGCTGTTCTGTGTTATTTAGAGATGCTGCTACCATAAATAAGGCCATTTTTTTTTTTTTCTGTTTTCTTTAATACAATAGCTGAGTCCTGGGTCATCTGCACAACAGGCCTCTGTGAATAAGAGCACACCTTGCAAGGTGGATGCTGGATTAGCAATTGAGGTTTGGGGCTACACAGGCCACAGAAGCAAACTAGCCCTATTATCAGAATTCACCTGGGCCCTGAGACTGCATCATACTGTTATAACTGAAGGGTTGAAGGAAATCCCCACATTTTCTATGAATTAATCCTAAGCAGTATGGTGGCTCTGTTTATGATCAAATTACTCATTCTAATTACACTCCACTTCCTTCTCGAGACTTGAAATCATCATGAAAAACTTTTATATACACAGATGTATCTTCCCCCAAGAAATTCCAACTTCTGCCAAGAAGCAAATAATTCCAAGGCCTACCCATCCAGGAAATGTGAGGCCAGATTCTGTAATCAGCTCTATTAAAGAAAAATAAACAGCTAAATCAGGAAGTAGGTAATGAAAGGCAGCTCACATTTTGACAAAGACATGGTTACTTTTTTATTTGAAGAAACAAAAAAAAGTATGTTTTAATAAATACTGCAGAAACATTGACCAAACAAACATACAAAGTGACTTCAACATTTAAAAAACTGCAACGAAAGTTCTGCTTTATAACAGTTATAACTTATTTTCTTTTTACAATATTTAAATACAGAAAGCACTTGCCAGCTATTTCGTAATACTGCCCAAAGCATAATGCTGCATTAATCAGAGCATATCATGTTGGTAAAACGTCTGTATTTCTTGGGGACAATGACTGGAATGGTATTTTCTTGCAGAGACAAAACAAAGTGCTTGTAAGACACAGACTGAGTGTTGTAATTACCTTAATCTCCTCTCCTGCCACAACTGAATGAATGGGAGCACGGCTTCAACACTTCAAAAATGAAGCTTTATCATTGGAAAGAAAGCTCGTTTTCAACAAGCGCCAACAATAAAAAGGTCGGATCTGGTTTCTTCTCTCAAAGAAGCTCTAAAAGCAACTGGTCAAAAAATATCTGTAAACTATTTTAAAGGCTGATTATTTTATGTAACAATAGTGATCAAGTATGGAACACGGCCTTGGCAGAATCTGATTAAGTGAGGTTTAGCAATCACTCTCTAGAAATGCCATAGGATAGTGTAGGACTGACATTACATAATTTTCCTCTAAGGATTCTCAAAAGCTTGGAACAGAGGGCCATTCTTATCATGTTCATTGAAAGATATTGAAATAAGCCAACTGATTATCAAATGTTGCCAACTTTGGAGCTTCATCCCAAAATAGGCCTTTTGCTTTGTACTTTTGGTCTCTTACATCCAGACAACTTAACTCACAAACTGTGCTTTCTGCTACTATCCTTCATTCGTTATCTCGGTCAGGTGAAAATATCAATAGTACCTACATGGTTTCCCCCTTGGATCATTCTATGACGTCATACCAAGACACCTTTTATTTGACGTTGCATTTTTATCAATGATGGCAAAAAAAAAAAAATCACACACCCTCTTTTCTAAACAGCACACAAAAATATCACATTGAGCAATTTACCACTTTTTAATGACAATCACAAGGATGAACAGAACCATCAGACTGAATAAAAATTGACACTTTTCCTCTAGTTGACCTATTCAATCTTTGTAGTACTGGTCTCCGCACCTCACAACACTGCAAAGGGCTTCCTTGAGACCATCTCGCTCAGCTATCTTCCGGACAGCTAGATTTCAAAGCCTCACCAACTTTCCTCTGGATATCCCATGGGTCCTGATACAATTTCCATTTTAATGATGAGCTAGGAGAAAATTAGATCACATCCTCTAGAAAACTAAATGCTAAGGTCACAGTGCCAGTTCCCCAATGAGGATGGTATATTAATATATACTTTTTTGTAAAGGAGATTAAAACACTTAAAAATTAAATCAAAGTAGAGATCCGTGAATAGAATGTAACAAAGAAAACAAAAATGCAAGCACCATTCAGAGTGTGATTTTTCTTCTTGGAGGTACTCGCATTCCTCTTCTTCAACCTCTAGCCCATCTGAATCTCTCTTTTTTGGCATATTTTTCAAGTCACATTTCAAAACTCTTCAATGAACTCACTTCCCACCACTTGTTCTACATGCCAAATCTAAGGACAGGATTCCAAAAAGATGAACAATCCTTCCAAATGCCTCCTAAGCCTCCAGAACACGTGACTTTGGCTGTGCACTTTGTTCAGACTTCACCTTTCTGTTTTGTTGGTGGTGGTTTTTACATTTAATTTCCTTGTCCTCATAAAAAATAACCGGAGATTCACATCACAGTACAACTCTTGGCTTTGTCCTTTCGTAAGTCTGTAGCCACTGCTGAGAGTTCTGGTCTGCTAGGCATATGTGAAATCCGCTTTGTCGCCCTCTGCGATTTGTTCCGCTTAACGTTTTTATTTGTCTTGTTTACACATGCCAAGGTGGCCACGTGAAAAATGTCTCTGACGCTATTTTCTGACTGTAAAGCTGAGCATTCAATGTAAGTAGCTGCTCCGATCTGTTTGGCCATATTTGCTCCCTGTGAAGCAAAAGGGATTGTGATCAGCAATAAGTCTCTGGGGAAAGTTAGAAAGTATATTCCAATACCTCAAAATTATAATGCATCACAAAATATTTCTAATATGTAATTGAATTTTCTAAGTATTGATGAAAAAATCTTTTTTAACATTTTAACTGCCTTCTTTATTATTTCATAAATATTTCCAGTCAAGGACCAGTCTTAAGATGTTCAATTGTCATCACTCAGTAGGCACTGCTTGACTTCCCAGAGGTGCTACAGGCTGGTGTAATGACACTGGGTAATCAATAAACAGCCCAATCATCAAGTAGTTAGGATGGGGTGCTGCCAGGAAGTAGAAGTCTTAGGAGGTGATTTATCTTCACTACCAACTGTAACCTAGGGTAACTAGACACTTAGGTCTTCCAAGTTACAGCAAAGTATAGAATTACCCAGAGAATCTTACTGCTGGAAAAGAGTGAAAAAGCTGAAGACCACGGATGTAAATGCTGCATTTTTCACACAGCTCTGGTAGAGTCATCTGGCTCTTCCAGCCTATTTCAGCACCTCATGGGGCACTCAGCTTTTCTTTTCTCCAGTGTAAATGGCACTCATGGAGTAGGAAACAGCAACCCACTCCAGTACTCTTGCTAGGAAAATTTCACGGACAGAGGAGCCTGGTGGGCTACAGTCCACAGGGTCGCAAAGAGTCAGACAGGACTGAGCAACTGAGCAAATGGCACTCAAGGCTAACAGGCTGTACAAAAAGCAGCCATAAGAGAATTTAGAATCAGTTTTGAAACTTACATGATTAAGGGCCAAAACAAACTGAGGAAAGGAATAATACTGTTATACATCTATAATTTAGGAGACATAAAATATGTAATTTTTAAATGTGGACCAGGCAACAAGGGGACCCAAGAAGAGCATGTCTACATCAGAATAACTTATTTAAATAGCCAGAGTTGTGTTAACTGGAATGAAGGACAAAGAAGACCACAGTATGACTGGTCAAACAATCAATCAATAGACTTCTAGCTATTTCAACATGAACTCTCTAGAATTTGGTTGTAAGTTTTAAGAGAATGAACTTCTGAAACTAATCCTCCTCCTTCCTAAATACTTGGGGGAAATGCCTGCAGGAATGATGAAACTCTAAAAGACGGTTTTTTTGGGGGGGTGCTCTATTTTACTGACAATGGCCTTTTGTAGTATTTTATTATGTTGCTGAGTGTAAAATAAGATTAACTCTCTTTAAGAGTATTACTGGTTTTGGCCACATTCTCTCTTAAATCTATTTAACTTTAAACCCAGTGAGAGTTGCAGAGAAATACAAAGGGTTGAATATGAGCCACTGTTTCTGTCCTCAAGTAATCAAGTGCCACATGATTCTTCTGCTGAATGACAGAAGATTTTAAAGGATTTTTTCTCAAATTTGCCTTATGTATACATGTACACATATGAATCCTTACACAGTCAACTGCTCAACCAATGTTGGAAAGCTTTTTGAGAAACTCACAATCAAAATATCACTATAATTTTGGCCTAACCTCATCCTGGACCACTTTGGTGCTCACTGGGCAGTTTTTACATTAATCTGAGCAGTGGACTGCCAGGAAGGGGCCTGGACGTTTGCTGAGAAGCCAGAGGCACAGACACACCATCCCCTTTCATCTCTGTTCACAGATGGGCACAGTCCGGACACAGCGTGTTCATTCTCCACCTCAGGAGAGGGACCTGCACTTGATGGTGACCCTTGCTTGAAACTGTAGAGAAGTAGCTACTTTTCAGTTTATTTATTACAAGTGATGTTTCATTTCTGTCCCTCTTTATAATCCACATGTGCATACTGACTATATACATACCTGGTCATAGGACACCGGTGTCTGCCTGTGATTCGAGAGCTCTACTAATGTACTGACATCTGTCCGAAGATCAGATTTGCAGCCAACCAAGAGCATTTTGGTGTTGGGACAGAACTCCTGGATTTCACCTTTCCACTATGGGGGGAGAAGAAGATGAAGAATTAACAGGGTGCTGGCATCCGTACAATGGAAAACAATTTCTTTACTGGCAGGCACTGGAAATAGGACTCAGAAGGGACGTTTAAAAGTGAGTGTCACTTCAGATGAAGGAGCAAGCTTGCAATTATCGGCCGAGTAGATATTAAATGTTACTGCTTTTAAGTATGGATCCATTGTGTGTGTGCTAAGTCGCTCTAGTCGTGCCTGACTCTTTGTGTCCCTTTCGACTATAGCCCACCAGGTTCCTGTCCTGGTGGCAGAGGAACCAGGAGATTCTCCAGGCAAGAATACCGGAGTGGGTTGCCATGCTCTCTTCCACGGGATTTTTTCTGACCCAGGGATTGAACCCGAGTCCCTTATGTCTCCTTTATTGGCAGGCGGGCTCTTCACTAGCGCCACCTGGGAAGCCCATGGATCCATTAGGGAACCATATTATTATCTATGGGGCTTCCCCGGTGGCTCGACAGGTAAAGAACCTTCCTGAAATACAGGAGATGTGGGTTCAATCCTTGGGTAGGGATAGTCCCTGAAGGAGGGCATGGCCACCCACTCTAGTATTCTTGTTGGGAAATCCCACGAACGGAGGAGCCTGGGTGAGCTATGGTCCATGGGGCCATACAGAGTCAGACATGACTGAAGTGACTAAGCACGTTATTATCTGTTCTCTTTCTCTGTGACTCATTCCTACTGTAAGAGACTTATTGGGTGTTATCAGAAAGTAGCTAAGGCAATTTCTTAATTATCGAGGCATCTCTGAAAGATAAACACGACTTAAGAAAAATTATATATTCTAACAAGTCACTATGTCCTTGGATATGTTCAGCTGGTACTTCCCAGCATGGGAAGAGTCAACACAAGCAGAGAAATGCATTCACTGACCCCCACCTAGACAGAGCAGTCACCCTGCATTGAAATCTCTAGTGAGATTTCAGAGGCTGGAGATTAGAGTTAATACAGCAGAATCTCCTGCCTTTAAGGAGCTTCCATTGGAGTGGTTGAATCAACAAAGACCATGACATTTGCAAAGGCCCATCTCCTGGGTTATCAGAGAGGCATCTGGTCCTATAGCTCACATGCCCTTGAGTTAGTTTTATGCTACGTAAGTTATTAATTTAGTCTATCCCAGCCAGTTGTTTCATAGCCCAACAAGAACTCTTAGAACTTCCAGAAATGGCTGTCAGGGAATTCCAATTGTCCCCTTAGAAGAACAAATGGATGACTTTTTGTAGTTTTATTTCCTCAAGCTGGAGATGACCATCAGGATGGGAGTCAGGAGTTCAGACAGTTCATAGGAGAGCTCTGACATTGAAGAGGAGTGATCAGAGGTGCTGAGGTCAGGAATCTCTGCCTGACTCTCCCTGCCCACATTCTCAAATATGTGTTCAGTGCTCTAAATTCTGTGGTGGTTACTGAGATGATTACAATGTAGCTGTGTCTTCCAGAAAGGAATTCACAAGAGAGGAGGGTGATGAAGTCATGTCTATAATACTACATAAAAGGGACATCTTGCATGAGTAATTTAAAAGATCTCTAGAGGACACCTCTGGATCCAGAAGTGTGGGCAATAAACTCTAGCCCAAAGTACACCAGGATACTGAAGGGAGTAATACCTACTTTGCATAAAAGTCCAGGGAATGGCAACCTACTCTATTCTTGCCTGGACAATCCTATGGAAGGAGAAGCTTGGTGGGCTACAGTCCATGGGGTCACAAAGAGTCGAACATGACTGAGTGACTTTCATTTCACTTTACTTCCTCCCTCCTTTCTCCCTTTTCCTCTCCTTCCTCCCTTTCCCCCCCAGTATTATTCAGAGGCATTATTTAGAGGCATCTACCATGTGTTAGACAGCCCTGGAGTAAGAACTAGAAGGTGAATTGGGGAAAAAAAAAAAAGAATAAGATCTCTCCAGCTCTAAGTCACTCTAACCTCTTTGATATTCAAGGACTTAAAGGATTCAATTAATTTAGGACAACCCATAGCAGGGGTTATCATGAGCCTTAAACTTCACACAAACATAAAACACATTCATTAATATCTCTAAGGCCAAGTCACTCCTCATTTGGTCTTTGCAGACAGAATAAAACAGACGCAGGCTTTTTCACCATAAATTATGCATAACCCGATACTACATCAAGTAAGAATTCCAGTAAACACGGAGCCTCTTTGATCTATAGACGAGCCCGAGACAAGCTGCTCTGTCATCCTTCGGCTGTGTGACGACTCTGGCCTCCCATCTAGCAACTGTTCACACGCATCGAAGGCAGGAAAGGCGTATTCCTGCTGGAATCTGACAGTCACATCACATGCGTTAAGATACAAATGTTACTCAACACTGAAATGAGTTAAAAAGCTAAAAAGAGCCTTTCATCTTTTAAGAAATTAGTATTTCATTGAACTGTATTTGTCATGTTTAGTAAAGAGGCGGGGCTGGGGGAGGGGTTGATACACCTTAGAGCCTAATTTCACCACGACACACAAGGCCAGTAGTCAAACAAAACAGGGAAAAACAAACTAATAAAAACATACAAAATACAAGGACACTGCTGTGCTCTCAAGCACACCCTCAGATGAAGCCTGAGTGCAGGGAGGAGAAAGGGGCTTTAGAAAGGTTTGATTCTGAAACGTCAGGGCATTCAGGCCAGGACTGAAGAGTCAACTAGAGCCTGCCCCACGCTGGCCCTCGGACAGGCATGTGCCTTCTCCAGCTATCCTGGGGCTCAGTCCTAGGTTGTCTCCTCCCTCCTCTGGCCTCACCAGGACCAGAGGCCACTTGCAACAGGGTCCCTTCTTCCTGACCTTCCCTGGGTTCCACACAGAGCTTCCTAGGGTCCCCTCTCCATGGACAAAACCTCCCTTACCTTTGTCTCCAGACACTAGCCATGCGATATCACTTACAACCTGTATACAACCACTGTGTTTACTAGTGTATGACAACACCCCGATCACAAGTCACCTGGTCTATTGCCTGGAAACATAGCCTTATATCTCCCCTATGCATTATATTTCTGTTTTTAATAAATAACATCATTACTGAAATACAGGTATTTTTTTTTAAACTAAAACAGCAAGGACTGCATTCATTTCAAGCCCTGACTCGAGGTCAAACATAAACCTGAAAAGTAAGCACAGTTTACAGGTTAATGAAAGAAGGAAGAAAAGAAGGAAGACACAGTGAACAGTAACAGGGTGTTGTTATTGTTAGCAGCACCACTGCCGCCCAAAGTCTAACACAGGGGTTCTTAAAAAGGTATTTTATCTCTTAAAATGAGATCAAATGTTAAGCAGGTTCATCATCAAAACTTAGGTCACATATGAGTGGAAACCCTCTTATAATGTGAGAGTGTCCTTTTCAATGTTTTAATTACAGAACATATAGCAGGGTGACTGGAGTGTCTGAGTTGTCAGTCGACCAAATGTTTCTACTTTATATGTAGCCAGTACTGATCTGTGTCATCCCTCCCTAGCACTTACCTTTTTTAGGACACTGTCCAGAGTCTCTGGTCTACTGATGTCAAAGCAAATCAGCACAGCGTCCGAGTCTGGGTAAGAGAGGGGCCGGACATTGTCGTAGTAAGGAGACCCTGAGAAGCAGCAAAGATACACAAGTTGTCAGATGAAAATCCCCTTTGCCAGTCATGCATGAACTTTGCCCTTTTGAGCTAAATCTTTGGAGGATCACGTGGCTCCCATCGCCTCTAATTCTCGGAAAAGAAAGCAAACAAAAGTCGAGTAGTGTTGGGCTGGCCAAAAACTTCATTTGAGTTTTTGTGTAACAGTCATGCCTGCTCTGTCACTCACACGTGTCCGACTCCTTGCGACCCCATGGACTGTAGCCCGCCAGGCTCCCTGTCCATTCGATTTCCCAGGCAAGAATACTGGAGTGGGTTGCCATTTCCCCCTCCAGGAGATCTTCCTGACCCAGGAATTGAACCCAGGTCTCCTGCATTGCAGGTGGATTCTTTACCGTCTGTAACAGTATTATATTTCTTTCTACAACAAGACAAGGAAGCCTCACTGTTTGACTTAAAATCAAGGGGAGGAGCCAGGATCTTTAGTTCAAACAGTAGAGCCTGAAAGGCACCTGGGTCAAGGGCAGAGCATCTGGAACCCAATGTCCTGAAGTGTAAATCCACCTCTACCCCTGCAGGGGAGGGGCAGGTAGCTTCAGGTCGCTGCTCCTTCAATTCTTCACTCATGAAATGAAGATGACGACAGTACCTACCTTGGATTAAGTGAACCTGGGCAGTGCCCGCACTTAATAAGAGATCAGAAAGTCTTAACTGTGGTTATGGCTGGGCTAAGGGCTTCCCAGGTGGCTCAGTGGTAAAGAATCTGCCTGCCAGTGTAGGATACTGGCAGATGCCCCGGAATAGGAAAAGACAATCTACTCTAGTATTCTTGCCTGGAAAAATCCCATGGATAGAGGAGCCTGGTGGACTACAGTCCATGGGGTCACAAAGAGTGGACACAACTTAGGGACTGAGCACACACACACGGCTGGGCTATTGCAAGCGGAGTGGTAGGAAGCACCATAACTGGAGCTACTTCTTGGCAAAGAGCCCCAAGTTCAAGATCATTCTGTAAGTACAATGGAGGCTGAGGGCGAGAAGAAAAGGGTAGATTCAGCTATGCATAGAGAGCCATCGTGAACCTCATCTCGTACCACCCTGTCTCCAAGTTACAATGAGCCATGACCTTTGAGCATGCTTACTTAAACTTATCCCCAAACCCTATATAGACACTTGCTGTTACAGCAAAAGAATGTAATAAATGCCATACTGAATTCTGTCTCTTTTTTACACAGTTCCATCTCTGGGAGTAACACCTAGGATACGAGACTGAGTTAAATCCAGCCTAACTTAAACCCTAAAGCTTCAAGTTACCAGCCAATTAATTTAACCGCAGAACCCCCTTCTAATCATATAGGACATTTCTTCTGTTCTTTTAAGAACCCCAAAGGATGCACGATTGCATGAGGCCAATTATAAAATTAAATAAGTTTGTCATGCTATTTTTTTTTTTGAAAAATCATTTTCGGTATACTGACATTGCACAAGCACAACAGGAAAATAATTTTATATATGTATATATCATTATGTGTATATATATATATATATAAAATTGACTCCAGGATAGAGGGAAAAAACATAAGCTACCAGTCTTTTTGAAACCCAATTTCATTTTGATATCACCTTCCATGTTTAGCAGAAAAACATGACATGTTGTCCCCTGATAAATCAAAACTTCAAAAGTCAAAGACAGGGAAAGCGAAAGACTAAAGAGGCATTTCAAATAATCTTTTAAATTTCTATCAAACAAAAATTTTCAGGAGGCTGCTCTTGAGATGTCGAAGTTACTTTGTGTGGTTAGGGTGCACCATTCTCTTCTCACAGGATATGGTGGGTGCCCAGTATCCACTGGTTAACCCTAGGAATGCTGTGGCCTTTTCACCAGCGGTGACAATTTCAAGCCAGGTGTGTCTACCAAGCCAAGAAGAAAGGAAATGTTCTAGGCATAAGGAAGGAAAGTGTGAATAAATACAGACCAAATAAAGCCAGAATCAGTTCTGAGCTGCAGCAGTTCCTTGCCCACATCTGGAATCAGAACCCTGATGAAGCAGAGACTGACAATAGAAAGGTATAAAGGTATTTTCCCAAAGTTTAAAGGCTTTACAGCTAAAAAAAAAAAAAGCAATCAAGCCATTTTAAACAGTAAGACTTATTAGAATAAGGCTGTCTCTGAAAACGACACACTACAGCTGCTGCCTTTTCAGTCAATCAAGGAAAAAAAAATCTGAGGTTAAGAGAAAAATTCACAAAGACTTCATCAACTTCAACATTTCTGAGAGAACTCAGAAACGAGATGGCTTATCACTCTATACAGACACACTGGGATTTCCATATTTGCTCTGTGAAGTTCAGACTTTCTCAATCGCAGCTTCTGTTTCTGAGTCCGAAGTCTAACCTGGGCACAGTTTCTGCCATAAACATTGGGGGACTCTCTTTTTCCAAACGTGGAATCAGAAAATTCCAGATCCTAGAGTGGGAATTCAAATACCAGACACATACACGAGGATTTCCTCTGCTCTGCCAAAGTTAGCAGGAGATGACTTGACCCCAAATCCAGAAAGTCCCAGCGTTGCAACAATTCAGACTGTCAGAAGCCTAATTAGGCTTCAGAAATCTCCTTTCTTGGAAATCACTCCCACTGGGAAGAAAATTCTGTGGTTACTTTCCCGTCTCCAGCTCACCTGAGTCTCCAGTTCATCTGAACTTTGGAGGACAGAAACTTTGACTGAGATGAAAGCAAGTAAACACTCCTAATCTCTGATCTAAGACTGTGTTACAAAACAGTGAAAATGATCTTTTCCAAACACAAATTAAGGAAAGATAGTTGGAGAATTACAAAGGTACTAAAACAGAGTAATTAAAATCCAAACTACAGAGAAAATCCAGAGGAGTGGTTTTAACTTCTAAGCCACCACATGTCTGCAGAGACGACCCTGCCCTCCTTTCTGTGTATTGGGTTTCCCGCCCCCTCCCATTTTAAGGCCACAAAGGGGATGTGGCTTTGTCTTCAGGCCTCCTTCACTGCTGGAGACACCGGCTTCCTAGAATCAAGGAAGCAGTCTCCAGGGCTTAGTGGTGTGTTGTTTAGTCGCTCAGTTGTGTCCGACTCTTGCGACCCCATGAACTGCAGCCTGCCAGACTCCTCTGTCCGTGGGATTTCCCAGGCAAGAATACTGGAGTGGGTTGCCATTTCCTTCTCCAGGGGATCTTCTCGACTCAGGGATCGAACCCATGTCTCCTGCTCTGGCAGGCGAATTCGTTACCACTGAGCCACCTGGGAAGAAGCCCCCTGTGCTTACCGGTTGTACACAAATATCTAAAAAATGTAGACACTGGCCTGACTTTAAAAAAATGAAGTCTGTAACTTAAACCACATTCTTATGGAGGTTTGATTCTGCTTTTGTTTTTATTGGGTTTCATATTTTGAATGAAAACCCACATGTAAAAAATATATAGGTTAAGGTTCATGAGAAACAAACCACCTTGCTTGTTGAGGTTCAGAAGTCATTTTTAAGAGCTTTAACAAGATCTAATTAGGAATGACACTTTGATCTGTCCTATTACTTTTGCTAATGAACAGTGCTTTTAGATCAACCAGAGTGTCCAAAGGTAGTAATAAAACTGATCTCCACATTTATTAGTTATAAGCATAATTTGCCTAACCACTAACCACAAGAATAATTTGTCATTAAAAAGAACAAGATCACTTATTTATTATAAGTCTTGATAAGGCAAGGTTAAAACTTTTTTTGAATAGAAAAATCCATGGTCTGCTTTTCTTCAGAGTAAAACGGAAAGCTGATATAGATTAAAAAAACAAACAAACCAACTGTTCTGCCAGGAAGAATCTAACAATTCATCAGCTAATCAGAACCTTCAGGGAAAAAGAAAATAGCCAGTTCAACTTGCATGCTCTTGCTCTATGTTTAAGCACCTGGAATTCTTGCCTATAAAGCCAAACTACTGCACAAAGCGAGGAGGAAAAGCCAAGCTTAAGAGCGCACAGTGTCATCACAAGCATGAGTGGAACAACTCACCCGCCAAAAAAAAAAAAATGAAGAGGAATTCCAGGAATGCCCCTGTGAAGTGAGAAGCAACACAGGGAGGCAGAAGTGACCCCAAAGAAAGAAGCAGAAAGTAAGCTGATGAGACAGGAACAGTAATTGCCCCTCCTCCTCCATCCTATCAGAAATGTCTTAAAGCATTCTGTTAAGCCAAACAGGAAAAGATTAACTTCTACAGATTCTTTATTTTAAATAAAGAAGCATGTAAAAAACTTCCAAGGTACCTATAGGACTAAACACAGGGCAAGAAAGAACACTGATTTTGTCTTATGCAGAAAAGCACCAAACTTCAGGGCTTCCCTGGTGGCTTAGATGGTAAAGAATCTGCCTGCAATGCAGGAGACCAGGGTTCAATCCCTGGGTCGGGAAGATCCCCTGGAGGAGGGAATGTCAACCCACTCCAGTATTCTTGCCTGGAGGATTTCAGAGGAGTAACCTGGTGGGTTACAGCCCATGGGTCGCAAAGAGTCAGAAAGGACTGAGTGACTAACACTTTCTTCTTTAACCATTTCAGTCAGTCTAGGTACTGAGCTTTGCTGGTTGAATAAAACTTTCTCACCATGTGAAGTAGGCTTCACGCACATGGTAGCTCTGATGCAGCATTTCTCTTCTACTTTGTGTAACTTTTAAGTACGCAGCACTATTCCAAGGTCCTTTCTACTTAAGCGTCAGATCATCAAAGGGAAACTTTCAGAAAATTCCGAACTGTAATGAAACAAGGACACTACATATGCAAAATGTGTCCCCAAACCTCACAAGGACCAAGCTTTGCAGGGCGAAGACTGCAACAGAGCCCTGTGAGGTTCACTGAGTTTCGGCAGTTTGGCAAACATCAGCAAAGTTCTAAAAGGCTTCTGAATCTTCAGGTCTACCCATCCTTGTCTTCAAGATCATTAATTCTGGGCGAGAGCAGTCTTTCCAGCCCAAGAATAGTCACAAAGTGCCTCACCCAGAAACTACTTTTGCAGATACATACCTGTCTGCTTAAGTCATCTCTTCACAAAGATAGAACACACCATATATGTACATAATTAAATGTATATGTTTGAAGATTAATGCCCAAAAGGGAGGCTTTGTGGAACCTTTTGCAAAACCAGTTCAAACACTGGGAAGCTTTATAGGAGTTTGAGAACTGAAAACTCATCTAGTTGAATATTTCATTAATACAACTTTTTTAAAATTAATACTGTAACCTTAAATTGAGAAATTTCACTTTCCCCCATAATTAATTCCTATCTAGAACAATAAAATCAGGAATACTGCATATTTTGGGCAGAGGAAACACATTTGCTTTTGGTATTTTTTTGTGACTAAGAGAATATCTGTACCCAAGAGCAGTTACCATGCGGATGAACTGCCTAGTTATTATAAGATTCTATTTCCTCATGCCATCTCCACTTAAGAGTAAAAGCTCCAATCAGCAATCATCTCAGGAATGTGAATCAAGTCCAGGCAGAACCTTTGGTCTGGCTCAGTGTAAGACTGTTGAACTCTTTTATTCTAAGCAGTTTATACTACAAGCATCACGCCCTCAAACATGCAACAAGTATTCCCAGGAAGGATATTTTGTTTCTTCTATAGGTTCAGATCAACAGAAATTATAAACAGATTTTATGAAAATTTGGGGGGCATTTCTCTATTGCTATAAAAATAGAATCAATATTTTCAGTTTCGGGGAACAATGTAGATACGTAGTTGTATGGAAAGTCAAGGAGGTAGAATGAGACTGCTATTTTTGAGCTTTAAATAAAGGTTTAGGGTTAAAATCCTAATCTTACTGAGATACTTTAAAAATATAAGAACCAAAATATTTTACTTAAAGTGGAACTATAGCAAATCACAGAGCTTTAGGGAGAAGAGCAGGTAGGTATACATCTAAAAATATTACATTATTATTCAGTAACAACCCAGGAGTGAAGCTGCTATACCACACACTATGTCATCAGGCTTGTTTTTCAAAGCCAACGTGTTTTTCAAAGTCCAGCTCCTGGTTGGACTTCTGAGGCAGCTTACCTTTGTGCCTGTTTTGTCAAGAGGGTCTCTGAGTAAGGCTGCCAACATATAGTGGCTGACATTTAAAGGGCATCAGATAAGGGTGGCGACACAAGCAATTCATTTGGCACAGCCCACCAGGCACCATGAGCTAACTGGAAGAACTATTGGTCCTTGGTGTTATATCTACATGCAAAAGAACTAGATTAATGAGGAAACATCTGGTTATTACAGGTGGCATCAGAATGACCAATCTGGATGCCTCACCAAAAATGTGCAACTTAGCAAGAAAACAATTTAGACAGACATAAACTTTGAAAGGGAATTCAAACCTGGCTTTGAAATTCTAAGCTCCTAAAGCTTATTACTACCTTATGAACTAACTAGTTTTGTGCAGTTTTGCTCTTTGATTCACAACACAAGCACCCACGCTTCTTTGGCTTCTGTATAAACTCTTCCTTTCTCTAAGAAGGTTAACTGAAGTTAAAATTCTTCAACTTTCAGAATCTTGGTTTCCTTGCTAGCCATTTAACATAATAAGCATGTTTTCAAGAGGCAGGGATATTACAGATTTAAGAACTGAGTCAACTTGTTAGAGATAAAGAAGAAACTGTGGTGGGCTACAGTGAGTCACAAGTCAGAGGCCTTGACTGACATTGCAGTCTTCAGCTCTTCTTTGGATCTTCTTGTTAAGTGAGTCCAGCTTTAGAACCTCCCGGCTCACCCTCTTAAGAACAAGTACTTGACTGTAAGTACTCTCAGGGCAGGCACTGTCCTAGCCAGGTTTTGTACCACCCTCTTCCAGCTCCCACAACATTTAGCAGAGTTCAGGCACATAAAAAGCTCTAAAAAATGTTTACCAGTTTCAAGTATTTCTCTAAGTACTTATGTGTTAATTTGCCTATTAAATGACAAAAAAGGACCAGTGACCCTTTTGATGCTGCTTTTCTGGATTAATTATATACTGATTACACTGCTGACATTCCCATCCGAGTTAAGAAATATTTCAAAAGTGCTTATCACTGAGACCATTCTTCAAACCTGATGCATAATCTACAAACATAAGAATATAGATTTATGGATGTAGAGGAATTTGTCCTCAAAGTCAGGTCATGAGTAATCAAGAGTTTCCTCTCTTACCTTTTCCTTTAAGTATAAAAGTTAAAGAATATTATCTTTCCTGTTAATACTGCTAAAAACTAGTACAGGAAGTGTTAACTTTAGCACTCATGGCCTAAAAGAACCTTGTATCAGGACAGGATTCAAAAAAGTGTACAGGAGTTATTGTGGAGGAATATTAGCAGCTAAATTGAGTATTTTAAAAACTAATAATACGCCTTAGATAAAATGTGCATTACCTTGCCCTGGTTAAAAGCTGAAATGAATGATTATTACTCCCTACATCACATGTCCTGAAATTACACTGCAATCAAATCACTTAGGAAAAGATATGGTGATCCTTAAATGGTGGATTTCTATTATTAGTAGGCACTGGCTCCATGCTACAAATTGCTTCTATGCTTGGCGAATGTGGCCAAGAATCTGAAGCACAAGACTACTTTGGTCTCATCACATCAAAATGTTGAAACCATTACCCATTGTTTTACAGAAACTCACTGAGTGAATTGAAAAACCAATAGGAGCATTTCTGCAACTTTTAATCAAAATGCTTGTATTATCATCAATAAAAAGTGAATATTACTCATTAAGATAAAGAAATCATAGACCTATGTCTGAAGACTACCTTTAAAATCCCCCCCTTTAAGAGGAGGATTCACAATGCTGTTTTATTTTTAAGAAGGCTTTGCTTCCTGGGTTTTCCTTTTTACGTGTTTTTTGGAGTATAGCGTGATTGATAATAGTGTTAATAGTGATAATAGTGTGTGGAGTATAGTGATTGATCATGTGTTAGTTTCAAGTGTACAGCAAAGTGAATCAGTTACACATATATCCAGGACTTCCCTGGGGGCTCAGATGGTAAAGAATCTGTCTGCAATGCAGGAGACCGAGGTTCAATCTCTGGGTCAGGAAGATCCCCTGCAGAAGGGAATGGCAACCCACTCCAGCATTCTTGCCTGGAAAATCCCATGGACAGAGGAGCCTGGTTGGCTACAGTTCATGGGGTTACAAAGAGTCAGACACAACTGAGTGCTAACACTTCACTTCATAGATATATCCACTCTTTCTTGGATTCCTTTCCCATATAGGCCATTACAGAGTATTGAATAGAGTTCCTTGTGCTATAGATGGGCCCTTGTTGATTACCTACTTTATTCAGAGTAGCATTATAGGTCAATCCCAATCTCCCCATTTATCCTGTCCACCCTCCATACCCCCCTGGTAACTGTTTTTCTATATCTGTGACTCTATTTCCATTTTATAAATAAATTCATTTGTATCACTTTTTTAAATTCCACATGTAAGTAATGTCATTTGATATTTGTCTTTCTCTGTCTGACTTACTTCATTCACTCAGTATGACAGTCTCTTAGGTGTTGCTGCAGATGGCATTTTGTTCTTTTTTATTGTTTAATAAAATTCCATTGTATATTGTACCACATCACCTTTATCTACTCCTCTGTCAATGGACATTTAGGTTGATTCCATGTCCTGGCTACTGTAAACAGTGCTGCCGTGAACACTGGAGTGCATGTATCTTTTCAAATTACGTTTCCTTTCAGAGAGACTGAAATAACTTTAAGCAGCCATAAGATACCAACTGGCAAATTGCCACTTGTGGTTGCTTTAACTAGTATGTGCACTGGGGGCAGCTAGAAGCATTTTCTACCTGAGGAGGATCCAGGGGATCTATCAACATCAGGGATGCCTGTCAAGGGAAAGCCACAGAAACCAGATGAAAAGGGCACTTGGGTTCAAGAATCTGACAAAATTGGCTCATCACAGGTTGCATACGGGCCACACTAAGGGGAAAAACTCCTTCTCCCAGCTCTCTGCCCTACCTGGGTGTATGACCCTCAGCAGGTAGAACAATATTTAAATTAAAACTATTATCTCTAAGGCCTCAGAGAGGGCCTGCACATAGGTGCAGAAAGAAAGGGGAGAGAGTTTCCCAATATCTGGTAGGAGGATGTGAATGCCATTGAAAGAACAAAGTTGATGTCATCACTCTCCCTATGTAAGAGAAGTTACATGCCTTCTTTTTCCTCTAACTTTCATAAAGTTCTAGAAGGAGAAAACTTTCCTCCAGAGTTAAATTGATAGCAGTTGGAAAAAATAAATGTAGCAAGAGGCATCAGACATATACAGTTATTTTCACAACCTGAACTAAACAAATGTCTTAGTGGGCAAAGAAAATGTCAAATGTTTGTCAAAAAAAAACATCCTATTCAGAAATGTGCCATGAAAGGCTTGAGATGAAATGAAAAACTGTTAATGATTAGTTGCTGATGAAATGGCTCTGGTTACATTTATTTCACTCATGAATGATAAACCATTTTTGGTGGAAGTAGTCTATTCTTAGAATCCAAATAGTGCTTCATGACTGTGTTTAATTAACTCACACTTCACCTCACAAACAACATAATGGGATTTTAAATAATTCCCTTATGCCTTTTTTCCACTATAGATAAATCTTAATCTAAATTTGCCCTAAGATTGCATTACTGGATAAATTTTCAGTATGATATTTTCTTAATCACAGGCTTTTCAAACCTTCACATTTTAGTTAAATACACATATGTTTTGTTTCATTAAATAAAAATACAGTGATTATTTCACAACAGACTTCATTTCAGGTAATTATTTTAATCTGATGAAAGGCAATGTTTATAGTTGTCATTCTTTGTGCACAGGTAATTCAGTGATGATAAATGTCAGGGAATCTCATCTCCTTGGAAACGACGCATATGATTATTCATTTGTTCATTCAACAGATTTTACTGGGTGACTACTGTGTGCAAGGTATGATGCTATGTGTGCAGAGACAACAAATAGTAGAGTTTGGATTAAATATTTGAAGCTATCTGAAGTGATATTTATCTGCACATGTGAAGCATAGCCTCCAACTATAAACTGCCTACATTCTGTTTATTTCCTAGCCTTTGAAAAGCATGTGCCTTTTTTCTCTTAAAAAAAAAAAAGTCAATTTAGCCCTTTGGGCGCCTAATTTAAAATCTCCTTTGGTGGTCCTGTGACTCTTGAAGCTTGAGACAAGGAAGGGGTAAATAACTCAACATCCCTTTAAGGTTACCCATGCCCCCTCTCTGCCCAAATGGGTCTCCTTCCTAAATCCACCAGGAAGCAGTGGCTCTGTTCAGAATCTGGCTGGCTTCATGGGTGGTGAAAACTAGAGCGTGGGATGCCAGATCCACTGGGACTAAGAGCTGAAGCCAACTAACATCAGTGAAACAAAAAGATTTGCCTGTCTGGTGACCCAAAGCCAAGAAGTCTACAGCTAGGAATGATCCTGCACATTATTTGCTTCTGTATCCTTTTCTCAGATGATGAAATGAGACTCAGGGAAGGCGAGAATAATCCCTACCCAGATATCAGTGTAAGCAGTAGCTTAAAATCTAAACATAGCTCTTGTATCAAAGACCGAATCAGACTCAGACCCCCATGTCTAAATCACTCTTATCCTGCATTAGGTCCAAACAGACTGGGAAAGGGTGGTGAGTGTTGGTTTTAATTATTGGTACCATACCAGCTGTCCTGCCCACGAGGCATAACAAATACCATGATATATCTGGTAATTGGAGTCCATTAAGAACTAGGCTGTGTACAAATCTGACGGTGGAAATGACTGAAACAAGCATTCCGTCTATCACCACCTTCCCTATAGCTTTGAGAGTGTGCAATCCTCAGCATAAAATCCGGTGAGGTCTTGGTTCTGCTACCCTTGGCGAGGCTCCAGGAAGAGCCCCCGACTCTCCAGGGAGAAACAAAATCAGCGCATCTTACTGCAGCCCTCGGGGAACCTGGCAACAACCGTGAGAGGCGCTCGCGCGAGACTTCTCACTTGCCTTTGTGCGGGGACTGCCTCTGGCGACCCCGTCAGTCTGGCCTCTTCCTTGGGCTCTCTAATCGCCTCCGTCCCTCCGGGGCTCCGGAGGTTACAGCCGGAGGCGGTGGGAAGCTCGCACAGCCCAGAAGCATCTACGCCAGGCCCCGCCCAGCTGAGCGCAGGTCCACCTCGCGGGCCTTCCCCGCCCGACAGTAAAGCCTGCGTGCTGGCACTTGCGCTCTCCTCCCCGCCAGTTTCACCCAGGATTTGGCTCTGTTCAGCCGCAGCAGCCCAGCTCCCTGCAAAACTCCTAGACCTAAGCTCAGGGGCCTTCCCGCTGTCTCCTCCTCCTCCTCCTCCAGAGGCTACACCCTTCCCGGAAAAGGCACTCCTACGTCGCCAGGCACCGCAGCAGGGTCGGCGGGTGCCCGGGTTCCAGCCGGAGAGTCTAGGTGATGTTCCCGCCCCCGCCGCGCCTGACCCAGAAGGAACCGCTAACATCCGCGCAGGGAAGCTTTCCCTTTCGCGGTGTAACCGGCCCTCCCTATAGCTGCTTGCCAGGTTGGGGCGTGAGTGCGTGGGAAGGCGATAACCCGGCATTGAACCCCAGACACTTGAAAATAATTCACCGTGCCAATAATTCAACTGGATGGGAAGGTCAAAGGCGAATAGGGCAGCCCGCGGCCTCGCACACTGGAGGGGGGTGATGCAATGGGTTAGGAGGGAATAGCGTGGGCCGGAGGACACCGAGTGATCACGAGGGCTGGGGGAGCTCAGATCTGCTGGTCGGCACCGAGGCGGCGCGGGCGGCCGGCAGCTATGAGAGGAGGCCCGGGGACCCCCGCCGGGTGCTGCCCGCGCCGCCAGCGCATTCCTGGCAGTAGGCGTCACGAGCGCCGCGGATGCCTGCGCGCCCCCTACTCTCTCCGCAAGCGCGGAATCCGCACGTAACTGCGTGGCTTCGGGGGTTTTCTGCCACCTCCCACCTCCCACCTCCCACCTCCCACCTCCCACCACCCCCTCGGTGCTCCCAGCCTACCAGCCAAGCAGCAAGTTAGATCCTGGAGGGGCGCTCGCTTCCTAGAGCC
Source organism: Odocoileus virginianus (assembly GCF_023699985.2). Lineage (NCBI taxonomy): Eukaryota > Metazoa > Chordata > Mammalia > Artiodactyla > Cervidae > Odocoileus > Odocoileus virginianus. The sequence continues at coordinate 36,643,659 of NC_069686.1, read as the reverse complement.
AGTTGATACCGACAACGCGCACACTTCCCCCCTAACATTTGGCTACCCTGGCCACCCCGAGAGGACTCGGGCACAGCTCCGCGGGCCAACCGCTCCCCGGACACCCGGCTACCAGCATTTTACACCCCGGGGTCACCCTTCGGGCACGGAGCTTCCTTCTCTTCCCACAGCTATTGCCAGACCCAATATCGTCCCCCACCCCCATTAAGAAGGGGCAAAATTTTCATCCACCAGGGAATCCCTCGTAAGAAGCAAAAGTTAACGGAGGACCGCAGAACGGGCGCTGGCGGGTGTCGAGAGCGTGCCAGAAACGCGGGGCCCCGAGACCCTTTGCGCACCCCCTGAACGCCTGGAAACCCGCCCGAGCGCCACGCGGTCCGATGACTCTCTTACCCGAAGTGTCCCAGAGGCTCAACTCTATTCTTTGTGTGTCGATTTCAAAACTGGCCGTGTAATTCTCAAACACTGTAGGGACGTAATTCTGGATAAAATGGGCAGAAGAAGTAAAAAGGGCAAAGAGGTTATCTTAAAATGCACAACCGCAGAATACCCTCTGAAAATGGTCTCTTTACTCTCCCATTAAAAAACGAAGAGCCCCCAAATCCACACGCACCACATCTCACACTAAACACGCAGATCCTTTCCGAAAGCCCTAACTTGCCTCTCGCCCCACCCGGATCCTCCAAGACTGGAGGATCCGAATCTCCCAACCCCAGATTCTGCACACATGACCGAACAAGTTTCAGAAGCTAACAGGAGAATGTGCAAGCGCATCCCAACCCCTCCACGCTTCCATCCCACTTTTCCTTTCCCGGCAACTAACCCGGGCGAAAGTAATAAGCGGTGAGAAAGACGGCTGAAAAGAAAAAAGAGAGAGAGAAACGGGTGAAGGGTGAAAGCCAGGGGAAACCCACCTCGAGATGGGGATCCCTTCCCCGCCCCGCGCCCGCAGCCCCAGCCGGCCACACTCACTTCGGGGAAGCAGTCTTTGGCGAAGACGTGGAGTAGCGCCGTTTTCCCACACTGACTGTCTCCCACCACTACTATCTTGCATTTCACGTTCTGATTAGGATCCATGATAGATTTACTGGATAATTTCTGGCTGGCTCTTCTCTCCTTCATTGATCTTGTCTTATTTTCTCTTGAAACAGGAATTTTCACTTAAGAGGAAAAAAATATATATATATATTTCTTTCTCTATAAAAAGCAGATATAAAAATAAATCGCAAGGGTGGTGGGAACCCCTTGAGGCGCCGCGCGGATGAGGAGAGAGAGCTACAGGAGCAGGCTCGTTACTCTCCTCCAACAAGTTTTACGCCTGACTCCACACGGCGCTTCCCAAGTCCAATTCCGATCCGACTGCTTTGTTTCACGCTCTCTGCGCGGCTTTATACGCCCGGCCTTCCAATCCTCTTTCTCAATGAGAGAAGGAAACTGATCCGCCTCCTCCCCTTTTATGGAGCCTGGGAGACAGCGCCGTCTAGTTACTTGCAGAAAATGTAGACAGTGCGCCCTCTAGGGTGACTATGCGGGATCGATTTCCAGCCCAAGGCTCGGCGACGACTTGAGGACCACAATGACGCTGTGCTGAAGGTTGGGACTGTCCAAGTCCAGGAGGAAGTGGGGAACGGAATTGTCTGTATATATTGATTTTTATTGGAATTTCTGGATAAACGTTTTCATGGGGGCTGCTCTACGGAAGCCTTGTGAGCGTTTATGAAAGCAAAAACATTTCTACCCAAAACATCGTTGTCAAACACTGAAAGCAAATCTTGGGTGGGGAAGGGTTAAGTGCTTGTATTTTCTTAGGAAATGTTTTGCATCAGGTATTTAGGCCATGGAACAATAGCTCAGCCAGGTTGTTTCAGATGCCAGAGCTGGCTTGCTTGGGTCACAGCAACAGACTGGCGTTGGAAACCTCTGTTTCAGTGACTCAGGCGGAGAGGGAAAGGTTTGGAAGAGAGGGGAGGGGAAGTTTGTGAGTAGAAGGAAAAAAAGTGGAAGATGACCAGAACTGAGTAACAAAAACCATTGGAAAACTCAATCCTACTACACTAGGGATCTAAGCATGCAAGGTCAGCCATCGCCCCTGTTTCAGTGAGAAGAGGGGATAGGAGGGATTCTGATCCTGCCCTTTAATTCCTTTATCAGTAGTCTCCCCTTCCCTAAACTCAAAGCACCCTTGACTGACCCGGAAAATGCAGATATGCTTAGCTGAAAAATGCAGGTACACCCTACCACTCCCTTTCCACTGCCTCAACATCCACCCCCCAACCCCCCCCCCCACCTGAAAGTCTCAGAGAGGACTAAAAATAGCCATATATTTGTTCTCTCTTCCCTCTAAAAGTCTTTCTTTACTCATCTTCATTTCCTGTGCTCCAAGTGATCAGAAGGTTTCACCCATTTTTTACAATTTTTTAATTGAGGTATAGCTGATTTCAAATATATAAATTTCAGGTGTACAACATAAAGATTCACAATGTTTGAAGATTATGCACCATTTATAGTTATTATAAAATATTGGCTATATTCCCTGTGCTGTACAATGTATTCTTGTAGCTTATTCAGTTTATACATAGTTGTTTGTATCACTTAATCCCCTAACCCTATCTTTCTCCTCCCCCATCCCCCTCCCCACTGGTAACCACTAGTTTGTTCTCTGTATCTTTGAGTCTGTTTCTTTTGTTATATTCACCAGTTTATTTTTTAGATTTTACATATAAATGATATCATACAACATTTGTCTTTCTGACTTACTTCACTTAGTACAATATCCTCCAAGTCCATCTGTGTTGTTACAGCTGACAAAATTTGCAGAGGTTTTAGCTATTAAATTGTACTAAGGACATTGGCTGAAAAAAAAGTTTAGGTTTCCTGATGGACATTTCTAGATTTGTAAATGAGAAGATGAGGTGAAAAACCAGAAAGTTCAGTGTGGGGAGTGAAAAAGCATGATGAAAGATGGTTGAAAGCACAGATATAAGTATCAACCCTAGGACCATGAAGCCTCAGGGGTCTAAGGACTGTCTCTTCTTCCTTTCAGAGCAAAGAAAACTGGAGCTCCCCCAAGGAAGACTAGCTCAGACTCGGTGTGTAAGGCTGTGTTCATACACACCCAGAGAACTGACCTACAGAAAAAGGGATTGCTGGCCCTGCTCAGGTTCCTAAAGCAGCACTAGCCAAAGTCTGCTCTGCAGAAAAGGTCCTCACAAAAAGGGTCTTATGTCCCAGTGAGTGGTGGAGACACCCCTTGAAGATATACCATGCACTTTGGTATATTACAACAGTAAGAGGCTCTGTAGAAAGGTAGCCTGCCTAACAGAGTTTAATCCAGCATTCCCCAAAATTATCAAAATATTTACTTGCTTGGGAAGCAATGAACATAGTGGTTGGGAGCAGGAAAACATAAAGAAGTTTATCTGTGTGAAGTTGGATGAGTTACTTAACCTCTCAAAGCCTTAATTTCATCATCTGTAAAATCCTAATAATAATGATGAGGAAATGCGAGTGAAGTTTGCAGGGTAGTTTCTGACACAATAAAGAATCCTCGACCTTACTTTATATGTCACACATAACTCTTATTTGCACTTCTTAGAATTGTTGAACATATCTTGGGAAATTCTGACTTTGTTAATGGACTCACTAATTGGCACTAAGAGAATAGATTTACCCCCCACCTTTTTTTCTCAGAGTTTTAACTTAGGAAGTTGCTTCTTTCTGGAGATATGATTTGACCTTCCACATTTCTGAACTGATGAAGTTTATGTAGTTAAACTTCTCTAACTAACAATAAGTTATGAATTATTAGTACTTGGCTGACAGTAAGATGACCATGTAATTCATCATATATGCTGGGAGAATTTGAGAGCAAAAGGAGGTACTATTGATGGTCGGAACAACAGCTGTAAATAGGATCTGGCCTAGGCAAAATGAAAGACCTGATAACTTTAATGAATAATCTGGAATCACAGACCAATTTTGGAAATCAGTTGACCTGAATTTCTAGGAATCTGCCAGTTACTGAGTGAAATTTAGCGGCTGTGTAATTGAGTAGAAACCCAACTGCCGGAAGTCACCAGGCTTCAAATTTCTTTAGGGTAAGAATTCTTTCCTTGCCTTAACTTTGAGTCTCCACTGTTCAGTGTGTAGTAGATACTCAATATTTTTTTAAAAATGCACTAAGCATTTAGTTCAACAGATATTTATTAAGCACCTGCTGTATGCCAGATGAGCTTCCCTGGTGGCTCAGTGGAATCTACCTGCCAATGCAGGAGACACAGGTTCAATCCCTGGGTCAGGAAGATCCTCTGGAGAAGGAAATAGCAACCCATTTCAGTATTCTTGCCTGGGAAACCCCATGGACAGAGGAGCCTGGCGGGCTGCAGTCCATGGGGTCGCAAAAAGAGTTGAACATGACTTAGCATGTAAACAACAGTAACAATATGCCAGATACTGTTCTGGGGACTGTAGTTATGAAAGTAAAGAAGCCAGCCTACCGGCTGCTCTTGCACATACCTATGCCAGACAAAAGATAAACAATAAAGAAGTGAGCAAGTACACAAATAAGGATGAGTGCGCTAAGCTCTATGAAGACAAAACAGGATGGTGTGATGAAGCATAGGAAGGTGGGGATCAAACCCAGAGGCCTGGCAACACCTTTCTAACGATCCTAAGCCGTCAATGGTGAGAACGAATCAGTCATGAGAAGATCCGTTTGAAAACAAAGGGACAGACAGTGAAAAAGTTACACGCAGGGAAAGAACTCGGCAGGTAGAAGGAACAGAAGGAAGGCTGGAATCACTGGGCCCATTGAAGGAGGAAGAAAATAGACAGGATCATAGAATTTGGATTTCATCCTAAGGGAAACGGATAGTCAGACACAGAAGAGTGTGAAGCAGGGTAATGACTTGATTATTTGAATGAATGAATGAATGGCTCCAGTTCTAAATTTTCACCTCTCCTTCCACTAATTATGAAACTTTGATGAAACTGCTTATCTTCAATGAGATTTTCAGATCTAAATGAAACCTAAAGTCCTTCGAGTGGTAAGTCACTTCATGTCCAACTCGGCGACCCTGTGGACTGCAGCCTGCCAGGCTCCTCTGTCCCTGGGATTTCCCAGGCAAGAATACTGGAGTGGGTTGCCATGCCCTCCTCCAGAGGGATCTTCCTGACCCAGGGGATTGAACCTGCATCTCATTATGTTTCTTGCCTTAACAGGCAAGTTTTTTACCACTAGCGCCACCTAAAGTCCTAGAAAAGACTACAATTTTAGACTGCAGTGAAAGGTTTTCCCTAAGGAAAGCACTCATTTGGAAGACATGTAGCCCCATCTAGGGAATCATGCATTACCTAATGTCTTGTCTTTTGTTATTCTTCTTCTTTCCTATTACTCTCTCCTTTCTCTAATTAACCCCTAAGTTCAAGAGGAGAGAAAAAATAGCAAACGTTTCAACATGGATTGGTTAATATTAAATACATCATGTATATTCAGCATTGTTGTTCTAAGAAGTTTGAACTTATGAATTCTTTCCTCTCTGGTGAACTCTTTACATATTACACAGAAGCAGTCCCTCTCATACTACATCCCATCTAACACCAAATGGGTTGATTCCAGGCCTGGAGAGAGGGCTAACTAAGAGAGAATAGCCATCTAGGGGTGGTATAGACCTGATAAACAACAATAGCTCTGTGTTCTTTCTATGAGCACTGGACTGCAAGTCAGGAAACTGTCTTTTAGCCCCGGCTAAACGAATGCACTGTCTGACCTTGAGCAAACACTCAATTCTTTTCCTTAGTTTCATCCCTACAAGGCGATGATATTTGCCTCCTTTAAGTCCCACAAGAAGGCTGCTCAGAAAATCACGTGCTCTCTACTTTTGAACATTCTTCTTCAGAAACACATCAGGCAACCCCTCTGCCTCCCTATTCAGGTTCAGTGTATTTATGGAGATCTGAGCTCACAGTGGAATATTGTAAAGGCATAATCCTAATTGTTTATTCATGATTGCCTGCTTTTCCTAAGACGCCAGAAGAAGTGTTTGAAGGAGCAAGTGTGTCCTGAGGAGGAAGCCCCAGTCTCTTACAGGCATCGTCAACAGAGTTGAAAGATGACGTAAGAACAAGAAAACGTTCAGGATTTCTTCAGAGACATTATGTCAGAAAATATGAATTTGAGTCATAGGCATTCTGTTTGGGAATTTTGAACGATGGCGGATCTGAAGTAGCTTCAAATACATGAAGTTTAATATAAAATAATAGCAGGGTGTAAAAATGTGACCTGCTCTGTACTGAAAGGTGCCACTTTCACAGCTGTCCCTTTTTGAAGATGGTCACTCAGCTAGTCTTATGTAACATCAACCAAATAGGAGGCAATTATTATTTATTTATTTATTTATTTTGGAGAAAGAGGAACTAAGGAAAGAAGGTTGATCAAAAGTCAAAGGATTGAACTTGTTGTTTGGGAAGAATTTGTCCTCTTGGAGAGGAATCTTTTATTTCAAAATTATGGCTGGTTGTTCCATCAAGGGCATTGCAGTAAGCTGTGTAGGCTGTTTGGTAAGGGTACTCCGGCCCAGGTTGCAGAATTTGGTCCTGCTTTTTCTCACTAATGCTGACTGCTAATATGATTTACCGCTGCTGTGTGGACTTAGCCCACACCCTTTAACTGACAGGAAATGACACAGCTGTGTGAATGTGGAATAAGTCATTGCCCAACTGATCATCCTTTTCTCTGTTTACAGAAAAGAATTCGACAAGAATTTGTTGCATTCTTTAGAAACCCAGGTCACACAATTTTGGTTCTGTAAATCATAGGGCACGTATAGCTCTTTCCTACTGCCCCTTCCAAGCTTCGGTGTCATTGATTCTTAATGACATTTCTTTTATAATTCAGGATCTCCTGGGACTAGAACAAAAGATTAGCATTCAAAGAATCAACACAGGATGATAAGACTCACTGATACTATTAAACGTGCAAATATACTCTATATCAGTTTGTCAGTGCAATGTGAACCCTATTTAAGGAACTTCCCTAAGAAAAAACTTTAAAAGAATGAGTTCTTTATAAATGGTTGCCTTTGAAAAACATATAGTGTATTCAAAAGATACACCATTTTCAGTGTTCCAGGAGTAGTCGAAGAAAAGCCAAGATTATTACTGAACAGTAATCAGGCCATCTTTCAGACACGACCAGAGCTTCGCTGGCAATCTGATGAAATACACAGAGCTGAGTTCCTATGGTTATGCCCATGGCCAAGGGGCATTCAATATTTTAATCCAAGACTAAAAAGATGGAGTCAAAGATGTCCTATCAAATTTCTGGAAAAATCCTTTGTGGACATTCTTGTCCCTTATGTTGAAATACTTTAACAAAGGAAATGTGAAAATTTCATTGAGGTTAGTGTTTGTTTACTGAAAAGGCAGTTGTTGTTAGATCAAACTTATAAACAAAACACTTAGTAACCACTCTTTTATTATTTCTGAGCTCAGAATGAGGAAATGGGAAATAATTGGCTAGAACAACTTGAAAGGAGTCATTAACTTAGGCAAAGACAAAGACAGAGAGTAGATTTTCAAGTTAAATAACCTCAGTTTGCTGACCAGAAGCTCTCAATTTATGTTTGGGCAGAGGGTTACTATTTTGGTAAATCAAACCAACCAGTCAACAAATAAAGTCCACAGATGTTTTCTGTGCCTAAAACTAGTAGTTGAATTGCAACAATTTTGATGACTAACCTATAAAAATATGTCTGGGTCTGTTACTTAGTCTGTAATATTTATTTAAAAGTTGAGAGCTTTAGATGGGATTGTAATAGAACTTGAATCATGCGTGATCCATGAACAAAGATTATAATGGATCACTAGTGATTCTAGACCCAGAATCTGAGGATCACCACTCCAGACCAGGTTTTTAGGGATGAGAGATGTTTCCTTTTGACAACTGATTTGACTTCAGTAGAGTGGATTTAGTACTTCAGATCATAAACTCAGTGGTGAAGAATCCACAGGAGACACAGGAGACATGGGTTTGATCCCCGAGTCGGGAAGATCCTTTGGAGTAGAACATGGCAAACCAATCCAGTATTCTTGCCTTGGAAATCCCATGGACAGAGGAGCCTGGTAGGCTACAGTCCATGGGGTCACAGAGTCAGACATGACTGAAGCGACCTCACAGCATGCAGCACACAGTACTTATCCAAGAGTTTATGACTGTTAAAGACTGTAAAAACATGACAATATAAATTTCTTCTTCCTTTTTGTTGCAGAAATGGAGCAAAATTATTTTATTTGCTTTCATTGAATTATCCAATATGTCTTATGTTCTTTTCCTAAAAGACACCTTCAGTTAAATCTTCTTTACTTCCAACGTGTAAGTTAAAACCCCAAATCTTACTCTTTCCTTTGAAGGAAACTGCTTTGAGGGAAGAGGGCATTCTGGAGAATATACCCAAAATAGTATTCAAGAATATTTAAGATAATGAAGGTTCAGATAATGTCTTGCAACCACCAATTTTTGAAAACATATATAAGGGAGAAGAAGATTATTCCTTTACCCCTGGCCAATAAGAATCTTGCCTTCTATAAACATCTTCTAGTCTTGAGGGTCCTCTGGGTCCTCCTTCTTCCCTCTGACCTTCCAGGAATCCTCTCTAAGAGGCACCACTTTTTACCATTGCTGGCTATTACTCATTGAGAGCTGTTGAATGTGATTATGAACTATTAGTGCCTTCAAACCGTCCACATGAGTAGAGGTCAAATGATTCACAGCTATCTGATCCTGGCACTTATCCAAGACTTCTCTGTGGGTCACATCATTGTCACCCAACCACTACAGACTGGCTATAGGTTAAAAGAATGAGCATTATGAGCAAGCACTGGTGCAGTGTCTGGTAACTAGCAAGATATATAAGTTGTCTTAGAAAAAAAAAAGTCCTGTCCTGTGCTTTAAAGGCAAAGAGGAGGTCCTAATACATCAATAATGTAATTCATCTTAATTATAACTGAGAGCAAAAGGCTACCATCAGCACATTGTATATAGCCATTGATCTTAATAAATATTTACTGAGGATTTATGCCAGTGCACTTTGTTCTGGCTTATAGCCTCCATGCTGCTTCTGAAAATGCCCCATGGTGCTTCCACACTGTCACAGCAATGGTATGGAATCAATCCAATGACTGTTCTCAGGAGTCCCCCTTGTCATCAAGTCCTACATAGATGTCTAGATTCATATTAGACGAGGTCGCTAAAGTCTCTTAACACATTGGAACCAGGGCACTTATGGTGGTTCATATATAATTAAAACAGACATTCGAAACCAAATTTCAAAGTACATCATAAATCTTGGCATGATGAGAAAAGAAGAAAATTAGGGAAAATATGAATGTATTTATTTTTATTTAAAAACAAGAACTATAAAGAAAGGCTAGTATTAGCATCCTAAAGAGGGGTTTATTTATTATAATGTACAATGGAAGGCATTCAACTTTGATTCATTTTCCCAAAAAGCTGACTAGCTGTTGCCCAATTAATATATCCTGGAAACTTTCCAGAAATGATGCCTTCCACATACATACACAAATTCACAGTGTTACCCCCCACCTCCCCTGTTGAGTTCTCTGTTTGTATTTTCAGCAGTCTGGGGAAATGCTACCTTGCCTACACTTCTCAGTCAGAAGGCCTGGGAAGTCGGGGCAAAAGATTTGGAGGAAAGAGAATCAGCAGACTTTGCAGTTCTCAGGAGCTCACCTACTGAGCCTAGACTGTATGACCTCCTGAGGCTTCCTATACTGACTGGTGCTGACAGAAATTCTCACAGGACTCTGAAACACATCAAGGTGAATGACGAGGGAAACTCTGGAAACAGAAAATCTTGTTCTGTAATAGTCCAAAATGTCGGGTGCAAGGATAAGGGAGGAAGTCTTTCTGAGGGTCAATGATTTGGGTAATTCCAGGCCCCGGATATCCACTATTCCTCCCCACACAGTCCTGTGACACTGTTTACTACCTTGAGGAAAATCAGTTTGCATTAAAATATAAACAGGTCATCAGATGGTGGACCCAGTCTTCAAAAGAAATCTGGGAGAAAAAGAAATCTGGTCTCTAGGTTTTCTAAAATTACACAGGAGTAAAAACAATGAGGTTATATTTTGGAGGGTAAAATTTTGCTTACATCTTGAAAATATAAATGACCCCCACATTGTTATTTTTTTTTTTAAGCCCAATGAAATTACTATGTTTAAGCTCAATGCAAATGAACGGTTGTGTTCACCTCATGGTTCAATTCAATGATGCATTGCATTCCCCTCTCTGGTCTTAAAACCTCTATGGAGAAGTGAATGCAAGAAACTGAAATGCAGTTCTTTGTCATGAAACTCTTCCTCAGTCATGAGCCAGCCCTCATGGACTTGGGCATAGTCACACACTCTTTCCCTTCTATTCTAAGAGTATCTATCAGATGAAGTCTTAAAGGGATTGAGGGAGACTGAAGAATGTATGCGCCAATGGGCCACTCACTTTTGGGCTTTGAAAACAGCCGGTAACTAAGTGTGAGAGATATGCCCATATAATGATTTCACATAGTGTTAGGAATATGGATATTTTTATTACCACCAACTAGCTTGGTGATCATAGGCAAATATTTAACCTCTCTGGATGTCAGTTTCTCCACCTGTAAAATTAGAGAGCTGACCTAGATGATGTCTGAGATCTTGAACAGCTTTACAGTGCATGGCCTATGACTCAGATTGTATTTTAGATTAGTGGGAAGAACCACATCCCTATTGCCTGCCTTCTGTCAGCCTATAGCGCTTGGCTCCCAATGTAGGGCTGCAAATTCAATTTCTGTAACACAGATACTCTTATTCAGGTTATATATTTCTTCTTGTATCCATTTTGGAAATAACATTTTTCAAGGAATTTGTCTACTTCATCTATATTGTTGAAATTGTTGGCACACAGCTGTACATAGTATTTTCTTATTATTCTTCTAATATCTATAGGATCTATGGGGCTAGCCCTTCTTTCATTCTTGATTTTGTTTTTTTTTCCCCACCTTTTTTTGTTTTTGATTAATTTTGCTAGAGGTTTCAATTATATTAATTTTTTTGAAAGAACCAATTTTCAATTCTTCCAAATGTTAATTTTATTATTATTTGAGATTCATTTCATTGATTTCTGCTTTACCTTTTTTATGTTCTTTCTTCTGCTTACTTGGGGCTTAATTTGTTTCTCTATAATTTTAGGTGGAAGGGTAGATAATTAATTTTAGAGATTTTTTTTTTTTGTTTGTTTGTTTTCTAATATAAGTATTTAAAGCTATGACCTTCCTTTTAGGCACTCTTAGCTGCGACTTAGCAGCAGTAGCAGCAGCTACTGCAACTTACAGATTCTGATGTGTTGTATGTTTTTATTGTTCCATTCAAAATATTTTCTAAATTTTCCTGTGACTTCTTCTTTGGCTGGTGAATCATTTAGAAATATTGCCTAATATCCAAATATTTGGAGGAATTTATTGATATCTTCAAATATAATTCTGTTGGGGTGAGGTAAAATACTCTGATTTCAATCCTTTTAAATATACTGTAAGTCTTTAGTAGACTGCATGTTGTCTTTGTGTTTAATATTCCACATATGCTTGAAGAGAATGTATATTCTGTATCTGTCAGATGTGATATTCTAGAAAAGTCTATTAGGTAACTTGTCAGTGCCATTCATATCTTACATATTGCTATTGACTTTTTAAAAATTTATTTGTTTTATCAGTTGCAGACAATTGGCTGTTAAAGTTTCCCATGATGATTGTGATTATCTATTTCCCTATATGTTTCTGTCAATTTGTGTTTCATTTACTTTGAAGATTTGTTATTAGCTGTATTATATTCAAAATTGTCATATTAATATTTTTTAAAAATTCAATTTTTATTATTATAAAAATCCTTCTTTATCTTGGGTAATACTTCTTATTTGAAGCCTATTTTGACATAAGTACAGTCAAACTAGCTTTCTTTTGATTAGTGTCTGGAAAGTGTTTTTTTCCCCTTATCTTTTTATTTTTAAACTATTTATGACTCTATATTTAAAGTGTGCTTTATATTGGCAGTATACAGTTGGGTTTGTATTATTTTCTATTCTGAAAATTCTGTTTTTATCTGGAGATCTTATCCCATTTACATTTAATATAGTAAATGATACAATTCAGCTAGGCTATGATTTGGGGGTTGCTTTTATTTTTTCATGTTCCTGCTATGCTAAGTTTCTTTTTGTCATATATTACCTAAGCAGGTTCCTAGGATTCATCCTATCAACTTGGACTGCTTTTCTGTCTGTCAAAAGAAGTATATCAATAGAATGTATACATGATAAACATAATCAAATAAACAGGGAGAGGAAAATAAGTCAGTTGGGAACATAAGCTCAGGATGAGTCACACAACTTATGGTTACTATGCAGAAAGAACTTATCAGAGGATCAGAGTCAATACTGGTGGCAGTTGTCTGGGACCAGCACTAGCTCTGATCCTGCTAAATATTTTCCTTAGTGATTTATAAGAAATATAATTAAGGGAGCAGATGATGCACTGTCAGGTGGGAAGGTTAGCCAGTACATGATTGCCCAGGTTATAATAATGAAATGATATGTTGGAGGAATAATCAGTAGCAAACAAAATGAGTATTATTTAGGTAAATCTTCAGCTGATACCCTTAAAAACAAAGCTAAACATATTTTCAAAGCTAATAAGGATGAACAAGATTAGCAGGAAAAAGTCTTGAGGTTCACATGAATAATCACATGATTCTTTTACCACTGAAGTCCAACAAATTACAGATATTATTGTGAGACTAGGATTCAGAAATAATAATAAACCAAGTCACAGTGGTGACCTAACTTCTATACTTAACATCAGCATGCTGTGTCCAGTTCTAAATTCCTTAATTAACCTGGAAGAACTAGCTCGATTTCTGGGAAGCATCAGAACTTTGGTTTTAGAACTAGACTCAGAGATAAATCTGTCCAAACTTTCAACGCTGTATTAATGATGAAACTCGAAAAGGTTGAAGTGTTTCATCCAACAGAATAGTACATGGCAGAACTGTAACTAGAACTCTAACTTTTAATCCTTTGCCTATTGCTTCTTCTAGCTCACAAATGAACATGGGATTTTGAAATCAGAGGAGATGGGGAAAGATGCAAGGAAGTGAGATTATTCATTATAGAGAAGAAAATGTTTAGGTACAATACCTATCATAAGCCTATGAAAATTTCTTATTTAAAAAATGATGACCAGACACTCTTGGTCTCCTCTAACCAAGGGCTTCATTTCCATGGATGACTAAAGAAAAGGACATGCAGAATGAAATACTATGGTAGGAATTTAGGAAACACACAGCAAGAACCATTACTTATTAGTATGGTAACTCACAATATTTCTTCCCCAGAGGTTTGATTTTTTAAAAATTAGGATATGTTTCACCTATCTAGAATGGTCACCTCTACAGATGGGAGTATCTTGTTTAAGATCCCTAAACTTCCATATCAGATTTTTTTTATTTGCCCTTACTATGTGCCTCTTTATTATTCTCTTGCAAGATCTTACTCCAAGAAAGAGAAATACAACTTGAAACCAATGACACATTCTTGTTCTTAGGTACCATCCAGTACCATTTCCAGAGTGAGCCCACCTCCCTGCTGAGCCTTTACCGTAAGTTCGCCACTTTTATCTTTTACTGTAAATGACAAGGGCTGGGGTATTCGGTGAGACAGTTTACCTAAGCATGCCCTTGGCTGACCAAAATGTGTTCACAAGACCTACTGAAGAGTATGACGCTACTTGTCAGCAACAAATGGAATTCTTCTTCATGAATACTATGTCAAAATTAAAAATGTTAAGTTATGAACTGTTCAAAAGTGTAATTTGCTACAGCTTACTGGGGAAATAAAAACCCAGATATCCATTCATCACAAGGTTTGAATGCATACTACAAACCATGTGAAGAGCTACAATTAAAAGTCATTATCTGTGGTGGGTTTTGCTTATAGGGCCAATGCTTTTTAAATGGAAAGTTCAAATATCATTAAAATCCGTATTATATAATTTCAGACCTATAGACTTAGAACAACCTTAATGATCCTCTTAGAAATTCAGAGATTGATTTTTGTTGTTACTTTGCTCTTCTGTGCTACAATTAAAACAATATCTTTGATAGTTGAAAGTAAATTAAAATTCTTTCTTAGGCAGTACTTTAGTCAAGAAAAAATAGCTGTTTTAGTTTATTTCAAGGTTGATTCTTTTCCATTATGGAAGAGTGTTTACAAGTGATTTTGACAATGACCACACAGCCAAATCATTATTTTTCTTTAAAGAATGCACCTCTATAAGAGATAACAAAATGAGAACCGGTCAAGGAAAGTAAATAAGTTTGTTTACTTCTCTAGAACACATGTGGAGATCATTTGACTTGTCCTCATCCTAGATAATTCACAAAGGAAGAAAAACAATTACTCTATAACACCCAGTAATTTGGAATGGGTTTGGTGTTTTTATAAATATCTTATATTTCATGTTGCTTTTCCATCGAGTAATATGCACCCATTATTGGATATTATAATGTATTTTGCTATCCTGTGGAATCTGTGGCATACCTTATTTAGGCCCAATCATATTCTCCACAGAGAGAGGAGTTATGTGTAGTGGACTGGGTAAGAGATTGAACAGTGGAATTGGAGAGAGCTGGCTTCATTGCCATGCCCCCCTCCAGGGGATCTTCCCAAGCCAGGGATTGAACCCACATCTCCTACACTGGCAAGTGGATTCTTTACCACTGAGCCACCTGGGAAGCCCCCATCCTCTTGCCACTTAAAGACAAATAATTTAGCTCTGGTCAACAAGAAACTCTCAAATAATCCTCCTCTGGACTTCATTTACTTCCTGTGAATGAGCTCTGTAGGTAAGTCCATTAAACTTTAGCTTCTCTGTGCTTGTGGATGGTATCTCAATTACATTCTTTAGATTCTAGTACCATTCATCCCTGACTTCTGTATTTTTTTTTTTTTTTACTTGTCCCTATACTCATTCACTCTGAAAGAAGGCAGAACAACCCCTACAAATCCAAGAAAGCTGGTAGTGATGATACTGCAGCCCCATAGGATACCCCACAGTATTCTCCACCCTGGAGGGAACACCTGTACCCTTCTCTATCTTGGACAGAATGAATCTTAAGAGATCATCTTGAGTGTCTGTAAATAGATAGACTTTGCCATTGTTTAGTTTAAAATTACACATGCAGTATACATTGTGTTCTGCTAAGTCGCTCAGTTATGTCTGACTCTGTGTGACCCGATGGTCTATAGCTCGCCAGGCTTCTCTTCTGTGGAATTCTCTGGGCAAGAATACTGGAATGGGTTGCCATCTCCTTATCTAGGGTATCCTCCTGACACCAGGGATCAAATCCACGTCTCTTTTGTCTCCTGCATTGACAGGCGGGTCCTTTACC
The DNA here is from genome assembly GCF_023699985.2 of Odocoileus virginianus. Classification (NCBI taxonomy): domain Eukaryota; kingdom Metazoa; phylum Chordata; class Mammalia; order Artiodactyla; family Cervidae; genus Odocoileus; species Odocoileus virginianus. The sequence goes on along the minus strand of NC_069686.1, from coordinate 36,628,167 downwards.
ACTAGCACCACCTGGGAAGCCTGTGGTATACATTGCCTGAATATTAACCAGGGTGATACCAGGGTCAGACCTTCCCTTTTGCAACCCAATAGAGTGGGGTTTTCTTAGCATTAGATGCCATGATTTCCAGATAGTCAAGTGTTTGCAAAGAATAGCACTAGAGAACTGTTTTGAGGACTCCTGTGGACCTCTATGGCATATTTTATTCATTTCTCTGTACTTTTAATAAGTATGGAGAATGTCGTAGTTAGCTTGGGCTGCCATAAAAAAAGACTACATGTCTTAAACTATAAAAATTTACTTTCTCATAGCTCTGGAGGCTACAAAGTCCAAGATCAAGGTTTGAATGGGTTCCTTTTCTAGTGAGATCTTTCCTTCTAGTTTGTAGATGGTTATCTTCTTGCTGTGTCCTTACATGGCCTCTTCTGTGTGCATGGAGACAGAAAAAAAAAGAGAGACAGGCAGAGAGAGAGAGGGAGAGAGAGAGAGAGACTTCTTCCTCTTCTTCTAAGTTCCTCAGTTCTAGCAGACTAGGGACCCAACTTTGTGACCTCATTTAAATGTAGTTTCCTCCTTAAGATTCTATCTAAATACAGTCACACTGGGGCTTAGGATTCAACATGTGAACTGGGGGGACACAATGTAGTCCAAAGTAGAGAATAAATATGGAGATTTACTGGCATTGTATTAATTTCTTAAAGAAATTCAATTTATTTTTAATGAAAAAGGCAATTATTTAAATGTGAATTTTTTTTTTTACCTTTGCCAGATTTTTTAACGGTAAAATACTTTTGTATCTCTGCTTGACTTTGGTAGACTTTTGATATTTCATAAATCTGAAAATGACTGTGTTACATCACCAGTTGTTGGGTTCAGAAGATCACCATAGTTTTATAAAGAGTCTTTAGAGAATCTAAAGTGGAGAGCAAAAGGCATTAACATCTTATATGGTCAGAGCTTCCCTGGTGGCTCAGATGTAAAGAATCTGCCTGCAATGCAGGAAACCTTGATTTGATTCCTGGGTCAGGAAGATCCCCTGAGAAAGAATGGCAACCCACTCTGGTATTCTTGCCTGCAGAATTCCATGGACAGAGGAGCCTGGCAGGCTACAATCCACTGGGTCACAAAGATTCAGACACAGCTGAGCGACTAGCACACACATATGGACAGAGAGACTCAGTATAGCACCTCCACTGTAAAACTCATGAAACTGAAGTCTAAAGAGAATCACAAACAAATAAGTAGCTGAGGCACTTCTGCAACCTTGACCAGCCTTCTGACTCTTGTTAAACTTTTCTTTTCTCAGTAACTCATCCACAATCCTTCTTGCTCCTATCCAGGTTCTTTTAAAGTCCAAAAATAAATGTAGAACTCTTTTGCATTTAAGGGGTAACCCGAACCTATAGCTGAAGAAATTCTTGTTCCTATGAAGCAGCGGCAGAACTTTGACCTTATAAATTAATCCAATAAATCTGAATTTCAAAGTGAGTTAGAGATTCCTAGGAATTCTGTGGGTCATAAGATGACCTTATTTAGGAGAATAAATAATGTAATAATATATAGCCACAAAGAGAAAGATATCAACTCTGGACTGAAGCAATTTATTTAACACTTGAAGTTGTTGGCATGTTTAACAATCATCAGATAGACCAGAATACTGATAAAATATTATACGGGTTAATTTACAAAATGTATTCTTAGCAGTTATCTAATAAACAACATTTTTCATTGATTGAGTGTCTGCTGGCATAATTGCTCTGCTTTCCAAACAGAGACAACCTTCCAATGTCACAAAAGTATTTTAAATTGCTATGAAACAAAGATGCATTGTTTCATAAACTTAAGATTTTATAACAAGGGCAAAATAATTAAAAATTTTAAATCAAAATCATAGATTCTTTAAAGATAGTAAATATTTTATTTTTACTAATATATCCAAAATTATCACGTTCCATTGTAGTGAAAGATGTCAATTCACTGCTCAGTACAGATCAGACATGAGCATGAGGAGGTACCAAAGGAAAGGAAAGAAGAGTCCTAAATAAAAGCTTGTCCTTGCTAGAAAGTCACTCAAGTGTCTTTGGGGTGTTGAAATCCACCTGACTTCAGCATGTTAGCTTGCTTAACTTCCACTTGGTTTTTGCCCCAGCCTCAGTGTCTCAGTAAGACAGGTAAAGAGAAGTAAGTTCCTACATGAGCAGTGAGTTGTAAACTACTTTTGCTAATAACAGTGTAGGTGAGCACCTAGTTCAGAGGAGGTTAAATCAAGGGCATGGAGCATTCCTGCTTTGGGTGGAAGAAATCTCAATGATGTTACTGAGCCCAAATGTAATGTAAACTGCTGAAAAGCAATAATTAAACTTACACCTTTGACTTTGTTAAATGAATTATCTAAAGGCTCCACCCCTCTGGAAAAAAAGTTAGTGTGAGTCTGCTGTAGGCAATGGCAGTGATTATATGAGACGTGATTTGGGATTATTTGGATTAGAAACAAATGCTATGTGTAGACTATTCAACATTCAGGGAGTATTAAGATTGTCCTAGGACATGTTCACTATTGCAAATTATCAGTACATATCAAAATCTCCACAGAAGGAAATCAGATCACAATTCCTAGGTCCATGTGGACAAAAACATGAGAAAAATTTAACCATGCTTTCTTTTAGGTCTTATAATAATAAAGTTCTACATTATAAAATTTCCCTAACTGCTATTTATAAGGAAAATATTGTCTTATAGGCCAAGTGGAGGAGTTAAAATGAACTATATTGAAAAAGAAAAATCAAGATTTTTATGATACAATGGCAACAAACCTTAAGCCAAAGAAACAGAGACATCATTCAATTTAAAGATGGAGAAGCCTGATGGTTAAACAACCGAGTGTTAAATTCAGCATTTCTGTTATGGTTATGAAGATTGTGAAGAAGAATCTATAATCTCATGCCTTTTTAAAAATTTGACTAATAGGCGTGTGCCTATTTGTGTACGTTTCAAGCCTTTGCTTTAACTCAGCCTCAGATTCAGCTTCTACCTCCCATCTTTATGTGAGTTTGTCTTGTAATGTCGATTATAAGACTCTTTCTGGCAGACACTATCTGCTGTGGTACACACCTATCTTGAGACATACCAGACCAGCCTATCAGTGAGGAAGTCAGAGTACCCTTTACTAATTGATTTTTACTGGAGAACTGATGGGTAATCTTCCTGGGAGAATTGATTCTTCCCACAGAGGAGAGATGACTCTTCTGGAGAAGAGTTTGCTTTCTCTACCTTGCTCTGCTGACGTGGCACTAACAGAATTATTTGAAGAAGCCCAAAGCATCACCAGTCTCCCATCACCTCCGGTTCTGTAGATACAACTCACAATCACCTAGAGGCATCTCAGTTAAGTGAGCATGACTGTCCCAATTAGGTAAGAGTCCTCACTATTAAGTATTATTAGACTTAATTTGGTGCCCTAGGAAAATTCTTGATGAAGCCCATCCCACTAAAGGCAGGGCATTGCAAGTCCACAACAACATGCTCAGAAAACACTTCTACAGTAATGTTTATCAAGTCTCAAATGATACCATTTGGTGACACAGTCTTAGGGTTATAGAAACACCAGCCATTAAGTTGAAAAGAACTGTGGAAATGGCATCACCTCTGACCCTGTCACTTTACAGGTAAGGAAATAAACATCCATGGTGGTGTGGTTTATTAGTATGGAGAAATAAGACTATTTCCGACTCTTCCAGCCAAGAGCTCTTCACACAATACTATCATACATACTGTATATGCCAGTGACCAAAAGAACATCTTGAAAGCTGTGATCTCTCCATATGGTTGTGCAGGTGGTGGTCAGCTCTTTAGTTCTCTGCTTTCTGCCATAAGGGAAGTGCCATAAGGGCAGTGCCATCTGCATTTCTGAGGTTATTGATATTTCTCCCGGCAGTCTTGATTCCAGCTTGTGCTTCATCCAGCCCAGCATTTCGCATGATGTTCTCTGCATATAAGTTAAATAAGCAGGGTGACAATTAACAACCTTGACATACTCCTTTCATGATTTGACACCAGTCTGTTGTTCATGTCCAGTTCTAACTGTTGCTTCCTGACCTGCATACAGATTTCTCAGGAGGCAGGTCAGGTGGTCTGGTATTCTCATCTCTTTCAAAATTTTCCACAGTTTGTGGTGATCCACACAGTCAAAGGTTTTGGCATAGTCAATAAAGCAGAAGTAGATGTTTTTCTGGAACTCTCTTGCTTTTTCAATGATCCAAGAGTAGTTGGCCATTTGATCTCTGGTTCCTCTACCTTTTCTAAATCCATTTTGAACATCTGGAAGTTCACAGTTCATGTACTGTTGAAGCCTGGCTTGGAGAATTTTGAGAATTACTTTGCTGGCATGAGAGATGAGTGCAATTGTGTGGTAGTTTGAGCATTCTTTGGCATTTCGTTTCTTTGGGATTGGAATGAAAAGTGACCTTTTCCAGTCCTGTGGCCACTGCTGAGTTTTCCAAATTTGCTGTCGTATTGAGTGTAGCACTTTTACAGCATCATCTTTTAGGATTTGAAATAGCTCAACTGGAATTCCATCACCTCCACTAGCTTTGTTCATCATGATGTTTCTTAAGGCTCACTTCACTTCACATTTCAGGATGTCTGGCTCTAGGTGAGTGATCACACCATCATGGTTATCTGGGTCATGAAGATCTTTTTCATATAGTTCTTCTGTGTATTCTTGCCACCTCTTCTTAATATCTCCTGCTTCTGTTAGGTCCATACAATTTCTGTCCTTTATTGTGCCCATCTTTGCATGAAATGTTCCCTTGGTATCTCTAATTTTCTTGAAGAGATCTCTAGTCTTTCCCATTCTATTGTTTTCCTCTATTTCTTTGTATTGATCTCTGAGGAAAGCTTTCTTATCTCTCCTTGCTATTCTTTGGAACTCTGCATTCAAATGGGTATATCTTTCTTTTCTTCCTTTGCCTTTTGCTTCTCTTCTTTTCTCAGCTATTTGTAAGGACTCCTCAAACAATAATTTTACCTTTTTGAATTTCTTTTTCTTGGGGATGGTCTTGATCACTGCCTCCTGTACAATGTCATGAACCTCCGTTCATAGTTCTTCAGGCACTCTATCAGATCTAACCCTTTGAATCTATTTCTCACTTCCACTGTATAATCGTAGGGGATTTGACTTAGGTCATACCTGAATGGTCTAGTGGTTTTCCCTACTTTCTTCAATTTAAGTCTGAATTTGGCAATAAGGAGTTCATGATCTGAGCCACAGTCAGCTCCCAGTCTTGTTTTTGCTGACTGTATAGTGTTTTTCCATCTTTGGCTGCAAAGAATATAACCAATCTGATTTCGGTATTGCCTATCTGTTGATGTCCATGTGTAAAATCTTCTCTTGTGTTGTTGGAAGAGGGTGTTTGCTATGACCAGTGCATTCTCTTGGCAAAACTCTGTTAGCCTTTGCCCTGTTTCATTTTGTACTCCAAGGCCAAATTTGACTGTTACTCCAGATATTTCTTGACTTCCTACTTTTGCATTCCAGTCCCCTATAATGAAAAGGACATTTTTTTTTTTGGGGGGGGGGGGAAGCTTCACATTAAAGCCTGTCTTCCCTGTCTTATAAGCTCTGTGATCATGGACGAATTGTTCAGCTTCTCTGAGCAGCCCCCACACCAGTTTTTTCATCTACAGGATGAATATAATAACAATTACATCCAAAGCTGACATAAGTATTAATGAGACAGATATTGAAATACAAATGGAGACAGATGGGCCATAATGATGGGGTCTCCTGGAAGAGGAGACAGCCTTCTCCCAAGAGGGCTCATGAGATGTATTTGTTATTGTAACAAATGTGCCGAAGTTGTTCTAGGTTCGCAACAGCCTGACAGGTTGTGATGGCATCTATGGCAGCCCCTGATAGATATAAACAAGCATGCCAGTTTATAGCTTTAAATTGGCTCTACTGCTGGGGTCTTCCTCAGTCTTCCTGACCTCTAAATGTTAGCATGCCCAGAACTCTCAGTCAAGCCTTTCCCTTCTCTCTCTCTGGACATGTTCCCAGCTGCAAATACCATCTACAACTTAACTCTCAAACGTGTATTTGCAGCCCTGTCATTAATCTTCCTTGCAGCTTCTCTTTTTCTCACACCTCCATGGGCACATCCTGCAGCTTCAACATTTAAATATATCCAGACTCAAGCCTCGTCTTACTGCCCTGCTGCTCTCATCTGCATTGGTGCAACTTCTGTCCCCAAATCCCAGAAAGGGCCTCTTCTGAACTCCACTTTGCCCTTCTAACTTTGATTCTTTTTTTTCTCCCCATTTATTTTTATTAGTTGGAGGCTAATTATTTTACAACATTGCAGTGGTTTTTGTCATACATTGAAATGAATTAGCCATGGATTTACATGTATTCCCCATCCCGGTCCTCCCTCCCACCTCCCTCTCCACCCGATCCCTCTGGGTCTTCCCAGTGCATCAGGCCCAAGCACTTGTCTCATGCATCCAACCTGGGCTGGTGATCTGTTTATAAAGGACATCTTTTTTGTGTGATAGTTCTAGAAGGTCTTGTAGGTCTTCATAGAACCATTCAACTTCAGTTTCTTCAGGGCTACTGGTTGGGGCGTAGGCTTGGATTACTGTAATATTAAATGGTTTGCCTTGGAAACAAACAGAGATCATTCTGTCGTTTCTGAGATTGCATCCAAGTACTGCATTTCGGACTCTTTTGTTGACTATGATGGCTACTCCATTTCTTCTAAGGGATTCCTGCCCACAGAAGTAGATATGATGGTCATCTGAGTTAAATTCACCCATTCCAGTCCATTTTAGTTCACTGATTCCTAAAATGTCGATTTTCACTCTTGCCATCTGCTGTTTGACCACTTCCAATTTGCCTTGATTCATGGGCCTAACATTCCAGGTTCCTGTGCAATATGCTCTCTACTGCATTGGACTTTACTTCCATCACCCGTCACATCGACAACTGGGTGTTGTTTTTGCTTTGGCTGCATCTCTTCATTCTTTCTGGAGTTATTTTTCCACTAAAGGGCCTCTTGATGAAAGTGAAAGAGAAAAGCAAAAAGGTTGTCTTAAACTTGACATTCAGAAAATTAAGATCATGGCATCTGGTCCCATCACTTCATGGCAAATAGATAGGGAAATAATGGAAACAGTGAGAGACTATATTTTGGGGGGGCTCCAAAACCACTGTAGATGGTGAATGCAACCCTGAAATTAAAAGACGCTTGCTCCTTGGAAGAAAAGCTATGCCCAACCTAGACAGCACATTAAAAAGCAGAGCTATTACTTTGCCAACAAAGGTCTGTCTAGTCAAGGCTACGGTTTTTCCAGTAGTCATGTATGAGAGTTGAACTATAAAGAAAGCTGAGCACCAAAGAATTGATGCTTTTGAACTGTGTTGTTGGAGAAGACCCCTGAGAGTCCCTTGGACTGTAAGGAGATCAAACCAGTCAATCCTAAAGGAAATCAGTCCTGGGTGTTGATTGGAAGGACTGATGCTGAAGCTGAAACTCCAATACTCTGGCCACCTGATGTGAAGAACTGACTAATTTGAAAAGACCCTGATGCTGGGAAAGATTGAGGGCAGGAGGAGAAGGGAATAACAGAGGATGAGATGCTGGATGGTATTACTGACTCAATGGACGTGAGTTTGAATAAACTCCAGGAGTTGGCAATGGACAGGGAGGCCTGGTGTGCTGCAGTCCATGGGGTCACAAGTAGTCGGACACAACTGAGCGACTGAACTGAAATCAACTGAAGGATAATAAAAGCCTGTAACAATAAGAAAATGGTGGCTGGGAGGTGGGGAGGAGGTGAGCATCTACAGATGAGATTTTCAGATTTTGGGGAGACAAATGTGGGATGAAAGTTTGGTGGATGATGAAGCTGGTCAGTGAACATACAGCCATGAGTTCATGTGGAGGGACTTATGACCCTGAAAAGGATTAGGACTTTGGAATGGCAGATGCTGCTGAAGGTAAAGAAAGGTTGTGGGACTAACAACAGAGAAATTAAATTCTGACGACACCCAGTTGATCTCCATTAACAGAATGCCTGGCATCAAGGTATCTACCCACCACCACTGTCCCTGCCACCATGACCACTGTTACCAAAGCACTCTTCCCTAAAGAAACTGAAGTAAGTGGTAGAAGTTAGGGCTGATGGGGTAGCAGTTGAGAGTCCAAACCAGAAGTCTCTCAGCATGAGAGGGGCATCAAACTCAGAGTCCCTTGCCTGCCAGCTCCCCCTGGGAGAACACTGCTTGTTGAAGATTCCTATCTTTAAACTCGAGCTCAGAGTAAATTTGTATGTTGCCTTTTTCGTGAATATGATAAGGCAATCGAGAAACAGGCATTTGTAGAAAGTCTTCAAAATGAAAGAGAAAGAAATAAAGAGAAAATTTAACTTTAGAGAAAAATAAGAGAATTCAGGAAGCTGAAGAGAATGAAAAATTCTCAATTGGCATCCTTAGGTAGACTCGAGCATATTACATCCATGAAAAAGTAAAACAATATGAAAAAAGGACAAAGGGGAAAAAAGGGCTCCTGGAGTTAGAAAAAAATTATTACTGAAATTAGAAAAACAAAAATAAAAATGTTTATAGGAAAATATAAATAAATTATTTCAAAAAATAGAGTCAAAACACCACAAGAAGGAAAATATGTGAAAAGATTTTTTAAAAAACAGCCCATCTAGCAAATGTATTGTCTAAATGATATTTCAAAAAGAAAGAAAAAGTAAACTTAGTTAAGAAGATATATTATCAAAAAAGTAACAGAAGGGACTTCCCTGTGGAGCAGTGGATAAGCATCTGCCTGCCAATTCAGGGGGCATGGGTTCAATCCCTGATCCAGGAAGATTCCACATGCCGTGGCGCAACTAAGCTCATGGGCCACAATACTGAGCCCAAGTTCTAGAGCTCGTAAGTCACAACTATGGAAGTCAGAGCACATAGAGCACATAAGAGGAGCCATCACAATGAGAAATCCATGCACACCAACAAAGAGTAACCCCAGATTGCCGAAGTCTGTGCACAGAAACGAAGACCCAGCACAGCCAAAAATAAAATATAAATATTATTTTTTTAAAGTAACAGAAGAACATTTCTTATTGCAGAACATGGACTTTCAGATTGAAAGGGCTCAATAGCATTTATACAAAATGAATGAAAAACATATAATCAGTGATATTCTTGTGAAATTTCAGAACATTGACCATAAAGAGAAATCTTTAACGTTTCTAGAGAAAATACATGTGTGTATGTATATATATATATATATATATATATAATGTTCAAAATCAAGAGAATAACTTGCATCCATATTTTCAACAGCCACTCTGAAGGCTAAACAATAACAAAACAAACGTTTGAAGCTGGAAATGTGATTTACAAGCTGGCCTATCAAATAAACATGGTGTCAGAATAAACTCTTTAGAGACTCAACCTCCCAAATTTTCTCAGGAGTTTTTAAAGACATTCATCAGCAAAATGAGGAAACAGACAAAGAAAAAACAAGAGCATGAGCTCAAGCAAATTGTGTATCCATTTTCTTCCTTAGAGTTACAAAGGTTATATTTCAAGTAAGTAAAAATAAGAGCATAATTATGTTTGTTAGAAGACTGCATTAGTGGTGGAGAATATAAATAAGGTACTGTTAAATTCCATAGATAAGCTCTAAAATTCATAAATCAAGATATAGCAGTACATTATTTAAAGATACAGGAATAATTATCCAAAGAATAAAGGTGTTGAAAGTGGTCTCTAGGGAAGTTCTGTGGTGGTCCAGTGGTTAAGACTTCATCTCCCAACACAGGGGGTGCAGGTTCAATCCCTGGTTAGGGAGCTGAGGTCCCACATGCCTCATGGCCAAAACACTAAAACACAAAACAGAATCAATATTGCAATAAATCCAATAAAGACTTTAAAAAATGATCCGCATCCCAAAAAAATCTTAAAAAAGAATGAAAATTGGCTTAAAAAAGAAAGTGGTTTCTAGGAGAGGGACTAGAGAAGGATGAGCGATGGAGCCAGGGTTAATCCTTTTCATGCTACACTGTAATTGACATTGTTGGTTGGCTATCCCAAATATATTTGCTGCTTTTTCCTTCCTGAGACAACCCTGATTTTGTTTGTACTCAGTTCTACCCAAACTCCAAGGATAATCACATTTCCTTTGCTAGGTATCTGCCCAGTGGAAAGGGAAAGGAAGGCTCCTCTGGGGCAGGAGGGGGTATTTTTGAGAAAAGTGTCCCTCACTCCTTAGAGGGAACTATAAGGACATATGCTATATTCTCTTCCTGATGATGTTGCCTTATCTGAGTGAGACACTTAGGGCCAGTGAAGACTTAAGTGAGGTGAATCTGAGTATGAGATGAATTGGAAAGAACACAGGTTCTTCATGACACCTGTGAGCAACTGGATTAACCTTGAAGACTAACTTCCCTTTGACATACTGTAATGTCAGCTAATACTCACCTTATTTTTTCAGTCAGTTGATACAAGGCTTTTGTTACTTGCAGTCAAAACTATCCAAACTAATACATAAAGCCCTCCTGTATTATTTGATTTTTAAAGCACATTCATGTGTTATATTCACTAGAAATACTTAAGATACAGAAGCATATGTAAACATTTCAAATTTACTCTAAACACAAAATGTCCTCCTGCATTTCACAGTTTAAAAACATGTGCTTAAAAAAATTATCCAGTTGCAATATCAGTCAGTGTAAAAGTATGTAGAAGTAAAATGCCCACTGGTCATTAACCATTAGCACTGTGCATCTTTTCAAACTCTAGTATGCATAGTTTTTATCGTGATTCTATATTTTACCAAAAAAAGCTCATACTGTATATATGCTTTCACAACTTGCTTTTTCACACACACTGTCACAGATATACTTCCTTGTTAATACACTTAGTTTTTTTATAACTGTAGAGATTTTTGCAGATGGACAAGCCACAGTTTATTTAACCTGCACCTTATTAACAGATATTTAGGTTGCTTCCAATTTTTCCCTAATACAACAAATGCTGCCAGAAACATTCAGACATGTGCTTCTTTGTACCAGTATTTTTCTAAGATAAATTCCAAATTGTGAAATTGCTGGTTCAAAGAACACATGTGCTTTAAATTTTACTAGAATAGAAATCGAAAACTCCCTTCCCTCAAATGGGCTGTACTATTTTACACTCCCACTAAAAATATCTGAGGTCATTTCCCCACATTTTTACCAACCACTGATATTAGTAACCTTTAAAAATTACGTTTCATGAAACAGGCAAACATAATAGTTCACTATTGTTTTAATCTGACTTTCTGATAACTAGTGGAGCTGATATCTTCATGTTTATTAGCCATGTGTATTTTTATTCATACATTTACATTATTATTATCTTCCTACTTAGCTGTTTGTGTTTTTCTTGTTATTTTGTGTTCTTTGTCTCTTAGGAATATTTCCCTGATTATATATGATGTAATTTTTTCCCAAACTGTTGTTTGTTGTCATTTAAGTTTCTTATTCACAAATGTCCCAATGTTACCATCCAGGGCATTAAAGACTTGGGTAAGATCATGTATTTGTTTGTGCTTCTTTTTGTCTAGATTAAAAATAAAACAGTACCAAACTACTGAGTAAACTCTTATTGAATGGCCACTGGGCCAAATAAGCTCAGACAACAGTAAGGTAGAAAGACAACCTTTAACTACAAAGATCATCCAGCACAGGGAGCAGATAGACCTATTGGTAAACACTTCTACTGTAATGGTTTTTTCTTTCCTTTTTAATATTTGTTGGAGACATAGGAAAAAGAATATTTAAAACTACCTATGGACTATCAGAGGAGAACTCATAGAGTTAGTTTGTTATTTCTATGAATTCTTTTTTACACACATCAGTTTGCCTTGACAGTTGAATTCTTATTATATAGTAAAGTGAAAGAAAGTGAAGTCGCTCAGTTGTGTCTGACTCTTTGCGACCCTGTGGACTGTAGCCAACCAGGCTCCTCCATCCACGGAGTTTTCCAGGCAACAGTACTGGAGTGGGTCGCCATTTTCTTCTCCAGGGGATCTTCCCGACCCAGGGGTTGAACCCGAGTCTCCCACATTGCAGGCAGACTCTTTACCATCTGAGCCACCAGGGAAGCCCCATTATATATACTAACAGCATATGAAGTAAATATAACTTTCCACTTTTTAGTAGACTTTACATTTTTATTTTCAAAAATTTTAATAAGTAAATTCTTCAAAATTTGTGTCTTAGCATTAAATCATTTAAGTATTTTTAAAGAACAATTCAAGAATGAGTCATATGAAGATGAAACACAAAACTACTTCCTTTTTTAAGCATTCATTCTGATATTTCGAGTCCTATTTTTAATAATCTGAAATCCTTCATATTTACAGACATATGAACCACCTAGCATTAATTTCTAGGAACAATTTATAAACACACGTTAAAGGAAAATTAACACTTTCTCTCCACACCCTCCATCCAAATATTGCTACTTTTAATGGAGGAAACATGTTAGAATGCTTCTTTTCAGTCTTTGAAAACTTCCTTTGATAGCACCCCACCCCCTGCAATCCCCTTCGACTTTGGCATTTGGCTAGTCTTTCATCAGCTATCCCACAACAAAACTCAAGATAAAATGATTAATGCAACTGCTCATAACATCTCAATACCTCTTTCATCAGTTTGGATGTTAAGTACATTGAAAGGAACCAACAAGGAACCATGAGGTATTGAAATACTTTTCACATGCCAATTTATAGCCCAGTTCAGTGACCTTTACAGCATTTCTGATCCTTCTCCATTCCATCTCCTAGTCAGTTCAGTCCTCCTTCGGTATTCATCTGAAAACCATAACTTCAAACATAAGCTTCAATGTATCTCTGGTACTCCACCCTAAGAAAGAGCATAACCTCTGAATACCTTGAATTTTTTAATAATAACAACAAAAAGTCAAGGTAACTTGGCTCTACCTATAGTTCTAAGCAATCGGAGATTTGTTTCCAAATAGCTCTGGGGAATTTCACCATATGACTCCTATTAATGGAAATTGCTGAGCTAATCTCTCCGTGTGACATTACAAATATTAACTTCCCGTCCAACTTTGTTTGAAGCTTTTCTGTTTTTCTTTTGCTGTTAGAACAAGAACTGTAAATCTGGAAAGGATTTTTAAGATCAATCAAGTCAGTCTTCTAATTTTACAGATGAAGAAATAGGTTTCAGAAGTTGTTACTGGCCATTAAATGACTGTGTGAGTTTGAACAATTTGATTCACTGACTTTAAAAACCGGCTTGGAATGTAGGAAATATGTTTTTAGGCATTATCTACATAAAAGGTAAGGAAAAGTGAGGGAAATTGAAGTATAACCCAGGTTACCTGAATTCAGAGTTGCAATGCTTTATTCTACAAGCATTATTATTAGTGGTGGTGTCAATATTTGGAAGTTGTTCATTTAAAAGATTATATTGCAGAGAATATGTTAAGGGTCACCAGACAGCCAACTAAAGGGTCATCATTATTAATAGGGGCTAATGTGGCAGGGTAATTTCTCCAGAGTATATTTTGCTACAGCTCCTTGAATTAAAAACCCTGAAAGATGCAGCAGCAAAATAAAAATTAGGTTTTAATAAGCTTTGGTGATAGGGTTTTCACTGTACAGATCAAAGAAAAGCCCTCTTGGATTTTCAGCGAAGTTAAACAGTGAATAACTTTTGAATGAGTGATGAACAAGTCACAAGATGGGGCAAAAAGCCCTGCTTGTATTTGGCATGCCAAAAATTCTTTCTCAACAACACTGCAATCCTTCTTACATTTGCAAAAGTTGAAATTCTTCCACGTTTGTAAGTTTGTTCCATTTCTTTAGATCAAGTGAAATGTCTGCTTTTTTTTTTTTTATGGTATCCTGTTTTGACTTTTTTACTTTAGTTTTTTGGAATAGAAGAAATAAGTTTTTTTTAACCTTCTGGTGATTTTTTTTTTCACAATTAAATATTTTAACATATTACTAGGTTTACACAGGGCATATGGTGTACTTTATAAGCTACTATTATCCTTTCACGTATCTCCTGAGGTGGAGAAAAAATATTTGGCATTCATTCACATATGATTCACGATCTTCTGACTTTGTATATGTGGTGGCCATAGTGACCCAGAGCTTAAAAAAGCACATACTGTTTCAAGGCAAATCTGACTTTTATCTTTGTTTCTTAAGCTATTCCAATTAAGGTAGAAGACTGTGAAAAACAACAGTTCATACAGTTTGTTTTTCTTTGCTAAGTTGCTTCAGTCATGTTTGACTCTTTGCGACCCTATGGACTTGTGGCCCTCCAGGCTCCTCTGTCCCTGGGATTCTCCAGGCAAGAATACTGGAGTGGGTTGCCATGCCCTCCTCCAGGGGATCTTCCTGACCCAGGGATCAAACTGGCATTCTTATGTCTCCTGCATTGCAGGCAGGCTCTTTACCACTAGCACCACCTGGGAAGCCCATTTGTTTTTCTTTAGGGAGAGGCAAATGTATGACCAATTAAAAGAAAGCCAATAGCTACTAATAATATAATTTCAAAACTAAAATTTTCTAGAAAAGAAATCCTTACTCATGTATATATTTCTATCTGGAAAATTGTTTTTTTCATAAAAAAATTTTTTTTTCTTGAGACATGACTGATCACTTAAAGTCACAAATATCACAATTTCACATGTGGGAGGATCTTTTTTGTTTGTTTGTTTTTAAGATCTTAATTTCTCTCACTGCATAGAGAAGAGATGACTTTCATTTCACCGTATATTGGGTTTTATGGTGAAAGATGACTTAATAATTGTAGCCTAACTATTCATGTTATTTCTACTTTGTACTTCCTAAGGAATGGCTCATTACATGACATCAAAGCCAAATCCTGCAATTAGAAAAAAGTTTGTATTATGTAGATTTTGAAAAGAGAAAACAACAAAACCACCCCAAAATCTTGAAACAACAAAAGAGAAAATCAGCAAGAAAACAAGTCTTGGCATTTACTCACCTCTTTTAGCCTGTGCTGTTTCATAAAATAAAACAGGTTGGAGGAATTGTTGTGAATAAAGGGTCTTAATTGTAAAAAAATTTTTAGGAATGTTTGAAAGAAAATGACAGAGTGCATTCATTGAGCCTGGACCAAGCATGCTTGTCTCACGTTTTTCAGTTTTGTTCTGCCTAAATATTCATTTAGAATCTGAATTTAGGAATGACACTATGGCATTCTTCCACTTAAACTCAGGACAACCAACCAACCAAATAAAAGCATATTTGGTGCACTGGGAAGACCCAGAGGAATCGGGTGGAGAGGGGGGTGGGAGGGGGGATCGGGATGGGGAATACATGTAAATCCATGGCTGATTCAGGTCAATGTATGACAAAAACCACTACAATATTGTAAAGTAATTAGCCTCCAACTAATAAAAATAAATGGAAAAAAAAAAGCATATTTGGAAACACAAACTGTAAGACACAGCTCATGCACAGAAATCTCACTCCTGAGTTCACGTATGCTTGGAGGGAAAAATCAACACGCTGACACTGGAGCCCCTGTACTCTCAGGGATGAGCTTGGTTTCTGGAAGTGCCTTTTACAAAGATACAAATTGTGGAGAGAAACGTATTGATGACAGGTGGGCTCTTCCCCACTAAGTGGGATGGATGGAGGGAGTTGGGACAATAGCTTGCAGTATTTGAATATAGTGATTTTTTTCTTATAAAGATGGAAGCTATTTTTTAAGCATGCAGTTTCAATGGGGCATGTTTGATTTATGACTAAGAATTCTTTTTCTCCATACCGTATTGGCACTCTTGTATGTAATTAAAAGTTTCCCTCCTGGGAAACTTTTCCCTTCTGAAACACATTGGGCTGAATTCTGTTTTACCAAAGTAGTAAATATGGCATGGACCATTTAGGTTTAAAACACATCAAAAATACGGAAAATTGAGATGTTTTCTCTCTTGATTTAATACAGTAAAAACCTCTGTCCATCTACTACGGTTTGCAGGCATTCAATATAATACTGGTATGAACAACTTAGAGAATTCTTAGCTTCATCTGCACCTCAGTCTTGTCAGAATGACATGGGTGTGTGAGTTTAGTTGGCTTTAACTGGATATGAACCTAAGCACATATTAGACATGCAAATTGAGTCTCCTTTTTTAACCATAAATGGCATGAACATAAATTCCAAAGCTGATTCCACAGTAAATGACGTGAGATAACAATATTACTTCCTTTTGTGGACCTGTTTCTCCTGCCACGAGACATAAAACTTCTTTACCTCTCTGGAGGCTTGTCCATGCAAGTCCATAAACATTTACCTGTGTAAACTTATAATTAAAAGAATATATCCTAATCCTTTAGCAAGTAATTATATTGAGTGTTATTCACCCTTCATGAGAAATCCCTTAAAGATCTAAAGGGTGACAGCCTCATCAAGTTTTTATTGCCTCCCTTGATGCATTTCCATTTTTGGAAGTCTCCTCTCACTTTCTGCTTGACATACAGGAACAAAAAAAGGAATTCAAAGGAAGGTACTTTGCAAGAAGAACTTCATTAAATCATTATCAAATTAGAAAATTACATACCCAAATATCCCACACATGTATAATAAGATGACAGATACATGTGTTTGCATGTTTGAGTGAGATAGAGTCTTGGCAAGTATAAATATGCATAATTTTCTCATACAACATAATTAGAGAAAATTACATATCTAGCCAATTAGTCTTCAGAACAATTTTCTTCATATTTTCTTTCTCCTGAGCTAAAATGGTCTTGATAACTTGCTGCTATCTTTCTTTTCTGGAGTCTAACACTCATATGCTCCCCTTTTCCGCTCTCCTCTACCTTCCTTCACATTGTATGCCTTGCTTGCAGGGCCACCTCCTTCCTCCTTCCCCTCTGGTTCTTTTCATTTTCTCAGCCCCTTCCAAGTCTCAGATACCGGGCAAGACTCCAGCTGTTTGTGGGTGGACAAAACAATTACATAGAAACTCTGATAGAAACACAGAAGACTCCCTGTCTGATGTCATGGATGGCCCCAGACCTCCGCTGGTTCTCTGCATCTGTTTGTCCCTCAGTCACAAAGAAGAGAAGATGTCATCACTCTAGGCCAGAATTTGGTTACCAAGGAGTCCTTCCATTCCAGTCCACTGGCTTAAAGAAGCCCACTGTAGCTGAAGCACTTCCTTCAGAGTATCTCCCTATCTCCTGAGAAGGCAGAAGCTTACAAGTTTTGGAGAGCCAGCATTTAAGGCTAAGCTTTTCATGCATGTCAGTCCCAAGAGTGGAGCAACAGTGGGATGCCCAGCCATGTTCCTACAAGCCTGAGCTATAGTGTGGGCCCTGGAAAACCCCCATTTGCAAGTTAAAGGTACACTCCTGGTTTGAGCTCCTGGTGTTAAACAGCAAATTCCCACTGGCAATCTATTTTACATATGGTAACGTATATGTTTCAATGCTACTCTCTCAATTTGTCCCATCCTCTCCTTCTACCAATGTCCACAAGTCTCCGTAACAATATAGAGGGGTGGGATGTGGTAGGAGGTGGGAGGGAGGTTTCAGATGGAGGGGATGTATGTATACCTATGCAGAAATGGTATGGACCTAACAGAAGCAGAAGATATTAAGAAGAGGTGGCAAGAATACACAGAAGAACTATACAAAAAAGATCTTCATGAGCTAGATAATCACAATGGTGTGATCACTCACCTAGAGCCAGACATCCTGGAATAGGAGGGAAGTGGGCCTTACGAAGCATCACTACAAACGAAGCTAGTAGAGGTGATGGAATTCCAGTTGAGCTATTTCAAATCCTACAAGATGATGCTGTGAAAGTGCTGCACTCAATATGCCAACAAATTTGGAAAACTCAGCAGTGGCCACAGGACTGGAAAACATCACTTTTCATTCCAAACCCAAAGAAAGGAAATGCCAAAGAATGCTCAAACTACTGCACAATTGTACTCATCTCACATGCTAGTGAAGTAATGCTCAAAATTCTCCAAGCCAGGCTTCAGCAACATGTGAACCATAAACTTCCAGATGTTCAAGCTGGTTGTAGAAAAGGCAGAGGAGCCAGAGATCAAATTGCCAACATCCACTGGATCATCAAAAAAGCAAGAGAGTTCCAGAAAAATATCTATTTCTGCTTTAAAAGAGGTGGGAATACCAGACCACCTGATCTGCCTCTTGAGAAACCTGTATGCAGGTCAGGAAGCAACAGTTAGAACTGGACATGGAACAACAGACTGGTTCCAAATAGGAAAAGGAGTACATCAAGGCTATATATTGTCACCCTGCTTATTTAACTTATATGAAGAGTACATGATGGGAAGCGCTGGGCTGGATGAAACACAAGCTGGAATCAAGATTGCCGAGAGAAAGATCAATAACCTCAGATATGCAGATGACACCACCCTTATGGCAGAAAGTGAAGAAGAACTAAAGAGCCTCTTGATGAAAGTGAATGAGGAGAGTGAAAAAGTTGGCTTAAAACTCAACTTTCAGAAAACTAAGATCATGGCATCTGGTCTTATCACTTCGTGGTAAATAGGTGGGGAAACAGTGGCTGACTTTGTTGTTTTGGACTCCAAAATCACTGCAGATGGTGATTGCAGCCATGGAAATGAAAGACGCTTACTCCTTGGAAGGAAAGTTATGATCAACCTAGATAGCATATTAAAAAGCAGAGACATTGCTTTGTCAACAAAGGTCCATCTAGTCAAAGTTACTATTGTTTTTCGAGTAGTCATGTATGGATGTGAGAGCTGGACTATAAAGAAAGTTGAGCACCAAAGATTTGATGCTTTTGAACTGTGGTGTTGGAGAAGACTCTTGAGAGTCCCTTGGACTGCAAGGAGATCCAACCAGTCCATCCTAAAGGAGATCAGTCCTGGGTGTTCATTGGAAGGACTGATGTTGAAGCTGAGACTCCAATACTTTGACCACCTGATGTGAAGAGCTGATTCATTTGAAAAGACCCTGATGCTGGGAAAGATTGAAGGCAGGAGGAGAAAGGAATGACAGAGGATGAGATGGTTGGATGGCATCACCAACTTGATGGACGTGGGTGTGGGTGGACTCCGGGAGTTGGGGATGGACAGGGAGGCCTGGTGTGCCGCAGTTCACGGGAACGCTAGGAGTCGGACACGACTGAGTGACTGAACTGAACTGAACTGATGGCTGATTCATTTTGGTATGTGGCAGAAACCTACACAATATTGTAAAGCAATTATCTTCCAGTTAAAAATAAGTCTAAAAGGAATAAAAAGAAAAAGAAAGTTATACTCTTCAGTGGGAGAGCCTACTTCTGCCCCAACAGCCACTCAGCAAGCTCTCTCTGCAGCCTGGCAAGACCTAGCAATGTCATATTTTGCCATCAACTCTCTGAATACCTACCTTAGCCTTGTCAGAGTGAGTGCTAAGTATTCAGACACCTCTGCCTTGTCAAGGAAGGGATTTCTCACAGATTTCCCTCACTCTCTCCCCACTTTCCCTGTGAACACACAGAGACAAGGTTGAGGCTCCTATGCCCCCATGACAATGTTTCAACCTTTTTCTATAAGTCAGTGGTCTTCGAAGCAGACTTTTAAGCCATGTTTCCCCCAATAAATTAGTAAGTGAATAAAATATCCCCCATCACAATTTAATACCATAGTGGAAGTTGCTCAGTAGTCTCTGATTCTTTGCGAACCTATGGCCTATATAGTCCATGGAATTCTTCAAGCCAGAATACTGGAGTGGGTAGCTTTTCCCTTCTCCAGGGAATCTTCCCAACCCAGGGATTGAACCCAGGTCTCCCGCATTACAGGTGGATTCCTTACCGGCTGAGCCACCATAGATATACCAGATATCTGATTATGTACTGTATCTATCTCTGTGTTTAATATGTAACACGAGTTAGAGGCTTTTACTTCCCAAGAGTCAATCTTTACCATTTGGAGGTGATACTGTCCCCATCAAAAGGTGCACTCTTTAGATTTTCTGTCTCATTGATGTAGGACTAACATATCACTATTACCTCTTTAGCCTTTAGGTTATCTGGTATACCCATGATGGTCTCTCACATACAACCTGCCACAGCATTCTCTCAGCTGGAGTTCATTTCATGTGCATCCTGCCAACATTAAGAAGCACCAGGAATTTACACAGAGTTGTCTGGGCCAGAGGTTGAACCTTCATGAAGAAGGAAGTGGTCCAAAAATAAAAGGCAGGTAACATTCCTGTGGAGTTAACCACTGTACTAGTCAGAAGGCATTCCCCCAATCTCAGGCTGATTGTTTCCTGGTTCTTTTTTCTACATACTCAGGGATACAGAGCTGATGCATAGGAAATACACTGTTTATGAAATATTCCTAATGGAATAAGGATTAACGCTGGAGCAGGGCTGGCCTGCATGCCTTGCACAGGAGTGCTGGCTGGGGGTGGGGTGGGAGGTTGAGAAAAGAAATGGTGCAGGGCAGCCCTACTGAAGAATAAAGAGATGATAGTTTTAGCACAGTGGTCCATCTGAAGCCCAAGGACTCAGCCTCCTCTTAAACCTCCACTTTGCACTCACTCTGTACAATGCTTCTTGTATTCGAGACACAATATGGTCAAGGCCACATTTTAGGAAGCTCAATCACTACTCTTTAGAAATACATTTAATGACTTTCAATTATCCACAGATCAAAATGCATTATTAAACTAGCATTTCAGACCCTCGGTGGAATGACCCTGCTCATTTATCTGCTACTTTTCTCTGACCTGCAGTCTATATCCTCTGAAACACCAGCTCTGAACTCATTATGACCCAAATGCCCACTTACATGCCTTTACTGGTGCTCTGATCTCTTCATAATCAGCTCCCCTTCACTTGCCACCTATTCAAATCCTGCCCTTCCTACACCTTCAAGGTCAGCTTCTAGAAGGCAATTTCTGTTTTTTTTCCAAATATTAATTCCTCCTTCTTCAAACTCTTATTTCATTCCCCTGTGCAATCACCAAAGAGGAAATTAAATGACAATAAAGGGTAGAATAAACTGTTTTGCTTCTCTATTAACCTGTATTGTCCACTGGGAACAAGGATTCAATTACGTACATCTTTGAATCTTACACAGTGACTAGTACACATACTGAGAACACAATAAAAGCCCTGAATTTCCAGTGTTGATTCTGTTCTGTTGTTGCTTCCTGGCCAGAATAGGACAGAACTTTGCTGAAAACATCCATCTCATAGGATAATGAGACCTCTAAAGGATAATGAGACCTCTAAAGGATAATGAGACCTCAGCTGACTCTAACACTAAAGAGACACCGATTCATTTAGATAAGCAGTGAAAGTGAAAGTTACTTAGTCGTGTCCAGTAACCCCATAGACTATACAATCCAAGCAATTCTCCAGGTAAGAATACTGGGGTGGATAGCCTTTCCCTTCTCCAGGGGATCTTCCCAACCCAGGGATCGAACCCAGGTCTCCTGCATTGCAGGCAGATTCTTTACCAACTGAGCTATCAGGGAAGCCCAGATAAGTAGGGACGAGGGATATTGATGTCATCGTCAGTCTTTTGGTTTTGCTTTGTTTGCTGTACTTTTCAGTGCTTCCTTTGAGAAAAAAGAATTGATATAACCAATGAAACATATAACCTAGATGCTTTTCTCTCTTGGAGCTTAATATTTCCCATTAACCCAAAGCTAAAAATAGCCCTTTTTACTGGAGTTGATGGGGACCATTCACATGGTTTGCTGGCTCCAGCAACCCAACTCAAGAAATCATTCATTTGCTCTTATTATTTTTTCTCAGGTCATTTTTTTGGGGGTGATTTCCCTGCTGCCCAGCTCCTCAGATAATTTAAACAATGTTGTAATATGCAAAAATCTAGTTTTTATTATTACTGTGTGTATAAGAATACATGTCATTGTTTGTTTGTGACATTTTTTTCATTGTTTTAAAAGTTGAGTCATATCCAGGATCCATTGAAAACACTGAAACAATCCAGAAGACATTGCTGAGGTGAAAGTCATTGTGCCCTTGAGATTCAACAGCAAAGCAGTTGAAATCTGAAGTATAGTGACTTTTTTCTCCCCTTTGGGTAACCATGGGGATAGCAGAATATCTTACATACAAAGCTTGTGGGAAGGAATAGCCTTGGAAATGCTTCTACTGAAGAGTGATTTAAGCCTTGTCCTGACACATGAATCATGGGGTGGTGCTTTCTGTCAACATTCTTTGCTGTCTTCAGAACCAGAAAAGCCAGTATCTGCCTGATTACTGGTACTGCCACCACTGCTGGGGAATAGTATTGTGACAGTGGAATTTTTCAGAAATCATTTTTAAATAGTTGCATGTGCCCGGGAACACTCAAATGATATTTTCATCACAGATATATTATGGACATATTATTGATATCCTGCACTATATAAAGTGAATTTGGAACAACTTAATTTTTATTCTTAATAGAGAGAAGAAAATATTCCAAGACATTCTTTTAGCCTCTGATGACGTCTAAGTGTTGTGTATGATGAAGTGTGCCTCTTTGATTAATTTTAATTCAATATTATCTTCAACATTCACATCTTAAAGTGGCTACATACAGTTATATATGTTAATTCAATGATTATGATTGTGAATGTGACTTATATTGTCCTTTCCTTCTCTTGTGGAAATCATCATTTTACATCACTTTTTTCTTAGAAAAGCAAAATAAACATAAATATCTATTTAAAACATTCTAGAAATTACTAAATTAGCTTTCTTTAATAGCTTTTAATTCATTTTAAAGGAAGAGAGTATCAGAGAAGAGTATATGGCTAGATCATGCAAATAAGCTATTTTTATTTATTTTTACTTACTTATTTTTAAATTTCATTTACTTATTTTTTATTTACTTATCTGAATATTTTATCAGAGTCATTTTGTGTTTTCTTTGCTGGCTATAATCCTTTGAATAATTTATTCTATATCATTCATCACCTTATATTTATAATATAATTATAATATTTATAATATATTTATATATAATATATATTATATTTCTCTATAAATTACTCCCCCATAAAATCAAACAAAATTAATTTTTTAAAAGCCTTCTTTGAGACTTCCCTGGTGGTCCAGTGGTTAAGAATCTGCCTGCCAATTCAGGTGACATGGGTTCAGTCCCTGGTCCAGGAAGATCCCACATGCTGCGGAGCAAGTAAGTCCATGCTCACAACCTCTGCCCTGCCATGCTCACAACAGCCCTCTGGGCTGCAGCTTCTGAAGCCCGTGTACCCTAGAGCCTGTGCTCTGCAACAAGAGAAGCTACTGCAGTAAGAAACCTGTGTATCGAGACAAAGAGTAACCCACCCCCCACCACAACTCACTGCAACAAGAGAAAGCCCACACGCAGCAATGAAGACCTAGCCAAAAATAGTACATAAATAAATATTGTTTTAAAAAGTCTTCTTTCAGTGTATCAGTAGATATTAGATTATTTCCTTCTCTGGCTCTTCCCTTTCCATCATACCTTGACCAGTTATATGTGTGTATATATATATATATATATATATGTATTGTGTGTTAGTCGCTCAGTTGTGTCTGACTATTTACAATCCCATGGACTTTAGCCTGCCAGGCTCCTCTGTCTATAGGATTTCCCAGTCAAGAATACTGGAGTGGGTAACCATTCCCTTTTCCAGGGCATCTTCTTGATCCAGGGATTGAACCCAGGTGCCCCGCATTCCAGGCAGATTCTTTACCATTTGAGCTACCAGGAAAGCCATATATAATCCAGTCTAGGACCCTAAACATAGCCAGGAAGGGAAGGGTGTTTTCTTGCTACTATACTATCTTCCACTCCCACAAGTCACTCACTGCCATAACACTGGATTCCATGAACCCTCTCTGCCTGTGAACATTGAATATTAGAAATAGTTCCTCCACCCCACAAATTTTTAACTGACCCTGCTTCTTTGCACCACTCATACCATACTGCAACAGTGTCTGTAATACCTTTAAACATGCAATTGTCTTCATTAGCCTACACATCCATCTTCCCAGCAAGACTTTAATTACTCTGAGGACAGAGAAAATAACTGATTTACCCTTGCGTGCTTCCCAGCACTTAGCTCCATGTATGGCAGGCATATCACAGATGTCCAACAAGGAACAGATATAGGGAGTTCCACCTCCTTTCCCCGGCTCAATAAAAAAGCCCGCTTCTGTTATCACGTTGAAACCATTGTGGGCTTATTATAGGAAGTATTTAACTCCTAAATTGGTTCTATTCCAGAAAGCACCTCTGAGGTTATATGACACAGAAACCCATTAACCATCCCTGGAGGTATCAGTCACCAAGATGTGGTGTTGGATGGGGTCCTCTGAGTGCGGTGAAAGGACTGTGTATAATTGCTCTCCGGGAGCCGGTGGCTGTGGAACAGTGAAGGAAGGAAGAAGACAGGGAATGAAGGCAGTTTCTGCTACCAGCTGTGGCTTTGTCAAAATTCTAAAATACTCAAAGGTCATTTAAAATAGTCTTCCACATTTTATTTTTTATTATTTTATTTTATTATTTATTATTCCCACCTGCACTGCAACTTTTTGCTGGTCTCTACCCAGTCCAGTACTCTTGCCTGGAGAATCCCATGGACAAGGAGCCTGGTGGGCTTCAGTCCATGGGGTAGCAAAGAGTCGACATGACTGAGAGACTTCACTTTCCTTTTCACTTTCACCTTTCCTGTAAAAGCTCTTGTAGGAGTGGGAAATGAGAAAGACGAAAAGAGAGCGGAAGCTGATTTTAATGAGAATGGCAGCAGCTCTGATTAAACTAATATCCATTAAGCTTGGGATGACTAATAGCATTTTTAATTCTTCTTTGATTTGCATTTTGATGTCTTGCCCCACAGCAAAGTGTATCAGTTCCTGCTTTTCTCCACGTTCATACTCTGCAACTTTCTCACAGCTCTGGTTGCTTGTTTATTGCTGTGGCTGGTGCATGTATGTGACGGGATGGGGGGTGTTGGGTTGGGGGGGTGGTCCTTTGTGTTTGTTTAGGCAGAATCACCACGGTCTTTAGAATGAGGGAAAAGAGAACATTGAAGAGGGAAGACTGCACTGGTTCCAAGTGTGGGTTATTCGTAAATCAGGTGTTTGTAACTGAACAACTGCTTACACATCTAAATATCCTTCATAATGGCTATGTTACGAATCAACATTTTTTGCACAAAGGTGAATGGGAGTTTTGTGGAGTTTGTAAGCTTGGATTTTGTGGGCCTGAAACTCTGATGTATGACTTTTTGCTCAAAAGTCAGGAATGTGTAGTATGTGGGAAAGTGCTCTTGGGGCTTAGAATCCATTTGGGGCTCCATTTCATAGTCTTTGCAGCTTGAAAAAATAATCCACTGAAAATCTTTGGTGGGGAATGGAGCCTTCAAACAAGTTTTCTTTATCCTTTTGTGATTCTAGAAATTTGATTAGATCAATTAGGGAGAGGTCATATTTCCTAAATGTCCAGAGGGAATTTCATGTTTTATTCTTTGATAATTCACATACTGTTAAGAGTGTGAACAAGCCTCAGACATCAGAGAACATTGCCAGCTTCCTTGAAGAGTCTGTAAAAAAAATAATATTTTTTGGGTCAATAATGTTTGATGTAAAAGGAATCAATCAACTACAATGATGGTGGCCTCCATTGTATTCCTTTATAATGTAAATCTCTATGTAGATAACATGGAGTTTAGGTAACATGTAAATATGTATATATATGTTACTTACACAAATTTGTATGTATGATGAAAGGTATATATATAGCTGAACATATATACCACATGTATTTGCATCATAGTGTCATGTTTCATTATACACATTATATATATATGTATATATATAATTCTACATAAAAAAACCTGAAATATGGTTATTTCTGAAGCACTGTAAATGAATTTACAGCCCTGTAACTGACTCTAGCCCCCAGCAACTCTTCCCAACAAACCGACGTGCTGGGAAGGGTCCAGCTGGAACAGCTGTGAGGCTGAAAACATTCCCGAGCCCCTCGTGCCCTCAGGCCTGTACCTTTAATCCATTTGAAGCTGGATTAAAGTAGGGGTTGGTGTACTATTGTATCCTATTGACATATTCCTCCTTGCTCAGATGGCATCCCTCTGTGGTCTAAATCCACAGACTCTGTAACTATATTTCTTACTGGTATCTTAAAATCACATTTTCTTTGGTTAACAAATATTTATTTAAACTTCTTTCTTTTTATGATTTTACTTTTGTTTGTTTTTGACCGTGCTGGGTTTTCCTTGCTGCACGTGGGCTTCCCTCTAGCTGCAGCAGGAGGGGGCTCCTTTCTAGAGCAGCTTCTCACCGCAGTGGCTCCTCTTGTTGCAGAGCACAGGCTCTAAAGGCCACGGGCTTCAGCTGTTGTGGCACATGGGCCCAGTGGCTGCGTGCCGGTGCTTGAGAACATAGGCTCCATAGTCGTGGGGCATGGGCTAAGCTGCTCCAAGGCAGGTGGATCTTCCCGGAGCAGGGATTGAACCTCTATTTCCTTTATTGGCAGGTGGATTCTTTACCACTGAGCCACCTGGGAAGCCCCAGTGAATATTTATTGAAGGCCTACTGTGTTCAGATACCACAATGGGGAAGATGTTCCTCTTACTCTTAGGGAGCCCATCATCTAGAGAGAGTTATTGCCTTGTATTATGTGTCTAATAACTTTGTATGATAATTGTGTTTGGGTTTACAGATTTACAGACTTCTTATAAAGTATTTATGTGCAGATATAGTGAGGAGTAAGAGAGTTATATTACATAGTTATTTGCAATGAATTCTAAGTGCAGATCTAGGAACCAAATTAAGGGGAAAAGTCACTATAACAAGAAGATAAAGTACATCTTATAAACAAAAAAATAGAGTTTTAGCTTGTGAAGAAAATTAAAAAACCAATAATGTGCAGTTTTCTGACAGTGATTGGTGAGTTTCCAAATATCTCTAGCCTAAGTTATTAAAGTTAAATAGTAAAACAATATATCTTCATAAGTCCTCATGTAACTGACTTTATAACTATGTTATTGATCAAATGTGGTTTCCCTTTACTAAGAAAAAATGCCTTTAAAAAAATCTCATATAACTTTTTGGTGATCAAATACTTTGTAGAGGGTAACGTTTTGATGAAGAAGGTGAGAATAAACCAGAAACATATGGATTACATTTACCTGTAAATGTGTAGATTTTTAAAGAGGTTACAAGGAAAATTTCTGACAAAAAGTCTCTTGATTTGGAGTATGAAAGATATCTTAAAAAGAAAAAAAGTAGATAATAGGAAAATTGAATATCTACATCTACAAGAAGTTGAATTGCTTTCCCATTAAAAAATGTCTAAGTCTATTCTGGAAAAGCACAGCAACTCCTAGAATGACTAGTCTATGCTAAAAATTCAATTGCACAGTCTTACAGATATCACCCTGAATAATACAGGATTCCCAACAGGTGACTTGCAAAACCTCTTACTAGTGGCTGGGGAGTAGATACAATGCATGCGTGCATGCATGCACGCATGCATCTGTGTGTGTGTACATAAAACATCTTTTAGCATGTTTTAGTAATAAAGTGTTTATATCTCAATAATACATTGTCTTATCACATTTTATGATGCATTTGCATGGATATCATTCACATGTATAAGGTTATACACCTTTTTAAACTTAGAAAACATATATAATAACTTTCTTGAAAGATGGATGCAGGTGTGCACACTTGAGCCTCCAGAAAGGAATGAGAGAGGAGACTTGGACATGTACTCCCTCCCTTGTGAGGATGGCGGGCTTGTTCGTGGTTTTCCTTTCATCTCTGCTCTACTCTCAATTACCTATTGCCTGTGTGGGAGAGATTGCAGGGTTTCTGAAACAGCTTTTCACTGGACAACTGTCGGAAATTTCCTCCTTGCAGGATGATGATACATATTCTGCAAATCTTCATGAAACCCAAATTTATCCCCTTCTCTCTTACCATTTCCTCCTAGACACTGTCTAGTGTCCAAGGAGGACACTGAAGAGTTCCAGAGTTGACAGAAAGAGAGAACTACTCAGAAAACAGACCAAAGGTAGGGCGGCACCACACTGGTGAGTGTTTCCTCAAGCCTGAAGTGGTTCATGGGTACAACCGGGGTTGTAATTGGGGGAAGTGATTCAGTACATGGGGCTTCCTAACCAAAGTCTCCCATAATGTCCAAATATTTCACACTTCAGCACTATGCCCAGGGCTGACTCTAGACCTCCAGGAATTGCTCTAGTGGACTTAACATTGAACTGAAGCCAAATGGGACTTGGAATCTCCCTTGTCATTGCCTCTGTGATCGGTGAGCCAGTTGCCTCCCTCCCTGTACTAGCTCCTCTGACCAAGCTTCCTGGAGCTCCTGATGTCCAGAGCGGCTTGCTGACCACAAGGAACTGGAGGAGCTGTTTCCACACTCCAGTAGAAGCCTCTATGTGTGAATTTTTCATTTGTGTGAATCCTTCTCTTTTGTTAAGTACCATTGATGCAAGTGAAAGATGAGAGTCAAAAAGTTGGCTTAAAGCTTAACATTCAGAAAATTAAGATCATGGCATCTGGTCCCATCACCTCATGGGGAGACAGTGGAAACAGTGTCAGACTTTATTTTTTGGGGGCTCCAAAATCACTGCAGATCGTGACTGCAGCCATGAAATTAAGATGCTTACTCCTTGGAAGGAAAGTTATGACCAACCTAGGTAGCATATTAAAAAGCAGAGACATTACTTTGCCAACAAAGGTCCGTCTGGTCAAGGCTATGGTTTTTCCAGTGGTCATGTATGGATGTGAGAGTTGGACTGTGAAGAAAGTTGAGCACCAAAAAATTGATGCTTTTGAACTATGGTGTTTGAGAAGACTCTTGAGAATCCCTTGGACTGCAAGGAGATCCAACCAGTCCATCCTAAAGGAGATCAGTCCTGGGTGTTCATTGGAAGGACTGATGCTGAAGCTGAAACTCCAATACTTTGGCCACCTCATGCGAAGAGCTGGCTCATTGGAAAAGACCCTGATGCTGGGAGGGATTGGGGGCAGGAGGAGAAGGGACAACTGAGGAAGAGATGACTGGATGGCATCACCGACTCGATGGGCATGGGTTTGGGTAAACTCCGGGAGTTGTTGATGGACAGGGAGGCCTGGCGTGCTGTGATTCATGGGGTCGCAAAGAGTCAGACACGACTGAGTGACTGAACTGAACTGAACTGAACTGACCTGAAGTACCATTCAACCTTCTTGAATGATAATGAAGATAACTATGACTTTTTTATTTTTTACAGTGTCAGGCAGGCACTTTCTGTTGCTCAGAAATTGTACATTTTTTCTTAGAATCCTGTGAGATTTCTGATTTTCTAACATGGTTTTGGAGTTTACAGAACAGCTGTCTCATTCTTTTCTCACTATGGAGAGGGTCTGGTTGTTGCTTTGTCTCCATCATGGGGCTGGCACCACAGCCCTTGCAGTTCAGGCAAGAGCAGAGTATAACACTGCTCCTCACCCACAGATCTAGATCTTTCTTCACCCAAGCGTTACTGGCAACATGTACAAATCCTGACAAAGGACCCTGGCAGGTAAATCCCAGTGTTGCATGGCAACCGTATCAATTGCAGGATCTCTAAAAGCACCAGGCAGTCAGGTCACCCTTCCCAGAAACTCTTGGGCATGTGCGCACATGTACGGCCAGGGAATTCCTGGGTCCTGAGCTTTGGCACCACCTAGAGCACTGCATCCCAGGTGATCTTCTTCCAGTCCTTCCTGGTGGTCAGTCCTAGAAAACACCTGCAGGGGGAGAGACTCTTGGTCTTAGAATGGCCTGGTTTCCCAGTCTCATAAAAAGGGCAGAGCTGGAAGGGTTATGTGATACTGTGAGATTCTGGACCCATTTTTCAAGCCTGCCACTTCTTCACCCAATTCTCTATCCATGGCTCTTAAAAGTTTTTAAACCATGATCCACAGAAATCTCAACCTAACACAAATGCACCCACATACACTGATACATAAGCTTCCCTGGTGGCTCAGTGATGGAGAATCCACCTACCAAACAGGAGACCTGGGTTAGGCCCCTGGCTCAGGAAGATCCCCTGGAGAGGGAAATGACAACCCACTCCAGTACTCTTGCCTGGAAAATTCCATGGACAGAGGAGCCTGAGGGCTACAGTCTATGGGGTCGCAAAAAGTTGGTCACGACTTAGTGACTAAACAACAACAACACTAATACATACACTATATGTAGTAGAAATAATAATTTCACAGAACATTACTTATCAGTGCATGCTAATGTACACAGGTATTTTTCCTTATATTTTTATCTTTTTCTTTTAGTCCTGGTCAAAGCACAGGAAATTGATTTCCTGAGCTACAAATGGTCATAACCCACAGTTTTGACTAAAGTGTTCTATATGATGTGGCCTACTTACTTGTTAAAAAAGATTTCAATAATATAATAATGATAACTGTGAATTACTTAGAATCTACCACGTGTCAGGTACTGGGCTGAGTGCTTTATACACATTACCTCTAAACCTACAATACCTTTGCAAGGTAGATGTTATGCACATTTTACAAAAGAGATTCAAGTTTAAATAGCTTAAAATATCTTATTTGAAATATTTAATTATAAAATACAGTTCAGGTTTTTGAAATATTTTTATTCATAAAGACTAAGTGGAGGGTACATATGTGTTTGTGTGTGTGTATATGTAGAATGAGTGGAAGGTATATATGCGTTTGTGTGTGTAGATGTATGTATTCATTATTTTATAGGATATACACATATATATATACATATATCCTATAAAATAATGAATAGATTCAGAAGAAGGTAGATTGCATGGATAGGAGAGGGTCTCTGAGAAAAATAATCCAATGAGCTTTGTGTAATAATTCATGAAACTATTTTCGGCTTAGGGTAGTATAGCTATAAAAGAAAAGCTTGTCCTGTATCAGCTAATAAAATTTTTGTAGGCTGAAATTTTTCTCTTTCTGGAGAGAAAATTTTAGTAATTTTTTTTTGGTCTCCCTTAAAATTTTATAAATTATTTCTTATCTTTTATGTATAGAAGTGAGAGTGCTACTCAAACGTGTCTCACCATATTGCCAACATTGTAATTAAAATGAAAAAATGCACCAGAGAGTCCATGTTACTTGATCTACTGATCTCTAAACACTTGGTTACATTAGGCTGATCATCCTCAATAGGAAATGTTTCAATGACAGCGATATTTACCACTTCTGTTTTTGTTCTGCTTTGTGTTTTAGTCTATGCCACACCATCGGTTCTGAAGAGTGAATCACAGTAATGTTTAAGCATATTTTGTCTCTCTGGACAGTACAACACTCCTAGGCTCAAGAGTCAGGCTGAGAAATGACAGAGGAAAGCCACCCCCTTTATGGATGTTCCTTGTGTCACTGGCTTCCTGGCATTTGTACAACTGTGCTAGGATGGATATTATCAAGTGTGTTGCTTTTCTTCAGCTCTAATACTTATCATCCATTTATATTGTGGGATCATTATAGTTTGTAGTTACATAAAAACAAACAAACAAACAAACACAACAAGCAATCTCTCTGGATTGTTCTTTACGCCCTGGAACAAGCCTTCTGGACCAATAGCCGGCAGAGCACAATCAGCTCTGAATCTCCAGCCAAATGTTAATTACTTTATCTCCTTCCTCGAAGTTTGTGAGCTTTCCTTTCTCCCAATCAGAGCTTTTCAGTGACAGCTGAACTGTACACGCCCACTGACAATCATAAGACATCAAGAAAACCAGAAGTTGTCCCAACTTAACACAATCTGCAGACCAAAACCAACAATATGCCCACTGTAGGACTTTGTTTGTTTGTTTGTTTTTCTCTGCAGGGTGGGTTGGGAAATAAAAGGAAATGATTCAGATTAAAGGAGAAAGAGGTTACATACACAGGTTTTTAAGGAACTCGCAACCGATCATGTGACTTTTCAGGAACAGGAAACCATAAAGGTGAATTCAGATCTAAACATCTGTAGGCTAGGATCTACAATGGGCCAATGGATCAAACATGAAAAAAGAGCAACAGAAAAGAAGTAAGTCCTGCTTTAGTGAAATAAAATGCTCCCCAGAAGATAGTGGTACAAGTGCTACTTAGAAAAAAATGAGGCCAGCAAGGATGCAAGTAAGTTCCTGGGTAAAGTTAAAGTGTTAGTTGCTCAGTCATGTCTGACGCTTTGCGACCCCATGGGCTCCTCTGTCCATGGGCTCCTCTGTCCATAGCCCATCAGGCTCCTCTGTCCATGGGGTTCTGCAAGCAAGAATACTGGAGTGAGTTGCCATGCCCTTCTCCAGTGGATCTTCCTGACCCAGGGATCGAACCTGGGCTTCCCACATTGCAGGTGAATTCTTTACCATCTGAGCCACCAGGGAAGTCCCAAATTCTTGGGTATAATGATCTTAAATAAAACACCTATAAGACTTTTCAAGGAGTTCACCTAAAAACAATTACCACGGAATAGTCTTCCAGTACATCATTAGCAATATTTTTCTAAAAATCTAATTGTTATTTATCTAGAATTCTTGCAGTAGTGACAGTGAGTGATGCATAGGAGCCCACATGTGCTTATTTATCTCTTGACTTTTATAGTCATCCCTAAAGAACTACTTAGGCTTCCCAGGGGGCTCAGTGGTAAGGCATCTGCCTGCAATGCAGAAAGTGCAGGAGACGCAGGTCTGATTCCTGGGTTGGTAAGATCCCCTGGAGTAGGAAATGGCTACCTACTCCAGTATTCTTTCCTGGATAAGCCCATGGACAAGGGAGCCTGGTGGACTACATTCCATGGAGTCACAAAGAGACGTGACTGAGTGACTGACCACTCAAAGAACTACTTAGAATTGCAACAGTCAATATGGCAAGGATCCTGAACACACCTTTAATTCTATATTCTTAGAGTCCCCTTGTACTGTTTTTAATAGAATAGGAATCCTAAAATATTTTTTTTATTGCTTTATTACACAGGCTTCCTTAGATCACAAAGAAATATTTTTAATCCTCTTGCCTGGCATCAATCACCTTGTCACCTTCTCCTTGGCTTATGGGAAACTCCTCCTCCTTCATCAGGGCTTTACAAGGACAAAACTTCTCATACACACTCAGTGACAATCATAAGATACCAAGAAAATTTTAAGTCATCAAGTACATAAGTCACTGGAAGGAAATCTGACAAAGTTTTAAAAGGATATTAAACCGCCATAAGGCCATCCATTGGCAACTGATGGTGAAACAAGATGAATGATGGTCCTCAACTTCCTAGGAGGACAGCTCTCTAAAGAAACAGAGATGCCACCCAAGGCATGTAGATAATCACAGTTGAAGTTCATACTAGATAATCTGCACTTTTGATTGCAGAGCCCTACCTATAGTCATTCACTTAAAAGACAATTCACTGAAAGTAAAATTTGGATCTTTTCTTGCCAACAATGTTGGAATGATCAGGACCTACCTGAAAGATCAGAGAACTGAGTAATTATCCATCAAAGCTCAACTATAGTCTGCACACCTTGGGGATATTTTTTTAACTTAATGGAATTTTTTTGTCTTTATTACCTAGATCTTTTTTTTTTTTTTACTAAGTTTCAAAAGTTAACTCTAGCCATATGTACATTTTGTCACTTCTCTCATGAAATTGCTCATGAATAGCTATATTTTAAGACTGTTTTGTGTAATATGACATCACACAAAATAAACCAAAGCAGATTTTCTGAAATACTACATATGACAACTAAAGCCAAGATATGGCTCATGTCCAGCATGGGTTCTGCTTGAAACATTTGGCTGGAGGAGAGAAAATAAAATTTTTTAAAAATTGGGAATATTTTTACATGAAACAGCAGTTACCAAGATCACAGTTCTTTTTGTTTTCCTTCAGCATTGCTGAGTTTTCAGAACTTTTTTTTTTTTTTTTGATCACATTGTCTGCATTTTAGACACAGGACATAAAACAGCTGAAGGCAACATTCCTCACTCATATTACTCATGCAAAGCCTCGTGATGTACAATAACAGAAGTCACGGTCAAAACACAAATACCTTCATAATCCTCAAAACCAAGATTTGTAATTATTTCACACAAGTAGGACACTGCAAAAAACTATGCTGGTATTTTAGTGGGACAGCAGCCTTTGAAACTAGAAGTATTCTTTCCCAATAAGGTGTGTGTGAAATGTACTTTTCCTAGTTTCATTTTCTCTTGATGCTGGGGGAGATTTTTGGGCTAACAGGAATCTTCAGTCATGAGATTTCCAGATGTGAGGTAGAAATACTGAGTCTCTCTCAGTTCCCGTTTAACCACTGGCTTCACCACTTCGGTCCTCAGTTTCTTTATCTGTAATTGAATGCTGTAAAAAGACAACATCTAAGGCTGCTTCCATTCTAAATTTGGGGAGAGCAATTCTTTCAGAACCTGCTCATGAATTTTGTGGGTGTTTGACAAACCTTGTCTCAGTAAAAGAAGTGTGAGTTTAACTTGTTCACTGTGTTGTTTGCCATTTAGCATTAACCTCTGTGCCATGATTCTTAATGTTTCCACATTGTGCATCACATGTTGCAGATATTAATTCAGTGATGTCATCTGGGGAAAATCCTTGCCTCACATGAGGGAGCTTCACCGACTAGTAGTCACAGTTTCCTGTGGCCTTCAGGCCTTGCCTTAAGATTTCTTAGAAATGGAGCTGGTGATAAATATTCCACAGTCCAATTAGAAAGGATAAGATAATTTTTACGAGTTAGATAGCCTCTCTGATTTGCTTCTCTGAGTAACTGAGGAGTGATGAATGTTAAAGCAAATATTATTTTAATATGTAAGTTTATTTGTACCACACCTCCAAGACACAGATTAGTGATAATGCCTTATGAGTTGGTGTTAGGACACGGTAGCCCTAAATATCATCTCACCATTTAAAAATACATCCTTCTCAGTGAAGCTTTTTAGTGTGAGCTTGTGTTCGAAGGAAGCAAACTTTATTTTGGTTCTTTTCAATCTTGTCACTATTTTAATAGATGTGTTTACACATATGCAAGGGAGAGAAAGAGTAAGAGGGAAGAAATCCTGTTAACTTAAAGGTTAAGGTAGGGAAGGTGAATGAGGAAAAAACAAATCCATCATTGTTAGCAGCATCACCTTATGCATATATTCCAGATAATTTTCATTCCTTATATTTATTTCATTCATATGAATTTTTTTTTTTTTTAGTCACTGTGTTTATGTCTATACAAACTAGCTAAGTAAGGAATTAGGACTTCCCATTAAATATGGTGGGTGAATTTCTAACTTTATCACAACCTTATCCCAAAGTCCTACTAAAATCACAAAAAAATTTTTAAAAAGGCATAAAGAGTTCTGGGCTGGAGTCATCTTTGCCTGGTGTCAAGAGACAATTGTTAAATACGCAGGACTCTTACAAGCCATTATTAAACTACTGGTAGCTTGAAAATAGTCATAGTGTGAGTGGTTGTTGTTATTTACTCCCTAAGTCATGTCCTGCTGTAGCCTGGAGTTACAAAAGAGTCAGACACAACTCAGCAACAAAACAACAATGTCCATTATAATAACAATTTTACTTTAACTGAAAAGAGTAGTGAGGATAAAAGGTAACTGCATCTGCTTTTGTTTGGGGTGAGGAATAGAGCAGATTGATAAAGCTAAATTTTTAACTTTCACAGTAGCAAATTAAAGGATAATATCTATAGCTGGCAGGTTTCTTAAATCATTCACATGTATTATTCTGGTAAAAAAAATTAAATGTATAAAGCAAACAGAGCTTTCTTGGTGGTTCAGATGGTAAAGAATCTGCCTGCAATGCAGGAGACGTGGGTTCAAAGCATGGGGCAAGAAGATTCCCTGGAGAAGGGATCTTCCAGCATTTTTGCCTGAAAAATTCCATGGACAGAGGAGCCTGGCAGGCTATAGTCCACGGGACTGCAAAGAGTCGGACACGACTGAGCAACTAACATATGTCATATAAAGCAAACAACATAAAAGAAAAGCAATTAAGGTGGAAAACTTAGGCCAAATTCCATCACTTTTCCAACATTTCAACACCATTATTTGAGCCGTTTTGACATTTTAAAAAACTGAAAATCATGACTTCAGTTTTCAAAGACTTCAGGGTCTCTCAAGGCTATAATTATGATGTTGCCAGGCTGTAATTTCATCTGAAGCTAAGGTCCTCTTTCAAGCTCATGTGGTTGCTGTCAGAATCCACTTTCTCATAGCTGTAGAGTCCAGGGTAGCCTGCTTCCCCAAGACCCCAGCAGGAGGGGACATTTTTGATTTCCAAACATTCTTTGAATGGACTCACTTGATTAAGTCAAACACACTC
This sequence comes from Odocoileus virginianus, assembly GCF_023699985.2. Classification (NCBI taxonomy): domain Eukaryota; kingdom Metazoa; phylum Chordata; class Mammalia; order Artiodactyla; family Cervidae; genus Odocoileus; species Odocoileus virginianus. The sequence continues at coordinate 36,591,773 of NC_069686.1, read as the reverse complement.
CAGATAATCTTCCTTTCAGTTCAGTTCAGTTGCTCAGTCGTGTCCGACTCCTTGTGACCCCATGAACCGTAGCACACCAGGCCTCCCTGTCCATCACCAACTCCCGGAGTTCACCCAAACCCATGTCCATCGAGTCGGTGATGCCATCCAACCATCTCATCCTCTGTTGTCCCCTTCTCCTCCTGCCATCAATTTTTCCCAGCATCAGGGTCTTTTCAAATGAATCAGCTCTTCACATCAGGTGGCCAAAGTACTGGAGTCTCAGCTTCAACATCAGTCCCTCCAATGAACACCCAGGACTGATCTCCTCTAGGATGGACTGGTTGGATCTCCTTGCAGTCCAAGGGATTCTCAAGAGTCTTCTCCAACACCACAGTTCAGAAGCATCAATTCTTTGGTGCTCAGCTTTCTTTATAGCCCAACTCTCACATTCATACATGACCACTGGAAAAGCCAAAGCCTTGACTAGACAGACCTTTGTTGGCAAAGTAATGTCTCTGCTTTTTAATATACTATCTAGGTTGGTCCTAACTTTCCTTCCAAGGAGTAAGTGTCTTTTAATTTCATGGCTGCAGTCACCATCTGCAGTGATTTTGGAGCCCCCAAAAATAAAGTCAGCCACTGTTTCCACTGTTTCCCCATCTATTTGCCATGAAGTGATGGGACCGGATGCCATGATCTTAGTTTTCTGAATGTTGAGCTTTAAGCCAACTTTTTCACTCTCCTCTTTCACTTTCATCAAGAGGCTCTTTAGTTCTTCTTCACTTTCTGCCATAAGGGTGGTGTCATCTGCATATCTGAGGTTATTGATATTTCTCCCGGCAATCTCGATTCCAGCTTGAGCTTCCTCCAGCCCAGCGTTTCTCATGATGTACTCTGCATATAAGTTAAATAAGCAGGGTGACAATATACAGCCTTGACATACTCCTTTTCCTATTTGGAACCAGTCTGTTGTTCCATGTCCAGTTCTAACTGCTGCTTCCTGACCTGCATACAGGTTTCTCAAGAGACAGGTCAGGTAGTCTGGTATTCCCATCTCTTTCAGAATTTTCCACAGTTTGTGGTGATCCACACAGTCAACGGCTTTGGCATAGTCAATAAAGCAGAAATAGATGTTTTTCTGGAACTCTCTTGCTTTTTCAATGATCCAGCAGATGTTGGCAATTTGATCTCTGGTTCCCCTGCCTTTTCTAAAACCAGCTTGAACATCTGGAAGTTCATGGTTCATGTATTGCTAAAGCCTGGCTTGGAGAATTTTAAGCATTACTTTACTCGTGTGTGAGAGGAATGTAATTGTGTGGTAGTTTGAGCATTCTTTGGCATTTCCTTTCTTTGGGATTGGAATGAAAACTGACCTTTTCCAGTCCTGTGGCCACTGCTGAGTTTTCCAAATTTGTTGGTATATTGAGTGCAGCACTTTCACAGCATCATCTTTCAGGATTTGAAATAGCTCAACTGGAATTCCCTTTAGTGTAAATCAAAATTAACTAATTTGAGGTCTTAATTACACTGACATTCCCTCGTGGCTCAGTGGTAAAGTATCTGCCTGCCAACGCAGGAGATGCAAGAGACTCAGGTTTGATCCCTGGGTGGGGAAGATCCCCTGGAGAAGGAAATGAAAACTCACTCTAATATTCTTGCCTGGGAAATCCCATGCTCAGAGGAACCTGGAGGGCTGTAGTCCAGGGGGTCAAAAAGAGTCAGACACGACTTGGCAACTAAACAACCACAACAAGCCCTTTTATAAAACTTCTGGAAGAGTGCTATTACTAATAAAGCAAACCAAAGAGTTATATTAATCTATGTTACCATTAAAAATGTTAACGGTCAGTTAAATTTCAGCATTAATTTCTTGCTCTCTATCCCTATCTTTCATTGAATAACTTTATAGGTCTTTAATTTTTTGTTTGTGAATATGTTTTGAGTTCCTTGAACTCTAGGTAACTAATTTTTCTCTTTTATATTGGTCACCACATCTCAGAAATAAGGAGTAGTTTCCCATTTTCTTCTTTAAAATGTTTGTGTGGAAAAGAAATCTTTGTGATATTTTCAGCATTCAACAAGTGCTAAAATTGCAAATTTGATCAAGAGAATAACTAAGTGGTATATTAAGTGGTATGTTAGGACAAGTATATTTAGCATAAGAAAATGTCTCCAAAATAAAACTATTTTGAATTTTTGAACACCTATTAACAAAGCTACCATTATATATTATTCGCCATAGAAAAATCTCATTCATATTTAACCAAAATTCACTCCTTTTACTTATTAGAAAATAAAATTAATCATATTAAGAGGAATATGTTAAAAGAATTTTAGCCAGTGTATAAGGCTGAATGAGGAAGAAATAAAAGTATAACAATGATAAACACCAAATTCAATACTCAGAAGCTTATAATAACCTACAGTGGAAAAGAATCTGAAAAAATATATATAAGTATAACTGAATCATTTGGCTGTACACTTGAAACTAACACAACATTGTAGATTAACTATAATTCAATAAAAAAATTTAAAAAAAAAAATGGAACTTCCCTGGTAGTCCAGTGGTGAAGACTCTGCACTTCCACTGCAAGAGGCATAGGTTTGATCCCTGATCCAGGGTTCAGTTCCTCCTCAGGGAACTAAGATCTTGTATGCTGCATAGTGTAGCAAAAGACAAAACAAACAAACCCCCCAAATATCTGTAATCTCAGAAGGAAAAAATAAACTTGAAAAAAATAAAAAAGTAAAATGATAAACAGCTTACAGTCTAGCACAGACCATCTGATGATTTCATGTTACTACAAAATAGACTATTTTCTGACCAAGCAGGTCATATAATAATATGTGTAAGTGTTAAACTGTCAAAAGAATTTTAAAATTTTAGTTCATTCATTCATTTTCTAATTAAAAGTTTGGGAAAAAACTAGAAATTTATGTATTTTACAATGTTGTGGATTTGGCTGTGCTGTTAACAATCATGTTTTAAAAAATACAAAATATGACTTAATAAAGTTTTTCTTTCTACTAAGCATTTTTGTGACAAGAGCTCTTTTATTTTCATTCTTAGACGGACTTTAAGCATGACATTTCCACTTTGTAGTATATTTATCAAACAGCTTATTTTTAATCACTGTGAGGAGAGATAAGTTAATAGAGCACCCTCACCCTCTACACAAAAAAGGCAGGATGAATTTTCAAATTGTTACATTAGAGAAATGGCCCACTATATAGAGCCACATGTCTTCAGCTGGAGTTTTCACTGTTAATAGGTGCTTCCATGAAACTTGCTTAAAGAGATTGCATCTCCCTGTTAAAATGATGATATAGGAGGTTTATGTGGATTTTTTTTTAAAAATCGCAAATCACATACACCTAACATCTTAAACAATTTTATCCTTCCTAAGCTTTTTAAAAATTAAATTCCTCTTACTCATCTTAGTATTTATCTACACACTATTAGCATGGGCATGCTTGAAAGCAAAAATTCTTTAAAACTGCACTTCTAATGACTATTTACAGGGAGCTACTGGAAACCTGAGCTAGAGAATGCAGATTTAGGTAAATGTGATGCTGCCTGCATCTATATATAATAAGATGGACTTCCCATGGTTTATGTAGTACATATTGTTATAAGTTATAAATGTTGAAAAGTAATTAATCTCCTATCAAAGAGAGCCTGAGGCAAAGTTAAATTGTAGAAATGTTGTCATACGCATTCACAATCTTTTCTTAGGTATGTTCCTTACTCTAGCCACTCCTTTTTTGTTATATCCATAGTTAAAAACACAGACACTGAGTCAGACAGAATTAGTTATAATTTTAGCAATTTTGGAGCTACTTGCTTTACTTCTCTGACCACCTCCAAGTTGTAGAATGTTGACAACAATGCCAACATCATGAGAAATTACTGCCTTGATGTATATGAAATGCTGACACCAGTCCCTGCCAGGTAGAATGTACTAAATAGAGGCTCTCTGAATTCTCACTCTCCCCATCATTGATAGGGTTGGAGCAGCAAGAATATCAGTGCTAGAGGAAGTGGCAGCAATTGAAGCAACGTTTGTTTAAGGCCCCTCCCCTACAGCAGAAAATTTTCCAGTTGGCTCAGACAGTAAAGAATTCGACTGCAGTGTGGGAGACCTGGGTTCGATCCCTGGGTTGGGAACATCTCCTGGAGAAGGGAATGGCTATCACTCCAGTATCCTTGCCTGGAGAATTCCATGGACAGAGGAGCCTGGTGGGCTACAGTCCATGGGTTCGCAAAGAGTCAGACACGACTGAGAGAATTTCACTCACTATACTCTGCCTGGCCAGATAAGATGCTAGAGTCTTTATTCTTATTTATCTGGCAATTCTCCCCATTTACCTTTGAGAGCATGGGGAGTGGTCTTAAATTTATTTTTGCTTTATTCATACTATGTGAGTTTGCTTTCTTGTAAAACCGTCTATATCTCTGTGTGTCTTGGGGCTTCCCAGGAGGAACAGTAGTAAGGGATCTGCCTGCCCATGCAGAAGACACAAGAGGTGCCTGTCTATCATCCATCTGTCTATCCACCTAACATCTATCAGTCAACATCCATATTTTAATTCTACCTTTGGGTCTAGAAAATTAGTCTTTAATCAAGTGAATACACTTGCTTTTTACTTCTTCTCAGTTCCCAACAGAGGTGGACCAGTCTTTGAGTCTGAACTACATTTTACCACAGAGTGACTCAAGGGCCCATACTGGCTCAGGGCTCCATCTTTGTTCTGCTTAGCTAGGGATAATAGCAGGGACTGTGGGACTCAGACCACTTAGCGCACAATGAAGGCAGGTTCTTTAAGAAAAGAATGACAGAGTCGGGGGTGGTGGGGAAGATTAGAAAAGAAACTTACAGGAGCATCCTGCAAACAACAGAAATTCCACCACTTAAGCCGGCAGGTTTCTATTTTTGGTATGCATGAGAATTACCAGGGATATTTGTTAAAAAAAAAATCCCCATGCCCTATCTTTTGAACATTACTGTTTTTGTTGAACTAACTAACACAACACATTGTTACTAATTGGTAAGGTCTACAGTGCTAAACCGTGGTAAAGAACAAAGTGTATCATATTTGTCTTTTCAGTGTAAACAGGCTTTTCTAAGTATTTTCTGAGTTCTTAATGCAACCGACAAACTGGAAGTAAAAATTCTTTGAATAAATGATACATGAGGTGGTATTTGATTAAATCGAATAAACAATATATGAGGAGTAACACAAAGCTTAGTTTTAGGGCCACTATGATTTGATTATTGTTGGTGAATACAACTGTTTAAAACTTAAGCCATCTTTCCTAAAGCCTTTTCTTTATTTAAATATTGACATATGCATGACATTACATTTTATTAGTTTCATATGTACAACATAGTGATTTGATACTTTTATATGTTAGAAATGATCACCATGATGTCTAGTAACCATCTGTCCCCATACAAAGTTATTACAATATTGTTGAGTATGTTCTCCATGCTGTGTGTTACATCCCTCTGACTGCTTATTTTATAACTGGAAGTTTGTACCTTTTAATCCCCTTCACCTATTTCACTTCTTTTTTTTTTTTTCCCATTTATTTTTATTAGTTGGAGGCTAATTACTTTACATCATTGCAGTGGTTTTTGTCATACATTGAAATGAATTAGCCATGGATTTACATGTATTCCCCATCCCGGTCCCCCCTCCCACCTCCCTCTCTATTTCACTTCTTGTAACCCTCTCTGTGGCAACCACACATGTGTTCTCTGTATCTGTCTCTGTTTTGTTATGTTTGTTTGTCTTTCTTTATATTCCACACATAAGCAAAATCATATGGTCTTTCTCTGTCTGACTTATTTCACTTAACACAATACCCCCACGTCCATCCATGTTGTCATATTTGGCAGGAGTTTGTTCTTTTTTATGGCATGTGTGTGTGTGTGTATACACCACATCTTTATCTGTTTATCTATCAATGGACATTTATGTTGCTTCCATATACCGGCCATTGTAAGCAATATTGCAATGAACATTAGAGTATAAATCTTTTCAAATTAGTGTTTTTATTTTCTTTAAACAAATGCCCAAGAATGGAGCTGCTAGATCATATGATAGCTCAATTTTTAATTTTTTGAAGCACCTCTATACTGTTTTTCATAGTGGCTGAACTAATTTACATTCCCAAAGCAATGTATGAGGGTTCTCTTTTCTCTATATCCTTGCCAACATGTGTTATTTCTGGTCTTTTTGATAACAGCCATTCTGACAGATATAAGGTGGTATCTTATTGTGGTTTTCATTTGCATTTCCCTGGTAATTACTAATATTGAGCATCTTTTCATGTGCCTGTTGGCCATTGGTATATCTTCTTTGGAAAAATATCTATTCAGATCCTTTGTCCATTTTTAAAAATGGGTTGTTTATTTATGTTGAGTTGTATAAGGTTTTTGTATATGTTGGATATTAACCCTTTGTCAGATATATCATTTGCAAATACATTCTCTCATTTAGCAGGTGGTTTTTTTGTTTTGTTGATGGTGTTCTTAGATATACAAAAACTTGATATAGTCCCATTTCCTTATTTTACTTTTGTTTCCCTTGCTTGAGGAGATATGTCTAAAAATCCTCTGTTTTCCAGATCACTGATCCATTTTTCTGTATTATCTCATCTGTCGATTTCCTATAGTATAGTTTTCATTTTAATTATTTTATTTTTCAGCTCTGATTCATTCTTTATATTTTCTAACTCTGCTGAAGTTCCACTGTGTTCTCCATTCCTCTCCCAAATTCCAAGAGCATCTTTATGAGCATTACTTTGGACTCTTTATCAGTTAAATTACATATTTATTGACATCATAGAAGCTCCAGGCTATAACTACAGTTAACACTATCACTCCTCCTAATATATTGTTCTTACAACTTTTCCTTTTCCAAGGGCAACTAGATAAATGGATAGATAGGTGAATTAACACATAAATATATAAAATGAATGTATCTGGTACAATTTATAGTCATACAGATTTTAGTGCAATGTTTTATGTTTTCTAGATGTTTGTCTATATATGTATGCAAAAAATATTTTTTGTATGAGAACTTATTTTTCTAGTTAAAGAAGTATACATTTTAGTGTTATTGTTTTTCCTTTTGATAAATACATTTAGTGGTTCCATATATGCAGTGCTGAAAGCTTCATCAAACCTACTTTAAACCTATTTTGTGACTGGACTCTTTAACCATGCTTACAGCTAAATAAGCTAGAGAAATTTATACTTTCTGGAAAGAAGCCTTGCTGGGGTATACAGGATATTTAAAGCTAGTTGCAGCTCTAGATTTTTAGAATTACTAGCTGTTTGACACTCACTTCTCTATTTCTGTGTTCCTCCTTCTCCAAAACACATCTTCATTCTTTCAAGGAGTCCTGTTAAGTGGCTTCTTCCCCACCCTTTATTTTCAACATGCTAAGGTAGTTTCTCTGTTATTTCTACAGCCAGATAGCAGTGCTCCATTTGTGGAAAGGATCTGTGGAAAATTGAATGATGATCTAGTCAGCTTGCCTTCCCAAGACAGGGAAAAGGGAAATGTAACATTCTACCTGCTACGATTAATATTTTGGAATTGTGATGTAAGCATTCCCCTCTAACTTATTCCTTAAAAGGATGGAATATTAACCCCAGCCTGTGTCCTTTGGCACAGGGTCTGTTCAGGCATTGAAGGTTGAGAAAATAGTGGCTTCCTCCATGGGGCTGAATTACAGGGCAGAGTTATCACAAGGGCCAGTGTGCTTAGACATGGCTGTGTCAACCCAGGAGTCATAAATGTGACACTCAAGCACTAAGTTTTCTAAGTGTTAATATTTAAGAGTACATTATGTCCAAGAATCCATAAATCAGTCCTTTTACTTTGAACAGATCTCCCTCCAGTTGTGACATTGTTGAGTCAATTGACAGCCTGTTTGCTGTTGTTTCCTCTGTTTGAAATTTAACCTCTTGGAAAAACAGCAGTCTGAGCTGTTCTATGTCTCAACATAGGCCACCAGTGAAGACTACTTAAAAATGTTTTCTTGATCCGGAGTATGAGTTCCCCTCCAGGCCTCTAGCAACATTTTTTCCTCCGTTTAAATCATTTTGACAGGGCATCTTTGCTGGATTCAATTTCTGTGCCCTTTGAAAAGCTGGGGGCAGAGGATTTAGGATGGAGGATTCGCTGTTGGAGTTGCCTTCAGCTCACACTCTAAAGGAAGAAAGTTTCTCAAATTTTCACGCTGTGAACGGACATCTTTTTTTATGCCAGCTGACTGATGTTTAATTTCATGTAACAGCATTTCGAATGTCAGATTTTTTAACATTACTTTTTAAACACACGCAGACTTAGAATTAGCTGTGTTTGAATAATTAACAGTAATATAGAGATCATAATGATTCAAGTCATTGCTGTAAGTAATACATGTTTATTATATCACAGCTTTATTAGTTTTATACTGCAAATAAAAGTTTACCATTTCTGAGTAAATTCAAAGAAAAACTTTGTAGGGAAGGGATAGGATTTTAAAATAAATCAGTTCTAAGATATTCAAGTTCTGAATGTGTCTCTCCATGCAGTGTATATTATATCCAGAGGTCTGGATATAATAAATTGACGATTCACGATATTTCTCTGGGATTAAAATTGGCTCAAGTCTTTCTCTGACACAAGTGATGAACTATACAGAGAGCCATAATCTGCCTTTTTGGCTTTTTAGTCTCAAATGTCAGTTGGTAGAATTCCACAGAAAGGAGACTTTGTTTGAGACAACCAACCATGTTGGTAAAACAATGTTTTGTTTGGGAATATCACAAACTGCTGCTTCAAAGTGCTTAATGAATGGGTATGTGTGTGTTTCTACAACATTATTTTTTTTTTAAGGAAACTAGAAGACAGGAAATGCAAACCTAGACATTAAAGAGTTCTGCCAAATGAAGAGCTCTGTACTATTTTTTTATAAAGACATTCTCTGCCAAGAGTTTGCCAAAATCTAATTGCAAATGAACATCCCAACTTCTCACAAACAAGTCACGAAATTCTGAGAATGGGTGCCCAGTGTTATCATATGCATTGCCAAGAAATCAGTGCCCACTGGGCAGAGATAGAAGGAGAAATATATTGTAATGTCTACATATGGGTGCACCAGTACCCTGCAGTTCATGTCTTCATAGCTGTGATAATCCCTAGTTCACGAAGCCTTTGATTATTTTCATGAATGGTAAGCAAACAGTGGTCTAGACAGAAAGGGATTTTATAATTTCTAGTTTCTTGTAGAGAAAACAAATATTGGTGTCTCTTTTCCAAAGACCTGGAAATATGGATACTATTTTTTTTTTTAATCCAGAGTCAGTTCAGTTTACTTTGGTGTTAAGAAGCCAGAAAAATCTCAACTAGTAGAGCAATAATTTTATGGATTTTTATTTTTAAGGCAATACTTAATGAGACAGAAAATAGTAAAATGTCTTTGAAGCCAGATTTTCCTTGGTCAAGCTCTAAACATAATGAAAATCACTTCCTGGGCACTCTGTGATGGGCAGTATGTTACTCCTTTAAATATTTGCAATCATTTTAATAGTTTGGATCCCTACAAGCAAGTTAATTATATTCAAAGAATTGAGAAAATTTATCTCAAATTATTTACTAGCAAATGGCAGGTCTAGGTTTTTAACAAAACTCTGTCTTACTCTAAATCTTCTATTCTTTATGACTATCTTCTAATGATCTCCTTACATCAATAATTAGGCAGAAATCTCACTTGACCCCAAAAAAGAAATTTAAAATTACACATATAAGATAATTTAACCTATACAACTAAATCAGTATTTATTTTCAAAATATCTCTCATTCCTTCCTTTATTATTTCTCATGTTATTGAAGTGGCATACTACTTCCACTATCATTACCCTTAATCTGACCCAGGGCAAACAAACATATGGCACAGACGCTGCACCCTCCTTCCCCTTACATGTGTCAGGCATCACTAATAGAAAACTACACTCTTCCCATTGAGGCCAGTCTCAGCCTTGTAGTCCTCATCACAGTGCTCCAGGCAAACAATATCAGTTATCTGAGCTTGCACTCCCCTAAAAAACTATATTTGCCATAGGGGATTCATTTCACCCTGGGCACTGTTACCAGAAAAATCTCCTTAAAATATTTCTCTCAGAATTTCACTGTTCTGAATGAAATTAGTCAGAGGCTCAATATTGCCTACTACCTACAACCAGATTCTGTTGCTCCTCTGAGAATTTTCCAAAAGTTTCTTCCCAATCTTCTCTTCTCCTATTTTTATTCTTCTCCAAAGATTTTTGCACTTCATGTTCTGAATTTTGCATTCTCCTATCACTTGTATGTTTTGCTCTTGATCTAAGAATGTTGCTTTATTCCTTTAGAGTGATAAGATCATACCAGCCATTTTAGGTCAATTTCCCAACTATTTCATAACCAACAGATTTTTTCTTTTTCCAAATTTTCAATGTAGTAGGGCTTCCCTTGTGGCCCAGTGGTAAAGAATCTGCTTGCCAATTCAGGAGATGCAGGTTTGATTCCTGGGTTGGGAAGATCCCCTGAAGAAGAAAATGGCAACCCATTCCAGTATTTTTGCCTGGGAAATCTCATGGACAGAGGAGCCTATCAGGCTAAAGTCATAAAAGAGTTGGACATGACTTAAAGACTAAACGATGATGACAACAAGACATTATCATACTAAGTGAAGTAAATCAGACAGAAAGCATGATATCACTTACATGTGGAATCTAAAAAAAAAGATGGGACAAATAAACTGAATAACAAAACAAAGACAGATTCACAGACATAGAAAACAAACTTATGGTTACCAAAGGCGAAAGGTAACAAGGGCATACTGTATAGCACAGGGAACTATATTCAATATCTTGTAATAACTTATACTGCAAAAGAATCCTGATAAATACATATATTATATATACCTATATCTGAATCATTTTGCTGTACACCTGAAATTAACACATCATTGTAAATCAACTGTACTTCAATTAAAATTCTGATAATAGGCATTTTATAGCATCTTTCTTGCATATAACATATCCATAATGCAACCTTGATTACTCCCAATTCTGTTTTGCTTTTTAAATGTAGAGCAAGGATTTCCCAAGTAGTATGAGCAAAAATCTCCCTAAATTTCTGTCATTTCCCCCCTAATCTTTTAAATTCTTTTGCAATATTTAATCTGTTAGTGATTATTTCTAGCCACTCATATTTAAGTCTTTATAGAGCAGTCAATACAAAAAGTCCCCACCCTATATTTCATTGATCTAATTATGTGATTTTAATAATAAGCACCATTGATACATTTGGAATAAACATGTTTTAGCAACATCGCACTTAACTATGGGTGCTCTTGAAGGTTGCTGAGGGCTGGGAGCAGGCAGCATGCTATGACAATATGCTTGAGTGAATGGAGAGCTGAAGTTATTTGCGAGGGTTGGTTAAGAGAATGGTGAGGAGAGATTATTCTCATTTATATGTATAGTCTGTCTTGTTACTTGACTGATTATAAACGGATTTGACAGGGAGGGGCATAATTATCATTTTATGTAAATTGTTGTAGTTGGAACTTAAAGATTTCTTCAAGTCTTCTTCACAGCAAATCATACTAATATTATAATGAGATTTTATAAAGTATTTGGTACATTCTATTTGCTGATTAAACTCATATGGCAAGGTGAAGAAGGGAAGAGACTTTTTAGAAATCCATGGAAGGGAAACACTCCAAAGATTCACAACTGCAAGCAATATATGTAATTGGACTGGGAGAGAAAATAAGAACACAAGTACATTTTGGAAACTAAGAGTATAGTTCCTGCACTAAAATTTGGGACACATATGGATATGAAGCAGTGTCCAAAGCACAAAATAAATTAGTGGCAATTGGGGTAGGTGTTTAAATAAAAATAGAAGAATTTGAAGAATTGAAATGATATTTTAGAATTTCAAAAAAATTGTTAAGCCTTTTTGCTTCCATTATCTTAGATACTGTCATTCTACCATTCTCAGTTTAACAAAAGACAAGTGGAAAGGCTCAGAGATTTGTCCAAGTGATCTAAACATAGCCAGCCAGCCACAGGGTACCCAAAATGTTCTTAGTCCTTAGTCAAAAGACTTAATAGCTTTTTACCAAAAATAACTACTTCAGTCAAAGAGAGAAGGGTAATTGCTACTTCCACAGACAACGCAAGAAACCAGCTTCCTTCCAGCCCAAAAAGCAACATCAAATGACCACCCACATACCGCATCATAGATTTATCTTCTCCAACTGCAAGACCCTCTTCTCTTTGGCTTCCCACCAACCTAAAGAGAAGAGCTAACGAATAAACAAAGTTTAAAACAGATGCAAAAGCAGTGTGCATAAGAAGTGCCACTGTGCTTAATTTAATCTCTGGGTCAGCTACTCCCTGCTCACTGGTGCAGTCAAGGATCCAAGCCAGATCCCTGCAGAGACTGTGGTGGCTCTACATCTGCCAATAAAAATACCTGGCTGTGCAGAACAGGAAACCTCAGCTGGCCCTTGAAAAGTTCTCAGTTTAGGCAACAGGCAGCCATTGGCTCAGGCTAACTTGATTCCTTCTTTTTTTTTCTGAACAACATGCTATTGGGGGTTCCCAAAGGTAGTCATGATGACCAGATGTGTGGCTGTGTTAGATTCCTACTCTCAAGAGAGTGCTCTGGAGGGATAGCTTAGGATTCAGCTATTAGAGATGCATTTCTTTAAAGCAGAGGTCAAAAACAGGGGCCCATAGGCCAAAGTCAGCCATCAGATGGGTTTTGTTTAAGCCAGACAGCTGTCTGCTTTTTCATTTTTTTTTAAAAATGTGAATGCATTTCGATGGGGATTTTTGCCAGTTTCTGTGATGTAAATTCCTTGACAATGTCTGATTACAGACCAGAGTTGGGAAGAAATATGCACAGCAATTATATAGCATTTCCATCATACACATATAATAGGTATAAATAATACTAATAAAAAAATCAGTGAAAAATCAGAAAGTGATGAGTTTTGATTATTTATTTACCATTGTTTAATTTAATGGGAAAGATTGAGGGCACGAGAAGGGGAAAACAGGATGAGATGATTAGATGGGCATCATTGAATCAATGGACATGAATTTGAGCAAACTCTGGAAGGTAGTGAAGGACAGGGAAGTCTGGCATGCTGCGGTCCATGGGGTCGCAGAGAGTTGGACACGACCAAACGACTGAACAATAATTGTTTAATTTAACTTATTTTAATTGTAAGTTTATATAATTTAAATTTTCATAATGACTGTTTAATAACCAGCTTTTGAAATTCTTGAAAACTTAACACAAGGCTCTTTTTTTTTCTTAAGCAAAAATCACAATAGCAAAAGACTTACTATAGGTTTCACCATCAATACCAAGACAAAAAATAAAAGATCATTATAATTGCAAGCCATAATGGAAACATGATTAACCTAACAATATAAAATAATTACATACAATTTTGGGGGTTAGACATAGTGATGTGGTAAGTCAAAGTGTGTACACCCACGTGTTTTCATCTGCTCAGCCAGTCTATGTCTTTTGGTTTGTGCATTTAGTCCATTTACATTTAAGGTAATTATGAATATGTGTGATTCTCTTACCATTTTCTTAATTGTTTTGGGTTTATTTTGTGTAGGTCTTTTCCTTCTCTTGTGTTTGCTGCTTAGAGAAGATCCTGTAGCATTTGTTGTAAATCTGGTTAGGTGAAGGACTCCCTTTTCTAAAAGGGTGTTTTCAAGCACTGTTAGCTATGTTGTGCTCAGGATGCCATCTCTTTCTCTCTCTCTTTTTTAAAAATTAATTAATTTATTTTAAATTGAGGCTATTTGCTTTACAATATTGTGGTGGTTTTTGCCATGTACTGACATGAATCAGCCACAGGTGTACATGTATCCCCCCATCCCAAACCCCTCCCACCTGCTTCCCCATCACATCCCTCTGGGTTGTCCAAGTGCACCAGCTTTGAGTGCCCTGTTTCATGCATCAAACTTGACTGGTCATCTATTTCACATATGGTGAGATACAAGTTTCAATGCTATTCACTCAAATCATCCCACCCTTGCCTTCTCCCACAGGATCTGTTCTTTATATTTGTGTCTCTTTTGCTGTCTTGCATATATGGTCATTGTTACCATCTTTATAAATTCAGTATAAATGCATTAATATACTGTATTGGTGTTTTTCTTTCTGACTTACTTCATTCTGTATAATAGGTTCCAGTTCTACCTCATTAGTACTGACTTGAATGTGTTCTTTTTAATAGCTGAGTAATATTGCACTGTGTATGTGTACCACAGCTTCCTTATCCATTCATCTGCTGATGGGCCTCTAGGTTGCTTCCATGTCCTAGCTATTGTAAACAGTGCTGTGATGAACACTGGGGTACACATGTCTCTCAATTCTGGTTTCCTTGGTGTGTATGCCCAGCAGTGGGATTGCTGGGTCATATGGCAGTTATATTTCCTGTTTTTTAAGGAATCTCCACACTGTTCTCTATAGTGGCTGTACCAGTTTGAATTCCCACCAGCAGTGTAAGAGGGTTCCCTTTTCTCCACACCCTCTCCAGCATTTATTGTTTGTAGACTTTTTGATAGCAGCCATTCTGACTGGTGTGAGAGGTACCTCATTGTGGTTTTGATTTGCATTTCTCTGATAATGAGTGATGTTGAGCATCTTTTCATGTGTTTGTTAGCCATCTGTATGTCTTCTTTGGAGAAATCTCTGTTTGGTTCTTTGGCCCATTTTTTTATTAGGTCATTTATTTTTCTTATTATTGAGATGCATGAACTGCTTGTATATTCTTGAGATTAATTCTTTGTCAGTTGCTTCTTTTGTTATTATTTTCTCCCATTCTGAAGGCTGTCTTTTCACCCTGCTTATAGTTTCCTTATTTGTGCAAAAGCTTTTAAGTTTAATTGGATCCCATTTGTTTGTTTTTGCTTTTATTTCCATCATTCTGGGAGGTGGGTCATAGCGGATCTTGCTGTGATTTATGTCAGAGAGTGTTCTGCCTATGTTTTCCTCTAGGAGTTTTATAGTTTCTGGTCTACATTTAAGTCTTTAATGCATTTTGAGTTTGTTTTTGTGTTAGAAAGTGTTCATTTCATTCTTTTACAGGTGGTTAACCAGTTTTCCCAACACCACTTATTAAAGAGAATGTCTTTTTTCCATTGTACATTTTGGCTTCCTTTGTCAAAGATAAGGTGTCCATAGGTGTGTGGATTTATTTCTGGGCTTTCTATTTTGTTCTATTGATCTATATTTCTGTCTTTGTGCCAGTACCATACTGTCTTGATGACTGTAGCTTTGTAGTATAGTCTGAAGTCAAGGAGGTTGATTCCTCCAGTTCTATTCTTCTTTCTCAAGATTGCTTTGGCTATTCGAGGTTTTTTGTGTTTCCATACAAACTGTGAAATTATTTGTTCTAGTTCTGTGAAAAATACCATTGGTAGCTTGATAGGGATTGCATTGAATCTAAAGATTGCTTTGGGTAGTGTACTCATTTTCCCTATATTGATTCTTCCAATCCATGAACATGGTCTATTTCTCCATCTATTTGTGTCATCTTTGATTTCCTTCATCAGTGTTTTATAGTTTTCTATATATCTTTTGCTTCTTTGGGTAAATTTATTCCTAAGCACTTTATTCTTTTTGTTGTAATGGTGAGTGGGATTGTTTCCTTAATTTCTCTGTTTTCTCATTGCTGACACTAGGCTCTTCTGAGTCAACATGAGGCAGCCGCAGCATACTCTTGACTAACTTGTGGTGGCCACCGCAGCCCCAGCCATAGTTCAGGCTTGGGAGGCTGAATTTGGATCCCCATTCTCTTATTTACTAGCAGTGTGAGCTCACACACATTCTTTAACTACAGAGAACCTCAATTTTCCCATATCAGAAACTAAATAATATTTATTTTGTTAGTCTATGTGCATGCTAAGTTGCTTCAGTCATGTCCAACTCTTTGTGACCCCATGAACTGTAGATCTGCCAAGCTCCTCTGTCACTGGAATCCTGCAGGCAAGAATACTGGAGTGGGTTGCCATTTTCCAGGGGCTCTTCCTAACCCAGGGTTCAAATCCACATCTCCTGCACTGCAGGAGAATTCTTTACCATCTGAGTCACTAGCAGGGAAACCCTGCTAGTCTACAGTGAGCAGTAAATAAAATCACATATTGAAAGTCTTAACACTATATTCGGCACATAATAATCACTCAGTAAATAATGACAGTGTGTTTATTTTAACTTTAGGTAGGAATTACATGATTAGATTTGTTTTGCTTTTACCTTGAAAACCTGCCTGCAGCAAAGCTCAAAGAAATAAGAAAGTTTAAGGACAGAAGAAAGAAAGAAATCAGGGAGGTCTGAAAAGACTGGGGTGTAGGGTAACTGGAGGACCCTGAGAAAGAAAGAGAATAGGATCAAATGCTACAGAAGTAGGATGAGGAAAAATCACTCAAAAATGGAGTTGAAAATCCTACATCAAGTTATATCCATGCTGTCCAATAGAGATTCAGCCTCAATTTCTCACAAAGGCTGTATGCTCTCTCCATAAATGATTGAAATAATTTCGCTGAATAGTGAAAGTGAAAGTTGTTCAGTTGTGTCCTAGTCTTTAAAACCCCGTGGATTATACAGTCCATGGAATTCTTCAGGCCAAAATACTAGAGTGGCTAGCCTTTTTCTTCTCCAGGGGATCTTCCCAACCCAGGGATCGTGAACCAGACCAAATATGGAATAATCCCATCCTATTCGTTTGGCCCAGATAATTCAATCAATAGTAGACCTGTTACCCACACTCTGTAAATAGATGCCCTCCTCCTGAAATTTGAAATTTACACCCAGAAATTGGAGTGAGTCAGTGTTGAGTTCTGCCATACTGCTGATCTCTGATTGGCCACAAGAAACAAGGAAAGGAAGTCAATCAAAAGAGATGGAGAAAAGCAATTTAGAAATGGAGATGGCCTGGCTCCAAGCAGAAAAAAGGAGACAGGAGACTAGTGATGACTTTTCAGTTCTTATAAAGTCTGGTTATATTCCTTAAATTTTGTTTCTAAGAGATGAACTGTTTTATTTATAATAAATTTCTTTAACCTCAACTAGCTGGAGTGGCTATCTGTTCCCTACAACCAAATGATTGCTGACCAGATAATCTCTGCTAGTTTTAAAAGCTCTATGAAAATACAAGAAGTCACAGTATATTGCAGCCTGAAGTGATGAGATTCTAGCCGCCTTGATTGATGTATGACTAATGGCCCCAGTGGAATTCAAAAAAATTAAAAGACAGGCATCAGCTCACATAGTTAGTGAGTAATAGAGCTTATTCTAAAACTCAATTCATCTGAATCCTAGGTGGTACAACCATACTTCCCACAGTATAACCATAATGGTGAGCTCTCAGTTTAGAATAGTAGCATGTTAAAGACCTCTTGAGAGTGATACTATTCTCAACAGTCAAATCTCATATACTCTTTAGTCTGGCATCTCAGATGGAAAAGAACAGAAACAGGAAGTTGGTCTACCACAAGGCAGGGTTAAAGCATGGGTTTTACAATTCAGACTGACCTGTGTTCAGATTTTTACTCTTGCTCTAACAATCTGTGTGATTATGGAAAAGAGACCTGACATCTCTAAGTTCTAGTTTCTCCTCTAAAATGGAGATAAGTTAAAAAAAAATCTGATTTACAGAGTTGCTGGAAGATTAAATAAAGTAATGCATAAATGAATTTAGCATATGTACCTGCCATGTAATAATCATTTGCCAAGTGTTAAAATTGTTTTTGCTCTCAGTATTGTCAATGGTAACTGCTCAGGTAGAAGTTAGGGACTAAGTCCAATAGGTTCTGTGTATTTTCACCTTCAGATGCAATGATATTTTTCCTTGACATATAATCAGTAGCAACATACACACAGGTTTATTTCTACATAATTCAAGTCATTTACTAAATATTTTCTTTAAAATGTGACTGACTTTAGAATACAGCTGAGATTTAATGTGCTTTGAAAATGGAAACTTTTTTAGTAGGTAATTAAAAATTGGCTCTAAATGTAATAAACTGTGAATGTTAACAATCATCATTAAAACAAGAAATACCTTTCCTAGAGCTTCTATGAGGCAGAGCTAACAACAATTACTAACCCAGCAGCTCAAATCAGGAAATACTGTGTAAGCACAGCTACACTTCATTAATGCAGAAGAACCAAACTGTTTTCAGCTAGAAGGAAGGTACAATGCAATATAATTAAACAAGTGGAGATGGATCAATCTAAAAACTTCAAAGGACATCATTACAGCTCTAAAATTCCATGATGCAGGGTTTACTAGCAAGATCATAATAATCTAGAGCAGCAATTCCCAAGCTTTTGTGACATAAGAATCAACCTAAGGAATTTGTAAAAGGAGCATTTTCCTGGATCCCACTGCTAGTCATTCAAATTCAGTGGTTCTACAGTACTGATCAATTATCTATATTTTTAATCAAGTTCTCTGGGTAATTATAATCCAGGTGATCTTGGCAGCAATCACTCTAAGAAACATTGATCTAGAATCTCAATTTTTGACCCTTAGATAAAGGTGACCATAGAGACATGACTTTGGACTGGCCCAAGAATAGACATCATCAAACAATCAAGTATCACTAACTGTCCAAATATCTGGAAAGGAAAGAAAAAGTGAAAGATGTCCAGCAACTTCATTTCACTAGGAGTTATTTCTAGATTCCTATGGAGAAGTCAACAAAGGTTTTAGAAACTCAAGAGAAGCCCCTACCTTCAAAGGTACTCAGTTTTAAGTCCTGAGAGGCTTCACGGGTCAAGGTCAACCATCTCCCCTACAGATGTTTGGTTCAAGTACCTGAAGGCTGATAGCCTGGGAAAAACTGGGAGCCTCTAAATGAAGGAAACACTGAGTCAAGGTTTGGGGATTAATAGACAATTTCTGGGTTTTGTGCATGGTTCAAATGCTGTCCATAAATTCCCTGACCCAAACTACAAACTCTGAAACTTATGAAGCAGTGGAGGAAGAAGAGCTGGAAATATGAGTTGTTCTGTTTAAGGCAGAGGCTGAGCCATTGCAGCCAGATTCAATCAGTGTGAGAAAGAAGGGTTTGGAACATGTGGTTAGTTTCCTTCCTCCCAAATGTCTAGACTCCCAAAGGGGTGTGCAGACTTGCCTCTCAGCATTCTAGTTAAAGGCCTCTCTTCATATAAAATGTCACTGGTTATATGGGTTTATTTGTGTTATCTTTGAACTTGATGTCTATTATTCTACCTTTGTCAACATCCATTCCCATTTTCTGTGAGCTTTAAACTATCCCAGATGTTGAGCAAATGTGAATTCTTTGGAATGTGGCCTGCCTCTCTAATCTAGTTGTGCAATCACTACTCTCCCTCTCCAAACTCTGTGTAACTGTCAGTTTTAAGTGTACATTGTCTGCAGTGTTTATATGCTGTGGTTTAAGACAGACGCCAAATGTGTAAAAACATAATCTTGACCAACCACGATCAGCATCGATGCTTCTTAAAAGGAAAATGGACTCTCAAGTCAGAATGCTTATCTGCCATTCACAATCACTTAATGCTTCATCATGTATGCTCCCAATGTCAATCCTTTAGTGGCCTATCAGGCACTTTCCACTAGGCACTGAACTTCCAGTGTGTTCTGTATAGAATATAGCCAGAGCTTTAAGAATGCCAATTTAGATTTAAATATACGAATCAGCATCAAAGTCATGTAATACTTTTCCTTGGCATCATGGTGTGACCATCTTCCCTGTGTCCAAACTGCAGAGACAGAGTGTCTTGCTTGCTAAAATTGTGCGTGATCAAATTACACCCTAAACCGACTGTGCAGGGAGACTAGACTTGGGCATAATCAAAATGCATGGCCCACATGTCTTTTGCTGAGATTTAAATCTTCTTCCCTATCCTCAATCCTCTGCTGTAGCTCTATTATTTTTTTTCCTTTTATATGATGCTGTAAACATGAAAGAAGGAAGAGCAGTCACAAACAAATAAGCACAAAGAGAACAAAGCTAATACAGGGAAGCACTGGCTTGGTCTCAGCAGACATTTGCAACACAGTTTTGTGTATTATTTATGAGTTACAGAGATAGGCTATGTCAACAGACCAAGGAGAGAGTATTAAAAAAAATCAGATAACTTTAGAATACATAGGGTAGGCCTGGGGAAAATATATTTGCTTTTGTCCAAAAAAAAAAAAAAAAAAAAAAAAAAGATCAATAACCTTCTTTCAAAAGGAAGCTTTGGAGAACAATCTCCATATGGTATACAAACTTCCTGGAGCTTCCTACCATCAATAGCTGTCTTTATGTTGTCAGTTTAATTGATTTCCCTCCCATTTTTTGTTTTTCTTTTTGGGGGGTCCTTTTAATGAGCAATTTTGTGTGGTCAGTTTGACCATGTAATAGATTTAATTCTGACAATAAAGAAGACTGAAAAATAAATATGGTCCTAAAATTCTAGCTTATACCATTAAATCATTTAACTAAATAAAAACCACATCATATTTTTAGTTTAACCATTTGTTTAAGTTATGTGTCAGGCTTTCCTCTATAGGAGTTGAGAAACTTGATTAATGAGAGCTGGCCTCTGTGGAAAAAAGGAACCTAGTCATTCCATATGTCATAAAAAGCTTGATTGGAGACTGAGCAGAATACAGTTCTTTCTTTTCTGGAGGAAAACGTGAAGTTCTTTCCATAGCTTTTGTACTCTGATCTCAAAGCTAAATGAACTAATTTTGTCCTAAGGATTTTTATCAATTTGAGACCAGCCATACCAGGGTGGACTCATGACAGGTGGGGTGGTCTCATGATGGGTGGGGTGGATTCATGATGGGTGGGGTGGACTCATGATGGGTGGGGTGGGCTGCTGGAAACAAGATCTGAGCTTGTCCCACTGCTCTGAGTAATACCTCACTGGCCTAACACATCATTATTAACAATATAATGAATCTTTGGAGCTTCCTAGTTTTAAGAAGCTGTAATCAATTAAAAACGGTGGTTTGATCAAAGTCTTGTGTATGAGGAAAAGAATCTTAAGAAGAAAAATCTTTTGGAAGTGTTAATTTAGTTTTGGGGTAGACCTGAAGCACTAACCTGTTTAGTTATCCACTTGGAGTTTAGGAGAGTTCTGTGTTATTATCTGGCATATAACAATGTGAGAGTCTAATCTAATTTTACTCCAGTCAATGCCCAGCAAGAAGAAGCCCATGGAAACCCTCAGAAGTCTAGATTTCTTTTAATTTTATTTTCAATTGGAGGATAATTACAATACTGTGATGGTTTCTTCACTGCCCTTTACTGGTTTGTTGAACAAGGAGGTACAAAGTTGGAAGTAAGTATATTTGGCACAGGAGAGAGTTGCCCACCGCTGGAAGGAAAGATGATTAATATTGCTTCTAGAAATCTTTTTTATCCTGAAGCTTTGCAATGAGGGAGAGCTGGTGATGGTGGATGAGGTGTGTGGCTGGGGATATGGAAGGTAGGACTACTCAAGACTTGAGGAATGGATCAGATATATTAGCCCTTCTAATATTTGCCAAGAATTATACCATATGCTAGAGATGGAAAGATGAGTGGGCTCTCCTGCCTTCAGTAATCACAGTAAGATCAGGCAAATGAATATACAAAGATGACTCTGTAAACAAATACAATATGTGGCAATAATATTTGAACTATGAATAGAATAGAACATAGATGTGGTACAGAGATAGCAGTGATTACGTCATTGTTCTGAAAGCAAGTTCAGGTTTTCTATGCATTAAGGTAACTAAGAGACAATGTTAAAAGAATATCAAAAGAAAATGTATCAGTTCAGTTCAGTTCAGTCACTCAGTTATGTCCGACTCTTTGCAACCCCATGAATCACAGCACACCAGGCCTCCCTGTCCATCATCAACTCCCGGAGTTTATTCAAACTCATGTCCATCGAGTCGGTGACACCATCCAGCCATCTCATCTTCTTTTGTCCCCTTCTCCTCCAGCCCCCAATCCCTCCCAGCATCAGGGTCTTTTCTAATGAGTCAACTCTTTGCATCAGGTGGCCAAAGTATTGGAGTTTTAGCTTCAGCATCAGTCCTTCCAATAAATACCCAGTACTGATCTCCTTTAGGATGGACTGGATGGATCTCCTCGCAGTCCAAGGGACACTCAAGAGTCTTCTCCAACACCACAGTTCAAAAGCATCAATTTTTCGGCACTCAGCTTTCTTCACAGTCCAACTCTCACATCCATACATGACTACTGGAAAAACCATAGCCTTGACTAGACGGACCTTTGTTGGCTAAAAAGACTCTTGATGAAAGTGAAAGAGGAGAGTGAAAAAGTTGGCTTATAGCTCAACATTCAGAAAACTAAGATCATGGCATCTGGTCCTATCACTTCATGGGAAATAGATGGGGAAACAGTGGAAATAGTGTCAGACTTTATTTTGGGGCTCCAAAATCACTGCAGATGGTGATTGCAGTCATGAAATTAAAAGACACTTACTCCTTGGAAGGAAAGTTATGACCAACCTAGATAGCATATTAGAAAGCAGAGACATTACTTTGCCAACAAAGAAAATGTATAAATGTGTATAACTGGGTAACTTTGCTATACAGCAGAGATTGGCACAACACTGTAAATCAACTATACTTCAATTTATAAAAAGAGAGAGAGAAAATGTTTATCCAGAACGCAAATGACAAGAGACTTTAACAGTAAAGTATTTTGGAGCTTTTTTGTGGACCCTAATATCTTCATTTTAAGAAGTAAATATGTCTGCTTAGTTCTTTGGCCCATTTTTTGACTGGGTCATTTATTTTTCTGAAAATGAGCTGCAGGAGTTGCTTGTATATTTTTGAGATTAATCCTTTGTCTGTTGCTTCATTTGCTATTATTTTCTCCCAATCTGAGGGCTGTCTTTTCACCTTGCTTATAGTTTCCTTTGTTGTGCAAAAGCTGTTAAGTTTCACTAGGTCCCATTTGTTTATTTTTGCTTTTATTTCCAATATTCTGGGAGGTGGGTCATAGAGGATCCTGCTGTGATTTATGTCGGAGAGTGTTTTGCCTATGTTCTCCTCTAGGAGTTTTATAGTTTCTGGTCTTACATTTAGATCTTTAATCCATTTTGAGTTTATTTTTGTGTGTGGTGTTAGAAAGTGTTCTAGTTTCATTCTTTTACACATTTCTCCAAAGAAGACATACAGATGGCTAACAAACACATGAAAAGATGCTCAACATCACTCATTATCAGAGAAATGCAAATCAAAACCACAATGAGGTACCATTACACACCAGTCCGAATGGCTGCTATCCAAAAGTCTACAAACAATAAATGCTGAAGAAGGTGTGGGGAAAAGGGAACCCTCTTACACTGTTGGTGGGAATGCAAACTAGTATAGCCGCTATGGAGAACAATGTGGAGATTTCTTTAAAAACTGGAAATAGAACTGCCATATGACCCAGCAATACCACTCCTGGGCATACACACCAAGGAAACCAGATCTGAAAGAGACACGTGCACCCCAATGTTCATCGTAGCACTGTTTATAATAGCCAGGACATGGAAGCAACCTAGATGCCCATCAGCAGACGAATGGATAAGGAAGCTGTGGTACATATACACCACAGAATATTACTCAGCCATTAAAAAGAATTCATTTGAACCAGTTCTAATGAGATGGATGAAACTGGAACCCATTATACAGAGTGAAGTAAGCCAGAAAGAGAAAGACCATTACCATATACTAACACATGTATATGGAATTTAGAAAGATGGTAATGATAACCCTATATGCAAAACAGAAAAAGAGACACAGACATACAGAACAGACTTTTGGACTCTGTGGGAGAAGGCGAGGGTGGGATGTTTCGAGAGAACAGCATCGAAACATGTATATTATCTAGGGTGAAACAGATCACCAGCCCAGGTTGGAGGCATGAGACAAGTGCTCGGGCCTGGTGCACTGGAAAGACCCAGAGGGATCGGGTAGAGAGGGAGGTGGGAGGGGAGATCGGAATGTAAATGGGATGTAAATCCCATGTAAATCCATGGCTGATTCATGTCAATGTATGACAAAAACCACTACAATATTGTAAAGTAATTAGCCTCCAACTAATAAAAATAAATGGAAAAAAAAAGAAGTAAATGTGTGTGTGTGTGTGTGTGTGTGTGTGTAAGTGAAAAGCGTGGTAAAGCAAAAGTTTTTCTTCCTTTTCTTCCCTCCTTCCTAAGTGGACCAAATTGCTCTTAAGTCTCTTTGCTATTACTTCCATTTGTGGGTAAAATTTTACTTTTATAGGCTTATGCTGATAACTAAGCCGGAATAAGCAAAGTGGGAGCCATATAGTTTCACAACAACAATGTGTAGTTGATTTGCACTTAAGGAAAATACCATATGCAAAGGAGTCATTTTTTCATGACTTCAGCTGAGAAGTAACTGAATTGAAAGAAACCTTGAGGATATGGAAAAGATCAAACCAGTTTATAAAAGGTATTAGGAAAATCATGTCCTACTTATTCATCCTGACATAGCCCAAACACCAGAACTGACATTTGTAGAAGCAAGTGAAAATAAAGGCCAAATTGCCAAAAGAGAAACAGAAGTTTCTGTTAAGGGAGAATGTACTATCAAGTACATCCTACAGAGGGGAAAGGAAGGGACTAGTACTGTTGAAAAGAACTCTCTGTGATGATGAAATGTTCTATATCCAGGCTATATATTATAGCAACCACAAGCCACATGGGGCTACGGAGTCCTTGAAACGTTTCTAGTGTGACTGAAGAACTGAATTTTTACTTCAAAAAAATTTTTTTGTCCATTTAAATGTAAATAGTTATATTTTTCTATGCTTTCTGACTGAGAGAGGGTTAGGGTATTATAGATTTGTGATGAGTGTGATGGAGTAGGAATGCAGGCCATCCCAAACATAGGAGAACATAACTGGCAAAGGCAAAAAAGCAGGGAATCAGGGTTGCTGGCTTAGTCTGGCACAGCTCAAGTGTAGTGAGTTGAGGTTAGGAGTGATGAGAAAGGTAAGCTGAGCTAATTCCCTGAAACATCTAAAACACCTACTCAGGATTTGTACTGCTATCCCATAGGTAATGCAGTGAAACTAGAAGTTCTGGGGTAAATGAGAAAAAGATCGGATCTGTGAATTAGAAAAACAACTCTGGTGTCACTGTTAATGAACTTGCAGAAAGACATAGACAGATGAGGACTACAAGAAGGAGTCAAGGTCAAGCAAAAGGTAAGGATAAACTAAGACTTGCTCCTTGGAAGAAAAGTTATGACCAATCTAGACAGCATATTAAAAAGCAGAGCTATTATTTTGTCAACAAAGGTCCGTCTAGTCAAGGCTTTGGATTTTCCAGTGGTCATGTATGGATGTGAGAGTTGGACTATAAAGAAAGCTGAGCACCAAAGAATTGATGCTTTTGAACTGTGGTGCAGGAGAAGACTCTTGAGAATCCCTTGGACTGCAAGGAGATCCAACCAGTCCATCCTAAAAGAAATCAGTCCTGAATTTTCAATGGAAGGACTGATGCTGAAGCTGAAACTCCAATACTTTGGCCACCTGATGCAAAGAACTGACTGATTTGAAAAGACCCTGATGCTGGGAAAGATTGAAGGCAGGAGGAGAAGGGGACAACAGAGGATGAGAAGGCTGGATGGCATCACTGACTCAATAGACATAAGTTTGAGTAAACTCTGGGAGTTGGCAATGGACAGGGAGGCCTGGCGTGCTGCAGTCCACAGGGTCACAGAGTTGGACACGACTGAGCAACTGAACTGAGACGAACTGAAACAAAGAACCGACACAAAGGGGGCTGGAGATGGTTGAATAGAATGCACAAAATCTAGTGACCTAACAGATGTGGGTGTTTAGGGAAAAAGAAAGACAAAGATAATTGTTAGGCTTTAAGTTTGGGTGGATGAGTGATAATATTCATCAGTCTAGGGAAGAAAAACAAGACTGAGCTTGTTGACCTAGAGGTATTAGCTTGACATCCACTGAAAGATAAACAAACAAATACAGAGATGGATTAAAAGTCTGCAAATGGGTCTTGGACTAGAATCTTAAAATCAACATGTCCAAACCTGAGCACACATTTGTTGGATGTCCAGTTAGGGGGTGGGAATGCATGTCTTGAGCTCAACAGAGAGGTCAGAAATAAGAGACATGATTCTTCTGAATAGAAATGATGATGAAAGTCATAAAAATGTGATCTTGGTTAAGAGAAAAGCATTGTTACTTTACTAAGTAGGATAAGAGGCTAGGGAGGAGCCAATGACAGTGAAAAGAATGGTCAAAGATCGGCTGTTGCCTTTTCTCTAGACTCCGAACAAATAACTTCCATTCTCTGACCCTGTTTCCTCCCATCTATCATTTAGGAGTCATAGGATAGTTGTGAGGATTAAGTGAGAAGATGCACTTGGCATGACTAGGGTTTGCTAAATGTGATTATCTGTCCACTTTTGCCCCTCTTCACAGTGGTAGCAGGCAGGTGGCCCATGAGTGTTAACCTTAATGTGTTATTTGAATGCCAAGCGTTTCAGTGTACTTGGAACAGACCCCAAGCCTCTACAAAAGGATAATTCCTTCACAGTGTTTGCACTCTTAAATTATCTCAGTTTCCTGGAAATCGAAACTCTTTGGGTCAATGTCTCTGAATTCATTTTGAAGTTTACCAATTCTGGTTTTGGAAAAATTGAAAAAAGAGTAGGAGATACCTAAAATAAATGGTTATCAGAGAAGTTTGATATGTGGAGATATATATATATACACACACACACACATATATACATATAGCAGTCAATTTATTGGTGACTAGTTTCTAAGAGAGTAGGAGGAGGATGGGGATGGGGAACAGAACTAAGACTCTCCAAATTTTCCCCGAATGGTCATTGTGTATGTTGAGCTGTGTTCAAATTTTTGTGACCTCATGGACTGTAGTCCACAGGCTCCTCTGTCCATGGGATCTTCCAGGTAACAATATTGGAGCCATTTCCTTCTCCAGGGAATCTTCCTGACCCAGGGATTGAAACTGTGTCTCTTGTGTCTCCTTCATTGGCAGGCAGATTCTTTACCACAGTGCCACCTGGAAAGCCCTTGAATGGTCATTACACCTGGATAAATCAATGAAAAAAACAGGGTATCTGGGACATCTAGGTCAATGAATATTTGGTGATTGGGGAAAAGAGGAGAGTTATAAGTTGCATTGATCTATCCATCTGATTCACATCTCTCCACTAACGGGTAAATATAATTTGAAAAGATATGTTCAAAGCTTAACCAGAAATTAACGCTTCTCTGTAATGAGTGAATGAGTTCAAAATATATGCTTTACTTCAGAAAATTGGCATGTAAAGGGATCTAGATGAGCAGTACTGATTGGATGATTCATTGGTTCATTCATTCACTTATGCAAAAAAGTTGCTTATTGAGCCATACTATGTCCACTCATTGGAAAAGACCCTGATGCTGGGAGGGACTGGGGGCAGGAGGAGAAGGGGGCAACAGAGGATGAGATGGCTGGATGGCATCACCGACTCAATGGGCATGAATTTGAGTAAACTCCAGGAGCTGGTGATGGACAGGGAGGCCTGGCATGCTGCGATTCATGGGGTCACAAAGAGTCGGACTCGACTGAGTGGCTGAACTGAACTGAACTAACTGATGTTCCACCCTGGCTAGAGTAGGAAATGGCAACCCACTCCAGTATTTTTGCCTGCAGAATCCCGTGGACAGAGAGCCTGGCTGACTACAGTCCATAGGGTCTCAGACAGTTGGACATGATTGAGTGATTGAGCATACATATATATGTTCCATTCTGACTACCAGGAGCTGGGATAGGGTCCCTGTTCTCATGGAAACTGTAATCTAGTAGGTAAGAGAGGCAATGCACAAGTGATTCTAAGTAAGCAGTTTTAGAAAGCATTGCAGACACACACAAGAGAGGGATTCTCAAGCTGAGGGATATAATGGTGATAATAATGATAAGAGATAATACTTGTATAGTGTTTACTATGGGGCAGACACTGTTCTCAAACACTTCACATGTATCATTTTATTCAATTTACTTGTCAACCCTATGAAGTAGGTAGCCCTTAACGCTTCTATTAAACAGAGGAAGAAACTGTATTATAGAAACATTCAGTAATTTGCCCAAGGTCACGTGGTCGTATATGGTGTAGGCAGAATTTTAATCTAGGATGTGATATCCAAGGGCCTATGAGCTTAATAACTGCAAATTAGAATAAGAGACCTATCTAAGCAATCTAAGAAATTGATGTTTCATCTCATGTATTTCAGGCCAGGAAAAAGCACAGGGAAATCTACTTTTTAATGATTTTTTAAAAGCCATATTTGTGAGGCCATAATTAACCAACTCCTTTGATCACCACAAATATAATAGTGTTTGACCCTATGTTTCTTAGTTAAGATTTAGTTTTAGTGTCTGTCTCAAAGGCAGCCTGCTCCTCAGGCACTACAGTGCTGCTTTTTAGGTCACATGGCCTGTGTTTGTTCTCATGGGAACAAGAATAGCAACAACAGGAGCTGTTGCTCAGAACACAAAAGAGAAGATAAGCCTGAAAGCTAGACTGTGTGAACATATCAGCCTTTTTCACAGCCTTTCCCACACTTACTGGTGCCACAAGGTGATGCAACCTGAGGCTCAGGCATGCTATCTATGCCTAACTAATACTGCAGGAATTAACACCGACTCTTCTGGAAATGCTAGAACAGGTACTTTTGTGCTCAAGTCATATCCTTGGATTCACCTTGAACTCTGGTGCAGTCATGTGGACAGGTGGGTGTAGGCTCTTGATCTTCTGCCTCAGAGCCTTTATCAAAATCAAAGAAACCTACTCAGCCTAAAAAGGAGTTGGATGGAGGGGGGGCGGTGCTGGAAAAGCACCCAGGGACAACCTTCAACACATGCAGTTTGGGTGAGCAAAATTATTTAAGTCTGCACAGCTAAGTTACAAAAGATGAAGAATATTTAAAGACATATAGTCTGGACATGAGTTTGAGCAAATTCCAGGAAATAGTGAAGGGCAGGGAAACCTGGTGTGCTGCAGTACATGGGGTTGCAAAGATTCAGACACAACTTAGCAACTGAACAAGTCATCCAAAAATTGCATGGTGACAGGAGAAGGAGATAGGAAAGAGAACAATATCTATTCTGTCACTGTTCACAGGAGGGAATTTGCAGAGAGTTTCAAAAGGAATAGAGGATCAAGGACATTGTATAAATCTATACACTGGCAATCATACAGAACAAACATTAAAGCCTTTCAAATTTCAAGAATAAAGATAAACATAGCAATGGAAATGTAAACTTTATAGAAAATCATGCAAAGTAAGAATAAAAGCAGAGATGATGACATCAAATATAACACAAATGTAAGATCAAACTAAGATCATAAAGAAGGTTGAGCACCAAAGAACTGATGCTTTTGAACTGTGGTGCTAGAGAGGACTCTTGAGGGTCCCCTGGACTACAAGGAGATCAAACCAGTCAATCCTACAGGAAATCAACCCTAAATATTCATTGGAAGGACTGATGCTGAAACTGAAGCTCCAAAACTTTGACCACCTGATGCAAAGAGACAACTCATTGGAAAAGATTCTGATGCTGGGAAAGATTGAAGGCAGGAGGAGAAGGGGACGACAGAGGATGAGATGGTTGCACAGCATCACAGACTCAATGGACATGAGTTTGAGCAAACTCTGGGAGATGGTGAAGGATAGGAAAGCCTGGCGTGCTTCAGTTCATGAGGTTGCAAACAGTCAGGCACAGCTGAGTGACTGAACAAGAAGAAGATCAAACATTATTTTCATAATAATAAATACATTAATGGATAGATGGGCCTATTAAAAAGAAGACATGTTTTATTAGAGTTACAAAGCCAAAACTCAGTTACATGTTTTATATAATAGATACTTCAAATGACTCAAAATTGTTGAAAATTAAAATAGGGGGAAATGCACATGAAGAAAATGAAGACAGGCAAAAAAGCAGTCATCATAATCTTACTATTAGAAATAATGAGTTTAGGGAAAAAGCACTGGTATTAGAATTATAGTCAACTTAGATAAGGGGTGAAATTTATGATATTGAGTAGTTATGAATATCCATGTATCAAATAATCTAGCATTAATAATTATAAAGAAAATAGTACAGGAACTCCAAAGAAAAATAAAAAGAGTCACATTATGAGAAACAGACTCTGATTTGCTATCATTCAAGATGGATCAAGTTTAAAAAAATAAGAATATAGGAGACCTGAATAATATAATTAACAAGATAACACTACTTGATTTTCAACACGGAACACAGAACATATTTCCGTGGTGCTCAACAAACAGTCAAAAATTTGGCCACAAAGAAAATATGATCAATTTATAAAAGCAGATCATAACAGAGGCGATAGTCTCTGAAAACTACATAATAGTACTGAAATTAATGTAGAAATTACAAAACAAATAAAAAGTAGTTTCATCTCTAAATCAAAAGATCTCCTTTAAAAAAATTTTTGAATCAACATTTCAAGTATATATTAGAACTATGAATTTTGTTAAAGTGGTTCTTAGAAGAAAACACCTACCACTAAAAATCTTAGGTCAGTCATTAAGGAAGAAGATAAATAGATGAATCAAACATCCAAATAAAAAGTGTTAGTTGCTCAGTCATGTCCAACTCTTTGCGACTCCATGGGCTGGGGCCCGCCAGGCTCCTCCACCCATAGAATGCTCCAGGCAAGGATACTGGAGTCAGTTGCCATTTCCGTCTCCATCCAAATAAAAAAGTTAGGAAAAAAACCCAACACAAGCCAAACGAAAGCAGAAATAATTAACTAATAAGACAAATACAAAAATGTATATTAAAATAAAATTAATAACTAAATCCATGGGTTGTTTCTTTAAAAAGTGTATAAAGTTTCAACATATTAGCTAAACTAATTATGAAAAAATGAAGACTGTAAAACTACACAATCCAAAAATTCCAATATGAGCATGACCAAAGAGTTTAGATACGACCTCTTTCAACACTCTGCAAGTGAGCTTAAAGAGGTTAATGGAATGATGGAAATCTAAAGTTATAAAGTCCTATTCCTTGGAATTTGTAGCGAGTAAGGGCTCAGTCGTGTCCAACTCTTTGCAACCCCAGGGACTATAGCCCGCCAGGCTCCTCTATCCATGGAATTCCCAGGCAAGAATATCAGAGGGGGTAACCATTTCCTACTCCAGGGAATCTTCCCAACCCAGGGATTGAACCCACATCTCCTGCATCTCCTATGTCTCCTGCATTGGCAGGCAGGTTCTTTATCACTGAGCCACCCAGGAAGTCTTGAAATTTGTAGATATTACCTTATTTGGAATAAGGGTCTTTGCAGATGTGATTAAGTTAAAGATTTTGAGATGAGATTATCTAGGATTATTCAGATAGGCTCTAAATCCATATAGGTATCCTTATAAAAGAGACAAGACAAGGAAACATGAAAAGGAGAAGAAAGCAGTGAGACTGGAGTGATGTGTCCACAAGCTAAGGAATCCTGGAGTCAACAGGAGCTGGAAAAGGCAAGACCTCAGAGGGAGTGTGAACCTGTCGACACCAGCATTTCAGACCTCTGGCCTCCAGAACTGTTAAAGAATAAATTTATGTTGTTTTAGACTTCCTAATTTGTGGCTGTTACAGCAGTCCTTGGAAATTAATGCACATGCGTGCATGCTAAGTGGCTTCAGTCATGTCCAACTCTTTACGACCCCATGGATTGCAGCCAGCCAGGCTCCTCTGTCCATGGGATTCTCCAGGCAAGAATACTGCGAGTGGGTTGCCATGCACTCCTCCAAGAGATCTCAACCCAGGGATCAAATCCACATATCTTAGTCTCCTGAATTGGCAGACAAGGTCTTTACCCCAGCACCACCTGGGATATTGCAAATTACTGCGCAGCAAATGAAAATACAAATTTTAAGTGCATAGTTCTCTACTCATTTGTTAATGTAACCATCTGTACCTATCTTTCTTTTCCCATGCTACCTCCTGCCCTCATAGCCTCACCTTCTAGTCCCAACAAATGGCACATGTAAAAGTCTTCAGGCAAGAAAGAAAGCAGCCTGTTCAAGGAAGGCTAGGCTGTTCAGAGCATAGTGTATAAGGAAGTAGGTGGCACCACTATTTTTCCTGACAAACAATTCCTAATTTATGGGAATTCTGGTACTAGCTATTAAGATAATATGTATTTTAACTCATCTATATACTTTTCATCTGAAATGGTTCCCCAAGGTCTGGCTGAGTTACTTAATGAAAGAATCAGAGAACTACACAAAGGAGAAGGAAGAAAGGACAAACGAGCCAGACTGAAAGATCCCCTAGAAACGAAAGTAACCATATTGATTTCTCATTCTTCAACCCAAAAATAGATAAATGAATTCCTCACACACACACACACACACACACACACACAACACTGGTGCCTTCAGTGTTGACAGTCTCGTAAAGAGTAACAGTTACTTCAACATCTCAACCCACTCAGTGTATTCAAATAAAATGGAAGAAGTTAGAGCAAATGATTTCTTCTTCCTGTTTTCATTTCATTGTTTGGCTGTTTGCATTATTATACACTCAATATTTTTGTCATGGATTATTAAAAGAAATCAGGAACAGCTGCTGGCGGCTGCAAAACCGTTTGTTTGAAGTACCATACCACTCCTCTTAAAACACACTCATACACACACACACACACACACACGCCCAAACTCCTCTCTCTCTCATGAATTAGCACTGAAGCATGGTTGAATAGGCAGTGAACAAAAATGTCCAATCTGAAATGATATGCATCCCAATCTTTCTCTGACTCCAAAATAAATACATCAAGTCTTTAAAGAGCAAAGAATTAATAATTGTTTCCATCTTCTTCCTTCTTTCCTATCCCTTAAATTATTGGATACCCTTACTTTGGTCTAAGATTTTTGTTGAATCTGGAAGGGCATCAAACCTGCTTCTAAGTTCACTAGCCAGTATCATTTTTTATTGTCTACATCTGCTTTTGTCAGTTAGAACTGTCTTGTCCAAAGCAGTTATTTACTGAGGCATATGGTAATTTATTCGATACAGCCTACTTCTACATCATTACTCAGGTATAGCTATTTTTTTCCTAATAAGAACCACTTTTCAATCCAGAAATTTCAGATTAATGTTGTCTTCTAAGTTTTAGAGAGTTAAAATATAATCCAAGGATTTCTGTTATTCATTTATTACAATTCTCTTTTAATTTTGGAGGTGCATTTGGAAAGCTAGATCCTTTCCCTTTCAGTACAGCTTGATTTAGATTAGAAGCATATATAAGAACATGACATTAAATAAGACATTTGCTGGACAGTTAAATTACATAGCATATTTATAGCAACCTTCATTGCCTTACTTCTGATACAGTTCTATAAAGAGGTGGAAGTGATATGATTAGCACATTTTACAGAGAAGTGTGATAAACATAGAGATAATTTATGAAAAACTACTGAGCAGTGAAGGAGAGAGACTGGAGGAGAACCGGGCTCACTCACTCCTCAGCTAGGCCTTTGTCCATTTCTTGAGTATACTGCTCTCACCTCAACTGATTAGAGATGTCTCCTCATTCTGCCTCTCAGAGAACCTGGCCACCCGGACCAGCATGGACAAGTGACTCACTTAACTAGTGAGCAAATCTTCCATAAGAGAAGGTACATGTGATAAAAGTGGCATCTACCTCTTTTATTAAAGTATTTATTGAATGGTTTATATGTTCCAGGAGATTTGCTAGTCACTGGGAATATAGTAAGGAATAAGTAGAGATAATTCCATGTCTAAAAGACCTTAGAAGTTTGTGGGGAAAATAATGAATTCACAATCACACCACGAATCATATAACTAAAAATAGAAGGGAATAATGTCAAAGAAAAATACGGGTTTTATGAGAAAGTATGAGAAATCAAGTATATGAAACCCGGGGAAATTTCCCAGAAGGTTTGACGTTTACGTTGAAATCTGAAGGCCAGAAAGTTGGAATAAAGGTGTTTTAGACAGCATGTACAAAGGCCTGGACACAAAAAAGAAATATGTTCAAAGAGCTGGAAGAAGGCCAGTATATTGAGAGCATGCTGAATAGGGGAATAGGTGGCACCTGCTAATGCTTCAAAGGTAGACCCAAGCCAGTTCATGTGGGGCCTTGTGTGTAAGTTAAGAATGTTGTATATACCTAACAGTGACACTTTGGGGATTAAACCCTTTCCCAGCTCATTATCCTCTGCAGAATAAAGTGTAAACTCTTTGGGGAAAAAAAAAAAGACTTTTTTATTTCCAAAGTGAGATAGGAAGCCACTGAAAAGTTTAAAATGGGTGAGCAACATGATCTGATTTTCATTTGTAAACCAGTCACTGTAGCTGCTAGGTATAGAGAGGGATGGAAATGAGGAAAATGAATTAGTAGATTATGGAGCTGCCCAGTGGTGCTAGTAGTAAAGAACCCTCCTGCCAGTGCAGGAGGCTAAGAGACATGGGTTCAATCCCTGGATAGGGAAGATCCCCTAGAGGAGGGCATGGCAACGCACTCCATTTTTCTTGCCTGGAGAATCCCATGGACAGAGGAGCCTCCTGGGCTATGGTCCATGAGATTGCAGAGTCAGACCCAACCGAAATGACTTAGCATGTACACACAATATAATTATTGTAACAGTAAAAATAGGAACAGGAGCACTCATGTGCACATACATGTGCACAAATTTAGTACTTGGCTCAAGCTAGGGGTGCAATAGATAACTGATAGGTTTTTTCTTCCCTTCCCATGTGACTTAATCTCATTTTGCTAACTCCCATAGCCTGAGATCTCAGACAACTAGAAACATAAATAGCCATTTTGTTTTTATTTGATTTCTTATTAATGTCATCACTCCATCCAATTTAATTTCATAACCACTCCAGGTTCAATTCTTTGAAAAACACTGATTTTTTAAAAATACTCACTTTTATCTGAAACTGCACATATCATGGAGAACATTCTTACATAAGTGATTTATGCAGAGACATTTTGGCGGTTGGAGATAATATCTTCTGCTAAGATTCTGGGTTGACCTACAGCAGTGTAGGACTCACAGTTTTGTGGGATCCACAGTTCTTTCTACCACACATTTTCTCAAGAGGCTCTTTGGTTAACTTTGATTCCATATCAGTGAAAAGGATGACAGAAATTGTTGCTATTGTAGCTCATTTACACACAAGATGAAACCAGCAGGGCAGATGTTCCCAGAAAAATAAAATGCAATTTAAGAAAATAACTCTCTTTCAACTTCAAGAATGACATGGAGGAAATCTGGGTTCTGATTTCAAGAGGTAGGATTTGTGAGGAGTAGTTACTTTAAAGCCTCTCATCCCCACTCCCATCTTCAGGGTTGAATTGATGAACACTGTAGGATCTTACAGCATTTGTACTGCTTCTACATCGATCCTTTTCTGCACTGGGTCTCTCTTGAGGGAATATGACAGCTTTGGGTCAGGAAAGAAGTGGTTATTAATAGGGCCTTTGATTACTGAGCTCAGAGATGGAGGAAAACTTAGCTCAAAATTGTGTTTATTCACTTGAGATGTGTCAGGTAAGATATTTGATTGACATGCTACAAAAAATAAAATGTAGACTTTTCTGGAAACAGAGCTTCCTCAAATGAGCATTAAAAGGCTTTACCATGGGTATTCTCCTACCCAAAATACTGCATAGGGTTTTTTGATAGGGACTTAGTAGAGAAATGAATACCATACAAGTTTCTTTTCCATCTGTTCTTCCCAGGTGGCTAAGTGGTAAAGAATTCGCTTGCAATGCAGAAATTGCAGGTTTGATCCCTGGGTCAGAAAGCTCTTCTGGAGAAGGAAATGGCAACCCACTCCAGTATTCTGGCCTGAGAAATCGCATGCAGAAAGGAGCCTGGAGGGCTAGAGTCCACGGAATCATGAGTTGGATATGACTTAGCGACTAAACAACAGCAACCTCTTCCATTTAGAAAAGAAATCTTGCTTTTTTTCCCCATTAACAGAGAGAAGACTGCTGTGTGTTCGCTTTACAAATGTTTGTCACTCAAAGTCTTCTTTTTCTCAAAAGAAAGTCTATTTATATATGACCTGCCTATTCACTAAAATTCAAGTCCACAAACTCTTATCCAGTGTGCCAAGATTGAAAACTCAGAAACTGTATGTATTTTGGTAAATTTGGCTCTAAGCTCATTGGGTGTCAAAATTTGATGTGAGCCTATTAACAGACTTTATTCTATGAAGGAACAATATTTATTTCACAACAGAAATATTAGGATATCTGTTATGTGGTGGTACTTCATGTCTATATTTATTTACATATATTTCAGAATATGCATTGAATTTTCTTTCTAAAATATTAACTATTTTAAACTTTTGCCCAAGAATTTTGGATGATGGAATATGGATCTATGCTACAGAGAGCAGAAAATTCAGCTCACTGAGTCTGAGCACCTCTCAGCGTCTATTAACATGGACTAGTCTTGTTCAAATGACTTCACTATTGCCTGTGAATCACTTAGTTCTTCTTTGGCCAATCTGACCTGTTCATGAGTTGCTAAGGATCAGAATTAAAGAATCACTACGTTCTAGAACAGGGATGCACCAATCTAAATTTTAGATTATAAAATATGCTCTGTTCATGAAACTGTAATGTTCAGTAACAAAGATAATTAACAAGAAGTTTTGTTCATTTGTTCATTCATTCACTCATCCAGTGAATATTTATTAAATACCTGTTACAGAATATCAACATGGTATAATATAAAATAACAGAGCTACAAGTCAGGAGATTTGAGTTCTGACTGGTTTAACCACATAACTGCTGTATAGTTTCACAAGTCACTTAATTTCTTTGAGTCATTTAATGTCCCATTTTACAGAAGAAAAAATCTCTTTCTTCTGACTTTCTAGAGAAGTGTAATAATTAAATCTAATGATATACTAAAAAGCACATTTGTTCACTTTACTGAACTTTTGTGCTAAATACTTTATATGTGTTATACAAAGAATTAATGTGTGTGGGGCATAAGATTCAGTGGACATGCTAGGATAACTAAGACATATTGTCTGTCCTCTAAGAGAAAACTGATAGAAGAGCGGCATGTGAAACTACAGGACTATTCTAGGTTTTCATTTTTTAATCACTGATATGCAGAACCAAGAAAATCTGGAAGAGAAACCTCCAAAATATATATATATATATATATAAAAGAAATTTGCAAAATATATATATATATATATATATATGGAAGGGGGAAGGGAGAGAGAAGCATTTGGAAGGAATTTCATCTAAAACAGCTGCCTTGGTAAGTCCCTATTTCAAATTGCCTGTTAGCTGATCTGACTTCAGGCTTTTTTTTTTTTTTAATCATGAAACAAAATCTGTGGAGTTTGCTAGTTCAATTCATTTGCACATTCCATGCAGCTACATATGGCAGGACTGGAATGATCAAGTTTCCTTCAGCTTTATCATAAATCACAGAGATTCCAATGTGTCCTTCACAGCTTTAAGTTTTCAAAACCATCATGACTAATGAAATATTTACTCTAAGACCTACAGCCACTTGCAAGGAGTCACGTTCCTTAGAAGACAGACTTTGACAAAGAGTCCATCAAGAAAGCAGCTGGAGACCCCCGGCCCCCAGCCTCACCACCACCCTCCACTGTTGGCCATCACATCTGCCACTTTCAGGTTTCCAAATGGCATCCCTCATAAACTGTGAACATAAGCTTCTTGCTCAGCCTGACAGCTTTCAGTTGGAAACAAATCAAACTTTAAGGATTCTGCTTAAGAGCAGAAAAAGGATTTCTCAAGGTTTTATTACTTTGTAAAATGTATTAGGTTTCAAATCAAGTTAATTTTAAAAGAGAAACTAGTTGTTTTTACTGGATGGTTTTAAAATTTTCACTTTAAAGCCAAAGGATCACGATGAGGAAGTTTTCTCTGCAGGATAAATACTAGCCAACTGTTTATGGACAGATGAGGATACACCCATTCATGGTGAAAGCAGCAGTGAATGACAAAGGACTGAGCTGATACAGAAATGCTGAGCTTATGTATTGAAACTGATACACTGATGTGGAAAAGCGTTTTCAAGGATGGCTCTGGCAATTGCTTCCATGGTCCTATGCAACATGACTTGGCCCGTTCCTCTCATTAAGAAGTGAATACATCTCTCCTTTTATCTGGTCTCACTATTGTGAGCAATAGAATAGGACAGGAGTGACACTGCCATTTCTGGGCCTATATCTTAAGAGGACTTGCAACTTTTGCTTCTGCTTTCTTGGAGCATTGAGACCACCAGGTAAGAAAACTGTTTCAGATCCCCTGAGAACATGCAGCCACAGAGAAGAGAGTCCAAGGATCCCAGCTGACACAGCAGCTTAAACTGCTAGCCAAGTGGAGAAAGATCTTGTTCCTTTCTGTCCACATGAACCTCCAGCTAAATGCAAACATGCAAGTGAGCTCAGATGCAAAGAGAAAACCCCCAGTCAACTCACAAAATCACAGGAAACATATCCTTGTGGTTTTATGCCCCTACATTTTGGAGTACTTTAACAATAAATAATGGAAACAGACACCTGAGTTCTCATTTTGGCCTTGCCACTAATTAGTTGTGTTACATGGGCAAGGCATTTTATTCTACATTCTTTAGCTATCTCACATCTCAAACTTGGAAATGTGAACCAAGTAAAGCTAAAGTCCCTTCTTGCTCCAGTGTTATAGAACTTTCCCCAAATCTGCGAACTTGAATCCCTGGGCTAGCAGAAAGCCATTGAGCTTTTTCAGTGAGAAGGACCAACAGGATAAATCCTAAAGATGGAAACACAAAATGGGTACCACTGAGGTAGAACAACATGCATCTCTAAAGCACTCAGGCAAACAAATAGTTGTTGTGTGGCTCATTGATATGTAAATTAGAAATTCATGCTTTTGGAAAAAATAAGGGGATTTGGGCAGCCAAAGTATAAAAGAAATAGAATCAATTTGTTCAATCATTGCTCTGCTTTGTTTTTCATCACTGAGGTTGGAGAGCATTTTGCAAATGAATGTAGATAACAATGAACGTGACATTGTAAGTTGGCTGTTAACCATGGGTCATACTCTGTTTGAACCTGTGCATATAGTTTGTGCAAGTCATCTGTCAGGAGCCAAAATGGGCCCATCTGCTTCCTTTAAAAATCTTATCCAGTTATTCATTTCAGTACTTTTATGAGCTAGCATCATCTCTTGCAGATACTCTGCATAATTGGTGATTTCTGATTGCCTGGCTGAAATTTTTCTCGATGCTGGTTGTAATCATTGCCTGATGGGAACATTTCATTCTTCAGCATGTGTAGTCATAATTGTTTTAGATTTCTATGTGAAGTTAATCAACCCTGAAGGAGACCCCCTGGATGTCACTGTAGAGGTAACGGCTAACATTTCTGCTATTTCACTTTGTCTGATCTCTGTTGAATAAGTAATCATCTTCTGTTTACAAAACTAGCCAAGTGAAATTGTACACATTATGTAAAAGACAATCTGCATCTTTGGCAGATATCTACACCTGGTTATTGATATGTGTTGAATATCATTATCAAAGAAATGAAGTTACTCTGAGTGAAAGAAATACGCATGAGGTCACATTTCATCCTTTTTAAATTGCCTAGGAAGGCTAAGTTAAATAAAGAAGCATTGGGAATAGCTCCCTTCCCTACAACTTTCCTTAGATTTTTCTTACCTGCCATGACTGTTACTTAGTAATGTTTAACTGAAAGTCTGTGACATTTTCTATAATAAGACAATTTCAACACCGACAGAACATATAATCTCAAAGATATTTCTAGCCTCAAATACCTGCTGCTATGGCAACTTCCAAAGAACTCACTTTTCAAAATATTTGGATATACTTAGAGCTATTTAAAAATTTACTAACTTTACCAAAACTCTCTGATATGAACTAGGGCCTATTTTTATCTACCTGTTAAAAAATACTCCTATTTATTGTCATTTTTGTCAGCTTGTTTTAAAGGTTAAAGTCTAGGGGATTAAAAAAAACAAATATAGCAGTACTTTGAGAAGTAAAACATGATGTGTTTGAAAACATTCCATGAACACTGAGATTGTGATGCATTTAAAGCCAGAATTACCCTGGATTCTATATTGTAAAACAAGCCCCATACATATAAACCAGTAGGATTTCAAATTAGTTATTTTAGGCAGCTTCACCTCCAGAGGAGATTAAGCCATGACCCTTGGCTTGTCCTCAGAAAACAGAGCAATTTGGGGAAGTAACAACACATTATAGAAACTCCAAGGCAAATTTCTCCACATCTGCCACACTGTCACATTTGAATGACAGCACTGGTTGCTGGAACAGTCCATTTCCTCTGCAGTGGGAGACCTCTCCCCTATCTCTTGGGAGGAAGATGCATAGATGAGGAGAGAAGGCAGTCTGGACAATGTTGTCATTGCCCCATCATGGCTGTGTTCGCAGCCAACATTCACAAGATATCAAGTCCAGAAAAAAATATTCCAGAAACTTAGCCTTCTCTGTAACTTTCTAAAGAAGAGCAGTTTTTGTTTTTTTTTTTTTTTTTTGTGAGGCCATCTGGCCTAGGAGACGAAACTTGCTGCACTTAAAGCGTGTTAATCAGATGGAAGAAGTTAACTATGTGGAAACTTTTCCCCACCTGAGGAAAACTTAATGGTG
The DNA here is from genome assembly GCF_023699985.2 of Odocoileus virginianus. Classification (NCBI taxonomy): domain Eukaryota; kingdom Metazoa; phylum Chordata; class Mammalia; order Artiodactyla; family Cervidae; genus Odocoileus; species Odocoileus virginianus. The sequence goes on along the minus strand of NC_069686.1, from coordinate 36,550,971 downwards.
ATCTTCTGCATGCCATCTTGATATTCTTTCTTTTAATTTTTCTAAACCATAATAAATCCAAATCAAATATTATACTTTGCTTCGATATTAAAAAGAGAGAGTTTATTTGAATTATGTATTGTCATTACAAAAAGACATAGACTTTAGGAATAATTGCTTCATAGATAGAATTTCATTGATTTTTCTTCCAAAGTTCAGATTTCATTCATTATCTGTGAATTGTTACTATCCTAGAATTGAAATGAGTTGAAAAAAATTGAAAAAGATCTTTAGAATGCTCCAGTTTTAGCACTGTTTAACAAAACCTTGTCACCATAGAAAGTCTAGCCTCTCAGGATATTTACGTTTCCAACATGCTAACTGACAGCCAGTATAAACCCGGACTTTCCCAGTGGCTTAGTGGTCAAGAATCTGCCTGCAGTGCAGGAGACGTAGGACATGCAGTTTCGATCCCTGGGTTGGGAAGATCCTCTGGAAGAAGGCATGACAATCCACTCCAACATTCTTGCCCAGAGAATCTCATGGACAGAGGACACTGGTGGGCTGCAGTCCATGGGGTTGCAGAGTCAGACACGACTGAAACATCTAAACAAGCACAAACATAAATCTGAGAATAAGAGCAAAATTTCAAAATCCACGAGGAAGCTCAACTTTGAAAAGCAGCCTCAGCTCCTTCACTCCACATTCTATAAGTCTAGGTGAAATTCTCAGATCAGAGTTTCATGGAACCAAATAATTTAAATGTTAGGAGGATTGAAAAGGTACTCAACATCACTAATATTAGAGAAATGCAAATCAAAACTACAATGAGGTATCAACTCACTCCAGTCAGAATGGCCACTGTTGAAAAGTCTACAAATAATAAATGCTGGAAAGGGTGTGAAGTAAAGGCAGTCTGTACAATGTTGTCATTACACAACATGGCTGTGTTCATAGCCAACATTCACAAGATATCAAGTACAGAAAAAAATATTCCAGAAAACCAGTCTTCTCTGTAACTTAGAAATTGGTGCAATCACTCTGGAGAAAAGAATAGAAGTTCCCTAAGATACTAAACATAGAGTTACCATATGATCCAGCAATCTCACTCCTGGGCATATTTCCAGAAAAGATGAAAACTCTAATTCAAAAAGATACATGCATCCCAATGTTCATTGCAGCACTGTTTACAATAACCCAAACATGGAGGCAACCTAGTGTCTATCAACAGATAAATGGATAAAGAAATGTGGTACATATAAACAATGGAATATTACTCAGCCATAAAGAAGAATGAAATGATCCTATTTTTAGCAACATAGATGGATCTAGAGATTAATAAATCAGACAAAGACAACTATTATATGCTACCTCTTTTATGTGCAATCTAAAACACAATACAAATGAACATATTTACAAAAATAATCAGACAAACATAGAAAACATACTTATGGTTATCAAAGGAGAAGGGGGGGTAAGGGATATATTAGAAGAGTATGGGATTAACAGACACATACTACCATATATAAAATAGATAAACAACAAAGTTTTACTTTATGGCACAGGGAACTATATTCAGTATCTTGTAATAACCTATAATGAAAAAGAATCTGAAAAAGAATTCACGTACACACATATACACGGTATCACTTTGCTGTACACTGAAACTGACACAATATTGTAAATCAACTATACTTCAATATTGAAAAAAATGTTAGGAGGGACCTAAGACATTATCTACTCCAATTCTTTCACTTTAGAGATGGGACAAGAGTTGAGAAATGGCAAGGAACTCACCTAAAATCACACATTTACTTGGAAGAAGTGCTAGGATCAGAAGCTCAGTCTCCAGGGCCTGCTTTTTTCATCCTCTAAACAGAGAGGTGGATTGTATATACTTGAAGGTCTAGCTTTATTTTGTTATCTCTGTATATATATTAAGCCCTGGAAGGGACCAGAGGAGGTAGATATCGATGGTAACCCTGCTTTACCTCAAGAGATATTTCTATCCAAGGGGAGAGAGGAGGAAAGGAAAAAAAAATGCAAAGTGCACATTATATCCTGGAAACTCTTCTTGTAACCCACCACTGATGTAGTCAATGCCTAGCAGGCTCTTCTTACATGTTCATGAGAGGTTAAGTCGTAGTATAACCCCAGCTTCTCAGGAACAGTAGCCAGAAAGCCTTCATTAAAGCTACATTTCTATTTATGCAAATGGATGGTTTTGCTTCACAAATTTGCCCATTAATGGTGGCCATGAGTTTGCATCTTGGATGCATGATGGATCAAATAAGAGGGAAAAGACTTCAACTCTCAAACATCTTTGGCCAGAGGTGAAAGTTATAGGACAATATAATGCAGAGAAATAGATGCCTTGGCCATGTACATTCTGCCTTTTCAAGTAACAGAATCCCTGATTTGTTAATAGATGGACATCCTCTCTGATTATAATCAGAGGTTACAGTTTCCCACCTTCCTGTAGCTAGGTACAACCATAAAATCAACTTACGGCTACACTTGTGGGGTTTCTCAATATTAATTCTATTGACAATTTGGGCCAGATAGCTCTTTGCTGTGGGGGCTCTCCTGGACACTGTGCAAAGTTAAGTAGCATCCTTGACCTCTACCCGCTAGATACCAGTAGTCCTGTACCTCCAGGATTCCCAAGTGATGCAACGGTAAAGAATCTGCCTGCCAAATCAGGAGATGCAAGAGACACGGACTCAGTCCCTGGGTTGGGAAGATCCCCTGGAGTAGGAAATGGCAACATGCTCTAATATTCTTGCCTGGAAAATTCCAGGGACAGAGGATCCTGGCAGTCTACAGTCCGCTAGGTCACAAAGAATCAGCCACAGCTGAGCATGCATGCACACCTACATGCTCCCTATCAAAGTTGTGACAACAAAAAATGTCCTGAGATTTTGTCAAGTATCACATGAAGGGCAAAACCACACTGGTTAAGTAAGAACTACTGAATTAAAGGGGTGTAAATTCTGAAAGAGATGGGAATAACAGACCAACTGACCTGCCTCTTGAGAAACCTATATGCAGGTCAGGAAGCAACAATTAGAACTGGACATGGACCAACAGACTGGTTCCAAATAGGAAAAGGAGTACATCAAGGCTGTATATTGTCACTCTGCTTATTTAACTTATATGCAGAGTACATCATGAGAAATGCTGGGCTGGAAGAAGCACAAACTGGAATCAAGATTGCCAGAAGAAATATCAGTAACCTCAGATATGCAGATGACACCACCCTTATGGCAGAAAGTGAAGAAGAACTAAAGAGCCTCTTGATGAAAGTGAAAGAGGAGAGTGAAAAAGTTGGCTTAAAGCTCAACATTCAGAAAACTAAGATCATGGCATCTGGTCCCATCACTTCATGGGAAATAGATGGGGAAACAGTGGAAGCAGTGTCAGACTTTATTTTGGGGGCCTCCAAAATCACTGCAGATGGTGATTGCAGCCATGAAATTAAAAGACGCTTACTCCTTGGAAGGAAAGTTATGACCAACCTAGACAGCATATTAAAAAGCAGAGACATTACTTTGTCAACAAAGGTCTGTCTAGTCAAGGCTATGATTTTTCCAGTGGTCATGTATGGATGTGAGAGTTGGACTGTGAAGAAAGCTGAGCACCAAAAAATTGATGCTTTTGAACGGTGGTGTTGGAGAAGACTCTTGAGAGTCCCTTGGACTGCAAGGAGATCAGACCAGTCCATCCTAGAGGAGATCAGTCCTGGGTGTTCATTGGAAGGATTAATGCTGAAGCTGAAACTCTAATACTTTGGCCACCTCATGCGAAGAGTTGACTAAGACCCTGATGCTGGGAGGGATTGGGGGCAGGAGGAGAAGGGGATATCAGAGGATGAGATGGTTGGATGGCATCACCGACTCGATGGGCATGAGTTTAAGTAAACTCCAGGGGTTTGTGATGGACAGGGAGGCCTGGCGTCCTGCGATTCATGGGGTTGCAAAGAGTCGGACATGACTGAGCAACTGAACTGAAGTGGAATCATATATTCTACTTTTAGGACATGCCATTCAATAGTTCATTCTTTGCTTCTTCGCCTTTCCTGCTGTGTTGACTGAAGTTTGAGCCGCTGTTTTGGACAAACATGAGGAATAGCATTATTAAAGATGGAAGGACAACAAGATGGGAGGGGAGGTGGTGCCTATGATCAGTGGAACCATTGTGCCTATGTCTGAACATATCACATAAGAGCAACATCCTTCTATTTCCCTTACTCCTTTGCTATGATGGGTTCTGTAATGGAAACATAATTTACCCACAGCATCTCCAAATTTTTTCTGTAATACGGTAATCTTAAGAGAGAAATATTTATGTTCACAACTCAGAAACAACTGACTTGTCATTAAGGAATCTACCTTTAAAGCTGCCTCCCCCCCCACAAAAGATTTTTGATAAGCTAAGTCTGGATGCACAGATGTAGAATAGTGGTTCTCAAATTTGGCTACATGTTAGAATTTTCTGGAGAGTCTTTAAAAGTCTTAAAGCCCAGGCTGCACCCCAGACAGCGTCAATCAGGATGTTAAGAAGCAGGACCCAGGCATCAATATTTTGTCGAACTCTGGGTAATTCCAATGTGTAGTCAAGTTTGAGAAACATTCAAGCTGAGCATTTTCCTTCGAGTTCTGATTGTAATTAATTAACCTTACTTGCTCTATTTGCTTTGGAAAGGTAAGGCATGTATTTTGCTCTGTCCCGGAGACATTCTTTTGCGAAGTATTATGTTTCCGCTTCTGGATATTCTCACGGTTGATGTGTAAATGGTGAGAGTGAGTCAGACACAGTTTTGTACTGATCAGCAAAATCTGGAGAAATATTTTGGCAGTTCATGTTATTGAAAGTACTTGAGCTTATTCAAGGTAAGCCCATGCTCTCACTGTTCATGTTCTCAACATGTTCTCAACACAGACACACGCATACACAAACTCTCTCTCTTAATGTAATCGGTAAGCCAGATGAGTTGGGACAAACTAGCTTTATTCTGAAAATTAAAAACTAAATGCATAGCCTCTGAACCTTTAGGTGCCATTTCTGTTAAATGGGATGAATGGTATCCAGATCACAGAGTTGTTTTAGGAGTTAGCTGTGACTATATCTATGTAGGTACTTGACTGGGAGAAACAATTTTTTGTCTAAGGGATCACACCAACCTTCTCTAGTAGGAACATCTTGGTAATATAAACATCTGCAGTGAGGAATAAAAACTTTTTAAATAAAAATAAACTAAATGCAGAGTGTATGAAAATAAACTGAAGTCCTCTATAGATGGGTGTGGGGCTGCTACTGGATCTGTATACATTTTGAAACCAAACAATTCTTTTAAAAGTTTCCTGGAGGAATGACCGAAACAACTCAAAGTGGGGGTTCAGCATCAGCCCTGGTACAGTTCTAGAATAAGAAATCTTTAACACCATCAAAAACCCCGTGTACCCCTAAGGACCACTACTGTCAGGAGGGCAAGGGAAAATGGGCACCATTCCTGTTTGCCCACTGTCTTTCTTTAATGGAGGATATCAGCGATTATTGAGATTTCAGTGTTGTTAAAGAATTCTTAAGTCACAATATGTGAGTAATCTAAGAAGAATTACAATAGACTATCATCACAGAAACTATTCTCCAATAATGAGGTTTCTCTTAATGCTAAGGGAGGGGAAAGGGGGAAAGAAGGAAGAATAGAGAAAAAAAAAAAGATTGCATTCCTAAGCCAGGCACTGTAGTAAACAACTTACTTGTGATATCTTTTAAAAGCAATTTCAAAGCAATATTCACATATCAAGATGCTTATGAGAAAGTCACAGCTAGATGAAGATGGAGATAAAATAAATGTGAGAGATCATCTACAGGTGAGAAAACTGACGATTTCTTCAGGTTCACTCTGCAGGTTGGAACAGACTTCGATCCAGAATAATGATCTCCTACCTCAAGTTGGAAGTTCTCATTTCCTGCCTCTCCCCACCCATCTCCACCCAGCCTCACTCACTGTTTAGAGAATCTAGTGAGCAGGGGCTTTTCCCATTCACCAAGAACAGATTAAGGAAACGGGTCCAAAATGTAACACAAAGGATTTAGGTTAATATGTGAGATAAAATTCCTGCTGCTAGAATCTGCTTGTCATAAGAGGCAGTTGTGGAATATCCTTTCCTAGATCTCTTTTAAGATACAATTCATTGTCTTCCACTATGAGCGTAAAGCACAGCAGACTCGCCTACAGGTAGAGTGGGTGTTCTGGTGTGACAATTCCACAAACTGGGTGCAGCATGTATAACATGTACAGAAAATGCCAAGAGCTCTTTCTGGGCTCTACTTATTGCCACCTACCTGGCAGGTGGCCTCCCCATCATAGTTTATCCAAAACCGGCAACAATAATAACTCATATTTATTTCATATTTACTATGGGCTAGCACTGTCCATGGTGCTTTACATGTTCTTTTTATTATTCTCTTTCTATAAATGAAAAGGTTTAAGCAATTGCCTAAGGTCATAGAGTGTAGCCAACAAGAAGTGGAAGCAGCATTCAAACCCATGTATGGGTGTCTACAGTTCTGACTTTAAACTGTTCTGTAATTCTGCCTCCTGTTGTGAACTATGTCAAATACAGTGATAGTATCCCTCTTTTTAAAATTTATTTATTTTAATTGGAGGCTTATTACTTTACAATATTGTGGTGGTTTTTGCCATACATGGGTGTACATGTGTCCCATGTATTGTCATTGCTTAGTTGGTAAGTCATATCCGATACTCTTGTGACCCCATGCACTGTAGCCTGCCAGGCTCCTTCTGCCCATGGGATTTCCCAGGCAAAAATACTGGAATAGGTTGCCATTTCCTTCTCCAGGGATCTTCCTGACCTAGGGATTGAACCTGTGTCTCCTGCTTGGCAGGCATATTCTTTACCAATGAGGCACCTGGGAAGCCCACCTAGTAGTATTAATGCAGTTCTAAAAAAGACATGTGCCCCCAAAGGTTATATTTTGAGTTCTACCAAGATAAAACATCAGCTCATTTCCAAAATCACAGTAAATCACTTTTTAGAAACATCCTATCAAAAACAAAGCAGACAATCGTGGCCAGGGTTTGTACTATCATGCTAGGACTTGGGCAGTAGAACCTACCCTTGCCCATCAGATGACCTGGGGCATGATGATCCTGCAGGCTTCAAACCTTGTTTTGTTTTGACAATTGACTCAGTGGGAACACCAGAAATTTGGATTTAGGAGGGGCAAAAACTGGAGAGGAAACAACGCCTACAGAAATTGGAAAAAAGTGTTCCCTAATTATTTCTAGGTAATCCCTCTAGGTTCCCATTTTCCTGGCTCACAGAGAACTGGGACCTGTTAGTAACTGACAAGACCAAGGCAAGCACATGACAGAGAAATTTATAGCTCATTTAACGTGTTTCCCTCAACACCTGCTACGCGCTGGGAAGACTGGGAAATGCAAGGAGTGGAGGGGTGCACAGACGCAGCACCAGATGGCGGATTGGACAAAACAGCCTCAAAGCTCCCTTTCAGCCCAGAGTCCTGTAAGCCTAAAGGAAATGGAGAACTAAGGTAGTAAGGCTACCAATCCTGGGTATAACACAGCAAAACCAACAAAACAACCCCAAGACCCTTAAATGCAGCACCTAGGAAACAAAAAGGGTGTGTTTCTGTGGCCCATGGTGCTTCAGTGTTCTGTGAGCCTAGCAGCCATTGGAGGTCACAGTGACGTGACAGAAGGCTCAAGCCCTTCACTACAGTTTTCCTGAGCTTACCGCCTACTGGTGTAAGCACATGTTCCCTAAGTGCTAAATGAAACCTTATTCCCAAATTATGAAACTAAATATTTTCCTTAGACATATCTCGCATTGCTCTGTATGTCAGGGAAATTTCCCATGACCCTTGGAGTCACCTCCATTTTTTTTGTTCCCATACACACTTCTTCTGGGACGTAAGACAATCCGGTTGAAGGCTAACATATAAGTATCTGGTGGCATGTCCAACAAAGCTGTTATTTTATCAGGAAGAACTGAAAGCTCATTTCAGAAACTGAAGCTTCTCAGGAATGAAGCAAATGATTCGGTAGACATGCCTTGAAATTTATCAGAAAATTACGAGTATTGTTTTGTTAGGAGATAGGAATTAACTAATGTTTCTAAAATGCCTGAGCTTTAGATCAAGAATTTCAGCAACTTGATGCACTCAAGATGAAGTTGTTTTTTTTTAAACTGCCACCCTCACAACTTTGTTCTAACTATAAGAACAAGGAATGGGTTTAGGGTATTATATTAACAGAGATTTGAAGATATACCAGGAAGAAGATTGCATTTCAAGCAGCCAACACCCCCAAAGAGGTTAAATTTTGGCTTAGCTGTTGATTGCTTTTCAGAGTCAAAGACAGAGAATTAATTAAAATCAGTACTCAGTAGACATAGTTGCTATTAAGTAGCATTTGAAATCTGATTTAATTCACAAAGTGGCTGATGGAAAGAACAACAGTCTAACTTCTCAAATCAAGCAAAATTTATTATCAAACTCACTGATAAACCTTTAGGTCTAAATAAGCTAGAGAATACAAACAGATATAAGTGGCAAAACCAATTTAAAATCCACAAAGACGCACAGTAATTATTAAAGCAAGTGACGATGGTAAATATTTCAGTGACATAACAGCAAGGGGCTATTTTGCTGAGTACATTCAATTCAAGCTGTCTAATCACTTAAACTCATCCTATTTTCTTAAAGTATCCTGTGTCTTTTTTTAATCTTTTCATTTGTGTTTTTCTTTTCTTTCTTCGTTTTTGCCTTGAGGAAAAAAAATGTGTAATTGTAACAACATATTCAGGTTTGATGATGAGGAGCATTGTTGAATAAGGGGATAGAAAAAAATGTTTTTTAATTATTCCAAAAGTTTTTATCCTTTTTTTAGACTCATTTTCACTTTTGTCTAACAAAAGTATGTCTTCAAGACTCTTCCCAAAGGTCCACAAGGAAACTTCTGAAATTAGTCTCCTAATGTTTTATGTGCTCATTTTTATGACCCACATGTATTTCATCTTTGTCTTGTTATTTCGAGCAATTATTTCTTTGAGTATTGGCCGTGACAGGACAAGGAATACACAAAATTTCTGAATTTCAACACCAAACTTTCTATTTAATTTGTGTACAGTTAGGGATGGGCAAAACATATACATAATTCCTATTTTTAACAAATTTGGTCTTGAGAATATGATGTGGTTTTAAATTTTACTTTATATGGTGAGATTATGTATACTCAGTGATTACTGTAGCATCTTAGATTCTACAGCTTAGATTATTAGCTGATCATGGATTTCTTGAAAACTGCTTTTTTGAAACACTGACACATAGGAACAGTTGGTGCCACATTATTTCCTCCAGTGTACAGAATCTTCTACTTTTGTACCATTTGTTTCCATTACTAAGCATTGCTAAATCTGCTGGAGATCTTCCATTTTCACCTACAGAGCCACTCAACACTCTTTTCCACTCTGTTCTCTGCCCCCAACAGAGGCCGGTCCATATAGGCTGCAACAATGGGTTCCCTTGCCCTCCATCTTTCTGTTGGGTTTGACTGCTGACAGGAGATCAGAAGGCAAGGAAAAGAAAAGTTGAGGTATTTATTCCACCTTAGATGTGCTATTCATTTTTGTCAGGACCTGGACTGTTAAAAAAGCAGGGTGTATTTTCATTTGTTTGAATATTTTTTTAAAATATGTGATAAATAACTTTTATTCCATGCCGTGTTCTATGAAGGGTTTGTCATATTTTAAAGCAATGCATTAACTATACAAGGCAAAATAAAATGAATATTGGCAAGAAAAAAATGAAGCAAAGGGGAAGTAAGGGGCGAGGTCTTAATTGTAATCAGTAGATATGTTAGCATGTAAAATGAAAACAAAAAAAACACTTTGCATTTGCTAAACATCTTTGAACTAGTATATAAAAAGAGAAAAATGTTTAAAAAACTTTAGAGAAGTATAAGATTCTTCATACCAAGAATAGCTATTTCCATTAAGATAAAGAGGAAGCTGTAATGTAGTAAATGACATCTTTAATCACATTCTCAATGGCTGACTAAATCGCAAGAGAATATTTTCCAATGCTGCTTTATTCCCCCAAACATCAAAATGTTACTGTATGACCTCCATGATTTTTTTTTCTAAGGGGAATCTGTACATAATATACCAACAAAGTCTTGTGTTCAATTTTGTGGGGCAGGGGGAGGGGGACAGCAGTAGATGTTTAGGGAAGATAACTTGAATGAGACTTAACTTTTAAGGACATACGATGAGTGTTTGGAGTAATATGATATATGCCTATTTTTGTTTAGAAGATTCAAAAATTTGTTGCCCAACATCAAAATGATCAGACACCAAGATGAATGAAGCCAGGTTGAAGACATATTGTGCTAAAAATATTTAATCTATCCAGTTTTGAAATGATCACAGATGGGTAGAAGTGTGATGTGAAATTGGCATACAGGTTACAAATTAAAGAATCTTAAAAATAATTTTTCCTTTTAATATATTTGTAATTAATACCATAGCACGCTGGTGGCACTAATCTAGACAGACTTTTTAAGAGACTCCTAGAATATAAACTCGTGCATCATAATAGATCCATAAGGTGCTTTATAATGTTAAGAGCACTATGACAGATACTGTTTTAACCCTACCATAATTTGATAAGATGGGCATTGTCCTTATTTTGCAGATTAAACAAATAAGGCACAGAAAGGAAAGTGATTTGCCCAAAGTTTTACAGATGGTATATGGAGGAGCTCAGAGTGGAATCCAGGAGGTGTGTCAATTTTGATCTAGCTTCCCAGGTGGCACTAGTGGTAAAGAACTCGCCTGCCAATGAAGGAGATTTAAGAGATGTGGGTTTGATCCCTGGGTCTGGAAGATCCCCTGGAGAAGGGCATGGCAACCCACTCCAGTGTTCTTGTCTAGAGGATCCCATGGACAGAGGAACCCGGCAGGCTATGGTCCATAGGGTCACAAAAAGTCAGCGACGACTGAAGTGACTTGGCACACACGCACTGTTTACTATATCATGGTCTACGACTCAGTTCTTAAGGGAACTGAGGGGGGATGTCTGCTTGTGAAAGATCGATGCTACACTCAACATGAAAGAAAAGATCTGAGTGTATAAATTTCAGAGATCAAAGTTTAGAATTTTAGAAATTAGTCTAGCCCCACATTTTTCTACTGAAGAAACCCCAAATGGCTGAGACTCAAAATAGCTTCATCTTTGTTCCATTCTATTGATTTGTAACACTTATCTCAAAGGAGTACTAAGTCAAGTGAAAGAATCTCTCAAATATATATAAAGCTCTGAATAATCAAGCTAGCAGTTTTGAAAGCAATTTTTCAACAGACTTTTTTTTTTTAATTAAAAGTGATCACATTTTATTCCTCTACTGGGTTCTGAGTCCAAGTGGCAATGCTGCCTCAAACCACAGATCCCATGCTGCACTGAGGTGTCCCAGGGTTACACAGGAAACTTATAAGGGTTATACTGGGTATTTTCCATTTCAGAGGGAAAAATGGTCATAATTGACATCTGTTAACACCATGAGAACTGCTAGATTGAGGTAGTTCATAGTTAAAACATTAGATTGTGCTACATTCCTTTCGATTATAGCTTATTATTACAAAGCTGAGTTTTCAGCAGGTGCTATAACAAAAGGGAAATGTGGCGCCATAATCAATGTGAATCGGAAGTGAGGGTAGTGACATCTAACCTGATTCTGAGATTGAAGATGCTGTACAATACCCACATCACAGTAGCAAGCAACTGTGGCTGCATAAGAATGAACTAACATAGCTTATCTTTCACCGTATTTGCATTCTTTTAAAAAATGGCTAGTAGGTTGTAGTGAGGTGGATGAGCCTAGAAGTCTGTTATACAGAATGAAGTAAGTCAGAAAGAGAAAAACAAATATTAACACATATATATGGAACCTAGAAAAATGGTACAGATGAACCTATTTGCAGGATAGGAGTAGAGATACAAACATAGAAAATGGATGGACATGTGGACACAGCGGTGGCGGGGGTGGGGGGGGCAGGTGAAGGAGAGGGTGGGATGAATTGAGAGAGTAGTATTGACATAAATACACTACCATATGCAAAACAGATAGCTAGCAGGAAGCAGCTATATAACACAGGGAGCCCAGATCAATGCTCTGTGATGACCTAGAGGGGTGGGATGGGGTAGGAGTGGTGGGAGGGAGGCTCTAGAGGGAGGGTATATGTGAATTGAGCTGATTGATGCTGATTCATGCTGTTGTACAGCAAAAACCAACAACATGTAAAGCAATTATCTTCCAATTTAAAAATTTTAAAATGGGTAGTGGGTTGTTAAGGCATAAAATCAAGTTGTTTTGACACAACTACTTAAATGAAAAGATTTCTTCTGGTTGCTTTGGGGGCAATGTTTAAAAAAAAATTCTGAGAAACTAAGGACACCCTGACCCAAATATTTGGGAATCTTTGTCCCAGCTTCTTTCTTGACCAGGTGTGCCACCTTGAGCTCCACCTGTATGTACCTCCACATCTTCATCTGTAAAACGGAGGTTATAATGGGACATGCCCTGGTGAGTAACTGTGCACATTAATAAGTCAGTACATGCAAACCAAGTAGAAAAGAGGCAGGCATAGAACAAATGTTCTAAGTATCAGCCATTCTGCTTATAAAATAAGGCCTTAACCCAAAGCAGTCTGGTTGCAGCATCGACCTGCTGTTGCTCTTAAATGCAGATGGCAAGGGCTTGGGGACCTGAGTGTGTGAGGCCCATGAGCTAGAGAATTTCCCCCTCTATTACTTCTTTTACCCCTGCTTTATAGGAGAGGAAACGTGCCAGAAATTTTTGGAAAAGTTTCAGCTAGTGTTGAATGTTCTCTTGGTCACAATTTCAGAAAAGGTAAGGAACTTAATGTCCCACACATACTATGAGGAGCTCTTTATGTGGCCCATCTGTTCCATAAACAGAGTTGAAAAACTTTAGACCCTGTATCTAGAATGGCAGAATGTCTGTATTGATCATTCCTTGGAGGAAATGAACTTTTAAACAATTACCAGTCCCATACTCAAAAGTTAACTCTAGCTTTCTTTACTTTGGACCTGTAAAGCTATACTATAGCTATATTTTGGAAATGTCACACCTCTTAAATTGTCTTTTATCTGATTGCCCTATGTAATTATTAGTTTCTAAAGGAGAAGCATATTTTAATTTTCCTTAATTTTTTCTTCTTCTAATAATTACTCTGTATCTATTCTTTACCCTGAAAGCAACATAATGACTTCCAGGCAACAAAAATTTCTGTCTCAAATATTACACAAAATAAGAAAGGATATTCTGTCCAGAACTATGTAAATTAATTATGGTAATTCACATTATAAATCATGATTTTAGAAGTTATTCCATGATATTCTAAAACATAATATAATGATAAGTAAAAGGCAGAATGTGTTATCCAGTCACTAAGTTATATCCGACTCTGTGTGACCCCATAGGCTGCAGTCTGATAGGCTCCTCTTTCCATGGTATTTCCCAGATGAGAATACTGGCATTCCCAGGTGAAAATATTGGAGTAGGCTGCCATTTTCTCATCCAGGGGATCTTCCCAACCTGGGGACCAAACCCCCATCTTCTGAATTGGCAGGAGGAGTCTTTACTGTAGTCACAAGGGAAGTCCAAAAAACAGAATACAAAATTGAATATCAGTATGATCCCAGTTTTATAAAAATAGGATTAAATATATTTGTATATGTACAGGAAAGTGAAAGGAAAAACAATAAATATAATTTTAATATTATCTGGTCAACCCTGAATATTCCTTGGAAGGACTAATGCTGAAACTGAAGTGCCAATATTTTGGCCACCTGATGTGAGGAGATGATTTGTTGGAAAAGACCCTGATGCTGGGAAAGATTGAAGGCAGGAGGAAAAGGGAGTAACAGAGAATGAGATGGTTGGATGGCATCACTGACTCAATGGACATGAGTTTGAGCAAACTCCAGGAGATAGTGAATGACAAGGAAGATGTGTGCTGCAGTCCATGGGGTCACAAAGAGTCATTCATGACTCAGCAACTGAACAACAACAATGTGGATATTTAAGAACTTTTCTCCTACATTTTGGTTTAGATATAATTATTTTGACTGAAGGAAACAAAATCTACAACTGATACAGCCTAAATAATAATATTTCATCATCACAGGTGTCTGGAGATCTGTGATTCAAGTGGTTGGTTTAGTAGCTCAATCATGTAAGTATTTCTGTTTCTGTTGGTCTGTCCCTCACAAAGCAAGCTGGCTGCAGCAGTTTTAGTGCCATATTTCCAGATGACAATGTTCAAAGCATGAAGAAAGGCAATATGCAGCCCCTTTTATGCAGTCCTCTGTTTTCATCAGAGAAGCAAATATTTCCCCAAAGCCTGTCAGCCCCTATATCACATTGGCTCAAACTGGGTCACATGTCCTTCCCTGGACATAAGATTACTGCATGTGTCACAGAGCAATTATGATTCATCCCTGGGAGCTAGGCCTGTAGCCACTGGGAAAAAGTCAAGGTTATGTTGCCAAGGAGGATAAGGAGAACTGCTGTAGGACAGGCAATTAATCATAGAGCCTACACATTTTAATGTATTCTCCAAATAGCCTATGGTGGTCAAGTGATTTATACAAAAATCAGAACTTATAAACAGAATATTATAAAATAAACACAAAGTCAAGAAGTATCAATCTCATTTTAAAATGACTCATCATAGGATAAGAGAAATAGGAAAATGTGGATATTTTTAATTCTTCTACAGGCACGCGAGCAGACTAGACAGGGAAAATTCTGCCATTCTGTGTTGGACACTTACCTAATATCTATGATCAGATTCCTTCTTATAAATAGCTGCAATAACTTGAAAATCTCAAGAGTTGACAAAAGCTGGTCCCAAACCAAGAAATACTCTCAAAAATTCTGAAGGAAAAGAGTTTCTTTCCAAATACTAACATGCCAGGAAAAAAATCTCTCAGGCTATTTAAGATAGCTCACTGGGCTGCTGAAGCCAAAAAGATCAGTAAAATGTTGGGTATCATCAGAAAACACTGTACATTTCCTGTAAAACGACTCAGTGTCCTGGAATAGAATAGTGCATGGAGTTTAGGAATGCACACTGCATTTAGAGGTAATTGACAAAGAGTGTTGGGATAATTAATTGCTTGCTGTTTTTCTTTAACCACTAAGCTGTGTCTGACTCTTTGCAACCCCATGGACTGCAGCATGCCAGGCTTCCCTGTCCTTCACCATCTCCTGGAGCTTAATCAAACTCAAACTCAAACTCATTGAGACGGTAATGCCATCCAACCATCTTGTCTTCTATTGCCCCCTTCTCCTGACCTCAATCTTTCCCAGCATCAGGGTCTTTTCCAATGAGTTGGATGTTCACATCAGGTGGCCAAAGTATGGGAGCTAAAGTTTCAGCATTATCCTTCCAAGGAATATTCAGGGTTGATTTCCTTTGGGATTGACTGGTTTGATCTCCTTGATGTTCAAGGGACTCTCAAGAATCTTCTCCAGCCACAGTTTGAAAGCATCGATTATTTGGTGCTCAGGCTTCTTTATGGTCAAACTTTCACATCTGTACATGACTACTGTATAATTAATAGGATGTGAAAATAGTTTAGAAACCTATTTTTATAAAAAAATTCTGAACCAGAAGGATGCCTAAACCAAATTCCAGGACTCTAGTACAACCAGTTTCCCTGGTGGCTCAGATGGTAAAGAATCTGCCTACAAAGCAGGAGACCTGGGTTCAATCCCTGGGTTGGGAAGATTCCCTGGAGGAGGAACTGGCAACCCCCTCCAGTATTCTTGCCTGGAGAATCTCCATGGGCAGCCTAGTGGGCTAAGCAAAGAGTCGGACATGACTGAGCAACTAAGTACACAGACTAAGCACAGAATAACCCGCAGCCTCGAACTGGCATGACTCACAACTTTTAAGTACTAGCTAAGAGGCTGGCTTTCATGTTGTCCTCCATGACCAGACTGGAAGCCAGTCACAGAGATGTAGCTAAAACTGTCAGATGACTCTGCAAAGCAAAGGTAGAAGTTAGAGAAGACTCTACAGACAATGATGAAAAATCACCTAAGGCAGATATTGTCAGGAGGAGAGAGTTCCAAAATGGAATGCAATGGTAAATAAAAAATTGGAAAAGACCAATTATGTAGTGGGAAGTAACCATAGGACTGTGTGAAAATTGGACAGATATTACTTTTCTAGTTTGTAGTGTTTCTTCAGGTGTAGGTTCCTGACTTTCTTCCTGCATTTGAGAGCGTCAACAGGAGTATCTGTACCACAGGAAGTAGGATTCAGGATTCAGATAATTTTATGAGTGGGTGATGCACCACTGGAAGTGGTTTGAATCATATTCTTCATTATGTTTATTGTAATTTAAAAACAACCTTTCTTAGGGTCGTTATTGTTAATATTTGTTCACTTAAGTGATGATTGAATATCTATACTGTTTCAGAACCTATGCTATGCTGTGAGGCTAGTGCAGTGATAAAGCAAAGTTCTTGGGCATGGGCAGGATCAGAGATGAGTGTGTGCATGTGCTGGGTTGTAGAGTCGTGCCCCCTCTGTGCAACCCCATGGACTGTAGCCCCCCAGGCTCCTCTGTCATGGGATTTTTCAGGCAAGAATACTGGAATGGGTTACCATTTTCTTCTTCAGGGGATCTTCCTGGCCCAGGGATCAAACCAGCTTCTCCTGTTTCTCTTGTATTGCAGGTGGATGTTTTACAAGCCACCAGGAAAGCCACAGGATCAGGAATGAAGTGGACCCAGCTGGACCCAATGTGGCATTTGTTTGCTCTGTCCTTAAGTTTGCATGTGGCAGACATTCAAAAAACAAATAGGGTGTTACTAGAATTCCATCCTAGTCTCTAAATGTTCTTGTTTTTCAGTTGCTAAGTCGTGTCTGACTCTTTGTGACCCCAGGGACTGCAGCATGCCAGGCTTCTTTGTCCTTCACTATCTCCCAGAGTTTGCTCAAACTTATGTCCATTGAGTTGGTGATACCATCCAACCATCTCATCCTCTGTCGCCCCCTTCTCCTCTTGCTCTCAATCTTTCCCAGCATCAGGGTCTTCATGACCACAGCTAAAAAGGCATGAAGTATTTATAATAAGACAGTCTACTCTCCCACTCCAGTATTCTTGCCTGGAGAATTCTAAGGATGGGGACCCTGGCGGGCTGCAGCCTGTGGGGTCAGGGAGAGTCAAACATGACTGAGTGACTAATACACACACACACACACACTTCTTAGAAGTTCTGTTATTTAGACAGTAATTTATTGAGAATTCTTTATAAACAAAGCAAACTCTGTACCATTTGAGGAGGTACAAATGAAAAAGGAAGAACATGTTTTTGTCCTGCACTATCTAATGAGAAGTGCAAACTCATTATGCTATTAAAAAAGGCTTAGTAGCATATCAAGGAAATCAAGTATCTCTAAAATTGTCAGTTGTGATAGACAGTATATGTACATGTGATCATGTAATTTCTTAAGAAGTTCATCATGTAAGTCCATGTGCTTAGGTTTAACAAAAATATAACCTAGAATAAAGTACCTGCTCTGCAAACTTCTCAGGAAAATGTGTGGTAGAATAAATCAATTGGTTTATAAAGTAGGCATTTGTGTACTAATTCTCATTTAAAACCTCAACCAGAGTTAAGCATTTTATTCTATTTGAACATTGAAGCATAAAAACAATAAAATTAATGGCATGTGAACGATAAGGCTTCATGACCTGAGGTTACTGCCAAATTGTCCCAACAGATGTTAGTAAGTTTTAATAATGTTGGAATTTTGGTAATAATTTATTTGGCTGATTGGAGATTGTGTATAGTAACATTAAACTGATAGTATTAATTATATACTTTATTTCTAAGCTCTCATAGCTTTTGTTGTTACCTGGAATACCATGAAAATTCAAGATAATTAAATGTGAGCTTTGTTATGCTCCTTAGGGCAGGAAGTTTGTGCAGGGTGTGCTTACAAATGATAATTACAATTAACAGTACAAATAATGAGTTATGTTAAAATCAGGTAAAACCACAATGATTGTTTTTCATATAAAATTCCTCAACATAGGAAATAATAAAATAAGCCCTAGTCACTGAGTTAATTAGCCACCATTCTGATTAATACTGGTGAGGATTTAGAGATATAAGGAATAAGAAAATGTATGCAATAGAAAAGGTAAGGAGAATGATAATAAGTATTTTGCCAATTAAGATCTGAGAAACATATCTCATGTAGCTATATAATTGTGGGTGGGTTATAGAGAAATATTCAAAGCTTAGGAGAGTGCAGTGAGATAAAATTATTTCACTCCCCCATTCCATTACAAAAATTGTCAAACACACAGAAAATGTTCAAATATACAGAAAATTTGAAAGATGTATAGCAAATACCTATATATCTACCACCTAGGTCATCATATCGAATAGCATGAATTTTACTTGAAAGAGTCATTAGAAAACATTAGAGAAAAGATGAGAAGTCACTCAAGGTGGCAGTTAAAAAATTGACAACATAAATGTATCCTTTATAAAAATAAGAAATAAAACTCAAATAAGATGCCATTTGAACTATTATAAAAATATTAAAATGTCACAAAATCAACAAGAAATGCACATGGTATATATGAAAGGAAATATTTATATTTTACTGACACATAATATAAGGCTTGAGTAAATAGAAAAGCATATACTTTCTTTTCAGAAAAAAAAATCACTCAATATTATAAAGATTCAAATTCACCTTAAAAGAATTTTGAAATTATTTGTCAGTTCAGGTCAGTTGCTCAGTGGTGTCTGACTGTTTGCAACGCCATGGACTGCAGCACACCAGGCTTCCCTGTCCATCACCAACTCCCGGTGCTTACTCAAACTCATGTCCATCAAGTTGGTGATGCCATCCAACCATCTCATCCTCTGAAATTATTTGTAATCTTTGTCTAAAACTGAATTATTTTTATAAAAATTAATTTTAAATTTATTAGAAAGGCTAAATTAATGAAGAGGAATAGACAGGTAGGTCAATGAAAGAGAATGGAGCACTCAGAAATATATTCATGAAAAAATGGAAATTTTCCTATATGTTAAAATGGATTTTCAAAACAGCTGGGAAAAGATTCACTATTTAATAAATAATGATTCAAATGTTTAGGTATTTGAATAAAATGCAATATTTGCTTCTTACTTCATAACAAATTCCAGTCATATTAAAAATCTGAACATGTTTTAAAAGTGTAGAGAATTTAAGGAGACAATTCCATTAACCATTGCAATGAAAAGAATAAAATACTTAGGAATATATCTACCTAAAGAAACAAAAGACCTATACATAGAAAACTATAAAACACTGATGAAAGAAATCAAAGAGGACACAAATAGATGGAGAAATATACCATGTTCATGGGCTGAAGAATCAATACAGTGAAAATGAGTATACTACCCAAAGCAATCTACAGATTCAATGCAATCCCTATCAAGCTACCAATGGTATTTTTCACAGAACTAGAACAAATAATTTCACAATTTGTATGGAAATACAAAAAAACCTTGAATAGCCAAAGCAATCTTAAGAAAGAAGAATGGAACTGGAGGAATCAACCTCCCTGACTTCAGGCTATACTACAAAGCTACAGTCATCAAGACAGTATGGTACTGGCACAAAGACAGAAATATAGATCAATGGAACAAAATAGAAGGCCCAGACATAAATCCACACACCTATGGACACCTTATTTTTGACAAAGGAGGCAAGAATATACAATGGAGAAAAGACAATCTCTTTAATAAGTGGTGCTGGGAAAGCTGGTCAACCACTTGTAAAAAGAATGAAACTAGAATACTTTCTAACACCATACACAAAAATAAACTAAAAATTGAATAAGATCTAAACACAAGACTAGAAACTATAAAACTCCTAGAGGAAAACATAGGCAGAACACTCTGACATAAATCACAGAAAGATCCGCTATGACCCACCTCCCAGAGTAATGGAA
This sequence comes from Odocoileus virginianus, assembly GCF_023699985.2. Classification (NCBI taxonomy): domain Eukaryota; kingdom Metazoa; phylum Chordata; class Mammalia; order Artiodactyla; family Cervidae; genus Odocoileus; species Odocoileus virginianus. Next base: position 36,530,880 of record NC_069686.1, on the reverse strand, counting down.
ATAATAGCAAAAATAAACAAATGGGACCTAGTTAAACTTAAAAGCTTTTGCATAATGAAGGAAACTATAAGCAAAGTGAAAAGGTAGCCTTCAGAATGGGGGGAAATAATAGCAAACAAAACAACTGACAAAGAATTAATCTCAAAAATATACAAGCAACTCCTGCAGCTCAATTCCAGAAAAATAAACAACCCAATCAAAAAATGGGCCAAAGAACTAAACAGAAATTTCTCCAAAGAAGACATACAGATGGTTAACAAACACATGAAAAGATGCTCAACATCACTCATTATCAGAGAAATGCAAATCAAAACCACAATGAAGTACCATCATCACGCGGGTCAGAATGGCTTATATCCAAAAATCTACAATCAATAAATGCTGGAGAGGGTGTGGAGAAAAGGGAACCCTCTTACACTGTTGGTGGGAATGCAAACTAGTACAGCCACTATGGAGAACAGTGTGGAGATTACTTTAAAAACTGGAAATAGAACTGCCATATGACCCAGAAATCCCACTGCTGGGCATACACACTGAAGAAACTAGAATTGAAAGAGACACGTGCACCCCAATGTTCATCACAGCTGTTTATAATAGCCAAGACATGGAATCAACCTAGATGCCCATCAGCAGATGAATGGATAAGAAAGTTGTGATCCATATACACAATGGACTATAACTCAGCTATTGAAAAGAATACATTTGAATCAGTTTTAATGAGGTGGATGAAACTGGAGCCTATTATACAGAGTGAAGTAAGTCATAAAGAAAAACACCAATATAGTATACTAACACATATACATGAAATTTAGAAAGATGGTAATGATAACCCTATATGCGAGACAGCAAAAGAGACACAGATGTATAGAACAGTCTTTTAGACTCTGTGGGAGGGGAGGGTGGGATGATCCGAGAGAATAGCATTGAAACGTATATTATCATATGCAAAACAGATTGCCAGTCCAGGTTCGATGCATGAGACAGGTGCTCAGGGCTGGTGCACTGGGATGATCTAGGGGGATGGGATGGGGAGGGAGGTGGGAGGGGAGTTCAGGATGGGAAACACATGTATACCCATGGCTGATTCATGTCAATGTATGGCAAAAACCACTACAATATTATAAAGTAATTAGCCTCCAATTAAATTTTTAAAAAGTGTAAAATATCTGTGGAAAAAATTAACTCTTTTTTGGCAATCTTGAACTCTGAAAGATATTTCTTAGCATGGCAAGAAATAAGCTAAGAAGTAAGACAGGGATAAAGACCATCCACAAGAAAAAGAAATACAAAAAAGCAAAATGGCTGTCTGAGGAGGGCTTACAAATATCTGTGAAAAGAAGAGAAGTGAAAAGCAAAGAAGAAAAGGAAAGATATACCCATTTGAATGAAGAGTTCCAAAGAATAGCAAGGAGAGATAAGAAAGCCTTCCTCAGTGATCAGTGCAAAGAAATAGAGGAAATCAACAGAGTGGGAAAAGCTAGAGATCTCTTCAAGAAAATTAGAGATACCAAGGGAACATTTCATGCAAAGATGGGCTCAATGAAGGACAGAGACAGTATGGACCTAACAGAAGCAGAAGAGGTGGCAAGAATACACAGAAGAACTGTACAAAAAAGATCTTCACAATCCAGATAATCATGATGGTGTCATCACTCACCTAGAGCCAGACATCCTGGAATGTGAAGTCAAGTGGGCCTTAAGAAACATCACTAAGAACAAAGCTAGTGGAGGTGATGGAATTCCAGTTGAACTATTTCAAATTCTAAAAGATGATGCTGTGAAAGTGCTGCACTCAATATGCCAGCAAATTTGGAAAGCTCAGCAGTGGCCACAGGAATGGAAAAGGTCAGTTTTCATTCCAATCCCAAAGAAAGGCAATACCAAAGAATACTCAAACTACCACACAGTTGCACTCATCTCACACGCTAGTGAAGTAATGCTCAAAATTCTCCAAGCCAGGCTTCAGCAATACATGAACCATGAACTTCCAGATGTTCAAGCTGGACTTAGAAAAGGCAGAGGAACCAGAGAGCAAGTGGCCAACATCTGCTGGATCATCAAAAAAGCAAGAGAGTTCCAGAAAAACATCTACTTCTGCTTTATTGACTATGCCAAAGCCTTTGACTGTGGGGATCACAACAAACTCTGGAAAATTCTTCATGAGATGGGAATACCAGACCACCTGACTTGCCTCCTGAGAAATCTGTATACATGTCAAGAAGTAACAGTTAGAACTGGACATTGGACAACAGACTGGTTCCAAATAGGAAAAGGAGTACGTCAAGGCTGCATATTGTCACCCTGTTTATTTAAGTTATATGCAGAGTACATCATGAGAAATGCTGGGCTAGATGAAGCACAAGCTGGAATCAAGATTGCTGGGAGAAATATCAATAACTTCAGATATGCAGATGACACCTCCCTTATGGCAGAAAGTAAAGAAGAATTAAAGAGCCTCTTGATGATAATGAAAGAGGAGAGTGAAAAAGCTGACTTAAAACTCAACATTCAGAAAACTAAGATCATGGCATCTGGTTCCATCACTTCATGGCAAATAGATGGGGAAACAGTGGAAACAGTGACAGACTTTATTATTTTGGGCTCCAAAATCACTGCAGATGGTGACTGCAGCCACAAAATTAAAAATCACTTGCTCCTTGGAAGAAAATTTATGACCAACCTAGACAGCATATTAAAAAGCAGAGACATTACTTTCCCAACAAAGGTCTGTCTAGTCAAAGCTATGGTTTTTTCAGTAGTCATGTATGGATGTGAGAGATGGACTATAAAGAAAGCTGAGCCCCAAGGATTTGATGCTCTTGAACTATTATGTTGGAGAAGACTCTTGAGAGTCCCTTGGACTGCAAGGAGATCCAATCAGTTCATCCTAAAGAGGATCAGTGTTCACTGGAAGGACTGATGTTGAAGCTGAAACTCCAATCCTTTGGCCACCTGATGTGAAGAGCTGACTCATTTGAAAAGAGCCTAATGCTGGGAAAGATTGAAGGCAGGAGGAGAAGGGGACGACAGAGGATGAGAGGTTAGATGGCATCACCGACTCAAGGGACATGAGTTTGGGTAAACTCCAGGAGTTGGTGATGGACAGGGAGGCCTGGTGTGCTGCAGTCCATGGAGTCACAAAGAATCAGACATGACTGAGTGACTGAACTGAACTGGTCTGAAGAAATAAATGATAAATAAGTAAAACTAAGATAAGTTTGACTCCTAAACTTTAAAAACATTTACATTTAGCACAAAACATTATAAATAAAGTAAAATAATAATATAATAGCCTGGAGAAATATAGTTGCCACAAAATTACTCTTAAAGAGTTACTTTAATAAGCAAAAACTTTCCAATAAATCAGTAACAAGACAAATCACCCTTAGGAAGTTGGAGAAAAGATATAAGAATACAGACCAATGGTAAGAAGTGCAAGTCACCAAAAACATTAATAAAATTGCACAGCCTTGCTCATAAATAAAGATAATAAGATACATTTCTTTAAGTATTTTAAGCAAGTAAGTTCAATCTAAACTGTACAATAGTTAAAAATCAAGAAAATTTAAATATGCTGATGTGGAAAGCTGCCCTGAATATAATTGCAAAGGGAAAGAGCAAGTCACAGGACAGCATGTGTAGTGTAGGATTGCTTCTGCAAAGACAAAAGTGCATAGATCCACACCTATGCATGTCAATATATGGATACAAAGTGTATTGGAGTGCATACACCACACTCTTTATAGAGTTTGCTGCTCTGGACTGAGATTAGGGGGGAAAGAGTTGGGGGGCAGTTCATAAGGACAGACAATTCATCCTTTTGAATTTATTAAATTTAGCTCTTTATTTGGCTCAGGTAGTAAAGAATATGCCTGCAATGTGGGAGACCTGGGTTTGATCCCTGGGTTGGAAAGATCCCCTGGAGAAGGGAAAGGCTACCCACTCCCGTACTGTGGCCCAGAGAATTCCATGTACAGAGAAGCCTGACAGTCTATAGTCCATAGGGTTGCAAAGAGGTAGACACAGCTGAGCGACTAACCACACAGCTTTTTATTATCTTGTGAATTACATATTTGAGCTTTTTAAACAATGAGCATTTGTTTTATAACATAATAATTTTTAATATTCTGAAACTTTTCAAGAAAAAAGGGAAAATAAACATAAAATAATCATTGAAAGGCAAATCAATTCTAAAGCTTTTATAGTAAAAGGAAACTAACCATTACTATCATAGAACAATGCTTATGGTGTCTTAATGTGTTTGAGTTAACTGTGTAGTGACCTGCACATAATTTTCATTCCTTTGGGTGGGTCCAGTCATTTTCAACTAATAATTTTGTTATCTTCATAAAGTCCTCATTTAAGGCGCATGTCAGGCATTATTACAGATAGCTATCTGGAACCAGAGGACCCCACCTGCCAATTGTGGTTGAGACTCTGTTGCTCAAGAGAGCAGGACAGAGGCGTCCCCCTGCAGCAGGACACGTCCATAAGCCTCATCTGCCCCTGTGTGCACCACGCCTTCAACTTATCGCAGGTGTTTTTTAGACACTACAACTGATACTCATAAGAGCTACCCTTTGTTGTGTACTTACTGTGTCAAATACTGCTCTAAATTCTATCACTAATTTGAATCACACTAACCACCCCAGAAGATTATTATATTCTTTATTCTTTTCAGTGCGCAGATAAGGAAACAAGTTAAAGAGGCTCACTAACTCCCTCAAAGATGCATATCTAGAATGAAGTTCATATTTTAATCCAGGGCTTCCTAATTTTAATGTTCACACTTTGCCACTATGTCCTACTTAGGGTAGCAGAGTATCCAGTGATTTTTTTTTTTTTCTGCAGGGAGATAAGAAAATAACTATTGATATATGAACTTCTATGATGACTAGAAAGAGCACTGGCAAACTGGCACAAAGCTTAACTTTCTACTCAATTTTCAAAGCTCCTGTGGTCTGGCACAGTGGTCTTTACCAATGCCCAATGGCTAGGAAGAGCAGCAGGAGTACCAGAGATAAACTTTTTTGGATGCTAAGAAAAAAAAATGGGGTCAGTATTCTGACCCATATGCTGAGTAACTGAACACCAGGGCCTGCCCCAGTCTTATTCCCATTAGTTGGGAAGTACTTCTGTGAATACAGAGGAGAGCAGAGGCTCTCTTGGAACAAGATACCCTTGGCTGAAATTTCAAGTCTTGAAATGTCTGGACTGCTGGGTAAAGATTTGCCCTAAAGGAAATGATTGTATCGTGGGTTTCAGACCCAAGCAGTCCCGCTTCTGATATGAATGATACCCACTGATACAGCTGATTGAGTCTCAGGATTGGGGTTCTTTTGTCTGGGTCCTTAGATGCTCAGCAGATCTTGAGTTTGCTGACAACAATCAAGAGGAGGTGCGTGGGATTTTCTCTGTTGCAGCTGGTCTATAGAACTGGCTACCATGTTCTTCAACCTCAAGAAGGTGTGTGGGAGTCACATTCCAGGGGCAGTTGGCAGCACACAAGGCTATCCCTTTGCATACATGTAAGCATCCTAGGGGAATTCTTGGAATACTAAAGAGGAAATATCCATATACAAGGGAGACTGGGATTTCTGTTCATCTAAACTAGAGGATGGGCTTCCCAGGTGGCTCAGTGGTAAAGAATATGCCTGCCAATGCAGGAGATGCATGTTCAATCCCTGGGTAGTGAAAATCCCATGGAGGAGGAAATGTCAAGCCACTCTAGTATTCTTGCCTGGAGAATCTTGTGGACAGAGGAGCATGGTGGGCTACAGTCCATGGGGCTGCATAGAGTTGGACAAGACTGAACCACTGAGCATGCACACATGCAAACTAGAGGATACTGAGTGATGTTCTAGGGCAAATTATTCACAAACCATACTGTGAAATAGCATACCCTAGATATATTCCTCATGGGGTTTATGAAGGCACAAAATCTGCCTTACATTGGGATCCCCCATTGTACATTTCAAGGAGAAAAATGGTATCTGGTGTCTAGGAACTGTGATCATCAACTTAATCCCCAAGCAGTAAAATGGCTTTGTGATTTGGCTGGAATTCCAGAATATTGATCACAATCAAAACATCACACATAAAGCAAACCTAGATGGAATTTAACCTGAGTCTGGCAGGCACTGGCCTGTGAGCAGTGAGTAAATGATGCTCACTGCCCAGCATACAATATGGCTTAATGGAGCTATGGAAAAGTGGCAAGTAATTAAAATCTACTTCTGTTAATAACAAATAGGCATGAAATGCCCCCACAGAGAGGATATTTTCTGGGCAGGTGACCACAAAAGCTCAGAGACCTCTTTCACTAAACAACAAGCTGATATACTCCAATACATTCTCCAATAAATTTCTTCCTTCTTAGCCATCTCCACTGAATCCCAACCTGAAGGTTTTATGCAGCAACCCCTGATTCAAAGGGTCTTCCTGCAAGCAAGTCACTAAAACAGACTTGTGGGACCTGGGAGAAGGGGGGAAGGGACATCTGAAGACTTTGCCTACTGATGGCAGGATTGAACCTGTTCCCACAGCTGGAGACGCACTGTAACCTGTTGTGCTCCACACCTTCACAAGCATGAAGAATAAAGCAAGTTTGTTTTCCAAGTTGACTAATGTTGATAGCAGCCATCCCAAATATGGAAAGGATTTACATACTCAGCTCACTTCCTGGTATTACCAGGCACTGAAACCTGCAATTGACCTTGATGCAAGTTTTAAGTGGTGGTATATTTAACCTTTGTCTTCCACCCTTCACTTTCTTCCAGCCCCAATCCTCATTATAAACAATATGATGTGATTCCACTGTATGCTGAACACCTATTTTTTGTGATAAGTGCAATGATAAATATACCCACTCCATTGAAAGTGTCCCATTGCGAAAACTAGGTCACACTTGGTATATCTGTGTCATAAATACAAATGCTACCTGGGCGTTGTTTTTAGGCAATATTACCTTTTTTTTTTTTTTGCTTGTGTAAGTCTTCATAAAGTCTTGATGGCTTTCTGCCCTTATCTCCCTCTCAACAGTGTCATGTTGAGGGATACATCTCCCAAACTGTAATTACTGAGCATGATTCTGTTTCTTTCAAGATTGTCAGGGCTTCCAATGCTATGAAAACTTCTCATCTTCTCCCATCTTCCACTTCACTCCCAGAGTCTTTCCTTCTGCCGCACAGCATTCTCCTCTCCCTGTCATCTTCCCTTGACATCTTGAACCTCCCTGCCTCTATCACAGCATGAAGCCTGGACTGTCATAGAAGCCTCACTCCAGCTTCCTGCCCCATGCAGCCACCATGGGAAACTCAGCTTCTTTTTACTCTATTTTCTCATGAAAAATTGACTTCTAACCTTTCTTGGTGGTAGGAGAAGCAAAGCACTCAAAGAGAGTTGTGTAAGGAAAGTGAGCCCTATTCAAGTTAGTAATTATTATCCTCTGATATTTATGTGGGATTTTAGGTGTTATTATGCTGTTGATGTCTTTGCTGTCTTTTCCTTTTGGGTTTGGGCTACCTTATTAGTGACTCTGTAGCAATGATTAGGTTGTAGTTTTTCTCAGAATATTTGCCTTTTTATTAGTTTACCCTAAGCCACATCATATGATAGGAGTGCAAGATTTTGTACTATATAAATGTCTTCACACTAGTTTTGCCTCTGGATTGTTTTGGTTTAGAAAGAATTGTAATTCTGTCTCCTTTGGAAATCTCTCTCCCAGCCTTGCCCCTTCTTTTTGCTGCATCCCATGGTTGCTAGCTACACGACCAGGCCACATAATGCAAATCATTCCGTTAATGGCTATAGATTCCACATGGAGAACTCAAACATATGTTTCCCATTTTTCTCCCTTTTATGCTGCATACTTGTGCTGAATAGTTTTATTGGTAATGGGGGAAATGCCAGAATATTTACAGGATTATAGTCACGGGAGTGTGCTGTTATTTGGGCTATGTCTGGATAATGCCAACATAATCAATCAAAACGGAAACATTTGGTCAAATAAGCACTTTTTAAATGATTAGCATAATGCTAACATCTTTGACTATTTAACCAACCTCAGAGTTATTATGATGTGATACAGAATACCCCAGCATTGTAAAACTTTCTCTTTCTTAGAAGTGAAGAAATTTTGTTAGAATTTTATGTAGTTGCACCATCCCTCAGGAAAACAGGATTCTATGTCTCTGCCACAAGGATTCTGGAACATGAGAAGGTTGCTTAACCATGCTGTGAATCAGCTTCCTCCTTCCTAAAATAAGTGTTCCTTAATCTTATTTTTTTTTGGACACCTTTGAAAATATAATGAAATTTATCAACTCTCCCCTATAAATACACATAGGAAACTTGCAAACGACTTCAGTAATATAATAACTTCAAAATCAAAACAGGGCTTTGCTAAGAACTCTTAGGACAGCTGGTCTTTAGTTAGACTTGTTCAGTATAGAATTTTACGACATCATGAACTTTCTCTGTAATACTAAGGGACTGGTATCTCCCCGGCCAATCCTCCAACACAAGCTCTCCCAGTGCCTTTTACGTGGGAGTAGTGGATATGCTTAAGTATGATGTCTGCTACCACACCAGCAATGCTTTTGTATACATTGGCTTCTTTTGGTGAGGGGAACATTTTTAAGAGGCAAGATAGATTTTGGTCCTCCCTCACAACCAGCCAGGAGTGACTGACAAGCACCACCTTCTGGAGGAAACGTGTAGTAAATGTCAGCGTAGATGATCCCTGACACGGCCATGCTGTTCTTGGCTGTGTGTTACGCCGTATACTGACCCCATGCGCTATAGCCCACCGGGTGCCTCTGCCCCTGTGATTTCACAGGTAAGGATACTGGAGCGGATAGCCATTCCCTTCTCCAGGGGATTTTTCCAACCAAGGGATCAAACCTGGCTCTCCTGCATTGCAGGCAGATTCTTTACCATCTGAGTCATCAGGGAAGCCACGAGTTCATGGATACGCAGGGCCAAGTCTCTTCCTGCTTTCAGCCTCAGTCTTCCCCCACATTTCTTAAGCGATCTCATTTCCCTTTATTCTAACCAAGGATGAATCTATCTTTGGCTTTTGGGAGGCTTGAAAATGCTTTTCAAGTCTAAAAATTAATTCTGTTAAGTGGAAAAGTTCTACTTTTCATTAGAAATCTCATAGTAACAAAATTCAGATCATATTGAGACACTGGGTTGTAGATTCATTAGAAGCTTTTGACATGTGATTTAAATATGACTTATTAAAATGTTGGTGAAGTGGTTTCAAGTACTAACCCAGAGTGAATAGGGAAGGTACTAAGAAAAGAACACATGCTCTTGGTAGATGTAACGATGAATAAAATAATGCTCCACTCTAGCCTCATACAAAATGAAGAGTCAAAAGATTATTTGGTTTAAAAAATATATCTTAAATGTGCAAAATACATTTTTTATTAAAAGTAGTTAAACCTGCTTTTTCAAAAGTATAGTAACTTTCTATACATGCTTTGCATTTAATTGTAAAATGTAAATTTTTAAAATAATGATAATTGCCTCAAAATTCAGCTATTCACTAATATCTTCATTATAATTCACAAAACTTAATTTTTTCCATGATTTTTATAGAACCCCTTTTTGCCTCCAGCTTTTTTCTCTGATCCACTGGGGACAGACCGATGCTGATATGAAAACATTTGCTCTATAGGAATTCCTAAAGACATTCTGAAAGATTTGCTCCACTGCCAAATTGAAAGACCCTCTATCCTATTTAAATCTTTTAAAATTGGTTTTTGTTTTTTTAATTAATTTATTTTAATTGGAGGCTAATTACTTTACAATATTGTGGTGGTTTTTGCCATACATTAACATGACTCAGCCGTGGGTGTACATGTGTTCCCCATCCTGAATCCCCCTCCCACCTCCCTCCCCATCCCATCCCTCAGGGTCATCCCAGTGCACCAGCCCTGGGCACCCTGTCTCATGCATCCAACCTGGACCGGTGATCTGTTTCACATATGATAATATACATGTTTCAGTGCTGTTCTCTCAAGTCATCCACCCTTGCCTTCTCCCACAGAGTCCAAAAGACTGTTCTTTACATCTGTGTCTCTTTTGCTGTCTCGCATATAGGGTTATCGTTACCATCTTTCTATAAAATTTGTTTTTAATCTAGAAGAGCAAGAATGATTATGTTTCCAGAGAAATGGTTCTTTTTTTCACAAAAAAAGCAAATTCTTAAAAACTCATTTGTGATGCATCTTGCAAGGCTTTTGAGAGTTGAGTCAGCTAGTGGAATATTCCTTTAGTCTGATCATATCCCAGGGCTGGGTTGGTTTTCCAGGGACAGAAATTGAGTACAATAAAGTTTACTGTGGAGGAGTTATAGAAATGAACCCTTGGAAATATATAGACTCTGAACACATTATTATGTTTCTCCTGGCATTTTTAATGAAAAAGTAGGTGTTGATTGTTTACCTCCAGACAAAATTTCTGTCCTATACCTAAAAATTCTCAGTCTGCCAAGTGCTGTGCTTCTCCCCAGGGACTATTATTCATTCTATAGAGTTTATTTTTTTAACTTACTTTCCAGATGGACATGTGCATTGTTTCATTAAAGCCAAATGTGGTTTATGAAATTTGAGTATAATAATTAATCATGCCAGTGAGATTACTTGGGTGAGGCAGACTGAGGGTATTTTCAGAGAAATCAATAATAAAAGTAGAAATGGGGGGGTACTTATTATATTTCAGGCACGTCTTATGTACAAATATGTCACAACTATAATCTTACCCAGTAAATATAATTCACTTTGAAAAAATTCATCTCATGGAGAGGTGAAACTCTGAGAGCTATGAAATGGTAGAATATGAATCCAAGTGTGTCTGCTCTAGAGGTCACATACTTTCTGTAACACTGCCTCTTGAAGTTAAGCGTTCCAACCTGACAATCTTGCTGGCTTCCAAGTTGCATAGGTTCCCCACACCTGGTAACTGCAAAGTAGAGAATTATTAAAATTCTACATTGTTCATCCATGGACAATAGTTTATTTTAATAATATGCCTGTTGGTAGATGGCAAATACCTTTTACTCAGTACTATTTGTCAACCACCTCAGATTTTTATAATTTTTTTTAGCTGAAAAGTCTTAAGTGCCAACACACAGCAAGATATAGCCCATCATATCCTTAGAAGTCCATTTATAACTAATTCTATTAAAGTACAATGACAAAAAGAGAATCATAAGTGCAGCTAAACTGACAGGGTCTCATGATAAGACAATGACAAGAACAAGAATAATCCAAGACAAAGAACTGGTTCAAAATAATGAAAACAATAATAGAGACAGTTCAAACCACTTTAAAGAGAGAAAGTCTTACATACACTGGAAAGATAAACTCCAGCAGAAAAAAATCCCTACCCCATTTCTGTCATCCTGTGAGCATCTGGGGAAAGTTGATCGTTACTTCAGGGCAAATGGTAGAGGTTGTATTGTTTTAAAGAATAGAGACTCGGCCAAAGAGAAGGAAGTCTGCAGCCTGCCAACAACCGGTGCCCAGAGAAGGAACAGATGTAAACACAGAAAACTGTTCAAATTTGCCAGCAGAACCTATCAGCCCATCAGCCAGAAGTCAAGGTCCAGAAAACAACCAGAAACGCCCTATAAACAGAGAGAATTGAGAAAGAGATGGGAAACTAACAGCCACATTTTGAAATTGCTGAAAAAGGAGAGGATGTGCTAGACAGTCATGCAGACCAAAGACGCACGTGTCACAGAGGCAGTGTGGTGAGTAATGCAGAGGTGGGCCCAGGTGAAGTGCCCCCTCTCTGAGGACTGGGACCAAACAGACCTGGAGGGAAGGGCATGTGAAATGAATGGGCATGGATGCCAGAATCATTCACACACTTCGTCACAAACAATGAGGAAATTTTACAAAATTGCATCCCTGGGAATGGCTTAAAAAACTTCAGCATGTCTGTTTGTGGGGTAAGAACGCACAAAGTTCACAAACTAAATAAAGACATTATTTTTGTTGGGAGTTTTCATGTAACATTGTAGGTTTCAGTTTCCAAGTTCACTACTCAAGGACCACTTTCCTTCTGCTGAAGTATTTTGCTTTCATTCTATCTACATAGATAGAATTGGGATCTGTTGGAACCACCAGGATTCCTACAGTATCTCGGTTAGCTGAGAAAAAGATTGATAAGTTTTTGTTTTTGTTTTTTTTTTACTCATTTAAAACTCAAAAGAAGAATTCTCTAATAGAGTTAAATGGAAGCATTAGAGAGCACTTTAAAAAGATGTTATAAAAATATAACTCAAAACTGGGCCTCTCTGTGACCCAACTCAGCATGTGTCATACACAAAGGAAACATCCAGAAAGATACTGAAAAGCAATTTAAAATGGAGTCTCGTGAAGAGGCAGCAAAGAGGTCTGCATTCACAAGACATAACAAAACTTCCTAAAAGTTCTCTTTCCCAGAAGTGCTCATGGCAGAATTGATACCCTGAGTAGTTTTCTCCACACATGTTCAATCTTTCTGTCCCCTAGCTGAACTGATGTTGGCTCTTCCCTCTCCAGATCTCCTTCTGGCTTCCTCCACCTACCCTTCCTCACACACATTTACACCCAGAAAAGAAGAGCAATTACTCTTTGTAATGAAACGATATGTGCCTTCTTGTGGAAATATGTTTTGCTCTTTCAGCTCTGTCATTTCTACATCTGTCTTTTTTACCAGATTAGAACAGCAGAAAGCCAAGAACCAACACGACCTCTTTCATGAGGGGAGGGATGTTATGACTATGCATTTATTAGTGATTTTTTTGTCTTTGTCATATAAAGAAGATTTAACAAAATGCTTAGAGAGTTCTTTATACTTTTTCCCCAATACTATTTAAGTCACCAACTTAGATAGCTTTCATTGAGTCAAATTTTTAGAAAACAGATACACTTGATCCATACAGATTCAACCTCTGGCTTTTTTTCTTTTTAAAAATTTTTGTTGAAACACTTCTCTGATGGCTCAGTAGATAAAGAATCTGTCTGCAATGCAGGAGACACAGGAGATGAGAGTTTGATCCCTGGGTGGGAAAGATCCCCTGGAGAAGGAAATGGCAACCCACTCCAGTATTCTTGCCTGAAAAATTCCATGGACAGAGGAGTCTGGTGGGCTATAGTCCATAGGGTTGCAAAAAGCCAGAGCGACTGAGCGCGGATAGTTGCTTTACAATGTTGCATCAGTTTCTGCTATATAGCAAAGTGAATCAGCTATATGTATGCACGTATCCCCTCTCTCTGGCTTTCCTTAGGATATAAAATTATTTTATGCACTTTCCAAAAGCACTGTCTCATTGTGGGAACTGCAGATACAGTAAGAGATAATGGTAGACCTCTATCTGGTTTTCAATTCAGCACTGGTTTTATGTAGAGTTAGCTGAGAAGAGATGTTAGTGACAGAAAGTGCAGAGTGATGGACAGTAAAATCAAGGACTCCTGGAAGGGGAGGCCCAAGTGGATAAGATAATTTCATCTTCCCAGACTTGCTCACCTCACCTGCTTTTCTGGTTCTTCTGTCCTCTGCTCTGCACCTAGGGAGGCTCACAGAACAGGATGGATTTCTCGGGCTCCCTTGCCTGCTGGTTAATGACCAACAGAAGTCATTGGTGGGTGGTTGGAGATAGGAGAAAGGGAGAACCGGGGCATGTCTCCTACCCGGAGCATGTCTTCATTTAGGTAACAAGTCATTTGGTGGCCAGATTTGCCCAGAACTAACAAGAGGCCATTTATCATCATCAGTTACTCCACTTTGGGTGACTATGTGCACATTTTGTTGAATTTGATTATGGAGTGCTGCTGCCGATCCTATTAGGGTTATGGCATGACCCATGATATATGAATCATACTGCTTTTCTAAAATTTGAAAAGCTCTGAGTTCCGAAAGTTATGTGCCCCAAGAGGTTTCAGAGATGGGAGTGTAGACATGTATTTTGCAAACTTTGATTGATATTTCATTCACACACACACACACACACAAAATCAGGCATGTAATTGGACGTTACATTTGACTTATCCTGTTGTCTTGGCTTTTCAGAGAGAAAAATTCAACAGCCTAAAACCTGTTAGACCACCTATGAAGAATACACTTGGAGGTTATCATACTTATTCTGCCAAGATGAATCCACCACCCACTGCAATAGAAGATAAGGCAAAGTTTTCATCTTGGGGCTAAAGAGATTGATAATAAGGTTCTTTAAAAGGAGAGCTGCTAGACATTCATTCTTCCCCACTCATGGAGGACATGAGGGGCACCTCCCCCTCACTTCAATGCAAGAGAAGGTGGCTTCAGGAGGACAGAACTTGACTTCTGAACACCTATAAGGTGTGAGGACTGAAATATGACTCATCCCCAGAAAGTGTAAATGCACAAGGTTGTACATGGAATGTGTCCTGCTTGGTGGCAGAGGGAAGGGACAGGTTTGAGTTGAGACAAACCTATACTTCCACAGTTTGGAAAGGCAAGAAGAAAACTGTGCTTGTTGTTCAGATATCAATCTTTGGAAGGATGTCCTTGAGAGGACTCTGCAGGGAGGGGTGAGGAGACCTAAGGAGAAAGATGGACTAGGCAGAGCTTAAGGGCTGCCAGCAGGTGGGAGGAGGAGTCAAAAATTACCCAGATATTTGGGGGTGTATTTGGATGCCCCATAGGTCTCCAGTGAAATTGTCCAGTCACATAAGACTGATCTGACACATTAGGCTTTTCTGATCCTACACATTTTAACTAACCCTAGAAAGTAGGAGGTAAACATTGAGTATACACTAAAGAGAAGACAATACATCTTTCTTTTGTACTGCAAGTTTCCTAGCTTAAAGGAGTCCCAAACAAGGGAGAAATTTTAAATTGAATGAGAGTATAAAGTAGTATTGCTCCTGATTAAGCATTTTAACACCAGAAATAAGAAAATACTACTTGTTTCAAGGCAGGCCCATGAATAAGTGACAAAAAGCGATGTCCCATAGGTCATGTCCAGTCAGTGTTTGTGGAGGCTGCTTACAGCTCTGGGCTGAGGTGAGCACTGTGACCATGCTGAGTGGGAAGACGGACGTGCCATGACCATGTGGTAGACATGAGACGGGAGCAGGGCAGAGGCAAACATGTCATGTACCTGTCATCTTTTGGTTAGGAAATGGTAAGTAGGTTATGGACTTGATGCTGTCTCTAAGAACCATGAGAGCCCTTTGAGGGAGTCTGAGATAGGACCTAACACAGAGTAAAGTGAAGTTGCTCGGTCGTGTCTGACTCTTTGTGGCCCCATGAACTGTAGCCTACCAGGCTCCTCTGTCCATGGGATTTTCCAGCAAATGTACTGGAGTGGGTGGCCAGTTCCTTCTCCAGGAGATCTTCCTGACCCAGGGATCTAACCTGGGTCTCCAGCATTGCAGACAGATGCTTTACTGTCTAAGCACCACACAGTAAGCACTCAATAAATTCTTGTTAAATGAGAATAATATGAGCAGTGGAACAAATCTACATACTTCATATTCTAAAAGATTCTTTGCACACCTGACCACAAGCTTCTGCTAAAGAGAAAAATTGCCTTTAATACATCAGTTGGATGTAAAAATAACCATCACTAGCAAGAGCTTGACTTGCCTAAAGATGAAGCAGGCCTAGTGCATAGAGCCTATGTTTCCCTGGACCAGACTCAGCAGAGGAGTTATGAAGAACGACTAGTAACTCCCCAGCTATGATCTACCAATAAGGCCGGCCCAGTATTTAGACAGGGTCTCTAAGAAGAGGCAACCAAGGCAGTAAGACACCAGAAGCAGAGCTGGGTGGTTGAGGTGCCCTGAGCCCTCCTCCTTAATGCCCCTTCCCCCAGCTTGCTGTTGGGACCTTGGAAACAGCTTACACACTGACAGACCAGATCCTTTGTATCACTAAAAATACTCACTAAATAGACCATTTCCCTCTCTCAGATCCATCCTGTACCCAGTAATCAAGTGTATCTTCCAAAAATACTCGTTGTCTGTAGTTCTTCCTGCTTAAAAATGATTCAGTAGCTGTTCATTGCTTAGAATATAGAATCCAAAGTCCTTAGTCAATTATTTGGAGATCTCTACAAACAATATTGGTTCAACCTACTTCTCCAGACTGAACTTCTGTTCCAGTGGCCCAGTCCAGGCAGAGGTATACCACATTCACAGGTATTTCTTATGCCTCCTCCTTCTTCCCTTTGCTCATGCTATTCCTGCTAACGGAAGTGCACTGCCTCCATCTGCCTGTTCTTCTGCCCATCATTTGAAGCCTGTCTCAAACACTGCCTCCTTGGAAAAGATTATCACACCCATGCTACTGGGATTCACAAGTCAGAAGTTAGCATCCCTTAGTTGGTGTTGTGTTTTGTTTTGTTTTAATAGAATTTATTATATATTTTCCTATATTTTAAGAGGAAAATGGCCAAGATCCCTATTAAACATTTGCTCCTAATGACCATAAACCATATTTCATTTTTCTTTATAGTTATTGTACCTGGTGCAACAGGGTTTGTATGTAGAGCAATAAATAAATAATTTAAGAATGAATTAATGGGAACTTCCCTGGTGGTCCAGTGATCAAGAATCTGCCTTGCATCACAGGGAACACAGGTTTGATATCTGGTCCGGGAACTAAGATCCCACTTTCCATGGGGCAACAAAGTCCATGTGGCAACTACTGAGCCCGAGCTCTAGACCTGGAGCTACAGCTACACTGTAGACCCCACGTGCAGCAACTAGAGAAAGCCCATGCCCTGTCATGAGGACCCAGCAGAACAACAGCAACAACAAAAATTAGTAAATCAATGTTTAGAGTGACAAAAAGGTTTTAGAATAAGAGATAGTGGTTGCAGCAAGCATCACCCTCAATGGTGAAAAATTGAAAGCATTTCCCCTGAAATCAGGAACAAGACAAGGGTGCCCACTCTCACCACTACTATTCAACATAGTTTTGGAAGTGTTGGCCACAGCAATCAGGGCAGAAACAGATGTAAAAGGAATCCAGATAGGAAAAGAAGAAGTGAAACTCTCTCTGTTTGCAGATGACATGATCCTCTACATCGAAAACCCTAAAGACTCTACCAGAAAATTACTAGAGCTAATCAACGAATACAGTAAAGTTGCAGGATATAAAATTAACACACAGAAATCTCTTGCATTCCTATACACTAACAATGAGAAAACAGAAAGAGAAATTAAGGAAACAATACCATTCACCATTGCAACAAAAGAATAAAATAGTTAGGAGTATATCTACCTAAAGAAACAAAAGACCTATACATAGAAAACTATAAAACACTGATGAAAGAAATCAAAGAGGACACAAACAGATGGAGAAATATACCGTGTTCATGGATTGGGAGAATCAATATTGTCAAAATGGCTATACTACTCAAAGCAATCTATAGATTCAATGCAATCCCTATCAAACTACCAACAGTATTTTTCACAGAACTAGATCAAATAATTTCACAATTTGTATGGAAATACAAAAAACCTCGAATAGCCAAAGTAACCTTGAGAAAGAAGAATGGAACTGGAGGAATCAACCTGCCTGACTTCAGACTATACTACAAAGCCACAGTCATCAAGACAGTATGGTACTGGCACAAAGACAGAAATATAGATCAATGGAACAGAATAGAAAGCCCAGAGATACATCCACGAATCTATGGTCACCTTATCTTCGACAAAGGAGGCAAGGATATACAATGGAAAAAAGACAACCTCTTTAACAAGCGATGCTGGGAAAACTGGTCAACCACCTGTAAAAGAATGAAACTAGAACACTTTCTAACACCATACACAAAAATAAACTCAAAATGGATTAAAGATCTAAATGTAAGACCAGAAACTATAAAACTCCTAGAGGAGAACATAGGCAAAACACTCTCCGACATAAATCACAGCAGGATCCTCTATGACCCACATCCCAGACTTTTAGAAACAAAAGCAAAAATAAACAAATGGGACCTAATGAAACTTAAAAGCTTTTGCACAACAAAGGAAACTATAAGCAAGGTGAAAAGACAGCCCTCAGATTGGGAGAAAATAATAGCAGACAAAGCAACAGACAAAGGATTAATCTCAAAAATATACAAACAACTCCTCCAGCTCAACTCCAGAAAAATAAATCAAAAATGGGCCAAAGAACTAAACAGACATTTCTCCAAGGAAGACATACAGATGGCAAAAAAACACATGAAAAGATGCTCAACATCACTCATTATCAGAGAAATGCAAATCAAAACCACAATGAGGTACCATTACATGCCAGTCAGGATGGCTGCTATCCAAAAGTCTACAAGCAATAAATGCTGGAGAGGGTGTGGAGAAAAGGGAACCCTCTTACACTGTTGGTGGGAATGCAAACTAGTACAGCCACTATGGAAAACAGTGTGGAGATTTCTTAAAAAGCTGGAAATAGAACTGCCATATGACCCAGCAATCCCACTTCTGGGCATACACACCGAGGAAACCAGATCTGAAAGAGACACATGCACCCCAATGTTCATCGCAGCACTGTTTATAATAGCCAGGACATGGAAGCAACCTAGATGCCCATCAGCAGATGAATGGATGAGGAAGCTGTGGTACATATACACCATGGAATATTACTCAGCCATTAAAAAGAATTCATTTGAATCAGTTCTAATGAGATGGATGAAACTGGAGCCCATTATACAGAGTGAAGTAAGCCAGAAAGATAAAGACCATTAGAGTGTACTAACACATATATATGGAATTTAGAAAGATGGTAATGATAACCCTATATGCAAAACAGAAAAAGAGACTCAGATGTATAGAACAGACTCTTGGACTCTGTGGGAGAAGGCAAGGGTGGGATGTTTCAAGAGAACAACATCAAAACATGTATATTATCTAGGGTGAAACAGATTACCAGCCCAGGTTGGGTGCATGAGACAAGTGCTCGGGCCTGGTGCACTGGGAAGACCCAGAGGGATCAGGTGGAGAGGGAGGTGGGAGGGGGGACCAGGATGGGGAATACATGTAAATCCATGGCTAATTCATTTCAATGTATGACAAAAACCACTGCAATGTTGTAAAGTAATTAGCCTCCAACTAATAAAAATAAATGGAAAAAAAAAGAGATAGTGGTTGCATAATATTGTGAATGCATTGACACTTAATTGTTTCCTTTTAAGTGTTTAATTTTATTCTACTTGAATTTTTAAAAGAATGAATAATGATTAAAGATCTATTTTACCTTTCTAGCATTTAAATTTCAAAGTGGAAGCAGTTTTCTCTGCCTGCTTCCACTTTGCAGAAGAGAGTAACATAAGCATGTAATTGCATTTCCATATCAGCAGCGTGAGTGTACTCAGTTGCTTCAGTCATTTGTACCCTCTTTGCAACCCAGTGGACTGTAGCCCTCCTGGCTCCTCCGTCCATGGCATTCTCCAGGCAAGAATAGTGAAGTGGGTTGCCATTTTCCTCTCCAGGGGATCTTCCCGACCCAGGGACTGAACCTGTGTCTCCTGCATTGGGGGTACATTCTTTATTGCTGAGCCACCATCAGCAGCATGAATGTGCTCTAAATCCAACTTTCCTCAATTTCTCTCTCTTAGTCAGATTATCTTTGCAGAGTGGTGGTCTCAATGACCCCAGTGAATGGATGGCTTTATTCTCTACATCCCACATCTCCACACTGATTGACTCAAGCCTCATTGGCATCTAGCCAGACTCTCTGATGGAGAAGGAAATGGCAACCCACTCCAGTATTCTTGCCTGGAGAATCCCAGGGACGGGGGGCCTGGTGGGCTGCGGTCTACGGGGTCGCACAGAGTTGGACACGACTGAAGCGATGCAGCAGCATTTCTCCTTAGTTAGAAAGAAAGTTAGTCCAGGACTAACCAGTCATAGACCTGGACTATTTTTTCTTATCTACCGATGCAAATTATTGTCAGTTACAAATCCTACTCGACAGAAATGCATCCTGAGAGTATGATATCTTTTACCACAGAAGATAACATTTTAAAATAACATTTAAGCAAAATATTTACTGTGGTTTGAACAGATTTTGAGTGGCATCATTTCACCTGCAGTGGGAATGCGGCCACCAGGAATGATCCCCCTTCTAATGTTGGTAGAATGGATAAAGCCCTGATGTCCACCTCCGGTTTCTCCCTTTTCTAATATACTCTGCATAATTTCACCAGATTTATCTTTCTCATACATTCCCATATCCAGAAACATTACTAGCTACTTGTTACATACCCACAAAAGCCTTAACTCCTTAGATCAACGGTTGTTAACTTTGGCTGTACATTTTGAATGCACTGATGCCTGCATTGTCTGCATCAGAAATGCTAGGCAGTGAGGTCCAAATATTGGTATTCCCTTCAAGGGTCCTCAAGTGATTCTGATGTACAGCCAGCTTTGAGAACCACCGTCTTGGATGATCTTTCGTAAACTCTGCATAAAAAATTGCAGTGGCAGAGATGTGGGATATATGATAAAAAACGGGTAAGAGAAAAAGAGAAGATGAACAACCAAAGGAGAGAACTGAGCCAATTACGATGTTGCTGTAAATGTCCTTGTATGAAGAGGATAGTCTTTCCTCTCTGACAACAAACAGAAAATGAGCCTCATGACCAGCCGTTGGCAGTTAACTTCTTTTATCTTGGGTTCTGGCAGAAGCATCAGAATGCAGCCTTATTGTGGGTTCCCAGTGCATCTTTGAAGGCCACTGTTACCCTTCTGTGCCTGTACGTCCCAAACCTCTCTAGGGGACTGGCCCCCTGAGAGGCATTCTTGCAAGAGCCAGGCCTTCTGGGCTGATCATCCTCCTACCACGTAAAGAGAAAGAGGTAGATAAAGAGAAAGAGACAGAGGTGACGGTGTTCTCTCGACCACAGCCTCTCACTAGGCTCCTTCCTCCCTGAGGCAGAATTTGGTCACATGGTGTACCTGTTAGGATTTATGTCCCAAAATAAAATTGAGAGTCTTGAAGGGCATGAATGATGCTGTTATGCATGGGCAGAGACATTCTGTATCTCTTAACTCCTTTACAGAAGGGATCCACGTCTAGGCTTTGCTACAAAACCCAAAGTGGGCTTTATCGAAGAACTTTATGACTGTGCTTTTGAAAATGTTTTCCTCTAGTCATCATTATGAGGTAATGTATTAGGTAATGTCTTGAAAAATGGCCAGAAGGCTAAAGTGTCAGCTTTGCAGCTCACATACCTGAAAATAACAATGTTGGTTTATTATTTTTATACTACAATATCTTCGGAATGTCTCATAAACAGAAATTAATGGTGACAACTTTGTCTCTGTACTTAAACACAACCCTACCAACACATGATGCTGAGAAAAGTCAAGGCCACTAACTGAGCACTTTCGAGAAGAATTTCTCTTCCTATCATTTCATCTAGGGTACATTTCTGGCCTCTCCTGTCTCAGGCATCACAGCCAAGGTTTGCTAAAATTTCCGTTACCCAAGGTCTGCTAAAATTCACAGACAACTCTTCATTCATATTTTAAAAAGAATTTCAAGCTCTGCTCCTATCTTATCTTCTATCAGAATTTCAAAAAGCAATAGAAATATGGCTTCTTATATCTAGTTCTAAAAACAAAAGGACTGGCTTGAAATGTGAGAGTGCTAGCTAAGAAATGAACTAATCATTTTAAAATCACAAATGTATTTTTAATGCATTTCCTTTCTTTCTTTTTATTTATACTTTTATCTAAGTGATTTAGTGCTAATTGTTATTTTCTGGAATTTAAGGAGATATTAACAAATGAAAAGACAACACAATGTCTGCACAATCTGGATTTTAAAAACATTAATTTAGTTTGGTCCTGTATAGAAATCACTGTAGCAAGAAAATCAAAATTTGGTCACTTCTAAATGACATCTTTCATTATTTTTAAATAGATTTTTAAAATCAAACAATATTGATCAGTGAAATATAAATTAAGCATTTACTATGTACAAAGCAATATCTTATGTGTTCAAATACACATACAAAGTAGTATCTCTATAGTCCTAAATTCTAGGAGATTTACATCTAATTGTGCAGATTTATTCTCCTATGGAATTTCAACGAACTGTCAATAAAACTGCAAAATAAAATTTAATGTTCTTATATTACATTAAGCAAATCACTCATTTCCATGAATGTCCATCTGCTAGGGGTTAGGGACTAGGTTATATTCACTTTCTATACCCAGTGCCTCACATAAGCAGCTAATTCACATGAGGTAATATATATTTACTGAATCCACTGGTAGAATGTGTGTATATATCAGACACATATATACATGTATAAGTGCAATAGATATATACATATATGTTGTATTTAATTGATATTTATGTAGGGCTTGGTATGTGTGTAAAATTAGAAGGAAGTAAATAACAAATGTAGTATAACATTTCCATCATACCAGTGTTGAGAAAATGGAGTCTTGCCCAGTTTATCCTGTGATGTTATAGTGCAAGTCATAAACTATGAAACTAAGTAAGAGGGAATTGGTTTGGTCTGCATCTCAACTGAATCCTCGGCATAATAATGTTCTTTATTATATTTTTCTGGACACACTTTTAAAGATTTTGTTCATGAAGCAGATTTTGGCACTGAAGCTTTTTTAGTTAGGTCCTGGGGACTGCAATGAAAAGAAAGGTAACCTCCACCCAAATATGTATTTCTGTTTTACACAGAAATGTACCATAAAACATGTAATATATATATTTTTATCACCTGAATTACATATTGTGAGGTCCAAAGACTGAAAAAGAGGTTCCAATTTATTTCTTCCAGCATGCATGAAGGCAGATGTCCTTTAAAATCTGCACATCATGAGAATGGAATGTGCTCAGAAATCAGCTGAAAATTTTAAAAATGAGAGCTGTGCAGCTGTGTCCATGGGCTTAGGCTCAGCAGGAGAGGGCAGGTCCCCTTCTGGCCATCCTGCAAGTCCTGATGAGCTCCCCAGGGAGTCACAGACTACACTCTCTGTACCAACAGAGCCCCACGCAGGTTTTGAGCCAAACAGATGCAGCTGTACAGTAATAATAAGATCTTACATTTGCATAGCACACTATAATCTGCTTCTCACTACAACCTTTTGAATTAGGCACAAAAGATATTTGTTCCCAGGTTATAGACAAGGAAACCAAAGTTTCACAAAGTTGTATGGCATGAGATGATAGAAAAATGTATTTATATTAGTCTCTGTCCCTGTTCCTGGCACAGAGCTTCTAAAACCCTTGTAATTTCTGAAGTGATAAGAGCACTAAGAGCTTCTTTAGTTCAACATTTGGTTTTTGATCTGGTTCCTAACTCTGAGCTCCTAAATCCCTTGGAATTTCCTTGGGGACAGGAGTGTCTTTTGTTCTAAAGAGGTGACTTTGGGTAAGCTCCTAGATGGCTTGTTTTTTTTTTTTTTTTTTTAGCTTTTTATTTTGTATTGGGGTATAGCAGGAAGTGAAGATGAACTAAAAAGTCTCTTGTTGAAAGTGAAAGAGGAGAGTGAAAGGATTGGCTTAAAGCTCAACATTCAGAAAACTAAGATCATGGCATCTGGTCCCATCACTTCATGGGAAATAGATGGGAAGACAGTGGAAACTGTGTCAGACTTTATTTTTTGGGGCTCCAAAATCACTGCAGATGGTGATTGCAGCCATGAAATTAAAAGATGCTTACTCCTTGGAAGGAAAGTTATGACCAACCTAGATAGCATATTAAATAGCAGACGCATTACTTTGCCAACAAAGGTCCATCTGGTCAGGGCTATGGTTTTTCCAGTGGTCATGTATGGATGTGAGAGCTGGACTGTGAAGAAAGCTGAGCGCCGAAAAATTGATGTTTTTGAAATATGGTGTTGGAGAAGACTCTTGAGAGTCCCTTAGACTACAAGGAGATCCAGCCAGTCCATCCTAAAGGAGATCAGTCCTGGGTGTTCACTGGAAGGACTGATGCTGAAGCTGAAACTCCAATACTTAGGCCATCTCATGTGAAGAGTTGACTCATTGGAAAAGACCCTGATGCTGGGAGGGATTGGGGGCAGGAGGAGAAGGGGACAACAGAGGATGAGATGGCTGGATGGCATCACCGACTTGATGGGCATGAGTTTGAGTAAACTCTGGGAGTTGGTGATGGACAGGGAGGCCTGGCATGCTGCAATTCATGGGGTCTCAAAGACTCAGACATGACTGAGCAGCTGAACTGAACTGATAGCCAATTAATAAACAATGTTGTGATAGTTTCAGGTGAATAGAGAATGTATCCATTCTCCCCCAAACTCCCCTTCCATCCAGGCTGCCACATAACATTGAGCAGAGTTCCCTGTGCTATACAGTAGGTTCTTGTGGGTTGCCCATTTTAAATATAGCAGTGTGAATATGTACATGTCCATTGGATCATAGAAAAAGCAAGAGAATTCCAGAAAAACATCCACTTCTGCTTCATTGATTATGCCAAAGCCTTTGACTGAGTAGATCACAACAAACTGTGGAAAATTCTTCAAGAGATGGAAATACCAAATCGCCTTACCTGCCTCCTGAGAAATTTGTATGCTGGTCAAGAAGCAACAGTTAGAACAGGATATGGAACAACAGACTGTTTCCAAATTGGGTAAGGAGTATGTCAAGGCTGTATATTGTCACCTTGCTTATTTAACTTATATGCAGAGTACATCATGAGAAATGCTGGACTGGATGAAGCACAAGCTGGAATCATGATTGCTCGAAGAAATATCAATAACCTCAGATATGCAGATGATACCACCCTTAATGGCAGAAAGTGAAGAGGAACTGAAGACCCTCTTGATGAAAGTGAAAGAGAGTGAAAAAGCTGGCTTAAAACTAAACATTCAGAAAACTAAGATCATGGCATCCCATCCCATCACTTCATGGCAAATAGATGGGGAAACAATGGAAATCATGACAGGCTTTATTTTTCTTGGGCTTCAAAATCAGTACAGATGGTGACTGCAGCCATGAAATTAAAAGATGTTTGCTCCTTGGAAGAAAAGTTATGACCAACCTAGACTGCATATTAAAAAGTAGAGACATTACCTTGCCCACAAAGGCTTGTCTAGTCAAAACTATGGTTTTTCCAGTAGTCATGTATGGATGTGAGAGTGGGACTAGAAAGAAAGCTGAGCACAGAAGAATTGATGCTTTTGAACTGTGGTGTTGGAGAAGACTCTTGAGAGTCCCTCGGACTGCAAGGAGATCCAACCAGTCCATCCTAAAGGAATTCAGTCCTGAATATTCATTGGAAGGACTGATGGCGAAGCTGAAATTCCAATACTTCGGCCAACTGATGTGAAGAACTGACTCATTGGAAAAGACTCTGGTGCTGGGAAAGATTGAAGACAGGAAAAGAAGGGGACAAGTGAGGATGATATGGTCGGATGGCATCACTGACTCAATGGACATGAGTTTGAGCAAGCTCTAGGAGCTGCTGTTGGACAGGTAAGCCTGGCGTGCTGCAGTCCATGGGGTCGCAAAGGGTCAGACATGACTAAGTGACTGAACTGACATGTCCACTGGATGGCTTTTTGATGGGGACTGGTCACAAAGTCATGCTTAGATTGTAATTTTCAGTCTCATCCCCCAACCTCTAATGGAGAGGGGCTGGAAATAGAGTTAATGATCGATTATGACTACATGGGAGAAGGACATGGCAACCCACTCCAGTATTCTTGCCTAGAGAATCCTGTGGACAGAAGAGCCTGGCGGGCTGCTGTCCATGGGGTTGCACAGAGTCAGACACAACTGAAGTGACTTAGCAGCAGCAGCATGACTACATGATGACCCTCCTTAAAAATCCCCAAAGTATGGGGGTTGGAAAGTTTCTGGGGCTGGAGAACAAGTAGAGGAGTGTGAGAGTGGTACTGTCAGAGAAAGCATGGGAGTTCTGTTTTCTTTCCCATATGTACCTTGCCCTAAGCATCTTTTCCATCTGGATGTTCAGCTGTATCCTTTATCATATACTTTAAAAAAATAATTAACTAATTAGGCTGCACCAGGTCTTAGTTGCAGCACACAGGATCTTCAGTTGTGGCATGTGGGATCTAGTTCCCTGACCAGGGCCCCTAACCTGGGCCCCTGCATTAGGAGCACAGCGTTTTAGCCACTAGACCAGCAGGGAAGTCCCTGTCATATCCTTTTATAACAAAGTGGTAAACAGTAACTGCTCCTGAGTTCTATGAGATGCTCTAGGAATTTAAATGAACCCATGAAAGGGATTGGTTTTCCCTCATAGCTCAGTCGGTAAAGAATCTGCCTGCAATGCAGGAGACCCGGGTTCAATCCCTGGGTCTGGAAGATCCCCTGGAGAAGGAAATGGCAAGCCACTCCAGGAGTCTGGCCTGGAGAATCCCCTGGACAGAGGAGCCTGGCAGGCCACAGTCCATGGGGTCACAAGAGTCAGACACGATTTAGTGACTAAACCACCACCACTACAACCACAAAGGGGGTTATAAGAACCTCAGATTTATGGCCAGTTGATCAGAAACACAGGTAACAACCTGGATTTAGGATTGGCATTTGACGTGGATGGGTGGGGGTGCAGTCTTGTAGGACTGAACCTTTAACCTGTGGGATATGACACTCTCTAGATGGAAAGTGTCTGATTTCAGTGAAACTGTGGGAAGCCCAGCTGTGTCACAGAATTGATTGGTGTGTGAAAAACCCCTCACACATCTGATACCACAGATGATGCTGTGAGTGTGGTAGTTGTGTGAAAGTAAAGGAGAAACACAGGAGGGCTGAGTTTTTCCTGCTCAAGTGGCTTATAAGGTCCCACGGTAGGAAAGGGTAAAATTGGAAGTAAGATCTGCAGATTTTAGCAAATCTCCTATAGAGGTCAAAGAATGTAAGTGTAGTCTTACTATTTCCTGGCGAAGTGATCTGCAAGTTTCTCAAGCTCTCTGAGCTTGAGCAGCCTTGTCAATAAAATAGAATAAAAATCTCTCAGATCGTTGCTCTAAGATGAAATAATGTATAAAAACAGTTCTGTCAACAGAGAAGTATTGAACTATTCAGAGTTCAAGTCATACTGACTCTTCTGCTCCCCTGCAAATAGTAACTACAGATTTCCAGAAGCATTCAGTTGTTGTTTTTTTTTTTAAACGGGTGTACAGTCTATTATCTGCATTCTGAAATCCCCAAAGCTCTAAACCCAAAAGTATTTCCAACTCATTTAGCAATGAAGTCTTACCTGAACTGACAGGTCTGATAATTATCTTGTTTTTCTTATTTAGTCTGAATAGCCATTGTTTCACAGCAGAAATGTCCATATAATTACAAGGTTATGAGTTGCTGCCTCCTATCTGTAGGTGTTCTGCAATGATTGATAGCATAGTGTATTATCTCTCTAAAATCCAAACATCCTACATCTCAGTGTATATCCGGTTTTAGAGATTTTGGAGGGATCATGGGATTTGTAGTGTGGAGTGGAATCCCACTGACGCAGCTTAGAGATCACCCAATAATAGGATCCCACAATTCTGGGTAAAGATTGTGTGGATGTCAGAGGCTGGGTGGTGCTGGGGTCAACCATCGGTTGGGTGTATTCCAGAGCAGACTTAGGACATCCTTGGGGGTGTCACACACATTCAGTCTTGAGCTATAGCTTGACCCCTGGTCCTAAAATTAATATGGTCTTTGAATGATTCTTGGAGCCAACACATCCAAGTGCTAGAACCAGAAGCCATGGTAGAAAATGGATGAGCAAAGACATTGGTCAATGCAGATCTGAGTCAGAATCTCTGACCTACGATTTACCGACTCTGCATCTCGGACAAGTTTATCAAGGTTTTTAAATCTCATTTTCTCACCCTTGAAATGGGATTTTAATAATGTTTTAAAGGCCGTGGTAAGTTTTAAATGGCACAGCGTATGTAGGAGTGCTTTATATGATGACTAACTGATACTAAATGTCCAGTAAAGGGTAGATTCCAGTCTCTTTTTCTTTGTTAGAATTTCCATGGTATTTCCATTAACAGAAATCTCTATCGTGAGGCTATTTGTGAAGTTTTTCTTCAAATTGCTGATTGTTTTGGTCCTTAATTAAAATAGCTGAGAATTGTTATTTTTTTTTCTTGAAACTTGGTATGGATCTGTGCCATTCTAAAGTCCAGAAGGTTGAATTTTTGGTTTGATTCCAATATTATTCTGCCAAGTCATTATTATTTTTTTTTAAGAAAACAAACTGCTTTAATAATGTATGAGGTTTATAATGCACATGTCTCACAGTTTGCAGGAAGCAGAGCGAAATACCCCTAAGTGATAAAGTGTGTTTATTGTAGGTCAACTAATTACACTTCTCAATCCTAGGATATTTGAAATTTGATGGTTGGCTATGGTCTGTACCTTGGCTGTGATTTATTCTGAAGGCTGGAGCTCAAGATAATAGCACGTGATCCTTGGCATGACTAATTCACTTATAGTTTTAAACAGGTCTTCCGTCAAAAAGTTTTCTCCGAAGTTTAATTGCCACATAAATGCACAAGGAGAGATTCTCAAATTTCCCCCTATGGTTGTGTTGGGCAGCTCTAGAGCCGACTCACAGGCCATCAGGGACCCTCACAGTGACATGTAAATATCGCTCTCAGCCCCCTTCTTCTTTAGTACAGGAGTATGTATTGCAAAAGGAAGGATGGTGTGTTTATGAAGGTGTCTGTAGGCCAGTGGCCTGAAGGACCATTCAATACATGGATAGACAGTCACAATAAAATTTAAATAACAATAAAATAAAAATCACTAATGTGGTTTCAAGGAAATCAACAACAGGTAAAGTTCAGACTGCCATGCGAACAGGAAAACTTGTATTAAAATATACAGGAAACTCCATTGTTGCCCTGCAAAGAATTTCATCAGTACCATCTTTCTAGATTCCATATATATATGCATTAGTGTATGATACTTGTTTTTCTCTTTCTGACTTACTTCACTTTGTATAACAAGCACAGACATAGAGAACAGACTTTCAGATGTGGTGGAGGGGCAGAGGAAGGAAAGGGTGGGATGCATGGAGAGACTAACATGGAAATACACATTACTGTATGTAAAATAGGTAGCCAATGGGAATTCACTGTATGACTCAAGGAACTCAACAACCTAGGGGGATAGGATAGGGAAGGAGGTGGGAGGGAGGTTTAAGAGGGAGGGGACATATGTATACTTATGGCTAATTCATTTTGATGTTTGGCAGAAACCAATGCAATACTGTAAAGCAATTATCCTGGAATTAAAAATAAATTTTAAAAAATATAGGAAACTATATACTGTATGGCCTCAAAATAGGAGTCTTAAGACAAAAATGTGTGAACTGTAAGGGAAAATATTGCCATGTCTTAAAATGTCTACTTTTGTCTAATGTCTGTAGAACAAAAAGTACAAATAAAGTTAGAAGACAAGCAACAGGCTGGGATATGATACCTGTACACAACTGCCAAAAGATTAGTACTGATGAAAAAAAAGTAGTTCAATAGATAAATAAGAAGAATGAATAGCCTAGTAGAAAAATGAAGAAAGGATGTGAATCACAGAGGAGGAAAACTTACTGGCCAACAAATATATGAAAACATTTTCCAAGTAACCAATAACTAGGAAAACGCAAAGGCAAGCAGATTTGGTGAAATTTTTAAAAGTCCAGCATGTTCCGGGATGGATCCGGTGTTTTTTGAATATTGAGTGTTAAGCCAGCTTTTTCACTCTCCTCTTAGAAAGAGAGAAAATGAAGTCAGTTATGCCCAACTCTGTGACCCCATGGACTGTAGCCCACCAGGATCCTCCGTCCATGGAATTTTCCAGGCAAGAGTACTGTAGTGGGTTGCCATTTCCTCCTACAGGGGATCCTCCTGACCCAGGGATCAAACCTGGGTCTCCCACATTGCAGACAGATGCTTTAGGTTGTTGATATTTCTCCTGACAATCTCCACTGCTAGATGTCAATTCCATGAGGGTAGGACACTGTATATTTTATTCACTTCTAGATTCTCAGAAGGTAAAATAATATGAAGCACAGGGGACACTCAAATTTTTTTTTTATATTGAATGAATGTCCATTTTCCAGTTTAATTGTGTATACAAAACAGAATACTATACAACAATTAAAATATATGAATTAGGGTTCTATGTACCACTATAGAAATTTTCTTAAAACATAATGTGCAGAAAAGTAGGTTGAAAATAGATATCATGGTATAATTTTCATTAAAAGCAAAAACATACCAAATATGCCTACAGATTACTAATATATACTATGTATGTATAATAGTACAAAAGGATACATAACAAACTCAGGAATTACTGGAGTTAACCACTGTGAACACAGCAGGGGAAAAGAGAGAAAGAGTGTTATGCAGGGCTCTAATTGTGTCTGTAATATTTATTTGGGCTTCCCTTGTAGCTCAGATGGTCTGCCTGCAATGCAGGAGACCAGGGTTCAGTCCCTGGGACAGGAAGATCCCCTGAAGAAGGGAATGGCAACCCACTCCAGTATTCTTCTTGCCTGGAGAATCCCAGGGACAGAGGAGCCTGGTGAGCTACAGTCCATGGGATCACAAAGAGTCGGACATGACTGAGTAAATAGCACATAAGCACATATTTCTTTTAAAAAATGAAACAAGCATGGTAGATATGTTAGTGCTCAATAGATTTGCATAGTGAATATAGACGGGTTTTTATATTTTGTATATTCTTGTATGTTTGAAAGGTTCTATAATGTGTATGTAATGTAAAAATACTATTACTTGATGAACAATTCACTTTGTGCTATATAGGCAAATATTTGGAAGAAATGGAAAACTGGGGTCCCTGAGATTTGGGGCTCTTCTTCTGCAGCACAGATCAAAGTCTTCTTCTCCATTACCTCATTTATTTTTCCTAAGTTTTAAGTAAGAGGAAAACTGGGTAAGTTTATCACTGATGGACGTGGGCTCTCCCTGTGCCGCTGGAGCAGCTCAGAAAGCTTCGGCCTCCAGAAGACGTCTCCTAGGGTTCTGTAATGCCTGCTTTTCTCCCCCTCCTGTCCAGTCCCCACATCCTGGAAGTCCCACAGAGTTGCCTCCTCTGACTTCTGGGATGCACTGGCGCAGGGCAGGAGCAGAACTGTCACTGACATTGGGCTGCACCTGCTTCGATCTGAACACTGGGGAACATACATGTCAGCGCTGTATCCCATTCTCTGAAGCTAAACAGCCCTTTCTGTCTTTTCATAAATTCTTAGGGGAGGAGGAATTGGAGGCTGAAGTTAGGTTGTTAACTTGTGCACTTGTCTCAGCCAGAATGGCATCTGGCACCAAGCCTTCTCTTTAGTCAGATGATATTATTTTCTGTTACACAAATGCACACACACACACAAATACACACACAAGAGCATGAGCTCATCATTCAGGCCATTTGTCTCTATGCCTGAGAGTTACATTACACTGGCCAAAATTATATTTAACCACACTCTGAGGTATAGGCTCAAAATATATGTTCATTGGCATCTATAAAACCATGTCAAAGGAGGTTCAATGTTTTTCAAGATGGCAGCAGGATGGAATTAGTAGATGAAACTCTCTTCAAATGACATCTACTATCTTTAGTGAAAAGAACTTGCAAATTGTGGTGAGAGAATCCATTTAACCAACTCACACAGAGTATCTGGGACATTTCTACTGGATCCTCAGTGACCAGGACTTTCCAAATCTCCCTCTCTCCAGAGACCTAAAGATGGCTAGGATGAGCATAAAACTCAACCCTCTTCTCCATCCTTCTGTGGTTCTCTTCCAGGTTAAACACTTCCCAGAATGCATTAAGATCTGCCCTCTCACCCTCTATAGTAACTCCAGGAATTTCAGAACTATTAGAACAGAGACTGATAAAACTATGGCCCCATGAACACAGCAATGCCCATTTCTTTACAAATTGACCATCACTATTTTCATACTACAATGTCAAGGTTTAATAGTGCTGAAACCATACAGCCCCAAAGCCTAAAATAGTCACTGTCTGACCCTTCAGTGAAACAATGTGCTGACTCCTTGGTAGTAAAACCCCATGGCTGGCAGGACTGATTCAATTGCATGTCACAGCCAAGATTTAGCAAGTCAAAAAGATGCTTGAATTCAACTCAAACAGGTTTATACCAGGTAGCAGCAAAACTAGGGGCCAAATGACCTCATATTTTTTAGATATTACAAAAATCAAAGATGTACTCCTCCATCACATAGTCCCCTTTCTTGATTAGAAATTATTCCCCACTGCCCTAATATTATTTTCCTCACTGTTAACAAAGAAATTGCACCAGACTTTAGTTTCTCCGTGACTCATCCCCTCCGTTCAAGCTGTGGTTGCTTCCTAGACTTGTCACCCCACACCTGATGGCTGGGGGCCAAGATGACCATGACACTGCCATGACACTGGCATAGTCCAGAGTGCCTGGGAAGGATGATGACATGTGCCTAGTTTTTACAGGCAACACTCACAAGCTTCCCCCAGCTCTGGGTCATCTGTTCATCACCAGTTTGTGGCTGCTCTGGTCCCTCTGGTCTTAGAAGAAAACGTCAGCTGATTCTGACTGGACACAGGAGATGCATAATACACTTTTTGTGTGTTTATGCAAATCTATGAGTTCCAAAATCACCTAAATGATCCAAGCTACAGGAAAATGTCCATTTCAAAGAGGTCCCATCCATGGCCTAATGTAGTGAATGACGTTGATTTCCAGACAGATAGTAACTACTTATATTACATGCACAGTAATGTATTTGGCAAAGTTACTAATGCAAGAAGAATCTGCTCTGGGCCATGTGCTTCATAGCAACTGGACTGAGAGCAGGAGACTGCAGTCACTTGACTCAGGGCAATTCACTCAACCTCTCTGAGTTTCAGTGTGACTCTGGAAATGAGGAGTTTGGACTGAATAAGAAACTCATCTTCCTAGTCTACTAAGTACTTTCACAAGTGTGCTTTTGTGTTGTTACGCTATGATTTTAGATAAGTCATGTATCTCCACCATAATCTGATACCATTCAAAATGATGGAGCCAGCTTGACAGCCTAGAAATGGCAGGTCCAAGTGCAATTCTTGTTTTCCATCCTATTCTAAAAATGAAGATATTTCAAACATTATTTTTAAGGTTTGGATTTCCTTTCCTTTTTTATTATCATTAACCTATTGCTTGCCTCGTCCTCTTGGCACACTCCTCCTAGGTAACTGACCTCGGCTAGTTGCTGCCATTGACCTAAGATTAGAGCAAAGCTAAGAAATCCTGACAATCAGTGTAAAAATATTTCCAGCCTCGGTGCCCCAGGTCTAGCTGAACTACAGCCCTATTCTGAGAATCACAGAAAGGCTGGAAAGATGCTGCAGTGTGCGTGAGCAGTTGGTGCTTCCCTCTCCTGCACTCAGGGAAATGTGTGGCAAGAGTTTCACCCGTCTGAGTCCCTGTCTTTCTCAGGCAGCTGTGTTAATCCTGGTGGAGACTTTGTGGTGAAAACCTCAGACTCTGCTCTTCATTTTCAGAATTCCTGGGAAGCAATTGACACAGTCTCTAACTGAGTGGACACAGGAGTGCAGTTTGTGGGTTCCAGTGTGTATTTTTGGGATGAGGCTGGTGGTGTATGAATTTGTTCCATGCTGGAGTGGTGAACAGAATGTGGAGGGGTCAGGACACTCTCTGTTGAGGCCCTTCCAGGTCACCAAATGTTTTCTCTTAAGCCCAACTGTACAGCCAGGCTTGGCTCTCCTCTCTGGATATTCTCAGCTGGTTGTGTTTGGACCTCTGTGGGAGTGTACCTGGGTAGTTGGTACTGAATGACTGGCATAAAAATCCCCTGGGACAACGATTAAAGAAAGATGTAATATCTCCCTGCCCAGCAGCTGAGAGTTTGATGTGGAAAGAAAACAAGTTAAGTTCCAACTCAGTTTCTTATCCAGTAACATTCTGCCAGTAAAGCCAGTCATCCAATCCCAAGCATTTAGGGACTTTAATGTGCTTTTGGTGTTTTAGAAATTAAGTACAGGAGCCAAAATATCAGAAGGTTTTGTAAGATGCTAAGACCTAGATAAAAGCAAGAATTAAACTGTAAAAACATTAATTGTTTTTCATATCACTTCTGATGGGTTAGTTTGCTTTATATGTCTTGAAAGAGGAAAAAAAAATGTGGCACTCCGGTTAGAAAACTAAGTAAGCTGCAGTGCACGTGTCTTACCAAACATCAACTCTGAGGATATTTTTAAAAATATGAAACTTAAAAAAATAAAGTCAAATAGCACAGAAACATTTTTCAGAGCACAACACTTAAGCAGATACCCTTGGATTGGTTTGATAGACTTTCATTGGGGATAATTAGGTTTCCTGATTGGTTGGGTATGGACCTAACAGAAGCAGAAGATATTAAGATGAGGTGGTAAAAATACACAGAAGAGCTATACAAAAAAGATCCTCATGACCCAGATAATCACAAGGTGTGATCACCAAACTAGAGCCAGACATCCTGGAATGTGGAGACAAGTGGGCCTTAGGAAGCATCACTACAAACAAAGCTAGTGGATGTGATGGAATTCCAGTTGAGCTATTTCAAATCCTAAAAGATGATGCTATGAAAGTGCTGCACTGAATATGCCAGCAAATTTGGAAAACTCAGCAGTGGCCACAGGACTGGAAAAGGTCAGTTTTCATTCCAATCCCAAAGAAAGGCAATGCCAAAGAATGCTCAAACTACTGCACAATTGCACTCATTTCACACAGTAGCAAAGTAATGCTCAATATTCTCCAAGCCAGGCTTCAACAGTATGTGAACTGTGAACTTCCAGAGGTTCAAGCTGGATTTAGAAAAGGCAGAGGAGCCAGAGATCAAATTGCCAACATCTGTTGGATCATTGAAAAAGCAAGAGGGTTCCAGTTCTGCTTTATTGACTATGCCAAAGCCTTTGACTGTGTGGATCACAACAAACTGTGGAAAATTCTTCAAGAGATGGGAATACCAGATCACCTGATGTGCCTCCTGAGAAATCTGTATGCCAGTCAAGAAGCAACAGTTAGAACAGGGCATGGAACAACAAACTGGTTCCAAATTATGAAAGGAATATAGCATGGCTGTATATTGTCACCCTGCTTATTTAACTTATATGCAGAGTACATCATGCAAAATGCTGGGCTGGATGAAGCACAAGCTGGAATCAAGATTGTCAGGAGAAATATCAATAATCTCAGATATGCAGATGACACCACACTTATGGCAGAAAGCGAAGAACTACAGGGCCTCTTGAAAGTGAAAGGAGAGTGAAAAAGTTGGCTTATAACAACATTCAGAAAACTAAGATCATGACATCTGGTCCTATTACTTCGTGGCAAATAAATGGAGAAACAATGGAAACAGTGAAAGACTTTATCTTGGGGGGCTCCAAAATTACAGCAGATGGTGACTGCAGCCATGAAATTAAAAGACACCTGCTCCTTGGAAGAAAAGTTATGACCAACCTAGACAGCATATTAAAAAGCAGAGACATTACTTTGCCAACAAAGGTCTGTCTAGTCAAATCTATGGTTTTTCCAGTAGTCATGTATGTATGTGAGAGATGGACTATAAAGAAAGCTGAGTGCTGAAGATTTGGTGCTTTTGAACTGTGGTGTTGGAGAAGACTCTTGAGAGTCCCTTGGACTGCAAGGAGATCCAACCAGTTCATCCTAAAAGAAATCAGTCCTGAATTTTCATTGGAAGGACAGATGCTGAAGCTGAAACTCCAATACTTTGGCCACCTGGTGCAAAGAACTTACTCATTTGAAAAGACCCTGATGCTGGGAAAGATTGAAGGCAGGAGGAGAAGGGGACGACAGAGGATGAGATGGTTGGATAGCATCACCGACTCAATGGATATGAGTTTGAGTAAGCTCCGGGAGTTGGTGATGGACAGGGAGGCCTGGAGTGCTGCAGTTCATGGGGCCACAAAGAGTCAGACGTGACTGAGTGACTGAACTGAACTGAACTGACTGATTGGGACCCAAACAATATCCATCTTTTTCAACTAAAGAAGCTTCCTTTTATTCTTCTTGCCTTCTGATGTTGTAATTCCATTTGAAGAAAAGTTCCCACTGCTAAAATAACTAACAAAGCATAGGCTTCAATTATTTCTGAGGATCCCATAGCCTCTATAGCTGATACGATGCAATGAAAATGGAGGTGAATCAGGGAGAAAAGAGTGTGACAGCCACTATTGGCTTTTTACCTTGAACCTAACTCCCACTTCACCTCAGTCCCATATTGGGACTCTGACTTTGTTCTGATGTCTGGAGCAGCCATGGGTTCAGGGATAGGAGTTATCTCTAGTAGGAGTTATCTCTAGCCCAAAGGTGAATCTCTATTGATATATGCCATTCAGGGTAGTCTCTGTCTCTGGCCAGTGATTGCCTAAAGCATGGACACGGCCTCTAAATTTGGGCTATGTAGAAATAAAATCTACCAGGAGTATCTGAAAAAGACTCATTGATAGAGAGAAGAGATGCAACAGAAACTTTGTTTCCTTTGCTGGAACTCTGCACAAGAGAAAGTTATATAATTTGTGTGTGTGCATGCATGTAAATGTGCAGTCACTCAGTCCTGTCTGTCTCTTTGTGACCCCACAGACTGTACCCTGTCAGGCTCCTGTGTCCATGGGACTTTCCCAGCAAGAATGCTGGAGTGAGTTACCATTTCCTTCTCCAGGGGATCTTACTGACCCAGGGATCGAATTTATGTTTCCTGCATCTCCTGCATTGCAAGTGGATTCTTTACCTCTGAGCCACTACAGAAATCCATATAATGTGTGGGACCCAGTAAAAACGTAAAATGTGAAGATCTTCCTTTATTCAGCTGTCTCTCTCTCCACGGTCATGGTGGGTAGTATTAGGTATTTAGGCTTGGGACCCTCATAGGCACCTGGAAGACTTGCCCTGCAACTCAGCATGCAGAGCACACATTACCCTGACCCTCCCCACACCCACCTCTACACCCCCGCTAGAGGCAAAAGATGGCAGTAAAGGGTTGGGCAGGGGTCAGGGAGCAGGTGGTCTAGAACTTGCCCAGTCCAGGTTGTGAAGTAAGACTGTGTATGAGTTAAGGCTTCAAGCCCTTGATGCATATTCCTTTGTCCTATTGAACTTCACTTACCAAACAGAAATTCAAAGTAAAATCATTAATAATCTCCAGATGGAGACCAGAGAGCATTGGCCCACACAGAGGAGATTCTTCCAAACCTGGAGCTTCAGGAGATGTATTGAGTGCAGGTTCATGAAGTTGGTCTTCATGTCTGCATGTACTACCTGGATCTACCTCAGCCATATCGAGACCACCAGTAAAACACAGCCAAGTTAGAGAAGAAAGACAAAAGCACCCAGCTCCTGGATATTATTAAGCTACAAAATCAACCAAACTTAGAAAGTGCCCATACTCAAGAAGTCTATTTATAGGAGGTAATAAACCCCCTGTTTTACAGGACGCTTTTACTTGGGTCTTTCATTAGTCATAACTGAAAGTATTCCGACAGGAAAAATCACATGTTGATCAGTATACAAAGGTAATAGAAAGAGGTAATTAAGCTAGAGGAGTTTTCATCCCCCCCTTTCCTTCCCCTGCTGTGTCCACAAGTACATTCTCTACATCTCCATCTTCATTCCTACCCTGCAAATAGACTCATCAGTACCATTTTTCTAGATTCCATGTACACGTGTTAATACGTGGTATTTGTTTTTTCTCTTTCTGACTTCATTCTGTATAACAAGCTCTAGGTTTATCCATCTTAGTTCAATCGACTCAAATGCATTCCTTTTTATGGCTGAGCAATACTCCCTTGTATATATGTACCACAGTCTCTTTATCCATTCCTCTGTCAAAGGACACTAGAACCTGTCATACAGAGTGAAGTAAGTCAGAAAGAGAAAAATAAATATTGTATATTAACACATTTATGTAGAACTTAGAAAAATTGTACAGATGAACCTAGTTCCAGGGCAGGAGTAGAGACATAGACTTAGAGAATGGGCGTGTGGACACGGTGGGGGAGGGGGAGGGTGGGACAAGTTGAGAGAGTAGCAGTGACAATATACATGCTGCCATGTGTAAAATGGAGAGCTAGTGGAAAGCTGGTGTATAACACAGGGAGCTCAGCTCAGTGCTCTGTGACGACCTGGAGGGGTGGGTGGGATGGAGGCTTAAGAGAGAGGGCATGTATGTATACTTCTAGATGATTTTTATGCTGTCGTATGGCAGAATTAATGCAACTTTGTAAAGCAATTATCCTTCAATTCAAACAAAATGTTAAACTAGGTACCATATGACTCAGCAATTTCACACTAAGAGAACTGAAAACATATGTCCACATAAAAACCTGTACCCAAATATTCGTAGCAGCATTATTAATTATAATAAAAAGTGGAAAGAAAAAAAAAAAAAACTAGAGGAATTTTCTTCTAACATTCAAATCTAGAGCCACTCCCCTAGAGAACGCTTTTTCCACTTTTTCCCAACTGTTTTGCAAAACATGAGAGGACCAATGTGTTTTTTGGAACCTAAGCATAGGCCATGATGACCTCACCTCCACTCCACCCCCTCACATTTCTCCACTCTTAGAAGGCTTCACAAGTTCAAGTGGGCAAGTACTGGCAAACTATGACACAATGAATAAATACAACACCCACATTGATTTTTAGGTACACGAGAACTGAGGTGCTGAAACAAGGTCACTGTGAGCTTCAGGGATAATTTGAGGCAAAATTATAAAACACATGAGCCTTGTTTGGGGCTCAGCTACTCTGTAACAGACTTTTCCATCCTTCATAGACCCTCCTTTAGGTGAATAGCTTGGGTTCTAGGTCATTCTTGCTTGATATGCTAACTAATAAATTTAAGGCATCATTTTAGATAAAGGTTTGATTGACTAACACCTAAAGCTTCTACAAACTTTGTGATTTTGTGATTCTTCACTAACAGTTCTGTGTCCCTCCTACATGGAGATCTTGAGACAGTACACCTTTGGTGACCTCAAGAAGTTCAAAATCCATGAAACTCCCTCAAACTATAGGGTCAAATATCAATAACATCCCTTGGGAAAAACAGCTTCAAGGAAAAGGTAGTATGAGAGGAGGGCCCTGACGGATGTAGATTTGGAAACTTATCTGGAGGGAAAACCATGCCTTTCAGGAGACAGGCATGCAAGCATAGATTTTTCCTTCTGCCTGCAGAAGTGGGATATAACGCTTAGAAGCATCTCACTCCCATCCTGAGGAATGGTCAGGCATTAATCATGCTTCTCAGACACTTCTGGACACAAGAGTCAGGGGAGGGGTCTATAAATTATGTATCTTACAGGTTATATGGATGGAATAGCATTCCTCCAAAATATATGTCCTCCTAGAACTCAGAATGAGACCTTATTTAGAAATCAGTATAATAAGATGAGGTCATTCTGGATTCAGATATGCCCTAAATCCTAAATCCAATAACTGATGTCCTTAAGAAGGTATGTGAAGATACACAGGGAAGATGGTGATGTACAGATGGAGGCAGAGAATGGAGTCATGCTGCCGAAACCAAAGAACACCAGGACCCACCAGAAGCTGTAAGAGGCAAGGAAGAAGTCTTCCCCAGAAGATTCAGAGGGAGTGTGGCTTTTGCCAACATCTTGATTTTGTACTTAGAACTTCTAGAACTGTAAGAGAATAAATTTCTGTTGTGTTGACCCATCTGGTTTGGGGAAACTTATTATGGCAGCCTTAGGACACCAATACACAGGCCTCCTCATGGGTGCCACTGACTTCATGGAATGGCAAGGCTTGAGAGCTGACCACTGACCGGGCTGTGAATTTCAGAAGAGGAAATGGAGGAGGTTCTATCTCAAGAGAACGTCTGGTCACCACTGTGGATGGGGGAGCAGGGCCTGTATTTCCATCTAGAATGAGGCCGTGAGGTGATTGTTATTAAATTGGATGTCTCAAAGGTCCACGTTCCTGGCTGCTGCATGCCTACACATATGCCTCTGGAGCTTTCTCACTCCTACCTTTTCACCACAACCCTCTGCCAAACAAAGTCAGATGACAATGCCTTCCTGTTGGAACCATGGGTTTTTTCAGTGACATCAGTCAAGATGACTGGAAGTTCCCACCATACTAGATGAGCAGCCCTTGGTGAACGAAGCTCATACATTATTCAGAGGGGAAAAATGTGGGCTTTGACTGAGCTTTGAAGGAATAAGTAGCTATTCCAGAGGAGAGTGACCTATTGTTCTACTCCATAGAACACAAAAGGCAAGAGGCATTCCTCGCAGCATAGCTAATGGAGTTCACATAGACACTGTGATGAACTGGCTGGCGGACATCTTTTACCAGCTCTGAGGTTCTGTGCAAAGTTCCCTGTTGCTGATCAGAGGAAGTATGTTCACACCTTTTCTATTCCTGTAAGGTTCCAACTCGGTGATACTGAGGTCAGGAGTTTCTAGGTAAGATGGTGTTGTCTGTGAAGTATGTACTTGTCAACAGCACCAAGGTCCCCTTGGAAGGACCTCCAGGCAGGTTAGGTTGGCATTTACGCCACTGTCTGGCCAATCCTTCCCTGAAACACCGGAAACCTTTTCTGCATGGTGGAGAAAGAAGACAAATGGTTATGAAATGTAATTTTTTAAAAAAATTCCAAACCATGTGTTTCTTTGAAGCTAGAAAAGCATCTTCCAAAAATAGGAGAAGCAAATTCTGATCAAAAGGATCAAAGGAAGATTAACAGGGCTCTTCTCTTGTGGCTCAGCTAGTAAAGAATCTGTCTGCAATGCAAGAGACCTGGGTTCAATCCCCGGGTTGGGAAGATCCCCTGGAGAAGGGAAATACTACCCACTCCAGTACTCTGGCCTGGAGAATCCCGTGGACTGTATAGTCCATGGGGTCACAAAGAGTTGGACACAACTGAGCGACTTTCACTTTCACTTTCCTTGAGATCATTTGCAAGGACTCTGAATTGATTCCTGGTGAAGGTTCTTTTAATCAGTAACTCAATTTTAAATATTCTGGAAAGAACACTGAACAAACCCTGAACATGCAAATATTTATTTAAGCCCTATGTTACCACTGTGGATTTCAATAAACACTACAAAAAAGTATTATCTTGTTTATATTTTCTTTGGCAAAAAATGTCTCAATCTGTGGATTAATTTGATCAGCCAATATTAAATTGGCTCACTTTTCAAAGGTAGGGAACTGTTCTATTAAGAAAATAATACACTGATAGTACAAATGTGATTCATAAAATTCCATTTTCTTATAATACGTATTTCTGGGTGTTTCAAATTAAATAGTTCAATTCAACTCATGTAGTAATTACAGAAAGACAATAAAATTATTTGTAAACTTATCTAACAATATCTATAATGCTTAAGCTTATTATGTAAAGTATATTTTAGGAATTAGGCAATATTTGGGGAAACTACATGAATCATTCCAAGTCACCAGAGTTGCTTAATAAAATAATATTTAGCATTTTTAGGCATAAAACTTGTTTATAATTCAATAGTTCATCTCACATTACAATCTTTCATTCATTCAACAGATACTATTGAGCTCCTACAACGTTCCAAGTACTGTGTTAATAACTAGAGATAGAGACATGATTGAACCAGATACAGTCATTCACATGACTATCTGAATCAAGAAATATGCTCCCCAAATTAGCAAAGGATCTCTCAGACTTCCCTTTGATGATATATTTGAACTCCTAATACTGAAAGAAAAATTATTATTATTCTAAATAAAAAACCAGTTATTATAATTTTATATATAGTTTTTTAAGGACATAATTTGTTTGACTTCATAAGTGTTCATTACTTAAATAATTATAATTTTAGTTAATTACTTTGGAAACCTTAAATAAAGTAATGAGCAAGTATGTAGTCTCCCTATTGTGTGGAATCATATCTATACTCTACCACTCAGTAGCTTCTGATGAATAACTAAACAGCCCTAAACCTAAGTTTCCTCATCTGTAAAACAGAAATGACAATGGTCTGTACCTCATTCGGTTGTGGTAATGATGAACCAATTGAATAGGTATAGAGTGCTTGGAATGGTTGCTGGAACATAGTAAATTCATTGAAACGCGTTTATTTAATTCTCTACAGTTAAGTTCATGGCTTTAATAATATACAGTAATATGAGGGTGAGCAAACAGGCAGGTTGTGGCTGAGGAGTCCTGGCCTCAGCTTCAGAATTGAGGTTGAATCCTAGTGTTGCTGCCGTAAACAGTGCTTATTTGAGTTGGGAAAATGTAGTACCAGCATCCCCTTTCAATTGTCCACTCCTCTCTCTGTCACAGGAACTCAGCCTGCTTTCTGCTACTAGGTGACAATGAGGGAATTAGACCATATGCTCTCTAGCACCCTGTCCGTCTTCAAAATTCTGTGAAATTGTTATTCCAATGGGACCACAATTCAGGCATGGAAAATGTTTGGTTAATGAGCCATTCGGTTAGAAATATATTTCTTTTCAAGTGGAATTTAAGACATGTTGAAGAATGCTCCTCCCACTGAGACTTCCTTCTATACATTAAAACAAGGTGGTAGAAGATATTCAGCGTGGTGAAATGGATCTTGACATTTAATCGACCATTCCAAATGAATTTTTCTTTAGCATCTAGGGGCTTAAAACTGTTCTGGATGAAGAAATGAGGTGTTCTGATAAAGTGCCAAATGTGTATATACTTCTTTGTTTCTTCAAAGTGCTTTTGTATCTATTATTTCA
Organism: Odocoileus virginianus; assembly: GCF_023699985.2. Lineage (NCBI taxonomy): Eukaryota > Metazoa > Chordata > Mammalia > Artiodactyla > Cervidae > Odocoileus > Odocoileus virginianus. The sequence continues at coordinate 36,488,141 of NC_069686.1, read as the reverse complement.
TTTTTTTTCTCTTTTGGATATAACTTTTTCAGAAAAATTCTGCACAGGAAACCTGATATCTCAGGTTTTCTATCAATTATATCATTGATCTCTCAGCAGCAGATCACTTAGATCTTTGGATCAACTTTCTTATGTGTATGCCTTTCTTTTGTGAGCATTAATTTTCTTTTAAGTTACTTTGGAAAAGTTGGTTTTCAAATAGTCAAGTTGCAGTTATAAAAGGAAATATGAATTACACACCCAAGCACATTCTTGGGACTTAGCAACCTTCGTAAGCAGCAGTTTTAGTTCCATACACAGATTTTTAATCACTGGCACATCCTACTCAAAAACTATACATTGGGGACTATATAATTATTTGAAACATTACCATGGTATTTAGAGATATATATATACAAGCAAACAGATTGGGCTAAAAAGAAACATACTTGCAGGAAGACAAAAATGTTCAGTTATCCTACACTGCCTTGAGATTTTCTTATTAAAAGTCCTTAAATTATTGTGACACATTTAGGACATGTCTAAAATTTTAAAAACTTAGGGGCGTTTCAATTTAGTAGCTTGGCTCTGTTTTGACTGACTATCACTGTGCCTATAAAAATCTAACAAATAAATTGTCAAGTATCCATCACAATAATGAAGGGAAATATTTAACAAAAAGAATGGTCAGTGCAGTCTTCTACTTCACAAATTATCCTTTTTCAAATAAGCAAAGATAACAGTAAGTCCAACTACTCTTGCCAGCAGATATATATGGACCATCTGTTGCATTCTTTTACCTATGCAATACCTCCTGGATTAAGATATGGTGTCTGTGGTGGTTTGCTTTTAATATGGTAGGAGAGGTCATGGGTTAACACACAAAACAATCCCTCCAACTTCATTACTATCACCTCAGCCCAAGACACCAGCATCTCATACCTAGATTTCTGGGTGTCCCTTTTGCTCCTGCTCTTGCCTTCCTACAATCCTTGTTCCACATAGAAATCAGTGATCATCCATTGCACTTAGGATAAAATCTATACTGTTTAGCTTAGTGAAGGAGACAGAGAGGAGAGAGGGATGAGGAGAAGGAAGAGAAATCATCATGCTATTTTTCCTAGCTTCATAGCTTTCAAATTTCTTCCCAATCTGGCCCTGTCTACTTCTCTTACCTCAATTCCTACCACTTCTCACCTTGTCCAAGTACAGATTCCCAAGTACTTCTCCCACCATAAGTAAGTCCCATAAAACTATGTGTCTTTACCTGTCTTGTTCTCTGTGCCTGTATTGTCCAGAATAATAGCAAGCATGTAGGGGGCATATAATAAATATTTGTTGACAATGTGAATGACTAGAAGAGTATCATATCCTTTCTATATTGTGATATGTTAAATTTGCAAACTGTGTGCAGGCATTGAAGAACAGTATAGTCTTTCATGGGCTTTCCAGGTGCTACTAGGGGTAAAGAACACTCCTGCCAATGCAGGAGATACAAGAGACAAGGGTTGAATCCCTGAGTCAGGAAGATTCCCTAGAAGAGGGCATGGCAACTCACTCCGGTATTCTTGCCTAGAGGAATCCCATGGGCAAAGGAGCCTGGTGGGCTAAACAGTCCATGGGGTTACAAAGAGGTGGGCATGATGTGAAGCAACTTAGCACACACATATGCATATTCCTTCATAAGGTTGTATACATATATAACAAATTCAGAAAGAAAATAATTTTTTAAAGTGAGTTGGATAGTAGACATGAGGTAGACCTAAGAGTATGTCAAGACTTGAGATGAACTTTAGAATAATAATTTGAATTTCAATTGGTGAACATAAAGGATGAAGTATAGCATTCTCAGTCAATAAAAGATCAAAAGTGAGCCAGGAGTGTGATCAAGCAGTGCATACAGCTGAAGGAGGCCAATTTGGGGGCCAATGTGACGTATCCAGGCATTCAGACTAAGAAAGAGTAGGGACCAAATTGTAGTGAGAAACAGCCAATCAAAGGACTTGAACAGATTATCAGAGAAAACCAGAATTGATTAAGGAGGAAAACAGAGAAGATGAAACGTTTTTGAGGAGACAGCCATCATGACAGAAGGGATATCTTAGGAAGACTCCTCTTGTAGCACACGCACAGTGAAATTCCTACTCTAGGTAGGAAGACCTGAAGGCCAATTTGGGAATAAGGTGATAAAGAGAGGGCCATATAAAATAATGGGGGAGAAAAAGACAAACCAATGGGGAAAAAAGAACTGATGGTGGGGACTTTCACGAGTAAGAAGGGAGAAAGACAGTCAAAGATAAGAAGACACCGTGGGAACTAAAAAATATCCTTTCTTCAGTCCAACGGGAAACTGGAGGAATGTGAAGCCATATTTTTCAAAGGTCACCATTCTATCTCCAGACATAAGGGCTTCCTGTGTGACTTGGTTTCCTACATCCTCTGTATTTGGACAAAGTCAAAATATGCCCCTCTAGAATCCTGTTATTAGAATAGGCTCTTTTGAAGTCTTTCTGTGAATTATCCATCTATATTTATAGATTTTCTAGGGCTTCCCTGCTAGCTCAGGTGGTAAAGACTCCACCTGTAATGCAGAAGACCTGAGTTTGATTCCTGGTTTGGGAAGGTCCCCTGGAGAAGGGAATGGCTACTCACGCTGGTATTCTGGCCTGGAGAATTTCATGGGCTGTATAGTCCATGGAGCTGCAAAGAGTCAGACACGACTGAGCAACTTTGTCTATTATCAATCACCATAGAAAGTGTTTCAGTAGGCATTCATAGGCTGTGTGTGCTGAGCATCCATTAAGGTGTCTTCCAAGTACCTCTTCTCTGCCTACTCCGTTCACAGAAGAGGGACTGGCTGGTAATACCTGCCTGAACACTGAAGTGGACATCTAACTCAAATTATGCAATCAGGATCATGCCTTGAGACTTTGAACCAACAAACAATAAGGAGAAAGGAACTGGCCCATGTCCATTCTGGAACTCTAGAGAAAAAAAAACCTATGAATTTGGAATAGCTTTGTCTCTATGTTTTTTTAATGCTTCATCATTCAAGTTTTCTCTGATGTCTTAGAATCTCTCCAGCGCATTTCTTTTGCATTTCCTTACTTTTTTAAAAAAGCATACAACTCAAAGAAACTTAATCAATACTTAGAGTAAAATATATTCAGAACTGGTATCAAATGTAGATGCAGATATTCCTAGTGGAAATGATAAATGAGAGCAAGACAAATGTAACTTGGGAGCTTGGAAAGAAAGTCTGCACACTAATAAGATCCTTCACAAAACTCATCTGAGAGAGACAAGCAACATTTGATTCATGAACACAGAATTAGATTTCTGTTTGTCTTTCTCCTCCCAGATGAGTGATATTTTTGGTAGGAGACTTCTTCTTCTTCTTCTTCTTTTTTTTTTTACATTTCTCCATCTTATCACCTCCTTCCTCAAAGGGAAATTTATAAACTTGGAGGCTGTAGAGCAGATCAGCTGGGGTCCTATTTTAAAAAGTGGAAGGGTGGCATGCCATTAAAGGAAGCTGAGAAACTGGGGAGGACAAGTTGACATGTTCTTACAGGAGAGGTTAGATTACCAGAAATAATATGTGAGTTGAGACAGAACAATTTAACTAAAGGTGTTGCTGGGCTCCCCTGGTAATTGGGATTCTAACAGCACAAATGCTTATTAGCAAGGTTACAATACCCACTCTACTAAAAGTTGAAAGCATATGAAAAAAGTAGAATCTATTTGTGTAAGTGGTATCTAGGGATACTATTGTTTCTATGCAACAATAATAACAATATTCAGTTCATTAACTAAAATACTTTTGCACTGTGGTTGATTTGTTTTGTATTCTACTTTACTTCAGAATATTTTGACACACTCATAGAAATAGGCTAAAGAAGCTTTTTAAAAGGTAGGAATCCTGTTTATGGCTGAGTAATATTCCACTGTATATATGTACCACATCTTTATCCATTTTATCTATTGATGGACACTAGAATCTTTCATAGTGACATTGACTTCTGACATGAAGTAAGTCAGAAAAAGAAAAACATACATTAACACATGTATGTGGAATCTAGAAAAATGATGTAGATGAACCTAGTTTCAGGGCAAGAATGGAGATGCAGATGTACAGAACAGACGTGTGGACACAGGGAGGGAAGCAATAGGTGTGATGAATTGAGAGATTAGATTTGACATACATACACTACATGTGTAGAATGAATAGCTAGTGGGAGCCTGCTGCATAGTACTGGGAGCTCAGGTCAATGCTGTGTGATGACCTAGAGGAGTGGGATGGGGGGTAGGGTAGGAGGGTGGTCCAAGAGGGAGGAGATAAATGTCTACATATAGCTGATTCACTTTGTTGCACAGCAGGAACTAATACAACACTGTAAAGCAATTATATTCCAATTAAAAAATAAAAATAAAGCCTATTCCAGCATCTCCCCCCAAAATAAGAATCAACAAGAAGGGGACTAGGAGTATCAATTCATTTGTTCATTCATTGAAAAATATTTGTCATCCTCCAAGGTCTCCTACTAGAAAGGCATTTTATAGGTTGTTTTTGTTTTAAGTATGCAGTTCCTGCTTGCATTAATCTTGGAGAAGAAAACAGTAAACAAAGAACCACAAAAATATGATTATAAATTATGACAAGAAAACTGAAGAAAAAGTACACCATATATACTTTTCAAGATCTGAGATACTGACAGAGATTTACTTAGTAAAGATGATTAGGGAAATCCTCTCTGAGGAAGACTTGAGTCTGGAAGACTGACTGTCTTAAGCCAAGAAAAGGGGAGGAACAGAGTGCGTTGTGGGGCAGAAGAAGGGCATTCTAGAGAAAGTGAAAAGCGTGTGCGAAGTCCTCGTGAGAGGAAAGCACTTGGTGCATTTTAACAAATGAAAGGGTCCAGAGTGGCTGGCCCACAGTGAGGCAGGGTGGCACGCCATTAGAAAAAGTGAAGTAAAAGTGAAAGTCGCTCAGTCATGTCCGACTCTTTGAGACCCCGTGGACTATACAGTCCATGGAATTCTTGAGGCCACAACAATGGAGTGGTTAGCCTTTCCCTTCTCCAGGGGATCTTCCCAACCCAGGGATTGCACCCAGGTCTCCAGCATTGCAGGATTCTTTACCAGCTGAGCCACAAGGGAAGTTCAAGAATACTGGAGTCGGTAGCCTATCCCTTCTCCAGAGGACCTTCCAGACCGTTAGAAGGGGCTGGAAAATTGAGGAGGACAAGACACATAGGTCCTTAAGGGCTAGGCTAGGGATTTGGAGTTTCATCTTAAATGTGAGGAGGCCCCTGAAGTGGGGCCATATCACAGCCACCCACTTATGACATGGGTATCATTCAAATGTTATAAAGACAACTCAGACTGCTGTGTTGAGAATGAGTAGGTCAGAAGGTCAACAGTAAAAGCAAGGAGACAAGTTTGAAGGTCAAGGCAGTAAATTCAGAGGAAGGATGAAAACTATCAATGGAGCACAGTGACTGCAAAATGACAGCTAAGTTTGGAGGTTAATTTTTCTTTAGATCTGCTGGAGTCACTTACTGCTTGACTTGGGAAACTACCTACTTTAAAAAGCCATATATACTATTGATGGTCTTCCCGGGTAGCTCAGCCGGTAAAGAATCTGTCAGCAACACAGGAGACGCCGGTTCAATTCCTGAGTTAGGAAGTTCCCGTGGAGAAGGGATAGGCTACACACTCCAGTATTCTTGGGTTTCCCTGGTGGCTCAGACGGTAAAGAATCTGCCCGCAATGCGGGAGGTCTGGGTTCGATTGCTGGGTTGGGAAGATCCCCTGGAGGAGGGCAGGGCAACCCCACTCCAGTATTCTTGCCTGGAGAATCCCCATGGACAGAGGAGCCTGGCGGGCTACCGTCCATGGGGTCGCAAAGAGTCAGACACAACTGAGCTACCAAGCACTGCACACTACTGATACTAAGTATAAAACAGATGACTAATGAGAACACAGTGTGCAGAACAGGAAATTGTACCCAGCGCACTACAGTGACCTGAACGCGAAGGAAGTCCAAAAGGGAATGGATACGCGTATATGTGTGGCTGATTCATTTTGTACAGTAGAAACTAACACAACATTATAAAGCAACTATAATCCAATAAAAATTAATCAAAACTTAAAAAGCACAATAAGGATAATTATATGGTATTCCTTCAGTCACTATTTCATTTTAGGTGGTTTTGTTACATTTTAAAACATTTTTTTAAATGTTTTCTACAAAATGTTTACAAATCCAAATGTGCATAGAGAAAGAAAAAAGAAACTGATATTATTTAGTGGTAGAAGTATATTCACATACACACATGTATTCATCTAAAATGTGAAGTCACATTTTGTAGACTGTTTTGTCCCTTGTGTTTTGCATTTAGCAACATGCTATAAACATGTTCTTTTGTCAAGATCTGTAGATCTCATTCTTCTAATAGATAATTGGCCTTCTTACTGTATGAATGAATCACAATTTATTCAGTAATTTTTTGGTCAGCATTGAGATTGTTTCCAGTTTTTCATGATTAACAGGTAATGCTGCATTTTCATTATTACAAACAGTGCCGCAGGGACCATCCTTATGCATTTCTGAATACATTTAAATGCATTTTTAGGAAGGTTTAGATACAATTAACTACTAAGAATAGAACTGCTAACTCAAAGGGTTAATACATTATATATATTTATGACTGATGGAGAATTGCCTTAAAAACTGTTTGTTTTGATTTATTTTCCTCCTGGCTTTACTATAGCTTCAAAAACTCCATAGACTTTCATCAATCTCATGAAGTAAACATGATAACTCACTATTGATTTAATTTATGTATCTCTGATCACAGAATGGCAGAACATTTTCTATGTGTTGATAAACTACTTCCGTTTCTTTGTCTGAACTTCTTATAAGGTCCTACTCCCTAATTTTAATTGCATTTTTGTATTTTTTTATTATTTTGTGGGAACTATTCATAAACTAGGGCCTTCTCGGGGACTCAGCAGTAAAGAATCTGCCTGCAATGCAGGAGACATGGAGATGCTGATTCGATCCCTGGGTCAGGAAGATCCCCTGGAGAAGGAAATGACAACTCATTCCAGTATTCTTGCCTGGGAAATCCCACATACAGAGGAGCCTGGCAGGATATAATCCATGGGGTTGCAAGGAGTCAGACACAACTGAGTGACTAAAGAACAACAATTTATATACTTAGGGCATTATTAGCTCTTTGATTAGGATATTTGAGGCACATATCTTCTGATGTTCTTTTGTCTTTTCATGGGCTTTTGTCCCTTATGGGCTATTTTTGTAGTAAAGAAGTTTTCATTTCATATTTTAAGGGGTTAAATTTTGTTCCTTTTGTAAATCTTTTGACTGTGAGGTTTCAAGAGAAAATCTCCCCTACCTACCACTTATTAAAATACTTCAGAACAAGGAGATACATGTATATTGTGTTGATTGTCCTAAAGGTTGGCTTAGTAATTCTGAAAAAGAATTACAAGCATGAGAACATTGAATCTAGTCATTCCAGTTCTCCTTAATTCTTAATTATCATGAGCATAGAGTTAGTTCTGTCTCATTGATATAATTTTTTATTTATAGACACCTTTTCACTGAATTCTATCAAAGACCTAACCAAAAAGTCCAAGTTAATGTTATCTGAAAGACTTTAAGAAAACCTACTCTTGCTTCATGAGAATAATTGCTTCTGTTTGCATGGGATGTTATGTATTCTGGATTTTAGAAATGCCTGATGACACAGACAAAAGTCCCTCTTACAATCTAGTGATAAATGTCACTCATGGCTTTTGTCTCCAGTCTCCAATTTCTAAACTAGTTCATATCAGGATCTCTCTCCATCTATTTAGACTAGTGACAACTGAACACAGACTATTAAATCTGTGACCAACAAGTAAGTAATTTAATTTGATGTTAATCCAAAATAAACAAAAATAATTTCCACTGCTTTTCTCTTGATATGCCAAGTTAATGAATTAGAAACAGTATCAGGCCTTTTGCTGTAACTGCATTGTAGGAATTCTTCAAAACATGACCCATCATGTTCCTGATTTCATGCTCCTCAATGTAAAATGCTTCTAGACAACACAGAGTATCCTTTACCACTGCCTTCCCTTTGATGATTCACTGCAGAGTGGCAAATATATTTCAAAGGTTATAGGAGACAGTTTGATAAATGTAATCAAGTCCTAAATATTTTTGAAAGCAAACAATGCTATTCACTATATTAAGAATATATATATTGAAGGATATATATATACACACACACACACATATATATATATATTAGTGTGATTAGTTAGAAACTTGAAAACTCTTGCGTCTTCATGAAAAAGTATTTCCATGATTCTACTAGCAAGCAAGCAAGAAAGATAAAAGTGCCATCTTCTTCCTCTTTGATGATTCCATTCTATTTGTGTATCAGTTGTATGTCACAGAAAATTCCTAGAGTAATACGTCTAGGACACACACACAGACCCCAAGTGTCTCAGTGAAATAAGTTTGAAAAATTTGGGAATAAAACTAAAAACAAAGAGACGTAACACCAGAAAAATTTTCAGGACCCATAACATGATGGTGCCCTTTTTAATCTCTAAGACTAAAAAGTTGGAATTCTGTTTTTTGCTTTCTCATTTCTCAACAGAACTTATTTCTCAAAAGAATATAACAAAGACCTCTGAACATTGCGTGGATTTTAAGAACAACAGAGTTTGGACATGCTGACCTAGGACATCCATTTGCCTTAAATACACCAACTTCATATCTCTCCTGCAAAGACTAGGAAAAAATTAGCTTTTCCATCCTCTCCTTTGAGATTCATCCCAGGTCTGCCATGCTACCTACTGTCTTCTCCACATCGCCCTTTAATTTCTCCTCCTTTCTCCTTCTCTTCAGTTGAAACTACTGGGCTTTATGCCTTCATTGTACCAATCCAGTTGTGTATGCATATGTTTCATTGCCTGTTTTATTGTATTTACTAGCAGTTTTTATTCTTATCTTATGTTTTTTATTAAGCTATTAATATCTCTAGATTAAATAAAAACAGCTTCTTTTTTTTTTTGGTGTACTCCTTCTCTATCCTCCACCATGGGGACACACACACAATCTAGAACAGTTTTCTGCCCAGAGTTGACTCTGGAAAATGTAGCTGCCTGCCATTATCTGAGAGCAATGTGCAGGTGCGGTGTGGGATGCATGAGGATGAGTCTGCATGTGTTGTTGATGGTGACTGCCTCCAAGGGCAACACCTAAAGCAGAACAGAATCGACATTCAGCAGAGTCATTTCTTTGGCAGCTGAAACGAACCTGCAGGAACTCTGCTGTCACTGATACATTCTTGGATGCCTGCAACTGTAAATCCACCCGCCCACCTGCACAACTCAGGGGAAATAATTCCCTCAGCTTTGAATACATCCTCCTCACAGTGAGTCAGATAACAAGTCTTAAGGGACATGGGAATGAGTAATGAGAGACTGAGAGAACTGAATCCAGATGGTATTTACAGGACCTTGTAGTGGGCAGGGTGTAAGAAGAGTGTTCAGACTCATGTGTTGTTCTTTATTATTCAATTTTTGGCCATCCCTATCTCCTTCCTTTATCTCATCATCACCACACAAAAAAATCCCCTTTCATTTGAGTAGCTACATGGTGGGATGCTAGTTTATCAAATATTCGGATTCCTGGGTCCTGCCACAATACTTCATTTTGAGTCACAGGTATCCTGATTTCTACTCTAAGTCTCTGGAAGTAGGTCCCTGGGTGAATCACAAAGATATTCAAGGGTTTGCAATGACAGGAGCTTCATTAGAAAACTCAATTCATCATTCAAAGTGTTATACACACAGACTCAAACTGAAACTGTTCTGACCACATACCACATACCAGAGAAATTGTTAATCTGGAAAAAAAAAATCTTATTTCCGCTTGTTTACTTTCTCTGTGTCACTCACACAAAAGTGAACTATGAGTGAACCTTTTTTCTATGCAATTTAGTTGATGTCTCTTTTGTTGGATAATCATGTAAAATGGGAATTTATTTTCAATTAAGTGGTTTTTATGTGACAATAATAAGCCTATCATTGCTTTTTAATTTGCAATTGAAGTGTTCTCATCCCAGAGGAGGCTCTGGTTCAGAAGGAGGGATTGTTGTTCCTGCCTGGAATTCTCTTGGTTTTCATCGGAAATGTGTGCCTCCAAACACTGACCCAGCTCAACCCCACTTAGATTCTCGGGGAAGATGAGCTCATATCCTGGCGGTGTGGTGCTCTGCACTGCTCTGTATGGGCCCAATAATCTGACCATTGCTTGTGTATAAAACGGAGCTCAGAATTTTAGAATGTACAGCTAGCTAACAGAGGAGGGTACTGTCTGTGTGGGGAACACTGCATGATTCATATTTTCTTTGAAAAATTGAAGTCATATTTCTTTGATGTGTCAACAGTAAGGACTGGGAGCTGATTGCAGACTCTTTGTACAAAACTGGAAGGAGAAAGGGAGAGAGAGAGAGCAGGAGAGCAAGTGAGAGACTTCTCTGAGATCAAACAGGGAGAACAATACTCCCAGAAAATATCCTATACTGAGTGTATAGCCCTCAGAATGTAATAGTACAACCTAACAATGTGAGAAAAGATATAGGGAAAGGAAAATGTAAACAGAAATAATTACTCTCGGATAGCGAGGGAAATACATGAACTTAGGGCGCTGAGAGCATCTGAACATCTGTGTGATGCAAGAAAACAAGTATACACTGAGAGAATGTGTGGGCAGAGGAAGATACTGTACCCAGAGTATTTGGTGCCATGATAAGAGGGCTGTACTGAGGTTCTCTTGTCTTCCCTCTCCTTTCTCTGTTGTCATTTTTCTGTGATTCCATCAGCATCACTCCAAAGATGCAAATCTCAATTTATTCCTATGCCAAACAGACATCAGCCCTGTTAAAATAAAAGGTGAGAAAATGAGCTCTATGTACAAATAGTTCCTCTAACTCCATTGAAAATAGACAGTCCAATTGTAGGATCCTTGAAGGGAAGTGGGTGGTAGGTGGCAGGTGGCTGTCCTCCCAAGGATGTGAAAAGTTTGAGGAGGAAATTAGAAGGAAGGAAGGTGATTCATCCTCTTTTTCTTTAGGAGAGAAACTTTCTAAATGATCTGTGTCTCACTGATTGGTTCCACCAATGTCACCTTGTAATTCATCAAGAACACTGGAGTGGGTTGCCATTTCCTTCTCCAGGGGATCTTCCCGACTCAGGGATCGAACCCGGGTCTCCTGCATTGCAGGCAGATGCTTTAACCTCTGAGCCACCAGGGAAGCCCGTGTAATTCATTTAGGTGACATGAAATTAAAAGACGCTGCCATGAAATTAAAAGACTCTTACTCCTTCTAAGAAAGGCTATGACAAACCTAGACAGTGTATTAAAAAGCAGAAACATTACTTTGTGATAAAGATTCTTATAGTCAAGGCTATGGTTTTTCCAGTAATCATGTATGGATGTGATATTTGAACCATAAAGAAGGCTAAGCACTGAAGAATTGATGGTTTTGAACTGTGGTGCTGGAGAAGACTCTTGGACTGCAAGGAGATCAAACCAGCCAATCCTAAAAGAAATTAACCCTGAATAGTCATTGGAAGGGCTGATGCTGAAGCTGAAGCTCCAATACTTTGGCCACCTGACGGGAAGAGCTGACTCATTGGAAAAGACCTTGAAGCTGGGAAACATAGATGGCAGGGGAGAAGGGGACGACAGAGGACAAGATGGTTGGATGGCATCACTGACTCAATGGGCATGAGTTTGAGCTAGTTCCAGGAAATGGTGAAGGACAGGGAAGCCCGGCGTGCTGCAGTCCAGGGAGTCACAAAGAGCCAGACACAAATGAGCAACTGAACGATTCACTTAGGAGTTGAATTACAGTACTTTATTCTCCTAATGACCTCCCTTCACTACAGGCTTCTGGAAGCTTCAGTGGACATGTTACTCAATGGTCTAGGCCTCTTTGTCAGTGATTTTGCAGTCAAGCCAAGGTTGGGACAGAATCTCAGGGGGACTCAAGGGAAACCAGCTGCATGTACTCCTGCCTCCATGAGCACTTGGTGAGGAGAAAGAGGAACTCATTTTTCCCTCTGAGACTACAAAGAATCCCAACATTTCGTGAAGAACTACAAGATGCTCCAAGGCAGCTGCTGCCCCACTTCTAGACAATGCACACTTTCTCTAGCAAGATTCTCCCGGCAATCAAAAACTGGCACAGCATGGGCAAGTCAGCATCCTATCTGAGAAACAGAACTGGGAAAATGGATCAGGCTGTATGCAGAAGATGTGAGTAGAGTGGTGAACCTGAAGGCACTATATATAACACTAGTTCCTCCCAGCTGAATCAAATGCAGTTCTCCTGCTGAGGCCTCAGTTTTTGTCTTTTTTTTAATGGTGCCAGGAATGACTGGATGCCCCAGCACATCAGTAGCACTGAGCTGTTCTTACTGAAGTCTGAAAATACGCTTATTAAATAGAGTTAGAAAGAATATCTGGCAAGGCTCCCTCCATTGCTTTCCAGGAAGCATTTCAAAATGGCGGGGGTGGGAGCCATCCCAAATTATAGAACATCACGCTGACAGCTCTAGCATCTTTGCTTGCAAAGACCTCATTGAATGTGACAGGCTGGAAATCTAGGTGGGATAATGAGGCACAAACACAGTATTTTCAAGGGTGCTAGCAGCTATTTCATGGTCCTCATCCCCTAAGGCAAGTAAGCTTCCCAAATTCATCTGTCTATTTTCATATATTTTCTTTTTCTTCATTGTTCTTCTCCCTATATCTAGTGCACTGACATTCAGTGGGTTGTGCCAGATTTCAACTATATACATCCCTCCAGGAAATAAAAGATACTCAGACTCCTGGACCATTTGAACTAAAAGTGAACATCTTATTAGAGAATATGTGATCAAAATAGTTGTTTTCTAAAGATAGTCTCATGTAAGATGTATGGTTTGCTTTATTTATGAATTTATTTTATTTGAAATTGTCAACGTTAACTTGTAGCAATACTTTACAATCATTTTAACTAAAATAGCCAATCATCTAAGACAAGTACATATGATATTTCTTGTTTTAGAAATGGGCTATATAGGGTAAGATTGAAACTGTAAATAATAAGGCTAGTGTGGACTGAAGCAGGATTATATAATTGAGATGTCCCAGTTTTCTGCAGAGGCTGACCTCAATTACACAAGGGATGAAGTCTTAGACTTTGCAATTTCCCTGATGCACAATTAAGAACAATGTTACAGAGTAAATACAGAAAAATTATATTCACATGAATGCAAAGGGAAATAGATAAACCACGAAGCTTATCTTTTCACTTTGTAGATAATCTCTCAAACATTTAACCACACAGTTTTGCTGTTCAACAAACTATAAGTAAGATGATACTAAATGAAACTTTTTTTCCCTACGTAAAGCCTTTTGTTATGTAAACAGCCGCCATGGATCAACCACACAGCCTTTTTCTCTTTGTGTGATAGTAAGAGCTGGAAGTTGAAAGAGATCCCTGATCCACCTGGAATTTTAGATACTCTTAAACTTTGTGGGGAAAAAGGCAGGACTTAGTACAATGAGTAAGAAATTTTAAGCTAGTGGGTCTGAGTGGATGATCCATTTGCTGCCTTCTTCAGCTTCTCCATCTATAAAATGGGAATCATAACTCCTTTCTCAAAGGGTGCTGTCTGGGATACTCTCTGAGAGACATTCTCTGCTTTCTCTACTCTCTTTCTCTTTCTCCTCTTCCTTGCTTGATTTGTCACTTGCTCTTTTTTTTAAAAAATATATGTACATTTTTTTTTCTGTCTCAAGTTTTTGTTTTTTTTTTAAGTTGGAGTATAATTGTTTTACAATGTTGTGATAATTTCCCCTCTACAGCAAAGTGAATCAGCTGTATGTATACATATATCCCCTCCTTCTTAGACTTCCCTCCCTTCTCCCATCCCACCCATCTAGGTCATCACAGAGCACTGAGCTGAGTTCCCGGTTCTATACAGTAGCTTTTCACTAGCTAGCTATTTTACACATGGTAGTGTACACATGTCAACCATAATAGCCAGGACATGGAAGCAACCTAAATGTCTATGAACAGATAAATGGGTAAAGAAGATGTGGTACATGCATACAATAGAACATTATACAGCCATAAAAAGCAAAGAAATTGGGTCATTTGTAGAGATATGGATGGACCGAGAGTCTGTCATCAGAGTAAGTCAGAAAGAGAAAAACAAATATTATATATTAATGCACACATGGGCATTTCCTTCTGGCTAAGGAAAGGGGATTTCCAGTGAGTGTGTGTAGACAGGCAGGATAGAAGAACAAATACAGAATACAGGAGTTGTTCCTAAGGAAATCATTGTGCTGACATGCCCCCAGATCCTTGATGCTTAGTTCTGCTGACCTCACGATGAGCCTCATTGCTTCCTTCACCTGAGGTTTGGAAGGAACCTGTTTTTTCTACCTCATGCACTCTTTGTGCTGTGTCTTCCTGAGGATTTCCTAGAAAACATTGAATGCAGAGAATGATGTTTTATAGGAACATTGCACTTTCTCATATCCTCACACTGGGAAAGAGAGAGGAAGCAAGTTTTTGGTGTCTCTTCTAATAAAAGCACTTATTCCACCACAAGGGCCCCATCCTCATGACTCAATTACTACCCAAAGGCCCCATCTCCAAATACCATCACATTGGCACACTGGGGATTAGAGATTCAACATATGAATTTGGGGGAGGGGCACACAAACATTCAGTGGAAGGCTACTCCACAATAAATATGTGAAAGGGCTTTATGAACTCTAAAGTATGGTATTGGCTGAAAGTATTGAAATTATAATGAATGAATAAAGTCAGACTTAGGGCTAATAATAAAAGGAGATAACATTCATTAAGTGCTCACTTCATGCAAGTCATTATATATAATATCTCATTTAGTCTTCAGACCTGTCTGGAACACCATTGTTATTATTACTAATAGAAAATATCCCCCAAAGTAGATTGATCACACCCAGATTGTGTGCTTTGGAAAGGACACTGAAGTAAACACATTTCTGACATGTTAAACCAAGCAGAAACACAAAACAAAACAGAGAAAACACAAACATATGAGTGAAAAGATGATAAAATCACAGAATGAAGAGATAACAAGAAAGTTGAACTGATTGTTCACTTGTACATACTCCATTAATGAAAATAAACCTGGACACTTTGCAGCTAGATACAGATGACCAAGTTCAAGCAGCAGAGAAAGTAGAACATAAATATAGGTTAGCTTTGCTAACAGTTGTTAGCTTTGGCTAGAGGAGTGGGAGTGGGCTCCAAGGAGACCTAGCACATTAGGGTCTGTGATCACTCAGTTCAGTTCAGTGGCTCAGTCGTCTCCGACTCTTTGTGACCCCCTGGACCGCAGCATGCCAGGCCTCCCTGTCCATCACCAACTCCTGGAGTTTACTCAAACTCACGTCCATTGAGTCAGTGAAGCCATCCAACCATCTCATCCTCCGTCGTCCCCTTCTTCTCCTGCCTTCAATCTTTCAGGGTCTTTTCAATCATCAGAGTCTTTACAAATGAGTCAATTCTTCGAATCAGGTGGCCAAAGTATTGGAGTTTCAGCTTCAACATCAGTCCTTCCAATGAATATTCAGGAGTGATTTCCTTTAGGATGGACTGGTTGGATCTCTGTAATCACTAGCACTAGTTTACTCCTGCATAAGTCTTCTAATCAGGAGCACATATTCAGGCACCAGTTTTAATTTTTAAAACACATACAAAGAAGCTATGTGGCACTGTCACATAAAATTTGAGTTTTAGCTTCCTTTTAGGACAGCTATTCAAACTCTGAAAAACACTGTAAGTGAAATGAGGAATAGAAAAATAATTGCAACACAGTTCACAACATCTGAAAACAAAATTAAGCCCCCTTTGCTTTATACCACAGGAAAACTTTTACTTTGTTTCAGTCATCTGAGTTGAGTTATGTCTGTCTGAAATTAGTTCATATGTAAAAGCATTCTTTAGTGAACAGATAAATTCCTCAAGGTCTGCCTACAGCTCTGAGAAAAAAAATCTCTCTGTCCTGGGAATAATTATCTGTTGTTTATA
This sequence comes from Odocoileus virginianus, assembly GCF_023699985.2. Classification (NCBI taxonomy): domain Eukaryota; kingdom Metazoa; phylum Chordata; class Mammalia; order Artiodactyla; family Cervidae; genus Odocoileus; species Odocoileus virginianus. The sequence goes on along the minus strand of NC_069686.1, from coordinate 36,471,993 downwards.
TGTTCTTTTTTCACATTTAAAAAATGTATTTTATGATGATTTTAAAAGATAAAAAAACAGTTAATTGCATTTTTACAAGGTGCTTCAAGAGAGGCCCTGAATTCCCTGCCTTCTTCCATCTTATAGCTACTTCTAGTAGCAATAAGAATAGCTGGTTTTCATGTCGTGGTTACATTTTACATGCTTTCCATTAGCATCCACTGGCTGTTGTAAGCACAAATGAGTAGAATCACTTTGGGTAGGGATTTGGGGCTTGTTAGGGGTGGGAAAGATGCTCTCTCAGTCAGAGTTCAAGCTACCCACTTTGGAAGAGAGCTTTTCCACCTTCATAACCTAAGATAACCAGACAATTAATTAGCCTGGCTGAACTAAATAGCATCAGTGTTCATTGATGGGGCAAAGGATAATCAAAATGTTGACTTGATTAACCAGAGGAAATATCTATTAAATATTTAAACAATGTGCGAAACACTTTATATGTCTTTCCTAGCTGGCCCTCATAATCTACTAGACAGGATCTATTCTACCTTTCTTTTTAATGGATAGGCAAACTGAGGGACAGAAAACTTGAACAACTTGCTCAAGGTCACACAGCCCCAGGTCAAGCTGGAATCTGAACTTTACAGCCAATTAAACTCCCAAATCTCTACTGATAATTCTCTAATGGTCACCATGGGGGCTTCCCTGCAGGCTCAGATGGTAAAGAATCTGCCTTCAATGCAGGAGATCAGTGTTTGATCCCTGGATAGGGAAGATCCCCATGCAAAGGGAATGGCAACCCACTCCAGAAACTCCTGGAGAATTTCAAGGACCAAGGAGCCTAGTGGACTACAGTCCACTGGGTGGCACAGAGTCGGATATGACTGGACAACTAACACTTTCACTTTCAGTGGTCACCAAGCAATGTCCTTGTGCTCAATTGCTCAGTTGTGTCTAACTCTTTGCGACCCCTTGGACTGTAGCCTGCCAGGCTCCTCTGTCCATGGGATTCTCCAGGCAAGAATACTGGAATGGGTTGCCATTTCCTCCTCCAGGGGATCTTCCCAACCCAGGGATCGAACCCGCATCTCCTGTGTCTCCACTGCAGGTGGTTTCTTTACCACTGAGCCACCAGGGAAGCCTCACTATACATTGGGATAACTTAATTTCTGTTACCTAATAAAGAGACGATTCTTCCCTCCCTATACTGCTGTGCATGTATGCCTCCGTCTTCTGAAATAATAACATTGCAAAATTACCACAAATTCAAATTAACTTTGAAGACAACAAATGACATAGAATATTCAGGAAAACCCAGTACCAGGTGATATCAATTGAGGTTCATCAGTCGTGACAGTCAACACAATATCGTATGTGAGTCATTAGCTTACTGGAATGTACATATCAGCTTCCTGGCACACAGCCATCCTATATGTTTTCCATTTTGCTCACCTCGTTGCAGATGGGCTTGTTTTATTAAGCGAGATACCTGAGTGTACAATCAATAACATGAAAATAGAGTCTGGCAGCTGTCTAGATTATAGAAGATTTTATGTGGCCTATGCATGTGCCTACAAACACACAGAACCCAACAGCAAAAACATCGAGACAATGCATACTATTTAGAAGAAATTTGCCAATTATTAGTATCACCTCTAAAGTGACCGTGAATTGGGGCCCAATTAAGATTTAGTCACATCAGGTTAGAATACTGATAGGATGACACCTGTTAAAAAAAATCAGCCAGGGTCTAATACCTTTCTCATGCATTCACTGGAAGTGCTTATTTTAATACTGACTTCTCTGGTAGAAGTACATACAACATGAATTGCATACAACACAAATGCAAATGGAATGGAATAAGCATGAAAATAAGCCTTATGTTTTAAGTATTTTGAAAAATTTATTGAAGAAGATGAACTTTAATTTATGACCAAAGTTCAGTAAATCAAGGTTTTGCCTTTCAGAAAATGTAGAAAATTCCACAGACAACATTTAATCTTTTATACATATGAATATCCTTTTGAATGTGTGTGGATATACTGTGCGTGGTCATGTATGAAAAATATTCTATGAGAGGAGAAGAATAAACCTCCTCTCGACTAACTGCAGGACACTATGACAGAAATATTACAAAACTACAGGTAATCTGATCAATAATTCTCTAAATAAGTAACAATACATTTCACACTAATATTCACAACACAAACACACTCCCTGCAAAGTAGATCTTATTTCTATATCTCACTTGGACACAATCCAAAGGAAGTGACTCCTTGAAGTTAAAAAAAATAACTGAATTATGGATTGATTTGGCCTCTTAGTAGAGTCTATGGCATCATGATGAAAATGGCAGTGCTACTAAAGTGAAATTTTCCATTTGAGGATGACAGTGCTGTCATCCAAATGTAGTGGATGGCTGAGAAGACTTTGCACACTATAAACACATTGGGCTCAAATTCCAACTCTGCCTATTACCCTGTACACCCTTGGCTGAAACTGAGTCTCTATTCTTTCCTTGTACCTCCTTGCTGATCTCATACAATATTGAACTCTGCAATTGCTTGAGGTCTGACCCAGACCCATTGGGAAAGCTCAAGACAACTGCTATCTCCAATGCCAAGAAACTCCCCAAAGTAGGGCAGTTTCACACTCCTCCTGGCCCCCTGCCTCTCCTATCAGCTTCCTCCAATCCATCTTCTACGCTTGCTGCCAAACTCAGATTTCCGATGTGAAAGATCTAACCATGAAACCCTGGCTTAAAGCCCTTAAAATGCTTCCCTAGTGTCTACAGAGTAAACTGTAAATGCCTTTACTTGGCGTACAAAGAACTTCAAGATCTGGCCACTGCCGAAATGTCAAGTCTCATCTGTCATTTCCTGCCTTGCTCTTTGCAAGCCAGCAATATTGAACTACTTAGAGTTCTCGGAACGTACCAAGCTCCAGGCTGGCGCCCTGCCTTTACACATGCTCTCCCTGGAACAGTCCTCCTAGATTGTGTGCCTGACAAATTCACTCATTCTCCAAGCCTCAGTTCAAAAGCTACCTCTTCTGAGAAGGCTTCCTTGACTCCCCAAGACGCTGACTGTCACTTCTCTGGTGATCTCACTCAGGTTTGTGCACATCTTTAAAGAAATCATCCTAGTGCTCAATGGCACGCCTCTTTGCCTGTTTTTAAGTTACATAGGGCAGGGTCATATCTTTCCATTTTTCATCCCTAGCAATTGGATACCACCTGGCATAAAGTGACACTCAGTGTATGTTACTGAATGAAGAAATGAATGAATGACAAATAGATGTTCTCCTCAAATGAACAGTTCAGCAAGTAGAAACTCTTCAGACTCTAAGCATCTGATTGAGTATACAAGGCAATGTGTGTGAGCTAACTAACCTTGAAAGGACATTTTATAACTGACTGACAGACCCATTTTAATTACTTAGCAGTCATTTCTTTGCAATGAAGGTTTTGAGAGACACTATTCACTCAACCTGTCCAGAGTCATCTGATAAAATCACTTGCAACTGACCACAAAATCAACTCATGAATACCCATTCTCTGGGTGATCACTGCTGTCCACTACCCTTGGCAGTGAAAGAGAAGCAGTATATCACAGTGGTTAAAAGCACACATTCAGGGCTTTGGAATGAATCCTTACCCTGTCACATACTCTTTATACCTCTGGATGAATCCGAAAATGAGGGACACTGATAGTACCAGCCTCAGGGGGTTGTTGTGAAGATTCAATCAAGTATGATATGTAAACATTTCTTAGAATAGTTATCACATAATAAGAAGGAAATTGCAACCCACTCCAGTATTCTCGCCTGGGAAATTCCATGGACAGGGAAGCCTGGAGAGCTGCAGTCCATGGGGTTGCAAAAAGTCGGACATGACTTAGCAGCTAAAACAACAATGGCAAAGCTCTAAATAAGTGTAGTTTTTATTATTATACTTCTGAAAAAACCTACCTTATTCCTTCTGATCTTCATACACAGCAGACGATAGCAGGTCTGCTCTACATTGTCATGGAGCCCTGAAACAAATCCAACCTCCCCTCACACTGAAAGTAAAAGATCAGCCAGAGATGCCCGACATCACCTGCAACAACTGCCCGGGATCATGTGTCTTGTTCTCAACAAGATGCTACTCTGAGCTGAGCTCTGGTCGCAAAGGTTTGGTTCTGCAACCAGAGCTGGTTCTGGCCACGGGCCCCTGGGTATATGTTTGTGTTGCGTCTTCTTAGAAATTTAATGCAAACTGACTCACGGCCTCTGGTGTGGCTTGCCCTCTGGCTCTCCAGGTCTGTTTTACCTCAAGTAGAATTCTTAACAGGGGTTTCTCAGAACTTGGCCAGGACAGTCTACCATTACCAACAACCCCCCAACTCCCTCCACCAAAAATGAGAAGGAATTAAGAGAAAGGGGAGAGAACTCTGACCATGCAGGTAGCAATTGACTTAGAAGGAACAGTGAGGAATGACTCACCAGGCCTCCTGCAGATTCCCCAGTGTAACTGTAATCACAGCCAACCTTGGAGTTGACATTTACTTGGCAGAAAAAATCAAAACAAAATAAAAAACTTTTCAAGAAGCCCTAGGGATGGACTGGTTTCTTTAAACAGTAAATACACATTAGATAAAAATGGTTTGTTTCCTTGAGTTATAACCCCCGGGTTAGATTTTCTGGGCTTTTCCTCACTATGAGAGTGGTAAAAAGCTTGAACACACGGGTTTAGGAGAAAGTTCCAAGATGGCAAAAAGTTCTGAGGTGGTGTCAATTCTGCTACAGTCCAGGCCTACAATCAGATGAGTAAAAGAAATTCCTGTGTCTTAGTCCAACTTACCAAGAGTCAAAGCTCAATAATGCAAATGTGCATTGTACTGATCAATGTCCACTCTCAGATCTTCCTTAAGAACCTACGGCAGTAATAGTTTGCATGAAAAATTTGAGGGTTTTGGACCTCTCTGGTGTCATTGTGGATAAGAATCTACCTGCCAGTAAAACATGGGTTTGATCCCTGGTCTAGAAAGATCTCATATGCCTTGGAGCAACTAAGTCAATGCACCACAACTATTGAGCCCATGCTCTAGGGCCTGGAAGCAGAAACTACTGAAGCCTGCATGTCTAGAACCTGTGCTCTGCAACAAGAGAGTCCACCATAAGGAGAAACCCACATTCCACCAGGATGAGTAGTCCCTGCTTGTTACAAGTAGAGAAAAGCCCATGCAAAGCAACGAAGACCCAGCACAGCAAAAAGTAAATAAATAAAAATTTTTTTAATTTAAAAAAAAAGAGAATTTGAGGGTTTTGAATCTCAGCCAGCACAATTTTCAGACATTGATTTCTTTTTTTTTTTTTTTTTGGAAAGTGTTTGTTTGATGTATTTGAAAGTTTAAAGTTTCATACATTTGGCCCAGTTTGCGCTGAGAGCCATCTGATTTCTTGAGATGTTAAAGCCTCATGATTGGAAACTATCTAAAAGTACACCATTGGATGCAGGTCCATTTGCTTGGTTGGCTGCTGCTGCTGAATCCTAGCATTCCAAGTCAAGACTGCATTATTTAACACTGTTCTTAAAGACTTTCACAGAGGTTCCCTGGCTGATTTGTCAGTGGGTAGGTGTTCAGTTAGCATTGTTTGGGGCTGCATAAAATATATCCAAGAAGGAAGTCCCAGAATAAATTGCAAATCTATAAATCCGATTATGACCAAGGCTATGTATGCCAATTTAAACACTTAATGCTTTATACTTATTTTTAGAATTCTGAGTCCCTAAAACCATTTTTCCTGCTTAAAATGTTTTCTTTTGTCAGTGCCTTGAAAAAAGACCAAAGCAAGTTTCATTCTGAATTTATCATAAGCTTCTAATAGTTTGCCAAGTGACCCACCTTTTGGACATCAAATGAGAGTTTTGTGCATAATTCATATCATCTCATTCTATTATACTTTAGGTCCAAATAATTTTAAGGATTAAGATCCCTTCTGGGTGAATCTAAAATTTACTCATAAAATCCAAATGCCTGAAAAAATTGAGGATAAGTGAGATTTATAACCTATCAGTACTGTACATCTTGATGGTTGCATATTATCATATTGCATACAAATTGGCCCAATATGTAACACCCATTCCAAAATGACTCATGTAAATGTGATAAGGACAGGTGGTAATCTAATTAGAATTTAGAAATGAACTGGCTGGATATTAGATTTTATTTCATAATGGACAAGGGAAATACAAAAGAAAGATTTAGCTAAACATTAACTAAAAATGATAAGGCTTCAGAGGATGGCAATCAGCCAATGTTCTCACTCAATCCAAGGTTAAATTAGAAGTAGACAGTTAATAACTTTTTTGGTTTCTTCAGGGAATGTTTTCTCTAATAAGCTTCTTGACTGAGGTGACATTCCCTGTGTTTTTTCCTAAGGCCACCTTCATTGATAACTTAATAAAAAAATTGTTAAAAGTAAGCCTTTGCATTCTGAAAACTAATATGGTTTTTAAAAATATGACTGCTTCAATAGATTCTCCATAGGGAGCTTCCTCTTAGAATGGTTGTTTAGAACAAGTTAAGACTTTACATACAATGAAACCATTTTACAATTAAATAAAGTTATATTACTAATAACTGAGGTATCAGAACTGTCCATTCATAAAAGGCATATTTTTATACACCTCCTCTTTACATAAAATCAGAGTACAAAAGTTAGGGTTGAATTATCTGCCATTTATCAGTTGGAATAAGAACCATTTTGTTTTTCTAAATTGTGGTAGTGCCAAGACTAAAAGCCCCTGCCATAAGAGGCAAACCATGATAAAACTGAATACAAAATATCTGGGGCAAACTGGCTTGAACAATATTATGTAACAGCAATTAAATTTCCATGAGGGCCTAATTTAAAATGAGGCTTAACACAGAAGTCTCAAATACTGAATTGATCTCTTCACCCAAACATTTGTCTTAAACTCAGATGATACATCCCAAACTGAATCCATTGTTTTTCCTCCATCATATTTTGTATAGCTTTGCTCTTCTTTTGGCTCAGTTACAAAGGTGTTACCAACTTAAATATACATGGGAATTCAGCATACAATAAAAGTACACTTCTAGTCAGCAAAAAAATGTGTCTTATTAAATAAATGGTGTCAGAAAATAATAAACCACTTGGAGAAAAAAGAAAACAAAATTGGATTTCAATATCGACTTTACTCCTTAAATTACTTTAAAGGTTAAAAAGGATTAAGAGGCAAACATGGGGTATTTTTATTACAATATAATGGAAATGGTCTTTACATAAAAGACCCACAACTCAGCTATATTAAATTTTTCATGGCCAACAGAATGATACAGAACTGAAAAATTATATCCAGCACATTTGAAACAAAATATTTTTCATCTTTAAGTCTTTAATAAAGCCTTGACCTATACAGTAATTATCGAGATGTGAAATAGGCAAATAGTATGAACACACACACATACTTAACAGATTATAAATATCTAAAATATGCTCAAACACATTTGCAATTACACAAATGCAAATTTAAAAAACGATACTATTTTTTACTTAATGTTCTACTTAAATCAGTCTGATTATAGAGCTTTGAGAAATCAGGGTCATGTGTTGCACAACTCCAGGAGTGACCATTTATGCAGGATTGTGTGTTGTACATTTTAGAAGTCATCCAGAAAACAGGCTATCTCAAATATGGTTAATGACACTGTAAATGAATATGCTTTCGTGTTTTAGATGTTCTGACTTTGCAACTAGCATTTCATATTTCTAGGAAAGTATCTTAGTCATAGTCACTGAGGACAGCCTTGCAGGCAACACACTGCACAACTTCAGAGGATTCCACTCCCAGAGTCTGTGGTGTGAATGACACTCCCATAGGAGTTGGGTATATAAGTGGCCCCTGATTGGATAGCTTCTCACACATGTGTGCAAAGACATATACAGGATTTGGAATAACCAGAAGCCTGGAGGGAAAACATCATCCAATACAGAATTAAGCTACTATCTGTACATATACAGAATAGAATAAGAGGCAGCCATAAAAGAATGAAGAATAACTCTACATGCACTGATGTGGGGAGAGTGCTAAGGTATATTTTTAATTTAAAAAGCAAAATGTAGAGCACTGCAAATACATGTTCTCATTTGTATTTTTTGGTATGTGTGTTTAAAGATATACAAACCTTTAAAAGTAGAACATTTTTTAAGAAAAAAAAAAAGCAAAAGGAATTTACTAATAATGTTTATCCTTAAGAGACTGAGAGTCTAAAGGGAGGGAGGTTATTTATCAGTGTATACATTTTTATGTTCTTTAAAAGTGTTTTAAGTACATATACCTTTCAACAGAATAAACAACTTATTAAAAATTCATTTTTTACCATTCAAGTTGTAAACAGCTATCTAATATTAAGGGAACCCAAGGAAAAATATTACAGAAGAGGAGAGACACACCCCAGAGTTATCTCTTTGATCCCGATTACCCTTCCAGAGAACATCAAGACACCACATCCAGCAGTATAGGCACAGATTAGTAATAAAGGCTCAGAGAAAGCCTCATTAATATCCAAGGACTCAGTTTACAGTAAACTAAAGCAATTAGAAAAAAACTACTTTAATGGGATATTTCTTAATGAAGTGTTTCCATGCAGTTCAGTTCAGTTCAGTTCAGTCGCTCAGTTATGTCCAACTCTTTGCAACCCCGTGAATTGCAGCACACCAGGCCTCCCTGTCCATCACCAACTCCCAGAGTTTACTCAAACTCATGCCCATCGAGTAGGTGATGTCATACAGCCATCTCATCCTCTGTCGTCCCCTTCTCCTCCTGCCCCCAGTCCCTCCCAGCATCAGGGTCTTTTCCAATGAGTCAACTCTTCACATGAGGTGGCCAAAGTATTGGAGTTTCAGCTTCAGCATCAGTCCTTCCAATGAACATACAGTTCAGTTTTCCATAATTCCAAAGTCACAAATCACTTGAATATTTACACACACACACACACATTCTCTGATTATAAGCTTTGATTTGCCATATATTCTTAAATAACTTAGCATGATTATAATATAATATATACCCAAGATTAAAAACTGCTGGCTTATAAGAAATGGAAGACTAAAGGCAAATAGATTATTAGCAGTCCTGCAGGTGTATGGCTGTGGGTATTTCTCTATCTGTTGGGGGAGGAAGAAGATGAGCAGCAGGGAGACCTTCACTAACCAGAACAACTTCAATGTCTGCTTCTCTGCTGAGCAGGGGAATAAGTTTCATTTGAACAAAGGAAACTGAAGTGGATTTCAAACTGTGCTAAGTATCTGTATGTAGAAAAGTTGGCTGCAGGGTTTCTCAGAGAAGTCAAAGGAAATACTAATTGTATCACCATGGCAACAGTCTGTCTCATTCTGCATCTAGCTCTTCACTTTCTTATGCTAGCCCTCAACAGTCAAATCTTTTTACATTCCCTGCATAAACAGACATGAACCTCATCATGAAATAATAATCATGCTTTCCTTTCTCTCCTATTCTATTGATATATGTATAGAATATCTTTCAGGTTTAAAATCAAAACTTCTAAACAAGAGCTGACTGATCAGGTGAATTGAATTTATCTCTGGGGGCACAATCTTACCAAAACTCCTTTTCGCCTGAAGGGTAATGATTCTGCAGGTCATGGTAGGCTGAAAATATGCCCTCCTCCCTCAAGATATATCCACTTCCTAATCCCTAACCTGTGAACATTACTTTATAAAGGGAAAAAAAGGCAAAAGATGTGATTAAGTTTAAGATACTGAAAAGTGGACCTTATCTTGGATTGTAGCCAAGTGAACCCTAAATACCATCACAAATGTCCTTATAAGGGAGAATAGCATCTGACAGTTGTATAGAAAGCAGAACTTGGACATCTAAACAAAATGCTGAAAGTGTGGCTAGTTTCTTCTCATTACTCATCATGCAATGAGAGGAAGGAAATAAAGAAAGAACTTTTAAACAAAAAGAAATCAGAATTTGATGATTTGAGAAGTTCTCATCCTTTCCAAATTGCAAATAATGCCAAAATAAGGAGATTCACTTAGGAAAGCATGTTCTGGAGAGAAGTCTAAAGATACAGCTGGACAACCTTCAGTTAAAGAGATGAGGTGCGTGACTCATGGATCTACTCAGTCATCTCAAAGAAGCCAAAAACTGAGGTGGGATTATCCAGCAAAGATCCATGGATCCATTACTAAAATGAGTTAAGACTTTTGAAGATGTTGGAATGGGCTGACTTTATTCTGCGTGCGGGATAGAGGTGCATCTTTGGCAGTCAGAAAGAAAACTGTGGGCAACTGTGAAAAAACTACACCCTAAAGATATATTCACTCTCTGATCCCTGAACATATGAATATTACCTTATATGCCAAAAAGTGAGTATTATATTTTATGTCAAAAATGTGATGAAGTTATCTTGGATTATCCAAGTGGACCCAAATGCCTTTATAAGTGCCCTTATAAGAGAGTCAGAGAAGAATCAGTCACAGACACACAGGAGGGGAGGCAATGTGATCCTAAAGGCAGAGATTGGAGTGATGTAGCTACAAGTAAAAGAATGACAACAGCTACCAGAAGCTGGAAGAGACCAAGAATGGATTCTACCTGAGAGCCTCAATAGAAAATGTGTTCCTGCTGATATCTTAATTTCGGACCTCTGGCCTCCAGAACTATGAGAGAATAAATTCCTATTGTTTTAAGCCACCCAGTTTGTGACAACTTCTTATAGTAGCCCCAGGAAACTGGTATAAACTAAATGACAAAAACGGTGGATTTAGTTAATTTTACTATTAGAATATAGAAAGCACTTAAGAAGAACCCATATTTAAACACTGTTCTTCACTGTCTTTGCTAACAAAGAAGAAACTGTTGGGAAGATTACAACCTACTGTCAGTCATGGAGAGGAAAATAATTGCCTACAGACGACAATAATTGAATGTCGAATTTTTCTTTTCCTTTTGCTCCCAGCCAATGATACCAAGGGAAGATCTGCAGAAACAACTTTACTAAGTTAAAATTTATTACTAAGCTCCTAGATTCTACAAAGAACAAAGGCAGGGTTTGACTGTAGACAAAACACTTTTATGATTTCCAGTCATTTGATCTGGCAAAGTCATTTTCCTTTCATGAATCTCATTTTAAATGAGGATGGTGAATTAATCTCATGGGGTAGCTATAAGGTTTATATTATAACAAAAGCAACACATAAGAGACACTCAAAAATATCATTAGCTCTAGCACCAACTGGATAAGAAGCTTATAATTCATCCCTTTTTCCTTTGACTTCTAGGAGTCTCAGAAAAAAAATTTACTTTGTTTTAGTAACTCATCCAGCTGAGTGATTAGTATACAGTGGTTTATTTTTCTGTTAATAATTTTAATTTCTGCTAATTTTAATATTTTATCATAAACTGCTATCTGAAACAGATTAGGTAGATACAACAAATAAATGATAGATTATGATCTGTTCATATTATCTGTGAAAATGCTTGTTTATATTGTCCTATCCTGTGTTTGTGTGCCTTGGTGGGGGAGAGGGAGGACTCAGGGCTTTTAGCAGAGAAAAATTCTTCCTCTCTTTAAACAATCATCCAAGGGAATTACTCCCACCTCATGAAAGGACATGTTCCTTTAGTAGGAACATGTTTAGAAATGCAGCAAGGTCACAGCCAGTTTCTACGCATGGAGGAAAAATTTTTGCCAGGAAATACTAAAGAGCAGCTTGTGGGCATGTAATGCTTAGAATAAGTAACAGAAATGTGTGTGAAAGGGAAATAATGTTTGTATTCTAAATGCACAAAGATTTTTTAAATAGAAATTATATTTCTTCTATTTTTTTTCTATTCCCAAACCCCTCTTGTATCTTCTTCCTGCCCTCTGGGTCTCTTTATCCCTCTTTCTTGGCTTTATTTTTCTTCATATCATTTATCACCATTCACTACATATGTATTATATGTTATATTTTTGCATTCTGTATGTTATCTTCCCTGGTGCCTCAGACTATAAAGAATCTGCCTACAATGTGGGAGACCTGGGTTTGATCCCTGAGTCAGGAAGATGCCCTGGGGAAGGGAATGGCAACCCACTCTATTATTCTTGCCTGGAGAATTCCATGGTCAGAGGAGCCTGGCAGGCTACAGTCCATGGGGTCACAGAGTCGAACATGATTGAGTGACTTAACACTTTCATTTTCATTCTGTATATTGTCTCTCTCCAGTGGAGTGGTAAATTCCACAAATGCAGAGGTTTTCTCTGTTTTGGTCACAGTCCTGGACACATAGTAAGTGACATTCAGTCAGTTTCTTTTGAGTGAATGAATCATATCATGACCGCTGTCTATATTAGTCAGGTTAGACGGCCATAACAAAATATCACAGGATATGTGACTTAACAGAATTATATTTTCACACAGTTCTGGAGACTAGAAGTCTAAAATTAAGGTACCAGGGTTGGATTCTGGTGAGGTATCTCTTAGAAAACTGCTTCTCACTGTGTCTGTCCAAGGCCTTTCCCCTGAGATTCCTTGGAAAGGGAGAGATCTCTGGTGTCTCCTCTTCTGCTAAGGATGTCAATCCTATCAGATTAGGGCCCCACTTTCATGACTTCATTTATACTTCATTACTTTCCTAAAGACCCTGTCTCCTAATATAATCACATTGAGGGTTAGGGCTTTAGCATGAATTTGAGAGGCACCCAATTTAATCCCTAACACTGTCCAAGAGGAGAGGTTCATGCTTGCAGAAATTTAAAGCTCTAAAAGGAGTTGCCTTGCAGTTTCAGCCCCATTAATAACTGATACCCACATGCAGCTTCTCCATCAATATGCCATCAAGTTTCTATTTCTACTTGCTGATCTCCTGCACCATCTGAGCCAACCCTCAGCACCCCCAGTACTAGTGCGTTCATTGACTTGTTTGTACTAGTGTTATATACACACTAATAGGATGTTTGTAGATGTAAACTGATTAGTACTAAACTCTTAAGTCTTAAGTATTGTTCATTGCTATATTCCCAACCTCACCAGCGGCAAGCACATAGTCAGTCCTCATTAAGGATTTATGAAATGAATGATCTTGCAGAGCAGAACCAGGTCCTTTACTCTTGTGCTTCTCAACTTGGGGCAGGAAGCACCCTGTGTCTTTGCCTCACATGCTTGGACTTGCAAGAAGACATGATAAGCATGTGCACCTCTTTGAAGCATAAATGTGACTTGATTATAGGTCATTTAAAATATGTTATGGGGGAGAGATAAATCATGAGCTTGGGATGAATACTCACACACTATTATATATAAGACAAATAACCAACAAGGGCCTCATGTATAGAGGAAACTCTATTTAATATCCTATGATAACCTATATGAGAAAAGAATCTAAAAAAGAATTAATTTAAGCATATATATAACTAAATCACTTTGCTTCTCACCTGAAATATACACTTTGTTAGTCAACTATTCACCAATTAAAAAAAAACTGGTCATAATGTTAAAGCCAACTTTGGTTTACTGCAAAAACAGAAGACAAAGTTCACATAAATGTTGCAGCTAAGATGGTACCATTAGAAGGGAGGGAAGATACCATTCTCCTTCACCTTCCCTATGGATCTATATTAACTCTGTGTTGTCCCACTAATACTAAGTTATCAGACAGAAAATGCAAAAGACACTTAAACTCACTCACAGATTCATACAGGGAACAGTATGTCCAAGTTCAAGGATAATAACTCTTATGAAGTCATATGGAGATTGTTTTCACTGCTTCCTCTTAGAAGCATAACGAAGAGAATTAGACCACGTATGCATGTGTGTGCATGCTGAGTCGCTACAGTTGTGTTTGGCTCTTTGCAATCCAATGAACCATAGCCCACCAGGCTCCTCTATGGGATTCTCCAGGCATGCTGGAGTGGGTTGCCATGCCCTCCTCCAGGGGATCTTCCTCACCCAGGGATTGAACCCGAGTCTCCTGCATTGCAGTGGCTTCTTTACCGCTCAGCCACAGGGGAAGCCAAGACCATGTATAGAATCATACAGGTGTAGGCAGCTTTACAGAGATAATAAAGTAAAAAATGCAAAGGCTTTTAATTTATAAGAGGAAATCGGGTTAAAACCTGCTTAATGTTTCATAAAATTAGTTGCAGATGGTAAGACCTCCCAAGGTCTCACAGATCAGCACTCCTGACCCTTACTGATATTTTAAAAATATATACTTCTGGATTGATTCAGGAATAATATCTTCATTACTTGCTCTAAATTTTGTTCCAATGGCTAAATATTCCTATCAATGTTAACAGATAGATTCCCACATTTATCCTCTGATACCCCTTGAACATTTCTCTTTTGTTAAGCCACATCACTGTATTATGGCAGATTCCCAACTGAAAACTATTCCTCTGAGATAGCCTATATAAAGCACAGTCGCTTCCTACTTGTCTGTCTTTCATGGGCCAGATAGTTTTACTTATTTTAGAAATTCATTTTAAAATTCTTTCTTTGTTTTCCATAGCATTCAGACTGACTGTGATTTATGGCCCCCTGTCATTCACACTTCATCTTCATCATTTACCACAGTGATTTTAGACAAGGTTCAACTAGGTCAGAAAGCCATTGTCTATGTTTGTGGCAACAATATGATTATGACTCAGTTATTAACCTTTATGTGTTTTGAGGATATGCTGTGGTGGTGTTAGTTGTATTTATTTGTCTCCTGTCTTTTGTTTTACTCCTAAAAAGTAACTTTAGGCGCAGCTTTCTTTTTTCTAACTATTCCAACTTCTGTGTATTTTCTGTTTTAGAGTTGTCTCCAGAATAGACTCACGCCATCACATCTGCCTCAAAATCTTTTCAATTCATCCTCTGTGTTTATTCATGTTTACTATGAATCTGACTTCCAGTTGTCTGCTACTCATAAAAATCAAGGAAATGCTAGCACTTGATGTTTACCGAATTCCTACTATCAAGAAGATCTTCATAGATATACTCTGTCTCAAAATGTATCTATAAGGAAATAAATAGCTTAAACCCTGCACTTGTGTATTTATCCAAACTACCTCACTCTCTCCCTGCATACGCAGCAATGTTGAGTAGGAACTACGTCTGTGCCATTCAAACTTGTATCAGGGAAATAAGCTGAGGTGATTCGTGACTATTTCAAGCTGAGTGGCTTTGTTGAAATGCAGAATACATTGAGAATCACGACTTTGTCAGTCATGGCAATCACTGTTTTATACAACTAAAAAAAAAAAGAAAAGAAATAAATCTTCATCTGATAAAGGCAGATTTACAATACAAGGAATGAGCTGTAGAATTATGGTTGACATAGAAAGCAGATGTCAAATACTTAAAGAGATCTGTCCCCTGTATAATCCAATGAGGTATTAATTTACAGAAGCATAATGTGGGCAAAATTTGTAAGCCACCAGGGATAAATCCAAGAGACTTTTTGATGCATTTAACATAGTTACATAAATCAGTCTAAACTGAAATTTTCCTTCAGAAATTTCCAATAGCAAACTAGGCAAAAGATATTTTAATTGCCCCAGACCAGTTTTAAAAAATCAGGGTTGTGTTAGCATATATGAAGAGAACTCAGCAATAATTTTAAGAAAACATAATTGGCAACCAGACTCATTAACTTCTGTATGTGTTCAGGGCATCAAAGATATATTTCTAGAATTTGTTTTTCTTTAATCATTTTCAAAAGGTGTAAACTAGGAAATGGAGAATATGTCAATGCATATAATGTGTTGATTGTCATAAGATAGATTACCATTTTGACTTTTAAAATACAAATTAATAATCCATGAGAAAAAAAATTGGATAATTTTTTGAAACACAAAAATTTGAAACAGCAATCCAAAAAGAAAACCCAAAGCATAGAAAAGATGCTAAACTTTTACTAATAAGGCAAATTTAAAATCAACTTTGAAACACCACTTTACATCCCTCAGCTTTATTAAATATTTTAAGTATTGGCAAAATTACAGCAAAACAAATCTCTTACAAGACTAGTATGAGTGAAAACAGGTATGTTGTTTAGTCGCCCAGTCGTGTGCAACTCTTTGTGACCCAATGGACTGCAGTTCATCAGGTCTCCCTGTCCCTCACCATCTCCCGGAGTTTGCCCAAGTTCAAGTTCATTGCATTGGTGATGACATCCAGCCATCTCATCCTCTGACACCTTCTTCTCCTGTCCTCAATCTTTCCCAGCATCAGGAACTTTCCCAATGTGTTGTCAGATGACCAAACACTGGAGCGTCAGTTTCAGCATCAGTCTTTCCAGTGAATATTTAGGGTTGCTCTCCCTTAAGATTGGCTGGTTTGATTTCCTTGCTGTCCAAGGGACTATCAGGAGCCTTCTCCAACACTACTTAGAAGGCATCAACTCTTTGGCATTCTGCCTTCTTCACGGTCCAGCTCTCACAACTGTATGTGACCACTGGGAAGGCCATAGCCTTGACTATATGGACCTTTGTGGCAGGGTAATGTCTCTTATTTTCAACACACTGTCTAGGTTTGTCATCACTTTCCTGCCAAAAAGCAATCATCTTCTGATTTCATGGCTCCAGTCCCTATCCGCAGTGAATTTGGAGCCCGAGAAGAGGAAATCTGGCACTATTTCCACCTTTTCCCCTTCTGTTTGTCATGCAGTAATGGGGCCAGATGTCATGATTTTAGTTTTTTATTATTTAGCCTTTTTTTTTTTCCATTTATTTTCATTAGTTGGAGGCTAATTACTTTACAACATTGCAGTGGTTTTTGTCATACATTGAAATGAATCAGCCATGGATTTACATGTATTCCCCATCCCGGTCCCCCCTCCCACCTCCCTCTCCACCCGATCCCTCTGGGTCTTCCCAGTGCACCAGGCCCGAGCACTTGTCTCATGCACCCAACCTGGGCTGGTGATCTGTTTCACCCTAGATAATATACATGTTTCGATGCTGTTCTCTTGAAACATCCCACCCTCGCCTTCTCCCAGAGTCCACAAGTCTGTTCTATACATCTGAGTCTCTTTTTCTGTTTTGCATATAGGATTATCGTTACCATCTTTCTAAATTCCATATATATGTGTTAGTATACTGTAATGGTCTTTATCTTTCTGGCTTACTTCGCTCTGTATAATGGGCTCCAGTTTCATCCATCTCATTAGAACTGATTCTAATGAATTCTTTTTAATGGCTGAGTAATATTCCATGGTGTAGATGTACCACAGCTTCCTCATCCATTCGTCTGCTGATGGGCATCTAGGTTGCTTCCATGTCCTGGCTATTATAAACAGTGCTGCGATGAACATTGGGGTGCATGTGTCTCTTTCAGATCTGGTTTCCTCGGTGTGTATGCCCAGAAGTGGGATTGCTGGGTCATATGGCAGTTCTATTTCCAGCTTTTTAAGAAATCTCCACACTGTTTTCCATAGCGGCTGTACTAGTTTGCATTCCCACCAACAGTGTAAGAGGGTTCCCTTTTCTCCACACCCTCTCCAGCATTTATTGCTTGTAGACTTTTGGATAGCAGCCATCCTGACTGGCATGTAATGGTACCTCATTGTGGTTTTGATTTGCATTTCTCTGATAATGAGTGATGTTGAGCATCTTTTCATGTGTTTTTTGCCATCTGTATGTCTTTCTTGGAGAAATGTCTGTTTAGTTCTTTGGCCCATTTTTTGATTGGGTCATTTATTTTTCTGGTTAGCCTTAAACCTGCTCTTTCACTCTCCTCCTTCACCCTCATCAAGAGGCTCTTTAGTTCCTCTTCTCTTTCTGCCATTAGAGTGGTATCATCCATATATCTTAGGTTGTTGATGCTTCTCCTGCCTGTCTTGATTCCAGCTTGTAATGCATCCAGCCTGGCATTTCTCATGATGTGCTCAGCATATAGTTTAAACAAACAGTGACAGCAGATACTCCTTTCTCAGTATCTGTCTCAGTGACAGTTGTACTCCTTTCTCAATCTTGAACCAATTAGCAGTTCCATACAGGGTTCCAACTGTTGCTTCTTGACTTGCATACAGGTTTCTCAGGAGACAGGTAAAATGATCTGATATTGCCATCTCTCTTAAGAGCTTTCCACAGTTTATCATGATCCACATAGTCAAAGGCTTTGACATAGTCGATGAAACAGAGATAGATGTTTTTCTGAAATTCCCTTGCTTTCTTTAAAATCCAGTGAATGTTGGCAATCTAATCTCCAGTTCCTCTTCCATTTCTAAACCCAGCTTGGACATCTGGAAGTTCTTGGTTCTCATAACGCTGAAGCCTAGCATGCAAGATTTTAAGCATGCCCTTATTAGCATGGGAGATGAGTGCAACTGTCCAAGGGTTAGCACATTCTTTAGTACTACTCTTCTTGGGAATTGGGATGAGGATTAACCTTTTCCATCCTGTGGCCACTGCTGGGTCTTCCAGATCTGCTGACATAAGAAATGCAACACCTTGATGGCATCCTTCTTTGGGGATTTGAATAGTTCTGCTGGAATTTCATTGCATCCGCTAGCTTTATTAACAGCAATGCTTCTTAAGGCCCATTTGACTTTGCTCTCCAGAATGTCTGGCTCTGGGTGACTAACCACACCATTGTAGTAATCCAGTTCATTAAGATTTTTATACAGTTTTTCCGTGTATTCTTTCCATTTCTTCTACATCTCTTCAGTGTCTACTAGGTCTCTACCATTTTTATCCTTTATTGTGTCCATCTTTGGATGGAATACTCCCCTGATGTTTCCAATTTTCCTGAAGAGCTCTCTAGTCTTTCCCCTTCTGTTGTTTTCTTCTATTGTTAAGCACTGTTCATTGAAGAAGGCCTTCTTGTCTCTTCCAACTAGTCTTTGGGAATCTGTGTTAATTGGATGTACTTTTCCCTCTCTCCCTTGCTTTTTGCTTCTCTTCATTCTTTCACTATTCATAAAGCCTCCTCAGATAACTACTTTGCCTTTTTGCTTTTCTTTTTCTTTGGGATGGTTTTGCTTGCTGCCTCCTGTACAATATTATGGACCTCTTTCCAGTTCTTCAGGCACACTGTTAACTAGATCTAGTTCCTTAAATCTAATGTAAATTCATTCAGGATTTGATTTAAGTTATACCTGGCTGGCCTAGTGTTTTTTCCAGTATTCTTTAGCTTAAGCCTGAATTTTGCTATGAGAAGCTGATGATCTGAGCCACAGTCAACTCCAGGTCTTGTTTTTGCTGACTGTATACAGCTTTTCCATCTTCAGCTACAAAGAATGGAATCAATTTGATTTTAGTGTTGACCATTTGGTGATGTCCATGTGTAAAGTCATTTCTTGTGTTGCTGAAAAGGGTATTTGTTATGACTAGGAGAATTACCAATAGCCCCAGCATGAATGAAGCAGCTGAGCCGAAACAGATACAATGCTCAGTTGTGGATGTGTCTGGTGATGAAAGTGAAATCTGACACTGCAAAGAACAGTATTGTATAGGAACTTAGAATACTAGGTCCATGAATCAAGGAAAATTGGACATAAATAGGTATACCTCACTGGAAAAAATTTGGAAAAATCTAGTGATGTGGCAAAGATATAAATCCTAAGAGTGAGCAGCAATTCCCCTCCTAGGTGTAAAATGGTGCATTAAAAATACTAATGTAAAAATATTCAATGCAGAAATATTTGTATTTGTAAAAAAAAATTGGAAAATATTTTTTATATTCTTTGTATGTATTAAAATGATACACAGCAGCCAAAATGAATGTGCTAGAACTCTGAATAAATCCAGTGTTTGATTACACTTTTGTTATGAGTAGTTTAATAAAGCTGAATAAAAATGTCACATTAGTTTCTGTATTTCCATTAAGATGCCAATTCTGTCACCATATGTGACTTGATACCAGTTGATATTTTGCCTTTTCTTTTCCTACAGATGAACGCCTGGGTGGAGATTAATCCAAATGTCAAAAAATAAAATAAAAGGAATAACTGAGAAGAGCTAAGTCCTTTGTAGGATGAGCATCCTTCAGCAAATCCCCCTATGTTAATTTAGGGTGCATACTAATTTAGACATGCACCCAAACAAACACACACCCACCTTAACCATCAACCCCTCCTCTCTTTGTAGAATGAGAAACTTTCTCTGGCTCAGGGCTGAGTCACTCACCATCTTTGTAGTGATTCTGTATTACCCTCTTTTACCTTCAGCCATGTCTTTTATACTCTGTGCTTGTAAAGATCACACAGAACTATTGCATTTACTAAGTGTCGTTATGAATGTTTAATAGCTTTGTATCCTAAATGAAAGAATCTGTGCCCCTGCTGCTTATTCCTTACTTGTATTTCTACCTTTGTGCAGATACAAAGTCACAGAGACCAAAGATATTCAGCACAGAAGAGTTGCAAATTCAGATATCACAGAGGAAGGAAAATAATTTAAGTAAACGATGTTGGCTAGAGGTAAAGGAAAAAAATATGTTCCTTCTTTTAGGCACAGAGACTACTTAGGTTCAGGCTGTTTTGGGGAAGTGAAAATACAGGTTCTGTATTACCAGATCCTCCAATTGTTCAAAGGATAAAAAAAAATCTAGGTCTGTATGTTAAATCTCTTGAATTTTAAGAGTTGGCAGCTAATTTAACATATAATTGGAACCCTGTTTGGGCTAAACCAAACAGCTATGCAGCCATAATTAGCCCCTGGGCTGCCAGTTGGAGATTTCTGTTCTATATACTATGGAAACTGCTGATGAAGAGAAAGCAACTTATCCTTGGATTAAAAAAAAAAAGAGCCAAAAATAAAAAAAAAAAACCTCAACTACCAAAATAGTTTGTTTTCTTAAAACAGTTGGCAGAACTCATCAGTTCCTTTAGAAGTACACGTGCGGAAGAGTGGTTACAGACGCCACTTGGAAGAGAGCTCCAGGAAGCCATCAGATCCTCTGCTTCAGAACTCTGTTTTGGGCTTGATCCTCATCACCCACTGAAAGTGTAAGCAGCTTTTAGCAAGGAAGAGCTCCTGCAGGAGGCTCTTCCAGAATAAATGACCAGAACTCTTCCCAAGCTTCTCTTCAGTAATCTTGTGAACAAATGACGTGAACAAGATAGCATCTAAAGAAAGATCTCACAGGAGCTGACAAGCCTGCATGCAGTGGGAGATAACTATGAGTCTGACCCTCTATCACAATGATTAACTGAGATTCCTTCCCCCTTTCCCTTTAAAAACCTTCATGGCTGAGCAGAATCTTCAGAGTTGGCTTTCAGGACTCAAGTATGCTTTCTTCCCAGATTGCCAGTTTTACTGATTAAAGCAACTTTTCTTTCTACCAACAGTTGTCTCGAGTGACGATGTTTGAGCAGCGAGCAACTGAGCCTGAATATGGTAACCAGAAGTATTAAATCAGAGGTAGGATGACCTCTAGATCAGAAAGCCAAAGAGGTAGTTCTGGATAAGTGGCTGATCTAGATGACCCTTCCACCTTTGTCATTAAACAAGTGTCTGTTTTTTTCTATTCTTGTTTTTATTTTTTTGCCTTAAATACTCTTGGGTATTTAGACATATTTGCCACAATCCCCGAAACAACTTCTTCGGAAACAATTTAAATGTCTAAAAGTAGGAAAGTATTTATGTTAACTGTTACAAATATCAAGTGAAATATGAGGCTAGTGTTAAATCAACCATTATAAAATCTATATTCAGGGTGGAAAGTATTAAGAGCGTTAAAAGAAAAGAAGTAGGATTTTATATTATGATTATAACTGTCTAAAACATCAACTTATTATTTTTTTACTTATTTTTAACTGAAGGATAATTGCTTTACAGCATTGTGTTGGTTTCTGCCAAACATCGACATGAATCAGCCACAGGTATACATTTTTCCCCTCGCTCTTGAACCTCCCTCCCAGGTCCCTCCCCACCCCACCCCTCTAGGTTGTTACAAAGCCCTTGAGTTCCCTGAGGCACACAGCAAATTCCCCTTGGCTATCTATTTTACATATGGTAATGTATGTTGCCGTGTTCAGCTCATTATTATCATACTTGTTTTAAGGTACTGGGATTAATGGTCACTTTTTTTCCTTTCTAAATTTTCCATTATGTAGTTATATTATTTACATAATTAAAATTATTTCAAACCAATGTTTAAAATTAAACCCCCTTTTTCAGATCTATGTTTGTAAGTAGGATTATCACTCCCCCCACTCCCCTCAGGACCCAGGGTGTTAAGGTAAATCTCTCTTTAGGGAGATGATAGAGGAGCCTCCAATTATCTGCTTTCTATATTCTCACACCAGGATTCACCAGAAACTTTTCAAGAAAGGCCTTCATGATTGAAAAGTCCCTAGAAGATATTTCATGATGCTATGGTTTCAGATCTCTTCTCTATTTTCCCACAAACTTTCTCTGGAGTCTTATAATCCACATTTGCATCTAACACCACTTTAACCATGTGGAGGGGAGGGGAACCTGGCTTTAATACTGACACTTCTGTGAATTTCCTTGCTTTCTATTTCTACGTGAAAGAAACAAAATTTGGTGACATTTGTGAGCTAGTGTCCCTGAGAAAACAATCCCAACGGGCATAAGAGTAAAAGGAAGCTCAACAAAGTATGGTCTTAACTCATAGTCTTTGCTTCACCTGCTTCAAATATTAAAATTCACCCTTTTTATAAAAAAAAGGAAGGACTCTTTAAAAGAAAAGCCAAATGACGTGGCAGCTTTCCGCTATTCACATTAGTTTGAAAAAAATTCTATTTGCACAGGGATGGGATGGTTGATACATACATTGTTTTCATACATATGCATTCCCATGTGTATTTGAGTGAGTTAGTTAAAATCTAGGATGTATTCTGAGCACTGGTTCCATATTAGGTTACTATTCATGGCAAATAATTGGGAGTGGCGGTGGGGCATCTGAGAATATTGAGCATCTGCTATGTCCTAAGATTTTTACATGTATTACCTCCCTTAATACATAAAACAGTCCCACTTGGTAGGATCATTATCTTAATTTTACTAAGGAGGAAACAAGATCAGTGAAGTCAAATAACTTGCCTAAAGGCAAAAAGGAAATATACGGTATAAATAAGATTTAATCCCAGGTCTATCTGATTTAAAAACTCACACATGTTTAATTCTGTTAGGCTTTCTTGACTGCAATCTATTGAAAACCTATTCTAAATAAAGAAAGTAAGTCCCTTATTCAGAGCTACAAGTATCATGTCAATATTTTGGAAAGTATAGCATGCTCTCGTTTTTCCTTAAGTGCTGTGATCTGGTGAACAGCCAATAAAAGTGGGATGCCTGCCTCACCCACAGCTTTAAGCAAATAAATGCTCTCAGAGTGCTCTCAGTGCAAGGGAGGAAAAACTTTCTTCTATCCTTTTAGGTTAAGTTAAACTGACACAAAACAGGTTAACAGAAAAGAGGTATACCTACTTATTTAACATTTTTATGTGAATACAAGAGACATCAGGAGGAAAATGAAGAACTGAAGAAATCTCTATGCCCAAAAGCTTATACACCTTTTATACAAGTAATGATAAACTGGGGAGATGTGATAAGACAAAGGGACTTGGGCTAGGAACAGTAAACTGTGAGACAGTAGGTCTCTCTGGACAAGTCCATTTCAGGGTCAAATTCCAGTTTCTGGTGATAAAAATGTTCTTTTTTTCTGGCACAGGGAGGACTTCTTTCTCATGGAAAATTTTATGACCAACCTGCTTTTAGACAGAAAAAGTGGAGGTCAGAAATTTTATAACCAACCTGCTTTCAGGTAAAAGTAGGAGGTCAGAGAGCCCCTCCTGCATCTATTGTATCTTAAATGTGTTCAGCTCAAAATAATCAATATGTCAAGGTGGCATGTTTTGTGGGGGGCACATTTTGATCCACATCACTGGCTTTTATGTTCTGCTATTTTTGAAACTGTGCAAGCAAGATGTGATGGTTCAACCATTTCTGTTTGCTTGTAAACCAAGTAAGATGATGTTCAATTCAGGGTTTCACAAGAGTATTTTAAAAGCCAAGCAAATAAAGAAAGCTAGTCTCTTAGCATGCCTAGTGTTTTTCCTTTCCCTTCTCTTAGTTTTTGTTTTTTTACAAGAAGTCAATATGGTAATAACCCTGGCAGAATAGACAAAATCCCTACAACTGGAATCTAGGCTCAAAATCATTATGAAACACAGATGTGGTCATGTTTCCCAGAGCCTGGTTCTGGTTGAAATGCTCTCCTTCCTGCTAGAGAGTGTCAGAAAAATGCATACTTAGTCAAACAAAAAATTCTCTCAAGTTATCTTAAGGGGTTATACATTATAAAAGCTTTTTAAAAATCTAAAAAATCTACTGGGGCTGTTATTGAAATAATATCTATCTAGTTTTCAACATAGATGCAGAGAGAGGTAGAGATACTGATGCAGATGCAGAGTTAGATAAAGATACAGATATCACACCACACACACACACACACACACACACAGACAATCACACAGATGAGTGGGTCCGGTAATCTGGAACTCATCTCTTGCTTTCACAGACAACAGTACTGGCATATCTAAACTAGCCAAGTCATGCACCTGCTTTAAGATGATAAAAGGTGATTCTATTAGTGTTTATTAAAATGACCTCTGGATCAGGTATGGGGTGAAACAATCCCAGCATAAGGATCCAAGAACTTCAGTGAGATGATGAGTCTAGTTGACAAGTACAGTGATAAAAGTGTACAGGGGAGTATTTGACAATTATTTTTCATCCAACACTTCAGAAGTCAATCTTTATGTTCCCACAATTGGCAGACTACAAATGCTGGTCATTCCTAGCACCTTGCTAGATAAACATGTACTAGTAAGCATTTAACTCTAAAAAAAAAGTTACATAAATAGCTATGGAAGCTAGTCACCAGTTAAGAAGAATTAAAGATAACTTGTTGATCATATGACCTGACTTTATCCAGCATAGGATGAAAACAGACTCCACTCAGCCCCAGTATCCTATAGATGCATTGCTATCATACCATTTTTTTCCTCATCGTATAGATTAAGAGATTGCCAGTGTTCAATATTGTAAGAAGTTGCTATTTTCCAAATTATATGAAGACTGGAGAGCTCTATGATTCTCCTTTATGGTCCTCAGGATCCTGTCTGCAGCCTTGGGATCAGGCTCCTGAGAGAACACTGAATGGTTTTTACAGTTAAAATGATCACACCATGAACCATAGCAAATCATGGTTTGAGCGGTATTTCTGGTAATCACTTAAAAAACTCAATAAGAATAATGTTCACTATTTATTATAGTTGTTCTATTAATAGAACTGAAACGCTCTTAAATAAATGATATCTTCTTTGAATAGGTCATTGACTATCTAAATATTCCCAAGTGCCAGGAAACCACAAGCATTTGAATCCTGGTTCCCCAATTCTTTGGACTTACAACTCTCTAAGCCTGCCTTAACGTCTACAGAAAGGCTTATTCTTTATTGCTTACTTCAACCTTCATGAACTTCGTAATCATCCTAATCCCACAGCAATTACTATTAGTGCCACTGATTTAATAACTTATTCATGGCTGTTTCTATTAACACTTTACATTGTGATTTAAGGTCTCCTGAGATTTCAAATTCCCGAGTGGAAGTCAGCTTCTAGGACAGGTTTTTGGGTAACAGTTTGTCACCAAACACTATCTTGATTTCATAATATGTGCTTAGTAAATAGCTATTAAAATTAATCTTTTAGGTTGGACAAAAAACAAACAGTGAATCTTTCTTCATTTGGCGTAAGAGAAAAAATGTGTAGTGGGATGTTGAGAGGAACTTTTCCTATTGTCTTAAAATTGCCTCTAAAGGAGGGATTCATAAACTTTTTATATAAATGAACAACTAGTTAATATTCTAGGCCTTCTCATTTATGCTGTACTTTTTTACAGCTCTTTAAAAACTGTTCACAGCTCACAAGCCACACAAAAACAGGCCACAAACCATATTTGTGTTGTGGGTCATAGCTTGTCAATTGTGTTTTGTAGCACACAGACAGAACAACATGTGCTCAGTAGTCTCAGTAAAAGAGCCCGCAGTCATAGGGGTCAGACTAATTTCTGCAGGGATCCACTAAAGGGAGCAAAATCTACACAATTACTTACCTAATTGCTTAGCTATTGTTTACTATCTCTCTATTATTTACTCATCTATTTTTGGTTTCCCAGGTGGCTCAGTGGCACAGAATCCACCTGCAACACAGGAGATGCAGATACAATCCCTGGGTCAAGAAGATCCACTGGAGAAGGAAATGTCAACCCACTGGGAAATCCCATGGACAGAGGAACTTGGTGGACTATAGGCCATGGGGTCGCAAAAGAGTCAGATACAATTTATCAACTGAAAAATAAGAACAGTATTCATCTATTTATCTATTATCTATAAACCAATCACCTATCTATGTAGCCGTTATCTATCATTAGTCATTTATAACCAGTTATCCATGATCATTTATCTATCATCTATCTATTTAAAAGACTCTGGTATGGAAAGGGAGAGTGGGAGTCTTCAGCACCCTTGGTCTTGGCCTCATGGGGAATGCTACATTAGTCTGAAGAGATTATTTCACACTTTCTCTAAAGTGTGAGGGGTGCCTGGGCATAAAGACGCCAAGACAATCTCTCATGGAGACTGTAAGATGCCTTCAAAAATGGATGCTGCATCTTCATTTACATTTAGACGTCTGCTTAGTTAGTAAACTTGCTGATTTACTCTGATCTATACTATGTGCCATCCTAAAGGAGATCAGTCCTGGGTGTTTATTGGAAGGACTGATGCTGAAGCTGAAACTCCAATACTTTGGCCACCTCATGCGAAGAGTTGACTCATTGGAAAAGACCCTGATGCTGGGAGGGATTGGGGGCAGAAGGAGAAGGGGATGACAGAGGATGAGATGGCTGGATGGCATCACTGACTCAATGGACATGAGTTTGAGTAAACTCCGGGAGTTGGTAATGGACAGGGAGGCCTGGCGTGCTGCAATTCATGGGTTTGCAAAGAGTTGGACACGACTGAATGACTGAACTGAACTGAACTGATACTATGTGAACAAGAAAAGAGAACTAAGGGGGAAAACGGATAAAATTCTCATGGGTATAACCAGCAAGTTGACATCCCACCTGGGATCTAGGAGTAGGAATTAGTACAGTATACTTTTAGGGGGCAGGAAATGGAGCAGAAAAAGTGACAACATGAAAGCCAGCTTGCCCATGGAGAGCTATGCAGTTGGAAACCTTGCAATGAATTGCAAGGAACCCACCCTTGTGCCAATAGAAGCCAGCATGACCTGGCTAGTGTCACAGCCCTAACACCTGGTCATGGCTAGTCAGAGAGGAGGTGGCTACCAATAGAATGAGGACCACACCTGGAGTTAGGTAAGTCTGGAGATGCTCACTATTTTCTCTCAATCTTCTCTTAATACCATCAACACAGGAAGATCTACATTTTGTAGAAAATGGTGCAAGATGTATTTGAGAAGAATCCACTGGCACACACACTCTCCAAGCAGTCATTATCCCAACTGAAGCCTATCCTGAAGGTAGGAGAAGAGATGCATTTTAAATCAAGCTTGAGATTCATTTTTCAACTAGACTGAGCATTGACAATGATCCAAAATATTACTAAGGGGAAAGACAAGGGATTTGATAGAGCACAGTTGAAAGCAGTGATTAGGTTTAAAAATAAAAAAATGATGTTTCATGTCTGTACCCCACTGAGTAGAACTGTAAACATTTTCTGTCTTTTCCTTCCTTCCTTTTTTTTTAAATCTTCTGATAGATGTGTCCATAAATATTTGGCTTCAAGTTTTTTCATGAAATCCATTTATCAGTGCTCAGACCTGAAGTTTGTTAGGAGATGGATCATCTCAGTTGACTCCCCAGAATCAAACCTGTGAGTATGATTCCAGTTTAAGTGATTTATTAACAAAGTGCTTCCAGGGGAAGCCAGCCTGGAAACAGGAAAAGGAGTGGGGAAAGCAGGACAGGAAAGAGAAGGAAGCCATGCAAGGGGATGAGCTCAGACAAAGTCTCCCAGAGGCTACCTTCATCCTGATCTTGCAGGAAACTATGGACTGTGTCCATCCTAAAGGAGATCAGTCCTGGGTGTTTATTGGAAGGACTGATGCTGAAGCTGAAACTCCAATACTCTGGCCACCTCATGCAAAGAGTTGACTCATTGGAAAAGACCCTGATGCTGGGAGGGATTGGGGGCAGGAGGAGAATGGGACGACAAAGGATGAGATGGCTGGACGGCATCACTGACTTGATGGACATGAGTTTGAGTAAACTCCGGGAATTGGTGGTGGACAGGGAGGCCTGGTGTGCTGCAATTCATGGGGTCGCAAAGAGTCGGACACGACTGAGTGACTGAACTGAACTGATGGACTGTGTATTCTGCCTCTACTAGTCTTCACCCAAGTCAAAGCTGCTGTCATACTCCCACACCTGCGAGTCACTAGTTACGTCCACCCTTAGGGAATATAGCGCAAACTTCTGGTTCTCAGTCCTCCAGGAGCCTATGGGAAGTCTTCCAGTGGGGAAAAGAAAATTGTGAAAATAATATTCATTCCATCTCCACAAAGTTCTAGTGTTAGAAAGTGCTCCCTTAAATTAAACTGAAGTTTTCATTCATCTAATTTCAACTTTAGCTGCTCCTGGAACGATATGAACTTGGACTGTTCTTGAGTTAATTCATTTGGCCAACAAAGCTAAAAACTTTCCCTTAAATTAAAGTCATATTACCAGAGACTAAATGCTCACACATTCAGCAACACATTAGGCTGAATATTTTCTGTGCCTTGACTGTAGCAAGTCTTCGATGCAGAGGAAGCCAGAGCATTCACAGAGCAGTCCAAACTGTTATGTTCCCTTCAAAATCAGTCTCTTGAGTCAGATCTATAGCTTCTGGCTGGTTGAGCCCCAGACCTCATTTGTTGGTGTTCAAAACAAAGTCTGGATTTCATTAACTGGGTTGAGCTGAGGCTGGGGTTGGACAATCACATAGTTCTTTTTAAAAATTTGTGTAACTTGGGAGTGAAGGTTGTTGCTGAGAGTACAAAGCATGAAGTAAGTCATTTTTTTAAAACTCTCGCTTGCGTTAAGGACTTAGAACAAAACATTACACAGGGAGCAAGACCAGGGTCTCTATTTGAATTGTACTAGCAGCTCCATGGAAAAGGATGCCCTTTGTGCTAATGGCTTTGAGCAACAGCATGACAGGCAGGAGAGTGAAGGTATGGCTCCCTGGTTTATCCCTGTCATAGATGAATGTTCAGTGCAGCATTATGCATAATAATCAACATGTGGAAACAAGCTAATGTCCATCAAGAGAAAAATGAGTAAAGAAAATGTGTTATATACATATAATGTACTTATTCAGCCTTAAAAAGGAAGGACATCTTGCAGTGTGCAACAGCATTAATTCCACTTACATGAGGTATCCAGAACTATAAAAATACATACAAAGGCAACAAAAGCAAAAAAATAAATAAATAAAAATAATAGAATTCTATCAAACTAAAAAGCTTCTGCACAGCAAAGGAAGCCATCAATAAAATGAAAAGGCAGCCTAGGAAATGGAAGAAAGATATTTGCAAACCACACATCTGATAAGGTTAATATCCAAAATATACAAGGAACACATACAACTCAGTATCGAAATAACCAAATAACCCAATTTTAAAATGGGCAAAGGACCTGAATAGACATTTTTCCAAGAAAGATAGTCAACAGGTACGTAAAAATGTACTCAACATTACTAATAACCAGGGAAAATACAAATCAAAATCACAATGAGACATCAACTCACACCTGTTAATATGTCTACTATCAGAAAAGATAACAGGAGTGTCAGAGAAGAGTGATTCAAAAGGAACCCTTGTGCATTGTTGGTGGGAATGTAAACTGGTGTAGCCACTGTGGAAAACAGTATGAATGAAAAGTAGAACTACCGTTTGATCCAACAATCTCACTCCTTGGTAAATATCCAAAGGATATGTGTGTGTGTATATATATATATATGTATATATATATATATATATATATATAAAACCATGGATATATAACAAAACCGTGATTTCAAAAAGATATCTGTACTACCACATTCATAGCAGCATTGTTCACAACAGTGCAAGGTATAGAAACAAAGGATGCCCTTTGTGCAAGGTATAGAAACAAAGGATGCCTAAGTGTCCATTGACAGAAAAATGAATAAAGGAAATGTGTCATGTATAGACAATGTGATATTTATTGTTCAGTCTTTAAAAAGAAGGAAATCTTATCATTTCCAATAACACGAACAAACCTGGAGGGCATTATGCTAGGGGAAATAAATAGATCAAGGGAATACAAATACTGCATGGTTATCACTTTTATATAGAATCTTAAAAAAACTGAACTCATAAAAACAGAGTATAGAAGCGGTTGCCAGGGGATTCAGGGCAGATGAAATAGGGAGAGGCTGTGCCCTGTGGTAAAGGGCACAAACTTCAAGTTATAATGTGAATAAGGACTGAGGATCTAATGTATAACATGGTGACTATATTTAATAACACTACTGATAACTGAAATTTGCTAAGAGAGTAGAACTGAAACATTCTTACCAAAAAAAAAAAAAAAAAAGTAAATATAGAAAGGTATACGTATGAGGCGATCCATGTGTTAATGAACTTGATGGGGGTAGTGAATCCTTTCACAATGTGTATGCATATAATTCATCACATTGTATACTTTAGATATCTAACAATTTGTCAGTTATACTTCAATAAAGCTGAAAAAACAAGGATAATGGGAGAGAGAGTTTTCAAGGAGAACTAATATTTGTTAACCATTCATTATGAAAGTTATGAATCAAGTGCTGTCCATTTATAGGCCATGAGTCTTGGCTTCCATCAATAAGGGCTAACAGGCTAAATGTGGGATACAGTGTTTGAACCAGAATAGTAACTGGCATAAGGGTGAGGCAATACAAAACAGCACTGGGCCTTCAACCGAGCATCCCCTGCTATATACCTGTCTAGCACCTGGCCCTAAGCTGTGCTCTAGGGAAAGGAAAGGATGCTGTTCTCCGTGGAACGCACTTTCAGGGCAGACTACCAGAGCACACACCAGATAAACAGGATACAGCCAGTGAGGGTTCACACAATCTATTCTCTTAATTAATTAACTCTTGTGCATTCAATTAACTCTTGTGCTATGAGTCCAGGCACCAGCTGAAGACAACATAAGAAGTAAGGTGGTAATGAAGGGTAAGGCACTCTTGGCCTGGAGAAAAGCTAAGAAAAAGCACAGAAATGATAATTGGCTAGTTGCAAAGGTCCCTAGTGGGCTTACTGGTCTTCAGGGTAGAATGTGGGGAAAATGTCAGCAGGGAAGTTGGACAAACAGCTCTAAGTGCCTCTGATGAGCTTTGGGAAGGTCCTAGAGGACTTGGAGAAGCTTTAAAGGAACTGATTCAATTCAATCCAGAACCTTTACGCAGCATGTGGCCTTAAACCTGGCCCCAAATGAGTACAGTGGCTCCCATCACTGAAAATGTCATGAAAGAAAGAATTGGAGCAAAGAATGAATTAAAAGTGTAACACTCCCCGCTGCCAAATAAACAGAAAAACAAACCAAAAACCCACAAAGAAGTAAAGAGTAGAAGGGTGGTATCCTGGGGCTCGTGGGAGGTGGAGCCTGAGATTTGCTAACCAATGGCTAGCAAGTATGTCCTAGGGATGTATTGAAAACACTGTGCCAATAGTTAACAGGACAGAATTTTCACCCCAAAATTTGTTAAGAGGGTAGATTTCATGTTAAATGTTCTTACTACAATTTAAAAGAAAAAACAGAGAAAAGAAATTTCTATGGAAACCTCAATGAGGAGTTTCAGAGGAGATCCCAGGGAAAGGCACCAGCAAAGACGTTTACTCTACACCCATATTTCCTTCTTCTTGCAGGCAAACAGGGTAATCTTCCTTCCATCTATCCTCTCAACTCCTGGTTGCCACACCCCAACAATCTAAAGCTATATAATTTGTCAAAGATAGTCACCTATGTTGATTCTCTTCCTTTCTCCCAGAATTGACCAACATCTACATTTTTTATCCCATGATAAGAACCAGAAGGTGAATGAAGTAACATCTTAAAATTCCAATGCTGCCTTGTCCAAACAAACAAACAAAAAACATGCTAAAAACTCCCTCATAAGTAGTAACTTCAAATTCTACCCTAGAACAAAGTATCTTTGCACAGCCCCAGATTGCTTCATCAACATACAGCAACCTCAAAATCATTTCTTGCTTCCATTATTAGCGTGCAACCTTAGTCTGAATAGGAACAAATATATCTTTCTGTCTCCATGATAGTTTCTGTAATTGTGTTCCTACAGTCATTTGTCTTTTTTTCCCCCCCATAATCACCTTGCCAACTGCTGTCTTAAGACAAGTAGGGGTATCACAGACTATTAGGTGTTGGAAGGGGTTCTGGTGGCAGTCCATTCACAAATGAAGAAGCTAAGATCCAGAAAGGATAAAGATTTACCCTGACACAGTCACACAATTATTAGCAACAGAAATGCTTGGAGACAGGCTTCCCTGGTGGCTCAGATGGCAAAGAATCTGCCTGCAATGCAGGACACCTAGGTTCATTTGGGTTGGGAGGATCCCCTGTAGAAGGGAATGGCTACCCACTCCAGTATTCTTGCTTGAAAAGAGGAACCTGATGGGCTACAATCCATGGGGTCACAAAGAGTTGGACACAACTGAGCAACTAACATACACACACATATGCTTAGAGACGCCAACCTCTTAGAATGTCCCCCACCAGACACACCACTTGTTTTGGTGGACTCTGTCTTAACAGGCCCTTTCGTTGATGATGGAGGCTCCTACAGTACTTCATGATAACTCTTTTTTTCTAAAACTAATTTTTATTGGAGTATATGTGCTTTGCAATCCACTATATGTATACATATGTCCCCTCCCTTTTGGACTTCTTTTCCATTCAGATCACCACGGTCCATTAATTAGAGGTCCCTGTGCTAGGTCCATCAACAGAGGAATGGATAAAAAAGATGTGGTACATATAAATGGAATATTACTCAGCCATAAAAAGGAACAAAACTGGGTCAGTTATAGAACTGTGGATGGACCTATAGGGTGTACATGATAATTCTTGAGGAACACTCTGGGCACAGCTTCTGTGGCCCTCTTGTGTTCCTGGGTATCTAGTGTTTCCCCCTTTCATTCTCACTTGTATTGTAACTGATATCATCACACCTTCTCTTCCAAGAACCACACAGCTGCTCTACTGAGAAGCACCCTGGGTGATGCCTGTCTCTTTTCCTACTTTTCTGCTGTTCTCTGTCCACCTCAAAGTTGCTCTCACATTCCCTACCCCTTGATTTCTGCCTTTCTCAAAACTGGCTGCAGACCCCAGCACAGTGTTTCAACATCTACACCATCACTGACTTTAACACTAGAAAATAGATCCTTTAACACAAGAACTGTAAACAAACAAAAAGGACAAACGTGAAGTATTGAATTCCAGGACAAACAAAATTCTCCCAAGTCCTATTTCCAATTAAGTTATAGCCAGTTAGTTTCTAGTTCTTCTCTTTCATCCTGAGACTGGAGTTTCCTAAAAGCCATAATTTTTCCCACTCTCTGCATTATGAACAGAATGTGTACTTTTCCCGGAAGACTCCTGTCCCAATAGATAACAGCAAAGAAGAAACTGGGGCAGAAAAACAGGGTGCTGTTATTAACACGTGAAGTGAAGTGTTCATCGCTCAGTCATGTCAGACTCTTTGTGACCCCACGAACTGTACCCCACAAGGCTCCTCTGTCCATGGAACTCTCCAGGCAAGAATACTGGAGTGGGTTGCCATTTTCTTCTCCAGGGGATCTTCCCAATCCAGGGATCAAACCCGGTTTCCTGCATTGCAGGCAGATTCTTTATTGTCTGAACCATTAAATATGCATTTCAATAATCTTCAAGGATACAGATGCTACAGCCTTTAGATATTTTTTATTCTCATTAAAGAAAACTAGTAGTTTTTCTTTCTATGGTAGTAGTTTTATGAAATATTCTGACTTTAAAATAGGGGAAATGCAGCTTATTATACTTCCTTTTGGAAATTTGAAGGATATGTAAGTATAGTCTAGGCTCTGAGCAGTTCTGCCACAAACTTGTTTAAACCATTATTTACTACTGGAACCTTGGAAATCTTGAATGTTTATGCATATTAGCATCCTAAACCATACATTCTTTGAATCATTTGTCTAATATGAAGGAAGCATTGACTCACTGTAAATGTTTCTTTACTACAATTCCACAGGCTTTCCTGCTCCTTCAGAAAATTTTATCCACTGAAAAGTTTAGTTATAATTAAAGTATATAGTTAAAGTATATAGTATTAATTGCTCAGTCATGTCCAACTCTTCATGATGCCATGGACTAGAGCCCTCCAGGCTCCTCCATCCATGGGATTTTCCATGCAAGAATATTGGAGTGGGTTGCCATTTCCTTCTCCAAGTTAAAGTGTATAGTTACAATTAAAATAAATAGATAAAATGTTATTTGATCTATATTTTCTACATATCAGGCATTATCTAAGTATTGTTATTCCGATTATAGAGACAACATTTAAAATGAACAATGCATTGGTTAGGAAGTCTTTGACTTAAATTAGAGAAATTTCTATTCATAGCGATTTAAGCAATTAAGGATATTTTACCATCCAACAGGGCAGGATATCTTGAGGCAGAATGACTCTAAGGCTGATTAATTCATCGCTCAAGGACATCATCAACAACCAGAAATCTTTCTCTTAGTTCTCTCATTTTTAGCATTCCCAGTTTGTCAAAAACCAGTTGACCCTGAGGTCACAAGTATGCCATGCAGATACAACAACATATAGCAAAAAAAGAGAAAAGAAATGTCTTCTCTGGCTTCTTTTCAAAACTGGAGTTTTCTAGAAGCTCCTACTATGAAAAAAAAAACAGATTCCCCATAATCAGCTATTACTTTAGGCTGATAGCTGGAGAAACAAAAGTTAAAATCTCAACAAAATAATCTTAACATCTTCCTGGACCAATGGCAACCCCATTCACATTTATAATCACATTATTTAAATATTATTTGAAACTTTTTTTGATTATCACTACAAGTTCTGCCCTCATTTTTCCTGCCATGAATTTCTGCTTTCTCCTTCCTGAGCACCACAAAGCATCTTCCCCACACTGGCCATAAGGTAATTCTTAGCAGAGGTCTTAGCTTGTACCAGTCTAGAAAAGAAAGTCTGTAATTTTGCTGTCTTACAAAAGTAGGGCTTTGTGGGCATCCACTAACTGGCTGGTTTAACACTTCTTTTTCTCTTTCTGACAATGAATTCTTAATAACAATAAGGTCTAATTCTAAATTCTTAGTCCGTGGTCTGATTTTCCACAACACTGGCTGACTGCATACCAGGACTGGGGTGATCCAATCACTCTCAAGAGGAATGACTTCAGGGATGAGTGTGGTATTGCCCAGAGATCTCAGAATAAAGTCAACTCTCCTTGCCTTTTCTGATTAAATGGTGGAACACAGCAGAACTGAGATAGTATCAGCAAAAAAGAATGAAAAGTGGCTGTTTGGAAAGCATCTAATAATACTTGCTATAATATCCTAGGCTTCCCTGATGGCTCAGTGGTAAAGAATTCACCTGCCAATGCAGGAGACATGGGTTCCATCCCTGGGTCAAGAAGCTCCCCTACAGAAGGAAATGGCAACCTGCTCCAGGATTCTTGCCTGGGACATTCCATGGACAGAGGAGCATGGTGGGCTACAGTCCATGGGGTCACAAAGAGTTGGACAAGACTGAAGGACTAAACAATAAGTGTCTTATTATTGAGTAGTAAGTACATAAAGTAAGGTGGTTCATTGAAGATGCATGGCCACACCCTCTCATCATAGTTCTGTGTACTACCTTGAATTCAAACTGAGTACCAGGGTATCAAAGTTGATGTCTTACTCTTATATACCCAAGTAGCAAGATAAACTCCAAGAAGAACTGCTGACCATGAGAACTGGAATACCACTAAAAATTACTAGTGCATACTTATATTGCTATTTATTCCTTCAAAGTTTAAATAACATCAGCCTTAATTGTGCAAATATCAAATACAGTATAGCTATAAACAAGAGTTACTTTAGGGAAGAATATTCCAACATAAGTATTTGTAGCTTAAAGTATAATTTTAAAAAAGAAGAAAAAAGTGACCCAGACACAGGCCATTTTTTCCCAGGTTCAGTTCAACTGGCTTGAAATTTACTGGCATGATTCACAAATCTAAAGATTTGAGTCTTGAAAACATGAAAGCCCAGATGGTTTTACTGGCTGGCTCAGACATCTTTCTATGATTTTATTTTATCAGAATGGTCTCCTAAGAGCATGACTAACACTGATTTGAGTTTGTCCCTTCCAAATGTGTCTAAAATGATTGAACCAAAGAGAAAAATAATGTAATAATAAGTTGATGTTACACTATGAAATGTGAAATGCTTCACAGAGTTCAATAAAATTTCAGGGCCAGAAATAACTTTCATGGCTGTGGATTGCAGATACTGGCTCAACTTGATCCAAAAAATTATTGAGTGAAAGATAGTTTAGAGATGATCCAGACATTCACTAGCTCTCAAATACATGTACTTAGAGAAATGGAAAGTCTATACGTGTTAGCCATTTCCCCAAGTCCACCTGGCCATCTACAGCAGACAGTCTACAAAAACCAAAGGGGAGTGTTCATGATAGCAGGAAATTAGAATTTTTGTGGGTTTGACACTTTTTCCAGAGACATCTGCTTATAGTCATCCTTATGGTCTCACTATTTTCATAGTTTCAGAACAACTATTTTCAATTTTGCAGCCAAAGCATGTTTTCTTCCTGCCAATCTGTAATTTTTTTTTAGAGAGTTGGGCAAAGTGCTAATATGAAATAGATCTCACCAAGGTAGGCAATCTTAGTTAAAACTGGAAGATGAGAATCGACTGCCTTCTTCTGAATACCCAGACAATCTATTCTGTTTCTATTCTCTATGAACTTTTCATTTTTGATTAGCCAGTTTTACCCTTTTGGCAAAATCTCTTCTTTTTTCCTCAGGAAGAGGAGAAACACAGACACACAAACATGTAATGTATACACAGCATATATATTCAACTCAGACATGCAAACATGTAATGTATACACAGCATATATATTCAACTCAGACACGCAAACATGTAATGTATACACAGCATATATATTCAACTCTATCAGTGATGTGTACCCTCTCCTTAATGGATATTTTCATTTAAAACTTTTTTTTTCTTAACAGAAGGAGACCCACAGACTTAAGAGAATGAACTTATGGTTGCTGTGGGGAAGGGATAGTTAGGGAGTTTGGGATCAACATGCACACACTGCTATATTTAAAACGAATAACTAACAAGGACCTACTGTATATCACATGGAACTCTGTTCAATGTTCTGTGGCAGCCTAGATGGGAGAGAGTTTGGGGGAGAATGGATATCTGTATATATACACCTGAGTCCCTTCGCTGCTCCCCTGAAACTATCACAACACTGTTAATTGGCTATACCTCATACAAAAAAAAAAAAAAAAAACCTGTAAAGCAATTATCTTCCAATTAAAAATAACTTTTTTTTTTAAAAAAAGCTTTGCATTTTTTTTTTGGTAAAATAAATGAAATCCAAATATCTCTTGACCTCTTCAGCAAGTTCCATTAGCAATTGTAGTACAAATTCGCCAGATCTTGTCCCCATCTGCTAACCTGGACCTTAAATCCACAATTCTTCTGTCCTGGGGGGCGTTTACCATCTGGTAGGAAGATGGATGTAACATATATCAAAATAATTGCAATAAAAGGATTAATGTGTGATTTTACAAGAGATGTACAGTTTGTGGCACAGAAGAGTAAACAATTATTTTGGGCAGACTGGGCTGAAAAGACTTAAGAGACAGAAGTTACAGCAGCTCACTTAGAGTGGCTAGAGCAGGCAGCATGAACACAGGGGCGGAGGTGTGGAGGTGCGGTGTGTGCAAGGCATACCAAGTCCTCTCGTTTGGGGTCTGGGTCACTGAAGGAAATACAGCAAAAGAAGCCAAGCTTTCTTCTGTGGAAAACACATCCACTATATTACATGCCACGCCTCCAGCTCCATGGCTCAGGTCCATAATCTTTAGGAAGGAAAAACTGGTTTGTGTGTGTACTTATTGATACTGGAAAGAATGCAACCACCGAAAGTTGCCCAGAATAGATTCCTAGTGATTTTTGAGGATGTTTGTGCTTTCATGTTCTCTTTCAATAGAAAGATAACACTTTGGGAATGAGAGTAGGCTACTAGCACATAGCACAAAGTTTTGTAAATGGTGAGCAGTCAATAAACATCCAAAGAGGAAAGAAAGAAACTGCCATAAAAAGGAAAGATTTTGATTACTTTGCACATGTCTTGCAAAACTGATTGTCAAGCTATCTTCTGCAGGGGGTCTGGGGCCACAGAAGTGTCACTTATTATCTTATTATTATTAATAGAAGGCTCCCCGTCTCCCATCCCCACCCACAGCACTCTTCAGCTAGAAAACTTTCACTTTTACATATTTTATGTATTAAATATAAGGGCTTTGAACAAAATTTTCTTTAAGGGAAATAAATATTCCATGGCTTGAAACTTGAAAATTATATTCTTACAATTATTGAATTTGGTCCCTGAAAAGGGTCCAAGATCATTTCAAAAAGTGTAAAGAAATCATGATTCCAGGAGATCACTAACTTGATTACAAAAGCTTCAAAGTCATATTTGCAGGAAAGAGAGAAAAAAGAAATATGATGAGCAATTCGAATGATATATAAAGATGATTGCATAGGTGATAGGAAGTAACAGAATGTAAGATAGTTCCCTTTTGTAATTTTCATAAGCTACCCACAAAGTAAATAGTTTAAACCACTAAAATTAAATTCTAGATACCAATAAGTGAATACCATCTTATGTAACACTGACACTTTGCAGTAGGCATTATGAGTAAAAAATGCAGAATGGGAAAGAATCATTTTTAAACAGAGACATCTCTACTAGTGTGGGAATAATTAATAGTGCTATACATCAAAAGTTGTTTCTGAGGACATCTCTAAACTTGAGAATTGAGACCCATATCCAGAGCATCTTATAAAAAAGTGTACTATAGACATCTAGCCAGGTAGAAGCCTTGACCACCGCTCCCTTTGGAATTGTTGGAAGGGCAGTAACAATATACTTCAGCTTGTAGGAGGAAGAAGTCAGGGAAGAGAATAAATTCTACAATGGAAGATGTTCAACAAAGGTAAAAACCAGATGGAAATAATAACCATATTAAGATTACCATGGCCTATGGGAAAAAAAATTTGGAGCAAAACATATAACCACAATCTTAGTTGGGATCATAAATAAAAATGAATGTAGAATGGAAGAAATCTCTAGGTGAAGGTTTAGCCAACTGGGGGATTGATTGGCTAAGTGCCATTTACTTGGGGGATTTGAAAGCTAAATTTTGAACAAAGTTGCTGTAGTTATCATATTTTAACCAATAATCATGATGATTTATAACAATAACATTAAGACAGTGCAAATGTTTGCAGATTAACTTGTTATTAATAATAAAATATGGTTATGTCTTATCAATTAGAGAGTTTTACTTGGAATATGCTTATGGCTGTTCATCTTTCAAGTACTATAATAAACCACATAATAATTATACAATTCCTGTGGCTTGACAAAGTAGGTAATGCTGGTCTTCTTTCTCTGTGGGAAATGCCACTTCTGCAGGATACTTGTCCTTAAGGATCTTCAGGCAACAATTATCATGCAGGTTGATAAAAAAGGTAATGATGAGATCAATTCCACCCATACTTATGAACCTAGTGTTGCATATGAAAATGCATTCATGTGAGTGTGCATCAATAGCCTGAAACATCTGGTGACTGCTGTGAAAGACATCCTCATCATGATTGAGGACCTAAACCATCTTGCCAAGAAGTTTTTCCAAGATAGAGGAGCAGAATATGGAGTTGTTTCATTTGATATAAAAGAAAGAGACTTTAATACAAGACAGGTTAACTCTGGACAGAACCATCCCCCCAAATGTAATGGTTTCTCAGAAGAAATCCACTCAGAACCATTTGTTATGGAGGATGCCATTCTGAAATGGCTCAATATTTTCAGCCATAGGAATATTATTAGGTTGATGGAAACACAATTGTGGTTTCAGACCATGAATTTTAAATCATTATAACTAGGTTCATATACATCTTTATTAATCAAAATAGGAACCATTACAATCAACACATTGCTACCAATAAGAAATAAGTTTGTTTGTTCTGGTAGTGTAAAAATGTGATTCGATGAATTCTCGGAAAGTGTTTTCTGTCTCCTGGTGGTTGTGGAAAAGTTTTCCCTGCAAAAAGTTGTCGAGATGCTCAAAGAAGTGGTAATCAGCTGGCAAGAGGTCAGGTGAACATGGCAGATGAGGCAAAACCACTGAGTTTATCATCACCAGTGTCATATAAAATCCACTTTTTTGTCACATGTCACAATCCAATCAAGAAATTGTTTGTTGTTGTGTAGACTAAGAAAAGGCGACACTTCAAAGTGACGATTTTTTTTTTTATCAACTCATGAGACATCCACTTATTGAGCTTTTTAACCTTTACAATTTGCTTCAAATGCTAAATGGCTGTAGAATGGTCATCGTTGAGTTCTTGAGCAACTTCTTGTGAATTTTAAGAAGGTCAGCTTCGATGATTGCTCTCATCATTGTCAATTTCCGATGGCCAGCCACTGCGCTCCTCATCTTCAAACCTCTCATCTCCTTTGAAAAGCTTCTTGAACCACCACTGCACTGTACATTCACTAGCAGCTCCTGGGCCAAATGCATTGTTGATGTCGCTAGTTGTCTCCACTACCTTACAACCCATTTTGAACTTGAATAAGTAAATCGCTTGAATTCATGTTTTGTCATTTCCTTAGTTTACAATAAATATAAGATAAACAGCAAGTCATTAGCAAAAAAAATAAAGTGAAAAAAGGGCATTAAAATGATGTATAATATAACTACATTTATTTAAGAATGTATTCCAATTATCAAATGGCAAATTCAACAATCCAAAAACCGCAATTACGTTTGCATCAACCTTTCCATTAAGTCCCTAGAGTCAGCATTAGAGATACTGCTTTAAATATACGAGAACTTTCAACCAGAGACTCTGGAACAGAAGATCAGAGATGAACTGAAAACTTTCCTTTGCTGGAGAAAGTAGTTATGTAAGTTTAAATCAAAAGTAACAAAGTTCTGTCATTTTTTTTTAAGAAAACTAGTATCTACCAATATTTGGAAACACCACAGAATTTTCTGAAAGTTTACTTCTCCTCAGATGACCTGAAAATTAGATATTCAGTCATATACAGTCATAATCCTTATTGTGCTGACTGGCAGGACTTATGAAAATTCAACTCCTTGACTTGAGAGTATATGATGCAGTATGATATAAATTCTACCTGAAGACCTCAGAAATTCCTGGAAACAAGCTTTTTCTCATTTAGCAAAACCCCAAAGTAGGAGTTCTGATTCTTTTTCTTTTTGATATAACAGACATTTGTCAGTAGGAGTTTCCAGCATTTGAACGCACAGAAATGAAAACTCAAAATTGATTGCCAAAAGATGATTTTCACAGAGCCATGTAAGTTCACTCCCCAGTGTTGACCTCTTGTCCAAGCCAGAAAATAGCCATTTTCCCATTGAAATTTAAAGTTGAACTTGATTAAGGTTTACATTCTTGGTTTTATATATAATTTATATTACTATGATTTCAAAGCAATAAACATTTTCACATTAAAGTTGAGAATAAGAGAAACCTTTTCAAAAATGTGTTTTATATTATGTCTCTCCATAAAGGAAATGAATATCCAATGCAATAAAATGATGGTATTAAGAAGTGTGTATTTCCAGAAAAAAATTTAATAGCTTCTATTAGATTCTCAAAGAGATTCATGACCCATAAAAGGTCAAGACTACTAATAAAAAGTTAGTTCACAATCATGTCCTTGGTTCTATTCTATTCAACTTTGTAATAAATATTAGGCTGGACCATATACAACTGCCCATGTGTGACCATTTTGACCTACAACAACAGCAATTTTCCAAGGCTCAGCCTAATACCTTAGATGAATAGGTAAGGAAAAATAATCTACTGGGCCCAGAACCACATTTGAAAAAACCCTGGGCATTCTGAGATATGCGGTAGACATTTATTGCATTGAAAGAGAACAAAGATGTCAAATCATGTATTGAGCTGGATAAACAAAAAATTTTGAGCGTAGAATGGCAGAGATATTCCATCACACAGGTAAAAGAAGTTCCAAGGATTTAAATGATGACAAGCTCAAGATGAGATAATGACATGGTAGGGCTGCTAATGAAACTAAAGCAGCCTTAAAATTAATTAGGAGAATTGAAGAGTTTCAGTGAGTTCTCTCTTTATGCAAGACTGCTTTTGGATTTACTTTCTCATGTAATTCTCACAATAGCAATTTGAATTAAGTATTAATGGCTTTGTTTTATATGTATATGGGATTTTTAATAAGATTATTATTTAAGACAGGGGTCAACAAACTGCTGCCCAAGGGTCAGATCCAGAACTCTGTGTTTGTAGCAGTGAGTAAGAATAGCTTTGTTCTAAAATGATTGAAAGAAAAATCAAAAGAAGTGTTATATTTTGTGGCACATGAAACTAATATAATATTCAAATTTCAGAGTTCAAATGTAAAGTCTTATTGGAAGAGAGTCACACACTTCATTACGTGTTGTCTCTGGTTGCTTTCTCTCTGCAGTGGGAAAGCTGTATCGTGGCAACATATTTGCTATCCAGCCCACTTCAGAAAGAAGTATGCAGATCCCTGACCTAGGGTGTCACTTACTGAAAGGGAAAAGTACACTTGCCTGTTTTAATTCTCAAAACAGTTTGAGAGAAATAAGGTACTCCCAAAAGGTCAGGATGTCACTTTCTGTGACCCTCCCACCCGGACGGAGACTCCCTACCCTGTGTTATCCAATATGGTGTTATTCCAGAAAAAAAAAAAAATCTATGAATGTGTTAGTCTGTTTACTTATTAAAGGTTTTCTTTGTTCCTGCCCATAAACAACAGTACCCAAATTCTCATTCTGGTGTTATTGTCCCTATTTGCTAAAATTTATTTGGTAAACAAATGACTGAATAACAAATGA
Source organism: Odocoileus virginianus (assembly GCF_023699985.2). Taxonomy (NCBI): domain Eukaryota; kingdom Metazoa; phylum Chordata; class Mammalia; order Artiodactyla; family Cervidae; genus Odocoileus; species Odocoileus virginianus. The sequence continues at coordinate 36,428,744 of NC_069686.1, read as the reverse complement.
GCTTAAATGCCAAGAACATTCCATTTTTGCTATGCATATTTACTTTTTTATTTCTAGAGGCGGATATATCAACAAACCAAAGGAAAAACCATCTTCTGTAGTTAAACGACCTAGGTATTAATAAAATTAAGCCTTGATTATTTAGCTCATGATCTAGATTTTCTTGAATGACTAAGGCCCTTTCTGAATATTAACTAAAACATTATGCTTAATGAAAATACATGGCAGCACTCTCAAGCACCGGGGGGGGAGTCTTCATGCTCAGAAGAGCAGAAGGCATTAGCGGGTAAATAAAGCTACAATTTCATCACACAGGTTTTATAGAATTTTCAAAACAGAAGACAACTTTGAAAAAATAGAGTTTAGGGACTTCCTTGGTGGTCTGGTGGCTAAGTCTGAGCTCCCAGTGCAGGGGACCCGGGATTCAATCCCTGGTCAGGGAAATAGATCCCATGTGCCACATGTAAGAGTTTGCATGCTGCAACTAAAGATCCTACACGCTGCAATGAAAATCGAAGATCTCGAGTGTTATAACTAAGACCAGGCACAGCTAAATAAATAAATACTTTTTAAAAAACTTAAAGAAAAAGGCTTGCATTATGAGTATATGTATTAATATAAATAGACTAATAATATATATTATATATGATATACAAAGATTTGCATTATTAATATACCTATATATATTAATTGCAAGTCTCTATATAGTTTAAACTAAATATATAATTTAATTGTGCAGTTTTCATACATTTAAAAGTGTAAGAAGGAGATTTCAAAAATCAAAGAAATAATGGACATTTAAGATGATAGCCTTTTCAGAAGCCTAACCAAACACTTCTCTAAAACTCACTTTATGAGTTACACAGGAAATCTTATTAACTTGGTACATATGTTCAACTGGAGAAACCTGTAAATAAGGTTTTTTTTTCTTAATGGTAAAGATTCAACATTACAACTACAGCATTAAATACCTTCACAGCTGCCTTTCTAAAACTTCCCTTTTATTCAAATTTATTGGGTTTTGTGTAGATGAAATGAGTGTTTTTATAAACAATCAAAACATGATATTAATACTAAAAAATGAAAAAAAGAATGCTTCTCTCAATGCATTTGAGTTCTAAATTAATTGCTTTGTGGCATCCATCCTTTAGAATGTTCAAGTAAGTGAAATAGCAGCTCTATTAAGCAATATCAAAATAATCAGAATCATAAACATCAAGAATGAAGCTAAAGTGGCAGGTTCAGACACTGTTTCACCCAGTATAGCTTCAATCTGTAATCTTGCTAGAAGCTTAGTCACCCTGTGAACCATCAACCTTCCAATTAGAACTTTGACGATAACCTTTTGTAACTATTACAATATTTAAAAGTAACTGGTCATTATATAATTTATAAAAGTCGCCACTCATTATGACAAAGCTACTCAGGGGAGACAGGGAATACATGTAATTTAATATAACAGGCTGATTGTATAAACAGTTTGGTCACATCACTGTTATTATCATTTGCAGAACAGTAAGTAATGGGTCGGTCAGCTCAGTCTAAAGCTCATTATTTAATGTGTGCTTACATCTTACACTGTTGGTTCAGGTCTTTCTTCTTAAGGGAACTAGTTGATAATGTCAGATGCAACAAAAAAGTGACATTCTGAGACCCTTACTCAGAATCAACATGAAACAAGTTTGTGTTTGAGCCCATCAAAATGAAGATTGCTTCCAAAATAGGATTGGTACCCCAAATTAAGAGCAAATGAAAGTGGACAGAAAGGATGTTACTCTCATTTGAGAGGCCCACTGACAGTCTTGTCACTCAGCTGCTGACTCTATACACAGAGATGTACACAGACTGGATTTGTGGGAGATGATGTCCTATTTAATGCAGACAGTCACATCCAGTTTCCTTATTATTATGAGTCCAGCTCCTCTCTTTATAAACCTCAAAACTGTGATTCATGGATTATGTGGATATTTTCAAATTTGGCCCATGCCTTGACTTCTATATTTAAAAATGCATGTCTAAGTTTCATCATTAATTTACATTAGCTATGATTATTCCAACAACCATAAATATCCACAAAGGAGATGTTCATAAAGATATAAAATAGTCTTTAATATAAAACTTAAACTGAAGAATAATTATTCCTTACTCTTTTACAAACTGCTATCTAAGTCTACCTGCTATATGAATGAAGTATGAAGTATTAGTGTAAGGTCTATAATTATAAGGTATTGTTTTCATTGGTTTTGTTGTTACTTACATATGGTAAGCCAACGGATCAACAGATGATTGCCACTGAAAAGACAGCTTGTTGATCACAGTTCCCAAGTGGAGAGGTGCGTATCATAGAGGGGCCACTTAGGGAAACATCCGGATCGGTCAAGAGGCAGAGGGAGGGGGCAAAATGTGAGCAAGAGCTTCTTTTATGGCTTCCACAGCAAGCAATGGGTGAGGCAAGGTAAGCAGCTTTAGGACTTGCTAGTTTGAATAATTTCAATGGGCTCTGGGGCACAGGAGCTGTTCCTAGTTATCTGGTATCTGCCCCTCAGGTAATTAGGGCAGGCGGATGATGACCTCAAAGTACTTGAACCCAAAGGAGAGGAGGTAGCTGGGGATGCGGGCTCTGATTTGGCTGAGTTGCATTTGAAAAGCACACTCACTGGCAAGTTGTTCATCTAAGAATTAGCGAACCCTAACCCAGGAAAAAGCACTTCCTCCAGGGTGAGCAAGGGTCTTAACGTTAAAGCATCAGAACACAGAAAATAAGACGTGGTTAACACAAGCATTTAGCCATCTGTATTTCATAGTGGTGAATGTGTTTCTTTTTAATATGAAAAATGGTTTTGGTTCTTATTGTTACTGATAAGATTGAGACAGCTCAGTGCAAACATTTTTATATTGCTTTTCTCCTCTGGAAACTCTGCATCTTCCATCAATTTTATCTCATGTCTTCTGACTCAGAGGAAGAATCATCTCTACCTTAATTATGAATATTGGTCTTCATCCTACTGCTTTAATACCAATTCTAAAGCAATTCTTTATGAATAATTCTCTCTTTCTTAGCATGTATTTTGATTTTTTTTTTCATCTCTGTAGTCCCATCCCTTCTACTTACAATATGTTCAGATCATCTCTATTTTAAAATCTTTCCCTCTATAGGGTTGACCCATCAAGCAATTACCATAGCATCCTCTTTTTGTCATTGTCAAAATTCTTGAAAATTAGTCTGCATATATGGCCTCTGAGGCCTTGGTTTCCACTCCTTAACCCTTTACCATCTGGTTTCTGCTCCATACAGATATCTTTTATTGTGATCAAATTTAGCAGTACTTTCTAAGCCTTCCAATATCCTTATCTGCCTGAAGAATTTGAGGCTCTTTTCATCTTGACCTGTCAGATTAATTATTTCTGGATGTGTCTATGAGTGGGTTTCTGGATGAGTTTAGCATTTATATCAGAGGGCTCAGTAAAGCAGACCACCCTCCCCAGTATGGGTAGGTATCATCCAATCCACTGTGGGCTCGAATAGAACAAGTGGTGGAGAAAGTGCTTCCTGTGTGTCTCATCTCAGCTCTCACACTGGGATTTAAATACTGACTTCTCTAGTTCTCAGGTCTTTAGACTGGGACTGAAATACACCACCAGATTTCCTGAGTCTCCGGCTGTCAGACCACAGACTGTGAAACTTCTCACCTATATAAACATGTTAGCCAATTCATCATAAGACATCATCAATCTTTCTATCTATATTTATATAACATATTATATGTGTGTGTGTGTGTGTGTGTGTGTGTGTGTGTGTGTGTGTGTGTGTCAGTGTGTATACCCACCTTCCTTGCTCTGTTTCTTGGAGAACCCATCTAATACAGATATAGTAGGAGAAAGGGCCAAGCTTTTGGATACAGACCCTTCTAGGAGCCTTACTCATGTTCCCTGTCCTCTTCTACACCACTCCTGATAAGACTTCAGCTATGTTCATATTGCTACTTTGATGTTCTTTCTCCAAGAGCTTTCCAACTTAATACAGCCATTTCATTCTGGCATCCCAGGCCCTCCTTAGCATGATCTCAATATATTTCCCAGCTTTGGCTCCCTGTAAACCAGCTCTTCCTTTAGTGAACCCCTTATTGTATTGCCACCTTGCCTTTGTTCACGTGAGTTCTCTCCCTACTTAAAACCCTGGCTCCACTGGCTCACCCAGTGTTTATTCAATACCAGCTATAATGTGTCAGGCTAGACAGTGGGGATCCAAACATCAGCAAAATCAGCACAGCCCCTGCCCTTAAGGAGTTTGTAAACCAGTGGGTAAGATAAATATTAATCAAACACTATAGATTCATATCAAATTGCAACTCTGATAATTACCAAAAAAAAGACATTCTGAACACCCAGAATTACCAAGGCACTTTAAAGGGGAGGAAAGAGAAACTGAGGGTGTGACAGTGTCGCTACAGCACAGAGCAGCCAGTTAGCCCTGCTGCCCAAACCCTTCTGACACATCAAACCTTCTAGAAGCCCTTCTGCTCATCTCACCAAAAAGGTGTGATCACTTAATTGATCCACCCGTGGTTCAGATGGTAAAGCATCTGCCTGCAATGAGGGAGACCCGGGTTTGATCCCTGGGTTGGGAAGATCTCCTGGAGAAGGAAATGGCAACCCACTCCAGTATTCTTGCCTGGAGAATCCCAGGGACGGAGGAGCCTGGTAGGCCACAGTCCATGGTGTCACAAAGAGTCAGACATGACTGAGCAACTTCACTTTAAACTGTATATATAATTTTTATGCCATTTCTCTTGTTTTACCTCTTAACCTAATCTTCCATTGAGATAATAACAAACTCAAGGTCAGAGATTCTGACACCATATTTTTTATTTTTTGGTTATTTTCTAGAATAATGTCTTGGACAGAGTTGGTGCTCATTGGCTATTTGCTAAATGAACAGTCTTAAATTTCCCCAATGTGTCTAAATAATATATACTCTGATGAAATTTTCATGAGATAAACAAAAAATATGGGGAAATGAAATAATGCTATAACCCATAAAAGAGACAACCAATCTCTGGACTACTGAGAACTGGTTAGACATCTATCTATAGGAGAAAGAATCAAAAACACATTACCTCTATGTATGTATGTACGTATTGCCTGATGGCAAAAAGTATATGCTTTGAAACCAGATTACCTGGTTCCAAATGCCACCTTCACCAAAGACTAGTTGTGTGATCTTGGGCAGATAATCTTTAAAATTGGAATGATACTAATAGCACCTACCACATAGGATTGGGTGAAGATTAATCAAGCTAACATATATAAAGCATTTCAAACGTATCGCATATTAACATATGCCTCAAGAAGCTGTCACAGTCCTAAGTCACTTGGGAGAAGGTGGTTGTCACTCCTCAAGTTCTGTCTCCCAACTCCTCAAAATTGGGCCTGAGTGATCATCAGGGTTTTGCATGAAAAACATCTGGCCAGGTGAGGTTTTAAACAGAATGGGGAGTCTTCACAGGGAAGCCACAGGATGAGGTAGGAAGCAACAGTGGCAGACAGAGGTGGGTTCAAGTCCACTTCTGCCACGTCATTTCAGCACTCAGAACCTCAGTACCTTCTCTTACAGAAAGGGGTTGTTGCATGGATTAGAGAATGGTGCCTGGCCTTTAGGGTGTAACTTCTAAGGTCCAGGGAAAATTCTTTCATTCTCAGAGTCCTTTGCCAGAAATGAAGATTGATTCCATGATAACTTGGCCAAAGTTTCCCTTTATTCCAAGGTATTTATTGGGTTGACAAAAAATTTCATTTGATCTTATGGAAAATCCCAAACTTTTGGCCAACCCAATAGAAATACTGTTGTTCAGAAAGCACAGTACTCTGTGATATAGATTGTCTGTCTCTCCAAACAAGAAGGGTTTCTGTCTACCAGAAGAGTCTCTCTCTCTTTTTTTTAATCAAATACTGCAGTACTGATTTAATCAGTATAAAATTACCTCTAGAGACACTACTGCTTTATAGTTTCATTTACTTTCCATATACCTAGCCAAATTCTCACGTTAAAAAAATTTTAACTAAAAATTCTCACACCTATCTATTATCTTAGGGAAGCTGCTAGCAATCCTGTTAATTCTAAGAAATGCAGTATTGCTTTTGGCATCTAAATGTCACTTTTTAAATGTAGAGACTTGGGGGCATATTTTTATGATGCCTCATGACGCCCTAACAATGTGTTACTGTTTGACTTTCTTTGAGAGCTTGTTCATAGTCAGTGGCTGCTTTTCTAAAACAAAATCTCTATGACCTCATTGTGACTTTTTACATCTATAAGGCAGATTCAATCCAAAAACCTCAAGGAAGCAAAAATTAAAGAAAAAAAATATGTATTTGGCTTCAAAAACTAGGTAAACCTGGGGTTACAGGAGTATGCTCTGACTTTCATAACAGTTACTTGACATTCGGGAGCAGGCATAGAATGCTTTCAAAGCTCATCACTTTACAGAATTTAAAAGGCCTGGAGTTAGATCTTGACACCCTCTATGGTACAAGCTGAATTCAGCTCTTTATTAGAGTCATGGGCATTGATTTTAAATTTTCCATATTTTCAATGTCATCTTGATTTGGATTCATGGGCTCTGGTGGGATAAAATTGATTAGGGCTGATCCTAAGTAAAATTATTAAGAAGGAAAAATTTATTCCTATTGGCCTTCTCCTTTCTATTGGCATCCTTTCTTCCATCCCAGGTGCTCACCCACAAGCTTTTCCAGTGCCTTCATAATGTTTGGGACTTCCATTAATGCTGGATCCCTCCCCCTGGAAAATTTTTCATGTTCCAGCCCAGTGAAATTTATCTGTTGAGGGTGACCATCTCTCAGTTTTTGTTCAGTGACAGCTAATCACTATGATTTACAACATTTATTCTGATGAGTTAGTGAGTACTTAGTCAGCCTGCATTGCTATAAAAAGATCACAGACCAAGTGGCTTATACAACAGATATTTATTTCTCATGCACCTGGATAATAGGATGTGTGAGATTAAGGCACTCACAGAGTTGGTATATGTGAGAGCATTTCCTGGTTTGTAGTTGGTCATCTTCTTGTTTTGTCTTCACATGGCAGAGAGAAAGAGAGAAAGCTTCCTTGTGTCTTTTCTCATAAAGGCTGTAATCACATCATGAAAGCTCTACCTTTATGGCCTTATTAATTCCCAAAGACATGAATTTCCACATATGAATTTGGGAATGACACAAACATTCAGCCCATAGCAATACTACCATCTTAATAAGCTGTTTCTCCCTTTCTTAGAATACTTAACTTCTTTGCTCCTTTGAAAAATTAAACTCACTCAACTCAAATAGAATTTATTTGAGTTTTTCCTGATTACTTCTAGGAAGAATTAGTTACCCTTTAATCTGTGTTCCCTAATACTTTGTATAGGTAGTCTACTCAATTGCTGATGACCTTATTATTTTTTGTTTGTTTGGTTTATTATTTGGTGGGTTTTGCATTGTCCTCATTTTGCCATTAAACTCTGAGATATTCAAAGACTGGAATGTCCCCTTATTTGTCCTTATGTTTCCATTACCTAGCATAGATGCTGGCACTTAGTAATTGTTCAATAAATACTTACTGAATAAATCAATGACTCTAAAAGTGTGAATGTGAAACCCTCTCAGATCTCTCAATATATCTGGTCTTTCAGAGATTAAAGAGCAAATAATCTGGCATCTCTCCTTATTAAAAGGTGCTTTGAGTAGATCTTTTTTCCTGAAAATCCGACCCAAGGACGACAGATTGACAGATTGCTCAGAGCCACGGCCAGCTGTACCATACATAGTTTATCAGTAAACCTTGGAAATGACAGAGCTCAGCACCACAAATCTTTTTATTGGGAGGCTGTTTCTCTGGCCAGAGCAATTCTGTATCATTGCTCTCTTTTGTGCCAGAAACAATTTAGCTACACAATGTTCCCATCCAAAGATTTGGTATCATGAGGGATGAATGGGGAGATTGGGATTGATATATATACACTATTGATATTATGTATAAAATAGATAACAAGTGAGAACCTACTGTATAGTGCAGGGAACTCTACTCAATGCTCTGTTGGTAATCTAAATGGGAAGGAAATCCAGGGAAGAGGGCATATATGTATACGTATAGCTGATTCACTCTGCTATATAGTAGAAACTAACACTAATAGTAGAAACACAACATTGCAATGCAACTCCAATGTACTCCAACAAAAATTTTTTAAATGAAACAAAGATCTGAATTCATTGCAAAAAAAAAAAAAAAAAACCTCACCAAGATTTGATACCCCCAATTCCCCATGAGTAAACAATACATTCTTAAACAAGGCAAAAGGATCTATTTTATCATAAAATCTATTCATTCACTGTTTCTTTTGTCCTTTGGGAAATGATAGCACTCAGGGATACCCAAATCCAGCCAGTCAGAGGGGAAAATATTTGAGGGTAACTCTTGCCTGGAAAATCCCATGGATAGAGGAGCCTGGTAGGCTGCACAGAGTCGGACACGACTGAACGACTTCACTTTCACTTTTCATTTTCATGCATTGGAAAAGGAAATGGCAACCCACTCCAGTATTCTTGCCTGGAGAATCCTAGGGACAGGGGAGCCTAGTGGGCTGCTGTCTATGGGGTCGCACTGAGTCGGACACGACTGGAGCGACTTAGCAGCAGCAGCAGCAGGACTTTCTTTGGTGCCTGCCCCCATCACACCACATCAGCAGCCATCTGCACCACCACATAGTTTAGGCAATGACCAAAGACATTCCACCAGCTGAAATTACACTTCAAATACAGATGAGAAGAATTCATGTAAAATGAGACATTCTCATCATTCATAGATATGATTACCTCCAATTCAACAAGAAACAAAAGGATAATGCACCTCTACCTTCATCATCATAATTGCTTTGTTTCATGTCTTAACATGAGAAGAGCCTGATGAAAGACATTTGAAGAAGTGCTTTACTGGATGTTGTTTCCTATTGCTATGGAAAACCATGTTAAATAGCCATTTCTGTTGTTATTTTTGTGGCCCAAAATATGTAACCAGAGATATACATTCTAGACTTCTGTGGGAAGCTAGACATAGGCTAAGTTAGCCATAGAAAACAAATCATGCGTATCTATGAATCATTTGCTTTGGAAGATAAATTTATGTAGTTCCTAGATATATTCAGAAATAAGTACAACATGTTGAAATGTGCAATATTTTGGGGATTGTGGTTAAGAAAGACATAATATACACTAAGCAAAGGAGAAAAAAAAACCATCTGGCCTTACCAGCATATCTAGTTTATCTCAAACCTACCTTTTACTTCCTCAGCTTCTCTTATTTCTCTCCTGTTCCAGATGTCTTTCTTTAATTACTTTGTATGCTGAAACTTAAGCTAGCTTTCTTATCTAATTCCATATGTTCATCATCATTTGCCTGAAACACTTTGCTTGAGTTTCTCACATTCCATTTTCTAAATATCTTTAATGAGTTCCTCCAACTACCCTCTTAATCGTATCCTCTCCCAGTTTATTCAAGACCCTGTCATTGATTACTGTTAGATAATTACAATCTTTTTCTCCCCTGGCATCTTTTTCTCTGTCCCAAACAGGAAGATGGCAGCATGAGTGAACAAATGATCCCACAACTCATTAGCTGTGTATAGTATTTTGCCCAAGATTTTTAAGTCTCTAAACTTTTTTTTCATCAGTTTCATCTATTTTGTTCGTTGCATTCAAGATAAGTTTTAAAAAATAGACTAATGAATAAACTAATCTGTTTATTCCCCAGGTGCATGCATGCTCAGTTGTTCAGATGTGTCCAACTCTTTGCAACCCATGGACTGCAGCCTGCCAGGCTACTCTGTCCATAGAACTCTACAGGCAAGAATACTGAAGTGGGTGCCCATTTCCTTCTACAAGGGATCTTCCCAACCCAGGAATCAAACCCTGGTCTCCCGCATTGCAGGCAGAGTCTTTACTGTCTTGAGCCACCAGGGAAGCCCAATTAGTAACTGATACAGAAGAGTAGCCCCTATTACCACTTTCCGACCTGTTTCATGGGAGCTTTATCCTCTATCAAATCCCTCCAAAATTCTCCTCCTGGTTGCTCACTGCTCCAAGACCTATTCCTCCTGCCTGTCATGTGGCATACAACCTTGTTTATCCCCTTCCTCCTGTAGTTTACAGGAGGAGTACCTAAGTCCTCTGAGGATGCAGAAAGTGGCATCTATGCCAGCGCTCCCCACTGTTGCCTTCCAAAGGCTGTAAGGTTGCCATTGTCCAAGGCTTAAGAGTATCCATATCTGGAGAAAGGTTGCAGATTATCAAAGGTGGAAGACAGTAACAAAAAGATGCCTCTGTCTTTAACATCATTGCCATTATTACAGCCAATCTGTTACCACCTGAACTACTGTTTCTCCTACAGGGACCAGCAATTCCAAATGCAGTTGACAATAAGCATGTCAATGTCTTACAGGGAGTTTACAGAAATGACTCTTTTAATTTACATTAGCTCTATTATTACACCCCCTCACCCTAGGACTTGGCAGAACTACAATGACAGTTAAGCCAGGTACCGTCCAATAGACACCAAGTCACGCTTGGAATCGTTCCTGTATACTCTCCACAAATCATGTTTGGACTTTCTTCTCTTCCAAAGAGCTCCTCTCCTTAGCCTGGCCCTTCCCCAGGCACGCAAGTCTCTCTCACCTCCTCACAGTTGCACTCACACACATAAGCCTCAAATGGAGTTTAGGCTCAAGCTGTGACTCTTCCTAACTATGTTACCAGTAATAGTAAAGATCTTGTGACATTACTGGAGAGGATTATGTAAATAGTGTGTGTCCTGTATGTGCAACATGTTTGGAATGCCATCTAGGGAGGAGGAAGAGGCTTTCAAGGGAAGAAGCCGGCACCTCAGGACTGGCGTCTGACAGTGTCACAGGATAGCCCTGGTACACAACGGAACTGCAGGATGGGCTTGCGATACTCAAGAGTATATCCCAGAAAGAGGGTTTACTCCAAGGTAAAATGTCTCTACAGGACAACTCTACAGACCAGGCCACACCTGCCTCACAGGCAACCCCACTTGAATATGACCCACGAGGAAAGAGAAAGCTGCCAGGTTGGAAGGTGCCTTGGAGATGGGCCAAGAGACTTCTCAGCAATGATCTGCCTGGGCCCACCTGAACACAAAGTGGAAAGTTGCACATTCTAGGAGAAAGAGGTATGGGGGAAACCCCCAACTAATATCACATCTTCTCTTCCTTAGAAAAATGAAAATTTGAAATAGAAATTACACTGAGTTTTAAACAATATATATTGCTTCCTTAGAAAAGGAAAATAGTCTCAAAATAATCTGTCTCTTAATCCTTTGTTCCTTCAATGCTTTAGTTATATCACGTTATTTCCTCCCATCAGATTATTGAAACTGCTGCCTCACGGGTCACTGATGCCCAACAAATTGATGAAACCAGTATCCTCTCTTTCTGTCTCATTCTAGGCAGCTTCTTTACAGAGCCTGATGTAGCTCCCAGGAGCCATCACCACCTCACCTCCGTAAAACTTTTCTCAATGCTACTTCTCTACTCTCAAGAATCTCTTATTTTTTCTCCTCTTTAAACAGTTTTTAAACTGTGCAGTTTCTGTATTCCACTACCATTCTTGTCCATAACCTTGTCCATTTGTCTTCTTTACTCAATACATTATCCCAGGTAATCTTATCTATCATGCTTTAGTTATCACCTTTACTTATTCTCAAAATTTTTAATGCATTAGAATAATCATGACTATTTTTAGAAAAGCAGATTCCAGGTCACATCCTCCAGGGAATTTGATTGAATATATTTGCAATAAGGCCCAAGAATCTTCATTTTTACAAGCATCCTGAATCAAGGATCTCTGATGTAAATGTTTACAGATAAGCTCCTGGGACATACTAATAGAGTATGTCATAGAGTTTGCTCATGACTTCCAAGTTCAAGTCATCAGTGCCTTAATCTGTCTCTTGAATTCCAGACCCATATTACCATCTAGCTCTTTAATATTTCCATGACCTAAAGTGTAATGCAATAGTTAGAAAAACAAATTTTATTATTTCACCACCCCAAACACAATTTACTTCTCTGCTTGCATTTCCTGTCTTAAGTCAATAGCACTATCAACTGAATCTAGAAACTAGAGATTCTCTCTACTTATCATCCAATAAGTCACTCAGTTCTTTTAATGTTATTTCCAAAATATCCCTCAAATGTATCTTTGACTTCTGCCAAGGTTAGACATCCATTTTTCTTTCCTGGGAAATTCAGTCTCTTACCTGGCCTCTCTCCTCCCAGGCTCTCTCCTCTCTCTGGTCTTCTCCTCTACACTGCCAGCACTTCATTCTGTAAAATGCAGATCCAAGCATTTTAGTACAATGAGAGTGCAAAAATAAAAAACAGAAACAAAACAAACCTTTGATGTTTTCTTGTCTGATAGAATTGCTAATGCCATAGAAGGAAGAGCTTTCAAGAACTTGCCCAGTCTGAATCCAATCTCAACCCAAACGCCCCATTTCAGCCTTCCCACCGTGCACAACAGCCAGCTCACAAGCTATAGTCACCCCTGTTACACTGCCATGCTTCCAGCATACTTCTCTGCTGATAGAATGCCCTCAATCCATTACAATATGTTGAAATCCTTTTCAAAGTTTAAAAGCACACCTTTCACCAAAATATGTCAAAGACAATATTATAAGCTGTCCCCATAGTAGTCCTCAAAAGTGAAGATGTTTTCATTTATTTATTAACCAAATATTTATTAAACATTTATGACATATGAGGTCCTAACAACAAACAAGATAGATTCTATTTTTGTGTATGTGTGTGGGGGGGTGTTTGGTTCTAAGTGATGAGAGATACAAGGGAGAGGAGAGCCATAGTGTGTTTTGAAGGCAGAGGAACCCTGTTCAGGAGGGCACTAGGGATTGGCTTGCTCTACAAAACCTAATCAACATTTCTAGGGACAGAGGTAGGGTGAGACTGTTATAACCAAAAGACCAAACAATTGATCCAGTGATGAAAAGAAGATTCAAGTTTCTTTTTTCCTCCTCATTCATGTAATCATCCAAAATGGTTAAATGGACTCTGCTCCACAAAGTCATCAGAAATTCAAGGCAGTGACATAGCTCTACATCCTCTGGCACTATCGTCATCCACTTGGTTGAATCTTAGATTCCAGCCAACAATAAGGAGAAAAAATTGGGGTGAGGCATGACCACTGTCTTAAGGCATATATTACGTCTACTTGCATCTTCTAGGAAAGAACTTTGACATATAGCCACATATAACTTCAGGGGAGTTTGGAAAACAGAATATAGCCATGTACTCAAGAATAAGAAAATTTATTATTTCAGTCGACTAATAGCATTCATAAAACATTTCCTAGATTTCCTTATGGTGAGATTCCAGGTATTATCTTAGAGTTTGATTGCTGATTCATTTCAGGAGGCAAGCAAGGGGAGGAGATTTTGCCTTTGCACAATCAACATTATCGTAATAGGCATAATCAAAGATCATGGCAAAGGCAGCCTGGTTCTGGAACGGAGAACTACAGCAAGGATTTCGATTCTGTAGGCAGCTTCCTCCTTTGGCAGGTTCCTAGAAAAGGCTGAGGTATCATTCTGGAATAGCCAGTCATGATGACATAATTCTGATTTTGAAATAATGTTTCTGATTATGGTAGAGGCAGTACCTCCCCTGGACCAGTTCCACTGTGTGGATTTGAAATGTTTCCTGAAATCTCCATGCAGCTTTTCTTCAGCACCCCGTACCCCGACTGTGATTCTCTAAATCATATAATACCATGTAACAACTCCCTGCATGCTTAGGTACAGTGGATTCTATTCTTGACAACTGAACTCTGAGCAGTATACCTGCTATGTCTCCAAAAGCCTGAAACCTCCTTGAAGATCTCTGGCTCACATTTTCATGATGTTCAGACAATTTACATTGAATTCCAAAAAGCATTTACTAAGAGATATGTTGGTCTATAGATCCCCAAAGAATGTAGGAAAGAACATTAATTTCACTAATATTTGTAATATCCTGCCCTTAAACCTCAGGACCCAACTGTCCTAAATTTTATAGATGTTGGAAGATTTGTTATGTTGAGGGCAGGGAGAAGAAATCCAAGATGCTTAGTGAGTGAAGCCACAATCAGAGCTCTTTCTTTAAAATATACTATATTTAAATTTCAATCAAAATGTCATTTATTCTGAAAGGTGGAGTATGTAGGAGAAAGTGGACTGAGGTATGGAATTTAGTTTGAAATGCATCAAGAAAAAATAAAGAGAATGAGGAATGGATAGAAAAAGGGATAAATGGATGGATGCATAATAAAGCAAGCATAGTAAAATGCTAATGGAATAGAATCCAAGTAATATATATGTATGGCTGCATACTGCAAAATTATTTCAGCTTTGCTGTATGTTTAAATTTTTTCATAATAAAATGTTTGGAAAATATTGTTTGCGAAAAGTAATATGCTTCTTGTACATATGCAAACAGGACAGAGACACATCTTGAGAAAAGCAGTATTCTCTTTCTTTGATTTATCTACTGCTAATTTGGATGTATTAATCTATATTTTCCTTTGCTTATCACAAGCATAAGATATATGTATATAAATATGAGGCTTATTATCAAATGAGGTAAGAGTATACTGCATTTGTAGTTTTTTTTTTTATTTTATAAATGCATCATGGAGATCTTTCCAAGTCAATTCATATAGATCTCTGTCCTTTTTAAAATGTGTTAGCACATCAGCATATGAATTACCCAATTTGTTCCATTATCCTGTTATTGATGATTCTTCAAATTGCCTGCAGTTCTTGGTTTCCAAAAATCATGTGATAAATTTCTTACAGATATGTCTTTAAACACTTAAATATTTTCTATATCTAGTAAATGAGTAGTTGAAAATGGAGCTGCTGGTCAGGGAGACATGTAAGTTTTACATTTTAATTAGCCCTGCCAGATGATTTTCTAAGAAGGTTTTTTATAGTGCAACCAAGAGTGAGTGAGAATCTCTTTTTTTCCCATAGTCCCACCAACACTAGCGATTATTAGTCATGGGTATGCTGACGGTGATCATGATGTTTTAGGATTCTTTCCAGAGGAAACAAGACTGACGAATGGAGATTAAGTCCAGAATAAATGATTTACTAAGACCACATAGGTAACAAATGCCAGAATAGGGAAAGGAACTGTAGACTCCTAATTTGCAATGTTTCCTTCTTTCTTTTTCTGAATGTACCCTAAAGATACTAAGTCAAAGCATTGATGGGTAATAGTTTCCATTTCTTGTCAAAATGAAAATGTTGTTATCCTTTCATCACATTGAATTACTTTCAGTTTCTCTGCTTGCTGATATTCCAGTTCTGTGAGCCTAACTGTAGGCAGGGATCAAGCACAGAGTATAAAATTTAAGGGATACCTCAATGTGTTATCAGTCAGAGAGGGAGAGCAAAGGGACATAGCCTCCCCACATGCTGCTGCCAGAAAGCAGCCAAGGTGATGACACTGAACAGAGAATAGGCATTCATATGCACTGTCAGCTGGCCACCGGGTGCAGAAAGCACCCAAGCTCACCTTGCAAGTTTAGGTAGATCTCTCCACTTCCCTGTTTGCATTTTCTTACATGTAAAATGAAGAGGTACTTTTTAACATGCAAGTAAGCTTATTCTGTGTTTTGAAATGAATATGTTAACCAAGCCTCTAGATAAACAGTAAAGCCTTATTTTAAAATAATCTATCTTACAAAGAAAATAAAATTAGAAACAACAAAAACTTAGGAACAAGTCATAGTACATAGCATGCCTTAATCTGATCATAGAATATTTGAGTAACTACAGTGCATTCCTCTGCATTATCTATTTGGAAAGTATTTTTCTTTGTAGGATGGAAGCAGTTATACAAATATTTCATAGCAAAATAGGTAATTTAAATACATACTCCTCTCCCATAACAGAAGTGGTATACAACCATTTCTCACTCACAGATTAAATCACAGAACAATGTTATCTTTATAGAACACCTCCTTATGCTAAAGCTTAAAAGGATCTATACTATACCTGTTTTCTTCTCTCCATGGGTCAGGAAGATTTTTTAAATGAGCTGGTCAGTATATTTTCCAAATGTCAGAGAAGCATAGAACCAACAGTAAACAGTGCATGCTAAGTCACTTCAGTCATGTCCAACTTTTTGCAACCCGATGGACTGTAGCCTGCCAGACTCTGTCGATCCATGGGATTTTCCAGGCAACAATACCTGGAGTGGGTTGCCATGCTCTTCTCCAGGGAATCTTCCTGACCCAGGGATCAAATCCAGGTCTCTTACGTCTCAACAGGCCCTAAGAATGGATGAGCTGCTACTCATCTACTGGCAAACTAATTATTGAAGACCTGGAATGGATGAAAGTGGGGCAAGTAATTCAAATTTTCTGAGTGACTAGGCACAATTAAATGTCGACTGTGGCTGTTCTAAATCTTAGGAAAAAATAATCACTTTGGGGGGACTATATCTCCATGTTCTCAGATATCCTGAGGTCTAGGGAGTTCTCAAATCCTTCCAAACATTCTGGACCAAACATTCTGCAAAGAAAGGATAACGATGTAGGTAGAGCCAACATACCTAGGGGATGGACCTTTAAAAACATCACTAAAGAAGATGAAAACAAGTTGCTGAGGTGTTAACTCAGTGTGTTTGTGGATCAGTGCTCTTTGAAATCATGGTCATTTACTGTATTACTTGATCTCATGTAAATAAAGAAGGAATGGGTAGACTGGGGCTACCTCCAGCTTGGAATAATTTCTTATGCCCCCCCCGACAAAAACCACACATAAAAGTGCATATCTGGGGAAGGCCCTGGGATAAGCAGTCTAGTTTAACTGTTCTAACATATGGGAAGACATTCACTTTTCTTTGGGTTACCTATTCAACATCGAAGTACAATATCAAGGTATCAGTCTATGAAAGAGGAACCACGAGGACTGCTTTTCCTCCTTTTGTGTGTTAAGCAGACCGGCCCTCTCATGACCTCCTCATTCAATCTAGCCCAGTGGTTCTCAGCTGACGGTGATTTGGCACTATCTGGAGGCATTTTTGGTTATCACACTTGAAGAGGAGGTACGCTATTAGCATCCAGAGGGTAGAGACAGGGATGCTGCCAAACATCCTGCAATGCAGAGGACACTCCCCCCAACAAAGAATTGTCCAATCCTCATGCCAGTATGTCAACACTGCAGAGGCTGAGAAATCATCTCGTTCACAAGGGCTGGCATGTCACCAACAGGTTTAGGGTCAATAACTTGCTTAACCTAATTATCACCGTTCTTTCTCCC
Source organism: Odocoileus virginianus (assembly GCF_023699985.2). Lineage (NCBI taxonomy): Eukaryota > Metazoa > Chordata > Mammalia > Artiodactyla > Cervidae > Odocoileus > Odocoileus virginianus. The sequence goes on along the minus strand of NC_069686.1, from coordinate 36,411,352 downwards.
TCCCTCCTTCCCCTCCCTCCAAATATGAGAGACATACTACTCAGTTACTAACTGGAAAGGTTCAAATATTATAATCACAGCTAACTCCTTTTTAGGAATATGACAACTATTGACTATTCTTAGATTTCTTAGTATTCACATTTCTTGTGAGTTTTAATGATTAATGTAGGTAAAGTGAATAATTTCAGCTTTAAAATCCATTTTGGATTATGACTATTGAGCTGGCCATGTTAGTATACAATATACAACTCAATATGATCAACTTAAGTGTCCTCACTTGTAGGTTATTTTGGATCAAAAAAATAATAATAATCAAGGAAAATGTCCAAGTCCACCAGGGAAATTAATTTTACACTCATGTAAAACACACATAGTTACTCATATTTTTTAATATGAATAACAATCACATAGGAAAATTTTCTATTTGGTTTGATATCTGTGGATCAATTGAACTAAGCCAGGTGGCAGAACATCAGTCTATGTAAAATTTATGCCAAAGGTAAACACAAGGTATTGTCTAGCCCAGGTAAGTTACAGATTACACAGCAAAATAAAATCAAATAATTGCAAATGTTGACAATAGACGTTTGCTCATATGTGAAAAGATCATTTCCTCTATGTTTATGGCGAAATTGTATAACCTGAGTCCTGCAAATTTGGCCTTTGAAAAACTAAAGAAAGTAGAAAATTAGTTTGCTGTCTTAAGTCCTGGCTTTCAAGTCTTGCTGTCAAAATGCTCTTTTGGGGCTTCCCCAGTGGCTCAGTGGTGGAGCGACTACCTGCCAATGCAGGAGACATGTGTTCGATCCCTGGTTCAGGAAGATCCCACATGCTGTGGAGCACTAAGCTTATATGCCACAACTATTGAGCTGGTGCTCCAGAGCCCATGGGCTGCAGCTACTGAAGCTCACGTGCCCTAAGTCCACAAGCCACTGCAACGAGAGAAGTCACTGCAATGAAAAGCCTGCGCCCACAACTAGAGAAAAGCCTGCACAACAGTGAAGACCCAGCACAGCCAAAAATAAATAAACAATGCTTTAAATATCTCTTCTGGATACCAGAAGTTGAAAAACAACTTTCCTTCCTCTTTACATTCCTGCTATTATAGTCTTTAAAAAAAAAAAAATTGCTCCCACATCCTTCCACAACTAGCTGCAATAAGGTTTGGTACCAAGTTAAAAATGAAAAGATGGGCTCCCTGCTTGAAAATTAGGAATCTCAACATGGTAACAATAAATGCTGGTGAGGGTGTGGAGAAAAAGGAACTCTCTTACACTGTTGGTGGGAATGCAAACTAGTATAGCCACGATGGAGAACAGTGTGGAGATTCCTTAAAAAACTGGAAAAAGAACTGCCATATGACCCAGCAATCCCGCTGCTGGGCATACACACAGAGAAAACCTGAAAGAGAAAGGTGCATCCCAATGTTCATCGCAGCACTTTTTATAATAGCCAGGACATGGAAGCAACCTAGATGCCTATCGGCAGATGAATGGGTAAGAAAGCTGTGGTCCATATACACAATGGAATATTACTGAGCCATTAAAAAGAATGCATTTGAATCCATTCTAATGAGGTGGATGAAACTGGAGCCTATTATACAGAGTGAAGTAAATCAGAAAGAAAAACACCAATACAGTATACTGATGCATACATATGGAATTTAGAAAGATGGTAACGATGACCCTATATGTGAGACAGCAAAAGAGACACAGATGTAAAGAACAGTCTTTTGGACTCTGGGAGATGGCGAGGGTGGGATGATTTGAGAGGGTAGCATTGAAATGTGTATATTATCATATGTGAAGTGGATCGCTGGTCCAGGTTTAATGCATGAGACAGGGTGCTCAGGGCTGGTGCACTGGGATGACCCTGGGGGATGGGATGGGGAGGGAGGTGGGAGGGGGGTTCTGGGTGGGGAGCACATGTGCACCCGTGGCTGATTCATGTCAGTGTATGGCAAAAACCACTACAATATTGTAAAGTAATTAGCTTCCAATTAAAATAAATAAATTAATTTTTTTAAAAAAGATGGCGACAGCAGAGCATTAAACCAACATGGGCCCTTGTAAGCCCAGGACCCTCTGCAACAGCATGGTACACGCCCATGAAGCTGGCTCCGCTTTCATCCTACTCCAGTAGATTCTTGTGAGGTCATGTACACAGAAATGCCATTTTAAGCTATTGTGCTGCACGACTCCACAGTCAAACAGGCTGTGGGCTGTACAACTCTATGAGAGACTCACGCCAGAGACTGAGGGAGCTGCAACCTCTGGACTATCTGGCATACAACGTGTACACTCGTTAAGTGCCAGCCCTAAACACCAGTTAAAGTGATACCCCTCTAATTTAGCAAAGTCCCAATACACAGCTGCTACCTTTCTTATCCACCAAAAGGAGAAGAAAAATGAGTTGATCTTCAAATTTTTCTTCCTTTCCCTTTCTGATCAGTCACTGAAGAGGGTGTTTTGCATTTATTAAACACTAGTTCAAAGACCATAAGAAAATTCCCTTGCATTTTCCTCATAAACAGAAATATATATCATATTTTTCAAATATTTGAAGTATTGGTTTCATGGGCTTTTTCATGACAGTATAACCCATCTATGGCTCGTGGTTTTATCATGGTTTACTTATTACTTGAAGCAGCACTAGGATCTATGAAACACATCCTGGGTGGGTCAAGAGGGAATACCCCCATGAACACTGAACCAGCACAATAGTGTTAGTGAATATTCAAGCTAGAAGTAACCTAAGAATTTCTCTTTTCCACCCTCTCCTTAAATAGATGAGGAGCTGAAAGCTGGACTTGCCGCAGGTCATATAGGTAAATACTGGAAGGGTAGACTAGATCTCAGGTTCTAAGGAGCTTGATTTCCAGTACAATCAGAGAATAATATGTGCTTAGATAAGATATATCTTGAGTGAAAAGTGATAAATGCTTCTGTCAGCATGAGAAAAATCAATGTCTTCTGAATAATTGTAACTGTGACTAAGATTTGACAGATAACATGTTGGCGGTTACCAGTCAGATGCTGTGAACTCATACCATCAGTACGGCACCACTGCTGGAAATGGATGCTGTTTGTCATTGCATTGTATTAGCACCTTTGTTAAGATTCTTTACGTGTTGTCACTGTAAACCCTCTCTCTTTGGGTGTTTATAATAAGCTTATAAGCATTCAGTTCATATTCAGACAACTGAAGCATAAAAACAAGGATTCTATCTCCACAATAAAAAGAATTTAGAAAGTATTTGCTAGAAATGCAAAAAACCATCTCAGGCACTTACAACATTTTATCAAATGGAAAAGGAAACATTTACAACTCTTAAACAAATCTTTTGCAATATGCTCAAAATGAAAATGGTCTTAAATCTTGAAAGACACATTTGGTTCTTTCTCCACACCCAAGCCATCAGAATGACTGCCCTCTCTCTGGGTGATGACACTTTGTTGTCTTTCTGTTTTCCCTGGAGTGACTGTTCCTGTGCCCCACTGTAACAGAGGGAGGACCAGTCTTATCACCAGAATCCAGCTGTGTGATTTCTTCCTTAGAAGCTGGTGCTTCCTACCACTTCTGTAGCATAGAACTGACTGTTTTCCTGCCGATTTGTTACTTCTTGATATTCTCTGCTGCAAAGGGGTTAAAAGATTCTTTCTTCTGAAGAAGAATATTAAAAACAATCTCTCCTAAAATTTAGCCATCAAATCAGTGTCAGTTATTAATGGTCTGATACCCCATTGTTCTGAAAAAGACATTCTTGATTTCTATAAGGGCTAGTCCTCCTCCTAAGGTGATATATTTGTGACTTGGTGAGCCAACACTCTTTTCATCATCAAAAAAAAAACATTGACAGGAAGTAATATGAGAATAGGAACTGTTTCTAAAACAATCTATCAGCTATTTCCTCATGTTTGTATAGGTTGCATTATTGGACTCAATTCTTCATCCCTCCCAGATTCCATACTTTCAGTCTTGTGATTCTACAGGTCTGTTTTTGACCTTGGACTGGACTATGGGACTTATATCGCTCAACAGGATCTGAGTAGAAAAGCTGTCTTCTGGTCATTTCTCTTGTATCTTTTCCATTGCCATGAGATTCTTGTGGAAAGCCACTAAATTTTGAAGTAGTTTCTTATTCAATAGTTAACTGATCCATTGCGCTTTCACTGTCAAAACCAGGATCAAAACTAGCTGAAAATACCACATTTGTGACTTCTCCTGGAGTCTAAAATAAGGCCAAAATGCACTCTATCTTAAGTAGACATGCTTAATCATCCTCAAATGCAGAGAAAAATGCTTCCATTTGGAAACCAGAATAGGTGAAAATGGTCTACGTTTACGGTATTTGCTGAGAAAAACATGGCTACTCATCTTTTCTGAAGTAGTAGTTTCCAAAGTTTGAATGCTCTAGAAGTTATTTCTATATCTGGAGAGTAGAGCTTCCATGGCATTCTGAAAATACCCCAGTTTGGCTAATCTGCACCTCTCAGAATCACATTGCTATTTCCCCAAAATAGAATGTTAATTCTTATTTAACACGATTTTGAAGCCAAAGGACAACTACTATTCTTTCAACTTATTAACAGATTTTTAAATTTTGCTCTGTTTTAATGTAGAACTAAAGAATTCAAATTGGATGAACAGAGACTTTGGATTCCGAATAATTTTTATGAATATTGTAAACATTTGACCCAAATGGCTAAGTAATTTCAATTGCACTAATATTTAAATAAATGAAAGAATAAAAATAAATAAGTTAGGACAATAAATTCTTACATCACATTTGTTGGTTCATGAAGCATTTTTTAGCTAAAATACAGATGATTCCCCACAAGTATAATCTCTCTAACAATTTAATTCAGGTCAGTCTTGGTCTGAGACTTGCTTCAAAAATGAACCCGAGATGTTTACTCAAAAAATCAACAGTGCAAAAAGAAAAGCAACAGTGCAAATGAAACAAGTAGCTAATGAAGGCAGAAAAATTATAAATAATTTTAATTATTAAATTATCTGAAAATAGATTTTGCCCTTGGAAACAAATAACTATTTTTCATTTAATTCCTGTACAGTAAGCAAAATGACTTTATAGGTTTAAAAAAAAAATCAATGTTTCATTACCTGAAGACCTTGCTGAGGATTGAGAATATTTTTCTGCTGTTGACATCTCATTAAGATTATTTAACAACTAAGCAATCCATTTGCCTCTTTGGTGCTAAAATTGATATATTTTTCAAAATACAGTCCAGAGTTTTCAAAGAAAAACCCATAGATTTTGACTCAATGTCAATACCTATCACTGAAAAGTGTGGAATAAAATGAAACAATAAATGTGTGAGTCAAGAGGATAGAAAATATATTAAGTAATAAATAAAGTCTGGTCTTAATGATGCCATTAAAAGTGGCAAAGATACAACATGAATATTCTTTTATAAGGAGATTATTTCTAAAATTGCTACTTTGCATTAATTGGATATTGACAATATATTAATTTTATCATTTTATAAGTATGCATTAGAAAGCATGAGTATTTCGTTTGTTATCTATTTTCAGGCATAGAAAAAAGAGGCGTTTTTTATATTCTTTTAGACCGAAAAACAAGACTTCTATCTTTGTTCATTTTAGATATAAATTTAGGCTTATAGAAAGATTGCAAGAATAGTTTCTAGAATTAGAATTTCCACGTGCCCTTCTCCAGATCTTCTAAATGTTGATATTTTACCACATTTGGTCTATCACTCTAACTTTTAATATATACATTAAAACTGCTTAGTGGTAAATTGCAGGTGGTGGTGCATTCATGCCTAAATATTTCAATGTACATACCTTAAGACAGTTGTCTTACAGAGTCACAGTACAATCATTAATATCAGGAAATTAAGACTGATACTATTAGATAACTTATAAACTTCATTCAGTTTACCAATTACACCAACAATGCAATTTAGAGCATAAGAAAATCTCAGTTCTTACGTTCAGATGTAATATCTCTTTAGTCTCTTTTAATCTAAAAAAGTTTTCTCAGAAAGATTTCATTTTCATTCATGGATTTTTTAGAGAGTACAATCTTATTATATTGTAGAATGGCCCTCATTTTTGGTTTGTCTGATGTTTTCTTATGATTCAACTCAACATATGCATGTTGGCCCAGGATTATCATATAAATGACGTTTTCTTCTTCTCAGTGCAATGTATCAAGAGCTACGTGATGTCAATTTATCCCACTGCTGGTGATTTTTTTTTTTTTTTTGCTCACTTGTTTAAGGTGGTGACTGTCAGGTCCTTGCTGTAAAGTTAATACTTTTTTTCCCTTATAACTAATAACTATCTTATGGGAACATAGTTTGAGGCTATGTAAATATCCTAGCATTAGCACTAGCTAATGATTTTTGCCTGAATAAAATATTATTATGAACATTTCCAAATGATGATTTTGCTAATTCCATCATGTTTATTGGTTGACTTTGTAGTGTAAACAAGAGCTTTTCTTTCTTTTCCATTTAGGTAAGTGTTATGTATGAATGCCTGTACATATTTCTATATGGAAGCCATGAGCTCTTAGTTTGTTCAATGGGTTGTAATTCTTTACTCTCACTATTCATTTTGATGGCCAAATAATCCCAGATGTGGCCTCAGTGAACCATTTCATGCTGGACCCTGTGTGTTTTTGACATACCTTCATTCTTTGAGAATCTTTTTATTTTCTGATACATACATACATACACACACACACAAGAGGACTCTATCATGCCCTATCCAGGAAGCAGCCACTTCACTAAGGAGTTCTGGTCCCTGTTAGTATTTAGAAAGTAACATTTGGGCTCTGGGTGGGTCATTGTTTTAAGGCACTCTCAGCACAAAGAGCTAAGAAATAGATTTACACATGCAGCCACACATGCACATCAGGATATATTCGCTTATCTACCTATATCTATCTATCTATCTCAGGGTTTTCATCCTCTGTGTTCTTGATATTAATATTGTAGATCAGGTAGTTCTTTGCTGGGAGAGGTGGGGGGTGCTGTCCTGTGCTTTGCACCTGCTATGTTTAGCAGTGCCCCTAGCCTCTCACTGGATGCCATACCCCACGTCCCAGATTCAAAAACCAAATATCTGCAAACATGGACAGATTTCCTTTGGAGGGCAAACTGTCATCAATTAAGAATCTCTAATGAATCTATTAAAAACAATGAATTCACACTGATACCTACAACTACTATCCAGCTTCACAAAGTTCATTCTATCTTTCCTGTAGTGTAACTTCCTTCTCTGTCAATAAAAAACCTGGCTCCCATCATCCACTGCAAATTTTCTTATTTGCCTAATCCTAGAATATGTGTTTAGTTTCTTCACTGCTAACCCATGCTCCTACCAAAGAGACAAACACTGAACTCTACTTAAGATTTTTTCAGCCTCTACAAAGATAATTGTATGATTTTTCCTTGTATCTAGCAATATGATTTATTATATTAATGGATCTTCTAATATTGAATCAAGTTTGCAATTATGAAAGAAATCCCACTTACTCATGGCTTACTATTTTCTTAACATGTTGTTAAATCCATTCACTAATATTTTGTTTGGAACTTTGGCCTCCATACTTATAAATAATAGCATTTTCTAATTTCTTTTTAAACTGCATCAGATTTTACATAAATATTATCCCTTCTTCATAAGTACTGGAACAATTTCTTTCATCTTTAATTCTCTGGAAAAATATTTGAAGTTTCTGGATGATAGTAAAATCATCCAGACTTGGTAGCTTTTTGCATGCTCATTCCTTGATAATTTTCTCTAGGAAAATTGGTCTCCTTTTTTCTTCCTTTTCCATTATGGTTTATCCCAGGAGATTGGATACAATTCCCTATGCTATACAGTGGGACCTTGCTGTTTCCATTCTAAATGTAATAGTTTGCATCTACTAACTCCAAACTCCCAATCCATCCCTCATCTTCTCTGCTCCCCCTTGGCAGCTGAAAGTCTGTTTTCCATGTCTGTGAGTCTGTGTCTGTTTTGTAGATAGGTTCATTTGTGCCATATTTTAAATTTGACATATAAATGATATCATATGGTATCTTTCTCTTTCTGACTTACTTGTGCATCCTTAGTCGCTCAGTCATGTCCGACTCTTTGTGACACCATGGACTGTAACCCACCAGGCTGCTCTGTCCATGGGGAATCTCCAGGTAAATGTACTGGAGTGGATTGCCATGCCCTCCTCCAGGAGATCTGCCCAACTCAGGGATCGAACCCAGGTCTCCTGCACTGCAGGTGGATTCTTTATTGTCTGAGCCACCAGGAAAGCCCAAGAATACCGGCGTGGGTAGCCTATCCCTTCTTCAGGGGAATTTCCTGATCCAGGAATCAAACTGGGGTCTCCTGCATTGCAGGTGGATTCTTTACCAGCCGAACTACCAGGGAAGCCAGACTTACTTAGTATGATAATTTCTAGTTGTATCCGTGTTGCTGCAAATGGCATTCATTCTTTTTTAGGCTGAGTCATATTTCATTGTATACATGTGCCACATCTTCTCTATCCATTCATCTGTTGACAGACATTTAGGTTGTCCCCATGTCCTGGCTTCCCACCTGGTGCTACTGGTAAAGAACCTGCTTGCCAATGCAGGAGACGTAAAAGATGCTGGCTTGATCCCTGGGTTGGGAAGATCCCCTAGAGGTGGGCCTGGCAACCCACTCCAGTATTCCCACCTGGAGAATCTCATGGACAGAGGAGCCTGGTGGGCTACATTCCATAAGGATGCACAGAGTCGGACAAGACTGAAGTGACTTACACACATAACACATGTCTTGGCTATTGTGAATATTGCTACTATGAACATAGAGGTGTATGTTTCTTTTTGAACCATCAGTTCAGTTCAGTCACTCAGTCGTGTCTGACTCTTTGTGACTCCATGGACTGCAGCATGCCAGGCCTCCCTATCCATCACCAACTCCTGGAGTTTACCCAAACTCAAGTCCATTGAGTCGGTGATGCCTTCCAACCGTCTCATCCTCTGTTATCCCCTTCTCCTCCCTCCTTCAATCTTTCCCAGCATTTTGAACCATAGTTTTGTCTGGGTATGTGCTCAGGTTCTGTCCAGGCATATGCCCAGGTTCTATCTTTAATATGGTTAATTTTAGAAATTTTTCTCCTTTAAGATTATCCACTTCATTTAATTTTTAAGCTTACTTGTGAGAAGGCCAGCAAAACATTCTCATGCTTAACTTTCCTCTATATAAATAGTTATTTCCCCCTAATTAATTCTTACTTGTATATCTGTGCATCCTCACTTTTTCTTGATTAATTTAGCCAAGTGTTTATCTATATTTTTAACTAAAAATAAGCCAAGATATTATTTATTCATCGGATTTATTGTTTTACTATTCTCTATCTCATTATTTTCTACTTTCATTTTTATTATTTTTCCTTTTATTTTTATCTGGTTTAATTTTTTTCTTTCTAGATTTCTGTTCCCAGATATCAGTTCATTTATCTCAGTTCTTTAATGTACACTGAAAATGTATTTAAGGCTAGAAAAGTTTCAGTGATTACTAATATATATATTCTAACATGTAGTGTTTTCATCATTGTTGCTGTTTAGAAATTTCTTTCTACTTTGACTTTATCAAAAATTTTAAATTTTTTTAATAAAAGATAACATTTCTTAAAATGCATTAGTGTGTGTAGGTTATTGCACTGTGATTGAATGATTTTTGTAATATCTCTACTTTATGGAACTTTCTGGAGTTTTTTCTTTTCTAATTACTTTTCTAAGAATTTTTCCATTTCTTCCAAGTTATCCATTTTATTTGGCATAGAGCTGCTGGTAGTAGTCTCTTATGATCCTTTGTATTTCAGTGTTGTCTGTTGTGATCTATCCATTTTCATTTCTAATTTTGTTGATTTGGTTCTTCTCCCTTTGTCTCTTAATGAGTCTTGCTAACGGTTTGTCAATTTTGTTTATCTTTTCAAAAAACCAGCTTTTAGCTTTGTTGATTTTTGCTATGATCTCTTTTGTTTCTTTTGCATTTATTTCTGCCCTAATTTTTAAGATTTCTTTCCTTCTACTAACCCTGGGGTTCTTCATTTCTTCCTTCTCTTGTTGCTTTAGGTGTAGAGTTAGGTAATTTATTTGACTTTTTTCTTGTTTCTTGAGGTAAGCCTGTAATGCTATGAACCTTCCCCTTAGCACGCTTTTACAGTGTCCCATAGGTTTTGGGTTGTTGTATTTTCATTTTCATTCATTTCTATGCATATTTTGATTTCTTCTATGATTTGTTGGTTATTCAGAAGCATGTTATTTAGCCTCCATATGTTTGAATTTTTAACAGTTTTTCTCCTATAATTGAGATCTAATCTTACTGCATTGTGGTCAGAAAAGATGACTGGAATGATTTCAATTTTTTTGAATTTACCAAGGTTAGATTTATGGCCCAGGATGTGATCTACTCTGAAGAAGGTTCTGTGTGCACTTGAGGAAAAGGTAAAATTGATTGTCTTGGGGTGAAATGTCCTATAGATATCAATTAGGTCTAGCTGGTCCATTGTGTCATTTAAAGTTTGTGTTTCCTTGTTAATTTTCTGTTTAGTTGATCTATCCATAGGTGTGAGTGGGGTATTAAAGTCTCCCACTATTATTGTGTTATTGTTAATTTCCCCTTTCATACTCAGTAGCATTTGCTTTACATATTGTGGTGCTCCTATGTTGGGTGCATATATATTTATAATTGTTATATCTTCTTCTTGGATTGATCCTTTGATCATTATGTAGTGTCCTCCTTTGTCTCTTTTCACAGCCTTTATTTTAAGGTCTAATTACTGTATGATTAATGTTTGTAAATGTCTTCATGTGTGCTCAAGAAGAAAGTTCATTCTTTATCACCAGTATGTAAAGTTCAATATATGTCCAAAAAGTTTGCCTCATTGATTTCATTATTTAGATTTTCTAAATTCTTATTTATTTTTCATTTATTTGATCTTCTACTTAGTTGTGTGTACATTCTCCTGTTACTAGTGTGTTTCTTTCTATGTGACTTTGCACATCTTCTACTATTTGCTTTATAAATGTGGTTTCTTTGTTCTTAGGTGCATTGATGTTTATGTTTACATAAGTTTAGCGTATTTATTGTGAATTGTACTTTTAACATTAAAATGTATCCTTTATCACTCTAGTTGCTGTATATTTTGATTCTACCTCTCTGACACCAATATCTCTGCATTCTTCCATTTTCTGGTACTCATTTATCTTTTTCTCATTTATTTATTTTTGCCTTTAGGGATCATAAGTTTCTTGTATGGACCATATAGTTGGATTTTAATTCATGAAGCACAAATTTAAGGTCTTTTTCTTTTAACAGGTGAGTTAAGCCCTTGGTTGGAGAGAGCACCGACTAGAGAAGTGAAGTGTGGCAATCAAGTTTTTGCCTTTTTTTTTTTTCCTTTTACTTTGCAGCATCTAAATCCACCTACCTCCCTTGCATTTTACCTTTGCTACCTTTTTTTCCTAAAGGTATTTCTCCCTCAATGATATCATCTTCTCTCCCCTGGAGTATTCCTTGTCTAAGAAGGCTTGGTCGCCTACTGGGACCCTGTCAGCTACCTGCTCGGTGAGCAATGCTTTGATCTATGGCATGATTTTTTAACCTAGGTGATAACTTTCTCTTAGTGATGAAGGCTTTAGAACAATCTTAGCCTGGGGCAAACTTCCGTCTCATCTCTTCCATATAACTTTTTAAAAATTATATTTGCTTATTTTTAATTGATTGATGATTGCTTTAAAATACTGGTTTGATTTCTGCCATACATCAACATGAATTAGCCAGAGATGTACATATGCCTACCTCCCACCCTTGCCCACCTCTCTATGTTGTTACAGGGCACAGGTCTGTGTTCCCTGAGTCAGACAGCAAATTCCCACTGGCTATCTGTTTTACAAATGTTAGTGAATCTGCTTCCATGCTACTCTCTCCATTCATTTCATCCTCTCCCCCACCCTTGTCCATAAGTCTGTTCTCTATGTCTGCATCTCCATTGCTGCCCTGCGAATAGATTCATCAGTACTATCTTTCTAGATTCCATATGTATGCTTTAATATATGATATTTGTTTTTCTCTTTCTGACTTACTTCACTCTGTTTAATAGGCTCTAGGTTCATCCACTTAATTAGAATTGACTCAAATGTGTTCCTTTTAAGGACTGAGTAGTATTCCATTGTATATATGTACTATGGCTTCTTTATCCATTCATCTGTTGATGGGCATCTAGGTTGCGTCCATGTCCTAGCTATTGTAAAGAGTGCTGCAATGAACATTGGGATACATGTGTTTTTTTCAGTTTGATTTCCTCAGAGTATGTGCCTAGAAGTAGTATTGCTGGGTTGTATAGTGGTTTTATTCCTAGTATTTCAAGAAATCCCCATACTGTCTTCCATAGTGACTGTATCAACTTACATTCCCATCAGCAGTGCAAGAAGGTTCCCTTTTCTCCATACCCTCTCCAGCACTTGCTGTTTGTGGATTTTTTGGTGATAGCCAACTGTACTTGTTCTCTGTGAAGGCTGGCAGCAGAGTGTAGAAGTGTAAGGAGATAGCTAACTGTGCTCAGATGTATATTTTTCTATTTAGAGTCAGTTTGAACCTTTAGAATTTCCTGTCTTCCAATTAGATTGAAAGCACGAGTTTTGTTCAATGTAATTTTTTCTTACTGTTGACTTTTTCCCCTCTGGAGGAAATGTTGCACAATTTGTATTTCCATCATTGCCACTGCCTGGGCTATTGGGAAATTTGAGAATCCTTGATTTCTTATGTCCCCTGTCTTACTCTATGTTAGGAATACTTCTGTGACTGCAAGTTAGAGGAATTTTGATTTCTAGGTAGGGAATTGTCCATCCCCCTGGGATGCTGAAAAATATAAGAGAATGCTGGAGCTATACAGCCAGTGAGAAAAAGCTGGATGGCCTACAAATTCAGCTGCTTTTACTAATATCAGGTCTTCTATTTCATGTAGCCTCTCTTGTTTTGCATACTGGCTTTCATTCTTATGCATGAAGATTTAAGGTTGCAATATGACCGCCATTGTCTCAAGTTCATGGCAGAAGAGAAGAAAATGGATTTATTCTAGAAGTCTCTCTTCTTTTTTTCCTGAAAAAAAAATTCTTAGAAAGCCTCCACTAGTAATACCTCATTGGCCAGAAGTGTGTTACATGGTCTCTTCTATCTGGGAGGAAGGCTGTAAAGCTATGGAGTATTTGGCTTTTTTCAGATCCTATACTAGAAGGAGGCAAGGGGAAAAAAGAGCTGAGAATAAACGTGAGCTGGGTTGGCCAGCACAGAGTATCAGCAGCACTTAACATTTCTTCTATGTACCTCACAGCACGTAGTGGAGTTCAGCTCACATGAATTGACTTGAATTGACATTTTGGCTTGACCTATTTAATATGTATGTGTAGAATACATGTGTACATAGGATTATGCTTGTGTCTATTTGCCCAGGAAAATCTATGATTGTTCTCATTTAATGGTGTGTTATTTGAGTAAGTAATGCCAGTAATCCCCATCTTAGCAGTCCTGTAGTAGTGTGACAGGTAGAATAATTCTTAGAGAGAGCAAAGGCCCTAAAGACCTAAATTTACAGACAACACAATACGGAAATTTAAGCTATGAACTCCTAAGTAAAAGCACATTAGTAACAGAGAACACTGCCTCTATCCTCCTACCCAGTTGATATATCTACAAACCTACCACTTATACATCAATTACAATGTGTTTCTCTTAGGATTCTTCTAGAAATCTAGTGGAGTGATATGTATAAAGCTCCTTACACATAAATGTCAGTTATAACAACTACTGGTATTAGTGGTACAACGTTTGCCAAGCATAGTAATAACTGCATATATATACATATGCGTGCATGCATGATTAAGTCATTTCACTTGTGTCTGACTCTTTGTGACCCTATGGACTGTAGCCCATAGGCTCCTCTATTCATGGGATTTTCCAGGCATGAACACTTGAATGGGAGTTTCTGTGTCCTCCTCCAGGGGATATATGTACACATAATAACATATACTTATGTATTACTTGTAACAATTTTATGAGGTGGGTATTACCATTTTTCATATGAGGAAACTAAAGCTTACTGACATTTAATAAATTGCCTATAAAGTAACATAGCTGATACATGGAGAGACCGGGACTCTAGTCAATATCAATCTGATTCCAGAGCCTGTACATTTAATCCTCCCCAGGACAGTTTTAATAATCACCATCAAAATGCTATGTCATTAGAGGAAAGGTCATACAAGTAACAGCTCCCATTGTCACTTCCCTCTTTGCTATGCTTCACTCCCACACCACTCCTATTCTGTTATTTACCAAAGCAGGAACATTAAAATTAGCACATCCTCAGAAAAGGTCTAGTACTTTAATCATTTTCTTTTTGTATTTGTTCTTGGTATAACATTCATCACTAAAATTATTTTCTTATCTGTCTCTCTCAAAAAATAGGAAATTCCAGGTATGTATACCAAAATCAGATTGATTATATTCTTTGCAGCCAAAGATGGAGAAGCTCTATACAGTCAGCAAAAACAAGACCAAGAGATGACTGTGGCTCAGATCATGAACTCCTTATTGCCAAATTCAGACTTAAACTGAAGAAAGTAGGGAAAACCACTAGACCATTCAGGTATGACCTAAATCAAATCCCTTATGACTATACAGTGGAAGTGAGAAATAGATTTAAGGGACTAGCTCTGACAGACAGAGAGCCTGATGAACTATGGATGGAGGTTCGTGACATTGTACAGGAGACAGGGATCAAGACCATCGCCATGGAAAAGAAATGCAAAAAGCCAAAATGGTTGTCAGAGGAGGGCTTACAAATAGCTGTGAAAAGAAGACAAGCAAAAAGCAAAGGAGAAAAGGAAAGATATTCCCATTTGAATGCAGAGTTCCAAAGAATAGCCAAGAGAGATAAGAAAGCCTTCCTCAGCGGTCAATGCAAAGAAATAGAGGAAAACAACAGAATGGGAAAGACTAGAGATCTCTTCAAGAAAATTAGAGATATCAAGGGAATATTTCAAGCAAAGATGGGTTCAATAAAGGACAGAAATGGTATGGACCTAACAGAAGCAGAAGATATTAAGAAGAGCTGGCAAGAATACACAGAAGAACTGTATAAAAAAGATCTTCACAACCCAGATAATCACGATGGTGTGATCACTCACCTAGAGTCAGACCTCCTGGAATGTGAAGTCAAGTGGGCCTTAGAAAGCATCACTATGAACAAAGCTAGTGGATGTGATGGAATTCCAGTTGAGCTATTTCAAATTCTGAAAGATGATGCTGTGAAAGTGCTGCACTCAATATGCCAGCAAATTTGGAAAACTCAGCAGTGGCCACAGGAATGGAAAATGTCAGTTTTCATTCCAATCCTTAAGAAAGGCAATCCCAAAGAATGTTCAAACTACCGCACAATTGTACTCATCTCACTTGCTAGTAAAGTAATGCTCAAAATTCTCCAAGCCAGGCTTCAGCAATACGTGAACCATGAACTTCCAGATGTTCAAGCTGGATTTAGAAAAGGCAGAGGAACCAGAGATCAAATTGCCAATATCCGCTGGATCATGCAAAAAGCAAGAGAGTTCCAGAAAAACATCTATTTCTGCTTTATTGACTATACCAAAGCCTTCGACTGTGTGGATCACAATAAACTGTGGAAAATTCTGAAAGAGATGGGAATACCAGACCACCTGACCTGCCTCTTGAGAAACCTGTATGCAGGTCAGGAAGCAACAGTTAGAACTGGACATGGAACAACAGACTGGTTCCAAATAAGAAAAGGAGTACTTCAAGGCTGTATATTGTCACCCTGCTTATTTAACTTATATGCAGTGTACATCATGAGAAACGCTGGGCTGGAAGAAGCACAAGCTGGAATCAAGATTGCCAGGAGAAATATCAATAACCTCAGATATGCAGATGATACCACCCTTATGGCAGAGAGTGAAGAGGAACTGAAAAGCCTCTTGATGAAAGTGAAAGAGGAGAATGAAAAAGTTGGCTTAAAGCTTAACATTCAGAAAACTAAGCTCATGGCATCTGGTCCCCTCACCTCATGGAAAATAGATGGGGAGACAGTAGAAACAGTGTCAGACTTTATTTTTGGGGGCTCCAAAATCACTGCAGATGGTGACTGCAGCCATGAAATTAAAAGATGCTTACTCCTTGGAAGGAAAGCTATGACCAACTTAGATATCATATTAAAAAGCAGAGACATTACTTTGTCAACAAAGGTCCGTCTAGTCAAGGCTATGATTTTTCCAGTGGTCATGTATGGATGTGAGAGTTGGACTATAAAGAAAGCTGAGTGCCAAAGAATTGATGGTTTTGAACTGTGGTGTTGGAGAAGACTCTTGAGAGTCCCTTGGACTGCAAGGAGATCCAATCAGCCCATCCTAAAGGAGATCAGTCCTGGGTGTTCATTGGAAGGACTGATGCTGAAGCTGAAACTCCAATACTTTGGCCACCACATGGGAAGAGTTGACTCATTTGAAAAGACCCTGATGCTGGGAAAGATTGAAGGCAGGAGGAGAAGGGAACGACAGAGGATGAGATGGCTGGATGGCATCACCGACTTGATGGGCATGAGTTTGAGTAAACTCCGGGAGTTGATGATGGGCAGGGAGGCCTGGCATGCTGTGATTCATGGGGTCGCAAAGAGTGAGACATGACTGAGCGACTGAACTGAACTGAATTGAACTGATACATCAAATTTTCCCTGATCACCACTGCAATTAAAGGACTTCTCGATCTGAAAGAACTTTTTGTTAGGTAAAGGAATTTCGCTCTTTGTCTGTCATATACCTGTCATATTTTTCCTATTTGAATTTTAATTTACAAACATTGGTGTTTTTAGCCTCTAGCCAGACTAATTAAGGGGAAAAAAGGGAAAAAAAGACATAAATTACCAATATCAGGACTGAAAGAAGGGGCATTAATGGAAATTCTATAAATAATAGAAGATAATAAGTGAGTTATAGGCAAATTTATGTATATAAATAGATAACTTAGGTGTGATTAACCAAATCTTAGGAAGATACAAACTGATGATGCTTATTCAAGAAAAAATTTATCTGAAAAGTGTTTTAGTTATTAAATTTAATTCACAATTTAAAATTTCCGCAAAGAAAACTGCAGCCTATGATTATGACTTAACTAGTGAAATCTATCAAATACATAAGAAAGCAATAATCTCAATCTACTTAAAATCTTTTTGAAGATATAGAAGATGAGATGATGTCCCAACTCATTTGATGGGCTCAGCACACTGATATTAAAACCAGACAAAGACAATGCAAGAAAGAAAACCATAGACCAATATTTCTCAGCTGTAGGTACAAAACTGCTTTTAAAATATTATAAAAGCAAATCAAACAATATTTTAGGAAAATACATTATGAATAGGTGGTATGTCATGGAAACAAAGGTTGGTTCAACATTTGAAAATAATCAATGTAGTTCACCATATCAACATATCAAAGAAGTAAAACTGTCAGATTATTTCCATAAATGCAGACTAAGCTTCTGATAAAATTCTGTATCTATTCATGATGAAAATGAAAAAAAAAATCTCTCAGTGAACTAATGGGAATAACTTCTTTTCCCAGATAAGGTGCATTTTGAAAAACCCATAGCTAACATGAGAGTTAAGGATGAAAGACTAAATGAATCGCCCTTCAGACCAAGAAAACAAGGCAAGAATTTCCTCTTTCAACCCTTTTAGTCAGCATTATTTGGAGGTCCTAGCTTGTTCAATAAGTTAATAAAAAGAAATAGATATCACTCAATCTGGAAAAGCAGAAGTAAAACATGGTTATCTACTTAGAAAATCCCAAGCAATTTACCCCCAAAACCACACAAATCAATTTGTGAGTCCATTACAGTTGCATGACATAATATATCATGTTGTATTTACACATACTTATTATGAAAAATTGGAAATTGAGATCAAACAAACAGTGCCACAAACAGTAACATTTAAAATAAGAAAAAATATGAAACATTTAGAGGCAGATCTAAAAAACCATGTGCAGGACCTATACACTTGAAAGTTATAAAAGTTTTCAGAGGTAAGTTAAGAAAACTAATTTAAGGGACAGATGTCCTCTGTTCAAGATTCAAATAATTCAGTGTTGTTATGATATCAATTCTATTCAAATTGATCTATAAATTCAAAGTAATATCAAGCAAAATCCAAGAAGTCTTTTTTTTTAAGGAATTTGCAAACTGAACCCAAAATTCATATGGAAATGCAAAGAATCTAAAGTAACTAAAACGATTTTGAAAACTAAAGATAGTTCATTCTGTCTGATTTCAAGACTTCTATAAAACTTAAATATCAAGACAACTGAGGATTGACATAAGGATGGTATCAGAGAAAAACAGAGTCTGGTAACAGACCCACACATACATGGCCAACTGATTTTCAGCAAAGGTGTTGAGGCAATTCAAAAGCAATAGACACTTTTTTCCAACAAATACTGGACAAGCGAATAGCCATCTGGAAAGCTGAAACAAACAGAATCTCAATCTTTACTCCATTATCTGGAACCATATAAAATTAGCTAAAAATTAAAATTTCTGGGAAAAATCAAAGGAAGAAATCTTTGTAAGCCTGGATTAGGTAAATATTTCTTGGATATGACACAAAAGGCATAAACCATATACGAAAATACTGGTAAACTGTATTTTGACAAAATAACCAACTTCTGTTCTTTGCAAGACAATAATAAAATGAAAAAACCCACAGATGGGAATAAATGTTTACAAAACATATCTTATAAAGGACTTATATCAAAATATATATGCAAAAATCTCTTAAAATCTAATAATAAGATAAGAAATAATCATGCCAAAAATAGCCAAATGGTTTGAACAGACATTGAACCAAAGAAAATATACTAATTGCAAGTGATTACAAATAAGCACATGGGGGAAAGTGTTCAACATCACTGATCATTAGGAAAATGCAAATCAAAAACCTGTATTTACCAGAATGACTAAAATGATAAAGGCTGAAAATGCTGTGTTAGTGAAGATGCAGAGTTGCAGAATAACTAGAACCCTCATGAGTTGGTGGTAGAAAAACAAAATGGTAGAGCTATTTTAGAAGAGAGTTGACATTTTCATGTAAAATGTATTTTATAGGAAATATATGAACATGGATTAAAAAGTTAAACCCATGCTCAATATTTTATGGTAGTCTTGCTGAAGGCAGGATCAATCCCCCTTCTCAACATTGGTTCAGATGTCAAGACAATTGATGCCACATATGCAACAAGAAAATAAGAAAAAGTTAATTACTCACATAATGAGGCTTTCTGGGGAGAGCAAGGCAAGCTCCCAAGCCAGTTCAAAATGGTCTGAAGGAGTCATGACTTCGTTCTTTATTGTGATGAAGACCAAGGTGGAGGTTACAGAGTAGTTTGAACTTGTCCATTGGCACTAAGGGAGGGAGCATTTGGGGCTTTTTACGGCTTGACCAGATGTGAAAAAAGAAAGGGAGAGGGGTGGGGCTTAAAGTTATCTATGGTCAAACATCAAAAATTGAGTTAGACACTTTATTACACTGGCCATACAACCCAGCAGTTCCACTCCTAGATATTTAACCAACAGAAAGGATAATATATATAGTTATAAAAACCTATATGCAAATGTTTATCACCCAAACTGTAAACAACCCCAAAAGTCCATCAACTAGTGAATCAGTAAACAAATTATAGTCCATGGATATAATGGAATACTACTTTGCAATAAAAAGGAACAATTTATAGGTACATACAACAGTGTAGAAGAAACTCTAAGCATTGCACTGACAGAAGCCAGATACAAAAGGTTACATACTCTATGGTTACATTTAGATGACAATCTGAAGAAGACAAAACTATACAGAGCGAAATCAGACAAGTGATTGCCAGGGACTGGAGGTCAGTTCAGTTCAGTTCAGTCACTCAGTCATGTCTGACTCTTTGCGACCCCATGGACTGTAGCATGCCAGGCCTCCCTGTCCATCACCAACTCCCGAAGTCTACTCAAGCTCATGTCCATTGAGTTGGTGATGCCATCCAACCATTTCATCCTCTGTTGTCCCCTTCTCGTCCCACCTTCAATCTTTCCCAGCATCAAGGTCTTTTCAAATGAGTCTGCTCTTTGCATCAGGTGGCCAAAGTATTGGAGTTTCAGCTTCAACATCAGTCCTACCAATGAACACCCAGGACTGATCTCCTTTCGGATGGACTGGTTAGATCTCCTTGCAGTCCAAGGGACTCTCAACAGTCTTCTCCAACATCACAGTTCAAAAGCATCAATTTTTCGGCACTCAGCTTTCTTTATAGTCCAACTCTCACATCCATACATGACTACTGGAAAAACCATAGCTTTGATGTCTCTGCTTTTTAATATGCTGTCTAGGTTGGTCATAACTTTTCTTCCAAGGAGCAAGTGTCTTTTAATTTCATGGCTGCAGTCACCATCTGCAGTGATTTTGGAGCCCCCCCAAAAAAGTCTGTCACTGTTTCCATTGTTTCCCCATCTATTTGCCATGAAGTGATGGGACTGGATGCCATGATCTTAGTTTTCTGAATGTTGAGCTTTAAGCCAACTTTTTCACTCTCCTCTTTCACTTTCATCAAGAGGCTCTTTAGTTCTTCTTCACTTTCTGCCATAAGGGTGGTGTCATCTGCATATCTGAGGTTATTGTTATTTCTCCCAACACTCTTGATTCCAGCTTATGCTTCATCCAGTCCAGCATTTCTCATGATGTACTCTGTATATAAGTTAAATAAGCAGGGTAACAATATACAGCCTTGAAGTACTCCTTTCCCGATTTGGAACCAGACTGTTGTTCCATGTCCAGTTCTAACTGTTGCTTCTTGACCTGCATACAGATTTCTCAAGAGGCAGGTCAGGTGGTCTGGTATTCCCATCTCATGAAGAATTTTCCAGGGTTTGTTGTGATCCCCACAGCCAAAGGCTTTGGCATAGTCAATAAAGCAGAAGTAGATGTTTTTCTGAAACTCTCTTACTTTTTCAATGATCCAAGGGATGTAGGCAATTTGATCTCTGGTTCCTTTGCCCTTCTAAATCCAGCTTGAACATCTGGAAGTTCACGGTTCACATACTGTTGAAGCCTGGCTTGAACGTTGGTAGAAGGAACTGATTTCAAAGCACATGAGAATTTTTTGAGATGTATCAAATATGTGATTTTATATTTTTCAAAAGTTAATTAACTACACTTCTGGAGGGTAAAACTTTGGTTGTGAAAATTATATAACCATAAACTTAAGATAAAAATAAACCTTTAGATGATAGAGTTAATATTACTGCCTTTAATTTCTAGATAAGTAACCTGAGGCTAAAAAATTTAACTGGTCTGCTAAAAACCACCGGGGGATGGGGGTTGGGGAAGTGGCAGAGGCCGGGCTTCAAACCAGTGAACTTCCATCTCAAGCTTGTTCAGGATATTGTTTTTACCTCATACAAGCAAGCACTTTAATGGCTGTTTCTCATCAACAATGTAGCATAAAAAAGACTTAGACATATTGTGTCATTCCAAGGGGTCACATCAAGTCCATTAAGTCAATATGGAAAAGTTATCAAAGTTGAACAAATCAGATTTCTAGCTCAATGTAAAAAGGAAAAAATCTGCTTAAACAATGAGACCTTCCTGAAAACGGGTTCCTTGTTGATAGTGCCTGGGTAAAAGTCAACAGGCCAGGAAAGTGGAGCACGGGAGATGTTTGAAGAATTTAAAGAATAGTGTGCTGGTGCAGTTGCTGGCTTCTAAACGCCGAGTCATCACACCTGCTCTGTAAAGGAGGTGGAAGACATGTACTGCATCTAATAATGTGAAGTAAGTCCTAAGGTTTGTGAGTGTTACAAAGAGGAAAACATTTATCTTCTGTCTGAAGATGTATGGTAATATGGTAAAATATGTTTATTCCAACAGAGAAGGACTGTATATGTGATATGTTCTGAAAGCAATACACAGCATAGCTAAGTTAAAAACACTTTTTTATAAATCCCATATAAGTGAAAATAAAGACCATTATCTTTGCAATCAACAGTGTAAAACACTTTGCGCAAACTGTGATACACATTAAGAAAAACCTACAGATAATATCTACTGATTAAAATTAAGCTAATTTAATTAAAGACTGAATATAATTCTTCATCTTACCTTTTATGGATTTAAAATTAAACTGTTATGTTAGGGTGATGGGATTAGGTGATTTGAGCCTATTTGGTATGATTGTAAAGTATTTTAATTTTAAAGCCTTGAGGATAAAGAAATGCAGCTAATTGCTGTGTGCACAAAAATAGCAGTAAACATCTACCCGGCTGGGACTCAATTAAAGCCCCTGAACTCAAGGGCAGAATTTAGCCCAGATCATTTCAAAATAACAACATCCTCCCTTATAATTATAAGATCAATGACAGACAAGATAACTAGTATATCTAGTAATCAAGGTAATAGCTTTTGCAGATCTAATTAGAGTATATTCTGTTACTTGGAATATATGCCAAAGGTGTTAAACTAATATTCTGTACTTAAAGATGATGTGAAATCTTAGGAAAGTAATATGTATAATCTGTATTCCTCACTTCATAAACAGTAAGAGGCAATGAATAAATCAATACTACTATTATTATAGTTTTAGAGCACAGTTAGGACAAAGCAGCTACCCTTTCAGGAAAAGCATCAGTTTGACTACCTAAAACTCAACTCTCTGTCTTGTACTGCCCTTTCAATTTTAACACTGCAATGAGTACCAGAGACATGTTCAGGATATTTACAAGTTAGTCTGTCACCCACCAAAATGTCTGTTAGTGGCAGCTTGGTCTCAAAATCACACAATCCTGGGTTGATATCCTTGTGATATACAGGCCTCTGCCAGCTTTCACGGTGGTCATCTGTTGCTTTGCCTCTTTTTACTCTTTTCCTGAGTCACAGTGTCTTCGTTTTCCTTTGAGAAGTCCTCCCATCCTGATAGCATGCAGTCTTGGTGACGCTGTAAAATACACATTCTAATCTTCTCTGCCAGTTACTGGGTTCAAGGCTAGAATGGTCAATACCTGTAAGCCATCCTTTGCAAGGTAGCAACATGTCCAGGGTGTGGAATGTGAACAGGGCCAGGTCAAAAAAAGACTCTCCCTGGCTGGATGTAATTGCTAAGTTGATGGTGGCCATTTTTTGCTACTAAGCCAGAATGCACATGAGAATTAGAAAGAAATTCTAATTTCTTTCAAAAGAAAGAAAGCAGAGCTGAGGATGTATATCAAAAGAAATATAGAGAGCTCCTATAACATTGTTTAAATCTCCAAATCCAGATATGTCTGACAGCCAGATTCACCCACTGAAATGTCTAGCAATAAAATAAAAATCTTTTCTGTTTGCTTAAATAAGCAACAACTGACACAACCTACCAAATATTTCTATGCTTTGGTGTCCTAACTTGTAAAACTGGACATAAAAGTTGCTGTTTTACAAAATTACTGTAACTCAGACAATTGCTGTTTTACTCCATTTAATAACTGTAATGACTCTCTGTGAAGTGTTAATTTTATCTCCATTTTACCGATGAGGAAATTGATGCTTAGATGTTAAGCAATTTGCCAGAGGTAATGTACTAGAGTAATCAGCGTTAATTGATGTAACATAATCTCAAAACTTCAGTGGCTTTACACAAAGTCCAGTTCTAACCCAAGGTTAAAGCAGCTCTCCTGCACAACTTTCTTCTAAGTGCTTTGCAGGAATCCAGGCTCCCTCCTTCCTGGGGCTCTGCTTTTCTGTACCTTCAGTTTCACACTAGCCTCACTCAGCCAGCAGGTAGAGATGGTTGAGGTGTATAGAACATGGGGAAGGCAAACTAAATACACAGCTACCCCAACTCAGAAGTGATACATATAATTCTTGCTAAAATTTATTGGCTAAAATTATTCACAGGATACCATCTAACTGTAAGGAGTCATGTAGTCTTTCTGTTTGCTCAAATGAAACTTCAGTGTAGTATTATCTGTACCATAATTATCACTGGTTAATAAGGGTGGAGCCTGGGTTTCAACCCAATCAAGCTGACTATTTAGCACGGGCCCTTAAGCACTATGCTACCTTACAGTAATCTGTTGTCAGCACCTACTGAATGTGTGTGACAGGGCTAGGCATATGGCAGATGTTTAATAAACTTAAGTTTTCTTCTGAGAAACAAGGAGAAAGAGAGAGAACAAGGGATGATGAAGGGAGGAAGAAAGGAAGACAAAGGAAATAAAACTGGTTATAAATAATTAAAATCTTCTGTTTCTTTTCTCTCTAAAAATCTTTAATTTGATAAGTAGGGATGGAAAGAAAATGATGAATCATTTCTTAAATTATAATACTTCAGAAAAAGAAGGACAATGATGGCAAAAGTGAGACAACAGGAAAGGTTAAATGCAGACTGTCCCGTGTCCTAACTCAACCCATCCAGGTAACAACTCAAGAGGCAGAAACCACTGTAACGGTGTTGTGAGTGTCAATGGTACATTTTGATAGTCTTTGAGTTTCTGTATTTGCACGTACTATACAAATTACAAGCCACGTCTTCTCTGCATTTATGCCTGAAATTTTCTCCCTGTGAATTTTGTCCCAGCTGTCTGCCTCTCCTGTCACGAGTCCATCGGGTTTTTCATTCAGCCTTTTTAACGTGCCACCTCCTTGCCCTAGTTGACTCTCATGAGCTCCCTGCTGGGGTCCATGCTACTTAGTGGGCAGAACCAGTGGGCAATATTGAAAATAGGTAAAAGGATGGAAAATAATGCAATACTATTATCAATTTCTCCAAATATGAACTAATCTTTTCCTAACACTCTCAGCATGAGAGACTGAGCTATACTTTTCAACAAGACCTTATGAAATGTGCAAGGATAATAAATTAGCCTAAACTCCTGTCAGACTCAGATCATTCTAGAGACTCTTCCTGGCCAGTTCTTCCTTTGTTTCCAGCATGGTATATATCATGTGCTAAATACCAGCTAAGGAGCAGCATGGTATATATCACATGCTAAGGAGTACCGGTACCCTCACTTTCCATCAGTAATGTTCTAGGCATCTCAGAGCTTCAGATATGGGCCAATCTGCTTCCAAACCCTAAAGAGAAGGTAAATAATTTTTCTCCCTTCAATGCAAGACCAACATGGAAGTCTTTATTCCCTGATTCCAGGCTAACAATTATTCCCTTTAGGGAAAAATCCTCCACTTACAAGTGTGTGGGTTTTGGCCCATGGCTCAAAAAACACAATTATACAGTATACAGTAGTCTGAAATTAGAACATTTCCATTTGTTTATACTATTCTTTTGGGTTTTTTTTTTTTTAAAGAAGGCTACATATGAGATACAACAGTTTGATCCATGGAAAGTTGCAACAAGCTTGCTTGAAAACCATGGATATATATTTGACCAAAAGGTAAAAACACAAATATCCGGATGTGAATAACCTGTGTTTAATATGTTATGCCAACTCAGTGGTACCTAACCCAGAGTCCCTGAACCTTAAGATAGAGCTTGGCCTTTCCAAGATACTTACTCAGAATTCTAATGTATGAATAAATGAGCATACTTAATGGTATGCAGCCCCAGTTTATGAAAATTCTCCTAGCTATTTTTTCTGAATAGGGAGTTTGGTTTACTGAGACCCACCTCCTAAAAATGTTACTGAGTATTATCAACAATTAACCATAAGTATTACTGCACTAGACACACAAATGACCATTACCTAAAGAGAAAATGTGATAACCTACATGAAATGGGCCAATTCCTCAGAAAACACAGTCTGCCAAAACTCACACAAGAAGAATTAGACAATGTGACAGGTCTATATCTGTTAAATAAATTGAATCAATAATAACCTTCTAAAACAGAAAACACCTGGCCAAAAATGAATTCATAAGTGAATTCTACTGAACATGTAAGTTAGAAACTACACCAATTCTCTACAATCTCTTTGATATGATAGAAGCAGAGGGGATACTTCCTAAGTCATTTTATGAGGCTAGAATGACCCTAATCCTGAACCAGACAAGTTCAGTCAGTTTAGTCGCTCAGTTGTGTCTGACTCTTTGCCACCCCATGGACTGCAGCATGCCAGGCCTCCCTGTCCATCACCAACTCCCAGAGTTTACTCAAACTCATGTTCATTGAGTCGGCGATGCCATCCGACCATCTCATCCTCTGTCATCCCCTTGTCCTCCTACCTTTGATCTTTCCCAGCATCAGGGTCTTTTCAAATAAGTCAGTTCTTAGCATCAGGTGATCAGAACCAGACAAAGAAATTACAAAAAAAGAAAGCTACAGACCAATATCTTTCATGAAAATAGATGTAAAACTTTTCAACAAACTATTAGCAAATAGAATCTAACAATGTATTAGAAGAATTATATATCATGACTAAGTGGCATTTATCCAGGTATGCAGGTTGGTAACATGTTTGAAAATCAACTAATGTTAATTCCTCATATCAAAGAAGAAAAAGAAAAATCAAATGATCATATCAATACATGCATAAAAAGCACTTGAAAAAATCTGACCCGGTCATGATAAAAACACGCAGCAAATTAGGGGGAAAAAAAAAAACTTCTTCAACTTGATAAACAGATAAACATTTGCAGAAAACCCACAGCTAATGTTATACTTAATAGTGAGAATCTATTAGAAGCCCTCTGTTGGAGACCTGAGGATGAAGGCAAAGATGTTCTCTTACATCACTCCCTTTTAATATTGTATTGAAAATCTTAGATAATGAAATATAACAAGAAAATAAAAGGTATACAGAACGGGTAAGGAAGAAATAAAACTGTCTTTGCTCACACATGACATGCTTGTCGAAATAGAAAATCCAAAAGAATCAACAACAATAAACCTCCTGGAACTAATAAGAAATTATACCAAGGTTGCAGGATACAAAGTTAATACACAAAAGCAAATTTCTTGCCTATATACCAGTCCCAGCAATGAACAAGTAGAATTATTTAAAACACACCATTCACAGTAGCACTCCTTAATGTAAAACATCAAGCTATAAAACTCCTAGAAGACAACAGGCAGAGAACAAAGGCTTTTTAGGGCAGTAAAAATACTCTTTATGATACAGTAATGATGGATACAGGTTATTATACATTTATCCAAATCCATAAAATATACAACACACCAAGAGTGGATCCTAATGTATACTCTGAACTCTGGGTGATAATGGTGTGTTAATATAGGTTCATCACTTGTAACAAATGCACCCTTCTGGTTAGGGATCTTGATAATGAGAGAGCCTACACATGTATGGAGTCAGGGTCTATATGGGCATTCTGCACTTTCTGTTCAATTTTACTATGAACTTAAAACTGCTCTAACTAACAAGGACCCACTGTATGGCACAGGAAACTATACTCAATATTTTGGAATAACCTATAAGGGAAAAGAATCTGAAAAAACAGACACATATGTACATATAACTGAATCACTGCTGTGCACCTGAAATTAATGCAACTTCAACAAAAAATTTAAAAACTGCTCTAAAAAGTAAGCTCTATTTTTTTAAGGGATATGCTTAGAATGCATTTAATTCAAATTTTTTGCAATCTTTGAAATGTTCCCATACGTCACAGAGAGTTTACTTTTTTGATTTTGGGTGTTACTGTATTTTAGTAATAGTGAGCAAACAATAAACATTTACATAAACCCAGTCCAAAAACAAACCCTTCTTACATGAGAAAGATTGTGTCCTTCACCACAATCCTCATATTCAACTTACCTCCAATGAGATATTCAGAGCCCTAACCCATGACACTCCTACAAATACACACAGACACATATGTACACACAAGCTCAACTTGCCAGTGCCTACTCAGTTTTTGTCATATTTTCCCATCAAAAGCAATCTAGGAGGAGACAACCCATCGACCAAGAAGACAAGACTTTCCACTGAGCTGAATTCACCACTATGCAATGGCTGTCTGCAACGACAAGTAACACCGACTTTCAGAGAAACGTTACTTTCTGTTAATAAAAGTTGCTTTCTTGACTGATGATGCGTCACATCTAGAAATATAATCAATTTTTGGTCTATAACTTTATTTACTTGCTGTGTCTTTGTAATTAAGATTATGATATCAAGTTTATGCTAGTTTCATAAAATAAGTTAGAAGTGTCCCCTGTTACCATGGTTTGTGAGATAAGTTGGGAAAGATTTGTATTATTTGAATTTTTATTTGAAATATTTGAAAGAATTCTTGTGAAGGCCTGGAGGTCTCTTTGGGACAAATTTTTAATTATAGATTCAATTTCTTTAACAAATGTAGGGCTATCAACATTTTCTTTTTGCGTGTGTGTCAGTTATATAAGTTGAGGTTTTCAAGGAATTTAAGCATTGCATAAAGTTATTCACAATATTTCATTATTAAGCACTACATTCTTACAGGATTTCTCATTACTGATACTGTTAATTCATCTCTTCTCCTCTTCCTCACTCTCTTGCTCCTCATCATCTTTGCAAGAATTTGTCAATTTCATTATTCTATTCAAATAGTTAGCTCAGATTTATTGATTTTTCTCTTTTTTCCTTTTCTTTACTTGACTTCCCATTTATTGTCGTGCCTTTTTTTCTACTTATTTGTGTTTAGTTTACTCTTTATTACCTTTGTAACTTGAATTTTTCTTCATTGGAAGGACTGATGTTGAAGCTGAAACTCTAATACTTTGGCCATCTGATGCAAAGAGCTGACTCATTTGAAAAGACCCTGATGCTGGGAAAGATTGAGGGAAGGAGGAGAAGGAGACGACAGAGGATGAGATGGTTAGATGGCATCACCAACACAGTGGACATGGGTTTGGGTGGACTCCAGGAATTGGTGATGGACAGGGAGGCCTGGCATGCTGTGGTTCATGGGGTCGCAGAGTTGGACACGACTGAGTGACTGAACTGAACTGAACTGACATAGAATATAATATTAACTTTTAAATTATTGATTCTTAATTATGATGCCTTAAATTGTGCTTAAGACTACCACTATATTTGTTTTCTATACCTCTTGCCTGTTTTTGTTTCTTTTCCCTCATTTCTTTTACTTCCTTTGGATAATATAGTTTTTTATTAAAAGATTTTATCACTTCTATCGGTTCTTTAGCTATAATTCAGTGTCTTAGTGTTTTAATGGATACTCTCATGCTGGCCCTATGCTTCCTTAACTCATAATAATCAAACTTTACTTATTATTATACCCTTCACATATAGTGTAAGAAACCTGTAATAATACACTTCAAGTTACCTCTTTCCTGTCCTTTGTGCTGTTGTTGGGCTTCCCTGGTGGCTCAGAGCGTAAAGCATCTGCCTGTGATGCAGGAGACCCAGGTTCAATCCCTGGGTCGGGAAGATCCCCTGGAGAAGGAAATGGCAACCCACTCCAGTATTCTTGCTTGGAGAATCCCATGGAGAGAGGAGCCTAGTGGGCTACAGTCCACAGGGTCGCAAAGAGTCAGACACAACTAAGCAATTACACTAAACTGCCATTATATATAGTATTTGTACATTAATTATATAACCTCAAATTAATTGAAATTATTTTTTATTTAAATTAATTGCCTGTTAATTTAATCTTTCTTTATTTACCCACATATTTACTATTTCCACCACTCTTTATTCCTTCCTATAGATCCAAATTTCTGCATTTACATGATCCTTTAGCCTAAAGAACTTCTTTTAGCATGTCTGCTATGTGTGTCTATTGCCAACAAGTCTGTCAACTTCTGCTTATCTGAAAACATGTCTTCATATTCGAATGATTATTTCAACAATGCACGTAATTATCATGACAATTCTTTTTCATTAAGTGCTTCAGAAATGGTATTCCATTATCTTCTGACTTCCATTGTTTCTGATAACAAATTAGGCAAAATTTATATCATTGTTCCTCTATATGTAAAGTGTGCTTATTCTCTTGCTGCTTTCAGTATTTTTCTCTATTGTTTTGGATTTCAGCAGATTGACAGTCATGTGCCTCTGTGTGTATGGTGTAAGGTGCTCATCCTATGAAAAGCATTTAATGAGCTCTGATACCTGTGGGTCAATATTTTTAATTAAAGTTGAAAAAAATGGACCATTATTTATTGAAATGTACTTTACATGACTTTCTTTTTCTTCTGGGACTCCCAATTGCTATGGGTCTGCTCTTACTAACTACTGATTTTGGGTCACTTGTTTCTGCTTCTTTGTATGTTTCATATATTATGACTGAATTCCATGCATTGTGAATAAAGAAATAACAGAGGCTTAAGATATGATTGGGGGGGGCTTTGTTTCATTTATTTTCTAGAGAATTTAAGACCTTTCCTCTCTTTGGCATAGTGCACATAGATGATGATTTAGTTTAGTTTTTTTTTTTTTTTCAAAAGTCAAGTTGAATTTTGGCTGAGCAGAGTGTTAATTAGATTAACTTCACCTTTGGTTAAGCTTTTCTGATCCTTTCCACACTACCAGTGCTCAGAACTGACTACTTAGTTCCTGATAGCATTTGAGCTAGATAGGGTAGGGGGTGGACCAAAGTTTCAAGTGGCTTTGGTCCATGTTTGGATTCAATATCCTATTCATTCCTGAATAACTCTAATAAAATGGCAAAAGGGGTTTTTGCAGATTAAGATTACCATTAAAGTGACTTTGGTTAATCCTTGGGTTGAGAAGATTCCTTGGAGAAAGAAATGGCAACCCACTCCAATAATTTTGCCTGGAAAACTCCATGGACAGAGGAGCCTCGTGGGCTACAGTCCACAGGGTCACAAAGAGTTGGAGATGACTGAGAACACATACGCACACACAATCAAAAAGAAAATCAAATTATCTAGGCAGACCTAACCTTATCACATGATCCCTTTAAAAGCAGAGTTTTCTCCTGTGAGTAGAGAGTAGCAAACGAGGAAGTGAGATGGATTTCAGGGATGAGAAGTTGAAACAAGTTTTCTGGTTTGAAGCTGAAAGGGGGTCACATGCAAAGGACTGAGGGCATTCTCTAGAAACTGAAAACAGCCCTCAACTAACCACTAGCAAGGCAGTGGGGACTTTGGGCCAAATAGTCACATATAGCTTAATTCTGCCAACAAAATAAGCTTAGAAGGAGATTTTCACCCCCCGAGTCTCCGAACAAAAACTCAGTTCCCCCAATATCTTGATTTTGACCTTGTGAGAACCCTCAGCTTTGCCATTCTGAGCTTCCGACATAAGAGACCCTGAGCTAATAAATGGGTGTTGTTTTAAACTACTGAGTGTGCAGTAATTTTGTTATGGAGCATAGAGAACAAATATAACCAAGATACAAAGATGAGCTGCACTGTCAAAGCTAAAGGTAATTTTTGGTAATGACCATCTGCCTTGGTATCTGAATACACGCAGCACTGAAAATTCCACATTTCAGAAAATACTAATTTCTCTCTTTTACTATTCAAAATTCGCCCAATAGGATCATCCCAAAAGTATTAAGACCACGTGTCACCTAAAAAAGTTTTCCCACAAACCTCTACCTGTTTTTCTTTATTCTGGCACATGTATATATAAATTTATAATCACAAGCATAAATGTGTTAATAATCTAGAGTGACATTGTCTATTTAAATGGTATTAAAACCAGAGTAGTGGAACTGTCCTTTAGTAGTTGGAGACACTAAAATTTGCCATGAAGGAGATGGGAAGACAGGATGTGAGCATGAACACCAGGTTTAACAAACGCATCTGGGCTACAGGAATAAGGAATGTCCCATACCGGATCTGTGTTCAGTTGTGCGGAAAATGTAATGAAGACAAAGATTCCCCAAACAAGCCCTACACGTTGGTTACCTAGAAGCCCATCATCACCTTCAAAAATCTTTAGTTAATGGGGATGAGAACTAACTGGTGATTGTCCAATAAAGTTATTGAACTGCTAAAAAAAAAAAGAAACTTGTTCTTAGGGATAAAGTTGACATCTGCTAGTACATATGTATGTTTTACAGGTGTCTCAGCATTGTAAATTCAACATCTGCCTTCACTTGTGTTGAACAACTTTCTGGTTTTAGCTAAATTGTTTTAGAAGATCTTCATTGAAAACTCGAGTTATTTTTTTTAAAAAAAGAT
The DNA here is from genome assembly GCF_023699985.2 of Odocoileus virginianus. Classification (NCBI taxonomy): domain Eukaryota; kingdom Metazoa; phylum Chordata; class Mammalia; order Artiodactyla; family Cervidae; genus Odocoileus; species Odocoileus virginianus. The sequence continues at coordinate 36,379,166 of NC_069686.1, read as the reverse complement.
TTGAAAGCATGTTTTCATTTAGCATTAAGCTGTAGCATGTAAACTGTGGTCTGCAAAACACTGTGCTCTTCAAGATCCTTGCTTCACATTTCTCTGTCCACCTAACTCTGTTCTCAGCCTGCCACCAAGACAGTCTAGTGATTATGGATAGTGATAAAGAAAACACCTGGGAGTCCAGCAGATAAAACTATAAATTGACCGTTTATTACCTGAGTAAATAACAGCATCTACAAATCTCAGTTTTCTCATCTAAGAAAAATTTCCGTGATGAGCCATTATTTTAACAAAGGATTATTTTAACAAAGTAAGTGTAGAGTTTATCATTGTTCTGACCCAATTTGTAGTGCATATTTTTATTAATATTTATTCTGAAATCTGTTTTGATCTCTCAGCTTACTTAAAACTTCACCAAAAAATTCTTCAATTGTATTTACTAAAATTTTGCTCTCAGAAACCTGTTGCTTTCTTGTCAACAGTTCTTCATTCATCATCAATGAATACTACTGAAGTCATCAGTCTGAGTTAATGACACTTTTTATAATGAAGCCTTAGTAGCTTAAAATAAGTCTGAAAAGATATTTTAAACTTAATCCCCCCTAGTGATTAATGGGGGATATTTAGCATTTTCAGAAAGGGTTTCATTAGTCCAGACCAGAGGGACCACATTATATTAATAATTTTTCTGTATTTTAGTTCCTATAAACACTTTATGACAAATTTTGTTCAGCAGTAATCACTGTTATAATGGAATGATAGTGTTCATTTTCTAGACTTTACAAGGTCCAGTAATTTTTTTTTTTAACACAGGGAAACCATATTCACCAAGCTATACTTTATGAGTCTGAACTAGGCAGTTCAGTATTTTATAAATTCAAAGCAAGTCTCTATTATTTATTTTAAATGTGACAGCATAGTGTTAGAGATGGGCAGGCTCCATACGAGTAATCTGCGGATTAGTGCAAAGACGGATATCAGAAGCCAGCAAAACTCCAGTGTGCACTGAATGAATGCCAGCTGCATAACAACTTACCAGAGAAGCCCAGATACAAGGGTAAAGAAATACCCCCTCCTTAATTATAAGCATGTGGATGCCAGTGCAAACCTGCATGAGTATGACTGAGCACTCTAGGATAGTAAGCTAATGCTATTAAGATTCATTACATATTCCTAATATGCATACCAACACCTCTTAGTGGTAATATGTTAAGTCCCAAGCTCCAAGACCGTGCTGACAAAGTCCAGTGAGAATGGAAAGAGATTTCATCAGGAATGTCAGTGTATGTTCTAAATAAGACTTTGGAACATTTTAGAAAAGGAGATTTTGGAGATTGCATGTAATAATTCGGTGCTGATGGCATGTGATATTAATTATTTATCATAAAAACAAAGATCTTTCTGTTTGGCATCTGATTTTTGTACTAAAATATCAGTAAGAGGAGAAATTAATGCAAAGTGAAGAGCAAATTAGTGAGAGTCTACCTTGGCCTCAAACCTGTCTTATTTGGCTAAAATTTAAATGACATTAGGTGGCATTTGTACTGTCCACAGTCTATTGCTTTATATTGATTTATTCATTTACATTATGTGACTGCTTCCTGAAGGTATTTGAACTTCAGACTCAAGTTCTACATGTTTAAGACAAATGGACCAGGCATGTAAATGTGACTGAATCATTTCTTTAGCTGCCATGTCAGAGTTTGACAAAATACAAATGCAAGATTCCACCTGACTCTGGAGGCTGTAATATAATGGGAAGTGTCTTGGTTTGGGAAAGAAGAAACAGTTTCATTTATCCATTCATTTAATCATTTAGATGGACCAACATGTGCTGACTGCCACTAGGTACAGCAATGAGCAATAATACTCTATACTAAGACTGTTTTAAGGATTCAACCTGATAATGCATGTGTATCAGGTAAAAATCTTATTTTTCTTTGCAGATTCCTTTGACTGCCCTCATTTCTTCTTTTTCCTGGTCAGCATGTTGCCCGTGCCTAATAGCTCCTTTATGACTAGATGAAGAGCCACATTTTAGGTATCTGGCTTGTTGAAAGAACACCAAGGTGCTAGATAAATTACCTGGATATATGAGACTGTGAGCTTCCTGTGGAGTAAATGTCACCATTGGGAAATGAGAATGAAATGAAACTAAGTAGATAAATTTCTCCTCTTCCAGTCTTGGATTGCTCCAAGGTGCAGTTCTTTGCAGATCTTCAGGAAAGTCCTATATGCCAAGCAAATATACCCACTAGGTAATGTGTGGATGTAGTGACTGACACATTAAAATGATTGCATTTCATTGTTTATTGTCTTTTATGTTGTTTTCCTCTCCTCTTTCCACCTTCACTACTCTGGGTTTATGTTCCCCAAATAAGTACCATTGTGAAACTGGACAAGTCATCCTGTCTTTCTGAGCCTCAAGAATAGAGTTGAATAATCCATACACTTCTAACTCTCAATTCTCATGTTAGAATTCTATGACTATCAGCAAGGATACCAAAATTATTTATTTTGTAAAATAGCCATTTTCCAGTACTACTAAAGCATGATATTAGAAGTGATCTTTTTAATATAAACTTAAAAAAATCAAAACAGCTTTCTCTTTTTTCTTAAAGAATATTACTGGTCCCCAGATCCTATTTTGCATCTCAAAATTAAAAAGAATTGCATTAGGCAACTTCTAAGTGAGCCACACATCTCTATAATTTTATAATTTTATGATTCCATTTGGACAGTCTCATGTTCTAACAGCCTTTTTAAAAAAAAAAAAGGAGGAAAGGAATTACCATTTATTGTGTCAAAAGTATGGCTGCAGGCATTAAGCAGCTTACTTTATATTCATTATTTTACTTAGTCTCCACGAATGAGAGAATTGTTTTCTCTTTTCTAAAGTTGTGGAAATTAAGATGCGAGAGAATGATGAATTATAGGTGCATTGCACGTGCGTGCTCAGTTGCTTCAGTCATGTCCGACTCTTTGCAACCCTGTGGACTGCAGCCAGCCAGGCCCCTCTGTCTGTGGGGTTCTCCAGGCAAGGATATTGGACTGGGTTGCCATGCCCTCCTCCAGGGGATCTTCCTGACCCAAGGATAGAACTTGCATGCCCTGTGTCTCCTGCATTGCAGGTGGATTTTTACCACTGAGCCACTGGGAAAATCCCCAGAATTATCAGGTACACAGCTAATAAGAGGTAAGCACAAGTGAAAAAGCTACCTACCCAGCTTTTTAAAACTCATAAGCCCATTTGCCCAAATAAAAAATCTGTAAAAGTAAAAAAAAAAAAAAAAAAATTTCATCTCCTTCCTTTGATTTTCTTCCCTCCACAAAAAAACCTGTTACTTAGAAATCACTCATTAACCCACAGCTACACAAATTAAATATTCCTTTAATGTTTTACCTTTTGCCAGCATGGTAAAACATCTAGTCACTTAGAACCACAGTATTATATCTCATTCAAATAGTCCGTGTAGCTGTCAAGGGTAACTGACAAGTTAAAAAAATTTTTTTTGACAAGTTTAAAAATATTTTTCTTTTAATTCAACACATTATAATATTAACTTTCTGGATATATTTCAACTAGTTCAATATTTCATTCACTGTAGTAAGCATCCTGCAGGGTCTGTTACCAACACATTTGTGCTTTGCAAATACAAATATAAAGGACGTCCACAAGACAATTCTGACACCTAAGAAAGATTAAAGCCCTTTCTCATTTTCAAAGAAAAGCTTTTGTTACAGTCAACGTTGAACATGTGTTTATTTCATTGTACTTGAATAATTTAAAACTATAATGCACATATGCACTAAGGTAAGTCTATGCTAGCAAAATATGAAATTATACCAATATATCATTCATAAACTTTAAGAGGCATGACATGAAATAGAAAATTAAATCTATGTTTATATTTAACACAGAAATATTTAACTCAGTTTTTTAATCACTAAATTATCATTATGATCAGATATTAAAATCTTCCCCACGGTACAACTAAACGTATCAGTGAAAAAACTTTTTTACATTAATTATTAAGCATAATTAAGCACGAATTTTAGAACATAGCTTAAGTAAATATGAATGTATCAAAAGTAAATCATCTTATGTATCTCTGCCTGGCTCCTATACATTGATTTAATTCTTATGATTCTCATTAAAAAACTTGGTCTAAACATTGACTGGTTAGAATAATCTTGGATAACCTCATTAAAACATTAGGTTACTAGAAATTTTCACAATATTGCATTTTCAATGTACTCCAGTTATCCAAAGAATCTCATTGTAAAAAATTGTAAGATGGAAGATAACATGGAAAGACAGAATACAGGTAAAGCCAAAAAAAGGGTAAAATACATATAGCAAGGGGCCTCATGTACGAAATGAAACAAAAGCTGCCAAATGATCCTAAGCGGTATCTGGATGCTCAGCCAAGAGTTCTATTTCTATCATCTATGATGATACACAGAGTTTCTATTGAGTGACTCCCAAATGGCTGGGTGGCTAGATGCCAATACCCCAAATCAAGACTGAGCTTGTGTGCCAGCATGCTAAGTTGCTTCAGTCATGTCCAACTCTGTGCAACCCTATGGACCATAGTCCACTAGGCTCCTCTGTCCATGGGATTCTCCAGGCAAGAATACTGGATTGCCATGCCTTCCTCCAGGGGATCTTCCCAACCCAGGGATGGAGCCCACATTTCTTACATCCCCTGCATTGGCAGGAGGGTTCTTTGCCACTAGCACCACCTGGGAAGCCCCATCAAGACTGAGACCAGATTTAATTTTTGTTTGGAAGGACAAATAACACAACTGTTTTAAAAGTGTTCTATTTTACCAAAGGTCTCAAACAATATTCTACTCGTGGTAGAATAAATATGTTGATCAACATTTGCATGTTCAGAATAGCCAGAGGCAAATACAAGCAGAACAATCCAAAACTGGCAAAGTTGTCCTCGGAGGCTCACACCTCCCTCCTGCATATTCTCCCCACCTTCCAGTACTCCAGAGACCTTTGATTTACTTCTAGTTTCAGAAGAACATGTTAGCTCAGCCTCCCCCTGAAGTAGTCCTTTCCAGATCAAATTACATAGGTCACCTCAGGCTATTTATTCACATAAATGAATATAATGACTCATTTATTCGTTTCCTCAATAAACATGTGCTAAGGCGTCCATTTTTTGCCAGGCACTATGCTGGACCCTATAAAAATATCACTATAGTAAACTTAGTTAATAGGCTTCCTTGGCGGCTCAGACAGTAAAGAAACTGCCTGCAAGGCAGGAGACCTAGGTTTGATCCCTGGGTCGGGAAGATCCCCTGGAGAAGGGAATGGCAACCCATTCCAGTTTTCTTGCCTGGACAAAGGAGCCTGGAATTAACAGTTAGTGGGATTGCAAAGAGTGGGACACAACCTAGTGACTAATACAACAACCTTATTTAACACAGTGGTAGGAAAGACAGGGGGCTTCCCTGGTTGCTCAGTGATAAAGAATACACCTGCCAAGGCAGGAGACGCAGGAGACATGGGCTCAATTCCTGGGTCAGGAAGATCCCCTGGAGGAGGGCATAGCAACCCACTCCAATATTCTTGCCTGGAGAATCCCACGGACAGTGCGGCCTAGCCAGCTACAGCCCATGGCATCCCAAAGAGTCAGACACAACTTAGCAACGGAATACGCACACACATGGAAAAGATAGAATTTTGCCCTGTTATCTGTAATTTTACTTTGCTGCATTTTGAAAGAGTAATATGTACATTGTTAACACAAAGAAAGAGACTCTGGTGCAAGAATTTTAAGCAGAAATAAATGTATTTTAAATAGAAATGACGCTCCTAAAACTCTCAAATTCTTTCATGTCCCACTAAGGATCTAACATCTAGATCTCTGCCCCACAAGGCAGCAATGCTGAATTCCAACAGCTCCAAGCAAGCCAAGACTTTCTTTAGGCTACCTTCCCTTCTGCTGACCCTAGAAGACCCAGGTGTGATAACTGGGGTTGAAGTGAAAAGTAGGAAACAAGAAAAACAAAACAAGATGTGCCTTAAGGAGGTCAGGCCTAAACCAACAGGAAAATAGAAGCTGTGGAATGAACATGAGATTGAAATTCTGATTTTAGACAACACCAAAACTTTTAGCACTCAATATGAATCTTCATTAATTAAAACATGACTGTTACAATACTGGAAAAGTATGAATTTTGCCTGTGAGGCAAACAAGAGGTAGGGAAAAGGAGATTCAATGGAGCATGTTTGAAGAATAAGGAAGAAAAATAAGGAAGTCCTTTCCTATTGTATGACACAGATTTCAGTTTCCCAGGTGGCACTAGTGGTAAAGAACTCGCCTGCCAATGCAGGAGAAATAAGAGACATGAGTTTGATCCCTGGGTTGGGAAGATCCCCTGGAAGAGGGCATGGCAACCCACTCCAGTATTCTTGCCTGGAGAATCCCATGGAAAGAGGAATCTGGCAGGCTGCATGCAGTCCAAAGGGCTGCAAAGAGTTGGACACAGACTGAAGCAACTTAGCACATGCACCATTTTAGCCTACTAACAAAGTGATTGCAATGATTTTTTTGTACATTTATTGCATATATAGCGAAGTCATCACCCCCCCCCTTTTTTTTTTAGAATATGTTGCCTTACACTGCTGGGTCGCTTTCTGCTATATAGCAAGGTGAATCAGCTATATGTATACATATAGTATACTGTGTTGTGCATATAGTATATAGCACTATATATATAGTATAGTACTGTGCTGTATCCAACTCTTTGCAACCCCATGGACTATATAGTCCATGGAGTTCTCCAGGGAAGAATACTGGAGTGGGTTGCATGTCCTCCTCCAGGGGATCTTCTCAACCCAGGGATTGAACCCAGGTGTCCCACATTGCAAGCAGATTCTTTACCATCTGAGCCACCAGGAAAGCCCAAGAATACTGGAGTGGGTAGCCTATCCCTTTTCCAAGAGATCAAACTGGGGTCTCCTGAATTGTAGGCAGATTCTTTACCAGCTGAGCTACCAGGGAAGCCGCCGTGTATACATATATCTCTTCTTTTACAGATTATCCTTTTAGGTCACCACAGAGCACCAAGTAGAATTCCCCATGCTATACAGTAGGTTCTCATTAGTTATCTATTTTATACATAGTGATGTATATATGTCAGTCCCAATCCCCCAATTCATCCCACTGCCCCCTTCCCCTTTAGTATCCATATGTTTGTTCTCTATGTCTGTGTCTCTAATTCTGCTTTGTAAATAAGATCATCTCTACCATTTTACTAGATTCCATATCTATGTGTTAATATACAATATTTGTTTTTCTCTTTCAGACTTACTTCACTCTGTATGACAGTCTCTACATCCATCCACAACTCTGAAAATGACATAATTTCATTCCTTTTTATGGCTGAGTAATGTCCCACTGTATATATGTACCACATCTTCTTTATCCATTCCTCTGTTGATGGAAATTTAGGTCGCTTCCATGTTTGGGTTATTGTAATTAGTACTGCAATGAATGTTGGGGTGCATGTATCTTTTGATTTATGGTTTTCAAAGCAAGATGAAAAGAAAACCCTCAGAATGGGAGAAGATATTTGCAAATGAAGCAATTGACAAAGGATTAATCTCCAAAAATAGAAAATAGCTCATGCAGTTTAATATCAAAAACATCAAACAATCAAATCAAAAACTGGGTGAAGACCTAAATAGACATTTCTCCAAAGACATACAGATGGCCAAAGATGCCTAATATCACTAATTATTAGAGAAATGCAAATCAAAACTACAATGAGGTATCACCTCACTCGGGTCATAATGGCCATCATCAAAAAATCTACAAACAACAAATGCTGGAGAGGGTGCGGAGAAAAGGGAACACTCTTACACTGTTGGTGGGCATGTAAATTGATACAGCCACTATGGAAGACAGTATGGACATTCCTTACAAAACTAAAAACAGAACTACCATGTGACCCAGCAATCCCACTACTGGGCATATACCCAGAGAAAATCATTATTCAAAAAGTCATTGGGTTTTGATAAAGTATTTTCCTGTCTCTGATTTCCTGTGTGCTCCTGCCTAGAACCATTCTCGATGTCAACTGCTGTGTGGCTTCAGCACTCCCCTACTTAACAGCAACCTGCTCACTCCGGATTCACATACACTCCTAACTATTCAGAGTCTGCCTAATTCTCTAAATGTATTAACTGGCACTGGATTGACACCTTCTATGTTGATCAGCAGTTGTTACATTGGCTTCTAAATTACTTCAGCTTGGCATTACAGAGATAATATGTCACTAATACAAACTTGTGTATTTACAATATTAGAATCACTGTCTTGTTATTTTTTCATTACTACTGTATTTTCTGAGTCTCCCTCATTATCAAGTGTATTGTTTCATTGTTTATATATTCAGTGCTATTATCTCTAAGGCTGTCAGCAGAAGCATTCTGAGATAATGATGCTGTGGAAAGAGAATTATCTAAATATGGCACTTCCTGTTAATGCTCAGATAAATTATTGTGTAACTCTTTAGATGCTTCTTCTGAGTCCTCATTAAGACACTCATGGCCTAAGGGAACTATGGAGCATCAACTGCCTTTGTCTAGAGTCTGAAGATACAGACACTAAACTAGAGATAGAGAAACCAATCAAGACTTGAAGTGAAGGAGTTCCAATGATAGTAACAGAAGATGTAAAAATATCCAATAAAATACATATTTTAATAGCATTAGTATTGTAAGAGTATTTGTTTGAGAGTCTCAAGGTAAAACAATGATGGAGATGAACATGAAGTATTTCAGGAGTCGTGTTTTGGTTGGATTTAGAGATTGCTTGTTCAAAAGCCGATGGTCCTCAGGGGACTTCACCCACTTCCCTGGCTTTAAATACCAACTATTCAGCCATGACTCCCAAATTGCTATCCTTATCTCTGGCCTCTTCATTGAGTTTCAAGTTCAAATATCCAACTTCAAATTTGTTAATGCTTTTCAGATTTTTTATAGGGACAATTTCTAAAGTCTTAGTGAATCCGTTACAATGTTGCTTCTGTTTCATGTTTCAGTTTTTTGGCCACAAGCCATGTGGGACCCTTAGTCTCTGACCAGGGAACAAACCCACACCCCACACATTGGAAGAAGATGTCACAGCCACTGGACCACCAGGGAAGTTCCCCAGCTTCTAATGTGACATCTCCACTGGGTTGTTTATTTACATCTTAAACTCGACATGGCTAATATAGAACTCTTTTTTTCCCTCCAAAATCTCTTTGTTCTCACTCTCCTCTGTCATCTATCCTCAGTACCTGTCCACATCATGGACTCTACAAAAATAAAGACATCCCCCCTGACTCTTCTCTCCCTCTTCCTCCCAGCTGATCAAGTCCTATGGGTTTATCTCCAAAATCAATCCCGAATCCATCGAATTCTCTCCCTCTCCACTTAGACCACTCGCGCCCGGGAAATCACCATCTGGTAATGAGCACCACCTCCCAACAGGGAGCAGAGCCTCCACTCTTGCCCCTCTGCCCACAGCAGTCAGAGGGCACTTAAGATGTGCATCATGTGGTGGCACGCTACTGCTTAAAGCCTTAGTAGCTCCTCACCATACTTAGAATCAAACCTACACCCCTCACCAAGGCCCACCCAACCCTGAATGGCTTGCTCCTGCCTGCCTCTTGTGTCGCGCCTGCTTCCACTCCCTCCAGCCACACTGGCTCATTACTGCCTCATATTCTTTACATATGCTGATCCCTCCATCTAGAATATTCTGCTTCCAGGTCTACATATGGATGGATGGCTGCTTTCTCCAAAATGCTCAGGAAGGATTTTTCGACTCCCCAGCCACAGTCCCTCACATCAAGTATCCCTTTGTGGTCCTTATCACCCTCTGAAAGTATCTGGTCCATCAATTCATTTGTATATTTATTACCTGTCTTATCCCACTAGACTGTAAGCTCCATGAGGGCAGGAATCTTATCTCTTTTGCTTCCCACTCTATATCTAGGATCAATAATGGTGCCCAGCTCATAGCAGTCCCTCAGTGAATATTCACAAATGAATGAATGATTGGAATTAAAATTATTTATGATTCAGTGTCAGAGGCCCACATGCCAATCTTCTTATGTTGTTAAGTTATACTATGTTAAATGGGCTAGTCCCTGGCTATCTTCAGCATGCCTGGGAAAATCCAAATTGGAGAACTAGAGGAAAATCCAACGTCCTGGTGTGGTGATGGGTACCCAGGCCTTTTTGCAAAGCCAGTATTTCTGACCTTCTAGCTCCTTCATGCCACACCTAGTGTCATCAAAGTACTCAAACTGCTCTTCTGGTGTGGGGAAGACAACCCCCTTCTCTCTGCTGCGGGGGTCTGAGAGCCTCTCTGCCTGGAATGCTCTTTATCACAATCATCTCTCTTGACCTCTTTCCTCTCCAGATTCCTGAGCAATGGACAGATTCAACTAACTCTCCCCAGGTCCATCAAGAATGCTATGTTTACTAGAAAGACAGAACTACTGTTTCACACTTTTTGACATTCTGTAATCGTATGTTGTGGTGACTTAATGTAGAGTTTAGCTACAGAATTTTATTTATTTTTTGAGCAAAGGTAAAAGGAGAAATGTGGGTGGCAGAATTGCCTCAAAAAATGCTTCTCAAAGCCCTGCTTAGTTTTTTGACCAGTTTAATGTCAAAAAAAAAAAAACAAAAACAAAACCCTAAAGTGTGCCCTTAGCTCCTAAGGTTGGTGTTGGCTGCAAGCAATCCATCTGTTTCCCCATAAATGAAAGAAAATGTAAAAACAGTAAGTAAATAATCAATATTTCCTTCTACCACACCACCAAGATCCCTGAGGGGAAGAGATAATAAAGAGTTATTGAACTGTTTCCTTGGAAAAAAATGTAATCCTAAATAATACCTCTGAAGTCCCAAAAGTAGGTCAGAAGGTGGTTCAGTAATATTTGCCATAACAGTTAGTTAATATTAGAATAATAATATAGAATCTGTGAGTCCTCTATAGACAAAACAACAAATTTCAGCAAGACGAATCTGTAAACTATCATAAATTATTATCTAAAAAGGTCAATTTAATGAAAAAGTATAGTTAATCCTATGCTTTTCAGACAGATATAAATTGCTTTGCACTATAATCGCTGCTGCTAAGAGCTCATATTTAGTTTGGCCTTACTGTGGGCCCATCACTATTGCATATGCTTTGTGAGTATTCACTCATGTACTTCTCAAACTCCCCTGTAAGACAGATAACGATACCTATCTACCTTCAACAGGTAAAGAAACAGAAGCACAGAAGTGTTAAGCAATTGCCCACTGGTACTTGGCACCCAGTGATAAGCTGGACTTCAAATCCAGGCTATATTTTCTCTATGGGGCTTCCCTGGTGGCTCAGCAGTAAAGAATCTGCCTACCAATTCAGGAGACATGGGTCTGATCCCTGGGTCGGGAAGATCTCCTGGAGAAGATCTCCTGGAAACCACTCCAGTATTCGGACTGCAGTCCGAAGAGTAGGACATGACTTAGCAACTAAACAACAACAACAAATACATTCTCTAACCACCAAACTCTACCACGTGTACCCTCCTAGCAGGGGTAGCATCCAGTGACATTTATCAAGTCCTCCCACTCTTCTGTGCACTATGGAAAGCAGGTATACGGCAGGTATCATATCATTTAATCTTCCCCAAAACTCTGAGGTGTAGGAACTATTATTATAACCTTTGTTTAAAACCGATGATAGGATGATTTTAAGGAAATTTTCTCCTATACTTCCACTGGCAGAAACAATATATTTTTTTAAAATTTTGCAAAGCATGAGCAGCTCCTGGCAGCTCAGTTGCTGTTTAACTGCTAAGTCATATCCTACTCTCTTTTGCAACCCAATGGACTATATGTAGCCCACCAGGCTCCTCTGTCCATGGGATTTCCCAGGCAAGACTACTGGAGTGGGTTGTCATTTCCTTCTCCAGGGGATCTTTCTGATCCAGGGATCAAACCCTCTCAGTACACATGGTGATTTCTTCAGTAGCCCCACATGAGGATCTAGAATTGCCAGCTATAAGCCATCTCCACTCTGTTTTTAATGTGACATCTTTTTTTTTTTTTTTTTTTGCATTGAGAAAAATACTAACTCTTTTATTCTCAGGCAGGAACATTTTTGAGGTGATGCTTCTTAATCTTCAACCTGTACAGCAGGTTGCCTTGCTCATTTCCAACCCTGCATTAGGACTGAACACCCCAAGAAAAAGTATCTCCATTAAGGAAACTCAATAATAGCTCAACCTTTGAGGGCCACAATTCATAAAATATGACTCCCTTCTTTGGCTAAATTAATTGGACTGCAACTGAGAAACACTAACAAAGGCCTTTTACAGGCCTTTTACTTTATACTTTCCAGCCAGCGAATCCTTTTCAAAGTGAGACCTATAATATTCTTTTATTAGTCCACAAGTAACAAATGTCATGCAGACATCAGTCTTATTGGAATAGTAGAGAAATCTCTGAAGCTAACAGAAGAGAGCTGGGAGCTCCATCAAGCAGCAATAACAGGATAATTTAGCAACAATCACCATTAAAAGCTAAACATGCATGCATAATTAGAGGTGAACAATCAAATAGTAAAATTGCAACATTAATTACAATCAAATAAAAGTTAACAATGATTCCTTATGATATGACAGGCACTGCTTTGAGCATTTTAAATGCATGATTTTATAGACAGCCACAGGAGGAATTAGTATTATTATTCTCATTGTATAGATTAGAAAACTGAGGCCTACATAGGCCATGTAAATTGTCCAGAGTTATACAGCCAGTAAGCCCCAAAGCCAAGTTTGGAACCCAACAATTCTGAACCCTGCATGTTTGTAGCCTGCTAGGTTTTGTCAACCCTCAGCTTCACAGATGGATAACACAACACAGGCTGGGCAGGCTGACTATAGGCAATTCTCCAACAGCAAGCAGCAAGTCACTCTGAAACTATGCCCATGCAATTCTCTGCCTGGGGCACTTACCTATGCCAACTCCCTTTTACTCTCTAAGATTCAGCTTAAGTGTCACTTCGGGAAGGCTGCCATTATGCCAGCCACCTGTGCCCAATATTCTCCAATGGCATGGTTACATGCCCTTTCTCTGGCTTGAAATGCATGATTCTCTGTGCAAAGAAGAAAAAGAAGTAGAAAACCTGGGGCTGCAAATAGTGAGAAGAAGAAATCTGATTTCTACAGCTACTTCAGTTGAATGTAGGAAGAAAAAAAAAATACTCACACACACATTCGCCTGTATGAAAAGTGAAAGTGTTAGTCACTAAGTCATGTCTGACTCTGTGCAATTTCATGGACTGTAGTCTGCCAGGTTCCTCTCTCCATGGAATTTCCCAAGCAAGAATACTGAGTGGGTAGCCATTTCCTTCTCCAGGGGATCTTCGTGACCCTTCTCCTGAACTGCAGGCAGAAAATATGTATCCACTATTTATTTATGTGAACTTTTTGACAGTCCATGTTCTTTCTTATTTCAGTCCAATTTCACTGCAACAAACAAACAAAAAATGTCATAAAGCTAAGTTAAAAGATGTTTGCCTTTCCTGGTGTAGGAGGAAAACAACTCTAATGGAAGTCTCTGGATAATAAATAACTTCTCTACCTCTTGCTTTTCTTGGCAGGTTTGTGAAATATTTATTGCATTTCTTTCCAAAGGCTTAAGAGTGTCTTTCTCCTCCAGAGAATATTATTCTGTGACCCAATGCCTGTCCCACTGATGCCTACTTCAGCAGTGCTTCCATTTCCTGCCCGCCCCCCTGACCTCCGTTTTCCAATGCTGCCTTTGGGTTAACTTCTTCTGACATTCTCCACTGCCTTTTGTTTAAGCTGTTACACTCCAGATGGCTTCTCTTTCTTCGGTGTGACCCAAAACATATTATAAAACACAGAACACAACTCAACAATGCACTAGTTCACCAAAGAAAATCAGCACGAATCCATCCAAATGAGTTCTTCACTCTAAAGGCATGGAGACCATCAAGGCAAAAAAAAGGGAGAAATTCCCATCTGTGTATCACCTCTGTGTGTGAAAGAAATTATGCTTCAGAGCTAAATGGTTTCAGGACTTCCTTGGTGGCTCAGTGGTAAAGAATCCACCGGCCAATGTAGGAGACACAGGTTTGACTCCTGATCCAGGAAGACCCCACATGGTGCACCTATGTGCAAACTGTGCCCGTGGACCACAACTACTGAGCCTGTGCTCTTAAGTCCAGGAGCCACAACCACTGCGCCTACATGCCTCAACTACTAGAGCTTATGCTCCACAAGATAAGCCACTGCAATGAGAAGCCTGCGCCCTGCAACTACAGAGTACCCCCCACTCACCAACTAGAGAAAGCCCATGCACAGCAACAAAGACCCAGAGTAGCCAAAAATAAAATAAAATAGCTTTTTAAAAATCATCATGATATAGTTTTAAAAAAAGAACTACATAGCTTCAGAATTTTCTGCCTCTGGAAATGTTAGAGCAAACAGCCACTGTGGACAAACCCCGTGATCAAAACCAGACAAGCAGGTCACTGACAATCAGCTAGGGGGCCTGGTTTGGGACTCAATGGCAAGTTGATCCAAAGGAGGTTTCTTTTGTAAAATTCCAGAGCTAAAAGCAAACAAAGTCATAAAATGTTTTTAAGAAAAGTTTCACCCATCCTCATCCAGTGTAAAAGACCAATTAAACAGCTTCAAGTGAAACTATCCACCTTGAGTCAAATTAGCAGGTCAAAAGAAGAGCATGGAATAAAAGATCGTTCAACTGTCTTTGTGATGAACAAATACTGAAAATGAAATGAATGACTCGCCTGAAGATTAAAAATTATCCCGGTATTTATAGATTTGGTTTGCATACAGTAAAGTGAAAAACAGAATAAAAGAGAGGAGAGCAGAGAAACAGAAGGAAAGGGAGAGAGAGGGAAAGAGGAACAAAGGCTGCATACAGGGTGTCAAGAGACCTTGTTCAATTCAGTCTGTGCAGCTGAGCTGCAGAATGACCTTGAGCAAGAGTCCCAACCTCTGTGACCACACTTGCTCATCAGTCAGGCAAGGCTAATTAGGACCATTCTCCTTCTCCACCTAAAAGGCAAAGTTCATATTAATTAACCTGGACATGTTGAACAGTCTGAGCACCACACACAAAAAGGTGAAAAGGGTATTTCATGGTTGCTAGCAATTACCTGTGACATTATTGAAGCTGTCAGAAGGACCCTCACAGATCTGCCCCTGGGGGAGACCTCCCATGCCATTACAGTGACCACACGATTCACATTTTTAAAAAGAAGCATATCTTCCCCCACCCATTTCTTCCTCTCTCTCTCTTCTTTCATCCTGTTTCTTTTTCTCCTAAAAATTCTTGTTCTCTTTTATAAGATTGTCACTCACTTTAGTGACTTTATCCTAAATCTTCTAAAAGCTAAGAAGCCAATTAGAGTAAAATTTGATGTACCTTCCTCCACCTTCTCTCCACCCCATGCCCCCAATTACACCCCATGTCTCCTCTTCCTCTTAATACACTAAATCATACTTTCTAGCCGTGTTACATTAGCAAATGAAAGAGTTAATGTCTACATTCTCTGATCTTCTCTACTAATCTCTTAAAACATATTAATATAGATGCATGCTAACATAGCATTGACATCTAATTCTGGACAACTGAGAAGACAGCACTTGAGGATTGACTTCTTAAAAATGTCTTACTTTATGTTTTAATGACTTCATGCAAAAAAAGAAGAAGAATTAGCTTTATTCTAATGCATGTATGCTCACTCAGTCTTGCCCAACTCTTTGCGACCCCATAGAATGTAGACTGCCTGACTCCTCTATCCATGGGCTTATCCAGGCAAGAATACTGGAGTAGGTTGTCATTTCCTCCTCTAGGGAATCTTTCCCACCCAGGGATCATATCTACATCTCCTGCATTGGCAGGTGGGTTCTTTACTACTGAGCCATCTGGCAAACCCCAAAGCAGTCAATAAACATATTATTTAAAGTGCTAGGAGAGGGTTGTGTCCAGAGGGGCATGGAAGCTGCAGGATTCTTCCCACTCCCACACTTTGCTCAGTGCACCTCTCCATTTATTTGTTTGTTGGGATTTGAATCCTTTATAAGTGAGTAAATAAATAAATAAGAAGGAAAAAGTCATCAGGCTTCCCAGATGGCGCTAGTGGTAGAGAACCTGCCTGCCAATGCAGGAGACTGAGAAGACGTGGATTCAATCCCTGGTGGTGAAGATCCCCTGGAGGAGGGCAAGGCAACCCACTCCAGTATTCTTGCCTGGAGAATCCTATGGATAGAGGAACCCAGAGGGCTACAGTCCATAGGGTCGGAAAGAGTCAGACACCACTGAAGAGACTTAGCACATGCAGATGCACAAAAAATAATTAAGTTCTTCAACTGGCTAAATCCTTACTTTGCCTTCTGATGCTATTGCTTCTTTTCCCCTCAAGTACTTGTGAAGAATGGTTCCACCATGACTTGCAAACATGTTACCTTTTTTCTGACTTTTGCCTAGTTTTAGAGTCTTGTTTTTTGTGTTTTTTTCTTAAGGTTAGGTAATATATCAAATATATTCAATAAAGGACAGAAATGGTATGGACCTGACAGAAGCAGAAGATATTAAGAAGAGGTGGCAAGAATACACAGAAGAACTGTACAAAAAAGATCTTCACGACCCAGATAATCACAATGGTGTGATCACTCACCTAGAGCCAGACATTCTGGAATGTTAAATCAAGTGGGCCTTAGAAAGCATCACTATGAACAAAGCTAGTGGATGTGATGGAATTCCAGTTGAGCTATTTCAAATCCTGAAAGATGATGCTGTGAAAGTGCTGCACTCAATAAGCCAGCAAATTTGGAAAACTCAGCAGTGGCCACAGGACTGGAAAAGGTCAGTATTCATTCCAATCCCTAAGAAAGGCAATCCCAAAGAATGCTCAAACTAACACACAATTGCACTCAACTCACGCTAGTGAAGTAATGCTCAAAATTCTCCAAGCCAGGCTTCCACAATACATGAACCATGAACTTCCAGATGTTCAAGCTGGTTTTAGAAAAGGCAGAGGAACAAGAGATCAAATTGCCAACATCTGCTGGATCATCAAAAAAGCAAGAGAGTTCCAGAAAAACATCTATTTCTGCTTTATTGACTATGCAAAAGCCTTCGACTGTGTGGATCACAATAAACTGTGGAAAATTCTGAAGGAGATGGGAATACCAGACCAGGTGACCTGCCTCTTGAGAAACCTGTATGCAGGTCAGGAAGCAACAATTAGAACTGGACACGAACAACAGACTGGTTCCAAATAGGAAAAGGAGTATGTCAAGGCTGTATATTGTCACCCTGCTTATTTAACTTCTATGCAGAGTACATCATGAGAAACACTGGGCTGGAAGAAGCATAAGCTGGAATCAAGATTGCCGGGAGAAATATCAATAACCTCAGATACACAGATGACACCACCCTTATGTCAGAAAGTGAAGAGGAACTGAAAAGCCTCTTGATGAAAGTGAAAGAGGAGAGTGAAAAAGTTGGCTTAAAGCTTAACATTCAGAAAACTAAGATCATGGCATCTGGTCCCATCACCTCATGGGAAATAGATGGGGAGACAGTGGAAATAGTATCAGACTTTATTTTGGGGGGTTCCAAAATAACTGCAGATGGTGACTGCAGCCATGAAATTAAAAGATGCTTACTCCTTGGAAGGAAAGTTATGACCAACCTAGATAGCATATTAAAAAGTGGAGACATTACTTTGTCAACAAAGGTCTGTCTGGTCAAGGCTATGCTTTTTCCAGTGGTCATGTATGGATGTGAGAGGTGGACTGTGAAGAAAGCTGAGAGCCAAAAAATTGTTGCTTTTGGGTGTTGGAGAAGACTCTTGAGAGTCTCTTGGACTGCAAGGAGATCCAACCAGTCCATCCTGAAGGAGATCAGTCCTGGGTGTTCATTGAAATGACTGATGCTGAAGCTGAAACTCCAATGCTTTGGCCACCTCATGCAAAGAGTTGACTCATTGGAGAAGACCCTAATGCTGGGAGGGATTGTGGGCAGGAGGAGAAGGGGATGACAAAGATGAGATGGCTGGATGGCATCACTGACTCGATGGACATGGCTTTGAGTAAACTCTGTAAGTTGGCGATAGACAGGGAGACCTGGCATGCTGCGATTCCTGGGGTTGCAAAGAGTCGGACACGACTGAACATCTGAACTGAACTGAACTGAATATTATCAAAAGTATACTGCAAAGTTATTAGCTTGATCTTTAAACCAGAACAGACTATCTGAGATCCAGTTCATAATTTGTCAGTAATATATAAAACAAATTGAGGGGGGTAGTAGATAAAATGAAAAAGAAATTGTTACAAAAAGCAATAGTTTAAAAACATATTGTAGAAAACCTTTAAGTGTAATATTATTAATTAACTGATGATGTTTTAGGAGTGGCTCAGGTGGTAAAGAATCCACCTGCAATGCAGGAGACCCAGGTTCAATCCCTGGGTCAGGAAGATCCTCTGGAGAAGGAAATGATGACCCACTCCAGTATTCTTGCCTGGAGAATTCCATAGATAGAGAAGCCTGTGGGCTACGGTCCATGGGGTCACAAAGAGTTGGACATGACTGAATGATTAACACTTTCACTTTCAAACTAGAAATCATAACTGTATCTACAGTAGATAGTCTTTGAGTGTAAGTTTGAGGAAATCTAAGAATTATTTGTTTTACACCTAGAGATGGAACACTTTTAAAATGTCAACATTATCCATTCACCATTTTTATTCTGTTATAGAAATAAAAATAAATTTAACTGTTAGTCAACTTTTAATTATAGATTTGGCGACAGTATGCCAGGTACTGCAGTAGCCACTGAGAATAAATCAGGGAATAAATCAGTGAAAAGTTAGTTTTGCCAGGGTGAAGACAAGAACCTGAATAATTTTAATACCAAATAGAGGAAGTACATAGGAAGCACACTTACAATTCATTCTTTGATGATCTATGCCTGAGTCAGAGGGTCACAGGGTAAAAAGAATTTATGCAGAGGGAATAGTATGTTAAAAACAAAAGCCTGACAATGCCACTTCGGTGAAACTTGAAGGGCTTTGATACAATCAGAACCTGAGCATGCAGCTCACAAGCACAGAGCTAGAGAAGACAGAACAGAATAGAGCATGAAGGGGCCTGAATGACATGAGAAGGAATCTGAATGCAGACGATGACAGACCATGGTAATGTCTAAGCAGTGAGTGATGTGGTTTATGTCAGAGTTCCACGAAGGGCCCTAAATGACATGAGAAGGAATTTGAATGCAGCCGATGGCAGGCCGTGGTAATGTCTAGCCGTTAGTGATGTGCTTTCTGTTTAGAGTTCCACTGAAGGAAGGTCACCGTGTCTGCAGTATGAAAGATCTACACATGAGATCACCTCTTGAACACGACACGTCCAAACATATGCGTATATGACTCCTCTTTAAAATTTACAAAAACGAATAATGTAATAAAAATGGTATAAAACCAGAAGACCAGGAAAAAAAAAAAACAGGAAACAAAACAAGAAAAGAAAATAGACTTCTGAATGGTGGTAAGTCAATGGAAGAGTTGCTTAGCAGTGCAGAGAAAACTGAAGTTTAAATGCCTTCAAGGAAGTGTGTTGTTACCCACAGAGTGCAGATTCTGGCTGCTCACCACCACCCAAAAGTCATAAACAGGCCCAGGTTAGTGGAAAGGAAAGTCTTCTTTATTTTAGATGCTGGCAAGTGGGGGACGGGTGGAGGTGGACATCTGTCCTAAGGCTGACTCCCCGCCTCTACCACTGGCAACCAGTAGGGCAGGAGCTTTTATAGAAAGAGTTGGGGGCTACATGCAGAAACAGCACAGTCATCTCTGACAGTCATTTTCAAATTGGTCATCAATGGTCTGAGCAGCAGCATCTTGGTTGTTTCAGGTACAGTTACTCTTCAGCTCCAGAGTTCCATTTCTCAAAGAGATGGTTTGTTTCCATTTCTTTGAGGTCAATTCTCAGAACTGTGGCAGCTCATGTAGTGGGTACAGCCTGGTCATCATGTATTTAACTTCTTCCACCTGGTGTTTTAGTATCTGTAAGACAGCTTACAGGATATGGCTCAGAAAATTATCTATAGCCGATGAAAAAGAACGAAAGGCCCCTGACAATGCTTTAGGACTACATTAGTATTATTTAGTCTCCTTTGTTTTCCTTTGTCCCTGCATTTCCCGCTTCTCTGATAAAACGTATTCTTCGACTAAAGTTTTCCACAGACAAAAGGCAGGCTGAGGACACGGGGTGGGGGGCAAGGACCGTAGAATCTTGTTCCATTTCAGTGTACTCTGAGCACCAGACTGGTTCACACAGAGAACACCAGACTCAGAAATACTCAATGTGTCTGGGGTGTGGGGGGCAAGAACAGTGTGGCTTACCATGCAATTGGCTGAGAGCTTTCAGGAGGAGTAATTAGATTCCAGGCCTCCTCACCAGCTCACATAACTAGGCAACAAGTTCCCAACCTGAGAGAAAACCAGATGTTTTCATCTTGTGGAGAAATGAAAGTGGAAAAACTCTAAAATCCCAAGATTTAGGAAAGGGTGAGCATGTGATGCCGTTCAAAAAATAGAAAAATTCACTGAAATTCTGCATTCTGAATGGTGAGAACTCTCTTTTTTGAGTCACAGAATACTGGGAACAGGCTTTTCTCCAGAGCAATTAGCTAACCTGAAAAAAATAAAAATAAAAAAGAACTGCAGACACTGGCAGTTGTAATCTTCCAATGAATTGGTGAAGTTCCCTTTAGGCATCCTACCAGAAAACCAACTAAATGACAAGCATCTGTCTCCAACACACACACACATGATGCTTTCATCTGTACTTCCTGAATCTTAAATATGGACAGGCAAGAAAATTAGACATCCACATGTATGAAAAAAAGCCTCCTACATAAAAAGTAGAAAGAAAGAGATCAAAAAGAAAAAAAAAAAGGAAGAAAGGAATCAGAATTAATAGATAAAGCATAAGAGCATAAAAAACTTTAAAACAAGATTCATAATTTATATTCTCGGGAAGTTAAGAGATGTTGCATCCATGAAATAAGAACAGAAGGTTATAAGGATGAAACAGTAAGAGAATAAAAGAAAAAAAATATGAGAAATAAACAGAATAAAAGTACTGAATGGTAAAGCTGGAGAACTCTTCCCAAGAATGAAAATATACACACAATCAAAAAAAGATGAAAAGAGAAAAATTAAAAAAGATGATAAATCCAGAGGATCCTACTGAATTACATGAGTACCACAGAAAACACAACAATTTAAATGGAGATATAACATTTCTCGGAACTAAATAACATGCATTTCTAGACTGAAAGCACTATAGGAATGCTCAGAAAAATAGCTGTAAAAGATCCACATCAAATTGCATTATTTTAAAATTTCAAAATGCCAAGAATATTAAAAAAAATCCTTACATATTCCAGAGAAGGGAAAATAAGTCATGAAGAATTAAGAAGATTAATGCTTAAACAAGGTGAAAAAACAACCCTTAGAATGGGAGAAAATAATAGCAAATCAAACAACTGACAAAAGATTAATTTCCAAAATATACAAGCAGCTCATACAACTCAATACCAGAAAAACAAACAACCCAATCAAAAAGTGGAAAAAAGACCTAAACAGACATTTCTCCAAAGAAGACATACAGATGGATAACAAACATATGAAAAGATGCTCAACATCACTTGTTATCAGAGAAATGAAAATTAAACTACAATGAGATATCACCTCACACTGGTCAGAATGGCCATCACCAAAAAGTCTACAAACAATAAACACTGGAGAGGGTGTGGAGAAAAGGGAACCCTCTTGCACTGTTGGTAGGAATGTAAATTGATACAGTCACTATGGAAAATTGTATGCACATTCCTTAAAAAACTAGGAATAAAACCACCACATGACCCAGCAATCCCACTCCTAGGCATATACTCTGAGGAAACCAAAATGAGGAAAAAGACACATGTACCCCTATGTTCACTGCAGCACTATTTACAATAGCTAGAACATGGAAGCAACCTAGATGTCCATCGACAGATGAATGGATAAAGAAGTTGTGGTACACATACACAATGGAATATTACTCAGTCATGAAAAGGAACACATTTGAGTCAGTTCTAATGAGGTAGATGAACCTAGAGCCTATTACACAGAATGAAGTAAGTCAGAAAGAGAAAGATAAATATCAAATACACACATATGTGGAATCTAGAGAGATGGCACTGATGAATTTATTTGCAAGGCAGTATGGAGAAACAGACATAGAGAACAGACTTATGGACACAGGGAGAGGGGAGGAGAGGCTGAGATGTATGGAGAGAGTAACATGGAGACTTACATTACCATGTGTAAAACAGATAGCCAATGGGAATATGCTGTGTGTCTCAGGGAACTCAAACAGGGGCTCTGTATCAGCCTAGAAGGGTGGATAGGGAAGGAGATTGGAGGGAGGCTCATGAGGGAGGGGACTTATGTTCACCTGATCCATGTTGATGTTTGGCAGAAAACAACACAGTTCTGTAAGTCAATTATCCTTCAATTAAAAAATAAACTTTTAAGAACTAAACTTTTAAAGGAAAAAAAAGATGAACGTTATAATTTCACTTATATATGGAATCTAAAAAGGTTGGATGCATGGATGTAGAGAGTAGAATGGTGGTCAAAGGACCGGGTGTGGAGGCAGTGGGTACAAATTTCTAGTTATGTAGAATGAATACCTTCTAGAGCTCTAATGAACAGCATGGTGACTGCACTTAACAATATTGCATTGTATCTTGAAATTTGCTAAGACTGTAGATCTTAAATATTCTTCCCACAGGGAAAAAAACTGTGAGGTGATGGATTATTAATTAACTTGATAATTTCACAGTGTAAACATATATCAAAACACTACTAGGTTGTACATCTTAAAAATATCCAATTTTTATGTGACAATGATACCTCAATAAAGCATGGGAAGAGAATAAGAGCAATGCTACAAGCAGAAGGAGGACTTGTAGCTCAGTTGATTAAGAATCTGCCTGCAATGCAGGAGACCTGGGTTCGATTCTTGGGTGGGAAAGATCCCCTGGAGAAGGAAATGGCAACACACTTCAATATTCTTGCTTGGAGAACCCCATGGACAGAGGAGCCTGGCAGGCTACAGTCCATGGAGTCACAAGATTCGAACATGACTTAGTGACTCAACTACTACTAGACTACTATAAGCAGAAGGCAGGAACTAATAAAGATTAGAGACAAAAGCGAAGAAAACAAAATATTAGAGAAAAAGCAATCAATTAAAAAACCAGTTCTTTGAGAAGAGCAATACAATTGATAAGCCACTATTGGTCAAGAAAAACAGAAGACACAAATTACCAATATCAGGAATGATATCACTATAGATAATACAGGTATTAAAAGAATAATTAGGAAAATTATGAACAACTTTACACTAATAAGTTTAACAACATGGTGGGAATGGACAAGTACCTTGAAAGACACAAACTACCAAAGCTTACTCAAGAAGAAATAGATAACCTGAAAAGCCCCACATCTACTAAAGAAATTAAATTCTCCCGGGAATAATACTGGAGTGGATTGCCATTCCCTTCTTTAGAGAATCTTACTGACCGAGGAGTTGAACCCAGGTCGCATTGCAGGCAGATTCTTCACTGTTTGAGCTACAGGGAAGACCTTCACTTTAAAGGAATTAAATTAGCAAATATCTTCCTACAGAGAAAACACCAGGCCCAGAGGCTACACTGGGAAATTCTACCAAATATACCAAACATTGCAGGAAGAAATAATTCTGTAGAAATTCTACCAGACAACTGAAGAGGAGACAACTTTTCCCAATCCATTCTATGAAGTCAATAGTACTCTGATACTAAAACCAGATGAAGACATGGGAAAATAAAATACACTCTAATATATATTACTCATAAACATAGATATAAAAAATCTTAACAAAATACTGGAAAATCAAATATAAACACTTATTTAAAGAATAACACATCATGTCTGAGTGTAAGCTAATTTAATATTCAAACATTAATCAATGTAATTCACTATAGTAACAAAAAAAATAAACATATGATCATCTCAGTAGATGCAACACTAGCAATGGAAAAAATCAAACATCTTTTGTATATAAACTAGTAATAGAAGAGAACTTCTTCAATCTGATAAAGGACATTTATTAAAAATCTACAGATAGCATCATAATTAGTGATGAATGGCTAAAATTTTCCTCATTAAGATTAGAAACAAAACAAAGAAGTCTGTTCTCCTTGCTTCTACCCAACTTTTTATTAGAAATTGTAGCCATAAAAATATAAGTAACAGAAATAAGGGCATCCAGATTAGAAAGGAGCAATTTAATCTGTTTTTACTCTTAACTGATATGATCATCTATGTATAAAATCCTATGAAAGTGTTAGTCACTCAAGTGTGTCTGACTCTTTGCGACTCTGTGGACTGTAGCCCTCCAGACTCTTCAGTCTATGGAATTCTCCAGGCATGAATACTGGGGTGGGTAGTCATTCCCTTTGCTGGGGGAATCTTCCTGACCCAGGGTTTAAACCCAGGTCTCCTACACTGCAGGCAGACTCTTCACCGTCTGAGCCCCAGGATAGCCCCAAATCCTATGGGACCTACGAAAAAGCTAATAGAATGAATAAGCAAGTTTAGCAGGTTTGTACAATGCAAGATCAATTTTTTTAACCTACAACGCTTATTTACACTAAAAAAAAAGAAATTTAAAATTTTCAAAATACAATTTATAAAATATCAAATATAAAAAATACTTTGGGATAAACAGAATAAAAGAAATGTAAAACTTTTACATTGAGAACTATAAAACAATGCTGAGAGATGCTTAAAAATACCTAAATAAATGGAAAGATAAATAGTGTTCATAAATCAGAAGACTCAATATTCTTATGATGGTAATTTCTGAATAACTGATCTATAGACTCAATACCATTTCATCAAGATTCCAAGTGCATTTTTTTCATAGAAACTGACAAACTGATTAAAAAATTCACAATGAAAAACAAAGGACTTAGCATAGCCAACTTTTAAAAAATAAACAAATTTTTAGAACTACAATACCTGACCTCAAGACTTATATTTAAAGCTACAGTGATAAACACAGTATGGTACTGATTTAAAGCTAGAGTAAAATAGGGAATAGAACTACAGATATGGACAATTTTCAAGAAAGGTACAAAGGAAGTTCAGCAGAGAAAGACTAGTCTTTTCAACAAATAACGCTAAAGAAATTGATTCTTGAGAAGGGTCCAAAGGATAAAGGATAAACAAAGAAAGTAGTCTTTTAAGTAAAAGGTGCTGGAAAATTATATATCATCTCTAATCATTAGGGATATGCAAATAAAAACCACAATGATGTATTACCTCACACCTGTCAGAATGGCTATTATCCAAAAGACAACAAATAACAAGTGTTGGCAAGGATATGAAGAAAAGTAAACCCTTGTGCACTGTTGGTGGAGATGTAAATTGGTGCAGTCTCTATGGAAAACAATATAGAGACTCCTCAAAAAACTAAAATTAGAACTATTACATTACCCATCAACTCCACTCCTAGATATTTATCTGAGAAAATAAAAACACAAATTTAAAAAGATATATGCACCCCTAAAGTTCATTGCAGCATTCTTTACAATAGCTAAGATATGAAAGTAACCTAGGTGCTCATCCTCAGATGAATGGATAAAGAAGATGTGGCATATATGTAAAATGAAGTATTTTTCAACCATTAAAAAATAAAATCTGACCATTTGCGACAATATGGATGTACCTAGGCAGTGTTATGGGCTTCCCAGATGGCACTAATGGTAAAACAAACAAACAAAAAAAAACAACAAAACACTGTCAATGCAGGAGACATAAGAGATGCTGATTCAATCCCTCGGTCGGGAAGATCCCCTGCAGAAGGGCATGGCAACCTGCCCCATTATTCTTGCCTGGAGAATCCCATGGACAGAGGGGCCTCGTGAGCTACAGTCCATAGGGATCACAAAGAGTTGGACATGACTGAAGCAACTTAGTATGTCCAGCAAGCATTATGCTAAGTGAAATAAGTCAGACAAAGACAAATGCTGCATGCTATCACTTCTGTGTGGAATCTAAAAAAACAAAACAAATGAACAAATATAACAACAGAAATAGAGTCACAGACACAGATAATAGGTTGTCAGAAAGAAGAGGGGAGGAAGGAAGCAGAGAAACAGTTGAGGGAGATGAAGAGGTATAAACTTTCAGTTGCAAGATAAATGAATTATGAGTATGAAATGTACAGTGCAGGAAGACAGTCATGAAATATGTAATATCTTTGCATGGTGACAGATGATAACTAGATCTACAGCAGTTATCATTTGAAAAGTATATAAATATCAAATCTCTACGTTGTGTAACAGGAACTAACAGTGTTGTAGTTCAATTATACTTAAAAAGCAAACTCATACAAAAGCAATCAGATTTGTGGTTTCTAGAGGTAGGGGTAACTGGATGAAGATGGTCAAAAGATACAAACTACCAGTTATAAGATATATAAGTGCTAGGGTTGTAAAGGACATCATGAGAAATGTAATTAACACTGTTATATGTTATATATAAAAGTTTTAGAGGAAATCCTAAGAATCCTCATCACAAGGCAAAAAAAAAAATTTTCTGGAGATGATGAATGTTCACTAAACTGATTGTGACAATCATTGAATGATGTAAGTGAAATCATTATGCTGTATACTTTAAACTTATAGAGTACTGTACAACAATACATTTAAAAACAAATTGGAAAAGAGAAAAAATAATCTTGATTTATACCTCACACCATATATAAAAATCACCTCAAAGTGGACTCTATACTTCAGTATCACCTAAAATTAGAAATCTAAAACAGAGTGAAAAGCATACAATGTGTATGATTCCATTTATATAAAATTATAGAAAATGTAAAGCAGTCTACAGTGAAATAAGGCAGACTAGTGGTTCTCTGGGTATAAGCTCTGTAGATGGGATGTAAGGGAAGGATTACAAAGTTACTCAAAGAAACATTTGTAAACAATAGCTCTGTTTCCTTTATTGATGGTGGTCATCACCATACGTGAATAAATATATCAAAATTTATCAAATTGTGCACTTTAAACATGTGCATTTTATTGTATGTTGATGGGGTCACAAAGAGTCAGACACGACTTAGCAACAACAAAAGCCTCAAAATGGGGAGAACAAAGAGACGCGACTAAATCCAAATTAAATGTACTGTTGTCCTGTGCTAATGATTTGGCAGATAGAATGGAGGAGAGTAGATAGATTTGAAAACATATGTATCTAAGTCTAGTAATCAGGAGTTGGTATTTGGTGGGGTGATGTGAAAGATCAGTAAAGAATGATTTCAGGTTTGGGATCGGGATTGCTAACTGACTGGAACACCAAGTGGCGGGACAAGACATGGCAAGAGAACATCAGTTTAGTTTTTTAATATACTGAATTTGAGATACACACATATATAAATGCCCCAAAGGTATTTATGTAGTGGTCTGAAATTCCAAAGGGTGACGTAGAATCCTAAGTCCTCAGCAAATGGATGATAATTGAAATAAAGTATTAATTGGCTGTGCTGTGCTTAGTCGCTCAGTCTGGTCTGACTCTTTGAGACCCCATGGACTGCAGCCCGCCAGACTCCTCTGTCCATGGGGATTCTCCAGGCAAGAATACTGGATTGGGTTGCCATGCCCTCCCCCAGGGGATCTTCCAAACCCGGGGATCAAATCCAGGTCTCCTGCATTGCAGGCAGATTCTTTACCATCTGAGCCGTCAAGGAAGCCCTAATAGGAGTGAATTCAGATATTATTTAAATATGATCTAAACCCTGAGAGAGACTAATGTTTTATGGTTCGGTAGGGTAGAGAATCTCACAATGTAGATAAAAATGTATTAACATATATTATAATTTGGAGTCAAAGAACTTTCAAATGATCAGAAAATCCCATGGATAGAGGAGCCTGGTGGGCTGCAGTCCGTGGAGTCGCTGGGAGTCAGACATGACTAAGCGACTTAACTTTCACTTTTCACTTTCATGCATTGGAGAAGGAAATGGCAACCCACTCCAGTGTTCTTGCCTGGAGAATCCCAGGAATGGGAGAGCCTGATGGGTTGCCGTCTATGGGGTCGCACAGAGTCAGAATCGACTGAAGCAACTTAGCAGCAGCAGCAGGGTAGAGAATCTCACAATATAGATAAAAATTTATTACATATATTATAATTTGGAGTCAAAGAACTTTCAAATGATCAGAAAAAAAGTCAACAGCAGCACACCAAAAGCTGGTAGACATTCTACTCTGGTTATTAGGTGCAAGAATTCTAAAATGGACATTTAGGCATGCAGACAATTCAATAAACCCCACTAATAACATCTGCACTTACAGTAACTCTGCAGTAAACAGCTCTTGTTTTATACTTTATACTAATTATTGCAGATACAATTATGTGGTTAAGGAAAAAAACAAACTGGCATAATTCCACACAGCATTTTTAGCCTCATAAATTTTAAATGAGAGAATTTTTCAACTATATTACTGCTAATTTTCAGCCTGCACACACCTAGTATAATATTCAATGCTACACTTAAGTAACATACTTGGAATTACTACTACCAGTTTTGACTGGAACCAATGTAATGATTTGAGATTATTGTTCATGTTCACTGAAATTTAAAAAAATTAAGTCAAGTGACAGACATATAAATGTGTGATTATGTTTTCATGAAGGATATTTACAAGGATCATATTATAAATATTGAGCAGAAAAACAATCATTTTGGTATTATATATAATATATAAAGCTAGATATAAAATCAAAAATTCAAATAAATGATTAATAGCCCATTATATATTAACTACCAAAACTACACTTACTAAAGTTCATATATTTCACTCCTTGAAAAGTTGTAATCAGATTCCATTAACTCCCATTTTAGAAAGCCCTAACTTGGCTAACTGATTTACCACTCAAAAGCAAGTTAGAAATAATGAGCTAACTGTAGACAGATCCTCATTTTGAGACAAGCACTTTAATGGCAGAAAGCTGTGATGACAGATAAACAGAATTTAAAAAAAAAAAAAAAACAGAATTTTTTTTTAGAAAACAGAAATCAGAACCCCAAGTAGATGAGTTATGGCCATTTAGTGCAGAGTAAGCAACTTGCTATATTATATTAGCTCTGACAGTTGCTCTATACAATGAATAATAAATATGATAGCTTTCAAGCAATAAAGTTCTCTCTTAAAATAAAACCCATCCTTGAGAAGGAACTTTTTTACAGACCATGGATGACTTCAAATATAAAGTTCTTGTTAATTAATTGTGAGTTTACCTCTTTGTGTCATTTAGAACTCCTTAATTTCCACCTAGTATCACAGTGTAGAATCCAGCCCCTGTTGGATTATTAGCCCCTTGAAGATAGAGATTAAATATCAGACACTTGATCACATCAGTTCAGTTCAGTTCAGTAGCTCAGTGGTGTTCTACTGTTCTTGTGACCCCATGGACTACAACACGTCAGGCTTCCCTATTCATCACCAACTCCCAGAGCTTACTCAAACTCATGTCCATCAAGTTGGTGATGCCATCCAACCATCTCATCCTCTGTCATACCCTTCTCTGTCGTCCCCTTCAAACTTTCCTAGCATCAGGGTCTTTTCCAATGAGTCAGTTCTTCTCATCAGGTGGCCAAAGTACAGGAGTTTCACCTTCAGCATTAGTCCTTCCAATGAATATTCAGGACTGATTTCCTTCAGGATTCACTTGTTGGATCTCCTTGCAGTTCACAGGACTCTTAACAGTCTTCTCCCAACACCACAGTTCAAACGCATCAATTCTGCAGCGCTCAGCCTTCTTTAGAGTTCAACTCTCACATCCATACATGATTACTGGAAAAACCATAGCCTTGACTAGATGGACCTTTGTTGGCAAAGTAATGTCTCTGCTTTTTAATATGCTGTCTAGGTTGGTCATAACTTTTCTTCCGAGGAGCAAGCATCTTTTAATTTCATAGCTGCAGTCAACATCTGCAGTGATTTTGGAGACCTGCAAAATAAAGTCTGTCACTGTTTCCATTGTTTCCCCATCTATTTGCCATGAAGTGATGGGACCAGATGCCATGATCTTAGTTTTCTGAATGCTGAGTTTTAAGCCAACTTTTTCACTTTCCTTTTTCACTTTCATCAAGAGGTTCTTTAGTTCTTCTTTGCTTTCTGCCATAAGGGTGATGTCATCTGCGTATCGAGGTTATTGATACTTCTCCCGGCAATCTTGCTTCCAGCTTGTGCCTCATCCAGCCCATCATTTTGCATGATGTACTCTGCATATAAGCTAAATAAGCAGGATGATAATATACAACCTTGATGTACTCCTTTCCTGATTTGGAACCAGTCTGTTGTTCCATGTCCAGTTCTAACTCTTGCTTCTTGACCTGCATACAGATTTCTCAGGAGGCAGGTCAGGTGGTCTGGTATTCCCATCTCCTTCAGAATTTTCCAGAGTTTGTTGTGATCCACACAGTCAAAGTCTTTAGCATAGTCAATAAAACAGAAGTAGATGCTTTTCTGGAATTCTCTTACTTTTTTTGATGATCCAGCGGTTGTTGCCAATTTGGTCTCTGGTTCCTCTGGCTTTTCTAAATCCAGCTTGAACATCTGGAAGTTCACAGTTGACATATTGTTGAAGCCTAGCTTGAAGAATTTTGAGCATGACTTTACTAGTGTGTGAGATGAGTACAACTGTGGGGTAGATTGAGCATTCTTTGGCATTTCCATACTGACCTTTTCCAGTCCTGTGGCTACTGCTGAGTTTTCCAAGTTTACTGGCATATTGGATACAACACTTTCACAGCATCATCTTTTAGGGTTTGAAATAGCTCAATTGGAATTCCATCACCTCCACTAGCTTTGTTCATAGTGATGCTACCTAAGGCCCACTTGACTTCACATTCCAGAATGTCTGGCTCTAGGTGAGTGATCACACCATCATGGTTATCTGGGTCATGAAGATCTTTTTTGTATAGTTCTTCTGTGTATTCTTGCCACCTCTTCTTAATATCTGTTAGGTCACACCATTTCTGTCCTTCATTGTGCCCAACTTTGCATGAAATGTTCCCTTGGTATCTCTAATTTTCTTGAGATCTCTAGTCTTTCCCATTCTATTGTTTTCCTCTATTTCTTTGCACTGATCACTGAGGAAGGCTTTCTTATCTCTCCTTGTTATTCTTTGGAACTCTGCATTTAAATGGGTATATCTTTCCTTTTCTCCTTTGTCTTTAGCTTTCTTTTTTTCTCAGCTATTTGTAAGGCCTCCTCAGACAACTGTTTCGCCTTTTTGCATTCTTTTTCTTGGGGATGGTCTTGATCACTGCCTCCTGTACAATGTCATGAACCTCCATCCATAGTTCTTCAGGCACTCTGTCTATCAGATCTAATCCCTTGAATCTATTTGTCACTTTCACTGTATAATTGAAAGGGATTTGATTTAGGTCATACCTGAATGATCTAGTGGTTTTCCCCTACTTTCTTCAGTGTAAGTCTGAATTTAGCAATATTTTACTTGATAGCATAGCTACCAGTAAAGCAATGAGATTAGAACACTCTCTCACACCATATTCAAAAATAAACTCAAAATAGTTTAAAGACCCAAATGTAATATCTGAAACCATAAAATACCTAGAAGAGGAAATAGAATACTCTTTCACATAAATCATAGCAATTATTTCCTTGGATCAGTCTCCTAAGGCAAAAGAAATGAAAGCAAATTAAACAAATGGGACCTAATTAAACTAAAAAGCTTTTGCACAGCAAAGAAACCATCAACAAAAGAAAAAGACAACCTATAGAAGAGGAGAAAATATTTGCAAAAAAACATACAAATAACTCATATAATTCAGTATCAAAAAAAACAAATGACTCAGTCAAAAATATGGGCAGAGATGAACAGACATTTCTCCAAAGAAGACATACAGATGGCCAACAGACACATGAAAAGATGCCAAATTTCACTAATCCTTAGAGAAATGCAAATCAAAACCACAGTGAAGTATCACCTCACGCCAGTTAGAATGGCTATATGAAAAGTTTACAAGTAACAAATGTTTGAGAGGATGTGGTGAAAAGGTAACCCTTGTGCCTTGTTGGTGGGAATGTAAATTGGTTCAACCACTATGGAAAACAGTATAAAGGTTCCTCAAAAAGCTAAAAAAAATAGGACTTTCCCACTCCTGGGTATATATCTGAAGAAGTGAAAACTCTAATTCAAAAAGATACATGCACCCCAATGTTCATAGCAGCACAGCTTACAATAGTCAAGATATGAAAGCAACCCAAGTGTTCATTAACAGACAACTGGATTAAGATGTGATACATAAATACAGTGGAATATTAGTCATTTAAAAAGGATGAAATACTGCCACTTGCAACAATGTGGACAGACCCAGAGAATACTGTACCCATTGAAATGTCAGAGATAGACAAATGCTATGGTATCACTTATATGTGGAATTTAGAAAATAATACAAAGGAATGTATTTGTAAAACAGAAACAGACTCACAGATGTAGAAAACACATTCATGGTTACCAAAGCGGAGAAGAACAAGGGTAAGGACAAATTAGGAGAATGGAATTAACAGATTATAAATTACTATATTTACTAATTTAGTAATTTTTAATTACTAAATTACTATAAATTACTATATATAAAATAAACAACAAGGATATACTATAGAAGACACCCATTGTCTCATAATAATCTCTAATGGAGTGGAAACTGCAAAAATACTGAATCATTATGCATCAAACCTGAAACTAATGCAATATTGTAAACCAACTATACTTCAATTAAAAAGCATAGGAAATGAAATAAATAGACATTTGAATTCATCTTTGTATCATATCATGTGCCCTCAGCTGCATTCTGCATTATCTAACATGTAGAAAGCACTGAATAAATGAAGAAAAATGGCTTACAATATACATATCTACATCCTTTATTGTTTTAGTGTTAATAAATAATAGTATGTTTGGATAATACTGTGAAGGTAGATTTGCATAATGAAATCATTAAATATGATTTAGTCTCAAAAATTCAAATTAGCTGAGAGGAAAGTCAGTTCAAATGAGAGAATGAAAGTATGAATTATTGAATATCCTCATAGAAATACAGAATAGACATAAGCTAATGTTGCTGACTATTGAATTTCCAGGATACAAAGATTGAAATTACCTGTTATTATAATATCAATTATATATAATATAATTTTATAGCTTTAGGTGGGTTGCAATTTGTATTTCATGTTGAGAAAAGACTTTAAAAACAAAATTTTACTGTAATATGCTCCCTTATTATGTCTTTTTACATTTCTAATTGATAGGGTGGTCCAAAATAAATAGTATTGCCATATGAATTGTTCAAAAACCACAGGTTTTGGCACTCTAAGGAAATTTCCTTAAACTTAAAAAATTTAATTTTATACAGGCATCCCTCAGAGATATTGTGGGTTTGGTTCCAGACCACCACAATAAAGTAATATCTCAATAAAGCAAGTCACAATATTTTTTTTTCTAGTGCATGTAAATATTATGTTAACACTATTCTGTAGTCTGTTAAGCATGCAATAGCTTGTGTTTATAAAAACATTGTACATACTTTAAAAATATAAAACAAAAAATTACAACAGCAACACAGATTGCTGATCACAGATCCCCATTACAAATATAACAATAATGAATGAAAAGTTTGAAACATTCTGAGTATTACCAAAATGTGGCACTGAGACATGAAGTAAGAAAATGCTGTTGGAAAAAAATGACATCAATAGATTCACTCAGTGCAGGACAGCCATAAACCTTCAATTTGTAAAACACAATTTCTGCAAACCACAATAAAGTAAAGCATAACTAAATGACTTATGCCCATACTATATATTTTATTTTCAAAGCAATTTGTTAAATAAGATTCAATTTTTAAGGTTTTGAGGGACATTTATATAAATGTGTTCACAACTCCAATCTTATGACATTTTTGTTTTGACAAATATTTTTATTATATCTGTGTAATACTCATGCTCAGCTTTAGGGTTCAATCACAACATATTTAACTATGCTTGGGGATTTACTCATCTCACACAACTGCACTCATCTCACAGGCTAGCAAAGTAATGCTCAAAATTCTCCAAGCCAGGCTTCAACAATACGTGAACCATGAACTTCCAGATGTTCAAGCTGGATTTAGAAAAGGCAGAGGAACCAGAGATTAAATTGCCAATATCTGCTGGATCATAGAAAAAGCAAGAGAGTTCCAGAAAAACATCTACTTCTGTTTTATTGATTATGCCAAAGTCTTTGACTGTGGGGATCACAACAAACTCTGGAAAATTCTTTATGAGATGGGAATACCAGACCACCTGAACTGCCTCATGAGAAATCTGTATGCAGGTCAAGGAGCAATACTTAGAACTGGACATGGAACAACAGACTGGTTCCAAATCAGGAAAGGAGTACATCAGGCTGTATATTGTCACCCTGCTTATTTAACTTCTATGCAGAGTACATCATGTGAAATGCTGGGCTGGATGAAGCACAAGATGGACTCAAGATTGCCAGGAGAAATATCAATAACCTTAGATATGCAGATGACACCACATTTATAGCAGAAAGCGAAGAAGAACTAAAGAACCTCTTGATGAAAGTGAAAAAGGAAAGCGAAAAAGTTGGCTTAAAACTCAGCATTCAGAAAACTAAGATCATGGCATCTGGTCCCATCACTTCATGGCAAATAGATGGGGAAACAATGGAAACAGTGACAGACTTTATTTTGCAGGTCTCCAAAATCACTGCAGATGTTGACTGCAGCTATGAAATTAAAAGATGCTTGCTCCTTGGAAGAAAAGTTATGACCAACCTAGACAGCATATTAAAAAGCAGAGACATTACTTTGCCAACAAAGGTCCATCTAGTCAAGGCTATGGTTTTTCCAATAATCATGTATGGATGTGAGAGTTGAACTCTAAAGGAAGCTGAGTGCTGCAGAATTGATGCGTTTGAACTGTGGTGTTGGGAGAAGACCGTTAAGAGTCCTGTGAACTGCAAGGAGATCCAACAAGTGAATCCTGAAGGAAATCAGTCCTGAATATTCATTGGAAGGACTGAAGCTGAAGCTGAAAGTCCAATACTTTGGCCACTTGATGAGAAGAACTGACTCATCCGAAAAGACCCGGATTCTGTGCATTGAAGGAGGGAGGAGAATGTGACGACAGAGGATGAGATGATTGGATGTCATCAATGACTCAATGGAGATGAGTTTGAGTAGATTCTGGTAGTTGGTGATGGACAAGGAAGCCTGGTGTGCTGCAGTCCATGGGATCACAAAGAGTCGGACACAACTGAACGACTGAACTGAACTGGGATTAACTCAATAATGAAACAGTAGGTAAATACCATTACTTTCATTAAAATAATAAACATTTTTCTTACTAATTATCAAGGATTTGTTATTTTTTATGCCTATAGTAAAATATTATAAAGAGGTAGAGAATAGATTTCAGTTAATAAGATGTCATACCACTGCAAGTTTGATATGCAGATGCAAGTTCTGAGTTATAGAAAATGAGGTGATTTCTAAATAACAAAAGACAATTTATTCAATCACATCTGAAGATGATTAGAGGTTTCCCATGTATAACAGGAAGTTCTTTCATATCTGAAGTAGGGACAATTGGTAAACATAATAAGCATTCTAGTGTAACTCATGGAGGAAAGAGATAGCAAAAGTCAGAGAGCTGAGTCAGCTTGATAAGCAAATAGTCAATCACTTGCTATTAACTCTTTTCTTTTAAATCCATTAAGCTCTTTTATTAATATAACAATGTAGGTGATCCTGTTTTGAAAAGAGAATTACTTGAGCATTCAGGGCAGGGGACTTATCCATTCAATACTAAGTGCCTACAATACACCAGTCACTGTTCCAGAAGCAGAAGATATAAATATGAATACGACATTGGGCCTTCCATCAACTTTAGTTATATCATGCAACTAAAGCCAATATAAAACATATTGACATGACAAATTACAAGTTCATGAATTAATTTTCAGTTTGGAGTTAATATTTCTGTTTCTTATTACAGTTAAGGAATAGGTTAAAGATTCTTAATATTCCTTATAACCTTTATCTTTCCAAAATATCACTTGTGTCTCTAATAGAATTGGTAGTTTTTACTAAGAAGGATTCTGATAATTAAACATAGTTTGTGTTATATACTTAATATATTTGCTCTATCTATGCCACCATATTTAAGCATTTTGGATTTAAAAAAAAAGAGAAGACATTCTTCTCTTAAAAACTGTGTTGTCATCCATGAAAGAAATATTTCATCAAAATTAAAATGTTCTGCCCTGCAAAAGTCGAGGTCAAGGGAATGAGAAAACAAGCTAAAGACCTGTAGAAAACATTTGTAGAAGATACATCTGATAAAGGATTGTTATTCAATACATACAAATAATTCTTAAAACTCAACAATAAGAAAATGAACAATCTGATTTAAAAATGAGCAAAAGGCCTGAACCAAAAGAAGATACACAGATGGAAAATAAACATATGAAAAAGTGTTCAACATTATATGTCATTTGGGAAATGCAAATTAAAATAATACCACTATAAAACTAGTAGAATGGCTGAAATCCAAAACATTGACTACACTAAATGTTGGCAAGCATGTGATGCAACAGAAACTCTCATTCATTGCTGGGAGGAATGCAAAATATCTCAGACTGTTAGGCAGTTTCTTACAAAAGGCATAGTATTCTTAATATATAATTCAGCAATTGCACTCCTTGGTATTTACGTGGATGAATTTAAAACTCCAGTACATATAAAAGCCTGCATGTTGAGGATTATAGCATCTTTAGTCATAAATGTCAAAACTTGAGGCAACTGAAATGTCCTTCAGTAGGCAAATGGATAAACTGTTTCACTCAGACAATGGAATAGTTTTCAACACTAAAAATAAATGAATTGTGAATCCATAAAAAGACATGGAGAAATCTGAAATGCATATCACTAAGATATTGAAACTAAAAGGCTTCAAATTATATGCATATATATGATTCCAAAATACAAGATTCTAGAAAAGGCAAAACTATAGAGACAAAAAAGAAAAAAAAGGTTGCAAAGGAGGAAAGAAAGACAAACAGGCAGAGCACAGAGGACCCTTGGGGCAGTGAAACTATTCCACCAATTATGCAGTGGTGGCTATGTGACATTATGCATTTGACACAACACATGAAATGTATGAACACCAAGAGTGAACCTGCAAACCGTTCAAGTAAGGGTTGTGCCTGTGCTTAATCAGGCAGTCATGTGCGACCCTTTGCAACCCTTTGGACTGTAGCCCACCAGGCTACTCTGTCCACTGGATTTTTCACAAAAGAATACTGGAGTGGGTTGCCATTTCCTCCTCCAGGGGACATTCCCAGCCGAAAAATCAAAACTGCCTCTCCTTTGTTTCTTGCTTTGCAGGCAGATTCTTTACCAGATGAGCTATCGTTGAAGTCCATTCAAGCAAAGCAGGCAGTTATTTTACCAGCAAAATGGGTATACTTGGGATAGTAGAGAAATTGCAATTCAGAATATGCAAGCCATGGCAAAACCATGGGCCAGTCCCCCACACAACGAAGAGGAACATTACTTTATAGGGAAAATAAAAAGACCGTTGGGAGCGGCTGCTTTGAATAAAAGTTGATTGGAGGAAAGCATGAGCTAGGGTGGTCACAGTTTCTCATTGGCTGAGTGGTGGTACTCTCTCATTGGCTGGGGCTATTGCTAGGCAAGGAGAAAAATCTTCCTTTCTCTTGCAATGCTGGGCTGAGCTGTCCTTAGTTGCTCAGCTGTGTCCAGTTCTTTTGTGACTCCATGGGCTGTAGCCTGCCAGGCTCCTCTGTCCATGGGGATTCTCCAGGTAAGAATACTGGAGCGGGTTGCCATGCCCTCCTCCATCTTTCTTCTTCTCCCTGTTGGAGATGGTTAAGGTACCTCTCTTTCTGTTTGGAGGCTGCAGATGGTAACAAGTGGCAGTGCATGAGAGCTCTCCCTTCAGGGCTTCCTGGTTCCATTTTAAATGAGGTTTCCCTTTAACAATTTTCACAACCATCATGTAAACTCTGGACAATGGATGATGATAATGTACTCATGTAGGTTTATAAATTACAACAAGTGTACCACCCTAGTGGAGGAAGTTGATAGTGGAGGAATTTGTGCACGTGTGGGGGCAAGGAGTATATGGAAATTCTCTGTACTTTCCACTCAACTTGCTGTGAACCTAAAACTACTCTTTAAAAAAAATAGTCTATTTTTTAAAATGTATTGGCACTACAAAATGTAGACAGAAATCAAATGATGACAGTATAGGGTCTTAAATATTATGAGTGAAGCATGTGGTGCATACCACCGGAGCACAGTGAAAGGCAAGAAAACATCCATTCAGATTGAAGAGGCAAAGCTAGGGATGTAGAGGAGGCAGACCTCTGCTTGTTTCCAGATTTCCTAGAGCAGGAAAATAATTCAGACAAATCCTAAGCATATATAGAAAAGGGGGAGAAAAATTAAGCAAATATGTGTTTCTAGACCAAAAAAGGGCATTTGGCTATTTACACAATTCATAATGTCATTACAAAAAAAAGTTAAGCTAATTCCTAAGGAGGTATTAAATCTAGATGCCAAATCAAGAAAGAAAATTCACTGAAGGGCAAAAATGATTCCCAGTTTAATGAAAATTATAAGCCCAAGAAGCTCAATAAATACCAAGAACAACAAACATGAGAAAATTTCCCCAAAGTATATTAGAGTCCAGTACTCTTGCCTGGAAAATTCCATGGATGGAGCAGCCTGGTAGGCTACAGTCCATGGGGTTGCAAAGAGTCAGACATGACTGAGCGACTTCACTTTCTTTCTTTCTATAGTTTATTTTGGAGGAGGAAATGGCAACCCACTCCAGTGTTTTTGCCTGGAGAATCCCATGGGTGGAGGAGCCTGGTGGGCTGCAGTCTACGGGGTTGCAAAGAGTCGGACATGACTAAGCAATTCACACACACACACACACACACACACACACTAGAGTCAGTGATATTGTTAATTCAGTGATTAAGTCTGCCAGAGACTAAAGGCATATCATACACAGAAGAAAGTGAGAATGAAAGCAAATTTCTCATCAGAAACAATAAAAGCAAGACAACAGTGAAACATTTTCAAGTACTAAAGAAAAGTTTGTCAATCAAGAATTCTATACTCATGAAAAAAAATTTAATGAAGGTGCTGAAAGAATTAATCAGCAGCAGCCCCTACCTATAAGAAATGTTAAAGGAAGTTCTAAAGGAATAAGGAAAATTATACTAAGTGGAGATATGCTGGATCTACAAGAAAGAATAAAGAACACCAGAATTAATAAGTGCATGATATATACATATGGGTGTATATATATATATATATATATATATATATATATATATGGGCTATATATATTTATGTGCTTTTAATTATTTAAATCTTTTTTAAAAGAGCATTATTAAAGCAAAATTAATAATAATGTGTAGGGCTTATAATATATGTATAAGTTAATTGTATGATAGTGAAAAAGTGAATTATATGATAACAATAGCACATACACCAGGAAGGGAAAAACAGAAATATACAATGGTATGGCAAAATGGTACAAAGTCATTTGCAAATAGACGATGATAAATTCAAATTGTATACTCTAAACCCAAAAGCAACAGCTAAAAAAATTTTTTTTAAAAAGAGCTCTCACTAATGAGCCAATAAAGAAGATGAAATCATTTTCCAAAAATCCTCAGTTAATCTTAAAAAAGACAGAAAAACAGAGACAAGGGAATGAAGAACATATGGCATAAATAAAAAACGAGTAACAAGATGGTGGATTTAAACCCAACCATATGAGCATTTACACTAAATGTAATTAATCTAAGCACCTTAATTAAAAGGCAGAAATCATCATATTAGATAAAAATGCAAGACCTAAATATATACTATCTACAATAAATTATTTTTAAATATAAAAATACAAGTAGATTAAAAGTGAGCAGATATTTTAAAATGCCAAATTAGAGGAGCCAAGATGGCGGAGGAATAGGACGGAGAGGCCACTTTCTCTCCTACAAATTCATCGAAAGAACATTTGAATGCTGAGCAAATTTCACAAAACAACTTCTGATCGCTAGCAGAGGACATCAGGCGCCCAGAAAAGCAGCCCATTGTCTTCGAAGGGAGGTAGGACAAAATATAAATGATAATAAGGGAGTCAAAAGAGCTACGGACGGAGACCCGTCCCAGGGAGTCTTAATAGAGGAAGTTTCCAATCACCAGGAAACCCTCGCACTGGCGGGACTGGGGGAAGTTTTCGGCATTCTAACTGGGAGGAAAAATTAAACAAGGCCCACACATTACGTGCCTAAAAGCAACTCTCAGCAGAAAAGTACCCCAGACGCCCGTACCTGCCAGCAACAAGCGGGGCGGAACGGAGAGGAGCGGGTGGCATTGCTTAGGGTGAGGACCGGCCCGAAGACCCTGAGAGCAATCGGAGGGAGCTTTTTTAAACTGTGGGATAGCAAGGGTCAAAATTAACTGGCCCGAACACACTGCCGGTGGTTCGCAAAACAAAGGGACTGAGAATCTCCAGAGAAGAGCCGGCCCATCCCCGCTGGAGGGGGGGGGGGGGGGTAGGGGCAAACTTAGCCCCTGAGAAGCCACCCCCTCCCACACTGCAAACAGGCCTCCGGGTTCTAGCTAAAGACTTCCTGAGACCCGACTGGCGGTGCGTGCTGGGGCCACGGAGGGAAAAAGTGCACCGTACCCGGGGAGATTGCGCCCAAGCCTCTGGCTGCCTGGGCCGCTCGCCGCGGAGGGAAAAGGCGTGCTGCACCCGGGAGAGTACGCCCAAGCCTCTGGCTGCCTGAACCGCTCAGGCCGGGGAAGGCACAAAACGCAGGAGCAACCAAATCTGCGCTTTTGTGGAGTACCCGAAAACTGGAACCGCACTCAACGCAGGGCCCGCTCCATATAGAGCAGCTGGCAGCCTGAGCAGTGTAGACGGGGAAAGCACAGACACCCGTGAGCGGGGCAAACCCAGTGTGGCCAGAACACGGTGAGTGCTATCCACACAGAGCGGTATCTGTCTGCAGCGCCCCGCCCTCCCCGTAGCAGGACTGAACTGAACTAGAGAACCTAGATAAGAGATCACCTCCGCCCGCCTGTGTCAGGGCGGAAATTAGACACCAAAGTGACGGCAAACAGAAGCCAAATAAACAAAGGGAACCGCTTCAGAAAGGACCGGTGCAACAGATTAAAATCCCTGAAGGTAACACCGACTACACGGGAAGGGGCCTACAGATATCGAGAAGTGTAAGCTGGAAAGAGGAGCTATCTGAAATTGAACTGAACCTACGCTGACCGCAACAACCTCAGAGAAATTCCTAGATATATATGTACATTTTTTTTTTAATTTTAAAAAAAAAAATTTTTTTCTTTCCTTTTTTTTATTTTTTATTTTTTCTCTTTTATTTTCTTTTATAATTCCCTATTACTCCCCCATTACTCCTCAACTTTCATTTTCATATATTTTTATGATTTTTTTAATTAGGGGAAAAAAAATTTTTTTTTTTTTTCTTTTTCTTGTTTTTCTCTCCTATTTCCTTTTAGAGTCCTCTAATACTCCTCTATTATTCCTTAACTTTCATTTTCATTTCACTATAACCTTGCCAAAAAAAAAAGAGAGAGAGAGAAACCCTATTTTTAAACCGAACTTCATATACAGTTCTAAATTTTTTTTGTTTTTGTTTTTAAATATTGTATTTCAAAGAGTCTAACCTCTACACTAGATTTTCAATCTTTGTTTTTCAGTAGTATGTGATATAAAAATTTTGGTCATTTAAGAATCCAATATTCAGTTCCCATTTCTATTCAGGAGTGTGGTGATTACTCTCCCACTTTTGACTCTCTGTTTTCTACCTCAGAACACCTCTATTTCCTCCATTCCCCTTCTCTTCCCAATCCAACTCTGTGAATCTTTGTGGGTGTCTGGGCTACGGAGAACACTTTGGGAACAGATAACTGTGTAGATCTGTCTCTCTCCTCTTGAGTCCCCTTTTTCTCCTCCTGCTCACCTCTATCTCCTTCCTCCCTCTCCTATTCTTCATGTAACTCTGTGAACCTCTCTGGTTGTCTCTCATGGTGGAGAATCTTTTCACCATTAATCTAGAAGTTTTATTATCAGTGCTGTATAGTTGGAGAAGCCTTGAGACTATTGGAAGAATAAAACTGAAATCCAGAGGCAGGAGACTTGAGCCCAAATCCTGAGAAAACCAGAAAACTCCTGACTACACGGAACATTAAGGAATAAGAGACCATCCAAAAGCTTCCATACCTACACCAAAACCAACCACCACCCAAGAGCCAATAAGCTCCAGTACAAGACATACCACGCAAATTCTTTAGCAACGCAGGAACATAGACCTGAGTGTCAACATACAGGCTCTCCAAAGTCACACCTAACACAGAGACCCATCGCAAAACTCATTACTGGACACTCCATTGCACTCCAGAGAGAAGAAATCCAATTCCACGCACCAGAACGCTGACACAAGCTTCCCTAACCAGGAAACCTTGACAAACCAATCGTCCAACCCCACCCACTGGGTGAAACCTCCACAATAAAAAGGAACCTCAGACCACAAGAATACAGAAAGCCCACTCCGGACACAGCAATCTAAACAAGATGAAAAGGCAGAGAAATACCCAACAGCTAAAGGAACATGAAAAAAGCCCACCAAGTCAAACAAAAGAGGAGGAAATAGGGAATCTACCTGAAAAAGAATTTAGAATAATGATAATAAAAATGATCCAAAATCTTGAAAACAAAATGGAGTTACAAATAAATAGCCTGGAGACAAAGATTGAGAAGATGCAAGAAATGTTTAACAAGGACCTAGAAGAAATTTAAAAAAGTCAATTAAAAATTAGTAATGAAATAAATGAGATCAAAAACACTCTGGAGGGAACCATGAGTAGAATAACAGAGACAGAAGATAGGATAAGTGAGTTAGAAGATAAAATGGTGGAAATAAATGAAGCAGAGAGGAAAAAAGAAAAAAGAATCAAAAAAAATGAGGACAACCTCAGGGACCTCTGGGACAATGTGAAACGCCCCAACATTCGAATCATAGGAGTCCCAGAAGAAGAAGACAAAAAGAAAGGCCATGAGAAGATACTCGAGGAGATAATAGCTGAAAACTTCCCTAAAATGGGGAAGGAAATAGCCACCCAAGTCCAAGAAACCCAGAGAGTCCCAAACAGGATAAACCCAAGACGAAACACCCCAAGACACATATTAATCAAATTAACAAAGATCAAACACAAAGAACAAATATTAAAAGCAGCAAGGGAGAAACAACAAATAACACACAAAGGGATTCCCATAAGGATAACAGCTGATCTATCAATAGAAACCCTTCAGGCCAGAAGGGAATGGCAGGACATACTTAAAGTAATGAAAGAGAATAACCTACAACCTAGATTACTCTACCCAGCAAGGATCTCATTCAGATATGAAGGAGAACTCAAAAGCTTTACAGACAAGCAAAAGCTGAGAGAATTCAGCACCACCAAACCAGCTCTTCAACAAATACTAAAGGATCTTCTCTAGACAGGAAACACAGAAAGGTGGTATAAACGTGAACCCCAAACAACAAAATAAATGGCAACGGGACCATACCTATCAATAATTACCTTAAATGTAAATGGGTTGAATGCCCCAACCAAAAGACAAAGGCTGGCTGAATGGATACAAAAGCAAGACCCCTATATATGCTGTCTACAAGAGACCCACCTCAAAGCAAGGGACACATACAGACTAAAAGTGAAGGGCTGGAAAAAAATATTCCACGCAAACGGAGACCAAAAGAAAGCAGGAGTCGCAATACTCATATCAGATAAAATAGACTTTCAAATTAAGTCTGTGAAAAGAGACAAAGATGGACACTACATAATGATCAAAGGATCAATCCAAGAAGAAGATATAACAATTATAAATATATATGCACCCAACATAGGAGCACCGCAATATGTAAGGCAAAAGCTAACGAGTATGAAAGAGGAAATTAATAGTAACACAATAATAGTAGGAGACTTTAATACCCCACTCACAACTATGGATAGATCAACTAAACAGAAAATGAACAAGGAAACACAAACTTTAACGGACACAATGGACCAGCTAGACCTAATTGACATCTATAGGACGTTTCACCCCAAAACAATCAACTTCACCTTTTTCTCAAGTGCACACGGAACCTTCTCCAGAATAGATCACATCCTGGGCCATAAATCTAGTCTTGGTA
The DNA here is from genome assembly GCF_023699985.2 of Odocoileus virginianus. Classification (NCBI taxonomy): domain Eukaryota; kingdom Metazoa; phylum Chordata; class Mammalia; order Artiodactyla; family Cervidae; genus Odocoileus; species Odocoileus virginianus. Next base: position 36,334,619 of record NC_069686.1, on the reverse strand, counting down.
AATTCAAAAAGATTGAAATCATTCCAGTCATCTTTTCTGACCACAGTGCAGTAAGATTAGATCTCAATTACAGGAAAAAAAATTATTAAAAATTCAAACATTTGGAGGCTAAACAACACGCTTCTGAATAACCAACAAATCATAGAAGAAATCAAAAAAGAAATCAAAATATGCATAGAAATGAATGAAAATGAAAACACAACAACCCAAAACCTATGGGACACCGTAAAAGCAGTGCTAAGGGGAAGATTCATAGCATTACAGGCCTACCTCAAGAAACAAGAAAAAAGTCAAATAAATAACCTAACTCTACACCTAAAGCAACTAGAGGAGGAAGAAATGAAGAACCCCAGGGTTAGTAGAAGGAAAGAAATCTTAAAAATTAGGGCAGAAATAAATGCAAAAGAAACTAAAGAGATCATAGCAAAAATTAACAAAGCTAAAAGCTGGTTTTTTGAAAAAATAAACAAAATTGACAAACCATTAGCAAGACTCATTAAGAAACAAAGGGAGAAGAACCAAATTAACAAAATTAGAAATGAAAATGGAGAGATCACAACAGACAACACTGAAATACAAAGGATCATAAGAGACTACTACCAGCAGCTCTATGCCAATAAAATGGACAACTTGGAAGAAATGGACAAGTTCTTAGAGAAGTATAACTTTCCAAAACTGAACCAGGAAGAAATAGAAGATCTTAACAAAACGATCACAAGCAAGGAAATCGAAACTGTAATCAGAAATCTTCCAGCAAACAAAAGCCCAGGACCAGATGGCTTCACAGCTGAATTCTACCAAAAATTTAGAGAAGAGCTAACACCTATCTTACTCAAACTCTTCCAGAAAATTGCAGAAGAAGGTAAACTTCCAAACTCATTCTATGAGGCCACCATCACCCTAATTCCAAAACCAGACAAAGATGCCACAAAAAAAGAAAACTACAGGCCAATATCACTGATGAACATAGATGCAAAAATCCTTAACAAAATTCTAGCAAACAGAATCCAACAACATATTAAAAAAAGTCATTCATCATGACCAAGTGGGCTTTATCCCAGGAATGCAAGGATTCTTTAATATCCGCAAGTCAATCAATGTAATACACCACATTAACAAATTGAAAGATAAAAACCATATGATTATCTCAATAGATGCAGAAAAAGCCTTTGACAAAATTCAACATCCATTTATGATTAAAACTCTCCAGAAAGCAGGAATAGAAGGAACATACCTCAACATAATAAAAGCTATATATGACAAACCCACAGCAAGCATCACCCTCAATGGTGAAAAATTGAAAGCATTTCCCCTGAAATCAGGAACAAGACAAGGGTGCCCACTCTCACCACTACTATTCAACATAGTTTTGGAAGTGTTGGCCACAGCAATCAGGGCAGAAAAAGAAGTAAAAGGAATCCAGATAGGAAAAGAAGAAGTGAAACTCTCTCTGTTTGCAGATGACATGATCCTCTACATAGAAAACCCTAAAGACTCTACCAGAAAATTACTAGAGCTAATCAATGAATACAGTAAAGTTGCAGGATATAAAATTAACACACAGAAATCTCTTGCATTCCTATACACTAACAATGAGAAAACAGAAAGAGAAATTAAGGAAACAATACCATTCACCATTGCAACAAAAAGAATAAAATACTTAGGAGTATATCTACCTAAAGAAACAAAAGACCTATACATAGAAAACTATAAAACACTGATGAAAGAAATCAAAGAGGACACAAACAGATGGAGAAATATACCGTGTTCATGGATTGGAAGAATCAATATTGTCAAAATGGCTATACTACCCAAAGCAATCTATAGATTCAATGCAATCCCTATCAAACTACCAACGGTATTTTTCACAGAACTAGAACAAATAATTTCACAATTTGTATGGAAATACAAAAAACCTCGAATAGCCAAAGTAATCCTGAGAAAGAAGAATGGAACTGGAGGAATCAATCTGCCTGACTTCAGACTCTACTACAAAGCCACAGTCATCAAGACAGTATGGTACTGGCACAAAGACAGAAATATAGATCAATGGAACAGAATAGAAAGCCCAGAGATAAATCCACGAACCTATGGTCACCTTATCTTCGACAAAGGAGGCAAGGATATACAATGGAAAAAAGACAACCTCTTTAACAAGTGGTGCTGGGAAAATTGGTCAACCACCTGTAAAAGAATGAAACTAGAACACTTTCTAACACCATACACAAAAATAAACTCAAAATGGATTAAAGATCTAAATGTAAGACCAGAAACTATCAAACTCCTAGAGGAGAACATAGGCAAAACACTCTCCGACATAAATCACAGCAGGATCCTCTATGACCCACATCCCAGAATTTTAGAAATAAAAGCAAAAATAAACAAATGGGACCTAATGAAACTTAAAAGCTTTTGCACAACAAAGGAAACTATAAGCAAGGTGAAAAGACAGCCCTCAGATTGGGAGAAAATAATAGCAAACGAAGCAACAGACAAAGGATTAATCTCAAAAATATACAAGCAACTCCTCCAGCTCAACTCCAGAAAAATAAATGACCCAATCAAAAAATGGGCCAAAGAACTCAACAGACATTTCTCCAAGGAAGACATACAGATGGCTAACAAACACATGAAAAGATGCTCAACATCACTCATTATCAGAGAAATGCAAATCAAAACCACAATGAGGTACCATTATACGCCAGTCAGGATGGCTGCTATCCAAAAGTCTACAAGCAATAAATGCTGGAGAGCGTGTGGAGAAAAGGGAACCCTCTTACACTGTTGGTGGGAATGCAAATTAGTACAGCCACTATGGAAAACAGTGTGGAGATTTCTTAAAAAGCTGGAAATAGAACTGCCATATGACCCAGCAATCCCACTGCTGGGCATACACACCAAGGAAACCAGATCTGAAAGAGACACATGCACCCCAATGTTCATCGCAGCACTGTTTATAATAGCCAGGACATGGAAGCAACCCAGATGCCCATCAGCAGATGAATGGATGAGGAAGCTGTGGTACATATACACCATGGAATATTACTCAGCCATTAAAAAGAATTCATTTGAATCAGTTCTAATGAGATGGATGAAACTGGAGCCCATTATACAGAGCGAAGTAAGCCAGAAAGATAAAGACCATTACAGTATACTAACACATATATATGGACTTTAGAAAGATGGTAACGATAACCCTATATGCAAAACAGAAAAAGAGACTCAGATGTATAGAACAAACTTGTGGACTCTGGGAGAAGGCGAGGGTGGGATGTTTCAAGAGAACAGCATTGAAACATGTATATTATCTAGGGTGAAACAGATCACCAGCCCAGGTTGGGTGCATGAAACAAGTGCTCGGGCCTGGTGCACTGGGAAGACCCAGAGGGATCGGGTGGAGAGGGAGGTGGGAGGGGGGCACTGGGATGGGGAATACGTGTAAATCCATGGCTAATTCATTTCAATGTATGACAAAAACTACTGTCATGATGTAAAGTAATTAGCCTCCAACTAATAAAAATAAATGGGAAAAAAAATATAATAAAAGGGGCTAGTTTCTCCAAAAAATAAATAAATAAATAAAAATAAAATGCCAAATTAACATTACTCAAAAGAAAGATGGGGTGTCCACATTGATGTGAGATGACAAATTTCAGAGCAAAGAATATTAGCAAGGCTAAAGAAAGTCATTTCATGAATGGGTCAGTTAATCAGAGGGCATAAGACTCTTACACATTTATACATTTAATAGCAGAGTTTCAAAATACATGAAGCAAGAACTGATAGGACTGCATAAAGAAACAAATCCAACACTTCAGTCAGATATTTCACTATCCCTCTTTCAATAATTGATAGAACAAAACAGAAAGACAATGTGGGCATGGAAGATTTGAGAAGACTCAAACCTGATCTAATTGACAGATAAAGTTTTCTACTCAACATCAACAGAATGTACATGCTTTTCAAGTGTACACAGAACATGTACCAAGAAAAAATAAGTTGCAGAGTGCTATGTTTTTCTGCATATTAAAATGAGACAATTATTTATGATGTTGCAGAGAGTAAATGAGATAAAGAGAGGGGAAGGCAGCGGGATGGCAGAGTTTAAAACCTGATTTGGAAAAGAATAGCTGAGGAACTTTATAAGCTCAGAGAAATCTAATACCCAATTTCAATTTATGTGTATTGTATATGGCCCTTCACTTGGCTTGCTAACCCCAAATCTCAGTGTATGTCTTGTATTTACAGCTGCCTCTTGTGAACAGTATGGGGGTAAGGAAGACACGGAATAAAGGAACAGGAAATGCTCCCACATTTGACACGAAGCCAGGTCAGAGATAAGGAAGCAACCTCAAGACTCAGAGTAATGAGAATTCAACAAAAGCAGGAAACTGGAGTCAGAAGTGACTAGCACAAATACATTTGCAGAAATCCTGAGGGCATTGGGCTTGCCATAAAACATAGTTGCAGAGTTTGACCTAACTTTATCCTGGTGCTTAGGAGCACAGTGACCCCAGGGAACATCTGTTTTACATTTTTTTTCTCTCCCAACCAGTCACCACAAGAGAGAAGAAATAGTATACGTTTACTTTGTTGTTAGGAATGATTCCAAAGCCCTCCCCCTAGAAGGCAAAAGTGACTACAAATTGTTTTTAAGTTAACATTTCTATTACACACCTATCATCCAATTTAATTTGAGCATATATCTGAAAGCCACAGCAATAAGTTGACACCAGCAGCAAAACGAGGAAAAAAAAGGATGCTATCTCCATGGCCCGGGAGAGCAAACATACAAAGGAGGACTTACTGTCATAAATGTACCCAAAAGCTAAGCCCCAGATTCTTTTGTGTCTCTGTCCTGACACATTTTTTACGTTGTTCAACTGATAGCATATAGGAACAGGGAAACGCAAATTAAACCCTGTCTTGTGGCTTACCTTCACAGGCAGAGGATAAAACAAAACGTGAGTTTAGGATAGTGATAGCATGTGTGTGTGTGTGCTGTATGCTTAGATGCTTAGTCGTGTCTGATTCTTTATGACCCCCTGGGCTGTAGCCCACCAGGCTCCTTTGTCCATGGGATTCTCCTACACTGAAAAATATAGACATATATTTGTACTCAAAACTGAATGAAGTTTTTGGCAAACCCAATAGAGTTAAAGCTATAGAGATTTAGGGATAGCGTTTGTAGGTTTTTTCTCAGCATAGTAACAAAGCTCAAGCTGTTGGCCATCCGTAAAATAAAGTGAAAGTTTTACAAGTGATCTTCCTCTTTCTGGGCCTTTTAACCATCCTTTTCTAGTACTGAGCTGCTTTTTCCCTGTGCTGCTTCAGCCAGCTTCCTCTGCAATCTTCTGCCCTCACCTAAGTAAGCCAGACTCACATGACCACCAGCCAAATAACAGTAAACATTTTCCATTTTAAAAGATAACAATTTGGTGAATACATTTTTAGAGAGTGTTATGACTTCTAAGAACTTCCTGTAATCATATCTTAACTCATGAGAATGCATGTAAACGGAGATATTTAAGAAATCAATTAACCTGGATTTTGAAATCTTTTTAGAAAGATGAAGGTGATATATCAGGAATTTTAATCCAGCATGAAAAGAATAAATTGTTTTCATTTAAAGTGAGTGGGGATAAAAAGAAAACCAATTTGTTTGATTTGTGGTATTCCTTTTATTAGCCTTAAGACATTTAATCTATAAGAGCATTTTCAGTAGAACAGCAAGAAATCTAAACTAAATATATAGTCAGATCACTGTAGAGTTTTATTTCATCTTGAAGAAATCTGCACATAACCTTGCATATGTGAGCTTCCTTATTAGACACTAACAGAAAACATAAATCACAGTGCGTCTTGTAAAAAGACTAAAGCAAACATGGCACGGGATTCTCAATTTCCCCTTTGCCTTCAGCCATGGCCTCTCCTCCCCTTTCTCCTCTCCCTTCCCTGCCATACTTTTGCTTTTTGGCTACCTCGCCTACCTCTGAACCTTGACTAACTGGCAAACCACAGGGCTTGCAACAGCAGCTCTTGGAAAGTACTACTCTGATAGTTACCGGACAGGCTGGCACCAACAATCCCAGGCCACAAGCATGAAAACCAGAACAATCTCCAACTGCAAGTTTCGTAGCAATTAAAGACACAACAGCTACCTGGGCCAAACCACAAAGATACACATTCCCCTTTTCCTTACCTGATACCCACCCAGCTTCAATTCAAAAGTTACCTTGCTATCAGGTTTTCCCTGCTGAACATCAGATTAATAAAGCTTTTAAAGCCTATTTGAATTACTTAAATATATTTTCTTTTCAAAGTCTTAATGTGAGTATTAACATTCAAATATAAGTTTCTGTACATTGAATTATACACAGTCACATCTATCTGCCTGTTACAAATTTTATCAAAACATTCTTTACCTCATTACTAACTGGGGTCAAGATGTTGGGTGAGGCGGCATAGGGGTTTGACTATGGAGTAACTACTCATGGGCAAGTAGTATGTGAATTTCTCCCTTATTCTATTTCTCCCCTTCACCTGAATTATATTTCCCCAGTTCTTTATCTTTGTAGCCTAAGACTGTATCAAAAAGTCATTTCCCACAGTTTCCTTAATATCATTTATTAACCACTTTCCTGGTAGCTTAGATGGTGAAGAATCCACCTGCAAAGCAGGAGAGCTGGGTTCAATCGCTGGGTCGGAAAAGCCCAAGGAAAGGGGAATGGCTACCCACTCCAGTACTCTTGCCTAGATAATTTCATGGACAGAGGAGCCAGTGGGCTACAGTCCATGGAGTCACAAAAAGTCAGACATGACTGAGTGGCTAACACTTTCACTTTCAGACATGACAGATCAGACCTTCTGCTTTAACAGACTAAATCTGCTTATTCTCAAGTGACAACCTATCGTGGAATCTGCATACATGACAATTTTTTACTTGTTAAAATGTCCTACTTTTTATTCTGATGAATTCACAGATTCTTCAGAGTTAAAAAGGAGACTGAAATTTATCACTTATTTGTGCAATGAGAATTCCCAAGTAATATATGTAACAATAGTAGAATCTTTACACTGCAGAGTACATTTTACAATATACAAACCATACACATATGCAGGCTTTCTAGTGTGAGGATGACATACAGATACGTTCAGTTTCTCCTTAAATACTATTTATAATTGTGGACTCATTACATTTAAGGCCGTCTACTTAAAGAAATCATGCCAGCTAGTAAGAGCAAATGTAATTCTTTGATAACTGAGAGTAGAATCTCAATGGTCCCAAACTGTCACCTGAACAACTGCAAAAATTTTCAGATTTCACAGAAAATTCCTTGGAATCCTGAGTTTCCTATGGACTGTGGTTCTTACTCATCACTCTAGCCAGCTTGCCTGAGATGTTTCCATAGTAACTCCAGGCATTTCTACCAAGACTCCAACACTGTCCTATCACTGTCACCATTGGAACTGGATGCCTTCCCTGGAACCTCAGTCTGAAAACATATGTCCGGCTAACTGAGAATACCCCATCTGTGTTTCTTCTCAGCTTCTCAGTGAACCTGTGGCAAGACTGCCTGGACCCAAAATTGTTACAGCAGGATGGTTCTTTCAATTCACACCCACATTCACTTTCTCCTCGGGGCACAAACACCCAACCAGAATGACTGAGTCAAGACAAAATGCAAGATGAGCCACCACCAGATAACCAGAGCTGTCATTGCTTTCCAGAAGGCAAACCCCTATTACTGAGCCCGGGCTATACTTGATCTATTTTTATGATGAGTTCCCTCTCAAGGCCTCTTTTGTCTTTTCTTAGAATCTTTGACAGAGCCACTTCTGTCAGTAAAACTTTTTAAAACTATGCTTGAAACTTAGGTTTGGATGGTATGGATCTCTCTCATACAATCGGGAAAGTATCTTAAACTTATTTTTCAATCAATAAATATAATTGAAAACTCAGGAGAGGGACTGCTGTTTGGCTTATTCACCAGATATCCCAGCTTCTGCCAGGTGAAGCCTCCACTTTTTATTTCTTTTTAAAATTTTTTTCTACATCTTATTATCCCTCCATTCCTTTCATTCTAGTTGTGCCCTCTGGAAAAGACTTTCTCTTTGTGGAAGTCCATTCAGACTACAGATTCCAAAGCCTGCTCACTCTTTCTCAGCCTATTAGATACACCAATTTTAAATACACCAATTCCTCCCCCTTCTCATAGAAAACAGCTGGTGGATCATTTCTCAGGCTGGTTACAACCCCAGAATTGACTCCAGTGGCTGATGTGCCTTTTAAAATTCTGTGCTCCAGCTGAAGGGAAGCTACAGTGGGGTGTAGCTGGATGTGTCCTTCCCTTAGACAGATACTTAACTGGTACTTTTAAACTTTATAAAAGTTAAGTTTATTCTAATCAGACCCTCCACTTTATTTGATAAATTCTAGTCACAGTCACCAGTGATGTTCTTTTGCTAAGCCTAGTGATTAGCTATAACACTCTTATATGCCCAGCTGCTCTCTGGCCATCCCACTAACAGGTATCTCAGACTTAACATATTCAAGTGAACCCTCTTATTTCTTCTGCTAACATGCCCCACCCACAGTCCTCCTTATGGGAGTTTGCAGTTCAGTTCAGTCACTCAGTCATGTCTGACTCTTTGCAACCCCATGGACTGCAGCACACCAGGCTTCCCTGTCCATCATCAACTCCCAGATCTTGCTCAAATTCATGTCCATCAAGTCAGTGACGCCATCCAATCATCTCATCCTTTGTCATCTCCCTTTCCTCCTGCGTCCAACCAATCTTTCCCAGTATCAGGGTCTTTTCCAATGAGTCAGTTCTTTGCATCAGGTGGCCAAAGTACTGAAGCTTCAGAATCAGTCCTTCCAATGACTATTCAGGACTGGTTTCCTTTAGGATTTGATCTAGTTTGAGCTCCTTGCAGTCTAAGGGACTCTCAAGAGTCTTCTCCAACATCACTGTTCAAAAGCATTAATTCTTCCTAGTTTCTCAGTTACTGCAATATCTTACTTTAGTTGCTCAGGCCAAACACCTTGGTGTTATCCTTAGATGCTCTTTACAGGAAAGGCAAAGGAGAAAAAGAAAAATATACCCATCTGAATGCAGAGTTCCAAAGAATAGCAAGGAGAGATAAGAAAGTCTTCTTCAGTGAACAATGCAAAGAAATAGAGGAAAATAATAGAATGGGAAAAACTAGAGTTGTCTTCAAGAAAATTAGAGAAACCAAGGGAACATTTCATGCAAAGTTGGGCACAATAAAGGACAGAAATGGTATCGACCTAACAGAAGCAGAAGATATTAAGAAAGCTGGCAAGAATACACAGAAGAACTATACAAAAAAGATCTTCATGACCAGATAACCACAATGGTGTAATCACTCACCTATAGCCAGACATCCTGGAGTGGAAAATCAAGTGGGCCTTTGAAGCATCACTACAATCAAAACTAGTGGAGATGATGGAATTCCAACTGAGCTACTTCAAATTCTAAAAGATGATGCTGTGAAAGTGCTGCATTCAATATGCCAGTAAATTGGAAAACTCAGCAGTGGCCACAGGACTTTGAAAAGGTCAGTTTTCATTCCAATCCCCAAAAAAACAATACCAAAGAATGTTCAAACTACTGCACAAATTGCACCCATTTCATATGCTAGCAAGGTAGCAAAATCCTCCAAGCCAGGCTTCAACAGTAAGTAAACCAAGAACTTCCAGATGTCCAAGCTGGATTTGGAAAAGGCAGAGAAACCAGAGATCAAATTGCCAACATCCACTGGATCAGAGAAAAAGCAAGAGAATTCCAAAAAAACATCTACTTCTGTTTCAGGGACTACACTAAAGCTTTTGACTGTGTGGATCACAACAAATTCTGGAAAATTCTTAAAGAGATGGGAATACCAGACCACCTTACTTGCCTCCCGAGAAACCTGTATGCAGGTCAAGAAGCAACAGGTAGAACTGGACATGGAACAATGGACTGGTTAAAAATTGGGAAGGAGTATGTCAAGGCTGTATACTATCATGCTGCTTACTAACTTATATGCAGAGTACACCATGCAAAATGCCAGGCTGGATGAAGCACAAGATGGGATCAAGATTGCTGGGAGAAATACCAATAACTTCTGATATGCAGATGACACCACCCTCACGACAGAAAGCAAAAAGGAACTAAAGAGTCTTTTGATGAAAATGAAAAAGGAGTGTGAAAAAGTAGGCTTAAAACTCCACATTCAAAAAGCTAAGATCATGGATCCAGTCCCATCACTTCATGGCAAATAGATGGGTAAACAATGGAAACTGTGACGACTCTATTTTCTTGGGTTCCAAAATCACTGCTCATGGAGACTGGAGCCATGAAATTAAAAGACGTTTGTTCCTTGGAAGAAAAGCTATGACCAACCTAGACAGCATGTTAAAAAATAGAGACATTACTTTGCTGACAAAGGTCCATATAGTCAGTTAGGGTTTTTCCAGCAGTCATGTATGGATGTGAGAGTTGGACCATAAAGAAAGCTGAGCGCCAAAGAATTAATGCCTTTGAACTGTGGTGTTGGAGAAGACTCTTGAGAGTCCCTTGGACTGCAAGGAGATCAAACCAGTCAATACTCAAGGAAATCAATCCTGAATCTTCATTAGGAGGACTGATGCTGAAGCTGAACCTCCAATACTTTGGCCACCTGATGAGAAGAGCTGACTCACTAGAAAAGACCAAGGCTGGGAAAGATTGAGGGCAGGAGGAGACTGTGAATGACAGAGAACAAGAGGGTTGGATAGCATCATCAACTCAGTGGGCATGAATTGGAACAAGCTGTGGGAGATGGTGAAGGACAGGGAGGCCTGGTGTGCTGCAGTCCATGGGGTTGCAAAGATTCAGACACAGCTGAGCAACTGAACTGAACTGAACACATCCCTTGTCTAACTGATCAGTAAATTTAAGCAGCTCTTCCTTCAGCATATATCCAGAATTTCTGCAAGCACGTCTCAGCTCCACCTCCAGTGCTGCCCTGGGTCACACTGTCTCTCACCTGGCTTAGTACAAGGGCATCCTAACTGGTCTCAGCTTGTCAACACAGCAGCTGGAATGAGCCTGATAAAACACAAGCCAGTTCCTGGCACTGTTTTCAACATCCTCTAGCAGCTTGGCATCTCCTTCAGAGTAAAAACCAAGAGTCTTTCTAATGGCTTCCTGAACCTTTTAGCCCTGCCTTCTCCTCACCTCTTATTGCCCTTCTCTGATACTCTGCTCTAGCCACCCTGGCTTCCTTGCATCCTTGAACAGGAGAAATGCCCCCTGGAATGTTCTTCCCCCAGATACCCACATATGCTGCTTCCTTACCTCCTTCAAGTTTGAATTCAAATATCATCTTGTTCAAAAAAAAGAACTGGAGTTCTGATGGACTGGTATTAAAAACTGTTTGCAAGAACAGGTAAAACTCTTGTTTTTCTACAATAGTGTGCATTAGAGTATTTCCAAGATGAGAAAGAGGTTTTTTGAATTCTAATTTAAAAAAAAAAATCAAAAAACAAAAAACCAAGGCATGTTAGAGTTCTACTTTTGATTTTTACAATGGCATTAAGGTTTCCTAAGTCTAGTATTTGCTTTTTCTTTTCTAAAATGTTCTTAGGTGATTTGATTGGCCAAGATCCCCTGTGAGATGCCCACTCTGCATCGCTGCAAGTTCCACCCTTGCCCCAGCAGGTGTATAGAGCTCCCCACCTGCTACCTCTCTGCACTCTAGCCCTCCACCGAGACCATCCCTGCTCCTGCACCCATACTGTTGAAACTCTCCATATACTCTGGGCCCCAAATCAGATGTTACTTCTCTGATATCTCCTGCAAAAAGGCACCCCTTCTTCCTGGGAAGCCAGAGCATTGATTTAAAGTTTTTAGTGTATTTGTTCTTGTATGTGACATTTTTATATGATTCAAGGCTTCCCTGCTGGCTCAGTCAGTAAAGGATTTGCCTGCAGTGCAGGAGATATGGGTTCAATCCCTGGATGGAGAAGATCCCCTGAATAAAGGAAAGGCAACCCACTCCAGTATTCTTGCCTGAAGAATTCCATGGACAGAGGAGCCTGATGGGCTACAGTCCATGGGGTTGCAGAGTTGGACTCAACTGACACTCTTATTTTCACTGTCCCCTAAATAGGAATTATGTGTTTCCTGACATTATATTTTATTTGTTGTCTTACTCCCTTCAGTGCTTAGAAATACCTCACATAAAATGAGAATTCAATAAGATGTTCATTGAATAATTAGATAAAAATTGAATGTGTAATAAGTAAATTGAAACACATTCTTAAACTGTCCCACTTTTAATTATCATTGTTTTAATTAGACTTATTCAAAGAAGAGTGTTATTACTATCTTAAATTAATATTAATGACAGTAGCATTTGAATTGTCTCCAATCATTTTGAGGTCATTATTTAAAATGTGCTTTCATTATTAGAAAAGTACCTACTAGAATATTTCCACCGGCTTTTTATTTTCAGGAGTTAGTTGCATTTATATAAACTATAGCAAATATATACAGATAGCTAATACAAATATGCCTATATATATATGTTAGATAGGATTTATATGTATAAAACTCAGCAATAGTCATTCTCTTAGTGAAGAACATGTACATATGAACAAGTTACATTTCCTATGTAGGCTGTGTATGTTTGTCTGTTTGTGTGGGCATTACATAACTTTTCAAGTAGGACTACTGATGAAAGATGGGAGTAACTAATACAGAAACCCTTAGGCATTTCCAAGGACCAGAATACTTTGAAGTATTTCAGCAAGAACATATTGACCTCTTTGGGGAAAAGAATTATGTGCAGCAATCAGACATGATTATCTAATGTTGAAGATCAAAGGGTATTGACTGAAATCTGCAGTTACCATAGCTACTGAGCCCCATGAATTTACTATAGTTCTCTTATTGCAAGCACAAGATTTACAGTTAAGACCTGCTTTATTGACTAGAAAGGTTATCTGTTCACTAAATCTGGGAGTTTACTGGAATGATTTTCAGCCCACATTGTTTTACTAAATTGAATCTGATTCAGTGAAATTAAAATTAAAACTCAATGTTCTCCAGGCACACATTTATCATCTACTCCATCAGTCTTTTTAGGATGTGTGAAATATCCTAAGAGCGACTCTAGTCTTAGAAGATAAGATGTTTATAAAGTATTTTCATATGGAACATGTTCTGAATTGACTGTAATGCCTGAAACAGAAGTTCAGTGGTAAAGTTGACAAGTAGGACCAAGCCAATATGTCTCAAACTGCCTCCCACAAAATAGCTTAATGCCTTTTCCCTGGTGACATCAAGTGGATTTCTGAAGCTAGGTTTTGAATCCCCAAATCTCAATCATCAAAGCATGTCTGGTTATCTAAACCTACTTTCTGAAACCTTCTTTAAAATGAGGATTTTTAAAACATAATCCTACCCTTAGCTGTCAATTTCTACAATTGACCTTGTTCTCAATTTCTAATTAAATCTATTATTCTAAAAATCATCTCATTTATTCATCTAATTTCTGAATAAATGATTCCTTGTTGGGCCAGTGCTCCCAATGAGGTCTTTTTCTAACTAAAAGGATGAGATTGGCAGAAGAAAACAATATGAAGTTAGTCAGTAAGTCCCAGTTATTTGTTGTATGACTAACTGGATTCTCCCCAGTTATTAGTTGCTTTTATGTCCATGAATCTGCCCTGCATTGACTTTCTAGAGCATTAGGGGAAAGAATTTCCAAAACTTCTCTTCTTATTTATTATTCTGGATATCAAAAACTATGTAGTAAGAACACCTACATGGAAGTCTAAAAGCATGATTCTGGCAGCTAGGGTAGGTTTTAATTCTTGGTCAATTCAGTTAGCCTCAGTTTCCTCAACTGGAAAATAGAGAATACAATGGTTTCCACATCAAGGTGCTTCATAAAAATTTAATAAATTAATGTATATTGTTGTTGTTCAGTTGCAAAGTCATGTCTGACTCTTCGCGACCCCATGAACTGCTGCAAGCCAGTCTTCCTGTCTCCTTTACTATCTCCTGGAGTTTGCTCAAACTCTGAGTGCTTGACATCTAAGTGTTCAGCAAAGTTAGGTTATTATTTTCAGGACATCTTGTTCTGTTGAAAAGTTTTTAGAAGTAAGAAGGAAGAGAAATAAAAGATAAAGAAAAATTCTTTAGATTCCAACCATAATTTAGAAGGTAAGAGGAGGTCACTTCTAAATTTATTGTACAATCTCTTATTTCCTACTGATCAGGCAACACATTTGAAGTTTTGTTCTTAGGAAACATTAATCTTTTGGAAAATATCACAGTTACACTATAGAACTTAACAGAAATACTTCATGGTAATTAGAAACAGTGACTATATATCATATCATTTAGGAAGAAAATGAAATACTGAATTACAGTTTAGTCTAGTTTCCAAACTGGGGTGGGGGTGTGGAAAACAGTTTTGTGCTCTCTTTTTAAGCTCTTTTCTGGGGTGCCATCTGCAATCTTAAAAAGTTATTCACACAGTTATGTCTATTCTTTGTGATACCATTGTCTGTAGCCTTCCAGGCTCCCCTGTCCACATAATTCTCCAGGAAAGAGTACTAGAGTGGGCTGCCATCTCCTTCTCTAGGGGATCTTTCCAACCCAGGGATCAAACCCAGGTCTCCTGCATTGCGGGCAGATTCTTTACCAACTAAGCTACAAGGAAGCCCTGCATTGCAGGAAGGTTCTTTATCAAGTAAGCTACTAGGGAAGCAGTCTTAAAAACAAACAGTAAAAACAGTAGAGTACATTGGAATTCCAAGGCCATAGTCATAGTTTCCCTACTAACAGAGGCCTAAATCCACATGACCCTAATTATAAGTGCATGAAATTTGTAGGAAATAAAGTTGTTGTTTAATACACAAAGTATCACATCTTCTTTTCCTTGCCTCCAAGCATCTTCCCTCTCCATTAATAAAGAAGACCATAAGATAAGGATAGGCAGCCATGTGATAAACATTAGAATATACTGAATACCCACTGGATGTTCAGCTCAGTATCTATGCTGTGCTTAGTTAATCAGTTGTGTCCAACTCTTTGTGATCCCCTGGACTGTAGCCCACATGGCTCCTCTGTTTATTGGGATTCTCCAGGCAAGAATACTGGACTGGGTTGCCATGCCTTCCTCCAGGGAATCTTCCCAATGCAGAGATTGAACCCAAGTCTCCCGCATTGCAAATTTAGTATCTAAATTTGTTTAAAATACTGCCAAGTGTGATCAGTGAATAGAAATCCAGCTGGAAAAACAGTGCATGGAAATGACCATTTCCTTAGGCTAAGTGGATTCACCTAATTGTTGACTCCTTAACTCAATAATTCTTTTCTCTTGCTCAAGTGATCCACAGGCTTTAGGCAATGCATTCTAGCACTTTATGGCAAATCCTCTATGTATCGTCCTAAGATTTTCTATTTAGGTTTTTATCTACACCAGTTATTTCTGCATCAATCCCAAGAAAGAGTCAAACCCAAGTGTAAAAAGATTCCACTTTGAATTTAAGTTGTATATACAGGAATCAAGAAAATATATGAAATAATAAAGTTGCTATTGTGATAAACAGAAGTAGGAGCAAGCATTCTGTTCTACAAAGAATTAACGTTTCCCAGCTGTTCTTACTCTGAGACAGCTTTGTTGTAATTTGGCAAGATTCAGGAATGTGGGAAGTTTTTTTTCCGGTTGGCCCATTGACAGTTTCATATGGAGAAGAACAATAATTGCTGGCCACAGGATTAAAGTCCAGAAGATAATTAAATAATGCAAAAGGAACAAAGTGGACTTTGCAAGCTGTGCTGTTACTTCCCAGTCCCTTGATCTGCAGAGAATTCAGATTGCTACTCAATGGGTTTATTATATAATCTTGCTGTGAACAACTCGTAAACTATAATTTAACTGGAATTTTCATTTAAAAGAAAATAAAAATTTTAAGAGACTTAATCTATGATGCAGCTCCCAAATCTTCCAAATTAGCTATACTGGAATAAATGTATCTTCTCCTAAGTGCTGTTATTTGGGTCTGTTAGTTTAGGTCATGAAGAGGGTGAGGTTTTTATGTATTCTCCTATTAGATTAAAATGGAATGTGTTTGGGACCCAGAGGTTTTGAACACAGGCAGAAACTTATCAGCAGATACTTTCTAAATAAGCTTGGATATTTTCTAAGTAAACTTCTAAAGTTAGTAGCGATTCCAAACATTATTGTGATTTCCCTAAATTTGTTTCCTTTTAATTCTAATTTTATAGATTTTAGTTATGTTTGAAATTACAGTCCAGTTTAAATTCTTTTTCTTCATGAGAACAGATTTGAAATTGTAGCATAGGAACCCCAATGATTAGTAAAGATTACTAGAGCAACTAAAGCAAAATCTCTTGAAAGTTAATACTTCCAGCAAATATCTTCTTTGAAATACCTAATTTTAAAATATTGCAAAAAGTATTTCCCTACTTTATTTGGATTTTCAAACAAGGCCAATACAAAGAAAAATAAAAATGAAAGAGAACATTCCCATTAATGATTCAAATGGACCCAAGATGAGAAAGATTGAAAATAGTTCATTGGAATTCCCTGGTGGTCCAGTGGTTAGGACTTCACAGTTTCATGACCGTGGGTCTGGGGTTCAATCCCTGGTCAGGGAACTAAGATCCCACAGGCTGCACAGCACAGCCAAAAAAACAAAGAAGGAAAGAGTTCATTAATATTGTCTGAAACTGAGTTTGGGAGAGAGATCAAGATGACAGAGCACAAGGACATGGAGCTCACCTACCCTCATGAAAACATAAACACATATCTACATGCAAAACAGTTCTCACTGAAAACTAACTGGAAACTGGCAGGATTCCTGTATAACCAAGGTTGTAAGAAAGATACACATGTTATCTGGGCAGAATGGGAAGAAACTGAGTTCAAGGACATAGACAATATAAAATGTGCATGCATGTGTGTATGTATACACACACCCAAAAGACTTGGGTTCAATCCCAGGGTCGGGAAGATTCCCTGGAGGAGGAAGATCCCCTGGAGGAAATGGCAACCACTCCAGTGTTCTTGCCTGGAAAATACCATGGACAGAGGAGCCTAGTGGGCTACAGTTCATGGGGCCATGGAGAGTTGGACATGTCTAAGTAACTAAGCAGGATATGTTTTTTATACATATACACACACATATACACACACACACACACACACACACACACAGAGACTTAATTTTTAAGCCACCAAAAAGCTATGTACTCAAAGAAATCCAAAAGAACTGAATTCCAAAGAAGGGTGAGTCCTTAGAGGTTGTTCTAAGGTCAGTTACTACTTTCATCACTAAAAACAAGCATCAAGTCTGGGTACAGGTAAGCAGAGTATCTTGACAGCCATAGGCCATGGGGAGGAGAGTGTTGGAACATCAGATAAGGAGAAATCGGTAAACTTTTTACTGGTCTCATGAGCCTGCTTGAAGGACTGGACTCTAGAGCAGTCCCAAATGAAGAACTAGCTCTGTCCAACTGCCATTGATTCTCTCCTACAAGTCCATGGTGATTCAGGATGCTAAGTGCTGGGGCTAGAAAGCAAAAACTTCTTGTAGTCCCAGTCATCCATAGATTCCAAAGTTTCATTAGAGAGAAATGCTTGTATTACACATAACAGATATTGGCCTCAAGACATTTGACACAAGAGGTGAACTGAATTTAATAAAGGTACAACATCATCTCAGACCTAGCTCAACTCCTGACTGGATCAGAGGGATCATTCCCTTTCTAGATATCTGACAGAGGAAAAAGCAGACCTCATTTGGGGAAAAGATTTATTCTAGTCTCTATAGGTCTTTTAAACACAGTATCTATAATACAATGAAAAATTATATGCAAAGAAACTGGAGAATATAAAAGGTTTTTTAAGTTGATAGAAGCAAAATCACAGATGACCCAGATTAATTAACATATAAGGATGTTAGATTAAAACACAAAATTTTAAAGAATCTAGAGAAAAAGAGAATTTCAGCAGAGAAATGAAGACTCTAAAAAGAACCAAATGGAACTTCTAGAAGTAAAAATACAATATTGGAATTAAAGATTTGTTGAACAGGCTGAAAAGTAGCATAGATTCAGTCAAAAAAAACAATTAGGTAACTTACAGGTCAAAAGAAATAATGTAAACTGAACCACAGAGTTGAAAAAAGAATGAAAAAATAATTTTAGTGACATATGGGACAGTAACAAATATTCTAATATTGTGTATATTTGGAATTACAGATGGAAAAAATAGAAAATCCGGCAGAAGAATTATTTGAAGAGATAATGGCTAAGGTTTTTCTCAAAATCAATTAAAGATATCAGTCCACAAATATAAGAAACTCAGAGAATCCAAAGTAGCATAAATATTATGAAAACCATATCTAGTGCTATACTGGCCACATTCCTACAAACAAAAAGTGAACTGAAAATCTCAAAAGAAGTCAGATCACAAGTTCACATTTCATTTAGAGGAACAATGATAAATAAAGCTAAATTATCATAAATAATGTAAACTGGAAGCTAATAGACTGATACTTTAAAGTTCTATAAGGGGAAAAAATCAATCTAAGTTTCTATATTTAGCAGAAACATCCTTTGAAACTGAAAGTGAATTAAAGACATTTTCAGATGAACTTCAGAATAAAATCTGAGCCAATCTGTCACCAGAAGACCTGCACTAAAAAAAATACTAAAGAAATTTCAAGATAAAGGGAAATTATTCTGGATGGAAGCTTGGAAATCAGAAAAGAAGGAAGAGCCCCAGAAATAAATGTGCAATGACTTTTTAAATTTAAAATAATTGTTTAGCTGTTCAGAGTAATAATAATGTATTATGGGGTTTATAAGATATATAGACCAGAGAAAACAATGGCACCCCACTCCAGTACTCTTGCCTGGAAAATCCCATGGACGGAAGAGCCTGGTAGGCTGTGGTCCATGAGGTCACTAAGAGTCAGACACGACTGAGCAACTTCACTTTCACGTTTCACTTTCATGCATTGGAGAAGGTAATGGCAACCCACTCCAATGTTCTTGCCTGGAGAATCCCAGGGACGGGGGAGCCTGGTGGGCTGCCATCTATGGGGTCGCACAGAGTCAGACACGACTGAAGTGACTTAGCAGCAGCAGCAGAAGATATATAGACATATATGAAATGAAATTACTTTCAGGCACAAGTAACAGAGATGCTGTTATTGTTCAGTTGCTAAGTCATATCCAGCTCTTTGAGACTCCACGGACTGCTGCACGCCAGGCTTCCCTGTCCTTCACTATCTCCTAGAGTTTGCTCAAACTCACAGCCATTGAGTCAGTGATGCCATTCAACCATCTCATCCTCTGTTGTCCCCTTCTCTTCCCGCCTTCAATGAGTCAGCTCTTCCTATCTGGTGGCCAAAGTATTAGAGATTCAACTTCAGCATCAGTCCTTCCAGTGAATATTCAGGGTTGATTTCCTTTAGGATTGACCGGTTTGATCTCCTTGCTGTCCAAGGAACCCTAAAGAGCCTTCTCCAGCACCGCAATTTGAAAGTATCAAGTCTTTGGTACTCAGCCTTCTTTATGGCCCAACTCTCACATGTGTACATGACTACTGGAAAAACTATACCAACCTTTGTAGCAAAGTGATGTCTGTTGTTTAATAAACTGCCTAATGTAGCTTTTCTTCCAAGGAGCAAGAATCTTTTAATTTCATGGCTGCAGTAACCATCTGCATTGTTGTGCTTTTGCTTATTTTATGGACAAACTGACTAGTTCATCCTAGAGAAACTCACATGTGAAAGTTTTGTTAAGTAGATAATCAGTTCAGTTCAGTTCAGCTGCTCAGTCGTGTCCGACTCTTTGCCACCCCATGGACTGCAGCACACCAGGCTTCCCTGTCCATCACCAACTGCCTGAGCTTACTCAAACTCAAGTCCACAGAATCTGTGATGCCATCCAACCATCTCATCCTCTGTCATTCCCTTCTCCTCCTGCCTTCAATCTTTCCCAGCATCAGGGTCTTTTCAAATGAGTCAGTTCTTCACATCAGGTGGCCAAAGTATTGGAGTTTCAGCTTCAGCATCAGTCATTCCAATGAATATTCAGGACTGATTTCCTTTAGGATGGACTGGTTGGATCTCCTTGCAGTCCAAGGGACTCTCAAGAGTCTTCTCCAACACCACAGTTCAAAAGCATCAATTCTTTAGTGAGCAGCTTTCTTTATGTCCAACTCTCACATCCATACATGACTACTGGAAAAACCATAGCTTTGACTAGATGGACTTTTGTTGCAAAGTAATGTCTTTGCTTTTTAATATGCTGTCTAGGTTAGTCATAGCTTTTCTTCCAAGGAGGAAGTGTCTTTTAATTTCATGCCTGCAGTCACCATCTGCAGTGATTTTGGAGCCCTGCAAAATAAAGTCTGTCACTGTTTCCATTGTTTCCCCATCTATTTGCCATGAAGTGATGGGACCAGATCCATGATCTTTCTTTTCTGAATGTTGAGTTTTAAGCCAACTTTTTCACTCTTTCACTTTCATCAAGAGGCTCTTTAGTTCTTCTCCATTTTCTGCCATAAGAGTGGTGTCATCTGCATATCTGAGGTTATTGGTATTTCTCCCAGCAATCTTGATTCCAGCTTGTGCTTCATTCAGTCCAGCATTTCTCATGATGTACTCCACATATAAGTTAAATAAGCAGGGTGACAATATACAGCCTTGACGTATTCCTTTCCCAATTTGGAACCAGTCTGTTGTTCCATGTCCAGTTCTAACTGTTGCTTCTTGACCTACATACAGACTTCTCAGGAGGCAGGTCAGGTGATCTGGTATTCCCATCTCTTTAAGAATTTTCCACAGTTTGTTGTGATCCACACAGTCAAAAGTTTTGGTGTAGTCAATGAAGCAGAAGTAGAAATTTTTCTGGAACTCTCTTGCTTTTTTGATGATCCAATGGATGTTGTCAATTTGATCTATGATTTCTCTGCCTTTTCTAAACCCAGCCTGAACATTTGGAAGTTCGCAGTTCATGAACTGTTCAGGCCTGGCTTGGAGAATTTTGATCAAATCTTTGCTAGCCTGTGAGATCAGTGCAGTGTGCAGCAGTTTGAATATTCTTTGATATTGCCTTTCTTTGGGTTTAGAATGAAAACTGACCTTTTCCAGTCCTGTGGCCACTGCTGAGTCTTCCAGATTTGCTGGCATATTGAGTGCAGCACAGAGATAGTAATTCTAGCCTATTGTTACATAAAGTGTTGTGTTACTGTTTCCAAATCCTTTGTAGGTTTGGTGAGAGGAAGGTCATGTAAATGAGACTAGACATGGAAGAAAGGGGAATAACATGGAGGACCTCAAAGGCAGACTTGAGCACATGAGGGCCACTGAAAGCACTGGGTCTGGGATGTGGCATGACCAGAAATGTGTCTTCTGATACTGATGAAATTTCAAAACGATTTTTTTAGTGTAGAGGAAAACCACAAAATTCTTTAAGGGCTTTCCCTGCTCTTCTGAATTCTTTAAAGGATAGACATTCATTTCTACAAACCCAATTTCCCTTCACCTATTCATGATGATGATCATGCACTGGTGTACTCAAATTCCACAAACCTTTTTTAAAAAGTCTGCATAGTTGTTCTCATACCAAAAGCTTTCATTCATTGACTTCAGACCTCTCTGTCATAAAGGCAGTTGAGTTTCCAAGACAACTGATTTTTCTCCTTACATTATCCACTTACATACAATGTTATACTAAGTCCCTCTTTATTCAGAGAGTCATTAAAGGTTTAGTCTTTGAAGGACTTCCGTGGTGTTCCAGTGTTTAAGACTCTGATCTCCCAATGCAGAGGACATAGCTTCAATCCCTGGTCAGGGAACGAAGATCCCACATGCCATATGATACAGCCAAAAAATAAAATAAGATAATTTTTTTTGATTTTAATAAAAAAGGTTTAGCTTTTGAGTTTCTATGTTTTTGGTATCACAGACTTTTATTTTTTCCATTTTCATATCACAAAATTTTACTTTATTATAAGTTGTTCATATGTGTGATCATTTACTTCATAACTTGAGATTTCTTTTAAGCATTCTCTCCCTACCCAACTTGTTTCTTTCACCTCCCTCCATCTACCTTTGACTATTTGGCATTTTTCCTTTATATGTTTCTGTTGATCTTTATCATCTTATTCTTTTCTTCCTTTCTCCCTCAAGTTTTCCCTTGATTATATTACCCTTTTGCAACCATTAAAACTTGCCTCAAACAGAGAAAAAAGTCTTAAGCTCTAGCTCCTGAAGAGGATAATTCAGTAGGTCACAAAAAGTCCTACTAATCTGATTTATTAACTAGCAACTTAATGTTTTCTGTGGACAGCTAGGTTTAGAAAATATTGAATATCTGTCAAATTTAAAGTGTAGTACCATCAACTCACTGATTTTTATTAATACATCATGAGGAGCTTCCTTGAAGAACCCACCAAATATTAAAATTCTAGAAATCCCACTTTCACATCTGCAACCATTACCAATACTGATTATTGAACGTATTTTATTTTAAGTGTTATTTTATTACTTTATTTCCTTTGCCTTTTTCTTCTGGTGCCTTGCCAGCGGTATTTTTTATACTTTTGCTCTCTCCTCAGAGCTTTGTCTTGAAGTCTGGCATGGCAGCAATGAAAATTCACCTCTTGGGTGTCTTCTTGGTGGGAGCATCATTGACTGTTGGCTGTGGCTGCTGCCTCTCTAGATCTATCACTGTGTTTGCGCTGACTCCAAGCCTCCTTCAGGCTGGCCCCAGACAATGACTGAGCATGGTAGGAGTACTGATGCAGACAACCATCCCTATCAGATGCAGGACTCCTCCAAGGGGTCACATTAGCTCAAGGACTGCCCATTAGGCTGGCTAAAGTTTTCCAGAAAAAGTCTCAGCCCAAGACTCTTCCTACTCATTCCTCCTTCCTTCCCTTTCTCTTTTCCTGGGATCAGACCTTCCTCATGGTCTGAAGACTATCCTCCCCTTTTCCTGATCCTTCTCTGTATCCTTTCAGACATCTCTCTACCTCTTCCCCAATAAATCTCTTACATCCCATCTTGATGACAGGTTTCATGAAGCCTGAGGTGTTGTCAGCTGAACTATAGCAATTGTTCCTCTCTGCGGCTCACATGGTGCTAATGCATCTGTGACCAGCTCTCTGACCAGACCCTGTAAAGATTGTTTACATATTCTCTCTCTCCACATGAACTTTTGTTTAAAAACAAACCAAAAATGGTGTTTTATTCACATTTTAAATACTCTAAATACCCATATATTATCACCAAGCAATATCCTCACCCAAAGCGCCTCCAGTGCTAACTCTTAGAAGCCCATCAAAATTGCTCTTGGAAGGTAACTAGCCTCATCTTGCTTTGCTAACAATCTCAACTGTATACTCTGGCAGAAATCCCAAACCTGCCTGAAACTGTTGCAAGAATTATTAGCATACTATGAAGATCTTTCAATTTACAAAAACTGAAATGGTCTAGAGCAACAGTTCTCACACCTTAGCGGGTATTAAAAATACCTGGAAGGCTCTTTGGAACACAGGTTGGTAGGTTCTATGTCAAGAGATTCTATTTAAGTAGGTCTGAGGTAAGACTTGAAGATTTGTTTTACTAGTAAGTTCCTAGGTAAAATTGGAGCTGTTGACCTGAGAATCATACCTTGCGAATAACTGAGCTAGAACAATGATTCACAAATGTCCACACGCAAAAGAACCATTAGGGAGCTTGTCTTAAATACAAAGTCCTGGACCATCACCCCCATCCATGCAGCTCCAAAAGCTTGACTGGATAGGGCTGCAGAGATCCGAGAAGGCTAAACCTTTTAAAAAGCCCTCTGGTGATTCTGTTGACAGCAGACCAAAGACTTGTGCTTTAGGTTTTTAAAAAGTTCCTTAGGTGACTAAATATTCAGTCAGGGCTAAGAATCAGTGCTTTGGTACAGGGGTCCCCAACCTCTGACAATCTGAGGTAGAGTAGATATAATAACAATAGAAACAAAGTGCACAATAAATGTAATGCTCTTGAATCATCCACAAACCATCCCTCCCACCTCAGTCCATGGAAAAACTGTCTTCCATGAAACCAATCCCTGGTAGCAAAAAGGCTGAAGACCTCTGCTTTGGTACTCTCTGCCTTTCAGATGATTTGGCAGTACTTCTAACCATTCAGTATTTTTTATCTCTTTTCCCCTCTCTGCAACTTGAATTGTTGGTGTGAATCCCTCCATAAATTACATCCCTACAGTGTTATCTGGCCAGCATCTCTTCCTACCACCACCTCCTACCTCTCCTCAATTACCATATCCACCACCCCTCATCACTATTGGTTTGTAGGCATCTGATCCATGCTAAGCCACTAGAACTTAGGAGCAGTTAGCTGTTCTTGCCTTCCTTTTAAACAATACAAGCAATGAAAACCAAAGGTAAGGGACAGAAGAATAAGGATGCCCTGTGTGCAAGTTAAGTCACTTCAGTCGTGTCTGACTCTTTGAGAACCTATGGACTGCAGCCCACCAGTCTCCTCTGTCCCTGGGATTCTCCAGGCAAGAATGCTGAAGTGGGTTGCCAAGGCCTTGCCCAGGGGATCTTCCAAACCCAGGATCAAGCCCATGTTTTTTTATGGCTCCTGCACTAGCGCCACCTGGGAAGCCCAAAGATGCTCTATGAGAAAGTAAAATATAGTTGAATACAACTGGATACAGTTGTTACTGAGCCACAGATACTATCTAGTGTTTACTTCTGTGAGAAGTTTCATATCCTTAAAAATATCTGTTATGTTTTTATTTTTGCTACACTCATCTGACTTAAAGAGCTATAACTTGTAGTCAAAAGAGTTTTACTGACATTATAAAAACACATGTACCCCTCCTCATTGACAAGACCTGATCCCCATGAAACCCTATGAAAGAGGGAAGATATTTTATGGATAAGAAAAATGAGGAAATGAAGGATTAAGAAATTTGCCTATAGTCACACAGAAAGATACGGCCCAAAGCAGAACTGAAACCGTTGAGAGGTATCTTTCTTTTACACTAAACAGCCTCTCCAAGCATAAATTTGATTACCTAAAACACCCAAAGGCAACATAGTGGCTTCCTGTAAAGTAGTGTATGTGGAACTACTAAAAGCCAAACCTCTGAGAACAAATTGGAATTTCCAAGGATTATTTAGTTATTGCTAATCTATTGAATTAAACAATATGATTGCACTTGGCAGACAGACATGTCCAGGGTCTGTCCTTCGTGGTTTCTGCCCCTCCTTGGAAAAGGTCAAGTGCACTAATGGCTTGCCTTCAGTCTTCGTCAGCTAAGCATGAAAATCTTACTGGAAGAAGAGTCCCTGACCTATTGAATAGTGAACCCAACTGTACTGTTAATGTGTGTGGAATCCACAAGTTGGCCACAATGCTTGCTGAACCACAGCCCAGGCACACGCCTTGACTTTTATGGCACTTGAATAATGATGTTGCTCTTTAAAGGGTATGAGGGGTTTTAAAAATTCTGGTCTTATACCAAGTTTTTTCCACTTCATGTAAAAGTAATATTTTCCATCTATCTACGTGAAAGGGTACAGGAGGAAGCATAGGGAAAGACAAGGGAAATTTTTCTTGTCTATGCTTTTTCTATCTTGAAACCTGACCTACTCCTTGAGATGTTGGACATACTTAAATAACCCCATCAGAATTCTCAATTGCCAGAACTTGCTGTCTACTGAAAGTTGGACTTTCTCTATAAAAGAGCTGTCTTGAAAAATGAATGGATTCTGCAAAGCTACTAGTCATTTTCATTAATCTAAGTCTCCAGACAGAATTTCAAAAACACTTAGATAAGCAAGCACTGTAACAAAATCCCATACAGAAATTTTTAAAATTTTATTTGTAATTGGAGGATAATTGCTTTACAATGTTGTATTGGTCTCTTCCATAAAACAATGAAGTGAAGTGAAGTGAAGTCACCCAGTCGTGTCCAACTCTTTGCGACCCCATGGACTGTAGCCTAACAGGCTCCTCCGTCCATGGGATTTTCCAGGCAAGAGTACTGGAGTGGGTTGCCATTTCCTTCTCCAGGGGATCTTCCCCACCCAGGGATCGAACCCGGGTCTCCCATATTGTAGGCAGCCACTTTACTGTCTGAGCCACCATAAAACAATGTGAATCAGCTATAAGTACATGTATATACTTTCCCTCTTGAACCTCCTTCCCACCCCCTCATCCCAACCCACCCCTTTACATTGTCTTAGAGTATCAGGTTGAGCTCTCTGTGTTATATAGCAACTTCCCATTAGCTATCTATTTTATATATGTTTCTGTATACATTTCAGTGCTACTTTATCAATGCCTCCTATCCTCTCCTTCCCTCATTGTGTCCACAAGTCTGTTCTCTATGTCTGTGTCTCTATTCCTGCCCTGAAAACAGGTTCAGCAGTAGCATTTTTCTAGATTCCATATGTATGCACTAACATACAATATTTGTTTTTCTCTTTCTGACTTACTTCACTCTGTATAACAGGCTCTAGGTTCATCCACCTCACTAGAACTGATTCAAATGCATTCCTTTATATGGTTGA
Source organism: Odocoileus virginianus (assembly GCF_023699985.2). Taxonomy (NCBI): domain Eukaryota; kingdom Metazoa; phylum Chordata; class Mammalia; order Artiodactyla; family Cervidae; genus Odocoileus; species Odocoileus virginianus. Next base: position 36,307,991 of record NC_069686.1, on the reverse strand, counting down.
ATAATATTCCTTTGTATAAATGTACCACAACTTCTTTATTCATTCATCTATTGATGGACATCTAGGTTGCTTCCATGTTCTAGCACACACAGAGATTTTAAAATGAATATAATGCATATATTTCCATAATTATATGTCACAAACACAAAAAAAAATATGACTTTTTTTCCTCCAGGATGTTAGACTCAAAATATTGCGTGGGTAACTCAAAATATTGTACAGTATCTGTGGATTGGCAGTTAAGGATTATATAGATAACTAGATGTATTCTAATTCTTAAAGAGATGGGAATACCAGACCACTTTACCTGCTTCCTAAGAAATCTGTATGCAGGTGAACAAGCAACAGTTAGAACTGGACATGGAACAATAGACTGGTTCCAAATTGGGAAAGGAATACGTCAAGGTTGTATATTGTCACTCTGCTTATTTAACTTATATGCAAAGTATATCATGCAAAATGCCAGGCTGGATGAAGCACAAGCTGGAATCAAGATTGCTGGAATCAAGATAACCTCAGCTACGCAGATGACACCACTCTTACTTACGGCAGAAAGCAAAGAAGAACTAAAGAGCCTCTTGAGGAAAGTGAAAGGGGAGAGTGAAAAAGTAGAGTGAAAAACTCAACATTCAGAAAACTAAAATCATGGCATCTGATCCTATCACTTCATGACAAATAGATGGAGAAACAATGGAAACAGTGACAGACTTTACTTTCTTGGGCTCCAAAATCACTGCAGATGGTGACTGCAGCCATGAAATTAAAAGATACTTGCTCCTTGGAAGAAAAGCTATGATCAACCTAGACAGCATATTAAAAAGCAAAGACACTACTTTGCCAACAAAGGTCCGTCTAGTCAAGGCTGAGGTTTTTCCATTAGTCATGTATTGATGTGAGAGTTGGACCATAAAGAATGCTGCTCACTAAAGAATTGATGCTTTTGAACTGTGGTATTGGAGAAGACTCTTGAGAGCCCCTTGGACTGCAAAAAGATCAAACTAGTCCATCCTAAAGGAAATCAGTCCTGAATATTCATTGGAAGGACTAATGCTGAAGCTGAACCTCCAATACATTGGCCACCTGATGTGAAGAATTTACTCATTTGAAAAGACACTGCTACTGGGAATGATTGAAGTCAGGAGGAAAAGGAGATGACAGAAGATGAGATGGTTGGATGGCATCACTGACTAAATGAACATGAGTTTGAATAAACTTAGGGAGTTGGTGATGAACAGGGAAGCCTGGCATGCTGAAGGCCGTGGGGTGGCAAAGAGTCAGACATGACTGAGTGACTGAACTGAACAGAACTGAAATGTTTTCTGGGGTAGGAGGAGGTTCTGAATAATCTGATCCCAGTATGATATGAGATTAACCACAGAAGTAATGTTTCCCTCTTATAGAAAGGAAAATGTAAGAAAACTTGACTAATAAAGAGCATGCTTAAAAACAGACATTATAAACAGAAAAAGAGCAACTACATATATAATTTAACATGTTTTGCATAATTAGCTTTAACAGTAAAACCAAGAAGTTTTCATTTCTATCTTAATCTGTCCAGGCTGCTATAACTAAATCCCACAGACAGAGTGGCTTATAAGCAAGTGAAATTTCTCATTGATCTGGAGGCTGGAAGTCTGAAATCAGGGTGCCACAGTGGTCAGATGAGGGCTCTCTTGATTTGCAGACTCCTCATGGAGGCTGGGCTAGGGACCCCTGTTGGCCCTCTTTCATAAAGTTACTAACCTTAATCACCTCCTAAAAGGCACCACTTTCAAATATCATTACCTTGAGTATTCGGTTTCCAACAAGTGAATTCTGGGGGGAAGCAAGCATATTCAGACCATAGCAATTCCCTTTCATTGGCAGTATTAACAATTGTCATAGTGATTGTGCTGTGTGTCAGGGTCTGTTCAAATATTACCACACTTAATCATCATTATTATCACTGTAGTATATATTAGATGTTGTTGTTTAGTCACTCAGTCATGTCCAACTCTTCTGTGACCCCATGAACTGTAGCACGCCAGGTTCCTTTGTCCATGGGATTTCCCAGGCCAGAGTACTGGAGTGGGTTGCCATTTCCTTCTCCAGGGGATCTTCTTGACCTAAGGATTGAATCCACATCTCCTGCATTGGTAGTTGAATTCTTTACCACTGAGCCACCTGGGAAGCCACTTTATATTAATATTAGTTACCTGTATACAAATTAACCCCCCAGTGGACAGCTTAAAACAGTAACCATTATTACCTCAGTTTCTGTGGGTTAGGAAGTCAGACACAGATTATCTGGGTACCTCAGCAATCTTGGCAGGCCTCAGGTCTTCACCAGCTATCACCTAGAGACATCAGTTCCTGGGCCATATGCGCCTTTTGATACAACTTCTCACAATACAGCAACTTGTTCCCCTCAGAGACATTACTGAATAAACTCCCAAGAGAGAATCTTCAACCTTGGATATAACCTTACAAATGACATTCCACCACTTTTGCCATATACTATTCATTCAACCCAGTCGACATTCAAGGGGAGAGAATTGCCTAAGTACGCAAATACTGGAAGGTGGGGGTTACTGGGGCTTTCTTAAAGCCTTCCTACCAGAGAGTTTATATTATTTTAACAATTGAGGAAACAAAGGCTTAGAGGAGATAAACAGCCTGCCCAAGACATTTGGCTCTTTCATGATGAAACAGAGATTCATTTCTAGGCTGCTGGAGACCAGAGATCAAGTTCTTAATCCATGTGCTATGGGAAAACATATATATATATATATATATATATATATATTTTAAGAAATTAATCTTTTCTTTTTACTCAACTTTTTTGATGACCATTTCTCCTCCTGTAGGAAAAGTAAAAGCCAAATAATAGCAATAATTTAGATTTATCAACTGCATTGCACTATCAGACATACAGATATATAGTGCTAGACTTTTGGTATATTTTTATGCATTTCAGTATCTAGCAATTTTCTCAAGCTCACCAGTCTTTTGGATTTTTATAACAGCCAATAAAATAAGAAATGATCAAAACACATTTTAGTGTGTTTTATGGATTAGTATTCTAAGATATGTTTCTTTGGCTTAAAGTTAATGTGAAGGAAGAAAATGAAACTTTGCACAGTCAGCTTTATTAGAGAATGATTACAAACACCTAACCTCAACCAAGTTATTGTAGTACAGTTGGAGAATTGAAATTTCTTCTTTTATCTCAAGAAGAAACAGATGAAGGGACCCTTAAGGTCATGGAATGATAGTTATTTATTGCCAACAGAGTACTGATACCCTGAGATTTCTTACTTAGGTTGAAATGCTAGCCAAGTGCTGAACAGTAGGTGAGTCCAGAGCAAGTAAAGAAAAAACTAGAGCTAAGTTGCCATAGGTGCAAGTTTCATCACAATACAGGAATTCACACCAGGGCAAAACCAGAAGCTTTTTGACAACTGCATTATTGGTTCAAGCAGGCCCTCTGTGCAAACCAAATGGCCTGTGTCTTACTCAGTACAGAGGAATTATATAACCATGAACTTTCTTCCAACGGAAGGTGGTGTCACAGTTGAACTACTACATTAGGGCTTTCATTCTTAAGTATCGTTTCTGTGAAGAAAACTTTGGCATTACCAATAGTCTTAAGATACTCACCGCCATTTCTTTAACACCTAACACATTGCCAGTTCTTAATAAATGTTTAAGAACTGCCTTGCATTTTTATGAACATGTGGATAGTTTTAGCTGTGGATTTTCATCTGTATATTGATTGGGACCAGCTGGCAGCATAAGTGACAAAATTCTGAGAGACAGGTTGCTTGTTCACAATATACTTCATTCAGCAAAAGGAGAAGAGGGTATAAATTTTTCAAGACAGTTAAGCCTTAGGAGATTTCCAGATCACCAGCATCTAAACTTAGAGGATTATTCTTTAAATCACACTTTTGTTTTCCACTTATCCATGAGGCTATCTGAAAATCCAATTTATACTGGAGAATATTATCATTGCAGAATTTAGATAAAAACATTTCATACTTGCAAATCTAGTCATCTGTTTAATAGCTCCCTTCATCATTAAAGAGGTGAAGAAGGAAAAACATATTTCTTTTCAGAAAATGTTATTAATGTTAGTAAAGAGCTTGATGTGATTGTACCTCTTATTATAATCCACATTTCTACATTTCTAATACATTACTTTGTGTAATCCACAAGGTATTATTACTCAGAAAACTGTTTCATTTACACTGAGAAAATATCAGAGTAACCATCAGTTCTTATGCCATGTGAAAATTAAAAAATGACATTGACCATGAATTGCAAGGTAAAACATTACCATGTAGAAACAAACAAAAAATGTGAACAGCTAAATGGGCCACAGACAATTTTTTTTTCATTTATTTTTATTAGTTGGAGGCTAATTACTTTACAATATTGTAGTGGGTTTTGTCATACATTGACATGAATCAGCCATGGATTTACATGTGTTCCCCATCCTGATCCCCCCTCCCACCTCCCTCTCTACCCGATCCCTATGGGTCTTCCCAGTGCACCAGGCCCGAGCACTTGTCTCATGCACCCAACCTGGGCTGGTGATCTGTTTCACCACAGATAATATACATGTTTCAATGCTGTTCTCTCAAAATATCCCACCCTCGCCTTCTCCCACAGAGTCCAAAAGTCTGTTCTGTACATCTGTGTCTCTTTTTCTGTTTCGAATATAGGGTTATCATTACCATCTTTCTAAATTCCATATATATGTATTAGTATACTGTAATGGTTTTTATCTTTCTGGCTTGCTTCACTCTGTATAATGGGCTCCAGTTTCATCCATCTCGTTAGAACTGATTCAAATGAATTCTTTTTAATGGCTGAGTAATATTCCATGGTGTATATGTACCACAGCTTCCTCATCCATTCATCTGCTGATGGGCATCTAGGTTGCTTCCATGTCCTGGCTATTATAAACAGTGCTGTGATGAACATTGGGGTGCATGTGTCTCTTTCAGATCTGGTTTCCTTGGTGTGTATGCCCAGAAGTGCAATTGCTGGGTCATGTGGCAGTTCTATTTCCAGTTTTTTAAGAAATCTCCACACTGTTCTCCATAGTGGCTGTACTAGTTTGCATTCCCACCAACAGTGTAAGAAGGTTCCCTTTTCTCCACACCCTCTCCAGCATTTATTGCTTGTAGACTTTTGGATAGCAGCCATCCTGACTGGCGTGTAATGGTACCTCACTGTGGTTTTGATTTGCATTTCTCTGATAATGAGCATCTTTTCAGGCCACAAACAGTTTTAAAATAAACAGCCAAATGATATGTTTTAACATAATAATTTCAAATTTTTTAAAAAATCTATTGAATTTGTACAATACAATTAGTTGGACCTGACATCACCAGAGCTGGGAGCCAAAGTTTGTCTCTTCTTTCTTGATCCACCCTTATTTTATCAATATTTTTGTTTTGCTTCTTTTGAGCTATTTTGGAGGAAAGTAAATTAGGACTACTGATATTTGAACTGGCAGGAAAGAAAGAAGGGGGTCAGGGCGGGGGTGCAGTGGTATGATGCAAGGAGAATCCGGAAGTCAGTTCTGTTCACACTTAATCTTGACCACGCCTCTGCTTTCTCCATCAAGTGTGAAGACACTGCCAATGACTCAGCAATTCACACTATTTGAGTTGTTTTGTTTTTAATTAACCAGTCTTATCGTGTTTACCATGAAGAACAATAACTAATATTCCTTGAGTGATAAATGCTCAACACAGTATCTATCAATAATTTAACCTTCACCACTATAATCCAAGTAGGTGGTAGTGTTATCCCCATTTACAGAGGAGGAAAGTGAGGTTTCTGGGTCAAGTGCCTTGTCTAATTTCATAGAAGTAGTAAATGATTCAGCTAGAATTAACACCCTGGTCTTTCTAACTCCATACTTATACTTTATAAGCTGCTGCTCACGTATTTTTGATATGGTCATTGGAAACTAAGGATGCCATCAGGATCACAGTGAATGTTATTCATTCAAAGGCAAAAGAAACAAAGCTATGATTTTTGGTTTATGCAAACCACAAATTCTAACATGCCTAATCATACAATGGAAAAATAGTGAGTAATATTCAGCTGTGAATTAGCACGATGACATTCTACCTACAAGATTAAGAAAGCATTCTTTTAGAGTGAAATAAAGCAGAAAAAAAAGCTCCTCTTTGTCAAACTTTACATTTACCCATGAACCTCAACATTGAGATTATTTGTGGTTTCAATACATAAAACAGTAAGTTGTTTCATATTACATCATCATGTTTTCTCAAACATCTAAGCAAAATACCATATCTGTAAAGAATTAATCCTAACTTCACCAACTCCAACAAATTTTTAAAGATATATCACACATAAAATCATTCAAAATAAATGTCAATATTTTCTTTGGGGGGGTTAATTACACAATTAACATTTCCACCAATATGAATGCCTTTTATTTTACCTTGTTTTGTTTGTTTTTTTTTTAAGCATTTTGTCCACTGGCTTGATCCTGAAGCCATGAATGAAGCCAAAAACCCTGCCTCATGTCTTTAGTGACTGTTGAAAATGCAACTGGATTTTCTGTTTCACAAAATCTGTCACATGGTTGAACACATGCCACCAAACTGCCATGACTTAGCACTACACAGTGGCATGCTCTTCTCATTCATTACACTGACTTCCCATTGTCTTAAGGAAAGAGCACAGACATTAAAGACAAATGTTATATTTCTATAAGTAGACATTTTTAAACCTTCTGTTGTTTACAGCCAAGATTCAGATTCTTGGCTCTGGGGTCCGGACTACTCACACATAAACTTGTTTCAGAACATGTGCTCTACATTTGTTTCCTGGGATGCAAATGGCTTGGGCATGTGCTGACTAAAATTCTTCACACCAAGGGGATTTAGGTAGATTCCTATAGTTTGGCAAACATTTTGCTATGAGATTGGGGTAAAGATCATAAAGTAATGCTTTTTTCATCTTCCTGACATCTAACCATTGGACAGATTTTCAGATTGTTTCCAGCCAATTTTATTAAGATACTGAATCAAGCTTCAGACTAGAATGAATGTATATAATATTGAACTCAGATGATAGCTTTTGGATACATCGAGAATAAATTTCCACATCCACTTAAATACATTCATTGATGAGGATGAGCTTTCTGCCTAAAAGAACTCTGATACAAGAGGGCAGAGCCACACATATAGTCAAAATAGATGAGCAGTAGGCTTCCTTTCAGGGATACTGTATGTGGGGAAACTTGAAGGGAAAAAGCAATAATATTGCTTTCTGTTAACATCCCAGCTACTTCTTTCCAAACTGCTTTCTCTCAGTATCGGCAGGTTTGTGTCAGAAATCCAAAGAGAGATGAAAAATGGCTATTACTTCATCCTCCTCCAGATTAGTTGCCAAAATTAATTTTTCTGATGCTGTTCAGGGGGCCATGAAAATAAAATCATGTCTTCATTGCCCAAATATTAGAATTTAAAGAACTATCAGCCAGAATCACAATAAGATGAAACTTGTTTGGAAAGTATATTACAATTCCTTTAAAAAAGGACCAACTTCTCACCTTTGGCTGACTTAAAATGAAATTCGAAAAAAAATAAAATAAAATGAAATTCCATGGAGTAGTGACCAAGATGGCAGAGTAGGAAGACCCTAAGCTCACCTCCTCCCGCGGGCAGACCAAAATTACAGTTGTTTACAGAGCAGTTATTATTGGCAACAACCTGAAGACGAGAAGATCTTCTACAAGTAAAAATATAAAGGAACGTAAGATGAGTAATAGACACACAGCACCGTCAAGACCCACACCACCAGGTAGCCCGCACGCAAAAAAGGAGGATAATTACAATTGCCGAGCTTCTCTCCCAGAGCGAGGGATCTGAGCCCCACGTCAGGCTCCCAAGCCTAGGGGTCCCACCCCTGGAAGATGAGCCCACAGAACATCTGGCATTGAAGTCCAGTGGGGCTTAATTTGGGGAGAGCCAGTGGGCTGTGGGAAATAGACTCCATTCTTGAAGGACACATACAAAATCTCGCACACTCCAGCCCCTGGGGCAGAAGCAGTAATGTGAAAGGAGCCTGGGTCAGGCCCACTTGCTGAACTTGCAGAGCCTCCTGGAGAGGAAGGAAGGAACTGGGACTCACACTGGGGACACAGATGCTGGCAGCAGCCGTTTGGGGGACTTCATTCTATCACAAGGACACTGGTGCTGGCAAGTGCCATTTTGGAACCCACCCTCTGGCTTATTGCTGGTGTAAGTCAGCATTGGGTCTGGTGGCTCAGTCAGTAGAGCATCTGCCTGTAATGCAAGAGACCCGAGTTCAATCCCAGGGTCAGGAAGATCCCCTGGAGAAGGAAATGGCAACCCACTCTAGTATTCTTGCCTGGGAAATCCCATGAACAGAGGAGCCTGGCAGGCTACAGACATGAAACTTAGAAACTAAACCACCTCTGCCATAGAAGGGGAGAAGCAGAGGATGATGGTTGGATGGCATCAACTCAAAGGACATGAGTTTGAGCAAACTCCAGGAGATGGTGAAGGACAGGGAAGCCTGGTATGCTGCAATCTGTGGGGTCTGTGACTTAGTGATTGAACAACAATAACTCTAGCTTATTAGTCCCAGGACCCGGCCCCAACTACCAGACAGTCAGCACCAGTTCTGGGATGTGTCATGCCAAGCAACAGGCAGGGAGGAGACACAACCCCATCCACCAGCAGGCCTGCTGCCTTAAAATCTCCTGAGCCCACAACCACCCCAGGAACTAGCCCTGTTTACCAGAGGGCCTAGGACCTGGCCCCACACACCACTCACAGGTACCAGCCCCAGAACTCCTGGGATGCTGCAACCAGAGACCCTGGGGCATGGCTATCCACACCTGTGGGTGGTACTAGCCCCAGCCATGCCCACCACTCCCACAAATCAAACAGTGTAATAAACCATATTAACAAACTGAAGAATAAAAATCATACTATCATCTAAATAGATACAGGAAATGCTTTTGACAAAATTTAACATCCATTTAAGGTAAAAACTCCCTACAAAGAGAGTTATAGATGGAAAATGTGTCTGCTAAGTCGCTTCAGTCATGTCCGACTCTGTGCAATCCTATGGACCATAGTCCACCAGGCTCCTCTGTCCATGGGATTCTCTAGGCAAGAACACCGGAGTGGGTTGCCACGCTCTCCTCCAGTGTATCTTCCCATCCCAGGGATCGAATCCATGTTTCTTACATCTCCTGCAATGGCAGGCAGTTCTTTACCATTAGCACCTTAAAATCTTAAAACCTAGGAAGCCTATAGATGGAACATACCATAACATAATAAAGCGTATATATAATAATCCTATAGATAACATCATACTCAATTTTGAAAATCTTAGAGCATTTCCTCTAAGATCAGGAACAATACAAGGATGCCCACTCTTACCACTTTTAGTTAACATAGTATTAGAAGTCCTACCATATCTTCTTTATCCATTCATCTGTTAATGGACACTTAAGTTGCTTCCATATCTTGGAATTGTAAATAATGATGCTAGGAATGTTGGCGGTAGATGTATCTTTTTGAACTGTGTTTTTGGGTTTTTTGGGTTTTTTTTTTTTTTTTTTTTTTCCGGTGGGGGATAAATACCCTGGAGTGGAATTGCTGGATTATACGGTAGTTCTATTTTTCATTTTTTGAGAAACTTCTATACTTTTTCCACAGTGGCTGCATCAATTTACATTCCCACTAACAGTATACTACAGTTCCCTCTCCACATCCTCACCAACATTTGTTATTTGGAGTCTTTTTTACAATAGTCATTCTGACAAATATAGGGTGATATCTCATTGTGGTCTTAATTTGCATTTTTTCAGATGACTAATGATGTTGAGCATTGTCTCATGTGCCTTTTGGCATTTGTAACTCTTATTTAGAAAAATGTCTAATCATATCTTCTGCTCATTTTTTAATCAGGTTGACACATTCATACGTTTTTATGGTTTTTTCCCCACATGAAGAATTTTTTTAATAAGAGAGGACTAGTGATGAACTCCCTTGTTTGCATTTGTTTGGGCAAGTGTTCAACTGTTCTTCACTTCTAAAGGCTAGTATTCTTGGTTGACTTTTTAAAAAAAATATTTTTAATATCTCATCCCACTGTCTTCTAGTCTACAAAGTTTCTGTTGAGAAATCCACCAATAGTCTTATGGGAGTTCCCTTGTATGTGACAAGTCACTTTTCTCTTGCTGCTTTCAAAATTTTCTCTTTGACTTTTGACAATTTAATTACAATATGTCTTGATGTTGCTCTTTTGGGTTCTATTTTGGGTCTTTTTCAGCCATTATTGCTTTAAATAGACTTTATTTAATAGACTTTAAATAGACTTCAGTTACTTACTCATTCCTTTCTGAGATTTCCAATGAATATATTACTCCATTTGATGGCACCTCATAAATTGTATAGGTTTTCTTCACTTTTTAAAATGTTTTATTCTTTTTCCCCCTCTGACTGTATAATTTCACATACACTATCTTCCAGCTCACTGCTTCTTTACTCTGCTTGGTTGAGTCTTTTGCTGGAGCTCTCTCTTGAATCCATCAGTTCAGTCATTGTATTCTTCAGCTCTAGGCCTTCTCTTTATTTATTATTTATTTATTTGTATGGTTTCTATTTATGTGTTGAACTTTTCACTTTGTCCATGCATTGTTTCCTTAATTTTGTTTAGTTTTTGGTGTGTTCTTATAGTTCCCTAAACTTCTTTAAGAAGATTATTCTGAATTCTTTGTTAGACAGTTTGTAGATTTCTATTTCTTTAGGGCCAGTTATCAGAAGCTTTATTCATTTCCTTTGATGCTATCGCATTACCTGCTTCTTTATGGTCCTTGATTCCTTGCATTGGTCTGCGCATTTGCAAAAGCATTCTCCTCTTCCAGACTTTACAGGCTCACATCAGTTGGGACAGACCTTTGCTAGTCGGCTTCATTTACGGTTTTAGATAGGTCAGCTGGTAGCATCCGTGGGCACGTGGGGCTTGCTGTCAGGGTCTCTAGCTGGGAAAGACCACTGCCTGGACTGTGAGCTTAAGGGGCGAGCCACTGTCTGGGCTCCGCAGCAGCACAGGCCTGCTAGCTGGGCTATGCATTCAAACAGGGCAGCTGGCGACTCCCTAACTGTACGGGGCTGTTGACTGTGCTCTGAAGTCAGGTGGGCCTCAAGCTTGGCTCTGCAGTTATCTCTGGTCCATGGAAGTTTCATGCTACATTGCTAGCAGGGTGGTGCCATTGGTCGGACTTAGCAATTGGGCAAGCTATCAGCTGGGCTCTGCAATCGTTCCTGCTTGGGTGTGGTCTCAGGCTGTGGTCCACCAAGATCTGAGTACTGGTTGCTATAAGCCCCGCCTCTCTTCTCCCTCTCTGATACCAAGTGGTCAAGGCTTGCAGATTCCCCCAGTGAGCTCCATGATACAAGATCATACAACATTGGGAGAGCTAGACGTTCACCTTGGTCTCTCTTCCCACTGGAGAAAGCGCAGGCTCAGGCTTGCCCTCATGGTGTAGCTTTGTGAAGCTTCGGGGAAGGGCAATGTGGATGGAGTATAACAGTTCCTCATACTCTTCTAATGCAGTCTTCCTTGATCTCTGCTGTCCAGGAGGTACTTTGATCTAACCCCTGGGTTTGGGGATTTTCTCAATTGTGTCTCGTTTATGAATAGTTGCTGGCTGGTCTTATTGTGTGAGGGACTGAAGTCAGGAACAACCTATGTTACCATCCTAATGATGTCATTGTTTTCACATCTCTGTTTTTTAATTAAATATTTATCCTCATTATTATATATTTGGCTGCCCTGGGTCTTAGTTGTGGCGCGCAGGATCTTTGATCTTCATTGTGGCATGTAGAGTCCTTGTGAACCCTTAGTTGCAGCATGTGGGATCTAGTCCCCTGACCAGGGATTGAACCCAGGGCCCCTGCATTGGGAGTATGGAGTCTTAACCACTGAACTACCAGGGGTGTGCCACTTAGCATCTCTATTGGTGTAGTCCACTGGTCTGCACCTCATATAGATGCCCAGCTAGATCTGTCCCTCTCTGTATGTCTTACATGAACAAAGACGTCAAAGGTAAAAAGAAGACAGATGACATTTCCTTCATTCCTCAGAGAGGGAAGGTGAGAAGAGCCCCAGCACCACAGATGCACAAAATCACACCTTCTCTGAACACCTGGACTCAGGCATGGGTAAAGCCCCAGAGTCCATCCCATCAGAGGGAGGATGGGCCCTTGGGAAGGTCAGGAGTCAAGCCAAAATGCAGACCACTTCAAGAGGAACAGGACACTGGTAATGAGACATGACCTAAGGCATTTTTCTCTTATTACATACAGACATATACCTCACCTTCTGACATCAGCCACATCAGTTTCTTTCTTTTTACCACTCTGAAGAAACTATAGAGTACAGAGAAGAAAACAGAACACACTTCTTATGATTCTAAACTATTCTGAATAACCAACAAGCTACCTTACAGTTATTATTTTACAGATGAATTTAGCACTGAAATTTGTGACATTAGGAAAAAAAGAAATTTTTATAATTTCATGATTTGGGATATCACCTTGAATTAACTGAACACATAATAGGTATTCAAGAAGTTTATTAATTACTTGGCTTCAATATAGCAAGTCAAATCAAATATCCAGATATCTATTAACTATTAATAGTAAATGCCCAATATAAAGTAATTTAGGGACTTCCCTGGTGAACCAGTGGCTAAGACTCTGCACTAGCAATGCTGGGGTCAGGGAGTGAGTGAAAGTCGCTCAGTCATGTCTGACTCATTGCAAGACCATGGACTATACAGTCCAGAGGAATTCTCCAGGCCAGAATACTGGGAGTGGGTAGCCCTTCTCTTCTCCAGTGGAATCGAACCGGGGTCTCCTGCATTGCAGGTGGATTCTTTTTTTTTTTTTTTCCATTTATTTTTATTAGTTGGAGGCTAATTACTTTACATCATTACAGTAGTTTTTGTCATACATTGAAATGAATCAGCCATGGATTTACATGCATTCCCCATCCCAGTCCCCCCTCCCACCTCCCTGTCCACCTGATCCCTCCGGGTCTTCCCAGTGTACCAGGCCCGAGCACCTGTCTCATGTACCCAACCCGGGCTGGTTATCTGTTCCACCCTAGATAATATACATGTTTCAACGCTGTTCTCTTGAAGCAATGAGGTATCATTATACGCCAGTCAGGATGGCTGCTATCCAAAAGTCTACAAGCAATAAATGCTGGAGAGGGTGTGGAGAAAAGGGAACCCTCTTACACTGTTGGTGGGAATGCAAATTAGTACAGCCACTATGGAAAACAGTGTGGAGATTTCTTAAAAAGCTGGAAATAGAACTGCCATATGACCCAGCAATCCCACTTCTGGGCATACACACCAAGGAAACCAGATCTGAAAGAGACACGTGCACCCCAATGTTCATCGCAGCACTGTTTATAATAGCCAGGACATGGAAGCAACCCAGATGCAGGTGGATTCTTTACCAACTGAGCCATCAAGGAAGCCCCAGGGGTCAGGGAACTAGATCCCAGTGTCACAACTAAGAATTCACATGCCGCAACTAAAGAACCCACATGCCTCAACAAAGATGAAGACCCGACATGTCACAACCAAGACTCAGTGCAGCCAAATAAATAAATAATATTAATTAGTTTCTACAGTAAGAGTTTTTCTAATCTGTCAACACAGATATTATAAAAGAAATCTATTAAATTAAGGAATTTCTGTTCATTTCATCAAAAGAAATCCAAAAAAATATTTGTGAGATGAATGCTTTCTACATTTTGTTTTATTAAAAATCACAGCTCAAAGAGCTGTGGGTAGAGATTACTATTTAGCTCGGTTATGTGTTCAAGAAACAAAGCCCAAGTCTAGTCACTCTTAACTTAGCTGTCCTCTATAACTTAATGAAGCAATTTCACTGTTGCCCCTCAACATCATGGAACAATTTCAGTGTTAAGTGATACACAGTATGTTTTCCCCAAGATTTTAAACATATGAGTAGTCACTTTGTTCTTTACCTTATCAGATTTCTGTTGTGAATCTAGCCAAAATTTTATGACTAACACATAGTTCTAAGCCAGCATCTAATCAGAAATATGTAAGCTATAATACAATGTAACTCAAACCAGAGTATTTTTAAAACCAAAACATGGATCTTCCTGAAGTGGTATCTGTTAGTAAAACCAATATGTATGTTTAGTTAAATCTATTCTTTATACCAGATGTATATTTATTTCAAAGTCAATGTACTTTAAGTCAATCTCCAAAATGCTTCTCTTAACCACATTTTTATTTTCTAAGCATGATACATTATTTAAATGATACTCTATTACTGACTATGTGGATGCAAGAGGATTCTAGAAGAACACAGAGTCATTGAAAATTAAAGGTATTCTGTATCAACCAGGATCAGCACTTTATAAACAGACACACATGACATACACACCCCCAAGAAAAACAATTCTCCACACATCCCGTTTAATCCTACAAAATAGGTAGTCAAACAATGAATCTATTCACCACTGAATAAATAGGAAGAAACAAAATAGCTCTTTATATTTCACAGGAGAGTTTTGGATCCTATAACCTCATTTCTTTTCCCCTCTTTTTAACCAGTTCCTATCATTTGAATACTACTCAAAAGGTTAGAAAAGGGGGAAAGATGAAACATTTTATAGTTTGTTCATTTTTTTTTAATAGCATGTATACTTATCTAACTGTGGAGGTATTACTGATCATCCATTATATACCAGACACTGTCTAAGGCTTTATATCTCATTTGAATCTCTGTGGCTCAGACGGTAAAGAATCTGCCTGCAGAGCAGGAGATCCAGGTTCGAACCCTTGGTCAGGAAGATCCCCTGGAGAAGGAAATGGCAACTCATTCCAGTATTCTTGCCTGGAGAATTCCATGGACAGAGGAGCCTGGCAGACTACAGTCCATGGGGTCACAAAGATTCTTACATGACTTAGCGACTGAACAACAGTAAAACTACAAGAATTCAGGTCTCCCACCTCTTAATCTCACACCTGTCACTAACTCTAAGAACACTTCCCTTGACCTCTCATTTCTGGCATAGATATCCACCCATTTTTGCTATAATTTTTGTACTGCCTTTTTAGTGATGGGTCTCCTCACTTGAACTGCAGCATAGCTATCAGTTTGGTAAGTCTTTCTCAACAAATTCAGGGAGATAATTAGTCCTCTAGGGAGCTGGTTTAAGTAACTATTTTCTCATTTCCCCCAAGGAGAAAAAAAAAAAAAAGTGTGTCATGTCCTATTCTTTGCGACCCCATGGACTGCAGCCTGCCAGGCTCCTCTGTCCATCAGATTCTCCAGGCAAGAATACTGGAGTGGGTAGCCATTCCCTTCTCCAGGGGATCTTCCCAAACTAGGGATCAAACCTGTGTCTCCTGCATTGCAGGAAGATTCTTTACCATCTGAGGAGAGTGTAAGAGAATGAAGGTAATTTATTAAATTCAAAGGATGTCTCAGGACATTAGGGCTTAATTCCCTCCCAGGACCCTATTGAGGAGGCTGGTAAAGTGTCTTCTATTTATTCTGTGTCCACTCTACATACTGTCCCAGGTTCATAACATTTCCATATTGTCAGTATTTTAAGATACCTCTGGATTTTGTTTTTGTCCTTTTATATCTATTCCCTGTCACTATCAGTACAGCCCTTTTACTCATAGTCTTTGTAGAGACTTGTGACAAGATGCAAAAGATATCCATAATTCCCAGAGCTGGAGAGGACTTCATAGAGACAACAGCTCTTAGCACCAAAATGATGAATGAGGACTGCGGACAAGAAAGCTTTCCCTATTCCTTCCCCAGAAAAAGAAGCCACTTCTGAGTTCTGAACTGAAGGTGGGGGGCGGGGGGCAGCCTCTGAAAGCAGAAGAGATTCCCAGCCTGGATTCCAGACACTGTACTTGTGTGTGAACAAAAACTGAGGGGAAAAATGGTGGCATGAATAGGCAGGCAGGGCTATTGACAAATTTGTAAAATATCTTAGCACCCCAAAGGTAATCTGGAAGCCGGAGGAAGCCTCAGGCTCTGAAGCGGCCATGCAGGCCAATAGAAAGGATGTCCCATCACTGAAGACTGTGGACATCCAACCAGTAACTCCCTCACCTACTCTCTGCAAATCCCAAGTCTTAATGGCATATTAGATGCCAGAACTTAAGCACAACTTTGGGGAGCAAGGATATGAAACTCCAGAAAGAGCCAGGGTAGAGATTCCTATCAATAGAACAGAATGAGGACTCAAAGTAAACACAAAAACCAACTAAGAAATGCTCAAATTTTGTACCAAGATCATACCCCTGTTGGCCTCCAAAGCAATCCCATAATGTTACAAGAGCCTATCTGTTTACTTTTCTCATATGATTAAATTACAATTTACACAAGTAGGTTGCCATGACTAGTAAGAGGCAGGCCGGAGATCTAAGGCTTCCTGGTTTAATTTATATCCTATCTACATTCTGAAAAACAAATTCGCTCTGGTAAAGTTAAGTCACCATGGAAGATTCAGCTTTTAATTTCCAATAACTCTCAATCAAATAATTTACTTGCTAGAAGTTTATATAAATGAAATTAATAAGTGGACCAAATTTGTAAAATTCAAATAATGACCATAATGAAGAAACAGTATCATTCATAATAGCCACTTCCTTTTTCCCAACAGACAAAATCTAAGTATTAGCAATATACAGATAATGCATTATCATTTCAACATTTTGAAGGTCACTAGGTTCATGAAATTCTGTTCTATATGACCCAAAACACTGATAGAAATTTCTACCCCATTGGTCACAGAGGTGGTGGATCTCTGATATTGATCTATGATGTTTACATATTCAGAAGTATTTTAAAGTTTAGGTATTCCTGTTAATATTTGCTCAGCATGTACAATGTCTTGCTGTATTTGAGAACAGAAAACGTATGTACACATCACGACCTAAGCTTACAGAACAACATTTTATTAAGCACAGTTTAAATTCATACACATTGAATACATCATTTATGCACTGAGAATATGCAAAATAACTGTTTAGTTTAGATTAGGTTAATTGGGAAAAGGTTTCCCGAGGAAGTTAATTACCATTTCCATTTTGAAGTAGTTGATAGATATAAGCAACGAGGAGAATATACACAGAGAGGGATGGAATTGAAGACGTGATTTATGGCAGGTTCAGTTGGCAAACTACTCCTTGGAGAAGTATCCATCCACTCTTTTATTTAACAGACATGCACTGAAAACATTTATACTGAGAACAGTTTTAAGCGCTGAGGATACAGGGTGATGTAACACAGCATTCCTATCTTCAAGCTTATAGTTTCACAGAAGAGAAAGGAAAGTAAAAATACACTAGAACACAATAAAAAAAAATCTTTTTTTTAAGATTCAATTCATTTCCCAGAGTTGTAGGACACAGGTAGGAAACAGAAATGAAATTAGGATAAAGGGTTTTGGAGGGTCTAGTGAGGATTAGCTAATAATAGTAAATTCTATCTATCTCCTTCTTTCTTCATCAAGCTTTTCTAGAAAGAGGTCTGCATTTGTTGTCTCAACACCACCCATGCTTCAACTCCTTGCAATCTGGTTTCCACGCCTGTGGTTCTATTATTCTATACAACCTGAAGTCCTCAATGATCACTTGGTGGCAGAATCCCTGGATCTTTGCTCAGTTGTCATTCTCTAGAGTGACTCTTTCTTTAACCTCTACCTTCTATTCCAGAACATTTCTTTTGCATGCTTTCCTGTCACCCCTGAGACCTACCTAACTCTCCTTCCATCCTCCACCTCCTCATTGTTGGCATTCCTCAAGTTCTGCATGCCATCATTTTCCCTTCTCTTCACATGTGCTCTCTCTCCTCTGGTTATGTCACCCAGCCCCATGAGCTCCATTCCACATGGATAATTCCAAACTCCATTTTTAGAATCCTCACTTTTCCCCAGGTCCTCCAGTATCTAGAATTTGATTGAGGAAATTCTACTTTGATACATGACCTTGGTACTGAGGCATCAATCACATTTTTAATTTTCTGTATTTTATGGTGTTTGGACATCTGGAGTCTTGCTGATTTGAGAGAGACTATCCCTCCCTGGGCTAACTCATCTCAAGAGATAGCAAACCACTTACCAGTGAGCATGCCTTTTATGTGCAAACCAACCAACTCCAGGTTCACACTCCAATCTCTTACCAGGCTCCGGCTGCCCAGGATACTATACCCCTGCCCTACATTTCATGGCCAGAGGAGCCTGGCGGACTACAGACCATGGGGTCACAGAGAATTGGACATCACTTAGTAACTGAGAATACATACACGCGTGTATGCCCTAAATCATCCCAAGGCCAGGTGCTAGACAACTAGAGATAATTAACTATATTCAAACTAACAAATCCTAGCCTACTTGGCTGCTTCCCTGGCCTCTCCCATTCCTTTCCTTAAAAGACTACAATAGAGGCTTTTGCCCAGGCTCTCCCCTCACTTCTTCTGCCTTCTGACCAACCCTGGTCTTTTACCATACAGATCTGAGTGGGCTTCCCAGGTAGCTCAGTGGGTAAAGAACCTGCCTGCAACCCACAGGAGACATGGATTCGATCCCTGAGTCAGGAAGATCCCATAGAGAAGGAAATGGCAACCCAATCCACTATTCTTGCCCGGGAAATCCCATGGACCGTGGAGCCTGGTGGGCCACAGTCCACGGGGTCGCCAAGAGTTGGACGCAATGCGGCATAGCACACCCGAGTGACACACCACACTTCCCACCTCTAGAAACTGAGGAGCATGGAAGTTTTTCCTTCATAACAATCATCCCCATGTCTGGGGGTCTTACCATACAAGATTAAAGCAAATCCAGAGTATGTTTTGAAACATAACTGAACCTATGTTTCTGAAAAGAAACTTCGCATCCTCCAATGCTTTTTATATCACTATCAAGATCCTTGAAGTCAATAAGAGTCAAACCTTCAAAGCCACTTTCAGCATTTTCTTCTCTCTTGCCACATACATTTTACCACTTGTACAACTTCAGCAATTATCTCTACACAATTACACCTGCCTCCTTTCTATTGCCACAGCCCTGATGTGATCTTCCACTGTCTCTCACTGAGATTTTTATAATAGCCTCCCAACCAAGCCTCCCATCCTTTGCCTCTCCCAGATCCAACCTATCCTATGAAATTGGACCAGATTTATTTTCCAAAATGTCAGTTCCAATCATATTGCCTGCCTATCCAAAAATCTTCACTGACTCCTCATTCATTGTTCACTGTGTAAAAATTATATCCTTAGGCTAATTCAAAAGATATATTCCAAGAGACTGAAGACCCAAAAGAAATCAATTAGCTGTTTTTTTTCCTTAAAAGCTAAAGGAAAAAAAAACAGAATTATTTGAATGAATATTGTTAGTATCTATTGCCATTCTCCATTTTTGTCAAGATATTGCATTAACATAAATGGAATACAATTATATATACCAATAATCATATATCTCCAATCACATACTGAAGACAGAGGTAGAAACACTTTGTTAAGGATGATCAGAAAGTGACACTGTTAGGGGTAAGAGGTCAGAGCATCTCCTACCTTTCCTGTATGAAGTCTTAAAGAGTGACTTTTGGGTTTTGCCCATGTTCACTAAATCCACATTTCTAGGAAAACTATTATTCTTCTTGAGTATAAACTTTTTATCCCAGAGTCTAGAGGTAATTTTGCACTCAAATATTAATACCATAGACCTAGTCCAAAATTTATATTATAATCTCAAAACAGGGGAACATCTGTTCACATTAAAATGAATAATGGCCTGTGATACAGTCTTCCAGAAGAGTGTAGATCAACAACAGGTTCTAGCTAACAATTTGTCTGTGTTGGCTTGACAATAAAACCATACATAGTAATATGGTAATGCTTAAGTCCATTAAAGCAGGAAACATGCATATGCTTATATAGTATATGGTATAAAAGAAATCCCTACAACCAAGCTAGACATTTGTTTTCCTTCTTCCTTGGTATTCATTTTTTTTCCCCTAGCCAGACAGAGGGTGGTATTGGTTATAAATAATTTGTGGTAAAGCTTTGCCTTTTATAAGAGAATGAGAATTACATGATAAACAATGTATAAGCTGTGATGTATGCAGAGCACATTCCAGATTGAAAAGAACAAAACATGTCCCACCATCTCCCCCATCTCAAGTTCAAAGATTTGTGCATTACTGAAACAAACTACTGTTGTGCAGAGTTGTAGCATAATGTGACCAAGTGAAGGAGAGTCACACTGTGAGATCATAAAGTAGAAATCTATGATATGCAATTGTTCCAAAGGCTGGTGATGCCTGGATCTGTCCTGAGGTATTTGAAGCTCCACATATTTTCAAAGGGGCCCCCAACATCAGTACAGGTTCCTGTCTGCCGTTTCAGTATTTTGCGATCACTCCTTGGGGTGTGCTAAAGAATTTCACAGTCAAAACAATTGTTTGACCATATGGTTACTATCTCAGAAAAATGCAAACTAAAAATTCAGATCAACTAAAGTGAAAAAAATTTAAAGCAGCAGGAATGAGTATAGTTTTTTCCAAATGATATTTTACAATTATTGCATATCATAAAGGCAGAACTCACTTGAGTGAAGAAAAATATGAGACTTCTCTCATGATTATTATGTGCACTACTGGTGACTTTATTTATTAATGTAGAGTTTTTCTCTTATTTCAGCAAGCTGCCTTATCCTATCTTAAAAGACAGACTTATGTTGATTCATATTTTAAAAGAAGAAGGAAGGAGGGGTGGAAGGAAGAAAAAATGCAGGGAGGGTGGGAGGGAAGGAGGTGGGAGGGAGGTAGAAAGAAAGGGAGAGATATCATTATACCAAAGTAATAATAACAGTTTTTCCCTATTTGTACAATTTAATTAACATCAATCCATTTAATTTTACTGAGTGCTTTGCACTGTGAAAAATTACATATAGTAAAGGTAAGTGAAATAAAAGCTGAAATCATTATTTCTCCCTTCAAAGTTTAGCCTGGAAATTGGAGAGACTTACAGAGAAGTGGAAAGAAATTCTATTATATGGGGTAATCAGCATTAGGTAAAAGAAAGTCCCATGAAGCACAGAAAGGGGACAATAAAGATTTCTGGGCAACGGGCTCCCTGAGACTAGTTTCTAAGAACATGAAAAAGCTAACCTGGTGAGCAGAGAAGAAGGTGAGCTTTTCAGGCAAGGGAGAAGCAAGCACAAAGCCTGGAACTGTATGTGAGAAAGGGCGCACTTGGAGGCATGGTGGGTTGGTGACAAGTCTTTCAGGAAGTTTGGGTCTTGGGCTGCCAGCACTGTTTCTCAAAGTACATGAGGACTGCCTAGGACAAGTTCCTCAGTGCATATCCCACAACCACCAACGCATGCTTTCAGACCAGATCTGCAGTGGTTATGAGCCCTCCAAGGTATAAAGATCACCGGAGAAGCTTTTAAAAAAAAAATTCTTCCTCAGTCCCAGCCTCAGAGATTTTGACCCAATGGGCCTCAGCTGGATTCTGATCATACTATCTCCCCAGACAATTCTAATGTTCAACCAAAGTCAAGGATCAACAGTGGGGCAGCTGCATTTTAACAAGCTCCCAGGTGATTCTGATGCCCATTACCTTTCTATAATTGTGCCCTGAGGTTCGGTGCAGCACAAGTTAAGCGATATTCACCATAGCAATTGGCCTCAGAGTATAGTCTCTGGACCAGCAGTGTCAACATGGCCTGGGCTCTGGTTAACAATTCGAATTCTTCAATCCCAATCTAGACGGACTGGAAGAGAAACTTCACGGGGTGAGCCCAACAACTTGTGCTGTTACAGTCCTGCAGGAGATTCTGATAGACTTCAGTTTGAGACCCACTCACCGAACAGAAACTGCGGTATTGGGTGTGCATGTTGAGTGGCAAGGGGGAAAGGAGGGCAGGCTCCTCTGTCCACGAGATTCTCCAGGCAAGAATATAGGAGTGGGTTGCTATTTCCTCCACCACGGGATCTTTCCAACCCAGGAATCAAACCCGCATCTCCTACGTCTCCTGCGTTGGCAGGTGGGTTCTTTACCACTAGTGCCAACTGGCAAGCCCACAGTGGTAAGCCTAGTGTAAGAAATAGCATCGTTATGGATGGGTTGGTTTTCTTATGAGGGCATGGGCTAGCAAGCTCTATTTATAACAGAGAAAAACATATCAGGATACAGAGTCATGTGAGTTAATTCAGCCCAGAAGCCAGTAAACTTTGGATATGACTTTGACCACACCCTTTATCTTATTTGGGCAGCTTCAAAGTTTTCTGTAGAATAGATTTCTAGACTTGACTACAGATACAACATCCCTTCAGTACACAGAACACTACAAAAAAAAAGTGACCTAAAAGGAGCAGCTATCTCTAGCTTAAGTGTATGTTCAGACCAAGCCCATGTCATAAATACTAGTTTGGAAATTGCAGCACATAATTCTTAATTTGAGAAGACCTCCCCAAATAAACCTAATGGGAACAGGGGGCCACAACCTGACAGTTTTTCCAAGGAGATTGATGTATTTTAAAATGCAAAATTTCCCTAATTTTGTAGAGGTAATGCTGCCTATTTACATTATATTAAATAACAACTCAGTAGTTCTGGGGAGCACCTGTGATTAAATATATTATTTCTGCATTTAATATGTAAATATTCACATTAGCAGGATAAAAAAGACCAGAATAACCTTATATTCACTTCATGTTTTGCCATAAAATAAGTTCACATCCAGTTTCACAATGAATTGAGAAGGAAAATTTTTACATTTTTCAGAAGTTATTGACTTTCAGAAAGATGTATAAATGATTGAGAACCTGTGGTATATCTTCCTTAAAGGAGTTTTTAATCCTATTAGGTTACTAAATCCAAAATCCTCACATCTAATGAGCAGGGTCCAAAAAAGCATCTAAGTCCATTTGCTCAAATCATAGAAGGGCATAAATTATTCCAAATTCTGCTATCACACTTTTTTTTTTTTTTTTTTGAGATGGTTTAGAAGAGAAAGCTCTTCAGAACCTGCCAGGGCCCCACGCACTATAATACCTGGTTGAGGAATAGGGCAGTCAGATGGATGGATGCAAACATTTCACATGATCAAAATGGAAGAAAGAGTGTGCTAGGATTTCCTTGGTATTATTATGGGTAACGTTCCTAGCTAGTTACATTTTGGACTTGCCTTTTCCACTGGAAAAGGGATAGGCTACACACTCCAGTATTCTTGGGCTTCCCTTGTGGCTCAGCTGGTAAAGAATCTGCCTGCAATGCATGAGACCTGGGTTCGATCCCTGGGTTGGGAAGATCCCCTGGAGAAGGGAAAGGCTATCCACTCCAGTATTCTGGCCTGGAGAATTCCAAGGACTTTAGAGTCCATGGGGTTGCAAAGTTGGACACGACTGAGTGACTTTCACAACTATAAACTTGTGCTCAGAATATCTTTGTGATAATTGTGTAGGGATCTCATAGGCATTTATTCACTCATGAACCTTTATTTATTAAAGTGATGATTGTGTGCCAGAAAGAGTACTAGGCCCTGGAGATACAATGGGGAATGAGAAGGCTTAGTTCTGTTTATAATACAGTGGAGAGATGTAAACTGTCCTGCAGGAGATGAATTTAAGTTAGAAAAAAAAAAAATAGAAGTTTTTTTTCTTGCCACAGACATCTCATTTTCTTAATTTGCTCTGCATACCTTGACATGATTTGGGATTTTTACCTTTGGATGAGGTGAGCACAGAATGCAGCTAATAAAAATAGCTACCATTTATTAAGCATTTTGAACCAGGCCCTTTGCTAAGCTCAGCTACATAATTATTTCATATTATCCTCAGAACTCTATTCAGTTCAGCTCAGTCACTCAGTCATGTCCAACTCTTTGCAACCCCATGAATTGCAGCATGCCAGGCCTCCCTGTCCATCACCAACTCCCGGAGTTTACTCAAACCCATGCCCATCTAGTCGGTGACACCATCCAGCCATCTCATCCTCTGTAATCCCCTTCTCCTCCTGCCCCCAATCCCTCCCAGCACCAGAGTCTTTTCCAGTGAGTCAACTCTTTGCATGAGGTGGCCAAAGTATTGGAGTTTCAGCTTCAGCATCAGTCCTTCCAATGAACACCCAGGACTGATCTCTTTCAGGATGGACTGGTTGGATCTCCTCACAGTCCAAGGGACTCTCAAGAGTCTTCTCCAACACCACAGTTCAAAAGCATCAATTTTTCAGCACTCAGCTTTCTTCACAGTCCAACTCTCACATCCATACCACTGGAAAAACCATAGCCTTGACCAGACGGACCTTTGTTGGCAAAGTAATGTCTCTGCTTTTTAATATGCTATCTAGGTTGGTCATAACTTTCCTTCCAAAGAGTATTAAGCAGGTACAATTATTGTTCCTAATTAATGGATTAGAAAAGCAAAGATCAGAGAGAATAAAGAATATTTTCACACAACTAAGTACAGGCTTGTGCATGCATGATAAGTTGCTTCAGTCATGTCTGACTCTGTGCGACCTTCAGGCTCCTGTCCATGGGATTCTCCTCGCAAGAATATTAGAGTGAGTTGTCATGACCTAGTCCAGAGAATCTTCCTGACCCAGGTATTGAAGATGTGTCTCTTAAATCTCCTGCATTGGTGGGCAGGCTCCTAACCACTATCACCACCTGAGAAGCCCAAGCATAGGCCTGTGCTGTGCTTAGCTGTTCATGTTCAACTCTTTGAGACCAAATGGACTACAGCCTCCCAGGCTCCTCTGTCCATGGAGATTTTCCAGGCCAGAATCCTGGAGTGGGTTTCCATGCCCTCCTCCTTTTTTTTTTTTATTCTTTAATTGGAGGAAAATTGCTCTACAGTGTTGTGCTGGTTTTTGCCATACAACAATGCAATTCATCTATAACATATACTACCAAGTGTAAAACAGATAGCTGGTAGAAAGTTGCTACATAACACAGGGAGCCCAGCCAAGTAGTCCTCATTTGCTTTTTCCAAATGATCCTCTCTAGCAAGGTAGGCCCTTTCTACCAGTACTGACCAATGGATGCCACTGGCAAAATTTTCTGTTCTAACCCAGGCTTCACCTTCCTGTCATTTAAGTAAGTCTCTAATGTCAGAAAATTTTGATCTTCCTTATATATCTGACAAAGTAAATCTATCAAGATAAATTATAAACGACTGAATTGGGGATGGGGAGACTGTTAGATATTCTATCTAGTACACTTCCAGTCGTCTCTACACGTCATTGTTTTATGAACTATTTTACAACTCCAATCACAGAAAATTAATAGAAATTCCAAAGATCCTTGTCTATAGAAATGCAAATGATTTGTGTCTAGTGAAAATGCAATTGATTATTGCCCTGTTAATATACACCCATTTTACATCTATTTGTAAATTGATTACAGCATTCCTGGTTGCCTAAACATGTTTGTTGCCTAAGTTCCCCTTTGAACAATGTGTAACATCTTTCTGCTTCCTTAATTAGTTAATGAGTTAAATAAAATCTTCAAAACATTCATTTCATATTTGTATGAGAGTAATGAGTTTGCAATTATTTAAAAATTATCTTTTTATAAATAATAATTATTAAAGTGTGATTTAATAAGAACTTACTCTGTGCCTTCATATATCATATATTTTAATTGTCACAAATACACACTCTGATATTTTCTAGTATTATTGTGATTATTTTATAGATAAGGAAACTTAAGCTTTACAAGGGCAAGTGGTTTGCCTGAATTCATGCAGCCTGCCTAACTCCACAGCCAAGATTCACATACACTATGATACACTATCTTAGATATTTACCAGTATTGACTGCAAAATTTATCAGAAGTCTCAATAATAAAACTATAAATTTAAATATATTCCTGATTTTTATAAATAATACATAAAACAGAATGCCTATGACTACATTCATATTTTTCAAAAAGAAAGTGATTGTACAATTACAAGGTTTGACTTTCTACTGGATTATAGGAAAAATTTCGAAGTCCTGACATATAATGCCCTTCCTGAGCTAATGCCTGTCTATCTTGGTGACTAAAACCAGAGCTCTTTTCCACTAACTCCTGTGCTGTAAGCACATTGAAAATACAAAGCTCCTGACATTTACACTCATGTTATTTTCTTGGTCTGGCCTGAATGCTTTCCCCAGTTTGCATCTCTGAAATACCTACTCATACTTTAAAACTAAAAATAAGCATCACCTCCTCATGATGCATTCCCTGACTTTCTCATTGCCCTTATGTTCCAGCAGCATCCCATACTATAGCAACCTTTGCTATAGTATTGACATTGCCTTTTGATAATCTGTGTAGTTGTTTATATTTAACCACTTTGGGAAGAAAAACTTTGTATTATTTTTTATAATCGTAAAACTTAGAGCAGTACTTGGTGCTCAAAAAATGTTTAAGTAATGAATTCATTAACTGAAATGATAAGATTTCTTTTTCTTCCTTTTAAACTATCATTATGTTGTTAGAAACAACCATCATTTTCTTGATCTTCTCTAAAGAGAAATGGAGGCTTAAGAGCCACCAAGTCACAAAGCAACAAAAAGGCCTTTATCTCTGCCCTTAAGAGCCTCTAATTGCTTTCTTATCCTTTCCTATTATTTCTCCAGAAATTATTATCTTCTTTTTTTTTCTCCTCTCATTTATTATTTACCTTCTTCTACCTTTTTTTTTTTTTCTCATTTACCCCTATTAGTTGGAGGCCAACTACTCCACAATATTGTAGTGAATTTTCTCATACATTGACTGTTAAAATGCTATACATCTCATCCTCTGTCACCCTCTCTTCCTCCTGCCCTCAATCTTTCCAAGCGTCAGGGTCTTTTGAAGGAAAATTATTTTTTCTCCCTTACACTGAAAATAGAAAGCAACTTTTGTTGACCGTGGTGAGTCAGCTTCCATCTTTTATACAATGTACAAATTAGAGATACCAAATGAACATTTCATACAAAGATGGGCACAATAAAGGACAGAAATGGTATGGACCTAACAGAAGCAGAGATATTAAGAAGAGCTGGCAAGAATACACAGGATAAAACCATACAAAAAAGATCTTCACAATCCAGATAATCACGATGGTGTAATCACCAACCTAGAGCCAGACATCCTGGAATGTGAAGTCAAGTGGGCCTTAGGAAGCATCACTACGAACAAAGCTAGTGGAGGTGATAGAATTCCACTTGAGCTATTTCAAATCCTAAGAGATGATTCTGTGAAAGTGCTGCACTCAATATGCCAACAAATTTGGAAAACTCAGCAGTGGCTACAGGACTAAAAAAGGTCAGTTTTCATTCCAATCCCAAAGAAAGGCAATGCCAAAGAATGCTCAAACTACCACACAATTGCACTTATCTCACTTGCTAGTAAAGTAATGCTCAAAATTCTCCCAGCCAGGCTTCAACAGTTCATGAACTGAGAAATTCCAGATGTTCAAGCTGGATTTAGAAAAGGCAGAGGAACCAGGGATGAAATTGCCAACCTCTGCTGGATCATCAAAAAAGCAAGAGAGTTCCAGAAAAACATCTATTTCTGCTTTATTGACTATGCCAAAGCCTTTGTCTGTGTGGACCACAAAAAACTCTGAAAAATTCTTTAAGAGGTGGGAATACCAGACCACCTGATCTGCCTCTTGAGAAACCTGTATGCAGGTCAGGAACAGCAGTTAGAACTGAACTTGGAATAACAGACTGGTTCCAAATAGGAAACAGAGTACATCAAGGCTGTATATTGTCACCCTGCTTATTTAACTTATATGCAGAGTACATCATGTGAAATTCTGGACTGGATGCAGCACAAGCTGGAATCAAGATTGCTGGGAGAAATATCAATAACCTCAGATATGCAGATGACACCACCGTTATGGCAGAAAGTGAAGAACTGCAGAGCCTCTTGATGAAAGTGAAAGAGGAGAGTGCAAAAGTTGGCTTAAAACTCAACATTCAGAAAACTAAGATCATGGCATCTAGTCCCATCACTTCACGGCAAATAGATGGGGAAACAGTGGAAGCAGTGGCAGACTTTGTTTTGGGGGGCTATAAAATCACTGCAGATGGTGACTGCAGCCATGAAATTAAAAGACGCTTGTTCCTTGGAAGGAAAGTTATGACCAACCTAGATAGCATATTAAAAAGCAAAGACATTACTTTGCCAACAAAGGTCCATCCAGTCAAAGCTAGGGTTTTTCCAGTAGTCAAGCATGGATGTAAGAGCTGGATTATAAAGAAAGCTGAGTGCTGAAGAACTGTGGTGTTGGAGAAGACACTGGAGAATCCCTTGGACTGCCAGGAGATCCAACCAGTCCATCCTGAAGGAGATCAGTCCTGAATATTCACTGAAAGGACTGATGCTGAAACTGAAACTCCAATACTTTGGCCACCTCATGCGAAGAACTGACTGATTGGAAAAGACCCTGATGCTGGGAAAGATTGAAGGCAGGAGGAGAAGAGGATGACAGAGAATGAGATGGTTGAATGGCATCACCGACTCAATGGACGTAAATTTGAGTAAACTCCAGGAGTTGGAAATGGACAGGGAGGCCTGGCATGCTGCAGTCCATGGGGTCGCAAAGATTTGGACATGACTGAGTTACTGAACTCAGTTGAACTGAACAAATGAACACTTAATTAATACTACTTTTCTATACCATTTAGAAGTAATGACACCATATTCAAATCAATAATGACATCAAAATTGATATCTCTAAACAATTAGTAAGCTGCTTTTATTATTACTTCATTTTGTATTATTTTACTACAAGAATATAGTAATACTCAAATGCTGTCGTCAAATTTACTAAATATACTAGGTCTGTATAATCTGTGCTAGTTAATTAGTTGCATCTATTTATTATTTTTGGTAATAACATCTCAGGAGCACTTAAAACATGTTGAGCTTCACAGTCTGGGCAGACATTTTATTGTTTAGCAGAATTATGTATGTGTCTCTAAAAAGACCAAAGTACACATTGAAAACCAATACAAGAACTGTGATAAAGAGAACATGCATTAATCCACTGGGCAAAAGGGAGCATGTAGTGAAAATGATGCTTTATCTACACATCTGGTTTGCTAACAATATATGTAAGTAAGAGCATTTCAAAACATCTTCTCTATAACTATTCTACTTAAGGAATGGCCTCAGTTTATCCAGTGGGGGGTGGGTGGAAGCCAGTGTGGAGTAATCACAGGAACTATAGATGAGGGACACAGAAGTATGGCTTTTAAAATTTTATCAATTTCATCTTTAATGTATAATCGGTTTCAGTTTATGGACCAGAGACGAGATAGGAAAGGCCCTATCACATGATAACACTCCAAAAAGTACCCACCCACAGTGCTCTTTCTATGTATTGTATATTCCTTTCATAAATGCCATAGTTTCTGGAAATAAGGGGAAAGTGATTTTGAGGGCGTTACATTAAGCTCCAGCTCTTTGAATTTATTAATATATGTTTGCATTTTAACATATTTTTCCTATAAATTCATAGTACTTTCAACTGTAAAAGAGCCACAAGAACACACTGACTTCAGGACACATGACATTAAGTGCACTAGAGAGTTTGGTTCTGTCCCAGAGGATCAGGACATTTGGTGCAGAAGCCCTGTGCATAAACACTTCTTTATGAAGGGAATGAAAAGGGCCAGTTCTTGATGGGTTCTATCCTTTCATACAAACAATGGCTGCGTGTTCATATGGAAAACATAATAAAACACCTCCAATGGCACCTGTCTCATAGTGTCCATGGTAGACAGTAATTATTATTTAAGTGGCAGCTTATTATTAGGAAGTCACACTACAAAAAGAGCCTACATTCAAGTATCTAACATCTGGAACATTAACATGATTTTTGTAGTTTAGGGTCTTGACCCACTAGGATAAAAATGCAAATGTGAAATTTTGAAAGGAAACATTTCACTTATTAGTAGCTATCTTCAGGTTGGTGGAGTCTCAGTCTTGACAAAATGATGGTCAGAAAGTTAAAAGAAAATTTGGGTGGGGAGAGGGGTACAAGAACTTCAAAATGAAGGTGGAACAAGGGAAAGCTAGTCTGATTAGTGACTCTGTTTCAAATCTTGGAAACCATAAAAGAGCTCTCATGTGTAGGAAGTAACACCCATTCAGAGAAAGAATTATCATCACAGCCTCATTCAGTGTCCCAAGTAAGCACAGCACCAGCTTTGAGCCCAGAATTTATAATAAATACAGACAGACCCAATGAAAAGAAATCAGTGGGTCTAAAGAGAAACACATCACTTTCTTCCCTCACTTAGCCTCTTCTTCCCTCTTTTCTTACTTCTTCCTTCCTTCTTGCTTTCTTTCCTTTCTTCACTATATATTCATTGGAGTTTAGAGGAAGTATATATTAGGTTGAAGCAAATATAATTACAGTTTTGGACCATGAATTTTAAAATCATTTTAACTAGGCTCAACACATCTTTATTAACCAAAATGGGAACCATTACAATCAATACATCTTTGCCAACAAGAAATAAGTTTGCTTAATCTTGTAGCATAAAAATCCATGCTTCAGTATTCAACAAACTGAATGCCTCCTGCTGGTTGTAGAAGCATATTGCCTGCAAAAAGTTGTTGAGGTGCTTGAAGAAGTGGTAGTCAGGCAGGAGAGATCAGGTGAATATGGCAGATAAGGCAGAACTTTTAGCCCAATTTGCCCAACTTTTGAAGCGCTGATTGTGCAACGTGCAGTCAGATGTTGTTGTGGAGAACTGGGCTCTTTCTGTTGACCAATGTTGGCTGCAGGCATTGCAGCTTTCAGGGCATCTCATCAATTTGCTGAGCATAATTCTCAGATATTGTGGTTTCTCTGGGATTCAGAAAGCTGTAGTGGATCAGACTGGCAGCAGACACCAAATAGTGACCATGACCTATTTTTGCTTTGAGTTCAGCTTTAGGAAGAGGTTTGTAGCGTCTTCTCAGTCCAACCACTGAGCTGGTCACTGCTGGTTGTCATATAAAATCAACTTTTCAGTCACATATCACAATCCAATCAAGAAATAGTTCTCATTGTTGCGTGGAAGACAGCATTTCAAAATGACAATTTTTTTGATTTGCAGTCAGCTCATGAGGCACCCACTTATTGAGCTTTTTCACCTTTCCAATTTGTTTCAAATGCTCAATGACCATAGAATGGTTGACGTTGAGTTCTTGGGCAACTTCTCATACAGTTCTAACAGGATCAGCTTTGACGATTGCTCTCAATTGGTCATTGTCAACCTCTGATGCCAGCCACTGCAACCCTCATCTTTAAGGCTCTCCTTTCCTTTGCCTAACTTCTTGAACCACCATTGCACTGTACATTTGTTAAGAATTCCTGGGCCAAATTCCTGGGCTGTTGACATTGTGAGTTGTCTTTGCTGTTTTACAGCTCATTTTGAACTCAAATATAAGAAAATCACTTGAATTTTCTTTTTGTCTAACATCATTTCCACAGGCTAAAATAAATGTCAAGTAATGTCATTCAGTCAATTGAGTTCAGTTAATTCATTCGCTCAATCATGTCCAACTCTTTGCGACCCCATGAATTGCAGCACGCCAGGCCTCCCTGTCCATCACCAACGCCCAGAGTTTACTCAAACTCATGCCCATAGAGTCGGTGATGCCATCCAGCCATCTCATCCTCTGTTGTCCCCTTCTCCTCCTGCCCCCAATCCCTCCCAGCATCAGGGTCTTTTCAAATGAGTCAACTCTTCGTATGAGGTGGCCAAAGTATTGGAGTTTCAGCTTCAGCATCAGTCCTTCCAATGAATACCCAGGACTGATCTCCTCTAGGATGGACTAGTTGGATCTCCTCACAGTCCAAGGGACTCTCAAGAGTCTTCTCCAACACCATAGTTCAAAAGCAGCAAGTTTTTGGTGCTCAGCTTTCTTCACAGTCCAACTCTCACATCCATACATGACCACTGGAAAAACCAAGCCTTGACTAGATGGACCTTTGTTGTCAAAGTAATGTCTCTGCTTTTTAATACGCTGTCTAGGTTGGTCATAACTTTCCTTCCAAGGAGTAAGCATCTTTTAATTTCATGGCTGCAGTCACCATCTGCAGTGATTTTGGAGCCCAAAAAAATAAAGTCTGACACTGTTTCCACTGTCTCCCCATCTATTTCCCATGAGGTGATGGGACCAGATGCCATGATCTCAGTTTTCTGAATGTTAAGGTTTAAGTCAACTTTTTCAGTCTCCTCTTTCACTTTCATCAAGAGGCTTTTTAGTTCCTCTTCACTTTCTGCCATAAGGGTGGTGTCATCTGCATATCTGAGGTTGTTGATATTTCTCCCAGCAATCTTGACTCCAGCTTGTGCTTCTTCCAGCCCAGCGTTTCTCATGATGTACTCTACATATAAGTTAAATAAGCAGGGTGACAATATACAGCCTTGACGTACTCCTTTTCCTATTTAGAACCAGTCTGTTGTTCCATGTCCAGTTCTAACTGTTGCTTCCTGACCTGCATACAGGTTTCTCAAGAGGCAGGTCAGGTGGTCTGGTATTCCCTTCTCTTTCAGAATTTTCCACAGTTTATTGTGATCCACACAGTCAAAGGCTTTGGCATAGTCAATAAAGCAGAAATAGATGCTTTTCTGGAACTCTCTTGCTTTTTCGATGATCCAGCGGATATTGGCAATTTGATCTCTGGTTCCTCTGCCTTTTCTAAAACCAGCTTGAATATCTGGCAGTTCTTGGTTCACATATTGCTGAAGCCTGGCTTGGAGAATTTTGAGCATTACTAGCATGTGAGATGAGTGCAATTGTGCAGTAGTTTGAGCATTCTTTGGCATTGCCTTTCTTAGGGATTGGAATGAAATTGACCTTTTCCAGTCCTGTGGCCACTGCAGAGTTTTCCAAATTTGCTGGCATATTGAGGGCAGCACTTTCACAGAATCATCTTTCAGGATTTGAAATAGCTCAACTGGAATTCCATCACCTCCACTAGCTTTGTTCGTAGTGACGCTTCCTAAGGCCCACTTGACTTCACATTCCAGGATGTCTGGCTCTAGGTGAGTGATCACACCATTGTGATTATCTGGGTCGTGAAGATCTTTTCTGCACAGTTCTTCTGTGTATTCTTGCCAGCTCTTCTTAATATCTTCTGCTTCTGTTAGGTCCATACCATTTCTGTCCTTTATTGAGCCCATTTTTGCATGAAATGTATGGTCATTAGCAAAGAAAAAAAAATAAAGAGAGAAATGCACAATAAAATAATAGATAATGTAACCACACTTATTTAGAAGGCATTCCAATATCAAATGGCAAATTTCAACAATGCAAAAAACGCACTTACTTTTGCACCAAAGTAATAGTTGCTTCAGGCAGCTGTCTAAATCATATCAGGTTTTCAAGAGTAAAATTTTTGAAGGCTGGTTTAGAGGTGTCCACAATGACATGTTTTTAAATATCTAAATTGTATTAACTAAAACAAAATTGTCAGGCGAGTGTGTAATTTCCTCGGTTCTGTCTCGCTGCAGCAAAAGTTCGAAACGACAGAATGACCAGTGTTACAGCTCCATGTTACAGCTCAGTTTTATTTGGAAAGCAAAGGAAAATACATCCTCAAGGCAAAAGGGCGAGCCAACCCAAAAGATGTGAAGAGAAGAGAAACGAAGCCCCCAGCTCAATTTTGGCTCTTCTTTTTGTATGTTTTCTTTCTCCTTCACCTGAGTCTGCCCTATGTAAATTGGGCTAGCCAGGAGGGCTGTTTGTTTTACCTGAGGTTCTCACTCTGGTCCTCTGACCTTTCTTTGTTCTATTTTCCCTGGCTTTTCCCTTCTTCGTCTTTTAGCCACCACCATTCTGGACTCCTTTTTCCTATTCTAACTACATAACAAAATGAAAGACTCTGTGAAGCCATCCCCCTAAATATTGAAAATAAGCATTAAAATGCTTTAATGCTGGTAAAGGGAATTGATATGCATTTATAGCAGCTAAATAGATAATGTGAGTAGAAACAGCACACAG
Source organism: Odocoileus virginianus (assembly GCF_023699985.2). Classification (NCBI taxonomy): domain Eukaryota; kingdom Metazoa; phylum Chordata; class Mammalia; order Artiodactyla; family Cervidae; genus Odocoileus; species Odocoileus virginianus. Next base: position 36,273,911 of record NC_069686.1, on the reverse strand, counting down.
TGAATTTGGAGCTCATTTCAAAAACTGGGTAGACTTCAGTGCATCAGTGCCTCTAGGGAGCTTATCTCTTAACTACAGAAGTGAAACCTAAAAGAATTTGATAAACTTCCTTTCTAGGCTGTATATTAAGAAAGGGACATTTCTTTTACTAAAGGCAGAGCATAAAAAAGAACATTCAAAGATTATGTGCATATACATATACATAAATGTATGTATATAGTCCATCTATCTATAGTCCACGTACAGATCTGGAGTAGGAAATGGCAACCCACTCCAGTATTCTTGCCTGGAAAACCCCATGAACAGAGGGACCTGGAGGTCTATAGTCCATGGGGTTGCAAAGAGTCAAACATGACTGAGCATGCACATACACACACTGACATGTATAGATGCATGTGTGTGTGTGTGTGTGTGTGTGTGTGTGTGTGTGTATATACACACACATATATATGCATATGTGTGTGTTTGTGCTATGACTATACCCCATCCCTATTTCAAGTTTTAGGAGAAAGAGCTGCCCCATAGCTTTAGCCATGCCATTAAGACTTGGCTCTATTGCCATTTTCTTCGTGAATATTCATTTCTTCAGGGAGAAAAATTTGCCCACATTGCTGACAAAAGGGAGCCAGCTGGTGAGGGACATCATCCAAAAGAACAAATGGGTCTTACTAGCATTGTGGAAAGACTTTTCAACATAGAATTGTAACTACATTTATGGCATCTGAATGGCAGATGAGTTTGTACTTACTTGTGAACTAAAGGGGTTCAAAATATGCCACCTCAAAGTATGCCATTCTGGCACAGGATGAATTTGAACTGAAAGCAACTGAGAGAAAGTAGAGATAGGCTGGACCTCTCTGCCCTCTCCATATCTATTTATAAACAGAACAAAATGCCCTTGTGAAGGTGCCCCTGCCCCTTCCCATACCAGGAAGGGAAAAACAATCTTATTACTAAAGACAAGATGGTACCAAAAGTCTACTTGAACAAGCCTTACCCTTATTTTCCATTAATTGACCCATACATTTGCCTTCTGATAATGTGCCATTTGTAGAAGTTCAAAGTCATATTCCCTTATCTTATCACTTATCTACAAAGTTATTATTCTTCACTAAGATGCTATACAAGCTCAAGCTCCAATGTCCCCTTTTGAGTTACCTATCTCTTAGTACTCCTATGTGAATGCACAATGAGCATATTCATAAACTCCTGTTTCTTTTCTCTTGTTAAACCATCTTCTGCCAGTCTAATTTGCAAGGCCTCAGTCAATGAACCTAAGATGAGTGGAGGGAAAAACTTTTTTCTTCATATGAATCCCACTGGGTCCTAGGATATCTATTTATCAAAATCTTAAAACCAGAAATGTTGACAACTAGAGCTCTTATTGGTGAGGAAAGCTGAAAGTGAAATGTAAGAGAAGAGACTGGGAGCTTCAGCTTCCTGTGAGTACTCACCAATGATTTCTGGCTACATATCTAACGTCATCCAGTGACAAAATTAATCTTCTAGTATCTGGAAACAGTTTCTCCATTTAACACACATAAAGGTTCTTCTGTGCATTTAATGATTATTTCAGGAGATAACAAAGCATCCTTCCCTACCCCAAAATACATCATGAATGTATCAGAAGCTTGACATACATTAGTTCCTTATATCCTCATGACAATAGTGTAAGACACTGTAATCACTCCCACTTTACAGGTAGGAAACTTGAGGCTTAACACAAATCACACAGCTTGCAAGTGGTAGGGTTAATATAGCCTCCTTGGCTATATTCTGGGTTCAGTTTCAGACTACCTCAATAAAGTGGATATCACATAAAGTGAGTCACACTAATTTTTTGGTTTCCCAGTGTATATAGAAGTTATGTTTATACTATACTGTACTCTGTGATAGATTTCCTCTTCTTGGGCTCTAAAATCACTGCAGATGGTGACGGCAGCCACGAAATCAGAAGACAACTGCTTCTCAGCAGGAAAGCTATGACAAACCTAGACAGTCTGTTGAAAAGCAGAGACATCACTCAGTCAACAAAGGTCCTTATAGTCAAGGCTGTGGTCTTCCCAGTGGCCATGTATGATTGTGTGAGCTGGACTATAAAGAAGGCAGAGCATCAAAGAATTGATGCCTTCGAACTGTGGTGCTGGAGAAGACTCTTGAGAGTCCCTTGGACAGCAAGGAGATCAAACCAGTCAGTCTTAAAGGAAATCAACCTTGATTCTCATTGGAAGGAATGATGCTGAAGCTGAAGCTCCAGTATTTTGGTCACCTGAGGTGAACAGGTGACTTATTGAAAAACACCTTGATGCTGGGAAAGATTGAGGGCAGAAGTAGAGGAGGGCATCAGAGGATGAGATGGCTGGATGGCATCACCATTGCAAAGGACATGAACTTGGGCAAACTCTAGGAGACGGTAAAGGACAGGGAGGCCTGGCTTGCTGCAGTCCATGGGGTCGCCAAGAGTCAGACATGACTGGGAGACTGAACACCTACAACATACTGTAGTCTATTAAGTGTACAATAGCATTATGTTTTAAAAAATGTATATACCTTAATTACAAAATATAATATAAAACATTACTAAAATAGTAGTATCAGAGATCACTCATCACAGATCACCATATCAAATGTAATAACAATTTAAAAAACTGATGCATTGTGAAAATTACCAAAACATGACATAGAGACATGAAGTAAGTAAATACTGTCAAAAAAAAAAAAAAATGACTTGCTTAACATAGTTACCACCTTTAATTTGTTAAAAACAAACAAAAAGCAAACAAAACAAAATTCGGTATCTGCAAAGTATAGTAAGGTATGTCTGTATTAAAACCAGGTCCATATAACTTGTACTTCTAACCACTGTCCCCTCCATGTTGCCTGCCATGATGATAACAACGCCCTTAACTTTGCAAAGAAGATATTAGCATAATCTCCATGTAAAATCTTTCCCACCTATCTACATCCAGCTCCGTGAATTAATCAAACTGAGAGAAAAGTTAAGAAAAAGTTTTAAGGAAATTATAAAAATTGAGATTCTATTCAAATATTTCATAGAAATGACTCATCCACCCTCTTCCTCTGGCAAGTTCTCTCACTCTTTTATAGAATCTAGTTTCCATTTGTTGAGGTTACACTTCATTACTGCAGAATTCCTTGAAAATAAAAACATCAAACATCAAAGCAGAACTTGTTTCCTGACCTATTTTTGATGATCATTGGAAACAATGAGGTTTCTATGCATTTCTCTCTCCTTTATGTTTTTTCTTTGTGATTACTCCCATCTTTTGTAATCCATTACACCCCAAGGCAATTACTGTGTTTGGTAAAATGCACAACTTTAAAAGGAATTTCCATGCAGAGTTACAAAAATTGAATGCCACATTTCTGAGCAAAGCACTCTTCCTTAGGGCATTGTGGATTAGTCTTTCCATGCTCACATGCTTGGATGGAGAGTTTCTTTAGCAGTCCTAGAGTGCACTGAAAAGGCTCTGAACATAATTGTCCTTTTTAGATTAGTCCTTTGGTGACTGCCTAAGACAAGTTACATCCTATGTGCCTCGCATCCCTAAACCCAGCTGTTGTTCATTTAGCCACTTAGCTAAGGAAGTTAGCCTTTCACAGAGACAGAAATTAAATGTAGATCAAACTGAAATTTCTCTGTGATTGTGAAGTTGTACTCACCTCTAATGAGGACCTATCAGAGCTCTGGCCTAAAGCTTTGCATTGGCAAGCCATTTGGGCCAGTTGCCACTGCCCAGAATCTACATTACTATAAACAAAGTAACCCTACGCTTCCCAACCAATGTTATATTTTGTATACACAGCCTGAAATATCAGGAGATTTGATGAAACAGTTAAAAATTAAAGATTTTTGCCTTTTTATGTAACTGAATTAATACTTTCAAGAATTGGATTATTATATGTCTGTGGCAATTTAAGTAAAGATCCACTGAAGTCATTCACAAGTACTAAATAAGTGAAAAGCTGATGCTGTCATCGGCATTACCACCAAGGGCACTGGATGGTGGGTGCCTTTGCCACATTGAGGATCACTTGGGTTGCAGGCACTGCAGCCACAGTGTTGAGGGGGATGGAGAGGAAACAGGTTTCTGGGTACCTCAGCCATATCTGAGCTGGTCAGGCTTGCGGGAGCCACCAGAATGGCAAGGAGGATCACAGCTGGCAGTGCTGCCGTGATTGGACAGAGAAGGGCCACAGGCCTCACAGTGCAGGGCAGTTCCCAGAACTGTTCCCTAGAACCCTATAGTCACAGGCATCACTGTGGCTGTAGACCACAGTCACATGTGCTACTATTCCTGCTACTACAAGGTTCTTTGGGATGCAGGCACAGCTTCTATAGCCAAGAGGCTGGGACTGTGCGCATCATCTCCTCTCCCTGAGATCCTACCTGTCTATAAGTTCCAGTCCACCCACCTTCAGATGTATAGACGTGCGGATCTCTTGAGTGCCCTGCTGTATTGGACATAGGAAATTTTGTTGAGTTAAGGATATTTTAAAGATGGAGAACAATCTGTACAGAACAATATTGTATAGGAACCTGGAATGTTAGATCCATGAATCAAGGTAAATTGGAAGTGTCAAACAGGAGATGGCAAAAGTTAATATTGACATTTCAGCAATTAGTGAACTAAAATGGACAAGAATGAATGAATTTAATTCAGATGACCATTATAGCTACTACTGTGCACAAGAATCCCTTAGAAGAAATGGAGTAGCCCTTATAGACAAGAAAAGATTCTGAAATGCAGAACTTGGGTGCAATCTAAAACATGACAGAATGATCTCTGTTCATTTCCAAAGCAAATCATTCAATATCACAATAATCCAAGTCAAGTTTATGCCCCAATCACTAATGCCAAAGAGGGTGAAGTTGAACTAATCTATGATGACCTACAAGACCTTCTAGAACTAACACCAAAAAAAGATTTCTTTTTCATCCTAGAGGACTGAAATGCAAAAGAAAGAACTCAAGATATACCTAGAGTAACAGACAAGTTTAGTCTTGGAGTACAAAAGGAAGCAGGGCAAAGGCTAACAGAGTTTTGCCAAGAGAACACACCGGTCATAGCAAACACCCACTTCCAAAAACACAAGAGACTACACACGGACATCACCAGATGGTCAATAGTGAAATCAGACTGATCACATTCTTTGCAGCTGAAGATGAAGAAAGTCTATATAGTCATCAAAAACAAGACCAGGAGCTGAGTGTAGCTCAGATAATGAATTCCTTACTGCAAAATTCAGACTGAAATTGAAGAAAGTAGGGAAAACCACTAGGTGATTAAGGTATGACCTAAATCAAATCCCTTACAATTATACAGTGGAAGTGAAAAATAGATTCAAGGGATTAGATCTGATAGACAAAGTGCCTAAAGAACTATGGACAGAGTTTCATAACATTGTACAGGAGGCAGTGATCAAAACTATCCTGAAGAAAAAGAAATGCAAAAAAGGAAAATGGGTGTCTGAGGAGGCCTTACAAATAGCTGAGTAAAGAGAAGTGAAAGGCCAAGGGAAAAAAAAAAAAAGATATACCCATCTGAATGCAGAGTTCCAAAGAATAGCAAGGACAGATAAGAAAGCCTTCCTCCGTGATCAATGCAAAAAAAAAATAGAGGAAAATAATAGAATGGGAGAGATAGAGATCTCTTTAGGAAAATTAGAGACACCAAGGGAACATTTCATGCAAAGATCGGCTCAATGAAGGACAGGAAGAAGCAGAAGATATTAAGAAGAGGTGGCAAAAATACACAGAAGAACTATGTTAATTATTAATGACTCAAATAACAATGACAGTGTGATTGTTGTAGCCATGCATTCTGGGAAACAAACTCACTCAGAAGGACAATGCAGATAGTAGAGTGCAGTTTATTATACCGGCGGGCCCAAGGCAGAGTCTCCTCTTAGCCAAGGACCCTGACCAGTTTTTCTGAAAACCTTATATACCTTAAGTGTGCGTGCCCAAACCCACCTCCCCAAATTCTCTGAAACTAGTCTGAACAAAGAAAAAGAAAGATACAATCAAAGTTAACCCACAATCCATATGCCTTAGGCCTAGGTAGTTAACAAGTAGGACAATTATCAATAGGCCTGTGGTCATACCCCAATAAGCATAATAGAATGTATGATTCTATTCAGTTACACAGATAATTAGGGTATTCTTTTAGGCAACAGAGAGTCTAGGTATGAGCCCTGGGGCTCTTCCATCCAGGGGGCCTGGTTTTCCAGTTGGTATGTCGTTTCCATAGATACTGGGCATATAGCTCAAGTCCACAGTCCAGCCCAAGATGCAGCCTGTTCTGTCTGTTTCCTCCTTCATGATCACTCACCTAGAACCAGACATCCTGACGCCTGAAGTCAAGTGGGCCTTAGGAAGCATCACTATGAACAAAGCTAGTGGAGGTGATGAAATTCCAGCTGAGCTATTTCAAATCTTAGAAGATGATGCAGTGAAAGTGTTGCACTCAATATGCCAGCAAAATTAGAAAACTTAGCAGTGGCCACAGGACTAGAAAAGGTCAGTTTTCATTCCAGTCCCAAAGAAAGGCAATACCAAAGAATGTTCAAGCTACTGCACAATTGCACTCATTTCAATATGCTTGCTAGCAAAGTAATGCTCAAAATTCTCCAAGATAGGCTTCAACAGTATGTGAACTGAGAACTTCCAGATATTCAAGCTGTTTTTAGAAAAGGCAGAGGAACCAGAGATCAAATTGCTAACATCCATTAGATCATCGAAAAAGCAAGAGAATTCCAGAAAAACATCTACTTCTGCTTCATTGACTATGCTTAAAGCCTTGGACTATACGGATCATGATAAACTGTGGAAAATTATTAAAGAGGTTGGACTACCAGACCACCTTACCTGCCTCCTAAGAAACCTATATGCAGGTCAAGAAGCAACAGTTATAACTGGACATGTAACAATGAACTGGTTCCAGATCAGGAAAGGAGTATGTCAAGGCTGTATATTGTCCCCCTGCTTATTTAACCTAAATGAAGAGTATATAATGCAAAATGCCAGGCTGGATGAAGCACAAGCTGGAATCAAGATTGCTGGGAGAAATATCAATAACCTCAGATACGCAGATGACTCTACCCTTATGGCAGAATGTGAAGAGGAACTAAAGAGCCTCTTGAGGAAAGAGAAAGAGGAGAGTGAAAAAACTGGCTTAAAACTGAACATTCAAAAAATGAAGATCATAACATATGGTCCATTGCTTCATGACAAATAGAGGAAACAATGGAAACAGTAACAGACTTTATTTTCTTGGGTTCCAAAATCACTGCAGATGATGACTGCAGCCATGAAATTAAAAGATGCTCCTTGGAAGAAAAGCTATGACAAACCTAGACAGCATGTTAAAAAGCAGAGACATAACTTTGCCAACAAAGGTCCGTCTAGTCAAAGCTATAGTTTTTCCAGTTGCCACGTTTGGATGTGAGAGTTGGACCATAAAAGAAAACTGAGCGCCAAAGAATTGTAGAATTGATGCTTTTGAACTGTGCTATTGGAGAAGACTATCGAGAGTCCCTTCGACTGCAAGGAGATCAAACCAGTCCATCCAAAAGGAAATCAATCCTGAATATTCATTGGAAGGACTGATGCTGAAGCTGAAGCTCCAATCCTTTGGCCACCTGATGTGAAGAACTGACTCATTGGAAAAGACCTTAATGTTGGGAAAGATTGAAGGCAAGAGGGGAAGGGACGACCGAGAATGAGACAGTTGGATGGCATCAGCAACTCAATGGACATGAGTTTGAGCAGCCTCCTGGAGTTGGTGATGGACAGGGAAGTCTGGCATGCTGCAGTCCATGGGGTTGCAAAGAGTTGGACACGACTAAGCAGCTGAACTGAACTGACCTGCCAATCACCCCAGCTCATCTGTTTCCCCTGAATGGTAGGCTGCCCACTCAGCTATTTGATTTATGTTAGTTTGCTAGGGCTACCATAACATCCATAGCACAGACTGGATGGTTAAAACAACAGAAATTTATTTTCTCACCACTCTGGAGGCTATAAGTTAGAGACCAAAATGTTTTCAGGGTTGATATCTTTTAAGAAGCCTTTTCTCAGTTCCCTCTGTCTTTACATGGTCTTCCTTCTGTGCTCTAATTTCCTTTTCCAATAAGAAATCAATTATATTGGATGTGAAGCCACCCATCTTGCATTACTTTTTCAAAACCCTATCCTCAAATATAGTTATTCTAGTACATTCCAATATACTGGAGTTAGGACTTCAGCATATGAATTTGGGAGGACACAATTATGCCCAAAGCTGAACTAGGTACTCATTTTCTCCACCTGAATTAATAATGGGCATCTTCTGACCAACACTGATCTTTATATCATACTCCATTCCATCCCAGTCTCCAGAAAAATGTGCTTTTTTCTCACTGTTCTTCATCTTCATTTGGCTCTATTCAATGTCTCTTCCTATCTAATACAGTACTCTCAAATACTTTCAAGAACTGCCCCCCATCATGCTATATCTTCATATATCTATTGTTTATCTCCCACTAAAATGTAAGCAGGGCAGGGATTTTTTTTTCTGTTCATTGTCTCATCCCCAGCATTAGGAATAGTTGACTGATACGTAGAAGTTACTCAATAACTTGCTGCTGAATGAATAAATATAATTATAAAAACAACTCTATTAGATAGGTATGCTATTGTCTCCATTTAATAGATAAAGAAACAAAAACTCAAGGAAAAATGTCCCCTGGGGTACAAAATCACCCTCAGTTGAGAACCACCAACCTGCGTACTTTGAAAGCTGAATCACAGAGCTTCAGGAATATATTCAAGGCCATGAAGCTGGAGTAAGGCATCCCTGGGAATAGTGCCAAATGATCTGAATCTTGGTCTCATGTTCTTTCAATAAAGCCTCTGTTTCTCTCATTATATGTTACCACATTAGATAATTAGATGGTCATTTTATTCATTCAGCTTATAATAATGATTATACTATTACATCATTAACAAACAATTTTTAAAACTCTAAAAAATAAATAAAAAATTAAAACTTAGGAAAAATACGTAACTTGCCGTAGGTCATAGAGGTAGTAAGGAATGGAACAAGGATTTGGATTCAGGTAATCTCAGTCCTGACTGCTGATAAGCTATAATGTTTCAGTATGGCAAATGCTATTTTGAGAGGAGCACAGAGTATACTGGAGCTCTTAGGATAGGCTTCTAATTCAGGAGTTATAATAGGAGACAACTGACTTTAAAAAAAAAAAAGAAAGAAAAAATTATTTGGAAGAGAGCCCCAGGCTGAGATAGCCTCACATATGCAGGCAAGGCAAGATCCTAAACCAGATTGGTGCTCGGTTACCAGTCAAATGATCAGTAATTAACTAGACAATTAATATATTATATAAAACTAAACAAGTCAAAGCATATTATCATGGGAGAGCACTATAGCACTCAGCACTCCATTTATTCATAGAATCACCTAACTTGAAGAGAAGAATGAAGAACTGACTACCATTAACAACTGACCACATCTCCCAAGCCTATAATGAAGCTGTCAGAATTGACCACTCCAGGCCAAATATATTATGGTATCATTGTTAGTCAACAAGGTCATAATGATAATTGAGACCTAGTGCTAATTTCATCAGGGTCTTGGGAAAACGGTAAATAGTAGAAACTTGCAGCGCATAGCAGACCTCAAAGATTCTGTGAGGAAGGTTATAACTCCCTAGTAAAGGCAATCAAAGCCCAAGTCCTTCGTAACTCACAAAGGAATACTGAACTCCATGCATAGAGGGAGAGGGAGACAGTTCTTTACAAACAAAATGAAAACCTAGGTTATTTAAACTTAAATCATAAAAAAAACTTGAATTATTTTATTTCACCAGAGAGAAGTCATTTTAGTAATTCATCATGCTAGAATAATTTGACAATAAAAACCCATTTCTGACATTAAGTACAAAATTTTCAAAAGTTAGTGAAAATATGGATGGTTTAGGAAAGTTGAGAAATTAAATCCTGATGTGTGCTTCTTTTTTAAATAATGCTATCTAGAGTCTGGATTCCCATGGAGGATCACTGACTTTCCCAAGAGTTGAAGTTACCGAATGTATGAATCCTATCGCCAGTCTAGTTGAGTAGAAAGATAATGGTAGGCACTGTAGCCTATAGAAGCTAGAAAGACTGCAGGTGTTATGCCCAGGTCCAGATAAATAATTATAGAAAAAGAAAGCACACCACTAACTGGTCCAATTGATGCCATCCTATTCCAGCCTATAGAAAATTCTTTACCAATCACATGCTATTGGAAGAAGATCACTGGACTCCCCTTGTATATTCCATATTTGTAAAACTGAGCTATTGGCAGTGTACTTTATCCATTTACCATCCTGGGAAGACTTAAAAATATTCTTATGGGAAATGCTTGTTAAATTCTGGGTCAAACCCTATGTGAATATTATCTAGAATAAGACTGAATTTATAGGTTAATTTATAAGCTAAAGAAGCTACTGAATCCAATGATCATGATGTATCTCTCGATTTAGTTCTTCTATTTACATATCCTAGAGCAGGGTTTCTCAAATTTGGCACTACTGACATTTGAGAGTAGATAATTCTTTGTTGCCCTGTGCTTTATAAGATGCTTAGCAGTATTCATGGTCTCTACTGCTTCCCACGTGGCATCAGTGGTAAAGAATCTGCTGGCCAATGCAGGAGACGTTAAGAGATATGGGTTGGATCCCTAAGTTGAGATGATCCCCTGGAACAGAGCATGGCAACCCACTCCAGTATTCTTGCCTGGAGAATCCCACGGACAGAGGAGCCTGGTGGGATACAGTCCACTGGGGTCACAAAGAGTCGGACATGACTAAAGCAACTTAGCATGCATGGTCTCTACCCATCTGATAATATTAGTATGTCCTGCCCAGATATGGCAATCAAAAATGTCTCCAAACATTGCCAAATATTAATTGCAGCATTGTTTGTAATAGCAAAATATCAGATACAACTTAGTTGTCCATTACTAACAGCAATAAACTTTGGTTTATTTTTGAAACAAAATTTTATTCAACAGTAGGGAGTAAAATAGAAACACTATATCTGTCTACTGATCTATTTATAAGTGTGAATGCATCTTTAAAAACATAAACACGACTGAGTGACTGAACAGAACTGAACTGAATTTAAAAAACAAACTGTATTAGACTAGTACCATGTAGAACCATTTAAGTACATTTTAAGTGAAAGGGCTTCCCTGCTAGCTCAGTTGGTAAAGAATCCACCTGCAATGCAGGAGACCCCAGTTCAATTCCTGGGTCAGAAGATCCACTGGAGAAGGGATAGGCTACCCGCTCCAGTGTTCTTGGGCTTCCTTTGTGACTCAGCTGGTAAAGAATCTGCCTGCAATGCTACATACTTAATAAATATCCAAACAATACTCTAAATGTGGTAAAAAAAAAAATTTTAACTTACATGGGAATGATTTCCACAAATTTCAGGGCCAATAAAAATATAGTGGGGCTTTTTAGCTTAGTTTTCTCAGTCTTATTTATTTATGATCTGAAAAAATTATGTGAAATATGCTTCAAGTCTTCATGGTAAACTTATGATGTATAAACCTGATAATATAAATCTGTTATATTATTTTTTGAACACTTGAATTACTTCATAATAAAAAATATAAGATATAATTATATGTTGGAATAAATCCATAAACTACATTTTGAGATACCAACAAATTGAAAAGCTATGCTTTTTCAGGAGCAATTTGTTTTCAAACATTTCATCAGAACTTTTAAACAGCTTCTGAATTTCCCTTAACACTCACATGTAAGTGAGAGCTAAAATTTGATTCGGGTAAGTATTATTCCTCAGTTAATAATCCAAATCCTGGAAGACTCACTCATAGATTAGATGCTAGAATTGCCAAAGGAGCCTTTAAACTTTCCAAATATATAAAACACTCTTGACTGACCCTAATGACATTAGAAGATTCAAATTTTGATGGAGTATTTAATATTTAATTATAGCAGGTATCATGCTGGACCCTTATTTTGGAATCCTCATGATGGCAATAAAGATCATCTCTATCAGGGGGATTAAGAGAACTGAATACACTGGCTGATTTACAAACCAGTTTTGCAATTACTTTTACAAATGCTAGTTTTACAAACGTCCTTCCCCAACTTCAATAAACACAATGAACTCAGAGCTATAAGTAAGTAGAACCTGGCCTTTTATCTTTTCATGGTACCTATTAATTATTCTTATTTTTCATGAAACAACTTTCCAAAGAAAGAGAAGTAAGGAAAAAATATGTTGTCTCACACCAAGACTGACAATCCCTAAAAAGTCTGTAGCTGTATTTAAGTCAAAGGTCAGTTCAGATGGAAATTTCAACTTATTTTTCAATTTCTTCTCTTTTAAAAAGCCACATGACTTAAAGATATTCCTTTCCTACAGCAAGAAAATGGAAGGTCTCAAATGATGAGAGTAGATGATAATAATTATAATTATGATAAAAGCACCATCAATGTACTCTCCAGGAAGATATTTTATATGACTTCAGAGCTTGGCACAAGAAATGGAGAGGAAAAAATGTTCTTGTTATACTTATGTTCAGGCATTTGAAGCCAATCATATGTCAGTGATACAAAATAGCATGTTAGTAGGTGTCAAATTCAGAAATCTATAAGAATCTCTTTAATGGTACAAATTGAATACGTTTCAAATCCTAGCAACAAGGGATATATTTACTTCTAATCAATAGGTACTTTAGCTAGTAACAAGTGGTGTTTTTTCAAGATATGTAAATTGCTTTTCAATTTGAGTTGTTTACCTGTGTTTGAATCAATCTTCTCTACTTAACATCCAGCGAATACAGTGTAGAATGTTCTTGAATTTATGACTCATAATATACAAGAGACATTTTTACCATTTGTATTTAAGTGGTTATAACTAAATCACTGCAGGGAGTAATTCTTTCAAGACGAAAGACTCTGCTGAGTGACGCCCACTGGGCAGAGATGGACAGAGACACATGAAATTCTTATACTCAGCTTCAGATTAATAATACTGGGGAGGGCAAACAGGGTATCTCTGGCCAAGGAATCTCTTGTACATTGTACTTCACCGAAAACAAGGGGCTGAACAGAGGTTTGTCAACTGAATGTTGAGATATCCAGCATATTCCAAAATGCTGGCATTCAAGCTAATATTCTCCAGGCAGAAAATTGAAATTGTATTTTCTGAGGAGTCTAAACTGAAATATACTAACAGTGGAGTTCAAAACAAACAAACAGAAATGCCCCATCAGATTACTCCCAGTAAAACTCATGGTTGACAATCCCAGTGTAGACAAAGAGCTTCAATTTACTTCACTTTTTTCTCCCAGTTAACTTCTTGATGCCCAATTCTTGAATGTGGGCAATCAATTTAAGTCACCAGACAAATGAAGAATGTCTCAAATAATATAAATCAAAGACCAAATAGGCAAACACATTAACTTGGAAAAAACAAAAAACATGCAGAAAAAAATAACAGCCCTGAGGGAAAACAGCTAACATTTATAATTTCAAAAATGTAAGAAGAATGTACAGATTATATGTACATGAAATACAACCTTGAAGCTATAAGACTGATGTTGATATTTTCTGATGTCCTTGACAACAGCTCTGAATGTAGAAAAAACAATGTGAAATTTTATATTTTTATTTCAATATTTAGTTTCAAATTATTAATTTTTTTAAACCCTAATTTTTTTCTAAACTTTTAAAGTCTTGTTTTTCAGTGTTTATATCCAGCAAATTACACCATTCAGCTTTTTTTAACATTCAATTTTAAGGGCTTTAAATAATGTTTGTGTTTTAAAATAATGTTTATTTCTATTTACAACTCAATAATTAAATATCCTGAATTTCTCAAACTATACTGAGTTACATTTCAGTTGTTTTCAATTATCCAATAGATAAATTTTTTCCATGAATTTAAATAATTCTTATAGAGATAACGTGCCCATTCTAGTTACCTATAACTATATAGCAAATGACTCTAAAGCTTTTTACTTAATCACTAAGCTCCTGGAGTCTCTGGATCAAGAATCAGGGAAAGGTAATGAGAAGATGATTTTTTTCTCTGTTCTACGATGTCTGAGGGTCTCAGCTGCTGCTGCTGCTAAGTCGCTTCAGTCGTGTCTGACTCTGTGTGACCCCATAGACAGCAGCCCACCAGGCTCCCCGTCCCTGGGATTCTCCAGGCAGGAACACTGGAGTGGGTTGCCATTTCCTTCTCCACTGCGTGAAAGTGAAGTCGCTCAGTCGTGTCCGACTCTTCGCGACCCCGTGGACTGCAGCCCACCAGGCTCCTCCATCCATGGGATTTTCCAGGCAAGAGTCCTGGAGTGGGTCAGGGTCTCAGCTAGGAAGATTCAAAGCCTAGGGCTGGGGGTGGAGTGACATGCACTGGGAGAAGAAGTCACCTGGAGCCATTTTCACTCATGTATCTGACTACTGACAGCAGGTGTGAGCCGGGACCCCGATCTGAACTACGGTCCCGAACACCTACACAGGGCTTCTCTGCGGTGGCCTGGGCTTCCTCCCAGAATGGCTGCCTCCACTTTCTCACATGGTGGCTCGGGGCTCCCAAAGCAAAATGACAGAACCAGCGCAAAGCAGCACGGCTTTTTCTACTCTAGATTTAGAAATCATAGCGCTCCAATTCTGCTGTTTTCTGTTGATTAACTGGTCACTAGGTCAGCCCGGATTCAGGGAGAGATACAGACCCCACTTCTCAGAGAGTCTTCTAAGTAAGTCATGTCCAAATCTTTGCGACCCTTTGGACTGCAGCCTGTCAGGCTCCTCTGTCCAAGGGGTTTTCCAAGCAAGAATACTGGAGTGGGCTACCATTTCCTTATCCTGGGGACTTTCCCAGCCCAGGTATTGAACCTGCGTCTCCTGTGTCTCCTGCATTGCAGGTGGATTCTTTACCATCTGAGCCGCCAGGGAATGACACTCTCAATAAGAGGGATATCAAAAATTTGCAAATATATTTTTTAAAAACCTCCAAAGTATTATACCTAAAAATTGAACATTACCATAGTTCTCTTAAGTGTATGCTTTATCTACATTCTTAGGTAAGCAGAGGGGAGGTCAGAGTTTCTTTCTGAGTCTTTTGGGCTTTGATTATTTTCAGCTTGAAAGAACACAAATGCCTAAAGAGGTATTTTGGGATGGCAAATTTTGCTCCCCTACATTGGGAATAAATTAGTGAGTGTTAAGTATATTTTAAAAATTAGGCCCTGGAAAAACACAAAAACAATATATTTATCAACTCCAAGGAAACAAAAAAGTATAGATGAAGGAAAATTATGAATAATAATGATGTTCTGAATTCTGAGTAATAGTAGTAAAAAGTCACTCTGTCATGTCTGACTGTTTGCAACCCCATGGACTATTCAGACTATGAAATTCTCCAGGCAAGAATACTGGAGTGGGTAGCCATTCCCTTCTCTAAGGGATCTTCCTGACCCAAGAATTGAACCAGGTCTCCTGCATTGCAAGTGGTTTCTTTACCAACTGAGCTATCAAGGAAGCCCGCTGATTCTGAATACTGACTTAAACTTGTTATAACTGTATTAGAAAGACAGAATAGAGGAAGAGAGTATGCACATGTGGTGGAGAAAGGCAGGGTGGTGAAAGAGAACAAGATCCTCATCATCCAAGTGGGAAGTCAATAATAAATAAAATTTTTAAATCCAATAAAATACATATATAGGTACACTAGTTGCATATATGCCATATTAGCCTATACTATTTGTGTGCTTAGAGGTAAATGCCAGAAGAATAGCCTAAACATGCTGAAGTGATTGTTTCTGGGTAGTAGTAAACAGCAGAGGAGGAGAACTGTTCATAGAAAACATTATGAAATAATAGTGTGTAATAAACACTGCACAATAACATGCAATAAATATTACGGAAATGGGACACTTCAAGATCATTTACTTGTTGCAGAAGCTGAATTCTATGATGGCCTCCAGGATCTCTTCTCTCCAATACTGCACACTATGGAATTCCCTCTTTTGAGTGTGGTCATGTGTGGCTCCAGGCATGGAGGCCATTTTGCACTACATTTTTTGTAGGCAAGTCTCCAGACGCCATGACCTTCTCTCAGTTCCAAAGTGCAGAACAATTGGTAACCACACTTCCTTTCAATTGAACTCATTTCACATGCTAGTAAGTTAATGTTCAGAATCCTTCAAGCTAGGTTTCAACAGTATGTGAACTAAGAACCTCCAGATGTACAAGCTGGATTTAGAAAAGGCAGATGAACCAGAGATCAAATTGACAACATCCGTTGGATCGTAGAAAAAGCAAAGGAATTCCAGAAAAACATTTGCTTCATTGATTATGCTAAAGCCTTTGATTGTGTGGATCACAACAAACTGTGGAAAATTCTTAAAGAGATGAGAATACCAGACCACCTGACCTGCCTCTTGAGAAACCTGTATGCAGGTCAAGATGTTGTAGCCATGCATCCTGGGAAACAAACTCACTCAGAAGGACAATGTAGATAGTGGAGTGCAGTTTATTATACCAGCAAGTTCAAGGCAGAGTCTCCTTTTAGCCAAGGACCCCGACCAGTTTTTGTGAAAATTTTATATACCCTAAGTGTACGTGCTCAAACCCACGATACAATCAAAGTTAACGTGATTCGTATGCCTTAAGCCTAGGTAGTTAACAGTGGACAATTATCAATAGGCCTGTGGTCATACCCCAATAAGCATAATAGAATTTATGATTCTATTCGGTTACACAGATAATTAGGGTATTCTTTTAGGTGACAGAGAGTCTAGGTACGAGCACTGGGGCTCTTCCATCCTGGGGGTCTGGTTTTCCAGTTGGTATGTCGTTTCCACAGATACTGGGCATATAGCTCAAAGTCCACACTCCAGCCCAAGATGGAGTCCCGCTTTCAGGATGGAGCCTGTTCTGTCTGTTTCCTCCTTCAAAAAGGCAACAGTTAAAACCAGACATGGAACAACGGACTGGTTCCAAATTGGGAAAGGAGTATAACAAGGCTGTATATTGTCACCTTGCTTATGTAACTTATATGCAGAATACATTGTGTGAAATGCTGGGCTGGATAAATCACAAGCTGGAATCAAGACTGCCCAGAGAAATATCAAAATATCAGATATGCAGATCATACAGCTCCAGTGGCAGAAAGAAGAGAGGAACTAAAGGTGATGATGAAAGTGAAAGAGATGAGTGAAAAAGCTGGCTTAAAACTCAACATTCCAAAAACAAAGATCATGGCAGCTGGTCCCATCACTTCATGGCAAATAGATGAGGAAAAAGTGGAAACAGTGACAGATTTTATTTTCTTGGCCTCCAAAATCACTGAGGATGGTGATTGCAGTCATGAAATTAAAAGACACTTGCTCCTTGGAAGAAAAGCTATGACCAACGTAGACAGCATATTAAAAAGCAGAGACATTACTTTACCAACAAAGGTCCGTCTAGTCAAAGGTATGGCTTTTCCGGTATTCATGTATGGATATGAGAGTTGGACCATAAAGAAAGTTGAGTGCCGAAGAATTGAAGAATTGATGCTTTTAACTGTGGTGTTAGAGAAGACTCTTGAGAGTCCCTTGGACTGCAAGGAGATCCAACCAGTCCATCCTAAAGGAGATCAGTCCTGGGAGTTCATTGGAAGGACTGATGCTGAAGCTAAAGCCCCAATACTTTGGTCACCTGATGCAAAGAGCTGACTCATTAGAAAACATCTTGATGCTAGGAAAGATTGAAGACAGGAGGAGAAGGGTGACAGAGGACAAGATGGTTGGATGGCATCACCGATGCAATGGACATGGGTTTGAGCAAGCTCCAGGAGATGATGAAAGACAGGGAAGCCTGGTGTGCTGCAGTCCATGGGGTAGGAAAGAGTGGGGTAGGACTGAGCAACTGAACAACAACAAGATGAAGAAAGAAAATACTGTACTCTGTAACTTGTGGGTGTTGTAGAGGAACATTGAGCTCACTCTGCACAGAGATGCAGTTACCATTAATGTATTTTAAGAGACAAAAGACATCCTATGGGGCATCTCTGAAAATTCTTCCCCTTCTGATTTCCAGGCAAAGGAATTTTTATGCAGATGGTTTTCCTTGAGCATTCTTTCTTTAGGGTGATGGAAATCCATAGTCAGTTTCCTCATTCAAAGCAGATTTTCCCCAAGGCCACACACAAAGCAAGCCTGCCAGCCTGAAGACTGCCGCCAGACACTTAACTCTCCCTACCTCCAAGATTCCTTCTCTAAACCAATTTCATCTGGGGGAAGGAAGAGAACAGTACTAGAGCACAAAATCTTCACAATAGAAATAACACTTACAGCTGGCTGAATAATTCTGCATATGTGCATCTGCCCCAAATTAGGAATACTTGTGAATGGAATACCACAAATGTCTTTGAAGTTCATTACAGTTGAGAATTATGCACTAAGGGGCCTTTTCCTTGTTTACATAGCCTGTTATGGTCTCACAGAGACGGAGGGAAGTGGAGTAACCACTCTGGTTTACATTATAGGATGGTTCGCAGAGATGAAAGGATTCAGTGCAGTGAGTCATGCTGCCTGTGTTATTATCACCAGGGCAGATATCGCATAGAGTAAATCAAGTTAATCTGCCAGAGCCTTGGGTTATGTACGTGGGAATTATTATACAAGATAATTTCACGTTCCTGGGAAGGTTCAAGTTTGCAGAGGACTGCATGACCTCTTTGTCTATTTCAAATCTATGGTTTTTGTAAGGTCTCTGGCACATTTTCTCTCTTTTTCCTTTTGAAAGAGTTTAATTATTTCTCTACATTTATTTAATGAACACTTTTCTTATATTTAGTATAAAAAGGATACTATGAACCTATATTTAAGAAAATCTCAACAGAAAAGGCAATCACCACTGGCTAGGAGAGAATGACAAACTCACATGTCAGGTAAGTCAAGAAAATACAGATTTAAAGATACTTGAAATTTAATTGTTTTAAACCACATGCAGGCCAAACAAAATTGCATACAGGTAACACTTTGTTTAATGAGTCTATAGATGTGAGAAACATGGAACCAGAGCAGAGGGCCTATGGAGACAAAGTATGAAATAAACGTAGGTGAATCCAAAGAAATTTTGCAGCCATCACTACTGTAGTTGGGTAATTGGGTTTCCATCATTTTTTGGTTGTCATTACAATGGAGTTGGGAACTCCGTTTGTAATGCAAACATTTTTAAAGACCTTTGTAGGGACTTCCCTGGCAGACCAGTGGTTAGGACTAGGCATTTTCACTGCAGAGGGTCCAAGTTCAATCCCTGGTTAGGGATCCTATAAGTGCACACCTATAAGTGGCCACCAAAAAAAAAAAAAACAGACATTTGCAGAGATGACCCTCGAATTCTATGTTCTTTTCAGTCCAATCTCATCTTTAAAACCTTCCACAGTAGTCTGAATCTTCTATCCTTTCAATATGTCTACAGCTTTCTGCTTAACCCCTCAATGACCAATTTCATCTGAGAAAATAGAAAATTTCTATAATTTAGTAGAAAGTCCTCTCCTCTTGAAAGGATAGAAGAAGAGTTCCTTCAAGCTCCCAGATACATTCTCCCAGCCTGGAAAGCTGACTTAAATATAGTGTGTATTTACCCTAAGCATTTTGCAAAAGTTAACAAAGTCTTCTTAGAGCCTCCTTCTGTCTTAATTTTTTTTCCCACCAACCCACCCACAAAGGCAGGTTAAAATTTATAAGCATCCTTTGGGTATTTCCATAAAACTCCAAGTAGGCCATAATTTAAAACTACTAACATCTACTTTTTATTTTACCATTTAATGAGAAAAATTCAACTTGCTTTTTCTCTCTAGTTCCTAATACATTTTTATCACTGACATTCTCAACTGGTAGGTATAAGGACTGGCATAGATCTCTAAGGAGACGAAGCAGAAGTTGGTGTTTGGTGGCATGGTGACAAGGCAGAGGAGTAGGAAGTAGAGTAAGGAATAAAGAAATGAGCAGTGTGAAAACTCATCCAGAGATAAACCATGGAAAGAGCTGGATAATGTTCACAGAACTCATATTTTTCCAAAAAACTTAACATAAGGCCTGACTTATGATATATAATAATACTGTCCAAAAAAGTTCCCATAGGTCCAGTCCCACATGCTGACTGAACCCCTTTAATTGTCTCAATTGCATTGCATTCACTTTAAAAAGTCAAACTACTTGTATTGCATTATTTCAAACTAAAACTTTCATGAAGCTAGGACATGATTCTCAAACAATCATTAGGGAGCAATTGTCAAAAATGTATTTACTTCATTAATAAGAAAACCAGCAGGATAACAAAGCTAGTTGAAAGATAGGGGAAACTGCGACATAGAGGCAAGGAAAGAAAGAAATAATAGGATTACTAGAGAAAGATTCAGAAACCATAGACTTTGTGGTTATTTTGTCTATAAGACAGAAGAAAAGTCTAAGAAAAGTAATTTGCAATTTTTCAATCTTCTACAAGGTAATATCTAGCTTACCGACCTTGAATTCTAATCAGTAATAAGGTGGGCAAAGTTAGATCATCTACCAGCACTTCAGAAACTTGAGAATGCATCAGAATCACCCAGAGGGTTTATATATATATATATTTTACTATTTTTTTTTCCACTTATTTTTATTAGTTGGAGGCTAATTACTTTACAGTATTGTAGTGGTTTTTGCCATACATTGACATGATGGCTAGGCCCCCAGCCACACAGTTTCTGATTCAGTAGGTCTGGGGAGGCCCCTTAGAACTGGCATTTCTAACAGCTTTCAGGTGATGCTTCAGTTGCTGGTTCAGGGACCATATTTGAGAACCACTCCTCTAGCCTGACACTAAAAAGACTTGCAGTAATATTTCTGCATTATTTTCAAGAGTCACATATGTCAAGATAAACTGTGCAGAACTTTGAAACATATCATCAAGATTATTAGATATCTTCCATGGAAAACTAGGCCTCATCCAATTCTTGATTTTTCTGAATCCTTGGGGTTTGTAACTTTCATTGTTTTTGAGATATTTTAGAATTCTGTTATTTATAGAAAATAAATAGCTGTGCAGATGATTCTTATCCATAGACATGCAAATTATTTCTGCCCAGGTGGAACAACAATTGATTTCCTTTCCCATCCTTCACTCTCTCCCTTTAGCATTTATTTGTAGATTCATATTCAGTGTTCCTTATTTATGTGTGTGTGTATTTCTTATTTATATTTATGTATACATATATATGGGCTTCCCCAAGGGTTCAGTGAATAAAGAATCTGCCTGCAATGACAGAGATTTGGGTTTGATCCCTGGGTCAGGAAGATCTCCTGGAGGAGGAAATGGCAACCCACTCCAGTATTCTTGCCTAAAAATCCCATGGAGAGAGAGGAGCCTGGCGGGCTACAATCCAAAGCGTTGGAAAGAGTCAGACATGACTGAGCATGCACACAGATGTGTATATATATTATGTGGTTCTCTGAATTTTCTTTCAAACTGCCTGTCACATTTTATTGAATTCTTCAATTAATGAGTTAAATAAAATCCTTGGCATATGTTTATTTCATATTTGCATGAGTCATGACTATACCCTTTACAAAATTATTCTTTAACAGATACTTTTTCTTAAAAATAATCTCCAAGTTTGAACCCTCACATTTTGTTGAAAGTATTTTCATTGCAAGAAAATGAATGTCTTCCTCCACTAGAGCTGGTCTGTGGGTTTTGGACTTCCTAACATTTAACACTGAACAGTTTTAAAAATTTAGTCTACTGGGCCACTGACCAGACTGGGATCCTATGGATTCCAGCTGCCTCTTCCCTTTAACAATAACACAGCTGCTCTTACTTTTTTAATCCTTCTTTACTGTCATCATTTATCTAACAGTGAATTCATATTTGTTCCTTTCAAGTTGTATTATTCGGAGGTATAGTTTGGCCATTTCTATTATTCAGGGTGCTGACCTCAACCCTTTATTAACAATAGCAAAACCACAGAACGTTTGCTACCTGTTTCCAAGCCTGGAAACTCTTAGTCAGACATCTGGAGTGTGAGGAGGAGACAGATTTCTATGCCAACTTAAGAATCCTTTGAATTTCTAGGGTCAGCAGGAAATCTTAGCTGGCTGCTGGGGTCAAAGACAGATATTTTAAACTCTAAGTTCATGACCCTGGATGCTGCCCAGCTTCTAATCTGAATTGCTTCCTTCCAATAGAGCATCTGTGTTCTATAAGAGGAGCTTGGATTCTCCCCACAGCCCGGAAGAAGCCCTTCCTGGGCCCCTCAGCTCTGGAATTTATAACAGGCTCCGGTTTGACTCTCAAAGTCCAGCTCTTCCTCCCCTCACTCCCCGCAAGTTCATTTAAAAGATCATAGTAACACCCAGTTTTACCCAGAAACCAGTGCTCATTTCCCTGATAACCACAGGATGCTCGTGTGTGTGTGTGTGTGTGTGTGTGTGTGTGTGTGTGTGTATGTGTGCGCGCGTGCTCAGTCACTTCAGCCATGTCTGACTCTTGGTAAATCACATGGACCGTAGCCAGCCAGGCTCCTCTGTCCATGGGATTCTCCAGGCAAGAATACTGGAGTATGTTGTCGTGCCCTCCTCCAGGGAATCTTCCCGACCCAGGGATCAAACCTACGTCTCCTGCATCTTCTGCACTGCAGGTGGATTCTTTACCACTGAGCCTCCAGGGAAGGCCTACAGGACACTGTAGGGTATATATTACAAGAAATATGGAGGCTAGGCTGAATTCACTCCACGTAATAACTCTGTAGGCTTCCCAGAGCAGCCGCTCCTAGAATGCGGTTTCATTATCAGCCCTTAACATTGTTTTTACTACCCTGTAAATAGGGGAAACAATAACATTTTTATAAAGTTCAAGAAAACAAGGCTCAAGAGAAAAGACTAAGCAAGTTAAGATTAAACATCCTGAAAAAGAGCTGTCTAAGGCACAAATCAGTCTACAGATGTACAAAATGCTAAAATAAATGTTAGCAACTAGTTCTCCATCTCCATTAAGTCTATATTCAGAGAGAAAATAGTCAAATGATTGCAGGAAGGATGTTGGTCACCTGTATAAATAGGCCTCTTGAGCCTGCCTGTACCAAAGGAATCACACTGAGTGATAACTCAGATATTATAAGAGAATGCCTCCTCTCGACATAAAACTTCCTATAACTAGTCAAAGCATTGCATATCCAGTTCTGAGACTCTCTTGGGAAGACTCATAATTACATTCACTGCCTCTAAATATAGTTGAAGCAGCATCTCCTCAGGGCCACAGATGCCTTCCATGAGAACCTGGATGTTGCATTAATCATATTTTTTAATTTCCATATTTTTATGATGTTTGGACACCTTGGGACTTTGTGGAACTAGAAGAGACTGCCCTTCCCAGAGTTAGCTATTCCCTAGAGAGAGTTAGGGCTTCCCTGGTAGTAAAGAATCTGCTGCAATGCAGGAGATCTGGGTTCAATCCTTGGGTTGGGAAGATCCCCTGGAGAAGGAAATGGCAACCCACCCCAGTACTCTTGCCTGAAGAATTCCATGGACAGAGCAGGGCAGGTTACAATCCATGGAATCACAAAGAGTGATGTGTGACTAACTTCCACTTTCACTTTCAGAGACAACAGACAATTTACCAGTGGGAACACCTTTCATATGCAAACCAACAAATACAGAATCCATGTCCACACATACACACCTCATTTATCAGACTCCTGTAGTCCTCGACTGTTGCTTTTTGACCTGCATACAGGTTTCTCAGGAGGCAGGTAAGGTGGTCTAGTATTCCCATCTCCTTGAGAATTTTCCACAGTTTGCTGTGATCCACACAGTCAAAGGCTTTAGCATAGTCAATGAAGCAGATGTTTTTCTGGAATTCCCTTGCTTTTTCTATGATTCAACGGATGTTGTCAGTTTGATCTCTGGTTCCTCTGCCTTTTCTAAACCCAGCTTAAACACCTGGAAGTTCTTGGTTCATGTACTACTGAAGCCTAGCTTAAAGGATTTTGAGCATTACCTTGCTAATGTGAAATGAGTGCAATTGTGCAATAGTCTAAACATTCTTTGGCATTACCCTTCTTTGGGATTGGAATGAAAACTGACTGTTTCCAGACCTGTGGCCACTGCTGAGTTTTACAAATTTGCTGGCATATTGAGTGCACTATCCCCCCTTCCCCTAATCACCCCAGAGTCTGGTACTGGACAACTAGAGGCTACCCTTACAGCCCACATGCCAGCAAAATTATTCAGAACATCCAGTCCCAATCCTGCTCAGATGTTTATCTGACCTCACCCGTCCTTTTCTGTGAAAACCAAATAATAGCTTCCACTGTACCTGCTTTTCCCCTTTCTCCTTTCTGCCTCTGACTAACCCTGATGCTTCCGCGTGTAAGCCTGTGTTGTGCAGTATACTCCCTCCTCTTAGGAACTGTGAGTAACAACCTATCTTTTCAGTGGCAATCAACTCCTAACCTGTAGGCCTCACCATACATGAATAAAAACAAAACTCCAGGGACATTTTAAAACAGACTTCTGGAAGCCAAAAGAGGGGTACAAATGAACTTACTTACAAAACATAAATAGTCATGGATGTAGAAAACAAATTTATGGTCATGAGGCAGTAAGGGGGAAGGGATAAATTGGGAGATTGGGATTGACATATTTACACCAATGGGCTTCCCAGGTGGTGCTGGTGGTAAAGGATCTGCCTGCAGGAGATGTAGAAGATGTGGGTTCCCTGGGTCAGGAAGATCCCCTGAGTAGGAAAGGGCAACCTGGGTCCAGTGTTGTTGCCTTGAAAATTCCATGGACAGAGGAGCCCGGCAGGCTACAATCCATGTGGCCACAAAGAGTTGGACATGACTGAGTGAGCACATACACATTATTATATATAAAATAGATAACTAATAAGGACCTACTGTATAGGGCAGGGAACTCTATCTGATACTCTGTGATGGCATGTGAAGGAAAAGAATCTAAAAATGAGTGGATGTATGTATATGTATAGCTGATTCATTTTACTGCACATCTGAAACTAACACACCACAGTAAAATCAATAAAAATTTAAAAATAAATAAAACAGACATCTGGGCCAAGGATGCTTTCTCCCAGGGCTGCCAGAGCCATCAAGCCTCAAAGCATCCTTGAAGTACGGCACAGCCTGGATGTTTCTCTACCACATCCTGGTAGGGAGGCAGAGAGGATAGAAGGCTCTTCCTCCTCACTGTTGTCATCTGTGGCTCCCTAGCTCCAGCGTGCCTTTGGAACACAGCGTCTTCAGTGTTCTGCCCTGCTGGAGGGAGCCCAGACAGTAGTTCTGAGAGCCAGGCTCTCAGAATAGGAGAGTCAGCTCTCCTATTCGCCCTCCTCACTGTTCCCACCCAACCACATGCCCACACAGAACTTTCTTAGCTGGGGCCCTTTCACAGACAAACCAGTTGATACAAATGGTCTCATGCAAATGCCTCCTGAACTCAGAGAAATATGGGTGTAACTCTCATTAAAAGAGGACCCACATACTGAAAGAAAAGATTATCAAAACGTGTATGTTGTTGAACATTAGGATGACTTTCCAAAGTAGCTTTAAACATCTTCCAAGACTTTAAAAGTAGGATAATCTATCAAATATTTGACTGAAGTAAGTTGTGAAGGGTATTTATGACCTTACTTTATTCTATACCTCATTGAACTACATAAAATATATATTATATACAGTATAATGTGTGTGTAGTCACAGTAATTTAATCTCTTCATATATTACAAATATATGTGTATATATAATATATATTAATATACACATTACATGTGTACACATATATAATAAATACATCTGTTTACAATTATTTTAAATAAAAAACTAAATAATTTAATCATTCAATAAAGAGTAATGGATATTATTTAATTAAATTGTTTAATTTCAAAGTAAATTTTGATTAAATATGTTCTTCAAATACACTGTCAAACAAAATAGATCTGCTCAAAGTACAGGTAAACTGCCTCTAGCAGAAGTGCAGCTTAGTTCTCAGTTTTCATGCCCATGAAAAAGGCTTGGTGGGCCAGCAGGAGAGCACCTGAACTAAGATCTTTGCAGGAAACTTGCAGCGGTTGTCATTACTTCCTTTTCTTGAACCATCCATCTGATTCAACCCTCACACACAACAATCCCAAAGCAGAATCACGGGCAAGCCCTTTCCAAAAGTCCTTCTCCAAAAGAAACTGTCTTAAAGGAAATGTACTTAGATACTAGGGAAATGCCTAGCTATTCATCAAGTTCCTATTTCCTTATACTTCTAGACTCTCAGCACAGTTATATTTCCCAGCTTCCCATGAGTCAGGTGTGATCCTGAGACTGGATTCCAGTCAATGGAATATGAGCAGAAATGATGGGCACCATTTTCAGGCTAACCTTTTTAAGAAGTGAATCTTAGGGTAGTTGCTATAGGTAAAGCCCTAAGATAAAAGGTACCTGGATCCTAATGACTCTATCTAGATGAGAGCTAACTTCTTACCAGAAACATATCCTATGAGTTTAGGTGAATAAGATAAAATTCACTGGATCTAAGCCATTTTAAATGTGGAGATCTATTTGTTACCACAGTCTAGACTTTTGCGACTAAGACAAGTATTTACTATTTCAGCAGCTTGAATCATACCCAATGTTTCTCCACCCTTCAGCAAACACCAAAAATCATTTTACATTTCCTCTACTCTCCTGCATTGATATGATGGAAATCCCACAGGCTATAGAAGGTGCTGAGGACTGAAGATATTCTGTGCCAGCTAATGCTTCTACAAACCAGTATTTAAAGATTCTACTTCAGGGATTATGGAAAGAGCATGCTTTGTGATTGCTTTTAATTGGTACCTGTCATCTGCTTGATAGAATTTTATTAACAGAAGTGTAAACATCCATTGCAATCTACAGAACACAGGAATCTTAAACAGCTTGGGAAATTTAACCAAAGTTCTTTTATCTTTAGTGTTTGCTGATAACTCATTAAATGCTGTTCAATGTTACAAGTTCTACAGCAGAACTGTTTCTTGCAAAGAAAGTGAAAGAAAGTAAGTGAAGTCACTCAGTCATGTCCGACTCTTTGTGATCCTATGGACTGCAGCCTACCAGGCTTCTCCGTCCATGGGATTTTCCAGGCAAGAGTACTGGAGTGGGCTGTCATTGAAAGAGCACAGCAAAAGAGCTGAGGGCTGCTCAACATTGCACAAAACAGTAGCAATCTTCTACTTCAAAGACTTTGTTACAGAAAGAGAGCAGATAGTCCTTGTTGGTGGTTCAGTGTTTCCAACTCTTTGTGACTCCATGGACTGTAGCCCCCCTATTCTCCAGGCAAGAATACTGGAGTGGGTTGCCATTCCCCTCTCCAGGAAATCTTGCTGACCCTGGGATTGAACCCAGGTCTCCTGTAATGCAGACAGACTCTCTATCATCTGAACCACCAGGGAAGACCCCAGATAGTCCTTACCTACTACTATTTTAAACAGAGACTCTACCAAATAGTTCTTGCCCATCACCCCAAAACTAGCAAAGTCACACGTACTCTTCATAGACATATACACATACTCTCTCACACACAAATGCACACAGGTTTTAAAAATAGAATTTAAATCTTGTGTATAAACTCAGGAGACTTTACACTTAACCTTAATACACGGAGAAGTGGAAATGGTTTCAAGGTCTGTAGTCTATTTGATTCCCTGGAATGCAGTTGTACTGTAAGGCTCTCATTCTAGCAGATCTGCCCCCACATCAGGCAGTAACACAGATCTCGTTATTTATGTACACTCAGCAGCTTAGGCACTGATGTGTTAAGTGACAATATGGCCAACTAAACCTCAGTTTCAACCTTGGTTATTGTGCATCCATAAAGCAGAATCAGCTGAAAAGGCTGTGGCTGCATTAAAACAAAGCTGGCTTAGGCTGATGGAGTGGAAATCCTTCATCCTAGGCCAGTTATGTCCCGCCCTGTACTGCCCTTATGTATGTTTCTCATTTAACCAGAAGACAGCTTCCCTGAGCAAAGTGATCAGGTCTTCTTAGAGGCAGGTGACCCAGTTTCACTGCTGCCTCTTTGGCAAGTATGTAGCATAGAAGGTGACATGACTCTGCAGGAAGTCTCTGCTACACAGTCTCCAAATGACACCAGGGAGGCTCTCTAAGAAATTAGTCACAACAACCTGCCCAACCATGGGACAAATCATTTTACTTGAAGGTCACAGAAGGCAATGGGATCATATTCCAACAAAATCATATGGGGACTCTGCGGCTTTCAACCCCAATCAAAATTAGTTTTCATATCCAGCTACACTAAAATCTGAATAAATCGCTCTGCTAAAATAACATTTTCACATGGACATGTAAGTGTGGACATTGTCTTGTAACATGTCTGCTACCTGTCTAAGCTAGAGGTCGACACCACGGGGAGTCTTCCTGAGTCTTGTCACTATGCTGTTCTCTCTTCTTTATTCTAAGTATTTATTTGTTTCTATTTGCCGTGCTGTGCCTTCTTTGCTGTGCGGGCTTTCTCTAGTGGCGAGCAGGGACCACTCTCCAGTTGCAGGGCACGAGCTCTAGGGCACGTGGTCCTCCGTGGTCGTGGCTCCCGGGCTCTAGTTGGTTCACAGGCTCAACAGTTGTGGTGCACAAGCTTAGTTGCCCTGCAGCATGTGGGATCTTCCCAGATCCGGGATTGAACCCAAGTCTCCTGCATTGGCAGGTGGATTCTTGACCACTGAACCACCAGGGAAGCCCTGTTCTCTTCTTATGTCTTCTGGGATGGTTGTGTGTAGGGAAAAGACTTGCAAGCATGAACTGAGCCTCACAGGGGTCTTGCACCATGGCTTAGGCCTACAGTTAGTCTTGCTTGCCCAGCCCCTGCCTTGACCAGCAACTGTCCCCGGAGTGGCCTAAGGTCCTCTGTGGCCTCCTTCCTCCAGACCAGCAGGGATGGGGACCTGCACCCCCCGCTCTGTATCCCCCACAGACAGTAGTTTAGGCATCCCGATTTGAACAACTTAGTGACTGCACCCAGAAAGACTCCTGAGTGGGGTCTGCCTCTAGCTGAGACAGATACCTGTCCTCAGCTATCTAACGCGCAGAGAATGGGGCATTGCACTCAGGCATCAGTTTCTGCAGTTAAGGGAGATAGCCCCGGAGCCCCTTATTCACCCACCACTATACCACCATCCATCCTGTCAGTTTTCTTTTACTGCGAGAATTAAAATTTTATTGCCAATTTCTGTAGAGTTTAAATCTTTGGAACACAAAAGGACTTTCCTCTCTTTCCTGGGGATAAAATTCAACCCTCAGAAATACAAGTTCATCTTCCATTTCCCAAGCCTGCTTCTTCAAAGAAACTGCTGGTCACATACTCATACTTCACTACATTAAATTCTCCAAGTTCATCCTGTTCAAACAGGTAATGTAACTTCTTAATTTTTAAGGCTCTGCAACTTGACTGGCAGCACTATTTGCTGGTGTCCATTACTCATCTTTTCCTCCCCAGCATATAGAAAGCAGTGCCTGGCATGGAGTAGATACCCAGTAAAGGCTCAATGAATGAACGTTTTTTTTTAATGATCTTAGAATGACACATTCTTAAGCATGATATTACAAATATCATCTCGTCCCTTCATGTCACATACTCCTTTTTTCTTCCTCGTTGTAAGCACTTCAGAGGAGCAACCACACTGGAAATTGACACCTTCTTTCATCTGTAATAAATTTCACTCTAATCTGACTTGCCAGCAAAATGACTTGGGGCCGGAACACAACCCCATAATCTAATGGGAAATGTGCATTTAGCAGGTAATAGATGCTTCAAAAATCCACTTAAACTTCTTCTAGCTTTGTTCACAGGAAAATAAATAAGAGCCTTTGGCTACTCTTCCTTCTCAAATAAATACAATGTGAGTCTAGAAGATAGTAAATTAAGTTTCAAAACCAGCTGGGTGACCTTATATCTTCTATCAGCCAAGTGGTCGCCAGAATAAATAACACTCATTTCTCTCTGTGTCAGGACGTGGTAAGTTTCAACTGCTCTGAGTATAGCTGTGTGTTCTCCTTTCCTCTTGTGCCTGGGACCTCACCAGCAGCTTTGGCTCTGGGTCTCAGGAAACAGACCTCATCTGGTTTACATTTCCTTTGAGCACCACTCTGAAGGCTAATAGGGAGATTTCAGATTTCTTTGCTAACACTATGGACTAAGTGATGAAAATCCCAATGGAATTCAGACTTCCTCAGTATTTATATATGTCTGCTGGGCAATTCTGAGTTAATAATCTTTTCCTGAAATCACTTTATATTTAACAATTATTTCTGGCATTATTCCCTTTTTCCCAAAGGAAATTTCCTTACTTTATTACTAGCACATATATAAAATGGTCATTCTAAAATGTGACAATATTGCTTAGCTTTTGAGTTTATTTAAACTAATTTAAATACAGTAAGGTCTTCCTCTGACTATTTATTGTATTTTAATATAAGAATATCTTTAAAGAACAATTAGAAAATAGGAATTTTTTCAGAACTTAGTATTAAATACTGAATTATTTAATGTAAACAAAGCCATCGATCTCTCTAGTTTGCTTCTCTTTCTCCTTTTAGTTTCAACAATAGATATATTTATTCAATGGGACTGAATGCAGTTCAGTTTAGAACCATCCTCCACCAAGCAAATGTCAAATTCTTCAAAATATATATACAACTTTGGACACCTCAGGTATTTCATATTATTTAGAAATTAGGACTTCAAAAGCTTTCTAAATAACCCATCTTGTTTGCATAGTTTCTTCCACTGCAGCTTGACATGGTTACAAATTATGACTTAGGCCTCCTTCAACTCTGTTACTTTGGCTTTGGAATTTTACCTGACATATGATATTACAAAGTGCAGGTGTTAACCCAGACCAAGGAGATGCCTAGTTCATCAGATGGATTTGGAGGAGTGGGTTTCTTCCTTCTCTTTTTAAGTTTCCTGTCCCTTTTGATGCTTTACAACTGCCCAATAAACTCCATCTCTAGGAACTGGGCTACTTTTCACTTGAAGTCACCCATGTCAGCTTACTTTGTTTTATGGGATACTCTTCATGTTCAATTACTGCTTTAGTTAAAGGGGGCTCTAGTCAACTAGGTTGAGAGGCACCAGGACAAAGCGGGAAGCAAAAAGGAGTAAATGAGATTAAGATTCTGCGATTGTTTCCACCATTAGCTTGTTTTTATGAGAAAGCAGGCTCTCAGCTTCTTTATCTTTCTAATAAAAAACAATAAAATTTATCTTTGCCATTTCAGAGGGCCATTACAAGGTTAAAAAAGATTTGATAGATTTTTTAAAAATGCATTCAGCAGGCTATTATTTGATGATACTATAAACCTAAGAGGAAAACAGAACATTTTTTAAAAGCAATTTATAAAAATACCAGCAGCCATAAAACACATATAAACATTAATTTCTTTAGTGATTAAAGAAATGCAAATGAAAATCAGTAAAGATTTTTTTTAAGCGATTTTATAGGCTGGTGTGTGTGGTGGGAAATGGGTTTTTCTCACATAAGTGGGAGCATAGTTTAGTCCAACAGTGAAGGACAATATTTTTCAAATGAATGCAATTCACCTGGGTTTCCTAAGTGGCTCAGTGGAAAAGAATCCACATGCTAATGCAGGAGACACTGGAGGCATGGATTCGACCCCAGGGTTGGGAAGATCCCCTGAAGAAGGAAATGGCAACCTACCCCAGTATTCTTGCCTGGAAAATCCCATGGACAGAGGGTACCTGGCGGGCTACAGTCCATGGGGTCGCAAAGAGGTGGACACGACTTAGTGACTGGGCTTCCCTGATAGTTCAGCTGGTAAAAATCTGCCTGCAATGCAGGAGACCTAGTTTGGGGAAATCCCCTGGAGAAGGGAAAGGCTATGCACTCCAGTATTCTGACCTGGAGATTCCACTGGACTGTATAGTCCATGGGGTCACAAAGAGTCAGACACGACTGAGTGACTTTCATTTACTTGTGACTAAGCATGCACACAACCTCCATCCAGGAACCTTACCTTTAAATCTATTCTAAGACAGATCATCAGATAAGTATGGAAATACCTGAATATGAGGATGCTTGGTACAATACTGTGTTAGAGTAGTAGAAAGTATAGTTGAAGTAAATAGTGAAGCTATCATTTTGACAGGGTACAAGTGATATGATGGTCAGAGCTCCTTTGGAGTGCATTTCTTTTTAAAGATTTTTTTTTATATGAGCCATTTTTTTAAGTCTTTATTGAATTTGTTACAAAGTTGCTTCTGTTTTAAGTTTTGGCCTTTTGGCCATGAGATACATGGGCTCTCGATTCTCCGACCAGGGATCAAACCCATACCTCCTGCACTGGAAGGTGAAGTCTTAACCATTGGCGAGCCAGGAACATCCCTGGGTACATTTAAAGCAACTGGGAAGGAACTACATTGATTGCCAAATGGAGTTACCATTTTTTCTGAAAGGTAACTATAGACTGTCTAATAGTTCACAAGAGTTATATGAGTTTGACCCACATTTTCAAGACATATCTTTTCTCCTAGACATTCCATTTCCTTCAATAATCTCCTCCACTGCTAAATTAAAGTCACAGCTCTTAGCCTGTTCCAAACATACTCACACAACCCCTTCCCCACCACTGACACACATGTGAATGCACCCCACATTTTAACTATAAATACAAAACCCCAAGGATTATGACTTAACTATAAATACAAAACCCAAGGAAAAACATCAGAAACGGTTTCCTTACTTGGGGTTAATGATAAAACAAAATGACTTTCTGAAAACTAAGAAATCTCACTTAGGAAAGATCACCTTACATGGTGGTCCTTTCTGTAGGTATGAGCTCTGGGCGCTAGTCATATTCTTATCTTCTTTCTTAGTCATGATGTACCACTTTAATTATTCATAAGTAAGGCAGAAGAGACTGGTATATTAGAAAGCTATCAAAAGGGAGAAAGAATGGGATGGCCTTTAAGTACATGACACACAACAGACTGGTTCCAAATAGGAAAAGGAGTACATTAAGGCTGTATATTGTCACCCTGCTTATTTAACTTATATGCAGAGTACATCAAGAGAAATGCTGGGCTGGAGGAAGCACAAGCTGGAATCAAGATTGCCGGGAGAAATATCAATAACCTCAGATGTGCAGATGACACCACTCTTATGGCAGAAAGTGAAGAAGAATTAAAGAGCCTCTTGATGAAAGTGAAAGAGGAGAGTGAAAAAGTTGGCTTAAAGCTCAACATTCAGAAAACTAAGATCATGGCATCTGGTCCCATAACTTCATGGCAAATAGATGGGGAAACAGTGGAAACAGTGGCTCACTTTATTTTTCTGGGCTCCAAAATCACTGCAGATGGTGATTGCAGCCATGAAATTAAAAAACGCTTACTCCTTGGAAGAAAAGTTATGACCCCCTAGACAGCATATTAAAAAGCAGAGACATCACTTTGTCAACAAAGTTTCGTCTAGCCAAGGCTATGGTTTTTCCAGTGGTCATGTATGGATGTGAGAGTTGGACTGTAAAGAAAGCTGAGCGCCAAAGAATTGATGCTTTTGAACTGTGGTGTTGGAGAAGACTCTTTGAGAGTCCCTTGGACTGCAAGGAGATCCAACCAGTCCATCCTAAAGGAGATCAGTCCTGGGTGTTCATTGGAAGGACTGATGTTGAAGCTGAAACTCCAATACTTTGGCCACCTGATGCGAAGAGATGATTCATTTGAAAAGACCCTGATGCTGGGAAAGATTGAGGGCAGGAGGAGAAGGGGACGACAGGATGAGATGGTTGGATGGCATCACCGACTCCATGGACATGGGTTTGGGTAAACTCCGGGAGTTAGTGAGGGACAGGGAGGCCTGGCGTGCTGCAGTTCATGGGATCACAAAGAGTCGGACACGACTGGGCAACTGTACTGAACTGATACTTTAGTATTTTTTATGAGTACTTAAAACATAGCAGATGGCCAAGAAATACTTGCTACATGAATAAATACTCTGTCCTATGGAAGAGATTTAAACCATGAACACTTTCTTGCTAAGAGACCTACATATCCAACAAGCCCAATTCAGACCTGAATGCATAATAGGAAGACA
Organism: Odocoileus virginianus; assembly: GCF_023699985.2. Taxonomy (NCBI): domain Eukaryota; kingdom Metazoa; phylum Chordata; class Mammalia; order Artiodactyla; family Cervidae; genus Odocoileus; species Odocoileus virginianus. The sequence continues at coordinate 36,239,711 of NC_069686.1, read as the reverse complement.
AATGGCAGAGAATTTTTTTAATAGATAATTAATTAAATTAATAAATGGCAGGAAAATTTATTTTCCTCACCCAAATAAAGTAGAATATTGAATTAATTATGAAGTTATACTAAAACAGGTATAATAATTGAATGTGTTTATCATACTTACTTTCCTTCAATTCTCCAGTCTTATAGCTAACTTGAAAATGAGGAAATCTACATGGTAGAGGTTTATCAGCATGATAATTTGTATAATAATCTCTATTCTTACAATCACTCTGATCTTCCTCATGCACTATCCTGTGAGACTGTAAGGATACCTAACCTTCTTCACTAATGATAATTTTGTTTATAATTGTTTCTTTCGGATAATTTGATCCTTAACGGTATTCCCTATTCCTTCTCCTTTCTATCACCTTCAGTCATTGTGTTCTCTGCCTGCTGTGTCATTAATAGACTGTCATGTTGGCATTTGTAGCTGATGAATTTGAGGTCTGTTTTCTCCTTGACCTGTTCTCTTCTCTTCTCCTTGCCATCATGATCCACTCTCAGCATGTAGTACATTCTTCCCCATCCTGCAGGCTATCTCATCTTAGCCACTCCCTGTCTTGTCCACAAAGTCTACCCAGCAGATACATGGCCAGCTGATGCCCAAATCTATAAATTGCACCTCATTTTTGCTTAAATTCAACCCATCAATGCCATTAGCTACTTTGTGCATCTACCAGTTTTACTTTAATAAGGCTGCCTATAGTGGTGTTGAGACTATCCTTTGAGGTGAATCCCAAATGAGAAATGAAGCAAATCTCCCTCTGCTTACAACTTTCCCTTTAATCTATCTTTCCCAACAACCCTCACCCTGGCATCATGGCCTGAAACAGGGAGTGGGTAAGGAAACATTTGTCTCCCTGTCTTCCTCCCTAATCTCTATGCTCTTTTCCTCCCCATAACCCCCCAACATTACCACCATACCCTCTTAGAACTATGACAAATGGAGTTCAGGGAATGAAAAACTGAGGGAAATACAAACCATGAGCTTTTACAATGGACTTACTGAGTTAAACACAGAATCATCATTGATCCAGAAATTCCACTTCTGGATATATACCCAGGATTGAAAATAAGAGTTTAATGCCCATGTTCATACCAGCATTATTCACAGCAGTCAAAATGTGAAAGCAACCCAAGAGTTTAATCAACAGATGAATGAATAAATAAAATATGGTAGCTGTATGCCTACAATAGAATATTATTTGGCTTCTAAAAGTAAGGAAATTTTGACACACGCCATAACATGGATGAAGCTTGAAGACATTAGGCTAAGTAAAATAAGCCAGTCATGGAAGGGAAAATATTGTATGATACCATTATTTTTACATGATATAGCTAAAGTGTTGAATTTATATAGACAGGAACTGGAAGGTTGGCTGCCAGAGGCCTGGGAAAAGGAGGGAACAGGGAATTATTGTCTGATGAGCATGGCATTTCAGTCTTGCAAGATGGAAAGAGTTCTGGAGACGGCTGGTAGTGATGGCTGCACACCAACATGAATGTATTTAATGCCACCAAACTGTACCCTTAAAAGTGGTTAGGATGATAAATATTGTGTTATATGAAATATTTTATAATATAAAAAAGTTAATGCATTTATTAGACCTGTTTACATCAGTATAAAGAACTGAATGGAAAAAAACTCTGAGTTGGCATGTTGAGGAAACCAGCAAGTGTATTTGATTTGGAAAATAAGCATGGAGAAAAAGGATCTTCAATAAGGGAGATTTTCTTTTTTTTTTTTTTTTGACTTATTATTTCGTATTGGAGCATAGTTAACCGGGCTTCCTTGGTAGCTCAGACAGTAAAGAATCTGCCTGCAATGCAAGAGACTGGAATTTGATCCCTGGGTTGGAAAGATTCTCTGGAGAAGGGAATGGCAACCCACTCCAGGGTTCTCACCTGGAGAATCCCGTGGACAGAGGAGCCTGGCGGGTTACGATCCATGGGGTCGCAAAGAGTCGGATGTGACTGAGCAACTAACACTTTCACTAATAGCCAGTTAACAGTGCTGTGATGGTTTTAGGTGAACAGCGGAGGGACTCAGCCATACATATGCAAGTACTCAGTCTCCAATAAGGGAGATTTTCTGGAAATCCCTCAAACCAGAAGATATTCAGGTTTGTCTGACAAAACTAACACACTGATACTAATGAAGATACTAACACTAATACTGATACTAATGAAGAAGGAATTGTTCTTCAGAAATTATTTGCTGAGATTGTTCATAACCAAAGAAGGAATTGTTTTTCAGAAATTATTCGCTGAGATTGTTCATAACCAAAGAAGGAACATATTTACTTTTCCTGAAATGTCTTGCTTTGCATACAGGACCACTCTTTTCCACAAATCTTGGCTCAAAAATATTTTCAGAGAGCACCATTCAAGTTTTGGTCTGTATAAATGATTCTCTCTGGACTTATGGAATCCTCCATTTGAATCCTCAGCGCCTAGAATAATACATGGCACATAATACATGTGAACAATAGTATATAGGTTTCAGAGAGGAGTATGTTTCATATGGGACTAATTTGACACCAGTTAAGGATCAGTTACAGTGATTACCCATGAGAGAAGTTTTGAGGGACTGAAGTAAGGTAATGGAAACAAGCTATGGACCAGCAGGGGACAAATTCAGGAATACAAAGTGATGGAATTTAACATACAATCAAGGGAAAGGTAATACTACTTAAGGAAAAGAGGAAGATATGCTTGCTGTTGAAAATTATGCATCCCAAACTAGACATGGCTATATTTCGCAAAAGATGGCAGTAGCAAGACTGCTGTTTATAGTTTCAAATAAATAAAAAATCTGGCACCTGATAGTAAGCTGGATGTTGGTTGTGCAGCAAGTAGGCAGATGGGAAGGATGCTTGGGAGAAAGAAGAGGCAGTTTCACCCTCAGGTGCCGGGAATGCAGATCTCCAGTTACTCAGGCTGTTGTACAACAGGTTTGCCATACACCTGTGATTATGTGAGCTTATGGGGGAGCAGTAATAAAGAACCAAGAACTCAAAAAGCATCAGCGTATGACTTTGGAAAGCATTTTTCAAATGACACGATTACAAGCCTCTCTCTACTCAAGGAATTCACATTATAAACACTATAATTAAGCCTCATGCAAAAATGTGACTTGAAAGTTGGAAAACTACTTCACATCCTGCACCCCTGCTCAGCTCACTCTCAGCATGTCCCTTGGGTCTGCACCTGATCACAGTGTTTGGTCTCTGGGATTATTAAATTGCCAACCTTCTATTCTCATTCTCTCCGAACTTTTGCTTTTGACAATTAGAGGACAGATAATCTAGGCAAGATCAGCTACATAATTTGTGAGGCCTAGTGCAAAATTAAAATGCAGAGCCCTTGTCAAAAAATTATGAAGAGTTTCAAGACAGCAACCACAGAGCCTTAAGCTGAGTGTGGGGCCCTTCTGAACAGGGGACCCAGTAGGACTGCAGAAACCACACATACACCAGGCTGGCCTTGAACCTCAGCTTTAATGTAAAACAACTGGGCTAAGGTGTGTTGGAGGTGGTACAGAGGGTGAGAGAGAAGGAAGAAAGCACAGACTCACTACCATGTAAAACTTCTTAGAATAAGGGAAATATCTATTTCATTGTCTGACAAAATCATGCCTGCCCAAATCCAGCCCATGTGTGCCTATTATAACAGTCTACCTGTTACGCAGGTGGGTTAACCAGGGGTGACCAAAAGGGAACAGCTGAAACTACCATTAGCTAGAGGGAATGACAATTCCTGCTTTGAAAATGAAATGATGGGTGGATAGATATATCAGCTGTCTAGAAGATAAATTAATTAAAGTAAACACACTCACAATCATCATGTGGAACACCCAGAGGAGGCAAATTGAGGGGTGCAAGTTTTGAGTCCATGGCACTTCAACCAAATGCTTGAGGTAAGAAGCAATGATCAGCCAGCATCTTGGCTTCAGAGAGGAATCTCATTCACTTCAATTCTTCTGACACTATGGGATGAAAATCAGAAAACAGAGGCCTGGAAGGCCCTATTGCGAACCTTAACCCTAACTTACCTACAAACAGGTTGGCCTGAGGAACTCCCTCAGAGAGGGGAAGAAGCTGCAGAAAACCAAACCTTCATTCACCACTCAATCCATTTTAAGGTAGCCCATATTAATAACATTCAATAAATTGAAAACATACACACTCATACATAGGAGCCCCCTTCTGAATCAGGAGCATACCCTGTGTAAGAACTTGTGATCTACAATACACAAGTAATTCACCATAGATTGGAAAATCCCCACAGTACGATCATGACATGGGCTGAGATGTGAAAGTCATTTCACTCATGTCCAATTTCTGTGCGAACCCATGGACTGTAGCCTGCCAGGCTCCTCTGCCCATGGGATTCTCCAGGCAAGAATACTGGAGTGGGTTGCCATTTCCTTCTCCAGGGGATCTTCCCTTCATTTTTAAACCTGTACCTCTTATGTCTCCTGCATTGGTAGACAAATTCTTTACCACTAATGCCACTTGGGAAGCCCCATGGAAAGTCCTAGGTAACTGAGATTTGTTTAGATTTACCATTGGGGTCATTCTTTCAGCTCCTGAGCAGTCTGCTTGGCTGCTTTCAGGAGTCTTTGCCTTCTCTGGACAAATTAGTATAAACCCAGAATGTCACATTAAAAGAGAAGCAACTGGCTTGTTCATATTTAATAGCATCTTAATATTATTCTATTGATAAAATTGTATTTTGTACGTTTGCATTGCAAACACTTGTGACCCTAATAGCTAATCTATTGTTATATGTCTATGAACTGGTTCCCGTGTACCAGGATTAAGGTAGAGAAGAGAGGTGGTCAGGAGAGACTTGATTCTAGCTATGGCTTCTTCCCATTCCTGTTAGTTTCATCTCTAAAGATGGCATTTAGAGGCATTCTTATTACCTGCATATAGACTGAAGCAGAAGAAAATGAAATGAAGTAGGAACAGGTCAGAGCTGGGAAAGAAATGTTGGGAACTGGTAGGTGGTGTGTCCAGTACATTTTTTAAACTAAGAGTTAGATATAGTATTTTTCAGGATATTTTACCAGTTCTACAGGGTAGTGTGGGGGAAAAGCAAGATCTGCTCTTTCAACTCACTATCTATGCAATCCTGGGAAATTCATCCAACCTCTCTACAGTTCAGGTTACCTATTTCTAGAATTGGAATATAAATACTTGCTTGTAGGCTTGTTCTTAATATTCAAGACCCCAAGCACAGTTCCTGGCACACAGAAAATGAATAAATGTCATTGTCTTTTCTATTCTCTTTCCTTTGGTCTTCACCCTCCATTCTCCCCGGGATTACCAAAAAAGATGTAATTTTATCTCCCCAGAAAGTTATTATAGTCTTTTTCAGAATGAAACAAGTATAAGAAGTATATTGTCTTCTAAACCCTAAATTCCTGAATTTAAGCTCTGACAGTTTTCAACATGTGTTCCTGGTACCAAAAGTTTATAGCCAATGATTTTCATTTCTTACCTTGCCGAATCACATACCTTCTTTAGCAGGAAGGAAATCAACAGGAAACTTCTTGATATCCTGAGGGGCTATTTTTTAAGGCATTCTTGCACTTCAGTGACATGGAAATATTCCATATTGGAGCATGGTTCTAACAACAGTATTCATTAACTTTACAGCTAGTGCCAAAGACATACTGTAGAAAAGAAATGATTTGCAATGTAAGGTTCTCATTATCTTTGGGCTGTTAAATTGCATTTTAGAAAATGCATGGAAATACACTTCTATATTCAAACACATGTGCAACCACAGACAACTGTTGGAAAGAGCTGCCATGGACCCTGGTACTTTTGGAAACTAGAAACCAAATGGGACTAATCACCCTACACAGATATAGCCAACTATAAAGCTAGGTTTTAAGTGTGTTTCTTTATATGGTAATACATTCCCACTTCTACCTCAAGTCCCTAAATGACCAATCTATTTCCTTGGAGATGTATCTGTGGCAGATGCTACTAGATGGCTATGTAATATATTTTCTTCTTTTTGTATGGCAAATATAACCTCAATTTTATTGGGAATAGCCAAATAAATATTATCTAACCTCCTTTGCAGCTAGAGGTGACCATGTGACAGTTTCAGCCAGAGTGAATGTTGTAGCCACGCGTTCTGGGAAACAGACTCACTCAGAAGGACAATGCAGATAGTGGAGTGCAGTTTATTACACTGGCGGGCCCAAGGCAGAGTCTCCTTTTAGCCAAGGACCCTGACCAGTTTTTCTGAAAACCTTATATACCCTAAGTGTATGTGCTCAAACCCACCTCCCCAAATTCCCTGAAACTAGTCTGAACAAAGGAAAAGAAAGATACAATCAAAGTTAACCCATGATTCATATGTCTTAGGCCTAGGTAGTTAACAGTGGACAATTATCAATAGACCTGTGGTCATACCCCAATAAGCATAATAGAATTTATGATTCTACTTGGTTACACAGATAATTAGGGTATTCTTTTAGGCACCAGAGAGTCTAGGTACAAGCCCTGGGGCTCTTCCATCCAGCGGGCCTGGTTTTCCAGTTGGTATGTCATTTCCACAGATACTGGGCATATAGCTCAAAGTCCACAGTCTGGCCTAAGATGGAGTCCTGCTTTCAAGATGGAGCCTGTTCTGTCTGTTTCCTCCTTCATGAACAGAAAATTTCTGGGATTATCGAGAAGGGTTTGTTTTCCTGGTAGAAGTGCCTTCACATTTCCCTTGTTACTCTTACCTTCACCTGACTAGATGGTTGAAGCCATGGCAGCCATCTTGCCACCATGAGGGAAAGGCCAGGAGAATGGCAGAAACTACAGCCTCAATATTCACTGCATTCTTGAGGACTTCCCTAATTCGTTTAAGTCGTTGTGATTTGGGTTCTGCTCTGAAAGCACTCCCAAACTGACACAGTATTCCTCTCACTAGGCCAGAAATTTCTGTTAGATTAGTTTATTTGGAGTACACATGCATGATATTTACCATATTCTGACTGCCACACCTGTTGAGATGACCAAAAGAGAGTCTATGAGTATGTTTCAAAAACTGTCTAAAAATGATAATTAGTATAACAAGGAGGATGGTATATTCATTTCTCTAACTCCAAGAGCAGACACAATGCTTGTGCATGGTTGCTCATTATGCATTTAAGATACAGGAATTTTATTTGTCAGTTTAGATAGAGGATAGTCACCTAATCAGCTAATATTCAGGCTTCCCTGGTGGCTCAGGGGTAAAGAGTCTGCCTACAATGCAGGAGACCTGGATTTGATCCCTGGGTTGGGAAGATCCCCTGGAGAAGGAAATGGCAACCAACTCCAATATTCTTGCCTGGGAAATCCCATGGACAGAGGAGCCTGGTGGTTTATAGTCCATGGGATCTCAAGAGTCGGACATGGCTTAGTGACTAAATCACAGAGGATAGGTCACAAAGCATAGCCAAGTTCTGTCTATCCTGTACAAGAATAGCAAATATATAACATGTCTGCCTACATTCTCCCTTTATCTCTAATCATAGACATAATCAACCAACCAACCAATCAATCCTCCCAATGAGAAAAAAATTATTTTCAACATAGTGACTTAGAGAGTCACTATAAATCTATCAATGTCTTAAAATCAAGTGACTGTAACCTATAAGAAGGCAGCTGCCCTAATAATGGGAGATCAAGGTCCACCAGGACTGAGCATGAGGCTGTTAGAAACAGCACCATAACAGAAGGAATGAAATGAATGATCAGGACCCTGATGATGGAGAAATGACAGAGGGTGCCATCTGGGAACACAGCTTCAGGACTAGAGGTCAGGCATGTCAGTGGATGAAGGATGGCTGAGGTCCAAGAGCAAGGAGAACCGCCCCAGGAGGAGCTGAGTAATTTTATTCCTACATCTCCACTTCTACCACCTCTTCACAGCCTTGCTCGACTCTCTATACAGGCATTCTTCTCACTGTTTTCTGTCTTTTTTTTTTTCATTACCTTGTAATTCTCCCCATTGAAGGGTACCATGATTCAGTAGAAATGCTTTGCAACCAGGCACATCTCAATTCAAATACTAATCTTTACAGGATGGGGAAAGTTGGGTGGATTGTTCAACCTCTCCATCTCTCCATCTGACCAAAGAGGACAATAGCAGAACCTCATACATAGGCTTGCGGTTAGCATGGAACATGCTTAACTACAAGTTAACACAGGGCAGGCTTACTGTAAAAGCTCTTCCTCAGCTGGAGTAAGAGTTCATTTGCCATCTTAGATTGGACACGTTGCCATCTCTCAGGAATAAAGAAGTTTCCAAAGATTCAGTATGGCTCCAGACATTTTATAAGGACTCAGCAAATATTCTAACTCATAAAATAAAGGAAGCTTATTTTGAGCAAGTCAAGTCACAGGTCTAGTTTGTACAAGGTAAATTGAACGAATACCCATAATAGTAACTTCACCCTGTTTTCAGACAACCAATGGCCATCAGACATATTACAGTTTAATAAACTTTAATGAAAGGACCTTCAAATTTCACTTATATTTTCCAGTGAAATTCTATCTGCTCCAATAATTTTTAAACATATGGAATTTATTTTCCCTCACACCTGGCTATATTTAATTTGTTATGAGAGGTTTCTGACTGTGTTATGTGACCTATTCCCATGACACTTAAGAGTTAAATGTGTTTCCTGCTTTCTTGAATTCCAAATAAACTGAATAAAATAACCAGTCCTTGGATACACAAATGTAATATCCTGAGCCTACACACACACACACACACACACACACACACACACACACACACACACACACATACCATGTTCCTGTTTTCTATTAACTTTCAGCTTGTGGGTATAAGAAACAGAAGTAATAAGAAGAAGGAAATTATGAATCACTTAAAGAGAATTACCTGAAATCTTCATATTGCAATTATTCTTAAATGCTCTAAACCATCCTAATAATTTAGTATGTTACTGACACCTAAATAACTTATTCATTTGATTTCTCTGGTTTTTTTCCTTATGAGCTAACTAGTGTGAACAATTAGAATAGTATTTCAAATTTGAAAAGCAAAAACTGTTTTAGAAATGTTAACAATAATAACATAATTCCTGATTCAAATGTGAGCAGTATATTTTGAAAATTCTTAAGCCTATCTTAAAAATAAAGGTTCAAGTATAACTATTCAATACTCATTTTTTTAAAATCATGGCTATTCTGCACTTATGATACATTAATTCTACCAAATGAAGACAGTCTTATATTCCATTTCCACAATTTCAACTATTAAATGTACACAACTAGAAATGTACACAAATTGCTTTACAGATCTAGTTGTGTAGATGTTACAGATCTGGTTTTGTAGGTATGAAGGCAATGGGCCTTCTCCCGTGGCTCAGCTGATAAAGAATCCACCTGCAATGTGGGAGGTCTGGTTTCAATCCCTGGGTTGGGAAGATTCCCTGGAGAAGGAAAAGGCTACCCACTTCAGTATTCTGGCCTGGAGAATTCCACAGACTGTATAGACCATGAGGTCACAAACAGTCAGACATGACTGAGTGAATTTCACTTTCAAAGGCAATATGGAGCAGTGAACAAGCACCATCAAAGAAACTAGACATGTGAGATACAGTTCCTTCTACCATATACTGTAAACATAATTTAGATTAGTCAACTGTGTCTCTGGGCCCCAGTCAGTTCACGTATAAATTGGGGTTAATAGTTTATCCAACTTGGGACTTCCCTGGTGGTCCAGTGATTAAGACTCCACATTTCCACTGCAGGGGACACAAGTTCAATACCTGGTCAGGGAATTAAGATCCCACACGGCACAGTAAAAAAATAAAAAGAAGAGCTTAGAGTATGATCTTTGTAGTGCTAATTATTAGCTGTGTATCCTTGGGCAAGTCAATCTCTGGATCTCCTATCTTCATTGAGAGGTGAATGTTATATAAATACAATGATGCCCATAAGCCCTTGACAATGTCCCTGATCACACCATGATAGGGGTGTGGTACGGGTCAGGTACCGTGGTTTTTGCTCATTGATACACCCTATCTGACACATGGGCGCTTAGTAAATATTGTTGAATTCTAAATGATGCTGGGAAAACTGGCCAGTTACATGTTAAACAGTGAAATTACATCATTCTTTAGCACCATACACAAAAATAAGCTCAAAATGGATTAAAGACCTAAATGTGACCAGACACTATAACACCCCTAGAGGAAAACATAGGCAGAACACTCTCTGACATAAATCACAGCAATATCTCTTTTGATCCATCTCCCAGAATAATAGAAATAAAAATAAACAAATGAGACCTACTTAAACTCAAAAGTTTTTGCGCAGCAAAGGAAACAATAAACAAAACCAAAAGATAACCCACAGATTGGGAAAAAATATTTGCAAATGATGTGACTGACAAGGGATTAGTCTCCAAAATTTACAAACAGCTCATAATGCTTAACAGCGTCAAACAAACAACCCAATCAAAAAATGGGCAGAAGACTTAAATAGACATTTCTCCAAAGAAGACATACAGATGGCCAAGAGGCACATGAAAAGATGTTCAACATCACTAATTATAAGAGAAATACAAATCAAAACTACAATGAGATATCACTTCACACAGGTCAGAATGGCTATCATCAAAAAACTCCACAAACAATATATGCTGAAGAGGGTGGGGAGAGAAGGGAACCCTCATACACTGTTGGTGAGAATGTAAATTGGTACAGCCATTATGGAGAACAGTATGGAAGTTCCTTAAAAAACTAAAAATAGAGCTGCCATATGACCCTGCAATCCCACTCCTGGGCATATATCCAGAGGGAAGAAATGATCCGAAGGGATACACGCACTCCCATGTTCATTGCAGTACTGTTTACAATACCAAGACATGGAAGCAACCTGAATGTCCATCGACAAAGAAATGGATCTAGAAGATGTGCTACATATATACAATCAAATGTTACTCAGCCCTTAAAAAAAGGAAATAACACCATTTGTAGCAACATGGATGAACCTAGAGAGAGCGCCATGCTTAGTAAAGTCAGTCAGAGAAGGAAAAATATCATATGACATCCTTTATATGTGAAATCTAAAAAGAAATGAAACAAATGAACTTACACAACAGAGAGACTCACAGACTTAGAGAAAGAGGAAGCGATAGTTAGGGAGTTTGGGGTGGACATGTACACATGGCTCTATTTAAAATGTATAACCAACAATGACATACTGTACAGCACACGGAAATCTGCGCAGTGTTATGTGGCAGCTCGGATGGGAGGGGAGTTTGGAGGAGAGTGGACACATGTATATAAGTGCAGCTGAATCCCTCAGCTATTCATCTGAAACTATCACAACTTTGGTAAAGGTATACCCCAATACAAAATGAAAAGTTTTAAAATAAATAAACACTGTTGAATTCATTTTAACTAAAATACCATCTGGGGTCACTCTTTAAAAATAAGTAAGATTAACTCAAAATCCAATCTCTGTCAATGTCTTACTCACAAATTTTACAAATGTGTGGTCATACTATTCTCTCTGTCATGTGTGGTTCAGCTTTCCATCTTCTGTTATGGTTCGTTTTGTTCTCCATTATAAGGCTTTTTTCTATTTCTTGATTACCATAGTTACCATCCTTTGATTAGCTCCACCATACATACGTACAATCAATTGTGTGTACATACATACACACAATCCACAACACAGATAACCAGATACCGTTCTCATGATTCACAGGAGGATTTAGGAGTATCAGTGAGATGGGGTAAATCACAGAGCTAAACACAAGACAACTTACACTTGAATGTTAAGCTTCTTTTAATAAAGTCCCTCAGCCATAGGACTTTCCTATCCTAACAAAAAAAAATTATTCCCAAGAAGTGATTATGAGAACATTTATAGAAATTATTTAGAGTACATATATTGTTTTCTAATTTAAAAAATCTGATTTTAGCAGTTGTCATCAAAATCCTTCTCAGATGTATGACATTTGCTTGTTTACAAAGGCTTATTTATTTACCATGAGTAGGGATAAAAATAAAAGAGCTTAAATATTTCCCAACACTTGTTTTAGTTGAATTCACAAATACACGAATTTCCATCAGCCAGACATATCAGAACCCATCTGACAATGAGTACTGGAACTCTTTGATATGTATTCTGTACAACCTGTGCTAGACATCACAGGTTTCATTTCTGAAACGTTCAGTAGTTTGTTTGGGAAAATGCCACTCAGAGAACCGAAACAGCGTCTGTCTGGATCCAAAATTAGTATCTTACTCTCCATATGTATTGTCACTAGGAATTGTCTGGAGGAATGTAGCAGAGTGTTTTTCAAAATGTTCTTTTGTAATTTAGTAACTGTTAAGTCTTAAAACGAGATTTTGAGGATATGGAAATGAAGTATGAAAGTAAATATTCTTTTGACAAAATGAATTATTTACCATAAAAGAAAGTCTATTTCATGTTATTTCCCCACTCTCGAGAATATGAATGACATGTTAGGTATTCTTACTCTGTGTATGGTAGGGTGGCTCAGATGGTGAAGCATCTGCCTGCATTGCAGGAGACCCAGGTTCGATCTCTGGGTCGGGAAGATCCCCTGGAGAAGGAAATGGCAACCCACTCCAGTACTCTTGCCTGGGAAATCCCACGGACAGAGGAGCCTGGTAGATTACAGTCCATGGGGTCTCAAAAAGTCAGACACAACTGAGTTACTCTACTTCACTTACTCCATGTGATGAATAAGAGCAGTTCCCATCACCAAAGGATACCCACACAAGCTATCTACAAGGGATGCTGGAATGCTCTAAACCCAAGAGGAATTTTCCAAGCCCATAGAGGCAGTTTCAGTACTCGTCCTACCCTCTTTCCCTTAGAGAGATCCAGAGACCCAGGGCAGCGCTACTGGGGATGCAAGGACCAAAAAGAGGTGACACTCCTTCAGAGAGGTAAGAACTGGAAAGTATCCTGAACCACATCTGCTCCATTTCCCAAGAAATTTTTCGTGTTCATAGTAATGCTATCTTATGCTTGTACATCATCTTTGTGAGCATGGTGATTCATTCAGCAAACCATGTCTCTAAGGCCTTGTGCTAGCTTTTCACAAGAGAGGCAGCAGAGTGTTGAGATCCTGGACTCTGGAGCTAGACTGCCTGGATTCCAATCTTGGGTCTGTGTTCATTGGCTCTGCAATTTGAGGCACATAGAGTTCCCTATGTGTCACTTTAGATGGGAGTCAACCAGAGAAATCATTTACTTCAAGAGGTAGAAAACAGGACAGAGGGGCAGTCTAGCAAAGAAAACAAATAGGGACACGACCAATCAAAGTACAAAGTAGTATGCAAAGTGCAAAGCAGTATGCAAAAAGTGATGTGTTAAAATAGAATTATAAAGCAAATACCTATACCCAAGAAGGTGGGGATTAGGGTACATTTGCATCTAGAACACTCAGGTGATGGTAAAACCATTCTAAGGATATTTATAAGTCCCATATAGACTCTATTGTGCTTCTCATCTTCTGAGTTATCTCCAAAATTTTAAAATATACAAGTAAATAATTTAAATATTATATTAATTTATTACACACTATATGCATATATATGTGTATATATATATGTATATACATATATTATCTCTCACACATCAACTTACTACATACCCTTGGATTTAGAACTAGAATACCAGGTAAGTTTACTCTACTAAACTTCATTAGTCAGTGAGTCCATATCGCCAAAGACAAATCAAAATTGCTAGCATAGTAATCATTACTGGCAAAGTATACATTCTTCCCCAAACATCATATAAATCACCTTTATGAAGACTTGTATTCAAAGTTTCCCAAATCCTAAAGCCCCCAGATCTTTGGGAGAGAAATACACAGCCTTCCCTAATAGCCACATCAAGTTCCATTTACAGTACTGTTTTGATCACATTTCTCTCCCTCAGAAACCTAAAAATTCAACCCCAGGCTCTGAGACAACCCATAAAAACTGTAGCAATAAAAAGCAGAAGGTGCAAACTTTTAAAGTAGCTCTGAGAATGTCATTGTCTCTGAAAGGTAGAAATACAATGATATAAAACCCTGGTGAGAAGCAAGGAAACTTAGCAGTTGGCAAGGAAATTACCCCATTATTTATTACTGTGATTAGGTGAGATTCTTAAGCCACATAACTCAATAGAGAAGAACATCTATTTGACTGCATGGGATGAGAGTCTGATCTATTATTATTAATTTGCCTTCACTCTAACCATTAAGTGACTGCTCCTTTGGATCATAAAAAAGTAGTCTATGAATAACACAGGAAGGTTTTTGCCCCATTCTCAATAAGATAATAAATTCCAGCTACTGTCTCAATATAAGATTCAGCCACCTGCTTGGATATTTTTCTGCCACTGGGCTCAAGAGCAAACAAAATTGAGTCCAACTGGTGCACGGAGCAAATGCTGCTCCTTCCCTGGGTTGTTAATTGATTCAAATATCAATAAGATTCCTCACCACCAGTGCTTAGAACTCCTCACTGACTTTTTGTTAAGCCTGTTCTCAAACGTCACCTGCATGCAGAAGTGCCTGCTTCGGATTTTTCTGCTCCTTCCAAATATGAGGGTCTCTGCAGCCTCGGGGCCACCATCATCTCTCATCCACTCTGCCTGGTACAGAGTCTAAGTTAATAACATTTGACCCCTGGATACATGGAACTCAATATTAAGTCCTAAGGTCCAATGGTCCAGATGCCATTGCTGGCCTCCTTAAAGACCTCCTAGACAAGGCAAAGGATGTTGTTAGAGCTCCCGATCATGGGTCACAATTCAGGTTTGGAGCTGGGCTCTACATAACAGGTAATCAGAACAAAGACAAGTGACCTGGCAAGATTTAGCTTTATCATTTGTCCTAAACTTGCAGGAGTACGGTCTGGATGCAGCAGTAAGTAATGGTTAAGAGCATAGATGCGGCTGTCAGACTGCCTGGGTACCAACTCTCATCAGCAAAGATTTCTAGCTAAATTTGGGCAGGTTTCTGGGGAATATTGAGTAGTATTCTTCCACTCAGTGTTGTTCAGGAAATTACTGACATGAGAATCAAAACCATCTACACAGCTTATTATATTAAGCAGATTTCACTCTTCCAATCTTTTCATCAACATAACTATTCCAGGAAACTCTTGCCTGGAAGATAACAGTTCTTTATTCCAAGAACTTTCTGAAAGACCAAATAACTCTCTCAGAGAAAGCATCAAATGATGGTTTACACCTAGACTCCTTGTTTCTCAATTCTCATTGCTATGCCTGGTTATCCTAACCTTTCTGTCATGATCTTTTCCCAATCCTAATCAAGCCCCCTGACATGAAAGTTCTACCATAAACCAGTCTTCTAAAATTTCAGTAATATCCCAACATTGCCCCTCCCTCTCTGAGGTACTACTAAGACTCTGTCAAGGGAGTGCTCTCCCTTTAAGTGATTCTAAGTTTGAAGCAGGGACAACAGTTAGAGAAGCTGTTGGCTGTTAATCAAGTCCTGGCCGTACCAATTTCTATAGAAGTTATTGTTTAGGTTCTTGGATTGTTACAAGAGATAGCAATTGGGCTTAACTGCAAGTCTGACTTACAGCAAGTTAGCTTTCTGGGTTGTTTATTGTAGATAAGGGGGTTGGTTTCCTGGGTAGGCAGCAGGTCACAATCCTATTTTTATATATAATCTGGCCACTTGCATAGTCCATTTGCATAGTCAATTTCTCAAAGCAAGATCTGTATTGGAGTCTGTTTTTATCTTGTTCTTTGGGTTCCATGGTATGGTTCTCAACATAGCATAAGGGTATGCTGCTGCTGCTGCTAAATCGCTTCAGTCGTGTCCGACTCTGCACAACCCTATGGACAGCAGCCCACCAAGCTCCTCTGTCCATGGGATTCTCCAGGCAAGAATACTGGAGTGGGTTGCCATTTCCTCCTCCAGCATAAGGGTATAAATTTGCATAAATAAATAAATGACTTTATGGTAGATACTGGAAGTGAATCAGAGCTAAGTTAATTGTTAATAAGCTGATGTCATCTTGAAAGGAAAAAAATGCATGAAATTCAAGTTAAGAACAGATAGTTTGGGGCACAAGAGGAGATACAGTGAAATCTCCTGTCATTGTTTCTTCAGTAATACCTTTGACATTTAAGTCTAGGTTCTGTTTCCTGAAAATTCTTCTTAATAAAAATTTACCTGGTCTTTTGGATTTGCTCAGGAAAAAAAAATGTGCAGCAAACTGAAATCTGACTGCTAATTTCAAAGCATATATAGCCATGGAACAAGAAGCATGAAACATGAAGCACTGCACAGACAGGACAAGACTATAGTCTTGATATGTATATAGTATATATATGTATATATATATAGTATATATATGATATATAGTATATAGTATATATATATATATATATATATATATATAGTCTTGATATATAGTATAATATAGAGTCAAAGACCTCAGGGTATAAAGTGACAGAAAGACAAAGGATGGGAGTGAGAAAGTGTCTTTGGTGACAGTTTTGGGGATGAATGCTATCCTACTCAATAGCTCCTGTATCTACAATTAAATCCCCCAGAATCTGATCTCCATCTGCATTCTTGACCTCATTTCTTCATTCTTGGGTAGAAAACTGGCAGGAAGCCAAGCTGGTTACCAAAATACACCTTGAACTTTTTTAATCTTCATTTTTATTCATCTCACCCCTGTATTGCCTGCCTTAAGTTCATCTTTTCTTTTCCTTTCCTTTTCAAGACAGTACCTATTCTACCTACCATTTTTAACACAATCCAAAGCCAATCAATCTCTTAGAAGTTTTCTCAGACCAGCTAAGCTAAAAAATTACATCCCCAACCTTGACATTTTGATGACACTTGTCACCATTTATTTATTCACTACGAAGCATGTGCTGCTTAGATTTGTTTCATTACCTTATCATGTGTGAAAGCCTATTTCTACAACTTGACCAAAACATGGAAGGGATAACGGCTTACTGTTCCTTGTATTACTACAGTCTCTATTTCAGAGTTTCACACAAGGTAGACAGAACAGTAAATGATGACTTATTGTGGCAATTATTAAGGGTTTCTGACACTTGATAAATGAGCTTTCATGTTAGGGCTTGACTCAAATTATAAACATGGTACATGGTTTCCCTGAAACAAGCTCATAATCTGTTTATTTATTATATGTTAAATGAATTATTCCTATTAAAACATTATTTATTTTCCTCCTCTGTATTAGCTAAAATTTCAGTGGTTAATGAGTAACTGAAATGGACTACTTAAGTGAATGTCTCCTGTGTTTTCACTGATCACAACAAGACATTTCACACCCATTAAGTTTCCCATGTTTTTCCAAATACAGCAGTATTAGTTTTATTTTGAGAAAAATTATCATTTAGGTAACCATCTGCCAGCACGTGTTTTTAGGTAACCTTTTTCCAATGATTCTGGTGAGTTCTGCCAAACTGTGCATGAAAATAGTCTATTATTATAATTCAGTTTTACCTGGATGGTTGTCCTAACTTTAATGTTTGTACTAACACAAGGAAAATTGTTTTAGTTATTCCCCAAATTCTTTATACTAATAATCATTTTTCCTACCCAAAGCCTAGTGTTAAATCACCATTCTCTGTTCAATTTACGTAAGATATGGTTCAAAATGTCTCATTTCTAAAGTCGATTTCTATAAAATTTAGTCAACTTTTATTAATTATGTATATCCTTGTTATTGAAGCCAAACCTTAACTAAATTAAGTCTACCTAAAAATTCTACCTTTATTGTTGATGTTTGGCATTTTATGATTGGTTGGTTGAATTGTGAAGTAAATGAACCAATTATTTTGGCACCTGGTGTATGTGTATGAAAATTCACAAGGGGATGGTATTTTAAAGGGTAGGATAATAATAAGCTAAGATTCCCTAAAGATCCTATTTTATCATTTGCAGACTGAAGAATGAGTGTCTGCAAAAGAACCGCTCACTCAGCCTTAGGCATCGTATAGCCCGGCTGGACCATCACATATCTATAATTAGCGCCTTCATCATCAATCAGCAATTATAGCAGATGAGAAGATAGAAGCTAATGATGCCCAGTCCAGACAATTTCCAAATACATTCAGATAAGCTGCAGCATCTGACTGAATTGCCAGATAATTTTGAGAATTTCAATAAATTTCCCCTACTTTAACAATAAAAGTGGAAAGAAATCACCTGAAAACTATAACAACAGACACATTTTTGTAAACGAATACTAGAAGTGGAGTTTTATTGTAAAGATCGGGGAGTAAAGGTCAGTTATTTTTTAACTTACAATAAACATATCAATCAAAACTAGCTGAGGCAAATGAAAATAATGTGACTAAATTATGGACATTGAAAAATGGAAGGAAGGAGAAATAGTCAGGAAATTTGCATGGAAAATCAATTTCTTTGTCTGAACGAAAAATTAAACTAGCATAAGAATGAAAACAAATCCTAGTGGATAAAACCACAGTAGAATTGTTTTGTGTGAGGTAACATCTGCTCAGCCCAGAAAGCCTACCAAGTGTCTTCTGCATGGGCAGGTGGGTTCTTCACCACTAGCCCCTCCTGGGAAGATAACATTTATCATATGAGTGCTATGCTTTAGTCACTGAGCTGTGCTTCTGAGTCATTATTGCCTGGGCAGATATGATGCAAAATACACTAGTAGCGTTAGGAAACACTTGCTTTGTGGGAAGAAGAAAAGACAAAAGAGGAGTTTGGAGCAAACTGGAGCCGAAGCCTATGATTTGGTCTTAGTCTTATTTAAATAACTGGTAAGGGATGAGAAAGAAACAGTGAAACAGAATAGTATAATGAAGTCACTAAAAAAAAAAAAAATGAAGTCACTTGGAGCCAGGGAAATGTTTCTGAAGGAATCTTTGGGGTGTAAGTGTTCTCCTATCACACTGGCTACCTAAGGTACACATGGGCTTCCCAAGTGGCACTAGTGGTAAAGAACTCACCTGCCAATGCAGGAGACATGAGACACAGTTTTGATTCCTAGGTTAGGAAAACCCTGTGGATTGGTAACCCACTCCAGTACTCTTGCCTGAAGAATCCCATGGACAGAGGAGCCTGGAGGCTTACAGTCCACAGAGTCGCAAAGAGTCGGACACAGCTCAAGCAACTTAGCATGCACACACGTAAGCAAGGTATCCATATGACATTAGTAAAATAACTGGGCCGTGTGTGAAGGAAGACCTCGCCTCTGCCGTGGGACACTCCTGTCATCATTAGGGTCATAGCCTATGGGGTTTGGGGGCCAATCAGCATCTTTGGTGCCTCCCCAGTGCCACAGAACTCTGAAGTCTAAGAAGTAAGGCCAACAACATATTAATTTTATCAATCCCAAGGCTCGCTTTATTTCTGTACTGGAGAAGAAGTGGGAGGGAATTCTTTTCCTGACTAGGAATTAGAACCACAATTTTGGGACTCTCAAAGACTTAATTCAGAAAGCCTTAGTTACACATTCCTTTAACCTGCCTGCTTAACTGAGTCCCCCAGCTCTCCTCACTAGGAATCCGGTAACTCTCATAAAACCGATGTGTTTTATGCCCTTTGTAACTGTAGGAACCACAAATGGTTGCCTCTCGGTTAATTTTGCACCAGCTCTTCCCTATAACTTAACAGTGAAATGTTGGAAATGTGTGCATTTCCACAGAAGTCAAGATAGTCAATAGTTGTGGGTTTGGATGTTAAACACTAAAAAACTAATTGCCAGATCTCTTATCTGAGCTCTCTTTCCTAATAGAAATGAAAGTTATATCTGGAATCTTATTTTTTCTTCAAGTGTTACTTGTTTCTAGTAAAAACTTGACTAAGTTTCATGCATAGATATTTCACACTGGGAAAAATTTATTATAAGCATTTAAATGTATATTTGGGAGTCCTAGTTCAAGGGAGCAACAACTTCCTCAATTAACTGAGCAGCTGAGAAATACAGATTTTTTTATATATTACATCAATTAGGATTTATTTTACTTGTCAGAAAATAAATTCCCAACTCAAATGATCTTTAACAATATAGGAATAAATTCCCTCAAAGTAATGGAAAAATTCAGAACGTTTTGGATTTCCAACAAGAGTTGATGCAGTAACCCAGGCATGTCATAAAGGAGCGGGTTGTCACTCCATCTCTAGGCTCCATCTTGCATGATATCTGCCTCACCCTCTGTCTTGTTCCTGATCCAAGACGGTTACTCTTATCTAGGCTTCATTTTCTTCCCTTGAACATGGAACAAAAGTCTTGAGCTTTGCTGTGAGTAAACCAATTTGGTCAGATCCTGTCCAAAATTCATCACTGTGGTCAAGGAGAAGGCACTTGCCTAGAGAGGTTAACCCACCCTAAGTTACATCATTGTTGTCAGCACATCAGGACCACATCAGAACCCAATGATGCAGGGACTTCCCTGGTGTTCCAGTGCTTAAGACTCTGTGTTCCCAATGCAAGTTTGATCCCTGCTCAGGGAACTAGGTCCCACAAACTACAATTAAGATGCCACACAACCAAATAATTTTTTTTTTTAAGAACTCAATGACACATAGTAGTGGTTCTCAAGTCACAAATTAGAAACAATAAACTAGAAATCCTAAGAGTTTCCAGCCATAAATGTCTTTCTAAAGAGATCCGAATAGGCCTCTTTCATTAGATCAATTATCATTTGACCCATTATGGCTTTTCAGTGTCTAGAAGAATTTAAACTGGGTAATATATAGCTGTAAGGGGAAACGAAATAATATGACACAGGCTGAAAGGAAAGAGAAGCTTTGAACAGGTTAGAACAAAAAGAATGAGAAAACTTGTGGAATAGTTCTTGTAAAACAATAAGTCAAGGACTATTTATAACCAATGCTGGAAAATGCATTGATTACAAATATTGGATTTGGACTGCTGTTGGAACAGGAGTCCAGGTGACTTAAAAGAAGTTTATTCTCTCACAGTTATGGACCCTGAGAAGCCCCAAATCAAGGTGTTAGCAGGGTCGGCCTCCCTCTGAAACTTGTGGAGGACTCCTCCCTAGCCTCTTCCTCGCTTCATGGTTGCTAGCAATCACTGGCATTCCCGGGCTCGCAGCTGTATAACTCCAGTCTCTGCCTTCGTCGTCATGTGACTTCCCTGTGCCTCTGTCTTTACATGTCTGTCTTATTATATCATATTGGATTAGGGGTTTGCCCCACTTCAGGACAACTTCTTCTTAACTAATTACAATCCATAACAACCTTATTTCTAAGTAAGGACACATTCTGAGGACTGGAGGATAGGACTTCAACATATCTTGTTGGGGGGGAGGGGACACATTTCAACTCATAACAGTAACAGACACTAACTAGAATAAGGGAAATTTAGCAAAGCACAGAAATTCTAACGAAGAAGCAAAGATACACACACACACATATATACTATATATATATATATATATATATAGTTCTCTAAATCTGGAAAGATGCAAAAATTTCCTATCTATATCATATAAAGCCAGATCTCCAGATGTGTTCAATCTGAACATCTTCAGATGTGTTCAAGTCTTAGTTCAATCAATGACTCTGCAGATAAACCCCAAAGTCAAAACTAACTTACAGTTGTGAGAATACAAATGGTCAAGCTCAAGAAATTGTATCTTGCTACCAAATATTTGAGCCACGTTTGTTGGTCAAAGAAGAAACCAAAAAAATAGCGACAACAAAAGCAAATAGAAAATCACTCATCATAAAGCCCTTTAGGTTCATTAGCAATATGATGGGGAAAAAAAATCAGAGGAACAACAATATTTGCTGTTTAAATAGAATTGCTTGCTTTTTAGGGAAAGAAAAGAATTGTAAAGGGAAAACGTGTCTAAAATTCCAGACCAAAATAAATTTTGAGCTTCTTTCTTTAAATAAATTTGTATATTTTTAAACAAAGTCTGTCTTCTTTAAAAAGTTAATATGCTAAGTTGTATAATCTTCCTCAATGAGCAAATTCATACATAATGCTCAGACTTATTTTAAGTTTTTATTTTCAAAATCAAATTAACAAGGGATTTAATGTATGTGTGTGTATATACATGTGTAAAATATATCAAAACTGTAAAATAAGATATTCATTCTGTTGCAAGATTAAACAGAGAGGAAAACATAACAGGAAGGAAAGGGCCTTGAAATTTAGTCATATTCAAGAGCATTTCTAGTTTAAAAATGGCTTTATTAGAATTTAGAATAAGATACTTGATTGCCACATATGACCTATATAGAATACTATACTAAGAAATACATCTAAACGACTTGTACTAGCTTTACATTCTTTCTATAATTCATTTGTTAGTTTATATCTATAGAGTCTGAAGCAAGTTCTCCTAGTCATGAGCACTCAAGTATGCACAGCCAGCAATCTGGCCTTGAAAAAGCATAACAGCTTTAATGAGCAGGAAATCAATTAGGAATTTTGACACATGGTGATATGCTTAAACAATCAAGCCTGTCCTTAGCTACGAGGCTCTGCTTTTAATATGACAATGAAATTGACTATGTCACTTCAACCTTCTAATGGCTTGGAGCAACACCATTCAATGCCCATCACCAACTCAATCTTCCTTTCTAGGGAAAGCATGTGGCTGCAGGCTGATTGGTATTCGTGTTCTGGATCAGCTATAATTATATGGGTGTGATTTATTGGTTTTCTATCTACTGTTTTCTGTTTACACTGGAAATAATGCAATTTGTTTTCCTTCTGAAACTCCCAAAGTGAATCGACTTAAGTGATGCATGCTTAACTCATATAGATGATTCAAACTGTCAGTAATCAAAAAAGTCACTTAAATGCATAATTCATGACAGTGAATGAATTCCCCTTCCTCCCTAATTATTTGGTCTAGACTATTGTTAATTCTGCTTTCCTCTACCTGTGATTCTATCATCTTATGTCTGAGGAAGATGCTCAGAAACATGGCAAGAAGTGGAGGAAATCAGTCTGGGAAGTTTTTAATTGAGCAAGTAACCAAAAATGATGTGCCATGGTCAGATCAGTCAGAATTCTATAGGCATTTTACAGTTTTTAAGATTCCTAAGAGATACGCTAATATGTCTTGTCCTCCGAAGTAGAAATGTGGGCGGTCCACCCACACATGATCAAATCTGCTATTTATCCCCTACTCATTCGAGTCACATTTTTTCAGCACTCCTGCTGGGTACCAGAAACGTGGAAAAGACAGAACATACAATTCCTAGTTTTAGGAAGGACATGATCAATAAGAAATTCTTCAGTTCCTGCCTGCCCGCCCACCCCATCTCATTGATTTTCTTATCCATTGTGTGCTTGTCCTGCTTTTGAATTTACCAGTCTTTACCCCAGTTTGATTTGTAAACAAGCTCAATAAACATTTTTTATTTTAAAGGGCAGTAGTTTGGAGGTGAAATAATACCTGTTTCACTGTCAACAGAAAACTATACTATTAAAACTATAATATATTTTTTTCTGATTACAAAAATAATACCTAAATACCAAGGAAAAAACTTGGAAAATATGGGAAACAACAAAAAAATAAAATAAAAATCCCTTGCAATCCAAACTCTAAGAAAGTCATAGGAAATCTTCAGTTATTTCCTTTCAGATGTTGACTTTATCACATCTTTTTTTTCACCTAGTATAGAAGAATTATTTTCTCATATGCTGAATTATTTGGAAAAAAATCATCTTACTGATTGATAATTTACCACATATAATTTACTTAATCATTTTCCAATGATCACTCTCATGCAAAATGGTCAATTTTAAAACAACAGAGAAAATGGCTTCATTTTTATGTTGTGGTTCTTTCAGTGAAAGGTAGAAAAAATGGAATACCTTCTCTCTTTTTTTAGGTGCATTTTTTTAAGCTATCATATAAATCAAGATACAATCCTTTTTTTCTTCTCTTTCCTTGGCGTCTGTATAATGTCTTTTGAGGCCCACCTCTGACATTTATGATTGTAGATATAACACAGATGGCAGGAAAGAGACATTGGGCAGAAAGCTAGTTCCTATCTGCCCTGGGGAGCTAATTTGCTCTGTCTTCATGAAGGTAGGCCAAAGCTGTGTAGTAAACACTTGTGTAAAGTTTAAGGCATGGCCTACATGGCATACAGAACATGGGAAAGTAAAAACTAATTACTAGGTGGCAAAAGAAAAAAAAAAGTAATGGTATTCAGGGAACACTACCAAATATGACACTTTGATATACTGAATGTCTTAAGCTAAAGGAATTTAAGAAAACAGCCGCAGAAGGTTATTCTGACATCCTCACCATCCATATCCTTCTGCTCTGAAACAGGTCATAAAACTCTCCTGGTAGAGGCATCCTCCCAATATCTGGAAGAAACATGCATCCTAATCTCTGAAGACAAAGGGATGCCAAGAAGAATCCTAACAGACAGGACTTGATAAGCCTTTCCCAGTTTGCTACAATTATCTCATATCCCTTAATCTATCCTATTCCTCCACAACTGTCCACTCTTCATCAAACCCAGCACAAAACACTCATGTCGAACAGTTTCTGTGGGTCTTCATTTCCTTATGAAGACTTCCATGTCATGTAAAAGTTACAGTAGATAAATGTGTATGCTTTTATCCTGTCATAATTGGTCTTTATGAGTGTAATTTTCAGACCACACAAGGGACCCTAATAAAGTTGAGGAAAATTTTATCACCTCTCACAAGAAAGAGAGAGAGAGTAAAGGCAGGAAGAAAAGGAAAGGAGAGAAGAGGAAGAAAGTAGAGGAGAACAAAGCACATGAGATAAGGTAGGTATCTGCCAGCTGTGACTCCAGAACTTGCCGTGTGACACTGAATAAGAATTACTCTCAATTATCTTCCACAATCTCCACAATCTTCAGTTTCCTCCTCTCTATAATGGACACAATAATCGTACCTATTGGATGGGTTACTTTGAAGGTTAAAGGACTAAAGTTAAATGTCTGATGCATAATAAAAACAAGATGTAATCTAATTATTACTATCTCTTCTATATTGGAAATGTTTATTTTAAAAATAAATTGACTAGAGTTGACACTACCTCTTTAAGTGATACACCTGCACAATTTATAGATAAGTGACTGGCCTACCTGACCAATCACATAAAACCTTTGAATGAACACCTCCCAGAGGCATCCATTGTCATCTAGGAGGGTCCCTTAGGTGTACTTGTTAAGAATGACATTTCCTGGAATCCATCATCTATATTTCCTGGTGCAGAATTGGGAGAGAGACACGTGATCCAAAATTGCTATTTTTAGACCTATTTCTAGGTGATCTTTAGACAAGCCAAAGTTTGAGAAACTCTGAGGCATCTTTACCCAGAAAAATGTTTAAACAAAAATCTTCTAGTGAATATTGCATTAGTTGCTACAGCAGATTCAGAGTGATTGGTGTTTACAAAAATGTCATTGGACAGGGTGCATTCCAAATCAGCCCTGTGAATTATTACAGAGGAGCAAGTATAGACTGAAGGATTTTTATATAATCTTTGCAGCATTCCAAAACATTTTCTGAAATTAATGGGGAAGAGTTTCACCAATCATAAACAAGTCGCCTACTTTCCCAAACACCACCACCCACTACATACATACATAGAATCAAGATCAGCTGCCTGGAAATGTCTTATCTTCCCCATCAATTGATACTGGTGGAGAAAAAAAAGAGACATTATAATTAAATTACTCTGCTGACTCTCATTCAGAAAATATCACTTACTTTATAAAGAATTTTTTTAAAAAATTCCTCTAGAAAGTGTATCTTTGAAAGAGAATTACAGAATCAGAATTGCAAAGTTATCAGTTCAGTTCAGTTGAGTAACTTAGTCATGTCCAACTCTTTGCAATCCAGGGACTGCAACACACCAGGCTCCCTTGTCCATCACCACCTCCTGGAGCTTGCTCAACCTCATGTCCATCAAGTCAGTGATGCCATCCAACCATCTCATCCTCCTTCATCCCCTTTTCCTGCCTTCAATCTTGCCCAGCATCAGGGTCTTTTCAAATGAGTCAGTTCTTCACATCAGGTGGCCAAAGGATTGGAGCTTCAGCTTTAGCATCAGTCCTTCCAGTGAATATTCAGGACTGATTTTTTTTTAGTACAGACTGGTTGGATCTCCTTGCAGTCCAAGGGACTCTCAAGAGTCCTTTCCAATACCACAGTTCAAAAGCATCAATTCTTCAGTGCTCAGCTTTCTTTATAGTCCAAATCTTTTATCCATACACAACTACCGTAAAAACCATAGCTTTGACTATATGGATGTTTGTCCGCAAAGTAATGTCTCTGCTTTTTAATATGCTGTCTAGGTTGGTCAAAATTTTTCTTTCAAGGAGTAAGCGTCTTTAAATTTCATGACTACAGTCACCATCTGCAGTGATTTTAGAGCCCAAGAAAATAAAGTCTGTCACAGTTTCCATTGTTTCCCCATCTATTTGCCATGAAGTGATGGGACCAGATGCCATGATCTTAGTTTTCTGAATGTTGAGTTTTAAGCCAGCTTTTTCACTTTCCTCTTTCACCTTCATCAAGAGGCTCTTTAGTTTCTCTTCACTTCCTACCATAAGGGTGGTGTCATCTGCATATCTGAGGTTTTCGATATTTCTCCCTGCCTTCTTGATTCCAGCTTGTGTGTCATCCAGCCTGGCATTTCACATGATGTACTCTGCATGTAAGTTAAACAAGCGGAGTGACAATATATGGCCTTTATGTATTCCTTTTCCTATTTGGAACCAGTCTGTTGTTCCAAGTCCAATTCTAATTGTTGCTTCCTGACCTGCATACAGATTTCTCAGGAGGCAGGTTGGGTGGTCTAGTATTCCCATCTCTTTAAGAATTTTCCACAGTTTGTTGTGATCCACAGAGTCAAAGACTTTGGCATTGTCAATAAAGCAGAAGTAGATGTTTTTCTGGAACTCTCTTGCTTTTTTGATGATCCAACAGATGGTGGCAATTTGATCTCTGGTTCCTCTGCCTTTTCTAAATCCAGCTTGAACATCTGGAAGTTCACGGTTCATATACTGTTGAAGCCTGACTTGGAGAATTTTGAGCATTACTTTGCTAGTGTGTGAGATGAGTGCAGTTGTGTGGTAGCTTGAACATTCTTTGATATTGCCTTTCTTTGGAATTGGAATGAAAACTGACCTTTTCCAGTCCTGTGGCCACTGCTGAGTTTTCCAAATTTGCTGGCATATTGAGTGCAGCACTTTCACAGCATCATCTTTCAGGATTTGAAATAGCTCAACTGAAAGTCCATCACCTCCATAACTTTGTTCATAGTGATGCTTCCTAGGGCCCACTTGATTTGGCATTCTAGAATGTCTGGCTCTAGGTGAGTGATCACACCATCGTTATTATGGATCATCAAGATCTTTTCTGCATAGTTCTGTGTATTCTTGCCACCTCCTCTTAATATCTTCTGCTTCTGTTAGGTCCATACCGTTTCTGTCCTTTATTGTGCCCATGTTTGCATGAAATGTTCGTTTGGTATCTCTAATTTTCTTGAAGAAATCTCTAGTCTTTCCCATTCCATTATTATCCTCTATTTCTTCACATTGATCACTGAGGAAGGCTTTCTTATCTCTCCTTGCTATTCTTTGGAACTCTGCATTCAGATGAGTTTATCTTTCCTTTTCTCCTTTGCCTATCACTTCTCTTCTGTTTTCATCTATTTTTAAGCCTCCTCAGAAAACCATTTTGCCTTTTGACATTTCTTTTTCTTGGGGATGGTTTTGATTACTGCCTCTTGTACTAGGTCACGAACCTCTATCCATAGTTCATCAGGCACTCTATCAGATCTAACCCCTTGAATCTATTTGTCACTTTCACTGTATAATTGTAAGGGATTTGATTTAGGTCCTACCTGAATGGTCTAGTGGTTTTCCCTACTTTCTTCAATTTAAGTCTGAATTTTGGAATAAGGAGTTCATGATCTGAGCCACAGTCAGCTCCTGGTCTTGTTTTTGCTCACTATATAGAGCTTCTCCATCTTTGGCTGCAAAGAATATAATTAATCTGATTTCAACATTGACCATCTGGTGATGTCCATGTGAAGAGTTGTCTCTTGTGTTGTTGGAAGAGAGTTTGTTATGACCAGTGCATTCTCTTGGCAAAACTCTGTTAGAATTTGCCTTGCTTCATTTTGTACTCCAAGGCCATATTTGCCTGTTATTCTAGGTATATCTTGACTTCCTACTTTTGCATTCCAGTCCCCTATGATGAAAAGGATATCTTTTTTGGGTATTAGTTCTAGAAGGTCTTGTAGGTCATCATAGAACCATTCAACTTCAGCTTCTTTGGCATTAGTGGTTGGGGCATAGACTTGGATTACTGTGATATTGACTGGCTTGTCTTAAAAATGAACAGAGATAATTCTGTCATTTTTGAGATTGCAAAGCTATACAGACATTATAAAGACTGGCTTGTCAGGGAGGGGCAAAGTATCTCCCTCAACCCTCCTTGAGTTCTGTAATAAATTTTCTCTTATTATAGAATCTTGAGTTCTGTAATAAAATTGACACAAGACAGATTCAGTTCAGTTCAGTTCAGTAACACAGTCGTGTCTAATTCTTTGTGACCCCATGAACCGCAGCACACCAGACCTCCCTGTCCATCACCAACTCCCAGAGTCTACCCAAACTCACATCCATTGAGTCAGTGATGCCTTCCAACCATCTCATCCTCTGTTGTCCCCTTCTCCTCCTGCCCTCAATGTTTCCCAGCATCAGGGTCTTTTCAAATGAGTCAGCTCTTCTAATCAGGTGGCCAAAGTATTGGAGTTTCAGCTTCAACATCAATCCTTCCAGTGAACACCCAGGACCAATCTCCTTTAGGATGGACTGGTTGGATCTCCTTGCAGTCAAAGGGATTTTCAAGAGTTTTCTCCAACAGCACAGTTCAAAAGCATCAATTCTTCTGAGCTCAGCTTTCTTTATAGTCCAACTCTCACATCCATACATGACCACTGGAAAAACCATAGCCCTGACCTTTGTTAACACAGACAGACCTTTGTTGACAAAGTAATGTCTCTGCTTTTTAATATGCTATCTAGGTTGGTCACAAATTTCCTTCCAAGGAGTAAGCGTCTTTTAATTTCATGGCTGCATTCACCAACTGCAGTGATTTTGGAGCCCAAAAAAATAAAGTCAGCCACTGTTTCCACTGTTTCCCGTCTATTTGCCATGAAGTGATGGGACTGGATGCCATGATCTTAGTTTTCTGAATGTTGAGTTTTAAGCCAACTTTTTCACTCTCCTCTTTTACTTTCATCAAGAAGCTCTTTAGTTCTTCACTTTCTGCCATAAGGGTGGTGCTATCAGCATATCTGAGGTTATTGATATTTCTCCCAGCAATCTTGATTCCAGCCTGTGCTTCATCCAGACCAGTGTTTCTCATGATGTACCCTGCATATAAGTTAAATAAGCAGGGTGACAACACACAGCCTTGACAATTAACTGAAGAAAAAGAAACAAGTTTAATTACCTGAACAAGAGAGGGCTCATAGAAATGAGACCTAAGAAGTGGCCAAAGCAGGTAGCATTTATGTTATTATACCCCCCCCAAAAAAAACCAGTAAATTTGAGAGGAACTGACAGGACAGAGAAATGTTAGAGACAGGTTTGGCATGCTTAACTGGTAAGGAATTTCAGCAAAGTTTGGGCTTAGGCAGCAACTTAATAAAGAAGTTTCAAGGTCTGTTTACACACACTTCACGGCCCTTAATGCCTTCCCTGGTGATAAGGGTATCTTTCTACCTCCTGATCCAGGAAGGGCATGTTTCACAGGAGAGGCTTCTTTTCCCTGCTTGCAGGGAAACAGAGAAGAGGATCCATGTCCTCTTTCGTCAGTTGTTTCTTAAGGATCTTTAATTCAAAATAATCCTTGAGGCGTATTCTGGGGCTGCGTGCTCTGCACTCCACCCGCGTGTCATTCGTACTGTGTAGTGGCTCCTCCTTGGGCTCAGCAATCAGACTGCCTTCCCGATGCCAGCCTTGCCACCGCTGGACACAGGCTGGTGACCTCACTGTGACTTGCTTTCTCAGTTGTAATGTGGCGCTCACTATTCTCCTGTCTCACAGGGCCGTGCTAAGGCCATAAGTGTTCAAGGTGTATAACATGCTTAGAATATCTCTGACAAACACTAAGTACTGAGAAGATGTTCATTATCATCATTTTTTTATTGCTCCAACAATCTCATCTTATAGTTATGAAAACTAAGTAAAGCTAAACAATTTAGCCAGGTCACACAAGAGGAAAGCCAGAACCAAGACCTAGTATTCCAAACTTGACATATATCTTTTCCCAGGACCCTGCTGAACTGTCAGAAGATAATTCTGTTTTTATTGATTCATACTTAAACCTCACTCATTGCCCTAAAACCTATAAATTACCAAATGAACTGTTAAAAATAATTTTGCTTCCCATAATATGTCTAAAAATTGTCACCACAGTAGTGACTCTGCTCTTGAAAAAAATGATTTTTTCAATAATCTAATTCAGAAGGGAGTTTAACAAATCTCATATTTTAGAGTTATGAAAGCACATATTGATATTATTGAAATATGGAATCTAAGAAATCAATCATGGCAATTGAATTGTGGTGTCGCCTTGCTGTGGCTCATAATTGTGTTCTTTTCATGTATGCTAATTGCTTGATCACCTATTGTAGCACAGCCCTAATTTTATTCATAGTTTTTTTTTCCTTTCTCCAGGAAATGTATGGATGACTCTGGCACAAATTTCCTTCTCTTTTGAAATCCCTGAGATCAACAATCCATTTAATTATTTTTAGTAATGACTTTGGTAAATGCATAAGACATTCTGCTATTTTACAACTCACTCTGGATGTGGATGTTTTGTTAGTGTTAAGTTTGAACATGGTACCAAGAGGTCTCTTTTTATAGCACCTAGAAGATACCTTGAGGATTTGCTGAGATGCATTTCAGGTTTCTTTCCCTGTGCCAGAACAGTCTGTGTGTCTTCTTCTCTATTTTAGCCTGTGGGTTACAATCTAAAGAGAACCAGAGGTTGACCTCTTGGCCAACCTGATAAAGCAAATGGGAATGTGCTTTAGATATTTTCCCTCATCCTGATTCCCTCTTCATGCTTCATTTTAGCTCCTTCCATTTCAATGACCCACTAGGCCTTTTATTTCCTCAACAGATGCCTCTATTTTTCCCTTAATTCCTAATACACACAATGATTTTTTTTCCTATCTCTATGAATTATTCACTTAGAGTTAAAATAGATAATAAGGCTAATTAAATAATATTATAAAGCATTTAGAACAGTGCCTGACACATAGTAAATGATGTATACTGCTTATTAAGTAAAAATAAATTATTAAACTAATCTATTTTATGTAAATTTTTTCTTAAGGAAGAATTTTATTTCTTTTCCCTTTCTAAATTTCAGCTTACAAGAAGCTTTAATAAACAGCCTAAAGGGTAAGAATTTTTATACTGAGACCTTAAAGTGGACATTTTGGTAATCCTTAAAACACATCTATAGCAGCTACTTACCCCACTTATTTTAGTCCAGGATTATACCCTGAAGGATGTGACAAAAGATGTACATTAAAAACTGCCCTGTTCTGCTGTTAGACTCCTAATTTCTGTACTGACCAGGCCCCACTAACCAGTAAGCAGTAGCATCTACACAAGTCAGGGTCTGGCAACCAACGAGGCTAAGGCCCACATAAGCTTACCAGACCACCCACCCACAGTTAACCTGTCACAATGGAAGGACCCAGGCAGCCCTCTTAGGAGGCATATAACTTGGGTGATGAGAGGGGAGTGCACTACTGGGATGCATAGGACATCTCCTACAGAAGGCCACTTCTCTTAAGGTTGAGAAAGGTAACTAACCTACTACATATATAAAAAGACAAACTGCAACTTAGACAAAATGAGGCAACAGAAGAACAGGCTCCAAATGAAGGAACAAGATAAAACCTTAGAAGAAGAGCTAAATGAAGTGGACATAGGCAACCTACCTGAGAAAGAGTTTAGAGTAATGATCATAGAGTTAGTCAAAGAACTCAGGAGGAGAATGGATGCATAGAGTAAGAAGTTACATGTTTTTAACAAAAAGTTAGGAAACACAAAGAACAACCAAAGAGAGATGAAGAATACAGTACCTGCAATGAAAGATACACTAGAAGGAATCAACAGTAGACTAAAGGGTGCAGAAGAACAGATTAGTGAGATGGAAGACAGTGTAGCAGAAATCACTGCCATAATAAAGAAAAAAGAATGAAAAGAAATGAGGACAGTTTAAGAGATCTCTGGGAAAACATCAAACATATTAATATTCACTTTACAGCAGTCCCTCAAGGAGGAGAGAGAGGGCAAGGACCTGAGAACATATTTAAAGACATAATAGGTGAAAATTTCCCTAACCTGGGAAAGGAAACAGTCACCCAGTTCCAGGAAGTGCAAGATTCCCTTACAGGATTACCCCAAAGAGGAACACACAAAGACACATTATAATCACTGACAAAAATTTAAAGAGAATTTTTAAAGCAGCAAAAGAAAAGCAACAAATAACAAACAAACCAACTCCCATAAGACTATCACCTGAATTTTCAGCAGATACTACAAACCAGAAGGGAGTGGCAAGACATATTTAACGTGACAGAAGGGAAGAATCTGCAACCAAGAATAATACTCTACCTAGCTCTCATTCAGATTTGATGGAGAAACCAAAAGACAGACAAGTAAACGCTAAGAGTTCAGCACCACCAATCCAGCCTTACAACAAATGTTAAAGGAACTTCATTAGGTAAAAAAGAAAAGGCTACACCTGTAAACAAGAAAAAGCTTGTAAACAATGAAAAAGCTCATTGGTAAAGGCAAACATACAGTAAAGGTAGAAAATCATCCACACATAAAGCTAATAGAGAGGTTAAAAGACAAAAGTAGTAAACTCATCTATATCCAAAATAAAGAGTTAACGGATACACAGAACAATTAGTTGTACAATATGACATCAAAAACAGTAATCATGAGGGGAGGAGAGTATAAATTCAGGGCTTAAAAGATGCATTTGAAATTAAGAGATCAGTAACTTAAGACAACCGTATATATATTATGATATGATTATATCATATAATGAATGAACTGCTATACAAAAATCTCTGGTTTTAATTGAGCCTGATAATTGAAACCTTACAAGACTTGCCTTATCCCCTATCCATGCTATCTTAAATAATTGAGGATGAACTACGTAACTCTTATAAAACTTTCATGCTTATCTACATGTGATATGGACACAAACAGCAATGAAATCCTGTCTAATAGGGGCATAACTTTTCTATGATAGGATTCATAATCTCAATGATAGTCATCTTATTAAAACAGAATCATTTGCCCTCACATATAGGCATTTCTTTAAGTTTTAGATGGTTTCCTTTATCTGTTTGCCTTTCCCATCTCAGGAATAGAAATAGAAAATAGAAAAAGTATCATCAACTACAGTCTACAGTGAAATTGTCATAGTCTGGTCACTCAAATGTCTTATGAGCAGAAATATTACCAACTCCCTTTTCTTCAGATGAAACAAGAAAGAAGGGAAACTACTGCCATGAGTTCACAGACTATCTCCACCATCTTCTCTGCCAATTCACATATTTCACATCCTCTATCCAGGTGGAGAGACTCTGCAGTCTCTGAGAGGCTTTCAGGGAAGAGCCTCAACCACACTGAAACATTTCCTTACTTTGTACCCACTGCTCACCTGCCCAAGCTGGTTCAGAGGAATAGCCTAAGCTGAGGGTAGGAAGGCTGGCTGCCAATAACTAATTGCTCACATTAGAAATATACAGTCCTTCTGCAATTACATGAATCCTCAGTTAAATTAGGATACATTTAGTCCCAGGAGTTATTTGGAGGAAACTTTCTTATGTCAAGGTAGACACAAATTCAATATTTCCTGACTGGATTTAAATATAATTCACATATATTAATTTCAATATTCAAGTCACTGAATGTTAGAATGGCAGGAACACTGAAAGACATCTAGAGAAACAGCATCTTCATTATACAGATTAGAAATATGAAGCTTAAAAGAACAAATACATTTCCTTGCATTCTACCATAAGCTAGTGGCAAATGTACTCAGTATTTAAATGGATATGAAGATGGAAAGAATGCATTCTTTGCATAAAGAAGCTTTAGATCTGGAGATGAGGATCTGTCAGGAATTTAGCTAAGCTACTACATGTTATTGTTGCTTTGACAGCCATTATATTTGACCAAAGGTCCTTAAATTGACACTACACTTCATGTAAGCCCATACCCTAGACAACAGCCCAGTGAGTCAAAAGCAAATGTAAGTCCCTGATATGATCTTCCCAATAGCCTTTGTGATCACAGTCTCCCCAACCTCCCGGCAACTTCCCCTGATACACCCTTTAGATAAGACACCCAAGGAGCTCGCCAAAAGCCCACTCTTGGTTTGAATTGACCAATCTGGCCTTAGCACAGAATCCCAAAGCACTCCACCGGTGGACCCTAATAAAGGCATGTGCCCCAGGTCCTATCTCTCTGTCTGCACTTTGCCTTGAACTCCCCATGCAGGCCCTTGCGGTGGGCTGGGTACTTCCTCCAGGCCATGTGAGTAATAAACATCTCTATTTCCATTTCTCTGTGATCTGCTGTTGAACTGCAGTTCATCGCCCAATACCCTGTGTGCCACTTGACAAGTGTTAATATGACAGATACATTACACAGTCTTTCCTTGAACTTCTATCATTTAGTTCAAAAAATAGTTGTGGAAGTTGACCATCCTATGCTTCTTCACCTGTGAACTAGGGATATAAACGTAATTATAACAATTCTCTTCCTTTAGTCGGCAAGATGCTAAGGCAGAAGTGAAGTTTCAGTATATAAAGTGCTGTGTGTGTGTCTAAGTGCTAGAAGTAAACATATGCAGTATTTCAGGGATAGTATAAAGGGAAGAATTATTTCCACCTGTCTGAGTTCAAGGTAAAATTTAAATGGAAGATATTTGAGTTGAACCTTGAAGGAGAAATCAGACCCTGTCAATGTCAGGTTGAGGACTTTCTATGTAGAGAAAACTTTGAGCCTGTAACTTAAATTCCAGAAAGGATCTGTGGTAGGCAGAATAATGACTGCTCCAAGGATGTCCACACACTGCTCCCCAGAACCTGTGGGTGAAAGTATTATGTCACATGGCAAATGGGAATTAAGGTTGTTGGCAGAATTAAGGTTGCTAATCAGCTGACCTTAGAATAGGGAGATGATCTGAAGCTATCCAGGTGGGCCCAGTGTGATTACAAGGGTCCTTAAAGATGGAAGAGGGAGGCCCAGGACGTGTGAGTGGTACGATGTGAGAACTCAGCCTGTCATTGCTGAAACTGAAGATGGAGGAAAGAGAACATGAGCTAAGGAAAGCAGGAGGCCCCCAGAAGCTGGAAAAGCCAAGCAAACAAATTCTCCCATAGGGCTTCCAGAAAGGAATGTAGCTCTGCTGAAACCTTGATTTTAGCTCTGTGAGACCCATGTTAGATTTCTGACCTACAGAATCATAAGATAATAAATTCATGTTGCTTGGAGCCACTGAGTTCGCGGTGATATGGCAGCAAGAGAATACTAACTCGGGATTGAAATAGCAGTCACATCCTCCTTGCAGTGCCACTTCTGCAGAAATGACTCTTGTGCAGAGAGAATAAAGAAGAAAAGCAAAAGCGCTCTTTCGTTTTTAGGTTTCCTCTCTGTTGACCTAAGCTCTTCCCCACTCAGGTTAAAGCTACGCGGGTAAACACTGCATTTCCCTTTCCTTTAGCAATGGAAATACCCTGCCAGGTGGATAGACTAAATAATGTCTCTGTGGAATTTTCCAGCCGCAGGCTTTGCTCTCACTCAAGCAGCCTCTACAAGCTCTCTATCTCAGAGCTGAAAGGACTGCATGAGACCACCCTAGATGTCTGCATTCCTTCCTTCGTTTCTTCAGGCCCAGGGTACCGGCTGCATAACACCCACTGTTTGGCTGGTTTCTATCTCCCTGCCATTTAATGTTCTCTGGAAGTCTGCATTCCCCGACTGCTCACTCCTATCTGTGTATTCAGCCATTGCTTCAATGTGGCTCCTAGGGTGAATCTGTTAACAGCCTAGGTTCCCCCAAAAACCTAGGCTTGAGCGCAGGTAGCAATCCCAGGGAACAGGAGTTGGAGGCAAGGGACAATAAAGCAGGGCAGGTGGGAAAGTCACCACAAGGATGCAGGACCAAGCTATCGCCATCCTGGATAGCGAGCCTCAGTACCCATGAGGACCCAGAGACAGAAGAGGTTGCCTGCCAGGTTTGTGCAGGCTGCCTAGGGCCCCCGGAAGTACAAGGTCACAGAGATGCCCTTGAACACAATGTGAGCTAGCCAGTGACACTGCTGAGGCCAGGAGCCCTTAGGTCACACCCACTTGCAGCTGGTGGCCTCAGCAACAGCCGGAGTAAAGAGCAAGGCTGAGAGAATGCAAGGCGGGCAGTGAGCTGTCCAATACAGGAGACCAACAGCTTTCTGACTGTGGACCCACAATTCACCCAGACCCCCAGACCTTCATTTTCCACATTGCCCAATTCTCCCAGATCAGGGTCCCAGCTCTATTTTTAGCACCACCAAAAACCATGGCCTCAGAGCTTCCTGAAGGCCTTCTCCAACCAAGCCTGTCAACTAGGTCCCCAACCACCACCCCCCTCCCAAAAAAAAAACCAGTAGACAGGGTACAAGACCATCAGTTCTGCAAGTACTGTTTGCTAGTCATTCAAAGTGTGTCCTGCTCACAATAATAGATTCACAGTCTTCTAAGGCACCCACTTCCTCTGTCATGAAAACGATAAAAATCATTGTCTCTCAATACAATAAGCAGATAAATAAAGCTTGATATTTTTCAATGCACACTTTCATAATATTGCATTTTTCTCTCTGTTTACTTACAGTGTTCTTAACAAGAATTTGGTAGTTTTAATGCCACAAGGGAGACTCAAATGGTATGGTGTGCTAGCTCAAAGCTGGTAGCTCCTCTGAGCCTTGCGGAAATAATCAAACAAGTCCTATCTGAAGGATCAATTTTAACATCTTTTCCCTAAACAATCTTTGTATCTAGGTCACATTTAAGGGTCTTAGTAAGAGCTAACAGCAGGGAATGTAGACTAAATGTAAGCTTGGTGATTTAGAGCCCTTCAAATGAGCAGTCCATTTGAACTGAATTCCATGACCATCATCTTCTTTGAAAAAAAAAAAAACTTTGTTCCCTTGAAGTCCCCTTGGAGGGTTTCTCCACCAATGCCTTGAGCAGCATCCTCTGGCACCGAAATGGTGGTATGACTCCTGGCTCCCCAAGAGCAGCCTGCTGCCATCCACAGCCTTTGATCTAACCAGTCATGCCAGACTATGTGCAAAGCTGCTATGCTAATTTCTTTCCTCAGAGCATTCCCTGTCCCTGGCGGCAAGCACCACACAATGTTCAGAAGTATTTTCTTTAACTGGCACACGAAGCTCAAAAGATCCCTGTTAATTGCATGGTACATATTGATTACCCTTGCTTCTGGAGTTCATGATTTTGCATACTGCAAAGCAACCTGGGTACATCCTCACTCCTCACAAAGAACCAACCTCTCTTGCATTTTTTGGTTCATTTTTCTTCTTCCCTTCCCTCCTTCCTTTATTCCTTTCTTCTTCCTTTCTTTCTGTCTTTTTTTCATATACACCTCTTACACAAATATACAAAACTCACAATGTTCTTTCAGAAATGAAAAACTTCCTAGTGATTAAGAGAAGTCTATTTAAAAAGCAGACACTGGGTTCATCTTATATACTTAAACGTCATTTTAAAAAGTCATTAAGCATTAAACTGGATTTCATTTTTAAATACATGTTTTAGAGAGAAGAAAGAATTATTACTTATCAATTAATTAGCTGTCTGGTATATAAATGAAGAGTGGTGGAACATTCACATATAAATCTATAAAGGAAAAATCCTTGGAGAAGCTCATGTGCTGTGTAATTAGAGTTAATTAACACATTTGCTAATTGACTATTATTTAGCACTCCAGCTGCTGAGAAAAATCCATAGGCCCATTAAATATTAATTAGCAAAAGTCTATTGTTTGATCCTGTCAGATTCTGTATTGATGAGACTTTTTTTTACAAGCACAGATTTGTTAGGCAGGGTACATAGTAATACACAGTAGCTGGCTGTTGAAGAATAAAAAAATGAGAATCTCATAACACACAAGCCCTGTGTTTCAATCTTTTTTTTCTTCTTCAACTGATTACATTGTCAAAAATACTAAAAATGAATTATTTATTTGTGTCTGCATAGCTACCTACAACCTCAAGATTTATGTGATTACTGTTACTTCAAATTCTTGGTGTTTACTGGACAGTCTCTGTTACATACCTTTTAGAAAACTAAAGGAAAACTTACAATTGTAGAAACAAAATGCTCTCCATAAATTTTTAAAAGCGTTTTATTGAAATATAGTTCACATCCCATATAGTTCACTCATTTAAAGTGCACATTTTAGTGGCTTTGGTATATTACACTGTTAATTTTTAATATTTAATGCAATTTTTAAAATATATTTGTTAAATATATAAAACATAAAATTTGCCAATTAAGCCAGTTTGAATGTCATATTCAGTTGCACTAACTACATTCACAGTGTTGAACAGCCTCTCATAGCTTTCGTTAGATTGATTTGTTTTGTTAAGCTAAAACAAATAGACTACTGGTTATTTCTTCAGCAAAAATGGGTTTATTTGGAATCAACAATGAATTGGAATTCCTGATTTGCAACCATGGTAAGCCACATGCAAATTCCCAGCAAAAATGGCAAGGAGAACTCTTTTATAAAGGGGAAAAGGAAGTTGGGATGGCTACAATTAATGGAATTATGGCTTTTCATTGGTTGAATTGTTGCCAGGAAGAAAGAGGAGTCATTCTTCTTCCTGTTGGGTTCTGCCATCTTCACAGAGCATGAGAACCCCACTCCCCCTGATGGTCGCCCCACTCAATTCAACTTAGACTTCTCTTTATTAATTTGCAACTGAGATTTCTCTTTATTAATCTG
Source organism: Odocoileus virginianus (assembly GCF_023699985.2). Taxonomy (NCBI): domain Eukaryota; kingdom Metazoa; phylum Chordata; class Mammalia; order Artiodactyla; family Cervidae; genus Odocoileus; species Odocoileus virginianus. The sequence goes on along the minus strand of NC_069686.1, from coordinate 36,200,567 downwards.
CAACTGAGATTTCTGTTTATTATGTTTTTAGTTTTAAGTTTCCTTGTGACTGAAGGCACAGTCTGAGGACAGATCCATCTGCTCTTCCTATTCGCAAAAGCTGAGTTTTCACGTGGCTGAAACATCTCACTGCTGAGTCAGCAGCAGTGACTCCCATGAAAGCTGCTCTCTGGTTGGAAGCCACTTGGTGCTGCACCTATCCTCCTTTTCTCCTTTCTTGGTTAACTCTGCCTCCAACGTCCCGGTTTGGCCAACCAACTGTACGGAGCAAGAGCCACAGGCCCTTTGTCCAGACTCCAGGCAGAATTTCCCCTGGCAGTTCCAGTCTGGTCAAAGTCCAGCTATCTCTAGACTTCGTTGGACAGAGACCACTTTTCTCCCCTACCACTTGCCACACAAAACCCATCCTCATCCTTTTTCCAGAGGAACTCCACGAAGACAACAAGTCCATCAAAGTGATCACAAACGATCACAAGCCCATCACATATCACAAATTGATCACAAATTTAATCTATTTATTCCTTGCACAAAAGTCCTGCACAGATTCCTCAGGTAATTAACTTTATGAAAAACTGCTTCGTCATCCTTCAGAAATCCTGGAAATTCCAAAAACTGGCACTTTTTCACACAACTCTATTAACAAGTTTAACTTGTATTAAAACAATATCTAGCGAAATCAATTTTGTAGTTATAATATAAGGGTCCCTTGGACAGCAAAGAGATAAAACCAGTCAATCTTAAGGGAAATCAATCCTAAATACTCACTGGAAGGACTGATGCTGATGCTGAAGCTCCAGTATTTTGGTCACCGGATGCAAACAGCAACTCACTGGAAAAGCCCCAGATGCTGGGAATGATTGAGGGCAGAAAGAGAAGAGGGAGTCAGAGGATAAGATGACTGGATAGCATCACTAATGCAACGGACCTAAACTTGAGCAAACTCCAGGAGATGGTGAGGGACAGGGAGGCCTGGTATGTTGCAGTCCATGGGGTTGCAAAGAGTCAAACAACGGGGCAACTGAACAACAAGTTATAATATGAAGCTAAAATAGTAATTAATGGTTATTTTTAAACTATGGAAACTTTCTATCAGACACTAAAGTGTTTCATATTATATCTCACTTAATCACAAGAGCTGCAGAAGCTATGTATTATAACATAGCTGTTAGGAGCTTTGGGGCCACACCAGACCTGAGTTTGATTTCACGTTTCTCTATTTATTGTCCTACGAAATGTTTACTAAGGAATGTCACTTGGTGCTTCCTAGAAATGATAGGCAAAAGGATCCAGGGGAGGACACAGTCCCCATTCTAGCAACATTCTACAGAGAAGTCAGCTTAAGCAAGGAGGTAGCTGGGCACCTACGGGGTTATGTTCCAGGAGATGAACTTATGCAAAGTTATGAATGAACTTAGGGAAACATGAGAGCAACTTTACACTGGGGAATAAACATGTTGGCTCAAGTTTAAATAATCTGAGTTCAAGGCCATCTGTTTAGAGAAATGCCAGGAAATGCCATTTGCACACTTCCCTAATACCTAAAGTTCCCAGTCCTGTGGGAAATTGAGTTTTATAAACTGCCTCCCTTGCTTGGGAAAAGAGAAGCTTCTAGGCCCAGCTAGTTTATTGGGAAAACAAAAACAAAACACCAAAAGAGGTCCCAGGGCCACCTAGCAGACAGTCCTGCCTGCCCCATAGCTGGTTAACCTCAGGTCAGTTTTAATCTTCTACACCCCAATCTGTTCATCGTTCACATGGACCTAAGAATAGTACTTTCCTGTAAGTGTTGTGGGAATAAAATGACATATGTAAAGCACTTGGTCCCGAGTTAACTCCCAGACAACGACATTATATGCTTCTATAATCAGACTGGAGGGTCAGTTGGTAATTCCTGCCATCTATAGTCTAAGCCATTTGCCTTGTTTTATTTTTATCCATGACTTCTGACAACATATTATTCATATTTTATTATATTCTTCCCCCTTCTACTAGGCTATAGAATTCATGAAACCTCTATTTTGAGCACCTAGAACAAAACCTGTCACATAATTAGCACACAATACATCTTTGATTAATGACTGAATGAATTTTATATGCCCAGTACTAGTAAGCCAAAGTTGGGAAATTATTTATTTCGTCATTATGGAAATATCAATATTCTCTTTCCATTCAATTTGTTGCCAAGATAGGATGGCAGTGGAGAAGGGTAAAATGATAAATTTATTCTGTATTCTGGCTGTTTATATATTTCTAGCCAGCTTTGTTGATGGGAAAGCTAAACTGAGGAAGCTAAATTCCATATGGCAAGCTAGGGATGAGTTTAAATTAGTAAAAGATTTTAAGACCTTTAGTAAAATTTCTGCAGGGAAATCCTAAAAATTTCTTATTAACTTAGAAGATTAGAGCTAGGGATCTCTTTTTGGGGTCCAATAGTCTAAGCTCATGGTTTACTCAAAAGTGATTGAGTCACAGATAGTAAGAAAGACAATACTGCAAAACCAGGCCCCATGTACTATTATTTGATTGATTATTAATTGGAACTCCTAGTGGATAGATGTGACAATAAAGTTTGGTTTTGAAACTGTGACTAATATTTAGGTCTGTAAAAGTGTAAGTGAGAAAAAAACAAAACATGGAAACAGTTGATTCTATCCTTCAGGGTAGAGTAAGACTATCATAAATACAAGCAAGGTAAAAAAAATGTTCATAAAACATGTATTTCAGCATTTCATAAGAGACCATTGGCTAATCAGAACCCCTATCCTCCCATTCTTTAATGAAATTTTACTTAAGAAAGTATGAATATAATCCCCATATAATTGTGCATGAAAGTGAAAGTGAAAGTCACTCAGTCTAGTCCGACTCTTTGCGGCCCCATGGACCATACAGTCCATGGAATTCTCCAGGCCAGAATACTGGAGTGGGTAGCCGTTCCCTTCTCCAGGGGATCTTCCCAACCCAGGGATGAAACCCAGATCTCCCTCATTGCAGGCGGACTCTTTACCAGCTGAGCCACAAGGGAAGCCCAAGAATACTAGAGTAGGTAGTCTATCCCTTCTCCAGGGGATCTTCCTGACCCAGGAATCGAACCGGGGCCTACTGCATTGCAGGCTGATTCTTTACCAACTCAGCTATGAGGGAAGACCTATAATTGTGCATACAGTGGTTAAACAGCAAAGCAGCAAGCTGAACGGGTGAAATTTCAAATCCTATTTGAGACTGGAGGCAGAGTGAATGAATGGAATGTGGGACAGAACTGTTTTGGGGGCAAGGATCATTCCTGGGAGACCTCTCCCTTGCTTTAACCATGAATGATACTTTCTAATGGTTTCACGTGATTCAGGATCACTAAGGAAATATTAAACAGAAGTATGTACTATTATCTGAAGATTATAAAGAGCAAAGGCATGTTCATGAATCAAAATACTGTATAATGAAAATATAAATGCCCTACCATCCCTCAAAATCCACTTAGAATAAGTATCAATAAATAGATAAATCAGCTAAAAATGTTAAGAGCTTAAAGTGAAGGTTTGGTTCAGAGGGAAAATACCTTTAATACTAAGATTTCTACCTCAATCAGAGTGCCACACAGCCTAAAAGGTTGGTGACATAACCCCATGAAGCAGCCTGGGTCCTGAGACCTCTCCTGGGTGGAGGGTCTGACAGCTGAAACTCATCATCCCAGCTTCTGTTATCACTGACTTAATTCACAAACACCATCAGCTGAAAGAGAAACACTTCGGGTTTCTGGCCAAGACAGAACAGTGAGCCAAACCATTCTCCATGCCCAAATTCCTCCAGGAGTGGTTCTACTGTCTGTTCATCTTTTCAGCAGCCCAAATATTCTCACACATCTCCTGCTATCCAGAGAATATTCATCTCTCTAGCAGTATCAAATGGACCAGAATCAATTGATGATTCCTCCTTCTTCTCCCCCATCTCCTTCCCTTCCCTTGAGGCTAAAGTAGACAGGAGCAAAAGGAACACCTACATGTCCACTGAGACAGACATGCGCCCTTGTCCATCTCAGAGTAACCTGGGTAGCAACAACCTTAGAAAGAGAAAGTTAATAAAACCTGAAAATAGATGGAATGCAGTTCTATTCATATCAATACCATGTTGGTTATATAACAACCTCATGCAACCACCAACAAAGAAAGAAAAGAACAAAAAGATAGACATTATGTAGGAAAGTAGTCTAGGGATAGAGAAATACAGGCCCAGAGAACACTGCCATGTAACATCTATGTTGACTGCTGTGACTCCACTCAAATTAACCATAACTTATTTATTTATAACTGCAAATATCCTTTATGAAAGATGAATGGATAAACAAACTGTGGTGCATCCAGACAATGGAATATTATTCAGTGCTAAAAAGAAATAAGCTGTGAAACCATGAAAAGACATGGAGGAACTTTAAATGCATATTTCAGTGAGAGAAGCCATTCTGAAAAGCTTACATAATGAATGAATCCAATGATATGACATTCTGGAGAAAGCAAAAATATGGAGGCAATAAAAATATCAGTGGTTTCTGGGGACTAAGGAGGAGGGAGGGATGAATTAGCAGAGCACAGAGGATTTTTAGCTTGATAAAAATATTCTGTATGATAATCGTGTATACATGTCATGATACATTTGTCCAAACCCAAAGAATGCCCACTTAAGAGTGAGCCCTAATAAAAATTATGGGCTTTGGGTGATAATGATGTATCAGTGTGGATTCATCAGTTTTCACAAATGTATTGCTCTGGTGGAAGAAGACAATAACAGGGAGGCTATGCATGTGTGGGTGTGGATGAGAAATCTCTATACCTTCTCTTCAATTTTGTGGTGAAACTAAAACTGCTATAAAAAATTAAGTCTATTAAGAATAATACAAAAAATAGAGGCTTCCCTGATGACTCAGTGGTAAAAATCCACCTGTCAATGCACTTCAACCCCTGATCCGGGAAGATCCCACATGCCGCAGAGCGTCTAAGCCCATGCACCACAAATATTGGCCCTGTGCTCTAGAGCCTGGTGGTGGTGGTTTGATCTTTAAGTCGTGTCCAACTCTTGTGACCCCAGGGACTGTAGCCTGCCAGGCTCCTCTGTCCATGGGATTCTCCAGGCAAGAATACTGGAGTGGGTTGCCATTTCCTTCTCCAGGGATGAAGACCTAGCACAGCCTAAAATAAAAACATAACAAATAAAATTATTTTTTAAATATATCCTTTATGATACACAGGCTCTGCGGAAGACAAAAACGTCATCCTTTTTTCTGTATAGTTAGTAATGTAAGAAGCAATCACTGCAGAATCGGTCTTAGAAGGAACTCTCCTGGCCACCAGACTAAGGCCATGCTCCTCTCTGCAGTGTCCACTGACAGTCACAAAATCACAGCAGATGCTAGAAAGCTTTCTAGAATAAACACTTAAAACTGAGCATAACTGATGATGCTGAGGCCTGTAGAGCAGTCTAAGGAGACCCTGGAAAAGAAGAGATATTAAAGGAGGAGCAATGGGGATCCCTGAAAGAGGACTCACGAGAAAGAAAGATGAAATTGCCAAGTGAGCTAACCTGTAACAGCTTAGTGGAGGATAATAGATGCTCCTAGCACAGCTTGGATGGAAGTTCACGCCACTCCACCCTTCTGGGCGCATGTGCACTGCGGAATGCAGGGGCTGTATATGTATTGAGGTCACTGTCTCCCTAAATTCAGAAATGATAATGAGCTCAACCAACACTGGGATGGCATTTCCCTGCCCTCAGGCCTCAGTGAGGGGAAGACAGAACAAATGTTCTTCTCCTCATCTCCCTGGATTTCTGAGCCTGGGCGCTGACTGGCCAGTTCAATGGTCTCTGAGCAACAGCGATGGCACCCAGGACAGGATGTCAGCTCGGAGTCTAAGGCTCTGTTGAGACTCGAAGGCAAGGTCTCCAGGTGACCCACCCACGGCAATCAGGGAGGGCAAGAGTGCACTTTTTGGATTTATGTTGTCACATATGTTTCCTCTAAGAAGCACTTGGTATTGTTCAGTTGCTAAGTTGGATACAACTCTTTTGTGAGCCCACGGACTGCAGCCCGGCAGGTTCCTCAGTCCATGGGATTTCCCAGGCAAGAATATTGGAGTGGGTAGCCAGTTCCTTCTCCAGGGGACCTTCTTGACCCAGGGATCGAACCTGTATCTCCTGCATCTCCTGCATTAGCAGGTGGGTTCTTTACCTCTGAGCCACCACGGAGGCACCCAAGAAGCGCCTGGTGAGGGTTTTTCTGCAAAAGAACCACCTCCTTGCAGCCAGGCAGATGGAAATTAGGAGTCAACTATGTTTAGGCTTTTATTTGCTTTGTTCACACCAGGTAATAAAACCCAAGACACAAGGATGGAGTAAATCGGGTCCTGAGAAAATTGCCTTAATGAATCCATGTTATCTCCAGTGGCTCCACTTTGAGTCAACAAGGTGGCAAGAACGTATTTACAAATGCTCAAATATGTGGGGAAAGAAAAAGAAAACCTTTTAAACTTATCGCTGTCTAAATAAATGATTCCTCCAAAGGCCAACTGTTTTGGTTTGGGTCCCATGCTTAGCATCGTGTGTGATACATGCTGTAAGCAGGCTGCAACTGATCACAGTGGTTTTTGTTATTTGTAAAGTTGATGGCCAAATGTCTTATTTTATTCATTAAGCTTCCTTTTTCCTTTTGAAGTCTGAGGATACATAGGGACAGAGTTACTGTTGGTGCCATAATCTTTTATTCAAATAATCAGATAAATATTTCAATGACACCAAGTGATAAAGGAAGTGTTTCATTACCTTCAGGCTGAAGATTCTGAGAGAGATAAAAGGAACAGGGAGGGGAAAAATTTATGAAACGTGCTGCTGTTGAAAATCCAACACAACCCATGTGGTTGGGCAGCTCTCCTGCCGGAGTTATTCCTACCCCTCATTATAAAATAGTCATGAATGTTTAATACCTGCTGGAAGAGAGTGGCGTTGTAGAACTGTGGGCTGGGAGACTGCTATTGTTTTCTTTCCTGATATTTACAGGAGCTTCGGGGCTCAAGTGACATTTCCATCCCACTTGCTGAGTTTCCTCCACAGCTGATTCCTTAAAGGCAGAGAAACAGGTTGCTTTCCCCATCTGCTCCACACCTCTGATCTCCAGGCTTGGCAAATTAGTTTTCAGACAAATAAAAAATATTTTGATAGTAAATCCTTGTTTATAATATCCCCCTGGGGAGGGAATAATCAGTCTTAGAATATCAGGCAGGCCAGCAGTTTAACGGCAATTTGACTATTACAATCTGGTCAAGCACAATTTCCTCTCTCTTTGTTTGCAGACTATTTTCTATTTTTCCTGTCCTTTGTTCTTCTCTTCAAAATCCCACAGCCGAAATAATAATATTTTGGAGGATTAATTATTGTAACATTACCATAACCACTGGAAAAAATCACGTTTTTGTTTTTTCTCACTTACATCAGAAAACAAGTTTGATTTCATAAACCAGTGGTGTTATCTTTTGCAGCCCTATAAAAACATACAGTCTCTATATGTTTGAGTGATTGTATTTCTGTGACTACTATATAAATATCAATGAAAAATTGCACAAATACATAATCAGACCTCTTGATTACTATTGCTTATCATACTAAGCCAGACAGAGAAGACAACTATCAAATGATATCACTTATAGGTAGAATCTGAAAAAAAAAAAAGATACAAATGAATTCCTATACAAAACAAATGTATACAAAACAGTTACCAAAGGGAAGGAAGGAGGGATAAATTAGAACTTTGGGATTAATGTTACACATTACTGTATACAAAATAGATAACAAACAAGGAAATACTACTATATCACATAGGGAACTATACTCAATATTTTTGTAATAACATATAAGGAAAAATAATCTTAAAAAGAATATATATATATATATATATCTGAATCACTAAACTAACACAACACTGTAAATCAACTATACTTCACTTTTTGAAAATAACAAAAAGGGATGAAAAAAATAGGGATCTTCCCAGCCCAGGGATCAATCCTAAGTCTCCTGCACTGCAGGCAGATTCTTACCCAGCTGAGCCACCAGGGAAATCAACATATCTGAGTCACTTTGCTGTAGACCTGAAACTAACACAACATTGTAAGTTGTGCTGCAGTCCATGGGGTCGCAGAGTCAGACACGACCAAACAACTGAACTGAACTGAAGTCAACTACACTTCAATTTTTAAAAATAATTTTAAAAGGTGAAGAGAAAAAAAAACAGGGACCTTCCCTACTCAGGGATTGAACCTGGGTCTCCTGCACCGCAGGCAGATTCTTTCCCAGCTGAGCTACCAGGGAAGTCCACACATGTGAATCACTTTGCTGCATACCTAAACCTAACACAAGATTGTAAGTCAACCATACTTCAATTTTAAAAATAATAAAAAATGAGAAATAAAACAGGGATCTTCCCAATTCAGGGATCAAACCTGCATCTCCTGCACTGCAGGTGGATTCTTTCCCATCTGAGTCACCAGGAAAGTCCATATACCTGAATCGCTTTGCTGCATACCTAAACCTAACACAAGATTGTAAGTCAACTATACTTTGATTTTTAAAAATAATAAAAAAAAAACAAGAGAGAGAAAAAAAAAAGCTAGGGACCTTCCCTACTCAGGGATTGAACCTGGGTCTCCTGCACCGCAGGCAGATTCCTTCCCAGCTGAGCTACCAGGGAAGCCCACACATTTGAATCACTTTGCTGCACACCTAAACCTAATACAAGATTGTAAGTCAACTATACTTCAATTTTAAAAATAATAAAAATTAGAAATAAAACAGGAATCTTCTCAACTCAGGGATCAAAACTGCATCTTCTGCACTGCAGGCAGATTCTTTCCCATCTGACTCACCAGGGAAGCCCATATACCTGAATCACTTTGCTATATACCTAACACTAACACAAGATTGTAAGTCAACTATAATTCAATTTTTTTTAATAATAATAAAGGAGAAAAAAAGAAAACAGGGGCCTTCCCAACTCAGGGATTGAACCTGGGTCTCCTGCACCGCAGGCAGATTCTCTCCCATCTGAGCCACCAGGGAAGCCCACACATCTGAGTGATTCTGCTGCATACCTGAAACTAACACAACATTGTAAATCAGCTATACTTCAATTTTTAAAAATAATAAAAAAGGAGGAAAAAGAAACATCTAGCAAGGGACTAGAGAATTATTTAGAACCATGCTAAACCAAGTGAAATACTAATGCATTTTTTTTAAGGGGTAATACTGACTTAACGTCAACTATAATTAAACAAACTAAACCCATCAACTGTTCCTGCTGTACTAACAGGTCTTTTATGTTTTGGAGAATTCTGTTTCCAGAATTCTGAAAGGCAGATAAAAACAACAGCAGAAGAAACTCCTTAAACAGAGACCCACGTACGTACGCCCCAGGGAGCAAAAATAAAGGCACAAAGGGGAAGAAAAAAACAAAGATGGTAATGAATCAAGCAATGTGATAAATTTTTTTACAAGTGAGAAAAGTAGAATGTACCTCTCAGTGTCCACTTATGCTTTTCTCTTCAAAGCAACACTGAAAGCATGGGCTGCAGGATTCTAAAAATGATCCAGGGATCTGCCTGACAAATAGAGTATGGTCTGAAAGGTAGAATCATAGAGAGGAGTTGGTGATGATGTCAACAACTGAAGCCACGAAAGGGGACTCAAGGAAAGCCACTGTTGTCAGAAAGAAGGAAATGCAGAGATTAGACTATGGGCAGAGTTGGAAACACTGGTCTCTGGTAAAGACACAGATCTATAAAAATATACTATTTAGCAACATTTATTTAATTCATATTCAGGCAGTTTGTAATGAAGGAGGGAAAAAAGGAAACAAAACCTCAAGCCAAATCTTACCCATGTTTCAAACTTCCCTTTGAGTGCTTGGGGAGGGGAGTGCTGAGATAAATGATCAAAAATCAAATTCCATTAAAGTAATTTTACCCAAAGAATTCCTCAAGAAAACCACAGCAACTACAAAAACAAAAACCAAAATCATGGAGGTATTATATAACAAGTGTGATATTTTAAAGTGATACATCACCAACAGAATGCACACAGGATGGAATAAAAAGGGCACTGGTGACAGAGTAAACATTTTGCAGATGCAGCGGGAGGCAAAAGGAATATAAGAGAAGAAATATATGTGAGAATCAAATCAGAAAACAAATTATCAAGATTAAATATGGAGGTCAAGATGAAGAAGCCAAGATTTTCCAGGGCTCTGATGTGCTTATTTACATGGCTTTTACAGAAATTGCCCTTTCTCCCATCATTGTTATTAAAAGCAACATTTCTACAGAAGTCTTAGGATAGCCCTATGAAAACAGATAAGACATTGTCCCTTCTTTTCAAGAGTCTAGGTAGCTTGTATTTATTTATAAACAAAAAGCTGCTTTTTCTTGGCTAAATGAGTTGGATAGTGAAGAAGAAAGTTCATAACTTTAAGTAGTAAAAATAACCCAAGTGAACCCTCAGGTTCAGAAGCTTGCCAAAATCAAGGATGACTTTTTTTAGGGCTTGGTTTTATTTTCATTCATAGGAAATGTATGAAGCAAAATATGTGAAGGTTATCAAAAGCGCTAAGAGTAACAGTAAAAAACTGGAAATAATCCAGGTTTCCATCAATAGGGAGCTGACTAAATAAATTACTGGTCATGCATGCTATGAGAAATACTATGCAGATGTTGAAGAAAATGACGAAGTTCTTGATGTATCTCTAAGAGATAACATTAGGCAAAAATAGCAGAAAATAAAGAAGAGTCTATAGTGTGCTGCATTTTACAGAAGAAAGAGAGACAATAACAAAACATATGTGCATTTTCTTGGTTATGCATGAAGAAATTCTGGGAAGATATTCAGCAACTAATAATATGATTACTTGCTGGTGACAGAGACAATGGGGCTGATGACAACAGAGGTAGGAACAAAACTTTTCTAATAAGAAATAAAACAAAGTAAAAAATTAATTACAATTAATTTCAGTACTTGAGACTATTCAAAGTGACTGTATTTCAGCTTTTGTTACTGCTGTTTTACTATCATGGTACCCTACCGTAGAGTAAAAATACTATTTAGTTCTTGGTTTCAGAAATCTACATGTACAATCTGTTGCTTTCAAAAGTCCACGCACATTTCGGGAGTACACACAGAAATTTTCTCCCATAAGGTGATGACTGTTTCATAGAGGGAAAGTGTTCTGAACTGGGTAATTACCTCTCTTGGAATAGAAAAATTGGCTACAGTTAAGGCCCCCTTTTAACTCCATTCTGTTACTTCAGGAAGTTCAACAGGAACTTCCTTCTTCTCTGGAGTGGCAACATTTGAGAACAAGGTCTTCACTCTCCCAAGGGAAACTCTCCCAACAACTTAGCAATTGTTGGATATTCCACTTGCTTTCTTACTTTCCTTTTTTTTTTTAATGGAGAAAAAATATCTAATGATTGATCATAAAAAGAATCCAATGTTTTAGACCCTTTATGGTAATTTGGCCAAAGTCTTTCAGAACATCACTTCTTAACTTCTTGTGCCTTCCCCTCAACCCTTCTCGTCAGAAATCTAAGTTTACGTATTTTTTAATACATTATTTTGGAAAGCGTAAACTCTCCATGATTATTCTTGAAAAACTAACCTGACTCTTATTACTAGTAAAGCAATTTTATATAGTTCTCATTTGGTATCTACCTACTTGTCTATTAAATTTGCCTATTGAGTGGCTTCCTTTGTCAACACTGATCTAGCTGGTCACTTTCAGGACCTTATAACTTACGTTGTTTGAGTTTATTTCAAGGCTATTTTGCATGTCTGTTTGAGGGGAAATGAAGTGAAATTTATAGCATGATACATAAAGCAATTCATTTGCTTTGGTTGTAAGTAACAGAAAACCCAACTAAAATTGTCTTAAGCAAACAGACTGATTCACTTAAATACAATTTTCAGGTACAGAGATGATTGCAGCCATGAGTCAAAGGTTTATGACATCATCACCAGAGCTCCACCTGTCTTTTTAATTGTCCAGACTCTGCTTCCTTCTTTCGCCAGCTTTGCCATTAGACTGGCTTCACGCAGCAAAAGTGCCTGCAGCAGTTCCAGCAGCACTACCACACCTTACCATTTATGCTAAGTTATGCTACCAAATAAAACAACTCACACATTTCAAAGGCCTACATCAACAAAAAATTATTTTCATTTCACTATACATTTTCATGGTAGATCAACTGTGGCCCTGTGTCACAGTCTTCATTCCAGGACCCAGGATGATGAAAGAAAACCTACCTGGGATATTGCCAGTGTTATGACAGTGGCAGGGAGGAGAATATAGTGGAAATACACAAGGGTTATTAACAGTCCTACTCAGACACGGCACACATGAGTTTCTCCTATATGTCATTGGCCAAAGTAAGTCATATGTCCTCGTGTAAAGTCAAGGGAGCTGGAAAATAAAAATCCACACTATCCTAATGAGCCGAAGCACTTTCACTTCAGCATTCCAAACTAAGTCTTGAGATTCATACTGATTAGATGAACCATGGTTCCATGCTCAATTGTTAAACTAATTATTATGGCCAAAGGAAAAGAAAGCTTTGATCGGCTTTGACTGTGTTACGTGATACACCCTTAAAATCCAAGTTAAATTTAGTTTCCCTGGACCCCCAAGCATCCCCTAAAGAAAACTGAAGATCTTTGGGGAAAGACAGGGGCAATGATTGCTAGGTATAAAAAACAGCATCCAGGACAATACAGATTCATATTTAATAATGTTTATGTTAAACTTCTTATAGGTAATTTAATGATTGCTAAAAACTAAAACAGCAGAATTATACCATACTACCTCTCCACATTTCAAGTCATCTTGGAATGGTCTGTCTTCTCAAGTTGATGAAAAGAACATGGGTTTTGGGATAAGAAAGACTCAAGTCTCTGTTAGAAAGACACTATGTCTCTCTTATTTATTGACTTAATGATTCAGTTCAGTTCAGTCACTCAGTTGTGCCTGACTCTTTGCAACCCCATGGACTGCAGCACACCAGGCTTCCCTGTCCATCACTAACTCCTAAAGTTTACTCTAACTCATGTCCATTGAGTCAGTGATGCCATCCAACCATCTCATCCTTTGTCATCTCCTTTTCCTCCTGCTTTCAATCTTTCCCAGCATCAGGGTCTTTTCAGATGAGTCAGTTCTTTGCATCAGATGGCCATAGTATTGGAGTTTCAGCTTCAGCATCAGTCCTTCCAATGAATATTCAGGACTGATTTCCTTTAGGATGGACTGGTTGGATCTTCTTGCTGTCCAAGGGATTCTCAAGAGTCTTCTCCAATACCACAGTTCAAAAGCATCAATTCTTTGGTTCTCAGCTTTCTTTATAGTCCAACTCACATCCATACATGACCACTGGAAAAGCCATAGGTTTGACTAGATGGACCTTTGTTGGCAAAGTAATATCTCTGCTTTTTAATATGCTATCTAGGTTGGTCATAACTTTTCTTCCAAGGAGCAAATGTCTTTTAATTTCATGGCTGCAGTCACCGTCTGCAGTGATTTTGGAGCCCAAAAAAATAAAATCTGTCACTGTCTCCACTGTTTCCCCATCAATTTGCCATGAAGTGATGGGACCAGATGCCATGATCTTAGTTTTCTGAATGTTGAGCTTTAAGCCAACTTTTTCACACTCCTCTTTCACTTTCATCAAGAGGCTCTTTAGTTCTTCTTCACTTTCTGCCATAAGGGTGGTGTCATCTGTATATCTGAGGTTATTGATATTTCTACCAGCAATCCTGATTCCAGCTTGTGCTTCTTCCAGCCCAGCGTTTCTCATGATGTACTCTGCATATAAGTTAAATAAGCAAGGTGACAATATACAGCCTTGACGATTCCTTTCCCAATTTGGAACCAGTCTGTTTTCCATGTCAGTTCTAACTCTCGCTTCTTGACCTGCAGACTTAATGAATATGGATATGAAAATCCTCTTTCTACCTTCATCTGTAAAATAAATTAATAATATTTAATGGAGCTATATTAAACAAGACAATGTACACAAAGTAAGAGAAAACATAATAGATGCTCTAAAACTTGTTCCCTTCCCAATCAGAAGGCCTAATAGAAGCTATTAAAGAACTGCAAATAGTGGTTAAGCATGCCTTCCTTCAAGAAAGAAAAATTAAATTTAAGAAACAGTGCTATAGCTTCTCCTTAACCTAAAACAAAAGGGAAAAGCAGTGTTTTTCTATTGATAATGCCATTCTATTAGAGAGAAATTATATGGAATTTAGAAAGATGGTAACGATAACCCTATATGCAAAACAGAAAAAGAGACAGAGATGTATAGAACAGACTCTTGGACTCTGTGGGAGAAGGCGAGGGTGGGATGTTTCAAGAGAACAGCATCGAAACATGTATATTATCTAGGGTGAAACAGATCACCAGCCCAGGTTGGATGCATGAGACAAGTGCTCGGACCTGGTGCACTGGGAAGACCCAGAGGGATCGGGTAGAAAGGGAGATGGAAGGGGGGGATCGGGATGGGGAATACATGTAACTCAATGGCTGATTCATGTCAGTGTATGGCAAAAACCACTACAATATTGTAAAGTAATTAGTCTCCAACTAATAAAAATAAACGAAAAAAAAAATCACAGTGAGAAATGTCACAATAAAAAAAAAGAGAGAGAGAAATTATAAAATTCACAAAATTTCTTCAAAAATTGAACTGGGGAAAAGAATGTGGAGGAAATTTAGAGACTTTTTTTTATCATTGATAACACATATTTATAAAAGAATTTGCTGTTGTTCAGAGACTAAGTCATGTCCAAATCTTTTGTGACCCCATGAACTGTATCCCACAAGGCTCCTCAGTCGATGGAATTTCCCAGGCAAGAATCATGAAGTGGATTGCCATTTCCTTCTCCAGGGAAGCTTCTTGACCCAGGGATCGAACCCTCATCTCCAGCATTGGCAGATGGATTCTTTACCACTGAGCCACCAGGGAAACCCATTAAAAGAAATGGAAATATATAAATTGTGAACCCACTGTTAATACATTCTTACATAACTGTCCCTATGTAACCTCCCCTAGAGAAAGTCAGATGTCAATTACATTTTGTACATGATTTGGTTTCAAGCACAACCTATTCATCTACAATTAACACTTTAGACACAGTGCTTAAAGATCATTAAAGTAAAGAATGTTAAGCCTTCAGAATGACTTGTCAGTTACTTATACATGGATAACTTCTTAAACTTCATGAAGGACAGACTGATGTGATTTCATCTTAATTGCTATTTTAATATTGGCTTATAGTGTGTGTGTGTATATATATGTATATATATATATGAATCAACGGTTCTTGTGTTCTCTTTGTGGCACATGCAGAAAAACACCCCCAACATCGATTCAAGCCAATGTATGAATGGTTATAAAGTTCAGAAAGAGAAAAATATAATTACACTCCATGATTCACCCTCCTGATTGTATAAAATATAGTCTACCCATCCCCCTCGTAACCGAGTATTCCCAAAGAAAAGTCCTCCTCAGGACTAGGCACGGAAGATTAAAATGCACACATTAAAGCAAACGAATTGCAATGTCAGTTATATAATGAAGCCCCTGTCACCTTGAGAGCGTCTCTTCCCACGTGAACACAAAGCAGAGAAATCAGCAGCTTGGTAGCTGTAGCAACCACAGCGCCAAGCCTGAAGAGTGAGCGTTTTCTGTGTAGGTTTTGTGCCCCTCTGGCGCTTTGTAGATTCTGCTAATGTTAAGGCCTCTCAGATTCTCAACTTGGTGAATTCATCCAGCTGGGAAAATTGGAGCTGTGATCAGGAGACAAAAGGAGGCTTGCTTTGTGTCTGACAAAAGTAGGAAAACACCCTTCAGTGGAAGCAGACATGCTCCTAATGGCCACCCTCAACATCAACAGAAATACAGCAAATATTTATCATGCATATTCCTTATTTAAATTCTGATAAGAATACAGACAGCCTACTTGGGTTAACAAACCACTTTACTGCCTCAAAAGATTGAAAATTTAAGGCATATGTCCAAAAAAAAAAAAAAATCTGTGTGCTACATAAACCTGGAATTGTGTGCCATGGTGAAGAGTATTTATTAGATATTTGTGGAATGTAGCAACCCAGTAGTTTAGCATCAAAATCCAGATACACTGATATAATTGTGTTTTTTCAACAGAACAAAACATAGTGTTCCTAAATGAACAAGTCTCACCTTTATTATTTTAATCTACTATATCTTTAAAAAAAAAGTTTTATCGCTTTTTGTACATATTTCTGGGAAAAGAGTATGAGACAAAGTAAAAAGGAAATACTCTTCCTGACCTAAGGACTGCATCCTGATTTGTGGAACATGCATAGTTGACTTATCTTACCACTGCTCAGGAAAGGAAAGCAGACACCGGCTGTGTATCTGGAGCGAGGTGGATGTGGAAGCCTCACTTTACGCATGTAACACGGAGACAGAGGGTGCCCCCAAAGCAACCATTTTCTCTTTCCTCCCTCCTAACAGAATTCTTAGATTAGGGGGAGGGGAGGAATTCAAATGTTTCTGAGATTACATTTCCCAGGTTCCCTCACAAAAAATGGCAGCCTCTCACTGAGCAGTGTTCCAGAAAACTTTTTAAAATAGACTGACCATTTATGTCCTTCCTTCTTTTTGTTGGAGCTACTGCGCATTTTATATCATGAGGTTAAGGACGAAACCTGGGGGATGGCAGAATGGGGAGCCACAAGGAGCCAGAATGATAACTGTGAACCTACCTCCTGATGTCTTCATTATATAAGGAATAAATACCTCTCATATTCAAACATATTCAGCTCTCTGACAAGTTGCCAATGCACTTCCTAACAGATGCAACATAAAATAAGCATATGAAGTTAAAAGGGTTTTAAACTATGTGCTACAGACAGTGCTTTTAGATTTGAAATGGGAAAGGCAATGGAATAAAGACTTAATTATTCAAGAACATTTCATTCGAGAGATATGAGCAGACTAAAACTTGAACAGATGTGGGATTTGTCGCAATAAAAAATAAGAGGATGGTTTAAAATGGCAACCCACTCCAGTACTCTTGCCTGGAAAATCCCAAGGACAGAGGATCCTGGTAGGCTACAGACAACGGGGTCGCAAAGTGTCGAACACAGCTGAGCAACTTCACTTTAAAGATATAGATGAATGGGGAGAGGTGGTGGAACATTAAATAGACTGGTTACTCAAGGCTTGATGCACAAGAATTTTGGTTTTCATTTGATGAGTAAAAACAATTTAGGTCCTTGGAAAGTGATATGATAAAAGGAGTATTTCAAGAAAATTGATGTGTTAGGAAGATATAGGTAAGCAGAGAACAAAAGGAAAGGAGAGCACTCTGAAGGCAATGGTGATTGATAGTTCTGAGAGATCTTGGGCTAAAGAGGTGGTGCTCAGCGGTAGCATCATTCAGGGGGGCAGAACACAGCCCTGGAAGAAGGGGAGACGTCAGGGTGCACCACAGAGAGAGTGGGGGAAGATGTGGTTTCAGTGGAATGTGGGTAGGGAGTTCACCTAGAATTATGGAGAAACAGACAAAATAACAATGAGGAAACTGTACCCAGCTACATTTCCAAAAAGTTGAGTGAACCAAAGTTGGAGTTTGACTAAATAGAAGATTCAAAACAGAGATGGAATTATGCTTGCTCTCCTCCCAGAGTTCCTGGCCATGGTACTTCCACCAATGCTAATAAAAGTAAATAACCCACATGCAAATAAAGCAAATGATAATTAGAGGCAAAATCTCAAATGGTCTAGTTATCTCTACCTTGAAGAAAAGACAGAAAGAGTTTAGGAGGGCTCTGTAACATAGATCAAGAGGTACTGACAAATAATTCTAGTTATGTATCCAAGGGTTACGATGAGCCTGCACAATTCGAGAAAGTGTCTGGGTTCTAAGGATGTAGAGGTTCTCCCATCACTACTGACCAGTCAGTTGAGTAACAAATTTTGTAGCTGTACATTTACTCCATCTGGTCCTCTCCTCAGCATCACTATTTGAGTCTATAAAAAAGGCAGAAGAAGCACATTCTTAGAGTGCATTCTGGAAAGTGGTCTGCTCATCCAATCTCCCCAGAGGATCAGGTCCACTTAGGGTAAGGAGTAGAATAGGAAGTCACTCATGGCTCTAGTAAGTAGTGTTCAGTATAAGGAAATAGACAAATAAAAAACCCTGAATTGCCTCAGCAATCAATGCAAAGAAATAGAGGAAAACAATACAATGGGAAAGACTAGAGATCTCCTCAAGAAAATAAGAGATACCAAGGGAACATTTCATGCATCGATGGGCTCAATAAAGGACAGAAATGGTATGGACCTGACAGAAGCAAAAGATATTAAGAAGAGGTAGCAAAAATACATAGAAGAACTTTACAAAAAAGATCTTCATGACCCAGTTAATTACAATGGTGTGATCACTCACCTAGAGCCAGACATCTTGGAATGTGAAGTCAAGTGGGCTTTAGGAAGCATCACTACAAACAAAGCTAGTGGAGGTGATGAAATTCCAGTTGAGCTATTTCAAATCCTAAAAGATGATGCTGTGAAAGTGCTGCACTCAATGTGTCAGCAAATTTGGAAAACTCAGCAGTGGCCACAGGACTGGAAAAGGTCAGTTTTCATTCCAATCCCTAAGAAAGGCAATGCCAATGAATGCTCAAACTACCACACAATTGCACTCATCTCACACGCTAGTAAAGTAATGCTCAAAATTCTCCAAGTCAGGCTTCAGCAATACATGAACTGTGAACTTCCAGACATTCAAGCTGGTTTTAGAAAAGGCAGAGGAACCAGAGGTCAAATTGCCAACATCCACTGGATCATCAAAAAGCAAGAGAGTTCCAGAAAAACATTTATTTCTGCTTTATTGACTATGCCAAAGCCTTTGACTGTATGGATCATAATAAATCGTGGAAAGTTCTGAAGGAGATGGGGATACCAAACCACCTGACCTGCCTCTTGAGAAACCTGTATGCAGGTCAGGAAGCAACAGTTAGAACTGGCCATGGAACAACAGACTGGTTCCAAATAGGAAAAGGAGTATGTCAAGGCTGTATATTGTCACCCTGCTTATTTAACTTATATGCAGAGTACATCATGAGAAACGCTGGTCTGGAAGAAGCACAAGCTGGAATCAAGATTGTTGGGCGAAATATCAATAACCTCAGATACGCAGATGGCACCAACCTTATGGCAGAAAGCAAAGAAGAGCTAAAGAGCATCTTGATAAAAGTGAAAGAGGAGAAAAAGTTGGCTTAAAGCTCAACATTCAGAAAACTAAGATCATGGCATCCGGTCCCATCACTTCATGGCAAATAGATGGGGAAACAGTGAGAGAGAGACTTTATTTTTTGGCACTCCAAGATCACCGCAGATGGTAATTGTAGCCATGAAATTAAAAGACGCTTACTCCTTGGAAGGAAAGTTATGACCAACCTAGACAGCATATTAAAAAGCAGAGACATTACTTTGCCAACAAAGGTCCATCCAGTGAAGGCTACAGTTTTTCCAGTGGTCATGTATGGATGTGAGAGTTGGACTACAAAGAAAGCTGAGTGCCAAAGAATTGATGCTTAAAAAAAAAAAAGAATTGATGCTTTTGAACTGTGCTGTCAGAGAAGACTCTTGAGAGTCCCTTGGACTGCAAGGAGATCCAACCAGCCAATCCTAAAGAAGATCAGTCCTGGGTGTTCATTGGAAGGACTGATGTTGAAGCTGAAACTCCAATACTTTGGCTACCTGATGCGAAGAGCTGACTCATCTGAAAAGACCCTGATGCTGGGAAAGATTGAAGGCAGGAGGAGAAGGGGACGACAGAGGATGAGATGGTTGGAAGGCATCAATGACTCAATGGACATGAGCTTGGGTAGGCTCTGGGAGTTGGTGTTGGACAGGGAGGCCTGGAATTCTGTGGTTCATGGGGTCACAAAGAGTCGGACATGACTGAGTGACTGAACTGAACTGAACTGAACTAGTAATAATATGAAATATTTGGTATTAACAGTTTTGTCACTATATTGGTACTGCATAAATAGAGGTGTCTAAAAAATGAGAATAGTCTTAGACTTGTTTCACCCTATAAAATAGAATTTTAATTGTTTATTATATCCATTATCAACAGAATAGCTGTATATTGGTTAAGTGAAATAGAAATGATTTTTATAAATATGCACCAGCCATAAAGAGATCACAGCCAAAAACTTGCAGACCCTTATCTGGACAAATATGTCTAAAAGAAATTCAAGAGTCACACCATATACTAGTAGGTATAGAGACGATGTTCAATAAACATCACTGAAATCAAGAAAATATAAAATAAATTATCACATTTAGTAATAATTAGCATACTCTTCTTCATCATATTTTCCACTTTAATTTTATTAGAGTGAAAAAGTAAGTTCTAGTTTGATAAATAATACTTTCTATGAATAGCCACAATTCAGATCATTTGACTGTCTAAAACTGATATTTACTTTATATGATAGGCAGCACGTAGACAAGTAGTATGAACTTGTAGCATAATTATATAATTTTCTATTCCCAAAGAAAAATATTACTAAATACAAAATATTATAAAGTAGAGTATTATAAACTACATTCAGAACCAGAGGTGATTCTGATACTAAAAAACACATTATTTCTTTAATAGAAGAATTCACTGCATATTTGTAAAGATTCTTCAGTCTGGGTTATTTCCATGTAAGAGACTCAAAGTAAGTCTATCCCTGCCTTTCAGCTTTTTCTCCCATTTCAGTCACTGAGTGACTAACTCGTGAATCTCCTCTTCCAGATGGCCCATGTCGTCTGGGTCAGACTCTGTGTAGTCAAATACTATTTCCCTTGAGGCAATATGCAAATGAAAGAGCATATATGGAAAGCCAAAGCCATTGTGAATAATTCCAGCAACACTTTTACTTAACTGTGCCAAGTAAATCATCCTAAGAATATTCCAGTCCTTCAAAATTATAAAGTTACTAATGGATGAACATCAGAAACCTAAACAATGACTTTCGAAAATTGGTGTTTGTGCTTAACTCTCCACTTTTCAATGCAATGTTGCCATACATGCAGACACATGCATGTGCACTCAGCATTTTTAAAGAAATAATTCTGAAGTAATAAATAAAATTTTAAAAAAATAAATATTGAGGAGACAGAAAAAAGTAACCAAAGCAACACCGAAATTTTAATTGACTGAGGAAATTATACCTTTAACTTTTTGAATTCTTAACACATTCACGCAGTTTGACTTAAAAAATAATTAAAATATTTACATTGAAACATCTTGCCTCTCCTAACTACTGTCCCTCTCATCTGTTCAGGATCTCTGAGTGATTTCCATTTCTCCTCTAGTTCCAGTGAAATCTTGAGAGATTAAAGAGTACTATATACAAAGTATAGAAACAGATGTATATATGTAAACACACCCATGCACACATGTAGTAATTTAATACATGATACAGTTCAGTTCAGTCATTCAGTCATGTCCAACTTTCTGCAAACCCATGGACTGCAGCACAACCGGCATCCCTGTCCATCACCAACTCCTGGAGCCTGCTCAAACTCATGGCCAGTCAGTGATGCCATCCAACCATCTCATCCTCTGTTCCCCTCTCCTCCTGCCTTCAATCTTTCCAAGTATCAGGGTCTTTCAAATGAGTCAGTTCTTCGCATCAGGTGGCCAAAATATTGGAGCTTCAGCTTCAACATCAATTCTTCCAATGAATATTCAGGCCTGATTGCCTTTAGGATTGACTGGTTTGATCTCCTCACAGTCCAAGGGACTCTCAAGAGTCTTCTCCAAAACCACAGTTCAAAAGCATCAATTCTTTGGCCCTCAGTTTTCTTTATGGTCCAACTCTCACATCCACACATGAATACTGGAAAAACCATAGCTTTGACTAGATGGACCTTTGTCGGCAAAGTAATGTCTCTGCTTTTTAATATGCTGTCTAGGTTGGTCATAACTTTTCTTCCAGGAAGCAAGTGTCTTTTAATTTCATGGCTGCAGTCACCATCTGCAGTGATTTTGGAGTCCAAGAAAATAAAGTCTGTCACTGTTTCCATTGTTTCCCCATCTATTTGCCATGAAATGGTGGGACTGGATGCCATGATCTTATTGTTTTGAATGGTTTAGTTTTTTGTTTTTGTTTTTTCTTTTTTATTTTTATTAGTTGGAGGCTAATTACTTTACATCATTACAGTAGTTTTTGTTATACATTGAAATGAATTAGCCATGGATTTACATGTATTCCCCATCCCAGTCCCCCCTCCCACCTCCCTCTCCACCCGATCCCTCTGCGTCTTCCCAGTGCACCAGGCCCGAGCATTTGTCTCATGTACGGTGAATGGTTTAGTTTTAAGCCAGCTTTTTCACTCTCCTCTTTCACTTTAATCAAAAGGCTCTTCAGTTCCTCTTCACTTTCTGCCATTAAGGGTAGTGTAGAGGATATAGAGGACATTTCAAATAAAGGGAAGAGGCTGACTATTTAATAAAAATCACTGAGTCTGGAAAAAAATTTATTATTGTTTTATAACATAGAAATATGAATAAATAAACATATTCCAGGGTTAGTGGCACTAAATATAATATAACTTTATCATCACCTTGGGGTTAGCAGGAAAACTGAAAGAAAGCCAAGTAACACAGAAGGAAAGACTACCAAAACCAAACTATTTAAAACTTGAAAACTTCTATTCAAGAAAAAAACTCTAAAACAAAAGTTAAATGATAGGAAGGAAAAATACATAAATATGCAACATGTACAATAGGCAAAAATCAATAAAGTTCCTATTTCTATATTTATATAAGAAAAAAATAATAGAAATATGACCGCAAGTTGTAAAGAAGCAATTCAAGAAGAAGAAATATAAATAAAGAGTAAATAAATTTTAGAAGATGCTCAGCCTTACTACGGATCAAAAAGCCTATATTAAGCCAAAAAGATACAAAATGTTTTCCTTTTAGATTGGTTAAAAAAAAAATAATGAAGTTGGTATCAGGTGTCAGTAATAGAGTGAGGAAGTATTTAATCGAGGTTTAAATAAGTAATATATACATATATACATAAATATACAGAGAGAGACAGAGAACATTTCTGCACAAGAACTTTAAGAAAGCTAAGAATGCAAGCCAGTCTGGCAAGGACCTCACAGCCCCACCACCCTCCAAGAGAGGCAGCTGTCTCGAGACTGCACAACACTTTTAAAGTGATTCCCACACCACTAGGAGCAGAAGGCAGCTGGCCTTTGGCAAGCAGCTGAGCAGAAGTGGGGCCAGTGAGAGGGCAGAAGACAAGGAAAGAAGTAGAGAATGATGATATCACTTATTATGACTTCTCTTTTTTTCAAGGAGGTTTTGAAGCTCATAAATCTGGGATATGATTGGCTTTTTGGAAGGAAACAGAAAAGTGAATAAACTTTAAACACAAATAAAGTATTGTGAAGGATGTAAAGGGCTAATTCATAGGGAAGGTTTGAACTACTACCTGGGGTTGGAGACTGGTCCAAGTTGAACAAGATCTTTACAGACAGGAAATCTGTAGCATTAAAATTTGAAACAATAAATAAGAAAAAATAAGGATACTACACATGTCTTTGTGTTTGTGTGTGTGTGTATACATACCTACTTAATTTAGCATGACTTGTTATGTCACTGTTTTACTATGGCACTTTCCACCTTGGAAATAGTTTTATATTTTAAAAATATATATATTTGCACTACTGAAAAGCAGCTATTATTTTACTCAAGATTTGTCATCCATTTTTAGAGATTAAATACTCTCAAGCAATGAGCAAAGAGATTGTATTGCACTGCCCTCACAAAAATATTTGCTCACAATCTGTTTGCTCTACCATTGACTTTATTATTTTTATTTTTATCAAATAAAACATGGCATAGTTTAACAGATTTATTTAAACCATAAGGCTAACCATTCCCTGCCCCCAAGAAAAAGAAGACAGTACCTTCTATAATCCCCACCCCCTTCCTTCCCCTCTTCTTTCACAGGTCAATGACTTTCAACTCCCTTTCTCACTCAAACTACAGGAATTTTTGTTTAAAGACTTGAGATGTTTAGTCCTGTGAATTGCGCATTGACATACTAGCTAGTAATGATGGGCATGGTTGTAAGAATTTAATATTTTTCCTACAAACCTTTAATCATGTTATTTCAAAGATTCAATCCAAGGTTACAGTCATTAAAATACCCATCTAAAAAGAAAAACAAAAATTAAGTATGATTTTGTTTCCCAATTACGCAAAATGAATAGTGGCAGGCCAAACATACATGCACACAGCCAAACCCAACGAAACTGCTTTTGATGCCTCAGGGCCAAGATAAATTCACTCAACTCCTTGAATCTAAGCCAGAACCACTTCCTTACCAAAATAGAGAATTTCTTAAGCTACAACTATCATTTAGAATCACCATGAAGTTTGCTGAGAATCAAAACTAATGACAAATCTAACGTTATGTTTAGAGCGGCCTGTAGAAATATTGCTGATGATTTACATTATAAATAGAAATAAAATCACTAGCTTGATCTTTTTAAATTGAAGGGCTGTAAGGAAGATGACATCAAGAATTATGGTCTGTTTTCCAAGTAATTGCTATAATCTTACAACTTGTATAATCTGACAACTGGTACACAATAGGTATAATCTTTCAACTGGCTAAGCATGAAAACTTATCACTAAGAAATGTTCTTTCAAAATAAGCTCAAAAACCTAATGTTTTGAAATGGTTTTAATTTACAACTGAAGATGCTTATGGGGCTTTTCTTTTTGGTAAACCTTTATAGTGAAATATACATACATTAAACAGTTCTGTATATATAAACAGTAAGCATACAGCTCAACACATTTTGATCACCTAGATCGGGACTGAGCGCATTATCAGCATCCTGGAAGCCTCCCTCTCTATCGACCATCCTCAATCATTATTCCTCCAAAAGTAACCGATATTCTGATTTCTGTCACCAAAGATTATTTTTGCTTGTTATTAAACTTTATATAAAAATTGAATCATATATTACCCTGTAATATTTACTCTTTTGAGTCTGGCTTTTCTGCTCAATATTTTAACTGTAAGACACATCCAAATTTTTACTTATTGCCATAGTTTGATCTTTCTTTGGTGCTATAAAATATTCCATCACAGAATACATCACAATTTACTGTGGATTTGATAGACATTTGGGTTATTTCTAGTTATGGACTCTTGTAAACCTAATATAAATATTCTGTACATGTTTCTGATGAATGCATGGTGCATGCTAAGTGGCTTCAGTTGTGTCCGACTCTTTGCAACCCTATGGACTGTGGGCCATCAGGCTCCTCTGTCCATGGAATTCTCCAGGCAACAATACTGGAGTGGGTGGCCACTGCCTCCTCCAGGGGATCTTCCTGACCCAGGGATCAAACCCATGTTTCCCATGTCTCCGGCATTGGCAGGCAGGTTCTTTACCACTAGTGCCACCTGGGAAGCACTACTGATGAGTATATATCTGTATGCATTTCTGTTGGTTGTATATGTTCATGACATGAGGCATATATTTAGCTTTAGTAGATATTTCAAATAGTGTTCTATAGTAGTTGCACCAATTTACATTTCCCCAGCAGGGTGGGAGAGTACTAATTGTTCTACATCCTTACTAATAACTGGTGTTATATATTCTTTTTTTTTCTCATTTTAGTCATTTTGGCAGGTGAATAGTATCATGTTATTGTGGATATAACATGCATTTCTCTTTTCAGTCTTCTTTCATATGAATGACTCACTTACATTCCTCTAAGTGCCTACTGAAGTCATTTGCCCATTTGCCCATTTTATTTGGGTTGTCTTCTTATTTCTTTATTATTATTTATTAATACAAGTTCTTTACAGCCATATCAAATATCTTTGCTCCTCTATGACTTGAGTTTTAACTCTCTTCATGGTATATTTTAATGAATAAAATGTCTTAATTTTTAACAAAACCCAATTTATCAAGCTTTTTATTTATAGTTAGTGCTTTTGGGTACTTTTAGAAAGCTTTGCTCATTATGCTAAGTGAAATAAGTCAGGAAGAGAAAGACAAAGATTTCATATGTGGAATCTAAAAAATACAAGAAACTAGTGAATAAAACAAAAAAGCAGCAGACTAACAGATATAGAGAACAAACCAGTGGTTACCAGTGGGGAGAAGAAAAGGGGGAGAGGAAATACAGGGGTAGGAGATTTTAAAATAGAGCTATTCAGGGATTATATGAACTTACATGTGTGAAACTTTTTAAAATTGTAAAGCACAACAGAATTTAAAGAATCTTTAAAAAATAATAAAATTTTTAAAAATAAAATTTAAAAAATAGAAAGCTTTGCTCAACTCATGGTCATAGTAATCTTGTCATATGCTAATCTTAACCTTAGTTTACTTTTCACCTTTAAGAATATTACATTTAAGCATTCCACATTTAATTAAGCTATTAAATCCATCTGAAATTAACTTTGTATACAAGATAGGAGTTAAGGTTCATTTTTTACGACATGGATAATCCAGTTTAATTAATCTAGCTCAATTCATCTTCTAAAAGCTTTTCTTGAAAATGCATTTTCATTGAAAGCCAAGTGACTGTACATGTGTAGGTGTTTCTGGACTAGCTGTCTTGTTCAATGATCTATTTGTCTATCACTGTGCCAGAATCATACTGCTTTAATTATAGTTGTTTGATAAGTACTGGTATCTATTGACATAAATCCTCCAACTTTGATCTTCTTCAAGATTGTTTTGACTATCTAGATCATTTGATTGGACAGAAAATTTTTAGAGTTAGCTTATCAATTTTCAGTCAAAGAAATGCTGGTGCAATTTTGGTTGGGATTGCATTAAATCTACAAATCAATTTAAAGAGAACAGACATCCTTGCATTGCTTATTTCAAATCCATCAAAATGGCATATCTTTTATTTTGGCATGTTCTCATTTACCTAAATAATATTTTGTAGTTTTCTGATTATAGGTTTTCAATATTTGATTGATTTACTCCTAGGTATTTAATGTCTTCTGCCATCATAAAGAATATTATTTTGAAATAAATATATCTGCATGCTTATTGTTATTATATAGAAAACAACAGTTTTTCCATATTTACCTTCTATTCAGCAACCATGCTAATTTACATGATAAGTTTCTTTTGGATATTATATGTACACAATCACATCATATATCTCCAAAAAATGACATTTCAAAAATTTCTAATTATTATGACTTTTTTGTTGTTCTATTGCACTGGCTAAGCAGTCCTGTACAATACTGAATAGAAATAAGGATACTGAACATCTCTGTCTTACTCCTAACTTTGGGAGAGAAGGAATTTACTATCTCCCCATTAAGTCATCAGGATTCCCTGGCAGCTCAGCGGTGAAAGAATCCACCTGCAATGCAGGAGACGTGGGTTCGACTCCTGGGTCAGGAAGATTCCCTGGAGAAGGAAATGGCAACCCACTCTGGTATTCTTGCCTGGAAAATCCCATGGACAGAGAAGTCTGGTGGACTACAGTCCATGGGGTGGCAAGAATTCAGACATGACTTAGCAACTAAACAACAACAAAAATTAAGTGGTTAGCTGTAAGTTTTTAAGAGATATCCATTAATAGCTTAAGAAAATTTCTTTCTATATCTAGCTCCTAAGAGATTTTAGCATGAATGGGTGTTGAATTTTATCAAATGCTTTTTCAGCATTTATTGAGATGATTGTGTGGTTTCTCATATCCTTCTACTGTCATATCTTATGATGATTGGTGTTTAATATTAAATCAACCACACATTCCCAGAATAAACTTAACTTGGTCATGAGGTGCTTGATTTGCTAGTATTTTATGTAAGATTCTTGAATCTTTATTTATATAAGAAATTGGTTTTAAATTTCCTTTCTTGTAATAACCTTGCTAGGTTTTGATTTCAAGGTTATGCTGCCCTCATAAAATGAGCTGGGAGATAATTTTTCTTTTTCCATTTTTCTATCTTTTTTCCTAGATGATGGCCCTTCATGAGCCTCAAATAAAAGTCTAAGGTATTTATGAGGGACTCTCCCTGGCAAGCCTGAATTCCAGTTACTCCTCAGTACTGTCAGACTGCCAGAATATCTGCAGCTTAGCTTTTTAGTGTCTTAGCAACTGCATTCTGCCAGATTTCTATGTGTCTCATCCTGTGAACATTCAGCTTACAAATAATCAAATAACTCAAGGGGAAACTGCACACAGAATGCTGGATTCACATCTGCAGATTTTCTTCTCAGCACAAAGACCTTTCTAGTCCTAGCTGTCTTATAGTTCTAAGGTCCAATTTTTTTGTATCCCTTTCCCAGAGAAGCTGTAAGAACTCAAAGGTGCTGCTTTCTTTTCAACCTATGTGCCATATCCTAAGGAGTGAAAGCAGCAATTGATGTAGGATTCATCTCAACTATTTTCTTTCTCTGGGTTCTCAGCCCTTCAAGTCCTGGCTGTCTCAATTGTTCTCCAGTGATGCCATAAATATTTCTGCTTGTTTGTTTATCTTGCATTCTTTTTATCCAGCTTTTTGGCTCAGTATCATCAGAAAGATGAGTCTGGTAAGAACTAATCCATCATAGCTAGAATCAGAAGCTGCTGAATAGAGCTCTAAAATAGACAACCCCGCAGCATCACTTCCCACTCTGTCACTTCACAACTGGGAACAAACTACTCTTTAGCTAAGGTCAGCAGTTTGAGCCCCACTTGGGGGCAGGATGAAAGATTTTGTCTCACTCTCCTGAGCCCCATCGTTCTTCAGTGACTGAGAGTCATCCTCATGGTCTATTGGTGTTGCCTCATTAGCAAGGCTATTCACAGGGCATAATTTTACCCAAATTGTATTGCTTAATTTTGCTCAACTGACTCTAAGACAGGAGATACTGTGACATTTTAAATTATTTTGTTTTTTTACTGTTCAAACAGCTACCATTTCCTTCTATACAGTGGAAGGATAAAACATTAACTCATAAAAAAAAATTAACTCATAAATCAGGAATTTGAATCTACCTCCTGAGCAAGAACAACTTATGTACCTATGATTGGTTCATTACCTGTAATTCAACAGTTACAGTATTTCAAGAGATGTTGATAGCACAAATTTCTTCCACATGGGCCCAAACCTATGTCCTATTGATGTTGACCATACACTGTCAGAAATTAAAATAGAGTCAAGAGGACTCCTCTGGACAATCTATTTACTTATTTCTTTTAAAGGAATAAAATATACATTGGCTGGAAATACTATTCTGGCACTTGCCTAAGAATGGCATGGAGACAAGTTTACCTAATCTATAATAAGTCTTTTATAAGTTAAAAAATTAACTCTGAACTTCTGGTTTCCTAACTCCTACAGTAGAAAAAACAAATGGTAAGACACTGAAAACTTATTGTCATTCATTTCTGAATAGCTATGAAAAAGGATAAAAATAAGGGGTTAAAAGACCTGGGAAGGGGGGGAACGCAGTAATTGCTTGAGAAGATGCTTGGCCCCTGGTTCTAGATTGCTTATATCTTCTTTCTAAGCCTATCTTCTCAGCACCTCTCTCCCCACTTTATAGCTTTTGGTTTTCCTGGAAGGGCTTACTGTCATTGAACACTAAAAACTACTGATTTGGACTGAACTGCCATGCTGATCAAGTCCTTTAATGGCTGAGATTACCTATGATTCAGCCATGACAAAGATCTTGTTTTAGCTCTACCAACAGTAAATTACAAATTCTGGGACCATCTTCATAGGCAGCTCTTTATTGAAGACATGACCAAAATATCACAAGCCTATTTAGAGTAGGTAACAGGTGTAAACATGTCACATTTCTGCTTTGGAACAAGGGATGAATTAATAACTATCCAATGCTAATTTCCTTCCTAAGAGTCTCTAATTAGATAATACCATGTCGTCAACTAATAGTAAGGAATCGGTATGTCACCTATGGATGGACTATGCCACAGTATGGGAAAAACCAGATGTTCTCTTAAAGAGTTTCTGAGACACTTGGACAGTAAAAGAAAAAATTGAAAAAGAAGAGAAAGTAATTTCTCTAAAATTTTAAATATCAAACCAACAGACATGCACTAAAAGCTGTAGGGGATACAAAGACTTGTAAAACACACTTCCTCTCCTTTAGACATTCATGGACTAATTAGGAAACAATTAAAGAAGCATCTGTGGATTAACACTGATAATGCTCACAGGCATTCACAGGAGCTGGGAACTTTCTCCCAAGTCTGACCACACTCATCATCTATGTAACTATTTATATTGTTTATTTGAAGAAGGGGGCGACAGAGGATGAGATAGTTGGAATGGCATCACCAACTCAATGGGCATGAGTTTGAGCAAACTCCAGGCGACAGTGAAGGACAGGTAAGCCTGGCGGGCTGCAGTCCATGGGGTCACAAAGAGTCAGACATGACTGAACAACTGAACAACAACTACACTGTAAGTTTCTTGAGGACAGAAGCTCTGCTTTTTTCATAAAGCCTAAATCAGTATTTTATAAATTTTTTAAAATTTAATAAAAAGGTTTTTGATGTATCCAGGGCAACTGGGAAACTCCTTTTCAGAACAAATTGACAGTTTCCAAGTATACATGCACATGTGAGGAAAGAGGATCCATTCGGATGCCTTGGGGTGCAGCGGAATGTAAACTGTTTCTGTGGGAGTACTATTAACATCAGGAGGGAGAGACAAAACTGCCATTCACACTACATTCTTCTTCCAAAAAGATTCTTCTGCATATGATTCAGAAATTATCTGGGAATGACTCACAAAAATTTTCTGCAAGTTAATGTGGGTTTAGTTAGTGCTGCCAAACCTTCTATTTGAGCACTTAGATTTTTATTTGGGGGATGACAGTTAATGCCCCTCAACCTTCCCAGGGGAGAAGGAAATGGCAACCCACTCCAGGATTCTTGCCTACAGAATCCTGTGGACAGAGGATCCTGGTGGGCTGCCATCTATGGGGTCGCACAGAGTCGGGCACAACTGAAGCCACTTAGCATGCATGCATAAGAGGGAAAATGGCAACCCACTCCAGTATTCTTGCCTGGAGAATCCCAGGGATGGGAGCGCCTGGTGGGCTGCCGTCTATGGGGTCGCACAGAGTCGGGCACAACTGAAGCAACTTAGCAGCAGCAGCAACCTTCCAGCCTGACTTGTATAATCAGAATGGTGTTCCTACCACTGCAGCAGAAGGTTAATTCCCCAAAGTGGAAGCCTGTGTAAAAACTAAATAAAATTCACATAGGTCAAAGGAGATAATGGTTACCTCATTAAGTGAGAAGTTCTGAGTGCATAAAGAAGAGTCCCCTTTATATGTGTCTAAGGTATTTTTTTAAATCAACCTTGTTATGCTTCCTTCTCCTGTCATTTAAAATCACCTGAGGCTTAAGAGGTTATGGGTTTTGTTTGGTTTTCCATTTTTTTGATGCAGTTGTTGCTTGAGAAAATTCTTTCTTGTGTTATCATGACAAAGACCTCAGGTTCTAGGTAAAGAGCTCCCTTTCCTATGGGCTGTTCATAGTTATTGGCTTTCAGAAGCACTGAGTTCTGCTACTGAAGAATGTGTAAGTTTCTCTTAAGTTTAGATAACTGTCACTAAGACAATGTCTGTTTATAACATCAACTCAAAAGATATCAACTGGAATTAACTACTTCTGCAATTATCAGTAATTAAAATCTATTAATAAAAAAGCAGAATTGCATAGAAGAATTACTTGAAAAAATAAGTCTGTTATTTAGAAAAGTAAACTGTATAAAAATAGTGAATACAGGAAATGTTCATGAGTCTCATAACTCTGGTTTTAAGTTTATGTATCAAATACATCTTAGTTGTTCTGTGGGACTGAAAGTGATTAAAAGCTAAGGCCCCTGGTCTTTAGGAAAGATTTTTTAATATAAGGAACTTGTAGTAACTACTTGAAGTAACGTCAAGGCCTATTCCTATATCTGTTGCAAATATACCTAGATATGTGTATGCCTTTAATACAAACATATATTATGCTCTACAGTTAGATCTGTGCTAATAGCACATGTGTTTTTCTTTTTAAATTTTAATTCAGAGGAACTGAGGTTTTATGACTTGGAAAGATCATTACCTTTCAGGTTCAACTTGTTAAGAAAGAAAAGAATTGTTTAAGGCAGTGATGCTAGAGAAAGCTTTGTAAATTACAGCACATTTGAAAATATTAATACTTCAAAATAAAATGTGGTACCGTCTCTTTATTGTAATAGAAAAGGCTTTGGTTTGAATTTCTGTTATAGTAAGCCACCACCAGCCTGCAGTGCTCAAAAATGAGGTAATATACAGCATGCTAGGTGTAAAAGTCAGAGGTCTTCACACCTATTTTATTGCCCTTAATTCCTCCTTGAGGGATGCCAGTAAAGATGTGCAGACTTCAGGTCTTGATCCTCTCAAGGAGATTGGGAACCACTCAAAGTAAACACTGAAGTCACAAAACCGCAGCATTTCCAGATTGGAAGCTTAATTAGCATCAACTCAGTGACTTTTCCAAGCAGAAATCTTCTGAATGACAGGCCTCTGACTACTACCAGTGACAAGAAGCTCACTATTTTGTAGAGTGTTCACTATTAAATTACTCTAATCCAGTTGAAGTCTGCATTTTATACATCTAACCATTGCTCTTAATTCTTCCCTTGGAAAACATAGATAAAAAATTGAATCCTGTAACCAAATTAAATATTTCAAGTATCAAAAGAAAGCCTCATATCCCCCTAGAGTCATTTATCACACTCAGGACATAGTAAATGCTCACAACATTCGCTAGATAAATAAATGAATTGTTTTAGCTTTTGAGCTAAAAATTGAGGCAAGAATGTAGCACTCAAGAAAACTTATCTTTGTCTTTCTTTCCACCACCCTTTAGTCTCATTTCCCAGACTAATATCACATTAAAACACATTTGCAGATATACTGCTGAATGAGGTTGGTTGAAAAGCACTGAATTAACTGAAAACTCCAAAATATTAAGCCAATAGGTCAATTTGGGCTCTGAATTCTCAGAGTTTTTGATTCACAACAAGTACAGAAATTCATTAAATCTACCAGAGATGACATTAAAACCAGAAAGCATGGCAGAGGGAAGCTAATTCTGTGGTCAAGAGACTTTATGATTCTGCTTTTACAAAAATAGGACTAAACCTGTGTTGCTTCAGGTGACATCTTTGAAAGCAGCTGCCAAGTCAGTGACCTGCAACATTAGCTTTTCACAATTCTTCCACTGCTTGTGACCTCAGAACATTCCAGCCTACTGTGAGTCCTTTGAAGTGAATAGCAACCCCCAACTTAGTTTTTCTGGAGCACAGGGCATTATTTTGGATGAAAACAACTTTTGTAAACAAAAACCAGAAGGTGCAAGCTCTCACCTCGGAGTCTGGTGGCAAATGAGCCTGAAAGACTTCTTCAGAGTTGAGTGTAGTGATTGGCCAAGAAAATAGCCTAAGGTCGGGAAGGTTATGTTTGAAATCATCTGGGTTTTGGGTCCATGAGCACACAAGAAAAACAGCTATGGGGTCACTTCCTTGAAAAAGGAAAAACAACAATGAATAAAATATAAATTGACATCAAGGAAAAAAAAATGAAACACAGCTATTTTGACTTCAATAAATGAAAGCTATAAATTCTCTCTACAAATCACAAAGGCTTCCTCCTTTTTACTCATTGATTTACCGTATTTGCTAATTAAATGAGAGCTTTGTCTGAGCCTGCAGCATCAGCTAGGATGAAGAGGGGAAGACACATCCTCTGTATTTTTTCTGAGGAAGGATGCCATTTTGGCATCATAGATCACAACAGTACGTGGCTGATCCTTCACATTCCATATGTTTTGCTCTTTCAAAGCATTTGCTCAATAACAGAAAACAAAGCCGAACATAGTGGACATCAGAGTTTACTGCCTGAGTTCACATCCCAGATCCTGTTACATGACTTGGGAGAAGTCACTTGGCTTAACTTTTTCTCAGTTTTCTCTTCTGTGCAATGGAGAAATATTGCACAGAAAATATTCAGGAAATACCTGAATCAAAATACTTTGGTTGGAGTTTCAAAGAGGTGGTGTGTGTACTTAGTAAGCACACCAAAATACTATTATTTCTGTAATAAAAATGCTTAATATTATATAAATATTTCATGTAATCCAATTATAGTTTATAAAGCTTTTTATAGTTCTAACTTACTGATAATTATTAAACATATAACATTTTATAAATATAATCACTCATATAATTATTATTACTATCATCATCATTATTACAGTACCAAGTATTATTAAATCCAAACATCCAGATATTTTTCTGTATTTTACTCTGGCCTCGAGAACATCTGGGGATGAAGCCAGATGCCTAGGGCTGAGGAAGGCAAGTCTTTTGTTACTAACAGAGAGACAGCCGGCTGGAGCACAGAAACCTCCAGGAAGCAGTTCCCTGGGGGGCAATCATCTCCCCTCTCCCATACCCCTTGCCACATGCACAGCATTCTTCTAATCTCCCAAGGCTAGTGCTGGGCCCAGCTCCTGGGGTTTATTTTGATAAATGTTTCGGGCTACAGAGTGCCAAGAAACTTGATCCCTTTGCTTTTCAAATGCCAAACCTCTACCTGGAGAAAGGAATGCTTAGATCAGTGCACAGAGATGAAAAGTTTTAAGTTAAATGTGCAGTTCTCCCTTAACCTATCGTCTTCTCTGTTCCTCAACTCTGAAAAGTTGGAAGAAAAATATCTTCAGATAAAGAGTGTCATAAATCACTAGTGGAAAGTTAAACATGCTTTAGCAAATGCTCATTTTATCTTGGAAAGCAGGGTTATAATGGAACTACCTTTATGTCTAAAGCCATCAAGTTTCTTAAGGGAATTGTGCATATTTTAATCAAATCACTCTGCAAAGTTCCATAGCTCAAATTCTTTACTAAACATTTTTTTAAAAGGATTTTTAGAAAAAATTTTCTAAACTTTTTATACCTAACGGTCAAAATAAATTACACCTGGTTATTGTAAGAGGCATAAACACCATATCATTCTTTTTCAGTGGATGGGAGAACTAATATTTCTTGAGTACCTGCTAAGTGCCATGTGTTTTACTTATGTTGTACTATTTAATATAGCAAAACTGCATCATTTTACAGACAAAAAACCCTGACACTCAGAAAACTCCAAAAAGCTTTCTAAGTTCATAGCACTAACAAGAAGAGCAGGTAATAATCAAATGCACAATTTCAAAGCCAAAAAAAAAAAAAATCACGTGCTATCACTGTCTAATGATCAATTCTTGCTCGTGTATTTGCTTACATGCTTATTGTCTGTGCCTCTGCAATCATACAGGCTCCATGGAAACCAGGCTTTGTTTCCATGAGCCCATTAGCCACAACTACGGAGCCCCCATGCCGCAAATACTGAAAGCTCTGCATTCTAGAGCCCACGCTCCACAGCTAGAGGAGCCACTGCAACGAGAAGCCGCGGACTGCAGCTGGAGAGTAGGCCCTGCTTGCTGCAAGTAGAGAAAGTTCACGCACAGCAACAAAGACCCGGCACAGCCAAAAATAAATGAACGAAAACTTTAAAAAGTGCATGAATGAATGAAGAACACATTTCTGACATGCCCAGAATGAGTCAACAGGAAGTCAATTCTCACTTTCCCTCTTGAAGTAAACAATGACAGGTAATTGTTCCAATATCCTATGGCATTTTATCATTTGACACATGATAGAAAAGAAATCTTTCCTTTTGTTTTGAAAATACCAATAGTTATCTCATTAAGTCTGGAAAGTACTGTCATTCCCTATGAAGTCTGTCACAGCACTGAATCCATGTTGTTGAATCCTGAAGAATTTTCTAACTTTGGAAGATTTATCAGAAAGTTCTCCTAAAAAGATAGTTTCCAAAATTCTTTTGGTTAATGGTGACAACAGAAGCAGCTGGAATGATGTGGTTTCATGCATTGCTTTCGATTTGATGTCATGTTCCTCTCACAGGTTTGCTCCTTACTAGCTCAGTTGGTTAGACCTTGATATTAAATACAATGAGGTATAGGTCATGGGTCCAAATCTCTGGTGGAACAATTAGTTTTAAGTTTGTTCCCTGGACACAGGATTAACTCTGAGCCTCTTCCATTCCCCTTCACTTTGGTTTCATGCTTCAGAAAGGCCAAGAGAAACACGAGCAAAACAGATGCTTTCTGGGAGACCAGCAGGAGAGTCATCTCTCCATAAAATCCCCAGATCTCACATTTACACTCCCTCAAAGAGTTATCTTACTGACTCACACTTCATTAACAACTGATTTTATGCATTTCCTAATTAGAAATATAAACAGTGGAACAAACCATCTATAAACAAGCTCATAAATAACCAAGCAACCAGTTTATATAAAATTAAAGATAAAAAAAAACTTAAGATTTCTAATGACCAGAAGTAACCCTTCTGAATAAAACTCTTACTATAATACATGAGCTAAGAGCACTTTAATGAGAAAACAGTTACTTAGGTTATTCTATGGGTGGATACACATTAACATAAATTGCATTCATAAACTCTCAGAAAAGGATTAGTGACTTTATAAGCAGTAACAAGAAGGGGTCTCATTAACTGAGAATATTTAGGTCCTGGAGGAGATCGATTCCAGGAGACATAGAGCCCAGTAGTCTAATTCCAATATTCCAATAAAGATTTATTCAATTTAAGCCAAGAGCTGAGTAAGAAATTGGACCAGGGTCTGGCCCACAGACAGATGATTCCTTCTGCTGAGAAAATGTGAGGTTTTCAAAATAACTCCAGGTATCCTTAGTTTGATGTACCAAATGTCAAGTATCCTTTTATAAATACAATTTGTTTTTCCTGCTTGAACCTCTGGAGAATGACTGGTTCCACAATTCCTGAAGTAAAAAAGGGGAGATGGGTCCAGCTAAATGCCTCTCACCAGCATCTGACTATATCTATCCCAGGTAAGCAAGTGATAGGAGCTCATCTCATCCAACAGGAACATATCTACTCTTAGATTTCATACTAGTCAGTTGCCTTAAAAACTGAGCTCTCTGTTGATTTCAATAAAAGCAGCGAACTTGCAGTTTGCCTGGCTGTATTTTTTATTTAAAAGGTGATAGTGATACTCTACCTAGCTTTCTACATTCATTCCTGAGTGGAAAATGAAAGTCTGGATGCCACACTTTTTGAGGCTGTATCTTCGGACCATGTTAAAAGTTGACAGAGATATCAGAAAAGTGCTACGGTTCTCCAGGGACATGGATGCAAAAGGCTATCTTGCCTATTACTCCTCTCTTATTTGGGCCTGTCAGTGAACAATGTCCTCTGATAGCAGGGCCTGGTTATTCAATGGGGTCAGGGACTGAACATGGGAGAGCCGGGGGACAAGCTCAGAAAAGGGACCAAGGATATTGAAGCTACTGTTAAGACAGAAGCAAGATCCTGGCTAAACAGAGAAGTATGTGAAGTCAAAGATGGCTCGCAGACTAACAGAAAAATGGAATGATCATAAACCTAGAGATTTCAGCAAAGCCAAAGAACAGCTTGCATGGGACTAAAGAACGAGAGAGCCAGTGATGCAATAAGGGAATATGATAAGAAAGGATGTGATAAGGGAAGAAGTCAGCTAGTTGAAGATCAGTTGAAGATGCAGAAAGCTCCCCTGCACTTGAAACAGTTAAGAAGACACGGTCATCTGGAGCAGACTAAAAGGAAGTCTCTTCGGATTTTGTAGAGAGACTTGTGTGGAGAGAGTTAACTCTCTCTGGAAAAGGAAGCTTTTTACTTTATATTTCAGATAAACACAATTTCCTGAAGAAGGCAAGTTATGGTACACTTTCAGTTCCCTTCTAACTTCATGATTCATTCTCTATTAATTTCAGGCTGTCTTATGTGGGAAAAAAACTTCAGTGCCTAGCCTGTCTTTGCTCCCATTCTAGTTTCAAAGAAATGCAAAAGTTGATTATAAAGTCACATCAAAATAACAGGTTTTCTCATAAATGACTTTATAGCTGTGGCCACCTAAAGCATGACCAGAAAAGCTTGTCTTGGTTTAAAGACAGTTGTTTTGAAAGTAGGCTTGATTGACAGTTGATTATCCATAGCTCTGAAGTGAAGATCCACATGGATAAAGAAAGTTCATGTATAACCCCAAAATTTCATGCCAATGTAAACAACAAGAGCATAAAACCACCAGATAAAATCCCCATCTCTGTCCTGACTTACTCTTTGAAAGATGTGTTAATGAGCAGTGAAATGGACAGAGGAGTCAGAAGTGGGAGACTGTCTGGGAGAATAAGAACTCTAGCAAATCTATAGCTTGGATAAGACTGTGGATAGAATGGCACAGCAAGAAATCCAGAATCAATGTGACTGATTAGCCGCAGTTTTGCTGTTGAGAAAATTATCTTCCTTATTAACACAACTCAGAACCAGAATGATTTTCATCACTGAACTCAGCTATGGTATTTTTCTTCTGGCATCCAATTGGTCTCCTGGGGTGATAACTGTTTTGTCCCAAGGATTACTCAACTATACACACACAAACTCTGTACAAACATAGGCCAAAAAGCACACTTGTCACATAAATAATAAAGCCAAACATGCTAATCTTTTGCTGCCTTTTCACTGACCCATCAGGACACTTTTGCCAAATAGACCAGAGTCAAGTCAATGTTATAGTTTTAAAATGAGAAGAAACTCTAGGCATAAAAGTGCGCCAGTTTCCTAGCCAATAATGCTGATAGATAAATGTGTCTGTAAGATTAAATCTCTTTATGGAACACAGTGGTCTCTGAACTTTTTGAAATAACCCTATCCAAAAAAAAAAAAAAAAAAACCACTGGAGGATTCATCACCAGTAAGTATTGGCTATACAAATAAAAATTTTTATATGTATGTGATATCAACCTATTCTAAAAACATGTTCTTGATGCAATAATGTTTAAAAGCATTTAAAATGATATGACCAACAATGAAATAATATTTATGAACGTCATGCAACTTTTCATATTTCTATACTACCACTGATAATATCCTAATACATAATATGAATATATACTTAGAGTATTATATGTTGTTAAACATAGTAGAGATAAATTCACATTTTTTAATACTTGTTCTGAGGAACTTCCCTGGTGATCCAGTGGCTAAGACTTCACACTCCCAATGCAGGAGGCTCAGGTTCGACCCCTGGTAGGGAACTAGATCCCACATGCCACAACTAAGAGCTTAAAAGTCACAATGAAGACTCAAGATCCCAAGTGCTGCAATTAAGAACTGCCACAGTCAAATAAAAAGATAAAATATTTTTAATAAATAAATAAAATAGTTACACTGATACTCAAGATTTTTAATGACTTCTTGTCAGACCTTCTTAATGTGACTGACAAAAAGTTCCTACTAGAAGTGACAACTCTACCATGCTCTTACCTTCATCTTTTATTATTAGTTTTACCTTTTTATAAGCTTTGAGCATTTGAGCTTTTGAGCTTTCTGTGCAAGACATTTTATCAGCCATTTGCTCCATAACTGTAAAGGTTAATTTAGTAAATACACAAGTGAAAATATATAAATAACATAAAAATATGATCCAAAAATCCACGTAAGAGGACACTGAATTACAATGCACTACAGTATACTGGCAGTAATCAGTCATACGAGGGCACTAGTTCCAACTGCCCATGATGTGGAATTCCACTTCCTACAACACAGTTTCTATATCAACTGACAAATGGACATGTGGAAGGTGAACGTCACCATTAGTTCATATACTAAAATTAGCTATATAAGCAACAAAAGAAAAAATAGATAAACTGGGATTCCCCAAAATTTTAAAACTTTTGCACATCAAAGGCACTATCAACAGAGTAAAAAGGCAGATCACAAAAGAGAATATTTGCCAATCATGAATCTGATAAGGAATTATTATCTAGAATATATAGAAACTCCCATGACTCACCACCACAACAAAAACAATAGGAAAGTGGGCAAAGGACCTGAATGGACATTTTTTCAAAGACATAAAAATAGTCAGTAAGCACATGAAAAAATATTCAACATCATTAATCATTGGTGGCGGTGGTGGTTTAGTTGCTAGGTCATGTCTGACTCTTTGTGACCCCATGGACTGTAACAGACCAGGCTCCTCTGTCTCTGGGATTTCCCAAGCAAGAAAACTGGAGTGGGTTGCCATTTCTTACTCTAGAGGATCTTCCCAACTCAGGGATCGAACCTGGATTTCCTGCATTGCACATAGATTGTTTACTGACTGAGGCACAGGGAAGCCCATTAATTATTAGGAAAATGCAAATCAAAATTACAATGAAATACTACCTCACATCCATTAGGCTAACTGTTATTTTTAAAAATAATAATTTTTTTGTTTTAAAACTTTTTTATATTAAAAAATAACATTTTTTAAAAATAGTAATGTGTTAGTGAGAATATGCAGATATTAGAACATCCATGCATTGTTGGTGGTTATATAAAATGGTTCAGTCACTGTGGAATAGTTAAACATAAAATTACCACATGATCCAGCAATTCTAATTCTAGGTATATACCCAAGAGAGTTGAAAACAGACTAAAACAGACACTTAAATGCCAATGTTCATGGCAACATTATTCATAACAATCAAAAGGTAGAAACAACCCAAATGTATGAACAGATAAACAAATGTGTACACCCATGCAGTGGAATATGCAGCCCTAAGAAGAAATGAAATTCTGATACACGTTACAACATGGATGAACTATGAAAATATAATGCCAAATGAAATACGCCAAGCACAAAAGGATAAATATCATACACTTTAATTTGTATGAGGTAGCTAGAGAAGGAAAATTCACAGAGACATAGAGTAGAATAGAGGTTCCCATGGGCTGAGGCAGACCCTTATGGCAGAAAGCGAAGAAGAACTGAAGAGCCTCTTGATGAAAGTGAAAGAGGAGAGGGAAAAAGTTGGCTTAAAACTCAACATTCAAAAATGGAGATCACAGCATCCAGTCCCATCACTTCTTGGCACATAGATGGGGAAACAATGGAAACCATGACAGACTTTATTTTCTTGGGCTCCAAAATCACTGCAGATGGTGACTGCAGCCATGAAATTAAAAGATGCTTGCTCCTTGGAAGAAAAGCTATGACCAACCTAGACAGCATATTAAAAAGCAGAGACATTATTTTGCTGACAAAGGTCCGTCTAGTCAAAGCTATGGTTTTTCCACTAGTCATGTATGGATGCGAGAGTTGGACTATAAAGAAAGCTGAGCGCTGAAGAATTGATGCTTTTGAACTGTGGTGTCGGAGAGGGATCTTACAGCATACTAACACATATATATATGGGATTTAGAAAGATGGTAATGATAACCCTGTATGCAAAACAGAAAAAGAGACACAGATGTACAGAACAGACTTTTGGATGCTGTGGGAGAAGGCGAGGGTGGGATGTTTCGAGAGAACAGCATCAAAACATGTATATTATCTATAGTGAAACAGATCACCAGCCCAGGTTGGATGCATGAGACAAGTGCTCGGGCCTGGTGCACTGGGAAGACCCAGAGGGATCGGGTGGAGAGGGAGGTGGGAGGGGGGATCGGGATGGGGAATACATATAATTCCATGGCTGATTCATGTCAATGTATGACAAAACCCACTACAATATTGTAAAGTAATTAGCCTCCAACTAATAAAAATAAATGAAAAAAAAAAAAAAGAGTCCCTTGGACTGCAAGGAGATCAAGTCAGTTAATCCTAAAGGAAATGAGGCCTGAATATTCATTAGAAGGACTGATGTTGAAGCTGAAACTCCAATACTTTGGCCACCTGATGCGAAGAACTGATTCATTGGAAAAGACCCGATGCTGGGAAAGATTGAAGGCCGGAGAAGAAGGGGATGACAGAGAATGAGATGGTTGGATGGCATCACCAACTCGATAGACATGAGTTTGAGCAAACTTCAGGAGTTGGTGATTGACAGGGAAGCCTGGCATGCTGCAGTGCATGGGTCGCAAAGAGTTGGACATGACAGAGCAACTGAACTGAGCTGAACTGGGGCTGAAGGGAAGGAGAAATGAAGTCACTGTTTAATAGGTACCGGTGATATGATCACCTCCCCAGACATTGTAAGGTTTAGGTTTGACCTGGGATTGTCATACACATGATACCTCTAGGGTTTCAGAAGTGCATGGCACAGTGGTGCCCTAAAGTGTTGCTTAGATAAGGCAGTGAATGGGTCTGAAGTCTAACTTGTGCTGTGTTCCCTAAGCCATGTGCTTTGGAGGAAGGTTACATCCTGTTAGAGGAAGAGACGCACTGTTTAAATCATTTTGAAACAGTATACAAAGTCATCCCATGTGTAATGACTTCTTGTTATTACTACCTGCATTCAAAACCCCACAGTGGGAACAAAGAGTTTCAGGATTTCATACTAATATTCAAGTGCATCTTTCTTGGCATAAAGGTTAAGTTTTCCAGTTGACATACCATGTTGTTAGTCAAGACACTAAAAATCTGTTATTTTTTTCTGAGTCAAAATGATAACAAAAAATTGTTGAATGGGAGAGAGGGGTCTTAAGACTCCAACATCAAACTCACACTCCTAATTAGTTAATTAATTTAAATGTATTGCAAAGTATTCTGTGCCAAGTAAATGGAGACCAGGGGCTAAAAGGTAAAGTGAGGTCTCCAAATTCACACAGGCGATTAGTGGGGAAACCAGCATGAGAATCTGCAACCCCAAGCAGATCAGACTCCTGCCGCAGACAGAGTGTGATGTTCCCCAGGCGGGGGACATAAGCATGTGGGATCCAGTTCAGGCATGGCTGGGACTACTGGGCTCCACAGAGCAGTATGTTAGCACTCTCAGTGGAGACTGAGATGTTAATGACATCTTCACATGAAGCAGAG
Organism: Odocoileus virginianus; assembly: GCF_023699985.2. Classification (NCBI taxonomy): domain Eukaryota; kingdom Metazoa; phylum Chordata; class Mammalia; order Artiodactyla; family Cervidae; genus Odocoileus; species Odocoileus virginianus. Next base: position 36,157,554 of record NC_069686.1, on the reverse strand, counting down.
GAAAGAAGAGAATAAACTAAGAAAAATGTGATATCACCATCATGTCATGTCATTTTGTGTGGGCTCCTGTATTCTGCTTTTCTCAGAACATTTCACAGTATCTATTATTTTGGATCTGCCAAAAGCAAAGCATACATTGTCTTATGTACATGTATAATACAATGCATGAACTGTACATAGATATTTATATATTTATTTTCCTCTCCATTTACATAATCAATCATACTTGCTCTAAAAACTCGTGTTACATAGTGAATGTTTTGGAATTTCAAATGTTTTCCAAAATAAGGAAAACAAAACCCACTTCCCTTAATAAGCTGTTTCTGGCTCATTTTTTAAACATAACATGTAAATATAGCAAATGAATCTGGAGGAAAGAAACAAAACTAAGCAAAATATATATATATAAATATATATATATATATATACACACACATATATATGTATGAAAAAGCAAAAAAGTGTTAGTTTCTCAGTTGTGTCCGACTCTTTGCAACCCCATGGACTGTAGCCTGCCAGGCTCCTCTGTCCATTGGATCTCCCAGGCAAGAATACTGGAGTGGGTAGCCATTCCCATTTCCTGACCCAGAGACTAAGCCCAGGTCTCCTGCATTGCAGGCAGATTCTTGACCATCCAAGTCATCAGGGAAGCCCTGAAATCTTATATATATATATATATATATATATATTTCCATTTGATTGATAATTCTCCCTCCTTCTCTCCTACTCTCTACACATCCTCATGTGTTTATGACATTTCTGATTTCAGGTTCCCCGAGTGAAATTCTGTAGGCTATAAGCTAAACCACTGACAAACACTAGCCAGGTTAAACCATGTTACAGGAACAATGAGAAGGGCCCAATTTCTCTGAAGAGACCTGAAGTGAAAAATCTTCACCACTGGATGACATTATTTCATGGCAACTGAAACCAGCCTACCCCTGATGATCAGGAGCCATGCCCTCCCCTGCCGCCTTCCACACGGAACCAGTTGATGTGCTCTCTCCAGGAACGGTGCAGAGCTGGGAAAGTCTTCCAAAGGTCACCTTTTCCTAAGGCCTCCAGGCAGTTCTCTAAAGCATTCCATAATTTTTATTCCCCAATTCTTTAAAATGCTCTGAGCAACTGACAATCTCTGATGTCTACAGGAAAAAATGTTAGAGTCAATGAATCTTAATTCTACTCTTACACCAATCTCTGTTTAAGGCAAGGATCTCTTTTAAAGTCAAATTCAGCTTTGGTTTTCTTTATTCTTGCATTCTGATAACATTTTAGGAAGCTGGTATTAAGGGAAAGTCAGATCACAGGTTAAAAGAAGAATTATGTCCATTTTGAACAGAGACTTTGAGACAACAAAATGATCATTTAGTGTCTATATTAGATTTCTTCCTGAATTTAGCCTTTGGGCAATCGGTTTACTAAAGGATTCTAAAAGCATTTGGCCTTTATGTGAATGGGAGGAAGCTCCACAGAGTTTCAAACTATAATGAAATCAGAAGGGTCATAAAACTTGTGTTGTAGACATTAATTAAGGGCCAGCTTACTCCACAGCAGAGGAAATGCTGGGATAGCAGGTGTGTTTGGGGGAGGTACACAACTGCCTGGGAAGCAGCTGGACTTGGCAGCCCTTGGACTGAGAACAGAGAGATAACAAATCCCTAGCATGGGGCAGTTTGACCATTCCTTTGACCCCTGCATGCCTTAACTAAACTCCTTTGTTTCTTGTCAATTCTCCCTCAACATGCAAAAAAACATGTTTTCCTATCTTTCAAAGGAAATAAGCCTGCTTCTCATTCTCTCCCCTCCCCCACACCTGGCCTGGGCCTCATTTGTCTTGAGGCAGAAGAGGGCTCAACGGAACACGTGATCATATTTAATGGTCTCCAAAATTACTTCTGTGAAACATCCACCTACTTGCCACGGCTTGATTTACTGCATCGCCTGGAAATAACAAATGTAATTACTTTGGAATCAACATAATATGAGGCCAGATTGCCTTAACATTCCTTTTGCTTGAGAGGAACTTAATATGAATGAGAACCAGCTGTCTGTCTGTCATCATGTGCATTTGGTCAGCTTTCATAACTGATGACAGATATGGCTCTTTTGGAAAATACTTTAAAGTCACATAATTGTAATGGCCATTTTTTTCTCTGACAGCTTTCATATCTACAATGAATCATGTAAAGCACAGGTATCTTACCTGAAACCAAGAGATAACTCAGTGTTTTCAAATGGTTATCTCCCCTGGAATCGTTTCCCCCAGGCTTAAGTTTTGGATTTCTTTAATAAAAGGGGTAGTATGTTCTTATTCAAGAAGAGAAAACAAATGAAACTTGTGACTTCATAATGAGAGAAATTCCCTAGTATAACCTAAAGCTTTGAATGGCAAGAAGGGTCTTCAGAGTATGTGTGTATGTGTGTGTGTGTATAAATGTTGATGTAATTAGCCTTTACTTTATATCTATTAATTTTCAGACTCTCTGTCAGATGATAAAATTTTTTAAGTGAACTAACATTTTGGGGGTCTCTACACTATCTACATTCACTTTCTTATTTAACCTTCACAACAACCCCACTTTGTGAGTTGGGTAATAAGACCTGCTTCTCTGCCAAGAGAGCGCTGCAGGTCAGTGACATGAGTAACTTTCCCAAGGTCACAGAACTAGTTAGTAATGAAGTTAAAGAAGGATCTAGGCCTCATTGATTCAAGTCAGTAAGAAAACCCTTGATGAAAGAATTGAGAAAAATTGGCAAATGCAACTCATTATACAAAAGCTGGTATCTCTATAATTGTAACAACTAATTAGCATAATACAGAAAATTGATCCCATTTATAAATCAGAGTACTGAGAGTATGACAGACTCTCAGTAGATCAGTGAAACTAGAGTACAATTGCATGTGTGGATATCTGATATATGACAGAGGTGTAACTACAATGGAAAAAGGAAGGGCTAATAAGTGGTGATCAGAAAATAAGATATCCATATGATTCCCTACTTTATACTATATACATATTAAAAATAACCCAAGGAGATTAAAAACCTAAATGTGAAAAGCAAACCTTTAAACACTTTAGAAGAAAATAAAGGAGACAAAATGATGTTAAAGTATATTCTTAAACAAAACACAGAAAAGCACAAATGACATAATGAAAGATTACTAGATACACTATATTAAAAATAAGCTTTTTTACAACAAGATTCGATTACAAATAGTGAAAATGCAAGTCACAGACTGGGAGAAAATATTTGCAACACATGTACCTAACAAAGAATTAGCACCCAGAACATATAAAAAATGCATGGAAATCAATCACCCAACAGAAAAATGGGCAGGTCACAAAACAGGAAATCCACTGGTCACTTATTATGTGAAAAGATTTTTAACATTACTAGGAATGAGGTAAATAAAACAATGAAGTATCAGTTCACAATGACCAAACTGGCAAATTTTTAGAGTAGGAAAACACCTATTATTGGCCAGATACAATAAAACAGGAATCTCACTTACTGCTGATAGAACTGGAACAACCACTTGGGAGCATGATTCGGCATGTCTAGAAAAGGTGACGATGCACACTGCCTCATTCCTAGTAATTCTGCTCACTGTATATATCTTAAAGAAACTCTCTAACATGCACATAAGAGGAAATTTTAGAATGCTACTTGCAGCTATGTTTATGGAAACAAAACAACAGATAGCCCAATATATTTAAATTTTAAAAGGATATATTTTGATAGATTCATAAAATGTAACACTATTTTAGCAGCTAAAGTGAACAAACTAAATCTAGCTATTTATGGCAACATGGATAAATCTCAAAACTATAACATTGACAAAAGAGAGTGGCAAAGCATTTGTACAGTATAATATATACAGTTCAAAAACAAGCAAAAACATATTATCAAAACAACTTATGGAAATTTATGCTTTACTGAACAATGAAAGGTTGTTTATATTTATTTAACAGTATAAAATCATGCATACAAAAAAAACTAAAAGTGCTTCTCTCTGAAGAGAGACAGATAGGAATGAAATCAGGGGATATCAAATCAGGGGCTTTGAATTTTTTCTTTAAAAAAAATCTGAAATGAATATGGTATTAGTTTTTGTTGTGTACTCACTAAGTCATGTTCGACTCCTTTTGTGACCCCATGGACTGTAGCCCACCAGGCTACCCGGAGTCGGGTTGCTTGGGAATGCAGCCCAAAGCGGGTGGTAAACTCCATCTAAGGCTAAATACCGGCACGAGACCGATAGTCAACAAGTACCGTAAGGGAAAGTTGAAAAGAACTTTGAAGAGAGAGTTGAAGGAAGTTTGAAGAAATCCCTGGGATTTCCCAGACAAGAATACGGAAGTGGGTTGCCATTTCTTTCTCCAGGGTATCTTCCCAACCCAGGGATCAAACCTGCATCTCCTGCTTGGCAGGTGGATTCTTTATAACTGAGCCACCTGGGAAGCCCATGGTATTGGCAGATGGTGTAAATAAAGAGACAGAAAAGAGGAAGAAGGCAGGAGGGAGGGGGGGATGCATAAAAGGAAGGAAGAAAGGAGACATGGCAGGGTGGCGCGGGAAGGAAAAGAAGAAAAAACATTTAGAAAGTAGAAAACTCTAGATCAAATAAATCACTGAGATTCTGTCTTTTAAGGGTAGAGTCATTTAAACTTTAAAAAGACTAAAAGAGAATTTCCAGATTTTTTTGAAACATAATGAACAAATGGAGCTAGTTATGATATGAGTTAATATAACTCACTAATTTAGGTCAACTACAGGAAGATCAATTTGAATTAGGTTCAGAAATTTTGAAAATTTAAAGGCATGCAATTATAAAACTTACTCTGGGCATACAGCTCTTCAAACTAATTGTAACAGTTAACTTTTTGTGGGTGGCAGGTTTATGCCTTGAAATGTGAAGCACTTTGGTCTCTGTGTACCCACTCCCCTCTATCACTTATACCCCAAAGGCAATTTTCCTTCCTTTCATCCAGAAACAATAATTCAAAAAAAAATCTATGAGCTAAGTGCCTAGTTAAAAAAAAAATCTGCATGTGTATATTTCCCTTTACTATTATTCTATACATACTCTTTTTAACCATTTATCTTGGGGCTTCCCAGGTGGCACTAGTGGCAAAGAACCTGCCTGCCAATGCAAGAGACAAAAGGAATAAGGGTTCATCTCTTCCTGGGTTGAGAAGATCTCCTGAGGTCATGGCAACCCACTCCAGTATTCTTGCCTGGAGAATCCCCATGGGCAGAGGAGCCTGGAGGGCTACAGTCTACTGGGTCACAAAGAGTCGGATATAACGGAGGTGACTTATTATATAAAATAAAAATAATTACTGAAGAGTGAAATATTGTATTTTTATCAAAATAAGATGATACTCTCAATATTCCTATACTTTTCCAGTTCACATTCACTATATTTATTTCCAAAAATATTCATCTCACCTTACATCAGAAGTTAAATTCTATTCATGGACCAAATATTCCATTTAAGACTGATTTATACAAATCAAGCCCATACACTGCATCTAGTTGTTTTATTCCTTGGGCCTCTTCTTATCTGGAACAAACCCTTTATTTTAATGACTCTGAACTGTCATCTTACAGGATATACCACCTTCTGAATTTGTCTGATTTCTTCTCCGCGGTGAAATTTAGCTTGTTCCTTACTTTATAACTGAGAGCTATCAGGATAGGCTCTGTGAATATAAGTTAACCACATGTGGCTAGACAGTATCATAAGTAATGTTACCAACTTCATTTTACATCACCTAAGGAAACACAATGTACTATCTAGTTGCCTACCTTTGATGATACTAAAATTAACCACTACATTAGGGTGGTGATAATTTGATTTCTCTATTTAATAGCAGTATTTTCCCCCTTGCAACCTGAAAGTAATCTCTGTAGTGTTACTCTGGGGTTATACAAGTGTTTCATCATAAACCTTCACTAAATTGATAACTGACAACTGATAATCCTCCTGAATTAGTAATTTCATTACATCACTGGTCTAGATAACAAGGAATAAAAGAAGCAAAAATCCATGCTCTCGGGGAGTTTATCATCTAGTGGGACAAGGACATCAATAAACATTAAAAATTAGAAAAATACATAAGTAAACTCTACTTCAAGTTTTAAAAATTAGAAAAATATGGCATGAAGTATGCCATGTGCTGAAGAGTGCTGTAGAAACAAATTTAGCTTGGAAGCAGTGAGGACCTTCCCTGATCACCCTGTAGAGAGATGACCTCGCAAGCAAGTGTTGACCCTCATACTTGATGGTCTATCTGACCTAATATATTCAAGTCAGAACAACTCAGGGTTCTGAGAGTAAGAGTATATGCTAGTTTTCTGGGGCTAATATAACTATAAATACCACAAATTCAGTAGCTTAAAACAACAGAAATTTCTTCTCTCGCAGCTTCTGACCTTCTTGGTAGCTGTGCAGTCCTTGATTTGGAGACACACCTCTTCAGTCACTTCAAACACCACCTCCATCTTCACTTGAGCTCCCACTCTGTGCCCCAAGGATCCCTATCCTTTCTTTTATAAGATGCTAGAACTGAACTGAGTCACAGGATTTGGGGCCCACTCTAAAACCAGGATCATCTCATCTCAAGAACCTTTATTTAACCACATCTGCCCAGATGCTGTTTCCAAATAAGGTCACAAGTACAAGTACCAGGACTTCCTGATGGCTCAGACGGTAAAGAATCCACCTGCAATGCAGAAAACCTGCGTTTAATCCCGGAGTCAGGAAGAGCTTCTGGAGCAGGGAATGACAACCCGCTCTGGTATTCTGGACTGGAGAATTCCATGGACAGAGGAGCCTGGTGGACTACAGTCCATGGGATCACACAGAGTTGGACATGACTGAGGGACTAACACTTTCACTTTCACAGGTACCAGGGGTATCTTATCTTATTGGGACCATATTCAACTAAATAAAAAGGCGACAGAATGTGTTAACAATAGTCAATGGACCAAGAGAGTATAATACAGGCTTCCTCTCTAGTTCTTAAGGATGAGGGGAAATCAGATACCAAGGGAACATTTCATGCAAAGGTGGGCTCAATAAAGGACAGAAATGGCATGGACCTAACAGAAGCAGAAGATATTAAGAAGAGGTGGCAAGAATACACAGAAGAACTGTACAAAAAAGATCTTCACAACCCAGATAATCAAAATGGTGTGATCACTCACCTAGAGCCAGACATCCTAGACCGTGAAGTCAAGTGGCCTTAGGAAGCATTACTACGAACAAAGAGAGTGGAGGTGATGGAATTCCAGTTGAGCTATTTCAAATCCTGAAAGATGATGCTGTGAAAGTGCTACACTCAATATGCCAACAAATTTGGAAAACTCAGCAGTGGCCACAGGACTGGAAAAGGTCAGTTTTCATTCCAATCCCAAAGAAAGGCAATGCCAAAGAATGCTCAAACTACCTCACAATTGTACTCATCTCACACACTAGCAAAGTAATGCTCAAAATTCTCCAAGCCAGGCTTCAGCAATACCTGAACTGAGAACTTCCAGATGTTCAAGCTGGTTTTAGAAAAGCAGAGGAACCAGAGATCAAATTGCCAATATCCACTGGATCATTGAAAAAGCAAGAGTTCCAGAAAAACATCTATTTCTGCTTTATTGACTATGCCAAAGCCTTCGACTGTGTGGATCACAATAAACTGTGGAAAATTCTGAAAGAGATGGGAACACCAGACCACCTGATCTGCCTCTTGAGAAACCTATATGCAGGTCAGGAAGCAACAGTTAGAACTAGACATTGAACAACAGACTGGTTCCAAATAGGAAAAAGAGTACATCAAGGCTGTAGATTGTCACCCTGCTTATTTAACTTATATGCAGAGTACATCAAGAGAAATGCTGGGCTGGAGGAAGCACAAGCTGGAATCAAGATTGCTGGGAGAAATATCAATAACCTCAGATATGCAGATGACACCACCCTTATGGCAAAAAGCAAAGAAGAACTAAAGAGCCTCTTGATGAAAGTGAAAAAAGAGAGTGAAAAAGTTGGCTTAAAACTCAACATTCAGAAAACTAAGATCATGGCATCCAGTCCCATCACTTCATGGCAAATAGATGGAGAAACAGTGGAAATAGTATCAGACTTTACTTTTTTGGGCTCCAAAATCACTGCAGATGGTGATTGCAGCCATGAAATTAAAAGACACTTACTCCTTGGAAGGAAAGTTATGACCAACCTAGACAGCATATTAAAAACTAGAGACATTATTTTGCCAACAAAGGTCCATCTAGTCTAGGCTATGGTTTTTCCAGTGGTCATGTATGGATGTGAGATTTGGACTATAAAGAAAGCTTAGCACTGAAGAATTGATGTCTTTTGAACTGTGGTGTTGGAGAAGACTCTTGAGAGTCCCTTGGACTCAAGGAGATCCAACCAGTTCATCCTAAAGGAGATCAGTCCTGAGTGTTCATTGGAAGGACTGTTGCTGAAGCTGAAACTCCAATATTTGGGCCACCTGATGTGAAGAACTGACTCACTGAAGCCTCTGATGCTTGGAAAGATTGAAAGTGGGAGGAGAAGGGGATGACAAAGGATGAGATGGTTGGATGGCATCACTGACTCAATGAACATGAGTTTGAGTAAACTCTGGGAGTTGGTGATGGACAAGGAGGTCTGGAGTGCTGTGGTCCATGGGGTCACGAAGAGTCAGACACGACTAAGCAACTAAACTGAACTGACTGAACTAGACTGCCTGCACATACAGTCATAGACATATACACACTAGAGTGGTGTTTTGTTTGTTTTTTGTTTAGTTGGAGGCTAATTACTTTACAATATTGTAGTGGGTTTTGTCATACATTGACATGAATCAGCCATGGATATATATGTATTCCCCATCCCGATCCCCCTCCCACCTCCCTCTCCACCAGATCCCTCTGGGTCTTCCCAGTGCACCAGGTCCGAGCCCTTGTCTCATGCATCCAACCTGGGCTGGTGATCTGTTTCACCCTTGATAATATACATGTTTCGATGCTGTTCTCTTGAAACATTCCACCCTCACCTTCTCCCACAGAGTCCAAAATTCTCTTCTATACATCTGTGTCTCTTTTTCTGTTTTGCATATAGGGTTATTGTTACCATCTTTCTAAATTCCATATATATGTGTTAGTATACTGTAATGGTCTTTATCTTTCTGGCTTACTTCACTCTGTATAATGGGCTCCAGTTTCATCCATCTCATTAGAACTGATTCAAATGAATTCTTTTTAATGGCCTGAGTAATATTCCATGGTGTATATGTACCAAAGCTTCCTCATCCATTCGTCTGCTGATGGGCATCTAGGTTGCTTCCATGTCCTGGCTATTATAAACAGTGCTGCGATGAACATTGGGGTGCATGTGTCTCTTTCAGATCTGGTTTCCTCGGCGTGTATGCCCAGAAGTGGGATTGCTGGGTCATATGGCAGTTCTATTTCCAGCTTTTTAAGAAATCTCCACACTGTTTTCCATAGCGGCTGTACTAGTTTGCATTCCCACCAGCAGTGTAAGAGGGTTCCCTTTTCTCCACACCCTCTCCAGCATTTATTGCTTGTAGACTTTTGGATAGCAGCCATCCTGACTGGCGTGTAATGGTACCTCATTGTGGTTTGGATTTGCATTTCTCTGATAATGAGTGATGTTGAGCATCTTTTCATGTGTTTGTTAGCCATCTGTATGTCTTCCTTGGAGAAATGTCTGTTTAGTTCTTTGGCCCATTTTTTGATTGAGTCATTTATTTTTCTGGAGTTGAGCTGGAGGAGTTACTTGTATATTTTTGAGATTAATCCTTTGTCTGTTGCTTCGTTTGCTATTATTTTCTCCCAATCTGAGGGCTGTCTTTTCACCTTGCTTATAGTTTCCTTTGTTCTGCAAAAGCTTTTAAGTTTCATTAGGTCCCATTTGTTTATTTTTGGTTTTGTTTCTAATATTCTGGGATGTGGGTCATAGAGGATCCTGCTGTGATTTATGTCGGAGAGTGTTTTGCCTATGTTCTACTCTAGGAGTTTTATAGTTTCTGGTCTTACATTTAGATCTTTAATCCATTTTGAGTTTATTTTTGTGTATGGTGAACACTAGAAAGTGTTCTAGTTTCATTCTTTTACAAGTGGTTGACCAGTTTTCCCAACACCACTTGTTGAAGAGGTTGTCTTTTTTACATTGTATATCCTTGCCTCCTTTGTCGAAGATAAGGTGACCATACACATACACACTATAGTGGTTTTTGGAAACTGTTTCAGAGACAAATAAGGTTGTAGAAATCAGAACTCCATAACATGGAATTAAGCTGGACAGGTGATAGTGAATTGGGACAAAACTCAGCCCTTCTGTGTTTCTTCTTTACTCTCATATGACTACCACATTCACATTTCTAACACTAGAAGTGTGGGAGTTTTTCCCACACCAGGCAATTCTGTGACACCAGTTGGGTGTCCCACAATTTAACTTAATGCTGACTCTGTCTACCTGGAGATACTATCAGATCCCACAGGTCTGCAAGACCGTCCCCAGCTTCAGATGCAACAGTGTAGTTTCCCTGATTACTCACAACTTTTGTTTGACAGCCACAAATCAGAGCTTCCCATTACCTGCTCCTCACTGGGTTCCATTATTTGTTGAAATAGCTCACAAAACTTAGGGCAACACTTACACCTACCTGTTTTATTAAGAAATATAACAAAGGATATATATGAATAGGGGCTTCCCAGGTGGCGCTAGTGTAAAGAATCTGCCTGCCAATGCAGGAGACATAAGCAATGCAGGTTCAATCCCTGGGTAGGGAAGATGCCCTGGAGGAGGGCATGGCTACAATCCATAGCGTCTCAAAGAGTCCGACACAACTGAAGCAACTTAGCACACATGCATGCATATTTGAATAGCAAGATGAAGAGATACATAAGGCAAGTCTGGGAGGATCCTGAGCACAGGAGCTTCTGTCCCCATGGAGCTGGGGTATGTCTCCCTCCTAGTATGTGGATGTGTTCACCAAGCTTTCCAAACCACACACGATTGGGATTTTATGGAGGTTTGCTCATAGAGACAGGATCAATTACTAACTCCATTTCCAGCGCCTCTCCCCTCTCTGGAGAATGGAGAGTGGGGCTGAAAATTCCAAGCTTCTGATTATGACGTGGTCTTTGTGGTAACAAGCACCCATCCAGAAGCCCACCAAGAATCACCTCAATAGAACAAAAGACATTCCTATCACCTAGGAAATTCCAAATTATTTAGGACCTCTGTGTTAAGAAACCAGATCAAAGACCAAATATTAGAACAAAAGATACTCCTGTACTCTTATCATTTAGGAATCTATAAGGGTTTTGGGAGCTCTCTGCCAAGAATCAGTGTCACAGACCAATATATATTTTTCTATTATCTCACAGATGGTCTCTCCACCTCAGTACAAAGATGGCAGCTATCCAGTTACATCATTAGCAAAGAAATGTAACATGGTAAAGTTCTTTAAAAACACTTTTTTGGAATAAGTAAATAGTCAATTCCTCCAAATTGTTCACATGGCTACTTTGTTCAATAAAACAAATTTTAGTCTGATTTGAGTCTAATTCTTAAGAAATCTGAATGAATTAAGTGTAAGTTGATGAAGTGCCCTGGTGCTGAATTTACCCATCAGTAAATATCTAAACAAGTTGCAGTATCACTTCTCTAGCCTTAGAAGTAAGTATTGATCACACAGCTGGTTCTAATGACCTCTAAATAGAAGAAGTCAATTTCATCAGTTAAAAATATTAAGAGAATATTACTGAGATGCTTAACATATGTTGTTGTGCATAAAATACCAAAAAATTAAAGATAGGAGGATTGATTTTATACTCAGAAATTCCTTACAGTTGATGTCATAGTCTGGTTGAACTTTATATTTTGACTGTGACATTATCTTATTTTTAAAGATTAGGTAAATGATATATAAAGCTAGAAATAAAAATGGTATCTCTAAACCCCAAGATCCTATGGAAAGGAGACATAACTCAAGCAAATGTGGTCAGTTAACATACATACATATACAGGAAACAATTACCCAAGTGTTACAAAGAATCCAGTCAAAACTTAATTCTACCCTGCTAAGTGTATGCCAAAAACCATAATGTTTTATTTTACTACAATAAAGATTATATCAAATATCCCCAGAGTCTGGACCAAAGTACATAAGAATTATTTTGACAAAATACAAAGTAGGCAGTCATATTGTAATTTTTTGCATCAGTCATGTTGGTAAAATGCAAAGTACCTTAAGAATAATATAAAAACCTAATATATCAGCTCTGCCATTTAATAGTCACAGGTTACAGAAAAAAAAAATCTCCTAAACAATGTGACTTAGAGCTTCTTCAACTGAAAAACTGAATCATAGTCCCCATCTTGCAAGGTTGTTGGAAGGTTATAAAAAATGTGGGTAAAATGATTTTGAATGCCCACTGTTATTCTTAGGCTGTGATCTTTCATTAGGTAAATCTGAGAATTCATACTTAGGTGCATTTGGCTACTTCATGTAACTCTCCATTTAAAAAAAGGGAATATTTTAATAATAATTTGTAGATTGCATTTTAACATAGAAAGATGGCTTTTAAAAAAATATTTATTGAATTGCAATCAAAGGAAGTGTGTTGTTCACCATGTGGCACTCAGAGATACAGCACTCCAGTTCCCCTTCCAGAAAGGACTCGCTGCCCAGCTGTGAGGGACGTAGCGCCCTCTCAGCCTCCAGCTGGTCGTCCACCAGAGGTGCCTCGGTCTTCCAGCTGACGTCACACCACCTGTAGGATGGCCCCCGGCAAATGACTGAGCCAGACAATGGCAGCTAAGGGCATGCTCTTCTTGCAGAAGCTTCCAGCCACCAACTGAACAGAGATAGAAAAGTCTGCCGTTTCCACTCAGCACAGCATCCCTCGACTGGGCATGCGGTGCTCTGACCTCCCTGTGGCTGGCAAACACTTTTCTCGGCTGGCACTCAAACCAGCAGCACTCTCTGCCCACTCCTGTTTCTCACTCCCATTCACAGGTTCTCTCCCCAATAAATATGTCGCTCTTCTAACTACCTCAGCATCTGCTTCCAGAGAACTCAAATTGTGACACCTAGCTCTTTCAGAGATTTATGTTACTAAACAACAGTAACAACAATAAACCCGGACAGAAGAATCAATGGAAATGTGGTTCTTCATTACTTTCCCTAAAACATCTCAGACCTAAAACATCTCTTCTATTATTTTTTTTCCTCCAGCTTTATTGAGATATAACTGATATATAACCTTAAGTTTAACATGTTGATTTGATATACTTATATATTGCAAAACAATTACCAACAGACCTTCAAACCATCATAGAATTACCATTTATTTTTTGTAGTGAGAACAGTTAGATCTATTCTCTTAGCAACTCTTAACTGCATAATACAGTGTTATTAACTATAATAATGCTCTATATTAGGACCCCAGAATTTATTCATCTTACAGCTGGAAATTTGGATCCTTTGACCAACACCTCCCCACTTCCTCCAGCCCTCAGCTCCTAGTAACCACTACTCTATTCTAAATGAATAATTCAGTCTGCATTTGTGTTAAACCAATGTTAATATTGTGAGTCTTTTTTCCAGTTTGGTCTAATCTGAATTTGCTTGCTACAAGTTAAGCTCACTTCTCCATGTATTCACTGTGAAAATGAAGATAAAAACACTTACACTGTGATTCAAGATATTTAAGCCATTCTTTTGCCATTGATTAAGATTCTCAACTTCTTTAAACAACATCCCTCTGAGGTCTTATTTACTAAGCTATTAATCATTTTTACTGCTTTTCTCTGGATGTTATCCAAACTTCCCACCCTGTATCTGTCTTCAGATGAAGAGTTTCAAACTCATAGCAGATTGCTAGTAAGAAGCTGGCTGTGGTGGAATAAGAGAGACAAGCTCCACGGCCATAACTCCATTAACAAGGATTAACTGTGAAACCGAACGGCACAAGCTTCCTAGCTATGTTCACCTGTACTATTCGATAATTACATAAACTGAAATATTTTATTTGTTTATATCCCACTTCGTTCTAAAGAGTATTGTGGATGATATTTAAAATGCACCAAGGGGCAGCGATACATAAGGCAGGACTCCAGGAGAAACACAAAACTTCATGTTTTCCATCAGTTCCAGAGTTTGCTGTTGTTGTTTAGTCACTAAGTTGTGTCTGACTCTTTGTGACCCCATGGACTGTAGCCTGCCAGGCTCCTCTGTCAGTGGGATTCTCCAGGCAAGAATACTGGGGTGGGTTGCCATTTCCCTTTCCAGGGGATCTTCCTGACCCAGGGATTGAACCTGTGTCTCCTGCATTGGCAGGCAGATTCTTTACCACTGAGCTGCCTGGGAAGCCCAATAGTTCTGTATTAAACATCATTAAAATCTTCTTATTAAAATAAAACAAGAATGGCACCCACACTGATGTCCCTAAAAGTAATATTGAGGGACACAACACAATGAAAAAGACCATATTCTTTTATCTTCCTCTGTTAATCTTTTAAAATAAGTGTCATCCACTCAGCATGCAGTCGGTGTTCCTTGTGAGTCAGCATCCTTGGCCTCGACTATATGGCCAGATCAGCTTTGCCAGCACATTCTCCAATAATCCCTTCAGTTCAGTTCAGTTCAGTTCAGTTCAATCGCTCAGTCGTGTCCAACTCTGCGACCCCATGAATTGCAGCATGCCAGGCCTCCCTGTTCATCACCAACTCCCGGAGTTTACTCAAACTCATGCCCATTGAGTCGGTGATGCCATCCAGCCATCTCATCCTCTGTCATCCCCTTTTCCTGCTGCCCCCAATCCCTCCCAGCATCAGGGTCTTTTCCAATGAGTCAACTCTTCGCATGAGGTGGCCAAAGTATTGGAGTTTCAGCTTCAGCATCAGTCCTTCCAATCAACACCCAGGACTTATCTCCTTCAGGATGGACTGGTTAGATCTCCTTGCAGTCCAAGGGACTCTCAAGAGTGTTCTCCAATACCATAGTTCAAAACCAACAATTTTTCAGCACTCAGCTTTCTTCACAGTCCAACTCTCACATCCATACATGACCAATGGAAAAACCATAGCCTTGACCAGATGGACCTTTGTTGGCAAAGTAATGTCTCTGCTTTTTAATATGCTATCTAGGTTGGTCATAACTTTCCTTCCAAGGACTAAGCGTCTTTTAATTTCACGGCTGCAGTCACCATCTTCGGTGATTTTGGAGCCCCAAAAAATAAAGTCTGATACTATTTCCACTGTCTCCCCATCTATTTCCCATGAGGTGATGGGACCAGATGCCATGATCTTAGTTTTCTGAATGTTGAGCTTCAAGCCAACTTTTTCACTCTCCTCTTTCACTTTCATCAAGAGGCTTTTCAGTTCCTCTTCACTTTCTGCCATAAGGGTGGTGTCATCTGCATATCTGAGGTTATTGATATTTCTCCCGGCAATCTTAACTCCAGCTTGTGCTACTTCCAGCCCAGCGTTTCTCATGATGTACTCTGCATATAAGTTAAATAAGCAGGGTGACAATATACAGCCTTGATGTACTCCTTTTCCTATTTGGAACTAGTCTGTTGGTCCATGTCCAGTTCTAACTGTTGCTTCCTGACCTGCATACAGGTTTCTCAGTCAAGTGGTCTGGTATTCCCATCTCCTTCAGAATTTTCCACAGTTTATTGTGATCCACACAGTCGAAGGCTTTGGCATAGTCAATAAAGCAGAAATAGATGTTTTTCTGGAACTCTCTTGCTTTTTCAGTGATCCAGCAGATATTGGCAATTTGATCTCTGGTTCCTCTGCCTTTTCTAAAACCAGCTTGAACATCTGGGAGTTCTCGGTTCAGGTATTGCTGAAGCCTGGCTTGGAGAATTTTGAGCATTACTTTACTAGCGTGTGAGATGAGTGCAGTTGTGCGGTAGATTGAGCATTCGTTGGCATTGCCTTTCTTAGGGACTGGAATGAAAACGGACCTTTTCCAGTCCTGTGGCCACTGCTGAGTTTTCCAAACTTGCTGGCATATTGAGTGTAGCTCTTTCACAGCATCATCTTTCAGGATCTGAAATAGTTCAACTGGAATTCCATCACATCCACTAGCTTTGCTCGTAGTGATGCTTTCTAAGGCCCACTTGACTTCACATTCCAGGATGTCTGGCTCTAGGTGAGTGATCACACCATTGTGATTATCTGGGTTGTGAAGATCTTTTTTGTACAGTTCTTCTGTGTATTCTTGCCACCTCCTCTTAATATCTTCTGCTTCTGTTAGGTCCATACCTTTTCTGTCTTTGATTAAGCCCATTTTTGCATGAAATGTTCCCTTGGTATCTCTAATTTTCTTGAAGAGATCTCTAGTCTTTCCGATTCTGTTGTTTTCCTCTATTTCTTTGCACTGATCGCTGAGGAAGGCTTTCTTATCTCTCCTGGCTATTCTTTGGAACTCTGCATTCAAATGGGAATATCTTTCCTTTTCTCCTTTGCTTTTTACTTTTCTTATTTTCACAGTTATTTGTAAGGCCTCCTCAGACAACCATTTTGCCTTTTTGCATTTCTTTTCCATGGGGATTGTCTTGATCCCTGTCTCTTGTACAATGTCATGAACCTCCATCCATAGCTCATCAGGCTCTCTATCTATCAGATCTAGTCCCTTAAATCTATTTCTCACTTCCACTGTATATTCATAAGGGGTTTGATTTAGGTCATACCTGAATGGTCTAGTGGTTATCCCTACTCTCTTCAGTTTAAGTCTGAATTTGACAATAAGGATCATGAACATCTGAGCCACAGTCAGCTCACCCACCCTAAATTCCAGCCAGACTGAACTACATGCCATTTCTCTCCAAACATGGCTTGCCCTAGCTGTCTGCCTTACTTTCATTTCCAGTGTCCTCAAATGCATTTCTCCCCATTCAAAATAACTGAAGTTGTCTAAAGCCCAATTTGAAAATTCCCTTTGCCTGGAAGTTCTTTCAAATAAGTGGTACTTTCTCCCTCCTTTGAATTCCCAGAGCACTGTGCTGCTCTATTCCACTCTACACTCTATTTCCTGACCCATATGTGTCTTACATCATATTTCTGTAATCAGAAACAAGGCTGTATTTGTGCTTCTGACAGCTTTCTGCCAGTCATCCAACAAACCATTGAACTGGCCACAAATAAATGCCTGCACTGAAGTAGGTATTGGAAATATAACCATAATCAAAACTGACTTGGCATATGTCCTCAAGAAACATCTAGGCATGAAGAACCACTGAAAAGGCAATGACCACAGTTCCACAGAAGACAGAAGGCTCTTGGGCTGGTGTAGAAGCCACAGGCAGGGTTCCTAACTCAGACTTCAGGTACAGAGAACCCTGCTAGAGACTCATATGCAAGCATTTAGCTAGGAGAATTGGCTGGGAAGTGGTTAACTGCTCTGGGTAGAGGAATAGGTCATGAGAATGCCAGGAGAGAAACAGCCCTATAATTTTAAAGCATCACTGGGTAGAGAGGAAGTATGAAGATGGCTGGGGTAGCAAACTCAGAGTTGAGGATGAGATATAGGCAGAAACCAGGTCACAACAGGTCTTTTACACATGAGGAAATCCAGGTATTAGTCTGAGGACAATGGCAAGCCACTGAAAGACAATCAAAATTGCATTTTCAAATAATCGCTCTGGCTTCAGTGCAGAGACTAGGTTGCAAGGGAGCAGAGCAGGGGCTTCCCTGGGGGCTCAGTAGTAAAGAATCTACCTGCCAGTGCAGAAGACACAGGTTGGATCCCTGATCTGGGAAGATGCCACATGCTGCAGAGCAACTAAGCCCACGTGCCACAGCTATTGAGCCTGTGCTCCAGAGCCCACGAGCTGCAACTACTGAGCCTGCAAGCCACAACTACTGAAGCCTGCGCTCTCTAGAGCCCACTGCTCACAGCAGGAGAAGCCACTGCAATGAGAAGCCTGCACACAGCAAGTGGAGACTAGCCCCTGCTCACTTCACTACAGGAAAGTCCATGCAGCAACAAAGACTCAGGGCAACCAGGGAGAAATAAAATTATGGGGAAAAAAAGAACATTGTTTTAAAAAGAGAGAGAACAGGGTAGAAAACAGAGAGACCAGTTAGAAGCTTGGTGCAGTAATCCAGGCCAGTCACAAGAAGTATATAATAAGAGGCTTATACCTATATATTTTAAACAAGTATAATTTGCCAAATTCTAATTCAAATGCATATCTTACCAGCTCTCCCCCTTTTCATCAATAAAATTTTAGGTGAAACTGGCAGAAAATATGTAACTCCCCAGATGATCAAGGGGCCTCTGACTGCCCTATGCCAGACTGCCTCGTCCAACATCTGGATTTTTAATACACCTGGTAACACTTAAGCACTGTAACCATAATTATCATGAAGACATTCATTGAATTTCCAAGCACTGCAGTAGTTCATAGTTCAATCAATTAACAGTGCAAGCATTTTTATTTTTGCAACAAGCACAATCACAGTACTTAGTTGGTAAGCAGTGAGGACAGACCTACAGAGAATACGTGCAAGAAAACCTGCTGCCAAAAAAAGAGGCCATATTCTTCTCCTTACATTCCTCCGACCAGGGGCAAAATGAGCAGGCACTGTACTTCTGCCTTTGTGTAAACCTGATTGGGAGATGGGAAACAGTGTAGAGCCTACTGCATCAGGAGTTGATCTTTTTGGTCAGAACAAAGTGCAGAACTCCCAGTATGATATAAACGTGTTTTTGAATGGCAGAAACAGAGAGATGGAAAATATACCACATGATAATCTCCCTAATGGTTACAGGAAATACTCCACAATTACTAGCAGGTATCAGAGAGAATGTGTCCCCTTCACTGCAGATAACACAGTAAAGAACTGGGAATCATTTTAATGGCTACCATAGCAACTAATTAATATCAAAAAGAAGAACCATAAATAAGCCATTCTGAAAAAAGTAACTCTTTCAGGTAAATGTCCTCTTACCTAATTGAATCAAAATTAAGTAATTCAACTCACTCAGTTACCTAAGCACACACTTCTTTCAAACCAGATATATAATCATTTTGTCTTGAACTATACACTAAGAAACCTATATCGCTCATGTCAATGTTCTGTGGATTCTTAACATAGCTGTTATTATTTGGTTAAGTCTTAACAAATGAGGTATTTTGTTGTGCTTGCTTATAAAACCATATGGGCCACATGTATTGAGTCAGTGTCCTACAAGAAAATATTTGAGTCTGATTTGTCTTCCTATTTGAGTATGAGCTAAAGTGGTTCAAGATTTATAGTCTATGGATTATCCTGACCATGCTTTGCCCAGAGTCTCCAGTTAGGCAGGTCTCCTTGTCTGGCTCCTAACTTTCATTAAGAGGTGACAGTTGTCCCTTTTGCCAGATTATTTTGCTCAGCCAACAAAGGGTAAGCTACACAAGGTAACAGATGAGATCAAATTGCGAACTCCTGTTACTTGCCAGGGATAATAACCTTGAATTTTTTTTCCTCAGTAGAAGACTGAAGAATACGCAATCCATCTACTCCTTTAGCTATTGAAAAATCTTCACCAGATTAAGCCCGAAAAATTACGTAATTGGATGGTATCATATTGGTTTCCTAGATAAATCCGTTTTTTCTGGATGTGCATTAACTATCTCTCATCAGCATATGTTGAGAAACAATATGAAAAAGAGCCCTATAAAACTCAGGACTGTATTTTCTCTCAGGATGCTCTAAAATAAATACATTGTCTCTTATACCACCCATGACCCCTTAAAGAGACCCACAGAATAAATTTTTCATAGGTCTTAGTTCCGGAAAGAGCTGTGTTTCTCCCCAGGCAACTGCATTTGTTTTTCTTTTATGGGCACAGTGAAACAGGGACCTGATAACGTTCATGTCTTGGTGTAGGC
Source organism: Odocoileus virginianus (assembly GCF_023699985.2). Taxonomy (NCBI): domain Eukaryota; kingdom Metazoa; phylum Chordata; class Mammalia; order Artiodactyla; family Cervidae; genus Odocoileus; species Odocoileus virginianus. Next base: position 36,137,625 of record NC_069686.1, on the reverse strand, counting down.
TGCTAGACAGCTTTTAGCCAATTCTGGTGGCTCACAGACTCACATTAAATTACTCTCTGTATTTTTTCCTTATTATAAAAGGAAAAACATAGTTATTGGGGGAAAAGTGAAATTTCTGATAAGAAAGAAGAACATAAAAATTACTTGCATCTCACCACTTCAAGATGGTCACTAAACCATTCATTACATTTCTTAAAATTTTATTTCTTTGTGCATGTCCTTTATTTTTTCTTATAAAAATGGAATCATGCCTCATATCACTTTGTAACATGCTCTCTTACTTAATATATTGTGAATAAAATTTTATATTATTAAGTGTTCTTCTACAACATTTTCATTGACTGTTGAGAATAAACATCCATAGATCTACCAACACCTATTCAACCATTACTGTATACTAGTTGAATAGCTATGCTCTTTCCATGTTTATATCATAAATGTGTTCTGATGAATATCTTTATAACTATTCTTTACAATAATCTCTTATAACAACTTTTATTTTAAGAATAAATTTCTCAAATTAAACTGATTAGGTCAAAATTTAGGCAAAATTATAAGGTTATTATTGCCAGGAATTAAGAAATTCCTCTTTGATAAAATAAATAAATTTTTTAAAAAAGAAATTGCTCTTTGGAAAGAGCTAAACTAAAACTGTGTTAGTTTTAGTACAACCAGCAGTTTTGCTAAATGACACATTATGTCAGTTACAGATGCTTGTCTGTCTTGTTTAACAATTCACACATGTGTGCACACACAACACACAGACACACAGAAATAGATTCTCTGCAATTGTTACTAGGCCTAATTTAACAGGTATGGATGGGATGGCCACCAGTTCACCATGGTTTCTGAGATCAGCCCACCAAGGATGGCTCAGTTTTCATGTCTCTATTTAACGATCCTGTCCAAAGCTATTTAAGCTAAGAGTGGTCATTTGATCTGAGTTAGGGAATTTTAGTCTTTCTCTTGGAAACTGCAGAAAGAAAAGAGGAGACACAGAGGGGATACCTTGGTGGTCCGGTGGTAGTACTCTGCAGGCCATGGGTTCTATCCCTGGTTGAGGAACTAAGATTCTGCATGCCACAGAGTACAGTCAAAAAAAAAAGAGACACAGAAATTGGAAATTGTTAGACATAACCCATTAATTGAAGGCCCCAAACAAAATATTCACAAATTGTTGTTGAAACTCTAAGAGCTGCAATGACCTTTCTGAGATACAGTATTGATCAATACTTGCTCAGGCTAAGATGGCCAAGGAATAATGGTTCAGTTCATTCAGTTCAGTCGCTCAGTTGTGTCCAACTCTTTGCAACCCCATGGACCGCAGCACACCAGGCCTCCTTGTCCATCACCAACTCCAGGAGTTTACTCAAACTCATGTCCATCGAGTCGGTGATGCCATCCAACCATCTCATCCACTGTCATCCCCTTCTCCTCCATGCCTTCAATCTTTCCCAGCATCAGGGTCTTTTCAAATGAGTCAGCTCTTCACATCAGGTGGCCAAAGGATTGGAGTTTCAACTTCAACATCAGTCCTTCCAATGGACACCCAGGACTGATCTCCTTTAGGATGGACTGGCTGGATCTCCTTGCAGTCCAAGGGACTCTCAAGAGTCTTTTCCAACACTACAGTTCAAAACCATCAATTCTTCAGCACTCAGATTTCTTTATAGTCCAACTCTCACATCCATACATGACTACTGGAAAAACCGTAGCCTTGACTAAACGGAATAATGATTAAAATAGTAATAAAACTAACATTTATTAGCTGCTTATAATGAAAGAAGTGACATTCTAGGAGCTTTATTTTATTAATCCACTCAATTTCTATAACAATCTAATGAGGTGGATAATATAAATATCTTGATTTTAAAGGTGAGAAAACTAAAGGAAAGAGTTGATAAGTGCTTTGCCCCTTTGCCCAAGGTCACATAGTGTTTACATGGCAGGGTTGCAATTTTGAGCCAGAAAAGTTTGGTCGTAAAGCCCATGTTCTTATTTATTCCATTAGAATGGCCAGGAAATCCTGGAAACCTCGTCACCACACCCAGAGCCATGCTATCACCTCCACTGGAGTGCATAGACACCTCCTGCTAATCCAGGGGTACCTGTGAGAGAGAGCAGCACAGTGGATTTGGGGAGGCTGCTTGACAGAGCCAGCTGGTGGTCACCTGAGAAACCACACCTGCAACAGGAAGGCTCCTCGGGCTCTGCCACACAAGTCCTGCTCTTACGCTATGGGCAAGCAGAAGTTGAACGCAGTTGCTTTTACTTGGAATCTTACAGTATATTCATTGTCACTGACCCAGGAAGGGGTGTGATTCAGACTTTGAGGTTAGGATTCTATTGCTGTTGTTGTTAGTGTTGTTATTATATCAGGAGATCTATTCAGTTCTCATCTGGAAAGCAAGAGCTTGGAAGAGAGTCAGAGAGCGATCACCAAGCCAAGGGGCAAAAAAAGACGTTATCCTACACAATTACAGCGAGTAATACTGAGAGTTCCTTGGACTGCAAGGAGATCAAGTTAGTCAATCCTAAAGGAAATCAACCCTGAATATTTACTGGAAAGACTGATGCTAAAGCTGAAGCTCCAATACTTTGGTCACCTGCTGCTGCTAAGTCGCTTCAGTCGTGTCTGACTGCGTGCGACCCCATAGACGGCAGCCCACCAGGCTCCCCTGTCCCTGGGATTCTCCAGGCAAGAACACTGGAGTGGGTTGCCATTTCCTTCTCCAGGGCATGAAAGTGAAATGTGAAAGTGAAGTCACTCAGTCATGTCCGACTCTTAACGACCCCATGGACTGCAGCCTACCAGGTTCCTCTGTCCATGGGATTTTCCAGGCAAGAGTACTGGAGTGGGTTGCCATTGCCTTCTCCGGTGAACAGTTGACTCACTGGAAGAGACCCTGATGCTGGGAAAGATTGAAGGCACGAGAAGAGGATGACTGAGAATGAGATGGTTGGATGGCATCACCAACTCAACGCACATGAGTCTGAGCAAACTCTGGGAGATAGTGAAGGACAGGGAAGCCTAGCATGCTAAGGTCCATGGGGTTTCAAAGAGTCAGATACAACTTAGCGACTGAACAACATTAAATATTTAATATTTAATATTAACCATTAACATTAAAACATTATCAAGTTTAAAATATATTTATCGAGTTGACAGGAAATGAGATATCAGATTGATGTTTCCACTTGCATAACTTGTGAAAGTGAAAGTTGCTCAGTCATCTCCAACTCATTGTGACTCCATGGACTATTATAGTCCATTGAATTCTCCAGGCCAGAATACTGGAGAGGATAGCCTTTCCCTTCTCCAGGGGATCTTCCCAACCCAGGGATCGAACCCAGGTTTCCCACATTGCAGGTGGACTCTTTCCCAACTGAGCCACAAGGGAAGCCCATAAATACTTGAGTGGGTAGCCTATTCCTTCTCCAGTGCATCTTCCAGACCCAGGAATCAAACCAGGGTCTCCTGCATTGCAGGCAGACTCTTTACCAACTGAGCTATCAGAGAAGCTGGGTAACTTGTACTGTGATTATTTTAACTACTGAAGTCTTTTGAGATGAATGCATTTTTCAGTAGCAAATTTGACATTCCTGGATGGAGACTATACGGAGATAGACTAAACAGCAACAATTATTTCTCTAACAATGACTTCCCATGATAGCTCTATACCGATTTGATTAAAAACAAGGTCACACTAAGAATCAGAAATCCAGCATTTCTCTAATTTTAGAACTCCTCTCCAATTTTAGAGTCACTGTGTATGTGTGCTAAGTTGCTTCAGTCGATTCTGTATGACCCCATGGACTATAGTCTGCCAGACGCCTCTATCCATGGGATTCTCCAAGCAAAAATCTTGGAATGGGTTGCCATGCCCTCCTCCAGGGGATCTTCCCAACCTGTATCTCTTAGGCAGGCAGGTTCTTCACCACTAGCGCCACCTGGGAAGTCCTTTAGAGTTACTACTTCCCCTGAAATACTTTACAAATCGTCTGGGAGTCCCCAGGCAGTGGTCTCACTTTACACCATGAGCTTCCTTGACACCGTTACCCTGCTCATGCCCACTGATGGCAGCACACCTGCTGGGGATGCCAGCTAAAGGTGCCTGTGCACCTGTAATCCCCACCGGATCTGTGCAGTGGCCGCCAGTGCCTGCTCTCCTGCCACGAGCTTCCTGAGGAGAAGTCCAGTTCCTCTCTCTGCAGGAACTGCCAGTGCCTGAGCTACTCCCTTGCGGCTCAGTTGGGAAAGAGTCCACCTGCAATGCGGGAAACCTGGGTTCGATCCCTGGGTTGGGAAGATCCCCTGGAGAAGGGAAAGGCTATCCACTCCAGTATTCTGGCCTGGAGAATTCCATGGACTATAATAGTCCATGGAGTCACTGACCCTCTGAATGAAGGCACACAGGTCTCTTGGATTAGTCACTTCCCACACAGCGGCTGCCTCAGCCTGAGAATAACATACCAGGTGGCATCCTAGGTCACCTTCCTTCTTGCTCTTGGCCCATCATCTTTGAACCAGTTTATTCACCCCATTTGTCTCTCTCCAGGGTATGTTCTTCCCTGGAGACTCAAGATCTCTAATGTAAATAGACACTCACTCGCCCCCCACCCCCTGCAACTAGACATTCCAGACATGTCTGAATACATAGGTCCCAGGCTGGGATTCTTTCTATTATATCTATTATCATTATAGTTATTATCCTATCATTATCATTATGTTCATGATGATGACAATGAACTGGGGTCCATTAGTGACACTTAACATATATCAGACCATACTTGGAGGGAAATTAGAAGCATGTACTTCCTCTATCTCATTCTTCCAAAATAAAAACATTTCTAAAAGACCTCCCATATTTAACAAGCCTTCCCTGGTGACTCAGCAGTAAATAATCCACCTGCAAAGCAGGAGGCGTGAGTTTGATCCCTGGGTCAGGAAGATCCCCTGGAGAAGGAAATGGCAACCCACTTTAGTATTCTTGCCTGGGAAATCTCATGAACAGAGGAGCCTGGTGGGCTACAGTCCATGGGGTCACAAAAAAGTCAGACATGACTTAGCAACTAAACCACACCACCACTATATTAAATGTCAGTTTCAGAAAGTTGCTGTCAAAGTTATGAGTATGTAACTGGCAGATGAATATATCAACTGAGAAACAGATAAATACTAACATGACTTTTTAAGGGGAAAGCTCAATACATCTCCTTACCAATGTGGTACTGGTAAAGAAAAGATAAGGCAGTGAGTAAAAGATCTTTCTTCTCTATCTGGATATCTATATGCCTACCTACCTATCTAGCCAGCCAGCCAGTTATCTATCTTAGTTCCCTACAACCACACAACCCAGTCATCTTGAACAACTAAAGCTACAAGAGCAGTAGAAACAAGTGAGAGACATAAATAAAGGAAAATCACTGTCCTGATTTTCTTTCTTCTCTTCTCCTATCCACCCCAGCTCTGTTCCACTCCTACAGATGTTTACATATCATAGATAAGACTTCCCTGGTGGCTCAGATGGTGAAGAATCTGCCTGCAATGAAACAGCTCCGAGTTCCATCCCGAGGTTGTGAAGATCCCTTGGAGAAGGGACTAATAACCCACTCCACTATTCTACCCAGAGAATTCCATGGACAGAGCAGCCTGGTGGGCTACAGTCCATGGGGTCACAAAGAGTCAGATACAACCGAGTAAGATGTTTCACTAACACACAGTAAGATGTTTCTGAGAGCGGTAATTATCAGGATGAAACATTTTAATTCAGTTTAAATACTATTTTAAAATAATGGGGAAATTTGATAATTGTCCAAGGCAACTTCTTTTTCTTTTAAAACTTTGTATATTGAGAAGAATATGCTGGGACTTCCCTGGGCAGTCCAGTGGTTAAGATTTCTCCTTCCGTTGCAGGGGATTCTGGTTTGATCCCTGGTCAGGAATTAAGAAGTCAAAATGTCTTTCAGAAAAAAAAAAAGCAAAGCATTAAACAGAAATACTATTGTATCACATTCAATAAAAGCTTCAAAAATGGTCCACATCAAAAAAAAATTCTTTAAAAAAATACATTAAGCACTATAAACTGTAGAGAAAAAGATGAATGAGATATAGATTCTATCTTCAAAACTTAATATTTGAGAATGTATTGGAGAATGGAATCTATACTTTAGAATAACAGACATATGGCGGGACGGGGGGCGCTGGGCCTGTTGTCACATAACAAATGACCCCCAAACTTAGTAGCTTAAAATAACAAATCTTTATTATCTCATAGTTTCTGTGTATCAAGGATTTGAGAGTGGTTTGCAGTAAATAAATTCCTTCTAAAAAGGATTGGAGGATGGGTGGGGAATTTTGTCTTGCTCAAGCTGAACATCTGAAACTTAGTGGTTAAAAAAAAAGAATTTGGGACAGGCTCTACTATGTAATTCTGACCCAGGGTCTCTCCTGAGGTTGAAGTCAGGATGTCAGCTGGGACTACAGTCACCTGAAGGCTTGATTAGGTGGCAAGATCTGCTCCCAGGACAGCTCAGTTGCCTGGCTGATAGCAGGAAACCTCAATCCCTTAAGAGAGAGGCCCCTCCATAGAGCTGCTTAAGCATCCTTATAATACGGAAGCTGCTCCTTTCAAAGCAAGTGATCTGAGAAAATGAAAGGTGGAAGCTACAATGTCCTTCACGGCCTTCCATGGGGAGTCACACACCATCATATCTAAAACACCCTGTTGGTTTCCCAGGCCAGCTGTATTTAACGTGGGAGGGGACCACATACAGGTGTAAACACTGGGAGCAGGAACCACTGGAGACCATCCAGGAGGCTGGGAGTCTGGACCGTCTTCCGAGTCTCATGAACCTGCAGGTCAAGGTCACATGGATATTTCAGACTACACCAGCTTTTGCCCTACTCATTGACTAAACGTTTCAGACCCTTAAAGTCTCCGTCCTTCCCCAGCATTTTTGGGAGTTCCTAGAGAGACTACCACACTGCCTCATGGCACCACGCCCCTGCCGAGGGTTGTGGCTGCATTGTTCCAGCAGGCACCGCCACTGAGGAACAGGGGCCCTCAGTGCCAACCAGGCAGCATTTCTTTCAAAATCAAGGGGTCCACTCTCTACTCAGAAGCGTTCTTACTGGGTCAAAGCCATCACTCTTGAGTTCTTCTCTTCCTGAAGTCTCCCCAGCTCTCATGCAAATAGACATACCTCACTATTCACCAGACAGGCCCAGACATGTCTGTATTAGCCTTGGAGTAGGCCTTCCTATCCTAGCCTATCCATTATGACCCAATGTATTTGTAAGAAAAAAACACAAAGTTTAAAATGCCATAAAACGGAGGTACATTTTAATACATTTTTTTGAGTTTCAGCTCAAGAAGCTCTCTTTTTACTAGGTAAATTTCCATTACTGCTACTCCTGTGATTAGGTCAGAGTCCAAAGTCCAGGCCATCAATCACTGGGTGCTAACCTGTAGTGAAAAACCCCGAAGCAACACACGGGTGGATGAACAAACAGGTCAACAGCCACTTTAGCTCAGTGACTATGGAAATACAGCCTAGATTTCACACAGAAACTGGCTCTGCATGCTCTAATCCAAGGGAAGGCGAAAAGCAAAGTTTAAGGTCTTCCCCATCTTTATTTTTAGTCTCTCCCCATCCCCACTATGAAAAAAAAACTATATTTTTAATCAATCTACTTAGGTATTCCTCAATAAAGCCTGAGCCTGACCAGAAAGATGGTTCAAACTGCTCCTTGCCACCAGAGTCCTTAACAGAGTCCCTCCTGAATTGGTCCTCATGTCCCTGATCAAAAGTTCATTGCCTTAAGTCAAAGTTTCTGTCACCACAGAAGCCAGAAAACATACAGAATAGTAGTAAAATGAATCAACACATTCATATATAAAAGAAAGAATAAACTGCACAGAGACCTCCAAGGCAGACAATTATAAATGAGGCAAGTTCCCATCTGATGTTTTAAATTTTACATAGTAGCAATTCTCACTGATGGGAGTAGTTGAGAATGTGAATTGGGAAGGATGAACATTCAGTATCATCACAGCAGAAGTCTAGCTTGCTTGGCAAGGTTTTTTCATGACAATGACAAAAGTAAATTGCACTACTAAGACTTGCAGTCAGAAATGTTTCAATATATTCAATAGTCTGAAGGATCACATCAAACTATTAACTGCCTGAGAACAGGCATGGGGTGTATTCTTCCTTCATCACCATCCTAACAAATTTAGCAGCTTAACACAGCATCCATTTTATCACCTCACAGTTCTGTAGGTCAAAGTCCAGTTACAACCCAACTCAGAGTGCTCCTCTGGTTAAAATCATCATAAGACTGATACCAAAGTGTTGGCAGGCCTGTGTTATTTTCTGGAGACTCTGGGGATGACTACATTTGCAAGATCATTCAAATTGTTGGCTGGACTCAGTCCCTTACAGTTGTAGGGCTGAGACACCCATTTCCTTACTGGCTGATAGCCAGGAACTGCTATTCGCAACAAGAGATCTCTCTGTGGTCCTCCTTTAACAATAACATTCCCCATTGTCCAACCAGCTGACTTCTCTTCTGCCCACAGATGGACGGAAGCTCTGCTTTTAAGGGATCATGTGGTTACACTGGGCCTACCTGAATAACCCAGGGCACTTTCCCTGTCTTAAAGTCAGCTGATTAGTGACCTCAATCACATTTACAAAGACTCTCTGCAAGTGTGACAAAGAGTAAAGGTGATGGAAATAAAACTTAATTTACCCCACGGGTTAAGAACATGGTGTGGGGAGGAAGTGTTGCCTTTGTAACAAATACTTCACTGCTTGGACTTTTTTTCTTACCTCAAGCCAAGGTTAGTTTTGCCATCTTATAAGCTTTCTTTTAAAAAATATTTAATAATCATTTATTTTCAAGCTCACTCAATTTTTTCAGACCCCCCTCATTCACAAATAATATACACTGCATTCTTATCTACTGGCTATCGTTGTTTGGCTTAGTTTGACTTAGGATGGGAACTTTAAAGTTATAAATTACATCTGTCAAGGTTTTTACAAAGAAATTTCTTTTCCCAAGAGTAGATTACTGGAATCACTTACAGAATTGAAAATACATCTCCAAATGTGATCAAGCATGATTTATGAAAGAAAAAAGTGCTATGTAACTAATTACACAATCAAGATTTTAAAACATGCCTTCTGTACCCTCAGCCCAAAGCACTGTGAGAAACACTGAAGAGAGAAATGGTCACTATGGCACATGAAATCTCATTGGGAAGACAAGGATAAGAAATACAAAATAATAACATACTAGTCTCTATGTTATATATACTTTGAGCATTTGGAGGTCAGAAGAGGAACTGTCACTGCCAGAGTGGGGGTGGGGGTGGGTGGGTGCAGGGAATATGTCCCAAGGGAAGGAGAACTTGAGTTTAGCAATAATGTTCCGTCTTTTTGAGTCCTATTCCTCTACTCCACCTTCCCCAGTAGGAAGTCTGGTTTGCGCCTAGCAACCTAAAATCCCAAGGGAGAGCAGCTGCTGGGTAAGTATGTTCCAGGCTCCTCTTATCACACTAGTGCAAATTCTTCAGGGTGCTGACACAGACAGCTGCAGAAGCAATCCATGCAAATTACAATGGACTTTGGTATCTCAGGTCAAAAAAATCAGAAGTTATCACAAAAAAACTTAATTCATGTTCCGCGTTTTTATTTAGGACTTGGGTATAAAATGTGAAATATGCAGAATCAGGAGTAGCAGCTAAAATGATCAACAGCCAAATATTCTAATTCTGTCATACGCTAATATAACCTTTAAAATAACATCAGTTTGACCTTCACCTCTCCTAAATTGACTTAGGACTTCAGCAGTGCATAAAGGTTGTGACTGCACTGCTTTTCTTTTTACATCATAATTAGAATTTCTTTCACTTCCTGGGAATATTTATCCATCAGTTTAAAATAATTTCTCAGACAATGTCCATCTCTCCTCACTAGTTATCAAACAGATAATTTGACTTGGATTAAAAACAGTTTATCATAACCCATTCCAGAAGAGGTTATCGGCCAAAGTCATAGACATCAATGCGTGCTGTTCTCAATCCTATTACATTTGCCAAAATTCTGAATAAATTTAGTAACATTACCCAGAGTGCCTCTCAGACAAGACTATCTCTGCTGCTCAAAAAAGCTGGAAGCTGAAACCAAAGCATGTTAGATGTTTAGTCCTGTCAGAGTATTATTACTAATAACAACACTCTAATTAAAAAATAATAAACTTTTTTCATTTTATAGCCCTCAGAACACTCTGTGTACCTTACATAATAATATGCAGCAGAGCAGTTGCAAATTCTAGCAGCTGCATGGCATAGTGGAGAGAGCATTAATTGTGAAGTCAGACATTAATTGTGCTCAAAAGTAACCTAAGTTCCTTCACCAGCTAGAAGACAGTGGGCAATTCACCTACCTTCTCAGAGCCTTACTTTCTTAGCTATAATATAGAACTAGTAATATTTATTTCGCAGGTAAATATTACTGATCTGAAGAACTGAAATAAATTAATATATGCAGCTAGAACTTAATAAATGATACTGTGATTTTCCTGTTATAGGATAAGGACATTGAAACTCAGGAATCAAATTATTTATCCAAAATTTTACAATAAATTAATGGAGGATTCCTGGTCAGAATTTAGATTGCTTGTGGGGGTCACTAAATGAGGCGCATATCATACATACACATGTCCTTTTCATGTGCTAGGGAAGTAAACAGGAGAGACAGATGGGCATACTGAAATCTGGTGTCAGTATTCATGTCCTTCCTCCCAACATCAGGAAAATGGCAGAATCACTTACACATAGGATTTCTGTAAGGAGTCATGAACCAGGATGTAGTCAGGGGGCTGAATTTTGAGGCCATCCCACAGCTGGACAAAACACTTTCAGTACAGGACACTTTCTTAAATAACCAATATTACTCAAGGCAGAGAACTACATGCATTCTTCCCAAGTGGCAAAATTATCTCCACTCTACAAATGCGTCCCCTCTGGGACCTGACGTGAGCAAAAAAAAGAAAAAAAATCAGGAAATTCAGAGAGAAAAAGAAGCTACTTTGAGACCTAATGTAAGCTCTTTTTTCAGGAACTGTGAAGCATGCAATACCATCATAATGTAAAATGCATTAAACTGTCAGAATGAGGATCCTGTCTTCAATCAGGTGAAGTCCCTCAAGATTTCCATGGTAAATTTTGCATTAAGAAATCTCCTGATCCCTCACCACCAGCCCCCAAAAAAGTTGCCTTTGAAAAGACAACAAGTTGAAATATTTTAATAAAATGTGTGATTCATGAACATACACCAAGTAAAGCTGTGAAATCCCAAATCCTATGGGCATTCCAAAAGTACTTCCATAAGTAATCCCATAAGCAGTATTAATTGGACATTATTTTGCTTAATTCAAAAAAATCAATCAAAATCCAGTGATTTGGGATCGATAATCAATCTTTAAAATTTTCCTATTTCAAGCCCAGTGTTGAGCTATTGGATAAAATTGATCATTTAAGTAGGCTACACAAAAATCGTTAGAACAGATATAAATCTCTATCAGATATTTTGGAATTTGATAAATATATTTTTCCCTCTGAAACTGAAAAGGCATTGATAACCACTGTTTAGAAAGTTCTAATTTTAGATCTCATGGCATTTTAATATATTAAGACTCTTCCTTTATTAACAAAAGATTTACAGATAAGAAAACAGATGTTCTGTATTCACAGACACAATGAAAACAACTGAGCAATGTCTTCCTTTCTCCTCCTCTTCCCTTCCTCTTCTTTGTAGTCTTCTCTAGTCCAGGGGCGTGATTATGAGAACTTGAAACCTAAAAATTAAACTAATAGCTCAGTCTTCATGAACATGAATTCCCACACTCTCTCCTGCCTCTGGTTTCCAGTCCTCTTAAATGGCTCTGTCTTCAACGGATGATGACAAAAAAATCACTCATAATTGCTGGGCTGCAGGGAACCGTATTGAAGGATCCAAATAGATCCTTTGTCAACTATAAGGAATCCCAAGAATATCGGGCTCAATGACTGTTTTTCAAACTTATGATTTTGCAATCAAACTCAATTTATGACATCTGATTTTGACCCATGTCTACAAAGTATCCCCCTATCCTCTATTAATAAGAACTCATTTTAAACGACGGGGAACACCATGCTGTCTAGAACCTAAAGAGAATATGAAAAGACTAAAAGAAAATTATCTATGCATTTATTGAGAAGTTAAATCATTCAGTCTTAAATACTTCAATAGATTTTTGTTAGAATCAAGAGGCAATTAATTAGGAGTTTTGATTTTTGCCTATGCCTGGCAATATAACCTATATTTATAGCAAAAATATACTTTATCATCTTCTGAAGTCAATAAACCTAATTACTTAGAATATTGTTGAACAAAACAAAAATAATTACAAGAAGAAGAGTCATAATAATGATCATAAAAAAGACATTCATCATTTGCAAGTCAAATAAACTGTAGTCCATAGATGGAAATTTATATTACAAAAGTTTTTGAGCATTTTTTAAAATAGTAAAATTCTGTATAAATGAAATCTTAGAATCCTAATAATTAGAGCAGTTAGAAATCCAGGTGTGTTAAATAAAGTGAGCCCAGTGCTAACCACTCATCTCTTCATCCCCTAAGATTGCTCCTGAAGAACCTCTGTGATTCACATGGTTTGGAATATGGTTCTGTTATGTCCATATCCCTTAGCATCATGGAAATCTGGATGAGGTTTCACCTAGTAAATTTTTGCTACCATTGTTTTGCTTGTTTGGTTTCCTTCATCTCTCCTAAACTGGCTGATTTCGGCTTTGGCAATGCAAAAAGACATTTGCTGCACTGCTGTTCTTTTCACACCATAATTGTTTTTAAATCCTTGCAGTAGAATCATTTCATCTAATCTTTCTGGCCCTCAGTTTCACTTGTGGTTTCTAGATAGTTTCAGAGGTTACTTCTAAAAGTCAGAATCTATGGCTTTTTTGGTAGGATTCTTGGGGTTCAAGTTTTCCTTCCTGTCTCTTACTTCAAAAACACATACAATGTTTAAAAAACTCAACACTAATAGACTTGTACTATTTTTAGTGTAGGCCCACAAAACTGATGACGCTTACAACTAAGTCATTATTAGACCAGTATATACTGGAGTATACCCACTCCAGAATATTAAAAATGTATTTTAAATACATAGTTATATTATAAAGCTAACCTAATGGTGCTAATAAGTGTCTCTCTCTAAGTAAAGTGATTTTTAACACTGTTTGCACATTTTAAAAAATGTATTCATGCCATTAGAGTGAAAATGAGGCTGATGGTTATGTTTCAAATCCCTGTGTACAAATACTCCACAAGCAAACAATGGCTGTTTCCCTACACCAGAGGAGTAAAGCAAAGCCACTGAAAAAGGTAACACTGCCTCCCCAGTTCCCCACTCCAACCCGAATAATGCTTCCCTTAAACCGAAAGAAAGCTGAGTCAGGCGGCAATAACCTGACAACAAACTTGATCAATTTTTACATACCAAAAGCTGGTCAGACTGTCCAGGCTCACATCCCAGCTCCACTATCATCAGCTGAATTATCCTGAGCAGTAAGAGAAGGAACCCTCTCTCAACTCCATCTTTAAAATAGGGATGACAGTCAAAGACAAATATCAGATGATCACTTATAAAAAAAAAAAGAAAAAGATGACCACTTATAAGTGGAATCTAAAAAAAAAAATGATATAAAAGAATGTATTTACAAAACAGAGGATTAATCTCAAAAATATACAAGCAACTCCTCCAGCTCAACTCCAGAAAAATCAATGACCCAATCAAAAAATGGGCCAAAGAACTCAACAGACATTTCTCCAAGGAAGACATACAGATGGCTAAGAAACACATGAAAAGATGCTCAACATCACTCATTATCAGAGAAATGCAAATCAAAACCACAATGAGGTACCATTATACGCCAGTCAGGATGGCTGCTATCCAAAAGTCTACAAGCAATAAATGCTGGAGAGGGTGTGGAGAAAAGGGAACCCTCTTACACTGTTGGTGGGAATGCAAATTAGTACAGCCACTATGGAAAACAGTGTGGAGATTTCTTAAAAAGCTGGAAATAGAACTGCCATATGACCCAGCAATCCCACTTCTGGGCATACACACCAAGGAAACCAGATCTGAAAGAGACACATGCACCCCAATGTTCATCGCAGCACTGTTTATAATAGCCAGGACATGGAAGCAACCCAGATGCCCATCAGCAGATGAATGGATGAGGAAGCTGTGGTACATATACACCATGGAATATTACTCAGCCATTAAAAAGAATTCATTTGAATCACTTCTAATGAGATGGATGAAACTGGAGCCCATTATACAGAGCGAAGTAAGCCAGAAAGATAAAGACCATTACAGTATACTAACACATATATATGGACTTTAGAAAGATGGTAACGATAACCCTATATGCAAAACAGAAAAAGAGACTCAGATGTATGGAACAGACTTGTGGACTCTGGGAGAAGGCAAGGGTGGGATGTTTCAGGAGAACAGCATTGAAACATGTGTATTATCTAGGGTGAAACGGATAACCAGCTCAGGTTGGGTACATGAGACAAGTGCTCGGGCCTGGTGCACTGGGAAGACCCAGAGGGATCGGGTGGAGAGGGAGGTGGGAGGGGGGACTGGGATGGGGAATACATGTAAATCCATGGCTAATTCATATCAATGTATAACAAAAACTACTGTAATGATGTAAAGTAATTAGCCTCCAACTAATAAAAATTAAAAAAAAAAAAAAAAAAAAAAAAGAAAAAAAAAAAAAAAAACAAAAGCTGGTCATTTCAAACCTTCATCTGGGTATCTGTATAGGCTTCAACATAAAGGATTCCGTTTCTCATGCATTTCTTAAGCAGGAGATTCAAGGGCCTAAGATGGACCTAGAAGATGAAAAAAGCCAGGGGTAGGGAGAAATCTCTCCTGAATCTGAGAGGCATAATTCAGGAATCTGTGCAGATTAGGTTTTGCTCCATGCTTACCATGGACCCAAACACTACTGTTTTTGAGAATTAATATTTGTTTGGGGAGTGAGTAAATATAGGTATATACATGTGTACTCATTCTATTCAACAGCGACTGACTGGATGACCAAGAAGAATTCTTACTGCCCATTTCCCTCTGGCATGGATGTTAGAGAGGAACTACACTGGAAGTTTCTGTATTGTATAGTATAAATGGGTACTCACTCATGTCTGACTCTTTGTGTTCCCATGGACTGTATGTAGCCTGCCAGGCTCTTCTGTACATGTGATTTCCCAGGCAAGAATAATGGAGTGGGTCTCCTGAGTTGACAGGCGGATTCCTTACCACTAGCACCACCTGGGAGCCCAGAAGTTTCTAAATCCACCCAATGTGTCTAAATACACTCAAGGTTTCTAAATACACTCAATGTTTCTATTGGATGGAGATTGCCAAGGCTCATCCTAGACTTCCCAGCCAAGCCTGCTCAGATCTTGGCCACTGGATGTTACTGAAGACTTGAACTCTCAAAGGTTAGGGACATGGAGTGCTGGAAACTACTGGGCCCAGCTACCAGATGTGGAAGAGAAAGGGATCTGAGGCAACACTGCACCTAACAGAAAGCCAAGATACATACTGTAGAGTTTTTAAGAAGGAGGCATTCTTGTTTACAAGAAGGTGGACACAAGGTCAAGAAGCAAGCTAGGAACTGGGACATATGATGGAGACAACACCCAGAAAACATTTAAATGCCTGTATGTTTTTCCCTTGGTTGATAAAAACTCTCACTTGAGGCACAGAATTAAAATTTTTCTCTTCCTATGATGTAGTTCCTTTTAGCTTCCCCAACACATTAATCAGGTTGTATATATACCTATAAGGCCTTACCCCGTGGCCCAGTTTGGTAAAGAATCTGCCTGCAATGCAGAAGATGTGGGTTCAATACCTAGGTTGGAAAGATCCCCTGGAGAAGGAAATGGCAACCCACTCCAGTATTCTTGCCTGGAGAATCCCAAGGACAGAGGAGCCTGGCAGACTACAATCTATGGGGTCGCGAAAGAATCAGACACAACTTAGTGACTAAACAACAACAGTATACCTATAAAACATGCATTTGGGAGGGTGAAAAGCTGAGGAGCAGGAAGGGAAAAGGAACTATGGTCTGGCTTAAATCACCCTCTGCTGATGATTATGCAGAGGGAGGGACTTTCTGAGAGAACTGTGGTCCAAGGATCCAAGGCAGTGATCACCAGCAAGGCAGATGGAGCACAACAGTGGAACTGGGACTGACTCAATAGAACTGGCCTTGAAGAAGCAGAGACAGCAGGTGACTCCTAGGGTAAACTGAAATTAACTCTCCTTTTCCCAAACATGTGAGGAAAGGCACCACTAAAGAGAGAAATTGATATTTGGAATTGCAGAAGCCTAGACTTTGGGACAGAGAAGGCAATGGCACCCCACTCCAGTACTCTTGCCTGGAAAATCCCATGGATGGAGGAGCCTGGTGGGCTGCAGTCCATGGGGTCACTAAGAGTCGGACACGACTGAGCGACTTCACTTTCACTTTCACATATTGGAGAAGGAAATGGCAGCCCACTTCAGTGTTCTTGCCTGGAGAATCCCAGGGACGGGGGAGCCTAGTGGGCTGCTGTCTATGGGATCACACAGAGTTGGACATGACTGAAGTGACTTAGCAGCAGAAGCAGCAGACTTTGGGAACACTGGGGTTAGGAACCTTGAGGGTAAAGACTTTGCATCATTGAAATTTCTGCCCCAGATTCTTAACACATATTCTAAGGTCACAGTTGTACAGAAATACCACAAAATCGAATGTGTCTTTTGGGAACAGAGAAGGAATTGCCAGTTTATTAATGAAAAATTAAACTTTCTTTGTTATAGGTTTCTTGGAGGCTGACCAAGTCATTTCATCCAGGTGTTTGGACTAGAAAACAGGAATAACAACAGAAAAATTCATTTTACCAAGGCAGCCTTTATAATCTCAACACATACATTAGGACTGAAAAACCACCAACTGCTATAGCCTTATTTATCATGCAAACCACTTCTAAGTTGGAAAGACATGATTACAAACCCTGTAAAAAGCTCTACGTTATTTTCCCCCAGCAGTCTGGCACAAAATAGTAGGAATAAGTCTTCATTTTCCCCACCTATGACTTAGGCACCATAATTATGAATTATGCCCTGGTGACCACAAGGTGAAATCAAATAAGTGCCTCATGCACAGACACCCCCGACATTACCCTGCTGTCTCCGCTTGAAGACCAGCTTCAATAACACATGCATTTGTTTGAAATCATCCTTGGAGCCTGAGTTCAGCTAACTTTTCACCAAGCTATTTAAAATGAGTAACACAGTCTAAATGTATCTCGAATCCTTTAAGGACAAATGCACCGAATAAATACAAACATAGAGCACAGGGCTAGGAGAAAACTATTCAGTTAAGGGATAAGCAAATCCTACCTAAGAAGAGCAGGGAAGCAGGAGAGCCGTGGGCACTGCCATCAGAAGAAACCACGGAGGAGTCCAGAAGGGGGTTGATGGGGGCGACAGCACCCCGCAGAGACGCGGGCCTGGCTGCCACACGGGGGCCACATCTGATCTGCATACCGAAGCACTCCAGAGGTGGGAATGGTGACCCAACTCCACTTCAAACCCACAAGATTAATTAAACCAGGCTCAAAAGAAACTTTAGGCTTCTTCAAAAATGAGTTATTTACAAGTGCCGGCCAAGATCATTCCCAGAGAAGGAGAGCAAACTGCCAAAACTTTTTTTCTGAGGCAAAATATTTTTTTTTATTAAGAATCCCTCCTACAAAATGTCTACAATTTACTATTTCTTAATTAGAATAAAGCATGTGTATGCTAAGTCATCTCAGTCGTGTCCTACTCTTTGCAACGCTATGGACTGTAGCTCACCAGGCTTCTCTGTCCATGAGACTCTCCAGGCAAGAATACTGGAATGGATTGCCATGCCGTCTTCCAGGGGACATTCCCAACCCAGGGATCTAACCAGTGTCTCTTATGTCTACTGTGTTGGCAGATAGATTCTTTACACTAGCACTACCTGGGAAACCCATAATAAAACATAAGGAAAAGGAAAATCTAGGAGGAATTCTTGTGTAGGATTATCATGAGGTTATAAAAATAAATGAGCTCTAGTACCTGAAATTCCCTAATGTGGGAAAGACTTCTGGAAGCTCACAAAGATGTGTTTTTCTTCCTCCTGAAAATACAGCTAACCTACATTTCCCAGCCTCCCAAAAGTTGAGTGTAACCATCTTCTGAGCTCTGGTCAATCAAAAGTGAGCATATATGAGCAATGTCATTTCCAAGCCTGTCCCACAGAAACTACCCCCCATAAGCTTCACATTCTTATCTCTTTTACCAGCTAGACATAGTTGATGATGGAGCCCCTTAGATTCCTTGCTTCTCAGAGTCTGGTCCATGAATGAGCAGCATTGACATCATTTGGCACTTACTAGAATACAAATTCTTAGGTGCCACCCCAGGCCTCCTGAAACAGAATCTTCATTTAACAAGCTCCCCAGGTGATACACACATGCATTCATGTGTGTGCATTCATGAGTCTAGACTGGAAGACGGTACATCTGCAAGATGAAAAGAGCATGAATCCCTGACTGTCACATGGATGAAAGCCACAAGCTGACTAGAAACATCTGCCTTGCATTCATGAAAAACTAGGAAATAAACTATGTATGCACTTTCTTTAGCTTCTATTTTTTAACACAGATGAGCTTACTCTAAAGGATACAACAAAACATAGTAGTGGTGGTGGTTAGTCTCTCAGTCATAGCCTACTCTTTGCAAGCCCTTGGACTGTAACCCACCAGGCTCCTCTGTCCACGGGACTTCCCAAGAAAGAATAATGGAGGCGGTTGCCATTTCCTTCTCCAGGGGATCTTCCCAACGCAGGGATCAAACCCACATCTCCTGCATTGCAGGCAGATTCTTTACCACTGAGCCACTAGGGAAGCCCAGCAAAACATATCTACTGCTAAACCCTCTGGAGCCTGCATTCTGTCCTTCTGGAACTTGAAACATCAACACAGCCCTTAGAAGCAGCCTGAACTAACCAAGAGGCTGTTTTATCACATGACAAATCACCGCACACCTTCAGACTGAGGGTGCTTGGGGGCTTTTTATACTAGCACATAAGTTGTGTAAAATATAGAATTTTTCAGCCTCCATCTATTTCCAGGTCAAGATTTCCTTCCTTCCATTATCCCATAATGTTATCAAGTCCTTTTTAAAAGGGCCAATGTCGGCTTCAGGATCCCTGCTGGCTTTGAGCATTTATCATTTTAAGAGTGAAATCATTCTTCATGGCATATTATGAGCCTTTTTTGTCAGGTAGTTAACTAAACTGGCACCAGTTAACTGTGATCTAAACTTTATATTGACAGATCTGGCAACAGACTGACATTCCTTGCACTAATTTTGGCTGTCCATTTTGGAAAAAAAAAATATGTTTGAAATATGATTTATCTTAAGCTGACAGCAGTCTTCATCAGGGTGCCAGCCACTGACAGAGTAAGGGAAAGGACCCAGCATAGAATCCGAGCTGAATATGTTTTCAAGACAGGAAGAAAGAATTTAGAGCCCCTGTTCCTCAAAGTCATAATTTAATTTAACAACCAAGCCTGGAAGGAAAACAAATGTTTCTTACTAAGCCTCACCATCAACAATCTATTTTCCCCCAATACCACATTTGTCTTACCTTGTAAAGCCCAGGATTACCATCCTCAAGTCTTACAATAATACCTGACATACACCAACTATTCCTGCAGCTCAGTAGAGCCCCTGAAATGCAATTATAGGAAAAGATCTAATAAACCAAAGATTAGCAACAGAAATGTGAGCACTGTTAACTGCTTTTTAGGGGGAGGGGGGAGTTGGAGTGGGAAGGCTGATATGAAAGCCAGAAACTAACCAGCTGAAGGAATAATGACATGAAAGGAACTGACAAAATTGGAAAGATCCATCAGTATAATCGTGCTGCATTAATGACAGTATCTGGGTAGCAGAAGAATCATTTGACCATTAGACCCTGAATTGTTACATCTCTCTTTTCCCAATGAAAATGAGATGCAGAAATACTTTCAGATATTAACAAAAAGCTGTATGGAGCCCTTATTAATATTTCTTAGCCCAATCATGCTTCATTAACAATCCAAACCCTGTGTTTTTAGAGTATGCCAGCATTATATGTAAATCCATTAACATGTAGCTATTCACTGTCATTTTTTACTCTTGGTACAATTTGAGAAGAGGTGTTTATTTGTGTGTATAAATACTAATGATGAACAAGATAAAATAGCCCTGGGTTCTGTGCTTAAATCCTTGCCTTAGTATTTACAGCAATAAATGAGATGGAGTGAGGAGGGAAAGGAGTATATATTGCCTAGAAGCTAAAATTATTTCCTAGTGCCATCAAGCCAGAGTGAATAAAGTTCTCCTGGGGAAATACTATTCATTCAAATGGGCTGAATTGGACACTATGGTGCTATTAAGTGCATACCAAATAATCATTTGCCAAACAGTTAACTTCTGATGCTAAAAAAAAAAGAAGAAGGGGAAAAAAAAAACCACTTCAGCCTCTTTATCTCTATTTACATTTCTGGGAGCCAAGATGTAAATGTAGTAATAAAAACATGTAAGACATAAACTCTTATAAATATATGGTAGAGGCCCCAATTTCATATGCTACTGATTTGTTTCCTGCCCTAGCTCCACCTTCCTCATGATTTCACATCACCCACCATCACTGACAAGTCCAGGAGGGGTGAGAAATTCGATTGTTTCTTCCTATACCTCTTCTCCCAGGCAGCACTTAGCTCTGCTTCCTCCCTGTTCTCGCCTCCATTAAACAAACTTTTCATGTGGCCCATTTGTCTCCATCCTTTTGAAATTGCTAACCCATGCTTAGTTGTCAAAGACTTTTAGTGCTTAACATCATGTAACATTCATGTAACAGAAACCTTCTGTGTCTTGACCACCCCCCACCACCCCACCAAAAGTGACTCATAGAATAATTTAGACATTGTGACAAAGCTGGGGAAGTGATGGGGAGGCTAAGGGTACACTTTTGAGTAGACAAGCCTCTCATCAACTTTCAAATAGCAGGATGAAGGTGGCTAATTCTTCTGCAAGTATGTAAGACTCTCTTCACCACCAAGAAAACTTCTATGAATGAAAAGGCAAGACAAGGGAAGATAAGCCAAAATGAGGTAAGTCAAGGGACAGGAAGGGGAGGGAGCAAAGGCACATACAAGCCAGGCACTGTGAAAAGTTCTGCTATACATTTATTTAATCTCAGATCTCTACATTGTGCCCCTCACTCTCAATTTTATAGGTATTGTTTCTGAGGTTGAGAGATATGAAGTAACTCATGACGTGGCAGGGTCAGGATTTAAATCCATCTGTCTGGGTCCAAAGCTCACTCACCTTCCTTGGCCCAGGCTGCCCCAGGCACAGCACATTCTTCCCCATCATTCTATCAGATAAGTAGAGGGGCTCATTTCTCTCTTTTGTCATAAAGGAAATTTTGCTGAGGCCTCACTCTTGGACACAAAACCTTCCCAAGTATTACCCTTCCTAACGCATCTTAACTCTGTAATTGCTTCTCCCCGCTGTCCAATGCAGAGCATCCACGGGCTAAAAGGGTGTCTTGACTGGTCATCTGCTCTCCTTGTGACTAATGTCAATATTTCAAACCTTGCTCCATTTAAGAAAACAAGAATTCTGTCTGCAGCATGTTCAAAGTGGAATTGACAAACAGGTGGGATTCTCTTTACAGAGGAACAGAGAAATCTACTGGGGAAACTCTCTGGGTGAAGCTGCAGGTCATTAGTAGCAGGACACGCAAGAATTCACATTGAACCTGGCCTCTTCTGACATGAACACAAATCCTTACCCTGGCCCCAGGGGCCAAGGAGCTGAGAAAGGGAGTGATGTGATGTGATGGATACTGGCAGCTTTGTGTTTGGGATGTGAGGAGGGGGAACGGGGCTGAGAATGCAGTCTGTGGACTCTCTCATCCTCCCTACCCTGAAATCCCCCATCCTGTGCTGAGAGGATCTAAGCCTACATATGAAACAGAAAGTGGCTTTGTTTTGTTATTGTGTTTATCTGTCACATCCAACAAGACTGTGCACTTAAGGTGGCAGACAGGCTCAAGAAAAATACCTCCGAGCAACCAGATTAAGGGGGAGGCAGCGCCTGCAGTGGAAGGACAACAGGGCTGACAGGCAGGTCTTTGCATGTAAGTCAAATTGCACACGTGACTGAGATAAAGGAAATGAGCACCACCACCTCTAAAGTCTTGTCCAAGTCCTCCCCCCATCACGATGTTTAAGACAGTAAGATACTGAGGGCTAATTTTGTGTTCATCTCCCCCCACCCTTGTGGAAGCAGTTGGAGGCATTTCTCTTGCCAGTGATTTGCAGCATTGACTATTCTCAAGCTTTGCAGCCTCAGCCAAACCCAGGAAAGCCTCAGTTCATGAGGGATTAAAATGAGCTCCTTATGAGAGACAAGCACTGCTCTAAGCACCATGTCTTTGCATCACTGAAGAAATTGCATAATAATTATCATTACTATTTTAGAGATGAGAAGCTCAATGAGCATCCCAAGGCCACCAGCAAGTCTGAGTTGAAAACTGAATCTAGATATTATGACCCCAAGCCAACTGCTCTGAGCTTATGACCTCAGTTTCTTCTTTGACAAATTCCCTTCAACACACACACACACACACAGATATAAACATACACAGAGTCCAGATGGGGGTGTGTCTGAAAGCCTGAGGCAGAAGAAGTATGTTTGGGGAATGTACTGAAGGTCTGCTCCTAGTATTACTGAAGAAAAAAGTGTATAGGGACGTGAGAGTTTGCTTCAAAACTGGCAAAATCAAGTTCCAGTTTGAATGCTAGGTCCTAGAGATGGAGCCACTTGAAAACCATGGGCAGCTCTGCATCCGAGAATAAACTAAGCTGCTGGGCCCTCTGTGGTGTGGAGGATTCTGGGGGAACCCTCCCCAGGACCTTGCTCATGCTCTCAAGCAGTGTTCTGAGCTGACCAGGAAGACACAAATATGATTCAAAGAACAAGACTGGATGGAGCCACCTGGTTGGATATTTGTCAGGAATATAGTAGAGAGGATTCTAATATCAAATTAATTAAATTAAACTACATAATCTTTGAACTGTTTCATGAACCCTAGGATTCCATGAGAAGAAACATGTCTCTGTGTTCTTATACAACTTTGCACATCAGGGAGGGAACAAAGAGAACAATAAGAGGGATAATAATGCGTATTTATGGAGCTCTCACCATGTGCCAGGTGCTGCCATCTCTGATTATCCAAGGCTGTAACCCAGCACCATATGGACAAAGACAATGGCAAGAGGTAGAACAAGGACAGCAACAAATTAATTAACCAAGTAGGATCTGAATTTGAGTGGAGTCCAGAGGGAATTGTAATTCATTCTGGCAGCTTGCACCCTTCAACAATGCAAAGAAAGCATCAGACAAAGAAAACTTCATGAGACTGCTTCATCACTGCCAGGGCTACTGGCAGTCTCCATACCCAAGGGCCTGCAGGAGAAAACACAGTGGAACTGTGCAAAAGATGATGCTTCTGACACTGATCCTGACATGAGAGATGGGTGTGACCCTTTCTGAACTCTCAGCGTCCACAGTGACAATCAGCAGTAATCACTATTTGTGAAAACACAAAGATCATACGGACTTTCTCCCTTCACTGTTTACACCACAAAATTTGATGCCCTCCTAGCAGCTGACTGCTTGCCCTCCTTGGACTCTTCTCCAAGAGACTTCCCAATTAAATCACAAGCTCCTCAAAGACAAACTGCTGGTCCTTTTCTATGGAAAAGAAATAGTTCAATAATAAACACACAGTAAGTACTCAGTAAATGGAGAAGGAAATGGCAATCCACTCAAGTATTCTTGCCTGGGAAAGCCCATGGACAGAGGAGCCTGGCAGGCTACGGTCCATGAGGTCACAAAAGTCGGACATGGCTTAGCGACTAAACCATAACCACGACCACTCAGTAAATACCCATGGAATCGAGTGGAAAATTGATCCTGATGTGGAATCAGCAGCCACTTCCCCCTAGTGGGTGTGTATGTGCACACTGTCTCTTGTTACGATGGCAGCTGTGATGTGTGAGCCCCGCCCTGGTCTGCTGTCTCATGAAGTCTCCCCCAACCCTGGTGGGTGCCCACTGGATGCAGGCCTGATGCTCTGTTTCAACAGGCTCTCGCAGTCTCTTTGGGCATCGCTGTTTCCCGCCCCCCGCCTCCCTGTGCCTTTTGAGTGTCCTGCTTTTCTGAAGGGGGGTCCTTTCAAATGTTAGTCAGCCCTTTTCAAATGCTCCAGTCCTACAGAATTGTACTGCAGTAGCTTTTCCAGGATGGGGAAACAGTGGAAACAGTGTCAGACTTTATTTTGGGGGGCTCCAAAATCACTGCAGATGGTGATTGCAGCTATGAAATTAAAAGACACTTACTCCTTGGAAGGAAAGTTATGACCAACCTAGACAGCATATTAAAAAGCAGAGACATTACTTTGTCAACAAAGGTCCATCTAGTCAAGGCTATGGTTTTTCCAGTAGTCATGTATGGATGTAAGAGTTGGACTGTGAAGAAAGCTGAGCACCAAAAAATTGATGCTTTTGAACTGTGGTGTTGGAGAAGACTCCTGAGAGTCCCTTGGACTGCAAGGAGATCCCACCAGTCCACCCTAAAGAAGATCAGTCCTGGGTGTTCATTGGAAGGACTGATGTTGAAGCTGAAACTCCAATCCTTTGGCCACCTCATGCCTCAAGTGTTTGGTCAACCTCAAGAGTTGACTCATTGGAAAAGACCCTGATGCTGGGAGGGATTGGGGGCAGAAGGAGAAGGGGACGACAGAGGATGAGATGGCTGGATGGCATCACCGACTCGATGGACATGAGTTTGAGTAAAGTCTGGGAGTTGGTGATGGACAGGGAGGCCTGGCATGCTGCGATTCATGGGGTCGCAAAGAGTCGACACGACTGAGCGACTGAACTGAACTGAACTGAGCTTTCCCAGGATTCTTAAATTTCAGCAAAGCTAACAATTCCCAGGGTCCACCCTTAGATGTTCTGTTTTGGAATAGGATCAGGAATCTACAGTTTCAGTAAACCCCATCACCTGATGTCTGCTGCAGGTGGTCCATGAATCACACTTGGAGAAACACTGACTGTCTCAAAGGAATTATAAGACAGGACCTCAGTCAGATGATTAATTATTATCATGATCCCAGAAATCAGAATTCTGAATGTGTTTCATCTCTGGGATCCCAGAACCACTGCTAGTTTTTCAGGAGGCAGGTGTATCAGCCAGAGGATTTTATGAGAGAAAACACAAGAAAGAAGCCTTGGTTCAGTCAGAAAACTGTCCATGTTCTAGATACCAGACTGAGAGGGAGTGAAGTCAGGAATCAATCGGAAGCAAGAAGGACAAGAAGGACAAGGGAAGGCAGGTTTCAGGTCACAATGAAGGGGTGTCATGGTCTTGACAGCACAAGGGGTCAATGAGTTGTCCACGTTGTTTGCTTTGGCTGAAACCCCCGACCCCTCTGTGGTTACATCAACAAGAACTTAAAGCAGCAATGCTTACCTGTGCTTATATGAAGTAGGAGGGAGATCCTTAAGCAAAAATTGTGATGTAAGTTAGGACAGTTTTCTATGTATTTCCCCTTTACTTTGGTTACCTTTATCCCTATTTTATTGTACAACCTTCCACTCATCTGCTTAATAAAGTATCCAATGGT
Organism: Odocoileus virginianus; assembly: GCF_023699985.2. Taxonomy (NCBI): domain Eukaryota; kingdom Metazoa; phylum Chordata; class Mammalia; order Artiodactyla; family Cervidae; genus Odocoileus; species Odocoileus virginianus. The sequence continues at coordinate 36,111,712 of NC_069686.1, read as the reverse complement.
TTCAGACTCTCTTTCCTTTCTACCATCTGAATCTACTTTTCAAAAAGTATGTGTACATTTAAGGTTAAAGAGTTCATATAGCTTAAAATATTACCTCTCATACAATTATCTCTTAATATGAATAGATCAAAGCTATCTATACCAAGTAATATAATTGCAAGCCATCAATCATTTATGAGAAATATAATTTTGCAAGCAATAAGAATTTCTAGTACATTTTTGCACAGATATGAGACTACCATTGCTAAGAAAACTTCATGAAGCATTTGGAAGCCATTTAAGCCGAGTTTTAAGCCTGCCTAGAAGTCAAGCAAAGAGTAACCACGGACAAGGCTGGCTGCGTGATTTATTGTGAGATACCCCCTTCTCCTTGACTCCCTTGGTACCCAAGCCTGCATTAACCTAACATTTCTCGCACCATTTGTACCGAGCTTTTGCTAGTTTCTTCCCTCCCAGACTGTGAGCAACTCACAAAAAAGAATCCAAGTCTGAGAAGCTGCCACATAAGACATCACTTGACAACAATAATTTGGCATCCATCCACATATAAAAGTGACCTGTGGGAGTTGTGGGATCCCAGTAGGATACTGTGAAAACCCCATGCAGAGAGAGAGGAAAGCCATTTTCAGAAAACAGGTTGCATGCAGGAGGCTGATTCACTGACCAGGATCCTGGTTATAGATCCAGAAACAGCTCCCTATCCCCAGTGACTTGGCTACAACCAACTTGGTTTTGTTTCTGTTATCAGCCCCAAAATTCAAGGTCTCAGGAATCTTGTCCATGTGTGCCTCAGGGAATAAGCAGACAGACCCTGTGGACCCTAAGTATCCAGAGGCCACCACTAGCCTCTCTCAGCCATGGTCTGAGGGCCCCTGGAGAATAATAACTTAAACAACCCCACCAGACAAGTGAGCCTCTGTGGAAGTACAGAAATGTAGGGGGAAAGTTTCAGCACAATGTAGGAGCAAAAATCTCCCAGATTGGACCCCTGCAAGAGAGCAAGAAAAAGAGCTTGGCTTTAACCGCATCACCCACTCCCAAGACAGCACTGCCCAGCACACGAGAGCCCTTCTCAGCCCATGATTTCTCCCACCAGAGAAAGTCAGGTGGCGGAATGAGCACCCCGCTTCCCCAGCTCTGCAGGAAGCTGCCACAGATCCCTAAGTCTCTCTCGCCACATCCAGAGTAGGAGTTGTGACTGGGGGATGTGGTGATGAGCAGCTAGGAGACCAGCAGCCAGGGCTCGGGACGAGCCTACTAATGGCATCATGGACTCCATCAAGAGGCCTGCCCACAAGCCACTGGGGACTCTGTGCCTGGACATCCACCCAGCTGGCCCAGAAGGAACCCCAGCAGTCCATGCACTCAGCCCCATATACCTCCACCTCACACCTGGATCCCTGTGTGTGATCCCAAAGGCAGGTAGTGTGAGAGCTTTTACACATAGCTAGTGAACACAGAAAACTGGCCCGAAGCTGGCCCAAATCTGTGACTGGAGAGAGACCACAGACTTGAGCATTCAGCACCACACTAGGAAAAGGAAAAGAGAAGATGTCAACATTCAGACTGTCTTTGAAGAATCAGGAGAAAGCACACAAGTTTAAGAATTCTGCCACAAGACAGAACAAGAAGTATAAAGCAGATATAGCCACAGAGAGGGTCTGAAGGTCTGAGTTATCCTTTGAATCCCGAGAAAGGTTGATAGAATGTTTTTCTCTCCCAAAATCAGGCAGTGAAGCTGAAGGAGATGATGGCTACTCCAAATGTGGAGACAACAACACAAGACTTCAAGGAACATGAAAAATCAAGGAAATATAACATCACCAAAGGAACACAGCCATTTTATACAAGGCAATCCCAAAGACATGAAAATTTGCATTTTCCCTGGTAAAGAGTTCAAAATAGCTTTTCTGAATGAAGTTCAATGAGCTACAAGGAAATATAGAAAGACAATTCAGAGAAATTAAGAAAATAATACATGAACAAAATGAGAAGTATAACAGACTGTTGTTGTTGATCAGTCGCTAAGTCACGTCCAACTCTGCAACCCCATGGACTGCAGCACACCAGGCTTCCCTGTCCTTCACTATCACCTGGAATTTGCTCAAACTCATGTCCATTGAGTCAGTGATTCCATCCAACCATTTCATCTTCTGTTGCCCCCTTCTCCTCCCACATTCACTTTTTCTAAGCATCAAGGTCTTTTCCAAAGAGTTAACTCTGCATCAGGTAGCCAAAGTATTGAGGCTTCAGCTTCAGCATCAGTCCTTCCGATGAATATTCAAGGTTGAGTTCCCTTAGGATTGACTGGTTTTATCTCCTTGTCGTTCAAAGGACTCTCAGGAGTCTTCTCTAGCACCACAGTTTGAAAGCATCAGTTCTTCAGCATTCTTTATGGTTGGTCCAATTCTCACATTCATACATGGCTACATCCAAACCATAGCTTTGACTGTACAGACCTTTGTCAGCAAAGAGGTGTCCCTGCTTTTAATATGCTGTCTAGGTTTGTCACTGCTTTCCTTCCAAGGAGCAAGCATCTTTTAATTTCAAGGCTGCGGTCACCATCTGCAGTGATTCTGTAGCACAAGAAAAGAAAATCTGTCACTGCTTTCATTTTTTTTCCCCAGCTAATTGCCATGAAATGGTGGGACCAGATGCCATGATCTTGTTTTTTTTAATGCTGAGTTTTAAGCCAGCTTTATGACTCTCCTCTTTCCCCCTCCTCTTCAGTTCCCTTCACTTTCTGGCATTGAGAGTGGTATCATCTGATATCTGAGGTTGTTGATATTTCTCCTGGCAATCTTGATTCCAGCTTGTGATTCATCCAGCTCAGCATTTCACATGATGTACTCTGCATAGAAGTTAAATAAGCAAGGTGACAATATACAGCCTTGACATACTCCTTTGACAATTTTGAACCAGTCTGTTGTCTCAGATCTGGTTCAAATTGTTCCTTCTTGACTTGCATACAGGTTTCTCAGGAGACAGGTAAAATGATCTGGTATTCCCATCTCTTTAATAATTTTCCACAGTTTGTTGTGATCCACACAGTCAAAGGCTTCAGCAGAGTCAATGAAGCAGAAGTGGATGTTTCTCTGGAATTTCGTTGCTTTTTCTATGATCCAATGAATGTCGGCAATTTGATCTCTGGTTCCTCTGCCTTCTCTAAATCCAGTTTGTACATCTAGAAGTTCTCAGATCATGTACTGCTGAAGCCCAGCTTGAAGGATTTTAAGCATTATCTTGCTAGCAAGCATATTGAAATAAGCACAATTATATGGTAGCTTGAATATTCTTTGGCACTGTCTTTGGGATTAGAATGAAAACTGACCTTTTCCAGTCCTGTGGCCACTGCTGAGTTTTCCAAATTTGTTGACATCTTGATTGCAGCACTTTCACAGAATCATCTTGTAGGATTTGAAATAGCTCAGCTGGAATTCCATCACCTCCACTAGCTTTGTTCATAGTAATGCTTCCTAAGGCCCACTTGACTTCATAATTCAGGATGTCTGGCTCTAGGTGAGTGACCATACCATCGTGGTTATCTGAGTCATTAATACCTTTTTTGTATAGTTCTTCTGTGTACTCTTGCCACCTCTTCTTAATCTCTTCTGCTTCTGTTAGGTCTTTACTGTTTCTGTCCTTTATTGTGCCCATCTTTATACAGAATATTCCCTTGCTATCTCTGATTTTCTCGAAGAGATCACCTATCTCTCCCATTCTATTGCTCTTCTCTATTTCTTTGCATTGTTCCCTTAAAAAGGCTTTCTTCTCTCTCTTTGCTTTTCTCTGGATTCATTTGGGTGTATCTTTCTCTTTTTTCCTTTGCCTTTCACTTCTCTTCTTTCCTCAGCAATTTGTAAGGCCTCCTCAGACAACCACTTTGCCTTCTGGCATTTCTTTTTCTTGGGGATGGTTTTGGTCACCATCTCCTGTACAATGTTCCAAACCCCTGTCCACAGTTCTTCAGGCACTCTGTCTGCCAGATCTAATTCCTTGAATCAAAGAGATAGAAACTATAAAAAAAGAACTAAACAGAAATTCTGAAGTTGAAGAATACAATGAATGAAATTTTTAAAAAAAAAAAGGAATTGAGAGTGTCAACAGCAGAATAGAGCAAGCAGAAGAAAGACACTATAAAGTATAATACAGGAATAATTTTAAATTATCTAGACAGAGGAGAACAAAGAAAAAGAATGAAAAACAAGTAAAGAAAGCCTACACAAACCATGGTACACTATTTTTAAAAAGTACAAGTAATTGGTGTGCTAAAAGGAGAAGAGAGGGAGAAGGAGGAAGAAAGCTTATTTAAAGAAATAACGGCTAAAAACTTCCCAAATTAGGGGGGAAATCTGGTTCAAGGAGCTAATAGATCACCCCAATATTTCAATCCAAAATAATGTGCTCCAAGACATAATAAAACTATGTAAAATCAAAGACAGGGCGGCAGTCCTAAGATGGCAGAGGAATAGGACAGGGAGACCACTTTCTCCCCCACAAATTCATCCAAACATCATTTGAACGCTGAGCAATACCACAAAACAACTTCTGAACACTAGCAGAGAACATCAGGCACCCAGAAAGGCAGCCCATTGTCTTCGAAAGGAGGTAGGACAAAATATAAAAAATAAAAAGAGAGAAAAGAGTTAGGGATGGAGTCCCATCCTGGAGAGGGAGTCTTAAAAGAGAAGTTTCCAAACACCAGGAAACCCTCTCACCGGCAGGTCTGTGGGGAGTTTTGGAATCTCAGAGGGCAACATAACCGGGAGGAAAAAATAAATAAATAAAACCCACAGATTACACGCCTAACTGCAACTCCCAGCGGAGAAATAGCCCAGATGCTCGTGTCCGCCACCAGCAAGCGGGGGCTGAACAGGGAGACGGGCTGCATTGCTTAGGTAAGGACCAGGCCTGAGTGCCCTGAAGGCAGTCTGAGGGAGCTAAGTGAGATAGCAATCCAAACTGGGGGATAGCCAGAGAGGAAAAAAAAAAAGAGGAGAGAGAGAGAACTTTCACTGCAAAAAGCTCTAACCTAAGGCACTGCCAGCCCTCTCACAGAACAAAGGACTGAGCGAATACCAGAGGAGAGCTAGCCGGCTGCGGACCTGCCCATCTCCCACCGGAGGCAGAGAGGCAGGCGGGTGACAGCCAGAGCCGGAAGGAAAGGGGCTACCAAAGACGGTAGCCTTGATACCAACATATACGTCTTGATGCCAAGACGGCATCAGCTACCAAACTGCGAGCAGGCTCCCAGTTGCTAACCAAGTCTTCCTGGGATCCTGGCCAGTTGACATTTGCCCGGAGGGTCGCAACCAGAGATCAGCGCCCCAGAGGAGACACCGGCACAACTGAGACGCCACTCCCGCTGCGCACCCAGGAAGCCCAGCGGCTGGGACCAGGAGGTGATGAGACGCACCGCCCAGCTGGCAAGAGCGCGCGCGTCAAGCACCTGGTCACCTGAGCTGCTTGGGCCTGGGAAGGACACAAAATGCAGGCCCAACTGAGGCTGTGCCTTTGTGGAGTACCCGGGAACCTGAGCCTGAGTGGTGTAGACCTGGGAAGTGCACACAATCCAGGGCCCACCTTCGAGAGTTCCCTGCAGAGCAACCTGGAGCCTGAGCAGTGTAGACGGGGAAAGCACACACTCCGTGTGTGCGGGGCAAACCCAGTGTGGCCCAGGCACTGCGATCGCTCCCCACACACGCCAGTGATGTTTGTTTGCCGTGTTCCTCCCTCCCCGCAGCACAGCTGAACAAGTGAGCCTAAATAAGTGACCACCTTCGTCCCCTTGTGTCAGGGCGGAAGTTAGATACTGAAGAGACTTACAAACAGAGGAAGCCAAAATGAACAAAGAAGAGGGAACTTCTTTGGAAGTGACAGGTGCAATAGCGTAGTTAGCACTGGCTACGTTGGAAGGGGCCTATAGACCTTGAGAAGAAGTGTAAGGTAAAAGGAACTATCTGAAACTGAACTGACCACACACTGCCCTCAACAGCTCCAGAGAAATTCCTAGATACATTTTACTATTATCATTTTTTAATTTTTAAGTTCTTTATTACGCCTTTAATTTTCATTTTTAAAACCTACTATTACCTTGTAAAACCACAATGAGGTACCATCTCACGCTGGTCAGAATGGCTGCTATCCAAAAGTCTACAAACAATAAATGCTGGAGAGGGTGTGGAGAAAATGGAACCCTCTTACACTTTGGGGGGAATGCAAACTAGTACAGCCGCTATGGAGAACAGTGTGGAGATTCCTTTAAAAACTGGAAATAGAACTGCCATATGACCCAGCAATCCCACTGCTGGGCATACACACTGAGGAAACCAGATCTGAAAGAGACATGTGTACCCCAATGTTCATCGCAGCACTGTTTATAATTGCCAGGACATGGAAGCAACCTAGATGCCCATCAGCAGACGAATGGATAAGGAAGCTGTGGTACATATACACAATGGAATATTACTCAGCTATTAAAAAGAGTGCATTTGAATCAGTTCTAATGAGGTGGATGAAACTGGAGCCCATTATACAGAGCAAAATAAGTCAGAAAAACACCAATACCGTATATTAACGCATATATGTGGAATTTAGAAAGATGGTAATGATGACCCTATATGTGAGACAGAAAAAGAGACACAGATGTAAAAAACATACTGTTGGACTCAGTGGGAGAAGGCAAGGGTGGGATGATTTGAGAGAATAGCAATGAAACATTATATTATCATATGTGAAACAGATCACCAGTCCAGGTTTGATGCATGAGGCAGGGTGCTCAGGGCTGGTGCACTGGGATGACCCTGAGGGGTGGGATGGGGAGGGAGGGTCAGGATGGGGAACACATGTACACCCATGGCTGATTCATGTGAATGAATATTGTTAAGTAATTAGCTTCCAATTAAAATAAAAATAAATAAAATCAAAGACAGAGGAAGAATTTTAAAAGCAGTAAGAGAAAAAAAATCTCTTATACAAGAAAACCTCCATAAGGCTATCAGTGGATTTCCTAGCAGAAATCTTTCAGGCCAGAGAGTGTGGTATGATATATTCAAAGCGCTTAAAAAAAAAAAAATCCACAAAACCCTGTGAACCAAGAATACTTCACCCAGTAAAGTTGTCCTTCAGAAATGAAAGTGAGATAATACTCAGCCCCAGTAAGGATTATATAAAAGCCAAATGCAATGATATTCTCTGAATATATTGAGCATACCCTGGATCTCAGAGCATTATATGGCCCCCCAATTTTTTTTTTAATACTGTGGCCATGGACAACTATAGGGCCACTAATTCAGAGTAGTATACCCTCTAAGCATTTTCCTCAATGATCTGGAGGGTTTTGAAGATACAGGTGCCCAGCTTCCCTCCAGACTTACTGAATCAGAATATTTGAAGGTACACTTCAAAAGCCCACTAGAATTCTTATAAAACAAAGAAAAGAAAAATGAGAGCCACCGATACAACAGATGTTAAATGACACATCTGGGGACTTTTTACTTGGAGGCATTATGTAGAACAAGGATTGGTGATTTGGGAGGAATTCCGGTGTTGGAAAATCAAACAAATTCTCTAATCACTGAGTTACTTAACATAACCTCATAACCTGCCAATGGTGTACATGACTTCTTGGGAAGCCTTTAAAAAGTTGTCAATAATCCATGATGATTCTGCAAAAACGTTAAGAAACAAAACACTCCTTGATTGTCATGGACATTATCATAAATTGCCTTGAAGAGTTCTCTGCTCTGTCTCACAGTGCCACCATCTACAGATCTGATCTGACTACTTGGAACATGGAATTCATAGGCAATATCCATTTTGATATATCTGTACTTGCTTATTAGATTGAGGAACCTGGCACTACAAGCATATCTAAACATTCAGCGTTGAACATTCAGCAAATAACTAGACAGAAAGGAAGAATGTAAATGACTAAGGATGTGCTCAATGAAGCAAATGTCCAGACAAGGTGGATGAATAAGACTAGTTGAATTTCTGTCTCAGCTTGCCAACTTCTGGTATCAACACTGTTGATGGAGCATTATGTGAATCTAAACTAAACATTTCTATATAGGTTTACTCAAACTAGAACCTACTGCACTCTAACTGGAATGCTCTTCTCCCTCTCTTTCTCATGGCTACTACCCTAACTAAAAACATTTCCATCGTTCCCACCACTCTCACCCTCCTATGGTTCATCTCCTTCAAGCATATAGCCTAGAGTATTTTCCACAGATGGGTAGACCTGCTCTTCTTCTATGTGATTTTGCCACTCACCTACTAAGAGACCTATTTATTTCTCAACCCCTTTTTGAATTCAAGTGGGCACTGAGATTGATTTGACCAATCAAATACATGAAAAATGACATTTTACCACTGCCAGGATCACCCTTAACTATTCTAACTTTGTGATTTTTGGCAGTCAGACAACATGTAAAAAGCATGACAACTGCTTTGTGAGAAATCTGTTAAAGGAATCAGACTGGGTCAAAGATGGAGTCACTCATGCTAAGTCCAATGACGAGAACCCACATAGCAAGAAAAAGAGGCTAGGATCACCAAGACATTAGTCATGTGAGTGTGGAAGCCATCTTGGAAGTAAACCCTCAATGCCCAGCCATCCCGGCTGATACCACATGGATCAGAGATGCCTGTCCAGCCAAACCCACCCCATTCCTAACCCTTGAAATCAAGAGAAAAAATGAACACCTGTTTTAAGGCACTAAGTGAAGAAGAGGAGAGTAAAACATTCCAGAATATGCCTCTTTGGCATAAAGATTATTTTTGAGCTGATAATTTTTGGGAAAGAGCAGTGCAGAAGCTCTGAAAACAAGACAGAAGTTAAATTTTTTAAGGGAAAGTTACATTTATAAAGGAAATTTCCATTTGTAAGTCTCCTCTGTACCAGGAATACAAGGATGACAAAATCACAAGATAGTCTTGTCAGTGGAGAAGGTGTCCACTTAAAACTTATATGACAAACCTTACCCTTATTTACAGTGCTTTTCTTGGAAACCTCCCATAACTGCCCTCCCTTATCCCTCAACAGGTCTCTTTTATCTTTAGCTGAATATGGTATTTAAATTGGTGGCTGGGGCTCAATTTCCTTGGGTCTCTCCTGAGTATATATGAGATACACAAGTTATTAAATTATTTGCTTTTCTCTTGTTAATCTGTTTTTTTATTATGGTGGTCTCAGCCAAGAACAGAAGGGTGAGAGGGAAAAATACTTTTCCTCTCTTATAAGAGGAATAAAACACTTAACACAACATTTAAATTACTTGAGTATTTACTTATTTATTGTCAATCTTCCTCCACTAGAACATAAGCTCTAATCAAGCCATGGCCTTTTCTGTCTTATTTGTCACTGTGTGCACAGTGTCTGTATGTGTTGGATAAATACTTGTTAAATTATTATTAAATGAATTTTCTCCCTGGAGACTCTGAAGACTCCCTAATAATGTACTTCGGCTGATATTCTGGTTGTGCCAGTTCTTCTTTCATTGTTATTAGAAGCATTCATCTTTTTGAGGAAATACATGTCACACAGAGTCCAGAAAATGTATTGGCAATGCAGCATCATCATACTGATCAGCTGCAATTTCCAAAAGCAGAATCAAGAGAGGCATTTCCTTTGGGACCACCCCCCCAACACACACCAGCACTTAATTTTCAACATAGTTCCTGAGCTCCCACCAGTGTCACAAAATAAAATAAAAAAAAAAAATTTTAACAGTATTTCCTCTCTGGCCACTGCAATGACTGATGTGCAGCCATACAAAGGAAGTGAACTTCATGTGTTAACTGGAGAGATAGTATGCCCTTCAAGGAAAAGGAAGAGACTTTATGAGAAATAAACAGCAAGAGCTTAGGTTCAGGCTTTATTATGTTTTCAGGATTCCTCACAGTCCTTCACCGATTTGATTATCCCAGCACTGTATGGTTTTCTCCATTGACTGGCTGATATCGAAATCTGCTCATTTCTTCCTTTTCATACAATAAAAACTCTAAGAACTCCAGTGCTTTTACATCTCCTAGCATAAGTATTAAAAGCCATTCTCAATGTTTGCAAACTTGCAATTGGTACCTCTGCTTTAGCATATTTATATACCAAATATGGTTTTTTTTAAAAAATACTTTCTCTGCTTCTATAAGCTGCCAATAGCAATAGACTCCTTTTGTTTGTCTACAAAGTAGCTAAGAAACTTAAATAGCAAATATACCATTGCTTTGCCAAAAAAAAGCAAAATCTGTTTCTTCCCAAATATCAGGAGCTCATTTTCCCCAGCACAGCATGGCAAGCAGTCACAGACAGAGATACACTGTCCCATGCTCTGCACGGATGTTGTCGGTAGATGAATGTACGTGTCTTACATACAACCATCAGCCCTAGAGAAAAAGATTGATGATGGCAGTAAGAATGTTAGCAAGCCTTTGTTTGCCCATCTCTGTTTTATAAGTTTTCTTCATGCTTCTCCCTTCCCTTACAGAGTATTGTAAACACATTTGGTATTTGAGGTTTTGTCAAGGCTTTGCAGATTTTTCCTTATATAGAAGTTATTCATCTCTTCTCAAAATTCTCCGTAAAGTTTGCAGCATTTTGGTATTTAAGATTTACTCTTTAAGGTGTACAGGATATCCACTAGTGGAGATTCACATTGTTGGCATGTTAAAATTTCCTACCTCAATATTTGACAACTGTATTTGTGAGTGTTTTCAGCTCCATTTCTTAGTTTTTTTAATTTATTTATTTTTAATTGAAGGATAATTGTTTTACAGTACTATGTTGGTTTCTACCAAACACCAACACGAATCAACCATAGGTTCACCCATGCATTTCTCCATTTTAAAACATACCATCCTCAATCCAAGGTGCAAACCATCATACATATTCAGTTCAGTCACTCAGTCACATCTGATCCTTTGCGACCCCATGATATGCAGCACACCAGGCCTCCCTGTCCATCACCAACTCCCTGAGTCCACCCAAACTCATGTCCATTGAGTCGGTGATGCCATCCAACCATCTCATCCTCTGTCATCCCCTTCTCCTCCTGCCTTCAATCTTTCCCAGCATCAGGGTCTTTTCAAATGAGTCAGCTCTTCGCATCAGGTGGCTAAAGTACTGGAGTTTCACCTTCAACATCAGTCCTTCCAATGAACACCCAGGACTGATCTCCTTTAGGATGGACTGGTTGGATCTCCTTTGCAGTCCAAGGGACTCTCAGGAGTCTTCTCCAACACCACAGTTCAAAAGCATCAATTCTTCTGTGCTCAGCTTTCTTTATAGTCCAACTCTCACATCCATACATGACCACTACAAAAACCATAGCCTTGACTAGACGGACCTTTGTTGGTAAAGTAATGTCTCTGCTTTTTAATATGCTGTCTGCTGCTGCAGCTGCTGCTAAATCACTTCAGTCGTGTCTGACTCTGTGCGACCCCATAGATGGCAGCCCAGCAGGCTCCCCCATCCCTGGGATTCTCCAGGCAAGAACACTGGAGTGGGTTGCCATTTCCTTCTCCAATGCATGAAAGTGAAAAGTGAAAGTGAAGTCGCTCAGTTGTGTCTGACTCTTAGCGACCCCATGGACTGCAACCCACCAGGCTCTTCCATCCATGGGATTTTCCAGGCAAGAGTACTAGAGTGGGGTGCCATTGCCTTCTCTTAATATGCTGTCTAGGTTGGTCATAACTTTCCTTCCAAGGAGTAAGTGTCTTTTAATTTCATTGCTGCAATCACCATCTGCAGTGATTTTGGAGCCCAGAAAAATTAAGTCCACCACTGTTTCCACTGTTTCCCCATCTATTTGCCATGAAGTGATGGGATCAGATGCCATGATCTTAGTTTTCTGAATGTTGAGCTCATACATATTAAATGAATCCAATTTGTCCCTTCTGCCAATATCACCATGATACCAGCCTTCCTATACCACACCTGAGCAACACTAGCAACCTAAGCAATCCTCCTTAGCTTCTGGCTTGGGGGCAAAGATTCTTGAGATTGTGCTCAAACAGAAAGAAACTATTAAAGAGTAAAATACTGGAGCTGTTTCTGATTGTAGAAAGATGACGGGGTCAATAACAAGAGATTCTGACACTGATTTTGATCACAATTTTGAAAAGTCCTCTTTTCCTCCTCTAAAATAATATCATCAAATGATGGTTATTAAGATCATGAAGAAAACCCAAGAACAAATCAAGGCTAAGAATCCATTAAAGTCAGTAATGAACTCATTTTTTTCAGTAATAACCCTGCACCAAACTATCCAGGATCGGTCTATAGGCTTGCTCCTTTTGATAGCAGAACTTGACACCTACATTTCCATAACATAGGAGACCAGTTTTCAGGTTGTATCTGCAGTTGTTGCAGAAGTTTCACAAAAAGGGGGTCAAAATTAAAATTGCTGAATAAGAGAGGGAACGATCCTGCTAAACCATTACTCAGAGTAAAGACACAGCTGCAGAACTGAGACAGAAGAATAAAGAACTTCCAGGGAGACTTAACAACCATCAGGGATTTTATAGAAGGTTTTGCAGGGTAGCAGAGGTTCCTGACTCAAGAACAAAACATCATCAGCTTAAACATGGAAAAGAAGAACATTAATCCTTCCATGGTGTGAACCTAGAATCAAAAAATTTAAGAAAACCAGATTAGTTTAGATGAGAAATAATGCCCTTACCTACAATGATTACATGGTTTTACCAACATCTATCAATATAACATTGGAAATTAATACCATTCCTCCATGCATGTGTGTGCTAAGTCACTTCAGTCATGTCCAACTCTGTGCAACCCTACGGATTATAGCCTGCCAGGCTCCTCTGTCCAAAGGATTCTCCAGGCAAGAATACTGTAGGGACTACCACGCTTTCCTCCACCACACCTTCACTTGCTATCATTCAAGTTTACATAGTATAGTAATTCTCATTCCATTAAACAGGTACATTCCTTCTCAGCCAGTCCTTTTTATTATCTTCATAAAGTCATAAGCTTTTAAAATCCCCTAAATATCTCATGTCCAAGGTGAGGTTAGATAAATAATATTTCTTAGCTACTGCTGTCCTTACAAGGAGTCTTTATATCTACCAAGAACTTGCTACATCTCACCTATAATACTAACCCTGGTTTATGAGTCACAGATGCCATTTTAACTCACACAAATCTACAGAAGAACAAAGATCACAGATTGAAAATTTTTGTCCATTCCCTTCTCACTGCACAAGTCTAACTGAAGCACTATCCATCTACTGATCAAGTGCACAAAGAAACAGATGCCACCTACTGTTCATAGGCTCAAGTGCATCCCAATTCTACTCTTCTGAGCCTAGTTCCATTCGGGATTATCCAGATATAGGGATGACAAAGGTACCCTGATGTATTACATGCAAAGAAAACTTAACATATCATGGTGCTAGTTTTTCCATTAACTAGCTGATTTATGTTGGGCAAAACTCCCAGGTGTCTTGAATTAGTTGTTCTTCACAACCTCTTATAAGTAACAGGCTCTATTTCAGTTCTGACTAATGCAAAGCCACCTATGGAAATTTAAACTTTTTACACTGAAGTCTTGATTTAGAGCAGAACCAAATTCCAGGAAGCCAAACAACACTTTCTGAGGCTAACCTGTGATGTATATTGACTCCATTCTGTAAAGAAGAATGTTTTCTCAATTAATTAACAGACATGACTTGAGACACAAGTACACATTAGATCATTCATAGGCAATGGCTTATCATCACATATAGTAAGGAATAAAAGAAGTAAAGACAGGGTGACCATAACTCTTGGTGGTTTTTAAAAGACCCCTAACAATTCACTGTAAAAAGTATGAGAGCTGCTTACACTTCTGTCTGATAGATGGAAGTAGATATAAAAAATGTTCTCCGGTCTTATGTACTAGAGGGGGGTCTGTAAAACTTCTTTTTCACTAGAACACATGACAATTAAAATCTATCCCCAAAGAAAAATGAATGGAAAATACAACAACATGTGATGCCTGCTAAATCTTATTTCTTACCCGCTTTGACTCTTTAGATCATGTTCTCTTCTCCTCAAATAAGTCTGAAAACCTAAAGGTGGTCAGGTTTGTGTCCAGTAGTGTAAGAAGACAGACAGCAATATCCTATCCAGGAAATCTGTCTATGACCCAAGAGACCTGAAATTGGTCCTGCCTCTTGGTACATGAGACCTGGGTGAACAGGATATTGGACACTGACCTTCAGAAGTATAAACTCACATTCGTCTTATGTGGACTAACTCTACAGAAGGTGATGAATCCTGTGCATTTACAGTGTGGAAAGTCTATAAACCCAAAAAGGAGATTTTGTGCTTTGTGTTTTTTTTCTCTCTTTCATAGCTTCCTGGTATGGAAATTGTTCCTAATAACTTGCAACAAGCCCTTCAGCCAACCACAAGCCAAGCTTATCTTGATGTAGGTTGAGCTTCTCTGTCTGCCAGGGCCATCCCACATGTCAGTTAAAGTTGCTTATTATGAGGCTTTTTGTCCTTATCTACCTTGCGTGGAGGCCAGTCTCTTCAGGTAACTGAAGCAGCTTCTGTCGTCTCTGAAGACTTAAGAGCTGCTATGAAGTTGCCTCTCCAAATTTCCTGACTCTGAACTTTCCTGGTGTCAATCGCCAGCTTTTCTTCAAGATCAGGCTTCAGATCCAGTTCCTCTATGTCATTCCGGCTTTTATCCCATCTAGGATCAAGTCTGCCTCTTTAAGAATTAGATTTCATTTCTCTGAAATGATTTAGGTACCAAATGGACTTGATGGCAGACTTGATGGCCTTCCTTCTTCCATTTTCTAGGACTCTTCCTTAAGGCCAAGGTCTGTGAGCGCCAAGCAACTTGTGAATTCTTTGGGAAGATCTAGTCACAGACTGTTCCTTATATAACAAATGTCTTTGTGTCCTTAAAAACCCATTATCAAATCACTCTTCAGGGTTGTGTTTTTGTTTTTTTTTTTTTCAAGTTAAATAGCCCAAATACTCTGTATTCACTTTTCTCTGTCCTATTTTCTTCTGCTTTCTTCTAAATCTTCTTATATCCTGTCACTTTACAGTGTGGATTCTACAAGTCAGATACACTTGGACACTAAATGAAAATGAGATCAATGTGTCACTTCCAAACATTTCATTTCTGCATATCATACCATATAAACAATATGATCTTACTTTGCTAACCCCAGCAGAAATTTGCCAGTGCCAGGACAGCCTACAGGACATTGTGACTTTACATTCCTTTCTTGCTATGCTTAGTCATCATCCTTTATGTCATTGCCATGGGTTTTGTATCCCACGACACGTTGGAAAATGTCACACTCATCTTCACAGTGTCCTTGTCTCTATGAACAGGGAGTGGGTGGCCCTTACCTGATACTTGGTATATTATCAAGGACATAGAGTATCAGAGATAACTCTTTCAAGCTGTTACTATTTTGATTTTGTGATGTCAATAATCTAAAGGATTTTATTAGAAAGGCTAAGGGTTTTCACATTTATGACCTATTTCATTCTCATAGCCTCACTTTGATGTAGGCTGAACAAGGCAACATATTATTTTCAACTTTTTAAAATGCAAAAATTGAGGCTCAGAGCAATTAATGATTTGCTATTGTCTACCAGTAGAAATGCAAATAAGAACTCAGACTTTACAATTCTTTACCTAGGAATCATTGTTCTATACCAGCGTTTTCCAATTTTGTTCAGTGGGAACTCTGAGGGCTTCTGGAAGCTTACTCAGAGACTTACCACAAGGGAAAGAGGAGGCCAAGCAGCCAGTGCGTTATGCCCCAGCCCCTGCTTTGATCAAGGTAGGTCTACATGTATCTTATTTTATCACTTGGGTTTCTGTTCAATCTTCAGTTTGAAAGATTTCCGCTTAGAAATACATACGTTCTTTGAAAAAGAACATGAAGGTTGTAGGGGCCATGAAGGGACCATGAAGAGCCCATGAAGGCCATGAAGAAAAATTAAGCTAAAAAATGAGTGATTAGGAGTCACCAAATGTTCAACCAACTCCCCCTCGCATTTCTGTTAGGCAGCAGCCCTGGTCCCCTGAAGAAGGGCATAGCAGCCCATCCCAGTATTCTTGCCTGGAGAATTCCATGGACAGAGGAACCTGGTGGGCACGTAAGTGGTTACAGGCATTTTTCAGATCCAGCTAAAAGGAAGTTGAGTTGAGAAACATTTAATTTGGGTTAATGGGATACATTTACATAGCTCATAGTTGTTTCTTTCTATAGTTAAGTTATTCCTAGCTATCCCTTTCTAGGAATGACTTCCAGAAACACTTGTATTGCCCACTGAGCCAAACTATAGGGGCCCAGCCCGGAAGTCATATTAAAATATGCCTGTTCATACAGCACCCAGAACTTAGAAGTATGTGAGCAACAGAGGAAAAGGCAAGTCTTGAACTGTATGGAACCAAAAGCTAGTCTGTAGAAAAATTTTCCAGTCATCATATGAACAAAATTCTAAGTAGAGGATCCATTTACCATCCTCATCAAAACAGAAGTTCTCATGTATTGGGAAAAACTCAATAATGCAGAATGTAAAAATATAGATGAACCATATTTTTTTGTGGGAATTATGTGAAATTGAATTTGTTGGCAGTCCTGTGTATGTTTCAAAGGTGCAGTCTTGGAGCAGTACTACACAGCAATACATTGATGTATGGTCATACTTAAGCATGGGTTTCCCTGGTGGCTTAGCGGTAAACAATCCACCTGCCAATGTAGGAGACTCGAGTTCGATCCCTGGGTCAGGAAGATCCCCTGGAGAAAGAAATGGCAACCCACTCCAGTATTCTTGCCTGGGAATCCCAGGGACAGAGGAGTTTGGTGGGTTCCAGTCCATGGTGTTGCAAAGAGTCAAACATGACTTAGCAACCAACAACAGTAACAATATTTAAGCATCCCACCTATCAAACTATCAAGCAAAGTTTAATCAACCATGTTAAAAGAAACACTGAATTACCTTCACATCCCCTACACAGAAAATATTACAAAATCATTTCACATGGAAAAGCAATCAGAAACTAATCAGCTAAAATGTAAATAAAATTGTATTATAAAGATGTGTCAGGCAGTTATAATTTAAAATATGAAGTTTTTTCTGGATATAGCTATACTTGAGCTATTTCTCAGTTTTTTATTTATAATTTTTTTTTAAAATTTCTCTTCTCATTCCAAATAAATACCATCTTTGGTTCTCATTATGTATTTTTTAATCTTCTACTATTTCTTAAAGTTTCCAAAATTGTATAAGCTTCTGGCCTACTAATCCTAGATTTTCTCACGCTGATAGTAACATTTAAGGTGAATTATGCTGAGAAGATTTAGTACCTCACAGCTATTCAACATAAACATCTTAAACACAGTAAAGTATTTTCTTCCATGTCCAAACTTTCTATCTGCTTGAGAACTCTCCTTCTATATATCACTTAGCAAAACTGAGTTTTCATAATTTATACTATTATCTTCTTCTAGAAAAAGAAGAATCATGGTTCTAATTTTTATTTTTATCACCACCCTTTATTCAGTTGAGCCTCACAAATGATTTAAAAAGTACAATCACTCTTGCAAAAATATTCAGAATCATTGCCAAATGAAAATGATTCATTCTTCACCCAAAAAAACCCACAATGCATTATGAACAATAAAACCTCTGTAAGCATAAAAGTCATGAATCCATTTCTCAAAAATCTATTTTGCCAGACTATTCATGCCTTTAAGGAGGTAATATTCATATATTTTAAGTTTTCACATGCATATCATTTACTAAACTTACATCAAATATAATATAATGTATCTCCAACATAGTATCTAAGTATAAAAGTCAGTATTTTTATATAATTGCCCATTTATATTAAAAGCCTCTTATAAAAATCTTTCCCCTTCTGAAATATCTCTTTTTTTCCCAATGAGAATAATAGTCGTAATTATAGAGTAGTAACACATGACAGATAATGTTCCAATTTTAGAAAATTATCTCTTTCATAGCCTTGCAATGAAACCCTTTTTATCTGACTTTGGTATCGGTGTCATATAGAATGAGAGTATTATTTGGCTTTTCATGGTAAAGAGACACCTAGGAAAGAATTCACTAAGACAAAATTGTTATATTAGCTAACACTGACAGTACTCAAAGAAAAACAAGATAATCAAAGAAAATGGTTTTATTCAAGGTGAAGCAGCTTTTTAGTAATCACACTTTAAGGTATTCCTTTAAATTAAAATCAAATTTTGTAGTCACAGCGCATTGACTTTTTTCTTCTGATAAATCTAGATGTCCAATGAACAATCTCAAAATATTTCTTGACTTTGTGTAAGTCTAGTAACATATCCGGTCTATTCATCACATGGTTTACAATTTACTTTCCAACTCCTCAAACCAAGTTATCTAGAATATCTGAATGATCAATAAAAATTCAGTAAAACAAGCCCTGGCCAGTGTGTCTACACCCAGGCTACCACTGTACAACCTCTTACTAGGTCTTACTTTGTCTATAAAGTAGGAAGTGAGAGAGTGAGTTAAGCAAGGGTGGGGTTTTCTTTTTTGAAAATTATTTTTTTTAGTAACTATCCATCACTATGAATAAACCCAAATTCACTTTAATTCTCACATAACCTTGGGAAGCAGCTGTTGTCTCCATTTTACAAATGAGGAAACTGAGTCTCAGAGAAAGGAGAAGAGAACAGGAAGAAAACTCCCATTTATTAAGATGGCTACAGGCTTTGCTTGCTATTGTACTTACTCCTTTGCAAAACACTGTTAATCTCAGTCCTACTGGACAGGAAACTCGGCCTCAGGAGGCCAAAGTCACATTGCTAACAAGTGGCAAATTGGGCTTTGAATCAACGTTGCCTTGACTACAAGCCTTGCGCTCCTTTTCACTATGTGACTGCTTCCACTTTTGTTTTCTTTATTGTGGTAAGAACACTTAAAATGAACTCTGCCTTCGTAACAAACTTTTAAGTGCACAACACAGGACTCCTAACTGTACACAGATTGTTATACAGAGGATCTCTAAAACCCATCATCTTACATGACTGAAACCAACACCCATTCAGCAGCAACTACCCATTTCCCTCCCTCTGGCCTTAATACAGACTCTCTCTCCATGAGTTTGACTATTTTAGACACCTCATACAAATGGAATCATGCAGTATTTGTCCCTCTATCACTGGCTTATTTAACTAAGCATAAAGTCCATAATGTCCATCCGTGTTATCACAAATGGCAGAATCTCCTTTTTTAAGGGTGAATGATATTCCATTGTGTAAATACACATCACATTTTCTTTATCCATTCAGATTGACAGATATTTAGGTTATCTCTATATCTTGATTATTGTGAATAATGCTGCAGTGAACATGGAAGTGCAAATAGCTCTTCAAGATTCTAGCTTCAATTATTTTGGATATATATCCAGAAGTAGGATTGCTGGATTTTATGCTAGTTCTCTTTATAATTTTTTGAGGAACTTCCATACTGTCTTCCATAATGGTTGCACATTTTTACATTCCCAACATCAGTACACAGGGTTCCAATTTCTTCACATCTATACTTGCTATCTTCTGCTTTTTTTTTAACATTAACCATCCTGACAAGTATGAAGTGGTAACTCATTGTGGTTTTGATTTTCATTACCTATAATAATTAGTATGTTGAGTGTCTTTTACATATCTGTTGGTTATTATTTGCCTTCCTTAAAGAAATGTCTATTTAAGTCCTTTGCTCATTTTTTAATTGGGTTATTTTGCTTTTTACTATTAAGTTGTAGGAATTCACTATATATTTTGAATATTAATCCTTTATCAAATATATGGTTTACAAAATTTTCTCCCATCAGCATCTTTTCACTCTGTTGACTATTTCCTTTGCTGTGTAGAAGTTTTTTCATTTGCTGTCATCCCACTTGTCTACTTTTGTTTTTTGTTGCCTGTGCTTTTGGTATTGTATACAAAAAAAACAGTACCAAGATCAAAGTCATGAAGCTTCTCCACTATGTTTTCTTCCAGGAATCTTACAGTTACTTAAATCTTTAATCCATTGTGAGTTGATTTTTTTTATATGGTGCAAGGCAAGGTCCAATTTCATTCTTTTGCATGCATATATCCAGCTTTTCCAATATCATTTGCTGAAAAGACCATCTTTTCCCCATTGTGTATTCTTGGTACCCTTGTCAAAGATTAGTTGACCATATATACATGGGTTTATCTCTGGTCTCTCTATCCAATATTCTTTCAGGATAAAAATTCTCAATAACTTATATATAGTAGAAATCCTTATAGGTATAAAACTCAAATATGAAAAATCCACAGCAAACCTCATACTCAATGGCAAAAACTGAAAGCTTTCCCTAAAAGATCAGAAACAAAGGCAAGAATGGCCACTCTTGCTACTCTGATTCAACACAGTACTGAAGTCCTATCCAGAGCAATTAGGTAAATAAAAGAAATAAAAGATATTCAAATAGGAAAAGAAGAAGTAAATTTATTTCTGTTTGCAGATAAAGTGATATTATATGTAGAAAACTCTAAAGATGCCAAATAAAATGGTTAGAACTAATAAACAAATTCAAAAAAAATTGTAAGATACAAAATCAACATTCAAAAGTCAGCTGCATTTTATATACCAGAAATAAACTATCCAAAGAGGAAATAAAAAACAATTTGATTTATAATAAAAACAAAAGGATAAAACACTTGGAATAAACAATTAAGATGAAAGACTTATACAATGAAAACTATAAAACATTGAAAAAGACACAAATAAGTGGACCAGACATCCAGTGTTCATATGTTGGAAGACTTAATATTGTTAAAATGTCATACTACTCAAAGTGACCTACAGATTCAATGAAATTTTAAAAAATCCCAATGGTATTTTCACAGAACTAGAGAAGGCAATCCTGAAATTCATATGGAACCATGGAAGACCCTGAGTAGCCAAAGCAATCTTAACAAAGAAGAAAAAACTGGAGTCATCACACTGATTGTTCAAAATATATGGCAAAGTTACAATAACTAAAACAATATGGTACTGGCATTATAACAGCCTCTTGAGTCAATTTTTCTCTCAGCTCTCTTCCGGTTAGATTAATGGACCCATAAAAGTGACTGAATTGCCTAGCCACCAAAGATACTTCAATGTTCCTCTCAAAAAGCTCCAATTTGATTTGTGAGCTCATATTAACCAGGGCATTTCCATCAGCTCTAAAGCAAGTCAGGAGAAAGAAAATTACTAATAGTCCTCAAGCACATTCAACTTCTGATGGCCCAGAGAAATCATGAATATCATTTAGGAGCAAGGATAAGACTACATGAATTATAAGAATAATTAATCTTTAACAATATCACTACTGTGAGTCTCAAAAAATGTTTTTAAACACATAAATCTGGATAAAATGAAAAGGGAGTGCATATTAACATCAAAATGTTCTAATTAACATCAAAATGTTCTCACTGAATGAACTGATTCATCCATACTAGGAATTATATCAGTTTCCAAATCAAGAAAAGTTTTCAACTTTTCCAGGAAATAGTATTGCTTTAACAAACCAAGATATGCAATGTCTTCTTTCAAAGATCAAGCAGAGTCACTGCTAGGCTCAAATCATGGACCAAATACCTGCCCAGCCCACTTCGTAGATCAGATATCTAAACAGCCCAAACAACCTTGGCCTGCCACAGCCTCTTCTCTGGCAGAAGAATTAGGTTAAATTCCACAATCAACAGTTTACTAAAAAAGGAACAACCGAGTTTCTGAAAATTAGCCAAAAGAGCCATTAAACAGAATTGACAAGTATATTATTGGCCCCAAGAATAAAAACATAAAGTAAGCCAAAAAGATTACTTGAGATATGAGCAATTTAGAGAGAGAATTATTACACCAAACCTACAACAAATGTACAAGCAGACAAACTGAATATTCTACTTATAATCAAAACATAAGAATTTATCAAAACCAGACATTCTTTGACTACTGAGCTTGGCTTGAATGATTAAATGTTCCTCCTCTTTGGAAGCAGAGAGCCGCTCCTGTTTCACTATAGCATGAAATGTAATGTAACAAGGACTTAATTAAGAGGTGAACATAATTCCTCCCAGATGAATCTGCATTATGGGAGTACAAAAAGGGTTTTGTCACATGTCATTATCTCACAGTCTGTGGGCAAATTTCTTAAATATTAATTTGCCCTTAATTGCATGAATGAACAGCAGTTGAAAGTCCTAAGACAGAGAAATGAAATTCTGCATTTTTTGGTGCCTATTTGATTATAATATCATACAAGTAACACCTGCCACAGCATCTGTTTGACAATAACAAAATACCCAGGTTTGCTCTTTGTATTTTTCCTGGTAGTTTCAGCTGCTCCCTAAGCCATAAAATCAGAAATAAATCAGTTTAAAAGATAAGTTTGAGGTTTTGAAAGGGAAGAGAAAGGAACCAATGAGATTGTGAAGCAAAGAGATATAAAGGACAAAGCAAGCAATCAAAAGCTGAATCCTAGAGGAAACGAGGGTCTGGGGAGCCTTTCATTTCTAGGTAACCGATTCAATCTGTCACTGATATGTCCACGTTATATTTTTGCTGGAAATTGCCACCATCTGACAGATACCTGGTAGATGTTAAAATTCTGTTGTCTGATACAATTCTTGGGAAAACTTGAGCCAATTTTCCCTTCTTACCTCAACCATTACAGTGGTCTTTTCCTAGAGTTCCCTTAGCAGATCTGATAGCTTGACTCAAGGAAAAACTACTACAGATATAAAGTACAACTACCCTCATCATATATGAAATGTGTTCTTTTCACTAGAGAGCTGTTATATTCTATTACAATTTTCTTACTCCCCTAAGAATTGTATCAAAAATGTCTGCCTCCTTGACAAAGGCAAACCATTTGGATTCCCTTTCACTTCTCTTCTTACTCAAATTAATTTCTACTCTCTAAAACGGGATGCATTTTACAGGACCCCCTAGGGCTGTTGTGGAAAATAAAACCACAACACAGAATCTAAACTAAGACCCTGGTTGATTTGCTAAAAGCTACCATTATAGTTCCTTTAACACAGCAAAATTATAGAATTTCTCTTATTCATAGCCACAGTCTATGACCCACTTACATAAATAAATTATAACACTCAAAGAATGTCAAAGGGAGAATTTTATGATAATCAGGGAAGAGAAATATATAGCATTAAAAAGAGTACGACAGTTGACGTTAGCAAACTTTGACTCGAAAGGTCTTCCAAAAGAGTCCATAATTCTCCAATAAAATGTCAGGGCTCTAACAATTTTATTCCTCTAAGAGGAATATGTTACATGATGACTTGCCTATTATGGAGGCTGATTTCTTCATCAGCACTCACCAAGAGACACTGAAGGCCACTGAATGACTGAAACCATTGAAGAATTCCAGAACTCAAAGCCATCCCAGGGCTCACAGGTCTGAAGATCCCAGGACCAAACCCTGATAGATGCTGAGACCCATGACTCAGCATGTCAACAACACTTGAGAGCTCTTTTCCCTTCCCAGTCTCACTCAGCTGGTGGGCTTAGCAGTTCTTATAAATCCAGAAACATGGGTTCAATTTAGTCCTAAGCCACTGGTTCTGCCCTGTTCCAAGAGTGTAAACTGACCCCTTAACCCACAGCCTTCATACAATTACCCAGTCCAGGTCCAAACAGAGTTAGAAGTCAGTTCAAATGCCTATCAATTCTGTAAGGAAACTAAGAACTCTTTACCATTCTTAGGAGTATCTCCTCCTGAGGTATGTGGGTTTGCACTTGTGAGAAGAACAAGGACTCCATGTCTTTTTCTTGTATCCTCAATGAATGAAGACTTTATTCAGAAGATGTGGAGAAAAAGTAATGCTACCCAACAGGGCTGCCAGAGGTAGGTATTATGATCATATTGAGAGGAGCACAGTGGAGTCCAACCTGTCATGCAAACCCCCTTCAAACCACATCTGGATTCAAGACAAAGATGTGCAGCAACAATGATGAGTTGTCTCTATAATACCCAGGAAAGCCTGCTTACTGGACTTCCTACCACCATGTGTCAGAAACAAGGCAGAGTGGCTGGCTCTATGGGAAACTTGCTGTCTCATGTCGGTACTACCTCTCTACAAAAACTATACCCCTGTGTGCTTCTCCTTTTCTATTCACACAAAGCACTTCACTTCTGACACTTCTGCTCACCAAACGGGTGGGAGTTTTTCCCCATGGCAAGCAAGTCTCTGCAACACCAGCTGGGTATCCTACAATGTCATTCAACTCTGACACTATCTACCTGGAAACAGCATCAAATCCCACAGGTTAAGGGTTCAGTCCCACCCACAAAACTGCCACCCTCCACTGCAGATGCCAATCTCCAGCCACAGGTTATCACCTATACTTCTGATCCACTGCCTGTGAAGTGGGGGTTTCCATGACCACCTCTTTGGATTGGATATTTTGCTAAACTGTCTCACAGAACTCAGGGAGACACTTAGATTTACTGGCTTGTTACACAAGGATACGATGAAGATACACATGACTTATTCAGAAGAGGCGCACAGCACAGGGTATGGAGGCAGTGATGCAGAACATCCATGTCCTCACCAGAAGCACGCTGCCCTCCCTGAGCCTCTGCAGACTCAACAATCCAGAAGCTAATCAAACCCCATGCTCTCAGGATCTATATAGAGGCTTCAACACATAGACACGATCAATCATTAATTCAGTCTCTAGCCCCTCTTCCCTTCCTGAATGAAGCTCCTAATCATGGTTTGGACTTCCTGGTGACTAGCCCCCATCCAGGAATGAAACAAAGCCACTCAGAGTCACCTCAGTAAGACAAAGGAGGTACCCATTACCCAGGAAATTTCAAGGGGATTAGGAGCTCTGTGTCAGGAACCACCGTGTCAAAGACCAAATATCAAAACAAAAGGTGTTCCTATCAACCTGGAAAGGACAAGTGTTAGAGGAGAGCTACACCAGGCTTCGCAAGTGGCTCAGTGGTAAAGAATCCACGTGCCAATTCAGGAGACAGGAGATGCGGGTTCAGTCCCTAGGTTGGGAATGATCTCCTGGAGGAGGAAATGGCAACCCACTCCCGGATTCTTGCTGGGAAAATCCCATGGACAGAGGAGCCGAAAGGGCTGCAGTCCATGGGGTCACAAAAGAGTTTGACACCACCAAGTGACTGAGTACACACACCCACACCAGGAATTAGGGGCAGAGATAGGTAGGGAAGGAGGGAGGGAGGGAGGGAGATAGACAGACAGACAGACAGGGGGACAGAGATACATAAACAGATGCGCATATTTTTCTATTATTTCACACTACACATCTGTCCCTTCTTCTCTAGGAGTTCTTCTTGGTCCAAGGTTTCCCACACTCCAGGAACACTGAAACTGATCCCAAAAGATAGAAAAGGCCAGAACTTCCTGGGTTTCCTGTTACATCACTTAATAATTCATAGCTTTATCCATTTCATCATCCCCATCAATAAGCATTCACAAACTTCGCTCATGGCTTCCTTACACCTGAACCTGAACCTCTGTGCTGCTTGTTTTATTTTTTAACACACAAAGGGTTCAACTGTGTTACTATAATTAGGAGAAAAGAGTTAATTAATCACATATTGTTTTCTTGATTCAAAGTAGCAATTATTCCCTTCAGCCTTAAGATGTTCACATCAATTCTGGAAGAACTGAAAAAGGTATCACTTCCAGTTCTAAGCTGTGTGAATAATTGAAAGCTACATTAAATGAGATGATAATGGAGGAGAGTGCTTGCCATCTTCACACTTGGCTGTGACTGGGAACCATCAACATGGTGAGTCTTCCACACTTGATGTGTGAAAATGTTTGAATTGTGATCAGAGGAGGATTGCATGTGTGGTCTTCACTATCAAAACTCATCAACCAAAACAAGAAGCAATTTCAGAGCACTGTTCTCTTATCCTAGGATACCTGGTTTCTCTTCTTCCATCCACTTTTTAATCTTCTTTGTTTTTAGCTCAATTATTAAAATACAGATGAACATTCTTTCACCTTACAAGTTGCTATGTCTATTTCCAAGAGGTATGGAGGGATTTATCATACAGTTGACAGGATCTAGACTCTAACTTAACATACTTTCTTAATGTATTGTTGTACCTGATACATTTCCAGACCTAGAAATTCCTCTGTCAGATTAAGTGACACTTCATGACCAGATAAGACTTCACCCCCGACTCCCACCCAATACTAATCTACCCCCAGAGATGAAAGCAACTGCTTTCACAGCTGAAGCCAATACCAGTCTAACAGGAAATGTCTGAGAATGCTTAGTCTGTCAGGCAGCAATAGCTCTGTCTCATTAGGGAGGCTCTGGTTCCAGATTTGCCATGGCAACCTCTAAAGATACACATCTAGTACCTTGGTGACACGCTGACATCACAGTTTGCTTCTTGAAAGAGGAGCAAACAGAAGCAAGAGTCCCTGATTTTCATCACAAGGTGAAAATGATGCCATGGGATGGGGAGTGCAGAGAGAAAGGTGCTTTTACGCGGTTTAAATTGCTGTCGGAGATAAGAGCAATGAATATGTTACTAATTTGGATCATCTTTTTCTGAAGAAATGTGATCTGCTATGACAGATTAAAAAGCCTATTGGCATTTAACAACCACCAACATCCTGATTTACTATTTAACTACCCTACCGATACTTCACCTCTTTTGAAAATGAACTACAGGATACTGTTTGTAATTATGCCACAAAGTTTAGGACTTTTTAATCTTAACTTTTTCTTTCCTTAAGCATTAGAGTAACAGTGGGTTATGACTCTAGTGGGGTACTGCAATGAAAAAGTATTATTTTCATGGACTACTGCATGGACAGGGCATTCGGGTTCTTTCAAATTTGCTGGATTCCACTTCGGCACCCCCAAAGACAG
Source organism: Odocoileus virginianus (assembly GCF_023699985.2). Taxonomy (NCBI): domain Eukaryota; kingdom Metazoa; phylum Chordata; class Mammalia; order Artiodactyla; family Cervidae; genus Odocoileus; species Odocoileus virginianus. The sequence continues at coordinate 36,084,774 of NC_069686.1, read as the reverse complement.
AATAAGGGATGGAGAGGATGGAGGGAGTCAATGATGATTTCTGAGAGCCACCCTCTCTGCCCTACTCTTTGAGCTGGAGGGAGAGAGGTGGATAGTAGCTAGAAAGAGAGAGAGCAGAATAGGCAGAGAAGAGCAGGAACCATGTCAGGAGCTGATGTGTAGGATTTCTTATTAAATCTGACTTCTGAATAGTCCAGGTGTGCTTCCAGTGCTGGGACAGAGGCGAGAAACTGCACAGCCAAACTGAGAAGGTCCCTGAGAAGGCTGGGCCTTCAAAATCAGGACCAGATCTCTTTCTTTTTTATTACAATGAGAGAGAAGTTGTAGGATACTAGGAGACACAAACTGGCTAAAAATGTCTCCTCTGGATTTTTTAACAACAGGAACTCACACACACACATCTCCCAGGTATATAGTAATCCTTAGGAAAACAGAGTTTCAAACAACACCAAGGAAAGAAACATTTCTCTGTCCACCTCTGTCTCTCACTTTATTCCCCTTAAAAGGCATTGCCAAGTCACACCTACACATTATGTTGACTCCACTTCTTCCACCAGGTCCCACCCTGTTTCTTTGCTCTCCGATCTGTTCCCAGGGCCTTCAATTCTGCTCCCATTCTCTATTCTAACCAATCCAAAGGGAATTTTGTCCATGCCCTTCAACTAAATCTGCTCTTACCACAGTCAAAAATGATCTCCCGGAGGAGGAGCCAAGATGGCGGAGGAATAGGACCGGGAGACCACTTTCTCTCCTACAAATTCATCGAAAGAACATTTGAACGCTGAGCAAATTTCACAAAACAACTTCTGATCGCTAGCAGAGGACATCAGGCGCCCAGAAAAGCAGCCCATTGTCTTCAAAGGGAGGTAGGACAAAATATAAAAGATAAAAAGGGAGTCAAAAGAGCTACGGACGGAGACCCGTCCCGGGAAGGGAGTCTTAATAGAGGAAGTTTCCAATCACCAGGAAACCCTCTCACTGGCGGGACTGGGGGAAGTTTTCGGCATTCTAACTGGGAGGAAAAATTAAACAAGGCCCACAGATTACGTGCCTAAAAGCAACTCCCAGCAGAAAAGTACCCCAGACGCCCGTACCCGCCAGCAACAAGCGGGGCGGAACGGAGAGGAGCGGGCGGCATTGCTTAGGGTAAGGACCGGCCCGAAGACCCTGAGAGCAATTGGCGGGAGCTTTTTTAAACTGTGGGATAGCAAGGGACAAAATTAACTGGCCCGAACACACTGCCGGAGGTTCGCAAAACAAAGGGACTGAGAAACTCCAGAGAAGAGCCGGCCCATCCCCGCTGGAGGTAGGAGGCAGGGGGGAGGGGAAAAGGGCAAACTCAGCCCCTGAGAAGCCACCCCCTCCCACACTGCAAACAGGCCCCCGGTTCCTATCTAAAGACTTTCTGAGACCCGACTGGCGGCGCGCGCTGGGGCTGCGGAGGGAAAAAGCGCGCCGTACCCGGGGAGAGTGCGCCCAAGGCTCTGGCTGCCAGAACCGCTCAAGCCAGGGAAGGCACAAAACGCAGGCGCAACCGAATCCGCGCTTTTGTGGAGAACCCGAAAACTGGAACCGCACTCAACGCAGGGCCCGCTCCATATAGAGCAGCCGGGAGCCTGAGCAGTGTAGACGGGAAAGGCACACTGGGCAAACCCAGTGTGACCGGAACACGGTGAGTGCTATCCACACAGAGCGGTATCTGTCTGCAGCGCCCTGCCCTCCCCGTAGCAGGACTGAACAGAACTAGCGAACCTAAATAAGAGATCACCTCCACCCGCTGTGTCAGGGCGGAAATTAGACACCGAAGAGACGGCAAATAGAAGCCAAATAAACAAAGGGAACCGCTTCAGAAAGGACCGGTGCAACAGATTAAAATCCCTGAAGGTAACACCGACTACACGGGAAGGGGCCTACAGATATCGAGAAGTGTAAGCTGGAAAGAGGAGCTATCTAAAATTGAACTGATCCTACGCTGACTGCAACAACTCCAGAGAAATTCCTAGATATATATGTACATATATTTTTTTTAATTTTAAAAAAAAAATTTTTTTTTCTTTCTTTTTTTTTTTTTTTATTTTTTCTCTTTTATTTTCTTTTATAATTCCCTATTACTCCCCCATTACTCCTCAACTTTCATTTTCATATATTTTTACGATTTTTTTAATTAGGGGAAAAAAATTTTTTTTTTCTTTTTTTTTCTTTTTCTTGTTTTTCTCTCCTATTTCCTTTTAAAGTCCTCTAATACTCCTCTATTATTCCTTAATTTTCATTTTCATTTCACTATAACCTTGCCAAAAAAAAAAAGAGAGAGAGAGAGAAACCCTATTTTTAAACCAAACTTCATATACAGTTCTAAATTTTTTGTGTGTTTTTGTTTTTGTTTTTAAATATTGTATTTCAAAGAGTCTAACCTCTACACTAGATTTTTAATCTTTGTTTTTCAGTAGTATGTGATATAAATTTTCGTCATTTAAGAATCCAATATTCAGTTCCCATTTCTATTCAGGAGTGTGGTGATACTCTCCCACTTTTGACTCTCTATTTTCTACCTCAGAACACCTGTATTTCCTCCTTTCCCCTTCTCTTCCCAATCCAATTCTGTGAATCCCTGTGGGTGTCTGGGCTACGGAGAACACTCTGGGAACAGATAACTGCGTAGATCTGTCTCTCTCCTCTTGAGTCCCCTTTTTCTCCTCCTGCTCACCTCTATCTCATTCCTCCCTCTCCTATTCTTCATGTAACTGTGAACCTCTCTGGTTGTCTCTCATGGTGGAGAATCTTTTCACCATTAACCTAGAAGTTTTATTATCAGTGCTGTATAGTTGGAGAAGTCTTGAGACTATTGGAAGAATAAAACTGAAATCCAGAGGCAGGAGACTTAAGCCCAAATCCTGAGAAAACCAGAAAACTCCTGACTACACGGAACATTAAGGAATAAGAGACCATCCAAAAGCTTCCATACCTACACCAAAACCAACCACCACCCAAGAGCCAATAAGCTCCAGTACAAGACATACCACGCAAATTCTTTAGCAACGCAGGAACATAGACCTGAGTGTCAACATACAGGCTCTCCAAAGTCACACCTAACACAGAGACCCATCGCAAAACTCATTACCGGACACTCCATTGCACTCCAGAGAGAAGAAATCCAATTCCACGCACCAGAACGCTGACACAAGCTTCCCTAACCAGGAAACCTTGACAAACCAATCGTCCAACCCCACCCACTGGGTGAAACCTCCACAATAAAAAGGAACCTCAGACCACAAGAATACAGAAAGCCCACTCCAGACATAGCAATCTAAACAAGATGAAAAGGCAGAGAAATACCCAACAGCTAAAGGAACATGAAGAAAGCCCACCAAGTCAAACAAAAGAGGAGGAAATAGGGAATCTACCTGAAAAAGAATTTAGAATAATGATAATAAAAATGATCCAAAATCTTGAAAACAAAATGGAGTTACAAATAAATAGCCTGGAGACAAAGATTGAGAAGATGCAAGAAATGTTTAACAAGGACCTAGAAGAAATAAAAAAAAGTTAATTAAAAATTAATAATGAAATAAATGAGATCAAAAACACTCTGGAGGGAACCATGAGTAGAATAACAGAGACAGAAGATAGGATAAGTGAGTTAGAAGATAAAATGGTGGAAATAAATGAAGCAGAGAGGAAAAAAGAAAAAAGAATCAAAAGAAATGAGGACAACCTCAGGGACCTCTGGGACAATGTGAAACACCCCAACATTCGAATCATAGGAGTCCCAGAAGAAGAAGACAAAAAGAAAGGCCATGAGAAGATACTCGAGGAGATAATAGCTGAAAACTTCCCTAAAATGGGGAAGGAAGTAGCCAACCAAGTCCAAGAAACCCAGAGAGTCCCAAACAGGATAAACCCAAGGCGAAACACCCCAAGACACATATTAATCAAATTAACAAAGATCAAACACAAAGAACAAATATTAAAAGCAGCAAGGGAGAAACAACAAATAACACACAAAGGGATTCCCATAAGGATAACAGCTGATCTATCAATAGAAACCCTTCAGGCCAGAAGGGAATGGCAGGACATACTTAAAGTAATGAAAGAGAATAACCTACAACCTAGATTACTGTACCCAGCAAGGATCTCATTCAGATATGAAGGAGAACTCAAAAGCTTTACAGACAAGCAAAAGCTGAGAGAATTCAGCACCACCAAACCAGCTCTTCAACAAATACTAAAGGATCTTCTCTAGACAGGAAACACAGAAAGGTGGTATAAACATTAACCCCAAACAACAAAATAAATGGCAACAGGACCATACCTATCAATAATTACCTTAAATGTAAATGGGTTGAATGCCCCAACCAAAAGACAAAGGCTGGCTGAATGGATACAAAAGCAAGACCCCTATATATGCTGTCTACAAGAGACCCACCTCAAAGCAAGGGACACATACAGACTAAAAGTGAAGGGCTGGAAAAAAATATTCCACGCAAACGGAGACCAAAAGAAAGCAGGAGTCGCAATACTCATATCAGATAAAATAGACTTTCAAATAAAGGCTGTGAAAAGAGACAAAGATGGACACTACATAATGATCAAAGGATCAATCCAAGAAGATATAACAATTATAAATATATATGCACCCAACATAGGAGCACCACAATATGTAAGGCAAATGCTAACGAGTATGAAAGAGGAAATTAATAGTAACACAATAATAGTAGGAGACTTTAATACCCCACTCACAACTATGGATAGATCAACTAAACAGAAAATGAACAAGGAAACACAAACTTTAACGGACACAATGGACCAGCTAGACTTAATTGACATCTATAGGACGTTTCACCCCAAAAGAATCAACTTCATCTTTTTCTCAAGTGCACACAGAACCTTCTCCAGAATAGATCACATCCTGGGCCATAAATCTAGTCTTGGTAAATTCAAAAAGATTGAAATCATTCCAGTCATCTTTTCTGACCACAGTGCAGTAAGATTAGATCTCAATTACAGGAAAAAAATTATTAAAAATTCAAACATATGGAGGCTAAACAACACGCTTCTGAATAACCAACAAATCATAGAAGAAATCAAAATATGCATAGAAATGAATGAAAATGAAAACACAACAACCCAAAACCTATGGGACACTGTAAAAGCAGTGCTAAGGGGAAGATTCATAGCATTACAGGCCTACCTCAAGAAACAAGAAAAAAGTCAAATAATAACCTAACTCTACACCTAAAGCAACTAGAGGAGGAAGAAATGAAGAACCCCAGGGTTAGTAGAAGGAAAGAAATCTTAAAAATTAGGGCAGAAATAAATGCAAAAGAAACTAAAGAGATCATAGCAAAAATTAACAAAGCTAAAAGCTGGTTTTTTGAAAAAATAACAAATTGACAAACCATTAGCAAGACTCATTAAGAAACAAAGGGAGAAGAACCAAATTAACAAAATTAGAAATGAAAATGGAGAGATCACAACAGACAACACTGAAATACAAAGGATCATAAGAGACTACTACCAGCAGCTCTATGCCAATAAAATGGACAACTTGGAAGAAATGGACAAGTTCTTAGAGAAGTATAACTTTCCAAAACTGAACCAGGAAGAAATAGAAGATCTTAACAAACCCATCACAAGCAAGGAAATCGAAACTGTAATCAGAAATCTTCCAGCAAACAAAAGCCCAGGACCAGATGGCTTCACAGCTGAATTCTACCAAAAATTTAGAGAAGAGCTAACACCTATCTTACTCAAACTCTTCCAGAAAATTGCAGAAGAAGGTACACTTCCAAACTCATTCTATGAGGCCACCATCACCCTAATTCCAAAACCAGACAAAGATGCCACAAAAAAAAGAAAACTACAGGCCAATATCACTGATGAACATAGATGCAAAAATCCTTAACAAAATTCTAGCAAACAGAATCCAACAACATATTAAAAAAAATCATACATCATGACCAAGTGGGCTTTATCCCAGGAATGCAAGGATTCTTTAATATCCGCAAATCAATCAATGTAATACACCACATTAACAAATTGAAAGATAAAAACCATATGATTATCTCAATAGATGCAGAAAAAGCCTTTGACAAAATTCAACATCCATTTATGATTAAAACTCTCCAGAAAGCAGGAATAGAAGGAACATACCTCAACATAATAAAAGCTATATATGACAAACCCACAGCAAGCATCACCCTCAATGGTGAAAAATTGAAAGCATTTCCCCTGAAATCAGGAACAAGACAAGGGTGCCCACTCTCACCACTACTATTCAACATAGTTTTGGAAGTGTTGGCCACAGCAATCAGGGCAGAAAAAGAAGTAAAAGGAAGCCAGATAGGAAAAGAAGAAGTGAAACTCTCTCTGTTTGCAGATGACATGATCCTCTACATAGAAAACCCTAAAGACTCTACCAGAAAATTACTAGAGCTAATCAATGAATACAGTCAAGTTGCAGGATATAAAATTAACACACAGAAATCTCTTGCATTCCTATACACTAACAATGAGAAAACAGAAAGAGAAATTAAGGAAACAATACCATTCACCATTGCAACAAAAAGAATAAAATACTTAGGAGTATATCTACCTAAAGAAACAAAAGACCTATACATAGAAAACTATAAAACACTGATGAAAGAAATCAAAGAGGACACAAACAGATGGAGAAATATACCGTGTTCATGGATTGGAAGAATCAATATTGTCAAAATGGCTATACTACCCAAAGCAATCTATAGATTCAATGCAATCCCTATCAAACTACCAACGGTATTTTTCACAGAACTAGAACAAATAATTTCACAATTTGTTTGGAAATACAAAAAACCTCGAATAGCCAAAGTAATCCTGAGAAAGAAGAATGGAACTGGAAGAATCAATCTGCCTGACTTCAGACTATACTACAAAGACACAGTCATCAAGACAGTATGGTACTGGCACAAAGACAGAAATATAGATCAATGGAACAGAATAGAAAGCCCAGAGATAAATCCACGAAACTATGGTCACCTTATCTTCGACAAAGGAGGCAAGGATATACAATGGAAAAAAGACAACCTCTTTAACAAGTGATGCTGGGAAAACTGGTCAACCACCTGTAAAAGAATGAAACTATAACACTTTCTAACACCATACACAAAAATAAACTCAAAATGGATTAAAGATCTAAATGTAAGACCAGAAACTATAAAACTCCTAGAGGAGAACATAGGCAAAACACTCTCGGACATAAATCACAGCAGGATCCTCTATGACCCACATCCCAGAATTTTAGAAATAAAACCAAAAATAAACAAATGGGACCTAATGAAACTTAAAAGCTTTTGCACAACAAAGGAAACTATAAGCAAGGTGAAAAGACAGCCCTCAGAGTGGGAGAAAATAATAGCAAACAAAGCAACAGACAAAGGATTAATCTCAAAAATATACAAGCAACTCCTCCAGCTCAACTCCAGAAAAATAAATGACCCAATCCAAAAATGGGCCAAAGAACTAAACAGACATTTCTCCAAGGAAGACATACAGATGGCTAACAAACACATGAAAAGATGCTCAACATCACTCATTATCAGAGAAATGCAAATCAAAACCACAGTGAGGTACCATTATACGCCAGTCAGGATGGCTGCTATCCAAAAGTCTACAAGCAATAAATGCTGGAGAGGGTGTGGAGAAAAGGGAACCCTCTTATACTGTTGGTGGGAATGCAAATTAGTACAGCCACTATGGAAAACAGTGTGGAGATTTCTTAAAAAGCTGGAAATAGAACTGCCATATGACCCAGCAATCCCACTTCTGGGCATACACACCAAGGAAACCAGATCTGAAAGAGACACGTGCACCCCAATGTTCATCGCAGCACTGTTTATCATAGCCAGGACATGGAAGCAACCCAGATGCCCATCAGCAGACGAATGGATGAGGAAGCTGTGGTACATATACACCATGGAATATTACTCAGCCACTAAAAAGAATTCATTTGAATCAGTTCTAATGAGATGGATGAAACTGGAGCCCATTATACAGAGCGAAGTAAGCCAGAAAGATAAAGACCATTACAGTATACTAACACAGTCCACATATATATGGACTTTAGAAAGATGGTAATGATAACCCTATATGCAAAACAGAAAAAGAGACTCAGATGTACAGAACAGACTTGTGGACTCTGGGAGAAGGCGAGGGTGGGATGTTTCAAGAGAACAGCATTGAAACATGTATATTATCTAGGGTGAAACAGATCACCAGCCCAGGTTGGGTGCATGAGACAAGTGCTCGGGCCTGGTGCACTGGGAAGACCCAGAGGGATCAGGTGGAGAGGGAGGTGGGAGGGGGGACCGGGATGGGGAATACATGTAAATCCATGGCTAATTCATTTCAATGTATGACAAAAACTACTGCAATGATGTAAAGTAATTAGCCTCCAACTAATAAAAATAAATGGAAAAAAAAATGGTCTCCCATGGTCCAAATGACCATACTCTGCCTGTCTCCGGGAGACCACACTCTTCAAGTTCTCATCCTTCCTCGTTAAATCACTCCTTTTTCATTTCCTAAGCTGGTTCCTCCTCTTTCCCTTCTTCCCAAACTCATCCCAGGACACTGACTCCTTGGCCTATTCCATCTGGTCTCCATATTTGTGCTGACAACAACCAAATTTAACAGCTCAGACCTATTCTCTAAACTCCAAACAAAACAGTCTACTTCATACCACCCCTTGAATGTCCAACAGAAATTTCAAATTTAGCATGTCAAAAACTCAACTCCATATTTTTAGCAGTGAGAACAGAGGATAAGACATCGCCTGGTTCTTGCAGCTCAGAGCATCTCAGACTGGATACAATAGCAGGTCATGGGGATGGCAGAGGATAATGAAAGAACTATGGGGAATGTCACTGTAGACTCTGGAGCTGTGAGTAATAGTCGCCACTACATTATGTGTGGCATTTAAAGTGGGTCAAATATAAAAGGAGGGACAGTACCAACATACACAGATCAATATGGCAGTAAATCCTTCCAATGACCTCACTTTTCCCAGCAGCCACTTGCTAATTTCCACTGGTAACTGCATTCATAACCACACAAATCTGCCCATTTCAGGGAAACTCCATCACCTGTCTAGCTGTAAGATCCATCTTCACCTCAAAAATATTGTGCAGTTCGGTCACCTATGGAAATATATTCCCCCAAGTTCTGAGTAATTCAGTCAAATATAGTGTTTTCTGAGGTGTCCCTATCAGAATGAGGTGACTTCTCATTCTTCATTCATTCATCTCATAAGTAAATATAGTGTTAACAACAAGACAACAGTCCCAAAGTGGAGTTGCTTATGTTCAGCCCATGTCATCAAGCAGAGACCTAATTTAATTACAGTTTCATTTCTCCCAGAAACAGAATCTCAAACCAGTCCATCAGGAATTTCCTCATCAGCAATGGCTGGGTAATCTGCCTGGTGGAGTCCTGCCATCCACTAAAAGAAAGTGACCTTACAATATCCAATCTGCTTTTTTGCTAAGTATAACCTCCTTGTTCCTGCTCTCATCTGCTTATAAAAGTACCAATAATTCCTTTTGAGTTGCTTCTCAGAGCTCCTTTCTATCTGCTAGATAGGTCATTGCCTAATCCATGAATCATGCAATAAAGCAAATAAGATCTTACAGTTTACTCAGCTGAATTCTGTTTTTAACAACAGGAACACACACACACACCTCCCAGATATAAAGTAATCCTTAGGTAAACAGAGTTTCAAACAACACTAAGGAAAGAAACACTTCTCTATCCATCTCTGCACAACTACTCAATATCAGTATTTTACATTATTTGAAGGCACATATGCCCTTTGTATTCCTTTTATTTTCATTCTTAGAAAATGTTCTATGTATACATAACTCATACCATAGAAAAATATTATTTTCATACCTGAGTAACAATCAAGCCCTCTACAAAAGCATCTTTCTACTGATGTTCATCTGTCCACAATAAGACCCAGTAGAAGATTTGAATTTCAAAATTCTTAGTTTCCTAGCCAGGTCAAGTCTCAAACTTTACTTTTCTTCTACAAAATCAATATAGGAAATAGTTTCAGAGGTCTGACAGTTCTGCAGGAGGATACCTGCAGAGATTGAAGATTGAGCACATGCATGCACACACAAACACACATACACCCCACCTCTCATCACTGATGCTGACAGTAAGGCCCTGTTGCCAGTGGCCGCAGGGAGCGCTGCTGCTCTGCCAAGCTGGTGGAGGTCTGCCCAAGCTGCCAAAGTACAGAGGTGCTGGTGGCAATGCTAAGGAACCCAGCAACAAGGTCAAGCGTCCCGGAGGAGATGCCTGTCTTGGACTGGCATTGCTACTGACACCAGGGAGCTCACCTCTGTTGCCAAAGCTGCCCTAATCACCACTGCCTACTAGTGTAGAGCTTCTGGCACATTGCCATGATGTCCTGCACATCTTTCAAAGATTAAAGAGAAAGAGCTCATCGAGTTTTTCAAAAGTCTTTTATTTGAAACCCCCTTAGAAATTTTCAATGATAAGCTAATAGTGCTCTCAGAAGTGCATTTTCCTGTAGACCTTGGCCCTGAGCCTTAATAAACCTGACTCTTTCCTAGGAGAATTTTCAGTCATTCACACAGGCTTGGCAGGCCTGCCCCATGGGTCAATGTATGTTCCCAAGCTGCTTGAATCCTTGGAGGAGAAGCTTATGCTATTCAAGCTGAGGGCTACTGCTAACAGTGGGATCTGAAAAACAAGTTAGAAAAGAATTGAAGTTAGAAAGAATTGAAGTTTAGGAAATACAGACAGCCAAAGAAATCACCAGTTGCCCAAGTAACCGAGGAAGCACTAGGAAACCCTAATGTCATAGCATAAAACAAATAATAATAATAAAACAAATGAGGGTTGGATTGATAAGAGTTTATAAGAGCACAGGAAGAAGTTGATAAAGATGGTCTTTTCCATTTCTCATATCTTTCTCTGGCTTTGGAAACCTTCATAATATTCCCTAAAATCATAATTCCTAGGAGACCTTTAGAGTTTCAGCATATAGGATGCTTTGGGTGTGGGTTTAAAGGTTTGTTATAAAAAATCAAACATATGTGGAATTCCACTAAACAATAAATAGGCACAAAATACTGTTAATTCAACAACTTGGATAGATTTAAAGGACATCTTACTGAATTTAAAAAAAAAATCAGTCTTAAAGAGTTATATACCACATGATTTCCTTTGTAGAGCAATCTCTAAGTGACAAAATTATAGTGGTAGAGAACAGATTAGTAGTTGTAAGAGTTAGGTTTGGAGGAAGGATGTGACTTTTATGGGAAAGCACAAGGAGTTTCTTCATGGTGATGGAACAGTTCTGTATCCTAACTGTGGTATTAGTTCTACAGGATCTACACATGTGGTACAACTTTATAGAACTACACACACACATACACATGCACACACACATGCACACAAAGCGTACACTTAAAAACTGATGAAATCTAAATAAGTTCTGTACTTGAATAATATTGTACCAACTTCCCAATTTTGACAATGCACTGTAATTACATATTATCATGAGGGGAAGCTGGATGATGTATACACTGAAAGTTCTCTGTATTATTTTTGCAGCTCTTTCTGAGTCTGATTATATGTCAAAATAAAAGCTATGTTACAAAACCAAATGTATAGCTTCTACAAGAAAAATAGAGAAGGGAATAACAGGCTGTTCAGAATTATCCAATTAATTAGGAAAAACTGCATAGACTTGTTGGATACTGAAATTATGAATAAAATGGTCACAGTGTTATTAATAAGTCCTCAGTGTTAACACCATCTTCTCTCAAGTCTAAAATTTTATCATTAAATAATTTTTCAAAAAAGAAAAAAATTTAAATAATTTCCCAGAACCAAAGTTTTTTATATGTTTATATATATTTTATATATTTATATCTGTTGATAAAGAATCAATTACAAGAGTTATTTGACCTGTGACAGTACATAAATCATCCCCATGTCTGAGAAATAACAGTAGTATGAAGAATTAAATGCATATTAGTTAATGTTTAATTACATTTTTATTGGAGTACAGTTGATTTACCATGATGTTAGTTTCACGTGTACAGCAGAGTGAATCAGTCACACATATACATACACCCACTCTTCTTTTTAGATTCTATTCCCATACAGGCTGTTATAGGGTACTGAGTAGGGATCCCTGTGCCACACAGTAGGTCCTTGTTAGTCCTCTATTTTATATATAGTAGTGTGTATACAGCAATCCCAATCTCCCAATTTATTCCTCCCTATATTAGTTATTTTTATTACTCATTCCAAAAGTATTTATCAGGTGCTTACTTTAAAACAGGTACCATAGGGTGACCTGAATATTCATTGGAGTGACTGATGCTGATGCTGAAGCTCCAATACTTAGGCCACCTGATGCAAAGAGCTGACTCACTGGAAAAGACCCGGATGCTGGGAAACATTGAAGGCAAAAGAAGAAGGGGGTGGCAGAAGATGAGATGGTTAGATAGCATCACCAACCTAGTGGACATGAATTTGTGCAAACTCCAGGAGATAGTGAAGGGCAGGGGAGCCTGGTATGCTACAGTCCATGGTATCACAAAGAGTCAGACATAGTGACTCAACAACAACAACATGGATGACACTTGGAATACAAAATAAATCAACACGAGTTGTGACTTCAGAGAATTCACTCTGGGTCTTAGAAGTAACAATAAACACAGTCATATATATATCTACCCATCTCTCCCACCCCAACTCATTTTATAATAACTATTTTTCTTCCAGTATTATTAACACAGACAAATGAGTTTGCCAAAGTTACCCTGCAACAAGAATTAAAACTTGTTATCAAGCAATTTCTTCCTGACCACAGCTAGGTAATAGGAGCTAATAGCTCTCAAAGTGGAGTGGAACCTAAGGCAAGATAAGAGGTGACTGATTACGGTAATAAAATAATTAAATTCCATTAAGATCAATTACTGACTTAGAGATTTTTAGCAATTTTCTTCTTAGTCATTCACAATGACTTTCCCTCTCTTACTGCCTTATGCCACAATATTTATTATCTAGAAAGAAAATTAACCCAGTCTTCTCTTCTCTCAGTTTGAAGCACCGTGCTGATATTTTTAGCAGAATGGATCTTGCATTCATCCCATTCTTTATTTGTGTCATATTCACATTTCCTCTGGCCTTCCCCCAGCATAACACAATTTAAACAGCCAGCATGAAAGCCACTTACTGCAAAGCATGACTGGTCCTTGCTGTAGCTTCTATAAGCCAGAGCTGTTATCTGCTTTATTCCTTATCTACTCTATTCAAAGCATGCTTGTTCTAAAAAAATTACATGTTTAACATCCTTGAATGTGTTGCAAGCTTTAATTTGAAAAAAGTTACATGTATAATGTTTACTCCTCATACCTACTTTTAAATTTATTTTTTAGCTTTAAGAGATAAATCTTATGTCCACACACCAAACTCTCAAGTTATAGTCCCTTTAAGCCACAACAATTTGAAGAAGGTCCAAGTCTAGAGTCCTTGGTCTAGCACTACAAACTTACCAGCTTCCCCTCACGAGCATGAATTCTGTGTATCATTCATCCTTCAGTTTCCGTTACCTTAGTCATCCCTGATGAGTATCAGTGTTGGGGAGGAAGGGGTGAATTAGAAACTTCCCTACTTTAAGATTTGGGGTAAAATTCATAATAAAATAGAAATTAATCCAAGTTGACATTCTCTAGAGACACATCCCAATTCTTTATGGCAAAAAAGAAACCATTTGTAGGTAGTGGTAACCCTTACAATATTCATTTATTCAACAAATACATATTAAATGCTTATTTGTGCTAGGCACTGTTCAGAGACTGCAGTAGAACAGATAACAAAACTAACAGCCCTGCCTTTATAAAATGTACATTCTATGGAGGAGAAATAATCCATGGATATGAGAACCAATCCAGGGATATGCCAAATAAATTGCTGATTTGCACAGAAATGTAGGGGCTGATTATTTTAGAGGGGCACAAAATTATGTAACAGGAAACATAATTGGCAGGGGCGAGGGAGGCATTTCATGTGTGATTAGAAAAAAATAGTTCTTTCTTTAGTCTAGTGTGCTTCTTTCTTAGGGAAAGCAGTGAGGAAGTCAGCCACAGCTCACACTATTGGGTAGACAAAATAAGAACTGGGCACTCACATTCATTCTCAGTCATGGTATCTGAGCCCAGCTACTGTTGATGAGCAGAGTCGAGTCTCCACTAACATTCAGACAAGTATGAGGCCCTGGGGGATATAAGACCCAAGAAAGAATCAAAGGTATGTGTTTAGATGGTTATTTCCTCCTCTAGTGAAAAGACTGAAGTTTCCCAAAGGAGTCCTATGGGCACCTGACCAAGGGACATGAGTGGCTGCTTTGAAACTAAAGGAGAAAAAGCAGAGAGGAGGGATCAGGAGAGAGCATTTATACCTTGAAGCAGAAAGTCCATAAGCCTTCCCTTCGGTCTTACAAGCGGACAACAAAATTACAACATTGAGATTCATGCCATACCTCCATTATAATCAGTTGTGTATTTGACACAGGCAAAAGTAAACACAAAGGAGAATCTCAGGGAAAGGATCACAAATGCTCCTGAGACTTGCTGTTGGACTTTACAATGGAGACAACACACATGTGCAGGCACGCATGCATGCACGCACACAAACACACACACACACACAAATGCATGCATGTATATAGACTTGGCAGAGTTTCCATGGGTTATCAGCAGCAAATCAATGATCCTTGATGTGGGGAGAAGCCCATAACTTCTCTACATAAGATTTTGAGACTGAATTCTAGGTTATATCCTATACACATACAAGTGAGCAAAGAACATTCTTTAGGACAGAGGAGGGACTTTGTCATACCAGAGAATAATAATGCAATTAAAGTTCCCAGCAGCTTCTATATGGTTTTACACTTAGTAATTAGGTCAAAATTGAGTTTAAGCCTTAGGCAACCAATTAACTCTATAAAAACACACTAAACCTTAGGAAAAATTTGAGCCACATAATTGACTGATACAAAAATCCATACTTATGTTCTGCCTACTAATATTTTACATGTGGATTTTACATATAAAATATATTACTACAAATGGCCCAAAACATATAGCACATGTTTGATTAATAGTTCTTGGGGACAGATACAATAGTATAGAGCCCACAGGAAAAAGACTATCAGCGGTTATAGGATTGTCTTTTTGGTTAGTATATTACATAGAGGATATTTCTTTCCTTTACTTAGAACTTGAGCAATGTATATAACATAATTTATGAATACATACCTCATTAATTAAATTCTAAACTTATAGAGGTAAAATATGGATAAGTTATTAAGTTATTTTTAAAACAAATTTTTCAATGTTTTCATGTTCGAAGGACTAACTACTTTAGTTAACATATTGAATATGTTTATATTCTGTTCATGGCCATTTCCTGAGTGTCAACTGAGTGTATTGCAATATAATTAATTACAGAGCTACCAAAATATTTGCATAGTTTAAAAAAATAAAACAAAAAAATGTTTCACTTCAAAATATCAAATTGCTACGTTAAATTATTTTAACAACAACCAAAACAAACACATCTTCAAAGCAGGACAATTTTAAATACAGAGTTGATAATATTTCAGGTTATCATTACAGGTTCTCCTAGACAGTTTGCGTGCATGTGTGCTAAGTTGCTTCAGTCATGTCTGACCTTTTGTGACCCTACGGACTGTAGCTTACCAGCTCCTCTGTCCATGGGATTCTCCAGGCAAGAATACTGGAGTGAATTGCCATGCCCTCTTCCAAGGGATCTTCCTGACCCAAGAACCCGAGTCTCTTATGTCTCCTGCGTTGGCAGCAGGTTCTTTACCACTAGCTCCACCTAGGAAGCCCCCAAGATAGTTTACTTACTGGCAAATAAGCTCTCAAAGACAGAGCTTTTGAATAGTGAGGAAAACATTGGATTTCAGACTACATTCAGCCTTGACATTCTTGAGGACCCCAACTTCCTTGGAGTACAAATAGCTTGGCTTCAAAAAGAACAAGAAAGCTGAACACACTTGCCAGGGACATCAGATATTTCCAGGGACATCAACATACTTGCCAGACATCAGGGACAACAGGAGACCTGCTGGGAAGGTGGTCTCTCTTACCTGCCTCTATCCTTACTTCAGAAAAGAAGACAAGTATCTTGCAGACACAGCTCATGATCACTCACCAAAACACTGGAGGAGAAGCTGCTTCTCCTGGTACATTGATTCCTGCAGCAGTGGGACCAGGAGAACAGGCATTTCCATGAGCTTCATGGCTCAGATGGTGAAGAATCCACCTGCAATGCGGGAGACCTGGGTTCAATCTCTGGATTGGGAAGATGCCCTGGAGGAGGGCATGGCAACCCACTCCAGTATTCTTGCCTGGAACATCCCCATGGACAGAGGAACCTGGTGGGCTACGACCCATGGGGTTGCAAAGAGTCAGATATGACTTAGTGAGTAAGCACAGCACAGCTAGGAAAGACAGTGTGACAGGCTCTTGTGACTGTACTTCAGTATCTTCTGCAACTTTACAGAAACCCAGAAAACTGACTCATTCTTCACCCCTAGAGACAGTATGTTTCTAAAAGCAACTCTGAAGATAGTTCCTAGTGAATCTAATAAACATCTTCATATAGAGAAATGGTAAGGAGAACCTGAATTTGGCTTACCACAAATAAATATTCTATCTTAGTCCCCAATGGATTTAGATACAATAAATACGTTCCAAATTGAAATGATAACAATTATCTCAGTATAACTGGTCTACTTACTATATACATTTTAAAGAATCATTCTAGGTGGACAGGGATCTGGATTACCAAGTAAAAGAAAGTGAGGAGAGATTTTCCTAAATCTAAACGTCCAAGTTATTTTGCACAGTGTCAACCAGTCACCTAGATGACTGACTTTATTTTTGTTTTTACTTTCCTTGCTGGATATATGCAGGGTCCACCTTCAGCTTGTTCAGAACTCAGTCATTTCTCAAAAGGTTTACTCTGACCATCCTATCTAAAATAGCATTCCCCTGCTCTTTATTTTTTTTAGCCCACTTTATTTTTCTTAATGACACACGCATTATATTACTATATTATAATTATATTAATATTATAATACATATTTATTTGCTTATTGCCATATCCTTCAGCAGAATGCAAGGCTCTTCAAAGAGAAGGGTTGCGTTAAATAAATACACTGCTATATTGCCACTGATGGATGAATGGATAAAGAAAATGTGAGGGCTATATTATGTAGCCTTAAATAGAAGGAAATTTTGCCATTTGCAACAACATGAATGGAACTTGATGGTATTATGCTAAAGGAAATAAGTGAGACGGAGAAAGACTGATACCATATGATTTCATTTACATGTGAAGCAGGGAAAACAACTCATAGATACGGAGGACAGACTCTGGCTTCCAAAGGTGGTAGAGGAGGAAATGTGCAAAATGAGGGAAGGGAATCAAAAGGTACAAGCTTCCAGACATAAAATAAACAAGTCCTGCAGATATAACGAACAGTATGGTATCTACAGTTAGTAATACTGGATTTTATACTTAAAGGTGCTAAGAGAGCAGATGTTAAAAGTTCTCATCAAAATACATTTTGTAACTATGTGTAGTGATGGATGTTAACCAGACTCACTGTGTTGATCATTTACACTATATACAAATATTAAATCATTATGTTGTACACCTGAAACTAATATACTATTATGTCAATTATATCTCAATTAAAAAACTATTTTAAAAAATTACTGCTAGACTCACAGATATAGAGAACAAAATAGTGGTTACCAGTGGGAGGAGGAAGTGGGAACAATATAGTGGTAGGGGATTAAGAGGTACAAAATACTATGTATAAAATAAGTTACAAGGATATATTGCACAACACAGGGAATATAATCAGTATTTTATAATAACTTTAAATGAAGTAAAATTGTGAATCAAAGTACTGTACACCTGTAACATATAATATTGTACATCAATTATACTTGAACTTAAAAATTACTTTTTTAAGGAAGAGAAAAAAATCACTGCTATATCCTTATCCGGAGAAGGCAATGGCACCCCACTCCAGTACTCTTGCCTGGAAAATCCCATGGATGGAGGAGCCTGGTGGGCTGCAGTCCATGGGGTCGCTAGGAGTCGGACATGACTGAGCGACTTCACTTTCACTTTTCACTTTCCTGCATTGGAAAAGGAAATGGCAACCCACTCCAGTGTTCTTGCCTGGAGAATCCCAGGGACGGGAGAGCCTGGTGGGCTGCCGTCTATGGGGTCGCACAGAGTTGGACATGGCTCAAGCGACTTAGCAGCAGCATATCCTTATCACCTAAGACAGAGCTCTGCACAAAGTAAGAACTCAACAACTGTTTGTGTATAGAACAAGTGAACTGAGTCTTTTAGGGCAAACAGTTTCACTGAAATGAAGTACTAATTTCTGAATTTCAACTCTCACATTACACCAATAACCTTTGTGTACTCCCAGGACACGTGCACATACTTGGAAAGCCATATTATAGCATTCTCTAGAAGTGTATTTTTAAAAATGACTGTGTAGGCCTATGAAACAGAATAAAATATCTTAATAAGAAGTAATTCTATTATGAAGATCATTATATCCTCATTATATAATCTCTCTGTATTTCTTGCGGCAGACTCTCAAGTAAAGTCAGGTGATGCTTTGAGTCTCATTGAAAAGCAAGTGCTTCAACAATGCAGTTTGTGAGAGATGGTAAAAATACAAGAAATGAGAGATAAGACTAAAGGGAAAAAGTGTTCCACCCATTCCATTTCTAACTTTGACTAACAGTTTGGTCAATATCATCTCTGATAGTCAAGCACCATTAATGTAAGAAATAGTATAACAGTACAATGCCAATTTTTTATAAAAGAAATTAATAGTGGGATTTGTGGTTAAATAATTTATTATTTCTATGCCCTCCTAAAATCCAATAAAATAACAATAAAAAGATTGATTTTTTAAAAATACCCAAGGACCAAAAAATTTGTCACTGGGAAACAGATGGACAAATAGTAACTGACTTTGGCAGAGAAAAGTAAGCCCAGAGTTAAGCCAGCATAGTGTAGGCACAGGAGCAGCTAACTGACATTTCAGAACCCCAGAAAAGCTCAGGAATTAAAGATACCAGGAAGGTAGGACTTGAGGTTGGGAATCAAGTAAGGCAGAATACAGAAGGGTAGATCTGTATAAACTTGTACAAGTCTTTATAAAAAGTATGCCCCAGATCATACACACATACCTTGTTCAGCCATGCAGCTATCTCTGTAACATGTAGGTTATAGTCAAGCAATATATGTGTAACCAGAGTTCAGAAGGCCAAGTGAAAGATAAAAAATTTTTCTAAATTTTTCTAAATCGTGGCCCTCAGGTACACAAAAAGGTACTCAACATCACTCATTATCAGGGCAATACAAATCAAAACCACAATGATATCATCTCACTACTGTTAGAATGGCTATTTTCAAAAAGATCATGGGGTACACAAAAAGGTACTCAACATCACTCATTATCAGGGCAATACAAATCAAAACCACAATGATATCATCTCACTACTGTTAGAATGGCTATTTTCAAAAAGATCGTGGAAAAATGCTGGCAGGATATGGAGAAAAGGGAACGTTTTGTGTACTATTGGTAGGAATGGGAATTGGTGCAGCCACTATGGGAAACAATATAGAGATTCCTCAAAAAATTAAAAATAGAACTGCCATATGATTCAGCTATTTCACTTTTACTGATAGATATATATTCAGAGGAAATAAAATCACCATCTCAAAGAGATATCTACACTTCCATGTTCATTGTAGTACTATTTACAACAGCCAGGTCATGAAAACAACCTAAGGTCTGCCAATAGATAAATTAAGAAAGAAAATGTGGTGTATACACAGAGAAATACAAATACGGTATTATCTCACTTACATGTGAAATCTAAGAAGCTGAATTTATAGAAACAGAGAGTAGATTGGTGGCTGCCAGTGGTAAGGAGTGGTAGAAATGGGTAAAGGTGGTTAAAGAGTACAGACTCCCAGTTATCAGATGAATAAATTCTAAGAATATAAATACAGCATGATGATTATGGTTAACAACACTGTGTTGCATGTTGAAACACTGCTAGCAGAATAAATCCTAATAGTTCTCACAACAACAAAAAAGCAAAAAAAAGGCAACTATGTGAGGTAATGAATGTGTTAACAACTTCCTGTGGTAATCCTGTTGCAATATGAAAGACATATATCAACATAATGTGTATTAAATCATCACTTTGTATACCTTAAAGTTATATATCAACTGTACTCAATAAAGCTGGGACAGGTAGGGAAGAACACATGCTTTTTTTAATGAATTAAACAGATGCACTATTTTCAAGGAAAATGGCTGAGAATTTCTAAAGCTGATGAAAAACATTAACCTACAAATTCAAGAAGTATAATAAATCCCAAGTACAATTCAATATGTGAAAAGAAAGCCCCCCCCCTAGACACATATAGTAAAACTGCTGGAAAAAGATCTTAAAAGTAGCATTATTTTCTAAGGCGCAAAAATAAAACTGAGAGCTGCCTTCTCCACAGAAATACAAAAAGACAGAAGACAACAAAATGACATCTTAAAACATGAAAGATAATCACTGCCAACCTACAATATTTTACTAGGTGAATATACACTTCAGAAGTCAAGATGAAACATTAATAAATACTTTTCCAGCAAACAATGCTCTGAGAATGTATCACCAGGACACCTGAACTAAAAGAAATACTAAAGGAAATTCTTTAGCCAAAAGGAAAACAAGTCCAGAAGCAAAGACATAAAGAAAGAAATGAAGATCACCAGGAAAGGTAAGATTGAAATAATATAAAAACAAACAAATCTGACTTATACAAAACAATGGTTGTAGTGTTTTTGCATGATTTTACATGTATGTAAAACATTTGTACAACATGGCGACAATCATTCAAAAGACAAGAAAAAGTGAAATTGCATTAAAGTATTCAAATTTTCAAACATTATTGGGTAAGTGGTGAAAGTAAGTAGACAATCCAGTGTCACCAGCTATTAGAGGAAGATTCCTAATGTGAAAGGCAGAGACCAAAATAACAAACAAACGGAAACCGTCTTAAAAGAAAGACAATACAGGGCTATATTTAGAAAAAAGAAGAAAGTATATTCATGAAACAAGAAAAAGCAAAATAAAAAGTGTGTTTGAAAATTAAAATGGCAATAACAAAAACTGAATTTTCAACACAAGGATTTGAGAATAAGAGTAAGTAAATCTTTCTAAAGTAAAAATAGGTGAAATATAAGAGGGAAAAGATTAAGATAAGTCCAAAAGATACAACATCAGAATAATAAGAGTTTTAGAAGAAATAAAATAGATGAAATGGAAGGGAATTATTTACATTTTTTTTTTCAAGAAAATTTCCTCAAATTGAAAGGCAGGAGTTCCCAGATTAAAAGTGTAATAAAAGGAATGGGAAAAAAAGTATAAGGCACATCAAGTTAAAAAAAAACAAAAGTTCAGATCACCAGGAGCAAAAGAAAAGATTCAATAATTTTTCGAAAGAATTAGAAAAACAAAAAGTTCAGATTCAAAGGATCAAGAACCACTATGACATCGGATTTTTCAAAAGCAATACTAGAAGTCCCAGAATTTGGAGCAGTACTTTCACATATTCTGCAGAAACCTGACTTCCACCTTAGACATCTAAACCTGACCAAATCAGAAAACATTTGTGGTAACAGAATAAAATTACAAGCAGACATGTAAAGTTCCCAAATAATGCCCTCAACCAAAATACTGGAGAAAACCAAGAAAGAGATCCAGGAAACAGGGGATCCATCACAGAAGCAAGGCAAAGAAAACCTTCCCCAGGGCTGGGAAGAGGAGTCATGCAATGGCAGTGATGCGCCAAGCCTTGGAAGGACTCAGACCAGACCAGACCAGAAGAAAGGGTCCCAGAATGCTGCGCTTTCAGCTCTCCACCTACCGCCGCAAAACAGGACATGACAAATCACCAAATACTTTCCTATGTTTTGGGGAGGAGAATTACACTTTTAGCAGACGATTCAAGAATGAGTTACTACTCATTTTTGCTAAATTACACAGAGTCTTAAGAAACGATAAAAGAAAAGAAGAGACAAAGAATGAGACAGAGAAAGCCAATACTCCAGGAAAACCTAAGCTTGTATAAAAACAGAAAAAAGTTACCATAACTTGCCATGCTTCACAGCTGTGAATAATATTTCTATAGTACCAATAGGGTAATTGGTGACTACTGATCAAAAGTGATCACGCAATAATAAGAGAGGATGAAGAGGCGGAGTGTACCCTGAGGATGTGGGAAGTGGTTTTAAAAGCACTAAATTTTTACCTTCCAAAAAAAGTGAAAAAAAATTAAGATATAACGTTGCACACAACTTATTTAGAAATATGTCAGTAAAACAGCAGAAGGAACAACTTCAAGTTGAAAAAGGTTGCCTCTGGAGACTAGAAAGCAAAGAAGGAAGGGGTGGAGCAGGAGATAGATGTTTTTCATTATGAGCTTTGTAAAAGATTTGACTCTTTACACAATGTACATGTAGCACTTTGATAAAATATTAAATTTTAAATGAAAGGGTGACATAAAGCTTTGTGAGCCTCAAAATAAAATGAGAATGAGTCATTTCTCTGACCTTAAACTTGAAATGCTTGAATTATAAAGCGAAAACCTTGCTTTCCTATTCCCCATTCTTCTCAGGGGATTGATTAATTCATAGTGGAAAGAAAAAAAAATTCTCTGTGAACTACTAATTACTAGCAATTAAAGTCCCTTTTCCTTATGTCCAGTTGCAAATCATTGTTGCCTAACAACTAGGACTGCCAAGCTCATTTAAAGGAGGTGTATAGCTTATAATGTACGTTATAAAAGCCAAGGTGAAAATCTACACGTCTTGTTCTAGTTCCCTTGTGTGACTAAACAAAAGGCATGAATAGCAACTGACTCTGGAAAGCTGAGTGTGTACCAGGTGCAAGGACAGATCGCACTTCATGTTAGTGAATACACCAAGGATTTCACTGCTAAACGACTTCACTCCGCTGAAAAGAATTAGTGCCACCAGAGGACCTTTATTAGCAGGAGCAACTATGAATGAATGAAATACAACATAAAGCAACATAGGCACTTCCAAAAAAACACTGGAAAATCAATAGCTCTTTTGGATTCATCCAAAGAAAGGCTCCTCCTCCCCACTTCAGATCCAGCCAGCTCTGGTGTGCTGCTTTCTTTATCACACCAGTTTTCCAGGTACGTATTAACAAAGAAGCCACTCCTTTGTTGCTTACTTCTGCCTATAAGCATTTTTAAGCTAATACTGAGCTTGTAATGATGTCCATTAGCACAGCACTGCAGCCATAATTCTCACCAATGGTTTGGGGGAAACTAAAAATACAACAACGCAATTCTACTGGGCATCCTCTAACTTCCCTCATCACCTGCCTTGTGAATACTGATTCTTGCCTGGTGACCATAAATAGTGAGATTGACAATGGGAATTTCTTTGTCTCCTGGTCAAGTGAGCCCACGGAATACTTGGCTCTCCAAGTAGTGAAATCAGTCATATGTGGTTTTGTTGTTGTTGTTTAGTTACTCTAAACCATCTGACTCTTTGGTGATGCCATGGACTGTAGCCCGCCACGCTTCTTTGTCCATGGGATTCTCCAGGGAAGAATACTGGAGTGGGTTGCCATTGCCTCCTCCAGGGGATCTTTCTAATCCAGGGATCAAACCTGCATCTCCTACACTGGCAGACAGGTAGATTCTTTACCACTGAGGCACCAGGGAAGCCTGTATGTGATTTTACCTACTCGAAGATGCCAACCACAGATTCCGTCTCCCATCTTGAAACACATATCCCACAGAAGGACTAAGGATAGTTCTAGAACAAGCAGTTATGCATCATGTGATCTGGGTTTTGAGAAGTTCTGGCTGAGGAATGTTTCTGAAAATAATTATGCAGTCACAGCATCCAGTTAGCCATTTCTGAAAGCTCGATTTCCATTGTGCAGCCGCTTTGGCATGCTTTCTAATTCTCAGATGGTTCCCATACATACAATTCAAAAATGTAAGTGCTAATTGCCTTGCTCTGGACTCTCTTAGTAGGTGTAAACTTTCCATCTGAGGCATGAGGGTCTAGTCCCATGATTCTTGTTAATGTTAATAAATAAAGAGCCATAGCAAATTGTTGGCCAGGATAAAATAACTCTCAGAACATATGGACTCAAGATGACTGTTCACACATAGGCAACAAAGAACTGCACCCAAGAACCTAAATGTTTAGTTTACGTCCCAGTTAAGACTGGTTTTCTGTCTCATACACCCGCAAGTAGGTGAAAAGAATGTATCCCTTCACCCTTCTCTTCCTCAGGTTATAGTTGGGAAACTTGTGTTGCACTTTTCCTGTGTAGAGAGACAATGTCAAGGTGAGCACTTTTCACCCAGCAATACCTGACATTTACTGAGCATGATGCTTGGAGTTCAAATCTTCAAGGACAGATGGTACACATAAACTGATACACATAACTGATACACATGAATCAGTTAATTAACAATGATAAGGAGAGTTCCTTAAATAACAAATAAATGAAATAAAATAACACTATAGGAATTGATGGAAGGGAGGTGCACTGAACAGGGGAGACAGATTGGGAGGAAGTGGCAATAAGCCGAGCCTTTAAGAAAGTTTGAGATTGAACAAAATGGAGAGGCTGCATAGTTCTATTTTTTTTTTTAAGAGTATGAACTCTGGAACAAATTACCTGGCTTCAAATTCTAGCTCTGTCACTTAGTGGCCTTAAACACATTGCTATACATTGCTGAGCTCTAATATATGCACCTGTGAGAGAAGGATTAAGTAGTATCTGCCATATTAAAAGGATGGTGAGATTAAATTTAGTTAAAACATGTAAAGGTCTTAGAACAAAGTGTAGCACAGAACAAGTCCATAAGTATAGTTGCTGTTATGATTATTATAAATGAGAGAAGAGTGGAGAAGACAATCCTGGCAATGAAAATATCCCAACAAATCAAGCAAATAATTTACTGAATCATATTTAATCACATGGTTATGCTGATAAGAAAAGCTCATGCCACACCAGCATCAGCAACTGTTCCCATTTGTCCCTGATACTAGTGAACTGGCTATTTGGAAAAGTAAGTATATTTAAATGGTGAGGGTTTTTTTTAAATGGTGAAATTTCACTTAAATTACAAATTACCCATTGCTGCAGAGGGAATTTTCATTATTTGCCCAAAATGTAGAGTGGATGCATATGTCATTAATCTAAAAAGAGACAGTTCACATATTTGTTTAATGACTTCAGCTCAGTCAAACATGAAGACCCAGGTGCATTGGCTGCAGGCATTAGTGCAACACTAAAATATAAGAAAATGAGGTGCCAAGTAGTCTCCATGATTTAGAACTCATTCTTCTAGTCACTATGAATGCAAATGTCTCATTTACATAAAATCTACTCATATTGATGCTAATCGGAAGCAAAGGATAGGCTATCCCTTCTCTTATCTAGCATCAGAAATAGGAAATCAGAATTCAAATTATTCCCATTGGAAATGGTGATAGGATCTTTCAAATTGTTATGTTGATCAGCTTTAATATTTGGATATTAATTCAAGAAATATTCACTGAATAAAGAGCACTTATTCAGTGTTTACCATGACCTGAACATGGTCCTAATGTTTTTAATACACTTTTTCATATAATTTTTTACAACAATCCTAACAAGAAAGTTCCATTATCATCCCTTCTTTTATTGATAGAGAACTGAGGCTAAGGAAAATAAGCAACTAGCCTAGTACCCTATAGTGTGTCTGATTTTAAAGCCAATGACACTTGCTTATTAATATTAAATAAGGGGTTTAATCAAGCTCCGTGGGCTCCCACCCCCATTCCCACCTTACCAGTTCCATTCCTAGAAACAAAGTACTATATCCCAAGAGTGGCTCCTTTTCCTTTAAGTCAGGCAGAAAGTTACGGAAGAAAGATATATGGAAGACATAAGAATGGAACTAGTAACAAAGCCATTAAATTGCCCATCTGAGTACAAAGGAGAAAACCCAATAGTTACATTGTCATTGCATGCCATTATGCCAACTGCAGCAACAGTCTAAACTAACTAGGAGCTACATTGCCACACTAGATAGTAGATGATAGACTGCCTAAGTGGTTGTTTTTAGCAAATACAGAAGACAGTTGAGAGGTCTAATGCAAGAAAATAAATTTTGTGTGTTCATAGCCAGATGCATCTGATAATTTCTCACGGCACCGGAGTTCTTAAAATGTTTTATTTTCAGGCAATCTGTAGGAGTAAGACATAGGAGCCAAGTGAATCAGCACAGAACCTTTCTGTTGATTCTCTGATTTGTGAAAGCAGTATTTGTTTTCATCTTGCGAAGATTGTTTTGGGATCTTGCATGGGCTTCCACGCCATTCAGCTGGCAGCTGCTTCTCCCCAGGGCTTCTCCCACACACCAGCGGGTCTCAGCTCCACCAAGGCCTCCCACGCCCCACTTCCCTGGGTCCTCAGACCCACACTGCTCTGCAGGCTCCCACGAGTTATCCTTTTAATACTGCGTCTCTTAATTCCAAGCACCACCCACATTACAAGATTCGGGGGAAATTCACTTTACAAACAAGTTGTGGGTAATTAAAATCAAGTCCAACATGAGGAAACAACTTTAGAATCTTTATTTAAATATGGTTTTTTTCCAGAGTTCATGGGAAAAAACACAGCAACAAAACACAAAAGTTAAGCCATTCTCAGCATCTGAGAATCCCCTGGACACATCCGTATTAGTCCCTGTCTTTCTTCAAACTTTATTCAAACCTTTAAATCACAGATCCATTCCCACCCTTTTAGGAGAAACCCACTGCCTGACCACAACAGTGTATTTTGCTTTACGATTAAGCCATAAGGGACCCACAATAGTAAAGTTCTACACCTACATTCAGCTACAACACCACACTGGATGCTGAAGTGAAGTAGTTTCAATCCACCCAAACCCAGGTCACCCTCTCATCTCCCTGGTTCTCCAGCAGAGAAGCACTGTATCAACACACACACACACAGCAATTTTCAGCATATGTTATCAGAGAATTTTCAGAAAATTACAATCTCTTAATCCATATTAAGGAAAATAAATACCTCCTTAAATACAACATACACTAACTTTATTCTCAGACTATATGATTCCCCATGGACTCATTCTCATATTCAGAGACCAAGTGCAAGAAAAGCAAAGTCTTTTCATACCACTAAGCCAGTTGCCCCAGTTGCCCTTAATTACCATCTTCTGATGACACCAAGGCCTGGTCAACAGTTCAAAAAGATCCCTTCTTTTTCCCTCAGGCTTAATCTAATTCCTGGACATGGCATCTCTCATACTGACCTCCATAAACAGAAGGATCAAATGAGAATTCACCACTGTCTCATTTACAGAAACTGTTCAGGATCAAGAACAAAGTCCTACCACTTTTACTCAGGAAAAAAGTTAATACAAACAGAAATCAAAATTTCTTTATATACTTTCATTCTAAAATTGCCACATTTGAAGAGAAAATCCATGCATTGGTTCTATAGGTTTTGTACAATAGTTAATGGTAGTTGGTTCCAGTGTTATAGGTAATACCTACTTAGTTCAATATTTGTGTGTGTGTGTGTGTGTGTATCTACTAGACAGGGATGTCATATGGATATATGGCCTTTCATGAGTTGTTCAATACTAGAGTAGCCTGAGTCTTACTGTAGTTGTTCAGTCACTAAGTCATGTCTGACTCTTTGCATCCCATGGACTGCAGCACACCAGGCTCCTCTGTCCTCCACTATCTCCTAGGGTTTGCTCAAATTCATGCCAATTTAGTCAGTGATGCTATCTAACCATCTCATTCTCTGCCACTCCTTTTCCCTTTGCCTTCTATCTTTCCCAGCATCAGGGTCTTTCCAGGCCTGAGTCTTAAGAATGCCATAGATACTTATTTGCTTTATAATCCAGAGTCTCCTGCTCCCTTATCTGTTTCCTCTCTTTACATTTTCTGACTTCACTTATTCCTTTCATTTTCATCCCCCGTCTGCTACTATATCTAACTGCCCCCTC
Source organism: Odocoileus virginianus (assembly GCF_023699985.2). Lineage (NCBI taxonomy): Eukaryota > Metazoa > Chordata > Mammalia > Artiodactyla > Cervidae > Odocoileus > Odocoileus virginianus. Next base: position 36,056,526 of record NC_069686.1, on the reverse strand, counting down.
ACCAATATTTGGAAACTAAAAGTTGGAAACAAACCTGAAGCATCTCAATTACAAGAAACTAAAGTTGAGCACTTGTTCCTTCCTCAGGTCCCTGACAGCCAATGAATGTAAAGCAGTGAGCAAAGCATTGAGCTGGCTGTTGCTTTTAGAGCCCTAAATTAATTTAGTATCAGAGAAACATTTTTAAAAATCCATGGATGGGAAGAATAATAAAGGCCTTGCGAGCGAAATGAAAAAACAGTTCCATTATTAGGTGGTTCTTAACAGAAGTGCAGAAAGAATAATTTGAAAGATGTGCACAAACTCAGTGGTAACCTAACAGGACAGAAATTATTATGCAAACCAAGAGTCAGGAAAATAAGGGCCATGGACTAGACCCAAGCCACTGCCTACTTTTGTTAATAAGGTTTTACTGGAACAGAGTCACATCCATTCATTTATATAACATTCGTGGCTGCTTTTGCATTGCAATGGTCAAGTTGAGTAGTGATGACAGAGACCCTGTGGGCCATAAAGCCTAATATACTTACTATATGGGTCTTCACAAAAAAACTAATGTAATATTTAGAAAACTTGTGTTTTATACATTAATTAATAAAAACAGAGACAAACTGTATCTTATATTGTCCCTGTATTTAGAAACTGCCACTACTGTTGTGACGTTAGGTGTCTATATCCTAAAAGTACTTCTCAACAGTTAAGAGAGTTGTTCAGTCTTTCTCAAAAGTGGGACATGTAAAAATTAGCATTTGACTTAGTCATTGCCAATTCTATCAGCAAAACCTTGTGCAGACTTCTTAGAGTGCTTTTTAGTGCTGTTTCTGATCACTCTAAGCTATAATGTTCCAACAACTTCAGCAGTATCCCTCTGGTACTTGAGCAAAGAGTCAGGTTTCACTGGTTCAAATTCTGATTCTACCATAACAGCTGTGCTTTAGTTTCCTTGTCTATAAAAAAGGGATAATTGTACCTACCTCACAGGTAAAGATGTCTACAATAGCTCTGGATGTGTGTTTAATTAGCACTCCATAAATATTAGCTAGAATTATTACTCTCTGAAGATGAGCTTTATATTCTGTCCTGAAATATGTGTACTCCAGGATAAGTCAGTTAACTTCTTCTCCCTATATTTCTGGAATTGATTGCATGTTCCACATGATGGTTTCAGGTTAAGCATGGCTATGTCCTAGAATTAACCTATCAGTCAATCTGCAAGTATTTATTGAGCTTCCATCCCATGCAGAGCATGAAAATTGTGAGGATACAAAGTAAGCATGAGATATAGTCAGGTCCCTGATAGAATTAATAGTGTTGATACCTGAGGGGATGGATCTATCTACCCATGACACAAGCATACAGAAAGAGAGGGTGATTATCCTCTGACATTCTTCCAGGCAAAAGGGGGTGGAGAAGTCAGAACATCTTTAATATGGAGTGAGGCATGAAAGCCCCATTGTATTTAGTCTCTGCCACTCAATTTACCATTTGTAAAAATTCAGAAAAGAATAGAGCTCAGTGAAGCCTGAAGTGGTCATATAAGAAAGGTTTCATGGACAAGGTGGAATATAGGTTGATACTGGCAGGTAGCAGAGCAGGAGAGATCCTCCAAACCAAAGAATCACAAATGTTGTCTGCTCACACAGAGCAGTGGATAGACCACACTGACTCTGGTTACGGGATGTGATGGGCAGGGGCCATATGTGAGATGTGGACTTGGCCTCAAAAATTTTTTTAATAATTTCTCATTTATTTTGCCAGTACTAACTACAGAAGATGGAAAATAGAACTGGAAAATAAGGTGGAAAAGGTTTTCATCTTAAAATGTATCTGTTTATTCACTATATCTTTTCAAAGAGCTGTTATCCAAAGCACTGTCCTTCTTGTATCAGAAAGAAAAAGTATACTACGGAGAGGCTCAAAAAACAGTTCACTGGCCTACCAAGTGTGTTTGTCATGGTGGGTATTCTCCCCCTTGGAAGGTAACCATAAAAGCTGGTCTTGGCCTCAGATTTAATGGCACATTTAATATAAGAGAATGAATGAAGGCTATAGTGGGCCTTAGTGTGGGCTTTTTATGAAAACTGCCAGCCTCTCAATCTTTCAAATAAGAACATTAGTTTGATAATACGTGCTGCACTTAAAACCTGTTCAGCTCATGGATGGTTGTCAAGTGCAATCCCAAAGGTGGAGACAGGAGAGGAGGTCGGGGCAGGTCACTTTAATTTTGAGTGGAACAATAAAATGGGATGTTAGATTCTCAACAACGTATCAGATTGGTTCAGAGGAGAATCACAGAGAGTCAGTGAGGAAGCTAAGAAGCCACGGTGAAGTGTAAAGTGGGAAGTACGTTGAAATTGAGACAGAAAGACTCTCAAGAATGATAACTGAGGTCAGTAACAGACCAGTCACAGGGAATGAAGTTGGGGAGGGGAATTAAAGGTCACCCAAGGACTCCCACAGGCTTCCCTGATAGCTCAGTTGGTAAAGAATCTGCCTGCAATGCAGGAGACTCTGGTTGGATTCCTGGGTCAGGAAGATTCCCTGGAGAAGGAATAGGCTACCTACTCCAGTATTCTTGGGCTTCCCTGTGGCTCAGCTGGTAAAGAATCAGCCTGCAAAGCAGGAGACCTGGATTCTATCCCTGGGTTGGGAAGATCCCCTGGAGAAGGGAAAGGCTACCCTCTCCAGTATTCTGGCCTGGAGAATTCCATGGACTGCACAGTCCATGGGGTCACAAAGAGTTGGACACGACTGAGTGACTTTCACTTTCAAGGGTTCCCCCAGAGGACATTAGGAATAAAGATGCCGTTGACCACAGTTAGAAAGTGGTGAGCATACAGACTCTGCATCGATACTTCCGGTTCTCTACAACGGGACCCCAGAGATGAATTGTCAGAACAGTGACTTTACAACCACTGCATATAAACATCTACTGAATTCCTTTCATGAGAGCTTCAAAAATAATAGTCATAGCTCTAGTATTTCTTATGGCATCCATAACTCATTCTCTTGAAAATATTTTCTAAAAAACTGAAACTCCAATCTGTATGTGGGAAGCTGATTCACAGTCAAGCTAAGCTTCTGGCAGCAATCTGGGGAGAACCACCTACTACTGCAGAGTCAGCTTTTCTCACAATGTGTATTTGGTTAAAAAGAAAAACTCAGTGCCCTGAATACACTTCCCAGCTACACCCACATTCTAAACTTTCTTCTGTGAACAACCTACTACTACTCAACAGTCCTAAATACTCTTGAGTCCTTAGAACAGAAGGGAAGGACTTAGACGAGCAATCATGGTATGAAAGAAAAGGCCAAAGCACGTGTCTGAAATTTACCAATTCATCATAGATCTAAGTCTCTCAATTTAAGCAATTGCTTGTAAGTAAATGCTGTCTTTCAGATTTCTCCCCATTCTCCACTACTCCTCCAGGTGGCATCTGGGCAAATTTAGAGGTTAAAAGGTGTTGAGGGGGCAGAAAGGGGCTCTAGATCTGTGTACTGGGGTTCCTGTGCTAGCCCCAGGACTCCCTGGCAAACGTGGCCAGTGGAGGGTCCAGCCCTTCTGATGGTGCCCTTGAGAAATGAGGAGACAGGTGTTGGCTCCTTCTTCAACAGAAACATGGCCCTGCTTTCCTGCCTCACCAGCTCCAGCACACCAAGGTGAGTGGTGCCCAGCAGAGTAATGGCAGCCTCCCTGCTGTACCAGCGGCAGCGCCTCAGTGCCCGGCGGAGGGCACCACAATGCTCAGGTAGCTGCTGAGAATCCAGGGAAGTGAGCCTGGGCCAGAAAAACAGAGGGTCAAATAAGCACTGCCATTCATGAGCGCATCTCGCCCAAACTGCCTGAGTTCTTAGGAGAAAATGGTGGGTTTTCAAAGGACTTGAAGCTCTTCAATGTCTGACAAGGGTAAAGGCTGGTCTATATGTTATGTCAATATTCAGACTGCATTATCCTGACTGTAGGCAGGGTCTCACTCTGTCGCTGTGGTCAGCAGTTTTAAGAGAAGAGCCTTAAACTGCCTTAAACTCCCAGCCTCTGCCTTATGAGCACCACTGATCCAGCCCAGTTTTCTGAAGGCCACTCCTTAACTCAACTGTCTTGCACTCCATCTCCTAAGAGGACCTGGGACATACTTTGTCCCAAGGGAGGGGAAAGGACCTAGCTGCCTTACACTCTTTAAATACATTTTTTAAAATTCATTTTAAACATCAGAGGTTTACCTAGATTACAATAATGGCTAATGTTTGCTGACACTGAGTTCTTACATTGTGCCCAGCACATTTATTTACATATATAATACAGCAACATCCAGAAATAGATACTAAATAGTATTGCCCCACTCTACCTTTCCATAGCTGAGGACCAAGCCACAGAGAAATTAATTAGCTTATTTTAAGTCACACAGGAAGTAAAGTGGTAAATGAGACCACAAACCCAGGCATTCTAATTTCAGAACTATTTTCTTAATCATAGACAGAAACGTACATACATACACACACACGTACATACATACATACACACATACACATGGTGAAAGTATGGATGGATGGATAGATGAGCAGTCACACCTGACATAATACCTAGAAAATTAAAGGAAAGCAATACTGTTAGTAGATTTTCAGACTTTAATATGTGAGAAGCACTTGAGCGACCATCTAGTACAGTGATTTCCAAACTGTGAAACAGTGATTTCAAAGCCTCTCCCTGGAGCAGACTTGAGGGGTGTCATAAAGATTAGGGGAGCAGGGAGCAGGCAAGCCAGCAGGGCTCAAAGCTATTACTGAGGAAACTGACTCCTTTTTTTTTTAATTTTTTGATTGTTGAGGAAACTGAATCCTTTTTTTTTAATTTTTTGATTGAGATACAGTTGATGTACTATATTAGTTTCAGGTGTACAATGTAGGGATTTTAAATTTTTACAGATTACACTCCATTTATAGTTATTACAAAATATTAGCTTTATTTCCTGTGCTGTGCAATACATCCTTGTGGCTCACTTATTTTATGTAAAGCAGTTTATACCTCTTAATCCTTGTCTTGCCCCTACCCTCTTCTATCTCCTCACTGGTAAACACTAGTTTGTTCTATCTATGGGTCAGTTCCTGTTTTTGTTATATTCATTCCTTTGTTTTATTTTTAGATTCTACATACAAGTGATATTATACAGTATCTGTCTCTGTCTGACTTATTTCACTAAGCATAACAGCCTCTAGATTCATCCATGTTGTTGGGAACAACAAAATTTTCATTCCTTTCGTGGCTGAGTAATACTCCATTGAATATATGTACCACATGTTCTTCATCCATTCATCTGTCAATGGACACTTAGGTTGCTTCCATATCTGTTTATCATAAATAACGTTACTATGAACATTAGGGTGCATGTTTCTTTTTAAATTAGTGTTTTTGTTTCTTCAGATAAATGCCCAGGAGTGGATTTGCTGGGTCATATGGTAGTTCTATTTTTATTTTTTGAGGCGTCTCCATATTCTTTTCCTATGTGACTGTACCAATTTACATCCCCACCAACAGTGTATGAAGGTTTCCATTTTTACACGTTATTGCCAACATTTGTTATTTGTGGTCTTTTTGATGACAGAACTCTGACAGATGTAAGATGATACCTTATTGTAGTTTTGATTTGCATTTCTCTGATAATTAGTGATGTTGAGTATCTTTTCACATACCTATTTGGCATCTCTACATATTTTTTAGAAAGTATTTTTTGGAAAAAGTATATTGAGGCCTTCTGCCCATTTTTTAATCATGTTGTCTGTCTTTCTGATACTGAGTTGTACGAGTTGTTTATATACTTTGGATATGAATCCTTTATTGGTCATATCATTAGCAAATATTTTCTCCCATTCAGTAGGCTGTCTTTTTGTTTTGTCTGATTTTGTTTTGAATGACTTCCTTTCCTGTGCAAAAGCTTTTAAGTTTAATTAGGTCCTATTTGTCTATTTTGACTTGTGTTTCCTTTTCCTTCGGACAGACTCCTATTTTTTTAGGGGGAAGGATAAAGTTTGTCATTTTATGACAAATGAACATTCCTTCAATATTAAGGTAAACATGACCTGGAAAAAAATTGCTAAGGAATTCTAACCTGCTACCTGCCACCTGCCTGTTGATTAGGCATTTGTCCAGTGGTCTACTTGAGCATTTCACTCAAAGAAGTGAACCATCCACTAGCACTATCTGATGGTGTGGGACAGGACTGCTGAACAGAGAAGAAAGACTTCTTCAACAATTCTTATCTTAGGTCAGTTTGTCCTCATAGGCATCAAAGAAGGACTACTTTTATGGCAGAAAGTTCCTAATAGTTACAGATATTATATTGCATACTAATAAGCAGAGACATTATTTTGTCAACAAAGGTCTGTCTAGTTCAAGCTATGGTTTTTCCAGTAGTCATGTATGGATATGAGAGTTGGACTATAAAGAAAGCTGAGTGCCAAAGAACTGATGCTTTTGAACTGTGCTGTTGGAAAAGACTCTTGAGAGTCCCTTGGACAGCCAGGAGATCAGTCCTGAATATTCATTGGAAGGACTGATGCTGAAGCTGAAACTCTAATACTTTGGCCACCTGATGTAAAGAACTGACTCACTGGAAAAGACCCTGATGCTGGGAAAGATTGAAGGCAGGAGGAGAAGGGAATGACAGAGGATGAGATGGTTGGATGGCATCACCAACTCAATGGACATGAGTTTGAGCAAGCTCTGGGAGTTGGTAATAGTCCATGGGGTCCATGGGTTAGCAAAGAGTTGAACACGACTGAGCGATTGAAATGAACTGACTATGCTGCAAGGAGCACATAAAGGCACAGCTCTCTTGCAGGCTGTTTGGATAATTCAAAATGGAAGGGGTACTATGGTGAAATCAATTTACAGGCACAGAAACCTGAGGTGCCATCCTGGTCCCAACAAGAGGGACTCTGTCTCACTGGAACAGACTCACAAGATTAAGCAAACACACAGATACTTGAATATATACACACACAACACAAAGTCCATTTACTAACCTGCAATAAGAAATTCTGCTCTCAAGCAGACTGAATTGTTCACATCTACAAAGTATCGCTTTCCTTACCAATAAGCAAGATTTGCACACAGCTGGTGATCGATATGTGTATCTATTTAATTAATGAGAAAAATCAAATTATAAGTAGAATATCAAGTCATCAACTTACAATGAGGGACATAACTCTCAAGAAAACTGAACAGTCATACGGTCACCACAGTCATTCCCTGTAAATGAATGACTTATGAGGGATGCCAGGTTATCTGTAGGTTGCTGGGAAATTATGGAATTAGAATTGAGGGACAAGGTATATTGAGAAAAAACTCTCAAGAAAAGAAGATTAAGGCCTTCATCTATTACTGGGTGAGTCCTCTCAAGGGAAACACAGTGTGTGAGTGCACTAGAGATTCCCCTTCCCCTTGACGAGGTTGGATGGGTCTCACCCACACAGCCCCGAGTTCTGCTTCTATAATTCCACTGGTGGCCAGAACCATTCTGATGTACTCAGCCTTTCCCCGTAGGATCACAGCTGTCTCAGCAGCCTGAAGGTGGCTCTTTTTGTTCACACTACCCAAGTCTGCTCAGATCCACAACATATTAAACTTCAATGTGAAGCTTTCAAAAGCAGTCTCATTTTCCTCATTTTTTGTTTATTTTTTACAATTACTTCTTTATTTGGCTTCACTGGATTTTACTCATGGCACACGGTTATCTTCTGTCTTCATTGCAACATCTAGGATTTTCCGTTGTGGCATTCAGACACTTAGCTGAGGCCTGTGGAATCTAGTTTCCTAACCAGGGATTGAACCTGGGCCTCCTGCATTGGGAATGAGGAGTCTTAGCCAATGGACCACCAAAAACATTCCCTTATTTTTTGATAGAGAAAGGAAAGAGGAAGAAATGAACCATATTGTAGCCTCTGGGTAGCCACAATCAAGATTATAGGAAATGGATTCTGTAAGTTTAGAATTCCATATAGAGAGAATTTTTATGCCTGCCAAAGTAACATGAAGTGCATTTTATGAGATAATCATTAATATCAGTCACATATTTTGTTGTTTTAATCATTACTTAATTATAAATCAGTTACATTTTTGACCTGTTTGTACTATTTTGAAAATATGCTTTTAGATCCTTACCAAGTTACTGAGATTTAAAGTGTCTATTTTATTGATATATTAAACATATTACAAATGTTGTGACAACAAATGTAAGGACAGGCTCTCCAGTATTCTACGAATTAACAAAACTGATCATGTTCTCATAATTTCATGTTGCAGGCTCGTTCCACTAAACCGCAATCATGCATCCCTGTGTCTCAAACCTACTGTTCATCCTAAGTGCAGCATGTGTCCAAATAGATGTATGTTCCATCATGTTTTCTATTTTAGCAAACTTTTACTAGCATGTGTGGACTGTATTCATTCAGAATTTAAAACTTTTCCTCCAAGAATATGTACCTTTCTCTTGTTCTATACTAGGCAGAAATATAACCAAAATGTCACAAAGGCAGTAGAGAGTCCAGTAGACAAAGAAACAAAAATCACCTCCTGGATGCACTAGGGTTGAGGCCAGTGAAACTCTATCTGAAATTGCCAGCTCTGGGATTTCTCCAAAAACAAATGAAAAGCCTACATAAAGCATGCATTCCAGGGATTATGAACTCATTTGGGCTTATGCTCTTTAAAAAGGTCTACAGCTGCATTCAAAATACATCCAGCTCATCTCTAGGCCTGGGGACTGACAAGAAGCCAGGAGCCCCAGCTGGGACATACAGGCAGGAATCAATTTAAGCCCTTCTGGCAGGACATGGGGTGGTTTGCTATAATGAATGTTAAGGAGGGATACCAGACCATGGAGAATTGGATGTTTATCTTTCTTGAGTATTAAAGAGAAGATAAATCGACGGATAAAAGTATGCAGGAGACACTCAGGAAAGCTATTGTTCAAGCTGCGTAGATGCTATGTCAGTGTGACAATGAAGACTTAATAAAAATAAATCAGGGTTTGAGGGTTGGGAGAAGTCCTGCCTGTGCTATTGAGAGGAGAAAGATCACCTAGGGCTTCTAGCTGGAACTTCGACAACAGAAAAGAGAGGGCATTCATTTGTAGACACTTCAACATCAGTGAAGCAACAAAGCTCCCAAAGTTCCTAGAATTCTACATGTTTCTTAGTAAGTACTGCCAAGGGAGCTAATAATTATATTGGAGAACCATAATTCAAAGGTAACAATTATAGAGGGGCCTGAGGAGCCTGAAATCTGTTTTATAAGTACCAAGTGAAGTGATCTATAAATATAGTTATAATACGAGATGTGTCTGTTCAGGTTATGAGAATTCACGTGTATGAGGCATTTCATATAGTATTCCTTCCTTTGACTTCTGAGGCATTTCTTCCCATTAACAGGACCATTTTGGATTTACATCACCTCCTGAGCCACATGTTGTCATCTCTGCACATGTAGTTAGTTTGTACTACATTCAACTCTCCTCTCAGGAAACTTTGGCTTTGCTCATTTATAGCAGCAGGCATAATCTCAGGCTATTTAAGATGTCATCTTGTTTAGTGAATGTGACATCATCTTCATTTGTTTTCCTTGCTTCCCTTTGTCTCTAAATTGTGATTATTATTATATGTTTGCTTGTTTTGCAGGAAAGTTTGAGTGATACTATTATCTTGTAACAGTAATGCTACAATAATATGTAACTTTCTAAGCATTGACAATGTGTGAGGGACTTATGCCAAGCACTCTCCAAGTATTAATTTGCTAATTCTGGCATATTCTAAGAGGTAGGCATTATTATTATTCCCATTTATCTAATGAGGAATCTGAAGCACAAATTAATTAACTTATTCAAGATTATACAGTTAGTAAGTAGCAGAACTGGAATGTTTTGCTTTTGAGTGTAGTCCCAAGTATGCTATAAGGGGTAAAAACTGCTTAGCAAGAATAAGTAAACAGCTTTTTTTTTTCATTAATGGAGAGAAACACCTTGTCAGGTCCATTATAACAACTTATTTTAAGAACAATTAAAATAATTGTGCCTAATTTAATAGAATATTGTGTTGCTTTTAGTCTAAGTAAATGCTGATGTGAGGGCTCAAAAATACATGACCTAACAAAACATGTACAAGGATCTGAATTATGAAACTTATTAAATGCTGATTTTAAAAAATCAAACAAAATCTAAAAAAAAAATGTGTCATACATTGGAGAAATCAACATAGTAAAGATAGCAGCTCTCCCCAAGTTGATCCATATAGATTTAGGAGAATTTCTACCAAAATCCCAGCAAGGTTTTTTATAGACATAAACAGCTTATTCTAAAATTTTTATAGAAAGCTCAAAAATATAAAATAGCTAAAACATTTTGAAAAAGGTTAACAAAATGGGTAGAGTCACTCTACTGAATACTAACCCTCACGACCAGCTACAGTAATCCAGACAGCTGGTACCAGTGGAAGGAAAAGCACATGGATCAACAGAATAGAGAAGCAGAATGACCCATACAAATATGCCCAACTGATTTTTGACAAAGGTGCAAAAGCAATTCAATGAAGAAAAGATTGCCATTTCCAACAAATGGTACTGGAGAATTGGACATCCTGGGAGAAAGATGGGGGAGGGAAGAAGATGGAAGGAGGAAAGAAGGAAGAGAAACTACACCTAAACTTTATAATATATGAAAATTAACACAAAATGGACCATGAACTTAAGCATAAAAGGTAAAGCTATAAAACTTTAAGGGAAAAAAAAACAGTAGAAAATCTTCAGGACCTATAGCTAGGCAAAGAGTTCTCAGACTTGACATAAAAAAATTCAATTCATAAAAGTAAAAATTGATAAACTGGACTTCAAAATTAAATATGTTTCCTCTGCAAAAGACCCTGTGAAGAGGATAAGAATATAAGCTACAGACGAAGAGAAAATGTTTATAACCTACATATAGCTATCAGACAAAGGGCTACTATCTAAAATACAGGAATAACTCTGAAAACTCAACAATTTTTTTTTTTAAATCCAATTAGAAAATAAGCAAAAGACATCAACAGACATTTCACTGAAGATATACAAATGGTAAATACATTAGCATCATAAGCAACCAGTAAAATGCAAATTAAAGCCCAACTGAGATATTAGCACACACCTATCAGAACCTATTAGTAACACCTATTAGTGATACCAAAGAAACTTTAAAATAAAAACTAATGGTAACATCAAATGTCAGCAAAGGTGCAGAGAAACTGGCAATGCCAAAGAATGCTCAGACTACAGCACAACTGCACTCATCTCACACGCTAGTAAAGTAATGCTCAAAATTCTCCAAGCCAGCCTTCAGCAATACGTGAACCATGAACTTGCAGATGTTCAATCTGGTTTTAGAAAAGGCAGAGGAACCAGAGATCAAATTGCCAACATCTGCTGGATCATCAAATAAGCAAGAGAGTTCCAGAAAAACATCTATTTCTGCTTTATTAACTATGCCAAAGACTTTGACTGTGTGGATCACAACAAACTGGAAAATTCTGAAAGAGATGGGAATACCAGACCACTTGACCTGCCTCTTGAGAAATCTGTATGCAGGTCAGGAAGCAACAGTTAGAACTGGACATGGAACAACAGACTGGTTCCAAATAGGAAAAGGAGTATGTCAAGGCTGTATATTGTCACCCTGCTTATGTAACGTATATGGAGAATACATCATGAGAAATGCTGGGCTGGAAGAAGCACAAGCTGGAATCAAGATTGCTGGGAGAAATATCAATAACCTCAGATATGCAGACACCACACATACCACCCTTATGGCAGAAAGCGAAGAGAACTAAAGAGCCTCTTGATGAAAGTGAAAGAGGAGAGTAAAAAAGTTGGCTTAAGGCTCAACATTCAGAAAACTAAGATCACGGCATCCAGTTCCATCACTTCATGGCAAACAGATGGGGAAACAGTGGAAACAGTGGCAGACTTTACTTTTGGGGGCACCAAAATCACTGCATATGGTGATTGCAGCCATGAAATTAAAAGACACTTACTCCTTGGAAGGAAAGTTATGACCAACCTAGACAGCATATTAAAAAGCAGAGACATGACTTTGCCAACAAACGTATGTCTCATCAAGACTATGGTTTTTCCAGTAGTCATGTATGGATGTGAGAGTTGGACTGTAAAGAAAGCCGAGTGCCAAAGAATTGATGCTTTTGAACTGTGGTGTTGGAGAAGACTCCTGAGAGTCCCTTGGACTGCAAAGAGATCTAACCTGTCCATCCTAAAGGAGATCAGTCCTGAGTGTCCATTGGAAGGACTGATGTTGAAGCTGAAACTCCAATACTTTGGCCATCTGATGCAAAGAGCTGACTCATCTGAAAAGTCCCTGATGCTGGGAAAGATTGAAGGTGGGAGGAGAAGGGGACAACAGGGGATGAGGTGGTTGGATGGCATCACCGACTCAATGGACATGAGTTTGAGTAAACTCCAGGAGTCGGTGATGGGCAGGGAGGCCTGGTGTGCTGCAGTCCATGGGGTCACAAATGTCGGACACAACTGAGTGACTGAACTGAACTGAGAGAAACTGGATCACTCTTGCATTGCTGGTGGAAATGTAAAATGACACAGCCGCTCTGAAAAAACATCTCCAGTTTTGTACAATTGAAAAATTGTAAACTACACATGCACTTACCATATGACCCAACAACTGCACTCTTGGGCATTTATCCCATAGAAACAAACATCTATGTCACACAACAACCTATACATAACAGCTTTATTCATAACAGATAAAAAAGGAAATAATCCAAATGTCCTTCACTGGGTAAACGGTTAAACCAACTGTGATACATGCTACCATAGAAGTACCTAGCAGTAAAAAGGACAAAAAAATTGATGCATGGGACAAGTTGGAATGGTTCTCAGGGGACTGAGGCTACGTGGGGGTGGGGAGACACCAATTCTGAAATATCACATACCGTGTTATTCCAATTATTCAACATTTTTGAAATAACAAAATTCTAGAAGTGGAAAAAGGATTCATGGCTGCCCAAGATTAGGGCTGGTAGAGACAGGAGTGATACATGGTAAGTAGGGGATAATATGAGGGAGCCTCGTGGTGATGGGACAGCCTTTAATCCAGATTGTGGTGGTTGTTACCCAAGTAAATGTGTGACAAAACAGTACAACTACACAAGCACACACAAGTACATAGGTCCAGGTTGTACCAACATCAGAATTTTGGTTTTGGTATTGTATTTTAGCTGTGCAAAAGGTTACCATGAGGGAAAATTGGGTGAAGGGCATCTAGAAACTGCCTATACATTTTGAGGTGACTTCCTGTCAATCTATAATTATTTCAAAACAAAAATTTTAAATGAAACATTAAATTTTTCCCATTTAAACTATTGGTAATTACATTTTTGAGTTACGGTGATTTATTCCTTTAAGTTTTTTTTTCCAGGAATAAATCATACTTGCAGAAAATTTACCTTGCAAAAAGATAAAAAGCTGTCCTTTTCCTCTGCACACAATGTTCCCTAAAGGAATTTGGGATAAGACATAAAATACATCATGTGCTGGGTTCACCTCCCTTAAGCACCCATACCAACTCCCAACATTTTGATACCAAGGAAACCAAGTTCTAATAACATCAAGGATAACTTTGAGGAGAAAACGAGTCACTGAAAAACAGCACTGAGACTAAGAAATTTACACATTCATTATGGTTTTCATTAAGAATCAAAAACAGATCTTAATAACTTAATTCAAGTATCACTTTATAACAAATTAAAGATTCACCACCTATAGAACTTCACCTATATGCTACATGGAACTATATTGCTATATTTATTATATAGGCATAGGTATAGAAATAGGGAGATACACATCGAGTATATAGATAGATCTAGACTTAGATCTGGATATGCACTTATTGGGTATAATACAACATAGGTTTTAAAAAAGATTATCCGGCTCCTAGCATCAGAAAGTGATCAGGGCTTGAGATAGGAGGATGCCTCAAGAGTTTATGAAAAAGGATCGAAAACAACTCCGTTATGGATACTACTGTGCTACCATGCTTTTCACAAGCATCATTTGAAAGATCTCACAGTATAAGACAGTAAATGAGTTAGAAACATACAGGTTACACTTACCTTTCAAGTTCATGTGACTATAAAAATTAAAGGAAATTTGGCAAAACTCAAGAGCAGCTTCTCAATGGGTTGGCATATATACGAATATCAACATGTGTCTGGATTTTTCAACCAAACCTTTCTCTGGTATGTAATTATAGCTTTCTGAAGGATGGTTTCAGCAATCATAATAATTTGAAAATAACAGATTGAAATCAGAGGCCATCTAGCTCTCTCATAAAGTGACAAAGGTGTCTGCTTAAAAACCGTGTAAAAACAGTTCGTGCCTGGAACTTGCTAAGGAAGCAGGTGATGGTTAATCATCCTCCCTTATGCACCTCTCACTCGGGTGTGCAACTCAACATAGCCTTGTGCTGGTTTGTCGTGTCCAGCATTCACTGTGCTTCTTTGTCATAAAATCCAAAGCTCTCCACCATATGGTGTCATTTTTGAAATGTTAATCTGAGTGGAGTTAGTAACGCCAGTTAGGTTCCCAGCTGGTCTCTGTATTGGCTATTTCACAGACATTAGTCCTGTTTTGAATTAAACTAAATTAGAGAATAAAATGAGATATTGTCATGCAAAGTCAGACAATATTATTTGACATCTGCACCATCTCCGAGAGCTTTATTAAATGGTTATTTGAAAAATTTAAGCTAAGAAGGAAAGAACATACAAACAATAAGTTAGTGCCAGATAACTAATAATACCAGTATAGCAGATAATTGATAATAATATTAATAATAATCACAAATGATTATAATGCTACATGAAGAAGGACCTCTATCCACAGTTTCCCTCCATTTGGGCCAAAGACTAGAAAGGAAAATAACTTTCTCTAAGACATTTATGGACCCAATCTTCAGTTTTGCTTGGCTAAGAAAACAGCCATTAAGATGGATGTGGGTTAAAAATGCACCTGCTTTTTTTCCTTCCCACCATTTATTTCAAAGGGCACTACCTGAAATCAGAGAGATAAATAAAGGAATTAACCCTACTTTGCATAATAACATAACATACTAAGTCCACTATAAAAGAGGAATCCTGCTAATAACTACTTGGGGTTGAAGGGGACGAAACTTTCTCATTCTCCTATGACTTTAGACTGACCTTTCCCTGGGAATCATTTGTCCATGGCAGATGTGTGTATCTGTGTGTGTGTGTGTGTGTGTGTGTGTGTGTGTGTGTGTGTTTAAGTTACATTCATGTGCGCCAGTATGTGTTCATAAAAATAAAGTTACTTGCTGGAAAATCAGAAACAAAAATTCATCTCTGTGACTTACACTTGGAGAGACTTTTAAAAGACCTGGAATAAAAGAATTCCCCAGCATCCCTCACTTGCAGATTTTCTGCAGGACTTAGGAAATCAATGGTTGTTAGAAACTCTTCTGCTGTGGCAGCGGAGCCTAACTCCATCCCAGATCCCCAGATACAGGGAAAGGCTTTGCTGGGAAGAGAAACAGGTCTAGCATGCACAGCCCCTCTGGTCAGGGAGATTTCCTGCAGGCTTAGGGGAGATTTGCCCTTGGAAGTTTAAAGAGAGGCTCTCAGAAAGAGGCATGTCTGAGGTCAGGTGTGCCTTTGAGAGGACTACCCATGAAGCCTTTAACTTTTGGAAGCTTTCCTTTTGAAAGTTTGCCTTGGACAGTATTAATGTCTTTCTGAGTAAATTCCCGTTCACGGGGCCCCAATCCTTCAGTGACATCTAGCTCACCCATCAACTGGGTCTTCCTGTGGTACAGTGAAAAATAATGGCAGAAGGTGAGAAGAGGCTCACATTTATTGAATATTTAATCCTCCCTTTTTCCTCCCTCCCTCCTACCCAAAGCCTTGCCTCCTCAAAGAGTTCTCTCCTGAGTTCCAGGGCCAAACCAGAAGAGAAGTGATTAGAGGTTGTGTTATAAACTGAGTGTTTGTGCCCCCTCTGCCCCCTGCCACCCCCAAATTCATACACTGAAGCCCTGATCTCCAACGTGATGGATAGGAGGAGGGTCTTTGGGAGGTGACTATGGGTCAGATTAGGTCATGAGAACGGGGCCTTAACAATGGGATTAGCACTTTACAAGAAGAGGAAGACCACTTCTCTCTCTCCTTCCCCCACCCCTACTCTACACACACACATACACACAAACACATCTCCTTTTACAGACGAATGCAGGGAGACTTGGTTAATGTACTTGCCTGTGATCAGAGAGATGGAAAGCAGTAAATTCTAGATTTGAAAACGGGTTTGACTCCAAAGTCTGTGCACTTAGCCACCATACTAGTCCAGTCTCTTCTATGTGCTTTTGGACTTTTATCCTCTACATTTTTTTCCCAGAGGTTATTAGGGCTTTCCAAAACTCTGCCCTTTGCTCCAAAACTGTTCTTTTCTGCTCCGGACATGTGCTGGCCCCTTGTTCTGTGAAGGCCTATCACCCCAGAAAATAGACCTAAAAGCTGGTAATTATAGACCTAAAAGACCTAAAAGCACCTAAATAGACCTAATAGACCTAAAAGCACAGTAATTATCATTAATTAGTACCACCCTTTCCAGTGTCCATTTTTCTTAGGTGATTTGATAGTATTATTTCCTCAAAACCTGTATGAAGAAGAATTTTCCTGTGAAAAGATGGTATTTCTCTACTGTATTGCCATCAAGCAGGGCCCTGGGATTTTCTGGTCAATGAAACGTGAGTAGAAGCGGCATGCAGGTCTTCCGAGCAGAAGCCTTAAGAGACAGCCCCTGCTTTTGCCATGGACTCTTTTTCCTTTATCTGAGAAACTGCATGCATTCAGAAAGAAGCTACACCATTGTCCTAGGTCCTAGACTGAAAATGTCCAGAAGAGAACCTCAGCCAAACCACTAAGGATCTAGAACCTGATAAGCAAGAGAACTTGTAGCTGTAGATCACTGAAACATTCAAGTCTTCTGTTACTGCAGCACGAACTCACTCATCCTCTCGGATCCAAGTGGATAACCTGCATCTCAAAGCCTGCCCCTTGCATCCGGGTAAGTCCCATTCCACTGTGCTTCTGATTCTACAGCAGAGATTGATCTGTGTCCCCAGTGAACCTTTGTCAATGTCGGCAGACATTTTTTGGTTGTCATTTTGATGGCGTTCTATAGACACCTGGTGGGTAGAAGCCAGGGATGCTACTAAACATCCTACAGTGGACCAAAAGTCCTTCACAACAAAGAATTATCCAGCCTAAACGGTCAACAGTGCCAAGGCAGAAACTCTGTTTTATACAAACCACCAAAGGATTCAATTTATTGGTGTGACAATTAGGAGGGATTTATTTTTCAAGGAGCAGAATGGCCAAGTAACAATACCTTAAACATAAGTCCATCTTGTTTTATTTTGGTTTTTTCCCTCATGTGACAAAAGCACAACAGTAGGAAGTCCAGTAACACTGTAGGACCCTGAAGGTATCATTAGGATTCAGACCCTTCCTGCTATCTGTGCAGCCATTCTTAGTATGTTAGCTCATAAATTTATGATCACAGAAAACTGATGCTCCTCCAGCCATATCTACACAGTCATATACACACAGCCACACACACAAAGTCACACCCAAACACACACACACACAAGCAAGGCAAAGCAGAAGAGAAAGGCCTGAATCAAACGCCTCTAATCCATTTTATCTGGAAAGCACAGCTTTTCAAACACCCCTCAGCAGATGTTCCCTTTAAGGTCTCATTGGCCAAAACTTCTCCACTTGGTATCCTGACAGTCAAAGAAATTAGCTTTTTAGCTAATTTCACTAAAGCATATTTAGCTTTCCCAGTTTCCATGGTAGAAACAGAAGAGGAAAAGGGTTGGTAATCGGTATGCAGAAAGCAGTTCTGTGGTGTCTGCTTTTCCCTGGGTCTGAGCTGTAAACCAGTTATCACTAACTTGCCCATGAGCAAGCGAAGGGGAAGATGACAGACAAGATGCTTTGGAGACCCATGGCCCAGGTTCCATAAGCAGCTTTGTGCAGTAAGATGAAACGAACCTCCTCCCTCTTCTTTCAATGTCACTTTCAGGCATTCTAGCGGTTCATCCTCCTGTCTCAAGCTCATGACCAACCCCAAACACACTCTGGGCTTCATAGCTCCCCAGGATATACCTATAGAACTACATGAATACAGGTTTCCCAGCATGACCTGGTGTAGACTCCTGGCTAACCAGGATAGTAATCTGGGAGACTAGCAGAAAGACAAAACCAGTGATCTTTGCCCAGGGAAGTCCTAAATGATTGGCTATGGCTTGGTCTTTCATCCTAACTCTCATTGCACTTCCAAATCAGGTTAGTAAGTTCTCCTGAGGGTTATACAATCTATGACTCAGTTAATAGGGGCACTATGTGCCCAAGAGGACTTCTAATGGAAAATGCATCCATATGGAAATGCAATCCGAAGCATCAAGGAACACAGACCATGCATTATGATAACCTTAGTTCATTCAGTAAATCAGCAAAAGTGTGTGTCACAGTAAATTAAAAATGACTAAACACTAGTCTTTTTTGCCTATTTTGAGTAATATTCCTTAATGACCTTAAATGAAACAGAAAATTAAAAATCTGTGAGATGAAGAGAAAGGCAAATTGAAATACTTATTCAAATGTGGTATGAAGGCAGCAAGAAGTTAATAGTCATTTCTATATTCAGTGCACTGATGGAAAAAATGAGTTGTTACAAGTGCTTTATAATATTACAATGTGAATGCTATTTTTAAGGTTATTTTTCATTCAAAGGCAGAATCCAAGAGATAAATAAGAAAGGTAATATATAGAAAAGAAATGACTCAGTGTGTGGGCCAGGTGAGAACTTGGTACATACATAAGATACTTAAATTTTTCCAGATTTGACTATTGCAATGATGTCTTACTTAGGGGTTAGCAGTCTTAGATACCAGCCCATAAATGAAGGGAGGACTTTAAATGCTACACATAGTTTTACAAAGGAAATTTGATTTGAAAGTCACAATTCTTAAAGAAAAAGTCAACAGGTTTGAACTTAAAACCTACCAGAATGAACCTTGCCTATATCCAAACTGAGCCACTGAAATGAAACTACTAAGAAATCATCACACTGTTCTTTTGGCTCAGAGGCCACTTTGGTATTGTAAATGTTTTCATATACTTGTACAGTCCTGTTGATAGCTTATGATGAACAGTGTCGAATTCGTAATATTCAAAAAAGACTTAGCTTTGGGACCAGGGACCAGGCTAGATCATTCAAGGGCTTTTGTGTAGCAGAGTTTTATTAAAGTAAGAAAAGGGACAGAGAAAGCTTCTGACACAGACATCAGACGGGAGACAGAGTGCCCCCTCGATAGTCTTATCAAGGCCTTATATACTCTTACCAGACCCACTTCTACAACATACATCCTAAATTAATAATATTAGAACAAACAATAGCAAGGTCTTACCAGACCCACTCCCACAACAGATGTTTTAAGATAACAAAATTAGTCAGGAGGTTCCTGTTAAGGAGAAACACTTCACTGAGCAAGATACATTGTTATACTAAGACAAAGCAGAGCTTGGAAGAATTGATGCTTTTGAACTGTGGTGTTGGAGAAGGCTCTTGAGAGCCCCTTGGACTGCAAGGAGATCCAACCAGTCCATCCTAAAGGAAATCAGCCCTGAATATTCATTGGAAAGATTGATGCTGAAGCTGAAACTCCAATACTTTGGCCACCTGATGTGAAGAACTAACTCATCTGAAAAGACCCTGATGCTGGGAAAGATTGAAGGCGGGAGGAGAAGGGGACAACAGAGGATGAGATGGTTGAATGGCATCAGCAACTCAATGGAGATGAGTTTGAGTAAACTCCAGGAATTGGTGATGGACAGGGAAGCCTGGCATGCTGCAGTCCTCAGGGTCGCAAAGAGTTGAACACAACTGAGCGAGTGAACTGAAGACAAAGCAATGTAGAAAAAAGTTAGTCCTTTTCTCCTCCTTGAGAGCACTGGACCCCCTTCTTCTCAAGGGCCCTGGACCCCTTCCTCCTTGAGGGTCCTAGACTCCTTATCAACCTACTTAAGAATTAACTCTCTCAGTTTTTCATAGTAGCATTATTCACAATAGCCAAAAGGTAGAAGCAACCAAGGGTCTATCACAGATGAGTGGACAAACAAAATGTGTACAAATATTTCTTTGAGCTTCTAATTTCAATCCTTTGGGGTATTTAAGCTGAAGTGGAATAGATGGATGACATGGTACTTCAATGTTTAGTGTCAGTGGCTGCACCATTTCACATTCCCACCAACAAAACACAACAGTTTCACTTTTTCATTTTTTTTTTCATTTTTTTTTTCCATTTATTTTTATTAGTTGGAGGCTAATTACTTTACATCATTACAGTAGTTTTTGTTATACATTGAAGGAAACCAGATCTGAAAGAGACACATGCACCCCAATGTTCATCGCAGCACTGTTTATAATAGCCAGGACATGGAAGCAACCCAGATGCCCATCAGCAGACGAATGGATGAGGAAGCTGTGGTACATATACACCATGGAATATTACTCAGCCATTAAAAAGAATTCATTTGAATCAGTTCTAATGAGATGGATGAAACTGGAGCCCATTATACAGAGCGAAGTAAGCCAGAAAGATAAAGACCATTACAGTATACTAACACATATATATGGACTTTAGAAAGATAGTAACGATAACCCTATATGCAAAACAGAAAAAGAGACTCAGATGTATAGAACAGACTTGTGGACTCTGGGAGAAGGCAAGGGTTGGATGTTTCAAAAGAACAGCATTGAAACATGTATATTATCTAGGGTGAAACAGATCACCAGCCCAGGTTGGGTACATGAGACAAGTGCTCGGGGCTGGTGCACTGGGAAGACCCAGAGGGATCGGGTGGAGAGGGAGGTGGGAGGGGGGACTGGGATGGGGAATACATGTAAATCCATGGCTAATTCATTTCAAAGTTTCACTTTTTCAAATTGGCACCAACATTTGGTGTTTTTTTTTTTCCTTTTTCAAAATGTATGAAATGATATCTCATGGTTTTGATTTGCATTTCCCTAGTGATTTGTGATGCTGAACATATTTTCATGTGCCTATTGATCGCTCATATATTTTCTTTTGGAAAAATGTCTATTCACGTCTTTGCCTACTTTTCAACCAGGTTGGTTTGTTTTGTTTTACTTTTTTCATGTTGAGTTGTAGGAGTCCTTTATATACTCTGAACATTAATTCCTTTTAAGATCAATGGTTTTCAAATATTTCCTTCCATTCCGTATGCTGCTTTTTCATTCGATTAGTAGTATCTCCTGATGCACAGTTTTTCATTTTGGTGTAGTCCCGTTTATCTATTTTTGTCTGTGCTTTTGGTGCTACATTCAAGAAATCATTGCCAAATCCAAATCATCAAGATTTTTCCCTGTTTTCATCAGAGTTTCATAGTTTTATCTCTTCATGGAGGCCACTGATCCAATCTGCATTAATATTTTTATGTGCATTAAGATAAGGATCCACTTTTATTCTTCTGCTTTTGGATATCCAGTTTTCCCAACACCAATTATCCTCTCCCCACTGAATGGTCTTGACAGTCTCACCACAAATAATGTGACCATATAGGCGAGATTTATTTCCTGGTATGCATTATGTAATTTCTTGTAGAATATTTTGGTTTCCTTTGAGTTAATAATGGCCTCATTCTTTCATTTGCTTCACTATATATGTACTTATTAATTCACACCCATCCATCCTCAAGATATACACAATTCCCCTCTATATTATAGTTTTCAAAACCTGGTAATATATCAGTTGGATACATTTTCTTAAATGTTCCTCAGGGAGACAATGCTCTTAGAACCCTCTGCGTCACTTCTCCTTTCTGGCAGTTTCCCTTCACTATCGTCCTGGAAAACCACAAAGCTGCTTCTTGTGGTATGTCCTCCCACCACCTAGGAATCCATATATTTCTCTTCCATTTACTTGCCTTTATTGAAGCACATCATTCAGTAGCTTCCTGAAAATATTTGTCTTTTAATATAACTAAATACAGAATTCTAGGTTTGAAATATATTACCTCAGAATTTTGAAAGCTTAGCTCCACTGTCTTCCAGCCTCCAAGGAAGCTGTTACAAAGTCTTATTTTAGTAAACAGGACATCACTAAATGATTTCAGATGGAAAATTTCAGGGTCATATCTTTTAGAAATAGATCCCATTAACTGCC
Source organism: Odocoileus virginianus (assembly GCF_023699985.2). NCBI lineage: Eukaryota > Metazoa > Chordata > Mammalia > Artiodactyla > Cervidae > Odocoileus > Odocoileus virginianus. Next base: position 36,034,207 of record NC_069686.1, on the reverse strand, counting down.
ATGCAAAGGATGAAACTAAGAGGTACATATATTTTTAACTTTAAGTCAATCAAGTCAAGAGAAAATGGGCTAATTGATCTGTTGTAAGATAAAGTGTAAAGAGGATTTTTGCATTGACTATGAGGTAAGATCAGGAACTCTAACTAGCTTCCAACTTCCCTTTATTCTAATTCTATAAATAATAAAGTACTGCTATTAGTGGTGTCCCAGCATCAAAAATGCATTGCCAAACTCATCTCATCACAGTGCCACTAATTATTTACATCCTGGCTTCCTTGAGGTTAAGGTCATCCTTTTACTCATCTTGATACCCTGTCACGAAGCACAAGGTTTACTTAACAAATACTGTGGATTAGTGGCATATGAAAACCAAAGTATCGCATTGGCCAAAAAGTTCATTCAGGTTTTTCCATACCATCTTACAGAAAAACCACAGAGAACTTTTTGGCCAATCTAATAGTATAGCTTGTGCCCCTCTAGTAATAAAGTTTACCCTTTTTCTTTCCTTCACTGACTACCACCACAATCATTACCCATTATACCCAATCTCTTATGTTGAATTCTTGTCCTAAAGAATTTAGCATGCCTATGGAACCCCTGGACATACTATTAAGGAGTCATATGGAGTCTGTTTTAGATTTTGAAAGATCTTTTGATGCCCCCTGTATTTTCACCACAAAAAAAAATATTTTTTAAACACTTTAATCTTTTGCTTGCTGCTGAGGAGGAGAAACTGTGGTGAAACAGAAATTAGAATTAGAAACAGAATTAGACTGGGGACTGGATATTAATAATAGCCCTTAATTTACTCTGAATCCAACTTCCTTTCTCTGCCTGGGCTTCCGTGTTTCCATCTGTAAATAAAAAGATTGACTTGGACCCCAGGAGTGTACAAACTTTATTTGGGACCAGTTCTGATTGCTTGGCTGTAACTGTGGTGCCTTTTCAAACTATGAGTTCATGGGGTTCTCATGAACCAAGAACTTCCAGATGTTCAAGCTGGTTTTAGAAAAGGCAGTGGAACCAGAGATCAAATTGCCAACATCTGTTGGATCATCAAAAAAGCAAAAGAGTTTCAGAAGAACATCTACTTCTGCTTTATTCACAATGCCAAAGCCTTTGACTGTGTAGATCACAACAAACTGTGGGAAATTCTTAAAGAGATGGGAATAGGCCACCTGACCTGCCACTTGAGAAATCTGTATGCAGGTCAAGAAGCAACAGTTAGAACTAGACATGGAACAACAGACTGGTTCCAAATTGGGAAAGGAGTATGTCATGGTTGTGTACTGTCACCCTGCTTATTTAACTTAAATGCAGAGTACATCATGAGAAATGCTGGACTGGATGAAGCAATCAAGATTGCTGGGAGAAATATCAATAACCTCAGATATGCAGATGATACCACCCTTACGGCAAAGAAGAAAGCAAAAAAGAGCTAAAAGGCTTCTTGATGAAAGTGAAAGAAGAGAGTGAAAAAGTTGGCTTAAAACTCAACACTCAGAAAACTAAGATCATGGAATCCAGTCCCATCACTGCATGGCAAATAGATAGGGAAACAATGGAAATGGTGAAAGACTTTATTTTGGGGAGCTCCAAAATCACTGTAGATGGTGATTGCAGCCATGAAATTAAAAGACACTTGCTCCTTGGAAGAAAAGCTATGACCAACCTAGACAGCATAATAAAAAGCAGAGAGATTACAGTGCCAACAAAGGTCCATCTAGTCAAAGCTATGGTTTTTCCAGTAGTCATGTGTGGATATGAGAGTTGGACTAAAAAGAAAGCTGAGCACCAAATAATTGATGCTTTTGAACTGTGGTGTTGGAGAAGACTCTTGAGAGTCCCTTGGACTGCAAGGAGATCAGACCAGTCCATCCGAAAAGAAATCAGTCCTGAATATTATTCATTGGAAGGACTGATGCTGAAGCTGAAACTCCAACCTTTTGGCCACCTGATGCGAAGAACTGACTCATTTGAAAAGACCCTGATGCTGGGAAAGATTGAAGGCAGGAGGAGAAGAGGACGACAGAGGATGAGATGGTTGGATGGCAGCACCGACTCAATGGACATGAGTCTGAGCAAGCTCCAGGAGTTGGTGATGGACAGGGAAGTCTGGCGTGCTGCAGTTCATGGGGTCACAAAGAGTCGGACACGATTGAGCAACTGAACTGAACTGAACTGTGGTGCACTGTGTAGGAGGATTATGCATCCAAGTCTGGGCTTCGGGCTGAACAGCATCTTGTTTGAAGAGCAATGTCTGCTCTGGAAGGGGGAGCACTTTGCTGTTAGGATGTCAGCCCTCAGATGAATAATATCTGTAGTCCCTTTTGGCTATCAGATACTGTGACTAACTTACATTATTTTCCAGACCATTTGCCTTTTTTCTTTCCCTAAAGGGTCTCTGAGTTTTCCATGTTCCTCTGAATGGAAGAGACTAAAACTGGATAAAGATCTCTTTCAAAACTTATCATATCTAATATGTAATAATTCATAAATTCTATATTCCTTCTTGCTGTTGTTGTTTAGTCACTAAGTCAAGTCTGACTTCTTTTGTGACCCCATGGACTGTAGTTCGCCTGTATCCTTTGTCCATGGAATTTTCCACACAAGAATGGGTTGGGTTGCCATTTCCTTCTCTAGGGGATCTTGCCGACCAAGGGACTGAACCTGTGGCTCCTGCACTGGCAGATGGATTCTTTACCACTGAGCCATCAGGGAAACCCATATATTCCTTCTTATACAGCATAGCATTTTGCTTCTTTAATTACAGAGTTGAAGTGCCAACCCATGAAACATGGAACAGATGACATAAATAATAACTAATTTCCATGTATAGGGAAATACGCAAAATAAAGTAACTCAGCATAGCATATTACATTACTTTTCTAGGCTTCTATAACAAATTACCACAAACTGGCTAAACCAGCAGAAATATATTCTCCTAGAGTCCTGGAGGCTAGAAGTGTGAAATCAAGGTGGCTTTGGTGGGGGCGTGTTCTTTCTAAGGGCTCTGGGAAGAATCCCGCCTTGCTTCTTCCTTGCTTCTGGTAGCTGTGGGCAATCCTTGACATTCACTGGCTTGTAGACGCATCACTCCAGGCTCTGCCTCCAGTCTCACTGCCTGCTTCCCTGTGTGCTGTGTCTCTAAATCTCTCTCCTTTAAAAAGAAGAAAAAGAAAACAACCCCATCATTGGATGTAGGGCCCACCCACCCAGTATGACTTCATCTTAAATTGAGTCCTTCTTCAAAGATCCTATTTCCAAATTTCACATTCACATGTTCCAGAGGTCAGGACTTCAGTATAACTTTCAGAAGGGCACAATTCAACTTACAACTTACAGCAACTTCTACATTTGCCAAAAATAATAAGATTATTAAATGGTAGTAAACATTCATCTTCTACTTTGCATATCTTGATAATAAATATCTATAATTAGTTACCTGGAGTGATATCCATAATTTATTGCTGAATAAAAATACCAGACTATACTATGGTGGGATCTTATTTACAGGATGTTATAGAATATTTCTGTATGTATATACATGGACAAAAAGACATTTGGAAAATGCAAATATCACTTTTTTAAAATTTATTTATTTTTTATTGAAGGATAATTGCTTTACAGAATTCTGCTGTTTTCTGTCAAATCTCAACATGAATCAGCCATAGGGATACATATATCCCCTCCCTTTTGAACCTCCCTCCCATCTCCCTCCCCACCCCACCCCTCTAGGTTGATACAGAGCCCCTGTTTGAGTTTCCTGAGCCATACAACAAATTCCTGCTGGCTATCTATTTTACACATGGTAATATGAGTTTCCATGTTACTCTTTCCATACATCTCACCCTCTCCTCCCCTCTCCCCATGTCCATAAATCTATTCTCTATGTCTGATTCTCCACTATTGCCCTGTAAATAAATTCTTCAGTACCATTTTTCAAGATTCCATATATATGTGTTAGAATATGGTATTTATCTTTCTGTTTCTGACTCACTTCACTCTGTATAATAGGTTCTAGGTACATCTACCTCATTAGAACTGACTCAAATGCATTCCTTTTTATGGCTGAGTAATAGTCCATTGGGTATATATACCACAACTTCTTTATCCATTCATCTGTCAATGGACATCTAGGTTGCTTCCATGTTCTGCCTATTGTAAATAGTGCTGCAATGAACAATGGGATACATGTGTCTCTTTCAATTTTGGTTTCCTCAGGGTATATGCCTAGGAGTGGGATTGCTGGGTCATATGGTGGTTTTATTCGTAGTTTTTTAAGGAATCTCCATACTGTCTCCCATAATGGCTGTATCAATTTATATTCCCACAACAGTACAAGAGTGTTCCCTTCTCTCCACACCCTCTCCAGCATTTATTGTTTGTAGACTTTTTGATGATGGCCACTATGACCGGTATGAAGTGATATCTCATTGTAGTTTTTATTTGCATTTCTCTAATAATGAGCAATGTTGAACATCTTTTCATGTGTTTGTTAGCCATCTGTCTTCTTTGAAGAAATGTCTGTTTGGGTCTTTTTTCCACTTTTTGATTGGGTTATTTGTTTTTCTAGTATTAACTTGTATAAGCTGCTTATATATTTTGGAAATTAATCTTTTGTCAGTTGTTTCATTTGCTCTTATTTTCTTCCATTTTGAGGGTTGTCTTTTCACCCTGCTTATAGTTTCCCTTGCTGTGCAAAAGCTTTAAGTTTAATCAGGTCCCACTTGCTTACTTTTGTTTTCATTTCCCTTACTCTAGGAAGTGGGTCATAGAGGATCTTGCTTTGATTTATGTCATCGAGTGTCCTGCCTATGTTTTCCTCTAAGAGTTTTATAGTTTCTAGTCATATATTTAGGTCTTTAATCCATTTTGAGTTTATCTTTGTGTATGGTGTTAGGAAGGGTTCTAATTTATTTACACGTAGCTGTCCAGTTTTTCCAGCACCATTTATTGAAGAGGCTGTACTTGCCCCACTGTATATTCTTGCCTCCTTTGTCAAAAATAAGGTACCCATAGGTACATGGGTTTATTTCTGGGCTTTCTATCTTGTTCCATTGGCGTATATTTCTGTTTTTGTGCCAGTATCATACTGTCTTGATGACTGTAGCTTTGTAGTATAACCTGAAGTCAGGAAGCTTGATTCCTCCAGCTCCATTCAAATATCACTTTTAGAAGCAAAATAAAGCCTTAAATTTATAAGCTGACCATAAAAACATAACAATGCTTTATACTTTTCAAAAATAATAACAGCAAAAGTGGGCTTCCCAGGTGGCATTAGTGGTAAAGAACCTGCCAGCCAATGAAGGAGAGTAACATCCCGAGGTGGGAAAAATCCCCTGGAGGAAGGATCTTTATAACAAATAAAGATGTTTTTGTTTCTGTATTTAGTCCTCATCCTTCAAAAGTTATTGGTTAATTCTCAATCAAAAATGAAGAGTTTCCCTTCTTCCTCATAAAGGAAAAAATTCCTACAGTGAAATCCAAATAGGTCACTTTTTGTCTCTTAATATTACGTTAGACTATCCCTATTATGTTTACACGAACTAGGTTGTAGTAAAAACAAAGATGACATCAGGTATTCAGCCTTAAATGAACCTACAGTAGTGAAATCAGAAAAGCAAAGAAAGGAGCCAAGCCAAACATGAGCCTGAGGGTTGACCAGAGACCCAAGTATGCACTCTCCAGCTAATGTGCAGCGACATCCTTGGCTGAGAAAGAAAACCTGTGGTCAGTGGGGCATACAGCTTCACTTCTTCCACGTGTCTTTTACTGTGTCATTATTGCAAACTAAATAATTCAGTTGAAAGCTAAAACATTTGCTGCCCTGGCTGAAGAACCTCTAGACTGCAACATGTGACATACTTAATTGAATCCTCTTCCACTAAAAGTCAGAATATCATGGAGTTCAAACCTGAGCCTCTCAGACCTCCCCTGCCCCATTTAAGAAGGATGAGCATATAGAAGCTGACACAGTTGACTTTTTAACTGCTAAGGAAGGAAGTTCCTTTAAGCCTAAGAAAGCAAAACCATCTGGTATTGCACAGCTGTGGAAATATTGTGTATCTAATTATTTATGGAGGTACCTATAATTTGGTCTTGGTATATCCCAGAAGACTTTGAAAAAGCAGAGTTTCATCATGATCTCAGATCAATAGCTTATAAATCATTATTCCAGTTCAAGATTTTTCTCATCAGAATGAAAAATGGAGAAATCCTGTTTTCATTAAAGAAACACAGAAATGTCATACTGGTTTATGCAGAGTCACAAGAGAGCATGCCTATGTAGCGCCGTAGGAAAAGGAATTGTCAGTCACTCCTTATCCTTGGCCTTTCAATTCCATGAATTAGAACCAATGAAAGAAACATATTTAACAATAGATGGGGCATCTAAACATCCAACTATTTACTGTCTTATACCCTCTACAGACTTGACTACTAAGAAAGAATAACTCAACCTTTTAAAATAAAATCATAAAAATACAGAATGTTAGAGTTTAACACTTAAGAGAAATGTTCTTCTTCTTGTAAAGGCAGATTAGAGTTTTGTTTTTGTTTTTCTTTGTTCTTTGCCAGATAAATCTTCCTTCTGTGAATAAATGGAAAACTAAAAAGATATTTTAAAAATATAAATGTTTGAAGAATCAGAGAGTTTCAAAAATAGTGAGCCTCTGAGAAAGTGGACTCCAGTAAAGGAAAGGAGCACAAAGAAAATGAACTCAAGAGTCAGTATATTGCTTTCACCCTGAAGGCATTTGCCGATTCACCAGCGGCGGCTTAAAGGCTGAGAAGTCAAGCAGAAGCCTGTGTCTGAGAAGACAAAAAGCTAAATAGAACTTCCAAACATCCTAAGAGGCCAAGGAAGATACAAACTGGAGTCCAGACCACACTAGAGAAAAGGAATCTCTATAAATCATCAAGGCTTTCAGTCAGGACCCCTGAAAGGCTGTTGTGAACCCCTGCAAAGAGCAGTGAGTCAGACAGACAGCAATGAATGAGACTCACAAGTATTGAAACCTGGCTCTAAATCAGCTCAATTTCTGACTAGATTTAGCTGGCACCCCTTACATTAACTGCCTGTTTAAAACACAAGCAACTCCTTTCTGGGGGAAAAAAAAATTCAGAACCAAATTTTGCATACATGATATCTGGCACTGAATCCTATATTATCAGGAAACAAAAGCACTTGATCAAAATCAAAAGAATAATAAACAGTATAAACAGGTCCACAGAAAGTTTATTGGCATTATTAGACATGACTTTTTAGAACTATGAGTAATACCTTCAAGATATTAGATGGCAACTTGGAGAATTTCAGCAGAGAAATAAAAATTATTTTTTAAAAAGGAATCAAATGAAAATTTTAGAACTGGAAATACAGTAAGTAAAATTAAAAGCACAATTGGTGAGTCTAACCACAGATTAAATAAAGCTGATGAGAAGATTCATGAAATCTTAGGTCAGAAGAAATATACAAACTGATACATGGAGAAACAAATATTAATAGAAAATGTAGACATGAGCATAAAAGACATATGGTACACACACGTGTGTAATGGGAGCCTAGGAAGAAAAAGGAAAGAAAAAAATAGAGAAGCAACATTTAACAAAGTGGTTTTCCAAAACTGATGAAAGAAACCCAGCCACAGATTTGAGATATTCTACAAGCCCCCGCAGGATATATACAGATAAAAGAACACCCAGGTACATCACTGTACAACTGCTGAAAACCAAAGTCAGAAAAATTATTAGCAGCCAGAGAAAAAAGATGATGCTTCATTCAAGGACACAAATAAGCTGAGAGATGATGCCATAAAAGAAACAATGAAATCCAAAAAAGTTGGAGTGACATTTTCAATGTGTAGAAATAACCCTACTACTTGATTAGTCCTACTCTGCCTCCTGCATACCCAATGAGAAAATATCCAGAGGGGCTAATTATCTAGCCCAAGCACAGCCAGACCAGAACCTCCAGTTGCCCACCACTCTCCTACTTTACTTGCATTCATCCCCACTGTCCCAGTCATACAATCACTAAAAGAAAATAGAAAACATTCTACTCCAACAAAGAAAACTACTGCTTTCTGTACATATTCCTTCACAAATATGGATTTGGGCATCCCTCTGAAGAAAACCCCTTTGCACAACCCCACTGTTAAATGACAACCAAGCATATACGCTCAACTGAAAACACACAGTTTCCATTCTCACTCCTTGCATAAATTTGTTGCTAGGAAAATGCCCCACTTAAAAAAAAAATAGCCTAATGTACAAGCTTTATTGATTTATTTAATTGCTACATTCACAACTCATCTGGAAACTGGGAGGGAAGCAACATTATTCTGCGTGTGACTCTTTATTCTTCTGAATACCTTTCATTCCAGTATCTCAGACAGGACACACCTGCATGTTCAGACAGCCTCGACAGACCCACTTTATTAAGGAAAAGTTTTGCATAGACAACAAAGATCTTTTGGTGCACAGGAACCTCCACTTTCCTAAATCATCTATTCCACAGCTCCAGCAGCAGATATTTAAAAATGTCACTCTCCTTAATGCCACATCAGAAAATGTGGCCTTTCAACACGCACATTTGTGCAATTCAGGACAATGGGGGGTCTCCTTAAATGACTTTCCCTGAATACTTTCAAGGATACAAATTGCTCTGCATGATGACAGAGATTGGTAATACTTCTCATTTTTGTAAAACACTATTTCCCCTTTTTTCCATAATTGATATAGTTATAAAGCCTCTAGCAAATAAAATGGAAGCTGCTCACATTTAGAAATGGAAAAGGGATAGCATTTACTACAGGAGTTTTCTGTCAGGTTTGCAGGGAAAAATCAGAGACTACAAAGTCTAAGGATTTAATTCAGAACATGTGAGAGTATTTTCTGTGTAGCTGACTTGGAAATGCCCTCTGATTTTTTCACGAAATGCTGCCGAGCACTCAGGGCACCAAATGAATAGGGAAAAGCATATTCATTTTGCTGTTACTAAATACAGGATTTTATATCTCTGACTAACATTTTAAAACTAGTCATTACCTAAAAATAGTCTCATTATTTTTATTAATTGCAGCTCAAAATCTGCCCTTTAAGTAAGGTCCATGAGTGGGAAAAGCCTATTTTTGCCACCGTAATCCTGTATCTTCACAGTAGCATCTGTTCTAACATGATCTTGCTGTGCTAAACATCTCAGTAACCACCCGTCTGTGTGCCAGATGGAGGTGACTGCTCTGACTCTACGTGGTACCTGTCAGCAATCCAACAAACTAAAGGAGTTAAATTACTCCATCTGCTCTTCCAAATTGCCCAGAGACTGCCCCCAAAATGTTCATGTTTTTGTTTGTTAATAAATAATAAAAGAACACTTTGTCAATTATGTGCCTTGACTGATTCATAATTTGTGCTAACAAATTTCTGTCAATAATGACTGTGTCAGCCAAGAAGCATTTATTAAATACCCACTACCTATTTTCATTATACTAGTCACTTTAAGATATCAGAGAAAATAACTATAACATTAAGGAGGAGAACACACCTGGAAAATAATTCATAGTTCAAGCAGCATTATACATCATGGGTCATGTAATAATGCAAATTAGGTAATACTGAGAACTAAAGAAGAGAACTTACAAAGGAAATAAAATTTTTAAAAGTAGGAAAACAAAAAGATCAGAATGAGAAGTGACCATAATGTGTGTTTGGGAGTGAAGGCGGGGGAATCCACATTTCTTTAATCAACAAATACTTAACGTGGACTACATGCTTCAAGCTATGCTAAAGACAACAGTGGAGAAAAGAAGAACACAGAACCTTCCTTCCAAGAGTTGTCATGCTAGTAGACATAATAAGACACAATCAAAAGGAAGACCCTGAGCTCATCGCCTCCCACAGACACATCGAATCTATGCCTACATCTAGAGCAATTCCTCCCAAAGAAGACCTGAAGGCTGACTGAGCAGTTACTGCACAGAGAAAGACCACATAGAAACAGAAAGGACAGACATAGCATCCATGGGTACGCCATCCCCTACACAGTGACCTGCAGCAGAGAAGGATGGTGCTGAGAGACTCTAGCACAGACCCTCCTGCCCTAGGAAACAGCCAAAACAAAAACAAAAACAAGCATCAGTTAAACAGCACCTAGGTGGGAAATCCATTTACCAACACTGATGTTTCTAGCAAACAGAGGGAACTGCTAAAGCCAAGGTCAAAGGCACTGCTCAACACCAATGTTTGAGTTCCCCCAGGACTTGCCTCCAGCCTGCACCCATTCCACCTCTAGCCATACCACCAAAACAGCCTCTAGCACAGTGCCCCCAAGGGACAGCCCCCAGCCCACACCCACTCAAGCACCAGCTTCCCCACCAACGCAGCCCCAGGACAGTGGACCAGACACTGCAGCCAGCCCACTGACTCTCTCAGCCAGCCTGCCAAAGCCTCCAGGCACAAGCAGCTTACACAGGGGATGCTCCCACACAAGACCACTCCTTCAAAACTAAGGGAGATAGCTGTTTCACCTCATTCTCCTAGAAGCCAAAACCAAAAATCAAACAAAATTAGGAGACAGAGGAATACATTCCAAAAACCTAGTGAAACAGAAATAAGTAATTTACATGGGAAAGAGTTCAAAAAGCAGTCATAAGGATGTTCACCAAACTCAAGAGCGGAAGAACCCAGGCATCGTGACCTCAAAAAAATATGTTTAAGTCCTAATCCCTAATACCTGTGAAGCGACCTTATTTAGACATAGCATCTTTGGAAATGTATTTAAATTAAAGGTCTTGAGATGAGATTATCCAGGATTTAGAGTGGGCTCTAAATCCAATTTTTCTCACAAGAGAAAAAAGAGGGGGATACACACACAGCCAAGAAGATTATATGAAGATGGAAGCAGAGATTGGAGTGATATGCCATAAACCAAGGAATGCCAAGGATTACCAGGTAGCCAGCCACCAGAAACCAGCAGAAAGACAGGGAACACCTTTCTCCTCAGAGAGCATCCCAAAGAAATCAACCCTGCCAATACTTTGATTTCAAAATCTGTCTTCCAGAACTGTGAGAGAATAAATTTCTGTTGTTTTAAGCCAAAGGAAAAAAAAAGAAAGAACTCAGTGAGAACTTGCACAAAGATTTAGAAAATAAAAGAAAGAACCATCAGAACTGAAAGATAAAAAAACAAGTTACAAATTCACTAAAGGAAATCAATAGCAGATTATATGATACAGAAGGATGGATAATGGATTAATGTAAATCATGCAATCAGAACAACAAAAGCAGACAAAAATGCCACAAAAAAAAGAAATTACAGGCCAATATCCCTGATCAATGTAGATATATAAAAAACTTAGCAAACCAAATTCAACAATGCATTAAAAGGAAAATACAACATGATCAAGTGGGCTTCATTCCAGGGATGCAAGGACAGTTTAAAATTCCTAAATTAATCAACGTGATACACCACATTAACAAAACAAAAGATAAAATCTTACGGTCATCTCAATGAATGCAGAAAAGCATTTGACAAAATTCAACATTCATTTATAATTAAAAACTCTCAACAAAGAAAAACCTCTTTCCTCTCAACCAAAGTAGTTACAGAGGAAACACACCTAAATACATTAAAGACCTTATTTGACAACCCTACAGCTACCATCTACTCAATGATAAAAAGCTGATCAAGATCAAGACAAAAATGCCTGCCACTTTTATTCAACATGGCTTTGAAAACTCTAGCCACAGCAAATATACAAGAAAAAGAAATAAAAGGCATGTAAATAGAAAAGAAAGAAGTAAAACTGTCACTATTTGTAGATAATATTTTATATGTAGAAAAAACTAAATAATCTATCAAAAAAATATTAAAACTGATAAATGAACTAAAGTTTCAAGATACAAAATTAATATACAGAAATATGTTGCATTTCTACACATTAATAAGGAATTATCGGAAAGAGAAATGAAGTGAATAGTTCCATTTACAACTGCATCAAAAAGAATAACAGAGAAGGCAATGGCACCCCACTCCAGTACTCTTGCCTGGAAAATCCCATGGACAGAGGAGCCTGGTAGGCTGCAGTCCATGGGGTCGGAAAGAGTCGTACACGACTGAGCAACTTCACTTTCACTTTTCACTTTCACACATTGAAGGAAATGGCTACCCACTCCAGTGTTCTTTCCTGGAGAAACCTAGGGACGGCAGAGCCTGGCGGGCTACCGTCTGTGGGGTCGCACAGAGTCGGACACGACTGAAGCGACTTAGCAGCAACAGCAGCTAAAAGAATAAAATACCCAGGAATAAATCTAACCAGGGAGATGAAAGACCTGTACTCTGAAAACTATATGACGCTGAAGAAAGAAACTGAAAAGACACAAATAAATGGAAATAAATACTGTGCTCATGGATTGGAAGACTCAGTAGTCTTATAATGTCCACACTACCCAAAGCAATCTACAAATTCAATGCAATCCCTATCAAAATACCAGTGGCATTTTTCATAGAACTAGAACAAATAATTCTAAAATTATTATAAAAAATTAAAAATCCTAAATAGCCAAAGCAATCTTGAAAAAGAAAAACAAAGCTGAAGGTATCTTTGATTTCAAACTATATTACAAAGTTGTGATCAAAATAATATGACATTGGCACAAAAATAAACATACAGATAAATGGAACAGAAAGAAAGTCCAGAAATAAATCCATGCTCATGTGGTCAATTATTTATAACAAAGGAGGCAAGAATATACATGGGTTTCAATCTCTTCAATAAGTTGTGTTGAAAAAACTGGACAGCTATATGCAAAAATAATAAATAAAACTCGACTACCTTCTTACAGCATACACAAAAGCTAAACTCAAAATGGTTTAAAGATTTAAATGTAAGACCTGAAGTCATAAAACGTCTAGAAGGAAAACATAGGCATATGCTCTTTGAATCAGTCTTGGCAATATTTGGGGGGCTATGTCTCCTCAGACAGGGCTTCCCAGGTGGCGCACTGGTAAAGAATCTGCTGCAGTCCAGGAGGTGCAAGAGACGCGGGTTTGATCCCTGGGGCAGGAAGATCCCCGGGAGGAGGAAATGGCAACCACTCCAGTATTCATCCCTGGAAAACTCCATGGACAGATAAGTCTGGCAAGCTACAGTCCATGGGGTCTCAAAGACTGAGCAAATGAGTATGTGTGCTAGGAAGCCTCCTCGGGCAAGGTAAACAAAAACAAAAATAAACAAGTGGAGCTACATCAAACTAGCAAGCAAAGGAAACCAAACTAAACAAAATGGCAACCCACTGAATGGGAGAAAATATTTGTAAATGATATCTCTGATAAGGGATTGATATCCAAAATATACAAAGAACTCATACAATCCAATATTTTCTTAAATATGATTAAAAAATGGGCAGAAGATGTGAATAGACACTTTGCCAAAAAAGACATACAGGTGGCCAACAGGTACATAAAAAGATATTCACATCACTAATCATGGGGGAAATGCAAATCAAAATCAGAATGAGATTCTACCACACAACTGTCAGAATGGCTATTGTCCAAAAGTCTACAATAACAAATATTGGCAAGGTGTGGAGAAAAAGTAACCTGGGTACACAGTTGGTGGTAATGTAAATTGGTACAGCCACTAAGGAAAACAGTATGGAGTTTCCTCAAAACACTAAAAATAAAACTATCATATAATCTAGCAATTCTACTTCTGGGTATTTATCTGAAGAAAACAAAAACATTTATTCAAAAAGATATGCATACCCCTATGTTCATTGCTTCCCTGGTAGCTCAGATGGTAAAGAGTCCGCCTGCCATGTCGGAGACCTGGGTTCAGTCTCTGGGTTGGGAAGATACCCTGGAGGAGGGCATGGCAACCCACTCCAGAATTCTTGCCTGGAGAATCTTCATGGGTAGAGGAGCCTGGTGGGCTACAGTCCATGGGGCCACAAAGAGTCAGATACGACTGAGTGACTAAGCACACACAATGTTCATTCCAGAATTATTAACAGCAGCCAAGATATGGGTGCAATATAAGTGTCCATCAGTGGAAAATGGATAAGGATGTGAGAAATATATATACAAATATATATATATACACACATAAATACACACACAATGAAATATTACTCAGCCATAAAAATAATAAAATCTTGCCTTTTGTGCAACATGGATGGACCCGGAGGGTATCATGCTAAGTGAAATAAGTCAGACAGAGAAATCAAATACCATATGATCCCACTTATATGTAGACTCTAAAACAAACAAAATAGAAATAGACTCATAGATACACAGAACAAATCGTAGTTGCCAGAAGAGAGGGAGGTGGGAGACAGAAGAAATAGGTGAAGGAGATTAAAAGACACCAACTTCCAGCTCCAAAATAAGTCTTGGTGATGTAACTTTCAAGAGAATATAATCGATAATATCATAACAATTCTGCATGATGTCGGAAGGTAACTGGTCTTATTGAGGTATTCACTTCATAATGTATAAAAATACTTAATCACTATGTTGTACACCTAAAACTAACATAATATTGTATGTTAATTATAACTTAGAAAAGATTCAATCACAAACATCTCTAATAAAACAGCTGTTAAAAATTGCCTACTTAAAGTCAATTGTCATTTTAAAAAATCTTGTAATAACAAGACCGGTTCCTTTTGTTAAATGGGGTATGTTATTTCCAATAAAAAAAAATAATCTACTATTCTTGCTGACCATCTCCAACATTTGACCAAGCCCCCCAATATTCTCTACATTGTGCTAGCCTGACCATTCGTTTAATGATTAAATGCAGTGATGATAGCTCAGAAATTGTTATGGTAAAGATCCCTTTGATATGACAAAAGTGAAAAAAAGCCTTTTTTAGACATTGGACCTGACAATCCACTGATAGCCAACAACTAATATGAAGCTGTATTACGGCGGCAGAAGTTTGAGATGGAAGAGGGCCACTTGAAGCCATTGTAAGGAAATAATAAACACAAACCAGATGTCTACTGAAGTCTAGATACATTTTGAGATGCAAATATGAACATTCAAACCTTTATTTTATGCTCTGTGGAGATACAAAACCTCTCAAAATCTTCAGAGACTTTATTAGGAATTTTATATTATCTTGATGGTCACCTCTAGTTAAAGATCCCAAAATTTTTGAATTAGTTCTACTAGAGAATATCCCACCACATTCAGTTTCACACCATGTTGATCTAAATGTGGAATTCCTTTCCTTAATTTCCCACAAACCAATCATTCCCATGGGTAACTACATATGGAAAAGGCTTGACTGAAAATTTTGGATGTGGGGCAATTTGTATGGCCACAAGGCAAACCAAAATGCAAGTTTAGATATTCTAGCTGCAAAAGTCACTTGGTCATTTGCCCAACTAGAATTTCAATCTCCTGGGAGGTTCTATTCAATTTTCCTCTTACTCTCACTTCTCTTTTCTCTGTTCCTCACTTCCATTTCCCATTTATTCCAAATTCAGGGTAGTTTGTCATCTTGGTTTCTGCCAATCTATGAATTTAGAATTTATTTCTATACCCCAAAGTGGCTTATCAAGGTATTTTCCTAAGCAAATTCTATTCCTTATGAGAAATGCTAACATCAATCATTAAAGTTACAAAATGCTTTACCTCAATACAATAATAATTTTTAAAGCTTTCAAAATAGCGGAAAAAGTGGTACACTCCTGCATTTTTCCAAGTTTTAGTATCAGTTTACACTGCCTCCAAAAATTTAGTAACACATGTTAAGAACAATAATAATGTTCACACATTTTGCCCTGAAATTCCACTCCATAGAACTATGCCCACTTCATAGTAAATACTCAATACACGATAGCTTTTATTGTTAGTTATTACTCTAAGGATATTAAATTTATGTTTATTGAAGGCACAAAATGTTCTTTACAGTATCATGTATTATAAAACAATTTGGAAATAATATGCCTGAAAATTGGTGAAATGTTAAATAAAACACTATCATTTGATAGGATATAATACAGCCATTAAACATTTCCATGTTGCTACTGGACTATATACCACCTCACAAAATTCTTTTGTGAAAAAAATTATCAGAAAACAATATTACATTTAAACTATGATTAAAAGTATACAGCAAATACATACACAGTTAAAAATGGAAAAGAAACATGAACAGAGTAAAAATACAACAGAATATATTATAGTAGTGTCTACTGGTATTTTCAAATCCCGTTTTGTTATTTCCCTTGTTGCAATGCCTTTTATACAATAAATAAAAACCATAATAATTTACTGTAACCCAACAAGTTCTTCTTCCAAAATAATTCTACAAATCAATGTAAAATTTTGGTTAAGTTTCCATGAACAGGGTCTTTCCTTGAAAGATAATTAAGAAGTCTGGTCCATGAAGAGATGGACATGCCAGAGTCTTAAAGCAGCCAAGGAGAAGAGAAAGGCAGGCTTCAGAAGAAGATACATCAGAATTAGAATCTCTGGGCAGCTACTTGTTTTATTTATAAAATAAGAATAATAATACCTATTTCATAGGGTTGGGTTTGGATTGAACAAATATTGTCTTTTCTAATGCCACTGCACAATGTGCAATGCTGGGCACAGTAGGTAACCTTGAATATGCTTTGCTTTTAACTGAGAGCTTCCTAGAAATGCTCTCTGATTGTCTGCTTGCATTTAAATGGCACCATAATCTTTATCCTACATGGTAAGTGAAGACTTCAGCTATAAGGCCTGTTAGAGGGTTTGACAGGTTCCTTCTTAGATGATTGGTAAGATGGATGGCTTGCCTCTCTTGAGCCCTTACTCCAGGGCTGTTGGCTTATGTACATCCTGGAGCCTTATGAGATGTAGACACAGAGGATAGTTAAATTGAAGTGAGAAGCTCACCCAAAGTTGAGTAGTATGGATAGTTGTCATTCCTATCAAGAAAATACTTGGAAGAAATCAAACAAAACACTCTCCAATTTGGATGGTAGAATCTACTAGCAGAAGCTCAAGAGTCAATGAGAAAATTCCACCTCAGTGAAACCTGAGAGACAGACAAGTGAGGACACAACATTCATGAATACCTGGTCTTCCAGGTTCACTCACTCAGCAATTCCAGGATTTTCTCCTTTCTCCCCAGGATCGCCTTATGGGCTTCTTTGAAAGAAGGGCTTCTCCCTTCTCCCCATATTGATCTTCTTCTTTATATTAAGTCTTTAAGTCATTTTGAGTTTATTTTGTGCAGGGTGTGAGGGAGTGTTCTCACTTCATTGATTTACATGCAGCTGTCCAGCTTTCCCAACACCACTTGCTGAAGAGACTGTTTTTTCTCCATTGTATACTTTTACCTCCTTCAGTGAAGATCAATTGACTGTAGGTGTGTGGGTTTATTTCTGGGTTCTCTATTCTATACCTCTCTACATCTCTCCGTTGACCTATATATCTGTTTGTGCTAATACTATATTGTTTTGACAACTGGAACCTTGTAGTATAGTCTGATGTCTGCGAGTGTTATATTCCTAGTTTGTTCTTTTTCCTCAGGATTGCTTTGGTAATTCTGATCCTTTGATGGTTCTACATAAATGTTAAGATTATTTGTTCTAGTTCCATGAAAAACATCATGGGTAATTTGACTCGGATTCCATTAAATCTGTAGATTGCTTTTAGTAGTATAGTCATTTAAAAATATTGTCTTCCAATCAAAGAGCATAATATATCTTTCCATTTATTTGAATCATCTTCAATTTCCTTTATCAATATTTTATAGTTCATGGAACATAGGTCATTCACCTCCATGGTCAGGTTTATTCCTACGTATTTTTTTGGACGTGATTCTTAAAGGGGATTTTTTTAATTTGCCCTTTCTGATATTTCATGGCTATTGTAAAGAAATGCAACAGATTTGGGTGTTAATCTTGTATCCTGCACACCTTGCTGAATTTCTTTCTCAGTAGTAGTTTTTGTGTGGAGTCTTTAGGATTTTCCATATACGGTATCATATCATCTGTATATAATGACAGTTTTACCTCCTCCCTCCCAATTTGGATAGCTTTTCTTTTTTTTCCTTGTCACATTGCTGTAACTAGGACTTCCAATACTATGCTGAATAGAAGTGGTGAGACTGGGCATCCTAGTCTTGTTCTGCATTTTAGTGAGAAGGCTTTCAGATTCACTTTTTTTTTTAGTTTTAGAAAACTGGAAGCCCACAGTTGCACTAATATCAATGAATACCAAGCATTTTTTAAAAACTGAAAAGCATCAAAAATTAAATTGCTTAAAACTGATGGTGAAGACAAAATCTTAAAATCATCCAGAGAAAAAAGACACATTGCATAGAGGAACAAATATAAGATGACATCAGATTTCTCACTGAAAACAGTGCAAAACCAAACAGTGAAGGAATATGTTCAAAGTAATGAAAGAAATTAACTGTCAACCTAGAATACTATACCCAGTGAAAATATATTTTAAAAGTAATGCCAAAATAATTCTTTTCAAAAATTAAGAACATGAAAAAATTCATTTCTAGCAGACCTACACAAGAAAAATGACACCATATAGAAATCTTGAGCTAAACAAAGAAATGAAGACTAACAGAAATGAAAATTATGTTGGTAAAAATAAGACACTGTTTTTTATTTCTTTAAAAGACAGATGACAGTTTAGGAAAAATGCAATAACCATGTACTGTGGGGTTTATATATAGAGATTACTGCTGCTGCGCAGTCATATCCAACTCTTTGCAACCCCATGGACTGTAGCCCACCAGGCTCCTCTGTCCAAGGAACTTTCTAGGCAAGAATAATGGAATGAGTTGTCATTTCCTTCTCCAGGGGATCTTCCTGACCCAGAGATCAAATTCGCATCTCCTGCATCGGCAGGCAGATTCTTTACCACTGAGCCACCAGGTGAAGATTCAAAATAACAAATAGCACAACGCCTGGGAGGAAGACAATGGAAGCATACTATTAAAGGATCTTTTACTATACATGAAGTGCTATGATGTTACTTGAAATTAGCCTTTGACATATTAAACTCTGAACTTCATTGCAACCACACACACACACGCGCATGCACACACACACACACATACTATGCATAATAAGCAGATATGAGATTTTTTTAATGGAATCATAAAAGGGGGGGCAGCAAAAATAGAGAGACATATACAAAACAAATAATAAGATAATGTATTTAAAAACCAACCAAGGGAATACAAACTAGTACAGCCACTATTGAGAACAGTGTGGAGATTCCTTTAAAAACTGGAAATAGAACTGCCATATGACCCAGCAATCCCACTGCTGGGCATACACACCGAGGAAACCAGAATTGAAAGAGACACGTGTACCCCATTGTTCATCACAGCACTGTTTACAATAGCCAGGACATGGAAGCAACCTATATGTCCACTGGCAGACGAATGGATAAGAAAGCTGTGGTACATATACACAATGGAATATTATTCAGCTATTAAAAAGAATGCATTTTATGCAAATCAAAACCACAATGAGGTACCATTACACGCCAGTCAGGATGGCTGCTATCCAAAAGTCTACAAGCAATAAATGCTGGAGAGGGTGTGGAGAAAAGGGAACCCTCTTACACTGTTGGTGGGAATGCAAATTAGTACAGCCACTATGGAAAACAGTGTGGAGATTTCTTAAAAAGCTGGAAATAGAACTGCCATATGACCCAGCAATCCCACTTCTGGGCATACACACCAAGGAAACCAGATCTGAAAGAGACACGTGCACCCCAATGTTCATCGCAGCACTGTTTATAATAGCCAGGACATGGAAGCAACCCAGATGCCCATCAGCAGACGAATGGATGAGGAAGCTGTGGTACATATACACCATGGAATACTACTCAGCCATTAAAAAGAATTCATTTGAATCAGTTCTAATGAGATGGATGAAACTGGAGCCCATTATACAGAGCGAAGTAAGCCAGAAAGATAAAGACCATTACAATATACTAACACATATATATGGACTTTAGAAAGATGGTAACGATAACCCTATATGCAAAACAGAAAAAGAGACTCAGATGTATGGAACAGACTTGTGGACTCTGGGAGAAGGAGAGGGTGGGATGTTTCAGGAGAACAGCATTGAAACATGTATATTATCTAGGGTGAAACGGATAACCAGCTCAGGTTGGGTACATGAGACAAGTGCTCGGGCCTGGTGCACTGGGAAGACCCAGAGGGATCGGGTGGAGAGGGAGGTGGGAGGGGGGACTGGGATGGGGAATACATGTAAATCCAGGGCTAATTCATATCAATGTATAACAAAAACTACTGTAATGATGTAAAGTAATTAGCCTCCAACTAATAAAAATTAAAAAAAAAAAAAAAGAATGCATTTTAATCAGTTCTCATGAGGTGGATGAAACTGGAGCCTATTATACAGAGCAAAGTAAGTCAGAAAGAAAAACACCAATACAGTATATTAACACATATATATGGAATTTAGAAAGATGGTAACAATGACCCTATATGCGAGACAGCAAAAGAGACACGGATGTAAAGAACAGACTTTTGGACTCTGTGGGAGAAGGCAAGGGTGGGATGATTTGAGAGAATAGCATTGAAACATGTATATTGTCATATGTGAAATAGGTCACCAGTCCAGGTTCAATGCATGAGACAGGGTGCTCAAGCTGAAGTTGCTGTAATATTATTATTAAAGTAAATTTCAAAGCAAATACTGTTACCAGGACTAAGAGGGTCATTTCATAATAATAAAAAGGTCAATCCATTATGAAAAACCCCAAAGATTTAAGCACCAAATAATGAATCTTCAAAATGCATAGAGGAAAAACTGATAAAACTTCAAGAAGAAATAAGAAAACCTACAATTTTGGTTAGAGATTTTACTCTCCCCTTACATTCTTTTCTAGGACACACAGAGTGTGTACCAAGATAGACTACTTTCTAGGCCATAAAACAAGTCTCAACACATTTAAAAGGTTTTAAATCTTACAAAGGATTTTCTCTGACCATAGTAGAAATCAATTAAAAATAAATAAGAGAATATGTATGGAAAATCTTCACATATTTGGAAAGGTAATGACAAACTTCTACATAAACCATAGCTTAAAAAAAATCAAGATGTCATTTAAAGTTAAGTAACAATGAAAATATAATATATTAATATTTATGGGTTATGGCTAAAGCAAAATTTTGAGGAGTCAAAATGCCTATGTTTGGAAAAAATATTTTCAAATCAATGACCTCAACTTCTACTTTAGAAACTGGGAAAAAATTAAACACAAATTGATCAGAAAAAAAAAAAGAAACAGCAAAGGTAAAGACAGAATCAATGAAATCAAAACAGAAAAACAAAGAGAAAATCTATGAAGCCAAAAACTTTATTATTTGAGAATATCAATAAAATTGGTAAACCACTAGCCAGACTGATCAGGAAAAAAAAGAAAAAAATTACTGAGATCAAGAGTGAGAGAGAGGATATTACTATAAATTCTGCATATATTAAAAGGAAAATAAAGGAGTAACATGAGTAAGTGTAGGCCAATAATTCTGACAAACTTAGATTAAATGGACAAGTTGCTTGAAAGTTTTAAACTTTAAGAGCTTACTCCAGCAGAAGAAGGTATCTTAAGCAGCCCTTAATGAATTGAAGAAACTAAATTCACAGCAAAAAAAAAAAAAAAAATTTCACTAAAAAAAAAAAAAACCACTCCTGGCCCACACAGTTTCACTGAAGAATGTTACTACCAAACATTTAAGGAAGAAACAATACTAATTCTATACAAACTCTTCTTAAAAATTAAATAGGGAATACTTCCTGGTTAATTCTATGAGGGTAATTTCACCCTGATATCAAAACCAGAAAAAAAAACTCTACAATAAAAGAAAACTACAATATTCCTCATAAACATGGGTGTATAAATTCCTAGGACATATAGTAAAAGGATAATATATCATTACCAAGTGAGACTTATCCCAAGGACGCAAAGTTGGTTTAACATTCAAAAATTAATTAATATGATTAACCATATCGATCAACTAAAAAAGAAAAACCATTTATGATCACCTCAATAGATGCATAAAAAGCAGTGACAAAATCCAACATCCATTCCTGATTAAAAAACAAAAACTCTCAGCAAACTGGGAATAGAAGGGAAATTCCTCAACCTAATATGCAGATGATATCACCCTAATGGCAGAAACCAAAGAGGAACTAAAGAGCCTCTTGATGATGGTGGAAGAGAAGAGTGAAAAAGCTGGCTTAAAACTCAACATTCAGAAAACTAAGATCATGGCATTTGGTTCCATCACTTCATATAAAATAGATGGGGAAAAATGAAAACAGTGACAGATTTTATCTTCTTGGGTTCCAAAATCAATATGGATGGTGACTGCAGCCATGAAATTAAAAGACGCTTGCTCCTTGGAAGAAAAGCTATGACAAACCTAGACAGAATATTAAAAAGCAATGACATCACTTTGCCAACAAAGGTCCATAGAATCAAAGCTATGGTTTTTCCAGTAGTCATGTACAGATGTGAGACCCAGACCATAAAGAAGGCTGAACACTGAAGAATTGATGCTTTCGAATTGTGGTGCTGGAGAAGATTCTTGAGAGCTCCTTAGATTGCAAGCAAATCAACCAGTCGATCCTAAAGGAAATCAACCCTTGATAGTCATTGGAAGGACTGATGCTAAAGCTCCAACCTTTGGCCACCTGATGCAAAGAGCCTTGGTAAAGATCCCTGATGCTGGGGAAGACTGAAGTCAGGAGGAAAAGGGGGCAACAGAAAATGAGATGGTGGGATGGCATCACCAACTCAATGGACATGAATTTGAGCAAATTCCGGGAATTGGTGAAGGACAGGGAAGCCTAGTGTGCTGCAGTCCATGGAGTCACAAAGTCGGATGTGACTTAGCGACTAAACAATAACAAATAAAGGGTATCTATAAAAAAAATCTATAGCTAAAATCCTAATAAAGATTAGGAAAAAGAATATCAATTTCCATTCAGCATTGTAGTGAAGGTTCCAGAGAGCACTGTCAGGCAAAAATATATACACTCGTACACATACACACATATACACATAAAACAAATGACATACATAAATAAATAGCATCCAGATTGGAAAGGAAGTAGTATTTGTTTACCAAATAACAAAGTTAATTATCTACTAAGAAATTTCTACAAAATTTACCAAAAAGCTACTTGAACTATAAGTGAATATAGCAAGATTGAAAGATACAAGATCAGAATATAAAAATGATTTGCATTTCTGAATACTATTGGATTAGAAGTTAAAACTTTAAAAATATCATTTATAACAGCACAAAAATAGAAAATATTTAAGAATAATTTTCAAGTGTAAGAATAGTCTAAGATCAATACACTAAAACCTACAAACCAATACTGTTCTCTGTTTTTGCTAGATTTTACTCATTCATGCACAATTTCTTGCCCACACTTCTTGATTATACTATCTATTCTTTGTTGCTGTTCATTGCTAAGTCCTGTCTGACTCTTTGTGACTCTGTACTATCAACAGTCATGTGGAAAACAGGAGAGGTTGTCATGAGGTCTCCACAAGACCATTCTAACATGACTGGCCGGCACTCTCTGTGATGGACTGAACTAACCTGCTCTGTAAATGGTTTCACTTAGCACTAAGAAATAATACTGCTGGGCATCAGAGTCAGTAGCAGCACATCCTCAATTTTTGAGGAAGGCTCTTCTCTGGGTTTTGTAGATTTCCTATTTCTATAGAAAAATGATTTGCCAACCATTAAGTAGATTGGGACATTATTCTTGTCCTAAGTCAAGGACAGGAATATTGTATTCATTTTCCAAACGTGGGGTTAAGAAAGGAATATTTGAACTACACAGCTCTTTCCAAATTCTCTTTTGTTTATTTAAAAGATCTATTGGGAAGAAAATATTTATATAATTCTGGGCTTTTCTCATAACTGGGCCACAGTTCCAAATCTTTAGCGTATAAGCCTGGAGTCACTGTTAATTGCTCCCTCAAGACTTCATGCACATTTTTCTCAGATGTATTTTCATCAGCTGCATTCACTTTAACAGACATAAAGTGGGAAAATACTTAAGGAAAACATTTCAAATGCATTATTAACAAGTAATGACCAGAGGTTTTTCTCTTAATAAATTATCACATAGCTTTCTGAGACAGATTGAAAAGCCACATGTGAATGACTTTACATATTTCCACCTATGGATATTTTGTAATCAGTTATAATAGCATTATATACCTCAGTTCTGCCATAATACATTCAATTATATACTTAACATTTCCTGCTAACCTTTCCAAACACAGGAAAGCCAATCCTACCTACCTGATTGGTATGTTTGTCTATTGTATATGTTATTCTCATTATCTTAAATTCAAGTAGACATTTGCTTTCTTTGGTTACATTGCTGGATAACCAGTTATGTACCTGATTTGTAGATACATTTAAACTCCAGTGCCTCAGGGGATTGATTCATACATATTGTTGTCATTATACTTTATTTTAACAATTTATCTCTCCCAACAGTCTTGTAAAGTAGATTGGTACAACTACCCCCTTTTACAGAAACCCATAGATATTACCACTATATTCCTGGGTGAATTTGTGCCAGCCAGTCAGAAGGGTATTAGCCCATGAGGTTCTAATCTATCACATATCCCAGACCTATCCCACCTCCCAGGAGAGCCATAATTTTTCAGAACTTTAAAGCAAAGGGTTAAAAAGGCAGACAGCATTGTGAAAGGTACTTCATAATACAAGTCATTAAAAATTAGTAATTCTAAATAATTATAATACTACTGAGCATAAGAGACCTTCTCCAAATACATTGTTCTTCCATAATTAACTTGCAGGATCGTGGAATAGGAGACATTTAAAGAACATAAACTATTAAGTACAAGGTTTGGATTTTTAGAGGTGGTTTGTTTTCTTTGGCATAATCAGTGGAGTTGAAGGGAGACACATAACCTAAACTGCAAAATGTGCATCTGTGTTTAATTAAGATCATTTTGAATACATCGTGTATTAAGCAATGTGATTTTAAGGCTTAATCATTACAATAGAACCAACAGCTGAGTGAAAAGTTAATTGATCAACTTGTTTTCTCTACAGACTGATTTTTGTTCTCACTACATTGATTTCTTCTTGTCTGAATGGGCTAGTGGTATTAATTTTATTTAGTAGATACTTATCCTAAGAAACAAAATGTTCTAAAGCTACAGGTGCTCTGAAATCCATCTCAATTTCATTTGTTAAAATTAGCGAAGTTGACCAACTCCATGTAAAAAGTATTTTAAATATTTTCAGTCCTAGAAGATTCTGTCCTTTTCATCCTGCCTCCAATTTTTCCCCAACAAACACATAACTTTTGACTGCCTTTTCATAGGTCCAATCCACCTTAAATCAGGTTCGAAAGATACTTCAAGGAGAGCAAAGAGGCCCAGAGGCCTTAACCTAGTCTCTATCTGGCCTCAATGTAATTTTTTTTTTTCCTTTAGAGACTAAAATTTGAGTTATTTTCTTTTTTTTTATTTATTATTTTTTTATTTTTTATTAGTTGGAGGCTAATTACTTTTACAATATTGTAGTGGTTTTTGCCATACATTAACATGAATCAGCCATGGATTTACATGTATTCCCCATCCCGATCCCCCCTCCCACCTCCCTCCTCATCCTGTCTCTCTGGGTCTTCCCAGTGCACCAGCCCTGAGCATTTGTCTCATGCATCCAACCTGGGCTGGTGATCTGTTTCACACTTGATACAAATACCATCTCCCCAGGAAAGAATCAATTTCTCCACTTCCCAACAGTTAAAATTTTGGTCCAAATCACTGAAACAAAATATCTTTTCACAAAGTACCTCACGATCTTTAATATTCATTCACAACAGGCATACCTGCAGTCAAGCCTAATGTTTAAATTCGAGCCTAGAACACACCTATACAAATAACTTTGCAGAATCAAAGACTGACCCAAAGAAGTTTCGATTAGCTCAAAGAGCAGTCAATCCTTTTGGGACAACAAGCCTAAAATATATCTTAAAATGTAAATACATTTTATGTAAATAGACATCTGTAAAATTTACCAAATAAAATAACTTGAGGTTTTCCATTTATTTACCTGCCAAAGAGCAAGAAACTTTACTGAAACAAAGAGAAAGATCTTATGGAAGAAATTTTCTGGCACTAAGGTTAAGATTATTTTTTTCAATTTTTGTTGAAATATAGTGAGAAAAGTACATAGCACATATATATTGATGAACTTTCATAAGTCGAACATATCTGTTTAATTCATAGACATAGAACAAGAAAGAGAAAACATTCAGACCCCAAAAGTCCCTCTCATGTATGCTGTCATCATGTCTATTAGTTTAAATTTTTAAAAACTCTATAAGGTAGACACTATCACCCTTCCCATTTCCAGATAATGAAACTGAGATACAGAGAAAATGTTACTTGCTCAAGGCCACATGACTAGCAAACTGGGATTTGAATCCAGGCAGTCTGACCCCAGGGCCCAAGCTTTTTACCCCTACACCATGATTTTCTAGCTCATGTAGTCACTGGGCACAAAGTCTTAATCTTACTTTTTTTAAAAAGCTACAAAAGTTTCAGTTAAAATGAATCAATTTCCCCCTAGTGCTCAAGAGGCTTCCTTAGTGCCCAATACACCCTAACAGGGAAAAAAAGTCACTTCTTAGAGAGAGTTGATACTATGGAAACTGAGAAATTCAGTACATTTGTTTGCACATGTTACCACTAGACAATCAACTAGACACTGGGAGAAATTAGACCCATCAACAATGATTGTGTCTACCAACCATCACCGCCTTAGGGTAGGAGTCAGATGAACAGAAGGGGCACTGCAGGCTCCAGACTCCATGTTATCCAGGCACAGCAGCCAATACCTGGTAAAACTCATAATATAAACACACCAGCCCGGCAGAGGGATGACCTGCTGGGGGAGAAGCGGGGTTCATTAAGTGCTTTGAGCGATGGCAATGTCATTGAACTTCCCCGGGTGAGGAAACTGAAGGTTAAACCTCTTCTGGATGAACTGATGTCATTGTTTTAAAAGCACACTTAATTATTTCCCAGAGACACCTTATAATGTTAAGTTTATATTGACAGAAATACGAAAAACACATCTATCTCTTTGTGGTGTGCTAAGTCACTTCAATCATGTCCAACTCTTTGTGACCCTATGGACTGTAGCCCGCCAGGCCCCTCTAGTCCATGGGACTTCCCAGGTAAGAATACTAGAGTGGGTTGCCATTTCCTCTCCAAGGGATCTTCCAGACCCAGGGATCAAATCCGCATCTCTTACATCTCCTGTACTGGCAGGAGGGTTCTTTACCACTAGTGCCACCTGGGAAGCCCATCTCTTTGCTAAGGAGAGAGTCAGAAGGCCAAGCGTCACCTGGAAGTCTTGGTTCTGAGCTCCAAAAGAGCGACCATGCTTTCCCTCAGCAAAGACTCACTGAGCAGCTTCTATGTGCCAAGTACTATCCTGGATATTAGAGATGGAATGGTATTAATAAACGTACAAGGTATATTCCATCAAACTATTATGCTGCTGGGCTTCCCCAATGGTTCAGCAGTTAAGAATCCACCTGCAATGCAGGATACGTAGGTTTGATCCCTGGGTCAGGAAGATACCCTGGTGGAGGGCAGGGCAATCCACTCCAGTAGTCTTGCCTGGAGAATCCCATGGACAGAGGAGCCTGGCTGGCTACAGTCCATAGGGTAGCAAAGACTTGGGCACGACTGAAGCAACCTGGTATGCACGCATCATTACTCTGCTAGTTCTATGGTAAACTGTCAGCACATCTACTCCCAAAACCAACTCTTTGCTTCTTTACACAAGGCTCCTCAGTTCAGTTCAGTTCACTTCAGTCACTCAGTCATGTCTGACTCTTGCGACCCCATGAACCACAGCATGCCAGGCCTCCCTGTCCATCACCAACTCCCAGAGTTTACCCAAACTCATGTCCATTGAGTCGGTGATGCCATCGATGAATGGATGAGATCCAACCATCTAATCCTCTGTTGTCCCCTTCTCCTCCTGCCTTCAATCTTTCCCAGCATCAGGGTCTTTTCCAGTGAGTCAGCTCTTCACATCAGGTGGCCAAAGTACTGGAGTTTCAGCTTCAACATCAGTCCTTCCAAACATCCAAAACTGATCTCCTTTAGGATGGACTGGTTGGATCTCCTTGCAGTCTAAGAGATGGACTCTCAAGAGTCTTCTCCAACACCACAGTTTAAAAGCATCAATTCTTTGGCACTCAGCTTTCTTTATAGTCCAACTCTCACTTCCATACATGACCACTGGAAAAACCATAGCCTTGATGAGATGGGCCTTTGTTGTTGGCAAAGTAATGTCTCTGCTTTTTAATATGCTGTCTAGGATGGTCATAACTTTCCTGCCAAGGAGTAAGCATCTTTTAATTTCATGGCTGCAATCACCATCTGCAGTGGTTTTGGAGCCCAAAACAATTAAGTCATCCACTGGTTCTCCATCTATTTGCAATGAAGTGATGGGACCAGATGCCATGATCTTAGTTTTCTGAATGTTGAGCTTTAAGCCAACTTTTTCACTCTCACTCTTTCACTTTCATCAAGAGGCTCTTTAATTCTTCTTCACTTTCTGCCATAAGTGTAGTGTCATCTGCGTATCTGAGGTTATTGATATTTCTCCCAGCAATCTTGATTCCAGCTTGTGCTTCTTCCAGTCCAGCGTTTCTCATGATGTACTCTGCATATAAGTTAAATAAGCAGGGTGATAATATACAGCCTTGACGTACTCCTTTACCTATTTGGAACCAGTCTTGTTCCATGTCCGGTTCTGTTCCTTCCTGACCTGCATACAGATTTCTCAAGAGGCAGGTCAGGTGGTCTGGTATTCCCATCTCTTTCAGAATTTTCCACAGTTTATTGTGATCTACACAGTCAAAGGCTTTGGCATAGTCAATAAAGCAGAAATAGATGTTTTTCTGGAACTCTTTTGCTTTTTCGATGATCCAACAGATGTTGGCAATTTATCTCTGGTTCCTCTGCTTTTTCTAAAACCAGCTTGAGCATCTGGAAGGAAGTTCATGGTTCACATATTGTTGAAGCCTGGCTTGGAGAATTTTGAGCATTACTTTGCTAGAGTTTGAGATGAGTGCAATTGTGTGGTAGTTTGAGCATTCTTTGGCATTGCCTTTCTTAGGGACTGGAATAAAAACTCACCTTTTCCAGTCCTGTGCCCACTGCTGAGTTTTCCAAATTTGCTGGCATACTGAGTGTAGCACTTGCACGGCATCATCTTTTAGGATTTGGAATAGCTCAACTGGAATTCCATCACCTCCACTAGCTTTGTTTATAGTGATGCTTCCTAAGGCCCACTTGACTTCACATTCCAGGATGTCTTGCTCTAGGTGAGTGATCACACCATCGTGATTATCTGGGTCATGAAGATCTTTTTTGTACAGTTCTTCTATGTATTCTTGCCACATCTTTTTAGTATCTTCTGCTTCTGTTAGGTCCAAACCATTTCTGTCCTTTATTGAGCCCGTCTTTGCATGAAATGTTCCCTTGGTATCTCTAATTTTCTTGACGAGATCTCTAGTCTTTCCCATTGTATTGTTTTCCTCTATTTCTTTGCACTGATCACTGAGGAAAGCTTTCTTATCTCTCCTTGTTATTCTTTGGAACTCTGCATTCAAATGGGTATATCTTTCCTTTTCTCCTTTGCTTTTCACTTCTCTTTTCTTGTTTTCCTATTGACATTTAAATCTTCTTTGGTGAGAAGGGATTCTGTGCCTCACCTAAATTTTGGAATTGACCGTAGGCAGAGATGAGGACTGGGGAAAGAGATTGACAATTTATAAGTTGTATGGATGTATGAGAAATATTTGTGCTGTGAGTTTTGAAGAGGGCTACAAAACGTGAAGCCCCACCATAATTCCATGCCCAGAGTTCGCCGCCTAAGGCTACCAAAACTTGAGGAAGTGACAGAGTAGTGGCAGTGATGGCCAAGCTCCAAACAGCCTGACCCTGAAGCTGGTTACACAAGTTCTGGTAAACTAAACTTCCTGGTACAAAACTGTACAACTTGGAAAGTTCTCATTCATTTGTGAGATACAACTTTTACTTACTAATAACCCCATGACCTTATATACTAATGGCTACATTAAAGACAAAGGCTCTCAATCAAATATATCATTAACTGAAGTGCTAAATACATAAATAAAAACACAATTAAGAAATGTGCTCATTTTTTTATTAAAGACATTATTTTGTCATTGTTCCTAGACAGATAGGTACTCTCAATAATAAATTAGATATAAATAGATTCATTTAGGGGACATTTCTGGCGACCATAATCACCTCACTTAACATTTTGCTTCTGTATGACTGGAAATGCTAAAATAAAATGTCAAGTATATTTTGGAAATTAGATGTAAAATAGGCAGCTGGTGACATGACAGTCTTTTGTGGCAAAACAGGCTTTGCTTTTCCTATCATTCCCTTCTTGCCTTACCTCCTTACTCTTTCCCAGGTGGGAATGAAGATGACTGATGTAAAAAGAAAACTATATAAAAATTTTAGCGTAATAATTGTACCCATTGGGATAAATAAGAGCATGTGTGTGTGTGTGTGCTTAGTCATGTCCGGGTCTTTGTGGCCTCATGGACTGTAGCCTGCCACATTCCTCTGCCTGTGCAATTTTCGAGGCAAAAATACTGAAGTGGGGTGCCATTTACTACTCCAGGGGGTCTTCCCGGCTCAGGACTTGAACTCAGGTCTCTTCTTCTGCATTGGCAGGCGGATTCCTTACCACTAGTGCCACCTGCTACAGC
This sequence comes from Odocoileus virginianus, assembly GCF_023699985.2. Classification (NCBI taxonomy): domain Eukaryota; kingdom Metazoa; phylum Chordata; class Mammalia; order Artiodactyla; family Cervidae; genus Odocoileus; species Odocoileus virginianus. Next base: position 36,003,346 of record NC_069686.1, on the reverse strand, counting down.
AATAAATGCACCCAAGATCTGAGCATCTCACAGCTATGAAGGTTTATTCTATGCTCATGCTACGGTGTCCAGGGACAGTTGGAGGAAACTCTGTTCCATGTCATCTTCTGGCACACAGGCTGAAAAAGCAGTGCCTTCTGCAGCTCTTTGCAGAGAAAAAAAGAGAGTGGTTGAGTAAAGTGGAGTTTTTGATAAAGGTTCTGCTAAAGTGAAATACCTTCATTTCAAACTGTGTTGAATGAAGCAAGTCACATGGCCACTCGCTGGAGGCAGGGCAGTAGAGTTCTTTTCTTTTTTACAGTAGAGCGTATTTTTTAAATTAACTTTTATTGGCATACAGTTGCTTTACAATGTGGTGTTCACTTCTCTGTGTATGTGCACTAGGCTGCTCGGTCATGTCCAACTCTGCAACCCCACAGACCGTAGCCCGCCAGGATTCTCTGTAGAATTTTCCCAGCAAGAATACTGGAGTGGATTGCCACTTCCTCCTCCAGGAGATCTACCCAACCCAGGGATTAAACCCACATCTCCTGCAACTCCTGCATCGGCAGACGGATTCGTTACCCCTGAGTCACCTGGGAATCCTGTGTAAGCTTTGACTGCACAGCAAAATGAATCAGCCACACAAAAACATATGGCCCCTTCCTTTCAGATTTCCCTCCCACTTAGGATACCACAGTGTGTTTCTTCCCTAGGGGAGAGGAAAGCAGATACAAGTTTAAAAAAAAAAAAAATACAATAATGCACCAAAGCTTTCTATGAAAGGTAGCTTACTTAAGCAAAACTAAGTTTTCATATCTTTTAGGGGGTTCATTCTATGACCCTAGAAGACCTACGGAAATGAACGATATAGAAGGATTTGGAAATCTTTTTAAACTGAGTCCTGGGAGAGAGCAAGATACTTGAAAATGTATCAAAAGACATTGAAGAAGAAAAAGAGATAGATATCAGGGAAGAAAGGATTCCAAGATGCCCAACTCTTTCAGATAGCCAATTCTGGCTGTAATATACGTGTTTCCTTATTCCCACATAACTGAATATTTAGCTGGGCATATGATCTCCCATAATGAAAATAATTCCCAACCTCCGTGCAGCTGGTGTGGCCATGTGACTAAATTCTGCCCAAAGGGCTGTAGACAGAGGTCAAATGCAGCATTTCCAGGCTGCCTCTTTAAGACAAGGACACTGTGTCCTTTGCCCTGTTCTCTACCCCATCCTCTGTCCTGCTGCCATTCAGCAATGCTACTGCTTGCATTTTGAGCGCTAGTTGTCACTCAGAATGGTGAGACTGAGAGCTGGAAGAAGCCTATGGAGGCAGAAGACTCTTGCTCTTACATTATAAACCTTCTGTACTGTTTCTTCTGGAGTTTAGTTCAGTCACTTAGTTGTGTCCGACTCTTTGTGACCCCATGAACCACAGCACACCAGGCCTCCCTGTCCATCAGCAACTCCCGGAGCCCACCCAAACCCATGTCCATTGAGTCAGTGATGCCATCCAACCACCTCATCCTCTGTAGTCCCCTTCTCCTCCTTCCCTCAATCTTTCCCAGCATCAGGGTCTTTTCCAATGAGTCAGCTCTTTGCATCAGGTGGCCAAAGCACTGGAGTTTCAGCTTCAACATCAGTCCTTCCAGTGAATACCCAGGACTGATCTCCTTTAGGATGGACTGGTTGGATATCCTTGCAGTCCAAGGGACTCTCAAGAGTTTTCTCCAACACCACAGTTCAAAAGCATCAATTCTTCAGCGCTCAGCTTTCTTTATAGTCCAACTCTCACATCCATACATGACCGCTGGAAAAACCATAGCCTTGACGAGATGGACGTTTGTTGACAAAGTAATGTCTCTGCTTTTTAATATGCTGTCTAAGTTGGTCATAACTTTCCTTCCAAGGAGTAAACATCTTTTAATTTCATGGCTGCTAGGAAATGGCAACCCACTCCAGTATTCTTGCCTGGAAAATTCCATGGACAGAGGAGCCTGGCAGGCTGCAGTCCACTGGGTTGCAAAGACTCAGACACAACTGAGTGAACACACACATAGTTTGTTACTGTATTCAAAGTGACTTTTAAATACTTAAATTTTAAAAAGATTTTAAAACTTGACCAAGAAAGCATCCTTAAAAGAGGTTGGATTAAAGCGAGTCTTAAAGAATCCAGAGAGTTCAGATGAGCAGACTTAAAGAGAAAAGAGGGGAAGGAAATGAAACTGACACCTGTCAAGCATCTCCTAATGATCACTTGCAATTTCTGAGCATTTTCTCTCTCTACTAGGACTTCTGCTAAGCACTTTCTTTTATTCATTTCTTACAACAACTCAGAAATGCCAGTATTACTGTTGCCATTTTTAGATAAAGGATCTGTATTTTTTTTTTTTTAAGTATTTCAAAATTTGCTCGGCGTTATACAGCTAGTAACTGATGAACCCAGCTTTGTCTGCTATAGAAGTTTTTCTCTTCACATAGGGTAAAAACAAACATAGGCACTCTGGAAAAAATATGCCTGTGGTTTTTGAAAAGGTGATCTGCTGGAACAAAATTCATTTTAGGGAAACACTAAAACCTTCTCCCATGAATTGGTGAACGCTCTCCGAATCAAATCAAAATTTAATATTGACTTTAAAAGAATACAATTATGAGGATATATCTGAAACCAAAACTTGAAATCTCATAATACTTTCTAAAGTCAAGTAAAAGTATTTTTAGATTATGGGCATTTAAAAACTATTTATGATACTAGTCCTCTCCATCTATGTAGAAAATTAAGTGCAATGTATCCTAAATGAAGCATGCCTTTAGCTTTAGGAGGATTATGATATGCTTACATTTCAAATATATATTTTATATCATATTCATTTGAGCATCTCAATTATCTTATTTAAATTTGGGTTAACATGCTTTGCAAACAACCTATTACTCCAATGTATATTCATTTAGCAACACAACATAAATATTAGAACATTTGGAGAAACAATCTAGGTCTATCTAATAGAATGTTTTGCTGTGGTTCCTAGCTTTTGTCTTCAATACACTCATCAGCTGAACTTGTAGTGTTCCAACTTTCATCTGAATGAGCAAATGTAATTCTGCATAATATCCCAAATATAATATACATCACATGCTTCTTTTTTTAACTTTATTTTATATTGGAGTAGAGTTGATTAACAATGTGTTAGTTTTAGGTGAACAACAAAGTCCTTCAGTTATACATATACATGTATCTATTCTTCTTCAAATTCTTTTACCAATTAGGTTGTTATGAAATATTGAGCAGAGTTGCCTTAATTACAGTTTCTACCTATAATAAGTAAGCCTGCAATTGTCTGACCCTGAGATGCTTCAGTGACTCACAGCTGATAGAAATTAGGAAATTTCCTCAATTTTCCACTTTAAAGCCATACATGTTCAATGATAGGGCTCCAACAGATACACCAGACAGCAGAAGTCATTTGTATTTTATCTGAATACGAACTTAGTATCTACAACCATTTTTAAAACCAGAAATTACTGGAAATGGTCCACAGTTGACAAAGGTTACAACACAAACTATCTAATGCCAAGTTCTACAGTGGGGGGAATGGTATAGAAGGGTAAATGTATCCCTAAGTTCACTGCAGCATTATTTACAACAGCCAATATATGTAAGCAACCTAAGTGCCCATCAACAGATGAATGGATAAAGAAGATGTGGTGTATGTGTATATTATAACTCAATTAAAAAAAAAGGAAAAGAAAAGCTAAGCTTACGCCCTTTGCTAACACCTTTAAACTTCTGCTGACACTAAGTTAAATCGCAAATGGGTCCCTTGCCAAAAGTTTATAAATAAACAGCCTTTTAAGTTTGAAGAAAAAAAAAGTCTAAGTGATGCAGCAGAACCAAAGAACAGGTCCACTGTGGAGAAACAAGTCCAAAGCCACTAAGTATAAAATACAAAACAAGTAAAGATAGAGGTGGGAATCAGGAAAGCAAAATTCAAAATACAGCAAGCATATATAGAGCCATTCTTCTCTCTGCTCTGAGGACTTTTTGTCCAAAATCAGAGGCAGATTGAAGCCTACCTCTCTATCAAACTTCCGATGGATGCTCTCACATTGCTGGTGGGAGCGCAAATGGGTACAATATTTTCAGAAAATTTTAAGTCATCAAGAACCTTAAAACTGTTTCAGAAAAACTTTGGATTTCTACTAGATCAACTCAAAAAAAGCTGTCTTAAGGAAGTGCTTCTAAATAAGGGAAACAATATGCACAAAGATGTCATGTGGGGACTGACTGTTTACAATAAACAAGTGAAAGAATAACACATTATTAGTAGAACCATTAAATAAATTACCCTTCGCAAAGGAATATCGCTTAAAGTGAAATACTCTTGCCAAATAAAAGGGAAAAAATGTTTATGCTGAGTGAAAATGCAGTACAATCAAACTATGTGAAAAAGGCTAAAAACTCTGCCGAGACGAAAAGCAAAGTGTGTACCCCCTGGTTTTTCTTTCAAAGGTGGGACAACACGTTCTATTTTCTGTATTCAATTATCTATGACGAAGATATGCTACTTTTTACAACAACAAAAAAATCTGGTAAACTTTATGTTTACATAAGCCAGAATATACTCCACAAAAAGTTAAATGAGGATAAGTCCAAAGAAGGCAGTAGAGAAAGAAAGTGATTATTTTCTCTCTCCCACTAGCTAAATATAGTACTGCAGTGTTGATCTAGCCATGGGGTTTTCCTCCTCCTAATGAGGGGCCTGCCACAGCTCTCTGCATGTAGCTCGTCTATCATTCAGGGCAGACAAGCATTCGAAGCTCAGTTGGCAGAGTGGATTAAACAAAGAGGCTGGGCGTGTTCCTCAGTTTATCAGCAAATCCACAGTGACACCATTTTCTTTTCTCCTCCACTCATGAATACTAAAACTTCAGCTGTGCAAGTCTCCACTACTCTGTGCTGAGGGCTAAGAGGCCATCCTTATTACCTTCCACTGGCAGTGGGCGGGTTACGCAGCTGCAAGACTGGTGGGTCACCCCAGAGCCATGAGTGATGTGCACAGTTGCTTTGAATAATGATTGAGAAAGGGTGTGTGGATGAATAGATGAAAGAAAAACTCAGTTTATCTCCTATCTAATGAAAGATGAACAGCTCAGCCACAATCTGAACATCAAAGTCAGTGACTATTTTTAAAGGCTGAAAATACTAAGTGGTAGGAGATTCATTTGGTTAATTTTTTTTTTTAACAGAGAAGCTTAATTGTGGCAAATGGAAGTCATAACCCTCTTTATTTATTCTACTCATCCTCCTTTCCTCCTACTTTCTAAAAAGTCCTGTGAGGCCAAGTTATATTGTCAAAATATAGCCTCTCAGACCATATCAGACTATAATTAGTTTCCTTTGGTTTGGCGTCACTGCATCTGCTCAAAAATGCTAATCGTAAAACCAGGGTAGAGATATCTGGTTGACTCTTTGTTTTTTGCTTGCTTTTATGCTGCTGACCCAGAACTCCTTTATCTATGTAATTAAAAAGCATTATTTTGTAATTAAGTGTGTGTCATTTGGTTAGAACCCCTCTGAACGTGGAGACAAAGGAAGACAAAGGAAGAAGTAATAGATAACACCATATCAAGGAATGTTTCATTACCTATTCATACAGTGCCTGACAACATGAGTGCTCAAAAAATATTTGGTGAGTCGACAAAAGCTATCATCTATTGTTCTAAAATCATTTCATAGGTAAGAACCACAACTTAGAAATCTTTTATCTCTTCCAGCACACATTACAGTCATGGGTCCATAATAGGTAGTCAATCAAAATCTTAGGTAAATAACCCCCCCTCAAATTGATATTATGAGCAAACATATAAAACCTGCTAAGCAAGTTTTATGCAGGGTACCTAAGAATAAATTTGTCTTTCACCTCTACAGTCTTCTGATGTCCAACTGTCTTTCACAGATGGATACCCAATCTTTCTCCTACTTTTAAAATTAATCATATACCATGACTCCCCACTTAAACACCAGCTTGAACTGAATTTGAACACGGATGTGAATGACTGACAATTATGACTTGAAATAAGCCCCTCCTGCACCTCTTTGTGCAACCTCACTTGGTGTAATAAACGCACCTTGCTACCCCTGAAAGGGACTGTGTTAGCCTCAAGACAATATCGAACACCATGGACACAGCTGAAAAAGAATCAATAATCACTTTACACTGGTATTTGACTAGAAGCAAGGCAACTGCTTTTCAAAATCTGATTTTTTTTGGAAAACACAGTGGTAAAACAAAGTAGATTATACAGCCATTTAAAGTATGTCTGAAACCTCCCAAAGCAATTTTTCCTGTAAGAGAGTAGTGATGTCATAAATAATGGCTCCATATTGCTATAGTACAGCATAATGCATTCGAGTAACTTACAGAGCCATTCAGAGCAGCAGATAATTTCTCAGGGCTCTGTGTGAAAACTGACAAGCTCAGTCATCGAGGCTGTACTGAAGATCATGGGCAAACATTACCCACTAATAAGAAACGGGGCATTCAAATGGGTATATCTTTACTTTTCTCCTTTGCTTTTCACTTCTCTTCTTTTCACAGCTATTTGTAAGGCGTCCTCAGACAGCCATTTTGCTTGTTTGCATTTCTTTCTCTTGGGGATGATCTTGCTGTCTCCAGTAAAATGTAACGAACCTTCATCCATAGTTTTTCAGGCACTCTATCAAATCTAGTCCCTTAAATCTATTTCTCCCTTCCACTGTATAATTGTAAGGGATTTATTTGATTTAGGTCATACCTGAATGGTCTAGTGGTTTTCCGTACTTTCTTCAATTTCAGTCTGAATTTGGCAATAAGGAGTTCATGATCTGAGCCACAGTCTGCTCCCAGTCTTGTTTTTGCTGACTGTATAGAGCTTCTCCATCTTTGGCTGCAAAGAATATAATCAATCTGATTTCAGTGTTGACCATCTGGTGATGTCCATGTGTAGAGTCTTCTCTTGTGTTGTTGGAAGAGGGTGTTTGCTATGACCAGTGCATTCTCTAGGCAGAACTCTATTAGCCTTTGACATGATTCATTCTGTACTCCAAGATCAAATCTACCTGTTACTCCAGGTATCTCTTGACTTCCTACTTTTGCATTCCAGTCCCCTATAATGAAAAGGACATCATTTTGGGTGTTAGTTCTAGAATGTCTTGCAGGTCTTCATAGAACTGTTCAACTTCAGCTTCTTCAGCATTACTGGTCGGGGCATAGACTTGATATTGAATGATATTGTGATACTGTGATATCAATATTGTGATAGTGAATGATTTCCCTTGGAAATGAACAAAGATCATTCTGTCATTTTTGAGACTGCATTCAAGTACTGCAGTTCAGATTCTTTTGTTGAATATTATGGCTACTCCATTTCTTCTAAGGGATTCTTGCCAACAGTAGTAGATATAATGGTCATCTGAGTTAAATTCACCCATTCCAGTCCATTTTAGTTCACTGATTGCTAAAATGTCGACGTTCACTCTTGCCATCACCAGTTTGATCACTTCCAATTTGCCTTGATTCCTGGACCAAACATTCCAGGTTCCTATGCAATATTGCTCTTTACAGCATTGGACCTTGCTTCCATCACCAGTCAAATCCACAACTGAGTGTTGTTTTTGCTTTGGCTCCATCTCTTCATTCTTTCTGGAGTTATTTCTCCACTGATCTCCAGTAGCGTACTGGGAAAATACGACCTGGGCAGTTCCTCTTTCAGTGTCCTATCTTCTTGCCTTTTCATACTGTTCAAGGGGATCTCAAGGCAGGAATAATGAAGGTGTTTGCCATTCCCTTCTCCAGTGAACCACATTTGTCAGAACTCTCCATCATGACCTGTCCATCTTCGGTGGCCCTACACAGCATGGCTCATAAGTTTCACTGAGTTAGACAAGGTTGTGATCCACGTGATTAGATTAGTTCCAAAGAATAGCAAGGAGAGATAAGAAAGCCTTCCTCAGTGATCAGTACAAAGAAATAGAGGAAAACAATAGAGTGTGAAAGACTAGAGATCTCCTCAAGAAAATCAGAGATACCAAGGGAATATTTCATGCAAAGATGGGCTCAATAAAGGTCAGAAATGATACGGACCTAAAAGAAGCAGAAGATACTAAGAAGAGGTAGAAAGAATACACAGAAGAACTGTACAAAAAAGATCTTCATGACCCAGATAATCATGATGGTGTGATCACTCATCTAGAGCCAGACAAACTGGAATGTGAAGTCAAGTGGGCATTAGGAAGCATCACTACAAACAAAGCTAGTGGAGGTGATGGAATTCCAGTTGAGTTATTTCAAATCCTAAAAGATGATGCTGTGAAAGTGCTGCACTCAATATGCCAGCAAATTTGGAAAACTCAGCAGTGGCCACTGGAGAAGGCAATGGCAACCCACTCCAGTACTCTTGCCTGGTAAATCCCATGGACAGAGGAGCCTGGTAGGCTGCAGTCCATGGGGTTAATAAGAGTCAGACTTGACTGAGCGACTTCACTTTCACTTTTCACTTTCACGCATTGGAGAAGGAAATGACAACCCACTCCAATGTTCTTGCCTGGGGAATCCCAGGGATGGAGGAACCTGGTGGGCTGTAGTCTATGGGGTCACACAGAGTCGGACACGACTGCAACTTAGCAGCAGCAGCAGCAGCCACAGGACTGGAAAAGGTCAGTTTTCACTTCAATCCCTAAGAAAGGCAATGCCAAAGAATGCTCTAACTACCGCACAACTGCACTCATCTCACACACAGGCAAAGTAATGCTCAAAATTCTCCAAGCCAGGCTTCAACAATACATGAACTGTGAACTTCCAGATGTTAAACCTAGTTTTAGAAAAGGCAAAGGAACCAGAGATCAAATTGCCAACATCTACTGGATCATTGAAAAAGCAAAAGAGTTCCAGAAAAACATCTGTTTCTGCTTTATTGACTATGCCAAAGCCTTTGACTGTGTGGATCACAATAAACTGTGGAAAATTCTGAAAGAGATGGGAATACCAGACCACATGACCTGCCTCTTGAGAAATCTATATGCAGGTCAGGAAGCAACCGTTAGAACTGGACATGGAACAACAGACTGGTTCCAAATTGGAAAATGAGTATGTCAAGGCTGTATACTGTCACCCTGCTTATTTAACTTTTTTTTTTTTTTTTTAATTATGAATTTCTTTCCTATTTTTATTTTTATTTTTTTTTAATTTTTATTAGTTGGAGGCTAATTACTTTACATCATTACAGTAGTTTTTGTTATACATTGACATGAATTAGCCATGGATTTACATGTACTCCCCATCCCAGTCCCCCCTCCCACCTCCCTCTCCACCCGATCCCCCTGGGTCTTCCCAGTGCACCAGGCCCGAGCACCTGTCTCATGTACCCAACCTGAGCTGGTTATCCGTTTCACCCTAGATAATATACATGTTTCAATGCTGTTCTCCTGAAACATCCCACCCTCGCCTTCTCCCAGAGTCCACAAGTCTGTTCCATACATCTGAGTCTCTTTTTCTGTTTTGCATATAGGGTTATCGTCACCATCTTTCTAAAGTCCATATATATGTGTTAGTATACTGTAATGGTCTTTATCTTTCTGGCTTACTTCGCTCTGTATAATGGGCTCCAGTTTCATCCATCTCATTAGAACTGATTCAAATGAATTCTTTTTAATGGCTGAGTAATATTCCATGGTGTATATGTACCACAGCTTCCTCATCCATTCATCTGCTGATGGGCATCTGGGTTGCTTCCATGTCCTGGCTATTATAAACAGTGCTGCGATGAACATTGGGGTGCATGTGTCTCTTTCAGATCTGGTTTCCTTGGTGTGTATGCCCAGAAGTGGGATTGCTGGGTCATACGGCACTTCTATTTCCAGCTTTTTAAGAAATCTCCACACTGTTTTCCATAGTGGCTGTACTAATTTGCATTCCCACCAACAGTGTAAGAGGGTTCCCTTTTCTCCACACCCTCTCCAGCATTTATTGCTTGTAGACTTTTGGATAGCAGCCATCCTGACTGGCGTATAATGGTACCTCATTGTGGTTTTGATTTGCATTTCTCTGATAATGAGTGATGTTGAGCATCTTTTCATGTGTTTGTTAGCCATCTGTATGTCTTCCTTGGAGAAATGTCTGTTGAGTTCTTTGGCCCATTTTTTGATTGGGTCATTTATTTTTCTGGAGTTGAGCTGGAGGAGTTGCTTGTATATTTTTGAGATTAATCCTTTGTCTGTTGCTTCGTTTGCTATTATTTTCTCCCACTCTGAGGGCTGTCTTTTCACCTTGCTTATAGTTTCCTTTGTTGTGCAAAAGCTTTTAAGTTTCATTAGGTCCCATTTGTTTATTTTTGCTTTTATTTCTGAAATTCTGGGATGTGGGTCATAGAGGATCCTGCTGTGATTTATGTCGGAGAGTGTTTTGCCTATGTTCTCCTCTAGGAGTTTGATAGTTTCTGGTCTTACATTTAGATCTTTAATCCATTTTGAGTTTATTTTTGTGTATGGTGTTAGAAAGTGTTCTAGTTTCATTCTTTTACAGGTGGTTGACCAGTTTTCCCAGCACCACTTGTTAAAGAGGTTATCTTTTTTCCATTGTATATCCTTGCCTCCTTTGTCGAAGATAAGGTGACCATAGGTTCGTGGACTTATCTCTGGGCTTTCTATTCTGTTCCATTGATCTATATTTCTGTCTTTGTGCCAGTACCATACTGTCTTGATGACTGTGGCTTTGTAGTAGAGTCTGAAGTCAGGCAGATTGATTCCTCCAGTTCCATTCTTCTTTCTCAGGATTACTTTGGCTATTCGAGGTTTTTTGTATTTCCATACAAATTGTGAAATTATTTGTTCTAGTTCTGTGAAAAATACTGTTGGTAGTTTGATAGGGATTGCATTGAATCTATAGATTACTTTGGGTAGTATAGCCATTTTGACAATATTGATTCTTCCAATCCATGAACACGGTATATTTCTCCATCTGCTTGTGTCCTCTTTGATTTCTTTCATCAGTGTTTTATAGTTTTCTATGTATAGGTCTTTTGTTTCTTTAGGTAGATATACTCCTAAGTATTTTATTCTTTTTGTTGCAATGGTGAATGGTATTGTTTCCTTAATTTCTCTTTCTGTTTTCTCATTGTTAGTGTATAGGAATGCAAGAGATTTCTGTGTGTTAATTTTATATCCTGCAACTTGACTGTATTCGTTGATTAGCTCTAGTAATTTTCTGGTAGAGTCTTTAGGGTTTTCTATGTAGAGGATCATGTCATCTGCAAACAGCGAGAGTTTCACTTCTTCTTTTCCTATCTGGATTCCTTTTACTTCTTTTTCTGCCCTGATTGCTGTGGCCAACACTTCCAAAACTATGTTGAATAGTAGTGGTGAGAGTGGGCACCCTTGTCTTGTTCCTGATTTCAGGGGAAATGCTTTCAATTTTTCACCATTGAGGGTGATGCTTGCTGTGGGTTTGTCATATATAGCTTTTATTATGTTGAGGTATGTTCCTTCTATTCCTGCTTTCTGGAGAGTTTTAATCATAAATGGATGTTGAATTTTGTCAAAGGCTTTTTCTGCATCTATTGAGATAATCATATGGTTTTTATCTTTCAATTTGTTAATGTGGTGTATTACATTGATTGATTTGCGGATATTAAAGAATCCTTGCATTCCTGGGATAAAGCCCACTTGGTCATGATGAATGATTTTTTTAATATGTTGTTGGATTCTGTTTGCTAGAATTTTGTTAAGGATTTTTGCATCTATGTTCATCAGTGATATTGGCCTGTAGTTTTCTTTTTTTGTGGCGTCTTTGTCTGGTTTTGGAATTAGGGTGATGGTGGCCTCATAGAATGAGTTTGGAAGTCTACCTTCTGCAATTTTCTGGAAGAGTTTGAGTAAGATAGGTGTTAGCTCTTCTCTAAATTTTTGGTAGAATTCAGCTGTGAAGCCATCTGGTCCTGGGCTTTTGTTTGCTGGAAGATTTCTGATTACAGTTTCAATTTCCTTGCTTGTGATCGTTTTGTTAAGATCTTCTATTTCTTCCTGGTTCAGTTTTGGAAAGTTATACTTCTCTAAGAACTTGTCCATTTCTTCCAAGTTGTCCATTTTATTGGCATAGAGCTGCTGGTAGTAGTCTCTTATGATCCTTTGTATTTCAGTGTTGTCTGTTGTGATCTCTCCATTTTCATTTCTAATTTTGTTAATCTGGTTCTTCTCCCTTTGTTTCTTAATGAGTCTTGCTAATGGTTTGTCAATTTTGTTAATTTTTTCAAAAAACCAGCTTTTAGCTTTGTTAATTTTTGCTATGGTCTCTTTAGTTTCTTTTGCATTTATTTCTTCCCTAATTTTTAAGATTTCTTTCCTTCTACTAACCCTGGGGTTCTTCATTTCTTCTTCCTCTAGTTGCTTTAGGTGTAGAGTTAGGTTATTTATTTGACTTTTTTCTTGTTTCTTGAGGTAGGCCTGTAATGCTATGAATCTTCCCCTTAGCATTGCTTTTACAGTGTCCCATAGGTTTTGGGTTGTTGTGTTATCATTTTCATTCATTTCTATGCATATTTTGATTTCTTTTTTGATTTCTTCTATGATTTGTTGGTTATTCAGAAGCGTGTTGTTTAGCCTCCATATGTTTGAATTTTTAATAATTTTTTTCCTGTAATTGAGACCTAATCTTACTGCACTGTGGTCAGAAAAGATGACTGGAATGATTTCAGTCTTTTTGAATTTACCAAGACTAGATTTATGGCCCAGGATGTGATCTATTCTGGAGAAGGTTCCGTGTGCACTTGAGAAAAAGGTGAAGTTGATTGTTTTGGGGTGAAACGTCCTATAGATGTCAATTAGGTCTAGCTGGTCCATTGTGTCCGTTAAAGTTTGTGTTTCCTTGTTCATTTTCTGTTTAGTTGATCTATCCATAGTTGTGAGTGGGGTATTAAAGTCTCCTACTATTATTGTGTTACTATTAATTTCCTCTTTCATATTCGTTAGCGTTTGCCTTACATATTGCGGTGCTCCTATGTTGGGTGCATATATATTTATAATTGTTATATCTTCTTCTTGGATTGATCCTTTGATCATTATGTAGTGTCCATCTTTGTCTCTTTTCACAGACTTAATTTGAAAGTCTATTTTATCTGATATGAGTATTGCGACTCCTGCTTTCTTTTGGTCTCCGTTTGCGTGGAATACTTTTTTCCAGCCCTTCACTTTTAGTCTGTATGTGTCCCTTGCTTTGAGGTGGGTCTCTTGTAGACAGCATATATAGGGGTCTTGCTTTTGTATCCATTCAGCCAGCCTTTGTCTTTTGGTTGGGGCATTCAACCCATTTACATTTAAGGTAATTATTGATAGGTATGGTCCCGTTGCCATTTATTTTGTTGTTTGGGGTTCACTTTTATACCACCTTTCTGCATTTCCTGTCTAGAGAAGATCCTTTAGTATTTGTTGAAGAGCTGGTTTGGTGGTGATGAATTCTCTCAGGTTTTGCTTGTCTGTAAAGCTTTTGAGTTCTCCTTCATATCTGAATGAGATCCTTGCTGGGTAGAGTAATCTAGGTTGTAGGTTATTCTCTTTCATTACTTTAAGTATGTCCTGCCATTCCCTTCTGGCCTGAAGGGTTTCTATTGATAGATCAGCTGTTATCCTTATGGGAATCCCTTTGTGTGTTATTTGTTGTTTCTCCCTTGCTGATTTTAATATTTGTTCTTTGTGTTTGATCTTTGTTAATTTGATTAATATGTGTCTTGGGGTGTTTCCCCTTGGGTTTATCCTGTTTGGGACTCTCTGGGTTTCTTGAACTTGGTTGGCTATTTCCTTCCCCATTTTAGGGAAGTTTTCAGCAACTATCTCCTCGAGTATCTTCTCATGGCCTTTCTTTTTGTCTTCTTCTTCTGGGACTCCTATGATTCGAATGTTGGGGCGTTTCACATAGTCCCAGAGGTCCCTGAGGTTGTCCTCATTTTTTTTTATTCTTTTTTCTTTTTTCCCCTCTGCTTCATTTATTTCCACCATTTTATCTTCTAACTCACTTATCCTATCTTCTGTCTCTGTTATTCTACTCATGGTTCCTTCCAGAGTGTTTTTGATCTCATTTATTTCATTATTAATTTTTAATTGACTCTTTTTTATTTCTTCTAGGTCCTTGTTAAATATTTCTTGCATCTTCTCAATCTTTGTCTCCAGGCTATTTATTTGTAACTCCATTTTGTTTTCAAGATTTTGGATCATTTTTATTATCATTATTCTAAATTCTTTTTCAGGTAGATTCCCTATTTCCTCCTCTTTTGTTTGACTTGGTGGGCTTTTTTCATGTTCCTTTAGCTGTTGGGTATTTCTCTGCCTTTTCATCATGTTTAGATTGCTGTGTCTGGAGTGGGCTTTCTGTATTCTTGTGGTTTGAGGTTCCTTTTTATTGTGGAGGTTTCACCCAGTGGGTGGGGTTGGACAATTGGTTTGTCAAGGTTTCCTGGTTAGGGAAGCTTGTGTCAGCGTTCTGGTGCGTGGAATTGGATTTCTTCTCTCTGGAGTGCAATGGAGTGTCCAGTAATGAGCTTTGCAATGGGTCTCTGTGTTAGGTGTGACTTTGGAGAGCCTGTATGTTGACACTCAGGTCTATGTTCCTGCGTTGCTAAAGAATTTGCGTGGTATGTCTTGTACTGGAGCTTATTGGCTCTTGGGTGGTGGTTGGTTTTGGTGTAGGTATGGAAGCTTTTGGATGGTCTCTTATTCCTTAATGTTCCGTGTGGTCAGGAGTTTTCTGGTTTTCTCAGGATTTGGGCTCAAGTCTCCTGCCTCTGGATTTCAGTTTTATTCTTCTAATAGTCTCAAGGCTCTCCAACTATACAGTACTGATAATAAAACTTCTAGGTTAATGGTGAAAAGATTCTCCACTGTGAGAGACAACCAGAGAGGTTCACAGAGTTACATGAAGAATAGGAGAGGGAGGAAGGAGATAGAGGTGAGCAGGAGGAGAAAAAGGGGACTCAAGAGGAGAGAGACAGATCTACGCAGTTATCTGTTCCCAAAGTGTTCTCTGTAGCCCAGACACCCACAAAGATTCACAGAGTTGGATTGGGAAGAGAAGGGGAATGGAGGAAGTAGAGGTGTTCTGAGGGAGAATAACAAAGATTGAAAATCTAGTGTAGAGGTTAGACTCTTTGAAATACAGTATTTAAAAACAAAAACACACAGAAAAATTTAGAACTGTATATGAAGTTCAGTTTAAAAATAGGGTT
Source organism: Odocoileus virginianus (assembly GCF_023699985.2). Classification (NCBI taxonomy): domain Eukaryota; kingdom Metazoa; phylum Chordata; class Mammalia; order Artiodactyla; family Cervidae; genus Odocoileus; species Odocoileus virginianus. Next base: position 35,988,118 of record NC_069686.1, on the reverse strand, counting down.
TCTCTCTCTCTTTTTTTTTTTTGTGGCTATAGTGAAATGAAAGTGAAAGTTAAGGAATAATAGAGGAGTATTAGAGGACTCTAAAAGGAAATAGGAGAGAAAAACAAGAAAAAGAAGAAAAAAAAAAAAAAAGAAATGAAAAAAAAAATTTTTTTTTCCCAAATAAAAAAAATCGTAAAAATATATGAAAATGAAAGTTGAGGAGTAACGGGGGAGTAATAGGGAATTATAAAAGAAAATGAAAGAGAAAAAATAAAAAATTAAAAAAAAAAAAAGAAAGGGAAAGAAAAAAAAATTTTTTTTTAATTAAAAAAAAAAAAAAAGTACATATATATCTAGGAATTTCTCTGAGGTTGTTGCGGTCAGCGTAGGTTCAGTTCAATTTCAGATAGCTCCTCTTTCCAGCTTACACTTCTCGATATCTGTAGGCCCCTTCCCGGGTATTCGGTGTTACCTTCAGGGATTTTAATCTGTTGCACTGGTCCTTTCTGAAGCGGTTCCCTTTGTTTATTTGGCTTCTGTTTGCTGTCTCTTTGGTGTCTAATTTCCGCCCTGACACAGGCGGGCGGAGGTGATCTCTTATTTAGGTTCCCTAGTTCAGTTCAGTCCTGCTACGGGGAGGGCGGGGCGCTGCAGACAGACACCGCTCTGTGTGGATAGCGCTCACCGTGTTCCGGCCACACTGGGTTTGCCCCGCTCACGGGTGTCTGTGCTTTCGCCGTCTACACTGCTCAGGCTCCCGGCTTCTCTATATGGAGCGGGCCCTGCGTTGAGTGCGGTTCCAGTTTTCGGGTACTCCACAAAAGCGCAGATTCGGTTGCTCCTGCGTTTTGTGCCTTCCCCGGCCTGGGCGGTTCAGGCAGCCAGAGGCTTGGGCGCACTCTCCCGGGTGCAGCACGCCTTATCCCTCCGCGGCGAGCGGCCCAGGCAGCCAGAGGCTTGGGCGTATTCTCCCTAGGTGCGGCGCGCCTTTTCCCTCCGCGGCGAGCGGCCCAGGCAGCCAGAGGCTTGGGCGCCCTCTCTCCCCGGGTACGGCGCGCTTTTTCCCTCTGCGGCCCCAGCACGCACCGCCAGTCGGGTCTCGGGAAGTCTTTAGCTAGAACCCGGAGGCCTGTTTGCAGTGTGGGAGGGGGTGGCTTCTCAGGGGCTGAATTTGCCCTTTTCCCCTCCCCCCTGCCTCCTACCTCCAGCGGGGATGGGCCGGCTCTTCTCTGGAGATTCTCAGTCCCTTTGTTTTGCGAACCGCTGGCAGTGTGTTCGGGCCGGTTAATTTTGTCCCTTGCTATCCCACAGTTTAAAAAAGCTCCCTCCGATTGCTCTCAGGGTCTTCGGGCCGGACCTCACCCTAAGCAATGCCGCCCGCTCCTCTCCGTTCCGCCCCGCTTGTTGCTGGCGGGTACGGGCGTCTGGGGTACTTTTCTGCTGGGAGTTGCTTTTAGGCACGTAATCTGTGGGCCTTGTTTAATTTTTCCTCCCAGTTACAGTGCCGAAAACTTCCCCCAGTCCCGCCAGTGAGAGGGTTTCCTGGTGATTGGAAACTTCCTCTATTAAGACTCCCTTCCCGGGACGGGTCTCCGTCCGTAGCTCTTTTGACTCCCTTATTATCGTTTATATTTTGTCCTACCTCCCTTCGAAGACAATGGGCTGCTTTTTTGGGCGTCTGATGTCCTCTGCTAGCGATCAGAAGTTCTTTTGTGAAATTTGCTCAGCATTCAAATGTTCTTTCAATGAATTTGTAGGAGAGAAAGTGGTCTCTCCGCCCTATTCCTCCGCCATCTTGGCTCCTCCCCCCTCACCCTGCTTATTTAACTTATATGCAGAGTACATCATGAGAAATGCTGGGCTTGAGGAAGCACAAGCTGAAATCAAGATTGCCGGAAGAAATATAAATAACCTCAGATATGCAGATGATACCACTCTTATGGCAGAAAGCGAAGAACTAAAGAGGCTATTGATGAAAATGAAAGAGGAGAGTGAAAAAGTTGGCTTAGAGCTCAACATTCAGAAAACTAAGATCATGGCATCTGGTCCCATCACTTCATGGCAAATAGATGGAGAAACAGGGGGAAAAGTGGCTGACTTTATTTTTGGGGGCTCCAAAATCACTGCAGATAGTGACTGCAGCCATGAAATAAAAAGACGCTTGCTCCTTGGAAGAAAAGTTATGACCAACCTAGACAGCATGTTAAAAAGCAGAGACATTACTTTGCCAACAAAGGTCCGTCTAGTCAAGGCTATGGTTTTTCCAGTAGTCATGTATGGATGTGAGAGTTGGACTATAAAGACAGCAGAGCATCAAAGAATTGATGCTTTTGAACTGTGTTGTTGGAGAAAACTCTTGAGAGTCTCTTGGACTGCAAGGATATCCAACCAGTCCATCCTAAAGGAGATCAGTCCTGAGTGTTCATTGGAAGGACTGATGTTGAAGCTGAAACTCCAATATTTTGGCCACCTGATGCGAAGAACTGACTCACTGGAAAAGACCCTGATGCTGGGAAAGATTGAAGGCAGGAGGAGAAGGGGACAATAGAGGATGAGATGGTTGGATGGAATCACCGACTCAATGGACATGAGTTTGAGTAAACTCCGGGAGTTGGTGATGAACAGGGAGGCCTGGTGTGCTGCAGTCCATGGGGTCACAAAGAGTCAGACATGACTGAGCGACTGAACTGAATTGAACTAAGAAATAGGGCTGGGAATTATATTTGTCTAAGGAAACGGTTCTTTGCAAATTCTATTAGGTAGAGCTTGCAAACAAGGGAAGTTATATAAAGCAATCCAGTTGGACAGGAAGACTTGAATAAAACAATCTGGTGGAAAAAATAAAGGTGCTGGGATATCAGAATTCCTTTTAGATTTGGGGAACAAAATCTTGGTACTCTCCAAATTACTCCAGGAAAATCAGTTTACGTGAAAGCTATAAACTATCTTTGGTCCCATTTGTTCTGATCAGATCAGGGCTTTGTGGCTCCATCTTAATTCCATTGGCCAACCGTAGCCCTTTCTCAGGCTCAGCCTCCCCAGGAAGGTGCAAGTCCTCTCCATATCCCTAAATCATTTGCCAGCCCTCCTCTTACCTCTCTCAGACCTCATCTCCCAGTTCCGTCTCCCTCATTCACCCTCACATTAACCACTCCTCTGCCTTCCTGGCCTCCTTCATGTTCCTAGAACAAACCAGGCCCCTGCCTACCCTCTAGGCCCCCATGCTCACTGTTTCCTCTGAGAACAGTAACAGCCTTCTCTTTTCACAGGACTTGCTCCTCACCCCACATTCAGAGAGCTTTCTCCCTGCAGACCCAGCCTAATACCCCTATTTAATACCACAGCTTCAAATAGTCACACACTCATTTGGATATAAGCCCCCATTAAGGGTTTAAACAGAACCAAATAAGATGGCGGAGCAGAAGGATGTGAACTCATCTTCTCCTGTGAGAACTCCAGAACTACACCTCACTGCTAAACAACCATTGACTGCAGAATGTTGGATCCCACCAAAAAAAGATACCCCACATCCAAGGGCAAAGGAGAGGCTCCAGCAAGATGGCAGAAGGGGCGAAATCATGTTTAGAATCAAACCCCTTACCCGCCAGAGACACTCAGAGGGCTCAAACAAACCTTGTGTGCACCAGGACCCAGAGACCCACAGAGACTGAGCCAAAACTGTGTCTGAGTGTCTCCTGCAGAGGTACGGGTCAGCAGTGGCCTGCCGCAGGGGCAGGGCCTCCGGGTGCAACAGACCTGGGTATGGCATAAACCCTCTTGGAGGAGGTCATCATTCGCCCCTCCACAGAGCTGGCAGAACTTACTCAGGACTGGGGAAACGGATGCTTGAAGAGCACAAACAGAACCTTGTGCACACCAGGACCCAGGAGAAAGGAGCAGTGACCCCACAAGAGACTAACCCAGACTTGCCCGTGAGTGTCCAGGAGTTTCCGGCGGAGGCGTGGGTCAACAACAGCTTGCTGCAGGGTCAGGGTCACTGAGGGCCGCAGTGCATGCACGGGACCTTCTGAAGGAGGCCAGACGAAGGAGCCGGCTGGGCTACAGTCCATGGGGTCACAAAGAGTCTGACAGGATGAGTAACTTCACTTTCGCCATTATCTTCATTACCTCCTACATAGTTTGGCCTCAGGTCAAATAACAGGGAGGGAACACAGCCATCAACAGAAAATTGGATTAAAGATTTACTGAACATGGCCCCGCCCATCAGAAAAATCTCTTATCCTTATAAATCAGAGGGTACACAGAATGAAAACCACATTCATGGAAAACTAATCAAACTGATCACATGGACCACAGCCTTGTCTAACTCAATGAAACTAAGAGCCATGCCATGTAGAGCCATCCAAGATGGACAGGTCAAGGTGGAGAGTTCTGACAAAATGTGGTCCACTGGAGAAAGGAATGGCAAACCACTTCAGTATTCTTGCCTTGAGAACCCCATAAACAGTAATGAAAAGGCAAGATAGGACACTGAAAGAGGAACTCCACAGGTGGGTAGGGGCCCAATATGCTACTAGAGAAGAGTGGAGAAATTACTCCAGAAAGAATGAAGAGATGGAGCCAAAGCAAAAACAACACCCGGTTGTGGATGTGATGGGTGATGGAAGTAAAGTCCAATGCTATAAAGAGCAATATTGCATAGGAACCTGGAATGATAGGTCCACGAATCAAGGCAAATTGGAAGTGATCAAACAGAAGACAGAGTGAAAATCGACACTTTAGGAATCAATGAACTAAAAAGGACTGGAATGCATGAATTTAAATCAAATGATCATTATATCTACTACTGTTGGCAAGAATCCCTTAGAAGAAATGGAGTAGCCATAATAGTCAACAAGAGTCCCAAATGCAGTACTTGGATGCAATCTCAAAAACAACAGAATGATCTCTGTTCATTTCCAAGGCAAATCACTCAATATCATGGTAATGCAAGTCTATGCCCGGACCAGTAATGCTGAAGAAGCTGAAGTTGAACGGTTCTATGAAGACCTACAAGACATTCTAGAACTAACACCCAAAAAAGATGTCCTTTTCATTATAAGGGACTGGAATGCAAAAGTAGGAAGTCAAGAGATACCTGGAGTAACAGGCAAATTTGACCTTGGAGTACAGAATGAAGCATGTCAAAGGCTAATAGAGTTCTGCCTAGAGAATGCACTGGTCATAGCAAACACCCTCTTCCAACAACACAAGAGAAGACTCTACACATGGACATCACCAGATGATGATTGATCATTCTTTGATCAACTGATTGATTATACTTTTTGCAAATTGATTATATTCTTTGCAGCCAAAGATGGAGAAGCTCTATACAGTCAGCAAAAACAAGACTGGGAGCAGACTGTGGCTCAGATCATGAACTCCTTATTGCCAAATTCAGACTGAAATTGAAGAAAGTACGGAAAACCACTAGACCATTCAGGTATGACCTAAATCAAATCCCTTACAATTATACAGTGGAAGTGACAAATAGATTCAAGGGATTAGATCTGATAGAGTGCCTGAAGAACCATGGACAGAGGTTCATGACATTGTACAAGAGGCAGTGATCAAGACCATCCCCAAGAAATAGAAATACAAAAAGGCAAAATGGTTGTCAGAGGAGGCCTTACAAATAGCTGAGAAAAGAAGAGAAGTGAAAGGCAAAGGAGAAAAGGAAATATATACCCACTTGAATGCAGAGCTCCAAAGAATACCAAGGAGAGATAAGAAAGCCTTCCTCAGTGATCAGTGCAAAGAAATAGAGGAAAATAATAGAATGGGAAAGACTAGAGATCTCGTCAAGAAAATTAGAGATACCAGGGGAACATTTCATGCAAAGATGGGCACAAAAAAGGACAGAAATGGTATGGACCTAACAGAAGCAGAAGATATTAAGAAGAGGTGGCAAGAATACACTGAAGAACTATACAAAAAAGATCTTCATGACCCAGCTAACCACAAAGGTGTGGTCACTCACCTACAGCCAGACATACTGGAATGTGAAGTCAAGTGGGCCTTAGGAAGCATCACTATAAACAAAGCTAGTGGAGGTGATGGAATTCCAGTTGAGCTATTTCAAATCCTAAAAGATGATGCTGTGAAAGTGCTACACTCAATATGCCAGCAAATTTGGACAACTCAGCAGTGGCCACAGGACTGGAAAATGTCAGTTTTTATTCCAATTCCAAAGAAAGGTAATGTCAAAGAATGTTCAATCCACCGCACAGTTGCACTCATCTCACACACTAGCAAGGTAATGCTCAAAGTTTTCTCCAAGCCAGGTTTCAACAATACATGAACCATGAACTTCCAGATGTTCGAGCTGGATTTAGAAAAGGTAGAGGAACCAGAGATCAAATTGCTAACATCAGCTGGATCACCAAAAAAGCATGAGAGTTGCAGAAAAAAAATCTACTTCTGCTTTATTGACTACGCCAAAGCCTTTGACTCTGTGGATCACAACAAACTGCGAAAATTCTTCAAGAGATGGCAATACCAGACCATCTGACCAGCCTCCTGTGAAATCTGTATGCAGGTAAAGAAGCAACAATTAGAACTCAGCATGGAACAACAGATGGGTTCCAAATAGAGAAAGGATTATGTCAAGGCTATATATCGTCACCCTGCTTATTTAACTTATATGCAAAGTACGTTATGTGAAATCCTGGGCTGGATGAATCACAAGCTGGAATCAAGATTACTGGAAGAAATATCAATAACCTCATATATGCAGATGAAACCACCCTTATGGCAGAAAGCAAAGAAGAACTAAAGAGCCTCTTATTGAAAGTGAAAGAGGAGAGTGAAAAAGTTGACTTAAAGCTCAACATTCAGAAAACTAAGATGATGGCATGGCATCTAGTCCCATCACTGCATGGCATATAGATGGGGAAACAATGGAAACAAAGAAAGACTTTATTTTCTTGGGCTCCAAATCACTGCAGATGGTGACTGCAGCCATGAAATTAAAAGACACTTGCTCCTTGGAAGAAAAGCTATGACCAACCTAGACAACATATTAAAAAGCAGAGACATTACCAACAAAGATTTGTCTGGTCCAAGCTATGGTTTTTCCAATAGTCGTGTATGGATGTGAGAGTTGGACTATAAAGAAAGCTGAGTGCCAAAGAATTGATGCTTTTGAACTGTGGTGTTGGAGAAGACTCTTGAGAGTCCCTTGGACTGCAAGGAGATCTAACCAGTCCATTCGAAAAGACAGCAGTCCTGAATATTCACTGGAAGGACTGATGTTGAAGCTGAAACTCCAATACTTTGGCCACCTGATGTGAAGAACTGACTCATTGGAAAAGACCCTGATGCTGGGAAAGACTGAATGCAGGAGGAGAAGGGGATGATAGAGGATGAGATGGTTAGATGGCAGCACCGATTTGAAAGACATGAGTCTGAGCAAGCTCCAGGAGTTGGTGATGGATAGAGAAGCCTGGCATGCTGCAGTCCATGGGATCACAAAGAGCTGGACCTGACTGAGCGACTAAATTGAACTGACCCATTAAGGCAAGAGTTTCTGGTTGTTTTGCTCCCCACTATCTTCCCAGAACCTAGAAAACTACTCAGAATATAGTAGGCACTCACTAAATGTTTAGTGAATGGAGGACTGGATGCTACTGTGAGGTTAATCAATTTACTTTAAATATCAGCTGATAATATATGAAACAGTTTACATTCACAATGGTTTTAGGTAACACTGTCAAGATAAAATATAGATTAAAACACTCAAACCATAATGGCAATAGTCAATGTTTTATTGATCAAAGGTTGTTTTGTTTTTGTTCTTGTTTTTGTGGAATCTTAGTTCCCTAAGCAGGGACTGAACCTGGGTCACAGCAGTTGAAGTGTCAAGTCCTAAACACTGGACCACCAGGAAATTCCCTGATGAAAGTTGTTTTTTTTTTAATTGATATCCACTTTATCTGTTTGTCAGAAGTTACTGAGTGGTGGGCAGAAAGGGGGAAGAAGTATAAATGAAATAGGAGTGGCAGATGGTGACACTTGTTGAAACTGCATGGTAGGTACTTGGAAGTCCATTATACCATTTATGTTGTATAGGTTTGAAATGTTCCGTATTCAAAGATCTTCTACAAAACTATATTGAAGATGAAGAGGCACAAACTACTACATATAAAATAAACAAGCTACAAGGATATATTGTACAGAACAGGGAAAATAGCCAATATTTTGTAACTATAAAATATGGAAGTGAAAGTCACTCTGTCGTGTCCAACTCTTTGTGACTCCATGGACTATATGGTCCATGGAACTCTCCAGGCCAGAATACTGGAGTGGCTGTTCCCTCCTCCAGGGGATCTTTCCAACCCAGGGATCAAACCCAGGTCTCCCTTACTACAAGTGGATTCTTTACCAGCTGAGCTACCAGGAAAGCATAAAATGTGGAACATAACCTTTAAAAACTGTGAATCAGTATATACCTGAAATTTATATAACATTGTAAATCAGCTACACTACAATTTTTAAAAACTTGTATTGAAGCTTGTTTTCAAGTTGAACTGAAAAATAAGGAAAACGAAGCTTATCAATTTTCATGGTAGCCTGTGAGTTATTTGATATTTTAATGTCTTTCTCTACATTCACATTTTTAAACTCTGTGCTTTCCCCAGAAATTCTGCTCAGGAACACAGCCACCAGAAGTCACAGAATTCCCCCAAGTGAACTTTAAAGGTTTTCCTATCTTGATCGAGGTCGTGAAGCCAGGCAGGTATGAGACCAAACTGTGTAGAGCACCATGTCTGGGAAGGAGGATGCAGATCACAGCCTTTGGAGGCAGTCAAGGGATGCCCCTCCCAGGAGGGGTGAAAGCAGGTAACGGCACATTGTACACACCTGCAGCAACCTCCCCTGTTGCCTAGAACAGGACAATAGGCCTGATTACAGACCCAGCTGCGGCAAGCCAGTCCTCCCTCCTCCTGACTCATCTCTCTAAAATACAGCCAATCTACGACTCCAGGAATAGCTAAAACCCTTTACAAATAATGCTGGATCTGGCGATGAAAAAAACTTTTGAAGGCTAAAACAGTCCTGAAACAAAGAAACATCAGTTCTGCGTTTTTATACCCCTTTTTAGATCTCTAAAACCCTCAAAATTCAAAAGACACATAATTTTATACAAGAAATGATGTCTGTCTTACAGTATGGTGATCATTCAACCTTGATGATGCACGTTTTAAATTATTTCAGCATACGAAATATTTTTTCACGGGCTGGGAAAGTTCATTCTAATCTCATAGTCAGAGAAAGACCTATACCTTCTGAAACAGCATGGAAGAATATAACTACAGCTCTCACCTCCTCGAATATGACCAACTGAATTTTGAAGAGAGATTAGAGCTTCATGATTCTGCTCTGACATTCTGACCTCTAATCCATTTGCCCACCACAGTTCACCAATTCACTGAAGCCCTAACTTGAGGAAAAACAGAATACCATAGTTAGGTTCATTTAAACTCCTGACTGCTTGGCCAGTTATTACCTAGCGGGTACCTGATATGAAATTTTCCAAAGAAACTATTTAAAGTAGAGGTTTTAAAGATTGGTGACTAGCAACAGTAATAATGAGTTCGGCTATGTCTATTATCCACCTTATATATTTGTTACAAATAGTTGCAGGAAAATAATTTCAAAATGCCAAGAAGACATTATTTCATTTAAAGGCTTCTGTCACCACCTAACACCCATCAGGATGACTACTATCCAAAACATAGAAAATAACAAGATTTGTTGACAATATGGAGAAACTAGGATACTTCTGCTCTGTTAAGCGTATAAAATGACGTAGCCATTATGGAAAACAGTAGAGCAGTTCTTCCAAAAGTTAAGAACCCAATTACCATGCAATTACTGGATCAAGTATTACATGCCAAAAAGAAATGAAACAGTCTTGAAGAGATATCTATACACTCATGCTTACAGCAGCATTATTCTCAATAACCAAAAGGTGGCAGCAACCCAAGGGATCATCAACAGATGAATGGATAGACAAAATGTAGTATATACATGCAATGGAATATGATTTGACCTTAAAAAGGAAGGAAATTCTGACACATGTTATAATACAAATGAATCTTGAGGACTGTATATTAAGTGAACTAAGCCAGTTACAATAATAATAATGATAATGTATGATTCCACTTATATGGGTCACATAGAGCAGACAAATTTATAGAGACAGAAAGTAAAATGTGACTGCCAGAGGCTGGCAGAGAGGCGAGTTGTTGTTTAGTGGGTGTAGAGTGTCAGTTTTAAGAGATGAAAAGACTTCTGGAGACTGGTTGCACAACATAATACACTTAACTACTGAAAAGTATGCTTTAAAATGGATGTGATGGTCAATTTTATGTTGCATGCATTTTACCACAATTTTTTAAATCAAGAAAAAAAAAAGGCTTTTGTCTATCTAGTAGAACAAAGACTTTCTCCTCCTGGTTTCTGGAGTCTTGAAATCATTACTGACACTAGATGTACAGGTAGCCATGCTGTGACACAGCTTTCAGATGAATTGCTCCAAGGCTGCAGTGTAAATCACCTGGAATCACTGGAGCAGGGCTGCAGATGGCACTGAAGAAATCATGGTGGATAGAGCTTGATGAGGTGCAACCTTGAGAGACAGGGAGACTGTGTTTGGCTGCGTCCAATACCATAAAAGGCACCAGACAGAAAAAGTCCAAATCAGAGCTTTCAACTATCTTGGCAATTGATTACATACTCTATCAGCAAGGTCCATCATATCGACTGTACCACTCAGGGCAGGCAAATATGAGACTGTGGACCCAATTTTAGATTAAACAAATGCATCAGTGTTTATAGCTGGATCACCCCTTCCTGCCACTCACCCACCCCTCACACTCCTTACACACAGATTTACTAAACAGCAACTGTAACCAACTGCTGGGATACAACTGCGGCATTCTGGTGCCAGAAGAGCTTCCAGAGATAATCTGTCTCAAAGCAACCTCAATCACTTGGTATTAGCTGTCTTGAATGTGATGCTGGGAAGGTTCTAAAGTTACATCTGGGCTCAGTCGGAAACTATGACTTGATGACCCAGATCATTCAGAGAGGCTGAAACAGAACTGGGAATAAAACTACCTGTCCAGAACCTGTTCTGTTGAAAAGCAACTCCTCATGGATGAAGAAGCAAGTTGGTAAGCCATAAAATGGAATCTGCTTTACACACCCCTTCTAGGTTCCAGCTCACAGAACACGAAAGGACTTGAATGGGAGGAGAGAGGGGGGTAGTTTTGGAGTATCTTCTTCAATATAACTGTGCTTGAGTACTGGTGAGAGAACAGATCTGATATCAGTTTTCCATTATAGCCAGAAGTGGAAGCATGTTTTATTTTCAATAAATTATCCTACTACTGGATGGTACCAAAAACGAAAAGGCTCACCCATAATGTTATCATCTTAATATATTCATGCTGTTCATGGGGTTCTCAAGGCAAGGACACTGAAGTGGTTTGCCATTCCCTTCTCCAGTGGATCACGTATTAATATATTCAACTTAGTATTTTGGTATTTTCTTAAATTATTTTCTCCTATGCTTTTTTATATCATTATAATAATAGTGTAAATATAATTTTATATCCAGCAAGAACTCTAAGGGAAAATGTACAAAATTTTAAAGTGTAAATCCCTTTAGAATTCTTTAGTAAGTGATATGAGGATTCAAATAGTCAGATGTAATTTGTGGCACCAAAGAACTTATGATCTACTTAAGGAGACCAAAAAAATGTATAACATTTAAATATTCTTCAGCTCAATGATGAAGCCTATTCTCTATAATTTCTTGACTTCAAAACAAAAAAAAATATTTTTTTTTCATAAACAAATGGCCAAAGGGGACTTTAAACCTAAAAACTGAATAACTGAACAAAATGAACATCACAGGGCAATTTCAGGAATTTTGCTTAAGCTTCCTTTCTTCAAAGAAACATCTATAAAAACTGCTTTCCTCCATCTTTCATTTATTATTTCCTCCCAGTAGTAAATATGCTACACGTGCTTGTGGGCCAGCCAGCCAGCTTTTGGCTGACCTATATATCAGTTAATTTAAGATCAAGCCACCAAGGTAGTAAGCAGACCACAATGTCTGCTTCTGATGAGCTGTTATCCTGTGAAGCCAATGTGCTAAGGATAGGATTTCACAGTAGGGATTTTCCACATCCATGTTGTAGAAGAAATTATCTGTGGTGTAATAGATTTTTTTGCCAGACCAACTGAGTCAGCACTTTGTAGTGTCAATCCCTCTCCCCTCTAAGGTTTTAGATTCATGCTTATTCTGGAATCGACGCAGGCCAGCATGATGCCTTAGAAGTCATTCTTCAGACCAGAGAGGGCCAGGAGGGGCTCATGACATTTCTCACTCTTTTGCAGCCAGACCTGATGGGCAGCTGTCTTTAAAGGAGTTTCTCCCTTCAGGGTAAATTGCTTAGCCAACAAATCTGTGAAACACATCATGTGTATTATAACCTGACTTGTATGTACGAGTCTAAGGATTTCTCAAAAGCAAAGTGTAAAATCATGAAAAATGTTATTCATCCTTCTTTTGAATAAAGTGACTTGGCTACTTCTATTTGTATACCCAAGCCAAAATTTCTTTATAAATAAAGCATGGTGTGATATGAAGTTTATGTTTCAAAGGAAAAATCATTAATAATACTTTGAGTTTTATAATATCCATTCTATCCAACATAAATAAATGAACAAGCCCATAAAGAAAAATAAGTAATTTAACATGAAGCAGGGGGATGTTTCAGGTAAGTCAGATGTTGGCAGGGTAGTAACGTCTTTTATTCTTTTTTGGTACAATTCCTAGATTTCTTTAAAGTGCATGTAAATTAGCCTTTTGACACTTACATGTTCCCAGATATTTATAAACTCCCAAATCAGAACTGTTTTTGATACCTACTGGTTCTCTTCCAAATCATGTTTCATCAAGAGGCACACATTTCTGAGGCAGACCGTCACATCACTCAAGTCTTTCCCTCTCAATGACCGTTTTCACACACACACCTATTACAGATGAAAATTAGCAGAGAGAAACAAAGCTTTAAAACCACATTAAAACACAGGAGTCAGGCAGTCTTCTAGGCTCACCAGAAAGCAAACACTGAGCTGCCACCTACTATCCTTTACCCAACCTCAAATCACAGCTTTTCAAAACTGCAGTAAAATGCATATCATGGACCTTGAGATCCAAGAGAAACCACTGAAAACTGCAAATATCAAATCCTTGAAGGATAAAGATCGAGTGGTATTGGCTAGCTGATAATGATGCAAAGCTCACAGCGCCGTATATAAATATTCTTGGGAAGGCTTAAAAAGACATCAGAGGACTCCGATAGCATAAAATGGAGACATTTAACATTCAGAAAACAACATCATGGAATTACTAAAATGTTCACTTTAGAAGATGGCTGGTATAAGTGTAGAGGATCAACCAAACAAGCTGCATGCGTGTGTGTGTGAGTGTGTGTGAGTGTGTGTGTGTGTGTGTGTGTGTGTGTGTGTGTGTGTGTGTGTGTGTGTGTGTGTGTGTGTGTGTGTGTGTGTGTGTGTGTGTGTGTGTGTGTGTGCACGCGTGTGTGTGTGTGCTCAGTCATATCTGACTCTTTGTAGCTCCATGAACTGTAGCCCACCAGGCTCCTCTGTCCGTGAGAGTCTCCAGGCAAGAACACTGGAGTGGGTTGCTTCTCCACTCCAGAAGGTTCTCTCCAAGGGATCTTCCCAATCCAGGGACAGAACCCACATCTCCCAGGTCTCTGCATTGGCAGGCAGCATTCTTTACCACCAAGCCATCTGGGAATCCCAAACAAGCCTTAGAGGGTCTAAATCAAATAGATTCTTCCTTGTGCCGGTTGTATTAATACCTTCAAGGGATCACTGGAAGGTAGGTGGTCTACTGCACATTAGTATACTTACAAGAGCAAGTGTCCCTTTTATTCTACCCATATCTATAGTAGATTTATTTCTTTAAGTAAATATTTTTCTAAATATGACATTTGAGGTGCTTTTAAGGTCACTTTATGACTACAACACCCAAGAAAACACATTCCATTTTTTCCTAAGGTCATAAAAGAAACTAGAATAGAAAAGTGCAGAAAGGTGACAGCAATTATCATTTATTACACCAATAAATAAGCTTTGGTTTCCACAACCAAAATTAGAATTGAAGCCTAGAAAAAGCCTGAGCAATGACAAAGGAAAATGCGTTTCTCTTTTTCCCATTCTTTTAAGATTTCCAAAGGATCACTAACATGATCCAAGTAAACCACAGAAGGAAATGGGTGGCAAATGACAGTCATAGGATTACAGTACAGTAATACTAGCACTGAGAATTTAATGAAATGAAATTCTAGTCCCATAGATAGTAACAATATAGCAACAATATAGCAACTGCTAAGGTGTGGTATTAAACAGGCTTTCTTCACCGGCTCAAAGAGTCAGCCAAATGCCTGAATCCGACAAACTTGTTTTCAACCTAGAATGCATTAAATCTTTAAACATCCAAAGACAAAGAGAAAAAAGGTCTTCCAGTGTAGACTGAAAAAAAAAAATCTCTACACTTGAAATGCAAGAGAAGGGAAGCCTTCTTCGCCAATGTTTGCAGACTAGAATATTTTGAAGAAATATCTAAGGGTGCCCAAGCTTTAAAAGAGTGAGAAAGCCTTTTGCACTCACCCTGCCACCCTTTGCATTTGACATCTGTCAAGTATCAAGGAAGGAAGAACAAAAGCAAAAGAGAGAGAGAAAGAACACAACCCAGCAATCTGTTCAGGCTTTGCCTGTGTTTCTCATGGATCAGAATGTGCACAGAGATCCCTGTCTTTCTCCATGTGGTCAAGAATTGAGTAAATAAAGGGGAAAAGGGGGTTTTGAACATGCACTTAAAGAGGAGGGTTTTTTTTCTTTAAGACTTGGGGATTTCTGTGTGATGGTTGTTTTGTTGTTAAAAAGCAAGAGGTCTAATACTGAATTTCCTGATGTTTCTGTCACAATTCACACCATCCAAGGACCGGTCTTGGGGCCTTAGCTTTGCATCTATAATGAAGAAAGAGATCACCTCTGTCTTCAATCTCAGTTCTAAAAGGCCTTCAACCTGTACACAGGAAAGACCCTTTCAAGTCTAGATTTTACTATCGTTTCTCCTTCTGAGTCAAAACCATTGCTTGCATTCACATCCTCAGCCTCCTTACAAAAGTAACATGCAATTCATTTCTGATTCTCAGAAGTGAAATATACTAGGTAGGAAATTACACACTAGGATTACACGGGCAATTAACCAGCTTTGTCAATTGAAGTAGTGACAGCTGTTAATCATATCTTTTAATTCTTTTCTATTTTTTAATCTGTTATTATTACTCTTATAACAATTTTCTGATCTCTTTGCTTTCTCTCAATCTTTTTCTCCTTCAGAAAATCCTCAGTGAACTCTTCCTGACCTTCTTTTATGTTGAGTAATTTTCCCCCTGGAAACACTCGCTTCATTTCATTTCAGCCCTCTAGTTTCCTCATTCTAGCTCCCTCTGCTGATTGCAACCAATTTGTTTTCAAAGGTCCAGGCAGCTATCAAAGGAAAGCACTAACTCACACGCCTGCTCTGTAACCTCCAATGATGGTAGAAAAGAATATGTTTTTTGGTCAAACATGAGGACATTTTTCAGACCATATGGTCCACCCTTTTATTAAAATGAAAACTGAGTTGTTTTTTTTTTTTAAAGACTCCACTGAAAACAAGTGTACTGTATGATTTTAACATTCCTTCCATAACTAACCTTTATCACAAGACATCTGCAGGGACCTATTGACTTCCTGCTCTGATTTTAAGTCACTGACAAATCACATGATTATTATTAATACCATCACTATGCTGTGAAAATTCTGGACAGAAGGAGTGGGTTCAATAGCAGTTCTATTAGTTAGGGTTTCTAGTGGAAACAAAAGAATCCCCTCTGGCTAACTGAAGCAGAAAGGAGATTTTATTAAAGAATATTAGGTAACTTACAAAATCAGGGAGAGACTACAGGCTCAGGTTCCAGGAAAATGCCCCAAACAATGCCACAGAGCTAGCCTAAGGAGGACTTGACTTTACTGTCCCTGCACACCACCTCCAGTACAAATGCTATTTCTTGCCACCTATGCCACACCTGAAAGTCAGCTGCCCCCACGGCCTGGCAAACCAGAGAATGAAAATCAGCACTGTTCTCTTTCCTCCTGCTCTAGCAAATGAAAGCCTCACACAGACATTCTCACTGGAAGCCGAGCATCCCACACTTACTTTAAACGCAAAGAACACTGAGATTCATCATCAATTTCCCCAAATATGCAAAGGCTATTCAAAGGTAAATGAGCAGCCAAAGATCTCACAAATGGGGACTTCAGTTGCTAAATGAAAAGCAGAATTCCAGGCCCCTCTGGCTCCATCCCCCCTGGTCTTGCCCATTTTACTGCAGCACATTACACTCATAAATGACACGTTTCTGCAGTGAACAGAGAGAAATAAACATTCTCTCTATCCACACACATCCAGAGCAATAGTGGAATGTAGTAAGTCCTTAGCCAGACTTATTCCAACAACAACGAATGCTTACATATTTGCTTATGTTCAATCCAACAAATAACCGTCAAGTACTAGTTATATCTCGAGGTTGTTCTGGGTGCTGAGGGAACATAAAAAGATGAGTAAAATACGGTCCAACCCTCAAGGAATTTATAGCTTGGGAAGAGCAGAAAGATTTGGAGAATAAATGGAATACACCTTGACAAATACCACACAATAAAAAATATGTGCAATCTGTCAAGGGAAAAAGAGGAACAAGCAACTAACTGTACCTTGAATTAGAATGCTGGGGAGGTGGGCTAACAATCTTCGACTTACAAGTGCAAAAGAGTTTCACAGATGAGGAGAAAGGACTGTTCAAGCAGAGAACCTAGCGAGAGCTAAAGCGTCTCAGCATTCAGCAACGCCAGGCATGCTTCCAAGCAATCTACATGCAGTAACTCATTTAACCCACTCAACAAACCAACGATGCAGCTACTATTAACAGTCCTGTTTCCCGCAGAGTCGAATGCGGGTGTCCTGATGCCAGCATCCAAGCTGCTCTCCTGCAGTCGCCCAAGTACAGATACTGAGGTGTACAAGAGTACAGCGCATTCAACGTACAGCTGAAATGTGCTGTCGTCACTGCATATAATGGTTTGGGGGTAAAGAAAAGACTGAAAGATAAAGTTATCATTAACGGCCTTAAATTTAAATAGTTTGCTTAATCAGCAAGAGTTCCGATCAATGTGGCTTATCTTTGCCAGGACAACAGCAGTGAGTGGGGAGGGTAACCTTTTTTTTTTTTTTTTTAATATTTTCAAAACTGACAATAGAAAAAGTGGAAGCTGTGAAAAGCAGAGTGAGTCTTGCTCTGTGCTACAGTGGTTCCCAGATAAACTTTGGGGCCTGAGTGTGCCTGGTGAAAAGAGGCTTCCCTCCACCTCTAACAAACAGTGTTGATGCCCAAGGTGGCTTGGCTTGGGTAGGCACCTCTGTTCATCTTCATCCCTCACACCATATCCCTGGGACCATGATCACTTCAGAGGGAAGCACAGTAAATATTCTATTGAAGCCAAGTTCAGAAACCTTGTCACTTGAGGCACAGAAAATTAAGCCAAGCTACTTTTTTGAAAACCTCCCCAAACAGAATAACAATAATAGGAAAGAAGGATCAGCTGGTTTACTTATGCGACTCGTCCATCCCTGACGTCTGTGATCCTGTGATATGATTCCAATTTGCCTTCATGGAGGGCTGTCTGCTGAGCTAATTGTATGCACCCCTTTGTGCTCGCCTCTTATGTTTATTTCATTACAATATTTACAAAAGGACTTGAGAAATAAGTCACTATGCAAATGGAAGTATGAATACACGATTCAGAGGAATATTAAAATTCATTAACCTTATTTACATTCAAACTATTATCATGTATATTTGAGCACAGGGCACCTGCCAGAATAGATGTGAAGCCACATCAGCGTCCATTGAATAATCCATTCACTGCTTTATTTACCCGTCAAGTAAAGTAAAAACTTCCTCATCTTGGACACATTCAAAACCACAACCAAGCTGATTTAAATTTAATACAAATTTATTCATTAGCAGTTCTTATTTCTAGAGAAGTCTAAAACAAATTTCAAGTTGTCCTTTGGCATTTGGAGGCTCTATTTCCTTAAAGAATTTTTCTCATCTTTGTTAATTTTGAAGTGCTATGATTCTCTTATCATCCACTAGGAAATGAAGGAGACCAAGCTCATCATTTAAAAGACTGACAAGAAAAGACATATATGCATGACACCATCCCTCGCCTCCCCCACCCCCACCCCCACCCCAGTTCTATAAGAAAAGTAAGAATATAAAAGGAAGACAATCAAGTTGGTGGCTTGGTATTAGTTAGGCAAAGCAATCAGCTGGTTGGAATTTCCATTTTTTCAGTCATTTATTTGACACTATCTTGATCTAATTAGTGTATGGGCTCAAGTGACAAGTCAAAACAGTGAGCAGAGACACTGTGATGTTTAATGCCCTCTGTGGCAGTGGGAACTGAATGTGCCTCAGACAGTCTGCTTGGTTTCAGGTTACGTAGCAGAGAACACAACAGGAAAAACATGTAATGTTCAGGTTATACAGCAGAGAACACAACAGGAAAGATGTATAATGTATAACCACTGTCTGCTAGGGTAAATCCAATTAGAGGGCAGTTTTTCTGTTCTACCAATACCTTCATGGGTTTGTGAATCCAAGTTGGCAAGTGGGAGTTGATGAGAGATCAACACAACAGAGAGGTAATATTCTGAAGATCCAAAGGAGCTAATGAGAAGGGAAGAAGCTGAGTGCTGTAGGAGGCGAGGGTCAAAGAACAGCCCCAAAGCCAGTACAGCTGAAAAGAAACAACAGCAATTTCTAATAGGCCATTATTAACTGGTTTCTCGTGGGGTATTTAACATAAATACTTTCTCACCACTCTTATCTTCAGTAAAGTCTGCATGATCATAAGTGCTTTTTGTGTGAATGGATACTTAGGAGGAGTGTTTAGATTTCTATCTAAGTCAATGTGGGGCAGCCAAGAATCAGCATAAGAACCTGGAACCTAGAAGCAGAGGGCTCAGTGCGAGCAACAGGCCTGGAGAACATGTGGCATCTAAGAGCTGCCGCATAATCAATAATCGATCATAATCACATAATCAAGTCACGGAAATGGCACGTTTGAGCAGTGGCTCTCAAACTCTAACTTGCATCTGAATCACCTAGTGGACTTGTTAAAACAAATCCCTATGCTCACACCTGAGATTTTCATTCAGTAGGTCTGGGGTGGGCCCGAAGCTTGTATTTCTATCAAGTTCCCAGGTAATGCTGATGCTCTTGGAAGGGGGACCACACTTTGGGAACAATTCTCTCTAGCTCTAGAGATGGCAGGCACCCTCAGCTGACATCATATTGGCAATTATCACCTGAAAGCCCTACTAACCATAAGGCTGTAATTCTTAGTTCTTGATACATATTAGTATCACTAGGAAGATTTTTTTACATATCAATAATAATACCTAGGCCCACCCCACTAGTTAAAGCAAAATTCTCAGAGGTGGGAAACGAGGCCTTGATATTTTTTAAACGCTCTCCAGAAGCTGCCTGTAATGCCAAGATTGGGAGGTACCACCATAAGGTAACAATCAAAGGCAGAATCCTAGTAAGCAGAATCATGCTTTCTGGCACATGGAACTCTGATGTGGAGAATGGACAATAGGACACACTGGCTGGAGTGGACGAGCCCAGACTGTGAAAAGAAAGACAGCATTTAAAGAACCACATCACAGCCTCTCACTCAAAGGCACAAGAATAGCAGGCAATCAAAAGCAGAAGAGACTTTTTTAAGCCTGGAGATTAACATGGGTCAAAATAAAAATAGAAAGCTTAAGAAAACCTTTGGAAATAGCACCTATACCATAGATATCTACAGTGTCAACTATAGATGAAATAGTCTACAAGCCTTTGCACTAGAACTGTTCAAAAAAGAAGGTTAATCTCCTTAGCTAACTCTCTATACAGTTCTAACAACCATCAGCCTAACACCGTGCATACAAACTGAAAAGTGGGAGCTGAAGAGAGATAAACACAGTGGGGAGAATGTAACTGAAGATTCAAAGGAGTGAATAATTATGTGTGTGGTGGGGCAGAAACAGGGCATGGGGGTGTACCTGCTGATGTGTATTGTGTGTGTGTGTGTGTGTGTGTGTGTGTGTGTGAGAGAGAGAGAGAGAGAGAGAGTTTGTGTATCCCAGGAGAGTTGGAGCTAAGACCTAAGAACACCTAACTTCCAAAATTAGATGGCACCACCCCCTACCTTCCATCTAGTCACAACCTTTGATGGGCATGGAACCCATGAACCTCCTGTAAAGAACATGGGTTATGTGCACACTTTAAGGTCCAGACTCACAGACTAGTGCACCCACTTCAGAAAAAGAACCCACATTGGCTAAACAGTGTGGCTCTCCATAGAGCAGAACCTTCAGGAAAATATAATGGGAGAGGGATGAGAGGAGACACCTAGCCACCAAAATGACAGACTTCACAGAAGAATGCAAGCATCTTGGGAAAGTGATGGTTCTAGGTACCAAAGGAGGCTTTATTTGAATCACTTTATAGGCAAATTTTGAAAAGCAAATAATTATTGCATCAAGATTTTTATACATTATTTTTATACATTATTTTTAGCACAGGAACATTGTAATCAGGCAAAAATCATATCAGAAGCCAAACTATAAAGCAGGAAAAGACAGAACTGCTCCAAAGGGAAAAGGGGCCAGCCCTTCCCCCATACTGGTCACCTTCCCCGCTACTGTCCCTGAGAGTCCCTGCAGAACACACTTTGAAAACCACTGGATAACACATTTGGTATCATTAATCTGAATTTTTCACTCAGAAAACTGATCTTGCTCTATATAAGATAAAAAGGGAACTGTGAAGTGAAGATAAAATAAGAGCTTTTACTTTTCTTATTCTTAAATTTAAAGGAGAGGGAACTGTGGTTATTTTCACTGAACACTGGCAAATAAGGGGTTAGACTACTCTTTGGCTTCAAAGTCACGAGAGGTGCCAGGGGAAGAACCTCCAGCAGAGCTTAGCCCAGTTCAGAGAGCAGTTCTGGGGTCAACGTTTAGAAGGGCTGCCTTGTCAGAAAGCTAGTTAATGTGTCCTTGTGCACAAGCCTCCAGGGTCAAGTAAGTCACCACCCTACACCCTAGGCTTTTCCTCTCTGTGTATTTATTTTCTTAAGGTCAAAAGAAGGTCAACTCAGAAGTATCTTTATGCCTGTACATCGGAGTCAACATGCCTGTAAGCAGGTGTGGCATAAACTCTTTTACAGCTGGTTAGCTTCTTTATTAGATTTAAAACCTTGTATCACCAACCAATGTCTATAAAATAGAAGGTGTAGCAATGAAGGGAGACACGATAAAAAAGACCGCATTCAAGTCAGTCCTAATGAGGTGGATGAACCTAGAGCCTACTATGGGGTGAAGTAAGTCACTAAGATAAGGACAAATAGTGTATACTCATGCATGTGTATGTAATCCAGAAAGACGGTACTGATGAACCCATGTGCAGGGCAGCAAAGGAGATGCAGACATAGAGAACAGACTTTTAAACACAGTGGGGGAAGGAGACGATGGGACAAACTGGGAGAACAGTACAGAAACATACATTACCATAGGTAAAAGGGTGTGACACGGGGAGCTCAACGGAGTGCTCTGTGACAACCTAGAGGGGTGGATGGGGTAGGAGATGGGAGGGAAGTTCAAGAGGGAAGGGACGTATGTTGACCTGTGGTTGATTCATGTTGACGTATGGCAGAAATTAACACAATATTGTAAGGCAATAACCCTCCAATAATAATAATAACAGAAAAAAAAACCTTACATCACCAACCAGCAGGTCTCTGTAAAACAGGAGGTGGAGCAATGAAGGAAGATACCTGGGAACAGGAATCCATGCAGGGAGTACATCTGGCCCAGGAGATGGGTAAAATCTGAGCTAGAGATGCCCACCTGGAGCTATCTTGATACCCTGAACATCCCTGCCTCCCTCACTCTTCTCTAGCATTTTTTAAATTAAACCTTTAGTCTAACTCTACTCATTTTCCCCACTTAATGGTTTCCTCTTCTCTCTACTCCAAACACCATTTTCCATTATCTGGACTCCACAGTTTCAAAATGCTATGTCCTACCTAGGCATGTCCAATAGTGAAAATATTTCCAGATCCTGGGCAAGCTGGGACACTTTCCCTCACTTACTTTTCTTAGTCATGCTTTCCCTGCCATGCACTATTAAGGGTTGTACTCTCTCAGCAGTGAGAGTTAAAATATTTAATGATGCAAATAGTATGGGCACCCATGGTCCTACTGAATGTCAGCCCATTGGGTTTCCCTGGTGGCTCAGAGGTTAAAGCGCCTGCCTGCAATACGGGAGACCTGGGTTCGATCCCTGGGTCAGGAAGATTCCCTGGAGAAGGAAATGGCAACCCACTCCAGTATTCTTGCCTGGAGAATTCCATGGACAGAGGAGCCTGGTGGGCTACAGTCCATGGGGTCGCAAAGAGTCGGACATGACTGAGTGACTTCACTTTCACTTTCACTATAGTCTTTGATGTAAACACTCTGAATCCTCAACAGAATGATAATATTCTAGATTCCAGGATATAGGGTAAAATGAAAGTTTACTACTATATCTGTAGCTGTACTAGAGTTAAAGAGATCCAAGAAGACTTGTTCTCTTTTAAATACATCATTATAGAAGGATGTTATAATAAGGATTCAATATATATTAAGTAGTATTCACTACTCTCTTTTTAGCTGAGTTCATATTATTCAGATGTACCTCACAATTTGCCTTGATTCATGGACCTAACATTCCAGGTTCCTATGCAATATTGCTCTTTACAGCATCGGACCTTGCTTCAATCACCAGTCACATCCACAACTGGGCATTGTTTTTGCTTTGGCTCTATCCCTTCATTCTTTCTGGAGTTACTTCTCCTTTGATCTCCAGTAGCATATTGGGCACCTACCGACCTGGGGAGCTCCTCTTTCAGCCTCTTGAGAAACCTGTATGCAGGTCAGGAAGCAACAGTTAGAACTGGACATGGAACAACAGACTGGTTCCAAATAGGAAAAGGAGTACGTCAAGGCTATATATTGTCACCCTGCTTATTTAACTTATATGCAGAGTACCTCATTATAAACACTGGGCTGGAAGAAACACAAGCTGGAATCAAGATTGCCGGGAGAAATATCAATAACCTCAGATATGCAGATGACACCACCCTTATGGCAGAGAGTGAAGAGGAACTAAAAAGCCTCTTGATAAAAGTGAGAGGAGAGTGAAAAAGTTGGCTTAAAGCTTAACACTCAGAAAACTAAGATCATGGCATCTGGTCCCATCACCTCATGGGAAATAGATGGGGAGACAGTGGAAACAGTGTCAGACTTCATTTTTTGGGGCTCCAAAATCACTGCAGATGGTGACTGCAGCCATGAAATTGAAAGACGCTTACTCCTTGGAAGGAAAGTTATGACCAACCTAGACAGAATATTAAAAAGCAGAGACATGATTTTGCTAACAAAGGTCCATCTGGTCAAGGCTATGGTTTTTCCAGTGGTCATGCATGGATGTGAGAGTTGGACTGTGAAGAAAGCTGAGCGCCGAAAAATTGATGCTTTTGAACGGTGGTGTTGGACAAGACTCGAGAGTCCCTTGGACTGCAAGGAGATCCAACCAATCCATCCTAAAGGAGATAAGTCCTGGATGTTCATTGGAAGGACTGATGCTGAAGCTGAAACTCCAGTACTTTGGCCACCTCATGCAAAGAGTTGACTCATTGGAAAAGACCCTGATGCTGGGAGGGATTGGGGGCAGGAGGAGAAGGGGACGACAGAGGATGAGATGGCTGAATGGCATCACCGACTCGATGGACATGAGTTTGAGTAAACTCCAGGAGTTGGAGATGGACAGGGAGGCCTGGCGTGCTGCGATTCATGGGGTTGCAAAGAGTCAGATACGACTGAGCGACTGAACTGAACTGAACCTCACAATACCTACAAATACTCATAAACACACACCCAAAAAATTCCTATGATAAAATCAGATATTAATTTTATTCCTAAAAGTCAAATGTCCTAATCAAAAGGTTGACCAGTTTCCACAGACCATCTGTCCCACTCAGGCACTTACTCTTTTCTAACAGAAGCTGTTCTAGCATCAAATTCCTCTTTAACATGTACCTGCTTCCGTCTTCTGGAACAAAGAATTATACTATCGTCACGAAGAAAGGAAGGCTGAAGATATTCCCTTCCAGAATAAATTAAATCAGATTTATTTTAAAGGGTGCTTCATTTTTAAGGACTTTTCATGAAGGAAGAAATAGATCACTAATTTTGCCAGCTTTTAGCATAAGTAAATACACAAAGCTCCCTAAATATTATTTCCCTTTTAAGTGTGTGCTGAATTTAATTGTAGAGTTAACCTTTTGTAAAGTGTCTAAACCAGCAAATCTTCTTAGCTAGCCAGAAGGACCTATTTTCTATGCTGCTCCTCTTGTTAACTTAGAGACAAGAGTCAATTCGTTAAATGCTCACATTCTGGATTATTAGTGGCAAATCCCTTTTTTTAACTTTGAAGAGTCCTTTTAGATTAAAAAAAAAAACTTTAGCATGACTTTGAGTGCTCTTGTCATAGTAAAGATGAATAAAAAGAGGTCAGTTGCTTCAGAGTGAGTCTCCTCTCAGTAAGATAGATTAACTCGGGTTTAGAAACACGATATTAGAGGTTTCACTTAGGGCTCCTACATCTTACATGACATTGATTTAGAAAGCAGAATGCCAACTTCTTAATTTACCATCACAGGATATTCCCTCTGAAGATGGTCGCCAGGAGACCAAGTCACAAATCAGAAAGATGTTAATGACCCTAGAATGGGGAGCGGGGAAGGGGTTGGAATGGGACAGTCTTAGTAAGCCTAATGTATGGAGGTTAAAGTATGAAAATTAAGGTCACCGTGACTCTCAATCTTTAGCTTGCAGCAGAATCACCTAGAGGGCTTATTAAAAACACAGATTGCTAGACACAACCGACCCCAGCCCCAGTATTTCCAAATCAGTGAGTCCGCAATAGGAGCCAGGAATTTATACTTTTACAACTTCTCAGGTGATGCCAACACTAATCGCAAGCCCACAGTCAAGGGAACTGGATGAATCACCCTTGTCCATTGACATATTTGACTGTATAACCAGTATTGATATTTAGAACTAAGTCCATCCTCCCTTGAACAATGGTGAATTCATGAATTTTTACTCTCTCAATCAAGAATTCTTTTTCAGTCAACTATGGGACAGTTAAAGCCCATGTCACAATTCTCAAAAATGGAGTTTGTGCTACTTGTGCTTTACATTAAAGCCTTCCTGATGAAATTATTGGAAACATGCTCTTCTCTCATTTAAAAAGCATGTTTACAACAGACCTCTTAAATGTGCTGCTTGGGTCAGTTAATTCCATGCACTGAGCAATGGTTATTAACATCTACTTCAGTCTTCAGCATTTTACTAATTTCAAGGTCTGAAGATACCACCTGGGTTGGGAAGGATTACATTCATCTGAAAGTAACAAAAAGCTTGCTTTATAGAAGCCCTGACCACAAGTTTATTTTTTGCACATAATAAGAAGTCCAAATTAAAGTAGCCCAGTGCTGCTGCAGCTTTCCAAATCTGCTGTCAGCGACCCAGACTCACGCTTCCTGCTCTGCCATCCCTTGTATGTTAGATTTCGTCCACCTGCTTATTGCTTCATTGTAAAAAGATGGATGCTGCATCCTCAGCCGCAGTGTCATTATTCCAGGTCAAAAAAATAACAAAGTAAGGAAGAAACGAGAGTACCTATGTCAGAAACTGAAAAGCTTGCCAAGAAACCCAATTTAAACTTCCTGGGCTGGCACTATGAAAAATGACCGGCTCTAGTTGTTCAGAAAGGTGATCATTTTAGCTGGATACATAACCAGGCCTTTTTCCACAGAACTGGCATTCCATTCAAAAAGGTGAAGGGAAGAGCTCATTTAACAACGTAGGCTCCACTGCTGTTTTTTGAATACAGCATCCCCATCACAGACCCCAGCTCTCAGGATGTCAGGACAGGCCTGGGAATCCTCAACCTAAGCACACCATCACCAGACCAGGTCATAGAGCAAACAGGCAAGCACCCTTTTCTTCTTCTGTAAGAACTGCAAATTCCTTCAAATCATTAGCATGAAATATCAGTGTCACCACTGAGGCCCAAAGTGGTAGAGATTTGTAAACATATCTATGAATTAAGGTATTTTCCCATCAAACATTTCCACAGCAGCCCAAGGGCTCACCCTCCACGCAGGCAGGGTCCAGAGAAGGCATTTCAGTATTCCCGTGATACGCTGTGCGCCGGGGCACTGCAGTGGATACAGGCAGTTGGAAAACTGAGTAAGACATCATCCCTGACCTCAGGGAACTTAGAGATTAATTTGAGAATGACCAGAGTAGGAAGGAAGCGGGAGGACACACTGGATCTTATTCCTTTTACATTCATTTCTTCTCCCACTAGTGGCTCAGACAGTAAAGAATCTGCCTGCAATGCAGGAAACCCAAGAGATGCAGGTTCAGTACCTGGGTCCGGAAGATCCCCTGAAGAAGGGAATGGCAACCCACTCCAGTATTCTTGCTTGGAGAATCCCACAGACAGAGGAGCGTGGTGAGCTACAGTCCATAGGGTCGCAAAGAGTCGGACATGACTGAACAACTAATACTCACTTTCACTTCCACTACATAGGGAAGGCTGATTTCTCTGTGTAAGGGAACCAAAAGGTGGTACATCTGAGTCATGATGAAACAGCATTCCTGGCTCACCACAGCAGATTCACTGTCTGACTGTCATGTCTCTTTTATTCCCAAAAAAAACACTATCCTCCAAACCCAGTCTGGCATGATGATTCAAAGAATAAGCCCTGCGGTAAATGCCCAGCTCCGTACACTTAATGCATGAAGCTTGAGCAAATGCTTAACCTCTGCACCTTAGTCGCTTCATCTGAATATGAGCAGGATGATAACAGAGTTGATTTCAGAGGATCTATCTTAGGTTTCAAATGTATGGATACAGAACTGTGCTCAACAGAGACACACTAGAGGTGCATTAACTGGGACTTGTAAATAGCATCACATGGGAGAAGCGAGGACTTGCTCTGCACACAGTACTCTGTACTTATACTCTGCCTCAGGCAGTGTCTGGACCTTTTTTATAAAAAGCTCCCCAGATTTTTGCTCAAGAATTTTCCCTGAAGGATCTGTTCCCCATCCTAAGGCCTTGTCTAGAATCAGCCTCAATGGCATCAACGCATTTGTTTTCCTAACCAGAAGCCAGGGGATGGCTTCTCTTGTTTTTAACAATAAAAAGAGTCCACGTGACCCAGTGGACTGGGTCCCTCTCTTTAGGGGAGAGTTTCAGATACAAAGCAACTGAAGTAGAAACTTGCCTTTACTAGAATTCTTTTGACCACCCGAGTTTCATTTCCCCATGTGCTCAAACAAGGCCAGATAAGCCACTGAGTCAAACTGGCAGAAGCTAAAACATAAAGAGTATTGTTTTCATCTTACACTGGCATCTAAATTTAGACCTCCTCAACCAGGCTGTCCCACGTGGATCTGGCTTTCATACCCAGAGGTTTGGGATTTGGCTGCAGCTAATTCCAGAAGGCTGAGGGGAAGTTTGGGAGGCTCATCTACCATCATCAACCAGGGCCACGCAGGTCCAGCACTCATCAGCTCCCTAAGACATCACTAGCTCCCCAAGCAGGGATGATTTTCACAGTCCAGGGTAGCCCAAGATACAAACCAGAGACAATTTTCTGTGAGACTAACATATAAGAGTCCCTGCCTGCCAGCATTTCATGAAATGTTAGTCCCTTCCTTTCACCTTTCTGAGGCCAGGGTGGTGCACTCCTCTTCTCTTTAAAATGCCCACAGGACTAACCCTGCATCTTGAACACTGTGGGTATTCAACAAATATTTGCCATGTATATAAATGACTGATAATCCGACGGCCACCTCGGGTGCCATAGCTGTTGGCCGGTTATCTGAGTGAGATCTACCTTATTACAGTCCATTCCAAAACAGGATTAGAAACAGCCTCCACGGGCACACACAGGACCACGGCCAGGAGAATCTTGGCCCAGACTTCAGCATTCAGCATCACTGGGACCTCGCCTTGGAAGCCCGACAGAGAATCCCCACCAAGAGTGGTGCCAAGCCATTGTCTGATGAGGCCCTCAAGGATGCAGAAAGAAGGACTGCCAGGTTGGCTCAGCTGTTTGGATCTCATCAAACCACCCCCTCCTTGATTTGTCAGGTTAATCACAGCTGCCTAGATTCTCCTAAAATGGGAAAATTAAAGCACTGTAGCACTGCTCCATTATCCCATTAGGGATACACCCTATTCCCATTTCCATTCCAGCAGACAGACAGAAATGCTCATTCATCACCTTTAAAAAGTGGTAATTAAGGCCCGGACACTCATCTCAAGTTTTCTCTTTACCTTGAGAACAACTGCAAAACTGAAATTCCTAGCTATCACCTTGACAGAATTCCCTCCAAGCTTAGGAGGGTTCAGTGACTTGCCTTCTTCCAAAATCAGAACAGTGGTCTTTCTGATTCTCCTTTCTGGACCCTTTACCTTCACTTAGGCACATACTTCTCAGCCCTCGCGCACCTCATGGAGGCTTCCACATGGCTGTTTGGTGCCTAGATAGACATTTGACATTCATTTCAGCAGCTCAGAATCCAAACCCTTCCTATGGTTGGTATATTCCTATCTGAAGATTAAAATTCTCGGTACTTGCTTTCCTAATGTTATCTATAACTAGGTTCAAGCTTGTAACCAATCCAAAAGAGATCCATTCACACCAGACGAGACTCAGGATCTAGGGGGACTCAATCAGGAAAGGACAGAGCATTCCCCTCTCCCTCCCTCTCCCTCCCTTTCCCTCTCTCCCTCTGTCTGTCTGTCTCTCTCTCTCTCCTTCTCCCTCTCTCCTAGATACACACGTGTGCACGCACAATAGAAACCAGATTGAATCCTTGACAACAGTGAGGTCAGCACTTGTGCTCAGATGCTTAGTTTTGTCCAACTCTATGCAACCCCTGGACTGTAGCTCACCAGAGCCTCTGTCCATAGGGTTTTCCAGGCAAGGAAAAGGGTGACGTTTCCTCCTTCAAGGGATCTTCCTGACCCAGGGATCGAACCTGTGCCTCTTACTGGCCTCTTACTTGTCTCCTGCCTCGGTGAGCAGATTCTTTACCACTAGCACAACCTGGTTGTAATAAAAGCAATTTCCTGGTACAGAAGTGGTACAAACGTTTACATCTATGGCTTGGTGGCAGCTGAAGACCAGTTCTGGCTGCTCATTCTGGCAGATTTGCCTGTGGCATGGCATGATAGCCCTCCCAAGGATTCTATAATTTGCACCTACTATATCTTTTTGATAAACTCTTTTTCTGTTTAATCACTCAATATCTAGTGTTTGCAACAGAGAACTCTAATACAATAAATTCTCTAAACTGATGCTTTTCCCCAAAATCTCTCATGCTAGTGCTCATCTTGGACCCCTTATGGGTTGAATCTAAATCTTGATTCAGGGTACAACTTTCAGACACCCATTGAGCATACTGAGATGGTTCGAGTGAAGCCCAAACTCACCCAGCCAGTGAGTAGAAGAGGTGGAGCTGAGAGCTGGATCTGGGTTTTCTGACTCCAAACAAATATTTTTCTATATAGTTCTATTTCTCTCAGCACAAATAAACAAATCCCTCTCGAACTGTCAACCCAGCTCAAGTAAGTGTTGTATTTTATATTTTCTAGAAGCAATTTTAATGTTATATTAAAAGTATGAGCTGAGCAACTCATCCTTGCCCACTAAAAGACAAAAATTGTTGTTTCTCATTGTTACACAATGTAGATCACTGCTAATAACACAGCTTTACAGGCCACTCAAGGCAAAGCTTGTGCTAAATCTACAAAACCTTTTTCCTACTCACAGCTAATTGACTACTCAGCAGTGTGCATCTCTGCCCCCAATCACGGAGTTGTACTCTTTCCTAGAATCAGCTGTGTTTGTCCTGAAACCTATTTATGAAAATTGTACTTGCTATTGCAATTTCATAATTTAATAAAATATTGGGGAAAACCAATTAACTATTCATCTAAAAAGAATTTATTGTTTCAAAGGATTCAATAGGGACAAACTTGTGAGGAGGTTTATAACCATAAAAATACAGAAAACCATAGAGGTATAGAAAGATTTTCTTCCCAGAATGCTTTCCAACTATATTGGAAAGTTTGAATTGAAGTTCTCAATCTAGAGACACTGACACCAGGAATCATGGAAGATGCAAAATGGACCTGGTTTATGTAAAGCAGAAAAGCAAGTATTCCAATCAGCTAAACAGGACTTAACAAATGCCCTGAACCCATATAAAAACATTGAATAATGAATACTTATATGCCTGTTTTAAAGTACATTTAAATAAATTGTGTACATTATCATGAATCCTCTTTTTTGACTTTCCATTTTTAGCTGATTTTGTTGATTAACTAACCGTCTCCTGGGTCCAGTCACACCAGACAGAAGATCAGCTACTGTAATTCCACAATATTTGTGGTCCTTCTCCAGGCAGAGGAACCTACCTGTTCTGGATGATACAGTTACAGTCCTATGTTGTTTGATTCTCTGTTGCCTATGCCTTGATTCTGTTGCCTATGTTGTTTGATTCTATGTTGCCTATGTCAGGATGCTGTTGATTGAATGTTTCCAAACTATTTTTACTGGACAAGCCATCTTCCATGAGCTTCCTCTTGTCCATAAGACAGGGAACTAGGAGTCAAAGACCTGCAGGATCCTTCCCAGGGACTAAGATCTCTTAAAGAAATAACTGTTATGGTTTGTCCTATGCAGGAAGACAGCTCTGAGACAACAGTGGGTGATGCCAAGTTTACATCCAAATATACCAGGTTATAATTTAGAATTTGAAAAGGGTGGCAACATTTATGATCCTCTAGAGATAACCTGTCTTCCCAGGTGGTGCAGTGTTAAAGAATCTGCCTGCCAATGCAGGAGACCCAAGAGATGCAGGTTCAATACCTGGGTTGGGAAGATCCCCTGGAGAACGGAATGACAACCCACTCCAGTATTCTTGCCTGGGAAATCCCATGGACAGAGGAACTTGGCAGGCTATAGTCCACAGGGTCACAGAAGAATCGGACGCAACAGTGACTGAGCACTGCATAGACAAGAACAGAGATTGAGTAGGAGCATGCTCAGCTTTCCTTCTAGTGATCACTGGTCATGAAAGCACAGGATAACCAAAATCTTCTTCCAACATAATAATCCATTCACTCTTTCTTATTCAAAAGTTACTAATTAAGCACCTACTGTTATGCATTAATTTTTGTGTCCTCCTCAAAACTCCTATGTTGAAATCTAACCCCTTATGTGATGGTATTTGGAGGTGGGGCCTTTGAGAGGCAATGAGGTTGAAATGCTGTCATCATGGAACCCCTATGATGATATTCATGCCCTTATAAGAAGAGGAAGAGATATAAGAGCCCCCTCTCTGTCTCTGTGAACACATACCAAGGAAAGGCCATGTGAGCACATAGTGAGAAGGAAGCTGTCTGCAAGACAGACAGCAAGCCCTCACCAGACACAGAATCTGAAGACACCTTAATCTTGTACTTCTCAACCTCCAAACTATGAGAAATCAATTTCTGTTCTTTAAGCCACCAAATCTATGGTATTTTTTTATAGCAGTCTGAGCAAACTAAAGCACCTATTCAGTGCCAAAAACTACCCTAGACATTAGGGATGCAAGAGCAAATAAAACAAAATCCTGCTCTCATGGAGGTTAGATTCTAATGGAATCATTTCTCCTCCCACCAGTCTGTCTGCGAGCTCCTGGAGGGTACAAAGTGTATCTAAATCATCATTTTATTTCTAGCACTTAGCACAATGGCTGGCCGAAAGTAAATGTTTAAATAAAATTGAATCAAACTGAAGCTAACTTTCTGAGAATGAGATCTCACCAAACTTGGTAGTTATTTTTCTATCACGCTAGAACCTCTTCGGACTGTTCTTATTTCTCCAAATTTGATTTGATTGATATAACAACCTTGTTTGAATTATGCCTCCTCAACTGCACATAGACAATCCTATCTCTCAAGGGGGATTTTTTTCCTGCCAAAAACAGACTTCACTTCAGGAAATTGAATTTCAAAAGATTACATCATGGCTTCCAAAACAATTTTTAAATATGTCATGTTTACATACAGGAAACTTAGATCAGGAGAGCCAGCTCCAAAGTAAGCAGTGGAAACAGTCAAGATCAAGATATATAACAAGGGAATTCTGTCCAATCATAGTATAAAAAGAATAAATGTCAAATCTCCACAAACTGTATATAAACATTCTGTATGTATATGCAGGTATCCACATTAGTCATTTTGTCTTCTTTTCACAACAACCACTGTTGAAGCTTAATATTTAACATGCTACCACTAATTTTTATTTTTCTAGTTTATAGATATTTTTAATATGGAAATTTTGATTCAGCAAATATTTGAAGGCCTACTTTTTGCCAGGCATTGTGCTAGGGACTCTGAATGGGTTTAGGATATGTCATCATCCAGTTCTCACACTGATTTCTCTGAAGACACATATAGACATTGTCTTTTAAGTTCGTTTCTACAGGCAACTTCCCATGGCTTACAAGAAGAAAGTTCCCATGTAATTCTGGGTACTTGCTTCCCTATCACTCCTAAAAGAAAATTATTCTCTTGAAACAGTAGAAGAAAATTCAATCTGATCATCTGCATGAAATCTAATAGTCTGTTTGGGGATGTTGTCTTCCAGACAATTGTGTCATGTGCTTGTGAAAGTGAAAAAACAGCGCCCAGCAAGGCAAAACCTGTCTCTGAAGGTTCTGGTCTACCATCGCCTTGTCCTTTTAGGCTCCTAGGCAACTCACCTAGAGGAATAAAGACAAACTTCTCCACATTCTTGCGTGCTTACAGAGTAATAAGCAAAGCAAACTGCAATTTTAACAACAGTAGTATGAGTGCTGTTCTTCTTAATGTTGGTCTCAAAAAATAAATAAATAAGGTAGGCCTACAGGAGGTGGTGGGCTTCCCAGATGGCTCAGTGGTAAAGAATCTACCTGCCAAGCAAGAGACACAGGTTTGAGCCCTGAAGATCTCTTGGAGAAGGAAATAGCAACCCACTCCAGTATTCTTACCTGGGAAATCGCATGAACAGGGGAGCCTAACTGGCTACAGTCTATGAGTTCACAAAGAGCCAGACATGACTTAGTGACTAAAGAACAACACAAGAAGTGATACAACACCAAACATCCAACTGACAAACTGTCATCTAGAGTAGATCATCCAGATCTTCCCAAAACACACAAAACAAGACATATCTTCAAGAACTTCTTCAAATAGATGCTGATACAGCCCTAGCAGCAGTAAATCCCAAGGCCCAGGAGATGACTGGGAAGGTGTGGGGATTCTACGTTTCTCTAATTGCCATAATAATCATCAAGAAGATAAATGGAGAAAAATGCAATACATTTATTAGAAAAACCAATGGCACTGTGGTTTCCAGTCTGTGGACAAGGAGGCCTGGCGTGCTGCAGTCCATGCAGTTGCAAAGAGTCGGACACGACTGAGTGACTGAACTGAACTGAACTGAACGATACTGTGTCTCACAATAAACTCTTAGACATGGATGTCTGCTTACCTGAGCCTTAAAATGGCTCATCCAGCTTGAACCCTTTCAGAAACAAAACAGCAGAGAGTAAAACTCACTCATGTCCTGCAGACAGCTGCCAGCCCGTCCCTCATGGCCCTCACTACAGGATGCTAACTATATGGACAAAGAGAAAGTAAATGACATTTAGTTGAATGCTTTTTTAAAAAAAATTAAAGGGGCTTTCCTATTGTGCCATCTTTCCTCCCCACATGCTCGGCTCCTCTGGATGGAGCTATGTTATATAACTGCACTTATAAAGAGAGGATAATTCGCTGGACCCCAAGGAGTTACTGGAATACTGAGAGAATATGTCACGAGATGGACTCCAAAAGAGGAGCATCTGGTTGCCCCAAGTATAATGCTCATGGCAGAGAAATCACTGTAAATACCTTTAACAGAGACCAAATGTGTCCACTTCAATCCAGTATTTTATCACACACCAAGGGAATTTATCGGGGTGAAGGGAGAGAGGGAGAGTGAAGTCATTTTAGCAGGGCATGGTTCATAACTCTTTTATTAGGATCAACAGGTCAGGGATTTTAATAGCTGTAAGATGGAAAGTTAAAATCACTGTTATCCAGCTCCATTTAAAGAATGAAAACAGAGAAAACTGAGAAAGAAGAAAACGAGTCCCTCCGAAGCTGGGAGAAGAGGAGGGATTGTATTTAAAAGGTGATTTGGAGAATTAGAGGGGAAGGTTGTATGCACTTTTTTCGCTTAATCAAAATATGCTTTGGTGGGGGAAACAAATTTACCTAAAATTTCCCAAGGTGTACAATAGTCTGATCCTGATGAATTCGGGATTTTCTTACCCTGTCTCCAAGGAAATGAACCGAAGACTTTAGTCTTAGGAGAATTAGTTTGTAATAGCAGAAGTGAAATAATACACTTTTTCATAGGCGGACTACAATTATCAAATATACTGGTTTGCTGCAAATTAACAAAAACACAATGAACAGTTGGTAAGTCAAGTACATGTCTATACACAAACTGCCTGCATAATTAAGAATTATTTATTTTATTTAAATAGCAGTAAGCAGCCACAGGGCATGGATAAAGGATATTTTAGTGTACTATAAGGTACACCTCACTCTGATTCTGAGGAGGTTGGAGAAATATCATACAAAAAAGTCAACTGACTGAGTTCTGGGGAAACTTAATCTCAAAGGGAAATTCAGGCATTCCGTGAAGAGCCCAGAGGATCAACTAAATCTCTGGCATTTTTCCTTGTCAGGAGGGCAGAAAAAGTAACCATGTGCCACTGCCACTGAAGACCTTGCCCAACATCCTGGCATCACTTGATTTGGAAAATTATTCTGAACTTGGACATGAAATTTGACCACAACAACCACTTCACTCTCCTTCCTACTTCCTCAAGTGAGTCTGTTTTAACTGCTCTGAATCCACTCTCCAGAGAAGTCATTACCTATTAGATGTCTTTTGGACCAAGCTGAATGTTCTTCTACTTAAATGCTGCATAAGTGGAATAATAAGAAAGAAGGCCTGGCATATGGACCAAAACTGAGACTTCTCTCTGATTCCATCTTCCAAACTATTCTTTTCAGATCTAATTGTGCGCAGGCAATTTGAATCAGAAATAGCTTCAGTGTTTCCCCCACTGCAGCCCCACCATTCTCATAATGAAAGAGCTAACTGCCATCTTCATCAGCACATTGAAGCACGAAAACAAGCCAAACCTCACTGCAGATGATTGATTCAGCCACTAAAGGCATCAAAATCCTATAATAGAGCTGTCTGAACAATATCAAACGCCCACAGAGATGTGGTGGGGAAAGAACTCAGACCTAGCTCCTCAAAAACAAACCCTGTTTAATTGGAATCACCAGCCTCCTCGCCTTTGTCTTGCCCTCTCACCCACTACCATCATAAAGTCCCACCTTTGCCTTGCCCAGCTAGAGGAATTGTTTGATTTAATAAAGGACCAATACCTTGACCAGCGTGCTCCGGATACTTTCTATTCTTGAACACATATCTCCCAACATCTTTTGACTCTCTGGCAGCTGTCTTTGGTCTCTACACCAAACCTACATTTGTTGAATGACAATTACCAAACCTCAATTTGTTGAATGTCAATTCAGCAAGGCTCTCTGACCTCCACTACATCTGACATTTTTCCCTCTGAGTCATCTCGCTCCATTCATTGCACATGTCAACTATCATTCATCCCTTTGGCTATAGCCACAGAAAGCCAGGTCCTTCCAAACCCGAAGCCATCATCTTGAGCTGACTGCAGTGGTATAAACTGCTGCCCAGCATCCACTCATTTCCACCCATCCCTCCTCCTCCTCTTTGAGGTGTCAGTCAAAAGTAGGAACCTGTTTAGTGCCTGCATGTTTCTACTTACAATAAAGTAATCACAGTGACTGTTGTTAAGCCAGTCTTAGCCACATAGTTACAACTAGGTTTTGATGATGCGTCTTCGTCTAAGAATGCCAGTCTCAAGTGTGTTCTTATCACCTTGGAATGGGTATAAGGAGAGATTACTGCTGTCTTTGTTTAGTCACTAAGTTGACTCTTTTGTGACGCCATGGACAGCAGCCTACCAGGTTCCTCCATCCGTGGAATTTCCCAGGCAAGATTACTGGAGGGGCTGCCATTTCCTTCTCCAGAGCATCTTCCCAACACAGGGATCCAACCCACGCCTCCTGTGTCTCCTACATTGGCAGGCGGATTCTTTACCACTGAGCCGCCTGTGAAGCCCCAGGAAAGATTGGGGGGTGACAGAAATGTTCTATAAATCAGTTAGGGTAGTGGTTACCTAAATGTATACATTTATCAACAAACTACTTAAAACTGACACATTTTAGTATACACAAAGTTTACTTCAAAAAGGGCATTGTAAAAAAAAAAAAAAAAAACTATAAACAGATAAGTAGGTAGATAGATGATTGATAGATAAGTAGATAAAATGAAGTAAAACCAAACATCTGAGTGACAAACCATTCCCAATTTCCTAATTGTTAGAATTAGAATTTCCCAAACTGAACACAGTTTGGAATTTTTCTTTCATTCAGAAACTGTTAACGCAAAACTCTAAGAGGCCAGCATGTCATCTAAATCCGGCCAAGTGTTTGGTCAGACAGCGTGAGTTATTATCTCGACACAGCTTTAGGGAAAACTAGCAACCTAATTTCTCCTATATATACATTGCTGGAGGCAAGAAACTTGGTTTCACATGAGAATTTCCCAGAATCAGCCTCCACCACAATTCTCACTTTCAGTGGCTAGGGAGGGATTCCAAACCAAGGGGCAGGAAGTCAAAAGCCATGTGAAGAAAATTCTCAAATATAATGTTTATGGAGGAAACTAACATTTGTTTTCTTCATGTGCAAGGATAACCAAGGTGAGAGCCAAGCTCAGCTGCTCCTTATAAATCAGAATAACCCTTTCACTTTTACATAACAAAGCAGAGAAAGCAGAAAGGACAAGGCTGCAGGGTGGTGCTCTTATCCAGTGGGAATACTAAAAGGAATGGCAATGTTGACACAATGTGCAAGGTATATAAATCACATGGATTAGAAGTAACAAGGCACACAATTAAATGTAATATTGGGAAAGCATGATTCTTCTTTGACAAGGTTGAATTGTTCAATGTAAATCCTGGGAAGAACCAATATGAATGAGGAGGAAATAAAGAAGATCTGGAATGGAGTAGAGTATCTGAATATCAGATGTTACAGAGTAAAGGAAAAACACCATAAAATACTGTGTGTGTGATCAACCCTTGATTATCCACATTAGCAGTATATAGGAATGCACATAAATTTCAAAAGAGTAGGTGACTAAGAAATAATTTTTAATTTTAGAGGGCAGTCACACACAGGGACTCCTACATACACACAAACACACACATTTTACATTTCTCTGGTCTTAACATTCTTCACATCCCATCCTATTGTTCACAGTATGCATTCCCGCTGAAGTGGAAGAAGCCAGGCAACAAAAGATATGTGCACATTTTCCATGAGAATTTCACTGTATTCTTAGGATGGATGTTGACAAATGACTTTAAAGTAGCTCAAAGAGAAAGACATCATTCCTTGAAAATACTGCTCCTTTGCTCACATGAGCTAATATAACATTTATTTTTATTTAACAAGCTGGCAGCTTTCCAGCTATAAATTACAAAGTATTTCTAAACCCGTTGCAGTAAGGCATCATCAAGGCATTTCTTGACCATTCAGAGTGACTATTGCCTAACCTATAGAGTCATGAGAATCAATCTGATCAAGTACACTGTGTCCTTTCAACAATTAAAAAAAAAAAAACAACTACACTTGTTAATGTCATCATTTAAATACAACTTAAATACCCCAAACATTCACATGGAAATATACACCTGTCTTCCTAGACACACTTAGCTACCTAATTTATGTACCCATATCATAATGTATAAGTACCAATACACACCAGGCACGGTACAGAGCACTCTAAAGACATCAACTCACAACAATTCCATGATGTAGGTATTGTTACATTATCATGTAACAGAGAACTGTAGTTTACAGAGGGTAAGCACTGGGCAGAAAGTCACATGGCTATTAAGTGATGAAGCCAGGGTTCAGACTCAGGTCTTCCTAGCATCAACAAGACAAATCTTTAAAGATAACATTCCTTCTTGATCTTGCAAGGGCCAAGATGACACTTAGATCTGGAGTGTGTAAACTGTCAATAATACATCATTTAATGTACAACCCTCTGTCTCAAAACACTTCTATTAGGTTGGTACAAAAGCAATTGTGGTTTTTGCATTGTTGAAAGTTTCCATTTGATATTGAAATACATTCTTAAATAAGTGTGGTTATGTTATACATCATTTTAATGTGCATTTCTCACTTTATGTTTTTTTGCTAATGACATTACTTGCTGCTTATTTTATATTTATTTTAGACTATGGAAAAGATTAGACAAAAAGCACATTTGAGTGATTTTCTTATTCAAGTTCAAAATGGGTCTTAAAGTAGCAGAGACAACTGGCAACATCAACAATGCATTTGGTCCAGGAACTGCTAATGAACATACAGTGCAGTGGTGGTTCAAGAAGTTTAGAAAAGGAAACCAGAGCCTTGAAGACAAGGAGATAGTGACAGGATCCCAAAGCATGGATTTTTATGCTCCTGGAAG
The DNA here is from genome assembly GCF_023699985.2 of Odocoileus virginianus. Taxonomy (NCBI): domain Eukaryota; kingdom Metazoa; phylum Chordata; class Mammalia; order Artiodactyla; family Cervidae; genus Odocoileus; species Odocoileus virginianus. Next base: position 35,949,049 of record NC_069686.1, on the reverse strand, counting down.
AAACAAACTTACTTCTTGTTGGCAAAAACATGTTGGTTATGAAGAAGGAATTCATAGGGCCTGGACTCCATCTTAGGCCTGTTCATGCTGATCGTGCTCGGCCATCTCTCCAATGGACTCTCAACTCTGTGTTTAGTGCCTATGGAAACGACAACAGAAGGATAAGACCCCCTCCAGACAGGGGAATCTTGAAGATCATATCCAGGTTACTCATCACCTAAGAGAACACATTCAATAATCACCCCTTCCTCCAGACAAGCCATAAACTTCTCTTTTTTTCCCATTTATTTTTATTAGTTGGAGGCTAATTACTTTACAATATTGTAGTGGTTTTTGCCATACATTGACATGAATCAGCCATGGATTTACATATGTTCCCCATCCCGATCCCCCCTCCTGCCTCCATCCCCACCCCATCCCTCTGGATCTTCCCAGTGCTTATTGATTATTGGTTAATTGTTTAACTGTCTGAGCACATGGCACATGAGTGATGGGGTTATTTGGGATTGTATTTACCCTTCCTTAGTTTATGTAAGTCTCAAGGAATTTGAGGTGGTGGGTTCAGACCGTTGCACAGCGGGTATAAAAGATTTTCACAAATGCTGGTCAGGGTCCTTAGCTAAGAGAAGACTCTGCCTTGGGCCTGCTGGTGTAATAAACTGCGCTATTACTTGCAGTAATAAGTGCACTATCTGCATTGTCCTTCTGAGTGAGTTTGTTTCCCAGAACGCGTGTCTACAACAGTTGTAACAGCTCCTATTTTGATTGCTAAAGATGTGTTTGAACCTAGTTATAATGATTTAAAATTCACGGTCCAAAGCTGCAACTGCATGAACCTAACAGAACTGTGCCTTAACTTCTAATGGGCAGAATAGTTCTTAGAGCTTCCTGAGATGCTGTTCCCAGACTGTAACCTCAATCTGGCTTGAGCAAAATTTTCCATTTCTTTCTAAGATCGACTGATGAAGTTTTCATGGACAAGAGCAATTTTTTGTTAGAGAAGCTGGTACATCAAAGTGATGAAGAACACAAACCAAGTAGCCAGACCACCTGGCTTCAAATTTCATCTCTGTCACTTACTAGCCTCCTAAGGAGGCTAGTAAGTGTGGCCTTGAGAGAGTTACTCGACTTGTCTTACTTAACTTGTTTAACTTAACTTACTTGTCTGTGCCTAGCTGCTTCTTTTGTAAAATGGGGATAACACTACTTAACATATCATGTTTCTTTATGAGGGTTACATTTATGTGTGATACTGGCATTGTGAGGATCTTTTTTTAAAGGTCTTTGTCTTTTCAAGAATTGTTTAGAGAAAAATATTTATGAGGCTAAGATAGGGGAGTTGGAGGGTTATAAACAAAAAAAAAAAAACTGATCATGATGGAATAATAGTTAAAAATGAAATATGAGTATGTGGGGGTTCATATACTCTCTATACACAGATACTCCTGTTTGTGTTTGGAATTATCCATAATAAAAACATTTTTTAAGTATTTTATGTAAAACATTCAAAATTACACCTGGAACACGGTAAGAACCAGATAACAGTTGGTATTATTACAGCTAGAACTGCATTTTCAAGGACTTATATGAATTTATTTTAATTCTATTTACATTTAGCCTCTTTTTTTTAATCTCCAGTACATAAGGAAGAGGAAGCATAAGCAGTATCTCTAATTGGCTTAGAAGAAAAGGCAAATGAAGCCATCCAAGGAACTGTCATCAAAAACAATGAAAGAATATTATTCAGATAAGTGTTGAGGTGACAAATTTGATTTAGTGTCCAGCTCCTAAAAGATTCCAAGTCATGAGGGGAAAAAAGCTTAAAATAGAGATTTCTATACATAATCTAAGTGGCACTGTATAGTAGAAAGAGGATAGGATGTGAAATCAAATAAAAATAATAGTAATAACAATACTAGCCCTCATGTACTAAGGAGGCATTTTGTGTGAGGTACTGTCACAAGTGGTCGACATGTATCACATCATTTAATCCTCTCAACTGTTGAACATATGAAGTGGGCATAACAACGTGCATGCATGCTCGAGCTCGGTTGTATCAGACTCTTTGCAACCCTCTAGACTTTAGCCCACCAGCCTCCTATGTCCATGGGATTTCCCAGGTGAGAACACTGGAGTAGGTTGCCATTCTCTTCTCCAGAGGTTCTTCCCAACCCAGGGATCAAACCTGCATCTCTTGGGTCTCCTGCATTACAGGTAGATTCTTTACCACTGAGCCATCGAGGAAGTTATCTCCATTTTGGAAGTATGAAAACTTTAGCTGAAATACGGTATCTAAGACCTGTCACATAAGACTGTGACTGCTGCAATATTTTTCATCCCCAAACATAACTGGCTCAGGGACTGAATTCCAAAGTATTTACCAGGCTGACAAATGAATGGCAGGCCCATCATCACTCAACCAGCTAGTTAACGGAGGAGCCAACACACTCAAGTCAACAGCAAGCTGACTCTAGAGCCCCTACTCACAATCACATCACTGTAGAAGACCCAGGTTCAAGTCCCCCTCCATCTCAGTTTATACTCTTAGGCAAGTCACCTCACTTTTAACCTGAGTCATTTCTATTGCTCCACATTTCCTGCTTCTTTTTGTCTAAAGCGACAGGTGGCACCCTTTGCAAACCTCAGCAGCTCCGAGTATTAACAACAGCCAGGAGGAAGCAGGAAATCAGTTAGTCAGTTCAGTCTCTCAGTCATGTCTGACTCTTTGCAATCCCATGGACTGCAGCACCCAGGCCTCCCTGTCCATTGTCAACTCCCAGTGTTTACTCAAACTCGTGTCCATTGAGTCTGTGATGCCATCCAACCATCTCATTCTCTGTCGTCCCCTTCTCCTCCTACCTTCAATCTTTCCCAGCATCAGGTCTTTTCAAATGAGTCAGTTCTTCACATTAGGGGGCCGAAGTATTGGGAGTTTCAGATTCAGCATCAGTCCTTCCAATGAATATTCAGCACTGATTTCCTTCAGGATGGACTGGTTGGATCTCCTTGCAGTCCAAGGGACTCTCAACAGTCTTCTCCAACACCACCATTCAAAAGCATCAATTCTTCAGTGCTCAGATTTCTTTTCAGTCCAAATCTCACATCCATACATGACTACTGGAAAAACCATAGCTTTGACTAGATGGACCTTTGTTGGCAAAGTAATGTCTCTGCTTTTTAATATGCTGTCTAGGTTGGTCATCACTTTTCTTCCAAGGAGCAAACATCTTTTAATTTCATGGCTGCAGTCACCATCTGGAGTGATTTGAAGTCCAGGAAAAAAAAGTCTGTCAATGTTTCCACTGTTTCCCTATTTATTTACCATGAAGTGATGGGACCGGATGACATGATCTTGGTTTTCTGAATGTTGAGCTTTAAGCCAACTTTTGCACTCTCCTCTTTCACTTTCATCAAGAGGCTCTTTAGTTCTTCTTCACTTTCTGCCGTAAGGGTGGTGTCATCTGCATATCTGAGGTTATTGATATTTCTCACAGCAATCTTGATTCCAGCTTGTGCTTCATTCAGTCCAGCATTTCTCATGATGTACTCACATATAAGTTAAATAAGCAGGGTGACAATATACAGCCTTGACATACTCCTTTCCCAATTTGGAACCAGTCTGTTGTTCCATGTCCAGTTCTAACTGTTGCTTTCTGACCTGCATACAGATTTCTCAGGAGGCAGGTCAGGTAGTCTGGTATTCCCATCTCTTTCAGAATTTTCCACAGTTTGTTATGATCCACACAGTCAAAGGCTTTGGCGTACTCAATGAAGTCGAAGTTTTTTCTGGAATTCTCTTGCTTTTTCTATGATCCCCAATGAATACTGGCAATTTGATCTCTAGTTCCTCTGCCTTTTCTAAATCCAGCTTGAACATCTGGAAGTTCACGGTTCACAAACTGTTGAAGCCTGGCTTGGAGAATTTTGAGCATTACTTTGCCAGTGTGTGAGATGAGTGCAATTGTGCGGTAGTTTGAGCATTCTTTAGCATTGCCTTTCTTTGGGGCTAGAATTAAAACTGACCTTTTCCAGTCTATGGCCACTGCTGAGTTTTCCAAATTTGCGGGCATATTGATTGCAGCACTTTCACAGCATCATCTTTTCGGATTTGAAGCTCAACTGGAATTCCATCACCTCCACTCTCTTTGTTCGTAGTGATGCTTCCTAAGGCCCACTTGACTTCTGAGTCTTAACAGTCAGGATGAAGCAGGAAAGATCTCAACAAACCCCAGATCTCCATGTGGTTGTTGTTAGATATTGCCAGTGCTGCTTGTCAACACACAGCTAATGCAGTAGCTGTCAACCCTGACTGATCTTACATTCATCAAGGGAGCTTTTAAACATTACTAATGCCCAGCCCCACTCTCAGACCAATTAAATCAGAATCTCCACAGATAGACTCTGTGCAGTGGAGTTTTGTTTTTTTTTTAATGTTCCCTAGATGACTCTCCTGAATCCAGTGCTGAGATGTGCTGAACTCTAAGGTGGAAGACACACAGCGTTAGCAGGGAGATTTAATGTAGAAGCTAAATAACCTAAATATTGAAGGAAACACTCCAAAACAGTTTCTTCTACTTCTGTTTATTTGGAAAATTAGAACTTCCCTGGTGGCTCAACAGTGCAAAATCTGCCTGCCAATGCAGAGATGCAGGTTCAATCCCTACGTGGGGAAGACCCCCTGGAGAAGGAAATGGCAACCAACTCCAGCAATCTTGCCTGGAAAACCCCATGGACAGAAGAACCTGGAGGTCTACAGTCTATGAGATCACAAAAAGTCGGTCACGACTTAGTAACTAACCAACACCACCAAGATTAAATAGGTTAGTGTATTCTTCATAAATTTACAAGATAGGCACGCATACATATGTATACATACATATATACAAACATATATGTGATGAGATTTAGCAATGAAACAACAACAGCAACACCTAAATGTTAGAATATTATTCATAAGTTTACAAGATAAGTATGCATACATTTGTACATAGGCACAAACATATATGTGATGAATACGACTGTGTGAGTGCATTACTGTTACACAACTACAGTCCTGTATTCTATGCATCAGGTTTTTGGATAAAAGTAACATCAAAATATCAGTAATACACCCATTCTACCACCATACACATATACACACTTCATGCTAATATTCTGTAAGGCTGGAACCTCACCTTCCCGTCTTTCTAAGATTAAAGAGCATAGGTATTTCAGCTGCTGACAAATGAAAATGTCTTGACTCAAGTATAGTCACATTTGAACCAAGGAAATGAATGCCTTAAAACTCTGCTGGGTTTTCTCTTTTCATTTAAATTAGAACATTTTAATTTTAACTTCTGTTTGATTTTTATATAGGCATATGTTCAATACTTTTTCATGTGTCACACAAAGAACTTAATGTGCACAACCGAAAAGGGGGGAAGGCCAACGTACTAAGATATTTAATATAAATTGAACATTCTTTCCACGATTTTCTGGATGACTTACCTCCATAAATTACACCCTTTGCACTATGCCATTTGTTTCCCCCAACTGTTTCTATATGGTACAATAATTACAGGGTCTGTTGAATTCAAAAGGGTTATTGAAAGAGCAAATATAAGGAAATGTAAAGAAAAGCTGCAGTTTGGTCTCTGGTGGTACATAAATAAAGATAAGTGAACAGGAATTTCCTGGAAAGGAAGGAAGACATCACGATTCTGTTCAGGCTACATTTCACACAAAGCTCTGTATTGGAAGACATGCACCTGTGTGCTCAGTCGCTGAGTCACGTCCAACTCTTTGCGACCCCACAGACTGCAGCCCACCAGGTTCTTCTGTCCATGGGATCCTCCAGGCAAGAACCCTGGACTGGGTTGCCATGCCCTCCTTCAGGGGACCTTCCCAACTCAGGGATCAAACCTGCATCTCTTACGTCTCCTGCATTGGCAGGCAGGTTCTTTACCCCTAGCACCACCTGGGAAACCCCAGACAGGCACCTAAGCCACCTTAAAAACAGTGTATGTTTCTCATGCCAGGTTTTCCTTATATAAGCAATAAAGAACCACAAAACAATAGGAAAGTCTGCTTGAATACCATTCTGATAGCATATAAGAACAAATGAACAATATATATATAAAACTTGAAGATAAAAATAAATGAGATTGGATAGATTGCCCTCATGGACCTGTGAGCTATTTGAATGTGAGTACACCCTTTACAATACTTCCAGTTTTGTCTTAATATCTTAGATGTTTAAAGCTGAAGTGGCTGATAAAATTGATCAAGTCCAAAAGCCAGCTATGGTTTGGTTCAGTCGCTAAGTCATGTCCAACTCTTTCTGTGACCCCACAGACTATAGTCCACCAGGCTCCTCTGTCCAGGGAATTTACCAGGCAAGAATACTGGAGTGGGTTGCCATTTCCTTCTTCAGGGGATCTTCCCCACATAGGGATCAAACCTACAGCTCCTGCATTGGCAGGTGGATTCTTTACCACTGAGAAGTCCTGACAGGAGAACCTGAGAAGTCCTGACAGGAGGTGCCAACAAAACCTCAGTAAGCGATATGCACAGCTTCAGCTTCTGCATCACTCTCTGACCGCCACTGGGAAGCCGAGGGGTGGATGCTGCTGCATACATACTTCCCTGCGCTCCGCACATACTGTGCCTTCAAGGTTGCCTCTGGTGTTCTTTTTCCTATATCAAAACATGGCATGCAGAAGTCGGGGAAGATGAGAAAGTAGGGGGAAAAAAACCACGCTATGGTTTTACCTGGACCTCAGCTCCCCTGTGAAGAATCCAGTGTACTCCAAACGCATTTATGCGGAAATTCTAAATAGAATCCTGATAGAATAAGAACTAAAATTATCTTATTGCCAAACAAAAGGCTTCTGCATTGAAATGTGACAGCTCGTTGCTCACGCAGCTTGTTGCCAGAAGGATACATACCGTTTCCAGCAGAAAATTGGTTTCGGGAACTCACCCAACAGCTCAGACACAAAATAAACTTCCCTGGCTCTTTGCAACAGGCCAAGGCCATTGGGATTCACCCCTAACACGTTCAACAGAGCCTTGAATCTCCTTCAGATTTAAAAACCCAAGCTAGCTAAACCAGATTATGCCTCAAATGTCAAAGACTGGCATTGCGTTCTGGGGCATTTCAATTTCTTCAGTGATTTTATTCCATAGAATTGTTCATGACTACAGACAGCATGCCTTAATTAAGCCCCAGTAGAAATGAATTTAAGCTCTCACCTGAGAAAATATATTCCACCATTACTCAAGAATGTGGTTTGCCACTGCAGGAATCATTCAGCGCTATTAAATACACAGGCTTTCCAAAAGTTGTCATTTTTGCCTTCAGAAAAGCACATGACCCTCCTAATTAGTTAGCATTTGAATATGGATAAAGAAATTCATGATTTGGTGGTGTTTCCAAAGATAGACTCTAAAATTTATTTCTTGTTTGTTTGTTTTTTAAAATTGCACTGCAGATGCAAACTTAGCAATCATGAAGCCTACTCTGCTCATTTTGGGGCTTCCCAGATGGCACCGTGGTAAAGAATCCACCTACAATGCAAAAGGCGCAATAGATGCAAGTTCGATCCCAGAGTTGGGAAGATCCCCTGGAATGGGAAATAGCAACCCAATCCAGTTTCTTGCCTGGGAAATCACATGGACAGAGGAGCCTGGTGGGCTACAGTCCATAAAGTCACAAAGAGTCTGACACAACTGAGCTCATAGTCTGCTCAGCTTACTGATTAGAAAAAAGGAGACCCGGAGGGGCCAACTGATCTGTTCAAATCATGCAGCCACCAAGGGCAGAACCAGAGCCCTAGTCTAACTTCCCTGTTTCCTTATGCTTCTGTTCAAAGGAATAGAGAAAGTATATGAAAAAAATAGAAAGTCTAAACTATGCAGATTCTCCCCAAAAGACAATATGCCCTTGCAGGTGACTCCCTGGGGCCTATCAAAAGTTGCCAAAGATTCCAGTCACTTTTCCATCTGAAAGGAAGGAAAAAGCCCTAAAGAACAAATGGAAAAATCATGAGAGAGTCCTGCTCAAGTCCCAGCCCCCCATAAAACTCTTAAGGGGTTTTTTTTGTTTTTTTTAGTTTTATATGCATGTATTATTTTAAAGAAAAATCTGAAACATAAAATCCAAACAGATAAATCAAAAGGCATGGTTAAAACTTTACAAAAACAGAATGTCTGTTTCACTAAGCTCTTTACTATGTTTTCTCTGAAATAATGACCTCCCTTATGATTAAGAATATTCTATTCAGGTGCAATCTTCAGGGCCATTTTTACTGCATTAGGCAACATATGCCTCTGTACTGTTTACTCCACTGAATTTAACTTTACTTTCTCACTGTAATTAGGAGCAAACACAAAGTATGAGATACCCAAGACTGCAGCAAGCTGGTGCCTGCTCACAGCAACTCACAAGAAGCTGTTATAGGCACCTCTTTACAACTCTACATTCAGTGGTTTAAGGAACAAGACAGCTAATCCTGGGTGGACCAACATAACGCGGGGCACAGAGAAGGCATGCAGAACTTGTGTCAGGCAAAACAAGGCATAAGACCTTGTTTAGGTTCCACCAGTTGCTTAGAATATAAACTTTTAAACCACAAAGAAAAGGCCCCAAGGCCTTGGTAGGATTCCATGTAACCTGAACCCTAGGGCCTGAGCAGCTAAACTCCTTGCAAAGGAAAAGAAAAGAACAGGGTATTGCACTTTGCAATGGAAGTGTAGGGAAGTCATCCCAATGACTCAAGTTCTGTGCCAGGCACAGAAATCATGGCCGAAGCAACGTGCCAGAAACACCATGCAGTGAAACACGGCAGCCAGGAATGCCCTGGGCAGCGGATGGCCGAGCCCAGTGACCCCAAGCACAGCCATAAAAGAGAGGTGACTGAGGCAGGCTCACTGTCACCCAAAAGCAAGAAAGCCCAGGGGAATATGTGGGAGAGAACAACTGGTAGGATCAACAAAGAAAAGATGACACATCTGTACCCTTTGGGCTGGTGTCATCAGGAGACACATCTGTTAAGTGGAGCATAAAGGATGGGAAGACGCTAAAGGGAAGCTGCGCTTTGGCCTAATTGTCCCAGACCTGTCCCCTCACATCCAAGTTCCCTGCAGCCTGAATGAGCTCATCCAAAGACTTAATGACAGCAAATAGTCAAATCAAAAACATGCATGTCCATCACCCACGTGGGGGGTCACTAGTCACTGAGACTGTCTGTGTACAGGAGTAAATCATCAGGCTCACAGCATGCTAATGACAATATTAAATGAGGTCCATTATGTCACTCTAGTAAAGAGTGAAAAAGGATTTTTAATTAGCAGAGTTCTGATAAATTCTATAGTACAACCTCAGTCAGTGCTTATGTGGAGAATAGGACATTTAGGGTCCATCTAGTGTCATTATATTCCCTATGGACTCCTTGGTGATCTTTATCCACCCAAGTCACCATAAGGGTGATATGAACCTATTGAACCTGACCATGGCCCATTTGTTATCCGTTGCTAAACATTACTAGTCTTGCATTAATTAAGGACACAGCATGTGAGTTATGTAGCATCCAATCTATAGGCAAACCATTCCATTCTGTCCTAAAGCTGCTATAACTTTCCAAAATTCAGAGGATGCACACAAACAAGAATAGGTTAAAATCACAACTGCTATTTACCTGACTTTCCCAACTGAGCCAGACAATAATAGACACGTGTGTGTGTGTAACAAATTTGAATATCAATTTCATTCATGCAACCAAACATTTCTTTTCTTATTACCCAATTCCTGAGGTATGAATAAGAGCTTAACTGAGAATAGAACTTGTTTATCTTCTCATTATTGATAGCTTTGGCTCCATTTACATCACTGGCGTTAATGAAAATATTTAGGACAGGAAACATGTTTAAATTTTATGAGATTTATTGGTCCAGTGTTATTTAAAAATTATTACCTAATACATTTCGTGTTGTGTTAATGGTGAAATATTTTGGCATTAAGAACAAAAGAAACTTTGCCTAAGGCTTTTCTCATTTGCAAAATGAACTAAAAAACAAAGCCCAACATTCTTCTTATTCCATTATCCCATTACAGGCTCAATAGGCCAATAAAAAGTATCCAGCTGGGTACATAGACTGCGATCCAACAGTAATTTATTCAGTTAAAATTCTTCCAATTAATCACCTCACCTCAACAATTTCCAACTCTTAGTTCATTTTGTCCCAGATAGACCCAGCCTAAATGACTGTTTTGGAAGAAAGTAACTGTTTCACAGGTCAATCAAGAAATTTCCCCTAGAAGATAAAAGGCAAGCAGATTGAATATGGAAATTTACCCAATTCCAAGAGAATCTGTTGTGTCCTGCAATAATTTGGTCTTACATCTGTGCCCCACCTAGGCCGGATCGGTCACCCAGTCATAGTACAAAACACCAAAATTTCAAACAATTTGCAAATACACTAGAGTTCACTACAGGTAGATTTTTTTTTTTTTTTACAGAACATTTTTACATTTTTTTCAATAATACATGTTCACTGTAGACAATTCAGAAAGCATAAGCAGGCAAAAAAATTACACCACCCATATTTTCTTTTTTTTTTTTTTCCATTTATTTTTATTAGTTGGAGGCTAATTACTTTACAACATTGCAGTGGTTTTTGTCATACACTGAAATGAATTAGCCATGGATTTACATGTATTCCCCATCCCGGTCCTCCCTCCCACCTCCCTCTCCACCCCATCCCTCTGGGTCTTTCCAGTGCACCAGGCCCGCCATATTTTCTTTTTATTATATTTCTAAGAGAGGTTTTATGAATGTTTTGCTCTGTAATTTTTCAGTCCTCTGTGTGTGTGTGTGTGTGTGTGTGTGTAAGATTCTAGAGATTTGAGTCTCAGAATACCTTGCCCACATTACTTGCTTTAGCCACATATATTCACTGATCTCCATCACACTAAGACCATATCTGGTCTCTATCTAAGAAAGTCTTGAGCTTAGAATCCTAAGTTTTGAGTTCATGATCTTCACTGTTTCTCATGGCCATAACTGTTACTGAAATTTTTGCCTAGATTATGTCCCCTTTACTCCTTATCCACTCCAAAGTTGGAGTCAACATTTTGAATCTGCCAGTCCTGCTGGCAGTCCTGCTGGGCTTGCCTGCCCTGCTGGACCCTTGGCGCTCCCAGGCAGGCCCTTTAGATAGCAGCCTTTGCCTTCTATTCACCCTCCTCTCTGGTCTCCAAGCTCCAGCACCACCAGGCTTCCTGCCTACATTCTCTGTCACTCATACCTGCATGGCACTGTCTCTCACTAGATCTCTCAACACTGCAGACTTCTGCGTTGGACCTTCCCCAATGGATCTACCTAAACTTCCAGTGTCAGCCCTATTGGTCTGACACATGCTTCACTAAAAGAAACCCACTTCTGACTCCTGGTATGTGTAGACAGTCTATTAAGGACTCTTTATTCAATGCTTGAAACCTGAAGAGATTTGTTACCCCTTTTTTCTGAGATCAGAATGAAATCACTTTTGTAGACCAGTATTTTACCAGCATGATCAATAATGCTAAATTTTATGCAGTTGTAAAACAAGTATAATTTCCATTCTCGAAAGAAAAGCACAGATACACATAGCTTATCACTTCACCTCAGACAGGAAAGACTGCTGCATGATTTATTAGTTCAGGGAGTTGTGATAATATTATTCAATGTCAATGATGTTGTAAAAACTCACTGGACTTGGAAATAACATAATGTTCATTAAGACACTTTCAACCTTGCTCTGACTTTGACCCTTTTGGTCTTATATGAGTCCATCTTCCATCTGCATTTCCAACTCTAATACCAACAGGTGCCACTAGAGAAGTTTGTATTTTTGTTTAGGAAAAAAATCAGTATATAATATAAACTTAACCATGACTATCTAAGAGCTTGCATTGCTGGTTGAATATTGCTATTTTCAGCTCACAATATATTTTTTGTTATAAAAAATCTAGGAAGTCCAACTTTGGACCTCTTAACAGTTCTCATTTCTTCTCATCTACTCTGCTACATTCTTCAGAATGCCCAAAGCAGTAACTGGGCAAGAGAAAACAAGTCTGGTTTTCTCTTCTCCCTGCAACAACTCTCCACTTTAAAAATAAACACCCAGTGCATGCACATGCACACACACACACTCACACCATGGACTAAAATTTAGATCATAAACTAGTCAATGAAAACCTAGCTAGCTGTAAAAGAAAAACAGCCTGGGAGTGGATATAAACATATGTTATTTCAGAAGACAAAATATAAAACAAGCTGGGAAACAACACCGGAGAAAAAGAAGAAAAAACATGTTTGGGACATCACCCTCCCCACTCCCTACTATAATCTCAAGGGAAGAGTAGGTGCCAGAGAGAATCTCCACAGAAATGTGAGTGATTCTGGACAGGAAGAATGGTTGACCATCTGTCTGGTGAGCAACAGACCCAGCAGGATGCTTGACAAGGCATCAACAGAGAGAAGGAAGGTCAGACAGGGCTGGGCAATCATCACTTCTGGTTTCCCAAGTGGAGTGGAGGTTTTGAGGCTTCTTGTGAACTTCAAGTAGGTACCTGGAAGTATCTGGTGAAATGATTCTGCTTGCTAGCCCCAGATGAGGCCTGCCAGAAGAATGAAAAAAAAAAAAATTAAAAGGAGAGGAAGGGAAGCAATGCTGTCTCCATAGGATCCTCTGCAATAGGCTATAAAGGGTACCAGTTGGACATCAAAGATCATCTATAATAATATAACACACAAGAGTCAATGTTGGATGTCATCCATGTCTCCAGAGTTGACAACGAACATCAACAGCATTAGCATCTGGGTAAGAAATGAGATTCAGGGAGTGGACAGCCTTTATGTTGCCTCACATACAGCATCCCCATAAACAAACTCCCTCTCTTCCTTCCACTGCCAGGTGATGGAACCTAGAGCCCAAAGAACTAGAAGCAAGACTGCAAGTCAGAGAAAGAGAAGACAGGGAGAAGGAGCTGTGAACAGCTAAATGAAAGATAGTATCACACAAATTTGACTGAACATTTACCCTAAAGCAAGATTTAAATTTTAGTTGACAAGAATACGTGAATTTGTGACAAGATTGTTATTCCACTGCCAAGTGAAAACAGCGACTTTAAAAGAAATCAAGTTATACTAAAGATATGGAGCTTTGATTTTTCCCACCTAATTGGTAATCATCTGTATAACTTCTGATGTCATGTACAAATAGAAATCAAAAGGAAGAACTGAGAACTGAGAAATTAGATGATGAATAGGATGAGATCACAATGACACACCAGGGAGAGTGTATTAGTCTGGTTTGAGACTGATTTTCTAGATCCAAGGTGAGGTCAAGAGCCGATTCTTCTTTGTCTAAGGAATTACACCCCTACACAGGACAGACTTTCAAAGCAAAGTAAAAGGACAAGCAGCATTTAATGCCTCTGCCCAACTTCTCAAATACAATGGGAAACAAAGGGAGTACCTCTAGCCAAATAGGGGAGGAACAGATCTTTCTCAACATTCCAGGCAAGACATCACAACGGTTTGGAGGTCACATTAAGGGAACAGACACAGTTTGGCAGCCACAAGTCCTCAGGAAAACTGGGTTCTTTATCATAAATCCAGTCAAAAAGAAGCCCATCAACAGGACCAGCAGACACCAGGGAGAATCACTGGTCAACTATGTATGTACTGCCTTCAGTTCAGTTTAGTTCAGTCACTCAGTTGTGTCCAACTCTTTGCAAACCCATGGACTGCAGCATGTCAGACCTCCCTGTCCATCTCCAACTCCCAGCGTTTACTCAAACTCAATGTCCACTGAGTCAGTGATGCCATCCAACCATCTCATCCTCTGTCGTCACCTTCTCCTCCTGCCTTCAATCTTTTCAAATGAGGGTCTTTTCAAATGAGTCAGTTCTTCACATCAGGTGGCCAAAGTATTGGAGTTTCAGTTTCAACATCAGTCCTTCCAATGAATATTCAGGACTGATTTCCTTTAGGATGGACTGGTTGGATCTTCTTGCAGTCCAAGGGTCTCTCAAGAGTCTTCTCCAACACCACAGTTCAAAAGCATCAATTCTTCGGCTCTCAGCTTTCTTTAAAGTCCACACTCACTCTCACATCCATACGTAGACAACTGGAAAAACCATAGCTTTGACTAGACAGACCTTTGTTTGTCTCCGCTTTTTAATATGATGTCTAGGTTGGTCATAACTTTTCTTCCCAGGAGCAGCGTCTTTTAATTTCATGGCTGCAGTCACCATCTGCAATGATTTTAAAGCCCCCCAAAATAAAGTCTTTCTCTGTTTCTATTGTTTCCTCATCTATTTGCCATGAAGTGATGGGACCAGATGCCATGATCTTAGTTTTCTGAATGCTGAATACTACCTAACAGGGCTCAGAGACTGGGCAACAGGCACCCTTGCAATAAAGCGATTGAGTTTAATCTGACTTCTTGAGTGGCCAGGTGTATTTTACATTTTTCAAAATCTGGAGTAGCCAGGCAAAGTTTTTAAATTAAAAACTCCTCAATCTTGCTTCAAAAATCAAAGTGAAATTTTTTAAGCAAACTTGCACCAGTCAACTTTATATTTAAGGTCTATGGAAGTCTATTACAACATAGGGAATGATCTGGAAATCAGAGAAAGGAAATCTCAATTGCTAGTAGAATTTATTTGGAAGGGTCTCAACCCCATGGAGGGCTGTCTAAGGGATCCCTAATTAAGATTCCTTGCACTGTCTGCCTAATTTCTTAATCTCATAGTACCAAAGCACTGTTGAGGATATAGGGTTATTTGTGCTGATAGATGTTTATATACAGAAAAAAGACATTTTAAAATTTCTTGTAATTTATTTATAAAAATATGTCTACCACTAACAAATCCCAGTTGACATATCAAAATGCAAAAATTAATATGTAGTCAGGCCTGTGGTCTGAACAAAGAAAAATAGGCTGTAAAGATATTGGCAAGTCAAACAAATATCTAAATAAGTAATCTTAATATCTGTATTACTTGTATGGCTCTCTAATTATACTTACAAAAGGGATGAAAGATAACAAATTATTTAATCCTATTTTCAAATGACTTAGAATCTTTATCTCCATTGTAACTTGCCAAAATTTCTAAGAAGATATCTAACTACACTCCACTTGGCCTCATTTAATTTTGAATAAATGTGTTTACCACCATGATTATAACTTTGAAAATACTGTTTTATAAATATTTTATCAACAAGAAGTTTTAGCACTCCCCAACCCACTGACTACAACAAGAAAGAACAAAACTAAAACCGTCTTCTTCCAGTTGGACAGAAGAAAAAATTTCCATACATATCCACATATTTTGACAAATGTGGGGAATTTATCTTGACTCATTCTGAATGGAAGCTTCTAAGTTCCAATTGTGAGAGACCTGTGAAAAACATTAGTTATCAAGCTTTTAGGATTAAAACTCAACCTGTTTCTTAATGTGTGATAACAATCTTTAAAATCTATAGATGATTCAGCTAATGTACATGGAAAAGCTAATGCAAGGTTAGATTAAAAGGTTGTTTGGTAGAGATTAGATGTACTTTTCTCCTATAATTAATAGCTTTAAAAAACAGTCATATCGTGCTCGCTTCAGCAGCACATATACTAAAAAAACAATCATACCATCCTACTCTGTCACACACATATAAAAGCATCAGCAATTATCTTTACCTCAGTTTGCATTTTAGGATTTAAAATTACTTGAACCTCCTCAGAGTGTTAACTTAAGAGAAAAATGAGAAAGGGGCATTATGACTTTCTTTAAAGGATAATACCTGTCTCTGCCCTACACTGAATTCTTTGAGCCCAATTTCAAAAACAGTAAATGGTACATGAGCACACAGACAGCCTTATGGCTGTAAATCACTTCCTACCCTGGGAAACTGAGGGGAAAGGAAGACAATGGTTCGGAAGAAAAGCACTAAAATAAAATAAAATTTTATGCCTGTTGAAGGGGTTTTTCAATCATTTCCAGAAATAACTGACAAAATAATGCTTCTAAATGTTTAAGCCAAATTAAATTGCTTACAAATCATGGTTGCCATGGTTTCAGATGCCCAGAATATGGTGTGTGGACTAAACACTGCCTTGCAACAAAAATGCCTGTGCATTAAGTACAAGACTCAAAAAAAAACCTAATTACAGTGTTCTCAGGCATTTGAAATCTTTCAAAAATAACAGTAATAATGATTAATAACAATTCTTCTGAAGTGTCAGCCTATCTTACCTGTTAGTATGACAGCCATCACTCATCTGAGTTCGCAGGCTTATCCTCACATTAAAAAGTAAACCCTCCATAGATGTCTAGGAGGGAACTAAACAGCGTTATGTTACTGTTGAAGAAAGTCACAGCCAGTCTCTGACCCTACAGGTAATCAACGCTCGATAAGAAACCCTCGATTTGCTTATAGTTTAAAGTTACTTTCCCAAGAGAATGTCTAGCTTCATGGTGGATTTAAAAAAAAATTTTGTCACTAAAACAGATCTCTATTTTCTCTTCCTTTATTTCCTCCATCCCACTCCAATACGGAGTTTTGGGGGACTTAAAATCCAACAGTTGATATGTCAACATTTATTGAGCAACACTATATTCAGACACTGGCTATAGTCCAAAAAGAGGTAGAGACCCTGGAAATGAGTAAGTTTATGGGACAGGTAGTTAGCATAAGATACATTAAATTTTGAGGTGCCCTGAGCATTCGAGCTGGATATACGAGTCCAGAGCTAACAGGACAAGTGGAGGCTAATGCATTGGAAGGCATCCTCCATTATTTAAAACTGCACACATGAGACTAGGATGAAGGAAGAAAAAAAGCAGTGAATCAAAGGCAGAACTCTGAGAAACATCCATGCTAAATGAGGTGAACAAAGAAAGAAAACCACAGAAAGGCTTATGACAGAAATGTCAAAAACTGTGAAGAGTGAGATTTTACCCAACTTGCTGCTGCTGCTGCTGCTGCTAAGTCGCTTCAGTCGTGTCCGACTCTGTGCGACCCTGTAGACGGCAGCCCACCAGGCTCCCCCGTCCCTGGGATTCTCCAGGCAAGAACACTGGAGTGGGTTGCCATTTCCTTCTCCAATGCATGAAAGTGAAAAGTGAAAGTGAAGTCACTCAGTCGTGTCCAAGTCTCAGCGACCCTGTGGACTGCAGCCCACCAGGCTCCTCCGTCCACAGAATTTTCCAGGCAAGAGCACTGGAGTGGGGTGCCAGTGCCTTCTCTGACCCAACTTGCAGGCGAACTTATTTCACAGTTGCTGGCAGAAGACAGGAGACTCCTGGATCAGGGATAAAGGACTTCATTACTGATAATTGCTGTGGCCAGAGTATCAGCATTTTCTTACACTGGTCCCCCAAGTACCAATTTCCACAAGATAGTGTATAGTACATCTCCTCTGCCTCTCCTAGGCAAAAAGTTAAAGAAAAGAAAAGGTCTGGTGAACTGGTAGGGAAAAGTCATTACAGACAGCAAAGCTAGAAAAACTGACCAAAAGGTGTAAGACTTTAGTCCAAAGGCTGGTCCAAGGTGACCAGAGTCACTTCCTGCCATGGACCAGAACTATGACATCCACCAAGCAAAATGGATTTCCTATATCTGTCAGTCGCTTAGGCAGACCACCACTGGGTTCAGCTCACTGAGAACAAAATCAAACCATTATAGGAAAACACCCTAGGTTTAGTTATAGCGACATCAATAATAGTGAGAAATCCTACCCAGGGACATTAAAACCCTTTTTCCGTCATTTGCTCACCATATCCCCAAGCCACAAGTACAATGATACATTGTCAGTACACAGAAACAAAAATGATCAAGCTGAAAAATCACACTTACGTGTTGAGGAGAGCTAGTCATCAGGTGCTCAGTCCAGCGGGGCAAATCACTGCCATGGTGACCACTGGCATAACCTTTCTTAAGCAAGGAGTCCTCTGGAAAAGTGCTTACAACATTTGCTTGGGGACTTCAAATATGTTTTAACCCCGTAAGTATCCTTAATGACTTAAGCATATGTGTTTTGTGCTTCACTAAGGAAGTTAAGATCTCTAGACATAGGTTTATGAGTTTGGGGCAACTCAAAGGCCTTTCCTTGTTGCAAAATATGACACTTCCAAGGAGATCTAATGATGCAAAATATAGCACTTCTATGAAGATCTAAACTGTAGTTTTAAAAAAATAAACAGATGACTAGCAGGAGAATCTAATTTGGGGTCATAAAAATGTATATTTTGTGTAATTATGTATGCATTTTTAATGACATGAATTGTACATAGTGTCTTATTAAACTATATTACAATTATTAAGACAACAAAAATCACTCAAATACTGTTCGGATTTGTCTCTATACAAATACGTGGTATATAAAGAAATCATACATAGTTTCATACCGTCTGTGAAAAAAACTAGTCACACATATATCCATTTTTAACAGTACCTTCTATCACCCAACACTTCAATTATGGGATTTTTTAAAAAATTCATAGAAGTCTTTCAATATCCTTTTATGCCCATGCTTCATAACCGATGTAATAGTCTCTCAAAACCCAGATCAGGATCTGCCCTGACATCACACCTCACTCACTGCTGCTGGCGCTGCTAACTCACTTCAGTCGTGTCTGACTCTGTGCGACCCCACAGACGGCAGCCCACCGGCTCCCCTGTCCCTGGGATTCTCCAGGCAAGAACCCTGGACTGGGTTGCCATTTCCTTCTCCCACTCCCACCCTAATAGAGCTTGTCACACTCTCCAGAAGTGATCACAAGTTTGCCTACTGTTATTTATACAAGGCTATATGGTAATTTATTTACTCAAGCATTTGTCTTCCCCACTATCTTCCCAGCAGGTTGGGACTCTTCCTTCAGCATCTTTGAAGGGGATGGGAGAGTGAGTACCGAATCATTTCCAAACCTAATAAGGCAAGTAAAGAAATTCCAGTGGAAAAGAGCCCTGCCATCAGAAAGGAAGCTTTTAATGAAGTTTTTTCTCCAA
The DNA here is from genome assembly GCF_023699985.2 of Odocoileus virginianus. Lineage (NCBI taxonomy): Eukaryota > Metazoa > Chordata > Mammalia > Artiodactyla > Cervidae > Odocoileus > Odocoileus virginianus. Next base: position 35,930,018 of record NC_069686.1, on the reverse strand, counting down.
CAGTAAATCATTGCTCCCTCTTGTCCCGTCTTCTTCTAAATATGCTTTTTTTCTAATTAATTTGTATGGGATTGAATATCTCCTGAGTGTCAGCAATAAGCATGAGATAAGCATTAGATACTATAACTATCCCCAAACGAAGTAGATTAGAAGCTTAGGAATGGAACCAGTGACTTTGAAAATACAGTGAGACCATCGACAAACTTGGTCACACAGGCTGCTGGGCAATCTGGGCCACAGAATTAGTAGTCAGTCCAGAGCTCCCAGAATCAGGCAGGGAGGCCTCCTGTGTGTATCTCAAAGTCATTTCAGAGGCTTTGAAAAAAGACTGTAAAATCCAATAACCCATAGAAACACAGGAGGCAAGGATGGAAAAATCTTAGCAAGTCATGATGGTCTTTGCTAATCAATCGAGAAAGAAAAAGCTTTATCAATTCTTACTATCATTTCTTACTAATCATTCAATTCTTCTTAATATATATAAATTCTTACTAGTCATTCTATTGGATGTTCCTTGGAATCTAAAAAAAAAAAAAGTGAAAGTCAAGGTGCTTGCTGATAAGTAACAAAATTAAAATGTGGAACAAGACCTCACCTAAGAAACAAAATAATTTGCAGCAACATGAATGAACCTAGAGATTATTGTACTAAGTGAAGTAAGAAAAAGACAAATATTATATGATATCACATATATGTGGAAGCTAAAAAATAATACAAATGAACTATTTACAAATAGAAACGGATTCACAGACATAGAAAACAAATTTATGGTTACCAAAGAATGGGTGGGGAGGTACAAATTAGGAGTATGGGATTAACAGATACACAACAAGTAAAATAGATAAACAACAGGGATTTATGTAGAGCACAGGGAACAATATTCAAAGTTGACTATATTCAAAAAGACTATATATATATATGGACTTATTGTCCATATATATACGGACATCTTTCACATGAGAGAAAGACAAAGTTTGTGTAAGAAAGTCTGAAAAGTCTAACACATTTGAAACAATTTTTCAAGCTGTAGTCACAGCATGTGCAAGGCCACATGTGCTGCTGCTGTGGAAATGTTTTTATACACCCTGTTTGTTGTTGTTTTACATTCACTTTAAAACTCCAAGGAAAGCCGGGGTAGGGATTAATGGTTCATAATAAATTTTACAAGCTTGGGCAGTGAAGAAAACTCCAGAGTGTTATGAGGTGTTAAATAAATTGAATTGGCTAAACTTTCTGCCCCATTGTCATGATGGCCTTTACACTTCTCACAATGTGGAGACAATTAGGTGTTAGCCTGGCTTGGAAAGATAAATGTCCAGCTCCCAGACAAGAGTGTTGATTTAGCATGTGTTGTGTGGCCACAGAATTCTTGTTCTAATCAATTCTGGCTTTGATGTTTGCAAAAAAAAATGCATATGAGTACGGATAAAGAAGCGAGACAGACAAAATGATGGCAAAACTTAATTCAAAATGCAAATATTTTCATTTTCTCCCTTATTATTGAAGTTTTCCTGCAGGGATAGTCATAAAAGGACCCCAGGGGCTGAACAGAACTGGTACAGCTGTTTTCAAATATTACTAAAAGCCAGTCTTCTATGCATTTTAGATGCAAGCTCAAAATGGATGCATAATTTTTATGCAAAACTCTTTGCCTATTTCGCTATAAAACTTGGTTTACCCAGGCTGCTCCCCTGTTCATTATCCAGTCTCCTTATCAACTCGTAACCGCATGCATCATGGAGAGGTCTACAGTAACAACCGAAACAGCAGGCATCCTTCGTGCGTGGGGTTATTCCAGCCCCATCCAAGTCAGTTTGTTAAGACAACACCATTAGCATTCTCATGGAATGGAGCCTAACACATCTGTGAATACCACTATAAAGTTTCTCTCCTACTGAAAAAAGAGAATAGAAGGATTAAAGCAACCCAGAACTTCTATTTTCATGGGAAGGGAAAGAAGCAGGACTTGTTTGGACTTCTTTTTTCATCACAATATATTTCTGGTCAAAATTCTGTCCACAAAGAATTAACTTTTTAAATGATTATTTAGTATAACTTTGTTTATAAAAAATAATAGATAAGATTTCTCTGGTGGTCCAGTGATTAAGATGCCATGCTTCCAATGCAGGGGGTGCAGATTCAATCCTCAGTCAGGGAACTAAGATTCCATATGTGGCATGATGTAGCAGAAAAATAAATAGCAATAATAGAAAAGAATAAATCAACCAAGTAAATGTAAGACTTATTTTGGGAGTAGACCCTCCCAAAATGGTTAAAGAAAACACAAATAACAACATTAATATAGCATCAAGAGATATAATACAAAATGTATATTTAAAATATTTTTAATTTCAAGATAAATGGTACAACTTCATATCTATAAACTGGAAAATCAGACAAAATGGGTGATTACAAAATACAAATTAACTAAACTGACTCAAGAAGACTTCTTAAATTTATATGAATTCATAAACCTAGAAGAAAAAAATTTTAAGTACTAAAAACTCTGCCCTCATAGTAAAGGTACCAAGATGTTTTTATAAGAAAGCATTACCAAATCCTCAAAGAACAGGTAATTTCTATGCCAAATGAACCAAGCAGCATTCTTCCCAGGAACAGAAGAATGGTCAACATTAGAAAATCTACTGATACACATCACTACATTAAGAGATTAAAGGAGGAAAAAAATATAGAAGTTTCTTTAAAAGTATTTGACAAATTTACCATTAGTTCTCAATTAAAAAAAAAACTCATTAAGCAAGGAATAGAAGGAAATGACCCGAATTTGATAAAAGACCTCTACCAGCAACCTATAGAAAATCTTATACTTAATTACAAAACTTAATAGTTATAAGACAAGTACTTCTACCACTGATATTTTTCTACACTGTTAATGACTTATGAGTCCTTGTTTTGAGCATACAATAATTCATATGACTGAAGGTGTACAGTTGGTCATGAGGAGCACAGATGGAGAAACTAGTTAGAAAATTCAAATAAGAAATGTATATTTTTAATATTCAAAATTTAGTATCTAAACCTTTTCAGGGTTGTTTTCTCTTTATAAGCCTGCTAAAGAAGCTCTAACTTCTCTAAATAGAATTCTCTGCTATAAAGTTATCTAAAAATTAAAGAAAATACATTTTCTTACATATACTGCTTGACAGGAATATGAGTCAGATGATAATCAGTACAGTAAGAAGCATTTTAGTGCCTCAAGTTCCATAGGAGCTCAGGTTAACTACACCATAAATTCATCTCAACAGACCTAATTCGAGGGAAATGGCATTACAGTAAGTGAACGGAACATAAGCTTCACAGGCACTGTGCCTTCCACGGAGTGGTTTTCATTGCTAACTGAGAATGCTGACTACATTTATTTTAATTAAAGTCTGTGACTTGTGTATAAGTAGAAGAACATTTCTTCAGTACATCAGTTTTACCTGCTTGGGATCTATACCAAAGGATATAAGGCTAGAAGAAAGACACCTAGACTATTCTATGTCTTTGTGACACAGCACCTCTGAAATAAGTATTACAAAAATATATATACAAGGTAAACATTAGCAATACTGGGTTATGACCCAAAGTATAAAATTATTACATATGAGTCAATACTGATATAAATTATTGAACAAAATTATTGAAAAAATAAATGAAAGGAAAAAAGATAAACTATAGATAAGAATGTCAAATAATTTATGTAGATACTCCATCCATAGGGAAGTGTAGCATAACTCTCACCCTAGAAGTGTGGGCTGCACTTAGTGACTTTGCAACTAGTAATAAAAGGGGGTAAGAGTAATTTTACAGTGGAGAAACCTGATAGATAAACAGTACTTCAGTTAGGTGATCAAGGTCAACATTAACAGTGAGGTCAAATTGATGGCATGCATCCTTGAAATGATAAGAATGATACTTTATCTACATGGTCTTCCTCCCAAAAACCTAAAATCACAGTCTAATCATAATAAAAATATCAGACAAATTCCAACTGAGGACCATTCTATAAAATACTTGTCAGTACTCCTCAAAACTGTCAAGGTTATAAAAAATTAAGAAAGTTTGTAAAGTTTTCATAGTCAATGAGCCTGAGATGTTTTGTCTAAAAGTTATGTGGTGTCTTGGATGGGATCCCAGAGTAGGAAAAGGATATTAGGTCAAAACTAAGGAGATGAGAATAAAGTGTGGACTTTAGATGATAACAATAATATATCAATATTGGTTCATGAATTGTGGCAAATGTACAATACTAATTAATGTAGGGTGTTAATAATAGGGCAAACTGGATGTAGAGAAATGAGAACTCTACTGTCTCCACAATTTTCCATAAATCTGAAACTATCCTAAATTTAAATATTTATTTAAAAACAACAATAAAGTACAGAGCAGTGATCTGTCCTCCTTTTTTATTTATTTCTCCAACAGCTCCCAGAAAGTGAAATGATAAAGTATAGCTTTGGCATTCACAAAATTAATATTCATTAAACACCTGATTAATAAATTAGCTGGGTAGAGAATTTTACTTTGGAGATGATTTTTCCATTGAACACAAATCTCCCTTATCTTCTAGCTTCCAGCATTGCTACTTTAATACTGATGTCATTCCAATTTCTAAATTTTTTTATCTCTAACATTTGTAGAGTACTCTTATTGTCCCTGGGTTCCTGAGATTTCATGATGCTGTGGTATTTTGCTGCAATTACAATGGATCCTTCAAACAAAAAATTCATCCCTTTCCATTCTAGGTTGTATATTATTCTGTTGATTTCCTCCCCTTCATTTTCTCTGTTCTCTCCACCTAAGGACACCTATTATTTTAGGTTTTCGATTTTCTTATCTGTTACCCATATTTTACCTTATTTTTCTTGTTTTCCATTTTCTTTTTCCTCTACTTTCTGAGATGTTTCCCCAACTTGATATTCCACCATTCTTTGAGTTTTTCCAAGAACTCTTTTTATTTTGTTTCTTTATTGTTTTTGTTGTTCTTTTTAAAAAATTACTTATCCTATTTTTGCTTCCTGTATGATATTCCTATTCTCCAATATTTTAATTGATGTGTTTTGAGAAGTTATCTTCTCCCTGAGTAGTCTGATGTCTCATGTTTGTGTCTGTCTTTCATGAAAGAGGGCTTCCTCTGATGCCTGGTAATTGTACATGTCTGCACATATTTAAGACTGGAGAGTCCAAAGTTAAAACTGGAATATTTTTCAGACTTTTTTAAAAAAGGAAATCCTGTTATATGCTACAATATGGATTCAGCTTTAGGACACTATGGTAAGTGAATTAAACCAGTCACAAAAAGATAAGAACTGTATGATTCCGCTGATATGAGGTATCTAAAGCAGTCAAACCCAGAAGCAGAAGAATGATGGCTGCTAGGGGCTAGGAGGAGAGGGAAGTGGGGAGTTGTTCAATACATACAGTTTTGCAAGATGAAAAAGTTCTGGAGGTCTACTGTACACCAATGTGAATGTACTTAATGCTACTAAGCTGTATAGTTAAAAATGACTAAGATGGCAAATTTTATGTTACCCGTTTTTTTTAACCACAATTTAAAATAACTTTTCTTAAATGTTGGTTAGAAACTCTGAGCACAAAGGTGGGACTGGTTTTCCATGGGCTTCAGGTCCAAGTGGTAAAACAACTTATTTCAGTGAAGAATCCCTGGTGTTAATGTCACAAGAGCTTTCTTCTCAGAGACCCACAGCCTGCTCAGATTCCAAAGAATGATTGCCCAAATTCCTCTTTTACAAAAAGGTTTGGGGCTGGCTGCCAGCTTTCTGCGAGGTGTGTAGGGAAAGACAGTCAATGATTTCAGCGTTGGGTGTGCAAACTTTAACTCCTTCCTCCCACTTTCAGGATACTAAGTCACCTGTCCTCAGTTGTGCTTGGGGACCTCCAGTGACTTTCCACGTTACCCTCTCCAGAGAATACATCTTCAGTCTTCCAGAATGTGAGAAGAGCAAGTCATCATATAGGTCTATGGTGTTGGGATATCAACCTGGCAACTGAACTGGGAGCTTCAAAATCAGACTACTTTCCTTGAACTTACATGTGGGTATTAGCTCTAATTTTTGAGCTTCAGAGACACAATGGTGCAAATCCATCTGTTACTCAACTTTACTGCTGACTTGAAATTCGGTTATCCCAAGTCTGCTTAGTTAATTCCCACTTTTCCATCTACTTACCAACTTCTCAAAGTTTGCTGTTCACTACTCTCCTGTTCTCTTATCTTTGTGTGTTTATGCTTTTAAAAAAAAGTTACTGTTGTTTTAAACAGGTTTGCTGTTTGCCAAGCAAGTGATGGCTATTGTATATATACAATCCACTATCTTCACCTAGAAAAAAATGGCTTGTTTTCTCCAGTTTCAGATTCAATTTCCTGTGTTGGGGTGATATAGTGAAAAGAGTAGAAGATTTAGATTAACCCTAGCCAGATTTTGAGTCTGACACTTTCTTCTTGTTATGTGAGTGCAAGTTAACTAACTTTTTATTCTCAGTTTTTCTGTTTATAAAATAAAGCTGACAGTTACAGGTTCATTTTGAGGATAATATGAAAAACATATGAAAAGCATATGTCAAATAATATACATAATACACATGTGAAAGATCAGACTTGCTTATAAATATTAATTTTCCTTCTTTGTCCAAGATTAGTTGTTCAATTGACCTTCCACTAGCAACTGTAACATTTTAATGGGACTTGGTTTCTATAATGACACCTCCAATCACTTACCAGCCATCCTCTCCAATCTGAGGTCCTCTCTTGATTCAGTTTTAGTTGGATCTACGTCTCATTTGGATGCTATGCCATTTAGCTGGAGTAGGGCAAATTTTAATTTTCTAAATTTTTATAAAAATGAGTGCATTATTTTTTAATCCTCTATTAAATCTGCTTTTACATTAATATGACATTATATTTTCAAAATTTCCCTTAAAAAATAAAATAAGCTTACATTAGGTATCAGGATCTGGAAGACCATGTATAACTTTAACTGTCTAAGGAGCCCACAGTGTTGTTCATTTCCTTGGGGGTGGAGAGCAGCTGGTTACTGGCCACCACATAATTACATTTTCTCCCAACCCACACAGTGATAACAAAACAAAACCATCTGCAGCAAAAGCATGCCAACATTTTACAATGAACTGGGACTAAGCATGACTCCATTTAGATGATCAACAGATTCAAAAAACAGCAGATTTGATTTAATTATTAATTAAATTTACAAATTTTTTTTAAGCACCTGTTATGTTCCAGGATTTGTCCCAGGTACTTGGGATACAGGATTCATAGTAACAGATTTAAATAAAGAATTCTTGCCCTCATAGAGTTTATATTCTAGTAAAGTAGAGAGAGAAAATGTAGTTAAAAAATAAATTATAAAGTATATTTTTTAGTAGAATAGGGAAAGGAGGATCAGAAGAACTATTGGAAGAGAGGTTGCAATTTAAATATAGGAACACCTCATTTTGTTGCACTTTGCTTTACTGCACTTCTCAGATATTGCATTTTCTACAAATTGAGGGTATGTGAACAACCTCCATCAAGCAAGTCCATTGGCACCATTTTTCCAAAAGAATTTGCTCACTTTGTGTCTCTGTCACATTTTGGTGATTCCTGCAACATTTCAAACATTTCAAATATCCTCACTTCCCAGGTGGCGCTACTGGTAAAGAATCTACCTGCCAATGCAGGAGATGCAGAAGGCTTGGGTTCGATCCCTGGGTCAAGGAAATTCCTTGGAGAAGGGAATGGCAACCCACTCCAGTATTCTTCCCTGTAAAATCCCATGGACAGAGGAGCCTCGTATTAGGGATTCCCTGGTGATTCAGAGGGTAAAGAATCCACCTGCAATGCAGGAGACACAGGAGACATGTAGGTTTGATCCCTGAGTCAAGGAAGATCCCCTGGAGGAGGGAATGGTTACCTACTCCAGTATTCTTGCCTGAAAAATCCCATGGACAGAGGAGCCTGGTGGGCTACAGTACAAAGGGTCACAAAGAATCAGACACAACTGAGAGACTAAGCATATATACACACATTATTATCAAATTTGTTACAGTGACTTGTGATCAGTGATCTTTAACATTACTATCGCAGAAAGATTACAACTTACTAGGCTCAGATGATGGTTAGCATCTCTTAGTAATAAAATACTTCTTAATTAAGGTATATACATTGTTTTTTAGACACAATGCTATTACACACTTTATAATAGACTACAGTATAGCATAAGTGTAACTTCTATACGCACTGGGAAACCAAAAGGTTCTTGTGACCCACTTCACTGCAATATTCACTTTTTTACAGGAGTCTGGAACCCACAATATCTCAAAGGTAGGGCTATACATTAAACATTTCTAATATATTCGAGGGATCACCACCAAATCAGTTACAGTTGTTTGGCTACAAGTAACAGAAACCAGCTCTAAACAAAAAATGAATGTGTTAAATGTATATCCGAGAATACACAAGATTGACAGTAAGACTGGAGAAACAAGCTGGAAAAGGTCAAGAATCAGGGCAGTTCCAAAGTAAGTGGATTTAATCAACATTCTTACCACAATACCATCACTGGAATGAACAATCTACCATCTTACAACATTTCTGCATTGGTCCAATCAATACTGGAAGCTTCACAAGGATCTGATTAATCTAGCTAGTAACACATGCCTACTCCTAGTGGGTAGATAATTTTCCAAAGGCAAGAAAATTTCTAGAGGAAGAGAGAATTCTTCAAAAGGAAATTAATTATATACTCTAAGATTCCAAATATATGATATTCTGGGAAAAGGCAAACAATGGAACAGTAAAAAGATCAATGGTTGCCAGGGCTTAGTGGGAGCAGGAGAGGGAAGGATGAAGAGGCAGATGGCAGAGAAAATACTATGGCACCATAATGATGCATGCATGCTATTATTACACATTTGTCCAAACCTGCTGAACGTACAACACTAAGAGTTAACTGTAATGTATAATGTAGCCTATGGACTTTGGGGTGATTACAGTGTATCAATGCAGGTTTATCAACTGTAATAAAATTACTCCTGTGGTGGGCAATGTTGGTAATGAGGGAGTCTATGCATATGTGGGGGCAAGGAATAGACAGGAAATCTCTGTAAACTCCCCTAATTCTGCTGAGAACCTAAAACTGCTATAAGAAATAAACCTTTAATTAAAAAAAAAATTAGCATGCTTATGCTAAAACAGGGGAAATGGGTGATGGGGAACCAAAACCCAAAATATGTCTACTACCACTAGTGCCCGCTCCTGAATTTCTACACAAAAGCAACAATCTGGTTGAAAGGAGACAATAGGGTATTTTTTTAATTTTACTTTATTTTTGACTGTGCTGGGTCTTCGTTGCTACAAGAGGGCTTTCTTTAGCTGCGGCAAGTGGGGGCTACTCTCTAGTTGCGGTGGACAAGCTTCTCATTGCACTGGCTTCTCTCGTTGCAGAGCTCAGGTTCTAGGCATACAGGCTTCAGTAGTTGTGGCACACGGTCTTAGTGGGATCTTCCTGGATCAAGGATCAAACCCATGTCCCCTTCATTGGCAGCTGGATTCTTACCCATTGCACCACCAGGGACGCCCAATAGCGTATTTTTTTTTTTTTTAATGCTGCATTTCACTAGCCATCTCACAGCTTTGACTTAGATTCTAACTCCATGTGGGTAATTTGAAGGGTTGCTTAAAATTACTGGCTAATTTAAGCTTCTCCAAGGCACAGCTGGGCCCCCTCTACTGACCACAACCCCAAAGACACTCCCTGGTTTGCTATAGTTTCTTTGACCTTATTCTGGAATCTCCAGTAGGATTAACCAGAGAGGTCACCACTAGAAAAATAACACAACAATGGCATTTAGAAATAAACCACAAACTGCATCCTAGACTGAACAACGATTAGCCAGTTGGATTACTCTTTAGGTATTTTTTATTATGCATGAAAGATGTCAAAACTTCTCAAAAGAGGACTCTGTTCCACGAAAGCAACAGCATAGATTTTAATCCCCACATAAAAGCAGACAAAACAACTACACACATGATAAAAAAAAAACCCCACAGACAATATTTATAACAAAGTGTTTTTACTTATCATACTGGCACTGGTTGTATTAGTATTACTATTCTGAGATATGCGTGTAATAAAGTATAAAACAAGCCAGTAATGAAAGTACATTGTAATTTTCTCACCTCTTAAGTCCTTGACAACCATGATTCCGAATGTCAAAGGAGATAAAGATTTAATATATGAGAATATAAGTAAAAATTTTGTATTTTCAAATTGGAATTGGAAGTAATAGTATGAACTCATGAGGCTTTTAATCTTTAAATATATATAGTATGTACTTAGCTATACCTGGCGGTTCAGAAAGAACCCACCTGCAATGCAAGAGATACAGGTTTGATCCCTGGGTTGGGAAGATCCTCTGGAGAAGAGAATGGTGACCCACTCCAGTATACTTGCCTGGGAAATGCCAAGGACAGAGGAGCCCGGTGGGCTACAGCCCATGGGGTTGCAAAAGAACCAGACACAACTTAGTGACTAAATAACAAATGACAATATATTAACATATAATATATATAACATATTAATATGTAGACAATCTAGATTAAACATATATTCATAGATATATTGTGTGTGTGCGTATTGTTACATTTAATTTTTAGCACTATTAGTCAGCTGAAAAGGTCTAAAAATACTGACCAACCCAGAAATGATAAGCAAACCTATTACATAAATGTGGTCTTGAAATTCTACTTCCTATAAGAGAAATCAAGGCTTCATGGAGAAATGGTTGATTCCAGGTTAGGAGCAAGAAATGTACCAGGTGAGGCTGGAAAATTTTGTCACCAATAGTAAGGAAGTTACCAATGACTCCTAGGATCATGTCAAAAGAACCTGGAAAACAACCTGAAGACGCTCCCAAAAAGCAGAGTACTTAATAATTATTGGATGTATAAATGCACTAGGTTTTCATATGTGTATAGATATATTTCTGGGCTTTTAATTTTGTTCCAATTATCAGTTGATCCTTGTCCTAATAATTTGTTTTAATTACTATATTAATTATAATAATATAATTAATTACAAATAATTGTGTCATTATTATTCCTTAAAATTTTCTTGACTCAGGATCACAAGTTTCATGGAAAAAAACACTATTGATATTTTCATTTTAATTTCATTGATTACAAATTACTTTAGAGACAGTTGTTATATGGCATTGGGTAATCTCACCCACGGGGCTTCCCTGGTGCCTCAGACAGTAAAGAATATGCCGGCAATGGGAGACCCAGGATCGATCCCTGGGTTGGGAAGATCCCCAGGAGAAGGAATAGCAACCCATTCCAATATTCTTGCCTGGAGAACTCCACGGACAGAGGAGTCCGACCGGCCACAGCCCAAGGGGTCATAAAGAGTCGGACATGACTGAGCAACTAACATTTTCACTTTCAACCTCATCCATAAACAGAGAATGCTTCTAATTTATCTAAATATTCTTTCATATTGTTAATAAAATTTTATAATTTTAGAAATAAAATCTTACACAATTTTTCTTAAAGTTATTCTTGGTTCCTTATCACTGCTGTTGCCACTGTATGTAAGATCAATATTCTAATTACATTTTCTAATTGCTTTTTGTCTCTGAATAAAATACCATTAACCATTCCATAATTTTATTGTAGCTAGTAACTTATTGAATTTTCTTATTGGTTCTAATTTTCTTGGATTATCTAGATAGATGATCATATAGCCTATGAATGCCAGCCATTTTGTTTCTTGTTTTCCAGTTCTTATACCTGTTATATTTCTTTCTTATGGCATATAACAGCAGCAGTCTCAGTATAATGTTTATATAGCAATCACTATTATTACCTAATAGTAATACCTCTACTAATTGGTTTTTCCAATGCATTTGTATTTTATTTACATATGGATAAGATCTTATATGAAATGTATACATAATAAGATTCAAGGATGAGTTTAAGTTGGAATGCTCTAAACTATAAGCAGCCTGTCTTTATCTAAATGTCAAAACCAAGCATCTACCACTAATATCTGGAAGTGCTTGAATGAGCCATTTGATGTCAAATAATTAACTATTTGTAGATCACAGCTCTTCTGACATGAACTGCAGTTTATCAAAGTACAAAAGTTCTGAAATATGTAGTTCTTTGAGATGCAAAAGAAAACATTCTTCAGTCATCCTAAATAAATCCCAAATAAGCAACATGGCTGACGGGCAGAGTGTAGTCTGTTTTCTTTTCAAATGTATCACCACCATGCATGATACTTGCCGTGCATTTGACATGCTTTTTCAGCTTAGGAGGAGCTCCTGGTTTGCAATTACATCTTATCTGATGTTAATGTCTTTTATTCCTGGAGTAAAATTAACTTACATATGATGCATTGGATCATGATAAGCAGTTGCAAGTTTTGTTTGCTTATATTTTATTTTTTATTTTTATATCTCTGTTCATAATTTTGCTTTCTTATATTATCCTTGTATATTTTACTTTATTATCAGTTATACAAATATCATAAAATGAGAATAGAAAATTTCTCTTTATTTATTACAATAATCTGTACACAGGTAATCTGTTTCTTGAGGGTTGTTAGAATTTACCCTTAAACCATCTGTGTATATTTTTCTACATGGGGTGATTTTATTTTACTCAATGTTGTTAATGAAACTTGTTCTGTTCTAGTATTCTATTTCTTCTTTACTCCAATTTGAAAACATTTATTTTATTTTATTTTTTTAGAAAATTGTTTCTTTAATTTAAGGTGTCAAATGCACTGGAGAAAACTGTTCATGATAATCTCTAATACTTGTTTAAATCCTTTTACCATCAGTAGTTTCCATCTCTCTAATGTTTTATTCTGCACTCTCTCTTCTGAGTGATATACATCATTTAGTAATCTTAGCAATGATACAGGAGAATTAAATTATGAGTCTTTCTCTGAAAATGTCTTTATTTCACCCTATCTCTTGAATGAAAATTTAGTTTGTCATAGGATTCTCAGTTGATAGTTTTTCTCAGCCCTTTAAATATACTGTTCATTATCTTGGGCTTCTATTTCTGGTAGTGTAAAATCTGTTGCCAGTCTAGCTATTGTTCCTTTGTAAGTAATCTCTTTTCTTTCAGGTTGTTTTGTGGGTTTTTCTCTTCTTTTTTGGCAAATTTACAATAACATCTCTAGTTGAAAGAAAGGAATTTAAAAATTAGGAACATGGAAGAGCTATATTCAACTAAAACAAAAGCAGAAAAATTTACAGAACTAATGAAAGGCATTTTCCTTAGATCAGAGAAATATAACATCACAACAGAATAGTTGAAAATATATCTACTACAAAGAATATTCAAAATATATACATATATCTAAAAATGAACATAAATTTTAAAAAGAATTTAGCAAGGTCACAAGATACAAAATCAATATTTCTAAATCAATTTTATTTTTATATGGAAACAGTGACAGATTTCATTTTCTTGGACTCCAAAATCACTGTGGATGGTGAATGCAGCCATGAAATTAAAAGACACTTGCTCCTTGGAAGAAAAACTATGAAAAACCTAGACAGCGTATTAAAAAGCAGAGACAAGGTCCATATAGTCCAAGCTATGGTTTTCCAGTAATCATGTATGGATGTGAGATTTGGACCATAAAGAAGGCTGAGCACTGAAGAATTGATGCTTTCGAACTATGGTGCTGGAGAAGACTCATGAGAGTCCCTTGGACAGCAAGGAGATCAAACCAGTCAATCCTGAAGAAAACCAACCCGAACATTCATTGGAAGGACTGATACTGAAGCTGAAGCTCCAATACTTTGGCCACCTGATATGAAGAGCCAACTCATCAGAAAAGACCTTGACACTGGTAAAAATTGAGGGCAAGAGGAGAAGGGGGCAATATTAGATGAGATGGTTGGATGGCATCACTGGCTCAGTGGACATGAGTTTGAGCAAACTCCAGGAGATAGTGAAGGACAGGGAAGCCTGGTATGCTGCAGTTCAAGGGGTCGCAAAGAGTCGAATACAACAGTGACTGAACAACAATGAGCAAAAAAAAAAATCAGAAAATAAACATTTTAAAAAGATGATAACACTAGCATCAAAAAAAAAAATCAAATGCCTAAAACTAAATCTAATAACAGAGAGGTAAGACCTCCATGCAAAAAGTACCATGGGCATGCTTTAGAGTATTTGATATCATAAAGATGTCAATTCTCTCCAAATTGATCTATAGATTACATGCAATCCCAATCAAAATGCTACCACTTAGGTGTAGGCTTGTTGTTGTTCAGTCTCTCAGTTGTAGGCTAGGAGTAGGCTAGAGGGTAATTAACTTGATTATAAAATAGCCAAAACCATCTTCAAGAAGAGGAACAAAATTGGAGGACTTCATTACCCGATATCAAGACATATTACAAAGCTACATAAAATAAAATGTTATTGGTACAAGAACAGACAAATAGACCAGTGGAAAAAAATTGAGTCCAGAAATAGACCTAGAAACTTGTAATACTGTGGAGAAGAAGTGATCTTTTCGATAAATGGTTCGAGATCAATTGTTGGAGGTGGGGGGGTAAATGTCAATGCCTACCACATACCACATATATATAAATACCCATTCCAAATGAATCGTAGACCTAATGTGAAAGGCAAAGCACTAAACCCCCAGAAGATTACACAGGAAAATGTGTTTCTGATCTTAGGTCAGGCTAGGATATTTTTCAAAGGAACATAAAAAGCACTAAGTAGTAAAAAAAGATCAATAAGCTAGACTTAATTTTATTTTATAATTTTTATTCATTTAAGTACACCATTAAGAAAGTAAAAAGACCAGCAAACTTGGGAATTAATTATTATTATTACTATTGCTTTGTCTTTGTATTTCAGTCCCTATTTCCCATGTTCTGCTTTACATAGTTAAATTTTTATCTGTTTTTTTTATAACTATGTCAAGCAAAAAAGACCTAATCAGACTCTTAATCAAATTTAGAGTTATGTCTGGAATCACTTGGACATAAAAAAAAAAGATACATGTTCATTAAACATGTGTGAGAAGAATCCAGAGAACACAGCAAACATACAGACTACAATGCTTAAAAACAGCCAACACTGAAGCATAAGATACTAAGTTGAGTAACCGTCTGAAAAAAATATCATATATATATATTGAAATTCTTTGAATAGAGAAAATAAACTGAAGCTTTCAACATGAACCATAAATCAAAAGTTATAAAGATAAATTATATATATAATAAAGGCACTGGTTTGTGATGGGGCTGCTTCTCATGTGGGCAAACCCTATGAATTCTGCTCCAAGATGAGTAACAGCGAGGATTTATTTATTTGATGATGATTAAAGATGTTCCCCAGCTGAGACAACTCTACCAGTTAGTAAAAAAAAAAATTTCAAAGACAGACACTTCACATTGTTGCATCTTTTGTAAAAAGTAGTTAACTTATTATTCTAACCTTCCATAAGCTATAGAGATGCAGTTAGCTGTATCATATTTTGTTCACAGGGCATAAATCAAACAACAGTAGTTACTGCTAAGAGCCAAATTCTTTATTTTGCTATGTCAAGTGTTTCATAAATTTTACTGAAAATGATACCCCAAGATAAAAGGCTCTGGTTAAAATTAATTTTTATTTAATATCCATCCTAATTATTTCAAATGTAGAAACAACATGCTGGTATTTCATTATGGTCAATATTTATATTCCTTGAAGGCCTAGGTACTTCTGGCTAAAAACAAATGTGAAACAGCTCTATAATTTGAGACTTTAAGATAGAGAAAAATGAATTGACTGAAATTAATCAAACAACTTTATAAAATATATATATTCCCTATACATCCCATTTAGATATATTCCATATACCTATACTCTCTATATATGGTTTATATATTCAGGAATCAATTACTATGTAAACAATTACACTTGTCTATACAGGCCAACAGTCTTCTATACCACCTTGGGAAATCTGAGCAAAAATTTCTTCCAGGTAAAGTGCAACTATTAAATGGCCTTGAAGTAAATCAATATGTTCCTTTCTACTTACCCTCTCTTCCATAGCAACAGAAGCAAGAAACAAAATAAGCCTATTTAATGTGCAAAAGATGTACCTTGCTTTTAAATGTTTCTAGTCTAGAAGAGAAGCCATTTTTATTTCAGCACCTTCAAGTCTTTAAACATTTTCTTACCCTACTCTATGTCAGTTTATATTCTTCATATATCAGGGTTGCCAATTACCCTGAATGAACATAAACATACCCTAGTTATTTAAAGTAAAGATAAAAGCAAATACCTTCAGGCCAGACTGCCTAGATTCAAATCCTAGCTTCATCACTGGCCAGTCATTTAATGTCATATGCCTTAGAACACTCATCAATAAAATGAAGGCAATAATAACAATTAATAATAATATCTTTCTCCTAGGTTTGTTATTGCAAACTAACCCAAGCCAAACTGGCCATTCCACAATCATCAGGTTCTTTTGGTAAACGATGAAAACCTCCTTGAAAGAGACTCCACAATTCGAAGTAAAGGGGAGGGCTTCCCTGGTGACTCAGGTAAAGAATCCACCTGCCAATGCAGAAGATACTGCTTTGATACCTGATCCAGGAAGAGTCCACATGCATGGAACAACTAAGGCCATGAGCCAGAACTACTGAGCCTGTGCTCTAGAGCCGGGAAGCTACAACTACCGAGCCCACGGGCCACAACTACTGAAGCCGTGCGGCCCGAGAGCCCGAGCTGTGCAACCAACACAATGAGAAGCCTGCACACCTCCCCTCGCCACAGCTAGAGAAAAGCTCATGCAGCAACGGAGACCCAACACAGCCAAAAAAAAAAAAAAAAAACGTAAAGAGGAGCACCTTCCCCTTCTCCACAATTTCCTCCTTGGTGGAATATTAAAAAAAAAGAATTCTTAGGCACAATTCTACCAAATGCCCCAGCAATTACTAGCAAGCAAACACAAGGATAATCACATAATCTACTGTTTTAAGTTTGAGAAAGCCCCACTCTGTGTTCCAGCCCTCCAACGTTCCCCTTGCATAAAAGGCTCACTCTGAGGCCAGAGCAACAGAGTTCTGATGGCAGGACATAACCTGCTCAGGAAAGGTAACAAAGCCCTCCATAAACCAAAGGAGTACCACAGTACCACACAGAGCTAAGTCACCTTGGGACAGAGCATGCACTCTGCACGTATGCCAGTTTATCAAAATGTGGAGAAAGTTCGGTTATAAAGATTATGAACTACAGATCTTAACATGCAAATGAAGAAAAAGAGCTTTACAGTGGGTTATGGAACAGATCCATACAGAATCCTCTATTGTTTATTCAGTAAATACTAAGTTGAGGTCTATTTTTATTATATTCTAAATGAAAGTTTCTGAAAGTCATGGACCTACCAAAGAGAACTTCAAATGAGGCAGGGTAAATATTTACTTGACATTACCATGTCCTTAGCACCATGCTAAGAGTGATTCAATATACAAAAGAAATATGATATTTTTCCTACTTTCAAAGGGCTTATAATCAAAATGAAGCAAAGAAACACAAGTGAAGTAATAGCAAAAGACTAATATTCTATGTATAAACATGTATACAAAATTTGTGTGCAAAATTTACAAATGCTTTTGAAAACCATGAAGAAAGAAGGTGAGGTTTTTCAGGGGAAGTCTCAGGCAAAAGGCAAAATCTGAGCAACAACCTTAAAGAATAGTAGGATTTAGACGGATTGAGGAGCAGACGTTCCCAAATCTGGATTTGATGTTGGAAGAAGTAGGATGATGTCTCACTGGAGCGATTTCAGTTGGGAGGCTCGATATGAATGGGTACATGGTAAGCTGAATAATGACTCACTGAAGAGGATCATGACCTAATCGCTCAAATCTGGAACAAGTCACCAAACATCATAAAAAGGACTTTGCATACGTGACTATGTTAAGGAACTTGAGGTAGGGAGATTATCCTGAATTTTCCAGCTGGGCCCAATGTAATCACGGGGTCCTTATAAGAGGGATGCGAGAGAGTCAGAGCGAGGGACACAGAGACGACAAAGTGCAGAGTGACGTGGCACCATGGGCTAAGGAGTGAGCACAGTCAAGCCTTTAATTTTAGCCCCATAAGACACACTTTGGATTTCTCACCTCCAGACTTACAACAGTCTGTGCTGTTTTAAGCCACTGAATTGGTGAAAATTCATTATAGCAGCTGGAGAAGGAAATGGCAACCCACTCCAGTACTCTTGCCTGGAAAATCCCATGGACGGAGGAGCCTGGTAGGCTACAGTCCATGCAGTCATGAAGAGTCCAACACGACTGAGCGACTTCACTTTCACTTTTCACTTTCATGCATTGGAGAAGGACACGGCAACCCACTCCAGTGTTCTTGCCTGGAGAATCCCAGGGACGGGGAGCCTGGTGGGCTGCCATCTGTGGGGTCACACAGAGTTGGACACGACTGAAGTGACTTAGCAGCAGCAGCAGGATTACAGCAGCAATAGGAAACTAACACAGGGTAAATGTGATGAGAGCCTGAGCTCAAGAACTTCTGGATTTCCCTGGTTGTGCAGTGGTTAAGACTACATACTTCCAATGTAGGGGGTGTGGGTTCAATCCTTGGTTGGGAAACTAAGATCCCACATGCTGTCAAGCATGGCCAAAAAACAAAAATCAGGCTAGTTACAAGATTTTTTCCCTAGGTAATGCAGAAGAGACTCACTAACTGAGAATGAATTGTCAAGGT
This sequence comes from Odocoileus virginianus, assembly GCF_023699985.2. Taxonomy (NCBI): domain Eukaryota; kingdom Metazoa; phylum Chordata; class Mammalia; order Artiodactyla; family Cervidae; genus Odocoileus; species Odocoileus virginianus. The sequence goes on along the minus strand of NC_069686.1, from coordinate 35,911,240 downwards.
CCTGTCCCATCAGACAAATCTGCAGTTCTTTAGGTCTATCTTCTCTCTCAAGGACTGCATTAATGATTTGTCCAGAGACCTCTATTTCCACAATAAAGCTGTTATCTCAAGCTTACTTGCTGCCAGAAAACTCAAAATCCTGATAAGAACCAACTAAAAGCCCATATACATTTAGAACTTGAAATCCTGTTTACATGCTTTGGGAAGCTCTTTATTCTTTTAGAGAATTCAGCAGAGTCTCTCACTGAGGGGAAATTATGCATGCAGTCCATAATTATGCAAGAGACTTCAAACATGTGACCTAAAAATTTAAGTCCAAAATTACACAATGAGAAGATTTAATTTGCCTTTCACTTACATTCTGTCATAGTCTAAATTTAAAGAGTCAAAATTTTAGCTACACAAAAATACAAAAATGGAACAGATTTTCATAGCTGAGCCCAAAACTTCAAAAAGACACCATATCATACGTAAAATGTGGAGATGTTTGCAAATATCTTTATATAAGATGTGTTATACAATGTGACTTGTTTTCCTGATTACCATAATTACCAAGCCTAGGAAAATATAAACACAAAAACGTAATAGCACCAGAGAAAATGGACGGTTGGTTTCGGTTACAGCTTCTAGATTGGTAGTCTTACCAATCACTTCCAGTGTGCAATCCAACTTTAATGGTACAAATAACATGACAAATCTTTCTTCCCATTTGACCTAGACCCACCAAGAAAGAGACCCAAATCTAAATTTAAAGTGAAGGGGACTAGGCAGCACCTTCTAGAGAACACTGGATCTCACTAGGATAGAATCAGTGTTTTTGAATGGCAGTTTTTAGGTGCTCTAGAACTCAAACAACTTAACTCACTGAACCCTACGGTACCATGTTACAAGTTTCAGTTAAACCTTGAAACCTGGGAAAAAGTAAATGCTGACCAGGAGGAGGTTGCTGAGTTGTGATACGACAACTCAGGATCACTGAGCGCAGAACTGAACATCTTTATGCTCCTTTACTTAACCCACAACTACTCCTTGAACAATTCTGAGGCATCCTGAAGTGATTAAATGATAGTTTACGTGTAAACTCCTTAGCACAGTGCTTGATACAGAGTAAGTGTTCAATAAATAACAGCAATGTGGAATATGATAATGACAGCGATTACTGGCATGAAGATAGAGGGTTGTGTCTGAGCCTGAATAAACTAGACTCCCCTACAACCCACCTCCAAGAGAAAAAGCCTTCAGCCTAAAGGGAAAACTTCCATAATGGCCTTTGGTCGCTGGAACACAACTGAGCTCTTTCCTAAGCTACCTGGCTGCCTTAAATACCATGATGGTTCTGTCACTACTGTTTCAGGACTTGAGAGCTGGTCCAGTACTATATGGCACAGGGAACTCTGCTCAGTGTTGTGTGGTGGCCTGAATGGGAGGAGAGTTTGGGAGAGAAAGGATACATATGGCTGAGTCCTTCTGCTGTCCACCTCAAACTATCAGAAATTGTTAATTGGTCCAATGGGCTTCCCTGGTGGCTCAGCTGGGAAAGAGTCAGCCTGAGATGCAGGAGACCAGGCTCCATCCCTGGGTTGGGAAGATCCCTTGGAGGAAGAAAAGGCAACACACTCCAGTATTCTTGTCTGGAGAATCCCCATGGACAGAGGAGCCTGGCCAGCTGCAGTCCATTGGGTCTCACAGAGTCGGACACAACTGAGGGACTAACACTGCACTTCTATTCCAATATAAAATTATATTTAAAAAAAAGAAAAAAACAGAGTTGGCCCAGGAGAAGCTACCAATTCAACCCTAAAAGGCTGCAAGAACTAACAGGCTTACTTTCTCATCTCTCTCATGTTCACCATAACCCAATATGTGTGATAAATTCAAAGATGCATGATCCAGATCACTCTTCAAGAGAGAACTTTCTCCTGATCTGTGATCAGCAGACAGTCTCCAACTGTTAGCTCTTTCACAGTCTGCCTGCACTCACGAGAGCTCTCTTACTGTAGATAATGCCTATACTGTGACTGAGCAAAGAGGGGATATAAAAGTTTGACCCTTTTGGCCCAACACAGGACAACTCTGCATCAATTAGCCTCGAGTTGGCCAAGGTTTTATCAGGTCTGCATCAAAGTCCAAATATTTTCTCTGCCCCTGCTCATTTCCTTCCTCAGGTGTTAATCCCTAATATGTTTCTGCAGCCCAAACTGACTTTCATTGTATAGAAGGTACCATAAGAGGAGAAAGGAGAGGATGAAATAAAAGAAGACTGTCAGATTCCCAAAGTTGTATAGGCAAGAAACAGGCCAATAAAACTACTCATCTGCAAATACACGCTATCCCTCATGAAGATGGATGACTCCAACGGGAGAGCTTCAAGTCCAGAGGGTGGAGCTGCGAACCGCAGAGAATTATTCCCAGGCCTTGAAACCTAATTTCATGGATGGATGAATCTGCATGGATGTATTTCGAAGTTGCCTGGGACTGGTGACTCCTTTATTCCTTCCATTTTCTCCCCTTTTGAACCGGAATGTTTATATCTATCCCATGCCTATCCCACCATTGTTTTGGGGGAGCAGGTATTAATAATCTGTTTTTCCAATTTCACAGATTCACAAATGGAGATGAATTGTATGGCATGACTACCCAGAACCTCATCCATAACTGATGAGATTTAGGACTTCTGAGCTGATGAGATTTATATGAGGTTTTTGGACTTGGAGTTGATCTGCAATGGGTTAACACTTTTGGAGGTGCTAGTGAATGTATTTAACATGTGGGACAGAAGTATAAATTTGAAGGGGATAGATGGTAGACCATGATAGAACAGTGGCCCCCAAAGATGTCCCTCCTAGTCCCCAAAATCTACAAATATAAGAAGAAAAGTCACTCTGTAAGGACGATTATGCTAAGGATCTTAAAAGGGAGAAATGTCTGGACAGACCCATCACAGAGCTCACAGCAGCAACAGAAACTAATACAAGTGCCCACCCAGGACACTTTGGAAAAATTAGCTGGATCTAAGAGCTTTATGTTAAATAGTAGCATGAGATCAACTGATTTCTGAATGTGAATCACATTTTTTTTAATAGAACTGACTTTAATCAGTAAAGCATTAAAATTTAACATAACACTCTGGGTACATAATATTAATTAACAGATCGTATCCGAATAAAGTGTCTGCATATATCTGAGACTGTAGTTTCTAACTCCAAGCCAATTATTGGCACCTTGCCAGCACCATATTACCTCTAGAAAATGGCCAATTACAAACCTGGATATCTCTACCAAGAGGATTGGAATCTCGTGTCCAAGTGCAAAAAGGAATCAGAAGTCTGTTCAACAGAGAATCACTGTCAAATCTTTCCAAGAAAATGGAGGAACAATTTACCTTCCTGTCCAATCCAGAATACCAAATCGAATGGGGAAAAAAAGAAAGTGAAAAAAAAGCAAGTAACTTTCCTTTTTCTAATAGTGTAGGAGAGGGACCTGGCATTTGTTTGGATTTTCTTTTCATTCTGAGCAGAAGGTCCTGGCAATAAACATCTGGAAGTTTGCCCGTTATGAACTGTTTGGTTTCTTTTCCCCTGTTTCATGAGGCCATGGTGATATTATACTCTTGGAATTCCTCCTTTCATCTGCTTCCTTTCCCCTGACAGTTCATAAAGGATGGCCACACTGGGAATGAAAGCTAAGCAGTTACTCTTAAAATATCAAGAGAATTTAGGCTCTGTACACCAGAAAGATAATTTTTTTCTAAGTTGTAGTAGTTTCAATTTTCTGGGGCAGCACCCAAACTCCCATGTGGTCCTATAAGATCTGATCTAATAACTCCAAGGAAAAAGGTCCACTAACCTGACACAAAAATTGCATATAGGCTTTTTTGTGCTGTTATTCTTAATAAAAACGGTTGTCATGTATTGGTTTTATACAAAGGGCTAAATTCTCTTTGCACACTCTCTATATATACTCTTGTTTAACTCTCCCCAGAACATTTTAGATATTACTGCCTTTGCTTTATACATAAGAAACGAGTTTTAAAAACTTAACAAATGTGTGCTGATCTCTACTGTTAAGAGGACATAGATGCAGGATTAGAACACTGGCCTAACTAAGCCAAGGATCCACAGGCTTAACCATTATTTACCTACTGCTTCCCTTCATTTCTGCATGAGAAGCAAGCAGTAAGCTTAGGATTTAAAATATTCAACAGGATAATGTTTTATTACATTAATTTGATAGAAAAAGTTCTTCATAATTCCTGCTAACCCCTGACCCTTCTCTGCATCTGGAGCTCTAAAAAATTTGGGCACGTTTATGCCATATGCAATTGTTATTGAAGATTATGTGCTGGTCTTCCTATCAGACCAGACAGACACCACAGGCTTCATGGGAGAGATATTAGATACTGTGATATTTTCTTAAGATGGCGGCCTGCGCGCATCTCTCTCGTCTGAGTATGTCCCAGGGTCCCCAGATTTATAAGGGTTTTGAAAGGACAAAGTACATGTGCTTTTGTCCCCAAACAGAGCCTGTGAAAGTGGCAAGTGTCCTAGAGAAGTCTGTCAGAAACTTCCATGACGAACATGGCGTAGGATAAATAGAACCAAAGTGGCCAATCAGGGTGAGAAAGCCGGAGATGGAGACGACAACCTCTGGGTCCTTCCCTCATTCCAAGAGGTCTGGCCACCCTGAGGAGAGGCAGCTCTGGAGGGACCCTGCGAGAGTTTGTCCAACAACGTGACTGTCATCTAGAGGACAAACTGACAGGAGAGAAGATGGAAGCTGTCTTTCAGGATGTCTGACTACAGAGGTGGCAACCAAAGCCAGCCCCCGCCTCCCCATCACCACCTCCCACTTACTGACTTTCACTCAGCAATTCTATTGGATTTAGACCCTGCTGTGCAGATGGAGGTAGGAAAATCCAAAACTAAGTTTATCTTGAACTGTTTGTCTCAGCACAATATGAGATTATACTCAGTTGAATGACATTTAGTTTCTGATATCTAATAGACAGGGGATTCCCCAGTGGTTCAGCGATAAAAGAATCCACCTGCAATGCAGATCATGGGGGTTTGATTCCTGGGTCGGGAAGATCCTCTGGAGAAGGAAATAGCAACCCACTCCAGTATTCTTGCCTGGAGAATCCCATGGACAGAGGAGCCTGGTGGGCTATAGTTCATGGGATTACAAAAGAGTCAGACACAATTTAGTGACTAAACAACAACAACAACAATAGAATGGAAACTCAAAATATAAATTAAATTATGAAGGGTATAAGGAAGGAAAAAGATAATTTCCCCTCTACCCTTCTGAGCTCCTAGTTGAGATCTCTGTAATAAAAGACAGACTAACAGGAGAAAAACAAATAGACATATGTACTCATATATACCTGGGAGATATCAGGGAAAAGTGAGTAGTAACTCCCTGAGATGGCTTAAAATTCAAGATTAAAAGCCCACCTTAATTGGGAAAGGGGAAGGGGCACGTGAACCTCCTGGGACAGAGTAAATTGATTTTTAAGCAAGATGAATGGGCCCTTGAAGAACAGATAGGACGTATAAAAGTTCAAGATAAAGTTTGTCTGGGTGTGGTGCCACACTGTGGTAAAAGTGGGTTTTCCTCAGTCGATGAAACTCTCAGGGAGGGGATTTATGACAGTTGAGTTCCTTTGGGAGGATTGGTCTTTAGGCAGAAAAGGGGAGTTAGGAGAAAGCCTCTCCCTGCATTTGCTGCTTTTAAAGTGCCTAGAGCTCAAAATAATCAATAAACCAAAGCAGCGTATTCTGAGGTAGATTGTCCTAAACTCCTACAGTCACAGTTTGGAGTGAAGTATTCTGCTACCCTGCAGGGGAAAAGATGAGATTTTCTTATACACATGAGCTTGTAACCTAAGAAAGATGCCTTAGTCAAAAATGATCATCAATTAGATCGTAAATATAAATTGTGAGAAAATAACATCTGCGTTTTTTATTTTTACTTTTAATGAAAAGTTTCAAACTACTCACAAAAGTAGAATAATATAATGAACTCCAGTTCCAGAAATTATCAAGATACTGTCAATCTTATTTCATCTATTATTACACACACACATACATGCACACATACTTTGCTGTGGAATATTTTATAATGAATCATAGACATCACATAATTTCAAGCAAAAACTTCTGCACGTATCTTTAGTAGGATTTAAAAAGAATTTTTTAGCATTACCAAGATACCATTATCACACCTAGTAAAATTAACAATAGTTCCCTAATGTAACATTTATACCTGTTCAAATTCCCCTAGTTGGCCCACAAACATCTTTTTCAGGCTGGTTTTATTGAATCAGGACCCAAACAAGGTCCACAGGCTGCATTCAGATAATAGGTCTCTTAAGTTCCTTTTAATGTGTAAAAATTTACTCTCTAAAATCTGTCATTTTTAATTTTCAAATATACAAGTACACATCTCTGGACTGAGATGAGCACTAAATTCACAAGCTTACAGGCTGATCTAAATGTGGGCTGGAGTTGCGCTCTGGCTCCAAGACAAACAATTCATCAGAAAGGGATCTGGCGCCCTCTAATGCTTTTTTCAAATTATAACTGTTTCTGATTCTCAAACCAATTAAGAAACAGAAAAATAATCCTGATGATGGAACTATTGTTCCATGCTGTTCAGCTTTGTAGCTGCATGTTTCTTATATCATACTACTATAAGAAAGGAATTATTTCTTCCTTTTGATAATGAAAGTTAAGTTACTAAATGCCAAGTACAGAGTCAATTCCTCATGATATTTTCTGTCATGGAAGATCATAGTTCATCATTCAAAGTAACATTACCATTTACATTACCATTTACAAAGTAACATTTACAGAAGAATATCTTGCTGCTATTTCCCAGATACCCCATTGTTTTAACAGCACCTTTCTTTCAAACTGCTATTGTTTTGTTCTATACATTACTGTATTTGAAGGGTTCATAGATGTTTCTCTAAAAGATATAAGACATAGATGTCTTATAGTTGTTTTTGAGGTTGCATAGGATGATGAAATATATAACAGAAGAAAGAGATACAATGAAAGAAAAACAGATTATAACAATCCTTAGAATTGGGAGATAGTAGCAAGCAGCACCAGAAGAGATATAGATGTTATTTATCAACATGTGCTAAATCAATATATTTGAAAATAATAATTGATTATACAGTGCTATAATTGATTTTTTTTAAAAAGGGCAAGAAAAGATACACCTAATCAAGTAAGACTTGTTTGCCTTGAATAATGTTCACATCTATGAGTTAAGTATATGGATAAGCATGCATTTGCTGCTAAAACATTAAGCTTTAAACATATTTTTGTTTATGTTTAAAAACTGTCATTGTTCTGCCATAAGCCACTCTTTAAAATGCATTCCTGAAAGAAGAGTGTAAAGCTGAATTAAAGTGAAAAAGAAGCAAAGCATAAATTATACCCATTCTCTAGCATTGAAACATGTATATTACCATGTGTAAAATAGATAACCAGTGCAAGTTCCATGCATAAAGCAGGGCACTCAAAACCGGTGCTCTGGGACAACCCAGAGGGATGGGATGGGGAGTGAGGTAGGAGGGGGATTCAGTATAGGGGAACACATATACACTCGAGGCTGATTCATGTTGATGTATGGCAAAAACCAGAACAATATTGTAAAGTAATTAGCCTTCAATTAAAATAAATAAATTATACCCATTCTCTTAAATACCAGTTGAACAACCCCCACCCCTCAACAAAGTCCTTCATATAGAAATTCTCAGAGTAGCAGTAACTTAACTATTCAAGGCAGGTCTCTTAAACATGTGAGAAATCTTTTCAACTGTGTCAAGCGAATGCCAAATTTAGGAAAACACTGCCACCTTCGAATTGTTCACAAAAAGCTAAGGTTCAACAACAAAATCCAATATAATTTTGATTAAACACGAATTCAATCTCCAGCCCAGCTCAAACCTGACTTGACTGCAGGCAATGTTGATTTATTCCTCACTCTCCAATGAAGCCTCAGGTTTTATTCTAGGAATGATAGAAACAGGACCAATAGATAATGTTTTTAGTGTTTTCATCACTCTCTATCAGGATGACCTTGGTTTCAACTGGATAGCTCAGATCTTGGGGAAATGGATGAGTGTCTGATTGTTTTATTTTTGCAATTACATGTTGAAGGGAATGAGAGCAAGACAGTGGACAGTCCCACTACAGTTCATTCTGAGGCCAGAATGAGGAATTTCCTCCACAGCTGGGTTCAAAGCAGAGACACAGGACTGAGGATAGTGGAAGGCTGCCCATGGTGGAGGGTTAAGTTGCACAGTCATATATCTGGGTTACCTTCCCACTCTAGGCCACTCCCCCACTGTCCCACCCAAGTAAATCTCAATGAATGACAAGAAAGTGACATCCCCCAGGTTGCTTCCAGCCCAATGAAGACCAGCAAGAGGGCCAGCACTGACCCCATGGAAACTAGGAGAGCCTGGTCCTTCCAGAAGGACCACTTCTGACTCATCCTCCTGACACAATGGGCACATCTCAAAAAAGAGCTGTCCAGACTATCAGTTCTCATTATCGGGGGTAGTTCTGTCCCATTAAGCTGCCCTAAACACTGAAACAACTGATGTTAGTGAACCATAAGGAGCTTCAGTCGTGTCTGACTCTTTGGGACCCCCAGGGACTGCAGACAGCCAGGCTACTCTGCCCACGGGATTCTCCAGGTAAGAATACTGGAGTGGTTGCCATGCCCTCCTCCAGGGGATCTTCCCAACCCGGGGATCAAACATGCATCTCCTCTGGCTCCTGCACTATAGGAGCATTCTTTACACTAAGCCACCTGGGAAGCCCGACTGAACCTTGACTTCCAGGCAAACACAGGGTTAGATTCCTGGTCACAAGGCCTTCATCAACACATCAACACAGAACCTTGTTTTACACGAGCTTCTGCTGAAAGCCACCTAGTTTCATATATGCTATTGATTCATTAACACTGAATTCGTATCCAGTATTTAAGTCATGCCTGAATGAAGTTTATCAACCACACGCCTTTTCTCAGTCAAGTCCACGGCAGCCTTCTGACATCGACGGACACTACACGGCACTGCAGCCACTTTAAAGGGCAAAATCACCCCCAAAGAGCACAGACACGTGAAAACCATGGCACTGAATACCATACAGAAGACACCTGCCGACAGTGACAGAGCTGAAATGGAAAACCTGTGCGCTACCGTGTCCCCGCCCAGCTGGGAACAGGCCAGCCGGGCCACTCAAACTTTGTGAGCTTGCGTGCAAGTTCAGGAATGGGGGTTGCACATACATTTTATGGCATGGACGAATTTGTAAATACAGAATCCACGAATAATGACAACGGACTGTGTTGTCTGAGAAGAGCAAGCTTCGTTCCTAAAGAAGCATCTCCCCAGGAGCTGGCCTACCTTGGAGCGAAGTGAAGACCGCCGAGTATAACACCAGCCAGCCTTCCTTTTTCACCTGCAGAAACTGCTACGGGGCCAGTGACGGGCACTGCTCTTAACCACCTGGATGACAAGGGTCGCTCTTACAAAAGAATGTGGATCAAAATTGGGCCCTCAGGAGAAGACATGGCGGCTCTCACGCATGCGCCCTCGAAAGAATGCGCCTACACGCTGAAACAGACATTGCATCAGTGCCTGATTGACTGGAGACGGAGAACTATCTGCAGACCAGTGAGCATACCCCCAAGAAACTCTCCTCATCATCAAGGACTCCTTGCCCTAAACCCTCAACATGTTCTGTCATTTGCTATAGCTGGCATTTCCTGAATTGCAGTTCCTCGGCTATGCCCAAATAAATTCCATTTCTGGTGATGTGAGTTTGCCTCAGTTTACCTCTTTATTTAGGCTGACATAATGAAATAACAGACCTCTATGGATAACTCATTAATTAACCAGGATGAATTCCTCTGGCAAACTGGACGGGCTTACCAGTTGGCTTTGTTTCAGGTCTGACCCTCCTGGTTGAGAAAGTATCCCTGGGATTGTAGAATCATAGACAGTAAGGACCCCAGAAAAAAGAAGAAAGGCCTTCTCACAACGGAAAATAATAATAATAAGGATTAGAGTCATTCATTTAAATAATTTTAAAGAGTTCCATTTTATACCCCATGTGATGGGACAGAATAGATGTTTAAAAAGGTTGTAAGCAAGATTTTCCCGGTGGCTCAGTGGTAAACAATCCTCCTGCCAATGCAGGAGACACGAGTTCCATCCTTGGTCCAGGAAGACCCCACGTGCCTTGGAGAAACTAAGCGTATGGGTCACAAGTACTGAGTCGGGGTTCTGGAGCCAGAGAACCACAACGGTTGAGCTCAGGTGCTGCAACTCCTGAAGCCAGAGTGCCCTAAAGCAGTGAGCTCTGCTTGCAATGAGAAGCCGGTGCACTGCAGTGAAGATAACCCCTGCTCGCAGAAACTAGAGAAAAGCACGCACAGCAAAAGCCTGTGCAGCAGCAAAGACCCAGCACAGTCCAAAATAAACAAATGCTAAAAAATATTTTAAAGGGGGCCTAAAGCAGTTTGCTATGTATACTGGTTGATGACATACAGCCAACAGCAGACTTAGATGCCAGCACTCCCTCTTCACATGCCCACTTCCCCAATCACAAAAAGAAAAACAAAATCCGAAGGGACAATTTGAGAACTACCAGAATCTATTAGCTGGTCCAAGGCCCCTGGAGGCTAAAAGCTGCAGAAAGTCACGTCCCTTAACAGAGCTCAGCTCTCTTACGGGGTGAGAGGTGGAGTCGCCTATTGTCATCAGCCTGAACAGAAACCACTTCCTCTTTCCCTGGGGCTTGGAAAATATTGAGACATTCTGATATTCCCTCCCAAGATTATGCTGTGAAACAATGAATCCTGATTCAGTTATACATTTGTACCTATGGGGAGACAAAAGAGGGCGTTCTCTTTTATAAGAGATATTTTGTAACATCAAGCAGTGCCTTCACATGCTGCTGTTTAGTCACTAAGTCAAGTTTGCCTCTTTGGGACCCCATTTACTGCAGACAGCCAGGCTCCTCTGTCCATGGGATTTCCCAGGCAAGAATACTGGAGTGGGATGCCGATTCCTTCTCCAGGGGATCTTCCCAACCCAGGGATCAAACCCATGTCTCCTGCATGAGCAGGCAGATTCTTTACCACTGAGCCACCTGGGAAGTTGTTCCTTCCCATGTTCCTCCTATTATAGATAAAGGCTTGAAGCAAAAGCAGATATAAAGAAAACTATTCAAATCATCTTATTATATTTATTCTGAACCAAGGCAAATTCTTTCCTCTGAGTGACAGTTATGACAGAAATGGCGCTCATTTACTACAGGGAGCCAAGCCTGGGTTGGAAATTTCAATGTATCAGGTCAAAACCTTATGAGGTCAGAGTTATTATTCCCATTTTGTAGATGTGAAAACTGAAGGCCCAAAGTCATCAGTCAGTAAGTAGCATTGCTAAAATGCGATCTTGGACTATCAAGCTGACCATGCTCTCAGTCTCTGTACTTTTGATTACCACATAGGCAGTGTTCTTCTGACACAGTGCTACTTGTAAGTGATGCTTACTAGCTCTAGCTTATAAAAAGAAAACAAAGAAAAATTTATTCATTTCTGAACATTAGACATTTAAAAAACAGAGAATATTAGTTAATATATGACAAAATACTAATCTTTTATGAGCGTTAAGTAGGCTGTACCTATCAGAAAACACATGCTGTAAATGGATAAGGAGGACATAAGATTAAATGTTGCAATGAAATTGCAGGGTAGGACAATTAACACCAGCCAGACAGTTGAAGGCTCCCAAATTTCACTAATCGCTGTAGACACATTAATCTTGTAGTGCCTTACAGGGCGGATTGAGGGCGTGGGGGTAGGCAGAGCAGAGCCAGAAAGGCCAGTTAGAATATTATAATGGCTCAAGTATGAGCTCATTCCAGTAGAGCCATTGAGAATGGAAAAAAGGGAAAAAATGCAAGTGATGGTATGGAGATAGAATCCAAAATGCCTGGTGAGGGAAGGGAATTGTGAGCTTTTCAGTCTAAGAGGTGCCTTGCCAGGGAGAAAGAAGGTGAGTGAGCTGTCTTATTTGGTTGACATTTTTTATAAACCTCAAACATCTATCTTCACCAGGAGCAAGTTGTTCCTCCCAATCTTCATATACGTCCCTGGAAAAGGCTACCATTTTTACATTTTATCTTTTTATTCTCAAGAAATTATTTATTTTAAACAAATTTCTCCAACAACAAAAAGAACCTTTTTTATATTTTATGTCCCTCTACTCACCCCCTCCCTAAAAGTCCCTACTCCTTAACTTAATCTTCTCATAATATCTGAATCAGTGAGATATTTGTTAGACTAATTTCCTCCCATCCTTAATCCATAGAAAATCAAAAGGAGGTATTAATATTCTACTCATATTGCTTTCCTCAGAAATATGTTAACTGTGGGATGTTCTTAATGTACTTACACAAGTAAGTGAATCTTCATAACTTCTCCAGTGAGCTCCTAGAGCTGGCAACAGCCAGATACCAGCATAGAAAGACCTAGTGAATCTTCATAACTATCAAATTAAGTCACAAGCAATCTTTGTCTTACTGGTGAAACCTAGTCAGGAGCTAGGCAAACGGAGAGAATTCAGGGAACATGCCTAGTGCTTTCCTGCCAGGGCAATAACTGGCCAACCTGCTTGAGTTTGTCTTGCTAGAATTTCCTACACGAAAGGAAATGATACTAGAATTGAGGACACATCCTAAAGAGAGCATTAGAGATATTAGCTTGATGATATTGGCAAATAGGAAAACTATGTAAAAGACAGAAAATTCCAATGAACACACGTTTATAAGACATTTATTTCAGTACAAAATCCTGTACTAAATTCTGTGAGGAACACAGAAATTGTTCATATATTTCATAATTTGTGGAATGCCTGCTTTGTGCCAGGCACTCTGTTATAAACAGGGGATAGATAAAGTAGAAAAAAGACAAAAATTTCTGCCCTTGGAAATTCCCTGGTGGTCCAGTGGACGACTCCTTGCTTCCTCTGCAGGGGTCACAGGTTCAATCCCTGGTCAGCGAACTAAGAATCACGTGCCATGGCCAAGAAGAAAAATCTTATAAGAAAAACTTATAAAAAATTTCTAATCCTAATTTCCCACGTAGTGGGAAAGTGAGACAAGAAACCAACAAAAAGTACAGTGAAATCCTATCACAGAGACAAGGGTATAGTGTATACAACAGGGTCCCACACAGAGAGTCAGTGCAAGGATCAGGAGTTTTTTGAAGGAAAGCCGTGTGTGTTGGTTTGTGGAGCTGCCGTCACAAATTACCACAAAGCTGGTGGCTTACAACAACGGAAGTGTATTCTCTCACGGTTCTGGAGGCTGAAAGCCTAAAATCAAAGTATCGGCAGGATCACGCTCAATCTGAAGGCTCCAGAGAAGGCATCTTCCTCGCCTCTCCCCGTCCCTGCCGTTCCCTGCCGTCCTTGGCCTTCCTCATAGCTGTGTCCCTCCACCCTCTGCCTTTGTCTTCACAAGAGCATGTTCCCCGTTTCCTCTGAGTCTCTCCCCTGAGTATCCTCTCCCCTTCTTACCAGAACACCAGTCACTGGGCTAACTGACCACATCTCCAAAGACCCTGTTTGCAAATAAGGTCACATGCTGAAGTTCCAAGAGGACATGAATTTTGAGGAAATAGTACTCAACCCTCTAAACCAGGCAAGAAACGACCTAGACCTGATCTAAGGTGGTAGCTACATGAATGGAACGGAGAAGAAACCCAGAATGACTCTTTGTTTTCCAGTTTGGGTAACACGTTGCTGCCAGCTCTAAGATGAGGTATCCCAAGCAGAGGGAGCTGTTCTTGGTCTTACCAAGTTCTTAAGATGATAACCACTACTTTTTTCTTTTTTTTTTTTGGCTGTGCTGCGTGGCTTAGGAAAGTGCTTTAGTTAGCCAACTAGGGATTGAATGCACGCTGTCATCAATGAAATCGTGGAGCCCTAATCACCGGACTGCCAGTGAATTTGCTACTACTATTCTTGACCATCTCTTGCTTAACATGTTTTCTAAAACTCAAGGACCCTGCAAAATAGGTATTATTTTCAGATTACAACTGAGAACACTGAAGCTAGAAGAATGAGGAACTTTTCCAGAACCACTCAGTTTGGAGGAGGTAAAAGATAAAAGGGAAAGGGTGAGTGAAGAATATGGAAAAGTTCCCACTTGAGTTTCCTAAGCCAATATTCATACCAGGAAATGGTCCTAGAGTAATGACATTTTGACAGGACAGTTACATTCCTTAAACTACTGTCTTTGGGGAGCTCCATACCTTGTCACTAACAAGGTTTAGATCGAGAAATTCTCAAGGCAAATTTGACATTTCCTTCCCTTTACTCCTTTATATATGTGAGTTTTCTACAGAGGAATGAAAGAATCTTGTCCCTAAGTTAGAAGTTGTATATAATAACTAAAGCTGTCAAAATTCAGTCATCCTTCTCATTTTGAAGTATGATTTTATATGTAAAAGCATTTTTAAGAGCCATCCAGTTAGTTCCTATATAGGTTATTAGTGGAAATTGAGAGATGCTCTGTTCTCAGAAAGGCAGTAACATAAAAGCAATACAAAATGCACTGTCTGTCCAAGGTTTATTTGTATTTTTAATTTCTGAATAGTAACATGCTTATATATTGACAGTGTACTCAGAACTTTAACTTCTGAATGGCTAAATGTAGTTAAAATTCTACAAATTAAAATTCCATATATTAAATTAAAATTTCTTATATGAAAAAGCACAAATATTCCACGATTTGTAAATAGGCATTATTTGGAAAAATGAAAATATTGGAGTAAAATCTTTACTGATGATTTGGCAGTGTTTGCATTCCTATATTTTATCCAATAAATGACCTCTTTTACAAAGCATTAAAAAAGAAATTCAGCCATCCCTAAACTTGGCATTCATCTACCAAACCAAGTACTGTCCTGTTCTCCCATCTCATCCCTCCATTGGACTAACATCCATACATAGGCTCTCATCCATAAGCTCTGGGAGCTTCTCCTGACACTCACTGAAGAAAATTACTCAAAACACGAGAGAAGGCAAAAAATAATTTTGTGACCTTTAATGCCATGCTAGACAAGCTCTAATAAGCCCATTTGTTGGTCATCTCTTTTGAGGAATATAAGTTCGTTTCACTTAATATCACAATTGATCAGGGCAATGACATTTTACAAGTCTGTAAAATTAGAAGTTTAGCTTCTTAAAAAACTGCTAAGGTGTGGTTATTTTCTGTTTAGCTGAGAAAACAACCTTCCAAGTCAGGTTTATGGCATTGACAAGTTTTGTTTCTAATTTAGCAATTTTTTTACTAACGTGCTTTCTCCTGCTGACTTTTAAATTTCATTTCTTATGTTCTTTTTGAATCAGTTTTGTCATTATGCTCATTTGCTCCTCAATAATAATGTAGATAAAACTTTAACACACTTTTTCCATGAAAATTATGCTAAAAATTAGGAAATGACTAACATATCATACGTAAGAACTGACTCTCCAACTCTACCCCAAGAGCTTCTGTGTGTGTTTAGCAAGCACTGCTGTAATGGCGTGTTTACTTTCTTTCTCTGCCAGGCTACATGTTGAATTCTTTTTTTTTTTTTACATGTTGAATTCTAAAGAGTCAGTGAACATTTCTGTTAACGTCACACTGTTGTCTCCAGAACCCAGAGGACTAGCACAACAAAAATCCCGGAGTTTCTTACTCAAATGTTTCAGAGTCCTTTCTCCTACTCTTTTCCTTTGTTCATCAAGAGCTGAAACTCACACATCTTCTTTTTTAATTTGATAATGGCTCTTATCACCATCTGCAGCCTCTTTGAAAAGTACCAACTTACTATCTAATTAAATGACAGGTTTTTCTCCCAATGGCAGACACATAAGAGGGTTTAGGCTTGACAACAGAACAGAATCCACATTATCTTCCTAGGTATCAGTAACTTTCAAAAATAAATTTTAATAACAATCACTACTACCATTTTGAAGATTAAAGAGTCAGTTTTTATTAAGGATAGAAATTGGTTACACAAGCATATTATAAGGAGAGTGTCACTAAATGAACTCTAAAATGGGCATCAATATGTAAAACAGCTGAAATAATAATCTTCTCAAAGAGAAGATGCAATGTGCATACCTGTAAACCAGTTAGCAGCAGTCTATCCAATCAAGGAAGGATCATCACTCTGACCCAGCTCTTTGCTGAAAGACTATTCTATTGGTGTTAAACTTGTGGTAATAATGAAAACCTGTGCAGGTATCCAATATAACTGCACGGTTATCAATTTATTAACTCAGCTTTAAATTCATCCTCTATGCCTGCTCAGAAACACATCTGGGCCCTTTAAATATTTTCCCCTTGTAGCTGACAACATGCTAGGCTTTCTCAGTAGAGGGCGCTGGAGAGGCATTGAGGGGAAAAAGTCTTGTTCCTACTTCAGTGGATTAAATTGGCAGGCTCTTCAGAATCCAGCGTCCCCCCATACCTACCCAGCTTCTTCAGCACAGGCAGCTTCTCCAACTTTAGGCCCTTGAAGCACGGGCGGCTGCTCCCGCGTCCAGCACCCCCACCCGGCACAGAAGGCCTCCCCCAACTCAGCAGCTGTAGTACACAGCGGCCAGCAGGAACCCCCTCAGGCATGTTGTAAGGGCGGGTCCCTGGTCAGACACTGTGAACAGGCTCTTCCAGTACCCTAGAGGATGGATTTCTAGCAAGATCCCCTGGCACAAACCCTCCAGCGAAGTCTGGATTTCAGTTCTGGGGTGCGTGGTGGCTAGGAGGAGGTTCTTCATTGGGTGCTCTATCTAAACTCCTTATATCTGCTATTCCTATATCTGGTAGAGATTTCTCTATTTCTTATAAGGCAGTCCCTCATTATTCCAATTCCCTGTCATTGCTAACAATTCTTTATCTTAAACTTTCCCTGTTCAAATTACTGTATGCCTCCTCTCTCAGGATCAGACCTAGACTGAGACAATACCCCCAAAAGCAAAATGAAAATCAAACACCTTTTTAAAGATACCTTATTGGGTACTTAATATAAACAGGAGTTTTCCATGACAAAAAGTTTAGCTGTACAGAAATGAAATAAGACATTTAAAGAAATGGAGATAATTTACATAGTTGGGATTTAGGTAGCTAAGAAAAAGGAAAGCTCATAGATTTGTCTTAAGCTTTTCTACTGCTACAAACAGTTCAAATCATCATAATCATGTTTGTTTATATTGAGATGAGCAAGATGTATGTTTTATAATCCTGGGAGGGTCTCTGCAGTGCCCCAGATACTGATAACTGGCTTAATGCTAAATTAAATGCAGGACAGTCACAGACAACCCAATGACTTACAAGTTTTACTTCCCTTCTTCAGTAAAAAACTTTCAAATCCTTCTGTCATCTTTAAGGAAACATTTCTCAATTGTTTAAGTAGCATTCAGAAGACTATGAAAGGGATAACGGTTCACTAACCAAGAGCATGGGCAAGTTACATTACATCAATGGGCACCGGTTTCCTCATCTGAGAAAGGGGGATAAAGACAGCTCCTACCTCACAGGGTTCCTGTCAGGACTGAATGAGTAAAGATATGCAATGCACTTAAACTTATGCCTAGCAAATAAGTGTTTGCTATTATTCGATCGTCCACGATCCTATTGCTGAAATGCTATTACTTTTACAATTAAAATAGACACTACATAATTTCAACAAGAGAATCAACATTTTATATAAGCACTTAAGCTAAGTAAGCGGCAGGAAAAATGTCCTGTATGTCCAGTATCGTTATACCAATATGGGATTTAGTCAAGTAGTGACCACCTACATCAGAAATACTTACCATCTAAGTAGCTTCTCAGGCAAGTTTTGCTAACATTTTAATTCTATTTCCAGTAAACATAAACTTTATAAATGTTAAGCTTATGTAACTTTATAAATGTATAAATATTGTCAATGGCATAATAATATTCAAACTTCTTATATGTTAGAATGAAGGCTCTGTTTAAAATTTATTTATTTTTAATTGAAGAATAATTGCTTTACAATATTGTGTTGGTTTCTGCCATATAACAACATGAATCAGCCACGGGTATATTCATGCCCCCTCCCTCTTGAACCTCCCTCCCACCTCCCACCCCTCGAGGTTGTCACAGAGCCCCAGTTTGAGTTCACTGAAGGCTATTTTTTTCCTAAGAATTTGGGGTTGCAGAAAAAGTGAGGCTTCCTCAAAGTTTAGTGAGTTTTTTAAGTTTTATACCTTAGATATTATCTTTGGGTTTAACTCTTACTGATGGACAGCTACAGAACTTCAGACAATGGTTTTTACCTTCCCAAATCCTAGTCTCTTCTGTAGCATGAGAATGGCAATGCCTATGGTGAAAGATGGTCACAAGAATTAAATGAGGTAGGCAGTTCCCTGCCAGTTCAGTGGTTAGGACTCGGCATTTCCACTGCAGCGGGCCCAGGTTTGATCCCTGGTTGGGGAACTAAGATCCCATAAGCTGTGCGATACTGCCAAAAAAAAAATTAAATGAGATAATGTGTGTCATGCGGGCATCACACATGACATCACCACTGCTCAGTAAGGGAAGGAATCAGTCAGCCCTTCTTGTTACTACTGCTGAGGATTTTATTACCTAACTTTTTGCCTTATGAATTCCATGACCTCTTTTTTAAACAAGTATGTGTCAGAAGGAGGTCCTATAACATCAATGTGTGTCTTATAGAAATTAACCAGAACCTGAAGGTAACTCGAACTTAGCTGCTCACATGCCAACTTAATATTTTTTTTCTCTTTATCTTCCTTTCCTTCTAAAATAAATGTCTCCTTTCTAAGCTCAAAGTGAAGAGCATGTGAATATTTCTCAATGAACTCTTTCACCTGTTTTTCATTGTTTGGCTGAGAACCACCTTGAGCATTCTTTATACAAAGTGTGGTAACTTCACCATCCACTGTCTCTTGACATAGAACATGAAATTTTCTCAGTGTGCTTTCATAAACTTTTCTCTTCTTTTTCAGGTAAAGGAAAGTATCTGTGTCAAGAACAAGACTTTCTCCTTTTTTCATAGTCTCAGGTGTCAACGACCTGGGTGGCTTTAAAGAGTGACTACTTCTCCGTGTACTTCCCCTGGGGCTCTGTCTATTCCTATTTTTTTCTAAAAGAAAACTTGCTTTTAATAGCAAAAATTCTTTGAGCTTCTCGATAGCCAGAAATGTTCCTTGAACGGAGATTCTTCCATTGGCTTCCAGAGGACTTAAGCATAACGTTGGGATTTCCCTTTTCAGGTCCATTACCAGACTTTCTAGATGGATTTGACTCCGAAAAACAGAAAGATCAAGAACAGCCGTTACAGAGCTGAAGACCTAAAATTAAACAGAGAAGTTAAAACAGCACCACCTAGGGGAAAGATTGCATAAATACATTCTTGTTTTGCCACTTTCTGTCTGCCCAGGAGCCGCCCTAGCCAGGCCTCCAAAGCCTCACAGTTTGGCCTCTTATCCCATAGCTGCTCATTAAAGGGGCCCCACAACCTATCAAGGCAACAGTTTTTGATTTTGGGGTTCACAGTTCCTCACTGGATTCCCCCAGATAGAGTTGATTAAATATTATTTAGAGGCAGAATGTTTTTTTGAATCCAAGTTTTAAGCAGAACGCAGATCAACTGTTCCAGTGGTGCTCCATGGATAGGGGTCCCTGGAGAAAGCCCTCCCTCCTCGTGAGAAGTTCATTGGATGGTTGCAGAGAACCCTACCTTTGTTACAGAATAGTTTTAAATCAGTGCTTTGAATTTTATTTTCCTCTTATTTCCTCCTTACTTGTGTCTTCAAAGCTCCTTTTTAATGTTCATCCAAATTGGTTTTTTACCCCACAAAATAAGTTTTTAGGTAGATGCCAGACATCATCCATGACAGTATAAGAGCTCACTGTCACTTTAAAAGTATCAAGAGCATCATAGAAAAACAGGAAAACAGAACAAGTAATAACCAAAAACCTTTCAGGACACAGGTTTGGCCTTTAACACTGACCCAGGTTAAGGAGCTTGCACTTTCTTTTCTAGAAGTCATGGGGGGAGGTGCTCTGTGCCTTCCGTGTAGGAGACACTTGGCAGAAAACATGGGATCTAGACGATTGGCATGCCTGCAGCCATCACACCTACCTTTTCACTGAAATGGGAGACTGTGAGTTGAGCAGATCCAACCATGTCTGCTAGACAGTGTTTCTTTTTTCTGACGACATTCTCTGCAACTAAGTGGAAGAGGGGCCATCAGAAAGGTTTGTGGCACAATACAGTAATAATTATTTTAATTAATAGTAATGGAGATGTTCAGTTCTTTTAAAATACCTAAGATTTTTTCCCGCTTTTCCTCTAAATTCAGCATTTAAATCCTTTTTCCTTCTAGTTTAACATATTAAAATTTATACATAATACATACATACATATATATATAAATCACATGTATGTTATGTATGTTACATACATAACACCTAAAAGTAAATCCCCCACCACTCTGTTCATTATAGTCATGAGGAGACTTCACCTTTCTGAATCCAGGGTATCACACTATCCCAGCTGGTTTTCCTGATTCACTGTCTGACCTGGTCAGTCCCCTTCACTAATTGTCCTTCCCTCCCCCTTCTCTCAAGGCATTGACATGCACCATCCATGAATCTAGAGGCGTGAACAGCTCCACAGACCCAACTTTCTCACCTATGTCAGGTATAAGCCAGGAAGAGAATGGCTCAATGTGACCTCAGATCCAAGCCATATTTCCCCAGTCCAACTTTCCCATTAATAAAGCAGTACTTATCTTGTTCATGAGATTATGGATAGCTTCTGTGGGGCTTTTTTCTGTATTTTACAAGTTTTCTACAATAAAGTGTATCACCTTTATCTCATGATATAGATGGATTTAAAATACAGAAAACAAGAAGTCTTTAAGACTTTTCCAGTTACTGACAACTCTATCATAAGGCACTTTCACATATATTCTAATGCACTATTGGCCACTTTTATATTCAAGAATAGAATTACTATTTTTTAAATTTAAACTTTACCAATCCCATGAACTATTTTGTTGTTGTTGTTCTTGTCGCTGCTATTGTTTAGTCACTAAGCTGTGTCCTTCTCTTTGTGACTCCATGAACTCCAGCACACCAGGCTTCCCTGTCCTTCACTATCTCAGAGTTTGCTTAGACTCATATCCATCAAGTCGGTGATGCTATCCAACCATCTCATGAATTACTCTACTGAAGTTCAATCTTTAATTTCATTCCAGAAGTATTTCTAAGGTTATAAAAATTTGATTTGGAAATACCTGTTTTTTCTTTGAATGTTACATAGGCAGCTCCCTTAGTTCTTGTTGGATATGTCACATCTTCAACAACTCCACCCCCATTATCAGTATCTTCAAAGTGAATCTTCACTAATGTGGTCAGTAACTGGTCATTAAGACCAATTGGAAGACCAGCAACTACAATTGTTCTTTCAGAAGCTCTGGATTCCTTAACATTCAAAACTGATGCCTGTGAAAGAAACAATAGGACACTTTTTAACTATATGATTCTACTTAATATAGGCAATATTACACATCAGTGGGAAAGGTCATTTTATTTAATAGTCTTTATTTAATAAAGGCCCTCTTGGAACTGATCAGATACCTGAAAAGAAAAATATCAAGGATAGGAGCCTGGCCTCACACCATATACCAGCATAAATGCTATACAAATTTTAGAGTTAAAATGTAAAAAGTAAACCCTTTTTTTTACAAAATGGAAAACATTGGTTAATATTTGTCAGATGTTAGAAAGACCTAAAAATTATTGTAATCACGAAGGAAAATTAAAAGAGAGTTTTCTAAATTAAAATTTTTTTAAAAGTCAAACTAATCACAAAATGTGGTAGTTTGGAGTTGACTGTATGTATCCTTGAATGTAGAGTTGAAAGAACATAAGACAGTAAGAAATACATTCTCTCTCTCTTCTTTTTTTTTTGGTCAAAACTAGGGGAAAGTCACCATAAAAAAATAAATAAATGAAACCCTAGCAATAATTTTGGGACTGCAGTGGAGTAAACCCTACCTTTCAGCACACATCTGAGATACAACCCAACCGCTGAGAGCACACGCTATTGCAGACCATGGAACCCTGGGCACAGAAGATCAGCTGCAAGCAGATCCTTCCCTGAGCTCACTCTCTGTTCAGTTCAGTTCAGTTCAGTTCAGTTCAGTCGCTCAGTCATGTCTGACTCTTTGCGACCCCATGGACCACAGCACGCCAGGCCTCCCTGTCCATCACCAACTCCCGGAGTCCACCCAAACCCATGTCCAGTGAGTCGGTGACGCCATCCAACCATCTCATCCTCTGTCATCCCCTTCTCCTCCTGCCCTCAATCTTTCCCAACATCAGGGTCTTTGCTAGTGAGTCAGTTCTTTGCATCAGGTGGCCAAAGTATTGGAGTTTCAACTTCAACATCAGTCCTTACAATGAACACCCAGGACTGATCTCCTCTAGGATGGACTCGTTGGATCTCCTTGCAGTCCAAGGGACTCTTGAGAGTCTTCTCCAACAGTTCAAAAGCATCAATTCTTTTGCGCTCAGCTTTCTTTATAGTCCAACTCTCACATCCATACATGACTACTGGAAAAACCATAGCCTTGACGAGACGGACCTTTGTGACAAAGTAATCTCTCTGCTTTTTAAGATGCTGTCTAGGTTGGCCATAACTTTCCTTCCAAGGTGTAAGTGTCTTTCCATTTAATGGCTGCAATCACCATCTGCAGTGATTTTGGAGCCCAAAAAACTGTCAGCCACTGTTTCCACTGTTTCCCCATCTATTTGCCACAAAGTGATGGGACTGGATGCCATGATCTTAGTTTTCTGAATGTTGAGCTTTAAGCCAACCTTTTCACTCTCCTCTTTCACTTTCATCAAGAAGCTCTTTAGTTCTTCTTCACTTTCTGCCATAAGGGTGGTGTCATCTGCATATCTAAGGTTATTGATATTTCTCCTGGCAATCTTGATTCCATCTTGTGCTTCTTCCAGCCCAGCGTTTCTCATGATGTATTCTGCGTATAAGTTAAATAAGCAATATACAGCCTTGACATACTCCGTTTCCTATTTGGAACCAGTCTGTTGTTCCATGTTCAGTTCAAACTGTTGCTTTCTGACCTGCATACAGGTTTCTCAAGAGGCAGGTCAGGTGGTCTGGTATTCCCATCTCTTTCAGAATTTTCCACAGTTTATTGTGATGCTCACAGTCAAAGGCTTTGGCATAGTCAATAAAGCTGAAGTAAATGTTTTTCTGGAATTCTCTTGCTTTTTCAATGATCCAACAGTTGTTGGCAATTTGATCTCTGGTTCCTCTGCTTTTTCTAAAACCAGCTTGAACATCTGGAAGTTCACGGTTCACGTATTGCTGAAGCCTGGATTGGAGAATTTTGAGCATTACTTTACTAGCATATGAGATGAGTTCAATTGTGCGGTAGTTTGAGCATTCTTTGACATTGCCTTTCTTAGGGAGTGGAATGAAAACTGACCTTTTCCAGTCCTGTGGCCACTGCTGAGTTGTCCAAATTTGCTAGCATATTGAGTGTAGCACTTTCACAGCATCATCTTTCAGGATTTGAAATAGCTCAACCGGAATTCCATCACCTCCACTAGCTTTGTTCATAGTGATGCTTCCTAAGGCCCACTTGACTTCACATTCCAGGATGTCTGGCTCTAGGTGAGTGATCACACCATCGTGATTATCTGGGTCGTGAAGATCTTTTTGTATAGTTCTTCTATGTATTCTTGCCACCTCTTTTTAATATCTTCTGCTTCTGTTAGGTCCATACCATTTCTGTCCTTTATTGAGCCCATCTTTGCATGAAATGTCCCCTTGGTATCTCTAATTTTCTTGAAGAGATCTCTAGTTTTTCCCATTCTATTGTTTTTCTCTATTTTTTTGCACTGATCACTGAGGAAGGCTTTCTTATCTCTCCTTGCTAGTCTTTGGAACTCTGCAATCAAATGAGTGTATCTTTCCTTTTCTCCTTTGCTTTTGGCTTCTCTTCTTTTCACAGCTATTTGTAAGGCCTCCTCAGACAGCCATTTTGCTTTTTTGCATTTCTTTTTCTTGGGGATGGTCTTGATCCCTGTCTCCTATACAATGTCACGAACCTCTGTCCATAGTTCATCAGGCACTCTGTCATCAGATCTAGTCCCTTAAATTTATTTCTCACTTCCACTTGGGAAGCCCATGATTATAATACACTCTCTGTTAACTTCTTATATTAATGTTTTAATTTATTCCCCAGCTCATTTAGAGAACTGGACCTATAAACTTCTCCCAATGCTTGTATAGGTAGTCCAGCCTGATTACACCAGAGCTCAGATATAATTTATTCCTAAATTATCCCCAAGGAGGACAGGATGTCTCATGGGTCCAAGTCATGGTTGACTGATCACAAAGATGTTTTGGTTTTCAGTTCAGAGGACTCTGTAAACTCAGAGTCAGACTTTACTGGCAATAGGGAAACTGCTTCTGATCTCCCCGATAAAGAAAACAGTCTAAGCACACATACAGTGTCCTATCCCAAGAGTACATTAAAATGAAAATGAAAATAGAATAAAAAAGAAAATAAATCCAGTTAAGGGGAGCAATCAGCAGCACAGGAGAGATTCCAACAAATTTCTTGAAGATGGAAAGACATAAAAGTATGTGGAAGGATATGACAGGGGAAACCCAGAGTAAGGAAGTGGAGGCTGCAATGGAAAGGGGACAACCTTCTTGGCAGAACCTCAGAAATTAAAAAAGGGATCAAAACCAGAATGATTAGTTGAAAAGCTAGCAGCAAGACAAAACTAAATGAACATTCTAGGGAGAATCTGACCAGCTAGTATGGGCAAACACCCCTCCCACCCTTTCTGGTATTTGAAAAAGCCCAAGCCTAAAGATCATCAGAAAATTAAAGCATGACATATTTGGAATAAATTACAGACTATAAATAAAGACTCTATTTGACACAGCTGTTAGGAATATTTTTTTGTAACTAGAAAAAGGAAAAATACACATGACATTGGACCAAAAGGAGAAAAAGTAATTCAGAATCTATTAGACCCTGCTGTAAACAATATTTACTGTTTGCATAATCATATGAACACTCTCATAAACTTTTAGATGAATTCTGTAAAAATCTTCAAAATTACTGAAGACTTAAATATGATTACAGAATAAAATGGAATCATTCAACCCTATCAATAGAAGAATAAAGACAAAACTAACAAAAGTTGAGAAAAAAAAAAAATCTGTACTTCTATTACAGAAGATCATGTAAATACTATCAAAATCTAAGTGTATTATGAAAGAAACAAAAATAGTCCATAGGGGAATTTAAAATACTATTAAAACTTCCAAACTTGGAAGAGGGGAAAAATCAAGAGTTCACTTCAGTGAAATCCTCATTTATCACAACAGGAATTCAATAGGAAATGACTAAAGTCAATGATAACTGATCTCTCAGTATCTCCTTTGATATTTCAACTGGTAGTTATTAAAATAGGGTGGCAAAAATGTACCTGCATTTCTTAGAATACATAATATCTTGTCAATCAGTTGACCAATTAACTAATCCAGTATTAACTAAACATGTGTTCTATCCCTGGCAATATGTTGGGTACCAAAGATTATACACACAAGTTATAAAACACCCGTTACCCTGAAATTGTTCCACCATAAACATAAAAATTTACTGAACATTTATTATGTGTGGGGCACCAGGATAGGCTTTAGGATTACCAACACACACACAAAGGGGACCTCCCTTATGGGTGAGGAGGCAGACACACATATAAATCATTTTAGCAGTGCTTGGTAGGCACAAAGAGAGGAAGGTCTTCTTCTTTACAAGAACAGACCAACACCCCAAAATGAGAAGGATACAAGACCATTCACAAGAAAATGCTAAAACACACAATAGAAGCCATTCGGAATTAGGAAGCAAGATTAATGCTGGCTAAAGCAGTCAAAGAAGGCTTCATGAAAGAGACCTTGACGGCTGAGGTCAAATTTTAATTAATGGTCAAATTTAATTAAAAATGCAAAAAGAGTTCACAGCAAAACAAAGGGACAGAGGAGTGGAGGATGCAAATAGCTTCTGTTGAGACAAAGAAAGCAAAGGTCCTTCGTGTCTCCTAAGAGGGAAATTCATAAGTGACTCTTTGTTATGGTAGGTACTTTCAATGGAACAAAACAGTTTCTTAAAATACTTGGGGACAACTAGATTGCACAGGAGACAGTAAAAATATAAAAATGTGTTCCTCCATCCTAGCCCCAAGTGTAAGATGTAATTATCTCAAAATAGTTCTAGAAGAGGAAAAAAAAAATGACAGACTATTCAGACATTCAGGGAATCTTGTTTCATATAAGATTTGTCTTGACTCAATATGCATCTGGCTCTAACAGCCCGTGGTTAAAGTGGCTAATGAATAAGCATACTTTTTGTCCTTCATCAATATCAAAGAAAAACTTTCAATCAATTTAAATTCACAGAATCTTACTTCCTCGCCACTACCTTCAGCAATACTAGTGTTATATTTCTTTATTCAAATGTCTAAAATTTATCTTTGAAATCAAAAGACGGCTATTCATCTCTTTCATCCACATTAAGAAGAAAAAGAGAGGTCTTGGAGATAGCCCTTTCAATAGTTATCACATGGAGATACAGTTTTTTTGAGATAAGAGCAACTTTCTGAGCAGGAGGTATCATGGTGATGGCATTTTCCCTGTATCAGTGATACGTTTTAAGAGACTTTTGACCATCCTATCAGAAAGCAAAAAGATATAAAGAAAAACTGAATTTATTTTTGTAAGGAAAGCACTAGGCAGAGATAATTAAATTTATCCACTTTGTTGACTTACATTCCTTTTCTTAAAATTGGTTTCATTCAGGTTTCCTTTACCGCCCCCGGTAAACAAAATCACACTTGAAACTCAGAACTGCTTTGGCGTTTCTCACCTGAAAGGGAAGGGCCCTGACACTGTTTTCAGGCGCTTGATGGAAACAAGGCGCCTGCCTGCTTAGTCGCTCAGGTTTGTCTCGCTGTGTGGGACCCCCCTGGACTGCAGACCTCCAGGCTCCTTTCTGTCTATGGGATTTCCCAGGCGAGAATACTGGAGTAGGTTGCCATGGCCTCCTCCAGGGGATTTCCCCACCCGATGGAAAGAACACGGAAGGCTAAAATCTTAAATTTGCTAACGGTTCTTGCTAGGCATCAGAGATGGTGACGACACAAAGCCCTTTGTGTCTAGAGAAAGAACTAAGGCCACAAGAGAAAGGAATTCCCCTGAGACACCAGGCTGCTTTCCCAACTTGTGTCCTTGGCTCCAACCCTTCGGGCCGGCCCTTTAACAAAGGAAAACGGTGGCCTCCATTTCTAGGCAATTCTCTCCGCTCCTGTTCCCCAAAGCGTGGGAGGACAACAGTTAGCCCTAACACGGCCGCTCCTGGACCAAACGGCTGTGTCCCGGCCGGCCGGCTGCGGTCAATTTCAGGAGCGCGCGAACTGCCCCCGGGCAGGTGCGGACAGGCTGGGCTGGGTTTGCCTCTGGGGTCCTCCTCGCCCCTCCCCCGGTCACCCCTCACTCGCCCGTCCTCCGGATCTTGGGGGACCGGATGACGGCACGGGGACCACTCCGCCCTGCAAAACCCAAAACAAAAGCAACTTGCCATGGCGGAGGAGAGACTCGCCTTCGGCGGCCGGCGGGGCCCAGAGCTGGGGGAGCCTGGGCTGGCGGGCAGGTTTTGGTTTCGGTTTTCTGTTCCCGCTCTCTTGGAGACCGCCCCTCCACCCCACCCCGCGGTTCTGCGATTTGGGGCCCTCGGGCGGGGAGCCGGGACCTAGGACAGCGGCTGTCAGGATGCCCCCGGTAGTTTTACAACTTTTGAAACCAAGCTGGAGAGCGGCCAGAGGATTCCCCGGCCGGAGTGCGGGGATTTTCCCCGGGGCTGTGTCCTGTGCGCAGTAGAATCTGAATGATCCTTCTTTACGCCCTTATCTCCCTAGCCCTGTTCTCCCCACGCCACGCTTGTTTCTCTTCTTGTCACCTATCCAGGGCCAGTAGCCAGGTGCTCAGGGCGCAGGATGGACGGCTCACTGTCCCTGCCAAAAAAGAGCTGACCACCCTGTCCACCCTGTGCTCAGATTCCTCAGCCAGACACCTATTGGGACACAGGGTATCTATATACATAGCTTCAGAGTCAAAGAGAGCATGAGTAAGAAAAGCAGGTGGCTGACTAGTATGCAGAAATCCAGTTCCACGACTAAGAAATACAGGCTGAAATCAGAACAGGATCGCTTTCTCTGAGGATTAGATTGGCAAAAATTAAAAAGTGTTGGTAATACCCATTGTTGCCCAATGTGGGGAAGCATCAGTGTTGTTGCAAGCCTAGACAAGGTACAAACATTTCTAAGGATTTTGGCCCCTCTCAAAAATGTAAAGTGCAAAAAAAAGAAAAAAAAAGTAAAAATGTATATATCAGAATTAGCAACTCCATTTTCAGAATTGAACTAAAGTTACAGTACACAAGAATAACTAAGATATTGTACAGAAATTTTAACTGTGCATTGCTTGTAATGCAATTTTTTTTTCAGACACTGGAATCCACCCAGTTTAACCAAGAATATAACTATTTATTATATGGCCAATGGCACATTTAGTGAGCCAGGCCTATGGCTATGAAGATTTTAAAACAATGAGGTAAATCTATGTGTAATTCCCTAATTTATATTTTATATTCAGATCCCTACACTTAAAAGCCCACTCTAATGTCTGATAAGCATGTAAAATTTAGTGAGAACTTCCTCCCGTTCTTCACTCTTGGTAAACTGTACTAGCACCCACCAAGGAGCTTAAATTCAAGACTCACTTGTCTTCCTTAATCCCTCTTTTCCTAGCTCGGTTAGTACATCCCATTAACTGCACACTCTCCAACTTTATTTCTACCACCCAAATCAACCCAGCCTTTAGGCCTTGTTCCCCTTCAATTCATTCTGGATACCACACCCAGTAAGATATTTTTTAAATGTACATCAGCTTTGATCACTGTTCCAACACTTCATTGTTTTTCCATTGCACTTTTTGAATAAGATTTACATCCCCACCAAGGGGGGTTTCCCCGGCCCTGCTTCTGCCTCTTGGCCTTGTCGGCTCCTCCCTGATATTCACTTAACTGCCTCACTTTCTTTGGAGCCTTAGCTCCAATGAGCCCTCTTCAGAGAGACTCTGATCATCGAGTCTGAATTTGTCCCCCTAGTTATTATTCCATCTTAATAGCACTCACCTGTTTCTAAAAGTATCTTCATACCTTTGCTTCTTTTTTCTTAACCTGTCACCTGCACCAACACAATACATAGTAGGGTAGTAGGAAGGGGGACCCCTTCAGGGCAGGAGAGTGGGCTTTTGTCTAACACTCAGAAATGAACTGTCCGAGGAGACACACGTGCTGACAGAAGAAGAGATTTTATTGGGAAGGGGCAATGGGGTAGAGAGTGAGAGGGTAAGGGAATCCAGGAAAATTGCTCTGCCATGTGACTGACAGTGTCAGGTTTTATGGTGATGGGATTAGTTTCCAGGCTCTCTGGCCAATCATTCTGACTCAGGGTCCTTCCCTGTGTGATGTGCATTGCTCAGCCAAGATGAAATCCAGCAAGAAAGATTCTGGGAGATTGGTAGGACATACGGGCTGGCATCTCCTCTCTCCTTTTGGCCTTTCCTGAATTCTTC
This sequence comes from Odocoileus virginianus, assembly GCF_023699985.2. Taxonomy (NCBI): domain Eukaryota; kingdom Metazoa; phylum Chordata; class Mammalia; order Artiodactyla; family Cervidae; genus Odocoileus; species Odocoileus virginianus. The sequence continues at coordinate 35,881,411 of NC_069686.1, read as the reverse complement.
CGGTGGGTAGTAGCTTGTTAGTTAAGATAACTCAAGCAAGGGCTTACTATCAGGCCTGGCCAGGGTGGGCAGTTTTGCTCAATGGTTTCCCTAACAGTAATACTGCTCACCAATATTCTATTTGTCCTCAATTTCATGTGGAGGGACTAGCCTTCTCCCTTTGATGGTAGACATGGTCATATGATTCATTCAGCCAAGAAATGTAAGGAGAATTGATATGTCTCATATTTGGATGGGAGAATTTCACTGCGAGTTTCCAATGCTGTCTTTGCCTTGGTGCTCATAGAAGCATGTATTGAAAGGAACATGTGTCAGTGAGCCAACACATAGAACACAGCTGCCTGAGCCCATGACAAAATTTACATGATTATGAAATAACTTTGATGTTTAAAACCACTGAAATTTTTTTTCAGCAGTATCACCTAGCATACTCTGACTAATATATCCAAGCCACTAGAATAAAAGAACACCATGAAAATATCTGGAAATCACACACCTGGTAAGGGATTTGTGTTCAGAATACACAAAGAACCCTTACAACTCAAAAATAAGATAACCTACTTTAAAACGGACAAAAATTGAATAGACATTTTGTCAAAGAAGATACATGAATGGCTAATATGCACATGAAAATGTGCTCAACATCATTAGTCATTAAAGAAACACAACTTAAAACAATGAAATATCACTCCATACTGACTGTAATCAAAAAGACAGATAACAGCAAATGTCAAGAATGTGGAGAAATGAGAACTCTCATGCATTGCTGGTGGGGAAGTAAAATGTTACAGCCATCTTTTAATATAGTTGATCAGTTTTTCAAAAGTTAAGCATAAATTTACCATGTGACCAAGAAAATTCACTCCTGAATAATCCCCCAAGAGAAATGAAAACATGCAAACACTTATAAGCAAAAATTCATAACATTATACATAATAGCCAAGAAGCAGAAATAACCTAAATGGCCATCAATTGCTTAATAGATAAATAAAATGCTTTATGTTGAGATATATATATATACACACACAAGGTAATACTGCTTGGAAATAAAAAGGAATGAAATACTGATACATGCTATAACAAGGATGAAGCTCAAAAAAATCCTGCTAAGTACAAAAAAACTATACACATAATGCCACACTTAACCAGAAAAGACAAATATGTGAAGAGAGAAAGTAGAAAAGCAGTGCCTTGGGCTGGAGGTGGAAACAAAGATTAACTGTAGATGGACGTGAACACCATAATCCAAGTTGGGATCCTTCCTTTCCAGGAAATAATGAGAGATCTCAGAACAGAGTCAATAATGCAGGGCCAACTCACCTGTGGAATCAAACCTGGCCTAGACTGACCCTTAACATCATATGTGCCAACTATTCCAACATGTATGTGCTTATAGCATTCTGGATGCACTACCCTGCAAAATGACTCCTTGGTATATTGAATATTCCAAGCTGAAGGAAATGGGAGGTACTAGAAGGACTTTCTGAACTTCTCTCGAAGCAGGTCATAAAATCCTCACGTGAGAGGTGCTCTCCCCGTACCCATGGGAAAGGAACTTCCTGATCTCCAAAGACAGAGAGACACAAAGAGGAATCTGAGTGAATAGGCTTCACTAATCTCCCCTCCTTTTACTACACTTAGCTGATGTTGTTTATTCGCTAAGTCCTGTCTGACTCTTTATGACCCCATGAACTTAGCCTGCCAGGCTACTCTGTTCATGGGATTTTCCAGGCAAGAATACTGGAGTGGGTTGCCATTCCTTCTCTAAGGGATCTTCCCCACCCAGGGATCGAACCCTTGTCTCCTACACTGGCAGGCAGATTCTTTACTGCTGAGCCAGTGGGAAAGCACACTTAGCTGATAATCTGTATCCTATCATTGTTCTCGTTCTACAACATCACTCTTCAACTCTAGCAAGGCGACACTCAGGTGTAACCATTTCTTCTGGTCTTAATTTCCTTATGAAGGTTCCCATGTCACATAAAACTGATATTAGATAAATGTGTATAGTTTTCTTCTATTAATCTGTCTTTGTCCATTTAATTTCCATATCCAGCCAGGCACCCTAAGAGGCTTAAGGAAAACTTGTTTCTCCACCACTGTGCCAGACTGTCTCTGAGGAAGCATGATTCCAAATGTGGCCAAATAATTCTGGCAGTTTATTACTAAAACTACATCCAAAAGAGAAACGTTTAACCTCTTATAGGCCCAGTTAGAAAGCCTCCTGTCTCACTACACTTTTTTCTGTCTCACAGCTTAAGTAAAATCAAATTGATTGACATTTTTCTGAATGTCATTTTTCTGTGATACCAGAAAAACAAAAACAAAGCCTATTGCTAGATATGTCACCTGTATCTTGATAATTACTTACCTTCATAAGATGTGGTATTCACTGTAAAGATTTCCAAAGATAGGATAGAAAGAAAATTATTTTTAAAGGTGTAGCAGTCAGTGCTGAAATGCAGCAGTGGGATAGTCCTTTGCTGCTCAATTTATACAAGTATAGACTGATGCCTACCTTTTCAGAAAGCAATTGTAGCCATAAATTAAGATCCTTAAAAGTTAACTTAAAAGCCATAAGTTAAGATCCTCAACATATCAGCCTAATAAGTATCACCTTATTAGGTGATAAGGTCAGCACTGCAGAAAAATATTGTGTAACAAGATATACAAGGGTTTATGTACAATTTACCACTTCTAAGTGTGAAAAAAATGGAAACAATCTTAATGTAAAACAATTGGGGAAATAATAGCATAGGATATATTCAGAAGATAAATGTAACATGATTAAAAAATGAAAAACTAGAAAAGAGGACATAAAAATATTTTCCATTATCCATGAGGGTAAACTTTTAATGATTTTTTATCATCTTCATTATACTTTGTGTATTTTTCAACAATAAGTGTCCTTTTCAAGTATCAACTAGATATCATTAATGCTATTCACTATACAGTTTTGGCTTTCTGCCTTCCAAGCATATGATGGGATTGAATATCCAAGTTCCTTTACAGTTGGGTGGAGCCATATATGTAGCTCTAGTTCAGTTGTGAATGGAAGGAACATATTTGGACCAAGAATTTCATTGTCAGTTCCAGACTCTTCAAAACTCTTTTTCTCTGGCATTGCATCCAGCAATAAAGTTGGTGGTCACTGAGTGTCCACCATGGGCATTCCTTTCGTTGACCCATCTGGACATGTAGCATGAACAGTAAGTGAATTTTTGTTGTTTTAGGTCTCTAAAACTTAGAGATAATTTATCACATCATCACATATTGTAACACAATTAATACAGAAATTAGCATTCTGAAGTGGAGTATTGCTCTGTGTGTGTGTGTGTGTGTGTTTGTGCACGCGCTCTGGTGTTCAGTCATGTCCTACTCTTTGCAGCCCCATGGACTGTAGCCCAACAGGCTTCTCTGTCCATGGGATTTTCCAGGCAATAATACTGGACTGGGTTGACATTTCCTCCTCCAAAGGATTTGTAGGGGGAAAAAAAGAAAAAGACAATCCACAACACAATCTAAAACACTTGGCTTTGGCTCAGAGTCCAAGCGGCAGATGATTAAAAAATAGAGATTAGGATGGTAGTCCATATTATGTAGTGGGAAAACATTTGGTAAAACCATGGAAGGCAGATAATGTACCTATTAGCTTGCAGTTTTGTTTTGTTTTTTAAACACAGTGTGAAAACCAGAATTAGTAGCTTATGTCTCAGTGAGTTTAACAAAGTAATGTAAGAAAGAAATGAGCTTTAGAAAGAATTGGCCAGTTTGAAAGCAAGAAAAATAGGGAGTAAAGTCCAAAACTATGGGAATTTGCAGAGTTGCACATACAATCCTTTTCATTCTTAAATGATAAAACTGAAAAGACCTTCGAGTAAAAAAGGCTGATTAGATCTTCTGCAAGGATAAAATCAGTGATCAAATCAAGGTTTAAATCTGAACAAGTTAGGGTCCCTCAGAGTAAAAATGGCAATTAAGGTTGTGGAATTCAATAAACACTTTCAATTAGACAAACTAATTCAGGGAAAAGAAACTATAAGTGGCCTGATAGACTCAAATCAAGTGAAGACAGGGAGAGAAGAAGGGAGCCAAAAAAGTAGAGAATTATAGCTACTCTAAAAAAAAAAAAAAGGGCTTCCTTTGCAGCCCAGCTGGTAAAGAATCTGCCTGCAATGCAGGAGACCCCGTTTCGCTTCCTGGGTCAGAAAGTACCCCGGAGAAGGGATAGGCTATCCACTCCAGTATTCTTGGCCTTCCTTGATGGCTCAGACAGCAAAGAATCTTCCTGCAATGAGGGAGACCTGAGTTCCAATCCCTGGGTTGGAAGGGTCCCCTGGAGGAAGGCATGGAAACCCACTCCAATATTCTTGCCTGTAGAATCCCCATGGACAGAGGGGGTGTCAAAGAGTCGGACACAACTGAGCACAGCTGAAAACAGAAGTCTAAGAAAACAAAACCTAAACCAAAGTTATGGCTGTTAGCATATGTAAGCTGACCAGACTCTAGTCTATTTTAATAGAGAAAAAGCCTATTAAGTTTTTTAAATATACCAGCTAACCAGCCACTGGCCCAGGTAAAGAAACTATGACTGTTCATAACTTTAAAAACTTGGTCCCAAACATTTATCATAGAAAGTGTACCAAGTGAGGAAGCTTTTCATCCTCCAAGAAAAATATATTATGAATGTCCATTCTAGATATGGCCCAGGAGAATAATGGAAAAAGAAGAAGGTCCAGGACCTATGAGAACAATAAGCAAGAGAAGAATTTCCAGGGAGTCACAGCCGCATCAAAAACCCCATAGGATTTCACAATGGCTCTGCCCCAGTGACGGCTTTGTACTTCCCATTCTTTCTTTTCCAAATGCAAGAGAGCAGTTATCTTATTCTGGTCCTACTATTGTCTGTGTGGGGGGCTCTCCAGATAAAGAGGAGTAACATTCAGACTTGATATAGAAATTTCCACATATCACCAAGAGTTTTTGCACCTTGAGTTTGATGTTACGATTGGGTGAAATTTGAGGATTTTTGACCTTGGAGATGGGGTGAGTGTATTTTGTGTGTGAAGAAGAGTGATCCAAATATTGATGACCAGTAGGACAGCACAGACTACCCTTATTAGTATTCTGGGCTCAGCTAGATCTGGTTCTTCTCATTTTTATAAGACAAAATTTTCTAGTCCCCTTATGTTTTAGTGAGGCCACGTGACTTCCTGGTCAGAGAGATGTGAGAGGAAATAACACAGGTCACTTTCGGGTCACAGCATTTAATTTCTGGTGCAAGACTTTCCAGACTTCAGCTTCCCCACCTTGATGATTCTGGAAGCATGCCTCAAGATGGGGCCTGAAGTGATCAGGACAGAGTCCCTTACCAATCTCTGCTGGATATTTAGCCTGAGTGAGAATTATACTTTTATTCTGCTAGGTCTCCAAGACTTGGAAGGTTGTGTTATCTGAGTGTGACCTAGCCTCTCCTGACTGATAAATCTACCAACAGCAAAATGCACATGTAACGTCACATACCTGTCTTTTCCTGACATATACTGACAAAATCTTTTCACACATTAGTAAGTGGTGCTAGCTGACTCTGGATGCACAATTGAAGGATTCTTCACATTATATGCAATATATTAAATAGTCAATACAGTATTTTTTGGTAAATTTTTAAAGAAAACTTTCCTCTTGTAAAATCTCTAAAACTCTGGAAATAAGCAAGTGCGTCAATGCTTGATTTCCGAGTTTCAGTCAGATCACACTAGGTGGAATGGTGAAAGAACCCAAAGGAAAAGTATAATTTTCTAGAATAAGTAACATATCAAAACGATTGTGAAAATTTAAAATGAAATGAAATTATCCATTGTACTGCCTAAAGAAGGCCCCCAGAGGAACAAAAGTGACAGTGTCCAACTTTGTTGTAAATATTAGAAAAAATTTATTTCTGATTGGCAGTCTGCTACAGACTCAAAATGACACCCTCTGTGCTATGAGACTGTGTCAGTCAAAATTAAATGAGGTTCTTTAAATTCTTCTTAATATTTTGGGAAGCTTGAAATAATCTTACTATTTCCAAAGAACAACCGACAAAATGAGAGATCTTATTTCCCCTAATGGTGAACACAGAGATCTATCATAAATTGCCCAGTTTTTAGGTACCATTTCTTATTCCAAAGAGAAATATCAGAGTAATGAATATTTCTGATGTTACTATAACAACTTTAAGGGCTTTCCCAATGGCTCAGCGGTAAGGGATCCACCAGCAATGCAGGAGACACTGGTTCCATCCTTGGGTCAAGAAGATCCCCTGGTGGAGGAAATGGCAACCCACTGTAGTAATCTTGCCTGGAAAATTCCATGGTCAGAGAATCCTGGTGGACTACAGTCCACAGGGTCACAAAAGAGTCAAACATGACTGAGCACACACACAATAACAACTTTAAAACCTAAAAATAAAATATCAGAAGCAAAACTAATATGTTTTCTCTTTAGTTTTCCCTTTTGTTTATTTTAGATGGCAGGCAGCATTGGATTGGTTTAGGTTTATAATCTTTTCTAAAAGCATTTCATTTCTGCCATCATTTTAATATGAATTTAATTCTGCTGTTGGCTCTTCATGAAACATATTAGGATTAAAACTGTCCAAATATTCTTTATCAAAGCGAATTTTACCTTCTTTGTTAGGAACCTTGAATTTTCCCATTTAATTTCTGCAAGTTAAAAACAGCATGATGCTAATAAACTCAGTCTCTCTCCAACTAAATTTTAAGCCCCTAACCGGTAGGTATGGTGCAGACATTCATTCCCAGCATCTCCCAAGATGTGTGATGAGTCACTAGCTTTGCACTTAACTCTCTCTTTATTCCAAGGTTTTCAATCCGTTAAACTGACTCCTTATATTATAAGTGTAAAAGAAAATTCCAGTATTTACAAGTTCAATTTGGAAGGGGGATGTCTTGAAAAGAATCAGGGGACACTTGGCATTCTGGGTGAAAGTTCAAGAGATAGGCCACACTCAGCTCTGAGAAAGACTTTGGGGCTATGGGATGAAATGCTGGACAAAGTGGAAACGTATTGCTCTTGAAGTTCCTTGAGAAGTCAGTAAAGTCTACAGAAATTACAAACTGCTAAATGCAACATTTCTTGGGGGAAATGTTAAGAGTCAAGTCTGCATGCCGGTGGACCTACAGCCAAAACAGACTGGAGCCCACAAGATTATGACAGAAGGGGCCAACATGGCGGGCGGACAACTGGATGACTTGCGGTTCTTTTCAACAGACATGGCATCCAGCCACAAAATCTATGAACGAAACTGTTTTAATACTGTTACTGCATTTGTAAACATGCAGCACAGTTGGAAACAAAGAATTTAAAAACACAGAAATATATTTTCTAAGAATGAACGAACACTGAAGAATTACATTTTTCGTTTTTTTTTTAAGGAAAGGGACTTTCATTTTTGTCAAGCACCGACAGGAAGTTGGGTTCAGGAGCTCTAATTTTCATAGATTCCATCAGTCTCTTCTTCAAAGTAGGCTGTGTGAGGCTGCCCGAGGGAACATTTGACCACCTCAACTTCCCCACCTCCATTCTTCTCCCGCTGAAAGTGAATGCTAACGAAATCCTCTACAGCTTCTTCATCTGTCGTCTGAAGGTCTTTCAGTCCAGTCAGAAGCACTGTCCTCTTAGTCACTCCTGAAAATACCTAAGGAGGAACACACAAAAATAAAAGATAAATAGCAATTTTCTAAGAACTTTGAATTGAAAAACTTTACATTTGTAAGCTCTGCTCAATATGTTGGACATTATCCTAAGAGAGACAAGGGGCCCCAGGAAGATTTTTCAAGGAAGAGAATATCAGTTAGACATTGAGTTTCAGAAAGATAACTCTGGCAGAATTGTGACAAGTGGAGGAAAAGAAGGCAACTCTATGGACAGAGGGACCAGTTAGAGAAGTAGTGAGAAGTGGAAGTGAAAAAATTGAGTGATTAAATGGATGTTGAAGGTGAAGCTAAACCAAGAGTTAGGCATGAGTTCTAGTTTTCAGGATGGCAGACTAGGTAGATCATGATGACCTTTTGAGGAACAGAAAACATAACCTTGCTATTAGGAACAGAAAAAAGCAGCAGGTTTGGAGTAAAGATAATGAATTCAGAGAAAATAAGAAGGGAAAACCATTTTTAATGCCCGATGATAGTAGATATATGAGAAAAATGTAGTTATGTCTTCACATACAAAAATATTGTGCCATAGTCTGAGTAATTTCAGTTTTTAAAAAGTGAATAATAAATTAAATAAGGTACAGTTTTACATTAAAAAGTATTTTTTTAAAGTATTCTTAAAATAGAAAAATTCATCCTGTACAAGCAGATATGAAGAAACTATTTTGATATCCCTCATTAATAAGATTCAAATGAAAACAGAATCATAACTTTATATTTCTGTGGGGGTGGGGAGTCAAGCAATTAGCTTCCAAAATGAAAGAAAAGAGATGACTTTACCTGAAACTTTTTCAAGTGTGTTTCTGTATATGGAGAAACTGTAACTCTATGGCAGTTTTGATTTATATAAAGAGGATAGTCTTTCATTTTCAAAATCCTGTCAGCAACTAGAAATAAATTTTTTAAAATTATTTTCTTCTTTATTATAGACATTTTCTTCTTTGTCATAAACATTTTTAACCAAAGGTAAAACTTCCTTCAAATAGAATGTCAAAGTAAACAGTGACTTGAGTGATTAATTTTTAAGAAACTCTAAAGTCCCTTTTAAACAATTCACAGTACATAGTTTTGAAAAACATAAGACCAAATGATAATGAGACTTAGATAGCTCCATCTATCTTAAACTGTCAGTCAATGGACAGTGTGCTACAAAGGCCTCAGATAGACCCACCTTGAGCTACATAAAATGGGATAACCATCTGCAAAAGGTAACCCAGCCACCCTAACAAAATCCAGTATTTCCCAATCTTTCAAGAAGTATACGTGAAAAATACAATTAGAATACTGTCTCTCTATCTTTATGTGAGAGATTTATGGAAAATTACTATATTACTATGATATATATAAAATTACTCTAACTGATACATGACATTCAGTAAACCTCTGTAACGATGTTAATCAAAGGAGGGGAGGGGTGCTGAATGTCATCCAGAAAACATGAATGCAGGTAAAAAAAATTCATCGGTTTTCTCCAACATAAAAAATAATCAGAATTATTTTTAGCAGCATTTTTCTCCTAGATGGGAAACAGCTAATGTGTCAAGATTGCATAAAGTTTAACAGAAACAGTTCTTAAGAATATCTGATCACTTATTTTCTCCTCTCACCAGTCCACCTTGATTCAGCCAGGTGGTACAGTGATTAAGACTGTAGACCCTTGCTGGTGAGAACATGGAGGAATTGGTACCCTGATATATTGCAGGTAGGAATGCAATGGTACAGTCACTGTGGAACGCAGTATAGCAGTTCCTCAAACATTAAATATAGAATTACCATATTACCTAGCAATTCCAGAAAGATTTTGAAAAACATTCACCTAACCATAACTACATAACAGGACAAAGGGAAGTTTGGAAATTTAAGGAAATGTCTCAATTTTTATTAAATTAATGTTCTCTATTATTTCAATTTTATTTAAAAAGCATGTATTTTTTTATTATGAAAAAAACCTAATCGGGCAATGGCTTTTAATTATGCGGTTGGATTTCTATCATATGTAATAAACCCAGGAGGAGCCCTAAGAACTAACCAGAGCAAGAGACTTTTTTTATTGAAAATTACTTGACTTTGGACACAGTGGGGGAAGGAGAGGGTGGGAGGAACTGAGACAGTAGCACTGAAATATGTAAAATAGATAGCGAGTGGGACGTTAACACAGGGAGCTCAACGTGGTGCTCTGTGGCAGCCTTCGGGGGATGGGGTAGGGGATTGATGGGAGGTTCAAGAGGGAGGGAACATATGTATACTTATGGCTGATTCACACTGTTATATGGCAGAAGCCAACACAATATTGCAAAGCAATTATCTCCAATTAAAAATAAATTAATAAAAAAGAAAGTCACTTGAACATATTAACAGAAGCAGCTGGAGAATCTTTTATTTTTAATCATAATAATGTAAACCTCCCTAAGATGATTTGATAAAAGTCCATTTCTACTGAAAAAGGGAACAGCTCTTCTCTCCATTACCCCCTTTTTCTTCCTGGAACGATTCCCTCCATCTAAGAGACCCTTGTCAATGGTCAAAAGAGAGATGGAAGAGACAGTTTTATATATATATATATACACACACACACATATAGATACATATGTGTGAAAGTGGTGAAAGTGAAAGTCACTCAGTTGAGTCCGACTCTTTGTGACCCCATGGACTGTATAGTCCATGGAATTCTCCAGGCCAGAATACTGGAGTGAGTAGCCTTTTCCTTCTACAGGGGATCTTCCTGACCCAGGGATTGAATCCAGGTCTCCCGCATTGCAGGCAGATTCTTTACCAGCTGAGTCACAAGGGAAGCCCTATATATCTGTGTGTGTGTATATATATATATATAAAATAAGCTTCCCTTGTGGCTCAGCTGGTAAAGAATCTGCCTGCAATGCGGGAGACTGGGGTTCAATCCCTGGGTCGGGAAGATCCCCTGGAGAAGGGAAAGGCTAACCATCCCAGTATTCTTGACTGGAGAATTCCATAGACAGAGGAGCCTGGCGGGCTACAGCCCATGGAGTCGCAAAATTTCTCTGCCACACACCCACGGTGTGATCTTGGGTAAACTATTTATCTTGCATGTGTCTTAGCTGCCTCATCATTAAAATGAATAAAACACCTACATTCAGAGTTGTGCTATGGATCAGAGGAGATATATGTATAAAACACCCGGCTCCATGCCTGGCAGGTGATAGGAAGGCACTAACATGGAGGGACTTGTTATTTCTAATCTTATTCTTAATAGTATTCAGGAAAATCAATTTCAGGACACTACCATTTTATAAGGTTGAAAAACCCCTGGTTGTTATGCTACCTAATAAATTCCAAATAAAAGAAGTAGAAAAAGAAATATTTTCAGACCTGGCAAAGCATAATTTAAACGCTAGAGGACTGTTTAACTCTCTGAGTGCCGGAATACCTCCACTTTCCACAAAGGCGATGAGGGCGCTCCGGGTCTGCTTGTCATATTCCACGTACTCCACTTCTCCGCCTCCGTTGCGAGACTTAGAGAAACTCAATTCTAGCTTGTCTCTCATCTGACTTTCTGGCAGTTCATCAGGAATGTCAGTAACGTTGATTTTCATTTTAGACACTGCTACGTGAACCTGGGAAATTGTTTCATGTTCAGGAATATGGATGAGAAGTGTCTGTGCTTAATAGCATTCTAAAAAGCTTTGATCACCGTGTTACCTGGAATTTGACTCCTGAATGTAACGGAACTGGGTTGGCCATCAGCATCACATTTTCATTCTGTACCTGCACATGATGGCGTTCCATTCTGATCACATTTTGGGCAACTGAAAAATAATTTGGTAAGTATTAATCTCCAATATTTCAATACATTTTTACACATGTGGCTTAACAAAAAATAATCCTGAATAGTTTAACTTTTCTTTAATTTTTTTTATTTAAAAAAATTTTTTGGTGTTTATTTATTTTTGGCGATGCTGAGTGGGGCTTACTGTCTAGTCATGGTACATTGGCTCTAGAGTGTGGGCTCGGTAGCTGTGGTGCTACCGACTTAGTTGCCCCATGGCATGTGGGGATCTTAGTTTCCAAACTAGGGACCAAAGCTGCATCCCCTGCATTGGCAGGCAGGTTCTCAACCACAGGACCACCAGGGAAGTCCCCGAATTTTCTTTAATTTTCAGGGATCTTATTTTTACATTTTTCTTAGGATTTCTACATGATAACAGTGTTACCACCATACTAGGATATATTAATGTCAAAATACATCTGCAAAAAATTACAATGGAGAAATTGAGTTCTAGATTCATCTCTTAAGAGATAGCTTGATGATTCTTTAGAAATTCAGTACAGTCAACACCCTTCCTTTCCACTGTTGACAGACTCATCAGAGAATTCCCTCAGTACATTAAAGCACAGCCAGAAATTTCTTCCAGGTTGAGTAAGCTGGGAAGACTTTTGTAGCTCAGTGTCATTCTGACAATTAATCTTATTTATCATTTCACACTTCTTCTTAATATGTTACAAGCACCATAAAAACAAATCTTTGTTCTTATCTCTGTCTTTCCCAAAGAATACATATTAAAGACCACATAGACTTAACTACCAAAGAGGGAGCCTTCATTTTTTTTTGGAAGGTGGGTCATGTTTAACAAAGAATTCTACTTTCACTAAAACACTCTTGAGTTCATTCATTGAAAAGTCAACAGCCTTGATAAAAACTGACCACAAAACTATCAAATCTAATTTATCCATGCAAATAGGCTCAGTAATATAATTTTGCCAAAAATCATTAGAAATCCAACAGCAACTATATGTCAGTTTAAAATGCATGTGGGTATGTGTTTTTTATAACTGTGTGACATGAGTTTAAAATATTTTACTCATTGATATTGGAGCTGTTTATTCTAATATGTCATGAAGACAAAAGATGCCCAATCCTGGGCTTATAAACTTCACATGTGTTTATGACAACCAGACAGCACACCATAGCCAGAGAAAGAGAGAAACAGGGCTGGAAAACAGGGCGTTGTCATGTGGGAATTCAGATGCCTTGTATCATGATATGACTCTAGAACGTGAATTATAGCGTTTTTGTTGTTGTTAATGACAACCGGCAACAATAACAGAGGATGCCAACTGTAAGTAATACTTAGATGATGACCTTTCCCTCCCAATCCCCCCTCTCCCTCGCCCCCCAAACCTCCAACATCTGGTGATCTGACGCAGTGAGAGGCACTACTGTGTTTCAACCCTTGTGACTCTGACTGTCAAAAGCCAACTCCCACTGATTTGTGTAGGAACCCAAAGTTGTCCCAGAGGAGCAGGACATCAGAGTCATGCCAAGGGTGGGAGCAGTGACACAGCTATCTCTGAAGAGAATCTTATTCTCAGCATCCCCAGGTAATATCTATGTGGGTTCCCAACTTCCCAAATCCTCACTTCCATCTTTCAGTTATATCCCAGTGACCACTGCCAACGGCCAACAGGGCTCCTGACCTCACCCTCCATCCACAGCTACGGGGGTGGAGCCAGGGCGGACAAAGTGTGTGCATACAGTGACCTGCCAGAATGCCTTTCTATTTACTTTCAGGCTACAGTAACTAACCAAGCATCAGGAGACATGACTTATAATCCTGGACTCCCAGTACCTGAGCACTGGAAGGGTTTGTGAAGACTATCTGATCCCACTCATCACTTAACAAACATGAGAACAGAGGCCCAGATGGTGGCCTGCTCAGAGGAATAATGGTCCAGGAGAAAGTACAAGGGTACTCGGGGTTTGGTTCTCAGCTCAGCAGTTTATCACCTGTATGGACCTTGTGCAAGTAAGCTTTTGTTTCCTTAGCTGAAAAATTTCTTAACATGGAGCAATAATGACAACTAACATTTATTAAGTGTTTATTATGTATCAGATACTGTGCTGAATATTTTTTCAACACTTCTCATTTGATATTCAAAGCAACCCCATGAGGTAGGCACTGTCACAAAGCCTGCCATAAAAACTTGAGATTTATAAAGAACCCAACCCAAACTACACTTCTGTAAAGAGGCAAAGGTGGGGACTTTCCTGGCAGGCCAGCGGCTGCACCTCTTTGTTCCCAATGCAGGGAGCCCAGGGTCGGTTCTGGTCAGGAAACTAGATCCCACAAGCCACAACTAAGACCTGGTGCAGTCAAACAAATAAATAAAAATATTGGGACTTCTCTGGTGGTCCAGTGGTTAAGAATCTGCCTTCCAATGCAGGGGACATGCGTTGGACTCCCTGTTGGGGAACTAAGATCCCACATGCTGCGGGGCAACTAAGCCTACATACCACAACAAAGATCCCGAGTGATGCAACTAAGACCCGACACAGTCAATAAATAAATAAAGTGCTGTTTTGGTTTGATTAAAAAAAAAAAAGAGGCAAAGCTGGCATTCAAAGCCAGATTCTCCTCATTAAGGTGTCCCCAGCTCTCAAGAGGGTTCCACACCATGGTAAACATCAGGTCCCACTCCAAATCTTTGACTCCAGAACACTTTTCATTCTCATGCCTTATGCACTTAGGTAAACCACTTAAACATCTGAGAATCTGGTTTCTTAATGATGTAAATAGTATCTCTATCTTAATACTTTTATAGAGTCATGTGAGTATAAAATGAGATCATGTCTGTCAGAACTCTCTGCTTTGCTACCTTGAAACATTATTACTAGTAGTATCATTTGCAGGTATCAGGAGTAGTATAAAAACGCTGGTATTGGACATCACAACACGGGTTTGATTTCTAGAGCACTCACTTTCTATGCTAGTGATCATGTTCAAACCACTCAACATTTCAGAATCTTGTTTTCTGGTCTGTAAAACAGGGATAATCATATCTACCTTGGGGCACCCCTATGAGGATGAGAGGAAATGATATATATATAAATTGTAAAGCAATGGCCAAATATCTACAAAAACTCTTTGGAAGTCCCAGTGCTTTCTTAAGGTAACATGGTCAAGCTTTTCAACATTAGTCATACCTTCTTCTTTTTCAAAGGTAATAAGTGCTTGTCCTTTTTGCAGCTCATAAGGGACTTTTGAGCTCACTTGACATGAATAGGAGATATTTGAAAACTCGCTGTCACTCTCAGGATTCTCCATGGATGTGAACTTTATCTTTGTTTCAGGAATATCCTCATTAATCTAATTCAAACAGAAAGGTTTGATTAAAATCAACACAAGAAGTAACTTAAGTCATTCCAATGATAATGTGATCTGATCATCCAGTAATTCATTCTCTACTGACTTCAGAACCCCATAGAATACTGAGTGTGGTCTTATTTAATATCACTAGTAATTGCTTCTTCCCAGAAAAGTACTCAGTAATCTAGTCAAATGCTGATCCTTTAATATTATTTCACAGATGAAATTTTAAGTATATAGTCTCTCACTTTTTCTAATCAATGTTTAAATTGGTCAATATTGTGTGTTATTTGGTTCTTAAGCCTACATCATTTCTGCAGAAAAGTATCTTCTAAACAACTATGCCAATAATAGGCTGTTTCACAAAGGAATCATTGCACAGTATCTTTGGTCTCATTGCAAAGAGGTATGAAATAGACGTGGTGCATACTGCAGTTACTTTGACAGCAAACTCAGGTAATGTCATCCAAAGAGAAACTCCTAAATTCAGTTCAGTGACTTAAAATTTATCAAATTTCAATTCCCCCTTCCTCAACACCTGTCCATCAACTTTTTAACCATTCCCACAACTTACGTTTATAAAAATGTGAAGGGATACCACTATCAAGATTTGTAAAAAAAAAAAGAAAAGAAGTCTGGAGGATAAAGTTAAGTGGTTATACTTAGGTGCTGAAAATCACTAGGATGAACAGGTTTTTGTTGTTTAGTCTCTAAGTCATGTCTGACTTTTTTTGCAACCCCTTGGACTACAGCCCACCAGACTCCTCAGTCCATGGGATTTCCCAAGCAAGCTTGGGAAATACTGGAGTAGGTTGCCATTTCCTTCTCCAGGGGATCTTCCTGATCCAGGGACCAAATTCATGTTTCCTGCACTGGTAGGTGACTCTTTACTACTGAGCTGCCAGGGAAGCCCTGAACAGACAGTACAATCACACATAAATGCACAAATGAGTCAGGTGTTTTCATTTCTATTTCTCATGGTTATTTTACATGTTGCAAGAAGAAGTGTTATCACGAAGAGATTAGAAACAGCCAATGAGTCATTTGGTCTAATCTGACATTTTTTCCATAATCTGACATGTCACTTCGGTAGAATTTCTGACTACGATAAGTCTGATTTCAAAACAATCTGCAGTATGAAAAGGCAGTGTTTCCCAGTAACAGAGAAACATCCAGTATATCCAGAAGTGTCAAGAGCTTTCCCCAGTGAGAGTTAGACTGCCTGCTTCTAGTCCTGAGTGCACCATGGCAGGGAGCAATGCACTCATGGTCCCTAGACCCCAGTTTTCAGTCCTCTGTGAAGTGGATCAACTGAGCTGGCTGGGTTCCCAAGGCCCTTTGGGTTGTAGGATTAAGTAATTCTAGCTCCATAAAAATTATGCAGGATCTTAACAGAGACTTCTCTAAACCTCACAAACACAAGAAACCTCACTAACATTCTACCCCCAACTTCAGAAATAAAAAGTGATAATGCTTTAAAGTGAGTATTTTAACAATCTGGGTTTTGATGAAGAAAAAAGGAGTGAGAGCTGTCTAATTCAAACAAAGGAAAAATTAAGAAAGAATTTAAATGATAAAGATACTCTTCCAATTTTTTTTTTAAACCATGAAACTCAGTTAAATTATTACTTGGATGAGGAGAGCAATGAAAGAACTCAGCAAAAAGACCAAGAATTTGATCCAAAAGTGACTGATAATGACCATCACTGGGGGCTGTGTGTGTTGCATTAATGTGCACGTGAATATTAAAACATGCATTAGCATAAACGTGTGAGTGAGTGAGTGAGTGTGTGAAGTCGCTCCGTCGTGTCCGACTCTTTGCAACCCTATGGGCTGTAGCCTGCCAGGCTCCTCCGTCCATGGGATTCTCCAGGCAAGAATACTGGAGTAGGTTACCATGTCCTTCTCCAGAGGATCTTGTGGACCCAGGGATTGAACTCAGCTCTCCAGCATTGCGGGCAGACTCTTTACCATCTGAGCCACCAGGGAATCCCAGCATAAATATATAGCAAGATGAAATTTTATGGAGGGATCATGCACCTGTGACCAGCACCCAGATCAATCATCAGAACAAGACCAACAACTCAGAAGCCCTCTGGGGTTCCCTTCCAGTTTCTACCTGCCTCTAACAGTAAGCACCATACTAACTTCTAACACTGTGATTCTGTGCTCTACTTAAGTCAAAGCATATGGTATGCCCTCTTTTTCCTTTTTCAGTTCAACACTGTGTCTATGAAATTCATCCATATTATTGCATACAGTTATTGCCTGCTCATTTTCATTGCTGTGTAGTATTCCATTATGTGAATACACCCCAATTTATAAATTCATTCTACTATAGAGGGAGAGTTGAGTTGTTTTCAGTTTGGAACTATTGCAAACAGTGGTGACATGAATGATCATAGTGTCTTAGAAATGACTTCTGTATCATTAAATTTCTTTTTCTGAAGAAAAAAAATAGCATCTGTTAAAAATGAGATACAAAAATAATTAAAGGGGTACCTGGGAGGTCCTGGCGGTCTCCTGTAACTCAGCTTCAAGTTTTTGGATCTCCTCCTTTAACTGAATATTTTCCTTTGTAATCTCACTAATTAATTTCTAAAAAATAAAATAACAGTCCAAATTTAAAGAGCCCCAGCCTCATTTTTCCAAATGAGTTAAAGAAGCAAAATTTCTCTCTCCGAACAAGGCAAAGAAAGACATTAGATAGTCTCAGAATAAATATGATCACATGAATAAACATTTGTTATACATCATTATGTGTTGATTTTCCTACCACTGCCAAGGATTATTATCTCTATCATACAAACAAGGAAACCACTTTGCATGCAGGACCAAAGTCACAGAAATGTTTATAGTAGAGCAAGGATTGAGACCCATGTCTTCTGAATCCTAGCTCAGTGCTCTACCAACTCGTTCCTAGCTATTTGTGACTCCAATATGAATTTTAAATTGCACCATAATTGTGGACATATGTTAATCTGGGGCAATTAAAGATTTTTTTTTTCCCACAGTATAGCTCAGGTAGTTTACAGCATAGCCTCCATTCCATCTTGGGTCTGATCATATAATTGTTAACAAAACTCTTAACTTCTAAGTGCAAGTCAAAGAAATGAGAGGAAGTGAAAAAGCAGTTAATGTGAGTTATGTAAGAGAAAGAATAGAAATGTGATTCTTCTTGTCAGTCTTGAATACTAGAAGTAAAAAAAAAAAAAAAAAAACTGAAAACCCTAATATTCTCCCAAATTCAAGTTAATGTTGGACAAAGACATATGAAACATGCCTCACTGCAAAACCAATAGATGTAAGTCAATTTTTAATAGTACTCAGTAATTTTTCCTTTTTACCTGGTTTTGTTTATCTTTCATAACTTCTTCAGTTTGCTCACATTCCTTAAGAACTTGTTCTTTGTTATCTTCATCAGCTGCCATGACTCCCTAATTATTACAAAAAATAAATAATTCACAAACTAGTACAGCCACTATGGAGAACAGTGTGGAGATTCCTTAAAGAACTGGAAATAGAACTGCCATATGACCCAGCAATCCCACTGCTGGGCATACACATTGAGGAAACCAGAATTGAAAGAGACACGTGTACCCCAATGTTCATCGCAGCACTGTTTACAATAGCCAGGACATGGAAGCAACCTAGATGCCCATCAACAGATGAATGGACAAGGAAGGTGTGGTACATATACACCATGGAATATTACTCAGCTATTGAAAAGAATGCATTTTAATCAGTTCTAATGAAGTGGATGAAACTGGAGCCTATTATACAGAGTGAAGTAAGTCAGAAAGAAAAACATCAATACAGTACATTAATGCATATATGTGGAATTTAGAAAGATGGTAACAATGACCCTATAAGTGAGACAGCAAAAGAGACACAGATGTAAAGAACAGACTTTTGCACTCTGTGGGAGAAGGCGAGGGTGGGATGATTTGAGAGAATAGCATTGAAACATGTATATTATCACATGTGAAACAAATCACCAGTCCAGGTTGGATGCATGAGACAGGGCGCTCAGGGTTGGTGCACTGGGATGACCCTGAGGCATGGGATGGGGAGGGAGGTGGGAAGAGGGGTTCAGGATGGGGAACCCAGGTACACCCATGGCTGATTCATGTCAATGTATGGCAAAAACCACCACAATACTGTAAAGTAATGAGCCACCAATTAAAATAAATAAATAAATACTTCAAAAATGGTACATACACACAAAGTCAAGAGGAAAAAATATCTTTTACCCTTTTATGGATAAAACATCTCTTCTTTGCTATATCTTTTCCCCTACCACCAAAGTCTTTACTATCATGTGAATTATATTCAAACAAATTCTGTACTTTAAATAACTTTCATATCTATAAATATTTAAAAGATTCTAAAAATCCCTTGCATTTTAATACCATAATAGAACATAATAGGTATTAACATTCCTTTGTAGTTCTCATCTCAATCATGATATGACGCTCCATTTTAAAAGACAATTATTTTAGTCCTCTAGACTTTTTCCAAAGGCTTTAATTTAAATATTTAATTCTCCTTATTATACTCCAAGAATGTAATGGAGTGAAAATATCTCCAAACACCTTTCCTCTATGATAACAGAGGTTTTCACAAAACTTCCCCTGAGTTCATGCACTTGAACATGAAGAAAAAAATTCATATTCATTTCTAACAATCTCTGATGGAAATGGCATTCTCTTCAAATATGAATATAGGCAAGAAGTCACATGGTATTTGTAGCACCTGTGACAAAGGTCACCAGGGCATATATGCCTCAAGGACTGAAGCCCTTGTGCCCTAGAATCCATGCTCTGCAACAAGAGAAGCCAGCACAGTGAGAAGCCCAAGCACGGCAACTAGACAGGAGCCCTCACCACACCTAGAGCAGAGCCCTCAGCAACGAAGACCCAGCGCAGCCAGAAATTAAGTAATTAACTATCTTTTAAAACATCACCAGGGTGGCAGATAGTTTCATAAAATAGTTTAACTCTCCTGAAACATTGCTTGTGCTTAACTCTGCTTCAAAATTATGACAGCTATTAAACTCATGACCATAATAATACAGTCTTATAATAAACTGTAGTATGCTGGTAAAGTGGAAAGTGAAGTACAGTGTTAGTCGCTCAGTTGTGTCTGACTCTGCGACCCCATGGACTGTAGCCCACCAGGCTCCTCTGTCCATGGGGTTCTCCAGGCAAGAATACTGGAGAGGGTTGCCATGCCCTTCTCCAGGGGATATTCCTGACCCAGGGATCAAACCCCAGCCTACTGGGTCTCCTGCATTGGCAGGAGGGTTCTTTACCACTAGCGCCACCTGGGAAGGTATCAGTATACTGGTATGCATCACTAAATTAAAAATTTGCTTTTTAAATAACACTGATAATTATATTTCAATATAATTGGTTTCCTTTATAATTCTCTATATTTTGTTTTAAACGACTTCAAAAATTTTTTCAGAAAAGCTCATAGACTTTATCAGACTGGCATCAAAAGAGTAAGAACTCCTACCTGCATATGAATTTACCGAAATGAAGAAGTCCTAGGTCAAATATGACACAAGGAATATCAGAATTATTTTTACTGTTTTAGAAGCATATTAATAATGTGTCTATTAACACAATCTTCCAAGATTTCAACTGATTAAATTCTCACTATCCCTATAGAACAAACAGAAAAGAAAGGTATTGCTCTTTAAAAATACAATAGAAGATTAGCAAAAAATTAATTATGGCTTAGTTTACTCAGTGTGAACCCAAGCAGTGTCCAAAAAATGGGTCATATGGTAATTCTACTTTCAATATTTTGAGGATTCTCCATAACTGTTTTCCATAGTGAATGCACCAATTTACATTCACACCAAGAGTGCACAAGGGTTCCCTTTTCTCCACATCCTCACAGCATTTGTCAACTTTTGTCTTTTTTATGATGGC
The DNA here is from genome assembly GCF_023699985.2 of Odocoileus virginianus. Classification (NCBI taxonomy): domain Eukaryota; kingdom Metazoa; phylum Chordata; class Mammalia; order Artiodactyla; family Cervidae; genus Odocoileus; species Odocoileus virginianus. The sequence goes on along the minus strand of NC_069686.1, from coordinate 35,860,633 downwards.
CATTTCAACAGATGTAAGGTGTTATCTCACTGGGATTTCAATTTACATTTTACTAGGGATTAGTGATGTTGAGCATCTTTTCATGTTCCTATCAATCTTTCATATATCTTCTTTGGAGAAATGTCTTTTTAAGTCCTTTTGCCCAGTTTTTAGTTATTTGATATTTTGGTATTGAGTTTCATGAGTTCTTTATATATTTTGGATATTAACTCCTTATCAGATATACTGAGGCTTCCCCTGTGGCTCAGCGGGTAAAGAATCTACCTGCAATGAGGAGACACAGGAGACACAGTTTTGATCCCTGATTGAGAAGATCTCTTGGAGAAGGAAATGGCAGCCCACTCCAATGGACTGGATTTTCCTGTCTGAAAAATCCCATGCACTGAGGAGCCTGGCGGGCTACAGTCCAAAGGGTGGCAAACAGTCTGACATGACTAAGCACTGTACATTCACATACATCAGATATATGATTTGGAAATATTTTTTTCCATTCCATAGGCTGTCTTTTTACTTTGTTTATGGTTTCTTTTGCTGCACAGAAACTGTTTAGTTTAATATGGTCCTGTAACTTCACAGCTTCACTTCTGGAAATATATCTAAAGGAAAAGAAAATTCTAACTTGAAAAGATTTCTATATCCCGTGTTCATTGCAGCATTATTTAAAATAGCCAAGACATGGAAATAACCTACGTGTCCATCAGTGGATGAATGAATAGATAAACAAATTGTGGTGTGTGTGTGTGTGTGTGTGTGTGTGTGTGTGTGTGTGTAGTAATTATATACATTGTGATATTATTCAGCCATAAAAAAATGAGGAAATTCTACCATTTGCAACAACACTGATGGACCTTGAAGGCATGATGTTAAGTCAGACAGAAAAAGACAAATATTCTATGATCTCACATATAGTTTAAAAAAAAAAAAAGAAACCAAATAAAACTCATAGAAGAAGAAGATCAGATTTGTGCTTACCAGAGGTAGAGGGTGGTATGGAGGGTGATTTGGAGGAAAGTGGTCAAAAACTACAAACTTCCAGTTATAAGATAAACAAGTAATAGGTATATAATATACATCATGATGACTGTAGCTAACACTGCTATGATACAAAAGGAAGTTGTTAAGAGAGTAAATCCTGAGTTCTTATCACAAGGAGAAATTTTTTTCTGTCTTTTCTTCTTATTGTATCTATATTACAAGACGGATGTTAGCTGAACCTAATATGGTAATCATTTCATAATATGTGCAAGTCAAGCCATCATGATATAAACTTATACAGTGGTGTATGTCAATTATTTTTCACTAACATCAGAAAAAAAGCAGCAGCAGCAGCGGTCATGAAGCACCTAGATCTTGACTTCTAATCTATTTTCCAATGAAAGGATCTCCTTTGAGCAAAAAGGAGCCCTCAAAAGGGCAGGAATACACAAGATGAGCACAGAGCTCCCAGTGGCCAAAAGTACATAAACACGATTTATCAAATAAGTAAATATGTGGAGGACAACAGGAGCCAGGTTCTTCATTGTCAGAGAAGGTGACTGTAAATATGGAAAGGGGAAAAAAATAGAATTAATGCTATGAAATGGAACTGGAGATATCAGTATAATCTCATGATTTCTGATGGATTGATAGGAAAGTATCGAAATTTAAATATAGGTATAAGTGTGCATATGTGTGATATTTCCCAGGTCTGTCTGTAAAAGGGCCTGGAAACAAAGACAATAGCAATGAGCACATTTAGCATCCAGAATTTGGTTTTTAATACAATTCTCAGCTACCAGGAACCAAGTCTATTCAGAGAAACGGCCGCTTCTAGAACTGGGACAGGAAAAGTATAAGACAAGCGTCTTATACAGATGGCAAAAAAACACATGAAAAGATGCTCAACATCACTCATTATCAGAGAAATGCAAATAAAAACCACAATGAAGTACCATTACACACCAGTCAGGATGGCTGCTATCCAAAAGTCTACAAGCAATAAATGCTGGAGAGGGTGTGGAGAAAAGGGAACCCTCTTACACTGTTGGTGGGAATGCAAATTAGTACAGCTACTACGGAAAACAGTGTGGAGATTTCTTAAAAAGCTGGAAATAGAACTGCCATATGACCCAGCAATCCCACTTCTGGGCATACACACCGAGGAAACCAGATCTGAAAGAGACACGTGCACCCCAATGTTCATCGCAGCACTGTTTATAATAGCCAGGACATGGAAGCAACCTAGACGCCCATCAGCAGACGAATGGATAAGGAAGCTGTGGTACATATACACCATGGAATATTACTCAGCCATTAAACAGAATTCATTTGAATCCGTTCTAATAAGATGGATGAAACTGGAGCCCATTATACAGAGCGAAGTAAGCCAGAAAGATAAAGACCATTACAGTATACTAACACATATATATGGAATTTAGAAAGATGGTAACGATAACCCTATATGCAAAACAGAAAAAGAGACACAGATGTATAGAACAGACTTGTGGACTCTGTGGGAGAAGGCGAGGGTGGGATGTTTCAAGAGAACAGCATCGAAACATGTATATTATCTAGGGTGAAACAGATCACCAGCCCAGGTTGGATGCATGAGACAAGCGCTCGGGCCTGGTGCACTGGGAAGACCCAGAGGGATCGGGTGGAGAGGGAGGTGGGAGGGGACTGGGACGGGGAATACATGTAAATCCATGGCTAATTCATTTCAATGTATGACAAAAACCACTGCAATGTTGTAAAGTAAATAGCCTCCAACTAATAAAAATAAATGGGAAAAAAAAAAAAGACAAGCGTCTTGTGATGCTAGAAAGCAAGAAGTGCTCAAAGAATGATGAGAATATGTCACAAGAACAGAGTCCAGCTTGAGGGGGTTCTTACTGGAAAAATTTGGGAATCGATTAAGCAGAGAAATAAATAATGACAGTAATAATTAAATCCATTTAGTACTAAAGCAGATAGATAAATTGTATTTTCATGACAAAAGGACCATTTAAGTAGCTTAAAATACTTACCCATAAATATTGCTAACCAAATTCCAGGGCAATCTCAATCACTTAGTTGTTTTGAGTACTCACCAGTCCTGGCATTGACCACCCCTGAGGGAGATCAACAACTTCAGTAGGCATAACTATCAGCTTGCCCTTTTGCATTGAACATGTCAAGCTGATCTTAAAGAATATAAGCACCACAAGGGCAGTGATTTTTGTTTTGTTCTTGAAAGTATGTCCTACTTCATCCAGAACTATACTGGAACAATACCAAAAGAATGCTAGGGACATGGTTTGTATTCAAGAAATGATATTTTTAAATTGTGTTAAAGTTTCCTTACACTGAGCAACCTGTTCTTGAACTTCACATAAGTAAAATAATTTAGCATGTATCCTTTTATATGTACTAGAGTTTTGGAGATTTGTTCATGTTATTGCATGTATTAGTAGCTTATTCCTTTTTACTGCTGTGTAGTATTCCCTACATGGATAGTTCACACTTGGTTCATCCATCCTCCTGTTGGTGGGTATTTGGTTGTTTCCAGTTTGGGGTCACTATGAAGAAAAACAAAAACAAACAAAAGAAATACTTCCCCAAAAAACACTTATTAATTTCACAGGGGAAAAGAGCAAATTTGAGTGAAGAAGCCAGGCAGACGCCACCATAATGAAATAGTCAAAGTAAATAATGAGATACATCAAAATTATCTGACATATGATAGGCCCACCAAGAACACAGCAAGACTTCTGTGATATTCCTGCCAAAGATGCATAAACTGAATCTAAGAATGAGGAAACAGGAGACACACTGGCCTGTTCTCTTCAAAAGTGGTAAGCACATGAAAGCCAAGGAAAGACTGAGAAACTGTCCCAGACAGGAGGCTAAAGATACATCGTAACTAAACACCATGCATAATTCTTAACTCTGTTTGTTATACACGATCTTTGTGTTATACACTATATAATAGGGACAATGGGCAAAATTCAAATTAGATCGAAGGATTAGATGGCATTAATGTACCAATATTAATTTTCTGATCTTGATCGCTGTATTGTAGTTATGTAAAGAACACCTTTATTTTTAAAAGGAAATAAATACTCAAGACTTCCAGATTAATGGGTCATGATAGCTACATTCAAATAACTCGGGAAAAAGAAAAGTTGTTACTTGTAACTTTTCTGTAAGTTTGAAAGGGCTTAAAAAAATTTTTTAAGATACATATTAGAAGTTCTTATTGCATCAACAACTGCAGAGACTTTACAAGGGTATTCATCCCAGATCTTACACAATTTAACCCCAACTAGTCTTATTTAGACTAGATCTCCTGGACCAAGTTCCTTAACCATACTGAACACTCTAAGGGTTTCTCTTCTCCCTCCTGTCCCTCAATGTCACAACCTCCCTCCCCTACCAACCTTAATTTCCACTTAATGAAATCCTACTGTTCTTCAGTGTCCATCCCAAATTCCCCCCCAAGTTCCTGAAGTCTTTCTGATTCCCCCAAATGATGTTGCTTCTTCCCCAGTACCTCTTTGGGGAGCTTTACTTGGTTACTTATGTCATTTTCCATGACAAGATGGTCATGACCTTGAGGCCAAGGACTACATTCCCTCTTCCTTGTACCCATTCAGAGCACCAGTTCACAAATGGAAAACGCTTAATGTTTATAGGACTGCCTGGTATCTTGACTCAGGTATTTGTTCAGCTCTGGACACCTAGGGCATGCGATGTTCTATGCAATGTTCTCATTACACTTCCAGAAAGCAGAAACTGCAACATTCTTTAACTGCTTTTTAAAGTTTACTCTTAAATGCTTGTAATAAAAGCTTGCAATAATACATTTAGCCCATATAAATGGTCTACTACATAATATTCCATAAGAACTTGTTACAGCATATCTAGTATCTAGATACTTTCCCTCCTTGAGGAATGGGATGTAGAGTAATAGCTTTCCTTTTATGCACTCAAAAGGTAGGCAGAATAATGGCCTTTTTCAAGAGGTCCACATCCTAACCCCCATAATCTGTGAAAATGTTAGATTATGCTGCAAAGGAGAACTAAGGTTATGAACTTATGACCCTTATCACCCTTATGAATTAAGGGTGCTAATTTAGAGCTGACTTTAAAATATAAAGCTCTTCCTGGATTATTGGTGGGGAACAATGTAATCATCAGGGTCCTTCTTCAAAGTGAAAGAGGAAGGCAGAAGAGCAGAATCAGAGTGAGACGTGACAAGGGAAGAATAATCAGAGAGATGCAATGCTGCTGGTTTTGAGGATGGAGAAAGGACACCACTGAGCCAAAGGAGATGAGCAATCTACAGAAGCAGAAAAAATGAGAAAACAGGTTCACACCCTTAGCCTCCAGAAAGGCAGGCACAGCAGCTGACATCTTGATTTTAACCTAGTAACTCCCACCCAGACTTATACTGAAATTTTTTTTTTTTTTTTTTTTTTTGTAATTTGGCCAGGTTGCAGGGCATGTAGGACCTTAGTCTCTCCACCAGGGATCAAACCCACGACCTCTGCAATGGAAACACAAAGTCTAACCACTGGACGGCCAGGGAAATCCCCGTACATAATTTTAAGATATTTTGTAGCTTTTAAGGTTTTACTGAGTCCATGGTAATTTATTATGGCAGCAAATGAAAAAAAAAACAGTACAAATCACCTCCACCTGTTCACCACCTATTTCCCTAACATTCACTGTGGTGCCAGGACTGATAGAGACAAATCTTCCCATAGGCATGTCTGGCAGCAAAAACAAAGGAAATGAGGCAAAGAAAGGAAAAAAGGAGGTGGAGACGCACAGACACGATTGCTTCTTGTTGTTTTTTAATTTACGCGTGTCGCATAGATAGGGAAACATCACATTCTGTTTTTGGACGTCTCTTTAAATAAAACCCCTGTATGTTCTGAAAAATCAGGCAGGACTGCCAAACCCTGCACCTGCCAAGAGACTAAATCTCCTTAAGGAATCTGTTTTTCTAAGAACTTTCTCCAGAGAGACTACAGGAACAGTGGGGAAACACAAACCACTCTAAGTTTCAATTTCCTAAACGAAGCAAAGCAAAGGAGACGGGGTCAGAGGCCTGGACTGCAGGCAGAAGGCCCCGCGGGACGCGGGCAGGCGCGCCCCCTCGGCGGTAGGTGGTCCCCACGATCTCCGCAGCGGGCGGCGCAGGAGGGCGGCGCAGGGGATGCGGGCGCAGAGCCAACGGCCCCCCACTCTCCGCCAGGCGTTCCCACCAACCCTCAACCCCCACCGGAGAGCCCCGGCCCCGTGGAGCCCGTCTTGCCACCCGCGGCCTCTCCAGCCCGGGCCCAACGAGAAGCGGGAATGGCAGCGAGGGAAGGGGTCGCCCACTCACCCGCCTCGCCCGGCCGAGCGCCGCGCCCAGGTTCACGGAAACCTCGCCGGCGGCGCGGGTAGTCGCTGGAACCCTCGGGGCCTGGCTGGGGCTCCCTTGTCCGGAAGCGCCTTCAGCCTTTTCCAAATGGCTCGCCCGTTTGCTTCTTTCAAGAAAATAGAACAGTTTGCTTCCTTTAAAAAAAAAAAAAAAAAAGACAGAATAAAAGAAGGAGAAAGCTACCAAATGATGATTTTCTTTCAGTCTAGTCACTGGTAGAATACCATACCCGGTTCTCCAATGATTATTCACAAACAAGTTAAACCTATTTTCACTTTCGATTTTTAAAATGTGTTGGTTTCGTTTTTGTTTGGAGGAAATTTACTCCCAAAGTATTGCTGAAGTCTCCAAAAACACTCGTTTTAGGACATGTTTTAAAAACCACTCCTTCGGATGTGTATCACAGGACGTGTTTTTTGGAAAAATGGACAGAAACCAAATAAAGCCAAGTAGCAGTCTCTCTTCAGACGGTAACTCTCACTGTAATCTGTTGGTCACTATAACCTTAATCTACAAATCCTCACAGCCAGCACAAGGTCTACTTTTGTGTATTTCTTTTGTAACTTCGCAGGAAATTGGAAAAGTGTGGTGTTCAACTGATTTCTGTGATCCATGTCCCTTGAAACTTTTCTTACAATCTTTGGTATTATTGTGAAGCTTGTAAACAAATACTTCACTAGGTGTGATCTTTTTCTTTGAAATGGAAAACATCTGGTTTATTTTAAAAATGGCAGTGTTTCTGAATCCTGCGTAGAGAACCACCCCACAGCTGCACTTACTGTAAATAGGTCAGGGAGCAGATGCATGAAAATGACTTCCAGATAGAAATTCTAGTTAATAGTGCTGTATAGTCATATGTAAAACTGACATATAATCTGATAAAAGATTAACCAAAATCAATTCCTTTATATCAGGAATATTGATGGCAATCTAGTTCACGTTGGACTTCCTAACTGAAAAAAATAAAGTGGTGTGTAGACACTTGTACTCATCAACCCAGTCAAAACAGCAACAAAACGCTACCTGGTACAGCTTGAGAATTACTTCTGGTCTCCCTTAGAATTTTATTTTTTTATTTTATTTTTGGCTGCACCGTGAAGCTTGTGGGATATTAGTTCCCTGACCAGGAACTGAACATGGGACCACAGCAGTGAAAGCACCGAGACCTAACCCCTGAACCACCAGGAAAATTCCATCCCTTAAAATTTTAGAGAACATGAACTCTAGAAATTATTCAGTTCAAACCTCATTTCTTCTTCTATCTTATTTTTTTTTTATATAAGAAGATACTAAGCAACAGGACCATGACCACAATGGGACTCATCTAAGATTGACTCCAATATTGTTAAAGGACAAAGGATACAGATAGGAGGGAAGCCATTGGGCCACCCACACGCTGATGCTGAGCCATGGGTAACAGTCTGAACTCAACTCAGCTTCAGATTCAGGACTCTGCAAAGCACTGAGGTTCTGAAGCTAAATAGTCAGATCCCAAATATATTATTGTTAATAGTCATAATTGCGAAGATCTACTGAAAACACCTAAGCATTTTATAAACCTTTTCTGATTTGCCAACAGCAATATGAAATAAGTATTATCCCCATTTTGCAGATGAGGAAACTTAATATGCTGATCCAAATGTAGGCAATGAATCTGTGATGACATTAATATCTTTCTCTATTCTCAACCATGAAATCAAACTCTACATTGTGTTCTACGGGGCATGAAAAAAGAAGGAATTCTATGGGCACGTATGATTAGGAAATGCTGCATACTGGATTCACACTTGGGAGTTCATAATGCACATCCGCACATTAAGAGTTTTGAAAAATATTGCAGAGAAAAATTAAAGCATACATTTAAAAATTTAACTTGAATCTTGAATTTATCAAACTAACTTGACCTTTAAATTCTTTTTTATTTTTCAAGAAACAGCTATTTAAATCTTGAAAAGTTTCTAGTGGGGCAGTTTGAACTATGCTTTACTAATGATGGGGTCCAGGACTTGATTCCTCAAAATATGGCACCTTGGATATTGACTAATTTAAGCGGAAGGAGTTTGAGAAAACAATAGAAGCTCTAAGACAGTTACTCTGACCTTCTCCCCACTACTATCTTTCAAAGAACCTCCTGTAAGAGGTGCTGTCTCTATACCTGTAGGAAATGAGCATTCTTTCTCCAGAGACAAATGCACCCGGAGAAGAATCCTAACAAATCGGCTTTGCTAAGTTTTCCCCAGTTTACTTTGATTACCTCATATCCTCTAACCTATTATACTCTTCCTTGATTATCCTCTCTTCATCAAACCTAGCATAAAAATACTCAGGTCTAACTATTTCTGTGGGTCTTCATTGCTATTTTTTTTTTTTTTTTTGGCCATGCCACACAGCATGCAGAATCGTAGTTCCCGGACTGGGGATGGAACCTGCGTCCCCTGCAGTGGAAGTATAGAGTCCTAACTACAGAATGGCCAGGGAATTCCCATGAGTCTTCATTTCCTTTTGAAGACTTCTATGTCATGTAAAACTTACCTTAAATAAATTTGTGTGCTTTTCTCTTGCTCATCTGTCTTTGTCAATTTCATTTTTTAGACCTAGCCAGGATCCTATGAAGGTCAAGGAAAACTTCTTCCTTCTATCTATCTCCCTACCTGTCTACCTACTTGTATATCTGACCATGTCATGTAAATCTACACCGCCATGATGTGAGATGTATATTGTGTTAGAGATTTATCTCCCCACCAGATAGCAATGAACTTCTCCCAGGCTTCCCTGTAAATGCACCACCTCACCCCCACCCCCGCACAAACACATCACTGTTACCTTCTGTAGCACGTGTGCTATGAAGTGTGATACTAGGAGTAGGAGAATGCAAAGGAGAAAGCAGTCCCTTCTACCTCAAGGAGTCAGGGAATGTTCTCTCCACAGAAGACGTGAAGATTGAGCTGTCTCTTAAAGGCAGAAGCGACTTAGCACACACAAACACTCAAAGGCAAGAGGAAGTGAACTGAGACCAAAGTTCAGGTGAAAAAATCCCCAAAGAAAGAAACAACTCGGGAGGCACCAAGAGTTTAGTGGGTATACAAACCATGAAAAAACCACTTGATACCTCTTATGTTATGCTCTTTCTTTTAGAAAAGGTCTAGCACACCAAATTTATACTGCTGTTGCCATGATTTTGGTAATCCTGTTTGCAGTTCATGCTTGGGAAGTTGGAACATTTGTACCGTGCATGCCCAGCACTGTGCAGGGTACTGAGTGATACAAAGGAATTGTTATTGTTTAGTCGCTAAGTCGTCTCTGACTCTTTGTGATCCCACAAACTGTAGCCTGCCAGGCTCTTCTGCCCATGGGATTTCCTAGGCAAGAATATTGGAGTGGGGCGTTTCCGCCCCCGAAACCGTGCTGGTCCTGCAGCTCTGCAGCAAGCTGCAGAGTCAGGGTTCTGTTCTGCAGGATGGGGATTGTTAAAGTTGTCCAAAACAAGGCCTACTTCAAGGGATACAAAGTGAAATTCAGAAGACAGCAATAGGGCAAAACTGACTACTATGCTTGGAAACAACTGGTAATCCAAGATAAAAATAAGTACAACACACCTAAATACAGAATGATCGCTCATGTAACAAACAGAGATATTATTTGTCAGATTTCTTATGCCTGCCTAGAAGGAGATATGATAGTTTGTGCAGCTTATGCTCATGAACTCCCAAAACATGGTGTGAAGTTTGGCCTGACAAATCATGCTGCAGCACATTGTACTAGCCTGCTGCTGGCCCGCAGGCTTATTAATAGGTTTGGTATGGACAAAATTTATGAAGGCCAAGTCAAGGTGACTGGAGATAAATACAATGTGGAAAGCATTGATGGTCAACCTGGTGCCTTCACTTGTTACCTAGATGCAGGACTTGCCAGAACTACTACCAGGAATAAAGTTTTTGAGGCCCTAAAGGGAGCTGTCAATGGAGGCTTGTCTATCCCTCACAGTACAAATGGGTCCCCGGTTATGACTCAGAAAGCAAAGAATTCAGTGCTGAGGTACACCAAAAGCACATCATGGGGCAGAAAGCTGTAGATTACATGCATTACCTGATTGAAGAAGATGAGGATGCTTATAAGAAACAATTCTCTCAGTACATAACGAACATAACTCCAGACATGTTGGAGGAGATGTGTAAGAAAGCTCATACTGCAATACAAGAGAATCCAGTGTATGAGAAGAAGCCTAAGAAAGAAGTTAAAAAGAAGAGGTAGAACCGTCCCAAAATGTCACTTGCCCAGAAGAAAGATTGGGTAGCTTAGAAAAAGGCAAGCTCCCTTAGAGCTTGGGAATGGGCTGCCAAGAGTTAAACCAAACCACAATTTTCTGTCAAGATTTTTCAGATAAACACAATAATAAACTTACTGAACAAGCAGCAGAAAAAAAAAGAATATTGGAGTGGGTTGCCATTTCCTCTCCAAGGGATCTTCTCACCCAGGGACTGAACCCGAGTCTCCTGTATTGGATTCTTTACCACTGAGCTACTGGGGAAACTCACAAAGGAATTAGGTAACATCATGCTGGTTCTCAAGAGGTTTGGATTGAAATATCTAGAGTAAAGGAATGTTGCTAAGAAGGTAGATTTCAAATGCTCTCACCACAAAGAGAAAACGATAATTATATGACATGAGGGAAGTATTATCTATGGTAATCATTTGATCCTATATAAATGTAACAAATCAATACTTTGTATGCCTTGTTCATCTTAAACTCACACAACATTATCTGTCAATTGTATCTCAACAAAGCTGTAAAAAAAAAAATAAGTAAAATAGTAGACAACAGGCTTTTTACAAAGTAAAAGAAAATGAATATTCTATCCCTTACTATCAGGCAGGGCTTCCCTGGAGGTTCAGTTGGTAAAGAATCTGCCACAGGAAAAAAAAAGAATCTACCGCAATACTGTACAGTATTCTTGGGCTTCCCAATGCCGGAGACCTGGGTTCGATCCCTGGGTTAGGAAGATCCCCTGGAGAAAGGGATGGTTACCCACTCCAATATTCTGGCCTGGAGGATTCCATGGACTGAAGATAGTCCATGGGTCAAAAGAGTTGGACACAACTGAGCGACTTTCACTCACTCACTATCAGGCAGGCAGTACTATATAAAGAGCATACTTTTGGTATGAATTGTTGGTTTGAATACTAATTTCAAGTTACTGAAGTTTCCCAGCCTCATTTTTCTCCTCTGTAGAATGAAACTGTTGTAAATTAGATACTGATACTTGTCAAAGGCTAAACACAGTGCATTACCCAGGAGAAGTGCTCAATTAGCTTGACACTGGTAGCCCAGGTAGCTGTTACTATCTTTTTTTTTTGGGCCGCACTTCACCACGAGGGATCTTAGTTCCCCACCTGGGATCAAACCATGCCCTGGCAGTGAAATTGCAGAGTCCTAACCACTGGACAACCAGAGAATTCCTTGCTGTTACTATCTTATTTCTTTTGTGTCACCTGTTGCTGCTGCTGCTGCTAAGGTGCTTCAGTCGTGTCCAATTCCAATTCTGTGAGACCCCATAGACTGCAGCCCACCACCAGGCTCCCCTATCCCTGGGATTCTCCAGGTAAGAACACTGGAGTGGGTTGCCATTTCCTTCTCCAATGCATGAAAGTGAAAAGTGAAAGTGAAGTTGCTCAGTCATGTCTGACTCTTCGTGACTCCATGGACTGCAGCCTACTAGGCTCCTCTGTCCATGGGATTTTCTAGGCAAGAGTACTGGAGTGGGGTGCCATTGCCTTCTCCGTGCAATGTAAATACTTATCTCTAACTAGTAGTTAGATACAAAAATAGGAGTCAAATACTCTGGGCCCAATGTTATAACCCCTTTGAATAGGTTTTCATGTTAGTGTATGAAAGTTTGACTAAGTGAATAAAATATTGTGAGACTGATCAAGCATTTAGAAACAGAAGTTAATCCAAGTAAAATAACAATAATAATATTAAAAAAAAAAAGGGCATTACCTTCTTAAATCATGCCTGGGCCACTGACTTATCATATAAACATAAATGATCAGTCAGAAAGTTCTGTTTTTTGTTAAAGTATTTAGACAATAAAGCTACTGTCTTTGGAAAATGCTGAAAAGAACAAGTAATTGTTTTGCTCATGAAATAGATGCTCAGAAATAAACACTGATCCTTAATATCCAAGCCTGTAAGATATCAAGCAGTAAACCTCAATATTATATTATGGAAATTATTTTAAGGGAATATGAGAATATTGCTGACATTTTCCTATTTTGCTTACAAACCGAATACTGCTTCTGACAGAATTCTCTCAGGGTGAAGTGATAGAGGATAAATCCAACCATTTGGCTTGAACTTAAGATCACAGGGGAGGAAAAGTTTAAAGAACCTTGAGATTTTCAGAGCGTTTAAAAAGAACATAGCTTTGGAATGATGGAAAAATCAAGATATTATATTCTAAATTAATTATCACCAAAAATCTCAAATGAGAAAGAATAGGGCAAAGCATCCAATGCAGCTTCTCAGGGAGTTCAGTAGTTAAGAGAATGTGCATAAACATAGTGAAAACAACTAAAGAAATATGATAAGAAATTTAATTTGCTTGACTATCTGTGATTTTTGATTTGGGAATTTATAGTATGTTTTTCCCTGAGAAGCTGTATGAGAGGTTCTAAAAATTGTCACGTAGCAAGATTTGGGCTGGTGTTTGAATAAGTTGTTTCTGATTATTCCCCTGGCTTGAATATTTCTCTACAAGAGGTGTCAAGTCATGGCAACAAGGAAATTCACCAATCTATTCAGAGCATTAAAAATATATCGGGCAAAGAGCTCAACGTTCTAAGTTAAACTTGTTTTCTATTTGGTCTTAGTGTACCCAGTTATACGTAGGGGCATAATTTCCACTAAGATATATCTCAGTGTGGTATATGATTTCTGTTGAATCATGTCTCAAAGTCACAAAAAAGAAAATGTGTCTGTGGGTAAGAGAATGCCCTATATACCAGGACTTCTCAAACTTTAATGCCCATCCGAATCGGCTGGGGATCTTGTTAACATGCAAATCCTGATACCACAGGTATGGGGTGGAGGTTCTTCATTTGAACCTTGCCTGGTGATGCTGATGGTGCCATGCCTTAGCCTATTCTTTGAGCAGCAAGGCTGTAGGCTAACCAGTTCACTGAAGAACAAAGAAGGAGTGGAAGGGGCACTCCATGGCACTCTTGACTGTGTGGCTCAGCCAGGGAGCACAGACCTCTTCCTGTCTGCCAGCCTGTTGGCCTAGGTTCATGGGTAGAAAGCAAGGCATTTCCTGGTGTCCATGGTGGACAGGACAACAGCAGTTCCTGTCTTTCACGCCATCTATTTCAGAGGACAAAGTCTCCTTGTGTGCCGTTAGGCTGCCATTACAGCTACTGTGAAATGGAAAGGAAGGAATAAGCCATGAGGGTGAATGGGTCAAAATGATGCAAAAGTGGAAAGAAGAAGTAAGGAGAAGCCAGAAAAAAAGAACGGGACTAGTGTATCCAGGGATCCTGAAAGGATATTCTTTTCTTTTTCATTAAGTTATTCATTTCAATTCATTCTAAATAGTTTGCCCTGATGTCCACTGTAACAAGATAGAATGACTTCACACACAGGGCTCATTTTAATAACAAAATATCTGCATGGGGTAGTTTGATGATGTTGGACACATAAAGCCAGAGGTAATTCATCCCTCTAAATGCTTGAACTCCTCCAGAGAAATTATAAAGGAAAAACATCTTCATCTCCAATGAAAACAAAACAAAGAAGTGTCCTTCAGATCTGCTTGGTGACTTTATGAATTGGAATAGAAACATTATTGCCTTTGGGAGGTTGACCTCAGCTGTTTTTCAATCATTTGAAGAATAAGAACTCTAATTTTGGTGCCAATACTCAAAGTGAAGCTTTCTCAGGTGAATGAACAACAACTGGTAGATTGGCTTGTCGTGGAAATTGCACCACCTTAAAATCTCCAAGAGAACTAGGCATAGTCTCTGCTCTGACCCTTACCAGCTCTGTGAATCTGGGCATATGCGATGGATCTAACACAAAATAGGTGCTCAAAAAAATGTGAGTTCTGATCATGTTTCCTTGAATTTTCTTAGGTTTTGTTTCCTCAAGTTTAAAATTAAGATAATAACGTCTACCTAACAATTATAAGGTGTTTGGTGAGCTAATGTACATAAAAATGCTTTTTGAATAGTACATGTAAAAATAGTATTATTAATATTGGATTTTGAGTTGATTTTCAGAGGTAATTGTGAAACAAGAGGTAATTGTGAGATATAAGGTGACTGGAGATGGGAGAAATAACTAGAAAATTTAAATAAAATTTAGAATCTCATGGGGTCACCAAGGCAATGACTATAACCGCAGTGGTTGTTCATTGTACTTCTCCTGGTGTTCCAGAAATGTGCAATGCCTGCTGGGGAGGAACTCTAGACAGCCAAGATTTGCTTGATTGCTGGTCTAGATTAGATAGAACAAGTAAGAACAAGTCAGTCAAATAACAAGTTCAAGATTCATTCATATTCTTACTGTTTCTCCCAACTATTTTTTCATGTTACCTTATGAACTTTACATAAGACAGATAAATAATTATTGAGTGGTATTTTATGTGTGTGTGAGCTCTAGTCTCTATTCTACTGGGTCCCTGCTGGCTCAGATGGTAAAGAATCTGCCTGCAATGCAGGAGAACCCAGTTCAATCCCTGGGTCAAAAAGATGCCCTGGAGAAGGAAATGGCAACCCACTCCAGTATTCTTGCCTGGAGAATCCCATGGACAGAGGAGCCTGGCAGGCTACAGTCCATGGAGATCACAAAGAGTCAGACACAACTGAGGGACTAGTACACACACACACACACACACACACACACACACACACTGTCCTACTACCCTGATGATACCCCAAGCAGAGATACAGTTTTCCATGCTTTTCTTTACCGGCTCCTTTCTGTGGCCACTAACCTCATCTGCCCTCTCCTAGGGACACTGCAGATGGTCCAGGTTTCTTAAGACTTCACTTCAAATATTCTACCCAGTTTCATTCTGTGCCATAGCCATTGTCTCTTTTTCTTCACACCTCCTTGTATTTTGCAGATGTTGAGAACAGACATGTGGACACAGTGGGGAAGGAGAGGGTGGGATGAATGGGGAGATTGGGATTGACACATACACTCTACCATGTGTAAAATAGATAGATAGCAGGAACCTGCTATATAGCATGGGGACCTCTGTGATGACCTAGATGGGTGGGATGGGAGTGGTGGGAGGGAGATCCAAAAGGGAGGGGATTTTTCATGATGGCTAATTTACATCTAGAATTTATTTGCTAATGATTCCTTCGCCCTTTCATCCTACACACCCCTGCAAGATTATTCTTCTAAAAGTTCTGCTGTCATCATGTCATTCCACACCTTAAGCATTTTCAAGTGACATCTAATATATATAGCTCATACCCCAGAGCTCAAGACCCAGCCTCCCCCCCCATGCTCCCAGGCCCAAACTGTTTCCTCATCAAGCTGGCTACAGCTCATCTTTTCAACTTTAGCGTTCATTCATTCTTCTTCTCTGTATCCAACCAAATTAGTCAGCTATCCTCCAACTCCAGAATAGTCTTATCAATCAACTGGCTTTGTTTCTTTCACCATTTCCCTTTCCTGAGATATTTTCTGTTTCCTTTCAGTGATTTCAGTCATACGATGGTACACATGAACTTCTAACAAACACATATCATACCTTAAATGTAGTGATATGTAAGATATCAATAGCTGAACCCCTAGGAAAGCTCTAGCCAGAAGGCTGGAATGGTGTCTAGAAGATCTTTCGAGGCCAGGCATCAATCCTACAGTTACTGGATCCTAGAAGGAGGAGGGAGGAGGGAAATTGTTGGGAATTCCTGGTAGAGATACGGCCAAGGCAGTAGAGGCACTGGGGTGGGCTTGGGGGGAGACTGCAACCAATGACACAGAAATATTTCGTTATTTAACATCTGAGATGAAAACACCCAGGGCGCAGTGGCTGAACACGTGTCAGGCTTTGCTGTTGCATCTCCAAGCTCAACTTAAGTTCCTGCGCAACAACCCCAGAGGCAATGATCCCACCCCCTCTAAATTATTTTAGCATGTTTTACCCATACCACTGGAGAATCCCATGGACAGAGGAGCCCGGCAGGTTACAGTCCATGGGGTTGCAAGAATCAGACATGACTTAGTGACTAAATCCCCACCACCCATGCCACTTAATAGGTAGTCATAATTCATAGCCTTGCATTGTTCATTCTCTTTTGAGGGTAATCTTTTCCAAAACAAGAGTTACACTGTAACTCTGTCTCTCCCTAAATGTCAAATATTTCTTTGCCTTTTTTAGGCAATCACTTATCCTATATTTATTAATAAAAAGTGACCAAATGAGAAACTGGGGTATATATACACCATAATGTGGTCATTTCAAATGACTTCATTTATGAAGTGAGGGAGTTACCGACATCTTTAAGACTCTGAGAAGAGCTAGACACTTTCTTCTCAGAAATACCCACACAAAATTGCACATACAATTTCAGGCATCTCATATATCCCCTAAGGTCATTCAGAGGTTCCTGGGAGCCCATAGAATCTAGGTTAAGGACTGTGATTTAAAAAGAATGTTATAGAACCAGAACACGAACCTAAAGAATTAACTGGATTTTGTTTTGGTTTTGCGTCTTATAAGTACATTTATTCACACCATGAAGGAAACGGCCCTTATACAGGGGTACAAATGTTTCATGTTCCTGTCTTACAGAACTTGCTTACATTTACAGCCAGACCACATTTCACCCAATGTACACTCCAAGTAAAGCTGGTTAATGATGACTGTGAGCAGGCCTCGGACCTGAAGCTTTCAAAACTCAATTTCTTTTATTAGCACTCTTGATTTTATAAACAGTGAAGCCCATCAACCCTGTTCCTACCCAAATCTCTTGGTAAACTTGAGTCTAGTGGGGTTTCATCACGGATCCAAACCTTTTTTTTCAGTTGGAGGATAATTGCTTTATGATGATGTGTTGGTTTCTGCTGCATAACCACACGAATTTGCCATAATTATATATATATATGTCCCTTCCCTGAAAGCCTCCCTCCGCACTTCCGTTTCATCCTGCTAGGTCATCACAGAGCCCTAGGCTGGGCTCCCCGGGTTACCCAGAAGCTCTCCACTAGCTAGCTGTTTTACCCACAGGAGTGTCATACATGCCAATGCCACTTTCTCAATTCACCCTACCCTCTCTTTCCCCGACTGTGTCCACATGTCTGTTCTCTATGTCTGCATCTCCATTCCTTCCCTGAAAGTAGGTTCATCAGTACTATTTTTAATAAGGTTTTGAAGCATCTTGGAGCAGGACACATGGCTCAGGCCACAACAAGGCCCTACAACTACTAAAGACTTAACTTGGATGCTCCCTTGGTAAGCCAGTGAGAGATATTTAGACAAGCTCATCCTAGGTCACCTCTGGGATCACAGTATCTCAGTGCCGATCTCCTTGCCTCTACCTGGGAGGCAGAAGAGCAGCAGGACCCACATGCTTGTCGTAATGGTCCAGTCTCCCCTGGGAATGTGATACTGCTGACTATGGTTTCAGCTAAAGTGCACACATTGCCAGCTATACTTGTAGATGTCAGATAACAAATGCCAGTAACAATCTGGAGTGGGACCATCTTTGGTTGAATTCATTAACAGGTACCACTGGCCAAAGTATATCTAACTATGGAGGAAAGGAACATAGCAAAGGGCAAGATCAACTTTGTTTTAGATAGAATTTTGTTCAGCAGGAAAAGCAAACGTGGCACATAAACTAAAACATGGATGTGAAGTATAAAACAGTGAGATCATCGTCACTAGAACTCTGTACGGAATTGACTCCCACCGAGTTACGCGCCATGACTCAAAGAGATGGGACTTCCATCAACTCCCCAAGGTAGTTAACTTGCCTCTTGTAATAAATTTCTTTCTTTCTGTAAGAAGAGCACTTATTTATAAGGGAGCTCCCTGCTATGGTAGAGACATGAAAGTCTAGAAAAATTATACTTCCTCATATTTCACACTGATTCCCTTTACTTCTTGAAAAAAGTAGAAAATCTATATACTATTAATATTAATCTTTGGATTGTTTTTGGAGCTCACTAGTAGTATGAAGACATTATTAATAGATGTGGATAGTGAAGAGAACTCCAGAAGATAATAATATGGAAAAACAGGGCAGCAAATGGCAATTAAAATTAGAGCCAATCAGAAGGGATTAATTGAGAGACTGAGATTGATGTGCATACACTCTCTCTCTCTCAGTCGTGTTCAACTCTTTGCAGCCTCATGGACTGTAGCCCACCAGGCTCCTCTGTCCATAGCACTTTCCAGGCAAGAACACTGGAGCAGGTTGCCATTTCCTACTCCAGAGGGTCTACCCGACCTAGGGGTTGAAACTGTGTCTCTTGCATTTCCTGCATTGACAGGTGGATTCTTTACAACCAGTGCCACCTGGCAAGCCCATATACACACTACTATATAGAGAATAGATAATTAATAAGAATATATTGAACAGCATAGGGAACTCTATTCAACACTCTGTAATAACTTACGCAGGAATAGAATCTTAAAAAGAGTGGATATATGTGTATGTACAACTGACTCACTTTGCTGTACAGTGGAAACTAGCACAACATTATATATCAACTATGCTCTGATTTTAAAAATCATTAAATAACAATATTATGATCAACTAAAAAAATTAAAATTAAAATAAGTTTTAATTCACACACACACACACAAGATGTCCATCAACAGATGAATGGATAAAGAAGATGTGGTACATAAGTACAATGGAATACTTCTCGGCCATAAAAAAGAATGAAACAATGCCATTTGCAGCAATGTGGATGGAACTAAAGATGATCATACTAAGTGAAGTAAATCAGAAAGAGGAAGACAAATACCATACAATATCATTTATATGTGGAATCTAAAATATAACAAATGGACTTAACTATGAAATAGAAACAGATTCACAGACAGAGAAAACAGGTTTGTGGTTGCCAAAGGGAGAGGGGATGCAGAACGGATAGAGTGGGAGTTTGGAATTAGCAGATGTAAACTATTATATATAGAATTGATAACAACAAAATCCTACCATATAGCACAGGGAACTGTACTTAATATCCTGTGATAAACCACAACGGAAAATAAAAAAGAATGTTTATGCATGTGTAACTAAGTCACTTTACTGTATGGCAGAAATTATCACAACATTGTAAATCAACTACATTTTGACCAAAAAAAAAAAAAAAATTAGAGCTAATCTTTGGCTTTTTTGGCCAAAGACCAAAGTAATGTTACTGAGAGACACAAAAAAACAGTAGATATTTTCCAAGAACTCTTTGGAGAATTACATCAGTTCTCTGGACACATGTCAAGGAGAAGGTATGCAATAAAACAGGCTGTGACTCAGTGCAGCCCTGGTCTTCATCCACTTTGACAACTGTGATGGGATATGGAAGTGTCTGAAAAGGAGAAAATGAATTCCTCTATGTCATTCTGTATAGTGCAAACACTGTGATGACAGTGTGAGCTCAAGACGATCTCAGGTGGTTGAGGGAATGAGCATCATGAGAAGTAATTCCCCTGATCTTGTGCAGCTAATTCAACATGCTGTCAAAACCAAGCTACAAGAAGCAAGGAGTCATGGTGAGAAGGGTGGGATGGTGGGGAGAGGGGGAGGCAGAGTCACTTGACTGTCTTCTGCTGTTTCTTGATTTATGGCAGTCCCTGTGCAACGAGTGAAACATGCAACTTCTCTCCAACAATCTGTCTTGGTTATTGGGCACAGGGTTGAAGTAGTTACTAAGCCTACTGTTTTAGCACTCTTGTCTATTCTCTCCACCAAACGGCCATCTGGCCATTATCAGAAGAGTGACTAAGGGCTTGCCTTGTGCACAGAAGCAACCTGGGAATACTTGTTGAATAAGGTAATATGAATCAACTCATGGCCTTGACCACACTCTTTACCTATTTACACCACAGCCCTGGCCCTAAGATGACCTGCTTCCTGGGAGAACAGCAGCTATGTCTGAGAATAAAAAACAACTCAAAGAATTTTAGGCTGCCAAAATCTGGAAATGTTGGGAAACTTTCAAGTGAAATAATAGGAAAAGGCCTTAACTATGGGTTATAGGATTACTATTAGAAAATGTCTGGTAAGATGAATGGACAAATAAAATGCAGTAAATATGTACAATGGTGTTATCATTTTAAACAGGAAATAAATTCTGACATAAACTACAACATGGATGAACCTTGAAGGCATTATTCAAGGTGAAATAAGCTAGTCAAAAATGAATAAATATTGTATGATTCAACTTATATGAGGTACTGAGAGTAGTCAAATCCATAGAGACAGAAAATATAATCATGGTTGCCAGGTGCTGGGGGATGGGAGAAATGGAGAGTTTGATATAGCATTTCAGTTTGGGATGATAAAAAGGCTCGGAGATGGATGGTGATGATTACACAACAGTGTGGATGTACTTGATGCCACTGAAATGTAAGCTTAATATGGTTACTGGTAAATTCTACTTGGGCTTCCCTGGTGGCTCAGTGGTAAAGAATCTGCTTGCCAAAGCAGGAAGTGGGTTTGATCCCTGGGTTGGGAAGAACCCCTGGAGAAGGAAATGGCAACCCACTCCAGTATTCTTGCCTGGGAAATCCCGCAGACAGAGGAGCCTCCACCAGGACTACAGTCCATGAAGTTGCAAAGAGTCAGACGTGACTTAGCGACTAAACAACAACAACAACAAAATTCTATTTACCACAATTAAAAATAAAAATCGTAGTCCCATTTGCATGTTAGTTTTGTATAACATTGTAAAATGATGTGAGTAAAATCAATCACTGTTGTACTGTTTCCAGATTAATGGGGTAAAAAGAAGACTTATTTGTGTATCTGGCATTAAATTTCTCATGTATCTGGGAAGTGAGCTCAAGTTATTTCATACGGGAATTCAAGAAAGAGGAGACTCAGAATCCTGAAAGGACTTGATCATTCCATGAAAAAGTAAATGAAAGAGGAAGAGAAGACAAAAGAGGAAGAAGGAAGAAGAAGAGGAAGAAAATGACTCCTGACCTTGGCACTTTCATACAAATTCACTCCCACAAGCTTCCATCCACACTATGTTCCCAGCTTTGGATCCAAGATATAAATGCAACCAAGTTGAAATATGACATTCCAATCTAATTTCCCAGAACTCCCTTATACTAGTTTCTTCAGCCATTTCAGTCTGGTTAGCCTTAGAAATTCCTGTCTCCTCTCTTCATTCACAGAATCTCAGAGGTGGAGAATTCAGAGGTCATGTGGTCCAACTGTTAGACAGATGCTTGAATCTTCTCTACACAATTGTTCCTTCAGTAGGGCTGGCATCCTACTCAGTTGATCTTTCACTCATTTTTTTTAAGTTGGGCTCATAGACTGTTCTTACAAAAGAACTACTTTCAGGACAAAAAGAAATAAGCACACTCTAAGCTAAAAGTCAAGTTTTTATTACTTACTAATTTTATCTTAAAAGAATATTAAAATCCAATTACAAAACATTATGCCTATAGTGATCCCATTTTTGTCCCCTCCCAAATGTTGTCTGTGTATACCTAGTAAAAAGTCCCCACAGAAATATACAGTTTCTGTGCAAGTAAAATCATGGGTATTTGTTTATTTGTATCCTGTAATTTTTATTCAATTGAGGTTTATTATATTTTCAATAAAGAAGAAGAAAGTGTCTAAAAAAATATCTATAAAGTGTGTTTATTCATGTAAGTGAAAAGAATTGAAGTGGTGATTAGCTCATATAATGATACAATATTTGCAACACAATAAAAAACAAGAATTAACTTTGAAATGTACCTGGGAGAACTGAGTCTAATCAAACAAATGGAGTGAAGGAATTGGTGATGGCCTTCTGTTTCCAAGGACAGAGAGATTAGTATTCATAGGATCAAAACTAAACCATAATACATAAATTTGATGTTGAAGATAACACAATACAAAGGACTGAGGCATTATCTGAGACAATTGTCATTTTTCTCTTTGCTTGATTCTCCACCCCACTCCTTTATTCAATACATGTTGAACCTTAGGGTTTATCTTATATCACACCTGTTGTTAAGCCTTGAGTAAGAATTCAAAGATGACTAAGACACAATCCTTGCTCTCAAGGTACTCACACTTTTCCTATTTGGCTGGAAAAGTGCTCCAGTAGGCAACTTGATGCTGTCTTCGGAGACGTTTTCAGAAATACTTTGGTTAGGGGCTTTCCTAGTGGTCCAGTGGCTAACACTCCTCACTCCCAATGCAGGGAGCCCAGGTTCAATTCCTGGTCAGAGAACTAGATCCCACATGCTGCAGCTAAGAGTTCTCATGTTGCAACTAAAGTTCCACATGTGGCAACAAAGATTGAAGATCTCCTGTGCCCAAATTAAGACCTGGTGCAATCAAATAAATGTTAAAAAAGGAAAAAACTTTGGTTTACCATGTCCCATTGTCTCTGCACACCTCACAGTTACCTACAGGAAAAGCCCAGGAGCTCTTTCTGTGTTGGTATCTTCAACTTCTGATGTTACTGGTGTGGGCAGATCCTATGTACCTACGGCTGACCTGTTTTGGTGAGCTTTGGCCTGGACTTATTCAATATTTGTGCTTTTTTAATTTAATTGTTTTTAACACCAGAAACATTTTGTATTGGGGGTATAGCTGATTAACAATGTTGTGATAGTTTCAGGGGAACAATGAAGGGACTCAGCCAAACATATACATGTATCCATTCTCCCCCAAACTTCCCTTCCATCCCGGCTGTCACATAACATTGAGCAGAGCTTCATGCGCTATACAATAGGTCTTTGTTAATTATCCATTTTAAATACAGCAGTGTATATATGACCTTGCCAAAGGCCCTAACTATGCCTTCCCTCCTGCAACCATGAGGTTCATTTTCTATGTCTGTGAATCATTTTGCAAGTCAGCTTGTTTGTATCATTTCTTTTTAGATTCCACAATAAGGGATGTCATATGATATTTCTCCTTCACTGTCTGTAAGTCAGACAGAGAGGGGAAATTATTAAATATTTTTAACCTGGGCACTCTCTTCCTCAAGGAAAGACTCAGTATTTCCAGGGATGCCCTCTCTCCAAGGACACACACTTCTCCACCTTGATTTTCTGTTCAATAGCCATAAGCAAGATCTTTGAATCTTCTCCTACACCCTTTCCTCTCATGATGAATATAAGTAAGAGCTAGTAAGAAAGGTGAATAAAAGACTTAGATTCAATCAAATTACACTTGAAAGCTCTTATCCTCTCATCTGTTCATCAAATTCAGGAGCAAACCTCCAAACCAAAATATTCCCAAGTCAGCACACTTCTTCCCCTTCTTTAGAGCTACTACCACTGTCCATGGCACCATCCCATTTCTCTCTCTGGATATCTGCAGGGCCTCCTTACATGACTTCCTGTTTTCCTTTGTAACCCACCATGAGTTATTTTTTTAATAGATTCCAAAGGGATATTGCTAAAGCGTAGATTAAATCATGGCTTGCATGTTTGCTAAGTTGCCTCTGTCCAACTCTGCAATCCTATGGACTGTAGCCTGCCAGGCTCCCCTGTCCATGGGATTCTCCAGGCAAGAATACTGGAGTTGGTTGCCATGCCCTCCTCCAGGGGATCTTCCTAACCTAGCAATGGAATCCGCATCTCTTATGTCTCCTCCATTGGCAGGTAGGTGCTTTACCACTAGCACCACCTAGGACATCTCCTGCTTAACAACCAATAGCTTCCTATTGCATGTAGACTAGACTCCACTGCTGAAGTGACTTCCATAACCACACAGTACTGGTCATTGCCTGCTTTTCCCCTGTCATTCAACTCCATCACCGTGGTCTCCTTTCTGTCCCTGGAGTAGAGGCCAAGTTCATAATTGCCCCAGAGCATATTTTCCAGCCTTTCAATCTATCTGGCACACTTGGCCATTGATCTTTGCCTGATGCTTTCTTCACCTCATTCAGATCTAAGCTTTAATTTCACTTCCCCAGAGATGCCTTTCCTGACTTTCTTTTCTGGAAGCTTCCCAGTCTTTCTCTATCATATCACCTTACTTTGTTTCTGCAAAGCATTTATCATTATTTGATAATTTTCTCATTTATTTATTTATTACTTTATTAATCTGTTACTGTATCTAGAATATAAGTTCCACAAAAGCAGTAACTTTTTATGTCTTATTTGTTACTGTTTTGGGATTGCTGTCTGGCACAAAGTAGACGTGAAACAAGTAAGTGCTGAATAAAGTTGCTAAATGTGTAAGAGAAAATGATCATAGATTTGGTGAACTTAATATTATACCCATTACACAGGCTCATTCATTCACTCACTTATTCAAACAATTTATTGAATTAATTATATACCAGGTAGTATTTCAGAAAACAAAGACAAATATAACCAAATTCTTACCTTCCTGGATACTTAGAATTCCTATACTCAAAACTGAGGAATATAACCAAGAAAAGATTTATAATATCATGTCCTAAGTATTATATTAAAAACGTGCATAGAATGATTGGGCATGTGGGCGCTTCGATGGTGAGTGGGCTTTCTCTAGTTGCAGAGCCCAGGTTCCACAGCACTCTAGTTGAGGCATGAGGTTTAGTTGCCCTTTAGAAGGCGGGAATCTTAGTTCCCTTGCCAGGGATTGAACCCATATCCCTGGCATTGGAAGGCAGATCCTTAACCACTGGATCACCAGGGAGATCCAATCATCTGGAAGAATGAATTCACCAAATGTGTTTCAGAGAGAAGAGACAAAAGACAGAGAGTTGAGAAAAAGAATGGCACCTTTGGGCACGGTGGAAATATAGGTTACTATCAAATTGTAGAGTTTAAACTTTATTCTGGAGGATTTTAAGAAAGGGAGGACACTCTCTGACTTGCATGTAAAAAGACTACTCTTGTATCAGAGTAACAAATTAATACAAGGCAGAAATGTGGCAGAACACAGGTCAGAGGATGACAACTAGACTAAAGTAGGGGCTGAGAGAATGGAGAGGAAAGGATAGATTTCAGTGATATTTAGGGAGCAGAAATAGTGGAACTTGGGGATCAATTAGAGCTTTTCAGGTTATGAGGTCTATGAGGATGCAGGATTGATAAACACAACTATATCTGCTGGCACAAAGTATCTAAGTTCATAATAAATAAACAGATACATGAATTAGAAAAGGCAAAGTCTAAAGTCAGTCCCAGTTTCCAGTGTGGGCATCTGATGTTACTGATACCATTACCAATATACGGGCATGCTTAGAAAGAGGAAGATAAATTCAGGTGGAAATACTGGGTGTGTGGCACTTGCTAGCAAGTTTCAGGCTGTCCACATTTCCTCTGCATTCTGCTTGCAGATAAAATGGTTCCTTTTTTTAGTTCCTCTCTGTTTTATGACTCCTTCTTATCCCAAGCTAAAAGAAGCCATTTGGCACCTTTAGTGTTGTCATCAGCCATCTCCAGTTTACTAGGAAGAAGTTGACCATGTCACTAATTTTTCCACTGCGACATGATATCAGTTTCCTTTTTTGAAGACTTCCAGCCTCCACTGATAGTCTCCCTGCCATCTCGTTAGCCTCAGCCTGCTGCCTGATTCTCAAACCAGTATTTTAAGGTTTTGTCGTAAGACCAGCCCTACTCCTGTTTCAGTTATCTATTGCTCTATACATAGAGCAAAACACCCTATGCCGCCCAATTATTGTTTGAAACAACAATAATTTATTGAAAGAAAGAAATTGTAGTCACTCAATCAAGTCCGATTCTTTGCAATCCTATGGACTGTAGCCCACCAGGCTCCTCTGTCCATGGGATTTTCCAGGCAAGAATACTGGCATGACATGCCACTTCCGTCTCCAGGGGACCTTCCAGACCCAGGGATTGAACTTGGACCTCCCACATTGCAGGCAGACTCTTTACCTTCTGAGCCATCAGGGAATCCCTAATAATTTATTATTTCTTATAATTTCGCTGTTTGGCATGCTGGATGCTTTTGCTGGTCTCACCTGAACTATGGGCTTGCTGGTCATGTGACTCTTTCGAAGCAGAAGCCAGGCTGGCCTGGAAAGTCCAAGAAGATCTCACCACATTTCTGAGAATATCGTGCTGTCTGCCGACAAGGGAGCTCTGATTTTTCCCTACGCAATCCCACATTCTCCACTACGCTAATCTGGCTGTCTTCACAGTATGATGTTCAAGGCTAACCAGGTCCCAGACAGTGAAGAAAGAGACTCATTTCCTGAGGAAGTGAATGCAAGGTCATATTACACAGGGACATAGAAATGGAGAGACATGATTCATTGAAGGTCATTAGTATAATAATCTATCGCACTCATTCACCCCTGCATCTGTCATGATTGAGAAGCTGACCGCAGCAGCCAGCACCAACACAACACTGCTCTTGCTTAGTTTGATGCCAGTAAAAGGGATGATCTGTGTCCTGCCTGTTTTATTAAGTAACTATTTCTGTGCCAGTCTCATATGATGCATCTGATTGGTGTGATTTCCATACTCACCCAGCAGAAAGGACGCTGGAAATTATGATTTTGGATTCCGCATTAATATGGCAAGATTTCTACCATAGCTAACCATCAAAATATGAAGAATGTTTTCAAAAATTCCAGTTAGTCACAAATAACAGGTATTTTTCTCTCTAGTCGCAAAGTTGTGTCTGACTCTTGCAACCCCATGCAATTTAGCCTGCCAGGCTCCTCTGTCCATGGGATTCTCCAGGCAAGAATACTGGAGTGGGTTGCCATTTCCTTCTCCAGGGGATCTACCAACCCAGGAATCGAACCCAGGTCTCCTACATTGCAGCCAGATTTTCTACCAACTGAGATATAAGGGAAGCCCTAACAGATATCTGCTATCTACCAAATCCTTCAGTAAAGTATAAAAACATTTTATGACTTTAAGTGACGATGTTGTAGGAAATAAAGGAAAAGAGCTCTAAGTGGGATTGAGGCTTATCACATGCTTGCTGCTGCTGCTGCTGCTAAGTCACTTCAGTCTTGTCCAACCCTGTGCAACCCCATAGACAGCAGCCCACCAGGCTCCCCCGTCCCTGAGATTCTCCAGGCAAGAACACTGGAGTGGGTTGCCATTTCCTTCTCCAATGCATGAAAGTGTAAAGTGAAAGTGAAGTCGCTGAGTTGTGCTCTAAGCAACCCCATGGACTGAAGCCTACCAGGCTCCTCTGTCCATGGGATTTTCCAGGCGAGAGTACTAGAGTGGGGTGCCATTGCCTTCTCCTTATCACACGCTTAACTGATGCTTAAAGAGAGCAAGAGCAAATAGCATGTTGTAGAAAGTCTGTGCCCAAAACACCCAGAAAATGGCAACAAGCTGAGTCATGGTTCACATGTAACTTGGGGGAGCAGAGAGAATACAAGATTTCAGGCCAACATTTCTAGAGAAAAGTGACTCATGTTAAAAAGTAATTTTTGTAAAGGATACAGTCATAATTCTCAAAATATAAAATGAACACATATTTCATTGGAACTCATTAATTAACTAGAAATGCAGTAAAATGCTAAAAAAGAAAAACAAATAGGGAGTTCCCTGGCAGTCCAGTGGTTAGGCCTTGGTGCTTTAACTGCCATGGGCCCAGGTTCCATCCCTGGTCGGGGAACTGAGATCCCACAAGATATAGAGTATCAGGAATGCTGAAATTAATTAACTAATAAACACAAAACTGACCAATATCCACAGGACAATAATTGTATCTCCATTGGACAACTTTACTTACATATGTATCGATGAGAATAAGTTACATTACTGTCAGCTTTATTTAATTTACAAGGTTGTGAAATAGCTCACAGATAATGAAACACAAGGACATCTATAAAGTCCGTTAGAGTAGAGAATCAGTTAGTCACTCAGTTCAGTCACTCAGTCCTGTCCAACTCTTTGAGAACCCATGGACTGCTGCAAAGCAGGCTTGCCTGTCCATCACCAACTCCCAGAGCCTACTCAAACTCATGTCCATTGACTTGGTGATGCCATCCAACTATCTCATCTTCTGTCATCTCCTGCTCCTCCTGCCCTCAATCTTTCCCAGCATCAGGGTCTTTTCAGATGAGTCAGCCCTTCACATCAGGTGGCCAAAGGGTTGGAGTTTCACCTTCAGCATCAGTCCTTTCAATGAATATTCAGGATTGATTTCCTTTAGGATGGACTGGTTGGATCTCCTTGCAGTCCAAGAGACTCTCAAGAGTCTTCTGCAACACCATAGTTCAAAAGCATCAATTTCTCATCGCTCAGCATTTTTTATAGTCCAACTCTCACATCCATACATGACTACCGAAAAAACCATAGCCTTGACTAGATGGACCTTTGTTGGCAAAGTAATGTGCTGTCTAGGTTGGTCATAGCTTTTCTTCCAAGGAGTAAGCGTCTTTTAATTTCAAGGCTACAGTCACCATCTGCAATGATTTTGGAGACCCCCAAAATAAAGTCTGTCACTGTTTCATTGTTTCCCCAGCTATTTGCCATGAAGTGTTGGGACCAGATGCCATGATCTTAGTTTTCTGAATGTTGAGTTTTAAGCCAACTTTTTCACTCTCCTCTTTCACTTTCATCAAGAGGCTCTTTAGTTCTTCTTCACTTTCTGCCATAAGGGAGGTGTCATCTGCATATCTGAGGTTATTGATATTTCTCCCAGCAATCTTGATTCCACTTTGTGCTTCATCCAGCCCGGCATTTTTGCCTGATGTACTCTGCATATAAGTTAAATAAGCAGGGTGACAATATACAGCCTTGATGTACTCCTTTCCCGATTTGGAACCAGTCTGTTGTTCCATGTCCAGTTCTAACTATTGCTTCTTGACCTGCATACAGATTTCTCAGGAGGCAGGTCAGGTGATCTGGTAGTCCCATCTCTTTCAGAATTTTCCACAGTGTATTGTGATCCACACAGTCAAAGTCTTTGGTGTAGTCAATAAAGCAGAAGTAGATGTTTTTCTGGAACTCTCTTGCTTTTTCGATGATCCAACAGATGTTGGCAATTTGATCTCTGGTTCCTCTGCCTTTTCTAAAACCAGCTTGAACATTTAGAAGTTCATAGTTCACATATTGTTGAAGTCTGGCTTGGAGAATTTTGAGTATTACTTTGCTAGCATGTGAGATGAGTGAAATTGTGTAGTAGTTTGAACATTTTTTGGCATTGCCTTTCTTTGGGATTGGAATGAAAACTGACCTTTTCCAATCCTATGGCCACTGCTGAGTTTTCCAAATTTACTAGCATATTGAGTTCAGCACTTTCACCAGCATCGTCTTTTAGTATTTGAAATAGCTAAACTGGAATTCCATCACTAGCTTTGTTTGTAGTGATGCTTCCTAAGGCCCACTTGACTTCACATTCCAGGATATCTGGATCTAGGTGAGTGATCACACCATCATGATTATCTGGGTCATGAAGATCATTTTTGTATAGTTCTTCTGTGTATTCTTGCCACCTCTTCTTAATATCTTCTGCTTCTGTTAGGTCCATACCATTTCTGTCCTTTTTTTGTGCCCATCTTTGCATGAAATGTTCCCCTGGTATCTCTAATTTTCTTGACGAGATCTCTAGTCTTTCCCATTCTATTATTTTCCTCTATTTCTTTGCATTGATCACTGAGGAAGGCTTTCTTATCTCTCCTTGCTCTTCTTTGGAACTCTGCATCCAAATGGGTATATCTTTCCTTTTCTCCTTTGTCTTTCACTTCTCTTCTTTTCTCAGCTATTTTTAATGCCTCCTCAGACAACCATTTTGCCTTTTTGCATTTCTTTTTCTTGGGGATGGTCTTGATCCCTGCCTCCTCTACAGTGTCATGAACCTCTGTCCATAGTTCTTCAGGCACTCTGTCTATCAGATCTAATCCCTTGAATCTATTTGTCACTTCTACTGTATAATTGTAAGGGATTTGATTTAGGTCATATCTGAATGGTCTAGTGGTTTTCCCCACTTTCTTCAGTTTAAGTCTGAATTTGGCAATATGGAGTTCTTGATCTGAGCCACAGTCAGCTCTTGGTCTTGTTTTTGCTGACTGTATAGAGCTTCTCCATCTTTGGTTGCAAAGAAAATAATCAATCCAATTTCTGTATTGACCATGTGGTGATGTCTATGTGTAGAGTCTTCTCTTGTGTTGTTGGAAGAGGGTGTTTGTTATGACCAGTGTGTTCTCTTGGCAAAATTCTGTTAGCCTTTGACCTGCTTCATTTTGTACTCCAAAGCCAAATTGGCCTGTTACCCCAGGTAGCTCTTGATTTCCTACCTTTGCATTCCAGTCTCCTATAATGAAAAGGACATCTTTTTTGGGTGTTAGTTTTATAATGTTTTGTAGATCTTCATAGACTCATTTGACTTCAGCTTCTTCAGCATTATCGGTCAGGGCAATGTGATTGCCCATTATGGGTCAGGACGTAGATTACTGTGATATTGAATGGTTGCCTTGGAAACAAACAGAGATCATTCTGTTGTTTTTGAGACTGCATCCAAGTACTGCATTTTAGACTCTTTTGTTGACTATGATGGCTACTCCATTTCTTCTAAGGGATTCTTGTGCACAGTAGTAGATACAATGGTCATCTGAATTAAATTCACCATTCCAGTCCATTTCAGTTCACTGATTCCTAAAATGTCGATGTTCACTCTTGCCATCTCCTGTTTGACCACTTCCAATTTGCCTTGATTCTGGACCTATCATTCCAGGTTCCTATGATGTATTGTTCTTTACAGTATTGGACTTGACTTCCATCACCCGTCATATCCACAACTGAGAATTGTTTTTGCTTTGGACCGGTCTCTTCAATCTTTCTGGAGTTATTTCTCTACTGATCTCTCGTAGCATATTGGACACCTACTGACCTGGGGAGTTCATTTTTCTGCGTCATATCTACTTGCCTTTTCATACTGTTCATGGGGTTCTCAAGGCACGAATACTTAAGTGGTTTGCCGTTCCCTTCTCCAGTGGACCACATTTGTCAGAACTCTCCACCATGACCCGTCCATCTTGGGTGGCCCTACATGGCATGGCTCATAGTTTCATTGAGCTAGACAAGGCTGTGGTACAAGTAAAGAGCACAATGTACAATACTTAATTTTCCACTGAAAATGGTACCAGTAAACTTTTGCTCACTTTAAAGTCTTTCACATTATTTTTGGATCTTTTAAGGGAGAGAAAACCTGATTCTTGAGCTATGTAATTCCACATTTGCCTGTATTTCCACAAACATATTAAGGAAAAAAAAAAACAGAAATTTCTATTTCAAATTAAAATTTACAAAGTCTTGAGAGACACTTGCTTCTACTCTACTGATGAGAACAAGGTATTATCTACAAAACCATAGTTTAAAAAAAAAAATCAGAACACCTGAAATGAATACAATGTATGTCAATTACATGTCAATTTATATATATATATATCAGAGAACTAATAACACCCCCCAAAAAAATCCCTTAGGTTAACTAAATTATAGAAAGTAATAAGCCCATTCTAGAAGAGATGAGACTCACAGCTGCTTTCATTACTAGCAGACCAGAGAGAGAAGGAGAAAATCATAGATTAGACTGATGCAGTCAACTAGACTAGCAGCCTAACAGAGGAAGCCATTTGTTTACTTCAGTCTCAACTGAAGTCTCCACTCAAAACCTTTGGCATACAATAAAAATTTATTTATAAGACATATAAAGAAGCAAGATGTGACCTAATTTTGAGAGAGAATGTAGTCAAGAGAGCAAACCTAAAATTGAAACTATAGACCAGAGACAGGAACTTTAAGGTAACTATGTTAAAAATGTTCAGTGATTTGGTGGACAAATTAGATAATATGCATGAATAATGTATAATTTCTTTAGAGATGGAACCTACCAAAAAGAACTCATTGTAAATATCTGAAACAAAAAAACAAGAAATATCAATTTGACAAGCTCAACAGAAGTCTGCACAGAACAGAGGAAAGAATCAACTCAAATACAGGTGAAAACACAGAAAGAAAAAAAGAAAACAAAATGCAACAGTGAATCCAAGAGTTGGAGCAACAAATGGTCTAACATATATTATATGTACTGTATCCCCATAAAGAAAGGAGAAAGAATGGGGAAAAGAAGCATGTGAGGAGACAGTGGTCACGAATTTTCTAAGGAGTATCTGAGTTGGTAAACATGTGGAGGTTCAGGGAAAAAACCCTGGGAAGAGCTTGGAAGTTCCTTGCACCTTCTCACAAACTTTGTCCTATGTATATCTATCATCTGGCTATTTCTGAGTTATATCCTTTTAAAATAAACTGGACCTAATTGCATTGACAATGATTAGCTATGGAGACAAAACTCCCCTAACTTGGCCGGAAGGATTGCTTTCGAGCAGCATTGCACTCCTTAGCACATCTTTCTTTGCACTTCCTGCCAGAATTCTTGGCTCAGGTTTTGCACTAAAGCACAAGAACAGCATGACCAGGAACACTTTGAGAAAACAAAGAACCTAGCTGCCAACCTTATTCAGAACCGCATTTTCCAACCTGTGAATGCTGAAGTTATTTCATGGGTTCCTTGCATCCATTCAGGCACCAAGTCCTGTCTACATTAGAACAATAATACATCTAACATATCTAAAGAAAGTAACTGCAAAAGAAAATACAGTATATGATTCCATTTAAATGACATTCCCAAATAGGCAAAACTTATCTGTGATGAAAGAAATTAGAACAATGCTTACCTCGGGTTGTTCGAAGGGTATTGTCTGGAAAGGAGCAACAGGAAAAGTTTTGAGAGCTGGAAGTGTTCTATGTCTTATTTAATCAAAACTCATTGAACAAACCATCTAAAGTCTGTGCATTTTACGTAAATTATACCTCTACTAAAAGAATGATAAAGAAAAAATGTAAAAATAAGTCTTTAAAAAGTAATCTAGGCTTAGTTCTTAAAAACAAAAGTTGTCAACATTCTGAACTCTTTTAATCAATGTTAAATAAAACATATCAGTCTAACATCATCTTCTTCCAACCCAAGAACTTAGACATGGTGGTGCAAGAAATGAGAAAGATTCTGAATCACCAGAGAAAAACTATTTTAATGCAGTCAGCTTGCATGATATCATGTCTGACTAGAATACAGGAATAGAGGAAAGAGTTCCATTTTTCTCTAATAATAAAAATAAACCTAAGATTAGTCAACTACCAAGTAGAACATAATGTTGCTTTTTCTCTAACATTTTCATATTAAAGAAAAAAAGTCAGCGTTTCATGGTGCACAGAAGATTGTTTTAGAAAGATTTCCAAAAGCAGAATAAGAATTTTTATACTCTAAGTTTTAAAGGAGTGTTGTTTTATTTTAATGAAGTATAAAATCACTGAGTAAAAACTTATTAATATTTCTCTTTCCTTTCTTCCTCTCTTTTTCAACCTTTCTCTTCATGATTATTCTATCTTGATTTCATTAACAAAAAATATTGTTGTTCATTATGTAAGATACTGGTTTAGTGACTATAAACCAACCAACCAAATAAATAAAAAGCAGTAAGAGAAGTTTGTATAAAATAGAAGTTAATTTCTCTCCTACAAAACTTTGCAAGCACAAGGGTATGACAGCATCACAGTGTCAAGGATTCAGGTTTTTTACATTGTTGATCTGCCATCTCTAGGGTGCCTCCTTCATATATATTGTTCATGTCCATATGCCAGGTAGAAGAATTAGTATTCATCAATTCTTTGTATTTGATTGGCCAAAAATTAGTGGAGGACAATTAGCATACGGGGTCACAGTTTCTTCTGATTCTCCATAAGTTTGACCTTTGGGAAATAATTACCATTTATATTTATATTAGAAGGCGAGAAGTTTGGACTGCCATTCCAATAGGGCAAAGTAAAAACACCTCTTGACCCTCATTGTCATTACCCCAAAATCTCACTGGAATCATGGTAGAAAAATGCTTAAAAGAAAAACCTCAAAAATTTACAAGTATAGAAAGAATGGGAGAGGAGATAATAGCCGCTAAGAGACAGCAACAAAACAGACAGGATAACTTAGCAGACTAGAGGAAGAAGAAATGAAATGTGCAGCAAGAGTGAGGCTAGAGAATGCCAAGAAGCATGTGGATTAAGTCACCAAATCCTTTAAAGCCCAGAAATTAGAGCCACAGATTGTCTTCCCACCACAGGGGAAGCAGATGAAGTTGTAAACAAGAGTGGCTGGTGGTTGGCATAAAAGCAGTTCAACCACTAGGTCTCCTCACTATCCTGCACAGCCAAGAAATAGACCCTCCTCCTCTGCAAAGGGCCTTAGCGATGTCTCCAAGCAAAAGTGAACAGATAGCTTCATGAGCATGTTTGCCTACATGGAAAGCTGCCATGTAATTCTGCAGGAGCTTTAGAGCTGAAATAGCAATATAGGCAGAGAAAACTGAACAAATGGGGAAAAAGGCAAGTATTACCTTCAGAGATAGTGTCTTCAGAGAAAATACCCATCTTATACAGGAATGCATATTTAATCATAGTATACTTACCTGACTCAGCTAAAGAGAGCCATTTACGTATATGCATAGTCATAGTAGTATAAACACTTAAATAAATGTTTATACTTCAACTATATTGGGAGGATGAGGGTGGGAAAGTGTGGAGATGATAAGAAGAAGATAAGAGACCTAAATCTTTATTTTTCATAGTAGAAAACCAGTGGATAATAACTTAAAGTTAAAAATTAAGAAATAGTACTATAAGCATATTATAACAGAAATGCAGAGGTATAAATACCTAAAGAAACTACTGAAAGAATTTAAAATGATTGACATGAAGTAGAAATTAAATGGGTGGGGCAGATTAAAGAGAGGTCAGATAAGAGGTTGCTATATTTTGTCTTACAGAACTGACTTTGCAAACTCTGATAAAAATTTTAAATTAAATGTAGGGAATTCCCTGGTGGTCCAAGAGCTTCCCCCGGTAGCTCAGCTGGTAAAGAATTCACTGGCAGTGCAGGAGGCCCCGGTTCAACTCCTGGGTTGGGAACATCTGCTGGAGAAGGGATAAGCTACCCACTCCAGTATTCTTGGGCTTCCCTGGTGGTTCAGCTGGTAAAGAAAGCACCCACAATGTGGGAGACCCAGGTTTGATTCCTGGCTTGGGAAGATTCCCCAGAGAAGGGAATGGCTACCCCACTCCAGTATTCTGGCCTGGAGAATTTCGTGGACATCACAGTCCATGGGGTTGCAAAGAGTTGGACACAACTGAGCAACTTTCACTCACTGGTGGTCCAGTGGTTAGGACTCTGCACTTTCACTTGCTGAGGGCCCAGGTTCAATCCCTGGTTGGGGAACTAAGATCTTGCAAGCTGTGTGGTGTGGGCCCCACCTCCAATTTTTTTTAATTAAGAGTGTTGACTTTTTAATTCTAGCCATGCTAGTATGTATGAAGTGGTATCTCACTGTAGCTTTGATTTGTATTTCTCTGATCACCAGTGATACTGAGCATCTTTTCATGTGCTTATTGGCCATTTGTATATCTTCTTTGGATAAATGCCTGTTCAGATCCTTTTATTATTTTTTTATATTGCATTGTCTTTTTATCGGTGAGTTGTAAGAGTTCTTTATATATTTTGGATACTAGATCTTTATCAGATTTTGCAAATATTTTCTTCCATTCCGAGGGTTGTCTTTGCATGTTTAGTTTTGTAAGATATTACCAATCTGTTTTTCAGAATGGGCTTATCATTTTTATTCCTACCAGCAATGTATGAATGTTCCATTTTCTATGCATTCTCATCAGCATTGGTGTTGTCATTTTCTTTAATTTTAGCCATACTGATAGATGCATCATGAATTTCTAATTTTGTATTTTCTAATGACTAATGATGTTGAACATCTAAATGTGCTTATTTGCCAGCTATCTACTTTCTTCAGTGAGTTATACATTCTATTTATATGTTTGCTCACCTTCCAATTGGACTATTTTGGTTTTGGATGTTCTTTATCTAAGATACTAGTCCTTTCTCAGATATATGAATTTCAAAGTTTTCTCCCATTTTGCAGCTTGTCTTTTCATTTTGTTAACAGAATTTTTCCTAGAGCAAAGGAAAAAAATTTTTTTTTCATTTTGCTGAGGGACAATTTATTAGCATTTACTTTTAACAGATAGTGTTTTGGGGTCTAGTCTAAGACCTAGTCCTTTGATCTTGAAGTCTCTGTCTAGTCAGATTTTGAAGATTTTTCTCCTTTTTCTTTTTTCCTCTGAAAGTTTTGGTTTTACATTTTACTTTGAATACATAATCCATTTGAGCTAATTTTTAATAAAATGTGAGGTTTAAGTCTTGTTTCATGTTTTCACCTACAGATATTCTTTGGGAGGTATGCATGCGTGCATGCTAAGTCACTTCAGTTGTGTCCAGCGCTTTGTGACACTATGGACTGTAGCCCACCAGGCTCCTCTGTCCGTGAGATTCTCCAGGCAAGAATACTGGAGTGGGTTGCCATGCCCTCCTCCAGGGGATCTTCCCAACCCAAGGATCAAACCTGCATCTCTTACATCTCCCGCATTATCAGGTGGGTTCTTTACCACTATCACCACCTGGGAGGCCCTTGGGTGAATAATTATTAGTTAAATCCATTTCCCCTCTATCCTGCATCCACTAATCAATGTCATTTTAATTGTGGCTACAAAAGACTTGCATGTCCTCCAAGCTGCACATAGCCAAAACAATATGATGTTGCCTGAGCAGTTTTTCCACAAACTTGGAGTCATCTTCATTTAGCTTGAGCTAAGCAAAGAGTCAGCTGTGTGTGGTTCCAGCTGAGCTGCTTATGGCTGGATGAGATCACCAACCCTTCAGTTGGGCCCTCAAGAGTGACCACTTAGTGACCCTTGAGACACACAGAGTCCTGTAGCTCAGCCAAGCCTGTGAAGAACCATTTTTACTGCACTTTCCCCAACAGCTTTCCGCATGCTCTCCATGCCTCCGACTGCCCTATTGCTTTATTCTTTACCCCAGCGTGAACCACTGTGCATGCTCAGTCACGTCCGACTCTTTGCAACCTCATGGGCTGTAACCCACCAGGTTCCACTGTTCATCGCCTTTCCCAGGCAAGAATACTGGAGTGGTTGCCATTTCCTTCTCCAGGGGATCTTTCCCACCCTGGGATCGAACCCAGGTCTGCTGAATTGCAGGCGGATTCTTTACCACTGAGCCACCTTTATCCCATAAATGCCCTAAGCCCCTTACCTTCAGGGAGGCAGATTTAGGATTTGTTCTCCTATCTCCTTCCTTGGTCTGCCTTGCAAATCAATGCTTTCTTTGCTGCAAACCTTGTGTTTCAGGCAAAATAAATCTGGTTCGGTAACAAAATTCTCTTCCTAGTTTTCTTGCACTGAATTAACATTTCATGCTTGTCAAAAATTACTTGGACATGTTTGAGTCTATTTCTCTATCTATTCTATTTATCTATGTGTCTACCCTTCAGCCAGTGCCTCATTGTCTTGATCACTAGAGCTACTTGGTGGTCAAATTACATGAGGTAGTGTGATTCTTCTCACTTTAGGCATCTTCTTCAAGGTTGTTTTAGCTATTTTAGGACCGGTATCTTTCCATGTGCTTCCTAGGTGGCTCAGTGGTAAAGAATACACCTGCCAATGCAAGAGACCTGAGTTCGATCCCAGGGCGGGGAAGATCCCCTGGAGAAGGAAATGGCAACCCAGTCCAGTATTCTTGCCTGGGAAATCCTGTGGACAGAAGAGCCTGGCAGGCTACAGTTCATGGGGTCACTAAATAAAAATGACAACAACATTTTTCCATATAAATTTTAGAATAAATTTAACTAGGAAACTTACTGAGGTATACAAATACCCTAATTTTTAAATTAATTAACTGTATTATAATTTAAAAGAGCTATCTGCATGCATGCTAAGTTCCTTCAGTCATGTCTGACGCTTTGCGACCCTATGAACCGTAGCCCTCCAGGCTCTTCTGTCCATGGGATTCTCCAGGCAAGAATACTGGAGTGGATTGCCATGCCCTTCTCCCAGGAATCCTCCCAACCCAGGGTTTGAACTTGAGTCCCTTATGTCAGCTGCATTGACAGGCAGTTTCTTTACCACTAGTGCCACCTAGGAAGCCTAAAAGAGCTATCTAGAGAATACTGTTTGAGTCATATATTTGTATTTTTAAATTATTTTGAGACATATAGTGCAAGTTGGATTAATGCCTATGGCTGGCACTGATTGACTCTTTGGCATTACAGTTTAAAAGGTTGAGTAAGCCATTAAGTTTTTACATTGCTTCAATTAATGGGGGTAAGGAGGTGAAATGGCCAATTGTTTATAGACTTCTGGTGTCTAGCATGAACATGCATGCATGTGTGGTTTACTATAAACATGCTATTCAATCAAATTAACAAGAAAGAGGTAACCAACTCAACAGGAAAGTGCACAAAATAGTATAAACAGGCAATTTCACAAAAACATGAATGACTATCTAATAAGGATATCTAATAAATGCATTAAAAGCATAGAAACACAAATTAAAGTCATAGGAGATCTTGAGGGGGCAGGATCTTTCAAAATGCTAAACATGCACAGCCTTTAACCAATATTCTACTTCTGGAAATAGTTATTTTACAGAAAACATAAACACATACAGAAATATAGGGACTTGCCTAATGCTCCCATGGTTAACACTCTGCACTCTCCCTGCAAGGGGCTGGGGTTTGATCCCTGGTCAGGGATCTAGATCCCACATCCCACAGCTAAAAGAGCCTATGTGCCACAACTAAGACCCAATGGAGCCAAATAAATTAATATGTTTTTAAAAAAAGAAATGTAAAACTCAGTGTATCCAAGCTAGCAGTTTGTAACTTAAGTTCATAACTGCAGGACTCACCAAATTAATTGTGTTTAGCCATATCATTTAACACTCTGTAGTCACTAAAAACAATGGAGGATATCTAGGTATTTACATGAAAACACCTCTAAGGTGTATTGGATAAATGAAAACACGTCACAGAGTAACATATATAATAAGGCTACAAGTATCTAAAAATGTAGGTCTAAAAATGTGTAAAGACACATAGGGATAACACATACACTATGTATGAGAGGGCTTCCCAGGTGTCTCAGATGGTAAAGTGCAGGAGACCTGGGTTGGGAAAATCCCCTGGAGAAGGAAACGGCAACCTACTCCAGTACCCTTGCCTGGAAAATTCCATGGACGGAGGAGCCTGGTAGGCTACAGTCCACGAGGTCGCAAAGAGTCGGACATGACTGAGCGACTGAACTGAGCTGAACTGAACTGAATGTATAGGACTAATATGGGGCTTCCCTGGTGACTTAATAGTAGAGAATCTGCCTGTAATGCAGGAGATTCAGTTCAATCCCTGGGTCTTCCCAAACCAGGGAGATCCCTGGAGAAGGAAAAGGCACCCCACTCCTGTATTCTTGCCTGGAAAATCCCATGGACAGAGGAGCCTGGTGGACTACAGTACATGGGGTCTGAAGAGTCAGACATGACTTAGCAACTAAACCACAACTCATAGGAGTTATATAATGCTGGTCGACCAACAGTGACTTTGTTTCCCACTTATTAGACTCTTTTAGATTTATGCTATTTTTCAGGGATTGCTCCCAAATATTACTAAACAACTCCCTTGGCATTTTAGACAAAGGCAAATCTGGTGCTCATTAGTGAGTCATTTTCTTTGGCTCTCATAAAACAAACATGGGACTTCAGAGGCACAGAAGTGAGCATTGATCTACTCTTAGACTGTAACCAGCAGAGATTGTAAAAAGTCAACCATTGTTTCTGAAGGCAGGGTATACTGGCCATCTATTCCTGATGGGGTAAGAATTTTCAATTTATTTTCTGAAGACTTGTTGAATTTGTGTCTGTCCTTGCCAACTGCCAGCAGCCTCCAGTGGCACTTGTAAATAGTCTCCTTTTGGTTACCATGTTTATCAGTCAAGGCTTTTGTCTGAAAGTGACCAAAACAGCTGGCTATCTTAAGCAAAAAAGAAATTTATTATAAGGTCATCAGAGCTGACCGAATTGATGAGAGCCCAGATGGCCCCACTTGAGAAATGAGAATAATCTCAGAGTAGACTGTTCAACCAGGTTGAGCAACAGAAACCATGACAATGGTCACTCAGAGGACAAGGCCTCTGCCTCTGTGATAAACCTGACTTCGCAACCTTGCAGGACAAAGTGTAGGACAGTGTTCAATAGGAAGATCCAAAGCTATATGTCACCTGAATCTGTCAAGGTCAAGATGGTTACTATCTCCTGCTGAAAACACATGTATTGGGAGATATCTCAAAAGGTAGATGATAGGAGTGCTAGAAAAAAATAAACACAGTTTGCATGGTGGCCATGGCTAAAGGCAAAATTGTGGACTATTATTAATATTAAGTTGTTCATATAGTATTATCAAGCCTCAATGTTTTGGCCACTTGATGTGAAGAGCTGACTCATCGGAAAAGACCCCAATGCTGGGAAAGAGTGAAGGCAAAAGCAGAAAGGGGCGGCAGAGGGTGAGATGGTTAGATAGCATCACCAACTCAATGGACATGAATTTGAGCGAGTTTCAGGAGATAGTAGAGAACTGAGGAGCCTGGCATACTGCAGTCCATGTGGTTACAAAGAGTCGGACATGACTTAGTGACTGAACAACAACAAATGGTATTTTCACAGTAACATCAGAGCACAGTTGTTGAGTTATGCTGCTTTTTACAGGATCACTGATTTTCACATAGGAATAATAATATTTTCCCAGTATCAATAATTATGAAGTGGAAAGTGGTCTTGTTTCATTTGCAATCAATAAACAGCCACATATTGGGGAAGAAAGTGCTCTAAAGTATACAGATGGCAAACAACAGGCTATTATGGATCTCTTCTCCAGCTATAGAAAGTTGTAATTAGGTTTAAATAGGTAAATATGGCAGATTTAACAACTGCATTACTATTCTTTTCCTCCCAAAAGCCCACTGTGTGTGCTGTGCTATGCTTAGTTGCTCAGTCATGTCCAACTCTTTGTGACCCCATGGACTACAGCCTATCAGGCTCCTCTTTCCATGAGAATTCTCCAGGTGAAAATACTGGAGTGGGTTGCCATGCCTTCCTCCAGGGGAATCTACCCAACCCAGGGATTGAACCCTGGTCTTCTGCATTGCAGGTGGATTCTTTACCAACTGAGCCACCAGGAAAGCCCCCAAAGCCCACAAAAAGACACTAAAAGGATATATTTTATTATTTTATTAATTTTTAAATTTTGGCCCCACCTCTCAATTTGTGGGATCTTAGTTCCCCGACTAGGGATTGAACCCTCTCCCTCAGCAATGAAAGCACAGAGTCGTAATCACTGGACTGCCTGGAAATTCCCTAAATGGATATATTTTAAAAGATCCTTATCTAATATGAAGATTTTGGATGCTAGAAGGCAGACGTGAGAGTGCAACTACCTTAGCAAAACAAGGAGCTAAATCCTGTCTTAGTAGTGAGGGAAGCTGAGAACCAACAATTACACTGCATAGGGAAAAAAAAAAAGCTCAAAAATTGATAGTGCCATATACTTGCATAAGTGGTAGAATAGTGAGAAATGGTTGAAAGAGTGTTGAGGAATCATCATAACTGCCAGATCTGTACTCAATGCTGATCAACTGCTGATCAATGCTGATCACCATTCTCCTCCTGTAGAAGACTCAAGGTCTTTTTGGTTTTTGCATTTTTTCCCCTTTGAAGAGGGCAAAGTAGAAGATGTCTGGATAGGAAAAAAATCAATTACAATTAAGTAGACATGATGTACTTAAAACAGCGATTAAGTGGATATTTTCATAATGAATGATGAAGACCTGGCTTCTTTCCCTACTTGGTTTTTAGGTATGGCAGCTAGACTGTCTCTCCGAAGTAAATCATTAAAACATTCTTATCTGGGGAGCTGTTGGTTTTTAGTTGTTCAGTTGTGTCTGACTCTTTTGTGATCCCATGGACTGTATCCCGCCAGGCTCCTCTGTCCATGGGATTTCCCAGGCAAGATTACTGGAGTGGGTTGCCATTTCCTCCTCCAGGGGGATTGTTCTGACCCAGGGATTGAAACTGCGTCTCCAACATTGGCAGGTAGATTCTTTATCACTGTTCCACCTGGGAAGCCATCTAGGGAAATGGACTAGTCTAAAAGCTCAGACCTAAGCTATGTTTCACAAAAACACAGCTCAGCCAAGACATGCTAAAATGAAGATCATGGCCAACAAGATTAACCTGTGCACTCTAAGTCTCTGTTCTTTTTTTTACTTCCAATTCTTAAATATAAACAAACACTCAAAGGTTACCAGGAATTGAGAAAGTATGCAATATGAAAAACAATGATGAAAATATATGAATGCAAGGAATGTGGAGGAAATGGAGACTAAGCAGAGAGAACAAAATTCAAAATCTAACAAACCAATATCCTCACAAAGTTAAAAAGGATAGTATATCCACAAAATATAAATATCAACTATTAAAATCGTTCATTCCAGGAGAATAAAAGTGATGGGGGGAAGGGAAGGAATGATGGCAAAAATGAAAAGTTCAATAGAAGTGTTGGAAGGTAAAGTTATGTAAATCTCTGAAATAGTAAACAAAAAGACAAGTGTGAAAGACAGAGGAAAAGATCAGGAAAACTAGAGGGTAAGAAAGGAATTTCTAATATCTACTATATAGTAATATGAAATGCTAGAAAGAAAGAACTTGAGAAACACAGAAGACAACAAAATGATCAAGAAAACTTCCCAGTGTTCAAGGGCATAAAATTCCAGATTCTAAGAGCCCATTGTCCAAGACAATGATGGGAAAAGTCTCTCAAAGAAGACACAACTTTGTGAAATTTCATAGCACCAGAGAAAAAGAGAAGAATTAACGAGATTATGGGCTTGGGGAGACAGACACTTTAGGAATCAAAATCTCAGAAGCGATGTCATTATAATTCTGAAGAAGATAATTTCTAACTGATAAATATATAAATTATCAATCAAGCATATCAGTCAGGAAGAGGGTGCCCTCCAGGAGGATAATGGAGAAGGCCGAATAAAGGAACTGATTGTGAAGGTTCAAGCTGAGCCTATTACCTCCAGGGCACAAAGAGAAGAAGTGAATTACTAGCATGCAGAGGGTCGTAAAACAAGGGTTGCATCCCTTAGGAGAGGATGCAGATAATTGTCTCAAGCTGACAGGAAGGAGGCCAGGAAATAAAGGCCCCAACCTCCCTCCCCCTGCCTCCCTCCAGTGTTTCCCGTGGACCAGACACCCTGAAGATGAGGAACTCTTAACAAGGTCCTTTGTAAACCTCAACTCCCAGGAAACTAAGTAAGGTGAAAACAGGGAGAGTAAGTTATAAAGACTAAATTTGTTTAAATATCTAAAGTATTATTCTTTATAATAATGGCCATCTCTATTTATTTATTTATTTTTTGTTATCCTGGGTCTTCATTATGGCATGCAGACTTTCTCTAGTTGTGGTGTGAGGGCTCTCTAGTTGTGATGTGCAGGTTTAGTTGCCCTGAGCCATGTGGGACCTTAGTTCCCCAGCCAGGGATCAAATCTTAACCACTGGACCACCAGGGAAGTCCCTGATCATCACCTTTTAAACACTCAATATATCTTACCCTGGAGAAGGCAATGGCAGCCCACTCCAGTACTCTTGCCTGGAAAATCCCATGGACAGAGGAGCCTGGTAGGCTGCAGTTCACAGGGTCGCTAAGAGTCAGACACTGAACGACTTCACTTTCCCTTTTCACTTTCATGCAGTGGAGAAGGAAATGGCAACCCACTCCAGTGTTCTTGCTTGGAGAATCCCAGGGACAGCGGAGCCTGGTGGGCTGCCGTCTATGGGGTTGCAGAGTTGGAGACGACTGAAGTGACTTAGCAGCAGCAGCATATCTTACCCATTATTGTTGTTGTTACTGCTTATTCACTATCATTATCACCATTAACAGGGAACCATTAAAAGTCACATGGAATCAAATATTGACAAAGTTTCTAATCATTTTCTAAATTCCTTTCCTCTTTCCCTGATAAGATTCTTCAACACAAACACATAAGATATACAATAAATTTTATTAGCATAAAAATATTTTCTCTTGACTCCCAGGAACTTTTCAAATTTTTTCCAGATTTATTAGGGATATGTCACTTGTAATAAATTTTTATTGGACTTAGGGGTAGTGATGTGTAATTCAGAAGTAGTGTGACTAGGCAGGGATGACCACACAGGATTAAGTCAACACTACTATTTTCCAGGAAAATATTATGACTTGAACAGTATTTTCCCATGAAGGAACTTAATCAGATCACTATAGTGCAATGTTTTGCAACATAAGTACTATAATCCCCAGATGTGCTAAATAGAATGGTGTAAGAGGTTGGGATGGGTGGGGCACTTAATATGAAAATAATAGAATTGAATTGATCTCAAAATATGATTAGTTCAAACAGCAAATAACCAATATTATACAAAACATATTGTTCAATGTT
Organism: Odocoileus virginianus; assembly: GCF_023699985.2. Classification (NCBI taxonomy): domain Eukaryota; kingdom Metazoa; phylum Chordata; class Mammalia; order Artiodactyla; family Cervidae; genus Odocoileus; species Odocoileus virginianus. The sequence goes on along the minus strand of NC_069686.1, from coordinate 35,815,665 downwards.
TTATCACAACGGGATATAAATCTGAATAATAACGAGATGTCAATTTTGGTCTATCAAATTAGCAAAGATTTTAAAAATTATGTTATCTAGTTAGTAATTGTTGGCGTGGAGGAAAAATGGTACTCATACTGAAGGTGGCATGTATGAATGCAAACTTTTCTAGACAGCAAGCTGGTATTATGTATTAAAAGTCCTTAAAACCTTCAGACCTATTACAGTCTACATGAAAGAGACAGATATGAAAAAGATACCATACTATGAATAGTAGAGATGTGTTCCATGTGCTATGGGAACAGAAAAGTAGAAGAGTCAAGAAATTAACTGTTTAAGAGAAGCCAAGATCATTTCACAAGAGAGGGCATTCTGATAGGATTTTGAAGAAGTAATAAATATTTATCTATCACACAGAAACATTTTAGAAGTTAGTCACACTCCTCCAGAATTATGCATCCCCATGAAGAACCACAGCTGGAATCAAGATTGCCATGAGAAATATCAATAATCTCAGATATGAGATGACACAACCCTAACGGCAGAAAGTGAAGAAGAACTAAAGAGCCTCTTGATAAAAGTGAAAGAGAGTGAAAAAGTTGGCTTAAAGCTCAACATTCAGAAAACTAAGATCATGGCATCCAGTCGCATCACTTCATGGCAAATAGATGGGGAAACAGTGGAAACAGTGGCTGACTTTATTTTTGGGGGCTCCAAAATCACTGCAGATGGTGATTGCAGCCATGAAGTTAAAAGATGCTTACTCCTTGGAAGGAAAGTTATGACCAACCTAGACAGCATATTAAAAAGCAGAGACATTACTTTGCCAACAAAGGTCCATCTGGTCAAAGCTATGGTTTTTCCAGTAGTCATGTGTGGATATGAGAGTTGGATGATAAAGAAAGCTGAGTGCCAAATAATTGATGCTTTTGAACTGTGGTGTTGGAGAAGACTCTGGAGAGTCCCTTGGACTCCTAGGAGATCCAAGCAGTCCATCCTAAAGGAAATCATTGGAAGGGCTGATGTTGAGGCTATAACTCCAATACTTCGGCCACCTGATGCAAAGAGCTGACTCATTTGAAAAGACCCTGATGCTGGGAAAGATTGAAGGCAGGAGGAGAAGCAGACAACAGAGGATGAGATGGTTCGATGGCATCACCGACTCAATGGACATGGGTTTGGGTGGGCTCTGGGAGTTGGTGATGGACAGGGAGGTCTGGCATGCTGCAGTCCATGGGGTCGCAAAGAGTCGGACACAACTAAGCCACTGACCTGAATCTGACCTGATGAAAAACCATAGCAGCATGGAAAAACATACTCATCAAAGTGAGGCTTTCCACATGTCTAGAGAGGTGGGAGACAGTTCCTGACATTGCTTTTAAAATCATAACATAGGAACAAGTTAAGCAATTGCTCGTCTGCAGTACTCCCCACCCGTCAACCACCAAACACCTATAATCTGGCAAAAAAAAAAAAAAAAAAAGAACATAAAACAACAAGGCTAACATAGAGACAAATATTTAAGAAGCTAATGTGGAACTTATTTCAAGCAAAAGGGCAGGCAGGTTAGCAAGGAGTGGGTATGAGCAAGTACTGGCAAGTAGCCTGAGGTGCCACACTACCATTTATAATTATATTCAATATTTAAGAATAAAATAACCATATTTTATAACAAATATATTGATTTAATTGCTGTTCAGTTGCTCAATCATGTCCGACTCTTTGGAAGTCGGAAGGGAAGGAGAGTGGGAGGGAGGGAGAGGGTATTTGAAGTTGTTCAATTGCCAATTTGGTTTGCAGTTCTGCTGTCACCGCCACCCTGCTCTAGTGGCGAGGGGGAGAGGTACAAAGATCATGATAACTTCGGTGGAAGACTTTTTTCCTCAGAGGCCTTTTAAAATACAGATTTAGGACTTCCCTGGTGGCTCAGTGGTAAAGAACTCACCTGCTAACACAGGAGACATGGGTTCAGTCCCCAATACGGGAGGAACAAAATCCGTGTGCGCAACTCTACAGCCTACGCTTCGGAGTCCCGGAGCCGCAACTACTGGCCCACGCACCCTGGAGCCCACACTCCACAACAAGTGAAGCCACTGCAGTTAGAAACCCTCACCACGACTTGAAAGTAGCCCCTGTTTGCCACAACTTGAGAAAAAAAGCCCACACAGAAATGAAGACCCCAAGAAAACCGAAAATAAAAAAGTAAATAAAATTTAAGATGTTTAAAATGCAGATTTATGTTTTAATTTGTAAATGATATATCCTGGGACTAGCGTTCATGTAACATAACTGATTTTCCAAAATTAAAAATGCTATCTGGATTGTGATACTCTAGTGGAATCGTCAACACAGACTTCTTTGGAAAATGTGATATAAAGCCCCAAGGAGATTAACTGTTGTGTTTGTGGCAGGGCTTTTCCAAAACAGGCTTGTTTTCAAGAATGTTCATTTGCTCAACAAACCTTACCAATGTGACAATGATGTCCTGAAATCACTTTTAATTCACAGAACACTATCGTAAGAATGAACTCTTAAGATAATCTGAGAGAAATTCATTCTACCTAGGGAGGATAAAAGAAATTTTCATAAAGGAGAGGGAACAAAACTTTGAGTTACAAATAGATTTTTTTTTCTAGTTGAGGAAGGGGCAACATAGACGTATGTGGTACATTTAGAAATGGCAAATGTCAACACCCAAAAATGGCAAAATTCATGTGAAAAGCAATTGCAGGCCTCCAATACTGAAACTCTGAGCAGATCCAGGGGAACTGTGAAAATGAAACTTGTAAATATGTCCTTGTAATACTTGAAATGATCATAAAGTAGACTCATGAGTGCTAACATTCCTGATTTTTATTTCTTCTTCCCTAAGCTGACTCAATGGACATGAATTTGAGCAAACTCTGGGAGATAATGAAGGACAGAAGAAGCTGGCATGCTGCAGTCTGTGGAGTTGCAAAGGGTCAGGCACGACTTAGCGACTGAATAACAACAACAGAAGCAAAGCCAAAGGGGACAAAAAGCCCACAATTCTGGGATCTCTTGATCTCAAGAATTCCACATTCTTACAGGCAGTAGAGATGACCAAACTTCAGACATGCTTTCATGGTAACTATGAGGTGCATTGGAAAGGAGCATCCCTACACAACTGTTTCCTTGACTGTGTGCAAAGGTAACCTCACATAAGTCTGAGTATTATTTGTGTCAATTCTTAAAATTCTCCCAGTTTTAATAATTCAGCCTAACGTAAAAATGAAGTTCCAGAGGTAGAAATACAAATGATCAACAAGCCTATGAGACTATATTCAATCTCATTGTTTTAGGGTTTACTTAAGTAAATGTGAAAACTGTGGGGCTACAAGATATTTTTCAATGTCTCTCACACTTTTCATGTTTCTGTCCTTTTGCAATATTAAGCCCCAAGATAATTCTTCTTTTCTATCTCCCAGGTCTTACTCTGTCTTCAGTTGTGTCCATTCTGCTATTCAGCTCATCTAGTTTTCGTTTCAATGGTCATATTTTTCATTGTCATCATTGTTCATTGATTCTCTTTCATAATATTCTGTTCTTGTTTCATGGTTACAATCCTCTCTTACCTCTTGCTCTATAAATCCAGCTTCTACAGATGTTAACTGAGTTTAATGCTTCCCTTCGTGGTTGTGATTTTTCCTTTAATGGTTGATGATTTTGGTTTTCAGTTCCTCTGTGTATTTGAGATCCTACATTTACCTGTCTGAGAATTCTGCATCTGTTCAACAGAGTCTGCACAAGTTATCGTCAGGAAAGAGTTGAGTCTGATGCCTGTTTACAGTAGTTTATCTTCTGGAAATACCAGCTCATTTCTGAGGGTAAAAATCACCCAGGATACTGCCCTGCCTTGGACTCAAGTTCTCACCCCCACTGCTCCAGTTAGGAGGGGACGGTTCTGCTGGCTTCCTCCGGCAGGGCCAGGGCTGACCTGGTTGACCATTCTGGATGCTTCCTTAATCATACTAACGATTGCTGAAGAGATTCTTTCTATTCCTTACCATCACTGTTATGTGTTCAGAGCAATCCTGAAACCAGTCCCACTTTCGGCAGAAGCACCTTCCGCTTATGTATTTTCCTCTACTTAGCTAATCATGTGTGTTTCTCTTTGGAATTTTTCCAAATTTCTGTGTAATGATGGCATTTTCCCTGACTTTTAATCCTTCTATGAATATATTTTTCTCTTAATTTTTTTAACTTTGTGGCTGCTGTGGAATGGCTATATAGGAGAGATTTAAGGGCTACAATCTATTCCTGTGGAGGAGACTTAAATTCTTTTCCTATTTAGGTTGTTACATAATATTGAGCAGAGTTCCCCATGCTATACAGTAGGTTTTTGTTGGTTATCCACTTTAAATATAGCAGTGTGTACATGTCAATCCCATACACCCTAACTATTCCTTCCCCTCATCCCTCCCCCTGGCAACCATAAGTTCATTCTCTAAGTCTGTGAGTCTGTTTCTGTAAATTATTATTACAAAATTATTGTTTTATAAATAAGTTCATTGTATAATCTTTCCTTAGATTCTGCAGATAAGCAATATCATATGATATTTGCCTTTCTCTGACTTTACATAGACTTTTAAATATCAATGATATGCTATTGAGTGCTATTGAAACATGAGTAAATAAATAATTATTTCAAAAATTTGTATATATGTGTGTGTTCTTGTGGACTTCCCTGGCAGTGGTTAATACAGTGGTTAAGACTGTGCTTCCAATGCAGTGGGCATGGGTTCAATCCCTGGTCAGGGAACTAAGATCCCACATACAGTAATGATGCAGTAAACAAATATTATATATGTGTGTGTGTTCCTATATGTATTTATTTCTATTTGTTTATACTCCCAATAGTACCTAATGGCAAGATATACTAAATATATGGAAACACACACACATACATACAAACACACTTTGCCATTCAATTAAAAATCTCTTCCTTTAAAACAGATTGCAGTCTTTAATTCTCTCAAATAAATGCATTTAACTGGACCAAAGATTCATAGAAATTCATGAACTAGAGGACTCCTGAAAAAGAGTTGTGAAGGTTGAAAGAATTAAGGAAAGAAACATGTTGGAAATCGTTTCTTGGCCCTTAAAAGGCACCCTCTATAACTTCAGGATCAAATTCAAACTCCTTAGGTTTGCAAAGAAGACTTGGCTTGGCCTGCCTCTGGCCTCATCTCTGATGCTTCCCCATCTACTGCGCCCCTTTCCCTGATAAACTGGAGAACTTGCTGTTCTCCAAATGTGTCAGCTGTTTCCATTTCTGAGCCTCCGCATGTATTTCCCTTTGCTTGGAACATTTGGGCCCTGGCAAGATTTTCACATCCAAATATTAACACTGTTTAAAGATAATTCTTTGTTTAAAGACTCCAACTGATAATGTATTTATTACAATTAGCTACCATGTTTCATCCCACGATATGCAACATTATCTTCCTTTTCAAGGATGCCAGAGCATGATTTACGTGTCAGCCTCTCCTTGATCCTAAGGCCATCAATATCTCTGGAGCATTGGCTGTGCGGTGACAGGGTATTAGATAGGTAAAAAGACGTTCAGAAACACCTTATTATTCCTTCTCTGGGAGATAAGAATGATAAAATTATTGACTTCAATAATGATGTGTGAACAGGATTCAGCAGACTTGGGTCTTCATCCAGATTCTGATAAATATGAATTTAACAAGCCAAGACAATTTAATTTCTCTCAGCCTCAGTTTCTACACTGAGGATGCATCCTCTACATGAGGGTGTTAGAAAGGTGCTCCCTCACCTCTCTCCCAGGTTTCAAGTTTAGTAGCAGATCAAAGAAGTTTGTTTTTTTTTAATTCTGAATTATTTTAATTACTCAGTAACCAACATTATTATTAAAATACTCAAATAACACTAAAAGAAAAATGTTTCCCACCAGTTCTCAGAATTCTTCCTTCTCATTCTTTACACTGCTGCCCAGTACCCCAAGATATTGCCAGACCATCATTTATTTAATCATTCCTTTACTGATGTACATCACAGTCACTTCTATTTTTTTGTCTTATTATACAGAATATTAGAGGGGACATCCTGGTAAGAAGTTGCATATTTTCTAATGTATCTGCTATGCTTACAGCAAAAAGTCTGTGCTCTGAGTTTTGTTCCCACCATAAATTGGCTAGGAAGCATTAAAACAGAGTCTCCAGTGTATGCAGATAAAAGTCCCCTAGAGATGGAAGCTTAAGAAGAGCGACAAAGCACTTCCCCTTGAAGTCTGACGATTGTAACCTGGAGCTGGATGAATATCAGCTGTGGGCAGCCGCCCCCTGGAAAAGGATGTCAGGGCTGATATGTAGGGTGTTGACCCTCTTGAGGTTTGGGCCCAGGATGAGCACTGATGAGGGCTTAGAGAGGGGAGTCAATCCTTGAGAGAACCTAAGGTGAGCTACTCCGTTTGCTGAGTCACTGGAGCCGTAAAAACCGGAGACAACAGAGAATCCCTTATCTTGCTCCTCATAAAGCCCTTTGGGTCTTGTGAAAGAAACACGTGTAACTACTGGCCAGAGCAGGAGGGAGTCTAGAAGCCCCTCTCTTTGGCTACTATGGAGGCCGAGGGAAGTCAGTGACCACCCTGACCTGAAGAGATGCCACTAGTGAGAAGAGAAGAGGGGTACCAGGAGATAAGGTCCCTGCTTTCATGGATCTATATCCTAGCGGATGATGACAAATAATAAAGCAAATAAATGAGTCAAAATATAAACAAATACATAAATAAACAAGAAAAATATTAGATTGCAATAAGTGTACTAAGAATATTAGGTTGTGATAGATTTAAAGTAGGGATATTAAGGAACTTTTGGAGGTGATGGAGATGCTCTACATAGTTTAGAAAAAAAATTTGGAAGAGTTGATTTTCAATGCTGTGTTACTTTCAGGTGAACAGCAAAGTAATCAGTTATAAATATACATATATCCACTCTTTGAGATGCTCTACATCTTCCTTAGGGTGGTTACACAATTGTATGCATTTGTCAGAATTCATAGAATGGTATACCTTATAAAGGGTGACTCACCATATGTAAATTAAATCTTGAAAAACTGGACCTTTAAAAAATAGGATCCTATAATAAAAAGCTACAGAAGATTGCTTTGGGTTGTACAACAAAGCCTCACCTAGACAGTTGTGATTAAGTTGAAATTTGAATGTAAGGAAGAAGGTGAACTGGAAGGCAAGTGTTTTTTTTTTGCAAAATCTCTATGGTGGGGATGAGTTTTGCATACTCAAGTTAGAGAACAGTGTGTGAGGTTGGAGTAGTGAAAAAGACCCAGAACATGGGGGAGATTAGACACCAAGATCAAAAGATTAAGGCTATTTTTGTGCCACAGGAACACTAGGTTTTTAAGCAGGGGAGTTGTAAGTTCTGATTAATGCTTTTGAATGATCATTCAGATTTGTAGAGAGCAAGAGTGGCAGGAAGGACACAGGAGGCTATTAAATAGTCCAAGCAAGAGATTACAGTGTCACAGAATGAAAACATAGAGATAGAAAGAAGTAGATATAACACAATACGCTTCCATGCTTAGTTGTTTAGTCGTGTCCGACTCTTGGAGACCCCATGGATTGTAGACCACCAGGCTCCTCTGTCCATGGGATTCTCCAGGCAAGAATACTGGAGTAGATTGCCATTTCCTCCTCCAGGGAATCTTCCTGACCCAGAGATCGAACCTGAATCTTCTGTGTCTCATGCTTTGCAGGCGGATTCTTTACCTGTTTCACCCACCACCAGGGAAGCCTCCAAATACCGTATAACTGTATTATATTAGTTAGGGTAACAAGTAAATCCCCATCTCAGTGGCTTAGCAGAGTAGAATTCTCTTTGGTCTTCCTTACTGGTGTGCTTCTACTTGGTACATAGAGGATGAGGCTCCTTCTATCTTCTGACTGCACTCTCCCCCAGGGCTATGGAAGTCCTCCTCATTCAGTCATCAGATGGCAAATACATGGCCAACTGTGGGAGATTCTTACAACCTGGTCTGAAACTGTTATGCACCAAGCTAACCCACACTATGTTAACTAAAATCTAGCCACATACTCCATGCACCTAACTGCCAAGGAGGCAGCGAACAGTAATCTATGACTGTGCGCAGCTAGAAAGGGAACCTGGTTTGGTAATCATCAATCTCTGCTGCCATTTTCTTTCAGAGGTAGAGATCACAGGACTTGGGAAAGCATTGTGTGACACTGATGAGAGGAAGAGAGGAATCAAGAAGGAAGCCTCAGACATGCACACACTTCTATATTTAAAATGGATAACCAGCAAGGACCTACTGTATAGCACAGGTAACTCTGCTTAATGTTATGTGGCAGCCTGGATGGGAGAAAGGTTTGGAGGACAATGGATATATGTATATGTATGGCTGAGTCCCTCGCTGTTCATCTGAAACTATCACAACATTCAGTTCACATTGTTACCTGGCTATCAGTTCAGTTCAGTTCATTTCAGCTCAGTCACTTAATCATGTCCAACTCTGCAATCCCATGGACTGCAGCACACCAGGTTTCCTTCTCCATCACCAACTCCTGGAGTTTGCTCAAACTCATATCCATTAAGTCAGTGATGCCATCCAACCATCTCATCCTCCGTCATCCTGTTCTCCTCCTGCCTTCAATCTCTCCCAGCATCAGGGTCTTTTCCAATGAGTCAGTTCTTCGCAATAGGTAGCCAAAGTATTGGAGCTTCAGCTTTAGCATCAGTCCTTCCAATGAATATTCAGGACTGTTTTCCTTTAGGATTGACTGGTGTGGTCTCTTTGCAGTCCTAGGGACTCTCAAGAGTCTTCTCCAACACCACAGTTCAAAAGCAGCAATTCTTCGGGGCTTAGCTTTCTTTATGGTCCAACTCTCACATCCATACTGGCTATACCTCAATAAAAAATAAAATGTTCCCCAAAAAAGAAAGCCTCAGAATTCTCTCACTAGTGATGCTTGGTAACAGGGGGTAGAAGAACACCTAGGATGTATGCTTGATTCCTCACGTTTCTCTGGTCTCACCTGTTATGAGGGAAGATGAATGGAAGGAGACACAAAGATTTTGCCCATAGCAATTGAGCAAAACATAAAGGCAGAGCGGGAGGAAGTTATTCTAAAGGGAAGTTGTCCCTGATGATATAAAGTATTTCCCTGAAGAAGGGTGTACTCACCTGGCTAATTATACCTAATACTAAGTGAGCAGCCATCAGTCTTGGTGCGGCAAACAGCAGCTAGTCTTACCAGCACTGTTCATACTGAAGATGCTGAGACGAAGAATCTTCCTGGAGGGTTTCCCCTTCACGGGGTCAGAGGATGTGCAAAGACAATGGGCATGATTACTTTTAACTATAGCCCTTCCCACAACTCCCAGGTGAAGAATCCAGCCTACTTGATAGCTTTTTAAAAGGAAATTTTGAACTCTTTGAGGTCACCTTTTAAATCTTTATATCCAAACCTAGCACAGAGCATAATACTTAACATAAACTATGCCCTCTGTAAACATTTGTAAAAAATTAAATATTTACATGTAGGCTAAAGGTCAAGATTGGTTATATATAGCAAGTTATCTGAAAGCAAGGAAGTATGCTACACGACCTCAGTACAAATTTATGAACTATGGTTTGGCTTCAGTTTTGATCCCGTTATGACTAATCTCATTTTCCTTGGAAAGATGTTTAATCCTAAATCATCCATTTATCTAATTAGATGCAAAATGCTTAATTTTCTTAAGAACTTGTAAAAATTTAATATTCTGTTCTAGTCATGATTTTTTTTGGTATTCTTTATCAATTTCATTGTCATGTCAATTAAGTTAATGTCTTAAAATACATGTATATGAATTGCAACTTTTTCACTCATTATACAAACGATACATATTCATTGAACAAAATTTTACAAAATACAAACTAAAAAAAAAGAAGAAAACATAAAATGCTTATAACTCAACCATGCAGAGATATTTGGCATCTGTATGTATACCCTTCTGGGCTTTATATTTCATATATATTTATACATATCCCTCCTTTATCAAGATAGGATCACTCTGAACTTAATATTTCTGCACCTACATTTTAAAAAGCATTTAAAAGGCAAATTCCAAGTGAGAACGTTTTAAATTTATTTTCAAATATGTGTTCTTTGTTCCAGCTTGACACATCATGGTAATTTTTCCTAAAAGCAGATATAGGTAACACTTATTCTATGGACTTCAATAACACAAATGAGTCAAAATTTACCTAAAAGAGTTTCAGGTCAATATAAGTAAGGACAGCATAGCAGGGATTTACAACACATGTAGAATTTGAACCAGTTGATCGTTAAGTCCCCAAAAGTGAGTTCTGTTATTCTCTATCTAGAGTAAGGGAAGATAAGAGGTAGAATGGAGGAAGCAAGAGATTTCAAGATTTACCAGAGGTGCAGGGAACTGTGTGCTTGTAATGAGTGCATATGGGGAGTACTGATCAATAAATTTGGATGGATCAAAAGTCTGTCATACAGAGGGAAGTAAGAAAGAGAAAAACAAATGTCATATATTAATGCATATATATGGAATCTAGAAAAACGTATAGATGAACCTATTTTCAGGGCAGGAATAGAGACAGAGATACAGAGAATGGGCATGTGGACATGAGGGGAAGGGAGAGTGGGAAGAATTGGGAGACTAGGATTGGCATATATACACCACCATGTGTAAAATAGATAGCTAGTGAGAACCTTCTGTAAAACACAGGAAGCTCACTTAGTGCTCTGTGATGACCCAGAGGAGTGGGATGGGGGTGGGAGGTGGGGGGTGGAAGTGAGGTCCCACAGGGTGAGGATATATGTATACATGTGGCTGATTCACTTCTTTGTACAGCAAACACTAATACAACATTGTAGAGCAATTATACTCCAATAGGAAAAAAATTGGAAGACAGATCATACGCAAATTGGGGAGTTGTATATTATAAGGAGGCAGGGTGGGGAGGGGAAGGATATTAAGTACATTAATCATTACCTCCTTCTCTTTTGTTTTCCTCTTCCTCTTTCTTCTTCTGGCTTTAACTTTCGTATCTGAATGTTGCTAGATCTCCAAACTTCTGAAGTAATTCTTTGCTTTGAACACCCGTATACAGGTATTCGACCTACTCCAGTATTCTTGCCTGGAGAATCCCAAGGACAGAGAAGCCTGGCGGACCACATTCCGTGGGGTCACAGAGAGTCGGACACGACTGAAGTTACTTAGCACAGCACAACACATACACTCACTGCTTCCTAAAAACTAGGACAGGTTAAGTTATGCTAACAGTAATGAACAACCCCCGAATCTCAATGACATAAAACAATAAAGGTTTATATTTCACTCATGCTACTTAACATCAGGGACTTCCCTGGTGGCTCCGTGGTAAAGAACCTGCCTGCCAAAGCAGGAGACGTGGGTTCAATCCTGAGTCAGGAAGATCCCCTGGAGAAGGAAATGACAACACACTCCAGTATTCTCGGCCAGGAAATCCCAAGGACAGAGAAGCCTGACGGGCTACAGTCCACGAGCTCACAAAGAGTTGAACACAACATGTGACTTAGCAACTGAACACACATAACATCAGACTCAATCAGGGATCCACGTGATAGAGCAGCCTCTATCTCAAACATTTCCCTCCATGCCGGAGGGAAAGACAGCTCTAGAGAATCAGCAATCAAATGATCATCTCTGAGATAACACATCAAGTCTCTGCTCACATCTCACCAGCCACGAATAGTCACATCATCTCACCAAACCATAGAGTACATGCTACCAAAGTACTGCTGGAAGCTGAAGAACAAGAAATACTTGGCAGGTATTACTAATTACTGTCACACCATATGCCTACAGGATGTCAGTTTCAGATCTTTTTCTGACATCTGTTTTCCCATAAACTTAAAAAAAACATTGTTCTGTTCAGTGTCATATTCAGTTTCTAAAAAGCTTTTTGATATAAAATAGTTAAATGTTTCACTTTTCCATGTATTTCCCATTGTTCTACATAGACTCTATTCAATTCACTGGTACTGTTAAAGTTTGCAGCATTCCACCTAAAGATTAAGTATTTATTGAATAAATGAGTTTAAGAAGCCACATGTTTCTTAAACCTTGCTCTATGCCATGCATTAGAATTTCTCTCCAATTGTTTTAAATTGTACACTAGGGAAGTGAGTTTTATTTCTTTGATTGCCTTTATTCACATCATGGTCCATATGAAGCTCTTGGGGTGGGTGGAGAATTCCTATACTATAATTTCATGGCCTTACTGGCAATGTTCTTAATTATGTCCTCTAAGGACATATTTTGTAATTCACTGAGCTCCACCATTTTCTTCTCTTATCATCTCCTCTTACTCTTTCCTTCACTTCCGAAGATTACAAAATACATGATATAATCAACAAATTATATAATTTATGCTTTATTTTTAATACTATATGCCAAACAATTATGTTTCCCCACAACGTCTATCTATTCAAATGTATTCTTTTTAGATTATTATAATTAGACATGTGATTTCTTAGAATGTGTTTCTTTTTCCTCTCTTCTTCTCTCTACCACTTGATCCACATCCACCTGACACTTCATAGCTTTTCCCTGTTAGCTGAGGTTGAATATATCGGAAAGATTTTAAATGTCTCCTCTCTTCCTCTGACATTTGAAATTCTATCTTTAGAGTCTCTTTTTTTTAAGTTTGTGGAATAGTGACATCACCATACCTCTGTGCCACTTCAGGCAATCTTAAAGCTTGTTCAGTGCACTCTTAGCCCAAATCAAGTATGACAGTCTCCCCACCTTGTCTTTAGGTGTCTAGAAGGGATTGGGCTTATGAGCACTGAAACGCTGTGGGAAAGCGGTTAAAAGGGGAGCTGCCTCTGTCAAAAAACAAAAAAAAGAGAGAGAAAAGGTCCTGCTGGGCTTTCAGTGACTGGCAAGTACAGTCAAGAGATGGAAGGAGTAGGGGAGGTAAGGTGACATTTATCTCTAAAGGCTGAACACTGGACTAGCAAAGTCTTCTAGCCTTTGAAAGGAACTTTCATCAGTGTATCTTCTCTCAAATTCTCAAATACATCATGCGTAGTGTGTACTGGGGAGGGGGGGAGGGGTGGGCAGGGAAGGTTTGTTTTCTTGGGCAACTTTCAAGCTAAGTTCACAAACAAAACTCCTTCTCTCCTCTACCCTTCTCCCTCTGGTTCCCCCCTGAATTCCCACCCACACCCACAGCATCTTTTCCACACAAAACCCTCATTCTCTTTTTTTCTTCCACAGTAGAACTGAACACCCCCTCAAAACCAGAACCCACAAGATTAGGCAGTGTTTCCTCTTTGCTTAATGTAGGGTTTCCAAACATTGCGCAGAGATGGGGAGAACTGCACGGGGGACATGGGAGGGGGAGAAAGAAATCCTCCCCCTTTGATTGAGTTAATCCATTAAATGTTTACGCTAAACATTAATCCATAATCCATTAAATGTTTACGCTAAACATTAATCCATAATCCATTAAATGTTTATGCTAAAATAAGGTGAACATTTACACCTTCTCATACTTGGAGATTTGTTAAAATGTAGATGAATAAAGAAGGGTCTCTCTTGTTCATTATTTGGCCAAGTTAAAGGTTAATTTTCAACCCTTTCCTGGTAATAATTTTTGACAAATAAGGACAAGAGGGGACTGAGTACCTTCAAGAGATGCAGAAAGCACATGGGCAGAGAATGTGACCAGGCAAAGAATGGGAAAAGCTGTGACGGTTCAGTTGTTGCCTTGTGCAAGTAAAGTTATATTTATTTCCTAAGTCATGGCTTAAAATAGTCATTTAATTCCATTTTCCAGGGAAACATCATGGTTTGTTCCTTCCAACTATCTCTTCATCCTATTCCCACTGACCATGCCTGTCTTCTCCATAGTCACACCTACCTGGTCTAGACTGGATTCTTCTTGGCACCAAGCTTAAATCCTCGAAATTCTGTGGGTGAGCTGGTATATAATCATCTCATCTCTTATTTGCTCTGGGTCCAAAATAGAGATTTTTGAATCCTGACAGCTTTATCCAACCTCAGTGAGTGTCTAGTAAATTCTGTAACCTCAGCCTACCTCCTACAACTGCTCTTTCCAGGGGAGATGAGATCAGGGCAAGCCTTTGATATACAATGCAAAGATGCCTAAGAGATTCAAGTTAACTTTAGATCAGAGCAAGTCCAGAAAGCTGACCATTTCAAAAGATTAAATATCAAAGGAAAAACTAAGAAAGCATGAGAGAAATGAATATAATAGGAACAAATGGGAGCAGTTTAGTAGCTGGAGTAGAGAGGATAAGTAGCAAAGAATGACCAGTGAGAAAGAGATGTCAAAGCTGCCCCTCCCCGAATGGCGTCAATCAACAGGAAAGGCCGGGGAGCATCAGAGGTGTGAGGTAATACCAAGCAGGTTACTCAAAGACCCTGCACAAAAGGAGTGGAAAGTCTGGGTATTTTAAGGCATGGTGACTTCACTATGATAACTGTACCTGTTATTTTGATAATCTTCAAAGTTAGAGAGGGGAAGCTAGCACCGTATTTTAATTAACTTTATGACAATCTACTAACCCACCTTCCTCCCCAAATAACAAGGATTTGTAGCCTGGAAAATTTTGTGTTCTAATAAGATAGCCCCAAACTGCTTTAATGTCCTAAGCATCTGAAACTGAACTACTTTTTGGAAACATGATGTATTTACCTACCTTGGATCACAATAATCTAAGGACTGCAACAAACCCCACCCTAAGATAGAAGCAGACAGAAAAGAAAGTAAAGAAATCCTACAACACTGGAGACAGTTCAGAATTGGCCAACTATGCACACTTTTTGTTTCAAACCTTCTATTCAAGCTTGACAATGTTTAGGGGAAACTAAAGTATTAATAACACTACCAGGGTCAAGTTTAAGATTAGTGTTTAACCCCAAACCCCATACCACATTTGACTTACTGCAAATGAGATACTCAGGGTTTCTCTTAAAATTCCTACTGAAGTGTCTTTCTTTTGTTTTTTGAAATCACTCCTGAATCTGCACCAAGTTATAAAGAACTTCCTAATAGAAAAGTGTCGACAGACAGAATAAATGATCCCCTTTCCAAGTAAGTGGATTTTAAAACGTAGATGATCGTCCTATATCCGTAGTTTGAGTTGCCAGTGCAAATGAGTCAGAGGATTTGCCTCAGACAGTGAGTTAATTGTGTAACTCTACAGCAGAAAACGCCATTGGAGAGTGCTTGCTGACCTCACAGCTGAAAAAAAAAAAAAAAAAACATTTAAAAGATGTGGAAACCAGATGTTTCAGACACATTTCAGCCTCTGCTCTGAGAATTTATCCCGAGCAGCCCCTAACAGGACATTCCTTCTCTACGACTGAGATATGATCATCTTAATTTACTTATTTGTCTTTCTATGGGAAGAGGCTCACGGATGGGGATTCAAGAACGGAATTTTTCACAACTCCATATGGCTTGGTAAGAAACTTCACTCATGAGCTTCTTGCTGGGGAAGTCACTTCTTTGAATTCATACAGAAGTGAATCAAAGCTGTAAATCTTTCTCTTCTATTTAAGGCTGATGTTACCTAAGAAAATTGTTTGGGAAAAAGCTGATGGAGTGTATATACCATTTTTTTTTTTTAAAGTGTTCCTGCCTTCTAAAATTTTAGAATAGCTTTTTATAAAATGAACTGTTGAGTAGAAAATAGAGGTTTATAGTCCATATGAATATGTCCTTTAAAATTTTCAAAGCAGGTGTGGTATAATGGGGATAGTGTCTTTAACAAAATGAAGTTACTAATACATTATTTTGTTCTTATTTTAATGCATTTGCAGTCAGATTTCATAACAGGTAACCATAAGAGAATTATAACAGGTAAACTGGAATATAAAATAATTTTACAATCACTGCTCTGTGTACTCTGATCTGTAGTATATCTCATGTTTTTCCAAACATCTTTCGACTAGTTTTACAAAGCCATCTTGTAATGCAGAAAAAATGAAAAAAGCTTGTATTTCTGAATGCATTCTTATCACTTGATTTCTTTTGTTTAAGCTAGCCATTTAAATACTTTCCTACCTCTTCTGTTAGACAAGGAAAGTTTCTTTTGTTGTTTTGTTTTGTTAAATGTAAGGAAATGACACAGGCCTAACTGAGAATATAAACAATAGGACAAAAAAAACTAAATAGATAAAACCCCAAATGCTCCATAGAGTACTCCAAACACTGTTTTAATTCTCATGACACAGATTATTATTGCTTTATTGTTCACTGTTGTATCTGATGATGAAATTTTTTTGAATTGCTCAAGAAGAAAATTGACAGATCCTTATATAAAACAGAGAAATAAAGAGAAAGCAAAATTAACCTAGATCTTGATTTTATGCTTGCTAAACAGCACAGAGTTGTAGAATATCTTCCCTTTCAGCGTATTTCTTTCTGGTAATAACTACAGCCATGCGGATTTCATTAAAAAACTTGATTTGCAATGCACAGCCTTACCGCCTCTTTTTTCAGCTTGAGCCAGTGAACTACTTTCATGCTGAACAGTGCAATCCATTTGGCCAAGATGGGGTCTGGAATTTACTAGAGGAATGAGCAAGTCTTTCTGTTTATTTTCATTACACACCATTGAACTTGGGAAACATACACCTATTTGTCAGAAATGAAAAAGAGGATCATAAAGCTAGTAAGAGTTGAACCCAAATGGATAAACTGAAATTCTGTCAAATTCTCTAATGATGAAGTAAAATGGAGTTTTGGTTTTGTTTTTTTTTTAAGTGATGTTGTATATCATCAAAATAGAAACCTGGACAATAGAAGTTCTGTCCCAGAGGTAGAGGGAAGTAAACCCAAATATTTGTTAATAGTATGCTGCACATCTGAGGCCTGGAGTGATTGCATATTGCTTCAAAGTGGGACAAATTATTGACCAGTCAGCCTGGCATAAACTGTTTACAGTTGGTTAGGTCAATGTAGTATTAGAAAACTGTTTAAATGGGGAAGAGAGTTGAATTAGAAGGCAGGAATCTGCTAGCAACCATCAAGAACAAGGCACTTAAAATTCTTGGTCTCAGTTCCATGCTGGTAAAATGAGAAGTCTGAAGTAAGGGACCCTAAGGTTTATTTTTAACTCTTGTATATTCTAATTTCTTAAATAGTAAATTTTAAGACACATAAGGACAAGTGACTTCAACTAGTTTAAATGGAAAATTTAAAAATGTACAAATAAGCAATTCCTTTTAACCATTGTTTTGAATCTGAAAAAGGAGAAGGGAAAAGTAACATTATCATGAGCTCCTACTAGGATAGAGAAACAATGCTTATAGGTTTCATGGTTTGTATATTCCAAAAAATAACTGTCATTATTCCCATTTGATAGATGAAGAAACTGAGGTTCAGGCAGTAATTAATACAAGGTCACACAACTGGTCTATCACAGAACCAGAAGTAGAAATCAGAGCCAACCTGTTAGTGTTACCACTTAACTATTAATAAAAGGAAAAAGAAATTATTGGTTAAGCAGATTTTCAATTTTAATGAATGACAGCTAGAAAAATAATTACTTCTTCTGAAAGGTGGAACTCTTTAGATTAAGACTCATTATTCAAAGGACCATTTTAGTAGTATAAATTCTGAATTAAGAAATACTTTAAAATAAATCTGTGCTTAAAATATTCAAGTACACATGCCACGAGTTCTCAGCTTGTTCATAAGGAAAGAAAATGGGAAGTCTGGGTCTCTTTCAGGAGCAATGTGGAATATTAACATCATTTAATCCATTAAAAATTATAGAATAGACATTGCTACTATGTAAGTTATTATCTTATAACAGACAAGTTTCAAGAGGTACCAAAGTTTTCAGAAAAACTACTGGGAAGAAAAGTTAAAATTATTTTTTAATCTTTCTGTTTAATTTTTTCCCCCTCCAAACCTCTGTTAAAAGAAACTGAGGTATACTTAAACTTTTGAGTTTTCTGAGCAAAAATCCATTTGAATTTGGCAGCATCCAATTTAACAGCAGGAGCTCCAAGGAGTGGTACAAAATGCAAAACTTTCATAGGCAGAAAGGAACAGGCATAAGGAAGTTTTATTAGCAAAAAAGTAGGCTTTTGATGACTAAGTTACTTTCCTTTAGGGGAGAGTAGACGTCTATCAGGCAGATGATCTAACTAGTGATGATCAGGAGTCTTCTGACTGACTGGTTTAAGATTCCATTTCTGGGTAAGCTGAAACTATACTTAGGTCTTCATTTGGTGATGTGGGACTTAGCTTGCTGTCTTGGTTCTAATATATCAGATTTTTATTTGGGGAGTAAAATATAAAGGAAATTTTAGTTTGAGAAACACTGGGCAGACAAAATAATCAAATTTTTTCAAATCAAGATCTTTTAGAGAACAAATACAGTTCTAACATTTTTAAAAAGTAACAATCATCTCCATCACATATATTACTAAGTACTACATGTCTCTCTTCTCTACTAAAATCCTCAGTATCCCTGTACTTCAAAATAGATGTACTTGACTTACCCATTAGCACCCAAGTTGCTTAAGAACAGGGCTTGATTCCCCAGAACCTAGCAAAGTACCTCATAGTAAATTCTTAAAACAGCTACACTGGAAGCTGGTAAAAGTTGAGTTAATGAGGCTTTACCTATGAAGGACACTTGGAAAGTATGTAACTCTCAAAAGGACAAATGACTTTGATGCTCCTTATGTTTTCTGACCTCTAAGTATCAGACTGACTAACGTGCTGTGTATGTGTGATAGGCTTTTACCACATAAGGTATAAGAGCAGGATCTCATGAGTCTAGAAAAGCAGGGAAAATGCCAAGCAGCATCTCCTATTGAATTGGCATTGTCAACTTCAGCTTTGGGTAGAGAGTAAAGAACAGTATTTCTAATACTGCTGGATTCATATCTTGCTGCAAGGCTAGAAATATAAATTCTTGTTGGAAATGGTCTTAATGGTGGCTGATTACACCACCATTGGGTCGGGGTACACAGACTTAACAATAATCTTGATAGTCTACACAGAACTATTAGAGCTATGCTATGATTATTGTCCTGGGAATCTTTTCACATTGTTTCTATGGCAAAATACACTCCAAACTCAAAACAATCAATTGAAACAGTGATCTACTAGGAGACAGCTCATGTATGACTTAATACCATCTAAAATGTGCTGGGAACAAATGTGAACTGAAAAAAGACAAGCCAGGTAAAGAACTTAGGAACTGGTAGTTAGGTGTGCCCCACTTTTTCTCAGCTGTAGTTATATCTATTTTTCTTTTCTTTAATGCACTATTTGGTGCCTTTGGATTCTTTCAAACTGTTCGTCAGTTTTTGATTTGTTTACTAAATTCTCAATTATATTGCATTACTCATTTCCCTCAAATGGATATTTTGGCTTATTTTTCTCCTTCATTATGAGCCAATTTTCATTGGTTCTTTTGCCTTTGACTCTTCCTCTTTTCCTAGTGCTTACCTTTCCAAGTTTTTAAAACAAAGCCAAAGAACAAGTTAAAACTTAATCACCTTTGGATAGTGCAGAAATACAATGCTGTATTAAAACTTTCTTTTGGGCTCTCAGTTCAAAAACATAACTTAGTCTCAAATTTCTCTCTGTGTCCCCCCAAAATTCCCCTCATTCAAAATGTTTCCCAAAGCTTTCTAACAATGAAAACTCAGCCATTCAAGGCAGCCGACCCAGGGAACCCTTTGGCAGGAACAATAGCTGATGTAATCTTCCAGATGAGGCCACAAAATTTCCCTTGTTCGACAAGAATGGGTAACAGTGCATTTACGACATTTTGTTAATTCACAGAACAAGCAGCAGGCGTGTACCACAGGGAAGCGCGGTCCGGCAAATACAAGCTCACCTACGCAGAAGCGAAGGCGGTGTGTGAATATGAAGGTGGCCATCTTGCCACCTACAAGCAGTTAGAGGCAGCCAGAAAAATTGGTAACTTCTTTGAACATAATATTTCTTCTTTTCACCCTTGGGAAAAAAATTTTTCCACCTTCCTGCAACCTCTTATTAAGACTTACTTCTCCACCTCTGCTAACAGTTCCTCTGGCTTCTCTCATTTTCTCTGCCTACAGCTAGATGGTGGACAGTTTCTAAAACAAGCAAGGAGTTGGGGTTGGGGAGTTGGGGTCACCTCCCATTCAGAACAAATAAATTAAAGTCAAAAGAAAATGAAGATATCATCTCGATATCATTTAATTTCCTCATTAATTCTAATGCCATTGCTATTCATTTTTAATATTATACCATTTTATCTTTTCTTGATCTCTGTGGGTTTCCTCAGCTGTTAAATGATGTTGCTATGCTGAATCTTACAAAGAAATTCACTTAGTAGAAGAAACAGTGAATTTAGTGATTTTTTTTTTTTCAAGTTTTTCCTTTTCTTTTTTTACATTAAGTGGGAGAATGCATTTGTACTTTAGGATCAAAAGCCATGAGGAAAAGAGTTGTAAAGATGGAAGATACTGGGAAGTTGATGTCAGGACACCTGGTAAAAACCCAGTAATTAACAAATACTGTTTGCTTCTTTATAATAAAAGCTGGGGGTTGGGAGACG
This sequence comes from Odocoileus virginianus, assembly GCF_023699985.2. Lineage (NCBI taxonomy): Eukaryota > Metazoa > Chordata > Mammalia > Artiodactyla > Cervidae > Odocoileus > Odocoileus virginianus. The sequence goes on along the minus strand of NC_069686.1, from coordinate 35,795,048 downwards.
GCGAGGAGGCTGCTATTGTCTCTCCTGGATTTTCAGGAGAATCCAAAAGGCCACCTCCATTCAGAATTATCTTCTCCATTAAAGAAATCCCTTTGTTTATAGGAACATACCTGGCAAAACTCATGCAAATATTATATATTACCCAAGACAAAAATAAAGGTGTTTTCAAAAATGGCCCAGAGTCTTCCCCAGATGACTGTTCAGTCTATACCCACAGGGCTGTGTGTGACATAGTAACTGGAATGATGCATGCAAAAGCCAGAGCCATTACTAGCCACCAGGGACTTGTCGTCAAATCGTTCTTGGATGGTATTGGCAAATATTAAAAGAGCCTCCAAAGCTGAGCAAGGAAAACAGGGCTGAGGCTTTGTTTGAAATGTTGAGTGCTTTTATCTTTATTCAGATTTTTAAAAATATTAGCAATATCTTAATTGATCCTGAAAGGGACACTATCATTTGAAAAAGATGTTTTCAGTATTGGTGTTAATTTTAGTTATCTCATGGCACTAGTAGGGTCAGTTGTGAAAAGAAGCCAGCTCTGAAATTGGATTGTTTTCATATCCATGGTATTATCATTTCTTAGTCCATCTTTTTTTTTTTTTTTTTTTGCCAAGATATCATTTTCTAGTAAAAGTCAGATGTTATAAGAACTTTTATTATGTGTTCAAACTTTATTTTTTAAGAAAACCGGTTTTCCCCTTATATGTAAACTGGATTTCGGCAGTTAAGACACTGTTCCTGTTGGGAGGGGCCATCTTGGTTGAGATGACCTTTGCTCAGCTGAGGGAACATACAAGTTAAGCCATTACCCTTCCATTCTCTTGCAGGATTTCATGTCTGTGCCGCTGGGTGGATGGCCAAGGGCAGAGTTGGATACCCTATTGTGAAGCCAGGGCCCAACTGTGGATTTGGAAAAACTGGTATTATCGATTACGGAATCCGTCTCAATAGAAGTGAAAGATGGGACGCATACTGCTACAACCCACATGGTTTGTGGAAAACAGTAATTTTATTCTATACAAAAACAGTGACATGTTATGAAAAAGAAATGTCTTCTTCTTCCAGAGACAAATCAATTTAATGATAATTTAAAAAAATTTTTTAAATATACATTTGGCTGCATCAGGTCTTAGTTGCAGCATGTGGGCTCAGCTTCCCCATGGCATGTGGGATCTTGGTTCACCAGCCAGGGATCAAACCTGCAGGCTCTGTATTGCAAGCCAGACGTTTACGTACTGGACCACCAGGGAAGTCCCCAGTAATGGTAATTATTAATAACAACTACCATTCATAGAATGGTTATGTTGTGCCAAACGCTGACTTATGTCCCTTCATCCACACTGTCACTTAATGTTCACAACACTGCAAGGAGTTATTGTTATACTCATTTTAGAATTCAGGAAACTGAAAGTTCAAGAACTTAAGTACTTTCCCCAGATCAGACAGCTGATAATTAGTAGGCAAGTGAGATCTCAAATTTAGTTTTCTGTGCCAGGGAACTTCCTGAGCACAAAGGAAAAAAAAAAAAAGCAGATTATAAACTTATCACAGTGAATTAGTTAAAACTATGAAGTAGTATAATACTGCAAAATGTTAACTGTTCAAAGTTATCCTTTTAATAGAATGAGACAAAGGAGACAGAATAAACAAATTGTTTTTCCTAATTTCTTTTTGTGTATAAATTCTTAAATTTCCAAACTAAGCAACTCCCACTCTGTGTTTTTTTAAACTGGATATTCTAGTTATTATTATATAGTATATATTTTATTCATATTCTTTTTCCATGGTTGATTGTAGTCAGGAAAACTTTGAAGAGAAAATTAACTCATCATAATTACTATAAAGAGTAATTCTTGCTCCATGCTCTTAGAGAAAAAAGTAGACTGGGGATTTATTTCCCCCAGGATAATATTACAAACTGTTAGAACATGTCACAAATTATTTCCTATATTTATGATCATAATTATCCTCAGGTGGTATCCCATTTGGATCTACTTTATGAGAAAGTCTGTAACACAGTAGGAGAGTTACAGTGAAGTTCTAGCATAGCTTTATAGAATTTGTTATCGTTTAATAATATTAGTCATTGGAGAGCAGTTTCTCATGTTTGTAGCTAACCTATATCTCAAAATAATATGTATTCTGGTAGAAGAGAATTTTGTCTAGTGCTATCACCTACTCCCACTTGAGACAAAATATGAATAAATACTTACAGCGCATTCATATAGACTCTTTCAAACCACTTTGACATATGTTAAGCCTATACTATACTACATTTATGGAGTAGGAAATGGCAACCCACTCCAGTATTCTTGCCTGGGAAATTCCATGGACAGAGGACCCTGGCTAGCTACAGTCCATGGGGTTGCAAAGAGTCGGATCCAACTGAGCACGCAAACACGCATACAACATTTAGTCCTATATTTAGTCATTGTTAATAATTTATATTCCTCCTTTTCCTCTCTCTCCCCTCCTCTCTTCCTTTTTTTTTTTTGGTTGTGTTTGCAAGATCTCAGCTCCCCAACCAGGGATTGAATACAGGCCAAGGCAGTGAAAGCCCAGAATCCAAACCGCTAGGCCACCAGGGAATTCCCCCTTTTCCTTAAATATATTTATACAGGCACTTCTCTTTTTACTCTAACTTGGAGATACTGATTAATTAATAATCATTATTTTCCTGTTACTGTTATGATTTTTTTTCATTCCAATCGTTTTTTAGGGAACTGTGCTTCTCCCATTGCTAGTTCAGGCGGCCCCCAGTCCCCTTCAGGTTAACCACATCCTAAATGATCAGCATGTCACTGAATCTAAAAGTAAGCTGAGAATTGAGTAAGAGCAAGTCTCCTAGGATTCTGTACATTTCATTGCTCTTTTATAAGAATGCCAACTTAACTTACAAATTTTTGTAAGTTGTATTTATTTCTCATAGAGGCTGAGTACTTTTCACTCTAGGAAAATGTGTACAGAATCGTACAGGAAAATCATACAGAAAAATGTACGATTGGAATGAAAAAAATCATAACAGTATAAGGAAAATAAATTAATGATTATTAATTAATCAGTATCGCCAAGTTACAGCTGCTTGAAGCAAGGAAGAACAGGGTCATTCAGAAGTGTACAGAAGTAACCTTGCTCATTCAAGTTCTGACCATGTGGCATGATGCTGACTCCCTCCCGCATTAACACTTCTCAAGCAATTAGCAGTCAGTCCTCAAATTTATAAAGTCAGATTTAAGAAGTCTGCTTCATAAGTCTGTCATTTTCTAAATAAGCCAGAGATGAGGCAACAGTTATACGTAACATGAAATATAGAGCTGATAGATATAGCTAAATATACAACCAAAGAAGTTCAATATTTGGATTTTTCCCTAATCTAGTGATAAATAACATCAAAGATACAGGAGGCTGGGAATTTCCTAGCAATCCAGTGGTTAGGGCTTTGTACTTTCACTGCCAAGGGTGTGGGTTCAGTCCCTGGATGGGGAAGTAAGATAGTGCAAACCACAAGACACAGGGCTATATATATATACATATATATACATACATATATATAAATATTATTTCTATATAGATATTATATATATGTAAATGTAGGATGCTATGGGACAGGGAAAATCACTCCCAAAGTGGGCACTTGTTAGTCGCTCAGTCATGTCTGACTCTTTGAGAGTCAGTGGATTGTGTAGCCCACCAGGCTCCTCTGTCCGTGGAATTCTCCAGGCAAGAATACTGGAGTAGGTGGCCATTCCCTTCTCCAGGGGAATCTTATACACCCAGGGATCCAACCCCAGTGGCCTGCATTACAGGCAGATTCTTTACCATCTGAGCCACCAGGGAAGCCCCTTACATGCACATAAACACTATATATTTTATAATATTTAATAACACAATATGCATAGCTTATACTTTGCATAATACCGTTTAGCTACCCTCTATATTTATCCTCAGAATAGTGCTGTGAGGGAGGTAACAGAAGAGGCATGACTACATTTATTTTATCAATGAAGACACTGAGGTACAGACTGATCCCCGAGCTCAGACTAGGTTGCTGACCTTCCTTGTCACTCCCCAGCCTTTCTAAGAGCCTATTCTGCCCTGGGGACACAAGCTCCTTAACCTCTATGGTGTTAAGGATTCTAGCACAATTTTTTATCATAGTTATTTTAAAGAAGAATATTCTTGTAAAAAGCCTTTAATTGATACAATAAAAATATCTTTGAACACTACCAGAGTTACGACCGCCACACCACCACTCAGATTATTTTTTAATTTCCTGTTTCTATCATTTTTTTTAAGACACTAGACATTTAGTTGATATGGAATTAAAATGAACTGGGACCTTTCTATAGCTTTCCTTCTAGGTCATACTGCAAAATTACTGTTCTGGTAGAGATTGTTCGCTCTTATAAGAGATTATGGGACATGACAGAAATCTATGAAATGGTAAATGACTTGAAAAAATCAACATAGATATCTCCACCAAATCCTCAAATAGTATTAGAATTAAGTTGCTAATTTAAACCAGTAAAAGGAGTGTAGAATGATTATAAATTCTTCCTTTTAACTGGATTAGAATGACCTTCAAGTTCCCTAGCGGTCTTTATAAGGATTTTCCAAACAGAATTTATTGGATGCATTATTCTAAGTGTTCAAGTCCCTGAGGACACAGTGGTTACACCAGAGGACAAAACCCCTGTCATAGTTGGTGATGTAGATACATGTTGGTGAAGTAGGTATATGTTGGTAATACAGGTAGGTATATGTATCAATATTTGTCAAAACACATTTAAGTATGCACTTAAGATGTGTGCTCTATGCTTAAAATGTGAACAGAGCAAGAAATGTAAACAGGAGCACAATTATTTCTTTTTGCTACTTTACTTTTTTTAAAAAAATCACAAGTGGTCTATGTTTATTTTTGAGAATTTAGCAACTATTAACAAAAATACAGTTATTCTTCAGCTACAATTACGCACAATATACTATGGAGGCTATATTTTTATTCATGTCTTTATTTTTATTTCATAAAAAGTACTAAATAGATGGACATTAAGGAATGAATATCTTTTTAAAGTAGGAATCATCTTTTTAAAAGCTTTTTTTTTCTTTTCTCATTTCAGCAAAGGAGTGTGGTGGTGTGTTTACGGATCCAAAGAGAATTTTTAAATCTCCAGGCTTCCCAAATGAGTATGATGATAACCAAATCTGCTACTGGCACATTAGACTCAAGTATGGTCAGCGCATTCACCTGAGTTTTTTGGACTTTGACCTTGAAGATGACCCAGCTTGCTTGGCTGACTATGTTGAAGTATACGACAGTTATGATGATGTCCATGGCTTTGTGGGAAGGTATGTGTTGCGTCTCCATACAGGAAGCTAATGGACATCTGATATTTTGCATGATGCTTCTTTAATTTCTCCCCAACTGTCCCTACAATATTGATTTTCCAGTTTATCTATTCCCCTGCAACATCCTTTCCTTTCCTAACCAAGATTTTTCTTTGCAGTGTTAGTCCTAACAAGCCATAGTCAGCTGCTACCTCTATTTATGATTAAAATAGTGATAGCTACTTTTTGATTTGTTAAGTTGTAACAGTTAAATATTCTATTTATGTAGACCTCAAAATTTGACTAACAGGAGAAAGAAGATATATAGGATAGGAAATTTGTTGGGGTTTTTAAGTGTTCTGATTTCTGTCAACCTACTAAAAATAATTATAAACTCAGTAATTGTTGCCTTTCTTCTGCATACAAAGCATTGTACTAAGAATTATGATATAAGGTAAATAAGTACACTAGAGCCCCTTCTCTCATACAGTTTAGCTAATTATACAATGGATATCTTCTTAAAAATAGCTTTCTTTGTCATGAAAAAACAAATGTTCCTTTCCTCAGTATTTCTCTCCTGGTTTTTCAAGATGCTGGGACACAATATTTTTGGTGCGTGTTCTCACCCAATATCTTTGCTGCTGCTAAGTCACTTGTCCGACTCTGTGCGACCCCATAGATGGCAGCCCACCAGGCTCCGCCATCCCTGGGATTCTCCAGGCAAAAACATTGGAGTGGGTTGCCATTTCCTTCTCCAATGTATGAAAGTAAAAAATGAAAGTGAAGTCACTCAGTCGTTTCCAACTCTTAGCGACCCCATGGACTGCAGCCTACCAGGCTCCTCTGTCCATGTGGTTTTCCAGGCAAGAGTACCGGAGTGGGATGCCATTGCCTTCTCCGACCTAATATCTTTAATATAGTTTAAATTTTACAATACAAATTTTGCAACACTGTATGAAATATTATAAATTAAAGAGAGCACAAGTAGGTGTTTTATATATTCAGGTCCCCACTTAATGTGTATTTTAAAATATCTATCATCAATGGATTATCAGTTATCAATTCTCTATTATCCATGATAGTAATTTAATGAAGAAAATAGCAGTGGGGATAATTTAAAATAATAGACAATATCTTTGACTTTGACTTTGAAACCTGTAACTTAAATAGAAAGAAAAACAAAGGTGTTTCTTGCATAAATGAACAGCAGTTTTTGGATGGATAGTGTTTTTTTGTTGTTGTTGTTTTGTTCTTTAGCTGAGACTACTACTATGGAAAAAAAATATAAATAGTTTTTAAAAATAGTTTGAAGAAGACTAGAAGTAGGATCTGAGGAATTAAGAACAAAGTCTTTTTTGAAAGAATGGGCCTCCTACCTTGGCACTTAAGATAACATTTTTATTCTAAATCTAGTTTCAGAAATCAATTACAGTTCTAGATAAAATGGCTTTTTAATCTACAGGCTTATTTTTTATCTACTGGATTATATTGTGTGATTTACCTTTATGATAGACTTTCTCCTTCTCTGGAATAAACTACTTTTTCTTTAGAAACTAACAAAACCCCTTACTTTTTATATAATTATGTGCAAGCGAATTCCTTTCAAGCCATGATTCAGATAAAAATCACATCATCTTATAAGGTCCAATGTAATTTTTTCCTCTTTAAATCAGTCATAGCCTCCCCCCCATTCTTCTTTAACTGTGAAGAAAATGTCATGAGATTAACCAGAAACACATTTTTTAAATTTCCCAAATAGATTCAAATTGTCTACCACACAAAAAGCTTTGTAGACACACAGAGTAGAAATGCCACAATTTCCTTCCTAAGAGTCTCAAAACTGCAAGAAGTCTATTTGAAACAATATTTTAGCCTCTCTTCTCTCTTACAAGGGCTTTCCAGGCGGCTCTAGTGGTAAAGAACCCACCTGCCAGTGCGGGAGATGTAAGAGACCTGGGTTCAATCCCAGGGTCGGGAAAATTCCTTGGAGGAATGCATGGCAACCCACTTCAGTATTCCTGCCTGGAGAATCCCACGGACAGAGCAACCTGGCAGGCTACGGGCCACACGGTCCATACACAGAGTCAGACACATTGAAGCAACTTAGCACTCACGCAGGCTCTCTTATAAATTCTAGTAAAAATAAATAAACAATAAAATGTTGTAAATAATAGAAAAGTGAGCCATTACTTGGAGGAACTGGAGTAGGCAATGGCATCCCACTCCAGTATTCTTGCCTGGAAAATTTCTATGAACAGAGGAGCCTGGCAGGTTATAAGTCCGTGGGGTTGCAAAAAGTCAGGCATGACTGAGCACACACACACCTCTTAGGGGAAATACAAAGTACATCAATTATCAGTTAGTCACTTGCAAGAGCTCTATTATAATCATTCATGTGACCTCTCCTTTTTAAAAATTCTCTTTCAGATACTGTGGAGATGAGCTTCCAGAAGACATCATTAGTACAGGTAATGGCTCTAAACCGAGGAACAAAACTATGATTTGCTTTCTCAGTGTCACTGAAAGTGAACGATCCAATAGTTATTACTACATAACTTTTTAAAGTTGAGAACTGAAGACAGACATGGCTTGCTAGCTTGTAAAAGGCAAAGAACTATTTATACTTTAAAAAGTGTGTAGTCTTTGGTTACTTGAAGGAAATGCAGCCTGAGATAGTCTTGAGTCTGCAAATCCATAAATACTGCTATATCTTATAATTCCTATAAACGTGGTAACTAAAGGCCCAAACGTTTCATCGATACGATAAAGGATTGAAGTAATTTGTCAAGTTGTTAAAAATATCTTTCATCACTGAAAAAAATTTTAAGATGTATTTATTGCATTTTCACATTAGTACAGCAATCCCAAGAAAGTCTTATGAAGATCACAGTTCTGTTAGGTGTTTTTAATAGATATTACATGATAAAGGGGCTCTAAGGTCAGGTAAATTGGGGAAACATTGGGTTAAACAACGTCAAACAGGTTTCTTTGTTACAAGACGTTAGAGAACTTTTACTATGCTAATTACGCATAGTTAATCTTAAAAGCCTACCTATAGTGAGCAGTGTTTTCCAAATCTTTTTCCTCTTGCTAATTATTTTATGAGACTGTTCCTTGAAATGTGCGCCAAGAGATGTTCCAGGAGCAGCATAGATTTATCACAATGAGCAATACCACTGCTATTGCCTCAAACTGCTACTTTCTGGCTAATAACTTTTACTCTCTTCGATGTCTTCATTTTTCTCTTTATTTTCATCACTCGCACCAGTAATTGGCATTCTGGCTTGCTCTATTTTTCCTCCGAGACATTAAAAAAAAAAAAGTCACAATCTTCTGCAACTAAAAACACCAAAGCTACATTGAATTGCAAATTCCAAACAGTCCTTAAACTGAGATACTACAAGCTAAATTAGTCCCACACCCTAGCTTTGCAGTGCATGCAGTTTTCATTGATGAATCATTACAAGAGATGGAAATTCTTGTTCAATACTGGAATGATTAATGCTTAAAGTTTATTAATTCATTACTATGTCACAATCTCCTTAGGAAGAGTAATCTTTTAAACTTTTTATTTATCTCTTATTCTTTACTTGAGAACATATTTCATGTTAACAGAAAACTAAAAGAAGACACTTTATGAGATGTAGGAGGGTAGTTGGGAGGGGGGTGAGAATTCTATTTTTAAAAAAGTGAAACAGAGGGAGAATCCAAAGGCAGCCTGAAACTTGACATTTTTCTTATTTTGTCTAAAACAGACTCCAAATGTAACACCAAATAAGTGTTTTTCTGGCACAACTGCAAGAAACTAAAAAAAGAAAAACCCACACAATTTATTATTCAAAGAGAAACAAATCAACGGAAAGAACATAGTTAAATAAAATGCCAAAGATTTCGCAAAACAGCAGGAAGAATACACACTGATACAGAGTAATAGAAAAAGAATATATAAAATAAGTTTAAAGTACTATCCTCTCAGTCGAGATAATGCTGTTAACATTTTGATCTAGTTTTCTTAAATATGTGCTTACTCAACCGAGGATATTTATATTAAAAAACAAAAACAGAAAATAAACTAAAAACTACCCATAGTTGTACCACTTTAATAAAAGGTATATGAGGAAAGAAAGTGCCCACTCTTCTCCTCTCCCTACCCAAGAAAGGCACTGGACAACTACGTGGTGTCCATCTTTCCAGACGTCTTCCTATAACAAACAAACATTATATACATGGAGACTATGGAGTCACTTCAAAGTCACAGTAGAATTGGGAAGCCCTGTATATGTAGATCATTCTAATTCTTCTTAATGACTCTTAATAGGTGCCTAAATTTGTCATACACCAATATTTAACACCCTGAAGGCAGTTGTTTCTGATTTTTTTGTCTTTTGCTATTCAACATTTCACTCAGTTCAGTTCAATTCAGTCGCTCAGTCATGTCTGACTCTTTGCGACCCCATGAATTGCAGCACGCCAGCCCTCCCTGTCCATCACCAACTCCCAGAGTTTACCTAAACTCATGTCCATCGAATCGGTGATGCCATCCAGCCATCTTACCCTCTGTCGACCCTTCTCCTCCTTCCCCCAATCCCTCCCAGCATCAGGGTCTTTTCCAATGAGTCAACTCTTCAAATGAGATGGCCAAAGTATTGGAGTTTCAGCTTCAACATCAGTCCTTCCAATGAACACCCAGGGCTGATCTCCTTTAGGATGGACTGGTTGGATCTTCTTGCAGTCCAAGGGACTCTCAAGAGTCTTCACCAACACCATAGTTCAAAAGCATCAGTTCTTCGGTGCTCAGCTTTCTTCACAATCCAACTCTCACATCCATACATTACCATTGGAAAAACAATAGCCTTGACTAGACGGACCTTTGTTGGCAAAGTGATGTATCTGCTTTTTAATATGCTGTCTAGGTTGGTTATAACTTTCCTTCCAAGGAGTAAACGTCTTTTAATTTCATGGCTGCAGTCACCATCTGCAGTGATTTTGGAACCCACCCAAAATATCTATTTATTTGTCTGTGCTGGGTCTTAGTTGTGGCATGTAGGATCTAGTTCCCTGACAAGGGATTGAACCCTGGCTCCCAGCATTGGGAGTGCAGAGTCTTAGGCACTGAACCACCAGGGAAGTCCCCTAGATATTTTCATACTTCTACTTGTTAGTGCTATTTTTTTAAGAGTTAATTCCTAAAAGTGAAATTTTGGGATCACTTAGGGATGTTTGTGTGTGTGTATGTTGAGTTGAGTCTGACTCTTAGTGACCCCCGGACTGTAGCCTGCCAGGCTCCTCTTTCTTAGAATCTTCCAGGCAAGAATACTGGAGTGGGTTGCCATTTCCTTCTTCAGGGAATCTTCCTGACCCAGGGATCAAACCCACAACTCTTGTGTCTCCTGCATCGGCAGGCAGATTCTTTACTACTGTGCCACATGGGAAGCCATAGATGTGGATAGATGCCAGCAAATTAGCACTAGGCCCTACTGTGTCAACTTTTATTTCAACCAGTTGAGTAGTCTACAGGAAAAAATTTCTTTTCTCATTTAAGCAGCTCTCCCAAGTTTGAAAAGAGTTTGGTAGACCAGAGCATGAACTCTAGGTTCAAACCTGGTTCTGCCATTTAAAACCCCGTGGCCTTGGCCAAGCTACTCAGGCTCTCTGTGCCTCAATTTCATCTATAAAATGATTATTTTAATAGTATGCACCTCATCATGTTGCTGTGGAAAATAAGATGAAAGACACTTAAAGCTGTGCTTCACAAAAACAAACGTTAGCATTCAGTGTGTATGGGGGTTTTGCAAAGAAATCTGGATTTGTGATTTGGATTAAGAAGGCTTTTCCCACATGAAAAAGAAAAATATTCCTACATATTTCATGTAATGAATTTTTTCTTTTTTATTTTTGGTACGTGTTGGTCTTTAATGCAGGTAAAATGTAGTTAAGTGCTTTGTTTAAAAGAGAGATCTAGCTTTGTGGCTTTTTTCCTTTTTTTTTTTCTTAACAAATGCAAAGGTTTGTTGACATCATTTAGTAAATTACCCGTCTGTATCTCTCTGGTTTGAACTGCCTGCTGTTCTCCTGTAATTATGGATGTTCCTTCTACAAAGAAAACCTTTTAAAACAGAATAAACAAAATTCCCTGTAGGACGATTAGAGAGCCACAGGGAAAATCTGGAAGTCCTTGCTCCACCGGCAATGATACTATAGACTCAACAACTTGAAAATATAGTTCTGAATTCTAGGAGTCTTGTTCATGAATTTTTACATTCCCCCTATGAGAATGATGAGTCTTTGGACTGTCAGCCAAATTGAAGAAGAGTAACATCTTGGTTCTTCTGCATCTTCCTCCTCCCCAGGAAATGTCATGACACTGAAGTTCCTGAGTGATGCGTCAGTGACTGCAGGAGGCTTCCAAATCAGATACGCCGCAGTGGACCCTCCATCCAAATCCAGTCAAGGAAAGAATGCAAGTTCTACAAGTACGACTTCTACTGGAAACAAAAACTTTTTAGCTGGAAGATTTAGCCATTTATAAAAGCAAAAAAAAAAAAGACTTTCCGTATTTATGTTTCCATCTTTTGGAACACTTTTGATCTCACTTTTATATTATTATTATTAATGTTTATTTATTATTTTTCTAAATGTGAAAGTGATAACTGATAATTTGAGGAAAACTGGAAAATATGAAAAACTTTGAATGAGAAAATAAAATCTCCCATAATCTCCTTGCATAAAAATAGCAGACATTAAATTTATACATACTTTTAAGTCACTTTTCAATTCATAGTATATGTATATATGCATCTGTATGTATTAGTACTTCAAATTATTGAATCCTACTCTAGGTACAGTTTGAAATCTTAAATTTTTTTAACCTTGAACTTTATGGTATGCACATTTTCCCCTATCACTGAGTATTCTGCAAAAACATGATTTTGAATAACTGTAAAATGTCCATGGTATGATTGTCCCATACTTTCTGTAAACCTGTCTCTATTATGGGAATTATTGGTTGTTTTTATAAATATTGTTTCAATAAACATCCTTGAACAAATATGTATTTGGACATCCTTCTAATTATTCAAGATAGGGTCCTAGAGGTGGAATTACTGAGTCAGAGATTAATTAAAATGAAAAATTTTTTTGAGGTAGATCAGCTGGACTTTATGACACTGAATGGGATGGGTGGTAGGCTGGATGGCAGGTGGGCCATACTCACTCAGTAGACGAAGGTATCTTCTAGGGAAACTAGAAAGTGAATGGACTAGGAAAATAGCAGGTTTTAAGGACACATTAAGGGCACATTTCATCTCACATGCTAGCAAAGTAATGCTCAAAATCCTCCAAGCCAGGCTTCAACAGTATGTGAACCGTGAACTTGCAGATGTTCAAGCTGGATTTAGAAAAGGCAAAGGAACCAGAGCCAACATCCATTGGATCATCAAAAAGGCAAGAGAGTTCCAGAAAAACATCCACTTCTGCTTTATTGACTGTGCCAAAGCCTTCAACTGTGCGGATCACAACAAACTGGAAAATTCTTCAAGAGATGGGAATACCAGACCACCTTACCTGCCTCCTGAGAAATCTGTATGCAGGTCAGGAAGCAATACTTAGAACTGGACATGGAACAACAGACTGGTTGCAAATCGGGAAGGAGTACGTCAAAGCTGTATATTGTCACTCTGCTTATTTAACTTATATGCAGAGTACATCATGAAAAACGATGGTCTGGATGAAGCACAAGCTGGAATCAAGATTCCTGGGAGAAATATCAATAACCTCAGATATGCAGATGACACCTCCCTTATGGCAGAAAGTGAAGAAGAAATAAAGAGCCTCTTGATGAAAGTGAAAGAGGAGAGTGAAAAAGTTGGCTTAAAACTCAACATTCAGAAAACTAAGATCATGGCACCCTGTCCCAAAACTTCATGGCAAATAGATGGGGCAACAATGGAAACAGTGACAGACTTTATTTTCGGGGTCTCCAAAATCACTGCAGATGGTGACTGCAGCCATGAAATCAAAAGATACTTGTTCCTTGGAAGAAAAGCTATGACCAACCTAGACAGCACATTACTTTGCCAACAAATGTCTATCTAGTCAAAGTTATGGTTTTTCCAGTAGTCATGTATGGATGTGAGAGTTGGACTATAAAGAAAGCTGAGCACTGAAGAATTGATACTTTTGAACTGTGGTGTTGGAGAAGACTCTTGAGAGTCCCTTGGACTGCAAGAAGATCCAACCAGTCCATCCTAAAGGAGATCAGTCCTGGGTGTTCACTGAAAGGACTGATACTGAAGTTGAAACTCCAATACTTTGGCCACCTCATACAAAGAGTTGACTCATTGGAAAAGACCCTGATGCTGGGAAAGATTGAAGGTGGGAGGAGAAGGGGACAACAGAGGATAAGATGGTTCGATGGCATCATCGACTCAATGGACATGAGTTTGAGTAGGCTCTGGGAGTTGGTGATGGACAGAGAAGCCTGGCGTGCTGCAATTCCATGGGGTCACAAAGAGTCGGACATGACTGAGTGACTGAACTGAACTGAAGGGCACATATGAACTTTGTGATATGGACCTTTCTTTTTTTAATTAAAAAAATTGTTCTTAAATTTTTTGGCCACCCCACATGGCATAAGATTTTTTAGTTCCCAGACCAGCAATAGAAACTGTGCCCCTGCAGTGGAAGTCTTAAACACTGACCACCAGGGAATTCCCTGTGGTATGGACCTTAATTGGAGATGGGTCAGCAAGGCTATTTTTCTCTGACCATGTTCAGCTATATAAGGACAAGGACAGATTAGTAAGAGAGTATGAATCACCACAGTTGGGCTTTTGCCAAGTGACTATGATAAGACAGGGGTAAGGGAATAGAGGATGTAGGTCAGGAGGCATTGCAATGATAACTCAGGAAATTTAGATTCATAAAGTGTGAAGAGAAGACAGTTAGGAAATAAGGAATAGTAGAAAAGCAGTAGACTCAATGAAGTAAAGGTCTCAAAGGGGCTTAAAGGGCTGTTGAATCAGTATGAAAGGGGACACATTGGAGAGATACTAGGCTGTGGTCTGAGAATGAGATATTAAATTTATGGTAGGCAGAGCAACATTCCCCCTAAGATGCCTGTAACTTAATCCCCCAAACCTATGAATATGTTCCCTTACTTGGCAAGAGGGACTTTGCACAAGTGATTAAGTCAAGGATCTTAAAATGGGATACTATGCTGGGTTGTCCGAGTGGGCCCAATGTGATCACAAGTGTCCTTAAAAGTAGATGAAGGAGGCTTAAGAAAAGAGAGTCAGAGAAAATATGTGACAAGAGAAGCAAGGCCAGAAAGATGCAACATTGATGGCCCTGAAGATGGAGGAAAGGGGCCATGAGCCAAGGAATGTGGGTGAACTTTGGAAGCTGGAAAAGGTAAAGAAAGAAATTCTCCCCTAGAGCTTCTGGACAGAATGCATCTCTGCTGACTCACTGATTTAGTCCAATGAGTCCCCACTGGATTTCTGAACTATGGAACTATAAGATAATACATTCATATTGTTTGAAGCCACTGGGTATGTTATAATTTGAGGGGAGCAGTGATAGAAAGCTAATACACCTTTTAATCAATTTCATGCAGGCTTAGACACAGGAATAAAAGTCTAATTCTACATAACAAAGCATACACAAGAAGTTGTAAACAGAAGAGTGTTGTTTCTCTAAACTCAGTGAAATTAATTTAGGTAAACATTATTTAAGGCTAGTGTATCATTTCTGTTTGTATGTTCTCCTGCCTACATCTAATACTTTTCCACTTCCTTACTCATGATTTTTTTTTTTCAACCTTTAAAAAAATTTTTTTACCTCACATCCATAGGCTTTTTGGTCTTTTTTCCCATAGTTTTCAGAAATTTAAGGATAATTGACTAACAATATTATATTATTTCAGGTGTACAGCATAGTGATTTGATATTTTTATACATTACAAAATGATCACCATTGTAAGTCTAATTATCATCTGTCACCATACAAGGTTGTTGTTCAATTGCTCAGTCGTGTCCGACTCTTTGCGACCCCGTGGACTGCAGCACGCCAGGCTTCCCTGTCCTTCACCATCTCCCAGGGCCTGCTCAAACTCATGTCCATTGAACCGATGATGCCATCCAACCATCTCATCCTCTGTCATCCCCTTCTCCTCCTGCCCTCAATCTTTCCAAGCATCAGGGTCTTTTCTAATGAGGCAGCCCTTTGCATCAGATGGCCAAAGTATTGGAGTTTCAGCGTCAGCATCAGTCCTTCCAATGAATATTCAGTGTTGATTTCCCTTAGGACGGACTGGTTGGATCTCCTTGCAGTCCAAGGGACTCTCAAGAGTCTTCTCCAACACCACAGTTCAAAAGCATCAATTCTTCAGCGCTCAGCTTTCTTTACAGCCCAACTCTCACATCCACACATGACTTCTGGAAAAACCATAGCCTTGACCAGACGGACTTTTGTTGGCAAAGTAATGTCTCTGCTTTTAAATATGCTGTCTAGGTTGGTCATAACTTTACTTCCAAGGAGTAAGCGTCTTTTAATTTCATGGCTAGATTCCCCTATATCCAAGTGGTATAGTGAGAATATTATACACGATCAGAGATGGGTTATAATGACTTCTACAGATTTGGCTGAATCATTTACAAACCATTCTACTGAGATTTAGGATATATTTTGATCATATTCTAAGATCTATAGAAATATTTGGAAAGGAAGAGTTATATACAGATAACTTTTAGCAAAAATTTTAGTACAAAAATGAGTAAAAGTGACATAGAACATTTTTTAAAACATGATTTTCTTAATTCAATTTAGCATCTTTTGTATTTCTAATCTAATATTTTTTACATTCTAGAAATTTCACTTTATTTGAATGTTTTCAAATTAATACCTGCTCAGATGTATTTGTAGATTGTTTGTCTATTTTTTTTTCTTTGTCATGTTTATGTGTGGGTTTGGGAGGTTCTTTTTTAAGCTTTACTTACTTTCAATTGAATGTGATCTTGATATCAATATCATTCTCTGAAAATAAAACAAATTTACTAATATTTATATGTACTCATATTCAGTATTTTATTTGACATAGCATTCAAATTCATATTTTTTGAAGGAAATTTTTTGCAAGGGAAGTTTTTTAGGAATATGTTTTATAACTCATTCCTCTCAAAAAAATTTTCTTCCAGGCTCTGTTTATTTTGACTGGAAGTTGTTTTCATGTCTTGTATTGTTTGTAAATTTCTAAAATATATATCTACAGCTGTTTAATTTCCTTCTGAACAAATGCCCAGCAAAGAAAACCACAAGAAGAAATCACATCCCACAAAACCTCAATGTATAAAAGTAGATTCCCTAAAAACACAAACTCCTGGGCTTCTGCTGGGAAAGCCACATCCTTAAGAGTATTTTAAAAATACTGTTAAAAAATAAATAAAAATTTGACTGTCAAACAACTATAAACAGGACTATTACTTGCCTAAGTATTAATAACTTTACAGTTGTTCTCATGATGTCAAAAGAAAAGTTACACGGTATTAGATTTAACTGAATCGAGACACTCATTTAAAATAAAATTACATGTAGAATACAATACAAAAAATAATTTTCACATTGCTTTTTGAAATATTATCCTTGCTACAGTGAATGAGAATCACAAAACAATTATTATAGTGTTCTTTTTACTTCTCTATTATAAAACACCAAGTATTTTAGTAATGAACATTTTTTCAAATACAAACAAGAACACTTGAAATAACAGCATATTGGGACTTCTCTGGTGGTCCAGTGGCTAGAACTCCATGCTCCCAGTGCAGGGGGCCTGGGTTCTATTCCCAGTTAGGGAACTAGATCCCACATGCTGCAGCTAAGACCTAGTGAAGCCAAGTAAAATAAATGATGGTGCATTGATGATGCCAGTGGTGATAGCCTTGCATCTCACTCAAGAAAAGCCAAAGCTTCCCATGACTTAGGAAACCCATCTAAGTCATGATCTGGCCCCCCTCCCTCTAACCTCTT
Source organism: Odocoileus virginianus (assembly GCF_023699985.2). Classification (NCBI taxonomy): domain Eukaryota; kingdom Metazoa; phylum Chordata; class Mammalia; order Artiodactyla; family Cervidae; genus Odocoileus; species Odocoileus virginianus. Next base: position 35,777,696 of record NC_069686.1, on the reverse strand, counting down.
TCATCTCATCTCCTTTTTCTTCCCTCACCCCTCATCCACCATTATTTCATCCCAGCTACACTGATGTCCTTAGTGGGCCCTTTATTCTAAACATCTTCTCCCTAAAATTTCATATTCCCTTCCCTACTTTATTCTTATCCTTAAAAGTTATTGCTACTTACATATTTAATTATTTACCTTGGTTTGATCTCCTACTAGAATGTAAGCTAGTCACATGACAACAGTGACTTTTGCTAGGATTTTATTTGCTTGTTTCACTGTTTCTATCTATAGGCCCTGCAAAAGAGCCATCACATAGAAGATCCTCAATTAAATGAAGGAATGTATTAGTATTGGCTTTTATCTAGAATAAAATACAGTATATGAAATATAACTTGCTTAAAAGTCATAAGGGCTTCCCTGGTGGCTCAGCAGTGAAGAATGCCAATGCAGGAAACATGCGTTCAATCTCTGGGCTGGGAAGATTCCTTGGAGAAGGAAATGGAAACCCATTCAGACTTTTGCGAGTCCCTTGGACTGCAAGGAGATCAAACCAGTCAACCCTAAAAGAAATCAACCCTGAATATTCATTGGAAGGACTGATGCTGACACTGAAGCTCCAATACTTTGGCCACCTGATGCGAAGAGCTAACTCATTGGAAAAGACCCTGATGCTGGGAAAGATTGAAGGCAAAGGAAGCAGGAAACAGAGGATAAGATAGTAATATAGCATCACTGACTCAATGGGCATGAATTTGAGCAAGCTCTGGGAGAGAGCGGACAGAGGAGCCTGGCTGCAGTCCATGGGGTCCCAAAGAGTGGGATATGACTTAGTAACTGAACAACAGGTGCATGCATGCATGCTCAGTTGTGTCAGACCCTTTGTGACCCCATGGACTGTAGCCCACCGAGCTCCTCTGGAATTTTCCTGGCAAGAATATTGAAGTGGGTTGTCATTTCCTACTCCAGGGGATCTTCTCAACCCAGGCATCAAACCCACGTCTTAATTGCTTCTCCTGCATTGGTAGGTGGATTCTTTACCACTGTGCTACCTGGGAAACCCAAACAAAAACAACAAAATCATAAAGTCAAGTGGAAAAAGTATTAAGGTGTGGGCTATCATAAATAGTCTTACCATCTGCCAAGAATTGAGTAATACAAAGTGTATATTTTACACTGTATCAGTAGGGTCCAGTCAGGAGACTTGAAACTGCATAGTATTAAAATTTGAACAAGGCAAGTTTACATTAAGAATTATTAACTAATATAAGAGATTTTTTACAAGAAGCAATATATTGGCTTGTAGAAAGTAAAAATATAAAGAGATATCAGCATAAGTACAAAGAGCCACAAGCTCTATGAGATAGAGCATGCTTGGAAGAATCCCCCCAGGACTTAGACCCAGATCTTGATGGAGAGGGTAACATTGGCTCCTGGGTGGCAGAGAAGTCACAGTGGTATTGAAATCAAGCAGGACCCTGCAGGGTCCTCCCAAGTACAAGCCCTTCTATGTTCCCACTTCTTATTTATAGGAAAAACTTTAGTCTCCTAGGCCTTCCCTGAGTTCCAAAGAGCATACTCAAACAATTAATGATTAGAGAAGTGAGAGAATACAGAAAGGAAGGAAAAGCAATCAAGCCAGGAAAATAATACTAGATTGAACAATAGTTTAGTGATAAACAGAATCACAGGATTCCTAGCTTCTCCTCAAGGGATATAGATAACAATCTGATGTGTATCTTTGATTTTGCAGACGCTAAACTCCTATCCACCCACCACACAGTGGAGGATGTCAACTATGTGCTGATCAAAAGCACTAGATCCCAGGGCTTCCTAGGTGGTGTTACTGGTAAAGAATCTGCCTGCAAAGCAGGAGACACGAGAGATGCGAGTTCGATCCCTGGGTTGGGAAGTTTCCCTGGAGTAGGAAATGGCAACCCACTCTAATATTCCTGCCTGTAAAATTCCATGGACAGAAAAGACTGGTGTCCACAGGGTCACAAAGAATCAGACACGATGGGGCACACACAAAAAAAAACAGTGGATTTTTGTGAAAGAAGATGCTGAGATAAAAGTGCTAGACCCCAGACTGGTTGGAACCAGAAGACTGATTAAGATCCCTGAAACAAACATCAACCTGCTACCTCACTACCAGCCAATCAGAAGAATGTCTACAAGCTGACCACGTACCCTGTGACCCTTAGTCATAAAGCTGCCTGCAAACATCCTTGCCTGAAAGCCACTGGGGAGTTCAGGTCTTTTGAACATTAGCTGCTGATTATCCTTACTGGCATGCATGCTAAGTTGCTTCAGTCGTGTCTGACTCTGTGATCCCATGGACTGTAGCCCTCCAGGCTCCTCTGTCCATGAGGATTCTCCAGGCAAGAATACTGGAGTGGGTTGTACCCTGCAAATAAATGTTGTACTTTCCAACAGGACAGTGCATGTGGAACTTTCTGGAAAGCACCCTACTGGGGAAAGCTATTCATAGAGCGGTGTCTCATGGAAGACCCTTCATTACTCAAATCATTTGATGTGGGAGCTAAGGAGACCTGGGTGCTATTGGTCTTGAGGCACTGCAGGAGTTGGACGTTTAAGAAGCCCTGTGTACTCAAAGAACTTGCTGAGCAAGCACTGTGAAACCAGGAAGGAGAGCAGAAAGTGCTCCCCCATCTCTCCAGTGCTCTCCACTGACAAAGCTTAACATTGTGCAAAGATGCATAAATGACAAACCTAAAAAACATTTTTTTCTTTCTTTTATTCACATGTATGATGGAATATTTGTAGCCCTATAACATATATTTTATTACTTAACTCTTTCTTTTTTTAATTCTTTTTATTTGTTCATTTAAAAAATATTTTTTTGTTTGTACCCCATGGCATGTGGGATTTCAGTTTTCAGTTTTCCAACCAGGCATCAAAACTGTACCCCCTGCACTGGAAGCAGAGAGTCTTAACCACTGGACCACCAGGGAAGTCTCATAAAGGATAAATTTTAAAGGGTCCATCTCCATTTTCACAGAGCAGGCAATGAAATATTTAGAACTGAAAAGGAATGAACTGAATACTGGCACAATATCTATTTCCTAAAATTATAATAAATAGTACTATTTTACATACTCTTGAATTTTGGAAAAATGCATATTTCCTACCTGAAACCTATATTTTTAGGAGACTGTCTGGTATAGGTCAAGATTTTATTCCAAAGAAGTAACATCTGAAATATACAGGCTTTCAGAATATGTGGACTTCCTACAGTAAAAATGTCATCTGTGCTCAAGGTCTACTGGACAAATTCATTTAAATGTTATAAGTGATAGCTATATTGATAAATTTAGTGAGCTGTTCAGGAATGATAAATTCAAAGGTAAAAAGATGAAGGGCTTAAGAATTAGAAACATTTAATATTAACTGCAGCAATTACAAATATGTCTTATGTTGTCATTTTTGCTGGGAAGTGTTGATGTTTATATAATAAGTGTTCATAATAAGATCAGCTTAAAATAGTAAGCAGTACACTTTGAACAAAAGTCTAAGCTACATCAATTATAAGAAAACTTAGGTCCATTAAGAATTTTAGGCATGAAAATTGCCTGAACTTGAATTTTGTTTGCTATATTCTTAGGCTGTTAAAACATTCTCTTTCAAGTATTCTCAATAAAAGTTAAGCTTAAAAGTATTTTCCAATTGAATCCACAGTTTCCCCTTTATACGAGTTTATTCAATATATAAGACATAGCTCCTGCCCTGAAGTCAATCTGAAAATATAAAATAGCAATAGGCTTTTAATGTCACAGAGAGGGGTTTCCCTGCCTGTCCAGTGGTCGGGACTTGGCACTTTCCACTGCCGGGGCCACTGTTCAGTCCCTGATGGGGAAACTAATATCCTGCAAGCCCTGGAGCATGGCCAAAAAAAAAAAAAGCTGTCACAGAGAATCAGATTTGGAGGGGTGCACAGACCAGAGTGATTAGCAAAACACAGCAGGTTGAGTCTAGACGGTTGGCTGCCTTTGAAATCAACTTTTTCTATGTATATTTTTATACCTAATAAGTATGCCTCATCAACAGTTAATTCACATACTGTAGGCAGAAGCAGGAAAAATTGCCCCAGTATATGAGCTGTTTCTTGCAAAACCAGAAAGAGCAAGGTTAGAAAATAAAAATGATTAGAATTGTGAAGTGTGACGAGCTGACTTTTTCTTTTCAATTTAAAAGCTATATGTCATTAAATTTAAGAATGCTATGGAGGACAATGCAGTGCTAGATAAATGCTGGCATTCCAGCTACAGTTTCACTGCTATGGGGAAAAAGAACATGCTGCCTGAATGGCAGTATGTGCTGCACACTGGATCATCTACTTACATACCTCTTCATCTAGAGGTAAATAAGTCAGCTAAGATTTCTGTTTCTTCTTGTTTTCAATTTAATTTAATTTGGGGCTAGTATATCGGCTCATATTAATAAAACTTAAGAATTGACAGATGATGTATTATGAGTATCATTCTTTTGATCCTGTTTCTCCATCTACTCATTTCTACTCCTTGAGAGCTATTTCCAGTGTCTCAGATAGCCTTCAAAAAACAGTCTACATAAATATATGTATATTTTTAAACAATTATTTACTTTAATTTTTTTTTTTTAATTTGGCTGCACCAAATCTTAGTTGCGGAACTCAGGATCTTCACTCTTCACTGTGGCACTTGGGATCCTTAGTTGAGGCATGAGAACTCTTAGTTACCGCATGCAAGCTCTTTATTGAAGCATGTGGGATCTAGTTCCCTGACCAAGGATTGAAACTAGGCCCTCTGCATTGGGAGCAAGGAGTCTCAGACTAGACCACCAGATAAGTCTCCCACATAAATGCAAATATATATATTTGCATACACATATTTATATTCTATTTTCTCTTCCCCACTCCTTTTTTAGTAGTATATTATATACACTCATCTCTGTCTTAATTAACTTCATTTATGATATATTACACAAATAATACAATTTACCAAGTTTATGTGTGCAATTCAACGAGCTTTGGTAAATGCATATACTCACATAACTGTCACCATAAACGTGGTATAGAATGTGCCTATCTTTTAAAATGGCAACCTTGGGCCTCTTTGCAGTCTATCTTCTCCTGCCATCCCTTGGGCCCTGACAATAACTGAGTTTTTTTCTATCACTAGAGTTCTGTCTTTCTTAGAATTTCACTGAAATGGAATCATAGAGTATGTAGTCTTTTGTGTCTGGCTTCTTTCATTTAGCATAACTCTTTTGAGATTATTTCAGGTTGCTGTTTGTATCATTTCTTTTTATTGCTGAGTAGTATTCCATTGCATACAGTTTGTTGGTATTCATCAGTTGATGGACAAGTGCTTTCTCCAGTTTTTGGCTATTATGAAAGAAGCTGTTATGAACATTCATGTACAAGCTTTTGTCTTGACAGATATTTTCATTTCTCTTAGGTGTAAAAAATACTTAGGACTGAAATTCCAAGGTTGTATAATAAATTTACATTTAACTTATTAAGAATCTGCCTATTGCTTTCAAGATGTCTACCATTTTGCATTCCCAACACCAATGAATAAAAATTCTAGGTGGTCATATCATCACATACTTGGTATAGTGTTGTTGTTTTTTAGTTTGTTTGTTTTAGCAATTCTAGCAAACATTGAGTGGGTATTAATTTGCATTTCCCGATGGCTAACAATGTTGAGCACATTTCCATGTATTTATTTGCCATCTTTATACTTTTTATAGTTGATGTGCTGTTCAAATATTTTGACCATTTAAAAATTTTATCTGTTTGTCTTTTTATTATTGAGTTGTAAGAGTGAAGAACTAAAGAGTGTCTTGATAAAATGAAAGAGGAGAGTGAAAAAGTTGGCTTAAAGCTCAACATTCAGAAAACTAAGATCATGGCACCCTGTCCCATCACTTCATGGCAAATAGATGGGGAAACAGTGGCAGACTTGATTTTTTTGGGCTCCAAAATCACTGCAGATGGTGACTGCAGCCATGAAATTAAAAGATGCTTACTCCTTGGAAGGAAAGTTATGACCAAGCTAGACAGCATATTAAAAAGCAGGGACATTACGTTGCCAACAAAGGTCCATCTAGTCAAGGCTATGGTTTTTCCAGTAGTCATGTATGGATGTGAGAGTTGGACTATAAAGAAAGCTGAGCGCCAAAGAACTGATGCTTTTGAACTGTGGTGTTGGAAAAGACTCTTGAGAGTCCCTTGGACTGCAACGAGATCCAACCAGTCCATCCTAAAGGAAATCATCCTAAAGGAGATCAGTCCTGGGTGTCCATTGGAAGGACTGATGTTGAAGCTGAAACTCCAATACTTTGGCCACCTGATGTGAAGAGCTGACTCATTGGAAAAGACCCTGATGCTGGGAAAGATTGAGGGCAGGAGGAGAAGGGGACAACAGATAATGAGTGGTTGGATGGCATCACCAACTCAATGGACATGAGTTTAGGTGGACTCTGGGAGTTGGTGATGGACAGGGAGGCCTGATGTGCTGTGATTCATGGGGTTGCAAAGAGTTGGACACAACTGAGTGACTGAACTGAACTGAAGAGTTCTTTGTTCTAGATACAAATCCTTTGATGTATGTTTTGCAAATATTTCTATCAGTCTGTTTTTTCAGTCTCTTAATAGTAGTTTTTGGAAGAGCAAAGTTTTAAATTTTAATGAAGTCTAATGTATCATTTTCCTTTATAGCTTATGTTTTTTAAGTCCTATTCAAGAAATATTTACTTACTCCAAAGTTATTAAGATTTTCTTCCAGAAATTTCATAGGTTTTATTTTCACATTTAGGTCAGTTAATATGACTTAATTTTCTAAGTGGCAAATGGTCATCTTTCTTTCTTTCCTCGCACTAAATTGCATAGGCATCTTGTTGGAAATTCCATTGACTATATATGTATAGGTCTACTTTTGGCTTATGTTCCACTGATCTATAGGTCTATCTTTATACCAATACCACTTTCACTTGTTTACTGAAGCTTTATAATAAGTTTTGAAATCAGAAAGTTCTCCAAATTTATGCTTATTTTACAAATTTGTTTTGGTTATTCTCTCATTTTAATTGTTGTTTTCCCTTTAAATAGACCATGTTTCCATTCCTTTGCTTTGTGCTTGTTTACTGAGATTTGGGCATCTGAAAAATACCTTAGCTAGACATTTGGGGACCTATCAAAACTTTTCTGGGTAAGGATCTTCTCCGGACTTGTGCAGGTAACTTCCCAGTTAAAGAGGCTTGCCTCTGCTGCTTCTTGGGAGCTGATAATCTTCTTCTCCCTCTAGTGTCTGTCTGAGGTACTGCAGTCTCTCTGGTAGGGTGGTGGTGGTCAGTCCCCAGGTTCTGTCTCCCATTTTGCGACTCTATGGACTGCAGTATGCCGGGCTTCCCTGTCCTTCACTATCTCCCAGAGTTTGCTCAAACTTATGTCCACTGAGGCTTCCCTGGTAATTCAGCTGCAATGTGGGAGAACTGGGTTCACCTGCAATTCGGGAGACCTGGGTTCAATCCCTGGGTTAGGAAGGTCCCCTGGAGGACGGCATGGCAACCCACTCCAGTATTCATGCCTGGGAAATCCCGTGGACAAAAGAGCCTGGTGGGCTACAGTCCAAAGAGTCGGACCCGACTGAGCGACTAACCACACACATGTCCATTGAGTTGGTGATGCCATACAACCATTTCATTCTCTGTCACCCCCCTCTTCTCATGCCCTCAATCTTTCCCAACATCAAGGACTTTTCCAATGAGTCAGCTCTTCACATCAGGTGATCAAAATATTGGAGCTTCAGCATCAGTCCTTCCAATGAATATTCAGGATTGATTTCCTTTAGGACTGACTGGTTTGTTCTCCTTGCAGTCCAAGGGACTCTCAAGAGTCTTCTCCAGCACCACAGTTTGAAAGCATCCGTTTTTTGGCACTCAGCCTTCACTATGGGCCAACTTTCACGTACTATCAAAAAAAAAAGAGATGGGGAAAAACCATGGAAAAATCACTACTGGAAAAGCCATGGCTTTGTCAGCAAAGTGATATTTCAACCAGCAATGTTGATTCCAGCTTGTGAGTCATCCAGTCTGGCATTTCGCGTGATACACTCTGTTCAGTTCATTCAGTTCAGTCGCTCAGTCATGTCCAACTCTTTGTGACACCATTGACTGCAGCACACCAAGCCTCCCTGTCCATCACCAACTCCCAGAGTTTACTCAAATTCATGTCCATTGAGTCAGTGATACCATCCAGCCATCTCATCCTCTGTCATCTCGTCCCCTTCATCTCTCACGTTCAATCTTTCCCAGCATCAGGGTCTTTTCCAATGAGTCAGCTCTTCACATCAGGTGGCCAAAGTATTGGAGTTTCAGCTTCAACATCAGTCCTTCCAATGAACACCCAGGACTGATCTCCTCTAGGATGGACTTGTTGGATCTCCTTGCAGTCCAAGGGACTCTCAAGAGTCTTCTCCAACACCACAGTTCAAAAGCATCAGTTCTTTGGCACTCAGCTTTCTTTATAGTCCAACTCTCACATCCATACATGACTACTGGAAAACCATAGCCTTGACTAGATGGACCTTTGTTGGCAACGTAATGTCTCTGCTTTTAAATATGCTGTCTAGGTTGGTCATAACTTTCCTTCCAAGGAGTAAGCGTCTTTTAATTTCATGGCTGCAGTCACCATCTGCAGTGATTTTGGAGCCCAAAAAAAGAAAGTCTGCCACTGTTTCCCCATCTATTTGCCATGAAGTGATGGGACAGGGTGCCATGATCTTAGTTTTCTGAATGTTGAGCTTTAGGCCAACTTTTTCACTCTCCTCTTTCACTTTCATCAAGAGGCTCTTTAGTTCTTCTTCACTTTCTGCCATAAGCGAGGTGTCCTCTGCATAGCTGAGGTTACTGATATTTCTCCCGGCAATCTTGATTCCAGCTTGTGCTTCATCCAGCCCAATGTTTCTCATGATGTACTCTGCATATAAGTTAAATAAGCAGGATGACAATATACAGCCTTGACGTATTCCGTTTGGAATCAGTCTGTTGTTCCATGTCCAGTTCTAACTGTTGCTTCCTGACCTGCATACGGATTTCTCAAGAGGCAGGTCAGGTGGTCTAGTATTCCCATCTCTTTCAGAATTTTCCACAGTTTATTGTGATCCACATAGTCGAAGGCTTTGGCATAGTCAATAAAGCAGAAATATATGTTTTTCTGGAACTCTCTTGCTTTTTCAATGATCCAACGGATGTTGACAATTTGATCTCTGGTTCCTCTGCCTTTTCTAAAACCAGCTTGAACATCTGCAAGTTCATGGTTCACGTATTGCTGAAGGCTGTCCTTTATTGAGCCCATCTTTGCTTTGCATGATATACTCTATATATATGTTAAATAAGCAAGGTGACAGTAAACAGCCTTGATGTACTCCCTTCCCAATTTTAAAGCAGTCCCTTGTTCCATGTCTGATTCTAACTGTTGCTTTTTGACTTGCATACAGGTTTCTCAGAGGACAGGTAAAGGTGGTCTGATAGTCCCATCTCTAAGAATTTTCCACAGTTTGTTGTAATCCACACATTCGAGGCTTTAGCAGAGTCAATGAAGTAGAAGTTTTTCTGGAATTCTCTTGCTCCATGATGCAATGGATGTTGGCAATTTGTTCCTCTGCCTTTTCTAAATCCAGTTTGTGCATCTGGAAGTTCTTGGTTCACATGCTGCTAAAGCCTAGCCTCAAGGTTTTGAGCATTACCTTGCTAGCATGTGAATTGAGTGCAATGGTACAGTAGTTTTTCAACATTCTTTGGCATTGTTTTTCTTTGGGATTGAAATGAAAACTGAACATTTTCCAATCCTGTGGCCACTGCAGAGTTTCCAAATTTGCTGGCATATTGAGTGCAGCACTTTAACAGCATCATCTTTTAGGATTTTAAATAGCTCAGCTGGAATTCTATCACCTCCACTAGCTTTATTCATAGTAATGCCTCCTAAGGCCCATTTGACATCACAGTCTAGGATGTCAGGCTTTAGGTGAGTGACCACACCATTGTGGTTATCCAGGCCTTTAAGACCTTTTCTGTATAGTTCTTCCATGTATTCTTGCCACCTTTTCTTAATCTCTTTTGCCTCTGTTAGGTACTTACCGTTTCTGTCCTTTATTGTGCCCATCTTTGCATGAAATGTTCCCTTGGTATCTCCAATTTTCTGCCTGATATAACAAGCTGTTGTACAGGTATCCTTTTCAGCTACCCCCAACCCAGCATTTAATGTGCACACTCAATCTTTTCCCATCAGCACACTGAATCAGACAAGACAGAAATCAATCCCTTGGGCAGAAAAACCAGACCATTATATTCACTTTTTTGTTTCCCTTCCAAGGGAGAATCTAGGAGTTGGGAGTGCCAGTGCTTTAGTGGGGAGTAGGTGGGGGAGAGGGAGGAGCTAAGATAGGCAAATGGGAAGATCTTTCCTACTTGCTTCTTTATGTCTCTTCTTGGCTTTGCACTTGGCTGTTGCAGCCTCTTAACTGCTTTCTCATAAAGGCAATTTGGCACCATAATTGTGTTTTTTTAATTTTTAGATATTTATCTTTTTGTTTGTGACTGCACTGTCTTTGTTGCTGCTCTTGGGCTTTCTCTAGTTGTCGAGAGTGGGGGCTACTCTCTAGTTGTGGTGTGTAGGCTCTCATTGCTGTTAACTCTTGTTTGGAGCATGGACTCTAGGACGTGCTGGCTCAGTAGTTGTGGCACATGGACTTAGTTGCCCTGAGACATGTGGAATCTTCCAAGACCAGAGGTCCAACCTGTGTCCCCTACACCAGCTGGTAGATTCTGTGCCACTGGACCACTAGGGAAGTCCTGGCATCTCTACTGTCATTAAGTTAGTGGCTCCGTGGGGAACAAAGGCCTGGGATTTCCTGTTCCACCATCTTCTTGCTATCACTGCTCCTGTTTACATTCTTCAGTTTTGAAAACTCAAACTTACAGAAAAATTCAGACTACTATAATGAACACTCACCTAAATTGACTAGCAAAACTATGGCTAATATTTTCACCCATTTGCTTTATCTCTCTGTCTCTCATATGAACAAACACTGAACCATCTGAAGTTAAGTTGCAGACACATGTTTGACTCTAAATATTTCATGTGTATTCTTTAAAACCACATGATATTTGTCAAATGATGATAGGATCAACACTTGATATGACAGTGTCGAATTGATTGTTTACTATAGAAAAGAGTTTTTTTTTTATAGGACTTTTGCGATTGGCAGGCTTTTGGAAGCATCCATGAGTTAACGTCATCAATTGCTGTGTGGTGACTTAGGCTACTGTGGACTGTTTGGCACTCCACATCATGTTTACTGGACTGAGTTCATACCTGATAGGCTGACTTTCAGAAGTGAGGCCCTGATGCTGATTAGCTTGCTTTTAAAATCCATGTTCACTGAGGTGAGCTGCTGATCAATCGAACAGGCTTAAGACCAGCTCTGATGGTTACTTATAATTACGGCTTCTGAGCAAGCAGTAGTTTTCCAGCATTTGTGGGGATCCTTTTATAATCAGTCCTCTCTTTTCATCCTCATTCAGTCAAAGCTGAAAGAGCAACCAAATGTCTAGATTTTTACCACCATTTTTGTTGATTGTTCCTGAATGTTGAGGTTCCCTTTATGGAGATATGATTTTCAATTTGCACATTCATCATTGTGATTTTATCTTGCTTTTATCTTTGAATCATTTGCTGAATCACTGTTGGCCCAGTGGCTGGGTGGAATCATGTAAAAATTTGGACAACAGACCCTGAACAACAGTGATACAACAAATAAAACAATAAGTTCCTGTAATATTAAAAGGGAAAGGAAGATACACCATAGCCATGTACCAAGATTTTACATGAATTAAACAAGGAGGAATCAAACAAGGTCTAACAATTCACCAAGTTTACCTTAGTCAGTTTATCTTTTCTTTCAACTTTAGTTTTATCTCCCCTAACGTGTTATTCCCTATATGAGGAGAAATTTTAGTAATGGCACAGACTCTCTCCTGGCTAGCCAAAAAAAGAAAATTGAGGCTATTCTATTCTATTACCTGTAGGGCTCAGTCAATGTTAAGGAACAAATTTTTAGTTACCATTTGAAGTTGTGCTTGCGGGTCGGGGAAAACATTTTGGGGAGTCTTTTCCTACAAAAGGTTTTATCTTTTAGACTCTTTTTAAAGAAATGTAGTTCACTGAAAGTGCTGAGGAGTTAAACTCCTGGAATGAGCTCACAAATAGCCCTACAGATCATTAACCTTGGTTCTGGGTCAGCAATGAAGAGACTGACTTTCACAAAGGGAAAATAATCCAGGAGGTGTCCAAAGGGTATGATCAATCTAGAAGTTATAGATCTGTTGTTTTTCGGTGTAGTTATGAGAAACAATTACCACTAAAGCACAAGAATAATTATATCCCTCTCTTGCCACAAAAGAATATTTTTGTTCATTTATATACTACACATAGTATAATTTTATATAATCTATTATCTTATACACTATTAACTAATATATAGTGTATTACATAATAGTTATTAATATATAAGCTATATTATATATTATAATACTGTATGTTATAATATTATATAAATTTTTAAAATATTTAATTTTTATTATGCAACATACCTTCAATTACTTTTCAACCTGGCTGTATTAGCAAAGCTTAGGAGAACTAAATTACAGATTTAGAAAAGTGATTGTTTTTATTTTTAAGTTTTTTCTTTTCCAGCTTTAAAAAATACATTTATTTATTTAATTTTATTCCTTTCCAGTTTTACTGAGGAGAGGCGGTGGTTGTTTTTAGTAAAGTTTACATCTAAACACATCATTATTATTGGTTAGGGGAACATGATAGACTGAATAAAAAGTACAACCTTTCAATGAGTAAAGAATAAAAAGTATTATTATGTAAAAGTATTTAAGAAGGAGTGTGATATATAGAAGAGTATTGCTCCAACTGTCTTGGGAATTATAGTTTTTTTCTGATTTTCTGTTTTTTTGGCCACACAGCTCGAAGGATTTCATTTCCCTGACCAGGGATTGATTCTGGTCCATGGCAGTGAAAGCCCAGAATCCTGCTAGTCCACTAGGGAAGTTCCCCAGAGGTCTTGGGAAAACACATTTTACAGTGTGTAGCTACCAGTTTACTCTTAAGATCTTGAATCAGCAATCCACTTTCAGGAACCATCAGTTGCTGGAGGGTCTCTGGAGAATGTCAGTTTAGGAACTCCAATAGCTATAACTTTTCAGTTGTGTTAAGGTCTTTATATTTTTCTAGAGGATTGTCAGTGATATAGACAATAAGGTTTTGGAGTAAAGAACAGAATCCTGTGTAGCTAAAATTTACCCCATATTGCTGGATAAATAAGATGAAACATTCTATATAGGAAATTTGAGATCTAATAGTATTTTAACCATTGTGAGTGTTGTGGCTTTTCAACAGGCAAATGTTTTAACTTATCTAGAAAATAAATGTACTATTAATAGTACATATTCATAAATGATAGAGGGAACCAATTGCTATAATTCCTTCAGTGATCTCAAAGAATCTATTTAGGGCATGATCTTAGTGTTTGCCTTATTTTCACAATTTTTCCAGGTTAATTTTGTGTTGTAGTAGGGCATGAACTGGCTAAATCCTCTGTTCCTGGAAGTGTTCACATAATGGTTTGATTCTGTGGCCAATTTGTCCCTACTATGATGGGCTGTTTCATGGAAGATTCCTCAAGTGTTCATTTGGGGTGTTATTGGGTGCTGTCACATGGCCATTATGGATTTGCCAGACTTTATCCTCATAGATTAGATACCTTAATCATCCCCAGCGTTTATTTTCAGAATTTGGGTGTTCAAATTTTATCCACCTATGATGAACTCTTTAAACTTCTACATGACTTTATTGTTCTTATTTTTGTTTTTGATGATTTATTGATGTCCCTGTATAATGACTTTAATCAGAGAAATCTGTTTAGCATGACAATCTGTAAATGTATTTATATAGTATATGTAAAGTATTTCTATAGTGATTATAGCATAGCATACTCACTTTTGTAATATCTCTACTAAGAGTGTCTAGCTTTATGACAGCAATTATTTTAGCATGAAGACATCAGGTAATTGATGTATCTGTTATTGTATACCCTTTTGGTGATGGTTGCACAATCTGTGACTATACTAAAGCCACTGAATTGTACACTTCAAATGGGTAAGTTGTAAGGAATGCAAACTATCTCAATAAAGCTGTTAGAAAAAAAGGGAGGAATGAAAAGCATGACATTTATTTCACATAAAAGAATAAATATGAAAAGTTGCTCAAATTCATTATCAGAAAAAGGTAGATCAAGACCACAGCAAGATACTCTTTTACACCAGTGTTCAAAATTATCAAGTTCTAGAAAAAAAGTATTGAGCTCTCCTATAAAATTGCTTGTGGCATTATGAATTAGGACAGTACTTGGGAAAATGAGTTGGCATTGCCTTATAAAGTTAAATGCTCTCATTTCCTATGACTCAGAAATTCCAGTAAGTATATACCAATAGAAAGAACTTTCTGATGAGATTAGTAGTGATCTTGCATGCATGCTGAAATGTGTGAACATTTGAAAGATCCAAATTACTCAATGATTTAATATTTTTCAAATGACCAATGCAAACTGATACAAAATCATGCATGAGTAAAAGATCCATTCAAAATTCAAGATACACTAACGTATTTTAATGTAACAGAATATAAAAAGTTCATCTAATTTCAGATTCCACATCTCAGTGAATCTTTAAGAAACTACTGCTTGTCAAGTTTTGGTGTTACATAAAAGCAGAATATCCACAATTATTTGAAGAGGCTATAAAAACACTGTTCCTTCTTCCAACTGACTCCCTATGCCAGGCTGGATTTTCTTCCTGTTCAACAAGACAACACAGCACAATAAATTAAAGGCAGAATAGTTTTTGAGAACTCAGCTGTCTTCTGTTAAGACAAACAAAAAGTAAAACATAATGCTATACTTCTAATTATTTTCATAAAATCTTGTCATTAAAATATATTATTTATACTAACACATAGTGGACTCATTTTTGTTTTTACATGAATTTTAAAAGTAAATATTTTTAAATTTCTAACAAAACAAAACCAAAGCAAACAGCAGGAGAATATGCAGGTCAATGGCAAACATTTTCAAATGGTAGAGCTTCAAAGCAAAAGGTCTAGTAACCTTATTAAACTCCTCCATCTAGAGACGGCACCCCCTACCAAACTGCAAACAGGCCTCCAGTTTCTAACCAAAGACTTCCTGAGATTCTGCATGGTCGACATCCGCCGGGAGGGTCGTGGCTAGAGGCCAGTTCCCGAGAACAGACACAAGCCGCACGCACCAGACTGGCACGTGGGGAAACTGAGCCTGGGACCGCGGAGGGGATAAGGTGCAACGCACCCAGGGTGGGTGCGGCCATCAAGCTCCTGGCTGTCTGAGCTGCTCAGCCGGGGAAGGCACAAAACGCAGGCCCAACTGAGTCCATGCTTTTGTAGAATACTCGAAAACTGGAATCTCACGAGATGCAGGGCCTGCCCCATATAGAGCAGCCGGGAGCCTGAGCAGTGTAGATGGGGAAAACACACACCCGTGAGCGGGGGCAAACCCAGTGTGGCCAGAACACTGCGAGTGCTCCCCACACTGGCCAGTGACATTTGTCTGCAGCGACCACCCCCCCTCCCCGCAGCACGACTGAACAAGCGAACCTGAACCAGAGACCACCTCCACCCGCCTGTGTCAGGGCGGAAATTAGACACTGAAGAGACTGGCAAAGAGAAACCAAATAAACAAAGGGAACCGCTTCAGAAGGGACCGGTGCAACAGATTAAAATCCCTGTAGGTAACACTGACTACACCGGAAGGGGCCTATAGCTATCGAGAAGTGTAAGCTGGAACTAGGAGCTGTCTGAAACTGAACCAAACCCACACTGACTGCAACAGCTCCAGAGAAATTTCTAGATATATTTTTACTTTTTTTTTTAATTAAAAAAAGAAATTTTTTTCCTTTCTTTTTTAATTTTTTCTCTTTTATATTCTTTTAAAATTCCCTATTACTCCTCCATTACTCCTTAACTTTCATTTTCATATATTTTTACTATTTTTTTTAATTAGGAAAAAAATTTTTTTTTTGTTTTATTTTTTTTCTCTTATTTTCTTTTAAAGTCCTCTATTACTCCTTAATTTTCATTTTCATTTCACTATAACCTTGCAAAAAAAAAAGAAGCCCTATTTTTAAACCAAACTTCATATATATTTCTAAAATTTTTTGTTTTTGTTTTTAATATTGTATTTTTAAGAGTCTAACATCTACTCTAAATTTTTAATCTTTGTTTTTCAGTATTTGATATCCATTTTGGACATTTAAGAATCCAATGTTCAGTACCCATTTTTACTCAGGAGTGTGTTGATTACTCTCTCCCACTTTTGACTCTCCGTTTTCTACCTCAGAACACCTCTATTTCCTCCCTCCCCCTTCTCTTCCCAATCCAATTCTGTGAATCTCTGTGGGTGTCTGGGCTACGGAGAACACTTTGGTAACAGAGAACTGCGTAGATCTGTCTCTCTCCTCTTGAGTCCCCCTTTTCTCCTCCTGCTCATCTCTATCTCCCTCCTCCCTCTCCTCTTCTTCATGTAACTCTGTGAACCTCTCTGGGTGTCCCCTCATGGTGGAGAATCTTTTCACCATTAACCTAGTTTTATTATCAGTGCTGTATAGTTGGAGAAGTCTTGAGACTACTGGAAGAATAAAACTGAAACCCAGAGGCAGGAGACTTAAGCCCAAAACCTGAGAACACCAGAAAACTCCTGACTACAGGGAACATTAAGTAATAAGAGACCATCCAAAAGCCTCCATACCTACACTGAAACCAACCACCACCCAAGAGCCAATAAGTTACAGAGCAAGACATACCACACAAATTCTTCAGCAATGCAGGAACATAGCCCTGAGCGTCAACATACAGGCTGTCCAAAGTCACACCTAACACATAGATGCATCTCAAAACTCATTACTGGACACTCCGTTGCACTCCAGAGAGAAGAAATCCAGTTCCATGTACCAGAACACCGACGCAAGCTTCCCTAACCAGGAAATCTTGGCAAACCAATCGTCCAACCACACCCACTGGGTGAAACCTCCACAATAAAAAGGAACCACAGACCACCAGAATACAGAAAGCCCACTCCAGACACAGCAATCTAAACAAGATGAAAAGGCAGAGAAATACCCAACAGGTAAAGGAACATGAAAAATGCCCACCAAGTCAAACAAAAGAGGAGGATATAGGGAGTCTACCTGAAAAAGAATTTAGAATAATGATAATAAAAATGATCCAAAATCTTGAAAACAAAATGGAGTTTCAGATAAATAGCCTGGAGACAAAGATTGAGAAGATGCAAGAAATGTTTAATAAGGACCTAGAAGAAATACAAAAGAGTCAATTAAAAATGAATAATGCAATAAATGACATCAAAAACACTCTGGAGGGAACCAACAGTAGAATAACGGAGATAGAAGATAGGCTAAGTGAGGTAGAAGATAAAATGGTGGAAATAAATGAAGCAGAAAGGAAACAAGAAAAAAGAATCAGAAGAAATGGGGACAACCTCAGAGACCTCTGAGACAATGTGAAATGCCCCAACATTCGAATCATAGGAATCCCAGAAGAAGAAGACAAAAAGAAAGGCCATGAGAAAATACTCGAGTAGATAATAGCTGAAAACTTCCCTAAAATGGGGAAGGAAATAGTTACACAGGTCCAAGAAACCCAGAGAGTCCCAAACAGGATAAACCCAAGGCGAAACACCCCAAGACACATATTAATCAAATTAACAAAGATCAAACACAAAGAACAAATATTAAAAGCAGCAAGGGAGAAACAACAAATAACACACAAAGGGATTCCCATAAGGATAACAGCTGATCTATCAATAGAAACCCTTCAGGCCAGAAGGGAATGGCAGGACATACTTAAAGTAATGAAAGAGAATAATCTACAACCTAGATTACTGTACCCAGCAAGGATCTCATTCAGATATGAAGGAGAATTCAAAACTTTACAGACAAGCAAAAGCTGAGAGAATTCAGCACCACCAAACCAGCTCTTCAACAAATGCTAAAGGATCTTTTCTAGACAGGAAACACAGAAAGGTTGTATAAATGTGAACCCAAAACAACAAAGTAAATGGCAACGGGACCATAATTATCAATAATTACCTTAAATGTAAATGGGTTGAATGCCCCAACCAAAAGACAAAGACTGGCTGAATGGATACAAAAACAAGACCCCTGTATATGCTGTCTGCAAGAGACCCACCTCAAAACAAGGGACACATACAGACTAAAAGTGAAGGGCTGGAAATAAATATTTCACGCAAATGGAGACCAAAAGAAAGCAGGAGTCGCAATACTCATATCAGATAAAATAGACTTTCAAATAAAGGCTGTGAAAAGAGACAAAGAAGGACACTACATAATGATCAAAGGATCAATCCAAGAAGAAGATGTAACAATTATATATGCACCCAACCACATATGTAAGGCCGCAATATGTAAGGCAAACGCTAACGAGTATGAAAGAGGAAATTAATAGTAACACAATAATAGTGGGAGACTTTAATACCCCACTCACAACTATGGATAGATCAACTCAACAGAAAATTAACAAGGAAACACAAACTTTAAATGACACAATGGACCAGCTAGACCTAATTGATATCTATAGGACATTTCACCCCAAAACAATCAACTTCACCTTTTTCTCAAGTGCACACGGAACCTTCTCCAGAATAGATCACATCCTGGGCCATAAAGCTAGACTTGGGAAATTAAAAAAAAATTGAAATCATTCCAGTCATCTTTTCTGACCACAGTGCAGTAAGATCAGATCTCAATTACAGGAAAAAAATTATTAAAAATTCAAACATATGGAGGCTAAATAACACACTTCTGAATAACCAACAAATCATAGAAGAAATCAAAAAAGAAATCAAAATATGCATAGAAACGAATGAAAATGAAAACACAACAACCCAAAACCTATGGGACACTGTAAAAGCAGTGCTAAGGGGAAGGTTCATAGCATTACAGGCTTACCTCAAGAAACAAGAAAAAAGTCAAATAAATAACCTAACTCTACACCTAAAGCAACTAGAGAAGGAAGAAATGAAGAACCCCAGGGTTAGTAGAAGGAAAGAAATCCTAAAAATTAGAGCAGAAATAAATGCAAAAGAAACAAAAGAGACCATAGCAAAAATCAACAAAGCTGAAAGCTGGTTTTTTGAAAAAATAAACAAACTTGACAAACTGTTAGCAAGACTCATTAAGAAACAAAGGGAGAAGAACCAAATTAACAAAATTAGAAATGAAAATGGAGAGATCACAACAGACAACACTGAAATACAAAGGATCATAAGAGACTACTACCAGCAGCTCTATGCCAATAAAATGGACAACTTGGAAGAAATGGACAAATTCTTAGAAAAGTATAACTTTCCAAAACTGAACCAGAAAGAAGATCTTAACAGACCCATCACAAGAAAGGAAATTGAAACTGTAATCAGAAATCTTCCAGCAAACAAAAGCCCAGGACCAGATGGCTTCACAGCTGAATTCTACCAAAAATTTAGAGAAGAGCTAACACCTATCTTACTCAAACTCTTCCAGAAAATTGCAGAAGAAGGTAAACTTCCAAACTCATTCTATGAGGCCACCATCACCCTAATTCCAAAACCAGACAAAGATGCCACAAAAAAAGAAAACTACAGGCCAATATCACTGATGAACATAGATGCAAAAATCCTTAACAAAATTCCAGCAAACAGAATCCAACAACATATTAAAAAGATCATACACCATGACCAAGTGGGCTTTATCCCAGGAATGCAAGGATTCTTTAATACCCTCAAATCAATCAATGTAACACACCACATTAACAAATTGAAAGATAAAAACCATATGATTATCTCAATAGATGCAGAAAAGGCCTTTGACAAAATTCAACATCCATTTATGATAAAAAATCTCGAGAAAGCAGGAATAGAAGGAACATACCTCAACATAATAAAAGCTATATATGACAAACCCACAGCAAGCATTAACCTCAATAGTGAAAAATTGAAAGCATTTCCCCTAAAATCAGGAACAAGACAAGGGTGCCCACTCTCACCACTACTATTCAACATAGTTTTGGAAGTTTTGGCCACAGCAATCAGAGCAGAAAAAGAAGTAAAAGGAATCCAGATAGGAAAAGAAGAAGTGAAACTCTCGCTGTTTGCAGATGACATGATCCTCTACATTGAAAACCCTAAAGACTCTACCAGAAAATTACTAGAGCTAATCAACAAATATAGTAAAGTTGCAGGATATAAAATTAACACACAGAAATCCCTTGCATTCCTATACACTAACAATGAGAAAACAGAAAGAGAAGTTAAGGAAACAATACCATTCACCATTGCAACAAAAAGAATAAAATACTTAGGAGTATATCTATCTAAAGAAACAAAAGACCTATACATAGAAAACTATAAAACACTGATGAAAGAAATCAAAGAGGACACAAACAGATGGAGAAACATACCGTGTTCATGGATTGGGAGAATCAGTATTGTCAAAATGGCTATACTACCCAAAGCAATCTATAGATTCAATGCAATCCCTATCAAGCTACCAACGGTATTTTTCACAGAACTAGAACAAATAATTTCACAATTTGTATAGAAATACAAAAAACCTCGAATAGCCAAAGTAACCTTGAGAAAGAAGAATGGAACTGGAGGAATCAACCTGCCTGACTTCAGACTATACTACAAAGCCACAGTCATCAAGACAGTATGGTACTGGCACAAAGACAGAAATATAGATCAATGGAACAGAATAGAAAGCCCAGAGATAAATCCACGAACCTATGGACACCTTATTTTCGACAAAGGAGGCAAGGATATACAATGGAAAAGAGACAACCTCTCTAACAAGTGGTGCTGGGAAAACTGGTCAACCACCTGTAAAAGAATGAAACTAGAACACTTTCTAACACCATACAGAAAAATAAACTCAAAATGGATTAAAGATCTAAATGTAAGACCAGAAACTATAAAACTCCTAGAGGAGAACATAGGCAAAACACTCTCTGACATAAATCACAGCAGGATCCTCCATGACCCACCTCCCAGAATATTGGAAATAAAAGCAAAAATAAACAAATGGGACCTAATGAAACTTAAAAGCTTTTGCACAACAAAGGAAACTATAAGCAAGGTGAAAAGACAGCCCTCAGATTGGGAGAAAATAATAGCAAACGAAGCAACAGACAAAGGATTAATCTCAAAAATATACAAGCAACTCCTCCAGCTCAACTCCAGAAAAATAAATGACCCAATCAAAAAATGGGCCAAAGAACTAAACAAACATTTCTCCAAGGAAGACATACAGATGGCAAAAAAACATGAAAAGATGCTCAACATCACTCATTATCAGAGAAATGCAAATCAAAACCACAATGAGGTACCATTATACACCAGTCAGGATGGCTGCTATCCAAAAGTCTACAAGCAATAAATGCTGGAAAGGGTGTGGAGAAAAGGGAACCCTCTTACACTGTTGGTGGGAATGCAAACTAGTACAGCCGTTATGGAGAGCAGTGTGGAGATTGCTTAAAAAACTGGAAATAGAACTGCCATATGACCCAGCAATCCCACTTCTGGGCATACATACCGAGGAAACCAGATCTGAAAGAGATACATGCACCCCAATGTTCATTGCAGCACTGTTTATAATAGCCAGGACATGGAAGCAACCTAGATGCCCATCAGCAGACGAATGGATAAGGAAGCTGTGGTACATATACACCATGGAATATTACTCAGTCGTCAAAAAGAATTCATTTGAATCCGTTCTAATGAGATGGATGAAACTGGAGCCCATTATACAGAGTGAAGTAAGCCAGAAAGATAAAGACCAATATAGTATACTAACACATATATAATGGAATTTAGAAAGACGGTAATGATAACCCTATATGCAAAACAGAAAAAGAGACACAGGTGTACAGAACAGACTTGTGGACTCTGTGGGAGAAGGAGAGGGTGGGATGTTTCAAGAGAACAGCATGGAAACATGTTATATTTTCTAGGGTGAAACAGATCATCAGCCCAGGTTGGGTGCATGAGATAAGTGCTCGGGCCTGGTGCACTGGGAAGACCCAGAGAGATCGGGTGCAGAGGGAGGTGGGAGGGGGGATCAGGATGGGGAATACATGTAAATCCATGGCTGATTCATGTCAATGTATGAGAAAAGCCACTACAATATTGTAAAGTAATTAGCCTCAAAAAAATAAATAAATAAATAAATAAACTCCTCCATCTAGCTACCAAATGACACTATTCCAAACCAAAAGGTCTAATTACTTAGAACAAAGACCTAAGTGTAACAACCTTATGCGAGAAACTTAGTTAAACATCCCAGGCTAAAACAATAAACACAGTAACGAGAAGTCAATGAAGGTAGAGTTCAGGTGGTTACTGAAACTGACTCATCTGGGAGCTGACCCGACAAAGTTTGGACACAAGGGCTCAGTAAGAGCACCTGTTGAGCCAGAGCTTACCTGGAATAATGCAAAATCAGCTTTTAAAACAATCTTAGTGGAAATTCCAGAATTGCCAAGGGATAATGAGACTTCCATTGACATCTGAAATAAAAAGACAAAAGCTGAATTTACTCCTTACCATACATAGTAATGGAGAACTACGCTGGTCAGGCAGAATCTGAGCAAACCTAACTGCAGGACTCACAGGGTCTTTGGAAAGCATGGCGTTCAGGATGGGTGGGCTTTGAGAGGCATAGAAGGGTTGGCATGATCCTTAAAAGCTTGGTTACACAAGTGACTATTGTTGATTGGTTGGTACTCTAAGGCATATTTTTTGGATTGAGTTTATCCCTGATTATTTGACTTTTATAAGAAAAAGGCTTACAAAAGCAGGTTCAATGAAATGAATTGTGTTTATCAGCTGAATGTGTTCTCGTTGTGACTTGGTTCTGTTTTTGTTTAGTCACTTAGTTGTGTCTGACTCTTTGCAACCCCATGGTCTGTAACCTACAAGGCTCTTCTGTCCATGGGATTTCCCAGGCAAGAATACTGAAGTGGATTGCCATTTCCTTCTCCAGGGGAGCTTCCTGACCCAGGGATGGAACCCACATCTCCTGCATTGGCAGGCGGATTCTTTACCACTGAGCCACCTGAGAAGCCTGACTTGTTTTTATAGCTGCAGAAAAATCAATCTTTTTCTAAATTTGTGAGAATTTCTCATTCTGATTTTCTTACAGAACCATAAGACAGTTATCAAATATATTTGTTATAACATGTCTTTGTTCAAATTTCACTACTCCCTTAGAGAAAAAAAGATTTCAATTGAAGCATAGTTGATTTACTAGATGAGTTATAAGCTGGAATCAAGATAGGCGGGAGAAACATCAACAACCTCAGATGTTCAGATGATATCACTCTAATGGCAGAAAGCGAAAAGGAACTAAAGGACCTCTTGATGAGGGTGACAGAGTAGAGTGCCAAAGAATTGATGCTTTCAAAGTGTGGTGCTGGAGAACACTCTTGAGAGTCCTTATTGATCCATGATCATGCATGCATTTAGTTGTAATGGCCCTTGAATCATCTTTATTCTGAAACAGTTCCTCTGCTTTTCTTTGTTTCTCATGACCTTGTTATTTGAAGAACATAGGCCAGCTTTTTGTTTGACTTTGGTTTTTATAGAACACCCTTCTTTATAGATTTTTCTGATTCTTTCCTAATGGATAGATTTAGTTTATAAATTTTGAAAAGGCAATGGCCACCCACTCCAGTACTCTTGCCTGGAAAATCCTATGAATGGAGTAGCCTGGTAGGCTGCAGTCCATGGAGTTGCGAAGAGTCGGACACGACTGAGCAACTTCACTTTCACACTTTTCACTTTCATGCATTGGAGAAGGAAATGGCAACCCGCTCCAGTTGTTCTTGCCTGAAGAACCCCAGGGACGGCAGAGCCTGGTGGGGTCGCACAGAGTCGGACACAACTGAAGCGACTTAGCAGCAGCAGCAGTTTATAAATTATTGATAGGCACATCACGGAAGTGATGTTTTTACCCCAGTGAATTACCTCATGGAACCTCAGTGATACCAGTTTGTGCACGTTTTGGTGATTTTCATAGTTGTCTCCACTGTAAAGTTACCATTTATCTCTTATTTGCTAAGTATCTTATGAGGAGATACTTTGAGACTGTGCTCCTCCTTAGACTTTTGCTCAGTGGTTTTACCATTACTGATAATTATTGCCTGAATCAATTATCATGGTAGCAAAATGGCATTTAATAACTCTGTCATTCTGTCTCTTTCCTTTATTTATATTTTTAGTATCAGTATAGGCTCATGATTCTTATTTTATTCAATGGTCTGTGATTCCACTGTTCCAGATTCAGCCAGTGGGAGACCTTCAAGCTGGCTCCTGTGTCCTTTAAACATATTCCCGACATTTTTAAAGCACTTGTTACTTTCTTGCACAAAAAAGATATTTCAGGCTCTTCTTATACTTACTCAACCCAGCCCTGGTATTGGTCATTTCTCTAAGGATGTTTGGATCCTTTTAGTGAAACATTTTTTTCCCATTAAAATAGTTTGGATTTCACTACATATTAGTAAGTACACAGATCGTGGAATAGTATTCTACAATATAGTTGTATTTAATCTATTTAACATGCCTTCATTGATTGTTTCTAATCTTTTCTCTTAAATCAAACAATCCTGTGATGAAATGTCTCCAAACTTTACGAATGAGGATAATCATTTAGAAGTGGTATTTTTGCATCAAAGAATTTGTAACTTTGATAAATACTGCAAATTGTCTTTCCTAAAGATTGTACCAATTAACATTTCTAACAGTATCATGAGGGCCAAAAATGAAGCTTACAAATTTAGGCAAAAATTGTTTTATCCATAGTACACCTTGAGGACTTATAATTTTCAGTTATATTATTTTACTAGAATAGGCAGTTGAAGAAAAATCTCCTTAATCCAGTGATCAGGAAAAGTAGAATATTTAATCCTGCCCATGAGTAGCCCTGGTGATGAATGCAAACTGGATTAATTTTCTAAATTTGTGGTTATGTTCTTTCTCCACAAAGGCCTGAAGCATAACAATGAGTCACTATTCCTTTTGGCTGCTCAAGACTGTCAGTTTCAATTATCTGTGTAGCTCTTGAGCTTCTAAAGATTTGTTTTCTCTCCATAAATATGTTTTGAGATATAGGCAAATGATTTCTGCCATATATGGAGGGGTCCTTTCAAAAGCAGATATTTGTATTTCAATTACAAATAATATTAATAGTTAAAAGCTGTCCTATAAAAGTTAAAGAAAATTTGTGCCTGGAACACAGTAGGAATCTCAGACTTTGGTTCTGAAAAGAATAGTTCAGGGGCATATTAAAAATGCAGACTATTTTACTTGTCCAAGAACAACTGATTCAGGTCTGAGAGATACAGACCAGATATTTGCAGTTTGAGAAGCTTTCCATTTCATGATGCAATGATTCTGGAACCACAGTTTGAGACGTGAAGTGAAAGTCACTCAGTTATGTCCAACTCTTTGTGACCCCATGGACTATATGCCTATGGAATTCTCCAGGCCAGAATACTGGAGTGGGTAGCCATTTCCTTCTCCAGGGGATCTTCCCAACCCAGGCTGAACCCAGGTCTCCCGCATTGCAGGCAGATTCTTTACCAGCTGTGCCACAAAAGAAGCCCATATTTTGAGAAATACAGCATTAAGTAACTGCTGATGAACTGTAGTCTCATGCTTTTAATGTGGGCTAGAAAAACCATTTCAATGCAAAAGTGTTTTGTTGTTGGGCGAGTATTCATGGTTTTCTATTGTGTTTTATTTAAATCTGAGAAATGTTTCTATGGCTAATATTTTCTGAATATTTATAGCATGTACCCACTCATTGTTTAAGCATTTTTCATGTATTGATTTACATATACCTCCTAAGCCTATGAGGCAAGTGCAATTACTCCCATTTTATAGAAAAGGAAACTGAGGCACAAGAGGTCAAGTAACTTGGCAGTCACATAGTTAAGAAGTTGTAGGGTTAGGATTTAAACCTTAGTAATCAGCCTCTCTCACACTATACTGCCCCTCTCTTTTCATTTTAACTTGAAGGAACTCAATTTTCTCATCTGAAAAGGAGTTGACTTGGTCCTAAATGGCAGGAACCCTCTGCACAGTTCAGTGGAAAGTGTGTAGTTACATGTGCAGATAAATCCTTTGGTTAAAGGATTAAAAGACCTTTTAGTTAATATAATTATATAACATTGTGTAGTAGGTCTGAATGCAAGGGTAGTAGATTTCATGATGGTCATGGGTTATGTTGTTAGCTCTATATTTTTACTGTATAGGAACTAATAATGGGATAAAATAATCTTTTAAAATTTTTTCCATCTATTAATTATTGAAAAGTCCATCATGGGATCTCTTAGTAACATAGGATTAAAAAAGCTAAAAAGATCTCAAATTCTGCCCTTCTTTAAATGAATCTAGCAAAACAGTTATCACGTTGGGTAATGTTTCAAACATCTCTCAGAACCCTTATTGTTGTTGTTTAGTTGCTAAGTCATGTCCAACTCTTTGCAACCCCATGAAATGTAGCAAACCAGGCTCATCTGTCCTCCATTATCTCCCAGAGTCTGCTCAAACTCATGTCCATTGAGTCTATGATGCCATCCAACCATCTCATCCTCTGTCATCCCCTTCTTCTGCCTTCAATCTTTCCCAGCATCAGGGGCTTTTCCAATGAGTAGGCTCTTTGCATCAGGTGGCCAAAGTATTGGAACTGTTATACTTTACAATTTTTAAATGACAAAATTTAACTAACTCATATATTTCAGAAAAAATATGCAATTTTCAATCAATCAATGTATTCATGTAATAGTGAAAGTGAAAGTGTTAGTTGTGTTCAACTCTTTGCAATCCCATGGATCCTGTGTCCACAGAATTCTTCAGAAAGGAATATTGGAGTGGGTTGCCATTCCCTTCTTCAGGGGATCTTCCCAACCCAGGGATCGAACCCAGGTCTCCTGGATTGAAGGCAGATTCTTTACTGTCTGAGCTACCAGGGAAGCCTATTCATGTAATAAACACCAGTTAAATTCTTACTATGTGCCAGGATTTGTGCTAGGCATTAAATAAGGATATTTGTCATTTACTGAACTTTGAGGATGGTGTTTTTCTTCTCGTTTTACTGATGAAGACATGGAAAAGTTAAGCATTTTAGGGGTGGATCCTAAGTTGCAGAGTGGGAGAGCAGTATTTCACTCCTCACCTATTTGATTCCAAAACTGGGCTCACTGCATTAACTTTAATAATTTGGATTACAGATGGATATTTTATGTTACTAAATGATTATTAAAAGAGTTCTTTCAATAGTGAGCTTTCATAGGACTCTTACAATGTTCAAGAGTAAATCCACCATAAAAATCATATCCTATAGGGCAGAGCTCATTAAATCTTGATGAATGAATGTAGCTTAAACAGATTAATTTTGGGTTATGCAAAAATGGGTTCAATAAAGGACAGAAATGATATGGACCTAACAGAAGCAGAAGATATTAAGAAGAGGTGGCAAGAATACACAGAAGAACTATACAAAAAAGATCTTCATGACCCAGATAATCACAATGGTGTGAACACTCACCTAGAGCCAGATATCCTGAAATGTGAAGTCAAGTGGGCCTTAGGAAGCATCACTACGAACAAAGCTAGTGGAGGTGATGGAATTCCAGTTGAGCTATTTCAAATCCTGAAAGATGATGCTGGTGAAAGTGCTGCACTCAATATGCCAGCAAATTTGGAAAACTCAGCAGTGGCCACAGGACTGGAAAGGTCCGTTTTCATTCCAATCCCTAAGAAAGGCAATCCCAAAGAATGCTCAAACTACCACACAATTGCACTCATAAGTAATGCTCAAAATTCTCCAAGCCAGTCTTCAGCAATATGTGAACCGAGAACTTGCAGATGTTCAAGCTGGTTTTAGAAAAGGCAGAGGAACCAGAGATCAAATTGCCAATATCTGCTGGATCATGCAAAAAGCAAGAGAGTTCCAGAAAAACATCTATTTCAGCTTTATTGACTACGCCAAAGCCTTCGACTGTGTGGATCACAATAAACTGTGGAAAATTCTGAAGGAGATGGGAATACCAGGCCACCTGACCTGCCTCTTGAGAAACCTATATGCAGGTCAGGAAGCAACAGTTAGAACTGGACATGGAACAACAGACTGGTTCCAAACAGGAAAAGGAGTCCACCAAGGCTGTATACTGTCACCCTGCTTATTTAACTTATATACAGAATACATCATGAGAAACGCTGGGCTGGAAGAAGCACAAGCTGGAATCAAGATTGCCGGGAGAAATAGCAACAACCTCAGATATGCAGATAACACCACTCTTATGGCAGAAAGTGAAGAGGAACTAAAAAGCCTCTTGATGAAAGTGAAAGAGAAGAGTGAAAAAGTTGGCTTAAAGCTCAACATTCAGAAAACTAAGATCATGGCATCTGGTCCCATCACCTCATGGGAAATAGATGGGAAGACAGTGGAAACAGTGTCAGACTTGATTTTTTTGGGCTCCAAAATCACTGCAGATGGTGACTGCAGCCATGAAATTAAAAGATGCTTACTCCTTGGAAGGAAAGTTATGACCAACCTAGATAGCACATTAAAAAGCAGAGACATTACTTTGCCAACAAAGGTCCGTCTGGTCAAGGCTGTGGTTTTACCAGTGATCATGTATGGATGTGAGAGTTGGACTGTGAAGAAAGCTGAGCGCCGAAGAATTGATGCTTTTGAACTGTGGTGTTGGAGAAGACTCTTGAGAGTCCCTTGGACTGCAAGGAGATCCAACCAGTCCATCCAAGAGGAGATAAGTCCTGGGTGTTCATTGGAAGGACTGATGCTGAAGCTGAAACTCCAATACTTTGGCCACCACATGCGGAGAGCTGACTCACTGGAAAAGACCTTGATGCTGGGAGGGATTGGGGGCAGGAGGAGAAGGGGAAGACAGAGGATAAGATGGCTGGATGACATCACCGACTCGATGGGCATGAGTTTGATTAAACTCCAGGAGTTTGTGATGGACAGGGAGGCCTGGTGTGCTGCGATTCATGGGGTCACAAAAAGTCAGACACGACTGATAAACTGAACTGAACTGATACTTGACTACATTAAACTTCCCTAGTTTACTCTTTGAGCTTCACATTATTTATTTATAAACTCAGGAAAAGTACTTCATCTTAGAATCATTGTGAGAAATAAATGAGGCTATATATTAAAACATCTGGCACTCGGTAAGAAACAGTTTTTAGAAAAGCAATATTATAATTCTGAAATATGTTTAGTTCATAAACTGGGATTCTATTTGGACAGGTGGACAGATCTATTAGGTAGGAAGATTCATTAGGACCACAGGGACAAGCATGACAAAGGAGTCACTGACAGACATGACATAGCCTTGATTGTTGCTGACAAATATGTGATTAAATAAAGAATGGGGAAATTGGGCAGGAATACCGGATTGAGGGTGCAAGACTTTTATGTTCTGAGGAGAAACAGATACAGGATTTGGAGAGGCAGAGAAGATAGAAATTAGTTGAAGGAATAGATAAAGAATGGATGAGTTAATACATGGACAAATTAATAAACTAATTCAAAATATTCATTGGGTGTCAGGTAGTATAAAATTCAGTGGGAGCCGGTTCATGGTGGTCGCTTCAGAATTCCTATAAAAGAGAAGCTTGGGTATAGCAATCTAGTTGGAAAGATGTTGGAGAAGGGTCTATGTGGTGAATGAGATTTGTCTAGACTCTACATATCTTAGTATTGATACTTTAGATCAGACTGAGAAAATACCAAAGAACAGGGAGGGGGCAATGATTGAGATAATGGCTGGAACTAAAGCCCCTCAGGCTAACCCGCAACTCTTCCACTTCAGGCATATGTAAGATACTTTAACAGGTTTACATGCTATCTTAGCATGGAGATAACATTTAATTCTCCATTGGGATAAAGTAGGTAAGTGAAGGATTTCATTAAAAGGTATATTTTAGTTGACATTTATCACGCTTGAAAAATTGACTTAATGTTCTAAACACAAAGAACAGCATAGACCTTCAAAGGCACAGAAAATTTACAGATTTTGGCAGATTGCTTAGAACCTGGCTGAAGTGGGGCTCAGGCTAGAAGTGAAGCAGTGACCCAATAATAGGCTTGCATGTTATGCCAAGAATTTTGAAATTCATCCTGTGATTGATGGGAACTGCTAAAGGATCTCGGGTGTGAGAGTGACAATGATAAAATATTACAAAACATTTCAGGAAGAGCATGATTGTACACACTTGAAAGAGGAGCAAGATGACCACCCCCAACCTTTTTTATAAATTAGGAATTAGGGGGGAAAAAAAAGAACAAAGGCCCTATACACGAGGCATTGATATTCTAGTGGGGAGAAGCAGACAATAAAAAAATAAACACACAATGAAATATCAGTGTGGTAAGTGTTAGAAAGAAGAGAAAAGCCCAGTAAGCCACACCAGTATTGGGTGGAGGTACTGAATACCTATCTCAAGACAAAGTTAATGTTTTTTCCACTAATCTCACAGCCTTCATAAAAAATAACAGGATTTCAAGATCCTGTCTTTCCAACACAAGAGCTCCAACACAATACTGAAATCTCAATGCAATGTAATGCAAACCTGTCCATATATTTCATTCAGTCTAATAACCTTTCCCTTAAGTATCTGTGTTTTGCCAAAATGCAGAAAATGAGCAAATTCCCCTCCAAGTATTTAAGGATTTGCTATCAGACTGCATTGAAAAGCTTTCTCCTCCATTATGTCTAAAGTGTCTCTACATTTCATCCAGACACAGCTTTAAACTATTTCTTAAAATCTTTAATTTCCACAGCTTGGCTCACAAGGACTTGTCTGTCTCCTCTCCTTTCCTTCATCTTTTGTTTGAGAAACACGTTCTGAGAACTTGGTTTGGCAGACGCTTTGCTTGGTGCAGCTAACACTGCGCAGGGCAAACCACAGCCCTGAATTCAGTACAACTGATAGTTGTACACTGTGGGTAAGTAGAGGCTCCAGCCGGGTGAGGCCAGGGTGGAAAGACCAGTTGCTCTTGGGCCTTAGATGCCTATTTTAAAGTTGATACAATTTTGGGTGCAGCGGAAAGTGCTCAGAGGTCTATAAAATGGGTAAGACCTTTCATTCCCTGCTGGCTCAGACGGTAAAGCGTCTGCCTGCAGTGTGGTAGACCTGGGTTCGATCCCTGGGTTGGGAAGATCCCCTGGAGAAGAAAACGGCAACCCACTCCAGTACTCTTGCCTAGAAAATTCCATGGACTGAGGAGCTTGGTAGGCTACAGTCCATGGGGTCGCAAAGAGTCGGATACGACTGAGCGACTTCACTTTCTTTCAAGGACTTTCATTAAGGGTATAAGTAGGTTCTCCAAGCATTAAGTCGCCAAGTGTTAAGTGTTAATGAAGTCCCACCCTTCAACACCTGAGGCCAATTAGAAGAATGTAGATCCTAAATCGACTGAATCACAATATCTAAAGCGGGAGGGGGCAGGGGGCAGAAGCAGGCAGGGGAATCATGAATATGCTCCCGGCCATTGTTATGTACACTTAAAACATGAGAGCCTCTGGCCTCTCCAGCGTTTTCTTACTTGGCTTTTACCTGAAGTCGGTACTATTATCATCCATATTTTACACAGGAGGAAGTTGAGGCATAAAAAAGTTGATTAACTTGCCAAGATAACGCGGAACTAGGGTTGGAATCTAGACCAATCTAAAACGCTGCTCTTAAATAGCACAGTACAGTTAACTCCTGTTGTTAAATGATTTGTTGCTAATATTTTAAATAATGGACTTGCAGTTTGAAGATCCACTAAATTTAGTCTGGTGAACTTGGGCGATCCGCTTACATTTTGAATTTCAAGTCTTCAGAAGATTAAATTTGGCCCCAACCTCCCTCTCACCGCCCCCCACAAGGTGACCGGAGGGGCAGGGCGGGACAACAGGCGGGGAAGGGAGGCGATCGATGATTTGGGCGCTCCGCCCCCTGTTGGATTGGCTCGAGCCTCTCCCGCTAGGCCTGTTTTACTCCCGCGCGCTACGGCGCCTGCCCCCGCCGCCATCTTGGTCGAGGAGGGAGCGGGCCGCACGCGTGAGTAAACAGCCCCAACCGGGAAAGTCGAGCTGTGGCCGTGTCCGGGTGCTGCAGGGCAGCGGCAGAGACGACGCAGGCCTGTCCTCGTACGTCGGGGTGAATGCTGGGGTTTCAGTGCTAGGCGGCGGGGAACCCTCAGCCTGGTCAACCTCCGCCCCCTCGCGGCGAGACGCCTTGTTCCCCGGGCTTCTCCTGCCCCCCCCCCCCCCCCCCGCTGGTCTCCTCCCGCCCCCCCCCGCTGGTCTCCTCCCCCTGTTGAAAGCTGCCCGGGAAAGTGGTGGCGGGAGCGGGCTGGGACCGGAGCGTGGCGTGGGCTGGGTGCGTGTTGCTGCGCTCAGAAGAAGGTTAGGCCCTTGGGTTTGTGCGCCAGGGGCCCCGGTGTGGACGCGGTGGGAGCTGTGAGGCCGCGGCGGGAGCGCGGGTCTGGGGCCCGGACTCAGGCCGGGCCGCCCGGGTCTGTTTCCATCGGTCACCGGATTGTCTCCTCTTCCGGTCGGGCCTCAGGGTGGCCGACATGACGGCCGCGGAGCAGAGCCCCCTGGCGCCGCTGTTGGAGACTTTGGAAGACCCTTCCGCCTCCCTTGGAGAGCAGACCGACGCTTACCTGACCCTGACCAGGTGAGGCCTGTTGGGGGCAGGTGGGGGTGGGGCGCCCTGGGGGGTTGTGGGGGGCAGACCGTCCCCACAACCGTGCGGCTCGCCTAGCGAGTTTGTGTATTCAAGAAGCCTGGCAGCTGGCGCGGGGGACGCCGGGGTCGCTGGTTAGGCGGGGTGGGGTGGGGGGTGCGTGCTGGGTGACTTTCCCGGGTGCAGGTGGTGCTGCCCTGAAGGTGTCTGTTTGGAATGAGGAAGCCTGCACCAGTGTGTCTTGTAAGAGGGGGATTAAGAAAAGTTTGGGAGGGATTTGGCCAGAGTAGTGGTTTTTCAATGTAAGCCACCTGTATTTCGGGACAGTGGGAAATCCCAGAATTGGTTTTTTAATATAGAGCAATAACTTGAGTTTTATTTAACCGCAAGTGCTTCACACTGTTTTCTCCCCTGCAGACTGTATATTTCTGACTTATCTGTCGGTTGTTTGAAAATTGGTACAAAACGATACATGTTTAGTAAGTTTTAGTAAATTTGTAACTAGGGATAGGTTTCCTTGTTTCCTCTTGAGCTAGTGAAGCTGTCAAAACGTGTACTGTGGGGATACACAAGTTATTCTGAGGTTTATTCGCGCTGAGTTGTTTAGTCGCTAAACTGTGTCGAACTCTGCGATCCCATGGACTGTAGCCCAGTCTATCAGCCATTTGCGTAAACTTAATGTTCTTTCTGCTTTTAAGTCGTATGACTGGAGAAGATGGAAAAGAAATCATTACAGAAATTGAGAAAAAACTTCCTCAGCTATTTGAAGTTTTAAAGGTATGTATCTTTGTTGTAAATAGTAAATAGTTTTTTACTTTGTGGGGGGAGAAAGATTTCGCTCACTCAAGAACTTTGACTCTCAAATAAAATAACAGCAGGGTTATTATAGTACTGTTTGAGGACTTGCAATGTATCAAGTGCTGTCTAATTTTCTTGTTTTCTCTTAATCCTCCCTGTCAAGCTGAGGCTCCTCTTTTAATCCCCACTTTTCAGAAGAAATTGGTTTAACGTGTAAATTTAGTTGCTGTGACCACTTGAATCCAAAACTTGCACTCTTAATAGAACAGTGCTTCTAAATGATTCTGTAGTTTTGTCTTTGATCTACTGTGTGGGTAACATTCATTTTTTAATCTTCACTCACCCTTATTTCTGCCATTCTTGCTTGGTTAAAAAAGTTATTATGCTTATCTTGTTTGCTTGTTTATAGGGAGGTTGTGTAGTTTAGCATCAAACTGAGGATGTATATTCTTGTCCTCGTTTGAGTATACTGTGGCTTTCCTAAACACCTAACTTAATTTCCTTGTTTTTGGAATGAAGAGGTTGAACTAAATCTCCAAAGTCCCTTTGGGTTCTTATTTTTATTATCCTGTTTTTGTGCTTCTAAATGGAAGTAGTCTATCAAGATGTTTATTGCACACTTAAGCATTATTTTTGGCTAAATATTGAGGTATTGGGGATATTGCCTTGCCTAACCTTAAATATTCTTAGAGCCTTCAGTTCTTGTTCATATAAGCAGGAACTTTACTGTGTAGTAGTTCAAGACTTATCAATAAGTAAGCAATGTTAATGGTATTATCCCATTTTTCTTTGTCATTTTCCACATTCCAGTACTGTTTGATGTGATGAAGACATTTTATCATCTATTTGGTATTTGAGAGCATATAGGAAATCATTTACATGCAATTTGAATCAAGGTGCATTGTTTATAAATAGTTTGTAACTAAAATGCCTGATGAATAATTTATTTAGAAGCCTGTGGGTGGTTAATGATAGGATGATCAAAAGTTGATCACACGTATGCTAGCTGCTGCTTAGGAGATACAGTATTAGCTCTCATAGTCTTGAATGTGTAAGACTTCATCTATTTGTGATTGTCTGAACCGATTGCCTTAATATCCCATGTATCTCAGGGTTTAGTATTTTGGATGTTTGGTCTGATTAATTAAAAGACGGGTGCTCCAAGGAAGTGTCTGTTCTTACATATGACTACTAACATTTACCATTCTTCCTGGTCAAGCATAGCAAATAGTTGAGTATTTCTTGGATATCTGATTTTAGAAGCAATGAGGAGACTTAAAGATAGATTAGTTTGGAATAGGAAATGGTACCAAGAAAGATGCAAGGTTACAAGTAAATGTAGGGTTAGGAGCAAATGGCAAGACCTTTGCCTTTGACAGGTTTGAGATTTTATAGCTTTTACATGCAGATTATGGGGTTGGGCTTTGAATTCCAAATGGTCATGGATTCAGAATCTACTCTCTGAAGTATTGAGATGACATTGAAAGCCCCTTGCACTTCAGCTACTTAGTGAACGTTACTTCTAACTCCTCCTCTCTCTGTTAGAGGTGGTGGCCTATATTCTATAGCTGAATGTCAGCTTTTGCCTTTGAATCTTTGCTTACTTTATGTGAAACAGTTTTGTTCCTACTGTTACTTCCTATCTAGTGTCTTCACCATCTTCCATTTGTTGCCCCCTTTTTTTTTTTTTGCTTTCAGGTGTGCAGAGATGCTCTTTTTCTTTTAAGGAAAATTCTTACTTAGCTGATCTCCAAATAGTTTCCCTCTTTCTTTGTCAACCTGTATCCATGGTCTCTTAATCTTACTCCCTTTTAATCTACCCAAGGATTTGCTGGGTTTTGCCTTTAAAATATAATTTTGTTTTTAATCGACTTTTCCATCTAAAAATTCATTTGCAGTTGTACTTATTTGTAACAAATGTGGTTTTGTTTTTGTAGACTCACATTGCCAGTCAAAACTCAGAGCTCAGTAGTGCTGCTCTACAGGCCTTGGGGTTTTGCTTATATAATCCCAAAATTGCCTCTGGATTATCAGGTAAGTTTGTTGTGATGTAATATTTTTAGAGTTTATAGTTTGATATTGTTAAAAGTACTGCTACTTCTCAATTTCACAACCTGTAGTTTAGAGTTTGCTTTTGAGAATGAGTCTCTAGATTATATCATTAGATTAAATCATCATAGTAAAGTTTCTTAGACATAGCTCTAGCTTTGATAACTATAAAATTTGCTCTAAAAGAAAATACAGTAAGCCTATTTTAAAATGTTGAGAAAATCATCTTTTATAATAAACATACCTGCTTTGGAAGTTTATAATTAGATGGAATTAATTTGGGGAGGTAGATGGGTCATTTGTTTTATACAAGCATGTGTTAAGGAATTTGCTGTTAGAAAAGTTCTCTTACATAGTGGTAAATTAGATAATTTGGAGCTAAAAGTAGTAATGAAAGCCCAGGATCTGATGCTGTTCTGAGTTTTCTAGCATCCTTGACCCTCTGCATCCTTGGATGCAGAACTCCTGAATATGGAGATCTCAGTACTACACCATTTCATGTAAGGGACTTGAGCATCTCCTGGTTTTTGATATTCATGAGGGGAAGTCCTAGAATCAATCCCCCATGGATATCAGGAGGACTGTAATCCTAATTGTTGCTCTGTAAGTGGCTTGTCATAGTATAGGTGTGGGGATGATCTTTAGAGATGGGTAATTAGGAATAGGGAATAAAGATATCAGAGAGTTGTTACCATCTTTTTTTCCGAGTAAAATGTTTCCACTTATTTAATATATAGAAATGTTAGCAGTCTGAAGTAGGAGTTGTTCATTTTGTAGCAGAGATAAGGGATTTATAACATCTTGCCAAAATTGACTCATATGTTCAAACCTAATCAGTTGCTCAGTCGTGTCCGACTCTTTGTGACCCAATGGAATTGGAGCACACCAGGCTTCCCTGTCCATAGCCAACTCCCACAGCTTGCTCGAACTCATGTCCATCAAGTTGGTGATGCCACCCAACCATCTCATCCTCTGTCATCCCCTTCTCTTGCCTTCAGTCTTTCCCAGCATCAGGGTCTCTTCCAATGAGTCAGTTCTTCACATCAGATGGCCAGAGGGTTGGAGTTTCAGCTTAAGCATCAGTCCTTCCAATGAATATTCAGGACTGATTTCCTTTAGGATTGACTGGTTGGATCTCCTTGCAGACCAAGGGACTCTCAAGAATCTTCCCCAACACCACAGTTTGAAAGCATCAAACCTTATAATAAGATCCTATAGAAATATTTTAGTTGAAAAATTATTGATTTCAAGTCTACCATCTGTTTGCACTGAGTATGCCTTCTCTCTGACCTGAATTTTATGTTTTGGGAAAAAGTTCAATTATTAGCATAGGTTTTCTGGTCCTTTTCTCTGGATATGCATTTAATTTTATTGACAGTGATTTTTATATATTATGTTAGGGATTTAAAAGGATGTAAAAGATTCTACATAATTAAAATGTTTTTCTGCTTGTTTTTCAGAGATAAATATTCAAGAACTGCTTTCAAAACTGAATGATATTGTTAAAAGTTCAGATAAAAATGTACGTACTAGGGCACTTTGGGTGTTATCCAAGCAGACATTTCCCACTGAAGTTGTTGGCAAAGT
Source organism: Odocoileus virginianus (assembly GCF_023699985.2). Lineage (NCBI taxonomy): Eukaryota > Metazoa > Chordata > Mammalia > Artiodactyla > Cervidae > Odocoileus > Odocoileus virginianus. The sequence goes on along the minus strand of NC_069686.1, from coordinate 35,740,335 downwards.
AGTGAGTATAGTTTTTGTATATGTTTTCTTAACTACATGCCAGTTAAAAAATTGAGGCTTACTCGGTTTGTATTTGTTTCTGTCTTTTCAGGTATCTAGTATAATTGACTCATTAGAAATAGTATTTAATAGAGGAGAGATGCATTCTGCTGTTGTGGATTATGAAGCATTAAATGTCATTATAAGGTATGAGTTTGGATACCATGCAAATTAGAATAGTTTAGTAATTTAGAATTGAAGGAGTAATCTTTTGGGACTTGAATTTGAGTTAGATGTTGAAAGAAGGAAATGTCTTCTAGACTAAAAGTCTCAATAGGCGGAGGAAAGTAGATGTGCATTAAGTTACTAGGTTTCTTTATTTTTACTGAAATAATCTTAAAAATATCTCTGTTAAAGCTTTTGCAGAAGTTTAAAAAATAGACTTCTAAGTTGGCTGTAGCAGGTAATTTGAAAGTGAAGTGTTAGTTGCTGAGTCGTGTCTGACTCTTTGTGACCATATGGACTGTAGTCTGCCAGACTCTTCTGTCCATTGGATTTTCCAGGCAAGAACACTGGAGTGGGTTGCCATCCCCCTTGCCAGGAGATCTTCCTGACGTGGGTATGGAACCCGGGTCTCCTGCATTGCAGGCAGATTCTTTACCATCTAAGCCACCAGGGAACCCGGTATCAGATATTTAGGAAAGCATTAAAACAATTTCTAACAGCTCCTGGGGGGAACAAGAAAACCTATCTTCTTCCTACCCATCCTTGCTTTTCATAATGGATATGCTGACAACACAAACTACTGATGTGCTTTGTCTTAACTTGTTTTTCATTCTATAGTTGAAACTGTTCTTTAGTTGTTGAGCTATATGCTTTAACTAGTATTCTGATGCCCTGATTGATGTTCACAGTATATCATGGTTCTCTAGCTGTTCTCTCCTGTAAGAATATAATTTGTATAAAAATAATTATTAAAAGTTTTTTTAATCTGAAGAAAGATGATGTGTTTTCATTATTTGAAAAATTTATTAAAATAGTGAAGTCTAAGTTATGTTAGATCTATTTTTGTGTGTATATATTGTAGATAATATTCTAAAATAAATGGACCATACTGTGCATATTTCTGTGTACTGTTAACTTTCCTGGTAGTTTAGACATAAAGGTAGTTTAGAAATAAAACTACTTAAACTAATTTAGTCATTGATTTCTCCATTACAGACTAATTGAACAAGCCCCAGTTCAAATGGGAGAAGAGTCAGTTAGGTGGGCAAAATTGGTCATACCTTTAGTGGTTCATTCAGCCCAAAAAGTACATTTGCGGGGAGCCAGTGCTCTAGAGATGGGAATGCCTTTGTTGCTTCAGAAACAACAAGAAATAGCATCTATCACAGAGCAGCTTATGACTACCGTAAGTAATACTTAAAGGATTTTTTTGGATATTGCACTGTGAGGTTTTGCACCAAGCATAGGACTCATATTAGTGAAATTGCACTATGATGTAGGAAGTTCCTCTTTGAATTAAAACTAAGAATTGCTTGAATTAATGTCACACAGTTTACTTTAAGGAAAAGAGCTGTCTATTCAGTGTTAACTGCAATCCAGGCATTTTATTTCATCCCTAAAGAATGAAGAAATTGCATTTTTTGAAAAGGGAGAGCATTATCTATCTGATTCATCACTATCTGTAGTAGCTATCCCAGTAGCTGCAGATTTAAGGCATACAAGTGCGTGTAGTGTGTACAATTTCCTAAAGTTATTATTTGCCCAAAGTTTTAGGTTTTTCAGCCTTTCTTATAATATTTATTGAGTACCTGTTATATACTGGACATTGTTTTAGGTACTGTGTATAAAACAGTGAACAAAAGCAGTTTGTTGTGGAGCTTATTTTCTAGTGGGAGCAATAATAAAGTATGTAGTACGTTTAGTAAAGAGATTATGGGAAACAACGGGGACTGGATGAAAGTGCTTTCCAAGAGGAAGGGTGATGTGGTCAAGGAAGGAAAAAGAGTAGGTGATGTGAAGGTAATATAGGAGTTAGCTAACTGAATAAGGAGTAAACTTACTCATTCAAGTTAGGAGGAACCGTGGTAGCAAAAGGCCTTGTTCTGATATGCTAGGTTGTGTTCGTCAAACACTGGGCAGTATGATAGAGCGAATGAGGATGAGAGGGTAGAAGATGATGTCAGAAACAGGGCCAAGCCGCATAGGACCTTGGAGACCATTGTAAGCACTTGGCTTTTATTGCTTTATTGCATTGCTTGGTTTTAAAGCATCTGGATTATGTTGAAAACCATATTTGAAGGTTTTGAGTCTATGAGTGATACACATACAAACTTGGCTTTTAAGCGGATCCCTCTGCCTATGTTGAGGAAAAAATTCTATTCAGGGGTTGCATAGGAGTAGGGAACCTAGTTGGGAGATAATACAGTAATCCAGGCAGAGGGGAAGATTTCCACATTCTAAAACCTGGGATTTTGTTTGTTTAGTTTTTTAAAATTCAGGATTCCTCATGGTAATGCCTGAGTTAAAAGTAACTCCAATGTTTTTGTGAGATTTTTAACTGATAAATTTACTAATTTTTTAAGAGCTTATATAGGCAGTCCTTGAACAGCTCAAGTGTAACCCATGTATAATTTATAGTTGACCCTCTGTATTCATGGTTCCTCTGTGCCTTTGGATTCAACCAACCATGGACTGTAGTACTGTGGTATTTACTGCTGAAAAATATCCAAGTGTAAGTGAACCACACAGTTAATAACACACTTTATTCAAGTGTCCACTGTATAAAATTCTTAATAATAAATTTGAACTCAAATTTTCTCAGATGTATTACCCATGAAACTATTAATGTATTTTTTAAATTAATAGAGAAGTTAAAACATTATCATTTGAACTCTAGTGATATGCATGAAGTTTTTAGGGGAAAGTATATTGGTAGGGGAAAAGAAAGCTATATTGATGGATGGAAGAATGGCCAGATAGGTGATAAGACAAGCATAATAAAATATTAGTGGTCTTTATACTTGGACATTTACTATAAACTGTCAGCTTTGCTATATGTGTGAAACTTTCTGATAAAATATTGGGAAAAGTTACTTAGCTGAGACAATTTAATACTACATTCTTTTCAGGAGTCTTTTGGTAAATATTTTTGCTTTTGTTTTCAGAAATTACTTTCAGAACTCCAGAAACTATTTATGAGTAAAAATGAGACTTACGTGTTAAAATTATGGCCTTTATTTGTCAAACTTCTTGGGAAGGTAAGTTCACAGTTAAGGTTTTTATACACACCAGACCTTTTATTTTCTTAAGTTTGCATAGTATAGTTGGTTCTCATTATTGATGTGTGCCATATGTATGAACATTGACCTACTTACTAAAATTTGTAAACCCAGTGTCAGTATTTGTGCTGCTTTTGCAGTCAATTGTAGACATGTAGAGTGGCAACAGATTTGAGTCTTAGAGCATGCATGTTCCAGTCTGAGGTTGAGCCAGGGTTATGTTCTGCTTCTTTGCTCTAATTCTTGATGTCCTTTAAGCAGATGTCCATTTCATGATACATCTGGTGCCACATTTTTCACATTTTGTGCTTTTTCTTGGAGATTCCAGTTTTCAGTGGCCTCCAAGCGTAGTGCCGAGTGCTGTCTGGTTGCGAAGCAGGGAAGCCTGTTGTGCGCCTTAGGAGGAAAGGCGTGAGTTGTAGTGCTGTCTGCTGTGAGCTCAGTGTCCGTCAATCAGACTGTGTGTACTAAATAACTTGTCTTCAAACCAAACACACATGAAGCAAGGTTGTGTGTCAGGTGGTTGATGAAAATGTGATCAGAAGCTTGTAGGAACCTAATCCTGCATTTTCCCTAGAAGCCGTGGCACAGAATTTGCTAATACAGTATCAAGGCAACTTTATAGACCATAACTGGTGAATAATGAGAATTGACTGTATATTCCTTCTTTAAGCCTGGTTTTAAGGGGGAAGTTGATTTTTTTTTAATTGTGATAAGCATATTTATCAACCATCCTAAGGTATACAGATTAGTGATATTAAAAGCATTTACAGTTGTGTAAAGATCACCACTATCTATACCAAGAACTTCTCTGCCATCCCCAACAAAAAACTGTACATGTTAAATAAGCAGTGGTTCCCTCTGCCCCTCTTCCTGCAGCCCCTCATAACCTCTATTCTGCTTTTTCTCTGAATTTATTTGCTAATTCATAAGTTTTGATCTTGGTTCCATTTTGAGTTTATTTTTGTATGTAGAATAAGACAAGGATCCAGTTTCATTTTCTTGCATGTGAATATTCCAAGCACCATTTGTTAAAAAGACTGTTCTTATTGAATAGTCTTGGCATTCTTATTGCTAATCAGTTAACAGTATATGTGAGAGTGTTTTTGGAATCCCTCTTCCATTGGTCTATTATGTTTCTCCTTATGCTGTTACCATAGCTTTATGTTTGGTGGCTGCATCACATGGCACGAGAGATCTTAATTCCCCAATCAGGGGTCAAACTCAAGGCCACTGATTTGGAAGCATGGTGTCCTAACCACTGGACTGCCAGGGAAGTCCTCACTACCATACGCTTTAATTACTGTAGTGTTGTAGTAGGTTTGGAAGTCAAGGGAGTGAGTCTTCCAACTTCATAATTTTTTTTTCCAAAATTGTTTTGGCTAAGTAGGATTCTTTCATAATGAATTTTTGAGGGTAAGCTTTTATTTCTTAGTTGAAAAAGGCCTTTGGAATTTTGATAGAAATTACGTTGGACTTGTAGATTAGTTTGGATAATACTGCTGTTACAGTGATATTAAATCTTCCTATTCATGAACACAGATGGTTTTCCATTTATTTAGGTCTTCAAATTTCAACAATACTATGTAGCCTTTAGTTTTAAGTCTTTCATCTCTGATTAAATGTATTTCTAAGTATTTTAACTCTTTTAGTTGCTGTTATAAATGGAATTGCTTTCCTAATTTGCTTTTTAGATTGTTCATTGCTTTTGTGTAGAAACACAACTGATTTTTGTGTGTTGGTCTAGTACTCTGTACAGAGGGCCTGGCGGGCTACAGTCATAAAAGAGTCAAACTAGAAGTATTTTATTAGCTCTAGTGGCTTTCTTAAGAGTTTCTGTGAATTTCTGAGCCAGTTTTTTATTTATATCCTGTTCAGATTATGTGTGGATTATAATCACTTGTGACTGTTAATATTCTATCCTGTGTATTTTTTATTGGGATGCATTAGACAAATGAATGTTGCCTATAATTGTTTCAGGCAAGTAAAAAAACTTCTTAATGATTTTTCCTTTTTAGACCTTGCATCGAAGTGGGAGTTTCATCAATTCTTTATTACAGCTGGAAGAACTGGGATTTCGTAGTGGAGCACCCATGATTAAAAAAATAGCTTTTATTGCTTGGAAGAGTTTAATAGATAATTTTGCTTTAAATCCAGGTAAGTAATATTTTAAGATTGATTTTTGGTATGAGTTTTACTTAAGATGAAAAAGCTTTTATGATTTTTTTTTTTTTTTGGACTTCATTGAGTATTTTAGGGGAATAAATTTGTAGCTAACAATAGAATTTATAAAGGCCAGGCATTATTGAAAGTCACAGGTATAAAATTTACACTATTTGAAAAACTGAACAAAGTGACACACCATTTGTGGTTTTCTTAGTAAAGTCCAACACTTTTTTGAGCACTTATGTACTTCTCAGTTATCCTAATAGACCTCAGATGGTAAGTATTAACACTTTCAGAACCATTAAGTATTATCAAAAGTCACACAGCCAGTAGACTACAGCAAACAATTGTGATTGCTGTCGAATACAAGTATCAGTGACAGAGGAACTTTTTTTCAGGACCTTTAAGAATAGCACCTAATAGTGGGTTAACATTAATACATAGGAGTGATTCCTTTTGATGTTTCTTACCTTTATATTTTTATTGTCCATTGGAAGTGTTTAATATATGTATGAGAAAGTATTGTGCCCATAAGTGAGAAGTATGAGTCTACCTACTTAACTGTAGTTAATCTTAGATATAATTGATAGTTTATAAGATATGCTAAATAATGTTGATTTCATCCTGTTTTCCCTTGCAAAGACCATTAGTAATCCTTCTTTCCTTTTAAAATGTGTTTCATAATTATTTGCATTAACTACAACTACTTTTATTGAAAATATTGGCAGGCATATATTTTAATTGGAAATGTCACCTTTGTTGATAAGCTCTCAGTGTGAGGTATTGTATGGTTGGGGATTAAATCTACTGAAATTATAGATCTTTGAGTTAAAGAATAAAATGGGAGTGACTTAAAGAAGATCAATAAAATGCTGTCTGATTTGAAATAGGTCAAGATCTAGAGAGTCTGGCTGATACTGTGTATTCATGATTCATTAAGGCATCAGATGCTTGTCTTTCTGTTGTCATTGTCAATATGCCTTTGTTGCAGCCTATAGGAAGGAGGGAAGGCAGAAGGGGCAAAAATGAACTTCCAGAGAGTCAAAAATCTATAAACAACTTTCAGAAATTCCACATACACTTCTGCTTAAATCTCACTGGGACAGTAGCTAAATGGGAGACTAGATAAAGTAGTTTAAAAGTGGACACCTAATTCTAAATGAATGTGAATATTTAGATTTCCAAAGTCTCATGGCACCAACAGTTAAAATGTTTGATAAAAGTAATAACTAGTAGATTTTTTGAGATTTCCCTAGTGGTCTAGGGATTAAGACTTTGCCTTCCAATGCAGGAGATGCAGGTTTGATCCCTGGCGGGGAGCTAAGATGCCACATGCCACATGGCCCAAAAAAAAAAAAAAAAAAAAAAAAAAAAACCCCATACATAGAAGCAATGTTGTAAAAAAAAAAAAAAATTCAATAAAAACTAGTAAATTTTTTAAATGACAGCCTTTTTTGAGGTAAAAAATGTGCTCTATTTTGTGATCTATAAAGTGGGGATAATGAGAACACTCAAGCAGTTAGAGTTACTGAACATTTTAGCATTTAGGCTGGGCAGTGTGTTGTGAAGAGCTGCCCTGTGTGTCAGTGGGGGTTCAGCAGCATTCCTGGATGCAGCCCCCTAGACACCGTAGCTCTCTATCCCCACCTTCCAGTTGTAACAACCAAAAATACTGCAGACATTGCTGAATGGTGGGAAAATCAGCCCTGGCAGAGGGTATCTAATAAATGTTACTTAAAAAAAAAAAAGTCTTATTAAGTATTGTAACCTAACTGTACTAGAGTTTGTCAGCATGAAAATTTTGGGGAGAATAGGAATAGCTACTGAATTAAATTTTTTTTTAATTCTCTTGCTAAAGTAAAAGACTATTGTATGCTGTCATTCTTAAAATTTAATCTTTAGCTCTTCAGTGTTTTTACTTGGGTGCTTCTTTTCTTTTCTTTCAAGAAATACTGTGTAGTGCAAAAAGACTGAAGTTGTTGATGCAACCTTTGAGTTCTATCCATGTGAGAACAGAAACTCTAGCACTGACAAAACTAGAAGTCTGGTGGTATTTGTTGATGAGACTAGGACCTCATCTTCCTGCTAATTTTGAACAGGTAACATTACAGTGTTGATTATATTTGATGTGTGTTTTTTTTAATAGTATGTCCTTAAAATTTTACCAATCTAACTTTCAGTGCTTAGCAGACCAGCGGACCATGTTATATGTAAAAAATGTTTTTCACCCTGGCACAGAACTTGAGGTCATTTTCCTTAAAGGATATTCTCCTGTTGTCTGAAATGGACCTCTACAACCTTTTTAATCAATAAACACTCACATGTCTATTCTTACTCTAGAGGCATTATGAAAGATTTTTTTAAAGGAATTGCATATGACTTGGAATATAATTGAGGGTAGAGTCAGCATTACTGAAATAGAAATCATGTGCTACACTGGGTAGATGATACAAAGTTGGAGTAATTCTAATTTTTAAACCTCTTTCTAGGCTATGTAGTGACAACCAATCATTTAATACCCTTGTAGCTTTTCACTGTTACACATGAAATTATTCCTTTAGATTTTGATACCCTTGCTGGCATTTAAATTGAAGTTATTTTGTCTAAGTAAAAAAGGGTAGCTCTGATAACTACTCTTATTTATTTTAATTTATATTTTAATAATTTTTATTTTTGGTTGTGCTGGATTTTTGTTGCTTCCCATGGGCTTTCTCTAGTTGCAACAAGTGGGGGCTGCTCCTTGGTGCGTGGACTTTGCATTGCAGAGGCCTCATTGCAGAACACAGGCTCTAGACTAGTTAGTTGCAGCTCATGGGCTCTGGAGCCACAGGGGCAGTAATTGTGGTACATGGGCTCAGTTACTCCACAGCATGTGGAATCTTCCCGGACCGAGGATTGAACCCACGTCCCCTTCTTTAGGGACAGATTCTTATCCACTCTGCCACCAGGGAAGTCCTTAATTTATTTTTTATTAAAGTGTAGTTGATTTACATGTATTAGTTTCTGGTGTACAGCAAAGTGATTTAGTTACATACATATTTTTCATATTTTCCATTATTACAGGATACCCAATATATTTCCCTGTGCTCTACAGTAGGACCATGTAGTGTTTAGCCATCCTACATTTGACAGTTTGCATCTGCTAACCAAGTTCCCTGTCCAGTCCTCCCCCACCTGCTCCCCGCCTTGGCAACCACAAGTCTATTCTCTATGTCTGTGAGTCTATTTCGAAAATAAGTTCATTTGTGTCATTTTAATTCCACATATAAGTGATACCATGTGGTATTTGTCTCTTTTTGACTTAGTTGATAAGATGATCTGTTGGTCCATCCATGTTGCTGCAGATGCTACTATGTTTCTTTTTTTTATGACTGAGTAGTAGTCTGTTGTATACATATACCATGTTTTTTTAATGCATTCATCTGTTGATGGACATTTACCTTGCTTCCATTTCCTAGCTATTTATTACACATAGTGCTGCTGTGAACATAGGGGCGCATGTGTCTTTTCAAAGTATAGAGTTTTGTCCAGATAGGTGCCCAGAAATGGAGTTACTGGATCAGATGGCAACTCTATTTTTAGTTATTTGAGGAAACTTCATACTGTTTTCTATAGTGGCTGTACAATTTACATTCCTACCAACATTGTAGGAGGGTTCCCTTTTCTCCACAACCTCCAACATTTGTTATTTGTAGAGTTTTTAATGGTGGCCATTCTGACTAATGTGAGATGGTATCTCCTTAGAGTTTTGATTTGCATTTCTCTAATACAGTTAATGAAATTGAGCATCTTTTCATGTGCCTATAGACATGGAAAAATGTCTGTTTAGGTCTTCTGTCCATTTCGATTGGGTTTTCATTACTGAGTTGTGTGGGCTGTTCATACATTTTGGAAATTAAACCCTTGTTGATTACATCACTTGCAGATATTTTCTCCCAGTTGGTAAATTGTCTTTTCATTTTGTTATGCCTTCTTTTACTATACTGAGGCTTTGCTATACTGAGTACGTTTAATTAGGTCCCATCTGGGTGTTTGTTTTTTTTCTGCTTTTATTTCTGTTGCCTTGGGAAACTCACCTAAGAAAACATTAATTTATGTCAGCAAGTATTTTGCCTATGTTACTTTCTAGGAATTTTATGGTGTCCTGTCTTATATTTAAGTATTTAAGCCACATTGAATTTATTTTTGTGTATGGTGTAAGGGAGTGTTGTACTTCATTGATTTACATGCAGCTGTCCAGCATTCCCAACAGCACTTGCTAAACAGACTGTCTTTTCACCATTGTATATTCTTACTTTTCTTTGTCAAAGACTGATTGACCACAGGGTTTATTTTTGGGCCGTCTATTCTGTTCCATTGATCCATATACCTGTTCCTGTGCCAGTTATCATGCTGTTTTGATTACTGCAGCTTTGTAGTAGTCTGGGAAGGTTATACTCCTGTGTTATTCTTTCTCCTCAGGATTGCTTTGGCAATTCTGGGATGGTTCCATGTGGCTAATTTAATAGCAATCCCATTAAGTTGCTTTAGGTAGTATGGCTATTTTAACAATATTCTTTCAGTGCAAGAGCATGGGATATCTTCTCATTTCTTTTTTTTTTTTTTTTTTTTGTCTTTATACTTTTTAATTATTTTTGGCTGTATTGGTTCTTCATCACTCTGCTCGGCCTTTCTCTAGTTTTTGAGGAGCGGTGGCTGCTCTTTGTTGCGGTGCACGGGCTTCTCATTGCGACGGTTGCAGAGCACAGACTGGCGTGGGACTCGGTAGTTGGAGCACTTGAGCTCTAGAGCACAGGCTCAGTAATTGTGCATGGACCTTCCCATTTCTTTAAATCATCTTCAGTTTCCTTATATTAATGTTTTATAGTTCTCAGCATGTAAGAATTTTACTTCCTTGATCAAGGGTATTCCCAAGTACTTTTTATGATTTTAAAAGGGATTTTTTACTTTCTGTTTCTGATGATATTACTGTACAGAAGTGTAACAGATTGCTGTATGTTAACCTGAAATTGTATATACCTTGCTGAATTCGTTTATCATTTCTTCCTCAAGTATACTTGGGTTTTTTTAGCAAGTTCTTCTTTAATGCTTAATTGCTTACTATATTGAAGTTTTTAACCCTGTTCAAGCATGAACTGATTAAAATTGGGCATTGATTGTCAACATGTGATTGGGATCATAATTTTTCCAAATCCTACCATTATTAGTTCCTAGTTGGCTACATGTGCTCAGTCACCTATGACTCTTTTTCGACCCTATGGAGTGTAACCCTCCAGGCTCTTCTGTCCATGTGTTGCCATTTCCTTTTCCAGGGGATCTTCCTGACCGAGGGATTGAACCCCCATCTCTTGCTTCTCCTTCATTGCCAGGAGGATTCTTTACCACTGCACCACCTGGGATGCCCTCCTTGTAGGGTAATCTTACCCAACTGTCCCATCCATTCCTTGGCATAATCTACTTGCTGGCTAGATTTGACAGGTCTTGGAATAATCTTAGAAATGAGCTTTAAGTTGTCTTAGTTCATATTTTTTAAGGTGTTTTTTTAAAAAGCTTAAAATGGTCTATCTGCCAGTAATAGTAAAACTCATGTATATGTTATTTGTAAAAGCTCTTTACATGTGTAATTTTCCATCTGGAATGTAGAGCTGAAATTTATAAATAATATATATTTAGGGCAAATAAAATTATAATACGATTTTTCACTTTTCCAGATTTCAATTACTACCTTGTGCATCAAGGCTGATAAAATTTCAGCATACCAAGACAGTTGATACTGCTTCTTAAGGAAATTTAACTGTATTTTGTAAGACTTTTAAAAAAATGACATTTATGCAGTTTACAGATACAGTTCCCTCTGTCTCTCTTTTTCTTAATCCCAATAGGTTTGTGTGCCTCTGATTCAAAGCACAATAAGCATTGATTCTAATGTTTCACCTCAAGGGAGTTCATCTCGTGTAGCTACTACTCCAGGTTTAAACCCTATGACCCCAGTACACAAAGGTAAGAGGTAGACCTACTTGTTGCTGGTTTTTTTCCTGTATTTTTTTAAGACTTTGAATCAAGTTTTTGTTCCATGTAATTTACATAAAATTAATCACATAATTTTGGCTCTCATGTCACAAAATTGTTTTGGTTGTTTTCTGTATGTGTTAGGACTTCCCTGGTGACTCAGGTGGTGAAGAATCCAGTTACTGTCTACTGCTGTCATTGCATTATTATAGTTGGAGAAGATCAACTTTTTTCCATGATATTATGTGAAGTGCATTAGATCCTTAGGTTTGTTTTAGAATCTTAGAGTTATTATTAAAAGTAGCAGGTCTATTCTGAGTCAAATTTTATATTTTTAGAAATGCCTGCATATTACTATTTTAAGGTATAGGTAAATGCCTGCAATTTATTTTCATTTAAATGGTGTATGACACTCATCTTTTGTGTGTGTGTGTGTGTGTGTGTGTGTGTGTGTGTGGATAAGACTCTAATCTTGTTCTTCTTAACTTGGTATGTTTAGTTTTGTTCTGGGGCTGTGGCTTCCTTGACTAGGGATTGAACCTGTACTCTGCTAGGGTGCAGAGTCTATAATCAATTGGACCACTGGGGAAGTCCTTAGTAAGATTAGTATTAGGAACTCTGTTATGGGCTTTAAATAAAAACTCTTCAACTTTTATTTGAGAAACAAATTATTTAGTCTTAAAGGTACATTGCATTGAAATGAAGTAAACAAAATATATTTGAGTAACTAATCATACATAACTTAGCTGTTTTGTTTTTTGAAGGTGCTTCTCCATATGGAACTCCCGTAACCCCTCGGATGAACTTGAATTCAAATTTTGGAATGGCCACAATCCCCTCTATACAACTTTTGGGGCTTGAAATGTTGCTTCATTTTTTGTTGGGTCCAGAAGTTGTGAGTTTTGCTAAGCAAAACAAACTTATACTGAGCCTAGGTATTTACTTTTTAAAAAATAATTTCAATTATTAAAACAATTCAGAACATTGTAAATTGGGGTGAAGAAATTTTATGTCTTGATAGAAAACATAGCAGACCACCTAACATTTTATATTGGGAAATTTATTTCATAAAGCTTTGGTTTTGAATAACTGTCTTTTTTTTCTCTTTTAGAGCCACTTGAACATCCATTAATCAGCAGCTCTTCTTTTTTTTCCAAACACTCAAATACACTTATCACTGCTGTTCATGATAGCTTTGTTGCAGTTGGAAAAGATGCTTCTGGTGAATATTTAAGAGATTTTTATTGCTGAAACCTGTGTTTAAAAAGAAACTAGTAAATATTTATATGGTGCCACTTGCTTCTAGATTGTTACAGTAACCTTATGTTAGCCCATTTTGCAGATAAGGGATTGTGTTATACAGAGAAGTAAGTAATTTGTGCCTGGTTACATAGTAAATGATAGAGCTGTGATTCATACCTTGGCTTTGTGATTTTAGTATCTATACCTAAACCTCCTGTGTTCTAAAGCCTATCAAATAATGACGACACATTTCAAAAATAAGGTAGTTTGCTATTTAACTTGCTGGAAGATTTTTTCTAGTGGCGTTCAGATATCCTTCTGAATCTTGGTTTTTCCTCATATCAAAAATAAAAAGTGTTCAGTAACAGAAAATATGATTGATAGAAAAAATTACCCAGAGTGTGTTAGTCCATTTGAAAACATCTTTTTCTAAACAGAAATGAGATGATGGTATATTATAAACTGAGTTAAAAGGTTGACTGTTACAAGGAGAATTATATTTCAAAGCATTGCTCAGTTTATTTCTGTAGTATAAGTGTAAAAGGGGGAGCCTTTGTAGTTATATCTACTTCATTCTAAAGTACCTTTTATTTTGTTTGGCAGATGTAGTTATCAATGCTATTTGGAAGGAGTTAATTAGCTTGGTGAAGTCAGTTATTGAATCAGGTAAGCACTGTAATGATTAAGACTTTTATAGCAGTCAGTGAATTGTTTGGCTTTCATGTATAAACTTTATTTTAAAATCACTTTAAGTATTGTATCTTCTAGACTTCTATTTAATCAAATCACTTTAAAAAATTACTTTTTAATAGCTCTCTGAGTATATATTTTTACTTCTGAATTTACTGTATTTTCACCCCTAAAGATACATCTTTAAAACTATAACCCTTCTTGTGCTTTTGGATAGGTAACAAAAAAGAGAGACCAGGTTCTGAAGTTTTGACCCTTTTATTAAAATCTTTGGAAAGCATAGTGAATTCAGAAGTATTTCCTATATTGAAAACACTGGTAAGTATGATACCTGTGTGCTGGAATTTTAAAACCATACTCTGAAATTGAATTTTATTTTGAAGGTACTAGCACAGATCAAGATTTGGGAAGATGTTTTATATCAAGTATTTATCAGCAATTTAGCCCTGAAATAAATGCTGTCCCATTGGTTTTGGAGTCATTTGAAACCTTAATAAAGTAAATGATGACAGTGGCAACTCCAAAAATCTTCCAGTGTGATGAGAAAAAGCATAGGCTGTACAGAGAAAATGGGATAAGAAGTGTGAAACTTGAACTGAAGAAACTCAGATGAACACTAATTTTATAATGAGATTGCTGAGCTCCACTAATTGTTTCTTTGTACAATTGAAAAAATACCTAGTAATAATCTTGTAGAGCTTTTGCATTTTAACTGTGACCTATATAGTAGAGAAAAGAAAAAGCAAATTGGGAATACTTTTTGTAATATTTTCCCCAAATAATCTGCAGATGGAACAAATCATACCCTTACATAAACTTTGAGTCTGTTTCCTTTATGTGCCATGACCACAATATCTACTGTGACGGTAGGGGATAGTGGTTAATAGCTAGGCTGTAGTATGAGGTTGAACCTCAGCCTAACTATTGACTGACACTTTACCTACTCTCATGCCTTTCTTCTGTAAAGAAGAGATGTAGTAGTAGTTCGTAATTAAATGAGTTGATAAATGCAGAGCACTGTGGGCTGGAACAAAATAAATGTGTTTACAAATGCATAATTATCATTAGTTTCTGTTCAAAATGAGAGTATGTGAAACCATTTTCACTATTTTTGTCTTGTCACTATGTTATATACTTCAGGTTAGTACTTGTGTAATAATACATTTGGATGGCAGTTTGATAGGCTCTGTCACATTTGAGAGATGTGTCTTAGATCCAGCTTTTAGTTAGAAGTCCTTTGAATATTGGCTTCTGGCACTAGTGAGTACGTAAATGATTGCAGAATTTCTTTTTGTAGTATAAAAAATAGCCTCTAGAACCATTAGTTTTTAAAAAGTTTGAATAATCTTTGCATATTCGTTTATCAGTTAAGAATATGTCTATGTAGACTGAAAATTGTTTCAGTCAGGTGAAGAAAGTTCAAAGTATCTCATGGTATAATATCAATAATGTCATAAAAGAATAGATATATCACAGCCAGCCCAGGAAGTTATGCTCTCTGTGTACTTTATATGGAAAGTTAGGTCTAAAAAAACTCTAGACTGACAGCATTGATTATTCCTGAAGATAAGGAAGGACCTTTTTATTTTTTGTATCTCTGTACTTGAATGTTTTAAGCTAATGAGAATGTGTTTACATTAATGAGTGAACATTACTTATAGTAAATTGTTAAAACTATAGTTAATACTAATGACTAATATACAGTAAAACCTTTTGTCTTTCTTAGGTTCTCATGGAAATTACAATTAAAGGACTTCCTCAGAAAGTATTAGGTTCTCCAGCATATCAGGTTGCTAATATGGATATTCTTAATGCAAGTATCTTAGATGTAATGATATGATTAAATTAGCTAATTTTAAAAATCCGTGTTTTTTTAAGTTAGAGAAACTTAGATTGCAAAGTTCGAAGAGAATTGAATTTGAATATGCTGATTATATTAAAGGAAAAAAATCATAGACAAAGTATAGGTGTGCCTCAGAGATAATTACAAGTTCAGTTCCAGACCACTGCTAAGAGAGTGACTATCAGAATAAAGCAAGTCGCATGAAATTTTTGGTTGCCTAGTGTATGTAAAAGTTACATTTACACTATATTATAGTCTATTAAGTGTAAGTAAATAGCATTATGTCTTAAAAAAAACAATGTACATACCTTAATTTAAAAGTACTTCATTGCTCAAATTGCTGCTTAACCATATGAGCCTCCAGTGAGTCATAATCTTACTGCTTGGGGGTCCCGCCTCTGTATTAATGGCTGCTGACTGATCAGAATGATGGTTGCTGAAGGTTGGGGTGGCCATGGCAGTTAGTTTCTTAAGACAGCAATGATGTTTTCTGTGATTGATTCTTTCTTTCACAAATGATTTCTCTGTAGCATATAATGCTCTTGGATAGTGTTTTACCCACAGTAGAACTTCTTTCAGAATTGGAGCTAGTCCTGTCAAATCTTGATACTGCTTTATCAGTTAAGTTTATCCTGTTGTCATTTCATCAGTCTTCACAACATCTTCATGAGGAGTAGATTCCGTCTTAAGAAACCACTTTGCTCATCCCTAAGGAGCAACTCCACATCTGTTTACGTTTTATGATAAAATTGCAGCAGTTGAATCACGTTTTCAGGCTCCACTCCTAATTCTAGTTCTTTGCTATTTTTACCACATCTGTAGTTAGTTCCACTGGTCTTGACTTTAAGCATGCCTTCACTATTAAGTTTAATCATTTCTAGCTTTTGGTTGAAAGTGAGAGATGTGCAGCTCCTTTCACTTCAATGTTTAGAGGCCATTTTAGCATTGTTAATTAGTCTAAATTCATTGTTGTGTCTCAGGTAATGCAGAGGTTAGAAGAGAGGAAGGGAGACAAAATAATAGCTGGTCCATCAAGCAGTCAGGAAACATACTAAGTTTGAAAAATCGTGAGAATTACCCAAAATGTGACAAAGTAAACAAATACTGTTAGAAAAAGGGTTCCAGTAGACTTGTTCAAAACAGGGTTGCCACAAACCTTCAATATGTAAAATATGCCATATCTTCAAGGCCCAATACAATGAAGTATGCTTGTGAGGAATTAAATAATGACATATTGATGGAACTATTTTCCTGGATTAAAGGGTTCTAAAATACAAGGTTTCTCTTTGCTTTTATGTAAATGTAGTTTTGGTTACTGTTACAAGTTTTGGAAGCTTCCTAACACTGGCTTAGTTATAGTGAAATATATTTAATATCTGCTGGATGGTAGGTATTGTTGATCCAGCAAGTTTGTCAGTGTATATCTGGAATCTCTTAATATTCTTTAATTGCTTGACTAGATGGAACAGCTATAATTAAATATAAAGAACTTGATTTTTGTGTGTGGTTTATGAAAGTACATTTGCGATCATTTTTGTTGTATCCTAAGTAATTTTAAAATTCCTCACGCTTAAAAGGGTCATATTTCACATAATTGTAGAAAACAAGTGTAACAAGAAGAGTGTACTGTTGGTAACAAGAAGATTGATTGCCATCTTCCATCTTTCTTCAGGGAACCCCTGCTTTGTTCTTAATTCAGTTAATTTTCAATAATCTATTGGAATGTGGTGTGGAAGATGAAAGGTAATTTTAAACAAACTATTTATTTTGGAAAGTTTGTTATGAATATTCTTTTGAGTTATAGACTATTACAAAGTTTTTAAAAATTAAAGTTGAGATTCATTTTTGGGGTAACTTTGCTATAATGTAATTTATTTTTACAGAAAGTACAGTTAATGCATAGTTCAAAATTTTTTTCCATCAGGTTTTTTCTCAACCTGGAAACACTTGTAGGCTGTGTTCTTTCTGGTCCAACTTCACCACTAGCTTTCAGTGACTCTGTCTTAAATGTTATTAATCAAAATGCAAAGCAGCTGGACAACAAGGAGCATCTTTGGAGAATGTGGAGTATTATAGTCACCCCATTAACAGAATTGATTAATCAGGTATGATATAAGTCAGCTGCATGTTTTCTCATTTAATACCTTGCCTTTTTTTTCTTTCTTTGTTATATTAGCACATGAGTATATGAGTGGAAATTTGTATTTGAATGGAAGGTATTACATATTTTGCCTGTGGGATTGGTTAATTTTCTGTTCTTTAAATTACTTGATTTCTTTTCATTGTGTTTCTGTGTTATTCAAAAAAGTATAACTTAGTCCATTTTCTCTTATGATTAGAAAGCCAGAAGGCTCACGTGATAGATATGGATTTCCCTGTTTATATTTGGATTCTTTCACTTATACTATGGGGAATAATATGGACATCTTGACTTAATTATGTATTCTTAGATTTCCATGGTCAAATCATGTTGGTGATTACCTCAAAGCCATATAGTAGTTCCTAAACCTTTAATTGTCGAGTTGACTGACCTTTACATTTAAATACTTAAAAAAGTGATAGTATTGGCAAGGTATGGAGCTCAAGTTCTGTCACTATTAATAGTTCATTAGCAGCTTTATTAATCTTTAAATGGAATTATTCTTTGTGAAATAGTCTGTTATAACTTACAAAATGGAGTGAAGACTCTGAAGAATTATGTGATTAGATAGTAGCCCTTATTTTAGCTACTTGAGCCAACACTCCATTAAACATATTCCTTTGGAAGAAAAAGTTTATGGTTCTAAATGGTTTCCTACTGTTTGAGGTCTGCTAGAGGCCATTTTTATAAGTCCTTGCTTGAGTCTTACCTTCTGTGTAATAGTAAAAGATTCTGGAATCACCTCTGGGATTCTTTTTTAGGACTTAAAACACAGTATATTGTTTCCCAGGGTTTGCTTAAGAGATTACCATGAACTGGTGGCTTAAATCAACAGAAATTTATTTTTTAAAGCTCTTGGGGCCGGAATTTCAATAGTAAGATGTTGGCAGATTTGGTTTCTTCTGGAGCTCTAAAAGAGAGTGTGTTCCATGCTTCTCTTAGCTTCCAGCAATTGTTGATGTTGTGAATCCATCACTCCAATCTCAGCCTGTCTTCACATGGCTTCCACGTATCTTCTATTAAACTTCCTCTTTATAAGGACACCAGTTATTGGATTAGAATGTGCCTTAAGTCATCATGACTTCCTTATTGCATGGTTACATCTGCAAGGACCCTAATTTCAAAGATTACAGAGGTTAGGAGTTCACCATCTGTTTAACATCTCAACATTGGGGAGCACAGTTCTTACTACATGTGGTAAGATGTCACTCTTTAGGACTAGAATTAGATGGCAATTTGTCTAACTTCATTATTTTTCTTTTTTCAGACTAATGAAGTGAATCAAGGCGATGCCTTAGAACATAATTTCAGTGCTATCTATGGTGCACTGATTTTGCCAATAAACCATATTTTTCCAGCACAAAAAATTCCAGTGGTAAGGCATATTTTTACTTGAGGAATTTGCAGTTTTTAAATACTATGTTACTGTTTGTAATTAACTTCTGTAAGACTTTTTTATGACTTAAAATCAGCTTAGGAGAAAGGAAAGTGGTGGAGAGAGTGAAGTTCCTCTTGACCTTTGTTAATTGCTGGTATTGTGGCATTATTACAGTTCTTCAGTTAGAGCTCTGTGAAAGTGGGCAAACTTATTACCCTGTGCTAGTCTCTCCTGACACCTTAAGTGTTACTGTGTTTTTAATATGTTAAAGATGTAGTCTGTTAAGTTATTTGATATGTAGATACACATTTTCTAATTTTTTTTTTATTCTTAGGCCACCGTGAAGACCTTACTTAGGACTTGGGCAGAGTTATACAGAGCATTTGCTCGCTGTGCAGCTTTGGTGGCCACCGCGGAAGAGAATTTATGCTGTGAGGAGCTTGCTTCCAAGATAGTGTCCAGTTTGGAAGATGAAGGCCTTTCGGTGAGTTTATTCTGATACTGACCTTTTTTCCATTTAAAGGATTCTTTTCAAGTAAATAGAGATAATGTTTGTGAACTATCATTAATGCTTTTAGTTTATAAGTAATGAAGTTAAGGTATAAAACAGGTAACAGCTTTGCGAGACAACTTTGTGTCATTGGACTCTAAGGTCCATGTATCAGGACCACTTGATAGTGATGTGCTTTTACTACTCTGGTGTGCCTTTGCCATTCTAGATGAACAGTACAAGGACTTTGCCATCCTAGATCTTGCTTTTTCATACCTGTTAGCTTTTTTTAAAAATCTTTTAATTAAAATATAATTGCTCTACAATGTAGTGTTGGTTTTTGTCACGTCAACGTGAATCAGCCATAGGTATACATAAGTGTCTTCCCTCTTGAACCTCCCTCCACCTCCCATGCATCTTAAGTTGTTACTGAGCCTTGGTTTGAGTTTCTTGAGTTATTCAACAAATTCCCACTGGCTGTGTAATTTACATATGGTAGTGTATATGTTGGGCTTCCCAGGTGGTGCTAATGTTAAAGAACCTGCCTGCTAGTACATGTAATGTAAGAAACGTGGTTTGATTCCTGGGTCAGGAAGATCCCTGGGAGGAGGACATGGCATCCCACTCCAGTATTCTTGCCTGAAAAATCCCATGGACAGAGCCTAGCAGGCTCAACTGTTCATGGGGTTGCAAAGAGTTGCACACAACTAAAGCAACTTAGTAGTTTTCATGTTGTTCTCTCCATTAATCCCACATTCTCCTTCCCCACACCCTTGTCCATAAATCTGTTCTCTACATCTGCATCTCCATCACAGCCCTGCAAATAGGTTCATCAGTACCATCTTTCTAGATTCCATATATAGGCACTGATGTACGATATTTGTTTTTCTGTTTCTAACTTACTTCACTCTGTATAATAGGCTCTAGGTTCATCCACCTCATTAGAACTGACTCAAATATGTTCCTTTTTATGGCTGAGTAGTATTCTATTGTATTTATGTACCACCGCTTCTTTATCCATTCATTTGTCTATGAACATCTAGTTTGCTTCTATTTCCTAGCTGTTGTAAATAGTGCTGCAGTGAGAACATTGGGTTACATGTGTCTTTTTCAGTTTTGGTTTCCTCAGGGTATATACCTAGTGGGATTGCTGGGGCATATGGCAGTTCTATTCCTAGTTTTTTGTTTTTTTGTTTTTTTTTAATTGGATGATAATTATAATATTGTGATGGTTTTTGCTATACATCGACATTAATTGGCCATACACGTGGCACACCCCCCCCATCCTGAGCCCTCCCCCACCTCCCTCCCCCCACCCCTCTGGGTTGTCCCAGAGCACCAGCTTTGGGTGCCCTGCTTCATGCATCGAACTCGCACAGGCCTTCTCTTTTACATATGGTAGTGTATATATTTCAATGTTACTCTCTCACATCATCCTATCATTGCCTTTTGCTGAGTCCAAAAGTCTCTTCTTTACATCTGTGTTGTCTTTGCTGCCATGAAAGTAAAATTGTCAACACTGTCTTTCTAAATTTTATATATATGCGTTAATATACAATATTTTTCTTGCTCTTTCTGACCTACTTCACTCTGTATAGTAGGCTCCAGGTTCATCCACCTCATTAGAACAGATTCAAATGCGTTCCTTTTTATAACTGAATAATACTCCATTATGTCTGTGTACCACAACTTTCTTATCCATTCATCTGCCAAAGGACTCTTGGTTGCTCTTTCAGTTCTGATTTCCTCAGAATATATGCCCAGCAGTAGCATTGCTGGGTCGTGCGGCAGTTCTGATCACAGATTTTTAAGGAATCTCCATACTGTTCTCCATAGTGGCTGTACTAGTTTGCATTCCCACCAACAGCGTAAGAGGGTTCCCTTTTCTCCACACCCTCCCCAGCATTTATTGCTTGTACCAGTTTGCATTTGAACCAACATTGTAAGAGGGTTCCCTGTTCTCCACACCCTCTCCAGCATTTATTGTTTGTAGACTTTCTGATGATGGCGGTTCTGACCTGTGTGCAATGATGTCTCATTGTGGTTTTGATTTGCATTTCTCTAATCATGAGTGATGTTGAGCATCTTTTCATGTATTTATTAGCCATCTGTATGTCTTTGAAAAAATGTCTGTTTAGGTCTTTTGCCCACTTTCTGATTGGGTTCATTTTTTTGGTATTGAGCTGCTTGTGTATTTTGGAGATTAATTATTTGCCAATTGTATATGCTGTTATTTTCTCGCATTCTGAGGACTGTCTTTTTACCTTGCTTAAAGTTTTCCTGCAAAAGTTTTTAAGTTAGTTCCCATTTGTTTATTTTTGTTCTGTTTCTCTGGGAGGTGGGTCATAGAAGATCTTGCTGTGATTTATGTCATCAAGTGTTCTGCCTTTGTTTTCCCTTAAGAGTTCTACAGTTTCTGGTGTTATATTTATGTCTTTAATCCATTTTGAATTTATTTTTGTGTGGGTTAGAAAATGTTCTAGTTTCATTCTTTTACGTGTAGTTGATCAGTTTTCCCAGCACCACTTGTTGAAGATTGTCTTTTCTCCATTGTACATTTTTGCCACCTCTGTCAAAGGTACGGTGTCCATGTATGGGTTTATCTCCAGACTTTCTATTTTGTTCCATTGATCTATATTTCTCTTTGTGCCAGTACTATACTGTAGCTTTGTAGTATAGTATAGTCTGAAGTCAGGAAGGTTGATTCCTCCAGCTCCATTCTTCTTCCAAGAGGATTGCTTTGGATATTTGGGGTCTTTTGTGTCTCCATATAAATTGTGAAATTTTTTTGTTTAAAAAAAAAAATTGAATTTAATCTATAGATTGCTTTGGGTAGTATATTCATTTTCACTATATTGATTCTTCCAGTCTTAAGAACATGGTATATTTCTCCATCTGTTTGTGTCATCTTTGATTTCTTTCATCAGTGTTTTATAGTTTTCTGTATACAGGTTTTTTGTTTCTTTAAGTTAATTTATTCCTAAGTATTTTATTCTTTTTGTTGCAGTGGTGAATGGTGTTGTTTCCATAATTTCTTTTTCTGATTTTTCATTGTAAGCATATAGGGATGCAAGGGATTTCTGTGTATTAATTTTATATCCTGTGACTTTACTATATTTGTTGATGAGCTTTGGTAATTTTCTGGTGGCATCTTTAGGGTTTTCTATATAGAGGATCTTGTCATCTGCAAATGAGTTTACTGCTACTTTTACAATCTGAATGCCTTTTATTTCTTCTCTGATTGCTGTGGCTAGGACTTCCAAAACAGTGGTGAGGGTAGTGGTAGAGAGTAGGCAGCCTTGTCTTGTTCCTGATTTTAGAGTAAAAGCCTTCCTTTTTGTCACCATTGAGGATAATGCTTGCTGTGAGTTTGTCATATCTGGCTTTTATTATGTTCTTGAGTTTTTGTCATAAATAGGTTTGAATTTTGTCAAAGGCTTTCTCTGCATGTATAGAAATAATCACATGGTTTTTATCTTTCAATTTGTTAATATGGTGTATCACACTGATTTTGCAAATATTGAAGAATCCTTGTATCCCTGGAATAAAGCCTGCTTCATCATGATGTATGATTGTTTTAATATGTTGTTGGATTCTGTTTGCTTGAATTTTGTTGATTTTTGCATCTATGTTTATCAGTGATACCAACCTGTAGTTTTCTCTCTTGTGTGGCATCTTCATCTGGGTTGTGGTATCAGGGTGATGGTGGCCTCATAGAATGAGTTTGGGAGTTTTCCTTCCTCTGCAATTTTCTGGAAGAGTTTGATAAGATAGGTGTTAGCTCTTCTCTAAATTTTTGGTAGAATTAACCTGTGAAGCCATCTGGTCCTGGGCTTTTGTTTGTTGGAAGTCTGTTTGTTCCTGGTTCAGTTTTGGAAGGTTACACTTTGCTGAGAATTTGTCCATTTCTTCCAAGTTGTCCATTTTATGGGCATACAATTGCTCATAGTAGTGTCTTAATGTTCTTTTGTATTTCTGTGTTGTAATTTCTCCATTTTCATTTCTAATTTTATTGATTTGAGACTTCCCTTTTTGTCTTGATGAGTATGGCTAATGGTTTATCTATTTTATTGTCTCAAAGAACCAGCTTTTAGTTTTATTGATCTTTGCTATAGTCTCCATTTTTTTCCCCCATTTATTCCTGCTCTGAATTTTGTGATTTCTTTTCCTTCTGCTAACTGGGCTTTTTTTTTTGTTTGTTATTGTTCTTTTTCTAGTTGCTTTTAGTGTAAGGTTAGGTTGTTGATTTGATGTTTCTCTAGTTTCCTGAGGTAGCCTTGTATTGCGATGAACTTCCTGCTTAACACTTTCACTGAATCCCATAGGTTTTGGATTGTTGTGTTTTCATTATCATTTGTTTCTATGCATATTTTGATTTCCTTAGTGATCCTTATTAGAAGTGTGTTATTTAGCCTCCATATGTTTGTGTTTTTTACATTTTTCCCCCTCTGTAGTTGATAATCTAATCTTACAGCATTGTGATCAGAAAAAATGCTTGAAATGATTTCAATTTTTAGAAATTTACCAGGGCTTGATTTGTGGTCCAGGACGTGGCCTTTCCTGGAGGATATGCCTTGTGCAGTTGAGAAAATGTATGTACCACAGCTTCTTTATCCATTCATCTGTCTATGGACATCTAGTTTGCTTCTTTGTACTAGCTAATGTAAATAGTGCTACAGTAAACATCGGGGTTCAGTTCAGTCTCTCAGTCGTGTCTGACTCTTGCGACTCCATGAACTGCAGCATGCCAGGCCTCCCTGTGCATCACCAGCTCCTGGAGTTTACTCAAACTCATGTCCATTGAGTCGGTGATGCCATCCAACCATCTCATCTTCTGTCATCCCCTTCTTCTCCTTCCTTGAATCTTTCCCAGCATCAGGGTCTTTTCAGATGAGTCAGTTCTTTGCATCAGGTGGCCAAAGTATTGGAATTTCAGCTTCAGCATTAGTCCTTCCAATGAATATTCAGGCCTGATTTCCTTTAGGATGGACTGTTGGATCTCCTTGCTGTCCAAGGGACTCTCAAGAGTCTTCTCCAACACCACAGTTCAAAAGCATCAATTCTTCGGCGCTCAACTTGCTTTATAGTCCAATTCTCACAACACTAGGGTAGATGGGTCTTTTTCAGTTTCAGTTTCCTCAGCGTATATTGACGAGTAGTGGGTTTGCTGGGTAATAATGATGGTTTTATTCTTAGTTTTTTAAGGAGTCACCACATTGTCTTCCATAGTGACTGTATCAATCTACATTCCCGCTAACAGTGTAAGAAGCTTCCCTTTTCACTACACCCTCTCCAGCATTTATTGTTTGTGGAGTTTTTGGTGATGGCCATTCTGACTCATGGAAGTGACACCTCATTGTAGTTTTGATTTTCATTTCTCTAATAATGAGCAGTGTTGAAGACCTTTTCACTGTGTTTATTAGCCATCCATATGTTTTCTTCAGAGAAATGTCTGTTTAGGTCTTTTTCCCACTTTTTGATTGGGTTTTTCTGGTGTTGAGTTGTATGAGCTGGTTGTATACTTTGGAAATTCTTTGTCAGTTGTTTCATTTGCTATTACTTTCACCCATTCTGAATGTTGTCTTTTCACCTTGTTTATAGTTCCTTTGCTGTGCAAAAGCTTTTAAGTTTAATTAGGTCTCCCTTGTTTATTTTTGCTTTTATTTCCATTACTTTGGGAGGTGGGTCATAGGGGATCTTGCTGTGATTTGTGTCTTACAGTGTTCTGCCTATGTTTTCCTCTGAGTTTTATAGTTTCTGGTCTTAAATTTATATACCTATTAGCTTTTTAAAGTCTGTCCTTTGGAAGTTTGTGGTCTTAAAAATGTATGTTCCTATTCACACCTTTCCCTTACTCTATGAAAAGAAAAACTGCTGTCAGCAGTTTGATATGTATCATTCTAGAATAAACCAGTAAGTTACATATGTATATGCACATATATATATGAATACAGTGTTCTTCCCAATTGAAACTTATTGTATTTATTACTCTGAAGCATGCATTTTTTTTTTTTTATTTGAAAAGATTTGTAGTCCTTGATAGTGGTTACCCTGCTGAGAAGAGTAGAGATAGTTATAATGTGTCAGTTCTGATTATGGAATTTTGATACCATAGTATTTGTCAGAGTGGCTTTAAAAGTGTGCTGTTACTGGCCACAGAAACAGTGAACTTGTTGAATGTTCTTGTGATTTTTAGGGAAAAGCTTGACCCTTGGTTTTTGCCTTTAAATTCTTGTCTTGGATGGACTTATATTTTGTTCTCTTCTGAAGAAGTTTAGAATCTTCCTAAGTTTTATAAAATACCCTGTTGGGATTTTGCTTGGCATTGATTGGTTATATTGCATTCAGAGATTAATTTGGAAAATAATTTATATCTATAACATTGAGTTTTTCTGTTCAGAAATATTTTTTAGTTCTAAACTTAACCTAGTTTGATTGATTTAGGGGGTTTTATAGTTGTTTTTCAGCTAGTATAAATGGTCTCTTCCGTGCCTGTACTTGGTTACTACTGGCATATATGAAATATATACATTTCTGTATATTAAACCAATTTTGTGTCCTTGAGATTCTCGGTCACAGTGAAATTCTTTTAAAACATTGTAGATTAGTGTTTTAAGATTTTTGCAGATAACCTTCATTTGTGAGATTGGAGTTCTTCATTTTCCAATGTTTATATTGTAGAAATGATAAACATATATGTGACTAATAACTCCTTGTCAAATATGTAACCAATTAGTTACAATTTTTAGGTTCCAGAAAAATTTTTATCACAACTCTGAAGTTAAAGATAGGCTCATTTGTTCCATTTTCTGTAAAGTTTTTCATTTTCTATGAGAGTCCCTAGGACTGCAATGAGATCCAACCAGTCCATCCTAAAGGAGATCAGTCCTGGGGGTTCATTGGAAGGACTGATGCTAAAGCTGAAACTCCAATACTTTGGCCACCTGATGCAAAGAACTGACTCATCTGAAAAGACCCTGGTGCTGGGAAAGATTCAAGGAGGGAGGAGAAGGGGACGACAGAGGATGAGATGGCTGGATGGCATCACCGACTCGATGGGCATGAGTTTGAATAAACTCCGGGAGTTGGTGATGGACAGGGAGGCCTGGTGTGCTGCGATTCATGGGGCGTGCTGCGATTCATGGGGTCGCAAAGAGTCAGACATGATTGAGCAACTGAACTGACTGACTGACAAAATACACATCTAAGACTATTGGTATTTTTGGTACTGCTGCTGTTTCAGATTCATCATTTGATACTAATTTTGTTATTATCAAGCTGTTTTTTAAGTTTAGGGTTTTCTTTTTGCCTTTGGAATTTAGACATTTCACCAAGGTTGTGTCTTGGCATCTTTTAAAATTGTTCTTTTAAGTACTTGGTAGATCCTTTCAATTTAAGGAGCTGTGCCTTCATCTGAGGGAAAAGTGCTGAGGTCTTCAGGTGTCATCATCTGTGTCTCTTCTTTCTCTATATATCACTTTGTGTTTTGCTTTATTTCTGGTACTGCTTTCTGGGAGCTTGATATTTCTGTGTCCATTTTTCGGTTTAAATGCTGAAGTGTTTTATAATTTTTATTTTTACATTTAATGTTTTAAGTGAATATGATTTCCTCTTACCTTTGAGGGTATTTTCTTATGTTTCTGTTATTACCTCTTGTTGATTAGTTCTGTTGGTATTTAACACCCCTTCTTCATATTTGACAATAAAGGTTATATTGAGCAATATTATTAGCTGGAATGTATTTCCTAACCCAGGAGAGAACTCCTGTTTATCTGGCTTTGATAGCAAATTGTAGTTATAAGGAAGCTTTGCCTTGTAATTGTGATCAAAATGGAAGCATCTAGATCTTTAATATCTTTTCTGAATGGGTGTGTAGATTGTCATTTGGACTGAACCTTCCATGTGGTATTCGTAGGTTAACAGGCGAGGGGGGCTCTCCCTTCCCCTTCTTGGTTCTTAATATCCACTGGGGAAGGTTGTCTTTGTAGACCTGAGAATTAGTCCAGTGAACTGGACAAGTGAACAGTATTGGAGAATAAAGGAAGGGCAAATGTATAGAACTTTAATTTCAGTAGTCTTTCACCCATATGGTTTTTCTAATAAATATCACATCTTTTTCTCAGAACCCTTCCTTTGTCTTGTTACTCAGTTTCTTCTGTGAAAGCTCACTGGGGTTTTTTGTTTTGTTTTTGTTTTGTTTTGAGATGTTCTTGACTGGTTGTACTGGGATTTCCTTTGTTTTGTTTCATTTGGATCTGAGGAGGGAGATGGAAAGAATATCAGGGAGCTTAGCAGCTTTTTTATGTTTGTGTTTTCTGGCTTTAGTGAACACTTCCATTTCAGTAATGAGGGGAAAAAAGGTATAGTATTGAATACTTGGCACACAGCAGATAACTGGAAGATAGTCATAACCATATAGTTAATTGGAGAAGGAAATGGCAACCCACTCAAGTGTTCCTGCCTGGAGAATTCCATGGGTGGAGGAGCCTGGCAGGTTGCAGTCCATGCGGTCACAAAGAGTTGAACACGACTAAGGACTAACACACACACATATAGTTAATGTATCTTAAATGGCATAAGCTATGGTGTGTGTCACTGTGTGTCATACATGGGAGTTAGTGTTATATTTTTTATTCATGCTTACAAGTTTTATAAACCATGCCATTAGTTAAAAAGATTGTAATGTAATACCTAACTCCTCTTTTCCAGAATTTATTGTTCTTGGATAGGATCACTCAGATTATTACTGTAATGGTTGATTGCATCGACTTTTCACCATATAATATTAAATATCAACCCAAAACTAAATGTAAGTATTTTATTTGTTCAGTCAGTATTTCATAAGCAAGGCTGTCTGAATTGTATCAGGGCAAATCCTAATAGCTTTTCTCACCTCATTTTACCTACATTTAATGTTACATAACCACGTTATTTTGCTAGTTCACATACTTGCTGTCTTTCCCTCTCTCCATTTATCTCTCTCACCCACCCCTGCAATGTATAACTCCTTTTTATGATGCAGAAACAGATTTTGTCCTATTTAGAGATTGCCTAATAAAACAGATGATTTTACTTACTCCATCTGGTTACAAGGGATTACCTGGACAAAAAGCTTGAACTTAATTAAAATGTTCTTATTTGATAGCCTTATCTGAAATAATCATTGAATTGATATTAAATTGCATAGAAAATCATGGCAGTGGTTAATTGGTTATGTTTTTATAGGAAGTTTAAAATGATTTTAAAAGTGTAACACAGTTATTACTGTATAAAATTTGGCAACTGAAATCTTAAGTCTTATTTTCATAACTATATGCCTTGATTATTTCTAAATTATTTTGTAATATGAGCTGTTTTAATGTACTGATTGGTTCTTTGAGATTATATATTTTCTATCAGTGATTATAGATGATCATACTAAATTGAAAAGAACCTTCTAATAATGAAAAATATTTTGTTTCAAGGTTACTTTTCCTGTTTAAAGAGTGGGAACATACTCAATTTTCCTTTAATAAGATCTTTCTTTGAATTAGTGTAAAGATTTCTAGAACATAAAATATTTGCAGGGTTTTTTTTGTGGTGGAGGTAGTTTTTGGTGCCTTTTTTTTGGGTGTTTCTTTTTTTTTTTTTTTCCATTTATTTTTATTAGTTGGAGGCTAATTACTTTACATCATTACAGTAGTTTTTGTCGTACATTGAAATGAATTAGCCATGGATTTACATGTATTCCCCATCCCGGTCCCCCCTCCCACCTCCCTCTCCACCCGATTCCTCTGGGTCTTCCCAGTGCACCAGGCCCAAGCACTTGTCTCATGCACCCAACCTGGGCTGGTGGTCTGTTTCACCCTAGATAATATACATGTTTCAATGCTGTTTGTTTTTATAGTAATAGAAACTTGTTTGGTAATTAAAGCATCCCAGCCTCAAGTCACAGAAATAGATTTTTTTCTTTAGTCTTAGTCCCCTTTCAGACTGAGCAATACTTAATCTGATTACCTCTTTGTCAGGAAAATTAAAATTCTCTAAATACCTGAGCTATAGAAAGGTTATATAGCAAATGATATTAGAATATATTTTTTAAGCCCCAGAAGTTTGATAAGGCATAGATGAGCATCCCTTTGTTGAAAGTTTTACATGTTTTGTTAACTTCTGAAAAATTAGAATTAACTGAATATCATTTCTATCTATGATCTGTAAACCCAGAATTAGAAATGTTTTTTGTTTTCAATCCTTGTCTTGCAAGAGGTGTTCCTGGCTGTTTAAATTTATTGAAACTAGGGGAGATATCTAAAAACAGCCAGCACAAGCTGAGAGGAAACAAAATTTACAAATAGTTGAAATAAAATTGTTACTATTCATAAATATGCATCAGGATCACTTTGAGAGTTTTTGATAACTTTTACTTGTAATATTTGTTTTAGAGGAACATTGCAAAAATTAGACACAGACACTAAATATTTTTTACTAGGATTCCTCAGTTATCAGTTGATTCTTTTGTCTTCTTTTCACCCCCACTCCCTTTTCTATTTTTTATTTCCTAGAACATTTCACAGCACTTGTAAGACAAGTCTTTGATCTAAAATATTTCCCAATTCTTGTCTTTCATGACCGTTAGAAGTGAAGTAAAGGCAAGGTTAGGTTTTGAAGGTCTCTCAGTTGGGGTTTATCAGTATTTCCTTAATATTAAATTGAGATTTTATTTCTTTATGGGGATGCTACAGAAGTAATTCGGTATTTTCTTATCAGTGCATTATGTCAACAGGCATATAAGTCAGTTTGTCCCACTGTTGATGATGATAACATTTACTATTTGATTAAGATCATATCTGTCGGTTTTACACTATAAAATTCATTAGGAGCCACTTATAATTAATACATTAATGTTTTGTGGCAAGTACTTTGAAACTTCGTAAATATCTTGTTACTCAGCATACTTTGATTCATGAGTTTTTCATCCATTGATGCTTCTTGCTTAAAACACTGTTTCCCGAAGTAGTGGATCATATTGTGTCATTTAATTACATTAGTTTGCTTTAATTACCATTAATTCTAAAAGCTGTCACTGTTTAATTTTATCTTAGCACCACAGAGACCTTCAGATTGGTCCAAAAAGAAGAAGGAACCTTTAGGGAAGTTGGCTTCTTTATTTAAACTTATTGTGAGAGTGATCTATTCTTTTCACACACTGAGCCTCAAGGAAGTACATTCTGATACCCTCCTCACTATTGGCAACTCAATCACCAGCATTCTTTCCAGTGTACTTGGACGTATTTCTCTGCCTTCTATGATCCGGAAAATATTTGCAGCTTTAACAAGACCTCTGGCATTATTTTATGAAAACTCAAAGTAAGTATTTTGCCTTAATAGCTCTTAGACTTAAACATATATAACTAGATATGGGTAGCAAACTTTTGTTGTTGTCATATCAGCTATGTCGTTAAAGATCTTAATTGCTAAAGTTTACTGGAGAGAATAATATATGAAACTATGCTTTTGTTAAAGATACCTCAAATAATAAAATACGAGGTAGAAATTGGAAGTCCCTTAATTTTTCATTCTTAATCCAACACTCTTTTTACTTTATTGCATCTCTTTACAGAATTGTTAATACAAAAATCTTACATGTTAAATATATAATTTATGTGACTTGACATATTACTTAGCAGTTAAGTATCTGATACCCACTTAACCTAAGTATCTCATTGTTTTTAATGTCTGCACAGGACTCCGTGACGCTTTACCCAATTTCCTGTTGGACATGTTTTCTAGTCTTTTCTCTCATAACTAACAATATCACAGGTCAATATATTTGTACATAAATCATTTGCCACTATTCCTGCAGAACAGGGCCCTAAAATGAAATTATTGGTTCAAAAAGTATGTGCATTTAAATATCTGAATTACTCTCCAGAAGTTTGTTTTGTATTACCTTTTTCTGTTGAACCAACGCAAGCAGTATTTAGGAGAAAAACCATGAAAAAATCCCAACTAGCGTATTTTAAAGAAGCATTTTGAGAGAATTCATCAGTGTTCTTTATAGCAAGCTTATGTGGTTCAGTCATAATAACAGCCTGTTTTTCACAAACACAAAGGAAGCTTTAGGACCAGATTTAATGGAACTTCAAATTCATTAAGTTTTTTAGTCTTTTTTAGTCCTTAAACTTCATCAAAAATATGCTTTTTAAAAAGCATAGAAACAAGTGATTAGTAATAATACTTTGAGGTCTATTCCAGATGTTTTTCTTTAACTCCTATGTTAAAAGACAGGTTTGTTTCATGTTTAATGTTTGCAGTTTGACATTTTTTGTTAAGTCTTTGGGCACCTTTTTGTATCACTACACTTCTCAGTTTTTGGCTGCATTACAATGTTTCTAGGTTTGACGTTCTAAAATATAAATGGTACTCTGTTTTTCTTCTAGGTTTGATGAAGTTCCTAAAGTGTATAGTTGTATGAACAACAAGGTAAAAATAGATACTGTTCATAAAACATACTTTCATGAAGAAAAATTTTAGAGTTTAAATGTCTCCCTTCATAATTCTGCTGATTATTTTAAAGGGATATCATTATACTTTAATTTTAATGAACTTTTGATATGAAGTGGGTATAATCCAAGGATCATTCACGATTTAATAATATTGCCTTACACATTCCTATAATTCAACTACTCCTGTCTCATTCTTTTATGTTTGAAGGTAATTGGCTCCAAGGTTAGGCAACTATTAATCTCGTAATTTATGTGAAAACAAATTTCTTCTGTTAATGGAAAGTAAACTTGAATTGAAGCTGTTCTATCAATAAAGTAAGTTCTTGTCAGCTTATAAAGAGTATTATATATTGAAGGTGATGAGAGCTTTTAAAAAGCCATTTGAGGACTTCCTGGTGGCTCAGTGGTAAAAAGTCTGCCTGCCAATGCAGATCCTGCATCTTGCGGAGCAAATAAGTTTACATGCCACAGCTCCTGAGCCAGTGCTCTGGAGCCCTGGAGCTGCAACTGCTGAGCCTGTGTGCCCTAGAGCTCGTGCTACACAACAGGAGTCACCCCAACGAGAAGCCCGAGCACCACAACTGAAGAGTGGCCCCCACCCATTCTGTGCAACTGGAGAAAAGCCTGTGCAGCAACAAATACGAAGCACAGCCAAAAATAACTCAATAGAAATTTTTAAAAAGTCATTTTGAGTTTTAAAAATTGAAATGATAACATGCTCTGTGAGTTGTTTAGTATGCTTTGTGCTTTTATTTTTTCTCTTTCAAAAGTAACATTACAAAGTGTTACCCTAATGAACTTTTTCTTTTTCCTAGTTAGAAAAGCTACTAGGAGAAATTATTACTTGTCTACATGTCAGCTACACTGGAACTTACGACAGTGAACTTCTTGAACAGATCTCGCCGTTATTATGCATAATATTTTCACACAAGAATAAACAGATAAGAAAACAAAGTGCTCAGTTCTGGAATGCCACATTTGCTAAAGTGACGATGTTGATTTATCCTGAGGAGTTAAAGTATGCTAACAATAAAACTTTACATAGTTACTCTGTTCTGATTATGTAAATTGACATTTTGGTTTTAACATAAATCCTTATGTAGAATCACTGCAGAGGATTTCCTAGTTAAAATATTCTTATTTGGAGTACATGGTAATTATTAAAATTATTTGACCCTTTGCTTTGGTCCTTAGAATAAACTTAGTTTTAGAAACATAAAAAGCAGTTTCAAATTATGCTTAACAAAACGAGTTTCCAGCAAGGGGCAGGAAGCTGATGGCTGTTAAATCTAGCTGATATGTATTTAATGTGACAGTCTGCTCTTGTTTGAAATTTTATGGTAAAAATTTGGAAAGTTTGAGAAGTTCTTAAAGAATAAAATTCAGAAACTGAAGAGTTTAGTGAAAAATTCTAATATTGTCTGTAAATTTTTCCCTGTTTTATGGATGTAGAATAAGAAACAGTCTTAAGCTGGATGTGTTTTATCCCTTTAAAATTGTAATTGAACTGTTCTGTGCCATCAGTACTACTTAATTCAAAGTATATTTATTTATTTATTCATTTTTGAAGGCCAATACTAAAACAAGCCAAACAAAAATCTCTGCTTTTATTGCCTGGTTTGGAAAATGTTGAAATTATGGAGGAATCCAGTGGACCATATTCAGATACAGTAAGTTGGGGGATATGTTTTTATTTACTTTTATATGATGTTTGAGTCATTTATTAGATATCAGTGTAATTTTAAAAAGGACAGAAGCTTAAGACTGTTCTATTGAAGTGATAAAACAAGTAAAACCTGAACAGAAGAGTTACACAACATAGTGGTTTTGCATGCAGTTACTTGTGTGGCCTAGGAAACTTACAAATTAAAAGGCAGTAAATTTCACCACAGATTCTCATGTAAATAATACCTGATTCTTATTTGTTAATGATCTTTTAAAAAACTGGCACCTCATGTATTATTTTACAAAGATCAAAATTATTAAGATATGATTAAATGTTGCTTTGTATAAACTAGGAATTCTAGTTACTATTAAGAGCTACACTTCATTTTCTCATTTCTTTCCATTGAATTTCATTCCTTCTGTTAGAGAAACAAATCATTGATACCACATTTTCCATTTGGAACAAGGTTACTGTGGTTAATAATACTAGATGACTATAAAGATTAAGGAGTAAAGATAAAAGTACTACGTACTCATCAGGTAGAACACTCTTAGACATTTTGTTCTATTCAACAACAAATGAGTCTAGCTATTATTTGTTTAGAACCTGTAAGAGGAAACGTTATAGCTAAGTACTCTTATTTAGTTATGTTTTTTAGATAAAATTAAAATTCTCATCAGAAAATTACCTAGACTTTTTGAGACTCATTCAGTGTAATATGGCTCGAAAAAGCTATATATTCTGTTAGGAGGGCCTGATAGTATTTTCTGTCATGTGTGTTTTATTGTTTAAAGTGTTATAGTTTAGGTTTTTCTGTTAGAAAAGTTTCCAGTAATAAGTGGGCTATTTGAGTCCAGTAATTTGTTTTTAGAATATTTATTTGGTATAGCTTATTTTAGAATTTATTAAATTAAATGACGCAAAACTAATGCTATATAAGTTGTGACACCAGATTTATTTGCTGTTACTGTATTAGACAACGGCTTTGTTTTTTTTGACATGATCTAGTAGATTTGAATACTCAAATTTGAAACAAATGTTGATTACACTGTAATTACCAATGTGAAAAGGATAAATAAAAAACATTTGCACATAATGAAATTGTTTTATTTTTATACAGACAGAAAATTCACAATTAAATATGAAGATAAGTGGCATGGAAAGAAAATCAAGTGGAAAAAGAGATTCTTTTTTGGCACAAACAAAGGATACAAAAGACAGTACGAAACCACCAGCTAAAGTATGTTTTTCCAAAGTGTATTTAGTAGAACTCTTAAGATTCAAATATATACCAGCTTGAGAACATACAACTTCTAACTGGAAGAAAAAGCTGTTAAAAACTAAATGATGGGATTGTAGGGAAATATAGTTTGGCCTACAAAGACTATTAAGATGGTATGGAAATTTTGACACTTTGGGAAATGATTACTTCTTAGTAAAGTTACATCTGCATAGTACTGAGTGTTTATTTAGTATAATTACTCCAGGCAGTAACCCTCTTTAGATAGAATGAAACTAGATTTGAATAACTTAGGTAGGATGAAAGGAAAATATTTTAAAACTTCTTTTATTGACAAGAAAGAGAATGCCTACATAAGACATTTGACATAACCTCATATGTAAAACTATATATCTAATAATTAGTGGCAAATTAACCAAGTTTCAGATAGTCCTTCTTCTAAGACCTCCAGTAAAGGGGTTATTCTAGAATCTTGAGACCATGGCTCTGGGAAAATGAAAGAAAAATATTTTTAAAGAATAACTTTGACATAGTCTTGTAGCATTATAAAGTAAAATGAAAACAGCTGTGCTGAAATTTATAAAAGTGACATTGGGTACCAATATTAGTATGTCGGGCATATGATTTTGGCAACTTGAGTAGTTTGTGCTTCAACTTGAAATCACAGATGTACTTTTTTCCTGCCAAACCACTTGATTTCTGCATGTTGGGCTGAAAAACATACTTGCCCATGCTTCCCTGGTAAGCACACATTTGCCTACTTCTTCAGTTCAATTAAGTTGCTCAGTCGTGTCCGACTCTGCGACCCCATGAATCACAGCACACCAGGCCTCCCTGTCCATCACAAACTCTCGGAGTTTACTCAAACTCATGCCCATCGAGTCGGTGATGCCATCCAGCCATCTCATCCTCTGTCGTCCCCTTCTCCTCCTGCCCCCAATCCCTCCCAGCATCAGGGTCTTTTCCAGTGAGTCAGCTCTTCACATGAGGTGGCCAAAGTATTGGAGTTTCAGCTTTAGCATCAGTCCTTCCAATGAACACCCAAAGAGGTGTAATTTTATTTTCTGAGTATTTAATACAGGCAGAATGAAAAACTAGGGACATTGTACTAATTGTAATTATCCAGGAATGTTCTATAGGTTTGAACTTCAAACTTCCTAGTCATCATCAAAACCATTATCAGAGTACCAAAGAGAGATTGATTGATGTATTGGAAAATAATTTAGAAACTCAAAATGTGCATTTACTGTTTCAATTTCCAGTTGAAACTAGAGTCTTCAACTCCAAAAGCAAAGAGTGAAATGTCTTTGGAAGAAGAAAAGTCTACCGACTTTGTGTTTATACCTCCAGAAGGAAAAGAAACAAAGGAAAGAATACTAACTGAACACCAGAAAGAAGTACTCAAAACAAAAAGGTTTGTAGTACCTTTATCTTGAATTGAGTTTTCTGTGCTTAGATTTAGATTTCATGCAGCAAACCATAATTTTGAATTTAGGACTAAGATACTGGTATATTGTACTATATTTTAAATGTCAAAAAGATTGTACATAGCTACATTTCATAGTGTATTAGGCTATCTTGAAATGCACCAATGTTCCTAAACTGAATCTGTTTATTAAGGTCTTAAAAGATCAGGGAAATGGTTTCATGGAAAATCTGGGAAATAGGTATCTAAGACTTGATTTTATATTGTTCTTAAAAGGTAACTAGTTAAGCTTAGTTGTAAGAATATCAAATATTGAAGTTGTTTAGTGGCTAAGTCATGTCTAACTCTTTGCAACCTCATGGACTGCAGCACACCAGGCTTCCATGTCCTTCACTGTCTCCCCAAGTTTGCTCCAACTCATGTCCATTGTGTCGTTGATACCATCCATCTGTCTCATCTTCTGTTTCCCCCTGTTTCTCCTGCCCTCAATCTTTCCCAGCATCAGGGTCGTTTCCAGTGAGTCTGCTGTTTGCATCAGGTGACCAAAGTATTGGAGTTTCCGCTTCAGCATTAGTCCTTCCAATGAATATTCAGGGTTGATTTCCTTTAGGATTGAGTAGTTTGATCTCCTTGCTATTCAGGGTACTCTCAGGGGGCTTCCCTGGTTGCTCAAGCAGTAAAGAATCTGCCTGCAATGCAGGAAATCTAGGTTTGATCCTTGAGTTAGAAAGATCCCCTGCCAGAAGGAAATGGCTATCCATTCCAGTATTCTTGTATGGAGAATTCCATGGACAGAGGAGTCTGGTGGGCTACAGTTCATGCGGATGCAGAGTCAGACATAATTGAGAGACTTAATAGACACAATATTAAAGTTAGTCTTAAAATCTTTTTCAGGTGTGATATTCCTGCCATGTATAATAATCTGGATGTTTCACAAGATACTTTATTTTCTCAATATAGTCAGGAAGAATCTATGTAAGTATAGAAGTTGCTGAAGTAACTGATTTTCTGGTTCCTTATTAGCAGTATTCTAATTTGCACACTTATTTATTTCAGGGAAATTTCTACTTCAATTGAAAAATCAAAAGACTCCAAGATGATATTTAAGGTATATTGTTATTTTCATATTTTTGGGTTTTTCAAATCAGCTTTCCACTACTGAGTCTCTTATATTAATGTTAAGTTTTGTTCTATAATGTCTTAGCTCTCCTTAGCAGTCTTTAGCAGAATTATAGTTGTTCTGTGTGTGGATCTGTATCTCTGTGAGTGCATGTTTGTTTAAATGTATTTTTCTTTATTGAATACTTAAATTGGAAGCACAAATTAATGAACATCGCCTTTGGGATATTTGCAAAATGTTGAAAGTTGGATTGCCCTTGGAATTGCTAAAGTTTTAAACAGAATTTCTTCAGAAAGTCTGACTTGTTTGCTGGTTAATCTGTATATATGTGTACATTTTTGTGCAGGAGGAACAAAAGGAGAATGACATTGTCGTTCCTCAACATGTCATGGAAAACTGCGGTATGGATGAACATCTTGAAAAGGCTTCCCTTTTGAATAATGAGTGTGGTTCTATTGAGGAAACCAGTCCAAAAATACTGAGCAGTAATAATGATACCAGAAAGAAAGCTTTAATTGCTTCAAAGAAATCAACTGAATATGCATCTACTACAGAAAATCCATTTGATGTCAGCAATAGCTCAGTTTCTAATGCCGCCATTTCTGGAGCTCCCTTACAGCCTACAAGTCGAAGGCAATCCTTTATTACTTTGGAAAAGTTTGATGGTTCAGAAAATAGACCTTTTAGTCCCTCACCCTTGAGTAATATGTCATCAACTGTAATAGTGAAAAATAACCCGGAAGGCATGGCTAAAACAGATAATCCATCAAAAGCAAACAAAAGAGAAGTGGCTCTTTCCAAATCTGACTCTGAGAAAATAATGCATGGGACTAAGAGATCAAGCCGAAGGTCAAGTAAACCTGAACCAACAGGGAGTAAAAAGTCTAAACCCGTAGTGAGATCTGAACAAGAGAAAAGTACTCGAGAATCTGTTGATGGCACGACAGCCTTAGATAATAACCCACCTGGGTTGCTTAATCAGACAGAATGTGTGTTAGATAATCAGGTTCATCTCTCTGAACCTACAGTGGAGTATGAGGATACAATGCTTAAATCAACAGTGGAGAATACTGTATTATTAGAAAACAATACTGTAGAAGAGAGAACCTTAGAAAATAACTTGGAATCCAAAGAAAATACACCCCCAGCCATAATAACAGATCAGACAGTAAATGAGGATAATCATATTCAGGTAACTCCAAATCAGAAAACCCTTAGGCGATCTTTAAGGCGTCGTTCAGAAACAGTAGAACCAACCACTGATAGCCAAGATAAAGAAAATAATCATCAAAAAAGGGAAAGACGTAAAGAAGAAGAAAAGACTGTGCAGAAGAGTCCATTACATGAAAAAGATGATGTTTTACCTAAGCACAAATTGATTTCTGAGCAATGTGTACAGGAAAACTTAGCTGACAAAGGAAATAATATACACGAGAAGGCTTTTGGGGAGACCAGTGCTAATGCTGAAATTGATGAAAATAGAAGAAAGCCAGATCTTGAGAATACTAAATCCGAGGGAGATGGTGTGCAGGACATTGCAGATAAATCCTCTGAGAAACCAGTAAGGGGACGAACACGATATCAAACCAGAAGAGCATCCCAGGGTTTACTTTCCAGCATTGAAAACTCAGAATCTGATAGTTCTGAGGCAAAAGAAGAAGGTTCTAAAAAGAAAAGATCTGGAAAAGGGAGGAACAAAAGCAGTGACAGTGTTGACATTGAAGATCAAGAAGAGAAAATGGTAAATCAGGAATGTATAAAAGTTGAAAATCAGACACATGATTATAAAGAGAATTCTGAAGTAGACAAAGATATAGAATCTCAAATCTGTGAAAAAAGAGATGAAAGTAATACTGTAACTCTTCAAGATTCTACAGTATCTTCAGATTTATTACAAGTTTCTGATGATGTATTGAATACTTCTGAGGGAAAAAGTAACAAAGATGCAGAACATTCCTTTTCAAATCCTTCTGTACCAGAATCATATCTAAGGACTAGAAATGCCAATAAGAGGTTACATAAGCGAGATTCTATAGAAAATAGCGTGGTGGAATCCTCAAAAATAGGGACACCAGACATTTCTTTGCTTTCTGAAAAAACTCTTCAGACAGTAGAATGCCAACACAAGAGAAGTAGAAGGGTGAGGCGATCTAAAGGTTGTGATTGTTGTGGAGAAAAATCACAGCCTCAGGAAAAGTCATTTATTGGGTTAAAAAATACAGAAAATTATGATGTAAAAGTCAATGAAACAAAAAAGACAGATATGGAAACACCTGTATCTATTTCAGAAACTTCAAAAGCTGATCTGTACTCAGAGGTAAAACTTTTAGATGAGCATCACAGTGTGAATTTTCATTTGGATCTCAAGGAAGAGAATGATACTACTAATGACTCATTAATTGTATCTGAAACTGAGTTGAAAGAAAATACTACTCAAAGCTTTCTTCCTTCTGAAATGGTAAAATTTAAAGAAACTTCTGGTAGGGATTCTGAGGAAGCAATATTTCTAGAAAGCCAGGAGCCATCTAATAAGAAATGTAAAACTGTTGACCCACATTTAGATGTTTCCAAAGATATTTCTCTGAAATGTTTTACTTTGGACACCAAAGAAGAAAAGCCAGAGGCCACCCCAAAAGAGAAATTGAATACAGAGAACATTGTTAATGTTGAATCAAATGCAGAATCAAATCCAGAAGAAGTAGATGCTGTGGAATTGAATGTAGAAAATGATCAGTCTGAATCTGGCCTCTCAGAACAAAACATTGTCAAAACTGGTATTTCAGAAAAAGAAGTAACACAGGAAAACAGTGAAGGAATGGATGCACCTGAAAAACTGAAAGCCGATGAAGCAGTAACTGAGGAATTTAATTCAGCTCCTGATTATTCTGATAATCTGACACCTGTGAAAGTGAGTGCTCAGGTACAGCTCTCTGAACAAGTAGCAGTTGGGGAGCTAGGCAGAGGAAGTGATGAATCTGATCCAGGCTCATCTGAAGAAGTGAACACTGAAATAAAAAATTGTGAAAAAACAGTGGTTGGTGAGGTGACTACTGAATCTGACCATGTCTCTGAAACAGAAGATGAAGATTTAACTACCAAAGCTGCTCTGCCTATAGAAGCTGAAACAAAGGAGTTAGATGTAGAAGTCGATAGCTTTGTTCCCGACACACTTGAGATGATCACTGAAGAAGGAAAGGTTGACCCTAATAAAACTGAAATGAATACTGAACCTAATAAATTGGAGGAAACACAACTAGATGACAATCAAATGGTGGTGGAAAGTAATGAAACTTTACCGGAAGTTCACCATACTTCAGAGAAAGTAGAGGAGATACCACAACCTCTGACATCTGAAACAGGTGTTTCTGAACTGATATCAGAAGACAGTAATACATCTCCTCAAAAGCTAAAGGATATTGATCCTTTATTCATGTCAGCAAATGAGAGTCCTAGTGGCCTGCACACACGTTGTGTCTGGTCTCCTTTGGCTTCTCCATCCACCAGCATTTTAAAGAGAGGACTAAAAAGACCCCAAGAAGATGAAATCTCGTCACCTGTTCACAAGGTAGGGGGATTTGAGGCTGAATATTAGTCCAAGTTTAATTGGAATATTTTGGCCATATGGTTGATACTTAGTGAATGAGAGAATATTAGGCTTATATGACCATTCATTATGAATATATACTATGACAGGGAAAAGGGCAGGTAGAAGGCGAGATGTTGAGAAAAAAAACTGAAGCCCTTTAGGTATTCCTTTATTTCAGGACCTGGTGTCAGTTGCTCATTTGTGCTCAACTCTTTGCAACCCCATGGACTGCAGCCTGCCAGGCTCCTCTGTCCATGGGACTTTCCAGGCAGGGATACTAGAGTGGTTTGCCAGTTCCTTCTCCAGGGAATCTTCCTGAGCCAGGGGTCAAACCTGGGTGTCCTGCACTGCAGGCAGATTCTTTACTGACTGAGCTACCAGGGAAGCCTAACACTTAACTGTAAATCTTTATGCAACCATCACCATTTTTCACATTTTGCAAAATTGATAATCTCTCATGGTGATTTTTTTTTTTCTGCTCTTCTATAATACACAAGGAAACAGAAACCGATAAAGGAGCTTTAGTTAGCACTTACTGTGTGCTAGGACATTATGCTGTCTTGTTTACATTTAAGTCTTTACATAAACTTAGACCTTTTCTAATTTAAAAAAATGTCCTTAGGCTATGCCTTCATTAATTTCTGAATATGATTTCATTTGTGATTAATTTTGTTAATGTCCTCATCTTCACTACATTTTAATACTTTAGTTTGTACACATATGGATTACCTATGTATCTGCTTTAGTCTCTGACCCTGTGACTTGCACATGGTTTAGAAAGGAAAAGTTGCATGTGCTTTACATAGCTCCACTTATCCTCTATAACTAGCTGTTTTATAAAGGTACTGTGTGAGCATTCCTTAATTTTGAAATTGGACCTACCATTTACTGTGGAATATATGTGTTTATGTATACAAACATGTATATGTAGATAAAATCATACTGACACGTAATTTTGCCTTTAGCCAGCACATTGTGAAAACTTTCCCAAAATATACTAAAAACTTTTATTTTGAGAATTCAGAGATTAATTCTTAGGAAGACTTAATACTTGAGGGTTTTTGGTTTGCTCTTGCTTTGCTTTTGAGTCTTTTACCTTTTTTTTTAATCTTAGGTTCAAATAGGCCATAGAAGTTCTTAAAAAATTTATGAAGATGAAATGATGTCTTCAGTATACACTAGATTGTTAATACCAGTTAACTGTAGTCATGTTTTGTTTGATAGTAACTCATGTTTAATCTTTATTTACATATGATAGTTTTCTATAGCAGATATTTACAAAAAGTTCTCAATATTTTGGGAATAAAACATTTATATACATATTATGGTTTTATGTGCTCCGTTGGGTACTTTTATCAGATAGCTGAGTAACTGAATAGTTTAGAAAAGGCCAAATAACTTCAAGCTGGGCTAAGCTTTTGTTTTTTGTTTTTGTTTTAACAAAAAATCCCACCCCATTGCTGTGACTCTGGTACCCTCAAAGAATTAAGAACTAAGATTATTAAGGTATACCAGAGGCCAGTTAGTACTGTCTCTGCCTCTTTACCTCATTCTTTGTGGTCTGCAGTAAGCCTGTGAGGTTAGTAGAAATTTGTATACTTGTAACTGTTACATGCAATTTCATTAAGTTTCTGCCACTATCCTTTCATTCTCCTTGTTGCTGTACTTTGCAGACAGTTTAGACCATGGATACTTGGAATGACCCTTGGTCTTAAGTAATATTTGTGAAAACAATCACCAGGAACAACTGCAGCTATGTGCAGTTGGCTTCTAGTGAGATAAATTAGACCCCTAAACGTACATGCTATTTTTGGCTAAAAATGAGAATTTATGGTATTATTTTTTTTTAACTTTTTAAAAATAAAAACATGACTTAAATGTTTTTAGGTTCGCCGTGTCTCCTTTGCAGATCCTATATACCAAGCAGGATTGGCAGATGACATTGATAGGCGATGCCCTATTGTTAGGTGCCATTCTTCAAATAGTTCTTTCATGGTAAAAAGTGTTAAAACTTCACCTACTGTGCAATCTAAGGTAAGCTGTAGGCTTTAAAAAATACATATGCAAACACAGAATTGCATAGAGCAATTTGTCTTAATATTAACTTTTTAAGAAACAAAACTTTGTTTGGATATATTTTTCTTTTGTCTGCTTACTTGGTAAGCAGAGATGAAGAGAAGAGGTGGTAAGAGGCACTGATGAGCCAAGCAAGTAGTTGATCCAGTAGTATTATTACATTTTACATTTTTGAAAATTGTAAAATATGACTGCAGTCTGTCAGTTGTGAAAATAAACTTGTAAAATTATAGTTACCTAGGGTTCTGAGTTTTTTTTTCTCCTTTCTTCTGTCTAGCATAATACCACTTCAGCCAAAGGATTTCTGTCCCCAGGATCACGTAGCTCTAAATTTAAGAGCTCAAAGAAGTGTTTAGTAAGAAGTGCTTTAGTTTTCATGCAACTTTATATTTTCATGTTCAGTTATGTGACCTCTGTTTAACAGCTTTTGAAATTTATTCTAAGATTGCAGAAATGTCTAAGGAATCTGTGCCATGCCCAACAGAAAGTGTTTACCCTGCTTTGGTGAACTGTGTAGCACCAGTTGACATCATTTTACCTCAGATTACATCCAACATGTGGTAAGTGGTTATTTATATTGGTCTATACCTAGAGATGCCACTTTGTTAACAGGGATGTTTAAATGATCAGGCTTCTCATGTTTAGAATTGATTATCCATACTTTCATACATTTAATTTTAGAAGTAAATGAAAATACAGCTGGGACGATGATTGAGATAGGGCAGTAATAGAAGTATTGAACGGTTAATCTTGCTTGAGCCAGGCATATAAATAAGATTCAAATTTTGTTTTAAATGCACGATATCTATCCTCTGTGGGATAGGTGTGTCTATGTAAATTTTGTTATGATTGAGCTTAAATCAGGAAAATCAATTGGACAGGCCCTTACAAATAGAAAATATAAAACTTTGTGACATTTTTCCTGTTTCTCTTATCTCTTTAGGGCAAGAGGACTGGGACAGCTCATTAGAGCCAAGAATATAAAAACAATTGGCGATTTGAGTACCCTTACAGCATCTGAAATAAAAACTCTTCCTATCCGTTCTCCAAAAGTGTCTAACGTGAAAAAGGCTCTCAGAATATATCATGAGCAACAGGT
This sequence comes from Odocoileus virginianus, assembly GCF_023699985.2. Classification (NCBI taxonomy): domain Eukaryota; kingdom Metazoa; phylum Chordata; class Mammalia; order Artiodactyla; family Cervidae; genus Odocoileus; species Odocoileus virginianus. Next base: position 35,696,416 of record NC_069686.1, on the reverse strand, counting down.
AAAGACGTAGATGTTAAATTGTGTGTGAGTAAATGATCAAACAGTACAACTCCAGAAGTTTGCATTTCGAGTATTCTTGCTTTTAAAGCTCATATTGTATGATGCCTTAACTTCCTTTCCCCTGCAGTCAAGAGTAACTTAAAAGGTTGATTTATAATTCCACAGAGAAGTTTATTTATTTTGTACTGTTACTGTATATTACACCTCTTTGTTCTTTGAATTCTACTTTTCTAGCTCATCTTTTATGTCTACCAAATAAGTGGTTGGTTTCCTGGCTGCTGTTTCTAAAACCTAGATGTTCAAATCTAAACATTTACCCCTCCAAAATCTTGCAGATTTGTGGTTAACAGTATTTTGATTTTGATATCCAAAGCAGTTGTGATCAAATTTTTTTTTTAACTTGTTATTCAACTTTTAACACACAAACAATTCATGTTATGGACATTTGTTACGATTCTTACGAAAACTGAGATTCTTTTCCCTCTAAAAATACGTATAGAAAACTTTTTGTAAATCGTTTCAAAAGAATTTACAAACTCTTCTGAAACTCATTCAGAAACCTTTTATGTATTCATCAATAGGCAAAACTGTGAATATATAAAAAATGGAGTATGTTAAAGAGTAAAAATGGTGTTCTATTAGAATTTCTGAGATCAGAGTTTGCAGGCTACTGAAGAGTTCAGTATTCTTAAAAGTCCTTGATTTACTATTAGTTTTGTTTGATTTTTTAAAACGTTTAACCAGTTTAAGAAAAACAACAACTATTAGTGATTTGCATTTTTGTAAGATGAAGAGTTGAAACTGCTTTACTGAGGTACAGCCACATACCATAAAATTCACCCACCCAAAGCACACCGGTGGTTTTTTAGTACAGTCACAAAGTACCACAGCCTTTACCAAGACCTAATTTCAGAACATTTTTAATTCTTTTAAAAAATGAAACAACTTCTCTACTCATTCATCAGTCACTGCACTTCCACCCCCAAGGCAACTATTAATTTTGTCTCTCCTATTGTGGACATTTCATAAAAGGTGGGTTCTTATAACCTCTATATAGACTTTCGTGACTGGTTTCTTTAACTGAACATAGTGTTTTCAAGGTTCACAAGTATTAGTACTTCATTCCTCTTTATAAATAGTAGGTTGGTGCAAAAGTAATTGTGGTTTCAGACCTTGAATTCTAAATCATTATATTAATAACTAGGTTCAAACACATCTTTATTAATCAAAATAGGAACACACTTTTGTCAACACATTTTTCCCAGTGAGAAATGTTTGTTTATTCATGTAGTGTAAAAATCTATCCTTTCAGAATCAATGAATCCCTTGAAAATAGTTTCTGCCTACTGCTGGTTGTGTAATTGTTCTCCCTGCAAAAAAGTTGTTGATGCTTGAAGAAGTGGTAGTTGGTTGGCGATAGGTCAGGTGAATATGGCAGATGAGGCAAAACTTTGTAACCCAAGTTGTTCAACTTTTGAAGTGTTGGTTGTGCAACGTGCGGTTAGATGTTATTGTGGAGAAGAATTGGAGTCATTCTGTTGACCAGTGTCAGCTGCAGGGGTTGCAGTTTTCGGTATATCTCATCGATTGCTAAGCATACTTGTCAGTTGTAATGGTTTCGCCGAGATTCAGAAAGCTGTAGTGGATCAAATGGACTGCAGACCACCAAACAGTGATCATGACCTTTTTTGGTAAAATTTTATCTTTGGGAAGTGCTTTAGAGCTTCTCAGCCCAGCCACTGAGCTGGTCATTGCTGGTTGTACAAAATCCACTTTTCATTGCATGTTACAATCTGAGAAATGGTTTGTTGTATAATAAGAGACGACAGCACTTAAAAATGATGATTTTTTTTTATTTGCAGTCAGCTCATGAGGCACCCACTTACCAAGCCTTTTTACCTTTCCAATTTACTTCAAACACGAAACAACTGTAGAATGGTCGACGTTGAGTACTTGGGCAACTTCTCTTGTAGTTGTAAGAGGATCAGCTTCAGTGATACCTCTCAGTTGGTCTTTGTCAACTTCGATGGTCAGCCACTATACTTCTCGTCTTCAAGGCTCTTGTCTCCTGTGCAAAACTTCTTAAACTACCAGTGCACTGTACGTTCATGAGCAGTTCCTGGGCCAAATGCGTTGTTGATGTTGCGAGTTGACTGCTCTTTTTATGACTCATTTTGAACTCAAATAAGAAAATTGCTCACACTTGTTTTTTGTGTAATATCATTTCCATAGTCTAAATAAATATAAATATCAAGTAATAAGTCATTAGCAAAAAAAAGCTGAAATGCTCATTAAATGATGTATAACATAACCACACTTAGTTTAGAAGTCCAAAAATGTAATTTTTCTTGGCTGCCATGGCTATATTTCTGGACAAATTCATTAAGAAATAATATGAATTCCTTAACCATCTCTTTGGAAAAACACTACATAGTTATATTTTTGTGTTAGTAGAACCGTGGGTTCTTAATATTAGCTAGACTGTAAAACATAGTATGTCAGATTCTTTTCCAGTATTAGTGGTTTTATTATTATTAGTCCTGTTAAAAATAACTCAGTTTGTCACTTTTGTTTTTATTTTTACTTATCTTAATGCATAAATCAAGGTGAAGTCTCGTGGACTAGAAGAGATTCCAGTTTTTGATATTTCTGAAAAAACAATAAATGGAATGGAAAATAAATCTATCTCTCCTGATGAAGAAAGACTTGCCTCAGGTATATTTTAACAAAACAGGATAGTTTTATAAGATTGGTTGACTTTATTGAAGAAATATTTTGTTACTCTGCTTTTAGTTCTAATTTGAGCATGCTCTGTGAATTTTTTTGTGTGATAGTTGTCAAATACATGAAAAAAATAACTGATGACTTCAAGTATATCCAGTTGCTTTTTCTCTTATTGGCAACTTTTATTCTATTAAGATCTAAAATGAGGATATAAACTAAACATTGTGATCCAGTTATGTTCATGAAAATGAAGTAGTCAGGATTTCTTTAGTGGCACAGAATAAGCTATGGTAATTTTTCTGTAGCCTCACTCTCAATCTTGAGCAGGGGCTACCTCAGCGTGCACTCTTAATTTGAAACCTAGGCACTTAAATTTTTTATTAACTTAGAAGGAGATGCAAGTTAAGATGTATCTGGAATAGATTTTAATTGTGCTATTTTCTTCTCTTTCCTTTAGATTTAATTGATCCTGTTACTTTAGAAGCTCCGTTATCTAAAAATCTTGTTGCACAGATTAGTGCACTTGCTCTTCAACTAGATTCAGAAGATCTCCATAATTATTCAGGGAGCCAGCTATTTGAAATGCATGAGAAACTTGGTAGCATGGCAAACTGTATAATTAAAAATCTGCAGTCACGTTGGAGGTCACCAGCCCATGAAAATTCTTTTTAGTGTTTTAAGAGAAAATTGAAATTTTAAAAATCACTGGATTTGTTGACTCATAAAGTAAGTTCTGAAATATAGCACAAGTTTGGACTGAATGTTTGCAAAGTTGGTAACTTCAAATGCTAAAGAGCAATAGCTTATTAAGTCAGTTAAATTTTGTGAGTGAGAGCAATCTTTCCTGTATAACATATTTTCTTGGCTGCTATGCATAGTTTTTCCAGAACTTAAAGTAGTTTACTGAAATGTGAAAGAAGAAACTACAAGCAAAAGCATAAATTTTGTTTTATGTACTCATGCATATTTTAATGAAACATTTTATGTAATATATTTGTTCTAAGAAAAACTGAAAATTTTTATTTGAAGTTTTTGCTTAACTGATAAGATGTTTATACTTTCTTTTCTTTTCTTTTTTTTAAATTTGTTTATTGTGCTTGAGGTTTAAGAAATTTGTTCTTGGTAAAACACCCCAAATGAGAGGCAAAAGAATTTTTTGGAATGTTTTTCACAGACAGCAGCTTCATTTGGACAGCTTTCAAGAAAAATAATCAAAAGTTTCAACTTTGGGAGTTAAATAGTAAAGCAGAATTTAGTGATTCCATTCATTTGCATTAGCAAATACTTGTGCAGCAGCATTTGCCTGTGAAAATATACTCTTATGAGATATATACTATTCATTTAAAAATGCACGACTGTTTGTACATTATGTATAGATTAAGTCTTTAATTTATAAATTTCAGTCTTTGTTAGTTGCATGAGTGTTTCTGTAGCCTCTTGTGAATACTTTTGTTTAATAGAAACATAATTTTGTATATATTGAATACTGAGATATCAGTATGGATAATAGAAGTGCTTCGTGGGATTGCTGCAGATATTTGTAGGATTCTGTATCTAAAAATAAAACAACAAATAGTTTTGTACTTAGTTAATAATTAAACATGAGTTTATTTTCTGAATAAGCAGAACAAGTACTAGAAATGAGAAAGTGTTACATGACAACCTTGCTATTCATTCCCATAACCTTTTTTTTCCTTTTGGTTTGAAAGAGGGGATCAGCCACTAGAAATAGTGCCTCATTACATTTCTCTTCAATGGGGAGTTAGCTTGAGTATTTTCATTATAACTTGGATCATAAGAAACCTAGAGCTTATCTGCTCTTTCCACCTATACCTAAAGCAAACTTGGGAGAAATCTGAAAACTGTTCTTTAAAATACGTGAAATGTTTTATTAAGTTTAAAAAAATAGGGTGTATGTAATTAAAACATTTTTAATTTTACCAATTGGTACTAGTGCCTGCCTTTCCCATATTTGTTTCATCTTTTTAATAAATATCTCACTTGTATTTTCTAAATAGAATGAGTAATCTCAGTTTTAGGCTTAATTCAGAACTCACCCCTACTTGAAAAGGCACATATTCTTTAGCAACTTACGGCAAGTTTAATCCTTGTGTCTTGGTTAGCTTTATATCCAGAAGGGGACCGCCACCCAGTCATGATAAAAGTTGGTTTCTTTTTCATAATCTGTTATCATTACATTGTAAATATATTGGGGTCTAAGTTTGATATTTATATGCTGAGGATGGATGATTTTAAAAGAAAATCTGGGACCATTGAACCTGAAGGACTGTAGCTTGAATTTAAACACTTATAATTTTGGTTTAATTTGTTTGTCATTTATTCCCCAAGTACTATTTGAGTAAATAGGCATGTTTTGATTGAACAGGTGTTAGTAGAAGGGATATGTATGTATGTTGAGAGAAACCAGAATTAACTCATTTCCTGACCTCATATCTTAATATTTGTGTGAGCTAAACTTACTTCCTGGTGGCCTGAAGTTCTTGGGAAGGTGAAACAGTATAGCAGAAAATGTGACCAAAATGAATACCATTTACTTAAATCACAAGTTTGATGCAAGTGCAGATACTAATTTTAGAACATCCTGGTTTAACAAGGATATATTCTAAAATATTTAAAAACCAATTTGCTAAATCTTCAGTTGATATAGTTATGTGTATATTTGGGCTCTTTATTTTCAATATTCTTGCCTTAAAACTTTCTGCAGATTTTTTTTCCTGAATGTTTCTGGAAGAGCAAAAAGCATTAATATTCCATGATCAGCTCCGGTGTGTCTTTTTACCATTAAAGTTTTTTCAAATAATTTCTAATGGTTAATAAAACATGACAAACATTACTAAGAACACTCAAATGTCATTTTTTTATTTTATGCATTTATAAGGAATATAGTTGCATGCAGAACCATAGTATAATTTTTCATGTTCAAAAATGATTTTCCAGTATTTCAGTGAGCACATAATTAAAGATGCTTTGCAGTTGAACAAGTTTGAAAGCCATTGTTGAATAGTGGAGAGCTTTTGCTCTAGTTTCCTTGTCGATTATAGGATGATTTAGGTTAATAATGTAGTCAAAAATAAGATTTGAATATGAATTTTCCATGATTCTGTTCCTGTGCAGGTTGGTAGTAGTCAGAGGTGTTTTATATTTAAGAATCATAAAAATGTCAAGAAAATTCAGTTGTGTTTTGACTAAAGGTGAGAGTGAAGGCAAGAAAATTGGGAAAATTGGAAAAATGGGAGGGATATGTGGAAAATATACAAGTAGAGTTTTGTTTTGATTTTTAAAGAGATGAGTAGTTAAAAGTGAGTGCTGTTTTAAAGGCAGGCTTAGTTGAAATTTAACAAAAGATGGGAAAACTTAACTCATTTTTTTTAATGCCATTCCTTCCGACTTTGACTTTATAATCCACTAAGAAAAGCCTAGTTTCTATCTAGTATTCTTCATAACTGATTTTCTGGGAGATTATTTGTGAGCCAGGGTTAGAGGTCGTAAAAAAAGCAGTTGTTAATGTTATTAGGCTGGGGCTTGAGTCAGGGGAGTTAGCTGCCTGCTCGTTATTACAACATATGTCCATTTTATCCCTAAGCCATTAGAAAGGTCTTATACTTTGTATACAAACATTAGGATGAAGTCTTGACTTTTAATACAGTGCTTCTCAAACCTGCGTGTATTTGTTAAAATGCAGATTCTGATTCAGTAGGTATGTGATGAGAGCCTAATAGTTCATTTCTAAGAATCCCCATGTGATCCATGCAAATGCTGATGTCTGTGTACTGCATTTGTGGTCATAGGTCTAAGAGGCTTCAAGATCCAAATTAGCTTTTGATAACCCAGGCAGATTTATATCCTTAAAATTATCGCCACAAAATATAACAATTAGTCTCTTTTTAAGAAACTTTTTCAGATGTCTGAACTGAGGATTCCGACTGGTCTTGAAAGCTTCATATTAAAGTTTAAAAATTTAAATAAAATTGTTAAAGATAGGATTTTGCCTAATATGGGGCCTTTTAATATAAAAGTAAGTATTTTATGTTACCAAGAACCTGATTAAGCAGTTCGGACAATGTGGAGTCTTAGGAGTATATATGAATTATGTTCTGACGTTTTTTTGTTGTTAAAGGTAAATTTTTGTAATATTAGAGATGAATTTAGTCTCTAAATCTTGCCTTCTAGGTTATAGGACTTAGTTATTTTATTAATAAACATTGAAAATAGGCTATTCCTGACAAAGGTTAATTTGGCAGTGAAGTTAGCAGTGCTGTAATAAGTCAGTTCTGGCAAGTGTGCCTTGATACTCAGTTTACTGAAGACCTCTGGTGAGTGCTGTGACAGTATGTGATTGAAACTTCCTATTTTGTTGTAAAATGGAGTTGAAAGAGTTGAGTAGTCTGATGTTCAAAAATGAGGGGTTTTTTGGCATTCTTTTAAGATGATATTTTCCTTCATGTTTATTAAAAGTAACTAATTCTATTGTAAGAACTGCCCTCATCTAAAGCACTTAATTAAGGAAATGTCAGAAGTAATGGCTTTTAAAAACTGATTATCAAAAATTTATTGATTGTTCAATATGTAAAACACATCTGGTCTTTGTGGTTTTTCATGGCCCAGTTAATAGTGTCTATTATATGCCAGATTTTGTATATTGCTCTTTGAAAGTTCCATTAAAATCTGAGTCATTTTGATTTGAAGATCTGTAAATTAGATCTGTAGTCTAATACAATTATGAGTGTTCATTTAGTTCTTGGAATGGAATGTTAAATTTTACAGTATGATCTTTACCATTTTTTTTTTCTTTCTGTGCCAAGCCTTTCACCAAAGAACAGTTAAAACTAAGTGCCAAGCTGTAAATGCTTACTCCCCTGAAATATGCCATTAGAATAAAAGTTAACTTCTTTACCTGTGATTATAAAATTAAAGACAGTATTTTAAATTGATGTCACATGGAAGAAAAGAACCTCTGTAGCTTTTGGTTTTCTACTTGTAATAGAGGGAACAGTATCTTTATGCCACAGTGTACCATTTTATAATTGGATGAAACTAAGCTTATTAGCAAATGTACATGTTGATTGAGATTGATGCACTGATAAATGATGAATAGAAGAGAAAGATTGATTGAAATAGCAATAAAGAATTAGACCATTAAGTATAGAGAAACAGTTACCTTTGTATTTTGAAAGTAGCTGACAGCCAGTGGTCCTTGAGTTACTCTATATATAATACAGTATCATAACAGTTTATTAGTCCCTTGGGTAATTATTTAGAAATATATTATTTAATACTCCACCTCCCATCAGTAAATAATTCCAACAAAAGATTGACTTCTTAAATGGATGAACTGCATACAAGTAGAAAGCTTACTTTCAAAATAGTGTCATGGAACTGAAAATGGAGTGTAGAATAATAGCTGTTTTGATACTTAATTGAATAATTAACAGGTGTCTGAAGAATTTTTTATTTTTATGGAATGGAAATTTTCTATAAAAATGGAATTAAGAGTTGATTTTGATAATAGGAAACAAGACAGCAGTCTTAGCCTGCGACTTCTTTTTACATTTAAGGAACTAAGAATGAATTTTATGTTTTCTAAGTGGTTGAAAAGAAAATATTTTGTGACAAATTAAAATGCATAAAATTGTTTTGTTGGTAAATAAGGTTTTTTGGGGACACAGCCGTGCTTATTTACATGTTTGGCTGCTTTCTGCTATCGTGGCAGAATTGAGTAGTCTAAAGACTGGGTGGCCTGTAATAATGAACATAATTACATATTTACTACTCGCTGACCCTTAAATTGTGCCAGTCCTTGACATAAGCAATAGTTTTGTTCATATATGGCATGTTGTCAGTTTGGTTACTTCTAGCTGGCAGAATAGGGTTTTTTATTTAATTTCTATATCCATCATTTAGATTTTATCTTATAAAATGAGTTGCCTTGTTTTCATTTATGTCTTACTGTTGCTCAAATATGCATATACTACAAGATACTAGTATTTTTTAGGTATACCTTTTTCTCCTTAAATTCTTAAAACATTATTATGTGTTTGCCATGGATATTAAGGGACGTGATATGTGAAGGAAAGGCATCTGGCACTAATAAGTTAAATCACACCTGTAAAACAAATTGGGGGGGTGGGTGGGAGTTTGCTTTCTGTGTTGGTGAGTAATCGATTACTTTCAATCTTAAACACTACCTCTTGTGGATAGACTTGACTAATATGCACTTAGAAGAGAACTGAGAGAAGCCAAATCAGTCATTTATTAGCCCTATAATAATTTTGTTTTCATCACTTGATAAATTCTAAGAGAGCTTAGTTTTACATTCAAAAAGTATTTATATTTGATAAGTCGAATGGTTTAAGTTGAAACTTCACAGAAGTATGTGTTCATTCCTTGATTACCTGTACTAGTAGATGGGAAATAAGGGTACAGTCAGTTTTGTTTAATGTTTATACAATGTTTGAAGCAGGTACACCTAGACTAAAGTTGTATTTTCAGGTTCATTATGACTGGTTGAAGGAGAGAGAATCTGTGTCTGATCCACAGTAAAACTTTCATGATCTATTGAGAGTTGTCAGTTGCCAATCGAAACTGGATATTGGAACATTTTTAAAGAAATGCACTTTAATCTGAAATAAAATTTAAAAAGAAAAAAGTAAATTCTGGTACTTGTTTTTCTTTGGTGTTTGGGTTTTTAATTTTTGTTTGTGTGTTTCAGTGAGGCCTCCTGAAATTAATTAAATGGTTCAGACACCAGCCAGAAAATGAGTATTGTATTCCTCCATGACCATATGAACCATTCATATTCTTGCCCTCTTTTATGGCCTGTTTCTAACCAGAGAGGATCTCTTGTTTTATTCATAGTTTCAAGGGTTCCACACACTTCTAAAGTCATACTTTTAAAAAAATTGAAGTATAGTTGATTTATAATATTGTGTTACTTTCAGGTATACAGCAAGGTGGTTCAGTTTTATATTTATATATTTTATTTCAGATTATTTCCATTATAGATTACAAGATACTGAATATTGTTCCCTGTGTTACACAGTAAATCTTTGTTGCTTATCTGTTTTATGTATAGTAGTGTTTAATCCATTAATCCTATACTTACAGTTTATCCCCCTTCCTCCCTTCCCTCTCTGGTAACCATAAGTTTGTTTTCTATGCCTATGAGTCTGTTTTTATAGAGATTAATTTGTATTTTATAGATTCTGCATGCAAGACAATATTTGACTTTGATATTTCCTATTGTTTCAAATAACAATATTACATTCTTTATTACTAATATTGTATGTGATTTATATATATATATATATATATATATATATATACACATCTATATATTTACACACTACCTAATTGTAGGTTTGATTTGGCATTTCTCTAATAATTAGTGATTTTGAGCATCTTTTCATGTGCCTGTTCGCCACGTGTATGTCTTTGGAGAAATGTTTGTCCAGATCTTATGCCAATTTTTTGATTGGGTGATTTGGTTTTTTTGGTATTGAGTCGCATGAACTGTTAGTATATTTTGGAACTTAAGCCCTTAGAGGTGGCATCATTTCCAAATATTTTCTCCCATTCCAAGGTTGCCTTTTTATTATATGATGGTTTTCCTTTGATGTGCAAAAGCTTAAAGTTTGACTAGGTACCATTTGTTTTATTTTTGCTTTTATTTTGCTTAGAAGACTGTAAATTCATACTTTTAAGTAAGAAAAAAAAGTGTAAGACTTGGTGATGTTGAAAGATAACTGTCATTAGTTTACTATGCCTTCTGTAAAAATCAAAAACTGAAAGGCTTAAATAATAGAAATTTATTGTCTTGGTTCTGTAGGCTAGAAGTCTGAGATAAGGTGTCAGCAAGGATTGGTTCCATCGAAGGGCTATTCCATGCCTCTCCTTTAGCTTCTTGTGGTTTGCTAGCAATTTTTGGCTTTCCATCACCCCAGTCTCTGCCTTCATTTTTACATGTGCTCTTTGCTGTGTATCTCCAGACATAAATTAAGGAGCTTAGGGAGAGCAGTATTACTACAGCAATAAAATAATGACAGATCTTTTGCGTTTTAAAAAAGATACTCAACACTGAAGCAACAAGCCGTTATTGGTTGGCACTCCACTCTTTGCCCATTTAATGCCTTTGCCACAAACTGCCAGCCTACTGGATCCAGATGAGGAAGATCCTTGAAGTTAGGATTGGATCCCACAGCTATTTCTAAAACTTTATAAGCCAATCCATAAGGAAAGCTTGCTGAACAGTTTTGAGAAAGTCCTACAATTGTTCATTTTTTTTTAAATTGAAATACAGTTGATTTTCAGTGTTGTGTCTTGTGCATTTCTTTTTTCATTTATTTTTATTAGTTGGAGGCTAATTACTTTACAATGTTGTAGTAATTTTTGCCATACATTGACATGATTTAGCCATGGATTTACATATGTTCCCCATCCTGAACCCACCTCCCTCCCCATCCCATCCCTCTGGGTCATCCCAGTGCACCAGCCCCGAGCACTTGTCTCATGCATCCAACCTGGACTGGCGATCTGTTTCACCCTAGATAATATACATGTTTCGATGCTGTTCTCTCGTAACATCCCACCCTCGCCTTCTCCCACAGAGTCCAAAAGGCTGTTCTGTACTTCTGTGTCTCTTTCTGTTTTGCATATTGGGTTATCATTACCATCTTTCTAAATTCCATATATATGTGTTAGTATACTGTACTGGTCTTTATCTTTCTGGCTTACTTCACTCTGTATTATGGGCTCCAGTTTCATCCATCTCATTAGAACTGATTCAAAGGTATTCTTTTTAATGGCTGAGTAATATTCCATGGTGTATATGTACCACAGCTTCCTTATCCATTCATCTGCAGATGGGCATGTAGGTTGCTTCCATGTCTTGGCTATTATAAACAATGCTGTGATGAACATTGGGGTACACGTGTCTCTTTCAGATCTGGTTTCCTTGGTGTGTATGCCCAGGAGTGGAATTGCTGTGTCATATAGCAGTTCTTTTTCCAGTTTTTTAAGAAATCTCCACACTGTTCTCCATAGTGGCTGTACTAGTTTGCATTCCCACCATCAGTGTAAGAGGGTTCCCTTTTCTCCACACCCTCTCCAGCATTTATTGCTTGTAGACTTTTGGATAGCAGCCATTCTGACTGGCATGTAATGGTACCTCATTGTGGTTTTGATTTGCATTTCTCTGATAATGAGTGATGTTGAGCATATTTTCATGTGTTTGTTAGCCATCTCTATGTCTTCTTTGGAGAAATGTCTGTTTAGATCTTTGGCCCATTTTTTGATTGGGTCATTTATTTATTTTTCTTGAATTGAGCTGCAGGAGTTGCTTGTATATTTTTGAGATTAATTCTTTGTTTCTTCATTTGCTGTTATTTTCTCCCATTCTGAAGGCTGTCTTTTCATCTTGCTTATAGTTTCCTTTGTTTTGCAAAAGCTTTTAAGTTTTATTAGGTCCCATTTGTTTATTTTTGCTTTTATTTCCAATATTCTGGGAGGTGGGTCAAAGAGGATCTTGCTGTGATTTATGTCGGAGAGTGTTTTGCCTATGTTCTTCTCCTCTAGGAGTTTTATAGTTTCTGGTCTTACATTTAGATCTTTAATCCATTTTGAGTTTATTTTTGTGTCTGGTGTTAGGAAGTGTTTTAGTGTCATTTTTTTTTTTGGATGCAAATTTTTTTTTCCATTTATTTTTATTAGTTAGAGGCTAATTACTTTACAATATTGTAGTAATTATGGTTACGATAACCCTACATGCAAAATAGTTTCATTCTTTTACAAGTGGTTGACCAGTTTTCCCAGCACCACTTGTTAAAGAGGTTGTCTTTTTTCCATTTTATATTCTCGCCTCCTTTGTCAAAGATAAGGTGTCCATAGGTACATGGATTTATCTCTGGGCTTTCTATTTTGTTCCATTGATCTATATTTCTGTCTTTGTGCCAGTACCATACTGTCTTGATGACTGTGGCTTTGTAGTAGAGCCTGAAGTCAGTCAGGTTGATTCCTCCAGTTCCATTCTTATTTCTCAAGATTGCTTTGGCTATTTGAGGTTTTTTGCATTTCTATACAAATTGTGAAATTACTTGTTCTAGTTCTGTGAAGAATACTGTTGGTAGCTTGATAGGGATTGCATTGAATCTATACATTGCTTTGGGTAGTATAGCCATTTTGACAATATTGATTCTTCCAATCCATGAACATGGTATATTTCTCCATCTGTTTGTGTCCTCTTTGATTTCTTTCATCAGTGTTTTATAGTTTTCTATGTATAGGTCTTTTGTTTCTTTAGGTAGATATACTCCTAAGTATTTTATCTTTTTGTTGCAATGGTGAATCGTTTTGTTTCCTTAATTTCTGTTTTCTCATTGGTAGTGTATAGGAATGCAAGGGATTTCTGTGTGTTAATTTTATATCCTGCAACTTTACTATATTTGTTGATTAGCTCTAGTAATTTTCTGGTAGAGTCTTTAGGGTTTTCTATGTAGAGGATCATGTCATCTGCAAACAGTGTTTCACTTCTTTTCCTATCTGGATTCCTTTTCTTTCTTTTTCTGCTCTGAGTGCTGTGACCAAAACTTCCAAAACTATGTTGAATAGTAGTGGTGAGAGTGAGCACCCTTGTCTTGTTCCTGATTTTAGGGGAAATGCTTTCAATTTTTTTACCATTGAGGATAATGTTTGCTGTGGGTTTGTCATATATAGCTTTTATTATGTTGAGGTATGTTCCTTCTATTCCTGCTTTCTCGAGAGTTTTTATCATAAATGGATGTTGAATTTTGTCAAAGGCTTTTTCTGCATCTATTGAGATAATCATATGGTTTTTATCTTTTGATTCGTTAATGTGTATTACATTGATTGATTTGTGGATATTAAAGAATCCTTGCATTCCTGGGATAAAGCCCACTTGGTTCGTGTGCATTTTTAAGTTTAGTTTTTGTAGTGAAGTCTAGCATAGATTTGCTTTGTTGAAGTTTTTCTTTGTAGATCTTAAAACTATTAAAAAATAATGCTCATTCCATCAATGGTGTTTGTTGCAGAATTATAGATTTTATTACACACTAGTGTAACACCAGTTTATATTGACTATCAGCTTCATAACTTCAGAACTGGATTAGAAATAAAAGTATCAGCAGTCAATAAGCAAGGAATAGGTAAGTATCTGCCATTTTTTTAAAATGTGTTTAACATGTTTAGAACTCTTGATTTAGAAAAGAAATACTGTTAAACATTTTAATAATGGAGAAAGACTCTTGGTTGATACAGCAATATTATAACAATGCAGAAACTTTTTTAAATGTCTGTGCTGAAATCATTTTAAAACTCAGGAAAATTTTTTAATTATAAAAAAAACCTATGTGTTTAATGTTGTCTCAGGTTTTATGTGCAAGTCCAGAAAATAGAGGAAAGTCTAGTTTAATTATTGGATAGATTAATTGTACTAATATGTTTACTGGTGAATTACTCAGGTATGTGTAGAAACAAATGAAGGGATGGTACAACTGTAAATCATAACAAAAACTATTAGGCAGTTTGAGAACTCAGAATAGTGGCGAGTCTAAACTGAAATACTAACAAGATTTGTAGGTCCTGTAGACAGGATTGATGCTTTGAAGTGTCTAAATAGCTTCAACATAATTGGCTGGGAGCATGCCAGTCCTGCCAGTCCTCTGCACAGTGCCATACATCCAGCCTTCATCTATAGCTTGAACGTTCACAATGGCATCTCCATCTTTGAAGGACACCTCATCTGCATCAGCAGCCATATAGTCATACATGGCACGGAAGATTTTCTATCGGTAAGGACAAAAAAGGGAAATGTTAGATTTGCAACAATTAACCTAAACAGCTAATTTTTTAAAGTCTCTTACAACACCAAAAATTTAAGTTGCACAAAACAATGTGCAGCTACCACCAAAACTAAAAAGACGAACTAGGAGAAAATATTTGCAAATTGTATATCTAATAAGGATTATAGAGAGAGAGATATGTGTGTGTGTGTGTGTATATATATATATCTCCCTGGTGACTCAGATGGTAAAGAATCTGTTAATGCAGGAGATTCGGGTTTGATCCCTGGGTCAGGAAGGTCCCCTGAAGAAAGAAATGGCAACCCACTCCAGTATTCACACACACACACAACACACACACTATTCAGATCCTTTGCTGAGGATCTGAATTGTCAAAAGGAGATATACCAAGAGCTAACAAGCACATGAAAATACTCGACATCATTAGTCACCAGGAAAATGTAAAGCTACAATGTGATACCACTATGCACTGGAATAATAATTGAAAACAGGTACTGCGGAGGATGTGGAAAAATTGAAATCTTTTATAAACTGCTGATGGAAAAAGGTGCAGTTTGGAAAACAGTTTTGGAAATTTCTCCTATTTTAGATAGGTATATACCTAGAATTGCTAGGTCACATGGTAACTAAGAGGAATGAATGTATGTCCACACAATAAGTTGTATACCCTTATTCATAACAGCTAAAAACTGGAAACAGCCCAAATGCCCACCAACTGATGATGAAAATATTTTCATACAGTATAGTAATATTTGCTAATATAAAGGAATTAGTACTGATAAATGATACATGGATAAACCTAAAAACATAAAGCTAGTCACAGAAGGCCACATATTACATGATTTCATTTATATGAAATGTCCCAAATAGGCAAACATAGAAATTACATTAGTGGTTATACTAATGTTTTATTAGAGAAAAAGAATTTGAAAAATCAGCCAATAGTGCATATTTCTCTCACTTTGAGAATTTGGGAGCATACCAGAAATAAGATTTTCTGGAAAGCTAATGGTGAAAACAAAAAATACAGTATGGTGAGAAAGGAAAATGGGATGTTGCTAATCAACAGCATAAAGTTTCAGTTAAGCAAGATGAATGAATGCTAGAGACAACTCAACCTTGAATCTATAGTAAATGTACACCGAAAAATAAGAGGGTAGGTAGATCTCAGGTTAAAGTGTTCTCACAACGAAATTTTTACAAACTGTAACAGTTTAGAGATACAAATAAAATTTGAAAGTGCCCAAATTTTCTTCATAGGAGCAGCTACTGGTTAGTTATTTGGCATGAGACCTACATATTTTTCCCTAGCATTTTGAAACACACATATTCACATTCAAGGATAGCCCCCCCACATAAGTGGAATACTATAAATAATAACTTGTTCTTTCCATTTGATATAGCTTGGAGGTCTGTCTGTATATAGATTTATTCTGCTTAAGAGAATTCCATATTTTAATAATAACCACAAGTTATTTAGCCATTTCTGTATTTCTAGACAGTTAACTGTCATTCTGTATTCGTCCACTAACCCCATAGTGTTTGTCTTCAGGTGTCTGTCTTTGGGCTGAAAGTATTAGGTCAAAGTTACTTGCCTTTTAAGTTTTCTTAAAAGTTTGCTACTATAATAGAATACTTTTTTATAATTTGTATATTTCTGGTTAGTAGTCATGGTGAACCTCTTTTCCTTGGCCATTTTTGTTTCTTTTGTAGATGGTTTAGGCATATGCTTCCAGGCTCATTTTGAAGGGAAGAGGAATAATAATGTCAATGAATTTTGGATACTTCATGCAGTTTTAGATGTTAATCTTTTGTTATGTATGATTTCTCCCAGTTTGACATTTTTTTTTTCATTTATTTTTATTAGTTGGAGGCTAATTACTTGACAATATTGCAGTGGGTTTTGTCATACATTGACACGAATCAGCCATGGATTTACATGTATTCCCCATCCTGATCCCCTCTCCCACCTCCCTCTCCACCCGATTCCTCTGGGTCTTCCCAATGCACCAGGCCTGAGCACTTGTCTCATGCATCCCACCTGGGCTGGTGATCTGTTTCATTATAGATAATATACATGCTGTTCTCTCGAAACATCCCACCCTCACCTTCTCCCTGACATTTCTTTTTGTTACAGTTTTTTCCTTTACGTTTCTAGATTTTGGAACTTGCCGAGGAAGATTTTACCCTCTGCAATATTGTAAAAATAGTCTTTTTCTGTAGTATTTTACAATTTTGCTTTTTTTCCTCTGCTTATTTGTAACTCTTTTCGGGTCTGTTTTTGGACTTGTTTTAAAACTATTCTCATGCTAAATTCATATTTAATTATAATAGCTTTCTAGCATATTTTACTCTATGGTTAAGTCCTTTCCTATTGTCATTTTCAAAATCTGCTTCATCTTACATCTTTACTCTTTCAAATAAATTTTAGGATTAATGTATAAAATTTTTATAATTATTGTACTAGGATTTGGTTGGAATTGCCTTGAATTTATGGATTTATTTCTGGAGAAATGACTGCAAGATTCCCTTCCTGAACTATAATAGGTTTTAATACTTAGCAATCTTTATGTCCTTTAGTAAAGATTTTCTTCATACAGATATTGTTCATTTCAATAGTAAAGAATTATAATATTATGTTGTAATATTATGAAATGAGATCCAGGGTTTTTAAAAAATACTTATTCATTTATTTGGCTGCCCCAGGTCTTAGTTGCAGCATGTGGGATCTAGTTCCCTGACCAGGGATCGAACCTGGGCCCCCTCCATTGGGAGCTCAGAGTCTTAACCACTGGGCCAGCAGGGAAGTCCCAAGAGACCCAGGGTTTTAAACTGAGTTTTAAGATAGTCTGGTGAATTGGTGAACATGATTTGACTTATCTCTTGTACATATAAGGGAAGATATAAGGTATGACTAGATTACATGTGACGTGTGCATACACAAATACTATGGAAGAATGATTCCAAACAACAGATGCTTTGCTTTAAGATGGTGGGTGGGTCTGATGAGCCCACAATGATATTTTGCTTTAGTTTTTCTGTGTGTTTTGTGTGTGTCCATGTGTTTGTTTTAAATCACTGAATAATGCTCTTTAGTTACATGAGTTGTTAATGAAGGTTCTCTGATATTTATTACTGTTAACATTATACAAAATAGAAGTCTTGGTTTAAAAAAAAAAAGATCACACCTGTAACCATTATTTCACATATCAAAAAAGAAGGATGACTTGAGTAAGTGATGGTTACTTACTCCAGCAGTGGACGGATGGGATGGGATGGAGGATACCGTTGTCTGCTGGGTAGCAACTGAAGATGATCGTTGCTGTGGGAGCTCTGTGGTTCTTGCATGTTTGTAACCTGAAAGGAAAGGGGAAAATAGCATTAGAAGAAAACGTAACTAGATATCATTTACTCTGTGTTTAGCAATTGAGCAGCAGTGTCTTCCCCCCTAATTTAAAAAGAATGATTTCTAAGAAAGGAGGAATGAAAATGAAATAGCTAACTGTATGTACCTCTCCACAATTTTAGACTCTCATTAGAAGAAAAGGTTCAGACTTTTTTCTGTTTCTACTCAAAGCATCTCTTACAGTAACATCCAGTGAACTGACTCCCATGGCTATCGAGGTCAGGGCCATCCACTTGTACCTGTGGCGGTTGCAGAGAAGAAGACACCCCCATCACTGTAGGTGGAGAGGTGGGCAGCTTCTGAATGCTCTGACTTCTCCTCTCCACCACTGATGCTTAGCCCGCTGGCTGATCGAGACTGCTCCCGGCTCCGGCGCTGAGCTTGTGCTGAAGGAGGTAAGATCCATCAGAGAGGGGACAGGAATGAAATTTTCCTAGTAGGAATCCCTAATGGTAATTGAATCTCAGTTGTTTTTTTTCATTATCAAACAGTTTTTAGTAGATTTCCATGGATTAAACCCTCAAAACTCTATAATACAAGGTGGTCCTCATTTTCCAGTTGAGAGTTTAATCACCCAAGGTCCCCTAACCATTAAGTGGTATAGCCAGGCTTCCAATCCCTGAGTCTGTCCTTGACCACTGTTTCTTCCTTATAGCCTACTCATTTTCCTGGCTCACCAAAACGAACAGGTAGTAATGTTCACATTCAAATTCCACCTTTCAACTTCTCCAGAAAGTTCCCCTGATTTCCAAATTTATTTAGATGCCCTCTCTGTTTCCACAATCTGTGTGAAGACCTTTAAAACTGTTCATGTCAGGGTATAACTACTGATTTACTGGTCTCTATTCATCAGACTAGAGGATAAATTCTTCAAGATTTACAGGCACTACGTATTAGTTTACTTTTAACATGAATAAAGGGTATGAAGGCATGTGGCCTCTTGTTGAATGACTATCTTCCTTGCCATAAGGGAGTTCAGAAAGTTGCTAAAGGTCAACCCCATTTTTTCCCCTTTGCTTATGTATTTTATTTTATTGTCATTATTTCTCCAACAGAAAAATTTACTACCTGTTTTTCTTTAGGAAAAAAAAAATATAATGGGGACCGAAGGGGACTTACCTTGAGGCAGTGAAACAATCTTTTCCTATCTTGAACTTGTCTAGAAAGTGAGCTTGGCCCACTAGTCAAGGAGATGTTTTTATGCTGAATGAGCAACTCAGGAAATTGAGAGCCCTGGAGGAGATTAACTTTGAGTCTAAACGGCCCTGGCACTAGCCCACTAAATCGTGATGTTTATGTCATAAGCCTTTTGCAGCATCACATACCATTAATCATGTGTAAGCTTCGGGACTGAATATTGTCTTCTGCTGGATCATAGTCAAAAACTGAGCCAGGATTGGTACGCCAGACACGTAAACCTGAAAGGGAGATTAAGGGTCAGCACAGATGTTCTCCCACTCTGGTAATTTGGAGACCGAAACATGAACCTAAACAACCACAGGCAAATTGAATAATTTAAAGCTTATTTCCCCCCCCAGATCCCAGTTACCTGTAATAGTTTCCTGATCCTGGTCATTCCGTTTCTGTTCCATTTCTACCACTTTCCTCTGAATACCCCGGTAGCTAATGTCACTGAAGTCCTGTGTGTTCTTCTTCACTCTCTCAGTGATGGGGTCTGTCACCACCGGTGTGAAGCAACCCTTGTGTTTCTCAAAGTCTTCATGATATTTCACCTGAAATTTCATGAATTCATTTGGTGAAAATAGGATGGTGTGATCATTTATTTTTCACTTGTTCCAACAGGCTGCCCACCCGATCTGAGGGATTCCTGACTCACTGTTGAGATGTGGCGCTGGGTCTCTCTCACCCGTCTCATCTCTGGCGTGTCCAAGACATAGGCAGCTTTGCCTTGGATTTGTTTCCGGAAGCTATCAGAATAAAGCACCTGACAGACGAGAAACCATGGATGAGGGAAAGTTATGGTACCATTCTAATTCTGAAGTCTCAAAATCTTTCCAACAGATGGAAGTGAAGCATGAGTCACCTAAAAATTCCCAGCAAGCCCATGACAGAACTGTGAGCAAGAGGGTAGATGGGCAGGGCTTGAATGAGATAAAGGATTTGTTTTGACTCTGAAAACATAGCTTTCATTTTCAAAGGAGATGGGGCAAAGTATAATTTTGAAAGGAAAGGAAAAAAAAAATCGTTCTTGAATTTGCTGGGAATTGTAGCACCAGTACATTGGATGGTATATGGCACTAAATGTGATACATTTTAAAGAACTATCCTTTAAAATAAGTGATCATTTTTTGAAGGGTTATGTCCAGATTTTATGAACCAGTGTGCTAACACAGAAATCAAAGTCTCAGACATGAAAAACCCAAAATATCAAAGTCAGAGTAAGGCACCCATTTCATCGTATTACCTGTTTCATAAAGCATCTTAAAGGATTGCTGAAGATAGAGAATGTTAGGAAGTCAATATGTTACAGTCAGTTATATAAGACTACCTCAGAGTAAAAGGGAAGAGAGGACATTGGCAATTAACTTGTTATGTCTTAGTACAATCATTTGGAATTTAAAAGCATAGTTGTGTTAATTTTAGTGTGAATTTTCAATGGGATAAAAAATGCACATTTTTATGGTGTTAAAATGTTATTTTCAAGATGTTGCGTTTCTTTTTTCGTTTTAGTGTGTTTTTCAGTTGAATGAGAAAGACACTTTATGATGTTAAATTGTTATTTTCTAAGTTGTTGCACTACTCCTTTTTAGTCCTGGAGAATACCGAGCTAATGTTTTCTTGGTTGCGCTTAGCTCTCTCCATCTCTGGAGTGACCGGTGTCGGAGTTGCTTTTCTCATATTCTCTTTGTACAACACCTAGAGGAGCCAAGAGAGCATCCAGATATCAGAGAGCAGAAACCCGATTCTGAAAACCACCATCTAGCTGTTGTTACGGCTCAATTATGTCACACTCTATAACACCTCACAAAGAGAAGCCATTACAATGTTACGGTATAAAGCAAAAGGTGAAGAAAGGAATCAGTTCGAGCTGGCAGGGTTGGTATGGTTTTTAAGTGGGTAAAGAAGGATTTTAAAAGATAAAAGTTTGGAGGAAATTGGGAGGTAAATTAGTGGTATAACTATGTTTGCCAGGCTTGTTAAAGGTGTCACCGTCTCTTTTTCCCTCTCTCAAATACCGAGCTAAAGTTTTCTTGATTGCGTTTGACTCTTTCCATCTCAGGAGTAAAGGGTGTGGGGGTGGCTTTCCCCAGGTTCTCTTTGTATAATACCTGTGAGATACAAAGTTGGACCCGAAAGTCACTGGGAGGCAGTAGTCAGGCTATTCAATGTAATGCGATTTGGGGGAGAAAAACCCAGATTTTATCTACTACTATTAGTGAGAACAACTCAAGAAAAAGCTTTAAAAAACAGTTAATGGCAACAGTCAATGTAGTATATCGTTTAGGGGAGATTCTAAAAAAACTGGCATTTTGTTTGTTTTTAACCTGGGATGGAGTTAGGAGCAGGTCAAACGGCAGGGGTTACTTTGCAGAATGAAAAAGCACTTTTGTTTGTCAAGACAATACCGAGCTAATGTTCTCTTGATTGCGTTTGACTCTCTGCATCTCTGGAGTGACAGGGGTTGGGGTGCCTTTGCCCACATTTTCTTTGTACAAAACCTATGCGAGTCCAATGGATCCAAAAAGAAAAAAAGAATTACAGTTACAAAAGATTAAACAGAGGAGATCATTTGTTAGGAGGCTCAGGTTGCTAAACTATTTGGGCACTAAGATTAGATGGAAAGAAATGTTTCCAAAGCAAGCTAATAATAGTTACAGCACATTTCCAGAGTAGAACCCTGTCCTGAAATCCTTGCAGCCTAAAAGACAGAACTATAGTTTTTTGTGCCTAGTTCCAGGGCCCACATGGGAGACCGCCTTTACTCTACTACTAATCGATGCACGTCAAGCACCTGACAGATAATCTGTCAGGATTTAGGAGCAGGCACTTGAATAACACAGAAGGTGGAGGCTGCTCCCTAAATCGGAATGGGAGACTGGACCCGTCTGCCACACACATCAGGGAAATGTATCTGTGTTCTGCCTCTTGCTTTAATTCAGAACATCATCATCCTTATCAGTAAGTAAAAATGTTTTCAGTAATTACATCACTCATAGTGTTAGTCAATAGGAAACAACAGTAATGCATTGTGATAAATTCCCAGCCTCCCTGTCACTAGTGTCATTCTTGATGTCACAGAAGATTCGAGCCATGGCATTCAAGAGGAAGAATTCTATCAAAGAACCAATTCTCAAAGTTGAGGTCCCTGGACAACAAGGTTAACATCACCTGAGACTTTGCTGGCATTGCAAAATGTCTGGCCCCATGCCAGATCTACAGAATAAGAGACTGAGACTTGGGGTCCCAGCAGTCCCGTGTTCCAGTATCAGAGGAACCTCTCTAGTATGTAAGGTAATGTCCCCACACAAACCCCAATCCACAGCAATCTCTTTACATCCCAGAACGCAGGCTTACGAAAAGTACCTTACTTAAATTAGCATTTAAAGACCATGATAGAAGAACAGAAAGAACTAAAATTGGTAAAACAAAAAGTAGTTCAAATGACACTCCTTTTAAAGTAAATGGACAGTGATTTGGCAAAACCACTACTGGATCTTAATTTATGTCATTATGCCTGAAGGAGAGGATAGGGGTTATTTTTCCCAAGGTCTCTCTGTCTAAATCTGATGGGGTAAATTATAACCTAAAGTCAGCTGCAAAAAAATAAATAAAATCGCAATTTTGATGTTCCAGAAAGAATCCCGTCACACCTACTACTCCACTCCCCACTTTTCACAAATACATAAAACAAAGAGACCTTAGGGGTAATGGATAGAGAGTTAGGTTTGGGGAGAGAGGAGCAAAGGATGACTTGGAAAATCTGTTACTTCCTGATATTAGAACTTTAAAATAAGGGATTAAAGCAATGTTGTTATTCTGAGGTTAAATACAGGAGTAGCCCTACAAGGAAGAAGGATAAATGTGATTAAGAAATTCACAAAATTCCAGTTATCTTTAAAAAGTAGGATTAATATGTATTATTTTAAATTATTAAGTAGTTTTTTTTTTTTTTTTTTTTTTTGTCTTGCTGCAAGTACCGAGCTAATATTTTCTTGATTGTGTTTGATTCTCTCCATCTCTGGAGTGACAGGTAAAGGGGTTCCCTTGCCCATGTTTTCTTTGTATAACACCTGTGTGATAAGAAAGCATCCAGAAAAACAACCGTAAGTAACATTTCATTTGTTGTGAGACTTTAAGGGTGAGTTCAACATCCTTGTTATCAAATGACACAATAATCCAAGGAGCCAGGAGTTATATGCTGAGAAGATGCCACCAAAAACTTTAAGATAGCCATTCTTGGGATGAGGAGACTGACTTTATCTAGGATCTTTAGCTGCTGGGGAAAAGCTGTGGAGTTACCTTCCCAAATAATCACATGAGGATTTGAGACTGTTAGAATGTGGTTTTGTTGTTATCCAAGCAAACTAAAAGAAAAGAGGTTTTAAAAAGTATTTTTAAATGCCAGATGGAATAGAAATCAGAATTAGAAAAAGAATCCATAGTAGTACCACAGAAATGAGAAATGTCGTTTTGCTAAGTGAGGTATATTAGAAGCAAAGGAAGGGAAGTAGGTTTAAAAGGAGAAAAAATATTAAATATCAATTTCTTTATGAGGTTAAATGACATCTCCTTTTCCCTTTCTTCCCAAAATACCGAGCTAAGGTTCTCTTGATTGAGTTTGACTCTCTGCATCTCTGGAGTGGTGGAGACTGGGATTCCTGTGCCCAGGTTTTCTCTGTATAGCACCTGTGTGATTAGAAAGCATCCAGAACAAAAAGAGCGGTCAACCACTCCCCCCTTCTTGCAGAGCAGTGGCGAGTAGCAGGGCAGGGAGGAAGAGAATGAGTTAGAGGAAGGAAAATACCAGAAGCTTCTAGGTCCATCCTATAGGAGCCTAAAGACATCCTTAAAAGCAAGGGAATGCAGGAAGGAGCAGCAAAAACTTGAAAGTTTTGTTCCTGAACTAATCTTTGCAATGCTGAGCAAAGGAGAACACCACAGAAAGGAACCATGAGCTGCACCCCCAAGCTTGTTATGAGGATGGGAGAAAACAGAAAGGGAGACAGAAGGAGAACCAAGGATTTTGTTTTGGAAATATTGATCAACCACACATAGGGATATTTAGGTTTTATAAACATTGCGTATTTAAAAGTACATACACACAGATCTTCTTTTGTTGACTTTCAAAAGAAGTCAGATTTTTAGTTTGGGTGAAATATTGGGAAGAATTATACTTGAGGTAAATGGAGAACAGTGACAAAATGCTAAAAGAACTTAAAAATGTCTATACAAATACCAGTAGAGATCAAAAAGGTTAGAATAGGAAATGAGGCCAACAGTTTATATTTATTTATAGAACAAATTTTTGTAAACTCTACGTTCAAAGTTACCAAAGCAGGATAAACATGGGGGTTTAGAGACTGGGTATGTTATGTTTTTAAAGGTTGGAAAGTAATTATTGAACATTTTTTAAGTGATATTAATGTTTAACCAAAATGGGGAGACTGATTTCATGGGAAATGGCAGCATTAAGTTGTAAACAAGACATGTCAAAAGTTTTTACTGGAATAAGTTGATTAGGTTTTAAGATATAGCCATTAATCTTTTTAAAAAATGATTTTAAATTAGTTAAAGGGTTTTTTGTTTGTTTTTTTAAATACCGAACTAAAGTTTTCTTGATTGTGTTTGACTCTCTCCATCTCTGGAGTGATGGGAATTGGAATCCCTTTCCCGATGTTTTCTTTGTATAACACCTGTACAATATAAGAAAGCATCCAGAAAAAAACAAGAGCAGTCAAAACAGCCCTTTCAGGTATCATTTAAGGAGCCTATGAAATACAGACATCACACAGGAAAGACAAATTCACCAAGTCAGCCTGTCTTTTCTAGCACAGGTCTGGATGAGAACATGTTCCACATTTCCTTGGCTAAAGAGCCAGTGTATTTGATATTCAACTTTTATGCTAACTCATGTTAAATGTTGATTTTCTGTGTTAAAAATTAAGAAAAATTATTTCATAAAAGTACTAAAATACTTAGTGTACCATAGAAAGGTTATTTTTTAATTGGAGGGCAAATATTCATTTTCCCTACACAGAATATTCATTTTACAGAATAACACATATTTTAAACCTCAGGTCAAATCTATGCAATATAGGAAATAGGTCTTTGTTGTGTAAATTCAAGTTATACAGGTGGTTGAGTCTAAATACAGAATCTTCAAAGGTTCTTTGCACCACTGGACAATTTTGTCTAAACGCAACCTATGTAAAAATTAACACAAATGGTTACTTAAAGGAAGAAATTGTCCAGGATCATCAGGATCATTAATATCTCAAATAGATGTAAATAATAATATACCTACTCTAATATAGAGGAAAATAATTTTTAAATAACTTTGAAAATTAATGTAAACTTTTCCACAAGAAGGAATAATAACAACAAACCTATAGGGAAAACAGTAAATATAACATTCCAAAAATATCAATTTATACTGAAAGTTCAATAAAATCAAAAGATTGTTAGTGAATAGTAATCACAAACAAAAACAAAAAGACAGTGGGACCCAAGAAGGTTACTGATATTATCTGGAAGTTTGATTCCTTCACATAATTATTTCAATGAACAATTAAAAAACATTTTGGATGAAACCTCTTCCTACTGCTCTACTCTTTCCCCTCCCCAAAAAGAATCCAGCTAAGTTTTCCTAATGACTTGGATTCTCCATCTCAGGCATAAATGAATCTAAGATCCTTATATGAAAGCTTCACAGACTATTGAGTATTATAGTTTTTCAACAAAAATATTAAGAAAAACAAACTCATCTAATTCAAATATTTTTTTAAAAATCAGAAGGTCTGGATTTCTACTGATGGAATGTCTTGTTTGGAGCAAGTATCAAGATTCCTTTGGGTTCTGATTCTGAGCAATTTTCTCTCTTGGTGCCACTGTTTTACAGGTAGGATCTCTGTTAAGGTAACCCCTGTCCACAGCAAGGGCCATTATTTCTACCTGGGGCCTCAAGTCCTGTGTCTTGTCTTACAATGCTAACCCAGCCACATCAAATAAAAATAGTTCTAAGTAAATAAAAGCTATAGTATTGGGGGGTTTTGGATATCAATGAACTTCAAAAGTCCTATAAAACATGGAAAGGAACCTGTGAAAAGTTGTAAGGGACTGTTATAGGAAGTATAAAATGTTAGAATCAAATGGTAAGAGATCTGGAAAAAGGAAGAATTCAGTTGATGAGTATTTTTTGTTTTTTGTTTTAAAAGAATTTGTTAAGCTGATTATTTTTAAGGGACTAAAAGGAGTTTTTATAGAAAGGTATTATTATTTTTTAATACAAAGTTAAAGGAGCTTTCTCCCAAATACCGAGCTAAAATTCTCCTGGTTGCGCTTGACCCGCTCCATCTCAGGGGTGACAGGGACGGGAGTCCCCTTGCTCAAGTTCTCTTTGTACAGAATCTGTGTGTATAAAACCAATAATCAAATCAGCCTGGATCCATTGTTAAGGTAGGCTCTAAAAGTATTTTTGCTTGTTTGTTTTCCTAATGACATGAAATAGGCCTAAATAAATTTCAGAAATAGAACAAGTATAGATTATCTTTGGACATTTCATCACAAACAGTATGAGGTCTGTTTCATACAAAAAAGTGACATTAATACCAACAGAACTTTCAGATTACAGGCAGGAGTCACTTATTGGATTTGCCAAAAATTTCATTGAGATTTTCTGTAAGATATTACCAAAAAGCCCAAATGAACTTTTTGGCCAACCCTCATACATATATACACCTTTTCTCAAAGGCAGGATTAGGATTTACCAAATAGTGCTCAAGTTAACTGAAATTTATATGCATAGTGAGCTGTTGGTAATTCTCAGGAGACCAAAAAGAAAGGGGTTTGGGAAATAAAATAAATAAATATTAAAAGCTAAATAAATATTAGCGTTCAATGACCCTGAAGCTATTCCAAAGAAACCCATTTATATCTCTTGTGATATACAAAAAATAGCTGAGCCAAGTAAACTTGTATTTCTGAGTCACTGTGAATTGCTAAGTTGTCTTTGGAATGAAAGTGTTCAAGAATCACATTCTTTTAAGAAACAATGCAAACACAGAATACATCAAACAGAGCCATAATAAATACAAATAGAATTCTAGTTAACATTGTCCTTTTGAAGGCATGTTAGATTTTACTTTTGATTTGTGCCACAACAGTTAGAAACATCTACTGTTATTCAAGGATTTGAGGAAGGAAACACTAAGTATTATAGGTTTTTAAGGAATGTGATCAATAGCTATGTTTTAGGAAAAACAGTTAAAATTTCACACCAGAACTAAAATACTGAATTAGATTTGGGTTGAAAACTGAGATAACATTTGGTGTCATTTTCATTCTATGAATTTAGTATTTTTATAGTAAGAAAATTATATATTGGTAATGTGTTAAAAGTATTATTTTAAATAAAAATTAAGGGATTTTATATTTTTCCCCCTAAGAAATACCGAGCTAAAGTTCTCTTGATTGCGTTTGACTCTCTCCATCTCTGGAGTGATAGGTGTTGGGGTTCCTTTCCCCAAATTTTCTTTGTACAAAACCTGTGAGATACAAAAAAGTACCCAAAAGACATTCAAAACAAGCACAAAGATCAAAGAAGAGAGAAAACTGGGGGCGGGGGTGTGTGAGGAGGGAGTTTTAGTGAGTTACATTTAGTAAGAATACTACTTTAACTTGTTACTTCACATTTTAAGGATAAACTCTATTCTGCTAATTCTGGAAATGAAAAAGTACAGCAGAAAGCATTGAGTTATAGGATATGAATGTAATGATGAGAAATCTTGTGTTAATTCTCTTTACAGTATTTCAGATCTAAGTGGTCACACTGATCAGTCACCAAAAGGGTTAAAATACCATCAGAAAAGTGAGTCATTTTGTGTAAGACTAGATGGTCTTAGTCAGGTGGTAACACACACACACAACTGTTAAGATGTTATTTTTTAAAAGAATGATGGATTATTCTGGTAATTTTTTAAAATGGGAAGTCAAGTTTCTTAATTGATATATTTGTAAATACCGAGCTAAAGTTCTCTTGATTGCGTCTGACTCTTTCAATCTCTGGAGTGACAGGGGTTGGAATGCCTGTTCCCAGGTTCTCTTTGTACATAACCTGTAGAAGATAATTAGAACATCTAAAAAAGTGAAATGACCATGAATCCTTTGGATTTACACCTATATGCCAGCTATTTGGTGGACACTCACAGAAAGAATCTAGCTTTCAAACATGACATTTTGGAATAAGGAAGAAAATGCCACAAATATTCATTTTCTCTCTTCAAAGGTAGTAACTTGACTACCTTGAAGACTGTACTAAACTGTGGCACTTCTCTTTAGTCAACATTTAGTATCAATACATTCCTAAAATGCATTAGAAAGTGCTAATACATTCAACACTGAAAAACACATTAACCATTTCATAACACCTAGTATTAGTCCCTTGAATATAGTAGGTCATACATAGGTGGCTTGGTTTAAATTTTTCTAATCATGTGTACTCTTCTTTCAGGGTTAATGAGAATTTTGTTTTGTATTTTCTTCAGAAAATTCCTAACTGGTCTTTAGTCTTAGGTACCCCTTAATGTAAGGAGACTTGAATAGTTTATTTCTGCAGGAAGAGCAACTTTCTCTGAAATTTTTACTCAGTGCTGAATCGTGTAAATTAGTGTTTTTGAACAGGGAGAAGTCCAAAGGACTGTGTTAATGAAACAAGTGAGGAACTTCCAGAGCCTTTTGTCATCCTCATTCTACCCTCCCTCACAGTGTTAACAATTGACCACCTAAAGGAAGCAAGGAATTAAGTGGATGGATTCTATGTTGTACTAGAGCAGAGGCTGGGGAACAGCATGGAAAATCTGGGGGTTTGTGTCACAAATTAATTCCTAAAATCACTGCCACTAGTGCTAATATCTCTATTTTCCTAGGAAACTTTTCAAGATCTTTAACAATCTACCATCTTCGAACAAAGTTGTATTGCTTTACTGGGCAAGGCAACGGAACTCATCATGGACCACAGAACAAAACAAAACCAGAGAAAGGCAGGAAATTGGGATCAGAAGCGGCAAAGGTGATGCAGGCTGGCTTTCCTGGATGAGTGGACGTGCAATTCTAAATGCAGCGGAGCCAAGGTAGAAGCAGAGAATGCAAAGGGAATGAGGTGTAAAAGATATAGATGACTTGCAAGAGAAACAGCCAGTATTCTCTAATGGAAATTCAATGGGATTGAATTTCCTCCAGTGGCCAAGAAAACCTCGATCAAGATCCTTGCCTTTTATTGGCTATAAACTATTTCCTAAACTTCACACAATCTTTGGCTAGTAGCCAGCAGCTGCTTAGAAACTGCTTGTGGATGGGAAAGAGTGGCGAGTGGCATTGGGGGATAGGGAATGGGCAGAGGCGGGGCTAGCTGGACAGAGGTCAGGAGAAATGTGTGCTAGGTCTCCCAACATATACACAGACACCGTACACAGGTGTGTGAAATTCCTGTTAAGAGAACAGGCTTAAGATACACCTTTGTGGGTAAGATGACAGCCAGCACCTTCAGAACACACTGTATTTACTAGGAGAGAGCAGAGGACACAGGGCGAGGGGAGAAGGCTATGTAGACTTCACAAGGCTACCCAGGGTCTCCCGGATGGGGGAGAATATCCTGAGGTACATGCATGTACACAGCTTTGTTTTATATTTTACGGTTATAGGTATGTGTAGTTAACAAGATCATCTCAGTAACCTTATCACTACTGTCAGCACATTTTAAGGAACTGCACATATGATGATTAAACATGAAGCCAAGTCCCCTCTGCTCCCTGATTAATGTAAAGACAGAATTTCTTTATCTTGATTTTGCAAACTGCACTGCCCGTCGCAGGGCAGGGAGGGTCGTCCAAGGGGGTAGGAGGAGGAAGGGGTGATGCAGGGAGGGGCCAGCATTGGGAGGGGCCATTACCGAGCTGATGTGCTTCTGTGTCTGCTTGACGCGCTTCACCTCAGGCAGGTCTGGGATGGGCGTTCCTTGTCCAATCACCTCCTTATACTTCACCTGCAGGTATAAAAATGGGAACATGAGCATGTGTGTGGTTAGTCGCCCCACAGTGTACAAAGTCACGGTTTAAATAGCACAGCCTCTATCCTTAGTGGGAATGGGGCCACATTCTGATACTGGGTCAGAGGAGAACCATGTCAAGGACAAGGACACAGGGGTTCTCTATGATTTCTTTAGGGGTGGGGTCCACACTTAGGGAAGAGAAGGGGCTTCAGTCTGAGGTTTCCCATGTCTTATGCCACAGTTCATGTGCCCCGGGCAGACACACACACATACATATACATCTAGGAAGGGCCATTCTTTGACTCACAAGTGACAGTCTCTTGACCACATTCTAGTCAGGCACATCTGTATTGTCTTCCAACCTAGGTCTTAACCTTTGGACATCTTTATACCACCCAGTTTTAGCAAGAATCCTGCTAAGTCAGTTTAGCCAAAATCTCCCACCTGGGATATTTCATCCTCCTTAATATTTAATCAAATTCCTCAGCCCCAGCCCCGAGGTGAAGTCTGACTACCTTGATCTGCCATTTTAGCCATAATCCCCCCACCTTCACCTCCCTGTTTCTTCTGAGTGATATTCCATCCATCCACCCCTCATAAAACCCTACTTTCCCTTGTATTCAGAATTGAGCTCAGTTCTATATGGCGATCTCTTTTTCGCTATATTACAATTGTCCTGAATAAAGATCTTTTTTTTTTTTTTTACTAAACTACTGTCCAACTCTGGTTCATTTTGACACAGGGCTCTCCATTCTTCATGTCTAACAAGTACTCATGAAAACTGCCTTGACACTGCATTATGGCATTTTCCTCTTATTTTAGCAACTTCGGCTGTTTTGGTGACAAAATCTTTGAGTGCAGCTCAGCCATCAGTGTGGATGATCAAAGGGAGGCAGAAGATACTGAAAATGAATCCCCAGTGGGTGTCTTTACCGAGCTAATGTGGTCCTGGGTTTGCTTCACTCTCATCATCTCCGGTGTCTTTCCAATCGCCGTTCCTGGTGAGACATCCTCTTTATATAAAACCTGAGTATTCAGAATTAGGACAGTGTTACACAGAAGAAAGGAAAACACAACCATTCCTGGAGAAAGAGTAGGAAACATGCTTCTGTGAAAACAGAAGACACTAGAGAATGTTCTTAGGCAAGTGCTGGAGCGTCTTCTGCATCAGCCCCAGTAACTCACACACGTAGCAACACGCATCACTTTTCAGACCTGGAGATTTCTTTTAAGATTATCATACTGTATTAATACATAATGAGAAAAGCCAGAAAATGTTGATTAAAAAACACTCCAGTGTGAAACACAAGATCCATTAAATAAATATAAAGTCAGTCGGTTATTTTGGGAAAGGATAATAAATCACAGTGTCGAAAAGAAATCAATCTTCTTGGAGCAAGACAACACGTGTTACTGCCCTGGGATTAAAAGCTCCTTTGTTAGCAGATTTAAGTTGTTATTTCTAATGGTCTCTGGAGTGGTGGTTTTAGAGTGAATTATGGGGAATTTTAACAAATAACTGCTAGCATTAACAGGGGAGGTTAGATGTTAATTGTCTGAATCAATGTGAGGCTAGTATATTTTTAAAGAGACTGAAATTATTAGGTTAGCATTAAGTGGAAAATAAATGGTAAATATACCGAGCTGAAATTCTTTTGATTTTCTTTAACACGCAGTATTTCTGGTGTGTCTTGAACAACTGTAATTTTTCCTTTACTGTTTTTAAGGTCATACTGGTATTGGAGCTATGAGAAAAGAGTAAACATCTTGTTATGAAAAGAGAGAAAACATCTTAAGATTTCAACATTGTTGTATATATTTTTAATTGTCCTATATTGTGTAAGGGAAGTTAAAACCTTATATATATATATGTTTTTAAATGTATCTGCCACAATAATCATAGATAGCCAATGAAAAATTCAATAAGAATTTTGGAGAGAAACTGAACTTTAAAACCCTAAAAGTTTTTTTTTTTTTTAAATATCTCTTGCCTAGAATTAACTTTGAAAAAAATGTCACCACCTGGAAAAGATGGTGATGGTTCATATTCAACAACAAGAAGTCACTAACAAAGTGCAACATGATTTGGGACTGAGATAATAAGGTGAACCCGGAGGAAACTGGAACACACATCTCCTGGGCAGGGGTGGGAGGTGCTGAGGGCTACTGTAGGCTGGATACCCAAGCATGTGTGCCCAGAGGCATCCTCCTTTCCCCGGCCTCAACCCAGGTCCCAGTGAGCTGTGCCTTAGAATCAATAAAAACTCACAAGGCTGAAGTTCTTTTGGTTCTCCCGGACCCTCTGCATCTCCGGGGTGTCCAAAACGATCTCATAATATGACATGCACTTTTCTGCATCTTCCTTGTACTTTTTCTGGAAATAGATTCCAAGAAATAACGATAGTGAACAACACAGGGATATAGACCAATGGGACCTAAAATAGCCCTTCCTGCTCAGCTTAGGGAAAGGTTTGTTTTTTTGGATTGTTTAAGGATGTTAGGGAGTTGTAAAGCAGAACCCTCTGGATCAGTGAGTACCAGGCCTCCTCTTTGCAGAACTGAGCCCAGGATCCATTGTCATTACCCATTGTCATTTTGGTGGTGGAGAAGAACTGCGGTGTTGGAGAAGACTTGAG
This sequence comes from Odocoileus virginianus, assembly GCF_023699985.2. NCBI lineage: Eukaryota > Metazoa > Chordata > Mammalia > Artiodactyla > Cervidae > Odocoileus > Odocoileus virginianus. The sequence goes on along the minus strand of NC_069686.1, from coordinate 35,663,590 downwards.
AGTCCCTTGGACTGTAAGATCAACCCAGTCAATCCTAAAGAAAATCAATCCTGAATATTCATTCATTGGAGTGACTGATGCTGAGGCTGAAGCTCCAATACTTTGGCCACCTGATACAAAGAGCTGACTCATTGGAAAAGACCCTGATGCTGGGAAAGATTGAAGGCAGGAGGAAGAAGGACAAGGGGATGACAGAGGATGAGATGGTTGAATGGCATCACTGACTATTCAATGGACATGAGTTGGAGCAAGCTTGGAGTTGGTGAAGGACAGGGAAGCCTGGCATACTGCAGTCCAGCATGCAAAGAGTTGGACACAGCTGAGCAGCTGAACAACAAAGGTGTCAGTGGCTAAACTGGCCAAGCAGAAAAGACAATGGCACCCCACTCCAGTACTCTTGCCTGGAAAATCCCATGGACAGAGGAGCCTGGTAGGCTGCAGTCCATGGGGTCGCTAAGAGTCGGACACGACTGAGTGTCTTCACTTCCACTTTTCACTTTCATGCATTGGAGAAGGAAATGGCAACCCACTCCAGTGTTCTTGCCTGGAGAATCCCAGGGACGGGGGAGCCTCATGGGCTGCCAACTGTGGGATGGCAGAGAGTCAGACACGACTGAAGTGACTTAGCAGCAGCAGCAGCAAACTGGCCAAGTGGCCGTATGAGAGAGGTGACAGCCCCTGAGGTTCCTGGCAGCGACAAAGGGATGCCTACAGTAAACTGGATGGAGCCAGAAAAGTAGGAGGGTTGAGAGCTATCAGCAAGGCCTCTTGAATGCCAGTCCTTGGTTGGTGACAAAGATATTGTCACTGAGCTGTGAGCAGGTATGGTTGGGCTCCTGGCTACAGGGGTGAGCCAGCAGGCAGGTCCAACAAGAACTTCTAGGATGAGGCCAGGAAAACTACATTCCCAGGTGTTATGAAGTATAGCCTGGTCAAGCAACTACTGCTTTCTAACTCAATGTTTAGAAGACAAGCAAAAAACTCTGATTTGGGGCTACTGAAATAAATTGCAGGTTCCTGATCAGCAGTGAAGGTTAAACCAAATGAGGATATATCTTGGAGTATGAAGGACATCATAATTTTCTTTATCTCTTTGTAGGAAGAGAGAGAGTTACCCATCAGGAAGAATCAGGGTTAGATTGTATGGTTAGTGTTGATGACATGATCTCAGTCTTGTTAAACTGATAATCAAATGTGGGTGATCGACTTTGTTTCTTCCAGATTTGCACACAAATTTTACATCCACATTTTAAGAGACTGATTTTTTAACTGTGGGTGGTAACTCATGCCTGTTTGAATGGCCATCATCAGAAAGACAAGTGATAGCAAACAACTGTTGGTCAGGGCGTGGAGAACAGTGCCCCACTGGGATTGTAAACTGGGTTTGCCTCTATGGAAAACAGTATAGAGGACCCACAAAAAATTAAAAACACAAGTACCACATGATCCAGCAATTCCATTTCTAGGAATATATCTGAAGGATATAAAAACACTAATTTGAAAAGATACCTGCACTTTGATGTTCATAGCATCATTGTAATAGTTGAGACATGGAAACAACCTAAGCCTCTATCAATAAATGATGGATAAAAAATGTGGTGTGTGTGTATATATTCAGTTCAGTTCAGTTGCTCAGTCGTGTCCGACTCTTTGCAACCCCATGAATTGCAGCACGCCAGGCCTCCCTGTCCATCACCAACTCCCGTGTATATATACACATATATATATATATATATATGTTTAATTGTGGCTGATTTGCATTGCTGTGTGGTAGAAATCAATGCAACATTGTAAAGCAATTACCCTCCAGTTTTAAAAAAAAGTTGGGCTATATATGTACAATGGAATAATATTCAGGCATAAAAACAAAATCCCACCATCTGTGATGACATGGGTAGACATGGAGGGCACAACACTAAGTGAAATAAGTCAGAAAAGACAAATACTGTATGATCTCACATATTTGTGGAATCTAAAATCAAACTCGTAGAAAAAGTGATCAGATTTGTGGTTGCCAGAGGTGGGAGTTGGGGGTGAGGTGGAATTGGAGAAAGGTGGTCAAAAGCGACAAAACTCCACTTATAAAGTAGTAGGGATGTAATGAATAACATGATGACAACTATAGTTAATACTGCTGCATGGTGTGTGAAAGTTAAGAGACTAAATCCTGAGAGTTCTCATCACAAGGAAAAATTTTCTTTTTTTGTTTTCTCTTCTTACTATATGATGGATGCTAATTAAACTTATTGAGGCAATCACCTCACAATTAATATAAGCCAAACCATTACACTTAATAGCTCAGTTGGTAAAGAATGTGCTTGCAATGCAGGAGACCCCAGTTCAGTTCCTGTGTCGGGAAGATTCGCTGGCAAAGGGACAGGCCACCCACTCCAATGTTCTTGGGCTCCCCTGGTGGCTCAGCTGGCAAAGAATCTGCCTGCAGTGTGGGAGACCTGGGTTCGATCCCTGGGTTGGGAAGATGCCCCGGAGAAGAGAACAGCTAGCCACTCCAGTATTCTGGCCTGGAGAATTCCAGGGACTTGATAGTCCATGGGATCGCAAAGAGTCAGACATGACTGAGTGACATTCGCAAACCATTACACTGTACACCTTAAACTTACACAGTGATAACATTCAATTTTATCTCAATAAAACTGGAAAAATAAATTTAAAAAATTATGTGTATGCATGTGTGTGTTCAGTCACGTCCAACCCTTTGTGACCCCATGGACTAGTCAGCCGGGCTCCTCTGTCCATGGAATTTTCCAAGCAAGAATACTGGAGTGGGTGGCCAATTCCTACTCGAGGGGTAAAACCCATGTCTCTTGTATTCCTTCACTGGCAGGTGGATTCTTTACCACTGGTACCACCTGGGAAGCCCTTAAAAAATTAGGAGTAGAACCATTTTAAGAGTTCTTCAGTACCTTAAAATTCTCTTCTTTATTTTAATTCTGATATAGGAATCTCAAATTTAACTCAAACTTTCATCATAGATGAATCCCTTTTTTACTGGCAAAATTGTAATTTGAAAGAATCTCCTTCAGTATTAGTGGAAAGACTTGTTCTTTGTGATTGGGGTCAATGTGTGATATCCTGATGAATGTCCTTACCTGGCTTGAAAGGTTCTTGACTTGCTGGGCATGAATGATCTCCGGAGTGTCAACCACAGAAGTGAAATTGGCTTTTTCCATTTCTGCTGATTGCTTATACTTAATCTACAAAAGGACCATCCAATAGTTGGGTGAATGTTTACAGTGCACACATTTGTTAGCTCAGTTTGAGTATTAAGTGATTAATATTTCTTTTCTAAAAGGATTCATTATTCAAAATAAAAACAAAAAAGGATTCATTCATCTGCTACTCAACAATTTTTTTTTTTTTTTCTTGTGTTTATAGCTTTATGCTAAGGAGTGAGATTCGGAAAGAAAGGTTGAGTCCTAGGCTTACTATCTAGTTGATTGGGGAGTGGGCGGGGTGAGGGCTGGTGAGAGTTGTGCAGGGTTTGGGAAAGGAGAAGGAGAGAGATAATCAATGGATAGTAAGGCATTGATTGTTTTTCGAAGAGCTGGGAGAAGGACAGATGAGAGCAGCCCTGGCAAAGGTCCTGGATCCTTTCATCAGAACAGATTCCACCATGCCATTATATGCATCTGACTGTAATTGACCGACAAGTAAGATAATAGAAGGAAAAAATTGTGTTCTTATAATCACCGCTACTTTTTTTTTTTTGAAAGACTGACATGGAACACTCACCTGACTGGCAATATCTGTAGCATTCCTGGCTCTCAGGAAGTCGGGAGTTTCATTGGCCATGGCATTCAGACCTCTTCCTTTGACTTCCAGCTCCAGATCTCTCTTATATTCTTTCTATAGTAGCATTAAAAGAAAATGTTACTTAGCTGTCATAGCAAGATAATAAATGTGCAGAGTGAATATAGATCCACATAACATGCCACCTGCATTGCTAGTCACCTTCACCATCCCTGGGGTAGGATGGAGTGGTGACGACAGAAGACCGCTTTAGAAAACTATTCTACTCATGCCAGAGCCTCCTTTGGAGCAATTTCTAGCATTCTCTGCTTAGAACATTAAAGTATAAAGCATATTTTAAATCTGGTTTGGTACATAAATGATTACACTTAGGTGTCCACCACTCCAGTGTGGTGTTTTTATTTAAATGGGCACAACAAATGTATCAAGATTAAATCAAAAGCTGGGCATAGCCACTATGGAAACAGTTACAATATCAACTCATCAGAAATCAAGATTTTTATGTAATGATTAATATCATGTTGAACAGATAATCTGAAATTCAAAAACTTTTTATCACTTTTTTAAAAAATGCAACTTGGCTAGGAAGGAGAAGATACTCAGTTGATCCTGTGCATGCAGTTGGCTGGGTGCCCACCTCGTTGAGGATCTGAGTGGCATTCTTTGCTCTTAGCATATCTGGTGTGTCTTCCATTTCACTGAGACCCTTCCCACGGATGCTTTCCTCTAGATCTCTCCTGTACTCTTTCTGTAGCACAAAATACAAGCAACAGTGCTCACAAGAAAGCCTGGAATGTTCCTCTTTGCTGAAAAGTCCCTCACCAAAATATTAAACCCCAAAACAAACAAAAACCTAATTTCAAACAGTTACAGTTTAGTCAATAAAAAATCAATAAAGGCAGGGCATAAGCTTCATCAGTTAATATCCAATATCAAATAAGAAACTAGAAATTAATAGAATGCTAAGGTAAGCACATTTTACTAGGTATTCAATTAAAAAATTAGGAGAATTAACGCAGGTAATAGATTAGGTGCTAGTATGAAACACATGGGAACCCAACTTGGAACCCAAAAAGTTAGGTGGTGGTGAAAATGGTAGGAATACATTGATGAGTGTCATTAGTGCAATTATTTGGATCAGGAGGGAGAGAAATGATCGAGTGGGCACTACCTCGCTGGCTATTTTGGTTGCATATTTGACATGTAATAGAGCTGGTGTGACCTCCAGGCCAGTCAGGTTTCTGCCTTTAATGGTCTCTTCATATTCTTTCCTATATTCTTTCTAATGTAAGTAGGAAGGAAAGACAAGAAAGAATGTTTGTTACAACTTATTTCTCAACCCTAGGAAGAAAACAATTACATTTTCTTTCTGTGTATGGCTTCTTGATCTTAGTTCTGCTGATAATCACACATTTGAAACATGATTGTTCTGGAAATATGCTGGGTAGAGCAAATTACTCAAGGGAACTTAGAGGCTGAGAACCTTTGGTGGCCTTTCATTTGCCCGTCTACCACTCCCAGGGGGGCTGGCTCTCTGAGAGGGGAAGGACGGATGTATCCCCAAGACTCAATCCATTGTCCTCTCTCTTGATGACACTTTTCTGAAGCAATAAAAGATTCTACTTCTGAATTAGAAGTGACTCAGGTGAAGAAAATAAAAAACCACTCAGAGGAAGGGGACCTTGAGGGCACCAAATGCAAATTTGCCCTTTCTCATAATCACAAGTATCATTCTAAATCACTGAACAAATAAGGTGCATAATGAAGTCCATTTGTTCACTGTTGGGGGGAAGGGCCACCACCTCCCCCATTTCTCAAATCCCTGGATGAGGTTGTATGACTGGGAGGCTTGGAATAGATATTGGGACTTGATTTTTGCCATTTTCAATTCCAACAGAATTTGACATCTACAGAAAAGTAAGAATAGTACAAGGATCTCCCACAGATGCTTTACCCAGGTTTACCAACTGTTTTAAACAATTTAAAATTTTCTGTTATCTGGCATTCTACACACCAGAAAGCACCCCAAACTACTACTTATATTAAAAGCCATTTATCTTTATGGTTGGAGATATGCCTATGGAGGTGAGGCAGAAGAAACCCAAAATAAGCCTGTTTCCTAATGAAGACAGACTTTCTCAGTTTCAAAATAACATTCATTCTTCTCCACTATTGTTTAAAATTTTAATTTTATTTTAGATGCCTCTGCTTACATTTCTAAATTAGGAAAAATGACAGTGACTTTTTTGATATTTTGATAAAAATCCTGGTTAAAAGAAAAAAAATCTTCCTTTCTGGGACTAGGCTTCCTATTAAGAGAACAATTCAAAGCCAACAGTGGGTCTGCATAGAGGGAACTGATTCAAAGAAAAAATTACATTACATTCAAAATTATTTCAGTATCAGGAACAGTTTGCTATGTCCTAATTCTGTGAAAAGGGTAGTTGAAATAAAACATATATGGTAAATGTTTATTATTCAGAACATTTTTTTATATATATAATGGAACCACAGGATTTGAGATGCGGAAAAGATTTTGGTAATCATATGTTGAATCCCATCATCCACACCTTTGGGATGACAACAGGCTCAACACTTGTTTGCATTAGCGCGATGGTATATTTGCTGCGTGGGGGTTTGTGCAGGACTTACCCCACTCTGCATCTGCTGAGACTCCTTGGCAGTGATGTACGTTGGTGTTTCAAAATCTAGCATAGGCTTCCCTCGTTCCTTTTCGTACTTTTCTTTGTATTTCACCTAGTGATAAAACCCTTATGAGATATCTCTGGCCAATTCTGAGACAGACCAGTTTAACAATAGCATTTTTAGTTGATACATTATGTCCAATTGGGTGGCATCTCATTGCCACTCAAAACAGTTCCCTGTCGTGTTTCAGAAAGTAACTTTTTATTTTGGCCTGGCAGGATAACACCATAACTGTCTGCAAGGCATGGTCAGGATTTGTGTTCAATTCAAGGAGACAAAAGGATCACTGCAGAAGAATCAGCCAAGACAAGCATTGAGACAAGGAAATAAACGGGAAAACTGCCCACAGAGAAGGTTCGCCGAGATTTGATGTGTATAGATGTGAATATTTTAGTCTGAGCATCAGCCAATATTTCTAATAAAAATCTTCACTCTTCCCTTGATAAGAACTTTTATCAGGGGCCTGGGGCCTTAATTTAATAGATAATGCATACAACTTTATTTACATATCAGTAACTCAACTAAGGTAATAACTGGTCACATATTCAATGCTACCAGTATAGATTGGTATGAAAATGAAAACCAGTTGATTAGTCATTGACTGAATTGCTAACAAACCTGACATTCTCAAAAAGACCCCAAGGCTATTTTACAAACACAAACTCTTCATCCTCATCACAGGGACCCAGGAATGGGAGGAGCCTATAGATATCCCTAATTTACACAGGAGACACTCAAAGACAAAAGCGTGGGTCACACAGCATCTTCATAGCAAAGTCCAATCTCAGCTCTCTTGCTTATGACACATTAACATAGAGGTCCAGGAACAGGAGCTGCTTTACAGATGAACTTTACAGATGATGGAAGGCACTTCCAGTAATTCAACCTTCTTGTTAATGCCCAATGGGGAAGGAAATAGCTGAATTTGTGAAATAGAAGGTCATGTGGCAGTGAATTCCTTCCCTGAGTTCTTTCCTGTGAGAATCTTACTTGTATAAATTTTGCAGTTTCTTCCACACCCAGAGACTACTTCAGTGGTGACCTGATCATATCACTCCTCTGCCCCAAATCCTCCAAAGGCTCCCTATCATTCTTAGTAATATTTTCTTTTCTTTTTTTAAAAAAAATATATTTATTGATTTATCTGGCTGTGTCAGGTCTTAGCTGCGGCATGTGGGATCTTTAGTTGCAACATGTAGGACCTAGATCCCCAACCAGGAATCAAGCCCAGGGCCCCTGCATTGGGAGCACGGAGTCTTAGCCACTGGACCACCAGGGAGGTCCCACTAATATTTTCTAAGGGGTCTGTCTCCCTGGTGATATAATCTTTATGCTTCCAGTCCCTGTGAGTAACCTGAATAACACATACTGCATGCCTACACACTATTTCTCCAATGTATGTAAATATTGTTATCATTCATAACATGAACATTTGTTTCCACATGTTGCTAAATTCCAAGCCCATAATATCCTTGGGCATTTTCACAAGCAATTGTTGCTACAAGTGTAACTACTGTCCTCTAGGGGAATCCATGAAAACTTTTGACATTGTAGGTGAATGTGCAGGAAAAAAGACAGTCTTGGTCAACTTACGATACTCTGTAATTCTGTGGCCTCTTTTAGATGAAGCTGCTCCAGATTGTCAGGTATTGTGTGGTAGTGGCCTTTACTCTTCTCATAGTTCTTCTTGTACTGGTACTGAGGGGAAGGAGGCCAAAAAAATGCACATTGATGGCAAAGCTGCTCCGCATTCTTATTTTTCTCTTTAGGTTGGATATTTACACAGCAGCAGCATTGAGATCAAATGAAAATTAGCAAACACCACATAGGGGGTTATAAAAACATTTTAAAGGATGAAAATACATGTTCAGTATTGTCAGTTAATAAATACAAGGATGTAAGCACTTAGATTATATGGCTTATTCAAAGTAGGCTTTTAAGAGTGAAAAGTTGAAAGAAACTATTCCAAGTGTTAAGTCTATGTTTTTAGGAGGAGGAAAGGGAGTGGGTAATTGGGAGAAAAGGAAGTTAAAATATTCCCCAAATAGAAGCATTTTTATAATCTGAGAGATGTTGCAGTCCGTGGAGCACTGGTAGATTAATATTGTCATTTGGAAGAATGCACTCAGAGAATAGACATGCTTTCGGTAGCGGAGGAGGAGATGCATGTGACCTCAAAGAAGGGATTTAGCTGTAAATGGGTGAAACAAGCTGTTTTTGGAGCAAACGATTGAGCTTACAGAGCTGGCAAGGTGGCTTGTATTCAAGACATGGTTCATTATCAGAGATTCCTTCATGTCAGTCACAGGTTTGTGAAGTTTCTTCAAATCAGCCTTATACTTAACCTGTGCCACAGTAAGGGGGAAAAGGAAATCATATAAATAGGAAATGGAAAATGGTACTAATGAAACCATAATAAGATATCTCATCCTGAAAGAAATGCTGGAAATGCTGATAAAAAACCATAACTCATTTACAATAGCCAAAAACGGGAAACAACTCAAGTATCCATTGACAGATGAAGGGACAAACACATAAAGTGGAATACTATTTAACCATAGATAGAATGAAGTTCTGACATACACTATACATCACGGATGAACCTCGAAAACATTGAGCTAAATGAAATAAGCCAGATCAAAAAAGGACCAATATTACATGATTCTACTTACATGAAATCTCTAATAGGCAAATTTATAGGGACAGAAAGTAGATTAGAGCTTACCAGGGCTTGGTGGGAGAGAGAAATGGAAAGTTCCTGCTTAATAGTTACAGAGTTTGTGTTTTGAGGTGATGAAAAAGCTTTGGAACTAATAGTGGTAGTTGGACAACATGAATGTAATTAATGCCACTGAATTACATATTTCAGTCAGTCAGTTCAGTCGCTCAGTCGTGTCCGACTCTTTGTGACCCCATGAATTGCAGCATGCCAGGCCTCCCTGTCCATCACCAACTCCTGGAGTTTACTCAAACTCATGTCCATCGAGTCAGTGATGCCATCCAACCATCTCATCCTCTGTCATCCCCTTCTCCTCCTGCCCCCAATCCCTCCCAGCATCAGGGTCTTTTCCATACTTAAAAATACTTAAAATGGCAAATTCACATTACATATTTTACTACAGTTAAAGAAGCACATACCTCACTTGCAAGATTATTAGCATCTTGCATGACTTTGTAGAGCTGGCTATCTTTTGGATTGTATTTTGGTGTCTTGCCCTTCTCTTTGTTGAAATTTTCTCGGTATTTAACCTAATAGCAAATGCAAAAATCCAAATTATTCCTGAATGTCAGTTTATTTGAAGGCTGAGGAACAGGGGAAATGTAAGTGCAAAAGAATATATGTTACGCATAAAGTGATCATATAATTTATTATCCAAAGTAGGCCACTTTTAAGAGTAAAAGGGAGCATTATTAATAATTATGTAGAGACAACAGGCAATTGAATATAAGAACAAATGACATAGTATTTGTTTTGCTCATTTTTATATTATCCAGGGGTATGAAAGATTCACTTCCTTTTGATGCAAGACAAAAATGCATGGGAAAAGGCTTCTGGCTAAATTCAGAGACATGATCTAATATATTTGATTTGAAGCATTTCAGTCTTCCTAACTAGCAAAACCAAAAGCATTTTAGGTCTATTACCAGGAGTTCAAAGAGGCTTTATAAATGATCAAGATAGCGAGAAGTAAGGAATCTGCTGAATTTAGGAGAATTTATTATTTTGTACTTTAGCTATATCATTTTAATTTTAATTGGCAAAATATTGGCATAACTTTTGAGTAAAAGAACAGAATTTGGGGGTTAATGGTTTTGATATAATTTCAGGTTAGAAGGAGGAAAGAAGTGAGATAAATTTAACATAAAGAGAAAAATAAGATTAAATATATTTTACTTGCAGAATATATATAAGAAGATGCAAAGGATTAAATAAATTCAATTTAAAAAATAAGTGTGATGCCTGGCACTAATAGTTGCTTAATAAATGTGATTTGATTGATGAAAGAGAGAGACAGTCATAATGCCTAAGCAAAATAGCTAAAGATGAGATTTACTTATAGGAATATTCAACAGAATAAACTGAAAGTGACAGAAACACTTACTTATTCAAGAACAGACTGATTCCTTTGACACTAGGATTAACACCAGAAATAGAACCCTACTAGTTACTTATTCTGGGCTTCCCTGATAGCTCAGATGGTAAAGAATCTGCCCGCAATGCGCGAGACCTGGGTTCAGTTCCTGAGTTGGGAAGATTCCCTGGAGGAGGAAATGGCAACCCACTCCAGTATTCTTGCCTGGAGAATCCCCATGGACAGAGGAGCCTGGCGGGCTACAGTCCATGGGGTTGCAAAGAGTTGGACACAACAGAGTGACTAAGCACAGCACAGTTACTTATTCTAGGAAGAAAGAAAAATGAGCTCTTTCTAGATGTTAGCCAGCTAAAAGGACAATATTTGATGCTCTGGGACACCTAGAGTTTCTGTTGCTGGTAAAATGAAAGACTTGCTCATTCAAAGTTAGCACACCAGAATCTGGTTGCCCAGATATTTCACACCATAGACACTTAAAATCAGTCCCCTCATGCTTCATCACTTTCTTTCCCCACGACTTTCCACATCCAGCAGGACAGGCACAACAGGAGGCCACTCGAGTGCTAAGAACAATGAAGTCTGCCACATTAAAGGAAAAGCATTCACGGTGCTAAGACATTTCTTTTGAACCAATCTCCAGTGAAAATGCACAGACAAAATAAGCATGCAGAGCAGTAGAGCAGGATGCGGGCACACTGCGTCAGACACACAATGGAGGAAGCAGAAACAGCAGAACAGAAAGACACAACATAAGCAAATGCTACAATGGCTCTTCTCTGGAAGGAAATTCACCCCCCAAATAAAATGAAAAGCCTGCTAAAGAAAGTCAGACGTGGTGAGCTGGTGTCTGGACCAAGAGAGAACTTTTCCTAAGGATACAGAAGCCCTAAGAATAGGGCTTATCCCAACAGCGGAGAAACACAGAAAAGCAAAGTCAGGTAGATGTGCAGAGGCAAGACTGGGGAAGAAAAAATGCAAAGGCCCATGTCTGATGCGAATAAAACCCATTTCTTTAGAAGAGTGCTAAAAACCCTCTATCTTTTAGAAAATAACTCACATCTGAAAAAAGTACTTGAAGAGCAGCTTTCTACTGGCCTTTCAGTTCATTTTTCTTCTGTTAATTTTAAGCAGATTTAAATTTCTAACTTTTTAATTAAAAAGTTGTGCCTCCTCTTTCCACAAGAAGGCCCCAAGCAAATGCAGTCGAGCATAACTACTGCCAGGAATATGAGCCACCACCGTCCAACCTTCCTTTTTGACTGAATCTTCTTAAGTACTACTCTATTTTGCATGATAAGGACACATATCAGATTCAGGACTTCAAGAATTCTTAGAAAGGTGTGGGATTAGGTGGGAAGTACAGTACCCACATTCATGCAATATGTGGAATGGAAGAGCCTTCTTTCTCTTGTTTACCAGGGAAACCTGAGATGCAGGGCCGTGTTGCAAATGGCAACATCAGGGGTTCAGAGAGTGTGGGAAAGAGGTTTTCAGTCAATTTTTTCAAAGTTCAATTGAATACAAAGATCTAACATCCAGTTCTACTTCTTTGCAGAGACTTGAACAGGACAATAATATTGGCGCTTCTAAAGACTATAAGAGCAGGTTCAAAAATTAGAACATTTCTTGCTATTGAGACTATAAGACATAGGGTGAAAACTACAACTGAAAACATTTTGAGCAGTTTATACTGTTGATTTGGAGTATGTCTGAACTGAGAGACCATAGTAAATAACCAGTCTTATATGTATTAAATGCCAATGACAATCATCAGCAGAGGCTTTCTTTCTGTGGTTGGAGATAAGATGCACAGTCTATTTTCACTTCATCCTTTGATCAATGTAAACAGCCTAAAGAGGTTAGTAGACCATCTCAAAACTACTCTACCTTCCTACTCTGGAGGTATGTTCCAGGGGGAACGTTTCATGCAGAAAAAGATGGGTGTGTGCAAAAGTATATCACCTGACAAATTTCCACAGCATTCTACACATTCCAACACAAGACCAACAGGAGAAGAGTGCATCTTGGTCAGTCCCCTGACCAAGGCTAAGAAGGTAGACAAGAGAAAGAGGAAGACAGAGATACGGGCTTGCTGGTGTTGGTCTTACATCACTGATGAGCACATTAGTTCTCTTAAGCTGCCTCATCATAGGGGTGTCATAAGATGCAGCGCCGTGCCCGTGCCCTCTCCTTTGGCCTTTGATGTATTCCACCTAGAGTGCCAGCAAGACAGCAAAGTCAGAATGGGCAGGGCCCACCAGATGGGGTCTCCTGGACCAGAGGCCTCACCAGGAAGCTGTCAGTCCTGAGGAAGCCTTTCCCAGGAAGTAATCCCAAGAAGGGGAGCTCATAACACCACCTGGTCGGGTGTCATTCTTCACATCACAGGATTCACCTGAAGTTAGAAATACAGGCCTCGCTCTTTTCAAAACCAGCGAAGTCTTCAAGATTTCAACTTGTTTTTAACTTGCTAATAATATGAGCTTGGAGATTTAAAGACACATTAAAAGTGTTTTAAATCGAAAAGTTCTTGTTACATTTAACTATTCTTAGCGATTCCACTACTTTTTGTGAGTGATTTCATATCTTTGTTTCAAGTATTTATACCATTCCATTAATTTGTAATAAAAATAATGCATTGGCATTTTAAATTTAAAAACTTAAAAAAAATCATATTTGCTTATCATTCGACATCTGAACATTTTGCAGAGACATTTTGTCTCTTCATAATTCCCATTTCTTTTGTTACCTGACATTACTACTTGTATCTTCCAAAAGATTGGGATTCCATGTTTGGCATGGCTGAAAGGCATATGTACAACCACCAAACGTATCCTAAACCTATTTCTTCAAACAAATACTTGAGAAAACAGTAAAGGAGAAGAAGATAAATAAATATTAAAGAAAAAAAAGAGGAGGAAGGCAGGATCTCTGAATTGGAGAAGAAATAAGATATTCTTGAGCTCGTCCTTCTGGAGTAAAACTTGCTCTCTGAAAGATCTGGTGGTTGATCATGGAGTCTCTGATCTAATGTCTGAAAACTTGTCATAACTCAGGAGTATTCTACATAATTAGTCTAACAAGGGAAATTAGGTAATGGGGCAATCAAGTTTGGGCACATTTCTGAGTCCACCTTCTCACTAATATGAAATCTGCTAGCATTAGGCATTCCCCCTCAGCTCCCTGTGCATACCTCAATCAGACACAACCCCAAATTGTAATTATTTATCCGTAGACATAGAGTCTGAGGACATTTATTCCCCCTAGTTCCTAGCCCAAGCTTTCAATATATGTTTGTTAAATAAAAAAGTTAAAGTGACTGTATCTGATAGAAATTTTCAAAGCTTTTCGTGATATAATTTTCAAAGCCCTGAGTGCTATCAAAGACCCTGTATCTCTTTGATCACTAATACTGCACTTTCTTCCTGGGAATCACTTTTTCCTGCAGGGTTTCTAAACATCTCCTCACATTAGAGCAACTGCTTGCCCACGTGTGTTACCTGGCTGCTCAGCTTGGCTGCCTTCTTGGCCATTTCAATGTCAGGGCGACCAAGCATGCTGAGTCCATGGCTGCCTTCCTTGCGGTGCTTGGCTCTGTACTCCACCTGAATCAAAGAAAACCCAAATGGACAACATGTTCTAGGTAGCCGGCGCCTTGTACTACCTGCTCGCGATGCATGGTGGACTGGCAACATTTTAACCACCCACTTACCTCGCTGGCCTGTTTGGCAGCCTGCGTGGCCTTCTTGATGTCTGGCCGATCGGCCACTGTGGTGTAATGCAGGTTTTCTTTCGCATCTTTTTTGTAAGCGACCTTCATTTGGAGAAAGAAAACATTTGCTCATATGAGAGACAGACTTTCTGAAGGGAACCTTTTTGATTAAAACCAAATCAATCCCACCACCACATATTTTAAACCACCAGATATAGAAATTAGGGTGACCCCTCACTGGGCCCAGGCCAGCATGCACCAGCGTGGGATCCCCTGGTGCAGGTGGGCCCCAGAGAGTGAGAAGAGGAACTCACATTACTCTGCTTCTTGGCCACGTCCATGGCATGTACCACATCTGGGGGCTCCAGCATGATGGAGTAGTTGGATTTGCCTTTCTCCTTGACAAACTTCTTCTTGTAATTTGTCTGAAAAGAGCCAGAATTACTTAGGTGAGGAGGGGAAGTCAGGAACAGAATTGTTTTACTAGAAGAACTGTGAGAAAATCTCAAGGAAAATCCATTGTTCCCCATTTTGCTGTCATTTTGGAACTGGGGTGTCTTGTCTGTATTCTAGTTCTTCTCTTTCATTTCTGTCCTGGTACCTGACATTGAGCCACATACCAGTCTTTAAAGAATGAGTTACAAGCAAAGCAAACTCTTTCATTCATCTTTTTAAAATAAAGGGAACCTTATAAGGCTCATAAATACAAATTATTAAATATTTATTATAAATACATGATACAATAATAAATACATGATTATTAAAGGATTATCCATAAGGATGTAGTGGGCAGAGATTAGGGAGATATGAAGACGTGATTTTGATTCTCTAAAATTGTTCAGCAGTTTAAGGAGGAGAGAGATGATGAGAAAGACAGATTTTCACTATCAAAGCTTCCTCCCTTTATTACCACTAGGGTAGTGATATCTTTATTGCCAGACAAGACATCTTATGATAAAACCCATGTCTGCCACAGTTGGCAAAACTGGAAAGGCAATAAATATTGAGTCTTTATTATCATTACTATTTTTGGTTGCGCCATGTGGCATGCAGGATCTTAGTTCCCCGACTGGAGATCAAACTCTGCATTGGGAGCATGGAGTCTTAACCGCTGGACCACCAGGGCAGTTCCTACTGAATTGTGTTTTAAGCCAGCGTTCAAAGTTCACATATAGGTACTGGCTATGAGTGAAGTGACGTAAAAGAAAGTGTGTGTGAGCAAAAACATGACTTTCAGTCTTTTGCTGGATGCTAAGGTAAAGTGGCATTGCTGCGGCCAAGAGTCCTGGGGCTGGGCGCTTACATCACTGACGTTCTTGGTCACTTCTTTGACATGAATAGTGTCCCGGGTCTCTGGCAGCGTCGTGTACGAACCCTGCGCCAAGTGCTTCTTCACATACTGCTTGTACTTGTTCTGGGAAAGCACAGAGAGCTTGTTACAGTGCCGGCCTGGGGCATCAGCCCGGGACAGAAGGCGAGCATATGGGCTGCCGGAGGGGTACCTCTGACACCAGGCCGCTGACTCTCTTTGCCAGGAGGATCTGTGGCGTGTCAGGCACGGCATGGCAGCTTCCTCTTTCCTTGACGTGTTTCTCTTTGTATTTCAGCTGCAGGGGTGAGAAAAAGGCATTTCTTCAGCTCCTCTGAGTCTCCTGCATATTTTTTATCAAGCTCCTGAGTTACTAAATAGAGCTGGGAGAGTAGTGTCATTGACGTAGTTAGAAACAAATTAAATTCAGTATAAGATTTGATGTTTAGAAATCTTGGGAAATACCAAAAAAAGATTTTCTTTATCTCGTGCAAGCTGAGGCTTTAATAACAATCAGAATGAACATTATGATGAATCTTTATATATGCAGCTTTAGTTCAGAGCACTTTGAAATGTCATTGGACCCTCCCCCAAGCCCTGGGAGGCATTATTAGTCCTCCTTTCCAGCTGAGGAAATAGGAAGCATAGGAAGACTGTGACCCCATGAAAATGAGTATGTTCCCTTATAGAGTCCAGCCAGGCCCTCAGATCCCCAGTGCTGGCTGGGAGGGCTGGCTCATGGAGCCTCTGTATCAGGCCCGGCCACCTGACTGTAACAGCTTCCCGCTGCTGCCACCCTGCTCCGCCAAGTCACTGCTGTGGATGGGGTCAGCAGCCCTCCCCAGTCCTGGGTGCCCTGGGGACTGGGCTTCAGAAGGCAGCCCTGCGTGAAGCCAGGCCTCTGGGAAGGCACCGCATGCTTACATCACTTTCGATTATAGAATTCTTCAGGGCCAGCACCATGTCTTTATCATCCGTGACGGAAAGCTTGCAACCCTTGAGGTACTCTCGGTCCAGCTTGTACTCAAACTATAACAGAAGAAAGGCAGAGGAAGCTGGAAAAGGGTTCCAGGCACAGGAGCCAGCTGGTATCTGGTTAAATTCCTAGGGAGTCTTCTTCTTGAGGGCACTATGAGGATTTGCTGCCAGGATAGGGGCAAGGGTTTCCTGGCTGGGTCCACCACAAGCTGAGCTCCTCCTTGCCAGCCCCAAGGCCAGGACAAAGCTTTCCTGCTCCTTCCCTGCCTCCCTCAAGAGCCATTATTGTTTGGGCTCAGCCATGTGAGACCAAGCTGTGTGGCCAGGTCTACTTCCTGAGCTTGCCTCTCACACTTCACAACCCTCCTGCCCTTGGATCTCAGACGAGCTAGGGTTAACACAGTGATAGCGGTAATTATGGATAATGAGGAACGTTTCTGCCCTGGGTATGTCATGCAGTTCTGTCTCTCTTATCTCACATCGCTCTGCTGCAGGGTCGACTTCGCAGCCTGGATGAAGTCTGGGCGGTCAGGGGTCCATTTCCAGTAGGCTTTGGTGGCTTCATACTGCTTCTTGTAGTCCAACTGTTTTTAACAAGATAGAAACAGGTCAGTTCATCAAGTGACCTGAATTCACACCCACACACGCAGCACAGAGGGACTCAGCTTGCATTTTAACATTTAACAAATCATGGTTCTTTATGCAAGAAGAGAACCCCAGTTTAAATTTCTATACAATTTGCGCAAATAGTTTTGTCATCCTATGGGACCCCTGGGCCTCAAAATAGAATCTAATAATTGCTAAAGGTTCCAGATGAAATGATTTTTCAAACTAACTCTGCCAGGGCAGTTTAATTATTTTGAGTCAAGTCCTTTTAACTTCTAACTAAATTCAGACAACTTTTAAAAAATTATTAAACATTTTTTATTTTCTGCCAGGCACTTCTCAAAGTGCTTCATAAATATTAACTCATTTAATCTTCATCACAACTTCATTAAATCAGCAGCTGAGGAACTGTCTAGAGGGGCTAAGTAAGCTGCCCAGGTAAGACAGCTAGTGAGCAGTGGATCTCAGGTTTAAGCCCAGGCAGCCTGACTTCATAGGGCGTGTATACTTGCTAGGTTTGCGTTTGAGCTGGAGAACTGGCTACCTTAGGCTGAGTCTGAGGAATAGAGAGTATGTAATTTCATTTGAGTGTCCTTGCCCTCACTATCAGCCACATTTCTTCACTCTTTTTGTCCTCCTTTTTCTTGGTCAATATATCATTGTGTACAGTAAGATACACATGCTTTCATATATTAATTTTGATCAAATTTTTTCCATTTCATTGTGAAAATTTTCAAGCACATGGAGAGTTGCCAAAAAAAAAAAAAAAGTTGCATGAATCTTACAGAGAATACCCATATACTCAGCACCTAAATTTTACAATGTACATTTTACTACATTTGCTTTGTCCCACATCTATTCTGCTACTTATCTCTCTGTCCATTCTCAGGACACCTGTAAGCTCCCTGTCAGCCCCTAAAGGCATTTCAGTTTGTTTACCCTAATAAATACAACTCTCTGTGGCACTAGTGGTCACAACTTGGATCTTATAATCTTTAATTATATAACCACATATATTTTTAAGAAGTCAATACTTATCTAAATGCACAAAAAATGTTTCTGTGGTTGAGGCCTTAAGATGCCCCAAAACACACAAAGAAGAATTAGCACAGAGAGGCGTGAGCAGGAGGAAGGTCTAGGTCAACTCCTGACAGCATCAAGCAGCTCAAGTGTTCTCTTTTTTCAGAAGCAGGCTCCAGAGTTTGAAGCAGGAGAAGAACAAAATGACTGGAGACACTTTCAAAATTGTAACCTTCATTTCAGAATTAAACTCCCATTTCTCAGTATCCTGACACAGCAGCTGAGTGGGTACAACATCCATGGGCCACCCTTGCTTTTTCCCACCTTTCCCTGGTGAGAACCACAGGAGCATTTAGAGGTCAGCGTTATCACTTATGCGCCGGGACCCAGCCCTTGATCTGGAGTCACTAGAATGCAACCACCTGAAGTGATGCCAAAAGAGGTCATGTGTCCTACAGATGCTGATGAACCCCTGTTAGATTTGGGGACTTACATTGGTGTTGACTTTGTAGGCATCCTTGGCTGCCTTGATATGAACAGCATCTGGCTCAATGGTACAGTTGGACTTAGTTCTCTGGTAAACTTCCTTGTATTTCAGCTGCAGGAGGAAACACAGGTTAATTTTTTAAAGCAGCCCACAAGTGTCTTTTAAAAAAAAAAATTAAAACTGTAACTATAGTACACAACGCTTCTTAAGACTGAATACATCTGTTGTGAAGAAATGATGCAGCCATCGCATCTAACAGACATGCACTTATCCTGTCTCAGGTCTTAGAGTCTACCCCTCAGGACACATTGCGTCTGTTCACTGAGTTACCATAGAATTTATGTCCTCTGAGCTTGTGCTGAAAAGAATAGCTGGATAGCAGTCTATGTGTTTTCCCTTACCCAGATCAGAAACTCGAGTCTAGAACATCTTGAAAACCACTGATGGAAGACAAGACTTCCCCCAGTGGCTCAGCCGAATGGGATCAGGCTTGTCCTTCCACACCCCTGTAGTTGTAGCTGTTATCATTTTATGTTGTAATTATTTGTCTACTGAGCTGAATCCTTTGCGGGCAAAGATGTGTATCATTCAGTATTTCATTCCCAGCAGCAGGCACTTAACAGACAACATATGAGCTCAGTCACTCAGTCGTGTCTGACTCCTTGCAATCTCATGGACTGCAGCCTGCCGGGCTCCTCTGTCTATGGAATTTGCTAGGCAAAAATACCAGAGTGGGCTGCCATTTCCTCCTCCAAGGGATCTTCCTGCCCTGGGGATGGAATCTGCGTCTTCTGCATTGGCAGGCAGATTCTTTACCACTAGTGCCACCTGGGAGACCCCCAAGGAACCAAATAAATATTTAATGAATCAATATACTGATGGATGAATGCTGTCATCAGTATTACCATTGCTAGAGCCACCACTAGTGAGTTTTGGTGGGAGAGGGAGAAACAGGGAAGGCTTAGCCTCTGTGAGCCCAACTGGTCATTTTTTCACCTTGAGCCTGGAATTTCTAGCTTCACCCATTTTTGCTCCTTTTAAATTTCAGGGCCCTGAGGCCTCATCTGGGCCTTCTCACTAATTATTGCAGAAGGATCTTAGGTCTTAACATGGTTAAATCTGAAATAAAACTGTCCAAAGGAAGCCACAGTAGTGCTTATTAAATTTGCCTGATCAAGTGAATCACAATTTTCTGCGCTTTTTCATAAATGTAGCAAATCAGTAGCTTTAGGGTTCAGGCCTGGACATCCATATTTTTCATCAGTTCGGGTTATGGTTATAATCAGAAAGCTTAAGGAAATGGATGCAGAATTGCTTCATTTTTTTTTTTTCCCACTGAGAGAGAATGGGCTGCTCCACATAGGGGATCTACCTTATAGATGTTTATGAATACCTAATGTTTATGTTTGAAGTGCCAAAACTTATTTTTATATGAAAAATATAATACGTATTTTTAAATGATTTATACATTTCTGCCTTCATAAACAGTGCACGGATATATTTAACATTTTTCTAGGCAACTCAAAGTCAATAGTGTGAACCCATTTGTTTATCTACCAAAGAACTCCTGAGCACCAGCCTCAGTCAGGGCTTTGGGGTAGGAATTTCCACAGTTGCTTTTACTATTCTTTATGATGCGATGCCCACAAAGCCATGGAGTTCTTTAACATATTAATCTATTTGTTACCCCAAATGCAAGGAGGTCAAACCAGTCGATCCTAAAGGAAATCAACCCTGAATTTTCAATGGAAGGACTGATGCTAAAGCTGAAGCTCTAATACTTTGGCCACCTGACATGAAGAGCTGACTCATTGGAAAAGGCCCCAATGCTGGGAGATTGATAGCAAGCAGGAGGAAAAGGCGGGGGACAGAGGATGAGATAGTTGTACAGCATCACCAACTCACTGGACATGAATTTGGGCAAACTCCAGGAGATAGTGAAGGATAGGGAAGCCTGGCATACTGCAGTCCAGCGAAGAACTGGACACAACTCAGTGACTGAACCACCACCCCCAAAATGATGACAGTTTTCCACCACAGAATCTAGCGATGTTTATCAAAATATATGGATATAATTTCTACTCAAATTCAAAGTATTAGGATTTAATGGCTACTTTGTTCCTCTCAGCAGAGATGAAGCTTACAGAGTCCTCATAGAGTTTATGGCCCACTGCATTTTTCAAATGGTCTCAACAATATCCTTCTACGCTACATGCTTTTCTGCAGTGTGACCTTCCCATTTGTTCACCCAGAGGAGGCCTGTCTCTCTTCACCCCTTGAATCTAGGTGTGTATACTCTGCCCAGCAAAATAATGCAACAGTGACTCTGTGTCAGTTCTAGGAGTGGCCCTCAATGGGCCTGGAAGCTTCTACTCCAGCCTCTTAGGACACATCCACCATGCTCTGAGACAGCCAAGCCACAAAGGCCGCGTATAGAGGTTCCTGTCTGTACAGTAGCTGAGTGCCCAGCCAGGCTTGATCAGGCGCCGGCGCTGGGAGCAAACAGCTCCTGGCAGTTGTGGCTTTCCTGAGCTGCCGCTGTCTGCCAGCACACGTAATACAGCATCTGCTCGGCTGTGCCCAGCCAGCCCACGGAATGCTCAGCAAAAAAGATGACTGCGGTCTCAAACTGCTACAATTTAGATCGACTGTTACACGGGTATAGATAATTGGTCCTGGGTTTGTTAACTCACACTAGAAAGAGGCCAAGGTGAGAGGGGCTGCAAAGCCACCCCGGTACTTACATCACTGACTTCATCTTTGACCTTCCGGACATGCAGCAACATGGGCGTGTCATGAATCGTGGTGTAGCCTCTGGGTTTCGCTTTGTTGTATTCCAACTTATACAGTATCTGAAAGAGATGTCAAGGCAGAAAGAGCCAACGTTCTGCATCTCAATTTATATTGCAATGTGTGTAAAAATATAAAGGGAGCATTGTTGCTATTGCCATTGAGTACACACAAAGGAGAGAGAGTCCCATAGACTCATCAGGTTTTCACGCTTTCTGCAAGCGCTCTCAACGCGCCCGTGCCTCTACAATGGGCTGTCTGCTGACTTGGCTGGGATGATACTTTACTCTAAAAGAAGAGTCCTGAGCACAGTAGGACATTCAGTGTCCCCCCTCCCTCCCACTAAATGGCGGTAGAGTCTTCCAAACAGGTGACCATCTAAAATGCCCTTCCACACTGGCAAATACCCCCAAGGTCAAGAAACCACTCAGTGCTCCCCGTACTTACATCACTGATTTGTTTGTTGACTTTTGTAGTACGTAGGTGTTCTGGAGTATCCACAATTGAGGTAAACTTGTCCTTTGTTTCTTCATAATTCTTTCTGTACTTGATCTAAGTCGTAGAGGAGAAGAGCAAGTCAACTTGAAGTAGGAGAGGGCCATCAGGGACTCTAGCTCTCCTTTTGAGACAGTCCCATGGAAAACAACAGGATTATTATATATATATCCCCATAGATGTGGGGGATGATGCCATGCTTTCATATTAAATCTTTTTGATAGCAATAGAGTAACAGAGTGAGAAGATAATAATAAGAATAAAATGATAGTTTCCATATATTATGTGGAAACTGAGCCCCAGAGAGGTTAAGAGGATAAGCTAAGGGCATGTGTAGAGTGAAATCTCAGAGCCAGGCCTAGACCCATGCTCTCTGGAGTCTCACAAGTAATGATTCACTCACAGTGAGCTGCATCAAATACATATTTTCTTAAGCTATGTTTTCATATCAGAGATGAAACAGATGAAAAAGATGAATACGTACAGTTCAAAGCAGTTATTTTAAAAGACATTCACTTTTGAAATTTTCAAGTCATGATTTTTTTTTTCATGCACATAAGCAGTTTCAAGCAGACACAAAGAGCGCAGCAAAATTCCATGCACAGCTATCTGATGATCACATCAAGATGAAAAGTTCAGGCAAATAGTATGTCCATTGGAAGGCATTCTCATTTCATGTGCAGGTCTGATATCAGACTAAAGTGATAAAACAAGTTGCTAATACAAAAGTAAAGTGATAAAACAAGCTGCCAATACAAAAGATTGATTAAAAACTTTTTGGGGGTGTGGAAACAATGGCATTATTTATTAACATTGTATCTGGTAGTTAGGTAATGACCACTGTCTTTTTTTTTTTTTTTTTGCTGCTTCAAATTTACCTTTCAACATATGATGGAAAGGTGATGGAGTGTGCTTCAGATGACCTTGTAGGAAGGCAAGGTGATCAGTAGTATTGTTAACATGTGTGCATGAGGACAGATGTGCTGAAATAACCTAACAAATACAGTATCAAACACAAGAGGGACCATGAATATGTCCAATATTCAAAGAGCTGCACCATCATCCTCATCTCTCCAAAATGGTAGAGTAGTCATTAGAAAGCAATGTACACATTGGATGAAAATTTTAGATATTCAGACCTTTTAAATATGGTCAAATGTAACTAAGATCCTTATCTCTAAGAAATCTATTTCTTTGGGGCAAACAGTGAAAAACATAAACTAATGTCATACCAATTTGGAAAACTTTGGCAGTTTGAAAAAGCCTCAGTCTTACTAGGAGTTCCAAAGGTGTCAGAAGACAGAGAGATGCTGGCCACTGCGGCACTGCGCTCGGCCACATCCAGAGGTAATTGGCAGGGAGTGGATGTTTATGCAGCTTTGTCATGGGAAACCAGCTTGGGCAGGGGGCAGGGAAGGAGACCAGGGAAAGCTTAAAGATGAATGCCCCCAAGGCTTCTCAGTCTCTTCTTCCCATCTCATCAGACATTACCTGGCTCCACATGTATGTGTTGTAGAGGGCAGTCAACATATCTGGACGCAGGATTTCATTACATCCTTGTTTCAGAAGCATCTTGGCACTAGACTTATATTTTCTCTGTTCATGCAAAGAGCAGTGAAGCACAAAAGAGACTTATGAAGACAGAAAAGAAGACGGCTCTATATCCCCATCACCTCTGAGTGAAGAGATGTAGGCATACAAACTTTGTGTTCTCATGTGTATGTGTGGGTGAAGACACCAAATGCATTATAATGCCAAGCAGGCTGACTGTCAATTTGCAGGTGACCATCAAAGCCTTTGTGAATGGGCGATAACAGAGCTAAACCCACCAAAATTGCCTCATAGAAAAGATGACATCATCGGAGTAGAAAAATACAGTAAGGAGTTCTGTCTTCTTTCCATTAATTTGTTTCTTTGTTTCTGCATTTGCACCTTAATTTGCATTTTGCACCTGCAGTTGACACACAGGCCCTCCAGAAGGATGAAGGGTGGAAGGACCTGGCTGTGCATCGCCTCTTCACCGCCGCACACATGAGGACACAGAGCGTAGACTGGCACACTCAAAGAGCTCGTGGGCTCTTTGGGTGGCTAGACAGATACTCTGGAACAGAACATCCCAATATCATAGGCAGAACCTATGACATCCTTGCAGCAGACGGGACGACATCTCATGAGAAACTGGAGCGCAGTCCTGCTTGGCCATCCAGGCGGCCCCATCACAGTACCTGACTAATCTGGTCGCCTGCGGTCTTAGCCAGCAGATGTCTAGGCTCATCGACTACCAGGTGGTATTTATCTTTCCGCTGCTCATAATCAGCTCTGTATTTTTTCTGCTCAAACATCATATCAAATTATAGCAAGAGTACAATTTCAAGGCTGTATAGAAATGTCCCAAGATAAACACTTCAGAGAGCCAGAAACGTGTCCTTTCTAGAGGTGGGCTCCCAAAGCATCCAGGATAATGAAATCAGGAAGGAAAGAGATCAAAAGAAGATCACCTGGAAAAGGCTGGGGCTTGGGCTAGATCAATTATGATACCCAAGTGGAAGCACCTTATGCCTAAAATGTCCCATCTTTATATATGATGTAATTAGCAATGTTGGTTTTATGACATCCTATATTGTATTTATAATAAGGCACTGACTAGCTATTGGCTTACTACTTAGTGCTGGTAGAATCAAAAGCATATTCATGGACACATTCTAATGCTAGTTAATTTATCTTATTATAAAAGAGACCTGGAAATACTTTATGAGTTAGAAAAATAGAAACAAAATATATCAAGACTGTCTTCCTAAGAAGTTACTGATAGTTTCTTCAGAGTCATCCCATCTGGAAATCTACTGAAAATAGAGCAAATTTAAAAAAAAAAAGAAATACATTGAAAAAAATATACCATTGGCTATACTTTCATTTTTTAGATTCATTTTACTAATTTTCTAATGTTTTTGAATTTATGTAAATCTGTAGAAAATATAAAGACAGGAAATTAAATGTAAAACCATCCAAACATATGTTAATTCATAGCTTGCTTATTTCATCATTTTAAGCTAAATTTAACTTAAACTATTGCAAAGTCAGTTCCACAAAAAACTGGGTAGAAGACAGAGGAATATCTCAAGTGCAAATGGACACTTCTGTGCAATGTGTGAGTAACTGTGGCAGTATGTCTGAATGTGTGAATCACAACTACATGATTAGGGCTGCCATTTCTGGGCCTTGGTAAGGGATACGAAATTAACTTTGAACTTATAGGTCTCCCAACTCTATAGAGAATCCTGCTGAAGGGAGTTCGGCTGAGAGGCACCCAAAGGGCTGTGCTGCCCCACGCCAGTGTCGGCAGAGGCCGTGCTGTGGGGTCGCACTCCACTCTGCACAGGCCCTGCATTTGTTCTTATTCCTGCTTTTGGCAGAGCCCATAACGCAGGGATATCATAAGTGTCTTCCCAAAGACTCAAAGGCTTTCCTGTCATTTTATGTGCTGCATGTTAATCAAATGTCACTTATAGACTACTAAGGGAAGTTAATAGGTTTAACCGGATCAGGTCATACGTACCTCATTCATTAGTTGAGTCGCAAACTTGAAATGCCTATTGATTGGACAATCAGCAACATACTTGAAATTTGACTTTGTCCTTTCAAATACCTCTTTATACTTATACTAGAGAAAACAGAAACATGGTTACTTGATAGCAGGTTGTGATTAAGAGTAAGACATGTGTGATTAATTCATTCATAGAGTTAACAAGTAATTACTAAACATACTCTATCTCCCAAAGCAATGAAGGGCATACCACCCCAATGCCTTGAAAACTAGCCCCCAAATACATACTTACATTGAATAGACATCAAATGGATCTATTCCCATATTGGATAAAAATTCAAATCAATTTCTTCTTTGTTTCAATATTTATAGTGATAATTATTTTACTTTGAAGGTATTTCCATGTGCATGTGAAGGCAGTTTTTAACTCTTTAATTAGAAGTAGTTTTCCAGGGATTAATCAGATAATTATTTTAGAGTAAGAATATGCTAGCATCTAGACGACTACCTGTTTTTAAATAGCCCCACGAACTAGACAATTTTTTAAAATTATCTCTAGGGATTGTAACAAAGAATATGCAACAGAATGAATATGGTCCACAAAGTCTAAACTATCTACTATCTGGCACCTTTCAGAGAAATTTGCTTACTTCTATTTTAGAACTCAAAGGAACCTAATCTGACTGCTTTATTTTGTAAGTAGGAAAATGAGGCCATAAAAAACAGTTATTTGCTTCAAGTCACATGTTAAGTTTGTGAATTAAAATAATCTCACTTTATATCTGCTGCCATATCAAATCACCCAGAGACATATTACTTGGAAGGAAATTCTGGAAGAGCCATGAGGAGTTGTACTGAGATGGCCTTTTATCAAATTCCAAGGAATGATATAAATAAATGATTACTGTTGTCAATGAGGTCAGCACTAAAATATTCCTGAGTAGAGTGAATAACGCAGTATGTGCTCCTACTTTAGGGGCTAGAAGCAAGGACAGAGATAGAAATATGAGAAGCTGTTTCCTCATTTCTAGTACTCTCTGTGGGCAGTGGCGTACACTGCATGGATGTGGCCATTATCCCTGAGTAGATCCATACCTTGCTGTAGAGAGTCTTGTTCTTTTCAGCCAGAGTAAAGTCAGGAGTATCATAGGCATAGCAACCAATGCCTCTAAGCCAGGTCAAATCTTCTTTATATTTTACCTGGGAGAAGAACATCAAAGAGTTTTAAGAACCTACCTCCAAATAGCAGTAGGTTAGGATCAACGAAAGTAGAACAAATAGAAGCTCTGACTGTGAGGTATATGGAATAATAAAGTACTGAAATAATTATTTAAGAGGTGTTTCCACTAACACTGACTTTTGCCCACTTTATGGTATATTGTACTGCATATTAGAATTTTCATTTTAATACCAATTAAAGCAATTCAAATTTAACAGGCATACTTTCCTAGAGAGTATATCATTAAGCTGGCAACTGTATTTTCATATAAAGAACTAAAATTTCTTTCTAAATGAGCATTGTTATGTGTCTTAATTGCTTCATGAAGTAGTCTCTCCAGTAGATCAAAAATAGGTTATTGTTTAGCTGAAGTATATCACTTCCAGCCATGTAATATGATGTTACACATTTAGAAGAAAAATTAGACTAATAAATTTGAATACATTTTTCTGTCTCCCAAGTTGAAGCTCACTTATTCAGCAATGAGTGTTAGGACTTAAACATCCATACACAAGAGCTAAAAGTTACTCAAGTTTCAATCAATTGTTATACAGTGTTTGTTTCATAAGTCATGTGGGCATATGAATTTATGTGTAAAAACAGATTTCACAACTCACATCACTAACTGCATCAGTGACTGCCCGATGGTGGAAATGCTCAGGGCGATCAGGAATGGACCTCCAGAATCCCAGCTGGCTCATGTAGTTCTCCTTGTATTTTATCTGTAAAACCACAAAGTTAACGTAAAGTTAACTTTATCCAAAGTTAACGTACAAAAAAATCCACTTGTTTCCAGAGAGTTTTAGGAAAGGGAGGTACTTTTAAAAATAATGGTGGGTTACTGAGTCCAACACAAGCAGAAAGAAGTAGGGACATACTTTGCTGATGTGGTCTGTGACAGTGCGATGGTAAACGATGTCCAGAGCATCCTTCACAGTGTGGTATTTCCCTTTGGTCTTTTGAAATGTTTCTTTATAGCGTAGCTGGTAAGAGAAAAAGCACATGGATTGTGGAAAAGTACCAAATTATATAATTAAGCTCTTTTAACCTTGAATTCTCTTGTCTTCTTTCTTATTTTTCTCTTGAATAAATTTGGGAGAGGTCAAAAAGCTCTTTCACATCCTGGAAAAGGACTTTAGGAGACAACTAATGAAACTTGCATAAAGTATGGAGTTTAGTTAAAAATAATGTACCACTATTGGCTTGTGACATATGTCCCATGGTGACGTAGGCTGTTAACAATAGGGCAGTGGGTGTAGTCTATGTGGGAACTCTGTACTATACTACTGCTACAGCTTTTTTATAAATCTAAAAGTACTTAAAAAGTTTATTTAGATGCAAAATGAGCAAACCAAAATCTCATTTGGGAGGAGAAAGGGAAAAAAGCATAACTTTGTTGAGCCCAAGACCTACTAGTGTACGTGGAAAAAGAAGAAAGATTCAGTGTTTAACTCCTGGTATTAAAATGTCTTCTCCATGGAGCAATCCTGAAACTTGATTTCATTACAATCTCTATCTCTGTGATGTTTCAAGAGAGATAGCTCTGACTTGAGCCTAGGAATATCACAGAAGAGTCATCTCATTTACACGAAATGAATACTTCTCTCAGCACACTTGTTTTCAACCTCAACAAACCCTTTTTTTCTGGATAGCTCAGCAAACACATATTGAAGGATTCCTTTAACTTTGTTTTTCAGATGGGTAATCTCTTAAGATTGTTTCACTCTACTTGTGGGGATAGCCATGGTAGATAGGCCGAGCTTAATGTGAGATACCACCCTTGTTACATTGGTGTAAAATGAGCTCCCGGGGCCAATTTCACTGTGTGGACATCTCTGAGAAGTGGTGATGCAAGTGAGTAAGTTTGGTTCAAATTAATATGCAACAGTAACCTTGAAGTGATAAAGATGGGGATGTCACAAGAAGACAAAAAATATCCAAGCAAATTGATTTTGAGGTTAGCATAAGATTTTCTCTGGTGGCTCAGAAAAATCTGCCCACAATGTGGGAGACCTAGGGTTAGATCCCTGGGTCAGGAAGATCCCTGGGAGAAGGGAAAGGCTACCCACTCCAGTATTCTTGCCTGGAGAATTCCCGGGACAGAGGAGACTGGTGGGCTACAGTCCATGGTGTCACAAAGAGCTGGACACACTGAGTGACCAGCACTTTCACACTTTATAACTTTCTCAGCTTATATTTTAAGCAAACTGACATGGCCTCTTTCCAACCAGCAGACTCCTTTTAGCTGCAAATGAAAATTCATGACAAAATTATAGAACTGAGATATTGTTCCAATTTGCTGTACCTTTTCACAATTCAGTTTAGGGATCACTGTAACTCGCTAAGATGTCTTGAAATCCCAAATTTATGTTGCTAAGTTGAGGGTGATGGGGTTGCTTGAACTTTCAGCTGGGTTAAGTCCCAACAAGTGCAGTCCTCCAGAGACCCCAGTTCAGGTAACAAGTGCAATGAATTCACAGTTGGGTTCTGGGACACAAAACTGATAAGGACTGGCCATCTACCCAGGGTTAATTTATTTTACACCTTCATTAACATAAAATCTCATTACCACTGAAAGGCACTCTTGTTTTTGATCTTATGGTATGGGAGATGAAAATCTGTCCCTCCTGATTCTAACAAATGTATCATTCACATGACTTAGCAATCAAGGGAAGAACAAATATTTTCTGAATGTCAACTAAGAGACCAGTACTGTTTTAAAAATGTGTACCATTGTCTTGAAATTTAGTATAATTTAATTATCACAATTCTTATCCTCATTCCAAATACAAGAAAAGAGTCTCAGAAAAAATAGGGAAATATAGAGTCATAGAGCAGGCAAATCACAGCATCGGGATTTGAAACTGTGTTTGACTGGCTCCCCGGGCAGCATTTTATAGATAAGTAACAGTTAGTCATCAAGTATCCCTAGGAAATGCTACCAAAGAATCAGAAGGGTCATATTTTTGCTCAGAAGAGTAACAAGAAAAGCAGTAGCTTTTCAGTATCTCTCAGCATTATTCTTAGCAACTTTGCCACATGGGTATTGTTTGTGCCTATTTGTTTGGCTTTTGTGTTTTTGTTTTTTTTTTCCTGATTCATGTTGTGAGGCAGGACTTTGAATTAAAGATGTGACTGTAATATCTCATGCTTCTTAGGTACCACCACCTTGGCTGCCCCCTCACAGCAGAAGGAAGAAAGCAGAGATGCATACATCACTGGCATTCCAGTAAGCCCTCTTGGCTCTGATGAGGATTGGCGTGTCTGGAACCGGAGTGTACTTGTCCTTCATCTTTTCATATTGAATCTTGTACTTGTTCTAAGAAATGAAGATGGAAGAGAGAGAAATTTAAGCTCAGGAGTCTTCATCCTTCCCAACTCACAACCATGTCACAGATCCAGCCTAAGGACACAATGGATAAT
This sequence comes from Odocoileus virginianus, assembly GCF_023699985.2. Taxonomy (NCBI): domain Eukaryota; kingdom Metazoa; phylum Chordata; class Mammalia; order Artiodactyla; family Cervidae; genus Odocoileus; species Odocoileus virginianus. The sequence goes on along the minus strand of NC_069686.1, from coordinate 35,633,436 downwards.
GCTTGTTAAGAGAATAGCTCTGCCTTCTGTGTCTTGATATTGCTGAGCACAACTTCTAGAAAAGAGCTCTCTGATCAGCGGCAGCAGGTAAAGGTTTGAATGAAGGATCTGTTTTCTTTGCCCTGTGCCTCAGTGCTGAATTCCCAACTTACCTCGCTGACCATGTCCTTCACGTGTCTGGCGTGCTTCAGGGCTGTGGTCTGGTTTCCAGCGTGATGATGGGGTCTTTCTTTGGTGGCGAGTTCAACATATAGATACTAAATAATAAGAATAGGGGTCAGATGTTATAGAGGTGAAACTCCATACTTAGTATTCAGTCCTCTTTACTCATTTCTAACCCTAAAATGGAAGGGCAGTATCTACCTGTTATTGCCCTTTTGTTTGCTACATGTGTTTTTGTTTATTTCTTTCTGTCTCCTGTTAAGAAACACAGGTACACACTCTAGTTATCTAACATTCTTATTGCTGAGTATGGTTTAATCTAAACACGTGATAAAATGCCAACAGAAGAATGAGACGATACTGATAGATTCCTCAACATATTTTCCTCCATTTTTGCCTGAATGCATGAAATGTCATCTCATTTGTCTTTGGACAAAAGATAGGTTCTATGGAACAAATTTTTAAAATTTACTTTCAGCACCTGGAGTCCACAGACCACTCATCCAATGATTAAAATTGTATAGAACTTAGAAAAGATGGCATGGCATTACCTGCTCATGTGAAACCTAACCATAGTGACAACTGCCCCCAGAGAAAACAGCTTCTTGAAGTTAAAGGGCATGAGGCTGCATCAGGACCACCAAGTATGAGGGTCTGCTACTGACAGGAGTGGTCAGGAACACAGAACCACCCCCCTACACACACACACACACACACACACACACACACACACACACACACACACACACTCCCCGTGGTGCCAGCCTGGGAGGCTTCCTGAATCTTCATGTATGAACGTTACCTGGCTCTGAAGCTTCTGCCCTCTCTTGGCTCTTGTGAGGTCAGGTGTATCAGTAACTGAAGTGAAGATTGATTTCTGCTTCCTACCTGCCGCTCTGTACACCAGCTGTAGATAAAATAGTGATAACCATCATTCCGTTTCATTGACAGATTCTGTGCCCTGCAGATGCCTTTATTGCTGACTTCAGAGACAAAGCGGGGGCTTTCCCACTGCGACAACCTCAATTTCTGTCCAATAAACCAATACGTTATTTACCCTCTCCTTTTCTTTTTCCCCTGTATCAAAATTAGAAACATTCTGCAGCCTGTTCAAGTGCCCAGCCTCCCGCTATGTTCCTGGTCCCTTCTCTCATGCCATCTAGGACCCTGTTCCAGCAGTTGCCCCCGACTCTCTAAACCTTCAGCCCTGATTTTCCAGCCTTCTTCCCTTCCTCTACAAATGGACCCAAGTCCCTCTTTTTATCAAGTCTTTTCCAACTTCTGCCAAAGGCCTTATTTCTTTCTTTCACAACCAAGCAGACTATGTGTTTTTCTTTTCTCTTTTGATTAACTTCTCAAGGGAATAGTTTGGCTACTGCCCAACCACTCCAATGAAGTGAATTTCATTAAGACTACCGCCAACATTACAATTGCAAAATCCTAGAATGCCTCTCTGCAGCAACTGGAACTGCTCAGCAATTTCACTCCTGAACTCTGTTCTCTGCCTTCCATTCCCCTATTCTCCCCTAGGTGGCCTCCCATCTTTCTAGGCATCCCTCAGCTCCCTTCTATGGTCCTGCACTCCCCCAAAGACAGCTATTAGCTGGAGTTAAGTGTTGGCTTGGCCCCTTTTACCCTATACCATTACCAGAATGTACCCTATACATTCTGCTTGGATAACCTCATCGGCACCCAGGACCTCAATCATCAGTCTGAAATTGATGGCTTCTAAATTTTGTTAAATAGCTCCTTGATATCCCAGCCACACAGGCCAGAAACTTGGGGAGTCATTCTAGACCCCTTTTCCCTCATATGTACACCAAAACAGTCATGAATCCTGGACTCCTAACTTTGTGACAGTTCTTAAATATGACCTTCTTCTCCTTTCCCACTGCCAACGCCCTAGTTCAGCCTCCTATACCGCTTGTTACTACACATCCTTAAAAGCCTCTAAACCACCTTCCCAAATCCTCTGCTGGACACTTCACAGGGCTTACTTGTCTTTAACAAGCCTGAGAAAAAGATTTTCTTAAAGTTCAGAACTAATTAGGTCTTAATGTTCAGACTATCCTGCTCGGAAATAATTCTTCAATGACTTCTCATCAAGTCCAAGATCATTAATATACCAACCACATTAACCTGGCCTGTCTATCCTAGGTCTCCAATCTCATTTCCCAACAGTCTTCCATATTCCCCATGTGCTATCTGAAACTCGTCCCAGGTTCTAGAACTCATTATGGCCAATTTCAAATACTTTCTACCTAGAATTTTCTTTCCTGTTTTATCTGCCTGAAGAACCCCTAGAGTCCATACTGTCTTGATCATTCCTGTAGTATACTACTTATCCTATTGATGTCTGTTTCTTCTCAGAGATTATGAGCCCATGGATTGCAGAAGCTCAGTTTATTATTCTTTTATCACCTTGTATTTAGATAAAAGATCTGAAAAATAATAGCTCACTAATAAATATTGAGGCTATTTGGTATTATTTAATATAATAAGGCAAACAAGAAAGTCTAAATCGAGAATAAACCCTAATTTACCCTAATCGTGGATAAAAATGCTGGTTGAACAGATAAAATGTAGGAAATAAATAATATGTATATACATATGTATGTACGTGTCCATTTCCTTACATCTAAATTATATACAAGCACAGGTTGAAACAAAATTTAGCTCATTTGCTTGGGACTGTTTTTGGTGTTACTACTGAAAGAAAGGAGATAAATAGAAATGTATTCTTTCTCCCAGGCTAAATTTTTGAATAAACCAAATCCACAAAAGCATGGAATTTCATGGCTAAAAGAAGTCCAGATCATCATCTAGTCTAATTCTCTAGCTCAGGAAATTGGGGTGTTGAAGTGAATCAGATAAGGTCACATGACAAAATGGAAGTAAATTTGGAACCAAGACTCACCTCCATGCCGTTTCTATAATTCCCTTTGAAGTATATTTTCCCTGTACTTAGGCAGGCATTGTTTGGTATGCATTGTTTATGCTCCTTGGGACAACATCTCTGCTTCCCAGTACTACAAATAAATACGTGTCAAAAAGTTGCACAATTTAAAGACAACTCCAAAATCAATAAGTTGAACTCTGAGTCATCAACTTTTTACCAAGCCAGTGTTTCCAAAGCTTTCCTCATCTTTAAAAACCCCGAAGTCCTTGGGAAGGAAGAGGGTGAGATGAGTGGAGAGTAGCATGGAAACATACATGCTACCGTAAGTAAAACAGACAGCCAATGGGAATTTGCTGCGTGACTCAGGGAACCCAATCCAGGGCTCTGTAACAACCTAGAGGGGTGGGATGGGGAGGCAGGTGGGAGGGAGGGGAAGTATGTACACCTATGGCTGACTCATGTCGACGTATGGCAGAAACAGAACCAGTATTGTAAAGCAATTATCCTTCAATTAGAAAATAAACCCCAAAGCCCTTATTAAGCACAATTTGCAGGCTCTACCCCAGACCTTCTGAATCCAAGGTAGTAGTTCGAATTGGTATTTTCTCAAGCCAGGTCATTCTACAGTGCGGCAAGTGTGAGAGAAATTGCACTACTAAAAAAAAAATGCCTATTTTTCTTCCTCAATGTTGTTGAATAATATGCACAAAATCACACTAGGAATTGGGAACAAGAGAAATTAAAGTTTTAGATAATTCTGAACCCAGACAGCTAAGAGAAGTAAAGGTATTTCAGAGAGACCAATAAGCACATTAAGTTCCCAAACAACTTAATTATTTGGTGGCTGGAGGGGCGATGTAATACTTTAAAGCAGTGGTTTCCAGTGCTGGCTGAATATTAGAACTATCTATGGAGCAGCTAAAAGCACACAGATATCCAGACAGAAAATCAGAGTCTAGCGTGGGGCTTGGGATTGGAGTCCACTCAAGGGCAGTTCTAAAATATTTCAGAGATGATTCTGATACTTAGCAAGAGTGGAGAGGTACTTTTACAGAGGGGGGGGGAAAACCCCACGTGCATTCCTATCTGAGTGCTAGCACTGGTTGAAATAACAGAGGGAAGCAGTCAGGTAAGCAGACGTGCTCAGGGCAGCATCTGTAACTGCTGCAAGAGTGACATCCTCTGCCCTGGCTCACTCCGAGTCTAGGAGGCTGCAGCTCCTCTCCACCGAAGACAATGCTTGATTTTCCAGGGCTCCTCTAAGTTTAAGAACATCAGTCATTCCTAATCAGCACACATCAGAGTTACTGAGAAAGGAGAGCTAATGAAGTGACCTGACAGCTGGATGGAGTCTGATGAAAAGGTCACAAGACAAATTGGGTTGAAGGAGAATGGCCCACTGACCATTTATGTTTGTGGCATGTCCTTACCTCTAGGAAGCACCTTTTAGTCCCTGGCAAACATGGACATCTGTTATGACCAAAGCACTATAGGATACACATGGAAATAAGATGGGGGGCCAATCTTCAATGGACCAACATAGGTGAAAGGGTCACATCTGTGCACAGCCAACTGCAATCAATTGGGAGCCTTGGTGCAAGGTGGGGCAGATGAAAATGAAACCAAGTCTTTTGGAACTTGAGAGGAAAGCAGAGCAGAAAGCCATTGATAGCACTGCCATGGTTGGAGTCCCAACTGCAGGGATCAATGACCCAGGAAGTTCAGAAATAAGTTCAGTCTGGAGACTACGACAGTAGTGTGAGAGAGAAGGACTCTTCAATCTACAAAATCGTGCAAATGTTCAGCTATAGGTAGGGCAACTATCAGCAGCCTCATCTTATTAAAAAGGGGCAAAATAAGTAAACCGAGGCAAAGTGAGGTCAACCAACTTGTTTACACAGGGTGGCCACACTCTGTAATTAAAGGCAGAAGGGGATTTGGGCCTAGTACGATTGCCTGAAAAAAGACCACTTAGAGGAATGAGGCCCGTATGGTGACAGATCTCCGTACCTCGCTCAGATGCGTCTTCAGTTCCTGCACTTTTCTGTATTCTGGAGTGTCGAGCACCACCTTGTATTTGTCCCGCATCTTCCTTGCCTTATCGGTGTATAGGTAGTGAGACTTAAAAAGACAACAGTGGGAATGCAAGTCGATTAATTATTACTTCAGGAATTGCAAGTCGTGGTCATGCGTTCAAATGGTGGGCACATGCAAGCCGCGCTGACCCTCTCTGTGTCCTGGGTGTCTTCCCAGGCAGGACCAAAAACAATTTGTCATTTTACTAAGTTCACTATCTTTTACAGGAGGCATACCTCATCTTAAGTGAGTCATGATTTGCTCAGTGGGTTGAGGGCAAATTTCCCCTTAACAGAAGCTACAAAGATTCTTCCTGCCCAGCCTGTGAAGCTGGGGCGGGGTGGGGGGCACTCACCCAGAGCTTCCGCAGGTGCCGGGAGCGGACCATGTCTGGGGTGTCATACAGGAAGCAGCCCAGTCCCCTCAGGATCTGCAAGTCCTCTTTGTATTTAATCTGTGTCACAAACATAGAAACATAGCTGGTTGTGAGCAAATTCAAAACAAGAACAATTAAGACAGAGTAGTGATACTTTTATACTGAAGGACCTTCATTTTGGTTCAGCACATCCACCCTGTCCTCTGAGTTTGCTTGAACTCAAGGAAGTCACAGGGTTTTAAAATTTAAATTGCTAACACTGACTTGAAAAGAGGACATGGCTATTATTTTATTATTATATGGATGAAAAATACCATAGATTAAATAGACTGGTCTTTTATGAGAAGGAAACATTCAAGGTGAAAAAATAAGTGACAATAGGAAGTGGTGAAAGGGGCTGGGAGTAGTGGTAAGCAAGAGAAAGATACTAAATGTGACTAGGACAGAGGCCACTTGGAGTGAGGTGCTAGTAATGATTTGGTGTTGAATGTAGAACGGTGGTCAGCAATTCTTGTATCTCCCAAGTGGTTCTCTTACTACTTGGAGAAATGTGGGGTCCTACTTCCACACTATTTTACCTCCAAGCTGTACACTCAGTTTACAAGTACTCAATGCAAAAGGCTGCTCAAAGACTGGTTGGCTTCCATGTGGAGAGCAAGCTTGCTTCTTGTTAAGAGTCCCCCAGAAAGACCCTTATGAGACGCTTACATCGCTGGTGATGTCTCCCACGTAGCGGCAGTGAAGCACCTGGGGTGTGTACGGCAGCGAGATCATGTGGCCTTGCATCTTGAAGAAGTCTGATTTGTAAATCAACTACAGGGGGAAATGCCCATAAATACATAAATTAGAGACCAATGGTTGACCTTCACCCTTGGGTTCCATGGCCTCCCCTCTCTTTTATGAAAATACCCACCTCGCTGACAGCCTCTTGAGTCTTCTTGACTTGGCGGATTTCAGGAGTGTCGGGAGTGGTGTGGATCTTGTCTTTCAGTTTGTGGTATAGTTGTCGATACAGTCTCTGCATTGGAGAGAAAACCATTCCAGGTGTTTAGTGTAGGATGATGAGGGCATCTGTACATTAATCAAATATTTCACATATTTAAAGAGCGTGAAAGGCAAGATTAAGGTACAGAAAGTGATTGAAATTAGAAAAACATAGAAAATGATATTTATTTTACTTCAGTGAAAAATTTGAAGCACAGGCTTCCACTTTCTATCAGATGGCTGGAAAGTAGGGTTAGATATTCAAACCAATAGTTCATGTAGAAAACCATTCAAGCTCATGAATCAGACTAATATGCAACCTTATTAAAGATTTTTTTAATACAAATGTCAAAAGAAGGAATTAATTTGCATCACAATCTATGGATGGGTGGGTCTCAACAAAGGTATTACTAAATATATAAAAATATTGCCATAGGATACCAGTATCAAAATGATGACAGGATCCCCTTATTCCTTGCTGATAAATTAAAGTTTGTAGCTGAAATACAACTAATCCTTAATGCATTGCAAACAAAGCCATGGTCTTTGAAACTTCTCACAGAATTAATAATCACAGTACCTCGCTGGTAATGCTGTTGACCCTTCGGACGTTGACAAATGGGACATCATTGGGTCCAAGTGTGTACCCATATGCCTTCATGTGTTCATAAACTTCTTTGTACTTAAACTGCAAAAGCAAAGTGAGAATGAGATCTCTGATGGATAAACAAAGATTAAGCATCACATTTGTCAAATAGAAGAGGGTTGTCACTTTCATTTGAAAACTACTCTCTAAGCATTAAGTATGGAAAAAAATCATTGACAAAACTTCTACAATAATCTGTCTTGAAAATTATTTTGTTGGCTAATAAAGCCAGATCCAGAAAGGAATACAATTCATGGTTGCCTAGATTAAATCTGTTTGTAAGTTGGTAGGCAAAACACAACAAAAACCCTGTATTTTCAGTCCCAATATGGCTAGGAAATTAAGAATATGCAAAGCAGAAATGAGAGACTGATTTTAAGACTGATGGATGAACAATTTCATAAACTGTTTAAAAGAATGATGTTAGATAACTAAATCTGTGACTTTGCTTTGGAAACCATCTTACTGGGTCACTGGCTGTGGGACTTTGCTGGTCAGTAGGTTCAATTCCAGGGCTCTGGAGGGCAGTATGGAAGGAAGATCTCATTTTTGGGCTGATGGCTGGTTTGTGGTATGGCCTAAAGGCCAGAGTCACCAGGATAGACAGTGCCTCTCCCGATCTGCTCATTACATCCCAACCTGACACTAGTGGGAAAGGTTGCTAATGCCTGGGAAAGCTGCAGGTAACAAGAACCTAAGTACCCTCCGAGCTTTCTAGGAAGTGGGCACAGAAGGTCAGTCACAAGGCAAGTATCAGGGTCTTGTCAAAGGAACACATGGTGAAGTTGTATTTTTTTTATAATAAGATATTGCAGAAGGCAGACTACACTATTGCCACACAGCAGTAGTGCACATATGAAGGAGCATTTCCAGTAGGTGATTTGAGATAGTTCAGGATGTTTCTGTGTTAAGGCCAACAGAATTAGAAGCATTATGGCAGCCATGATCCCTGAGCCAAGGTAACTGAGTCATGAAGATAGAACCCCATGAAAGTCGTTTACTAACCCATCATGCTAACCAGGCACGCCTAGAAAATACACCACCTCCCTTCCCTGCTACCATCATTTTTTAAAAAACTCTTTTAATTCCATCTTTTTTTTGGCCTCACTGCATGACATGAAAGATCCTAGTTCCCCAACCAGGGATTAAATCTGTGTCCCTCTCAGTGAAAGTGACAAGTCCTAACCATTGAATCGCAAGGGAATTTTCTCCCATCATTGTATCATGCTGAAACTTCAGGGTGTGAGCAAGGGGATGAAAACAGGCTATTAATAAACATTAGTATCCTCCTTCCTACTTTAAGCCCCATCTCAACAAGGAGGAGACCACTCACATAGCTGCTCATGTATCGGGTGTCCTTGGTGTGTTTGAAGTGAGGGGTGTCGACTGGAAGCCTGTATCCAGTGGGCAGGGCATGCAGGCCAGCTTTTCGGTACAGATTCTGCCAGGATGAAGAAGAGCGAGTTAAATGACAACTATATCAACTGATGGATCTAAGTTAAACAAATCATTTCCAGCTTGTGTTAGGTTTTCAATCTACTTACACTCACTGAATAGATTTCAAGAAGGAGTTAAGTAAATTCTAAGAGTCAAGCAATGAATTAAATTCAGTTCAGTTGCTCAGTTGTGTCTGACTCTTTGTGGCCCCATGAACCGCAGCATGCCAGGCCTCCCTGTCCATCACCAACTCCGGGAGTTTACCCAAACCCATGTCCGTTGAGTCAGTGATGCCATCCAACCATCTCATCCTCTGTCGTCCCCTTCTCCTCCTGCCCTCAATCTTTCCCAGCATCAGGGTCTTTTCAAATGAGTCAGCTCATCACATCAGGTGGCCAAAGTATTGGAGTTTCAGCTTCAACATCAGTCCTTCCAAATGAACACCCAGGACTGATCTCCTTTAGGATGATCTCCTTTAGGATGGACTGGTTGGATCTCTTTGCAGTCCAAGGGACTCTCAGGAGTCTTCTCCAACACCACAGTTCAAAAGCATCAATTCTTTGGCACTCAGCTTTCTTTATAGTCTAAACTCTCACATCCATACATATTAAATTACTCAACGTATTTTTTTTTTAAAGAGCAATGAGTGAAGAGGCTTAAAGAAAATACTTCTATTTCTAAACATATGCCTGGTTCACAGAATAGCATCCAGCAATAATTTGGGAAAAGTAAACAGGCAGCCAGCGCCACCTCTGTGGTTAACCCTATGGGTAGCTGATATTCAAGCCATCACCAATCCTGAGATAGTAGTAATTATAAGACACATCTTTGGGAGCCCATAAATACAATGTCTTGATGTTAGGCTGTTGGGTCAGGAGGCTCATGTTCCATGCAGGAGGAGAAAAGGAGTTTCTATGATTTGAAATAGTCTCTCTCTCAGGGGAGGTATAGGAATTAAGACTAGTACTTGAAATATTAAAAAGCAAATTACTTTTAACATTCAATACAGGAGAGAGCCATTAAACCTGAGACCAATGTAACACTGAAAGTGAAAGTGTTAGTCGTTAAGCCGCACCCGACTCTTTTGCGATTCCATGGACTGTAGTCCGCCAGGCTCCCCTGTTCGTGGGATTCTCCAGACAAGAATACTGGAGTGGGTTGCCATTTCCTTCTCCAGGGGATCTTCCTGACTACCAGATAACAAAGAACAAGGATATTAAATATGTGAGTGGAATCTAGTTTCTTTCTCTTCTGAATTCTAACCGCAATCTTTAGCTTTATTTCTTACTGTACATGGTCTTTTATGACTAACATGCCTTGTCTTTGTCCTCTTGTCTTGGACTGTAAGCTTTTTGAGAGCAGAGATAGTTGATTGATCCTCTTCTATGTATGCATTTTTCCAAAAATGCCCACTGCTTGCTCTCAGCCAAGAGGGAAGACAGGCGATACACTGTTTTTCTTTTTTGTTTTGTTTAGCTCATGTGACTGGAGCAGTCTTTATGATTTACAAGGTCAGGCTGAGGATACCCAGGAGAGGCCACTTCTACAGAGGCCTGGTCCTCGTCCTGGGTTTCTGCCGGGCAGTCTGCCCAGCTCTCACTGCTCACCTCGCTCTGGAGCTTGTATGCATGAAGGGCCCGATCCAGATCCACGGTTTTTGTGGTCGGAGCCACTCTGCCTCTGATGCTGTGCACGTAGTCATAGTGGTAGACAGCCTGGATGCAGAGAGAAGCAGAGTGAGTGGACTGCACTGTGACCTCAGGGTTAAAAGAAGCAAAAATGCAAATCCAAGTCTCTTAATATAAAGATTATATATGCCTGCTCCCTTTGCCTCAGGAACTCTATCTCGAATACTGGGCCTTGTCCAATGGAATAGGGCCAGTGTGTGGATCCCACACTGAGAAATCAGTAGAAGAGTCAGCTCAGGCATATGAAAAGGAAGAACAGGCGTTTTACCACCACGAGTTCCACAATAAAAGGTTTTCACGTTCTGATTCACGTGGGGTTTAGTATTTGCTTATTAACCTGTGGGGTTAGTAAAAAGGGGGCAGCCTGCTCTGTACCACTGTGCTAATACACAGGAATTTCCATCCACTTTCCCGCTGCCCACATAAGGATGCTGAGGCTCAGGGGATTAAGTGCCTCTCTCAAGTCTATTGGATTACATGTGCTAGAAGCCTCATCAGTAACTGCAGAGACCCTCTTCTCTCCATCTCATCATGCATGCACATGTGCTAAGTCGCATCCAACTCTTTGCAATGCTATGGACTGTCCATGGGATTCTCCAGGCAAGAATACTGGAGTGGGTGGCCATGCCCTCCTCCAGGGGATCTTCCCTTACCAGTGAGCACTAAATGAATTAGAAAGCTGAGACCGTGAGGCATAAAGCATTGCTCATGACACAAGGATACAAAAAGCAACCTGGGAAGTTCTAAAACAGTAAGGATTTCATAAATGTGGATTACTTACAATGCCACCCCAGGAAACTAATAGAACACATCAGGTTTTAGGAAATCAGAGAAGACTCCTCAGTACCTTCTAAGGCACCAATACTGGTCTCCCCCTGAGAAACGGCCTGGCCCTGACCTGTCTTTTGTTCTTCCCACTCCTGCTAGTGTGGTGGCCCTCTTCTCCTCTCCCTGAAGTAACTTCTCCAGTGGGCACTTACATCACTCAGCTGTTTCCCACTTTTGACAGCCTGAACGTAGACAGGAGTGTCAGTAACCAACTTGTAATTGTTCCTTGTTTTCAGCACATGAGCTTTGTACTTGATCTGTCAAGAGAAAGAAAGAAAATAAGCCTGTGTTAGACCGTTCAGTAAATTTGAAATTTGGTTTTCACATAGAGCTTGGCTGCTTTTAGCTCATGGCATGCACTAGCCCTGAGTTTTATAACAATCAGCGTAATCAATGCTTATAGTCACATGGATTGTCTAGAGTCTTCCAGGACGCTTGACAACTGCCTTCCTAGAAATATTTAAGCTTTCTTACTAAAATCTTTATTATAGTATTACCTTACCTAGCAAATCCTCTCTTTACAAATAGATCCTGTCCATAGCATCACAGACTCCTAATAAATGAGATGTTTCTAACAATAGGAATTATGCACTCATTAATATATCCAAAATCATTCATAACGTGGTGAGAAGAACCAGGGGTCCCTTCTGTACCAGAGGACAATGGGACAGCTCATCTGCATTGTCTGCATTCCTGAGACATGGCCACTCTGCTCTTCAGCATCTTCCTCCAGGTCGGCCATCCTCATCACCATTTCAGACACAGTTGGGTGCGACAGTGTCTGTACTTGACGTCCTCTCCCCTTGACTCTAGACCACACGGGGAAGGAAGCATACTTGAAAGAACCAAAACCCAAAAAACAAGGTAAACTCACATCGTTGCGTAGATCGTAAGCATGCTTGGCGTGGAGAATCTCAGGAGTGTCCCAGACGTAGCAACCAATGCCTTTCAGCCAGGTGAGGTCATCCTTGTACACAATCTGGAGGTTGCAACAGATGGAGGGGGTCGGAACAAGAAAACTTGACTGGAACTTTAACACCAAAGACACAGACACGCTCCAGACCCAGGATGACTTTGCAGAACGAAAAGCAAGACATCATGCCCCGAGGCCATGGGTGTTCTGCAGACTTCAGCATGCAGAGCCCTGCTTCTAGGGACAGCTTGAATTCCTGGCAGACCCCTGGGTGTATAGGAGAGTGATTCTGGAAGAGGGCTGAGCTGAAGAACCAAGTGAGTCAGCCTCTCTTCAGGGGTCCGGGGGGGCCGCGGTGTGGGGCTGGGGAGGAGGACCTTCATAAGCAGTAGACTTACGTCACTGATCTGGTCTGTGACCTTCCTGACGTGACTGTTGACTTGCAAGTCAGGGTGGCAAATCCACTCGTGGAGGTGAAGGCGGTAGTCGATCTCACTGACTTTCTTCTGAGAATCCTTAGCGGTAACCATCTCTACCATGTCAGGCACTATGTGGATTTTCATCTTGTTCTTCTCATAAACAGATCTGTACAGGCGCTGTGGAGATAATGTAACACAGCAGTTACACAGGGAACTATGCCAGGGTCATGGCAACACGCGCCTTTCTTAGACACCACAGAGGTCAGGCACCACTTAGAGCAATAGGTTGGGGGCAGAGTGGGAACCGGAAGTTTCTGACACTTTCTACAGGTTCATAGGGGTCGGGGGAAGCAGAATGGGCTGAAATAACTCTCAGCTTCTTCACACGTGCACAGTCAGTACCATGCGCACTGCTGAAGAGAATGATGCTCTGACTTAGAGTTGGTGGTTCTGTTACTTGGCTTTTGAAACCAGCCTTTAGGATCACTTACGTCGATGTTAAACTTGCCAACTCGGAGGCACCGCGCTGTGTTCGGATCATCTTCAACACTTCTGGGTAAAGTGTAAAGAGCTTTGAACTTCTCATATTCTTCACGGTATTTGATCTATAGAGAGAAAATGCAAAGGAAGTAAAACAGTTTTGAAGAGTGATGGATCTATATTGTTAAATGAACGTGAGACTTAATTAATAAGAACCCAACTCTGAGACGGGCCACCTTTTGGTCAGCACTTTTCTGAGCTTGTTTCTCTGTCTGCGCCCAGAGGTAGGGGAAGCATGATACGTGCCATAGGATTACCCGATGATTCGATCAGACTATGTGTAAACATCCTGTAGATATCATTTTAAAAACTCCCATACCAATACAAGTATTTCTGCTGGTACTACAACTAATTTTAAAGATGATGTAATTTAAAAATGATCTCTTTTGTGATATTGGCTTTGTTTTTCTTAACCATAGTAAAAGATGAAAAATGTGCTCAGGAATTTCTTTGTTTTTAATAACTGACAAATCTGGTGCTTAACAGACTCAATCCTTGAATTTCAGTTTCTATGAGGTTTTCCAAAAATACAGTGCAACTAAATTCTATGGGAAAACTGATGTCTAGTTCTTAAGCCATACTGCCTATTAATGAATGTTTCTTTATTTTATGGACTAGGAGGAAAGGCCTTTACAGAGACTAGGATCCTCTCTTCTGGCATATGATAAAATAACAATTCTCTTACAATTCAGAGGCCCACATCTCGGTTAAGACAAAAAAAGGAAAGATAGGAGTATTTATGCAGAATTTCAGTAAAACTCTTCACTGATGGAAATCAAGGAAATTCCCATCAGAATTTTCCAGAACATTAGTTCACGTGTTCCTTATATCTAAGCGATTCCTCAGTTATAAAGAAACTAGTATTCAAAGGCATTTAAAAAAACTAAAGTTGAAATCCTTCTTTTAAAAATTAATTTCCCTATGTTTGATATCATTTCAAGAACAATTTGCCTGGAGAATCTTGCATCTGTAAGTTTTTTTCATGACTAAAGGAAAAAGCCTTTGCCGAGCTTTCTGAAAACTATCTACAAAAAATTCTCAAATGAAAAGCTTGATCCTTCGGGCTAGTCTGTTTGCAATCTCCCAAATTAAGTTAGTTCTGGGAAAAATCATATAGATATAATTTTTCCCTCTGGGTAAAAATTAATTCCATATATGTTGTCTAACCAAGTCTTTTTCTATACTGTGCATTTCCAGGCCCATTAGATGGTAGTGAAACCAACTTCCTGGGTCTCTAGCATTTATAGGAAGATTAAAAGAATAGAATTGAAAGATCAGGATGCACTGTCTTTAGTGTAGCAATAAGTACTCTTCTGTAAAATACTTATGTCAGAAGGAACTCTCAAAAACTTCAGGTATATATGTATGTGTTGATCTGCAGTACAAAATAGATTTCTCAGTGTGGAAAAAAGATCTGAGAAATATTGGTCTAAAGTATTACATAAAATGTTCAAAGTTAAGAGGTGAAAGTCTCTAACAGAGGCAAAGTTTCTGAAAGAAAACTAGGCTTATTAGAACTGCAATGAAATTTATAGAGAGTTTTACAATAAAAGGTTTTACTTAAGGCATAAAGGGTTAAAAGTGCTAAGACCTTATACTATATTTAAACAGCTCATGTGATTTAGGATTTTTTGAAAATTATGTCTATACCTATGAAAATTTTGTTTTTAAAACAGTTTCAAAAGATTTTTAAATTTTTATATTTCATAGTTATAAAGTTAATGATTTACTCTTAAATCATATATTTGGGGCTGATGAAATAAATAGTTACCACATTCACTGGTTTATTTTTCTACCAAAGGTCACATAATTCTATTAAAAAAAGCATGCATTTTATATGGGGTATTATGTCCTCTATTTCATTTCTGGCAAAAATATCCATATCCACCCATGCCATTTGCACATAGGAGCCCTAAAAGGTCACACTGGTGTCCTTCATGTGTGTGTGACTGTCTCTGGACTTTACAGCCCTTGAGAGGAAAAATATATGCACAGATTTTGTGACGACTGAGCGCCTGGAGTTTTTTGGTGGTGTGCCCCTTTGAAAGTGCTGAGCGCCCTTCTGGGCGCACAGGAACCAACCAGAAACATTCTGGGGGAGGAGAGCAGGGAAGGGCAAGGAATGGTGGGAAGGCTAATTGACTTACATGGCTGGCCGTGTACTTCTGGTTCTTGGCATGTGTCAGGGACACGGTGTTAGGAGGCAGGATGTAGCTGGTGGCTTTCACTTTATCCCAGGCCTCCTTGTACACGTTCTGTAGGGGTTAAAAATCTTGTGAACACAGAATAATGCAAACTGGATAGCTTCCAGAGGCAAATTTTCCCGGTTTCTGTCCTTCTCAGACATTCCCTAACAACCCCGAATCTCACTCTGTGGGAGCCAAGTGCTCCTAAGTAAATAACTGTTTTACTGACTTGTTCATAATTTCAGAGTCTGTTATTTTGTTCTCTCCCATAGCACTTATCACAGTTTGACAGTTATCAGAGATTTTGATGACCTATTCATTCCTCCATAGGTCTAGGATTCCTAGAGGATGAAAACCACTAATATTAAATAGACATATAGCAGGAGATAAAATGTTTCCATTTCTAGGTATTTATTTACTCAGGAGAAATAAAAAGCTATGAACACAGAAAGTGAAATGAAAGTTGCTCAGTTGTGTACGACTCTTTGCAACCCCATGGACTATACAGTCCATGGAATTCTCCAGGCCAGAACACTGGAGTGGGTAGCCTTTCCCTTCTCCAGGGGATCTTCCCAACCCAGGGATCAAACCCAGGTCTCCCACATTGGAGGCGGATTCTTTTCCAGCTGAGCCACAAAGGAATCCCATGAACACACAAAACCTATATGCAAATATATACAGCATCTTTACATAATTGTCAAAAACTGGATGCAACTCAGGTGTGCTTTTAGCTGTGACTGGAAAAACTATGGTTTAGAATTTTGTTTTGCTATAAAAAGGATAAAGTACTGATTTAGGCAGCTATTTGCTAACACGTAAATGCATTTTGCCAAGAGAAAGAAGACAGACCTAATGGCTACACGCCATGTAATCATATTTAAGTGACCTTCTGGAAAAAGTAAAACAATAGGGACAGGAAAAAAACTCTGTGGATGCCAGGGGAGAGGAGTGGGGCAGAAAGGGTTAATTTGGAGGTGATATAGAATTTTTCTGTATCTTGACTATAATAGTGAATACATGATTTTATGTATTTGTCAGTACTATGTACCACGAAGAGTAAAATTTACTGTATGCAAATTAAAACAAACAACCAAGAATCAGAATGGGGAAGGGAACTAAAATAGAATACAAACTGTAGCAAATAAATCTAACTGTATTACAAATGTATAACAAAGCTACAGTGAAGGAAGTGGTGAAGAAAACAACTGAGTTAGTTTATAAAATGGTATCTTGACTGGATATTCTAAGGCTATAGGCAAAAATAACTGTACACAAAACACCTTACTCTAGTTAGTAAGTTTGTTTCTCACAGGGGTGTGTGTTAGGAATTCTGAAAGTATTTTATATGCATACAAGGGTGGCACACATAGATAACGAGAGTCAATGTTTTCATTGGAAAGGAAATAGAAAGTTACAAGTTGGAAAAGTAAGTTACAAACAAGGAAAAGGTGAATGAACCCTGTGGTGCTGAATTGTATTAGACAACAATAGTTCCCAATAGCAAAGCTGAAACCATTTGAGCATCAAAATAAAAAACAGTAAGATTAGATTCTATCCCATAGAATAAAATAAATATCCATGAGCCTATACTGATACAAATAAACAGAGAAACTGACAGTGTAGAAGGAACAGCTGTTCCTTACAGAAGAATTCCAATTGATAAATGTAGAGGGGATAAGGGCAAGAGAAGACAACTGGTAGGGAACTGTAACAATTCTTGCAGGTAAGATCCATCAATGGATGCTAAAATATGTGAGAGAAAGTGTGAGGAGAAGCAGGATAATTGCACAGTCCCAAAGAATCTCGTCCAAGATAATTATTAATAACAAAGGTAAAAAAGAAAGTCTACAGTGGAGAATCCCAGCAGATAGCAACTTAAAATAAGTGATCAAGGTCATTCCCAGGTATTGATACCATGTACCACTGGCTATGATGGGCTGAGAAGGGCATATCACTTCTGTGCTATTCTTGCCAAAATTAGGAATACCTTAAACCTAATCATGAGCAAACTTAAGATCAACTCAAGCTTCAAAACATTCTACACAATAACTGGCCAGAACTCTTCAAAAGGGTCAAGATGAGAAAGAGACAAGGAAGAATTAAGAAATTCTCAGATACAAAGAGACTAAGGAGTCATGATAACCAAATGCAGCATGGGATCCTGGACTGGCATCTGGGACAGAAAAGCACTTTAGTGGAAATACTGTTGAAGTCTGGATAAAGTCTATAACATTATTACAATGTTTATTTCTTTTGTTTTGGTAATTGTTCTATGGAGAAAAGTACATGGGAATTCTCTTTACTACTTTTGCAATTTTTCTGTAAGTCTAAAATTATTTTAAAATGAAGTTTAAAAAATGTTTGATGAATTAAGCAGTTCAGAGGAGGAAAAAAGAGTGCCTCTCTTGATCTATAAGTCACTGGCCAAAGGAAAAGCTAGGGAAAAACAAGTCCAGGGTCAACAAAGAATAGCTCCAACAGTACCTGTTTGCACTAGGGAATGAGTTAGTGAATTTTTATCAACTGCATGACATAGAACAATATTCAAATTGGGGCTTATTTACTTGTACCTATTAGAATTTATAAGATAAAGTAGGAACTTAAGGCTCCAGGAAAAAGATTAGAAAGACCTTTGGGGGTAAGGTTGCTTGTTCCTTTTAATCTCTTATTGTCTCTAAAGGTGGAAAAGGTAACTCAAATACAGAGAAAAGAAAACTCAACTCACACTGCTAAACAGATCCTTCAGATTCTTGGTTCTGTCATAATCCACCGTTTCTAGAACTGTCGTATATTTGTCTTTGATCTGATGATAATTCTCTTTATATTTCACCTACAGACAAAGAAGATGGGTTATTTTCTATTATTTGACAACATGTAAGACCATAACAGCTTGTCCTGGGAGAGCTGTGCATGGAAGACTCACCTCACTGGCGTTAATGCCACTTTGAAGAGCAGTCACATAAAGTGGTGTGTCTGTGACCAGGTTGTAATTCTTTAGATTTTCTTTACCTGCTGCTGTGTACAGTATCTGTGAAGAAAAAGAAAAGTTACTGAAAATGGTAAAATGCAGGTCTGCTATTTGTGCCAACTTAGATGTACATTTCTGGGTTTCTGCTTTAATCTTAACAAAAAGGATAGGTTGGACAGTCCTGCAGACTTTGTACAGCTGGCAAAACTAAGTTTCTCTTGACCAAAAGTGGAGTCTGGATCTTTGCTAGGTCCCTCCTTCATCATGTTGTCTTTTCATGCTTATACTCTGTCCCTGACAACAGACCCTCAATTTCAACATCCATCAGATAGCTGCCCTCTCTGAGATGAATTTTTGCTGTGAAGTTTTCCAAGTAACTACTTTTTACTTCAAAAATTAAATACTTATGGTTAAGGTATGCATTTGGTTTCTACTCCCTGCCAGTCAACCTGATCAATTAAGGTATACGTGCTTGAGAGTAGCTCACTACGAAATAGCTCCCAGATAACAGTCTTATAAACATCTACAGCCTTCAACCACAGGGGAGACTCAAACTGAGGAAGGCCAGCACAATAGCCGGCCACCGGAAGAGGTTTTATTGGCAGGGGTCTTTGGTTCCCTTAGACTGTGTACTGTCAGAGCCACTTTTTCCACCTGGGCACAGAGACAGTCTTGCTATTACCTCACTGGGAGCATCATGGAGTCCATCAATCCACAGTGAGTTAGCTCGTCTAGGAATATGGCTCACCTGACTCTGGAGGTCATATGATTTCTTCGCATGGAGGATCTGGGGTGTATCCCAAACGTAACACCCAATGCCTTTCAGCCAATTCAAGTCATCTTTGTACACATTCTGCAAGAAAGAAGGAACAGTGAAAGGTAACTGGTACTAATTGAACTTCCAATCGAGCATTTGATTTTCTCCTGTTAGCCTTTGGCTGTGCTTAGTATATACTCAGCTGCCATAGGATGGGTTTTTCAACAGTTGGAAGGTCTTTAATGCCCCAGTCTAAAGAAGTTTAGGAGGAGAGCAAAAGCTAAGCCCAAGACTATTGGAGTGGGTAGCCTATCTTTTTTCCAGGGAAACTTCCAACCCAGGAATCAAACAGGGGTTTCCTGCATTGCAGGAGGATTCTTTACCAGCTGAGCTACCAGGGAAGCCCAGTGCCCTAGTCTAAAGAAGTTTAGGAGGAGAGTAACAGCTCAGTTTTAGTCTAGTGTTGAAGAGATTAAATAATTAACACAGGTGTCTCATTGCTCTGAGGGGATCTTTGCATCAAAAAAAGTTACTCCTGCCACTTTGTATTGAAAAGCAGCAGGGTCTAGGAATACAGAGACACAAGAGCATAGGGGCCCGGGCAGGGCTGGATTAAGGCTGTAACTTAATCAAGCTGCAGAAAGGACCTCATACATCACTCAAGATCTCCTGCGCGTGTCGGACCCGGACAACATTGGGTTCTTCTGGAAGAGATGTCCACTGGTGGAAGTAGTGTCGGTATTCCAAGTCACTGAGGATGTACTGGCACCTTTTAGCCAACACGTGATTCATCATATCTTGGGGGATGTGAACATCTGCTTTGGTGTCCTCATAATGTCTTCTGTAGTTCAACTAAAGAATGATACATATTTAAAGACAAAAATAAGAAAGCCATTAAGCTATTCTGATCAATTTTTTCTAGAGTCTTATTTTCAATATAGATCAATACCTTTAGATTGGACCAAGGTTATAAAAATGATACTTTAATATATTCTACTTCTTCAAAAATTTCCCATCCCTTTACTATAACACAGAGTAAAGAGGAACCAACCTTGTTTTCCCCTTTTTCCAAATACAGAGTCCTCACCGTGTTTGGAGGAATAGGGGGGAAAGGGTGAAAACTGATAGCTACCAGAGGTGTGCAAGGCTACGTGGCAGGGACGGGGAAAAGTCTCAAGACTGAGTCACTCCTCACTATCCCACCCCCAGCTGATTTTGAAACAAAGGGCAGATTATAAATAGGCAGAAGAGTAGTACACTGAGGTGTGCAAATCCTCTTGTTAAAGTCAACTTTGCTTACCAAGCTCCTCATTTTTTGGAAGTCCAGACAGTGAACCACGTTGGGGAACTCACTGATTTCTTTTCCAGCCAGGTAGTGACCCTTCAGCTTCTCATACGTCTCTTTGTATTTCAGCTGTGAAGTAGGTACGGTATTGAGAATCACTAGGACTTTCCAACCAGTCCTTTGCGGCTAGAAAGACTCTCAAACTTACGAAAGGAAAACGTCCTACTGACCTCGCTGTTCACAAAGTCAGCATGCTTGGCTCCCACAATGGGGATGTAGCGTTCGTCCAGGGTGTAGCCGTAGGCCTTGGTTCCCTCCCAAGCCCTTTTATACAGTATCTAGGACAAAGAAATGCATATCAACAAAACTTCGCATTCAACCTCTTTTAGGTGTCACTTGAAAGAAAATGGTAAAACCAAGGTAAAGTATTTATGTTTAAAGGCAAGGCCTAACTCTTCATTTACAGCCAACAGTGTGCCTACTTAAGAACAGGACAGAGTCTTTGGACTGGTTGCAAATTAAACCTACTGACCCCGAGACATTTTATAATAGAGTTTAACTTTATTTACATTTCTAATAAAAGTGAAAACAAATTTGCACACAGGGAGAGAATCACCAAAGATTGCTTCCCATTCAGCATACACACACACACCCTTTAGATAAGCTGAATTAAAATTTGGAGAGCAAGTACTCCACTTGCTGGCTGGAGATATCTGGACATCTATATATGATTGCTAAAAAGGGACCACCCTTTCCTCTCTTCTTTCTGTTGGTAGCTGCTTGGTCCTACATGTGCCCAGAAGTGATAGTGCTCTTGTTACATTATTGTCTTTTTAAAAAATTATTTATTTTTAATTGGAGGATAATTGCTTTACAATATTGTGTTGGTCTCTGCCATACATCAACATGAATCAGCCACAGGTATACCTATGTCCCCTCCCATCTCCCATTCCATCCAACCGCTCCAGTTTGTCACAAAGCGCTGGGTTGAGCTAGCTGAGTCATACAGCAAATTCCCACTGGCTATCTGTTTGACATATGTAAATATATTTATATGTAAATATACATTGCCTATGTAATGTATATGTTTCCATGCTTCTCTTTCAATTAGTCCCACCTTCTCCTTCCCCTACTGTGTCCACAGGTCTGTTCTCTATGTCTGTGTCTCCATTGCTGCCCTGCAAATAGGTTCATCAGTACCTTCTTTCTAGATTCCAAATTATGCATTAATGTACAATATCTGTTTTTCTCTTTCTAACTTACTTCACCCTGTATAATAGGCTCTAGGTTCATCCACCTTATTTGCACATCATCTCCCTCACTTGCAGACACTCCTGAAAGTCTTATCGTATTGATCTTTAGCTCCTCAGTGTCTCCCTCAATGCCTGGCACATCACAGGGCCTCAAACAATGCTAGCTGAATAAATACTACTTGCTCTGAATAATATGCTATGAAATAAGAATAAATACAACAAAATAATACATCTCCTTATAAGTTCAGTTGTTCATAAAGTCAACCAAGAGCATGAATACTAACAAAAGCTTAAAATTCAGAACTGAGTTGTACATCACATAAAATAGAACTTACGGTACTGTAGAGTTTTTCCATGTCTTTGGAGTGGGTGATATATGGTGTATCTGGAGAAAAGATATACTTGCCCTTTATTCGTTTATTAAATGTTTCTTTATATTTTACCTGAGGAGAGAAAACAAAAGAGAACCTTTGATTATTCTAAATATATATTTAAAGTTTCACAAGATTTACCTAGCAAAAAATATTTACATTTGAAGATTAATCAATGGGTTAAATTTCATATTTGATATAATTTATATTATAACTAACACAATGAAATGTTTGGGATAATAATTTAGATATTATCTAAAGGGGTACAGTATATGTCCTACTAGTGACTTTCAAGACATTCTCCCCCAAAGATTTTCTTATAATTTACTCTCCATTTTCTTTCAAACCATTATCCGGAGTTAAAGAAAGTCTGTTCAGTGACAGACAGTTAAGTTCCCAGTTTATATACCTTATTATACACAAAGAAAACTTACATCACTTTGATTGACTGAGTTAATCTTGGCGAGAACAATCTCTGGAGGATCCACCACACTTGTAAAGTTAGGATAGTTGGCAAGAGCATCTTTCTTATATTTTATCTGGAAAGGAACAGAGATAATTAAGATAGGTGGTCCCCTACAGGGTACCTATCCCCACATGGTAGGTAGGGAGGCCAGGCTTTATGCAGAAAGAAAAGGCTCTGCATACCTGATTCACCATTTCCTGGTTCCTGGTAACCCTCACATGGTCCACAGAATCCAGGGGGATCCAACCAATGCCTCGGAGCCACTCCAAGTCAGCTTTGTAGATATTCTGAGAGCAGAAAGGGAGACATAATGCAGGTGTAAATAACTCGGGCACATGATATCAGGCAGCAGGTTAGAAACAAATTTTTCAGAAGATTTTTAAGGCTTTCTCTCTAGTGGCTATTGTCTCATTGATTCAAACATGATTTCATCTGTATACCTGAGCAATATTTCTCATGGCTGTTAATATGAATGAGGAACTATGCAAGGTGGTTTGAGAGATAAATATAAAGAAAGTGTCTGAAGTGTAGAGAGAAGTTATCTATGAAGTAGACAGTGGTAGGTACTGCAAGAGGAAGACCACTTAGATGCTGCGGGAGTTAAGGGTAGGGAACCATTGTTTTCACCTGTGAGCATAAGACAAGGTTTTGCCAAAGAAGTTATAGTTTTAGATGGGCTTCATATACATGGCTATATAGAAATCTGTGGGGTATTCAGACAAAATAAAGGAAGCCACACAAATAAATGCTCACGTCTTGTAGGGTTGGGGGCCACCCCTCCAGTCTATATTTACCCTCGCCCCCACTTCCTGGATTCTCTCAGGCCACCACACACTACATAAAGAGGAGTTGCTAATCTGATTAAAGTTCCACAAAGGTTAACCTGCTGCAGCCACCAGTGAGATGGGATGTTCAAGTTCAGTACCTGTGCTGCAGGCAGAATCTGACATCCTGTTTTGGTAATAATGAGAAGACCCAGGTAGGGTTAGCTTCTTGGTGCTTCTGAGCATCACACTGATGCACTGTGTTTCTGTTTCCTACAGACTACTGGTGGCAGGGAGAGATCTTGATTCAGGCTTCAGGGGGAGGTGCCCTGAGATACATTCTCTCTCCCAGCATTGTCAACCTCTGCATAAAGGGCTTCTGGCCCTTCTGCAGCTCATCAGTACATTGTGTCCCTCTTGCCTTGATTCCTTGCAAGCAACTCCTTCATGAAAGGAAGGAGATGCTTGGCAAAGCAAGGAGGAGGCATTCCCAGGTCTTGACTACACTACCATGTAATACTGTTGAAATCCCAAATCAATGTCAATTCCCGCCCAAGCCAATGATTATTTTAAGTTAGTTGACAATTTTCCATGCACATGTGAGGAACTGTTGATGACAGAGATGGTACAAAAACAGATTTTTTAAAACTTGACTTTGAATGTTATTCAGAAATGCACAGTCAGTAGGAAAAGCTGCCCATTACCGCTCCCAACCTTTCTCTACACTTCATGTCCAGCCTCAGTTCCCTTCTGAGAGCAAATTATGTATTTATGGTTCTGAGTTTCAAAGACTGGAGGCTCCAAGTTGGTGCTTATGATTCTGAGTAGACCATATGCCTCTACATAATTAAAGAGACAAAAATCACTTACATCACTCTGCAGGTCATAGGCCTTCCTTGCCTGAATAACATCATTCTGGTCAGGGTGACATATCCATTGGTGCAGGTAATTGCGGTAATCAATGTCACTGGCAAGGGCCTGTCCCTCCTTGGCTGCCAACACCGACACCATATCAGGAGGTATATGGATTTTGGCCTTCGTTTTATGATAGTTCTCTTTGTAAAGTCTGTCATTCTGAATCTGGCCTGCGTGCTCGAACCAAACCAGTTTGGGATCATCTCTCATCGTCGGGACACCCACATAATGACCTTTCTGCTTGACGTGTTCAGCTTTGTATTTCAGCTGGTGGGAAGAGGAACAGAGATTCCATCAACTTAGACAAGGACACAAGGCAGAGGAGGCTCGAAACATCAAGCAAGCTCAGGACCCAGATATTTGTTACTCTCGCAA
This sequence comes from Odocoileus virginianus, assembly GCF_023699985.2. Taxonomy (NCBI): domain Eukaryota; kingdom Metazoa; phylum Chordata; class Mammalia; order Artiodactyla; family Cervidae; genus Odocoileus; species Odocoileus virginianus. Next base: position 35,609,128 of record NC_069686.1, on the reverse strand, counting down.
GAATAAATACAAAAAAAATTGAAATAGAGATGAAGAAATTTCAATTTAAAAATGGAAAAATAGACACGTAATTTTCTACATCTGGCAATAGCTTATTTGAAGGCTTAGAGATTTTAGGGAAGCAGAGAATAGAAGAAAAAAATAAAGACCTCAAACAATAGTTTTTGAAGAAGCAGAGAGGAAAAAAAAGATGAAGAATGCCAAGAGCCCACAGGAAAAGGACAAGAAGGGAGCAGGTACTCTGGTCATCCTCAAGGCCGGCCAGGCCTGCCAGCCAACAAGGAGCTCTCCATGGTGCTACGTCTTAGGGTAACTGGGTCCCTGTAAGCGCAATGGCCAGTCTTTGCAAAGTTCCCTCATATCAAATTAACTTACCTCACTCTGAACATCACCAGAATGATGGGCGTGAACAAACGGCACAGCATCTGGAGGCAAAATGTAACCGGTGGCTTTTTGTTTCTCCCAGCTTTCCTTGTAGAGATACTAAAAGACAGAGAGAGAGCCATGACAAAGGGTTAAACCGAGGAGTCAGAATAGAGGGCTAAGTCTCCTACAGGTATGCTATAGTCCTCCATCCTCACAGAAAGTGTCAGGCGTCCAGGCAAAATCCTTACCTGGTCCAGTATCCGGGCTGCCTCCTGGGCAGCATGCAGCTGAGGGGTTTCTGTGAGAGTGTACTTTGATTTTGTGTCATTCCAATCTTTTCGGTACTTAATCTAGAAATGAGAAGCAAGTTGGTAAGTTCCTTGATATTAAGAACACATAATGTTGTCCAAGCAACTGTTAGCATCAGTCATCTCAATATTTACAATCTGTATCTCAGACAGTGATTGTACAATGAGCATAAGGACGTGGAAGAGCTTTGGAAATGGCATCTTCCAAACCCAACAGATCATCTTTATTTAAAAATTTAACAGAGCCATTTTAGAACAATAATCATGTACTTACATCGTTCAGGATTTCACCACTATGTTTTGCTGTCACATAATCAACTCGGTCATCCACAGGAGTAAAGTTGAGAGTCTCTATTTTTGTGCGATATTTTTTCTATGGGAAAGAAAATCTCTTTTAGACAATCATTGTCTCTGGTCCTGAACAAGACATGCTGCATTTAAGGGCGTGTCTGTACTAGAAGTGTAGAATGTCATATTTCAATGGCATCTTTTTGGCAATTTGGCTTTCTTCTTAGCATTTTAGTTTTAAACAAATGAGTTGACATCTTATACCTTCCACAGATTTTAAGGTAGCAGGTTTGCTTAGCTCCCCAAATCATGTAATATATCATTATGTGTCCTCAGGTATGTGTGTTTTTCAATTTTCAAACTTCTCTCATGTGTATTGCCATTGAGGACAGAAGAAAATTTTCCATTTATACAATTGCAAGCATCACTGAGTGGTCTTACAGGTATTCTTATGGGTGTGGTCCCACAATGTGACAGGGACAGTACAAGATTATTTTGGAAAGGAAAGCAATTGAAATTGTAATTGCTGTTAGGGAATGACTGCATGTGAGCTGATGTACTTTTGTTTAGTCTCTTAGGAAATGTGCTGAATTGTCAGGATAAGATCTTGGAATACCTCATTGAAGATGTCTGCCATATGCTTGGCATGATTGACAGAAACAGAATCAGCTGGCATCCACCCAATCCCACGTAGCCATTCCAAGTCAGCCTTGTAAATAGCCTGTGAAAATAAGACCAGGAAGAAGTCAGTGAGTCTGGTCACATTTACTCTATTCACTGGTCCGATGGAGAAATGCAATTTAAGAATGACATACTCAAGCACCAGACAAGTAACATAAGTAAATTAATGATGTGGCGGCATAATAAACTGGGGGCCATGTTTGCTATTTAAAGGGGTTTAGCCTTAATTCAGCCCCAGGTCATGACTACCAATGGCTAATTCATGTCTGGAGCTGCATCCTGTAATTTTTTTCCAACAAAATGGGAAATCCTAGATTTGTACACAAAACCCCCTGATTTTAAAACCTTTTAAAACTTATTTCAAAATTTAAAAACACTGTGTCAACTAAATTAGCATATCTATGCCTATAACCTGTCTGTGGACTGCCAATATTTTACTTACAATTTAAACCTCTGTTGCTGCTTAAGTTCTGTAGAAATAATACTTTCAGAATAGTTGTCTTTAACGTGATACAATTAAGAACTATGTTCAACTACCACTTATTTCCTTATCCTTCATGGTACTGGTGATTTTGATACCATACTATAAATTCTAACCAAAACCAAATTCTTGGCTGTATAAAGACATGAAGTGATGATGCAAGATTTAATGACATAAACTTTCTGGGAGTCCTGGGAAAATGATGAAAGAGTTCAGGCTAAGAGGCAGCACACTCACATCGCTTTGCAGATCATAAGCTTTCCTGGCCTGAATCACGTCGTTCTGGTCAGGCATGCACGTCCACTGGTGCAGGTAATGGCGGTAATCAACGTCGCTGACCAGAGTCTGGGAGTTTTTAGAGTGCTCGATGGAGAGCATGTCTGGGGGGCTCTGGAACTTAGACTTCCATTTGGCCCAATGCAACCGGTACTCTCTTTCATTCTGAATCTTGCCAGCTATGAGCGCCCAGCGGATCTTGTTGTCGTCCCTGGCTGTGCGGGTGCCCACGTAGTGTCCCTTCTGCTTCTCATGATCAAGCTTGTATTTATACTAGAGACAGAAAAACAAAGCAGATGGATCACAGCGTGAACTCTCTGTGCACCTGGGGCCTTTGCATGAAAAACTGAGGAGTAAACAAGGCCACACTCACGTCACTGGCGATCTCCCTGGAGGCCTTGGCAGCCTGGATGGGGATGGCGTCCAGCCGAACGTCACAGCTCATCTTCATCTCATCCCAACCTTCACGGTAAAGTTTCTGAAGAGGAGGAAAAACAAGGTATTGTTCCCGGTTCAAACTCACCAGTGACTACAGGGGTTCAAGTGGAATTAATAACAAAGGGGTACAGTTTTGAAGTCCTAGAACCAGTTTACAAAAAGAGAATAGGTGAAAGAATCATTATAGACCAATGTCCTGGAGAACAAAATCATGTCTGGAATCCAAAGATCTGGCCTTGACAAGGTTTTCTTCTTCTTTTAATTTGAGTTATAATTTCAATATGGTTGTTTATGTTTGATGTAAAAGGGTTTAGGTGCTTCTTGTATTGATAGCACTGGGATCAGTTTATGTTCAGACATTAATGGTCTATTATTGAATTTCTTCATAATTCTACTTAATTCTTCATTTCAATTTTGTAATCTTCAGAATTATAAACTTTTTACATTCTGAAAAACAAGAGGGTTTTTCATTTGAACAACAACAGGGTTTTTCCCTCTCTACACAGTGTTTTTTTTTTTTTTTAGATCTTCCAATACAATTGTTGATGCATACTGTTTGAGAGTGTTAGATCTTTTTACTGAAGCACTGATTGGAGGTAATGGGCCATTTTCTAAGCGTAGCGCTGTTGTGTTTGTTAAGAGAGGTCAATGAAAATAGTGACTGATTTACAGATAACGTTCTACATATATGTTCACATTTAAGTGGATAACTTCTGTATTAACAATGTTAGAAATAGCAGTAATTTAAATGTATAATTCAGAAATCAAACCTATCACTATTGTTCAGAGCTTGAACAAGGCAGAAAGGAGAAGTGAATTTCAATTAGTTTCACGGTCTTTGCATTTTGAAAAATGAGTGCTTAGATAGGATCTGTCCTTGTAAGTATGGAAAAGTTTTATATGAATTTTCATTCAAGTTTTTGTATTAATTTTGAGTGGGCCTATTTTAATTCTTGACTTGTTTTTGTACAAAAGAAAGTGTTTTCCACATTTAAATGTATTATAATAGAGAATATTTAATGGAAATTTGTAATTATGTTATTTTAAATTTTTTGTATTTGTTTTATTACACATATTATTATACTATTTTTTCTTATGTGATACACTTTCTTTATGTGGTCAAATATAATTTTTATTTGAGCTACAAAAAAACTGGACTTAGGACCTAACTTCTTCACCTACTAACTGTGAAAATGTGGGCAAATTCTTTAACCTTTTTAACTCTGAACTTTCCCATATGATTAAAAACAAAATAACACTGTCTTACCCATGTGATTGGTGTCAAGTTTAAATGAATCAATTTAACATGAATTTGCTTGGTTACCCATAAAATTATATACAAATATTCTGAAAAAAGCTGCTTTCTAAATGCTAAAAATAACTTAAAATAGTGGACTTTATCAAGATTACAGTACTAGCAACACTATGTATAAAGAAAGTGAATATTTTGTTTAGTATTCAAATAGGATGTTTGATACCTTCCAAAACAGAAGTCATTCTCACTAGTATCTAAATTTAACAACTCTACTTTTGGCATGGTGTCAAATACTAGTCTTGCTTATATCATGATACTAATGGTGTGTGCATGCATGCTAAGTTGCTTCAGTTGTGTCCAACTCTGTGCGACCCTATGGACTGTAGCCCACCAGGCTCCTCTGTCCATGGGATTCTCCAGACAGGAACACCGGAGTGGATTGCCATGCCTTCCTCCAGGGGATCTTTCTGACCCAGGAATCGAACCCAAATCCCTTTATGTCTTGGCAGAGAGGTTCTTTACCAATAGTGCCACCTAGGAAGCCCAATATTAATGGTAGGGTTCTGGTATTTCCAGCTGAGAAACTTATCATGCAAAAGATAGCATATGAGACTTTCCAGAATTCTTTTTCCAAAGATGCCTATGGATTGGAAGGAAGAGGCCGATTCTATTCAGTGAAGAGCTGGCTGTCTCTCCATCCACTCACTTGGCAATAAGAGTGCACTGCACCATATACTGTACAAATTTTAGTCCAAAAAAAGCATCAACATTTTGCTTTCTTCCCATCCCTTGGAAAAATTAGCTCCTAAGAGGCTCATTAGAATAAAGTTGGTGGTGCAGTACAGCACATGGTGAGGAATCTTTACTTGGAAGACTCCTTTCACAAAGAATTTATAATTTTTTGAAAGATAGAAGGTTTCAAGCCATGGTGGACTGTATTAAGAAAGACAGTATCCTTCTTCTAAGGTCATACTGTTCCACACACAGAAAAATCTCTGTGATTCATGAAGGTACGACCTTTCTTGAACTTTCTTAAACTGTGAAGCTACCCGTGTAATTGAATTCTTTCATTTTATCTAATAAGAGTTTTAAGTTGATCTCTCCCTTTCCCCTGGCATACAATGGTTTATTCTGCAAAGGATGATAATTCTGCCTTTTTCTTTCTGATATTTTTCTCTTATCCTTACTCTTTTTTTTTTCCTTTTTTTATGGATGTGCCGGCTTTTCATTGTTGTGCAGGCTTTTCACTAGTTGAGGCGAGCAGGGGCTACTCTTTGTTGCAGAGTAATGGGCTTTTCATGGCAGTGCTTCTCTTGTGGAACACAGGCCCTAGGGCACACGGGCTTCAATAGCTGCAGTTCCTGGGCTCAGGCTCAGTCGTTGTGGCACATAGGCTTGGTTGCTCTGCGGGTGTGGGATCTTCCTGGCCCAGGAATTAACCTGTGTCTCCCGTATTGGCAGGTGGATTCTTTATCATTGAGCCACCAGGGAAGCCTTCTTATCCTTACTGTTAATTATTTTGGCATAAATGAGAAGCTTATCACTAAGCTACTTTCAGCAAATGTTAAAAAATGGTAATGAGCCTCTTGATGAAAGTGAAAGAGGAGAGTGAAAAAGTTGGCTTAAAACTCAACATTCAGAAAACTAAGATCATGGCATGTGGTCCCATCACTTCATGGCAAATAGATGGGGAAACAATGGAAACAGTGGCTGACTTTATTTTTTGGGGCTCCAAAATCACTGCAGATGCTGACTGTAGCCATGAAATTAAAAGATGTCTGCTACTTGAAAGAAAACTTATGACCAACCTAGACAGCATATTAAAAAGCAGAGACATTACTTTGCCAACAAAGGCCCATCTAGTCAAAGCTATGGATTTTCCAGTAGTCATGTATGGATGTGAGAGTTGGACTATAAAGAAAACTGAACTATAAAGAAAGCCAAAGAATTGATGCTTTTGAACTGTGGTGTTGGAGGAGACTCTTGAGAGTCCCTTGGACTGCAAAGAGATCCAACCAGTCCATTCTAAAGAAATCAGTCCTGAATATTCACTGGAAGGACTGATGCTGAAGCTGAAACTCCAATACTTTGGCCACCTGATGCGAAGAACTGACTCATTGGAAAAGACCCTGATGCTGGGAAAGATTGAGGGTGGGAGGAAAAGGGGATGACAGAGGACAAGATGGTTGGATGGCATCACTGACTCAATGGACATGAGTTTGAGTAAACTCTGGGAATTGGTGATGGACAGGGAGGCCTGGCGTGCTGCGGTCCATGGGGGTCACAAAGAGTTGATGCAACTGAGCTACTGAACTGAACTAGTGGGCATCCTTGGTTTACTCCTGACTTGAATGAGAAACTTACTTACTTGATGAGCCTTGCCTTTGATTTGAAATTTATTCTTAGTTATGACAAGAAAATATTCATTTATTCTTATTTTGCTAAGATTTTATTTAAAAACAATAAGAATGGATATTTGATTTGGTCACACATCTTTTAAAATCTAATAAAATGAGCATATAATTTTTCTCTTTTATTCTATCACATTATCAGTTTTCTGAATATGAAATACTTTTGGCATTCCTGAATGAATCCTAGTTATTTATCATATTCATGTACTATCAAATTTGATTTGTTAATATTTCATTTAAGATTTCCTCATTATTATTGGTCCACAGTTTTCATTTGAAGCACTTATCTTTGACAAGTTTTGATAATGGTGAAGGCTTTCCTTCTTTTATTAGGCTCTATAGTCATTTATTCCTTGAAGTTTGGAAAGAATTGCCCTATAAATTCATCTGGGTGATCCTGACATCAGAGAGGAGTGAGGAGAGGTCTTTAATAACCCTCTTCATTTCTTATAATATGTTTTTATTCTTTTTCTGGGGTCAATTTTAGTAATTTATAATTTCATAAAAGGAATCCCCTATATATCTGGGTTTTAAAATTAATTTAAATACAGTTGTGAAATGAATTCTAATTATTTTATGTTCATCTGAATCTGTCATTCATGCCCCTGTCTTGTTTGTGTCTCTTCATTCCTCTTTCATCATCTTTCTCCTTTTCCCTTCTCTCTTTTGTCATGTTGACGTTGCCTCACAGTAACTGGCCTTACCCAGTGATTCAGAACCAGGGATCTGCCCTTCTCCTCACTCCTGGCCAAGGGCCTCCTTACCCACACAATCTTCTCTTTCTTGGCTATGAAGAGTTCCCCAGTGATAGCTTCGTACCGATTGGGCAACTTTCCAAACAAAAGGGGAGTCTGTTGCAGTACTTACATTGCTCACGTTAAGAGCATTGGCTCTAGCAAGATTAATTTCTGGAGTATCTGGCATTATGTGGACTGAAGTTTTATCCTTGTCCCAAACTTCTCTGTACTTTGGCTGTGGAAAGAACAATAACAAAATTACTTCACAGTTTGTAATTTTGCTAGTTGCAGTATACAACTTTTGATTTTTTTGGTCCCAAATCTTTTCATATTAAAAATTTTCAGAATCTTTTCACATAAGTTACTCAAATTTGTTATGAAATCTGCATTACTACCTTTCATTTGTATTTTGAGATTTTGTTTAAAACTAGTAAGCAGTAACAAAACAACTATGTCAACGTCACTTACTAAAATCTTTGCTATCATCAATATTAATATTATCTTACAAATGAATTACCAGATTATTTAGCATTCCTTTATAACATGAACTAATTTTAATATAGAACAAAAATGTGACTCACAATACTAATATTTTCAGCATTTGATTTAGCGAGGACCACTTCAGGTGTGTCAACAATACTTGTGTACTTGAGTTTCACCACAGGTGTCCGATAGACACTGTCTCGGAAGATATGCTGGGCATTTTTGACTCTCAATACTTCCGGAGATCCTTCAGGCATCCAGCCGATGCCACGGAGCCACTCCAAGTCAGCCTTGTAGATGGCCTGGGAAAGGAAACCAAGTCAGGAGGGGCAGGTTTTTTTTTTTTTTTTTAATCTGTGGTAAAGTAAGAAAGCAGCTTTTCATGTTACATTTTCTCTCCCAGAAACAAAAATAAAGCTGAGCATGGGCCTAACAGAAAGAATTTCTCCTATGCACAGCAGTGTTTTGTCCTGCTTTGTCTTCTGTGGTGTGTGTGTGTGTGTGTTCCTGTGCATACACAAATTCTAGAAAGCAGAGTGATGCAGAAGGGATGCCCTGCTTGGGGGATCTGTGGGAGATTTTTTGAATATTTTGGTTATCATCTCATTAGCCAATGCAGACTTTGAAAAAAATAATAATAGACTCTCCAACAAGTTCTCCACACAAAAGCCAGAATGGTCTTTACAAAATTCATCATTCAAATCTGATGTCACAACATCCTCCCAACTTATGACTTCCCATTGGTCTCAAGATAAAGATCAACATGTTCATATAGACTAGACTGTGATGATGGCCGAGCATCAGTCCCTACTCATTCTTCCAACCTCATCTGACATGTGCTTCCCTTTGACCCATATGTTCTGACCACACTGGCCTTTCAGTTTGTGGTTTACATATACCCCCCTTTGTATATGTTGGTCATTCTGCAAGAATGTCCCCTGTGTTTTCCTCACTGAACCAACTCCTATTCTCTTCTCTTATCTCTAAATCAGCATGTCCCCAGAGAAGCTTTTCCTACCTCACTTTTTCATAGTGCAAGGACCACTCTTTTTTAGCCATCCCATTTTTGCTGATATTCACTAGTTGACATCTGTTCCTTTCTCATCAATGTGAACTTCCTTAAGTCAGGAACTTTGTCTTGTTCTTCTTTATTCACCATTGTGCATTTAGTGCTCAGCACAAGACGTGGTACATGGTCGATTTAATAATTATTTTTAAAGGGATAATTAAGAACTCAATCCCTAGTTCCACAATTTCGATCCCACTTGGGTTTTCTTTTTCAGCACTTCCTTTTGAACTTGGATTTGCGTTTTCTTGGCTATTTCAACATGTTTTCTCAGGAATATGTAAATGGTTAACCAGATAAAATTGCTCTATGTGAACACCAGTTATTAATTTCATTAAAAAACCATTGTGTTCTTCAGAAATAATATATTAGTAACTAATAGGATACAAATATCAAGCTAAAATAAGGAGTAAGAGGAGTCAAAATGCAGGGAAATTTCTACCTCAGTGAAGAAGGTTATATGTTTTAGTGTGTGAAGTATGACAGATACCCAAAATCTAGAAAGATTCTTGAAGAGGATTACATAGGTTTTGAAGCTTCCCTTTCTCATTCTTTAAGAACTTGATTGATATGCATTCTTTAATACACCCATGTTAATGAAGAGACTGCATTTATCTAGAAACTGGACTAAACTCACCAAATGGCAATCATTTCAAATGATGGGTATACTCTTCTATAATAAACTCATCTATTATATAAAAATATCAACTGAAGCTTAAGGGAAGTTCAGATAATTAAAAGAAGGAATTCATTCTGTACAAGAAACAAACATCCTGATGGAACTCATTATTTTCAAAGATCGAATGGTTAGAAAATATAAGTAAATCTTAAAATACTTTGGGCAAACTAATGAAACATGTTGTGAAGAATACAAAGTTAAGGGAAATGAGTGAGCTTAGAGCATGTTGCTAATCTTTTAAATTAATTTCACGAAGACAGCCCCTGTCCTTCTTCAACTGAAGAAACATGATATTTAATAAGCTACAAACAATGAATACATTAACAAAATCTATAGAAAAACTGTGGTAGCACCACTGACAATGAAGATGAAAACTTTCTGAATAAGCCCAGAAGTAAGGCTTGTGATGGACAAACTTAGTAAGATATCCCAGGCAAGTGCTCAGGCAGGGAGAATGTTCCTGAACATTGGAAGGAGTGACCGGGCAAAGCTGTGGAAGGCTGTCTTCCTGGGGAATAGTCACCCCGCCCCACCCCCAGGCACCACAGCAACAACTTACGTCACTCTGCAGGTCATAGGCTTTCCTGGCTTGGATCACATCATTCTGGTCAGGAAAGCAAGACCACTGGTGCAGGTACTGGCGATAGTCCACATCGCTTGCTAACGCCTGGCCTTCTTTGGCAGCGTTGATGGACACCATGTCCACCGGGATGGTAATCTTGGCCTTGTGGTCATTGTATGCCTTTTTGTACAGCCTGTCATTCTGCATCTTCAACACATTTGCTGCCCAGACCAGTTTAGGGTCTTCCTTGGCACTGCGACACCCAATGTAATGACCTTTCTGTTTCTCGTAAGCAGTTTTGTATAGATACTGGTGGATGTGAACAGAAGAAAGAAGATTTGTTTCTCCAAACTAACTTTTTCTGGACAGCCTGTTCAAATAATTCCCTCATATTACCCTTTTGGGGGCACTGTTTTCCTTTAAATTCTTACTACAAGTTTTATACTTGATACTCTGGTTTGCCTTCTACGTCTATATTCATGAAAACATTGTGAACACCTCAAAGGCAAGAACTGTGCTTCTGGGTTATCCTCCAGTATAGGATTGCCCACTGTTTCCCAAACTTCAGTCGTCGTGTGCCATGCTCACATGTTCTGCCATAAAGTTTTGTGACAATACTACTTGTACTTCATATTTTACCTTGTCAACCTGATTGCTTGCCTACATAAATATATTTTAAAGTTTAAACTTATTTGCAATTTTTAAAATTTATAATCCTATCTAAGTGGGCAAAATCAGTGTTTTTTTCTAGCACACATTAAAACAAATGTAACTGTCTTAAAAATGCTTGTCCATGTACTACATAAAATTATCCCAGGAATCACCTAGGCATGCTGCACTTCAAGAAACAATAGAATTCTTTGTGCACACTGGATCTCTGTAAGTGTTTATACATTAACTGATACTGAGAAGATATTGAAAAGAAAATAAAAATCTGTGCTTAAATATATGAAGTGTGGAAATAGGCAGAGAAGTAAAAGTCATCAAATTGTTGTCAAAGTTGTTCTTGAATTTGGAATTTTAAAGCAAGACACTAGTAACAATGCCCTTCATTCTACTTAAATATAATTCCTAGGGAATTATGTTAAAAGATTAGTACAGTTTTATCTCTCTGACAGTCTGTGAATTAGTGTTTGTTAAGGCCGAGCAAAGAGGAGCTCTCACATCACTGGCAATGTCCCTGGAAGCCTTGGCATGCTGGATCCCAATGGCGTCTGCCCTCAGGTCATAGCCGGTCATCTTGACATCTTCCCAAGCTTGCTGATACTGTTTCTGCAAATGGAGATTGCAATGCCACAGTCAATCTGAAGAGGGGGCTACTGAGTCAGCACTACTGATGTGTTCAAGAACAAACGTTAACAGTTACATTGAAAAATTAACTTTCCCTTAAGATTTATAAAATAGACTGGTTTCATACTGAACTTAAATTCTAGTACATTTTAATGACATTTAGTAAAATTCTCTTCCTGGATCTTTTCTTTTTTTTTTTTTTAAAGAAGAGGATTTAAAGGACAACAAATCACATGAAAGTGAGAAAAATTGTGTGTGCATAGTTTGGCCTTTAAAAATAAAAATCAATGATAGGCCACTAAAAATGAAAACTAAATATTACTATACATGCATATCTATGCTTTGATGTCATGTGTTTGGTGTAAACCACATTTTTCCTACTAAAAAAGACAAGGACGTATTATAAACACACTCAGGTGTGTGTGCACACACATACGGCACTTATTAAGGACTAGAAGTAAAAGGAATGTTAATGAAATGCCTATTGCTAAGTGCTCTCTGAAGCACACTAAGGAGAGGTTTGGTGAGGCAGAGAACATGGTGTGAAGCAAGTGGCTGTGCCCGGCCTTACATTGCTGATCTGCATGGCATTGATCTTGGACTGCAGCATCAAGGGAGTATCAGCTGGTACATTCACGTTCGCCTTCTCTTTCTCCCAGGCATCACGATACAATGGCTGGTAAAAAGGAAAAACAAAGGATTGTTGATTAGTAAATAAACCAATTACTACATGAGTAAAACTATAGGTATGATGAAAGTTTCTCTTTGGATGTGTTCAGATATAAATGTAAATCGCATTTTGTTTTCATCTGTGTTTTTATTCAGAAGGTGCCCAAAGTGACTTCAACAAGAACACATTCATGTGTGTTATAAATGTAAAATGAATCAGAAACATGAACTAAACGTATCCTCTTTTATTTATTCACATGTAATTATCTGGCAGATAAGCCCTCATTGCAGGTGACTGTGATAAACCACATTTTTAATCGAGTCCTGGCTTTCTTGGCCCAAATAACTATCATAATGTCTAATATTAGAGCTGCCTCTGGACTTTCAACTTATTCCACCATTGAATAGCAATAAAAAGGTGACAATTTTGTGGTCATGGTATTAACTGGTGGACCTGTACACAGGCCAAGTTTCAAAATGTGTTCAAAGTGTACATCAGAGTCTATGGAACATGAAGATGCCTACCACACTTATACTGACCAAAGAGTTATCTAAGCAAATGAATTGTGGATGCCGTTATTGATTGGTTACATGAGATTCTATCTGGATACATGCATGCTCAAGATTCAAGATTCTAATCCTGGTGTTAGCAGTTTAAAGTTCACAATTACAATTTTTTCTTTTCTCTTTTTAAAATTATGACAGTATGATAACATATTTACAGGAGACTTGGAAGATACAGAACAAAGTTACATATAGTTCTATTATATAATATGTTATTTCTTAAGTAGATAAATAAATCTTAAGTAGGTAAATTTTCAGTTGGAATTTCAATATCAAACTCTCAAAAATTAACAAAATGAATATACAGAAAAGTAGAAGGATATAGCAGATCTGAAAAGCATTATGAACCAATTCTACAATATTAAGATTTATACAATTTTCACACAATAGTAGGATACAAATTCTATTCCAGTTACCATAGACAATAAACCAGGAAACACTGAAACATATCCAGGGACATAAAATACCATGCAAAAAATTTAATGGTCTAAAAGTATTAAAATCATACAGAGTCTGTTCTGTTATCACTGTGGAACTACGTTAGGAATCAATATTGAAAGGTATCTGTAAATAACCCACATATTTTCAAGTGCGGTGTGACATTTACCAAGAGAGATCTTTGACTTAGCCATTGAAAGCATCAACACAGCTAAAAGACTGAAAAAACACAGATGGTGATTGCAGAGAAGAAAGCATTTAAATGAGAAATTAATGTCAAAATGAGAAATTAATATCAAAGATACTTTAAAAAAACATGTATTTAAAAATTAAAAGTCCATTTTTAAATGATGGGTGTATCTAAGAAGCCATAACAAAGAAAATTAGAATATAAAGTTCACAGTTTTTATTGAGACTTATTCAATTTGTCTGAACATATCATCAATTGACTTACCTCACTGATCTGTACAGAATTTATCTTTGCCAGAATAACTTCAGGGGTGTCAACAATGCTGGTGAATTTGAGGGCCTCAGGCCTTGTGCGATACAACCTTTCGTTCAGGAGATTCTGGGCATTCTTGACTCTCATCACTTCCACGGAACCCTCTGGCAACCATCCAATACCCTTCAGCCATTCCAGGTCTGATTTGTACAAGTTCTATAAGAAGGAGAGGACCAGAGAGCTCAGAAGAGTCAATTCATGTACTAGAGGATGATGCCAGCAAACCACACACAACCTCTACTTAAACCAGCTGCGTGGCCAGTGCCAGAAAACTCAAGGATCAACATCAGATGTTAACATTTGAGGGTTACATCCTTGGCACACATCTCTGCAAGAAGTTTAGAGGATCATATAGGAACTGGAGCAGGGCTGGCAACTAGCACTTGTGGAATGAGAGATTGCAATGACACATCATTTCGTTTTCACAGAAGACTGAGCTTCTGTGCTCACTACTTGAAGCCTGTCTTTGATGTGCCACTGGGGAAAACATCTCTAGGAATCTGAGATAAAAAGGTCCTTAGAAGCAGGTATGTGCTCAGTTGCTTGGTTGTGTCCAACTCTTTGCAAATCCATGGACAGTAACCCACCAGGTTCTTCTGTCCATGGAATTTTCCAGGAAAGAATACTGGAGTGGATTGCCATTTCCTCCTCCAGGGGATCTTTCTGACCCAGGGACAGAACCTGTGTCTTTTGCATCTCCTGCATTGGCAGGCAGATTCTTTACCAGTGTACCACACATATAATGATAAACAAAATACACACTTATATCTATGTACACTTCTCCATTTTTTTCTCTCTAAAATTATTTAAATATATATATACATAAATATATAAACATATATTTACACATTTTTCCTATATGTGTCAGATAAACTTGAAATCCAACATTTCCTTATGCTTACATCTGTTTCTGACATTTAGATACCTGATCATGCAAATGTAATGGATCAGGACAACTGGGATTGAAATTTTCTACCTAATTACATGAAATAAGACTGATTTTCATCTTGATGAATAAGGCCTTCTAAAAGAAGGAATGCTCTATAAGATATAAAATGTTCAGAAAAACTCCATGGAAATATACAGAATATGTTAGATTCTGTTAAGATCAGTATTTAAATTACATCCTTAGGGAATACACTGTGATTAGACACACAGACACACATCTCCCAGGAGTCTGGAGATAGGATACGCACATCGCTCTGCAGTTCGTAGGCTTTCTTTGCCTGGATCACATCATTCTGATCTGGCAGACAAATCCACTGGTGCAGGTAATTGCGATAATCAATGTCGCTAACCAGGACCTGGCACTTCTTGGCCTGAACAATGGACATCATGTCCAGCGGTGTATTGTGAATTCCTTTAGACTTCTCATAAGCTTTCTTGTATTCTCTTTCACTCTGAATCTTGGCAGCATGGATAGCCCATACCAATTTGGGGTCATCTTGCAGGGTGCGGAAACCCACATGGTGGCCCAGTTGCTTACGGTAACCTTCTTTGTATTTGTACTACAGTTATGAAAAAATAGATAAAAAGACATATGAAAATAATGTATGAAGAGGACTTTTCATTAAATGCTTTTGTAATATTTCTTTAGCCTTAATGTGAATTGGCTCAACATGGGCAGTCACTATATATTTCAGTTCACTTTAAGGAAATTAGACAGGACTATTTTAAACACTTTCATTGAAGACATGAGCAAGTCAGAAGGGATATAGTATGGTGGACAAGATTAATAAAAAAATAATAGCTAACAGTTACTAAGCAATCACTATATGTCAGACACTATTATGAGTGCTTCAAAGTATTAGGTCAATTCATATGAAACAGCTGAGTTCTTTAGTTAAAAATAGTTGAATAGATGCAATTATAACCTCATTTAATCCTCATAACATCTCTGTGATGTTGATATTAGTATTATCACATATTTCAAATGGGAAAAATAAGACACAGTGGGGTGGCAATCATTATTCCCAAGGTTGCCTGGCAAGTGGAAATTAGGTCAAATGGTCCCCAAGAGTACTGAAGGTAGCTGAGGTAGGAAAAAGTCATATGTGTGGTTCTGGAGACAGACAAGAAAGATGCATGTTTCAGGAACGGAAAACAAGGTTGATGGTTCAAATCAGAAGATGATAACAAAAGGCCTGTGGACGAGAGTTTCCACTTATTCTAAGTGTCTTAGGGCCAGAATAAGACAGTTCCTCTTTCCTATATTTGGATAACACAGGAATATTTGGACAACATGGGGAGAGAGAGAAACTAGGAATAAGGCAGATACTGTGGATTGACTATGGCTTTTAGAGATAAAAATAAGAAATAAGAAGGAAGAGACAGCTGGATACATAAGATAAAAAATAAAGAATTTGCAGAAAAGGAAAGAAAGTGGCTTAAAGATTTGGAGCTGGGCCTTGGTAGGATAATTGATTTGACTGCTGGTAAATTTTTAAATTACTGTTAAATGAACTTCAAATAGTTATTCAGAACATTATACATATGCCTCCAGCATAAGATCTTGTATATAAAATGTGATTTCAGTCTTAAGTCTAACATAAAACTTTCAAGTGATTTGTGTTTATGGAGAATGTCATAAAAATGTGGAGGATTAAAAATCACATTGTACTGGCTCCTAAATTTTTCCTGAGAATTTTGTATAGATTCTTCATGATATTTCACTTCTACTTAGAAACAACTTAGATGTGATTTACACATATACTTCATCTATGTTTACCTTAGTGTTTTTCATCCCATTTTAATATTTTAAAATAGAGTTTTTAGCACAAAACTTTTAAAGCATATCAAAACAAAGCAAAATTCTTGAAAAATCCTTTCCCAATTTGTTGGATAGAGTAGAAAACCCAGAATGAACTAGAAGGAGCTGTACCTCACTGGCAATTTCTCTGGAGGCTTTGGCATGCTTGATTTCAATGGCATCTGCTCTCAAGTCATAGCCTTTCTGCTTGGCCTCATCCCAGTCTTTCTGGTAGAGTTTCTGTTGAGGGAAAACACAGGTTTGCTTATAAGAATTGAAAATCAGTGGACAGACTCAAAGTAGTTATACTATGAATCATAAAGCACACTGCACATGATGGCAGCTTAAGAAAAAACAGTCACTTCTGAGTCCTTTCAATTATTGCCTATGTATTTTATGGATCACAGGGTACTTGTGATTATAATTTTAAAGCTAAACATCTTTTTTTTTTCATTTATTTTTATTAGTTGGAGGCTAATTACTTTACAATATTGTAATGGGTTTTGTCATACATTGACATGAATCAGCCATGGATTTACATGTATTCCCCATCCCGATCCCCTCTCCCACCTCCCTCTCCACCCGATTCCTCTGGGTCTTCCCAGTGCACCAGGCCTGAGCACTTGTTTCATGCATCCAGCCTGGGCTGGTGATCTGTTTCACCGTTGATAATATGCATGTTTTGATGCTGTTCTCTCGAAACATCCCACCCTCGCCTTCTCCCACAGAGTCCAAAAGTCTGTTCTGTACATCTGTGTCTCTTTTTCTGTTTTGCATATAGGGTTATCGTTACCATCTTTCTAAATTCCATATATATGCGTTAGTATACTGTAATGGTCTTTATCCTTCTGGCTTACTTCACTCTGTATTATGGGCTCCAGTTTCATCCATCTCATTAGAACTGATTCAAATGAATTCTTTTTAATGGCTGAGTAATATTCCATGGTGTATATGTACCACAGCCTCCTTATCCATTCATCTGCTGATGGGCATCTAGGTTGCTTCCATGTCCTGGCTATTATAAACAGTGCTGTGATGAACATTGGGGTGCACATGTCTCTTTCAGATCTGGTTTTCTCAGTGTGTATGCCCAGAAGTGGGATTGCTGGGTCATATGGCAGTTCTAATTCCAGTTTTTTAAGAAATCTCCACACTGTTCTCCATAGTGGCTGTACTAGTTTGTATTCCCACCAACAGTGTAAGAGGGTTCCCTTTTCTCCACACCCTCTCTAGCATTTATTGCTTGTAGACTTTTGGATAGCAGCCATCCTGACTGGCGTGTAATGGTACCTCATTGTGGTTTTGATTTACATTTCTCTGATAATGAGTGATGTTGAGCATCTTTATCTAAAGCTACTATTGCTTGAACTATTTGCATTCATCCAGTACAATGTGAAACTATCCCCTTACACATGGGAAATAAGAATCAACCGTGAACCTAGAAAACCTTCATCTAGCTACCATATAAGACTAGGTAAGATTTTTTCCTAATGTTGCCTTTTGACTTTTCAAAGGACTCTGCTAAAGGGATGTGACATAGATATCATACCTATCCTGCACTCTCCACATAATTAAAAGTTTTGATTTTTCTTATGGCCTTGAAATGTTAAACAAGAAAGTTCTGGATCAATCCAAAACCTATAAAGACAATAGAGACTGTTACCTCTTATACTTCCTTATGTAAGAGGCACTTAACCAGGGATTTCATTATTCTCAATTAGTATATGATGAAACTGAGCTATGGGCGTTGGATGTAGGACAATGACCTCCAGGTTGAAAGGAGGACATCAATAAGATTCAGGTATCCCAACTCTCACCGTGCAGGGACCCAGATGTGTATCTAAACTAAGGTTTGAAGGAGAAGTTCCATTCATATTGCCTTGGGAATGGTAGCTAAATAGAAAGTATCTGGCACCCCAAGCTATAAACACTTCTAAGGTGGATAATTCATCCATTATAACACATTCCATATGCCCCTCAAAGACATTTATACTCTATATTATGCCTCTTACATTGCTGATTTGCATGGCATTGATTTGAGCCTGCAGTATGAGTGGTGTGTCAGAAGGAATCCTTATGTTGGTTTTATCTTTATTCCAGGCTTCTTGATACAGTTTCTGTGGAGAGAAGGAAAATATTATTTTAATACAGTGATAGATATTTGAAACTTAAGCCTTTGCAACTATTTAAGCTGGAAAAAAGTTTTGTGCTATGGTTGCAATGGTTAGTTTTTTGTGTCAACTTGACTAGGCCGCAGTACCCAGGTGTTTTGTCAAATATTCTAGCTGTTTCTGTGAAGGTATTTTTTAGAACAGATTAACATTCATACCAGTAGACTTTGGGTAAAGTAGATTACCCTCTGTGATATGGGAGGTCGGGGGTGGGGGGGCTTCATTCCATCAGATGAAAGCTTTAAGAGAAAAAAGACTGACCTCCCCTGGGCAAGGGTAATCCTGCTAGCCAATTGCCTTGGACCTGTCTTCCTGGGTCTCCAGCCAGTTGGCCTATCTTGCAAACTCTGGACATGCCAGCCTCCACAATCACGTGAGTCAATTCCATAAAATAAACCTCTGTCTTATACATCTTGTTTAGCTCTGTTTCTCTGGAGGACCCTGACTAATACAATATTCTACCATTTAATGGGGAACATTATGCCATAAGTTTTGTAATAGGTGTTTGCTTTCCTGCAGTGTCATATAGTGACAGTTTTCATTTGAGTGCTTCCAAATCTGTGTGTGAGATAGCAGAAAGGCACACTGGCATTTGTCACAGCTCTACTTGGCATGTGCCTTCACTAAACTAGCCAAGAGATTCTTAGAGCTGCTCCCATCACTTTAGGTCTTTGAAGAGACACAATCCATTTGCTCCATTTGGGTGGCATCTTCCGAAGAGAAAGTCCCACAAGAGGAGAGCCTGGCAGTAGGATGGTTCTTACCTCACTCATTTGTAGAGAATTGGCTTTTGCCAGGACAACCTCTGGCGTGTCGACAATGGAAGTAAATGTCAAGGCTTCTGGGCGTGTCCTGTAGAGTCTTTCATTGATCAGGTCCTGAGCATTCTTCACCCTGTTCATTTCCACTGAGCCTTCTGGCATCCAGCCGATGCCACGCAGCCATTCCAGGTCTGATTTGTACACATTCTACAGAGACATTAGACCCAAAAATTGTTCTAAGTGTTAGACACAGCCCCCCTGAATTGAAAAGTAAGTTCATGGGTTTGAGGGGTCCATAAGCCCAAGAGATGGTGGTTCTAAAAAAGTAGGACCTGAGATTTTACATGACTCAGGGGTTTCAATATCCACAGTAATTTTTCAATTTTCAATATCCAGAGGAAAATATTTTTTTTAAAAAATAAGGGCTCTATTTATTCATTCATTTAGCCACATGGCATGTGGAACTTCCCCAACCAGTGGATCAAACCTGTGTCCCCCTGCACTGGTAGCACAGAGTTTTAACCAGGGAAATCCATGTTAAAGAAGAATTTTTTATGCTAGGCATGATTAGGAATAAAATGGTAATAATGCTAAATTTCATGATTCAATATTACAAAGAAATCATATAACTGAAAAAATTTAAAGATATTTTGTTGAATCTCATTCCATTTTCATCCCATAATAACTGACCCAAGGAAACTCTGTTCAGTGTTTTGGATATAGTACAATAGTGGCAGTTGTTTTAATATTCAGATAATTTATGTTAATCTAAAATATATTTTCATTGCCAGACAGTACAAAGGATGTGAAAAAAAAAATAATCTGGAATCTAGGCTAGGGAAAAAGGACATGACCTAAGCAGAGTTCTTTATCTAACATTCTTTGATTCCCATAATGTAACTCCTAAACAGAGGTTTTAACAATGTGAATGGTGCTCCCTGAGGTGGCACAGTGAACAACTCATGGGTCACTCCACAGAGGCACTGTCTGGACAATTAAGAAATCCATGTCCTTCCATTCCGCCTTTCCTGAAGTTCACGTTACTCACATTACTCTGCAGGTCATAGGCCTTCTTGGCTTGGATAATGTCGTTTTGATCAGGTAAGCATGTCCAGTGATGCAGGTAATTTCGATAATCAATGTCACTGACCAGAATCTGACATTTCTTGGCCTGCAAGATGCCTAACATGTCCACTGGGCTACTGAACTTGGTTTTCCACTTCTGGAACTCCTTCTTGTACTCCCTTTCACTTTGAATCTTCCCTGCATTCATGGCACACATAATCCTGGGGTCGTCTTCAACACTCCGGGCTCCAATGTGGTGGCCTTTGTGTTTCTCATATGCTTCTTTGTATTTGTACTAAAACACGAGAGATACAGGTTTAGAAGCCCAATTTTATTACCATATGCATGCTGACAATCACAGAGAATATGAAAACCACAAGAAATGGACAAGAGTTTTACCTTGCAAATATTTTGACATTTCTGAACAATTTTAAACTGTTTTGTGCTATCATAAAGGTAACTATAATCATATATCTTCACTGCTAAAAACTTTTTATGCAACAACTCTGACTACAATTTCAAAATGTGTTTTTCTTCTCTGGGACAGCAAAAGGAAACAAGAAGAAGAAGCAATTACCAAGTGTGACCCACCAGCCACACTACGGTTGTTCAGCAAGGTTAAGACCGAAGGGGTTAGACAGAGGGCACTTACGTCACTGGCAATGTCCCTTGAGGCCTTGGCACTTTTGATGGAAATAGCATCAGCTCTCAGATCATAGTCCTTCATCTTTGATTCATCCCATCCCTTGGTGTAAAGTTTCTAGATGGAGGATAATATACAACAGAAAAAGAAAAGTGTCGTAGAAAGTTAATAGGCCAATTCTAGTAAGGAAGGTGGTAAGATGGTAACAGGATTTTAACTAGTTCTAGACTAAAGGCTGAAACAACAATGAGGAAATCTCTTACATGGCTGACATTGGCAGAATTGCTCTTGGCCAGCAAGATTTCCGGGGTGTCTGGCATCACATGGATGGAGGTTTTGTCAGCATCCCAGGCTTCCGTATATAAATGCTATGGGGAAAGTAAGGTAAACCTCTTTGTTAAAGCCAATACATTGCAGTTATTATCAAATTTATTTCATTTAGCTGTAAGATAACCTTTTAAAGCTTATTTGGAGGTGAGGGAAGCAAAAAGGGGAGAGAGTAAATCAAGGCCATATTTAAACAGACATGTAATAGTTTTATAGCCAATGGAAAACAACATCATGATCTCAATTATTAATTCTTTTTATTCTGTGATCCTCAGGTTTACTCATAGAAACTTCAAGGATGGAGCTCAGCTATAGAACCGTGATATAGTAGAAATCCCTAGATTTCAGAGTCAATCCCAAGGTCAAACTCAGCTCCTCTATGTCTAAGCTGAGTGATCTCGAGAAAGGTACATAAGGCCTCACACTTGTCATTTTTTTTTGAGGCGGAGGATAATCATACCTTTCTAATTAAAGTTTTTTAAAAAACTTTATGCTTGTCTCTTTCCTTTAGTTGAGGTGAAAATGGTATATAACTTTATTGAGTATTTTTTGGAGATTAACTGTAACATATGTATAGCTCCTGAGTCATAGAAGGAACTCAACAAATTTTATGATGTTTCCTATTGTTATTTTCACGGTGGGTGCTCTGTTGATGAGTACAGTATAGAACAGACTTTCTGGAGTTTTAATACCCCAAACTCAGCAGTTTGCTATCTGAGAGCCAATTTCGCACTTTGCACTGAGCACACAATTTCATTGCCCTGATATTTGGAAGATATTCAGGCAGGTGTGGGAGAATTCAGAAAGGTTCAGTTCAACTTCAAATGTGCATACTAAGGGCCTACCTACTGGATGAAGAAATTAGCCCACTATCAATAAGCAGACTGCCAGAATTCTGGAGGAAAGAAGCAATCATCTATTTTGTGTAATAAAACTGAAAGCAGCAGTAACAGCTCACTTTCCAAAGTGGGATTTCCACAAGCAACTAACTTGAGATCTGCACTGACACTGCTATGCACAGTGTTTCTCAGACTTCTGAACAAAATGTGAAACAGCGGTATGTTTTTTATAAGATGGATCAAGAGACACCAGTGGCTTGAGACACAAATTGCATTTGTGGACGTCTCCAGGTCACTGCTCAGAAGAATGCGTGCTTTACCCCCAGAGAACTTGTTTTAGGCTGTGCAACCCCATGCACACAGAGAATGTGGGGTCAAGGTTAAGAAGAGCATGCAGGTCCAGCTAGGATTCGAGCTTTGTTGAAGGCCTACATGAGAATCAGGCCCATCACCTACCTCTCCTTTCTCTGGAAACCCTCCAGGACGTTTCTCACTTTATGAGCCCAGTATAAGGAAGGTATGACTCAGGCAACTGGCCACAGCTGAAGACTCACCTTGCTCATGTTCAGGGCATTATTCTTTGCTAGGACAATCTCTGGGGTGTCTGTAATGCTTGTGAACTTGAGCTGGACTGCAGGCTGGCGGTACTTCCTTTCACTCAGGATTTCTCCGGCTCTCTTCACATTCTCGACCACCACAGAGCCAATGGGCACCCACCCAATGCCTCTTAGCCACTCAAGATCAGCCTTGTAAATAGCCTGAAAATGAAATAATGTCAAATATTTGTAGAAATTATCTCCACAACCTGATATCTCATGATTTAGCATAGACAGATGGTGTATCATTTTGCAACTCATTTGGGCAAATTTCTGAAAAGACACAGTACTGTTTTACTTTGATGTGGAACATCTAGTTCAACACTTTGTCCCTGAAGGGGGGCAATGTCTACTCTTTTAGAGACCTATGAAATCTCTAATAATACGTGATTTCATTGATACAAAACCACTTTAAGAAAATTTCTGCCTGCCTCCCAATACAAAGTGTTTATTGTCTGATTTGATTGCCCATATCTGTTTGTATGGGAATAATTCTCTGTTAGAATACAATTTCTTCCTATCTCCTTGAGCAGTGACCTTCACAGCCATTGTGTAACATGAAGAAAGGATGAACATTACTGCATGTTGAATCAATGTGTTTTCTGGGGACAGCAAAAATGGGACCATTTTTCACATGATTTTATATTCATGCTTCTAAGCCAAAGAGCATATATATTTTTATTTTTAGCTTATCCTCAGTCTCCTTTCTTGTGTTGTAGTTCAAGCAAAAAAATATATTTTGTCCTGCTTTCACATTTTTTCCTTCAATTTAAATAATTGGCTGATGAAGAATTTTTCTTATAAGTAACAGTTACAGTTCTTTTTGTTTCTATGGCTTTTTGGGAAACTATTTTTTTAAATGCCACTACTTTTATCATTCTCCCAAAAGTGACTACTTATCAGAGCCTGATCAAGAAAACAAGGAGCTACTATGCCAATAAGGTAGTATGAGTCCCAAGGACAATCTATAAATTTTTATGCATAAAATTAGCTACAAGGGTATACTGTACAATGTTAGGAATAAAGCCAACATTTTACAATAACTGTAAATGGAGCATGTTTAAAAATTGTGAATCATTGTATTGTGTACCTGTAACATATAATATACTACAATACACTTCAGTAAAAAGCATATATATAAATTAGTACCTCACAGATTTAGTTTTTTCTGATACTCTAATTTTATTTTTAAGTTTTAAAAACTGAAGTATAGTTGATTTACAATGTTGTGTTAGTTTCAGGTAGACAGCAGTGATTCAGTTATATAACTGAATATAGATCTATATATATATTCTTTTTCAGATTCTTTTCCATTTTAGGTTATTATAAGATAATATAGCTCCTTGTGCTATATAGTATGCGCTTGCTGTTCATCTATTTTATGGAGTGTGTATCTGTTAGTCCCCAACTCCTAATTTATCCTTTCTCTTCCTTAGTTTAATACTTTTGATAACCATTTTCCAATGTGATTGGTTTCTTCTGAAACCAATGTGTGTGTGTATATAATTTTATGCTTTTCATGATATTGTCCTGAGAGGTTTTCCACAAGTTTCACAAGACTGCCAAAAGGTTCCATGGCACACAAAAAAGTTAGAATCCTTTCTTGAAACCTTGCTGAAGAATATTAAATCCACTCACATCACTCTGAAGGTCATAAGCCTTCCGAGCCTGAATGATGTCGTTCTGATCAGGCAGACAGGTCCATTCATGAAGTGGATGCTTATAGTCTATGTCGCTTACAAGGATCTGACATTTCTTGGCCTGCACCACCCCCATCATGTCCACTGGGCTACTAAACTTGGTCTTCCACTTCTCAAAGTCTTTCTTGTACTCCCGGTCACTCTGGATCTTGGCCGCGTGGATGGACCACATCATCTTGGGATCATCCTTAACATTTCGGGCCCCAATGTGGTGGCCAAGCTGTTTGCGGTAGCCTTCCTTGTACTTGTACTGAAGAAAAGAATAAAGATATAAGTCTAATGATAGGGACATCTTATTTATATCACATTTCATAGTTTCATAGATATATTATTTCTTTTGATTTTCCCCACCACTAATGTGAGAGAAAAAGATTAATATTATCAACTCAATTTTATAAAACAGAAAACTGAAGACTCAACTAGTCAAGTGATTTGTTCAAGGTCACACCCTAAGCAGGTGGCAGGGCTAAGATTAAAACGGAGAACTTCTGATTCCTAATATTTTTCCCGTCAACTAAACTATACTGCCTAGTTTACATTTGCTTAACAAGTAAGGTAAAAATATTTTGTACAATTTAAAAGAGAATCTACTTAAAGATGTGACTTTTTCTAAAAAAGTTTTGATAATGAATGTTTTAGAATACTTCCCTTGTAATTAGAATTTATAGTAAATTCCATAGTCAAGCATATGAGCTATGTTTAGAAAGTTTCACCAGGAAATACCTCCCTTATTTGCCCGTCAATGTCATTGAACTTTTAACCATGAGAGAGTAAATGTCTTGGGTTAACACTCTAATTTTAAAAAAAGTGTTACTCAAGAATAACCCTTTATAGTCCATTTTACCATGAGATGGTCATAGTGTGGGGTTCTCCAGCTTAGTAGCCAGAAACAGTTCTGATAAAGGAAGAAATGAACCGTATGTCTAAGGTCTGGGACACTTCCGGAAGAAGGAAAGTCCGGATTCGAATCCTAAGGAGCCCTGGTACAGCGTGAGGGTACTGGACACCCTCAAGAGATGTTTCTCATGAGATGTGAAGGACTAGAGAGGAGAGAAAAGTGGGTGTTGAGGAAAAGTTGTGTCCATTTATGAGCATCTTGGTAGGAGAACCTTACTAAAGGTCAACAAAGGATTAAAAAGAACTCTAAAATGTACCCATAATTAACATTTTCTCTTAATGCAAGAATAAATGGATAGTAGTGGGAAAGTTCACATTTACATTAGCTGATTTACATGTGCTATCAATGTCTTTAACAAAAATGTTTTTTCTTTATTACAAACATCTGGGTCATCAGCTGCTCAACTTCTGAGGCTCAAAAATAGAAGCCCGTTTTTAGTTTTCGTAAAATACTTATTTTTAAAGAGTGTAACTCCATCTTTGACAGATTAATGGGTATTGAACATAGTATCTTTTGTTTTCTTTTTCATTCGCAACTTTGTACATGGGGGAATCATTAAAGGAGACTGGGACTTGCAGGCTAAATTTCTGGCAAGAAAAGCTGTAAAAGCTGCTATTTGTAAACATCTTTGAGTAAGAAATTCACCTTCCAAAAATATCAACTTACATCACTAGCAATCTCTCTTGATGCCTTGGCTGCTTGGATTGGAATGGCATCCAAACGCAAGTCATAACCTTCCTTCTTGGACTCTTCCAAAGCAAGTTTATAGAGTTTCTGCAGAAAAGAGAATTAATCCATCATTGCTCCTTTCGTGAAAAATGAAGCTATTTATTATTAAGCTTTATCTGTCCTCACTTAAACTACAGAAACAGATCCACAGAGTTAAGTAGTAGTGTGGGTTTGCAGAAAACTATGTTTCATAGGTGCTCAAGCATTTTAAGGCACATTTTAAACTTTGATATTTTATTGATTAGCAAATCAAAAAAGTTTTTATGGAGGAATTAGTATCTGGTTGCTAAAATTCTGTTTTGCCAAACAAGCACATGTCAAAAAATCCCAACTGTTTATTATCACAATTTTAATATAAAAGAAAGGCCATCTTAATGCCAAAGAAAGAGAAAATTAAGTATGGCTATTTCTAAATGGAATATATTTGGATTTGAGAACAACTCAATGTGTTGTTCTTATTTTTTCCCATTTTTGCCATGGACTATCATCACAGACTATGATCAATCTGTAGATTAGGGTTTCAAAATCACCACTCTAATGAAAATGTTGGTTCTGAAAGAGATGCATAGGAAAATGCTTGCAAATAACATTAAATGGTAAGCAGAACACAATGAAGCAGCAAAAGAATACACAGTACAGCAACTCACTGCGTTCTAGACCCAGTGTCGACCTGCTAATAGCTGCTGAATAAAATAATGACTTGATGACCACACTGCCCATAGGGGCGTATTAAGGCTTTAGTAGTATAATCCCTTTTGGGATACTTATCCATAAGTATTTCATTCCATGATGTCATCTTCATAAAAGGCTGGTCTACTTTGTGAACCTACCACACAGCCCAAAATTGAATCAAGAAAACTATCTCTTGAATCAAAGGAGAACTATCTGTTTTAGTGACAATATTGCCTTGCAGTGCATACAATAAATCGGTTAAAACATTTCACAAAGGGAACTGTTATAGTAGTTCATTTTTGCCTTTCTCTTCATGATAAGATCAGTAGGTTACTCACATCACTGTAGTTGATTCGGTTGAGCTTGGCTAGCATGATTTCTG
Organism: Odocoileus virginianus; assembly: GCF_023699985.2. Lineage (NCBI taxonomy): Eukaryota > Metazoa > Chordata > Mammalia > Artiodactyla > Cervidae > Odocoileus > Odocoileus virginianus. The sequence goes on along the minus strand of NC_069686.1, from coordinate 35,582,102 downwards.
GTGTATCAGGCATGACGTGGATTGTTTTCTTGTCATTGTCCCAGGCTTCAGTATATAAGCGCTATGAAAAAAAAGATGAGAAAAATTATTTTGGAGTTCATATTTTTTGATTATGTGCCAGTTACCTCTCCTTTGTACAAAGCAGAAATAAAACTAATAAAGTTGCATAAATTCCTACTTTCCAAGTAGATAAATTACTATTTCCAAAAGAATTTAGCTTACTATCTCATTGAATCTGTTTTTACTGTGCCTTATGAAAACTTTTTTTATTAGTGCTAAAAAGTATGATTGGGTTGCAGTTTATAATGCCTGTAATTGTGAAATACTTACAGCACATGGTATTTTTAACAGCTTAATATTCTGAAGTATTTCTAAGTAACTATGGTGTTATAATGGGAAAATCACTTTTAAAGGTATCATAAATCCTATAGGAATCTTTAAAATGTAGTCACATATCAGAATTTTGACTTTGTTCTACGGTAAATTGCTACACTTGATGCTGAGGAGTGAAGACTCACCTTATTCATGTTTATAGCATTGTTCTTGGCCAGCACCTGCTCCGGGGAATCGGTTATGCTGGTAAACTTCAGCGCATCGGGACGCTGGCGGTAGATGTTGTCACTCAGTATCTCTCCGGCCCGCCTGGCTCTAACTACTTCCACGGAGCCAATTGGAACCCAGCCAATGCCTTTCAACCATTCAAGGTCTGACTTATATAAATTCTGCAAATCAACCAATAAGAAACACAGTTATGATAATAGTTAGTTTTCTTCAGATTCAGAGTCACAAAATGGATCATACTGTGAGAGAAACACAAAAAGACTGAACAGGCAAAGCTGCTATCTCAATTAATCACTCATTCATAAGCATTATTGACTCCTGAGTACATTTTTTTTCCTCTAAGCATTGCTTGGCATAGAGGATTGTACTACGAACAACAAAAGATCTTTCTAAAAAGTAAAGACACTGTCCTGCCCTTGAGGGTATTAAAAGATTTTCACTTAAGAGCAGAGTTTCTTTAGCTTTGAAAAAGATGTTCTAATAGCCCCCCAAAAAACCATATACTTAGACCAACACTGTAAGCACTGCAGTAACAAAAATTCTTACCTTTTTTTTTTTTTTAAGGAAAAGAGGTGAAATTCAATTATAGTCACGAGTTTCAACACACAGTAATGTTACGTTTTGCATATCATACTCTTGATATGCATTTTTAATTGAAATATAATTGACCTATATCAGTTTCAGGTATATGATATCATGATTCAATATGTGTGTATATTGCAAAATGATAACCTCAATATGTCTAGCAAAGATCCATCACTACACATACCTACACTTTTTTCCCCTCATGATGGGAAATTTTTAATAAACTCTGACCTTTATTTTCATCTTCAAAATCACAAAATATAAGGTATGTAATGGGGTGCTACAGAGAGAATATATTAGATACTTCGTAGTTATTGGCTTTCTTTTACTCTCAATAGGGCATGCTAACTGTACTATTAGAGTGCTCAGTCACTCAGTCATGTCCAGCTCTTTGTGACTCTATAGACTGTAGCTACTCTGCTCATGGAATTTCCCAGGCAAGAATACTGGAGTGGGTTTCCATTTCCTCCTCTAGGGGATCTTCCCGACCTAGGGAGCAAATGTGCATCTCCTCCGTCTCCTGCATTAGCAAGCAGATTCTTTACCACTGCACCACCTGGGAAACCCAGTATTATTATTATTGCACCATTATTATTAACACTAGGATGCAGAAGCAGCATCGGGGATACTCACATCACTCTGGAGGTCATAAGCTTTCCGAGCATGGATGATGTCATTCTGGTCAGGCAGGCAGGTCCACTCATGCAGAGGATGTTTGTAGTCCACATCACTAACCAAAGTCTGACATTTCTTGGCCAAAACAATACCAAGCATGTCCACTGGGCTGCTGAACCTGGTCTTGTATTTTTCAAAATCTTTCTTGTACTCACGGTCACTCTGCATTTTGGCAACGTGGACGGACCACATCATCTTGGGGTCATCATGTATCGCTCGGGCACCAATATGGTGGCCCAACTGCTTACGATAAGCTTCTTTGTACTTATACTGAAAGAGAGAACCCAGTAAACAAGGAGGAAGCACCAAGGGCTGGTCCCTGCTGCTCTCTCTGTGGTGAAGCTTTCCTACAAAATCCTCAGGACTTCAGGGGAGTTTCATCAAACCGGCTACTAGGATGCTCCACGTTGGGGCATGCTTTGTCTTAAAAAAGAAGATGCGGTGCTCATTTCACCTCCACAGAGTGACTCCATAGTGATTCCTTTATATTATGCTAGCAAATTATATGTTTTAACCACAAAAAAATGTGATGGAAAAGTGAACATTGAAAGAATGAGCTTCAGTTACAGTGACAAGTAGTTTCTCAGAAGTCAGTCATGCCTGCAGACCGTACTGAGAACATATTTGAGAGATGTGTTTATAATAGCTCATTAATTTTCTTCTTTTAAGGCATTCTGCATAATAATTGGCAAGGAGTAGTTTTAAAATGGGCAATTCTTGTTGGTAATGAGCATAGTGTTTCAGTTTTGCAAGATGAAAAAGTTTTGTACAAAAGTTTTTTACAAAAAGTTGTTGTACAACAATGTGAATATACTTATGGACTATATACTGAGAGTGGTAAATGGTTATTCAATTTTATTATGATTTAAAAGAAAAACCTACTGAAATGGATAATATTGCTACTCTTGGATTAATATTTAAGTAGTACAGGAACCTCACATATTCATTTTTAAGGTAAAGGAATATTGATTTTTGTGGACCCCGCAGCAAAGAAATATTTAACATTTTCGCTATTTTATGTCCTTTCTCAAGTCAAGGGGAAGAACTCAGTTAAACCTGTTTCTTTCCTGGCATCTTTGCCTTGAGTATAGCCTGAGGAGAGCTCATGAGGTTTTATGAGTAGCTCAACACATGACCACTTAAATTTGCTCAAGGTACTCAGTCTTACTAAGCAAGGACCAAAAGATGAGCATCAAAGGAACCACAACCCAGTGTATCTCTATGAAACTCGGACAGGTGACTGACTTGTCTCAAAGCCTCAATATATTTGACTATGCAATGAAGGCAGCTGGGTGGATGACGACTACAGAGACTCCCAGCTGTGTTCCAAGAGGGTGATGCCCTATGCAGGTGGCTGGGCTGTTGGTAACAGATGTAAGCACGTGATTAGCTCTTACGTCACTCGCAATCTCCCTGGAGGCCTTGGCAGCCACGATAGGAATGGCGTCACTTCTTAAGTCATATCCTTCTTTCTTGGCTTCTTCCATGGCCTGGCGATAGAGGTTCTGAGGAAAGAAGCAGTAACTTTTAGACACAGTGCTCACTTTCACTATAAAAATATATTAATATTTCCATCAAAGGAAGACTACTATTTTTTTAAATTAATTTTAATTGGAGGATAATTGCTGTTACAATATTGTGATGAAAGGAAGACTACTTTTGGGATACAGAACAAAAACTAGTATGTTCAGCCTTATATAAAAAAAAATTTTTTTTAAGATCTGTCTCTTCCTTTTACTTCCTACTTAGACAGTGTGCAAGTTATTTGTTGAACTTGAAATTTTACTTTCAGCAGGTTTAACTCCTTCAAATTTTACTCATTAGTTATTAACTCTGAAATGTTCTTGAATTGTTCAGCATTTGTTCTTTTCATGAAATTACCAAAAATGTCTGTTTATTTAACTGCAAATTTGAATCAGGATCAATTTTACCAGCAGAGAATATGATATACTAACAACACTACCATCATGAGCATGTACCTGTATTCTAACAGTGCTAAACTAAGGATTATCCATTGTTTCTGAATATCTTTGTTAATACTATTCGCTCTCTATTCATTTTGTTGATAGCTGGCAATTGCTAGCAGACAGAGGAACCAGGGATTTACGAGCCAAAAGGACAAAACTGATGAAATTATAATGATTTCTTTATGAATTGGCAAAATACCCACTATTCAGTTTCTGTGGCAAGACAGACGTACACAGAAGTTAGAACATAGGTGTTCCAATGGGAACACAGCTTGAGAACCACTGCATTAAATCATCTCTACCTATAGTATTAAGTCCTTTTCACTTGTGAACCATTACAAGAATTTAATTCTTAATTAGTAATAATTTTTAAATAACGTTTAGAGTTTGAGAAGGATGTAATTGAATGTTTTTAATGTGGATTATTAATGTGTGACAATTCACATTCTCTTATGTTGCAACTTTTTACAAGGAAAAGCTAACGTAGACAAGAATAAATTTAATGTATTTGAGATAAAATCCCAAGGGAGGGTATTTGTTCTTCAAAATTTCTAGAAATGTTTATTTTGTAACTAGAGAGTCAAATACTTTTATACTTAAATTTTCCCTTTGAACGATAAATTCTCAAGTTTGTCCTTATGTATAAGTGAGAAAAAATGTGCTTGAATCATTTTGTGGCTTCAGGCCAAACATATTGTTCTTTCAACATTGGAAAAAGAGGCAGGGCTTCAAGGAAAACACTTTTAGTATCATCAAGGCTATGTTTTAAAGAATGTCTAGTAAGGTCAAATATTCCAAGAGAACTAGAACAGGTAAATGTGAGTTTCTAGAAAAAGAAGATATGATTGCTTTATTTTGTTTACTAAATGTGAAGTGAAGGTATCATTGGTAATGGGTTGAGAAGAAATTCACGTGGGCCATTCTATAATCTTCAAAGACAATCTTTAGGGAATTAACATAATTATGCCATTTAAAAGAAAGAAATCCAGCTGAAAATTTGAGAAGTAAAAAAGATAGCCTAATTTCCTCTCAGCAGTCTAAAAAAAAAGAAAGAAACCTTACTTCATCTGACCTAATTTTAACAAAAGGGAGAGGCTTAAAAGCATCATTACTCTTTGGCATAGAAACTAACAGCATCTGCCTGGGGTGAGGCAGAACATCTGGGAAAAGCTAATCTAACAGAGAAGCTCCCTGGCCAAGAGAAAAATTGCTCATTCAAAAATGACTGAAGTCAAGGTCAGTCACATACTTATGATCAGGCTTGTCCTTGGGCCTTTTTATAGTGCTAGACAAAAGGAAACTGACTCCTCTTCATTTTACTTGTCATGCCTCTTCTTCAGGACTACATGATGATAGTCAAAAGTAATTAACAGGAGTAAAATAATGAATGTGGTCGGGACTTGAAAATGAGTACTTAAAATTTCCAGTGTTCTCAAACTAAAGGGAATTCCACCCTCTTTTTTTTTTTGAATGAAGATATACAAAAGCATGTAAGAAATCAACATTCATCTTGAATGAACCAGATAATTCTTGACCTTGATGAGAACAATTGGGTAAGAAACTGTTTCCTATTCTGCAAAGATATGTGATGACAAATTTAGTGGGGCTGGAGACAGTATGTTAAAAAATGTTTTGTTTTTTTTTATTGTTCTCACACAGTTTTGAGATGGATGAATTTAAGAATTCTTATTTCAGTTCTTGTAAATAAACTGTGGTTATTTTGAGCATACATCAAATAAACAGGCTATTTTAAGCACAGATTAAATAAATCTAATTTTCATGGTGACTTCAGTGTAAAGGGAAGTAATTAGTATTAAGCAGTTATTGTGTGCCAGGCTCCACCCAGGGCATACTACACATACTACCCTATCTAGTCATCATAAAAATTCTTCAATAGCCATTTTTATTTCATTTTACAGATGAGATAACTAAAGGAAAACTCACTGAACAAATTTTGAAGCAAGTACTAACCTGATAAGCAGCAGTAATTATTTTTTTATTAAAAATCACAATATGATTTAATCATTAATATTTGAGAGGTTTTTTTTCCCCCCACTCATGACATGGAGATATTTTTTTATTTATCTGTTTTTTCTATTTTTTTTTTTTATTGAAGCATAGTATGGATGTGAGAGTTGGATCATAAAGAAGGTTGAGAACCGAGGAATTGATGCTTTTGAACTGTGGTGCTGAAGAAGACCCTTAAGAGTCCTTTGGACAGCAAGGAGATCAAACCAGTCAATCCTAAAGGAAATCAACCCTGAATATTCATTGGAAGGACTGATGCTGAAGCTGAAGCTCCAACACATTGGCCACCTGATGTGAAGAACTGACTCACTGGAAAAAGACCCTAATTCTGGGAAAGATTGAAGGCAAGAGGAAAAGGGGGTGACAGAGGACAAGATGTTTGGATAGCATCACTGACTCAATGGACATGAGTTTGTGCAAACTCTGGGAGATAGTGAAGAACAGGGAAGCTTGGGATGCAGCATTTCATGGGGTCACAAAGAGTTGGACACGACTTAGCGACTTAACAACAAATAGCTGATTAAATAATACAATGCTATGTTATTTTCTTCTGTAACTATTTTTGAATACAAGGATACATATATTCATGATAGATTATAGACAAAAATAAATAAAACTAAGCTAACTGATCAATATGTGAATTAAACCCATAATTCTGATCTTTCTGCCATATCAGCAAAATCAACATGGTCAGGTTCAAATAAACAGTCTTACCTCACTATAATTTATTTTATTTTGTCTTGCCAATGTAATTTCAGGTGTATCAGGCATCATGTGGATTTGAGTCTTGTCTTTGTCCCAGGCTTCTGTGTATAAGCGCTGTGAAGGATAAAAAAAGGTTAGTGAATTAGGAAAACAATGTTTGTTGTAAACAGAGGTTTCCAACTTAACGATCATGACAAAGTTGAAAGCCAGCATCCTTACTATCTGGGCTGTGTGCTGTACACCAACATTCTTCAATCTCTTTGATATTACAACATATATATAGTCACTAAAAATAAGTGTAGGCTAAGGTATGAAAAGAAAATGTGTGTGTATTTTGTTACAAGACCACCTACACTTCAATTAAATTAAAAGCAAGTATTACCCAAGCATGTACACACATTTATATGTACTGAGGTTGTATCAGCAAATCCTTCCGATGATTTTATTGGCTACAGATGTACCTGTTATGCCATCTCTAGATTTCTTTTTGATAAATGCCATGAAGACTTGTACCTGACTTGTTTGTTCTATATTTATTAGGTAAGTATCAAACAAGAAAAAAAAACCTTGATGTCAAACACGTATAGTTAGACTTAAAACAATTTTAACACCAAACAGTTGTCCTACTCCTAACTCTATTTCACAAGAGATGCCAAGGCACAAATTTCTACATACATTTTGAGAATATCCAACCAAATCACCACACACAGGATGGCAATTGGATAAAAAAGATTTAGCTGGTCATAGATATTCTCAAGGACATACAGCCATATTTTATTTTCCCCCAGATTGAGGGCTCACCTTGTTCATATTGATGGCATTGTTCTTGGCTAGCACCTGCTCCAGGGAATCAGGCACACTGGTGAATTTCAGCGTGTCTGGACGCTGGCGGTAGATATTATCACTCAGTATCTCTGCAGCTCTCTTGCACTTGACCACATCCACAGACCCAATGGGGACCCAACCAATGCCTCTCAGCCACTGGAGATCTGATTTATAAATGTTCTGGTGAGATCAAACACAAAAGCAAGGATTACTGAAGCTGTTATGGCACTTGATTTCAAGAATGAATGCAAAGGACTGAAAAATGTGGATAGGCAAACTTTATGTCTATGTCTTTTAAAGTATGAAGCCCAGTTGGATACAGTTCATGGTATTATGCTTTCTCTAAAAGAAAAGCAAAGCACAGTAAATGAAGGGTGGGGAGGAAAAAAGCATTCTTTTTCTGAGGGCTTTACCTATCCTAGACCATCATCTGCATATTACTATGTATTACCATCATGAGCATGGTCAACAGTGGTGTTTAACGGGTCTCAGTACTCACGTCACTCTGGAGGTCATAGGCCTGCCGAGCATGGATGACATCGCTCTGGTCGGGCAGGCACGTCCACTGGTGCAGGTAGTTCTTGTAATCTATGTCACTGACCAAGGTCTGGCACTTCTTGGCCAGCACCACTCCCAGCATGTCCACTGGGCTGCTGAACTTGGTCTTCCACTTCTCAAAGTCCTTCTTGTACTCCCGGTCACTCTGGATCTTAGCCACATGCATGGACCACATCATCTTGGGGTCATCTTTGATGTCCCGGGCTCCAATGTGGTGGCCAAGCTGCTTGCGGTAACCATCTTTGTATTTATACTGAAATAAAAGTAGTCATTTAAAAAAATTAAAATGAATGAAAAGGGCTAAAAGTTTTATTAATATAAAACTCTGCTATTTTAAAATTGGTAATTCTTGTAGAGAAATGAATCATCTGAATATCAACTTATCTCCTCATCCTAAACTCTGACTAGTCTTCACAACAATACTCTAATGGGAAGCAGACCAAAAGACATAGTTCTGTGGTTTGCAGATGTTAAATCTCTGGAAATAAAGGCAGCAACACTTTTCAGAAAATCAACTGGAGTTAATATGGCCTTTTTTTCTTTTTTTTATCTTGGGCCAGTGAAATCATTAACCCAGAAGTTTTACACGTGATTTTGAGAATGCTACTCCTAAGTGCGCAGGAACCATTTCACCCCCAGCCCACTGCACCCCTCCCAAATGTGGCTCTGCTGACTTTCACTGAGTTACAGGACTCCTGAAACAGAGTGGCTTGTGTTTCCATCCTTTCGTACCTGGTCTACTGAAGACAAAATTTGGGTGAGGTTTGTTGGGATTCCTTGAGGGGGAAAAATAGGTTATATGACTACAAGAAAGTGGTTTGTTGGTGGTGGTGGCAAGAGCTGATTGTGGATTATCTTCTGTCCACTTTAGGGAACAACATCACACAAATCCTAGCATATATTTACAGAAGTCTAAATTCTCCACCAAAGGCACTTCTTTCAGAGACAGCAGAAAGAGAAATCAGGCTCACTATATAGTTGGTTTAGGATGTCATAAAACTCTTTTTTCATTTAAAAATAATTCAAAAGGAAGCACTGAAGGTATTTTTTCAAAGAAAGGGTTGGCAAAAATCCAGATCAGGTTTGGGGAAAGGCAAACTTTCCTAAACCTGTCTGTACCGGATCTTTTTCTTATATTGACCCAATACATGTAACCATGTTTTTTTTTTCCAGCTTTTTTCCTGTTATCTTCTTATTTCTGTGTGCTCTAAATATGCAGATGAATGCCTCATAATTATGGATACGAACAAGTTCAGTTCAGTCACTCAGTCGTGTCCATCTGTTTGCAATCTCATGGACTGCAGCATGCCAGGCTTCCCTATCCATCACCAACTCCTGGAGCTTGCTCAAACTCATGTCTATTGAGTCAGTGATGCCATTCAACCATCTCATCCTCTGTCATCCCTGTTTCCTCCCCCTTTCAATCTTGCCCAGCATCAGGGTCTTTTCCAATGAGTCAGTTCTTATCAGGTGGCCAAAGTATTGGAGTTTCAGCTTCAGCATCAGGCCTTCCAATGAACATCCAGGACTGATCTCCTTTAGGATGGACTGGTTGGATATCCTTGCAGTCCAAAGGACTCTCAAGAGTCTTCTCCAACACCACAGTTCAAAAGCATCAATTCTTTGGCAGTCAGCTTTCTTTATAGTCCAACTCTCATATCCATACACGACTATTGAAAAAACCATAGCTTTGACTAGACAGACCTTTGTTGGCAAAGTATTGTCTCTGCTTTGTAATATGCTATCTAGGTTGGTCACAGTATGAAAGGGCAAAAAGATACAAACAAATGTAGATTCAAATTCTTTGTTTTTTAACTGAAGTTTAGGATACTCACTCTGCCTATGGGGCCTGAATACTAAAATCTTTTGGAGTTAAATTATTAAAGGGCTTTACAAATGAAAGACTCCATTTGAAGCATAATAAATGTGCTTTAACTGACACCCAGAAGAAGAGTGCTGTTGTAATACTGATTCTGCCTTCCCACCCCATCCAGTCACGTGTATCTGTATATCCATGGAGCATTGGTACTCACATCACTGATGATGTCCCTGGAGGCCTTGGCTGCCACGATCGGGATGGCATCGCTTCGCAAGTCGTAGCCTTTCTTCTTTGCCTCTTCATTGGCGAGTTTGTACAGAGTCTATAGGAGGAAGGTCAGAGTTAAAACAGGTTTGACAGTGAAAGATTTGACGGCAACAATCTGGAGTTTATCAAGTGACCTATCACAAAATTTAAAAAAAGGAAAGTCTCTGGAAACAACTTTCTAGCGATATTGGAAAGTAAATAAATTATATTTTACCAAAAAACTCTGCAGCATAAGAAACAAATGAAATATATCAATGAGTATTAACATAGAATAATCTATTATTTGTATCATTATAGATTAATATATATATAATATGTAGGTTATATGACATATTATGTATATCAACATAGATTAATATAATTTAGTGATATAGATTGATGGACAAAGCATCAGTTTATACATCTTAAGTGAAAAAGAAACCTGTAGGATAATATGTTTAATATTACTCATTTGATAAAAAATAACATTTATATACTCATTCATTTGTTATTAAAAATTTTTGATAATCATGCGATATTTTATAATATTTAAAAAACAAATGAGGAAACAATCAAAGCACAACTTAAAGTTAACTTGAGTATGATCACAACTTTAAGATTCTAACTTTTGGCTGCCTCATATTAGTAAAACGTGCACCTATAAAATTGCATTTTACTTTAAAAAATAGTAATCAGCCTCATCAACGGAGAGTACTTTCTTCTCATGCCTAAGGTTCTCTTTCTATAAAAGGAGCTCGATTATTTCATTTCTGCCCTGGAGAGCTGCAGAGACTTCCTGATGTGTCCAGCTGGTGAGGAAGGGACAGCAGGGCAGGCCCAGCTCAACTCTGACCTGCTCCCTTTAGGAAACTATGCCCAGTGCCCTCCTCTGCATAGCTCTGTGCTCTAAGCAGGACTCACCCCCGAGGCAAGTGGAACTGCCTCTCCCACTCCAGCATAGCCAATACCTGAATGGGGAACCTAATTCTGGGGTTCACTTAGCAAGTTCATTTGGCTCTCATACAAACGTGTCCTTGATCCTAACTTTAGTAATAAAAGATGTGAGATTTTGACTTTTAGTTTCATTGCTTTGCTTTCCTTCTCAATTCCACTTACGATCCAGGTGGGAAAGGGGTACATATTACCAGAGGCCCCCTTGGTTGGGTTGCCAGATTTAACAAACAGGAAGATAGTATGCCCAGCTGAATTTGAATGTCAAATAAACAGCAAATAATGTTTTCATATAAATAATAAATCAGTATTACATCTGGTCATACTACCCCTTGGAAATGCCAAAAATACTCTCCAGTTGCACTGACTCACACCAGTAAAGACCATAAATGGAAAAGATAATGTGACTTCAGTTTGCCCCTGGAATCCTATAGCATATGATATTCAACTAGGGATGAAAGGTTGGATGGGCTGAGTGTTCACATCACAGATCTATACCCACCAGGACAGCTGAGATCCAAGATTCTTCATAAAAGTAAGTGTAGAAAACAAACTACAATGACAACCACAAGTATGGCCCCACAAGGTTTTGCCCCTACCTCACTGTAGTTGAGTTTGTTCTGCCTTGCCAGCATGATCTCCGGGGTATCAGGCATTATATGAACTTGAGTCTTGTCTTTGTCCCAGGCCTCTGTGTATAAGCGCTATCAAAGAATATGTTGATAGGAAAGAAAGAACATGTTGATAGAAGACCATTTGAAACAGAATTACAAAAAGTCAATTAAAGCAGGAATGTTATTGACCTAATTAGGAAAAAAATAAATCAAACTAAGATATAGAGTATTTAACTGAGGTTTGAGTCTTAATGATGGTTATCAGGGTCACAACTGAGGATAACAGAAATTACTTACAGGATTTCAAGTATGTCATTTAGGAGGTAAACATGACCCCACACTTGCATGGACAATTTTAACTCCACTAGTGATTAACGTCTCAGAACCTCTTTTTGCATCTTGGAGAAGCTTGAGGCAGCTGGAACTCACCTTGTTCATGTTGATGGCATTGTTCTTGGCCAGCACCTGTTCCAGGGAATCAGGTACACTGGTGAACTTCAGCGTATCTGGAGGCTGGCGGTAGATGTTATCACTCAGTATCTCTGCAGCTCTTTTACACTTGACCACTTCCAGAGACCCAATGGGGACCCAGCCAATGCCCTTCAGCCACTGGAGATCGGACTTGTAAACATTCTGTGAGGAGGAAAAAGACAGGAACTCTTTAGCAAGACTGAAAAATTTAGGGTCAACCTGCAAATAGAATCAATAATAAAGTACGATTCTGGTTGTTGCTTTCATAGAAAGCAAGCTCGTTGTATTAGGCAGACCAGCAGAGGAAGTATGTTCAAAAATGACCCAGAAAAGTAACAAAAAATGATCAAATATTTCAGGTTGTTAGGACAGAAGTAATTGAAATGAGTATCTTCTGTCAGCCAGTTCAGTGGGTGTTCACTCTGTGACAACAGGAAAAGAAGTTAACCCAGAGAAAAAGAAACCGCAGAGACATCCAGCTACAGGCTTTCAGTAAATAAATGTTAGGTCTAGTCAAATGAAACACTCTGCAGCTACTAAAAGCCATATTTTAAAGAATATCAATGACTTGTAGAAACATCATTAATATGATGCTAACAAAAAAATAGCACAGGAAACAAAATGTGTACTACATGAGCAGGAGAGGGCTTTTACGGTGGTTGGATTATTATTGCCTTCTATATGTTTTTTCTTATATTTCAAAAATATCTGTAATGCTCTTTTTTCTAAGCAATAAGAAAAGAAGTTAAAATATAATGACAGGACTTCCCTGGAGATGGTTAAGACAGTGCTCCCAATGTAGGGGGCGTGGGTTCAATCCCTGCTCAGAGAACTAAGATTCCACATGTGGCCAGAAAACAAAATTGAACAATAATGACAGAGAACCTCTGAAGCCCAGAGGCAGACCTTTGGCTATTTTAACACTGTTCAAGATTCAGGACCAAAAAATGATCATCTTATTGGTCCGCAACCCGGCTCTTCACCAAATTCTCAGGATGGGAAGCTTGGACTCCTTTCCAGAATTGTTTTTCCATGTCTTTATTTGACACTTTAAGTAATTTTTTCTGCTAAAGACTTTCATGTCCTTAGTAGGTATTCATAACTACTTCACAGTGGTGGAACTGGACCTTGCCCAGCTCATTTGAAGGATTTTTACCTGGAACGGCATCTAAGTAGAGCATACATGTGGCTCTTTTACTGTCTAGACTGAAAGCCTGTTGGAATTGCCTTATGCTGAGTAGTTACTGCCCCTTAAATAACAGCAAGAATGAAAACAATAACATTTTACATTATTGGATTGCTTAACTTTCATATGCTTCCCACATTGTTAAGACTATATCACTATGAGAAGGAGGGGATCTCAAAAGGGCACCTGACAAATGCAGGCAAGTGGTCTGTCAATGCAGTCACTCCATGGGTGACGTTAACTGTTTTTAACTACCTTCCTTGTGCAGGCAAAGCCTTCTTTGTAAAACACAGGGCCCTGCATCTTGTGGAAGACTACAGAACAGATGTGGAAGTTGCCACAGGTAGGCTACACAATTTCTAGGAACAACCATTCAGTGACTAATTATTGTTAATTCATGTTATTCTTCAAAGTCATTTAATGCTTAATAATTCCTTCATACATCTGTAAAACATATGCTGCAAAAAATGCACTTCTCACATCCAGATTTGAGATGTGCCTCTGCTTCGAATAGGTACTAGGTTCTGTCATTACCCTGTGACTGCTCCAGAAAGAGAGCCCTGCTGAGAAGAGAAAGTGCCAGGGAAATGGCCCAATAGCATCCAGACTCAGTGACTTGTCTTATTTCATAAGAATAACAATGAATCTTGCAGCAGTATTCTACTAATGATAAACTTAATTGTTTTCCAAGGAAGCTAAAAACAAATTCATGAGTAATTTTTTAAAAAACAAAAATGTGTTCTTTCCCCCTTAAAAGGATAAAATAAAAGGTCTCCCTGTGGTAGACCTGGAATTCCAACACTGCTTAATTCCAGTTTTATTTTTATAAGACCAAGTCTGGTCAGTAAACTTCACTTCCTTATAAAACCTAGTAATGTATCCACAATTAAACAGTAAAACTATTCTCTGATTCACATCTCATTCACTAAACAAGAAATCCTAGCTTGAGTAGCCCAGTGAGTTGTTTACAAAGGAGAGCTTTCATATGGTTCAAGTTTCTTCTGCACACAGCTCAGTTATAGACGCTGTACTCACGTCACTCTGCAGGTCATAGGCCTGCCGAGCATGGATGACGTCGCTCTGGTCGGGCAGGCACGTCCACTGGTGCAGGTAGTTCTTGTAGTCTATGTCACTGACCAAGGTCTGGCACTTCTTGGCCAGCACCACCCCCAGCATGTCCACTGGGCTGCTGAACTTGGTCTTCCACTTCTCAAAGTCCTTCTTGTACTCCCGGTCACTCTGAATCTTGGCCACATGCATGGACCACATCATCTTGGGGTCATCTTTGATGTCCCGGGCTCCAATGTGGTGGCCGAGCTGCTTTCGATAACCATCTTTGTATTTGTACTGAAATGAAAATGCACAAATCAGATTTTCATTAGAAGCTTTTAGAGGTCACAAGTCTGTACAAATCACCTTGCTTATATCACAGTTGTAGTTGACTTTTGCTAATAAGCAGTAATTCAAGGCAGTAGCCTACCTTTCCTCTAGAAGCTTATAGTGGGAATAAAATAGATGGAATTTATATGATCGTAGTGTATACCCCAAATCACCTACAGCCTAGTAATAATGAATAGTTCCAGAGGCAGGAGGTGCACCCAGTGGAGAGGCCATTTGGACCAAGGAACTTGGAGAAATGGGTTAGACACTAAAAGCATATCAGAAAAGAGATGCGCTCAGTGACAAGACGGGTTTAATAAGTAGTAAAATGATTGTCTGGTTTCTGTGAAGATAAAGTCAAGGTCAAGGACTGCCTGCAGCAGCAACAGAAAAGAATTTAACATTTCATAATGGATTCAGACATTCAGTGATGGTGCCAAATTTGGCATCATTTTGCAAACTGATTCAACTAGGGGAGCTGATGTAGCAGCCCAGCTGGTTAGATCACATTCCTAATAAAGTCATAGGTTCTCATCTCTCATGGACTAACAGTGTTTTTATTATTCCATGGCCAATGACATCGTCCTAGAATCCAAGTTAATTATCCAAAATACATGTTTCTAGTCACAAAGATAACTGAGTGAGAAAGTATAAATGGGTCAACAGAGGCAATATAGTACAGTGGGGAGGAATGAGATGGACTAGAGTTTCAACTCCACCACCGACTAAGAGTTTGACTTTAGACAAGTTGCTTAAGCAATCCACAAAACAGGGATAATCACAACACTTACATCCTAGGATAATTATGAAAAGTAAGTGACATAATGCATGTAATACTCTTAGCACAGATTTCTCAGTGCTTTTGGTTATTATTATTTTGGTATCTATTATTATTTGTATTAATCCACTTGTAGGAAAGGCCCAATGTATGTAAACTAAAGTGAGTCACTAATATGACCTTCCTACATAAAACACAGTGTATTACCATATTCCCAAATAGTGGGCCTTGAATTTTAGAGCAGTGGTCTGTTCTCCAAGAATCCCCTGAGGTACCAGGGAAGGATGATGGTTTTATCCTGTAAGGTACAAGCCACAAGCCAGGTGCTGTTATTAAGGGTGCAAGCTTGGGCTAGTCTGGTACTGATCAACTGTCTTCTCATGGTCGTATAAGGGTGAATTGTAATGATAAGTGTCATATGCATTTTTTGAATTAAAATGCTATATAAACCCAGGCCATGATTCTCACTGGGAGAACTTAAGTTTATGAGTCACTCTTTCCATCAGCACTGTGACAATATATAAGTACCTCCAAGCCTGCAGCTACACTCTAACAAATTCCACATGAACGGACCTTTCTCTATTCTTGGTGGGTCAGCTTTCACTGTTGCTACTGTGTCTTAACGGTTATAAAAATTTAATAAACATTCAATGTTTTATTTCCCTCAAAGCTAGATTTTAGAAAAATCCTACACAAATACATCAGGCTGTATTTCCAAAGGGCCAAGAAAGTTCTTTTCAAAGATTTTGTTCAGTGAAAATGTCCCTTCAGGCTGACCACATACTTGCAGTAAAACTGACAACTCACATCACTGATGATGTCCCTGGAGGCCTTGGCTGCCACAATTGGGATGGCATCACTTCGCAAGTCGTAGCCTTTCTTCTTTGCCTCTTCATGGGCAAGTTTGTACAGACTCTAAATTTGAGCAAAAAAAAAAAAATCCATTAGATGTTGACATTCATATCCAAATATTAACAGAGAACTAAAACAATTCACTAAGTTCTACACAGGTAGGTGCCTGAAATCATCTCACTGTTGAGAGTCCTATGCTTTGTGATTTTTTTGGCAAAGTTGAGTCTTAAAAATGATATCTATATGGAACATGGGACCTTTGTTTTTCATTTTTAAAGTTATGTTACATTAACTATATATAGAGATATTATTGTTTTAAAATTTTGAGTTTTAACAATGAATCAGTTTTGGAAAGCTGAAACGAATGGGTCTAGGTGGCAAAAGTGGACAGGAGGAAAACTAATTCAATCTAGATTTATTCTGCACCAACTCTGTGCTGTGGCAGGGCTTGGTACTTGAGAGGCAAAGATGAATATGACCTCTCTCACTTTCAAGGTTGCCGGAGAACGGATGGAAAGACTGATGCGGAACAAGCTGCCAAGAAGTCAAACTACAAATGGTGCTTTAGCCATGTTATTAGAACAAACTCCAGGAAGGAGAAATTGGTTCCAAATTCAAAGATCAGGAAGTTTTCTGCAGAGGGAGTAATCTTTGCATTGGACCTTGAGTGATAAATGTGGCTTCAATAGACTGAGATGGAGGTCAAGGGCACAGGGACTCGTGTGAATCAAAATACGAGGGATGTCAAAGGAGGTGGGGGCAGCGCCAGGCGGAGGAAATGGCAACACAGGACTGAAAAAAGTCAGGAGTTGGGCTGTGAAGGCCTGGCGATAAGTTTGTGCTTAACCCTATGTGAAATGGGAAACCCACAACAATATTTGAGGGAGAATGACATCATCAAATTTGCATTTTATCTTCCTGTCCTAAATGAGAAAGAAACACAGCAGAATTGAACTAAGCTAATAGAGAAAAGTCGGAGAAAGCAGACCAGTCAGGTGAGGCCCTCAGTTCAGGGCATTCTTCCCGGGCCTCTTTGAACCAACCGCAACATACAGCAGCTCTGAGCTTTTGCAGTAAAGACAGAGCTGACAATTCCAAAAATGCTGAGTGGCTAGTTTCAGGGGCCCTTTGCCGCTTAAAACACTTGTTCATATAGCACGTACTTTCCTGTAACATTACGGGACCTATCCTGCAAGTTTAGTTGAAAACTCACTTCTTTTTGAGAGTGGCACTTGGTGTTTTTAGTTTGGGATGACAATTTAGAGTTAGTTAGATAAGCATTAAAAATATAGTTTGTACCCCCCAAAAATAAAATGACTTAAGTTGGTGACAAATTAACTTAAATTCTCTCAGTTATATTCTGCAGAAGAGGAATACATGTTAAAACAGGCTGTCAAAGAAAGAATATTTTCCTGGAAAGTAGCAGAAAGCTGGGAGAAAGAACTAATACATCAGTGGACAGACTCTTGGATTCACAAAAATCTCCATAGGCTTAAATCAATAGGCTCATTCTAAGAAGAAAAAATTGCCGAGATATAAATGTAAGTCTGAACTGAAATGTAAGTTGCCAAATGGATAAATACAAGATAGAGGAAGTCGAGTTTAAGTCCATGTAAGTTGTGTTAGGGTTTTGGGTGACCCCAAGTCCCATCTGCACCAGCAGTGACATAGTCGCCAAGGACTCCTAAGGCACAGGATGAAGAAATGGAGGGTGAATGTCCAGAAGAGCAAATGCAAAGTCAACGGTAATCTACATTAGTCATTCCTCACCTGCAGGACTGTGTTCGGTTCTCAGAGTTACATTCTAGCAGGGATGTCAGGTGAGGAATGTCCAGGAACTTATAACAACTCTGAGAAGAGTACTATTATAATGTTAAACCCACTTTCCAGGTGGAAAAACTGAGGGACAGTGGGGATGTTTAGATTAGAAAGAGAACATGGGGTGAGTTGGTGGGGAGGCACACAGTAGCCACCCCGTCTCTGTGGGTCTTAGAGAATTATGTGGGTCTGCAGAGAGAAACCATTGACCCAATACATGAGAAGCATTTTGTAAAGGAACTGCCGGAACAAATGGGTTGATTTTTGAGGTAAGCATCCTGTCACTGAGGACACTTAAGCTAAGGCAGGATAACGGCTTATTGGGTGAGGACTCCTGCCCTAGAGCAGAGGCTGACCTCTCAGCCTAAACATCTGTGGTTCTAATTAAGAGTAGCATTGACACACATACACTTTTTGTTACCACGTGTAAAAATAGCTAGCTAGTGGGAAGCTGCTGCATAACACAGGGAGCTCAGCTCTGCTGTGCAATGACCTAGACAAGTGGGGGGGTGGTGGTGGGAGGGAGGTTCAAGGAGAGGGGATATATGTATACACGTAGCTGATTCACTTTGTGGTACAGCAGAAGCTAATACAATGCTATAAAGCCATTATACTTCAATTTAAAAGAATCTGTGGTTCTGATATGGGGCGGCTCTATGCTCACAGAAAACAAATAGGAAATGGGCTTGCTAATGTGTATATTGATAGGTCTCCTCTGTTTCTCAGTTATTTGATTGTACTGTGATTTTAATCCTTGACTTAAACCTTATAAAAATTGTAAATTTTGACCCTAAACTATAATTTAGGAAAAATAAAGCATGTGTGGAAAATAGGTTTAGCACAGCTATGTAACATATGTGCTATGTGCCAAGTCGCTTCAGTCGTGTCTGACTCTTTGAGAATCTATGGACTGTAGCCCGCCAGGTTCCTCTGTCCATGGGACTCTCCAGGCAAGAATACTTGTGTGGGTTGCCATTCCCTCCTCCAGGGAATCTTCCTGACCCAGGGATTGAACCTGCATCTCTTATGTCTCCTGATAAGGAAGAGATAAATGTATTTTGGTATATTGCCAATTTCCTAACTTAAATTAATAAAAGAAGAAAGTATAGTTAATCTTCTGGTTACTGCTTTAATTATCAGTTCTTAAAATTTACACTGCCTAAATGATAATTTGTGCTACTTCAAGATTGATGCTTAGGATGGTAATTGAGAAATGCAAGAGTTGGTACTCACATGCAGCAAGAAATGGCATTCTCTACAAATTGGTCATTTAGTATTACATCACCATGGAACAGATTAATTGAAATACGAAACACCATGCATATGTCATAGAATTAGCATCTGCTCCCACCTCACTGTAGTTGATTTTGTTCATTCTTGCCAACGTAATTTCTGGTGTGTCTGGCATGATGTGGACCTGGGTCTTGTCTTTGTCCCAGGCTTCTGTGTACAGACGCTAGCAAGGAAAATACAAAATGTCATCAGGAAAATAATTCAGTGTATATTTCATAGAAATTTCAGGGCCACAAGAACTTTAGAAACAAAGATAACAAGAGGTTATGCATTTTATACACATTATGTATTTTATACCTATCTTCAAGTAATCAGTTCATAGTAGAACAGATATGTATGAGTGTCTTCTGATACTCAGAATTGTATGTTAACAAAAGGAAATTTAGAATATCTTATGCAGAGATGATTTTCCATAAAAATGTGCCATTTTATCAAAATCATGAAATAACTACTGAGGTAAATGTTAAAATATAAATGGCGTAGATATTAGATATGGATAGGTATATATATAGAGAAAGGCAGACATATCTTTTGTTGCTCAATTCTCTATTTCTTTCTTTTCTTGATCATGTTTCTTCTCCTTTGGTCCAGCTTTAGGAGTAATGACTCTCTGAATTGTGAAGCCTCACCTTGTTCATATTGATGGCGTTGTTCTTGGCCAACACTTGTTCCAGAGAATCAGTCACGCTAGTAAATTTGAATTTGTCTGGAGGCTGGCGATAGATTTTATCACTCAAAATTTCACTCGCCCTCTTGCATTTTTCCACATCTAAAGAGCCAATGGGAACCCAGCCGATGCCTCTTAGCCATTGGAGATCTGACTTGTACACATTCTGTTAATACAAATAGTAAGTATTTATCTCTGGTTTGGGAAAACATTTTCATCAACAGGACATGAAATAAAGTAAGAACACTTTTGAAAATGTAGTTTGGTGGACAGACAGGGTATCAGACAGTATTCCTTTGTGGTCTGGAGGGTTTGACATTGAACACTCACAGAAAAGAAGAAATGTTTTCCCCCACTTGCAGGGGCTGGAGAGGTTGGTGCCACTTATCCAACAGATGTTAATTCACTGATTTCCCACCTTTGCATGTCATTAGGATCCTCAGTACTCACGTCACTCTGAAGGTCATAGGCCTGCCGAGCATGGATGACATCGCTCTGGTCGGGCAGGCACGTCCACTGGTGCAGGTAGTTCTTGTAATCTATGTCACTGACCAAGGTCTGGCACTTCTTGGCCAGCACCACCCCCAGCATGTCCACTGGGCTGCTGAACTTGGTCTTCCACTTCTCAAAGTCCTTCTTATACTCCCGGTCACTCTGGATCTTGGCCACGTGCATGGACCACATCATCTTTGGATCGTCATGTATTGCTCGGGCACCAATGTGATGGCCAAGCTGCTTACGATAGCCTTCTTTGTACTTGAACTAGAAGAAGAAAATTACTGATGGTCACCTAGTATAACTTTTAGTACAAAGATTACTAGGCTCAGATTTTCCTATTCATTAAAAATGCTTTCCCCCTGAATATTTCTTGTCTGGAAAACTCCACGGACAGATGAACCTGGCAGACTATAGTCCATGGGGTCACAAGAGTCCAACATGACTTAGTGACTAAACCACCACTCCCGAATATATAATATGTGCATCTGCATCCTATAAACCATAGAAAAAATAAAGCTTGTATATATGTATACAAAAAGAAAATAAAAATTAAGACATTCTGCCATTTAGTGATAACTGCTGATGAAAATGACTTTTTGTGGGGGGGTGTGTGCATGTCAGAGAGACAGTATATTAATAAAATTAGAATGGGGTCATATTGTACATGGGTTTGTGTCTGCTCATTTCAGTTATTATTTAAGCATTTTCCTATGTCATTATATGTTCCCTTGTATGTGTCCAACCCTTTGTGCATGGACTATAGACCACCAGACTCCTCAGTCCATGAGATTTTCCAGGAAAGAATACTGGAGTAGTCAGCCATTTCCTCCTTCAGGGCATCTTCCTGTCCCAGAGATCAAACCCAAGTCTCCTGTGTCTCCTGCATTGTAGGCAGATTCTTTACTGCTTGAGCTGTCAGGCAAGCCCATGTATTCCCTACAAACATGATTTTTAATGGCAGCAGGTATTCCACTATATTGTATTATAATACTTTTAATCCTTCTGTGACTGTTGAACATTTTTTTTAAAAGTATGACAGCTACTTCCCATATTTTGGATATAAAGAGAAAATATGCTTTTGACTTCACAGACAATAGAAATAGAAGGATAAACATTTCTAGAAATGTAAGCAAATCCATCTTTTAAAGTAAATAAATATCCAATAAGTATCCACAGCCAATCACAGGATGCAGAGATAAACATACGATTCACGTGAATGGTTGGACTATAAACAGAATAATGTGTTCCATTCCTTCAGAATCTCGTAGGTTTACTGGTTCACAGTAAATGCCTGGGTTAAGAAGGGATCCTATGATGAGTTCAACTGCATATATGTCACTTTGTTTGCCGCTGATGTGTAGTCGCTAAGTCATGTCTGACTCTTTGCAACCCCATGGACTGCAGCCCGCCAGGTTCCTCTGTCCATGGGATTTCCCAGGCAAGAATACTGGAGTGGGTTACCATGTCTTCTCTGGGGGAATCTTCCTGACTCAGGGATCAAACCTGAGTCTCCTGCCTTGGCAGGCAAATTCTTTACCACTGAGCCACCAGAGAAGCTCTGTACGTCATGTGGCAAAGTCAAAAGGCTGTCTGAGCTATAGTAAAGCAGCCAATACTTTTGTTCAGCGGGGAATGGACATTATTTCGAAATGCATGTTGCTGTGGATTCAACCACAGCTAGAAGTTAGCCTTTATGTTGACAGTTTCATTACCATTATTTTAAACTATTTACTTACAAGATACCATTAGCTAAAGCCTTAACCTCACACTTGCTCTGCTACGTATCCTTGAGAGAATCCAAAGCTGAGCAGAGAACTCTGCAGGCGCACTTACTTCACTTGCGATGTCTCTGGAGGCCTTGGCTGCCCTGATAGGAATGGCATCTATCCGCATGTCATAGCCTTTTCTCTTGGCTTCATCTAGGCCAAGTTTGTAGAGTTTCTGAAAAAAGACATAAATCTTTCAAGTCTGATCTATAAAGTACAGTGTAAGAAAAAAAATGATCACGCAGCATGAACACGTTGCTTACCTCACTGTAATTTATTTGGTTTTGTTTAGCTAGCAACACTTCAGGAGTGTCTGGCATAATGTGGACAGTGGTTTTATCTTTATCCCAAGCTTCTGTATAGAGGCGCTGGAATAAACAAAAACAGGTGTGACTAGCTCAGGTCAGTAATGAATCTAGTTCTTAATGAGAGTAGAGAGTCTCCTCTATGAGTCAGTACTTGTGACACCTTTGGGTCTAGATGTCACATCAGTAAGAAGCGCAATACTTACTTTAAAACCACTTTGAAAGTGAAAGTGTTAGGTGCTCAGTCGTGATCAACTCTTTGTGAATCCATGGACTGTGGCCTGCCAGGCTCCTCTGTCCATGAAATTCTCCAGGCAAGAATACTGGAGTGGGTTGCCATTCCCTTCTCCAGGGGATTTTCCCAGCTCAGGGACTGAACCCGGGTCTCCTGCATTGTAGGCAGATCCTCTACCGTCTGAGCTACCAGGGAAGCCCACTTAAAAACCACTTTATGGCCAAGCAAAAGAAAGGAATGTAATTTTTCTTTTATAGAAACAGATTTCAGTGTTTACACACACATACAAAAATTAACATCCACCTCAAGTTAAAGAAAGGACTTACATGGTTCATGGTAATAGCATTGTTTTTTGCCAAAACCATTGGGATGGAGTCCATAAGGCTGGAAAACTTAAATTTATCTGGGTGCTGACGGTAAACATGGTCACTCAAAATCTGGCTAGCTCTCTTGTTCTTCTCATCCTCAAGAGAGCCACTAGGTAGCCAGCCAATGCCTCTGAGCCACTGAAGGTCAGACTTGTACAAATTCTGAAATTTTAAGTGATAGGCCATTAAACAGAAGTATAATGATAGTCCCTAAAGATATAAAATTTTGTTTTATATTACATTATAAAATACTACATGATACATTTCAATGCTTGAATTCCCTGGGAAATTTTAAAATTTTGGTATTTCTTGGGAATCTACAAAATATTCACATTAGAAACAGATTTTGAAAGACATTTGTAAACAGAAGAACACAGAGAACATCAAAATTCGACTAGATCAATAATCTGGAGGTTTCTACCAAAGCAATGGGTGCTTTGCTGGTGTTTTCCTTTGTGAAATTAATGATGCTTCCAGTATTTGTGTGACTGGATAGAATGTGGACGTCAGTCCAGGGAAGTAGAATTCAGATGTGGAGGGAACTTTGACACTTAGGAAAGCAGACATGGTTTTTATTGGCCAGTAAAGAATCTTAGACTCACGTCACTCTGCAGGTCATAGGCCTGCCGAGCATGGATGACATCGCTCTGGTCAGGCAGGCACGTCCACTGGTGCAGGTAGTTCTTGTAGTCTATGTCACTGACCAAGGTCTGGCACTTCTTGGCCAGCACCACCCCCAGCATGTCCACTGGGCTGCTGAACTTGGTCTTCCACTTCTCAAAGTCCTTCTTGTACTCCCGGTCACTCTGGATCTTGGCCACGTGCATGGACCACATCATCTTGGGGTCATCCTTAATGTTTCTGGCTCCAATGTGGTGACCAAGTTGCTTGCGAAAACCTTCCTTGTACTTGTACTAAAGGAGAAAAAAAAAAACGTGTCTTAGAGTCTTTTGAAGATTAACTTATGTTACTCTTTGTGGTGAATTACAAAGCACATTAACTCCAAATATTTTCATAAGGCTAGAGAGCCACAGATTTGTTTTTTTCTTTTTTTTGATAGGAAAGATTAAAGGCTAAATCCAGCTACAGATTCCATACATAATAAATACATCCTTGAGTTTATTCTTGTCCCATGCTGCATCCCTGGGATCATTTCACTATTTTTAATTTGTTACTTGGAAGACTCTGTTCAATTGAAAATTAAACTGAGACTTTTTTGAAGTGAAAATTGCAATCTAATCAGTACAGAGAAAGGATAAAGTCTTACTTCGCTGGCAATTTCCCGGGACGCTTTAGCTGCTTTGATTGGTATGGCATCAACGGGAAGATCGTAACCTTTTTTCTTCAACTCCTCATAACCCATTCGGTAGAATTTCTGTTAAGAGATGAAAATCAATTTGAAAAAAACTGTTTCCCATCAACAACTGCAGCGTAATGAATCCAGTGTGCTAAATATTTTAAGAGTTCATAAGAATAGCTTCTGAGCTCTAGAATACTCAAATGTAACTGGAAATTGTGCCCATTGATTGCTGATGATCTTGTTTTAAATTCTAAAGCTCTTCAATTACCTAGACCAACAAAGTTAAATGATAGCTCTTCCCAAATATTTATGAGAATTAGACAAATAAATTGGGAGGTAAATGAAATGAAATATCATCAAGGTGCTGTTTTCCAATTAACTTTGACTGTTTCAATAGAAGTTTTCGTTAGAAAGAGCAATGTCTTTGCCATCTAACACTAGAGTCTATTTTACCATATAGGGCTGTCCAAAAGTAGGGTCCACATTTTTAGGCAAGAAACAAAGCCCTTCGTAATTTTTACATGTAAGATTTTTTTTGAGGAAAGTTTAAATATCGTATTTTAAAAGTTTAAGTGAAATAATTTCTTTCTTCAGATTTGTTACATAATTAAATAACTGAGAATATAATTTAATGCACTTCATTCAGAAACCAGATTGTTTAAAGTACCTATTGACTTTGGACTTGTTTTTCTATTTTAGTCCTTTGTGGTATTACTTCAGTACATTATTTAAGGTCCTCATATTAGAATTTGTTGTTAAAGAATTAATTTTTACATCTATAAAACTTCAGGAGGGTATACTATGACAATAAAAATAAAAATGAAATTATCCTACAAAAGTTTTTTATGCTCATCCAAATTTTATTGGAATTTCCTGTGTGTCAGGCACTATAGTGGCTAAGCACTGTAGATCCAATATAATATGATTTGTCTCTGCCCCCACGAAGTTTCTGTCCACACATGGTAGAGCTATACAGACCATTACAATATGACAACGTGCGTAATAATGAACCACAAGGAACAGACAGCACATCCTTCCAACTCCATTCAACAGAGTTATTGGGATCCATCCAGTTATTGGGATGTTCAAGCTAAAAGCCGTTAAATGAGGACTCTTAAGTCATATGAAGTTTGTTAAGTAAAATGATTTGAGTATTCAAAATAGCCTCCAAATAAATTCACTGCCTCAGAAGCAATCAAAAGGAGCTATCTGAAAATACATGTTTCATTTGGAAACTTACATCACTTGTGTTGATTAAGTTTGCTTTAGCCAGAATAATGTCAGGTGTATCTGGCATGATGTGAACTTGAGTCTTGTCCTTGTCCCAAGCTTCTCTGTAAAGTATCTAAAATGAGACAAAAGGGTTTTTCAGTGGTGTTCTTAGCTTAGTTAGTGACATAGTTAATGTCAAATAGTGTTACTAATTCATCTAAATTAAGCATTATAGTAGCATAAGCAGAAAATAGGTATAGCATTTCTTGACTTATGAGACACAGTTGACTTTCAAAATACAATTATGGATTACCTTTTCAAAGTTGCAACTAACCCTGCCTGTAAGAAATCAGCCCAAGTAGTTAAAGCCTTTACCAACATCATCAAACAGAGCAGCAGTTCTCCACATTTTGGGATTATAACAGTCTCCCCCAGGATTTAATTAGGAGACAGTCTTTATCTTCTGGCTTCCCGGGGGCTCAGTGGTAAAGAATCCGCCTGCCAATGCAGGAGATGCAGGTTCAATCCCTGATTTGGGAAGATCCTCTGGAGGAGGAAATGGCAACCCACTCCAGTATTCTTGCCTGGAGAATCCCAAGGACAGGGGAGCCTGGTGGGTTATAGTTTATGGGGTTGCAAAGGAATCAGACACAGTTGGGCATGCATGCATCTTATCTTTTGGAAAAATGACACATTCGGGGTATGTCTAGATTTTAGGGAGTCTCATTTCCTATGTGGTTTATCATACAGTTATACCTCATAACTGTTTGAGGGGATTAGGATTCCCCCAAAGGATTTTGTATGAGACTCAAAGTTTCTTGTATGTCCCAGGGTCATTCTCTTTTTTCGACAGAAAACAAAGGGACCCAAACAAAAATCTCATTGATATATTATAACCACGGGGTAAAAGTCTGATGAAAAATAGTGTGCTTACATTGTCAGAGAGTCTTCCCACAAGTTACTTATCAATTACAAAGGATAAAATAGTAACTAGACAGTAGAGAAACCTCTCAACACCATTTCGCCCAAGCGATCAAAGCTAAAATAACCAGTAATAGGATAGATTGATATCATGTGCTTCCTCCCATGCTGTGCAGAGGAGGATGCAACATGTGCTATCCTGCCAAAAATACAGAACCTGAGTCTAATCATGAGGAAACAGTAGATAAACCCAAATTTACAGAGATTCTGTAGAACAACTGGCCTGCGCTCTTGATGAATATGAAGGACTTGTAATGCAAAGAAGTGAGAAATTATTTCAGATTAAAACAGACTAAAGACATGACAAATAAATTCAATGTGTGGTCTTGGGTTGGATCCTGAATCAAAAAACATTTTTCATTTTCTTTAAAGGACGCTTGCGGTAAAATTGAGTAAATTATGTACACTAGTGTTATTTTAACACTACTCTTCTGATTTTGATCATTGCACTATGGCTATGTAAGAGAATGTTCTTATTTTTAGGAAACACACTGGAGTATTTAGGGATAGAGCAGTATCAGGAAACAAAACACACACACACACACACACACACACACACACACAAACACGTAGGAAAGAGAGGGGGCAGGGGAAAGAGAAAAAGGCAAATGTAACAAACGCTAATTGGTGAATATGGGTGAAGATATACATATGTATATGCATATACATGCACATATAAATTATGTGTACTAAGTTCAACTTTTCTGCATGCTCAAATTATTTCAATATAAAAAACTTTAAAGTCTCATTGGTTCCTTGGACTTGTCAATTTCCCTTTGAGGCATGCTGTGTGGGGTGTGAGGGGCTGGCACTTTTCTCCTTCCTGACAAGCTTACTATGGTCCTGGTAACCCAAGGACCTCAGGACTACAACAAAGCAAGGCTTCTGAATTTCCTTATACCTTTATCCTAGACCTGGACTAACCTTTATGATTGAGGAAGATCAGAATTTCTCAGCCTCAGAACTATTGGTGGTGTTTACCGGAAGATTTTTTGTTGTGGGTGGGCTGTCCAGACTTCAATCCACTAGATTCCAGTAGCATGCCTCCCTCAAGTTATGACAAGTTATGAGTGTTGCCAAATATCCCCTGTGTGTTGAACTGTCCTTAGTTGAGATCCACTGAGTAGGCCTATTCCAATGCCATGTGTCACTTTCACCTCACGGAAAACAGAGTGTTAATAATGTTTGTTTACACTGAGGTCGATGAACTGGTCTATTCAAAAGGAGAGACAGCAGGCTCCAGGACCCCAGGGGCCCTTTCCTGAGGCCTAAGGAGGTCAGTCTCCTCTAACAGGGGCATACTGTAGAGGAGGTCTATCCTGAGACTTTGATGTTGATAGGCTTCATGATGCAGGGTTTTTCTATTGGCCACCATATTAGTTCAGAACTTTATACACAGCCCCGTTTCACGGAGAAACAAGAAACTTTTCAAAAGGGGGAAATAATTTGTAGACATTTGTTGCCTTATCAGTCACCTGATGGATTCAAATTGCCATCATAAAAACAAAAAAATGGGAACATGAACATTCCTAATAAAACTCACAGGTCAGCAATTACTATAAATTTTGGATATCAAAACTGCAAGAAGTCTACGAGGGGCTGATTGGGCAGAGAGGAGTCACAGTTCATCAAATGCTTTTGTTGTGTTGTTGTTTGGCTGCTAAGTTGTATCTGACTTTCGTGACCCCATGGACTGTAGCCCACCAGGCTCCTCTGTCCATGAATTCTCCAGGCAAGAACACTGGAGTGGGTTGCCATTTCCTCCTCCAGGGGATCTTTCCAACCCAGAGATCGAACCTGCGTCTCCTGCACTGGCAGATGATTCTTTACCACTGAGTCATCCTGAGAAACTATCAAAATGCTTACTATATGCTAATTAAGGGCTTACATATATTCTATAAAAACTAACATATATGTAAAATATATAAAATGTTATATATATTTAGATCTTTCCCAAGACCCAAAGAGTTATTATTATAAATCTATTTAAATGTTCTTAGCTCCAAAATCTTAGTGCACATAATTCAATGCTCTGTAATTTTCAGGGTTATGCTTCTAACTGAGGAAGGTAGAGTAATCTTTCCCTTCTTTGCATAGAATTACTCTACACATCTTTCATTTATTTTATTCAATAAATGCTTACTAGTATGGGCACCTAGTATCATACTAGACACTGGAATCAGTGCTGGAGAAGGAAATAAGAAGGAAATGGAAGATATATATATATTTATTTATATTTGTATTTATATAATCTATTGTGATTCAGCTAAGTGAACTGTATTAAAATCACTTGAAAGAAAACATATTCTTTATGACATTTCCCCTGTGCCTGTGTAAGGTACTCAGAATCTCTCCTTCTAATACACTGTACATCTGGGTCTTCAACACACACAAGTTTCAAATAAAGAAATATGTTCAATAGTTTTCTTGTTATGCTTTGGGTAAATAAGCAAGCAAGCTTTGGGTGACAAAAATTGATACTAACTCGTTTTACAAGATCCACTGTAGGGTAACTGATAATTCAAATGAAATAACAAAATAAAAAATTGATGCTGTGTGATGCAATGCTGTGTTATGCTACTAATTTATTAAGCAAATACTGTTGAGCAACTACTGGGTATCTGGCAGTATAGTTTCTTTCATCTCCGAAAAGGTACTCACATCACTCCTGTTTTTGGCATTTGTCTTTGCCAGAACTATGTCCATGGCGTCAGGAATGCTGGTGAACTTGTTTGTATCCGGAGGCTGGCGATATTTCTTCTCACTGATGATTTCTGAAGCCCGTTTGTTCTTCTCTGCCTCCAAAGAACCCAAGGGACTCCATCCTATGCCTTTCAGCCACTCAAGGTCAGACTTATACAAATTCTGTGAAAATACAAGGCATGTCACAAAAATTCCATCCTCATCTGGACCCTTGACTCAAACAATTCTATGCGTTTCAAAAAAAAGGTATGTTTTAGATATTCAATAATAATTTGTCTATCTAGTTTCTGTCTCTTTATGATTAAATGATCACTCATATGAGATATGAAGTACTATACATATAAACTATGAGATTTAGTAGAAACTGACCTGACTCTGTAGTTCATAAGCCTTTTTAGCTTGGATCACGTCATTCTGATCAGGCAGACACGTCCACCCGTGCAGGTAGTTTTTGTAGTCCACATCACTGACCAAGGCCTGACATTTCTTGGCCAGCACCACCCCCAGCATGTCCACTGGGCTGCTGAACTTGGTTTTCCACTTCTCAAAGTCCTTCTTGTATTCTCTTTCACTCTGCATTTTGGCTACATTCATGGACAACACAAGCTTTGGATCATCTTGCAGACTCCGGAATCCAATATGGTGGCCGATTTGCTTGCGGTAGCCTTGTTTATATTTAAACTGAAATCAGAGGAAACAGTTCTCTTATTAACACAAACACAAGTTAAACTCTGTTTTCTTTGTTTGCGTATTTCCAAAACTGCAATGAGAATTTCATTTAACTTGGTAAGAAATGTGAAAACTGGTTGATTCATGCTCAGATATGGCAGAAACCAATACAACATTGTAAAGCAATTATACTCCAATTAAAAATAAACAAATGTAAATTTTAAAAAGAGGAAAGAAAAAAAAAGAAATGTGAAAGCTTAAGTAGAGGCTTCTGAAAAGACATAATGTAGCTGAGTATCAGGGCAGGTTATGATGAGAAATTAAATTCAACTAGAGGCAGAAATATATGTTGGAATGTGCTAGACATTATGTATGCTGACTCTAGGGTAGCATTTGATAATGCTTATAGGAATAATGGGAAAAGTATAGCTAAGTGGCAAAAAAAAAATTGGGAAGATTCTGGACTTGATGAGCAGGCCTAATAGTGTAGAATAATTTATTAAGCTGCAGGGTTTTTTAGTGGTTTGCCATATAATTGTGTCATATAAACTTGTCTTGTTCAGGATCTATTCCTCTGTTGCTCATAAAAACTGCCAAATATGTTAGAATAGAAACAAAATTCCACAAGATCTCAACATACTGCCAAGATAGGTCAAAATGAAATACATAAATGTAAGAAAGTAATAGTGAAATCCAATATTTAGATTCAATTGGGAAAAACTGCATTACTGTTGGTGACAATGACAAGAATAATAGTAATAATTGGATAATAGCATTTACTTGATGCCAGATGCTGAACACACATTATACTTTACAAAAGTACGTTCTACTCTCTCTTGTTACCCAGCTTCATGGTTATGTCTTATTAAAAATGCTCAGGAATTTACATGGACCATCAGCTCAATGTGTGCAATATGACAAAATTGCTTTTTAAAAAGTATATTTCTGAAGAGATTCTGTAGGAGTATAGATAGAGGC
Source organism: Odocoileus virginianus (assembly GCF_023699985.2). Classification (NCBI taxonomy): domain Eukaryota; kingdom Metazoa; phylum Chordata; class Mammalia; order Artiodactyla; family Cervidae; genus Odocoileus; species Odocoileus virginianus. The sequence goes on along the minus strand of NC_069686.1, from coordinate 35,551,108 downwards.
AAATCAGAAGTTCATTTGCTCAGCCTGACCTGAAACAGTAACGCAATACCAAGTTTTAAGATACTCTGTTTTGAGAAGGGTTTTGAAAATATAGAATATATCACAAGTGGAATGATTTAAGGACTTACAAAGCTAAAAACCAAAGGAGAATAAGAAACTTGAAACGTTTGAAGGGATATCAGGTGAAAAGGGAAATATGCTACTCTGTGGTGTTCTAGAACACACGTCTAAGGCTGACCAGTAACATGTTTAAGTTTGAAATAAGGAAATATGTAATGGCAATTAGAAATGATCCAGCAAAGAAACAAACTGCCCTGAGAGACACAAAAAATTTTATATTTGTAAATATTCAGAGACCTATTAGAATGGAGAGAAGACCTATAAGAAAGGAGAGAATGATGTTGAGTGGGAGATTAGATTAACTAAACATTGTTATCTTCTAACTGTAAATTCTGTTATTCTGACTTATTAAGTATTGATAAAAATAGCTCTAATCTCTTTAGGTGGCATAGATACAAGAACCATTTGAAACTGAGAGGAGATAAAATCTCTACAATGGTGGGAAATTCATTTAAAGTTAATTCAATTTTAGGGTAAGATTTCAAAAATTTCCAACAGACTTACATGAAAATAAATGTTGTTTCTTAGGAAAGTATTGATGCAATGTCTTAATTTCCTAAACTATCTTTACCTCATAGGGAATTCTAACATTAAATGAAAATGAGTTTACTTTCTGGGGACCATTCAGACATCACTATTGCTTTAGGTTCATCATTGCATTGATTCATTTTAATGAGATATTGACCTGCAAGCCAGAGAGTGGGTAATAACACATCATCTAATTAATTTCCCAACACTTCTGAAGTGCCACAGATTAACTGAATTAGAGAGAAATTTCCCTTATAGCCTTAGAATTTATTGTCAGATTGTGTTTAGACATGGTTTCTCTCCAAATCAAATCCTTCTTTTGCTTTGATTTAAAGATTTTGATTAAGAGGCTGTGACAAAATTCTGGTAATTTATTCTCTATAACTGAAATTCTCCAAAGTTTTGGTGTTCAATTTTTGGGGTTAACAAAATGATATGTTTGAATTTGTGGAATCTCTAAGTTGAATATTTATAAAAATTTAATTGACCAATAGGAACTGTATCCAGTTTTTTCACCAAATTTACTACCCTTTCCAATCATAATTAGAAGTTGCCTTGGCAGTTGCCTGGCAGTCCAGTGGTTAGGACCTGGCGCTATCATTGCTGTGGCCGGGGTTCAATCCTTGGTGGGAGAACTAAGAGTCCACAGGCTGCATGCAACCAGGAAAAAAAAAGAAAGTTGCCTTGAAGAGCGAATATCCTTGTTTTATGAACTTTCTACCAGATATTCAGGGGAAAGTTAAGTCCGCTGTATGTTAAACCTAAATTCCTGCCACTTCCTGTATTTTCTACACCCTGAGCCAATTTATTATAATTATAATATTATATTATAAAAGCAAGGATGGCCTAAATAAAAAGAAGTGACAGTGAATTTTAAATATGTGAAAGAAAAATCTATTAACATCAGGTTGTTGAGGTTATGTATTGTCTGGCACTTTGAGTTTGTCTAAAATAGACAAATAGAAGACAGGAAAATTGTTTGCAGGCAAGCAGGAAAACAAAGTTTTTGGTTCTTTTGTAATGTGTAGAAGCAACACAACCTATAATGTGTCTTATAGGTTCTCTGGCTCAGTCTCTACTCAGGAAGCCCCTTTTTTGATATTCAATCAGTGAGAAAGAAGAGTGGATTGGGGTAAGTGAAGAGGATAGGAAAAGATGAAGGAGATTGCATCACATTTTGAAAGGTGAGGACTATCTGTAAAAAATCATTACCAGCACACTAAAGTACTAGATTCAGACATCAATATATCCTCATAGAAGTCAAAAAATACTTACATCACTAGCGATGTCTCTGGAAGCTTTGGCTGCCTGCACAGAAATTGCATCAACTGGGAGATCATAGCCTTTTTTCAAAGCTTCTTCCCATCCAAGTTTATAGAGTTTCTGAAAATTAAAGAAAATATTTACCATTATTCAGTATATATGAAAACCACAAAAGATTACTGAACAGAAGTTTACCTAAAGAGTAGACATCAGATTCTAACATCATCTATCTTATCTCTAAAAATATGGATAAAAAAGAATATAAGCTGTTTAACAGAGCAATGACTTAGCATCAAGTGATCTGGCATCAACTTTTTTTTTTTTGCCTCTGAGACTCACTTCCCACTACCTTGGTATTAATAGTATAGTTGAGTATGGCTTTTTCCATTCAGACATAATGTATTCATATCAGGTATATTAGGTAGATTTCCTCTACAGTTAAGTACAGTCTAGGCCTACTAATTTGAATATAGATATTAAAGTAATTGATTAATAAAAGGTCAGGTAACAAAATTTTAATTATCTAATGATAAAAGTCATAGAAAATGAAATGCCTTTTGTAAGGTGCAAAAAATAAGTTAATCTTTTTGACTCAAATTCATTGAATGGATGCATGTACGTTCAGCTGGACAATAATAAAAAGAGCTGAAGGTCATCCAGTGCTTACTGTGTGCCAGGCACTGTGATGAGAGCTGTGCATGGAATTCCTCATTTGGTCCTCACAGCAATTCAATGTCATAGGCACTTTAAAGGTACCAATTTTAGGAATGAACAAACTAAGGCTTAAACCCAATATTACACAACTCATAAATGGGAAAGTCAAAGCTCATACCAGGTCTGTTTGGTGTATTTTTCTTTCAATAACTTGAGATTTATTGATTTTTCTACACTGTGCCAAACACAGTTAGTATTGAGATAAACAAAAGAGGCACAGTACCTACCTCCATGGAATATATAATCACAGTCGTTCACTTGCTTCTAACCACCATAAATTTCAACATCCCTCTATTAACCACTTTGAGTCATTCATTTCCATAGCTTCAGCATTTACATCAATTATATACCATGACATCATTTAATATGTTTAATTATGTATTTTACCTCACTGAACATTGTTTGATTTTGCTTGGCTTGTAAAATATCTGGTGTATCTGGCATCACATGAATCTTCGTTTTATCTTTGTTCCAATCAACAGTGTATAAGTACTAGAAAGTTAAAAAAAATGCATTTAAAATTGGAATAACTTTTTAGGTCAAACAAGAAATTAAAAAAAAAAATAACATTTGAATGCACTCAACTTTAATTAGGTTAAATTAATTTAGTAACTAAAGTAATATATAATTCAGAAAAGACACCAAAAATAAAATCAGACTTAAAAAATAAAAGAAAGAATTATTTCTAACTCAATTAGAAAGGCAAGGGAAATAAAAATAAGAGGTAGGGAGCAGAAAAAAATGGTGTAGGGGAGTGCTCTGGTACTGTTTGCCACTGCATAGCAGTGATGAGTCCAAATTAAAATTTCCCAAACAAGAACCAGAGGCTTCGAGCCCCACCTGGCTGGGAGTTTCGGGGAAGGGTGGCGGTTCAGTTTACCTTGTTCATGGTGCGGGCATTCTGCTTAGCAAGGACCATGTCCATGGAGTCATTCAGTTTTGTGAACTGGAAGTTGCTAGGATGCTGCCGGTATTTCTGGTCACTGGCATATTCAGTTGCTTTCTTGGCCTTCTCCACTTCTAGGGAACCAGCTGGACTCCAGCCAAGCCCTTTGTACCATTCATTGTAGTCCTGCTTGTATTCATTCTACAAAGAGAGGAAGCACGTTCCTCATTATCAATTCAGACACAAGAATGTGGCATAGGAGCCTGTCATCTCCCCTCTCACGCTAGGAACGCAATCATCACTCAGAAAGAAGATCACTTACATCACTCTGTATGCGATTCATATTCTTGGACAGCTGGATGTTCATGGCATCAGGGAGGAGAATATACTTGTGAATCAGGTGCTTGTAGTTGGTGTTGGTGATATTGGCTTGGGCGTCCTTGGCAGCCGTGACGCTGAGCATGTCGGCAGGGGTGTGGTAGCTGGTCTTGGTCTTCTCATAGTTTTTCTTGTACTCCCGCTCCGATTGCATTTTGGCCACTTGCATGGAATGAACTAATTTGGGATCATCCTCAAGACTGCGGAAACCAACCATCTTCCCCCTCTCCTTTTCATAATTGTGTTTGTATTTATACTGTGAAGAAAATTTGAATATTTATTCAGAGAAATTCCCTTGACCAGATATCATTCTAGTGTCAATGTTCTGTATTTCATAAAAAGTGATATTTGTATAGAATTCTGCAGTTCAGAGAATACGTTTTTCACATTTATTTATGTAACCTGATACAACTATACATTGTGAGGTGATGGCAAAGTTATTCTTACTGCCCCCATTTTATAGATGAGTAAACTGAGACCCAGAGGGATGAGTGACTTGCTAAGGTCCCTAAGGATTAGAACCTTGATCTTGTGATGATACACCACACTGATTTCTGCTCTTATGCTATTGTTAAAAGGGACCTGTAGTAGGTAATAAGAGTACAGCAAATAAGAAAAAAAAAAAGCAGACTGCTCCAAGCAGTTTAAAATGTTGCCCCAAGGAATCATCCAGCCAGTCTTACACTGATGAGAACAGGCTCAGTTATGAGACACACAGTATACTTTCAGGGTGGCTTTATATTTGTGGAGTTCTTTTTCAGATTCTCCATACTGGTGTAGTGGGGAAAAAATTTTGCTATTTATCACCAACTTCCCTCTATAGTGGGGAGATCCTGATACATGGAAAGCTTCGTATTCCACCCGTCTCTCCTGGGTTCAGGTGTGCAAGTTAGGGCTTATGATCTGGGAGAGCCAAATGACTCCAGCACAATAGAGGGAGAAGAATATGGAGTTCTTGGGATGATGCAGGAGTGGGGTAGGGATGGAGAGGAAGAAAAGATGAAGAGCGGAGAAGGTGGAGGAAAGAGAAAGTATGCCTGGGGGATGGCTAAGGAAAGAGTGCTCTGAATGCACTCTTCTCACTTCCCCCAAATCATTAATGTTCACTGTGAGTGGATTTCTTATTGAAACAAACAAATGCAAGAAGTGAGTCTCATTGAGATGACGTGTTATGGCAATGGTAGGGAGGCACACCAACTCTCTGGGGTGGGGGGAAGGCCCAACTTATAATATTTGCCAATGTCTCTGGTGTAAAGAGTCCCATCACAGCTGTTATCAAGCTGTCAATAGTTTAACAATGGGTTTGCAAAATTCCTGATTATTTCATAATCAGCTATCATGAGAACAAAAGATCAGCACCCCAGCACAGCCCTTTCTGAGACATCCTGTTAGGAAGACAGTCTACGAGGCAGTAGGCAAGGACAACACAAGTCTTCATTAAGAAGACTTAGTGAATGGCTTTGGATTTCTATAGGCTGCGGTCTTGGTGAGGGAGACCAAAGTAAGTTCATCCAGATCTCATGAGTCAGGGAGCTGACATCTAAGTTGTCATAATGTGACTGGCATTCTATTTTTTTGAAATATCCAAGAAAATACGAGAGCAAAGTTAAGACATGTTCATAGAACATAATGGGGCTACTGTTAGGAGGCATGCTTTTTTTTTTTTTCTCATGTTTTACTCATTCAGTGTTTCTAGAACTCAGCCCTTATTATTTTGGTGGGATAGAAACCCCCAGTCAGGTGACTGCTTTCCTTTAGACTTACATCACTTGCAATATCTCTCGAGGCCTTGGCAGCTTTGATAGGAATTGCATCAGTTCTGAGATCATAGCCTTTCTTTTTAGCCTCTTCGAAAGAAAGTTTGTAGAGTTTCTGGAAAGAGAGGCAAAGGAAACAGTTTTATTCTTAATAGGAAAATCTGAATTTATTTTCAAAGACTAAACTGGCACTGAAGTTAGAAATGTGAAAGTCCAGTATATTCTTATTGATGCATTTTGTCAAATAAGAGTTAAGAGAAGAAAACAAAATAGCTGTGTTTTTTCATCAAAATACTTTCACTATTTTGCAATGGACATTTTTATGTGTATAATTGTATGGATTCTACAATCCAAAAAGAAGTCAACTATCCCAAATCCCTATGTAATTCAAACAAACAAAAGAAAAAATACCTGGCAAGATTTGAGGGTTTCCAAGCAACTGGTTAAGATGAGAAAGGAAGTGAAATAAAACCCCTATGCAGTTTCTAACAGTACATGTTGCACATTCCTTATGGGGCTTGACCTAAATTCTTCAAAATGTTCTTCCCTCTTCATTTAACTTTTCCCAATACTCCCTCTTTAGAAACATTTCAAAAGCTTGGTAGAAGGACTCTAAGAAAGTCCTGGGATTCACTCTTTATCTCTTACCCTGGGCTCTAAGCCATTCTCTTTAATTCTCCTAGTCTGATAAAAAGTACCTACCCCTAGAACAAAATCCAACTCCCTTCGAATTCCTAACTGCTGGGTCCAAGTTCCATCAATAGGCCTATTCCTATTCTTATCAAAGCAAGATGAGAAAGAGAAAGATGCTCATTTGTGGAATCCCACTCATTTTCAAAACATTCACTCTCAAAATTGAAACATTAATCTGTTACTTTGTTTTTACTAGTTCAAATGGAAAGAAAGATGACAACAGGGGGAATCTTACTTACATCACTCATATTAATTGCATTTGCCTTTGCCAGAATAATCTGGGGGATATCAGGCATGATGTGGACTTTGGTCTTGTCGGCCTCCCATGCTTTTTTGTAGAGGTACTGGAAAGTTAAAAAAAGAAAGAAAGAAAAAGAAATCAATGGAAGTTAATATTTAAAATTTTTAAAGTCAGTACATACATATTGAAAGTGAAAGTGACAGTCGCTTAGTCGTGTCCGACTCTTTGTGACCCCATAGATTATATGGTCCATGGAATTCTCCAGGCCAGAATACTGGATGGGTATCCATAATATTTCCCTTCTCCAGGGGATCTTCCCAACCCAGGGACCAAACCAACCCAGGGACCCACATTGCATGTGGATTCTTTACCAGCTGAGCCACAAGGGATGCCCAAGAATACTGGAGAGGGTAGCCTATCCCTTCTCCAGAGGATCTTCCCAACCCAGGAATCAAACCAGGATCTCCTACATAGCAGGCAGATTTTTTACCAACTGAGCAATCAGGGAAGCCCCATACATACTTATTATTTTACACAAATATCAATAATTTATGTAGTTTTGTTAGCTCACTCTTATATTTTTAAAGTTTAAAAGAAAAATGTGCTCAAACAAGATAGTGGAGAGGATGTAAAATGGAAAGTAAAATGTCCTGTCTTCCTATTTTACAGCCTGGATATAGCATTTCCATCTTAGAATTTTCTAGGCATATTAAAGTCCACATATAGTCCTTTTGAAATATAAATGAAGTGATATATATTATTCTACATCTTGCTTTTTAACTTATTATAGGCTAGACATCTTTTAGCCTTCTTAAAATAATCAACTTCACTCATTTAAAGAGCTGCGTGGTATTCCATGAAGAAGTGCCACCTAATTGATTTAACCAGTTCTCCATTGATAGACATTTAATTTGTTGTTTTCATTTTCTTCTACAGTAAGCAATGATGCCATAATCTTTGTGGTGATTTGGAGATGCACCACCCAGATACCCATTCAAAGAAGGACTTGGTGCCTCAACTGTTTGCAGACAGTTTCCAAATTGTCACCTGCTTCAGGGTTTTGCTGCCTCACTCAAGAGCACATCTCCCCGGTGGCCACATTCAGGGATCTTCAGAGTTGAGGTACAAAGTCCTGGCCATTTTACCCAGCACAGGACACTCCTAACAGGCTGTGTCCACTCAACAGCCCTCTGTGGCACCGACCTAGGCTTTGTAAGGCCAGCATCCCAGTTGGACCCCTCTTGCCAGGTCTGCCTCCCACGGGTACTGATCCCCGAAAAATGCCCTGTACTTCAAATTCCACCTCAGCATCTCCTTTTGGAGACCCTAATCTGCAACAAATACTAACATGTATTTGTACATATGTATATCTTTGCACTTACATGAGGCCTTCTGAAGGGTATTGGGTGGATGAATTTTAATTTTAATTAACACTAGCAAAAAGTAGTTTACATTAACTTTCTTTCCAATACTGTATATCACACAGGTTTTTAATTTCTGGAAATCTTGTAGGTGAAAAATGCTATCTCTTTGTTTTAGCCAGGTTTGATTTAAAAAATAAAAACAAATCTTCTAGAGTCTTCTTCTAGATCAGGGGTTGATAAATGTCAAGAGTCAGATAGTAAATAATGTTAGGTTTTGCAAGTCACAGAATCTCTGCTATTAACTACTCAATTCTGCTATTACAGTGCAAAAGTGACCACAGACAATATGCAAATGAAGAGCTGTGGCTGTGTTACAATGAAACTTTATACTTAAGAAAGCAGTAATTTTCTGATCTCTTCAAGACAAATACAACCAATCAGAACTATGCAGGGATGAAAATGTTCTGGGTCAACCAACGCAACTCCTAACCACACAGGGCTATCAACCACTTGAAATGTAACTAATGTAAATGAAGAACTGAATTATTATTATTTAATTTTAATTGACTTAGATTTGTCATCACATGTGGCTAGTGACTATAGTATTAGGCAGTGCAATTCTAGTGGAAAGAGCAATGCTTATTCCTCAGAGTCCTGGCTCTAGTCTAGACCAGGTGATTCACCTGTTGTGTGTCTCTAAGGGAGGTACCTTGCCTCTCTGGGCCACACTTTCCTCAGCCCTGCAATAAAGGGATTCAACCTGATGATCACCAAGATACTTCTCAGTGCTAGTATTTGCTATTTCTATGATTCTCATCTTGGCATCAGTAGTGTAAAATGATAATCATTAACACTGGAAAAATGAAAAAGTGTTTAAAAAATAAATGTATGTTTATGATAGTTTATAATTCTATATCTTAAAAGGGACACTGAGATTTGTGCCTTGTGTTGACAAGTCCCTTTCAAAGAGGCTGATCTTCTTGACAAATTTCTATCTCAGAAGATTCCAGAGGATTTACTCGGAAACTTAGCATAATACAGCTCTTTCTACATCACTTTCTGCAACTGTATCATGTTAGGTCCAAATTATTTTTCCCCTTTTTGGTTAATCAATGGCATTTCTAGTTGTGATCTGCACAATATAACCAATGCTGCTGTAATTATTCTGTTATCTGCAACTTGAAAACATGTGTCCAAGGAAAAAGGGTAAAAACAAAACAGGGTGATGTGCTTGTTTGCTTGTTGGTCATGAAATCAACTAATTGCTAATAATGTCAAATTACAGTGAGAATTTTCTAAAGACTGGAATCATTACTGATCCAAGGAACTAGTGGTGGAGAGCAATTACTCTCAGGATTGGCCAGAGAAGTCTCTGGCTCAGAAATGCTGCTACAACCATGTAATCTAGAAGTTTTCTTTTATTCCAGCAAAGAGTAAGGAAGCAAGGTTGGGCTGCAACACATAGCTGTTATAAGCCCTACAATCTACTGATTCAGCATTATGAACTTCTACTCAATTTCACCTTAAACAAGTAGGACTCATTTTCAAGATTTGCATTAAAAAAGTCTATACTTACATCTACTGGGTAGCGTGGTTCATTAAACATTTGAAGAGGGCACTTTATTAGGACTAATTTCTATCTTTTTCTTTAACTATAAGACCCTTTTTTAGAGGAAACATTAACTATGATGCTATAAAACTATTATTAAAACCTGTAGATTAAACGTAAGATATTCCTGGCTTATTTCTGATTCCTGTTAAACACTACATTATTGAAAGACTTACTTCATTCATAATTTTTGCATTATTCTTGGCCAAAACCATGTTCATCGAGTCCATCAAGGTGGAGTACTTCAAAGTGTCTGGATGCTGGCGGTACTTCTTTTCACTGATAATCTCCATGGCTTTCTTATTTTTCTCAGCCTCCAGGGAGCCCAGAGGGAGCCATCCAATGCCTTTCATGTAGTCAGCATAGTCAGCTTTGTACTGATTCTGCAAAAGAGGAAAAGTTTGAGGATGAGAAGAAATCACAGCTTCTTAGAATCATGAGCAGGTATTTAATATTCCATAAGTTCCCCTTCAGTTTTCAACCAATAGTATATTCAACTTCAACTACTTATATCCCTAAATTTCTTTTTCACATTTCTTTGCATGAGAAATTTAAAACAAGCAGTAGTATCTTTGTGATTTCTCTCAATACCTTCATAAAGAAAAAAATGCTAAGAAATACCAAATAGATCAATCTACCATGTGACTACCATCTCAAGAAAGGTGACTATGCTGGACTAACTCTTATAAAAACCTCCAAGTCCCCTTGGCTAATAGATGACTCAGGGGACCCCATTTCTATCTTTAGCTATAAGCCTTTGAGCAGCCACCACAGTTACAACTCCTTCAGGTATGCCAGAAAACCTCATCAGTACTTTGTGCAAATTGCTTCCCTCCTCTGTTCTGACATTTCCCTCTATAACTGTACCATAGTTGCTTTCACTCAGATACTTATGTACCCCTCCAACTATAGCTCAGCTCCTACATTTCTAAAAAAAAAAATATAGGCTTGGTGTGGCCTGCCTTTGGTTCATAATTTAAATTCACTTCTCCCAGCCACCAAAGGGCCTCTGTAGCTGAATTCTTGGTTTTCCACCCTTTGTACCTTCCTCACATTTACTCTAAGAGCTGTTTCAGCCATCATCTCCTATTTCATCAGTAAGATAGGCAATTAGAAGGTCAGAAATGAAAGCTGTTTGGGAATGAGGGGCAATAGCTCTCAAGTTATCTGACTTTTTGCTTCATCTCTTATTCCTTAATCAGGAACCACAAAAGGTATGGGAGCTGTAGAAACTGCCAACTTTCTCAGCTATATGTATTTCCTTCAACAAATTCTTTCTGAAGCCAAATTCATTTGCTGTTCCTGAATCTAACATCCAGCAATGCTCACAACAATAATAGATCAGATTCATTCCTTTGTGTTTAAAAAAATTCAATCTAAGGTAAAACATGAAACATCTTATTGGGAAATTACATATGAATTTCTTTTTGGATTTTCAAAATGTCATGACTTAGAGTCTTTCATGATTTGCTTATCATCTCAAAGTAAATGCTCTGCAAGCGTAGCTGTCACGTACATCACTCTGAATCTGCATCATGTTTTTGGCCAATTCCAAGCTCATGGCATCAGGAAGCATGTTGTAGGTATGGATCACATTCCTGTAGTTGGCATTGGTGGCCACCTCCTGAGACTTCTTGGCAGCCACCACACTAAGCATGTCCACTGGGGTGTGGAAGGATGTCTTGGACTTCTCATATGCCTTCTTGTACTCCCGGTCCGACTGCATCTTGGCCACCTGCATGAAGTGCACCAACTTGGGGTCGTCCTCGAGGCTCCGGAAGCCAATCTGTTTGCCTTTGGCTTGTTCATAGGCTTGCTTGTACTTGTACTGTGGATGGAAAAGGCACATGGACATGAGACAGTGAAGAAAAGAGAACAAAATATAATTCACTAGATGCCATTAGCTTACTCACAGGTTTAGGGCTACTCTAGAAAAGGAAGATGTGCTGGGGATGGCAAACCACTTTACTTCAAAGCAAACTTTTTCAAATTTCTTGCCAGAATTGAGTCCATGAGGGAAAGAATCATCTCAGAGTTAATCAAAGAGAGGTGCAAATAAGTTGCTTTAAGGAGACTTAGAAAGAGGCTTTTCCCACTCAGCCGTGTAACCAATGGAAAAGGCTGCAGGGCACCATTTCTCTACATTCAGGAAAGAGCCTGGTAACGAATCTTCTGGGTAAAATGTATAGCTCATATCCCGATGTTTGCTTAGAATTGCCCACTAACAATTATTTTGGGGCTTCCCAAGTGGCACTAATGGCAAAGAACCTGCCTGCCAATGCAGGAGATGTAAGAGAAGCAGGTTCGATCCCTGGGTCAGGAAGATCCCCTGGAGGAGGGCATGGCAACCCACTCCAGTATTCTTGCCTGGAGAATCCCATGGACAGAGGAGCCTGGAGGGCCACAGTCCATGGGGTCTCAAAGAGTTGGACACAACTGAAGCACATAGCACAATTTTAACAAGACCCTGTTACCTTTTACATTAAATAATTTACACATGATTAGAGGGTCCTTGGGCTGGGTCGAAGGGACGTGTCTTGTGTATTACAAAGGATGGGGGTCCCACCAACACTGAACAGAGCTGACTGTAGCTCCTACATACACACAAGCTTGGCTCATTTGCTTTTTTCCTTTATATTAAACAAAGCCCAGAGGAAGCACTTACATCACTGGCAATGTCTCTGGAGGCTCTTGCAGCCCTTATTGGGATGGCGTCAGGCCTCAGATCATATCCTTTCTTCTTTTCTTCTTCCCAGCCAGCTTTGTACAGTTTCTAAATGACGAAGTAGAAAAATGCCAGCATCTTAGTCAGGTTAGAATGGGGATGCTGATTTTAAAGTGGCTGGCATGAGACAGATATCCCACAAATACTAGCTTCCTTCAGCCTCCCTGCCCCTCATTTTTGTTGCTGTTGTTCACCTACTTACATCACTCAGGGTGATCTGGTTTACTCTGGAGAGTAAAATGTCTGGAGTGTCCGGCATGACATGAATAGTGGTCTTGTCTTTGTTCCATTTCTCAGTGTAGAGCCTCTGCAACAAGAAAGGCCGCACATGACTATGCAGCAGGACGAATCTGCAGTGTGCTATCACAGTGTGAGGGAGAGACCCACAGTTCCAGGGCAGAAGAGGGTCAACTTGATATTGGAAAATGAAGCAAACAGCAAGAAGACGGGCTGATGAGACTGAGCACATGAGTTTAAAAAAACCATCAAATATGGGAGCCCTCTTTCTACTGAAACAAATGCATTCCTGCCCCAACCACACACTACAGGGGGTTTTGTGGGTCCATCACACATTCAGCATGGTGTTGATAGCCTGGGGTCAGTATAAGTTGGAGCCCCCTAGATACACCAAATCTAGATACCCTCCCACCACCATGGCCATGATCATCAGAAAGATGAAAACGCTGATGAAGGTCAAAGGGGCGATGCCCAGTTCAACGGCCCGAGCACTGCGGGAGTTCTGAGGCTGAGACCAGCGGGTGAGTTCTTACCTTGTCCATAATCAGCTTGTTACTTTTGTTTAGAGCTTGCTCCATTGTGTCCATGGCATAGGTGAACTTCAGCTTCTCGGGGTGCTGGCGGTATTTCTTCTCACTGAGAATCTCTCCTGCTTTCTTTGCCTTCTCTACCTCCAGTGACTCTAACGGCATCCAGCCAATCCCTTTCATCCAATTGGTGAAGTCAGATTTGTACAAGTTCTTTACAAGGAAAAAGGAAATTTAATTGCAGAGAGAGTCAAGGCTTGGGTTTCTTTAGACAGATTTGTCCATTTTTTAAAAAAAGGATAGGGGGATGGTGAAAATAACCCATATTTTATTCCCTACCATCCTTCAGAAAAAGAAATTAATTCTAAAAGTGAATGTATTCATGGTGGTTTTGAACAAACAATCCTGACCCAATCTCTTTAAAAATTTAAATTTCTTGGGGGAAAGTTAACAAAATTTTACATTGGAAGGAATATTATATAGCATCCATTTGGACCTCTTAGTCTTTCACAGAATACATCATATACTGGGTCTGACATCTGAAGTTTTAAAAAATAATATAATAACCAAAGAAAACTATATATATATATAGTTCAAATGAGTAAAATCCTAAAACCCCCAATTCTGGAGAAGATCCCCAATTACATTGAGTCCAACCAGGTTTAGGATGGAGTGAGCCACCAGTAGACATGGACAACTCATTCTATGCTGACAATCTGATGAATGCTACGTACATCACTCTGAATCTGCATCGCATTCCTGGAGTGCTCCACGTTCAAGGCGTCAGGCAGCAGGGTGTAGTGGTGGAAGGGTTGTTTATAATTCATGTTGGTGGCAACCTCCTGAGATTTTTTGGCTGCTGTCACGCTGAGCATATCCAAAGGTGTGAGATACTTGGTCTTGCTGGCTTCATAGCCCTTTTTGTACTCACGATCTGACTGCATTTTGGCTACATTCATGAAGTGAACCAGTTTAGGATCATCCTGAAGACTGCGAAATCCAATTTGTTTGCCTTTGGCTTTCTCGTAGGCCTCCTTATATTTGAACTATAAGGAAAAGAAGAGCAAATGGAAGTTTGATAGGGTAAACTGTAGGAAAGTGTTCAATTGAATTTATATCACAGGTTAAGCGATAGACAAACTGTCTGAATCTACGTAACATCTAAGTTTTTAGTATTTTTAAATAACTACCAAAATATTTCCAATGGATGTTCTTGGGATCTGCTCTGGGTATAATTAAAAATGGAATAAGTTACAACCTATATCTATATTAGTCATAAGTAGATTCTCTGAATATGCTCAAAGGTTCCTAAAAAGTTTATTAAGGATTTGGTGTACATAGTTTTTACTATGTTTCTTTGATTAATTTGTATTACCTTATTAAATATTTGCATAATCCTGAGTAAATTTCAGCAAAGACATTATTAAAATTACTATACTAGACTTCAATGAATAAGTTTCCTAGGTGGCTCAGTGGTAAAGAATCTGCCTCCCAGTGCAGAAGACCCGGGTTCTGTCCCTGGATTGGGAAGATCCCCTCGAGAAGGAAATAGCAACCCACTCCAGTATTCTTGCCTCCGAAATCCCATGGACAGAAGAACCTGGTGGGCTACAGTCCATGGGATCGCTAAGAGTTGAACACAAGTTAACAACTGAGCACATATTTGCATAATCCTGAGTAAATTTCAGCAAAGACATTATAAAAACTAGCATACTAGACTCCAAGTGAATATGTTTATACTATGTCAAGGTATTATATCAATTCATATAGAAAATAAAAATTTGCAAAAAGCAAATTAAGTAAGTAAATAAGTAAGCATAAAACTTACAACAGAGAACTAAAATACTGTCATTTGATCTATAATTCTTCCTGGTTTTCCATAAGTCACCAGATTTTTTTCTTTATGGAAATTATAAACTATTGTATTCTTTTAAAATACTGGGAGACTTTTTTGACTTAGTGGTATTTCAGTATACCAAGGTTTTTTTCTTAACAAAATCCAAATAAAAAGTTGTTTTCACATTAATAATAATAATAATAATGAGAATTTAAAGTATTTCAGAGTTTAAAAAAGTTATCCTTGGTAACTGAATTGAGCTTTTAAATATTTTTAAGAGAAGATAAAAAAATTGGTACATAAGATATTAGGAAATATTTTTATATTACAACCTTTATTTGCTTTCTAATATAGCTCATATAACCTCATACACCATATAAAGATTTGTAAAATACAAAGAAAGCTTGCTACTTTCAAATTAGACTTACATCGCTAGCAATATTCCTTGAACTTTTTGCAGCAACGATGGGAATGGCATCTGGTCTCAAATCATAGCCCTTAGCAAGGGTTTTCTTCCAATCTGCTTTATAATGAGACTTGGAAAAAAGGAAAGATTATTTTAATATAATTAAAAGAAAAATTAAACAGGATGCCAAAATCTTCATGATATATCCCTTTCTATTAAAAAATTCAGAGTTAGGGCTCTTTTTCATCTTTTAGGGATCTACTAGATTCTTTTTAAAAAATATATCAGTAAACTATATATACAGTATGATCTCAACTGCTGTAAAAATTGTATATGTTTGTATAAAAAAACCCAGTGGAAAGGTAATGCTTTGAATGTGGGATAACAATACTCATTTTTTTTTTAATTTTCTATACTTTTCAATTTTTCTATAATAAGCATGTAATGCTTTTATTTTCTTGTATTTTTTGTATGAAGCATTTTAAACTTACACAAAGATGTGGATAGTAAAATTAAAAATTCAGACATAGTATTACCCTGCTTTAATTAACCTTAATGTTTAAATATTACTTATAAAAGTAGGAAAAAACTTTTAAATAAATCAAAAGCATAAAAATGAGTACTTAAAGATTGTTTGGTGACAAAAGAGAGTCTAAAATGTTAGGAAGAATGACTAAGTCATCCTTTAAGAAATGAACAATTTTATCCAGGTTTGACTATGTCTTTAAATTAGAATTTACCAATTTGATTTAAAAGCAAAATGAAATAATTCATAATAGTACATTTAAACATCACCACTAATTAAGTATCCAAGAGAGATGCTGCTGCTGCTGCTGCTGCTAAGTCACTCCAGTCAAGTCACATACAAAAAAAGACTTTCTAAAGAAAATTGTGCTGAACATTTTTAGAAGTTTAGCAAATAGCCAAAAGTCAGAGATAGCAATACTTACAATTACTACAGATTGTGCACCCCTGATTTTCCAATGTTCATCCCAATTTCTTTCACTTTTTATTTTATTAATTAAATTTTTTTTCACTTTTTAAAAAATGGAACACAGACTACTAGATTAATTTAACAGCTAATGAATCATAGCCCACATTTGGGAAAACTCTGCATTAAATGAAATGAATGCTACCTCCAGCCTCATATTCTCTGATAAGAATCCAATCTGGAGACTACTGATTTGCAAATTGGTCCCTGTACAAGGAGGGCAAGGAGAAACTTAAGGAACAGGCTAAACTCTCCAGCTTGGTAGGTAACAGGTTTAATAAACAAGGGAACTTAAACAGATGTTTGCAACTGCCCACCGGAGCCATACTAGTTTATTTAGGCCTCAACTAGATTCAGCCCAAGTGGTCTCAACAACACTTTGGTCTCTCAAGGCCGCGTCCTTAAAAATGGCTCCCACTGTGGGAACAGTGGGCAGAATGTACATTCCAAGAAGAGGAGCAGGATAAGGAGCTTCCGATTGCCCGGGTCCAGCTCCAGGGTCACCCGACAGTCTCGTCCCCTCGATGATCTTCTCCAACAAAGACTCAAAGGGCCCACACTCAGTTGGCTCCCTCTAAAATTCCCAGAGCTGGAA
This sequence comes from Odocoileus virginianus, assembly GCF_023699985.2. Classification (NCBI taxonomy): domain Eukaryota; kingdom Metazoa; phylum Chordata; class Mammalia; order Artiodactyla; family Cervidae; genus Odocoileus; species Odocoileus virginianus. The sequence continues at coordinate 35,534,237 of NC_069686.1, read as the reverse complement.
AGGAAAGGCCCCTGTGTGCAATACTAAGACAGGCACGCGGCCAAATACTCACATCACTCATGTTGAAGGCATTGACCTTGGCTTGAATAAACTGGGGCACGTCAGGGTCCAGAGTGTACTTATGCTTCACTTTCTCTCCCTCCACCTTGTAGTTCAGCTAAAAACAAAGGAGGCCGCACGCGAACTGTATTAGCTAACATAATGGAAGTTTCATCTAGCACACGTTCCTTTAAAAAGGAAGACTACCATTTGTGTTTTTCCATTCACAAGGCAATTAGCTACTCTATCATGCAGAGGAAGTGTTGATGGACATATTCATTCACTCATTCCACCAATATTTATTGTACAATGGTGTGGGACAATTGGCAGTGTAGTAGGTCCTTGTGTTTAAAGTGTTCAAGTTTATTTAATAAATAAATAAATAAATAAAAGCTGACCTTGGAGCTTATAGTCCTGCATGGAAAACAGAATAAACACATAAACTGCAAGGTGGAGCTAGAATTTGTGGTGTAAAGAAAATAACTTTAGGAAAGAAGCAAAAGGGGACATCAAAGGCTCTCTAGAAAGGTAGCATGGATGCTCAAATGTGAAGAAAGGGGAAGGGTCTGGGCAGAAAAGGAGCATTCAGAGTCCTGGGTCTGGAAGGGCACAGCCAGCTTGAGGGACTGAAGGTCACAGAGGGCTCTGAGGGGGTCCCAGAGGGATTAGACAGGAGGAGGGCAGGGCCACAGAGCTGAGGGCCTTTTCACTTCAGCCAAGTTAACAAGTCTAGATTTGGAGTTCGAGGAGAAGTTACTGACAGGCTCTAAGTATGAGAAGGACATGATTCATGTTTTAAGACGGTCTTTTGGGTTGTCATGTGTGACCTCAGGCAGGGAGTCCAGATAATGGATTCTTGTAGTTGTCCACGTGAGACAGATGGAGGCCAGAACTAGGGCTGGCGGCAGCTGAAAGACGGAAGTGCCCCAGCAGGACGGCTGAGAGAGTGGGGAGGTGACCCGGCAGATGCACTGGATGCATGGGTTCACACGGCGAGGTGTCAGTGGTGGCTGCCGGCTTTCCAGCCTGAGTAACTAGGGAGATGTTGATGGCATTTACTGGGACAGGGAGCTCATAAACTGAGTGTAGGGTTTTCCTAGCTAAGAGGAAAAACAGTGGAAAGTGACACTTTGTCAGTGCAAGAGAAGTTGCAAGAATCTATACCATTTAGTGCCACTAAAATTGAATTAATCTTGAAACATCTGTGGTAATGTGGGACTGGTCTGAGAAAAAAAATCCACAGTTAACCCTCAAATCCAAGCCAAAGAATGCATTTCCCGTCTTCAAATACATCTGGGACCAAACACACATAATTTCTTCCCTCCTGTGTTTTCTGTTTACCTCTCTCTTTCTGGTGGAGGTATCGTAACATGACTCTGAACTTATCAAATGGGATGAAACACAGCATTGTTATTAGCCTCTGAGGAAGAAAAAGGGTCCAGATAGACCTGAGCTTAGAAAGGAGACTCCTGATGGCTCTGGAAGTAAACCACTTCACGCCTCACTAGAGGCCTCTCTCAGAATATCAGGCTATGTTTGGGTTTTTTTTTTTTTTTTTTTGGCAAAAAGATCAAGACATTAGCCTTCTTTTCATTTGCCTAGGTAGAACTCTTGCAACTGAGAGCAATAAATATCGGGTTTGCAATTCAGACAAGGTCACAGATGATAATAGTGATAATTTCTTTCCACATCGATAATGTAAGGGTCTGCTTATGAATAACATAGGCTCTCCACATTTGGAAAATAAAGCAAACTTGGAACATCTTTCTTCTCTCCTCCCGGTTCTTCAAGTCCCAAGCTGCTTCAAAGGTAAAACCCTTTGAATATAGCTCTGAAAGCAGCTGATTTAGTAACACAGATGCACGCTCACGGATTGAGTTAGGGACGGTGGAGTAGCTGGTCATGGGATTATTCACAGACAAAAGACATTTGAGGGGAAACCACTTACATCACTTAGCTGCTTTGTGTTGTGCTGAGCCAAAACCATGCCCATGGAATCAGGTACACTTGTGAACTTGATGGTATCTGGGTGCTGTCTGTACTTTTTCTCATTTAATGCATCGCCTGCTTTTTTGACCTTCTCAACCTCCAGAGAACCAATTGGGATCCACCCAATGCCCTTGAAGAAGTGGTTGTACTCATCTTTATATACATTCTGTAAGAGAGTAATATCAGATGAGAAGATATCCTAGAGCACACTCAAGGGATGTTCCAGAAATCTGCAATATTATCCAGGGGGAAAAAAAGAGCAGCCTGTCAGCATGCTTGTTTCTACAGTGGTGTTCTTGGCTGTCTGCCACAGAGCTTCTTACCCACAATTTGATCATAAGAAAGAGCAGTTCTGTCATTAGAGTGCATTATACATTCCAAGAGGGAATCTAGGACACATATTTCCACAGGTACTTCTTTAAAAATGTGCCTCTTTTGACAATAAATTGGGCTTTCCCCTTGATTTCACCGAAAACTCCACTTTTGCATTTTACCCACACTGTCCACCTAGGCCCCTCTGTCTCAGTGTGAGAGAGACATTCTCACTGAGCAACAATAAATGAACACCATTTCTTCCTTTTACCAAGGACAATTTTTACAAAAACCTGGCTCCTGCAGCAGGAAATGCCCTGAATATTAAACACCTTCCTCATGTAGCTCTCCATGAATCACACGGCAATCACAAAACCTTCTTGGTTCACTATAGATGACTCGCTATATAGAGACACAGGCATGAGAGAGTGACTTTGAGTTAAAACAAACAAAAAAACCTTTCTGAATTCAGAAAGAATAGAGAATGCTCATAGTTTGCATTGTACATATCACCACTGAAGCAGACCCACCAGGAGCAACCATTCCCTCTTGTTGAGAACCAAGGTGGCTTATGTACTTAGTAGAATATGGAGCTATATTTGATCCATAAGTTAGTAAAGATGTCAATGATTGTGATGAGAGCACAAATAGCTAGTAAAACACAGCTTGCCTACCATGCCTTTCTTACTGTTTCAATGATGACTGTGTATTTTAAAGTGCACTTTTCAAATATCTTATTGTATTGCAAAGTCTAACTAAAATAGGAAGAAATGATCGCCCATTTATTATGAACATCTCTAGGTCTGCTGTATCACACATACTCACATCACTCTGAATTTGATTCACATTCTTGACATGCTCAAGACTCAGAGCATCAGGGAGGTATGTGTAATGATGTATCGGCTGCTTGTAGTTGACGTTGGTGGCAACATCCTGGGCCATCTTTGCAGCCGTAATGCTAACCATGTCCCCAGGGGTATGGTAGCTGGTCTTGGTGTTTTCATAGTTCTTCTTGTATTCACGGTCAGACTGTAACTTTGCCACATTCATGTAATGGACCAGCTTGGGATCATCCTGGAGGCTTCTAAAACCCACTTGCTTTCCCTTTGCCTTCTCGTAAGCTTCCTTGTATTTATACTGCAGAGAAAGAATTTGGTTAGCCAAGTCCTAAGCACTGGGAACATTGGGTGCAACAAGTATGTTCACACACAAAGAATATTATCACTTTCTGAAAGATTATGCAAGAAATGCATTCCATAACCTCCACCCAACACCCTCCAACCTGAGAAAGTTTAGAGTGAAAGCATTTATTTCCAGCAGTGCTAGGTTATAAATGAGTGTCATGATAAATTCAGGACCAGTTTCTTTTCTTTGTTATGAATTCTATGATGATTTGCATGTTAAACTTTATATAAAACCCACTGAGTTTTCATACTTAATATAAACATGACACATTCCAAAATGTAAGACCAATCTCTCCTGATTTTCCAAGGATATGAATTTTCCTAACCCAACATGTTAGTTCACATCACAGAATACTAGAAATACTTTTGTTTTATATTCTGATTGGCCCAGTGATATGTACACAACAGGTGCAGAAGAAATTCTGAAGAACTCTACATGAAAGATGTTTATACTCATATCTCTTTGGGATGGAGGATAGAAAACATTACTATGTTGTCTCAGGTTAACTTCATATGGTTTTAAAAAACCCTCTTCTTTTTAAGTGGCATCAACTTGGGTGCTGCATAGGCAGGTAAGTAGCTGTGTTTTCACCCAACCCCATTTCTCAGCAGCTACTCTCCTAGCTCACTGCTGAAGCAGTGCAGATGAATTGAGGAACTGAAGAATAAGGGAGGAACCACTGAGCCCCTTCCCGTCAGTAAAAACTTAACTGCAAAAGCTCTGCTGTCCAAGGTCTCTCGTGGTTAAAACTGGCAATGGGGTATAGATTAAGTTATACTCTAGGTAATAGGTCAAAACCTCAATTTTTATGTGCAAGAATTCAAATCTACCCAAACTCTGAAGATGTTCTGTTCCTGTTGTTTAGCACTGACTTATAAACAAGAGTTTGGCAGGCAAAAGGATTATCCAGTGACTTCTAGACATATTAGAAAAAGTTCTATGTAAGGGCTAAAAAGAGAAATGATAATGTCATATTTTAGACCTTTACTTTCTCCTTAAACTGGATTTCATAGTGATGGGCAAACCTTTGAGGAACACATTTTCAATAACCAGCCCTAAATGAAAGGCTGTGGAATTCTTATACACTATCTTCTACATGGTCTGTACATGTGGCTTCTTTCTTTTCTTTTCTCAAACCAAAACTGTAGCCTTTTTGAAGTTTGGGGGAGAATAGATACATGTATATGTATGGCTGAGTCCTTTACTGTTCACCTCAAACTACCACAACATTGTCTGTTAATCGGCTATACCACAATACAAAATAAAAAGTTAAAAAAAAAAACTGTAGCCACTGGAATAGGGCATGACAGTGAAATCTATGGGTGTGCATGCTTTTGGAAAATTTTGTTCTTCAATGATGGGAAGAAGTGTATATTTTTTCTATTACAGATGAAATGGGTATCAATTCTACTATAGATGAAATAAATCAAAATTATATTCTAGAAAAGTGGGTTTTTCCCATTTGGTTTATAAAATCTATCCATTTTATCTAACATCTTCTCAACCTTCTTAATACAATTATAATGCAGACAGTCATCTGAATTTATTGTGTTAGTGTCAGTCAGGGTGTTCTCCTTGAAAATAAATGTGAGCTGTGAGGGAAATGTGTCAGGGAAGGTAATTTGGGTTATGAATCAGAGGAGAAAGCTGCTTTCAGATTTATGACAGCTGTACCAAGTAGGGTCAACCAAAAAGAATCACAAATTGTTGAAAAAGTGACAGGTTTTCAAAGCAGTATTTGTGGAGAATTTCAAGGTCATTAATTCAACATATTGTTTTCAATGTGGTATCACTTTAACAAGCACCCATTTGATTACTTTTTAAAAAGGCAATCCACCAATATTTCACCCGGAGGTTTTACTCACGTCACTGGCAATATTTCTCGACGCCTTGGCTGCAGTGATGGGTATAGCATCTCCCAGCACATTGGTGCCCTTGGCTATTAAATCATGCCAGTCCCGTTTATAACACACCTGCAATGGAAAAGGAAAAAGAAGTTGGCATGCTGTGGGGTCATTCGCCACAGTGATTCCTCAACAGCTGGGATTGTTTTGTTCTTTCCCAGAGAGAAGCTAGAGGAATCTCCTATAGCACACACTGACTTTGAGAAGTCATGCTAATGGTAAATCAACTATATTTCAATTTTTAAAAAGTCACTTTAGCAAAATGTCATACTTTATACAGCTAAAATTATTAGACTCTGTACTAATTATTCACCCAAGTCTGGTTTAGGCACATACTGAAGAGGGATACTGAGAAACTGGCGTGGATCCAGAGGAGAGTAATCAAGGTTCTAGAAACCACAGTATGTGAGGACCAACTGGAGAAAATGAAATTGTTCCGTCTTATGAAAGGAAGATCCAGGGAAGACCTGTAGTTAGCTTTAAAATTTTTAGGGTTGTTGGTTTAAAAAAAAGCATTTATCCTTATTTTTCTGGAGGATTAAAAACTTCCTTCATGTGCAAAACTAGGAAAATGAGAGGAATAGGGGTTGAGGTCTAAACAAGGAAAAAGGCTATCCCCAAACAGTTGTCCTAGTACATGCTAGCTCAGTAGTAAAGAATCCGCCCACAGTTCAGGAGACACTGGTTCAATCCCTGAGTGGGGAAGATTCCCTGGAGAAAGAAATGGAAACCCACTCCAGTATTCTGGCCTGGAAAATCCCATGGACAGAGGAGCCTGGTGGACTATAGTCCATGGGGTCGCAAGAGTTGGACCCTACTTAGCGACTAAACCAGCACCACCACCACACTTGAAAAGGCCAACTCAAGAAGTTCAGAACAATCATTATGAGGTATGATCTAATGGGGTTTTAGAGAAAATTGACCTAAATTGTCAAGGCCTTGTCATACTCTAAAATTCTATTATTTTATTATCAGGTCTGCATTTCACACCCCATCAAAACCATACTTACATCACTTAAATTGTAAGCATTGCACTTGGCCTGAAGAAATTGAGGAAGATCAGGACTCATCGTATATTTATGTTTCACATCTTCTCCTTTAGCTTTGTATAAAATCTACAACACACAGTCACAAAAATAAAATGTATTATGGATGGTACAAAAAGGAAACTATATTAATCACATGCTTAAAGGAGTTTTTCTTGGCACAATCTCCCATTATTTCTATTGTTTAAAATGATCAAAGACATCATCCTATTTTAAGAAACAAGATCTTGATATCTCAAGGAAAACACAACAGCCTCTGTATTAGAGAGAAAAAAATCCTAAGAAAATTGAAATCTTTGCTTGCCAGAAATGAATAGAAAATGAGTTTAAATGTGACGAAAACCCATGAAGAAAACAATTCACTAAAGCCAGAAAAAAGTCATTTTTTGTTAGTAGAGTTAGTAGTTCTTATAGTCTTATGTTTTGTTTTTTATTCTTAGAAAAAGTTAGCTAGAATGAGTCAATTCTGCTAAAAAGACTTTCTATTATAATCATATCAGTAAGGCACATGATAATTGTCTCATAATGTAAAGGTGCTTACATGTAAATCTAGCATATACAAAAGGTTTACCACATCAAATTTGCCCTATTTTGTCATTTTAAAGATGTCTGAAAGACATCAAAATGTGTGGCACAGGAATCATACTGTGTCTTCCTCTTGATAATTTTATTTAAAAAATTGCTTAATTTCTAAAACTAAAACAGAATCAGAATCTCAAGCAGGTTTTTCATCTCTTATCATTTATTGTATATACCTCCACTTCTTTAGCATGGAATACCATATGGAAACCTGTGTACATGTATCAGAAGTAAAATCTGAAATGACTAACATCTAAATGAATCCGCAAATACAAAATTATTCCTTGCAGGAATCTAAGAGCTATCTTCACTTCTTCCTCACTGCCTTTAGAAACCATCTCTACTAATTCTGAGAATCTCATTAATTTCAACTTCTAAACATTTCCTTTCCCACAGTTATTGCTGAGTTAAGCTCTAATAAGGCTTCTGTTGAATTTCTATAGCAGCTTTCTAATTCATCTCCTTGCCTCCAATCTTTCCCTTCTCCAATATAACCTCAGCATTTTTTGCCAACTACTTTTAAAACACAGATCTCATTATAGAACTCTGTGGATTAAACATCTTCAGAACTTCCTGTAACCTGCCCACTGAAGTCCAGACTATGAATTAGCATCAAGACCCTCAATAATTGGTTATAATCCTGCATTTTTCATCCTTCACTGTCCTTCGCATTCACTAGTTCTTGACAGCCATGTTTTTCATTTTGCCAGAGAAGTGGCCTTTCTTATTCGCCAGAAAGGCTCTGGCAAGGAGTTGCCCTCTCCCCTTGTACCTACTTAGCACCTGCTTCTCCTGTAACATTTGTCTCTCCATATGGTGATGCTGTTTCTACCCATGCTTCTGTCTTATACTCTTGTTCTGTATTTGTTTTATCCTATATCCTACTCATCTTCCTCTACCTTTATATCATCAGCACAGAATACAGTGGAAAGTATTCAAAAACATCCATTCATTAGTGAGTGTTTTTGATGTCCCTTTATTACTCTTCCATACACCAAAATTTCCTTTAGATCTATCGTTAGCCAGACCATATACATTGTTCATGGACAGGCAGGCAAACACTTTACTAATCTCCACCAAGACATAAGTAAAGTCTCTCTAATAATTGTGTATGATGAATTCTGAGGTGCAAAATCAACTACTCGTGTATTATTTCACTGTATTAATATTTTACATATGAAAAGCAAATATAGAAATATTTATATAGAATGGACTATGATGAATTTGCCACAATAAGATGTGGGGATTTAAGAACAGAATGTTTTGTACTATGTCAAATTTATTCAATAACAGAATTTTGAGGCAGTTAAAAATGGAAGATATTTTAAAAAGAAAGGTAAAAAGTAAAATAGAAAATGTTAGTATCCAAAGTAAAAATAATTATAATTTTTAAATACAATAATAATTCTAAAAGGAACAGAATAAAATTTTAAAATGGCAAGCTGATTTTTTTAAAACCTCCCTCCATTCTCCTGCATGCTCAGTTTTATTGTACTCACATCACTGACTTGCTGTGTGTTCTGTTTTGCCTGGACCATAACTGGGGAGTCCACAATGCTGGTAAATTTGAGGGTATCTGGATGTTGCCTGTACTTCTTTTCATTCAGGGCATCACCTGCTTTTTTAACTTTTTCTACCTCCAGACTGCCAATGGGTATCCAGCCTATGCCTTTCATCCAGTTGTTGTAGTCTTCCTTATAGACATTCTACAGTGAAAGGGGAAGACAGGAGTGAGTGCCTCAGGCAGTGGGTTCTCTCACAAGGCTCCCACCTTACAGGGAGACTGTCTTGTGGAGTCAACATCACTTACATTGCTCTGTATGTGCATCATGTTTTTAGACAACTCCAGGTCCATGGCATCAGGCAGGTAGGTGTAGTGATGGAGTGAATGCTTATAGCCGACATTGCTGGCAACATCTTGGGCTTTCTTGGCTGCCACAATGTTGACCATGTCATGGGGCGTGTTGTGTCTGGTCTTTGTCTTCTCATAGTCTTTTTTATACTCCCGGTCCGACTGTATTTTGGCCACATTCATATAATGAACCAGTTTAGGGTCATCTTGGAGACTTCGGAAGCCAACCATTTTCCCTTTGGCCTTTTCATAATCTTTTTTGTACTGGAACTATTGGGGGAAAAGGTGGGTATATTTTTTAAGTTAGGAAGATTTTACTGAACATTGAGCCCATGATTTTGAAGCAACTGAGCTCCCCAGAAATTATTTTCATAACCAAGCAATTTGATATTGGCCTGTATATATTTGAAATGTAGCCTGGTAAAATTTAAATGCTATAGAGTCTGTTTGGTTGCCTGTAGTTGCTTCTGCCACCCAAGAGAGGTTGGGGTGGGGATGTTACCATAATTCACATCAGTGACAAAGTAAAACAAGTTCTTTCCACTTCGACAGTGATAGAGACAAATGAAAATTTCAATATTTGGACTCCTCTGGTGGTTTATACTGTCTGAACCACCAGGGAAGCCCAAATATTTCACAATCTCCACCAACTGTACTATGCTTCTAAAACCAAATACCTGGCTCTTTTAGGAGCAGTAGTAGACGAAGAATTTTACTAGTAATAGTACAGTTTTAATGAGTCTTTGGATATTCAAAAGGAGACCCAGAACAAGTAGTGTGCAACACTAACTGGCTCTGAATAATAAAGTGGAGAGAACTGAGCTTCCTTAAGGAGACCTGGGAAGAAGGCCAGGAAGCTGAGCAGCAGAGACATGAGGGAAGGTTTGTGTGAATGTTGGGATGGGGTGGCTGGAAGGGAACACCACAGAGAAAGGGGGTCAGTGAGAAATCCTGGAGCAGGGCTTTTAGGACATGGACTTCGATTATTCAATCTTAGTGTATTTACATTGGGGCAGTGTTAACTTCATGTCAAACAGTCAGTCAAGTTGTACTCGGGATTCGGAAGGATCCTAAGCAGCAGCAGCAGCTGTGTTTCATTTCTGGATTATGCAGAGGAGAAAGAATAAATCCAGGGAAGGAGAGCCCAGCTGAGCCAGAGCAAAACCATCCTGTGCCCATCAGGAGTGTGAGGTGGTCAGAAAAGGTAAAGCCTCAGGCAAAGAAGCAGTGGTGGGGAGGGCATCCCACTTCCAGCAGGACAGCAGGAAAGGCCTTGAGGCCATTTTATTTAAATCTCACAGAGAAGTGACTTCAGTTCCCCTCTGGATTGAAGTAAGATAGGAACAGAAAAACAAGTCTTAACCTTAATGAAACCTAATGACTGATTATCCTTCCTTATGTCTCAGCTGGTAAAGAATCCGCCTACAATGTGGGGAGACCTGGGTTCCATCCCTGGGTTGGGAAGATCCCCTGGAGAAGGGAAAGGCTACCCACTCCAGTTTTTCTAGCCTGGAGAATTCCATGGACTGTATAGTCCATGGAGTCACAAATAGTCGGACACGACTGAGCAACTTTCACTTTCAGTGACTGATTATTAGGGGCTCTGACACTGGAAGTCCATTCATCAGTCTGTAGAAGCAAAGAAGTAAAAAGAGATGTACGGGAAAGAGAGAATTCATAGAAATTAAGCAAGTTTTGAGATAAAAGTTTACCATCAGGAGGTTATGATGATGTAAACATCAAGTAACTTCTTTATATCTATCAGAGGAATGACATGAATTTGTGCAGAATTATAGAAGAGAATTTAAAATTAGGGGGCTTGATTAGAACAGATCAGTCAAGGTTATATGAATCCTTACCCCCAAGAAAATTCAGATCTGTTTAGAGAACTTTCCTTCCCGAATAGTTTCAGCCTGGAGTGCTCCAAGTCAGGGACAGCAGACGTGGTGACTTGGGTAACAAGCCCACCAGCCCACATTTTCTGCTTACACACAGGAGACCACCAGTTGGACTTACGTCACTTGCTGCCTGGCTGGCTGCTTTGGCAGCTTTGATGGGAATTGCATCAATTCTCAGGTTGTATCCCTTCTTGCTCAAATCTTTCAAGTCTGCTTTGTACATATTCTGTAAGAAAAATATCATTTGAAGATAACTCAGACCACATGCGGAAAAGGCTTAACCCCCTGTGAGCAGCTGAACCCACATGCACACCTCACTGATATTGTAGGCATTGACTTTAGCCTGAATGAACTGGGGCAGGTCTGCTGGCAGATTGTACTTGTGAATAACTTCCTCTCCTTTAGCTTTGTAGGCAACCTGAAAGGGAATAAAAAGCATAAACAAACAAAAAAAAGTACAGGAAATTGTTTAATGGCACAGGAAAATTTCTGAGCAGATCACACTGCATAGAGGAGTTTTTATGAAACACACAGAGCCATCCCCATATTCCCTTGAAAATATCTGTAGGCATTAAGGTCTCCTATGCCATTGCACAGGGTCTGATTTTAGTGCCAGTTTAGCCTTGGCAAAAGTCCCTTGGTATGAGCTAAGAACCTCCAGATTGAGGTGGGATACCTACTAAGGAGCCCAGGGAGGTGACCCAATGACAAAGTTAACCTCCAGACACTTTTTTGAGGATAGGAAAAGGTAATAGGGTAGGATTCACCAACTACCTATATTATACCTTGTGGGCAGTGAGTGACTAATGGAACCTAAGGGTAGTTTTTACTAAGCATGACTTTTGTCTTAGCTCTGACTTAAAATAGTAACTCCTCCATATGATGTAGTATCTATGTTCACTTTCCTAATCTTTCCTAGATACAGGTTTGTGTTTCCGGTTATCAAAGAAGTCCCTCTTACCTTGTCCTTGGAAAGCAACATATAATTGTGCTAAAAAAAAATTGTCAGCACAAAATACATAAGCTTCTAAAGATAAAATAGGGTATGATTTTATTAATGAAAAGTTGAGGGATTATATTGTTGCTCACATACTCAAGTCTCTTTAGACTGTGTGATAAGTACAGGTGATCATTACATTTGGAATACACATATATTTGTATTAGTTAACATTTAAATACAGAGAGAATTAGCACTTACATCACTCCTCTGGGCCTGGTTAATCTTAGATTGTACTATAATTGGAGCATCTTCAATTGAAGTAAACTTGAGAGTATCTGGATGTTGGCGATATTTTTTCTGTTTGATGAATTAAAAAGAGAAAAAGAATATTACTTTCACCAAAGGCTAATATGTATCAAAATCTTACAAATTCATTTTGGAGGGACAAGAACTTTTCCTGATTTTTAAAATGTAAAAATACTAGATTCTTTGCTGGCTTGGGTGGGCGCAGGGGGAATGAATACAATACAAAATCCAGCATTTAGAGAAATCGTTTTAACTTTCAATTGTTTGGGGACAGTACAGACCAATACAACTTTCAGGAACCTACTTCACTCTCTTAATTTATTGCTCATGATATGAAAGAAGGCACTGTCAGCTCAGTAGAATCCTGAAACCTCACAGATATTTCTAAAGGATTCACAGAAAAGAGGCAAGGACAAGTGGTGTAGCTTTACATGACACTCAGAAGCTCTCAGGGGTGCCATTTTCCCTGTCACTCCATCAGCAGCTGAAGTTGTCCAGTTGAGGAACTAGGGCAACAGCTCTGGATTATGAACAAAGAAGGGAGGACTTTTCACTTTGCAAGTCTTAATGTGGATAATCCATAGATTATCACCAAAGTGCTGAGGAGACACAGGAGAGGGGACAGTGGGAAGGTGTCTCAATTGGGAGCTATCAACATCTAGCTATCCTCATTCCTATATTCTTTTGCTAGTTCTCTTCCTATGTGCAAATGATATATAATCCCTCTCTTGTGTATATAGAGGCATCCCCTCTTTCAACTTGAGACTTCTGAAAACCACCAACCCAGAAGAGCTCTATCTGAATGATCTCTCTTGAGTATATAAAGGAGTTTCTATCCAAAATGAACAAACAGCAGTACAAAACAAGAACAAAAACTCGGGCGTGGAAGACAGGCCTCACTTAGCACCTCTGATCCTACTTTGTGTGGTCTGCCTTCCTGGATGACGGACTCACCTGACAGCAGCGGTAATGTTCAGCTGTTGTCAGAGAAGGGACTGTTTAAGAACCCCAGGATCACCACTGTTTCTTTTCAGACTGAATAACAATATATACAACCACTTCAAAGTCATCAAGAAGATGATAGCACAGGGAGCAATAATACTTCAAAGAAAAGTATTTCTATAATTGTCATTATATGCATAATTTACAATCACCATATTTTGGGGGGAAAAAATCCATATGCTCAGTTGGACAACCAAAATGTAATATAGCCATACAAAGGAATACTGTTAATAAAAACAAACGTATTTTGGACACATGTAGAAATATGGATGAACCTCAAAAACATTATGCTAAGTGAAAGAATCCTGATTCAAAAGATATTTCTAGAAAAGACAAAATTATAGAGATGGAAAGAAGATCTGTAATTGTCTGGGTATAATTGAAAATGGGTGTGGGGATTTTGGGGGAAAAAATTTAGCATCTTAAAATTCAATTGTGGGTCTGACACCACTGAATATATGCCAGCAGCCAACTCCCTCCTAACTATTTTGAAGGCAAAATATATGAGTAGCCTCCATAATTTCAAATATTCTTTTTCCTGCTGGCAAAACCATTCCTAACTAGAAGGGGAATCTCATGAAACCCAAGGCCAAAATTGAAGCAAACTTGAACTATTTCATCTCTTGATACATCCAATGGCCTAACCAAACTTCCAGTCCAGCCTCCCTTGACCATGATGATTTCACTCCTGTTTTATGTATTTCTAAGTATATTACTCATTTAACTAGTTTGCTTCTGGAAAATAAAGATGCATTTACCATTCAAAAAAGAATCTGGTTGTGGGGATGGCTATACAACTATATGGATTTAATAAAACTTGTCAAGGTGTACACTTAAAATATGTGAATTCTATGGCATGCAAACTATACCTCGATAAGGTTGTTGAAGATATTTCTGCCATAAATGGTTAACATAAATGACTTTGGTGATGTGAAGGGGTACAATTATCTACTGAGATAATGCATACATGTGATAATTTGGTTTCTTCCTGTAGCAACACCACCAGAAAATGCGAGGTAAAGGAGGCCCTTCCCATGGTTTGGGGGGTTTAGCATGACACATTCACAGCTCTTGACACAGAGAGGTGATGGATGTACCTCATTCAGAATGTCTGAGGCTCGCTTTGCCTTTTCCATCTCTAAGGACCCAAATGGCACCCAGCCACAACCCTTCATCCAGCTGTTGTAGTCAGCTTTGTATTCGACCTAGAACACCGAGAGAAAGGTTACACTTCTTTATTCAGAGCCATCCTTATTTGTAAAATCATTAATATTTTCCCCCCCAAAAAATGATTTCTGACCAGGTTCCTTACTCCATGCATTGAAGTTATTTTAAACATTTCCTTGGGGAGAGATTTTAAGTCTTTAGGTTTTCACTGTTCTTTCTAGTTGGCATATATTCTCCTTCATCCTCATTTCCCAAGTATGTGGAATTATAATTTCAATCTGAAAAATGCTAAATTCAAAACTGTATTTCAAAGAACAAATGAAATTGCTATATTTTGATCATCAGATCTGTTTGCTCACTAGAACACTAGTATTGTGTTTCTATGTCACTGAAGGCCATACTGAAGATGGATAATTTTGCTCATTTGCTGATAAGACTTGATAGTAATTATTTGTACTAAGTGTCTACACACATTGCCTTCATGTGTCAGCTTAAGAGTGTTTCTCCATTAGCTAACAATGCATTTTAAAATAGTTGTATTCAATAATTTGCTTATGGAGAGCAGTTATCATTTGGAATTGAACCTATCTGGGGGACAGTTACTTGATGCTATTAAAATAATAACCTACTCTTAACCAACTCTTGTTGTCTGGCTATAGATGATACCTAAAACATATGCTCTAGATACAAAATTTAGATCAGTGGGGGCCTTTCAAATGGAATGAAAAATCAAGAAACCATTGGTTCCTGCCTTTGAGAAAACTGATCTGTTTGGGAGGAAGAAACATAACAAAATGAAACAAAAGGATAATAATGCATAACAATTTTTAGTCATGAGAATGTAAAATTGTACAGCTGCTATAGAAAATAGTATAGAATTAAAAATAGAACTATTTTATCATCCAGAAATTCTACTTCTGTGTATATACTCAAAAGGATTGAAAGCAGGGTCTTAAAGATATTCACGCATCCGTGTTCATTGTAGCATTATTTGCAATAGCCAAAAGGTAGAAACCACCAAAATGTTCACTGACAGATGAATGGATAAACCAAATACCACATATACATGCAAAACAGAACACTATTCAGCCTCAAAAAGGAAGGAAATTCTGACACACACACTATGAATGAACCTTGAGGACATCATGCTAACGGAAATAAGCCAATCAGAAAAAGGCAAGCACTGCATAATTCCATTGATATGAGATCTTTAGAGTATTCCAGCCTCAAAGAAAGTAGAAGGGTGGTTGACAGGGACTGAGGGGAAGAGGAAATGGAGAATTATTTAATGCATATAAGATTTAATTCTTGTAAGATGAAAAAGTTCTGAGATTGATTTTACAACAGCGTAATTAACTGCTGTTGAACTGTACACTTAAAAATGTTAAATATGGCCAACACTATGTTATGCATATTTTACCATTAAAAAAAATAGAATTGTTAGGACAAGGTGTTCAATTGTATAGTTCAGACAAATCGATTTGCCTAAAGTTTTGATCTGCAGGAAAAAACCCAGCTATTATAAAAAGTAATATGATAAATCATACACTTTATTCTCAGACAAGATAGCAAACTATATAAAAAATTACTGACTGATGAATGTGATAATTATGCTAATGGTGATGCTAATACTAGCAAATGTTTATTGAGAATTCACCAGGGCCTGGCACCATGCTAAGAGTATTTTGAATGCATTTAAATAATCAAAACCAATTCTTTTGTATTATTCCAATTTTATAAGGAGGACTCTAAACTCAGCAAGGTTGATAAGTTTACCGAAAGCAATGTGGTGGGGTGCCTGCCAGCCCCAGGCCTTTCTAACCCTGAAAAGTGTGCTCTCATAGAATCCCCAGGATCATTTTTCCATCACATATTTGCTACATACAGAAGACAGTGCAGACACTTATGCGAATTGCCAAAAACATCAGTAAGCTTAGAAACCCTTCTCAGTTTCTACCTTAAATAGCAGGAATAGAGGAAATCTGGTTACTCACATCGCTCTGCAGTGCATAAGCCTTCTTGGCAAGGTCCACATTAACGCTGTCAGGCGGGTAGCTGTAATTGTGTAAGAGGTGCTTATAGTCCACATCACTGGCAATTGCCTGAGATTTCTTAGCATGAGTGATTGGGAGCATGTCAAGAGGTGCCGTGTAGATAGTTTTTGACTTTTCATAGTCTTTACGATATTGACGCTGTGAATAAGAAATTACCAATTATTAATACAAATCTTCAACGGATTTGCAGAAAAGCAGAGATCACTATTAAGCAATAAATACAAGTTAGAGATATAGACCCAAACATCTAGTGAGTGATTTTTTCTTAAAATTTGATATGTTTCACTTTATTGAACGCCTCTCCCCCCAAATCATACATGGACAGATCTTCTCAAATCTTTTTTTTTTTTAGATCAAAGAGGAACTGTCAGACATTATGAATAGGCCACAGTTTCTGCTTCAGCCAGCTATATTTTATTTTAAAATAGGGTTTTTCAAGGACCACTAGTAAGCATTATTTCTACCAAGTTAATAACTGTTGAAGAGTTTTCCACTAAAGAAGTATTTCTTAAATTGTCAAAAATTATATGACAATCACTTCATACTTCTGATTGTGTAAAATTGCTACTTTGTAAATAGAGCTGTACACTTTGACTTCTTGACTTTTCTAAAGTCATCTTTATTTTTTTTTCATTTTTTATTTATTTATTTTTTTCCATTTATTTTTATTAGTTGGAGGCTAATTACTTTACAACATTGCAGTGGTTTTTGTCATACATTGAAATGAATTAGCCATGGATTTACATGTATTCCCCATCCCGGTCCCCCCTCCCACCTCCCTCTCCACCCGATCTTTAAATGAATAGTTACTGATTTTTCAACCTGAATATTCTAATTTGGACAATAAATAAGCTCCACTGAAAACCCCAAAGGTTTTTGTTCATACTAAGTTTAATTTTGGCTACAATTTAAAAGAAGCTTCAGATTTCAGCAGCTACAAGACCTCAAAGGAGAAAAATTCATGAAACTGAGGCATGAAAGTAACCTTGGTCTTTACGTACAGTGTTCTCATAAACCAGATGTCCTGACTGGGCCTCAGAAGGAAATTTCATTGGCTGGTTTTCTGGAATGGCTGGAGAGGGTGCTAATTAGGTCAAAGCCCAGCTTCATCATGTTTGCTCAGCAATTACCTTAACAGAAAAATTCTGGCCCAGTACCCTTAGGAACATTCTAAACCCATTATATCTCCCTATACTCACATAAGCGCTAAGACAGTGATCCAAGCTAGCAAGTATGGATGTGCATTATAAAGTTCCTGTAGGAATTCCTTCTGCAAATAATCTGATCTTTTAGCTTTACTAGGGAATGTAATCTTCCTTTTAATCTTTCATGGATAGTCAGTTTCATAGAATAAATATATCTCTTTAATTGTAAAATCTAGGCCCTGGTTTATGATGATAAAATATGGCCACTTTCTGATGGCATGCAAGAACACTGAAAAAAATACAGTTTGTCTCTATTAGAAATAAACAAACAAAGCAATGATGTAATAGCAGTTGGTGTGTGGAACTGCTTTTGATTAAACTGTTTTGGTCATGTAGCTTACATGATCTTAGATCCCTGACCAGGGATCAAACTCATGCCCCGGCAGGGAAAGCACAGGGTACTAACCACTAGATCACCAGGGAATTCCCTCAACTATGTTGTTCTAACTCTCTTGTTCAAATTCAAATCAGCTCACACCTGTCTGTACATATAAAATGTTGTCAAAGACCCAAATGGCTATATTTTTAAATTGAAGTATAGTTGATTTACAATATTAGTTTCAGGTGGACAGCATAGTAAGTCAGTAGTTTTATAGATTACACTCCATTAAAAGTTACAAGATAATGGCTATAACTGTGATAATTCTGTGCTCTAGAATATATCCTAATTGTGTATCTACTTTATACATAAGCAGTTTGTATCTCTTAATCCCCTCTATCTTGCCCCTCTCTCCCTCCTCCCACGGGTAACTACACGTTTGTTTTGTTATATACATTCATTTTATTTTCTAGATTCCACTCTCAGGTGATATCATACAACATTTGTCTTTATCTGACTTATTTTACAAGCATAATGTTCTCTAGGTACAACCATACTGCAAATGGCAGAATTTCATTCTTATTTATGACTGAGTGATACTCAACAGTATACATATGCCACATATGTTTATACATTCATTTGTTGGACACTTAGGTTGCTTTCATATTTAGCTATTGTAAATAAGACTGCTAGGAATACTGGGATGAGTGTATCTTTCTGCACTAGAGTCTTCCTCTTTCCTAGGTGTATGCCCAGGAGTGGGACTGCTAGATCATATGGTAGCTCCAGTTTTAGTTTTTTAAGGAACCTCCATACTGTTTTCCATAATGGCTGCACCAATTTACATTCCCACCAACAGTGTAGGAGAGTTCTCTTTTCTCTATATCCTTGCCAATACTTGTTATTTTTAGACTTTTTGATGATAGGCATTCTAATAGGTGTGAGGTGATATCTCATTGTTGTTTTAATTTGCATTTCTCTAATAATTAGCTGTTGTTGAACACTTTTTAAATTTTAAATTTACTTTTTAATTGAAGGATAATTACTTTACAGAAGTGTGATGGTTTCTGCCAAAAATCAACCATGTTGAACATCTTTTCATGTGCCTGTTAGCCATCTACATGCCTTCTTTGGAAAAATGTCTATTCAAATTTTCTGCCCATTTTTTTTGGATTGTTGCCTTGATACTGAGCTGTATGAGCTGTTTATATATTTTGGATGCTAACCCCTTGTGAGTTATATCATTTGCAAATATTTTCTATTTCATAGGTTGTCTCTTCATTTTGCTATGCAAAAGCTTTTAAGTTTAATTTTGTCCCATTTTTTATTTTGTTTTTATTTCTTTTGCCTTATAAGACAGATCCCCAAAAAATATTACTACAATTTATGTCAAAGAGTGTCCTACCTAGGTTCTCTTCTAGGAGTTTCATGATTTCAGGTCTTTAATGCATTTTGAGTTTATTTTTGTATATGGAGGGAATGCTCTAAATCTCACCCTTTCACATGGTTAAAATGAAAGCAAAAGATATAAACACCTTTCTCTTTCATCATGAAAAACTAATATTTCATGCTATGTTGAACATTCTTAACCACTCTTAAGGGATTCTCTAAGCATTTTAAAATATAGTATATATTATAATTTGTGATAATGTATGTTTGCCTCTCTATGCTAAAAATTTTAACTGGAAGATGATAGATGGCCTAAAGGCAATATTTACGGAATCTATGAATTCTCTGAAAGGTAAAGGTGCGAAAAAATCTCCACTTTTCTAAAGAGATGGTCCAAATCTTTTATCAGATTCTCAAATGTAACTGTAACTAATGGTATATTTTTCTTAGATCTAGGCCAATACTAATTACTAAAGTCAATAAAGAGCAAAGTTTGCTATACTGATTTTTATCTCTGACTCATGATTTTTCTTTCAAAATAAGGTCACTTTTTAAAACTTAATAATTTTAAAAGTTACTTTTCAATTAGAAAATATGAAAATAACTTAATGTTTTCCAAATGATGCTAAAAATTATACTCAATATTCTACTAAATATGAGCACATAGGTCTTTCAAAGTGAAATGGTAATCAAGTACAAATAATTTCTCTCCTCAAACGAGAGAGGTAAAAAAACTTGGGGAATCATTCTCCTTTTAAAGTTCTGCTCAGCAGTTTGTTATGAACCTGATGCAATCCTTTTACATCACTATCCTTGGCCATATTAACTGGAACACAATACTAAAAATAAGACGGATTGAGAAAAGCACTCACATCACTCTGGTTTTTGGCCGTCTTCAAAGAGTGCAGCATCTTGGGGTCGTCATTAATACTGAGAGCTCCAATCATCTTTCCCTTGCTTTTCTCATAGTCTTTCTTGTACATCACCTGTAAGGACATCACACGAGTCAGATCCCACTCACCAGGAAGCATCGCTGAGGCCCCCCCGCCCAGGTGCCCAGGCCATACTTACATCACTAGCAATCTTGGTGTTGGCTTTGGCTGCCAGCAGGGGAATGGCGTCCACCTTAATGTCAAACTTCTTAGCCTTGGTCTTCTCCCAGTCATGCTTATAAATATTCTGGACAGAAAAATTTCAGCACAGGAATTTTAAGAACAATATCTAACACAGATTAACTCAGTAAAAATTTTAAAACAGATTAAAACTTTGTATATAGAGACTTATTTTACCTATTTAGTGCTGTATTTACCAAATGATAGTATAGCTTATTATCTATCATCTGGCTTCTTTCCTCCACCACAAGTATAATATACTCTTTCCACTGCTCTGTAAACTTTCTAAAGACTCTGCTATGTTGATACATAAAGGATAATATAACATGACAACCAACTGGAGAAGGGGAAATGTGACATTTCCTTATGAGAATATGAGAGATCTTGTGAAACTCTAGGGATTGGTGGGGAGGAAGGCTGCGGGTGATTGAAAGAATGTTTCTGATAGTAACAGAGACTATGGAAAAAATGAAATCTAAAGGCTAACAGAGTCTTAAGGGCATTTAAGTTCAAAAGCTCCACTTAGCACTCTGGCAAGCATCTCAACAGTTGTTTATTTGCATAATTCCTAATCTGGTCTTTTTAAGCATTCATAATATTTCCTCTTCATGCATACACCAACATGCATGGTACTCACATCACTCAGGTTATAGGCATTGACTCTGTGTTGTATAAACTGTGGAGCATCTGCTGGTATGTGGCACTTGAACTTCTCACCTTCATGCTTTGCCTTGTAATTCAGCTGAAAAGCAATTAGAGAATAGCCAAACAGATCAGGGTAGGAGCTTCCTTGAGTTTATAAAGGAGAATATATATAGCTAAGTCATTACTATCCTTTTTAGAAAAATGACTCAAAGAAATAGTCTATCTAGTCAAAATCCAACTTTGGATCCAGACTCTCACTTCCTCTTTCACGGACGCTGGTATAAAACAACTCTGGGTTATCATTTTGTAAATGCCATCACAATGTATATATGGAAATCTCATTGACCTCTGAGGTGTGCCTTGAGAACATGAACACTCAAAATCTATGTAATTGGAGCACTGACAAAAATAGTAATTCTAAATAGAATGCTAGAACAGTTTAAAAGATACATAAATTCTTACCAAAAGTACAAGATATGGGACTTTATTTGAAATTTTTAAAAGGTGACATTAGGTGGAAGGAAGAGAGTGTAAAGAAGGAATGAAGCTGTTGAATTGGAGTTAAAGGCAAATGCACTAAGAAGAACCATGCATTTCAGATCCTTCAAGACAGAACTCCTGACCTCATCAGGACAACGAGAAGAGAGGGTGGTTCCTGGGCGCCATGCCACTTGCCGAGCTCAGTTGCAGCATTGATGTTATTAGTATTTGAAAGTAGTGAAAGTCACTCAGTTGTGTCCAATTCTTTGCGACCCCATGGACTATATACAGTTCATGGAATTCTCCTGGCCAGAATACTGGAGTGGGTAGCCGTTCCCTTCTTCAGGGCATCTTCCCAACCCAGAGACTGAACCCAGGTCTCCCGCATTGCAGGCAGATTCTTTACCAACTGAGGCACCAGGGCAGCCCAAGAATATTGGAGTGGGGAGCCTGTCCCTTCTCCAGGGGATCTTCCCGGCCCAGGAATGGAACTGGGGTCTCTGCACTGTAGGCAGATTCTTTACCAGCTGAGCTACCAGGGAAGCCCAAGAATACTGGTGGGGGTAGCCTATCCCTTCTTCAGGGGATCTTCCCAGCCCAGGAATGCAACTGGGGTCTCCTGCACTGTAGGCAGATTCTTTACCAGCTGAGCTACCAGGGAAGCCCAGTGTTAACTAGTTGTCCTTTACTGGGGCACAAAATATTAATATGCTGGGAAAAGTTGCACATGAACCAATATGTCTTTTGGACTACATTGACACCATTCCTTTCTTTTTAAAATGTTGTTGGTATTTAATTGCCCCTTACAGTGTTATGGAGAAAACCATAATTCCAAAATATATGTGCAACCCAAAGTTCATCGAAGTACTATTTACAACAGCCAGGACATGGAAGCAACCTAAAGGTCCATCAACAGAGGAATGGATAAAGAAGATGTGGTACATATGTATAATGGAATATTACTCAGCCATAAAAAGGAACAAAATTGTGCCATTTTCAGGGACATGGTAGGACCTAGAGATTGTCATAAAGAGTGAAGCAAGTCAGAAAAACAGATTAATCATATATTAATATGATTAATTAATAAAGCAATATTTTCATTAATATATTAATATGTTAATATATTGATATATTATTGTGATTAATATATAAATCATATATTAATATATAATTAATAGATATAAATCATATTAATGCATGTGTGTATAATGTAGAAAAATGGTAGACATTCCTTTCTTTATGGCCCTCCAGTTTCATCCATCTCATTGATTGAAATTTTATATTAATTCTTGTTTAAGTTTAGTATATTCCATTTCTTGTTACCACTGCTTTTCCTTCTTCTGATGCCATCTGGTCTGTCCAAAGTCGGCAATGAAAAACTTGCTTTACCATAACATGTGGGCATTGTTGGTCTTTCATTTGGTTCCTTGTTGTAGCATGCATTATTTTTGGAATGTGGAAGTCCTATGCCAAGCTTTCATAAAAATTCCGAGCACGTTTTGCAATTAGTTGTCTCTACTATTTGCATTACCACCATCATTCTGAGGTTACACCTTCTTCTCCACACCTCATTGCATTTTATGCTTGAAAGTGACTTTTGGATAAAGACAGCCCATAAAGGTGATTGGGAGTTGATTAATAACCAAGCATTTGGGGCATTTCACACTTTGCATTTCCTCTGCATAAGCTGCTTGTGTTGAGCTCTTGCCAGACTGGATGTAGCGATCCTGTGAATTGTCTTTCTTTGGAGAAATTGTCTGTTGGGGTTTTTGACAATTTGATATGTTCTTTATTTTTTCACATTTCAAGCATGACAAAGTTTCAGCCGATAGACTATTTTGTATTAATCTTTTAGACATTCCTTTCTTTACCAACTGCACATGAGGTAATTCATGTTACTAAAAACCATGTTTAAATAGGGCAAATGGAACATTACATCTTCCTGTCTTGAGGAGCACATGCTACTCCCCAGGATTTAGCTGTGTTCACACCTGGCTACTCAGGGCTTCCCTGGTGGCTCAGTTGGTAAAGAATTTGCCTGTAAGGCAGGAGACCTGGGTTTGATCCCTGGGTCGGGAAAATCCCCTGGAGAAGGGAATGGCTACCCACTCTAGTATTCCTACCTGGAGAATTTCATGGACAGAGAAGGTTGGTGGGCTACAGTCCATGGGGTTGCCCAAGAGTCGGACATGACTGAGCAATGAACACATACCTAGCTACTCAAAGTGGGGACTCTCTCCAGGCCTACCAAATCAGAATCTCCATTTATCACCCACATACACGTCAGTATTTGAGAAGCACTGTGCATGGCTGGGTCATTATACTTGAGACCTCCCCTGACTATCTAATCCAAAGTGCACCCCCGTCACTTTCTCACACATCATCTGATTTGAATTCTATATTATCATCATCCTATGTTAGTTTTGTATTATTGTCTGGCATCTTTCTTGTTTCCATGCTTTTTCTTTCTGTAAAGCCTTTGTTGGCAAACTCAGGAATGGGAAAAACTTGCCTTGTTACCTAATCAAGTAGCTATTTTTGTTGTTGTCATTTAAGTTGCCTTGAAATTTTAGCATGCATTATTTTTGGAATGTGAGAGATCCTAATGAGCAAATTCCCACTAAAAATCGAGGAGTTATTGCAGAATTATTAGTCATTCTTACTATTGTCTGACACCATTCTTCCTGAGGTTACAATTCAGTCTAGCAGCTTCATTTGCATTTTACCTTGCAAAGTGGCATTATTGGAATAATAGACGAGCCCATAAAGGTGAAATATGCAGATGCTGACGTCTAATAAGCAAAGCATTCTGGGTCACCCACACTTGCATTAATCAGGGCACTCACATCACTAAGCTGCTTGGTGTTGAGCTGGGCTTGCAACAGGACAGGAGTATCAGTGACGGCTGTGAATTTGGTCTTATCTGGATGAACTTTGTAGGTGTGCTACAAAAGAAGAGGTCTGTTAATGAAATTTCATAATGTTTCTTTAGATTCTTGTTCACATACACAAGAACATGTACAAAGTTTCCAGCCAGAAATAGACTGCATTTTGTTCTTGAAAACTTGGTTGATGCATTCTCACTTCCTCTCTCTCTACCTCCCTTCTCTCCTGAAGTAGGCTCCAAACTGGTTTCCCTGCTGCAATTCAGCAACCAGATTAGCCTCCCCCTGCTGAAGCCTTACAGTGACTCGCCACTGGACTCGGGTTCAATGTAAAGTGGGCCTCCCAGCCCTCCCCTACAGAATCCACCTTCCTCCTTCATCTCCTACCATTTTACCTCTTACTGCTGTCTGTAACCTGGTACATGTCAGTTACCTCATCCTTTCAAGTCCTTACATGCTGAGAGTATGTCTCTTCTCAGGCTGTTGTTCCCACTGCTCTTCCCTGGATCTTGGCATGGTTATACAGTCTTTGCCTTAGACCTTCCTTGACCTCCCAACCTATGGTATCCATCCAGTCTCCATCACCCACATCATTCTATTTTAACCCTATAGCATCAGTTTAGTTTTCTGATCTATCCTTCTAGTTTCTATGTTGTTTATCGTCTGTCTCTCCTTCGCTGAGAGTATGTCTCTTCTCAGGCTGTTGTTCCCACTGCTCTTCCCTGGATCTTGGCTTGGTTATACAGTCTTTGCCTTAGACCTTCCTTGACCTCCCAACCTATGGTATCCATCCAGTCTCCATCACCCACATCATTCTATTTTAACCCTATAGCATCAGTTTAGTTTTCTGATCTATCCTTCTAGTTTCTATGTTGTTTATCGTCTGTCTCTCCTTCTCAGATGCATACTGAACAAGAACCAGCCCAACTTGTCCCATATTCTTTCTCAGCACCAAGGACAGTGTCCGGCACATGCCAGCCCATCATGTAAAATATACACCTATCTCTTACAAATCACCATGTTCATTCTTTCCCCAAAAATCATATGTGTGTGTGTGTGTGTGTGTGTGTGTAGATATATGTATATACAGACTAGTGGAAATAAAGGTTTATAAAACCTGAAATCATTTTGTAAAAAATAATTTTCTTCACAGTAATTTTTATATTCCCCAATTCTATCCAAAAAATAAAATTTAACATCTGCTAACCATTAGATGCTAGCATTTAAACTGCTGAATTGACCACTAGATGGCACAAGAATGCCAAACACAATCTCAAAACTTCAGGGCAGCTGACTTACATCTTTACACTTGTCCAGCTTCTTGATTGCTTCGTACTCTTGTGTTATTGTCTGAGGGAAATAGCATTTCCCTTTATCTTCTTCATATTCTGCTTTGTAATTTTTCTGTAATGAGAAAGAACAAAAACAGATCATGATATCTATTGTCCCCAACAATGTTACTGAGAAGCATGAAAAATTGTCTTCAAACTTACATCACTGTTCTGAGCTGAAACTCTCATGCAGTGTACTTGATATGGGTCCTCAAAACTGCCTATATAATGTCCCAAAACATTCTGTACATATGAATCTTTATATTTAGCCTGAAAAAGAAAACATATGTTTTCAAACTCAAATAGCTATTTATCAGACAGGAGGAGAACCCTCAAACCCGAGAGGTAACTGTGGCCTTTCGAACCTCACTGAAGTTCTTCAGTAGGGTATCAAGTTGATATTTAGGAGTCTCACAGTAATTCATGCTCTTTGCCTTTGTCTTCTCATAGTTTTCTTTGTATAATCTCTGTCAAAGGAAAAAGAAAATTAAAAAACAAAGAAAATAGAAGAATATATCTCATGGAATAGAAACTATTCATGTCACTGCTATACTTTACTGGAATGGAAATTTTTGTATTTCTTCAGCATTTATTTTCTACAAAGCAGAAAAGCAGAATAAATATGGTAGGGGCTCTTGTCTTATATGATCTAGTCTGCAGTAACCATAAATATATTCACAGTACTTATCCTAATATTTCTCAGCCAGAATAAATCACAGCTCACCAATGTTGCCGTCTAAGCAACTTTTTATCTTAAAATATTTTTTCCCACTTGAATGTGTTTGAAGGAAAATGATTCTTTAAGCATTGGTATGAAATATTGTAAAAGGTATAAAGTGGAGTTTCAATACTTAGGCACAGTTGTAGAAGAGTATTCCATTCAGTACTGGACGAAAACACATCTTACAATACCTCTGGAAGCTGGCTTTTATCATTAAAACCTAAATTTCACTTTATAACAGTGATATACAAAATATGACTTTTCTGTGTTATTGAGTGCATCATGTAGTACTTCACATTCTCTTTTAATTCTTCCATAAGTAAATCCAAAAAATATCCTCAATAAAGACAGTGATATTTATAAGTGATATAGAATAGGTAATATTTCTTCTTTGCTATGAATTAGAAAAGCAATTTTTGTAAAAAAATTATTTTAATAAAATATTTTAAGTCTTTAATATGAGATGAGTATTTTATAAAATTCTTAAAATACTTAAGCTTCACTGAGTTTTCCCTCCTTTGTCTGTAGCCTGGTTTTCTCACTTCTTGTCTTTCATTTTTCTGTATATATTTTTGTCAAGTACCTAGAGTTAGGTCATGGCATGGAATGAATAGCTGTTTAGACATACTGAGATACTGAGCTCATTTCCAGAAAAAACAATAAGGAAAATGGTATTGTTAGTGACATTTACCTCCTAGTAAAACAGAAGGCATTAAGGGATTAAGGGAAGCTTTACAATACTCTCTGGTGTCTCAAAGTACAGAGACATCATAAGAATGAGGAAGTTAATCATTCTTTACCACTGGGTTTTAATGTTTGATTTGTCAGCCTGAATCTGAGATTTCATTAGGCTAATGTCTCATCCAAGCTTATGTTAAACAGTAAGTACAGCCACATCTAAAGACATGTTCACAAAAGCACTCACATCACTCTGGTTTTTGGCCGTCTTCAAAGAGTGCAGCATCTTGGGGTCATCATTAATACTGAGAGCTCCAATCATCTTCCCTTTGGCCTTCTCATAGTCTTTCTTATACATCACCTATAAGGACACCGTATGAGTCAGATCCCACTCATCAGAAAGCATCGCTGAGGCCCCCCCGCCCAGGTGCCCAGGCCATACTCACATCACTAGTGATCTTGGTGTTGGCTTTCGCTGCCAGCAGGGGAATGGCGTCCACCTTAATGTCAAACTTCTTAGCTTTGGTCTTCTCCCAGTCATGCTTATAAATATTCTGGACAGAAAAATTTCAGCATAGGAGTGGGCAAAAATGATATGCATGCTATCACACTTTATAGACTTAAGGATAACCCAATACCCAATAGTTTGTCTCAATATAAAATAGACCATTTTCTTTGTTTAAGAAATTTTAGATCATTCATTTTAGACAATTCTTAAGATGAACCTTCCTGTTCTCCAAGGTCAAGCTTCTCTACTCACCATGAGAATACTTCATTACATTAACTTCATTCTAGTTATCATACTAATATTTGATTCCTAACACTGAATATTTTACAGAGTAGCACAAATAATCCATAGTTTACTTAGTATTATATAAAGGTACCATTTTCATTTGATGTCAAAGTTCTCTGAAAAGGTTATTTTACAAATCATTATATTCACTGATGCTAGATAATTTTAGTACTTATTTATAGAATTGTTGAAAAAATTGAAATCCTCATGGGTCACTTGACTTTTCTATAAAATGAAGTTTGGAAATGAAAAGTAGCAATGGATACCTGGCCTTATGCCTTCTGAATACCCTGTATCTTTGTCAGGGCAGGTTCTCTAACATGTAGAAATGAGTATTGTTTGTGTGATATAAGGGAAATTATAGGCTTGAGAAATAAATGAAATCAAATTGTATCTTAAATATCAGGCCCTGAAAGAAAATTATAGTATAATATAAAAGAATATATGGCTAAAAGAACTAACATTAAGATTTGAGATTAAACATATATGAACAGTGACATTTTGAGGGTTGCCTCAAATATATTAAAATTGTCTCATTGTGTGAAGCTACTTATAAGATTGCTACACACATTTTATAAGGGGAGTTCAAAGTTACCCTGGCAGAGGGAACATGATATAAATGTTAATCCTTATTCTCATCTTTAACGCCAAAATGTTTGTTCAATGAGGCAGTTCAAAAGTAAAAGCATAGCTGTCAGTGTAACAGAAGGCCTAGTGCATGAGAAACTCACATCGCTCAGGTTATAGGCGTTGACTTTGTGCTGGATAAAGGCAGGCGTATCTGGAGGTATATGACACTTGAACTTTTCGTTTTCATGTTTCGCTTTGTAATTTAGCTGAGGAGGGGGGAGGGAAACAACGAGCAAATTAGTCCTCTATTCAGAAGAATTGTTACAAAACACAAAAGAAAAAAATCATGTGGAGTACATTTCATAAAATGTAAAATACATTTTGTTAAATAACAACTGACAGAGTTGTCACGATCAAAAGAGAAATCCAGGGTGAGGGTAGGCCGCCTTTCTTATCAGCACCTGCGTGTGGATCGTTGATGCTGTTATCACATCTGGCACCATGGGAGGACCCTAATGGAGGGAGGTGGCACTTTTCATGCATACAAGCTCCCCTCCTTAAATATCACAGTTGGTCCTGTAGATTCTGAGAGCGTCAGCCTTTCTTCCTCTCCGCTGTCATTGCTCACGCACTGGAGAATATTTTCTAACAAGCCTGATTATGTCCCTTCACATGCATGATGGTTTGTGCATATTCTAACTGAAGCTTTCATTTCTGGCCATAAATCTACTCAAGTTATTTTTATTTTCATTTTTTTTAGTTCAACATAAATTTAAAAATTCACACTTAAAATTCATATGTTAAAATGTATCTCAAAGACTCCATTTCCCAAAAATAAACTTGCACAAGGGAGAGAAATCCCATGTACTGAATACCTGCTCTGGGCCAGGATGTGTACCATGCACATATTTCCTTTCATTTCATCTTCAAAACAAGCACTTATTATCAAAGGGAACTGTGAGGTATAGAGAGATTCAACAGCTTGCCTGGGCCCCCAGGCCCCCAGGTCATAAAAGACGGAGCTGGAATTTGAATCCAGTTTTCCCGGGTGGCTCAGACAGTAAAGAATCTGCCTGCACCTGGAGAAGGAAATGGCAATCCACTCCAGAACTCATGCCTGGAGAATCCCATGGACAGAGGAGCCTAGCAGCCTATAGTCCATGGGGTCACAGACTAGGACATGACCGAAGCTACTTAGCACATTGTTTAGTCACACTACTTATACAATTTGAAGATTCCAAAGTTGTCAAAAGTAGACAATGAAACAAAAATAAAAGCAAAGAATGATATTGCTTTGTACATTCATTTTAGCCTTACGGAGGAAAATACTCCCTACTTCGAGAAATACAGTTATCCAGGTAGAAAATTGATTCTTCCCAAAAACTATATCCCTTTGACTATGAAAACAAGTAATTCTCTCCAGGTTTCAAATGTGTTATATATTAAATTATATCTCTATAGGACACTGCTAAGGTGAATTTGTGATTGACTGTCTTTTCTGAATGAGTGGTGTGCACTGTGAATGACAGAATAAATCTGTAGGAAAAAGATGGTATTAAGTTTGTGCTTTTATTACCACTGCTGGTCTGAAAATGCTTCAGTGTCATAGTTTTGAAAAATATTTTTACATGCATTATTTTATTTGACCCTTATAAGGATCCTGTAAGTTTGACGATCCTTATTGACATCCGATTTTAGAGATAATGAAATGTGACTCAGAGAGGTTAAATGACAGAAGTTATTTTATCCTGCTAGTAAGAAGTCAAGATGATATTCAACCCAGGTCATTATCCCTGCTCTTTCCATTATATTTTGTTCTTTGAGTTGTACGATGTTCATAAGCATAAGCATATTTCCCTGGAATTATTTGTAGCCCTTCTTCAATAAAATGTAACCAAAAAAAAAAAAAAAAAAGAATCTGCCTGCAATGCAGGAGACCTGGGTTCAGTCCCAGGGTTGGGAAGATCCCCTGGAGAAGGGAATGGCAACCCACTCCAGGATCCTTGCCTGGAGAATCCCATGGTTAGAGGAGCCTGGCAGGCTAGAGTCCACGTGGTCGCAAAGAGCTGGACATGACTGAGTGACTAACACTTTCACTTTCACCTTTGTCTGACCCCCAGATTCGGTGCTCTCCAGTGCATTAAGCTACATTTAGTTTCTCTTCTACAACTCCTATTGCAATTGTTATCCACCCAAGAAGATGCAAGTTAAGTAAGTATTTTAGGTGATTACAAATGTATACAAGTTAAACTCATTAAAACTTACATAGTGTTCTTAACATAAACGTGACAAGGATAAAAATGCTATTTTATAAATGGATTTCAAGTACAGAGCTATGATATATCATTCCTCAAAACTGGATTTCTTGGATATTTAAGAGAACTTACATCACTCAGCTGCTTGGAATTGACTTGAGCTTGCACCAGAACAGGAGAATCAGTAACTTGAGTGAATTTTGTCTTATCTGGATGGACTTTGTAGGTGTGCTGTGGGAGAAAAGAAATCAGGTTTAGTGTAGTATCACTTGTCAAAATCTGAGCTGGCCTATAGGCCAAGCTGGCATATCCCCATCCCCCCAAAGAAAAGAAATTTGTAGGAAATAAAATACTTTTTTTTTTCTAATTAGACTGTAGTTTTTTGGGAGGATGCTCTTACATCTATATAGGAAACTGTCCCATGTCTTCAGATTCCTGATTACTTTTCTTTGGGAAAATGAGCTAGAATTAACACTTGAGTCATACTATTTTCCCTGTGGTCACCCATATATCTATTAAAAAGTAAATTGTGTTTCTTATAGTCTCCTGCTTACATTTGTTTGCAGAAGTGTCAAAACTGTAAAAATATCTTGACCACTAGATACTGTGAAGGTTGGTAATGTTCATAGTATATACCACAGACTTACATCTTTACATTGATCTAGTTTTTTGATCGCTTCATATTCTTGAGTTATGGTCTGGGGGAAGAAGCCTTTACCTCTGTCCTCTTCATATTCTGCCTTGTAGTTTTTCTTCAAGAAAAAGAAATGAGACATAAGGATGCGACCACTCTACTCATGCCCTGAAAATGTGCTACTTGGAAAGTCAAACAACTGCCTTAGAACTTACATCACTGTTCTGAGCTGCGACTTTCATGCAGTGTGTATGATATGGATCCTCATAGCTGCCTACATAATGTCCCAAAATATTCTTTAAGTAGGAATCTTTATATTTAGCCTGAAAGACAAAACATATATCATTTGTTTATTGGCAAAATGATGGGTCTTCACCTTCACAGAGGGAATGACTGGGGCGGAGAGGTGTCTTACATCACTACTGAAGTTGTGCAGAACTGTATCAAGCTTAAATTTGGGCGTCTCACAGTAATTTATGCTCTTTGCCTTTGTCTTTTCATAGTTTTCCTTGTATAGTTTCTGTTAAAGGAAAGAAAAAAATCAATTAAAGTGGGTTCCTATCACTCCCATGCTGATTATTATTGCACTAGTATTTTCCACACTAAACAAAGGAAGAAGAAAAAAAGATATTACCTGTCAACGGTCTTAAAATTAACAATCACACATTGGGGTGTCGTAAATGATTTAAACCTTTTCTATTAGCAATCATTATAAAGCCTAAATTTTTAATATGCTCCAAAAAATTAAGAAACCAATATATTGCCTCAGACAAAATCCTTAGTTGAAGAGGTGCTTGAGTATTTCTGACTTACTGCTTTTTCTACCTGTCAACTGACATACTCTTTCCTCACTAATGATGCCCTGAGAAACAGGAACATTTTGAGCGACAGTAAATTTTTCATTTTTAAAAATCAAACCTTCATGGAAAAAGCCTAGCACACAGGGAAATACACACTCTTCTTCCTTCTACCAAGGAAAAATTCCTTATTATATGAACAGACTGTATATCTTAAAAATAAGGTATATACAAACAGTCTACCAACACTTCTCCTCTGCTAGACTTATCTTCAGCTCTAACCATTATTGGATTTTACAGGTCCCAACTGATAAAGCATATCATTGTCATTTTTTTCATGCTCATTTAATTTTTTATTTTATCTTGGACTATAGCCGATTAACAATGTTGTAGTAATTCCAGGTGGACAGTAAAAGCAATCAGTCATACATACACATACTGGTGCTGTTCATTTTTAATATTTTTATATTGTTGTCTTTTTCAACAAAATGGATTTGAGCTTGGGTTTTTATGTTCAGTAAAGATGACCTTCATTCAGGAAACAGTGCTTTGCACTGATTTCCCAGTAGAGCTATTTGAACAGATTCATTTCTATCCTCTCACCTGCCACATCACTCACCCCACCTCCTCAGTCACATGCACACATATCTATGGTGCTTATTTAACTCAAGGGGCAAAGATAACTAACCCACACATAATCTCAAATACTGGGAAACTTAACACTACCTAATCAAAAGGGAAATACTCAACTGACAGTATGTTCAGTCTCTTTATATACATAATCAAAGTGGCCTTGAGCTGTGAGTCTTCTAATGCCAGGCCAATTCTCACTTATCTAGTGTATTTGAAAGATAGTGGGTTAGACAAGCTCTTAATTCCACTATTAGGAATTCCTGTGAAGACTGAGGGAGCCATCTTTTCAGTTTTGCTCTCTGCAAATGATGGGTTCTGGGGTCAAGACCTGAGTAGAAAGTGGTGGAGGTTAGGGAGAGAAGTTGTGAAATACAGGATATTTCCCTTCTGTCCAGCAGCAGGCTTGAAGAACACAAGGGTGGGGCACTAACTGACTCCAGCTCCTAGTCCTTCCCTTTCAAAGTCTCCTTCTGCCTCCATCACAATCACAACAAAACTCCTACAATGTACTCTCTGCCCACACAACGGCACAGGCTCCTGGAGTTTCAAGGAAACGAGGATTTCCCTGCCCACTGAACTAGTCCATAGGCTCCCCAAATTGACACATATCATACTCAGAGACACTAATGCCTTCCTGTTGTTAGCTCCAGGGAAACTGCTACCCCATAACCTTCAAGTATTTGCAAAGTTCTATTTGCATTTAGTCATTATAGAAGGAGAGAAATTTCATCCCTCTTGTAGCTCAGGTTAAAAAAAAAAGCACTTTTGACAAGAATATACTTACATCACTCAGGGCATCTCCTGCCGCCTTCAGCTGCCTAAGCAGTGGGTTTTCTGAAGCAGGAAGTACATTATAGTCTGCTTTTCCTTTATTCTTTTCATAGTCTTCTTTGTATTTTACCTGTGGGAGTGAAATAAAGTGATAAAGTAACTGTCTATGTTACTTTTGTTCTCGTTCTCTTTTACACATATTATGACATAGCTCCATGAATAAATTTTCTCTTCAGAAAACTGGCAGCTTGACATTTCGTAAACAAAATATTCATAGTAACTCATAACAGCAGTGGAGAAACTGCATACATTTTCAGGATATCTTTTCTTCCCATCATTTATTCATTCAAAAGTATCCATAGGACATCACTTATGCACCTGGCTCTGGGACAGATTCAAGAAACAGTAATACACGGTCCCTGCCCTCAGAGAGGGAGGGAGGGAAGGGGACAGAAATAATAGAAGAAAGATATACATCATAATAATGACAGTGCATCATGTCCTAGATACCTGCTGCTCCAGAACCCTCATTCAGCTCTTAACCTCCAGCTGCCTATCTGCCAACACATGTTTAAAGAAAAATCTAGAAGCATCATCAATCTAGCCTTTATGCCTCATCTGTGACTGTGTGTGTGAGCACATGTATATTTAATGTACATGTGGGAGGAGGAGGAAGGGGTAGGGACTAGATAAATGGTGACAGCCTCATCTTTTCCTCTGCCCTCCCTACTTTTCACCTTTAATTCCAGCTCCAACAGAAGCTTAAGTAAGGGCACAAAAGCCCCACTCAGGAGCATGTCCAAAGGGAAGAATGAGAAAAAAAGAAACTGATCCTAACCTTGACCATGAGTCCCAGTGCCATTTATTTCTTCAAGCAAAGTAATTTTGGAATACAGACATGTTCAGGAAATCCTAGATAATCTGCCAATATTTAAGAACCTCAGAAAACAATCGGCTTGGTCTCCAAAGGCGGGAGACACACAACTGAATCAGATGTACCACCCCTACAGCCCACGTGGGGGACTCAGAGGATGTTCTTCAGAAGTGGAGGATGTAGACAACCTCTTATAGAAGTATCTATTTCCATGACCAATGGAAACAACTAGAAAGGAAATTCCACAGACCTACTATCCCTGTACCTGCATCTGGGATTCACATCTTCCTCTCCTATTTCAGGAAAAGTCATCCCCTGCTCTTAGCACCAGGTCCCTGCCCCTTTCTCCTACTCTAGGAAAATGCTCCAGCCACTCTCCCTCCCCTCCTCAATATGATCTCATTTCCCCTCTACACCTGATTTTTCTTCTATCAGTCTAGAAACATGGCATTTTTGTCTCTTATCTAAGAAAATTCCCTCTTCACCTATTTATCCATCAGCTACTACCCCTTTCTCTTCTTTTCGTCTCAGGAGTCAAGTACACTCATATTCTATTTCTCTCTTTTCATTCACTCACAAACCCTTTCTAAACACTCAACCAAATTGCTCTTATTAAGTTCACCAAACACCATTCATTGATAAACCCACTTAAGAAACATTTGACACAATAACTCACTCCCTCCCCCTTTCACCATCTTCCCAAGACATCCCTCTTACCTAACTTTGTTTCTACCCCATCTCACTGATGTCTTCACAAGGAAGCACTCCAGAGTCCAATCCTTGTAGTGTAGAGTTTTCTCTCTACATTTACTCCCTTGTGGCCTCCAGTCTTATGACATTAAATATGATTCATATGCTACTGATGCCCAAATTTATACAAACTTTCCAGATATCTCCCCTAAAATGGCAGACTCATATAATCAACTGCCTACTTGACATTTACATTTCTCAAAGGCATCTCACAATTTACAGGTCTGAAGTTGAGCTCATGTTTCCCCTGCAATAAGAAATTATCTACTCCTTCCACCATCTTCCCTATCTTGACAAAGGGAAACCCTATCCATCTAGTTGCTTAGACCAAACTTTTCTCTCATATCCCATATTCAACTCTTCAGCAAATCAGGTCAGCTCTAATTTTGAAATACTTCTCATCCCTTTTCCGGCTACTCTCCTGGTCCGAAACATTACCGTCTTGCACCTGGATCCTGAAATAGTCTCCTAAGTGACATGATCTTCCTACTTTCACTCCTCCTGCAGAGCCAAGGCCAGGCTTATAATCAAATCTGATTGGCTTTGAAGTTGTTGCTCTTTCTAGAGCTTTAGAACACCTGTTGCTGTTTGGTCGCTAAGTTGTGTCCAACACTCTTGCAACCCCATGGGACCCCCTGTAGTTCACCAGGCTCCTCTGTCCATGTATTTCCCAGGCAAGAATACTGGAGTGGGTTGCCATTTCCTCCTCCAGGGGATCTTCCTGACCCAGGGATTGAACCCATATCTTCTTCATTGCAGGCAGATTCTTTACCCATGAGCCACCAAGGAAGCCCCCTTTAGAATGCCTAGGAGTAGACTAGTTACCAAAGTCACTCTATAGACTATATGAGCAAATCCACGGATTCATATGTCTTATCAGTGACTAGATTTTCACTAGTTAATAAGAAAATAGAAAAACAATGGTAGTCGCAAGTGTAAGAGTGTCTGTATTCAAAGAACGCTGCCAGTTGCCTTCTCTTGAGAAATTCTTTTGTCCTTTCTACTTCTGGGTATCAAAAGGTCCTTTAGTCTATG
This sequence comes from Odocoileus virginianus, assembly GCF_023699985.2. Taxonomy (NCBI): domain Eukaryota; kingdom Metazoa; phylum Chordata; class Mammalia; order Artiodactyla; family Cervidae; genus Odocoileus; species Odocoileus virginianus. Next base: position 35,498,087 of record NC_069686.1, on the reverse strand, counting down.
AAATACTGAAGATGGTAGCTGAGTATTGTGAATTCTCCTACATGGCAATTTTTTAAAAAAAAATTGGTAGCCCTATTATAATCCCCAAATATTTTCTTATTGTTCCTGTAAGAACCTTTCCCCCCATTATATACAAAAGCAAGAGTTGTAAGAAATTCCCCCACACTGAGACTATATCAAGATCAATGAGAGAATGTCCCCATACCTTGCTAGCTGCCACCCCAGCTTGTTTATTCACTTTGTACTCTGGGGTTTCGGTCTGCATGAAGTAGATCTGGTCTTTCATATTCTCAAAGTCTTCCTGGTATTTTTTCTGTAAGACATGAAACATGCTGGAGAACTGCTGTGGGAATAACTAGGCCAAAGTCTTATATGGGAGGACAGAAGCCACTTGGAGACATTACCCAAAGCCATGCTCCTCTTAGCTTCTGCAGGTCAGATTACAGTTACAGAATATGGTGCTATCACTAAAGCCATTAGCAGCTTAACAAAAACTTGGAGCAGTTATAATAGGTTGGAAGACAACCTCAAAGAAGGAGCTCTCAAAGGCCAGAGGCAGAGAACTCAAAAAAAGAGAAAAAGAGGTTTCTTATGTTTTCCAGGGAGGAGATCTGGGAACAGACTAATCAATTTCACAAATGTACCGTTTGAGTGCCCAGACACAGAACAAATCAAAAAGGGCCTCTTTCATCTGTACTCACCATGACACCATATTGTTCCAATGAAAAAGGAGGCAAGAATAATGGAATCCAATCAAAACAATGCTTTGTAAAAGGAAGGAAAGATGGTGGAATTTCTTTCTAAATAGGGACCCTACACAGGTCTTGCCCCCAGGAAGAGTTGTCTGGATTGAAACGTTCTGGTACCATTTCAGGAGCAGCAAGTGGCTAGATGTCATACAGGAAAGGATCAACCTCTCAGCCCAAGGACATCTGGCTTGGATGGACATCCCTTCCTACTTACTGTGCTGATGTTATTGGAGTTCATTCTGGCAGTTGCAATTTCAAAGCAAGGTGTCTCACTCCATTTGCCTTTGACTTTATTTTCATAGTCTTCCTTGTATTTTTGCTAGAATGGAAAAAAAATAAAGAAAATAAGACAAGCAAAATCTGAAAATTGACAAATAAGGCAGCAAATTAAGTGGTAGTGGTCAGCTTTCAAAAATATCTCAACCAGGCCCTTCCTGGGTGCTTAATAGATGTTTTCAAATCTCCTAGTATAGTGTTTCTTATCCCACAAAAAAGTAGTTGGATGCAGGGGATAGAGGTATCAATCTCCCCTTTGTTGAGTTTAAGGACTTAGTTCACAAAGAACTCACAGATGGTCCCTGGTGTTTGAGGGGAGAGAGAGTCAGAAGCATCTTCCTTCTGTAATTCATGGTTATTGATATAATAAAATCACTCAACCCCAGATTTTCATGCCAGATGAACTTAGCCATTAATTTCTGAGCTTTATTGAAAACTCCTAATTATCCAGATAGCAGCACTACAACAAAATTTGGCTTGTAGGCCAATGAATAAGACTTTCTGGTTTAGACTTAATGAAATTTTAATGAGAACTGACAATAAAAAAATTAAACTGCTACCCCATATTAACTCCCAAACACCACACTACCTGAATGCTATACTGTGAGCTCCTTGGTGAGAGGAATTATATGTTCTTCATTTTTGTATCCTCAAAATCTAACACAAAATGCAGCATGCAGAAGTTACCTCACAAATGTTTTTTTGATTACACTAAATTGAACCTAGTCCATGATTTTTTGACTACTTTGGCTTGAATGTTCTTGAAATGGAATTAATCCAGCCAACCCCAAGTTTGGGACACAAGTCAGAGATGAGTTAGAGCAATTTTTCCAACTTGGCCAATAGAATGTGTCAACAGACATAACCAGTGGGTCTCAAGGTGTTTGCATACCCCCACCATACTCTTCATACTCTTAAAAAAAAAAAAAAAAGAAAGTGGTTTTCTGGGATGCCTTTAAAGAATAAGTACCAAGGGTGAGAGAGATGCAGAGCCAGTGAATTTAAGTTTAAGGAAATCTGGCCCTCTCTCTAATGCCCTATATCCTTTCTTCTCAAAGGTTGCCATTCTAGATCCCAGTTTCTCCTTTCAATTGCAGACCTAGTATCAGCTGGAAATTCCAACCTGAAATCTTGTATCTTTCTTGTTGTGAGTCTAGAAGGAAGCAGAGAGGCTCAAGGACTTCAAGAAGCTCAGTGTTGCTCACAGAACTCCACCTGCAGTAGTTGTGGCGTACATGGTGGACACAAACAGCCCTGCCTGCCTACACATCTCTACAGAATGCTCTGAGCCAGGAGGAGGTGCTGGCATGCACTTGATGACTCTGGGCAAACACATAGGTGAGAGAATTGATTCTGAAAGGGATGATAAGGCAGGCTGGTAAACAGAACGGAACAGCAACATAACCACTACAGATATGTGTTCATTATGTTAACATATGAACTGAAGGCTATAAGACCTGGAAATCCAGGTAAGACTGGGGTGATTACTTATCACCATGGTGGATAATCTGATGACCTTCATCCGCAGCCCTCCTTCCCTTGGCTAATACTGTTATTCCACAAAGCAACCCAGCCCTAGCAATGCTTTCAAAGTACTCAATAAATGTCTCTGCATCCAACCAAATGTTGCAATCCAATAGGCATATAATGCAAGCCACCATGGTAAATTTTCTAGTAGCCATACTTTAAAGTATAAAAAAGGAATGGGTTGGAAATTAATTTTAATGACCAGCAAGGATCTACTTTAAAGCACATGGAACTCTGCTTAATGTGGCAGCCTGAAGGGAGGAGAGTTTGGGGGAGAATGGAAACATGTATATGTATGGTTGAGTCCCTTTGCTATCCACCTGAAATTGTCATAACATTGTTAATTGGCCATACCCCAATACAAAATAAAAAGTTTAATAAAAATATATTATCTTACTTTATACAATAGATGCCAAATAGTGTCAGTTCACAATAATCAATATAAAATAATTAGTGAGCTATTTTACATTCCTTTTGTCACAACAAGTGTCCAAGATCCAGGGTGTATTTCATCCATATAGATTGAATTCATATCTTCACATTTTAAGTACTCAATAGGCACATGTGACTGGTAGCTACTCTGTTAAAAGTGCAGCTCTCTAAACTAACCAGCAAGCTAAACATTAGCAGAGAGACTGGTTATAGAGGAGTTCAAAATAGATTTTTTAAAATAATTATTAAGTACTCACTCTGTATACTCAAATGAGGTAGAAGAATGCTGCATTAGTAAGATTTCTTTTAAAATATGCTTTTAATAAAATTTAAGATAGATTTTTCTTTCTAAATGAATACTCGAAAGCAATTTTTTATTTTTATTCCAAAAAAGAATTAAATTGTCCTTCTGTCCAATCTTATTTACAATATCAACACTTTCAAGAGGCCAACTCTTTGTCAATAGTTCGCTCAGTTAATTTCTGCTTAGCCCTGCCTGGGCAAAATTTCAGGCTCATGGTATTCCTATCAGTGAAAATTTACTGTACTTACTAGATCTTTTCTCCCAAATAGTCCTTCTTCACACCAGTAGGTAATCTATAATATCAGACACTAAAAAATATTGCTGAATGGACTTCATCATCCATAATTTTCTTCCTTCTCCTTTACTGAAGACGTACCTTCCCCCAAACAAGATAGAAATCTTGATATCCCATCAAAACTCAAGCAGACCAAACTAACAGTCCACAAAGGGCAAAGGAAAATATTTAAAAGCAGTAGTATCCCAAGAGAAAGTGGCCTGATTTGGGCCAAATTAAAATAGGAATTTAGCATGGACCTATACATCAGTTGAACATCTGTCTCTCTGCATTCCCTGTCAGGGCTGCATTCCTCAGAGCTAGTTTACCAGACTAAATATAGACAGACTAAGCTGTCTGCCAGGCCTAGGAAATTATGAGGTTCAGTGCTCAGGGCTGTCTAACCAAGCTGCCTCTGAGAGACCACTCGTACGTTCTTATTTTCTCCAAGTCTGATTCTGAGCATAAAACTCTACAGGGTCTGTACTGAATTAAAACAATCAGATTCTTTGTGGAAATCTGCGGTTACTTGGTTACTCTGTTAATATCCGTCTCATAAGTCAGAATGTGAAAGGACATCAGGATGTGGATTCTGTTCTCAAAACACACTTTCCCATCTATCAATCACTGAGTCATCCAGCTGACCAAGTATTTATTAACATGGTTCCATGGTGTTAATGGATGTGTTGTAGAGTTTTCAGAGTCATAGGCAAAAATACTCCTAGTGTTTGTGTTGCGTTTTTAGGTTTATCTTAATTACTTTCTCTGATGGTTGGGTTATTCAGTAATTTTCAAGGGAGACAGTGTCTCAGCCCTATTTACTTACCTTGCTCACTTGATTAGTTACTTTCTTGGCAAATTCTATATCTGGAGGATCTGGCAGAGATGTGAACTGAGTCTGCTGTTCAGCAAGACCTTTTTTGTAGGCAATCTGACAAAATAAAAGACAGGAATGCTCATGAATCCATTTCCCACATTCCATTTACTGGCATAAAAAAAAAAAAAAAAGACTATTTTCCCCGTTATTTGAAATCTTACATTTGAGTGTACCATAATTCATCCTTTTGGATGTTAGAGGCCCTTACTCTCAGCTTTACTAGTGATTTCAATTTCTTTGAGTCTTCCTTCTGTAAGATTACTGGCCTTCCATTCGTTTCCACACCATGGTTTACAACTAATATTATTCTCTTAACCAGCATCCTCAACTCCCATTCTCTTGTCTTTACATCACACCTGCTCACAAACTCTCCACACCCTGGATCAAGTCAACCACACAACTCGGCTGTCCGTGATACCCAGGATACTGAGTGCTGCTGAGGAAAATCACACAACTATACGGATTCTGTCAGGATAACACCATGCTGCTGCTGCCGCCGAGTTGCTCAGTCGTGTCCGACTTTGTGTCCCCATGGACTACAGCCCGCCAGGCTCCTCTGTCTATGGGGATTCTCCAGGCAAGAATACTGGAGCAGGTTGCCATGCCATCCTCCAGATAAGCAGGGTTAAAAAGGACACTAGAAGAATGTGCAGAGGTGGGAAAGGCAGCTTCTTTCACTGGCTGCATGGTTTGGAGGGAGCACGCCTGGTAGAGCTCAAATCCTACACTCAGGGTGCTGCTCCCTTTGATAGCCCTGAATTTTTCCTCTATCAGTTACCCCCCCTTTTTTTTGTTACAGCTTCAACAGCTCTCTCACCACGTCTATTCATTATGCATCCTTTTGGCTCCTGCTTTTTTTTTTTCCTTCACTACTGACTCCTCTTTTTCTTCCATCAGTCTTGACCCCTACCTCCAACAATAAGAACTATCCACAGATCCCCAGACACATGAAGTCCTTTCACTGAACCTCAGACCTGCTGTTCCCTTTCCCTGGAAGCTCCAACTCCACCCTCTCCCCATCTGCCTGCCAACTGTTACTCATTCTCCGCATCCCAAGACAGGCACAGTTTCCCTTCTTGAGTCTTTCTTGCCTTGATGACCTTCTCCTGGGATCTCACTCCACTACCCTTACCCTCCTTTAAAAAAAAAAATCAGATGATGCTGTACCTGCTTGTTTACATATCTGTCCCTCCTTGGACGGTGAGCTCTGGCATGGCAGAAAACACAACCTCTCATTTGGGAACCCTGTTCCCTGTCTAGTACCTGACTGGAGCAAGGTTCAATAATTGACTTCTGAGTGTGCGTTTTACACACTGAGGCCATCGGGGGAGGTTTGAAGAGCAGAATTCTCCTCCCAATTCTTCTACTACTCAGCCGTGAGACTTCTACAGGTGATTTCTCCTTCCATGTGGCTGTATCTTTTTTTATAAAGAGGTCGTAGAGTTTCAAAGTCACAATCATCTTCTTCATACTTTAACCAAGTCTGTGTGTATGCTTAGTCACTAAGATGTGTCCAACTCTTTGAGACCCCATGGTCTGTAGCCCTCCAGACTCCTCTGTCCATAGGATTTTCCAGGCAAGAATACTGGAGTGGGTTGCCATTTCCTTCTCCAGGGGTCCTTCATGACCCAGGGATCAAACCCATGTCTCCTGTATTGCAGGCGGATTCTTTACCCATTGGGCCATAATCTAACTATATCTTATTCTAAAAATATCTACCTAATGCCTGTAACAAATGCCTTCAAAAATTAAATCAACTGGGACACAAAAGGCAGAGTTTAAAATGTATTTGTAGTATTAATAATTCCATGGCTTACTTTCTTTTAAATAAGAGAAGACTTACTTTAGGCATAGGGCAACCTGTATTTTCTGTGACTGGCTAAGCCCTTAAGGAGAAAGCAACATTCTACTAGGAGGAATGCTTATTAAGTGTGACATCCTGTCAAGAGTTTTCTGAGAATTGGATCTAGAAGTCCTAGTTTCTCAAGAACCTTTGCTTAGAATTCTGTCTAGTTAGAATTCGGTACTCTGGATCAACTTAAAGACTCTCAGTTTTTGCAAAGTATTTTGTCTCTACTTAGGTAATTAGAAAAACATGGTAAGTTGGGTTAGGAGGGACAAGGAGAGGGAGTCTCTGAAACCAAACCCTTCGCTCAAAATCCACAAGCTTAGCCAGTGGCATGTTCAGTGGACAACATCTTGCTTGGGGCTCTGTGCCTAATAATTGTAGATGTCTGTGTTGCTGACAACAGTATTAATAGGCATGCTGGTAACCTAATACTTGGCCTACCACAAAAATAAAAGCCATATCTCAACTGCCAAGTCTTTCTGAGGCAAGAAAAGGAAGACTCTACTTCATTATTATATGTCCCTCTTTCTTATGTCTTCTATTGAGATATATATTAAAAAAATGTGGTCAACTTTGATTGTTCAAAGACCATAGCACTAGAGTGGCATGGAGGTGACCCTTCATTTCTCCCTTTTATGGGTAAGAGGAGACATCTGGTGATTAAATGCCTTCTTGGAAACCTCTCCCTAGGTTTACATGACATAGTATTTCCAGGTTCCCCTTCAACTTCTCTGGTCATTGGTTCTGTCTTCTCTTGGCCCCTACCCAGGTGTCCTAAGAGTAGGTGTCCTCCAGAACTCTGCCCTTGGCCATCCACCGTCTGCCTCCCTCATACATTCTCATGTCTGCAGTTGTCACATTTTAAAAATTATTTGACTCTCAAATATTAATCTCTTGTACTGATCTCACGCCTGTGCAAATGCCTTGATCTGAATGTTTCTTCCATTGTATCAACTCTATTTCTCTTTTCACTAATGCATTGTTACCACCTGTACCCCTGTTCACCCAGACTCCAGGACTTTGTCACAAACTCATGGGTATTTCCTTTCTCACCTTTGTCTCCAATATCTAAATGTCATTAACACTTAAAAACACTTAGTACCTTCAGATTCCTTTTTTCCTCTCCTTTGTCTCCATCATTCTTCTGATTTGTCTATATTACTAAAATAGTATTCTATAAATTATGATGTTTTCTAGCCTCAATACACCATATGGTCCATCAAAATTTCTCCAGATTCTACTTTTATCAAGTTATTTTCCTCTCCAAAATCTTATGATATGGTAGGCAACGAGAGACATCATATCAAAATTATTTTGTCTGATTTTCAAGGTCCTGCTACCTATTTCTTATAAGTGCCTGCCTAACTCAGCACCCAGAGCATTCATTTTTTTTAAATTATTTTAATCAAAGAATAGCTGATTTACAATGTTGTGCCAAATTCTGCCATATAGCAAAGTTACCCAGTTATGCACATATACACATTCTTTTCCATTATGGTTTATCACAAGAATCATTCACTCTCTTTGTCTCCAAAAACTCCAGACTCACATCATGTATGTCCCTTTGTCCAGCACTATTTCTCCACAAAATGCCTTTACTGTTTATCACTACTTATTCCCTCTGGATCACCACCTCCACACAGCTTTCTCTGATTATTCACATATTCCTGTCTTAGCAAATATCACACTGTAGAGTTTGTGGGTTTTTAAAAAATTTTTCTCTTGTTGTTGGTATATATCACTTTCATCTTACCAGCCTTATTTTAAATTCTCAGGGGAAAGGATGAAAATTTCTTGTAATTTTTCATCCTGCCAGGTATGCATGAATAGTGGTCTTCTAATTTAAAAAATTATTGATCATTTGATAAAGGCCACACAACAACATTGTTTATTCATGAGATACAAAGCCAAAAAGCTCATCTTAAAAGAGAAGTAGAAGGTCCCCACATGTTAAAACTGATGACTTTTACTAATGGCTTTAAAATTTTGTTACACTTATTTTCTAGCTTACCCTATAGAAGGATAGGATTATATCTGTTATAGTTTCATCAGTTATATGAAAACTAGGATAGAAATATGTCTATTAAACTTAGTTGATATCAAGTGATAGAACTAAAAAAAAACAGACCTCAAAAGTTGGAGATACCTTCAAATGAGTATGTATAACTCATATTCATATGTATAACTGGACAAGATGGGTATAATCAGGACAAGATGGGATCTTAAGATGCACTGGAAGTAAATCTTGATGAGTATCAAAATGCCAAGTGACCTAAGTCCATATTAAATGTAAGAGGTTCAGGGTCTATTGAATATAAGAGAATAAATGTCTCATTCTCTAATACAGTTTCCTTGAAGATTAGAGCAGTCTTATTTTCAATATGGCTTTTAGCAGATCAAGATATCAAGAAATAAAGTACCTCAAAACAAGGGCCATCAAAACAAGGCTAAAGTTGGGGTCTCTGCTGCTGCTTTCAACACTAAGGATTCTATTACTCCGTTTAAGTTCCCCTAATAAAGTTTTTAAGGTCTAGGATACTAAAATTCTGGCCAGTAGGGCGGCTGATTTTTTTTTTTTTTTAACTAACTCTAAAATATCCCCTATGTACGCTCTATGGGAGGAGCTCTTTGTGAAACAACCACACTAAGATGTTTGGACAAGTAGATAATCAGAAGAAGGGGACTACCACAGTTCAGACATACAATTAGGACAGCAAGTCAAAATCCTTCATAACATTGTTCACTCAATACATTCAGGAAGTGGCTATAATCCCAAAAAGTTTTTTTAAAAAAGTTTTTTTGTCACAGAGAAACTTAACTCCAGCCAAGGTGATGGAAGGACACATGTTCTAGCGGAAAGAACATTGGTCTTGGGATCACAAGACAAGGCTTTTGATCTGAGCTCTGCCACAGACTACTAATGTGACCTTAGACTCAGGTTCCTCACCAGTAAGAGGAGAGCATAAGACTAAATAATATCTAATATAAATTATAAAATCTAGTTTAAATTAGACATCATAAATTATCATTTGAAATATATTCCTCTGCAATAGTAGCACTTTATCCTTTTTTTTTAAAGATTTTTTTTGATGTGGACTATTTTTCAAAAGTCTTTTTTTAATTCATTACAATACTGATTCCGTTTTATGTTTGGGTTTTTTTTTTGTTGGCCATGAGGCCTGCAGGATCTTAGCTCCCTGACCAGAGATTGAACCTGCACCCCTTGCATTGGAAGACAAAGTCTTAACCACTGAACTGCCAAGGAAGTCCCAATAGCACTTCGTCTTTTTAAACGAAGAGTTGCAATGAACTTCTGGCTGGAAGAAGTCTGTCATAATTCAAGGTGTCCTGATTCCACACTCCCAAATGTGCACACTGCACTGCACTTACGTCACTGAGAGCTTTCTGGGCTTGGGCGACCCTCCTCAGCTCCGGGCTATCGTTATATGGATAAAACAAAGTTTTGTCAGCTTCCCAGTCTTCAGTGTATAGTTTCTAAATCAGAGAAAAAAGTTATGAGAATGTGAGAACACACTGACTTGAAATATATACTTCTGAATTCATCCATCAATGGCATATAGAACCCAGGGCAAAGGGAGAGCAAAGATAAGTGGAATCTACAGATTCCATTCAATATAAGTCATATTTATCCATAGCTTACCCGGCTTCTTCTGACATATCTTATTTACTACAGAGCAGATGTGTCTCATTGTGTTTCATCTTTGACCTTACCTGCCTTCTGCAACTAGTGCTAAGGAAAGTGTAAGGAGCCAGGAAGCACTTAGCATAATTTCTGTGTTTAAACCTTTAATACAAGTGAGAAATTAAACCTTTAATAAGAGTGACAGCCAGGCATGTCCAACGTATAGTGCAGGCTCTATACTTTGTGGGTCTCAGAACTGGTTTTCAGGTGCATCTTTTTTGGGGGGGGGGAATGTGGACAATTTTTTTTAAAGTTTCTATTGAATTTGTTACAATATTGCTTCTGTTTTATGTTTTTGGTCTTTTGGCCATGAGACATGTGGGATCTTAGCTCCCCAGTCAGGGATCGAACCCTCACCCGCTGCATTGGAAGGTGAAGTCTTAACCACAGGACTGCCAGGGAAGTCCCCTCAGGCACATCTTTGTTTTCCCCATGCACTCTTCCCCAGTTGTTCAGACCCTCTCCTCCGTTAGGCCCAGGAACATTTTTTCTCAGTTCCTCTTAGCCAGCCTGATCCCCACAGCCCCACATGCCTCAAGGCTACTCACAAAATGGCTGGGGAACCATGTTTTAGATTAGGGAGAGTTTATCCCGTCTGTGTGATGTGGGCGGGGGGACACAAGAAGACAGAAGTAGTGACAGGGCAGAGGCCCCTACCTTACTGAACATGGCTGTGTTTTTGACGGCCTGGACAAGTTCAGGGGCATCAGGAGGAAGCAGGTACTTATCCTTGGTGTCTTCCCAGTTCTGCTTGTATAAAACCTGGACAGAAAGAGCAGATAACTTGTGGCTTGATGTATCCCCCAAAGGCATGAGTGTTAAGAGCACAAAGAAGAGAAGAGTCGCCCACACTCAAGTTGTCCTCACGTGAAGGCCACTAATGTGCTACAGTGACACCAGCATCAACCACAGGAGTGTTGACCAGGTCAACATCCCTTGATACTTTCCCTGCATTAGTAAGCTTTCTCTTGAAAAGTCTAATGTGGTCAGTTGAATCACGATTCTGATTCTCTATAGGTTCTTTTCAAAGGTTGAAACCTGTCAGTCATTGGCTGAACTTGGATGGTAGATGTGTTTGACTTAGATGGTATTTTTTTTTTAAGTATTTTAAATTAGTTGCTTACATTTGAAGTTTGGAGGTTTCTCATTAAAAACTCACCTCCCAACTTCTTAAAAAGAAAAAAAAAAAGACTCTGGAGACACTGGGACTGAATTCTATAGATGGAGCTGAGGTCCTGGGCTTTCCAACCCCCATAGCTTCGATGGTCCACGTCAGTCACTAGTACAGACTGCCTGACACGTGTGACTGTTAGATTCCACCATGCCTGTGGGCTCACGTGGAACTGATGAGCAGGATCTGGCCTGTTCAGTTTTCTCCTCCAAGGCCAGGCAGTTATAATGCACATGCTACTTGGTATTCCAGCCACCCATACCACAAACTTGTTACCTTACTGACTTGCTGCGACACTTTCTTTGCATGTTCAATGTCCTTTGCTTTTTCGTCGACGTGACAAATAGTTTTAGCAACATCGCCATCTATTCGATACTTAACCTGCCAAAATAATGCACAATTAGAACTCATAACAGGCATGAATATATGAGTATATTAAAGAATATCTTATAATAAAGAACATTGACCCAATCACTCTATGTCTTCAACCAAAGTCAAGTTTCTGCCTTTTAGGTAGAAAGCTGTGAACTCCAACTATCCATAGAGAACCTGTATTCACTGATTGTCTGTTTTCCCGCCCAAATTTCAGCCTCCCTGTACACCAGAATGGACAGTTTCAGTGAGTTGGAACTCCCATCTCATACCACCTTTAATCCAAGCTTTTAGAAGTCTCTTTAGGTTCACTGTTTAGAGCAACATAATCTATGGCCAATGCTTCTTCTGTATTTTTAGACTGGCTCACAGTCATTTGACCCCTTATTCTCCCTACACCTATTTAAAGCCCTCTATTCCCAGTGGTAGGGACATTTCTGAAATGACTCTCTCCTCTATTTTAGCAATCTGGCCCACCTCACTGAGTTGATCTTGAACTTTCTTGATTCTGCGAAGTTCTGGGGTATCGGTTGTGATGGCATATGGCTGCCCTTTTGCTTTCTCATACTTCTCCTTGTATTTATTCTAAAAGAGATATCAGATTATTAGCCTAAAACATGACAACACAGCAGCAGAAATTACAGTCTCAGATATACATCCTGTCTTATTTTAATCCTGCAAGTTATAACAATTATTGATTATAACAGCTTTGTTTTTGTCCCCTACTCTGATTCTCAACAGAAACTAAAATAGATATGTTAATTGTTCTTTCCAAGCATGGCTGAATACTGGAGACAGTAGAAATTTTATTGTAAACTATTGTCTTGGAAAAGCCCTCAAATGATTTTTTCAATATTTTTATTGTCTGAATTAACACATGAAAAGGTGGAACCTCAATAATTTTAGGAAACATAGGAATTTAGTCAAGTCTAAAAAGATTTGATTGCTAATACAATGAAAAAATATTCCATTCAGAAGTTGCACCTAAATCTCAGTGATTTGGATAACTGAGACACCAGCTGAATTAATGGGAAGTATAAATTATGAAGAATTTTGAAAAGGAATGAAATTTTATTATTTCTGCTAAATATATGAGTTATTGCTTTAACAATAATATGCATAATTTATCATTATTAATTCTTCAAGAAGACTCTTGAGTGGAATAGTCAACAATCTAAATTATACTACTATTTCACTTCTAACCACTTTAAAAATATTACAAACCTTTGCCAACATTTTGTTCAGACTATCAAAAATTCTAGGATATTACTGTTTGAATTAATGAGGTGTTTATGGCAATAAATTGACAATAAATTTTTCTGTCTTTGCTGAATACTACAGTGATAAAAGAGGCAAGATAATTTTGTTTTTAAAAATCTAAGTCTTAGAAAACCTAAATTTTGAATAATACAAGACTCTGAAGTAGAAATTTACCAAATAGTCCCCAGTAGTTAACATTCAACCAGAAATGAATGCTTATTGGCCAACCACAACATGCTTTTGACATAAGCATTAATTCTATATAATCCGATGCTCCCAAGTACTTTTCATCTTTTTTAAGCTTCCAGAAGATGTGCAATCAGGCCACCTAGTGAGACCGCAGTCTACCCTGGACAGTCAACAAGTTAGCTCCATTTAAAGGGTTTAAATCTGTTGCCAGTAAGTGTAACTTACAGAATTGGACATGGAAACTTAAAGACAAGCATCTTCAAGAGCAGTGATTCTCAGTGTGGGCTGCGAATTAGAACCTGGGCAGGTTTTAAAATCCTCTACAGGTCCCAAGCCTGCCTGGACCAACTAAACTAGAACAACCTGGGCATCGGTAGTCTCAGAGCTCTTAGAATTTTAGGGAATTTCAATGTGCAGCCAGTTAAAAAACTTCTGTTTCAGGTTACAGTAGAACACGCTGATCCTCAATTTCAGATAAGTTTTCTTAGTCTGATTGTGGTTTTACAAGATCTTTTTAAAAAGATCACATTTTAAGATCTTTTTAAAACATCACAATCTTTCTTACTCTATACCTCCTAGAGACACTGTTAGCTAGTCTATTTGAGAGGCACCATGCTCAGATATAGCATAAATAAATGCTAGTTTATGTGAACTGATTTCAACTAAATCTATATCTAACTCTATAAATCTGTAACTCTGATTTCATTGTTTTAGACTGGCAAACAAATTGTGATTAAACACCAGTAAATTCTTTACACCTGGCCTTATGCTTATTTTGCGGGGATAATTTCAGTAAGGATGCTTTCCCTGATGCTGGCTGCAATGGTGCAAGTAAATTACGTGAAAGCAGAATTCAAGAGTTTTGAGACATTATATTTCTGTAAAATAAGTTTTTTCTCATACAATGTTGAGAAACAAAGTCCAGCCAGCATCCAAAACACAGCTGGATGAGAACAGTGATTTCTCAGTAGTAAAACCAGATAAGTAGAAGTTTTTTTAAACTTACTGTGCTAAAGAGATCCTGCATTTTCTGACTGTGTGCAATGTAGGGGGTCATGAACTTTGAAGGGTCCACCTTCTTTCGAATAACCCTCTTCCTCTCCACCGGCTTTTCAGGTACTGGCTGTGCCAGGGCCGGTCTGGAGGTTTCTGATTGCTCATAGTCAGATGTCCTTGTTGTCGTAGTTTCGTAGAATTCTGTTATTGTCTGAAAATTTGGCATGAAGTTACATCAAAATTTGACAATGTTATGAAGGTAAAAACTGTAATACTATGATCTTGATATACATTATTCTAACTTCAAGTCAGATTGATATTCCTGGTGTTATTAATACTTCTTCATATCTAAAACAGGCCAAAGCAGGAAATCACATGCTATATCCATATGAAGGCACATTATGTTACATAAATCTGAATGCTGACTGTGTAAGATTGCCTGGAACAAAAAGGTTACTTCTTACCTACTTGCAACATTGCCTTAAAACTCCATTTGCCTAAAGGAACACTTGAAAATAGGATAAAAACAAAACAAAAATATTCTCAATCATTTAAAAATCTTCTTAAACTGCATAGTAAAGTGAAAGCAAACTGGGATCAGGGAACAAAACAAATGAAGACAAATAAAACTCAAATTCTTGACTTTAATATTAACTTTTTAATGATTCTAAGAAAAAGTTGCTTGTTCTTCAGGTGTTTAAGTATTCTGTTATATGAGAAAGAATGATGAATTTGAAAAAATGAATCACATCAATAATACAAGTGATTACCATTCTCTTGGCTTAGTCAGTTAATTAAAGTGAACTAGAGTGCCATTTACACTAATAAATGCCTAGGTGAACACGAATAATGATGACAACATAATGGGGTAGTTAGCTTCATGACAGTATGTGGTAGGTGGGAAATTGCTGCTTGTTACAATAGACTTTATAGTGAAAGAAACCAAGGTCCAAAGTTTGGGTCTAATCCAAAGTTTAAAAATATGTAAGAAAAGAAGATAAGCAGTTAAATTTTCAATGCATCTCACAGTAAAATTTCCTTCACAGCTTATATCATCTGTACCAAACGAAGAGTTCCAGCATCAATTAGGAAAAAAGAGAAACCTAAACAATAAGGAAATTGTACATCCATGACATACACCCTGATTTGTGTCAGATCCCTGCTAATAGATTGCTCTCTGTCCCTTATTACTGACGTATGGTTGATGGTGAGAAAGTAACCAGTTTACAAAATTTACAGTTGTTAGTTCTTATGCAGGTTTCAGGGTTAGCCATCCACATCACCATGTGTCATGCTTAAGAGAAGCAGCTCCATGCAGAAAATTAAGCATGAGAGAGATTTCAGCTTGGGAAAAAAAAAAAAAGTCCCAGCTTAGAATATTTATGGAAATGACTTTCTCAGAATTCCTAATGTGCCAAACTCTAAGTAGCATTTTATTGTATCATCAAGGACAAAGGCTTGGAGGCTCCATTTCTTTTGAGCAGAGTTGGTGCCCAAGAAGTTATGACTCTACACAGTGAAACTGCTGGTCCCCACACAAATCTCAAGTCCAAGGCCCCACCTTTGTTGCAGAGAGTGGTGACAGCCAATCGCATTATTCTAATAAGCATCACCTACACCAAAAATATCACCCAAGTAATGGGGGAACCATCCCTAGTCATTTTGGATATATTGAATAGTAAAAACAGGTAACATTCATACTTATACTGCTGGCTGCTGGCACATAGGTGAGTGACCTCCAGATTCTCCCTTTTGCCAGCTTGGTAGCCCTGGGAGTCAGAGAGGAGAAAGCTTTCTGCTTCACTGAGCATGCAGCCTGTTCAGATGCGGGCTGGATCTTACCTTCCCTGGTACGTCTTCATAGACTGTTTCCTCTGTGTAATACTATAAATAGAGAACAAAGGTATCATTAGAACCAAAGCAGGAATCACCTCTGCTTTGCCTCAGTTGAGCCACTTAGTTTATTTCACTAGTCCAGCTGGTTTTCAACATTGGTGGGAAGGAAGTAGATGGCAGGGGCTGCTCCTATTTTGGAACCCATTGCAACTATGGG
The DNA here is from genome assembly GCF_023699985.2 of Odocoileus virginianus. Taxonomy (NCBI): domain Eukaryota; kingdom Metazoa; phylum Chordata; class Mammalia; order Artiodactyla; family Cervidae; genus Odocoileus; species Odocoileus virginianus. Next base: position 35,482,055 of record NC_069686.1, on the reverse strand, counting down.
AAACATCAAAGTAGCCACAGTGAAACCATCAGACTGGACAAGGAGACGCAGGGTGATGAGAAAGGTATCTGAGGATGGCTATTTATCTGTTGAAGCTATTTTGCTTGAGAAATAAAATGTTTTCTTATGGTACTCTCAGAGTTTGCTGAGAATATAATAACAATATCTTGAGTGAGTGAGCTGGGCAGAGAGCAACTGTGATAAAAAAAAACTATTTGCTGACTAACAATTAAAAAAAAAAACCTCAGAAACCTCAGTGTGAATAGAATTTTAAAACATCATCCTCATGAAAATGATAGATCTGAAAGCATATACACATCTTAATTATCCCTATATCACCCTGATGACTAAGTAATAAGAGTTTCAGGCGAGGGTGGGATGTTTCAAGAGAACAGCATTGAAACATGTATATTATCTAGGGTGAAACAGATCACCAGCCCAGGTTGGGTACATGAGACAAGTGCTCGGGCCTAGTGCACTGGGAAGACCCAGAGGGATCGGGTGGAGAGGGAGGTGGGAGGGGGGACTGGGATGGGGAATACATGTAAATCCATGGCTAATTCATTTCAATGTATAACAAAAACTACCGTAATGATGTAAAGTAATTAGCCTCCAACTAATAAAAATAAAAAAAATAATTAAAAAAAAAAGTTTCTTCTGGAGTTATGAATAGATCCCTTCTGGTAACATGATGGTCCTAAAAGGGGTGCTACAATGAGCTTCCTCATCACAAAATGTGGGTAAGTTAGGCAGCAATTTGCCACTGATGGCTCTTAGGTGCCTTCAGGCTGGATCTGAAATCAAATCTACTTTTGTACTACTTCTGACATCACTAGCAATAAATAGATGTGGATAAGAACTGGCTGACATTTTGTTTCAGATGTGTAAGGAGAGTGGAATCCTGCCCCTAGCATCACCCAGCTTTGCTGGATGAACAGAAGGAAAGACCGGTTTAGGCCAAGGCATACAGAAAAGGGATAAAATGAAACCACTTGGCTCATTTTCTCAGTTAACAAAATGAGTAACATTTTATGCTTCATTTTTTCTTGACCACCAAAACATATACTTGGGAGGGAGGGGAAAAAACAGTGAAGGCAAAATTCCCCTCAGGGGCCTCCTTTCTTTTGCCCTTGGTTCAGTGATCTCTCATCAAATTACTTAACTATGGTCCGGAGGCCACATGCTCTGTTTCACGTGCAATAAAATTAGCATAAAAGTTGCTTAATATCTCCCTCTCTTATGCTTCCTCTGCTCCTGTACTATTTTTCTTTTTAATTTTTGAAATCTAATTTTGTCTCTGTGTCCTTACACATAGCAACAGAAACCACAAGCTCTTACAGGACAGAGAATCTCTTTTATGTGCTATGTCTTCGTCACATGGGAAATACCATTTGGACACTTTAGGGAATGCTGTTTGATGCTGATCTACATGGAACCTTTTTTTTTCCCTGGTCATATAAAACAGCAGTGACTTGAAAACAAATTTTCAACTAAAGTGAATGATTCACAACTATTTTGGATTTTCTTAGCATCCAAGTAAAAGCAGCTCTTTGGTAGCCATCCATTTTTACCTTTGCTAAGCTCTCATCATTAGTAAATATGTCTTAGAAAAAAAGCTTACCAAAAAAGGCAACATTATCCAAATGGTTGGCATAAACTTGTAAGCCAAATCTTTGTTTTAGAATTGTGCCACTAAATAGTATGATAGAAAGGAAAAGTCAAAGATGTACTAAGTTTAAGTTTGACTACAGAATGACAGTACAACTTTATTCAGGTGTCCAAGAACCCCAGGAGAAATACTTTTAGAGCTAGTTCTTGTTTTGTGAATTCTTCCCTATTTCCTTAAATCTGCCACGAATCCGTTCTTGTGGCATCTTTTGAGGTCAGAGAGACCTTGGTTCAATTCTCTCTGGCAGAAAGCTATTAGTTTATCACCTGCTGGTCCCAGAAACAGAGAACAAAATGGCAAGGAAAAGATGCCTAAAAATAGCCTCCTCCATTTTTATGACATCTAGTTAAATCCTTCAAATCTAGCTCTAAGGGCAATTTCCAATGACCAGTTAACACTATTATTTTAAGGAAGGCAAGGCGTATTTAAGATGGAGATTAAAAGGTATTCCTGGTATTACCATCATACAGAAGGCGATTTATAATTGTGTTAGTGCTTGACAGTGATTATTCTGACCAGCAGGGATATATGTGAAATGTGCACTAGTGAAAACACTGGACACTGAAGATCTGGCCTTTGGCATTTGAATCAGAGAGGTTGAATGTTATACTGAATGAAGGTCAGTCTGTTTTTTCCTTCATATCCTTCAATAATAAAAGCAATTATATTTTTAGAATAAAATAAAATTTTCTTGATCTAAGAATAAACTGTCACATAAAATAATATTCTAAAGATAGATTTTGGCATGTTCATTTGGGATTTGATTCTGGGTAACTTAAATTTCACTCTTACTAAAAAGCACAGATTTTCAAAACTGCCTCCATGTATCTTGAGCATGTAAAGAGATTTTCACATGTTTAAATCATCATCGTTAATTGGTAATTGTTAAGGACTTACAGATTCCAATGGCAATATATTTACATGGATGCTAAAGGCAAGAAGTGGTAAAGAAAAACCACAACATAATAAAAACTGAAATGAAATAAATATAAAGCAACAATTTTATAAATCATGTCAGATATCCCAATAACCTTGAAGGAATTTTTCAAGATGCCCACTATGGTCTTTTGTTCTTTTTCAAATTCAAATGCAAAAGCTAGTCTTGTTCCCTTGGGTAAATAGGATGGAGTTGGTGGGGAAGTATGGCTCCAACTGTCACTTGTGAGCCCCATGATTTTTACAGATTTGTGTGTGTGCACATATACACATGTATAAAATCTTACATATACATATATATGTGTGTATATATATGATATATATATATAACTGAACACTTAATCCATTTCACCCTAAACATAGATAATTAGCTTGCTGAAGCAAGGAGTAAGTAGCTCTTTTTCCCTCTGTGGCTGTGCAAACATTAAGAAATAGGATTCAGTTCTCAGAACTTTCTCTTCATTTCCTCTGTCCCTTTGGCCACAGGGGCTGAAGTGGGGAAGAAGGAAGTTTCAGAAGGGAGTTGAAAATCCATCTTTACCCCATACTTTTTTGTGCATGTGAACTTAAAGAAAAGCAAAAGTGAGTAACAGTGATACTTTTTTTCAGTTCTAATCCCACATAATTATAGTGAAACAGAATGTAAAATACTCCTTTTCTTATGCTTTAACAATGACTCTTTGTGAAGTTATAATAGACAACGTATTTTTCAAACGATTAATTCACCTACACGGCTTTGACTATCGTCACATAAAAACACTCTTTTGTCAGAGTCAGGAGTTTTAAAAATCTTACCTCCACCACCTCCTCATATTCTTCGTCATCTGCCATTTTCCCAGAGTAGTAGTGGCACCTACAAACTTTTCATATTCCAGACAAACGATAATCCATTAGAATCTATCCCCAGGACTGAACCCCCCTTATAATATTATAAAAAGAGAATTAGAGGCTAATCTGTTCTATATACTCATGTATTTTTGCAGGCTAAGTGAGAGGAGATACGTAAATTCTGGTCTTAAAAAACAAGCTTCAAATTTCTCGATTCCATCAGGAATGTGCTTCATATTGCTACTTCTAGCTGTATGATCAATCTAGTTAAAGTTGTAAAATGAAGCTGAGGGGACAGAGTGAGAGGGTTTGGAGTCAAAGGAACAGAGTATTTATGTTTCCAAATACTTGGAGGAAAAAGATACCTTAAAGCAAAATTTTAAGGAAAAATTATAGGGAAAGTTCAACTTGGCTTTCAGAAAAAAGTTGGAGTTTTCCTGGTAGCGCCAAAATTCTAAGAGGGCGGCCTTAGGTCTCCATCCTGTTATACCACATTGTATGCAATAGAGCCTATGCTTCAAATTAGAACACATAAAAATAAATCTGTCAGTGGACTTGAAAAGAAAAAATAGAAACCTCAAGGCAACGGGGTTATTTTCTTCCCAAACACCATTGGCTTGTACGGATTTTTCCTCTTTCGTTTCTGTAGCTCTGTTCAAACCTGAAAAACAGCAAATGGTTAAAGCATTGACTGAAGTTCATACGAGATGGTAGGTCTTGGGCCCAAGTTGCTAATTCAGGAACCAGGGAAGGGATCTCCCAAGGCCTTCTTTGACGCCAGAGAGGAGGACTCTCTCTCTCTCTCGGTAAAAGTAGATGATGTTTTGAAGCAGCTGTCCCTTCACCCAAAGATATTTGCTTGTAAACCAATACCCCAGCTGTGGCTGGTTTTGTTAAGCTAGCAAAACTGCCACTCCTTCTGAGTCAAATGAAGTCCAGTAGAACCAGATAAATATAGGAACGAAGGACATAGATCTTTTTTCATACTAATATATTTAGAAAAAAGGAAAAACAAAGGCAAAAAAAAAATTCGTTAGACAAGATAGCCAACTCAGTCAAGAAGAAAGTTGGTTAGTATAGGACTTTAATTACACACTCACATCAGGTATAAGTAAGACCTGAGCTGGGCCATAGGGTTATAGACTTTCCTAGTCACGTTTGCATCACTCATTTCCCAGTTAAGACGCAAATTTTGGAAAACACCTCAAGGGAAGTTGTAAAACATTTCCTAAAAGAATATTACAGAAAAAAAAAAAAGCCATAAATTGGCCTTACCTTCAATCTACCAAACAAATTTCCTCAGCAGCAAAGCCTCTCCCAACTCTCCCCTCCTGACAACCCCAGACAAGAGCCGGTGTGGAGCATGGGCTCTGAATTATCATGTGGCCGGAGCAGCCAATCAGATCCCAAGTCGCTCAAATTTCAGAAGCTAAATATACTAAGTGATCTTCTGAAAACCACCTGTTCATCAGTTCCACTAAAGGATAAAGGGTAACAAATTGCTTGCATAGAAGTATTCAAATGTAATGGAATTTTACCTAACTGCCAGCGTAAGGGGCTCAAATTGAGGTTTAATCTCTCATTTCCTACCGCTCTTTGTTTAATATCATATTCATGCAAAAGAACTTAGAAGAAAATCAGCATGACTTTGAGGGGCTTTAACCCTCCTCTAACTGTTTTCTTCTCAACAGTTTTTCCATCTTCATGGAGATAAATAAGCTCACTCTTATACAGTTCACCTGGTGAGCATGGTAAGCTACAGGTGTTGATATGAAAGAAATAGAGGGATAAGATCCAGAAAACATCAAGTTGGTAAAATCAATTTTTTTAAATGTAATAAAATGAAGTGATAGGTGAAAATACTTCGTGGAGACGCTAAATAAGGTACCCATAGGGTGTAATTAGAGAGATTAGGCCTCATCATTTTTCTATTACTAAACCAGTGAGGGGAATGCCAAGATCATACTCATTACCTTCTCTCTTTGTAAGCAAGCCTAGCTGCTAGGAATACAGAGCCTCCCTCAGATGTAACTAATTGGGTTATTGATTTCTTATTTATTTCAGATGACTCTGAGAGGCAAAATATGAATGCAGGTACAAAAGGGCTCAATTTTTGAAGAGCAAGAGCAAATAAAATGGAGATCAGTAAATTATTAGAAAATAATGCTCTATTTGCAAGTCAGAGGGTAAGACACTGTACAAAATTATCCAACAATTTTTTACCTGCAGCTGATTCTCACTGGCTAATGTCTTTCCACTCCCTATTCTAAGGCAAAACTCAATAGGTCACTTGGATCTTAATGTGGATTTGAAACTAAACATATTGCTATGGTTTTTTGGGGCAGAGGTTAAATGTTAGGAAGAAATCTCACATTTCAAACGTACGTACCTCTCCCTTTTCTGTGATTCATATGGTAGTAAAATTTGATCATCTTTCCATTTGAATTAATTATACCTGTTGATTTCATTTATTTTCACAGGTTTTCTCACCAAGGAATACTTGTGTGTAATATGATCATTTACCTGGAAGCTGCAAACTAGAAGAATGATGACTTACTATTCAACACGTGCTTTTTAAAAGATGGTGTTACATTGAAAGATAATAGGGATCTTTTAAAAAAAACATAGTACAAAAATATATAAAGTAAAAAAGAAGTATAAATTAATGCTTATCTGGAGTTATGACCTCAAGATGAAAGAACCCCTCTATTTTTCAGGCCTATTGAGGGTCAATTTTGTGGAAGAAGAATAAATTGATACCTTGATTTATCAGTAGCTCCTTACGTGCCTTTCACATAAGTGCTCAATAAACGTTAACCATTATTATTTTAGAATTATTAATACATTTTTAAACATTTTATTGGTATCTTTACTCTTTATATTAGACTGAAATACTAACTTACTGTGAAACTTCTGAAATCAGACTGTAGTCTAAGAATTCATGAATCAGTAGGAGTTTGGCTGTAAGACTATATGTTGTTGTTCAGTCACTAAGTTGTGTCCAGCTTTTTAGCAACCCCACGGACTGTAGCCCACCAGGCTCCTCGGTCCATGGGACTTCCTAGGCAAGAATATCAGAGTGGGTTGACATTTCCTTCTCCAGGGGATCTTTTCAACCCAGGGATCAAATCCGCATCTCCTGCGTTGTCAGGTGGATTCTTTACCACTGAGCCACCAGGGGAGCCTGTAAGACTGTGTAACTGGCTACAACACAAAGCAGGGTACGGTTAGGTACCAGTAGCAGAGCGTCAGATGATGTTTTCTGAAATACCAAAGTTTAGGAGTGTCATGTCTGGAGACCATAAGAGATTTTATGGAGGAGATGGCATTGTAATAGTTTCTGTTGTTGCAGTTCGATTTCATTAATTATTTTGGCCAAATTATATCTGCACATTATTTAAGAATCAAATAGTTTTGCAAGGCTTCTTACTAAAATCAGTGCCTCCTGTTTCCATCATTCATCTGTTTTCCCCACCCTGGAGACAATCACTTTAACACTTTTAGTGGAATCATTTGTTATTTATCTCTACACAGTTAACAAAAATGTCTCTTATTTTTTTGTGATTTTTTCCAGTCATTGGTATTATCTGTCAGGTTCCTACCTTGGAAGATGAGGCTTTAGTTCTCTTTTATAATAAAACCCCACTCTAACCCAGAGAAGGCAATGGCAACGCACTCCAGTACTCTTGCCTGGAATATCCCATGGTCGAAGGAGCCTGGTAGGCTGCAGTCCATGGGGTCTCGAAGAGTCAGACATGACTGAGCGACTTCACTTTTACTTTTCACTTTCATGCATTGGAGAAGGAAATGGCAACCCACTCCAGTGTTCTTGCCTGGAGAATCCCAGGGACGGCGGAGCCTCATGGGCTGCTGTCTATGGGCTTGCACAGAGTTAGACACGACTGAAGAAACTTAGCAGCAGTAGCAGCCACTCTAACCAGACACAAGCCTCATCTCCCATCTCTATACTCCCAATAAGGTTTTATTTATGAAATTCAGAATTCAATGTTTACATTATTATGATTAAGAAAAGGCTGTTCACAGCTGAACCCCATATATTATGATTATTTTTCTTTTCCTGCCCAACAGTTAATTTTTATGCAAATTCATAGTTTTCGGTTTTTTTCCCCTGTTTTTTCTCCATTGGCTTCATTTTTCTGGATAAGCAGTATCCAATACAACTTTCTGCAGTACTGAAAATATTCTAATACTACTACCAAGATGGTAGCCACTAGCCACATGTGGTTATTGAACACTCAGCACATGTCTAGTGTGACTGCAGACCCGAGATTACATATTTTTTGTTTAATTTGTGCTGAAATAGCCACATGATGGCTGGTGTTGAACAGCACAATTCTAGAAACTTGTCACTACCTCAAACTTGCTGTCTAAATCTGCTCTTGTCCTTTTCAAAGACATCAAGCAGCTTGTATGCTAAGCGGCTTCCGTCGCGTCCGACTCTGCGACCGTATGGACCACAGCCTGCCAGGCTTCTCTGTCCATGAGCTTCTCCAGGCAAGAACAGTGGAGTGGGTTGCCATGCTTTCCTCCAGTGGATCTTCCCAACCCAGGGACTGAACCCGAGTCTCCAGCATAGGCAGGTGGCATTCTTTACCACTAGCGCCACCTGGGAAACCCCAGAATTCTATAGTTATATTCATCTTAGACCTCTCAGGGAGCCATCTGTTCCATCTGGCCTAGTTTCTTCTGTAGCTGGTGCTAAGGACTTATTCTGAACCCCCTTCACTGTTATTCTGGGGATTATGTGGATTATAATATGAAAATTACCATTCCTTTACTGAACTAATATTTATTATGTGAAATGTAAGAGGCACTGTTCTAGGTTCTTCCACATGCAGCAGGCATTGACTGAGCAATATATATGTTCCACTGCTTGCTTATTAACAGAACCAAAATTTAGTTTCAGACACAAATACACTAATTTACAAAATACACTCCTCTTCAACTCCTTAAATGTTAGGGGAAAACTGTGATAGTTTTGCCAGTAAGATTTAAGTGCAATTCTAGAGAATAAGGCTTCTGGGAAAGGAATGATTTTATTGATGAGCAGGGTCAGATTCAGCTGGCATGCACTGTTTTCCTCTTGCCATTTGTCCCTTCTCTAGACCTAGAACACAGGTATAATGTCTAAGGGCAGAGCAGCCACACTGAGACTATGAGGGTATAAGTCATACACTAAGAAATGTAAAGCTTTTAGAAGGGGCCTTAGTCCTTAATGACTTAATTTTTATATTTCATAATTATACTTCAACAAGTTAAATATACAATTGCACAAATAATTACATTGTGATTATTTTAAATGTGCCTGTGTATTATGTATAATTTTTTTTCTATTTTGCACTTTGCCACTAATAAAGTTGGTTATTTTTTCATGCTTGTTGACTATTTGTATCTTTTATTCTGTGTATTGTCAGCCCATATCTCTCCATCTACACTGATTTATAGTCATTCTTAATATATTATAGATATTGACGATGTGTCTCTTCTGTATGTTGTGAATATTCTTAAGTTGTTTGTGATGTCTGTGGCCATAGAGATGTTTTAAATCCATATGCAGTCAAATCAGGAAATCCTTGTCCAGCTTTGACACTACTTAACAGGTGAATTGAATTTAAATGCCACTTGAGTACTTCTTGAATTAAATTGGATGTCTGTTTCTAGAGTCTAGTGTTTTTTCTTGTTTCGCTTTCCATCTACTTTCTGGAGTTTTGCTTTTTTAATTTTTTGTGTTTGTTGTGACTTTTAATATATAAAGAAAACTATATAAAACTTATGTGTGCATTAGTCACTCAGTCATGTCTGATTCTTTGTGACCCTATGGACTATATCCTGCCAGGCTCCCCTGTCCATGGGATTTCTCAGGCAAGGATACTGGAGTGGGTTGTCATTTCCTTCTACAAAACTTATGTGTACAATTTAGCAAACGGGGTAAAGTGAACATTCATATAAATATCACTCAGGTACAAAAAGGTCATCTGTCCTGTCCTTGAGAGTAATAATTTCCTTGCTCTTATTTTTAATTTTACCACCTCTGTATGCACTCCTAAACAATTTAGTTTTGTTTTTAAATTTTACATAATGGATTCATGCTATATGCAATTTTTATAGTGTAACTTTTCATTGAACATCGTGTTTGTTGATTTTTAATTATATAATAATATTTGTGTGTGTGCTTGTTACTCGCTCAGTTGTGTCCTACTCTTTGTGACCCCATGGACTATAACTCGCCAGGCTCCTCTGTCTATGGAATTCTCCAGGCAAGATTACTGGTGTGGGTTGCCATTTCCTTCTTCAAATAAAAATGTTTACTATCGTGTAATACTGCAAATATTTTATCATGTGACTCTACCTCTATTTATCCATTCAGCTGGTGAGGAGGAACTGAGTATTTCCAGCTTTTGTCAGTTAAGAACAAAGATGAACCTTCTTGCACAGGTGTTCTGGTACTCATAGACAATTAAATGACCAGAGTATGTAAGTAGGCGTGTAAATTATAGGTCAAAGAATATGCTAATCTTCAGCTTTATTAAATAATGTTACCTGCTTTCCAAAGCTGGTACCAATTTATATTCTCATCAGTCATGTATGCTTTTAACCTGTCTATAGTAAGATTAAGCTTTCTAAATTTTGTCTGTCTGATGGCAATGTAATAATTTAATCTTGTGGTTCGAGTTTGTATTTTCATCACTGCTAGTAAAGTTGAACTCTTTTTCATATGTCTAGTAGACATTTGGATATTTTGTTGTTTTTTTGAGAAATATCTGATGAATTCTCTTGCCCATTTTTCCACTGAGTTGTTGCGCATTTACTCATTGATCTACAAGCCCTCTTTATATGGATATGAATCCTTTGCTAGTTATGTGTTGTAAATATCTTCTCTTCTTTATGGTTCTTTTCATTAGTTTCACGCTGACATCTGATGAACAGGAGTTCTTAATTTTCAGGTAATTAACTTAATAATTTTCTCCACTGTGACCAGTGCTTTCAATAAAAAAATCTTTCTACCCTAAGATTATGAAGATATGTTCCTATATACTCTTCTAAATACTAGGAATTTCACCTTTCAGATTTATGGTTAATCTATCTGGAAATTATTATTTTTGTGTATAATGTGAACAAGAGATATAATTTTACTTTTTTCCTATGGATTGTCAATTGTGTCAGTTTTCTTGAAAATTCCACTGTTTCCCTGCTGGATGAAATTCCTCCTCTGCTAGCAATCTTATCCACATATATATCAGTTCTTTCCAGACTCTATTCTACCTGCTGGTCTACAATATTACACTGTTGTTTTTCTATAGCTTTATGATCTGTCTTGATGTCTGGAAGAACAAGTCTTCCCACCATATTATCTTTAAGAGGGTTTTGGCTCTACTCATCTTAGACATTCTAAGTAAATTTTAGAAGCAGCTTATCAATTTCCCTAAAAAGCATTCATTCAACTAATCTATTTGACTCTTTCTAAGTCAGTATCACACTGTTTTAGTTCTTGTAGCTCTTTTATATGTTTTGGTATCTGTAGGGCAAGTTGCTTACAGACCTCTAAAAATCATCTAGATACTCTTATCCTTTGGTTTTTTTAGAAGTTCTGAGAATAAGCTTATCGAGTTCCATGAAAATTGTCCTTGGATTCTCTTTTTAATAATTGCATTGAATTTGTAGATTTATCTTGCAAGAATTGATACTTTATAATGTAATCTTCCCATCTAGATTTTTTACATTCATCATTAGTTTTATGGTTTTTGTTATAAAGATCTTACACGTTAAATAAATAAGCATGTGTGCATGCTTTGTGGCTTGTGTCCAACTCTTAGTGACCCTGTGGACTGTAGCCCGCCAGGCTCCTCTGTCCATGGGGATTCTCCAGGCAAGAATACTGGAGTGTGTTGACATTCCCTTCCCCGGGGGATCTTCCCCACCCGGGGATTGAACCCAGGTCTCCTGCATTGCAGGCAAATTCTTTACCACTGAGCCACCAGGAAAATAAGTGTATTCCTAGGCATATTAAATGGCAACCCACTCCAGTACTCTTTCCTGGAAAACCCCAGGGACAGACGAAACTGGTGGGCTACAGTCCATGGAGTCACAAGAGCTGGACACAACTTAGTGACTAAACCACCACCAGGAATATTACAGCATTTATTTTCATTGTGAATTCAATTTTGTATAGACTTTCTGGTAGACACTATGTATCAAGTCCCTCTTTTTATTCCTGTTATTGATTTATCATTTATTATCCTTAATAGCTTTTTAATAAAACTTATTAGGACTTTGAGAAAGGTAGAAATAAATGTCTGTGCTCAATCAGCTGTCTTGAATCCAATGCATGGACACAACAATTTTGAGTGAATTTTGGATAGAACTTTCAGAGCCAGAAATGATAGGAGGAAGAGCATTAGTAGATAGTATGAACAAGCACATAGAGGTGGGAAAGTGTATGACACGTTCAGGGAATGAAGATTAATGTGATTTAGGTCAGGTAAGGTATATGTAGAGAAGTAATGGAAGACTCTAAAATAGCAGTTATGTTGTGAAGGACCCTGAATGCCCAGCTAAGCAGTAGAAAAATGGAATGTTCCAACAATGTCATATTGCTATTCTCTTCTACATAGTGTAGAGCTTTAAGTTAGTGAGACAGTAGTTAAATAAATATACATCAGAAACACATTGCATGTACAATTAAACACATTCAATTGTGAAACATGCAGATTCAACAACATAGCAGGATATATATGTATGAAATGGAGCTTTCTCAAATTATCAGAACTCCCAGGTGTTATTTGCTTTTCAAAAGCCATGTCAGACACACATTGTCAGACACACTAAATTTCAGCAATATTCCCTACTCACCCTTCTAAATTCTCCTTCCTCCTCTTACTGAGTTTTCCTGCAATCAGAACCCATGAAAAACACATAAACATGGAAGAAGAAAATATTTAACGTTAACTTACCTTCTGGCCCATTTCTGGGTTCCTTCTCTCCTGTCCCTGCTTTCTAGGAGGACTTGGCCATGGGTTTATCTTTCAAGTGAGCGCTCCATTAAGCTTCCTTGTTTCTAGAGTCTTGGCTTTGAAGCAGCATGTCTCTGAATCTCCTCACTGAACTGAGAACAGCCAAGGGTTTTCTTTGCTTTCCTTGGGCGCTTCTCTCTCCACAGCCTACCCCAAATTGTCCTTTCAACCCACTACCCATGGTTATTCAATTGTTATGGAGTAAATTAACAGAATTTACAATCTACTGCCCATTTCAAACCAAACTTTGCCAATGGATGAGTGTCAAAAAAAATGTCAGCCTTAAATTGCTGACATTCCTAAAGAGTTTCCAACTTGAGATATAAAGATATTAATAAAACAGCAAAGCTGGTTTTCTTGTGAACTTACTCCATAGGCAGTACCTCCAACTCTTGCCCTCACACACAAACATATGTGTACGTGTGTGTGAATCCTTTCACGCATATATAAGTATGTGTGTGTGTGTGTTTCTTTTTGAGGGAAATGACTTCCCAAATACTAGTTTGAATATACGTCATTACATTGTCGTCTTGTTCTTAAAAGTAAGATCTAGTGTTCAAAAATTATTCATTATGTGTATTTGTGTATATGTAAATATAGAGGCAGCTATAGAATTTACAATAGGAACGTGTAGCTTAAATGACAATTTTTAAAATTAAATATACATTTCCATGTATTAGTTTTCATATTTATTGGTCTTAGGGGAGGTAGCCACTGTATCACTTTCTAGTTAGCAAGAAAAGACTGTGTGAAGGAGGTGGGGTTTTATGAGGTCCTGTGTATGCCAAACCAATCCACCTAAGCCATCCTTAGACAATGATTTTTTTAAATCTTTTTTAAAAAAGTTAACCAGTTCCTAATTCTCTGTGAGTTCTGAGCAGTACGGGACTGCATAACTCACTTGACAGAGTTTGAACCAATATCTAACTCAGCTGTCTGTCACTGTCAGTGGGATCAGGACAATTCATTTCTCAAGAAGGAAAGTGATGAGGAGAGAGTTTGCCAGTAATGTTTTTATGAGCACTCACATAGCATTGGAAGTTGGATGTTTGACAATATAGAAAATATGGGCAGGTAAACAGTGGACAATAGTGGTCCAATTGATTCTCAAGTGCAGTGTAGTTCCAGGAAGACCCCAAAATGCAGGTATGTTCCTGAAATCCAGTTCATCATGGGATGGGCAATCAAGCTGATCTATTGAACACAGGTGGTCTGGAAGTCACAGGAAAACAGGATCAATTCAATCTTCTTCAGTGACTTAAGATATTCTTTAGGGAGGACAAGGGTAGCACTATGGACCCTGATTAAACAGGTAATCTCAGATCCAAACTGCAGCCTAAACGGCTGCACTCCTGGAATCATCATTTCAGTAGACAGCTGCCTAGAGTGGGCATAATTGGTACCTGGTTCCTCTTGAGAATAGTTTTTTTCCCAAAATGGAAGCTTGTACTATAGAACCTCTCTATGATTTCCTTTTCTCAAAAGTAACCAAGAAAACTGGGACTGGTCTTTCCCCAAAGACGTTCTTGAGAATCATTAGTCTTACAAGTTGGTCCATGAAAAGAGGGTTCCATTGTCAAGAAGTATAGGAAGTGCTGAGCTTTCTAACCCCTCAATGCTATTTGCAGGCACATTCTATTGTAATGGCTCTAAGAAATGGCCTCCAAGGAAAAGAAATATACTGGTTTCTTTGGTTTTACCTTGGATGTCTGAAAATTACTTGACCCAGAACAATATATTTATTTTGTTCTGCTGAATATACTTTGCAGATCCTGACATTAAGACTTGTCCAGAGTGGCAATTCCAGACCTGCCTCAGTCTAAACAAACCCTGGGGACCGGCACAGAAAAAAAAACCAGCTCCCAAGGCTGAGAAGAGAGAGTTGGTTTACTAACTTTCCCATCTCTGACCTGCATGCAATTTAATTGAAAACTAACTGTATTACTCTTGAAAATCCTCCCCCTGCTTCAGGACTCATTTTCTTTATCTGTAAAATGAGTGAGCTCTATGACCCTTTCAGCTCTGTGATTGCATGAAATACCTTCCTATGTGTGAGGTTCAGTTTAGAACTTGACCTCTCCACTGCTCCTTGGGCTGCTGAGCGACAGACAACACAGCTAATCTTCCATAAATAGATGTTCCATATCTTGGGTCTCAGGATAAATTTATAGCTGAAGATTGACACATAGTAACTTTCAAACGAGACCAATTTGAACTCCATGAGAAAACATTTTACACTATTTAAAAAACATTATATTACATTATAAAGCAATGGTATATTTTTAATTTAACAAGTATGAAAGCACAGTCCTGACTTTTATTTAAAAATAAAAAATGTTTAGAATTAACCAATACATACCAAGCAATTTCTCCAGACAGGTCAATGACCAAGAGGCATTTCAATGCACCTTAGAGCTATCCCAGGAGCCACTAGGGTTAAATATGACTTTTTAACCTAGAAAACTTCTATTTGTTTCCTCCTGTTCTTTATGAAGGGCTTCCCTGATAGCTCAGTTGGTAAAGAATCTGCCTGCAATGTGAGAGACCTGGGTTTGGTACCTGGGTTGGGAAGATCCCCTGGAGAAGGGAACGGCTACCCACTGCAGAAACCAATAAATGACTTTCCAGTGTGGTTAGTACATTTCTTGATTGGTTACAGGTATGCCTTATTCAACCATCCTAGGGGTTTAACAACTAGCAGAAACGTTTCTCTATTATTTTGCTTAACTCTGAATGGTGACAAAAGGGTCTAAACACCAACTGATCTAAAAATAAATCTAAGGTTGCAGAGGCTGAGCAGGAGCAAAAGTAAAGTTCAAACCTGATTTAGATGCCCAGGAAAACACGGCTTTCAAGGAAAAATACTTAAAGAAATACTGCTTAATTTTAAGTCATGGTATTTCCAGCAAGAAACTATGAGATAATAAACTAGCAATGTATTAATTTCAAGTGAGTATCCAAAACAAAATTCTAACCCTATCAGTTTGGAACTTGCTTCGTGAAATAAGCAAAAAATAGTTCTATAGATAAGGGGTAGGTCAAGAACAGTCCTACACATAGGGAATAGGTAGAGACCATTAGCTTTAAAATGCATAATTCTCAGAGGCTAACTACCTGGCGTCCATAGAAAGACAAAGGAGTCCTTTCTCAGACCTCAGCTCAGTTCACCTTCCTGACTTTCTCTTTATCCAGATGCACAAAATAGAAATAAACACCAAATTATAAACCTGATTGTTGCTTTGCCATGCCACCTAAAAACCCAGACTGGGGGCCTCTCAGAGACCATTTTGGGCTTTCAGCTCAAGAAAACCCACAGGTGGTGTTTTATCAATGTACAATCTCTCCCTTGGCCCTCTGGACATATTCCACCATTTCTAAAGCCTAATTTGCATCTCTCTCCCTGAGGCTCTTTTCCTCAGGCCTAGAGGAAGCTATACTGCCCAGCAAGCTGCAGACCTCTGTGAAAAGAAATTAGCATACCACACTGTTCACCAGCTACCACACTCAATTGTGACTGTCAGGAGATTTTGTATTAATACCCCAGTCCCCTCCCACCTTGATAGGAATAATTTTGAGGCACGTGTTTTGCTCTGATCCCAGGTTCCCTGTGACTTAACAGTTCTGCCTTCCCTTCCTTGTATTACATGCCTTCCTTTACTGGAGTTGTTTGCAATTCTTAAATTGTTGTTTAGTCCTGTCTGAACTCTTTGCGATCCCATGGACTGCAGCACGCCAGGCCTCCCTGTCCTACACTATCTCTCAGAGTTCACTCAAATTCATGTCCATTGAGTTGGTGATGCTATCTAACCATCTCATCCTCTGCCTCCCTCTTCTCCTGCCCTCAACTTTCCCAGCATCAGGGTCTTTTCCTGTGAGTTGGCTCTTCACATCAGGTGGCCAAAGTATTGGAGCTTCAGATTCAGTATCAGTCCTTCCAATGAATATTCAGGGTTGATTTCCTTTAGGATTGACTGGTTTCATCACCACTTCTTAAGTACTTTCACTTAAATCCATCTTCAGTGTCTGCACCTGGGAAAATCCACACTAAGACATTAGTATATCCATTTCACAATGAGGAGGGGAAGTTCTCTAAAACATTATATGTACTACAAAGGCGCATCTTTGTCCAGGAAAGCTTCTTCCATCATGCTCAAGCTCTCCAGAGGCCACTCCAGTGGGCTCTTATGATTGCCTTGCCTGTGCCTTTGAGGCCCCCCCCCCCCGAAAAAAAGCCCCCTCCATCTTTTCAGCTAATTTATGTCTAAATCTTTTCTAGAAGCTACATCAAAATATAACTATAGGGACATCCTGGTGGTCCAGTGGTTCGGACTCTACACTCCCAACCCCTGGTTGGGGAACTAAGATCCTGCATGCTACAGCAAAATAAAAAAGTGACTATCCCATTCTCTAGGGTAGTTTCCAAAGTGTGGTCCCAGGACTAGCAGCATTAGGATCACCTGGTAACTTGCTAGAAACTCACATTCCTGAGTCCCTACCCTAGGCTATTGAATTAGATTCTCTTGGGTAGCGGCCCAGCATCTTTATTTTAACAAACTCTCCAAGTGATTCTGCTGCATGATAAACTTTGAGAACTGCTGCCCTCAGAAGTATTTCCTGCCACCCACAACCTAACTGTAAAAACCTCCAACTCCAGCTCCCTGCCCTATTTCACAGTTTTTCGAACTCTCTTGCTGCCTCCTCAAGCTCTCTCACATGGACCTCTTTTCTCCTTCTCCAATGCAACTGGTTTAATTCAGGCCAATCCATATTTCTCTCTTGAATTATCAATTCAGTCCCCCAACTGGTCTCCCTGAATATGTGCCTCCCATCTATTCTCCATCAGCCCTTAGGTGTGTGTCTAAAATGCAAAGATATTGTGTCCCTTTGAGTGCTTCAAATATTTTCATTGCTGCCTGTCATCTGAAGGAAAGTTTATGACCCAAGACCATTGGTGAATTGGATTCTGCCTAACTTTTTCTGGATTTCAGACACACCAAAGTACGTACAGCTTACCTTCCCATTCACTCCCTCAAGAAGTGGCTGAACCACCTCCGTGACAGGAGCATTCCTTAAGATCTTAAAGACCCCGCTAGTGCTCCTCCTTAAACGAGCCATTCAGTTCAGTTCAGTCATTCAGTCGTGTCTGACTCTGCGACCCAATGGACTGCAGCGCGCCAGGCTTCCCTGTCCATCACCAACTCCTGGAGCTTGCTCAGACTCATGTCCATCGAGTCAGTGATGCCATCCAATCATCTCATCCTCTGTCATCCTCTTCTCCTCCTGCCTTCAATCTTTCCCAGCATCAAACAACCCTTCAAGTCAATCTCTGCTGCAGGGATGAAGACAGGAGGGAGGAAGGGGGCCAAAGCTTGATTTTTTTTTTTTCCACTACATTTTCAGTTGCTTGAGGTAGGTCTTACCCCTCAGGGACCAGTGAGGGCATTTGGCTTCTAGCCCATTCTGCATTCACTATCTTTGGCGCTAGGATTTCTTTTGTCCCTAGGAATTCCTTTGTCCCTAAACTCTTTGAGATGAATTCCTCCTCTGTAAACTTGAGATACATGCTTGCTTTGTGTGAAACATGGGGCTGGTCGAGGCTCAAATGAGAAAACGTTTATAAGCTTTGTAAGCTCTGAAGTATGAGACAAAAGTAAGGTATCACTGTCAAATAATTGTAACAATTACACTAGCCAACATTTAGTGGACATTAATTATTTGCCAGGGTTCATCTGAGCATAAACTGCACCATTTTATTTTATCCCTTTAATGACCCATGAGTAAGATACTACGATAATTCCATTTTACATAAGAGGACACTGAGGCAGCAGAAATTATAGATAACCTGCCCAACATTACTTAGAAGTAATGGAGCCATGATTCAGACCCAGGTACAGTCATTTCAGAGCCCAATTTCTTAACTCCTATATGCTACTTCTTTATGAGCATGTCCATGACTGTAGGGATGTGACATTATTCAAAGGGCCTGACATAGTCTAGCACAGGCCAGTTAAACTCACTGTACAGGGATCAATCTATGGCTTGATCATCCATCCATCCATCTACCTACTCACTGGTCACTCATTCACTGTCCTCCTTGGTGACTGGAGTGGGTCAGAGCACCTGAGTACAAAGACATTACACTGTGACTCTGAGCAAGTAACCTACCTGCTTTGCACCTTGGGTTACTTTCCTGTAAAACGAGGAAGACATTTGTACTGGCCTTAAAATTTTGTGCAGATTAAGTGAAAGAATTTATGTAAAACATTGAGCACTGTGCCTAATCTATAGTAAGTATTCAATCAGTGTTGGTTATTATTATTATCATTTCTCTGGGGGCGGTAGCCGTGTGGTCAGGCAAAGCAATATTCTCTACCAAAATGTGAAGAATGCATTATAGGAGCCATCACACGTCTCCAGAGAATGCTTGCAGCACTGAGAAAATTGTCTTGAGCCCTTGAGCTGTCTTTGGGTCAACAGACAAGAACAAACAGGCTTAAGACCTGGGGTTAACACAGTGCTGAATGTGGAGCTCACTGCTGCAAATAGCAGCCACCTGCAGGCTGGACAGAATGTGTCCACCCTCTGGCGAGGAGCAGGCAGGATGCAGACAGGAGCGGGCAGGAGACAGCGGGCACTGCTCTGAGTCAGGGGCACGAGGGTGTGAGGAAAGCTAAGCCAGAGCGAAAGCAGTGTGTGTTGGCTCAGTGGGCAGAAGGGAAGAAAACTAAGCACATTTCAATCAAAAGTGGCTTCTTTCTGAGAGGGTGTGGGGGCTGTGCTATCTGTGGGGTCCAGCCTCATTTTCACAAAGGATCTCAAGAAGAGGCCTATGAACTTAAGTTTAATAAGGTAACACAATAGTTGACCAAGATAAACCGACAGGATTAAAATGAGTCACTGTTCATCAAGGAACTGAAAACTTGGATCCCACTTCTTAGAGTACACTGTAAATTAAGATTTTGAAGTTAAGTCCTGCAGTTATCTTGTGAATAACATAATTATATTGCACTCTGTTTCTGTGTTGTAAGTTAATCTGTTGATTGAAAACATTCAAAGTGTCCCACAATATTGATAATCTTGCAGTCCTGTAGCAATGCTTTTTAAAAGCTGTTTTTTAAATAGATCATGACTCTCCAGAGTGAAAGTGGAACAGACCAGGCCCTGAGTTTCCTGAAGCTTTATATTACTTCTACAAAATGAACCTCAGGATGTTATGGATTTGTGTGTCTCCCAGCCCCACCACCCCCCACAAAGGTAAATTGACCTTCTAATCACCCAGGATCCGAGAATACGACCTCATATGGAAGCAGGGTTGTTGAAGATGTGACTAATGAAGTGAGGTTGTAGTGGAGTAGCACAGACATTTAAACAGTGTGACTGGTGTCCTCGTAAAAAGATGAGTGACACATAGGAGAGTTCTATGTGCAGAGATAGAGTCACAAAGGAGAAAATGGCCACACGAAGGTGGAGGCAGAGACTGGAGCCATGTTCCAATGAGTTGCTCGATGAGCCAAGGATTACCTGCAAACACTAGCAGCCAGAAGAAGCGAGAATGGATTCTCCACTACAGCTTTCTGAGGGAGCCTGGTCCTGCCAGCACCTTGATTTCAGACTTGCAGCCTCAAGAACTGTAAGACAAGTAAATTTCTGTTATTTTAAGCCACTCAATTTGAGGGACTTTGTTACTACAGCCCTAGGAAACTATTACACAAGGTTACATCTTCCCTCTGCTTTCACAGACTCTGGTCCAGGCATCTGTTAGAACAGGGTCCCAAGTGTTGCCTTATGTTTGTCTTCTCCCATTAGGCTATAAGCAGGGATTTATTCATCTTTAACTCAGCATGTAATAGTTGTTGGATAAATGCATATTTAACTGAATGAATGATTCTTAAAGAGCCTCTGGGGTTCACCAGGGCTGCTGGCCCACCTTCCACCTTCAGCTCTTGAATACTGAACTATTTTCCAGATTCATAGGTATACAAAGGTGCCAGGGATGAGAAACCAGGGCAGCAGCAAATGGCCCTGGAGGACACTATAGGATCTGATACACTAAGTTGTCCACACAGCTTTGATCTCAGATTCGCCCCTTACCTCTGACCAGCCTCCAGCCATACACTTTCGGGTCTTTTTAAAAGTAAGTTGATTTGCCTGGGAAACAACTCCTTGATATTAAAAATGAGTATCACTTTAATGTTCAATACACATGTAGGAGATATTAGCTGTATTCAATACTTCTCCTTCTCCATATATTATGCACACACATATGCACACACACACACACAAGTACATGTGTGTGTAGGTGTATGTGTTAATTTCTGATAACAGCCTTTGAGTTGATATTCAATGACCTTTACAACTAGGCCACTACTGTATACACAACCATTTGGTTGAAAATAATCATGATATCATTAACCATGTCAGTTCTGGAAAGATGAAATATGTAACAAAAGGAAAACAGTAAAACAAATAACCCATTTAAGGTTATGTGTTTCCAGAAGTACTGGACATTTTAAGTTCTTCAAAATGTATAACTTCAAAGACGCCCAATCTGTACTAGAAAAAGTTGTATTTTGTTATTTACCCCAGATGCAAATTGAGTTATTTCTAACAGAATCGTCGTGACTTGAACACCGGAACCATCCAGCCAACCTCAATAGTTGCCCAGAGGATCAGATGGGAAAGAGAATGACTGTGTGCTCACCATCTGTTCGCCATATGCCCGAGAAAAAAATTCAGAAAACCCATGTTCTCAGGGCCCCTGGCCTTCGAATCAATCACCTGCAGGAGAACTGCCTCCTGCCACTGGCTACGCTGACCACGCTGCAGTAAACCACCATCTGATGATCAATGCTCAGAACCTTGCTTGTCTAGCACAGTGGGACACACAGTACCAGAGAGAACACTGACCCATTGAGGGTACACCTTCACATGCCTGTCTTTTAGATGTGATGCTTGGCTACCACGGACCTTCCTTTCTCTGAATCCATACTCTGGCCTACCTGTCAAGCAATGTGAAATCCAGTAGTTTGCCAGAGGGTTAACAGAGACTGTGCTTTTTAAACTGGGGTATGTTACTCAAAATTAGTGATTGATACAGAGCATACTTTTGAACATTTAAAAATATTCTTGGGACCCTAGTGGTTAGAAGGAATTTTTCTTGGGGTTGCTCCAGGAATAGCTGACACAGAATTTCTCCATATCCTCCTCTTCTTTACATATTTGAATTTTGCTCCTGATAAGCAAGCCAGATTTTTTTTTATTATTATTTGAATGCATTATAGTAGCTACTCTGTAAATAGTTATTGAATGACCCAGAAGATTCAAAATATATGTGCTTAGTGAATTTTGGATTAACAAATGTTAAATAATGTCACTGCTTAAGAATGCAAACCAGACTAAATAGATCTAGTCAACAAAATCTATAGGAATGACACACAGGTGACAATCTTCCTCTTGGTACTGCTTTATGGGTATTTCATGCACCATCAGCTAGTCCTCCTGTGGATGAGAGAGGAAACTCAAAGGTCTTGAAATCCTTTTACAACTATTAACAGCTTCATAGAAACAGATAAACCAACCAGCCAAACAAAAAAGATTGGAGATATATATAAATATATATAACTGATTCACTTTGCTGTACACTAACACTACATTGCAAATCAACTATATTCCAATAAAAATTAAAAAAAAAAAAAGCTAACTCATCAACCACATGTAGTTGAAACCATAGAGGACCCCACACAGAGATCTGGGTCAATATGTTACAGTTCCTATCACCACTAGCTCAGTGGATCCCCTCTTTGAGATTCATCCTCAGCACTACTCAGAAGCTAGATATGTCTCAACAGTATCTCCCCTCTGCTAGAGGACAATGGGAAGGTCTGGCAACCTGAGCACTAGTGGAAGCCTTTGAGGCTGAAGTTCTGAAAGTTTCCTCTGCTTTTTGGCCACATGGGTTCCTGAACGTGCAGCCATGCCTATTTTTTAAATTTTTAAAATTAAAAATAAAAAAAGTAGCAATTTTATTATTCTTAACATTCAAATGTATACACACACACAGATGTAACCAGGGGCTGTAGTCAATGAAGATGACATCCATAGGCTCATGGACCTAGCTTGTGCTGGAGACACTGCTGGATCAGCAAGTATGACTCTGCCCCCTCCATCAAAGCATGCATCCAATGAACATCTGCTGAGTGACAATTAATGTGCTAGGCTTCCCTGGTGGCACGAGTGGTAAAGAACCCACCTGCCAATGCAGGAGATGTAAGAGACACGAGGTCAGTCATTGGGTCGGGAAGATCCCCTGCAAGAGGCATGGCAACCCACTCCAGTATTCTTGCCTAGAGAACTCCATGGACAGAGGAGCCTGGTGGACTACAGTCCATAGGGTCACACAGAGTCAGACAGGACTAAAGTGACTTAGCACACGTGCACGCAATCAATGTGCTAGGAATGTGGATATGTGGATATGGTGATGACTGAAAAAGACAAAGTCTCTGTCCTCTTGAATTTACATTCTGGCAAGGAAGACAGACCACACACAGTGGACAGATCAAAGTTGTAACAGGTGAGGGCAGAGTGGTGAGGCAAGCTGCTGATCTGGAGAGCCACGGAAGTTCTATGATAAGGTGAAGTTGGAGCCCAGGTCTCAGTGAAATGAGAGAGCCACATGAATGTCTGAGGGAGACCATTCTGAGCAGAGGAGGCAGCAAATACTAAGATCCCGAGGGAGGGACGTGCCTGACCTATTCAAGCAAGAGCAGAGCCAAGGACGCAGGAAGAGATTGATGGAGGAGATTAGCAAGGAGCGGTTCATGTTAGGGTCAGATCCCATGGGCCCTAATTATGCTTTTGGTAGGTTCTGAGTCCGGGAGTGACAGCCATGTACACTGAACCTCATTGATAATCCTGGAAAGGGCATTAGTTCTAACAACTGGGTGTCCTTGGCAGACTTCTCAGGGGTAGCCAGAGAGTCAGCAATCCTTGTAGAGGATGAGTTCTGATCCCAGTATCTTGGATTGCTGTCATTGTTCAGTCACTAAATCATGTCCGACTCTTTGCAACCCCCATGGACTGCAGCACATTAGGCTCCTCTGTCCTCCACTGTCTCTCAGAGTTTGCTCCCATTCATGCCCATGCTATCCAGCCATTCATCCTCTGCTGCGCCTTCATCCTTTAGCCTTCGATCTTTCCCAGCATCAGGGTCTCTTCCAGTGAGTCGACTCTTTGCATCAGGTGACCAAATTATTGGAGTTTCAGCTTCAGCATCAGTCCTTCCAATGAATATCTGGGGTTGATTTCCTTTAGGATTGACTGGTTTGATCTCCTTGCAGTCAAAGGGAGACTCTTACCTGGAGAACCCCATGACCAGTATGAAAAGGCAAAAAAGGTCTCTTAGATCCTATGGGGCTAATTCAAGAGTGGGAATCACCCTGCCCATTGTTTCTCTCCTTCCTCCTGCTGCCCGCCCTGAGGAGCTGTTCCTCCTCAGTAGACTTCTGGGAAAGGTAAACTGGGGAGAGGAGAAAAAATGCAAAATGCAAGTCATCCAATTTGAATCTTTCAACTTGGTTCAAGCATAGGGAAAGAAGGATGAACAAACATCTGATCTGAGGTTTGGGAGGTAGCTGATCGCATGTCCATCAGTAGTATCTGTCCTTTTTGTTTTATATTCATGAATCCAGGCCCACGCTGGCCCTTTTTATTTATCAGTTTATTTTATTCTATTATTTCTTTTGTTTATTTTAGAGGGTTCACCCTCTGAAAAGATGTACATATATATCAGCCCCCGCAGCTATGCACCCTAGAGACACTGAGGCCAGGAGAGCAGTGGTTTTCATTCTTTTCTTTCAAAAAATTTTATTGAAATAATGACCAACGGTACTATGGAAACGATTTATCTACAATATGTAATCATTCAGCTTAGCAAATATTTTTAAAAGTAAGCTAAGAGACAAAAAATAGGCATTGCCATCAACTGCATCTGTGTTCTCACAGAGGAGAAAATACAACAGTAAAGTGAAAGGTGGGAGATGACAGGGCCTCTCTTGTCATAGCAAATAGTGAACTCACACTTTGAAAATACAAGACGAACTGGAAGGCATACCCTTTCCAGCCTCCTGCCTGCACTCATCAACTTCACAAGTTTTCCCAGGAGCCCTACCAGGGCTACTCACCTTCTGCCTCCCTCCCCAACCTTCTCCTCTCACCTCCACCACCTCTCACCTCTCTGCACCACCAGAGATGGAGGGGAGCTGGGGGAAGGAACCCAGTTAGCAGCAGAGCCCGGGGCTTGAAGTCCAGGGGTCCAAATTCTCCTACCAACCCTTCTGTCTTTGATTCATTCATATCCTCTCTTCCTTATAATAAACCACAAGGGAAAACTCAAATGACATTCAGTAAGTTATTTCCTGCTTCAACATTCAAAGTTCAGGCCAAGAAAGGAAGGAAGTTTAGAGCTACTGAGTAAACATTGGTGCTAAAGCCTGCAAGGCAAGGATCCCTACCAAATGTGACCAATGAAGACACTGGCCATCAGAAGGAAGGAACATGGCTGTTTAGCTGCAGTGCTGGTGGCAGAAAGCTCTCTCCTATGTGTGTGGCGGGGCTCCCTCGCTGACCCGCCTGCTTCAGACTCTCTTTTTGAGTGTCCCCAGCACTGTGATGCCCCAGGACCATGGTGAGCTATAGTCTCAGATTCTTCATGAGCCATGAACTGTCCCTCATCAGCATTGTGGCAACAGCCCTACCTTTCATTCGGGGCTCAGGGTATGTGGGTTGTGGGTTGAGGCAGAGAGGTGCTTCCTGGAATGATAGCTCATCCAGATATCCATCCTTTGAGGGTTCCATGGACTGAGGGAAACTCCAAGCCACTCACCTTTCCTAGGAGTTGTTCTCATTCCCCCCTCGTGCGTCAACTCACAGGCAACAGGAAAAGCAGGTGGCTTTTCCAAGCTAGAGATCACTGGGCAAGACCACCTTTGAGATTAACAAGCCCACCTAGCGCCGAGCAAAGGTTGGCTTGGAACTGTACATTCAAGCACCAGAGTGAACCAGCCAGGCCTGGAGAGGTTACCTCACTTGTCTTTTCTGCTTCCTCCTCCCATCATACACACACACACACACACACACACACACACACACACAGAGTTTTATTTTTTGATCAGCAGTAGGTAACCTCAGGGTTGGAACTTGGAAACAGGGTCACAGGTTAATATTACGTACATGAGGGATTAGGCAGAATCTGAGCAGCTTCAAATGGTGGAATGAGACTCAGTGGAGGGTGAAGCAGGTCACAGAGGTAGATTGGGGGTTAACATGGACAGGCATTCTTATAACCAGAGCTGTCTGACGAAGGGGCAGCTGGCTTGGTAAGGTGATAGTTGCTGTAACTCAAACGGTACAGAAGATGGCTACAAAGCCTCTGACTAGGGATGCTGGGGGAGGCCTCAGCATGCCTCAGTCCATCTGATTCTGTGACTCTAAGAGATCTCGAAATAGTTCACTTACTGTCAACTTGCATTGAATCATTTTGCTGAATCACCATTTCCTAAAGTCACTATGACTCAGACAGGGTTTATAAGCAAAGCTTTTATCTCTATATCCCAAAAGTGCTCAGTTTGAATCTGTAAGAAAGAAGATAAATTTATAAACGGGGGATTTATTTTTGCCTTTCAAAGATACTTACATATATTTCTCACATTTTAACTCTCTCATGTAATATATTTTTTTAAAAAGTTCCTACGGAAAGCATGCTTGGACACCCTCAAATGTCCTCAAAACCTAGGGAGTCAAAAATTGATGTCCCGGCTCTCTGAACTAGCCAGATAAATCCTCTCATTAGCCTAAAACTCTCTGCTCAGCACTCCAGACTCATGTTACACTTGTCTGGGGTGACAGAGTGAACTCACTAACCTTCTTCTTAAAGAAGGAGGGAAATATTTGCCATTTCTATTGTTAACCTGTTCTGTGACCTTGGGAAACTTACTAGCTATTCCAAGACTCAGTTTCCTCATGTGAAATAGAGACTTTAATAGCATCTATCATACAGAGTTACTGTTAGCATTAAATAATACATGTAATATACTTGCAGTATCTGACACACAGCAAAAAAAAAGTTAGCTACCATTATTATTCTTAAAATCATGGAACTTTATTAGAAATTACACAAATAAAAAATATATATACACAAGTGAAACTATAAATCAGTCATAAAAAAGAATGAAATTTTGGCATTTGCAACACCATGGATGGACTTGGGAGGGCATTATGCTAAGTGAAATAAGTTAAACAGAGAAAGACAAATACTGTATGACATCACTTATGAGTGGAATCTAAAAAATAAACTAGTGAATATAATAAAAAAGGATACAGACTCACAGATATAAAGAACAAATTAGTGGTTACCAGTGGGGAGAGGGAGGAGCAAGATAGGTATAGTGGTTAAGAGGTACAAACTATTATATATAAAGTAAATAAGCTACCAGGGGGATTTCTCTAGTGGTCCAGTGGGAACCTGTGCTTCCCCTGCAGGGGGTCTGTGTTCAATCCCTGGTCAGGGAACTAAGATCCCACATGCCATACAGTGCAGCCAAAAAAAAAAAAAATAAGCTACAAGGATATATCGCACAACTCAGGGAATATAGCCTGTCTTTTATAAAAACTATAAATGGAGCATGACCTTTAAAAATTGTGAATAACTATATTGTACACCTGTAGAACTTATGTTATATTGTACATCAACTATATTTTAATAATTTTTTTTTTAAATACTAAGGAACTATGCCTTAAAAGGCTCTTTCACATTAAAAAAGTCTGAAGATAAGCAGTTTTGGGCTAGCATGCAGCTCCCAAGCGTTATTAATAACCAAGAATTATTAATTAACAATAACATTAACCCAGACTCCTATGTTTTCTCTAGAAACTTTAGCATGTGATACCCATTCTCAAATCACCTCCTGGTCCAAGATGGTTGCTAGAGCTCAAACCACCTCATCTGTATTTCAAGAAGTAGGAAGACAGGGGAAAGATAAACATGCACGTTCCTAGTTTCTGGTCTCTGTTTAACTTTGCAAAGGTTACTGAAGCTCTTAGAGTCAGAGGCCAGAAAAGGCCTTTTGGACAATCTAATGCGGTCTGATTCTCCATTACACAGATAGGCAAACTGAGATAAACTGTGTCTATAGATAAAATATCTTGGCCCAGGTAGTGTCAGAAGTACGGGACTGAAGAAATCTGAGATGATTAATAACTCTGGTGGACCCATCAACTTTCCCTCTGTGAGCAGCCCAGATTCAGACTCTCCAATCAAGGAAAGCCAGTTCTAAGGAATTTACAGGCTAAACAAATCCAGACTTCTGAAGGCCTTAATTTAGAAATAGGGACCCCCAAGCCTCAGCCTCGCTTCCCTCTCCCGCCTTCAGCCTGGCCCCTATGGAGCATTCCCAATATCTAAGCAGATAAGCCATTTTATTGCCATGTCACATTTACAGTTTAGGTCTTGCTGTTGTGTTTTCTTTTCTCAGATCTAGTTCATGGACTAAATAGAGAGGTGACATCAAACAGTTGAGCAAACAGCTGTCGGAAGCCGCCTCTGAGCACTCTGGGAAAGCAGCTGGTCCCCCTCCAGTGACACCCAGGGGCAGGCTCACACCAAAAGATCATGGCTACCAAACAGCAAGCTGGCTCGGAGGCGCCTGGGACGTGACATCTGTTTGGAGTCCACTAATGCTGGTTTTACTCAAGAATTTTTTGTTTTTCAGGGCAACCATGGATTATTATGACTACCAACATTTGCTGTCTATTGAATAGACATGGAGAAAACAGAAAAGGCAACGTGTCCATCTTCAAGAAGAAGCTGGCAAACATGCTACATGTGGGCTGGGAAGGGGGTACATTTCATTCCACAGCCCTTGGAGGCCTCACACATCATACAAACCCACTTACTCGTTCCCCAACTGGGTCAGGGAAGTGCTAGGACCTTCAAGGGCACCGAAGGTGTGGGATGGGGGAAGAGGGTGTTGGCCATAGGCCCTGAGTCAGGCTATTTTATTTCCAACCTCTTTTATTTCCAGAGGGTCACATGTGCATAAATTGCAGCCAAGACAGTAAACTCTCCTACAATAAATACAAGTGACTACAGACTACAAAGTGAACTAAAAAACACTCACTCTGAAAGACTCCAAAAAATGACTCCAGTCGGAATCTTCATAGCACCACGGGTTTTATAGAAAAGTGGAAGGAACTTTTAATATATTCAAATCTAATCTCCCTGTCCTCCAAACAGCATTCCTGTTAGATAAATTTTAGTGCCTGTTTGAACCATTT
This sequence comes from Odocoileus virginianus, assembly GCF_023699985.2. NCBI lineage: Eukaryota > Metazoa > Chordata > Mammalia > Artiodactyla > Cervidae > Odocoileus > Odocoileus virginianus. The sequence continues at coordinate 35,453,261 of NC_069686.1, read as the reverse complement.
CAAGGTCTGAGATTCCTCAGTTTTTTTGAGGCAGGTTTATTAGTAATGCTCTGCTTTGGTTCTGTAATTCCTCAATAGGGAATCTTTTAAGTAGCAAGGACCCGTCCTAGAGGAAGAAAGAGAAGAAAGAATCAAATTCTGTATGGCATAAACAAAGTCAAAAGAAAACAAACTGGTAAAACAAACAAACAAACAAAACCCTGTGATACATGTAAGAATGGGGTTAATTTTCCTAATACACAAAAGAACTTATATAGCAATTTGATAGAAGAATCAAATTTTAAAAATGAGAAAAGGCTATGAATAGGCAGTTCACAAGACGAAAAAGGACCAGTAAGCAGATGAAAAGAGCTTTTACTGCAAACATTATTCAGTTCAGTTCAGTGGCTCAGTCGTGTCTGACTCTTTGTGACCCCATGGACTGCAGCACACCAGGCTTCCCTGTCCATCACCAACTCCCAAAGCTTGCTCAAATTCACGTCCATCGAGTCAGTGATGCCATCCAACCATCTCATCCTCTGTTGTCCTCCCGCCTTCAGTCTTTCCCAGCATCAGGGTCTTTTCAAATGGGTCAGTTCTTCGCATCAGATGTCCAAGATACTGGAAGTTCAGCTTCAGCATCAGTCCTTCCAATGAATATTCAGGACTGATTTCCTTTAGGATGGACTGGTTGGATCTCCTTGTTGTCCAAGGGACTCTCAAGAGTCTTCTCCAACATCACAGTTCAAAAGCATCAATTCTTTGGCACTCAGTTTTCTTCACAGTCCAACTCCTACAAACATTAGAGAACTGTAAATTCAAGCAATGAAATGCCATTTTTCACCAATGCTTGACTAATGTCAAATCATCTGATAATACCCAACAACATGGGGAAACACACTCATTCTTCTTGAAGAACAATTTAGTTATGACTATTGAAATTTAAAATGAACACAGCCTTTGAAATTTAGTTCATAAACATACTTTTTCAAGTGCATAGAGATATTTTCAGCAATATATGTAATAGAGGAATGTTTGCAATAGAAGAAAGTAAACAACTTTCTATTGATAAGCAACTGGGGTAATAAGCAGGTACATCTAGCATGGAATACTCAGAGCTATTAAGTCAAATGAGGCAGATTTACATGGGTAAAAATAAAAGATATCTAAGACATATTAAGGGAAAACACAAGGTATAGAAATGTGTGTATGAGCTTATTTATGTAAAAATTATATATGCTTGCATATTCATAGAGATACTCTGCAAGAAGATATAAAGTATTAGCATTAGTAATTATTTATTTGAAAATCAAAATACACAAAGGCAATACTGTATCTCACCTCTGGATACATGCATATGTAGCAAGTAGTAAACATGCATGGAACATAGACATAAAAAAATAGTTTAGGCGGAAAGAGGATTGAAACTGGCAAGGGGCCCATAAGAACTTAAAACTATATTTTAATGTTTTGTTTCATTAAGAATACATCCATAATGTTCTTTATAAATATTTGAAGGGGAAAAAAAATAAAAAAGACTCATTTGACTCAAACATCCATTAACCCTTATAAAATCTCTTAAAATAATCAGTGAGAGAATGATGACTCATTTTTTTTTAATGTGAAAGCCTGTAGCAAGTATGGATTAATTTTTCCTTGGAGAAATTGGATCTACTTGGTAGAACATTTTTGTACTAATCTTGTTTACTAGATTTTTCTATTAATATAGTCTGAAAAGAAGAGTTGTGCTTTCACAGCATGTTTGTTGTCAAAGAGAGCTGGTATTTTGTAAAATTGCAACTTTTTTTGTGCTGGGAAAACAGTCTTACCTTTCTCACCCCACTTTGGAAATCTTTCATGAAAATTACTGGATCTTTTATAGATAGACCATGGGTCTCCAACAAAATTTTCTGGCAGATACTGTTTGAAACTTGTGCAGAGTGGGTCTTTATTTTCAGAAGTCAACATGTTAAAACCATTCTCAGATATGCACCATGGAATTTGCCCTTAAATATCCTTAAACATGCTCTTGTTCACAGATCCCTATGACACCTTCAGGAACCTGGTGCAAGATGATTCAGAATCTACCACCCTGATTTGCTCTGTCAGAGCAGAGGAGGGCTCAGTGACTTGCACTAATGGCCCTTTTGTCCTTCTGACTCAGGAACTCACAGTGACAGGAGATCATGATGGTCCTGACCAATGAAATGTAATCATTAGTCAAGTGCAGGTGGGAGACAGTTCTTGCTTTGGATACGAGTGAGTGGCTTACCTCTTGTAGTGTACACATATTACTCTCGGAGAATGACAACTGAGTTTTAAATGCACACAATGGATTTTTCTCTCAAGCACTGTGCCATAGATGCAATGGTGAATATTATCTAGCGAGAGGCTCTCATCTAAAAGTCACTTTTTAGGAGACAATTTCCTACCCGGAAAACTGTCTTCAGTAGACAGCCTAGTTGGCTCGTTTCAAATTCCTAACTGAAAACCTGCTAGACACAAATTAGCCAAAGGAAGTTTTCATAATAAGAAGAGAAAAAATGATCAGCATTACATACTCTGTCACAAACATACCCCAAGAACAGTATCTTTCTGTGAGATCTTTGATGGTGTCTCAATAGATTCTGTTCTGAGATTCTCTGCTGGCAGAGAACTTTCTGGCAAAGTCTGCTACCCATTTTTTTCTCCCAACCAGGCAACAAGGCTGCTTTCCTTCTGGTGTTTTCTGCACATGCTCTGTGGGTGTCTACCTTCTGTACAGATTCCATCTTGCCCCTCATCCTATGGCCTTAGCCATTAGGGCACACCAGGTCTCCCTGTGGTTCCAGGTGCTAGCAGGTGAATGAAGAAGCCTTAGGTCAGTAGGCACAGCTCTTTTCTGCAGCTCTCACCATGAGCCTTTCTTACTCTGAAGCTTTGCATTATTTTTATTATCTAATAGCTACAACATATCAAGCCCTATAGACTCTAGACCTCACTGTCCAGTGCAGGAGTCAAGAGCCTCATGTGGCTACCAAGCACCTGAAAGGTGGTTATCTCAAATTGAGATGTGCAGAGTGTAAAATACCCAATGGGTTTTTAAGACTTTAAGTATAAAAAAAGGTAAAATTTCTTATTAACAATTTATATGTTGATTACATGTTGGAATGATAAGATTTTGGATACACTGGGTAAATAAAATACATTATTAAAATTAATTTTACTGTTTTTTACATGTAGCTGCTGAACAATTTAAAGTTACACATGTGGCCCACATTATATTTCTATTGGATGACGTTACTCTGGACAAGTGTTCATCCATCCATCTCCATCAAATATTACTGACGGCCTACTACGTTCAGGCACTAAAGCAGGTACAGATCCATTGGTGGGGTTTGTGAAGTATGCCAAGCCTTTGCCCTCATACAGTAAATAAGAAGGCAGAATGATGGATAATCACAGTACAGGTTAGGTATGACAAAGAAATAACCTCAGTTCAGTTGCTTAGTCGTGTCTGACTCTTTGTGACCCCATGAACTGCAGATTGCCAGGCTTCCCTATCCATCACCAACTTCTGGAGCTTGCTCAAACTCATGTCCATCAAGTCAGTGATGCCATCCAACCATCTCATCCTCTGTCACCCCTTTCTCCTCCTGCCTTCAATCTTTCCCAGCATCACAGTCTTTTCAAATGAGTCAGTTCTTCCATCAGGTGACCAAAGAAACCACCAGAGTATCGCAATAGATAATAGCAATGGTGAAAGGCTGGGACCAGTTTATGTGGAGTGGCCAGGGAAGATTGCACCAAGAAGGTAACACTGGTGTAGAGACCTGAGGGTGATGTGCCAGACGCATGAAACCCAGGAGGAGGAGGACTTCAGAAGAGAGAAGGGTTGGTACAGACGCTGAGGGTCCTGGAGCACCGCTGCTGAAGGGGAACACTGGATACCATATGAGGCTGTTCATGGAAACATGCACGCCTGACAGGTCAAAAGGAGTTCCGATTTTACTCAAGGCAAATGGGAGGCCAAAGAAAAGATTTAAGAGGAGTGGCAGATTGATCCATTTTATGCTTAAAATACGTGGGGTTTTTTTTGGCAACTGTGTAAAGAATGGATTGGAAGGGACAGTGGAAGATTCTGTAGTTAAGAGGCAATTGGAGCAGTCCAGGCTAGCAGGGTGGTAACTTATTCTAAGGTGGTGGCAGCAAAAAGTGCTCAATATATTTCACTTGTCCAGAAGTCTTCCAGGCTTCTGGGCTCAAAGGGACACAAAGATCATCAAATGCAAATGAGTAACTAGGAGAGTTCAGTTCCCTTCTTGATGTTTCTGAGGAGCACCAGAGAGGAAGTTACATTTTCCTGGCGGTTCCTCACCACTTGTTCCTGGTCTCCGCTCTAGACACAACACTTGATCCCTTATCAACGCCTGCGGGACGCCCCAGCCTGTCCCAATTAATCTTTCTCTTGATTCCTTAAAGCAGTGTTAATTCAAATCTAAGGAAGCTGTAAAGCTCTACTAAAGACACAGGAAAGGGTAACAAGAAACTGGAGCACCAAAGAAAAAGCAGCCTTCACTTTATTATCTACCATGCCTGTTGGGAAGAGCACTCTGGTCTTACTGCTTTTCCCTCTGGTTCCAGGGAGAAAATTTGAAAATCCCATTGCTCCATTTCTCAGAGCAAACTACGTTTATACCCACTCTATTCCAATCTCTCCCATCCAGCTGGGTCTGGACTTTGCCTCTCAGAAGTAGATGGCCCATCAATATCCTTTCCTAATCAAAAGCATAAATTTTCCTCTGTTGAGGACCTTTCATGTGGAAGCATCTGAAATTAGGTTTTAAAATCACATTTTCTTTCCTCCACATTTGTATGATCTTATCTAATTCTCCTCAGGAAGTAGACGTTACAACCATTCATGAAGAAAAGTGAAGCTAAATGAGGTGGCCGAGAATAATTTGCTCCAAATCTTACAACCAATCAGGGATGGAGAGAAGACAGAAAACTGGATCCAGCTAAAACCCTGGCTGGCCATCGGCAGCCTACACCACCTCTTGGCAGTGATGGCACCCAAGGGCAAGGTCATTTTTCTCCTCAAAGCACCATCACCTGCTCCCCTCCCTTTTGGGAATCCACTTTTTGCCTAGATGTCTAGAGATTCAAGGACACATCTTGCAGAATCTGTATGTCTTTCCTCAGTGAGTGAAGGAAACAAATAACCAGAAAATGGGCAGAAGGAGGTAACTGTGTAGATAAGAGGCCAGGAAAATCAAGAAATTAACACCTTATAGCCTTGACTTTTTTAAATCACAAAGCAAGGTTGTCTGCTGAGCTTGGGCTAAGGAAGGTAAGGAAAATGGTGGACACCCTAGCTGTCCACTGAGGCGCTATAATACCTCACATGGGCGAGGAGAGGGGGCACCTCCTGTGTGTGGATTTAGGTACTTTAGGATGCACTCTGTACAAAATGGGATTCCCATCTGTTACTCAGTTATTATCGTATCTACCATACTCAGGTAAGGGTATTCCACTGTTAAGAGATAAAAATTTCACCTTAACCAATGGAAAGCCATTCTAATACCAAGCACTTTGGAAAGTTCCTGGTGTTAGCGAGGGGTCCAGGGATTAGTTATTCAAAGTTAGTTATTAATATATTGTTGTTTTGAATAGGAAGTTCTCTCAGAAATGCCTCTCATATCATATACCATAAGCAACTGTGTCAACATCTGCTCCTTAACTCTGAGACTTTCCCTTTTCTAAAACTATTCCTTGGGTCTAAAGAAGGCACTTTTGAAAACTGCAATTTTGGATTATCACGTCCCACAATCTTGTTTAGAGGCAAGTGTTTTCTCATATAAATTCTCTTGACCTCTCTCGAACCCTTCCCCAAACCCTCTGCATGCAGTTGTTGGGTCAGGGCCTGTCACAGACACCATGAGAATTGGGCCTCAGCCTTTCAGGGAAATGACACCTTTGTTTTACATGAGAGGAAAACTTTCTTTTTGGAGACTTCCCAACACTGAATCTTTCCTTAGCTTTTGCAAAACCATATCCAAAGTTTTAGAAAAAATTCACAATAGCATTGTTTGGCATTGTTTTCATACTCTCTCGTTTCCCTATACCTGTTGTTTTTATCTATTTCTGTTGCACCATGAGACAGCAAAGCTGAGGACGTTCATCTGCATCAACAATTCAACGTCCCTCTAAAATAGAGTTCCATACTACTACACTATACTGACATGAACCATTTAGGAACTGCTGTATTTCAGAAAGTAGGGACAGAATGTTTGATTGAATAAGTACTTATGTATCCTTAGTTTTGTCTTATTCACAGTAAGATTGAAAATTCACCCGTTACAAGGCCTTAGGTGATGTGGCCTCTCACTACCTCTCAGACCTCATCCCCCATCCAAACCTTGTAGATTCTACATCCTACAAATATCTTGCACACACGTTTTCCTATGAATCTAAAACCTCTTTAGCCACCTATTTTGGCTCACCTTCTTATCCTGACTCCACAATACAATCCACATATATTGCACTACTTTTGTCCTCCGAATAGGCCATATACTTCTATACCTCCTTATCTTTCACAAACTTTCTCTGCCCCCAAACACTTTCTTCTTCACCTGGTTAACTTAAGACTCTTAAAACAAAGCTTAAACGTCACTCCCTCACCAAAGCCTTTCTTGACCTCTCTCCCAGTCTGAATTAACTGAGTTAAATATATTCTTTATGGCCATACTGTTGTCAACTTGTCAAAGTGCACTACATGACAGAGGGTTGTTGTCTACAAATCCCATTGTTCTCAAGGTTTGTGATACATTGATGACCAGGAAGCAGCTCTCCAGCCAGGGACTGTATTTCCCAGCCTCCCTTGCAGCCTGAGGTGGCCATGTGACCAATTCTCGCCAATGGAATGTGAGCAGAAATCAGGCATGCCACTTTTAGGGCTGAAACAGTTTAAGCAGCAGACATACCTCCTCCATTGTCTGCTCCTTCTTCAATCTTGATGCAATTGACAGCAAGGCCCAGGGGATAGGTAGCCGCAAGACGGAAGGACCTGGCCATCAAAATGGAACACCTTGGACAATTATGGGAGAAATAAACAACTTCAAGGAATCTCTGACTTATTTTGTTGTAAGGAACAGTTGTTGTTGTTTTTAAAGCATTGGTTTACAGGTAAACAGTAGATCTGTAGAAAATTAGTCAGTTGATTTCAGCACCATTTGATCATTTTATGGGACTTTTGGTTCTTGTATACTGAAAGATTCAATGGGCTTATTTAGGTGGTTCTGTATTTGGAGTAGAAAAGAATAAAGGTCTGGACAACTAGAAAATTCTCTCAATACATGTTAAAGTTCAACTCAGAGCTGTTCCCTACCAACTTACTTTTTAAACAATATCTTAAATCAATTTTAATACCATTTTTGTCGAGTGAACTAGGAATTCAAGAAACACACATCCAGAACATTATTAATTTAAATGCATAATCACTAAGAAACATCTATTTTAAATGTTCTCACTGTTCTGCTAAATCTTTTAAAAACGATACTTGGTTTACTAGTACTTCTGTGATAAAGTAACTGATTAGTATTAAATAACTTGAATGGCAATTCTGAAAGACATATTAGTTAAAACATTGTCCTAGACTTCAGGAAGGAATAAAGTTTCAAGCTCAAACCAGGAGAACCTTCCAAACATTTGTTTGTTTGAAATCTGAAAGAAAGAAACATACATACTGGTAACAAAAATGGGAGAGGGAATGGAAAAGGGAAGGCTATTCTGTTTAAGGAGGTTGTTACTTTAAGGCCCAAGAGTACTGAATCAATGGTACTAAAATTTCATAGAATGGAAGAAGGAAGCAAGAGGTGAGTAGTAGGGAAGATAAGTTTTTTCTGAAAGACACAGCACATTTCAGACACCTGAACACTTCCATAGTCTAAAGAGAAAGCAAACTGTCAGAAATAGACAGGTTTGGAGCCCATTATACAGAGGGAAGTAAGCCAGAAAGATAAAGACCATTACAGTATACTAACACATATATATGGACTTTAGAAAGATGGTAACGATAACCCTATATGCAAAACAGAAAAAGAGACTCAGATGTATAGAACAGACTTGTGGACTCTGGGAGAAGGCGAGGGTGGGATGTTTCAAGAGAACAGCATCGAAACATGTATATTATCTAGGGTGAAACAGATCACCAGCCCAGGCTGGGTGCATGAGACAAGTGCTCGGGCCTGGTGCACTGGGAAGACCCAGAGGGATCAGGTGGAGAGGGAGGTGGGAGGCGGGACCGGGATGGGGAATACATGTAAATCCATGGCTAATTTATTTCAATGTATGACAAAAACTACTGCAATGATGTAAAGTAATTAGCCTCCAACTAATAAAAATAAATGGAAAAAAAAAAAAAGAAATAGACAGGTTTGGTAAAACCCTCAATGACTTAAGAGTAGCTGAGTGGTGGTGCATCTGGAGGAACTCGCACAATACAGGGTAAAAAAGAAGTCAGGAGGCACACATATAAAAAAATATCCCAAAGAAGAACCAAACTACATAATTGATACATAATAAAAGAGAAAGATGCTCTAGCATAGATTTATTTCTACATATCTTGGGCCAGAAACCTTACAACTAGAAGCAGAAATACTTACATGTGGTATGTTAGATGTTTCTAACATTGCATAAGTTATTTGCTTGTAAGTCTTCCCCACGAGATTAAGCAACCTGCGAACATATGTGGCTTCATTCATTCTCTATGTCTCTTTCTCCTAGCACCATTTCTAAGACATGGTAAGTACTCAGGTTATCTACTGAATTTCATTTTGCTATTGTATACAGGAAGTTGAAAGATGCACTTTTGGACATTAGAGAAGGGGAGTGAGGAGATACATATGGTGTCAAAAAATCACTTGTAGCTAAAATATTGTCCTAGGAAAACTAGCTATACACTTTACAGATTTTGGGCCAGGTTGTTGGTCACTGAATGCTACTCACTTCATTTGTTTCCTTTGAGCCAAGGATAGGAATTCTGACTCCTTGCTTTCATGCTGTTGGGATTGTGCACTATATGCCTGTCAGCCTTGCTCTGTGAGGAAACAGATAACTAATAAATGTTGCTGAAACATACTTAACAGTCTTAGATGAAATTAGTAATGTAGGTTTAAATTCTAGCCACTTATATTCTTCCTGTCAGCCTTTCCCGAATTCTTAATGTGGGCTATGCAAGCTGGCTTGGTTGCACTTTGAACACACACACACAAAAAGCACAGGTTTCCTTTGACTTTAATGAATAGACTTCCAGCTCATTTCCTTTAAAACACTGCCCCTGAATTGCTAATTACTTCATGGTCTTTTTTTAAGTACACTCTCCTCCCAGACTGACAGAGCCAGCTGCAGCACTGTACTGTCTATGGAAATGATATCATCAGCACTCTGTCCTTGAATAAGACCACAATCATTACATGCGGCTCTTTTTCACAGAGCAGGAACCGAATATATGCTTGTTTACAGCAACAGTGCTCACAAAGTTATCAGGTTGGCACTCTAGCAGTTAGCAACTTGAAATCAAAACAAAGGTTAGCATGAAATAACTGAATCCTCTTTTAAAGTCAGTCGTTTTAATTTTAATATATTACTAAGATTTAAAATGTTAGCTTGCTATGTTTTCTCACATTCAAATTCAGCATAATTTTGATAAATCAGCTGAAAATTTTTATTTGCTTATAGTCATTATTCATTAGATATATTTCTTATACCTCTCTATTCCAATTTTACATCAAAATTATAACATACTGTTTAATTACAATTAATTTGGTACTAATTACAAAACAATAATTATTAAATAAAAATTTAATAGTTACAACTAAGTCATTTTTATACCTGGCGTAAAAGTTAAGACTGCTTTCCTGCAATCCCATTCCTTACAGAGAGCATCTGTTAACCACCCCTATGTATCAGCTTTGCTTTTTCATGGATGGGCTCTTACATGTATTCATTTTAAGGGGTAGCAAATAATTTTGCCTGAATTAAATGAATTTGTTAATCAAATGATAATATAAAAATAAAACATTTGAGAGCCATACTACCATGAAAAATGTATAAACATCTTTTATTAAAGTAATATTATCATCTTGCAAATATTAGCAAAGCATTCCATCAAACTATAATTTTTAATTTGGTTCTCATTTATTAAATACAAAAAACAGGCAATCTTATAATCTGAAACAAAGATTTTACATTTTCTTAAAAAAATGATTCTCTCTCTAAAATATATCTTTTGTACAGTCAAAATGTTAACACTATTTACAAAAGGACTATTAAACATTTAAAATTTATCTGTCTCTAGTAAATCAATCTTTTCCATTTTTGTCAATTATTTTCCTACTTTCAAAAAGTAAACACATTAACAAATTCTAAATAAATGTTAAATTTTAATTAATTTGGAAATTAATGTTTTATTATACTTCTCCCCTTTTTCACCTAGTAAATATGGAAACTTGCAGAAAATGCGCAGAAATAAAACATCAATTTTAACCTGTTTTCATTTGACATTCCAGAGAATATCACTTAAGGAAAAAGTTTCATTGCTAAAATGACTTTGAAAAGTAAGGAAGTTGAGGTCTTAGGAAAGTGTGTATGTGGTAGATCTAAGTTTATAGCCCAGGTGGTCGTTCAGCCCACTGTTTGGCTTCCTGTTGCTGTTGTCGCTAAATTGTATCCAATTCTTTTGCGACTCCATGGCCTGTAGCCTGCCAGGCTCCTCCATGGGGTTTCTCCAACAAGAATACTGGAGTGGTTGCCATTTCCTTTTCCAAGGGATCTTCCTGACCCAGGGATCAGACATGCCTCCACCACAGCCACCAGGGAAGCCCATTTGGTTTACTCTACCATCCCACATATACACTACTACTTCAATCTCCCACAATGTATCTTTTTTTCTAAGGCACTACATTTTGCTTGTATCTTTTGAAAAATAACCATTTGAATGGGTCTTATCTATGGTCAGGAATCCTTCAAAAGCAGTAAAATATCCACAATAGCTAAGAGAGTAGTTCATATCTTTATATACACAATGACTGATGAGAATTCTATCAAAATTAATCAACCATGCAACTGGAGTTTGCAAGTGGTATTGTATCCATGAATTAATTTTTACTAATCACTTGATCTCTCTTCAAAACGCCCCAAATGCAGTTAAAGAGAAAACAGAGTTGCATATAAATTAGAAACATTTTAGTATTTTTCCTACCCCATTAAGATGATTTTGTAAAAACACAAACAAAAGTGATCCAATGCTGTTTTCTAAGTATTAGTATAACACACTCAATATAGATATCTGGTGTACAAAAGCATAAAGAACCAGAAAAATATCAACCATAATGCTATCATCTTACCACAACCTGTAATACATACTGTTGGATATTATTTTCTTCTCTTTTTCTATGCTTTTTTCCTAAGCATATAGTTGAGATTATACCAGATGTAAAAGTTCATTTTCACCTGTCACAATCAAAAATTATTTTCCCACACTGAAAATCTTCCTTGCAAAAACAAAAAAATTAATGGCAGCGTGTTTCATTTTATAATTTAACAAATCCTTAATATGCTGGACATTAATGGATGGACCTAGATCTCTTTTTGAATTAATTAACACAAGACTTTCAACACTTTTTACTTTTGAATTGTATTCAATGTATAGCTCAAGTAGGGTCCTACAAAAATGCAAAATCTTAAAAACAAAGAAAATGCAGGCTATATATTTCAGTAGGTTGAAAAGCCAATAATGTCCTCTTTGCTGATCCTATCATATTAACTACAGTTTATTGGGGGAAAAAAGGAATAGTCGCTATCATCCACTAAGGTACATATAAAAATATCCTACAACCATTAGTTATAGTTATTTTTCATCTTCTCCATAACAAAAATTTTTAATAAGACAAATCATAATGAAAGCCTAATATATCCAACCGAAATTTTTAATTTTTCTGAAACTAAGATACCACAAAAACAGGTAAAAAGATTAATGACATGGCAAAGATCACTATACTTTAAAATAACTTTCACAATACTTTGGCTACCTGATGCGAAGAGCTGAACTCACTGGAAAAGACCCTGATGCTAGGAAAGACTGAGGGCAAGAGAAGGGGATGACAGGATGAGATGGCTGGATGGCATCATTGATCCAATGGACAGGAGTATGAGCAAACTCTGGGAGACAGTGAAGGACAGGGAAGTCTGGTGTGCTGCAGTTCATGGGGTTGCAACAAGTCAGACGTGACTTTCACACAAAGTGGTAGTAAAATGTACAAAGGAGTTAGAAAATCTGTATAATATAAATGCCCAAAAATCTGTGAAAATGTTCACTGTCATACCTTAAACATACGAGAAAGGTTTCACTTTTGACTTAGAGATTAGGTAAGAATTTAAAAGCATGAAACAGTAAGTGCTTGAAATATACAAAGATGTGTTTCTGCAACTTAAAAACTTGTTCATCAAACACAATTTTTTAGAAGAGATAATGATAAGATGGGAATTTCAGTCACACTGGGAAAGAGTACATTCTATATTATTAAAATGAACCTAAACTTCCTATAAAACAAAGAAACTTTAAAAGAAAAATAAGAGACTAGCATTAAAAGCTGACAGTTGTAGACGTAACACATTTGCAGGAAAAAGGATCACCAAGGCATCAGATCACTAGTCTATGTTAGATGATAAAAGTATTAGAGCCTCGTGGCTCAGATGTTAAAGAATCCGCCTTCAATGCAGGAGACTCAGGTTCAGTCCCTGGGCTAGGAAGATCCCGGGGAGAAGGGAATGGCAACCCACTCCAGTATTCTTGCCTGGAGAATCCCGTGGACAGAGGAGCCTGGCGGGCTACATCCATGGGGTCACAGAGTGTAGGACATGACTGAACAACTTTCACTTTCACTTCCTCACATTAAAAAAAGATCAGCTGGGAGTATCTTTTTTTAGGTCTTTTCCTTTCTATTCTTCCCTCAAAAGTCAATGGTTACATTACAAGAGGATTAACAAGTAAATTTTGCACAATAATTAAAGGTTAAAGATTGCAGAAAACTTGCGGGTAGAGAAGCTCTGTACTGCCCTTGGGCGAGTCAGGGAGAACTAACTAATAAACACGTATCACAGCCTGAAAACACCTGGAAAGAGCAGGCCGTGAACCGCCTGTGAAGAGAGATGAACAGGTTAACAAACCTTACTATAATACAAAATGTCTTCAGATGGAATTGACCAGCATGTGGGTACTCTTTTGGGAAAATAATTGGGCAATATGTAAATAATGCTTTTTAAAAATCGACACACCTTTGCTCAGCAATTCAATCTGTAAACTGAATAAAAAACAAATTCAAGTATTAATTGTAGTATTTGTAATAAAAAATAAGGAACAATTTAACAACATTTAAATGATTAAATAAATTACGATAATCCAAACAGGCAAACACAATATATCCATTAAAATAATGTCTTGTATGTAAGAGATGTTTATAGTACATTGTGAAAAAATTACAGGGTTTTAGAATTCTGTATTCAAAATACTGACTCAAATTTATACCCATTTCAAAGTGTTGACAGTGGTTTTATTAGAATGATGGAGCAATGAACGATTTTAATTTTCTTTTTGCTATTATGTCTCTCTTCTAGTTTTTACTCAAAGAAATCATGCATTTCTCAACTTTTTTACATTCACAAACACTTTTATATGCTAAAAAGATAATTACAAAAATTAAAGGGACAAATGGGAAAACCAAATGATCAAAGACTAATATATTTACTAAAGAACTTATTCCATTCACAAGAAAAACATTAAGATTCTAATAATAAATGAACAAAATAATAATTAAGAAGAAACTGAAGCATGTAAGAAAGATAGTCTCAATAATCAAATAAGTGCAAAATAAGACAACATGCTTATCCTTTTATTAGAGTGGAAAAGGCCCCCCTCCAAGTATACAATATTAATAAAGTACGGAAAAATAGGCGTTCTTAAATCCCATCAAACCATTTAATCCAATAGTTTCTTTCCTGGGATTCCAGCCAAAAGAAATAAAGGAACACTCCGAACTATGAAAATAACTTTCAGTGGAAGCTGTCCATCACAATGTTCCTTATAAAAGAAAATAATGGAAATACAGGCGAACATTATTTGGGGATTTAAAGAGTAGAAGAATTCAAACACTGGATCTATTTCAAAGAGACTTTATCCATTTTGATATAGAATGATATGCTAGAATGTAAGACATGTAGTGATATGAAAAACTCGTTACTCAGGCAGCCCAACTCAAGCAATCCCCAAAAAGTTAGTGTAAGTCATAAGGAACACATTCAAAAGGACTGCCAGAGGCTATTTTCTATTGTGAAAATATCACTCTTTTCATGGGACAAAGGTTATTTACCACCAAAAAGGGGATATTCCAGATGTGAAAACTAAAAAAAGGAAGGGCATAAAATATCAAGACGATGATGACCCAGACCTTTTCCCAAAGGAGCTGTTGTACCATTTATTATTTCAATGTCTACAGATGCTAAACCACAAACTCTGGTGCATTCCTGACATTCCTAGATGCAGAGTCACACAGATCTCAAAGAAATAAAATTTGTACATATCTATTTGTTCTGCATGACGCTTTTAGGCCATTTTTAAGGAAATAAGTCTTATTTCTATTAGAAGAACTAGTTAGAAAAATATATAGTCACTTTGAATACCTTTTGAAATAAGGCAGAATTAAATTAAAAATTGAGATAATTAAATTAAAACAATTAAATGAGGTAGTTCTATGCTACAATCACATAGGTAAGAAAAATTCATACATGGGGGAGCACAAAAATATTAATGGTTTGTTCACTGATTTGTCAACACACATAAATTGGACACCTGTTATGTACTAGGGCATTGTGTTCAGTGCTGAGAGACATAGATTGGTAAACACAGTGGTCTAGAGCTTATATTTTAGGAGAGAGAAAGACCAATAATCAGATAAACATGCATGTGGGAATGTTGCTCCTGCCATCCATAACTTTTTGCCTCCTTTTTCTTCTGTTTACTATCAACCATTCTCATGAATGTTCACTTTAAAAATTTCAGTTAAAACAAAAAGACTGGACTTGCCTCACATGGTAAGACAAATCAATCACACAAACTGGTCACTATTTATCAGGTTCATTCATGTCCAATTCAAATAGCTAGAAATAAAAGATAGAATACTATTAATTGACTAAGTCCCAGAAAAAGGGTTCTAGACATTAGGACAAGCATCTTTTTTTTTTTTTCATTTGCAGAATAACAACTGTCATACTTTTTCAACTGCCCCAGTGATCTCAGTCCTGGGCAGTTAACAGAGCTACCATCACCAAGTCTACACACATTAAGACAAAAAACCAGAATGAAAACACTGACAACATTGGACATGTGAATAGTAATTATAATTAACCTTTTCTAAAAGAAAAGGTATTTGTAATAATACATAATAGGGTAACAATTTAACTCATCTTTTTTTTTTTCTTTTTACTCAAAGCATAAAGCAGAGACAATACTTTATACCAGGTTTACATGCAACTTAAAAAAAAAGTTAATATACATATTAAACATGGAAATTCACCAGTAAAATCGTATTTGTTATTTCCCCTCAAACATACCTTAACATTATTTCTTTATTTCATTATAAACAAGGTCCTACAATTGGTCACCTGACCCAGTGCCTTACATTTCTGGAGCTTGACATTTCAGTCAGTTATGGACACAAGAATGATGTTACAAGTATAACGAAGTAACACATTTGCGAAAAAGCTGACTGCACTATTTTACCAATGGAAAAGTCCCTACATCATCTGCCATGACGTCCAACATGAGCACCAACATAAGTATCCCCCAGTCACCCGCAAAGTTGTCTTGTCAGGAAGGTCCAGAAGCATTACTTCCCTACGTAACTAACATATCAGCACTGATGAAATACAAAAGCACCCAAGTGCCCTAAGATCATCACTTTTTGGGACATTTCTTGAATGTAAAATTTTCCTAGGATACAGAAAAATACAAGTTAATAAAATGACAAAGAGATAAGAAAAAATGTCCACCTCTTCCTTGCATACAAAGCTTGAGTCAAAACCTTGTATGATATCAGAAAATTTAATACAATAAACCTAAAAATGTTCAAAAAGTTTCTAATTTGGTGTATTAAATGCAGCTTCAATTATGTCAATATACATAGAGCACATATGCCAATATACAGAGACTAGTTGGAACACATCCTCATTTAGGTTTCTCTAGGAAAATACAGTAAGGAAGATTAATATCTACAAGGAGAATCTGTCATATTTAAAAATCAATAGTTAATTAGTAAAATGTATTTTAAGCACAAATTAAAATCAGTATACATTTTCCTCATCTCTAGCAACCAAGAGAGCCCTCACTGGACATAATTACAGCTTTCTTTTCAATGTGTTATCTTGAACATTAACCTAAAAAATATCTTTAAAAGTGCTCTGCAGGTATCACTTCCTCTTTAAGGAACCATAGAGGGACATAAAGTAAGAAAAAGCTACTCTAATCTAAAGGACTATTTCAAGCAAAAATAATTAGAGGAATTCTTTATATGACAAATGTAAGACGCCTGGGAAGAGAATAGTATATAATAATTAAAATTATATATACCTTTCACTTTTCATGCAAGATTGTTTAAAATAGAAACAAAATATAATTGTAAATCACTGAAAAAACAGTCAAGTCTTTGCCCCTGGAGTTCACAGTCAACAAAGAGAGAGGGAGAGGAAGGAAGGAAGAAGGGAGGAGGGAAAGATGGAAAAGAAGAAGGAAAAAGAAGGAAGGGCGGGAGGGAGAAAGGAAGGAGCAAGAAGGAAAGAAAATGAAAGAAAAAGAAAAAAAGAAGATGAATATGAGAAACATAACAGCATCCTATCAAATATTTTATTTTTCAAGAAGAATCTAAAGAGGAAGGATTCTGGCGTGCATGCAGATGAAATGGCGCAAGATCTAAATGCTATGACAAAATTACCAACCACTAAGTATGAGGAGAATTAAGAGGCTACTCTTACACAGGCAACAAACTTTTACTAAGGTTTTAAAACACACAATATAATTTTCTGTGTGTGAAAACTATTTTAAAAAACAGCAACAGAGTTTTTTCTAGTTTCGGCATTAACGAACACCGGAGTCGGGATATTTGTACTTGGAAAGAGGAAAAATGGTTCTGCTCGCGCTTCCTTAATCTACGGTTTATTCAGGGTTAGGATGGGTATTTGCATTTTCAAGGCTTTTTATTCAAAGCAAAAATTATGACTTAAAAACCCTCAAGGCTGTATCATCAGTAAGCCAAGCACATATAATACCATAGAAAACACATATAATTTATTAGATGGACTTAAAAATCAACACAAACCAATTTTAGGCACTTGTTGAGTACAGACTATGGGAATTCTCTACCGAAGAACATAATATCTAGCAGGCAAGACCATAAAGATTCAAACCTTAGTTTTCAGAACAATACACAAGGGCTAGACAATTGATAAGATATATTGCATAATTAACCCAACTGTATCCTGTTACAATTTCTTCATAATTCCATACACAATTTTAGGGTTTAATAGAAGCAGTCACTCTTAAGCATCCGAAGTTTTAAAACTCTTTCTTTCCTTTACTCCACCACGCCGGTCTTAAATACCACACATTCTTTGTGGGAGCATGATATAGAAGTATTGTTTTTATATAAGCAGAACTTTAAAAAAATTATTTTCTATATTAAATCTGCATCTATAGTGTCATAACATGATGGCTGATAATTCTGATGTTTTTTAAAGTTCATTTCAACAGGTTTAGTTTGTAACAATAAGTGTCTCATTGCTAATTCCTTTAGATAGTTAATATTTACCTCTGTTCTTTAAGTAAACGTGAGGGGGAGAAATGGATGTGGTTTATGATTTTAAGGATGTGGGGATGGCTTCAGGTTAAGCACTACATATATGATTTGGTTTGTTGTCTTTCTCTTCATACTCTTTGTACAGACATTATTCAACACATACCTCATTTTTGGAATGGGAAGAGAATACATGTATAACTTAATCCCTTTCACATCTAACTAGCAGCTCAAGGAGCTGGCAGTCTAGGTACTTCTCTTATCTTTCTGAATCTACTTTTCAGTGTGAGAAGCTAAAATTAAGAAGTATTAAAATGCTAAATACAGTATAATTTAAAGGACTCTACTGCAGGCATTTATGTGCTGTGCACACAGCAAGCCAGTTTGTGATGTACTCAACAACTCTGACAATACTCTCTAATAAGCAAAGTGCAAATCAATGAATCAAGCCAGTGGAGGATAGCACAGGACCAGAGAACCAACTTAGAGGCTAGCAGTTTGGAGAATAATGGATATAGGTAAAGTTGAGAATATCTCCAGGACCAAGAGAACATATCTTCGTTGATGGGGAAAGGAGTGCAGGGGATGCTGAGCTATGGGAAAGCCAATCCCGAAGCAAGACGTTCCAGATTATACTTGGACAGTGGCAGGGTTCAAAGTTAAGTCATGCAAAACCCGGCCTTGAAAGATGAATTCATTTCAGGATACAACTGGGCAATTGAGAGACGATAACCCCAGAGTTCACAGATAGTCTGGGATGTGCTGCTATCCCCTATATACAAAGTAGAACACGACAGATAAATTCCTGAAAAGGCCTGCAGAGAAAACTAGAAAGTTGTCTACAGTTTTTCTATTTACACTAATATAGACAAATTTTGAGGTTGTCTGTACTGTATGTGGTTGCTGTAGTCACAGCAAGAAATGTGAAGTGCCTAAGAGATGGGCCAGTAGAATCCCATTTCCAGGCATTGTAGTACTATACACTCAGACGAGAGAGACAAGAGTGTCTCAGGGACTTCCTGCCTTTGCTCAGTGCCCTGCACTTCTCTGATCCCACTGTCACTACCTACCAGGCACTTCTTCAAGACCAGAAAACAGAAACTCTTTTCTATTCCATGCCGTGCTTCTAAAATCACTTTAACTACCTGCATTAAAAATGCCAGACAGCAGGTGAAGCACTTTTTTATTCTTAAGGCAAAATGTCATATTCCCTACCCACTTTCCTCTGCACCCCAAACCACCAGCCTTCAATGCATTCTTTGCCCATCCATGAGGGCCAAAGAAGACAGAACTGGAAAATTTCAAACAAGGATCCTCATCAGAATGTGTTAAGATATACTTTCTAAATGCTACATGACAAAATTAAACATATTTAAATGCATTTAGCAATATGGTTCCTTTTATCACGGTATTGAGAGAAGTTAACACAATTTTCAAAATTAGTATCAAAGATAGGATATTTAAATCCAGTCACATGAACAGAGGTATGGAGCTTTGTTCTTTCCAAAGTTGAGCATGATAACCCTAAATAAGATGTTTGTTTAATCCAAACATAGTATATTAAAAAACCAAAAACAATGCCCTTTGCTTAATTCCACTTAAAAACTACATATAAATTGCCAACATGACTATTCACGAGGTGCTCCATGTTATTTGGAAGTAATACTGTTAAAATGATTTTGATGTATTTTCACATTACAAATTAAAAAAATTTTTCTGCTGTAATTCTGGTTTTATGCACAAGGATAAAGGTACCCTACAGTACATGGGGTCACAAAAGTGTCAGATACAACTTAGTGACTGAAACAACAACAATAAAGGTACCCATCTTATTTCTAATGCTTTGCCTAGAGGGTAGGATATAACCAAAAAAGCATGTTTTATCAATGTGGTATAAGAGTACATGCATTCTAGATGATGCCATGTCAATCACTACACCAATTGTGACAAGGTAAGACGCGCTTTAAACATCCAATTAAGATTAAATTTTGGCCAACACCTTCAAGACAAGGGACGGACTGTGTGGGTATACAGCTGAACTGATGTGGCGGCAAGCCAAGGAAATAAATTATAATTACTCAAATTGAAAGGCAAAAAGGATAAAAGATGTAGATTGGCTGGGTTACTTTACAGAGTATTTGTTTCTGATGACACTGCAACATCTATAAAATAGATCTGGGTTTTTAACATACAAGCAATTCCTTATAGTGATTTGAAAGTGTGAGGATATATGAACAACTAAAGTTAGTAATTTAGGATTTACTTTTTAAAAGGAAGTTGACAAATATTAAAGTGTTATATTTGCATTTTGAACATAATATAAATATAGAGCAAAATATAATTTTAAACACTGATCTCCCATGCCTGACTTGGATTTATATAATGAGTATTTTATATTTTATAGAAAGGAACTTTCCAAGTTTTGTCAGTAATTATAGTATGTACTATTTCTCATCAAAATCTTTGAAATTTAAAAGGCTGGTATTAAAAGTTATTTTTTTCCCTTGAATATTCTAAAACACGCCAGTTTTGCACTAGTCATCAGATTTTCAGGGCATGAAAGATACACCAATATAGTACCCAAGAGTATGTTTTAACACATTTAGGATAAGTTTGCTTACAGTCACAACAGAAATATCTTAAAGATTTTCAGGTGGAGAAAAAAGAAATACCCGAGTAAACATATAAAGTTTGGGGGCTAAGTTACTTCTTAATAAAATACATTATGTTGGTCAATTTTTAAACCAAATTCTTAAAAGCATTAAAAAAAATTCGTATTTTGTAACTGTCAAACAACACATTCACGTGGTATAAAGATGATAAAAGAAAACTTAGACACAAATAAAACCTCAACCTACTTCAACTCCTAAGAAATCAGGAATTTTCAAATTATCTTCACTGCTTATAAAATACGCTTCACCTTTCATCTCAAATTCACTTTAAATGCTTGACATATAATTTGGTATCTAAGAAGATTGTAGCTAAATTATTTGACAATGTTTATGGCGTGATACTTCTCTTGGTAGACACATATCACACAAGTTTCCAATTAATGCTGAAAAAAATCACTTTATAATTTTAATCACAATTAATGACTGGCCAATTAATGGATTAACAATTCACTCAGTAAATTTAGATGGCATAAGGTCCAATAAAGGGAGCAATCTGATAACTGCTCAGTGTGCTATTCTGTCCACCAGTAATACTAAGTCAAGAATATGACAGACACTCCACTCAGCTAGATTACAGCTTTCCATGTATGTGATTTGCAGTAAAAAATCAGGGACACAATGTGAAGCTTTGTCCTTTTTTTTTTTTTTTTAAAGAGCAGCTCAATGGTTTGGGGGTGGGTTAGTATGACACAGAGAACATAGGGGAAGTACAAGATGGCACTCACCATCAATGCCAGTACTCATCCCATTATATTTGTAACTAAGGATATTAGTTTCTGTGTTATTTGCTTTTCTTTAAGAACATGATTCAAAGCCATTAACTCGAACTTGAGGTATATACACAATACATACACAACCTTATGCAAAATACTTTTCATAATTACATTTTAAAATATTGGAAACTGAGTATCTGTGCTGATTTGTATTTTGACTTAATGGAACAGGAAGAGAACAACATTCAACAAGGGAGGGTCATACTGATAATAAAGCTCTGAAAGTTAAAAAATGTCTTCCTCTCCCTTTGTACTTACCACAGGCTACACAGTGTCCTGAGAGGATTCATTATGAGAAAAATGTCAATCACAGCTTTAAGACCTTGCTTTGGAAGGAACTAATGAGAAAGCAGATTGAAAGGTGAAACTTCATCTGTGTTTTCAAATAAGTGGTCTTAATTTTTCTTCTTATAGAAAAAGTTTAAATGTTTAAATCAGTTTATTATAAATATATCTAAACCATTAATTTTTGCAGCTTTCAGGTAAAGTCCAGCACTTCATTTACACAAAGTCTATGAGAAGAGGTCAGTAGAGATCATCTAATCTTAAGTCGTGACATCATCCATTCAAGTCCTTGGCATAACCTATAAAAAAATAAAATATCTTGATCAAATTCTCAAATAAAAAGCTATGAAGAGCAAACTAAAAGGAGATACAATTTTTTATCTATATAAACAACAAAGATTAGAAAAAATCAGTAATATTCAGTGTAGGTGCTATCCTTTCATACAGTACAACTGTACATTTTTGGTTCTGTCTCTACTGCATAGAATACTGCCTGATACATAAAAGAAGCTCAAAAATTACATAGTGAATGCTCATAGAAAGTAATTTAGTAAGAAGTACCAAAAATGCTTAAAATACCAACACTCTATACCCTTTTTTCTACTTTTAGAAATATATCCTAAAAAAGATAAAGACATGTTTACGTATTATTACTGTTCATGAAAGCATTTTTAATAGGAAATACTAAAATCTAGATGTCTGGCAATAGAGAAAAAATTTGACAAATTATGTAACATTCATATGATGATGTATTAAAAAATTCCTTTCAGAGATTGTTTTACAATATGACAAAATGCTCACAATATAAATGAAGAAGAAATGGCAGGATATTTAATATATAGTAGCTATTAAAACAAAGTATGCACGTAGTATTTGTGACATCTATGCAATAAAAAAATCTGAAGGAAATAAAGTCTCATATTACTAACACCAGTTATCATTGAACAATGGGTAATTGAGCATACTAAAATATAGAAAGATATTTATTGTGGTAAAAGAATCTAAATGTTTATTTAGCAAGAGGGAAATGTACAAAATGAAGGACTGTTAATGAAGCATCAATCAATATCTATTGAGGAGGTTTTACAGATACGAGAAACAATGCTACCACATTAATATTTAAAAAGCCAGAACTCAGATTTTTGTGCCTAAGTCTAAAAATGTAGACAACAGAAATAGAAGGAAAAGAGGGCAATGAAGTAAATAAACGATTGTTTCGATATAGGCCCATACTTTTTTCCTGTTAATTCCTTACCTTTAAGCTACTCATAGGAAATGATACAATAACAAGATGAGTAAATTAATTAATTCTACACTGTTAAAGGTACAGGAGTTACTTAAGAGCAAACTAGAAACTGCACTAAGCACTTAATATCCAGTATCTAATCTTCACAGCACCAGGACCAGAACCCTTCCCATATTACAGAGGGAGCCTGACCTTAGAGCGCTGAGCAAATGACAGAGGTAGGAGTCAAAATGTCACCAATACTAAAACCAAGACTAAGGTGGTCAGATTACACAGCAAACAACATTTCCCCTAAACCAAACATTTCCATTTGCTAACTCTTGTAAATGGAAGACCACATAAACCCAAAACTGAAAAGATGGCATCATCTGCTGATGTGCCCCTTTAAAAGTAAAACTGCCAGAATTCAAAATAGAGGGTGGTGATGGCTGTATCACACTGTGAATGTACTTAATCCCATGTACTGTACACTTAAAAATGGTTAAATTACCAGTTTTATAGTATATATATTTTGCCACAAAAATTAACTTAATAAGTAATGTTCTTAATACATTAAAACTGCCAGAATTCGTATGTATCCTAATGATGTATTTTCCACACAACTACTCAAAGTATAGAAGTTAAATCTTCTATCAGTCCTAGATCACTTATCTTTGTTGTCAGATTTAGTATTACAATCAGTGCTTTCACTTTATTTGATAAAGATAATACAAATAAAGATATACCGATATCTATATATGTATCTTATATGCGTATACGTATATAAACTATTTGACAAAGAACTATGTAGAAGATATTCAAAGAAGAAGATACTCAAATGAGCATGTGAATAGTATTGTCTGATTTTTTTTTTAGTGAGCAGATTTGCTGTTTTGAGGTTCTAATAACTATGCTCCTCCAAATGTCTGTAATCAGGTAACACTGCCTTCTATTTCACTAAGATTTGGCTTCATCTCCAATTTAGTTCTTAAATTTGGGGGTGGGGTTCTTCAGGGGCTAGAAAAGGGCAGAAGCTTGAGGCATAGATATGAATTTACCTGCAGTGGCAGAAATTCCCTTACTTTTAACGTCACAGAGAAGGGTAAACCAAATACTGAATTACTGACACTATTGAGCTATGCCTCATATATTATATGTTCTATATCTTACCTATAACAAGGCTGACAAGCTCTGCCTGCTTGAAATCCTTTCACCCCTGGGCATCAGACTAGGGCAAAATTCTACTGCAGGCACCACCTTTCCCTCCAGGGCCAAGGACCCTCCTGTCACACTCTCTTATTTTTTGAAGTGCAGGAACTCCCTTTTGGCAACATTGATGGCATATCTGCAAACTGGTCCCTCATGCAAATCTTCTATTTCAGCTTTTTTATGCATAAAACATGAATTTAAAATAACTACATGACTGTTAGGAATAAATGATACGCTCTATAGAAAGCACGTAAGGCACAGGACATATCAGCAAGTGCCAAGTCCTTTCTTAGAATGCAAGCCTCACCGACAGCACAGGAACGATTTCCTGACTTGCATGGACTGTGTCTTACATCTCTCCCTCACAAAGTTCTGTACATGGTAACCTTAAATATTTGATTTTAAAAAGAAATACATGTTTTATGGAGAACCCACTCCAGTATTCTTGCCTGGAGAATCCCATAGACGGAGGAGCCTGGTGGGCTACAGTCCACGGGGTCGCAAAGAGTCGGATACGACTGAGCGACTTCACTTTCACTTTCAACCCTCAGCTGAGAAGTTTCAGCTCTTGTGTTTGCTATTGATTGTTTTCTTGAGTTCTCAAAGACCTGTGACCATATTTTTTTTTAAGTTGCCTGTTTTCTAATTGCATCACTTTACACACTGTTGTCTAATAATATGTGGTATTTAGAACGCCTTCTTAATTATTTTGAGCAGCCATTGCCTGTATTTTCTTAGCACCTCCTTGGTTTTCTTACGTGAACTCATCTGACAGGGAAATGCAGCTTTTTTGTTCGCCCTCTCTGCATACTGGAGCGTCTGAGTCAGTGTTCTAACTAATCCCTGATGGTCTCTGAGCTACTGTTCTACCAGACTCAGTAGTTATGTACTTCAGGAAGTTTTCGGTAGAATTGGTCCTATTAGGAGACTCTTGGTGTCACCTTTGTTATCTTAAAAGCTGGTCCCTTCACTGAGGCTCTTAATTTTTTGAAAACTTGATTCTATTTCAGCTGAAAATTGGCAAGGCTATTTAAAAGATTGAGGGAAGCCATTTAAGAAATTGAAAAGTAATCGCAAACAACATTGGGTAGTTGTGACTTTCAGTTCTGTATCAGTTGAATTTTTGTGCTCTTTTCCCTGTGTATGTGGTGGTTCTATTTTTCTCCAATAAAACTTTTTATTAAAAAAAAAAAAAAGAAATACATGTTTTAAAGCTAAATACATGTTATTCATGAAGACGACATCTCACCCCTCGCCGGTGAGAGCACAGCATGCCTGGATGTGCCACTGGTGATCTTTAATAGAAGTTAGTTTCAAAAACTGGGAGATTTCTGCTACAGTCATGCATCCTTTAACATCTTGTTTGTTAGCAAAAATCAGCAATCCAGCTTTCCTTAGGTCCTACAAAAGCAAACAAAACTGTAAAGGTCAGTTCATTTTTTCCAATACTTTCCAATTTAACAGATTATATTTGATAATCTGTGTAACCTAAATTTTCTCAACTACTTTACATAAAAGTATCTCATAGCTCTTATGATGGAAAGTAAACATCAAATGGAATGGAATACATTTAATCAATCTATACCTGCATGTATTTACATATTTCTTATAGTCCAAGATTACCTTTTTATGGTCCCACGTGCTCTATTTAACAGTCACATCTTCCTATTTAGTACATGTCTAACCATTCCCCCAGGATTCCCAAGTGGCTCAAAGGTAAAGAATCTACCTGCCAATGCAGCAGACAGAGTTTTGATCCCTGGGTCAGGATGACCCCCTGGAGGAGGAAATGGTAACCTACTTCAGTATTCTTGCCTGGGAAATCCCATGGACAGAGGAGAGACTGGTGGGCTAAGTCCATGGGGTTGTAAAGAGTCAGATGTGACTCCGCAACTAAACAATAACCACCCCAGCCCCAATTACTCTTTAGCGTGGCACTCAAGAGCTTTTCAAAATTCTTGCCCAACCTATACTTTAGGTAGAGCTTTCTTGGTAAACCTAAGGAGAGTTATGGACGTCTCCCTCATAAAAATGGACATATGTATATATGTCCAAAAAAGTTTTTGTACAATTTTAGGGTGTTCATAGATACTCTAAAGTCCATTCGTGAATACTGGGTTAAGAACTCAACTAGTGGACTGAACTGTCATAAAACTCTGCCTATATATTTTAAGAGATACAGAGAAAACTGAGATACAGAGAAAACTAAGGTTTTGGTGCTATGTCTGCAAGTGTTCCCAGCTCTGTGGAATAGCATCTTCTTTTCAGGGATCTCAGTGAGAAAATTTTGGTTTCAATCATGCGTATGTGTGTTTGAAGCAAGAGTCTTCAGTAGGGTTAAACAGACATTGTTCCACATTATTTACTCTTGCTAAAAGACAGTCTTGGCTTTTCATTCTTTCTGAAGTAAATAGACAACAGAAGTAGTAAATTTCTTACTTGGTTAAAAGGACTTCTGCTGTATGCTTTACATCAACATCGGAGACTGACTTAGTCAGAGTGCCCTCTGCAGGACCGCACTACAGTTCTACAGATAAGGACAGAGTTACCTGAACAACTTAGTCAGGAAAGGGGTTCTCTAGAACGAGGGTCCCAAACCTCCGGAATCGAATGCCTGATGATCTGAGATAGAGTTGATGTAATAATAATAGAAATAAAAGGGCACAATAAATGTAATGTGCTTCAGTCATCAGGAAACCATCTCTTTCCCCCTCCATGGGACTGTGGAAAAATCGTCTTCCACAAAATTAGTCCCTGGTGCTAAAAATGTCAGGGACCGCTGCTCTGAAAACATTAAGTTCTAAGAGTTCCTATTCATTGCTGTGAGACTCAGGGAGCTCAAACCCATGCTCTGTGACAACCTAGAAAGGTGGGATGGGGTGGGAGGTTCAAAAGGGAGGGGACATATGTATACCTATGTGATTCATGCTGATATATGGCAGAACCGACACAATATTATAAAGCAATTATCCTTCAAATAAAAATAAAATAAAATACTACTCCTTCCCCGAGAGTGTTCCAATTCGTTTCACCTATAGTTCAGATCACCTGTCTATTTATATAAGGCAAAAAGTTGAAGGGATGACCTATCACTAGTGCTCATATGCATTATCAAGTATATGAAGTTTTTTCTCTTATCCTAATTGGAAAATGGAACACTTATCAACAGTTGATATATGGCTGAATCATTGAGTAGATGGACTTTCCATGGGATTTAATTCCTATCTTCCTATCGTTTAGGTTTCACTATCTCTTCTTGCCAGCGTTGTGTTGAAATCTTTATATAGGTCATGCCAGGTAATGCTGGCATGTTCAAGGAACAAACCTTAGAAATATTTGACAACAGAAATATTTGGCGCAAGTTAGGACACATAGTTTGTACTATTTATAGTAACCTATATTCATCACTTTTAGTAACAAAATTATTTGGAGAAGCCCTTAGACTGAAAATTGGTAAACCTAAGAAACAGAGCCAGGTACTGCAATGTCTAAAAAAAAAAAGAAAAAAACCCGCATCGAATGTAATTTTTCTAGATATTAAAGGCTCAAATTTTATGTAAGGTTCTTGATTTTTTTTTAAGCTATGTTATCTACATTTAATTATTTAGGAAAAGAGGAAAATCAAGTCTTCCTTTACTTTTTATTAAAATAACCTCACAACAAAGTATGCATTATGCTAATAGTAGAAAAGAGATACACTGGATTAAGGCTGTTGACTTAACAAGAGGTCAAAGTACAAGGTAAAGAGTGGTGATCTTTTGTACATCACTCATTTTAAACACTTTGAAAAAGTTCTGCTCCACACCACAGACTTCTGTTCTTAAGAGTCTAAAAATAGTTTTTAGTTTAGTCAAGGAAATGAACAGTAGCACACACAAGACACACTTACTTATCAGCACTGTCTATATGCCATATATAGTTGTCAATTTGTTTCTCAAACTCCATTTGTAAAGATAATTACTAGAAGTTGAGTCATTCTGAATAAAATTCATCTATTCTTTTGTCTTTGGAATTTTTTTAAAAATTCATGAGTTTCAACGTTTTTGCGCTTCATTTAAGATGAAGCTTTCAGAAATGTATTTAAATGCAGTCGTTCTGTATTTCATAACACACAGAATCATTACTGGTGATGATAAGAAGACTGTTGTTTATTGTGGTATGCATGAAGCACTTGACTAACCCATGTTGAAATTTGGTTTTCACTCCTAAATTCTCATCCTTGAGCTGGAAGCTCCTCCCCAGAATGCTGCCTATTGGCTGTTCCTGACCCTATTAAGTAACTTAACTCCAACTTCCAATTTCACCTGTAATTCCCTTCTTTTCTGGTAATCTCATCCCTTCTCCTTTCACTTTCCAGCTAGGCTCTATTTCTGGCTTTTACTATTTTTCCTAGCGAATAGCCTGAATGATGTGAATGCTTAAATTCAAAAGCTCATCAAGTCACATAAACTATTGGGCCTCAGTGTGCTAATCCATAAAAGATGAGGTTAACTGATCTATGCAAGTTAATGACTCAACTCATAAAATCCAATGACTCGGTGAGTTAGAGCCCTACTCTCTGGACTTTTTATAATACTGATGCCCTACATATTAGCCAACTGGAGTAAGAATCAAATAGGAAGGCTACCTGTTAACAGAGTAAAAAATATAGTCAAGAGACAAATACATTTTGCGTCTTACTTTTCTTTCTCTAAAGCCTTCATAAAACAATAGAACAACTCTTTGGTAAAAACTGAAGAATGATTCATTGTTGTAAAATGCAAAGGGGAAATTTTAAAAATCCTTAGCCCGTGCTTCTTTTATTGTTTACTCTTTCTCAAACTAGAACTGAAAATTGTTAAATACAGGTACAAACGCAAGATAAGTTTTTTTTTTTTTAATTCCAAAGGATTTAACAACTGCTAGAATCAGTTCAAAATAGCATCTTGGTCGGTATGACCACCACAAGCAAAACAGGAACTTCAATTTACATAACTACCTCACCAAGTTTCCTTACATGTGAAACATACAAAATTCTTAATGAAAATCACAAAATCAAACCACTGAATCAATATTAAAATATAAAACTTTATTACAAAGATATCCCAGTTTCCTTAAGCTTTATTAAAATTCCACTCAAATAAAGATTATAACACATTTAAGTATTTACTATTCTATTTCCACCTTCGAGTTGAAAAAGTAACATTTGTGATAAAGGGCGAGCAAAAATAATCAGATGCCACTATAGTTGGCCTTCCTTATCCATGGGTTCTGCAGTCACAGATTCAATGAACCTCAAGTTGAAGATACTCAGGAAAAAAATTCCAGAAAGTTCAAAAAGCAAAACTTGGATTTGCTGCATATTTTCATAGCATTTACACTGTACTAGATATTATAAGCAATCTACAGATGACTCAAAGTATACAGGAGGATGTGCATAGGTTATATGCAAATACTGTACCATTTTATACAAGGAACTTGAACATCTTTGGATTTTGGCACCTACGGGCATCCTAGAACCAAACCTCTGCTAACACAGAGGTACAACTCTATTACAAATAATATATGATTTTATAGTTACTATTATCATTACTGACTATATTATTCAGTCCACTTAATTCTCAAATTATGTTAACAGTTATATTTCTCAAGAACTGAGAAAATGTGGCTAGTTGTATAGTTTTGTTCAGTTGAGGGAAAAATAGCAGAGACTAAAGGGCAACAAATTTAAGTATTAGTCAGATAACTGAGTTATAATCAGAACTTGCTATGTGTCTTAGAAATAAGACACTATAAAGTCTTAATGATAATCTTCTGTATGATTAATCTATTTCAAATGAAAAATGAAAGCCATTTTAGATCTTTTTGTCAGGGAAAACTTCTAAACCAAATTTATCTAAGATAAATGGAGTTAAAAATCTACAACTGACTCCACAATCTTTCTACTGCTTCCAGATACACTTGGAAATTGGAAAGTGTCAAAATTACAATCTCAGCAGATAAAATTATTTTTTCCAAAAATCTGAAACAGTATCCCCATGAGAAAATAGAAAGTAAAAATGTGATAGAAATATTCTCCCAACACACATCTAATGCCAGAATCCTACTTACCTCATGGGCTAACATTTTATAGAGTTCTTCTCTAGTTACAGAAATCCTTTCTCTGTCTGTACTGTCCACAACAACTATTACAAACTAAAATAATTACAAAAAAAGTCATTAGTGGTTACATAATTTGCTATCTGTAAAATTTATCAAGTCTTTATTTGATTTACAGTCTAACAACTATCAAGAAATTAGAACCTTATGGTACAGTATTACTGAAAACCAGAGATACCCACTATACATTGTGAAGCCTAAAGTTCTAAATCTTTAATTCAAACATATTTACTAATTTTTAAGAGAAAATAAGACAATATGATGTCATCATTCTATTAGAATATTCTGCTAGTAAACTAAGCAAAATATAACATGTTTGTTTTCTAAATTAATATCTTAATTCTATAGTATCTTAATTAATATCTAATATCTTAATTCTATTTTCACTGTAAGTCCATAAGACAAAAATATTATTATGGCCCTAAATTTAAGTTACTTCTAGACAGATACTATTTATTAATGTCAATTAAAAAATCTAAAAGGGCAGGTGTATGAGAATAAAGTAATATGAGAGTTAAGCTAATTTTAAAAAAAAATCAACAAATTGAAAGAATAACTCTGTATCTAAAACCATGCCGTCTTCTTATATGAGTGGTCCCTGCTACTGCAAGCACAGCTCCTTCCTGAACTGACGGTAAGACCGGCACCAGAGATGCAAAGACTCATACAGGAGCCGTGCGGGACTGAGCTGCAATGCCGCTCCTTCAACTCCGTGAGCACCAAAAGGCACCAGCGAAACAGCAGCAGGTAAAGTCACTCTACAATGGCACTGGTTATGCCCAAGTTACTTCTGACTGCCTAGTATTAGTATGCACTACATATTGTTTAGAATGAGCTTTTCATTTTCAGATAAACCACTTCATTTTCAGGATCTTTTCTATTCTTCAGATTTCATCAACCACAATGCAGATGGATAAGAGAACTGATACTTGACCTCTTCTCTCATTAAGACTTTACTGATATGTGGTTATATTGCTCTAAGACATGTCCTACTCTAAACCTTTTAACAAAGCCATTGATTTTCAAGATGTTGGCATGAATTTATAATACATGCAGCATTTTATATGGAAATACTAATCATATATATACTCCTCCTTCTCCAAAGGACATATCACATTCTTAACAGAGTGTTAGGGAATCAGGTCATCAGAGACAATTAATAGTGCCTCAGTGATATCATATTCATCCATATATACAGTTGAAAACTTATTAACTTATAACCAGCACTATAAAAACAAATGTCACAGCCTTTAATCTTACAAGGTCTATACAGTGAAGCTCTCAAATGTCAGAAATTTCCTCTTAGCAAATAATATGTAAACAAAACATATGACTATATCTAAACTGTTTTATAATAAAAAGAGTTCTTTAATGTGTAATTGCATTGCATAAAAGAAAATACATAGTAAAATTTTGAACAAGGATTCAAACCACCAAAGTCCTCTCATTTAACTTGGATTTCCTCTATGCAGACAAAAGTAAATAGTACAAGAGAAATGAAGTTACAAACTGAAATGGAGTTCTTTAGAAAAACAATTATTTACAACAAGCTCTGGGATCAGTATAAAATCAGACTAATCAATCACCAATTCTTCTTACACAGGTTCAATGAGAATGGATGTACAGAACAATGACCCTGAAAGAGGGAACTAAAGATTCCATTATGTTTAAAGTCTACTTATATTAACATACTGTGATATTTCAAAAAGATAACTTTAAGAGTTCATATCTAGAAAGAGTTTCCCAAGTATTATATTCACAAAAGACTTAGTATATTAAGAAACATACCTCTGTGTTAGTATAATAAGTGTTCCAGGAAGAACGAAGAGATTCTTGGCCACCAATGTCCCACATTAGAAAACGTGTATTATTAATCACTATCTCTTCTACATTACTTCCTATTGTTGGGGACGTATGTACAACTTCATTCATAGAACTGGGGGAAAAGTTCAAATACATCACAATTAGCAAAGAAACTAGATTGTCTGAATATTTTTCAACTAAGGGAGAAATCAGCATAACCTCCTTTTATATTTTATACCCAAATATCCCCTTTCCACGAGGTTTATTAAGAGTGAACAAAAGGCTCACTACTGTATATACAGCACAGGGAACTCTAGTTGGAGCTCTGCAGTGACCTAAATGGGAAAGAAATCCAAGAAGAGGAGATATATATGTATGTGTGGTGAGTCGCACAGAGCAGAAACTGACATGCCAGTGTAAAGTGACTGTACTCCAAATTAAAAAATAAATGAATAAAAACAGGATACTATATATTACACATACAGGTGGGATTTCCCAGGCGGTTCAATGGTAAAGAATCCGCCTGCCAATGCAGGAGACGCAGGCTTGATCCCTGATTTGGGAAGATTCTCTGGATAAGAATTCTCGCCTGAGAAATCCCATGAACAGAGGAGCCTGGCAGACTACCATCCACTAGGTCACAAAAGAGTCGGACATGACTTAGTGACTAAACACCACCACCACCACCACCACACATAAATTATGTTCAGAAGAATACTAACAAATACACATACTGGACTGTCTATGTTGAAAAAACTACTATATTCCTGGAATCACAGATACGAACCATCCCTAATTTTAAGATGCGCTCTTTGGTAAAATTTGAAATACATCACTATCACGTGTTGTATAAAAACAATAAAGCTCTTTGAAACTTCAAAAAAAAAAAGAGTGAATGAAAAGTTCAAACAGAGGTAGAACTAGGTAGTGGACTTGCTAGAACACTTTGTAGTTTCATTCCAAGAAACTACAGAAACAAATATTTGTCTCCTTTCTATAAGCAAAACAACTGAACAACACTCAACGTCCTATGAAGTTCCAGCTCTCTAGAAGCAGTTGCTTAAATTGGGTTCCTGGTTCATGGCCAACCTGCCTTCTTACAGAGTAATGTGGACTCTATAAAATTTTTTACTGCTTTCGCTAATTAAGTATCACTCAGGCAGAGAAAGTAACTAAAAACAAAAAGATACAATTTTTTAGGTAGTTAGTACTTACAACTGGTAAAGGATGGTAGTTTTTCCTGCATTATCCAGCCCAACAATGATAACTTTGTGCTCTGAAAAAAACAAACAAAAAAAAAACCACAGTGATTTATTAATCAAAAATTAAAAATTTTCCCATTTCATCTACTCTTTTCAGCCATGGTATAATTCAGTGTACGGCATTTTATTCCTGCTTGTAACACAAAAGAACATCACAGCAAGAGGAGAATTATGCTATTGGTCTAACCCCTCATTCTACATAGAGAAGTTTCACCCGTCTAAGAAGCCAGAAGTATTACATTCTTTCCACTCCTTGGAAGCCAACTCTCAGTCAACTATCCCAAATGCAAGCACAACAATTTATGTAAGACTTAACGTGTTAATGTTTCACACTGGACCAAGTTACTTAAGTTCTAAATGTGAATTTAAGGCATTAATGGGGTATGTACAGGTGAGCTGGGTGAATGGCAGGAAGAAAAAGGGCAGCCTTTTAAAGCTGCTGTCTGCAGGCATCTCTAAGTATCTGAGCGCGTGTGAACCATAGGGTTCTTCTAACCAAATTTAAGGACCTATGGCTATGGTGGCAGTGACTCCCTGGCCCCTTGGCTTCTACAGATCACTTTTTTCTCCTCTGTTTCTTTTGATTTATTTTTTTCCACAAGCTCCTTTTCCTTGGGTCCTCCTTCACACACTCAGGCTGTCTTCTTTCATTCCTTTCACATTTTAGCAAGGTATCTTGGGGCCCATCTATTGCCACCCAGTCTAAAAATGACTCCCACAGACAGCAGTGCATGGAGGAAGCTGATCTCCAAAGATGGTCTCTGGATATTCATGCCCCCTTAAATCCTGGCTGGTCCTAAGACTTGTATTTAACCAACAAAATGCAGAAGTGACTGTGTGACTTCCACACCTGGATCATCTCACACCTTGCAGTTGCTGCCCAGCTCTTGGCAAGTCCCCCTGGAGTAAGCCAGATACCAGGTAACAAGTCCAACCACTCCAAGATTGCCGTGCACATGAGTGAGGAAGCCAGGGAGATGCACAGTTGCCCTCACTGTTCTAACCATTCCAGCTGAGATGCCAGACACAAAAAAGCCACCGCGGATATGCAGCCAGGTGGGGCCGGGGATGACTCCAGTTCTAGCTGCCATCCAGCTATAATCAAATGAGCCCCAAGCCAGAACTTCCTAGCTGAGCTCACAGGGCCATAAGGGACAGTAATAAATAATTCCTTTAAGTCATCAAATTTAGAAGAATTGGCTTATTACACAGCAACAGATAACAGACACAAGATGGGAAAACACATGTGGTTGTGTGACGCTGAGCAAATGACTTATTCCTCTAATCCTAAATTTCCTCACTGTAAAACAGGGAGGGACAATACTATCTTGCACGGTTATATAACTAAGACAGCACTTGGGCAGTGCCCACTACCAAGAAAGACAGTTCCTAATCCATGTTCCCAAATCTTTCCCAAGCTCCAATCTTAGTGGATAGATACAGTGTCCCTCAACACATCCCCAAACCCAATTTTCAAACCTTTTCCTGATTCTATCTTACTTGACTTGCTTACCGGTATTAGCATTATTTCAGAGGCCTTTGGAGTCCCTCGGCTGCAACATCTAATTTGTCACTAGGCTCTATTCTCCCTCAAAAATACACTTTGAACCTACCTCCTCCCCACTGTCCCAGCTGCAGTCCTCCTCATCTCTTACTGTACTTAACGGGACCATCTCCAATCCATCTTCCTGTTGTTTCGTACACTATAAAGCTGGCAATGCTACTCTCTTATTTAAACGATGGCTCTCCACCTTGACAGGAAGACAAAGTACAAGTTCTAAGCCTTGTCTATAAAGCCAGTACCAAATGAGTAGGCTTCCGCTTTATCCCTCACCATGACCACCAGGCATCTAACCTGGAGTTCAAGTTGTTCTTCCTACACAGGCTGCCAACTACGTCCACAGCAAACATTTCTCTACCTCTACTCATAGTGTTTGCCTGTGCTGGAATTATCTTCTCCAACTCTCCACTTCAAGAATTCCTACTAATCTTTAAGGTATAGCTTCCCAAGAAAAATCACTTTCTCCTGCTCTTCTGCCACACCTCTAACAGAGCACTTATAATGATTTACACGAACACTAATCATCTCAGTTTAATGAGGCACCCTTCAAGGGTACTTTCTAGTAACTGCAACTTTTCTGGTATAATAAATGCTGAATTAATATTCATTCTATAAATAAGAAATGTTAAGGATAAAGGAGCTCTTCAAGAAAAAGCTTTTGCAATCAGGTGGTAGATGTTTTCCAAACACAACATTTACCATTAAGAGGAATTCCTAATGCTATATAGGTACTTCCTGTTACACAAAAATATGAAGATCAAGTAAACAGAAAAAAAATTGTTTTAAATAATATACTTCAGCAGGCCAGTGCTTTCTTTTTTAGGCTGCGCAGCATGTGGGGTCTTTGTTCACCAATCAGGGACTGAACTTGCACCCCCTGCAGTGGAAGTGCAGAGTCTTAACCACTGCACCACCAGGGAAGTCCCAGAAAGTTTTAATAAAATCAATTTTGTCCAGTCACTCATAACTTTGAAGAGCAGGCAGCTTAGAACCACTAGCATCCTAAAGTGACGTGACCATGCTCTCCCAACAAAGGTTCTTAAAAGTGATTTTAAAAATGCAGGGCCTAGTCTATCTCTTTAAAGATGACTAGGGTGAACGAAGTGAGAAAATGAGAACTACCTGACAAGTGCGATTTCTTCCTAAGGAAAAGTACAGGGTGACTGGATTAAAATCAGAAGACTGCTTGGGGAGCACTGGCTTCCTCAAAGGGAATGCTAAAAAGGCAGTGGCAAATCCATCTTCACAGGAAGGTCACACCTCAACAGGGCTAGACTACTGAATCCTTGGAGCAGGTGACCTTTATACCTGGGAAGTTTTTTAAATGGCACGGCAATTTTCCCTGACTCTATATTTTTCTATGTCCTCAAATTGAGCACTCCCCTTTTGGCGACAGAGATCTTCCTCAATTCTAGTAATACTAGCAATTATAAACATTTTAATACAAGCAGAATTCACATTGGGCTCTTTTCTGACCTCTGACTTAGATAGTTTCCCACTTGAATAGAATGCCAGTTTTTAATAATATAATTCATAAAACAGCTTATTTTTAAGTTTCAGGAATGTTATTTTGTCAACCTCTTTGTATTAGCTGCAGGACTAAATGTAGACAGACTTGCCAGTACTCAGGAAGAAAATACAATTACCCTGACCAATGAGAGAAATGGTACTCTAAAAATGATACAAAATTAATAGGGGCAAAACCAATACAAATTTAGGCAAGGATCTATGATACATAACTGCACAGTAACTAAAAAATGTGTGTGTGTATGTATCTTACACAGAGAGATCACAAATACAATAGCACTATCTCTGGCAAGGTCCTTAGTCCCTAAAGATGGTTAAACACTTATTCTAACCATGCTGCCATTTTTCAAAATATTTTGCAATTTTCTCTTGCAATTGCTTTCAGAGCCTGAGATACGCTGTTCTGAACATTCCCAATGGTCGCCGTTTAACCCCTGAAGATGAATTTGATTTTAAAAGGGGAGGGGAGTCACATGGTATCATCTCAGTCATAAGGTAAAAGGCAGTTAAGATGAGTGTTACAATTATTAACTGAGGTGTGATCCCTAAATGATATGATTTTAAAATGTGCCTCTAAAAAAATTCTAAAAGGAGTTAAAAAAGGTATTTTGAGTAACAGTAGGACTTAGCAGTAGATAACTATCTGGCCTCCTAGGGTAACTGCTTTTAGCAGAAAACCCTACCTGGCTTTGTTTTTCAAGTGGCCTCCTTAATTTAGACATGCCCCATAGGACTTATTTCTTGATTTCAAACACA
This sequence comes from Odocoileus virginianus, assembly GCF_023699985.2. Lineage (NCBI taxonomy): Eukaryota > Metazoa > Chordata > Mammalia > Artiodactyla > Cervidae > Odocoileus > Odocoileus virginianus. Next base: position 35,416,192 of record NC_069686.1, on the reverse strand, counting down.
TTTTCTACCATTTCTGTGAGGAAAGACTAACTAGGCAAAAAAGAAAAAAAACTAAAGGAGGATTCTGTGTCATACCTGACCACAAGATGAACATGATAAAGTCAAACTATTGTGAACCAACCGTTGTGCAATAAACACGTACACTGAGATAAAGCGGATGGCAGAAGAAGTTCACAGCGGGATTTCATCTTCTCCTGACACAAGTGAAAGATAGGATGGGGTAAACAGTTTCAAGACACAATGTCTTTTACACGCCACTGAATGAATGAACTAGAGAATCAATAAGATGAAATTAGGTCACATAATTTGGTGGATAAAGATGTAAAGTCTTGTTAAATCTTTCTTCACTAGTGCCTAGAAATAAAAGCAGCACATTGGGGAGAGAAGGCATAGTGGATGATACAGGGTGAGAATTCATGTCTGGTGTGGGAGAAAATAAACAAGAGAAAAGAGTGTCAGAGATGTTCAGAGAGGAAGTAAAGAAGAAGCTCAAACCACTCTTTATACTGGAAACAACCTCCCTCTTCTAACTAATTTTACAAACTAAGTGAAAAACCGTCACCTACAAAAGCATAAATATGCAAATATTCCCCCAAACTCTTAAGACATAAAGCAGATTTCCAACGTCAATCAAGGAAATACAAGCTAACATATTTGAACACATGAAGGTTTTTTAGTAGCTAAAATATTTTAAAAAGAAGAAAGGATCTCGCTTCAAATATGTGCAGAATCCAGAAAACCTCTGGGGAGACCCATGTTCTGTGGTTCAGTCTTGAGATCAGGACAGTCCAATGAGGCCACAAGCCAGAGGTCCTTCACCTCTTCATCCCTAAGACCCATAAGCCACGTTCAATACCAACTTATATCTACTTCCTCCCAAGACTTGTTTTTCTCTATTTGAATTTTTGTGTTTTTACAATAAAGCACCATGGCTATTTTCAACAGCTTCCTAAGTCTGAGGTAAAGCATGTGGGTCACAGTGAGAACTATAAGATTAAGACATCATTGTGCAATGGGCTCAAAGATAAAGGTGCCAAGTCAAAGGTGAAGATTTGGTTTATCCCCCACTATAGTGTTTAGATTATTCACACTTTCTAATAATCAGCCTTCTCTGAATAGCCTTAGATTCTTTCACCACTGTAACCTGTTTCTCTCACCACGGGGATGGAAGAGACTTCTATGAAAAACACATATTCCAGCTAAAGTGTTACAATGCACTTCAAAACAAATACTACATAGAATCTAAAATACAAAGTATATATAAGAGACAGTTATTATGCGAAAATGTAACAAAACTTTTGGCTGTTTCAGTGCTTTGATGCATGTGATTTATGACAAGTTTACTACTTAGTATGATTTTTCTTTTAGAGTATTTATGCCACAGCATTCTTGCAGTTTTTCAAATAAGTCCAAACAACTGTACACTGTCACAGTACCTGGATGGAATTTTGCATTGTCACCTGGGCTTTAGTCTCCCAATCAATACTTGACTCTTTTGTCATGAAAACGCTTGTTTCCCTTCTTTATTTCCTTCTGATATACTCAGGCAGCCTACCAGTTCTATTTACTGACAGGTTCGAAAAGTCAATAGTAGTCCTGCCAACTACCCGTCAGCAAATTAAGCGGGGGGGGGGGGGGAAGGCATTGTTATCTTGGAGAACTTCTGTGAATCATACCAAAGCTAGAAAACACAAATACTAAGGCAGACAAACTGAGAGTCAGCCTGATTCTTCATTCTCACTTCATATTCAAACTAAGTCCCATGGACTCTGTTTCACAAGGAACAAAAAAATCCCACTTCTGTCAGGCATACCATAGTTTTCACAGGTCTTAACACAGAATCTAAATTAAATCATGTACTTAATAAAGTATGAATGAATAAATCAGATTTGGAAGACATAAAGGTTAGAAGGGAGATAACCAATAAAGTCCCCCATATTAAAAATTCAATTTGCAAAATCTAAAAGCATCATCAATTAAAAAAACGAAGTCTGAAAATACACTTGCAACTTATAGCAACGGTAGTGAAGTTTCGGCTGGCAGTGGGGGGACAAAAAACTTTGCTGAATGAAAAGCAACAATTATACATGACAAAAGTAGAGATCCAATTAGGAAACAGAAACCACATAGCAATTTGAACTTAAAAAGAACTACTCCAGAGGACTGGAGTAATGAGGGACTGGCTAACAAGAAGTAACAATAAAGATTAAAGGGATGACAAACACACAGCGCTTTCACCACCCCAGGGCTGAGACAGGGCTTCTCCCCACAACTCCCCAGGACTGAGATGCAGACCTTGCTGAGGGCTGGCCATGGCTCACTGAATGTCAGAGAAGTAGCTGCGCGGACTTGCCGGGGGGCTTTTCTGGAAATCCTCCCTCTAGCACGCTGGGGAAAGCTGTTCACTGGCAAGTGTTTCCCTGGAGGAACTCCATTCTGAAAGCAACTGAAGTGGGTACTAGAGGAAGCTGCTGTGACCACTGGACAGTGCAAGAGCCAGAGACTGGAGGAGTCCACATGCGCAAGCAGCAGACGGCCTGCTGAGAGGCACATCGCATCCGGAAAGAAAACCCCCTCCTCTTGCGGTGCCACCTACCAACAAGGCTTAACACCGCGCCTTTAAAAGACAAGGATTTAAGGGTTCAGTCCTGTATGCCCAGAGCACACAAAAAAGGTGAGTCTGGAGCTAAAATTTCAGTGACCGGCACAGTTCACCCCTGTGGCTACTCAGCTTCTGTAGACACTCGTTTACATGTGTGAATTCCAACACGATGCAAAGGACAACAGAAGCAGAGGCGGCTTTCCCAGCACCTGGCCCGGCGGCACCAGCAGCTTCTTCAGAACTCATTCACAATGGGTCATTCCTTTTCTGTGAGCTCATCAGGAGAATGCAACAGTGCTCCCCATGAGGAAACTTCATAACTTCTTTCACAGTTCACATGAGAGTCTCAAAGTTCTTCCTTTTATCTAACATGAATCCTTCTTATACAAAGAAGTTTTTGTTAGGTTTCAAGGGCACCAACTCAGGCACTAGATGATCCTGGTTAAAGTCTTAATCTAAAAGGGCTTCCCAGGTGGCACTAGTAGTAAAGAATCCACCTGCTAATGCAGGAGATGCAGGAGACTCAAGTTCAATTCGTGGGTTGGGAAGATCCTCTTGAGAAGGAAATGGCAACCCACTCCAATATTTCTGCCCAGAGAATCATATGGACAGTGGAGCCTGGTGGGCTACAGTCCATGGGGCAGCAAAGAGTCAGACACGACTGAAGCGACTTAGCACCAAAGGTCTATCACTTTTAATCGTAGTGCCTGGAACAAGTTACCTAATGTTTCTTTGTCTTAAAAACTGGAGATTATCAGGCTCACAGGTTTCTTATTAAGAGTAAATCAATTAGGTGAAGGCTAAATCAACTGCATGAAACACATAGACCCTAACCTTGCAAGTCAATATTACCTGCTATTATTTTATCTATAAAGACGAAGTTAGCTTATCTCCCCCGGAGAAGGCAATGGCACCCCACTCCAGGACTCTTGCCTGGAAAATCCCATGGATGGAGGAGCCTGGTAGGCTGTGGTCCATAGGGTCGCTAAGAGTCGGACACGACTGAGTGACTTCACTTTCACTTTTCACTTTCATGCATTGGAGAAGGAAACGGCAACCCACTCCAGTGTTCTTGCCTGGAGAATCCCAGGGACGGCGGAGCCTGGTGGGCTGCCGTCTACGGGGTCGCACAGAGTCGGACACGAATGAAGCGACTTACCAGCAGCAGCTTATCTCCCCACATAAAGGCAGGGGGTCTTGTCTGTTTTGTTCTCTGTCTACCCCACCTGCATCTCTTGTGTCTCTGGTGCATTGATAGGCAGGTTTTTTACCACTAGCGCCACCTGGGAAGCCTTCTACTAGACACCCCAGCACAAAACAGGTGTTCAAAATACTTATTCAATGAACAAATGGAGTACTAATCATAAGCCCCTCTATACTAAAAGATACTAGCGGCAACTCTTCCAAGCCCTAAAGTTGTAAAGACTTACAGTTTAGTAACTGAGAAACAGCAATGGGGACTGGGGGTGGGGGTGGGGGTGGGGGCGGAGAATTCACAGGAAAAAAATGATGCCAATCACTTCTTTAAGGCCAGTGTCAGCAAAATATTTCTGCAGTATTTACCAGTTGCATCATCTAAGAAAATCATTCCACTGGTACCTCAGTTTCTTATTTTCAGGAGAAAAGAAAAACTACTTCAAAGGACTGTAGAAACTTTAAAAAAAATGGTATATACAATAGTATCTAGGACAAATTTTGTACCCTATTAATTTAAGTACCACATAAATGCAACCTCTGGGTTTTCAAGTCTGAGCAATATACAATTAGTTTTCACTATGTACTCAACCTAGCTAAGCTTAAACTGAAAAAGTTGGTCTAAAGGGAGATAGAGAGAGATGTCACACAGTTTGTTTCATTAGCATAGCAAATTGATATCCCTCAAAACTTTCTTCCAAGAGTTTATGTGAAAAGAACATAGGGCTGTGTTCTGTATCTTCCAGAGGTAAAATAAAGTTTAATACACAACTAAAAGACCAACAAGTACCTGACGGATTTAAAGTGACCCTGCTGATAAGACAATCACATCGTTTAACAGGAAATAGTTTATTCATATTTTCATAATACTGACATCTGAATTTTTAGAACTTCATTAATTTCTTACTATTTCCCAATACTGAAAAAAAGGTCCGGTCAAAAATTACCACAAAACAGAGGTAATAAGAACACTTCTCAGTGATTTTTAGTGGTAACAAAGCAATAATCATTATTTAGTACTGTCAAGTAGCTGCTGGCAAAGTTCTAATTCTTTCTTCACTAACAGAGACAATTTTATCATTGACTCAAAACAGAAAGTGGAGATACCTAATTTTTCTTGCAGGACTAGAGATCAATGAGCAATCTTTCTAAATTTCACAGTAGAGTAGAAATACTAGCTTTGCTAAAAATAATACAAAACTACCGATTTAAACATTAAAATAGACTATCTACTATAAGTACCACCAGTAACACGGCAATGTTAAGTTTCAATTCTTAAGACCTACAGATTAAGTTTTCAGGATTTGTGGGCTCCATGGTCATACAGTCAAGATTTCCTGCCACTCTAGGTGAGACCCAGATGGACAAAGGTTAAGTGACTGGTTTCCATTCGCCCTTCTCTCAACAGAAACAGCTAGCTAGAGACAGTGTATATTAGAAGGGGCTTTCTCCAGTTCATGAAAATTCTCCACATCATTTGAAATGTTGCTCTCCCATTTAGTATCATGAGATCTACACTATCTTTTTTTTTTTTTTTTTAAAGATAAACTAGAGATCACAAGTTCCAGTTCTGCTCCCTTCCCATTGCCTTCTTGTAGGAGCAGCTGGATCACCAAGGAGGAGGCAGGGATGGTTGCACATAATAGATGCCACCATTCATTTAAGTCTTTACTGGAAATTTTTGGGTGTGTGACAGTAACACCAGCTTCACAGGAGGAAAACACAAAGTTATTGACAGCCGGGATGATGAATCACCCAACTTGAGTTAAAAAGAAAGTACATCAGTAACTATTTTGTATCTTAATGGCTATGTTGTCTTTCTGTTAAAATTGCATCCTCTTTCCCCGAGTTTTACACTTAGTTTTGTTAACAAATTTCAATAAATCTGATAAGCATTTCAAGGTAATGTTTGCGTTTAGATGAACTGAAGCATCTCTTTATGATAATATACTCCATATCTGGTAACTTACTAGTCACTTACAGTTAACAATGTTTCACATGATATGATTTTTAAGTGCTTTCAGTGGTCACTTTTACATTTTAAATACAGCCATAAAAACCTCCACTTAAATAAGAAACAAGAAACACGAGTAGGAAAGTGACCTTAAGCTTAACCTTAAACACAGATACAATTCTGGCAAAAGGAGAGAAGACCATCACTACTCAGGATGCAGAAGAATCTTTCCAAAGCGGGGGGGGGGCAAGGAAGGCTCATAAACCTGAATGTACTGGCTAAATCAAAAGAGATTTCCCGTGTTTTCCGCATTCTGCAATCCTCGGTCGCTCAGGGGTGCGTTTGGGGCCACAACTTATAACCTTCATCCCAGAGAACCCCAGTGCTTCTCCGTGGTGTGCAAACCCAATCGCCGAAGGTAAAAGGACGGAAACGCAAACCAGGCTGGGCCACTCAGGGGCGTCGAACGTGGGGCAAGAAACCTTTTCCACTCCCAACAGAAACCGGAGCAATGGGTGTATTTGCGGAATGGGTTTCTTAGGAAGGTCTCCTAAGACAAAAGGGCAGCGAGTCGGGAACCATTCCCGAGTTGGGAGTGGGATCGACCAGCCCCAGGCCCGCAGCCGCAACAGCCCGCACCCAGCGCAGAGACCGCGCGAGACCGCAGCGCCCACATTCCGGAAGTATTCGGAGACCCCGCCACCCACCCACCCACCAGGACACGGGTGACCCTCTCCCCCACCCTTACGCGCTCGGCCCGAGCCCCTCACCCTGGTGATTGAACAGTCTCCATATCCTGGTGAAGAGAATTCCCATTCTCGGGCAGCGGACCCCTCTCCAGCCACCCGGGCCGCCTGGCCTCCCCCGGCTCAGGCTCAAGGGGAGGAGACAGACGCGCCGGAGCCTCCGTCGCTGCCGCTGCTGCTGCCGCGCTGGCCGTAGGCCCGCTTCCTAGGAACTGGAGGAAGGCCGAAGCCCAGGCCGCCGTGCCGTCCGCGAGGCCCCGCCGCTGCCGCCGCGGCTCCCGCCTGGCTCGCGGACATCGCCGCCGCGTTGTCTGCGACGAGCCTCGCGGGCCACCGTCCTTCCCCAGCTCCTCTGGCGGCTGCGGCGGCGGCGACCAGGCGGGCGGGGGGGGGCGCGGGGCGGGGCGGAGGGGACGGGAAGGCGCAGGCGCGCGGCCGGAGGGGCGGGGCCTGGGAAAGAGCGCCCGCCTGGCCCTGGTTTACTTGTCAATCTAAGGGACCTGTAGGCCGAGGGACTGAGCCCCGGGGTCAGGCAAAGCGGGCTTCGGGTTGGGGCAGGTGGCTCTAGACTGCTGGCTTTGGCGTTTTTTCTACCTTTCTTCCACAGAGCCATAGTGTGAGCAAGTCAGCGAGTGCCCAGTGCTCTTCCCCAACCTTGCTCGCACACTACATCAAAAGCCCCACCTCCTAGCCTTCAAAGATATGGATTCCATCAGGGTCTTTGAGGGAGGCTGAATACCTTTATCCCTCAAATCTCGATGCCGACACCCAAAAGGATGGCTTTACCTAAGCAGTGGGCTTATGGCCATCCTGTACTTCAAGGTTGTTCCCTTTCCAATATCCCTCCACTTGCAAATTAATCTTGCCCAAAACAACGATCTTGATTTGTTCACTCTGAGCTTTAAAAATGTTTACTGGCCCCTAAAGCCGTTTGAGCAGTGAAGTCCAAACACCTTACAGAGATACACATTGACGCCACAATTTGGCCTCAGCTGTCCTTTCCAGCTGTAACTCCCATTATTACAAACTGGTTAAACAGCTGGTGAAATGTTCTCTCTGCTCCTTTAAGCTTGCACACCTTGAACAGCTGTGTCACCTACCACACAAGTGTCACACTGTATTTCATCAACCCTTTAGTGTGGGATACTTACTTAGCTGAAAGCTAGAATACAAGTGAATCCTTAGGCAACACATCAAACTTCTTGTTTACGTGTTATTTTTTTTTAGCTGGGCACAGGTTACTTAACCTCACCAGCCTTCCATTTTGACATATGGAAGCAGAGGGTTTGTCTCTAAGGTCTTTTTTCAATTCTAGATCATCTGATGTCTATGACAATTAGTCTGTATTTATTAGAGTCAAGAGATGGGAAAACAAGAAACCAAGGTTATTTACTTCTTCTCTTCCACAATGAAAAAAGAAACAGCACCAACCCCTTCTATCCTCTTTAACTTTGGTAAAAAGGAGCAGAAAGAAAAAGGTAAGAGAGCTGTAAAAGTGATTTGGAACTGCTCTGTCCCCCATCTGCAAGAGCTGAATGAACTGAAACAAGATCAACAATGAACTCCACCTTTCCACCCCATGTTTCCTAGTCATACACTACCTCATCTCAATATATAGAAAAATAACCCATTTAAGGAAGATATTAAGACAGTCTACAGTTTTTCTTAGTTGTCTGAGCTAGAAATCTTGTACCTATAAAACAAAGGGCAGCATTGAAGACTGAAGCATGTCTCCTTTTAAACAACTGTTCAAGAAAAACTCCTTTGGTTTCTTTTGGGGCTTAGGGTTAAACAGCCAAAGTTTATAGGAGACATATGAAGGGAAAGCAAATTACAGTGTTAATTTTTTTATGGATTATGGATTTAATCCATTTAAATTTCTGAATTGTTAGGTTTATATTTACATAATAAAGTACTGTTTAGGAAAACAAAAAAATTACATCAACAATTTATATTAATTCTCTTTAATATTTCCATTCTTGCACACTGTAGGTAATGCTTTTGGCAGCTCTAAGACTTTTTATAAACTCATAAATCTCTGTCAACTTATTAAATGGATGTCATATCCACATTAACTTGGGAAGTTAGGGCTTCATATTTTATAAACCTACATTATTACCCGGGAGATGGTCTCCCAGCTTATTTTCTAAGTATCTCTCAAAAAAAAAAAAAAAAAAAAGGGAGGACAGGGAAAAGAAGTTTTCCTAATACAGTCTTGTCCAACTGTAGGACCCATGGGTGAAATACAAATTTGGAACTACTATAGATGTAATTGGGATTACTTCTTACTATAGAAGTAATCGGGAATGTTTGTTGAATGGTATGAAACTGTTTGTAAAAAGACTTATTATGAGACTTTTAAAAGATTAATTTATCATGACTATAATGATGGGCAAAATGTCGTTGGAGAGACTTCTGCTTCCATTTGTAAGAGAGAGAGATGGTCTTGAATTACACTCCCACCACTAATAAATAGGAAACTGTACAAAATATAGAAAACAACTGTTTTCAGATATTGGCCAATACCCAGCATGGGACTGAGATCCTTGATAAGAGACACAAATGAGGATAGTTTTATTATTACGTGGATTTCTGCCTGGAGACAATTCTAGCTAGCTACAGTGGGAGTGGAAACTCAAATAGAGTCTGGCAATCTCCTGGAGATGAAAACAGAGAGATCAAGGCTACTGCAATCTGTGAAGCAGAGTGATTGAATGGAAGAAGCTATCCAGAGAAAATCTTCAGAACTTTCCATAGGTTGAGCCTTTGAGCCTTTGGCTGCATTTCAGTCTGTATGTGTGTAATGCAAAACCAGTACGAGGCTAGTCCATGGAGCTAGTCAATAATGACCTGAAAAAAACAAGTACTGAGGAGCTGGAAAACAAGTAATCTCCAGAGTTAACAAAGGGCCAGCGTGAGTTCTCTTCAGCTGGTGTGAGGAGGAGACACAGAATATATAGTAGATACCCCAGAGGCCTTAAAGAGGAGCTAAATTAGCCTAAGGATAAGTCTTACTCTGCGTTTGTGAGTTAGTCACTCAGTCGTGGCCAACTCTTTACAACCCCATGGACTGCAGCCCACCAGGCTTCTCTGTCCATGATATTTTCCAGACAAGGATACTGGAGTGGGTTGCCATTTCCTTCTCCAGGGGATCTTCCCAATCCAGGGATTGAACCCGGGTCTCCTGCACTGCACACAGATTCTTTACCAACTGAGCTACAAGGGAAACCCTAGACCAGTCTTAAAGGAGCTTAAAAACAAACCTTGAAAGGATCAAACTAATTCACAGTTGTCTATCAAAGCAAGTCCAACATTCTTTACAGATCAAGATGACAAGATCAAGTCATTCACAATGGAAAATTTACTACCTTGAATTCAATAAAAAATTAATGGACATTCAAAGAAACATGAAAACAAGACCCATAACCAAAAGAATAATCGCTCTACCAAAACAGATACAGGCCCAGGGAAGTTAGGTGATTGCTCCAAACCCATAGCTTGTTACTGCTGGATCTAAGCTTTGATCCCAGCCAAGGTTAGAGGCCACAGTCTAACCAGTATGTTAATCTGTATGTTGTATGACAGGACAAGCAAGATGCTTCCCTCTACAAGTATCTCATTAGTGGAGATGTAGTGATTGGCTTCAGGCATAGGGCCAGGCTGATGGAGTGATTGCAGTGAGCTGCGATTCTTCCAGCTGGAACTTGCAGTTTGTTGGTGGAAATGCCTTGACAGTTGGGGCAGCCTTATTTAGTACATCTCCAATAACTGAGATACCATTCATTCAGTCAATATCTATTGTATTTCAGCCATGGTTATGTAGGCCTCAGATGCCTACCAGCTTAAAAGCATCTAATATGTGTATTTTTAGATAAAAGTACTTCAGAGAGAAAGGTTACAATGAGCTTCGGTTTATTCATTTTAGTTGTGTCTAATAACCTATGCTCTGCCTATTTTCCATGGGGATGGAGGGCAGATGGAGCAAATGTGATAATGCTTGTGAAATAATTTGGCTATAATAAATCACTGTATAATCCCAATACAGTGTTAATAATCAACATAGACCACATTTCTTTTGAACTTCTTATGCACTGAGAGAAAAGTCAAGTGTGATCAAGTCATAGCACAGACAACTGACAGCCTGTGAAACGTCATGTCATAAGCTACATGCCATCCATGGAATTCTTACTAGTGCAAAATACCTTTGGAAACTCCTGAAAATTGTTAAAATAATAATATAGAGGTTTCTTGTGAACAATACAGTTTATTGTTTGTTTTTCCATATTCAATCCTATTTCATACATATATGGTAATATATTCTGTTTCACACATGGTTATGCATTTGTGTGTGTATGTGTATGTATTTAACTACAAGCTCTTTCCCAATATATTAATAGTACTTCTCTTGTGATCACTCATAATACCTAGCAGAGTATTCAGGAAACAGTCATTTAATTGAATCTGTGTTTCGAGGCTAAATCTTTAGACTTTTTTTTGTTTAAGAGATAGAGGAATATGCCTACTGATTTCCAGTATATCTTCAGTATATCTCCAGAATAATATAAAGGAGAGGTATAACGCTGGTTTCAGTGTTTTTTTTTTTTCATTTATTGTATAAAAGAAAAAAAAATTAATGCAGTTGGTTTGTACACATTTAAATTCCATAAAACAAATCCATAGAAATTAGAATACTATATGCATGCACTCTGCATTTTCTTTGTTAAATGTTTTGGTTCACAAAAATAACAACACATTTTTTTTTCTTTAAAGCCACTAAAGCAGAGGGAGAACAAATCATGCAGCACTGTACACATTTGCATAGTATATTTTACCCAGCATGCCTTGTAGAATGCTACACATTTACCTATATAAGGAAATAATAGGGGGTAAATTATCAAAATAAATCATTAAAATTTAAAGAAAGGAAAAATACTGGATAAAGGTATTTTTTGTTGTTGTTGTTGTTTTGTTTGTTTTTCCACTTTGTAGCTGGAAATACAGCAATAGCTTGGGATATCAACAGCTCTTGGAATAGTAGGGAAATCTTTTTACATCAATTTGCCATGTTTACTTTTAGTATTCATAAGTTTACCTGTTTTTCCCTCCCACCAACCTTTCAAAAAAAACCTGGTAATGTTTCAAAATAGTATTCAGTATAAAACAAATGGAAGAATCCCTAAATACTTGTTGGGACATCTTTATTTATCATTTTGACTGTAGGCTGTGAAAAACAGAAAACATTTCAAACATGTCCACAATTCAGAGGAGCCCTGTGAGCTCACTGGATGTTACCTTTTGTAGTTGTTACTGAAGGAGAAGAAATAAGAACAGTAAATATAGTATGAGTCATCACAAAATAAAATTTAATGAGTTTTATAGAAGGGAATAAAGTAAAAGAAATTACATCCACAGATTGCAAGGCTCTGAAGTAAATTGCTGGAAAAGTATCAAGCAGCAAGTTAAAAAGATGGTAGATGAAATAAATCTGATAGAACTAAATCTATATACTTTTAAAAAATACAACTGCCAAATTTAACAGTGGATTTTGTTATAAGTTTGTGCTATAACAAATGTGCTTCTTTCTCCTCAACCTATTTTTATATTATTGGCAAAATATATATCTTTTATAATTTCGTACTGTACAATATATGTTTTTGCTACATTATTTTTCTACTGCTAATGCAGATTAGAAATAACAACATAGATTTATTTTGGCAATAAAATGCTTTCATTTTAATAATGTCCCAGAAAATATTGTAAGGCATGTGAAAAAGAGTATGCAACAATATAGCATTAATGATCCTGCATCTTTAAATACATCCCTTATACATACAGAATTCACACTGATTTCAGTTAAAGATGTGTGAAAGTGGCATGCAAGCAGAGCAAGAGTGGCCCCTACATATAAACATAGCCATTTGTTGAGAAATTTAAGTGTTCAGAACATAACCAAGAACACTTAGAAAGTATTTAAAAACTAGAGGCCAGCCACTTTTAGTTCCTAGATAGTCTTCACTTTTACGCTGTAATTCAAAGAGGAAGCATCAATGTATTCCCCAGACAGTCTAAATGTATTAGTAACATTTTCTACCATCTTTCTACAAACATTTTAAATACGTCAAAAGAAACAAAGGAAAATTTCCTATGTAACTATGACTCCCCCAAACTCATGACTATTCACTCTTATTTATATGTTTTCATGGTAAGTGAGAGTTACAGCCCTTAGTCAAGATTATCCGATGAAATATTATCTAGTCCTTTCAAATCATCTCTTAATTACACGAAGCATTTGGTATGAAACCATCCACAAGTAGAGAGAGAGTTGCTATATGAGGATGAGTTTCATTTGAGCAAGTTTAACAGAAGGAGAAACTTTTAAAAAGTAATTTTTGAATGCTGTAGCTCTGTTTGTCCATATAAACTGATTACTATTTGACTAACTTGACTGCAACAAAAGAGTTATCCTTGCTGTCTGACAACTATAATATTGAGTGCTTTGGTCATGATTATAATTTAAAAGAAGAGGACTTTTCTGTGCTCTGTCCTATAGACATAGCTTTAGTAAGTAACTTAACAATTATGGCATTAACAATATTTAAAGGTATAAGGAATTGAAGAAATAAATGTAATTATATAATTTTCTATCATGTTGTCATTCACAGTTATTCAAAGAATGAGTTTTATATAATTCATAAAGAAAAGAACGTGCAACAAGTGTTATGAAAGACAGAAATATAGGCAAAAATATAAAAGAAATAGAGGTACATTCCCATTTATTTGAAACATTCATATGAATTTGTTCCAATGGTCTGGGCTTCCAAGATGGCCAAGTGTATGCAGGAAAAGTCAAGGATCAACAAAATTTGAATTTACAAACCAGCTGCACTTAAACATCAGGTCTCTGAATCTGCTTTTAGAGTTTGATGATATAACAAATTACATAAAAAAGCAATTTCCTTGCAGTCTGTCTTGTATTCTATGAAATGTTTACCTTGCCTCTTGATAAACTGTGAACCAATTCAAAGAAGATTTCACTAACAGGGAAGAAATGAAAGGGTGACAAGCATTTGGCAACAATTTAAAATCCAAAGGGAAAGTACATTTTAACAATTTATTCATTTAGCTTTCCAGCAAGGTTAGCAGTAAGAGTAATAAATTCACTACTCATTGAAAAGTGTTTTTCTCTTTAAAGACAGATTGTCTTCTCTAGAGAAGAGGTAGTATAAATATCAATATATAGGGAAATTTCTATAGTGAACTGAAAGTTGTTCAGTCATGTCTGACTCTTTGTAACCTGAATTCTCCAGGCCAGAATACTGGAGTGGGTGACCATTCCCTTCTCCAGGGGATCTTCCCAACCCAGGGATAGAACCCAGGTCCCCCACATTGCAGGCGGATTCTCTACCAGCTGAGCCAACAGGGAAGCCCAAGAATACTGGAGTGGGCAGCCCATCCCTTCTCCAGCGGATCTGCCCGACCCAGGGGTCGAACTGGGGTCTCCTGCGTTGCAGGTGTATTCTTTACCAGCTGAACTTCTATAGTGGCATTCTGTTATTTTTATTTTTTACCCAATACCAAAATAAAATTGTGTAATTAAGGAAATACACTGGCATGCAAATTAGGGTTGCCTAGAAACATTCTTAACAGACATCCTGAGTCTCAGCAACATTTTATGATATGTTCATTCAAGGAGTTTAAATTTGCAAACCATCTTTTGGCATTGATTCCTTTTCTCCCTCCCTTTCACTGCCCTAGGTTCCTACCATGAATTTTAAGGCCCTCACAAAAAGACAAGTTCAAGTATGCAGGTATGAAAAGAGGTTAACATTCCAAAAATACACTTTGCAAACAACAATAATAATTAAAGTAATTAACAAATTATTCAAAGGGAACATATAATTTTCTTAGAATTTGTTTTATATTTAAAAAATTCATTTCATTAAGAACTAAGTGCAATGACATATTGTCACATAATTAAGACTCTCTTATTAGGAAAGACTATTGGTCTGAATTGTTAATTTCAATTTTCTTTCCAATAGAACTGTATAAAGATAAGAGAGAATTGTCAGTCATTGAAAAACATATCTAAGTGCTGCTTTAAATATTGGAGTAAACATCGCTGATAATAATACTGGAGTCACATTACAGCCTTGAGAATCAACATCAGGATTGACAAATTGCATTCCTTTTTTTCCAAGACTACATTTCCACATGGTCACACGAGTCTACATTGTTACATGTTCGCTGACTGAAATTACAGAATATGATTTACATATCCTGAAATTATATATGCTGAAAGTACAGAATACGTGGTTTATACTACAAGTTAATACAGCCTCAAAACGTTCTAAGACTTGTTTCTCCTCCTCATCATTTGCTATTGTTAAATGAAACCCATTAAAAACAAAGTATTTGTGGAATATGTATTTTCCAAAGGTGCTTGATGTGCTTGGCAAAAATAAAACTTTTCATTTAGTATGTGTCTGTATTTTAGTATCAGTTACACAATAAACTCTAAGGCTTAAGAAAAAAAAGGAAAATGCATATCCCTTATTCATTTGGAAAAGACAACTTATTAGAAAAGGAAGGGGAAAGAATGTGCCAAATCCAAGTAAAAATTTAAGCATATCCATCAAGAAAATATACATTATAACCCTTTCCAAGGTTGTTAGCTTTTGAATAAGAACGCAAAGCAAAACAGGTGTGGATGCTTGATGGTCAAGGAAAGACTGGTCTTGTGCACAGAATTGAATGGACCTCTCTTTTTATCAGCATGACATGGAAGACTCAGAAACTAGGCATTGAGAGGTCTTTAAAAATAAGAGATTTTTAAAAGTTGAAAGAATATGGTAATCTTGCTGACTAGGAAATATATGTAAATGCTGTTACAGCTACCTGCTGTAAAATGTAAATATCTTAAAGTAGTTAAATGACCAGATTGCTAATGCTACTACAGAAAAAGCTGAACAGCTGTCTAGTCTAAGTTTAAATACCTTGGTGCAGTCCTTGCAATTAAATACTTTTATGCGCACAAACAAGAAACCAGGAAAGCATATAGAAAAATGTTTTGGCTAATGTCTTCTTTCTCATGCAAATATGTGCTGTACATGTAATAAATATATTTGTTTGCTGGAAAATGCTCTTCTGTGCTCTAACAAAGTATTCAGTAATGGTAGGTTGTATGTTTATTAAAGCGCCTAGTGGATATAACTCTTTTAAATGTCTTAACTGAAAGTTTTGTAAGCTTCACTAGACGACAAAAGAACCTCACAAGCCAGTATCACATATTAACTTTAAGAATTCACTGAGCCCACATTTTTTAATTCTATCAAATATTTCAGATAACTCACATAACTATGGATATCCTCATTATCAGCTAAACAGGTTCATAATGGGGTATGCACAGTGAGCAACAGAAGGAGAGTGTATTGGAGGGGGTCAATAATGAGGTTCAAGATATAACTAATCAGGAGTAGGGAACCTATTTTCATGGTCAAGAAAATTATTTAACTGGTGCATGCTTTGAGAGCATAAACACTGAAAGGCTTGGATGGGGGGAAATAAGATAACAGAAAATGAATTATCATTGTTTTCCAAAAAAAAATAGACTTTATGATGTAGTAGTAGAAAATGATTTTTATGCCTGATCCTATGGGGGCTTTAGAAAAACAGACTCTTAGAAACAAAAGTCTTTTCCTAAAGACTTTTGTGTATTGTATAAAAGAGTCAATTTTAATAGTTTCATGGATCAGAGTGAATCTAAGGCTTCTTTGATCATATAAGACAGAAGATCAATTCCATACTTATAGCCACTGGAAAAACTGTGAAGACTTAATAGGTAAAGAAGAGTGTTCATTAGAAATAAGGCAGTTCAATCTTCAAATTCTTTATAATTATCTTCAATAAAAATGATATAATTTTAGTGAACAAATCTATTCTGAATCTAAAAATTTATTTTTTTTACTGCAAGCTTTTAAATTCATTTTCACAGTTTTTCAATTAGTCATTTTGTATAAACACAGCTTTCAATATCAAAATTCAATGTGTTCATGTAAAACAAAAAGCCTGTAGCATGATTATAAAGAATTTGATGAAGGGCTAGCACATTCAGACACTCAAAGGCAGAGACTGCGTGAAGCAATGGAAAGATATTCAATTATGCTGGTGGGAAACACAAACATATGTGTGGTCAGTGGGACAGATGAAATCTCAACCGGAAATGTTTAGCCTTGCACTCAGGAGGATCTGTGTTATCCTTAGAGTCTGACTTCAGATTCCTGGACGGATGTAGTTGTGCTCAGACTGATGAAAGAGGAAACAACACCCCATTTTCCATCTTGCATAACCAACTATGATTGGGCTTCTCTTTACTATCCTCTCTCACTGCTAAAGAAATGTTGAATTTCTTTGCCAACTTCAAACATGGTAACAGTTGTGACGAAACAAAAAAGCAGACTACTTTGAATACAACAGCTGTGCCAGAAAAGAAATAAAAAATATTAAAATCTGAGGAGACTAAAGAATTTTTGCATTAATTTGAGGTTTTTTTTTTGGCACTATCAATACATTTGATAAGTTAGAAAAGCCATTCTGGCAATGTTAACGCATATTAAAATGTTTATACATTCCAACTTTAAGTGTAAATTTAGCTTCCAGCAAATAAATACAACAGCTGGTTTTGACTTCTATTGGTATTTTGATTTTCTTATTAATTAGTTGCTTTTTTTTTCAGATTTTTAAATTGATTACAACATGCTCAAGTAGACTTTCTAGTCAATTCACCCAAATTCCAACAGGAATTGGTTTATAAATTGGTTCCAACTGGAACTGGTCATTTGGAATTTCCGGCATGGGAAATTATTTTATATGTGCCTTGATAAGTACCCTAAATTACAAATTGATGTGTCTAAATCTAATGAAGAAAACAAAAGGTACTGCTATGTAAATGTTGCACTTAAAAATATCTGTATGATTGGGCATCTAAGATCCATCTAGACTTAAGGGCATAATGTACATTTTTTTTTTGCCCCTTCTTAGCATCAATGACAGCAGCCCATAAGCACAGTCAGTACTGTGCTGTACTTGCCACGTTAAGATGACTGGTTGTATCCTAGCAGTGCTATGGCAAATTGTCAACAGATGAACTTTTTGTTTGTTTCTGCAGACTCAGAGCCTATGTCGAGAATCATGGCTATATCCCCCAGGCGATCCTCGGTTCCTATGAGGTTTGTAAGTGTCCTGGTATGAGTCAGGATAATCTTCTTCCACCAGAGGGTAATGATCTCGGCTATGCTGGGAACTGGAAGACAAGCGGTTCCTACTCTTCCGAGCCCTTTCATTGTGATAATTTTCATCAGAGGTCATTAGACTTCGTCTTTCAACTGGAGAGTTCTCTGTGGAGTGGTTGCTGTGCCTCAGACGCTGACTCTAAAAATATCAGATGGTTCACTGGTTAAATCACGTCTGCTTCGTTCATGTAGAACATGTAAATGTATGTACAACAGGAGGATCTGTACAATAAGATGCTAAATATTTGAGTTAATAAAACATTCTGATGTACAAATGGTCTGCTCGAAATATCTGGTCTGATGTATTTGGGACACAACATGCAAAGAGGTTAAAGTGCTGGTAGTTTGTGAATTTTAATTACGTAACACTGCATACTTATGCTTCCTATGAAAAATATAAAAGTGAAAGTTAACTGCTGAATGGAACTTAGTATATTTAGGAGAGCCTAATTATTCCACTTCTATTGCAAAAATGAGGATTATTTTCCTATTGGAAAATAAGTTAAAGTTCAGAATAGTATCGGCTATTTTTTCTTCCTCTCTTGAACTGATAAAAGCTTTCTCCTAAAGTCACACACTTCATCTTTATCTAGTTAAATGTTCCTTATACCTTTAAAAGATATTTTGGTAAAATTATGACTTGTACTGCCCATAAAATATTTGTTTCTACATCTTATATAAATGCAAGACTCAGCAACATTCTCTCCAAAGAAGTATACAGTAATTATGAAGCCAGCTAACTGATACATTTACAATTCTTGCTTCCTCCAACTGAAATGTCCTGGAAAAATAATCCTCAGAATATAAACTAAATTCCTCTGATAACATGAAATTAATATCTTCAGTCACTTATTTAAGTGCTCAGTAAACGCTGTTAACATTTTTTCTTCAAATCTCAGGGAAACATGTATCCGTAGCTGTGCCCACCTTTTCTGGGTAGGTCGCCTCAGTAAAGAAACAGGATACTGATGAAACCAAAGACCAAGATACATTTTCTCTAAAGGATAGTCACCTTCAGCGGGAAACTCATTCAACAGTCACAGCCTCTGCCTCTAGCTCCAAATAGGGGTCTAACAATTAAGTGCCCATGGTTACTAGGAGAACATGGCCCCAGGACAAAGGACACCATGTTAACTCAAGTGAAACTGGGGGAACCACTCTGGGTGGATGTCTGAGAGGTGCTAAGTCAGGAATGTTATATTCATAATCAAAGTACAACTCTTCATGTCTACCAACTTGTTAGGTGGAATCACATTGCTTCATTTATCCATTTCTCCTCCCACAGTGTACAGCTTGGAGCCAACCTTAACTGGTCAGTGGAAGTGCCACACTCAGATCAGCACGCAGGCAGTAAAACAAGGAAAGAAAGGGATCCAGCACCCACACATACACTGCATATTACAATAGGACGTATCCCAAGTTCATTTCCAGCCACAAAAGCTATTTATTTATGTGGTAGTTTTTCTTTTCTTACAAAGATGTAGCTTTGTAAAACAGTAATAGAATTATAATAACATTTCAGAGAGTGCCATTTATCTTAGAGTTTAACTCTACACGATCTACATTATGACTATTATTATAACCCATTAATGCAACACTAGTCATGATGTAAGAGAGCTCAATTGACAACCATTCCTCAGTCAGCTGGGGGTCTGGCCACATTCCCGCAGCTGCTTGGTATCATATAGATTCATATGACATATCATATGACATATCATGCATTCATATTCATATCAGATTCACTTCATATTGTAATGCCTCTGGCTCCCCACGTCTGGCCCTGAGCACAGCACCTGAACAGCGAGCCTCCTGATCCTGCATTCATCCCTCACTCCCCTAAAGGCCATAGGTGATGGCCAAGGTGGGCCGTGCTAACCCCTAAGAAAACTCAGAGATCTGTCACTATTTCCAACTGAGACAATTCTACTCTGCGCATTCTGTTTGCGTACGGACAGGCCCTGCAGCCTGGGGCAGGATTAGGTAAGACTGGTCATAATGTCCGTCTATCCCTCCTCACTTAGCTGATCCTGTGCCTGACAGTGCCACCACTGTCTAATCCTGAAGAAGTGACGTTGGAGAAGTGATGAATGGACCCCTGACTAGTAGGTAGTAAGTCCCTTAGAAGGGTTTAGACATAGGAGAGATGAGTTCATTTTTGGCCAGCACCAGCACCTGTGGGATCATAGTTCCCAGACCAGGAATCCAACTCTTGCCCCTTGCATTGGAAGTGCAGAGTCTTAACCACTGGACCACCAGTGTAAGCAGAGGAGGGATGAATTTAAGTAAAAGTCATTATAAATGAACAGAGTACAAAGTGCTAAGGAAAAGGCCACTCTCTGGGTAACTCTGTCCAGGATAGATCATGACGAGGTAATGCTTTCTGTGTGTGTTGTGTGTGCTTAGTCACTCAGTCGTGTCCGACTCTTTGCAACCCCATGGACTGCAGCCCGCCAGGCTACTCTGTCCATGGCAATACTCCAGGCAAGAACACTAGAGTGGTGGGATGTTTCGAGAGAACAGCATGTACATTATCTATAGTGAAACAGATCACCAGCCCAGGTGGGATGCATGAGACAAGTGCTCGGGCCTGGTGCACTGGGAAGACCCAGAGGAATCGGGTGGAGAGGGAGCTGGGAGGGGGGATCGGGATGGGGGATACATGTAACTCCATGGCTGATTCATGTCAATGTATGACACAACCCACTGCAATGTTGTGAAGTAATTAGCCTCCAACTAATAAAAATAAATGAAAAAAAAAAAAAAAGAATACTAGAGTGGGCTACCATGTCCTCCTCCAGGGGATCTTCCCAACACAGGGATCGAACCGAGGTCTCCTGCACTGCAGGCTGATTCTTGCCCACCTGAGCCACCAGGAAAGCCCAGTGCTTTCTGAGTGTGTGTAAAACAGTATATGTAACAGTGTAAAATATCTGTTAGAATGAATGCAGCCAAAAGATGTGAATCTGAAGAAGTTTTTTGCTAATACTTTATAGAAAATATATGAACCAAAGTGATTCGAGTGTGTAAAGAGTAAAATAGTCTACATGATTAGCTCCTACTTTAGATTTTTTGATATAGTAATGTACGTGGTTCTCTTTTCAGAGTGAGGACAATCCCAGTCTCCTTCTCCATTGAGTTTCCTATAGAGGCTTAAATGTAAGGTTGTAAAAGCACAAGTGACACTACCTGTAACCCAGAAATTGCTGTGGGATATGGCGAGAGTGCTGTTGAGCCCAAGTTCCTTCCAAGCAGTGGGGTCATGGGAGTGCTACTGGTCGTGTGGGTGGCACGCCAGTAGGCCTCAAGGTACTCTCCCAGGTGTTCACATGCATCCTCCAGCTGATTCTCATCTAGTATGACATCAAACATTTCCTGCAGATAAAAATAAAATCCATTTTATTTATATTTCAAATGTTAGGCCATGAAACCTGAAATTCTGCTTCATGCAGATAATACTGTTTCTAACGTCCAACAGCAAATATCAAATTTGAGGGGCTATACCAGCAGTTCCTAAAGTTAAAGTCAAGTGAAGAACTGCACAGTTGACCATGTACAAATTTGGACAATGACATAAAAATGGGAATGCTCATTAGATATCTGGATCTTTCATTATTTAGGGAAGGAAAAAAAAGATGAGGTACATAAAGAAGAGTTTTAAGTAGGATATAGTGAAAACACATATGTGTTCACATCTTTATCCATACATTCCTATAGATACTTACTGAATATTTACTTACTTCAGAATATGAGAGAAGCAAGTTAATGGCACTGAAAGAGGAGTTCTAAAAATGTTTCAGTAACAAATGTATCACAGGAATAAACATTTCATCTCGCAAATTAACTATGTTGGAGGAAATAACATTTACTTGGGTAATTTTTTTTAACATTATTTATTTGGCTGCATTGGGTCCTAGTTGTGGCCTCCCGGATCTTTTTTTTGGGTGCACAAACTCTAGTTGCGGTGCGTGGGCTCAGTAGTTGCTACATGCTGCCTTAGTTGCTCCCTGGCATGTGGGAACTTAGTTGCCCAACCAGGGATCGAACTCACATCCCGTGTACTGCAAAGCAGATTCTTAAGCACTGGTCCACCAGGGAAGTCCCTACTTGGGAATTTTTAGAATGTTTGTGAAATGATGTTATCTCTTTCATGATAAAACAACACGACAGGTAAAGAATTAATAGTAGAAAACCACAGCATAGTCTTTCTGCTACTAGAGGATAATTGTGTGAAATGGTTAAACAAGAATAAGAGCAAGGGATAACTGGTTACAGGGGTGGTGGTTAGGGAGTCAGCAATGGGTCACACAAGACGTGTCTGGTGTCCATGTTTCTGTCACTGAGGACTTGGTCCAACACCTGTTCTATAATCTGGAAGTTGTTCTTCTGCCCCGTAGGAGTAGAGTGGCCCCTCTGTCACTGCCGTGTGGTTGGGAACACAGAGAGAATATAACTGGGACACCAATTCTCTGAAGGGTCAGCCTCATGAAGATTAAATCCATTACACAGGTAAGTGAGAGTACACCCTTGACTTTCAGCAGCGGAATCCATACCTTGCCTGCTGCCCCACCTCCACAGCCCCCACTTGCTTTTACAAGCTCATTTTAGCCAAAGAAGGAGCTTCCAGTACTGGATTAAATACAGGGTTACTGCCTTCCACACTTGATGCTGCAGGTGGGTTGTCGGTTTACAGCAACTGGATGGCTCTGGGTTGGTGGGGGGTCAGCTGACTCACTCTCATCAGTATGAGGGCTCCCTGAAGCAGAAGTCACCATGGAAACAATCTCTCTCCCAACATT
The DNA here is from genome assembly GCF_023699985.2 of Odocoileus virginianus. NCBI lineage: Eukaryota > Metazoa > Chordata > Mammalia > Artiodactyla > Cervidae > Odocoileus > Odocoileus virginianus. The sequence goes on along the minus strand of NC_069686.1, from coordinate 35,393,612 downwards.
TACTCTTTGAATGTTTTCATCACATTGATCTTTACTGAACATTTTGACCCTAATTTGCGAGGCAGTGAGAAGTATTTAGCAACTAGGAAAGAATAAGGTGACTTCAGTCTAAGCCAACTGGTGTTTGAGAAGGTAGCCAGCTGAAGTTATGTAGAAACCTTTCCCCCACAAGAATGCTTATTAGTGGATTTCAGATGGGTTTTTGCGTATTTTATTCATTCATAAAATATTTACTTGATACCTATTCTGTGCTAGGCATTGTGAGTATACTGTGGCAAATAAAACAAACTTCACCCCTATGCTCAAGAAGCATTCACTCTGGGTAAGAGACAGGTATTAAAATCCATAATAGTCTACACCACATTGGGACTTTAATTCTGAAGGGCAGAGACTGAGCCACTGAATGTTCAGAACTTCAGCTTAAAGTTATGGATATAGAAGGAGGAGCAGAGAGATATGTGGAAGTCAAATTTATGAGGGAGGTGAAATTATGAGTAAGTCAAAGAATTCTATCTGTAGAGAGAAGAGAATAAAACAAAGAGCAGCAAAAGACACAGTGGAAGAAACCACACAGTCCACAGAGAACGAGAAAACGGCCAGGTCCACGGTGTCAGTCAACGTATATCCTTGTAATAAATCCTCTTCCCACTACTGCAAATCAAGGAGGTGTCTGTCTCTTGAAATCAAAAGCTCCTTCCCCTCACTAACCTAAACCATAAACGGTTACAAATGTAGACTCTGAGAAATGTCCCTAATGCTCTGATATACACATTGAATTCTCTGATGGCCTTGCTAATGCTAACTTGAATGGAACAAGAACAGCCTCCATCCCAGAGGGCGTGCACACACTTAGATGAGACAGGAAGAAGAAAGAGGAAGCTGGCCAGCACCAAGGACCGCTGTCAGCCACTCCAGGCTAAAATCGGCCACACAGTCTAGGCTGTATTTCATCTGGAGTCTGCTGTTTATATAGTGTTATTTATGTTAAATGTATAATTCAATTACATAAATCTCATTCTATAATATGGGCTCTCAACAACGTGTAGTCTCATGTACACACTGCTATATTTAAAATAAATAACCACCAAGGTCCTACTATATAGCACAGGGAACTGTGCTCAATGTTATGTGGCAGTCTAGATGGGAGGGAAGTTTGGCAGAGAATGGATATATATATACGTATGGCCAAGTCACTTTTCTGTCTGTGTGAAATTACCACAACATTGTTAATTGGTTATACTCCAATAGAAAATAAAAAGCTTTAAAAATACAAAAAAATTAAAATAAAAAATTTACAAAGCAAAACAAAAACAAACAAACAAAAAAAACCCCCAAAACCAAAGGGTAGTTTCAATAACTCTTGTCTGGAAAATTGTATGGACGGAGGAGCCTGGTAGGCTGCAGTCCATGGGGTCGCTAAGAGTCAGACACGACTGAGCGACTTCACTTTCCCTTTTCACTTTCATGCACTGGAGAAGGAAATGGCAACCCACTCCAGGGTTCTTGCCTGGAGAATCCCAGGGACGGGGGAGCCTGGTGGGCTGCCGTCTATGGGGTCGCAGAGAGTCAGACACGACTGAAGAGACTTAGCAGCAGCAGCAGCAGCAGTCTCAACAAGTCATTTTCTTGTTTTCATAAAGTCTCAAGTTAATGAACCATCCAGAGACACTTGGACTAAGGGTTCTAATTATCACAGACAGGACTGTAAAGCCCAGAGAGGGTAAAATGTGGTAAGGAGCACCCACTGCAAAGCATTATTTGAATTGGATTTCTATTTTCCTGGCTATTCCACATGTTATTAATACACTGTCGTGGCTGCAGACAGAATTAAACATACACTTAATTACAAGTAGTTTAATAAAGCGCTGTCCTTTGCCAATGGATAGAATTTGTATACATCAGCATATGGTTGTTTGCTAAAGTCTCACTCATTTCTAGGAAACTAAGCTTTTGCACTGCTAAAAGGACAGCTATATGATGGAAGATGATTTGAAATTGCTTTTAGGCTTTCAAAAGCACAGAGCAAAGCACATTTCAGCTTTTGAATGAATACTGACATATGCAGCTTATTTCCAACTAAGAGGAATCTCACAGCCTGGCTATCGGTGACAATTTTTCCTCTCAACTGTTTAGGAAATAACACAGCTGATTACACCAGAGTGTTACAAAATGAGGATAAGGCAAGAAAAAAGATTTTTAATTATACAAAGAGAAATTCAAAGAAAAGCAGACGAATGAATTATGCAAACCAGCTCTGCCAATGTTTCATAAGTTTAAAGGTTCAAGTGCAGTTAGCTCTTCACTGTGTAATACGTGAGGCCTCCAGCATGGGATATGGATGCAGAGAGCTATCTAATCAGAAGAGGGTGTGGGTAATGTGACAGTCCCAGGCAGTGAGGGGTTACCCACTCGGTGACACCATGCCCTTGAGACTGCTGTAGATAGGGGTAACACTGAGCTGTTTTCAAAGTACCGACACGGCACGCGCCTCTGACATTCTGTGATGAGATATTTTCTTCAGCTGAGCCGGGCAGAAATAATGCGGCTGCCAAAGTAAATAAGGAGTGAACAGAAGAGTCAAAACAAATCACCAGAAAACCAGGCAAAGGAGGTCCCTTTTCTGGATAACCTTTTTCAGAAAAATGAAAAAACTGAAGCATGACAAATAACGAGTGAAAAACATGCCTCTAGCTTATCCAGTGGTCCAGAAGACAAAAATGGCAGGAAATAAAGGGAGAAAGATTGAAGTTGAATATAATAGGAATGAAGAAAGTCTGCAATAGCTTTTCAAAAAAATTTAAGTATGTAAAGATCTGTCTAGTTCTTCATTCACGGATTATCACATACTTGCCCAAAGAAGGTATCTGAATCAGAGCAACCAGCCGTCCCGGTTTGCCTGGGACTGAGTACTTCTGGGAAGCTGGGCCTCTGAGTGTGCAAATCTGCAAAACTGGGGAGAATCAGAAGGTAGGTCACACCGGTCTTCAGAAAAGATGGAGTACTTTTCAGTTACTACACTGACGATTGGAACAGGTTCCATTTCTTTCTTTCATAATACATTCTCTTGGGAGGGAGGATATAGAGAGGGAATGGGCAAGTCTTTATGACTGTGAAATACATACTTTCTAGCAAAAAGGGCGGAGAAGGCAATGGCACCCCACTCTAGGACTCTTGCCTGGAAAATCCCATGGATGGAGGAGCCCGGTAGGCTGCAGTCGATGGGGTCGCTAAGAGTCGGGCACAACTGAGCGACTTCACTTTCACTTTTCACTTTCATGTGTTGGAGAAGGAAATGGCAACCGACTCCAGTGTTCTTGCCTGGAGAATCCCAGGGACGGTGGAGCCTGGTGGGCTGGCATCTATGGGGTCGCACAGAGTCGGACACAACTGAACCAACTTAGCAGCAGCAGCAGCAGCAAAAAGGGAGAGTCTCATTAAAGCAAACATAATTTCTAACATGTTTTATCTAGGAGTTGCTATTAAATGTTTTAAAATAAAAAGTTTATAAAACTTAGAAATGAACGCTCCAGTTGAATCTTAACTTTTTTGTTAAGTTGGTACATTACTAAGTAGCCAGGGAATTAAATATATATAAATTCTCCCATGGTATATGCACTGCTTTCATTTATTTGTTGTGCAGAGAGAGACCCTCACATGGGGCATCTTTCCTAGTTCTAAGTGGAAAAAAGAAATAATAGGGGTGAACATAGTTTTGCTTCTTTGTTATTGGAATATAGAGATCTTTAATTTGCCACCATGCAAAAAAATGACTGGCAAGCACTATTCAGTGAAATGAAACGGCTGAATGGCAAATAGGCAATGCTAATTATAAAATAACCAGCCAATGTTTCTTTCATATCAGAATTGCATTCTTTATATTATTAAAGCTTTGAATTCCTGAGTACTCAACTCACTGGTCAACTAGTGATAGGAAACTCTAAGTTAAAGGGATTTTGAAAGATTTAGGAGTACTTTGGGGGATAAAGGAAAGCCTACCAATATCATGTGGCTCCAACAGTTTTAGTTTCAGGCACAGTTTCCACTTTAATGAGCCAAAGCGGAAAGACAATCATAATTCCTACCACTGATCTGTGGGGAAAGCATGAAGGAGAAGAATACAGTGACTTTGATCCTTTTTAGTTCCTCTCTTTTAATGATCTATGACTTTCATTCTGAACCCAAACACATTTTCCTCACCACACCCATCCAAACTGTTCATTTTTTTTTTTAAGATGGTTCTGCTTTTTATTTATTTTATTTATGTATTGGCTCTGCTGCCCAGCTTCAGTTCAGTTCAGTCTAGCCACTCAGTCATGTCCAACTCTTTGTGACCCCATGGACTGCACCACGCCAGGTCTCCCTGTTCATCACCAACTCCTGGAGCTTGCTCAAACTCATGTCCATTGAGTCAGTGATGCCATCCAACCATCTCATCCTCTGTCGTCCCCTTCTCCTCCCACCTTCAATCCTTCCCAGCATCAGGGTCTTTTCCAATGAGTCACTTCTTCATATCAGGTGGCCAAATTATTGGCGTTTCAGCTTCAGTATCAGTCCTTCCAATGAATATCCTGGACTGATTTTCTTAAGGATTGACTGGTTGGATCTCCTTGCAGTCCAAGGGATTCTCAAGAGTCTTCTCTAACACCATAGTTCAAAAGCATCAGTTCTTCGGTGCTCAGCTTTCTTTATAGTCCAACTCTCACATCCATACATGACCACTGGAAAAACCATAGCTTTGACTAGATGGACCTTTGTTGGCAAAGTAATGTCTCTGCTTTTTAATATACTAAGTTTGTCATAGCTTTTCTTTCAAGGAGCAAGCGTCTTTTAATTTCATGGCTGCAGTCACAGTCTGCAGTGATTTTGGAGCCCAAGAAAATAAAGTCTGTCACTATTTCCATTGTTTCCCCATCTATTTGCCTTGAAGGGATGGGACCAGATGCCATGATCTTAGTTTTTTGAATGTTGAGTTTCAAGCCAACTTTTTCACTCTCCTCTTTTATTTTCATCAAGAGGCTCTTTAGTTCTTCTTCGCTTTCTACCATAAGGGTGGTGTCATCTGCATATCTGAGGTTATTGATACAGGATCCTAGTTCCCTGACAAGGGATTAGATTCAAGGCCACAACTGTGAAAAACTCTAAGTCCTAACAACTGGACTGCCAAGGAACTCCATCCTGTCCATTTTTCTCTTCAAATTTATTTATTTTTAATTGGAGGATTGCTTTACAATATTATGTTGGTGTCTGAAATATATCAACATGAATCAGCCATAGGTATACAACATACAGCCCTTCCCTCTTGAGACTCCCTCCCAATCCCCACCCCCCATCCTGTCCATTCTTAATCTTCAAAGGTTTTAACAACATTTATCAGTGCTACTGTCTGCAGAAAAGGCACCTGGGGTTTTTGTTGAGTCCATATTAACCCAATACTTTAAATCATAGTACTGAAGGGAGTGAACTGTCCCTAACTTGGTAGATCCAAGTTGGGTGACTGAAATTCCTGCAACAAGAGTAGTCTCCTTGGGACTGAGAGAAACTAGATCCTGTGTGGCCTTGTTTCATGAAGGAAACATCTGAAATTGATTAGTCACGTTTTCAAAAGTCATGTTGTGAATTACTTTCTGTACTTGTACAGAATCTAGAGGCTCTGTACTAATGAATGCACCTACAGGGATGGTGCTTCAGGTAGGAGAATCCACATGATTGTAAGTAATTTAAAGAAAATTACTGGAATAGGGCAGTGGAAAATTACTACTGTGATAGCAATTTCTACTGTCATAGGATCCTGGGTGCTAACATTCACTTCAGAGTTCCTGTGTTTAATAGAGTAAATCTGAGTACATTCAGTAATGGAAAATAAAGGGTAAGAGACGAGAATGACCATGGCTATTGTAATGTTGGAAGTTTGCAAGTCTCTGTGGAGGAGACATGCTTCCCTCTTGCAGAGAGAGTGATGATTGTCATTTTACATGCACTGAAAAATTACAGAGCTCAAAGAATCAGGGTCAGCTTTTGGTAACACAAGTCATCTTGTAGCTAAGCAGGATTAAAGGATTACATTTCATTTATATATTCAATTGTCTGCCTATCTGCTTTTCTCACCATGCATTATGTAACTGAATACCATAGTACTGGGGCAACTTGAACTTTGCACTTCTTAAATGTACTATTTCAACTTCTTTGAAAAGGAAAAGGGTATCTGGTGCAAGTAAAATGAAATATACACTATAGTGTATAAATGTATAATCCAAATGGAAATTCAGGCTGGTCATATAAAAACACACATTTAAAACGGGCTTGCGGGTCCTTGTCTCTAAATACCCTTTTCTGTCTGCATCTCACCTTTTCTTCTGTGAATTTAGAGGAAGCAATGAAAGAAAGTCTTCCTTCTTCCAGAGTAGAAGTATTCAGTAGCCCATCCTTTCAGCTCACCTTTCTGTTTGTGGCAGATCAAAAATGGCCACAGGTTCTTTAACACTCTCTACGTGGAGATGTAGGGTTTATGTCCTGTCTCCTTGAATCTGAGCAGCCTCTAGATTCCTTTGACTAGCAGAACACTGTGGAAGTGATGCTGTGCCAATAAACCCAATATCTAAGTTTAAGGGGTTGGAATATTTGCTCTTGGAGCCCTGGGAGCTGCCACATAAGATGCTCACATTCTTGATGGAAAGGGACTAGGTCAGTCACCAGCTGTGTACCACTAAGTGGTCGTCATTTGAAGTCACTAAATTTTGGGGAAGTTCACTGCACAGAAATAGATAGCCAGAACCTTGTTCTGAAACAAGGGTGGCAACTTTGGTGGGCTGGCTACCTTGGGCCTGCCTCCTACTTCTATAAACAAAGTTTGATTGGAACACTCACATTCAATTACATACTATGTGTGGCTACTTTCCTGCCCCCAAGGCAGAGTTGAGTAGTTATGTGAAGACCACATGGTCCACAAAGCCTAAAATATTTACTCTTTGGCACTTCACTGGAAATGTTTGCTGATCCCATTCTTAGAAGAAGTCTCATTCATGAAATCCATGATTCTCTCTGCAGGAACATATATATATATATAATTATATAATCATTATCTAGTGATATAATGATATATTTATATGATATGATATATATTATATCATATATAGTAACCTATCTGTTGCCATTCAGTCTCTAAAGTCTTGTCAGATGAGAAGACGGAGATCTTATGCTGACTTGGCAAAGATATACGACCTCTGGAAAGTCAGTTCATCTCTCCTGGTCTCAGTTCTCTCATCTGCTAAATGATCAGTCTTCCCCTAGAATTGTTCCATGAAACATTATATCCACAGGATGCTCTGTGGAAAAATGGTTCTATAGTTGAAATTTAGGAGAAGCAATGTGCACTATCCTAATGGAGCTATAAAATATCTATTAGCATATTAAAGCTTTTGCAGTAAAGAGAACAGTCTACGTTTGTTTACATGAATGTTGTCTCAAACATTTTTGGTACCAAAGTGCTTTCTACCTATTGGCACTGCATAGAACCCATACTGGGAAGAACACATGCCAGGAAATACTACACCAGGTGCTTTTCAAGGTCCCTTTTTTCTTCAACAGTCCCTGAGTTCATTTTTCTAGGTACAGAGAGTTAATGCTTTCAGTACTTTTTTAGACTTCCCTTTCTAAAGACTGCTGTCTGTAATTTCTTAGCATTGCGAGACTCCGCTAGTGCAATTTGCTGACTTTTCAGATTGGAGATGCAGTGGCCAATTAAGGAAGTTGCAAATTCTCCTAGAGGAACTAAAATGACACAGTGATCACCCATCTTTGGATGACAATGATAATTACAGTCTTGAAGTAAAGTAGGGAAAATGCAGATACATTTTGAGATTACTACTAGTTTTTATAATCTGAAGATTTTCTCAAAAATTCCAAAATGAGTATACAATTCCTTCTTAGTATTACAAATGCTATTCAAATAATACCGAATGAACATGTTTAACAATGTGAATACAGAGTGTATACAGAAAATTAACTACAAAGTAACCTTGCTTATCCAGACTACTTGTTTAGAATTCCAGGTTATTGAACCAGTTATATAAAACAAGAAAGTGTTTATCCTGCTGAAATAACAACAGGGTAAAGCTGCCTTCCCAGTGCATCAGGATGTTGGAGATTCCTGACATAAGGACACATCATAAGGCTGCTCACAGTATTATCTGCATTGAAGTCCACTATCTTCTCTTGGTTCCAGTTATTTCAGATGTAATATGTTGTACTCACACACAACTACTCAACTATCAACCCTCTCAGCAGCTAAAATATATCAATATTAATAAGACAAATTATTTTTCTCTAGTAATTACTAGAGATAAATGTTAATAAACACATTCTGTAAAAAGATCAAATTCAAAAGGAACAAGTTTAGTTCACCTGAAATGCATCTCAAGGAATCACATACTGAGACTTCTTATAACATCATTAACCAAAATGCGTGTAGATATTCCTCTAAACCAGTGTTTCTCAACAGGGAGTGATGGCTTTCCCTATCTATGAAGATATTTTCAGTTGCCACAACTCAGTAGTTGTTACTGGCCAGAGATGATGCAAAACATCCTACTATGCACAGGACAGGTCCCTATAACAAAAAATTATCCAACACACAACATGGAGCAACCCTGATCTAAATTGTTCTTTTTTTCAAACTTCAAACTTTTTATTTTGTACTGGGGTATAGCCAATTAATAATATTGTGATTATTGTTGTTGTTCAGTTGCTCAGTCGTGTTGGACTCTTCACAATCCATGGACTGCAGTATGCCAGGCTTCCCTGTCCTTCACCATCTCTCAGAGCTTGCTCAAACTCATGTCCATTGAGTTGGTGATGCCATCCAACCATCTCATCCTCTGTCATCCCTTTCTCCTCCTGTCATCAATCTTTCCTAGCATCAAGGTCTTTTCCAATGAGTCAGCTCTTCCCATCAGGTGGCCAAAGTATTGGAGCTTCAGCATCAGTCCTTCTGATGAATATTCAGGAATGATTTCCTTTAGGATTTACTGGTTTGATCTCTTTTGAGTCCAAGGGACTCTTAAGAGTCTTCTCCAAGACTCTTGTTATGATAGTTTCAGGTAAATAGCAAAGGGACTTAGTCATACATATACATGTATCCATTCTTCCTCAAAACCCCTTCCCATCCAGGCTGCCATATAACATTGAGTAGAATTCCATGTGCTATACAGTAGGTCCTTGTTGTTTATCCATTTTGAACATAGCAGTGTGTACATGAACTGCCCTTTTAAACTAAAAAAGATCTATGAAGTAATATCTGCAAGAATATTTATGACCTAACAGACTGTTTGCCAACTGCTGACTCAACCAACTGGAATCTTATTAGACTACATGCTTTTTGAAGGCAGGAATGTGCCTTTGTTTCCTCAGCATCTAGCAAGGTAATAGGTCTAATGCTTAAACAATGGCATTTAGTTCTCACCAAGAGGGTTGATCTTAGGTGATGAGAAATGACGTATTTCCTACCATATCAGTAAAAAGGATGTCACAGTCATCAGCAATTGCAGCCTCCCTTATGAGCTGGTGAGCCTTAAAGGCATTTTAAGAAGGAAAAGGATACCAGTCACAGACAGGCAGCCACTCCCTACAGTGAGCCCTAGGGGAGCTCAGGATGTAAAAAAACAGCATACTGGCCGCAGATAGCTGAGATGCACATAAAAGGAATGATTTCACCAAGCCCAGACTCTTGCACCTTCCCATTCATATAAAAGTGCTAAATTCCTTAACTTGAGATATCTGTTTTTCTTTCATTAACAATAGTCCTTTGATGTACGACTACCTACCCTTTGTTGCAAAACTTCTATTTAACCTGGCTCCTCTCTCACCTCCTCAGAGCAGATCTCTCAGGGTTACTTGAGATGCTGTCTCTTGGGCTTATAGTCCTAAAAATTCCCACCAAATAAAATGTAACCTTCCACTTTTAGGTTGTGAATATTTTTTAAGTCGATAGTGAGCTACACAGAATTGAGATGAATAAATCTTTGAATTTGTCTGATTTAACTATATAGAGGCATGGATACCATGTCCTGAGATGTGTGCACATGTTATTCCATGAAACATCTTAATGATGTTTTGAAGCAATAAGCATGTTACTTGACTTGACATATCTTCTGTTTAATTTTATACTCTTCTCTTCCCTGGGCTCTACAACCCTCATGATCTCCATAACATGTTTATGCTGATCACATCCAAACTCTAGGTAGAATCAGAGTGTCAAAATAAGAGGAGGGATGTCAGAGGCCACAGCCTTTGGTTTTCACCAGAGGAGATTCCTTCCACAACACCTGACATCAGGTCCCAGGTCCCACTCCATTCCCACCCCTACCTCCAACTGAATGCAATTAAAGACAGGCTATCTACTTAGACAGCCATTGTGGAATGCCTTCCTCCTTTTGGGTAAGTCTGATCACTGTGCCAAATGAAATCAGACAGGCCCAACTGCTCTCAAGTCCACCCAGATCTGCTCCTCAAACTCTACAGATCTTAGCAACACGTCTGGGAATTCCTGGAAGCAGTGCCGCTCTCATAGTGTGAACTCAGACATGGTCAATGAGATCTGAGGTATTTAATTGGCATCTTTCCTTTTGTTCTTTCCCCTCTTCATTTTCCACCATTCAAGCAGGTGGCAGGGTCTGTGCTTCCTTGTCTGCTGAGCAAAGCGGTGTTTGTTACAGGAAATTGCCTGCTCTCTATTTCCCCTTCTGGATTTTGTGTCCTTAAAGCCTAAACTGGTTGGAAACATTTTGTGCTAACTGCCTCTGGAAACAAAAGAAGGTGGGGGTGCTTTTAGATACAACAAAAGCAAAGAAGAAGTTCCTTTAATAGCAATAAGGGGTGGGGGGCAGGGATACTGACAGAGAAGGGAGCTCTCTTGCCAATGCCTCAGAGAGGAGGGGCTATGTGTCTCCCTTCCTTGCCAAAGACCCCCTGTTCCCAATAAGGTCTGATGCAACACAGCATCCATTCTTTTTCTAAGATATTTATTTGGCTGCACCGGGTCTTAGTTTCGAAATGCAGGATCTTTAGTTGAGGCATACACACTCTTAGTTAAGGTATGTGGGATCCAGCTCACTGACAAGGGATTGAACCTGGGCTGCCTGCATCTCAAACTCAGAAGCTTAGCCACTGGACCACCAGGTAAGTCCCACAGCACCCATTCTTAAGGACCATGTGGATTTGGTCAATGAATTGGTTTTCTGAATTGGAGCCCCTCCCCTCACTCTCTCAACTTTCTTGCCAACCCCACCCTTACCACTTGGGAGTCCTTGTTCTGCTCTTGGTTAGGGTAAAAGCAGCTGCAAGCATGGATAAGCATCCTGCCTGCCCAAGTGGGCTAGGGGTCAAAGTGAAAAATGTGCTGTTTCTCACACAGCAAACTTGAGGGCCAGAAATCCATCCACACAACACAGCTATGTGTCCTAGTGGAGCAGAACAGTGAACAGAGCTTTGGAATCAGACATATCCAGGGTTGAGTCTTGGGGCTCACTTATTTTTTAATTTATATTGGAGCACAACTAATTGTTACTTCCAATAAATTTCTTAATGGGGACTTAGCTTTCTCCTGGAGAAACTAAGAATAGTGTTATTTACTCTGGCATCACAGAGGTGTACACCCCGATTCCCCTGGAGTGAGGACCTGCTGTGATGAGAGCAGGCAGCAGACAGCCTTGCGTTGCTGTGTGTTCAGGATCCACCAGGTATTCAAGCAAGGCCATGCTTTCCGTGGGCTGCTCCGAGGCATTGCCTAAGCATGGGGACTAGAGCCAGACAGAACATTTCTGCCCAAAATGAGGATCCTCTAGTACTCTGGGAATCCCCAGCTCCTAGGGGGAGACTTTCTCAAGACTCCAACACAGTTTGAGGCTCCTCCTCCCCACTTTTTCCTTCCTCCTTTCCTTTCACTGAGTCAGAACTGCATCAGATCTGGAGGCTCTCCTTCCAGTTATGCTTCTGTCCCCCCACCTTTTTTGTCTCATAGACATTTGTTGTTGTTCAGTTGCTCAGTCATGTCCAAATCTTTGCAACTGCATGGACTGCAGCAAGCCAGGCTTCCCTGTCCTTCACTATCTCTGAGTTTGTTTAAACTCATGTCGATTGAGTTGGTGATCCTATCTCATCCTCTGTCACTCCCTTCTGCTCCTGCTCTCAATCTTTCCCAGCATCAGGGTCTTTTCCAGTGAGTTGGCTCTTCACATCAGGTGGCCAAAGTACTGGAGTTTCAGCTTCAGCATCAGTCCCTCCAATGAATAGTCAGGACTGACTTCCTTTAGGATTGACTGGCTTGATCTCCTTGCAGTTCAAGGGACTCTGAAGACTCTTCTCCAGAACCACAATTCAAAAGCATCAATTCTTTGGCACTCAGCCTTCTTTATGGTCCAACTCTCACATCTGTACCTGACTACTGGAAAAACCATAGCTTTGACTATATGGACCTTTGTGGTTCATAGTGAAAGTGATGTCTCTTTTTTTAAATACACTGTCTAGGTTTGCCATAGCTTTCCTTCCAAAGAGCATCTTTTAATTTTTTGGCTACAGTCACTGTCTGCCATGACTTTGGAGCCCATGAAAATAAAATCTGCCACTGTTTCCACTTTTTTCTCTTCTTTTTGCCATGAAGTGATGGGACCAGATGCCATGATCTTAGTTTTTTGAATGTTGATTTTAAGCCAGGTTTTTCACTCTCATTGGCATTTTCCCTAATAAATCTGTACTTTGAATTCACTTAAGTGTCTGCTTTTCAGAAAACCCAACTGATATAACTACCCGTAGAAAACTGTTCTAAAAATTGAAAACAGTAGCATAGTTCCTGTCTTTTGGTAGCTGCTCAGTTAAAGGTTAGCTTTCTCCAACTGGGATGCATTGCAGGGTCAGGGACTGAGTAATACACTCCTATATCTGCTCAGTACTTTAAGCATGGATTCCATGTGTAAGTGAACTTCAGTAGTCAGAAATGTGAAGTTAGACTTCTTAATATAACATTCCAGACTCCGAGCTATCAAAATTATCTGCAGGCAGGTAGCCATATTTATGTGTGTGAACAGGTAGATTGGATTGTGAGGGAAGGAAATTGGCTTTGGTGCCAGAAAGATCTAAATCTAATCTTAATTTGCTATGTAACTTATGGAAATCACTTAACCTCTCTGTCTTCAGTGGACTCAACTATATAATGGGGATAATACAGCTTAATTTACTAATTGTGAGGGTTAGAGATAATCTAGGTAAGGCATCCAGCACAGGGTCTGGCCCATTGTAAGTGTCTAATGTGTTGCCTGTATATCCTCATTCTTACCCTGTAGTCTTATTGCCTCTACATCATTTCATTCATTCAATATTTATTGTGAGTCTACTATGATAGGAACTTGAGACATAACAGTGAAACTTACAGGCACAGATCCTCACAGAGTCTGACAGGTTGGCACATCATAGTACAAAGTACATCCAGTAATTATAACAGAAACATTTAGATGCTGCTTATTATGTGCTAGGTACTGTTCTAAGAGCTTTACTATACATTCACTCATTGAGCCTTTATACCAATCCAACCATATAGATATCTGCTCAAGATGAGATAACTAGGGATGTGATAGATTAGGGTAGATTTGAACCCAGGCAGTCAGCTTCAGAGTCCATGTAATTTTTTTACAGCTCCACTGTGTTGCTTCTCTAAACATCTGAATTGTATTTTATGACTCCAGAGAGCACGAACAATCCTTACACAAGTATATAACAAAACCTAGTGAATTAAATCAGTAGCCAAACAGTTATTTCCTTTAGAGAAACATAGGCACAGAAATAGTAAGTCAGCCGAGCAGGTGTAGACACTGGTGACCCACATGACACAGTTACCATCCCCCAACCTCCCACTTCCTCACTGTTTGCTTGGCTTTGAACTCAGCAGCTGTTCTCTGGCAGTGGCATTAGAAGAAAAATTGTTATAATACAGTTTTTCACCTTACTTAGCCTTGACTTTTTCATCTGCAGTAAACGCAGGGCTCTTCTAGTTCTAATAAATTCTCAATTTTCAATGTCATAATCTTTTATGCCTATCAGAACTTTCTGGCAGAAATGTTCAAGTCAAATCAGTGTGTTTCATTTGTTGTTTTCTTTTCATAAGAGCATCCACATGACTGCATTAAGTAGTTTGCTGGGTGTCTGCAAGGCAATCAAGGTGGCGGTAAGGACATTGAACCCCGGACACCAAGTTCATTTCTTCCTACGTGGCAGACATAACCGAACTCTGGATGCCTGGGTAGCTAGAGTGACAGAAGCACTTTGTGCCAAGAAATCCTTTAGGTTTATGACAACAGACCGTTATCATGACCATTCTAGAATAAAAATGACAATGCTAATATGATAAGAAAAAAAAAAACCCGCCAGCCTCTTCTAACTAGTCAAGAATGAGTAAGACAAAAAAAATGATTGTACTTACAGGGGGGCACTGTGCAAGTTTATCAGCTGCTACCAGTTGAACATTTAAGTGTTTACTTTGAGACTTTCCTCTAGATTTAATCAACCGCTGTAAAACCTGATAGAAGAAGACATGAATCTGAGATACTGTCAGTGAGTTGAAAGAAAACCAAATAAATCAAGATATTTTTTTCAGAGTCTGTTTAACCCTGAATATTAGTAGGGAAGAAAAACAAAATGACAAGTTTTGTATACATATAAACTCTGTAATGACATCCTTCAGTTATATTGGCTTTCAGTTATAGTGGATTTGATACCTCCATCCTATTCTTGCTACATGTGAGGTCTTGGTGGATTCTTAAGTCCCCTTCCTAGATTTTATCCAGATTTCAAAAAGACCCCTGCAAAAGTGGAGGCACTGATCTGTACCAGATCATTTATGTCCAAACTCAGTTGAGTAGCATTTTGGTTCACTATCTCGATGTCTGATCAATATGAGAGTCACTTATATATTTGACTCTTTTTTTTTTTTCTTTTTATATTTGATTCTTTATGTCATTGATAATTAGTAAGGCATTCCGGTCTAATCTGACATTAATAGGACAATTTCATCTTCGAAATCTAGGCAAAACATTTGCGCTAGTATATTGCTACATATAAACCAGTGATATACCTATGTCTTTTGGGGCACTGCTGTAATTGTATTTTTCTATATACTTCTCTTTCCCTTAATTATTTTTTAGCTGAAATAGGATGCTTTCTCGCAAACAGTACTAATCTATGAGGCTCTATGATACCACAGCACATATGTCCATGAGGGGACCCATTCCTGCACTTGTGGACTCCCTGGCAACTGGAGCCAGAGGGTTGAACTCTATCCCGCTGCAGTGAAGGGTGCTTGAATCCCCTTCAGTTCTGGGTCAGAGACTCTAAGTGGTCAAAGCCATTTCACTCCATTCTAATGATTGCCCAAAGGTCCTGGCTTGGTCGGGACTCCAAGCTCACCCTGCACAGAACCAGTGCCTGGAGAGATGGAAGGCTGAGGAGGTCAGGAGGGATGGGAAGGGCACATGCTTCCCCTGGGAGAGGAGACTACTGGTCTGGTTCGAAGTCGAATATGCATTTAAGCAAGAAAATGAATTCTTGGGGCCACTGGAAAGAAACTCATTGTTAAGGTGGTACCTCCCAAGGGTATCTATTTCATATTCACTTCTTAGAACATCATCACATTTTTAAAATTAAAAAACATCCAAGTCAAAAGGGACCAATTTAAAAATAAATAAATAAATGGATATATAAAAGTTTGTAAGGGAAAAAAGGGACCTATTTGAGGCTGTCTCACTTTTATCTCCCTCATTGGCATAAAGATACATGGCAGATACTCCATTGTGCTTCATCACAGAATAAT
This sequence comes from Odocoileus virginianus, assembly GCF_023699985.2. NCBI lineage: Eukaryota > Metazoa > Chordata > Mammalia > Artiodactyla > Cervidae > Odocoileus > Odocoileus virginianus. The sequence continues at coordinate 35,377,762 of NC_069686.1, read as the reverse complement.
TATATTCCTTGAAGGATTCTCCAGGCCCAAATACTGGAGTGGCTAGCCTTTCCCTTCTCCAGGAGATCTTCCCAACCCAGGGATCAAACCCAGGTCTTCTGCACTGAGACAGATTCTTTACCAGCTGAGCCACAGGGAAAGCCCAAGAACACTGGAGTGGGTAGCCTATCACTTCTCCGCGAATCTTCCCAACCCAGGAACCAAACCAGGGTCTCCTGCGTTACAGGCGGATTCTTTACCAACTGAGCTATCAGGGAAGCCCTGAAGAACCCAACCTAAGCATAAATGCATGGATCTATAAAGTTTCCACAAGAGATGTTATATAGTGATGTTTGGCTTTAGATTTATGGTAAATATATGTGTACTTCTTGAACTATTTTCTCTCTCAACTGGGGAGATAATATAGGTGATATAAGAATCAATTTTACCTAGGAGATTTACCAAGATAGCACCTAAAATCTCTGAAAAGCCAGACTTAACTTTTTGTCATCTTTTTTTTTTTTTTTTTTTTGCTTTTTATTATATTCTTGCATAACTGCCTGGTTTGGGAACCACACAGACTGAGTTTCTTGAAGGAATAAACTATTCTTTATTTGCTATCTAAAACTTCAAGAACCTGTACAGAACAGGTGAATCAAAAACAGTATTCATTAAAAGGGTCTTAAAAAGACATTTTCCTTGCTACAAACAAAAATGCACAGAGCGAAGAATGTTTCAAAAGAAATTGACCTTCTAAATCTTAAGACAGAAATGAGTTAATTACCTTTGGAGATGAGACTTTTACATGAACTATAATTGGTGCTAAGGAGGTCTTTATAAGTTGTGCTGGGTGATTGATGGTGTCTGCATCAAGAACAACCAGTTGCAAAGATCTTGCCAACTCAAAGATTCTTTCAATTTCACTTTGTACTTCCGCTAAAAGGAGAAATAACAAATAACAGGTCATGGTATTTTTATTAATTAGTTCCTATATTTAAAAAATAGTACCTCTTTCAGATATGTTAGCCTACATTGCAAAACAGAATATTTTGAATTTTCATAGTTCTAACTTAAGATCTTTTCCAAAGAGAGATGGGTTTTGAATTTTACCCAAAACCAAACAGTTGGTGGAAAAAACTGAGATGGTGCACTAGATTTGCTTCTTACACTCACTCTAATATTTAGCTATTTACATAACTATGTTGTTTTGACTGTGATTTTGTTCTAAAGAACTTTTATTTTAGCTCTAGAAGCTGAAACCACATTTTAGGAAGCAACCAAAATACAGGTGCAGACATCACATGTGCAACATTTCCATGTGCAAACATCACATGGAAAACAAACTGCACTGAAATACGTCTACCAATCAACAGTTCACAGGTTACTATTTTATGGATATGTTTTTATAAAGTCTTGCAGCTCATCTGTTCTAACTGATATGCACATTTTTGTATCCTTGTTAAATGTTCTGGACCTACTCTTAAAATTAGCATATTGCTAAGTCTTCATTAAGTGTTAGGGCCAGTGAACTTATTCTATGGCATAATTATCTTCAGTATTAAAAAAATACAACTTAATACCAATTATATTAAAGTGTCACAATGCATTTCAATGCAAATCTACTGGGCCAGGTGTAATAGCCAACGGACCTGAATTTGTGCATGAATCTGGTCAAATGAAAGATCTAGTTATTTTCAATGTTCAAAGCAATCTGGCTGTTGTTTAAGTAAAAATTAAGCAGATTATCTGCAAAACATATGAATTTCTGAAATTTAAAGCTTGTTGTAATATATCTTCTCATAAATCACCTGATTTATTGATTATGTCCAAACTCTGAATTAGCCTATTTAATTTTCAGAGAGATGATCTCATTTTGCTTTTTGGTTTCTTTTGGCTACTGGCATGACCTACCAATATTGTAATCTTGTCTAAATTACACAGAGCAGACAAAGGCATCTCATTTAAATTATTTCAAAGATGGCCTAGGAAAAAGCTGATGTCACTCTAAATATCCTCATTGAAAAGGGTATGTGCCAGAATTTCATGATTTGTTTTGCTTATTCAGAATAAACACAAATTTATGTCAATCATCGAAAAGACCTCCCTTTTAACTGAATAGACAGGATGTGTGGGATCATGAATGCTCAAGTCTATCATGTAACTCTATTTTCTAGGGCTCCGCATAATAGCATAAAATTCTTATACAATTCTTACTTCCCACAAAATCACTGATGTTTAACGTATGATCTGTATTAGAAGTATGAATTTAAAGAGTCAGCAGGACCCGGTAGAAGCTGTTCAGTTCAACTTCTGACTCACAACATGTTCTCAGATTTCCTTCCTGTAATGGGTTGAATTGCATCACCCCCAAATTCCTATGTTGAAGTCATAACCCCCTGGTATCTCAGAATGTAACCTCATTTTTGATACAAGGTCTCTATAGAGATCATCAAGTTAAAATGAGGTCATTAGGGTGAGTGTTACTCCAGTACGACTGGGTTTTTATAAAAATGGGAAGTTTGGAGACAGGCACATACAGAGGAGAACCCATGTGAAGACGGATGCAGAGACTGGAGAGATGCTTCTATGAGAGAGGAATGCCAGAGATTGCCAGAAAAACCCCAAGAAACTAGCAGAGAGTCATGGAAGACATTCTTCCTCACATTCCTCAAAAGGGAGCAATCTTGTCAATACCTTGATCTTAGATTTCTAGCCTCCGGAATTCTGAGGCAATAAATTTCCATTAAAAAAAAAAGTCAACATATCGTATTATCCAATACCAATGGCCTGAAAGATTTCACGTTACTTTGAATGGTAACTAGCTTTCCATATAGCAATGTAAAGAATCTGGACAATTTGGCTTATTTGCAAAATTCTGAAATACAGTCTACATTTATTAGCAACAACAACCTGTAATCTTGTCTAAATTACACAGAGTAGACAAAGGCATCTAATTTAAATTATTTCAAAGATGGCCTAGGAAAAAGTTGTCCCTTTTCCCTCATATGTCAGAAACAGATTTTTTTCCAGTGGAAAAGTTTGGAAAACGAAATCTGTTTTTATTGTAGTAAGTTTTAGCTGTTGGGGTGTGGGTTTTGTTTGTTTGTTTGTTTGTTTTTCCCTTAAACTGTCACTGTTGAATGTAACTCCTGGCCAGGACTGTACTAAAACAAGGTTATACTGCTGTAAGCTTTAAATTTTAATACGATGTTTTCTGAAGTAGCAAAAAAAGCAGTGAGGCAGAGTAGATTGCCCCAAAGAACCCTTGAGGCACTCAGAGTGTCTGTGTAAATAATTCAGAGATACTTGGGACTCATTTACTTTGCCCCAGCAATGAGGTAAGTGTAATGTTTTGAGAGATTTTCTTGACCTCATCCTTGATATTCAGCTTGCCGGGTCTTAGTTCCCTGACCAGGGATTGAACCTAGGCCCTGGAAGTGAAAGTGCTAAGGGCAGGCACACCTACTACTTAACCAACACAAAGCTTGGGCCATGGGTATCAACAGAGAGGTGTTGGGGCAGAGCAGGCCAGGAGGCTGCGGAGGTATACCCTATATACTGGAGTGGGTCCAATACTTGACTAATATGTATAAGGAATACAGTAACTAAATTATACATGTGAGAAAGAAAGTTACTATCTACATAGCCCCTTTTTTACCCACACCGCAGGGCTTGTGGGATCCTAGTCCCCAGACCAGGGATTGAACTCAGGCCCTCTGAAATGGAATCACAGAGTCCTAACCACTGGGCCGCCAGGGAATCTCCTCATACCATCATTTTTTGTTGTTTTAAAGAAAAACTTTAACCAAATCCAACAATATCTTGACTACCATGATGATTCCAGTCAAAGCCTTGTAATAATATTATTCCAGACAAATGAACTCTGATAAGTCATGGAGTAGGATCCTGGGAGATCTGAGTGAACACTTCTCTCTAGTAACTCAGCTACAACTGGTCTGGATTCAGCTCTCATAGCAACTCTGTCACCTGTGATCTTTCTCTCATATCCAAATGCTTAAGCTATGTCAATGGCTCTTTGCGACCCCAAATGACATTTTCCAAGGGGAGTACCTTGGAGCACTAATCTCATGAGATAACAATCTCAAAGAAAGGGATTTTCTACAAGGGAAGTATCACATTTATAATGGCTTCTCTTGGAATTTCAAACATGCTTACCTTCTTTATCCTCATGTCTCAAGAAGTTTTGCAGCGAAGAAAACTGACAACTATTTAATCCATAAATTTCAAATTTATTTGACCATGAAAAGCATACTATTGGTATCTTTTAAAAAATCAACATTTTGGGACTTCCCTTGTGGTCCAGTGGTTAAGACTCTGAGCTTCCAATGCAGGGGACATGGCTTCCATCCCTGATGGGGGAATTAGGATCCCACATGCCATGTGGTGAGGCCAAAAGAATAAAATCAACATTCTGTGGAATCTGTTTTGGAGGTCTCTTTAGCAAGGCATACTAGAGCCCTAAAATACTGGCCTAAGCCTATTTTTTCAGTCTCTAATGTTGCTCTCAATTCATGCCTTCCACTTCCTTTTTCTAAGCATGCTCTGCAAGAAAAACTACTTATTTCTCAACCACATATTGTTTCTATGTCAACGCTTTGTACATTCTTGACTGCCTTAAAAACCAGCTCAAAAAAAAAAACCTGTAAAGTCTTCTCAGACACCTCTTACTCCTTATGTTTTTCTCTTTACACTTTTAGTACTTAGCTCATAATTCCATTATTACACAGTGTTTTAACCATCACTCCCTTTTTTCTGTTTTCTTTCCATGGATAAGATAGTTTGTCTTAGTTCCATTTATACTTCCTAAGTCTGGTGTAATGCATGGCAGTAAAAAGTGTTCAATAAATATTTAATGCAAGAATCTACAAATATGCATTAACAAACAGACAAAAGTGCATAAATGGCTCACAGAGTGGTTATTATAAGACGTTGCCATTAAATTAACTCTAGTGGTTGTGGGTGTAAGGACTTTACAGAGTGAAAAGGAAAACCAATGAACTGATATCTACCTTGTTTCTTTCTCACTATTTACACTAATCCCCCTCCACCCACTCCACTGGATCTGACAATAGATGACTACATAGATTATACAGGATGACTTCAAAGGGAAGGAATGGTTATAAGTAAAAGGCACTGTGAGGAGTGAAAAGGAGGGTGGAAGATAGGAGAACAGATGCTTATTTGAGAAATCTTCAATCTAACTTGGCATCCTTGCCACTCATGATATATTACTTTAGTTAGTAATCTGATTCATCATCACCAACTCTGCCTTCATCATCCCTGAAGGTCAAAATACTGTGCCTTTAAGAGTGTTTCACTCTGTAATGTCAAAGGCTCTAAATAGAGAACTAAAGAAGGAACCACTGATGTTTGGGATCCTGTTCCCACAGACACTGACAACTGTCCCATTTGGTATGTTCAGCATTCTTTCACAAAGCAGACTCAGAATGTAAATGCAAAAGGGAGTTATGGGTGGACTGCACCATTCTGGGCCATCACAGAAACCACAAACAGGCTTTTGAGATGACTACTGTGGTTCTCGGGAAGCTTGGATCCACTTCTGTGGTTGGTGAATCCATCCCCCATAGCCCTGCTCCTGTATGGCTTGATGGAGCTAACCACATATATTAGTGTTTTTGCTTCTCCATCATGGTGAATTTCATGATGCTTTCTGACTGGTGTACCAGGAAAGACAAGTTTAAACTCCCTACATGCTGTTAATGATAGTTGCTACATCCACTTAAGGATGTGACTATTCTGGGTACCAGCTGGCAGCAGAAACCACACTGAGAACACCATTATTGAGCTTTCTTCCAAGGATCTGAGAAAGGTGGACATCTCATTTGCTTTCAAGTCAGCTGTGATTCAGGTATGACAGATGTCATCAGCCTCATTGAGAAGCTTGGGCAAAGCAGGGATGAGTGGCTTCATGTGCTGAGATGGTAACAGATGAAGACAGCCTGTTGAGGATTCTTCCCACCAGACTACTAATTAGCTAACTGACTGGAGCTGAGACAGAGAAGGTTCAACTGCATGACTCTGCTCTCTGCTTTTGTCAGATTGGCCTTCTCGTCAGTTAATCAGCGCTTCTCCATTCAGAATGGGGAGCAGGGACTTCCCTCGTGGTCCAGTGGTTAAGAGTCCACCTGCCAATGAGGTTACTCAGGTTTGATCCCTGGTCCAGGAAGATCCCACATGCTTCTGAGAAACAAAGCTGGTGCACGCTAAAGCCAGTGCATCACAACTTCTGAAGCCTGCCCGCCTAGACCTTGTGCTCCGCAGCAAGAGAAGCCACCACAATGAGAAGGCCTAGGACCAAAGCGAAGAGTAGCCCCTGCTCACCACAACTAGAGAAAGCCCACAAACAGCAACAAAGACCCAGAGCAGCCATACATAAAGGAATAAAGAAAACAAATTTTAAAGAATGGCATCAGAGCAAACCAGAAAGGCATTCACAAATGCAACACATGTCACCCCAGTCTGAAAGCGCAGCTTGGAGAAGTAGAACACTTGAACATCTTACCTAAGCTGGACCGAGTGTTCGAACGTTCAATTATTGCTCTCTTGCTGGGATTATTTAGCACAGACCTCTTAGCAAGAGAAATGTCAGCTGTCACTCTTGTTATTGATATCCTATGAATAGGAACACAGAACAGAACAAACCAGTAAAAATGTGGCGGGGCTCTCTAAGTGATTTATAACCACAGTACTTAATAACCACTTTACATACTATAGTGTAACCACAGTATAATAAAACATTGGCCACAAGTATTTTAAATAGGCTTTGCTTAGCATTAAAATACAAGCAGAGCAGAATGGAGGAAGGTTTTTGGCTATTCAACAACAAAAATACTCCAGAAAGAATGCAAACTCTTCCTCCACTATTGTCTGTCTTGCGAATTCTCCTTATAGTGCACACCATGCCAAGAGGGAATCAAAACATATAAATAAACCATGTTCTTTCTAGTAAGCAGCAATTTTCTCTTGAACAAGACCTTCAGAAACTGCACAGTGCCTCAGTGCTGCTGGTCAAAGGGGAAAATCCTTTTCATTTTAATCATCAAAGACAATCAACCAGTTGGTAGCTGTGTTGCATTCCTGGTGCTCAACAGTTAACTCATGGCACATGAAGCATTTTGCCACAGGCCTGAAGGAATGCTTCATTTCTAAGAATATGAAAAATATGGTTTCTTTTCTGCAGGCACAAGATTCTTTAGCATGTTTGCATATTACTTTGAATGCATATGGTGGACAGAAATAAGACACTATTGCTGAGGGCAATGTGAGGATTGTGCCAGGATTTCCGTAAGTTAGAAAGTATCCTGCAGTCATGCAAGACAAGAATAAAGCAGAGACATTGCCAATGAATGGAGACAAAAGTCTATCCTGTCTATGTATATGATCTAGCAAATGAGAATCTCTGGAACTACAACTTTCAAGTTCTTTATTTTAGGCTGGGTTTGCTCAACTTCAAATTATGATCTATCTGCAGAATGCAAAGAATGCCCCTCTAAGCCAGCTACTGCCATCGTGGCTCTTCCTCACGTGGGCCCTTCTAAGCTTATCTTCAGAGCTTAAGAAGATTCCAGAAAACAGACAAGGCCCCTTCCCTTTTATACTCACGCATTCTTTCTCCCCAACTTTCAAGCTCCTCTAGAGGGTGGAGCAAGAAGGGGGTAGAGTTATCTACAATTGAGTCCTGTCATCTCGCACCTATTTAGGGATACTGTCAGCCCTCTCAGGAGACTCCTCACTTGACTTCGGGGACCAAATCCTTGGTGAGAATTTAAAACAGTCCTCTTTGGTGGGAAATCATCTATTTAGAGCAACAGGCTGTGCAGAAAAAGTTCTGGTGCCATTTTAAAGCAAAGTACTCTTTGTTGGTGGTGTTGGATATATAAGTTGCAGATGGTGAGGAAGTTTAAAGCATTTTAGTTCCTCAGAATTTTTCAGGCCCTAATAGATTATTTGAGGCATCTTCAGACTGCCTTCTGTGGAAACCAAGAATTTTGTGAAATATCTCAGGCCACTGAGAACATCAAACAGGGGCTGAGTTGACCAGCAGGGGCCCATCTTTCCCATGCTTAATACCAAATAAATGCCTCTGCATTTCTGTTGGGTCCTTACCTATGATTTCATTGTAAGGACTTGTTCAACTGCTAAAAGACACTGGAAAATACTGGTCTGTACAACTTCTTCATTCTAGCAAGAATAAAAGTGAGACATAGGGAGGAAGTTCCACATGGATCCATAGAGTCTAAGAAGGTCTAAAGCATAGGCTCCCAAGCTCTAGGCCATCACTTAGTCACCAGACTCATAATTCTCTTAAAGTTTCCTCTTCCTTCTCCAGCAACCCCGAATCTCCAGATAACCAGCCAAACCATCAAGAGCAGATCTGGGCCACACAGAGTGAGGGCCACTTTCTAAGTCAGGTTAAAGTCCGTGGAGCCCATATCTGAGTCTCTATTACTCAGCTGGCTGCCGCACTTGAGGCATGAAATCTCATAGGTAGTCGTTGTGGTCAGAGCTCATTTTACCTTCAGAATAGGATTTGCTTGTTTATTTTTGTGTTTCTGGTATCTTTGTTTGTTTGCAGTTTTAACAATGGAGGCGCTGATTAGAAAAAATACAATCAAGTTCTAAAGCAATTCAAATATATGACTGGAGACAAGTGGGTTGGTGTAGGGGCAGAATTCAGCCTTCTAGAATATTCACTTTTAGAGGATAGAGGATCCAAAGATTCTATTCTGCTTAGGTGAAAATCAAATCTAGTTTTATACTAGCCAAGTAGTGACCCTGGTTCTTAAAAGTTGGAGGGATTATCAGCAGATGTGTACTCTTATTTTTTCTGGGTTTTAACACACTTTTACAAAGCCATTTTCAAATATATATAAAGTTTTTACCAAGAGGTGGAATAATAACACAAATAAAAAAACAGGAAATGAAAACTGCTTCATGTGTTCTGAAAACAAAAAAGGTGTGGATAATAAAAGATTCTTTTTCTTCTTTTATTGGTCAATAAAATACCAGCTATTTTGTTGTTGTTGGTCGCTAAATTGTGTCTGACTCTTTGTGACCCCATGGGTTGCAGCATACCTGGCTTCCCTGTCCTTCACTAATTTGTTAGCTAATTTGTTAATATGTTATTTCTTTATAAAAATATATATGTAGGAAAGAGTTTAGGAGAAGACAGACACAGTTCCAGAAACCCTTCAATAAGACAAAGCAGGAGTTTCTATTTTCTATGCAAAGATGCTTACTATTATCAAAACCAGACACCAAATCCAAACTTTTTGTTGTTTAAAAGGTTCCCCAGTAATTACATTCATTATTAAATGCTACCTAGTTTATATACTTTTTTTTTACTTAAACTAATACTCTTTCTACTTCTTTTCTTGATACACCTTCATATCTCCTAGTGACTTTTAATACTTCCACGTATCTTTGATATACATCTCTAAAAAGTTCCCTTGGATACTTCTCTATGACACAGTGTCAGTAATTACTAGTGAGGGATAAAGGATGTTCTGTTCCCCAGCATACTGGATATATATAAATCTGGTAAATCTGAATCCTAGTTGTTACTTATTTCTTATTTGGAATCCTTCATAATCTCTGCACTCCATCAGTGCTATGAGTTTTAGTTTTCTGTGATTTAGATATGGAAAGACGTTACTCTCAGGTGAGACACATTCATTCAAAAATAATTAGTATTTCCAGGTTGATAACGGAAAGCTAAATATCCTTTTATACTCTATCCTTACCACATCTAATATGCAACCCTGTTAGTATATTAGTTTAAAAAAAAAAAAAAAACTCTATTCTTCACAAAAGAAAAGCATTCCAAAGGTCAGAGAGCACACTGTCAGGAGAAGGGAAGGAATGGAAGGCATATGTGGACCTGGGGAGTCTCTCTAGATCTCCCACTTGCTGGCTGCGTGACCATGGACAAATCATGCCATTTTTTTGAGCATCAGGATGATAATTAATAAAATAGTGATAGTAGCTCTGCCAGACTATCTCACAGGACAGTCACTAGGAATGAATGAGGCAATATCTAAAAGTGTTTTCTTAAATACTCATCCGTAGTTGTAGCATGAACACTCCCATTGTATACTTACATATACTTTGAGGGTGGGAGAATAAGGTCAGACAGATTACAATCAAAATCTGTTAATTTAAATATTCATATTTGGCATGAGGGGTTCAATAAATTATCTCGAGTGCTTGGGTGTCCATGGATGAGTCTGCATTTGAATAGACAGTAGGAAGAGCTGATAAGAGGGTGCTATTGGTTATGAAGCAGAAGGCACTGTATTGTTCTTTTCCATTTGTTGCCTACAATCACAAGTTGTTTTCATTCTTCTATGTCTTGGCTGCTTTGTGATAGCATCAGCTGTTGCCATTTCCTTTCATAAATAAATACTACTTTTTTGAGTCTCCCTCAATTATATTTTTAGCCTCCTTTCTTTAAATTCTTCCTAAAACCTTTTTTTTAAAATCACGCCTTGGCTAGTAGCTTCAGATCCTATTTGTATGTTCATTTAAGATTTGGGGCCATAATCATGTTCGTTACAAAGTGTCCTATAACTGCCATAGAGCTGATGTGATTCCGTTGTCAAAAAGCCTAAAGTTACAACTTTGTTGGGATTTGAAATGATTAGCATAGGTCAACACATTGCAATTGGTTTGACTGCTTGCTGTTGAGCCTGTGAATGGTAGATTCAACCAGCTGAACAAACCTCATCTGAAAGGATGATCCCTGATGAATGTTCGTGGTGTGAAATGAAGAGAGTAAAGCTCCGTGCCATTGTGCATGCACTGTGCCCCTGCCAGGCTGGTGCATTGTACCAGCTCGTTAGACTCATTCACTTAGTTTAAGACCTGTGCATAGGAACTGTCACTGTATGTGGATACCCACACGTACAGGGGTTCCCTGAGAAAGTATTCAGTATTGTGCTTATCATTCTTTCTTACATACATTCTAGTTAAGCCTTGAATTTATTAGGCAATGAATCCATTAAGCAATGAATGACAATAAAATTGTAAAATAAGTAGCTTTAAACTGATTCAAATCATTTCTAAGGTATCATAGAAGAGTAAGTATATGGTTCTGTAGGAGACACTGTTGGTGTTTAATTCAATTTGTTGAATTATTTTTTAGCCAAGACCTGAAAAACAGTACTGAAGAAAAAAGACTTTTAGGCAGTTTCTTTTTCTCTTTTGGCTCTTTCTGAAAAAGAAATTATCCTATTTTGTCTAACCTACTGCATTCATAGCCAGTGAAACATGGAGGAGGTTTCCATTAGAACATACTGTTTATGCTGTATTGCTATGCAAAAGCCCGCTGTGTAATTGTTCTCTTGGCTGGTTTCAATTAACGACTATTTGTTGTTTTTTCTCCTTTTATTAATTGGTGGAACACAACACAGCAGATTGTCATGGCTCAAAATGTAAGGATATTCCCCACACAGCGGACATGTCAGAGTCATAGTGAAACTACAAACACTTTTCTTTTTCCTAATCAAAGTTTCCATATACACCAGTGAATTCATTATTGTTTTTCTGCTGCAGTGGCCTCTGCTAATTTGAAAGCAAGCCCTCTCTCCTACTCCCACCTTTATTATCTAGCTTTCTCAAACTCTGCCATACGTCAGATCTCTCTCGGGCAGAGTCTCTTTCTAGCCATTCCTTCTGCTGCTGCTGTATTCCTCCTCACATCTCTATAACCTCTGCTGTGCCATCAGACACCCTGGATCACTTGGCATTGGAATTTTAGTTCTATTTCTATTAAAATCATCTTCAATAGTGTGTGCTTGATGAATCAGGTAACTCAAGCTGATAAATCTCTGCTGTTACAATTAAATGCACTTCCTCTCTGTCTGAAGATTGAGGAAGAACCTCAGATTCTTCATTCTTGAAGGCAGTAGTTAAGTCACTTTCTCTTTGCTAAATTACAACAATTACTTCCTTCTTCTCCATAAGGTCCTACCATGCAAACCTTTACACATGGCTGTCTATACGGATGTTATGTGGGGACCAAAACAATCTAACAGAAACTTAGACTGCATGTGGGATGGAATTTGTTCAGCTCAAGAGCTCTTATGGGGCCACAGGATGAAGCACTGCTCAGAACTTCCTTAAATAAAGGCCCACAGGTTAAAGCCATGTGACTCCAAGTACAGCTTAAGGAAGCTTGCTTGACTGAGCCAGACATATCAGCTATCAACAACCCAGGGAGAGCTGCATGAAGGTAAGGGTCATGGGCCCTGTCATCAGAGGCAAGGATCAAAATCAATGTTAAGTTAAAAAGCCAGAGTTCAGCTGTTTCTTTGCAATGCTTTTTTTAAGAAGTAGATTCCTGGTACTCAAAAGTTACAAACAGAAGCAGGGTATTCATCTACCTGTTGTTTGACTTAAGAGATTAGAATATAAGGACTTTTTACTTTTCCTTCCAACTCCAATAGTCTAGTATTTAGTACTTTTCACTTGTTTTCTTTGAAATTACTTCATTCTCTATCTTGCTTAAAGACAGAGAGAGAATAGGATACATCTATGGCTTTCTTACTAAGCCCTCGTGTCCACGAGATAAATATGGCAGACTGCTATTTGCTCAACAAAATCCATTTTCTCTTCCTCCTGGGCACATAGCTAGACTGTAATTCCTAGCCTCCTTTGCAAGAAGGTGTGGCCACATGTCTAAGTTCTAGCCAGTGAAATATGAGAATGATGTGAACCAGAGAAGCTGGTTCACTCCTCTCCCTACAGCTGATTTGGAGACCAACCCCAGGCCAGTAGTCCCAAATGATGCACAGGACAGATGTTCTTTCCAAACCTTGCCTTCTTCATCCTACCCACCTTCCCAGCTGAGGAACACCTGCTTCAGACTGCGCAATGAGCAACAATAAGTTTCCACCGAGTTTGATTCATTATACATTTTGGGCTCTATTTATCAAGGCAATCTAGCCTGTACTCTGACCAGTGCATTCTTTTGGCAAAACATGTTAGCCTTTGCCCGCTTCATTGTGTACTCCAAGGCCAAATTTGCCTGTTAACTCCAGGTGTCTTTTGACTTCCTACTTTTGTATTCCAGTCTCCTATGATGAAAAGGACATCTTTTTTTGGTGTTCATTCTAGAAGGTCTTGTAGGTCATCACAGAACCATTCAACTTCAGCTTCTTCAGCATTAGTATTTGGAGCGTAGACTTGGATTATTGTGATATTGAATGGTTTGCCTTGGAAATGAACAGAGATCATTCTGTCATTTTTGAGACTGCACCCAAGTATTGCATTTCAGACTCTTCTGTTGACTATGAGGGCTACTACATTTCTTCTAAGGGATTCTTGTCCACAGTAGTAGATATAATGGTCATCTGAATTAAATTTGCCCATTCTGGTCCATTTTAGTTTACTGATTCCTAAAATGTCAATGTTCACTCTTGCCATCTCCTGTTTGACCACTTCCAATTTTCCTCGATTCATGGACCTAACATTCCAGGTTCATTTCTTTACAGCATCAGACTTCACTTCCATCCCCAGTCACATCCACAACTGGGCATTGTTTTTGCTTTGGCTCCGTCTCTTCATTGTTTCTGGAGTTATTTCTCCACTCTTCTCCAGTAGCATATTGGGCACCTACCAACCTGGGGAGTTCATCTTTCAGTGTCATATTTTTTGCCTTTTCATACTATTCATGGGGCTCTCAAGGCAAGAACACCGAAGTGGTTTGCCATTCCCTTCTCCAGTGGACCACGTTTTGTCAAAACTCTCCACCATGACCCGGCCATCTTGGGTGGCCCTACATGGCATGGCTCAGTTTCACTGAGTTAGACAAGGCTGTGATCCATGTGACCAGTTTGGTTAGTTATCTGTGATTGTGGTTTTCATTCTGTCTGCCCTCTGAAAGAGAAGAATAAGAGGCTTATGGAAGCTTCCTGATGGGAGAGACTGACTGTGGGGGGAACTGGGTCTTGTTCTGATGTGAGGGCTCTGCTCAGTAAGTCTTTAATTCAACTTTCAGTTGATGGGTGGGGCTGTGTTATCTCCCTGTTGTTTGGCCTGAGGCCAAACTATGGTAGGGATAATGACCATAATGGCAACCTCCTTCAAAAGGACTTATACACTCACTGTTGTATTCAGTGCCCCTCGCCCCACAGCAGGCTACTGTTGACCCACGCCTCTGCTGGAGGCTCCTGGACACTCACAGCCTAGTCTGGCTCAGTCTCCTGTGGGGACACAGCTCCTTTCTCCTGGCTCCTGGTGCACACAAGGTTTTGTTTGTGCCCTCTAAGAGTCTGTTTCCCCATTCCTGTGGAAGTTCTGTCATCAAATCCCACTGGCCTCCAAAGTCAAATTCCCTGGGGGTTCTCAGTCTCTTTGCTGGATCCTCAGGTTGGGAAATCTGTTGTGGGTCCTAGAACTTTCTTTCTTAACAGTACAAGAATTTCTTTGGTATATTGTTCTGCAGTTTGTGAGTCATCTGCTCAGCAGCTCTATGGTAGGGCTAATAGCAACCTCTTCCAAGAGGGCTTGTGCCACACACTGCATGTCCCAGGTAGCTACACCCAGAGCCTCTGTTGCTGTGGCAGGCCACTGCTGACCCGTGCCTCCATAGGAGACACTCAGACACTCAAAGGCAGGTCTGGCCCAGTCTTTCTGGGGACTCTGGGTCCCAGTGTACACAAAGTTTTGTTTGAGCCCTCCGAGCATCTCTGGCAGGTATGGGGTTTGATTCTAAATGTGATTTCACCCCTCCTACCATCTTGTTGCCTTTGCCCTTGGAGGTGGGGTATCTTTTTTGGGGGGAGCTTTTTTTGGTGGGACAGATAACAATCTGCCAATGATTGTTCAGCAGTGAGTTGAAATTTTTCAGTTCTCACTGGGGAAGATGAGTACATGTCCTTCTATTCCATCATCTCGTTTTCAACAACACAAGAGATGACTCTACACATGGACATCATCAGATGGTCAACACTGAAATCAAACTGATTATATTCTTTGCAGCCAAAGATGGAGAAGCTCTAGACAGTCAGCAAAAATAAGACCGGGAGCTGACTGTGGCTCAAATTATGAACTCCTTATTGTGAAATTCAGGCTTAAATTGAAGAAAGTAGGGAAAACCACTAGACCATTCAGGTATGACCTAAATCAAATCCCTTATGATTATATAGTGGAAGTGACAAATAGATTCAAGGGATTAGATCTGATAGACAGAGTGCCTGAAGAACTATGGATGGAGGTCCGTGACACTATATAGGAGGTGATGATGAAGACCATCCCCAAGAAAAAGAAATGCAAAAAGGCAAAATGGTTGTCTGAGGAAGCCTTATAAATAGCTGAGAAAAGAAGAGAAGCAAAAGGCAAGGAAGAGAAGGAAAAGTATATCCAATTGAATGCAGAGTTCCAAAGAATAGCAAAGAGATAAGAAAACCTTCCTCAGTGATCAATGCAAAGAAATAGAGGAAAACAATAGAATGGGAAAGACTAGAGATCTCTTCAAGGAAATCGGAGATACCAAGGGAACATTTCATGCAAAGATGGGCACAATAAATGACAGAAATGGTATGGACCTAACCGAAGCATAAGATATTAAGAAAAGGTGGCTAGAATACACAGAATAACTATACAAAAAAAGGTCTCCATGACCCAGATAACCATGAAGGTGCGATCACTCACCTAGAGTCAGACATCCTGGAATGTGAAGTGAAGCGGGCCTTAGGAAGCATCACTATGAACAAAGCTAGTGGAGATGATGGGATTCCAGCTAAGCTATTTCAAATCCTAAAAGATGATTCTGTGAAAGTGCTGCACTCAATATGCCAGCAAATTTGGAAAACTCAGCAGTGGCCACAGGACTGAAAAAGGTCAGTTTTCATTCCAATCCCAAAGAAAGGCAATACCAAAGAATGTTCAAACTACCACACAATTGCACTCATCTCACACACTAGCAAAGTAATTCTCAAAATTCTCCAAGCAAGGCTTTAACAGTATATGAACCAAGAACTTCCAGAATTTGAAACTGGATTTAGAAAAGGCAGAGGAACCAGAGATCAAATTGCCAACATCCGTTGGATCATTGAAAAAGCAAGAGAGTTCCAGAAAAACATCTGCTTCTGCTTTATTGACTATACCAAAGTCTTTGTGTGGATCACAATAAACTATGGAAAATTCTTCAAGAGATGGGAATACCAGACCACCTGACCTGAGAAATCTGTCTCCTGAGAAATCTGTATGCAGGTCAAGAAGCAACAGTTAGAACTGGACGTGAAACAATGGTTGCAAATTGGGAAATAAATATGTCAAGGCTGTATATTGTCACCTTGCTTATTTCATTTATATGCAGAGAACATCATGAGAAATGCTGGGCTGGATGAAGCACAAGCTAGAATCAAGATTGCTGGGAGAAATATCAATAACCTGAGATATGCAGATGACACCATCCTTATGGCACAAAGTGAAGAGGAACTAAAGAGCCTCTTGATGAAAGTGAAAGAGGAGAGTGAAAAAGTTGGCTCAAAACTCAACATGCAGAAAACTAAGATCATGGCATCTGGTTCCATCATTTCATGGCAAATAGATGGGGAAATAGTGGAAATAGTAACAAGCTTTATTTTCTTGAGCTCCAAAATCACTGCAGATGGTGAGTGCAGCTATGAAATTAAAAGACACTTGCTCCTTGGAAGAAAAGCTATGACCAACCTAGACAGCGCATTAAAAAGCAAAGATATTACTTTGCCAACAAAGGTTGTCTAGTCAAAGCTATGGTTTTTCCAATAGTCATGAATGAATGTGAGAGTTCAACCATAAAGAAGGCTGAGTGCTGAAGAACTAATGCTTTGAACTGTGGTGTTGGGAGAAGACTCTTGAGAGTCCCTTGGACAGCAAGGAGATCCAGCCAATCAATCATAAAGGAAATCAGTCCTGAATATTCACTGAAAAGACTTATGGTAAAGATGAAGCTCCAATACTTTGGCCATCTAATGCAAAAAACTGACTCGTTGGAAAAGACCTTGATGCTGGGAAACATTGAAGGCAGGAGGCAAAGGGGACGACAGAGGATGATATGGTTGGATGGCATCACCAACTCAATGGACATGAGTTTGAGCAAGCTCTGGGAGTTGGTGATGGACAGGGAAGCCTGGCGCACTGCAATCCATGGGGTCGCAAAGAGTTGGACACAACTGAGCAACTGAACTGAAACTGAAGTCTGTACTGAGATACTTAGCAATTCACATAATGGCACTGAAGCTTTCTGCTTCCTTGAACTAAAATGTCAATTATTAGAACTAAAATCCCAGCTTATTTTCTTTCTATTATATATAGTCCCAGAAACTAACAAATACTTTAAACACAATTATCCAGAAGGTTTTTCTTTTAACAAATACATACAATTTGTACTTAAAGCATTATCATGTTTGCTTTTTTTCTTAAAATATCACATTTTTTAAAACCTATGTGGAAACTTTAAAAAATATCTTTAAATACTTAAAAATTTAGTAAGCTGGATGCATTTATCCATACTTATCCATCAGAACTAAGTTTTCTTCATTTCTAATAAATCTTCAGATATTGATTTCATGTGGTTATTTTTACACGGAATACATTCTGCATTGTGAAAGAGCTTAGTTCTTAGTATTGAGTCAGTGTGGACTTTTTAACATTTCTCTGCAAAATACAGAAGCTTCTTCCAGATATTTTTCACAAAACTAAAATGATAAAATTTTCCAGTGGTTAAAGACTAAGCCATGTTGATATGGGTCATAGTGGGATAGGATATATACAAAAGAAACCAATAAAATAGCAAGGTAATTTCTAGTAAAACACACCAAGAACTGAATATTCAAAGAAATACTACTCCCTACAAAATAGTCACTTTGGGAGGCTTATGATGAAAACAGGCTTCCTTGGTGGCTCAATCAGGAAAGAATCTGCTTGCAATGCAGAAGACTGCCTACAACAGAGTAGACCCAGGTTCGATCCCTTGGTCAGGAAGATGCCCTGGAGAAGGAAATGGTAATCCACTCCAGTGTTCTTGCCTGGAAAATACCATGGACAGAGGAGCCTGGCGGGCTGCAGTCCATGGGTTGCAAGAGTAGACACAACTTAGCAACTAAACCAGCACCACCATGATGGAAACATTTCTTGCACTCTTCTTTTAAGGAAATCTAGTACTTTATGTCTTCATATGATACACATGCATATATGCACGCACACACAGTTCCCAAATGACTCTATCCAACTAGACCAGCGACGCACCGTATTGTCAGAAACATTCTATAGTTTTCATTATTTTCTCATAAACATGTTTGATATGAATTCAATTACAAGTGAGAAAGTAAAGACTAACACATAAATTTAAATAAAACAAATGGATTATTTTCCTTATCAAGGTCCTTTTACTTTAAGAGATTCAATGCTATACATCCTAACTTCGTATTTTCAGAGCGCTTTCATTGTGTTCTCCCTTGAACATTGACTTAACTTTTAATTAGAGAGCATCTGCAATCGCAGGAAACATAGACCTACAAATCAATTTATCATGGTGGTTAAAGGAAAATAAAAATGCAAAAGCATCTGTATGTCTCACCTCCCATCAAACCTGTGCTTCAGGAAATCAAAGAGGGCTTTCTGCATCATGTCTGTGACCTTTGCAGAGGTGAGAAAAAAAACAATGAGGCAAACAACAGCAGAGAGAGATAAATCAAAAGTGAGAGAGCTGCAAGAGAAGGGCACTCCAACCAAACAAAGACCTTATCACAGCTATTTGTCTGCTGGGGGCGGGACAGGGCAAACAACCATGAACGGAGTTTTTCACTTAACCTACTTGCACTCACTCAGTTTCCCCCATTGGTTCTCCTCCAGAGTGCTGAGGGGTGAACCAGCGGTGTTCACTAGGCCCAAGACAGACTCTCATCTCTTTTTTAGGGGATAGAATGGCCACCAGGAGACCAGGATAAGCTGGCTCTGTGCACAGGTACGGCCTGTCCATGGCATACCTGAGTGGTGCTTGCCTGCAGTGAGGAGCAACTAGAGCTCCTTGGGCTAGCCCCAGGCCCGGCCTCCTGCTAGTCTGTGCAAGTTGGTGGACATTCTCCACATCCAGGGCTGGACTTCTGTAGACCCCTCTCTGCTCTTCCTCAGACAGTCCCCATTGAGAGGGGGAGGGGAGGGGAGGGAGTGAAAGGGGAAGTGGGAGAAGGAGATGGGATTCTTAAACCTGCGTCAAAGAGCTTGATTAATTCACTCAACAAATGTGCACTGAAAGCTGACTATGTGCCAGATGTTGTGCTGATTCAGTGGGAAGGGTGCCATGGAGGTGGCCCACCTTCAGATAATGTCCTACCCATTTATTCTTGTCCATGCTGGCATCAAGTCAAAATGGCATCATCTGAAATGCAGGACATCTAAGTGTTTGCTCTCTTCTTCCTTACATTGCTTAGTTCATCTCTGAAGGAGTTCATTGATATTTTTAATGGAGTTTTTTCCCTTTTTTACATCCTTTAAAATAAAGAAGCAGGGAAATGTTTGGTGGAATATGCCATCGTCTTGAGCACCCAGCAAAGTGAGACTGGTTGGTGCTCTGAGGTGAGGTTTGCTGGCAGACTGCTTTTATGTTCCCCTGTGCCGTTCATTCGTTATTTTTTCTAACGGCAACAGGAACCGTCGAGACAGATAAAATCCTTTTCTTTGAATTGAGAGCAGAGCAAACCTTTGACCAGAACTTCCCATTATAACTATTTTCAGGGAGCTATTTCTAAACACTGTAATACATGAAAGATGAGAAGAGGGCCAGAGAGGGAGGAAGTAGCAAAGGGCCACACGAACCCCACAAAGCACCTCCCGTCTTCACAAGCTGAGGGCCCGAGTGTAAGCAGACCCCAAGGAGGAAGCTCCCAGTGGCTGTCTCCTAGGTTCTTGATCAAGAACTGAAGGGTAACAGACTGATATCGGTACCTCATAGCCCTTCAGCGATGGCCCCACCAGCACCACCGGACGCATGGATGGCACAACGTCGTAGGGGGGGATGTGCTCCGTCTGAAAGAGACGATTGGACACACATAAGAAGGTGTGAGGGTCAGCAGCCCTGCTCCACAGCCACAACATTCACAATCCTCCGGCCAAATGAGAAATGATAACCACGGGTCCCACCAAGGAGACGCCTCCCTCATTTTATAGGCATTTGGGTCACTGAAATGGAGCATTGCAGGCATTTATGGATAGAAACCTTCACAGGACATTTAAAAAGGAAACATGACTTACCACTTTTTGCTTCTGTTTTGCTAAAAGACAACAATGAGAGCCATATCAAAATATGTAATCTCTGTCATTGTCAGCACACGATTTTAAAAGATGGAAGAATATGCCAATTTGTCCCTGTCATTCTCGTCATTTCCCAATCACCCACTCTGCAGAGTATTACTCTACTATTTCATTCTGGTCGGGCCAATTGGGAAGACACATGCAAAAACAGACAACTTCCTCCCGGAACAGATGACCTCATACCCTGATTTCACAATGGGTGGGGAGGGTGGATTGCATAACATTGGCTGGGCCAGCCACAGGCCATGGGTTGTTCCCGTGCTGGACACAGCATGTGGTGTGGCTGAGAGCAACTTGGACAAACCAAATTTGATAAAAAAGAGACTTAGAACAATAATTTGTATAATAATGACCATCACTGCACTCACTAGTTATTTTTGGATGTGTAATTTTGGTAAACTAGCAGAAGAATTTGCAGTTCTTTTTGGGTCCTTAAGGCTTTCTGCTCACTTTCCAGAACATGGACATATTTTTCCTACTGCATTGCTTTTCATTTCAAGTAAGTTTATAATCAGTTGTTCCTGTTCTTTTCCTGTGTGTAATAGTGAACAGCTGCAATGATTTAAATGTACAGCAAATAGGGATGAGGCAAAATATACTCAATATCTGTGGCTTTGTGGCCACCCATGCAGTCCTGTCCATTTGGGGAAACCTAAAGAACAGGACTTTGGTTCAGAGCCCTGGAGATCAGGGTTCACATACAAGGACTCAGATACTCAGATCTGTTCTGGAACCAACCCAGTTTCCTGTAGTTATGGTATGCCAGGATAGATACTGGATCTGTCATTCTGAATTGATAATCCCAGATAACATTAATGCAGCATCCATTCTGGGGCAGAACAAAATGAGCCTGTAGAGCCAGGGAATGTGGTGGAAGAAAAATTCTTGCTTGAATACCTCCACAATTTCTAATTGCACAACAACTCCTGATTGGGCCACATCACTGTCCCTTCATTACCATTAAATTCAGGGTTCAGTTGTCTGCTACTCAAACAGAAATGAGTCCATTTGGGCCAAACTTCATTTTCTGCTTCAGCCCTCCCCACCTCCACACTCAGGCTGTACCAACACTCCCTGAAGTTTCACATGAAGACTGAAACTCAGCATTTTCTTTAGAATGCTTATAAAACTCATATAATTGGCCCTCACCATCTTAAAGTGTGCTGGGTTCTCGGGTGGAATAGTGAACTTGCTTCTGAATGATTTATACAATAGAGGGCAAATAAGATTGTACAAAACCATGAGCCATATCAAAACATGTAATCTCTGTCATTGTTACAATGATCTGAATTTCTAGTAACACAAGTACCCTTTAAATCAAATTAAATTACTAGAGAAAAGCAAATAAGCAATGAAATATTAAGTAAAAAAATCTTTAAACTGCTTCCAAATTAGTAAAAAAAATATTTGCATGTATTTTCAAAGATTAAGAAAAAAATACATTCCAATAAAAAAAAGAAAGTCTAACTAAAACCCTCACCTGTTGATGTGGGAGTTGCTCGAAATGTCCCTGATACCATTTCTCCGAGACTTGAAGAAGAATTTCCACTGGATTTCCTAAGATACAGAAAAGGAAGTTAGGACTCATTCCCCAGATTCCTTGAAAATAGAACTTGAGAGTACAAAACTTTCTTTGGCCTTAATCCTACTAAATAATTCAAAACACACCAAGTCCTGCTCTTAGAGTAGAGCTTCAAGGATCTGTCCAAATGTTTTCTTTGACTTCCTTTCTCAGAGAAAGTGGGAAACTAACTAGGATCTGGAAATGCTTTGCGAAAGTCTGTTTCCTAATTATTCAATGCAGAAATGAGGCAAACGAATCACTAATAGGAGTGTTCTTGTGAACCGTCTGCTTAACTGACACTGACCACCAGTGCACTGTTGGATGTCAAACACAGCTCAGAATGAGCAGAAGAGTAGTCACTATTATAGGAACCAAGGATACAACAGTGAGGGGAAAACAAAATTCTTTCCCATATACAGACAAATTCTAGTGGTGTCAGTATCAATCAGATGAATAGGTAAAAATGTATTTTTGATAGTAGTAAGTGCAACAAAGAAAACTGAAGGGGAGAGAAATAAGAAGCAAGGGGAGAGAAGTGGATTCAACTTTAGATATGGTGGCAGGAACTGGATCATTGAAAAGATGATATTTAACACAGATCTGAAGCAGATGAAGGAGTGATCCAGTGGGAAAGTGAAGGAAAGGGTCCGGTAAGAAAAAACAGCAATTGCAAAGGAACATAGGTTTTCACATGGAGCAGCAAGAGAGACAAAAAGTCTAGAGAAGTAATAAGAGGGACGAATCATTAATAATATTACAGGCATGTTATATCCTAACAAAGGTCAATAATTAAAAGTGGGGCTCACACTGTACTACTGTGATCTCCTATCACTGTTTAAGAACTTCCCATTACGACAAAGGCAAAAGGGCTCCTGAAGAACAGAGGTGTTTTTTGTTTTGTTTTGTTTTTTCCATTTATTTTTATTAGTTGGAGGCTAATTACTTTACAATATTGTAGTGGTTTTTGCCATACATTGACATGAATCAGCCATGTATTTACATGTGTTCCCCACCCTGATCCCCCCTCCAACCTCCCTCCCCATCCCATCCCTCTGGGTCCAGAGGCGTTTTTGAAACAGAAAAGGATCTAATAGCAAAAGGAGATTGAGAGTTAAGAGAAAGAACTAATTCTATTTTAGGACTTTCAAAAACAGTAACATACATCAAATCAGTGCTTCAGTGTAGGCTCACAATATATGCAGGTTTAGTATGATGCTGGTTTGTCCTCTCAGGCTTTGCTTGTATTGCTGGGACCTTTAAACACCTGCATTCTGATCTTGGTGGACACTTCATTGTTCACTAGAGGTTAATTCATCTGAAGCTGGACAGAGTCTTCCCTTTATTACCAAGCAGTGGCCACAGAAAACCCTGGAGAAGCTGCTACTAGTCCTGGGCTGGTATTGCATGTACCATGGCTTTCTGTGCTCACTTCAAAGAGAGTCTCTGAAAGATAACCAAGAAGAGCTACGATGCCAGGTCAGGCCAGGCCCCCACTTACGGTACTGTTAAAGGATGCCCTACACAACTCTCACAGAGGGAAGCTCAGGTTCCCAAGAGGGTTTGTTGAGGTCACAGAAAACAGTCTCCACTGTGGAATTCATGTTGATTCCAGGAGTCTCCGGCTTCATTCAGTACGTAACAGGGGGCATGAACTACCTGAAACCCCCTTGTGTCAATTTTGGAAACACCTTGCGCATAGAAAAATAGCTTTTACTTCAAAAGCATACGTGTTTAACTTAATAAGGAAACTTGAAAACATCACCTAATTTCCCTACTCCCTCCAAATAAAATGTGGAGAAAAGAAGGAGCCTTACCCTCCGTGAAAACGTCCTCTTTTCTGTTCTTGCTGAATCCGTATGTTCTCCAATCTCAGCGGACTTGGGATGAAGCCAATCTCACAGCCTTCTTTCACCAGCCTTCCTATCCACCAATCATTGTTATATTTCTGGAACACAGAAATAAAGATGCTATCAATTCACTTATCTTCACATTTATTCATTTCAGGGGGCCTAAAGACTGAAGCACTATGTTATATTATACTGTACCATATTATATATACAAACACTATTTATAGTATATTATACCATATTATATATATATATATATCTGGGAGGTGTCCAAAGAATAAAGCAAACTTTCTAGTCCAAAAGCCAAGATAATTAATACTTCAGGGTCTGCAGGCCATATGGTCTCTGATGCAACCTCTGTCATCTTCTGCTGTAGTGTGGAAGCAGCCACAGACAATACGTAAACACGTAAGCATGTCTGTGCTTCAATAAACCTTTTCTTTCTGAAAGACAGCAGGCTGGTTTCAGCCCATGGGACACAGCTTGCTAATCCCTGGGCTAAAGTCAGGTCTTAAGGTTCGGATTCCTTTGGTGCTTGTCAAGAAGCCCTCGCCACATCTTTGGGAATAGATTTTGTAAGAATAAATATGCACCACTGTAATTAGAACTCTGGAAGACAAGAGAGACAAGTCTAAGATGAAATACACTGAACAGTCTGTTATTTATCAAAAGCTTTGAGGTAAAAATTCCACCGTACTATCTGTATTTTACTCTCTCTGGGGAAAAACAATATAATCTTCCAAATACAGATTTGCCAATCAAGGTCCATCTTATTACCCGAAGAAAAACAAGCCTACTCTCACAAAGACTAAGCATATTTTACATAAGTGAAATTTTTGAAGTAATCTCCAAGTGACCTGAAATCCAATAGGAACGAAGGAATTTCCATTTAAATAAAATCCAAGACATGTAACCTTGGGAAACAAACCCACACAAAGGCTTCAGTCAATATGGGGTGAACATGGTCCTATTTGATGGACCAGCAAAACTGCATTTGTAATGACAGATTTGCTGAATTTTCTGACTTTTTAAAAAATGCACAATACGACAGCTGCAAGGTAAGTTTTATTTGGGGCAATATGAGGACTATAGCCCAGGAGACGGCATTTCAGATGGTTCTAAGAAACTGCTCCAAGAGGCAGTGGAGGAAGGTCAGAAGGAGTACATTCAATCAAGCACAAACAGAAGCTTTCTGCTAGTCATAAGGAGCAGTCATCATTAAGAAGGAATTTAGTGCTTTTCTAAATATGAGGAGATATAAGAATTGGGCTCATAAAATTGGCTCCTGAAAAATACCTAACTATCTGAAGACCAGTTATGCCAGTTTTTCCCAGAGCACCGAGCGCCTCATTTCTGCTCTCCACTTGCAGAGGGTGTTGAAAGTCAGCAGCTGCAGCAGCGCATGATTTAATCCTTACAGAGGCAGATGGCAAGTGCCCGTGTTGTTGTTGAGTCGCTAAGTCGAGTCCGACTCTTCCGGGCTTCCCTGGTGGGTCAGTCAGTAAAGCACCCGTGGCAAGTGCCAGTTTGTAGCTGACAAATCCTAGGGCAGAAGGCGTGTTTAATCCAAGCTACCTTTCTCAAGGGAAGGTTTCAGCTAGGTGATTTCCACAAAACAGACATTAGTCCTACTGTTTACATCCTCCAGAGACAACTCCGAAAACCTCCTTTATTGTCTTTATTAGTGTCGGACAAGTTAG
Source organism: Odocoileus virginianus (assembly GCF_023699985.2). Classification (NCBI taxonomy): domain Eukaryota; kingdom Metazoa; phylum Chordata; class Mammalia; order Artiodactyla; family Cervidae; genus Odocoileus; species Odocoileus virginianus. The sequence continues at coordinate 35,352,332 of NC_069686.1, read as the reverse complement.
CTCTCTCTCTTTGATCCAGGAACCATCTCATTTTTTCAAAGTGTAACTCTATATGGTATATTTTGCTTAGCTCACAGGACAGTAGAATTTATATGTATATGACATTGACACGCTGAGAAGGAGAAGTGGATATTTCCATTGAATCATCAAAGCACGAAATTCCGGGTGACTCTGAGTAATTCTGAGTAACAGTTTTATACTCAAAAGCAAAAAGATATGAGTTAGAGATGTGGCCTTTGTTTTGCACGGAGCTCCTACACAAAGCACACGTGCCATGCCGTCTGAGCCTGCACTGAAATGTGAGTCAACCTAATATAAAATCTTGAACAGTCTCGGTCTCAACTTCTCCCATCTTTCCATATTTTATTTCAGGATAACACTCCTGAAATAAATGGGACCCCTTTAGAATGTTTGGGGCATGGATTTGGAATTTAAATTTTACTGTGGTGGGGACAAAACAGACAGTGAGTCATAGTTTCCCACAGCTTAAGTTACTTCCTGAAATCAAATTAGCCCACCAGAACACTAACTTACTAACTGCTACCCAAATAATCTTAAAGGGGTTCCTGAAATAGTTGATGTAACTTCCCAAGATGTTCTACTTTCTTCTAGGAAACAGCTAAAGCACAGAGAAGATCTGACTCAATGAAAGTTCTTTGAGTCACTTGGGGAAAGTTACATTGTACATTCAAGGGCTTAAATCGCTGGTCATTCGGTGTATGTGATGAGGACAGCTGTAGCTTTTCTCTGCTTTTAAGCTTTTCATTACTGAGAAAGTAATGAAAATAGAGCATACCAAATGGCCTTCTAGGTTACGGATGAGAGGAAAGGCTACAACTCAATTATAGAAATATGTTCACTTGTGTTGACGTTCTGGGAGTACATGCCAGCTCCCTGGCAAGGTCACCTTAGTGATATTCCAATTCTTCTCATTTTGCTTTCCTGAAAATGATGAGCACTTTCTCTTCCTAATGTGTTTCCTTATCTGAGATCTCAAAATCTGAAAACAAGTGGCTCTAATCCATATAGGATTTCCAGCTCAACATCATACATCAAACTGCCAGGCAAGGGAAAGTCACTGGTCGAGGAGGATATAGATCAAAAAAGCAACCAACAAGACAAATGGAGACGATTGATGGAATGGAGGAAAGCAATAAAATGCATCAAGGTGGGGGTGCAGGTGTGAGTACTGTGCATGGAATATCTGAGGACTTCTTTTATTGTTTCAAGTGCTGCTTCTCCTTGGAAACAATGGGAATGGGCAACTAATGAATGTGGTTTGGTCGTTTTTGATGAGAATGGTGACACAAAGTCACCCTAACCTTTCAGGTGCTAGGGCACATGTTTCAGGTTGAGAGTCCTTGTCTTTCAGGCAAATATGAATATCTCCCTGTCATACATGATCTAGAAAGCAGAAGAGGTCAACTTTATGCTTTCTCAGTTTCTCATAACCAAAGCTGTGAGTACCTAAACTCATCTTTTCCCTATCTGTTATAATGAGTAAGTGTTCCCCTTCCTATCAAAGGTCTGCCTCATCACTTGGGGTCTGAATCCCAGGCTCCCTGACTACTAAATCTTCCCACATTTTCCATCAATATCTCTTCTTTTCTCTCTGTTAACAGGCATGGACACAGGCTCTGATAGCTCCCATCTTGAAAGAAAACCTCTTTTGACTTCATACCCTCTTCAGTCTACTGCCTGATCAGTGTCAGCTCCCTTGGAAGCATGGTCTGTGCTTGCTAAATATACTTCCTAACTCCCCTTCTCTCCTCATCACACTGCATCCAGCTTTCATCTCCCCAACTCCAGACAATTGTCGCAGTGACCTCCACGCTGCTGACCACCGTGTGCCAACCCAATGTCCATTCCTTTCTCCTCACCTTAGGTGACATGTCACAACACTGGCTGCAGCTGGTTGCTTCCTCCTTTTGAACACACTCTTCTCTGTTGATGTCCATGAATTGCTCTGTCCTAGTTCTCCTCCTATATCTCAGGCTTCTCCTTTTCAGTTTCCTTATTTGCTGAGTCTTTTCATGCACCCCACCTTTGCAGGAAGGAATTCCTTTGGATTTGATCCAGGGCTGCCTTCTCTCCTCCTTCTCCTCTGTCTTTAGATGACTTCATTCATTACCACAGCTTTACATGCCACCTGGATAAACTAATGATCCAAATGTGTATCTTTGGCCCCACCCCTTCCTTTGAGCTCCAAATTCTCACATCTAACTTCCTACTTCATTTTTCCTTTGAGATGTCCACTCCCCAGATTCCCTTCCCATCTGTTCTCACCCCACCCTAGTCATATCCATCCTAGCTGCTCAATTCATAAACCTTGATTTCCTTGATCATCTTTGATGTCTCCCTCAATCTTAGCTCCTCCACAAGGTCCATCACCAGCACTCTTCATTGAATTCCCACAATATACCTCAAATGTGGAGACAAATAGTTTTCTCCATCTCAGTAGCACCAGGATGGCTCAATCCCATTATCCCTCATCTAGAATGGCTCTAACGGTCTCCCTGATTCCAGACTTCTCCCACTCCAATCCACTGTCTCTCCAACAGCTAGTTTTATTTTAACTGTGTGATAATGCAAGCAACAATCTCAGTCTTCTAAATCTCGATGAGGAGGGATAGATTTGTAAGCCTTTCCAATTAAATGAGGCAAAACACTGGCAGCTCCTCAGGGCTCCTCTCCATTTAGTTTGGCTCAGAGCTGATTCCTGGTCTTGATTGTGCGGCAGGTTAAGGAATGCAACAAGCCCTACATTTACCTCTTTTATGTGTAGAAAGTCCTTCGCGTCAAAGGAGATGGCCGTGCTTGGAACAGGCACATCCTCGTCCAAGGCACCACAGTAGCTCACATTTGTCTTCACGGCAAACGCTACGGGTTTGGACTGGGAACAGAACCATGGAAGAAGGATGAAGGGAGGAAGATGAGGAGGGTTTTTCTCACTGAAATGTAGAATCAGATCACGGAGAGTACCATGCAGTAAGAAAAATCACTTTCCAAGGAGGGATCTCAACTGGGTTTCGCATTTCCAGCCAGCACTAAGAAATCTGCAGAAAGGACTCTGAAAAGGATTCCGTCCTATTCACCCAACCGTGTTCCCCATCCTGTCATACTTTCCAACATCCCAGAGAATTGTGCCCCAGAGACTTGGGGAGGGAAGGCAGAAGGGGCAGCCTGCTTTGTCCTTTCGTCATAAAACTTAAGTTTGTTATTTTATTTTCTGACGTAAAAGAGTCCTTTGACTCTTTTTACCTCTTTTTGGCTGCACCATGAGGCCTGAGGGATCCCAGCTCCCCAACCAGGGATTGAACCTGGGCCCTCAGCAGTGAGAGGATGGAGTCCTGACTCCTGGACCGCCAAGGAATTCCCACGTTTATTATTTTAAATGATAACAGATACCCACATCTTGGGGTACAGGAAATGTATGCTGGGTCTTAAAGAAAAAAGAGGTGGAGGGGTAAAATAAATATTGTTGAAATAGCCTCAGATCTGAAAACCTGCAGGATCCCACTCAACAGAATATCTTGTCCTGGCAGGGAAAAGAAAGGCCGGCCCGGCTGGGGCAGACAGGCAGGGTGGAGCCGTTCACACATCATGTCACCTTCTCCCTAGCTAACAAAACTGCTTCTGAAACTCTTTTTAGACAAATTCCCCTGCAGCAGAGTGCTCCTGGGCGGCTGCAGCTTGGCAGAGGCTCAGCCAACCTCCAGCTTCAGCTGACAGCACTACTGCTGACATTTGGGTGACCACAGCAGCCACAGAATAGACCCTGAGAGAAAACTAAAACAGAAATTAGCCACGAGAGAACACACCAGGTTTCTGCAATCCTGGGCTGCTCTATTCTGCAATCCTGGGCTGTGCTTAGTTGCTCAGTCACCCATGAACCCATGGACTGCAGCTCCTCTGTCCATGGAATTCTCCAGGCAAGAATACTGGAGTGGGTTGCAGTTTCCAGCTCCAGAGATTGAGCTTGGGTCTCCTGCATTGGCAGGCGAATTCTGTACAACTAGCAGGCTGCTCTGCTATGGGCTCATTTCTTCATGCTGGGAACACGCCTGGAGAGCAAGAGGGTTGAGGCAGGACCTGGATTAGGGTCCCACTGACACCTCACTGCCTCCAACCCCCTTCCACCACCTGGCACAGACATCACGAGTGTCAAAGCAAAGGAAGACACTTCCTGAGCCTGCCTCATTTTCCTCTTCCCCCTCTTTTAAATATTTTACTGTCAAAATAGAAAAGGGAAGGAGTTCACTTTATTTGAGCTTCCATTTTTTTTTCCTCCTAAAACTTGGAAAGACTGGATCAATATGCCTTAGGAGTCTATCATGAAGGGCAAAGAGGAGAGGCTGACCAGGAATCTGTTATGTCCATTACTGTGAATAAAATTTCATTTCAAAAAAGGGGTCTCAAAAAACAGTCTGAAAGACACAGCATGGGAGATCGCTAGTGACCCGTTCAGTTCTAACATTCAAAAATGCAATTTGTTCTTTGTTGCCTCCTCTGGGGTCTTCTTCCTCTGGAATATCGGAAGGTCTCTTTTAGGAAAGCCTTTCATTGCTCAATTTTACTGAAATGCTAATCATTGTTCAAAGCTCTGAACAGGGAAGGAACTTGAGGTGGGAGACTGAAACCAGGAGGGAAGGATAGAGACATCAACAGTGCATAGACCAGCTGTGCGCCTGCGGCCAGTAATGAAGGCTGCTGTCATGGAGAATGGGGCGGGCAAGCTGGTCCCTTGAGTGGCCAACACCCGGAGGGGCAAGCTGGGTATGGTCCTCAATCACTAAGATCGAAGATGACCAAGAGTTGTCACCACTCAACCAAACGCAAAAGGAAACTGAAGGGGTCCAGGTCTCAGGATACCACTCCCTGAGAACGTTACTATCAGGGGTGAACAGATGAGGGCCTGGCAATCTGGTGCCTTATCAGGACAATCATGAACTGATTATTCCAGAGAAATCTGAGGCAGGGGAAGAGCAGCTGATACCTGCTGAGCAACATGCCACTTTGGAACCCAAGAGGGGCAAGAACGTCACCTTTGCTCTCTCAAGCTGGATGGCCGCCTGCTGCTCCCTCTCCTGCCGAATTGCTTCCCGATCCTCTTCCAAAGAGACATCGGAGTCAGACGGCCTGCTTGTGTAGGAGTCCGCTGAACCCTGGAAAGGAAAACCCGGAGTAGCTTGAATGAGGTGATGAGGGGCGTCTTACATCCTCAGTTCCACAATGTCCTCCTGGAATGAGTTCTCATTTGCGATGCATATGCTCCCTTATTGCATAAATGTAGATGGCAGAATACAGTTAAGCATCTGAGTAATTCGGAAGGTAGCAATGTTGTGAAGGGAAATATTTTGACTGGATTAAGTGCTAGAAAGCAAACTGCAATGAAAATTATGTGATATCCAGCCCCAATTCTTCTGGTTCTGTACTATCTTTATATTAAGCCCATATGACTTGTGGAACTGAAATTTCATTCCATTCTTTCCTTTACATATAGGTTTAAACGAAAAAGAGACTCAGCCTATCGCAAGAGCTAAATCCTGCCCATATCTTAATTACAGATGATCAATTTGTCTAAGATTTCAACACAATAAAGCAGAAACCTGCATTAGTAAAATGAGTTTCCAGTTCCAACATCAACACTATTGAGTAAGGATGTCCTCAACTGAAGCCCATGCCTAGAAGAGCTGTTTGAACAATGATGAAATCCAGTCTGATTCATATGGTCAAGGAACTGGGGGCATCAAACATCACTTGGTGCTCATACCATAAGAGGCAATGAAAACCACAGCAGCTAAAAAGCTAAAAACAAAAACAAACACACCAGAAGTTTGCCTTCTGCTTGCTAAAAGAACACCATCCTTACAATCTCCTTAAGCTGGCATGAGAAGTTGGTATTTGGGTAGATGATGACATTTACACAGAGGAGGTATTGACAGGACTGGTGTATTTGGCATGTTTCACAAACCAGGCACAGAATTTGGAAGCATATACCTATCCATATAGCTGAGAATTTGCTACCCACAGCAAAAAAAGAACATTAAGGATGGCTGACTGCTGAAATGGGCCCTTTGAAAGTTTTTTCTAAACCTAGAAATGTTAGCGTTTGTTTTTTTATACATTATTTGTGAATTTGCTGCCCATAAAAGCAGCTTTGTCTCAGCAGGGGGTGTCATTTTAGCTGGGGTAGTCTGTCCCACCATAAAAACAACCCCAGCACAGATTTTTCCAGCAGCCAAGAACAATAACTCCTGCTTAGAGTTTTATTATAATGCCCAGGAGAATCCCAGTTCTAAATTCTAACTCTGCAACCTACTTTTGAAAACTTTATGTAAGTTACTAAACCACTCCAAGACTTAGTCTTCGCATCTGGAAAATAGTAGGCACACCATAAATAGACATTATCATTCCTGTTTCCTAGTGCTGATATTTCTACTATGACTTAAGAAAAAAGTTAAGCGATTCTAATCATTTTCAATTCACTTATAATATATATGCACAATAGCCCATCTTGAAATGTATCTGTTTTTATTGTATTTACTGCATAGAAGGCATAGTTTTCCCCCCAGTTTTATTGAGATATAATTGACGTATAACACTGTGGAAGTTTAAGGTGTACAATGTATTGATTTGATATATTTATATACTGAAAATGATTATACTATAAGTCTGATAACTGCAGTGAGCCCAAATCCATGCACTTTATGTACTGCTTTATTTTTTGTTTTTTAATTTTTATAATACTCTGTTGGTTTCTGCTGTACAATGATATGAATCAGCCATAACCTCCCTCCTGAGCACGCCCTACCCTATCCCATGGGGGCAGGAGCACCAAGGTGGACTCCCTGCACTATACAGCAACCTCTCATCAACCATTCACCCTACACAGGGTGGTACATATACGCTGATGCTACTTCAAAGTGCCCTTTACAGAGAAAATGCATTTGCGGAGCAAATAATAGTCAAATTCCTCTGTGCAAATCTACTGGGGAAAAATCTGGACCTTCAAAATAAATAAATACAGGATGACAATTTTATATGTGCATTCATTGCTTTAAAAGGAGCTACCTTGAAATCCTTTAAAATGAGAGTTTCTCAGAACAAACCTTTTGTCCAAATTTAGGTATACTTCCACAAAATCCAGAGTAAGAGAGAAAGGAAACAATGTTTCTAAAGAATATATGAAACCAGTTTTGTGTTCAGTTCAGTTCAGTTCAGTCACTCAGTCGTGTCTGATTCTTTGCGACCCCATGAACCGCAGCAGGCCAGGCCTCCCTGTCCATCACCAACTCCTGGAGTTCACTCAAACTCATGTCCATCGAGTTGGTGATGCCATCCAGCCATCTTGTCCTCTGTCGTCCCCTTCTCCTCCTGCCTCCAATCCCTCCCAGCATCAGGGTCTTTTCCAATGAGTCAACTCTTCGCATGAGGTGGCCAAAGTATTGGAGTTTCAGCTTCAGCATCAGTCCTGTCAATGAATGCCCAGGACTGATCTCCTTTAAGATGGAGTGGTTGGATCTCCTTGCAGTCCAAGGAACTCTCAAGAGTCTTCTCCAACACCACAGTTCAAAAGCATCAATTCTTCGGCGCTCAGCTTTCTTTACAGTCCAGCTCTCACATTCATACATGACCACTGGAAAAACCATAGTGTTGGCAAAGTAATGTCTCTGCTTTTTAATATGCTATCTAGGTTGGTCATAACTTTCGTTCCAAGGAGTAAGTGTCTTACTTCCATGGCTGCAATCACCATCTGCAGTGATTTTGGAGCCCCAAAAAATAAAGTCTGACATTGCTTCCACTGTTTCCCCATCTATTTGCCATGAAGTGATGGTTCCAGATGCCATGACTATAGTTTTCTGAATGTTGAGCTTTAAGCCAACTTTTTCACTCTCCTCTTTCACTTTCATCAAGAGGCTTTTTAGTTCCTCTTCACTTTCTGCCGTAAGAGAGGTATCATCTGCACTTCTTAGGTTATTGATATTTCTCCCGGCAATCTTGATTCCAGTTTTGTGTTAGTACCAGGCAATGCTTTGCTCAAGTGTGATGACTGTGGTAGACCAATTTAAGGTGTTAGATGTCTGCAAAGGTGCCCGGACTATAAGGTGATTACGATGTGGGAAGTCAGGGAGGAGGCACTTGTTCTGAAAACACGTTGTGAAGAAGGCTAATGATTGCAGTTCACAAGAAAGCAGGCTGCCCACTGGAGCAGTGAGTCAAACAGCTAAAATACACAACCCACTGTTGACACTAGGAGATGGCTAATTTCCTGAAACTGCGTTAATGACTTTTCAAATCCTGGCATTCAATCATCTGCACACACAACAAGTGACTCAAGGACTCCTGCAAGTCCACTTTATTTTGAAATGTGAACAAGAATTTCAAAATTACTTAATAAATTCTACTACTGCCAAAAAATGTAAAAGTGTGTAATATTCTAAGAATATTGGTAGAAGGAAAAATAAAGCACTGTGATATTTTCTTTCATAATTACAGTGTCATGGAAGGACTGATGCTAAAGCTGAATCTCCAATACTTTGGCCACCTGATGCGAAGACCCATCTGGAAAAGACCCAGATTTTCCCCCCTTTTATTCAGCATTGAAACATTCCAGACTCACACCTTTCATAAATCTCCTTGAGTACAAAATACAAGCCGTACAGAAGCATTGAAAAGTCAGTTTACCATTGTCCTGGAAGAAGGGAAGTGATGTCAAGTCAAATAGTGGAAGGGCTCCTTCTTCTGCTCAGAGAAAGAGGCCGTGACCCGGATGGGAGAGCGGCCGTGGACTCTGGGCCAGGCCACATTGGGTTTGACACTGTTGTCCATTCTTACTGGCCTTGGGTCTTGGGCAACTTATTTTAACTTTCTGATTCTCAATTTCTTCCCTTGTGAAATGGAGATAATAACACAGACCTCGCAGAGTTTCCCAGTGTTTGATTTGAGATGGAATAGCATTTCTTTTACCATCCTGAGGATAATTCCTGAAATGCCAACAAATAATCTTTGACTCACTAATTAAAGTTTCTGGCAGCTTTTCAAATTCAATTTTTGGCTGCCCTAGAGTTTTAGGATTCATATCTTGTTCTTTTTTGCTTTATTGAGGTATAATTTACATACCATAAAATTCATACTTTAAATATATAACTCCATACATTTTTAGTACTTACAGACATAATTCATACAGAAATCTAACATTTGAATATTTCTACCACCTCAAAAAACACAAAAACAGAACAAAACCCTTCTGCCCATTTGCAGTCACTCTCCAAACCCACCACAAGACCCAGGGATCCACTTACTTGTCTAGTCCTTTCAAAACTGAAATATATACTTCCTCTTCTTCTGAGTAGTTTTAGTATTTAAATATGTCAATAAATTAGAGCAAAGAGAAGGAGAATTTATTAATGTTTTATTTTAAAATGCACTAACACTGGACCAGAACCTGGTTATTGTTGGAACTTTTGAGCATCGTGGTGAGTCCTGGGCCTCTCACTTCCTACCATTCACTGGACATTGACCATCTGTCAGGTTCTGTAGTGAGAGGAACTGCTTATCTTTTCTGAGATTCTTTCTTCATCTGCAAAATAGGAATGAACCCCTCAGGGTTATTTGAGAGAATTACTAAGATGTCATAGTACAGCATAGAGTACATGCATAAGAATGGCACAAACAAAACCAGTGTGGTCCGTGAGAACTTTGTGCAATGACGGCGCTCCTCTGCGTGGGCAGTGCCCACTATGGTGGCCACTAACTACATGTGGTTATGGAACATCTGAAATCTGCATTTTTCATTTAATTTTTAAGGGTTAAAAATTTTATTTCACTTAATTTAAATGTAGTTATCTACATGTAAAACTCAACATTCAGAAACCTAAGATCATGGCGTCTGGTCCCATCACTTAATGGCAAATACATGGGGAAACGGTGGAAACAGTGACAGACTTTATTTTTTTGGGCTCCAAAATCACTGCAGATGGTGATTGCAGCCATGAAATTAAAAGACACTTGCTCCTTGGAAGAAAAGTTATGACCAACCTAGACAGCATATTAAAAAGCAGAGACATTACTTTGCCAACAAAGGTCCATCAAATCAAAGCTATGGTTTTTTCCAGTAGTCATGTATGGATGTGAGAGTTGGACTATAAAGAAAGCAGAGAAACGAAGAACTGATGCTTTTGAACTGTGGTGTTGGAGAAGACTCTTGAGATTCCCTTGGACTGCAACGAGATCCAACCAGTCCATCCTAAAGGAAATCAGTACTGAATATTCATTGGAAGGACAGATGCTGAAACTGAAACTCCAATACTTTGGCCACTTGATATGAAGAACTGACTCATTTGAAAAGACCCTGATGCTGGGAAAGATTGAAGACGGGAAGAGAAGGGGACGAGAGAGGATGAGATGGTTGGATAGCATCACCAACTCAATGGACATGAGTTTGAGTAAATTCTGGGAGTTGGTGATGGACAGGAAGGCCTGGCGTGCTGCAGTTCATGGGGTCGCAAAGAGTCAGACACGACTAAGCAACTAACTGAACTGAACTGAACCTCCATGTACCTAGTGCCCACCACACTGGACTGTGCAGTTTCCCTTCCAGATGAGACAAGTGAATTAACATAAACTTGATGTTGATTTTGTATTTTAATAGTTGCATTAAGCGGACTAAGTGATAGTAAATGTCCAGAGATACATATCACTCCCAATGGATTTGAGCTTGTTTCTTCCCACTGAGTTGGCAATGACTTGACAATGCACTTCTCCACACTGCAGAAGAAACGGAGCTCTTTCTTGATTACTTTCCCAGATTTTCCAGGGAGGATGGGTAAAGATCCCCTCATGAGGCTGCCCTAAGCAAAAAAGTCTCTTAGGTAACATTTATCTTTACAGGATAGCCCCTCACTTTGTTGCAACTGCTTTCTTCTCCTCCACCCCTTCATCAAACATGTCTAGAGCCTTTTGCAAGGGCACCCACCCAGCCTAGCAGGATCTAGTCTGGATCTCCAAGTAGATACACCTGGGCAGTGTCTGCCACATAGCAGAACCTCAAATTTGTTGAAAGAAAGACACTCTGCTTCCCATCAGAATCTTTCTTTGTTCCATGATAGGTGGTTGGTTTACTGACCAAGGTTTATGCTAACTGGGTGTGATGTTAATTATTAGCTGTTCCACCCCTCAATAGCATAATTTTTTTTTTTTAGAATTATGCTTTTCAGTGCTCTAATACAGAGCACTGGATAATGTGTACATTACCAGCACTTTGGCAGAACAAGTAACTTTTGAAATTCCTTAGAGATGACCACTTAACTTTGCTGTTAGGTACCTTGCACTATGTCTTGTAAAGAGGTCTTTGAATATGTTGGTTGAAAGAATAAGGCAAACTCTGTAGCCCCTTTTTATTGGACAGAAGACCAGCAATTGATATGACTCAGCTTCAGTTTTAGGCTTCAAAGGGCAGTTGGAAAAGGGCAGCAAAGTACTATGATTAGAAAAGGTCATAAAGGGAAACAGAAGAGAATGAATACTTACTCATCCCTTACTTTATGTGAGTCACTAACTTCTGAACTTTATATTAGCCCATCAACCCTAAGAAATAAGTTGTGCTTATCCCCACTTTATACAAGAAGCATCTGCAGCTCAGACAGGCAGTAAGAACTTCCCTTCATGCCACTATCACAGGGCAAAATGCAGGAGTATGGGCAGAATCTCTTTTTAAATTTCCTCTACAAAAGTGGAAGTTGCTCAGTCGGTCCGACTCTTTGCAACCCCGAGGACTATACAATCCATGGAATTCCCCAGGCCAGAGTACTGGAGTGGGTAGCCTTTCCCTTCTCCAGGGGACCTTCTGAACCAGGGGATTGAACCCAGGTCTCTCACATTGCGGATGGATTCTTTACCAGCTGAGCTACAAGGGAAGCCCAAGAATACTGGAGTGGGTAGTCTATCCCTTTTCCAGTGGATCTTCCTGACCCAGCAATCAAACCATCTCCTGCATTGCAGGTGGATTCTTTACCAACTGAGCTATCACAAAAACCTGGTGCAAAATATTTTGTTAATGTAGACTGTACACCAAAATCTCACTAATTAGGAATGGTGGATGCAGGTAAAAAAATGACACTCTTAGATCATGGAAAGGGAATTTCAGACTGCTTCTTCAAAAGGCATGTTTGCTATTTCTCACTTCACATAGTATCTCTAGATTATCAAGATTCTAGTGTGTGTAGTTCTTTGAGTTTCTCTTTAATGATAGGACTTTTACTCAGAATTTTAGCTATTGGTAGAGGATATTAAGGCCCCCTTGAGAGTTTTCTTTTCTTCTTAAGTGATAAATCTTCCAACTGTGTTTATACTACATATTTTCAAATTATTTCTGGTAGCTAAATTACAATTACATATCAATATATAGTTAGAAACTGAATTATAATTGCATAATTAATTATATATAATAATTAGTTTGAATTATCTGATTAGTGGAATCCAAATTAATAAGTTCTATTATAACTATTTTTACATAACTTCAGTAAAAGCAAATAATACTCATTTAGAAAACTTAGCCAACTGTATCCTTCTTGTTATGTTGACTAGTTTGGCAACTGCTGTAATTGCCTGATTTCAGATAGGTGTTTTTCTCTCTTTTTTTGCATTTATTCTTTGGCTTTTATTGAGATATAATTGATACACAGCACTATATAAATATAAGGTGTATAGCATAACAATTTGACTTACATACGTCATGATTGATAGGTATCTCTTTTGATTGCTAGTCCAAGGAAACCCATCAAAGATCAAACAAAAACAGCAGAAAAATTTATTTTGGCCTCATAAGTATAAAGAGGGCGTTTACAAAAAGGCCCTAATGGAGATAAAAAGGAAATCTGTATCAGCCATGGCCATTTAGGAGATTGTGGGAAAGGAGAAGCTGAAATGTGGGCTAACAAGATTTGAAAGGTAAATCAATGGTGATGGTGGTGACAGGGGACAGACTCCTCTTATCTTTGGTTATTATGAAGACTGAAATTTCATATGGTTCAGCCTAATACACTGGGGGGAGAACAAGAGACAGAGATGACTTTACATGAATGCTACTTGGCAAAACTGCTTTGAGTATCAGTGCATAATATCATGGGCTTTCCTGGTGGCTCACTGGTAAAGAACACACCTGCCAACGCAGGAGACCTGGGTTCAATCCCTGGGTCGGGACGATCCCTTGGAGAAGGGAATGGAAACCCACTCAAGTATTCTTGCCTGAAAATCCCATGGACAGAGAGCCTGGCGGGCTACATCCATGGGGTCACAAAGAGTAGGACATGAGTGAGTGACTGATCATGCATGCATGCATGCATGACATCATACAAGTATGTAAAAAGTGCTACACCAATGAACACAGTAATAAATCGCAACTCTCTGTGAGACTAAAGGGTGACAGAAATTGAAAAAGAGTCATGATCACACTTTGCATCCAATAAGAATGCTATTTTAATGGTATGGATGATGAGATTATGGAGCTCAGTCTCCTGGGAAAGGGAACGTGACTGCCTGCTTGGAGAAGGTGGCCTCAAGCAGTCAAGCTTTATGTTGTACAGGTCACAGAACAACATCATGGGACGCCAAGCAGCCACCCCAGGGACCAGCCATACCTGGTCAGAACTGACAGCGCCTGACCAGTCTACATGACGCAGGTGAGTGCCTCGGTGGCCACACCTGGCTAACCTCAGTGCTGGCACCTACCTGCAAGCAGTAGCCACAGCATGAAGTCTTCATTCAAGGGCAGCAGCTCAGGCTGCACTAATTTAGTTTCAGGAGAGATATTCAAAAGGATGTGACAGTATTTGCTCAGAAAAATTCGAATGAGCTGCATAGTGATGAGGCAGCTACTTATAAGTGTGGCCATCTGTGATCCTCCTGGGGCTTCCCAGGTGGTGCTGGTGGTAAAGAATCCAGGAGACACAGGTTCGATCCCTGGATTGGGAAGATGCCCTGGAGTAGGAAATGACAATCCACCCCAGTATTCTTGCCTGGAAAATTCCAGGGACAGAGGAGCCTGGTGGGCTATAGTTCATGGGGTTGAAAGAGTTGGACACGACAGAGCACACATACACACGACCCTTCTGGAAAAGTGGCTGACACTTCCCGTTCCCCCACAGTGGTTTACACAGTAGCCCACAAAACACTACTTTCATGCTGTGGTCTATTTTCTCAAGAGTCATACTAGAGACCTAACAACAGTAAGTATGTTTCTCCTAAAAGTGGCTACAGGCAATCACTTGTGTCTTTAAAAACATTTTTTTTTTTAAATCTTTTCCTTCTGATATGTAAAGGAGAATAATATAGGTTGGTTTAGAAGAAAATAGGAAAAGGATTTGAACCTCTGTTTACCATTCTGTAGCCTCAGAAACTGTTAGATGAAAAATTATCTTCAGTTCTGTGAAAATATTCATGTCTCTCATTAAAGGAATACATGTTGACTGCTAAAAGAATCCAGGTGTGTCATCAAGAACAGAACAGAAATTTGCCTCCTCAGAGACGCCTACAGATGTGACAGAAGCCAGCGTGAAGCATCTATCAATACTTCAGGCAGAATCCTGTCTTCTCAGCTTCTGTTGTCCTCAGCGCCCCCAGCACAGAGCTTTGCATCGCACAGGAGCTCAAAACTATTTACTGAATGAAAAACCAAAAGTGGAGGTTTCAGGAGGAGGAAGAGAAATGTGAAAGGAACACTCAGTGAGGCCCAGGCTTCACCCAAAGGGAACAGACACTTCTGGCCTACAGATGCTGCTGAAAGCCATGTTGGAGAGAACAGGAAACAGCACTGATGTGAGCTTGACAAAACGATATGAAAGTTGATTTGGAAAATTAATATTCAAAAATCTCTCAGAAAAAAATATTTTTAAAAGACCAGTAAGAATTAACCTTTTTAATAAATATTAAAACATTATAAAACTACAGAACTTAAATTTGGTATTGGTATAGAACAAAGAAATAAGAGTCTGCAAATCAACCTCTGTATATTGATAATTCATATTGATAACACAGGGAACATTTCAAATCAATGGAGAAAGAGTGATTATTCCATAAGTAATGTTGGGAAACGTAGCTGGCCAATTGGAGGGAGAAAAAGGTAGATCTCTAGTGGATTTCTTGTATAAAAATAAGTTGCAGATGAAGAAATTTAAAGGCAAAATTATGGATATATAGTTACATATTTATTACATATACACACATATTTATACTAGCACTAACAGAAACTATGGTTATAGTTTTAATGTAGCATGCAAAAATGTTCAGAAGCTATGAAAATATTGAATAACTTGACTACATATAAATTTTAAATATTTATCTGGGAAAGAAATACAAAATTGAGAATGACAAAAACAGAAAAAAATTGTCACACAAGTGACCTGGGCTTAATGTTCTTCATACTCAAAGAGCACTAACAAATTAATAAGAAAAAGATAAACAACCTACCTCTTCACCCACCAACATGGCAAATAAAATTAAGAAACAGAAAAAGGAACAAGAATGTACCCTGAAAATGGCTTTGGCTTCTTTCCTACATAATGAAATATAACTTAAAATATGCTACTATTTTCACTTATTAGATCAAAGCATTTGATAATACCCATTACTAGTGAGGGAGCAGTAAAAGTGACATATATATTAGTAAGAATGTAAGTTGGTATTCTATTTTTGCAGGTAATTCCCTGGTGGCTCAGACGGTAAAGCATCTGCCTACAATGCAGGAGACCAGGGTTCGATCCCTGGGTCGGGAAGATCCCCTGGAGAAGGAAACGGCAACCCACTCCAGTATTCATGCCTGGAAAATCCCATGGACCAAGGAGCCTGGTGGGCTACAGTCCATGGAGTCACAAAGAGTCTAACACAACTGAGCAACTTGACTTCACTTCAGGCAAAACAATCAAAATTAAAACAGACAAAAATTTTAACCAAACCATTCTATCTGAAGAAATTTACCCTAGAAATATACCTATATCAGATATGTATGTATAAATGTATATATAAGAATATTCCTGTATTACCAGACCACCTTACCCATCTCCTGAGAAACCTGTATGCAGATCAAGAAGCAACAGTTCTAACTGGACATGGAACAATGGACTGACTCAAACCTGGGGAAAGGCTGTATACTGTTACCCTACGTATTTAACTTCTATGCAGAGTACATCGTGCAAAATGCTGGGTTAGATGAAGCACAAGCTAGAATTAAGATTGCTGGGAGAAATATCAATAACCTTAGATATGCAGATGACACCACCCTTATGGTAGAAAGTGAAGAGGAACTAAAGAGCCGCTTGATAAAGGTGAAAGAGGAGAGTGAAAAAGCTGGCTTAAAATTCAGTGTTCAAAAAACTAAGATCATGGCATCTGGTCCCCATCACTTCATGGCAAATAGATAGGGAAACAATGAAAACAATGACAGACTTTCTTTTCTTGGGCTCCAAAATCATTGCAGATGGTGACTGCAGCCATGAAATTAAAAGATGCTTGCCCCTTGTAAGAAAAGCGATGACAAACCTAGACAGCATATTAAAAAGCAGAGACGTCCCTTTGCCAGTAAAGGTCCATCTAGTTAAAACTATGGTTTTTCCAATAGTCATGTACAGATGTGAGAGTTGGACCATAAAGAAGGCTGAGCCCTGAAGATTTGATGTTTTCAAATTATGATGCTGGACAAGACTCTTCAGAGTCCCTTGGACAGCAAGCAGATCAAACTGCAAATCAGCCCTGAATGTGCATCAGAAGGATGGATGCTGAAGCTGAAGTTCCAGTCCTTTGGCCACCGGATGGGAAGAGCTGACTTACTGGAAAAGACTCTGATGCTGGGGATGATTGAGCACAGAAGGAGAAGGGGGTGACAAGATGATAAGATGATTGGATGGCATCATTGACTCAATGAACAAGAGTTTGAACAAACTCAGGGAGATGGTGAAGGACAGGGAAGCCTGGTGTGCTGCACTCCATGGGGTTGCAAAGAGTTGGACATGACTGAGTGACTGAACAACAAGAATATTCACTATAATACTGCATATGATAGCAAAAGAATCATAAAAGCCTAGATGTTAGGCATAGAAGACATGTTTTTAAAAGTATGGTGCATTCATACATAGAATAGTATGTAGATGTTAAAAAGCATGATATAGAGCTCTAAGTAATTATATATAAAATTAAGTCACAAGATCAAACTGTAAAATAATCTGGCATGTTGTTTTAAAATTATGTTAAATATACTGAGAGTCTCTCCCTGCCCCACCACACACACAGAGGAAGAGGAAAACAAACTTTCGTTTATTGTATTTTATACCTTTCTGTACAGTTGAAAGTTTTACCTTGAGAAATTTAAAAAAGCTAATAGTATGTATATAGATATTCACATTTGTATATATAATATAAATGAGTATGTACTTATTTAATAGAATTAGGTAGCTTGAAATTACCTATGTTAACCTCAAATGATGATTTTGATGGGCAACATTAAATATTAATAATCATTATAATATCAAAACCAATAATAACCACAATATTTATTGAGCACTTACTATGTCCCACTTAGTTTTAAGCATTTTTATTGACTGTGGTCTTTGGAAAAGAATATCCCCTCTGAAAGGGCTTGGGATCCCCACAAATGCTAGCTGAGTGTGAGTTTTTCTCTTTGGCCACCAGTCTCCTAAATTTGCGAAGTCTGTAGGTCTTATGTTAAAAACAAGATGATGCAACGTAGTGCAGTAGTTTAAATTTGGGTACAAATGCTATTTTTGAATTATAAGACTGATGATTTGAGGGTATACGAGTGGTCTGGTGGGTCCCCTAGGCACATGTAGAATGCATGCTGCTCTGCGCAGAAGCCACGCCTATGCCTAGTTACCTCCGCAGAAGAAGTCCTCCAGCATCTTACTGTCACAGGACTTGTCCTCCAAGCTGCTATATTCCTCACACACTTGCTACCCACCCTTTGCTCTTTGGGGCCTTAATCATGATTACACAATGCCCTGCTCTCCCCCATTAGCCTCAATCAACTTCACTTGGAATGTGGAATGGCAAGTGCCATGCCCTTCCTCCCCAGTGGGTTCAGAAGTTGGGAATGAAAACAAGTCTTGTTTTTTGACTCCCACCTGATAATTCTACGCCAGAGCTCATTAGGTTAGCGGAAATTCTTGGTTCAACCTTTGGAACTAAGAAATGAGGCCTTAATCACAGTAAAACAGCACTTTACAGATGTTATCTAATTAGTCACCACAAAAACTCTGAGAGGTGGAGCTCATTATCCACACTGAAGTAACCAAGACTGAAGAGAAACTGAATATACCCAAGGTCACGCAGTGGGCGAAGTGTGGTGAACTCTGATCTGACTGACTCAGAAGCCCTTTCTAATAGCTAATCACCAAGCCCAGTAGGGGCGTTGGCAGGCGCTACTGGATGAAAGGTCGCCAAGGCTTGAGGCTTTAAAAAAATGTAGAATCCCTCTCTTTCTCTTTCTTTCTCTCCTTTTAGAACAAACCGACAATTACCAAGTATGCTGTTTCCTCCAGTACACAATCTTGATTTCTTTTCAAAGCTCTTTGGAGCCCTCACAGACAGCTCAAGCTGCATGCTCTAAGTCACCCCATCATCAATAATGAAGCCAAGATTTGCATTTCAGGTCAAAGAATCTCTTGAATGATCTCTAAGATTCTTCTGAGGTCTGTTCTTAAAGATGTTCTTTAGGTCTGTTCCTCAAAGTGCCAGGAATTAGGTCTTCAAGTACTTGTTGATAGAATATTCATGTGAACTGACATCAAAATACATGCACTCAACTATTCCCATGGATGGGACTACCAACCTTGCAGGTTTCCCCCCCTTCCTTCAGGCCTATCCATTAGCTCATTATTATATTCGAAGGGGTCAGGGAAGAAATCCACATCTGCTTTTTTTTTTGTTGTTGTTGGAAACCTTTGGACCAAACCCCAAAAAAGTTGAGATGAAATTATTGATTAGAATGAGTTTGGGAGAGATACTATGATTTCATTTATTCAGATCACCTTTATTTTTCATCAGGAAACATAAGGACAGGCCATGATTACTCATGAGAGCTGGAAAAAACAAGCAGTTCAGAGTTGGGCTTTGAAACTAGACAGGCTGGAATCCTAAGACTGCCATTTACTAGATATTTGCTTTGGACAAGACACCTAATCTTTTTCTGCTCAGTCTCCTTTCTGAAGCGGAACATATTAACCTAACTCAAGAAACCACTGTGAAGATGATGCCCTCAGAACAAGGCAAACACTCAGTGCAGTTAGCATTCTGGACTGGTTAGCAAGGACACTTCCATTGATGGATTTATCCTGGCTCTTTGTTTCTTGACTGAGCCCATATTTGCTATTTTAACCCCTCTGTTAAAAGAAAGTGGATAGTGAGACCTTAATCAAACAGGTCTGGTGTCCTTACAAGTCGAGAAAAAGACACAAGAGTGTCTCAACACAGAAGAAAGGCCATGAGAGGACTCAGCAAGAAGGCAGCTGCCTGCAATCCAGGAAGTGAGGTCTCACCACAAACCAATACTACCAGTACTTAACTTTGTCTTTCCCACATCCAGAAGTGTGAGAAGATAAACTGATGTTGCTTAAGCCCCCCTCCCCCGCAAAATTGAAAGAGATGTAAAGTTTATATTAGTCGAGGTGAAGAAGAATTAAAGGGTCTGATAAGAACTTGGATTGGGACAATTAAAGGTATTGGTTAAAATGAAATTGAGGAATCAGATTGGCTTTATCCTTCCGCATTTTTGTCTGCCTGCAAAAGCTGTGTTCAGTCAGGAGGCACTCCCTCTTTGAGAATAACCTGAAGACGATCAGTTTGGGGTTTTGGTCAGACAGCAGCACAAAGAACACTGCTGTCCTTCGCACAGGGGGATGGGGTGATGTCCCTGACCCACTCTCCCCTCTGAACCACGTGGCAGCTCTAAGTGGCGTGCCCGCCAGCCAGGGCGGATGCGGTGGCCTTCCTCTCCAGGTCTCCAGTGCCTTCATCGAGACGCCCAGGGCTGGGGCAGTCACCAGTCACAGAGGACAGGCATGTCCCTCTACTAACCCACCCAGACCCAGGGCCAGGCCTGTCAACAAAACAAGCCAATTCATCAGAAACTTTTAGAATCCTAAACTGGTTCGAACAGATAAGACATTCTTTCCCTTTCCCAAAGCAGAATATGGGCTCCCTGGTCACAGAGTGACCCGTCATTTCAATGAGGATAGCCTCGCAGTGCCTGGGCCACTTACTGCCCGCACAGTAGTGAAATCATTCCCAACACAGACACAGGTTTATGTGTGAACCAGGTGAATCTAACTGACAACCATTCCCAGAGTCCATGTATCCCAAGAGCACAGAGCAGGTGAGTAGCTCTCTACATACCAACCACATTTGTAGGTGTCTAACAACAAACACTAGTTCATGTCTAGTTGTCTACCATCCAGTATGAGACTTAAACTGATAAATACTTGCTGAAAAGTTGGTATGTACGAGATCCGTGCTAAATGCAACGGTAGCAAGAAGGTGAATAAGATACAGTCCTTTTATAACAGCGGCTCATAATCTGCTAGAGCAGACAGGTCTGTAAACAACTACATTATGAAGGAGAGCATGAGAAGTGCTATAACAGAAATACAAATGCAGGGGGACACAGATTAATTCTGTTTGGGGGGATAGAAGATCTTTGGGAGAAGGTGAAAGCTGTTGAAATAGGCAGGACTGTCAGGAATAGACAGTATAGCACGTCATCAGGACAGAACATTCCAGGCAGGGAGGAGAGCAAGGCCAAAGAGCAGGAAAAGAAAGGAAATGTTTACAGAACGATGAATTTTGTATCGGGTGGGAGTTGTGGTAGATACGAAAGATATTAAACTGTATATAATCAAGTTGAGGAGATGAGAGATGTGTTCATGAAACATAGCAATCCAGTGCTAGAACTATGTTATCTAATAAAAGCAATGAGCGGGATTAATATACATACACTATTGTATAGAAAATAGATAACCCACAAGGACCAACTGCATAGCATAGGGAACTATACTCAATATTTTATAATAATCTACAAGGGAAAAGAATCTGAAAAAGAATCTATATACATACATGTATAACTGAATCACTTTGCTGTATACCTGAAACTAACCCAACATTGAAAATTAACTATAGTTAGATAAAAATAATAAAAATAAAAAATAAAAGAGAGAAGAGAGAGGGGAGAAAAAAGCCACGAGAGATACTAGTTTGGAACTGAAAGAAGGCTGAGGTTAGAAAACTGTAGCTGAGACATTTAAAAAAAAAAAAGGCAAAGAAAGTGTGAACAAAGGCAGGAAGCAGCTCCCTTGGAAGTTCATGCTGAGGAGTGGTTGAAAATAAAATCTAAAGTCGCAGAGGGGAGTAAACGCAGATCAAGAGGAGCCCTCTGCTGGGAAGTCAATGGCTGACTCTGCACTTGAGCAGGAGAGTTTTAGATGGA
This sequence comes from Odocoileus virginianus, assembly GCF_023699985.2. Taxonomy (NCBI): domain Eukaryota; kingdom Metazoa; phylum Chordata; class Mammalia; order Artiodactyla; family Cervidae; genus Odocoileus; species Odocoileus virginianus. Next base: position 35,330,845 of record NC_069686.1, on the reverse strand, counting down.
CAGGGGCGCTAGGAAGCTCAGTCCAGAAGTGGGAAAGCAGACAGTCAGAATGACAGATGGGGAGACTGACAGGAAAATGGACTGGGACGAGGGAGGAGCCAAAGGCAAACCCAAATGTCAAAGGACAGATTGTAAAAATGGTTGACAGGGACTTCCCTGGTGGGCCAGAGGTTAAGAGTCCAAACTTCCACTGCAGGGGGCATGGGTTCAATCCCTGGTTAGGGAAAGAAGGACCCACATGCCATGCCATGCAGTGAGGCCAAAATAAAACCAACAAATAAATAATCTGAAAAATAAAAAAAATACACTGGCAGTTTATATGGGATAGCCATGTATGGATGTGAGAGTTGGACCATAAAGAAAGCTGAGCACTGAAGAATTAATGCTTCTGAATTATGGTGCTGGAGATGACTCTTGAGAGTCCCTTGGACTGCAAGGTGATCAAATCAGTCAATCCAGAGAAAATCAACCCAGAATATTCATTAGAAGGACTGATGCTGAAGCTGAAGCTCTAATCCTTTGGCCACCTGATACAAAGAGCCAACTCACTGGAAAAGACCCTGATGCTGGGAAAGATAGAAGGCAAGAGAAGAAGGGGGTGACAGGATGAGATGGTGGGATGGCATCACCGACTCAATGAACATGATTCTGAGGAAACGCCAGGAGACAGTGAAGGACAGGGAAGCCTGGCGTGCTGCAGTCCATGGGGATACAACTTGGTGACTGAATAACAACATACACTTCACTGACTGCTTAGTGTCTGCTGGGCACTGGATGGGATGCCGGCCAAAGGTGACTGGAGGTGGAACACAACTCACATTTTTCAATTTCATCATTTCAATTTGAAGACCAAGAGTTTTCATGGTTTGGGTTTTTTTTTTTAAAACTGTGCTAAATCCATCAACAAACTATCAGCATTTAATCTACTTCCTGTTCAGCAGAGACAAGGAGAGACAAAAATCACAGCTAAGAGAGAAAATGTAGTAAAGGTGGGAAAGTGTAAAAGTATGCCCTTTATCTAACAAATCCAATAAATCCTCATAATTAATTTCATATTTTATAAAAACATTCTTCAGCAACTTAAACTCTGTAGGTTCAAGGCAATACTATCTACAAGACTACGAAATTAAAATTTGTAAATAATCCTTCCTCCAAGGAAAGGTCACAGAGGATTTAAAAAGGAATGTGGATTGAGTTCTGAAAGTTGCTATTGAAATATTGTCTGGTACCTGTTGCAGAAGTTATTTATAACCAAAGAGAGCATAAAAACTAGCCATGAGGGACAAGCAAAATGCATGGAGGCTGGGGCTTACACTAATTTTAAGAATAAGAATTTGAGAAACAAGCCTTTCTCATTTTAAGCAATCACTGCTTTACTGAACAAATCCCAGGGAAGCTTGGTTTTACTGCAAATTCTATTACTCCCTTACAAAATTGGAACTACAATAGACCCTATCACTGTCTAGCATGAAAGGCTATAAACATGCTGAATATGAAGAAAAAATGAAACTCACATTGGCAGAATACCCAAACCTTACCAGAAAATAAACCACTATACATTTTGTCAGAAAGTATTCCTCAAGAGAACAAAGTGGCTGTAGCTGCAGTTGGCAACACTCTTCTTGGTAGATAACATTATCACTTGTCTTTTACCAAAACACCAATTTAAATTCACATGAAACCTCTGCAGCAAAAATGCCCCAAAATGCCCTGGCAAAGCACTCCTCAAAACATGAAAGCTGTCTACAGTCACCTTCTGCCTCAAATGACTACATGAAGAAAGGCTCTTCACAATATTAGACCCTTATGCTCTAGACCAAAAAAAAGAAAACCCAAAAAACTAAGTAATTATCTGTCCTGAGATATGTCCTCCCTATGGACAATAGGGGCTTCTCAAGTGATGCTAGTTGTAAACAATTTGCCCATCAATGCAAGAGACACAGAGAGATGAGTTTGATACCAGGGTGGGGAAGACTGCTCTGGAGGAGGTCACAGCAATCCACTCCCGTATTCCTGCCTGGAGAATCCCATGGACAGAGAAGCCTGGTAGGCTACAGTCCATAGACTTGCAAAGAGTCAGACATTACTGAAGTGACTTAGCACACACGCACGCATGGACAATAAGCCTTTAACTGATTATATTTTGGGTTTTTTTTGCTTCAGCCACCAGGAAGCTCAGAGTTAACTTCTAACTTTTCTCTTGGTGAACATCTCCCATCCGAATTTACATTTTCCATGACCCTAATCTTTTGCTTGTTACTAATTTGGGAGGTGGGATTTATATGTTTTTTTTAAGTCACCTAAAAATCTCTGGTAGATGAGGTACAACTAGAATTAAAAAAAAAAAAAAACCACAATAGCTTTTACCAAATTTTAAACTACCATTTGTGATGAGTGCAGTTTTCTTCCATTTTCTTTACAGAAGTATGCACATAGTTCTTTAGAGCCCTTGTTTGCTGCTATCCACAAACAACTATTAAATCAACCATTAATAGACTCTCTTTGATTACACTTTCATTGACTATGCTAAAGCCTTTGAGACTTTGATCCACTTTGACAGTGTGGATCACAACAAACTTTGGAAAATTCTTAAAGAAATGGGAGTACCAGACCACCTTACCTGTCTCCTGAGAAACCTGTATGCAGGTCAAGAAGCAACAGTTAGAATCGGACATGGAACAAAGGACTGGTTCAAAATTGGAAAATGAATATGTCAAGGCTGTATATTGTCACCTTGCTTACTTAACTTCTATGCAAGGTACATCATCTGAAATGCCAGGCTGGATAAAGCACAAGCTGGAATCAAGATTTCTGGGAAAAATATCAATAACCTTATATATGCAGATGATACCACCCTTATGGCAGAAAGTAAAGTGGAATTAAACAGCCTCTTGATGAAGGTGAAAGAGGAGAGTAAAAAGCTGGCTTAAAACTCAACATTCAAAAAACTAAGATCATGGCATCTGGTCCCATCACTTCATGGCAAATGGGGAAACAATGGAAATAGTGACAGACTTTCTCTTCTTGAGCTCCAAAATCACTGCAAATGGTGACTGCAGCCATGAAATTAAAAGATGCTTGCTCCTTGGAAGAAAAGCTATGACAAACCTAGACAGCACATTAAAAAATAGAGACATTACTTTGCCGACAAAGATCCACCTAGTCAATGCTATGGTTTTTCCAGTAGTCATGTATGGGTGTAAGAGTTGGACCATAAAGAAGGCCGAACATCAAAGAATTGATGTTTTCGAACTATAGTGTTGGAGAAGACTGTTGAGAGTCCCTTGGATTGCAAAGAGATCAAGCCAGTCAATCCTAAAGGAAATCAACCCGTAATGTTCACTGGAAGGACTGACGCTGAAGCTGAAACTCCAATCCTTTGGCCACATGATGCGAAGAGCTGATTCATTGGAAAAGATCCTGATGCTGCAAAAGATAGAAGGCAGGAGGATAAGGGGACAACAGAGGATGAGATGGTGGTATGGCATCACAAACTCAATGGACATGAGTTTGAGCAAGCTCCAGGAGATGGTGAAGGACAGGGAAGCGTGGATGCTGCAGTTCATGGGGTTGCAAAGAGCCAGACATGACGGAGCAACTGAACAAATACAACAACAGATTCTCTTTCCAGATAGGAGGTTTTTCAATCTCTCTCTTGCTGTCTGTCCAGGGTTCCACTAGCCATTTGAAAGTTTCCAAATAAGAAATTCAGTAGTTTACCATGCCATGGGTTGGCCTAGCTCTGCTCTTCAATGATGAGTCTGTGACTAATTCAGTATGTTTCTTTGTATATCTACTAAGATTGATTACAAACATGTACTGAAGCATCACAAAAAATCTTTATCCCACTACTCTTTATTTCATCAATATCAAGCTAGAACAAAATGAAAATGTCTGTTCATTTACTTTGAAAAGAAGAGCAGAACTTGGAGCAACATTATTAAAGTGATAGTTTGTCTTTGCCAATAGCTATACTCATCTTTCATCTTTCTCCTCCAACATGCTCTGGCCATAATAGGCTGCTCACCTTTTTTCCAAATCTGCTTCACTCACAGTGTGTGGTGCATAGTAGGCATATAAAACATACTTATTGAATAAGGAGGGGGAATGCTCTGATACCTCTCCTGCCCTTGTATAGGCTGTTGACTCTTGTTTGAAAAGCTCCTTTTCTTCTTGCCCATCTGGCAAACCCTCTTTCATTTAACCACCAAGTTATAATTGTATATGTAGCTGTTTTCCTTCCTGACAATAACTACTCAGAGCAGACACTACACTTTTTCATCTTTGTGCCTCCAACATGAGCTTGGCACATGGTAGGTGTCTAATATTTGTAGGAAGGAAGGAAGGGAGGGAGAAATAGTTCTTTGCATTGCTCTTAGAAAATAATGTATGGCATTTTACTAGCTACTCAGAGTTGCATTCAATGGAAAAAAATGCTTGCCTCCAATTTTTCAAAACCACTCCTGCAAAAGTCAATTGAATTTTGTGTTTCACTGAATTCATCCATTCATGATTAATTGGGTAGTTAAGCACGTCTAGTTACATGTGCAGCTGGGAATTCTTCCAACTATCATTAATTTTACTAAAGATTCAAATCCCCAGTATTTATCTGCTGAGATGGAGCCCGTTACTCCTCAGCCAATCAAAATTGAGTAATAAACTCTATTATTGACAAACAACTGAATAATTTACAAAGGCTGTAACTATGTGACCTCCAGTTACCCCTTTGGTTACTGTCATAATAAATGTGATGCCATTTAATCTTCCTGTTTTCTTCCACTAACTGAGTACAAAAAATCCAGCTATATTCCATAAATTGGGAAACCCTGAAACATTCAACATAAAGAAAGCAACAATTAGCAACATACTAAGGACTGAAATTGAAGTAAATACATCTCTCTGGCTTCTAGGTTTATTAGCTGGGTGGGAAGAGAGGAACTACACTTGAAGCCTGTGCAGCATCTGGCAAGAAAACATTCTGAAAGGTACTGCAATCTTTTCCAAAATGAACTAGAATGCTCTCATTTCCCCTCACAGTCTGCAATCAAATAATGAAGTGCAAACATGATCCAGCTCATTTTGGCTGTCAGCCTCTCAGCGTCATTTGAGTGTGTGCCAGGATCCTGTGCTATTAGATATAATCAAGGCCTGCAGATGAACCCAAAATAGCCATTCAGGTCTCCAAAGCTCAGCCTCCATGCCTAGCCATTTCCTTCTCCTGAACTGAAGTCCTCACCAGCCACTGGTGAGACATTGCTTGTCACCACTTGTCACTCCATTGACTACTGTATCAATTAACAGTTTTGCATATGCTGCAGATAATGCAAAATGTGTCTTACTTCTACCTAACACGTCTTCTATGTGTGCACTTGACTTTCAAACTAAAAAATCCAACTCTGCAGCAGAAAGCAATAATTCATAGAAATAATTCATTTCTTAAAAATGGATAGTTTGATTGTCAAGACAAAGGGTTTGCAGGTGTTGGGTAGATGACTTGATCTCTTTAATTCAGGGTCCTAAAGAAAATAAAATATGACAGAATGGCCACAAATATGTGTATTAGATCTGACAATATAGAATGGGGATCAGGTTCAGCTTCCTCCTTCAAGTATCAGTTAACTTATATCAGGGTAGGGTCTTTAGTTAATGATTATTCTTCACATCCCAGGGAAACATCGCTGACAGAAGGCTCATCAAGGGCAAGAGAACCAAGTAGAACTGGGATCTGAAGAAACTAACCAGAAAGGACTTCCTTGCACTCAAGAAGCATTCATTGGCTGAAAACAGAAACACACCATTTATTGTCTAAAGTAATTTCCTAATGAAACTGTTTACATACTGAAGTAATAGTACTAAACCTCTTACATCAAGTTCATATTCAACTCAATGGGAGCAAATCCAGATATAGCCAGATCCTCTTTAAGTAAAAAAAAAGGTATTTAGACAAACCCTATCTTGGTTTCCTTTCAGCTTTGCATAACCAGCTACAGAATGGTATCTTTCTACACACACACACACACACACACACACACACACACACACACACAATCATCTAGCTACTCAATAGCTTCCAGGAATTGCAGCAGATCCAGAACATAAAAACTGACTCCCCCCCCCCCCAAATAGTTTAGTGACCATGTACCAAAAAAGTACTCAGGTGAATTTTTATTTTTAGAAATCCTTAACTCAAACATGATCACCAGTGCGAGAACACTTAAAAAGAAGTGACTTGTCAGCCTATTTAAATAAAAATGTCTCATATTTCATCACATAAGTTTTTTAAAAAAAGGATTAATTGAATACATTGGGTGAAATATGAATAAAAGCAGATTTATTTTCCCCGTTTTTGCAGGGGTAAAAACAATTGTCTGATGTTTTACTGTTTGTTTAAGTGGTAACGATAATTGCATCAACTCTATATGAACATTACAGATAACCTAGTTTTCAGCTACTAGGGCAGAGAGTAAGAGCTTAAGATTAACTATTGCATCTATAAAGTCATCAACTCGTTTAAGGCAAGAACAGTTCCTTCAGCTTAGCCTTATTTTCAGGAAACGGTAGAGCCATTGTCATGGACGGGGAATAAAGGGAAGAAGAAATTCTCGGGTCTTTATCTTTTGCTGTCTTATTATTTTCATCTGGTTATTATTTAAGGGGTGAAAACTGCAGTCTTGTCCAAAAACAGAAGGTCTGCTCAATGCTGTAGGCCCTAAGACAGGCTCCAGGCTCCAGTGTACTTCCCCAGCTTCATCTCCTGCCCTTCCTTGCAGTGGAAATGCTACGCTGAAAGCATGTTGTTCCCCAGTTCCCTGAATGCATCATGTAGACTCCTAACTTGATGTGTCTCTTCAATACTTTCATCATCATTCCTACTCATCCTGAAAGAAGAAGCTGTGTCCACTTCAGGATGCTTTCTGGGATTAAAAAAAAAAAATCCACATCCTTGCTTAGTTTCCACAAAAACTTCTGTGTACATTTGTTATCACTGCACTCACATTATTTACTCATCAGCCCTCTGCATGTTCCTTTCCGTGTGCTCTGTACAGGCAGGAGCCATGTATTATTCCATTAGGGTAAAACTCATAGAGGGTTTTACAAATGTTTATTGAATGAGGGAACATGTAAATAAGTATATAATTATTATATAGAAGCAGAGAACAGAAGGTAGAAACAACAGCACCAGCAAGGGCACTAATATATGATCATTACAGACGTGTAATCATTACTCTCATTACAGACGTGGATGTGCTACAGCCTTAACAATTCTTTGCTGCCTGCTAAAGCTGTATGTTATGCTAGTATTTTTTCCTTGAATCAGGTCCTTAATATGCTGACCACCAAAGAAACTGAAGTGAGTGACCCAAATTATTCTAGAGAAAAATATCCTGTCTTTTAAAATAAGACTTTTTAAACATTCATCTTTCATTTCTTTATTTTTAACTCATGGGGAGCCTCAAAATATAGAATTGGCCTTGGCAAGGAAGGAATGTCCAGAAGCCAAAGGAAATGGTTGTTATTCCAAGTTCAGTGTGGCTATTTGCCCACCTCAGTTTATCCAACTCTATCCAGCATGTATGAAAATGGCTGTGTGGGTGTGAGTGGGGTCTGAGGGTGAGCTGGGGCCCTCTAAAACAAACTTTTTAATTTGGAAAATTTTTAGATTTATGGAAAAGTTGCAAAAATAGTACAGAGAGTTCCCACATACCCCTCACCCAGTTTCCCCTCATGTTAACATCGTATATAGACACAGTCATATGTTAAAACTGAGAAATTAACACTGGTACAGAATCTCAAAAATATACAATCAACTCCTGCAGCTCAATTCCAGAAAAATAAATGACCCAATCAAAAAATGGGCCAAAGATCTAAACAGACATTTCTTCAAAGAAGACATACAGATGGCTAACAAACACATGAAAATATGTTCAACATCACTCATTATCAGAGAAATGCAAATCAAAACCTCAATGAGGTACCATTACATGCCAGTCAGAATGGCTGCTATCCAAAAGTCTACAAGCAATAAATGCTGGAAAGGGTGTGGAGAAAAGGGAACCCTCTTACACTGTTGGTGGGAATGCAAACTAGTACAGCCACTATGGAGAATAGTGTGGAGATTCCCTAAAAAAATGGAAATAGAACTGCCATATGACCCAGCAATCCCACTTCTGGGCATACACACTGAGGAAACCAGATCTGAAAGAGACACATGCACCCCAATGTTCATCGCAGCACTATTTATAATAGCCAGGACATGGAAGCAACCTAGAGGCCCATCAGCAGATGAATGGATAAGAAAGCTATAGTACATATACACCATGGAATATTACTCAGCCATTAAAAAGAATTCATTTGAATCAGTTCTAATAAGATGGATAAAACTGGAGTCCATTATACAGAGTGAAGTAAGCCAGAAAGATAAACACCAATACAGTATACTAATGCATATATATGGAATTTAGAAAGATGGTAATGATAACCCTATATGCAAGACAGAAAAAGAGACACAGATGTATAGAACAGACTTTTGGACTCTATGGGAGAAGGCGAGGGTGGGATGATCTGAGAGAACAGCATCTAAATATGTATATTATCAAGTGTGAAACAGATCACCAGCCCAGGTTGGATGCATGAGACAAGTGCTTGGGGCTGGTGCACTGGGACGACCCAGAGGGATGGGATAGGAAGGGAGGCGGGAGGGGGGATCGGGATGGGGAACACATGTAAATCCATGGCTGATTCATGTCAATGTATGGCAAAAACCACTACAATATTGTAAAGTAATTAGCCTCCAACTAATAAAAATAAATGGGGAAAAAAAAAAAAACATTGGTACATTACCTTTTAAAGAAACTCCAGACAGGATCAGATTTACCAGTTTCCCATTCATGCCCTTTTTTCTGTTCCAGTATTCATCTTAGGATATCATATTACATTTCAGTTCAGTTCAGTTCAGTCGCTCAGTCATGTCCGACTCCTTGCAACCCCATAAACTGCAGCATGCCAGGCCTCCCTGTCCATTACCAACTCCCAGAGTTTACCCAAATTCATGTCCATTGAGTCAGTGATGCCATCCAACCATCTCATCCTCTGTCGTCCCCTTCTCCTCCTGCCCTCAATCTTTCCCAGCATCAGGGTCTTTTCAAATGAGTCAGCTCTTCACATCAGGTGGCCAAAGGACTGGAGTTTCAGCTTCAACATCAGTCCTTCCAATGAACACCCAGGACTGATCTCCTTTAGAATAGACTGGTTGGATCTCCTTGCAGTCCAAGGGACTCTCAAGAGTCTTCTCCAACACCACAGTTGAAAACCATCAATTCTTTGGCGCTCAGCTTTCTTTATAGTCCAACTCTCACATCCATACATGACCACTGGAAAAACCATAGCCTTGACTAGACAGACCTTTGTTGGCAAAGTAATGTCCCTGCTTTTTAATATACTGTCTGGAGCCCATTATACAGAGTGAAGTAAGCCAGAAAGATAAAGAACATTACAGCATACTAACACATATATATGGAATTTAGAAAGATGGTAACGATAACCCTATATGCAAAACAGAAAAAGAGACACAGATGTACAGAACAGACTTTTGGACGCTGTGGTCGAGAAGGCGAGGGTGGGATGTTTCAAGAGAACAGCATCGAAACATGAATATTATCTATAGTGAAACAGATCACCAGCCCAGGTTGGATGCATGAGACAAGTGCTTGGGCCTGGTGCACTGGGAAGACTCAGAGGGATCGGGTAGAGAGGGAGGTGGGAGGGGGGATCAGGATGGGGAATATATGTAAATCCAATATATACTTTTTAATATACTGTCTAGGTTTGTCATAACTTTCCTTCCAAGGAGTAAGCATCTTTTAATTTCATGGCTGCAATCACCATCTGCAGTGATTTTGGAGCCCCCAAAAATAAAGTCAGCCACTGTTTCCACTGTTTCCCCATCTATTTGCCATGAAGTGATGGAACCAGATGCCATGATCTTAGTTTTCTGAATGTTGAGCTTTAAGCCAACTTTTTCACTCTCCTCTTTCACTTTCATCAAGAGGCTCTTTAGTTCTTCTTCGCTTTCTGCCATAAGGGTGTCATCTGCATATCTGAGGTTATTGATATTTCTCCCGGCAATCTTGATTCCAGCTTGTGCTTCATCCAGCCCAGTGTTTCTCATGATGTACTCTGCATATAAGTTAAATAAGCAGGGTGACAATATACAGCCTTGATGTGCTCCTTTTCCTATTTGGAACCAGTCTGTTGTTCCATGTCCAGTTCTAACTGTTGATTCCTGACCTGCATACAGGTTTCTCAAGAGGCAGGTCAGGTGGTCTGGTATTCCCATCTCTTGAAGAATTTTCCACAGTTTATTGTGATCCACATAGTCAAAGGCTTTGGCATAGGCAATAAAGCAGACATAGATGTTTTTCTGGAACTTTCTTGCTTTTTCAATGATCCAGTGGATGTTGGCAATTTGATCTCTGGTTCCTCTGCCTTTTCTAAAACCAGCTTGAACATCTGGAAGTTCACGGTTCACGTATTGCTGAAGCCTGGCTTGGAGAATTTTGAGCATTACTTTACTAGTGTGTGAGATGAGTGCAATTGTGTGGTAGTTTGAGCATTCTTTGGGATTGCCTTTCTCAGGGATTGGAATGAAAACTGACTTTTCCCAGTCCTGTGGCCACTGCTGAGTTTTCCAAATTTGCTGACATATTGAGGGCAGCACTTTCACAGCATCATCTTTAGTATATACTTTTCTGGGCTCAGTGGTAAAGAATCCACCTGCCAATCAATGCAGGAGGCATGGGGTTGATCCCTGGGTCAGGAAAATCCCCTGGAGAAGGAAATGGCAACCTACTCCAGTATTCTTGCCTGGAAAATCCCATGGACAGAGGAACCTGGTGGACTATAGTGCATCGGGTTGCAAAAGAGTCAGACATAACTTAGTGACTAAACAACAAAGACAATATGCTTTTCCAAATCAAATATTAATTGACTTCCAGTAAGGAAAACTGCTTCAAAGATTGACATTTCAACCATGCCCCTCATTTCCTCCATCTCAAGTGTAAAGGACAGGCCAGCAGCCTCCTTTCCTGGTCTCAGCCAGGAAGTGCTCACCAGGTGCCTTCCTGCTTCAATTTCCAGGCACAGCTGTTTGCTCATGTGGGCTAAGAATGTTTCAGTCAGGTCAGCACACAGTTTCTAAATAAAAGAAACTTAGTAAAGTAAAGATGGTAGCAATGAAGACAACCTGTAATAAGAGCATCCGGAGTTGGTTTTCCAAAGGGATCGCACATGGATCAAAGTTCTCAAATATTCTTCAAGAGGCTTTTGTCCAGAAGCTTAGCTTGGTGTGATGGGTTAGAAAAAAGAGATGCAAGAGGAGAATATATGGATGGGATGAGCCTTTGCTGCTGTCAAAAACCAGTCAGGGAGGCTGGAGAGGAAGGGCACAGTGGGAGAAGGAACACAGGCACCAGGGAGAGCCTGTCTTCAGCAAAGGGGCCTTTCAAGGTCTATCTGCCAGTAACAGCAGAAAATAAGGAGCTCATTTGCTGCTAATTTCCGTGTTCCCAGGCTTTATATGATAGAGAGAAGTATATTTAGGTATAGATGGTGAACTTGAAGCACTTTGGAAAGTTTGAAAGCAGAGACTATGCAGGGACTATTTTAAGGTAAAAGGAAGCAGTTCTGCTTCGTGATAAAGAGGATATTCTATTAATATTTTTGTTAGAACAGTAGCTTAAGGCCGATGAAGATGCCTTAACAGGCCCACCAGGGTACAAAACAAAAAGATAACCTACTGAATGGGAGAAAAAATATTTGCAAATGATATGACCAATAAGGAGTTAATATCCAAAGATATAAACAGCTCATACACCTCAACATCAAAAAGCAAACAACTCAGCTGAGAAATGGGCATAAGACCCCAATAGACATTTTTCCAAAGAAGACATACAGAGGGTCAACAGATACCTGCAAAGATACTCAACATCATTAATCATCAGAGAAATGCAAATTAAAACTACAGTGTGATATCACTTCACACCTGTCAGAATGGTTATCCTCAAAAAGATCACAAATAACAAAGGAAGTGAGAATGTGGAGAAAAAGAAACCCTCATACAATCGTTGATAGGAGTATAAATTGATGCAGTCACTGTGAAAAACAGTATGGAGTTTCTCAAAAAACTAAAAACAGATCTACCTTGTGACCCAGCAATTTTACTCCTGGGTATATATTTGGAAAAACAAAACAAAACACTAATTTGAAAAAATACATGAACCTCAATGTTCATAGCACCATTATTTACAATCGCCAAGATCTGAAAGCAAACTTAGTGTTCATCAACAGATGGATAAAGATATGAAATATAGATATATATAACATATAGATAGATAGATATGACACTTGCTCCTTGGAAGAATAGTTATGAAAAACCTAGACAGTGTATTAAAAAGCAGAAACATCACTTTGCCAGCAAAGGTCCTTATAGTCAAAGCTACAATTTTTCCAGTTGTCATGTATGGATGTGAGAGTTAGACCATTAAAGAAGGCTGAGTGCCAAAGAATTTATGCTTTCAAACTGGGATAATGGAGAAGACTTTTGAGAGTCCCTTGGGCTGCAAGGAACTCAAACCAGTCAATCCTAAAGGAAATCAACCCTGAATATTCATTGGAAGGACAGGTGCTGAAGCTGAAGCTCCAATCCTTTGGCCACCTGATGTGAACAGCTGATTCATTGGAAAAGACCCTGATCCTGGGAAAGATTGAGGGCAAGAGGAGAACAGGGTGACAGGATGAGATGGTTGAATGGCATCACTGACTCAATGGACATGAGTCTGTGCATACTCTGGGAGATAGTGAAGGACAGGGAAGCCTGATGTGCTGCAGTTCATGGGGACTGAAAGAGTTGGACATGACTTAGTGACTGAACAACAACATAGATAGATATACATAGAATAGAATACTACTCAGCCATAAAAAAGAATGAAAATTGCTATTTGCAACAACATGGATGGACTTGGTATTATGCTAAGTGAAATAAATCAGACAGAGAAAGACAAACACTGTATGGGATCTTATTGTGGAATCTAAAAAATAAAATAGTGAAAATAACAAAAAGAAGCAGACCCTCAGAATCAGAGAACAAACTAGTGGTTACCAGTGGGAAGAGGGAAAGGGGAAAGGCAAGATAAGGTAAGGGATTAATAGATACAAACTACTATGTATAAAATAAATAAGCTACAAGGATATATTGTACAACATAAGGAATGTAACCAGTATTTTATAGTTAACTACAGATGGAATATAACCTTTACAAACTGTGAATCACTATACTGTACATATGACACTTACATAACATTGTACATTGACTACATACCTCAATTAAAAGAAAAAGCTATAGAAACAACCCAAAGTGTCCACCAACAGATAAGCAGGTAAAGAAAATGTCATGTATGCATACAGTGGAACAGTATTCATCCTTTTATTTTTATTTTTTTTTCCATTTATTTTTACTAGTTGGAGGCTAATTACAACATTGCAGTGGTTTTTGTCATACACTGAAATGAATTAGCCATGGATTTACATGTATTCCCCATCCCGGTCCCCCCTCCACCTCCCTCTCCACCCGATCCCTCTGGGTCTTCCCAGTGCACCAGGCCCGAGCACTTGTCTCATGTACCCAACCTGGGCTGGTGATCCGTTTCACCCTAGATAATATACATGTTTCAATGCTGTTCTCTTGAAACATCCCACCCTCGCCTTCTCCCACAGAGTCCACAAGTCTGTTCTATACATCTGAGTCTCTTTTTCTTTTTTTGCATATAGGGTTATCGTTACCATCTTTCTAAATTCCATATATATGTGTTAGTATACTGTAATGGTCCTTATCTTTCTGGCTTACTTCGCTCTGTATAATGGGCTCCAGTTTCATCCATCTCATTAGAACTATTCAAATGAATTCTTTATAATGGCTGAGTAATATTCCATGGTGTATATGTACCACAGCTTCCTCATCCATTCATCTGCTGATGGGCATCTAGGTTGCTTCCATGTCCTGGCTATTATAAACAGTGCTGCGATGAACATTGGGGTGCATGTGTCTCTTTCAGATCTGGTTTCCTCGGTGTGTATGCCCAGAAGTGGGATTGCTGGGTCATATGGAAGTTCTATTTCCAGCTTTTTAAGAAATCTCCACACTGTTTTCCATAGTGGCTGTACTAATTTGCATTCCCACCAACAGTGTAAGAGGGTTCCCTTTTCTCCACACCCTTTCCAGCATTTATTGCTTGTAGACTTTTGGATAGCAGCCATCCTGACTGGCATGTAATGGTACCTCACTGTGGTTTTGATTTGCATTTCTCTGATAATGAGTGATATTGAGCATCTTTTCATGTGTTTGTTAGCCATCTGTATGTCTTCCTTGGAGAAATGTCTGTTTAGTTCTTTGGCCCATTTTTTGGTTGGGTCATTTATTTTTCTGGAGTTGAGCTGGAGGAGTTGCTTGTATATTTTTGAGATTAATCCTTTGTCTGTTGCTTCGTTTGCTATTATTTTCTCCCAATCTGAGGGCTGTCTTTTCATCTTGCTTATAGTTTCCTTTGTTGTTCAAAAGCTTTTAAGTTTCATTAGGTCCCATTTGTTTATTTTTGCTTTTGTTTCTAAAATTCTGGGATGTGGGTCATAGAGGATCCTGCTGTGATTTATGTCGGAGAGTGTTGTCTATGTTCTCCTCTAGGAGTTTTATAGTTTCTGGTCTTACATTTAGATCTTTAATCCATTTTGAGTTTATTTTTGTGTATGGTGTTAGAAAGTGTTCTAGTTTCATTCTTTTACAGGTGGTTGACCAGTTTTCCCAGCACCACTTGTTAAAGAGGTTGTCTTTTTTCCATTGTATATCCTTGCCTCCTTTGTTGAAGATAAGGTGACCACAGGTTCGTGGATTTATCTCTGGGCTTTCTATTCTGTTCCATTGATCTATATTTTTGTCTTTGTGCCAGTACCATACTGTCTTGATGACTGTGGCTCTGTAGTATAGTCTGAAGTCAGGCAGGTTGATTCCTCCAGTTCCATTCTTCTTTCTCAAGATTGCTTTGGCTATTCTAGGTTTTTTGTATTTCCATACAAATTGTGAAATTATTTGTTCTAGTTCTGTGAAAAATACCGTTGGTAGTTTGATAGGGATTGCATTGAATCTATAGATTGCTTTGGGTAGTATAGCCATTTTGACAATATTGATTCTTCCAATCCATGAACACGGTATATTTCTCCATCTGTTTGTGTCCTCTTTGATTTCTTTCATCAGTGTTTTATAGTTTTCTATGTATAGTATTCATCCTTTTAAAAAGAAGGAAATCCTGCTATTTGCAATAACATGGATAAACCTGGAAGACATTTGCTAAGTGAAATAAGCCAGTCACAGGAGGGCAAATACCGTGATTCCACTTTTGTGAGGTATCTAAAAAAGAGTCAAACTCATAGAAGTAGAGAATTAAATGGTGGGTGTGGGGGCTAGGGGTAAATGGGAGTTGTTGTTCAATGGGTGTAAGTAAAGCTTTGGTTAGGTTAAATGGATAAGTTACAGAGATCTGCTGAATTACATAGTGCCTATAATTAAAATAATTGTATTGCACACTTAAATTTTTGTTAAGAGGATAGATCATGTGTTAAGTGGTTTTTACTATGGGGGTGGGGAAGGTGACAAAAAAGGAACAGAGGAAACTTGGAGATGATGGGTATGTCTACTGCCTTGATTGTGGTAATTGTTTTACAGGTACAAGCTTATGTCCAAACTCAATAAACTGCACACATTAGGGGAAAAGAAGAAACTCTGGCTTATAATCATCTGCTCTCATTAATGACCAGTAATATATTTTGTATTGGTCATTACTGGGCCAGTAATGGGCTTCCTTGATAGCTCAGTTGGTAAAGAATCTGCCAGTAATGCAGGAGTCCCTGGTTCGAGTCCTTAGTCCGGAAGATCCTCTGGAGATGGGATAGGCTACCCACTCCAGCTTCCCTGATAGCTCAGTTGGTAAAGAATCTGCCAGCAATGCAGGAGTCCCTGGTTCAAGTCCTTAGTCCGGAAGATCCTCTGGAGATGGGATAGGCTACCCACTCCAGCATTCTTGGGCTTCCCTTGTGGCTCAGCTGGTAAAGAATCCACCTGCAGTGCAGGAGACCTGGGTTTGATCCCTGGATTGGGAAGATCCCCTGGAGAAGGGAAAGTCTACCCACTCCAGTATTCTGGCCTGGAGAACTCCATGGACTACATAGTTCATGGGGTCGCAAAGAGTCAGACATGATTGAGCTACTTTCTTTCTATTTTCAATATACTTTTAATTAAGTGGATAGGTTTAGAAATATATTTGTGCTTTTTCTGATGAACAGGAAAACTATCAGTCAACCATAACTTCATTTTAAATATTTAAATAAGATGACATCCAGCATATAGGGACTCTAATACATCAGTCAATATTTATAAAGCTGGTGTTTTGATCTCACACCCCTTGAATAAGCAGAGTAGGATAGAGCTCCCTGCTAGGGAACCATCATGGATGAAAAGACAACTGCCAACTTGGAAGGCTTTGGGAAGACCCAGCAAAATCTGCTTGCCTGCATCTCAGCTGGATCCCTATACATGACAGCTGCTGGTTTATGAGGAATATGAGCTATAAAACAAACACCCAGAAGGACTCCGAGATGAGCTCAGGTCTGGGAATGTGCTGATAATGTGTCTAATAAAGAGTGACTGCCACACAGGATTGAGGACTACATGACATAAAGAACTCAGTACACTGCAGAACACAGAGTAAATGTCCAAAAATACATCTGCTAGAGTAAAGATAACGACAACGATGGTCATTCTTATCATGAATACCAAGTCAACACAAGAAGAATAGTTCTGAAATGAGCACTACTGTTTACCCAAATTTCTCCCCTTCATATGCTTTGTAGATGCATGCCTAGAAAGGCATTAAAGAGAAAGCTGACTGGAAACCTCCATGCATTGACAGCTAAAGGAAGTCTTTTGTCTTAACTCCTCCTTTCAACATGGCAGAGGCAAATGCTTTGAAACAAAATTGCAAAGGGGTGGGGTTGAGGCGGAGAAAGACTGCTACCAATCTGCACATTAAGAACATACAGTAGTCACCCTCAACCACATGCACTGGTTTGTTCCCTGCCAAAATATGTGGTTTGCCATTATGGAGGCATAGCCCATGTTTTCAAGTTGCCACGAAGTAAAGGATCTATTTTTTTTTTTAATACAGAATTCATTTAGCATTGATTGAAGTCTATTATATTTCATTCATACTATCAACAAGTATGTATTAAGCACTCAATCACAGGTAGAGCATCACAGGAGGTGCAAAGATCCATATGACTTTGTCTTTCTTCTCCAACTGCCCCCAATCCAGCAAAGGGAACAGTAAACCTGTGATTTGTTGTTTTGTTTAGTCACTACATCATGTCTGACTCTTTTGTGACCCCATGGACTGTCCATGGGATTTCCCCGGCAAGAATCCTAGAGAGGGCTACCATTTCCTACTCCAGGGGATCTTCCCGACCCAGGGGTTTGACCCAGGGGTCAAACTCGCAACTCCCGGTTGGCAGGCGGATTCTCTACCACTGAGCCCCCAGGGAAGCCAAACCTGTGGTTAGCAACACACAAATATGGAGGGTGCGGGAGACTCGTTTCCTTCCCTCTTTTACCAGCTGAGAAGAAAGCTGGTTGAACTCAAGGGAAAATAAGCTGATCCCAACCACTGGTCTCCAGAGGCTTTCCCTTTTGAATAAGGCCACTTCCCTGACCAGGGAGCCTCCCCTGTTGTGTAACCACATAGATGTGCCCAGGCCAGTGACCCTGTAAATGCATGGAGCACTCTCTCCCAGAGGTGCAGCTATCGTGGACACAGACCTCTATGCCCGACCTAAGCCATGGGAGGAGAATTCAAAGGATTGTGTGTATGCTTCTACATGCCTGCTTATTAATTGTTCCCCAAGTAAAACTCGTATTATAACTGCACTGTGTAGCGTTAGCATTCCATGCGAGTGATCCCTTGCATTAAAAAGGCAGAATTGGCAATGAAAGCATGCCCAGAGATGGAAATATCATGTTAATTATGACTATACTTTACCATTCCAACTTTGTACAAAACAGATTTGCTTCTATTTGTACAAAATAGATTCAAATAATCAGTGACTAGAAAGAATTTCCTGAAATCAAAAGGCATACAGGAGAGCTGAATGAATCTGTTCCCTGAAGTTCTGTAACACATGGAAAGTGTGTTTTAGACCAGAGCCAACGGTAAGATTGAGCTCTCTTGAGGGGTGAGTGGAGAGCCTTGACCAGGGTAGGCTCAGGAGGTATGATTCACGGGAGGGACTGTGCTCAGTTCTGGATTGATCTGAGGCCATTCTAAGGTAGGCCTTCTGTAGTTATTTATTTTCTGGCCAAAGGAGGTGTTCTGGGATGCACAAGGGGTTCCAGAACAACACCTGACTTTCCAACCTAGAGACAGGCTTACAGCCATCCTCGCAGCCATTGCTGGCCATGCCCTCATCTTGAGGGCAAGACCACTGAGGCAACAGAGATGCCTTGGGTGCGAAATGTTAAACAGGCACTCACCCACGTGACAAATGGGCACATGTGACACTCAAAATGAGAGCCTGGTTACATTTGTGCCTTGGGCACCACTCTCTTAAGGAGACATCACCCTCTTAAGGAGGCAACACTCTCTTAAGGAGGCATCAACCGTTGGGGTCAAACAAGGGTAGACTGGCATGTGCACAGGCCAAAGAGTGAGCACCTCCTTAAACCTTGTACCCTACGCTCCTCACTGGCTCACTTCCTCCCTTCTCCTTTCCTCCAATTTGGTGCCGCCTTAATCTTTATATCAGTCCTTAATGCACACTTTGAAGACCAGCATCTAGCAACACAAAAAGGAAACATTAGGACCAGATTCACCACCAAAGAGGCACGTCTTAAGTGAAAGTCTAAAAAAGAACTACCCGGATGGAATGTTCTCCTCATGCAACTAAAAACCAGGATATACCTTGGAAAGTTCAGATAAGACAGGACTGAAACTCCAACTGACTCGTTTTTCCTCCCACCATGACGAACACACACAAAAAAATCAAGCGATAAAGCCATTTTGCAATGGTTGTGATTTCCAAATTAAATGCCTTGTAATTAGCTCCTCCTATATGTTTGGTAATCCTATTGTGACAACTCACTAAATGTCACACTAATTTAGAAACTATTAGGTGTCAGAATGTGTCTTTATTCTGTGAATATTAATTAACAGAAATAGAACAACTATGAAGAGACTTTGTATTATATTCCTCTTTTACTTTACTAGAGTTTTTGTAGTAATCTCAGACATTCATCAGTCTAACCTAATTTGGGTCTTCACTTACCAACAAAAACTTCCATCTAAACACATAACTTATGTTTTATGATCACAACTGAAAAGTACAACGGTGCTAGGTGGCTAGTTTTGTTTTGCTTTATTTTTTAATATTTGTTTATTCAGCCACACCGGGTCATAATTGTGACACCTGGGATCTTCACTGTGGCATGCTGAACTCTAAGTTGCAGTATGTGAGATCTAGTTGCCTGACCAGAGATCAAACTTCGACCCCCTGCATTGGGAGCACAGTCTTAGCCACTGACCACCAGGGAAGTCCCCAAGTGGCTAGTTATAAAGTGTCTTTAAGATTTTGAGAGCTGGCCTGAGAATCTTTAGCTTTTTCCATTTAAAACTCACTTGATTGATTTAGGAATTCAAAGAGCATCACAAACATCCTTTTGTGAACAAGTCCCAGTTTCATCATGTTGTTGCAAATGCAAATTACAAATATCAGATGGTGAGTCTTGGTTTAAAACAACATGAATGAAGCAGATGAGCCACCTTGATCCAGACATGCCTCATTCACAATCTCCTCACCTGGGAGTGTATTAGTTTCACAATCCTGCTGTAACAAAGGACCACAAAAACAGTGTCTGGAGCCAACACAAATTTATTATCTTACAGCTGTAAGGTCAGAATTACAAAATGGGCCTTACTAGCCTAAAATCAAGGTATTGGCAGTGCTGTGTCCCTTCTGGAAGGTTTAGCAGAGAGTTCATCCCCTTGCCTTTCCAGCTTTTAAAGGCCACTTGTACTCTTTGTCTCATAGACTCCTTGTTCCATATTCAAAGCAAGTAACGCCTGGTTGAGTCCTTATGCTGTCAACTCTGGTTTTCTCTCTTCTGCCTTCCTCTTCTACTTTTAAAGACCTTAGTGATTACACTGAGTCTGCAGGGATAATCCAGGATAGTCTTCTCATTTCCAAGTTAGCTAATAAGCAACTGTACTTCTTCTTTGCCATATACCCTAAAATACTCACAGCTTCTGGGGCTTAGTTATGTGGACATCTTTGGGGGCAGTGAAAGTCGTTCAGTTGTGTCCGACTCTTTGTGACCCCATGGACTGTAGCCTGCCAAGCTCCTCTGTCCATGGAATTCTCTAGGCCAGGAAACTGGAGTGGGTAGCTGTTCCCTTCTCCAGGGGATCTTCCCAACCCAGGGATTGAACCCAGGTCTCCTGCATTGCAGGCGGACTTTCTACCATCTTGAGCCACCAGAGAAGCCCAGGGGACATCTTTGGGAGATCATTATTCTGCCTGCCTTAAGGAATTTATATAAAATTTGCTCTGTGTGGGGCAAGAGTTTATAAGATTCATGACATCTCAAGGGTCTGATCTTTGGCGTGTACATTCTGGAGTTTCCTGACATCCAAAACATTAAAAAAAAAAAAAAGTATTTTACAAGGCAGTTGTTAATCACAAATGGTATTTTCATACCATTATTTTCAAACTTTTTGAACTTCATAAGTCAGTTTCATAAAGTACTGACTCCAAAGGACCAGGTCTAGACAATTTCCAAGTAGGGTCTGCCTATGATGAAATGTTTCCCAAGGTCCACTTGACTTCACACTCCAATGGCCACCTGATGCAAAGAGAAGACTCACTGGAAAAGATCCTGATGCTGGGAAAGACTGAGGGCAGGAGGAGAAGGGGCCACAGAGGATGAGATGGTTAGACAGCATCACTGAGATATGCAGATGATATGCAGATGCACCACCCTTATGGCAGAAAATGAAGAGGAACTAAAGAGACTCTTGATGAAGGTGAAAGAGGAGAATGAAAAAGCTAGCTTAAAACTCAACATTCAAAAAACTAAGATCATGGCCTCTGGTCCCATCACTTCATGGCAAACAGATGCGAAAACAATGAAAATAGTGATAGACTTTCTTTTCTTGGGCTCCAAAATCACTGCAAATGGTGACTGCAGCATGAAATTAAAAGATGCTTGCTCCTTGAAAGAAAAGCTATGACAAATCTAGACAGCACATTAAACAGCAGAGACATTAATTTGCCAACAAAAATCCATTTAGTCAAAACTATGGTTTTTCCAGTAGTCATGTATGAATGTGAGAGTTAGACCATAAAGAAAACTGAGTGCCAAAGAATTGATGCTTTTGAACTGTGGTGTTGGACAAGCTCTTGAGAGTCCCTTGGACTGCAAGGAGATCAAACCAGTCAATCCTAAAGGAAATCAACCCTGAATATTCACTGGAAGGACTGATGCTGAAGCTGAACTCCAATACTTTGGCCACCTGATGCGAAGAACTGACTCCTTAGAAAAGACCCTGATGCTGGGAAAGTTTGAAGGCAGGAGGAGAAAGGGACAACAGAGGACAAGATGGCTGGATGGCATCACTGAATAAATGGACATGAGTTTGTGCAAACTCTGGGAGATAGTGAAGGACAAGGAAGCCTGGCATGCTGCAGTCCATGGTGTCACAAAGAGTCAGGCACAACTAAACGACTGAACAACTATGAAATAATTATAGGTTGGAATTTATCCACATTTGTGAACCTCTGAGGACTGGCAGATTGTATTAAGGAGTGGTGATTGCCTCCTAACCTGTTGTGCAATACTTGGACCCTGAGCCTGGGCTCATTAAGTACCTGTCTGAGTCAGTGTGAGACAGCAGGTGAGACCGCCACAAGATGGAGAGCATGTGACCCACCTAAAGTGTTTAATTTTTAAAATAATAACTGTTCTCAGCCAAACACAACTGCAGGTCAGATTTGGTCCTCAGGCTGTAAGTTTGCTACTCCTGCTAGAAGCTGCTTCCATTCTGAACCTGACTCCAATTTCTACAGTACCAGAGGACCCAAGATAACTGTTTTGCCATTAGAGCTTCACCTCACTTTGCCCTCTCAGTTCCACTCTGTCCTTAAAGCCTGTGATGTCCTGGACTTCAGCACAGTGGATAGGAATCTGCCTGCCAAGGCAGGGGACACAAGTTCAATCCCTGGTCTGGGAAGATTCCACATGCCTCGGAGCAACTAAGCCCATGCACCAGCCACAGTTGAGTCTGTGCTCTAGAGCCCAGGAGCTGCAACTACTGAAGCGCTCATGCCTACAGCCTGTGCTCCGCAACAAGAGAGGCTACCAGAATGAGAAACCGGTGTGCATGCAGCTAGAGAGTAGCCCCTGCTCGCCTCAACTAAAGAAAGCTCACTCGTAGCAATAAAGACCCAGAGCAACCAAAAAATAAAAAAATAAATAACAATTTTTAAAAAGACGGTGACTGAGATCCCTCATGTGCTAGCTTGGTTTTCAGTGCCTTGCTGTCCAGATGTTGACCCTCTCCTGTGCTTCGCTTCCGTGTTGGCATCAGAACCATGACCCAGAGTGGCCCCTCGCTTGTGGCCTGCTGCAGCCACTCGGTGGGACAGAACCTGATCAGAGACCAAAGGTGCGCATCTAGCTGATATTCCATTCTTCAAGTACAGCGTGCTTATTTATTCTTGCCTAAATAAGCTCAGATTGGCTGACAGAATCCTGATGGAAAAGTTTCTGTGTGCCAGCCAGTGAAATCACATCAAGAAAGTGGAAGAAGCAGTACAAGCCTGGGACAGGAAACTTGGGTTCTATTCCCACAGGATAACTCTAAGAAAGTTCCTCTTTCCCAAATCAGTCTCAGTTTTCTCGTAAGTATTATGAAGAGAATTGAAAGATTGCTTCCTGGCTCCATTCACCCCATTATTAGGAAAATAAGATGGGAACACTGACACTTTAACATAATCAGTCTCTTATAACTCTAAAATTTCTAATAATTTTCCATGAGTTTCCATCTCATCTCCACTAAGCAGGGCTGGTTTTTAAACATGCCTTTTCTGATATATTTATAAATTAACATATACTTACATTTATTTCTATTTCTTCTATATATTTATATTATATATATTTACAAATATATATGCCTGTGTGAATATATATTATATAAAATCTAAAACCTCCTGAAGTATTTGCATGTTTGTGTATGTATGTGTATGTTCCTATATATAAAACATCACCATGGAGAAAAGTCATAACATGATGGAGGTAAATTATTTATAAGATAAGAATGTCTAGAAGCTTTCTTAGTCTCTGAATAAGAGAGGATCTGGAATATATTTACTTCAGGAGGTTTTAGAACAGATCACACTTTGAACACTTCAGACTGGCACTTTCCCAACTTAGGGTGGTTACAATACCTATGATATCTGTTTTTATCCTTTAGAATTCCAAGCCCCAGTACAGAGTTGAGGTATGGTAGGGACAGGGACTCTGTATACATAGTGACCAAGAGCTTATCATTTTTCAAGGAATCTCAGATAATGCCTCAAGATTGAAACTTCTAGATCAACTTAAACAGAGCTGAATATTCCATTCTTTGTCCTAGTGTTAAATCTAATGCATACAGTCTCTATTATGGCACATGTCAGGTTGCATTGTACCTAATTCTTTCCTCCTCTGCTTCCCCCATTTGTCTGCGAGCTCTTAGAGGATATTCACTGGATTTTATTCATCTTTGTAAGCCTAGCACCTACTGAAATACCTGGTGCATAAAAGCCACTCAAAGTGTTTACTTAATGAATGACATTAATAGCTAAGGAAAGTTACCAGCACTCTAAGGTACTTGAGGCATTTCTATTCTTTCCTGATGCAAGAGCAGAGAATGAACAGTAGAAGAATGTGCTATTAGCTAACACATTTTGTGTGTTTGGCAGTCACATGACAGTAATAACACAATATTTTGGGGACATTTGAACATTTGAAACCACTTCTGAGCATCCTTTCAAAATAAGCTCCTAAGGTTGCGGTACCAAGCTTTTAAAACTGTCTTATTATGGGCATCAAGCCTGTAGAGCTACATGTAAAATCCTATCAGGTTAATAATGTGGCTGCTGAATTAATTCCATGAGTCATGTATGGGAAAACGTCCATCATCCGGAATTGTGTACATTAGCAATAAATACCTGGCACTTAGAAGAACCTGAATATATTTAGGCATCTGTGTATATTTCTTCTGAATACAGATGAGCTCAGTGAATGGGTTGCTTATAAGAATTGCGAATTTCCAGCTTTAAGGACAGAAAAAAAGGAGTCAAGAGTGGTGAGAGGGCTATGAGATGCTAGAGAAAAGCCTTCGAGGCTTGTGTCAGGTAGCCACAGTAGGGTGGAAAACAACAGCATTGGAATACACTCTGAAGCCAGAACTGACAAGATTTGTTGATGAGTTGGATCTACGATGTGAGAGAAAGAAGAATTAAACCTGACTCCAAGGTGACCGACTGAAGCAACAAGAACAGCTGCCACTTGCTGAGAAAGACCTGCAAGAAAAGCTGGTTTGGGGAGAATATCAGGGGCCCGGATTTGGACATGACAAATGTGTCCATTAGGCAACCAGGTGGAGATACTGAGTAGGCAGTTGGATACAGAAGAGTGGAATTCAGCCCATAGGTCATGACTGGAGTTGTAAATATTGGGTGGGAATATCAGAATACAATGAGTAAAACCTCAAGGAGAATAAGAGAACGCATAGACGCAAATAAAAGAAAAAGATGCTGAAGCCCTGGGCCACTCCAAGATTCAGCATGCAGGAGGTGAGGAACCAGCAAAGAGACCTGAGAATTAGTGGCCAGAAAGGCAAGAGGAAAATTGAAAGAGTGTATATCCTCGAAGCCAAGTGAAGTAAATCAGAAAGAAAGAACAGTCAATCGTCTCAAATACTGCTGATAAGGCAAGCAAGATCATTGGTTATAAAGATATGGAAGTCATTGGTGACCTTGATTAAAAAACAGTTTCAGTGGATTATGGGGGCAAATGCCTGATAGGCATGGACTCCAACTGAGAAAGGGGAACAAGAATAGAAAGCAGAGGATATGACAGTTCTTAAAGTGAATTCTGCTATCAAAAACAGGGCCTCTTAAATCAGGGTCCCCCAAAAATCTGAGGATAGAATTCAGAGAGCTCATGAATTTAGATGGGAAAAGGATTACACCTCTATTTACATTACTGTCTAACTAATCTACCATTTTCTTCAATTATTAAAGTAAAATCAGCAATGTCTGTTTCTTTGTTGCCAAATCTAGAAATTGTGGATATCTTCACATCACATTATAATTTTTACAGATCTCTCAAAACATCATGATCGTCACTCTTTCAAATGTACAGTAGCTACTGGCCCTATGCTGTTCAAGTGCTGAGACAAACATGGCTGGCCAACACTTGGCAAATGTACCCAAAAGCCATTTAACCACCTGACGGTGAAGGTACGTATTCTCACAGTGGGAACTAGAGCTTTGTTAGTAATCAATATTCCCTTTTTATTCATAATTGCTTACTGGGTCAAGACATGGAAGAAGATGAATGATTTTCATGCCTTAAATTTTACAGAACTTGACAGATCATTTGAATTCTTAATCCTCATAAGATAGCACAACCTTTTGTAACACAAAGGTTACAAGATGCAAAAGCTATGATTGAGGAGAACCTCTGTAGCAGTTCGCTTTTGAAAAATAAAATCTAACTTACCTTGCCTACATTTTACATGTCTTATCTAGTACGTTAATGAAGAAAAACGTGTTACCACATCACAGCAGTGGAAAGTCATTTTGATAACTATATTCCAACGTAATTTATTTCTTTTGCAATCCTGTATTTTATTTTAGGCATCTAAAAACAATATTCTGAGGAATCCATAGAATTTCCCAGACCATTCAAGGTATTCCTGACACAAACAATTCAAGAGTGCCTGCTGAAAACGGAAGGGAGAAATGGATGATAGGAGGAGGAGGAAGTAGGAACAAAGAATGTTCCAACGTGGGAGAAATAAAAAGGCATCTGTATTGCAGATAAGAATGAGTCACTACACAGGGAAGAAATGATGATGTAAGAATAGGGAGAATTGCAAAATAGATGTTCTTGAGTAGGCAAGAGGAGATGGACCATTAGATCCATCTAACAGATGGACAAATGGAGGGGTTGCCTTAGGATACGAACCTAGGTCATTTGTGCACTTACAGAAGACAAGGCAGAGAATATGGACAGAAGAGCAGGTAGGGGGAAAAGAGATGCTGATGAGACCCCATGGGAGTTCTCTCCTGATTGCTCCTATCTTCTCATTAAAACAAGAAGCAAAGTCATCCATTGAGAGTGGGAATGGGACGGAAGTGCTAGAGTCTGAGGAGAGCAGAAGGCATGAAGGAAATGGTCATCTTGAAGGGCAGGAGAGGGAATGGACTAGAGAAATACAGAATGACCGGAGAATAGTACCGAGTACTCTCTTGAGGTTCATGATCATGAATTTCAAGTGAGTCAACGTGACTGTGTGCTCTCTAGTCTTACTCAGCTGCAGCGGTGCAGGTGCTGAGTAGGTGGAGAGTTGTGTACAACGAGGGTTGTGTGAACAAAGACAAAGCAAGAGAATGGCAAGACTGCTGAGAGTGGCCAACGGCTTGAAAAGGAAGAGCACGGATACATGTGCCCAGCCAGAGTCATTTTCTCTTTCTCTCTTTTCCTGTCTCCTGCCTTTCTGAGAGTCAAATGTGAGAATAAGGAAAATCATCAGGCAAGTGACAGCGGGAGCAAGAAGCAAAGGCTGTATGGTGGAGAGGCATGGGTGGGCTCCAAGAAAGCTGAAGCCTTAAGTAAACAAAACAAGCATTGAGTATTAGGCAGCATCCTCAAGGACAAGGAGAGTACTTGGCCAGCAGAATGGTTGACCATCAGAGTGAAGATCCATCAGTGTCGGCTGCTCAGAGCAGGACCTGCTCAGAACTGGTCCCTGGAGCTGCTCTGGACTTTCCAGCACATACAACTATCTGTATAAAAGGGTATAAAAGCAAATGGGAGCCATTTATTGCCTAATTTTCTAATTCCCATTTTAACTTAAAAATGGAAGTCTTTGACCTGCTTAATGCTCCCTTTGACAACACTTTCTACATAAATTGCAGATATTCAAGTGTAAGTATCTGAATCACTACAATGTAACAGAAGCCCAAGCAGCTCTGTGAAACCAGGACCTCACCTGGTCTAGTCTCATCCTCTCAGGACATCCCCATGTGCTGGAGAGGCAGTTCACACACAGGTGTGATGACTCTTAAAGGATTAATTACACCATCATTATCTGTCCCCTACTTCTGCCTCCTTGAGAAACAGAGTTGCCTAAGTGGTCAGAAAGGCAACTGAAAAATCAAGCATGGGTATGCAATTCTTGTATTTCATTCAGCAAATAACTAAAAATTAACCAAAAAAAGGTAACACAGATGGATTCACTATTCTGTCTAAATTCAACAAATCGTGTTTTCACTGTTCACCATTTGCTTTAAGCAATCTGACCTCCACATCATGGATGTTCTGCTGAAGGTAGCACCTTCCAATCCAGAGCCTCTGCCCCACCGCCATTCCAAGATGCTGTCAAGACCACAGTGGTTACGTAATTCCACTTAGTGTTTCTGATGGGGAGGCACGGGGTAAATGGAGCCACAAGGAAGGAGGAAAAGCACCTATAAGTTCCAGAAATTATATCACTTATATGAGTGCATTTTAAAGTTTTTTTTTTAACCACAACTAAGAGTAAGACACTAATTTTACCTTGTGACCCAGTGTAGACACATGTGTGAGGGCACACACACACACACACACACACACACACACACCTGAAATCTGATTCATAACTCTAGCTATGTAATACTCTCTGATGGTTTCTATTCTATTTTTGTTCTATTTTATTTTAGGTTTTTAAAATGCTGGTCATAATTTACTAAATGGATTTAATGACTCACAAATGGGCTGTGACCTACAGTTTAAAAATATTAACTGATGTGAATTAGAAAACAAGTGACACTAATTTTGATACAACTGAGAGGAATGGGGTGGATCTAGAAGTACCGATATGGAAATATGTTGAAGACATATTATTCAGTGAAAGGGAAAATTTCAGAACATTCTATACATATAACATAAACACATATATATATATACTTGTGTGTATCTTTACATGTAGTATATATGTGGGTAATACTTATAGTTTATTGTGTAATGTATGTAGAAAATACTATATATAATCTTCTGTAATTTGCTCTTTTCACTTACTATATCTTGAAAATATACATATTATGCAAGAAAAGTGTTAGCAGATAATGCTGGAGATTAGAATTAGGGGACCCCAGATTTTTTTACTTATCACTTTATACCCCTCAGTACTATTTGAAGTTTGTTTTATCACGAGCTTTTAAAAAACAGAGAATGAAAACAAGATAGTACCACATCCAACTATACCACGCTGCCTCCTCCCCACTTTAGCTATACTCTACTAAAATACATAAACCTATAAACTCAGTTCCTGCAGTTAAAATATATAAGCCTATAAACTTACTTCCTGCAGTAAATTCTCAGGTTATCCTACGTCACTGTACTATCCTAACTGACTACTGACCAGAAATTGCTAAGGAACCTGTACACTGTGCTTGCTCTGAACACAGAACCAGTTTATGAGTGATGCTAACTAGTGACTACAACACAATCCCTAAGAGCCTGTTACTGATATTTCTATGAAAAACTAAGTCCTGAAATGACCTGAAAGTGGAGGGTGACGTCAACCAGGTTACTTTTAGTGTATTCTAATTTTTTTTCCCCTAAAGAGCCTGCCTGTGCAGCCTAGCTGGCAAAGACATATGCAGTACACAACACACGAAGGCTTATTTTCAGGCTCACAAACGAACACAGCAATACCGAATTAGAGAAACTCAAGCATCATTAAATTATGAAGGTCAAAGATGGTCCCAAACCACATTTCACACTCCCGTTTAGCCCCAGGCACCCCCTTTGCCATTTTCCTGAATGAAGGCACAGGGCAATGAAGTGACAAAGGGTTTTATTCCTCCAAGAAACCCTTCCAGACATTCCTACATTGATAAGAAATGAGATTTAGAGGCTTTTCTTTAAAAATAATAAAATTTCAAGTTGCAGGGTAGAAAAACAAATGATTTCCATCCCTCCTTAACATTTCCTACAGTTCGAATGGGAAAATGGATATCTAAATTTCCATCAGTAAGTTTTAAAAATAGAAAAAAAATTGCAATATACCCATAAATCATGCAACTATCAAAAAGCAAAAGCTTTGACGTGGATGTAAGCAAAATAACGAATATGGTACAATTTCACTTTCAGTAAAAATAACTTATCAACAAGAATAAAAAGGTATATTTGTACATCATTGAACATGAATAAATGATGGAAAAACAGACACTAGGTTACTAAGACCGACATTAATACTGGAGAAGGTAAAAATGAAAGAAAGCTAGGGAGATGGCTAAATTGTGCTTTTACATTTCATTGAATTGTTAACAATAAGCACACATAACTTTTGTAATTTTAAAATTTTAAAGGGGAAAAACAATTTAGAACAAGGTGCAGTAGGCCACTGGTGAACTACACCTCCTGAAAGAATCTGTGCAAGAAGGACAGATTTCTACCACATCTAAAGTTATGGACAAGGCATGAGCCCCAGATTCTGAGAAGGTCAATGCATGGCAGTCAACAAACATCACAAGTGAGGGCTGCTCACTGGGGGAACCCAGGGTTACAGACAACACTAGAGAATAAATGTCTGGATGTGGGGTAAACTGCATCCTCCCCAAAAGCATGTTGATCTCCTAACCCCTTGTAGATCAGAACGTGGGTTTTCTCAGCAATATGGTCTTTACAGAGGTAATCAATGTTCAAATGAAGTTGTTTTGTAAGAGAAAAAATATATATACCTTGTCTTTTTCCTATCACTCTTAGGCATAGATATTACAAATCTCACCAACGTTGGCACAAAAGCTCCACCAACTTCCAGCCCGCAGAACTATAAACACGATAAATTTCTGTTCTAAGAGTGTGTGGTACTTTGCTATGGCAGGTCCAGGAAATTAATATCATATCCAACAAGGTAAACCAGAAATGTTAGTGTCTCAGTGCTAGCCTTGATATATATTTCACACAATTCAGTAAGCTCTCGACAGGATTATAGCCTCAGGTTGCCCTGTGGACACATGTTGTCTCTTTAACAAGACAGGAAATCACCTTGACCATATCTTATTCTACAGTGATAGTAATGATACTTTGCGTTACTTTCTAAATATTAAACATTGTGCTCTGCATACACGATTTTATATAAACCCCACCACAGCCCTTGAGGTTGTCAGTCTTATTGTTATTGCGTGTGTGTGTGCTAAGTCACTTCAGTCGTGTCTGACACTTTGCAACCCTATGGACCGTAGCCCGCCAGGCTCCTCTGTCCATGGGATTCTCCAGGCAAGAATACTGGAGTGGGTTGCCATGCCCTCCTCAAGGGGATTTTCCTACTCAGATGTCTCCTGCCCTGGCAGGTGGGTTCTTTACCACTAGTGCCACCTGGCAACCCCTTTATTGTTATCACCATCCCCTCTTTATGATAAGGAAGCTGCAGCTCAAAAAGACTATGCAACATACTCAACATCACACAGTTAAACGCTGGGCCTCAGCTCTAGGTCTGAGTGGCATCAAGTCCTTACTTTGAACTGCTAAAACCCATGCCTCTACTCAGAACCCCCACTGACTACTGTGGGGTACTGTGATGAGAAAAGGACAGGCTTGTGACATTGGAATCTTTAATTAAGTTGTAGTGACACTTGAAATCCAATTCTATGTATTTTTAGATTTTTTAAAAAGTATAGGGTCACCATTAAAATAACTATATTGATGAATTTTTTTTAATTTATGGAGGAGATTGCCAAAGATAGTTATCTCTCATAGGGATATGTACCAAATATATGAAACTTCAGTTATTGAACCTGATAAAGTAGGAATTGATTTGGAATGTGAAACCCATAGTCTCACAGCTACAGAATATGAATCTGGGACTTTCACCCCAAGGAGAGCAAGACTCTGAGGGGTGTAGACTTTCCTACTCTTACTCTCTATAGAGTTTAATGTGACTGAAAAGGAAGGAGCAGCTAAACTATATAAATTTTGCAAAATGTAGAAAGAAAAAAAGACATCTTCTGCTTTCTAGGAAAAGGGAAAGGGCAGCAGCTTTGTGGGTTGAACAACTGGAACTTGAGGTCATTGCCCCCAACCAGTGCGTTCATAGGGACATAAGGAAAAATAACGTTCACTATGTGGGCCAGTACCCATCTGCTGTCTTCCTCCATCCTGTCAGCTTTTTAAATTTGGGGAACATAAAAATGGTCAAGGAAGTGAGTGTGGACATGGTTAGATTTAGGGGCCAGAGAGAGTTCAGTAGAGGCTATGTGTATGCACAGATATGCATTCACTTGGATACACAGGTTTCTGGAAGAGTGAAATGAGCAAATTACAAAGGGCTTCATTTTTTAGTCAACCATGTACCAGATACTGTGTTAGGTGCTTAACAGGCATTGTCTCATTTCATATTATTATCCCCAAATATATCCCCCAATTTTGGACTGACAAAAATAAAAAGGCATAAGTAACAGAGTGGTAGATCTAAGACTCAATCAAAATCCATATTTACTCAAGATACAACACTACATATAGGAATTCAATAATATTTGATTGAGTACTGACAAAAATATGCTATGAATAAACACACACATCAACTATGAATATACCAAATATACCCATATTTGCTCCATGTTTTCAGAGCATCGACTCTGAAATCTGAAACTTATGCTTTGATTTTTGGTTTGTGTAGTCTTTCCTATTTCAGCATAAGAATGTCTTAAGGAAGACCTGATTATTAGTATCTCATGAAGCAAGCTGTGTTAATATTAATAAACTTTTGGAAACAACTATTATAGTAGTTGTAGCATATCCCTACAAGGAGATCCAACCAGTCTATCCCAAAGGAAATCAGTCCTGAATATTCACTGGATGGACTGATGCTGAAGCTGAAACTCCAATACTTTGGCCACCCGATATGCAGAACTGACTGACTCACTGGAAAAGACCCTGATGCTGAGAAAGATTGAAGGCAGGAGGAGAAGGGAATGACAGAGGATGAGATGGTTGGATGGCATCACTGACTTGATGGACATGAGATTGAGTAAGTTCCGGGAGTTGGTGATGGACAGGGAAAGCCTGGCGTGCTTCAGTCCATGGGGTCGCAAAGAGTGGGACACGACTGAGCGGCTGAACTGAACTGAACTGAGCATATCCCTAAAGATGAATCCATATGTGGATATAAATATACCAATCACATTCTCCTTTATGTAGTTAATAGCAATCCCTGTATCTTCCCAGAACTGACCTGGAACATAACAAGCGGGTGAAAAATAAAATCTGTTGGTGGGCTTATTAACTAAAGTAAAGCTCTTAGAACCATTAGAACTTTAAAACATTGCCTTCATTTGCATAGTATTATACAGTTTGAAACAAGACTTTCTTGTGAAGATGGAAAGAAAGTTCTTAAACCAAAGAGATTGAAGTGAGAGGTTTTAGAACCAGAGACCTTGATTTAAATCTTTGGCTCTGCTACTTACTAGCTGTGCCTTTGGGTAGGTGACTAATTTTCAAAGCCTCTCTTTCATCATTTGTAATTATACTGCTATTATATATACCACAAAGGGTTTCTGGAGTAAACATAAGACTTAGCTTGTGGCTGAATCAATGGAAATTATCACACAGTCTAAAGCAACAGCTCTGAACATCTGAAATGCGTGCTTTGATTTTGTATTTATGTGAACTTTCCTCTCTCCCTTTGGTCACTAGGTTGTGTCTGACTCTTGCAACCCCATGGACTGTAGCCTGACAGGCTCCTCTGTCCA
The DNA here is from genome assembly GCF_023699985.2 of Odocoileus virginianus. NCBI lineage: Eukaryota > Metazoa > Chordata > Mammalia > Artiodactyla > Cervidae > Odocoileus > Odocoileus virginianus. The sequence continues at coordinate 35,297,692 of NC_069686.1, read as the reverse complement.
TGGGATTCTCCAGGCAAGAATACTGGAGTGGCTTGCCATTTCCTTCTCTGTGAACTTTCCTATTGCAACATAAGAATGCCTTAAGTAAGACCTGTTTATTAGAACCTCGTGAAGCAGGCTGTGTTAGTACCAATAAACTTTTGGAAACAACCATTATAGTAGTTGTAGCAATCCCTATAGATGAATCTATATGTGGATATAAATCCATTTTACTTGAATGCAGATGCAGAACTCAAGAAAATTCAAATTATCTTGTATTCATTGCATTTCATTACAAATTATCAAAATATGTGATGTTAATATGGACATGAAAATTGTTATAAGATTTGAAGAAATAGGCTATTAGTCTTCATGGTAGGATATGTTCTTTTATTCAACTAAAATGTCAACTTTTCAAAAAGGTATCCCTTCAAAGAATTTGAGATGCTTAGAAAAGGGAGATCTGGATTGCCTTCTTATTTATTTATTTGACTGCCCCTTGTAGTCTTAATTCCCCAACCAGGGATCAAACCCATATCCCCTATACTTGAAGTACAGATGGAGCCTTAACCACTGAATTGCCAAGAAGTCCCTGGATTGCTTTCTGAAAGATTTGTTATTATTTTTGGTACAATTTTTATGCAAATGAATTTATTCATTTTCCCCAAAACTATTACTGGATCAAATTTACAAGTGCTAATACATGAAGGAACTCATAAACCAGCTCTGAAAGACAAAACAAACAAAACTAGATGAACTTTACCTTAAGATTCCCAGGATTTGGTCACTTATATAATCTGATCCATTATAAATTGAAGTTGTGGAATAAAGTACAATTCATGAGTTTTTTAGTACTATTTGAGACAGAAATGTAAACAGCTTTTGCAAAGTGCCAGAAAGCCCACGTTAATTTTCCAAGGAGTGAAAGTTCAGACAATGTGCAGTTAGTTATCCTTGATTAAAGCATTCTGGGAAGCAGCCAACTCTGTTTATTACACAGAGGACTGTGGCTTTCTTGCAATGAAAAGCCATATTTCGGTTCTAATGGACATTCATAGATCATAATGTGTTCTGGTTCTGCCTACTTCTTCAGGGAATTGAGCCAAAAATCTCAGTCAAAGAAGCATGAAATGGCAGCCAGACATCCAAAGAAATGTTGTGCCTAAGTGGTTCCCATTCCACAAAGAAGAATAAAAGGCTCTGGGTCCTGTTGTGAAAACAACTGCTGAAAATGAATCATGTTGTGTAAACTCAGACTCTGTGAATTCAAGTGTCCTATGTGTGGGATGCCCTGTGGTATTTGATTCCTTGGTCATTTGCACATCAACTGCCCCCTTCAGGGGTGAAAAGTAGCCTTCTTGGGAGCAGGTCTAACATTCAAAAGTACAAGTCCCCTTCCCCTTTCCTCTTTCTCTCTTAGTAATACATGGCTGCAAAGACCTTGGGGCCTGGACCACCTCTCATTAGGGAAACAAGATGCCTACTGCATCATCAGGTATATAGCCAGTTCTCCTAAAGACTAATATGCTTTAGTCTAATATGCACCAGAAGAACTGCCACTAAAACCCTCTAAAAGCCCTCCTGTGTGTCAAGATTATAAATGTTTTCTGGCCTCTCAAAGCATAAATCACTGAAGATGCTTCAGTTGATTTATGGAGGTCATTTCATGAGAGTGAATTTGGTATCTTTATACGTCTCATTGAATAAGGTTTTCTTTGTAGGGATCAGAGAAGGTTTTGTCAGAGGAGACGTGTGGCAGTCATGGAAAAGGCACAAATTACCTTTCAACCCAATTTCAGCAGAGAGTAAATTCCATTATAATTAACACATTTCAGTGAATTCCGATAAGAGCAGGCCTTGTAAGTGGGTAGGATCATGATCTATATGCCAGGAAGGCTCTTCTCCCTTCCACTCCCTGCACCAAAAATCTGTCTGCCAGTCCCAAGGTCAATTTCTACTAAGTGTGAGAGGTTTGTTTCATTTTGCCTTGATCATCCAGAACTCACTATGAAAATGCAAAGACCTCTCAAGGGGTATTACATGAAGCCTTTTTCAGCTATCAATTCATTTCCCAGCTGCCCAAGAGTTAGTTCAGGGCCTGCAGGTGAAAGAGTAGGGTAAAGAGAGGGATCTAAGATGCCAGAGACCTGCAAAAGGAAGGAAAGCTTTCTCAATTGATTTATATTTGCAATGTGCTTTAGCATAGTATGGAGGAGGTACTCTGAACAGTATATTTTGAATGGATACTCTGACTGGTACCAGCAAAGAAATCAGAGAAAAAAACTTGAAGGTCTTCTAAGGAATCCATTGCATCATCTCTGCCTCTATTAGACTGAGGAGCGCTATGCCTGGGGTTGTCCATGGTCCCCTTTCCTGTAGACAATGGACATATGGTGACCTGTAACTCTGCAGTGGAATCTTACATCATGGTGCCCTATTTGATGGCTGCTATATGGTCACTGATGCAACGGTCAAATTCCAAAGTCTAACTTCCAACTGACACACAGGATCACCTCACTTCAAAGTTGGAGGACGTCTCAGAGAGTATGTGGTTCATTTGCCAGTTTAAGAATTGAATTCCATGTTGATAACAAATGCCAAGAGGTCTTCCAGTCTCTGTTTGAAAACACTGCTGAGCTTGGGAACTCAAGCATCCAATTTTCAGAAAGTTCTCAATTTTATTCTTGTGTTTTATAAAAATCCACCTGTCTCAGTCTTCTATCTATGAGTTCTAATCCAGTACCCTGAGTCCCCACAGAATAAGCTAGACAAGCATGACAGTCATTGAAACAGCTTAAGACAGTTGTCTCATACCTTGAGTCCTTTATGTACCAGAAGTGGTGAATAACAAACACATTGCCTTTGATTTAAAATAATCCTAGCATATTTTCAGCAAATAATAGTTAATAAGAAGAATAAAAGTCTTCTCCAAGAGCTCCTAATGTGCTAACATGGCCTCCTGGACAACCGTGTTGGCAAACCTGTCAGTAGACATACACACACAGAAGATACCTGCCCATATGAAAAGTTTCAGGAGGCTATTCCAATCATTCTGAACTGTTTCTTCTTTTATAGCTGTACATTTGCATCTTTTTTGAAGGACTATGAGATACAGCATTTTGAAATTCTGAACCCAACTTAATTAACTAGCCTGTCACTGGTTATATGAAACCCTTTGCAACCAAAGTTTCTATTTCTCGTCTGTGTCTTTGCAGAGTGGCACTGTTTCTGAGTGCAGAGGTGGGGCTAGCAAGGGATGGGACCCTCTTTCTTGGGTACAGGTGGAGAGCACTGGTGCTTAGCAATTCACCCACTTTTACTTTCCCCTTAGGTTGAATTCCATAAGCAAGACCTTTCTTGTCGTTTCAGAGTTTGATCTGGATGTCAGTGAGAGTAAAAGCTATTTTTTATAAAAAGACAATATGAAGTATGTGTGGGGTTAAACCGTCTATGTTTCTCTCCCACACACAAAAATGAGAATAATCTGGAATTTCTAGAGTTTGGAGAATCAAGGGGGATGGACGGTAACAGAGTTGCAAACACAGCCTCAGATGTCCAAAAATGTGGTAAACACAGTGGTAGGAGTCAGGGGCCAGAACTGGCAATGTCTGCTGGTGACAGAAAAGCTGGATCTGGAGCCAGGAAATGAGAGATTCTTTCTCAGCTCCGTGTACTAACTTTGAGACCTTCATCAAATAGCCTCACATCTCATTTCTTTCTCTTTAAAATAGACATAATACTTTCTCTACATATGTTCCAAGGCTGCTCCTGAGAGAATCAAAAAAGGCTAGTATATATTGTCTCAAGCTATTAATCCTTTCACATTCATTTTTTGCCCGTCCTTGTTGGAGCCCTTTTCTTTCCTCTCAGCAGCATTCACGTTGCCTCAGGGAACTGGCATCCAAAGAGCAGGAACCCAGTGACAAAAATGAGTCTATACTCAGTTCTGACTTGCAAAATTAAATTTTTTTTTATACTTACAAGAGAAACATGCAAAATAATAAAATAAGCCAAAATGCTTATTTTGAAGTAGTAGGTTTTTCTGAGAAAAGAAAGTGCCTTTGAGAACAAAAAGATCTTCAAACTGTAAGCCAGGGGAAACCAGATGACAGTCACCTGGATTTTGAGGATGGAGGGGAGGGAGAGAGAGTGCAAGGCCCTGACCCTAAAGCAGGTTTTGCAGAGGGTTTCAGACAAGGGGAACAGGTCTGAGAATCCACTGCAAATGGTGGAAGTGGCCCAGGACTTTCCCTGAACAAATGACAAAGTCTGGAAGCCTCCAGACAAAGCTTGGTTAGTTATCATTTATATCATCACTGTGGGTCCCTTAGGCTGAACAACTTCTCTCTGGCAGATGAAAACTTTCCATTCACAGCTATGGGCACCTCACTGGGGAGTTGGCCAACCAAAGTGACTCTCCATGACCCAACCCTTTGCTGACCCACTTCCAAACCGCTGCATGTGAATACCATGCTTCTCAATGGCCGTGGGCACCTGCCATCACCCGCCACAACCAAAGAAAAGCTGATGGGCCTGGACATGATGAAACTCATTCTGTTACAATATGAAAGTTTTTTGGAAAAGCAAAAATACAGTACACAAATGTAAGGACTTATGAAACAAAGAAAATCAATTGTTTCATTTGTCTCGTTCCTTTCATTTCTTAAAGTAAAAGAGCCTAGCATCTTAAATAAGATTGGCAATGAACTATATAAAATTTCATATAAAATAATCTGTATAAAGATACTCATAAATTATACTCCTGTTAGTTATGAAATTGATGCAGAAAATTTTATTATCCAGCCTAATAAAATTTGCCCAAATAACAATTTCTAGTTTATTTATATGACTGGCAGTGTTAACATGTATATATGTATATACATACATGAACAAGTAAAAAGCAAATTAATAAGCAGTGTAATCCAGACTTTTTCCTAAGAGGAATGGCTCTTTCTAGTTGATGTGACATTTATAAACAAACATGTTCTGAGTTCTCACTGTGCACATAGGAGATGTGAAGGACTTGGTGCTGACCTTGAACCACACGGCAGGACCCAGAGTCCTCTAGAATTTCAAGAATGTTCCCAAAGAGAAACCTCTGAAATTGAGTAGGATTTAGACAGCAAATGCGCAGGTGCTACTACAAGAGAGAAAGGGCTTCACAAAGGTTTAGAAAAAAGCAGGAAAGCGATGTGTTGAGGGAATGGAAACTTTCAGCTAAAATGCTTCTCCAAAACAGGATTCTAGATCCACCAAGGTCATGTGACTTTTCTGTGCCGTTAAACTTCTTTTTAATAAAATGAGAGAAAAATGTATGCTTTTTTATGCATAACCCAGCTGTGGACCACTGCCCGAAAGGTTTGTACAGGTGCATGCCACAAGAAAGTACCACACAGTAAAATTCATAGTTATCAATACAGTTTTGATTTGAAAAAAAAAAAAAAAAAACCAAACAGGATTCAAGAATAGGAGGCCAGATTTTTTTATCTCTGACTCCTTGTGACTTGGAACAAATCTGAGAATTGCAAATGTCTTGAGGGCAGACAAAGACTTGGGAGATAAGACTGGATTTGAACTCTCAAATTCAGCATTTACTAACTGTTGGGCTTCAGGCAAGATATCTGTCATATCTGAGTTTGTCTTCTTCACCTCAATGGGCATGGTACTACTACCACCTGGCTCATTGGCTCCTGGAGGTAGAAATCCTTTGCCAACTAGAAAGCATTAAAGAAGACAAGAGAGAGTTACATGGTATGAACTGTTTAAAGTGGGATAATATGCCTTTGCTAAATGCTTGCATTTCTAACAGTGGCCTGACTCTAAAGGATCCTGAGAGATGTGTGAAGGTGTGATTACATCATGGTGCCCATAGCTGCGGCAGTCTTCCTTCAGCACAGAAATTCTCAAATAGGCATTTGCTAACAATAACCTGATGTAATAATCTATAGGTTCCCTCCATAAGCTTGCTGTGACTAATGACTAATTACCCAGATCCTTTGAAATGAATCTGTAAACATAGCCAGTGTTTTATTTTTGGAAACTCTCAGTTGTGGACTAAAGGAAGCTTTATTCTGAAAGTATTAGACTCTCTCATGCTATTATTTTATAGACAAAGAATTCTTCTGGATGAGCAAGTAGCACTTAGAAAGCAGATTTCCATTTAGTACCTCCACAGAAATGAGCCAAATCAGACCAGGAGTGATTTGGAAAGAAAGACTCTTTCAGCTGCCTTCCTAGGAAGTCCATTTTGACTGCCCCAAAGAACAGTGAATTTTTCACTTCAAAATGATTAATATGATGTGAATTTTTCCAGAATTAAAAAATTGGGGAAAAAATGTAAGACTACCTCCCATCAAGAAGTTTATGGTTATGATCTGATCAAGATAACAAGCCTACTTGTACTCATCCCACAAATATTTCCTTAACCTGTGTTTCATTCCGAACAGAAACGTAACACCAAGCAATGTATATAAACAATGCAAAGCGCCTTAAGGTTAGAGACTCAATGACAGCAAAACTGAAATGTTTGGAATTGACAGACAGGAGGGGAGTGCTGGCTTCTTCGCTGTGAAAGAGCATTATGAATATAAGTAAAAGGTGAAAAGGGGAAGCTTTTAGGCAGAAAGAATGGAAAAAAGGCCTCAGGGTCCAAGATCTAACATTCTAAGATCAGCAATAGTGGAAGAAACAGTTGGCAGTGGCGTAGACACCTGTTTAGTCACTCTACAATAGCGCTACTCCCCACAGAATTTTCCTCTGCTATAAACACTTTATGTTAAATGGTTGTAAATTCCAGTTAGACACACACAAATACACTCAACAACAGTCTGGAGTTATGGATTCGGGAAACCTAAGCGTAAGTATGCAGAGCCCACGTTAGATCACACTACATTCTTCAACGAGTGGAATCACTGTATCAGGTTGCTGTACAGAAGGATACATTTAACAAGGCTCAGAATTATATCCATGGGGGAAACCAGTGACAGAACCGAGCCCTAAGTAGGAAGTTCTGCCTTCCAGATTGTTATGGACTGAACTGTGTCCCCCAGAATTCGTATGTGGATGCCCTCATGCCTAATGTATTTGGTTAATAACAAGGTAATTAAGGTTAACTGGGGTCATGAGGCGCCCTAATCCAATAGGACTGGTGTTCTTAGAAGAGGAAGAAACGCCATGGATGCAGCTACACAAAGGAAATGCGTGTGAGGACACAGTGAGACGGTGCCATCTATCATCCAGGAAGAGAGGCCTCACCAGGAACCAGGCCTGCTGGCACTCTGACCTTGCACTTCTGGAACCATGAGAAAATAAGCTGTTTATTTTCTGTTGTTTAAGTGATGTTCTGCTGTGGCATGAGAGGCAGACTAACATGCAAATAATGGGCCTCCTTTAGATCTTGCTACTTACTGCTCCAGGGTCAATAACCTGGGCCTTGTTTAATATTTTTGCCCAGTACCTCCATTACTCACTGGAACTAAGTTTAACATTTATTGGAAGTTCTGCTAATAGAGAAACCCACACTTTGAGCACCAGGTAATTTTCTGCAGATGCCTCAGTGAATCTGTTGGTTAGAACAATTTCTCAACTTTTCCACTAAACCAAAAGTTCATTGAAAGGAAAGTCACTTGCAATAAGGAAAAATACTCAGGTTTTGAAGACTATTTTATCCTAGGACCAGCTCTTGCAGGGTGGCCTTATATGGAGAACAGGCAAACACATGGCTGTTAACTTAAGGAATTTCAGAAAGTCTCCTTTCCTGCATGAACTTGGACATGCGTGTTTCCCATCTACAAAGAGTGGCCAATGCTAGTACATAGACATAGGACTGTTGAGAGAAATATTTGCATTAATATGTGTAAAGAAGTGAGAACAGTGCCTGGCACAAAGCACCATATAAATATTAGCTGTTAATGCTATTTGCTGTTGTTGCTATTTTAAAATAGCTCCCCAGAGGCTTCAGAGACTAACCTTCCTGGTTTACCTGGGATGGAGGTGCTTCCCAGATTGGCAAGCCAGGATGGGGTCACCCTGTTGTCATTGCTGAGTCGCTAAGTCATGTCTGACTCTGCGAGCCCATGGACTATAGCCAGCCAGACTCCTGTGTCCATGGGATTTTCCAAGCAAGAATACTGGAGTGGGTTGCTATTTCCTTCTTCAAGGGCTCTTCCCAACCAAAGGAATGGACCTTCGGTATCCGGCTTGGCTGGCAGACTCTTGACCACTGAGCCACCTGGGAAGCCATGGGGTCCCCCTAAGGGGCCTCAAATTTCCACCTCATTCACTTCACTGAGGTGTTACTGAGATGCAGGTGTTACCAGACAGTTGTTTGGGTGGCTTAAACCATTAATATTCCTTAATACATTACAATGACATCACTAACTGACAGATAAGTTCTGGCAGGCAGTCAGAAAAAAAATCAGAGCTTCAGGGTAAGTCCTGATCAGCCAAGCGCTGCCACTGAGCCTTTTGCATCAGGTAGAGTAAGGTGGAAAGGGGATAAGCACATCCAATAGGGAGCAGAGAAAAAGAAAGAAAACAAGAGTCCCAGAGAAATGCTGTTTCTCCCTCTCCATTTGATCAGAAACCATCCCTAGGTGGAGCGTATTCTATCACAGTCATAAGGATCTTTTCTATAGATCCTTATAGAAGGAAGATTAGGACTCTGAAGGAATGTCGTGATGCTGAGTCCTTTAGGAAAACAAAATCTGAGTAAATCCTGGTGCCCTGTGCTACAAATCCCAGTGTGACATGTGCTCGCAGTCTGAGATCTGATTTCAGTCCAGTCCCCCAAGGAGAAATACTGGATGAAAAACAGTCTGTATGCAGCCAACGCAAAGAAAAGCAGTTGTCAGGAAAAGAATGGCTGAAAGCCATGCTGAAAACCCAGCTGAAAAGAATGGCTTCAGTCAGAGCTCCAGAAGTGCCCTCTGCAGCGAGCGGCAGGTGCTGCGTTTGGTCGTGTCATCCTGGACTAGGGGGGTCACCCAGGTGAGACACAGAGAAGAAACTCTGCAGGTGTGTCAATAGGAGATGTCTGGGGCTTTGCCTTTCAAGACGTGGTGCTCGGTAAACCTGTTAGACGGGTTCTGGCGCCCGGCAGGCAAGTAATCATCCGTGGTGCTTCAAAGATGATGCTCCTTGCTGCCCCTAGTGGAGGCTAAGAGGGGTTCCAGAAACCCGGGGGACTCCACCGCAGAGCTTTAAGAACCGCGACAGAGGAGCCCGACAGGCTAGAGTCCGCGGGATCGCAAGACTCGGACGCGACTTAGCAACTAAACCACCACCAGCAGCAGCACCACCTGCAGGGCTTAAGGATCCCATTGAGACTAAACAACTTTAGGAACAATGCCCGAGTGGCCAGAAAACGTCTGTGCGCTTTCCAAAGGTGCTTCGGGAAGCATTTCCTTCAGGGCTCCCTTTGTAAGGAGAAGGTTCTTTGCTTTGCAAAAAAAAAAAAAAAAAAAGCCATCAGGTCTTCTGGCTCTCATAGCAGATGCTTCTAATTGGGGGTGGACTCCATTCGTCTCTCTGAACCCGCCCAGCGGGGTCTACAGACACTTGCCCCACCACAGAGCCCAGTAGGGAGACACATGAGATCAGAGTTTAATCACTGTTATGAGCATGTCAGTCTGTTGGCTGACTAGTGCTTGGTTTATGGAAACAAGCAGCAGTAGCCTTAAAACGGGGCTGGGCCAATGAAAGAGGGCAGAATGGGGACATTGAGGGGTATATTTTCTGGCGAGGGCTGCCAGATTAAGGGGAGAGCATTCTGATACTCCAGGTAGGAGCTCAGGCCCCTAGGAGACCAGTGACTCACTCGGAACTCCCCCACTTTTTGGCATGCATGAAGCAATGTGGGTAGGGAGGAGAGAGTCACCAGGGCACTTACTGCCTTTGGATTAGCTGCTTAAAAATCACTTATGAGAAACTAGGAAGGAAGCTGGTGTCGGCAGAGACCTGAATTTAAAAAGACTGCCTAGCCCCACGCTAGCGTCTCCTAAGTGAGCCTTTCCTGTGTCACTGCAGAGTCAGAAGGTAGCAGCATCAGTGAGCAGCCGTTTGCAAAGTGCAAATTATGTAACCTGTGCTATGTAAGCAAAGGCTGGCCACCTTGGCGGAGAAGAAGACAGCCACTCCCGCTTTGATCTCAAACGTCCCTTGATGTGCTCTGACCCAGCGGGCACTCCAAAAAACTAATAACGATGGTCTAATGAAAGCAGCTATTTCTGCCAAGAGTCTTATACCCTCAGGGATTTGGCCCCGTGCAGAACGGACATGGAATGAGGTGAGATTAGGGGACATTCATCCCAAGACTTGAAACCTTCCATCCTTCTAATACACAAGCACGTGTTTGAATGTGATGTTTGACATTTATAGAATAAATGGCTACATTTTTTAAATCCAGGCATCACTGGCCTACTCCTCTCTGCCTCCCCCGGTTCCAGTCATTCTCTCACTCTTTTATACACTCTCCTGTTCATCTATTTTTGTCATTTCTTTACCTCTCCTGCTTTCTTCTTCTTTCTCTCTCCTATGTCTTGCTCCCACTCTCCCTCACTTGCCCCCTTCTCTTTTCTTCCACCCTTTCATCCAAATAACAATTATTTGATGCCTACTACCAATCAGATGGTAAGACAACAAAATGAAAAATGCCACCCTGACCCCATTCGTTCAGGATCTATTTTGAGAGCTCCCGTGTGCCAACACTGTTGTGGGTGTTTGAGACACACAATGAACCAAACAGTAATGTAATGGTCCCTATCCTTGTGGAGCCTAGTAAGAGCTGGAAAGAAGCCATGAGAATACACTGAGGCATACCAGAGTTCAGGCCAGGGAGTCCAGCAGGATGTGGTATCTAAGCAGAGCCTGGAAGGAAGTGTAACAGTTAGCTCTGTGGGCAGGGGAAGGAACATGTCAAAGGCAAGAATGTACAAGAGCTTGGGCCTTTAGGGATCTACAGGTGGGTAAGTGATCCAAAGGTGATGATTCCTGTGGGAGCAGCAGAAGCTGGAGCTAAAGACTGCAGCAAAGACCAAGGTATGAAGGTCCTGATGCGGCAAGCAGAGGGATGCAATGCATTCTGAAGGCCATGGGGAAGCATTTTAGTATTTTCAATAGAAGAGTAACAAGATGAGATTTGCTCTTTAAAAAGATACTTCTGAGAGCAAACCACTGCAAGGGAAAGACTGGAAAAGGACAGTGGCTGAAGGAGAGTGACCAGCAAAGAGGTGATCTCAATGATCCCAGTGGGAGATGGACTGGGGAGACATAAGAAGGTCTCTGCTCCTGAGAGTGACATGGAGACTTACATTACCATATGTAAAATAGATAGCCAATGGGAATTTGCTGTATGACACAGGGAAATCACACAGGGGTTCTGTGACAATCTAGAAGGGTGGGATGGGGAGGGAGGTTCAGTAGAGAGGGGACGGGGCTGTACCTATGGCTGATTCTTGTTGATGTTTGACAGAAAACCACAAAATTCTGTAAAGCAAGTATCTCTCAGTTTAAAAAATAAAGTTGCAAAAAAAGAGAAAGTTTCTGCTCCTATATGTACACAGACAGCTCTATGTTTTATTGCTCAATATTGGTTCCTTGAAGACATGCTCCTGTACATTTTCAGTCTCGTTCCAAAATGTGCAGACCTTCTACAGAGGCAGAGTCATATGTTCTCCCCTGTCCTCACCATGGCCGCTCTAAAGTTCTCTGTCAAAACCAGTGACTCAAGCTTCAGCCCCCTGCAGAAAACAGTTCGGCAGTTCCTCAAAATGGAATTACCATATGACCCAGCAATTCCACTCCTAGGTACATACCTCAAAGAAATGAAAACAAGTACTCAAACAAATACTTCTCCAAAAATGTTTCTAACAGCAAAGGATGAAAACAGCCCAAACGTCTGTCAATGGATGAATAGGGTCTATCCATGTAACAGAAAACATTATTTGGCCATAAAAACAAATGAAGTATTGATACATATTACCATACGGATGAATCTCCATCCTGCTAAGTGAAAGAAGTCAGACAAAAAGTCATGTTGTATGACTCTATTTGGATGAAATATTTGAAAAAGTATTAATCAATCCACAGAAATAAAAAGCAGACTGGTGGATACCCAGGGTGTGAGTGCTTAATGCATGCTGGGTTTTATTTTGGAGTGATGAGATGCTTTGGAATAAGAGAGAGGTGGTACTTGTACAGCATTATGAATGTACTATGGTTAATTTTACGGTATATAAATTTCACCTCAATTAAAAAATTTTGAAAGCCTATGACCCAATTTCACCCTTCTCTTTCTCCAACCCTCTTCCTCCTATAATCAGAACATCCTATTAACTGAAGTGTTATAAGGATGTTATAAGTGTTATAGGGACCAGAGCAAGCCCTCCAGTTTCGGCACACAGCCACAGATGACCACATTTCATCTTTCAATTTCCCTAAGGATGCTGAGAGTGTGGAGGAGCCAGCAGAACCAGGGAGGGCAGTGAGAACAGATTTCAGTTTGCTCCTCTGAGTGGTGGAATCTGATAGTTTAAGAGGATGTGATATATCATAAATGTAAGTCCATGCCTGAGAGGAACATTTAGGTCCCATTGCAGAAACACACACAGCAAGCTTCTGGGGAAGTAGCTTGAGAGATGCTTGTAAGCTGCAGTGTTTGCCTTCTGCCGTGGCTGCGCCTCTGTTTCTTCCTAATAGAAAAGACTAATGAGGAGGCTGGAGGACGGTACACGAGGACGCTGATTAAACCTCCCTCCTCTGGTCTCCAAGAAGGAGGCATTCTGAGAGCCTGCATCTAGTAAACAAAGAGCAAGACATGACTTAGGTGCACTGAGAACTGAAAACGGGCTTTCTAGGGCTTGGGAAGTAGCACTGCACACTAGGAAGACCTGGATACTGCCATGGACTAATTGTGTGACCTTGAGAAGCTACGTACTCTCTCCCTGCCTCAGTTTTCTCATCTATAAAATAGGAATAATTACACCTACCTCTCCCTCATCTGCTCTAATGAGACAGAAATGATGCATGTCATTAGAGTACTCAGGAAGTGCTAGGTAATATTCAAATTGTTTGAGAAGTGATCTGACACCAATACCAACTAATTAGAGTAGAGACCAAAAAAAACAGTCCAATCAGGATGGACTCCAGTCATGTCCCACCCATGCTCACATGCGCAGGTACCACACGGATCTGCCCTGAAATAGCTCATGGTTCACAGTAAGCCTTCAATGCAGAGCAACCATGACTTGGAGGCATAGAAACAGAATTTGGAGGGGGGGTGATGTCTTGTTTCTACAAACACAGATCACCACTCTTACATAGCTCTGTGTGTGACAGACAAGGGTGGTGAGCACAAGCTGGAAAAGATAAAGAAAGCATGAAATGAAGTGAAGTTGCTCAGTCATGTCTGACTCTTTGCGACCCCATGGACTGTAGCCCACCAGGCTCCTCCATCCATAGGATTCTCCAGGCAAGAATACTAGAGTGGGTTGCCATTTCCTTCTCCAAGGGATCTTCCTGACCCAGGGATCAAACCCAGGTCTCCTGCATTGGAGGCAGACGCTTTAACCTCTGAGCCACCAGGGAAACCCCAAAAGCAAGTGTAAATAGACACAAGGTACATTTTAAAACTGGCTAATGGGGACTTCCCAGGTGGTCCAATGGCTAAGATTTCGCCTTCCAATGCAGAGGGTGTGGGTTTGATCCCTGGTCAGAGAGCTAAGATCCCACGTGCCTCGTTGCCAAAAACTCAAAACAGAAAACAGGAGCAATATTGAAACAAATTCAATGAAGACTTTTTAAAAAATTATTTAAAAAAAAGCACCTGACAAAGCCCTGAATAAAGGGACTACACAAGCACCAAGTCCAGGACTTAAAGAGCTACCCCCCTCAAAAAAGAAGAGCATGAACAGGAAGGAAGATCAACGCCCTGATTCTTTCATCAAAATAGGATTGCTCTGGGGGGCGGTGGGGGCAGGGGAAGGATGTCAGCTAAGCTAACAGCATGTTTAGTAACGTAGTTGATTCACATTCTGGCATTGTTTTCAAAAATATATGAAAGATTTGTATTCCCTGGAATAGAGGGTACACTTCCTGGAATTGTTTGAGAAAGAAGAAACTGGTCTCTGACTTTGTTCATCACTCTGCTAGCACAGCGTTCAAGTGTTCGGGCCTGAGTAAATGAATAGATGGATGAGTGCATGGATGGCTTATGGAAAAGAAAGGACAGGGTATGTTTAAAGAAGAAAGTGCATATCAGGTGGGGTTCTGGAATGCAACTCCACTCTAAGGAACAACTTGGATGAGATAAAAGATTCTGCCCTGCCACAGGAAATGTACGTGAAGTGGCTCGGTCATCATCAAGAGAACTCAAAAATGGAGCAGACGCATTTAGATGAGACCACCACGTTTCCAGGGTTCCTCCAGATGCAAGGAAGTCCCCCCTTGAGAGGAAGTGGCTCCACTCTGCCCACAAATCAGTCCAAACACTCCACAGCCACACCTGATCACCAGCAGGTCTCCACCTTTCCCAGTCGGCTAATACTTTGCCCAGTCTTTCTCCCATGGTTCTGTTTCTTTATTTGATCCACCATCTCTGCCTTTCTATTCACCCTAACCCCTTGCTTCCCGGTTTTCAGAAGTGGCTCTGAGTCAGACACTCGGATTGAAACCCTGGTTCCATCATTTACTAGTTGCGTGATGATGGACAAATCATTTAACATTTTTCTATGCCTAGGAGATGAATGATAAGAGTATCTACATCATAAGATTATTGTGAAAATTTGAGGAAAGATTCACATAGAGCTATCACAACAACCCTGGCCCATAACATGTGGTAACTATTACTACGGTTACAGTGGTCTGGCTTAGATAGTATTACCTTTATAAAATTATACAGACTAATTCCATGTCTCCAAAGTCTTTTTTTGATTCCCAAATTCTTTTGTGCCTATGTGTCCACCATACCAAACCTCCTGAACCTGATTTCAATCACCCTAATGTGCCTTCCAATTAATAACAGTATCTAAATTTTATTAAACAATGTGTCAGAACTTTATTTCATTACGTACATTATCTAATTTGATTTCATCACCCCAATAAACTTGTAAGAATATTATTATTACACTTTACTGACAAGAAAATAGACTCAGGGAGGTAAATAATTTGTCCAAATCCAAACAGTACATGGCAAGCACTATGTGACTCCAAGTCATTCTGCAAAAATAAAGCCCCATCTCATTATTCTATGGTCCCTCCAAGTTGTTCCATGTGCATAGATCTTGTATCTCTCAATGGAACTCTGAGCATCTTCATACACTTTCTATCTCTATTACTCTTATAAGGACTACCAGCCCTAGTACAGTGTTAGATATGCCATGCTGCTGCTGCATAGGTACTCACTAAGTGTTAGTCTGGATGCTCAGAAATAAACACATCCATAAACAGTTCTTTGGTAACATTCTGATTTATTAACTTGCCCTGCACAAAGACAACCAATAAATAGGCCTAGGATTAATTTACAAAGCTCATGCCTCACAACAAATTCCACCTGTTTGTTGAATAGATATGTCACCATATTTGCACAGTAAGGACTTAAGAAGTCGCCCAGATGACCCCATCTTTATGTAAGTGACATCAGGGATCTAAAGACACATTCCTGTTGAAGGGATCCACCACTGTTCTACCCATTACAGCTGTGAGCAAGCAAATCAGCGCGGCCCTAACATAATAACTAACAGCTGTGGCTTCATTATAATGTACAGTCTGTACAGTCTGTCTCTACAGACCTCAGCCAGCCCCTCATTATAAACCAGGGTAGCAGTGACCAAGGCCCTCTCTCCTAGTCTGTAGTTCTTTTCAACATGACACAAAAATTCAGGCTATGAATCAGTAATTATATTTAGGCAGAATTATTTCCAAGGACCTTCTCATAGCTCAACCATAAAGAAAGAACTGGGATGATTTGTTTAACACTTTCATTCACAGAGAAATATCTGAGGAGAAGGTTTTACAGGAAAACGGCTCAGATTTTCATTGCCAAATACCAGGAAAACAAATATCTTTGTTCTGTTTCAAATTATTATACTTTTCTATCTGATTTTTTAATATTTTTTTCTTTATAGTTCCCATTTGCTTTAGAGATAAACATGAGGACCGTTTATGGGGGCTCTTTCAAAGTACTGACCTTGTTTGCGAAGTCACGGAAGAGACATTCGGTTTATGGCCATCACAGGCATAATGGGTCTGATAATGATAGAGCTGCTAAATTATGATCCGAGCTTGGAAATAAGAGAGGAAGTTGCAAGGATCCTATTTTCAAGACAATGTCCCTGAACATGTCCTTGCAAATGAGAACAAGTAAGAAGAAATGAAGAGAATATACGATGTTCAGACAAGATTATTTCTAAACAGAACGCCTTTCAGCATTTTCTGTGACAAGTCAGCAACTCTTTAAATGAGCCCCTCGCAATTTCAGAGCTGCACCTGGTTTAATCGATGACTCTTGTCATTTCCTCACTGGTTGGTGCAAACCAGTCCCATTTTACTATGCAGAGAACACTGGTGGCATGCAGACTTTGAGCGAGAGCATCCATTCATTTATTCAATATCAATTGCTCTCTAATCCTTGTGCAGTTGTGGTTGGGAGGCACAAAAGGATGGTAAGATTTGATCCTCACCCTCCAGCATCTCATCTGCAGAGATAACACACAGATATGTGAAGCAGTGACAAAGCCATATGGGGCTGCAGGTCGTCAGCACCTAAATGAGTGGGATAGATGCCACCCTGCAAGTTCATTAGAGTTTGGAAACTCTGGAAGGAGCCTCATAGAAGGAAAATAAGAGCTGGAGCTTATGCAATGTGAAAGCTGTAAAGGGGGTGGGGCTTCCCCCCCAGAAAGGGAATGGTGTTCACAACTCTTGTATTTAAGATTGAACACTGCCTACTCATGCAACTGAGAGGGAACCACACTGCCTACAGCAGGGTTACATGGAAATAGCTGAGGTATGTCCATAGGTCAGTAGAGTAGGATTCTAAAATACCTTGCATCTTCAATATATATCTTTAGTACATCTCAAATTATTAAAAATGGCTTACATTCTAAAGTAACTGGTCAAGAAACAATTAAGTTCCACATACACCAAAAACTTGTACAACATTTATTTATAACAGCCAAACAGTGAAACAATGCAAATGTCCATCAACAGATGAATGGATAGTTTATATACACACAATGGAATATTATTTGGCCATAGGAAAAAATGAAAAGCTGATAGATGCTGCAAAATATACAAAGCCTGAAAACATTATGTTCAGTGAATTAAGATATTGTACATATACACAGCAGAGTATTACTCAAAATTAAGTCATCTGGAGAGACATGGATGGATGGACCCAGAGACTGTCATACAGAGTAAAGTAAGTCAGAAAGAGAAAAACAAATGCTGCATTTTAATGCATATATGTGGAATCTGGGAAATAAAAACTGGTATAGACGATCTTATTTACAAAGCAGAAATAGAGACACAGACAGACAGAACAAATGTAAGGATGCCAAGGGGGAAGGAGGTTGGGATGAATTGGGAGATTGGGAATGATGTAAATTCACTACTGATACCATGTATAAAATGGGTAACTACTGAGAGCCTACTGTATAGCACAGGAAACCATGCCCAGGGCTTTGTGGGGACCGAAATGGGAAAGAAATCCAAAAAAGAAAGGATATGTGTAAACACATGGCTGATTCACTTTGCTGTACAGTGGAGACTAACAGCATTGTAAAGCAGCTACACTTCAATAAAGATTTTTAAAATAAAATAATTTTTAAAATAAAAGAAAGAAGGCAATCACAAAAGACCACAGATTGTAAGACTGGTTCCCTAGGTATGAAAGGTCCAGAACCGGTAAATCCACAGAGACAAGACTGGGGAAATTGGAGGCAGGCAGGAGAGACTGCTAATGGATATGAGATTTCTTCCTGGGGTGATGTGACAGCTACACAACTCTGAATATACTAAAACCATAGAACTATATACTGTAAGTGGGTGAACTGTGTAATTTGTTGTTGTTTAGTCACTAAGTCATGTCTCACTCTGTGAATTGTGTGGTAGATGCATGCATTATAGCTCAATAAAGTTTCTAGTTAAAAAAATAACTATTAAATAAGGTAGGCTCCAGGGAGTAGGGTCTAAGAGTCTGGTGAGGGGGGAAACTTACATTGTCTCCAGTATGTTTACAATCAATACAGCCTAGTTGGAACTATAAAGGGAGAAGACTGAATTTCTCTTACTACACTCTGGCTTTTTTACAAATAAAGGCCTTTCAATTTCCTAAACCTGCTAACCTCTAATTTTAAATTCACCTTGATTTTTCAAAGAAAAAAGAATTGTGAGGTTGGTCATGGATATATGTATACATGTCCTGGGGAATCCCTGACACATACACCATGTTCAATCATTTCTGACCATCCCTCAGGTCCCTCTTGATTTCTGGAGGATCTGGGGTTATTGAATTTCAGTTCACCCAGCAACCATTTATTGAGTGTCTGTCTTGGGGCAAGTACACAGGCTACAAAGGCTCGGCAAGGGTGGGGAGAGGAATAAGAAAGGCGTTCCCACTTCAAAGGACTTGCCACCCTGAGGGAGACAGAACACCTTTCTTTTCTCCTCTGTCCATGGGGATTCTCTGGGCAAGAATACTGGAGTGGGTTGCCAAGCCCTCCTCCAGGAGATCTTCCCAACCCAGGGATCAAACCCAGGTCTCCCGCATCGCAGGCAGATTCTTTACCAGCTGAGCCACCAAGGAAGACCTCTTTTAGGGCAGAGACTTAATAAAGGGAAAAGGTACCCTGTCACAAACACTGGCTGATCAGGGCAATAATTTCACCTATTGTTTCTCAAAGTAGCTACATAAAAATCACCTTGCTAACAGAAAAAGAGACACAGATGTATAGAACAGACTTTTGGACTCTATGGGAGAAGGTGAGGGTGGGATGATCTGAGAGAACAGCATTGAAACATGTATACTATCAAGGGTGAAACAGATCACCAGTCCAGGTTGGATGCATGAGACAAGTGCTCGGGGCTGGTGCACTGGGAAGACCCGGAGGGATGGGATGGAGAGGGAGGTGGGAGGGGGGTTCAGGATGGGGAACACATGTAAATCCATGGCTGATTCAAGTCAATGTATGGCAAAAACCACTACAACATTGTAAAGTAATTAGCCTCCCACTAATAAAAATAAATGGAAAAAAAAAAAATCACCTTGCTGCTCTGTGATGACCTAGAGGGGTGGGATAGGCGGTGGCTGGGAGGAAGGCTCAAGAGGGAGGGAATATATGTTCACTTAAAGCTGATTCACATTTCTGTACAGCAGAAAGTAACAGAACATTGTAAACAAATTATCAAACTAATTTTTTTAAAAAATTACCTTGGAAGTGTATGTCAACAACACAAATCCTAAGCCCCATCCCAAACTAATGAACTGAAGTTTCTGAGAGGAAGGCCGGGGAACATAAATATGCATCTAATGTTAACTGCATCCCACCCTGCAAAACGCAACCAATTTAAGATGCTGAGATTGTTCCCAGAAAATATGTGACTGTGTAAATAACTAGACGAGCCTTTCCCCGGCTACATTCTGCAGAATACCAGTTCTTCAAGTAGTTAACAGGCATTCACTGGGGGAGCAAAAAAAAATGGGTTCTGAGGTCAGATGACTTAGGGATATCTTTGAGTTAAATAAGGTGTAACTGGTTTATTTATCACAGAATGCAAGAGATTTGAATGGCCTACTGTGTGCTGGGGAAGGGCATTGAATGTGGTCATTACCAAACTTACTTGATGACTAGATACCAACCCCTTTTTCTTTCACATATGTCAATGGACATACTAAATGAATAGGTAAAAACTCCTGACAAAATTAAGAGAGGGAGATATGCTGGGGGAAAAAACTTATGATCTTCTACTGCTTAATAGGGGCTTCCCTGGTGGCTCAGAGGTTAAAGCGTCTGCCTGCAATGCGGGAGACCTGGGTTCGATCCCTGGGTCGGGAAGATCCCCTGGAGAAGGAAATGGCGACCCACTCCAGTATTCTTGCATGGAGAATCCCATGGATGGAGGAGCCTGGTGGGCTACAGTCCACGGGGTCACAAAGAGTCGGACACGACTGAGCGACTTCACTTCACTTCACTGCTTAATAGAAAAAGAAGCATATATAACAGAATAAGATTTTAAAAATAGTTTTTCCTTTTGTTGACTATTTAAGCAACATCCCAAATGCCCTTCTTGGTAGTCTGATTGTCACCAGGAAAAATACTCATTTACTGAGGAAGAGGATGTTTAAAAATCAATTTGAACATTTCTTTGCTAAGATGGTCCTCAAGACCAAAGCTAGCAGACTATGGCATGTTTCCTGGGCTCGAGATGGAGACGGCTAGAACATAATTATTGTGCAGCCAGCTCCTGGTCTCCGGGCATCCTGGATCTCCGGAACAAAACTATTTCACAACCTTGGGATGAAGCCAAGTCATTTTCCTAGCCAGGAATCAAGATTAACCACTGGAAGACTGAAGCCCTCAGAATCTGGACACTGCTTTTAACCTGAGCTCTTTGGGGTTAATTCAGACGGTATCAGAAGAAATGGCCTAGTTTCCCAATCTCAGTAGCATACAACTAACCAGTCAGTCACCCAAGCCAGAGTGGAGTGGTTCATCCCAGACTCTGCTCCCTTCCTAAGCTAATTAGTTATTAAACCTGCTGCATTTATGACTTAAATATTTCTCAGTCCGCCGCCTCCTCGATTCCCACTGCTACTGCCCTACTTGAGGCCTCCATGATCTCACACCTGGACTATTTCAAGAGCTTCCTAATTGAATGCTGCCTGAATTCTCTCTCCTCAAATCCATCTTCCAACCTGACCTATGCACATCAGGTCACACCACTTTCCATTTTAAAAACACTTCAATACCTCCCAATTACCTGCTGCAAAGAATCTTTCCCAAAGTGTGTTATGCAGAACATTAATATAATACCTGGGCTTCATTCAAAGGGCTCTTTTGAAATTGGAGGCCAGCGTCATTTCATGTTAGTACAATAAAGAGCACTACCCATCAGAGTCTGATCTGTCTCCCAGTATTGCCAAAAGGTCCAGTAATTTTTTTGGAGAGTCAGGACACAGAAGAAGCCCCAATCAGTAAATCAGGAAATCCTTCCAGAATCTATCTATGTCCTTGGCTGGGGGATCTCGGAAGTTATTTTAACATAAATGCTTAGGGGATGATGGACACTTTCTACACTTATAAAGAAATGGTAGAGAACTGCATCACTTTGCTGTACACCTGAATCGTTGCAAATCAACTATACTTCGACTAAACAATGTTTTTAATTTTTTTAGAAAAAGAAATGGTATAGTTTACAGCCAGAGCCTGATGAATATCCCCAAGTTTTCTCCAAGAAGGCAATCTTGAACTTCAAAAGTATCCTCTTCAATTGAGCATGTGGAGGTGAGGTTTTATGTTCATAGAATCTTGGCAAGCCCCAAATTAGGAAGTGAAAATCAAATACCCTAAGAATCTGACAGATCATAACTGACAAAATTCTGGTTGAGTTTTCCAGAACAAGGTCTCTGATATGTGCTTCCTTGAAACATCCTCAGGAAATCTTCTTACTAAACTAGTCAGTAAGTTAGACAAATCTTAAGCATTTGAGTTGGCTGCTGGCTGGCATTTTGAAAGCCAGCTTCTCTATGTAAATGCAACACTCAAACGAAAAATCTAACAACCAGTTGCACATCTTACAGTCAGAACATATTTTACTTAAAAGGAATATGAATCAAAACATTCACAGAGACTAGGCTATGCATTTTCTTTTATTTTTCTTTTTTGTATTCTCTCTTTTCCTTTCTCTTAAAAATTTTTAGAGAGGTCCACCCCCACTAAGTTTGGAATGTGGCATGAAGAACTTCTTTAGCTACCTTTATACCCCTGTGTATTTCAAAACTAGGCGAAACTATCATACTAATCAACATACTACTCAGTCCTAACAAAATCCTGATAGTTATAATATCTTGGATAGTTTGCATAGTTCTCTATTTTGCAGCTTTGATCCAAGGGGTTTAAAACACATACACAAACACATGCACAAACACGCACACACACACACACACACACACACACACATTCAAAATAACATAGCTGATGAGAGCATCTATAATAACAAATGGTAATAGTACACTTCGATTATAAGACCTACCTCACCTGGCTTCAAAACTGCACTCTGCACTAGCAATAATTAAAGAATTAGATCTATAAAATTAATGTGAGAAACTAATGTCTAAAAATAATATATATTATAAGGACATACATTTTGAAAGTGAAAACACGGTATTCATATGTCTCCCAGCTTAGCTTTAGTATTTAAAGACTTAATCAGCACCTTTCTGTTGAGTATACCCCTGGACCAAGCACACACCCTTCCAAGAGTAAACATCTGATCCTTAGAAAGTGAAAGTGAAGTTGCTCAGTCGTGTCCAACTCTTTGCGACCCCATGGACTGTAGCCTACCAGGCTCCTCTGTCCATGGGATTTTCCAGGCAAGAGTACTGGAGTGGGCTGACATTTCCTTCTCCAGGGGATCTTCCCAACCCAGGGATCGAACCCAGGTCTCCTGCATTGCAGACAGATGTTTTACCATCTGAGCCACCAGGGAAGCCTCTGATCCTTAGAACTTTATTCAAATAAATCTCAACCGAGACAAGGCAATCATCATTTT
The DNA here is from genome assembly GCF_023699985.2 of Odocoileus virginianus. NCBI lineage: Eukaryota > Metazoa > Chordata > Mammalia > Artiodactyla > Cervidae > Odocoileus > Odocoileus virginianus. The sequence continues at coordinate 35,274,946 of NC_069686.1, read as the reverse complement.
ATTCTCTATCATCTGAACTGGCTCTCTGCTGATGCACTGGCACTGTTCTGTAGCAATAAGGACCAGCTCTCACCAGTGAAAACAGCCTGACTCTGACCCTGCAGACACTGCTGGAGGCAAAGAGAAAATCTACTCCCCAATGTCCTCCTTACCATAGGAGTCATCATTTTTGAGAGGTGAGGCATCTGCCATACATGACAGGTAACCACCACTGAAATAACTAATCTGTTCTAGTGAGAGTGGTGAAGCAAGAGATCAAGATGAGCCTCGAGCAACAGGAGACCCTTCTGAAGCTCCAGACACAAAGGACATGGTCTCCCCATCTCCCAGTGAAGAATCACGTGTCCCATCCTTAGCCAACTGGTCCACCAGTCAGGATTAGTGCTCTTTGGATCTCAGGACTTCCAGCACATCATCAGTATGAGAACTCTCCTCTCTGTACATTTCTCTAACAATGGGAAGCAAGGGCCTTCACTATGCCCATCCTATCCTAACCCCTTTACCAGCTTCCAGAATCCCAACAGTTTCACTTGTTTCCCCCAAAGAAACTTCCAAAACTTCTAATTTAAGTATAATGTACACCCTGAAACATGCCATATACATGTGCAACTCAATGGATTTTCACAAATTTTACACAGCATAACCACTAAGCAGTCAAAATGGACTTTCTAATAGAGACACAGAAGATCTATTCAACTTTACTGAAAATGACAAAGCCTGGCCTCCAAGCTAGTAGTTTCCATTGGCTTCCTATAACCCTTGCTAAACACATTTTGCTTTAACACTATAAAGGGAACACTCCTCTCAGCATTCCCACCCCCACCCCACTAAGTCAATACATCTTTTAATAAGGAGCCTGTCATCAAAACGGTAAAATCTCCCAATGCTAATCCTTACTCCCACCAACCCTCCCACAGTTTTATGTGCTAGGAATCACAATGTGATGACATTAGGAGGGATCCTAAGAATTAATTCTGGTCCGGTCACAACAGTGGAACAGAGCTGAGCCACAAGCTGGTCTCATCCCTGCTTTTCTATATCTGCTCATTATCTACAGAGATCTTAGTGGATTGTCATGGAAGCCCACACAGCTTAGTTTCCAAACTTTCTCCACAAAACTAGTATTTAAATCTCTTATTTTCCTCCATTGCTAGACCCTGTTGAAGTAATCCAAATCTTAATTTTTTAAAAAAGTATTAAAATTCAGGTCTCCATTTTTAGTAGAACTATGAAAATAGTGACACATGTGAAAGCCAACTCACATTTCCAATGAAAAATGACCAACAGCAGCACCTCTGAAGCTTTGCTGGCATCTTCAGAGGTGTGCTTCAGGAATGCCTTCAGGGTGCACACTGAATTGACACAACTATATTCAGACAAGGACCATTAGGAGTGCGAATAAAAGCCGCGTCCTCTCCAGATGAGCCTCCACTTTCCCACTCTGCTCTTACACCGCATGGGTGGCCTATCAGCCCTACTTGTTGGCTTCAGGTTGGGTTTGGCCAGTGGGAGCCCCAGCAGAGTTCAGAGTGAGGGGGCAGAAGGAGACTGGGGTATTTATCCCCTAGCTTCCTCCCTGTGCGATGCCCTTAGGCTGGCTGCATCCCTCCAAAGGCAAAGCTGGATCCTTCTCGATTAGCCTTCTTGACAGGACTCAGTCCTCCTAGGTTTCTATAATCATGCCCTTCTCTGGCCCCACTGAATCTAAGGGTGGTAACAACTCCGCAGTTACAGTCATGGGGGTACTATACTATCCCCTGTGGTTTCCTTTCACCCTAACAACTCCGTCTCAATTTATTAAACCCTCTCAAATTGTCCTAATTTGAGGATGCTATCGGTTTTTTTGGTGGAGATTCTGAGTGATACAAGCTGACCCCCAGAACATGTCATTTCCTTTTACCTTTTACAAATATTGCTGTCCCTTTTCTTTTACCTTTTAAAAATATCACTACTGAATTGTGCAAGTATTTTCCTGGATTGGAAGCTCATGGAGGTGACTTGAAAATAAGAAAGAATGAAAAATGGAACTTTGGTCACTTTTAGTTAGAGTCAAATGTACCATCAACATGCAAATGTCAACAAGACCTGCATACAAATAACGAAAATGCTAACATTTTCCTAAAACACAAGACCTCTTTCTGACATTCTCGAGTATTGAGCTTTTAATGTTCATTTAAGTTTTATGGATGCATTATCACTTTAATCCATCAATGACTGGGGATTGCAAACCATATCAGAAAGCAATAGCAAACAAAAAAGCTTGAAAGAAATTACAATTTTAATCTGGATTTCAATCTTAAAGAGCTCACCATTTGGATCAGAGAGCAGTCTATTCTGTATCTTGGAGGTTCTTCCAATTCCCAGTTGCTTTGTTAGCTGTCAAGCAAGTACCATACAAAATAATTTGCTTATACTATCCTTCACTGGTTTACTCCATTTTTAAAAATATTATTAACCCTGGAATTTGGCATTGTAGAAAGAATACTGCTCTAGAAAGCACTATGAAGAGGTTCTAGGGACAATTCCACCACAAATTGTCTGGGTCCCTTTGAACCTCAGTTTTTTTTTTTTAATGAAATGAACTTGGCGGGGGGATGCAAGTCTCTGGGATTTTTAAAGTAAAAGTATTATAACAGAGAGTAAATAAATTCTTCCTATGAAATCTGGAGGCCACAGCCCAAAGTTGCTTCCCTTGATCAAGAAAGTTCTTTGAAGCCTTATATTTCACATTAAAACCTTGAGCTAATTTGGCTTATTCTCAATCAAAAAAGAATGTTTATATTTTATTTTAATATAAAAATGTTTTACAATACTCACCAATATCTATAAATCTTGAAATGTACTAACCCCAGCAATTGCAGTTCTAGGAAGCTATTTTGGGGAAACGCTCCATGTATAAACAAAGATTCATATGTAGGAAAATTAACTATAACACTTATATGCAGGATTGAAAATGGAATACATCCTAAATCTATCAGTGGATTAAATTCATTACGGTAATTCCACCCTATACACTCATTATGTCATTCAGTTATTAAAAAGAACAGATTGATAGGGAAAAATACCCATGGAATATTTTTAGGTAAAGAAAGCAAATCACAGAATAATATTTATTATGGTCTCATTTATATTTTTAAAATTACAAATAAGATGTGTGTGTTGTAAGTAATGTTTCTCTAAATGTCAATGTATTGTGGCTTAGCTGGTAAAGAATTCGCCTGTGATGCGGGAGACCTGGGTTTGTTCCCTGGGTTGGGAAGATCCCCTGGAGAAAGGAAAGAATACCCACTCCAGTATTCTGGCCTGGAGAAATTCCATGGACTGTATAGTCCATGGGGTCACAAAGAGTCGGACATGACTGAATGACTTTCACTTTCACTTTTCATAGGAAAAACAAGTCTGAAGATATACCCATTAAATTGTTAGGAATAGCTATCTTTGATGAAGGGACTAGGTGGGATATAGTCAAGGAAGATAAATTTTTCACACTCTATGGCTTTGTATTGCTTAAATACTTTTTCCTAAATACTCCACTCCACTGAATTTAAGATGACAATGATTTTAAGACTCAACATCAGATTATGTGTCACTTAGGGAAAAACTACTGATAAAACTATGAGATGTCGGACTTCCCTGGTGATACAGTGCATAGGACTCCACTTGCCAGTGCAGGGGACACAGGTTCAATCCCTGGTCCAGGAAGATTCCACACGCTTCGGGCAGCTAAAGCCTGAGCACCACAACTACTAGAACCTGCGAGTTCTAGGGCCTGAGAGCCGCAACTAATGAGCCCGCGTGCTGCAACTCCTGAGGTCCGTGTGCCTAGAACCCATGCTGCACAAGAGGAAAGGCCCCCGCAATGAGAAGCCTGGGCACCGCAACAAAGAACGGCCCCCACTCACCACAAGAGAAAGCCCACCCACAGCAACAGAGACCCAGCACAGCTAAAAATAAAGAAATAATCTTTAAAAAGCTATGAGATGTCATTAATTTGAGAGGGGGCCCCTTTTCAGATGTATCAAAATGTATGTGTGTGTGTGGGGGGGGTGGGTAGGCCTTAGGGTCAATAAAATACAATATATGACCTCAGCAATTTACAATACAGAAGAAAACTAACATTGGTACTCAAGGAAAATACATCACATTTATGTACTAAATTTTTAGTCTTCAGTTACCTGATAATTAAATGTGACCATCAAGAGATCTTCTCTTTCTAAAATCAAGTATCTGCCTAGCCTTTCTGGACCTGTGTGGCTTTACTCCGTACTTCACAGCATTCTCATACTTCTCAACAGGCCCAGAGCATCATGGTAACTATGAAGTGTTCTGCACTTCTCTACTTTATCAACATCACCTACACAATACAAATATATAATTCCATCCTATGAGATTAAATGTGAGATTATTTGAAAATCTAATAATAAGTTCTTAACTCTACCTCTTGGATCAATAGAGTCATTGAATCAAATAAACCCCAAGACATTAATCTCTGGGACATCTGTTGAAATTGGATATTAAGCTATCAATAACAACTCTCTGGAGAAGGAAATGGCAACCCACTCCAGTATTCTTGCCTTGAGAATCCCAGGGACGGGGGAGCCTGGTGGGCTGCCGTCCATGGGGTCGCACAGAGTCAGACACAACTGAAGCGACTTAGCAGCAGCAGAAGCAATGACTCTCTGGAAATAAACTGGGGAACTAATTTATTTATTCACTATTTTAGCATGATGGTCATCATACTTTACTTGCTTGATGATAAATATTTGCCTCCAACTCTTACTTCAAAGAATATTTAAGGGAATATTTGATTTGGGGCTGAAGTAAATATTCTTTACTCTTTCACCTTAGTGGCCTTTTGCTTTATCATAGGGGAAAATCATAGAGATTGTAACAAATGATGTTTTAAAAAATAATGAATGTCTCCTAGAATTTATCCTATTCCTGGGGTTTTCCCACTGACCAATTATTGTTTTCAGTGTACCCCAAGGGATGATAATGCTGAGCTGAAGAAAAGTCTGTAAAGCAAGAAAACACCAAACAGTAAACATTCTTGATAATTAAATCACAAAACAATTACTGAAACTTTTTTTTGTCAATCCTCTCCCAGTATACAAGTAAGAAGGAAAGTGAAAGTGTTCGTCGCTCAGTCTTGCCTGATTCTGTGACTCCGTGGGCAGTAACTCATCAGGATCTTCTGTCCATGGGATTTTCCAGGCGAGGATACTGGATTTGTTTGCCATTTCCTTCTCCAGGGGATATTCCTGACCCAGGGGTTGAACCCAGATCTCCTGCACTGCAGGCAGATTCTTTACTGACTGAGCTATCAGGAAAGCCCGAGACAGACATAATTTAAAGAAGAAATATACTTTTCCTCAATCATTAATAAGAGATAGGAGAAACTTACTTCTCAGAAAGCTTTTGCCTTTGATTTATTTTACCTTAGAGATGAGACTCAAGTGTTTCCAGTTCGAATTGCTATGGGCTGGAAGTGCATGTGGGTTTTGGCAAGCAAATGAGCAATAGGAAAAGCATCCTTTTTTGGCTTCTAATGTTAAAAGTCTAAAATTTTTAAAAATCTCTCTTTTAAAATATCTAGTCCTTTCAAAGATGTGTGGCACACACATCTTCCTCCTTCAAAGATTCTGAAAAAGCTCAAGGTCCAAATCCCAATCCCTTATCACAAAACACTGCAGGAATTGATCATTTCAAAAAGCAAATGGCACATGGTGGCATCTGTACCCCAACTAAAGAAACTGCTTATCAGCAAATAGAAAAGAACTTTGGATTTGAAGAAACCTTAGAAATTATCTAGTCAAACCTCTTTGTTTTACAGGGGAAAATATTGAGGATTAGAGTGATTACATGACTTGCCCAAGGTCACTGCTAGTCCAAGACCTCCAACTCCTGCACTTTTTCAATGACATTCCTTCACCCACTCTTCTGAAAATACAATAAACCAATTGACCAATTGTAAGGCCTTAGGAGACCTGTGTGTACTTTCACCTGTCAACTACTATAAGACTTTTGGATATCACTGTCAAAACCATGCCATTACTCTCAAAATAGACCACAGGATTTGGTGGGGATCTCAAAACCTACCAAGGGATGAGTATGTTTTGCTCTCCAAAGCATAAGTATATTCATTATATGTTTAATAATACTAACAAAAACCACAGTATATGTTTCAAGGGCTTTATACATAATTTTTGAAACCACCCCAGATGCAGGTACCATTATCACTGACACTTCAGGGATGTGGAAACTGATGCCCAGAAAATTTATGACATGTACCCAGGGCCACAATCCAGGAAGTAAAGGACCAGGACTTAATCCTTGACAATTTTGACTGAGTCTGTTTTTCATCACAACACTAATATATCACACACACATGAATCATTACACAAAATACAAAAAGTAACCTTGACACTTTCCAGTTCATAAACATGTTCAGTAGAAGATTTTTAAGTTTTATGGAGGTTAAAAAAGACTGAGAGATACTTTTAATTACAACCTGATCACTCACTGAACTTTTCAACAACTCGATTAATACAGTCATAACAGTGACAGTCAGATTCTTTTTCCTGTATGATGCTCCAGCTGAAAAGAAAAGAGGGATTACAGGATAATATAAACAAGAAAGGTAAAATACGAGGACTAAGTTATTCATAAACTATATGATCAAGCTCCTAAACAATTGACAGATGCTAGTATTCCCATTAAGATGTACTCAGATCAACACCCTTGAACAAAAAGGAACTAAAGCAAATTCAAAACATCCTGCTTTAAATGCAAGACTTTTCAATATTTCTGAGAACAGATGCAAGAGAAAAAAATAAGATATAGGAAGTACTGATATTGTATCACCATTTAAGAGAGAGAAAAATATTTATTGCCCAAGCCACACATTTGTGCTTTAAAAAAATACATAAATGCAGAGTGAAAATAAGGATTGGTCTATTTAGATCTTAAAAACTGTCATGTGAGCTATCTGGGCCACCTTCCTTTTGATTGGGCCATACGGTTTTATCTTAGACTCTTCAAAGTCCTAAAAGTTCAAAGTCCAAAGTATAAAAATCTACAGCTCCCATCCGCTTGCCATTCTTTTACGTGAACTGTAAACTCCCTCACGTTTACACACTACTAGTGCCCCATGCTCAATAAACGAGATCCTATGCATCTGCTCAACGTGGCCTCACTTTCTGTAGCAGTTGTTGCTGGGTTCACAGTCTGCGTGACCCAATACCAACACACCACAAGCACCTAAATCAGCCCGGTTTAGATCAGCATACGGAGTCTCTACACAGCCTTCTTGGTATAATTTTGAATTTAGTGTCATGGAAATCTGAGCTCATGACTTGATTATTATAAAGGACTAGAGGGAGATGGGAGTAAAAGAACACACATAGCACATTTAGTTACATCTCCTCGTCTTCTTGGTGGGCTTAGCTTACATAGGTAAGGGGTGTTTAAGGGAGATGGTAGACTGACTGTTGGGAAACTGTCAACATAGAAGGAATATCCAAGTTGAACTCTGATGGAAAGGGAAGGACTAGGGCAAACGGCCCATCCTCACCCTAAAAGCATGAGATTTTGTTTTTAATCATTAGTGTAGATCTTCCTACAGAGGGACACAGGGAGTCTCACGACCACTTTCTGAAATCCTGATTGACTCATCGTATTTGAATAGGAAGCAGAATACCAGCAGGAACGGAGATCCAGAGGCCCCTAGTGAAAGTCAGGGATTGATCCTAATGTTTCCCTTTGCTGCTTGAAAATGGAAAGTATCAAGAAACAGACAAAACTGATGACCTCGGAGAGGCAAATTCATGGGTTCTGACCAGATCTAAGGAACTTCTCTCTTTAACTCCACGACAATTATATTGAGAAATCATCTCAATATGTATTTTAGAAAGCTATCATTGCTAAGGATCAATTAAGGAGAAGGTTCTGTTCATCATTTAACAGACAGAACAAACACCAAAACTGCTGAGTAAAACAAGTTGACTTTCATAGTCAAACTTATCACACAGACCATAAGCAGAACTGGGTTTTCCTCCCTGGTCAGTGATGAATTCTTTCACAGGACAGGTCTGAATCTTTGGAAATAGGCCAGAAAGACTCTCCAACCCCAGGAAGAATCTTCTGATCCACCAAACCCTAAAGACCGCTGGTCTAAACATTTCCAAAAGAAATCTAATCCTCAGTAACCCTAGAGTGTTTTTCCAAAGAGCCCTAAACACACAAAGCCTTCTGTTTGAAGTTCATCCTCCTTCCTAACAAACACAAGGACATATCTTCATATTTTAAAATCTTATTATATCTTTAAAAGTAGCAGTCATTTATTCTCTTGAGGATGTGTTGCTTTTCAACACTCTTGGGTATCTTTATCTTAAAAGCAGTTAAGGTTCCTTCTCCAAAAGCTCTATGGCAGAAATCACCCACTTAGAATTAACCATCAGTTAGCAAAGAATGGAGTGTCTAAACGTGCATGTCCATCAATGTAGGCAGGTGAACAGTGTGTGTACACCTATCGGCACACAGACATGTAGGCAAACACATACAGTTACACGGCTTATAGAAAGTGAATAGTTTAAATAACTAACATACAGTTATCCTTACAATATGTAAGTAGATATAAATTTACATATGTGTTTTTAATATATACATATACATTAGATTTTATAAATTTACCTTTGCTTTAAGAGTTCTAAGAGTATTAATTAAAACACCATGGTTCCTTTCTATGACTGAAAACACTTAAAAGAATATATTTCCCTCCCTAGTAAATGCCTTGAATTGTATTCTGATCATCTGTTTTATTAAAAAGATCAGCTCTCTCCCTCTATTTTCATATTTAAGCATTTGAAAATGGAATAAATTATGTCAGAAAAATCAGCTATTAATTTTATGGGCAATTAAACCTGGCTTCACATTACAAAGTACTCTTAACAGTGTGAACTTCATTTAAAATGCTCAAAATTCCAGAAGGTCCATGTAGGAACTTTCAATTTTGCAAAGCACCTCCTGCACAGGCCAGTTTAGTCCTCCTGTGTTCAATATTTCATCAAGTGAGAACAGGACTTCACAGAATGCAATACACAGTAGCAGGTTTAGAATGACATACTTACATATATATACAACAACAGTCTGAAATAATACACAGTAATATGTCAATGGCAATCATCTCTGGGTGGATTTTAGGTAACTTTTTCTACTTAGCTGTTTCTTTCACTACCTCTACAAGAACTTCCCTCCTACTGTTGATATAATAACCCCTGATGCATGGGGAAAAAAAAATTTCATATACTGATTTCACAAACATCAAAATACACAATGAATCCATTTATAAAATGTGTTTATCAAGGAGCAGATCTGTCAAAATCAATTGTGCATCAGATAAAAAACATTGTGTATATTGGGGGCTTAGCCAATGAAAAGTATCTTGGGTTCTAAGAGCTTCATGAAGACCCAGTGAGGGCGGGGAAGGTGGAATGAGGCAACCTTCCCATAGGAGACAGTATAGAGACAGGCTGCTCGTGATGGATGTAACTGACCTGGGTGGGGTGTGAACTCACCACATTATCCACCACACACTTCATTATGCATGTCAAGGGAACAAAAGGAGTGACATGATGTTCTCCGTGAAACCTCCACTCCTGTGTGGGACCCGGCTATGGGACACCAAAAGGTCTTTTGTATGAATGCTTCCTTATAAACCTAAATGATGCTGACACTTCACCAACCTTTTAGAAACCAGAGCAGAAGTTAACAGACTTGTCCAAAGGTTCCAAAGGACTCCTGCCTAAAACGCCCTGACTTAAGTGTATCGCAGCATGGCTCCTGCTCCTCTCTCTTTGTATTATACACACAGTACATAAAACACAGAGAGTCATGAGTGAAAAATCTAGCGTACCAGGAATATACTATCTCCCTCTGGACCAGACCTTAGGAAAAAGCCTCGCATCACAGTGCCAAAACCTCTCTCCTACTACGGGGAGGTGAGGTGCTAACAGTGTACAATAAGGCTTTGTTCTTATTCAGAATAAATGATCAGTTCCCAGGTGAGATGATCTTATGACAGGCTGACTGGGTGAACACACTGAACAGAATCACTTATGACAGGTAAAACCCCGCACACCCCACAAAGACATCTGCAACCGCACAGAGCGCTGGGACACTCGTGGGTGGCTTCCCCAACCCCCCAAAGGGAAGCGCCACACTCAGCGTTCAGTGCCTGTGTGTTCTCGGCCTGCAGCTGGCCGTCAGCACACCTATCCACCAGACCTGTTCCGAGAGCTTAGCTTGCATCTGGGCAAACCCCACACTTACAGCCATAAATGCATTGGCATTGAGAAAGACTGCAGAGGATGCGGCTCTCCAGGTGTGGCTTTATTTTTCACTTCACCGGGTCAGCTATTTAGGCCTAGTCTTCTCCATTGGCTTGAAGCTTTGTTCACACCATCTCGGGTAACACATCACATTATTCTTCCTTATAAAAACAAATAAACTCAAATGAGCATTCACAGACAGTTCACCCCTCTGAACACCTCTGCCTTCCCCTCAGATTTATGGGACATGCTTCTGATCCCACCCATCAGAAAGCCTCCCCTACTTTTAACTCAGGATGATCCAGGTATCTTTCTCAGTTCCTCGGGTTTCCCACCTGCCCGGCCTCCGCGGACATGCTCAGCCCCAGGAGCTCAGCCTGCTGGCCACCAGCAAGTTAGCGGGAGTAGGGCACTGCGGTAGCCAGCACTTCCTGTCGACAACTACCGCCACGGCTCATATCACTGCACTCGGCCGCTTCCCACCTGACACTGGAACTCGGCCGTCCTGGGAGGCCGGACCAAGATGAGGGAGAATGTTCTCCCGCTTAGAATGGCTCCCCTCTGAACCAGTGTTTCCGAAATGTACACAGTTCTGGAGGACAAGGTGCCGGAGACATTCGTTCCTAGCTGACTCTGGTCAGAGCAGCCAGGGGTCCCACATCACCAGTTTATTCTGCAATAAGTCCAATCCACTTAAGTTTAAAAACCAAGGACTGGGAATCAAAGTTGCGATTCAATGAGACATCACATGTTTTGTAAGGGAGTGTGGAGAGAAGGGGCAGGAGAAATAATCAGGCCTCTGAAGGACCCAGACAAGGAAGCCGGGTCACTCCACTCCTTCACTTGGAGCTTCCATCCTCCCACCCCACTTGCCAACGTGGACCTTCTCCGTTGCAGCCACAGCCGCCGTTTGTGACTATGGTCCCTTGCAGTAAACTGACAGGCTGGTAATTTACGAGCACGCTGGGTGACACGCAGAGAGACTTTGCGGAAACGAGTTGGAGTGAGAGCTCACACGCAGACAGGCAAGAAAATGGGATGCCTCATCAGCACGGAGGGTTTCTATCTTTCAGGGCTAGCACATCATTTGATACATACGTCTGCACTGACGTATAGCATAGGGTTTTTTTTCCTTCTGTTATAAGCTGTTTATTTGGTCGTTTAGCCAGAGAACCTTATATAACACATTCCTGTTTCAAATGTGGCAACATGTATGGCACTGCACTCCTAGAAAATTCAGTCTCCACACAGCAGGTCCCATGAGCCAAGCCAAAGCAGTCTATATAATTGATGAAAAAGTCAAGAACCACCACTAGCAATAGTAAAAGACTCAGTCATCAGCTTTACCCTGGATTCAAAAGCTAGTCTTCGGATGGTCTGATTTTAGGGATTTCTCAAAACCACATTCATCCTGATTTTAATAGATTACATGAGCCTGACTGATGGAGGGAAAGGAGTCCAGTTTTCTAAGCCAAAACACATGTGAGCCTACTCCAGGTTTCCAGGGTAGATAGAGTAGAGGGACACATCCTGCCTCTGCACGGGGGGTGTTATTTGACCACAATCTTTGCATCTGATTTCCTTAACAAAGAAGCAGGAGATCTGCACTGCTTGTTGGGCCAGAAAGCACAGAATACAGCTGCCGCTGAGGCACATCCACTCACGATAGCTCAATAAACAATGTGTATTATATAATGAATGAGCCTTTTCTGTGAACCCTGCTATTGGAAAACATAAGCACTTGCTGCATAGTTTAAGGCAGTCTACAAGGAGCAGTTACCCCTTGTTAGATCAAACGTGGACTCAGGACTGTATAAATCTAGGCAGACTACACACTTAGATCCCTCTGCCTATCACCCTAATTTCTTTTTTGCTTGACAAGAAATTATATAATAAAGGATGATTTCAGTCAACTCTAAACTAGACAGAGAACATTCACACAATAGCCAGCAAGCACCCGAATAATGTTGGCTTTCAGCTCCTTGTTCCCTGCGTTGCCTAAGAAATAAGGGGGGGGGGGGGGGTTGGTTAGTGGGAGAAGGAAGAGGAGGAGAGAGGAAATGAGCTATCTATGAAAATACTTACAGCCTCCGAGTCTTCGATTCCATGCAGGTACAAATTGTCATACATGGAGGTCTGATAATCCAGAGCACCTCTTTCAAGGCAAAACCAAAACTGCTACCGAGGTAAAGCCACAGCTAGAGGTAAAGACAGAAAAGGCCTGTTTGGAAGAACTGCACCTGCCTCATCAACTGCTGTGGATGTACCAGGCAAGATGCTATTCATTCACATCACACAGGGTGAGCTTATCCCCAGAGGCAGTCCAGACCTGGCATTTTATCTGCCTTCCCAATACAGAGCATAAAAAAGCAAAACCTCAACCACAGACTGGTGGCTGAGCTAGGAAAGTGGCCTCTGATTGGCTCAGCTCCCCGCTTCAGTCAGCTGAAGAGCGTTCCCTCGGAGAGCGGGGGGCCGCTCCGAGCACCCTGCCAAGCTGAGGGCTGCTTCCCGATTCGCCTGGATCATATAGTTCTGCAACAAACACGAATCAGCATCTAAAAGGCTGCTTGGTACGTTGGGAAAGGCAGGCGATGGAATACTCTAAACACAACTGCTCATCTTCTTAATGAAACGCACCACTGGAGGGGGGGGGGGGGGCGGGGGTGGGGAGTGACGGAGAAATTTCATAATATTTTCAGAGACCATTGTGTAAAGACAAGTGAACAGATACTCATCTCGATCCAACATCTGTACTTAACAGATGCAACTGCAGACAAACAGGCAATAACTGATCTTTAAAAAATTTTTTAAACCAAGATAAAAGAAAAAGAGGGTAAACAGATGGTAAGATTTCTTCTGGGAATTTCTACTGTAAAAGTTTTCAATATTCTTACTGAAATCTCTCCGCCTCATTGGCAAAAAAGTACCTCTGTGACCCAACTAGTGAAGTTTGAAAATGAAGCCAAGAGCCCTCAAAAGCCTTTCTGCAGATGCAAAATTGTTCATTTTTTTTTAGTTTGATTTTTTTTTAAATCACCTTTAGGCGACAGCCAATATTTTAACTTAAATTCCTTTTCCCCAATGCTTAGACCTTTAATATTCCTAAAACAGCATTGGATCTTTTTCCAAAAACCCAATCAAAAAGGTGCCACTGCCTCCCCAGGTCCCACCACACCACAACGCGGTTTGACCAAGGTCAGGTGCCACATTGAAGCGTACCTAGCTATTTGCAGATTTTGGTCAACCAACAAAGTACTGCAGTTTTGAAACAAGAGCTCTCTAGAGCTCACTGTAAAAGAAGTCAGCTTAATTTGGGAAAAAAAGAAGTTGGTGAGGGGCAAAGAACACAATCTAGAGAAGCTGCGTGATTCACAGGGTAAAGCAATGACCCAGAAACTCAGAGGCTGAGCCCACCACCAGGTTCCCTGCTAACTGGGCAGATGACTCTGGACCAGTCACCACTTCTATGGGCTTTAGTTTCTTCACCTGTCAAACTGAGGTAAGAAATAACCCAGAGAAAGAACTTTGCAAGTCTAAAGTGCAATATAAACACTTATCCATGACAACCCTGCTTTGTCAGCCGGAAGGCGTTGGCTGCAGTTCATGGGAACTCAGCACGGGAGTGACTGGCTGGCCGTGGACCCAGGAAATGAAGTCCGTCCTTCCAGCCAGCATCTCTGAAAAGCGTAACTCTTAAAGGAACAAACCTGAGTCACGAGAAGTAACACGAGAGCTCCAGCTGCTGAGCCGAGCATGTTCTTCCAGGTCTGCACTGACCCACTCAGGTCCTCTAATCACAGCTGCATACCTTAGAAACAGCATCAATCTTTGCAAATACAAAAGATGCCCAAGGGACTCATCTGTCCTTCAGAACCCCAGAATGCTAGGGTTCCTACAGATGTCACTGGTGCCTACACCGAGGATTATGGCAGAAGAGGGTGAGTACAGTTGGAAGGATTTTATAGAAAGAGACTCAGTGGCAGTCCTACCTGTTGACAACTGTGTCCTGGAGCAAGTCACTTCCTAAACTAACTTCAGCTCTCCCTTCCATCAAGCAAAAGGACTGGGTCAAAAGACTTGTAAGCTCAAATTCCTGTATCAGATTCTGTTTTGTTTTGTTTTGTTTGCTTGTTTGTTTTCTGATTGAACTGCAAGGCTTGTGGGACCTTAGTTCCCCGACCAGGGACGGAACTCAAGTCCATGGCAGTGAAAGCCTGAATCTTAACCACTGGTCCTCCAGGGAATTCCCAGATTCTATTATTTTAACTAACTCTATAACTGTAGCCACATGATATTTTAGCTAGACTCAACAGAAAATCAAGGCAAGAAGGTCTTTTTTCTCCTTAGATTTTTCACTTCCCTGATAGCTCAGTTGGTAATGAATCTGCCTGTAATGCAGAAGACCCCAATTCAATTCCTGGGTTGGGAAAATCCCCTGAAGAAGGGATAGGCTACCCACTCCAGTATTCTTGGGCTTCCCTTATGAGTCAGCCGGTATCCCCCTGCAACGTGGGAGACCTGGGTTCGATCCCTGGGTTTGGAAGATTCCCTGGAGAAGGGAAAGGCTACCCACTCCAGTATTCTGGCCTAGAGAATTCCATGGACTGTATAGTCCATGGGGTTGCAAAGAGTCGGGTACAACTAAGCAACTTTCACTTTCACTTTTCCTTGTTTTACCATTTCAACTGAGAGCATTGATAGTTTCTGAATATCTTTAAATGGGAATCTAACTGGATGTGGCACAACTGACTGGTTCAAAATTGGGAAAGGAGTATGACAAGGCTGTATATCATCACCCTACTTATTAAACTTCTATGCAGAGTACATCATGTGAAATGCCAGGCTGGAGAAATCACAAGCTGGAATGATGATTGCCAGGAAAAATATCAACAACCTCAGACAGGCAGATGATACCACTCTAATGGCAGAAAGTGAACAGGAACTAAAGAGCCTCTTGAGGAGGGTGAATCAAGAGACTGAAAAAGCTGGCTTGAAACTCAACACTCAAAAAACTAAGATCAGAGTATCCAGTCCCTCACTTCATGGCCAATAGAAGGGGAAAAAGTGGAAGCAGTGGCAGACTTGATTTTCTTGGGCTCCAAAATCACTGTGGATGGTGACTGCACCCATGAAATTAAAAGACACTTGCTCCTTGGAAGAAAAGCTATGACAAATATAGACAGCATATTAAAAAGCAGAGTCATCACTTTGCCAGCAAAGGTCCATATCATCAAAGCTATGGTTTTCCTAGTAGTCAAGTATGGATGTGAGAGTTGGACCATAAAGAATGCTGAATGCCTAAGGATTGATACTTTTCAATTGTGGTGTTGGAGAAGACTCTTGAGAGTCCCTTGAACTGCAAGAAGATCAAACCAGTCAATTCTAAAGAAAATCAACCCTGAATATTCATCGGAAAGACTGTTGCTGAAGCTTTAATAGTTTGGCCACCTGATGCAAAAGAGCCAACTTACTGGAAAAGACTCTGATGTTGGGAAAGATTGAAGGCAAAAGGAGAAGGGGGCAGTGGAAGAAGAGATGGTTAGATAGCATCACAGACTCAATGGACATGATTTTGAGGAAACTGCGGGAGATAGTAGAGGACAGAGCCTGGCATGCTACAGTCCATGGGGTCGCGAGACTTGAACACAACTTAGTGACTGAACAACAAATTGCAGGAGGGGAGTGGGGAGAAGCAGTCCTCTTCCATAATGCACCAGCAAGATTCAAAAAACTACCCCTTACTTGGAAAACTGTGGAGGGTTTATTTCCTCTCCTGCATTTCCCAACTGCCAATGTAAGGGTCTAAAGAAAGTCTTGAAAGAACAGGGGCTCCATCAGCAGACGAATGGATAAGGAAGCTGTGGTACATATACACCATGGAATATTACTCAGCCATTAAAAAGAATTCATTTGAATCAGTTCTAATGAGATGGATGAAACTGGAGCCCATTATACAGAGTGAAGTAAGCCAGAAAGATAAAGACCAATACAGTATACTAATGCATATATATGGAATTTAGAAAGATGGTAATGATAACCCTATATGCAAAACAGAAAAAGAGACACAGATGTACAGAACAGACTTTTGGACTCTGTGGGAGAAGGTGAGGGTGGGATGTTTTGAGAGAACAGCATCAAAACATGTATATTATCTAGGGTGAAACAGATCACCAGTCCAGGTTGGATGCATGAGACAAGTGCTTGGGGCTGGTGCACTGGGAAGACCCAGAGGGATGGGGTGGGGAGGGAGGCAGGACGGCGGATCGGGTTGGGGAACACATGTAACTCCATGGCTGATTCATGTCAATGTATGGCAAAAACCACTACAATATTATAAAGTAATTAGCCTCCAACTAATAAAAATAAATGGTAAAAAAATAAATAAAAAATAAAACAATTAAAATAAAGAACAGGGGCTCATTTTTGATTACAAATGTACGCAGTGTGGACATCTAACTTAGGGTAGGCAGGCAGGACGGAGCACTGGATCAAGAGAAGAAATGATATTTTGGTGGTCCAGCAACCCTGCAGCCAAACCCCTCAAGAGCTACAAGCAGATATAACACTGGCTCTGCCTGCTTCCCAGGGGGACAGAAAAATGCTGAACAAGTTGTCAGAGGTGGGAGAATCCCAGATGTCCCCTAATTCAGCCCTCATTTTAATACCCAGAAAGGTTTTAACCTTTATGGCTGTATTTAAAGCCATACTTGTCTATATTTAAGTGTTCCATCCCCATTTCCTTCTTGAGAGGATTTTCAGGATAAGGAGTGAGGAGGAGTGGGTGTATCCCAGGAGGAATTAGGTAAAGTAAAAGAAGGTCACTTTGATGGGGAAAACCCTATTTTTCCCACTCCTTTCATTCTAAAAACTGTCTAATCACAAGTCATTTGGTCACCCACAAGCTGACAACTGAAAATCAATGAATAGACTGGGGAGTCTGCCCCTAGCATTTGGATCTCCAGATCTCCACAGCATAAGCACTGCAGGCTTCCCAGGTGGCGCTAGTGGTAAAGAACCCACCTATCAATGCAGTCAGATGCCAGAAACAAGGGTGTGACCCCAGGGTCAGGAAGATGCCATGGCAACCTACTCTAGTATTCTTGCCTGGAGAACCCCATGGCCAGAGAAGCCTGGCTGGAGGGCTACACGTTCACAAAGTGTCAAACACAACTGAAGCAGCTTCCCATGCAGAATTAAGCACTAAATGTACAAGTCACCTCACGGCTTCAACCCACTGTTTAGGCTGATGCCAGAGTTCAGCCGGTGAGACACTCAGCCCGCACTTCCCCAAAGGAACTCTGAGTTCCTAGAAAATGAACTTGAAGCTCCCAAGAGATTCTTGGAACTGACCATTTCTATCCCACAGATCTCTGAACTGAGAGCTGGCTGAAAGTAGCAAGAGCTCCCTGGGAGCTTCCTGTCCTGTTTCAGATCATCTCAAAAGCCCCCAGCTTTTGGTGAAAGGGCCTTGAGATCCTGTGAGGTCTAAGTTCTAAGGGTCTAACTTAAGGGTGTCATACTTCACCACAGGAAGAGGCGTTGAACACCAAATAAGGGATTGGCACCCTCTTGGTTTTGATTTGAAGAGTTCTCCAGTTAAGTAACTGGGGCTTCCCAGGTGGCGCTAGTGGTAAAGAACCTGCCTGCCAATGCAGGAGACATAACAGAGGCGGGTTCAATTCCTGGCTGGGGAAGATACCCTGGAGGAGGGCATGGCAACCCACTCCAGTATTCTTGTCTGGAGAATCCCATGGATGGAGGAGCCTGGCCAGCTACACTCCATAGGGTAGTCAAACATGACTGAAGTGACTTAGCATTCATGCCAGTTAGGTGATTGGTTGAGAGGATGAAGAAGAAACCAACTTCCCCCAGGTCTACTGTTCCGGTCTCAGGCTGCAGTGAGGACCAGTCTGAAAAGCTCATGGCTCACCTTGCGTCGATGTTTCCCCATAACCCACCATCTCATCCCTGCGTAGCTTCCAAACCACACAGCCCCCAAAGGCATCCTCCCATTTTGAGGTTGCTCTGCTGACCATGCTTCCTTTCAAGTCATCTCTCACTATGATCAATAGTTCAAAGTTAAGACCTTATGAAAAGGCATTGCCTGTGTGATTCCATTTTCTAAATGCCACGTGATTCTTGATGCAGAGGTTGTTCTTGCAATTTGACAAACGTCTCAGCTGAGCTCAGTGGAGGGAATGGTACGGTCCTCAACAAATTAGGGAGCTCTCATCTCAGCTCGAGGCAACATTCAGTTAGTTTTTGTTGGCTTCAAACTTTGAAACATGGAGTTGCTTTTCCTTACCTGGGCTAGGCTTTGGGGTACAGCACACCTATGGAATTCATGGTGGAATACAAAGGACAAGCATTTCTCCTTTCCGTTTGCTTGGAAAGGAGCGGGGGAAGAAGAGAAAAGCACAGAACCAGCTGATTAGTTTGAGTTTTACATAGCTGTGATCAAGGGAATGGATACAGATTTGGAAACTAAAGGGAATTCTGCTATCCAATTTTCCCCCACATTTCTCCAGACTTTAACTTTTGTAAGCCCGTGTATGTGTTCTGCAGCAGGACTCTGAGAGGTCAGGGATGAATCAAAGGAACAGCGTTTGACTCTCACTGGCTCTCTGGACTAGAAAAGGAGTCCAAGGCCTGCCACTTCAGCCTCGGGGATTATTTTGCTCTTTGTTTTTAGATTTTTCTAAGTGGGCATAGGGTACTGGATGATTTTCTCCCTCTTCTGCTCTGCAAATACAGATACACTTGTTCCCCTCTAGAAACCCGTATGGCATTTTGAGCACTAATATTTGTAACCCCTATTCCCTCCCTGACATGCTTCAGATATCTGCCACTGGCAGGGTAGACAAGAAACTGAAAATAAAATACTACAATCGATTCCCCTCTCAGTGGTCCTCTGAGTCTGAATTTAGACCTTACTACCTAGGCAGGCATGTCCTTAAGCCTCTGTGGGGCTCATCTGTAACAGGGAGGTAACGAGAGTTCTGGACCTAATGAGTTAATGTATGAAAAGTACACAGAAAGTGCCTGGCATATCAGAAGGCAGAGGGGAAAATCTTTTTTTTTTTAAAGGAAGTAGTATGGAATCAGGGCCACCCACATTGCCCAGCGGCTGGGGCCCCCACACACTGCAATTAGCGTGAATGGTTCTCCCAGCAATGGTGTCACGGGGACTCTCCAAAGCAGGCTGGTTCAGAGCAGTGACTCTGGAGGCAGGCTGCTCATGTATCCCTGAAGTGCCTCATTTCAGCTGGATAACACTCAGTGAGCTATTCTGTCTTCTGTGCGTCCGTCCATCTCTTCATTTGTAAAATGAGGATTATCCCAAGATTATCATGTAAGATGAAAAGCCTTGATATAAAAAAGTGCTCAGAATGATGTCTGGTACTAAACGCAGTGCTACACAAGCCTCAGCTGCTGCTTCCCATCTCTGGGTTCTGAAGCCCTGATGCCCTTTGTCTCTAGGGTGGGATTCCTTGCCCTGCCCCTCACGCCCACCGGGTCCTCTCAACCCCCAGCGGGGTCCCTGGTCCCAGCTAGCAGAGCCGAGACCAGCATCCTGCTTCCTGTTGCCCTACTTACCTTCCTGCCAGCCTCCTCCCAGGCTGCCTACCTGCTTCATCTGGCCAGGCTGGCTGCTCCGTATGCTGAAGCTGGCAGGGACTCCCAGGCCACCTCGGCCTGACCACAACTCTACCCTTCAGCCACCCCCACCAAGCTCTGCATCTCTCCTGTGGGCCCCGGGATGCCCAACACTGCATGGACCTTCCCAACGGCCTGGCCCCTCGCCAAACTAGAATTCTGACCTCCCTCACCCCCACCAGCCACTCTCAGGCTGCCCCAGCCTGTCACTATCACAGCCAAGAAAGGATCCTGGTGAAAATCCTGTAACACGTGCCATGACCGGTTCTTACCAAGGAATGCAAGAGGAGAGCAAGAAAGAGACACAGAGAGAGAGGGATAAAAAGGCACAGACAGAAAACCCGAGAGGCACTCGAAGGAAGAATGAACCTATGGACATGTTTTCCTCCTTCCTGCCACTCTGGATGGCTGCAGGAAAAAATAATACTTCATAATTCATAAAAGTGAGTGTAGGTATGATAAAAAAAAAAATTCCCATGGCCTATTCACTTGCCAGAAAATGACAGATCCCTCCCCATGATTGACGTATTACACAGAAATCTCTCGCTTTCTGAAATTTTATTTTTAAAAAAAATGCCAATCTCTCGGCAAAAACACTCCACACAGCCACAATTTTTGTTAACGTTACACAACTTTATTCTCCATGCTTCTGCCAAACTGGGCTGAGGAGACTAGGCCAGCTGGCCTCCTATACATCGTTCAGCTCATACGATCGGTGCTAATTTAATCATCAGACTCAATTGCTGACTGCTCTGCACTACTTTAGAGCCTGGGAAATCAAAGATGAGCAAGATGTGACTGTACCTCCTGGGAGCTGCCTGGAAATCTTTACGACAAAGCAGACCAAGGAGATGGCTGCAATCAGAGCTCTCACATTTGGAGGAGCTCTGATGAGAGCTGGAAAGGAATCTGATCCCTTTATCTGCAAAGAAGCAGGAAACGTAGAAGGAAAGGAAGGATCAGTTTCACTCAAGGACTGGGGCCTAATGAATCAGTCACCATCTTACTACATGGCCAGGGGCAAACTATTTCCAAATGATTCCTAATTTGCTATAAAGAGTAAACAGTTCACTTTTTTTTAAAGTTTAAAATTTATGAAATGTTATTTTCTATTTTGTTACTGCTTTTAGGTAGAAATTCAGGTTTTTTCCTCTGGTGGGGGGTGGGGAGCACTTTTTCTCTTTGATTTGATAACATCTTTATTTTTTTTTTTTTCAGATCCATTCGGTCATCCATAAACATCCATGAATTCTTACTGAGTACCTAATATCTCCTCCAAAGAGAAACCAGATCATGTTGGCTCCTATTTGAAACCTTTGAAGATTTCCTGTTGCCCTTAAGATGAAGTCTCAAGCCTTAACGTGATCTAGCAGGCCCTCAAAGTTTCTTTCCTCACATCCCTGATTTTGTACCTCCGACTCCTTTCTGCCTCCACAGCCAGCGTCCCCTTCTTGAACACATCACACCCCCTCCCACCTCTGGGCTCTGTCTAGTCTAAGCCCTTTGCCTAAAACCCCACACCTCCTCCCCACCCCCACAAACCCCATGAACATGCATTCAGTGAGGCTGATGAATTCCTGTCTGTCTCCAGAATGTGAGTTCCATGGAAAAAGGAATCAGGTAGCTTCTCACCAGTGATATGCCCATTGTCGAGCACACACACACAGCTTTAAGTAGTGAATAATTCACCATGGCCCTGGACTCTTGGCTACTTCTGCACTTTGGCTGCCAAAACAGTGCAGTCACTAACATCAACAACAACAAAAAGCTCACAAGATGAAATGTGGATATTTTTAAGTGCTAAGAAAACCCAGAACATGAACATCCCTAGAGGGTCCTCAACAGTCTTCAGACCCTGACTGGGAGAAAGTGGTCCAGTTCAGCTTCAGATTCTAATGAATTAATGACACAGAGGTGTCATTTTAACAATGCCCTCATTTCAAAGAAAACAATTTACATAATGGGTTGATGGAAAAAAAATCTGGGGGGTAGGGGGCTGATGGAGAGAAGATCCCATGATATTTCATACTTCACAACTCTGCACATAATATTCCCTCCATCTGGGAAGATTTCACCCTCAACTTTTTCTAATTAGTGAATTCATTTTCTTGAAGGTCCAACGTAAATGTCCCCAAGACCTTCCCCAGCTCCCTCAGACAATCACACACTCCTTCTATACTTCCCCTAGCCCTCTATTCTCCTAGACTTCTACTAATGGGCCTACCATAGAATAGTGTATAATTCACCCAGCAGACCTGTTTCTTCTACTACACAATGAACAACTCGAGCAAGAATCAGGACTTACTCAGCTCTGTACCCCAAATGCTTTATTCCATAGAAGAGCCTCAATAAATACTGGATGCAGAAAGTGAATTACAATCATGAAAAGAAGACCTGCATTCTGAGCCCTGATGACACTGCCTCCATCATAATCCATGCTGTCTAGTCTAGCAGACATTTGAGAGCTTAGAGGAACTCAACAGAGAAGGGAATGAGCCAGGAACCTGTGAGGTCAATTTTAGGACTGCTGTAGATTTAGAAAACAAACCACAATGTAAAAAGGAGTGAGGAACTCAGATGTGAGCTGGACTTGGGTCAATGGTAGAGGCCTCCCTAGGTGTAATCTATGGGCAGAAAGGGGATTCCCCGGTGGCTCAATGGTTAAGAACCCACCTACAATGCAGGAGACTTGGGTTCAATCCCTGGGTCAGGAAGATCCCCTGGAGCAGGGCATGGCAACCCAGTCCAGTATTCTTGCCTGGAGGATCCCTTGGACAGAGAAGCCTGGCAGGCTATAGTCCACAGAGTCACAAAGAGTTAGACATGACTAAAGCGACTTAGTATGAACGCACATGGGCAGAAAGGATACTGGTGAATAATGAGAGGATGGTAGCATTGGGGTCCTAGGGTGTTTCCCAAACACTCTAGAACATATTTTTGGAGAAACTCCTATTTCCCTTATTTCCTTATGGAAAAGAGATCCAGACTGTATACCCCTCAAAGACAGGAACTATGTGTTATTCATCTTCACATACCCCTCTCTAAGCCAGTGCCTATCACAATAACTGGAAAATAGAAGTTCAATAATTACACTGGGAAAAGCTGAATAAGCTGGCATGATCCAGGTGACCCCCACAACAGAATATAGTCCTGAGTGGACCTTGTGTCTCAAGTTCTATCCATATCTCATGCTGCCTTAGACACCAAGCATCCTAGACTTGCCACGGGGAAGTGGGAAAATCTGACTAACCCCAAAGTATGGTGCTTAGAGCAGCAACCCTCATTCTAGGTGCCACCTGAAGCTAGACCTAGAGCTGCTAGACTTGAGTAGGACTGTCTCAGGCAATGGACTGATCTTAGGTCTCAGGGTGACAGTATTTAGTTTCTGCATCCCAGTGAGCAGGAAGGGAGGAGGATGGTTTTGGTGCACACTGCTAGGCTTTGACTTCTCTGGTATTTTATGTCGCTGAGATGAGCAACAGCCCTAGATTCCATTCTCCATTTCTTCCTTTTAGTCATAAACCCAATTTCACCCCCCATTTTAGCAAGGCATATGACTCTCCAACTACACGCTACATTTTACAGCCTCCCTTGCAGCTAGATATGACCCTGTTCTCGCCAACAGAGTGTGAGTGAAGATGTGTGTCCAATTTACATCTCACATCCTTGAAAGGATACTGCTTGCCCACCATATGCTCTCTTCACCATTTCTTTGGATGTGGCACTGATGATCTAATTTCCACCAGACAGAGGGATGAAGAAGAGTTATTAGGCTAAAGAAGTTTGAGTCAGTAAGTGACCTGTGAAGAGGGCTACTCTTGTCTTGGACTGCTCTCCTGCTGGGTGAAAGAGAAAGGTGCTTACATCTATTTAGGCATCTTTACCTAGGGATCATTTTGTTAAAGCAGCTTCTATTAACTAAAACAGCTGTATGAAAGTAACTAAAATATAGAGATCATTAGAGCAAGAATGAGGCAATCTGAAAGAAAAAAAAAATGTCCATAAGGTAGACAGTGAACTCACAAAAAGGCCCCTCACTAGGTTGTGGCATATCTTCTAATTCTTCTTTCACAAAGTGTTGGCCAAACCAAGATGGTGGTTGGTCCGAGCAAGCCCCCTCTCCACCCCCTCGATTGCCATTAAATATAGACATTGTTATGTAAATATTTAGCCACAGTAAGCCTGTTTATTTTGTGAAACAAAAAATTAGGAACAAAAACAAAATGTTGATAGGCTAAAAACACATATAAATCGCCAATTTTATACTACTTTATCAAGGCTAAAATCTTCAACTCAATTGAGTTTTTAAATTGAAGCAGACCATTACGAAGAGAAAAATATTCACCACGCTTCTGGCAAAGTCCATAAGGATTGCCTCATGGAGATTTTCAATATAATTTCTCGTAGTTCCTAATCTGTTGGGTCATTTCTTTCGCAGTCCTGGGTGGAAAATTAGTTAGAGCACTAAGTCCAAAACCTTTCCCCAAGAGGCACAAATGGAAACAAACTGAGTTACTTGATCTAAATTCCAGTTCTCAGAAGTGACTCTTGCATTAAGTATTCAAGGAAAATAATAATCACCACCATAGAAAACAGTATAAATTTGGGGACAAATAATAAAAACAGTATACATTTGTATTGATAGAAAACAGAGGAGAATGTGGAAAAATTATCAATAATCCATTATGTTTGTAGGCATGTTTCATAAATCCAAAAACAAATAAGCATATAGGCTGGTCACACACATGGCTTTGAAAATTGTTTGGCAATGCATTTTTCTTAATAACAGAAAGTGACTTCACAGATGTTTAAGACTGATAGACTGAAAATTAAAAACAGCAATATTCAACTAAATATTAGGTGTTATGTATTTTCAGCACCCCACCTTACTACATTTCTGACTTTGTGAGGGAGGGTAAGCTATAAATATTAAATGACCCTCTAGCCTTGGATACCTTAGAAATCTATTTTCTTTTAAATTGGGAATGACAATAATATCAACAATTTTCAAAAACAGTAGCTTAAAACAAAAACAAATTATTTTTCATCGTCTCTCTAAGTTACTCTTTCAGTCATCAAATTAAATATCAAAAACTACAAAAAAATACATGAAGAACTGGTTAATCTGAAAGTATTGTCAAATCATCAAGCTCCAGAGGTTTCTTGGGCTCCTCTAACCATTTAAGCCTCTGGATCACACGGACATTGTCGGGTACGGAGTTAGAGAAGGCAAGGTTCAGAAAAAGAACAAGACCGGCACTTTACAGGAACAGATCACCTTTAATGGGGCGAGAAGGGGCAGCAGTGAGACTAGTGAGCTGCTGCACTTATCTAAGAAAAGAGTATGTATGTATAGGCATATATGTGGAACTCTACTGTCTTAAGGGGCCTGTTCTTCTCCAAGATTGTTCGGAGTAGTTATCTCTTAAACGACTGGGGCAAGGAATTCTGGAGATTGGCCACGGGCTGGACCGGCTGGGAGCTGGGCAAATCAACCTTAATGTCTATTTTTTTTCTTTGGGTGAGAGAGTTCTTTGTTTTGCATAGAATGGTGGGGAGGATCAGGAGGGGAGTTGAACTCCAGGCTATTTTGAGCCGTGTAACTTTCCTTCAGACATGAACCAGACATTTTAACATAATTTGGATATATTGACCTGCGGTGAAAAGAATACTGTAGACACTAACAGTTCATTCCAGAAAACAAGAGGGGATTCATAAATACATTGTTATGGATCTCAGAGAACTACTAGTTGACATTAGAAAAAGAATATTATTAGTAAATGTTCAGATTTACCTAACTTAATGAAGAAATGGAAGAGTTTTTCCCTGTTAGGTACCTTTAAAGCTTTCTGTTGAAGAACTGAACTAACAGACAATGTCAGGAAGATGGCCTGTGGACCTCAACTAATACAGTTTCACTTCTGATAAAGATACCTACTAGAAAAGTAAGATATGAACCAAAACGGTAACTTTGGAAATCATTATCCTATCTTCGATCAAGCATTCAATTACTAAGAAGAAGAAGAAGAAAAGGGCCAGTGAGGAAAGGACTGACCAAGCTAACTGCATAGACGGTTGTTGCTGTATTTCAGTTGCTAAGTCACATCCGACTTTTTGCGACCCCATGGACTGCAGCACGCTTGTAGAGTCCTTCATTTCCTTTCACATTCACCTCTTGTTGGCTATGTTTACTTCATTTAACCGCAGACTGAATGAACATAAAACAATCAGAGAGAGCTGAAGGGTTAGAAATCATGGGAAAGTGTCCTAACACACACAACTCTGAAACCACAAAAGAAGAGAATAAAATATATTTTTCATTGTATTTGTTCTCCATCTACTCATCTACTGCCATCTCTACTTCGCAACATCTTTTCTCACTTTATCTTTACTTCATCCACTCATTACACTTTCCTCATAACATATACTTATGACCCAGCTCCCTGCTGTTTCTTCTGCTTGAAACCAACTAAAGCATTTTTCTAGTCTACTGAAATTTTCTACAAATCTTCCCTTTGCAAATCAACTCTCTACCTTATGAGACCTTCCACTGCCAATTCTTCCACAAAATTTTTGTTTTCAAGGCATTTCCAATGAGTATATTTATTTTTCTGACTATAAAAGTAAAATATTTTTTAAGAGGTATGGTAGAAAACTTGCAAAATTTGGAACATTACAAAGATAAGAATAAAAATCTGGAGTTTTACTATGAAACATGCTCCTAATACTTTGGTATCATTCTCTGTGTGTATTTTGTTTCACTAGAACATGCTATATGTAAACTTTTGTGTTCTCTTAACTATAAAAGCACAAGAATTTCCTCAAATGACTAAAACTTCTCAGAAACATAATCTATTACAATTACATAATATTGCATCATATGAATATACTAGGCAGTTCTGACTGTTTTGCTCTTACAAATACTGTTGGAATTAGTCTGTAATTCAGATTATTTTCTTTGGCTAAATTACAGATATTCTTGGATCAAAGTGAATGAACATTTTAAGCCTCACATTCCCAAATGCTGTACAGAAACAGTCTACCAATTTACATATTACTATTAATAATTTGATATGAAGTCCTAGTTCTCAACCCTTTTCAGCAAAAGGACAATGGGAGACCTAATCATCTAATTTTTTTAAATTTGTTAATTTGATTCACAAAAAGTGACATTTCACTGCTGCTTTAATTTGCCCTTTTTGTTAATAAACATATATGAAGATATATATATATAATACTGCACTTTTCCATAAGCATGGCAAATTTACTGTCTCTGAATTAGGAATTTCTATATCCAAATAACAGAGACTGTAATGTTCTTGGACTTCCCATGTGGCTCAGTGGTAAAGAGTCCGCCTGCCAACACAGGAGATGTGGGCTTGATCCCTGGGTTGGGAAGATTCCCTGGAGAAGGAAATGGCAACCCGCTCCAGTATTCTTGCCTGGAAAATTCCATGGACAGAGGAGCCTGGTGGACTACAGTCCATGGCGTAGTAAAGAGTCATACATGACTGAGTACACACATGCAGTCACACAGTGATATTCTTGTCAACAGTCACTTTTGGAAAGTCTTATGAATATGGCATCTGAGCTAATGGCTCTCAACAATGGCAGAAAACCAGAATCACCTGTGGAGCTTTTTTTTTTTTTTTTTTGTCATGCTATACAGCATGTGGGATCTTTCCTGACCAGGGATGGAACCCATGCCCCTTGCATCGTAGCCACTGGACTTCAAGTAGAGCTCTTTTACAATCTGTATACACTTTAGAAACTCAAACTCAGTACATAGTCTACCACCTATATTTTCTAAAAATTCCACTGTTATTTCAGTAGGCAATTGAATGAGAAGACCACCAGACTGAGACTGAAACAGTTACATATCACACCTGTCAGGTGAATAAGCTACTAAATCCATTCCTTAGCCGTAAGATGAAGAGCATTATGCTCTAAACTATCATTTTAGTCTATACTGCTTACCTTACATCCAGAAGGCAACTTAGGACCCTGTGAGATCTACTTTTAGCAAATGATGTAACACTGCGCCACCTCAGTCTCATTTCTAAGAATGATCTCATTTCACATGAAAATGAAAGTAATCTAAATACTGAGGTAGCATTTGCTCACACACCCAGTACTTGGCAGAAGTATTTACACAGCAGCTAGGATAAACATCTGTTGCAAATTTCCAAAATGGCACCCTTTCCAACTCAAGGAGAGCCTCTCCCTGTAATCTATCGCCAAAGATAAGTATCAATATTATTCATTGATTTCTGTTGATGTTTACCAAGATATGAGATCCAGCTAACTATTAGACTCACTCACAATCCCACTTCATTTCTAAACAACCAATCCTCCCCTTCACACAATTAAGCATCATACTGGAACAACAGTCTATGGATATGGATACTGGTGGGCTTCCCTGGTGGTTCAGATGGTAAAGAAACTGCTTGCAATGCAGGAGATTCCAGTTCAATCTCTGAGTCAGAAAGATCTCCTGGAGAAGGATATAGCAACCCCCTCCAGAGAATTCTGTGGATAGAGAAGCTTGACGGGCTGCAGCCCACGGGGCTGCAAAGAGTCAGACAAGACTGAGTGGTTCTCACACACTGATACTGGTGTCATAGGACTTAGCGCACCCAGCACCCTGACATAACCTGGGCAGAGGAAGAGCTCCTATCTCAACCTCGGAGCTAGGCTAGCTGACACAATAATGAAGGGAAATATGAGGGGGAAAAAAAGTTCTGAGGCTAGAAGGAAAAGCTTCCTTCATATCAACTCTGGTAAACCCCATTTGACTGGAAAATAGCATTAGAACAGCCTGGGCCCAATCAGACTCTCCCAGCACTGTTAGGAGCCTAGATCCCTACTGTCATTATTCAGTCTCCAAGTAGTGTCCAATTCTTCGCAATCCCATGGACTGCAGCACGCCAGGCTTCCCTGTCCCTCACCATCTCCTGGAGTTTGCCCAAGCTCATGGATCACTTCCTTGGTGTAGCGAAGGGGCTTGCATAACTCAATGAAGCTATGAGCCATGTTGTGTAGGGCCACCAAAGATGGACAGGTCACAGTGGAGACTTCCGACAAAACATGATCCGCTGGAGGAGGGAATGGCAGACCACTCCAGTATACCAGCTGTGAGAACCCCAACTGTATAAAAATCCCTACTAGGGGTCACAAACTGAACAGCACAAGAATCTCTGCACAGCTTACTTTAGAGATTATTTCCTTCCTCACGGGAGCTGAAAGTGGTCATCTCCTACCACCACAGAGAGACCATTCTAGAAGGACGAGATGGTAGGAGAAGACCAAGTTAAGTGCTCAGGACCAGTACTTACACTGTTGAGTCAGAGCAGAGGAGTAAACGCATGTCCTTGATAAATCTGTAACTGGAAAAAGTCATCCAATTTTCCAACAAGAAAAGAAAAGGACAGAATTTCAAAATTAGGTAAAATATGAGTTCAAATGAATTCTTTTATCTGTTCCACAGATAAAGTCCCCAATGTATCAGTATTACCACGCCAACCACCTTGGGCTCTTGGTACAAATTAATTGACAATGATGAATAGGCTATTTGAACTTCAAAAATTAAATCTTTATATGGCCATGAATATTCTTTATGGTTTACTACCGCAGCTCAGGGGGGTACTTCAATCTCTGGGCACAGTTGAGTTCAGAGAAGCAAAGTGAACACTCTGTTTCATTTTGTTCATCTCTCTCCAGGGGCCTCTTTGCCAGCCTTTGGATTGTTTCTGCCATGGACAGCATCCTCAAAAAAGCCTCAGGACAGAAAAGCTTGGAGGCTACTGGGCACAATAAGCTGTGATGATGCATCCAAAAGAAAGGGGCTTTGTTGATGTTTTGAACTAGGTAAAAGAAAAAAAGCATTAATAAGAGCACCAAACTTGGTGACTGGAATTAGCAAACCAGGACACATATATTTAAGTGTAATTACAAGGTCACACATTCACACCTAGGCATTTAGCTGTGTGTCACTGTAAATCACCACACCAGCACTTTCCTTTTCCTTCACTTTTTTTTTACTTTTCTAAATTTAGTGCCATTACAAATGCTGTTAACTCAGATAACTCTTGGTACCTATGCACAAAGAAAATGAATCACAGTTCCAGTGAGACCCACCAACTTAAATGTCTTCTTTTTTGTACATTTCCATTTCCAGTGATAACATTCCAGTCACTATCCATCATTTCCTGGTGTTCACCCTTGAGGATTTATACATCTGCATAAAGCTGTGTGAAAGATGTCTTTACATATATTTACTAGATTGTACTTCTCCGTTTGAAAATTTGATTCCATGAAATAATTTTCATATTCCCTTCTAATTACCAAATGAAATACAATTTTTTCACTTTTCTTTTTTAAAAAAATTTATTGATTTATTTTACTTTACAATATTGTATTGGTTTTGCCATATATCGACTTGAATCCTCCATGGGGGTACATGTGTTCCCCATCCTGAGCCCGCCTCCCATCTCCCTCCCCATCCCATCCCTCTGGGTCATCCCAGTGCACCAGCCCCGAGCACCCTGTCTCATGCATCGAACCTGGACTGGCGATTCATTTCACATATGATAATTTACATGTTTTTTTTAAAAATCTGAAGTTTGAGATTAATATACCCTGTTAAAATAATCTAGAAATCAAAGTAAAGTAAAATCTTCTTGGGAAGTTCTTACGGTGATTGGATGTAAATTGGTTTTTTCCAAAAAGTGAAAGTGAACAACAATAGCAAAGGGATAGACAAACTAGGAGTAAACCTCTAAATGTGTCTTGCAATTACTCACATTCGCTTGCTCCTTGGAAGAAAAGCTACGGCAAACATGGACAGCATACTAAAAAGCAGACGCATCACTTTGCTGACAAAGGTCCATAGAGTCAAAGCTATGATTTTTCCAGTAGTCATGTATGGATGTGTGAGTTGGACCATAATGAAGTCTGAGAACTGAAGATTTGATGCTTTCAAACTGTGGTGCTGGAGAAGACTCTTGAGAGTCCCTTGGACTGCAAGGAGGTGAAACCAGTCCATCCTAAAGGAAATCAACCCTAGTCAATACTAAAGGAATATTCATTGGAAGGACTGATGCTGAAGGTGAAGCTCCAATACTTTGGCCACCTGATGAGAAGAGCTGACTCATTGGAAAAGACCCTGATGCTGGGAAAGATTGAGGGCAGGAGGAGAAGGGGGTGACAGAGGATGAGATGGTTGGAGGGCATCATCAACTCAATGGACATGAGTTTGAGCAAACTCAGAGAGACAGTGAAGGAAAGGGAAGCCTGGCATGCTGCAGTCCATGGGGTCTCAAAGAGTTGGACATGACTTAGTGACTGAACAACAACAACTTGCTCTCTGGCCCGGTCAAGCTCGCCAGACCTTAAACACCTCCAATTTTATCTTATACATCAGCCTTTTTTATGTTCACTTAACCCACATTCTGGTGGAATCTAGAAACCTCTACTCTATATCAGAGTGGATAAACAGTCCAACTCCTTAAAAGAAATTTTAAAAAAGTAAAAATAATGCAGCTGCAGCCTGATGACCTCTACGGTCTCTGAATGCCACTGCTTATGTCAGTTCAGCGTGCTATAACAACATATATCATACTCTGGGTAGCTTAAACAACAAACATTTCTCTCTCATAGATCTGGAGGCTGAGGAGTCCGAGCTCAGGGTGCCAGCAGCTCTGGTGTTTGGTGACAGCCCTCCTCCATGTTTACATACAGCCGCCTCCCTGCAACATCCTCACATGGCAGACTCCACCCTCATGGCCTCATGTAAGTCTGAAGTGAAGTGAAAGTCACTCAGTCATGTCTGACTCTTCGTGATCCCATGAACTGTAGCCTGCTAGGCTCCTCTGTCCGTGGAATTCTCCAGGCAAGAGTACTGGAGTGGGTTGCCAATTCCTTCTCCAGGGTATCTTCCTGACCCAGGGATTGAATCCAGGTCTCCTGCATTGCAGGCAGATTCTTCACCAATTGAGCCCCAGGGAAGCCTAGGCATATAAACCTAATAACCTTCCAAAGACTACACTGCCAAACAATCAGGGCTTCAACACATGAACCTGGAGGAGAGACAGAGACCTTCAGCCCATAACTACTAACCAGCACTCCTTCTGTATCTTTTCTCCATTTCCTCCTCACTCCACACAAATCTTCATCAATCTGAAACTCCTACCTCATCCCTCTTCTCTTAACCATGAACAGATGATCTCACATCGCTATTCCCCAGGGGGTGAACAAAGGGAGGTTCCCTCAATTTCCTGCTCCATCTCACAAATTAGAGCTTCTTCCATCCCATTTCAGTGGAAGGGGTATCTGACCTCCTTCTAAGGTTGATCTCGTCCCCAGTGCTCAAAAGCCAGCTAGAGCTGAAATCTAAGGTGGGCCAGAGAGAGGTGGCATGAAATCCCAGACGTGCCATCTACAGTTCTATGTGAGTGTACAATTCTCCATGCAGTGTGGCAAGCTACACGTCACTGTTTTTAAAAAGAACTCTTCCATTTGTCCCATTTCCTAGGGATCTTAATTAATAATGGTGCACATTCACTCCCTGCATTATTAGTTTATCGCTCAAGTAATTAAGGATGAAATGTAAGGGCAACTATGGCTTTAGGGGGTTGTTAGCTACATAATATGGAGAGAAAGACATGCAATAACCACTGGCGGGAACCACTAAGTGGATCCCTACTCTGGAGGGTTTTTACTTACAAACACAAAGTTTAGCTTTTCCTGTAAACGGCACAACTGTTTCACATGTCATTATGAGAGTTCCTGACAGGTGTGAATGCAAAAACCACCTTGGGGAGTCAATTTAAGTTTCCTAAAGGGCTGTGGCCGGACTAGTTACTGTGTAAATCAAGGATGCAACTCTTAGGCCTATTTCTTCCCTTAATTCTATTAATTCTGTTAATTCTATTAACACTGAGGTTCATTCTGTCACCCCAAGAAGATGGTGGTGCTGTGAGCACTTAGCGAATGCAAGCTGAGCATTTCATATCCTTTGACTGACTTCTCCTCCTCCAAAGCAAGGTCAGGCCACGTCACTAAACAGGCTTTGGAAATATTCCACTTCCTAAATTGCAAACAAGTTTTGCAAGCAGCACAAACAGAAAACTTCAGTTCTAGGCACTGTCAAAATGACACCTTTATAAGCTTCCAAATTCAGTAATTACTGTTTTCTTTACACCCACTGACAGGCCTGAAACTGAGGCCTGCTCTCACAAGGTTCTCAACTCTGGAACCCTTTTTTGGGAGGTGTGGGAAGAAAGGACAAGAAAATATCTTGGGGAAGGTCAGGGTCAGAGATGGTGAACCATGTGTTCACTATCAAGGCTTTACCCATAAATTTCCTTTTGTTAGAAAATATATATTTAAAAAAATTATTTTGGCTGCATCAGATCTTTGTTGCAGCATGTGGGATCTTATTTTCCTGACCAGGGATCGAACCCACACCCCCTGCATTGGAAGATGGATTCTTAGCCACTGGACCACCAGGGAAGTCCCAAGAAACACATTTTTGATCACTCACTAAATCTAGAAACACTTCTTGAGAAAAAGTAATTTGTGGATACTGTTTTTCTTTGACCCAGGAAGCCCAGACCTACTTTCAGAGACAGGAAATAGGAACCTGGGGCCCAGTAGAGACAATATTCACAGGAGCCAATGAAAGTTGAGTCAGACCAGAAGGAACACAGGGTGAAAGTGACGAAGCAAGGGTAAAACAATGCAGCAGTGAGAAATCTGTGGGCCAGGGGTGACAAACAAATTGCATGAGGTGCCAAGTAAGTAATTAGAAAAGTAGGCTAGTTCCCGAGGCCAATTCTATTAACGCAGGAGCACAGGCCAAGACCACTTTAAAAGTTAAATGGATAAACACAAAGAAACGTATTTAGAGAAAATCAGTCCCATGTGCCTAACATCCTCATACTGAGGTTTAAATTTTACTATCTATGATCAGGAAGCAAGTCTCTACTCTACAGGATGCTTCAGGGCTGCCTTCAGCAAGCAATATCGCCTGCCCAGCCTACATCGAATACATACATCATTGAGGCCAGGTCCCTTTTGGCCCACTGATTGTTAACCAGCCTTGCAAATTCTTCCAACACTTTTGTTCCCAAGCAAAGAGAGAAAACAAACTTAGCCTTGAGGCCCATGCACTGATCAGAGCAGGAATTAAATTTGCAGAAACTCTGGTTTTTAAGTTTTTCAGAAGTTCATACTCACCAAGACATATTCCAAATTCTTATTGGCCTGCTGAGTAACTCTAAAAGGCTGGTAGGCACGACTGCCAACATAAGTACCAACACGACTTGTTACCTCAGATACATACCAGGAGTGTTCTTGTCCTTTAGATAACACAAGTCAAAATGTATCCCCAAAACTCCCCCAGGCATGACAATAAACCACAAGGTCAGTGCAACTATTAGGTCAAATGAAGAAACCTCATATGTGAACTTTTTGGGTGTAAGATGCGTGGCCTCTAGTTGTTCACGTGTGTGCTTCCACCAGAAAAAAAAAAAACAAAACACCTTAGTACATTAGGTTCGATAAGCATTAACAAAAAAAGAAAAAAGAATCAGGTACTAAATTTATAGATAAAATGATTCAAAGCATAATACCCCTAAGAGAGATGTTTCAATAAGTCTGTTTGTCACTTGGAGGGCTGCGGAGCCTGGCAATACTGCCTGGCACATGGGCCTCACACTGGAACACGGCCCACCAGTACCTGTTAGAGCTCTCAGTTGCTCCTGAGATGAAGCAAAGTTTTCCTTGGCCCGGTTTACTTAAACATTTACTCTAGCTCCTCAAATAGCTGTCATTCTACCGGATTGTTTGCACACGCAAACAAGTTCAAAGCAGTTCAAAGTCTGCAAAGAAAACAATCTGCTTTTGGATAAACGGTTGGAGCAAGTCCATGGCAAGGAAGAAAGACTGTCTAGTTTGTTGTTGTTTTTCTCAAACAGCCATGCAAACAATGATTCCAGCCATGGTGATCCTACAGACAGTTTACCTGGATTCAAGGAAGGCACTGCTAATGGTAAATATTAGGATGGAAGTTCTGAAAATCCATGTGACTGCAGTCACCATACCACTAGCCAGCTTAAACGGAGTCTGGACAGTACAACCAGAGCATTTGGTTGTTTACTCATTTACTGTATGAGGCTCCAACTCAACAAATTCAAGGCTTGACTTCCTCTGTGTCAGTTTGGCTGAGTGTCAAGACCCCCGTCAATCGTCCAGACAACCCAAGATTAATGGAGTAAGAACCGCTCAAGATGTAAAATGATTCGGGGAATGGGAGTAGGAGAGTTTCAAAGCTAATGTGGATGCTGGGTCAGCCTACAGCTTGCCAAGTGACCTTATTTAATCCTTCTGGCTTTCCGTTTTTCCCATCTGCAAGCTGAAAAATGTGAGTGACTCAAAAATAAACAGCCCAGGATCCACTCCCTTCCCAAGGATTTTATGTTTCTTTCCAGCTGGGACCTGAGTAAACCTGCCATTCCTTTCTACTACTAAGGAATACAGAAGCCAAAGAACAGGTTCTTGTTTTCTTTTGCTTGATTGCCTCTCTTCTGAATAGCAGTTTCCAAGACTGAAAAGTCAAATATTTTGCCTGGGAAGCTGAAGAAAAGAAGGGAGAGACGAAGTCACAGGAAATGTCATCACATGCAAGCAGGCGCGAGAAAGGCTCAAGGAAAGCTCTGATTTCCAAACTCGCAGCTGCCACCTGTTGGCGTTTAAGAAAAAATGTTGGTACATCTATTGTGGAGAACAATACGGAGAGTCCTAAAAAAAAGAAAAACTCTTAACTACCACAGGATCCAGCAATCCCACTCCTGGTCATATATATCTGAAGAAAACCATAATCCAGAAAGATACATGTACCCCAATACTCACTGCAACACTATTTACAATAACCAGGACAAGGAAGCAACCTAAATGTCCATCAACAGAAAGATAAAGATGTGGTACATACACATGGAATATTACTCAGCTATTAAAAAAAGAATTAAATAATGGCATTTGCAGTAACATGGAAAGACCTAGAGATTATCATAATAAGTGAAGTAAGTCAGACAGAGAAAGGCAAATGTCATAAGGTATCACTTATATGTAGAATCTAATTTTTTTTTAAGATATAAATAAACTTATTTACAAAGCTTATATAAAGAAACAGACTTAACAGATATTGAAAACAAAACTTACAGTTACCAAAGGGGAAACATCAGGGGGAGGGATAAATCAGCTATACTCCACAAAAATTAAAATTTTTTTAAAAATTACATGGATGTAGTCCCTAGAGACGAGGCAGGCTGATGGTTGTATAAATATACATCACGGGGAATAAGGCCAAGGGATCTTTAAATTTCAGCTTCCCAGGTGGCTCAATGGTAAAGAATCCCCCTGCCAATGCAGAAGACGCAGGAGACTCAGATTTCATCCCTGGCTTCGGAAGATCCCCTGGAAGAGGAAATGGCAACTCACTCCAGTATTCTTGCCTGGAGAATCCCATGGACAGAGGAGCCTGGTGGACTAGAGTCCAAGAGGTCATAAAGAATCAGACAGGACTGAGTACACACACACATTTTTTAATTTCACCATGAAAAACAGAATATTTATATTCTGTAGTGGGTTGAATTGTGCCCCCCCCCAAAAGATATATCCACATCCAAAGTCCTGAATCCACTAGTTGCAACCTCACTCGGAAAAAGGATCTTTGCAAATGCAGTTAAGGTTGTTGATATGACATCACCCTGCATCATCTGGGTAGGCCCTAGACAGTCATCCTTGTAAGAGACAGACAAGAAGACCCATAGAGACAGAGGAAAAGGTGATGTGAAGATGGAGGCAGAAATTGGAATGATGTAGTCATAAGCCAAGAGGTCAAGGAATGCCAAGAGTCACCAGAAGCTGGAAGAAGGAAAGGACAGGATCTCCCCTAGAGATTCAGAGTAAGGTGACCATACTGACAGCTTGACTTGGACTTTTGACCTCCAGATCTATGAGAAAAGAAGTCTGTTGGTTTATGCCACCAAATTTTTGACAACTTGTTACAGTAGCCACAGAAAACTAATACAGTCCATCCATCTACAATCAAACTCCTAAATTAACCCTGCATTAGTACACTAAACTGTCCTTTTCACTACTGCCATCTTGCTGACATAGGAGCCAGCATCTGAGAACGCTCCTCGATGTTTTGCGGCTATTACACTGGCATGGGGAGCAACTGCTACCTACAGATCCCTAAGTCCACTCTGTCTTCGAGAAACGAATGTTTATGGAGTTGCTGAAATTAAGTCAGAACCCATGTGATAGATGGAAAGAGAATGTAATCTGATATCCTCAAACCTGGTTTTGTATCCCAACTCTGCCATGTATTATCCATATGAACTTTTAATAAATCTGTTTCTCTGACCCTCAGCTGTCTTTGAAAAATGGGAATAAAAGTACCCATACCTCAGAGTGCTATTAGAAGGCTCAGACGTGAAACTTGTGGGCACTGCACAGAAACCAACAATGCCTGTTACCATTTCGCTCACTGCTTCATCTCCCCTCTGAAAACAGGTAAGTGGAGGTCCTGGGGAATCCATCTAAGAGAATCAGCCCTGGATACAGGTAATAACTGGCCACTCGTGCCAAATCTGGATCAGAATGTTGTTTTATTTAGTACACACCTTCTCAGGTCGATTTGTAGAGTTGGCCTCTCCTCTGAATTCCTGTGCTATCTAGCAGAATTGTGAGAATCGACTTGTAAGTGAACAGACAGGCCCACAGCCAGGTTCCCTGCTGGGTGCATGAGCGGGGCAGCCAGCAAGTCCCCAACCCGTCCACCAAAGTGGGACTCACATGGCAAGCCTCACTCCCCTTAAATTCAGTTACCTCTGTTTCTCTCTGTTGCCAATGCGCTCTCTCACCCCAAGACAGTGCCCAAAATTTATTTAGAGAACTGTTCTTGCATCTCTAGCCTGAAAACATAAACTGCCACCAGCTCCTGGGCACCGAGGAAGCAGGTGCAAACCGTGTCTTAATTAATTACCCTAATAATTAATTACCCTAACTCCAACGCCTCCTCCAGACTTCCACTAGATGGCGCCATGGCGTTTCTTCCCAGCTCCAGGGCAAAGACGGGCACTCACCTCAAGCAGCAGGCTGTGTCGGATCCTTTAGAATTTTCTACTCTGCCTTTTTAAATCCAATCTCATCAGCTCCCAAAAAAGCCTCAAATTTTCTTATCAGATGATTGTACCCCTTCCTGATTGCCAGCTCTGTTATGGATTTTTCCTGCAATTGTTTGGAGGAAATCATTTCAATGAGACTGTGGGAAACAAATGTCGTGTCACTGCATCATCTTGACCAAAGTGCACCTGTTTTAAAAATGCATCAGCCAAAGGGAAAACAAGAACTAGTCTGCTCCTCTACCCCTTGCCTAAGTTACTGAACTGAAACCTGCACGGGCAGAGTCTAATAGGTGTGCAGTTTCTTAAAGCTCCTCAGTGACTGGGGTTCTGATGCACAGCCAGAGCTAAGAGCATTAAACCTCTTGGTATAATTAAGACAGCGTGTGCAGTACAAAATAAATCATTAGCAGTCACTTCATTTTATTTAGGTACCAGACTATGCCACCCTAAAAGTTAATTGAAAATTACCAGACCAACTCCAGGACATAACTAGTACTTTGCAACCTCAACCCTCTTTCAGTGGGTGCTCTGTTAAATAACATGCTTGGCGGGGAATGTCTAGCTAGGATTCTATCCCATATTCATTTCTTTGTATGTGCCCTCAATCATCACACTTCCCACCTCCTTACCTCTAAAGAGCATTAATTCAAGGAATTTTAAAGCAATTTAAACAAATCTCAGTGACTGAAATGGAAGACATAATGTTATATCAAATCCTTGTATCATCAAACCCATTGCTTTTTCCTGGACAGGTAACAAGAGTATGGTCTTAGTCCACTCCATCTGCTGTAACAAAGTAACACACTGGGTGGCTCAAACAGCAAGCATTTACTTTTTACAGTTCAGAAAGCTGGAAGTCCCAGATCAGGGTGCCAGCCTATTGGGTTCTGGTGATGCTATTTCTTTGGGCTTCCCCGGCAGCTCAGCAGTAAAGAATCTTCCTGCAATGCAGGAGACATAGCAGACTTGGGTTCGACCCCTGGGTCAGGAAGATCCCTGGAGGAGGAAATGGCAACCCACTCCAGTATTCTTGCCTGGAAAATTCCATGGACAGAAGAGCCTGGTGGGCTACAGTCCATGGGGTCGCAGAGAGTCAGACATGACTGTGCACGCACGATGCTCTCTCTGGCTTAGACACAGACACCTTCTTGCTGAACCTGCACATGGCTGGGAGAGAGTTTCTCTCACATCCTTCCTCATTAGGGCACTAATACCACCATGAGGGCTCCATCCTCATGATCTAACCACCTCCCAAAGACTCCAAATATCTTCACATTGGGGGTTAGGGATTCGGTATGAATTGGTTGGGGGGAGGGACACAAACATTCAGTCCACACCAAGTATTACCCTCTTACGTGATCTTTCCTCCCAGTCACACGATATACTGAACCCATATCTTCCACAATGATGTTCCCTTATGCCAGCAAAATGGGTTTTTCCAGCTTAAATCCACTCCACTGCAGTCTCCTTTTGAGCAGTATCATCACTTCCATGGCTTCATCACATCTATATGTCCAGATTCACCTCCCTCTGAAATCACGGATGAGTCTACATAGATGCGTGCATGCACGCTCAGTCCTGTCCAACTCTTTTCAACCCCATGAACTGTAACCCAGCAGGTTCCTCTGTCCATGGGATTTCCCAGGCAAGAATACTGAAGTGGGTTGCCATTTCCTTCTCCAGGGACTCTTCCTGACCCAGGGATTGAACCCACATCTCCTGCATCTCTTTGCATTAGCAGGTGGGTGCTTTACCACTGAGCCGCCAGGGAAGCCTGAGTCTTCGCGGAGTGATGGCCAAATCTGGGAGTTCAGAGTTCCAGAATCTATACCATCCTGTACTAGCAGTGTGACTTAACCACTCGGAACCCAGTTTTCTCATCTGTAAAATGGGACTAACAATACCTTCTTCACAGGGTGGCTGTAGACTAAGTGGATTCGTACTGGTGACGGACTTAGAACAATAACCGAAACATGATATCCTTCCAATACATGTTATCTGTTGCTACTGCTACTGGGTGGCTCCAGCTGGAAGCATCCTGGACACCGAAAACTCAGTGTATCTATAACTGAATTCATTATTTGCTTCCAGCCTATTCCACTTTTGGATCCCTTTCTCAGTAAAGAGCATCACTGAATAGATACATGCACCCCAGTGTTCACTGCAGTACTATTTACAATAGCCAGGACTGGAAGCAACCTAAGTGTCCATCAGCAGAGGAATGGATAAAGAAAATGCAGTATATACATATATACATTGAAATATTAGCCATTAAAAAGAACGATGGTAGGGACTGGTGTCTGAGGTCCCACGCTGCCTCTTCCTCTCTCTGCCCGTGGTCTCCTGACTCAGTTACAGATAATTAACTGAAGAATAATAGCTCAGGCTTCTCTCATATTTACTTCACACCAGGTATCGTGTTGGTCTTCCCTGCTGTCTCAATGATAAAGAATCCGCCTGCAATTTAGGAGAGTTCAATCCCTGGGTGGGGAAGATGCCCTGGAGAAGGAAATGGCAACCCACTCCAGTATTCTCGCCTGGGAAAATCCCATGGACAGAGGAGCCTAGTGATCCACAGTCCATGGGATCACAGAATCAGACACGACTTAGCGACTAAACGACAACAACAAGGCACTGTTCTAAGCACTCTGCACACCGCATCTCACTGAATCTTCATAACCACCCCATGAAGTAGGTACATTCTGGTTTCTGTTTTGCAGATTAAGAGGCTGAGCTGCCAAAGGTCACAGTAACCTGCAGTTAGAATTCAAACCCAGGAAATTGGGCCCAGAGCGCATGGCCTTGTTCACCACAGCCTCTGCCCCTCAGCACCCTGGGCCGGGCCCAGGGCTGGTGCCCAGGGGAGACGGAAGGATGGGCAGCAAGAAGGGGGCCCAAGACCCACTTCCTGTCCTCCTGAAATTTTTCTTTTTTTTTAATTTAATTTTTGCATTTTTAAAGGTTACTTTACACTTATAGCTATTACAAAATATTGGCTGTATTCCCCATGTTGTACAATACATCCTTGAGCCTATCTTATACCCAAGTTTGTACCTCCTACTCCCCATATGTTGCCCCAACTCCCACCCCCCTGACACTCTTAACCACTGGTTTGTTCCATGTACCTGTGGGTCTGCTTCTTTTATGTTATGTTCACTAGTTTGCTAGGTCCTTTTAGATTCTACATATAAGCGATATCATACAGTATCTCTCTTTCCCTGTCTAACTCTTTTCACTTAGCACAATGCCCTCCAAGTACACCCAGCCTGCTGCAAATCCTGCCCTCCTGAAGCTTACACTCCAGCTGGGGAGATGAAATGTGTATGTTCCTGAACGAAGCCACCATCTGGTAAGACAGCGGCCACTCAGCTAAAAAAGTGAGTCCTACTGGTATAAATACTTCTGGAGGATGACATTTACTTCAGGTCAGAATTTGAAGGGAGGAGTTTGGGAAATGTGGCTCTGCTGGGTTGCTGAACAGAAGGTAAGTTAAGGTGAAGGGTCAGTAGGAACTTCTCAAATCAGCTCAAAGACAATGCAAAAGATACCAGGGAGATTTATGAGAGAGAGTTTTAGAAAATTGGCTTCTGCCCTCCTGCCAGGCACAGGCCTAAAGATGCTGACACTGACAAGCCCTCCAAGGAGTGGTCCATGGCACGCCAAAGCCTTCACACGCCATGAGCTACTCCAAGGGGGCTCCTACCACGGTCTGTCCCTTCCCTGCTCCAGACAGGCATACATGTGCCTGCACCCTCGCTACCCACAGGAAGCAAGAATCTTTTTAAACAAAACTGTTTCAAAGTCTAAAAGTGGCTGACTTGCAATGCAGCAATTTTTTTACAGTTTATTTATTATTTTGGGCTCTTCTGGGTCTCTGCTGCTGCATG
The DNA here is from genome assembly GCF_023699985.2 of Odocoileus virginianus. Taxonomy (NCBI): domain Eukaryota; kingdom Metazoa; phylum Chordata; class Mammalia; order Artiodactyla; family Cervidae; genus Odocoileus; species Odocoileus virginianus. The sequence continues at coordinate 35,232,877 of NC_069686.1, read as the reverse complement.
CAGGCTTTTTCTAGTTGCAGGGAGCGGGGGCTACTCCTTGTTGCAGTGCATACGTTTCCCGTCGCGGCGGCTTCTCTTGTTGTGAATCATGGGCTCTAGTGTCAGGCGCTACAGTAAGTGTGACGTGTGGGCCCAGCAGTTGCAGTTGTGGAGCTCTAGAGCCCAGGCTCAGTATTTGTGGGACCCGGGCTTAGTTGCTCTTCAATATGTGGGATCTTCCTAGACTGGGGACCTAACCCGTGTCTCCTGCATTAGCAGGCGGATTCTTTACCACTGAGCCATCAGAGAAGCCCAGCAATATTTTTACAGTGAAGATTTATTTTGGGAGGGGGGGCTTCTCCCTCCTCTCCTTGCTTAAAAAACAAACACCACACAAAAAATGATGGCATTTTGTGATTCAATAAATTAGAAATATTTTTTAAAGGAAGATAATTTTTAAAGTATCAAATAATATGGAACTAATAGAAATCAAAGATCTATTTGTTTGGCTTTTTCTTTGCACAATAAATACTGCCAAGGTTACACAGTGACTATGGTCTAAATACACATCCGCAGTAGAAGATTTTGCAGATGCTTACACAAAGCAAAATGTTTATTAATGGGATCTATTCATTTGAATAAGAATTCTCTGCAATCAACATATACAGTAATTAGCTGTGGTCTTGGTCAGGTTAATTAACCTCTCTGAGCCTTGGTTTATTCATCCATTATCTATCAAATATAATTAACAATGTCTACCTTACAGCACTATTAATTATATTTGATAGATAATGGGTGCACAAACCAATGTCTTCCTTACAGCATAGGTTTCCCTGGTGGTTCAGACGGTGAAGCATCTGCCTGCAATGCAGGAGACCCGGGTTCAATCCCTGGGTCGGGAAGATACTCTGGAGAAGGAAATGGCAACTCAACCCAGTATTCTTGCCTGGAAAATCCCATGGATGGAGGAGCCTGGCAGGCTACAGTCCATGGGGTTGTAAAGAGTCGGACACAACTGAGCGACTAACACAAACACACACCTTAAAGCACACACGGGGTTCATAAAAGAATTAAATGTAATCATATGATAAAGTGTGATCCAAATGTATGGTATGGCTACTATTATTCTTACCAAATAAATATAGCAGCATCAAAATGAGGTTGCTGCCCTTCAGTGTGGTATTGGTGATGACTCAAGACTCAAACGAAGGAAACATCTGTAGTTACACATAGTAAAGAGGGAGTGCTAATGTCAACAGTATTCCTATTGGAAGCAAACCAGTATTTGCATTTTATGTGTTTAGCAGAAATTCTCCATTTGAATCAATAAAAGTGGAAAGTTTCTTGAGAGCACCAATTATTACGTTCCGCATTTTAAAAACACGTCCTATTATTGAACATAACAAAGCATGCTTTCCATTTTTATGAAAATGAATTTCCATCTCCAGGACCCACATGAAATATGATATTCTTCCTGATACCAATATTTCTTCCTATAATTTAAAGACATTCAGCTAAATTATTTGGCTTTATTATCTGGATTTTTTTCAAAGAGTTCTGCAGCTGTTCTCATAACTTAGCCCCATTTTTTTCAAAATAGTTCCTGATATGTCTGTTAGATTCTAACCCCCAAAGACAGGAGGTACGTTTTAGTAAAAACTTTACATCTTTTTCCCTGCAGTTTTTTCCCTTTTCTGCTCTATTTTTGTATGAGCATCATGTTTGAGAGAACCTGCTTCTCATCTTCCTGCCTCAGTGATGTAGCTCATCAGTCTGCTGGCTTTGTTTAGATAGAAATACAGAAGTCTCGAGAAGTTTACAGTAGAGAAGGAAGACTTCAGTATTAGTTGGAAGATGCTGGGGTCGAGTAAGAAGGATTTTTTTACAACTCTGACTTGCTCATTCCTGGCATGTCTTTGTATGCACAGCCCAGTAGAACTGGTGCACTGCACAAGTGAAGTGAAGTGAAGTGAAGTGGCTCAGTCGTGTCCACTCTTTGTGACCCCTTGGACTGTAGCCTACCAGGATCCTCAGTCCATGGGCTTTTCCAGGCAAGAATACTGGAGTGGGTTGCCATTTCCTTCTCCAGGGGATCTTCCCGATCCAGGGATCGAACCCGGGCCTCCCGCATTGTAGGCAGACGCTTTACCGTCTGAGCCTCCAGGGAAGCCCCGTACACTGCACAACTCGGTTCTTAAATCGGCAGCGGTCAGGTTCCCTGTAAGAAAGCATGGTGCCTCTTGCTTCGTCCTTTCTTTCCCTCCGATTGAGCCCAGGGCACATTTCTCTCATATCCTCCATCACCCACTGCCCCTGGGAGGCCCCGGACTCCCCCTCATTCCCTTTCCAGATCCTTCTCTTATTCGCTAGCAGCCTGTGTCCAGCCCTCTGTGTAGGCGTTTGTCTGGGCAAGCAATGTGCTGGAGACGGTGTCCAGCAGGAATGTGTCCCGGGTTAATCAAACCTAGAAAAAACCACAACTTAGACTGTCCATGTCTGTCCATCTGTCTGTCTGTCTCTCTCTCTCTCTCTCACACACACACACACACACAGACATACCCTGACAACATAACCAACCTCCACCCTCAGCCAGTCCTGCCCCCTGCCCTCCGTGGAGCTGGCAGTCCGCAGAGGGGAACCAACTTATGAAACGACAGCGGCACTTCTGTTTCCCTATGGTTATAAAGCAGACGGGGATCTGACAGCGCCAGCTAGCCTGGCAGGACCGAGAACGGGAAGGAGGGAGACCGAGGTGCTGGGGCAACCAGTCATCTGCAACAGGAAAGACCGGAAATTCCAGTGTTCCTGCAGACTTCTGTTTTCTCCAAGGTGGAGTCACAAGGTTCCCCGACTCTTTTTTAGGGAGCACTGGGTGGTGACATCTAGTGGCCCCTACTTAAATTACCTTTGAATTCTGATGCCGTGAAAAAAAAATGCTACGTGGCTCTCAGAAAACGGAAGAGTTAATCAGAAGTGCTGAGGCAGCAGCCACCAAGTGCTGGATTTCTGTCACAGTCGCCCGGGGCAGGCTCTGCCTCGCTCTGCATCTGCGCCGGACACATCGTGAGTGTCCAATTAGCTCTGCGTTATTTTAACTGGTAGAATATGTTTTTTTCAAATTTGTAACATAATCATTGGTGCTACTAAATTGGTTAGCTACACTAGTATTCCACTACATTTGTCTTTGTCATACATTAAAAGTATTTTTTTAAAAAAAGTATTTTTAAGTACTTAGTGAAACTGCATCCATTTCTACCCACAATCTCCTAGACAGCCAGGAAGATACGTATGAGATATCAGGTCCCACAAGCCCTCAACATCACCCTTCATAAATTCAGGGATGTGGGGACCTCACCCTGAGTTCATTATTATCTATGCCTGCCTGGAAACCCTACAGTGGCCCACATGCTCTGGGTTTATGTGTGAGACGCTGTATTACGTGAGATGAGCTCTATTCACTTTGCCACAGTCCACACCTGTCGCCTGGCACTGAGCCACTTTACTTCTCCTCTTTTTAAAAATGTAGTTTATCCAAATATAGTTGATTTCCAGCATTGTGTTAATTTCTTCTGTACAGGAAAGCGATTATTATACACAGGTACACATTCTTTTTCATATTCTTTTCCATTATGGTTTATCACAGGATAGTGAATATGATTTCTTGCGCTATACAGTAGGATGTTGTTTATCCACTCTATATAACAGTTTCATCTCCTAATCCCAAACTCCCAATCCATCCCTCCCCCACTATTCCTTTTCCTTGGCAACCACAGGCTGTCCACTATGGCTGCCTTTTTCTGTTTCGTAAAGTTCCTTTGTGTCATAATTTAGATTCCACATATAAGTGATCATCATATTTGTCTTTCCCTGACTTAACTTCACTTGGTGTGATAATCTCTAGGTCTATCTATGGTGCTGTAAATGGCATCATTTCATTCATTTTATGCTGAATCATATTCCATTGTGTGTGTGTGTGTTCACACCTTCTTTATTTGTTCACCTGTCAATGAACATTTAGGTTGCTTCCATGTCTTGATTATTCTAAGTGGTGCTGCTATGAACATTGGGGTGCATGTATCTTTTGGAATTAGAGTTTTCTCCAGATAAATTCCCTGATTCACTTTTCTCATTTATGTTGCCTCCTGGCTTTGAAAACACTTGAGTTTGATACTCCTTGTTTACACACTACAAGACAAAGTCCCTATATCTTATAGGCTTGAATTGAAGGCTTCAATTGAATTGAAGGCTTTTCACAGTCTGCCTTTCTAGCCATGCTTTATTCACATGACTCCTCCTTGCCAGGCACAGTCATGCCAGCTAAACAGCTGTTCCCATCTAGTCCCTGTGTCTTTCCTGACTGTCAGTTCCCACTGTCTGTCTAGAATGCCCCCCAAGCCCTTGCCAGTAAAGCCTGTTTCTCCTCCAAAGCCCACCTTTAATTTCACTGACACCTCAGGCACTTCTCCCTGACTGTTACAGCCTGTGTGATCGTTTCCCACTCTTGGTTTTGTCATCAGTGGATGGGGCTAATAGGGTGGCTAATAGGGTGGTGGTTGGAGGCTAAATGAGTTAATAAGCTCCTTGTACCTGGCATGTCATATGTGGTCCATAAGAGAAGCCTTACTATTATCATCTTATCCTTCTCACCTGATAACTCTGCTTCCTGTTGTACTTTTTATGCATGTGTCTTTTTTAAACCACTTTTAAATTACGGTGAAATAGGTATTTATCATTTCAGTGGCATCAATTACATTCACACAACTGTGCAACCATTACCACCACCCACCTCCGGAACCTCCTCTTCCAAAACTGAATCTCTGTACCCACTGAACACTAAATCCCCATTCCCTCCTCCCGCTAGGCCTTGGCCACCACCATTCTACTTTGTCTCTAAATTTGACTGCTCTAGGAACCTCGTGTGAATGGAATCGTACAATATTTGTCTACTTGTGACTGGGCTTATTTCAGTTAACTTGGTGGCTCAGTGGCAGAGAATCTGCCTGCCAATGCAGGATAAATGAGTTTGATCCCTGGGTCAGGAAGGTCCCCTGGAGAAGGAAATGGCTACTCACTCCAGTATTCTTGCCTGGGAAATCCCACGGACAGAGGAGTCTGGAAGGCCCCAGTCCATGGGGTCACAAAGAGTCGGACACGACAGAGCATGCACACACACAATGCTCTCTATGTGTCAGAATTTATAAGGCTGAATAGTGTTCCATTGTACATATGTACCAGATTTTATCTATTCAACTATTAATAAACATGAGTTGCTTTCACCTTTTGTGAATAATGTGAACGTGAATCATGAATAACAATGCTCCACTGAACATGGGTATGTAAATATCTGTTCAAGTCCTTGTTTTCCTTTTTAATTTATTTTATTCAAATATAGTTGACTTATAAAGTTGTGTTAATTTCTGCCGTACAGCAAAGTGATAATCATACACACACACACACACACACACACATTGTTTTTCATATTCTTTTCCACTATGGTTTATCACAGGATATTGAATATACTTCCCTATGCTATATACTTTGTTGTTTATCCATTCTATATATAATAGTTTGCCCCTGCTAATCCCAAACTCAAGTCCTTGTTTTCAAATTTTGGGGGTATATACCCAGAAGTAGAATTGCTAAATCATATGATAATTCTATGTTTAGTTTTTTGAGAACCCACTGTATCATTTTCCACAGAAGACACACCATTTTCCATTCCCACCAGCAATGCACAGAGCTTTGGATTTCTCCACACCAAAATTTCCAATATTGTTCTTTTCTGCTTTTTTGAAATAATGGCCATCTTAATGGTGTGAAGAATTTGCCATTTACTGTCTTAATTTCCATTTCACGCTTTCTTTTTCACCCTTTGGTTTGTTCAATCTTTTTTCCCCCAACAGAATCACAAACTTCTTTTTTTTAATTTATCTGTTTTTTAATTGAAGGATAATTGCTTTACAGAATTGTGTTGGCTTCTGCCAAACATCAACATGAATCAGCCACAGGCATATATATGTTCCCTCCCTCTAGAAACTTCCTCCCACCTCCCTCCCCACCCCACCCCACTAGGTTGTCACAGAGCCCTGGCTTGAGTTCCCTGAGTCATATAGCAAATTCTCACTGGCTCCCTATTTTACATATGGGAATGTAAGTTTCCATGCTACTGTCTCCATACATCCCACCCTCTCCTGCCTCCCCCTTCACCATGTCCATAAGTCTGTTCTCTATGTCTGTGTCTCCACTCATCAGGCCCATTTCTCTAGATTCCACATATATGCGTTAGTATACAACATTTGTTTTTCTCTTTCTGACTTACTTCACTTATCACAAACTTCTTGATGACAGAAACGGTCATAGACAATTTACATATCCTTCCCTCACCCCTCATCCCAGGGCCCTAGCTCCCACTGGCAGCTAGTATGGAGCTCTGCACAAGTTTGGGGTCTTGATCCTCCAAGTGTGGGATCAGCTCCTCACCTAGGAGCTTGTTAAAAATGCAGACTCTCAGGCCCTGCCCTGGAATGAGAGAACCAGTATCTGCATTTTAACAAGATCTCCCAGGGATCTGCTAGCACATTGATTGCCGAGTGACACGAGGATGAGAGAGGCAGTTTACTTCATTCTGTTGTTAGGTTCAGTTACTTCATCTCATAAGTGCTCCATAAATGTTTGTTGATTATAGGATTAATAAGTAAAATTAACAGCCTTGTTAACACCCACCGTCAGGCATTTATCAAAAATGTGAAAAAGCATCTCTTGAAAAGTAGCTCAAAGCAGGTTGAAAAAACAGGGCAGGGAGAACTGTCATAGCCAAGAGGAGCCTAAAGAGACATGACTCAATGGCATGTGATGTCCTGGATGGGATCCTGGGACAGAAAAAGAACATTAGGCAAAACTAAGAAATCGGCGTAGAGTGTGGACTTTAGTTCATAATAATGTATGAATATTGGATCATTCGGGCTTCCCAGGTGACTCAGTGGTAAAGAATCCACGAGCCAACTCAGGAGACGCGAGTTAGGTCCTTGGGGTGGGAAAATCCCCTGGACAAGGAAACGGCAATCCAGGTATTCTTGCTGGAGAATCCCATGGACAGAGGAGCCTGGAGACTACAGTCCATGAGGATGCAGAGAGTCAGACACGCCTGAGCATGCACACACGCATGCATTGGATCATTCATTGTGACAGAGGTACCCTAGTAGTGGAAGATGTTAACAGGGGAATATGGGAACTCTCTGTACTACCTTCACGATTTTTCTGTAAACCTAAAACTCCTCCTAACATAAAAAGTTTATTTTAAAAGGGGAGCCAGAGAATAGCAGAACGTCAAAATGACAATTGGCTACAGATGTGCAGGAAGTAACATCTGCGTCTTTAATTTCCTGCTGCGGAAAGGACTGGTACGTGCAAGACCTCATATAAGCGAAGTGACACCTCTGTGGCACTAAGGAAAGATGGTCAGCATCTGGCTGTCCCGGAATCTGACATCAGGCCAGCCTCCCTCTGCTGGGCTGGGGACAGGCCTCTGCTACCTAACAGGTGAGTCATCTTTCTCCTTGAGGGGGGCCATCTGCTAAAAGGGCAACAAAAACCTGGGGTTAAGGACACAAGACACTCTGAGAACTATTCTAGCACTGTCTTATCTGCCTTTCCTGCGTTGAAATGTACTGTCTCGAGATTAAAATTGAAGTTATATCAGTTCTTAGAGGAAAGTATTGATGTTGGGTCAAGTGCTATGGGGAGCGAAGTTTTACCAACAGGTGACCAAGTTCAGCTGCTGCTGCAAACCCTTTACATAAGCTCCTTCTCTTTAAGTGGGATGACTGCTTTCTCTCCTAGCTCCTCTGTAATATATATACGTATATATATGTATGTATTCCCTCCCTCTTAAGCCTCTCTCCGCCATCCCACCCCAACACAACACTGTAAAGCCATTATCCTCCAATTAAAAAAAAATATTGACCTCAAGGAAGTAAGCACCATTGGAATCAATCTGTACTAAGACAGTTAATATAATTAGTAATAGTAAAGATTACCACTAGCATTTCTTCTTTCCACTGTACTTTAGATATAGCGCCACGTGCTTTATGTGTATCATCATTCACTCTACAGACCAACCGTATGATGTAGGTGCTGTTATTACCTCCATGGGCTACTTATTATACATTTTCAACAGGACAGGAAAGACTGGTTTAGCAAAGCATACAAGGAAGAGTTTGGGACTTGAGATCATTTCAATGTGGTTTTGAAATGGTGACATAGGAGTCATACGTCTACCAGTCAGGGTGGCATAGGAGTCATACATCTACCAAAAAGCAGATGTAATATAATCATGAATTAATAAAAGTATAATCAACATACTTCAATTAAAAGTGAAAAACTACACTTCAATTTAAAAATAAAAACAAAAGAACAATACCCAGAAAATGGAAAACCAAACATTTCCTGACACAAGAGCTTACATGTACCCTTGATATTAGATACTTGGAGCATGTCACCCCTTTTTTGCTCATGACACTGCTTGTATTAGGAATTATTGTCTGCATTTTACAAGAGGAATAAACTTGAGACTCCGGGATTAGAAAAATGACGCCCGAGTCACACAGCTCAGAAGTGGTAGAGCTGGATTCTGAGCCCAGGTGTGTCTGATGGCCAAGCCTGTGCTCCTTCCATCGGGAACACACTGCCCAGCCCAGGACAGCACTGGCCCAGCCACAGCTAGAGTCCCACATCCATTCCAGGCCTGGCACCAAAAAGGACCCAAAGGAACGCAGACCAAGCGCAGCAACCAGAGGGAGGGGAGATTAAACCCATTTCCTGCGAGAAACGGTGAGAGAATGAACTTGGCCACATGACAAGACGATGCAGGAAGATGTAATTGTTCCCCCACATATGTGCAGGCCTCCAGTGGAAAAAAGGGACAGACATTCTGGGTAATCACAGGAAGCAGACTGAAAGCTAAAGAAGGCAAGAACTATAAAGTAATAGATGCAGGTTTGATACAATGAAGAATACAGAAGGAGAGTTAGTCCTGTAGAAGAATTATTCCACTCATGGGGCAGCTGAGGGCTGCATCTTCACAGGTGAGAGAGCACAAATGATTAGCAGGAACAGGGATCTAGAATTCCAGATAAACGTTAAGATCCTTGCTAACCCAGAAACTCAAGACTCAGCTATCCTAACCCAGAGTTTTACTATATAGCCCAGTTAAATAGAATATATACAGACCACATAAGGATCACAAATTTTCAAAAGATCAAACTATTGAATATGTGTGCATGCACATGCATGCTAAGTAGCTCCAGGCATGTCAGATTCTGTGTGACCCCATGGACTGTAGCACACCAGGCTTCTCTGTCCATGGAATTCCCCAGGCAAGAATACTGCAGTGGGTTTCCATGTCTTTCTCCAGGGGATCTTCCCAACCCAGGGATCGAACCTACGTCTCTTATGTCTCTTGCATTGGCAGGATAGAATATGTGTAATTCGTACCAAACATATTGAAGTCTTTGCTAGCATTTGAAGGAAGGACATTATTATGAATATTAAATGTACTACTCAAGCAGTAGGTACACAGAAATTTCAGTGAGAGAAAATACTAGGTCACAAAAAATGAGCATCTGAGGGGTGTCTTCAGGTACGGCGGGGGTTGGGGGTGGCTTTAGCATATGTCCCGTCGAGCCTCTGTGCTAGAATTCCTAGGGTTCACACAGCATAGAAGTCCTGAAGAGGGAACCGGGAGGAAGCTAAACCAAGCACCATGCCCCTTAGAAAAGTATGCCCTGTGCAGAGAAGTCCTCTTTGAACTTCTTCATGCCACCATCACCAAGGAGTCAGTGAGACTGTGGGAGATGTCTTAAAATCACAAGGCCCTGATACCTCTGCAGTAAGAAGGCTCCCCCTCCTATGACACATCAGGAGACTGGTTGGTTCTTTGCTTCAGCAGAATGGAACCTTTTGCCAATTTCCAGACTCCACGCCATAGGATGGAAGCTTCTAGTATGCTGGATCAGTACGTCTCTTCTGTTTGTCTCCCCATCTGCTCTGTAGGTAAGTTCACTAGCTAAGCAAGGCAGGTTTTCCAAAATAGTTAGAAAAACCCTGATGCTTTGAGACACTGGGATGTGTTGACCACCACTGATTCCTTCATGTAGTTAGCGACCCTGAAGCATCAATTGCAGTTCACCTACCCAAAGAAACAAGCAGACAGATGGCAGACCACTTAAGCTGTCTCCTGAGGCAACATCACACAAAGGAAATGGTTCAGGTATAAAGTCACACACAATCAGTTGTGAATGTCCATGCCCACTCCCATGACTCAGATGGTGTCCCTCAGTTGTTCAACGGCTCAGGAATATGTATGAACATCCTACAGCGCTAAAATGTCTTTCCTGCCCAGTATATGTCTCTTTCTAGAGCTTTCTTCTTTCTGACGGTTTGGGTGCAATCTAAACCATAATTCCAAATCAATATAGAAAAACTACCAGTAGAAAAATATCTTGCTGGCCATTTTCATTTCTTAGAGGTCCTGTGCCTCAGAGAACCAATTATAAAAACATTTATGCAGTCACTGAGTGCCAGTATCAGAAATTAAAATGTTTAATTTAATTTAATTATCCAAAGTACCATTAATCAAAAGGACAAAAACAAATGGAAGAGAAAGCACTTTAACCCAAGGCTGAACACTCTGCTATCTTGTACAAAGAGCTCATTTGTCAAAACCATGAGACCAAATCTCCTAATTCCAGAAAAAACTGGTGCTAAGAGACCTGGTTTTAGTGCCCATGGCTACAAGGATTTTAGTCAGTCACAGAATCTTCTAGGACTGTTTCACAAAGCTCAAAAATGCCATAATGTTAAATACCAGTACTCCCCAACACTAACACCCCTAAAAAAATATCTGTCATCTCCAAATTTTGATATCTCTGCTGTGATAGCCCTTATTATCACAGGGAATGGCTTCCTTGATGGCTCAGCTGGTAAAGAATCCACCTGCAATGAAAGAGATAGAGGAGACTCAGGTTCGATCCCTGAGTCAGGAAGATCCCTTGGAGAAGGAAGTGGCAACCCACTCCAGTATTCTTGCTTGGGAAATTCCATGGACAGAGGAGCCTAATAGGCTACAGTCCAAAGGGTCGCAAAGAGCTGGACATGACTGAGTGACTTAGCAGACATACACATCACAGGGAATATCCTATTAACTGCTTGGTAGGGCAGTTATAGTCTCCAACCTGCGATTCAGGCCCAGACATGAGATTTGCTATGAACAACGAACTGTGAGCTGAAATGTGTGTCACTTCTGGAGAGAAGCTTTAAGAGTCAGTAAATCACTTCACTGGGATGTCTGTTCACTCCACCTCAGGGCCAGCAATGTTCCAGATAAGACCTGTTCCATCAACCCAGGTCTTAGAGGGCAGATGGCAGGAAAGGAGCTACAGCAAACCTGCAATAAGCAGGAAGCACAAGTGAGAAACGAATTTGTGTGGTCATGAGTCACTGAGACTTTTGGATGTGCTTGTTATCGTGGAAAACCTAGCCTATCCTCACCACTAAACCTGCCATTACCAAGTCAGTCAGTATCTGGGAAAGACTTGCTCTTCGTGATCACAAGCTCCAGTTTTGGAATCGTTTCAGGCAGATACATGCTAAAATATCTTTGACAAAAATCAGGCATTTACTCAGATGCTTTTTCTTTAAGCTGTCACTAAAAATAGGTTGACTTGCTAACCTGGGAATCCTCTAACAGTTGCTCTCTCTCACACTGATTACTACAGTATTAGTCAGAAAAGTCAAAAATACATAGTGCATCTGTTATGAGCAACAAAGTGAAACATTAGCTATTCATAGCAAAACGAGCACTTTAAGGAGGTTTGAGACTCTCATTCAGAGATACAGAAAAAAAAAAAACCATGTAGGAATGCAGTAGTACAACAACATTAAAATTATTAATGGCAAGATAAGTAAAAAGAAAAAAATGTTCCATTTAGAAAATGCTTTGCATAAACTATATATTCCATAACTACAGGAGGAATGAAACTTGCTTTTTCTACTCTGAAGAGGCTTCTAAGAGCCTATTTTGAATTCAGGTTGCTGTGGAAACCAGTAGAATTCTGGAAGGGATTCCATCGTAACTGCTGCATAACTTAATGCACATAGAAGAGCCCTATCTCACTGGCTCAACTTAAAACAAAGCCATGACTCTGGTTTGAAACACTAATGAGTCGCTGAATTTGAGGCTTAAATATCTATAAAACAATTAAGGCTGTGACAGTGATACCCCTTCAGACTTACATATTTTGCTTTCAAAGAGGTAGAAGCAACTGTCAACATGACCATGACTTACAGTTGAACCATCTGAAGCCAAGTCACGATGTGTCATTCATGGTACCAGGCGGACAAGCCTGTGTATGTGTGCATAGGTATGAGGGTGTTTGGGGAGGATATTTTTATTGTATAACAGCAATCACTGTGCTTTGGACAAACCGCAAAAGCCACTATACAAAAATATGATTAGTCATAGCCAACATTTACTGTATGATATTTTTAATTGTTTACATATTCATGCAACAATCTTATGTAGTAGGTACTATTATCATCTCCATTTTATAGAAGGGGAAGCTGAACCATGGTGAGTTTACACAAGTTGCCCAACATCATGTAGTAGTTAGAGGTAAAACTGAGCAGTCTGGCTCCAGAATTTTTAACCACTAGGCTTTCTGCCTCCCTGAGTGGAAATTTGCAACTACAAATACAGGACAAGTTGAGCTCAGACTGGGCTTCCCAGGTGGCACAGCGGTAAAGAATTTGCCTGCCAATGCAGGAGACATAAGAGAAGTGAGTTCGATTCCTGGGGTTGGGAAGATTCCTTGGAATAGCAAATGGCTACCCACTCCAGTATTCTTGCCTGGAAAATCCCACAGACAGAGGAGCCTGGTGGGCTACCGTCCACGGGGTTGCAAAGACTCAGACATGACTGAGCATCCACATTGTTCAGATTAAGAACACGGGCACAGCACCCACTCCAAATGGTTCTCAAGCTCTAGAGTATACAAAGAGCTGGGGCTGTTTAGTGAAGATGGACATTTTTAGGCCCTCCATGCAGAAATTCTGGTTGAACGTGTTGGGAGCGAGACCAATGCACCTGCATTTTTACAGCACCCCTAGTGATTCTGAAGCAGGTGTCCTGCAGACCACACCGAGAAAAATACTGACCTACCTAAACTCAGCTGATGAACAGTTGCAGACAGAGGAAGCCACTTAACCTAGGCAAAGGAAAGCAAAGAAACAGAAGATGGCCTTTAAAAAACCCTTTGAGGACAGAAAAGCAGAACATAAAAGTCTTAAGACAACAAGGCTCTTGTACTTTATTCCTTAGAATTTTCCTTGGACCTTTGATCAGAGTGTATTCTTCTAATTTTGCACACAATTCTAAGAAGTACAGTTATCTAGCTTTCAAGAATGCAGAGATGAGAAGCAAAAATAAAAGAGGAAATAAGGCAGAAACACTGAAACAAGGGATCAAGGCAGGTAGAAAGTGAGAAAGAAGGCAGGAGAAAAGAGGAGTTTAAAATTATATTCAGGGACTTGCCTGGAGGTCCACTGGACTGTAGCTCAACAGCCTCCTCAGCCTATGGAATTTTTCAGGCAAGAATACTGGAAGGGGTTGCCATTTCCTTCTCAAGGGGATCTTCCCAACACAGGGATCGAACCTGCGTCTCCTGCGACTTCTGCATTGGCAGGCAGATTCTTTACCACAAGTGCCACCTGGGATGCCCAGAGGTCCACTGGTTAAGAGTCTGTCTTCCAATGCAGGGGGCATAGGTTTGATCCCTGGTCAGTAAGCTAAGATCCCACATGCCTTGTGGCCAAAAAACCAAAACATAAACAATATTCTAATAAATTCAACAAAGACTTTAAAAATGGTCCTCATCAAAAAAAACTTTTTAAAAATTTCGTTAAAAAAAAATTACAGGCATTCATACTTCCCTAGTGGCGCAGTGGATAAGAATCTGCCTGCCAATGCAGGGGACATGGGTTCGATCCCTGGTCCGGGAAGATCCCACGTGCCACGGAGCAACTAAGCACATGTATCACAGCTACTGAGCCCATGCTCTAGAGCTTGTAAGCCACAACTACCAAGCCTGTGCACCACGACTACTGAAGCCTTTGTGCCTAGAGCCTTGCTCCACAGCAAGAGAAGCCACTGAGATGAGAAGCTACACCCTGCAACGAAGAGTAGCCCCTTCTCACCACAACTAGACAAACCCCACACAAAGCAACAAGGACCCGGTGCAGCAAAAAAAATAAAATAAATAAATAAAGATTTTTTAAAAAATACAGACATTCAAAGCAGTACCGAGGCCTGGGAGCATAAGTGCTGAGATCCTAAGCCCTCTATGCATCTGGAGGAAGGACAGGTTAAAAAAAATATTCCTGATGTTGGACCATCCAAAAACAAAAAGGAGGGAAATTTAATGATTTATTTTTTTCTATATACTCTCTTCAAAGGATGATGATATCAAATATTTGGAGAAACTTTCCATTTAGAACAGTTGAAACTATTAAAACAAGGATTTGGAAAAGCCGGCAGGTGACCATTCTCTCCCGTGGGCTGAGTGTGAGAAGTGACCATTCTCCTGTGGGAGAAGTGTAAGGCAGTTTATGGGTGGAGGTGGGTGAAGTCAGGGGAGAAAAGGGTAGTTAGTGGCCAGGATCTAGGTCTGGGGAGGAGGATAAACACACCATAACGTGACTTGTCCCCTGCTGTCTGAAAGGTGTATGTTGCATTGACAGTGATACGATGACAGACTTTCATGTTGAACAAAGACCAATATTGCATTAGTGCTTGCACTCAGGGTATTTTTTACTAGAATGTAGCCAGAAAAGAACACTTTCTGAGCTGGCAATTTTTCAACCAGACTCCTTTTCATGCAGTAAAATTGGACGACAGAAGTTATTTCAGGTCATTTCTGGTTCTCTCTATGCCTTGGGAATATCATTTTACAAAACATGCATCTTTTCAATCCCATTTCCACTCCTGATGAACCATTAGAATTGACTCCAAAACTTCAATGTGGGACTGTCCTGGTGGTTCAAGGGTTCAGACTCCATGTTTCCACTGCAAAACATGGGTTTGATCTCTGATCAGGAAATTTAAGATCCTGCATGCCACATGGTGTGTCCAAAAACAAAAAAGTCCAACACGCATGTGTATATGACAAGGTGAAAGTCACTCAGTCATGTCTGACTCTTTGAGACCACATGGACTATACAGTCCATGGAATTCTCAAGGCCAGAATACTGGAGTGGGTGGCCTTTCCCTTCTCCGGGGATCTTCCCAACCCAGGTATCAAATCCAGGTCCCCCACATTGCAGGCAGATTCTCAACCAGCTGAGCCACCAAGCAAGCCCAAGAACAAAAATGTTCAACGCGTATGTGTATATGACACAGTGAAAGTCACTCAGTCATGTCTGATTCTTTGAGACCACACGGACTATACAGTCCATGGAATTCTCCAGGCCAGAATACTGGAGTGGGTAGCCTATCCCTTCTCCAACGGATCTTCCAACCCAGGAATTGAACCAGGGTCTCCTGCATTGTTGGTGGATTCTTTTCCAGCTGTAAATGGCAAAAGAGATAGAAAAATGAAGAGAAATAATTACTCTCAGGTTTTGAGTTCCTGGTATCTAGCAGCCATGGCAAACACAGTCCCTCTGTACATGTTTAATAGGTGAATGAGTAGATGGGTAACTGGAAAGATGAATGGATGACTAGATGAATAAATCAAAAGCTTTTCTGATAATACAGAAGATGGTATCTCCCCAGCAAAGGAATATTGGGAATGACAATTCAAAGAGGTCAAAACAACAAGTAGACTGAATACAGTCAGACGACCACCAAACATATACCTGTGTGCATGTGTGCCTATGTACTTATGCAAAGGAATAAGAATGGAGGTGTTAGTTTTCAATCGCTTTCTCCCTCTTTCCTCTGACTATTCTGCACATGCAGTCACTGTGCGACAGGCAGGAGGACCTTGCCATGGCAATAGGGGCTGCATAAGCAACACACATGACTGGCCAAAGAAGCAGGAGGGGCCATAGCCAGGGAGGTGGCAGGAAGGGCAAAGAAGGCCCAGGCAGTGGGTGAAACCTTAAAACTCAGAAAAGCGTCACTATGCTTCTATTTGTTTCCAACACAAGTTTTTCCATCCTGCAGCCTACAATACTGACTCACGTCCATCCCCAAGTCAAAGTCTCTAGAGCTTAAAGATCCTGGTGCTGTTTACTAGGAGCCCTTACCCATTTGGAAAAAGAGCCTTCTCCAACTGGGAGGTTTCTAGCAGTGTCCATGTGAGATGCCAGGGACATGACAGGTTAACTGAGAGAGAGTGTCAGGAGTTTCCATGGCTACCTGCATTTTGGTGAAGTGAAGATGGATGCTGGCATTCTTTTCCTGACCCTCCTAGGGTATCGCCTATTTGGGGCTGACAGGTAGGAACTGGTCAGCACTCAGGAACAGAGAGAGAGAGCTATATTGACAAGTTAATAGAAGCAGCGACTACACATGGCCCCAGAAATAATCCTCGTGACCATAACTTCAGTGTTACAAGTATTTCAGTTGCCTCTGGGGAAATTCCTCTTGGTTCCAAAGGCAAGGAGAAAACACAGTGCTTTCCTTTATATAGAACAGCGAAGAAAAGGTTAATCCATGATACATACACTGTACTATAGAAAACAGAAGCTTACCCAACAGATCTAACTAAAGAGCAATAATGAAACAGCTATTTAAAGTCATTATACTACAGAACCCACCTAAGACATCCTACAGTACAATCCAATGAACACTAGGGTTCCCTGAAACCCAGGGAAACACCCTCTCCAGGAAACCCAGGTGTTTAGAACAATAATAAAAGAAGCCAACAAAGGTCCGTCTAGTCAAAGCTATGGTTTTTCCAGTGGTCATGTATGGATGTGAGAGTTGGACTATAAAGAAAGCTGAGCACTGAAGAATTGATGCTTTTGAACTGTGCTGTTGGAGAAGACTCTTGAAGGTCCCTTGGACTGCAAGGAGATCCAACCAGTCCATCCTAAAGGAGATCAGTCCTGAATATTCATTGGATGGGCTGATACTGAAGTTGAAACTGCAATACTTTGGCCACGTGATGCGAAGAACTGACTCCTTTGAAAAGACCCTGATGCTGGGAAAGATTGATGTCAGGAGGAGAAGGGGACAACAGACGATGAGATGGTTGGACTCAATGGACACGAGTTTGAGTTAACTCCGGGAGTGGCGAGGGACAGGGAGGCCTGGCGTGCTGCAGTCCATGGGGTTGCAAAGAGTTGGGCATGACTGACCGACTGAACGGAACTGAAAAGAAGCCAATTAACACTCATTGAACAGTATTCTAGCAGGCACTGTGCCCACAGCTTTGTTAACATACTCTCCCATTGCATCATGAAGGCTAGTAAGAATACAATTCAATCTCAGGTCGCTTCAGATACAGAACTAGTTTGGGAAATGTACATTCTCATACTTTTCAGCATCTGTTATGTCACAATTTTTTCTTTAATGTTTAATAAAGTTGAAAACTGGGGGGAAAACATTTTTTAAAAGTCATTATACAAATGGGATTTCGAATTCCATCTAGAAGTAAGGGTAGGAAAGTAAGAATATCAGTTAAAAGAAAAAATCATTCGGGCATGATGTGAAAAGAAAAGCAAGGTGAAAAGATGGATCTGGTGAATGAAGCAGCTCTCAGTGACACAAGTCTCAGCCACTATGATGTGCGACATATAGTGACAGTATCTCATGTTTAAAAGGACATTTCAAAGTGACCAATGAGCTAGGATTACTTGGGTGGACAGCCCATTTTGTCTTTGGCCTCCCAAAGACAATTTGGGGAAAGTAAAATTACATGGGAGTATTCATCATATAAATAGATAACTCTGTCCAAAGAAATGAAGGATGGAATGGGACCAGGTCAGAATTCTAGAGAGCTCTAACGACTAAGGCCAAGTAGTTAAAGAGCCACCTATGGAAACAGAACAAGCAGTCGCACTCCCGTCAAGACAGAGGAATGCCTCCAAAGTCAAGGGTGAGGAGCTTCTTCACAAAGATGAAATGCTCTGAAGAGACTAAATAGCATTCTATGAAGGCTTATAAATTGGCAGTGAATTTATGATGACTTTTCAGAGAGCATTTCAGGATAGGGTGATGAGACAAGAAGCCAAATGCTCCTGTCTGAGAAGTAGATTGGAAATGAGGAAGTAAAGGCAATGAATAGAAGGCTGCTCTTCCAAGAAAAGGAAGGAGACAGAGATCCAGCAGCAGCAATAACAGTGCAGTGGAAGTGTTTGCTTTTATTCCTGCTTTGATTTCAGAATGGGCTTCCCAGGTGCCGCAGTGGTGAGAAATCCGTCTGCCAATGCAGGAGACACGGATTCCATCCCTGGGTCGGGAAGATCCTCTGAAGGGAATGGCAACCAACTCCAGTATTCCTGCCTGGAAATCCCAAGGACAGAGCAGTCTGGCAGGCTACAGTCCATGGGTCACAAAGACTCAGACACGACTCAGCGACTAAGCTCAGTACAGTACAACATAGTTGATTTACAAAGTTGTGTTAGTTTCTGGTGAACAGAAAAGTGATTCAGTTTTATGTTATATACTATATATCGTTTCCTATGCTATATCATCCCCAATATCCTACTGTGCTATACAGTAGGATATTGCTGCTTATCTATTCATTTTATATATAGTAGTTTGCATCTATTAATCCCAAACTCTTAACTTATCGTTCCCCACCCCCATCACCTTTCCCCTTTGGTAATCATAAATTGTTTTTCTATGTCTGTGAGTCTGTTTATGTTTTGTAAATAAGTTAACTTATATCATATTTTAGATTCGACATATAAGTGATGTATATGATATTTGTCCTTATCTGGCTTACTTCATTTAGTGTGATCATCTCTAGGTCCAACCATGTTGTGGAAAATGGCATTACTTCTTCCTTTTTATGACAGTAATATTCCATTGTATATAGGCACCACATCTTCTTTATCCATTCATCTGTTGGCAGACATTTAGATTGCTTCCATGTCTTGGCTGTTGTAAATAGTGCTGCTATGAATATTGAGGCGCATTTACCTTTTCAAATTAAGAGTTTTTGTCTTTTCTGGATATATACACACACACAGGAGTGGAACTGCTGGATCACACGGTAGCTCTATTTTTAGTTTGTTTAAGGAACCTCCACAGTGGTCTCCACAGTGGCTGCCCAAATTTACGTCCCAGAATGGGGTACACTTAAGTACAACTGCAGCCAAAGGAGTTCTCTGGGGGCAGGGGGAAGACTGTAGTTCCAGAGCATAACAAACAGTGATAATTAAACGACAACACGGTGAGGGGGTGAGAGGATGAAGAACACACCTGGATGAGGAAGCCCTGGAAAGGAAAGCACAGGAGACTTCTTCAGGTGAAACAATACTGAAAGGAGACAAATGCCTAGACTGGCACCTAGAATATGTTTTATATAAAAGTATATACTTAATCCGCTACCTGCATCTGTGGCTTGCCCTCAAAATGCACGAAACAGGGACTTGCCTGGTGGTTCAGTGGCTAAGACTCCATGCTCCCAATGCAAACAGCTTGAGTTTGATCCCTGGTCAGGGAGCTAGACCCTGGATGCCACAACTAAGGATCCCGCATGCTGCAACAAAGATCGAAGAACCTGTGTGCTGCAACTAAGACCCAAAGCAGCCACATAAATAAAAATAAACATAAAAATGCATGAAATAACTCTGAGACATTAAAGCAATTTTTTCAAAGTCTGTTCTGGACTTCGGAACAGAACAGTATTTAAGTATGATTTCATTTTAGAATGATTTCATATAAAATCAAATTATAGTGAGGCACTTAGAGGGTTAACATTTCAAGTAAAGAAAAAAGTTACCTTCAGACAACAAAAGTTTGACTCAATGAAAACAGGAGTATTAACTGCATCAACCCATCTTCCCTTAACATTTGATTCACCTAGAAATGTCAGCAAGGTGAAAAGTCTCTTAATTTGAAATTGTTTTCTTTTCGAAAATATTGCCAAGTCTAGGAGAATATTTGACACCCTTTCTAAGTATTAAAACAGTGCCTATATTCCCTTCTTGTACCTTTATTTGTGAATTCATGATGATTTGATGGAGTGTAAAAAGTATATGTTTTATCAAGTATAAAAATATCATTAATTTAAAGACTTCACAGAATGTCAGGCAATGCATTATACATGAAACTGAGCCTTGAAAGGAAGAAAACTAAAAAGCTGAAAGTCACCTGAGGTTTCTTTTTTTTTCCACTTTCTTCAGTTTTTATCTCTTACTCTCAAGAAGGGATATAGTTTTTTCTTTTACTTTACTGAACACTAGCTTTTTACATTTTGTCTTCCTCCTGAAAAGAGCATCTCTAAGAGAATATGAATTTAAAGTTAAGGCTACAATCAAAAATACAATCAAAAAAAATACAATCAAAAATACAATCAAAAAAATAAAAAAAAAATACAAAAAAATACCAAAAAAATACAAAAAAAAATACAAAAAAAAAAAAAATCAAAAAAAAATACAATCAAAAATAACAGTCTCTAATCTTCAAACATGTCCAAAATAACAGACAAGTTCCCTCACAACTGTTATGACTGCAATTAATCCATCAGAGGATTAATCAATTAAACTCAAGGGAGGACTGCTCTGGTGGTACACTGGATAAGAATCCGCCTGCCAATGCAGGGGACACGGGTTCAATCCCTGGTCCAGGAAGATTCCACATGCCCTGGAGCAACTGAGCCTGTGAGCCACAACTACTGAGGCCCCCGCCCCTAGAGCCCACGCTCCACAGCTGGAGAAGCCACGGCGAGGGGAAGTCCGAGCTCCCACAAGCAGAGAGCAGCCCCTGTCATCTGCAATTAGAGAGAGCCTGCACACAGCAATGAAGACCCAGAACAACCAAACACAAATAAAAACAAAATAAATGAACTCAAGAGAGACAAAGGGCCTCTCAGTCCGTCCCTTCAGCAACCCGCTTAGTCCTTGCATCCCTCCCTGCCAACCACCTCTGCATCACCTTCATCCAAACAGACACCACTGGAACCACTAATCTTATTTTAGCTTCTCCAAATAAACCCAGTTTGTTTCATTTCACCACTCATTATGCTCTGAGCGAAGGGCAGAGATGAATCACACAGTCGACAGCTGTCAAAGAAAAGCAGTGTTGGAAATGGGAAGCTAGTAATTATTTTACAAAGAACAAAACCAGTGGCTCAAATCATACAAAAGCACAGTGCTTCAGCATGCTTTGCAAGAAGTAATTGATTCACTCCAAGTACAATATAAAACTGTGAAGAGTAATTAAGAATTATACCTATTGCGACAATTTTTCTAACACCTCCTTGTTTATTAAGTTGGACAAAAAGCGCAAGCTTTCTTTCCAAGGAAAGGCCAGCATATCACAGATCTCCATTTCTTCAATATGACTGACTTGTGGATATGAAAGCACGGACATTATCAACAACGTGCAATCACTACATTTGTCTCAGCCCTCCTTACGGAATCAGATAATTAGACATTTGTTATGATTTTTCCTTAATGACATAACAAGAAGCCAAAGAATTATAGAAAGTCTAATGGGGGATTCCTCTGGACCCCAGGACCTATGATGATGTTGCCACAACTCAGCTATTAGATCATGTACAGGCCTCACAAATGCAATCATTAGGGCCCAGGTGATGAAAGCAAAGGTGTCTACGGCTGTCTGGAGGTTGCCTGAATTTCTATTTCTTGACAGTGTTCACACTTGGAAAAGTTGAGGAGGTCCAAGAAAAGCAAAACTGAAATAAGTTGAGGGAAAAAATGAAAAAATGAAAAGAGAACGAACTCTGGATAAAGGCCACTATGGGGATGGGATGGGTATAGTACTGACTGACATTTAACATTAATTCTTGGGATTAACTTTTAAATAGCTTTCCCCCTCCAGAGTAACTGGCTATCTGTTTCAAAAAACAACTGAAGTGTAAAACTCAAAGAAGGAAAAGCATTTCTGTTATCACAAAGCCAAGAAGACAGACTCTAAAGGCACAAGTAAGGTAGAACTGTGTCTTAGAGACACATACACTGTATACCACGGTGACAACTGATATGTAAGATGAAGAAGCACAGTGAATGGGTCATGACAGGGAGACATAAAATGGCAGGAACACCCTAACTTGTCTAGGGACCAACTGTTTACCAGTTCAAGTTGAATTCAGAAAAATACAAAGTGGCTAAAAATAAATATTTGTAGACACTAGTTTTGTCATTGTTTAGCTATGATGGCTATTTTTCACCATTTTTGCTTGTCTATTTAAGCAGTTTCCATAAAGCCTTTACATAATGAACATTATAGTTTTCTTATTGGAAAACCTTAAATTGGCTTTGAAATATTATATGGTACTTTAGTTTTGAACTGTGAAATAAAGAGTTGATAAATATCTGCCTTGTGTACAAGTGCATGCTCAGTCCTGTCTGACTCTTTGCAGCCCCTTGGACTGTAGCCCACCAGGCTCCTCTGTTCATGGGATTTTTTTTAGGCCAGAATACTGGAGTGGGTTGCTCTTTCCTCCTCCAGGGGAGCCTCCCAACCCAGGGGTCGAATCCTCATCTCCTCTGTCTCCTGAATTGCAGGCAGATACTTTACTCGCTGAGCCATCAGGGGAAGCCCCAGCTGCCTCAACAGTTGCTTATTAACTTAGCATATCAACTATGACAGGCATTAGCTCATCGATCCCCAACAGCGTATCATTATACAATTGAAAGGGTGTTGCACCTTTAGTGACCTGTCACTGTAACAATATGGAAGGCGGCACTCATTAAAAAATTGCAAAATCAGAAATCTAAAATAGAGTATTAACTTGAAACCAATTTGCCATTTTGGCACTAGCTTCTGCACTGCCAAACAAGTAAGCTAATTTTTTTTTTTTTTTGGGGGGGGCTACACCACACAGCATGTGAGGGATCTTACTTCCCCGACCAGGGATCGAACCTGTACCCCTTGCACTGGAAGCTCAGAGTTTTAAACACTGGACTGCCAGGAAGTACCAAGCCAATTCTGAATTTCACCTTTTTCTTCTCAATCCTACCCCACCTCCCAAACTTTTACTTTTGCTTGCATAAATTAGGTATAACTTTACTGAAAACAGGAAATGGTTTAAAAGAATTTCTCTTTCATATTGTAAAAAAATTGCAAGCTTCAGAGCAAGAGCCTGGAACAGCAAGGTGGCAACCAGGAAAGACAAGGACATTTCCTCCAAATTCCCCAAATTGTCCACTTCAGTCGCTTTTATTCCAGATACAAGCACAAACTAGATCATTGCTAGCCCTCAGCCTGTACTGTGAGCATACAAAAAAGGGGAAATAAGAAAAATATGCATTGTGTCTCAAGTGCAAAGAAAACAGCTATAAAAGAATAATTGCTTGAGGGCCAGATTAAATTAAAATCTCTGGCACATTTCAAATGCTCCATGAGGTGAAAATATTTTGTTAGTATGATACAAGAGCTGCTCATTTCATGGGAAAATAAACTTCAGGAAACAACTTCAAAGAAGTTCCTGTTTCCAACATCACCATGGGATTTTCTGTAGTTTTAAAGGAATGGTGCCCCCGTGTGGTTTCTAAAAAGATTGCAGACAGTGTTCAGTATGATCTCACAAGTCGATGCTTATTATACCATAAAACCATCCGTTTTTTCTTTGTGCATTTTTTGTCTACATTTGCCTTTAAATGAGACTATAGCTGTGCCTAGAGCACTGAAGAAAAACATCAGTGAAGAAAAACATCAGTGCATGTGAAATGCTACGTTGCTCTTCCTACACGTGTTGCTCCATCCATCTCCGTGTTCAGTAAAGAGGATGGGAGGGTAGCACAGGCAAAGAGCACAGGTG
The DNA here is from genome assembly GCF_023699985.2 of Odocoileus virginianus. Lineage (NCBI taxonomy): Eukaryota > Metazoa > Chordata > Mammalia > Artiodactyla > Cervidae > Odocoileus > Odocoileus virginianus. Next base: position 35,208,941 of record NC_069686.1, on the reverse strand, counting down.
GGGATGCAGATGCTGAGTTGCTGATGCAGCAGGTGCCTCCAGAGGGCACAGCACCAGGGCCGTCCCTGCCTCTGTATGGGTGCCCAGGAGAGACTCCTGGGAACTCTCAGAAAAGAAGCTCCCCGCAAGACCGTCCCCTTGAGATGGGACTCAAGGACCGAGCTCAGAAATCCTCCATCATCCTTTTATCTTTTCTAGCTTTTCCTTTCCTTTTTTTCCCCCACCAGCTTCAACATATAAATACACCATCATTAAAAAACACCCTCTCTTGACCTCTTCTCCCTCCAATTCAGTTCAGTTCAGTTCAGTTGCTCAGTCGTGTCCGACTCTTTGCAACCCTATGAATCGCAGCACGCCAGGCCTCCCTGTCCATCACCAACTCCTGGAGTTTACTCAAACTCATGCCCATCGAGTCAGTGATGCCATCCAGCCACCTCATCCTCTGTCGTCCCCTTCTCCTCCTTCCCCCAATCCCTCCCAGCATCAGGGTCTTTTCCAATGAGTCAGCTCTTCACATCAGGTGGCCAAAGTATTGGAGTTTCAGCTTCAACATCAGTCCTTCCAATGAACACCCAGGACTGATCTCCTTTAGGATGGACTGGTTGGATCTCCTTGCAGTCCAAGGGACTCTCAAGAGTCTTCTCCAGCACCACAGTTCAAAAGCATCAGTTCTTCGGTGCTCAGCTTTCTTTATAGTTCAACTCTCACATCCATACATGACCACTGGAAAAACCATAGCCTTGACTAGACGGACCTTTATTGGCAAAGTAATGTCTCTGCGTTTTAATATGCTGTCTAGGTTGGTCATAACTTTCCTTCCAAGGAGTAAGCATCTTTTAATTTCATGGCTGCAATCACCATCTGCAGTGATTTTGGAGCCCCAAAAAATAAAGTCTGTCACTGTTTCCACTGTTTCCCCATCTATTTGCCATGAAATGATGGGACCAGATGCCATGATCTTAGTTTTCTGAATGTTGAGCTTTAAGCCAACATTTTCACTCTCCTCTTTCATTTTCATCAAGAGGCTTTTCAGTTCTTCTTCACTTTCTGCCATAAGAGTGGTGTCATATGTATATCTGAGGTTATTGATATTTCTCCCGGAAATCTTGATTCCAGCTTGTGCTTCCTCCAGCCCAGCATTTCTCATGATGTACTCTGCATATTAGTTAAATAAGCAGGGTGACAATATACAGCCTTGACGTACTCCTTTTCCTATTTGGAACCAGTCTGTTGTTCCATGTCCAGTTCTAACTGCTGCTTTCTGACCTGCATACAGGTTTCTCAAGAGGCAAGTCAGGTGGTCTGGAATTCCCATCTCTTTCAGAATTTTCCACAGTTTATTGTGAGCCACACAGTCAAAGGTTTTGGCATAGTCAACAAAGCAGAAATAGACATTTTTCTGGAATTCTCTTGCTTTGGACTAAAATGGACTGGAATGGGTGAGTTTAACTCAGATGACTATTATATCTACTACTGTGGGCAGAAATCCCTTAGAAGAAATGGAGTAGCCATCATAGTCAACAAAAGAGTCTGAAATGCAGGACTTGGATGCAATCTCAAAAATGACAGAATGATCTCTGTTCGTTTCAAAGGCAAACCATTCAATATCATGGTAATCCAAGCCTATGCCCGGACCAGAAGGGGCATAAGAAGCTAAAGAAGCTGAAGTTGAACAGTTCTATGAAGACCTACAAGACCTTTAGAACTAACACCCAAAAAAGATGTCCTTTTCATTATAGGGGCCTGGAATACAAAAGTAGGAAGTCAAGAAACACCTGGAGTAACAGGCAAATTTGGCCTTGGAGTACAGAATGAAGCAGAGCAAAGGCTAATAGAACAAGAAAATGCACTGGTCATAGCCAAGAGAACCATTGCCAAGAGAACGCACTGGTCATAGCAAACACCCTCTTCCAACAACACAAGAGAAAACTCTACACATGGACATCACCAGATAGTCAACACTGAAATCAGATTGATTATAGTCTTTGCAGCCAAAGATGGAGCAGCTCTATACAGTCAGCAAAAACAAGACTGGAAGCAGACTGTGTCTCAGATCATGAACTCCTTATTGCCAAATTCAGACTGAAATTGAAGAAAGTGGGGAAAACCACTAAACCAGTCACGTATGACCTAAATCAAATCCCTTATGATGATACAGTGGAAGTGAGAAATAGATTTAAGGGACTAGATCTGATAGACAGAGTGCCTGATGAACTATGGACAGAGGTTCATGACATTGTACAGGAGACAGAGATCAAGACCATCCCCAAGAAAAAGAAATGCAAAAAAGCAAAATGGCTGTCTGAGGAGGCCTTACAAATAGCTGTGAAGAGAAGAGAAGTGAAAAGCAAATGAGAAAAGGAAAGATATACCCATTTGAATGCAGAGTTCCAAAGACTAGCAAGGAGAGATAAGAAAGCCTTCCTCAGCGATCAATGCAAAGAAATAGAGGAAAACAATAGAATGGGAAAGACTAGAGATCTCTTCAAGAAAATTAGAGATACCAAGGGAACATTTCATACAAAGATGGGCTCAATATAGGACAGAAATGGTACGGACCTGACAGAAGCAGAAGATATTAAGAAGAGGTGGCAAGAATACACAGAAGAACTGTATAAAAAAATCTTCACGACACAGTTAATCATGATGGTGTGATCACTCACCTAGAACCAGACATGCTGGAATGTGAAGTCAAGTGGGCCTTAGGAAGCATCACTATGCACAAAGCTAGTGGGGGTGATGGAATCCCAGTTGAGCTATTTCACATCCTGAAAGATGATGCTGTGAAAGTGCTGCACTCAATATGCCAGCAAATCTGGGAAACTTAGCAGTGGCCACAGGACTGGAAAAGGTCAACTTTCATTCCAATCCCAAGGAAAGGCAATGCCAAAGAATGCTCAAACTTCTTTCAGTTGGTCAGGCCCAAAATCTTCAAAGTAATCCTCTTCTCCTTTTTTGGTCACTCCTCACATTCAATCCATCAGCAAATTCTATTGACTCTCCCTTCCAAATATAGCCAGACTATAACTACTTCTCACCATCTCCACGTCCCAGGTCCAAGATGTCCTCATCCCTTGCCTGAAATGTATCTCTGTAACCTCCTGACTGGTGTCTCTGCTTCCGCCCTTCCTTTCCCCTTTAAATCTACTCTCAACTTGGCAGGCAGAGATTCCAGTAAAACATAAGAATATGTAACTTCCAGGACTGAAAGTTACAATTACAGGAATTCCCTGGTGGTCCAGTAGTTAAGAATCTGCCTGCCAACGCAGGGAACATGGGCTCAGTCCCTGGTCTGGGGATCCCACGTGCCACAGAGCAACTAATGCCCTGCACCACAACTGCTGAAGCCCACGTGCTCCAGAGCCCGAGTGCCACAGCTGCCGAGCCCGTGTGCTGCAACTACGGAAGCCCACGCATCTGGCGCCTCTGTGCGCCGCAACAAGAGAGGCCACCGCAACGAGAAGCCCTTGCGTGGCAAGGAAGAGTAGCACCTATAACTAGAGAAAGCCTGCACACAGCAACGAAGACCCAGTGCAGCCTGAAATAAATAAATACATAAAAATGGTTTAAAAAAAAAGAAAATGCATTCTCCTGCTCCAAACTACTCAAGAGCTTCCCTTCTCACCTGGACTAAAAGTCAAGATGCAACAGGACCAGCCCCCTGTAACCTCTTAGATCACATCCGCTACTGACCCTTTTGCCCCTGAAACATTCCAGGCATGATTCTGCCTCAGGGCCTTTGCACTTGCTGTAAGCTCTGCTTGGAACACTCGTTTCCCATTTAACCACTTCCCTCCCTTTCTCTTCTTCTTCAGGTCTCTACTTAAAAGTCATCTTCTTATTGAGGTCTTTTCCACCCAACCCTCTTTAAAACTGCAACTCTTTCCTGACCTTACTTAATTTTTCTTTTTGACACTTATCACACTCTAACATGGTATGTGTTTTTCTATTTATCTTAGTTATTTTCAGTCTTTCCTGCTGGAATGTAAATTCCATGAAGATAGGGATTTTGGTCCATTTTGCTCACTTACTGCTGATCCCCAGCATCTAGAATAGTACTGGCTTATCGTAAGCACTCAATAAACAGAAGTTCAATGCATGAATGAGAATATCAATAATTACAACCATTATTAATATTTCTTGAGTATTGTTCATATGCAAGGCACTATAATGTGAGTTTTCATGTATTAACTCATTTAAGCCTCACACCCAGATTAAGAGCTAAGTTCTATTATTATATTATTATTATATCTCCATTATGCAAACTGTTGGGCTTCCCAGGAGGTGTTAGTGATAAAGAACCCGCCTGCCAATGCAGGAGACATAAGAGATGTGGGTTCGATCCCTGGGTAGGTAAGATCTCCTGGAGGGGAACATGGCAACCCACACCAGTATTTTTGCCTGGAGAATGCCTTGGACAGAGGAGCCTGGTGGGCTACAGTCCACAGGGTCACACAACTGAAGTGACTTAGCATGCACATATGCATGCATATTGCTGATTAAATTACAAAGTTATATAATTATTAAACATATAAACCAGATATAAACCCAAGCATATCTCATCCAAAGCACAGACTCTTAATCACTAGAAAATACTGAAGCTAATTGCTAATATTCAAGATGAATCATTTCTCCAAATTTCTAGGGAACCAATGCTGCTCTGACAACAATGCCAGGGTAGATGTATTCACAGTCAGAAAAGAGAGTCTAATCAGTGACGTGAGAGCCAAAGGTGAGAACACCACAAGTGGGAGGGTCAGAGACACACCAGTCATCAGGAGGAGGAACCCATCCACACCACAGCATCCTTTCAGCAAATAACTATTGAGAGCCTTCTGCTGCTCAGCAGAGTTCTCAGCCCTGGAAATCGGATGGCAAACAAATCAGACCTTATAATCTAGTCGGAGAAACAATAATCAGATGAATAAACTTTTAGTATAAAATCTGGAGGTACAAAGTGGTGGTCAGAGAGAAGGGCTGCGTCCACTGTTGATGTTAAGACTCCTGATGGCTTTGCAGCCCCATCTCTCCTTGCTCCCCTTCTGACTCACGTCAGGGGACACTGGGAGGAAAGCCAAATGCTGCCTTCCTGGGCTCTGGTGGGAAGCTCAAACTATGCGAGGGCTACCCCAGCTCAAAGCCCACCCACCATCAAAGTCACGGCCAACAGCCCCTCCCTGCTCTCCAAGCCATTTCAGACCTGCCCCAAACCCTGTCCTGCTCTCTCACACGTGCTCATTGTGAGTAACACATCTCCTCATACCCTCCTCCCACGTGTGGTACCATCAGTCTCCACGCCAGAACCAAATTTTGGATCCTCTCCACCCGACAAGCGCACCTAGACCCGGGTCATCTGAGCAAAGGCCTCAGTGAAGTAAAGGAATGAAGGAAGAGCAGCGGAAGGTGGAGCCTATAATCCCCTTCAAACGGAAAGAAACCACTCAGGTCTGAGAAGGCCAGATTCCCATGGTAGATGCTGAACCAAAGGGTCACTCGCTTGTTGGCTATTGCTGGGGCTTCCCAGGGGCGCAGTGGTAAAAAATCCCCCTGCCAGTGCAGGAGACGCAGGAGACTCCGGCTCGATCCCTGGGTCGGGAAGATGCAACCCAGCATTCTTGCCTGGAAAACTCCATGGACAGAAGAGCCTGGCAGGCTACCGTCCATAGGGTCACAAAAGAATAACACGTGACAGCGCGCGCGCGCGCACACACACACACACACACACACACACACACACTCTGGAACCTCCAGACCAACAAAGGGCGCAACGGAGAGAAGTTGTGTTACAAAACTAAAGCTACCCAGAACACATCAGTGTGACATGAACAGGCACTTCACCGCGGCCCAGATCCACATGAGCCCTGCAAGAGCTGATGCACATCCTCCTGCCTCCAGCTGCATCTCCTGTTTCACAGCACAGACCAACCCCAGCCCCATCACTGCTCCCATTCACATAGCCAGTTCTCCTGCAGACAAACCACTCTTTAACTGCACCTTTGAATATTTAATTATTCAAATTCCCAGATAACGATGCAATCCTTCCATCATCATCATGAAGTATGTATAACCGCATCATTTGTATCTGTCTTCCTGGGAAAGGAGCAGAAGAGATTGTATGATTCTAATGTCTTCTCCTTGGCATCCAACCAAGCCTGAGACCAAATGAGCAATCTGTTGGTCAAAAATATTTCATGTGTAACCACGTGGTGAACAGCTTGCAGTGAGCTTTGGGGGAGTCATGGGGAAAGCAGCAGTGGATCCGTACATTCAGCGCTTAAATTCTAAGAAACACCAGGGAACTCACACAAGTGGACAGCAGCGAGAAAAGGATAAAGACACCAACAAGCATCAGTGAATGCTGGGAATGGAAAACAAAGGACAGGTTTGTTTCAGAAGGCTTCATAGAGGATGGCGCTATATCGCTTTAAGGAGAAAAATCTAGGTTGTTAGGGAGAGGACATCACATCGAAGGGACACAGGCCAGAGCTAAGGAGATGGCCTGTACTGGTCCCGTGGAAGCAAAGGGAAGGGGAGACCACAGAAAAGGCTACATTGAGTAGAGAAGGGTGTCTCATTTTCTACCATTTTACAAACACTCTCACTGCTGAGATTGAGACTGATGTCAAAGGATCTGAGGGAAGGATAAACTGGGAGACTGGGACTGACATATAAACAAAACAATTAATAAGGACCTACTATATAGCCCAGGAAACTCTACTCAAAACTTTGTCCTGGCCTATATGGGAAAAGAATCTAAAAAAGAGAGGATATATGTATAAAATTCACTTTGCTATACACCTGAAACTAACACAACAGTGTAAATAAACTATATCCCAAAGGAAAAAAAAATTTAAAGACCTTAAAAAGCAAAGAAACAACAAAACAACGCCGGGGAGGAAAGTCCATTCACCGCACATCCTTGGGTCTGGGTGGAGGACAGGGGAGTAGCGGGGCAGACGGGGGGGGTCTCAGTCCCAGGGAAAAAGTGTTAGGGTGGACAAAAGATAAGGCTGTGAGCCAACAAGATACTTGAAGAAGTAACACTGCATTGAGAAACTGCCAGACAGAAAGAGGACCTCAAGGAAGGGTGACCAGCCCTCCTGGTTTGCCTGCAACAGTCTTGGATTTAGCACCTAACATGCTACCCTCGCCCTGGGAAACCCATCAGCTCCCAGGACTGCTGGTTACCCCACGTCACAAAGTATTAAATCCAAGCAAGTGTATGGTATTATGATAATGAAGTAAGGATGGCATGAAAGTCTGAGGGTGAATCATGACTCAAATCACAGTCACGTGTTACAAGGGACATGCAGTTCGGCTCGGAAGGAAGCACTCCAGAAACGGGGAACACGGGACACCGAGGATTCAAGAGCAGGCAGGAGAGTGAGTGCTCTTCCTCTGGACCTTCACTATCGACAGGTATCATCTCTTCATCCTTACCTGCCATGTCCCCCTCCTGGCAGCGCCTCAGGCTCAGATTTGAGCCCTGGGAGCTTCCAGGGAGCTGGAGGAGAGTCAGTGGAATCTCTGGGAAACTATGAAGGAAGATCCAGGGTTAATGACAGAGAACTAGGTCACAGGCATGAAAAAGAGGAGAAGGCTTTAATGTTGTCATTTCATTTTGAAAATGAATATTTCCTCCACTATAAAGTCTACCCTTTTCTGTCAGCATCCGGTTCCCTAAAATGTAAACACTGTGGTCTTACAAAGCCAGGGGCTTAAGGCTTTGCTTTAATTAAGGTTCAGTTAGGGGAGGGCAAGCTTTCTCGTTTCACATTCAGGCAAGAATAGATGCAGCCTAGCCTTGATGATTCAAGCGTCTGGATATTCAAGGTGGGGTAAATGTGGCCAAGAAGGGAATAGAAAAAAGGAACGGAGGCACACGACCAAGTCTGATTTTGCAGACCTTCTGTTAAAACTGCCCAGCAGATGGTTTCAAATATAGACCCAAGACTGTCAGAGCTGGAAGAAGTCCTCTTCCCTGGTCCAGTATCTTTGTTCCACAGAGAAGGAATGGTTCAGAAGAGGGAGTGGACAAACCCAGGCCACACAGCCAGCACGAGATGGAACCCAGAGGTCACATCTTCAGTTTAACCTTCTTGCCTGTAAGGCACATTAGACCAAACATATTTTACACTCACAGAAGTCAACAACTTGACTTGCTAATTTGCAACTAATTCAATCCATCAACTATTGAAGCTGGCACATCTAACTCCATGGATATCATTTTAAGGATGCTGTAATGCACTACAAATTCCTTAAGCACAGAAAATAAACACTATGGTTTAACCATCTATTGGGCTCCCCTGGTGGCTCAGATGGTAAAGAATCTGCCTGCAATGCAGGAGACATGGGTTTAATCCCTGGGTGGAGAAGATCCCCTGGAGAAGGGAGTGGCTACCCACCCCTGTATTCTAGTCTGGGAAATCCCATGGACAGAGGAGCCTAGTGGGCTACTGTATTACTAAGATGCTTTAATAAAACAATTTTTAGGGGCTTCCCTGGTGATCCAGTGGTTAAGAATCCAGCTGCCAATGCAGGGGATGTGGGTTCCATCCCTGGTCGAGGAATATCCCACATGCCACAGAGCAACTAAGCCTGTGCGCCACAACTACTAAGCCGGAGCTCTAGTGCCAGAGAACTGCAACTACTGATGCCCATGTGTCCTAGAGCCCACGCCCCGCAACAAGAGGACCCCCGGGACTAGAGGAAGCCCGAGCACAGCAACGGAGACCCAGCATAGCCATAAACAAAACAAATCAATCTTTTTTAAAAATAAGCAAATTCAGAAATCAAAATGCTTTTTCACTTAATGCATTTCCAATTGCCAAAGAAGACCTCAACATACTTTAAACTCTTCTACCTTAAAAAAGTTTTTGATATTTCTGCTGGGAGATTAACCAGCAGGTCAAATAATAACAGCTAGCACTGAACTCATGGGTTTATTTGTATTGACCCCTTTAATCCTCACAACACGGTGGAGGGCCACTATTATCCCCCTCTACAGATGAGAAAACTGAGGCAGCAAAATTTGACCAAGATCCACAGCTAGTTGATAGCGTCAGGATATGAACACCGGAAGTCTGATTCTGGAGCTGTTACACTAGATAACTTCTCTAAATCCTATTACAACAAGCACTTGGGGTCTAGTCTACCCCTTTTGTCATATTGAAATCTTCCTAAATAAACCACTTTTTGGAAAAAATATGTTAGACATCTTCTAGATATTTGTCAATTTTTGTTCCCTGGAATGAATCCCACAGTTTCATTTCCTTTGTACAGTGAGTGCTGAGTGTTAAGTTGCTTCAGTCTGGTCCAACTCTTTGCTACCCCATGGACTATAACCCACCAGGCTCTTGTGTCCTTGGGATGCTCCAGGCAAGAATACTGGAGTGGGTTGCCATACCCTCCTCCAGAGGATCTTCCCAACCCAGGGATAGAATTCACATCTCTTAGGTCTCCTGCATGGGCAGGTGAGTTCTTTGCCACAAGAACCACCAGTAAGGGCATACTGATGATCACGAGTAAATATTAGCGTTGCTAAAATGACTTGCATGATCTTTGTTAACAATCTCCCTAGGAAAGTAAATACATTTAATGTACATTTTTAACGGCCCCTTTGTATACACTGACTTAATTTATATACAAATCTATATCCATCTAATCATCTCTAAATGGCTTCCCAGGCGGTGCTAGTGGTAAAGAATTCACCTGCAAATTTAGGAGACATAAGAAATGCAGAGATGCGGGTCAGGAAGATCCCCTGGAGCAGGAAATGGCAGTTGCCTGGAAAATTCCATGGACAAAGGAGCCTGGCAGGCTATAGTCCATGGGGGTCGCAAAAGGGTCAGACACAACGGATCAACTGAGCACACACACACAAACTCTTAATGGCCTCACGCGTTTTCATTTCCTGCATATACAACACAACTGTGAACTGCTTGAAGGAAGCGCTGTGTCTCCTATTTTCTTTGTGCTTGGTCTTTTTCACCCCCTCTCTCCCCTACCTGCCCCCCGCAAAGCACCGTCTACAGTTCAGTAAATACCCCAGACCAACACTGCAGCCACATAAAGCCCTATTACTCCAGGGTAATATCAAGAGGAGCTTTCTTCCAAAAAACATTTGAAGGAATCATTCAATACATTTACTAAGAAGTCCAATTGCCCCTGCCATTAAATAAGTGATATCAAGAGACATTCAAAAGACAAAAATCAATGATCCTCTGAAAACATGTAATCTGGCTAATTTTAAAAGAAAAAAAAAGGCCTGGAAGTTTACACCGCATGATGCATTTATTAGGCTGTAAAATGAACTTTGAAACTGACTGATTTCAGTTTTAAAAGAAATACATTCAGTAAGTCTATTAACATTATGAAATTTTACATCCCCTCAGCAAGAATATGTGCTCCTAGTGTTACAAGTAAATTTGTATTTCCTCAGAGGTTGATGCTAAATGTGTATTTCCTCATGGGTTGATGCTAAGTTCCCAAAAGAAACTTGTCCAGCTAAAAGCATGCCCAGGTTTCTCGTTGCAGTGGTCCCTCTAGCACAGAACAAGGAAGAGAGGACCTGGATGTGGACAGGAAAACCCAAGGGCCAACATCACCTAAGTGGTAGAGCTGAGATACACCTAAAGGGATCTGATGTCATAGCCTATGCCTTTAACGGGCATCCAACACTTCTGGAACTGAAAATGCTATGAAGATAGAAAACAGGAAGATGACTGAGCAGCTTGGTGGGAAAGCCCCCTCGCCCCCTGCAGCGGTCACATTTCTGTGAAGGCCTGAGTGAGGAGGAAGAGCCAGGCACAAAGACCTAGAGATTCCTCAGCCTAGATGGGTGTGTGTGGTGTGTTTGTGTGTGTGTGTATGCTCGGTCGTGTCCAACTCTTTGTGACCCCATGGACTGTAGCCCCCCAGGCTCCTCTGTCCATGAGATTTTCCAGGCAAGAATACTGGAGTGGGTTGCCATGTCCTCCTCCAGCGGATCTTTCCGACCCAGGGATCAAACCTGCGCCTTTTGCATCTCCTGCATTGGCAGGTGGATTCTTTACCGCTGCGCCACCTGGGAAGCCCAGATAGGAATGCTATTGTTGTTCCATCGCTCAGTCGGGTCTGACTCTTTGCGACACCATGGACAGCAGCACGCCAGGATTCCCTGCCCATCACCATCTCCCGGAGCTTGCTCAAACTCGTGTCCATTGAGTCGGTGATGCCAACCAACCACCTCATTCTCTGTCACCCCCTTCTTCCCCCGCCTTCAATCTTTCCCAGCATCAGAGTCTTTTCCAATGAGTTGGCTCTTTGCATCAGGTGGCCAAAGCATTGGAACTTCAGCATCAGTCCTTCCAATGAATATTCAGGACTGATCTCCTTTAGTATTTACTGGTTTGACCTCCTGGCTGACCAAGGGACTCTCAAGAGTCTTCTCCGGTACCACAGTTCAAAAGCGTCAATTCTTCCGTGCTTAGCCTTCTTTATGGTCCAACTCTCATATCCATACATGACTACTGGAAAAACCATAGCTTTGACTAGACGGACCTTTGTCGGCAAAGTGATGTCTCTGCTTTTTAATACACTGTCTAGGTTTGTCATAGCTTTTCTTCCATGGAGCAAGTGTCTTTTAATTTCATGACTGCAATCACCATCCGTGGAGCCTAAGAAAATAAAGTCTGTCACTGTTTCCCCATCTATTTGCCATGAAGTGATGGGACTGGATGCCATGAAGTGATGGGACTGGATGCCATGATCTTAGATTTTTGAATGCTGAGTTTTAAGCCAGCTTTTTCAGTCTTCACTTTCACCTTCATCAAGAGGCTCTTTAGTTCCTCTTTACTTTCTCCCATAATGGTGGTTTCATCTGCATATCTGAGGTTATTGGTATTTCTCCCAGCAATGTTGATTCTATCTTGCGCTTCATCCAGCCCAGCATTTCACATGATGTACTCTGCATTTAAGTTAAATAAGCAGGGTGACAAGATAAGATGTGGATAACCTTGGCATATTTGAGGGCCACAAAGAAGGCTCTTGTAGCTGGTAAAATAGTCACCAAGAAAACTGGTGTGAAATGAGGATGAAGAGCTATGCTGACAAGTGTTTTGGCAAGAGGGCAGATTCCTACTTGCTGATGCAAATTAAACTCTTTGGTTAAGTCCCCCCCTGAGTGTTGTGAATGGACTGCCACTCCTTTAAGGTTACTGCAAAAAACACAGAGGGAAGTGAGGGGTTAATAAGCCAGCATTTTCTCTCCGTGGCTGTTTGGCCACCCCTGTAGCTGAGGTCACCTGAGGTCTTCGCATGGTCTCCAGCAGCCTTTCCAGCACGTGAAGATGACACTCTATCAGCATCTGCCAGTTAGGGGGAGAGGCAGGTTTAGTGTGGTCTGGGTAAATACCACTTCCAAAAGTAACAGGAACTCAAACCTCCCAGCTTTTTATAAATTGTCCTCCCCAGATGGTATCTTCTCAAAAGACAGAGCAGCCACGCTTGCAAGAGTTCTTTTCCTCCCCTATTTAGAAAGTTCTAAATAATTTGACGCAACAGTTAGCTAGTGGGGGTGGGAGGAAGTGGGGAGGAGGGCAAAAGTCACATGAAATCAAGAGAAAAATTAAAAACGTAAGGTTTTGCTCTTTTTCAAAAACTCTGCTAATTCCTCTGGTATTTCAACTTTCCCTGAACAGGATGACTCACTCTTCAGCTTTTTTTTTCCCTTCATTTTTTTTTTTTTTTTTAAGAACAGTTCTCTTTCTTATTAACAAGATTCAGGTAATCAGCAACGTGATAAAAGCAAGAACTTTTTTTATCACACAGTGTGTCTGTGTCGCATATTATCTTTAATTCCTTTTTCTTAACACCTGGAGGAAAAATACAGTTCAACAGCTTCTCAGGCAGGAAAATAAATGAGCATTTCTCCCTCACTCACAGCCAGCTCTTCCAAATAAAACCTGTCAGGCTTTAGAGCAAGATGGACTCAGAGCAACTTTCTGCTCATTACTCGTCTCCCAACAAGGCTGTTAAAGTATCAGAATGCACAGGGTTAGTGCATTTAAGCTTCATTTCATATTAAAATCCCACCAGAAGCAAGCAGGTCTGAGCACTTCCTTGCCGGCAGGAGCTCTGTAGGGGAAGTAGGAGTGGGGACTAGGGTGTAGATGGCAAGGCTTTATGGACTGCGTGCTCCTGGGGTCTCCACTAGGCCGGTCACCCAGGATCCCAGTGCCAGGCAGTGACAATGAAGGGGCAAGACCACCCTGCAGGGGAATTAAGAGCAAGGACAATCCGTACCACACACGGAAGGCAGGATGACCTCGCTGTCTGCTCTGGCCTTCTCTAATCTTTATTTTAAGCCCTGTTACCGCAAAATGGACATGAAAATCACCCACAAATGCCAACTTTTACTTAATGCTTTGCATACAAATGAGGAGAAGGAGGTGGCCTTTCTGCTGTCTAGGTGTTTGCTGTCTGGCTTTAAAAAACCAGAGGACAGCATCATATACAGAGTTGCTGCTTTTGGCAAAGGCGCCCCTGACAAAAATACCCTTCCAAATGCAACTAACCTTTGAGGTCAGAAAAAGAAGTTACAGGGCAAAGAGTTGCCCTGGCCCTTTTATTCTTTCCAAAGCGCCGTGCTGTGCTGCTTGAGTGAATGCTAAGTCGCTTCTGTCACATCCGACTCTTAGGACCCTATGGACTTTAGCCCGCCAGGCTCCTCTGCCCATGAGATTCTGGCAGGTAAGAGTACTGGAGTCAGTTGCCATGCCCTCCTCCAGGCGAGCCTCATGACCCAGAGATTAAACCCACGTCTCTTCTGCGTTAGCAGGCGGGCTCTTTCCCACTAGTGCCACCTGGGAAACCCAGGGGTGCTGCTTAAAGGGGACTAACTGGTTTTGCCTTTTTTTCTCCGTGGGACGAGCGGCAGGGTTGAGGCAGAGAAGCCGACTAAGGGAACCAACCACGCCGGCAGCAGAAGCGAGGGAATGCAGAGACAAAAGCATTGTCAGTGGTTGATAAGTGCCCCCCTCCAGTGTTAAGCGAACACATTTCCAATATCCTCATCCAATCGTCTGTTGGCTAGGCGACTTTACAATTCCAGGCCCTTCAAAATCTTAGACCCCTGGGAAGGAGAAAGAAAGGGTGACATTCCTGTGAGAGAGAAATGTCTGACGTTGTCTCCCCCACATTGTAAGCAACATGCAAAGGCCTAGTGGGAGGCAAGAACTGTCTTAAATGGACTCTTTTATTTTGTATATTTATTTCCTTCCTTGTGCCCCAAATTATTCAGGATAATTTTCAAAAATATTAGGATTTTGGAATGTACCCAATATGGATTAAGGCTGTCCTTGCCGGCGAACCACAAGGTTACTTTATCTCAGATTAATCAATTAAAAATCTCCCTCGAGTTTGTTCTCTTAAGCATTTCTGAGTTTTAAAACTTCAAGAATAAATTAAATTCTCCATAAGACTTTTAAAGCCCACCCTAACAATGAGAATTAAAGTGTTAAACAGGATAAAGTACAGATTTTGATGAGAATGACAACCTCCAGAAGCAGAGTTTCCAGCACATGGGAAGTGATATTGTCAAGATACTTTAGAGTGCTCAGACTCATTTCTATTAATAGAATACTATTTGTTATCACTATGGATCCCAGGGCCTAGGGAACATGGCTGAAAGACATGGTATCAAATCTTGGCTATGCCTTCTAGCGCAACATGCCACAAGGGTCTTCTTCTGCTACACCATGAGATCCCTTCACTTGACAAAGGCTGGCTAAGTATGCCAAGAACTGCACCAGAGGCTAGGAAGCAGCTGTCATGAAGTCCAGCTTCAAAAAGGCAGTGAACTTGGCCAAATCCTTGTTTGGGTGTTTCTAGATCAAAACAATTATAATGGATTTGCCACAAGATGGCGTTCATAGACCATGCTGCACACCTACTGACCTCATCACAGTTTTTCTTGGAGGGCAAATAGGTTCCCAAGAGCTTACTTAAAGGTCTTCTCTGTGGACTTCTGTTTCATTACGTTCTAAATTAGTCATATCTGAGAATCTTGGTTTGGACAGAAATAATAACATTCTACTCATGCTTTGATGAGTGCTCTAACAGGGCAGATACTGCAATAACCCACTAAATTCATGATGTCATGAGGTTCAAGCCTTTGAGTACGAATCTGAGAAGGCATTTGTGGAGTATTCTGCATCCCACTGATTTACAAAATCAGTCATTCCATGAAAAATGAATCCTGCTTGGACCCAAACTTCAATTTTTCCTAAAAGAAATACATCTGCACACAGTACGGAAGAATCACGGTGTTCTCGAGTCAGTATAAACTCTACCTTCACACATGCTTATATATCTGACTTCTTGTTTTAGGTATGTCAAAGCTAAAACACATGCAGAGGCAAGAAACACAGACTAACACATTCTGAAGTATTCCATAACAACTCAACGTGATCTGACTCCTGGTGGATCTATATTTTTCTCATTCTTCTTGCTTTGACCAAAAGCACCTAAACCCTCCCAAGTGAGGGCACAGTATTTAGGATGACATTCGTCTCTTCCTACGGGTGAGAGGAAGAGAAAGAATTGCTGTGAGGCAACCAGAGTTTCCCAGTGTGATCTGAAGGGAGGAAGTACTTTGCCGGAGAGTACTTCCCGGTTGGTTGAAAGTCAGCCAGGGCGCCCATCCTGTAGCCACGCCATCAGCAGGCTGGCAGTCCTGCTGCATGCCCCGCATCCTTGGAGCTGCCTGCCAAATTCTACAGCAGGGAGCTGGCAGCACCCCAAGCTGCTGGGAGCATGGAACCAGGCTTCGGCAGCTGGATGCCAAAGGCAACGGCCCTCAAAGAGGCGGTGACAAAATGCAGGGCCTGGGGAACCTGTTCAGTATTCAAGCTGGCAGGGAAAACTGGGGAGGATCAGAAGGGTCCCCAAAGAAAGGCATGTCAGGAACCTATTGTGATTTCCCAAGCTGGGTTTGGGGGCAAGAGTGGGAGTGCTAGTTGCTTTCATAAATCCTGCCAATGGCAGAGCTCCTGAATTCTCTAAAGCATCAAGGATGCTCGCCCGCGATGGGAACACAGAACAAACAGCCTTCCGAGGCAAGAGGGGAGTGAGCTTGTGATTCCGGGGTTTGCGAATTCCTCACCGACGCACACAATGCTGGGTGGGCACAGCAGGACAGTCCTCCCAGGCCCTTCTCGGTTCTGCTGGCTGCCTTTGGCCTAGTCTGGGTCAGGCCGAGTCCGACTCAGAGATGAAAGTGGATGGTGTGAGACAGCACGGGGAGGCGCTGAGGAAAGACTGTCCTGGCCCTTTATCGTAGCCCAGTCTCTCTCTGCTTCAGCTCTTTAAAGCAGAGGCTAAAATTCCATTCTTGGTTTTTTTTAATTTTTTATAGGAATATCATTGTTTTAGAGTGTTAGTTTCTGCTATACAGCAACACGAACCAACTATATGTGTGTGTTAATTGTGCAGTCGTGTCCGACTCTTTGAGACCCCGTGGCCTGCAGCACCAGGCTCCTCTGTCCATGGGATTCTCCAGGCAAGAATACTGGAGTGGGTTGCCATGCCCTCCTCCGGGGGATCTTCCCAACCCAGGAGCGAACCTCACTCTCCTGCACTGCCGGCAGATTCTTTACCTTCTGGGCCACCAAGGAAGCCCGAATCAGCTATATGTAAACATATATACCCTCCTTAGTCAGCCTCCCTCCCGCCCCACTCTCTCAATCCCACCCTTCTAGGTCATATCTCTCCACGAAAAACACAGGTAATAGAAGGCAGGACCAGCTACAAGTCACTTTCAAAGATTCA
Source organism: Odocoileus virginianus (assembly GCF_023699985.2). Classification (NCBI taxonomy): domain Eukaryota; kingdom Metazoa; phylum Chordata; class Mammalia; order Artiodactyla; family Cervidae; genus Odocoileus; species Odocoileus virginianus. The sequence continues at coordinate 35,192,132 of NC_069686.1, read as the reverse complement.
GGGACTGTGAGGCGGGGGGTAGGGGCCGCGGTCACATAGATGGGCTCAGAGGCCCCGAGAGGTGCTGTGACTTGGCCGAGGTCACACAGCATGCTGGTGGTGAGGAGGGACAGGAGCCCGGGCCTCCTGCCTCCGGGCCCAGGACACTCTCTGGGCAGAAAAGAAACTCCTACTCTCTTCCCAGGCTGGGGCACGCCTCCCCCAAGAGGATATCTCCCCAGAGATGCCCCTCGGCTAGTCCCTCATCAGAGCCCTGGAACAGCACAGAGGAAAGAAACTACAGTTGACCCGTGGACAACACAGGTTTGAACTGCTTTCGTCCACTTACATAAGGGTTCTTTTCAATAGTAAATACTGCAGTATTACATGATGCAGAGTCAGTTGAATCTGTGTATGAACAACCACGGACATGGAGAAACCGTGAATATGGAATGGAGAGAGCAGACTATAAATAATACACAAGAGAGTTGGCAGAGCCCCTAACCCTCATGCCATTCAAGAGTCAGCTGTAATCTAGAACTCAGGTCCCTTGTTTAGTTTTGTTGTGCACTTGCTAAGTCCAACTCTTTGCCACCCCACAGACTACAGCACACCAGGCTTCCCTGTCCTTCACTGTCTCCCAGAGTTTGCTTAAACTCATGTCCATTGAGCCAGTGATGCCATTCAACCAACTCATTCTCTGTTGCCCCCTTCTCCTCCTGCCCTCAATTTTTCCCAGCATCAGGGTCTTTTCCAATGAGGCGGTTTATATAGTGGTAATTAAACAACATATTTTAAAGGTTTAGCTTTATAAGCTAACGATTCCTTGTATTTAAAAAAAAAATCAAGAAATATACATTTCCAATCTCTCTACCTATTTAAAAATCTTATTATCCCCCATTGTTGAACCCAGACCTTTCCTTGGCTGGCCTTTTGTGGAAAGCCTACACCTTCCTATGCATACCCCAGCAGCTTGTGAAGCCCTGGAATAGTCTTCATTGTTTTCACAGAGCTTTCAACCTTACCCTTCCAACTAAGTTGTTTGCTCCTGGAGTCTCTTTGCTTCTTTCTATCTCTTACTGAAAACATCTGACCCATCATTCTACCCAGGGCAGTCACACAGGACAAGGGAATGGCATGAGGCCAGTGTTGCTCACAGAAATAGAATTTCCTTTATGACACTGGACAAGCACAGCAAAGCTCTGAGAAAACAAAATAAGTCTCAGAAACAGTCGTTCCTGAAGCGTGAAGGAAGCACTGAACGTGAAGATATACAAGATAACATCTATTTTCCAAAGGAGTTTAAAATACAGACCAGGAAACAAGATAAAGATATTTACAACACTGATCTTGCGCACACTTTCGGCATAATTTGCTGACAAATATTAAACCCTCTGAATTGTATTAAGGAAATGAATGTACTTTATATCCAAGGAGAATATGAACTCTAATTCCACATTCTATTTCTACAAAAAACTACACTGGCTGATAAATGATGACCCCTGTTTTCATTACAGCTAAATGGAAATGTCTCATTTATGCGTTGTGCCGAATAAATTAGCTGGGAGATTTTTTTTTTAAGTATTAAAAATACCAAGAGGTCTAACCCATATACTAGTTAAAAAGCAGAATTTCATGTATCTGCTGTATCAGAAAATTTGTGATTCTCCTACTTCATGGTATTTAACTCCTACATTTGAAAAAGAATTCAATAAATTTAGAACCTTCAATTTTTACATCTCTTTTATCCAATGTAGCTCAGATGAGAACTGAACCATGTCTAGTTAGACACTGATGTTATATTTCCTTCTGTGAATTAAATTCAGTAAAAATTCTTCAAGATCAAAGAAATATTTATTAGACCTTACCTAAAAATCTGGCCCTTTGTTCGAACCCAAATGTGCACGCTGCCAGTGCCAGATGACGGTAATTAACCCCCGGGTGATATTTTCTGTAAAACAAATTGGTATTTTCAGGACAATTTCCTAATGGGAAAATGTCCACAAAAACAAAGCTGCATTGTGATCAAATCTCTACGCTGGTCATCTGCAAACCCGTAAATGCCCAAGGCAGTAGAGAAATGATTGTGAGCCCCAGTCTTGGTCTTTCAGGATCAGGGGAACAGAATCTGTGAATTACATGGAAAGAACATAACCAGGATCTCAACTTCAAATAAAGCCCTCCTGATTTCTCTCAATAAACCCTTAGACTTCAACATAATGATCCTGGGACATTAAGAAATACAGACGACTTTTCCCATTCCCATTAGCCAGTCGCAAACTACTTTTTTTCCTCCCTTTGAACTTCTTCACTGCAGAATCCTCTGTGCACAGACAGATCTGTGATTTGAGGCTCAAGAATCTGTTCAACAAACCATGAATTTACAAGGCATCATCATTGTATAGCTGCATGAACTGAATACTCAAGGGAGACATTTCTGGAATAAAGTCAAGGTCAGTCTGTAACGGGGATTACACACTTCCGTCTAAATTTGCCGTGAGTAATTAAATCCAATTTTTAAAAAATGAAATTAAAATAACAGTGGGAAGTAATACAGAAAGTAGGTAACTGGCTGGAAGATTACTGATTATGAGAGAGTTTACTAATATTACTACATGAAGAGTCTAAATGTTGACAGGGGGCTGGAGCATGGATACCTTGCAGGAAGAAAGAAGAATCTGGGAAAATTAGTCCATGGTCAAGAAGATACATCTTGATATCTATATATAGATATATTTATATCCTAGGAGATACATCACTGGAAACACTTCCCTTTATTAATCCTCTGATTTTCTATAAAAAGACTGAGCCTTTCCAAAAAACAGCTCTGTGTATCACTTCTCTTTGTTCCTCCAAATCCATCAAAAAGGGAGATACTTTGCAAGTAATTAAAAGCTAGTGTTTGGTCTAGCATAATTGGAAGGATACATGCCTGGGAGTCAGAAGACCAAATGTTAGCACTAATTCTATCAATTCCAACAGAAAGAAGAGTAAGTTCTAGGGATCTAACATACAACATGGTGACTGTAATTGAACTAACAATACTGCACGGCATATCTGAAAGTTACTAAGAGAGTAAAACTTAAACACTCTCACCAAAAAAAAAAAATTGTATGTTTGTGAAGTGATAGATGCGTTAACCAACCTTATTGTGCTGTTTCACAATAGATACACATATAAAAATGTAAAAATCCATCAGAACATAAGCCCCATGTGAGGCCTTTGTCATGCTTGCCCAGTCACTGCCAATACTTGGAATAGTGCCTGGCACATAGTTGGTACTCAATAAATATTAGTTGCATGTGGGAATGAATTAATCAACTGGGTGGTCCATTCAGCTCACCACTCTTCTAGCCAAACCTCACCATAAATGCAGGTCTGGAACAGACTAATTCGAGCTTCAGTTGCAATGCTCTATCTCCCCAACAACCACAGCCAGAACACAAGCTCCGAGAAGTCTGGACAGTGGGAAGGCTAGGAAGTCTTTCTGGGTCCCCCATGGCTCAGTTGTAAAGAATCCACCTGCCAATACAGGAGACATGGGTTCCCTGGGCTGGGAAGATGCCCTGGAGAAGGAAATAGCAACCTATTCCAGTATTCTTGCCTGGAGAATCCCATAAATGGGGGAGCCTAGTGGGCTACGGAGAAGGCACTGGCAACCCACTCCAGTACTCTTGCCTGGAGGATCCCATGGACGGAGGAGCCTGGTAGGCTGCAGTCCACGGGGTCCCAGAGAGTTGGACACGACTGAGCGATTTCACTTTCACTTTTCACTTTCATGCATTGGAGAAGGAAATGGCAACCCACTCCAGTGTTCTTGCTTGGAGAATCCCAGGGATGGGGGAGCCTCGTGGGCTGCCGTCTATGGGGTCACACAGAGTCGGACACGACTGAAGCGACTTAGCAGCAGCAGCAGTGGGCTACAGTCCAGGGGGTCACAAAAGAGTCGGACACAACTTAACAAGTTACATTTAACAGGTTGTTTGTTAAGTCTGGTGTCACCAGCAAGGTTGAAAGCAGCATCCTGCTCCTGCTTCCTTCTGACCCTGGGAATGCTATCCAATCCCATTTCCATTCCCCCATCTGTCCCCTTCCCTGGCCCTGTTCTCATATCTTTGTTGTTGCCTAGGGTGTCGAGCTGTATTTCTCAGGCTCCTTCAGAAGAAAAATCCTGGAGCTCTCAGGCCTCCAAGATTTCCTGAGTGAGTCCTGCAAACCAGGAGATTCACTCTTTGAAGCCGGGCTGAGGTCCAAGGAGCTAGACAGGCAGTACCATTGACCAGAAACACCAGCTAAATTGACTACATCACTTACTGCTCATACTGTGTGGCCATCTGCTGAAAGCAAATAATCATTAGAAGATGATCAAGAGGAAGAAAAATAGTATTTTACATCTTAGGGTGTTCCTTCTGGCTGAAAGTGTTGTTGATTTTTTACCTTCACACTTGGAATTAAAAGGGGGTGTGTGTGTGTGTGTGTGTCAGTGTGTACACGTGCACATATATACATACATTTACACAAATACATATATACACATACTTGGTTTTTTACATATTTGTGGGGAAAATATCTATAATTGACTTGTTTCTTTTATAAAATAAATAAATAGAAACATCTTCATTCTTCAAATAGTCAACTGTTAAACTGAGATGTCTTCTTGTCCAGGGTTCACAGAGATTTGATTCATTTAGTAAAAAATAGAATTAAATGGAAAAAAATCAAAATAAATTACTGATGTAAAATAACTTAAAAAAAAAAAAACAAAAAACCCTTGCTCCTCTCTTTGAACCATGGAGAATGTCTGCTAAGGTTAGCTCAAACACCTCTTTTTAAACAATTAAAGAGAAACTTCCTAAATAAAACTACAATATAGGGTTTAGAAAAGAAATCACTTTTGCTCCCAGGCAGAGGGATTATCAAGCCTATAATAATAAAAGAAAACATTTAAAGGCCACATTCAAACAAAACCAACTTAAGATGAAACATCTTCAACCTTTCTCATTCCAGGTCCTTTGCCGGCTGGCTTTCTCTGCCTGAAACACATCTGCCCTCAACTCTGCCCCTTCTTGAAAAGCCTGGTCACCACAGCAGGTATCTGGCCTTGCCCACTCATCTGGTATAAAAGGGTCTTGTCTCCAATGAGAGACCATGAACAACCCAAAGGCAGTTTTATTCTTCAAAATTTCCAGAGCGCCTTGTACCCAAAAAGTTCTTAGTAATAAAGATGTGTTAAATTGAACTGAATTAAGAGAAAGAAAGGGGCTTCCCAGGTGGCACTAGTGGTAAAGATTTCACCTGCCAATACCAGAGACATGAGATTCAGGCTCCATCCCTGGGTAGGGAAGATCCCCTGGAGGAGGACATGGCAACCCACTGCCGTAATCTTGCCTGGAGAATCCCACGGACAGAGGAGCCTGGTGGGCTACAGTCCATGGGGTCGCAAAGAGTTGGACACGACTGACGTAGCACACAAGCACGAAGGAGAAAGAAGAGACTGGAAAGAATGGTGGTGTGAGAGAGATGGAGAGATACAGATACAGTCAGAGATGAGACAGTCGGGGGAGAGACTGGGTGCAGAGAAGGGAGAACATGAAACAAGTGTATGAAACGATACTGTTATGGCTCAGAATTTCGGATTAGAAAAGTCATTTTCCACCATATAACTATTTCCAGAGCACAGAACTAGATAAACACATAAAGTTATGTATACATATATTATTATGGAGAGGTATCACTTGCTAACTTCTTTTCGGTGCTTTAACAAGCAGATGAGGTTTTTAATATGCTTTAAAAGAAAAAGATCGAGAGTACACAATTACTCACAGCAGCCAAAGGTGAAAGCAACCTAAATGTCCCTCCAAAGATAAATGAATAAACAGCATTTGATGTATACTCACAATGGGATATTACTCAGCCTTGAAAAGGAATGAAATTCTGATGCTGCTACAATATGAAACTGGAAAACATTATGCCAAGTGAGAGAAGCCACACACAAAAGGACAGCTGTTGTATGACTCCGCTTACATGAAGTACCTAGTAGTCAAATTCACAGAAACAGAGCAACTAGTTGCCCCCAGGGGCAGGAGGGAGGAAGTTTCAGTCTGGGAGGATGAAAGAGTCCTGGAGATGGATGGTGGGGGCTTCCCAGGTGGCACCAGTGGTAAATAACCTACCTGCCAAAGCAGGAGACACAAGAGATGTAGGTTCAATCCCTGGGAAGGTCCCGTTGAGGAGGAAATGGCTACCCACCCCAGTATTCTTGCCTAGAGAATCCCCATGGACAGAGGAGCCTGGCGGGCTACAGTCCAAAGGGTCGCAAAGAGTCAGACACAACTGAAGCGACTTAGCACACGTGCAAGATGGTTGAACAACAAAGTGAATGGACTTAACACCACATTACTGCAGTCTTGAAAATGGTGAAGGTGGTAAATTTTATCATGATTTTTAAGAAGATAAAGGATTAGGAGAGAGGGTCTGGAGTGCAGACTCACAGATTTATAAGTTACCTCACATCCCTGCCCCTCACATACCCCACTTGGAACACACAGTTCTGAGAGCTCACAGTCCTGTGCATTCCCTCTCCTGGTTCCAAGGGAGCCAAGATGCTGCCTTATCCATAACGGTAGATCCTCAGCCCTATGTGCCGTGCCTTGCGGCTAGCAGGGGTTCATTAAATATTTGCAGATTCATTGAAAAGGAAGAAAAAAACCACAGACAGCTGGAAGGAGTTTTTTTCCCCTTTTTTGGAACGGAGGTTGGAAGAGAGGGGGTAAAAAGTTCTGACAAATCGACCAGAAAGTAGGCATATTAGAGGTTAACACATCTTGATCTTTAAAGTAACTGAGAATCAATGAAAGGATGGGAAATTTTTCTTTAATAGCAACTTCAGTTATAATGAGGAAAATAGATCATCATATATAAGTAAGATGAATTTGAGTTAGAGCTTTGAATAAAAGAGAAAAGAAAATGAGTGATCAAGAGGGGCATGGCAAAATTTTACCTGGAAACTGATTACATAAGAGCGGATTTTTATATCTCCTGAACTATGTGTTCAGAGCAAACGAGAGAACACATTTTCTCAGATGTGACCACAGAGAGAAACAACTCCTTCGTGGAGAAAGCAGGTATATTATTACTACAAACACAACCACACTCTGTGGCTCAACTAGGTAAAAAGACATTAAATTATAAAAACGTTAAAGCAAACACCTCTGGCCTAGAGCAACTTTATAGAACAGTCATTAAGATGGTTATCTTCCTTCCATAATTTCTTCCTTACAGCTGTGACTGGTTTCAATTTGACTGTGGCAAACAGAACAATCTATTTTGCCCTTTTGAGCATATGCCCATCACCCTTCAGTCTCAGGCCCACTTTCTTTCTGATTAATTCTCCTCAATTAGTAGTGCCATCTACTCAGTACCACAGGCTGAATACTGGAAGCCTAACTCAGAAAGCCCTTATTTCTGCCCTAAAAAAGATGTCACCCTGGGCAAAGGCCTCTGATGAGGGGGGTTAAGACACACCTGTTGGGCAGCAGGCATCTCAAAAGGAGATGAGAACTCTGCCTGCTTTTCATCAAACCTCTTCTTTTTTAATTAAGTTAATTAACCCAGAAATTCTCATCAGTTTATATCATCTCAGGCAGCCTGCCCGAACCCTGGGTACCTGGACTAACCTGCCCCCCGATGCTTTCATCAGTTAGGAGAAAGTGTCTCTGTCTGCCCTGAGCCTCAGGGACTGGTAAATCAGGGTTTCTCAGCCTCAGCACTAGTGACCTCGTGGGTCAGAGAACTCCTTGTTGTGGGGGGGCTGTCTGTGCCCTGCTGAATGGTTAGCAACATTCCTGCCCTCTACCCACGAGATGCCAATAGTGGTTATTGTTTAGCTGCTAAGTCATCTCCGACTCTTTGCATCCTCAGGCTCCTCTGTCCATGGGATTTCCCAGGCAGGAATACTGGAGTGGATTGTCATTTCCTTCTCCAGTAGCACCCCCTAGATGCAACAACCCAGAGTATCTCCAGGTACTGCTGCAAGTCCTCAGGGGAGGGGTGTGTGTGTGGGGGGGGGCAAAGTCGCCCCTGCTGAGAACCACTGGGGTAAAATGAGATTTCATCCCACCTCGCACCACCACCAGAAACTTCAGTCTGAACCCTCCTCCCCCACCCCACCCCACCCCTACCCCTATACTTGAGACTGCATTAGATCCAGGAGGGCCCATCAGCAGGCACCAGCTGGGCTTTTAAGAAAATACAAGGAGGCTCAAGGTCAGCAACAATCAAATGCAATTTCGAGGACATCAAGAAGGAAGAATTTAATCAGAAGTAGCTTTACACATTGTCCAGCATTCCCACCATCTTTATCCATCCTAACTTGTCCTGTTCAAACCCTAATACTAATATTCCTCTCTACAACCATTCTCTTACCCTCTTATGTTATAAACCAGTTTCCCCCTTCCTTCTCCCTGTTATGCACTTAGATCCCTTCACTTCCTTTCATTCTCTATGCGACAACACTTTTTCTGTGGCTCCCTCACTGGGTGATGCTCTTTCCCTCTCTCTCTCCCTGACCTTCTTCATCAGAAGAAGGAAGTAGGTTACCAGCCACAGCCTTAGATTCCACCTCCTCCAAAGATTCAGCTCTGTAGAAAGTCAAACTGTGTCTTGAAGAATGAAACTTCCACATGCTAGGTTGCTGCTTTATTGTATGAAAGAATGATTCCTTTTATAGGACATACTCTGTCATGTGTCAGGGCTGTTTGCACATGATGTGCACTAACCTCAGGTAAGGAGCTCCTAGGAAAGGCCAAACATATTGACATGCTTGCAACACAGCTGTGTCTGAAGCAAGCAGGACGCAGTGCAGTGGTGGGGCGCCCAGATGCCTTAATTGGCCCACAGAACCCCCAGCAGGAGCCCTTCTGGACTGTGTGGACGTATCTCCACGCACCTGGCACTGCTCTGGGACACAGCAGGTTGGGATAGGGCTGTGGGTGCCCTGGTGAAATGCAGCTGATGACAGCTGACTTCCTAAAGGAAAATGACTTCCCAAAGTAACGCTCTGTGCTGAGCCTGCCGCCTGTCATTCAGAGACCGGGAGAGAAAGCTGCAGGGCTCTCTCCCACCCCCGGTTCCAACCCTCGCGCTCCCCTCAGTCTGCATCCCACTCGGGTAGATCAGAAGGCTCACTTGCTATTTATGAAGAGAACACAGCTCTGAAGGAGGCTGTTTAGAATGCTCCATGACCGGAGGAGGGCGAATCACAAACGAGATTTATTCTCAATGAGCCAAATCAGCACAAATGGAACATGAACAAAACCTCTAATCATCACAATCAAGTAAAAAGAGACTTCCTGGAGAGTAACAGACAGATGGGAAGCTAATATAGTTCAGACCATTAACACTGCACCAATGCTCACTGGAATTTTTTTTTTTTAAGCAAATAGGGCCAGGTCTAGTAGAGCGAGGAAAGAAAAATGTAGGCACGCCCACTTTTTCTGAAAGCAATACACAGAATGACATAATGTAAAGACAAGTGACTGCTGATGACATTTACCTAATAAAGTCCTTTTCCCGGACCATCATCCATGCTTTCTACTATCAACTTCTTTTTTTTCTTTTTTTTGGTAACAGCTTTATTGAGATATAATTCACATAACTATTAAGTCATCTTTTAAAGAGTACCATTCAATGGTTTTACAACAGTCACAGACTTGACAGGGTTATGCAACCGTCACTACAATTTAAGAACATTTTCATCACCACAGAAAGATACCTTGTTCCCTTCAGTAGTTACTCCAGCCTCCAACCCCTCCTGTCCCTGGGCAACCACTTTCTGTTTCTGTATATTTGCCTAATCTGGACTTTTCATATAAATGGAATCATACAATATGTGGGAAGACTCTGATTTCTTTCACTTACCATAATGTTTCCAAGGCTCATTCATATTGTATCATGTATCAATACTTAATTTCTTTTGCTTTGTTGTTTTTAAGTGGCTCAGTTGTATCCAACTCTTTTCGGCCCCATGGAATACAGCATGCCAGGCTTCCCTGTCCTTCATTATCGCCTAGAGTTTGCTCAGACTCATCTCCATTGAGTCATGATGCATGCCATCCAACCATCTCATTCTCTGTTGCCCCCTTCTCCTCCTGTCCTCAATCTTTCCCAGCATCAGGGTCTTTTCCAATGAGCCAGTTCTTCACACCAGGTGGCCAAAGTATTGGAGCTTCAGCATCCATCCTTCCAATGAATATTCAGGGTTGATTTCCTTCAGGATTGACTGGTTTGATTTCCTGCAATCCAAGGGACTCTAGAGGGTCTTCTCCAGCACCACAGTTTGAAAGCATCACCTTTTTATTGCTGAACAATATTCCATTGCATAGAGATACCTATCACATTTTGTTTATCCATTCATCAGTTGGTGGATATTTTGGGTTGCTTCCTCTCTTTGGCTATTAACAAGTAATGCTGCAATAAACAGTCTTGTGCTGGTCTGTGTTTAGTCAATCACTCAGTCGTGTCCCACTCTTTGCCACCCCATGGACTGTAGTGCACCAGGGTCCTCTGTCCTTGGGATTCTCCAGGCAAGAATACTTGAGTGGGTAGCCTATCCCTTCTCCAGGGGAACTTCATGACCCGGGAATTGAATCAGGGTCTCCTGCATTGCAGGTGGATTCTTTACCAGCTGAGCTACCTGGGAAGCCCCCAATAAAGTCTTATATGTATAGTTATTTATGTGGGCATATGCTTTCCTCCCTTTTGGGTATACACCTAGGCGTGGAATTGGTAGGTTATAAGGTAACTATACTTAACCTTTTGAAGAACTATCACACTATTTTCCAAGATGGCTGGGTCATTTTACATTTCTACCCAGTTGTCCATATTACACTAATCATATTTTTGCCAAAAATTATTTTTTTGATTATAGCCATCCTAGTGGGTATAAAGTGGTATCTCACTGTGGTTTTGATTCGTGTTTCCCTGATGACTAGTGACACTGAGCATCTTTTCTTGTGGCTATTGACCACTGGTACATTTTCTTTGAAGAAATGTCAATTCAGATCCTTTGCCTAATTTCTCATTGGGTTGTTCATCTTTTTATTATTGAGTTGTAAGAGTTATCTATATATTCAAGATATAACTCTCTTATAAGATATATGATTTTCAAATATTTTTCCTCTTCATGTGGGCTGTCTTCTCACTTTCTTGATAGTGTCCTCTGAAACATAAAAGTTTTTAACTTTGACGAGGTCCAAATTATCTGTTTTTCCTTTGATTACCTGTGCTCGCGTGTCATATCTCAAGATCAAATCCTTTTTAAAACAAGCTTTTTTTCCAGCTTGTGTTTCCCAGTCTCAGGCATTTAGTTCTTTTCCATTTCAGCAGCAGGGCCTCTCCTTGGCCTGACTCACTCTTACACGCAGACACAGCGACCACACAGCCCACGGGTAATGTAAGACAGGGATGGATTTTCACTCCCCACGGGGTCCTGCAGCCCTCTGATTATGACTGTGATTATTCTTGAACACTCACATGGCTAAGGATAGCGTTTAAGCTTCTGGAGGCTTTCAGAATTATTAATTAATACTTAAAAATTGCTGTGAAGGATAGGAAGGAAGGTGATGCCCCACCACCACCATTCTGAGATGTGAAGACAGTTAAAAAGTGTTATAAAGGCAAATAACTTTCATCAGAGGAACTCTAGTCTCTGAAATTCTCTGACTGGGAAAGAGGAAGGAAATAGGAATTGGGCAAAGTGTGATAAAATATACACAGCAAATTGGGACAACCAACGTTTATTATTCTTATTTCATCACTCACCCTCACCACTACCCCCTTTGACCACCTCTCACACCACAGCCAGAGGGATTTTAATTCAAAATTCTGGTTATGTCAGTTGATTCACAAATACCTGCAAGGTTTTTTAGAAATATTTAGAAATCAGAAACATTAGGTCCCCCAATGCTTCTTCAGCTCATTTACTATAATTGCTTCCCACCATTCCCAAACTCAGGCCTTATTAAATTTTTCCCAGTTTGCCAAAACCATTGGACCCCTAAAACTTCTTGTGCCCTCAAATGTACTTTGCTTCTTCTACACAGAGCAGATTCCTATTCATGCATGAAGACCTAGACAGTGCTGTCTCCGTGGTGAAGTCTTCTCAATTTCACCAGGCAATTTATAGATTCTACTTTTACGACATCCTCAGTATCTTCTTCATAGTTCTATTATTATTATAGCCCAGATGGCAACTAGAATCACCCTGCCCTTTATACTATAGTCACTACTAGCTCACAACAGAATTCTAAGCTGTGGAAAATTCAACATCCAACCAAGATTTCTGAAATTCCTATCAGATGAGGAGAGAGTGGAGTTCCATTCTGGTGGACACTACTATGTCTGACTTTCCACCTTCACTGAGTTCCTATTCTCTGCTCTGAGTCTTTGACTCTACCAACGTGGACCTCAACTCACTATACTGGTTTCCACTGAAAACTACAGAAAGCAGCTCCTAAGATGGTTTGAACAATCCCTGCCCCCTGATATTCCTGGTCTTGTCCAGTTTCCTCCCTCTGAGTAACTTGCTTCTAACCAACAGAGAATCTGGCAATACTGAGGGATGTTACTTTTGCGGTCAGGTGACAAAAGATGATTTGACTTGCTATCAGACTCCCTTTCATTGACCAGAGAGACCCATGCTGCACGGAACTAAGGGGAGTCTCTGCTCAACAGCCAGCAAAGCACTGAGACCCTCAGCCCAACAGACCGTGAGGAACTGAATGTGTGGCCATCCATGTAAGTGAGCATAAAAGCAGACCCTTCCCCACACGAGTCTTCAGATCACACTCCAGCCCTGGCTGATACATTGACTGCAGCCTTGTGATCGTAAGTGAAGCAGAAACCCCAGCTAAGCAATGCTCAGATTCCTGACCACGGAAGCCATGAAATAATAAATGTGTGCTGTTTCCACAACAATAGCTAACAATGCAAAATGTGACAAACAAGCATCCCCTTTGCGTGGGACAGTTGCGTATACAGAAGACTTTGCTCATGGCTCAGGAGGCAGAGGGGCTTTGCACCACAGAAATGCTAAAAACATAAAGCTCCATCTCGGACATTTAGTTTCTAGGAATCCTTTGGCCACTTTAATTTGTTATTCGGCTTGTCTCTCCCTCTTCTCTCCCTCTTCTACTATGATATTTTATATCTCAGGCTAAAAACTTTTTTTCATATACGTAGAGAGAGGCACAGAGACAGAGACAGGAAGATTGATTTTGAAATTATCTGACCCTTGATCAATCCTAACAAGGTACACTAACAAAGCACTATCCTTCTCCCTAATTTCTGCCTAGGGCAGGCAGTGGGGAAAGGGACTTTGTTTTTCCGAGGACATAGCACAACATAATAAATATAATATAATTTACCATGCTGTTTTCTAATTATTTGCTTACATGTCATCTACCCCACTACACTGAGTTTTTCAATAAAAGTGACAGATTTTATTCATCTTTACATCCCCAATACATGGTACAAAGATGATTAAAAAAAAGACTCAGTCAACGTTTGCTGAATGTATATTAATTAAATACCATTACATTAGAAGATCTACATTTAAAATTAGTTATTAATGCTTATTAGTGCACAAGAAAACCACTGTGCTGGGCTACAAGTAAAACTATACTATAACAAATTCCTCAGATATTTCAAATAACTGTAACTCCTTTAAAAAGGTTTGAGAAAAATTATTGCTCTGATAAACCTAATACTATAGCATGCTGTAACATTCAAAATATATTAATTAAATACTCTTTTAAAAAGCATATGTTCTACTTTACTAGCTATTCTATAACTCAAGGTAGAAATGTGTTAGATTTTTCAGTTTCAAGAACAAATGCTCAGAAATTTCAAAGTAGGAATTTATCATAAAAGAATAAAACATCAGCACTATGTTTAAAAGTAAAAAACTGGGAAGCCAAATATCCAGCAATAGGGGCAAATAAGTCAAAGCCACACATTGGATTAAAGGTGATGAATTAGATCTTATTGATTAACAAAGAAAGATGTCTTCAATAGAAGCTTTTTAAAATTTATTTACTCATTTATTTGGGCTGCCCCAGGCCTCAGTTGCAGTACACAGGATCTTTATTTGAGGCATGCAAACTCTTAGTTGCAGCATGTGGATTCTAGTTCCTTGATCAGGGATGGAACCTGGGCCTCCTGCATGTGGAGAGTGGAGTCTTGGTCACTGGGCCACCAGGGAAGTCTCTGCAATAGAGTCTTATATAAAGAGAGCAAGGAACAAATGATATATAAATGTTTGTATAAATAGAGTTTGCCTAAGGCTCTGTGTACCTATGCATAAAAAAAAAGAAAGGATACATACCAAAATGTTAATAGATACCAGTCATCACAGTATAGTCAGTCTTTCTATTTTTCTATATTTTGCAGATGTTTTCCAATAAGCATGTATTTCTTTTCAATCAAAATTATTTAACTTTATTTTAAAATAGAGAAAAAGAATTAATTAGTATTATCCTAATTTGGCAAACATGGACTCCCAAATGAATATTTACTAAATTAATATTCTGGAATGTAAAAGCAGCTAACAAAACTGATTACATTTTAGTTTTAAACGCAATTTTAAATAACTAGACTTGTTTGAGCCTCCCCCAAAACTTTGTGACACAGGAAATGCTTATTAAATACATTGTACAGATATCAAATGACTTGTGTAAGTCACACACTGGGGAAGTAAAAAAAAGCCAATGTACAGTATATGATGTGTGTGTGCTAAGGCGCTTTAGTTGTGTCCAACTCTTTGCAACCCTATGGATTGTGGCCTGCCAGGCTCCCCTGTCCATAGGATTCTCCAGGCAAGAATACTGGAGTGGGTTGCCATGCCCTCCTCCAGGGAATCTTTTCAACCCAGGGATCGAACCTGTGTCTCTTACATCTCTGCACTGGCAGGTGGGTTCTTTACCACCAGCACAAACTGTGAAGTCCCAGAGGATGTGGTATTCGAGCCCTAATTCAGGGAAGCTGGTCATCTTAAATAGAAAAATAAGAAATGATCAGTAAATGATTAAGAATGTTTTGTGGATATTCTGATACCCTGAGTAATTCTTTTTATATAGCAAATGCCAAAGACTGTTGGATAAATTCATTTTCCATGTCATCTTACTTGTAAATGTTTCCAAAAATTTCAATTAACTATTATTTTCATTGGCCCTACATATTAAGCACAGGCCAACTCAGCAGGTAAAGAAGCCACCTGCAATGCAGGAGACACAGGAGATGCAAGTTCGATCTCTGGGTTGGGAAAATGCCACTCCAGTATTCTTGCCTGGGAAATCCCATGGACAGAGGAAAGTGGCGGGTTATGGTCCATAGGGTTGCAAAGAGTTGGACATGATGGAGCGACTAAGCACAACAATATATGAATGCATCAAGACATGCAGAAGGAAAAAAACACACAGAGTTTAAGAAAAACAGTGTTCAGGCAGCTGAGATGCTGCAGGACAGCACATAAGTCCCCTTCCCCGGAACTAGAGGTTTTGACAAGTGGAGGTGAGACCCACACTGACCCACACTCTTCTAAGTCATTTTACTTTCATCTTGATCCAATCTCTATATGTCTGTGTCAACCGTATAAAGGAGTTGCTGTTAAACCACCACAACAAAGAAATACTCAGAAAAACGACATTTCCACCAGACACAAGCATTCCCAAAGCCAGCAAAGATGGAACACACCCAGAATGGGCATGAAGTTTAAACAGTAAGCCCCCTCATGGCCCAACCAGACTGGAAACGCTGTAGAATCAGTCATCTCCTCGTCTCTGAACAGTGAAGGAGGCTCTTTGGGGAGCACTTCAGTTGGAGCACCCTGGCCAGACAGATAGGCTGCAGGCACGAGGCGGAGGACACAGCGGAGGAGAGGGAACTTCCTTCAAGTCTGGCTCTGCCCAGACCTGTGTGCTGACAAACTGGGAAGGAGACAGAGCAGAAGGCAGGACATGAGGTGTTAACTGTGAGCAATTTTAGACAGGAAGGCTGGCACTTCTCTGAAATTAGCATATCCACTTTGGGACAAGGAGGTGCCCCTTTGGACTCATATCAGCCCGAGGGTGTGGGCCAGCCTGCCACGCAGGAGAGGAGCTGAGAAGCGTCTAGATGCACCAGGATGGAGAGCGTGCCCGCAGCTGTTCCACACTAGAGGATTCACTAGTCCCTCGGGGAGACAGATTGGATTTAATACCAGACACACCAGAATGCTTTTGGGAATTCCCTGTAGACACACTTAAGGCTAGCGTTAGTAACTGTTGAGTAAACTGCGCATAGATCATCCCACATTGAGAATTTAGTCTCAACCTGTTTTGACATTGTCAAACAGATACAAACCTCCTCATAATCATTATCAAATACCAATTAGAGAAATCCATAAAGATAATATAAAAGCCAACACGTACTTACTACATGCTAGGCAATGTTATTAATAATAGCCACTTATTTTACTTGTTATTTTATCTAGTTCAGTCGCTCAGTCATGCCTGACTCTTTGCAACCCAATGGACTGCAGCACCCCAGGCTTCCCTGTCCGTCACCATCTCCCAGAGTTTGCTCAAAGTCCATTGAGTCGGTGATGCCATCCAATCATTTTGTCCTCTGTTGTCCACTTCTCCTCCTGCCTTCAATCTTTCCCAGCATCAGGGTCTTTTTCAATTTTATATCTATCCACTTGTTATCATCTCCATTTTACAGATGAGGAAATTGAGGCAGGAAGTGATTAACGTGCCTGAGGCTCCAGTTAAGAAATGGCAGAGCCAGGACCAGAACCTGAACCGAGGCAATCTCATTCCAAAGGTGTGCTGTAATCACTAGACTACAATATACCACACTGAACCGTGTTAACTCCAACCAGGGCATGTAACCTAGATTACTCTGGGGTTTGAGTGAGTAAACCAGATAAACAGCATTCCTTGAATAAGCCTTGAAGAGCTTTTCGGCAGATTATATAATTTCAAGAGAACTTCTTTGTTAACAACAATCATCCATAAAATTTAGATCAAAGGAAACAAATTCCACAGAAGACTTATAACCAGATGGAGCCTGCTGAGTGTGGGTCGAGGGGAGTTGGAGGGGTGGGAGTCAGTGGAGACCAAGAGAGCAAATGTCTACCTAAGTCTCCCCAGACAACTGTCTTCCTAGAAGATACAGAACTAGGTTTGCCAATTCTCAAATTTTTTTAAAAGGTTGAAAATTCGGATTCTTGTGCAAAATCCCCACAGTTTTCAAATCCTGGCACTCATTGCAGCTTATTTTCTTCGGAACAATGAGCCAAACAAAACCTATCTGCAAACATCGGCTGCCACCTCTGTTCTAGATTCATCGAAGTTCTCAGCAGGCGATGCAATAATGGCCTTCTAAATGGCAGAGGACTGAAAATTAGTAGAAATTCTGAAATGTTAAGAAGATAGTCATCAATATATAGCTGCAGATGGTCCCTGACTTACGATGGTTCAACTTACAATTTTCTGACTTTACAATGGTGAGAAAGTAAATACATGTCCAACAGAAACTGTACTTTAAATTTTGATCTTTCCCTGGGCTAACAAAATGCAGTACAATATTCTACAGTAAATCACAGTCCCAGTCAGCACTTGATCACCGGGGTAAACAATCAATAGACTTAGAACCATTTTGTAGCCACAGGAGCATTCTGTTTTCCATTTTTCAGTACAGTATTCAGTACATTACATGAGCCAATCAACACTTTTTATAAAATAGGCTTGTGTTAGATGATTTTAGCCAACTGTAAGCCAAATCAAGTGTTTCGAGCACATTTAAGGTAGCCTGGGAGCATCTATAAAATTAGGTAGGTTAATGTATTAAATGCATTTTAATTAATTTATTTATTTATTGAAGGATAATTACAGAATTTTGTTTTCTGTCAAACCTCAACATGAATCAGCTATAGGTGTACGTATATCCCTCCCCTTCTGAACCTTCCTCCCATCTCCCTCGCCATCCCACCCCTCTAGGTTGATACAGAGCCCCTATTTGAGTTTCCTGAGCCATACAGCAAATTCCTGTTGGCTATCTATTTTACACATGGTAATGTAAGCTTCCATGTTACTCTTTTCATACATCTCACCCTCTCCTCCCCTCTCTTTATGTCTGTTTCTCCATTGCGTGTGTGCTTAGTCATTCAGTCGCGTCTGACTCTTTGCGACCCCATGGCTGTAGCCCGCCAGGCTCCTCTGTCCATGGGATTCTCCAGGCAAGAATACTGGAGTGGGTTGCCATGCCCTTCTCCATAAATGCATTTTTGACTTACAAAATTTTCAACTTATGATGGGTTTATCTGGTCATAACCCCATCGTAAATTAAAGAAGGTCTGTATACAAACAGGTTGGTTTGGGTCTGGTTATATCTAATGGCAAGAACATGAAGCCAAATATCTCTCAAGATTCACCCCTGTTAGAGTATATGAATGCAGCCAGGGGCATCTGAGTCAAGGGTCTCCAAAGTGGACTTCAGGTACTCTGGGTGGTAGGCAAGGACGTCCACTAAGGTGCAGGAAGAAAACATTCCACTTTGTATTTCTACTTCTTTTACTCTTTTAACATTTCATTTTTTACATTTGCATTACAACGTTCACATACACTTTAAAGTAGTACATATACATATTTTCCAAATAATAGATATACATTAAAATATAATAATGGCTATGATGGTTACACCAACACTGATATCACATTCTCAGGCAAAGAAACTAGACCATCAAACGTAAAAAATTCTATCTGTATCTTTCTGTCCAGAAATCAAAGGGAATTCACCAACAAACTCAGTAGTAAACCAAAAAGCTTGACCCTTCAGTCCACAGTCAGCTGCTACATAGCTGCACTCCTATGAAATCAGGACCAGCAGAAGGAATTGCCCTTGAGGGCTGGTCCTTATTTACCTTTCTGGGCCAGATACCCAGCACAGAGTACGTTTAATGTACATGTTTGCTTATATAATGCATGTTATATACCTGCATATCTGTCATCCCACCCTAATCCATAAGACAGTGCTGGTTTTATGCAGAGCAATACACTTTTTTTCCCATGGAATTTCACTTCCAGTCAGTTCCTTGACTGGTAACAATATCTGTTTTGAAGGCTTAGTTAGTTCTGTTAAAACACACAGACAATCATCCTAAGTACAAGGAAAAGTAAGTGCTAGAAAGAGGAGTTCTTGGCAATGAGCTGTTCTGACCAGGTCTTCAAGGACTTCACACAGTGCAAGTTCAGGCTCTGTGATACCATGCTGAGCTTCCCTACTCTCCACTTAGAAAGTAGCAGCAAGCAGCAAGTTAATTACATAATTTATTCTCCTCTCTACACATTTCACTTGCCCTTTCTCCTCAGGCAGTCCTATATATCCTCATTTTAAGACTCTAATATTTATTTTTTTAATAAAGGAGATAATATTCTTGATTACAAAAGTTAAATATATTCATATTAGAAATAACAAAGAAAAATGGGTATTCCTAAGGAGCATAAAACATGAATCCACTTAACCAATGGATCAGGTGGTATGAAGTCTGTATCAGACATCCTTCCCTCACCACTTCACAACCTCTCAGCCCCACATCTTACTCCAGCCCCTGCTGAAGTGACCAAGTCCATACAAGTTTCAACCAGATTCAAGCAGGTACAAGCTGACAGCACTCAGCCTCTGCCTTCCTCTCCCTGTCCACATACCCTTCACCTCCTGCTCCAAAGTTTTCTAATGCCAATCAAGGCTTTAGACCCCACAGATATGCATTTGCAACCCAGGACTGCAGCGGAGTCATCCTTTATGGGCCACTCTTGACCATTAGGGACAGGAGCCATTGGACACATCTTTCTTCATTTCAACCGCCAAGCAGATAGTTCTGAGATTACTTTACATGGCTCCTAAAAAGTGCTGGGGAATCAAGCATCCATTACCCTCGGCAGTGGTGATTTGATTTCAGCTTTCTCACCTTCCCTTTTCTTTTCCTAGGTCCTCTACTCCAACTGGGGCCACATCCCAAATAAACTACTTGCACACAAGCAGTTATCTCAGGCTCTGCTCTCCTGGGGACCCAAGCTAAGAATGCTGATAAGGAAGTGGACTTGGAAAGCAGATTCTCTGGGTCATGGAGCTCTACTGCTCAGACCATTGCTGGTGGTAAGCAAGATGGTGACAACCTCTGAAAGTAGCATCGGCCCATTTACTGTTATTCTTACTGTGGTGGATGAGGATGACACATGGAATGTCGGGTACTGAATGAACCCGGAAGTTGTGGTACTTGAATAATACAGGGTCAATGGAAATGATAAGAATCAAGAGAGTTGTCTGGTTTTTGTCAACTTCTTTGGAAGTTGTGAAGAGGTAAAATGAAAATTCCATATCTAGGTCAGTCAACAATTAACACAGGCACATTGTGAAATGCTTCTTTGAGAGCATTTGGTTGACCTTTGTTCATCTCCTGCAGCCACTGGGCAGACAGTGCCAGAAATCAGGCTCAGGAACTAACTGTAGAGCTGGAAGATCCAAAAAGACCAAAAGCCGTCTCAGTGTATCTCCTAAGTCAGTATCTGGCCCCTATAGGAAAACTGGTGGCTCGGTGACCAGGAATCTGGACATTTGGGTTGATGAACCTAAGAACCTTAAATCCCTGAATCTTCCAGACCATCAACAGCAGCTCGCTCCTTCTTGCTAATGGAGAGCAGCCTTCCCTTTCCCAGAGACCTCATAGGTAGGCAGGTGCCTCACAAGGCACCTGTTGTCCTTTTTAAGATCTGCTGCCACCTCATCGCATTGCCTGTGAACCAGTAACTAGAGTCAAATATCAGCACGGTCCAAGCAGGGAAACAGAGTTCCTGCTGCAGAATATATTCACCAAAGGGATACATATCAGCAGGAATCAAACGAATATTATTTAGAGTGGGTCCTGGGGGTTTTAGACCAGGGGGTACGAAATATAAAGCTGGATGAAGAATAACTTACTGACATGCGCGCTCTCGCCTATGACTCTGGCTTCAAAGTCCTGGCAAGGACACCTGACATTGGTCCTGACATCCAATTGGGATGGCTCCACAAAGCTCGGACTGGATGTCGGCTCCCTGTTAATGAGGTGGAGATGCCAGATTGAAGAAGGGATCCAAGGATCAGGCAGGTGAGGCTGTAAATATGAATTTATCACATGAGACTGAAGAACTCATCACCTATGCTTCTTGGAAGGTCACGGAGAAGAATCCTCCCTTCGCCAAGACCATAAGGAGTGGACTGACTGCAAAGGAAGGCAGGGGTGTCTTTGGATACAGGTTTGTACCTTTCAGGAGCCATTTCCCAGCCTCTAAGACCAACCTCTTACTCCCATCCCTGATGCAGCATCAGCTTCACACAGGCAGCGACCAGCTCTGCACTGGTGTGACCTGGCATCCCCCTTCCATGGGCCTTTGGCTCACTGGCCCTGGACCTCTCTCCCAGAGCAGTGGGTGCACTTGGCACTCACACATGTGCAGCCTGGTAGTGAGAGGGAACCAGCCTCTGAAGGGCTAGCCATGGTCAGTGAGGCTCAGAAGCCAGTGGAGAAGTGTTTCCCCCTCCTGTTGTCCAGGGTGGACAGCTCCACATGCATCTCACAAGGCTCCTTCGGGAGGCCTGATGTCATCATTGATCACTAGTAGCTCCCAGCACTGGCCAACCTGTTAACACATTCTGGTGCTGGCTCTCACTCTCCACTCCCTGCTGCCTAGAATCACTTCCCAAATAAGCCACCTGCACCAAAGTTTTCAGAGGAACCCTGGATGAAACCAAGTCTGGTAGTTAGGGATAATGGGGGCAGGAGTGCTTTAATATGGGTCAAGACCTCAGCCTCCTAGGAAACTGGTCCCACAGCAGAAGTCACAGGGATGACAGATACCCACCCCGAGCCAACCTCCCACTACATCTCCATCACAAGCATATAGACAACACTCCTTCTTTTCTTTTCCAGTGGAATCAAACACTACTTTCACACACACCCTCCACACTGGGTCTTTTACAGCTCAACCTAATTAGCTGACAGCACTGAAGATAAATATAGAGACATAACACTAGAAAACAAGGAGGAAAAAATTTTAGTAGATATTTAAATGAATCTCTCAGACGATCTTGTGATAAGATTATAGCCCTCACAATATATTAAAAAGAGTCCATCACAGGACCAAGCACTCCAGATATGCTTAATAAACTCTTGCTGTTGTAAAAAAAAATTTCATCCTTTATTCTAGTCCTTTTGGTAGAATAACAATCTATGTCAATATTTACAGCTAAACAAATAAGAATATGTCATGACTTCTCAAAAATAAACACTTATAAGAAGATCCAAAAACAAGAATCAATTTTTCTGTGCAAGGCTCATCCATGCTGTATCAAAAATAGGGCACTTCTTGGGGAAAAGCCAGAATTTTAGCAAACCAAATACACCCCCCTTTTAAAAATAGCTTTTCATGCTTTGCTAGTGTACTAGTTTTAGAGAATCATTTGTGCACTAGCTGGGTTTGGAGTTGTGATGCTTTATACATGTCAATCAAAGATACCAGAGCCCAATCAAGTCAACATGGGCAAGCTGTGGCTCCAAGAAATCATCCATGCTTGTCCTATATTTAGCACAAACATCACACTTAAGTCTAACACAAAAATGGGTGTCCATAGAAACTGCACAGTCACAAAGGAGTCTTAGTTTTGTCTTCCACACAGATGTTAAAAATAATGTAATGTGTTATTAGTCTGCTGTTGACTTCTAAGTGAGGGACAGGGCATAATCTGATTTGGCTGGCAAAAAGGAAGTTGAGAAGTAGGGGCTAATTTAAACAGGTTATCCAACAGTTAATTTCAGCAAACCAAACTGCTATGTCCTAATCTGTATGGCTATTAAAATTAGTCATATATGCTTAATCACAGTTGCTATATATCATAAATGATCCTAGATCAAGAAACAAGTAATCAAAAGCGACATATTTAATAACTTGTTCACATTGAAATTTCTTATGCTATTAATATCTAAGTTCCCTTCTGTGACTTTAGGCTATTTTAAAAAGGGGGGAAAATACAGAAACCTTGTTGCCATGGAGACTGTAAGCCGGTCAGCCCATCTGCTGAAGAGGATATAAAATTCTGTAAGTAGAATTTTAAAAACCTTACTATGAGAAAGACTTCCTCAAACACTGTAGCAGGGAGGGAGCTGCAGAAAGTCTGGCAAATGGCCATTTGCAAAACTGTGGGCTATCATTATTTTGATACTAACCATGAATTTGCAATAACTCTTATTAAGAGGAAGCTATTAATATCTGTACATTTGATACTAAAAATGTAGAACATATTTTGGTATTCTATACTAATGATGTTTATATCATTTTTAGAAAAAAATTTAGCAATTTATATTAAAAACTGGCCCAGAGAAACTTATGATTTGGTTTGTTTGGCTTTAAAAACTACTCCAACAAATAACCCAATCCAAAAAATGGGCAGAAGATCGAAACAGACATTTCTCCAAAGAAGACATGCAGATGGCTATAAGGCACATGAAAAGACGTTCAACATCACTAATTACTAGAGGAATGCAAATCAAAACTACAGTGAGGTATCAACTCACACCAGTCAGAGTGGCCATCATCAAAAAAATCTACAGACAATAAATGCTGGAGAGGGTGTGGAGAAAAGGGAACCCTCCCATACTGGTGGTGGGAATGTAAATTGGTGCAGCCACTGTGGAGAACAGTGTGGAGGTTCCTCAAAAACTAAAAATAGAGCTACCATATGATCCAGCAATCCTACTCCTGGGCATACATCCAGAGAAAACCATAATTCTAAAAGATACATGGCACCCCAACTGTTCCCTGCAGCACTATTCACAATAGGACATGGCAGCAACCTAAATGCCCATAGACGGAGGAATGGGTAAAGAAGTGGTACATATATACAACAGAATATTACTCAGCCATAAAGAAGAATGAAATAATGCCATCTGCAGCAACATGGATGGACCTAGTGATTGTCATCCTGAGTGAAGTCAGACAGAGAAAGACAAATCATTTTATATCACTTGTATGTGGAATCTAAAAAAAAATGGTAGAAATGAACTTATCTACAAAACAGACACAGAGTTACAGATGTAGAAAACAAACTTATGGTTAGCAGGGGGAAGAGGTGGAGAGATAAACTGGGAGGTTGGGATGGACATATACAGACTACTATATATAAAACAGATAACCAATAAGAACCTACTGTATAGCACAAGGAACTCTACTCAATACTATGCAATGGCCTATATGGGAAAAGAATCTAAAACAAAAATACATATGTATACATATAACTGATTCACCTTGCTGTATATCTGAAACCAATACAACATTGTAAATCCAATAAAAAGGAAAAAATGATGTCTTTAGGAAGAACTTTTTAAATTCATTTATTTAAGTAGGTATTTAAGTAGGAAGTAATTTTTACTTGTGTATGTTTTTAAATGACTTTTAAATTCTTTTTTTCTGTTTTTTATTTTTACTTATTTTTTTAAATTTGCTTACAACGCTTATCTTCCTCTTTCTGATTCTGCATAATAGGTTCTAGGTTCATCCACCTCATTAGAACTGACTCAACGGTGTTCCTTTTATGGCTGAGTAATATTCCATTGTGTATATGTACCACAGCTTCTTTATCCTTTCATCTGTCGATGGACATCTAGGTTGTTTCCATGTTCCAGCTATTGTAAATAGCACTGCATTGAACATAGGGGTACATGTGTCTTTTTCAATTTTGGTTTCCTCAGTGGATACGCCTAGGAGTGGGATTGCTGGGTCATATGATAGTTTTATTCCTAATTTTTTAAAGAATCTCCATACTGTCTTCCATAGTGGCTGTATCAATTTACATTCCCACCAACAGCACAAGAGTGTTCCCTTTTTTCCACACCCTCTGCAGCATTTATTGTTTGTAGTTTTTTTGATGATGGTCATTCTGACTGGTATGAGCTGATGCCTCATTGTAGTTTTGATTTGTATTTCTCTAATAACGAGCGATCTTTTCATGTGTTTGTTAGCCATCTTTATGTCTTCTTTGGAGAAATGTCTGTTAGGTCTTTTTTCCACTTTTTGATTGGGCTGTTTGTTTTTCTGGTACTGAGTTGTATGAGGTGCTTATATATTTTGGAAATTAATCCTTTGTCAGTTGTTTCATTTGCTATTATTTTCTCCCATTCTGAGGGTTGTCTTTTCACCTTGCTTATAGTTTCCTTTGCTATGCAAAAGCTTTTAAGTTTAATCAGGTCCCACTTGTTTACTTTTGTTTTTATTTCCATTACTCTAGGAGGTGGGTCACAGAGGATCTTGCTTTGATTTATGTCATCGAGTGTTTGCCTATGTTTTCCTCTAAGAGTTTTATAGTTTCTGATCTTACACTTAGGTCTTTAATCCATTTTGAGTTTATCTTTGTATATGGTGTTAGGAAATGTTCTAATTTCATTTTTTTACATGTAGCTGTCCAGTTTTCCCAGCACCATTTATTGAAGAAGCTGTCTTTGCCCCATTGTATATTCTTGCCTCCTTTGTCAAGAATAAGTTACCCATAGATGCATGGGTTTATTTCGGGACTTTCTATCTTGTTCCATTGGTCTACATCTCTGTTTTTGTGCCAGTACCATACTGTCTTGATGACTGTAGCTTTGTGGTATAATCTGAAGTCAGGAAGGTTGATTCCTTTCAGCTCCATTCTTCTTTCTTAAGACTGCTTTGGCTATTTGGGGTCTTTTGTGTTTCCATATGAATTGTGAAATTTTTTGTCCTAGTTCTGTGAAAAATGCCATTGGTAATTTGATAGGGATCACATTGAACCTGTAGATTACATCTGGCTCAGTTCAGTTTAGTTCAGTTGCATGTCCGACTCTTTGTGGCCCCATGGACTGCAGAATGCCAGGCCTCCCTGTCCATGACCAACTCCCGGAGTTTACTCAAAGTCATGCCCACTGAGTCAGTGATGCCATCCATCTATCTCATCCTCTGTTGTTCCCTTCTCCTCCTGCCATCAATCTTTCCCAGAATCAGGGTCTTTTCAAATGAGTCAGTGCTTCACATCAGGTGGCCAAAGTATTGGAGTTTCAGCTTCAGCATCAGTCCTTCCACTGTAGTCATTTTCACAATATTGATTCTTCATACCCGGGAACATGGAATATCTCTCCACCTGTTTATGTCATCTTTCATTTCTTTCATTAGTGTCTTATAATTTTCTGTGTACAGCTCTTTTGTCTCCTTAGGTAAGTTTATTCCTAGATATTTAATTCTTTCTGTTGCAATGGTGAATGGAATTGATTCTTTAATTTCTCTTTCTGACTTTTCATTGTTAGTGAATAGAAATGTAAGTGATTTCTGTGTATTGATTTTGGATCCTGGAACTTTGCTAAATTCACTGATTAGCTCCAGCATTTTTCTGATACTATCTTTAGGGTTTTCTGTGTACAGTATCATGTCATCTGCAAACAGTGAGAGCTTTACTTCTTTTCTGATCTAGATTCCTTTTATTTCTTTTTCTTCTCTAATTGCTGTAGCTAGGACTTCCAGAACTATGTGGAATAATAATGGTGAAAGTAGACACCCTTGTCTTATTCCTGATCTTAAAGGGAATGCTTTCAGTTTTTCACCATTGAGAGTAATGTTTGCTGTAGGCTTATCATATATGGCCTTTACTATGTTGAGGTAGGTTTCTTCTATGTCATTTTTTGAAGAGTTTTAATCATAAATGTGTGCTGAATTTTGTCAAGGGCTTTTTCTGCCTCTATTAAGATTATCATATGGTTTTTATCTTTCAATTTGCTAATATGGTGTATCACATTGACTAATTTGCATATATTGAAGCATCCTTGCATTCCTGGAATAAACCCAACTTGATCATGGTATATGAGCTTTTTGATGTGTTGCTGAATTCTGTTTGCTAAAATTTTGTTGAGGATTTTTGCATCTATGTTCATCAGTGATATTGGCCTGTAGTTTTCTTTATTTGTGTTGTCTTTGCCTGGTTTTGGTATCAGGGTAATGGTGGCCTCATAGAATGAGTTTGGAAGTGTTCCTTCCTCTGCAAATTTTTGAAAGAGTTTTAGAAGGATAGGCATTAGCTCTTCTCTAATACTTTTAAATTCTTGAAATTCCCTCTGAGGTCTTCACATTTAACATGTTCAATATGAGTTAAAGTATGACTCTGACTTTTAAAAAATAATAATAATAAAATACAAAAATAAAACTTCTCCAGATGTTGATCAAGGCTTTTTATAAAAACGGCAAATGGGCCTATTCTAACCTAAAAACAAAATAAAAAGCATGCATTTTAAACAATTGTAGCAAGGAAGTACAATGACATCATAAGACTTTATAATACTTAGCCTTTCTCTTCTGTTTTTGAGACACAAGAATCCCTAATCCAGAAAGGTTTTCATTCAGCAAACATGTAAACCTAGTAGGTGCCAAGCCCTGACCAAGATGAAAGCACATCAATGTACACCAGTTCGTGCACTTAAGAAACTGAAGGAGGTGACTCATCTTCATTCATTCATCCATTCACTCATTCTGTAAAGGTTCACTGAGCACCCACTATGTGCCAGGCATGTCTCAAGGCCTTGTGAATCGCACAGTGATCAAAAGAAACAGAAACCCCTGCCCTCGAGGTTATATTCAGGTGTCATTTACAAGTAGGTAAGAACCGGGAGGCTGTTTAGAGATAAGTGAACAAGGAACTGTAGAAGAACAGAAATAACTCTTCTGCTAGGAAGACTTAGAAGGGGTGACTTCTGAGCTTGGGCCTCCGAGATGAGGAGGAACCCACCAAGCAGAACTGGGGACAGTCACTGCAGACCAGAGAGCAGAGTGGAGGCAGAGAGCTGCAGAAAGCCTGCCCCTAAGCAGCTCTCACATCCCACCTCCAAGACAGCTTGAGAAACCCAACACGCTAGAGTGGCTCAATGAAGATTAAATCACAAGAAAATTTTTGCAGGCAAAGCGATTTAAAACTATAATTGTTTTCATAAGTATCTGTGATGTCTGTATTAGTTTTCTTGAAGAGCAAAATTCCTAGTTACAGATCATCCATGCCTCAAGGTAAGTATCATAATTCAAATACAAAAACAGCAATAGAAATTTTTTAAGGTTTAAGTCTTTTTCACAGGTAATATCTCAGTCAAGGCTAACAAAAACCTTCTGATGAAGCACAGCAGTTATCTCCATTTTACAGATGTGGAAACTAAAGCTCAAATAAGTTAAGTCACTTACATACTCCCTGCCTAGTAAATGGCTAAGCTAGACCTTGAACTTGGGCTTTTACTGTAAATACTGTCCTCTTTTTACTAGACCGGAATTTAGTGCCAATTTAAGGGTTTTTACAAGATAACAGGGAAGTGCTCTCACAGAGCAATATATCACAAATGCTATTGGTTTTTGAGAGAAATCTATACATATCTACTGTGTGCACTTAGCAGAAAAAGAGAAAGGGCCATGGGAATAGAATAGTCAGCAATCAGCAAACACACCAAGTCACGACATCAGCATAATGATTTCCTTAACAAAGTGGCCTTCCCCCTGGTCATCAAAGGTCCCAAAACTCACCCATTCCACACTTTACCCCCAACATACCTGGAAGTGTCCTCCCCACTGAAATGGCTGCTCTAGCTCAACACTGTGTAGTGAGCTGACAATCATGCTGTCACTATGTTTACACAAGAATTCAACCACTGCCTCCAGATCCTAGCACCATCACCATGTCTGGCATTAGTTAGCAGAAGAATGGAATTATTATAAATTTTGAACAAGCAGAGACAGAAAGGTAAACAAATGAATGGCTAAATAAATAAATTTAGAAACAGGTTAAATAATGTTATAGTACTGGAATACAGCACAGGATAATAAAAATTGTGATGATAATTAAGAGATAAAATTTGAGAACTGAATAAAAGAGAAAACTGGGCAGACTGGGCAATCTGCTGTCACTGCTTAAAAGAAAGTGTGTTCTTCAAGGGGGGGGTCTCAGAGCTTGAGACAACCCTTCAGTAGGAAATGTGGCCCTCTAGCACTAAAATCTATCACTTGATAAGTAACTCAAAGGACTAGTGTATTGGAGCCGTGCCTCTGGCTCCAAGCTGAAGAGCAGGGATCTGGGACCAAAACAGGCAAGGCTGTAAACAGCAGAGAGAAGGGGGTATGTGGGCCAGGATTCTCTGCCAGATCCAGGAACCTGCCACCGAAGCTGGTGTCCAAATAGGGTCCAGGGCTGGGAGCCAGGTGCAGAGTCCCAGGTAAGCCCACGTGGAGGGGACTGAGTTCAGAATAAGGCAGGTAGGCAGGCAGAGGACTAGAGAAAACAAAGGCGTGTTTTCACTCCAGGAGTTGGAGGCCATGAATATCACCCTAGGAGGCTGAGCAACAGAAGTGAGAATCCTGGAGTAAGTGCCAGGAACTAGCTTCCCGAGGGAGAGAGGCGTGAAGGAGGGAAGCACTGGGGGTTTGGGGTGGCTAGCAGATGAAAACTCTGCTGTATAAAATGCATAAACAAGGTCCTACTGTATAGCACAAAGAACTATATTCAATACCCTGTAATAAGCCATACTGGAAAAGAAAATGAAAAAGATTGTGTATATATATATATATATATTGTTGTTGCTGCTGTTGTTGTTCCATTGCCCAGTCATGTCTGACTCTTTGCAACCTTATCGACTGCAGCATGCCAGGCCTCCCTGTCCCTCACCATTTTCCGAAGTTTGCCCATGTTCATGTCCATTTCATGGG
The DNA here is from genome assembly GCF_023699985.2 of Odocoileus virginianus. Lineage (NCBI taxonomy): Eukaryota > Metazoa > Chordata > Mammalia > Artiodactyla > Cervidae > Odocoileus > Odocoileus virginianus. The sequence goes on along the minus strand of NC_069686.1, from coordinate 35,162,340 downwards.
TGATGCCTTCCAGTCATCTCAACCTCTGATGCTCTGTTCTCCTTCTGCCCTCAATCTTTCCCAGCATCAGTGACTTTTCCAATGAGGCGGCTGTTTGCATCAGATGACCAAAATCCTGGAACTTCAGCTTCAGTATATATATGTATGTATGTGTGTGTGTGTGTGTGTGTGTGTGTGTGTGTGTGTGTTTATTTATTTATTTGTTTTTATTTATTTATTTATTTATTTATTTATTTATTTATGCTATATATATAGAAGGAAGTGGCAACCCACTCCAATATTCTCGCCTGGGAAATCCCATGGACAGAGGAGCCTGGCAGGCTATCGTCCATATAGTCGCAAAGAGTCAGCCGTGAGTTAGCAACTAAACAACAACAAACAATACATATGTATAACTGAATCATTTTGCTGTATTACAGCAGAAATGAACGCAACTTGTAAATCAACTATACTTCAATAAAAATAAATTAAAAAAAAGAAACTAGCTTGTTCCCAAATCCTTCAGAGCCACTGATACTACTGTCATCAGCTCCTCCACAACCACCATCACCAGCTCCACCCTGACCACCATCATAACTGTTGCCATGACCAACATCACCCCCACGAGCACCTCCACCTCCACCATCAGCATCACTACCATCCCCTCCACCTCCACCCAGTGCTATCAGCACCATCACCATCCCACAGTCACCACCATCACACGACCAACCATCGTCACCATCAGCATCCTGATCCTCACTCCCAACACACCATCGTCACCACTAATGTCACCACCCCCACCATCCTCACCACCAGCATCACTACCACCGGTCATGTCATCAATATGACCATCATCCCTTTAGGATGTGCCCTCCACAAGCACAGAGGCACTGGCAGAGGCTTCAAAATGTCAGCCTTCCCCACCAGCCTCTGAACACGGAAGGCAGCAATATTGGATACAAACGACGGCCACTACCCAACTTACAAATCAGAACAGCTACAGGACGTTGTGGTTTTCAATAAAATAATTTTCATCCAGGATATACACATATCCTGATGTGAACAGCCGACTCACTGGAAAAGACCATGAGGCTGGGAAAGACTGCAGGCAAAAGGAGACGAGGGCGGCAGAGGATGAGATGGTTGGATGGCATCACTGACTCAATGGACATGAACTTGGGCAAATTTCAGGAGACAGTGAGGGACAGGGAGGCCTGGTGTGCCGCAGTCCATGGGGTCACAAAGAGTTGGACACAACTTAGCGACTGAACAACAACAACAACACACGTATATTAGCTCACTTCTTAAAAATCTCACAACACTGTAGGAAGCAGGCACGGCCACCCCCATTTTATGAGTGAGGAAAATGAACCTCGAGGACAGTAGTACCTGCCCAAGGCTACACAGGTAGAAAGTGACAGAGCCTGGGTCACACTTCCACCCACTGCTTCCACAGCTGGCTCCATGAGCAGTGCCGCTGGGTCACCTCTCTAAAGACTGCACCAAGGGAAGGAGAAACTAATTCTTCCCGGGGGTGAGCGAGAAGGCTTTCCAGAGGATGTGACATTTATGCAAGCAGGGGGAAAGGAACGGCAGTTCACCAGGGGATAGCATTCCAGGCGGAGCCCCAGCACACGCGAGGGACATGCGCTGTCTGACTTCCTCCGCGGGCTCTGCTGACGTTCCCACGTCTGACCTCTGGCAGGACGGACAGCCGTGTCTCAGATCTTAGTCCAACTGCCAGCCGTGTCTCTTCACACCCACCCAGCCACGCACACAGACCCCTGTCTCAGCCTGTCCTCACTCTGGCTCAAAACCCAGAGTCCCACATACCCGGCCGCCTCCCGAGAGAGCCTGGGATGAAAGGCTCTGGTGGGCATGAACTCAGGCGTCCAGGACAGGGCACCAGGCATCGGACTACAGCATCAGCCACAAGGAGACTGAAAGCTGAGGCCCCGTGCTGGTCAGTCGGGACTGACCAAGAGGCTTCTTTAGATTCCCTCTTTTCGCAGACACCATCCTGAAGCAAATCCCTGATGGAGTGTCCCGATGAAACAAGGATGACAGCAAAGCAACTGCTCATCTGCAGGTCACCGAGCTGCAGCTGGCGTCCCTGATAGCAGGCCACGCAACTCCATGCTCGGGGTATACATTCTGTCATGAAGGGTCTTTTGGGGAAAGCAGATTAGGAAGGGAACTGCTCAAAGCTAGATGTGCCATGGAAGGGACCAAGGTGGCATGTGACCACAGCTGCTTTTCTTCCAGGCCAAAAACATTGTAGCTGTCTCTGGACTTGAAACTATGGGTCCACACATCCACGTGTGTGTGTGTGTGTGTGTGTGTGCTTAAGATTTATTTGTTTATTGAGCTGAGCTGAGTCTTCGTTGGGGCACGTGGGCTTTTCTCTAGCTGCAGTGAGACAGGGCTATTCTCTAATCGCAGTGCGCAGGCTTCTCACTGTGATGGCTCCCCTTATTTTATAGCACGGCTCTCTGCCCATCGGCTTCAGAAGTTGCAGCTTGTGGGCTCACTAGTTGCGGCACTCGGGCTCTAGAGCTCTGGCTCAGTAGTCGGGACACACGGGCTTAGAAGCTCCACGACATGTAGGATCTTCCCGGAGCAGGGATCAAACTAGTGTCCTCTGCATTGCAAGACGGATTCTTAACCACTGGACCAGTAGGAAAATCCCAGCTGTGTGTTTTTTAGTAAATCCCAAACTACTTTCTGGGTAGATTGATCCCTGGACCACCCCTAAGCCTTCTTTTTGGGAACATGTTCTTCTCAGAGACCTCAGCTCTTAAAGGAAAACATCAAGTCTATCCTTAGCACTATTTCTCCCTTAACTGAAAACAGGGACTCAGTGCTACTGAATCTCCAAATCACTGTCATTCTACTCACTCACCACTCAGTTTTATGAAGCACTTATTATGGGCCAGATGCTTCCTCTGTTCATGAGAATGCGCAATGACAAGGATATGCCAGTTTCCTGACTTTTTCAGAGCTTCTATTCCAGCAGAGATTGACAGGAACAAATAAGGTGAAAGAAAACGACACTTAAAAGGTGATTTCTGATAGTAAAAGGAAGTGACAGCAGGTAAGCATGGAAGGAGGGGTGTGGGGAGCTGTGTCATACAGGCACCCAAAGGAGGTCTCCCTAAGAAGATGATGTTCCGGCTGAGATGGGAAGAATGAGAAGCATCCAGCTATGTGAAAAGTCGGGGAAGGGGCACACTCCTGGACAAGAAAGCATGAGTGCAAAGGCCCAGAAACAGGATTAATCCGGCCTTATCAAAGTACACAAAGCCGGCCAGGAATGGGGGAAGCGGCGGGAGGGCAGACTAGCAAGCAGGAGTGTTGAAGATGAAATAAGAGAGAGTGTCAGGAGTCAGGTCATTACAGAGCCTTGTAGACCACAGTAAGGAATTCAGATTATACTTTAACACAATTGGAATCCATTGGGGGATTTAAAACAGGGGAATGGCATGATCTGATCTCCTTTTTTAAAAAGAAAGTTTTAAACAACTTCTGAAAGTTGTGTGGAGCATGGATCTGGTGATGAATGGAAGTGGGGGAGCCAAGGAGACCAGATGAAATGATGCTGGCTCAAACTAGGAACTAGAGTGATGGCAGGAGAGATGCAGAGAGACGTGGATGGACTTGAGAGGGCTTTTGAAATAGAAGTGACTAGAAGAAAATTTGGGACAGTTGTCTTCAGAATATGCATCAGTGATTTTTATGAATCCTCTTAGATGCCTCTAGAACTGCTGCAGGGGCATGAGGAGAGGGTGGTCCAGATACAAGTGTCCCCGTCAATCAAAGCATCTCCAAATATGCCGACTGCCAAGAATGACAACTGCAATTTCCTTAAGAAAAAAAGGATTTTTTTAATGGAAAAACCAAACTTGGAAAACCACTACTGTGATAAGATAGAGTCTGCCTAACTGTCCCCAATATCCCTTCTCTCTATTTTTCCAGAAATAGAGCTGTCGCAATTTTTAGCCCTCACACAGCTACTCAGTTAGAGATCACATTTCTCAGCATCCTTTGAAGCTAGGTGTGGCCTCAAGACAAAGTTCAGGCCAATCAGTTGTGAGCAGAAGAAGTATGTTTAACTTCTAGGTCACTCCCTTAAAAATGAAGCTACTTATTCTCTTATTTCCCTTTTGATCTGCCTAGGAAATGGTGACAAAGATAGCAGCCACACTGGGCCCAAAGATGGAATCTGCATGCTGAGAATGGCAGAGCTGACCCACCAGCCTGGGTCCTTGGACCCTGATCTCTTGGAAGAGAGCCCTCTATCCATCTGAATGGCCCACCAACCTCTGGACTCGTAAGTGACAAACTTACACGACATCTTTTGACTTCAGAGTTAGAGCAGTTCAGCGTATACCCAGGCAGTTTTGACAACCAGTATATGATCCATCATGTACCTCAGTCCCTCTTCTGCAGTAAACAGAAACATTCCAGACAGTGGCCGCTTCACTGGTGTGAGAACAACTGTGAGCAAGCCCTCAGATAACCCAGGAGATGGACAGAAGGTAAGTGAGGAATAAGCCTTTGCTGTTTGTAGCTGCTGTTGTTTGGGGAAAGTTTTATTACAGCAGCAGCATCTAACCTATTCTTACTAACACATTCTGGTTGAAAACAACCACTCTAAAATCTTACCTGGATTACAGGAGTCAGAAAACCATATCTATCAGCTGAGGAGATTTGAAAAATACAGATGCCTGAGTCCTCTACCCAGAAATCCTGATTTAATGAGGCTGGAGTGCAGCCTAGCATGGGGATTTTTATATACTTCCCTGGTGATTCTAATATGCAGCCAAGGTTGAGAATTACAGACATCTTGTGGATGATACAGCAATAGCTCCACATAAATGCTTTTATTGAACTGGACTCCAGTATGATGAGGGACATTATATAGTGAAGGATATTATTTTAAAAAAACAAAAACAAAAAACTCTAGAATCATGATAAGTTGTCGTCACAGCAGGGTTTAATTTACTGTCTTACACAGTCTCAACTCCATAAGCAATTTCTCCTAGTCTCAGAGTGGGAAGTATTTGTGCTTCTCCAAACAACAAATTTGGTTTTGCCCTTGGACATTGTAAATCCTGTTAATGACCTTGCTTTCCTCTCTGGGTAGGTCCTAGAAAGTTCAAACTGGAGGCCCCCAACTAACAAGCGACTCAGATTTCACTGGCATACCGTTTTAGCCTTGATCTTTGTTTCAGTTCATTTTCTTCACTTGTGATATCATACAAGCTAACTTAAGTCATTTCCAGAACAAGCCAGGATATAAATATATTTTTTAAATAATAAATAAGAAGCATGTGCCACTGACTGAAAAAGGGATGAAAAGGAGAACAATCAAGTGCACCAGTTTACCCAACTCAATTACACGAAGTTCTATAAAAATATCCAGCAAAGTCTATTTATTAAATACAGTTACTTAAACACAGAAATTCCTGCCTTGTGTATTGTAATATGGGGACCATGCTGAACTACAGATGCTCAATACCTTTCCTCTGTGAACGTAGGGATAAGCAGGAAGATGGGTATTGAAAGCTCCTAATGCAGTGTTTTCAAATGCTAAGAATCAATCTTGTGGTTCTACTCACCTTCAGCAAAATTTCCATATGACAGCTTCTGTTATTATTTATTATAGATTTAAAGCCCCATTAGGGAGCCATGCTCTTCCTGGTGGCTGTAATCATCGTAATAACAGGAGCTACACTACTCCTCCGTGGACTTCCTCTTAATAGCTTCCAGGATGCACATCTTCGAACCATCTCATCACATTTCACAAATGTCTCATTCTTGACAACCCACTCTATTTGCTGAAGATCCTTTCAGGCTGGATGCTTATGCCTGAAAGAGTTATAAATTCCAACTTCATCCAAAATTATCTTTCCTCTTGTCTCTCCACATCATCTCTTTGCTACATTCTACAAAGAATGTCTTCATGCAATACTTTCAAATAATATATGATATTGAATGACCCCATGATTTACAAGTTCGTCTCAGCAGCAAAGTGTCATTGGACTTCCACAAAAACTACAGAATATGGTGTTTTCTATCAAGATGCATGAAATGACAACACACATGTGCAGATCCAGGCACAAAGCTCTGTAATACTAGAGCTTGAGGTCACCTAGTTCACTCCACTCAACCTTCATTTTTCAGACAGGAAAACTGAGGCCTTGAGGAATATTAATTCAGGTAGTCACTCTGTATTAATACTTGGGTGGTGTCCCATAAATTCACTGATTTAGTCAGTTATTTGAAATTTGGTACATATTTTTTTCATTAAGAAACAATGTTACAACAGAACATTAGACTCTCTACAAAATTACAATTAGGATGGATGGTGATGATGATAATACAATCATGTGAATGTGCTTAATATCGCTGAACTGTACACTGAAAAATGGTTATGATGGTAAATTTTGTTAATGTATTAAACACAATTTTTTAAAAAATTCTTATTTAACCCACTCAGTGGATGAAATGTGGTACAAAGAGAAGAAAGAAGAGAAGAAAGAAATCCCACCACCTTTCCTGGGTCCACCTGAGAGCCCCTCCTCGAGTAAGTCTGATTAATCACATGTGCAATGTCCATTTTCCCCTTCATCTACCACTAGCTCCCAAGTTCCCTTAGGGACCTGCTCCTCCCCATTCTCAGCCTTAATGGGGCTGACCCCAATCTCATCTCCAGCAGTGGCCAACCACTGACTGGCTAGTCCCCTGGCCACAGTGCTGGCTACGAGCCATTTTAGGCCAAGAAGATCCAAGAAGTGCGTGTGCATACGTATTATGTTTCAGAGGGCGGGTGGTATCTCCGAAAACAGGCAAACAGAACTTTTGCCTCTCTGCTGAGTTACCATAAGAGAGGCCAGCTCATCCTCTAAACGGGTGAATGGGAAACCCTGAACCATTGTAGCCACTGCTGCCACCATGACAAATGTCAAACCAAGGCCTGAGCCGGCACACAGAACGGAGCACAGCAAAGCACAGTGTTGAAAGAACTTCACAGAAAGGGAAGAGAAGCCCTGATGAAGTCATGAACTTCTGGAACAAGCCATACCTGAAGCTAGCAAGACCTACCCCTGAACCTTTCACTGGCACAAGCCAATAATTCTATATTTCACCTTAGCCAATTGCATTGAGTTTCTGTTTATTTGCAACTGAAAGATTCCTAACAGATACAGTTCCAGAACAAAGTCTGAAACAGACCAAGTGGGATCTTCATTCACTTCCCTTTCTGAAACCATCTCCCACCAGCCACTGTTTTTCTCTCTAGGCACCAAATGACTTCTGTCCCAAGGTCTCTTCTGATACCCAGCCCAGGCCTGCACTAACTACCAAAGTGCTTTAGACGCCAATATAACCTTCCTCTTTCCTCTTATTTTTCCTATTCTAAGCCCCCATTCAAATTCATAAGACAAACATAAAGAAAAACACAACAATCATCATGCATATATTAGATATGCATGTGTGGATGAGACGAATAGGAGATTCAAAGTTTGCTCCGTTTACATCAATATGTGCAGGTCAATATGTATGCCTGGATGGGAGTGTCACTGTTAGAAGCAAGTTTTAAGTACAGCCCTGGGGCAGAGGCAGATTGACACCTGTTTCCCAGTGTAATCTATGAAAGGAGAGATGCCGGTGAAAGCACAGCACTGGACATGTGAGATGCAGCGCATAGCCAGAGTCACTCCAGGGCCCAGGGTTCAGAGTGGGGCCCAGGGATAAGGAAGTCTGGAACACAGCATGTCCAGAGAAGCTGAAGACTATAGTGCTCTTTGTCACTTTTGAGATTTTGCCCGAGAAGCAGCATCTTAGTAAGAAGGAGGCAGGGTCCTCACAGATAAGCAATCTGCAGGAGGAGGAATCTCCTTCAAAGGCTTGTGGCAGACCAGGTCAATAAGAGATAGACCTGTGAGCACCCCCTGGTCTCAGAAATAATGGGCAGGCTATCAGGAGGCAAGGTGTTGCAGTCCTCTGTCTACAGGTAGGCAAGGTGAAAAAGCAAAAGGGAAATGACTAATGTCTCTACATCAAGACTTCCTCTCCCAGCGGCTCTCCTTCTTCTTGTTCCCGGCGATTAGTTAGCAGATGTCCACATAGACCCACAGGCTAGTGGGGCATGGGGACCTCCAGTTTACACAGAAGAGAAATTAATACGGAACAGTCAAAACAGAAGATCAGGGAGTACCCGAGAAGGAAACCCAGAGACATATCACAGAGCTTCATGGAGGAGAAGGTTCTAGAGGGGTTTGACAGCTGGCAAGATCATCATCAAGTGGAAACAGTGAGACCTCCTTCCAGGAGAAGGATGGCACGACTGAGGGGGTGAGAGGACGAGGGCAGAGACTGCGCCGAGTCTGGGCAGGTGGGCTCATAGTAAAGAGAAGACACGGGTGGGAAAGGACACACAGCTCCAGGGAGACCAGGATCTTTGTGGGGAGCCGTCTGCCTTGCTGGGTAACAGGACGAAACGCACTTACCTGCAGGCAGTAAGTCAAACCATGATCACGATCACGGGACGAGTGATGACAACCCCTGAAGACTCCTGGGAAGGTGCACAATTTTAAAATAGACTGCTCGTTGACCCAAATTATCTAGAAACTGATCGGATCTCAGACAGCGGAGGAAGAAGAAACAGGTGCCCTGGGCCAGAGCCCCAGTCTATTCCCACCCACCTTCCCACGCCCAGCCTGGGGTTCACAGTGCCGCCTGGTTCTGCTCAGCTGGGGTCCCCACTGCATGGTGAGGCGCTCTAGGGCATGTTTCCTGCTGCTGTTGTTGCTTCAAATAAGGTCACAGTTGTATTTGGAGGCCTGGACAATCGTGGACATTTTTAGTGTATTTCAAAGTAGGTTATATTAAGTTTTACCTGGTCTGCACTTTTAAAATAACCTGCCACATTCATTTAAAAAACAGCTCTAGTGAATGGACTTAACGTCACTGAGTTATGCCTTTAAAAGTGGTTACAATGGTAAAGTTTGTTATGTGAATTTTTTTTTGTTATGTGTATTTTTCCACAATAAAAATATAAACTTAATTTTTTTAAAAACCAATGTCTTTTTTTTTTTTACAATTAATCCTTTTTATTCTCCCTATGTAGAATACTAAACAAAATACTTGGAAATATGAAATTTGCATTTTATCAGGTGAGTTTAAACCCTGAGCATTTCTACTAATGTACAAGAAACAGTAATAATAAGAATACCCATGGTACACATTACTCTTACAATGTAAATTTGACAGTTTTCTAAAAGATATTTTATTTAATCTTCATTTCACATGATCAAAAGAAGTATTCATAGTAAAGTAACTGCATAAGACACCCAAATGAAAAACTGAGTCTTCCCTAACCAGAAGGTCTTCCTACAACACTGAGACCAAAAGATTAAAAAAAAAAAAAAATCCCCCAATCAAAATCACCCCTCAAGCTCTCTGAAATTAGCAGAGAATGTTTGCAGCTGACCTATTTCTCTCCCACACGACTGTGTTGATAATTGACTTTTGTCCCCCAGGGAAGTGCTCAAATATAATTGAGCAGCACCTGCCACACAGAAAGTACAGTTTTATACACCCAACAATTCCCATAAATATTGTACTTAGCTTGGGACTCAAGCACTCTGCTTTCTCATTAATTGCGTCTCTCACGGAAGAAATATAATTTACCAGAGCTGAGTTATTATGAACATGTAGATAAAATAAAACAAGTATTTTGAATTGCGAGACATAAGGCCTTTCTATTACTAAAAATTATTGAAAATGATGGCAATGACTACTTACATTGCTCAGACACTTTTCTTTAATCCTGTCGATCTCATTCTATTACATAAATCCCTTCTATAGATGGGAGTTACTCAGTTTTGTTCAATCCTGATGAGAAGAAGGCCAAGGTCAGGGACTTGATTTTCATGCAGGTCAAACAGTTTTACCCCTGCCCCCCAAATTCAGCTTTATAGCCTGACACTGCAACTCTAAAATGAATCAAATCATCCAACCCATTTACCACCACAATTAAAATGCTGTCTGGATCTAGGATTAAGAAAAGGCAAGTCCCTTTCCACAGGCAAGCAAATGTTTGCACATTTAGACCAGCAGCTGTGACTGGAAAACCTTCAGTCTGGTGTTGAGAATGTGTTAATGAAATAATCCAAAACCAATCCCCAAAGATCACATATTACTGTATGATTCCAGTTACATGAATGTAACCTGGAATGAAATGTTCAAAACAGGCGAATCTACAGACACAGAGAGTAGCTTAGCGACTGCCCAGGGCTGGATGTGGGCTTCCTTGGTGGCTCAGCGGTGACAAATCTGCCTGCCAGTGCAGGAGACATGGGCTTGATCCCTGGGTCAGAAGATCCCCTGGAGGAGGAAATGGCAACCCACTCCAGTATTCTTACCTGGAGAATCCCCATGGACAGAGAAGTCTGGTGGGTTACAGTCCATGGGGTCACTAAAGAGTCAGACATGACTTATCAAACTAAACACCACCACAAAGGGCTGGCGCTGGGGGTAGGAAGGAGATTGGAGAATGATAGCTAATGGGTGCAAGATTCGATTCCAGGGTGATGAAAATGATCTAAAATTAGATTATGGTGATAACAGAATTCCTGAAAGATGACTTCCTTCTTTCTGTTCTAAACACACACACACACGCCAAATAATTAAACCATGACCACAAAGCACTCCAACCTTAACAGTGAAGATTTTATAATCAGCCTTTGAGTTATCCTAGCACTGGGCCACTGGAGAATGAAGTGGGACAGGATGATAAACTCATCTACATGAGTTATTATGCATTTCCATTACTGTTGGTTCTTCCTGCATGAAAGAGGAAATTGCAAAAAAAATTTTCCCGAGGAGTTAAAAAAGAATATCATAATATTCAGACACGGTGAACAGTACAAAAGCTTACCATTTCTAGTAATTCTGACAACCTAGGGGAAAAAAATGCAGATTCAAGTTTGTTTACAAAATATTTCCTCTCAAAACAAAACTAATGTTCCAGCAATTTAAATTGCAGCCCTGGAGAAAGATACCTCTACCAACAGAAAAGAACATAAAATGAGAAATAAAATAGGCACACTTTGTCATCCAAATGATTACAGGGACATGATCAGAAAGATTCAGTGGGTGTCCCTCATTTTTACAGCCCCACCTAACACTTTCAGTACATAAAGCAACATGCTTTACATCATCCCTTCTGATTCAAGTAATTATCTCTGCTCTGTTTATGGATGTCATAAGGACAGAGTAAAGAAAGTAGGAAAGTTTACAGAGGCACATGTTTTTCTAGTTAAAATGAAACCATCTTCAAGGAATTTCAAAGCACCGTCTATATTCAAGCCAGGTGTTGGTAATTCATCAGCCTTCTCGCTTTCCTCTGAATGCAGGCTGTGGAAGCACACAGCTTGTCATTACTGTTACTTGAAAGCAGTAAAACCATTCCCTTAAAATTGAATCTATAATTTAGCCTCTTCATGAATTCAGGCTTCTTGTTCTAGCCCTCCCCCTCTTCCTGCCCGAATTCACATAGTTAAATCCATGTAAAATTCCTGATGCGTAGTCTGTAATCAAGTTCATAACTTAGACTCTTCAAGAATGAAGAGTGCTTCTTTTATGTTTTCCTGGGTCAGGAAGAAACAGGGCATGTAACTGTGTGAAGGCAGGACCATACCCACCTCTTACATGAGGATGAGGTTTTATGGGGGTGCTTGGGGGATAACAGCCTAGCTTGTCTCATAAACTTGATGGGTTCAAATGTGCAGAGGTGTTATCTAGAGAATGTGTGATTGGGGACGGTAAGGAAGTGCTCTGCACAGCTCGCAAAAGAAATACTAGTGCCATACCTGGGCTCAAACACCGTCCAGGGGCTCTGCCTACACAGAGAGAGACTCCGAAGATTCTCTCTCACACACACGCTCCTGCTGAGAACGGCAGACAGGCAGAGAGGGTGGTGCTGTTTTAGGAAGCACTCTGCAGTGACCGAGCATGGGATGGGGCTGCCTGTCTGGTTCCCACAAGTCTGTGGCCATTTCCTAGGGTTCAGTGAATCTGAGTGAGATACAGGCCCAGTCACCCTGGTTCGGGCTTATGCTTCCTTCTGAGTCCAAGCCACAGAAAGGAGACCAAGAAAGGGCCAAACTGGAAGGACAGTGGTGACCTTGGACAAGGTCACAGCCTAAACCAGAAAAGATGGGTCAGAACTCTATCTGCTGGGCCCAGCTGAGCCCACTGAGTCGGTAGACTCATCAGGGGCCAAGAGACTGATTTCTGCAACCAGCTCTACAATATGGTTGAACAAAATTACATTCTTTTCCACCCTGCCCTTGCCTTTCCCCTTGATGAAGGAACCGTCTCTGCCCCTTCATTCCCAGGGACGGCATTGTCTAGGACAGCATGTGGAGTAATTACAGGCAGAGGGTCACAGTGAAGCCAAGGTCATTTTCAGTTTAAGTTTCCATGTAGCATCCTATAATTTTCTAGAAGGATTAAAATGTGAATCAGAATTTATGTAAGCTTCAATAAAATCTTATCAACCTAAACTGAAGGGTAAATAGTTCTTTATTCTACAAAAACGAGATTTAGGGAACTCAGGGTGTCAAGAACAGAAACTCGGAGAAAAGCAAAAATGACTGCTTAACTGTCAGTAAGCTGTCCAGTAGTCAGATTTCTCAATCAGAAGCTTCATAAATTCGGTTCCATTTATTCAAGCCCAAGAGCCAGAATGAAGCACCATTTGCCACCAGCGGCAGAGTTCCTTTTTGCTTTATCAGGTCTCAATTTTGGAAGGTGCATTCCAGATAAAATTCACAAAGGAAAGAGGTATAAACTTTTCCTTAAAGTTCCCTGTCACTGGATTATACCATTTAGCAAGGACGGTCTATTTACAGTGCAAGGAAAAACTTCTGATGTGGCTGGTGAAAATGATTCACTTATATCTTCCATGCAGTTAAAATAATGGAAAAAATAAAATAAAATAAAATAAAAAAATGGTTGTGCCTGTCCTGGCCTGTTTTCCTCAGAGTCATCCTCTCCCTTTTCTGCTCTGCTTTCTGTCTCGGGGGGCCACGGCCTGCAGGCAGTTTCCCAGCCTCCTAGGTCAGCTGGTGTCCAGCTCAGCCAGTGAAAGATGGGGCAGGGGTGGAGTGGGCAGCAGAAGAAATGAGGAAGCCAGAGTGTTTCTCCCCACTTTCTCCACCTCAAATGGCTTCTCTGGCTGTATCCCCTCTGTGTCTCTTGCTCGTACGAACAGTACCCCAGCGGTTCCAGCACCCACCAGGTGATTCTGGCCCCTGGGTTCCAGCGCAATGTCCTCCCCTTGTCCTTCTAGCCTGGAGGTGATAGGGGCTTGCTGATGTTCCTCACCTCTAAGTTTAGCTTCTAAGCTCTTGCCTCATCTGTTCAATCCTGTCTCTACTTTCAAGCCCTTTGAGTTTTGTTTTGTTTTCTGATTAGACTGGCAACTAAAATGACTAGAACATTAGTAAGTAAAGAAACTAACAAACCTCCGTGAACCATAAACCATGCAAACAAAAACTCCACCCCATGATAAAACTGGGAAACACTAGAGTCTCCAGAATCTCCAGGGGTTGCTTTGCTCTTCACAGTAGCCATATAAACTAGGAATATTTCTAGGATCTAAGAGAAGTAAGTCTTTTCATGTGTCCATATCCACGTATGTTTGTGTGCCTGGCTTGATTATTCAGGGATGAAGTGTACTGTGGTGGGGAAACTATAGAATCTGAGCTGGGGTCTCCTGTCTCTACTATCTATCGGTGTGACCTTGGTAAGGCCTTACCTCCTCGGGTCTGTGTTTCATTCATCTGAAAACGGGGAATCAAAGTACTTTCCCTCACAATCTCTTCCTGTTCTAAAATTCTGTGATTCTAAGCTTATGGATAAATTTTGCGCATATGCATGACTTCAAACATATGATTATTCTTAGAGCTATGCACAAAGCATATACCTTCTGTTGATGAATTTGCATTTCATCAGAGAAATGTGTCTATAACCGGTGCTCAAATTAGAACCCGAAGAATATTTTTGCCAACTTGCTTTATTATAGTATCAACTTAGTATCTGAATGTGTTTTACATATAATGTGGGTTCACTGAATCATTGTAATGATCATCTGATTAGCATATCTAAAAAAAACATAGAAGGAACCCTGCTTGAAAGTAGATGGTTCCAAAGATGGCTGCAACAATATCTTCCGTTCTCTCTGCTCCTTTGTAAGGTGACCTTGCTGCACCCCATCAAAAGAGAGTTTATTTTCCTTCCCTTTGAAACTGGCTGTCCCTTTGATTTGTTTTTACTTAGCGATTGTAACAGAAATGAAGTCATGTAGCTTTTGATATCAACTATGAAGTCTACATGGCTACATAGCTACTATGGCTACATAGCTACTATGTAGCTACTATGAAGTCTACAGTCTACATAGACTTCCCTCCTAAGTCAGTAAAGAATCTACCTGCAATGCAGGAGACCCGGGTTCGATCCCTGGGTTGGGAAAATCCTCTAGAGAAGGAAATGGCAACCCACTCCAGTATTCTTGCCTGGAGAATCCTATGGACAGAGGAGCCTGGCAGGTTACAGTCCATGGGGTCGCAAGAGTTGGACACAACTTAGTGTCTAAACTACCACCATGAAGTCTACAGCTTCAGCCTTTACTTCTTGGGATGCTCCTGCTTGGAACCCAGATACCATGTTTTGAGGAAACTCAAGCAACCCTGCTGACAGGTCCAGGTGGATGGAAAGTGAACCTCTGCCAAAAACTCCACTTGAGTTCTCACAGCAGCCAGCACCAACCATCAAACACACATGTAAGGATACTTCAGACCTTTCAGTCTTCTCAGTACCCAGATAACAGCACACAAAGAAGTGTGTCTGCTTAGTACACAGAAAAAAAATTTTTAATGTTGTTTTTCTAAGTCACTAAATTTGGGATAACAGGAGGCAATTTCTCCCCCATTAAATAAACAGTTTAACATTGGAGCAGAACCTCATGCCTAAAATACATCAAGATAGTCTTCCATCATTCCATCTACCCCTTCATTCTTTCAAATTAGAGAACTGTGTCTATAGCCAGTGCTTCTTTTAAATATTTATTGAACACCTACTATGCTAAATGCTCAGGAGAAAATGGAGACCAAATGCAGACCTGTCCCTGCCCCAGTGGGATTTGTTATCTGGATGGGGAAACGGACATTAACAAAACATGTAATGACATGTTAAATAGTTAAATGTTAAATAAACAGTGATGGTACCACTGAGAACAAGCACAGAGTACTCTGGGTACTTGGTTAAGGAACTGACCTTATTAGGGAGATTAGAAGAGAAGTGAAAACTAAAGTTAGGTTTCAAGGAAGATTAAAAAATCAGCTAGGCTGAGGGGAGAGCCTCCACACAGAGAATTCCACATGTGCACAGGGCCTGTGGCAGGAGGGAGAACGGTATGTTCAAGATCTGTTTCCAGAACTAAGATCGTGGCCCAGGATGAGGCTGGAAGCTGGTAGAAGCCAGGTCTTATAAGACTCTGCAGTCCTCATAAAGGTAGTCTTAAGGAGAAGTCAACAAGCCACTCTGATCAGATTTTCCTTTGAACCCCAGAGGAGAGAAAACTGCGAGTAACCCCAGTGAGAGTAACCTGGAGCAGTCTATCAGACAAACTGCATGTGCTGTGACACCCGTGGTATCTCACATACTCAGCACACATGGGCATTCTGCAGATACCCTAATTCCTTGCTCCATTTCACCATATTAATTGTATACATCTACGTCTCTGTAACTATATCAGAAAATCCTTTAGGTACAAGGGCTGTGTCTCATTCATCTTTTCATTCCCATTCCACAGTATCTAGTGCAGGGAAAGGTACATATCAAATGCTTAGTAAGTGCTTCCTAAAAATTTAAAACATGAATAAACAATCCATTCATAAACAGCCTGTCAAAAGTGATCTCCTGAGAGAAAATTCTACAGCCTTTCTTGGAAAGCCATTTCAGTGATATCAACACTCTTTGGAAAGTCTTGCTAAAAAAGTATCATTCCTTTCTAATTGCAGCCAGTTGTTGAGCTTCATCCTCCATGAAGACAGAACAGCCCACATTTCCAAAGGACAGTCTTCCTGGACACTTTGAGGATCAGTACAGGGTCACCCCTAGTTCTCTCTCTTTTTTCAGTGACAAAATACTTAACCTTCTCACCTTTCCTCAGAGAAATCATTTAGTTGCTCCCTGGATTCATTCCAAAACCTCCATCCCTCCTAAACTGTGGGGGGCAGCAATCTAGCAGATCAGCAAATAAGGTCAAAGATGCCTGAGGGGTTTTGTGAGCAGTTCTCAGGGGCAGAGACAGGCTCTCTGCCTTAGTCTGTTCATTTTCAGGCCAACTCACATGTGTGCGTGTGGATGTGCGTGCACATATATACATTTGTGCATATATACACATGAACACTGAGATGTTTTTTACCAGCTCAAACAATAAACACTGTTCTATTTGATGAGCTTGCCAACTGTCCTCTATTCTTCACCATCAACCCGGATTTTCCTCTCTGATTCTTTTTTTTTTAATAAGTGAAAACTTTACCCCCATATCTTTGTAGATTATATGGCAGAGAAATGAGCGGCACTTTTTTTTTACTGATATCTTCACTATTTTCTTCTTGTGCAAAGGCACCACACAGAATATGAAATAGATCAAGAATTCAAAAACAGTAAATCACTGGTCATTCTACAAATAACAAGTCTCCAGTAACATTAAACAGCTGCTAGTCTTTTTTTAAACAAATTTTTTTTTTTTTTTGGCATTTGGGTGAAAACTGTTCAATTTAATTTCAAAATACAGTGTTAAAGTTCCATTTGGAATCATTTTTCATCTCTTGTCAAATAAAAATTCCTCAGTTATTTTATCATAGTCATTATAGAAGTCTGTATTATGACATTTAAAGAAGATCATATACAGGATGCTTACTGAGCTGTAAATGCTTATAAAAATTATGTATTATTTCTGTGCAGAAAAATTAGTAAGATTGTGTATATGTTAATAACACCATTACAACAAAATGTCCAAATTTAAATTAGATCACCTTATTAAACCAACAAATCCTAGCCTAGTTTCAGAAAGACTTAAGAAATATATTTGTTCCCAAAATCTACAACAGTTTAAATTACTCCCCAAATTATTCAGCATGAATACTTTTTACATTTTTAAACCGACACACACCAGCACATTTAATAAGAACTTATACATGCCTTATTTCACTTATTATTTAACTTGAGGAAAGAATAAGATTAATATATTATAAAAAATATTGATTGTGCTTGGAAGAATAAAACATTACTGAAGTGATGGTATAGATAAACTCAAAAGTGTCAAACGTCTCATGGAGCACACTGCTGTATAATTAGTATTTCTAAGAATCTACAGTAATAAAACACTACCAAAAATAGGCATCTACAAAACAAACATAAACAAGATCTCAGTCACATAAGTCAATTTTTGTAAAAGACGAAGAATGTGTTTGCTTTATTAAATATGTAAGTAATCTAAACACTGCAAAAAGGATAGAATACACTTTTTGAAGTCAGAATCCAAAATATATTTATTTTAATAATGCACACACTTAGTACTCACTGAATGAAACAGTAGTTGCAGTAACTTCTGTTCCTGAAGAAAATGAATGCCTGTGTAATAAATATTATGTAAATATGCTTTATGGGCTTTTTAGGAGAGGTCTGAGTCCAATTTTGAGTCTAATGCCCATTCCTCAGGGGTAATCTGTTTAAATTGAGGATAATCACTAAAGAAACATAATGCAACTGCCATCATAGGTTAAAAACACAGGACACGATGATCTGAGTTACCTAGAGGGAAAAGAATTCCCCAAGGTCATTCCAGCAGCCCGCAGAGGGGCCTTGGTGCGATGACTAGGGTCCTCCCAGGGTACCCTGAACTCACACACCTCGACAGCCTTTCTCTCAAAGAGAAATCAAGGTGATTCCTTTTCGCATGATCTCTCTAGCACCCAGCAGCTATGAAGGAGTGGTTTCTCTGTAGCCCGTGGACAGTACGAAATTAAGGACCAATTTCCTGTGTCAAGGTAAAAGGCACTTGAGCATTCGGTGGAACCAGTGATTTTTATCACACAACGCGCGCTAGAACCACGCAGAAGAGAACAATCACTAAGAAAACAAGCAGTAAGTGCAGCAGCACCCAGACCCCAGAAACTGGGTGCAGATCCTCGCTTCCTTGGATTTAAACAGATCCGGCAGTCTTTCCCTAACCGAGCGAACCAAAGAATAGGTCCCAAAGCGAGACCAAACTTTCTGCTCCAAGTGTCTTTCCTTTTGACCAGAGCTCGGAGATGACAAACGAGAGTATTCAAAATAGGGCAAAACAGAAGAGCGTCTAACAGCCGAATCAAAGCAGTTGTCCGGCGCCCGGGGCTCTGGTCAAGTCAAGTCACACGACTTAAAAACGTTTCCTCGCGCATCGAAAGTGCAAAAAGAAATACTTGCAGTCTTAAATTCAACTAGGTCCCAGCCGGCTCGCGTCCACACGTACTAACTTCCCGGGACCCTAAGACTTGGGAGCCGGGACGAAGGGAGGAGGACCAGCTGCAGGGCACGCCGGGGGAGGGAAGGGGCGCGCGGGGACCAAGCCCGCCGCGCCAGCACGAGGGGGCTGCGCTCAGCTCCGGGACACCACCCCCACTGCCCCCCGCGCCCGCCTCCTACCTGTCTGAGGATGAAGCTGGTCGAAGTGGTGCTGCCATCGGATCTTTTCAACCTGCTCCTCCGGGTCGTGGTGCCTCGGGCCACCTGCACTCGACACACGGGGTCGGAAGAAGCGCGTGAGGACGCGGCAGTGGGCAGCCGGGCGACCACCCCAGGCTCCGCCTCGGGACCAGCTCCCCGGGGGTTCCCCAGAGCCCGCACCCAAGTCTCCTCCACGGTCCCCACACACAGCCTCCACCCCACCCACCCACTCAAGCCTCGACGGCTGAAAAGATGCCCGGGAAGAGCCGCCCGCGAGCACCCACCACATCCATGAACAAAGACTCTGAGGGTGCGGGGTCCGAGTCCCCAGCGGCATGGGCTGGGGAAGGCTGCGGACTCCGGAGCGGGAGCGCAGAGACCGGACGAGGTGAGAAGGAGCAGGAGGAGGAGGAGGAGAAAGAAGAGGGGCGGGAGGAAAGAGGGACGCCGCGCAGGGGTGGGGGAGCGGGGCCGCTGACTCCCAGGACCCGCGGCCCCGCTCGCCCGGCGCAAAGGCGGGGCGGGGAGGGGGAGGAGGGGGCGGTACCTGCGAGGCTGGGGAGTGCGGCCGGTCCGCGCTCCGGTTCTTGGCATAGGAGGAGGAGGACATGGTTCACAGCCGCATGGCCCGCCCGTGCGCGGCGGGCAGAGGACGGCGGGGCCCCCCGGACGCTTGCACGCGGGAGGCGGGGGAGGGCGGCAGGACTTCCCCACCCGCTTCGGGACCCGCGCCGGCTCCTGCGAGCGCGGCGACACCTTAAAGGGATCCAGGCGCTCACCCTCGCGCCCGCAGCGGACCTCCGGGCAGCGGCCCCCGCCGGCGGAGGTCCCGCGGAGGGGGGTTTGTCGGGATCTCGCCGACCCAAGCCGATGGAGAGACGCGCTCTCCCACCTAGCGAGCGCCTTACATCAGAGCTTTCCAGTGGAGGAAGGGAGAGGGGGAACCTGGGAGGGGGGTGGGAGGATGAAAATAGTCTGCACAGTTTAAAATGAGACAAAGGTGGCACGGTTCATGAATCAGGACTCGGGGAAGGACACTGGTGCAGTGTGACGGGGAGTGGGAAAAGCCGACCCGGCGTGTGCGTGTGTGTGTGTGTGTGTGTGTGCGCGCGCGCGGGTGTTTGCTGCACTGAAATTTTAAAAGGGCAAGAGCAGAACCTTTCTTCGGCGACTTCACCCATCAGCCCACTGGGGTAAGGCATAGGGTTCTGTGGTTTGGCTTTTCTCCGTGTCTTTGTATTGTTCTGTGAACTCTAGCCTCAGAACGGCCAGCCGTGCACACCCGGCAGCCCCGGGGGATTCTGCCAACCTGAGTCTGACGGGGGTGCAGCCCCGCAGCAAACCGGCGTGTCCTAAGGAGTTTTGAAGGTCATGTAGACGTGCTGAAAAGAGTTGGCCACGTGCCTCCTCTTTCTAGGCGGATATCAGTTTTCAAGGGAGAAAACTCATCTTTGAAATCATACAGCATCTTTGGCGTTGTTGCAACCCTAAATTTCCTCCTGCAAAAACATACTAGAGATTAACTGGGGAACAAATAAAAGCGAGTTGTGGGGAGGAGGACTTTGAAGTAACAAGAAGGAAGAGAAACATGCGAATTCGAAAATACAGAGATCCTGTTTAATTTATTCATGGAGAAATCCATGAATAAAATTTGCGTGGTATCTTAAATTACTACATCAGCCCCTATCACCTTGGGTTCTAGTATTTTTTGAGGGAAACTGCATGTCTCTTTTAACAATTGGTTGGCCTTATTGAAGTCCTGATAATGTTTTACCATACACCAGACACTTTCTTTCCATTCCCACCCCCTTCACTTAATCCAGACCTTCAAGTCTTTATGAGTATTATAACTAGTCTCCTTGCCTCCGGCCTTCCTCTGCACATACACGTGCACACACCCATGCCCACCCACTTCATTCTATCTACACACTACAGGCAAAACCATTTTTCTAAAATCTCTTAGCTCACTCTTTTCTAAAAAGCACTGTTGACTTTTTAAAAAATGTTCAATGTGAATTACATGCTGTGTTATTTGGGGCAAAATGAGGTCTGCGTCCTGGAAAATGGTGCCTCAGGTAGCTCTGAGAGACTGCTCCAAAGAGGCAGGGGTGAAGGTCAGTATACACCTGATTCTGGCAAAGGGGGAAATACATACAATCACGCACATGAACAGAAGGTTTCTGCTAGTCTCATGAAGCCTTTTGCCAGTGATGAGAAACAATCATCACCATGAAGGATTTTAGTGCTTTTCTAGATATGAGGAGACAGAAGAATTGGACCTATAAAATGAGATCCTCAAAATACCTATCTGAAGATCCTACCAGTTCCCCCACCCCACCCCAAGCACAGAGTGCCTCATTTCTGAGCTCCACCCTAAACTCCTTTCAGAGGCTGTTGAAGGTCAGCAGCACATGCTTTAGTCCTTATAGAGGTAGATGGCAAGTGTCAGTTTGTTTGATGGTGCTCATTGCTCTCAGCAGCCCCCAAGACAGAGTCCAAACTCCTTGGTCCAACAACCAATCTCCTGCTTTTTGGTCACTACCACTTTTCTCCAGCTTGATCACTGAACAGCAAGCAGACAGGTCTACTCATTGCTCAAACACACCAAATACAATCCCTCTTCAGCACCTCTGCCTGGAATGTGTCCTGCCCCCAATCCCACCCGCCTGAATCCTACCCTTCTTCCAAGCCTGGTTCAGCACACTCTCCTTTCACAGAAATCTTCCCTGACCATGCCCTGAAAAACTGGAGCATTTATTCTCTGGGCACTTAGCGCAGGCAGCCTTGGTTTACGTGTTCTCTTTTTGTGAAAATCTAATTCCTAAAATAGATTTTTAGTTTTTTATATTCCATTCTTACATCTCACATGTTATATTAATAGATATTCCATAAAGTATATGGATAATGGTATGTCTGCCAATGCAGAACCCCTTGCTTTAGTTACCATCAGCTCAATCCATTTTAGTTCTCAGCCATTTTCATAGTTGACACTTAATCAATACTTACAGAGTGAATTATTATGTGGGCACTGGGGTTTGAGTTTTCTGGCTTTCTATTGCCTACAGTCTTATGACTTTGAGTTATCAAAAAAGAATCTACAGTGGCATGACTTTGAAGAGTTCTCTGTACCTACCTCACAGCAAAACTGGTGAAAATAGTTTCTAAAAAATTATTTAATCTCTATAAATGGTCCTAAGGATATGCAGCCACTGAACAAACATTCATTCAGGAAAATTTACTAAAACTCAGTAAAAAAAAAAAAGTGAGCTTGTGGTATTTGAACTAAGACTTGTTCTCCCCACCCTCACCCGCCACCACCTTCATCTGATTCAGCAAGAGGGAAACTCTAGCTATCTGATGCAGCTGGGAATATAGGGCTCCCTCTCCCTTCAGCTCCCAGTTGGAGGGTTATTTTCCTGGGAGGGACAGGGCATTTCTCATCCTGCAGCAGCCACCTGTTGCTAAGGCTAAGTTCCCCTCAAATACAGCAGAGTGAGGGCTCCTATCTTTAGCCCAGCCCCTGCTTGTGGGATGGGGGTTCTGCCTGGGACACAGTGCCACAGAGACATGAGACCCCACCTGCTCCCGGAGAGACAAGCCAGGAGACCCAGGGTTGCTGCCCCTCACTACCAAGCACTCAGCTCCTAAAGTGAAAATGTCACACAGAGAACGCCATTGTCCCTGCCCCCAGAACTGGAAATCAAAGAATGCAGTGGGCCCCACTTTGCACCGCATACAAAAATTAACTCCAAATGGACCAAAGATTTAAATGAAGAGTTCTTACATAAAAGTGTAAAACTATTAGGAGGAAACATAAGGGTAAATCTTCACAATCTTGGATTTGGCAATGGATTTTTAGATATGTCACCAGGAACACAAGCAACAAAAGAAAGAAAGTAAATTTGAACTTCAAAATTAACTTCTTAATGTCCGAACTTCTTAAATCTGGGGGCACTGTCAAGAACGTGAAAAGGGCACTATCGAGAAAGTGAAAAGACAACAGAATATGGGAAAATATTTGTAAATCATATATCTGATAAGGGACTTATATCATACGTGTGTATATATAAATATATATAATTTATATATATATTTGTGTATTTATATATGTATTTATGTGTGTATTGTGTGTGTGTATATATATACATATATATAAAACACACATATATATATAAAACTTATATAAAACATATATATATATATAAAACTCTTACAGCTCAGTAATAAAGAGACAAATGACCCAATTTTAACATAGGAAAAGAATCTGAATAGACCTTTCTCCAAAGAAGATATACAAATGGCCAATAAGCTCATGAAACAATGATTGATTGATGTTTTTAGTCATCAGGAGAATGCAAATTGAAACCATGAAATACCACTATACTATCCACTAGATAACTATAATGAAAACCTCAGATAATAATTATTGGCAAAGATATAGAGAAATTGGAAATCATAAATTCCCACTGCTGGTGGGATTGTAAAATGGTGCAGCTCCTTTGAAAACCAGTCTGGCATCTACTCACGTGTTTAAACATAAAGTTACAAAATGAGCCAGCAGTTCCACTCCTGAGTATATACCCAAGATAAACAAAAACATATATTTGTACAAAAACTTGTACAAGAACGCTCAAAGAAGCATTATTCATAATAGCCAAAAAAAGTGGAAATGCCCCAAATGTCCACCAGCTGAGGAATAAACAAAAGAAACTGTGGCATCACTATACAATGGAATATTATTTGGCAATAAGAAAGAACTAGGTATTGACACAAGCTACAGTATGGGTGAGCCTTGAAAATATTAAGCTAAGTGAAAGAAATAAGTCACAGAAGGTCATATATTATTCCATTTACATGAAATGTCCCAAATAAATAAATCTATAGAGACTGAAAACAGATTAGTGGTTGCTTAGGCCGGGGGAGGTTGGGGGGATATTGAAGTGACAGTTAAGTCTACAGGGCTTCTTTTTGAGGCAAAGAAAATGTTAGTACAGATACTGAAAAGCACTGAATTGTACGCTTTTTCATGGTTTACTATTTATTTTTGCACTGGGTCTTCGCGGCCGCACTCAGGCTTGCTTTAGTTGTGGTGAGTGGAGGAGGCTGCTCTCTAGTTGTGGTATGTGGGCTTCTCGTTGTGGAGCGTGGGCTCTTAGAGCACTGGCTTAGCAGTCGTGGGGTACAGGGCTTAGCTGCTCCACACGATGTGGAGTCTTCCCAGACCAGGGATCAAACCCACATGCATTGGCAGGTAGATTCTTAACCACTGGACCACACGGGAAGTCCCTGAATTGTACATTTTAAATAGATGAATGGTATGGTATGTGAACTCTCAAAGCCTCTACTTTGAAAAAATCTTCAGACTTTATAAAAAGCGAACTCAAAATGGATCGTAGATCTAAGTACAAAACTTTAAAACTTCTAGGAGAAAAAATAGGAGAAAATCTACATGACTTTGGGTTTGGTGATGAAGTTCTGGATACACTACTACTAAAAATGTGATCCAAGAAAGTAAAAATTGACATGTTTGGCTTTATTAAAATTAAAAACTACTGCTATGTGAAAGTAGCAGTAGTTAAGAGAATGAAATGACAAGTCACAGACTGCAGAATACATTTGCAAGATACAAATCTGATAAGGAACTTGTAAACAAAATATACAAACAACTCTTAAAACTCAACAATAAGAAAACTAACAGCTCAATTAATAAATGGACAGAAGATTTGAATGGACACCTTACCAAATATAGTAGCAAATAAGCATATGAAAAGGTACCCAACAGCATTTGTCAATGGGAAAATACAAATTAAAATGACAGTACAGTACCAACACACACCTGTCAGAATGGCTTAAAAACAATTTTAATTGACAATAGCAATTTTTAGTGAGGGTAAGAAGCAACAGGAATTCTTATTCGTTGATGATGGGAATGTTAAATGGTACAGCCACTATGGAAGATAGTTTGTCAGTTTGTTAATAAGTTAAACACAACAACAGTCCAGCAGTTGTGGTCCTAGGTATTTACACACTGACTTGAAAGCTTAGGTGCACACAAAAAAACCAGCATGCAAATATAGGTAGCAGTTTTATTCATAATCAACCCAAGCTTGGAGCAACCAAGATGTCCTTCAATAGACAAATGTATCTTTTAAAATATAGTCAATCATACAATGGAATATTATTCAGTGATTTTGAAAAAGAATGATCTAACAAGCCATAAAAAGACATGGATTAAACCCTAAATGCATCTTGTTTAATCAAAGAAGCCAATCTGAGGCTACATTTGTAGCTACATAAATGATTATGTGAGTGCTAAGTTGCTTCAGTCAGGTCCAACTCTTTGCACCCCTATGGACTATAGTCCACCAGGCTGTTCTGTCCATGGGATTCTCCAGGCAAGAATACTGGAGTGGGTTGCCATGCCCACCTCCAGGGGATCTTCCCAACCCAGGGATCGAACCTGTGTCTCTTACATATTCTACATTGGCAGGTGGGTTCTTTACCACTAGTGCCACCTGGGAAGCCCACACAAATGCTTACATTTATATGCAATTTTAGAAAAAGTCAAGCTAAACAGATCAGTAGAAAGGAGGAGGGTTGAACAGATGAAGCACAGAAATTTTTTAGGATGCTGAAACTACTCTGTAGGATACTGTAATGGTGGATATTTGACTCTAAGCATCTGTCAAAACCTAGAGAACTTTACAGCACAAAGAGTGAACCTTAATGTGTGCAAATTAAAAACAATCATTTAAGTTCTGGCAATTAATTTTAATCAATTTATATTGTAAATAAAGAGAACAAAACTTAAAAAAAAATAAAAAAATAAAAACAATCATTTAGAAATTTTGGACATTCCCAAGATGGGAGGCAGAATGTGACAAAAGAAAACTATTATTATGACAGCAAACCACGAAACAACTTCACTGAAGGACATGGGGGGAAAGGTGCTAGTCTAAGTAATGTTTGAAATGAGTAGAGTCTATAAGACTAAGGCGAAAGGACTGTGCAGAAGCAGGACTGGACTGCACTTGATGAAGTTGTTCCCTGAGGAGGATGGGTTAACAATTCTGTATACATTTATACTGAAATGGAACAATTAGGTAAATGGATGGCAGGTGTTGGGGTAAATGGATGGCAGGTGTTGGGAGCCAGGTTTTCTACTGTTGGAGTGGAAGGTTACAGATGTCCACGATGATCCGTGTGGTCATGGATTAGGGTCAGAGACACAGGTGTGAACTCAAGTGTAGCTTAGTGTCAATTCAGAGGGTTCCATATAGAAATATGCAAAGATATGCATGGGTTAGCATATACACACTTAGTTTCCTGTCCTCAGTTGAGGGCCTAGAAATAACTGCATCTCAGTAGCAACAAATGCATCTAGAATTCAGGTCTTGGTTTCTAATACTATCCTCTAATAAAACGGCACCTTGAAGAAATGGCTGACTCTAGGAGTGGGGCAGGAAGTATGTAAGATAAGCCTGGAGCATTATCATGTCAGAAAGTAAAGAAGTGCTAAAAAAAAAAAGAAAAAAAAATGACTGGGTATATATATCAAAGGGGCACAGGAGCAAACTGAAAGAGCTGTCAATGGCCGAAGTTGGAACAATTTGAGCAATAAAATAAAGTAGTATTGGAATATATCCTAATGTATAAAATAAATGTCTATGAGCTCATAGTGATAAAAATAAATGACTGAATAAATAAATGGGAGAGAAGAGACAATCTCCCACGAGGAAGAATTCCAAATAATCTATTAGAAATGCCATAGCTACCACTCCTTCCGTGTGCACTGCACAGTGATCTTCCAAAGAGGGCAACTTGGCCAGGAGCAGTGGAGAAAGGTAAGCAGCACTACCTCGGCCAGGTGTTCAGGGTCAGCATCACCTGACCAGGAGGATGATACATACCCTTGATGTCACAGGAGGGCAGAGGCACTTTCCTTTTAGGGCCTTCTCTCAAACTCACAGCCCAGTCTAATCATGAGAAAGACACTGTGCCAATCTTGATTGAGGGAGGTTCTATAAAACACGTGACTTAGAACTTCTCAAAACTGTCAACGAAAGTCCAAGAAACTGTCACAGCCAAAAGAAGCCTGAGGGGATGTGATGAGTAAATGGCATGTTGAATCCTGGATGGGATCCAAGGACAGAAAAAGGACATGAGGCAAAAGCTAAGGAAGTCAGAATCAAGTACAGACTTAAGTTAATAATAATGTATCAAAATGGGTTTTAGTGGTAACAGATGTTCTACAGTAAGGTAAGATGTTTATAATAGGGGAAACAACATTTAGAACTTTTTGTATTCACAACTTTTCTGTAAATCTAAAATGATCCCAAGATTAAAAAAAATTTTTTAAGTCTAAAATGTAGCTGGAAGGGAACTTAGTAACCATTTAGAACAAACCCCAGTTTTAGCAAATTAGGAATCTGATCTCAAGAGAATGACTTACTTAAGAGCAGTTGACCACTATTATACTCTCTTCCTTCCTGAAACCTTGAATGCTGCTGAATCACTTTGTCAGCTGCAAATACTCTTAAAACTTTATTCTGTCACTTAAATACATTTTGCAAAGTGTTTCCTACAGTCAGAATTCTGCCTGAAGTACTGTTGAAAAAAGACATGATTTACAGAACCCACAGAGCTCAGAATTGTAAGATGGCAGTAATTTCATGTTTAAAAATAAAGTCACAACACATTTTGTCTAGGGTCCATGTATCTATGAAAATATTATTTGTATTTTTAAGCTCAGAGTATACAAAAATCCTAACAGCACATGTACTCAATTTCATCATAGGTTTGTGTAATTAACCTTTCACCTTTATATCATGACAATCCCACTGTAAATTTCTGAATTTTTGTCTCAGGGGGATCTACTTTGTCTTGTTCTAAAGAATTTATCCAGAGTTACCTCTTCTCCTCCACCTCTCCCCTAATACTCTGGTTCAGACTTTGAAAATCTGTCCCAAAGTCACATAAGGCCATGGACTTCAGGATATTCAAGATTGTTATAGATTCAAAAATTGGAAAAAGTCTACTTTCTTAACCCTAAAATGCTTATATGCTAAAAAACCCAGTGAAAATATTGTTTTCTGGATACAATTTTAAAGAGCACACATGATTCAGATGGTAATGGAAGTAAATTTTTAGATTTAAGTTTGAAGTATAATTACTGTGAAGATGACTTACACATCTTGTGTATGCACAGTTGCCCAGTCATGTCCGACTCTTTGCGACCACATGGACTGTAGCCTACCATGCTCCTCCGTCCATGGGATTTTCCAGGCAACAGTACTGGAGTGGGTTGCCATTTCCTTGTCCAGGGGATCTTCCTGACCCAGAAGTCATTGAGATGCTATTAGCTAATTTAAATTTTTTACTTTTTTTTTTAAACCAGTCCTATTTGTCATCTTGGCTTTAGTAACAAATTTATTTATTAATCTTTAGCTGCGCTGGGTCTTTGTTGCTGTGCATGGCCTTTCCCTAGTTGCAGCGAGTGGGGGCTGATCTTTGTTGTGGAGCTCAGGCTCTAGGTGCAGGGGTTTCAGTAGTTGTGGCTCATTGGCTCCAGACCGCAGGCTCAGTAGTGTGGCGCCTGGGCTTAGTTGCTTCAAAGGCATGTGGAACCCTCCCAGACCAGGGATTGCACCTGTGTCTCCTGCATTGACTGGCAGATTCCTAACCACTGGACCAACAGGGAAGTCTCAAATCTTAGTGGATTACAATACTATGGATCCCACGTTTCTGGTTCAGCTGATGGCTTGTCTCCGCTTGTCTTCCTATTCCCAGGTCCAGGCTAAAGAAGCAGCCCCAATCTGAGATGTACTAGCTCTGAAAAGAGTAGAAAACAGAGGGCTACAGGACTTTTGAGATGCCTCTTTAAGCTTCTGCTTAGATGTGGGCATTTGCTGCACCTGCTCACATCCCATTGGCTAATACACAACATGCAACCATTGCAAAAATCACTGCATGGAAACATACTGCTCCAGAAGTCAAGAGCATGGGCAGATATGTACAAGCCTCTTCCAGGAAAAGAGGAAAGCAAAAACCTACAAACAACAATACAGCCCTCCACCTGAAGGATAACTTACTGAACTTGGCTTATAAAATAGTTATAAAATGTGATCACCTCTGTCAATCATCTTCATTGTGCCATTTTTGGTGGTTGTCATGCTGCTTCTGCTTAGTCACTTCAGTTGTGCCCGACTCTATGCACCCTATGGACTGTAGCCTGCCAGGCTCCTCTCCATGGGATTTTCCAGGCGAGGCTACTGAAGTGGGTTGCCATGCCCTCTTCCAGGGCATCTTCCCAACCCAGGGATTGAATTCAGGTCTCCTGCATTGAAGGCAGATTCGTCACCGCTGAGCCACCAGGGAATACTACCATTTCTTTCTTTAGTGTTGAAAGGAAGTATTCTAAAAGTTCAGATTAAGGTGCTGAATGATGTTAATTAAATTGCAAATAATATTCAAATACTAGTTTTCCTACTTTTCTGTCCCCAGTAAAGAACATAGGCTTATAGAGATTCAAAGTTGTCAGAGAACTCAAATGAATCTATTAATGTACCAGTGGTTCACAACCAGTATAAACATGGAAACATGGGACATGGAAGTGGAATATCCAGTATTGTCAGGACCGTTACACAGAATTTTATTTTTCCTTAACCTCCACATCCTTGTGCTGCATCTCTTGCTAATGTTGCCTGATCAAATTATCTATAACCTTTCTTTCTAGAAATATTTGGCTGCGTGGGGTGTTCGTCGCCACATGCACACCCCTTGCTTCTCCTAGCTGTGCAGTGCAGACTTCTCTCTAGTTGTGCACATGGGCGCAGGAGTTGCAGCTCATGGGCTTAGTTGTCTCACGGCATGTGAGATCCTAGTTCCCAGGCTAGGGGTTGAATTTGCCTCCCCTGCATTGGAAGGTGGATGCTTAACCATTCGGCCACCAGGGAAATCCCGACCACGACCTTTCCGTCTTCTAGGTGACTCCTTTATTTATTGTTCTGCATAATCACTCACTCCTTCCCCAGCCCAGGGCAAGGTCTGTGATGTATTGTTACCTACGGAGTCATGAAGAAATATTCACTGGGCTTCTGCTCTGCTTGCCACCCCTGGACTCAAAGTAGAGAAATGAACGTGCTGTCCTGGAAGACATCCATGAGTATTATTTGCTGAGCACTGGAGACACGAAGACTTTTTTAAGAGCTACTGACCATATTGACAATGACAGGGCCCTTTGTCTCTTGATAGTTAAAATGGAACAGTCCCTGGATTCTAAGATAACTTGGAGTTTAAGCTGCATCACTGGTAGAATAGCTTTAAGGGAAGAAAATTAAGTCCTGCAATACATGCCCATCCACTGTAAAATAAAATACATCCTGATTTCACACATGTTAAAGTGGAATGATTACAATAAACAAGGATAAAAAAAAAAAGATGAAGAAAACTCATATTTTTTGAATGCCAGGCACTGTGAGGTGCTATGCTGCTCTCTGCTAAATCAATTTTTATTCTTCATTCCAAAAATATTTTATATGCCTCTGCTAGGCCCTGTGAATATACCAATGAGTGAAACAGAACTCCAAGTTCTGAAAGATTTTGTAGATCTAGTGAAGGTAAGAATATTTTCAGATACAAATAGCAAAGCCCTACTAACAGTAACCTAGACAAATAGGGGTAATGACAGATTTTTTTTTGCCCCCACACAAGAAGTCCAGAGGAAGATAGTTTAGAACTGGTGTATCTCTCAAAGGTGCAAACAAAGAATTAGGCATCTTTAACCTTTTCTGAGCCATCATAACTTTATTCCTCATGGTCACAATATGGTTGCTTTATCTCTTGACACTGCATCTGCCTTCTAAGCCAGAAGGGGGAAGAGCCAAAAGCCCTTTCTTTTAAAATTGTCTTTCATCCTAGAAAGCTCTCCCAAGGAACTCTGACCAATATTTCATTGACTAAAGCCTATGTCATTGGGTCACCCATGGCTGCAAAGGAATCTGGGAAGGCAAACATTATTACCTTGTTTGCTGATTTCCATATGGAGGAATATTAATAAGATGGTTGGAAATTGGATGTTGAATGTGTCAAGCTGTAGTATCCGACCTAAACACAGATCCGTATCACACACAGATCATTCCAATGCAATGTGTCAGCTACTATTACAGAGTTACAAGATGCTACCTGCAGAAGTGCAGCAAGGTCTAGGAGCCAGAATCAGAATAAGAATTTGGGCTGACACAAAGACAATTTATTAGGCGATCAGAAGTGTTTTAGGCAGAGAAAAACAACAGGGCCGAACACAGGTGCGCGCGCGCGCACACACACACAAAAGCAATATTAGCACCTGAAGAATTTTGAGCTAATGTTGAAATCTAGCATGTATGTGAGAAAGTGGAAGATGTTAGAAGGGCTGCCAAGGGTGAGGTCATAAAGACCCTAACTAGTACATGACTCCTAAGTTGGTCCCTTACTGAGTATGTGACAGGACTCCAAGTTCAGGTTGGATGATTTTTTTCTCAGCAGCTTTGGTCCTTGGAGAAACCAACCTGTATGTGTGGATGCTGGGCCCCAGATTTCAACTCAGAACTAGTTCTCCTACTTCCAATCAATCTCAGTTAGCTGTCACCTGCTTTCTTCCTCAAAGCAATTCCTTGAATTTCATTCTTTTCTATTCAGAAAACACAGAGCACTGTCAGGATCTCAGAGCCAGTTTGTTTGTATCAAGATCTGGTCTCATCATCCCCGCTGTGTGACTGAGCTAACTGTACCAGAAGGTACACGTTCAACAGATCCAGCCACTTGTATGCTGCCCTTTACATGAGCACTCCCACATCTGAAGGCATTTTACCCCATGTGAGCCCTCTGGGACCTCAGTGACATGTGGGAAAGAAAGTTGTTATAAGATACTAGCTGACAGCCTGAATATACAAATCACTCCTAGGTAACCGTCACACCAGTGTAGTGGGGAAAAGGCACAGGCCTGGGCCTCAGACAGACCAGGTCATAATTGCAACTTTTGCCACTTAGCTGTGACCTTGTGAAGATGATGTCACCTCTTTGCCTACCTAACAAGTGATAGGAGAATTCAATGAGAATGTACACGAGAAGTTTTTCATCAAGTCAAAGTGCAACTTCTGATTTTATACAACCAGTTAGTGCACGGCAAAGCCACAAGCACAACGCAACCTTGCAAATTCAGTTCTTAGCATCCCCAGCATATAGTACCTAAGTTATTATATGAATTAATTAATGGACGTTAATAAACCTGTAATTTCTTCATCTGTTTCAAAATAGAAATGACAGGAGCAACTTAAAACTGTAATCCCCATCTCTATAGACTTCCAGGGCCTTCTTGGTCTCTCCTGAGGAGGTTAAAAAAAAAGTCCCAGTTTTAATGATCAAGTCAGATGTAACTATGCTAATTCTAGCCTTTATTGAGTAAAAACTATGGTATACTTATATTAAAGAATCTTAACAAGAACTTATTTGACCATTGGGCAGCAACAGAGCCATGAGTCTGAGTTTATTTAGCAGGCAAATCGTAACACCAGGTTGTAAACACACACGCACGGCTGTGTGTGTGTGTCGGATACTACAGAATGGCTCACTCATTCATTCCCAATCATCTCCTCCCCTGCCTTCTCCATATAGAGGCTGAAAGCAAAATACTCACTTTCCCAGACTCACTTGCTGTTAAGGGCATCCTCTTGACACAGTACTGACCAGACATGTAGGTGAAAATCTCTGGGGAAGGGTTTCCTAGGAAAGAAATGCTAAAACCTACTTTAGTCTTGGGTTCTAGGTCCCATTTTAAAAATTCAGACAATGTACTTTTCACAACACTTGTCTGAAGTTACTTGGAAGAAAAAAAAAAACTTACATGACAGCTAAAGGCAAATCTCTACATTGACACCCAACATATATGTTCATGGGCTAATCTGTTGACCACTGGGAATGATATCCTGACAAGCTAGCACTGACAGAAGTGACCAGATGAGGACAAGGCTATCACCTCTTAGAAATGCAAACTATACAGCTATGCAGTTGATGCACTGCAGCTAGAGGACTTGGGTTCTAGAAGTGTCTACCATTAGCGTAAGGTATCACAGTGTCAAAAAGTAGCTGGTGAAAGAACTGTCTCTTCAACAAACGGTGTTGGGAAAACTGGATGCCTATATGCAAATGAAAGAAGCTGGAGTCCTACCTCACACTATGCACAGAAATTAAATCAAAATGGATCAATGACCTACCTTCAAGAGCTAAAACCATAAAACACTTAGAACAGGAGAAAATCTTCATGACCTTGGATTTAGTAATGAACTCTTAGATATGACATCAAAAGCACAAGCAACAAAAGAAATTGTAAATAAAATGGACTGCATCAAAATTAGAAACTTTGGTGCATCAAAAAACATCATCAAGAAAATAAAAAAGACAACCTACAGAATGGAAGAAACTAGATCCAAGTCATGTGTCTAGTATCCATAATATACCAAGAACTCTTACGACTCAATGACAAACAATCCAATTTAAAAAATGAGCAGAAGGCTCACAGATATTTTTCCAAAAAAGATATACAGTGGCCAAGCACATGAAAAGATGCTCAGTACCCATTAGGGAAATACAAATAGAAACCACAGTGAGGCACCACTTCACATCCATCAGAATGACTATAATTTTTCAAAATAGGAAATAAGCATTGGTGAGAATATAGCAAAATCAGAACCCTCAAGCATTGCTGGTGGCAGCATGAAAGTTTGGCAGTTCCTCAGAATATTAAATATAAAAACCGTATGACCCAGTAGTTACACCCTTATATATAGATACAAAAGAACTGGAAATTGGTATTCAAATAACATGTACACACACATTCATAGCAGCACTATTCACAACAGCAAAAAGGTGGAAACAGACCAAGTACCTATCAGCAGATGAATGGATAATTAAACCTATGGTATATGAACCTCATTTACTATGTTATATGTGGAGATGTACCTCGACAACTTTAGGCTAAGTGGAAAAAAAAGACACAAAGACTAATTTGGGGAGGTGTAAATGCTACTAAAATGCCACTGTTCATTTCAAAATGGCTAATTTTATGTTACATGGTTTCACCTCCATTTTTTTTAAAGATAGCAGGCTCCCTAGACTACATAATTAGTAGAGGTCATTTACCTGCTGTAAAAGTATTGGAAAGTCTTTATTTTATGGTATAAAATAAGAACATAATTCTATTCTTCAGTAGCCTTTCTGGAGAATACTCAGTTTTCTGGTTTCTTCTTCTGTCCCTCTGCTTGCCTTGAACATTTCTCCTTTTGTTCAATACCCACTAGAAGAGCGAATAATAACTGCATAAGCTCTGGCAGAAAGAAATCAATGATTGAAATGCAGATTTTTTAATCACTAAAAATGGGATTATCAGGGGTCTTAGCTTCATTTATCCATACAATTTCATTATAGTTTGAAAAAGATAATAAAAGTCTAGCAGCTGGACTTAATTGTCTCAGAACTCTTGTGACAATTTTAACCCGTCTCGTAAAAGTCTGGAATGCCCGGTATTCAGGTTTCACCATAGACTTTTATTCAAGTTTATTAGTTTCCTAGTGCTGCCATAACAAAGTACCTCAAACAGAGTGGCTTAAAGCATTGATTTGAGTTTTAGAGGCTAGAAATTTGAAATCAAGGTGTCAGCAGGGCCATGTTCCTTCTGAAGTCTCTTAGGGAAGAATCTGTCCTTGCTTCCTCCGGTTCTGGTGGCCCCATGCAGTCCTTGACTTGTGGCAGATTAATTCCCATCTCTGCCTCCATCTTCACAACTTGCTGGCTGTGTCTCTGTGTCTTCTCAAAAGGGCACTGTCATAGGATTTACAGCCCACCCTAAATCCAGAATGATCTCACCTTGAGATCCTTAACTAATTTCATCTGCAATTTGTTTTTCCAGATAAGTTCACATTCTGACATTCTAGGGGAGCATGAATTTTGGGAGGACACTCTTCATCCCAAGGGGAACTTCCTGACCCAGAAGCTGAACCCACGTCTCCCGCATTGCAGGCAGATACTTTACCGACTGAGCTATATGGGAACTTCCCTGCTGGCTCAGACGGTAAAGCATCTGCCTACAACGTGGGAGACCTGGGTTTGATTCCTGGGTTGGGAAGATCCCGTGGAGAAAGAAATGGCAACCCACTCCAGTATTTTTGCCTGGAAAATCCCATGGACGGAGGAGCCTGGTAGGCTACAATCCACGGGATCACAAAGAGTCAGAATGACTGAGCAACTTCACTTTCATTCATCCCACTACTCAATGTAAGCAACCTAATTTCTCTTTTTGACACAGTAAGGCTTTTTCAAAATGCAAATTTAAATTTGGCTTGGTAAGATTAGAACCAATCTTCTCTGGAGAACTTTATTTAAAAAATCTTTAATCTTCAAAAGAAACTAAATCAACTCCCTAGAACTGAGTACATAAATAAGAAAAATGCCTTTTGACAGAAACAAAGCATGACAGATTGGTGCTATAGTATTTATAATTTATTATTTACAAAAATAACTTCAGCTTTCTCACCAAAATGACAATAACTCCTCTCCCAGAAGTCAGGGGCCTTGGCACAATTTTTACTAAGAAGAACTTTCTTTTAAAATTCCTAAACAATAATTTTTAACATCTAAAATCAATTTTAAAAAAATCTGGATGGTGATACTTTATAACTGTCTTCAAAATATACAGTGATATCTGTTATGCAGTCAGGTATCAATTCTTAATTGATAAGTGTTATAATTATTTAATGTTCAGGTAATTTTATAAACAAGTTACCAAATTACAAGACAATGTTGGTAGACCATATATTTTTCAAAGTGTAAGAACATATCTCACTTCATATAGTTTAAGATCTAGGGCAGATTTTTTCCTACATCAGTGAAAATTGTATTATAAATTGTCAGGAATTCTTTCTAATGTACCAAGATTTCCATATGAAAAAGTAGAAGTTATTTTTATTTTTTATATAAAATAGTAAGTATGAACCTAATGTAGAAATCTGATGTTAAATAATTCCTTTGGCAGAAAACATTGAATTATAAACAGGTCTTAAATACATCCATAAGATCATGAAAAAGAAAGAAAAATAACCCTGTTTTTCTTATTAACACCAAAAATATCATCTCAGTATACCGATTTAATAACATTTTTATACTATCAACAACCTGTAACACAAAATTCGCTACAGTATGGCAAAAATAAAATTATTTTTAATTTAAAAGGGAGAAGAAACTTCCGGATATATAAAATTTCACAGATAAATGCCAATATACACTATATACACGTTTCATGTTATATCATTCCAAAACTACATTAGTTGAACTTAAAAATGGCAGAACCCAAATTAGTGGGTGTGCAGTATTTATTGTAATTCAGAGACTTACACAGAATCAAGCTTTTACAACTCAGATCACAATTGTACATAAATTATTTACACAAACATTAAAATAACTTTATTAAATACTGTTTGGGGGAAAATGTAAGATTTTTCATATATTATGCAAACGCTAATTATTATCAAGCGTAGTTTTGTAAATGTTTTTTCTGCTTTGTTTTCTTTATAGAAGATTCATTTCCAAAAAAGTAAGGTGCTATTTTAGAATTTCTTACAAGTATATAACTGAATTCACATGGAAGGAAAATACTGGATAAAAAACAGAGGACAGACATGAAAGGTTAAAAGTTTCTTTCCAGTTACTTATATCTGAAATAAGACAATGACAGAAATTGGGTTTTTCCAATATTGCTTGTTTTTCCCTTTAAATGTAGACCAAGTAGTATATAGAAGACTTTTTCCCCAGGATATAGTTTCTTTGAAAAAGAAACATATTTATAATGGAATTTCTGTAAATACAGAAATGACAAATATTTCTAGAGCACTATCTTCAAATGGATTCTTAGTAGAAAGATTAAGGGCTTTCTTTAAAAAACAATATAGAAATCTTGCTTCCATGCAAGTTTATTTATTTTTGCAGCTTGCAGGATCTTAGTTTGAATATGGACCCCAGTGAGCCAGGGAATTCCTGCGAGTTAAATTTTTAAAAACTCAACTTTACATCCATTGTTTCTCCCAGTCAAAATACCATGGATCTGTAAGCATAATGTATTCACATTCTGTGCTATCTAAAAAGTTGGTAGATGATGCAATAGTGGTGCAAATTCTTAGGAAAGAAAACAATCCCTATTGGTTTACTACCTAACTCCCAAAGTACGTGGAATATATTAGCACTTCAAACTCACCTAGAACATAGGCTTCAGGAAAACTGTCTTGATGGCTTCCCTATAAATCTACTGCCTGTTATTATTCCACAAGCTCAATTGCTTCTGAAAGCAATGGCCAAAATTGTCAAGTCTGGCGTACCACTGGTACTCAAATCACCTTTTTAAAAAAACAACACATCAGTAAAAACACACATCATTCATGCCTGGTATACACTGCATCATGTTATGAGGAATGTCTCATAGCTCAAATTCACACAGTCTGTAAAATGGAAATGCAGCGTCTCTGCACACCATGTTGCAGAAAAACAAAACCAATCAACCAACCAAAAAAAAACCAAACGGACCTTGTATCTTCCTTAGATGATGGCCAAAACCACCTGAAAAGGTTTTTAAGTGGCAATTCTAAATGCTAAGGACCCTTGTAGAAAAAAATGTTTTTTATTTTTTTCCCAGGGATTGGAAGTGTTTCATGGGGCATTCCGCAACCCACTGTTGGCATGACTGGAGAACTGGCTATATACTTAACACACATCTGCATTTACATGGTCTTCACTAATAACAACAAAAAACATTTCTGTTCCTCCCAAAGTGTTCTTCCTTCTGTAGACAATTCTATGCTAATTATTACTCAGCACGTCACTGATAGCAAAACTGACAGTACTGCAAACACAACTGCAATTTAAGGAAACAAAAGGAAATATGCAGGGAAGCTAAATGCCTGCACAAAAACATGTTGGTCTTTTTAAACAATGGTGTGTGGGAAACTGAAAAAGAAGAGAAAAACAAAAAAAAGCAGACAAAAAGTACTTAAAGGTTTCAGTGCTTTCCCAATTACCATGACAATTTAGGGGTAAATGGTGCTTTCCTTATACACTCCTACACGCCTATCTCTTGTTGTTTAGTGTCATAAGGCTATTTATTTGTTTGTCCAGATTTGTATAGAGAGATTTGAAAGTAAGAAAAAACTAACTGGAAGCAACTTGAAGCTGCCTCTAATCAAAAGGCTGACTTCAAACAAGCTGGAACTGGAAAAGAACTTTTTATGGCATAATAAGAATAAGACAGGTTTTTGTGCTTTATTTATTTATGGGTCTTTTCAGTTGAGAAAAATTTTTTTTCCTTCTTTTAATAGTTTCAGATTATAATCACAAGGGTTGAGTAGTACACTTATGAAGGCTTTCAAGAGAATGCTTGGTTTGCTTTTAAAGGAGAGGCTGCTGTTGATGGTAATTTGTTTGCGGCTGTGCAATTGAATGAGCCGGAACTGCCAGGGGAAAGCCTGCCAACTGCGGCAAGTTAGAAGTAGTGTTCTGGTAAGATGAAAGATCCATGGGCACCCCCATCTGCTGCGTGTAAGCCGCTGCACCAGGAGCTGACTGCAGGTTAGAGTTCTGGTTCATGTAAGTAGGGTTGGAAACAGTGTCTTGTCCAGTGCTGCGAACAAAATTTTAAAAAGAAAACTGTATTTACTTTGCGTTGTCTGGGTTACGGTCAGAGAGCAATCACTGTGACAAAATAAAAATGTCTTTTCCGTATTTCTAAGTTTATATCACTCTACTATTCTGATTATAATTTAACCACTCCAGCTATCCAACACTGTTAGTGTAATTTTCATATTTGAGAAGAAGGAAGTAGTCCAAGTGAAATAAAATATAGGATTATAAGGCCTATCTAATTTTGTTTTCCCCAAAATCTCTCATGGAAAACATCTGGAAATCTTCTGAGGAGATGCAGAGTGTTTCTGCCCCTGGTGTCCCGGACCAGGTGTGGTGAGAACAGAACCCCAGCTCAAGTACACCCTCAGCCCGTTTTCTCCTGTCCCCGTTCTCTCAGTCAGCACGGCAGAGACCATGTTTCTTTACCCACTCTTCATACTTTCCTCTGGTAGCGCCCTTTCCAAGCTGCCCCTGGCAGCTTAACCTGAATCCCTACATAAAAATAATACAAGCAGGGAGAATGTGTAATCCACACAGGACCTGAATCTACCCTCAACAGACTATATTAACACTATGCAAAAACAAAACAAAAAAATCCCAAATCCCTACTAAGTTGAAAATCACACCAAACTGCGGGACATCTATTTGTTCCTATAATTACTATAGTGTAGCTTTGATTTCAGAGAAGGCAATGGCACCCCACTCCAGTACTCTTGCCTGGAAAATCCCAGTCCGTGGGGTCTCGAAGAGTCAGACACGACTGAGCAACTTCACTTTCACTTTTTACTTTCATGCACTGGAGAAGGAAATGGCAACCCACTCCAGTGTTCTTGCCTGGAGAATCCCAGGGACAGCAGAGCCTGGTGGGCTGCCGTCTGTGGGGTCACACAGAGTCAGACACAGTGACTTAGCAGCAACAGTAGCAGCTTTTATTTTATTTTTTATTTACTTTTTTGGCTGCATCAACCCTTAGTTGTGGCACAAGGGCTAAGCTGCCCCGCAGCATGTGGGATCTTAGTTCCCCAACCAGGGATCGAACTCACGTCACCTGCATTGGAAGGCGTATTCTTAACCACTGGACCACAGTGAAGTCCCAACATAGTGGAACTTTTGAAAGGGCCTTCCCCAGTAGCTATAATTTTTAATTGTACCAAATATACTGTTTCAATACAGGAGGATCCATGTCTATACTCCTCTATAGTTTTTCTCTCTGTAATTCCTAATGTCACCCAGGATAACAAAATTTTTACATTTTAACTGAGTTAAATACCAATATGAACAGATTCATTTAATTACCAGATAATATCTAAAATTTATACTCATGGAATTTAAGAGTGGGAAGAGACTTTCGAGATCATTACACATGACAACTAAAGAGACATTTTGTGTTGTTAAGCAAAGTTAACAGAAGGCAAGATTCAGACATGGTTTTCAGGATAGAAGTGAAGAATATAAAAAAATCAGACGACAAATTCCACAGCTGAGACATACTTCTTCTAAGAGTCAAAGCAGCAAAGGTTTTTGCTTTTTAGGAATACACACTCCTAAAATACGTCTGAGACTACTTTGTTGTTGTTCAGCCACCCAGTCATGTCTACTCTTTTGCGACCCCACAGACTGTAGCCCGCCAGGCTCCTCTGTCCATGGGATTGCCCAGGCAGGAATACTGGAGTGGGTTGCCACTTCCGTCTTCACCGAGACTACTAATTAAAGCCCCGGGCTAAGTGTATCAATGGCCTGGCTTCTATAAGGGAAGTTAGCCTATTTTTCCCAGGGGCCCAGACTGTACTCCAGGTCTGGCACCATCTCAGTATGGGTAGCAAGCTAAGATGGCACCATTCCTATCTCATGGGATGGTGAATGAGCACTTCTGTAACTTCATCTCAACAGCAAAAGAAGGCGCTATTATTACGAAGAAAAGGGTCTAATTACTCTCATTCTGAACGTCTGTGAAAACTTAATGTATATAATTACAAAATTAACATAGCTCCCCAAAACTTACCTTAAGTACGGAGTTTGAGCAGGCTGTGTTGTCACTGAGGAATTCACAGTTGGAGGCAGAGATCTCAGTGGACCAATCTGATCTGGTCCTAGGCTGTAGCTCTGGGCAACAGTGACGTGCTGAATACTTTGACCCATATAGTTTCCACCATGTGGTTGAACTGGGTATGTCTGTTAACCAAGGAGAAAAGGTTGGCTCACTGATTTCCCAAACAACTGCCTAGCAATACATTAAAACTTTAAAAGACTTAAATGAAATAAAATACAATAGTTCTTTGGAGAGCAATCTGATTTCATCAATCTGTCCACCCTGGTGTAAAACATGGAGCGCTTCCACATCATAGTGCCAAATCCATGGAAGTTTATGATTTACTTGCTCATTCTTTTATTTTGCAGCACGGTGAAAGGAAGGGAGGTGGTGTATTTTTTAAGCAGCAGGTTGGAATTCATCTAGGCAGTCTATTACTAGGTAACATGTCTTGCTGTCAAGCCACAAGGAAGACTATATACTCCCTTGAAGTCAGCACAGTATCACTTCAAGTCACCATGAGAAAGATGACCTTCTTCACCCCTATCTCGGGGTGCCTTATTCAACTTCTTAAGAATAAAATTTAAAAGAATAAATTGAAGGATACGTGGTATCAAGGCAGGGTGCAGGCCCTCTCTGGCAGTGCCTCCTTCATCCTTCCTGCAGGACAGAGAGGACAAAAGGAGAGAAGAATTCTGGGTAAAGGAGATGGGCCCTCAAGAACTAGCAACATGGTCTAAGTCTCTTTGGCTATTTATATGTATGTGTGCCCTACTTAATTTTCAGGGTAACATCTCTTTCAGGACAGGATCTACAACCTGCTTACAAAATACAACATTCAAAACAACTGCATGTTTAACAAGTATCATACAGTAACTATCATCACTCCAGTTTTAAACTAAGCTATTTTTAAAGCAAAGACCAATAACATGAAAATTCAGAATTCTAAAAATGCCAAATAAACCACTACATTGACAACTATAATCATGGGAATTCCCTGGCAGTCCAATGGTTAGGGGGCTTCCCTGAGAGCCCAGTTAGTAAAGAATCCGCCTGCAATGCAGGAGACCCCAGTTCAATTCCTGGGTCAGGAAGATCCGCTGGAGAAGGGATAGGCTACCCGCTCCAGTATTCCTGGGCTTCCCTGGTGGCTCAGCTGGTGAACACTCCACCTGCAATGCGGGAGCCCTGGGTGCGATCTCTGGGTTGGGAAGATCCCCTGGAGAAGGGAAAAGCTACCCACTCCAGCATTCTGGCCTAGAGAATTCCATGGTCCATGGGGTTGTGAAGAGTTGGACACGACTGAGAGACTTTCACTTTCTTTCCAGTGGTTAGGACTCCATACTTTCACTGCCGAAGGCATGGATCTGATCCTTGGTTGGGGAACTAAGCTGTGCAGTGCAGCGGAAACTTTAAAAAGGGAAAAGAAATCCTGCTGCCTCCTTAGCAGACGCACAGCCCACTGAGAGCAGGCTAAGACGGCGGGAGCGGGCCTCTTCCGCGCCTTAGGGCCCCTGACGGCTTCACAGTGCAGCTGGTGGTGTGCCACTCCACCTTTTCCTACTATGGACTTTTCTTTCTCAAATTAGAATAGGAACTTTAAATATTTCAGATGCCATTATGTGCGAATGATATAGATAATATTCTATGAAGAATCAAACTAGACAGAATGCTAACTTTTTAAAGGAATAAGTTCTGCTTAGCGAAACACGGATTGTAAACAATATGCAACTAAACATAAAAATCTGACACAGGAAGGACAAATAACCCTTTTTAGACACACAAAGAAATAAATACAATATCTAGTCCTATAACACAATGGCGCAGACATTTCTATTTTGTTTCATGGTCACAGCAGCAGCAGATAAAAAGAAGCAATACTGAATAAACTCCAGCTGTCTTTTGCACCCAGAAGTCCTTTCTACCCTCACATGTAATGACTCTCATCATTTTCAGAAGTTCGCGGAACAGCATATTTGATAAATGCATCTTGTCTGATGTGACAGTTACCATAGTAACTATTCTTTTTTTACTTAACAATTATGTTGTGTCAAGTCACCTAGATTATGCATCCACATTCTGTTTCTCCTTGGTGTCTCCTTCACACACTCCTTTACATACCAGTTTTCATACATTAACATGGAATTTGTTCATCCAAGCTCATTCTGAATTCAACTGCTAACTGACTGAAATTTGAAAAAGGCTTCAGAATACCGGATACTGACAAATATAAATATTCACTTCAGCTGGGAAGTGCAGAAAAGGTGTAAAAAGCCCTGGAAAAGATATTCATGAAAGGCTCAAGGAACCTCTATGTATAGGCCTGCATCATATCCTCATCATGTGTGGATTTTTAACAGTATAAGCCATACATCTGAGAAAATATAAAGCATGATCTGAGAACAAAATAAGTTCCTTAAGCCTTTTTCATAATCATAGAAGTTAAAGAAATCTTAACAGAAATTTATAATAAATGTTAGATTTTGCTTGCTGAGCAACAGGAACAGCATCAGTACCTCATCTGGAGGACTCCTGACATGCCAGGCTCTGTCCTAAACCAAAGGATTTATACTTACAAAAGCTTATGAAGAATAGAACTCCCCTCATATATTTAATGGTCTCTTCATTATGTTCTAAATGAACTAAAATATATTTGTGAAATATGAGTGTCTAATTGTCCTGGTGAACACTTAACTGTTTATCCAACAATTTTCTGACGGAGATGGATTTTATAATGTTATTCATGGACTACAGAAATTTTAATACTATCCTTTTTTTAATTTAAAACTTTTTTTACATTTTGAAAAATGTTCTCAAATGATATGCTCACCTGAATTGGAACTCCAACTGATGAAGATGGGTAATGTGCTGGATGGTGGATCTTTGAATAGACTGAATATACTGGCGCTTCATTCATCAACTTATTATAAAGTTCCAGAGCTTCTAAGACTTTTACATTCAATTCAGACAATTCTGAATGCTTCCTGATATAGAAGAAAAGCCCTTTAATACTTTTCAAAGTTTTTAAGCATTTAAGCATATTTTTAGCAACATACTAGACTAATGAAAAGAAGGGCTTCGCTGTGGCTCAGATGGTAAAGTGTCTGCCTGCAATGTGGGAGACCCGGGTTTGATCCCTGGGTCGAGAAGATCCCCTGGAGAAGGAAATGGTGACCCACTCCAGTACTCTTGCCTGAAAAACTCCACGGATGGTCGCCTGAGGAGCCTGGGAGGTGACAGTCCGTGGAATTGCAAAGAGTCGGACACGACTGAGCGACTTCCCTTTTCACTTAGCAACATAAATTATTTTTTTTAATTTACATTTTCTATTCATATTTTAAAAGATTCTACTATGAAAGAATATTCAAACAGGGAAAACAGGAGGAGGAGTTATTTACTTCATGTAATGACTAGGCTGATATAACTTTATAATACTAGGGGAATTCCTTTCCACAAGTGGTAAAATGCAACCAGTTCATAATTTTGGTGCTAGAAGAATTTTTTTTTCTTATGTTACAGGTTTCTGTTAAAAATTCAATTACAAACAAGAGTAATTTTTGAATTTAGGATGAGTCCAAGTCTTAATTAAAAATCTTAGAAGAAGAAAGTACTCAGGCAAGGACCAGAGCCAGGTGTGAGATACAATGAGATATAAGCACATTCACAAACAGAATAACACAATTTTTATTTGCTTATACACATGAAAGTCTCAAATAAAAAAAATTAATAATTATCCTTAAAAATGCAAATGAAAAAAATGTATACATAAAGTAGTCTCTACAGCTTGTTCATTGGTTTCTTTTCAAAGTGAGTGAATATAGGTCCAATAAGAATATTTTCAAGTTTGCATCTTCAAAACGGCCAGGGAATTGCAAAGTCAATCCTTTCAGCCTGGTACAGTTTTTTGTTTTTTTTTTTCAACCTGGTACA
Organism: Odocoileus virginianus; assembly: GCF_023699985.2. Taxonomy (NCBI): domain Eukaryota; kingdom Metazoa; phylum Chordata; class Mammalia; order Artiodactyla; family Cervidae; genus Odocoileus; species Odocoileus virginianus. The sequence goes on along the minus strand of NC_069686.1, from coordinate 35,117,915 downwards.
GTTTCACTCTCATTCTGGGGCACTCCCTTCACAGCTGACAAGTTCATAGAAGTTAAATGGCCACTTAATCTGGCCCAAAGCACCCACAAATCTGTTTGTTCATGTAGCTTTAAAAATATACACACAGAGAGACTCAACAGACAAGAAGCAAAGCAAGCAGCCAGACACAGGGCTATCCAATATATGACCTGGACTGAGTCCTACCAGGACATGTCACCTTTCCTCCATCAGAGACTGTTATGTCTGAAATAAAAAGTGCTGTCTGCTCTCTTGCATGTGTGACTGTATCAAGGAGGTTAAACTCTACTTTCAGAAATATTGGTTGTAAATTGCACAGAAAGTTTCAGAAATGATCGTCCATGCTACAGATGTGTCACTAAGAACCATAGGCTCTAAGAACCAGAGTCCATATAACCCAGTATTATACTAATGAAACACCAGAACACTGAAGGGCAGGCTGAATGCACACTTGAGATCACCTTCGAGGATTTGAGACACAATCCCAAAGCAGTAACAAATTTTTATAAACTGTGCCCGACACTATCCTGGGACAGAGAAATTAGGCAAAAGTATCATTCTCTCCTTCAGAAAGACTGCAGTCTGTTAGGAAGACAAGGCCTGAAAAATAGCAAATGATATAAGATAGCACATAACCGAATGCAAAATTCAGTGAAATAGGTAGGGGACCGAAGAGTTTAGAGGAGGGGATTAATGTAATTCACAAGGTTTTATGGAGAAGCTGGGACTTAAGCTGGTACCCCAGGAAGGATGGAAAGGTCAAGCAAAAAAGGAAGACCAAGTCAGGTCAGTGGGACAGTGTAAATTAAGGCAACTGAAAGAAACAAGAAGAGTACACAAGGGAAGAGTAAAAAGGTGGTAGGAAAGGCACTTTGACAGAGGTGGTAAAAAATGGTTTTTGGAAGGCAGTAGGAAAGAACGTTAGAACAGCCTGAAACAGTTAAGCTCAGGCTATGGATCTTTCTTCAATAACTCTATCTACACCTTTTTTTGAAGTCAATTTACATGTTTACCCAACATAATTTCCTAGTATGATAAATGCTACAAAATTTCATTCTGTACAATGACAGAAATGAAAGCTAAAATTTAATATTCTGACAGTAAAGTTATTTTTCTTCTTAGGAAAAACAAACTAATGGTGATCCATTCAAGGGAGGAAACAATATTTTATTTATCTCTGAATGCTCAGCAAGGGTAAATAGTCAATAAAAGTTTGTTGAAGAATAGCAAGCATTTTCCAAAATAGGAGCTGCATCTGCAGTCAGTGGGCATGAAGCAGAAAATGCCAGCTGGCCTATTCAGAGACTGAAATTAAAGAAAGAACTGGTTAACAGGTGAGCTTTCACTCAAAAAAGTAACTCATATCCTAAGTAAAGAATACCTTCAGAGGAAAACAATGAAAAAAATAGAGTGATTATTTGTTTTCCTCTGAAAATATTCTTTATTGACAAATATAAAATTATACTGTCATCTCTTTGGCTTTTTTCACTACATGTCAATAGACGTTTATCAATGATTATGCTTTTTACTGTAGAATGTGTGGATGTATAATTTTTATAAAACCAATCTCACATTGAAAGACATTTTAGTTACTTTCAAGTTTGTTATTATAACAAATGGTGTATAAATAACACTGTGAAGAACACCCAAAGAGCTAAATCTGCATATATCCCTATGTGTTTAGTATCGGCCTGAAATTGCTGAGTTAAAAGATATGGACTATTTTTAGTCTTTAGAAAGGTTTATAATAATTGTAGTCCTAGCCACACCTAAGATAATACTATTTTCTTTTTAAAAACTAATTTTATGTCTGCATTTATTTGGCTGTGCTGGGTCTTCGCTACTGCATGGGCAGGCTTTTCTCTAGTTGTGGTGAAGGGGGGCCAGCTGCGGTGCAGGGGCTTCTCATTACGGCGGCTTCTCGTGTTTCTGAGCACGGGCTCGAGAGGGTTCAGGCTTCAGGAGCGGCAGCACATTCCCCGGCTCCAGAGCACAGGCTCCGCAGCTGTGGCACACGGGCTCAGCTGTGCCGTGGCACACAGGGTCTTCCCAGACCTGGAATCGAACTGTGTCTCGTGTGTTAACAAGCAGATTCTTTAACACTGAGCAACCAGGGAAGCCCTCTTTTTAATCTTTTCCATTTGATTATTCACTAACCATTAATGTACCTGCACTGAAACCAAAATAACAGATTATCAGTAGATATTCCGTGCTTTCTCCAAAATAAGACCAAAAAATATGATGAAATTGACACCATCATTTCATTTACTGAGACAGGGGTTTATTTTTCATTTCTATAGAAAATACAACAAATTTATTAAAAAAAAAAAAGTTCTAGGGAACAAAGAACTAGTGACTAGAAAAAACCTTGCTACTCTTCTCTGGCAAAGGCAGATAAGAAGTAAAGCAGTTCCTGCTCTTCCTATGCTGTTTTATACCCAAGTCCAGAAAGGGAGGACGGTGGGACACTACAGCCTTCCTACTTGTCTGCCATTCACCATGGCTGCCCCCTCTGACTTAAGATATAAAGCTCCGAGGAATAAGAAAAGGGCAAAACTAAGTTAAAAGCTCAAAACCCTGACAGTCTGACCTTTAGTGCTGCTATCTCTAAGGAAGAGTAAGACTCGATGGGATAATGAAATTAAAAGGACAACAGAAATACAGAAATACAAGGAAGAAATATGAGAAGAGAAGTTGTGTAAATCAGATTTAGAGTAAAAAAAAGAAATTTCATTGGAAAGTTTTACAAGTACTACTTTTCATTAAATAATAAAACAGTGCTTGCCTATGATTCCTGTTCTCATTTTGTGCTCTATTCAAATTTACTCTTCATTATTCATTAACCCTCAACTCCAGCCCAAGTACAAAAATGAAGATAGGAGTTCATCATTCTACATATAGTACACTGCCATGAAAAAAGCTATTACCGAAATCAGAAGTACCATTCCATCAGTCTATAAGGGTTTTTAGAAACAGAAACAATTTCAAAAGATTGACCAGTTCCACAAAAACTTCCCAGCTTAAAGTTCTGCCAAAACAAGTCAACACAAGAAAACTATACTTGTCAGTTCCAGCATGAAGAATCTCACCTATCAATCTCTTCAAGTTTTTCATCTATCATTGGACCCATCTGTTGGCAGATATCTGTAAACACAAAAATATTTTAAAATCTTGAAACTAAAAAACCAGTTTAATTTCAACAATTTTTAACAACAGAGCACCAATATGTAACACCATGTAAAATATAAAGAGAATTAAGTTATGCTAGAGAAAGGACTGTAACAAACCAAATAGTAATACTATTCAGCACCAATATTAATATCATGTGACCAAGGCAAAGTAAAAATCAGAACAGAAATCCCACCATGTTCTTTTGAAGTACTACTTTATAGACTGAAATTTGGAGTTATCTCAAAAACCTTAAAAATACTTAGAAAATTATTAGCTACAATAAAATGAACTTGTCACAGTATATAAAATAACATAATTATATACAGATTAGATATGAAAATTTTTCATTTATTTAAACCATTTCAAAATAAGACAATTTGTATATCTCCAAATATAAACATTGATACAGTAGCACAATATTCTATATTCATAACCAGACTTTCGTCTATAAAAAATTTAATAACATTTATACAAGACTGCTGGGAGAAATATCAATAACCTCAGATATGCAGATGACACCACCCTCATGGCAGAAAGCAAGGAAGAACTAAAAAGCCTCTTGATGAAAATGAAAGAGGAGAGTGAAAAAGTTGGCCTAAAGCTCAACATTCAGAAAACTAAGATCATGGCATCCAGTCTAATCACTTCATGGCATATAGATGGTGAAACAATGGAAACAGTGAAAGACTATTTTTGGGGGCTCCAAAATCACTGCAGATGGTGACTGCAGCCATGAAATTAAAAGATGCTTCTAGTGAGATGGAATGAAACTGGAGCCCATTATACAGAGTGAAGTAAGCCAGAAAGATAAAGGCCAATACAGTATACTAACGCATATATATGGAATTTAGAAAGATGGTAACAATAACCCTATATGCAAAACAGAAAAAGAGACACAGATGTACAGAATAGACTTTTGGACTCTGTGGGAGAAGGTGAGGGTGGGATGATCTGAGAGAACAGCATCGAAACATGTATATTATCAAGGGTGAAACAGATCACCAGCCCAGGTTGGATGCATAAGACAAGTGCTCGGGGCTGGTGCACTGGGAAGACCCAGAGGGATGGGGTGGGGGGGATCGGGATGGGGAATACATGTAAATCCATGGCTGATACATGTCAATGTATGGCAAAAACCACTACAATATTGTAAAGTAATTAGCCTCCAACTAATAAAAATAAATGGGAAAAAAAAAAAAGATGCTTGCTCCTTGGAAGAAAAGCTATGACCAACCTACATAGCATATTAAAAAGAAGAGATATTACTTTGCCAACAAAGGTCCGTCTAGTTAAAGCTGTGGTTTTTCCAGTAGTCATGTATGGATATAAGAGTTGGACTATAAAGAAAGCTGAGCGCCAAAGAACTGATGCTTTTGAACTGTGGTGTTGGAGAAGACTCTTGAGAGACCCCTGGACTGCAAGGAGATCCAACCAGTCCATACTAAAGGAGATCAGTCCTGGGTGTTCATTGGAAGGACTGATGCTGAAGCTGAAACTCCAATACTTTGGACACCTGATGCAAAGAGCTAACTCATTGGAAAAGACCCTGATGCTGAGAAAGATGGAAGGCTAGAGGAGAAGGGGACGACAGAGGACGAGATGGTTGGATGGCATCACTGACTCGATGGACATGAGTCTGAGTAAGCTCCAGGAGTTGGTGATTGACAGGGAAGCCTGGCATGCTTCAATTCATGGGGGTCACAAAGAGTCAGACACAACTGAGCGACTGAACTGAACTGATACATTTATCCCAGAGATTTTTCTCCCAATGGATTTTTTAAAAAGGCACAAAAACATCTATTTTAATTGCTTCAAATTTCTTAGAGAGTAAAAAGACATATCAGCATGCATCAAATACCCCTACATTACAAAGTAAACATAGATCATGTACAATTTTGACCTTTAAATTCTCACACAAGAGAATTAGAAGAAGAAGAATTTCTAACATTTTGACTCAGTTACTTTATGATGCTATTTCTAATTCTGTCCTTTTTTGAACTGCAAATTTCATGAGTGGGCTTACAGAAAAGTAAAGACTTTCCCAATGAACAGGATAGGCAGGTTGTAACAACATCTTCTAAGTCATATGTTTACTATTTTACTACACTAGTCTACTTCCCACCAAAGATTTCTAATCTCTGGAAGCAACCTGAGGCAGAAAAAATTTAAGACTTTATAAATCGCTAAAACATTAAATGACATTAAGGTAATCCCTAATATTCACTTAGTACCTTCTAAGTCCAAGAGGTCTTGGGAGTCTGGTTTTGAATCTGTTGGATCTATACTCTGCAGTACCTGCAAGGCTCTATCCATCTTATCCTAAAAAAGTAACAGGACACTTTCAAAGAGTTTTAATTTCAATGATTATAAAAATTTATTTTCAAGCATTCTCAAGAATAACACATTTTAAAAGTCTTGACAGTTTAACCATTAAACAAAAGAATGACTTTACCTCATCTATATAAACAGGCTCAGGCTCTGATTTCTTAATTTCCTCCTCCTCTTCATCAACTATATTCAATTTGTCGACAACTGCTATGGAAACAAAGTAAACTTTAAGTTCCTCAGTATTTACTCTAGTAGTTTAATCATTAATTTATAAATAGCCTGTGATTATTCATAAGAAAAAAATAGGAAATGCTAAATAATCACAACATTTCATAATCAATATATGTTATTACATATGTTCATTGATTCATGGCACAACTATCTATTTAGCCCTTACTATATGATAAGCATTGTTTGAGGCATTGAAAATACACTAGTGAAAAAAAACAAACAGGAATCCTTACCCCGATATAACTTACATTCTAGTGGAATAAGTAAGCAATATTAATGGGAACTGTCATTATAGGCACCTTCCTAAAACTGAGTGTTATTGCTAGGGTGAAAATATATATATGAGAGTAGAATATTATCTAATTAGCTAATTTCAGAGTTAAATCTATGAACTACACTCTTTCCTGTTATAAAAAATTATTTTCTACATGTAAAAAATAAAAAGAGACCTGATTGCAACCTGATAATAGTTACAGCAACACAAAACAAACTTTTCTTAGAAAAGAGAAGGTTGAAAAATAACTTTAAAAAAAAAATAATATATATATATATAAAATTATTTAAATGCTCACTGGAGAACTGCCACAAGGTACTATATTTTAATAAAGTAAATTTGAATTAAAAATTATAATCAAAAACTATATAACCAAAGAAGTTTTAAGTCCCAACAGTTATTTCAAATATTTCAAGTATGCCCTAAGCAGCAGAGCTTAGCATAACATGAAGATTTACTGAAAATCCACGGTATTTTTACTTTTAAAAATAGAAGCTCAATTTCTCCAGCCTATAGTGAATTCTACGGCATTCCCTAAGCATGGTCTATCAAGCTTTTAAACCTAGTGTCTCCAATGTTCTTATCTACTTAAGAGTCAGACTGGAGGAAAAAGAAGTATTGAGTGGCAGAATACTCAGTATTCATCTCTCTCAATTTTAACTGAATGCATCATTCAATCTATATAAAGATGACACTACATATGCTGTAGAGCTTTCAATTTAAATTCTCCAGAACTATAAAGATTAGAAGCAGTATGTTCAGCAGCTATGTCAGTACAAGTACATTCTAATGGCAGAGTAGCCCACTTTAGAATCCTGGCTCTACCACCTACTAGCCAAATAACCTCAGCCTCAGTTTTCTTATCTATAAAATGGGATATCAAAAGTACTTATCTCACAGACTTAAGAAGAGTAAATGAAATAGTGCAAGAAAAGGACTTTGCACAACACCTGATAAACAAGTGCTTAAACACCACTGAGCAATTTTATTTTTGACCCTCGCCATCATTAGTGTTATTACCAGTCGTTCTGCACACTCAGCACCACCACCCTGCCCCCCAACTCCCTGCCTGCCTAACAAATGGATGCTTTCTTGGCATGGCTGGCAGCAGCTGTGTGGAACTGTCTGTGGCTGCAAAACTGAAGGAAGTTCTGTGAACTATGAGTCTACTGTCTTGATTACATTACTTTGTTATTGTTCTGAGTTCCCCAGGACCAAATCAATGAAAGGAAAAAATCTACAATTTAGGAGTACTCCTAAACCCTGTAATCACACTCAGCACTTGTCAATGGATCCCCCAACCTGCCTGCTTTGATACTGTGCTTCAATGAAGAATAAAACATTTTTTGTTCTAGACATATGCAAATTGCCTCTTGAACCATAATTACACTGATTTAAATATTTACATGGTCAAGCACAGCTTACTTTATGCCTTATATGTACCTATGCACATTAACTCTCAAAGGATTTAAAATATAATGATAAGTTAATAACTCTTATTTGGAATTGACCTGGGATAAGTTAACCCCTTAATTTGGGAAGAAGTATGTTAAACTGTATTGCCTATAAATAAATTATTCAAAACAAGAATTAAATGCCAATCTACTTTATATTTCAAACCAAATCATAAAATTTTTAAACAAAAAACTTCAATAGATTTAACCTTTCCATAGATTTAACTTACCTGCCTCCGATTCTATGTTTAAATTACATGTTACAAAATTAGATGGGAAGAGTCCTATTCCTCTGTGATTTTCTCCTTTCCACCAATTAGCATCACTGAAAATACAGTACAAAAATGCCATTTGTTACTCTATATTTCATTTCATTAGTGGCAAGAGTAATTAAGATAAAAATTAAATTTAGTCTACTTTGAAAATAATAGTTCATATTCCACTATATTTAAAAGTAGTTCCTCTTAAACTTCTGTGTTAGGTGCTCAGTAGTGTCCGACTCTTTGTGACCCCATGGACTATAGCCCTTCAGGCTCCTCTGTCCATGGAATTCTCCAGGCAAGAGAACTGGAGTAGTGGGTAGCCATGACTTCTCCAGGGGATCTTCCCAACCCAGGGATCGAACCTGGGTCTCCCCCATTGCAGGCAGATTCTTTACCATCTGGGCCACCAGGGAAGTAAACTTAATAAGAGATATAAAAAAGTACAAATAAACATCTATATTGTCATACTTAAACTCAGAACCTATCAACAACTGGTCATATTTGATTCTGTGCTTTAAAAAAAAACCAAAACAGTACAGAAAACACTGAAGTTTCCTTTATCAACACCTCCAAATCCCAAACTCACATCCATCCTTCATACCACCACCAAGTTGATAAGTCACCTTCCTTCAGATGTATTTTTAATTCATTTACTGTATCTATAAACTCTATATTTATCTATAGAATTTACAGATATAGATATATACAGATTATCTATAGTCAACTCTATAGATATTAAGTTGGTACAAAAGTAATTGCAGTTTTGCATTGTTGAACTTTGCCATTTGATATTGGAGTATTCTTAAATAAATATGGTTATGTTATACACCATTTTAATGCACATTTCTTGCTTTATATTTTTTTGCTAATGACTTATTACTTGTTTATTTTATATTTATTTTAGACTAGGGAAGTGATGTCAGACAAAAAGCAAATTGGAGCGGTTTTCTTATTTGAGTTCAAAATGGGTCGTAAAGCAGCAGGGATAACTTGCAACATCAATAACACATTTGGCCCAGGAACTGCTAATGAGTGGACAGTGCAGTGGTTCAAGCGGTTTAAGAAGTTCTGCAAAGGAGACAAGAGCTTTGAAGATGAGGAGCATAGTGGCCAGCCATTGGAAGGTAACAACACCATCAAAGCTGATCCTCTTACAACTATACGAGAAGTTGCCAAAGAACGCAACGCCATCCGTGCTCTGGTTATTTGGCATTTGAAGCCAATTGGAAAGGTGAAAAACCTTGATAAGTGGGTGTCTCATGAGCCAACCACAAATCAAATAAATCGTCACTTTGAAGTGCATCTTCTCTTATTCTATGCCACAACAACAAAACCATTTCTTGATTGGATTGTGACATGCAACAAAAAGTAGATTTTATAAGACAACTGGTGACGACTACCTCAGTGGTTGGACTGGTAAGAAGGTTCAAAGCACTTCCCAAAGCCACACTTGCACCAAGAAAGGTCACAGTCACTGTTTGGTAGTCTGCTGCCACTGTGATCCACCACAGCTTTCTGAATCCTGGTGAAACCATTGATCTGAGAAGTATGCTAAGCAAATCAATGAGATGCACCGAAAACTGCAATGCTTGCAGCCATCCTTGGTCAACAGAAAGGGCCCAATTCTTCTCCACGACAACACCTGACCACATGTTGCACAACCAATGCTTCAGAATTTGAACAGATTAGGCTACAAACTTTTGCCTCATCCGTCATATTCACCTGACCTCTCACCAACTGACTACTTCTTTCAGCATCTCAACAACTTTTTGCAGGGAAAATAATTCCACAAACCAGCAGGAGGCAGAAAATGCTTTCCAAGAGTCAAATCCCGAAGCACAGATTTTTTTTAAATTTTTCGAAACCACTTTCTTAAGGTTTTAACATACAAAGAGCTGTACCTATTTACTGTACAACTTGATGGATTTGCAAATTAGTATGCATCTGAACATCATCACCACAGTTTATACAATAAATATATCCATTACCTCCTAAAACTTTTTCCACCCATCTCTATTTATTAATTTTTGGTGATAATACAATGTAAGATCTCCCTTCCCAGCAAATTTTAAGTGCACAGTACAGCATTATAACCCTAGACACAATGCTGAGAGTAAAACCCTTTAGGATTGATCTGGAGCACAGATTTTTATACCACAGGAATAAGTAAACTTATTTCTCGTTGGCAAAAATGTGTTAATTGAAATGGTTCCTATTTTGATTAACAAAGATATGTTCAAGCTTAGTTATAATGATTTAAAATTGATGGTCCAAAACCACAATTACGTTTGCACCAACCTAATAAAAATGTTAATCATTATATATCTTTTAAATTTTATAGGTTAATTCTTTCAGATTTTATTAATCCCTTTTAAAGATCCATCACACAGATATGGCATATTTGATGTACTCATCCCCATGCAGGCAGCACTTAGGTCATATCCAGTCTTTTCTTTCACCCGATAAAGGCTGGGGTAATAATCATTCTAGATTTTAGGGCACACACGCAACAATTCTCTAGGCATGTTCACAGAGATAGGCTTGCTGGGCCACAAAACCTAAGCATTTTCCATTCTACTAATGTTGTCAAATGTTCCCTGAAGTGGTTGTGGCAATTCACCAACCCCCTCTCCCTCAGCAGCATGGGAGAATGTCATTGTCGCTCACATGTGTCAACTGTCCAGGCAACACTTGGTATTGCACAGGAGAAATCATCCCTTACTGCTGTGCCCATTTGCTCTTCTGAGCATCCAGACTGCCTCTTCCGTAGACTGCCTGTTCATATCTTCTGTCCACTTTTCTTTCTCCACTGGGTCATTTGTCTCTTTTCATGAATATGTAGGAGTTCTATACATATCTGAATAGCATTTGTTTGTCTGTATTATGCAAATACCTTAAACTCCTCAATCTATTCTCCTTATATTTGCCTAATAGTTTCACATTTTCCTTTATAGCACTCTTCCACATCTAGGTCTTTATTTGGGATGAAATTTTATGTACTGTGTGAAGCTGAATCAAATTTTATTTATACTGTATAGAAAGTCATTCATCCCAGCAAAATTTATTTAATAGTACCTCATTTTTCCTACTGATTTATGATAGTCTATCTTTCAAACAGCAAGCTGCTATCTGTTCATAAGCTTATTTCTGGATTCCATCCTGTTGCAATAGTCTATATTATAACATCTTAATATGCCTTGATATGTGAGAGGAAAAGTACCTTCTCTGTGTTATTGTAGACCTTCATATTTCCATATTAATGTCAAAATACAAATGTTTCCAAGTTCTCTGAAAAAAAGTCTTATTGAGCTTTTAATGAGAAATGAACTGTTTATGTATTAATATTAGAAAAAGTAATCTTTACAATATTAAGGTTTCTTCAGCATAAATGACATCTCACTCCATTTATATTATTGATATATAAATATATATTTTATTTTATATCTTTCAAAGGATTTGTAATTTTTTCCATGAAGTCCTTAAGTATCTTTGTTAGGTTTATTTATTCCTAGATCCTTTATAATATTTGGGAGCACTGAGAATGACATTTTTTGGTATACTCTGTTAATAAGGAATCTGCAGCTGTCTATCAGCTGAGTATTTCTTAAATTGAAGTCTGAGAATGATATATTTTCAAGGGACTTCAAGTTCTATACGTGAAGTTTTAAATTTTGTACTTTTAATTGCAACAGAATGTAAAAACAATGGATATTCTGGATCATCCAGATGACCTCTTTCTTAATGCAAGACGGCCATTTAACTTTGGTACCCAAGTGTGCATTTGTGTTTAAAATCTTGCCGGTAATAACCAATCTCCTAGAATGACAACATTTAACTTATGTGTGTTGATGAGCACATCTATGGCAGTTTTAAGATTGGGGTCTCCTAACATCAAAATGACATTTAATCAACCTACATATTCCATCATATTCATGTTGAATTCTCTTAGTAGTTTACAACAGAAAAAAAATTCTCTTTTGCAAGGATAAGCCTTAACTGAAAATAGTTTCGCATTTGTGCTTTAACTAGACATCAACGAAAAGACACATGGCTTCACAATGACGTAACCCTTTACATACTAAAAGCCCGCAGACCGTAACAGGTACATAATGCCACATGAACATCAAATGACATCAAGGGATATGGTGTGTATGAAGGAGTCACAACAACCACATAAGAAACAATCAGAAAACTGAGTTATCAGAGCAGTGAGGAGAACAGATTTGCTGAAGAAAATGAGGAAGCAGCTGTGCCACTGATCAGTACTGTTATTTACCTTGTGAGCAGTAACTTACACTGGAAAATTTTCTCATTCCATAAAAATAATGCTCATTTTGTAGTTTTGCTTCTATTTATTTTATAAATGTCCTTAATTTTATGCTTGTATAAAAGTATCAGAAGTGTAAACTTAAGTTCTTCTATAAACATTTTATACCCAGAAGCCTGACTGTTTCAGACTGTCAGCATTCAGACCTCATACTAACCCTTCAGATTCACATCTATTCTCCGTCAGGGATCATGTGCTCTACTCCAAATGATTATTTAAAAAAGAAAAACAAAACAGACTCTTAAAGGAAAAAAAAAATTATTTTCTAAGTAAACATAATGTTATCTTGACTGTGTAAGAGACCTTCACTTTCCTGTTCTATAAGATCAAAGTTCACCCATAATGAACCCACTGGATAAGCCTTTCTTCCTAGAGGTGTGTACCAGGTGTGACTCCACTTTCTTCTGGACCCCAACATTACCTCTTATGGCATTCACAATCTTCATACCACATACTTACTTGTAAAGTAATCTTAACTCCCTTACTTTATTCTAGGTTTTATGAAGAAAACAACTGCTTCCTCATTCTTTATTATATTCATATTCATATAATATTTTCCCAATAAATATTTACTGCAGCAAAGTAAAACCATTTTGGGTATTTACCCATTTAAAAATATACTAATGTATCCTTACTAAGTTATTTATAATGGATACCAAGTACATTTGCAATCTGTTAGTAACGAGTTGTTAGGTCTCAGTCTTGCTAAATTTCATCAATTTCTTTTAAAAGCAAACTAAAGTAGAGTTAGGCTTAATATAGACAAATCTATTCTTTATTACAACTTTAAGTGATAGAGAAATTGTGAGGGAGAGGCAGTAGCAGCTTAACTGGGGAGGAGCTGAGCATAGTTTTTAGCTGGGCTGATTAGAGGTATTACAGCTATATCTCTTCCTAAAGTTTTTTTTTTTGCCAGTAATTTTGGTATATACCATTCTCAGTGTAAATACATTCAGATGACTGAATGTTTCTGCTTCCCAACTGTGATGATAAACAATATTATTCAACACATTTTTAACCCAAGATACAAAGAACACTTTATTACCAAATTTAACAAAAGAATAAGAAACTCAAACTACCCCGTCTAACTAATTAATGGCAGAAAAGGTTCTAGTATGATTTAAATACACCAAAGTCAAAAGCTGAATATTCAGCATTCTAAATTAAGGATATGATACCGAATAACTTCAAAATATTCCAGAAACATTTAAAACATACCTGTCATCCAAAACAATAATAATTTCGCCATGTTTAAAGGTGAGTTCATTGTCCTCAACAGCTTCGAAATCATACAAAGCTCTCACTTTCCTCGCGACTTTCTGATCTGACTGAATCTCTGCAGATGGATACAAGGGTTTTGTTTCTGTGTGCTGGTACTTCTGCTCTTGCAGTGATAATTCAATAGCTAGTTTGAAAAATTAAAATGCAAAAAACAAGACAGCCAGTATTAACTCTGATTTTAAGAGTTTAAAAAGGAAATATTACATAATATACTATTTAATAAGAATAAATCAAGTGAATGTTATTTGTCCAGTTAAATACTAAACAATTAGCTTTTGTGGGGTGGGGGTGGGGGGCAAAAGGGGACAGTGCAGACAACTATGACATTTTTGAAAATAAAGTTTTTGCTCATTCCTTAATATCACAGTCTGTCATATACAGCAGCTATTATTTTTACAGCAAACAGATTGTGACATTATAATATGGGTAGCTTTCCATATAGGACAAGTCATGAACATATTTCTGTGCTTGACTCATAACTTTGGCATTAAAGAAAAGGTGAAATGTAATCTCTTCAAAGGTAGGACACTAAAAACTATTATTGACAAGGATTATGAATCCAATTAACCTTATATCATGTCAGGAAGTTTTCAGACTCCACTAGTTTTTAGATTTGAGGTAAAACACTACAAGTAAACTCAGTTTTATTTTAATTTTTATTTCAATAAATCATTCTGCAAAGATCAGCCAACACTAAACATGTGCTTAATCCTTTACCTTTAGCTATATCTTCATCTTCTTTGTTTTTGTTCGATGACGTACTGTTCTTGGCAGTAGCTGAGACAGTCTGTAATGTATAAGTAAAATGAACACAACTACCTTTTCAAAGAAAACACAAGCTCTATAATTACTCGCACATGCTAATTTAAAAAAAATCAACTGATGTAACTAATGAGTTTCACTTAAAAGTGAAGGTCTTTATGATAATTTTAAGTAGTTGTTTTCAATACTAAAACAGAACATCAGAATTTTCAAGAAAATATGAAAAAAATCACAAAGGGCATGAACTAGCTTACATTTTGCATGAATCTTAGCATCTGACTCAGAACCTGGCATAAAGAAAAGTACTTAAATATACATCTTTCCTGACTGCATTTCCTGATCTCAGTGGTCCAAAGTCTAATTCAACGTGGGGCTACAGGAGAAGTGGCAAGAAGCCAGGCTAATAACTGAAGAGCAGAGGAGGGACGCAGACAACAGGGGCGGCTCTCGGCATCCTTAACCCCCTTCACTACTCATTGTGTTTGAATGGTGGTGACTCTTCAGACATAGCAGAGGACTAAGGAAGGTCATGCTTGAACTTAAGGGCATGGGAGACAGAGACGTCCAGGGTTCCGAACCATCAACCAGTTCTTTATCACAGATTTTTGAGAATGACTTGCAGAAAGGACAGAGCAAGGAAATGCTGGCTTTCTATTACTTCTAAGCCTTTTATTTTTTAAATTTATTTTTAATTGGAGTATAACTGCTTTACAATGTTGTGTTGGCCTCTGCTGTTTATGACAATGTGAATCGGCTGTAAGTATACATATATTCCCTCCCTCTTGAGCCTCCCTCCTACCCCATCCCCCATCCCGCCCATCTACTTCATCACAGAGCACTGAAGCTGGGCTCCCTGTCCATACAGCTGCTTCCTGCTAGCTGTTTATTTCACACATAATAGTACATACACGTCAATGCTACTCTCTCAATTTGTACCACTCTGTTTCCCAACTGTGTCCACAAGTCCATTCTCCATGTCTGCAACTCTATTCCTGCCCTTCACACACATTCATCAGTATCATTTTTCTCGATTCCATTTATATGTGCTAATATAGGATACTTGTTTTTCTCTTTCTGACTTATATTACTCTCTGTAACAGGTTCTAGGTTCATCCACCTCACTACATTCTACTTTGAACCCATAGATCTGATCAACTAAAAAGGTTCTTTTTGTGTCTTCAGTCTATGGTCTAAAATTGAAAAAATACACAGTTCTCTTAGTTTCTTTCCCTAGCCCACATCCTGAAAAAACAAGAGACACTGAGAGCAGAACCCAAGATACAGTGTTTTTTCCCCACAGACCAAAATAAACCACTGACTCTGGGAATCATTATCCCTGCCCCAGCCCTGGTCCTGCAAAAGCTGTCCCTATGTCCTTGAATAAACTTCCAGCCTTACAGGTCAACCCATTTTATACATAAACTAAAGCACACTCCAGGCATGTTCACTCTTCAACAAACAGGCCTCGAGCTTTCTCAAGTCCATGAAGTGATTCATGTCATCCCTCCCTTGACAACCTCTTTACTCCTCTTATATACTGAATTACATTCCAGCCTAAAAATTCTACTCTTCACCTTCTTCACCATCCCAGTCCACAGTTACCCCTTCTTCCTGGCATCTAACTTTTGCACCCCTCATCCATCTTTGTCACTTACAATCAGTTATTTTTCACATATATAAAGCTACCCTTTCAACTGACTATAAATACCTTGAACATAAGGGCTCTCTCACACATCTATGCCTTTTGCATGACTCTAGATTCAGAGTCGCATTAAACAGATTATTTATGGATGACTCACTTCTCAAAGTTCTCATGTGTAGAATTCACTCGACAATTACAGGCACTACACTAGACAAACTCATGTAGAGTGGAGGTGAGTAATGACTAAGATAGACCTTGCCAGCTTTGACATAAGGTATATACCTTCAAAATACTATAGTATAGGGTCATCCATGAGTCTGAATGAATCTCTTACCTGAGAACTTGATGGAGGAAAAGTAACTCCTTCTTCTTTCATAGATTTAATAGTTGCAGATATTAGACTAAACTGAGGGTCCTTCTGAAATTCTTCTGACCATTCTACCATTAACGATTTCAGTTTTTCACATACTTTAGGATGAGCCTTTCAAAGAAAAGGCAAAGAAAAAAATGGTTAAAATAAGCACTTGAATTATTTAACAAAGAGAATTACCACCAAAATTCTCTAGTTTTATGAATAGATAGCCACAAAAGTCCAGTAATCCTTAGTTTAGATAAGCACTTGATAAATACCTATTTTAATATATACTTATTTCTTGGAAAATTACTCTTTTTGAACATTAATATTTATGTCTTATACAGTGACAATGAATCTGTCATATTCAGAGATTATTTCGTGTTTTCCTAATATTCTCAATATTAAACTTTTTGTATCAACTAAACTAAAATTCTGAGATTTTTGTCACTAATAGCGTGAACATAGTGTTTCAGAGTTTCTATTACAAATAAATCAGTAACAACCCCATCACAAAGACCCTCTCCACCCTGTTCTAAAATAAAGGCCCCCTTTGCTCACCATCTCTAACGGGAATCAGGACAGAATGATGGTTAGTTTGGACGCTGGTGTCACAGAAACTTACATCTGAACTTCAGGTATGCCATGTATTAGCTGCATAATCTTAGACAAGTATTAAGTCTCAGTTTCTCCATCTATAAAATAGGAATGACCTGGGAATCTAACTTCTAAAAGTTGTTAAAAGCATTAAACAAGATAGCATACATAAAATGCTTAAAGTAGTGGCTGCTAACCCTCAAGAAAGATCAGCTATATCACTAATATATATGCTTTAGGGAGGAAAACAGTTTTTGGTGCTACAAATGCAAACAACAAATTTTAGAACAGAAAGTTTGTTTTGTTTCAAATTTATCTAAAATGATTTCACTTACAACTCTACTAATGCTATATACAGTTAAAATAACACAGTATATGTATTTTTTAATGACTCACATTTCTTTTTTTTTTTTTAATTTACCTTATTTTTTATCACAGCACGTACTTCTGTTGCAAAATCACGGGAACACACTTCTAAATGAAATATCTTTCCACAGTTTGCCACACAAGCCCCAAGAAGCTATTAATTAAAATAAAAATCAATATACAAATGTTGAGATGTAATCTCTCTTAACTTACTGAAACAAACACATTTAAAATTTTGGCCAAATAATATGACTTTCACTTACAGTTAGTGCCTGCAGAGCAACATGAGGAACTTTATGATTTACCCTTTTCATTATGGCTTTTAGGCAGTCTTTTGCTCTAAAAAAATGAAGAAAGTTAAGTATTCAGAATTTCAATTCAAGCATTAAATACATAAGGTATTCTACAACCAAATAACTTTAAAAGCTATTTGGTCATATAATACCTTATATGTACACCTGCAAACTTTACTTCATTAAGGGAATAAATCTATAAAATGATCTTACACCTTTTCCTCATAGACTTGTAGACAGGAAAAAATGCTTGCTGCAAAGGTTGTGTATCCCAAAATCAAAAAATCAAATCATTTCAAAAAGGTCAGTCAACACAAGAGAACAATATCATAAAAATTATCTTTTCATTTAAGACTGACTTAGCTTTCAAGACAGCAAATTCTTATCTTGTGGGGAAAAAAACTAGCAAGATACATAGTCTCAAATGATTTAAGTATAACCATGCATGAATAAACTTCAAAAAGCTGTAACACTAAAACAAATGCTTTCATCAGTCTTCTAAACCTCTAATGCATAATCAGTTTAATTGGCCCCATTCCATCCTCAAAGCACTGTTATTTATATTCACTTTTTCATCATGATTTATTGCATTTATCTATTCATTACTGAAAGATCTTTTCAATATATTACATATTTTTATATTTATCTACTTCATTAATAACATGTATAAGTCACAGGGGAACTCCCTAAATAATTATTCATTAACATCTGTCCCTATTGAATCAAGGCATTTTATATATACATATATTTTTTTGGCTGCACTGTGAGGTTTGTGGGATCTTAGTTCCCCGACCAGGGATTGAACCTGGAACCCCAGCAGTGAAAGCACAGTGTCCTAAGCACTGGATCACCAGGGAATTCCCTGTATCAAGGCTTTAATTATACATTTTAATATTTCAAGTTTTCAGTTAATTCTTTCCCATTTATTCTTTCAGAATAAGATTAACCACATAAATTCAGCCAGCAGCATGTCTTTTACTCACAAAAGGAAACAGTAAAAATCCCATTTCCTTCCAGAATTATATCAGGAAAAGAGATACAGATTATTAAGCTCATAGACATTCACTGGGCATGACTGGCCATCTTACCCATTAGGAGTGCTTCCAACTTTGTCACATATGTCCATAATAAGACTCCAATCTTCTGTAGTGTTGTACTCATTTGTAGCCTTTTCTATAAGAGATAAACATATAAAAAAAATTAGGATGTCTTACATAGTAATAAATACCAGGAAAGACATACAAGTATCAAGAGAAAAGAAACCAGTTACACACAGAGGAACTCCTATAAGACCATTAGCTGATTTTTTGGCAGACACTCTGCAGACCAGAAGAATATGGCATAATATTTTCAAAGTGATGAAAGGAGAAAAATCTACAAACAAGAATACTCCACCCACCTGAAAAAAACAAACACTCTACCCAGCAAAGATATCACTCAGATTTGAAGGAGACAGAGTTTCATAAACAAGCAAAAGCTATAAGAGATTAACATCATTAATACGTGAACTGTGAACTTCCAAATGTTCCAGCTGGTTTTAAAAAAGGCAGAGGAACCAGAGATCAAATTGTCAACACCTTCTGGATCATTGAAAAAACAAGAGTTTTCCAGAAAAATATCTATTTCTGCTTTATTGACTATGCCAAAGCCTTTGACTGTGTGGATCACAAGAAACTGTGGGAAATTCTGAAAGAGATGGGAATAACAAACGATCTGACCTGCTTCTTGAGAAATCTGTATGCAGGTCAGGAAGCAACAGTTAGAACTGGACATGGAACAACAGACTGGCTCCAAATAGGAAAAGGAGTACGTCAAGGCTGTATATTGTCACCCTGCTTATTTAATTTATATGCAGAGTACATCATGAGAAATGCTCGGCTGGATGAAACACAAGCTGGAATCAAGATTGCTGGGAGAAATATCAATAATCTCAGCTATGCAGATGACAGCACCCTCATGGCAGAAAGCAAAGAATTAAAGAGCCTCTTGATGAAAGTGAAAGAGGAGAGTGAAAAAGTTGGCTTAAAGCTCAACATTCAGAAAACTAAGATCATGGCATTCGGTCCCATCACTTCATGGCAAATGTATGGGGAAACAGTGGCAGACTTTATTTTTTTGGGCTCCAAAATCACTGCAGATGGTGACTGCAGTCATGAAATTAAAAGATGCTTGCTCCTTGGAAGGAAATTTATGACCAAACTAGACAGCATATTAAAAAGCAGAGACATTACTTTGCCAACAAAGGTCCATCTAGTCAAGGCTATGGTTTTTCCAGTGGTCATGTATGGATGTGAGAGTTGGACTATAAAGAAAGCTGAGCACCAAAGAATTGATGGTTTTGAACTGTGGTGTTGGAGAAGACTCTTGAGAGTCCCTTGGACTGCAAGGAGATCCAACCAGTCCATCCTAAAGGAGATCAGTCCTGAGTGTTCATTGGAAGGCCTGATGTTGAAGCTGAAACTCCAATACTTTGGCCACCTGATGCATAGAGGTGACTCATTTGAAAAGACCCTGATGCTGGGAAAGATTGAAGGCAGGAGAAGAAGGGGACGAAGAGAGGATGAGACAGTTGGATGGCATCATCGACTCAATGGACATGAGTTTGGGTAGACTCCAGGAGTTGGTGATGGACAGGGAGGCCTGGCGTGCTGCAGTCCATGGAGTTGCAAAGGGTTGGACATGACTGAGTGACTGAACTGAACTGAAACTGTCTTTTTTTTTTTTTTCTTCATACCCTTTTTATTTATTTATTTATTTTTTTAAAATTTTTATTAGTTGGAGGCTAATTACTTTACATCATTACAGTAGTTTTTGTTATACATTGATATGAATTAGCCATGGATTTACATGTACTCCCCATCCCAGTCCCCCCTCCCACCTCCCTCTCCACCCGATCCCTCTGGGTCTTCCCAGTGCACCAGGCCCGAGCACTTGTCTCATGCATCCAACCTGAGCTGGTTATCCATTTCACCCTAGATAATATACATGTTTCAATGCTGTTCTCCTGAAACATCCCACCCTCGCCTTCTCCCAGAGTCCACAAGTCTGTTCCATACATCTGAGTCTCTTTTTCTGTTTTGCATATAGGGTTATCGTTACCATCTTTCTAAAGTCCATATATATGTGTTAGTATACTGTAATGGTCTTTATCTTTCTGGCTTACTTCGCTCTGTATAATGGGCTCCAGTTTCATCCATCTCATTAGAACTGATTCAAATGAATTCTTTTTAATGGCTGAGTAATATTCCATGGTGTATATGTACCACAGCTTCCTCATCCATTCGTCTGCTGATGGGCATCTGGGTTGCTTCCATGTCCTGGCTATTATAAACAGTGCTGCGATGAACATTGGGGTGCACATGTCTCTTTCAGATCTGGTTTCCTTGGTGTGTATGCCCAGAAGTGGGATTGCTGGGTCATATGGCAGTTCTATTTCCAGCTTTTTAAGAAATCTCCACACTGTTTTCCATAGTGGCTGTACTAATTTGCATTCCCACCAACAGTGTAAGAGGGTTCCCTTTTCTCCACACCCTCTCCAGCATTTATTGCTTGTAGACTTTTGGATAGCAGCCATCCTGACTGGCGTATAATGGTACCTCATTGTGGTTTTGATTTGCATTTCTCTGATAATGAGTGATGTTGAGCATCTTTTCATGTGTTTGTTAGCCATCTGTATGTCTTCCTTGGAGAAATGTCTGTTGAGTTCTTTGGCCCATTTTTGGATTGGGTCATTTATTTTTCTGGAGTTGAGCTGGAGGAGTTGCTTGTATATTTTTGAGATTAATCCTTTGTCTGTTGCTTCGTTTGCTATTATTTTCTCCCAATCTGAGGGCTGTCTTTTCACCTTGCTTATAGTTTCCTTTGTTGTGCAAAAGCTTTTAAGTTTCATTAGGTCCCATTTGTTTATTTTTGCTTTTATTTCTGAAATTCTGGGATGTGGGTCATAGAGGATCCTGCTGTGATTTATGTCGGAGAGTGTTTTGCCTATGTTCTCCTCTAGGAGTTTGATAGTTTCTGGTCTTACATTTAGATCTTTAATCCATTTTGAGTTTATTTTTGTGTATGGTGTTAGAAAGTGTTCTAGTTTCATTCTTTTACAGGTGGTTGACCAGTTTTCCCAGCACCACCTGTTAAAGAGGTTGTCTTTTTTCCATTGTATATCCTTGCCTCCTTTGTCAAAGATAAGGTGTCCATAGGTGCGTGGATTTATCTCTGAGCTTTCTATTCTGTTCCATTGATCTATATTTCTGTCTTTGTGCCAGTACCATACTGTCTTGATGACTGTGGCTTTGTAGTAGAGTCTGAAGTCAGGCAGATTGATTCCTCCAGTTCCATTCTTCTTTCTCAGGATTACTTTGGCTATTCGAGGTTTTTTGTATTTCCATACAAATTGTGAAATTATTTGTTCTAGTTCTGTGAAAAATACTGTTGGTAGTTTGATAGGGGTTGCATTGAATCTATAGATTACTTTGGGTAGTATAGCCATTTTGACAATACTGATTCTTCCAATCCATGAACACGGTATATTTCTCCATCTGCTTGTGTCCTCTTTGATTTCTTTCATCAGTGTTTTATAGTTTTCTATGTATAGGTCTTTTGTTTCTTTAGGTAGATATACTCCTAAGTATTTTATTCTTTTTGTTGCAATGGTGAATGGTATTGTTTCCTTAATTTCTCTTTCTGTTTTCTCATTGTTAGTGTATAGGAATGCAAGAGATTTCTGTGTGTTAATTTTATATCCTGCAACTTGACTGTATTCGTTGATTAGCTCTAGTAATTTTCTGGTAGAGTCTTTAGGGTTTTCTATGTAGAGGATCATGTCATCTGCAAACAGCGAGAGTTTCACTTCTTCTTTTCCTATCTGGATTCCTTTAACTTCTTTTTCTGCCCTGATTGCTGTGGCCAAAACTTCCAAAACTATGTTGAATAGTAGTGGTGAGAGTGGGCACCCTTGTCTTGTTCCTGATTTCAGGGGAAATGCTTTCAATGAAACTGTCTTTAAGAGAAATGTTAAAGAGACGTCTCTAAGCAGCAAACATCAAAACTAGAAATACACACATTATGAAACGAAAAATCTTACTGGCAAAGGCAAACGTACAGTGAAGATAGTAGACTAACTACTTACAAAGGTAGTAGGAAGGTTAAAAGACAAAGGAAGTAAATTCATCTATATCCACAAGAGTAGTTAAGGGATACAAAAACTGAAAACTTCTAAATTTAAGGATAAAAGGCAATTATTCTGACATGTGTGGTGAAATGTTAAGTCAGAGATTTTAGTAATATATTTTTGCCTATGTTCTAGACTCAAGCACCAAGCTCTGCAGGTAGAAACATCACTCAAGTCTAGCTTCTTCCCTGGTAGAAAGATGACTAGTTCTTCTACAGGGAAAGTCAGACCAGGCTGTATTTTTCAGAGGTTGAAAATGTTTAACTATTTCTCAAACATATCTAATAATCCCAGTGAATTTAAAAGTACAGACAGAAAAAAAAAAAAAAAAGAAGGGAAAAATCTCCTAGTTCTACGAACCTCTTGGAAAACTATGATGCATATTTACCCAGACCTTTTTATAGTATGTATATGGGGGGAAAATATGTATAAAACTAAATAAAAGAGAGCACCCAAAAACTGATAATCACTTCCCTGCCAAAGTTATGAACAAGAAACAAAACAAAAAATAAAATATCACTGTCATTCCTAATAGAAGCTTTAGGTGTGCTGGACAAATGGGCTCGCTAGCAGTGAGCCCCAGATATGGACGTGTTAACACAAGACAGAGCAGACCTCTCCCTGCAGGGTTGAGCCCCTGCACAATTATTCCAAGAAGAAATCAATTCATGGCTGTAAACAGACCAGAGAGCTCTTACATTGACAACAGGCACCAGGAGTGACAGTTACTCTCAAATTTACAGTCAGGTAAGTCATTATACTGGAGACATAAGAGATGTGAGTTTGATCCCTAGGTCAGGAAGATCCGAGGGTATGGCAACCCACTCCAGTATTCTTGCCTGGAGAATCCCATGGACAGAGGAGTCTGGGAAACTATAATCCATAGGGTTGCATGACTGAAGTGACTCAGCATGCACGTGCACTCAAGTCATTATACCAGGGATGGAGTAAATAACGAAGTGGGGGCAGAACTGCCTGCTCAGGAAGACCTCAGGGGTAGAGAAAAAGTACTTTTCAACAATGTGATCATCCTAAACATATTACTTCCTAAGGTGCCTTTCCACTTAACATAATCATCTCTTCATTTTCATAAATACATGTCTATACCATATAGTAAAGACTATACCATATAGTAAAGGCTACGGTCTTCCCAGTAGTCACGTATGGATGTGATAGTTGGACCATAAAGAAAGTTGAGCACTGAAGAACTGATGCTTTCGAACTGTAGTGCTGGAAAAGACTCTTGAGAGTCCCCTGGACAACAAGGAGATCAAGTCATCCTAAAGGAAATCAACCCTGAATAGTCACTGGAAGGACTGATGCTGAAACTCCAACACTCTGGCTACCAGATGCAAAGAGCCAACTCATTTGAAAAGACCCTGATGCTGGGAAAGATTGAAGGCAGAAGGAGAAGAGGGCGACAGAGGATGAGATGGTTGGATGGCATCACCGATTCAAAGGACATGAACTTGGGTAAACTCCAGGAGATGATGAAGGACAGAGGACCTTGATGTGCTGCAGTTCAGGGGGTCGCCAAGAATCAGATGCAACTTGGCAACTGAACAACCACCACCACCACCGTGTTTAATAGCTGCATGATGCACCACTATACACAGTGTGGCCACAAAGTGCTTACATAAGCTAGCGAGAAGTCATCAGTGAACTGTAATTTTAAATCCGTCAAGTACTCAGCCTCTCTTCTTTATTACACTTACTGGAATCATTCATATTGATGTCCCACATAGAATAAATAACAAAATAACTGAAAGAGATCAGAACTGCATGCATAGAACCTTCTGTAGGTGTATCATAGCATTAACACTTAACCCTATCATCTCTCTCTGCCACCACTATTCTCCCTCCACCCAATCCTCAGAAAGAAGGTAGACTCCAATATGGCAGGAAGTTTTTGCTTTGTTTTGTTCGCTATTATTACTTAAATAAAACAGTATCCAGTTCACACAGCAGGTGCTAAGTAATTATTTGTCAAATGAATGAATGAATGGTGCTGGTTGCTCCTTCATACCCTATAACCCTGGTAAAATGACTCTAAAGGGGGAAACAAGAGCAGAGCTTCTGAGTAAATGAACTCTAATAGCCTTTAAGAACCCCCAAGTGGCCCCAGTGAAGTCTGTGCAAGCTTCTGGACCATTAAGAGCCTCACAGCTGAGCAATAGTAAGGGGCTCACAGAATCAAGCTTCAATAGCAACACCAAGTGGCAACAAAAGGCAACAGCACCAGGGCGCTTAAAAGGGAGGTTCCTGTTCTCCGCTTGTTTACTAAAGAGGAATGACAAAACCAATACCTCTGGGAGTCCATCTAAAAAGGCAGCCAGGGTGAATGGGGAAAGGAATGCCTCCAGAAGGAGGCAAAGGGGACTTCTAGTACAGTAATATGTATTTATCTTGAGTCTGAAGAGCAAATCACATATATTACATATAACTTGCCAGCTTCATGCTCAACTTTTCTCTCTGCCTATGACGGATGAGGTTTTGTTTTTGCTGTACAGATAGATCATTCTTTTTTTTAATATCATTTGGCAGTGTTACAACTACCTGAGATTAAGTATTCCTCCAATATATTTTTCTTTAAATATAAATATATATATTATTTACCTTTTACAGGTAAATTCTTAGTCTTTCTGGAATTTCATCTGGCACATGGGGTGAGGTGGGGATCTAAGAATCTATCCTTTCCTCTTTGATCTGAGAAGCCAGCATCATCAATTTCCAAATTTTATCAGTATACATGTGTATCAGTACAAATACACTCACACCCAACTCACGCCCCCCCTCCTCCACAGCTGATTTTTAGGTCATCCAATAACCTACCTATTCCTGCTAGAACTCAATTTTCTTTTTAGAGCTCAATTTTTAATGACTGTTTTTTCACTTCTGGCTATGAGATACATAATTAAATGTGAAGCCTCTTCCATAGCCCCTCAAAACCCTTCCAACAATTTCAAAAATATCTCAACAGAATTTTTTTTACTTGATCTTTTATAGAAAATGGAAAAATCCTAATTTAAATACTCTATCCAGCATAGTTTACTTTCTACAGATATAGGACTCACAATTACCCTTTTTTAAAAGTGTAAAATCTAAAGACTTTATAATGGCCTGCCAAAAAGGATTTCATTTTTCAAGTGAAGGAAATAACAGTTAAATTAGGCGCTTAAAAGTATTTTAAACTCCTGGAAAAATCTTAAATATTATAATTAAGGAACCATTCTTTTATAGCATGTCACCATGCCCTATATCACATTATCCTGTGTCAAATACGTAGAGCGGGGGAGAGTTAAAAGAGCCCTCCTGGGGCCTAAATGCTAAGTTTCCAGGGTTTGGTGGGTGTAAGTCATAACATTTCATCACCAGGTTATGACTGTATATAGAGAGCTTCAAATACACAGTGAAATACTTCAAAAAGATTCTAAGAATATCATAAAGAATCAGTCCATCAATACCTATAAGGAACAAAAGACTTACCCTCTACACAGCCCATTATGTTCAACACACAGCATTAAAAAGGATTCAAGTCTACCCATAGAACTTTTAAGAAAATAAGTTCCATCAGTAATTTTAAAAAAAGTTATATAAAACAAGAATGCCTCAGAGAGATCTTTAAAGCTCTTCCTACTATGTTTGAAAATAAAAACTCACGACTGGTCTGCTTTCAACCATGGCAGAATATCTGGTACCAGACTTGCTACTCTACTGAAAACAAGTATGGTGTTAGTCACTCTGTATCTGACTCTTTGCAACCCAGTAGACTGTAGCCCACCAGGCTCCTCTGTCCATGGGATTCTCCAGGCAAGAATACTGGAGTGGGTTGCCATTCCCTTCTCTAGGGGATCTTCCCGACCCAGGGATGGAACCTGGTCTCCTGCACTGCAGGTAGATTTTTTACCATCTGAGCCACCGTGGGGCTGAAAACAAGAATAAACAGGCCAAAATATATGAGGCAACTGCGGTCAGGAAGTAAACAACAAGCAGTGCACATCTGAGGTTTCTGAGAGAAGGGAACTATGAAGTAAGCCTCACCACGGCTCTAGTGTTCTACCTGGGAATACTTTCTTGTCCCAACACAAGTAGTGAAAGTCGCTCAGTCGTGTCCGACTCTTTCTGACCCCTGACCCCATGGACTATACATGGAATTCTCTATGCCAGAATACTACAGTGGGAAGCATTCCCCTTCTCCAGGGGATCTTGCCGACCCAGGGATTAAACTCAAGTCTCTCGCATTGCATGCGGCTTCTTTAACAGCTGAGTCACAAGGGAAGTCCAAGAATATGGAGTGGGTAGCCTATCCCTTCTCCAGCGGATCTTTCTGCCCCAGGAATCCAACCGGGGTCTCCTGCATTGCAGGTGGATTCTTTACCAACTGAGCTATCAGGGAAGTCCAAAACACAAGTAGAACCAGGCCAAATAAGGTACCTAGGAGACGGAGGCCAGATTTCCAAGCAAAGGGATTTAACTGTGGGTCCTTGTTGGTCAAGGGCTGTGCTGAACACACCCACACTCCCACACACTCTGGCTGAGGTTCTGTGAGGTCTAGTACAGATCACCTGCTATGAGGCTGGAAGGCTGCGCAATGCAAGGAGTCTTTACAAGTTCCTGCCTGTTATGGACTGAGCGTCTGTGTCCCCACAAAATTCACACCTTGAAGCCCTACCCCCCAGCACTGCTGGAGCTGGAGACCAGACTCTAAAGAAGTAATTAAGGTGAAATAAGGTCATAAGGTTGAAGCCCTGACCCAAGAGGATTAGTGTCCTCAAAAGAAGAGATACCAGAGAGCTCCCTCTCTTTTCTCACATGCACAAAAATGAGGTCAGGTGAGGACACAGTGAGAAGAAAGCCATCTGCAACCCCAGGGGCGAGCCCCCATTGGACACCAACCCCGCTGGGACCTTGATTTTGGACTTCCACTCACCAGAAATGTAAGAAGACAGGTTTCTGTTGCTTAGCTATGCGGTCTACGTTATTTGGCTATGGCAGCCCAAGCAGACTAGTACTCCACCCAACTATAGAGGACCACATTTTAGGCTATCAGTTGAAACTCCCAAAAGGTTATCACAACCTTAGGAGTAAAGGCATCCTAGAATTTAGTAATATCAAAACAGACCTACCTCACAAACAAAACTAGTTAACACATGGTAACTAAATTCTTGCATACTGGAATCATGTCAAATGAAGACTACTTGTACATTAAAGCACAGTTTCAATATTCCTTCAAATGTGCACAAAGCTACCAACACCTGGAGTAATCTAGGAAAATATACTCAGCGTGCTCTCAGAAGGCAACAGATTTGGATTAGACCAACACTGCACCCAATCACATGGACATCAACAATCACAATATGCAGATAATTAGGACTATACTGAAGGCAATATAAAACTTTATTATAATGAGGATACTGCATGTATCTCAGGACATGGCTAAAGCAATGCTTAGGACTTAATGGAAAAATTGCTTTTTATGTATTGATTTAAAAAAAACAATTACTTTTATACCTTAAAATTATAGCAGAACAGTGGAAAACTGAAAAAAAAAAACAAAAAAACAAAAAAAAAAAAAACAATTTGTTTTCCAAAGGCAGAAATAACTAGAAAATGGAAAGCAAATGAATAAGTAGAATTAATTTTGGTGTCTAACAGGAAACCACAGCTGAGGCTTTTACTAAAGACATAAAAATGTTCTTTCTTTACACCAATTCATTACACACTAAATAACTATTTGAAAATACAGGAGAGTCAATTTTTTCTAGCTTGCAAATCTTACATATTTACACTATTAAAATAAAATACACTTGCTACTAAATTAGTAGACCACACAATTCTAGTTTAATTAAATTTAGATTAAAATATTTAAATGCCAAATACTTCACACTGATAATGTAATAAATATTTCACCTGCTTCTCTGACTCCAATGACAACCACCATAAACTTAGCATTTTGGAGTGCTTGGGTTTAACATACATTTTCTCTTTTAATTCTCCTCATTTAATGTTTTGATTTGTTTGGGGAAAATTTTTTATTGATAAAGTTTACTATGGGGAAAGCTGTAATAGAAATTCTACTTTAATACACTACTTATCTCCTAAAATAAACCTACTTACAGCTCTGAGTAATAAATGATAGGTAATAATTTAATTAAAAAGCAACCACAAGTGATAGTTTCAAAGTATTTTACATATGCTCAACTATTTACATTGAACCCAAAGAAGATTTCCTATTTAAAACATAAGGAAACTGAGATATAGAAAAGTAACTAGCAAAGATCATATAGCTAGTAAATAGTAAAAGTGGATTCCAATCGAGGCAATGTGGCTCAGGGTATATTTTCTATTAAACTGCCTCTTGGGAGCAACTTTTATTCAAAATTGCTAAATTAACTTTTAACAAGTAAGCTGTCAGTTTCTCTATGTAGGAACATTTTAAACACACTGAGTAAGAAAAATGCTAGATCAACTCTGGTTTATAAGGAAAGGATCAGATAGTGTCATGCTTAACTCCATTTACTACATCATCTAGTAAAACAATAATAAACATTTGAGATTCTTGCTCTGGTGGAATACAGAAGAGTGACTGCTACTCTTTATTCATTTCACGTGTCAATGCCAACATTTTTGGGGATACTAAGAAAAGTTTAGAGAGTTGGGCAGACAGGAAGAAAGAAGAAAAAAAAAAACTTATAAACCATTTACTGCCTTCTAATCTTCCAATGAACACTCAGGACTGATCTCCTTTAGGATGGACTGGTTGGATCTCCAAGGGACTCTCAAGAGTCTTCTCCAACATCACAGTTCAAAAGCATCAATTCTGCGCTCAGCTTTCTTTACAGTCCAACTCTCACATCCATACATGACTAATGGAAAAACCATAGCCTTGACTAGACAGATCTTTGTTGACAAAGTAATGTCTCTGCTTTTTAATACGCTGTCTAGGTTGGTCATAACTTTCCTTCCAAGGATTAAGTGTCTTTTAATTTCATGGCTGCAGTCACCATATGCAGTGATTTTGGAGCCCAGAAAAATAAAGTCAGCCACTGTTTCCGCTGTTTCTCCATCATTTGCCATGAAGTAATAGGACTGAATGCTACGGTCTTATCTGAATGTTGAGTTTTAAGCCAACACTTTCACTCTCCTCTTTCACTTTCATCAAGAGGTTCTTTAGTTCCTCTTCACTTTCTGCCATAAGGGTGGTGTCATCTGCCTATCTGAGGTTATTGATATTTCTCCCAGCAATCCTGATTCCAGCTTGTGCTTCATCCAGCCCAGTGTTTCTCATGATGTACTCTGCATATAAGTTAAATAAGCAGGGTGACAATATACAGCCTTGACGTACTCCTTTTCCTATTTGGAACAAGTCTGTTGTTCCCTGTCCAGTTCTAACTGTTGCTTCCTGACCTGCATACAGATTTCTCAAGAGGCAGGTCAGGTGGTCTGGTATTCCCATCTCTTTCAGAATTTTCTGCAGTTTCTTGTGATCCACACAGTCAAAGGCTTTGGCATAGTCAATAAAGCATAAATAGATATTTTTCTGGAATTCTCTTGCTTTTTCAATGATCCAATGGATGTTGGCAATTTAGTCTCTGGTTCCTTTATCTTTTATAAAACCAGCTTGAACATCTGGAAGTTCATGGTTCATTTATTGCTGAAGCCTGGTTTGGAGAATTTTGAGCATTACTTTACTAGCGTGTGAGATGAGTGCTAATTGTGCGGTAGTTTGAGCACTCTTTGGCATTGCTTTTCTTTGGGATTGGAATGAAACTGACCTTTTCCAGTCCTGTGGCCACTGCTGAGTTTTCCAAATTTGCTGACATATTGAGGGCAGCACTTTCACAGCATCATCTTTTAGGATTTGAAATAGCTCAACTGGAATTCCATCACCTCCACTAGCTTTGTTCGTAGTGACGCTTCCTAAGGCCCACTTGACTTCACATTCCAGGATGCCTGGCTCTAGGTGAGTGATCACACCATCGTGATTATCTGGGTCATGAAGATCTCTTTTGTACAGTTCTTCTGTGTATTCTTGCCACCTCTTCTTAATATCTTCTGCTTCTGTTAGGTCCCTACCATTCCTGTCCTTTATTGTGCCTATCTTGGCATGAAGTGTTCCCTTGGGATCTAATTATCTTGAAGAGACCTCCCCCTCTGCTGCTGTTGCTAAATCGCCTCAGTCGTGTCCGACTCTGTGCGACCCCATGGACGGAAGCCCACCAGGCTCCTCTGTCCCTGGGATTTTCCAGGCAAAAATACTGGAATGGGTTGCCATTTCCTTCTCCAATGCATGAAAGTGAAAAGTGAAAAGTGAAAGTAAAGTCACTCAGTCATCTCCGACTCTTAGCGACCCCATGGACTGTAGCCTACCAGGCTCCTCCGTCCATGGGATTCTCCAGGCAAGAATACTCTAGTGGGTTGCCATTTCCTTCTCCAGAAGAAATCTCTAGTCTTGCCCATTCTATTGTTTTCCTCTATTTCTTTGTACTGATCACCAAGGAAGGCTTTCTTATCACTCCTTGCTAGTCTTTGGAACTCTGCATTCAAATGAGTATATCTTTCCTTCTCTCCTTTGCTTTTTGCTTCTCTTCTTTTCACAGCTATTTGTAAGGCCTCCTCAGACACCCATTTTGCTTTTTTGCATTTCTTTCTCTTGGGGATGGTCTTGATCCCTGTCTCCTATACAATGTCACGAACCTCGGTCCATAGTTCATCAGGCACTCTGTCTATCAGATCTAGTCCTGCAAATCTATTTGTCACTTCTACTGCATAATAAGGGATTTGATTAAGGTCATACCTGAATGGTCTAGTGGTTTTCCCCACTTTCTTCAATTTAAGTCTGAATTTGGCAATAAGGAGTTCATGATCTGCTCCAAGTCTTGTTTTTGCTGACTGTATAGAACTTCTCCATTTTTGGCTGCAAAGAACATAATCAGTCTGATTTCGGTGTTGACCATCTGGTAATGTCCATATGTAGTGTCTCCTCTTGTGTTGTTGGAAGAGGGTGTTTGCTATGACCAGTGCATTCTCTTGGCAAAACTCTGTTAGCCTTTGCCCCATTTCATTCCATACTCCAAGGCCAAATTTTCCTGTTACTCCAGGTGTTTCTTGACTTCCTAATTTTGCATTCCAGTCCCCTATAGTGAAAAGGACATCTTTTTTGGGTGTTAGTTCTAAAAGGTCTTGTAGGTCTTCATAGAACTGTTCAACTTCAGCTTCTTCAGCGTTACTGGTCAGGGCACAGACTTGGATTACCATGATACTGAACAGTTTGCCTTGGAAACAAACAGAGATCATTCTGTCATTTTTGAGCTTGCATCCAAGTACTGCATTTCAGACTCTTTTGTTGATTATGATGGCTACTCCACTTCTAAGGGATTCCTGCCCACAGTAGTAGATACAATGGTCATCTGAGTTAAATTCACCCATTCCAGTCCATTTTAGTTTGCTGATTCCTAGAATGTTGATGTTCACTCTTGCCATCTCCTGTTTGACCACTTCCAGTTTGCCTTGATTCATGGGCCTAACATTCCAGGCTCCCATGCAATATCACTCTTTACAGCATCGGACCTTGTTTCTATTACCAATCACATCCACAACTGGGTGCTGTGTTTGCTTTGGCTCCGTCCCTTCATTCTTTCTGGAGTAATATCTCCACTGATCTCTAGTAGCATATTGGGCACCTACCCACCTGGGGAGTTCATCTTTCAGTGTCCTATCCTTTGGCCTTTTCATACCTTTCATGGGGTTCTCAAGGCAAGAATACTGAAGTGGTTTGCCATTCCCTTCTCCAGTGGACCACATTTTGTCATACCCCCCTCTCAACTCCACAGAACAGTTATGCTCATTTCTACAAACACTCGGACATTAGGAAACAGGGCTCAAGTATAAATGTAGTAAGTATAATTTCCATTTTAACTGCCTTACCTGAAAGCTTCATGTGGAAGATTTACTAATAGATGGGGAAAAGGAAAAATGTATCTCCAAAAGTAGCCACTAACTTGCCAAAACACGACCGACGGAGAATCAAAAGCAGTGAGGTTGGGCCAATGATGATTACTTGTCTTCTGCAGAATAAGGAAATCACTGGGCACATGTGGAACACACACATCACCCATTAAACACTGAAGACTCACCTTCTCTCGTCCCAGCTCTGAAACTCACACACAAGCTTAAGGCTGCTAGGTAGCCTTAACTTCAGCTCTGACTTCAGCCTTAACTTCAGCTCTGACTGAAATCTGAAACCATGTTCTCATTTGTAATGGAAATTAAAATGGCTGCCATGCTTAAAAGAGGAGTTGTGAAAATTAAGTGAAAAGAAAAATGGATGAAAAACTTAAATAGGTATTTCAAAAAAGAGGATATTAACTTAGTGACTATATTAAAGATCAAGCACATAAATACATATTAAAGCCACAATGAGATGCCATTAGAATGACTAAAATTCTCAAAACTACATCACTATGTACCGGCATAATTTTGACATGAAAGTGAAGTAATATGAGACAAAACTAAGTAGGTGGCAGCTTCAAAATGTCAACAGTTTTCAGGGGGCAAAGTCTTGATATCTGTCACACTGACCTTCTTAGGTTCAATCCCTATACTAAATACTAACAGTTAATAACAAGTAAAGTTACAGACAAATAAGGCAATAATGTTAAAAAAAAAAATTCTTTCCTCTCAACCCTCCATGTTAAGTTGTAGTATGTTGTATATTTAACTGTAGAAAAATCCTCCTCTTGCCCTCTTACTTAACTTTAAAATTGACTCTTGAATAACATGGGTTTGAACTGCACAGATCCATGTAATATGCAAATTTTTTTCTAATAACTATAAAAAATTTTTTAGAGGTTTATAACAATGTGAAAAAGCTTGGAGACAAATCGGGCAGCCTAGAAATATTTTAAAGATTAAGAAAAAGGCATGTCATGAATGTGTAAGATATATGTAGATATACGTATAACATCCAAAACATATTAATAGACTGTTATCGGTAAGGCTTCCTATCAACAGTAGGTAATTAATAGTTAAGTTTTGGGGGAAGTCAAAAGTTAATACATAGAGTTTTAACTGTGCAGGGGGGTTGACAACCCTAACCCCCTGAGTCACTCAAGGGTCAACTATAAATCTAAGTAAGCTTAGAACTAAATTTTAGTATCAGGAAACAAAAATTTTATTATTAGCCATCAATATCATCAGTTCATATAAATCAAAAATAAACTACAATGTCTTCTCAAATCCTAAAAGAACATAAATTTCCTTTTATGATTTTACTAATCTAATAATAAACCCATATTAAAAAAAAAAAGGCCCAAATCAGATATGACTAGCAAAATGAAGAAAAACAAGACATAGGCCTGACCCTACCACACCTATAAAAGCCACTGACATAGGAATAGAATGTGGTATTGGTACAGGATAAAGAGAACAGTGAACAGAAAGCAGACACAGGCCTCATGCAGGGGAAGGGATTTACTATGTAGAAGAAAGTGCTCCAAACGAGTAGGGGAAGGATAGACAGTTCAACAATGGTGATTAAACGATTACTGTCTATTGTGAATTGACTGTCCCATCAGATCCCTCCTTAGAGCTTACATAAAGACCAAGTCCAGAAGGATTAAAGACCTAACTACAAAAATCAAAATTCCAATAATATTTTCACAAGAAAACATGACAACATTCTTATAGACTCAGAGAAGAGAGAAAGCTTTTCTAGAACAAGAAAAATAAAAGCAAGGGAGAAAGACAGTATTACTAAATAAAAACTTCTTTTTTTTTTAACAGTAAAAGGTATTAGAAACAAAAAGAAGCAACAGACTGGGATATATAGTTGCAATTCACGTAAACAATGAAAGATTAGTAGAGGATGCATGTGGAATGCTAAAACTCAGTAAGAAAATAATCCAACAGAATAAGTATGTGAAAGTAATGAGCAGATGTGTATGTGAGCTAAGTCACTTCAGTCGTGTCCAATTCTTTGAGATCCTATGGATGGCGGCAGCCTGCCAGGCTTCTCTGTCCATGCAATTCTCCAGACAAGAATACTAGAATAGGTTGCCATGCCCTCCTCCGGGGATCTTCCCCACCCAGGGATCGAACCCCTATCTTCTGTGGCTCCTGCATTGGTGGATTCTTTACTGCTGAGCCACCAGAGAAGCCCAATTTTTACAAACAGAAAAGCAACTGACCAAAAAACATGAAAAGATGTTCAACTGCAATGAAACTGAAATGAATTGAAAACAATGCCCTATTTCACACCCATCAAATTGGCATAAATTTTAAAATGTGACAATACCCAGTGTTATCGAGAATATGGAACAGGGGCTTGACT
The DNA here is from genome assembly GCF_023699985.2 of Odocoileus virginianus. Taxonomy (NCBI): domain Eukaryota; kingdom Metazoa; phylum Chordata; class Mammalia; order Artiodactyla; family Cervidae; genus Odocoileus; species Odocoileus virginianus. The sequence goes on along the minus strand of NC_069686.1, from coordinate 35,083,058 downwards.
TCCACTGATGGTGGGAGTAAAATGTTCCACAAAACACATGAAAGAACAATTCAGTATTATTTAAGATTTTGCAACATTGCACTATATATATTTTTAATAAAGAATTCCTCTTCAAGATACAATCCCTGTAGAATCTCTCACTCTTATGAACAAGAAAACATGGATAAGAATTCTCACTGCAGTGTTGTCTGTAACAGCAAAAAAACTTCACGTTCATTAATAGGAATAATGAGTTAAAAAAACATGGAATATTGCATAGCTTTTAAAATTAATGAACTAGCACTACAAATATCAATATGAATAACTCTCCCAAAAAAGTGCTAAATGACAAGTTGCAAATGACTATAAAGAGTATTATTTTCATGAAGTTTAAAAACATGTAGAACAATACATATATTTACATATTTGGTATACATTATAACATAGTTTTTTAAATTCTTTTTAGAGAATGTTTACTGTAAGAAGAGAGGAAAAAGAATAGTGTCAAGTAGCTACTAAATATAGGTAATAATTCCCATTGTATCTTGAATGTTTTCCTAAGAAAACAAGAATAAAGTGTGACAAATATTAGGATTTGACAGAGGTGATGGATAGGAATAGAAGTTTACATTAAATTCTGTGCTTTATGCTAAAAATGTTTCATCGTTTAAAAAACTACAAAATATATCAATTATAATTTGTAACTATTTTAATTAGGACTAGGTATTAGGATTTTGGAGAAGGAAATGGCAACCCACCAGTACTCTTGCCTGGAAAATCCCATGGACAGAGGAGCCTGGTAGGCTACAGTCCGTGTGGTTGCAAAGAGTCGGACACAACTGAGCGACTTTACTCACTTACTTATTAGGATGATTGGTACCATGTGAGCAAAAGAAAGTATCGGGAAAAAAACTGATGGTTATGGCTACCATGCTCACCTATAATCAAAAATTTTTTAAATTTTAACTTTTTACAAAGATTATAACCACTCCATGTGTTCAAGAATTGCCTTAACTACATAAATGTAATCAATTTAAACATATAAAGTAAATTTGTATTATCAGAGAGCTACCAATATCTATTTTTATATTAGGGTTTCCTGTAAAATTTCATTGGAGAAAAAGATTCCATGCAGAAAATCCTAAGCCACCTCGCTGTCAAGTTATTTGAACACAACACAAGCCAAAGACATATAAATGTATACATTGAAAAAGTCTCCTTTTAAGATACAGTTCAGACATACTGTGTCTGAAGAGTTTTTATAGAGGCAGAGTTTAAGCTCAGCTTTGCGGAACACAATTAACTATATCTCTTAAGGAAGGAGATACCAAGAGTTGTTGAAAAAGAGCAAAAATCTAACAGTGAACAGTAAATGGCATAGAGGTAGAGACTGGCAAGAAAGACTGCCTGACTTGAGTAATGAGGGAAAAAAAGATATGCAAATAAGAACTGGAGTTAGGGAGCAGAACAGTCATGACTCAGGAACCAATGTCATGAGCCTGGAAAACACTGATAGAGAATATAAGGAAATGACATCAGTCCTTTTAACACCATCACTAAATCTTGCTGTTGTGGATTGTGTCCCTCATGTTTTACTTTCTCCTTGGAATCCCGTAAAAAGGTTGTCCTAACCAGGCTCCACCTCAGGAAACCTACACTCCCCCTTCAAGAGAAGACTCAGGGCTGGGGTGAGCGGAGGGATACATGTGGATATTTTTTCTCTTTTTTTCTCAGCACAGCTTCAGAGGAATTTTATTCAACAAAACAAACAATAAATCCAGATTAGAAGAATTCCAATAAATATTTTAAGAGCTCTAATGCTACCATACCTAGCATATCCTTCAGGATTTATAGGTTCTGACTTCGAGATAAAAACAGGAACTTGCCAGAGCTTTTTACCTCCTAGACTTTGACCTGCTTCCATCTGACAAGTCAAATACCATCAACTAATGACTGCCTTCTTAGACATCTTGACTAGCTACAGCCTTTTGCCTCAAGCAAAGGATTTCTCCTCCACATGAATGATATCAGGAAGACTGTGCACCCTCTGATGAGACTGCACCAACCAAAGGAAGGTAGTTACAACTTTCAGGTAATTATAAAATGACCACATCATACACAGGGTAAGAGGTGGTTACTCCCTGCAGGTTTAAGTTCAGTCAGGAAAGTAGGGAGAGAGAGAGGCCAGTGTCAACACCTGTACAGATACAGTGTATGCCTGGAGGTCCTTGTCTTCTTTTCAGGGAAAATGACTGTTGTAAATAGAGGGAAAATATAAAGCACTGCCTGCATTTCTAGTATTGTATTTTTCACATTATATTACAATTTTTTTTTAAATTTTTATTTCTTTTTCTCCGCTCTGGGTCTCCCGTTGCTGTTCGTGGGCTTTCTCTAGCGGTGGAGAGTGGTGGCTACGCTTCCTTGCGGTGCACGGGCTTCTCATTCGTGGTGGCTTCTCTTGCTGCAGAAGTTGCAGCTAGCGGGCTCTAGAGCACAAGCTCACCAGTTGGGCACAAAGGATGAGCTGCGCCATCACACGTGGGACCTTCCTGGGCCAGAAGTCAAACCTGTGTCTCCTGCATTTGCAGGCAGATTATTACCCACCAGGGAAGTCCCTACAATTATCTTTTTATGTGTGTATGAGCCCACCATTAGAAAGAGAGTTGCTTGAGGGAACACAAGTCTGTTTATTAAATCTGTGTCCCCAGAACTTAAGACAATTTCTGATGCACAGTAATCACTCAATGCCTATTTGTTAAATGACAGGTAAACAAAGCAATGACAAAAAAGAAACAATGGTAATAAAAATCTGACTGAATCAAAGAGAGCAGGTGAAAAGGACAATGATATTGCAAAGGAACATTCCTGTGGACATCTCAAGTTAAATAATGACTTGCTTGTTGTATTACTTTAAATTCGAATTAAAGAAGGCTTTAAGCTTTCAAAAAGCAATATATCATTTTCCTTCTATGGTAGAGATATAAAGTCAATTTGAAATCCTAAATCATACCATTTTCTTTATTAATTCCAACCACTTGCCTAAAAGAAGTTTACAATCAAGCTTTCTATTTTATTTTTAAATTGTCTTTTGGATACTGACTTCCAGTCAGTCATACTTAAGTCAACAAATAAGTACCTGAAGCTTTGGCTGATGGCACTGCCCATTAAATAATCTATACATGGTTTTCTGTTTTGTTTCTTGGTCTGAAGAGCAGTGCTTCTTTTACTATAGTAGTACCAAACTGTGATCTACTAAACCATGTTGGAACCTCAGGAGCCACTGAGGAAGAGGTTTAGAAAAGCAACTATGCTTACTTTCACTAGAGAAGTTTTCAATCAGAAAACAATATGCTTCCAGGAAAAATCTCCCTTGAAGAGTTCCACAGTTCTTAAATTTGAAAATTATTTGTCTTATTCTAGTTTGCTTTTTCCTTTTTTTAAACTGTGACAAAACAAAAGTCTTCACAACAACAACAAAAAGTGCAGGTCTCACTGCAAGGAGTAAGACATCATTAGGTGTTCCAAAGGCAGAGGCTGTGAGCCTCAATGTGATGCTTCCGAGATTTACACCAGTCACCAATGTTAAACTACCAAGAAAAAAGCTGAATGAAATTATGGAAATACATATTTGAAAACTAAAAGGGTCAAAATAAATAAAATTTTCTAGCTCTCTGGAAATAGAAAATACTTATCAGACTTTTGAACAGGCACTTTTGGAATCACAAACCAAAACAGGGCACTTTCTAGACTTTTCCCATAATCAGAAAATTGTAACTATGAAACAGGTGCAATAGTCTGTGATGTGTAATATTCAGTATGACTGGCAATTTTCAGCCATGCGTTTCATTACACTAAATCCTAAAACTCTACCTACATTAACTGCTGCTACAAAAACATCAATATTTACTTTAGTCAGCTTCAGTTACTGCTTTTCTAATGCCACAAGTAAGTTCTCATACCAAGCCCATCTTTTTCTCACTCCATAATCACTGAAAACCCCTCAACCAGTAAAACATCAAGTGTCCTGGATACTTCCGAAATCTTGGCGGTTTCTTTCTCATAACCTAGTATCTCGCTCCATAATCACTTAAGACCCCTCAACAAGTAAAACATCAGGTGTTTTGGACTGTTTTGAAATCTTCGGGTTTTCCTTTTCATAACGTAAGACAGAACACCTTATAGCACTTGCGCCATCCATGGGTAGAGTAACACTTCCAACTACCGTAAATAGTTGCTATCACGGCTCGGACGCATCTGGATATAAGCGAGGTAAAACAGGTTCCTTCTACTGAACGCGAACAAGTTTAAGTCTCTAAGTGTTGAGTGCCCTACACAACAGCGTCTGCGGCACCATTTCCTAAGCACTGGGCAGAGAACTGGAGGGCCGGGGGACACAAGACTTAACCAGCTCTAGTGGGACCTGAAAGTTTGTATCATCAACTCCGCAATTGCTCAATTAGTGAAGTCTCCAGAGAGCCCCAGGCTCCTCCCTATTCCTGAGTCTGCCGTGGGGAATGGTCCTTTTCGAGGTCCCCAACCTCAGGTGGGCTGGAGGCACGCCCCAGGCCGCTGGGGACGCGTCGAGGTTGCCCACCCTCTCAAAAAAAATCCTGGCTGCCTCTGAGCGACGGCGCCGCCCCCTTTGCTAGGCTTTCCAGTTCCCAGAGTCGCCACCGCCCACTTTCTACCACAAGAAACAGCGGCCTAGGGCCGGGCCCAGCACTTACCCACATCTTGCTCGAAGGGGTTGGCGGTGAACAGAGGCATCTCGCCGGCGCCCGAGCCCTCGTCGCTGCGATCGCGCAGAGGCTCGGCAGCTGCTCGGGGCTGGAGGACCCGCGGCTGCGGCTTCCTAGACGTCTAGCTCGGCCCCGACCACGTCCCGGCACTTCCGCCACCTCACCTGCCCGGCTCCCGCCTGATGGGCCAGCTCCCGGCCCGCGCTCCGCCCTCAACGCTCCTTCTGGGGAGAGGTCCCGTCAGCCGCGCGCATCTTCTCAACGCCCCTGTGTCCGACGCCCGCAGGGAGGAGGCAGCAGGCCCGGTCCGAAGTTCCAATAGGGGTCAGGCGGTCGCCGCGGCCACCTGTCCATGGCTAGGACCCGAAGCCACGGAGCCGGGGACCTTCGGGGCCGGAAGTCGTCGCGTCTGGGACTGGTCAAAGCCAGAGGCCCGGAAGTTGCACTGCCGGCGGCAGCTTTTCTTGGGGGTACGGTAGTCCGAGGTTCTCCGCCTAGGACTGCGGGTTCAGACGACCAAGCTCTCTCCAAATTGGTTCCTTTCTAAGCTGTGGTGCCACACGGCCTTGGGGCCGCGGCTGCGTTCGCGTCACAGTCCCGTTGCCTTGGAAACGGAAGGAGCCTTGGTAGCCTGAGAGTCGGGGAAGGGTTTGACTCCGCCCATGGCGCTTGCAGGGTGGCACTCTTCTCCGGAGCCTAAACTCCGTGGGAATAACCACCCTAGAAGCAGCGGCCGAAGTAACAATGGCTCTGTGCCGACTCCTCTCTTTTCGCTTTCCATCGTGGTCTCGCTATAAGAATACTGCTGGACTCAATTCAGTTCAGTCGCTCAGTCGTGTCTGACTCTGCTACCCCATGAACTGCAGCACGCCAGGCTTCCCTGTCCATCACCAACTCCCAGAGTTTACTCAAACTCATGTCCATGGAGTCGGTGATGCCATCCAATCATCTCTTGCTCTATCGTCCCTTTCTCCTGCCTTCAATCTTTCCCAGCATCAAGGTCTTTTCCAATGAGTCAGTTCTTCTCATCAGGTGGTCAAAGTATTGGAGTTTCAACTTCAGCATCAATCCTTCCAGTGAATATTCAGGACTGATTTCCTTTAGGGTGGACTGGTTGGAACTCCTTGCAGTTCTAGGGACTCTCAAGCGTCTTCTCCAACACCACAGTTCAAAATAATATATTAGGGCCCAAAATTCTTAATATATAAAAAAAATTCCTAGTATGTCTTGGGACTTCCCCGGTGGCTCAGCGGTTAAGAACCCGCCTGGAATACGGGAGAAACGTGGGTTCCATCCCTGGGTTGGGAAAATCCTCTGGAGGAGGAAATGGCAATTCACTTCAGTATTCTGGGAGATATCATGAACAGAGGAGCCTAGCAATATATAGTCCATGGGGTCTCAGAGTTGGAAAGGACTGAGAAACTAAACAATATAAACAACAGTATATTATTTACTTGCTATGTTTTCTCTCTCTTTAGAATATAAACTCCATGATAATTTTTGTTCCTGCTGTATCCCCAGCATTTAAAACAGTGTCCAGCACCTAATAAATACCTTTCAAATGCAACTGAACAGTACTTGACAACTACCAGTAAAGCCATTAGTTGAAGTGTGGACCCTAGTAGAGCTTCCAACTTATCAATGATTTTTTTTTTAATCCTAAAAATGACTTCAACATTTTAACAGCGGGCCAAACAAAACCGTTTTACAACCTCTGGTATGAAGATTTGAAACAGATGAGAGAACCCTTATACATGGCATAATTCAGAAAAGTGGTTGCACTTTGTATCATAAAGATAGGTTAACAAATAAGGAGAAAACATTTGCAGGTGAAGAGAAGCTGATTTTTTTAAAAAAATTGAACCTAGGATGTTCAAAATATATCTGGAGATTTTCTAGGTGGATTTGTCTGGTAGTAAGACAGTGTTGGAATGGAAAATGAGGCTAGATAGACATAAGAGGAAACAGATAGGAAAGAGCCTTAAGGAATAAGTTAAGAATTTTTAATTTTATCACTCAAGGCACTAGATAATCGATCTTTTAAAGATTTTGAGCAGCAGAGGAATACACAACAAGTTTCCAGATACTAATCTGACAACAGTGTGCATGATATACATTAAGAAGCAGGCCAGAGAGCCAGTTTAGAAGGTTACTGAGGCACTTGAAGAAGAGATGTAGAGATTGTATTGAGGTAAGACCAAAGGGCTGAGAATTTGCCTTTGGAAAGTATTCACATTTTAAAGAGATCCCTTAACTCTTCCACATCTTTAATAGCAAACATGCTCAAGAGTCTCTAGGTATTTACTGTTCTGTGCCAAGTAACTCCAGTGTCTTGGTGAATTTAATTTAAAAAATATCTAATAGTCACTAAGATCCAGACCCTGTATTAAAAACAGGGAGATACAAAGATAGCTCATGGTTACTTCACCTAATGAAGTTATTGAAGAATTAAAAGATATGCCAATGGCAGTCCACAAGTTCAGGTGTGCGAAATTTCTGTAGTATAACCTCTTTTGAGCCCTAGTCTCCCTGATAACAAAATAATCTCATCAATTTCAGTTGGATTCAGTCTAGGGTTTTCTGTTAACTGTTGCTGTTGTTATTTTAGGTTTACACTCTACCAATCTATATTCTTAATTCACACCACTTTCTCTGAATGTATACCAAAATCTATCCCCAGGTATGTTCTTCCAGCTCTGCCAGTATGAATTTGGTGGATAACTCTTTTTTGTTCTCTAAAAGGGTCAGTGCTTCCCCAGTCAGGCCATGATGAAACTTGACGCTGGTTATTGGTCTAGCAACACTAAAGGGGGTTGTGGGAAATCTTTTTTCTCTTTTTTTTCTCCCTTGCAAAAGATGAAGGAACGTGACCTCTTTTCAGTACTTCAGAAAATAAGGGTTGAGGTAAGCAAAGAAAGCAATGATTTGGTTGGTTTTGGATCAAAAGGGAAATCTTGAGAAAGGAAAGTCACCTCTTGGAAGGCGTCTTCCTCAGATGGAGCTTCTCCGTGGTCTTCAGACTACGGGAGCCACTGTACTCTAGAAGGGTCAAGCACACCACTTCTGTGGGTCCAGGATACTGAGGTAATCTTATCAGCTTGGAGTTTACAGAGTATCCGTCCAGATATCCCCATCACCCTAGGTCTCAGGGTCTCATCCTTTCCCCTGCAGGGCCCTGACTTGGTCTACACTCTGCTATGGGTCGTGAATTCACCCTTTTAAGTTCTGCTACTCTCACAATTGGGCCTCCGTGGTGGCTCGGGTAGTAAAGAATCTGCCTGCAATGTGGAAGACCTGGGTTTGATCCCTGGGTTGGGAAGATCCGCTGATGGAGAGCATGGCTATCCACTCCAGTATTCTTGCCTGTAGCATCCCTATGGACAGAGAAACCTGGCAGGCTACAGCCCATGGTGTCGCAAAGAGTTGGACACAACTGAGCAACTAAACACAGTCTCACAATTGCATCCCAGGTGGCTCAGTGGTAAAGATCCTGCCTGCCAATGCAGGAGATGCAGCTTCAATCTGTGGGTTTGAGTATTTTTTAAATAAATTTTGTGTGTGTGTGTTATTTTTTTTTCATTTATTTTTATTAGTTAGAGGCTAATTACTTTACAATATTGTAGTGGGTTTTGTCATACATTGACATGAATCAGCCATGGATTTACAAGTATTCCCCAACCCAATCCCCCATCCCACCTCCCTCTCCACCCAATCCCTCTGAGTCTTCCCAGTGCACCAGGCCTGAGCACTTGTCTCATGCATCCAACCTGGGCTGGTGAGCTGTTTCACTATAGATAATATACATGTTTCGATGCTGTTTTCTCGAAACATCCCACCCTCGCCTAAATAATTTTAGATTTACAAGAAAGTTACAAAGATAGTACAGAGAGGTTTCATTTATTCCTCACTCCTTTCTCCTGTGGTTAACATCTGACATTTTCATAGTAAATTCATCAAAACTAAGAAAAAATATTAGTTCATTGCTATTAACTGAGCCCCAGATTCATTGGGGTTTATTTTACTTGGAAAATAAACGTTATTTTACCAACGTTTACATTAATGGCCTCATTTTGTTTTGTTTTTTTTTTTCCAGAATCCGATTCTGGTGTGCCAGATGTCCCCAACATCACCACCAGGTTTAATGAGTCACTGGAACTCATAGGATTCAACATATAGTCACCTTCATGACTGTATTTTTTAACAACTAGAGGATATAAAACAGAATAAGCAAAGGGTATTACTTTGCCAACAAAGGTCTGTCTAGTCAAGGCTTTGGTTTTTCCAGTGGTCATGTATGGATGTGAGAGTTGAACTGTGAAGAAAGCTGAGCACCGAAAAATTGATGCTTTTGAACTGTGGTGTTGGAGAAGACTCTTGAGAGTCCCTTGGACTGCAAGGAGATCCAACCAGTCTATCCTCGGGGAGATCAGTTTGGGTGTTCATTGGAAGGACTGATGCTGAAGCTGAAACTCCAATACTTTAGCCACCTCATGCAAAGAGTTGACTCATTGGAAAAGACCCTGATGCTGGGAGGGATTGAGGGAAGGAGGAGAAGGGGACCACAGAAGATAAGATGGCTGGATGGCATCACCAACTCAATGCACATGAGTTTGAGTAAACTCTGGGAGTTGGTGATGGACAGGGAGGCCTGGCGTACTGCAATTCATGGGGTCGCGAAGAGTCGGACACGACTGAGCAACTGAACTGAACTGAACTGAAAAGTACATAGGGTAAAGTCTGGAATATGGGCTTCCAAGAGTTCTCTCTCAGGGGCGGCACACAGGACTTGCCTAAATCAACCCAAAACATGTGTGAAATGTCATCTGCCAGGTAAGCTCATTGCAAATTCAATGCCCAGGGTTTTTTATTGGGGGCTAGTCACACAGTTACCTACCTAACACCCGCCCATATTTCCAGACTCTCAGAAGGAAAGCAGATGTTCAGCATAAACCGTATTGTTTGTACAAACACCTCAGGCACCAGGAGCCATCCTTATCAGGGATATTGTGGAAACTTTTCCCAAATCTAAGTTCCCAGATGCCAATCAAGGGCCAGCCTTACAAGCAGGCTTTTCCCTTTTTTGAAATTTATTTTTTATTGAACTATAGTTGAATTGCAATATCATGTTGATTACTGCTGTACAGAAAAGTGACTCGGTTTTACACACACACACATTCTTTTTCAGTCTTTTTCTTTATGGTTTATCACAGGATATTGAATATAGTTCCCTGGCTATACAGTAGACCTTGCTATTTATCCATTCTATATATACCAGTTTGTGTCTGCTAACCCCAAACTCTCATTCCAACCCTCTTCCACCCTATTTCCCCATGGCAACTACCATTCTATCCTCTATGTCCCTGATTCTGTTTCTCTTTCATAGATAGGTTCATTTGTGTCATATTTTAGACTCCACATGAAAATGATATCAATATTTGCCTTTCTTTTTCTGATTTATTTCACTTGATATGATAATCTCTAGTTGCTTTTTTAAAAATGCAGCTATAATTGACTTTACAATACTGTGTTAATCTTGGGTGTACAGTTTCAGATTCTTTTCCGTTAGTATAGGTTATGACAAGATGTTGATTATGGTTACTTGCACTATGCAATAAATCCTTGTTGTTGATTTACTTTATATAATGGCATGACAAGCAGGCCTTTCTAAGGATTGCAGTCTCAGACCTGCTATACTGAGCCTTTTCTGCAAACCGGAGTTTCACAATTCACATAAGTTGTTATACCTCCCCTAGTCTCCTCAGATTTGTGACAGTCTCAGTCTTTCCCTGCTTTTCAGGACCTTAGCAGTCTTGAGAAGTGCTGACCAGATATCCTGTAAACTGTCCCTGAATCTAAGTTTGTCTAACGTCTTTCTCATGCTTAGATGAGTGTTGTGGGATTTTGGAAAGAAAATCAGAAAGGTGGAGTGTCATCATCACATTACTGTAATGAGTACATGTTATCTGGTGATGGTAACTTTTAGCACTTGGTAAATGTAGCATTTGCCAAGTTTCTCCACTTCCAAGTTAATATTTTCCCCATTCCCTACTGTATTCTTAGGAAGCAGGTCACAGAGTTTAGTCCACCCTCAAGGGAAAGGGAGGGCCATAAACTTCACCTTCTGTAGAGGGGAGTACTTGTAATAAACACATTATTGGAATTCTCCTATAAGGAAAATTCGTCTCTTCTCTCATATTTACCTATTTATTAGATTGTTTCTATCAATATGAACTCATGTATACTTATCTTATACTTTGTGTTATAATCCAGCAATATATTTTGTTGCTGTTGTGCTTGTTTTTGCTTAAAGTGTTCCAGCTTTGGTCATTGGGAGCTCTTTCAGTTGACTTCTGTGTCCCTCTGATGTGTCACTTTTTTTTGTTTTTTAGCATTTCTTTACTTTTTGGAGCTACAAGATGCTCTAGGCTCATCTTGTATGTTCTCTGCTGTAGTCTTAGAATCAAATATTTCTCAAAGGCAAGCTGGTTCTGACGTTCCCTCTAAAGGCTGCCGTGGAAGATTCCTAGCTTTCATGATGTGCCTTGAGTAGAGAGCTGCCTAGCCGGAGCTTGTCATTTCCTTCCTGTAGCACTTTAACAGTAATTAACAACAGCCAGCTAGTTCCACAGTTTTTATAATTCTCTTCACCTCTCTCAAGGGCTTCACTGTTGGCTCAGATGATAAAGAACCTGCCTGTTTTGTGGGAGACCCAAGTTCAGTCATGGGTTGGGGTGATCCCCTAGAGAAGGGAATGGCTACCCATTCCTAGAGAGTTCTTTCCTAGAGAATTCCAAGGATAGGGACTATACTCCACGGGGTGGCAAAGACTCAGACGTGACTGAGCAACTAACACTTTCATACTTTTCACCTCTTTCAAATGCTAGAGCTAATATAGAAGCCAGTGCATGCCCTTCAACCTGTACCCAAATCCAGTTTACCATGATCTTCATAACTGTGAAGCTACAGAAGTAGTTCTCAACATTTGGCATCAGAACTACTTGGAGAGGTTGTTAAAAACACAGATTTCTGGAGCCTCCTGCAGAGTTTCTGATACAGTAAGTCTTGTGTGGAGCACAACCTAACCCCTAGCCAGGTAAACATAAAACCTCACGAGAAAGGCCAGTTCTCCTCAGTTCCTTTTACCCAGTATGTAATGTCTGGCTTTTGACCAAAATTCACAAGGTGTATTAGAAGACAAAAAGCCAAAACAAAACAGTTTGAAGAGCAAGCATCAGAACTAGATTTGGACATGGCACGGATGTTAGACATTTCTTCAGACTCACAGATTCTTTGACCATGTCCAGTCTACTGACAAGCACACTAAGACATTCTTCATTTCCATTATAGTATGTTTGATTTCTGGGCTTCCCAGGTGGCTCACTGGTAAAGAATCCTTCTGCCAATGCAGGAGACTGGGCTTTGATCCCTGGGTTGGGAAGATCCTCTGGAGGAGAAAATGGCAACACGCTCCAGTATTCTTGCCTGAACAATCCCATGGATAGAGGAGCCTGGTGGGCTACAGTCCGTGGGGTCGCAGAGAGTCAGATATGACTGAGCACGCACACACATTTATATTTGATTTCTAGTATTTCCTTTTCATTCCTTCTTAGAATTTCCATTTCTCTGCCTAAATTTCTCACCTGTTCTTGTATGCTGTCCACTTTCCCCATTAGTGCCTTAGCATGTTAATCATAGTTCATCCAAATTCCTAATGTGATAATTCTGACATCCCTGACAGATCTGAGTCTAGTTCTGACAATTGTTTATCTAGCTAAGTGTTAGGCTGTGTTTACTATTTGCTGTAGCTGTCGGTGTCAGAGACTTAATTTCCTCTGGCGTTCTTGTTTTTGTCTCTCCTGTTGTCTTTGGGTTTCTGAGAGACTTCTTAAACACAATCTGAGATATGTAGTCCTTTCATTTGTAGTCCCCTCTTATCACAGGAGCCCTGTTGATGTGGTGAGGTGTTGGGGGAGGGGATGTATTCTAAGGTGCTATGATTGAGTCTCAATCTTTACTGAGTTTGTGTGTCTGGGCTGGGATTAGATAAAGGAGTGCTTCTCAGGTTTACCTCTTCCCCTCCTAGGTGAGACAGAAAGGCTAGGGAGGGCTGGAGTTGGGGGTTTCCCTTCTGCCAGGTTGGTGGTGGTGGTTGTCCAGTCACTAAATCGTATCCGGCTCTTTGTGACCCCGTGGATTGCAGCACCCCAGGCTTCCCTGTCCTTCACTATCTCCCGGAGTTTGCTCAAACTCCCGTCCATTGAGTCAGCACTGCCATCCCACCATCTCATTCTCTGTCACCCCGTTCTCTTCTTGTCCTCAATCTTTCCCAGCATCAGGGTATTTTCCAATGAGTCAGCTTTTCATATCAAGTGGCCAAAGTTTTTGGAGCTTCAGCTTCAGCATCAGTCCTAATGGATATTCAGGGTTGATTTCCTTTAGGATTGATTGGTTTGATTTCCTTGTTGTCCAAGGGACTCTCAAGAGTCTTCTCCAGCACTACAGTTCAAAAGCATCAATTCTTCGGCATTCAGCCTTCTTTATGGTCCAACTCACACATACATACATGACTACTGGAAAAACTATAGCTTTGATTGTACAGACTTTTGTTGACGAAATGATGTCTATGCTTTTTAATACACTGTCTAGGTTTGTCATAGCTTTTTTAGGCTCTAATAAACCCCTAGTTGGTTTGAATCTGGTAAAATAGTTTCTTTTGAGGTCAGACTTCCTTAAGAAGAACAGAATGCTTTGAGCTTTCTTCAATATGGTTACTTTTCCCCTCCCTCTGTCAGAAGCAAAAGGGGATTTTCTCTGATCTTCATTGTGGGAATCTGATAGGGCTCCTAGAGGTAAAGCTTACAAAAATGTGGGAGCCTGCCTATTACTGGGTCCTCCTGAAGTGTTTAACTCTCACACTTGTCTGCAGTGAGCCTCCAGCAGTTCACCAATTACTCCTCAGGTTTTCCTACCTCGGCACTGGTTGTGGCAGGGGCTTCTGCCCTAGTTAAGTTGTGATTCTCTATGTCTGTTTGTCTTTCCAACTTTAGGGCAGCAGTTTGCCCTGTGACCTCAGTTCTCTGATGGACCTAAGAAGAGTTGTTGATTTTCCTTTCACCTATTTTCTTCCTGTTATGTGGACCAGGGTGACAACTCCTAAGCTCCTTAGATTCTGGACTAGAAAGTGGAAATTGGCTTTTGTCTGCCTCTTTTCTGTCACAAGCATGATATTTTGGACCAACAAACTAGAAACCTTTGAAGAAGCTCTAACTCTGCTTTTATTTTTCCAATTTTTAAAAACCCAGTTGTTTCACTTCTTTCTTAAAAATGTTTGCTGTCCACTCACCCGCTCTCCTTGGCATTGCCTCTGTTCTCTCCCAGGCTCCCCTTTCCTCTGTGCCTTCCAATTCTCCCCTTTGAGACAGGGCGCCCATTGTAGGGGGTGAGAAGGGGTCTGGGATGTACTTCATGCTGTTAACTGAGTCTTTAACCCACAGGCTACGTCTCTCCCAGAGAGGGAGCCTTTTTCTCCTCAAGACATCGCATGGGCCAGCCTAACCCTGCATCTAAAACCAACGTAATTCTCCCAAAGCAACAGCTTTATGATTTTGTTCCCTCACTTGAGAAACTCTGGATTTTACCTGCCACAGAAAGTTCACTTTGGGCTGTCATTGTCTCTGGTAAATAACTCAGTTTTCCCCTAGCCAGTAACCTTATTTTCCATGGATTAAAGCATCAGTTTTTGGAGTCAGAGAAAATTTCAAATCATGGCCTTACCACTGACTATGTGACTTTGGAAAAATACTTAAGTTCTAGAAACTCAGTTTTCTTATTTGTGAATATATGCTTCTTAAGTTTGCTATGAAGATTAAATGAGATTATCAGAGCTTTTTGCAGAGTATGTGGTCAGTAGCACTTATAGTCTTTACAAAAGAATATTTTTAAATGATAGATGTGTTTTGTAATTGCAATGTTCAGTATAGTAGCCACTAGGCATCTGTGGCTATTGATCACTTGAAAAGATGCTGAATTTTGCATTTTATTTCATTTTAGCTAATTAAAATTAAATAGCCACATGTGGCTAGTGGCTAGTATTTAAGACAGAGCTAGCACTAGTCAACATTGTGAAAATCAGTTGAAGGAAATAGAGGTGTCTTTTGTATGTATTACTTATGTCTCATGATACTTCTCTTTCCAAAAATACATGCTTCCTTCTTTCACCTATCTTCATCTTTTACCTCTTTTCATTTTTCACATCTGGAAATTTAAGACCCAGTTCAACACCCACCTTCTGAAGAAGCATTCCTTAGTTGGTCCCAATGCATGTCTTTCACTTCTCTGAAACTTCTGTTAAACAAACGGTGAGCGCTCACTTCATTTTCCCGTCACCTAGCTTGGTAGTAGTTGTTAATTCCATAAGAGCACAGTATGAGGGTCTCTGTGGTTTTTGATTCTGTGCCCCTCCAAAGCAGTTATCCCATTACTTAAAATATGTGAACACTGCATTGTGAACTGTGTCTGTCTCCTCCAAATTCATCCGTGGAAATCTAGCCCCCAATGTGATGATATTTGGAGGTGGAGCCATTGGCAGGTAATTATATCAAGAGAGTGTGGCTGTCATTAATGAGATTAGTGCCATTATAATAAGAGGTCAGAGAGCCTAGCTCACTCTCTTTCTGCCATGGAAGGGTATAATAAGTCAGAAGTCTGAAACAGAAAACCCTCCCCAGAACCTGACCGTACTGGCACCCAATCTCAGACTTCCAGCCTCCTGAGCTGTAAGAAATAAGTTTTTGTTGTTTATAAGCCACCCATTCTCTGACACTTTGAGCAGCTGAGTAACTCTTTGTTTGATTGATTACTTGTCCTTTACTTCTGGGACTGTTCCACTCACATTCCAATTCCCACCACCAAAATTGGCTGAAATAAGTGCCCAAATATCCAATAAAATACTTACCTTTTCTAACCTTGTGTTCCTTTATCCTCCCCACTCCTGCACAGTGACTAAAAGCACTTTTTTTCAGGTACATTACATTTTTCCTATTTAATTTAGTAAACGTTGGGTGCCTCCTCTTTTCAAAAAACTAGTGACACAGGCAAGAGTTGATGATGGGGACATGATAATGATATAAAGCTGCCCTCAAATAAGTTATATTCAGAAGGGGAGAGTGATTTATGAAAATGATTGATTAATGGAAGAGACTACATAAGGAAAAGCAGGGAAATACCAAGTGATGTTGGAATATAGACCACTGGTATTTTGGTATGTGGCTATGTAAAACATTTCAATTGCCTACTAGAGGATAGTTAACCTAACATATTTGGTGTTTGGAATGCTTCTGATTCTAGTTGAGAAATTTTATCTTGAACTAAGCTTTTACAAATCAGATAGGTTGAATCCTTAGCAAAATAAAACGGGAAACTATTTATGGACAGTATAGAAAAAAATCATTTTGGAAATCAGCTTATGAAAAATAAACATGGCTCAACTATAAATAAAGAAATAAACATAAATAAATGTAAAAATAAAATATGTCACTAGAAAAAATTTGTTAAGCTTAAAAGAAGAAAAATATAACATGGAAAAAGTAAGGAAGAAACGAAAAGATCATGTTAAAAGGGTTGGAGAAGGAAAAATGATGTATGAATTCACAAAATTCTATGTGTGCACATGTGAGTATGTTTTTTAAATAAAAATACTGAGAGGAGGTTTATCTTAAAAGCCCATGGCCACAAGGCCTAGCTTCCTAGGACTCCCAGCAGAATTGGTTGATTCTATTCAGCAACACTGTTTGCTGAAACTACAACTGAAGGATGGTATAATGTAATTATGTGCTTCCCTGGTGGCTCAGTGGTAAATAATCCACCTGCCAATGTAGGAGACGCCAGTTCAATCCCTGGGCTGGAAAGAAGGAAATCGTAACCCACTCCAGTATTCTTGCCTGGGAAATCTCATGGACAGAGGAGACTGGTGGACTATAGCCCATGGGTCGCAAGAGTCTGACACGACTTAGCAACTAAACAACAACATAATGTAATTACACCAAAAATTAGCTTAATTTTTACTTCATAATTTCACTTAAAACTGGAGAATTAATTTTTCCCTTAATCACCGTCGTTACCAGGTCCCCACAGTAGGTGGCAGCATTGCTTCACTTCCCAGCAACAGGAATGGCCTTAACAAAAAAATACAGACGCAAATATTGAAGCAAGTTTCGGGGACTCAGTTGGGCCAATCAAACATTGCCCTTTCTATCTTAAGAAGTCATATGAGTAATACCTCATTATAATAAACCAAATTTATATACAGCCTACACTGAGTTTAATAAAAAGTATTTGTTGACGAATTCATTTTGCCAATGAATGTCAGTAAACCAGGATATGCTGTTTTAAAAATTATTTACTTATTTTTCATCAGGAGAATATAATAAATAATCTCCATTTTAGTTTTACTGTAAAGATAGTATTTATTAATACATAATTTCATTTGTGCCAGTCATTCAACCATGTTTATTATGTCCACAATGACCAGAACTCCATGAATCTCTGCAGAGGTACAGTCAGAAGATCAGTTATTTGGACTGAGCACAAAAGACAGACAGAAGCCCAACATGCATTTAAGATTTAAAATGTTGCTTTCAGGCAATATACAGCCACAACTTATGCATGCTATAGAGTAGTCATTTTTAATTATTCTAAAATATCCGTCTTTTAGCTTTAAAGTGTACAGCCTAATTTTAATTCATGCGTGCTAAGTCATTTCAGTAGTGTCCAACTCTTTGCAACCCCATGGACTGTAGGCCACCAGGCTCCTCTGTAAATGGGGTTCTCCAGGCAAGAATACTGGAGTGGGTTCCAGTATTCCATGCCCTCCTCCAGGGATCTTCCCAACCTAGGGATTGAACCTGCATCTCCAGTGACTCCTGCATTGCAGGCAGATTCTTTACTACTGAGCCACTGGGAAAGCCTAGCCTAATGTTAGTATTCAGAATTTATTCTAAATTTATTATTATATGTTCCTAAGGTCCTATATTTTTAAATCTTTCTTTTTCTAAAATAGAGAAGAAATTTTCTTTTTACTAGAACTGTCTTTGTCTCCTGTCAAGTTTGGGTCCCCTTTTTTTATCCTTTCCACAAACACTGCAGTCTTTGAAGTGAAACATTCCAAGTAGAGATATATGAGGTTGGATTATATTTTCATTTTCAGTTTTCAATAATTCTTGAGGATATTGAGCATGAACTAATAGTTTTAGGAAACCAACTTCACAATTATGGCTTCAAACTAATTTCAAAATTCTATCCCTTTCTTGGGCATAACTAATGCATGCCTTCTAACCCAGCGTGCATGCAGCTTGGTTACTTTTTCCCACAAGTCTTATCTTGTTCTTACTTTAGTCAAAATCTGTCCTTTCTAGTCAAGGGCAATTGTCAATTCAGGGACATTTCAAAGATTTATATAAAGAACAAGAAACCACATTTGTTGCAGGGATTCATCATGTTGTCCACAAATATATTCATGTTTTTAATAAGATATTTTATAGATCTCAGATTAACCATAGAGACAAGGTGTCCTAAAAACACTTTTTTGTTTGCTGCCAAAAAAGTTATAGTAATATCAAATAATACCTCCGTAATGTGCTAAGAGTGACACCTTAGTAGTCATTATAATGGGTTAGCCCAAAAGTTCATTCGGGTTTCTCTGTACGATGCAGTGGTATTTTTTGGCCAACCCAGAATTACCTGCGCCTGACTCCACAGATGCGCAGACAACTGTTGACTGAACAAATGCACCTGAACAGCCTCAGTCTCCGGAACCTCCCGATTCCACCCACAGGCGGGGCCTCAGACGGCTTGCTAGAAGCCCTGTGGCAGTCCTTCGGCCCCTTGAGGAGTCTTTCTTGGCGTCTCCCTCCTACTTTCTTTTGTGAACCTGCTTGTTGCACTCACTGTCTCTGATTCCTATGTATGTCCCATTCCCAGCATTCTCTGCTGTGCCCCGTCTAACTACCCCTAACAGTTAGCAGCAAGCAAATTCAACACTCATGCCAGTTCAACTCCGCCAGGCTTGCTCCAGCTTTGCTGTCAGTTCTGTTTCAGATCTTCCTGGACATCAAATTCTGTTACCCTCATATATTAAGCCAGGCTTGGGTCATCAAGCCCCCCCACTTAATATGGGAGGGAAATTCAGGGCGAATGTATGAATGTAGGTGTGAACTAGCACATTTAAAACAATGTATATTATCTCAGTAGTTGAAGTCCTTGGACTAGAAGTAAAACGGAATTCTATAAAGATGATGGGCCCAACTTAGAAAAATAAGGGAAGAAGTTGTAATTATCATAGGGTCAATATAACACAGGAGGGCACATCCAAGCTTACCGTGGGTCTCCCTTCTAGAGGTACCAGTGCAATCGCTATAGGAAAAGATTAATGGCAAGAATTGACTGAGCAGTTTTTTGAGGAGGGAGACATTTTACCATTTCTGTTTATCACTCTACTAGGCTAAACTGCTTTATTTAATAAGTTGAATAATAAATAGAAGCACCATAAATAGCAAGTGACATTGCTGAGTTTACATGACAAGCAAATGTTGTGGTGGATGACCCTCTCCTTTTTAATGTATTTAAGATTTTTAAATAGAGAATACATTTAGAAATAAGAAAAGAAGAAAGAAGAAGGGAATTCCCTGATGGTCTAGTGGTTAGGACTCTGTGCTTTCACTGCAAGGGGCACTTGTTTGATCCTTGGTCAGGCAACTAGCATAAGCCACACAGTGAGGCCAAAAAAAAAAGGAAAGAAAGAATGTGGAAAACATTTACTTACTTAAAAAAAAAAAAAACTGTACTCTAAAAGCTGTGGAAATACATTTTATGGTTCTAATTATATGGTACTTCATGAAAATAATGACTTGAAAATATCCAGAAAGCAACCTCCAGAGTGATAGAGTGATAAACTGAAAGAGATCTGCTTTCTGAAGACCAGCCAAATGAGTAGGGCTAAAGGAAAAAACTAAAATAACTAAAGTAACTAAAGAAAGATAGATGTTAAGAAGGAATATGATCAGAGTTCATAAACTGTAGTTCATATGTATTTGGAATTATTTTTCAACAGTCTTGCGTTATTTAATTTGCTTATAAAAAGTCAGTAAAATTAAGCATCTTATAATCTTCATTTTAAAAAATAAATAGCATGTAAAACCATGAAGGAGATTGACAAAGTGATTATACACCTCTTAACTTAATATTTCTATATTACAAGTGGGTAAGATTTCTTTGTAGTTTATAAGAGTTAAGACAATGAGCCTAATTTGACAAAATACATGTAATACTATGGACTAAGTTTATAATACTATAAGTCTATAATATTATAAGTTTATAATACTAAGTTTATAATACTATAAACTCAAGATACATTTATCTATTTTTTTATTCATTGGTCCCATCCAGACATTGAACCCAGGCCCTCTTGGAGAAAGTGCTGATTCTAACCAGGGGGCCGCCAGGGAATTCACAATATACTTTTTTAAAACCTCAAGCTCAAAGTTAAGTGGTTCCAAAGAAAATTAAGATCAAGTTGTAGATAATCTATCCACAATGAGTTATTAGGAGAAACTAGAGGACAATGTTCTTCCAAAAACATCCTCATGAAAAACAAAAACAAAAACAAAAAACATCCCCATGGTCTAAGAGTCAAAATTTAGGTGCTGAAACTATTATCACACAAAATCAAATAAATTGATCTATTCTTCTAAATACCCTGCAGGGTAGTCTTAATCCACTATCAAATTATTATTTTAGGACTAACCTTTAGTCATAAGAGTAAAATCTTCCTTATTCCACTTAATATGAAATAACCTTTTTATCCCCAGATTTATTAGCACATTAGCAGAATCTGGCATTTCACTTATTAGAGAAATGTCAAAATGAAACCCTAAGTGTAACAAATGAATGATTTTACCACTCTAACACTTATCACATGTGTTCCCTATTTGTGCCCCCATTAAAATGTTCATAACTTTTGTGTTCATAAAAAGATCTAGAGGTTTAAACAAAGACAAATGAGAAATACATCTCTTTATCTAGTCTCTAGATACCAATTTTTTTTATTTATTGACTACACCTAGTCTATCTGTAAGTATAAATCATGTTGTGATATTGAGTTAGAGCTAAAGAAAGGAAAATATAGTTCCTAAATACTCCGCTGTAATCTTGAAGTTGACATTGTTTTTATATGACATTCATGAGGTATTAATATTTATTTCATAATAATCTTTCAGTCAGCCAAGTTAAAGTTTAAGATGGCTTCCCAGTTGTACATACAGGACCATGAAAACAAAGTGTTAAAATATTTTTTCATGAATTACCTTAAGGGTCTTAAGAACCTGAAATGAAAATAATATCTAGTGTTGCTAAAATATATTGAGTGCTTACTGTATGCCAGGCACTGTGCAGAATACTTGATGAGGGTTATCTATTATCTCCTCTCAGTCTTCTAGTAGTTAACTTTATAAATTGCATTTTAAAGATGAGAATGCATGCATACAAGCTTAGTCACCCAGTAATGTCTGACTCTTTGCGACTCTGTGGGCTGTAGCCCACCAAGCTACCTCCGTCCATGGGATTCTCCAGGCATGAAATTCTGGAGAATGGGTTGCCATTTCCTCCTCCAGGGGATCTTCCCAACCCAGGGATAAAACCAATGTCTCCTGCAGGCGACAGGATTCTTTACCATCTTGCTAAAGACGGGTTCTTTACCATCTAAGCCACCAGAGAAGTCCAAAGATGAGAATACTGAGGCGCCAAGAGGCTGCTATACGATGGCAAATAAAAGATGGGCTTTGAACCCAGGCAGTCTGACTCAGAGCCTGAAGAGCAGAATCAGTAGCATAGAGGAAGAATCATTTCAGGCATTGGGGGAGTGTGACATATGCTTTTGGTGTCCTCCCTGGTCTCCTTACTGGGCAGTGTACCCATCCCTAGCCAACTCAAATAGCTGCTACTAGCTCACAGCTGCACCTTTTGGGGGAGGCTTGCCCTTGGCTGACAGGAGATTTCTAGGAGGCCTGGGAGGCTGCTGTCGCAGCTCCTGGTCATCAGTAACTATGCAGGCGTGCAGAAGGCCGCTGTGTCACACATGCACTTTTGCTCGAGTCCTTTCTGGAGGGGCAGGAGAGGGGGGGCTAGACTTCTTCCTGAGTTACTTGTTTGTCTGACTTCCCCTGTCCTCTCCTACTACCCTCACTGCTTTATAGTGTTTCAGGAGAGCATTTTCTCAATCAACCAGTTGAATGAATCTCTGTCTCAGGCTCTGCTTCTCAAAACCTGGCTGAGACACTGAGAAAACTTGTTTTAAAATACCTTTTAAATGGGACTTCCCTGGCAGTCCAGTGGTTAAAACTTCACCTTCCATTGCAAGGGGTGTATGTTAGATCCCTGGCCAGGGAGCTAAGATCCCACATGCCTTGCAACCAAAAAACCAAAACATAAAACAGAAACAATATTGTAACATATTCAATAAAGCCTTTACAAATGATCCACATTAAAAAAAAATCTTTTAAAAAATACCTTTTGGAACCTCTAATGTAAAATAATATGAGAAAGTATATATATATTAACATATTTTGAAATAAATTAGTCTTTGAATGAGAAGAAATACCTTTAGAATTCCATTCTTTTTGTGGGTCTCAGATTTTATAGCAGTCTCTGAGATGGATCTATAATGTGGTCCCTCATTAATTTGATTTCTGTTTTATATAAAATCCAGACAACTTGAAAAACTCATTAAGACGAGACATATTCATTACAAATCACATTTTAGTTAGAACATTCAGCACTTTTTTTCCCAATCAAGCTATTCTGGGCTCTCTGCTCTTCCCTTAGCTGGAAAGGAACCTCTATGCTTTAGCTTGGCAAAAGCAGCACCTAGCATGGCTTCCTGTAGTTAGGAGATACACAGTGACTGTATTAGATAAAAAGAAAAAATTCTCAGAATGTGTTACGTCATTTTACTGACACATTTATGCTGAAGAATATCCCAAGAATCTAATGTAGTTGTTCTCTTTCAGGTGCATGAGATTCACCTGGGGGAGCTTGACAAATAAGCACATTGAAGGGCCCATCTCTCCTACCCTCCTTACTCATGATTTTCATTCTCTGGGGCTAAAGTAAGGTTAGGAATTCTCATTTTTAGCAACACCATAGGAGATTTTAATGCAAGAGGTTATTGGGCCACATTTTGAGAAACACTCCTTTAAAATACTTAAACATGACATGAAGCTACCTATTGAAAAGAAAACAACAAGATTTGAGATCTAAAGGACACAACCTTTTCTTACAGTCATGAACATTCTCTCTTCCCATAGCTATCATTACAAGATGTATAGGCCAGTTTAAGGATCTTGGAACATTTTCAGACTTGCCAAATTTCACTGAGATGATCTCATTTGTAAACATGAGAACAATGAAAAAAATGATGTTTTTGACAAGTTTGATGTTTAAATATATGTCCAACATCCTATACAGTGTATCATTAGATGCTTTCTAACATGCTATTTGTACTCCTAGGGGCCTGGGTTATTCTACCACACATTAACCACAGTGATTTGTACAGCCTTCAGGCAATTCGCCCTTCCATCCTTCAAAACAAAAATATAGTGATGAATGCTTTTGAAGGGTCTCTGAGGTAAATGAACTCTGTCACCTAGAAAGCACTAATAAAGTGATGTCTGCTCTGGGAGATTGTTGCTGAAACATTATAAATCCATCAGTGACCATGATGACCATGAAAAACCCAGAGTTTCTGGGCTGTCTCTAAGAAATTAGTTCTCCATACTGAAAGTCAGTGATTTACAATAAACTGTTGTGAGGGACATCTGAAAGGCTTAGGACAAAATCATCCCCAGTTTATTCACAGTTGTCCTTGCCTTTAGGAACAACCCTAAAAAGACAGTGAGTGGGTTGGCCAGCTGTGGCATTGGTACAATGGTGGGCAAAAGCCCTATTAACCCTCATCAATAAATTTGAAGTGGGGTGCCAGGGCATATTTTACTATGTCAGCTGTCACTAAATTTTGAGTCATTTTGACTAACATTTCTTCCTAAAACATGATTTGGTAACTTAAGATGTGGAAAAGTTTCTCTCCCAGCACTGAGGAGTAAACTCCTAATAGACTGAAACTCCAACCAAATAACAGTATATAAAAACTAGCTACTGAGAGCTCTGTGGAGTGAACAAACGGCAGCACATTTGAAAGAGAAATTAAAATTTGGAAAACATGACTAGCCTGGGGTAAATTTTTTGCTTTTTAATAGCTTGGCTCCAGGGGTAACTACAGATAAAGCATGCTGTGAGCAGCTTTCACAGAACTTTCTCACAGAAAGTCAGCCTTCTGTCCTGAGCAGCCAGGGAACAGAACCCAGGGTACTGTCACCCCGGGTTCTATTCCCTGAAGTGAGACAACTCAGTAAGTGAGACAAAAATGCCATAAAAGAGAGAGCTTAAGGACGGAACCCCAAATGCCTATGTATAAACTCTGCTTAAGGTTGACCTCTGAACAACAGCTACATATGGCAGACTGCAAGCAGTTCCCCTCAAACAGAAGATCTGAACTGAGATTTGAGATTCCAGCCACTCCGGGCAAGAAAGAGCTTGTTGTTTAGGTCTAACCCATTGGTATCCTGCTATAACAAAACCTTAGCACACTCTGGAGAAATGCAAAAGAATCCAGAGTCTTGAATTGCACAATGTAACACTGACAATCCCCAGGATACAATCCAGATTTTCTTGACATTCAAAGTATCAAAGAAATGTAAGAGAAAAGATAATCAATAGAGTATCCCAGATGACCCACATGTTGGAAATTCCAAAGACTTTGAAGCAGCTATTGTACTACGCTCAGTGAGGTAAAGGAAGATGTCACTGGAATGAAAGGATAAGAAATCTCAGCAGAGAAATAGAAACTATAAAAATAAATAGAAATTCTGGACTGAAGAATTCAACATGTGAAATAAAAATTTCACTGTGTCAACCTAAAGCAGAATGGAAACGACGGGGAAAGAATTAAAGAGCTAGGAGACAGGAAAATGGAAATTGTTCAGTCTGAAGAATAGAAAGAAAAAAGTTAAAAATGAAAATAACATTAGTAATATCAAACAATATAACATATGTAATTCATAAATAAAAGTTGAAAAAATTAAAGGGAGAAATAGACAAATCCACAATTATAGCTGGAGATTTTAACACAGTTAGAGAGATCTCTCAAATTGATAAGGCAATTGGAAAAAAATCAGCAAAGACATACTGATTGTGAACATTGTTAACCACCTTGACCTAATTGGTAATGTTGAATGTTTATATTTGAAAAGAAGAGAAGTTTTAAATCAATGACCTAAACTTTAGCCAAAGAAGCCAAAAGAGGAAATCTATGTAGAAAACTTAAAAGGCAGTGTGAGACGTAAAATATACTAGTCATTATCGTTCATGAATTGGAATGCAAAAATCCTAAGACTATTACCAAATCAAATCCAGTTAAAAAAGATAATGCATCTTCACAAAATTGGGTTTAACTTTAGGAGTACATGGTTTAATTTACCACTTTAACAATTTAAAGGAGAAAAAAAATATATCTTCATAAATGCAGAAACTGTATTTGATAAAACATTTATTTGTGATCACACTATAAGAAAACTAAAAACAGAACTTTCTAAATTTGATAAAGAGTGTAAATAAAATAAAACATCAAAATTTTATTTGTGGAACAATGAAAGCTTACTCTTGATATCGGGCAAAGGCAAGGATATCCACAATAGCTATTTCATTCAGTAGTATACTGAGTATCCTAGACAACACAGAAGAGCATAAAGAAAAGGAATAGAGATGAAAAGGAAGAAACAAAAAGTCCATTTTGCAAGTGATATGATTGTTCCAGAGTAGTAGAACTCATAGTAATCTATGAATTACTAGAAATAATTTCAAAATATGGCACATTGCTGAATACATCAATATTAGTGCATTGCATTTGTATAAATCATAAATGGTTCAAAATGAATTCTTAAAAGGTCGTTATATATATGCATACATCTTAGGTTTGGTATTATATATACACATATATATATAATGTTGCTCAGAGAAAGAATCACTGGTAGGATTATTTAAACACTAGTTTTTTTTTTTAATAATAGACATGGTTTTAATTTTTATTAAAACTAAATGACTGGTGCATCCCAGGTGGCTCAGCAGCAAAGAATCTACCTGCAATACAGGAGACATTGGTTTGATCCCAGGGTCGGGAAGATCCCCTGGAGAAGGAAATGGCAACCCACTCCAGTATTCTTGCCTGGAGAATCCCATGGACAGAAGAACCTGGTGGACTACAGCCCATGGGGTCCCAAAAGAGTTGGACACTTAGTGACTGTATAATAACAACAACAAAACAAGAGACCTAGTTAAATGTTAAAAGAGTTACTTATGTTGTGATCATTAATATGCTCTTTGTTTCTGAATAAAAATATAAATAGGTTATATTTTGTATAATTTTTTTAAAAAATCACAATAACAGCATCAAAAATATTAAGTACCTAGCAATAAACATTGCAGTTATTAATAAAAATCTGCAAGATAGGACTTCCCTGGTGGTCCAGTGGTTAAGAATCCGCCTGCCAATGCAGGGGACATGGGTTTGATCCCTGGTCCAGGAAGATTCTACATGCAGTGGAGCAACTAAGCTGGCGTGCCACAACTGAGCCCACATGCCCTAGAGCCTGAGTGCTGCAACAAGAGAAACCACTGCAATGAGGAGCCCATTCACCACAGTAGAGAGTCGCCCTGGCTTGCCTTAACTAGAGAAAGCCCACAAACAGCAACAGAGACCCAGCACAGCAAAAAATAAATAGTTAATAAAAAATCTATAAGATAAATTTATAAACTTTATTAAGAAAAGCTCCTTAACTATTAGAGAGAAGCTATGTTAATTAATAAAAGACTCATTATTGTAATGATGTCTTTTCTCCTAAGACTGATCTGTAGATTTAGTAAAATTCCAATCAGTATTTCAAGGGCACTTTTATTGTTGAATTTGAGCAAACTAATCCTAAATTTTAAGTTGGAAGAGCAAAGATAGGTAATAACAAAAGCCCTCTTGAAGAAGATGAATCAAGTGGAGCATTTTAACCTACCAGCTATAAAATGATTTATAAAGTTAGAGTATTTAGAATGGTGTACTATTTGCACAGCAACAGGCAAAAAGGCCTGTGGGCAGAACTGAGAGCCCAAATATGGATATTTGATACCTGAGTTTGTCAAAGAGGGAAGGAGATGAAATTACACCCTCTACCTCTCATCACACACAAAAAAAAGATGGTTTACAGACCTCGTAGAAAAGCAATACAATAAAAATTTTAGAAGACAATATTGAATAATATCTTTATACCATTATTGTGGGAAGAGATTTCTTAAAACAAAGAAATATCTAAAAGATAATGAACCAAGTACATTCAAATTTAGAACTTTTGTTCATCAAAAGACACTACTAGGAGAGTGAAAAGACAGACCATAAACTGGGAGAAGATAATTTCAACACATATAACCAAAAAAAGATTAATTCAAAATGTTTAAAGAATTCCTGTGACTAGATAGGAGAAGCAAAAATGCTCCAATAGAAAGATGGCCCACAGAAAGAACAAGAAATTTCACCAAGAGGAATCTAAATCAACTCATAAGTATGTGAAAATTGGACATTTTGGTAATTGGACATTCAAAATAAAACCAGAATGTGAAACCATTTCACATACTAGATTGGAAAACACAAGTCACTATCTAATTTATATTCTCTTCATATCCACTCCTTGTGATTCAACTGATTTTCATGAGAAATTCAACTTTGTCTTCTGTTCTCTTCCTAACGAAATAAATGCGAAGAAACTCATATCGCTTAGTGCTGTGTTCCCTGTTTTTGCTCTGTTCTTGATTGCTAAGTGGAAAAAGTGTTGGCAATATACCGTGATAACTTCTTTTTACTTTTAATCATATCTCTGTGCTATCTTTATTTCTAGGCTGATAGTATTTTCTTATTTAATCTCTTAACAGCTTTGTCAAGATAAACATTTAATAGTTAGGTTTATTGCTTAATCATGATTTTTTTATTATGTAATGAACTAATTAACTTCTTAAGCAGAACTTGTGTGCCAAGATTTTACCTGAAATTTGTTCCCCGTATAAGTTCGAAGTTGTATTTTTTCCATGGGACTACTTTTTAAAAAATACAAAGATTTCTGGATAGAAAACTTCAGGTCACTGGCATCTTAATGTGAATTCATTTATCAGCAGTCCTCCTCCAAAACAAAGAACACGAAATCTAAAATGGATGTGAGGTAAAGGAGGTGTAGGCCATGAAACATGGTGGTGGTGTTTAGCCACTAAGTTGTGTCAGACTCTTTTTTGACCCCAGGGATTATGGATCTCAGGCTCCTCCATCCGTGGGATTTCCCAGGCAAGAATACTGGAGAGTGGGTTGCTATTCACTCCTCCAGGGGATCTTCCCAGCCCAGGGACTGAACCCATGTCTCCTGCATCGGCAGGTGGATTCTTTACTGCTGAACCACCAGGGAAGCCGGAGCAATAAAAGGAAGGGAAGGGAATCAGAAAGCGTGTGTGGGCGCTACAGCAGGACACAGATTTCACAGTTTGCTCAGCCCTCCTTTTAAATCCTGGGCTTTCCCACTGGCTCAGCGTAAAGAATCTGCCTGCAGAGCAGGTGCGAGTTCGATCCCTGGGTCGGGAAGATCCCCTGAAGGAGGGCATGGCAACCCATTCCAGTATTCTTGCCTGGAGAATCCCATGGACGGAGGAGCCTGGAAGGCTACATCCATAGGGTCAGAAAGAGTCAGAAATGAGTGAAGCGACTCAGCACGCATGCACTGTCAGATCCTAATTTCAGGTGCCAATTTGTCTCTCCAAATAATTGCCATGAAAATATTCTGTATGAAGTCAGTTAAAAGACATATAAGTAGTAACTTTATTCAGAAAATAGAGGTGAGTTGCCATGATAAAGGAATTTCCAGGCTTTTATTTGTTTGTTTGTTTTGCAAAATTCTTTATAATATTTTACATTTAATCATGCAGCATACCACTGTTCTCAACGAAAATTATTCCTGGACTTCATTGTTGTTGTTGTTTGGTCACTAAGTCGTGTCTGACTCTTTGCAATCCCATGGACTGAGGTCTCCCTGTCCCTCACCATTTCCCAGAGTTTGCCCAAGTTCATGTCCATTGAATCGGTGATGTCATCCAATCATGTCATCCTCTGCCGTCCTCTTCCCCTTTTGCCTTCAATCTTTCCCAGAATCAGGGTCTTTTCCAATGAGTCGGCTCCTCACATCAGATGGCCAAAGTATTGGAGATTCAGTTCCAGCATCAGTCCTTTCAATGATTATTCAGGGTTGATTTCCTTTAGGATTAACTGGCTTGATTGCCTTGCTGTCCAAGGGACTCTCGAGAGTCTTCTCTAGCACCACAATTCCAAAGCATCTGCTCAGCCTTCTTTATGGTCCAGTTCTCACATCCATACATGACTACTGGAAAAGCCATAGCTTTAACTATACAGACCATTGCCAGCAAAGTGCTGTCTTTACTTTTTAATATGCTGTTTAGGTTTGTCATAGCCTTGATAGCTCGGTTGGTAAAGAATCTGCCCACAATGCTGGAGACCTGGGTTAATCTCTGGGTTGGGAAGATCCCCTGGAGAAGGGAAAGGCTACCCACTCCAGTATTCTAGCCTGGAGAATACCATGGACTGTATAGTCTATGGGGTCGCAAAGAGTTAGATGCGACTTTCACTTTCACTTTCCTTCCAAGAAGCAAGTGTCTTGTAATTTCATGGCTGCAATCACTGTCTGCAGTGATTTTGGAGGCCAAGAAGAGAAAATCTGTCTCTGCTTCCACTTTCCCCCTTTTGTTTGCCTTGAAGTAATGGGACTTGATGCCATGATCTCAGTTCTTTTTAATGTTGAGTTTTAAGCCAGCTTAAATCTTCTTCTTCACCCTCATCAAGAGACTGTTTAGTTCCTCTTCGCTTTCTGCCATTAGAGTGGGATCATCTGCATATCTGAGACTGTTGATATTTTTCCCGCAATCTTGATTCCAGTTTGTATTTTGCATGATATATTCTGCATAGAAGTTAGATAAGCAAGGTGACAATATACAGCCTTGTCGCCTCCTTTCCCAATTTTGAACTAATCAGTTGTTCCATGAAAGTTTCTAACTGTTGCTTCTTGAACCAAATACAGGTTTCTCAGGAGACAGGTAAGATGGTCTGGTGTTCCTATCTCATTAAGAATTTTCCACAGTTTGTTGTGATCTATACAAAGGCATTCAAACAGTCAATGAAACAGAAGTTGACTGTTTTCCTGGAATTCCCTTGCTTCTCTGTGATCCAGTGAATGTTGGCAATGGTTTTTACATCTAGAAGTTCTTGACTCAGGTACTGCTGAATCCTAACTTGAAGGATTTTGAGCATTACCTTGCTAGCATGGGAGGTGAGTGCAATTGTCTGGTAGTTTGAACATTTTTTATCATTGCCCTTCTTTGGAATTGGGATGAAAATCCACCTTATCCAGTCCTGTGTCCACTGCTGAATTTTCCAAATTTGCTGACGTATTGAGTGCAGTGATCGCAAAAAACTGTAAAATTCTTAAAGAGATGGGAATACCAGACCATCTGACCTGCCTCCTAAGAAATCTGTATGCAGGTCAAGAGACAATAGTTAGAACTGGACATGGAACAACAGACTGGTTCCAAATAGGAAGAGGAGTATGTCAAGGCTGTATATTGTTACCCTGCTTGTTTAACTTATATGCAAAGTATATCATGAGAAATTCTGGGCTGGATGAAGCACAAGCTAGAATCAAGATTGCCAGGAGAAATATCAATAACCTCAGATAGGCAGATGACACCACCCTTATAGCAGAAAGTGAAGAACTAAAGAGCCTCTTGATGAGGGTGAAAGAGGAGAGTGAAAAAGTTGGCTTAAAACTCAACATTCAGAAAACTTAGATCACGGCATCTGGTCCCATCACTTCATGGCAAATAGATGGGGAAACAGTGGAAACAGTGGCTAACTTTATTTTGGGGGGCTCCAAAATCACTGCAGATGTTGACTGAAGCCATGAAATTAAAAGATGCTCCTTGGAAGAAAAGCTATGACCAACCTAGACAACATATTGAAAAGCAGAGACATTACTTTACCAACAAAGGTCCATCAAGTCCAGGCTATGGTTTTTCCAGTGGTCATGTATGGATGTGAGAGTTGGATTATAAAGAAAGCTGAGCACCGAAGAATTGATGCTTTTGAATTTGGTGTTGGAGAAGACTCTTGAGAGTCGCTTGGACTGCAAGGAGATCCAACCAGTTCATTCTAAAGGAAATCAGTCCTGAATATTCATTGGAAGGACTGATGTTGAAGTTGAAACTCCAATATATTGGCCACCTGATGTGAAGAACTGACTCATTTGAAAAGACCCTGATGCTGGGAAAGATTGAAGGTGGGATGAGAAGGGGAAGAAAGAGGATGAGATGGTTGGATGGTATCACCAATATGATGGACATGAGTCTGAGTAGGCTCCGCAAGTTGGTGATAGACAGAGAAGCCTGGTGTGCTGCAGTCCATAGCGTGGCAAAGAATCAGACACGACTGAGCGACTGAACTGACTGACTGACTAAGTGCAGCACTTTAACACTATCATCTTTTAGTATTTAAATAGCTTAGCTGGAACTCCATCACTTCCACTAGTTTTATTGGTAGTAATGCTTCTTAAGGCCCACTTGACATCATACTCCAGGATGTCTGGCTTGAGATGAGTGATCACACCATCGTGATTATGCAGGTAATTAAGACCTTTTTTGTACAGTTCTTCTGTGTATTCTTGCCACCTCTTCTTAATCTCTTCTGCCTCTGTTAAGTCTTTACCGTTTCTGTCCGTTATCATGCCCATCCTTGCATGAAATGTTCCTTTGATATCTCCAATTTTCTTGAAGAGATCTCTAGTCTTTCCCATTCCATTGTTTTCCTCTTTGCATTGTCATTATATTTCTTTACATTGTCATTGAAGAAGGCCTTCTTATCTCTCTTTGCTTCATTAGCCAAAACTTATCCAAATTCTATTTTATGGAAAAACCTCTTCCTGATATAAAGCACTCAGTATTAAGCAGTAACCAATTTTGGCACTAGATAATGATTTTAGAGGCACATACACATGATACACCAAGGACCTTAAAATTTTTTTGGTACGAATCCCTTGAAAGAGATTATTCCTCATAGATCAAGAAATCTTGTTATAGACTCCAAGTTCCTCAAACTCCTAAAGAAAATTGCTTTTTTCATATCTACACAGGTTCTCCAAATGATAGGTGAATTGATTTTCATTTTACAAATTTATTTTTAAATAGCAAACCTATATCACACAGCTGGATGTGAAAACGCACACCAAGATCTTATAAAAAGACTTCCTAAAACTCCATATTAATTTCATAACATACATCAATGAATCGAAGTTAAAATGCTATCATTTCCAAAGCAGCACTTGTCTATTTTTCTATTGCTTTAAAAAAAATACAAGGCTTATGATTTGACCTATCCACAGCAATTCATAATACTGAAAAAAAAAAAAAGCTTCAGTGTTTTACACTAGTTTTTTAGCTATGTTGGAAAAGAGTCTAAATGCATTACCAAGAAGATGTCTCTTAGTGTTCATACCTATGTCAATATGGTTTTGACCATAGTTATTAGACATCATGTTTCCAAACTTCTGAGAATATCTTGTTTTCTAGCTTGAGATTCATGTGATATATGTTCAGCTAAACTTATTGTAAATAAGCACCAAAAATCACTGACCTGTTTTCTGTTGCTAAGTTCATGGGCAATAAAGTAATCTAAATTAAAGTTCTTTTTACTGAAATTTGCGTATTTCCTTTCCTTAAGTGCAATCTCAGGAAAGTGCAGATTCTCCTCACCTTAGTTTTCTAGGTTTTTGCCTTATTTAGACTAATTTTCAAGACATTACCATTGTCACTTTCTGAACAAAAGTGGTGACCTGACCTTTCCACATTTAATATCTAAAAATTTTGGTAACAGTTTTATTAAGATACAGTCTCATACAGTTCACCAAGTTAAAGTGAAGTATAATTTAGTGGTTTTTCATTTATCACAGATATACACAATAATTATCAGAATCAATTTTAGAATATTTTCACTTCCCAAAAAAGAAATCTTGTCCCCTTTAGCTATTACCCCTCAATCTTCCCATCCCATACCCTTACCCTAGGCAACCACTAATCCACTTTTTGCCTCTATAGATTTGACAATACTGGACATTTCATACAAATGAAATCATATATAGTCCTTTACAACTGGCTTCTTTTACTTAGCGTAAGTAAAGGACTGACTGTTTTTACTTAGTATTCTTTTTTATGGCCAGGTAATATTCTTTATGTTCCATTGTATAGATATACCACATTTTGTTTATTTATTCATTATTTAATGGACATTTGGGTCATATCCACCTTTTGGCTATTGTAAATAATACTGCTATAAATATTCACATTTTTCTGTGGATATATGTTTTCATTTTTCTTGGTGGTATATTCAGAAGTAGAATTGCTCCGTGTTTAAATTTTGTGGAATTATCAGATTGTTTTCCAAAGTAACCACATTATTTTCTCTTCCCATCAGTTGTTTAAAAGGGTTCTGATTTCTCCATATCCTTATGAACATCTTCCATCAGCTATCTCTTTGATTACAGTCTTTCAAGTAGGTGTGAATTTGCATCTTATTTGATTTTCATTTCCTTGCTGTTTAATGATGTTAAGCATTCTTTTGTATGCTTATTGGCCTTTTGTATGTCTTCTTTGGAGACATATCTATTCAGATCTTTTGCCCATTTTTAAATTTGGTTATTTATCTTTTATTATTGAGGGTTAGGTATACTTTATATATTCTAGATAGAAGTCTTTATCCAGTATATGAATTACTAATATTTTCCTCTCATTTTATGAATTGTTTTTTCACTGTCTTGATTGTATCATTTAACACACAAATGTTTTTTAATTTTGGTGAAGTTCAATTTGTATATTTTGTTGTTGTTGCTTGCGCTTTTGATGTCATATCTAAAACAATGGTGCTAAATCCAAGGTCATGAAGACATAATCTTATTTTTTCTAATATTTTATTATTTTAGCTTGTACATTTGGTCTTTAATCCATTTTGAGTTAATTTACTCAAATTTAAGTAAATTTGAGGGAGGGGTTTAAATAATTCTTTTGCATATGGCTATCCAGTTGTCTAGCACCATTTGCTGAAAAGACTATTCTTTCTCAACTGAATTGTTTTGACACACTTTGCAGGAAATAAGTATAAATGTGAGGGTTTATTTTTGGATTCTCAATTCTGTTCCGTTGATCTATATATTGGTCTTTAGGTCAGCACCATATTGTTGATTACTGTTGTTTTTAATAAGTTTTGAAATGAGAAGTGAGTCTTCTTCATTTTTCTTTTTCAGTATTGCTTTAGTTATTCTGGGTCTCTTGAGTTTCCATATAAATTTAAGGATCAGCTTGTTAATTTCTACAAAGAAAGCACTTTTGGATTCTGAGAGTAATTGTATTAAATCTGTGAGCCAATTAGGTAATTGTTGCTATCATAACAATATTAATTTTCTCATCCATGAACATGACTTGTCTTTTCATTTTTTTAAATCTTTAATTTCTTTCAAATATATCTGAGTATATTTCAGAATTTTCACTTCTTTTGTTAAATTCATTCCTCAGTATTTTATTTTTGATGCTATTGTAAATGAATTTTTTAAAAATTTCTTTTTCCAGAACTTCCTGAGTGGCAGTAATTAAGAATCTGCCTTGCATTGCAGGGGATATGGGTTCTATCCCTGGTCAGGGAACTAAGATCCCACATGCTACAGAGCAACCAAGCATCCCTTGTAATTTGTGGATTTTCCTTGCTAGTATATTCTTGTTCCTCTAGTTTTCATGTACATGTTGTAGGTTTTTGATTTGTGGTTACCATGGGGTTCATATATGTTGACCTATAATTATTCTACTTGTTTTAAATTGATAATCATTTAAGTTCAAACACATTTGAAATGATCTATATATTTTACTCCCCTCCCTGACTTTTGGTGTTTTCAATGTTCTATTTCATGTCATCATGTTTATCTCTTAACTCTCATAGTTGATTTTTATAAGTTTTATCCTTTTATCTTTATACTCTTTTATTTAAGTAGTTGATCCATAGCCTTTACTATGTATTTGCCTGTACTGGTGGTATTTCTCTTTCTCTGTAAATTCTTACCTCCGTTGTAGCTTTTCTTTTCCACTTACAACACTTTAACCATTTCTCTTAGCGTTGGTTTAGTGTTGATGAATTTTAGTTTTCACCTGTCCAAAAAAGTTCTTTATTTCTCCTTCAACTACAAATGATAATCTTGCCAGTTAGGATTTCCTAGATGGTAGCTCTTTCCCTTTCAGCACTTTAAATATACCATGTCACTCTGTTCTGGCCTTTATTTACTATTCTCTCTTTAACTTTTGCCATTTTAATTATGATATGTCTTGATGTATGCCTCTTTGGATTCATCTTGCTTGGAACTGTGTGTGCTTTCTATACCTAAATATCTATTGGTTTTCAGCTATATAGTCATCAAATAAGTTTTAGTCACTTTCTCTTCCCCTTCCCCTTCTGGGACCCCTATAATGTGAGTGTTAATATGCTTAATTAGTCCAGAGGTCCCTTCAATGCTTCTGATTTTTTAAATTTTTGTTTCTGCTATTCTGATTAGGTGATTTCTATTATTCTATCTTCAGATCACTTTTGTGTTCTGTATCAGCTAGTCTTACTTAATTCATTTTCGTGTGTTTTTCACTTCAGTTATTGTATTCTTCAGCTCTATTTGTTTTTAGTTTTCTATTCCTAGTTTAAAGTATTGCTGTGTTCATCTATTCTTTTCCCTAGTTCAGTTAACCCTTTTATTATGAATGTTTTTAACTCTTTATTTGGTAAATTGTTTACCTCTGTTTCCTTAGTTGTTTTTTCAGGAGTTTTCTCTTGTTCTTTCAATTAAAGCAAATCCATCTGTCTTCTCATTTTCCTTGATTTCCTCTGTCCCTATGAAACTGGGTGACACAGTTACCTACCTAGGTCTTGAAGGGTTGTCCTTGTGTGGGCACTTCCCTGTGCAGTCTGTGTGTATCTGGTTACTTGGTGGGAGAGTTAGATTTGAAGTGAGCACTGGCCATGTCTTCCCCCTCGTGGGATGGCAGCTGTCACCTTGGTGGAAGGTGGTGCTGGAGATGAAGGGGTTAGAGCCAGAGCCAGGGGTGAGCTAGGACTTCTCCTGTGTTCAGTGACTGTCACTGCCCTGTCAAAGCAGTGTCATGTCCCAAGGTGCTAAAGCAGAAACCCTGAGGTTCAGGTCCAAGCTGATTTTGTTCCCTCTAACTGTGTGCTCTCCCATCCCCCAGTAATGGTAACTTCATCCCAAACAGAAGCAACACTGGAGCAAAAAGGGCCAGAGTGGGCACTCAGTGTGGGCCAGGGCATGCATGGCCTGTCCCAGCACGCCAGTCATAGCCTGAGGTTGCTCTGCATTTGTCACCTCTGCAAACACCAGTTTGCCTGGTCCTGTTTGGATGCCATGCCAAGTTTGAGCCAACTCTGTCCCCCCACCTGCATACTTTCCTTAGTAACAGCAGCCTTCTTCCTAGCGCAGGGCTGCTCCAGAGCTCCAGGGGCCAGAGCAGGTGCTGTAGTGGGCTGGCAGGCTTGCTGGAGTGGTCGTCAGCAGAAGTCTCAGGCTATTTCAATCTGCTTCCTCTTCCTTGTTCTTGCGAGTAAGCAAGCATGTATGCACCGTTTGTAAGTAGAGCCTGGGTTTCTTACAGCCCTCCTATTAAACCCACCAGGTTTCAAACCAGTTAAGGGGACTCATGTTACCAATGTCAAGCCCTAGGGCTGAGACGTTCACTTCCCAGGGAGGATCTCTGGGATCCTCCTTCTCTTTGTGTCTCCTTCCAGGGGTGTGGCTCCTAACCTGATCGCTTTTCTTCCATATCTGCCTGACTACGTGGATCTTTCCTACAGCCTCGGTTGTACAAGTCTGTCTATCAGTCTCCAGTTTTTTTCTGTGAGAATTGTTTCATGTAGATGTATTTTTGATGTGTTCATGGGGAGAGGTGAACTCGGCATTCTGTTACTTCACTATCTTGATCAGCTCCCCTCTATAAATGTTTTTAAGGACAGTGTGTAGTACACAATAAAAAACAACCAGCTACCCAAGGAAACATGACAACATAATTGAGAACCAGCAGAAACAATAGAGAACAGAAACAAGCCCTAGAGTCCATTAGATTTATCAAAAACAGACTTTAAAAAAGAAGGTAAAAGATAATATTAAAAGTTTTTGGAGATATAAAGCAAAAAATACTTGAAAATGTTACCAAATCGAATCCTAGAAATGAAAAAGGAATAGCAGGCATTAAAACTCAGATTTAAACACATTAGAACAAAAGAAACTGTTAAAGCACAAAGAGTCAAAAGGATAGAAATTGTAGATGAAGGGGTAAGAATCATAAGGGTTGATTTGTGAAGGAAAAAACAGTATATAATTGAATCCCAGAAGTAGAGGAAAGAGACTAAGAAAGGACATATTGGAAGAGGTAATAGCTGAGAATTGTCCAAAAACTGATGAAAGATAAATTTAAAATTCAAAACTTCTTACAAACTCTAAACAGGATAAACCAGAAGAAATGCACAGCCAAGTCCAGAAAAATTTATGAAAACAAAAGATAAAGAGGAAAAAAAAAGTAAAAATTAGCCAGGGGTGTGGAGACAGCAGACAAAAGAAGACAGATTGCTTTCAAAGGAGCAAAAACTAGACTGAGAGCCAGCAACTAACTTTTAAACACAGACAGCAAAGACAATGGAATAATAAGTTCAAGGCATGGAAAGAAAATAACCAAACTAGAAATTCGTATGCAGTGAAAGCATGCTTCCATAACTAGGGGAAATAAAGACATTTTTGGACAAACAAAATCTGAGAGAATTAGTCACAAGCACATCTACACTAAAGGGAATGATGTAGGGCAGCAATCCCCAATCTTTTGGGCACCAGGGACTGGCTTTGTGGAAGACAATTTTTCCACAGATGTTAGGCGGAATGGTTTCAGGATTATTCAAGTGCATTACATTTATTGTGTACTTTATTTCTATTATTATTTCATTGGGACATATAATGAAGTAAATATACAACTCACCATAATGTAGAATCAGTGGGAGCCCTGAGCTTTACAGGCAACAAGCTGATCACATCTGGGGGTGATGGGAGACAGTGACACTGAAGTGTGTTGCTTATGTCCAGTCTACTCCATAAATTCATTTTGGTTGCTGTCACTGCAGAAAACCCTGCTTCACAAAGATAGGATGTTGGAAATGGAGATGGACTTTTCAGTGCTTCTGTGGCTATCTCAGGATATTCCGCCTGACTTTAATCCAGAACGTATGGAGATTTGAAGTTGTCTCAAACATACTTTTAAGGCCATCATCATTTGGGATCTCAAGCAGTTGATCCTTTTCTAGCAAGGATAAAATTGATTCACCTTGCTTTTTCACATATGGGTTGCAGATCCATTCCTTCTCAGTTTGGGGGTCTTTCGTGGTTGGGAAATAATACCCAAACTCTTTTGAGAGCTGAGATAGATGATCATGTATCAGCTGAGAGAAAGAAGGCCCTGGCTCAGTCTTTTTCAAAATATCTGCTAACGTTTGAAACATATAAAAAAATCCCAATGCTCACTCATCACCCCCATAATTCTAGTTTGACTTTGAATGCAGCCACTTTATCTGCTGACTTGAACACAGTTGTTCTTCTCCCCTGAAGTGAGATTGAGTTCATTGAACAGGTTGAATATGTCATGCAAGTTTTTTGACCCATTCTGTGTCATTCTGTGTCTGAAATGTGCTGCCAGTGGTGAATGTTTTTCTAAAAGAAATCTCTGGGGTGGCTCTCATAACTCTAAAACTGTGGCCAGTGGGTCTACCTTTAGAAAGTCACCTCACTTTTGTGTATAAGTGATGTGTGCTCTGCGTCCATCTCCTCACAGAGCTGTGTGAACAGACATTAGTTAAGGCCATGTACTTTAATGTGGTCAATAATTTTAATCACATCCTGAGAAATGTTAAGGTCAGGTGACATTTTTCGATTAGCCAGCATTTCTCTATGAATGACACAATGTGTAGACTCACATTCAGAAGTGACCTCTTTGACCCAAGTAGAGAAACCAGAAAGTTATCCAGTCACGGCAGCCTTTCTGTCCATGCATATGCTGACACAAAGTGACCAATTCCATTTTCCTGACATGTAATCATTCAAAGATTTGAATAGTGTTGGTTGTCAACAAAAGTGAACACAATATATCCTCATGCACATCCTCCTGAAAAAATATCACACAAAAACAAGCATTGTTGCCTTGTTATCAACATCAGTAGACTCATCAACCTGATTACATGCCATGGTGACTCATTAATCCTCTCTGACAATTGTGCCTCAGTATCCTCTGCTATTACATCAATTTATCTAGTTATGATGCTAACTAAAAAAGCAACATGTGCCACCTTTTGAACTGCAGCCTCTCCTCAAAGTTCATGATAAATGTCCTTAGCAGCAGGCAGGATCAACTCTTCACTGGTAGAAAAGGGCTTAGTTTTAGCAATGTGGTTAACCACTAAAAGTTATGCTTTCAGTGCAGACACTTTTGATGAAGTGGTGGCCTTCAATAATTGCTTCAGTTCTTTGTGCTTACACATTTTTATGTTGAAAAACTCCAAAGGCCTGTCTTTTAATGCAGGATGCTTGATCTCCATGTGGCAAAGGAGTTTTGAAGGTTTCATGGCTTCATTGAGTAGCTGGTCACCATGTATTATACAAAGCAGGCCTGGAGAATGTGAATCACCTGTAAGTGAATCCTGTTGTAATTTAAGTAGGACTCTTGATAATTTCTTTTAAATGCAGTTTTCTTTTTGTTGGCAGCCTTAGAGTCTTCTGCTTAGAGTCTCATCGTCAGGCCTTTCTCTGTTTTCAAAGAAGCTCTCCAGTGACATTTGTTTTTTTGCTCATTTTGGCTAGGATTAGCTTGTGGGCTTACTAAAAATGTGACTGAGACAAGTGCACAGTGCAGGAAGGAGGCTCAGACAGAAGTGATAAATAAAATAATGGGCAGGTCACGCATGGACTGAAGTAAGTGTTGGATTCTAACTTAAAGCCTGCCACTAGGTGTACAATTGTTCTGTTGAACTATAGCTGTACAATTGAATCACATCAACTCACTTTCCACTATAAAACCTGCAATGAGGTGCAGCTTAATTGTCATTTGCTACTCACTGATAGGGTTTTGAAATGAGTCTGCAAGCAGTTGATTTATTATGGTCCCTGTGCAGTCAAACTTCTCTGCTAATGATAATCTGAATTTGCAGCCACTCCCCAGCACTAGCATCACTACCTTTAGCTCCACCTCAGATCATCAGGCATTAGTTTCTCATAAGGAGCATGCAACCTAGATCCCTCACATGTTCAGTTCCCAGAAGGGTTTGTACTCCTATGACTCCAATGCCTCTGCTGATAGGACAGAAGGTGGTTATGTAAGCAATGGAGAGCGGCTATAAATACAGATGAAACTTTGCTCTCTCAAGCAGCACTCACCTGTGCTGTTCCTAACAGGCCATGGGCTGCTGCCATGGCTCGGAAGTTGGGGACTCCTGGTATAGGGTATTCTTTGGGTAGAAGAAAAATGATCCCAACTGAAGATGCAGATTGTGGTGAAAGAAATGAGATTTAAACATTTGGGCAAATATAAATGAGTATTTACTACATAAATAGTCATAATAAAAATGTCTGGTCTTTATAAAATGCAGAAAAATATATGACAAAAGTATATTAGGAGAGGTAAAATATTGGTAAAGTGTTCTATGATTCCAGCTTTTTCTGGGAATAGGATAAAAGTAGCAACAACCTCAGATACACAGATGACATCACCCTAATGGCAGAAAGTGAAGAGGAACTAAAGAGCCTCTTGATGAAGGTGAAAGATGAGAATGAAAAAGCTGGCTTAAAACTCAAAATTCAAAAAACAAAGATGGCATCCAGTTCCATCATTTCATGGCAGATAGATGGGGAAACAGTGGAAACGGTGACAGACTTTATCTTATTCGGTTCCAAAATCACCGTGGACAGTGACTACAGCCATGAAATTAAAAGACCTTGGCTTCCCTGGTGACTCAGATGGTAAAGTATCTGCCTGCAATGCGGGAGACCCGGCTTTGATCCCTGGGTTGGGAAGATCC
The DNA here is from genome assembly GCF_023699985.2 of Odocoileus virginianus. NCBI lineage: Eukaryota > Metazoa > Chordata > Mammalia > Artiodactyla > Cervidae > Odocoileus > Odocoileus virginianus. The sequence continues at coordinate 35,041,952 of NC_069686.1, read as the reverse complement.
CCTGGAGAAGGAAATGGCAACCCACTCCAGTATTGCCTGGAAAATTCCATGGACAGAGGAGCCTGGTAGGCTATAGTCCATGGGGTCGCAAAGAGTTGGACACGACTGAGCGACTTCACTTTTCACTTGCTCCTTGGAAGAAAATCAAAGACAAACCTAGACAGTGTGTTAAAAAGCAGAGACATTAGTTTGCCTACAAGGGTCTGTACAGTCAAAGCTACTGTTTTTTCCAGTAGTCATGTATGGATGTGAGAGCTGGACAATAAAAAAAGCTAAGCGCTGAAGAATTAATGCCTTCAAACTGTGGTATTGGAGAACACTCTTGACAGTCTCTCAAATAGCAAGGAAATCAAAGTAGTCAATCTTAAAGGAAATCAGTCCTGAATATTCACTGAAAGGACTGATGCTGAAGCTGAAGCTCCAATAGGTTGGGTACCTGATGCAAAGAGTTGACTCATTGGGAAAGACCCTGATGCTGAGAAAGACTGAAGGCAGGAAGAGAATGGGACCACAGAGGACGAAATGGTTGCAAGGCATCATCAACTCAATGGGCATGAGTTTGAGCAAACTCAAGGAGATGGTGAAAAACAGGGAAGCCTGGTATGCTGCAGCCCATGGGGTTGCAAAGAGTTGGACATGACTAACAGAACAATAACAACAACAAATTGAAAATTTGGGTAAACAAGATACATTTTAATGAAATATATACTTCAGAAGGCATGTCCCCATTTTGGGTAATTAAAACTTGAATAACTAGCATTTATTTAGGGTTCATTCACTTATGGTTATTTTACCTTTTTATTACAATTTTTAAGAAGCCAATGGTTTCTCTAGAGATTTGCTTAAAAATGTTACATTTTGTGTTTAATTCTTAACAAAAATAAAATGGAATTAAACATGTGCAAAATAACTGAATGTCAAGTAACCAGTTATACAGCCAGCTCATTTACACTGAATTAGTAATTTGCTCGAACAGTCTGCAATTGATGTTAATTAAGTAAAAATTATCTTATGTTATACATTTACATAATGACATAAATGTCTCATTCTCTTCTCTGTAAATGTTATTATTATTTTAAATTTCAGTTCCTTCCCACTATTAGCTTCTTAGAGTAATTCCATATAAGATTGTCATTTTTATTATACTTTTGCTGGCACTGTCATTGAGAGAATATTTAGCCTGAAAGTTAAATAAGTACTAAAAAACACATACTTTGGAGAAAGTGATGGCAAACTATGACACACGGGTCAAAACTGGCCTGCTTCTGTTTTTTATGTATCCTGCAGCTAAGAATGGTTTCTGCAATTTTAAATGATTGGAGAAAAAAGTCAAAGACCAATGTTTCATAGCTTGTGAAAATTATATGAAATTCAACTATCAGTGTCTATAAATAAATCTTTATTAAAGCATAGCTGTACTTATCTCTTTACATATTATCTGTGGCTGCTTTGAGTGCCTGCAAAGTCAAAAATATTTTATTACCTGGTCCTTTTCAGAAGAAATTTGCCAACCCCTGTTTTAGAATATGGGAAAATTTGAAAGTTTTCAGAGATTCTTGAGTTAGTATATCTAATTGAAATGGGAATTTTATGTTTTGACTTTGGGCTTTGGTTTGTAATGTTGACTTAATAAAGTTATGTACAGATTATTAAAAAAAGCATAGGATTCTCTTGGCTTCAACAAGCTCTGCAGAAAATGATATAACAAGCTCCATGATAAGTTTATTTTTTAAATATAAAAAGGCTCTTGTGCCTTAAAAACTTTTATATCTTTTTATTTATTATGCTTTTAGAAAATCTTTTAAATAAAGTCTTAATACCAAATATTTATGAAATATGTCAGATACTATTTTTCATATATTGTAGACATTAAATAGTAGCTTGGTTGAATGCATTTGTTCTGAATTTCTGTCTAGCCAATTAATACTTTCATATTCCACTTTTATATTTCTACATTCTTCAACTCTTTTTATCTCTACATCTCTTCAACTCAATTGTCAACTCTCTGAAATAAGTAAAGATCTAAATTGTAGTTCCATCTTGGCCACTGACTTGCTTTGTCAACTCAATGTGCTTCTCTAGGCTTCTCAGTTTTCCTCTTTGTAAACTGTCCTAGTCTGTAATGTGTGTTGAAGTAATTTGATCTCTTGGTAGAAAAGAATTTCTGCACATCCAGAGTGTCCTCATTATCCTTTCATTGGAATACTCTCATATAAATTTTTTGGTTAAAAATTTATTAGTTAAAAAATTCATTTCTCTGAGCATGTTAAGGGCCTCATCATGAATCTAGGCTAAATACAAAGCATGTGCAGAACCCAGCAGCCTCTCTGAGTACAGTGAGTCTGTGGTGTTTGCCATCATATTGTTCATTGTTTCCTGAACTTGTTGCCTTATAAGAGGCTGCTTTTCCACTATTTCCCACTAACATTTGTTTCTGCTGTCATGGCATCTTTCTACCCAAGATTTTCTTGTTTACTGTGAGTCAGAAGTGCATCTGCAATAGAGAACTTAGCTTATTACACTAGTACTTCAGGCTCCGCTGAAGTACTAAGAAGATTCTGGAGCAAAGTCTAGACATGAGTAGCTACTAAGAGGCATCAATGTGTTTGTCCTGTTATGGCCAAAGACTTAGGTGACTGCTCCCTGGGCACTGAAGAGATCTGTCTCCGTATAAGGACTTTATTTGCAGAAATATAGGCAAACTGAATGTTAAAAATCGGTGAATTCAAATAATATCACTAAATTAGGATTATATGTAAATTGCTAAAGTATGAGTTTTACAGTACTGTCAGAAGAATCTTTTTATAGGAAAAGTTGAATTTTTCTTCGTGTAAAAAGAGGATATTGGAAGGTCAGATCAATAGAGAAAGTCATAGAAACAGGAATATACATGGTACAAATAAAGGAAAAACCAACAGAGGAATTAGGCCTAAGAATAGATCAGATTTGTACTCTCTAAATGTTTATGACATGAAAAAAAATCCTGAAAATGGGACATTAACTTTGATTTTGATACTTAAGTTTAGATAGTACCAGGATAAGAAATATTGTATGTACAGTTACAGGATCAGGCCTGGAAAAGTATTGTAATAATGAGAGTAGAGAGGAAGAGAGGGCTTGAGGAAACAGAAAATAGAATCAATCGACTTTATATTAAAAGAGAGATATCAAAAGAAAAAAGAATAAAGGACAAAAAATTGAGAATTAAACATACATAAGTATACTGATAAGAAATGTGCATTCATCTTCATGATTTTGCAGTGTTATTGCTGCTGTGGTTTACAAGATGCTTTGAACAAGGATCTAGTCATAGAATTTCACCTTCTATAACTTCTGTTTATGGAAGAAGGAGTTCGCAAAGTAAGCAGGGGTCTACTTGCAGCATGCTACCAAAGATATAAGGATTTCTCCAAATTAGAGTACTTGCCAGATTAAGCCATAGCCAGGAGACACTTCTGTCTGAGAGACTCAAAGGTGATGGGGCTCCCCTGCTGGGATTACTATTCTAATTATCAGAGAACCATCGTTTCTTTATGCTCCTGGGCATCAAATACGCTGACCTCCTCAACTTCAAGTAACCTCCCACCAGTACTGAAAGCATTCTCTGGCTCGTGCTTGCCTTCTGTAAAACCAAAGGCACTTGGCTGTGAGCCAGTTCTTAGTATTACAGTCCTTGGCACATTTCCATTAGCAATGAACTTTAACACACACACATACACACACATTTTCTCTCTCTCTGTCTCTCATCTTAGCATAAATTTACAAGCTCAGTTACTTGTTTTTAACATCAAAAAAAGAAAAATTTTAGTATTCCTTTTAGTGACAATTTCAGTCTCTTGTCACTGAACTATCTTATAAGAAAAGCCTCATGTTGGCTTTTTAAAAATGGAAATTCTGCGATGATTATAGATGCAAAAATCCTCAAAAAAATAATAGCACTCTGAATCCAACAATACATTAAAAAGATCATACACCGTGATCAAGTGAGATTCATCCCAGGGGTGCAAGGATTTTTCAGTATCCACAAATCAATCAATGTGATATATTACATTAACAAATTAAAGAATGGAGACTATATAATTATCTCAATAAATGCAGAAAAAGCTTTTCACAAAATTCAACACCCATTTATGATAAAAACTTCCCAGAAAGTGGATGTAGAGGGAATATACCTCAACATAATAAAGGCCACATATGGCAAACCTACAGTTAACATCACACTCAAAGGTGAAAAGTCGAAAGCATTTCTTCTTAAGATCAAGAACAAGACAAGGATGTCCACTCTGGACACTTTTATTCAACATGGTTTTGGAAGTCCTAGTTACAGCAGTCAGAGAAGAAAAAGAAGTAAAGGAAATCCAAATTGGAAAAGAAGCTACTGTCACTGTTTGCAGATGACATGATAGTATACATACAAGATCCTAAAGGTGTGACCAGAAAAATACTAGAACTAATCAATGAATTTGGTAAAATTGCAGGTTACAAAACTAATACACAGAAATCTGTTGCAATGCTATACACTTTACAATGAGAGATCAGAAAGAGAAATTTAAGAAACATTTCAATTTACCATTGCATCAAAACAATAAAATACAATATCTAGGAATAAACCTACCTAAGAAGACAAAAGGCAATACTCAGAAATAAGTGTAAGACACAGATGAAAGAAAATGAAGAAGACACAAACAGATGGAAATATACATTATGTTCGTGGATTGGAAGATTCAATATTGTCAAAATCAGTATGCTCCCCAAGGCAATCTACTGATTCAGTGCAATCTCAGTCAAATTACCAATGCCATTTTTTCACGGAACTAGAATTTAAAAAATCTTAAAATTTGTATGGAGACACAAAAGACCTTGAATAGCCAAAGCAATCTTAAGAAAGAAAGACAGAGCTGGAAAAATCAGGCTCCCTGACTTTAGACTATATTACAAAGCTACAGTCATCAAAATAGTATGATGCTGGCACAAAAATAGAACTATAGATCAATGGAACAGGATAGGAAACCCAGAAATGAACTCATGCACCTATGGTCAATTAATCTATGACAAAGAAAGCAATACTACACAATGTTGGAAAGACAGTCTCTTCAACAAATGGTGTTGGGGAAACTGGACAGCTACATGTAAAAGAAGTTAGATCATTCTTTAACACCACACACAAAAATAAGCTCAAGATGGATTAAAGATCTAAATGTGAGACCAGATACTATGAAACTCCTAGAGGAAAACATAGACAGAACACACTCTGACATAAATCACAGTAATATCTTTTTTTAAATTTATTTTTTAAATTAATTTATTTTTTATTGAAGGATAATTGCTTTACAGAATTTTGTTGTTTTGTCAAACCGCAACATGAATCAGCCATAGGTATCCATATATCCCCTCCCTTTTGAACCTCCCTCCCATCTCCCTCCCCACCCCACCCCTCTAGGTTGATGCAGAGTCCCTGTTTGAGTTTCCTGAGCCATACAGCTAATTCCCATTGGCTATCTATTTTACATATGGTTATGTAAGTTTCCATGTTACTCTTTCCATACATCTCATCCTCTCCTTCCCCCTCCCCATACCCATAAGTCTATTCTCTATGTCTGTTTCTCCACTGTTGCCATGTAAACAAATTCTACAGTACCATTTTCTAGATTCCATATATATTTGTTAGAATATGATATTTATCTTTCTCTTTCTGACTTACTTCACTTTGTATAACAGGTGCTAGGTTCATCCACCTCATTAGAACTGACTCAAATGCATTCCTTTTATGGCTGAGTAATATTCCATTCTGTATATGTACCACAACTTCTTTATCCATTCATCTGTCGATGGACATCTAGGTTGCTTCCATGTTCTAGCTATTGTAAATAGTGCTGCAATGAACAATGGGATACATATGTCGTTTTCAATTTTGATTTCCTCAGGGTATATGCCTAGTGGGATTGATGGGCCATGGGTTTGGGTAGACTCCAGCAGTTGGTGATGGATAGAGAGGCCTGGCATGCTGCAGTTCATAGGGTCGCAAAGAGTCCGACACAACTGAGTGACTGAACAGAACTGAACTGATGGTGGTTTTATTCCTAGCTTTTTAAGGAATCTCCATACTGTCTTCCATAGTGGCTGTATCAATTTACATTCCCACCAACAGTGCAAGAGTGTCCCCTTTTCTCCACACCCTCTCCAGCATTTATTGTTTGTAGAGTGTTTGATGATGATCATTCTGACCGGTGTGAGGTGATATCCCATTGTAGTGTTGATTTGCATTTCTCTAATAATGAATGATGTTGAGCATCTTTTCATGTGTTTTTTAGCCATCTGCGTGTCTTTGGAGAAATGTCTGTGTATGTCTTTTTCCCACTTTTTGATTGGGTTGTTTGTTTTTCTGGTACTGAGTTGTATGAGCTGTTTGTATATTTTGGAAATTAATCCTCTGTCAGTTGTTTCATTTGCTATTATTTTCTCCCATTCTGAGGGGTGTCTTTTCACCTTGCTTAAGTTTCTTTTGCTGTGCAAAAGCAAAAATAGCCAAAGCAGTCTTGAGAAAGAAGAATGGAGCTGGAAGAATCAGCCTTCCTGAGTTCAGATTATACTACAAAGCTACAGTCATCAAGACAGCATGGCACTGGCACAAAAACAGAAGCATAGACCAATGAAACAAGATAGAAAGCCCAGAAATAAACCCATGCACCTATGGGCACCTTATTTTTTACAAAGGAGGCAAAAATACACAATGGGGAAAAGACAGCCTCTTCAATAAATGGTGCTGGGAAAACTGGACACTCTTGTAAAAGAATGAAATTAGAACACTTTCTAACACCATACACAAAGATAAACTCAAAATGGACGAAAGACCTAAATGTAAGACCAGAAACTATAAAACTCTTAGAGGAAAACATAGGCAGAACACTTGATGACATAAATCAAAGCAAGATCCTCTATGACCCACCTCCTAGAGTAATGGAAATAAAAACAAAAGTAAACAAGTGGGACCTGGTTAAACATAATATCTTTTTTGATCCATCTCCTAAAATAATGGAAATAAAAACAGAAATATATGGGACCTACTTCAACTTAAAAGCTTTTGCATAGCAAAGGAAACAATAAATAAAACAAAAAGACAATCCACAGAGTAGGAGAAAATATTTGCAAGTGATGTGACCAACAGGATCTCCAAATTTTACATATAGCTCATGATGCTTAACATCATCAAAACAAACAGCCCGATTGACAAATAGGCAGAAGACCTAAATAGACATTTTTTCAAAGAACACATACAGATGGCCAAGAGGTACATGAAAAGATGTTCAACATTGCTAATTATTAGAGAAGTGCAAATCAAAATTAAAATGAGATATCACCTCATACCAGTCAGAATGTATATCATCAAAAAACTCCACAAACAATAAATGTTGGAGAGGGTGTGAAGAGAAGGGAACCTTCCTACACTGTTGGTGGGAATGTGAATTAGTACAGCCACTATGGAGAACAGTAAGGAGGTTCCTTAAAAAACTAAAAGTAGAACTACCATATGACCCTGCAATCCCACTCCTGGACATATATCTGGAGAAAATCATGATCCGAACAGGTACATGTGCCCCAATGATCATGTTTCACTATTCATAATAGCCAAGACATGGAAGCAACCTAAATGTCCATTGGCAGAGGAATGGATAAATAAGATGTGGTACTTAAATACAATGGACCATTAGTCAGCCATTAAAAAGAATGAAGTAGGCCATTTGCAGCAACAAGTCTAGACTTAGAGATTGTCATACTGAGTGAAGTAAGTCAGACTGAGAAAGAGAAATATCCTATGACATCCCCTACATGTGGAATTTTAAAAGATATAATACAGATGAGCTCACAAAACAGAGATTCACAAATTTAGAGAATGAACTTATGGTTTCTGGGGGAAGGGATACTTAGGGAGTTTGGGATGGATATGTACACACTGCTATATTTAAAATGGATAACCAACAATGACCTACTGTATTGCACATGGAACTCTGCTCAATCTTATATGGCAGCCTAGATGGAAAGGAAATTTGGAAGAAAATGAATACATTATGTATGGCTGAGTCCCCTTGCTGTTCATCTGAAACTATCACAACATTGTTAATCAGCTATACCCCACCCCAATACAAACTAAAGAGCTTTTTAAAAAATGGAAATTCTTTAAGGGTAGAAATCAAAAAGAACTTACTTTCAAGCAAATTCATTGTTATAAAATATGAGAGTATAAATACTATTCTTAGCCAAATTTCCTCTGAAATAGACTTATATTCTAAAATTTTATCAAATTTCAAATAATTCTAATACATTTGTATGACATATACATGTATTATTTTCTTTGGCTTTGAATAGGACCTACCTCCCTCTTTTTCCTTTAAGCAATATTAAACTCGTTATGAAAAAGAGTTACAGTTCTAGATATTTGCCCCCTAGGAATAGAATTGCATCCACCATTGGGATATTTGCTTTTTACGCTTTTGATGATTTATTTACCACCCACTTTGTTTTTCCTCTTCTTAGTACAGCTGTGTTCCATCCACACCCAAATATGGCCTGAGTCCTGATTCACAGAGTACAGTAACTTCATTACAGCTGTTGTCTGGCCAACTCTCTCCTCTTCTACCAGGCTCCACCCTTCTCGGGGATCTTGGGTCATGCTGAAGCAGCACAGAATAGCAAAGAGAGACCTAAAAGTCTAGAGTCTCAGATTCTGGTCTAATGAGACCAACTGACCTTGTATCTAATTAAAGTGAGTCACAACTGTGGGCCTTATAAAGTAACCAGGTTATACTATCTGTCATCTAATATTTCACCTTCTGAATTCTATGATTTTAATGCTATTTTCTGGTTACACTGTTTATAGGAGCAGGGAGAAATCTAGAAACCTGAAAAATGGCTTTCTGAAAACAGACCATTAGCAAGAGAATTATAATCTTATTATTCATTCATTGCTCAATGAATGTTTATTGAACACCTACTGTCATCCAGGCTCTCTGATGAGTAGGCACTGAGTGATAATTATGCTTACTTTTGTTTGTTCTCAAATGGTTTTTATAGAGGTGAAATTCACATAATGTAAAATTAATCAGTTTAGAAGGAACAATTTAATGATGTTGTACAACCGTTACCTCTTAGTTCTAAAAGATTAAACCCAGGAGGTGGGAGGGAGGTTCAGGATGGGGAACACATGTACACCCATGGCTGATTCATGTCAATGTACAGCAAAAACCACTACAATATTGTAAAGCAATTAGCCTCCAATTAAAATGAATAAATAAAATAAAATGTGAAACCCCATACCTGTTAATCCATCAGTCTGAATTATCTCCTCTCCATACCTCTATTAACCACTAACCTTATTTCTGTGTATATAAATTTACCTATTTTGGACATTTCATATAAATTATGACCTTTTTCATCTAGTTTCTTTCACTTATCATAATACTTTTGAGGTTTATCCACATTATGTAGCATGTACCAGTATATCACTCCTTTTTCTGACTGAATAATATTCTACTATATAAACATACCACAATTTGTTTATTCATTCACCTATGATGGACATTTGGGCTGTTTCTCCTTTTGGCTACTGTGACTAGTGCTGCTATTCATTGAACACACATGTACATCAAGCAGTTTTTAATATCTAGTAAATATGGCTCAAATATACAGTTTATGGTCAGAACTCCTACAAATACTTTTGGAAGCAGTTAACTGTTTTCCTGAACTGGATTCAATCAATGCCACTACATGTCATCTAATCACTGACTTCTCTCATTTCTTTGTTCCTAGTTTTACTACACAATAAATTGAGAAAATATAGAGTATCTCCTAATCCTTGCTGTGTTCCTATAAAATCCTAGAATCTAACAAATGTCCTTATAATCAATGCCACATATAGTCATATAAGAAAGGAGCCATTAACATCAGAAAAAGAAAGACGTGTTTTACAAAATGTTTCCAACTGATCGATTACTTACTGGGAAAGGAAGCAGGATGAAAGTGCCAGGCTGTTGCTATTCAGATCAATTAGGACAGCAAAGTTGTACTGTATGTATTTTTCTTCTTTAAATTACAACTTGTGGGAACCATTTATTTTCTTCACTATACAATAATTTAATAGGGACTGGGGCTGGGTTTATTTTTTACTTTTGTTTTTCTGTCCAGAGGCCAAATCACAAAATCACTCAAACTAATGGTATAATTTTTGGTTATAGCTTAATAAATACTTCATGCCAACTCCTGGTCCTCAATATCCAAGACACTTGTAGTTGTATTCCAGTTTCTCTACTTACCAGTCTTAGTGATCTGTATAATGTTTCCATTGATTTATTGGCTCAATGTAACTTTGCAGGACCTACAAAGCTTGGCAAAAACCAGTCCTTAACATTAGCACACACTCAGTGTTCTCTTTCTTATTTTCTTCATCAGTCTAGATTTTGGGTTCATATGGTTCACCAATTTTGAACTATTTATTTTTAATATCTTTCTATAAGGCCTGGCTCGGATTATGTATAGGCTTAGAATTGATATAAAGAAATTTTGCAGACTATATTAAGAAATTTTTGCCTTGATGAGTCACTAAAACCTCTTATTTTTCTAAAATAGAGGGAATTATTTCTAGTGTGGTACATTAACTGCTCTGGCCAGTGTTAATTTTCTCAGTTCGATAATAAATGCACACTCTCTTTACATGCACATGATGCTGCAGCTGCCATTTATCCACTCAGTAGAGAAAAAATAGTCAAGTTAGTTATTTGAATTGAGTTCTGTTAAAACTGGAGAAGGCAATGGCAACCCACTCCAGTTCTCTTGCCTGGAAAATCCCATGGACAGAGGAGCCTGGTAGGCTGCAGTCCATGGGGTCGCAAAGAGTCAGACATGACTGAGCGACTTCACTTTCACTTTTCACTTTCATGCATTGGAGAAGGAAATGGCAACCCACTCCAATATTCTTGCCTGGAGAATCCCAGCGATGGCAGAGCCTGGTGGGCTGCCATCTATGGAATCGCACAGAGTTGGACATGACTGAAGCGACTTAGCAGCAGTAGGAGCTGTTAAAACTTTACATCATATAGACAGAAACTGAATTCTATTTAATCTAGGTATTAAATAGAATCTGACTGGAGGTATGACTTAAGTTTATGGTAAATTACTGACCTACAACTTTATGAGATACTTGTGCTCCTGAGAAGCCATAGCATATTATTTCTTAATTATTGATCTATATTGAAATATTAATAGGCTTTTGTGGTGGCTCAGTGGTAAAGAATCAGCCTGCCAAGCAGAAAACATGTGTTCAGTCCCTGGATCAGGAAGGTCCCCTGAAGAAGGAAATGGCAACCCACTCCAGTATTCTTGCCTGGCAAATCATATGGACAGAGGAGCCTGGTGGGCTACAGTCCATGGGATTGCAAAGAGTCGGACACAACTTAGCGACTAAACAACAATTGCAAAGTTAAAATTTCACATTGAGTTTTTTTCAAAAGAAAGGTGCTAATATCTTAATAAAGCATCACATTTACATAATTCTTTACTTTCCAAACATTTTCTCACCTATTATTTTACTCATGCAGTTCTACTGTATAATAATTACAACTGCTTTCATCTACACATGTGAGTCAGATATCCTGACTCACAAGGTCTTGGTGCGCTATGTATGGTCTGAGAATCCAGCAACATCATCAAATGAGTTTGTTAGAAATGCGGAATCACCATCCTAGACCTACTGAATTACAATATTATTAAGAAATCGGGAGTGATTTGCCCTGGGTTTTTTGATATTAAATCTGGAGCTAGGACTCAGATATTCTACTAGTCTGCACCTTAGAGGTTTATCATTTGACTATTCTAAGTCATAATGAAGAAGCAACATGAGAGTGAGAAAATGCCCTTCCAGTAAAAATTTATCTGGCGTTTCTATTGTGTGCCTGATATAAGTTGTCAGTTACATCAAACAATAAAACATTATAGGATCCTGGAAACAAGGCCTGGCTGCAGACAGATTTGATGGGTCTTAGGAGGACCATCTGTTTTCTTTGTCGGATTTTCACCATTAGTTTTATTAGCACTGAGAAGGATATAACTCTGTTTTCTTTAACATATGAATAAAAGTGACAGGAATTAGCACTAAACCAAAAGTTAAAAAGGGATAAAATGCATGCTAAGTTTAACAAACAGCTCTCAGTATGTAACACTGAGACTCAGTAACACTACATATTAGCACTTTCCATGGACAGATTAATGCTTTTTATAAAGATGATGCTTTCTTTCCTTAGTTTCTTATTGCCATGAGTAAAATATTAATAAGACCTACCTTTCTGAGCAAAAATAATCTTCCCCTCTGTCTTACCAAATATTTTTACAAGATCTTATCTCAGGAAAATGTTTTTTAAATTGCAAATATAAAAAGTGGTTATATATTAATATGATAATAAATGGTAGTTGGGTTTGCTGGAGTTTGTCTATTAACTGGGATAGAATAGAACCTTCTAAAATAGCTCCCAATTTCATGAATTTATAAATGTACACAAGCTAGTCAGTAGTGGAAGGAGTCACACAGAGTGGAAAGATGAAAGGTTGGGCACAAACCTTGGGACCGTATAAACAAGACATTAAACTTCTGTAACGCCTTACACTTGCAGGGTGTTTTTTTTTGTTTGTTTTTTATGGTAATGAGATCTCTGAGTTCATAGTGAAGACAGGGGAGACCAAAACAGGCAGGAAGAGCCTGAGAGGTCAGATGCTTGAGTCCAGCCAAGGGATATGCTGCAAACTTGGAACAATCTTGGAATTCTGTCTAGGAGAGCTCTTTGGGATGGTTGCCTGACTCTTGAGCAGCTGTGAGCCAAGTTTGCACTCAGAGAGGAAAGGGCCGTCCTGGAGGCGCAATCCTGTAAGACTTTGATCTACCTGCTCAAGATGACTCTCAACTGGCTTAGGACAGTGAAATTCCCTAAGAGAATATGTTTTGGTTTGTTTTAAAAGAAGAATGAATACTTTTAAAGCCCTTCCAGGTCTCTTTTTCTGTTTCCTCCTAGTTCACCCTAGAAGGCCTTCCTGAAAAAAAGAACTTTAAGTACAGGAATGGATTACAAGGGAGGTTATGAGATCATCATGACTGAGACATTTAAAAATAAAATAGCACCAAGAGCTTGGGATGATTAGCTAGACACTGTCTAAAGGCAGGACAATGGAAGAGAAATTTCTTTAGTATTTTAACTCAACAAGTTACAGGCATATGCAAGACATGTTTAAAATTAGGCTTTAGTGTTGAAGAGTTTCTAACATTTCAGAATTTTGCAAAAGTATATTTGAGATTTTGTGCTTGAAATAGTAGTTTGGCTTGCAAGAGCTACAATGTAAGGATAGCAAATAAAACAATTATATTCATATATTCAAGGTGATGTTTAGGTATTATGTCTTTTTTGGTGTCTTTTAAAAAATTCAGTTACTCTTTGTGTGTGCTTCTGTGGTGCTCCATATACATTGTTGATTACAAATTATATTTATATCCAAAGTATAAACACCATATGATAAAGAAGGATGGAGTCTTAATAAATTATCTCAATTATTAAATGCATTATTCTCAACTATTAAATGAGAAAAAATTTTTTAGCTTCTCTGTCATTAAAGTCTTTTCTTTCTTTTTGTTTCATGTTGTAGATGCTTTACCTATGGAGAGTGACTCAAGTTAAGTTACTCTTAAATTACAAAGTATGCAAATTTAGTGGACTTTGGTCAAGGCTGTTTTACATATTTTGTAAATGATCCATTTTTGATACTAAATGCAACTAATGGAAAAAATTTAAATATGTTTAGAATGCTTTTATAGAATTTTAAGAATGTTCTGAAATTTATTCATCTTGATTTTTAAATTATATTTAATTAAAACAGTAAATAACAATATACTATTAGTGATATTGTCCTTTTTACTAAAATTAAGGTATTCAATTTTATTTATTTATTTATTTATTTCAGTGTTACAGCTCTATTTATTAGGTAGTAGCAGGAAAATCCATCTTTGAGGCGTGAGGGCACGGCGATCCAAAGACGCGAAGAGAAGATCGCCCCATCGCGCGGGGGAGAGAGAGGGAACAGGGCTTTGGCTCCCCTTTTTATATGTTTCTCTGTCCCTGGGCCTGTCTTACATAAATTGGGCTTAGGCAGGAGCATTGTTTGTTTTACCTGAGGTTCTCACTCGGTCCTCGGACCTTCCTTTGTTCTATTTTCGCGGGCTTTCCCCTTCCAGGTCTTTTAACCACAGCCATTCTGGACTCCTTTTCCCTATTCTAACTACCTAACATTCCCCCCCTCAAGAGATGGGAGGCCCAATTCTTTGGGAACAGGGGCGTCGAGGTCTCTCTGGCTACTTCCTGCTGAACTGGGATGGCGAGGGGCATTGGGCCTCCCCCTCTTGCTAGTCTCAGGCCTCAGAGTTCTTATAGCGGTGTCCATCTAAGGGCGACTGATGTTTTCCGTTGTTGGCTGTAGTTTTATATCTTTGTTGAACTGGCGTTGCATGTCATAGCTTGACCTTGGCAGAGACAAGACAGGTTAGACAATTGACAGTACATGGAACAATCATTAGCAGCATCAGTATGACGTAACAAGGACTAGTAGGGGCATTAGCCAATTTTAAATTTATATCACCAGGATGGCTCAAGTCTCTTCTTGTTCAGAGATCAGAAGAACTATCTCCTGTCTGTTTTGGAGTACAATCTCTGCCAAGCTGTGTTGGCTCTTTAGAGCTGTCTTGAGAAATCTTATCCCCAGAGACCAGATTTTGGGGTTGTTCATTATAATGGCACTCATTTGTAGTTCTGAATAGGTATCTGAGATCTCCCAGGGGCTCACAGGTGTACTGAGTGTCCTCTTCTGTTTTCTTCCACGGCTTGACTCGTGAGTAGTGAATCCAGGAGTCATGTCCTGGCACCTTGACCGCCGTGGGAGTAGAAAGTATTACAGGGTAGGGGCCCTTCCATGTGGGCTGGAGTTGAGCCTTTGGGGACCCATCTTTCCAGACTTTAATTAGGACTTGAGTCCCTGGATCATATAGTGGTGAGTCCTTAGAGTCTTTTGGGTCCTGGTTCATACCCCACAAGCTATATCCTGTTGGAATTGCCCAACGGCCATGGTATAAGACTGGAGGGTCTGAGCCCCTGGATCTAGGAAGAGGTCATTGACATAAACAAAAGGTCTCCCATAGAGCATCTCATAAGGACTAAGACCAGCCTGTTCCTTAGGGGCAATATGGATACGGAGGAGAGCTATTGGTAAAGCCTCCTTCCATCCCAGGGAGGTCTCTTGGGTTATCTTTTTTATCGCTGATTTTAAGAATTTGTTGGCTCTTTCTACTTTTCCTGAAGACTGAGGCCTCCAGGCACAATGGAGATAATAAGTAATGCCCAATACTTTAGAGACCCCTTGGGTGACCTTAGAAGTAAATGATGTCCCATTGTCACTTTGTAATGACCTGGGCAGACCAAACCTTGGAATGATTTCATGGAGCAGGTTTTTTTTTACCACCTCCTCAGCCTTCTCAGTCTGGGTGGGAAAGCCTTCAATCCATCCTGTGAATGTATCTATCATGACTAATAGGTATTTATACCCTTGAGAAACTGACATCTGGGTGAAGTCCGTCTGCCAGTCCTCTCCTGGATAGGCCCCACGTCGTTGGACGGGCTGGGCCAGATGGGGTCTTCGAGCTCCTTGGGGGTTGTTTAATTGGCAAGTGGGACAAGAGGAGACCACTTGTCTTATAGTTGTTTGGAAGCCTGTTCCTCTGAAAGACCTTTCTAGAAATCTTTGGAGGGCCTTTTCTCCTAAATGAGTGGTGGCATGTAAGGAGTTAACCAACTTCCATTGGAGGGTCCCAGGCAGAAAAAGGAGCCCCTCCTTTTGGAACCACCCCATATGATCTTCTTGAAAGGCCTCACTCTTAGCTTTAAGAGTCTCACCTTCAGTATATGAAGGAGTTTCTGGCAAGTTAGTCTGTGGAACTAAGGTGGCAGCCCCTATTAGGGCATGGTTCTGTAACGCTGCTCTCTTAGCTGCCTGATCAGCTGCGTGGTTCCCTCGTGCCACTTCCGTGCTCCTGTTTTGATGTCCTTTACAGTGGGAGACTGAAACCTCAGTGGGCAGATGGACTGCCTCTAAGAGTCTAAGGATTTGATCACCATATTTGATTGGAGACCCTCGGGTGGTCAAATGGCCCCTTTCTTTCAAATAGCTGCATGTGCGTGTAACACCAGAAAGGCATACTTGGAGTCAGTGTAAATGGCTATTCTTTTTCCTTTTCCCAGCTCTAAAGCTCGAGTCAGGGCTATGAGTTCAGCTAATTGGGCTGAAGTACCTGGTGGCAGAGGCTTAGCCTCTATGATCTCAAAATTGGAGACTACTACATATCCGGCTCTTCTTTTTCCATCCAAGACAAAGCTGTTTCCATCAGTGTACCAGATTTCCTCAGGATTGGTCAGAGGATCTTCTGACAATCCCTCTCGGGGTTTTGTCCAGTGGTTCAAGGTTTCTAGACAGGAGTGAAAGGGGAGAGAGCCCTTGGGGGTAGGCAGGAGGGTGGCTGGGTTAAGAACCTCACAAGGGGATATAGTGAGGCCTAGATTTTCCATCAGTATTACTTGATATCTGAGGATTATTTGATCAGACATCCATAAATGGCCTCTCCCATTTAGGAATTGTTTTACTTGGTGGCTGGTAAAAATAGTTAGTTTGCCCCCAAAGGAGAGTTTTAAAGTATCTTCAATCATGATTGCAATAGCTGCAAGATTTTGAAGGCAGGGGGGCCAGCCTTGGGCGGTTGGATCAAGTCTCTTGGATAAGTAAGCTACAGGCTGGGGCTCAGATCCCAACCTTTGAGTTAACACTCCCAAGGCTATTCCCTCTCTTTCATGGACGTAAAGTTGGAATGCTTTTTTTTTTTGATCTGGCAACCTCAAGGCAGGTGCCTGAGTTAAGGCCTGTTTTAGTGTAGCCTCTGCCTTCTTTTGAGGCGTTCCCCACGTTAGTGGGGTTGAATCATCTCATCCCTTTAAGCTTTTATATAAGGGCTGGGCAATTAGACCATAGTTGGGTATTCAGATTCTACAGTACCCAGTTAGCCCCAGGAAAGCTCGCAATTGTTTTCGAGTTGTGGGGGACAGCAACTGGAGGATTCCTTGCACCCGATTCAGAGGACAGCCTCCTGGACCCATATGTAATCTGAACTCCCAGGTAAGTGACCTTTGTCTCGGCCATCTGTGCCTTAGCATGGGAGACTTTATATCCCCTTTCTACCAAAAAGTTTAGAACCTGAATTTTAATTTTATTCAATTTTAAAAGAAACTTCTTAAAATATCTTATATGTCACGTCTGCCTAAGCTTTGTAATATGTATTTGATGTATTGGAAAATGGTATGAATTTTAGTTTAAATGGGTGAGATGATTCCATTTTTAAATGAATAAGTAAGTGTGGAGAATTCTGTTTGGTACTAATATATAAACAAATCAATTTATCGTTCCATGTACAACTATATAGCTATATGTATAGTATAAGGATTTTTAAAAATCAGTTTCAGTTTGCACATGATATTTCAACCCTTAACAGAGAAGAATAAACTTTATTTTTATAATACTAGAGTATGCATTAATTGAAAAAAATTCATGTATAAGTGGACCCATGTAGTTCAGACCCATGTTGTTGAAGGGTCAACTGTATATACACAGTATAAATAGATATATAATGTACATTTTTATGTATATCCATCCCCCTAAAACCCACAGATATACAGACACCGCACATATGCTAAAGAAAAGTAAAATTAATAAGACCATGAATCTTGGGCTGTTCTTCATCATTGCTTCCTTTAAATTGAATATATCGATTAATTTTATTTTTTTAAAAATATTTATTTATTTATTCTTCGCTTGCATTGGGTCTTAGTTGCAGCACATAGAATCTTCGTTGCGGCATGAGAGATCTTTCACTGTGGCGCGTTGACTCTTCCTTACCTTGCTCAGGCTTCTATCTAGCTGTGACATGTGGGCTCAGTAGTTGCCCCACAGCATGTGGGTTCTTAATTCCCTAACCAGGGATCAAACCCACATTTCCTGCATTGGAAGGCTGATTCTTAACCACTGGACCACCAGGGAAGTCCCTTTTCATTGAGTTTAGAAATAAACTGAGGGCTTCCTTGGTGGCTCAGTGGTAAAAAAATCTGCCTGCTAATGCAGGAGAGGCAGGTAAAGGGGCTGGATCCCTGCTCCAGGAAGATTACATGCCTCGGAGCAACTAAGCCCATGCATCACAACTATTGAGCCTGTGCTCTAGGGCCTGGGAGCTGCAACTACTGAGCCCATGTGCCTCAGTTACTGACACCCACACGCTCTGGATCCAGTGCTCCTCACAAGAGAAGCCACCGCAATGAGAAGCTGGTGCATGGCAACTGGAGAGGAGCCCCCCATTTGCCAAAAGCAGAGAAAAGCCCTTAAAGCAACAGCCAAAAATAAATACATAAAATTAAAAATCGCACCAAAAAGAAAAAGTAAAATAAACTGAGCAGAACTATTTAATCCAAGGAAGTATGTACTGAGCATAGATCTATGATAGGTTTGTACAAATGATGGGAATTCATATTGGATAAAGAAACGTTTATTAAGGAAGGCTACTGCGTTGGGTATATCCAGGATATGACTTGAAATCATAAAGTAATTGTTTTGTACTTCAAAAGAGGTTCCAATTAGTGAATGTTTCAGCTGAACTTTCTTGGCTTATGTGACATTACCCATTTCTCAGATGTACTTTTGGAAGTGGTTATTTTATAGGTTTAGCTTCTATATTGGTTAGCTGCTGCTGCTAAGTTGCTTCAGTAGTGTCCGACTCTGTGCAACCCCATAGACTGCAGCCCACCAGGCTCCACTGTCCCTGGGATTCTCCAGGCAAGAACACTGGAGTGGGTTGCCATTTCCTTCTCCAATGTGTGAAAGTGAAAAGTGAAAGTGAAGTCGCTCAGTCATGTCCGACTCTTCACGACCCCATGGACTGCAGCCCACCAGCCTCCTCCATCCATGGGATTTTCCAGGCAAGAGTACTGGAGTGGGGTGCCATTGCCTTCTCCGTTAAATTGGTTTAGTTTTTTATAAAATATTTTTAACATCACAAAGTGAAAGGGAGGTTTAGCATGTCATCATTTTTTAGAAGAAACTGAGATACACAAAAAAGTATTCATAATCCTCCCATTTAGGTTTCACCCCATCCCTATCCTCCTCTTCCCACCATTTATTAGCAGTTCAAGAAGAGCACACTGTTCACAATTTGGTACTACAGATTCTTTTCAATTTTTCCTTTCATAGCTATTTTAATCAATCTGTTTATCTGCACAGGTTGTACAAAATGGATCAGGGTAGCTGTATTAATCTGTAACATAGATTTTTCCCCTTTTTTATATATCTGGATATCTTTCCATATCATCAGACATAAATTTCCTCACTTTCAATAACCATTGCATTTCAGTGTAGGGGTATGTCATAATCTATGTATGTATTTTCCATTGATATGTCAATTTTTAAATATAGATGTTTTTCTTTTACACTACTGAACATACTATTTCAGGGAATATGTTGTTTTATGTGATGGTGTAACATGTATGCAAGATATTTTTTCTCATAGACAAGTTCTTGCTAAGGTCACCATAATCAGCATGATGTTGGAAACAATAGGAAATTTCTTTTCCTTAGCACACTCTTGATCATCGTCTCTTGGAAGGACCAACTTTCCTTGGAAGCTTCTCTGCTTTTCTTCCTACCATATGTTGTTCCTTCTCAGTCTACTTCACCACCACTTCCTCAATGCAACCTCCTCAGGCTTAGTCTAGGCACTCTTTCCTTTGCCTGTTTATACTTTACCTCTAGACAGCCTCATCAGTGACCAAGGCTTTAATTACCATGTATATAGGAACATATACATGTATTCCATGTATACCTCCATATTTGTATCTTCACCCTTGACTCTCTGGATCCCAGAACCATGTATATTGCAACATGTGTGTTACTTTTTTAGATTACTTTTGATTTATTTTTCTACTGCATACCTCTCTTCATGACCCTAGACCCATGAATCCTACTGCCACAAACCCATTTTGTCTAAAACCAAACTCATGATTCCCTCCATTACTGGGAGGATTATGATCCTTCCAGTAATTTCTATTTTATTGAATGCTACTGTCATCTACAAATTTGTACAATAGAAATAGCTGCCCATAGATAGTTTATCACTGTGCGTGCTTAGTCGCTCAATTGTGTCCAACTCTTTGTGACCCCATGGACTGCAGCCCTCTAGGCTCCTCTCTCCATGGGGATTCTCCAGGCAAGAATACTGGAGTGGGTTGCCATGCACTCCTCCAGGGGATCTTCCCAACCCAGGGATCGAACTCAGGTCTCCTGCACTGTGGGCAGATTCTTTACCCTCTGAGCCACCAGAGAAGCCCAATTCATCACCAACCATGGTTTTATCCCCAAATGTTCCTTCAATTCATCCATCTCTCCCTGTCTCCACTACCACCCAACTAATTTATGCTATCACCACCTCTTGTCATTGTAATATCTTCCTAATTGAGTTCTATCACCTACTCTTGCCCTACTCTAATCAAGTTTCCACCTATAACCAGACTGATTGCCTCATCACTTTCTGCCTTATGGCCACACCAGCCTTCTTTAAATACCTCCAATGTTCTCCTACATTCCCTCCATCTACATAACATCTTTATTGGTTTAAGACTCCAGGAAAGTCAGACACGTTTTCTGCTTCTAATGGAGCATTCTAGAGGTGAAAAGTGGGAGAAGACACACCAAAAAACAAATACAAAAGTAAGCAGGAAAGATAGTGATAATTGTTCATTTCTATGCTGAGAATAAATTGAAACTGATATAAGAGAGAGTGGAAAATAAAAGAGAGAGAGAATGACTAACTAAAACCTCCTTATTGGGTGGGCAGGGAAAAGCTCTTTAAAGAGGCTTCTCTTGAGGCTGAGATTTGGAATAAAAAGGTGTCCAACCATGCAGAGATCATGGGGAAGAGCATTTCAGGCAAAGGGAACAGAGACTGCAAAGACTAATATGGGAATGAGTTTGGCTTGTTAGATCAACGTGGTAGGAGTGGACATGGTGAAAAATGAACAGATTGAAGAAATTATTCTACATTCCGTTCTCTCTGTCTAGACTATTTTCCCTTCTTTTCACCCAGTTACCTCCTACTGGATCATTGAAAAAGCAAGAGAGTTCCAGAAAAACATCTATTTCTGCTTTATTGACTATGCCAAAGCCTTGGACTGTGTGGATCACAATAAACTGTGGAAAATTCTGAAAGAGATGGTAATACCAGACCACCTGATCTGCCTCTTGAGAAACCTGTATGCAGGTCAGGAAGCAACAGTTAGAACTGGACAGGGAACAACAAACTGGTTCCAAATAGGAAAAGGAGTATGTCAAGGCTGTATATTGTCACCCTGCTTATTTAACTTATATGCAGAGGGCATCATGAGAAACGCTGGGCTGGAGGAAGCACAAGCTAGAATCAAGATTGCTGGGAGAAATATCAATAACCTCACATATGCAGATGATACCACCCTTATGCCAGAAAGTGAAGAAGAACTAAAGAGCCTCTTGTTGAAAGTGAAAGAGGAGAGTGAAAAAGTTGGCTTAAAGCTCAACATTCAGAAAACTAAGATCATGGTATCTGGTCCCATCACTTCGTGGCAAATAGATGGGGAAACAGTGAAAACAGTGGCTGACTTTATTTTGGGGGTCTCCAAAATCACTGCAGATGGTGACTGCAGCCATGAAATTAAAAGACGCTTACTCCTTGGAAGGAAAGTTATGACCAAACTAGACAGCATATTGAAAAGCAGAGACATTACTTTGCCAACAAAGGTCCATCTAGTCAAGGATATGGTTTTTCCAGTGGTCATGTATGGATGTGAGAGTTGGACTATAAAGAAAGCTGAGCGCCGAAGAATTGATGCTTTTGGACTGTGGTGTTGGAGAAGACTCTTGAGAGTCCCTTGGACAGCAAGGAGATCCAACCAGTCCATCCTAAAGGAGATCAATCCTGGGTGTTCATTGGAAGGACTGATGTTGAAGCTGAAACTCCAATACTTTGGCTACCTCATGCGAAGAGCTGACTCATTGGAAAAGACCCTGATGCTGGGAGGGATTGGGGGCAGGAGGAGAAGGGGACGATAGAGGATGAGATGGTTGGATGGCATCACCAACTCAATAGATATGGATTTGGGTGGACTCTGGGAGTTGGTGATGGGCAGGGAGGCCTGGTGTGCTCCGGTTCGTGGGGTCACAAAGAGTCAGACACGACTGAGCGACTGAACTGAACTGAACTGAACCTCCTATTGCCCTCTCTTTTCTCGAGTATAGTATACTCATTCTTTGATCTCCTTCCTCAGGGAGACCTTTCTTCCCCTACAGACGTGATCAGGTCCCCCATGTGTGTGCATCATGTACACTTCCTTTGTCACATGCATCACAGTTGTGGCTTATTAATAGTAACATTCATCTCCTTGGCGATTTGATTAATTTATCTGTCTCCTTTATGAATATTTGCTCCATGAGGGTCAGACCTTGTCTGTTTTGCTCAATATGGTTTTCCTTCCTCCTGACGTGGATGAAGCACTCAGTAAGTATTTGCTGAAATGAGACTGTTGGGTCAAAGAGATGCACCTTTTAAATTTCAATAGATATTGCCAAGTTACTTTCCTTAAAATACACATTACTTGACATTTCCATTAATCTTACATGAAAGAACTCATTTCCCCTCATCTCTGTCAGCCAGATATGTTAGCATATGTTAGCATAATTAAACATTCTGCTTAATTTCATTATTTTAATAAGTGACCATGGCATTTTTCTTCTTGAGCACCTACATTTGAGATAAATCCAATTATATTAAATTCAGGCCCATACTAAACTTTTTAGGTTTAAATTAATTTCAGGAGTGGGGCAGATGCCTTCCTCAAATATAACTCTCCAGCCTGCATATCTCATACTCATATCATACTCTCATTCGGAAATTTCTTCACTTACATATTCTATTTTGGCAGTCATACTCTACACAGCCAGGAGAGATTGGGCACCAGTGAAAGACAGGTAGGGTCTAGGCCTCCCAATGAGAAAGAGATAACAAATTAAGAGGAGAAGCAGAGAAAGGAATGATTCAGTGTTAGAAGAGAACAGAGTCTTGTAAGGCACTGGAGACAGGGTAGGGTCTGATGGTGTAAAAGATCTTGGGTAAAGTATACCTGAGGTCTTGATGGGACCTTAGTTCAGTTCAGTTCAGTCGCTCAGTCATGTCTGACTCTTTGCAACCCCATGAACCACAGTACGCCAGGCCTCCCTGTCCATCACCAACTCCCAGAGTCCACCCAAGCCCATGTCCATTGTGTCAGTGATGCCATCCAACCAGCTCATCCTCTGTTGTCCCCTTCTCCTCCTGCCCTCAATCTTTGCCAGTATCAGGGTCTTTTCCAATGAGTCAGCTCTCCGCATCAGGTGGCCAAAGTATTGGAGTTTCAGCTTTAACATCAGGATGGGACCTTAAGAGCATGTAAAATCACTATTTCTTCAGTGGCCAGGTGAGGTTAGAGCAGAGACATAAAGTGAAACTAGAAGAACTTCTCTGGTGGGCCCTCCAATGCAGTGGACACGGGATCCATCCCTGCTTGGGGAACTGAGAGCCCACATGTCGAGGGGCAACTGAGCCTGTGTTGTGCAGCTATTGAGCCCACACCACAATGAAGATCTTCTGTGCTGCAACTAAGACCTAATGAGCCAAATAAATAAACATTAAAGGAAATTAGGAGAAGCCAGATTTGTTTAAAAGTATAGCAGTTGTTGTTTAGTTGTTAAGTCATGTCCGACTCTTGCAACCCCATGGACTGTTTCCCGCTAGACTTGTCTGTCTGTGTGATTTCCCAGGCAAGAATACTGGGGTGGGTCGCCTGTTTCCCATCCAGGTCTGGCCCTGCTTAGCTCCCGAGATCAGATGAGATCCAACACCTTCAGGGCGGTAAGGCCATAGACTGGGTTGCCACTTCCTTCTTCAGGAGGTCTTTCTGACCCTGGGATCAAACTCACATCTCCTGCATTGGCAGGCAGATGCTTTGCCACTGAGCCACCAGGGAAGCCCAGTAAAGCAGAATAGGGCCTAAATCTGAAAAAGACTTGGGCAAAATATATCCAAAACCAAGGACCACGGAGACCACTTTATAGAGTTGGACCTAGATGTTTGTAACAATACCCTGAAAGGCCCTCACTGTTTTAGTAATGTGGTGCTCTTACAAAGAAACAGGACACTATCTTTAAAAAGGGCCCTGTGCGACACTGGGAGAAGAGTTTAGCACCGTAACCCATAAGTTCAAGGCCTGGAGCCAAGGGTGATGACAGCAGGAAATGCCAGCAAAAGTAGTTGTCATCACTTGGCCCTTGGGCATAAGGCACACATGATTGTGCTGGTCCACTTAGGGCTGTAAGGAGCTGTGAGCCAGAATCCAAGAATCTGGGCAACAAACCCCTGAGGACAGCAGTGGTCCCCGAGTCTCGAGTGTGTGTGTTTTAGTTGCTCAGGCATGTCTGACTCCTTGTGACCCCATGGACTCTAGCCCGCCAGGCTCCTCTATCCATGGGATTCTCCAGCAGTACTACTGGAGTGGGTTGCCAGTTCCTTCTCCAGAGGATCTTCCCAACCGAGGGACTGAACCAAGGTCTCCCACATTTCAGGCAGTTTCTTTAGCATCCGAGCCACGAGGATGCAGCAGTAGTCCCCGAGTCCCTAGCCTAATAATGGACTTAATATTAAGTTCCATTGGATTGGGGGCAGGGAAAGGAGTGAGAGAGCAGAATGCTTGAATTAGCCTAGGAACTGAGACAAGGCTGAAAGGAATTATACAGACAGTGAAGTGGAATCTAGCAGTGGCGAAGCCCAGTGACTCATTACGGACTGCCTGTTAAGCCTAAATTACTTAGCTGTTTTCTCTCTCCTCCACTTTCAGTGTCACTTTCATTATGTTCCATAGTAATGTTATAACTAACTTCTGAGGAGTTTTGGATTAAATAGCTTTCTATGGGGACATATGAATGGGAAGAAACAATTTCTTTAGGAACATTGTGTCCTAAAATGCTGAAATGAGATGGAGCATTGAGGATTAGTCCATGTATTTCCCGTTCGGGAAGGATTTAACCCTACATTTTCCAGTGCAGCGTCCAGGCTGGTTTTCAGTGCTTCATTTGATATGGATTTTTTTCTTAGCAGAACATACCTCACTATTAAATAAGTCTCACTGCTAGGAAGTCAGATAGGCTCCCTACATTTTCCCATTTTGTTTTGCCTCATTATTTGTAACTCGTGATAGTAAATAATTCCTCTCCTAGTATGGCACATTGAAATAAGCTCCAATGTGTTTTTACAAAGCTCTGTATGATTTTCTATTGTATTCCAGCCCAGTATTTTACCTTCAAGCTCTTCTGGTTCCAATTACTACCCTGGATTTGAGTCAGCACAGTGAACTTGAGCACACTCTCTGTTCCACCTGGATGAATGTCTGTAGATGTAGCACCTTTATTTATTTATTTTTTTTTTTGTAGCACCTTTAGAATAGGATAAAAAGCCCTTTGAATAACTTTGGGGTTATTGATGCTATAAATGAGGAGAAAAATCTGTATTTCATGAGATTGTTCTAGTGATCCTTTAAAGATGCTTGCAATAAAAACAAACCTGAACAATAATCAGTCACCAGTGGCTTGCTTCACTGTACTGCTTTTATTCATGAAGATAAATATAATCTTCCCATCATATCTTCTATTTAAATGAAGCCAGGGTAATGTTCAGGGTATTTTGGTAACAAAAAGAATATTTCACATATGACAACTAGATTTTAAAGAAAGAATTAAGAGACAATATCTTCCTATGGGAAAAAAAAATTCCTAAAAATGGTAACTCATCATCAAGGCACAAAATCTGGTCGAATGCTGAACAATAGCTTGCTGCTGTCTAGGCAGTTTATTTGGCAATCCTATCACTACCCGCTGTGTGTGTTTGTGTCCAGATGGCTAAAATGCTGAGCAAATTCTGGAATCACAGGTGGTACTGAGATGCTGATTGTGCATGGGTGATTGTGGGTGGACACCCACCTTCCCCAGCAGTTAGACTCCCTTCAGTTAGCCCTGGCAAGCCATAGGATCATTGCCATCCACGTGTGGGTAGTGATTGACATTGATTTAGGGGCGTCTCAGAGAGGAAACAAAGCAGCCGGGTGAATGGGTGTCTTCTTCCCCTGAATTGAGATGATGTTTGTTGAGGTGTGGTCTGAGGACCTCTTGAATTGGCATCATTTGGGTATCTGTTTTAACTGCTCAGTGGGTCCCACCCCTGGCTTATTCAGTAAATCTCTGGTGATAGAATTGAGGACTCTAAATTTTTTTAAACAAGATGTATTTTAAAATAAGCTCCCTGGGTGTGATTTTTCTGAGCCCTAAATTTGAGAACTATTGATTCAATATTAGTGAGATGACAATTAACATATGCAAACATATTGCTTTATGGAATTTAGAGCTCAAAGGCCCATCTGTCCACTAGCACAGCCATATGCTGGCAGTAACTGAGTGGCTAACCACACAGCTTTCTCTAACCCCTGGTGGTCTTTCCCAAACAGGGAATTCCCTCAATACTCATATGTGTACAATGCAACTTATAGCAATCATGCAATTGCAATTTTCCAGGGCAGTTCCAATAGAATGGACGTGCGTGCATGCTCAGTCACTCAATCATGTCCCACTCTTTGAGACCCCATGGACTGTAGCCCACCAGGCTCCTCTGTCTGTAGGACTTTTTAGGCAGAAATACTGGAGTAGATTGCCATTTCCTTTTTCAGGGGATCGAACTTGAGTCTCCTGAATCTTTTGCATTGGCAGGCAGATTCTTTACCACTGAGCCACCTGGGAAGTGTTAATAGTATGGACAGCTCCATACTATTTCATTCTTTTTAATAAATGCAGCCTATCTATATGAATTAATCTTTTATAATTCTGCAGCAGAAAAATATTTTGATATTAAATCATTTATTTGGGAAGAAAACCTCATGTACCCCTGCACTTTCCACATCATTCAAGCAGTACCAAGAACATTCTATATGTTCTCCTCCAGATTGAGGTGATACACAGAGAGAGGAATTAGTGAAATTCCAGTCTCTAAGCATTTAAGGAGACTTAAAAATTTTGTGACATAGGCAGTAGTCTGATTGAGGTGACACACAGAGAGAGGAATTAGTGAAATTCCAGGCTCTAAGCATTTAAGGAGACTTAAAAATTTTGTGACATCAGCAACTGTCCAAAATTAAAGCACTTTTGAGTTTCATGAAACAGAATCAGAAAGAAGTGTTGCCTTTGTGGAGTGCTTTTAATTCTACAGACTTAATTTTGAAGATCAAGAGCCAAATTTGAGAGAAACTACTCTATATAAAAGGCCAGAGTGGCAAAGAAGGCATCATGATGGCAAGAATAATCTCTTCACAGATAGAGCAGAAAGTTCATTTTTTTCCTGCTAGTGGTGAGAAAGAAGCTGAGTGAACAAGACTAAGGTTTGCCATGTCTTTGAGAAAGGGCCTAAGGTCCTGGGCCAGGTTCTGAAGTATGGAGTGGGGGTGGTTGGCTAAAGAGAGGACCTTCAAATAAATTGAGCAAGCCTTGAATCTTCAAGCAGAAGGACTACTGGAATACAGCCTGGGCGTTGGTAAACCTCATCGCAGAGCCCCCTGTGCCACATGAATGGCAGAATAACTGTTGAAGTGGTTGAGCTGGAGGGTAGTCTGCTGACTTAGTGATAGATCAATGACACAGAGTGAACTCACTATACCCAAAAGCCAGCACAGAAGGATCCCTGGAGCCCTTTAGCCACTGAGGCCAATGAACAGCTGTGTGAAGTGAGCAACTCCAGAGAGGCCCACAGAGACACGCACATCTTCATCCTCCATGCCAAGATACTACATATGCAATATGTGTCTTCAGGTTTCAGGTCACCCTCAAGGAGATGGAAATGGAATGCAAGAATTTCAAGTTTGCCTGAATGTTTTCAGGCAGAAGACATGAAGTTTTAAACTGGAAGTCACTACGTCAAGTAGTCAGTGATATGTCAAATTCAATACACCTTTATGAGACTTCAAATGAGCAAATTCACAAATCAATAAAAGAATATTTTGTTAGACCACATGTTCTGATTTTTTCAGCCTAGAAAGTGTGGTCATCCTGTTTAGACTAGGCTGTTCTACCTCATGTCTTCCTAGAATTGGTCTCCATGTATTCTAGGTTGTGTAACTTTCAACGGTCCAACTGATTTAAGACCTACATATCCTCTGTCCTCTCTCTTATACCTTCTACATCTCTGAAAATAGAAAAGTATGGAATGAATGGTCTACTCAAATATCTGTGGAATCAAAATTCCAATAAATTACTTGCTGAGGAGGCATAATAATATATAAAACAAGAAGAAAAATATACCTGGGACTTTTTTTCCATAAAAACTTAATACCCTTAATATGGGTATTTATATAACATATCAGGACACCTAAACAGAAATCAGTTCAGTTCAGTTCAGTCGCTCAGTCATGTCTGACCCTTTGCAACCCCATGAACTGCAGCATGCCAGGCTTCCCTGTCCATCACCAACTCCTGGAGCCTGCCCAAACTCATGTCCATAGAGTCAGTGATGCCATCCAACCATCTCATCCTCTGTTGTCCCCTTCTCCTCCTGCCCTCAATCTTTCCCAGCATCAGGGTTTTTTCAAGTGAGTCAGTTCCCCGCATCAGGTGGCCAAAGTATTGGAGTTTCAACTTCAGCATCACTCCTTCCAATGAACACCCAGGACTGATCTGCTTTAGGATGGACTGGTTGGATCTCCTTGCAGTTCAAGGGACTCTCAAGAGTCTTCTCTAACACCACAGTTCAAAAGCATCAATTCTTTGGTGCTCAGCTTTCTTTATAGTCCAACTGTCACATCCATACATGACCACTGAAAAAATTCATAGCCTTGACTAGACAGACTTTTGTTGGCAAAATAATGTCTCTGCTTTTCAATATGCTGTCTAGTTTGGTCATAACTTTCCTTCCAAGGAGTAAGCGTCTTTTAATTTCATGGCTGCAGTCACCATCTGCAGTGATTTTGGAGACCCCCAAAATAAAGTCAGCCACTGTTTCCACTGTTTTCTGATCTATTTGCCATGAAGTGATGGGACCAGATGCTATGATCTTAGTTTTCTGAATGTTGAGCTTTAAGCCAACTTTTTCACTCTCCTTTTTCACTTTCATCAAGAGGCTCTTTAGTTCTTTTTTTTTTTTTTGGATGTTTCTGCCTTTCTTAGCTTTATTTTTTATTTTATTTTTTTTCCATTTATTTTTATTAGTTGGAGGCTAATTACTTTACATCATTGCAGTGGTTTTTGTCATACATTGAAATGAATTAGCCATGGATTTGCTCTTTAGTTCTTCTTCACTTTCTGGCATAAGGGTGGTGTCATCTGCATATCTGAGGTTATTGATATTTCTCCTGGCAATCTTGATTCTAGCTTGTGCTTCATCCAGCACAGAGTTTCTCATGATGTCCTCTGCATATAAGTGAAATAAGCAGGGTGACAATATACAGCCTTGACGTACTCCTTTTCCTGTTTGGAACCAGTCTGTTGTTCTAACTGTTGCTTCCTGACCTGCATACAGGGTTCTCAAGAGGCAGGTCAGGTGGTCTGGTATTCCCATCTTTCAGAATTTTCCACAGTTTATTGTGATCCACACAGTCCAAGGCTTTGGTATAGTCAATTAAGCAGAAATAGATGTTTTTCTGGAACTCTCTTGCTTTTTCGATGATCCAGCAGATGTTGGCAATTTGATCTCTGGTTCCTCTGCTTTTCTAAAACCAGCTTGAACATCTGGAAGTTCACAGTTCACATATTGCTGAAGCCTGGCTTCAGCATATGAGATGAGTGCTACTAGCCTGGCTACTAGCATGTGAGATGAGTTCAATTGTGCAGTAGTTTGAGCATTCTTTGGCATTGCCTTTCTTTGGGATTGGAATGAAAACTGACCTTTTCCAGTTCTGTGGCCACTGCTGAATTTTCCAAATTTGTTGACATATTGAGTGGAGCACTTTCACAGCATCATCTTTTAGGATTTGAAATAGCTCAACTGGGACTCCATCACCTCCACTAGCTTTGTTCATAGTGATGCTTCCTAAGACCCACTTGACTTCACATTCTAGGATGTGTGGCTCTAGATAAGTGATCAGACCATCGTGATTAACTGGGTCATGAAGATCTTTTTTGTACAGTTCTTCTGTATATTCTTGCCACCTCTTCTTAATATCTTCTGCTTCTGTCAGGTCCATACCATTTCTGTCCTTTATTGAGCCCATCTTTGCATGAAATGTTCCCTTGGTATCTTTAATTTTCTTGAAAAGATCTCTAGTCTTTCCCATTCTATTGTTTTCCTCTATTTCTTTGTACTGATCACTGAGGAAGGCTTTCTTATCTCTCCTTGCTATTCTTTGGAACTCTGCATTCAGATGGGTATATCTTTCCTTTTCTCCTTTGCTTTTTACTTTTCTTCTTTTCACAGCTATTTGTAAGGCCTCCTCAGACAGCCATTTTGCTTTTTTGCATTTTTTTTTTCCTTGGGGATGGTCTTGATCCCTGTCTCCTGTACAGTGTCACAAACCTCCGTCCGTAGTTCATCAGGCACTCTGTCTATCAGATCTAGTCCCTTAAATCTGTTTGTCACTTCCACTGTATAATCATAAAGGATTTGATTTAGGTTATTCCTGAATGGTTTAGTGGTTTTCCTCAGTTTCTTCAATTTAAGTCTGAATTTGGCAATAAGGAGTTCATGATCTTAGCCAGTCCACTCCTGGTCTTGTTTTTGCTGACTGTATAGAGCTTCTCCATCTTTGGCTGCAAAGAATATAATCAATCTGTTTTCAGTGTTGGCCATCTGGTGATGTCCATGTGTAGAGTCTTCTCTTGTGTTGTTGGAAGAGGGTGTTTGCTATGACCAGTGCATTCTCTTGTTCTATTAGCCTTTGCCCTGCTTCATTCTGTACTCCAAGGCCAAATTTGCCTGTTACTCCAGGTGTTTCTTGACTTCCTACTTTTGCATTCCAGTCCCCTATAATGAAAAGGACATCTCTTTTGGGTGTTAGTTCTAAAAGGTCTTGTAGGTCTTCATAGAACCGTTCAACTTCAGCTTCATCAGTGTTACTGGTCGGGGCATAGACTTGGATTACTGTGATATTGAATGTTTTGCCTTGGAAACAAACAGAGATCATTCTGTCTTTTTTGAGATTGCATCCAAATACTGCATTTCGGACTCTTTTGTTGACTATGATGGCTACTCCATTTCTTCTAAGGGATTTCTGCCCACAGTAGTAAATATAATTATCATCTGAGTTAAATTCACTCATTCCAGTCCATTTTAGTCTGCTGATTCTTAGAATGTTGATGTTCATTCTTGCCATCTCCTGTTTGACCATTTCCAGTTTGCATTGATTCATGGACCTAACATTCCAGGTTCCCATGCAGTACTGCTCTTTACAGCATTGGACCTTGCTTCCATCACCAGTCATATCCACAACTGGGTGTTGTTTTTGCTTTGGCTCCATCCCTTCATTCTTTCTGAAGTTATTTCTCCACTGATCTCCAGTAGCATATTGGGCACCTACCAACCAGGGGAGTTCATCTTTTAGTGTCCTATCTTTTTGCCTTTTTATACTGTTCATGGGGTTCTCAAGGCAAGAACTGAAGTGACCACTGAAGTGGTTTGCCCTTCCCTTCTCCAGTGGACCACATTCTGTCAGAAATAAATCCTGTTAAAACCATTGTGTGTTAAAAGTGTCACTTTTCTCTGCTTTTCTGCTCCGGGCACCAGAATTTTGATAATCATAGTTAGTTCGGGACTACAAATCTACGTTTTGATCTATGGAGTTCCTTATATTGGAAATAAAAAGATTAGGGTTACTAGTGGTTGAATACTCACCAAGGGAGAACGAGTGTATACATTTTGCCATAGAATATATGATCCTTTTTTTGATTGCTCATATCAGTTGTCACTTCAATTTGGTACTTTACGAGGCAGAGTAGTAGTAGTGGCTCAAATTGCTCTGTTATGTCCAACTCTTTGTGACCCCATGGACTGTAGCCTGCCAGGCTGCTCTTTCCTTGGGATTTCCCAGGCAAGAATCCTAGAGTAGGTTGCCATTTCCTTCTCCAGGGGATCTTCCTGACCCAGAGATTGAACTCATGTCTCCTGCAGCTCCTGCATTGGCAGGCGAATGTTTTACCACCTAGCCAAGGGGCTTCCCACATGAGGCAAAATCTACTATCTAACTGTCAAGTGTCCTGGGTCCTTAACTAGACCACTAACTCTCTGGTACTTAGGCTTGGTTATGTGTCTAAGTTCTAGTTAGTAAGAATCTGATTGGAAATGATGTAGACCCTTCCAAGCCTGCCTTCTGAAGGCTCCCACATGTAATAATATTCTATAATCTCTCCCTGTCTGGTTCAACCAAAGTGAATATGGTATCCTTGGAGGTCTTCCATTGAAGATGGCAAAATGATAAAGTGTAATAAGCCTGAATTCCTGAATCACCATTTGGAGAAGAATTGCCCACCAACAAGAAGTATCAATTTTTGGACATGAATGAGCAAGAAATAAGCTATCACATTAAATCACTGAACTTTCAGGGATTTCTTATTTCAGTAGCATTAACTAATATATATTACTTATAATTTCATGTAACAGTCCACAAGTATTATATAGTGAAGCTATAAGCGAATTTCCAGTTTCTCCCTCAGTAAGAAATTGGTGAAAGCACATACGTGAATAGGCTCTTGTGTTATTCAAGCAAAAATATACAAAACAAATCATTAGAGTGTAATATAATTGCTACTTTATATTAAGAACCTATGATATTCTAGGCATGATAATAAGTATTTTGCATTTATTATCTAATTTCATACTCAAGGAGGCTTTATATTTAGGCTTTATATTTAGGTACTAAGATTATAAACTCAGGGAGACTAATTTACTAGACCAGATCATACCATTGGTAAGTGGCAATAACAAGATTCAAATCCAGACCTGTGATTCCAAACCTTAAGTTCCTGAACTCCATGGTATGCCCTACATCTTTCCTTTCCTTACTCTCTATTCCAATGTGGTCTGTGATAGAGCATTCTTATGTCAAAGCTGTACTACCTTTTACAGGTTCCTTTCAGTTTCCATTTGGAATTGTGCCAAATTCATCTTATGTATTAGATTTAAACATTTATATATATATATATATATATATATATATATATATATATTTAAGATTTAAACTCTCAAAGATTCCCTGAAAATACTTTTCACAAGTCATATACTTTCCCAGGAATTGCTCTATTTGCTGGCCCATAAAGTTAGCTCTTTGTTTTCTGATGATAAGTGTGGGCTTTTTCATTTGTTTATTTTTCCTCTGTTTGGAGAGAAGAGTAACTTCATGCTGGGAATCCAAATTGAAAGTGGATCCCCTCTTTGGGTAAAATGTGGATGCCACTTTATTACAATCCTGTTTGGCTATAGCAGCTCAGAGATATTACTAGCAACAATTTCATACCCCATGTTGTGCAGTGATCTTAAAAATAACTTATTCTTATCTCTCCTAATTCTGTGGATTTACTGGATCCAGCTGGTGATTCTAATTTGGGGCCTCTATATAGTTAAAGTTAGATGTTGACTGGGGTTGGAGTTTTCTGAGGACTCAACTGGATGTCCAAGGGAGTCTTAGGCCCTCCCCTTTGGTGCCTGGACTGAAATGGCTAGATGCTGAGGGCTTCCTGAGAATATCAATGCACATGGTCCCTCCATGTGGCTAGCTTGGGTTTCACAAAAGTCTGAAGGTCTCAGGGAAATCCGAGTTCTTTTACGATAAGTCTTTCCCTAGAGTGAACATTCCAAGAGATCGAGATCTAGGTGGTAAGGCTTCTTCTGAAGCCTTGGAAGCCACGCAGCATCACTTTCACTGCATACTGCTGATTCTGCAATAACCAGTAGAATCCAACAGAAGCATGTTTAAAAGAGAGAGAAGCCTGTATACACAGGTGGGAGTACTGGGAGGCATGGATCATTGGATGACCTGTGATTTACTTGGAAGAGTTTTTTCATTAGCATCTGTATCATGGATTCTTTTAATAGGCTCCTTAAAGTGTAGTTCAGTTCCCTCAAAATCTTATGGGTCCTTCCTTCATGTATTTTAGTGAAGTTCCTCCAAGTCAAAGGGAATTTGGATGCAATCGTTTGGAGACACACTCAAAATTATCTCTACTCCTCACCATGAGTCAGTGCTTTCTGTTTCCTGGGATTCCTCTGTTGGTTCTATGTTCCCTTCACTGCTCAACACAACAGCTCTTAGTTAGATTAGAGGTGCTGTGTGACTGAATGATTGAGGGCTGAGGCAGGCAGCACATGTGCAAATTTCATGATCCCAACTCCTCATTTTGCCTTTTAGGAGTCCAAACTGAGATGGCTAAGTTCAAACTCTGTAAGAATGAAGGCACAGAGATAAACAGATGAAGATTAAAATGTCAGCTTTATAACTAAATGTCAGTTTTATTACTGATTTGCAACTCCACTTTAGATCTAAAGCCAAAGCAATTTCTCACAACCCACATTCCCTAGAGGTTGAACTTTCCCCCTGCAGAAACCTGCCTGCTAAGTTTATCACATCATGGAGACAAACCAGAATGCAAGAGATACATGGCCAGGCTGGCTTCTCTAGAAATCCCAGAAGGGGTGAACCTAGCGCAGCCAAAAGTCACCAATGAGACAAGCCATTTCTTCCAGAGGTAGAGTAAGTGAGGAGGTGGGGAGAGACTGAAAGTCCCCACTTCCACTCATCTCTTAGTGGCGAGCATGAGAACAGAGGAACGTGTGCTTTCCCTTATTAGGTACCTGGACACGTTCCCTCCCCCAGCGGTGTAGGGGAGGAAGCTCAGAGCGTTTGGAAATTCCCAACATTCACACCGCTCATTGCAAGGAGGTGGCTGGTAGCCTGCAGTGGCTTGCCAGACTTCCTGAATCAGACACACATGTAAGTACCCCACCCACCTCTGCACCTTTTTTATACTGCTTCAAAAATACCATCGTAGTTACCAAACAAAACCCATCTACATAAATGAGGAAGGAAGATAAGGATATAGACAAGTTGGAATTTAGGCTTATGATCCAGAGCCTGACTATACTCTTTAACTATGACCTAGTTAATTCCACAATTTTTCCCTGAGACATTTCATTTGAAGGACTGTTTGTCATTGTCCAGTACAAATGAAGCAGGAATAAGTATCGTATATTTTCTATATAGACATATGAATATGTGGGTGTGAATGTGAGTAATTGCCTGTTCATGGTAGAATATACAGATGTAAATGTGATATCTAAGCCTTCCTAACATAAATATTTCATTGGTTTCTGTGAGAGGTTTTGAAATGGGAGGTTTGGACCCTTGTGTTTTGCCACTGAACTCGCACTCACATCTAATTTGCACATTAAACATGTATGTGTGCTTCTTTATGGCTCTATAATTGTCACATTTACATAATATATGTGCTCAATAGACAAAGAGCTTATTTTCCTTTTAAATTAAAATTTCAAAACTACAAATCCATCTTTGGAGGTAAGAATTCTGATAAAAGGATGCAATGATACTCATTAATACCAGGCCATGAAAGCCTGTTGTAATTAAGGTGAGCAGGGGGTTCTGGCGGTGGGCATAGGAAACTATTCAATGGACTTTACAAGTCATGGCTCTACCAACCACAGTGCTGCAAGACAAGCAGCCATACCCTACTCTGGGTCTCCAGTAGTAACCAAACACTCCAGGAATGTTGTGCATATTGATTTCTAAGAAACATTTTTTAAAAGATCATATAAGGAGCAAAACAGAAGGTCTTTAGCATCCCATTGTATTTTATGTTGAATAAATGCTAATATATATTATTTTTCTTTTTCTAGGCACTTGACACCCATTAGCTCATCCAGTCCTCCTCACAAACTTGTGAGAAACTCCTATTAGCCCTGTTTAGAGAGGGGAAATTGAGGCAGAGAGAAGGTCTAAGGTCAACCAGATAAACTTGAACCCAGTCAACAGTGGTGTGAAAGCCCATGCACTCAGTCACTCCACTTTGCTCCCTCTGGTCTGAGCACATGATGTTCTGGTCCTAGCCATCATGCTATTCACCTCATTAAAGCAAACTACTTCATCTTGCTAGAGGTTAAAGTCACCTTCCTAAATAGATGATTGATTTATAGCTATTCTTTATTAGACATTCTAGTTGTTGGGTTTCCCCAGTGGCTCAGCTATAAAGAATCCGCCTGCAATGCAGGAGACACAGGAGACTGGGGTCCATCCCCACATCAGGAAGATCCCCTGGAGGAGGAAATGGCAACCCACTCCAGTATTCTTGCCTGGAAAGTCCAATGGATGGAGGAGCCTGACAGGCTCCATGGGGTCCATGGGGTCGAAAAGAGTCGGACACAACTGAGCAAATGAACACACAGTGGTAGAGTGAGAACAAGTGACTTACGAGCTTTTCAAAGTTTTTATCCTGATTTAGTATAGAACTTTAAATATCTGCGAGTCTTTCAGAGTATTTTAAGATAAATGTAACAATTGTAGAAAAATTGTCTTTTTATGCTGTTCTAATTGTAGCAAATAATAGTTTAGGCAAACTGAATGAGTTGATCAATGTAACATGAAAAGGCTTTGATAGAGTAAGTTTCCAAACTTGAAGCTCTAAGTCCCTCAGGCCATTATTTAGCTTTGTGAATTGCTTCCTCCATGTTCTATCAGATGCCTTCTTCTGAATCTAGCTCCTGAAATGAATCCATCTACTCAGTTGCTTCCTGTGTCCAGACCTTAAAGTCTAGCCACCGTTATTAACACTAATTGGTAGGCTCAGCAGAGAGGCTGAGGGCTGAATGAGCACCAGGAACAAAAGTAGGTTCTCTCCTTAGAACTGTGTGAACGAAAAGGGTGGGAAAGGTCAGCCTGCTGCTGCCTGCCCTGAATCCACTGTGGAAGAAAGGACTTCATCTGGCATACCTCCCAGCAAACCCAATTTAAAAGAAATCTCCCAAGGCAGAAATGTCTCTTTGGATTTTATCAGATCATATAGATCCTAGTTATAGAGAAACAAACAAAAAAAGAAACTAATCTGTTCTATACCTCTGGGCCCAAACGAAACTACGTTAACACAATGGCTTAATGTGCTATGAACGTCGCCTGTGGAGCCCTGGGTCCTTTGCTCTGGGTCCTGAACCCTTTGCTCTGCTCGCAGCTTCCATTATTGCTGAACTCAGCCAGTGACTCACTTCAGGATGCTGGGGAGGTCTGGCGGTCATGGTTCTATGGCGTTCTGTGCCCAGGGTGCCAAAGGACAGGAAGGGCAGGAGCAGGACGACTCTCCAGATTCAATTAAACAGAGGAGAGACTCTCGGCAGCTCCTATGGGGAAAACATGCACAACTTTCCTTTCACTGTAGCAGTGAAACTGTGATGAATAGCATTTTATTAAAGTACAGAGATAGCAGAAATTTCTCTGGGGATTTCTGCTCAGGTTTTTGGCTAATAGGAACGCATGATATGAATTTAGGTAGAAGTAGAAAAGTAAATATTTAATGAATTCCAAGACGATGCCTTTAACTGGTCATCACTAATTTCAAAATCTGGATAATCTGATTTCTGAAAAATTTCAAGTGAAAATTAGAAGTGGTTTTTTCCTCTACCCAGAAGAGATCTAGTTGGTAAGAAGTTGTATAATATGTAGGCTTTGGCACAATACTTCCATAGAGTCCAAAGCTTTTCATCAAATGACTTGATGGAATGATGAAATGGAATACAGGGTTATTCAACTCAATTGTAATGTTGAAGGACATGGTAAACACTTTGAAGACACATCTCTTGTCAATGATCAAAAACGCTCCAGTTTGTGATTGTTTTAGTCTTTGTTATTTAAATCAATTTCATCAAACACTTGCAACAAAAATGTTTCAAAAGTCCTATAGGTGTCATGTCAAAGCAAACTTGGATAGCACCATAAACTCAATGAACATTCATGACCACTTCTTGATAATGAAAATGGAATTCTTCAGGGTTAAAGATATAAATATCTAAAGAGTTGCCAATTTTATTTTCCTAAACCTAGACTCTAATTTTCCAAGTCTAGATTCTCCTTTTTCTTTGTAATTGATCTGGCTCATCTTTCTAGATGCTTGGATAAAATTTATCAGCCCCTTCCCCATACAGATTTCCTCCATTCCTACAATCACCGAGAAGCTCAAGGAAGAGTTATGCCGTGGTTTATAGCTTCTCATGCCCTGACATGTTGACTCACTGCTGCTGCTCAACTAGAAAGACTCAGGCAAACTAAGATCTGTGTGAATGTTACAACTTTGAGATTCTTCTAAAATGTATTTTATTTTTGTCCCATGTTGTATGGAATCACTGGATGTCACTGGTTATCTTTTAATTGACTTGTACTGATGTCTGTAAACTGTGACATAATTACAGTACAAGGAATACACTTCTTCAGCTGCTCTTTAGTTCCTGGATAAAAACAGCACAAAGGAATTTTCTGGAAGTATTGGCAGCTAAGCAATTACACTAGTATGTTTTCCTTTAAAACTATTTTTTTTAATGTAAGAATTTCATAGCAAGCCATAGACATTGCCAGAATCTTTGTTTGGCAAACTGACGCTAGAACCCTAATAAATTAATTTAATGAAAAAGGAGACATGCCTCTAAAGCACATGTGTGGTGAGACTAACGTCCTAAGGAACTGATTGTAGCAGATGAGCTTCACCTGTCAAAATGATAAACTCTAGAAAGCTTTTACTCCTGAAGCTCACAACAATTTGGCTTTCAGACATATAGTGAGGAGTGTAGTCACCAAAGGCACAGAAGTGAATGTTAACCCTGCAAGTGCTGGTACATTATTCGAGGTATACCAGCAGTGCCTTTCTTTTTGAGGGGAAAGAAACAGCTTGAACCACACCCTTGCTCCTACCATCTTGGTTGGAACTCATGTTTCTAAGGTTCTGATATAGTCACAGTGAAGTCGGGAGTCTTGGCCCACTATGATACTGCTGGCTGGTACAAACAGCAAGAATCCTAGCCATCTGACTGCATTCGCGCTGTGGTTAATTCCCACTGATGCTTCATCCTTTTTCTCCATGAGCACTTCAAGAATAACAGCAAAGTAGACAGATGACTGTGAGGGCCTCTAAGCAAGACTTGTTCCTCACTGCTGAGGCATTCTACCCTGCTGCCTTGCTGAGGCCTGACTCAACCACTAGGCCCACTGCAAGCCCCCAGAGTGCATTCACAGGGTCTGATTCCGGGTCACTGCAGTCAGTAGGGTAACTAGGAGGCTGCTCAGAGTGTGTGACCCTGAGGACCAGGAGGACATTAAAGATCTAGATCAGTGCTGGTCAGCAGAAATATACTGGGAGCCTCCTGTATGATTTATAATTTTCTAGATCTCATATTAAAAAGGTAAAAAGAAACAGGTAAAATGAATTCTAATAATAGATTTTTACTTAACATACCCAAGATCCTCTATAGACCTTATTCAAATTCACTAGTTTCTTTTTACTATTGAGTTTTTCTGGTATAAGATTCAGTCCAGAGTCTCCTTTAATCTGAAATAGCTCCATAATCTTTGGCTTTCCTGACCTTGACATTTCTGAGAAGTCCTGCCCGGTTATTTTGCAAGCATCCCTTTATTTTGGTTTGTGTGATATTTCCCCATGATTGGATTTATGCTATGTATTCGGGACCCAGTGCTACAGAAGGGCTGTGGTTTCCTTGGTGCACCCTATCAGAGGTGTCCGATGTTGATTTGCCACATTACTGGTGATTTTAACTTTTTAAAAATTGAGATGTACTTGACATATAACATTATATTAGTTTCAGGTATACAACATCTATCGCCACAGATACTTATAATTTTTTTTCTCTCAACATGTGGCTTGTGGGATGTCCGTTCCCCGACCAGGGACTGAACCTAAGCCATGGCAGTGAAAGCCCAGAATCCTCACCGCTAAGCCACCAAGGAACTCCCTATAATTTTTTTTTTCTTGTGATGAGAACTTTTAACATCTACTCCCTTAGCAATTTTCAAATATACAATACGGTATTATTATCTATAGTCATCATGCTGTACATTATATCCCTAGGACTTACAATTGGAAGTTTGTACCTTTTCACCCCTTTTACCCATTTCACCTACTCCCATCTTCTGCCTTGATCATTTTAACTTTAATTATTTGATTCAGGTGGTGTCTTTCAGGTTTCTTCACTGTAAAAATTATATATATTTACTAAATTAC
Source organism: Odocoileus virginianus (assembly GCF_023699985.2). Classification (NCBI taxonomy): domain Eukaryota; kingdom Metazoa; phylum Chordata; class Mammalia; order Artiodactyla; family Cervidae; genus Odocoileus; species Odocoileus virginianus. The sequence continues at coordinate 35,001,485 of NC_069686.1, read as the reverse complement.
TAACTGATGGCAAGATACTTTGAGACTATGTAAGCATAAGATGTATTATAGTTTTGTTCTCTAATATTTATCATCCATTGATGATTCTTGCCTGAAACAGTTATCACTGCAGTGTTTGCAAAAGTGATTTTCTATTTTCACCCTCCTTCTACATTTATTAGTTGGAATTCTGCATGTGGTTCAGGAGAACTCTCTTCCTCATTTGTTTATTTGTATCAGTAAGCACTAGAATTATTATTTTCAATGGGCTATAATTCATTGCTGGGGCTTCCCAGGTGGCGCTAGTAGTAAAAAACCCACCTCCCAATACAGAAAACATGAGAGATGCCAGTGTGATCCCTCCATCAGGAATGCCAACCCACTTCAGTATTTTTGCCTGGAATCCCATGGTCAGAGGAGACTGGCAGGCTATAGTCCATGCGGTCGCAAAGAGTTAGACATGAGTGAAGTGACTGAGCATGCACGCATAACTCATTACTAAGGTTATTTATTTTGTTGCTCAAATTAACACAGATTGGCCATTTGGAACCTCTTAACGTTTGTCCGTGTGTCCCTTCAAGATGCACTCATCCCTTTTTGAAGTCCTTCCTTTTCTTTTGGGACTACAAGATATCCCAGGTTCATCTTGTACTTTCCTTGTCCAGAAATCAGCCAATGATAAGGAACCTTGCTTCCTTTTAGTGGAGAATGGTATTTAGAAAATAACATCTGAACATTAGATGTTATCCAATAGAGCATTAGATGTTTGTTCTTTGCTATGAGGTATTACTGTTCCCATGCCTGTCTATGAACAGAGCTAGGCTATCTATATGTGTGTGTCTGTATATACACACATACACACACATGCACACATATGTGTATTTTATCTATATTTCTATGTATATACATATCTTTATAAGTAGAAAACCATTAAGTCACAACATTATCTCCAATCCAATCCAAAACACCATAGGGTTCACTCATTTTCTCCTTTTCAGTGAGCAACCTGGCCCCACTTACTCCTTTGATCAATTCCTCTGAATGTATCCAGTTTCCCATTGAATCACCACCCGTCCTTATATGGATGCCGACCTCACTACGTTTGGGGTGTCAGTGTTGTTCTATGAATAGGTTGCCTTCCTCATCCTGCCTAGACCCTGACACTATATGCCAGCAAACCAACCTTTGCCCTTTTTCTGAGCCCACATCTGCATGGAGGCAAGTAAATACCTAAACATGACCAGGGTTCAGTTAGCAGGGAAAACCAGGAAAGTGGATTTTGGTTAGGCAGCCAACACTGTTACAGGACCCATTCCCATCTTGGTATTAGTAACCTAATTTTCCTTGGGGATACCATACACCTTCTCAAACTATCCTTGTGATTTAAATGGGACAAGATCCACCCTTGGCTCCAGTGAGAGGTTAAACATATGGCAAGCACTTGAGCAATGTGGTTGGTTCAAGTATGGGCACATCACCCAAGTCAGGTCATAGAGAGCCTTGCCTAAAATTGATGAAAGTATTATATAGAAATAAAGTCTCTCTCTACTGATGTTGCCAAGCCTTGGACTGCTGATAGTCATACATCTGAAAAATGAAGTTAACATAAAGAAAAACAGATTTATGACTTGGAGAGAGATAAAGATTCCATACATCATTGTTTAAGCATCTTGATCAAGCCATGCCTGAAGCTATAACTCCTAGGTTTATCTGATGTATGAGCCAATAAATTCTACTTTCTGCTTAAGCCTATTTGAGATGGATTTCTCTCCCTTGCAACCAAAAGTGTTCTTACTAAAACAGCTGAAGCTTAGATAGTTTTTACATTCTCCCAACAGCTGGGAAAAGATTAACTACCATAATTCTTAGCCTAATATAGTGGGATGAAGTGAAAACAAAAACTTTGGACTTTCAGTGAAAACTCTGTGGAAGAATTGGAGGGTCAATGATGGTTTAAAAAAATTTCTATGGGTCCTAATATATTTTTAAATTTTATGCCAGACTTACTTAACCAGTCTTTTTCTTTTCCACATGTAAAAAATTGTGACAACAATACTAAAACTTTCAAATTTCAGATCAGGTGAAGAATTATAAGCATGTATTTTAAAGCAGCTTCAGTTCCTCAAGACGGCAGCTAAGTTTATTCCTTATCTTCTTTTCCTATACTGGACTTCTAGTCATCCTCTAACTGCAGCCAATAACAAACACTGTTATTAGACTCTTGAACATATGGCATATATCACTTTAAAAAACAAACTCATACAAGGAGACTCAGAAGGCCGCATCTGGGCATCTCAAGAGAGTAGTTCCAAAGGGAAGCTGGAAGCCTAAAATGAACAAATGGGTGTTTTGGTCCAAAGACAATGATTTGGTTTTCTGTGTTTATTTTAGTCATCCATTCAGCATTGGGACAGAGGTCACTGTTCCAGTCAGGCAACATAGCATCTTGCCTGGGGTTTGCGGAGAAAAGCCAGACAAGGAGAAGCAGAGTCAGCAGGACTCAGCTAGCAACCATGACAGGAGAAGTGAGCAGCTTTCCCCACAGCTGTGCATCTCATGTTGTCTCTGTAAACCTCAAAGCTGGCATTGGGAAAGCTTTCTTTAAGATGACAGGCTGCTCTTTTCCTTTGTCTCGCCCGTGTCTCCTGGCCCACGTCTGCATCAGTTTTGCCCTCAGTTTGAGGTGGTGGTGGCGCGACCCTGCCATGTGGTGGAACCACTCAGTCACCACCAAACTGCCACTCAGTTCCTGGCAGAAAAGACTGCACGGCCATAATCCTGTCATCTTTTCTTCCAACAAAGACTCCATTTCACTCGAAGGGGTTGAAATGAATGGCTTTTGTCATTTGGAATCTGAGCACATCTGGATGAATTTTTAGTTTGTAAAAAAATCAGGCCATAAAAAAGTCAACAATATTCCTTTTTTGAGGACAAATGTGATTTCATCATATCAAACACATGTTAGAAAGCTTGGCTCACTCTTATTTTTCCATTCTGCTGAAGGTGACGAAGATAGCTGAGCTACTTCGTACTCTGCTTCATGCTGATCAGATAAGGCAGGTGATACAGACTCAGGGCTAGTTCTGGCTGCAAGGCATTTTAAAGATCCAACAGAAAGAAAGCAAATAAAGCTATAAAAGATCACTGGCAGTTTATTTTTAATTATCATAAATAGAATAACTTTAATAAATTTAGACCTTTTTAAAAAGACAATCTCTCCAAACTTTCCTCCAGAGACTACAAACTCAAAGCCCAAACCCAGGGAACTCCCTGATAAAACCCTGGAACCCCCCAGATAAAAGAGAAACTCACGACTGAACTTTTTACTCGAATTTCACAGTTCTAGACTGACATGTCTAGGGAACAAATGGGCTTCATACCCCAGTAAGATCTTTGGTAGATAGAAAATATTCCCTGGTGGCCCAATTAGTAAAGAATCTGCCTATAATGCAGGAGATCCGGGTATGATCCCTCAGACAGGAAGATCCACTGGATGAGGAAATGGCAACCCACTCCTGTATTCTTGCCTGGAGAATTCCATGTTCATGGGGTCCCAAAGAGTTGGACAAGACTGAGCGACTAACACTTTCACTTTACTTTCACTTTTTCTCCATTAATTCTTCTATAATCATTCACCAAATCTAATCAACTTTCCTTCCTACATGATTGCCATATTTATTCACTCCTCTTCATTCACATTTGTTCAAGGCCCTATCATTTCTCCATCCTAAAGGAAATCAATCCTGGGTGTTCATTGGAAGGACTGATGCTGAAGCTGAAACTCCAGTACTTTGGCCACCTCATGTGAAGAGTTGACTCATTGGAAAAGACGCTGATGCTGGGGGGCGGGGGCCAGGAGGAGAAGGGGACGACCAAGGATGAGATGGCTGGATGGCATCACCGACTCGATGGGCATGGGTTTGGGTAGACTCCGGGAGTTGGTGATGGACAGGGAGGCCTGGCGTGCTATGATTCATGGGGTCGCAAAGAGTTGGACACGACTGAGCGACTGAACTGACTGACTGACTTTCATTTCTCAACTGAGTAACTGCGAAAGTGACATAACTAATTTACTTGCCCCAATCTTCCACCCTGCCATGAGAATGATCTTTCTATTCCATGTTCTAAAGTGTCTTTCCTTTGCTTAAAATTTATTTTTTTTAATGTATTTTTGTAGCTGATTAACAATGTTGTGTTTTTTCTGGTGTTCAACAAAGTGATTCAATTATACATCTGTATACATTCTTTTTCATATTTTTTTCCATTATGGTTTATCACAGGATATTGAGCAGAGTTCCCTGTGCTATACAGTAGGACCTTGTTTTTTTTAATCTGTTTTTTATATATTAGTATGTATATATAATCCCAAACTCCTAATTCATCCCTCCCTACCTTTCCTGTTTGGTAACGTAAGTTTGTTTTCTATGTCTGTGAGCCTGTTTCTGTTTTGCAACTAAATTCATTTCTATCATATTTTTTAGATTCCACATAAAATTATATTATATAGTATTGTATTTGCCTTTGTCTTTCTGACTTACTTCACTTAGTATGATAATCTCCAGATCCATCCATGTTGCTGCAAATGGCAAGATTTCATTCCTTTTTATGACTGAGTAATATTCCACAGTGTATATGTACTTATATATACCACATTTTCTTTATCCACTCATCTGTTGAAGGACACGGGTAGCTTCCATGTCTTGGCTATTGTAAATAGTTTCTTTTGCTTAAATTTGATTAATGGCTGCAAGTTGCCTCTGCTGCGGAACATACACCTTTTAAATCTGGTCTTGTTAATCTGACTATCCTTTACTTGAACCTCCGAGACACTGAATTACTCAGGAGTTCTCCGAGCCCTCTAGTGAGCTTTCTCTCACTTGAGCCTTTGCATTTGCAGCTTCCTCCACTAGGAACTCATTCTGCTACTTTGTAGCTGGTTAAATAATTGCTTCTGGAATTTTGAAACAGCTCAGATGCCAGTGCTTCTCAGACATCTCTCCTGGATTCCCATCTGCTTAAGGTAAGGAAACTTTTCCTATTTGCTCCTATCTTTGCTGCTATTATAGCACTTAGTATCTTTTTCATTCATTCGCCTTGTTGACTAGCCTGGGAGGGTCTATTTTTTAATTCCTGTATCTCCATTACCTACCATGGTTCTTAGTTTATAGTTGGTGCTCAAAAACATTGAATGAATGACTGATGTGGAACATGGAGTGTAGCGTATGGAGTTACAGAAGGCGAGGTTCAGAAAAAGGAGACCGGCACTTTACAGGAACAGATCACCTTTAATGGGGTGAGAAGGGGCAGCAGTCAGATTAGTGAGCTGCTTCACTAACCCAAGAAAAGAGTGAGTATATACAGGCATATGTGTGGAAAACTACTGTCTTAAGGGGGGCCTGTTCTTCTCCAAGGTTATTCAGAGTAGTTATCTCTCAAATGGTTAGGGCAAGGAATTCTGGAGATCCGCCAGAGGCTGGACTGGCTGGGAGCTGGGCGTAATCAACCTTAATGTCCATTTTTTTCTTTGGGTGAGAGAGTTCTTTGTTTTGCATAGAATGGTGGGGAGGACCTGGAGGGGAGTTTTAACTCCAGGCTATTTTGAGCCATATAACTTTCCTTCAGGAAGAATTGGTTTTAGTTATATTAATCATTTGTGTTTGGTTGTTTTTAACTGGCAGTGGCAGTCACCAGTGACCTTGCTCTAGGTCATCATGTAAATCTATTTAGTTGGATATTTTTGGTTAAGTTTCTAGAAGTTTTGAATGTGTATTGAATCTCTGCTTCAGTCAACTCTGAATCTGCACTAAGTTATTCAACACAGAACACTGTAAGGCAAACACATAAATTCACCATATGGAGCCAATAAAAGGTGTTAAAAATAGGGGAAAAGTTACTGATAAAGTGTGACAAGGCTTTCAAATAGGGGCAATATTATCTATTTAAATTACAGAAACCTTACTCATACTAACTGCAAACAAAGGAATAAAAATTTGTTTTGGAATATTCAGAAGATGGAAATAGTCTTTGTATTTCTGTACCTGAATCTTATCTTGCAGTACTTACTATCAAAATTCATGCCCTATCAACTCTGCACCCCAAACTTTATATCCTAGTAAAACTGGTTTCCTTGCTATTTCCTAAATCTTTTCTCTTTAGAGCAGGTTTCATGCCCTTGCTTAGATATGCCCCTAATTTGAAATATTCCATCTTCTATCCTTTGTCTAATCAACTTGAGCTCTTCTGTGTCCTTTATTCTCAGACTAAATCCTATCACCCTCAGACGAGCCTCCCCTCAACTATTCTGGCCCATATGAATTGTACCTGCAGGACTCATGTTGTCCCTCCCACACTCTGACCCCAGCAATCCTCACAGCCACTGGGATCTACAGTGCATTGACACCTTTTTACTGTCCCCACACCCCTCATGTCTTCTCTCTGTACCTGGTATAGGTGACTTCCATGATCGATCATTATTGTCACTTCCTTGAGTATATTTCAACTCTTACAATACTTGCTGACTGAACAAAACCCCAGTCCAGGTATAGTTCTCTTTGCCTGTGGGGCAACTGCGCTCACATAGCCGAGCGTGGCTAGAAAATTGTCACCATGTGAACTGGTCTCATTTTGAATACATGAATACTAACTTGAATGAGGGCTTCCCAAGCGCTAGTGGTAAAGAACCTGCCTGCCAGTGTAGGAGACATAAAGAGAGATGGGTTCCATCCTTGGGTCGGGAAGATCCCCTGGAGGAGGGCACGGCATCCCACTCCAGTACGCTCGCCAGGAAGTTCCCTTGGACAGAGAAGCCTAGCAGACTACGGTCCATAGGGTCACAAAAAGTCAGGCACGACTGAAGTGACTTAGCACAACCTTGAATGGGTTCTTAATGCTGCCTGGCAGTTCTTTTATATTCCTCTATTCCATTTACTCTCCCGTTCTTCTGGACAAGGAGATCATGCTGTCACGTGATTATATATTGGTTTGTCCTCCATTTATTTGAGGAACTTGTGTTTGCAAGGCTGTATATCACTTGAGGGCAGGAGTCCATTGTCCAAGGCCCCTTTTAGATCCTTTATAATAATAAGGACATGTGTGGTGTCCTGTAAAGTGGCCAAGGCCTTTGAACAGTTCCTCATGCCATCCTCAGGATTTGCAAGGAGTTCTGAAAGGCTGGGAAGTTCAGCCAAGTGTAGAAGACCCAAAACCATTTGAAAGTGCTCTGTACAGAGAACATTGACAGTGAGGGTGACAGGAGAGAACAAAATGAGAGTCCTTTGTATTCCCTGGAGGCAGTCAATCAAGGAGACAAAAAAGCTAATTTTCAGGAGGACCAGTCATAGAGCTAGAGTGCTTGGGTTTAAATGCCAGCTCCAATATTAACCAGCTGCATGGTATGAGGATATTATTAATTAATCTTTGCATCTATTTCCTCTTTGGCAAATGAGACTAAAAGTAGTACCTAACACATAAAGTTTAGAAAGTTTCCAAGAGATAAAGCACTAGTACATGTAGCTAAATGTCCAATAAATACTAGCTTTTATTTTCAGGAAGCAGAGTGAGGCCGAAAAGGTTTACTTGAGTTTCTCCAGCTTAAAAGGAAACATCAATCTTCTGATTCTGGTTGCAATATTTTTAGAATATTGTGCAGCACTAAGTTTTTGATCTTGAGACTCTAAATTCTTAGTTAAATTCTCCACTGCCAACTTTGTCACTCTCATCCTATTCATGGACCTTTCAGTTAAAGAGGCCGCTGACCATATCTGAGCTGAGTTAGTTCCTCATGATCAGACCTGGGTCTTTCAGTTGGCACCGCTGGCAGCTGGCCCAAGTAATAATAAAGTGTGCTGAAATGACTCGGATTTTGGAAAAGGATATAGGCAGTTGGCGCTGCTATGGCAGTGGTGGATATTTGTAGAATCACCTTCACTTTACACTATGGCTGTTTATATTATAAATGTAAATACAATGTCTGAGGAGCCGAGAGACTTCTCCAGTGTGCAAGTCAAAACCCTGTGAAGGTGACATAGCTGGTAACCTGAGCCAACTTCTTCGCTGTTTGGATTCAGCATAAGACAGTCATCTCTGTGAATTTCATATGTCCTCCTCTAGCACCTAGCAACCTCTTGTTGAATTTCATGCTGGGCACAAAAGAGGATATAAGCCAAATGTGAGACGTGGTCCTGCCTTCAAAAAGCTTACAGTATGGTTGTGTAAGAGACCCTCAGGCACGTGCATTCCAAGTTGGGGTCATGATGTGTAGTCAGGTGTTAGGCTGTGGGATAGTAAGTGCTCAGAGAAGAAAGCAGTCAGGAGGGTCAGGCGCCCAAGAAGCTGGCCTGGTTAATTGATGGGTATTCACTTCCCTGTGTTCTCTGGGTCCTGCCAGAGCGCTCACGCGTGTGTGTGCCCGAGTGTGACAGGTGGATTCCGGGCAATGCCTCCTCCATGATAGTGCTGTGCATCTGACTTGGAGTTTGGGTGTGAATATTTACAAAATTTAAGTGTTTGATCTAGAGATATAATTTTCTGGTAAACACTTGTAGGTAGTTTTCTGCCTTCAAAAAGTAACCTCTCAAGTGTTCATCAATATCAGGTGTATACAAAGTTCTTACCATTTTCCTCAATACCAGGCACATGTACAAAGGCTTGACTACCCCCTTATGTGCCCCAGGGAAAACATATGGATAATTTTTTCATCTATTTAAGCACAAACTGCAGCTCCAACACTATGAAAAATGTGCAGAAAACTGTTGGGTAAGATGAAAGAAGTGAGGTAAGAACCCGACACACCCACCAATATATACACTTCCTTTTGCTGCTCTTCTCTGCTGTGGTCCTTAGAGCTGGCTTGAATGGGGTGAATAGTGTTCTGACATGCCAAGTCCCCCAAATCCTGCCTATGAGGAAAGTGATGGAGTAAATCATAGCTTAGGGGGTAACCAGGTTTAGAAATCGGCTTCTTTAAATCATTCATTCTTTATTCCATTCAGTCACTGGCTCTGTAGCCTCTTTAATGTTTAGATGTTATAGCTGTTTGGGCAGAGAGGGAAGGAAAGAGTCACATCAGTAATTTAAAAATGGACTTTAGGGAGAGGCAGTAATGAGACACATTGTCCTTCTAACAGATTTCTTATAAAAACATGCCTGGGCTGAAGTTTCTGACTGAAGTCACTTATTTCAGGAGGTTTTTTTTCCCTCCCTATTAGCTCTGCCAGGATCTGATGTAAACCCATCCACACTAGATTTTATTAGATTTCTTTAAAAAAAAAAACTTCCTCTGCTCAATCAAAGCTTTCCTAGACTTAAATATTGGATGAGGGAAAGTCAAGGTTCTAATTAGCATCATTATATTTTGGCAAGAGTCTGAGATCTGCATCTGGTTTGAATCATTTTGGGGTTGTTAATGATTGTCACTTGACACTTACTTGTCAAAGTCAAGTCCCAGCAGTTACTAGTCCCGGTTGCCACCAAACGCAGATAGTGATAATAGTAGCTGATTTTTTTTTATTATTATTATATGCCAGTCACTTGCTGATCTAGGAACTCTAATTTGCATTGCTGTTGATCTAAGTGAATGAAGTTTTTCAACTACAGTTGAATTGGGACTGGTTGTACATCAACTAATCAAAGAGAGTTGATTAAGTGGAAAATCATCAAAAAATGTCATATATATACCTTTAAACATTTTGTTTTAACTTACAACATAGAAATTATGTTCATCTGCCAATCTTTTGATGTTTAGCCAATATATTTCCTTTTAGTGTAGCTCTGCTGACTGAAATTCTTGGGAAGGCGGGTTGTTTGTTTTTGGTTTGTTTGCCTTTTATAAACAGCACCCGTAATCAATGGTCAACAGTTTCCATGTTTAATTTCTTTAAAGAGCAGCAGGAACTTCAATACATTTTGGAAGCATCTCAAATGCAGAATCCTTCTCATTTTCAAGATTATTCCCCCAATCTTTTACAGCCATTGAAAATAAAAGTATTCATAAAGTTTGCTTTTATTGTTATCATGACAGAGACAGCATGTGGCTAAGACTTACCCTCACTGCTTCCAAGTAGACCAGGGGTTTGACTCTGCTTTCAGTTTTAGTGTTGCCAAATTCAATAATGTTTTGGCCCACAAACTAGTTGAGCAGGAAAGAGCTTCCAAAAAAAATCCAAGAATCATCACATGTCAAACATCCGTGTGTTAATTCCAAGGAACATCTGGATGTATGAATCAGGATTGTTTCCCCAAGTCTTCATTCAACCAACATGTATTTAAGTGCCTTCTATAGACAGGCACTTTAAGGAGCCCACAAGACTTGTAAATTTCTTCTTAAGTGAATTTATGGAATTTCAAATTTTGGACACCAGAAACAAAGGTGTGGAGTGCTGTCAATTATACTTGGTTGCAGAGTATGCTTAAATAAACTAGTCCCCAAATTATTGCCTTAGGAACAATTTAAATTTGTCCCACAGTCATCTTGGTTCAGTGTTTTATAAACATAATCCTTAGGCTTTTCATTATGTCCTAAAACTAGCTTCAGCACCTGGGCTGTTCATGAAGCCACAAATGACTTTTTAAAATACCCTTTGAAAATCAACATTGGGCATTAGGTCTACAAAACAATCTTGAATTGTTTCCTAAATAGTTACTGAAAGTTGTGCTCTTTATTTTCTTTGGGTCTTATAGATTAGATCACTGTTGCCCCCAAACAGTTTGCATTGATGGAAATGTTTATTTTGAGCTGTCTATTCAATAGCCACTAGTTATTACTGAGTTTTTGAATTGTACCTGGAATGACTAAATTTTAATATTTATTTAAATTTATTTATTTTTATTTAAAATTTAAATAGCCACGTATGACTAGGAACTATCATATTGGACAGCACAGTCCAGGATGTTAGTAATTACCCCTCTCAGGAGTACCCAGTCACCCTACCAACAACACAGTTTATTTCTGAGTAAATATTTTGTTCAGAGGATGCTGAGCTTTTGTAATTATTTTTCTGAAGTTTCTTAGGAACTTGATTAGAGTAATAAGAACTTCTGTGGAGTTAATTTGATTGGACACCACGAGCATTTATTGGCCACTTCCTGAATACCGGACTCCATGCTAGTAAAATGGTCTTTGACTGGAGAAGCCCACAAACTAGCTTGAGAGAAACAAAAAGACAGGTAATTTCAGTTCAGTGTGGAGAAATAGTAGAAGGAACATGGGAAGAGCACCTCACCAAGGGCTTCTGGTCAATCCTGACCTGAGTCTTGAAGGCTTGGTATGAAAAGGTCAGGCAAAGGGATGAGGGGTAAATATGGAAGAAGAAGTGTATTTAAGGCAAAGATTACTGCATCGGCAAAGCCAAAAGATCAAGACTACACACTTTATTGCTTGAAGGAAAAAGGCAAGACAAAGAATGCAGGAGATGAGACTGGAAGTGTAGGTGGGTGCCCAGATTAAAGGGGCTGATTCAGACAGATAGATGATGTATAAAAATTGTACTGCTCGTTAATTCCTTGGGATTTTGAAAGTTTCAATATTTTTGTGACAGACTCTGGCAGGAGAATGGAGTCTGGCAATTCATAGGCAATTGGGATTCTTGAAATGTTTCCTTTTGGGAATTGTCTCTGTTTTCCTCTCAAAGTGTCTGACTTGTGATTAGGTTTAAACCACTAGTGCTCTTTCACTTGCATGTTTCTTCAATTAATTGGAGTTTTTTCAATTAATGAGGACTCCTTCTGAATGAGCTCCTTGAGGGCAGAAACCATGTTTCATCTCTTTTACCCCCAAGTGTGGAATCCAGCATACAAAGGGGTTCAAATAATATTTCTTGAAAAAAATGAATGAATAAGTAAAAGAATGCCAGGCAGGTGATAGATGTTACAACTATGAGTTTAGTATGATGGTTGCTATTGGCAAGCTCATGGTCCAAGTAGAAAATCAGACACATTCTATCTATCTAATAGAAAGCTGCATTTCCCAGAGTGTATTTCACGGAACTCTTGTCTCGAGAGAAGATATTCTATGGTCGAATAGTGGAAAGTGATGTATAACATACCCCTTCTCTTGAAGATTTAAAATTCACTCTAGGATACTAAAACCCCTGATAAGTCACCTCTATTTAGTCTATCATTTGCCAGACTAATTTGGTGTGTTCTGTTTGTACAACTTTCACTAACATGCCACGAGTACATTTTGGGCATCTCCTAAAAGTGATAAACACTTTTCTACCATAGAGATAGAAACTTATTATGGTTACAGTAGATAATTATTATAATTATGAATGCAGTGTATATTTAACATTCAAAATATAATGTTATTCACTGTATTAACAAACCCCAAAAAGATCATCTCAATATATATAGAACACGCATTTGACAAAGACATCCACACTCAGGCTCAGTAGAATCAAACTGCTGAGAACTAAAGAGAAAACCAAGTCCAAAATCTTGTGGTATCTGGTGGGATATAGGACTACAGGAGAATTTTTATATTCTTCTAACCTAGAAGGAAAAATGTAAAAGCATAATACTTTGGAAACCTTTACATAATTTTCCTTCCTAGCTTTTGCTATGGTTTCTAGGTATATGATAGACTTTAATCAGTGTTAATCACAAAAGTAGATTATGTTCATAACTGTTCATCATAGGTGAGCATTTGTTTAGAAGTAGAAAGCTGTCTAAATGAAGTGTATGATTTACAGGATCTTAGTTCCCCCAATCAGAGATCAAACCCAAGTCCCAGCAATGAAAACCCTGTTCTAACCACCGGACTGCCAGGAAATTCCCAAAATGAGGCAAATTCTTGAAGTCTCTCTTATCATCTGTGCTTACTAGGGTAGGGATCAAAGACTATGGAACAGGGCTGGATCCACTGCATTACATAACCCAGTAGATACAAAATAGCTTCTGAAACAGACTTACTTCCTGGTAGTACTTGTTGTCATCCTATTTCAGGCCACATGAATTTCTACTTCTGAAATATGAGCCAGAAAATCAGGTTTTCAAAAATAAAGTGACACCACCATGCTGGAGGCCATAATTACCAATTGCTTAACATGTATCGTGTAGGTGGGAACTGCTTTAAAGAGAGTATTACAAATGCTGAATCTTTTCCTTTATCCCATTCATCACTGACAACAGACAGATTTCATTCCATGGGGGAAAATTCTTGTTCTGTAACATGTTCTGGCTCTATCGATATCAGGTCGTCAAAGGCTTTCCCTTCCTCTAGCCTTGGGCTGGGGTTCAGCTCTGAGATGTTTGATCATGAATATTGTTTTCCAAATTCTATCACTATCTGTGATTTTTCTGTGAGCAAAGGTGAGGCTTTCTGGAACTATCTTTTTTGGCTGTTGACTATGCTTTCAGTTTTTACTTCATTTATCTGTGAAACATGGACTGTATCCTTGACCTCCCATGCTTCATAGCTTGTGATGATGATAGTAATACCACGTATTTTACAGAGCATTTATTCATGTGATATTTATTGTTTCCATATCCTTTCTACTAGAACTTTTGTAATTTGTCCAAAATAACACTTTATGTCAATGGAAGAGCCAAAATATGAACTAGGATTTCTTCATTTTCACTGATTTGCTCTCATTGCGATTCTAATTTTCAAGACATTGTGAATAGGAATACAGAGAAAAACGGAGGCAACTTGGTGGATTAAAGTTTTTCTGGTGACAAAGAAATGTCTAGTGAAAGAGAAATACAAAAAAAAAAAAGAGAGAGAGAGAGAAATACAAGGTCCTGCCCACTCTCCAGCTCCATCTCATGTATTCTCATCAGTTGCTTTCTCTCCTCCAGCCTCAGTGCGCGTGTGTGTGCTAAGCTGCTTCAGTCATGTCCAGCTCTTTCGTGACCCCATGGACTGTAGCCTTCCAGGTTCCTCTGTCCTTGGGATTCTCAGAGCCTGAGACAAAGGCTTTGTATGAATGAGGACAGGGGAGTAAAAGAGAGAAGGGGAGCCCACACAGTCTGCATGATTGAGTTGACCACTGCTGTGGTCAATGAGTTGATGAATCACCCAGGACCTTCTGGGAATCTTAGGAACTGCATCTCAAGAACATTTTGGCCATGTATCCACTGGCTCCTGCAGAGCATTTGCTTGAAAGAGGTTTGGCTGGCAGCTCAATGCTGTGATGTTTAAAGGTCTATAAACAGTACTCTTATTTTTAACAGTGCAATCTTGAAAACAGGCAAGGTTGCTGATCACTGGAATCTCCTACACCTTTAGGTCTCCAAGCTATTAATAAAGCTCTAGCAAATGGGTAGAGTCAAGAAAACTTCAAACTCCACAATCCTTTTAATTACCATAGCCACATCAAGTGTTACACATAATCCAATGCTGCTTCTTCCATTTTTATTTCATCCTAATCGATGAAGGTAGTAAGTAGTCTTGGTGATTGTGATACTACTGCATGCCAAAGTTCAACAGACTGCCAGCAAAAGGGTGCCAATTGCCATCCTATTGGTAAGTGATCTAGTTTCAAATTCCTATTCTGAGAGTATGCTTTCTAGAGCCATACTTGATCTCAATGGTCTTATTTTTGGTTCCTCCCAAAACAGAGTCTAAAATGAAAACCTCCATGTGAACAAGAAGCAATGAGGTGCTGGTGGTTTAGTCACTATGTCATGTCCAACTCTTGGGACACCATGGACTGCAGCCTGCCAGGCTCCTCTGTCCATGGGATTCTCCAGGCATTGGAGTTTGTTGCCATTTCCTTCCCCAGAGGATCTTCCTGACCCAGGAATTGAACCCAGGTCCCCTGCATTGCAGGCAAGTTCTTTACCAACTGAGCTATGAGGGAAGCCCTAAGGATCCTGAAGTGGGTCGCCATGCCCTCCTCCAAGGGATCTTCCCAACCCAGGGATCAAACCCAGGTCTCCCACATTACAGGCAGATTCTTCACCACCTGAGCCACCTGGGAAGCAAAAATCCCATATACCTGACTGATTTTCACAGAATGCTTTCATTGATTTTTGCTAAAATCTTATAACCGTAGCCAACCTATGTTTGAGACTGACAAAAAATTACAATTGCAAGATGAAAATTGATTCATTTACACCAACGAGGTGGATGAGAGTGAAACTAGAAAGATGTATTTCAACTTTTCTCATTCATAAATCATGTAGTGACTTTTTTGCTGAATTGCATGGTACATAATTTAGAACTACAATTTTCTGTGTGTCATTCATGATAGAAACATGACCCACTTCTAAGTTTAGTCTACATTACTAACATCTTCTCCATAATTTTCTATAGTCTAAATAATCAACAAGACAATCAAATCCTAATTTGTAGCTTTTGCCTGTTTCTGTGATATAGATACTTCCTTATGGCTGATATCAAGCTATTATTAACAACATAATGTCATTGAATGATGTACCCATGGGAAGGAATCCAATATAACATACCTTGTAGTATTTCCATCCATCCATCAAGCAAACAGGATGATGTAAATAACCTTGAGAGTACAGATGATAATAATAATAAAATAGAGTAAAATAGGAAATGATAAATTTTGAATAGTTATTACCTTTGCTTATAATGTAATTTATAAGTTTATATGATTTAATTTTAAATAATGTCTCTATTTAACTACCAAAAAGCAAAACATCTGAAATCTAATAATGTAGAAGGCAGCACAGGTCGCCACTGAGGGGAGGTGAATCACGGAATGAGGAAGAGACAACATAAGAATGTGTTATGGAGCTGGCCGCTGTTTGGAACGGCTGGATGCCCAGTCTCACAGGAGCTTTTGGGGAGCCTTATGAAGCGTGCTTTAAGCTATCAGAAAGGTAGAGGCACGTGTGCGGTGACTCCCACATGATCTTAATTCTGCCACACTCTGGGTTGCACCTCTGTGAGTGCTGAGTGGATTCCCCAAGTCAGGCCACACCAAGTAATCAAAGAAGCTTCAGGGCAGGAGCCTGGATGCCAGCGGCATGGGTCTGGGTGAGGGGCAGTCGGACTGTACTCATGTGGGACTGGTTAGCACAGCAGTCAATGGAATAGGAAGGGAGGACAGATGGATTTGAAGTACAAGCAAGTAGTACCTGATAAAGCCCTCATTTGCTGTCTGATAGCACCCAGGTTTTCTTTTTTTTTTTTAATGTATTCATATATGTCAGTATTTTTTTAACAACCATTCTACTTGGCTGCAAGTTCTGTGGTATCAGTACGATTTCTCTCTGCCCTCTGCTCTCTCAGGGCCTGGTACTTGCATTTTGTCCATAAAAGATGATCGATACATTTGTTGACCAGATATATACTTAAACAGAGGATGACAGGCATTCTCCAGTCATTCTCTGACCTCCTCTCCCTCCCCAAATTACCCTCCACCCTGAGAAACAACAGCAAAGAAATCAAAGTGTTTGTATGCTGGAGGTAGTGGGAAGATGCAAACACATCTTTTTTCTTTTCTCTGTCTCTATTCTGGCACTCCTCACATCAGGGTCCTCCCATTAATTGGAAACCAATTAACCTTCCTTTCCCTAGTTGGCTCCTTTCCACTGCTCCACATCCAGGGCCACCAGCACGCTCTGCCCAACAGTGGTTGACTTGCTTCCTGCCCCTCTTTCTAGAAGCATGGGAATGCTGCCAAAGGATTGACATTCCCTCCTTTTCCTTTCCTTCTCTTTCTCATAGTCTCTGCTTGTGGAAATGAACAACACAGACATTTACTTTCTCACTAACATAAATTACGATACCTCTTGCAGTAAAAAATTTTCGAGAAAGAAGAACCTATAGTTAGTCTGGATTTTAATTGTCTGATTTTCATAACTTCCTCTGGAGAAGGAAATGGCAACCCACTCCAGTACTCATGCCTGGAAAATCCCATGGACGGAGGAGCCTGGTGGGCTGCCGTCTATGGGGTCGCACAGAGTCGGACACGACTGAAGTGACTTAGCAGCAGCATAACTTCCTCACAAATGCCTAATGCTTGGGAGAATACTCAACACATAGCAGAAACCAATGTCAATTGCATTCACTTTTGCCAGTGGTTCTCAAATGCAACTTTCACATTTTTGACATATATATGCCATCAGAACTGTTATTCTTTTGAGTTTTCTTTAAATCACTTCACTTTTGTAGTTAAATAGGTTTCTTTAAATGGTAAATTGTATGTACCTACCATAAACAGAACTTTTAAAATCACCAGTAATAAATAGCAAATAACCATAAAACATATGAATTGAATATTTGTGTCACCTTCCCCCCACTACAGTTCATTTGTTGAAGCCCTAGTCCTCGAATGGGCTTGCTTGGTGGCTCAGCTGATAAAGAATCTGCAATGTGGGAGAGCTGGGTTCAATCCCTGGGTTGGAAAGATACTCTAGAGAAGGTAACAGCTACCAATTCCAATATTCTGGCCTGGAGAATTCCATAGACTGTATAGTCCATGGGGTCACAGTGTCCAACACAACTGAGAGACTTTCACTTTCACTTTTCAGCCCTTAATGGTATGATACTTAGAGGTGGGGCCTTTGATGAGGTCATGAAAGTGAGGTTCCCAGTAGTGTTCTTATAAGAAAAGGAAGAGACCAGAGCTTGGGCTCTCTTGCTCTCTTTCTTGCTGTCTCTCTCCCTGCCAAGTTAGGACGCATCTAGAAGGTACCTCCCACCAAAAACCAAATCTGCTGGCAGTTTGATCTTGGACGTCTCAGCCTCCAGAACTGTAAGGAATACATCCCTGTTGCTTAGGCCACCCCCTGTAAAGTATTTTGGTATAGCAGCCTTATCAGACTAAAACACACACATATATATGCAAACTAAAAATGATTCGTTCATTAAGTACTAGCTTGATAAATACTGATAAATGCCTGGTGTGTGATACCTGTTCTCTTTGTAAAAAAAAAATAAGAGTAGGTTAAAAAGTAAATTAGCAAGTGTTAGAAAAGTTTTAAAAAAAATATGAAAGATTTTTCTCTTGACATAATCAGAAAGATTAAAATAGAATTCAAAATGGAGTGACTTCCTTACTAAAAGTGTCCATGCTTTTCAAAGTTGTCTTTGTGCTCCCCGAAATCATCTGTGCTTATGTCCTAGGCTTTGGGAAGCACTGGCCTCCACTCTTGCTGTTCCTCCAGTAGGGAAGGCACTGCCCAGTTTTTGTAGGTGCTTATTTGCAAGAGAATATTCCCACTTTATGTTTTAATCTCCTGTTTGCCTTAATGTCCATGACCTACTATTTGATGATCTCAGTTTGAGGGTTGGAGAGGTCCCCTAGTAAACGTCAAAGAGTACCAGGAAAAGAGGAAGGGTGGTGTCCTAGCTCTCCTTCAGATCGCAGAAATTGGGCAGATGCTGGTTTTCCTAGCTTCAGTTGCTCTGTCTATAAATGAGGTGTTACCATCAGTGGGAGAAAATGAGGTCAAAAGACAGGTAGTGGTTGAGGGTATTGGCCCTAACCTATGCCCTGCCTCCTCTGTGTCAACCTTTAAAATGGGTCCTTACAACCATGGGAAGCGCGATGTTGTGGACACCATCAATCAGTAGAATCATAGCAAGGAAAACTGCTGGGAATGCTGAGTTAAATCATTATTAACCAAGGCAGGCATACTTCTGTGAATTGATTCGAGATGTTAGACATGTGCAGACTTATTCTTAATTGTAATGGTTCTGCATCAATCTTTTTTTTAAATTTTTTTAAATTTATTTTTATTAGTTGGAGGCTAATTACTTTACAATATTGTAGTGGTTTTTGCCATACATTGACATGAATCAGCCATGGATTTACATGTGTTCCCAATCCTGAACCCCCCTCCCACCGCCCTCTCTATCCCATCCCTCTGGGTCGTCCCAGTGCACCAGCCCCGAGCCCGTGTCTCATGCATCCAACCTGGACTGGCGATCTGTTTCACACTTGATAATATACATATTTCGATGCTGTTCTCTCAGATCATCCCACCCTTGCCTTCTCCCATACAGTCCAAAAGTCTGTTCTGTACATCTGTGTCTCTTTTTCTGTTTTGCATATAGGGTTATCATTACCATCTTTCTAAATTCCATATATATGCATTAGTATACTGTATCGATGTTTATCTTTCTGGCTTACTTCACTCTGTATAATGGGCTCCAGTTTCATCCATCTCATTAGAACTGATTCAAATGAATTCTTTTTAATGGCTGAGTAATAGTCCATGTTGTATATGTACCACAGCTTTCTTATCCATTCGTCTGCTGATGGGCATCTAGGTTGCTTCCATATCCTGGCTATTATAAACAGTGCTGTGATGAACATTGGGGTGCACGTGTCTCTTTCAGATCTGGTTTCCTTGGTGTGTATGCCCAGAAGTGGGATTGCTGGGCCATATGGCAGTTCTATTTCCAGTTTTCTTTTCCCCCATTTATTTTTATTAGTTGGAGGCTAATTACCTTACAATATTGTAGTGGTTTTTGCCATACATTGACATGAATCAGCCATGGGTTTACATGTATTCCCCATCCCGATTCCCCCTCCCAGCTCCCTCTCCACCCAATTCCTCTGGGTCTTCCCAGTGCACCAGCCCCGAGCCCTTGTCTCATGCATCCAACCTGGGCTGGTGATCTGTTTCACCCTTCATAATATACATGTTTTGATGCTGTTCTCTCAAAACATCCCACCCTCACCTTCTCCCACAGAGTCCAAAATTCTGTTCTGTACATCTGTGTCTCTTTTTCTGTTTTGCATATAGCATTATCGTTACCATCTTTTTAAATTCTGTATATATGCATTAGTATACTGTAATGGTCTTTATCTTTCTGGCTTACTTCACTCTTATAATGGGCTTCAGTTTCATCCATCTCATTAGAACTGATTCAAATGAATTCTTTTTAATGGCTGAGTAATATTCCATGGTGTATATGTACCACAACTTTCTTATCCATTTGTCTGCTGATGGGCATCTAGGTTGCCTCCATGACCTGGCAATTATAAACAGTACTGCGATGAACATTGGGGTGCACGTGTCTCTTTCAGATCTGGTTTCCTCGGTGTGTGTGCCCATAAGTGGGATGGCTGGGTCATACGGCAGTTCTATTTCCAGTTTTTTAAGAAATCTCCACACTGTTCTCCATAGTGGCTGTACTAGTTTGCATTCCCACCAACAGTGTAAGAGGGTTCCCTTTTCTCCACACCCTCTCCAGCATTAATTACTTGTAGACTTTTGGATAGCAGTCTTCCTGACTGGCATGTAATGGTACCTCATTGAGGTTTTGATTTGCATTTCTCTGATAATGAGTGATGTTGAGCATCTTTTCATGTGTTTGTTAGCCATCTGCATGTCTTCTTTGGAGAAATGTCTGTTGAGTTCTTTGGCCCATTTTTTGATTGGGTCATTTATTTTTCTGGAATTGAGCTGGAGGAGTTGCTTGTATATTTTTGAAATTAATCCTTTGTTTCTTCATTTGCTGTCATTTTCTCCCATTCTGAAGGCTGTCTTTTCACCTTGTTTATAGTTTCCTTTGTTGTGCAAGAGCTTTTAAGTTTCATTAGGTCCCATTTGTTTATTTTTGCTTTTATTTCCAATATTCTGGGAGGTGGGTCATAGAGGATCTTGCTGTGATTTATGTCGGAGAGTGTTTTGCCTATGTTCTCCTCTAGGAGCTTTATATTTTCTGGTCTTACATTTAGATCTTTAATCTATTTTGAGTTTGTCTTTGTGTATGGTGTTAGAGAGTATTCTAGTTTCATTCTTTTACAAGTGGTTGACCAGTTTTCCCAGCACCACTTGTTAAAGAGGTTGTCTTTTTTCCATTGTATATTCTTGCCTCCTTTGTCAAAGATAAGGTGACCATAGGTTCGTGGATTTATCTCTGGGCTTTCTATTCGGTTCCATTGATCTATATTTCTGTCTTTGTGCCAGTACCATACTATCTTGATGACTGTGGCTTTGTAGTAGAGCCTGAAGTCAGGCAGGTTGATTCCTCCAGTTCCGTTCTTCTTTCTCAAGATTGCTTTGGCTATTTGAGGTTTTTTCTCTATCAGTTTTTATAGTTGCCTTCATAATTATGGAATAGACAGAGTTTCTAGTTAAATGAATAGATTTCTTCTTGGAGGATAATTTTTAAATTCTTCTAATAAAATAGCTTTTGACTTCCTGATTCACGCTAATATCTGTTTTCTCCTGTTCTCCAAAGCAACTGGACTACATCTTCAAGCAAAAGTTGTTAATAGATAAGAATTAGAACATAGAATTCTTTTAAAAATACATTGAAGGTTTAACAACTAAGCAGTCATCACTAATTAATAACTCTAATAATATAATTTTTGAAAGAAAATGATTGGAATGTTATCTTCTCTCTTTAGTTGAATTTATTGTGTTACAGTTATATACAGTAAACTGCACATATTTAAAGTGTATAATTCAATGAGTTTTGTAAAAATGTGTTTAAGTTAAAATGTGAATAGGTTTGAAGAAAAACACTACACTGATAAAGTAGGCATGAAATATGAATATCACTGAACCTGTGTGGTGGAACTTGATTGGCTGAAGCTTAGGAAATACCAACTTGACTTTTAGGATACCTTCAGTATAAATCAGTAAAATTCTGTGCCATGATTTCCTAAAAATAGTACAGGGATTTAGAGGTTCATCTATTTTCTAAGGATGCTGTGAAAAATAATTTAAAAAGAATAGTGTGTGGGGGAGGGAAGTCATGCCTGTACGTGGAAAGTCTGTATTTTGTATTCAATTTTTCTGTAAATCTAAAACTACTATTAAGAATGAAGTTTATTTGCATACATATGGCCAACAGGCACAGGAAAAGATGCTCAATATCACTAATTATTAGAGAAATGCAAATCAAAACCACAATGAGTCACCAGTCAGAATGGCCATCACCAAAAAGTCCACAAATAATAAATGCCGGAGAGTGTGGAGAAAAGTGAACCCTCCTACACTGTTGGTAGGAATGTAAGTTGGTACAGCCATGATGGAAAACAGTATGGAGTTTCCTTAAAAAACTAAAAATGGAGTTACTATATGGTTCAACAATCCCACTCCTAGGCATTTATCCAGAAAAGATAAAAGCTCTAATTCATAAAGATACATGCACCCCAATGTTCACAGTAGCACTGGAGACCTGGGTTTGATTCCTAGATCAGGAAGATCCCCTGGAGAAGGAAATGGCAACCAACTGCAGTACTCTTGCCTAGAGAATCCCATGGACAGAGGACCCTGGCAGGCTACAGTCCATGAGGTCGCAAGCATTGGATACAACTTAGCAACTAAACCACCAAGACATGGAAGCAATCTAAATATCTATTGACAGATGAATGGATGAAAGAGAAGTGGTATATCTATATATACAATGGAATATTACTCAGCCATAAAAAAGAATGAAATAATGCCATTTGCAGCAACATGGATGGACCTAGAGATTATCATACTTAGTGAAGTTAAGTCAGACAGAGAAAGATAAATATCATATGATATCACTTATATGTAGAATTTGAAGTGAAAGTGAAGTGAAAGTCGCTCAGTCATGTCCAACTCTTTGCGACCCCATGGACTATACAGCCCATCGAATTCTCCAGGCCAGAATACCGGAGTGGGTAGCCTATCCCTTTTCCAACAGACCTTCCCAACCCAGGAATCGAACCCGGGTCTCCTGCATTGCAGGTAGATTCTTTACCAACTGAGCTATGAGGGGAGCCCAAGAATACTGGAGTGGGTAGCCTATCCCTTCTCCAGCGGATCTTCCAACCCAGGAATCAAATCAGGGTCTCCTGCATTGCAGGCAGATTCTTCACCAACTGAGCTATGAAGGAAGCACAATCTGGAGTATGATACAAATGACCTTATTTACAAAACAGAAATAGACTCACAGACATAGAAAACAAATTTATGGTTACCAAAAAGGAAAGGTGGGGGGATGGGACAAATTAGGAGTTTGGGATTAACAGATACAAAGCTACTATATATAAAATAAACAACAAGGACCTACTGTATAGCACAAGGACTTACTTTCACTATTTGTAATAACGTAATGGAAAAGAACATATACATACATATATAAATTTAGTTTTGTATACATGTAACTGAATCACTTAGCTAAATACCTGTAATTAATACAACATTGTAATCAACTATACTTCAATTTTTTTTAAAAAGGTGTTTAAAAAGAAACCAAAAACCAAATAAAAACAAAAAACAAAAAATGAATAGTAAAGCATTTCATGTTACAGGCACAGAAAACTTATTACCAACACTCTCCCACTGCAGAGTTTTATGAATAACCCTTTGTGTGTAAATAAGATATGTACACTGACCTATAACTATGCAATCTTAATGGCATGTTCTTTTCTGTACAATTGAAAAACTCATCCCTCTGAGATTACATAAGATAAATAATTTATTAATGAGAGATTTTGTTCAGTATTAAACTATTGTCTGTGTACTTATCTCATCTATTCCTGTCTTTGTGGTCTATGTTAGATTGTGAACCCTTAGGTGAAGAAAGACCACATTGATTAAGTTGCCCTTTTCTGTGTAGAGGAAAATATCCTGGTGTAAATGATTATTGTAATAACACAGTAGTATTTTTGTGGAATGACTGTGAACCAAGATTATGAATATATCAAGGTAGATAAACACCGGAAGTTTATCTAGAAGCTGCAATGATGGCAAATCATAAAATCATGAAATGTAATAATTCAACATAGCTTTCTTAATCCTATACATAGGTTTAGCCTTTTTTGCATACAGAGATGGTTTGACAGTCTGCTGGTATCATGAAAGTATTAGTGATTTTGTCTTTGAATCTGTGTTTTCTAAATGAGGTCTGACAGGACTATGGAGCATGTACACAAGCAGAGATACGCACACCAAACACGTCTACTCTTCCTTCACACCCCGTTTGCATGCTCCATGAACATAGAATTTAGGTGAACCCACAGCAAGACTCAAAACAAGCAGAAGTGTTACATCCCCAACTGAATAAGTGGAGGTGCTGACAGCCCAAGAGGCCATGCTTTCAGTTCAAACTGGAATTTGTTTCAAGTGCCTGAAAGCTAAGGAGCCTTATCACATTCTTTCTCATTTGTATTACTTCCCAGCCATTTACACTGAAAAAGGTGAAATCAAAGGCAAGGCAAGGCTAAGGCAACCCATTGACACTTTTCCTTTCCTGTTCTTCCTCATTCACAGGTAAGCCAGAGTGGAATGTTGGTGGAACATGCCCATATCATGAAGTGAAATGAAAACAGTTGAGTTTGTCTTGTGCAGCTTTTCTAGTGTTCTGGTAAGAATTAATTGCATCTACATATATACACTATGGAATAAGACTTCTGTGATTTCACATACAAGTTAGGGCTCTTATGTTTAAAACTGGCATTGAAGAATATAAAGATGAGTCGTAAAATTCATGCTAATAATTTTTAAAAACTCTTTTTTTACTTAGAACAACATGAAATGGCAAATAAAAATGATCACAAATCAAGAGAGAGGTCAAAGAAGAAAGGAAAAAACCTTTATATTTTAGTACATATGACACCACTTTTTTTCCTATTTTTATTTATTTGTTTTTTGCACAAGGGGTTCCATAAATTATGTAGCCTTCCTTGTTTGCAGAGAATGGATTATAAATGCAGTCTCAACTGAATGTAGAAAGATAGACTAGTGTGGTTTCTAAAGACACGTTTCAGCCTAGATCTTCTCCAATCCCATGTACATTAGTGAACTCACATGGATCCTTGATAGATCTGCTAGGCCTACACTACTGAAATGAGGAGTCAAAGGCCTTCCTTGAGCATCTCTGCCCCAAGAGGAAATGCATCCCTGTCCCTCTGTGCTATTACTGTACCCACCACTCAGTTTCTCTGATGAATGTGCTTAGGACAAAAGGCTATAACTTGTTTCTCTACAGATGTGTCTCCTTTTCAGGCTGTGGCCTTCTTAGAGGAGGGAAACTTACTTAATTCTGTAACCCCAGAAACCTGGCTTAGAGTAGATTTTCATAAATATTTGTTAATAAATTATTGAAATTATGTTTTTAACTACTTGTGTGTAGAGTGGATTCAGGAGTGTCCATAGAGTATTGTCCCTTGAGGTATCTGTCTGTCTGCATCAGAAGAGTTCTCAGTTCAGTCATTCAGTTCAGTTGCTCAGTCATGTCCAACTCTTTGCCACCCCATGGGCTGTAGCAGGCCAGGCTTCCCTTTCCATCATCAACTCCTGGAGCTTGCTCAAACTCATATCCATTGAGTCGGTGATGCCATCCAACCATCTCATCCCCTGTTGTCCCCTTTTCCTCCTTCAATCTTTCCCAGCATCAGGTTTTTTCCCAATGAGTCAGTTCTTCACATCAGGTGGCCTAAGTATGGGAGTTTCCGTCAAAATCAGTCCTTCCAATGAATATTCTGGACTGATTCAGAAGCGCTCTGGACAGGTGTAATACCAAAGGAAGTGCTGAAGTTGGGATTTGGATGGTGTTTCCCAAACCTCTGATCCTCTCACTCTGTGGCCCTATTTGCAATCAGAGGAGAGCTGAGTTAAAAAAGCAGGAGCTTGCAGATCATGGTTCTACCCATTTGCTAGAGCTTTAGATGTGGCTCAGGGCCATGCAGATGTATAAGATCCTAGGGGTGGGCAGCCTTATCTGTTTTCAAAGCTGCACTATGTAAAAAATAGAGGGTTGGTTACAGATCTTGAAACCTCATGCAATATTGAGTTGAAAGCCAAACATATTTCAACCAAATGCCTTATGTTTGGAGTAGATGCTCACTTATCAAAGATTCATTAGTTACTAGAAATGTAGGTAGATCATGAACATGGTATGACCTGCTTGGTAGCTCTTCCATCTCTCCCTCCTTTTCTTATTCCTTTCGTCTCATACCTTAGCCTGTATATATTTATATAGATGCTATAACCCATATTCATGTTTGTGAAGCAATTGTGTACATCCTTTTATGACAAAATATCTGATTTTGACCATCACAAAAAGGAACAGCATCCGACTTAATAAATAACAAGACATCCATTGCACCAATGGTACCTTCTCTTTTATGCTCCTTTCAAGGTAACAGTCTTGGGGACACTAATAGGCTCAAGTCAAGCAAAGCCAAGAAAGTTCCATCAATGCAGCAGATAATTATCCCCCTGGCAAACCTCAGGCCCAAGACCATTGTTGACTTGGCAAATCAGCCTGTATTTTTCAAGTGCTCATTAACTGTAAGTCTTTTATAAAGTGCTTGCTTAGTGTATTTTAGCTCATAAGTTCCAGGTATAGGTTTAAGGGCAGAGGAAGAGAAATGGTGACTATAATTAATTGTAACACTTGGATCATCTTAATATCCAAAGTCTATATGTATGTGTGTGTGTGTGTGAGAGAGAGAGAGATAGAGATGGAGGGAGGGAGGGAGAGAGAAAGGGAAGGGGAGAGAGGAAGGCAGTCAACATTCTTTTGCTCACAAATGGACCAGCCTGCCCTCCGAGCAGCAGTGCAGCAAGCAGAAAACCCCAGACTTGCTCTCGGGGGGCTGGGGCTCTAGTTCTGCCTCTGCCACAAGATGTCAGTGGCCCTATCAAATCCTACCACTTCTCTGGAACTGTTCAGTAATGAAGAGTTTGATTATAATGCTGTTTGAGCGTGTGACATTCTAATATCTAATTCCAGGATTATCAAAGAGACTTAGAATTTCTTTCTTTCCCCAAGTTCATCCCACTCCCGTAAGGGGTTCAGATTTGCCTAAGCGGGGGGACTCCCTCCATCGTCATTCTTCCTGCCTGGGCTTGCTCCGCACCCCAAACTAGATATTCTAATTTCTACATATGCAGACAGTACATAACCTAGTTTATTTCTGAGCCAAAATGCAAGTTGCTAAGACCTCTCTTCCCCACTTCAGCCAGGCATGGTGTAGTGTGATAGACTTCTAGGAGGCAGGATGCGGTGCTGCAGTGCTAACACTAGGAGCTTTCACTGTGCTCTGGGTTACAGGTCCCCGAGCACCCACAGGATCTGATAATAGCCCCTGAGTTCCTTCTGATTCCTCCATTCTACCCTCGGCCATACCACTGGGCTTTAAGCCTCTCCCTATTTACTGTTCCAATTTCTTATTATAAAAGTTCTATGTGATTACCAAAAGAAACCTGAAAAATGAAAGGAGAGGTAGAGAAGATACCATAAACTATAATCCTACTACTCAGACAACCACCCTCAACTTTTTGACATGCATCTGAGGTAACTTGTTGTAACAGGGACCACAAATTTGCTCATACTTTCCTATAACCATGTGTGTGTGTGTGTGTGTGTGTGTGTGTGTGTGTGTGTGTGTGTGTGTGAGTTGCTCTGTCCTGTTCAACTCTTTGCAACCCCACGGACTGTAGGTCCACCAGGCACCTCTGTCCATGGAATTTTCCAGGCAAGAATACTGGAGTGGGTTGCTATTCCCTTCTCCAGGGGATCTTCCTGACCCAGGGCTTGAACCTGGATCTTCTACATTGAAGGCAGATTATTTACTATCTGAGCCACTAGGGAATTCCTCTCTTACCACTAACTCTGGGCTTGGCCAATGGGACAATAGCAAGTGGATCACACACAGAGACTTTGAACATGTTTATCGTTGTGCTTGCCTCTTCTGCTGCTTTTGGAGTACACTGCTACCTTGTAAATGAGTCTATGCTTGCCTTCTGAATGACAGGAGATATGTGCCCCATGGTCCTGTCATATTAGACAACACTCAGTCAATCCCCAGAAGCAGAGCTGCCCAGATGAGTGGTAGCTGAACACACATGTTTGTGAATCCAATTGAGAGAAGAATAAGAACCATCAGCTAAACCCAGCCCAGAGTGCAAACCCACCAGATTCTCAACTGAATATACGGCTGCTGTTTACAACAAAACACTAAGTTTCATAGTTTGTTATGGAGCAAAAGCTAACCATTAAAATAATCCTTCAGTCTTTTTAATATATAACAAAATTGAGATTATACCAAATATACTATTCCATAACCAGTTTTTTCATATGAGATTTCCCTAGGTCTTTAATATTTTCCTCCTCATTGTAAGTTCCACCAGGGTAAAGATTATATCAATTTTTTTCATTGCTATATTTCCAGAAAATATTACACCTCTGTAAACATAGTTGAAACTCAAACTTTTGTTGAATGAGTGATTGGAGGACATGATCTTTTTTGGATGGCCGAACTGTCACATGTTATGTGAAGTTAACCATTTTTACCCCATTCTGAGTTCCCGTTTCTCTAATAAGTTTGGCACTTCCCACTAGAACTGGCATTCAGGTGAGCTCTCCTACCACCTGAGAACTAGATCTCTAGTTCAAAATCCCCACCAGGAGGAGGGCTTTGCTAAACAGCCTTCAAAATTCAGTTCAAATCACATGTCCTATGGGGGCATACTTATCCCTCTTGAGGGTGTGCATACCGTGTTATATAGATCTTGTCATGACAAGTGCACCATGCCATAGAACTTACAAGTTTATCTCTTCTACTGCTTGGTGAACTTCTGAGAATAAGGGTTCAGCTCCTGGAATGCCTGAGACATAATAAGCATTCAGTCAATGCCCGTGGGATAAATGAACAAATTAAACCACACTACAAGGAACTCCTCTGACAGCAGGACATATGTAATACTCCTATTTTGTGTTTTTTTAAGAAATTTACTCTTATTACGATTAATAAATATGTTAATGATTACAATAAATTATGAGGAAACATATTTATATCCCCCCAAAAAATCATAATTAGGACATACTACCAAAGAGGATATTTCTAGAATGGCTTTAATTCTATTTGGATCTTTTTTTAAGGCATGAGGAAATGAAGAAACTAGGAGAGTGGAAAATGGAAGTGGGACATAGGGAGAGAGCATCATACTCTAGTTTACAGTTTTGGATGGTCCATTATCTGCCATGGATAGGAGGCAACAATGTCAGTTTACATATTGGTTTAAACGTAATTAAAACCTAGAGGTTAAGGCCTGAACTTAGGCTAATGTCAAATAAAGAAGGGATATTAGTTCTGCCATTGATTAGAGTTCTGTTTGGGATTCTTTTTTTTTTTTTTTGGTGGGGGGGAGGATTCTTTGTTGAAGAGAAATACTCTGCTGTTGTGAAAATTGCTATTTGTGAAAGCACTGCATAAAAAGAGTACTCCGCTGAGGAACGTCAAGATTTGCATTTATTCACACACACATACACACATGAAATTTCAGCACATTACTCTGATTGCTGTAATAAACTTAAAAGACTTTGGTTTACACAAGCAGCCAGGCTTTGTTATAAAAAGGGTGTAAACATCAACTCTAATTAATTAATGTTAACACTTCTTTCCTTTTAAAGGATTTTTGACTTAAGTTCTGGCTTCAGCAGAACATTATTCACATACATGAACATTTTAATATGCATAAGTCTATTCCAACAACATTGCTGGCCATTCTTTAAATACCAGAGGGCAGAATAGCATCCTTTTTAACTCTCTCAGGCCATGGGAGCCGTGTTTAAAAGGCAGCTCTGATAGGCCTTTGGTTCCAGCCAGGGGTTTTTAACTTTTCCAGAAGAGTTTTAGGGGAACTTCTCCTGCCCTCATTCTAGATTCAGGCAAGCAATTCAGATGGTATCCGACTCATTTGTTTACACTTCCCTTTTAAAGATTTCATCCAAACAAAAATAACAACACGTTTTTATGCTCCAGCGCTGTGAAGGACAAAGTCTTCTATTGAACTCCCTGACCCACAGCTCTGGCCCATGGTTGCAGTCTCAGGACCACAGGGTGCACCCAGAACCCTTGCTGCCCATTTTGTAAACAAGAACCCTTAACTCACAAGAGAATGAAGCAGAGAGACAGGCTGTCAGATCAGGTGGCAGGGAGGCCAGGCACCTCGGCTGTCCTTTCAGTTCCAAGGCTGGAAATCATGGGGAAACACCTGTATGGTAGACGCTGTTAGTTACACAGCAGATATGCAGTAAATACAACAAGGATGACAGTGATGTAAGGAAACATATTCTTACCCAGGAAATTCATCGTCATTGGGAAATACCATCAAAGAGGAGATTTCTCCTCTTCTTCCGTGCTAACAAAACTTCAATTTAGTTCAGAGCATCAGTGTTCCCAGTCCCAGGAAAATCATAATGATTGATCTAAGTCAGTAATGACAATCCTATTTCCTCTTTCTCTGCCCTTCAAAAAAATAAACTTTGTTTTTGAAGAGAGTTTTAGATTCACAGCAAAACCGAGCAGAAGATGCAGAGACTTGACATGTACCTGACATGTACCCCCCTTAGCCCCACACCTGTAAGCCTCCCAGACTACTGACATCCCATACCATTTGTTATAGTTGCTGAACCTACACTGATACATCATTATCACTCAGAGTTCACAGTTAACTGTGGGGTTCATGCTTGGTGTAGAACATTCTATTTATCTGGACAAATGGACAACATGCATCCAGCAGTATAGTATCATACACAGTACTTTTATTGCTCTAACAATTCTCTGTGCTCTGCCTCTTTATCTCTCTGTCCCCTACCCCCCACCCAGTGGCACCACTGATCTTTCTACTGTCTCCATAGTTTTGCCTTTTTTCCAGAATATCATATAGTTAGAATCATACAGTATATAACCTCTTCAGATAGGCTTATTTCTTTTTTTTTTCCATTTGTTTTCATTAGTTGGAGGCTAATTACTTTACAATATTGTAGTGGTTTTTGCCATACATTGACATGAATCAGCCATGGATTTACATGTGTTCCCCATCCTGAACCCCCCTCCCACCTCCCTCCCCATCCCATCCCTCTGGGTCGTCCCAGTGTACCAGCCCTGAGCACTTGTCTCATGCATCCAACCTGGGCTGGCGATCTGTTTCACACTTGATAATATACATGTTTCGATGCTGTTCTCTCAGATCATCCCACCCTTATCTTCTCCCATAGAGTCCAAAAGTCTGTTCTGTACATCTGTGTCTCTTGCTTATTTTATTTAGTAATTTTCATTTAAATTTCCTCTATGTCTTTTCGTGGCTTGATAATTCATTTTTTTGATTACTGAGTAATATTCCATTGCCTGGATGTAACACAATTTGTTTACACATTCATTTTGGTTGCTTCTAAATTTTGACAATTATAAATAAAGCTCCTATAAACATTTGTTGGGTTTTTGGTTGGATATAATTTTTCAGTTCATTTGAGTAAATACCAAGGAGCATGATTTCTGGATTGCATGATAAGAACATGTTTAGTGTTGAAAGAAATTGACAAACTTTCTTCTAAAGTGTCTGGACCATTTTGCATTCCCACCAGCAGTGAATGACAGTGTCTCTGACTCCACATCCTTGTTAGCGTTTGGTGTTGTTAGCTGTTTAGGGTTTTGGCCCTTCTAATAGGTGTATAGTAGTATATAATTGTTGTTTTAATTTGTAATTCTCTAATGACATATGATGTTGAACATCTTTTCATATGTTTACTGACCATGTATATCTTCTCTGGTAAGGTATTTGTTAGGGTCTCTTTCCCATTTTTTAATCAGGTAGTTTTGTTTCCTTATTGTTGAGTTTTAAGAGTTTTTAATATATTTTTAATACAGTCCTTTATCAAATATGTCTTTGTAAGTATTTTTCTCCCAATTTGTGGACTGTCCTTTCATTCTCTTGACAATGTCTTCTACAGTACAGAAGTTTTTCATTCAATGAAACCAGCTTATTAAGTACTTCTTTCATAGATTATGTTTTTGGTGTTGTATCTTAAAATCTATCACTAAACTTATGATCATCTAGGTTTTCTACTATATTATCTTTTAGGAATTTTGTAGTTTTGCATTTTACATTCATTTTGCATTGAATCTGGAGATCAAGTTGGGAAGAACTGACATCTTGACAACATTGAGTCTTATTTAGGTCTTTGATTTTGTTCATCAGAGTTTTATATAGATCTTATATATTTTTATAGATTTATACCTAAATATTTCATTATTTATATCTAACTATTTCATTAGGGGTACTAATGTAAATTATATTTGTTTTTTAATTTCAAATTCCACTTGTTTATTGTTGGTATACAGGAAAGCAGTTTACTCTTATATATTAACCTACTGAAATCTTATTATAATCTTTTATTAGTTCCAGGAGTCTTTTTTGTTGATTCATTCAGATTTTCTACATAGATAATCATGCCATATGCAAACAAAGACAGTTTTTTTTCTTCTTTCCCAATCTGTATATCTCCCATCCCCCCTCTTTTTTTTCTTTTTTTTTTTTTTTTTGTTTGGTCTTATTGCATTAGCTAGTATTTTTAGTATGAAGTCAAAAAGGATTGGTGAGAGAGGACATTCTTATCTTGTTCCTGATCTTAACAGGAAAGCTTCTAACCATTAAGTATAATGTTAGCTGTGGGTTTTTTCATAGATGATGGTCTTTATTCACTTGAAGAAGTTTCCCTCTATTGCAAGTTTGTTGCGAGTTTTTATCATGAATGAGTGTTGGATTTTGTCAAATGCCTTTTCTGAACTTATTGATATGACCATGTGATCTTTTTTCTTTAGTCTGCTGATGTGTTAGATTATATTAGTTGATTTTCAAGGGTTTTCTCTGCCTTTTTAATAGCTGGTTGGGGAAAAACATGGGGGCTTGTGTCCCATTCTGTTCAACATGGTCTTAGGTGAATTCTACTGGGTGTGTATAGTGAGATGCATTCTGAGAAAGATTTCACAGCCTTGGTAAATATGGAGGAGCATACCACTCCTCCCTCTTTCCTTCAGTTTTGAATGTGGATTAATAGTTGGAGATACAATGGCTGTCTTGCCTTCACAAGGGAGGGAAAGGCCAAAATTGCAGAGACATTACCTCTGAAATAATTTCAGCATCTTGTACAAACACCTACCTCTGGACTTCTTGTCCTATGAGAAAAATAAAACACTTCTTGTTTAGCCACTATATGCAGCCAAACCTGCTTATATCTGATTCCTAAATCGTTTCATCTGATTCATAATAAGACATATGGAAGTTGTTGAAGAAGGCTACATTATTCCTTTGATCCTGCAAGTGGTACTCTGGTGCCTAAGCTTAGGAAAGACTGGCATGAAGGGGGAGCTGACAGAGGGAAAAAAGGAGAGTGGTTGAGTGACAGGGCATCAACAGAGCATCTTATTGCTCAGGAACTCCTGGGTAATACCAGTTCAGAGGAGGCATATCAACACATGGCCAAGGACAAGAGCCGCATCCAAAAGGGAGAGTAGAAAGCTCTTTAAGAAGTGGCAAAATAAAGTGAGCAAGCAACATAGTGTAATAGAAAGTAGATGAGCTTAGGAACCAAGAAATGGAAAATTGAGTTCCTCATTCTGTAACTTTTTCTGGTATATTATTTGGTCCAATTATACAAAAATGATTAGCCTCAACTATCTCTTCTATAATATGGGAAAGAAATTGTCTTTCTTACAAGGTCACTTGTAAAGATGAAAAGCAATAGCATATTTAGAGCAAGTAGGTATAATACCGTTGCTCCATTTTCTATTTCATATGTTCAGAGCCAAGGCAAGATTAGCAGAGAGATCAAGGCAACCTCTATTAGAAAGACATAGACAGGATGAAAGCTTGAATTTAATGTTATGCTAATAGGAGCTCTGTGAATTAGCAGTCTCTTAAACTCAGCAATCCAAAGTGTCTACCTAGTCAACCAGCCTCAAACAAGCTGCAACTAGGAAGCAAAAAGACTTCCAAACCAAACTGAATAAAGAAGTTGGAATATTAATATTCCTAGGGAGCAATAGAAAATCATGAATTTTTTTGCACTGCTTGTGATAATCTGAATGTTTAAGTACAATAAATATTTGTTAAATTAACAATATGTAGAATATTAAAATCTTTTTAGTAATCCCTATAACAATATTTATCCAGCTTATAAAATCACTTTGGTATTTTCTTCAAGTTATAATTGGAGGAAATATCTAGCTTCTACCCAAGAGAAGGTCTAAACTGAATTATAGAACACCTTGAGAATTTTGAACCAATTCGATGTGATATTTCATCACTACCAAAGTAGTTATAATTACATTGTTTTAGGAAGAAGCAAAATCCAAAAGATATTTGAGCATTTAGCTCATGAAGGAATGAGGATTATATTAATTGAAGTTGGTGTTATGGGCACATTTAGTGAAAATTGCAAATAATTTCCTTAGAGCAGGGAAGATTTCCCATGACTGGATTTCTTCCTAAAGTTAGATTTATTCATTCCTTAATCCAACTAGCTATTAGTGAGAATCATCCAGGTTCTAAGTGCAGAACTGGAAGCACCTGGGATATTAAAAAAAAGTAGATGATGATACTTGGGACCTCTTGCTCTTCTAATACAATGGGTCCTAAGTTCTGTATGGGCATTCTTGGTGGCTCAGTGGTAAATAATCTGCCTGCCAACCCAGGAGACATGGGTTCGATTCCTGAGTCGGGAAGATCCCCTGGAGATGGAGAAGGAGAAGGAGTGGGTATTCTTGCCTGGGAAATTCCATGGACAGAGTAGCCTGGGGGGTACAGTTCATGGGTTCTCAAAAGAGTCGAACAGGACAGTGACTAAACAACAGGAACAACAAGCTCTGTATGCGCACGAATCACCAGGGTAGCTTGTTAAAAATGCATACTTCTTGGGCATACCATAGAAATTCTGATTCATGACATTGGGGCTAAAAATCTTCATCAGTCACTCCAAATTATCCAAAGGCAGATTGACTGAGAACCGCACTGTGAAGCACATTATTTTCCAGCTAGAATCTGTGAAGTAGTTGGAAAAGTAAAAAATATATATTTCAGAAGGTCAAGGGTACGGAATGACAAATCAGGATGTTGGATGCCAAGGCAGAGACAGGCAATCAGAATATGCTGCTTTGGGAGGCAGATAATCCTGACATTTGCTGGGAAACTGTGATTACAGGTAACTGCTGCTACTGCTAAGTCACTTCAGTCTGTCCGACTCTGTGCGACCCTATAGACGGCAGCCCACCAAGCTCCCCCGTCCCTGGGATTCTCCAGGCAAGAACACTGGAGTGGGTTGCCATTTCCTTCTCCAATGCATGAAAGTGAAAAGTGAAAGTGAAGTCGTTCAATCGTGTCTGACTCAGCAACCCCATGGACTGCAGCCCACTAGGCTCCTCGTCCATGGGATTTTCCAGGCAAGAGTACTGGAGTGGGGTGCCATTGCCTTCTCTGTACAGGTAACTAGAGTTAGACAAATAAACAGTCCCAATTAGAACATATTATAATGCCACAAGTCAGGAAAAAGACCATAATTGAGACTAAGCAGAAGGCCTCAGGAACCAAGGTCAGTCAAGAATTACAGACTGAAAAACAAACAAACACTACAATAAGTCCCTTACATATGAAAGAGTTCTGTTCTGAAACTGTAAGTCCAACAAAGTTAACCTAGGTACTGTAGAAATAGCTAACAGACACTGGCTTAGTTAGTAAAGAGTCCACTCTCAATGTGGGAGACCTGGGTTCTTTCCTTGGGTTGGGAAGATCCCCTGGAGG
Source organism: Odocoileus virginianus (assembly GCF_023699985.2). NCBI lineage: Eukaryota > Metazoa > Chordata > Mammalia > Artiodactyla > Cervidae > Odocoileus > Odocoileus virginianus. The sequence continues at coordinate 34,966,067 of NC_069686.1, read as the reverse complement.
AGAAAACACCTACCCACTCCAGTATTCTGGCCAGGAGAATTCCATGGACTGTGTAGTTCATGGGGTCGCAAAGGGTTGGACACAACTGAGCTTCTTTCACTTTTTTCAGTGTAGAAATAAAGAGATGGTTTGGGTGGTACCCAGAAGTTCCTTACAGGCTTCCCATTGGGCAAGAAAGCAGTTCCAGGGGAATGCTTACAGGTGGAAGTAGGGGAGTGTTGCCCAGAGCACCATGAAGGGCTAAAGTGGAACCAGGAGAGCATGCCCACACTGGGAAAGCAAGAAGGAATGTCACCCGGCCAAGTGAAATACATATGCTTCTCTGGTCTGAACTGAACCCCCTTTAGTTCAGGAATGGCCATTCATGGACTTATCAACTGACCAGTAACCAAGTCAAACTTATAGGCAGAGGTGACAGTGGAAAGTGAGAAATAGCCGTTTCTTTTAAACACACTGACTGATGATCCTCAAGGCACTGGGAACACCAGACTCTTGGTGACTAGTCTTCTTGAAGGCATATTTCAACATTATGCATCAGTATCCTTATGTGTAAAATAGGAGTAGGAATAAAACCTAACTCATCTAGTGGTAGTAAGTATTAATGATTTTAAAGGTAAGCCAGTTAGCTTCCTGCCTAGCCCACAGTTAGCGTTCAGGGTAATTTAATAATATTATTAACCCTATTCTGGGGTTTCCCTTAGGACCTGAACAATCAAAGGCCACATTTTGCCATGTTTGAGGGTTTTCTGGCACTTCCGTTAAAATTTTAGATAGCTGTCAATTTCATTGGGGGATATATTTCTACTGAAGAGTGCTAGAAATCGTGTCACATCATGTTTGAATGTGGGTTGCACTCCTACAACTTCTTGCTTCTTAACCCCATGACAAGTGGTGCTTAGTGGCTGATGTTTGTTGAGCTCTTTTCCTGTGTTGGGCAGTCTGGGATTCAGTGACTTATATGAATTATCACAATTTTTCCTCATAAAAACTACTTGATTTTTCTTTTTTGGCTTGTGGGATCTTAGTTCCCAACCAGAGACTGACCCACAGTGTGGAGTCTTAAACACTGAAAGTGAAAGTCGTTCAGTCATGTCTGACTCTTTGAGACCCCATTGACTATACAGTCCATGGAATTCTCCAGGCCAGAATACTGGAGTGGGTAGCTGTTTCCTTCTCCAGAGGATCTTGCCAACCCAGGGATCGCACCCAGGTCTCCCACACTGCAGGGGGATTCTTTACCAGCTGAGCCACAAAGGAAGCCCAAGAATACTGGAGTGGGTAGCCTGTCCCTTCTCCAGCAGATCTTCCCAACTCCGGAATTAAACCGGGATCTGCATTGCAGGCAGATTCTTTACCAGCTGAGCTACAAGGAAGCCCCTTCCAGGAAATTCCCAAAAAAACTATTTGAATTAAATACTACTATTGCCTTCACTTTACAGACAAGAAAACTGAGACTTAGAGAATTTTTAAAACTGTGTCCAACTTGCCAGTTTGCCTTGTTCTTGCATTAGTAGTATTTCCATGAAGATCTTCCTATCTCCTATCCTTGCATCTCATTTTTCATCCACTTCTTTTCTCTCTGCCTATCAGTCACCATTGTCGTCAACCACATATAAACTTTATAGCTACAGCTTCAGTCACTTTGAGAAGATGTAACCTGATACTTTTAGTCCAAAGACACAAAGCAGAGGGTAGGTAGAGGGAAAGATTATTGCCAAAGCTTAGTTAGAATCCCATCCTTTAATCAATCAGCTGTGGCCAAGAGACTTAAGGAAATATGGCAGCTCTTTTGTTAATAGCAGGAAGGAAGAACAGTTCCAAGAAAAAGGGGGTTTTCTTCTGAGAATAAGGGGTGTTGAATAGACAAAAAAATAGGTGTCCACTGCACCTATCTGGGCTAGGCATTTCCCACAACCTCACTGCATTTTAAATATTTTTAACTCCCATTTTAAATCATTGTCAGTGCAATAGAGATTTAGAGAATATACATATATTTATATTTTTCTTTGGGGACTTGCTTCTTTCTCATAGATTTCAATTCAATATTTTGGGTTGTTTCTTTAAGAATGTAAAAAAAAACACACACCAAAAAACACATCCCACTCCATAAAATTGACAAAACAAAGCAACAAGGCAATGAGAACTGGACCTGAGACAGGCCTGTCTGGCCCCTGTTGTAAGCACTCTTCCAGGAGAGCTGGATAAGGTTAGCAGAGTTCAGTTCTCTTGAGAGAGGTGACCTCTGCAGGTGTTCAAAACTAGTGATTACAGAGCCAGCCAAGGGCTTGATCCTTTGAGGGAGATCTTTTAGTCCTCCTAATTAGCTGCCCAGCCCTCTCCCCCTTCCTTCCGTCAGTGAACTTCTCTTTGATCTTAATTGTGTATGGAAAATGATTGCAACTAAAATGATATAATACAATAAACATTTGTTAAATTAATCTGGTGAAGTCCAGTGGTAGAAGTAGTGTTCAGTAGCTCTGGACAATTTTATTTCTTCTATGTATAATGTAACATTTGGCATGTAATCAGTCTACTTCTGCATATAGATGTGAGTTGGGGGCAGGAAGAAATCTGCCTGATCAAAATTCCACGTCAAAATTGGATACCTGACATCTGCCCCTCGGTTGGGAAAAACTTATTCAACAGAAGCAAGGATGCTTTCTTCCCCATCCAAAAACTAAAAAAAATTTCAAATATGAAAAACTGGTGATATTTTTTTTAAAGTAAAAAAAAAGTGTAAATGCATTTTAAAAGGAACAATCTAATTGAAATAATAGCTAATTCAACTTTTAGAGCAGTGTATATACTATAATTATTCAATGGCTTTAAAATAACTTGGCATTGTTTCTTCAGTAGAGGCATTATTGCTTAATTGCTGATGAGTCATTTCCTCAGCCCCAAGCAATTAATCAGTGTTTCTTAAACTTGCCTAAAATAGAAACCACTTGGGGCTTTTGCTAAACATACAGATTCCTGGGCTCACCTGAGACCAATTGAATTAGACTTTCTAGGGAGGGCATGTGGAAATCTGTATGTTCACTAAACATCCCAGGTAGCGCTTATCGTCTGATAACTTTGAGAAAGTTGGATTCCTTTGACAGTGGTATTAATTTTTTTAATTACTGTTACACAGAGTGACCAGAATAGAGCTTTATCATTGGAAGAACTGGGACATTAGAAAGCACTCACAGATTATACACCAACACATGTTCTGCTTTGTAAATACATCCTCCTGTTATTTGAAACAAAGACCATGGATTTACATATTTTCTCTTTACTCATTCAGGTACTGCAGAAATGTTTATTGCTTCAACAATAAGCCCAAGATTAAATTCAATACCACCTTGACAAAGAACACAAGGAAGATACCTCTTATTGAACATTTCAGCATATATCAGATGCGATCCTGATAGTTGGTTTATATATAGTTTTTTCCCTTAATCTTAACGATTAACTGGTGGGATAAGTATTCATTTCCATTTTATAAATGCAGAAACCGAGGCTTGAAGAGGTTAAGGAATTTTCCCATGGTCACTCACTAAGCAAGAGGGACAGGGATCAGATCTGCCAAGCACATGGTCTTACCACATATTAGCCTTTAGAGTTTAAATTCCAAGTCAAGGAATTAAAATTCACTAGGCAGAATAATCATGGGTTTGTGAACATTTCTCCTCCGAAGGTCAAAAAAAGGGGCACTTTTTTTCGTATTTGGGCTGAGAAAAAGAGGGAGGAAAGGACAAATTTCAAAAAGTCTGATTGCCTCTTTTAGAATAAGAAGCCTCTTTGCTTCTTGTAGTCAGAAATATCTATAGTTCTCTCCTAAAAATTAACTTTCTGAAGAACAAATGAGAAAATTAATTAAATTGTAAATCTAGATATGCATTATGTAACTGGGGAACTGGATTTTATTCCCACTTATTCTCTTTCTCATTTCCCCACGCTGTTTATTCTGGTTGAAGTGACTGCAGCCAGAAACAGAAATGCCCCCTTTGGGCTTTCTTGTTTAAAAAATACTTTTTTTTAAAAAAAGGGTTTGTTTTCTTAGACTTGGAAGCTGTTGAAAGGTGCCAGACAGATGGCCTTGGAGGCGGTGAGGGTTGTGTTTAGCTGCAGAGAAGGGCAGGTGTGGATGGGGCACCGTGGGCTGCCCACGCAGCCCAGCTTAGGAACCCTCGCCCTCCTGGACGATAGTTAATATTAAGGAGGGGAGTTATGAGGACTCCCTGAATTAAAAGCAGACACTGTAAGTCAGCAGCACATTCCTTTGTTGTTGCTCTGTGGCCGATATCACAAGTTAACACCCTCCCATCCTGTCATTTCGAAAGTGAGTTGTTAAGGAGGATTTTGGAGGAGGTGGTATGGTAGAGGAATATAGGATGAAGGGAGAGAAGAAGTGACAGATGGGGAGAATGGTGAAAGATAATCTGAACCTGACTTTTCATAGAAGGCTATCTGCATTTTATGATATTTTTTCTTTTTCTTCTTTTTTTCTGCACAAGAGTTGCTTCCAGAGTGCTGCAAGTGATTTCCAGAAGATAACAAGTCTACCTCCAATTCAGCTCCCTTTAAATGACCAATTGGTGAAACAAGGCAGTGTTTCACCAGTACCCGAGGGGGTACCAATATTTGAGAGTCCATTCAAAAAGCCTCAGTATTCACCTATTTTTCCTTCTTTACTATTGATTTATAATTTTTTCAAGGTATTTTGATTTCTACAGAGACATACCTGTGTACTAGTTTGATGCAAAAGTAATTGCAGTTTTGGCATTGTTGAAATTTGCCTATGATATTGGAATATATTCTAAATAAATGTGATTACGTTATATACCATTTTAATGCACATTTATCACTTTATATTTTTTGCCAATGATTAGTACTTGCTGTTTGGTTTATATTTGTTTTAGGCTATGGAAATGATGTTAGACAAAAAACAAATTCAAGTGATTTTCTTTTTTTTTCTCTTTTTTTTAGTTCTACCACTTTATTGCTACCAACCCCTCTCCCTCCACCCTTGTGCACACATGCTCAGCCATGTAATCCCATGGACTGCAGCCCGCCAGGCTCCTCTGTCCATGGACTTTTCCAGGCAAGAATACTGGAGTGGGTTGCCATTTCCTTCTCCATGATTTTCTTATTTGAGTTCAAAACGGGTTGTAAGGCAGCAGAGACAGCTTGCAGCACCAGCACATTTGGCCCAGGAACTGCTAACAAACACAGAGTGCAGTGGTGGTTCAAGAAGTTTTGCAAAGGAGATGAGAGCCTTTAAGATGAGGCGTATAGTGGCTGGCCATCAGAAGTTGATGAAGACCAATTGAGAGCCATCATCAAAGCTGATCCTCTTACAACTACGCAAGAAGTTGCTGAAGAACTCAATGCCAACCATTCTATAGTCATTAGGTATTTGAAGCAAATTGGAAAGGTGATAAACCTCGATAAGTGGGTGCCTCATGAACTGACTGGAAATCAAAAAAATATTGTCTTGAAGTGTCATATTAATGAATGAGGAAACAATAGATTGACTACAGAGTATCTGCACTGGAAGACTGAAGAAAATCAGCTTGACTACTGCAGAGACAAAAGTATGCCAAATGTGAAAGAATAGTTAAGAGAATATAGGTAGACCAATACATGGATAAGTTTCAGAAGAAGAATAAAAGAGAATGAAGGAAAGACAATATTTTAAAGATGATGTCTGAGAATTTTCTATAACTAAGAAAAATAAACACCTCTAAACCCATGAGCCTTCAAACTGAGAAAGCAAATCAAACCCAGAGCAGGATAAACAGATTCATTAGCACATAGACTCATGGTAGTAAAAATACAGAAAATCAAGACAAAGGAAAAAATGTTAAAAGAAACCAGAGAGAAAAAGATGCAATATCAGTTTTTAAAACCTGGCAATTACAGTGACAGTAGATTTCTCATCACAGCAGTAAAGGCTAGGAGAGAATGGAATAATATCTTCAAAATGAGGAGGGAGAAGAACTTCCATCCTAGCATAATATAAACCAAATAAACTACATTCAAGACTGAGAGCAAAAAAGACAATGTTGATAATTTTACCATTCACCAGCTTTCACTGAGAGAAACATTTTAAAAGAGTGTACTTCAGGAAAATGAAAATTAATCCAGGAGAAAAAAGCAGCATGCTAAAAGCAAATAAATTGATAAGCACATTAGTAGTTTAAAATAAAGATCATCTATGCTAGTAATACCACTACTACTGCAGCTGCTATTAGTAATGGCTAATGTGAATAAATAAAGAGGAATTAAAATAATAGACAATGTTAACAAGGAAAGTAGGAGGGAGGAGATTTCAGTTCAAATGTTTTACAGTATATTTCTTTAAGGAAGAGGAGGAAGAAAAGGATTTACTTATTTTTTGTAAGAGCTTTATTAAGGTATGGTTAACCAACAATAAACTGTGCATATCTACAGTTAATAATTTGCTATGTTTAACAAATGTATATACCATGAAACCAGCACTGTAATCTAGTTAATAAACATATTCACCACCCTCAAAAGTGTCCTCAGGACCTTTGGAATTCTCCCTGTCCTCCCTCTCCCCAAACAGTCTGCTTTCTCCTTCTATAGATTAGTTTGCCTTTTCTAGAATTTTATTTAAATGGAATCACATAGTTTATACAATTTTTTTGTCAGCATAATATTTTTCAGCATAATTATTGTGAGACAACCACATTGCTTATATCAATAGTTTATACTTTCACTGCCAATAAGTATTCCACAGTTTTGCTTATTCTTTCTTCTTCTTCTTCTTTTTTTTTTTTTTTTGCTTATTCTTTCAACTATTGATGAATACTTGATTCCAATTTTTGGTCATTACAAATAAAGCTGCTATGAATATTTCTTGGGTAAATACTCGAGTGGAATGGCTCAATCTTATGGTAGGTGTATGTTTACATTTTTAAGAAACACTGAACTGCTTTCCCAAGTGGTTACATCATTTTATAATCCCAACAGCATTGGGTGAGAGTCCTAGATACTCTAAATTCTTCCCAACATTTGGTGTGATCTTAAAATTTTTTGCCATTCTGATAGGTATATAATGGTATTTCACTGTGGCTTTATTTACATTTCCCTGATGAGGCATGATATTCAGCATCTTTTTATGTGTTTACTAGTCACAGATACAGTTCTTTGTGTTAAGTGTCTGTTCAACAGTTTTGTCCACTGTTTTCCATTTATTGAATTTTGAGAATTCTTTAGGTGTTCTGGGTACAAGTCTTTTATCAAATATGTAGTTAACTCATATTTTCTTTTAGTTTGCAGTATGTCTTTGGTTCTATTAACTGTATCTTTCAAAAAGTAGATGTTGCAATGTTCGATAAAGTACAACTTATCAATTCTTTCTTGCTTGTTTATCTAAGAAATATTTGCAAAAAAAAAAAAAAGAAAGAAAGAAATATTTGCCTTACCCAAGGTATATAAGATATTTCCTATATTTTCTCCTAGAAGTTATATAGTTTTAAGTTTTGCACTTAGGTCTCTGATCTATTTTGAGTTGTTTTGCACATGGTGTGGGGTATGTACTGAAGTTCTTTTTTCACATTTGGGTATTGAATTGCTCCACAATCACTATTTCAACCATTTGTTGAAAAGTCTATCATTTCTGTACCAAATTGCCACTGTACTTTAGTAAAAAATCTGTTGTCCATGTATGTTTGGGCCTTTTTCTGGATTTTCCATTCTATTCCATTGATCTATCTGCTTCTCTTGATACCAGTATCATACTCTCTTGATTATTGTAGCTTTATAATAAGTCTTGAAATCAGATAGAGTTAGTCCTCCCTTTTTTTTTTTTTTTGGTTTGTTTGTTTTTCAAAGTTGTTTTGGCTATCCTGCATGCATGCTAAGTCGATTCAGCAGTGTCCAACTCTTTATGATCCTATGGACTATAGCCTGCCAGGGTCCTCTGTCCAAGGGATTCTCCAGGCAAGAATATGGGAGTGAGTTGCCATGCTCTCCTCAGGGCATCTTTCAGACCCAGGGATCAAACTGCGTCTCCTGCATTGGCAGGCGAGTTCTTTACCACTAGAGCCACCGGGAAGCCCCAGGTCCTTTAATTTCCACATAAATCTTAGAAGTGGCTTGTCAGTGTCTACAAAAGTGTCTGCTAGGATTTTATTTTTGAATACATTAAATCTATAGATCCATTTGGGGAGAACTGCGTCTTAAAATATTGAGTCTTCTGACCCATGTACACAATATACTGCAGTTTTTAGTGTATAAGCCTTGTACATCTTTTGGCTGATTTATCCCAGGAGATACAAAATTGTATTACTTTGTAGTAGAAATAAACTTTCAAAAACTGTATTTTAAATTTAAGTTTTTGAAATTTAAAATACCATTTAAAATAACATAAACGGTATTTTAAATTTAAGTTTTTGGAAGTTTATTTCTACTACAAAGTAATACAATTTTGTATATCCTGAAAACTTGCTAAACTCACATGTTAATTCTACTATATTCTAGATTCTGTAAGAGTTTCTACATAGATAATGACATTTGCGAGTAAAGACAATTTACTTCTTTTTCAAACTGGATGCATTTTGGTTGGTTGTTTTCTACCCTGTTGCACTGGCTAGACTCTCCCAAGTATTGTTGAATTAAAATGGTGAAAAAGATATTCTTGCTTTATTTCTGATTTTAGGGAGAAAGCACTTCCTCTGTCACCATTAAGTATGTATTGGCAGTAGGTTTTATGTTGATGTCTTTTATCAAAGTGAATTAGTTTTTTTTTTTTTTTCCTATTTCTAGTAATCTGAAGATTTTTATCAGGAAGGGTTGTTGGATTTTGTCAGATGATTGTCATCTATTGAGATCATCATGTGTGTGTGTGGTTTTTTTTTTTTTTTTTGTCTGCTGATAACAACCTGGGATAAATTCCACTTGGTGAACCCATACTAGAATTCACCTTTCTCCAGATTTCTTGTTTTTTTTGTGAAAGCCATTATCATTTAGGTTCTCTTTTATTTGGTGGCAGAAATGTTCAATCTTAACTGATTCAGGAGGAGAAGGAAGAGTCTTTGTGAGTTAACTTTGATTGAGGATATTTGTATGAAAAAGAAATTGGATAAACAATGTTTAAATTTTGTTTAAAATCAACAGCAGTGTCTGGTTGTTAGTAAGTGCTCAATAAACCCTTAAAAATAAATATAGATGGGTATGTGAATCTTGTAGTACTTTTGTGGATGTAACTTGACATGAAGCAATCCTTCTAGCTTTAGCAATCCTGAAGTCCAGCTACTACCACTTCACAAATTTGATTCAGGGCTATTGATCATCATATTTAGTTCATCACATCACACTTATCTCATTTCTATACAGTTATACACACACAGGGAATTTTATTAGGATAACACCAGTGCCTTTAAAGAAGCTAAGTGAACTTTGCTACAGGGCACTTCCTTACGTTAAAAACCTGAGGAGATACCAATGAAACTCAGCCAGTCTTGTAAGGAGTATTGTGAATGATGGAAAAGCTTCTTTGAAAGCAGCGACTCTGTTATAGGGGAATTCCTGATCAAGCCATCCCTGGTATAGTTTGCAAATTCCTGGCAGAGAGCAGATAAAGTTTTAATATTTCATTTTCCATGGAAGCTGAATGGATAGTTTCAACAGACTTTTTGCCAATAGTTTGCACCTTTGCAAAATTGTAAATCATAGGTATTAGTGATCAGAAAATGAAATACATATTTTAAAATGACCACTTGCTTTTAAGTTTGTGGGGAGGGAGGAAGAGGACTTCAATTAAAGGAATAGAAATGTGTTCTTCCTCTCTGTCCACACTGCCCCTAAATGAACATTTTTCTGAGATTTTGGTAGAAATTCCTACAGAAATTATATAATATAATGAGTGTTTTATTTATTTTTGTACTTAACAAGAGTCATACATAATAACAAATATTAGAGACTGCAGACCTTGAAATGGCAGAGAGGTTCTTTTGATTTCTGGATTTGCACACTTTGTCCCTGGCTCCTCTCAAAGTGTGAGATTATGGGAGAGATTAGATGTGATAAGACTTAGGGGGAAAAAACGTCCTGGTTACTGCAGAAATATGGTCAGAGGGAGCCATAAATGTAATAAAAAGAGATTTCTCAACTGCAGAAAAGAATCTTAGATTTTCCATCCAGATGGGCAACCCCCTAGGTGGGCTAATTTTGTGAGTCAATCAGACCCAAAGTGTATGTCTAGAGATTACAAAGAAAATAAATAGATCTGTGGGTCAGAAATGTCTCACTTGGTCTGAATTAGTTGCTTTTCTTTCTCACTCATTTTCACTAGTTGGTGTGTGTGTGTCCCTGTTTTTCTTTCTTTGATTGGTAACACATTTACTATTAACTTTGATATAGTATAATTTTAGAAATACAGATTGCATTTATTCATATTTTAAGTTGAATTTTTTTATACTTGCTCCCGTCTTAAAAAAAAAAACAAAACTATAAGTGGTTTACCGAAGAGACCATACACACACATGATGTATTTGTGTATATCTGCTCCATAGGCTTTTGGTAAAAATTCAGTAGTCATTGAACATCCACTGTGTTCAGGTCATCTTGAAGTTTATAAACCTGAATGAAACGTGATTCTTGATGCCTGAGTTTTGGTGTTACCTCATCTAGAAGGCGGAGAAGGCACTGGCACCCCACTCCAGTACTCTTGCCTGGAAAATCCCATGGACAGAGGAGCCTGGTAGGCTGCAGTTCATGAGGTCGCTAAGAGTTGGACACGACTGAGCGACTTCACTTTCACTTTTCACTTTCATGCGCTGGAGAAGGAAATGGCAACCCACTCCAGTGTTCTTGCCTGGAGAATCCCAGGGACCGGGGAGCCTGGTGGGCTGCCGTCTATGGGGTCGTACAGAGTCGGACACGACTGAAGTGACTTAGCAGCAGCAGCAGCATCTAGAAGCAGTTGATTTTTAACAAGAGGGTAACAACTCCAGTCTCATATCAGAAGCACCTGGAGGGCTTGTTAAAAATATACCTGTCCAGGCCCTAGCTCTTAGCTTAGGGAAATTCTGATAATAGTCAGGGCCCATCCTGCAGTGCAGTTTTAACAACCTCCCCATGTGAATCTGCTACAGGAACCAGGATTAAGAAACACTACTTTAAGCTAAGAAAGGACTAATCACAGGACTGCAGCCACAAGTCAACCAGGTGGGTATCCTTGAAATCTGCAAAGGGAGACGTGGCTAAACGCTTTTCTAAGGCTGTCTCTATTCCCACTGTCTCAGAATGGATAGTACAGTCTGAAGAGCACACAGGAAGGGCAAGGTTGGGCCCAGTCTTCTCTGTAAGACACCTGGAACAAGAGTGCTATAGAGGAATAGAACAGCTACAGCCAAGGACCATCTCCAGAGCCTTTTCAATTGCTCTGTTCTTATTTCTCATGCAAAGCATGGTTGTGTAAATTTTCTCCTTCGTTCGACTGGAAAGTCTTTCTTTCTCTAGTCAAGGAACACAGTAACCCATTCGTAATAGCTATTTGACAGGTATTTGTTTTGAATCCTCCTCATCCAAATCCTGGGGTCTGACCAGGATGTATATATGTATATATCCATCTGCATGTTTGTAAATATCCATAAAAGTATATTTGTTTATAAAACATTTCAGTTGCACAAAAGAATATGTGAATGTGTAACATACACAGGGAAGAAAGAATAAAACAAACACCCATGGACCCACATCCCAGTTTATGACGTAGGAAGTTGCCAATTCCCATGAGGTCTCCTGTTGAACATCTCCTGAAATTTAAATCAGAATGCGTGCATTCAATCATTGACTGATTGGCTAATTCATTCACTTGCCAAATGTGCCTGAGTGCCTACTAATCGATGTAGACGATTAGTATCTCTTCCATTGGAGTGGCGTGGGGTTGGGGGTCCAAAGTGACACTTCCCAAAGGTGCTCAAGCGGCCCTAACCCAGTCGGGCCCTCCAGAGCGGGCGTGGTTTCTGCGTGCAGACACTTTGGGCAGAAACTACTGGTCCCGGCAGTCCGCGGGGCGAGTGGGCGGAGCCGGGCCGGGGGCGGGGGCCGGGCGAGAGGGGGCATTGTGTCGGGAGCGCGGAGCTGCATTTGTCTGCTCTAGGTGCTGGTCTAGCTAGCGTCGTGATCGCCGGCGTAGAGCTGGAAGTGTCAGCGCCGATCACTGTCCCGGCGGGAGACCAAGTCCGAGCAACCACGCGCCCACTGGCCGCTATCGCTGGCAGGGGGCGGCGTGCCAGCGGAGCAACATGCAGATAGGCGCCCAGCGCCCTGACGACCCCTCCCGAAGAAAGGAGGCCGGGGCGGCGCTGGGGCGGCGGGGAGCATGAGGCAGGCCGGGGGGCGGCTCGGCTCGGAGCGCTGCTAGGGAGCGGCGCGCGCTGCACACTCGCCGGGGCGCAGCGGAGGGCGGGGAGCCGGGCTGGTCGCGCCAGCGGGCGGGAGCCGGCTGCCGGGAGCTGTTCTGATTTCCGACGCGGACGCAGGGGGCCCGGAGCAGCCCCCTGCCCCGGCGTGCAGCCAACATGGGCAACGCCGGGAGCATGGATTCACAGCAGACCGATTTCAGGGCGCACAGCGTGCCTTTGAAGCTACCGATGCCCGAGCCAGGTGAACTGGAGGAGCGATTTGCCATCGTGCTGGTGAGTGCGCGGCGGCGGCCGGGAGCCGGGCCCCGGGGCCCCAGACCAGGCGGTGCAGCTGACCCCCGCCCCCTCCCCTTCTCCCCGCGCCGGGAGCGAATCCCCGGTCCCAAGGGGGAGGCGCCCACTTCGCTTATTGTGGCCTCCCTTGGCCTCCTCTCCGTCCTCCTCCGATCTACCCGCGCCAAGCCTTCTTGGGGTTCCGGGATGGGGCACGGGGTTGGGGGTTGGCTGACTGGCCGGCCCCGAACCCATTGTCTGGCGGGAGAGGCACCTCGCGGCGCGTGTGCCGGGGAGGTGCGGCGTGGGCGTGAAGGGAAGGTGGCGCGGGCTTGGAGGAGGGGGCGGCTGGCCGCTAAGGCTTTTTGTTTAAGAAAAAAACTCCCCGCAAACCCCGAGTCCTCGAGAACCATCCAGCGGGCGCCCAGCCGGGGCCCTGCGGGGTTCGGGGCTGATGGGCGCATGTGGCGGGTTGAGGGCGGCGCGGTGAGCGAAGGCGAACTTGGTGGCGGACGCCTGGCTTGGCCGAGGGGAGCTCCCCCAAAAGGGAAAGAGAAGGAAAGCCGCGGCAGTGCGGCGTCCCAGTCCCTAAGCGAGGAGGGGGACATCTGAAACCGGCGAGAGAAAAGCTTCGCCTCGGCGCGTTCCTTTTGGTCTTGAATGTTAAAACAAACCACAAAAATGTGCAGTTTTGCGGGGACGTGTTGCAAGCTGTCCTGACTCTAGGGATCCCCCCCCTCCCCTCGCCAAATCTCTGACTCCCTCCCGGAATCCGCTTCTCCTAGCTTTCCAGCTTTGTAAATCTGAGACACTTGAAGACTCCCTTCTTTCTGCCTTTCCATGCTGGGTGTAAGTTTCTGGGCCCCTCCCAGCCTGAGACTGTCAGTGCTGTGAGCTCAGGAGGGTGTGGCGGTCTTCCCCCCGCCCCAGCCGACGTCTGGACCGCAGTTAGTCCCCAGACTTCGACTTTTAGTGTCCCAGCCTCCCTTAAGGGGTGTTGGGGGGGAAACAAGCAAGATTCGACGCGTTCCTGATACTTGCACTCATGCCTTTTCCTAGCTAGTTACCTGTACATCCTACAATGGTAGGCAGCAAGAGAAACTTGTGCTTGAGGCAGTCGAATTTCGCGTCTGCTTACGGGATTTGGGCATGTAACCTCCTAACTTTGGGGATTGACCAGAGTCTGAAGAACACTGGGACGTTGAAAAAGCCTTTCTTTAGACCCTTGAAAAGGACTGGTTTAATATGGGGACTGTTCTGGATGGCAGATTAGCTTTGTGCTCTTTGGAAGAAGAGCGCACGAGCTTTTTCACACGACGGGAAACTCCGTGGTGGCTGTGGCGAGATGGATGAGGCTGCCTGCCTTGCGCTCCGTGGTCTGAGATCTCACACAGCTGCTCCCATTGTTGTGCAGGCTGAAACACTGAAATGGAACTGCATCGGCTTAATTACTTTTGAAGGCAGCCTGGGTGCAAACTTGGCCTGTCTTTCCAGGGACAAACCTTTTTGGTTCAAAATCCTCTTTCTACCAGACTACATGGTTCTTACCTCCTAGCCTTGGGTGTTCTGTCTTTCCGTCTATGCTGTGCTGGGTGTGTGTGTGTACACTTGAAGTGGTGGGGGGGGGGGGTGGCCAGTGACACAGACTGGGTGGGTGTGTGTGTGTGCTGGGGGTGGTGTGTGTGCGCGTGTGTACCTACACTTGAAGTGGGAGGGCCGTGACGCAGACAAACCAGATAATAACAATAATGCAATTAAGTTCTCAACTGGGATAGCATGTTTTGCATGAGTTTTGAGTTACCCTGCAGATTAATGACACATGGTATGAATTACCCTTTAGGAAAATAATGTCCCATCATTAATATGGTGGATCTGTGTTACTGTTAAATCTAGAAGGCACAGATTTAGTATATAGAAATTCATGTTTCTACCTCTCAAGCCCTTTGGGGCAGTGGTTACTGTGTAGCTCCTTTTACTCTGTCATACAGAAGCACTGGATGCGGTTCCTTTCTTTAACTGTTTGTAATATTTTGCAGCTTTCAAAGCAAACGAACAACAAGACTAAAAAATACCAGGCTGACCTTTTTTGGGTTAAGACAAAGCTTTTGGGAAAGTATCAGCTTGGGGGCCCTCTTGTTAGGGATGCACTTGGACCATTGATGTGGTGGTCAATGTAACTCCCTAGTCAGCTCCAGCTGCTGTTCGGAAATCTGTAGGGGGAGTTAAAAGGAATCCTTTTTATGGGCTGATAGAAGTACAGAGTTATGGTGACTTCTCTTGTGGTCAGTTTTTTTCTAAAGGTGTCCATGTGATGCTCTCAACTGTGCTTTTTCTTCATGAATTACTTAACAGATCAGCTCAAAATATTTAATTCTGGAGATCAAGCTTGAAGGACAGGTTATAGGTAGTAATGTTCAGAGCATGTGTATGGAGGAATTCTCTGCCCTCACACACTGGGAATCCTTTGGGCATTATTGATACTAGTTTTATTTCCTGTATGATAAAGATCATGTAAGTTTTGGGGAGGAAAACTGGATAGTAATACTATATAGAAAAGTATACAAATACCTCATTGTAAACATGGGTTGCAGCAATGATTGAGCCCTCAGACATGGAAAGTAATTCCTCTCACCCCACCAAGCTCTAGAATATTTAAAGCACTGAGGAAGAGTAAATAAAAATTTGAATAACAGAAGTCCATCTATTTATCAAAAATCTTGAGATAAAACCTACTCAATGACTACCCCCTCATCAGTCCATATAAGTTAAGCTGTGTATATCTAGAAAAGTACTGGGCATAAATGGAAAGATGAGAGAGTGAAAGATTGCTGAATTAAGAACAGTGAAGGGATAGACTCTAAAAAGTTCTTTTAACAGGAAAAAAATGGAATTTTTGAATAGAGATTTCAGTTACTGAACTTCTGTAGTTAATGACTAGTAAAAATCGGATCCAAATCTTGAGTTAAAACTCTCCTAAAGAATCTTCTCCCTCCCTGAACTTGTGTTCATTATTACAATGATAGTTATAAACCTTATATTTAAGGGAAAAGATTACTGACTCCTTTATACACTTAGCTATTGGCATCCTTGGACCTACCTGTCAGACAGAGCTATAAGGTGATATACCTTTGTGTATGTATAATGTTTCTGTTGCACTCTTCCATGGAAGTGTTTCATAAATTATAAATTCAGTCATCCGCTTCAGTCTTTGTTCCTTTAAGGTATTTTGTGTTTATTTTGTATATTTTATGAGTAATATTGGCTGTGCTTTTGGGTCCCACACATTTATAATTATCCAAGTGACTATTACATTTGTTAAACTTTGTCTAATTGTTGGGAATGCACACACACACACAAATACTCCCATGACCTTTATTCTCAGAGATGGTGCTCTGAAGGTGATTTTTGGATGTGGTGAACAATTGATTGTCCAAGAATAATTCTTTGGACGTTAGATGCTCTGTATATTGTTCACTGATTTTTGGCTTGCCGTCACTGTTTACAAGTTAAAATGCAAGCCCTTCAATCCCTGTGTCTCGGAGCTGTCCTTTCTGAGTCTCAGAGGAAAAGATAAATTGTAAGCCCTCCATCCCGGCTGCCATATCTGTGTGATAGCAGATGTCAGGCTACTCTGTGAGCAGATTCAAAAACACAGATTTGGAAGTGATGGCTTAGGGCTGTAGTATCTTGTTTAACACCAGGAACTACTTTGGTGTGTGATTAGTTTGAGTCGGTTTCGTTTTCATTTTTTTCCTTGGCCCTGAGGTTGAATGTGGTCACCATACTTAGGAAGAAATGGGAACATTTTCTGAACATCTATTCTGAGTATGCCCTATGCTTCCATGTTCTCACTTAATCCTCACAATGACTCCGGCTATCAGCAATATTAAAGATGAGGAACTAAGATTACTTAAGTTGACTGAAGTTACTTAAGTTATTAGATACCCAGTCTAGGATTTTTAACCCAGATTTGTATCTCTACTCCCTGCTTCCCCACCCACCCCCAATATTATATTATGCTTCCTTCGGCTTACAACTGGTAGGAAAGCACAAGAACAGAAAGGCCTGGAACTAGCAATAAAGCTGTTTAAACAAAAAAAAAACTTGAATCTGGTAAGTACAAGTTTCAAAACTATAAAGTTGGCAGAAATGTCTTCGAAGCGACCCAAGTGCGGTGTACTTAATGTTTCTCTTTAGATGTCATTCATTTTGGCATCTTCACTGTGCTATTCTGTTTTGAGGCATGGAGTTAAATATTGATTTGGTCCAAAAGTGTACTTTTCAGTTTTTCCTTTCAAGGCAGACTTGAACTGCCTTTTTTGGGAAGTCTGGACTTCCCAGATCAGAGGGGAGAGACAGCCTGTCAGTGTGATGCATGCACTCCAAATGTAATGACTTGTGAAAAGGACAGGGAAGGTCAGGTTTTAACATTTCAATCTATTTCCCTCTGCAAGATGTTCCTTTTCAACCTCTTCCATGGAGAGCCTTTGCCATGAAGTCCACGGAGCAGATGGATGGGTAGGAGTGAAGTTAGGCCATTATCAGAGGCATGCTGATTTATTTTCTCGCTTTTTTCCTGTTGAGAGGGAAAAGGCGAGTGAGAAGGGGGATGGATGGAGTGTTGTTACTACCTCTTCCAGGCAGTAATCCCTGAGTTGTTTTATTTTCCAGAGTGGGAATGTATGTGTACCGTGGTACTTTTCATCATTATCAGGGTGCATTTCCAATAATTTTCTAATAATCTCAATAAAAACTGAAGGTATATTTGGGTTTCTAGGGTAGGGTTGATCAAAAGCTTTTCTCTGAATTATAAATGCTTGGCTCCATTGGGAGACTGGCAGCTGCGTTAAACTGATGAAATGCAGAGGGGAGAGGGTATGCTTGCCCTTAACCCTTCAGTGATAAGAATTACTTGCACATGTGGCCTTTGATTTAGCAAAGAGCATTGGCCCCAGGAGTGGCAGATGTAGTTTCTAGAATCATCATCTCCTGCACCAACTTGAGCAAATGATCTTTCCTGTGACCCTTGGTTTTTCTCCTCTGTAAATGGGAATACCATTTGACAAAACTGTTAGGATAGTCATGAGATTTTTGAAATCATAGCTCTTGGAAGTGTAAATTTCTGAAACGTTATATTGTGATCCATTAGCCGACTTCTCGTTGATGTTTTGTGTAGAAAAGAGTGAGCTGTGGTTTGTGTTGTCTGGAGAGTAGCATTTCCATGGTGGATGACTGAAAGTCACATAAGCATAAGAAAAAGTGTTTTTAATATTTAGAGTTGTCAAAAATTGGAGAAGGAGCTTTCCAATTAGCGTTGCTAAGACAGAAGCTATGTGAAAAATGCTGATGATTGGGAAGTCTGAGTCCAGGATCCAGCTAGTGAATGGCTTGCATGGTACCTTTCTTGGGGCAGGTCTGCTAACTGCAGGTGTTGGAAATAGAATTATAGCATCCAAGATTGGGGAAGGATCTCCTTGGAGGCTCCTCCTGGGCTCAGAGAAGCAAAAAAGTAGCATAGACTCATGCTTGTTTCTGGAAATTCATTCAATTTTATAATAGCTGTGGCCTGGAGAACTTGGTCTTCATAAACTGTGCTCTTTTCATACTTAGGGTTTGGGGAGTAAGGACAAGGTGAAGTGGGCTCCCTGGTCCTTGTATCTGAGCAAGTAACAGATAAAAAGTGGCTAACTGGAGAGGTACTGAGGCCAGATGGTTGTGTCTCCTATGCAAGAGAGCGCTAGAACCTGGACTCCTCTTAGAAAGGCAGTGAATCCCTGTAAAAGCACAGGCTGGAATTGCTTAGGAGGGAAAGTGGGTTCCCAGCTTTGCAGATGCTTGGCAGCCCCCATCTTGTGGACAGGCTCCTCGTCTCTAGAGTGGGGACCTTTCCTACCTTCTTCCATTGTAAGAAATCTACCCATAGACGTTGGGGTTCCTGGTCTCTACAGAGAGAGGCTCCTGCATCCTCTTGGTTCTCACCTACCTGAACAGTATAGGTGGAGGTAACTCATGTCTTGTCTTTCCTTTAGGATGGTGTCTGCTCAGACTGCAAGGTGATCTTCCCATTCCTCCCCAGTCACCCCATCCTCTTTTCCCTGCCAGCCGCCCTTCCAACACAACACCACGGACTATGCCTTTTCCAGTGGATGTGATATAATTTGGAAGGGATGTCTGAGGAAGAGCTGGTAGGTCAGAGAGTTGTTTCCTGAACTGTGGGTCAACTGAGGTCCACAAACGTGGACCGGGATGGCTCGAAATTGGGAAAAACCAAGTCCCTACTTTGGAAGTATGGTGGTATTTGTTGTGGACAGAAGAGTACTTTCTTTTCACACTCTTAAACTGACCAAGGAAACATGCCCAGTGGCATCAGAGTTCGGGGTGGGCACCTTGGCACAAACTCTCTGTAGTTTCTAGGGCACACCAAAGCTGTTTCCCTGGACACATCTTCACCACTCTTATGCCACCTGGAACTGACTTCAGTGACTCTTATTTCACATGTAACCTTCGTCTACTTTTCTTGTTTGCTGAAGAAGCTTTTTGATAAGCTGCTATATCCATTGCCCCAGAAGCTGAAAGCTTTGAGGTGTCTAGTCCTTGCTGTCTCCAGGAGTAAGCTCCCTTGACTGACTTCTGTATGGTTGATGGTGCACCAGACTTGGTTTATCCTTGAAACTTGTTGGCTTTGGGAACAGTGTCAAGTTGTTCACGTTTTGGCCCCATGTCTGTGCTGGTCAGTCACCTCTCTAAGGTCCTGCCTTGTGTTGAGGCTTTGCTCAGGAACCTGCCCTCTCTTCCTTGGTGTTTCTTGTCCCTGTGAAGTTTGGCTGTGTACTTTATTTAAAGTAGGTGACAAAGGGATTGACAAGCCAAAGTGGTGCTTTTCAAACTTGGCTATAGTCAGCATCACCTGGGACCCTCAAAAAGACAGGTGCCCGGGTCCCACCCCCAGAGATTCTGATCAGTTCCTCTGGAGTGTGACCTGAGTGACAGAATTTTTAAAAGCTCCTTAGATGTGAGTGTGCAGCTGTGGTTGAGAGCCACGTGCCAGAGTTGTTTTTCTCCTCTCCCTCCCTGCCCCAGAGACTAAGCATAAGAGTTAAAACCAAAGTGAAAAATCTAGAGAAATTAGGCAAAGTTGAGGAGGGTTTAAAAAAAAAAAAGCTCCTAAAGATACTTGATTCAACCAAAAGCACCAAGATGAGAAATATAAAAGAGATGGGTCAAAGCCTGTTGAATATTAGTTTTATTTAACTAGGCATTTAAGAAATAGCTGTCAAATAATCATAATGATAATTTGCAGAGAAAGTTCTATACATTCTAGCTTAAGAGTGAACAGTGACCCTGAGGTTTACTACTGGGATACAACAATCAATAAATCAATTGTATTTTTGCTTGGGCCTCTATTCTCAAGCCTAATTTTTTGTTGGTTCAGTGTAGGCTTTTTGCTTTGATCTCTGGTTTTACCGCTTAAAAAGACTTGATGAGCTTGGCTTCCTGGAGTGAAATTCAAATATACTTGTGAAGTGTAAACAACGTTCATTTATTAAGACTCCTATAATCAAGGCAAATTGGCATGCTTATATGAGCAATTAGCTTTGAGAATAGAAAGATAAATAGGATGCTAGGTCAAGAATGAGCCGATTGTTCTCAATGTAAGACTCTAGTTATTCCTTTAATAGTTATAAGCAAATAGACATTCCCCTTATTCTTAATCTTTAGCATTTGGGGTTAGGGGGACAACATATGTGGTTTTCTCAGCTGAAAGAATAGAAGCAATTATTGGCTCATTTTCACCTGGAAATATAAATCTTTCTAGGTAGTTGGTTTATGAGCATATGAAGCTTCCTAGTATTTGGGAGAGGGCAAAAGAAGGCATGGATTTAGATGGGAATATTAAAGAATAACGGAATTTTACTTTGGAGAAGGTTAAGAACATGATTTTTACAGTGGCAAAAAGATTGCAGATAATCTCATCTGCCTTCACTGAACAGTGATCTGTGTGTGTGTGTAGGAGGAAGCCTTAGGATAACCAGGAGAAGCTAGATAGAACATGATTGGACCTGCACCATGGCAACATTGCTCTATGAATTCAGTACCACTTAATATCTTATTTGTGGAAAGTTGGGAAACCTACATGGAAAGGTGATGAATGTGTAAAATATTTAATAGGTTTGTAGGTCACTTTGAGCTCTTAACCCTCTCAGTCCCCAGTATGTTCAGATTTCTGCTTCTTCCAGGGAAGCTTTTCCTCTTTAACGACAGTCTTGCTCAACGAGGATTCTTTCCCCAAGGACTTCTGTCTGATGAACCTAGTAAGTCAGTTCAGGCCAGATGTCTTCACAGACCAGGATGCTATAAACTTGAAACTTGTGATTTTCCAGGCGTGACCCATGATCATCTTTCTGTTGCCCACTAATGAGGCCATCTAGATGTGGACCCTGGGAGACTTAGAACTGTGTGGCCTCTTGGGCATGTGGGACCGTTCAGCTTCTCCAGTGTCCTTTCACTGTAGAAGTTTTGAGCCTCAGGGTAGGCTTTTTGGAAAGCATTTATTTGGATGAGAAATCTTCAGATCATCTGAGAGTTTACCATGTCTCAGTTCAGTTGCTCAATTGTGTCCGACTCTTTGCGACCCCATGAATCGCAGCACACCAGGCCTCCCTGTCCATCACCAACTCCCAGAGTTTACTCAAACTCATGCCCATCGAGTCGGTGATGTCATCCAGCCATCTCATCCTCTGTTGTCCCCTTCTCCTCCTGCCCCCAATCCCTCCCAGCATCAGGGTCTTTTCCAATGAGTCAATTCTTCTCATGAAGTGGCCAAAGTATTGGAGTTTCAGCTTCAACATCAGTCCTTCCAATGAACACCCAGGACTGATCTCCTTTAGGATGGACTGGTTGGATCTCCTTGCAGTCCAAGGGACTCTCAAGAGTCTTCTCCAACACCACAGTTCAAAAGCATCAATTCTTCGGCGCTCAGCTTTCTTCACAGTCCACCTTCACTTCCATACACGACCACTGGAAAAACCATAGCCTTGACCAGACGGAGCTTTGTTGGCAAAGTAATATCTCTGCTTTTTAATATGCTATCTATGTTGGTCATAACTTTCCTTCCAAGGAGTAAGCGTCTTTTAATTTCATGGCTGCAATCACCATCTGCAGTGATTTTGGAGCCCACAAAAATAAAGTCTGACACTGTTTCCCCATCTATTTGCCATGAAGTGATGGGACCAGATGCCATGATCTTAGTTGTCTGAATGTTGAGCTTTAAGCCAACTTTTTTACTCTCCTCTTTCACTTTCATCAAGAGTACCAGGTCTCAGTCTTCATTTAATGGAGTAATTTTTTAACATTAGACAGCTATATTTTATTTCACCAGTAATTGTCAGAAATTTCATTAACTTTGCTATAAATTTCTTTTTGTTGTTCTTTGGGATGGTATCTCCTAATCATCCTTAACATTTTTTTTTTTATTGGCAAGTAATGTACAAACGGAAATGGGACTTTTTCATCAGTGTACAGACTGATGGATTTTCGCAGAGTGAAAACAATGCTGTAACCAGCTTGGGTTCAGGAATCAGAGTTGCGGTCTCCCCGTTTTTCTTCATATAAGGTTTGACTTGGCTCCTTGCCTCCCCAGCCACAGTTGCTCACCTGAACTTACTTTCGGAGTGGCAGACTCACGTGGAAGAAAATAGGCCACAGGATTGTGCCTTGTGGTCTGATTCTAAATGGCTCTGACCATGAGGTTTCTACCACTTCCTTTGAGAGATTTCTTCAGTTCAATCAGGCCTCACCATTAGGAGATATTGACATTACGACATCGTACTGTTGCTTTCGGTTACATCGTCATCGATAACCATAATGGCATTTTTATTTTTTTGGTAGGGTATCTCTGGTTTTCATAATACTGAGAGAAATATGTTTTGACCTGTGTTCCTGGAATAAAGCACGAATTGGGGGTGGGATCCCTACAGTGACAGCCAGCACGTGCCCTTTGTGGTCTCGATACTTGGAATTAGGCATTTGCAAATACAGGTTTTGTGTATTCACTTTGAAGCCTAAGTTTCAGCCTTTAGGTTTTTGCCATCATGATGACTCTCTTGAAATATTAAAAATGTAAGATTAATGTTAAAATATATTTAAAAATACGAGATTGTGAATCTCATCTTTTGGTTCAGTTTTCTCATCAGAATCCTGTTATGTTACTTTAGACGCTGGTCCAGTTTGAGAAGCTCTTTGGCCATGTTTCTCATCAATGATTTACCTTCCATCCTCTCCTCTGTAACTTCTATAGCCCCTGCTCCCCTCCCACACCTGCTTTCTCATTGAAACCTTCCACAGTCTGACCTCATAGCTCAGTTGGTAAAAAAAATCTGCCTGCAATGCAAGAGACCCAAGTTCAATTCCTGGGTCGGGAAGATACCCTGGAAGAAGGAAATGGCCACCCACTCCAGTAGTCTTGCCTGGAGAACCCCATGGACAGAGGAGCCTGGCGAGCTACAGTCCATGGGATTGCAGGAGTCGGACACGATTTGGCGACTGAAACCACCACAGTCTGGCCAGACCCATCGTCTCTCCTGTTTCCTTTGTACACCCTGACGTGGCCTTTATGTCTGCTCATAGAGCAGGCTTGTACTTTCCTGCCACTATGTTTTTCCTCACGTGATTCTCTTGCACATGATGTACTCCCTTTGCTTATTTGCTCATTAAAATTATATCTGGCGTTCAGGGTTCTTCTGAAATCCCATCTCTTTCTCATGTCCTTATGGATCCAGCATCAACTTGGGGGAGGTGGGAAAAACAATTCCTTTCTTTGATCTCTTTATAGTGTGATTTATTTCTTTTACTTATGAGGCCTGGGATTAAGTATCACCTTGTGTGAGGTGTGTCTGTAAAATAAGGGGATGCTTTTATGTGTAGCTTTGTAGCTATTCATTACCCTGCTGGCTATCTGTTTGTGTCCCTGTTTTATTTGCGAGCTTGCACTGTGGGCTCCTGGAAGCCAAGGATCACATCTTACAGGTCCTGGCAGTTTCTCCTTGTCCAGTGCAGTGCTTGGCCCAGGGAAAGGTCTTAGCAGATAATTACTGACTTGATCAGAGAACTGTGCCTGCTGAAACAGGCCTGGCAATTGACTAGCTGCTCCAAGAACCTATCTAACTGGCCCTTCTGGGCTGATTGTTAATTGCACATAACTTGCTTTTGTGTTGAAATGACACTTTGTCGCAGCTTCTCACTCATCTTGGTACTCTGCATAGCACTTGACTGTAGTAGGTGCCCAGGAACACTAACCATTCAGAGATGATAAGTTGGCATCATGCTTTTTGCCTGACTCCTTACGGAAAACTGGTGAATTAGAAGAGGAGGAAGGCAGTGGAAATGACCAAAGGAGGTCCATGGTTTTTCACTGTTTCGAAGCCAGATTGGTGTGTCATGATGAGCTGTCATCAAGTGAGTGGTGGAACTGTACTGTGGGGCTTTCCTAAAGTGAAATGTCCTTCATAATATTCCCTTTGTTGTTGGGAGTCAGGCAGGTTTCAGTGAGCAGCATTCCTTAGTGTAGCATTTTAGTGCTTTGTTGTTTGTGAAGTGTTTGCAAATAATTGCAATTCTCAGAGTTCTTAATCCATGAGGGCCTGAAGGTATGTGGCTTGAAGTTACCGAAGAAGGTGGAGAGGTTGGTGAGCTCATCCTAGGTCCTCCATCACTAAAACTCCACGGGCATTCCAGGGTCAAATAAGATGCTGTTTATGTTTTCTGTGCTTTATATGCCTATCTTTAATGCTCTTGGCAGCCCTTGGAGGGAGATACGATCTTCCTTTTACAAATGAGGCAGTGAGGCTCAGAGTGATAAGGTAGGTGCTTCCTAAGGATGGAGGCACGATTTGAATCCAGGCCTGTCTGATGAGACAACGGGATCATTTCTACTGTATCACATTATGTATATTTTCAAGTTAGTTATAAGAAGTCCTTAAATGTTGGTCTCTTATTCTTCACTCTTTATGTACCCCCTAGACTAAATTCACTCACATAAAAGCTGTCCCTTGAGTATATGAGTCTTGCATCGATATAGTGATAGTTGTTCTGGGCTCTGAGGATTGAGAGGCTGATGTATTAATCGTTCAGTCATGTCCACACGACTCTTTGTGACCCCACAAACTATAGCCCTCCAGGCTTCTCTGTTTATGGGATTCTCCAAGTTACAATACTGGAGAGGATTGCCATTCCCTTCTCTAGAGGATCTTCCCAACCCAGGGATCAAACTCGGGTCTTGTGCATTGCAGGCAGATTCTTTACCATTTGAGCTACAGGCAAGTCCTGAGGGTTGAGAGGGAAAGCATCATTTCTGTATTTTGAGTGTTCAGAAACAGTTTCCTTGGAATAGGAAGTGGAGCGATGCTAGCTTTGTCCCGACCACTGCTAGACTACACTTTTTATTCTACATTGTGCAGTTTTGCTCACGTGTCACTGCTTAAGAAGGGTTTATACCTTAATTAGACAGTCTGGAAGTGTTTATCGAGCACTTGCTATGTGCTAGGCAGTGTTGTGGGCTCTAGAGGATGTGGAGCTGCATGAGGCCCACCGGTTGTCTGCCCTCAAGGAGCTTACATTCCAGCAGTGGGAAGGGGTGGTGGGGGCAGCCAGACATGAAAGAGGTACATCACGCATGCTTGCATGCGTGCTCAGTCGTGTCTGACTTTCCGTGACCCGTGGCCTATAGCCTGCCAGTCTCTTCTGTCCATGGGATTCTCCAGGTAAGAATACTGGAGTGGGTTGTCATTTCCTTCTCCAGTGGATCTTCCCGACCCAGGGATTGAACCCTGATCACCTGTGTCTCCTGCCTTGGTAGAGAGACATAAATGGACCTGAATTTCCAGTGCTGGGAAGTGCTGTGAGGAGAATAAAGTAGGTGTTATAAGGTGGCTTCCTCTCATGTAAGATCTGACTGATGCATAATTACACAGCGATAGAAATCACAGGGGTAATTGCTTCTGGGGAGAGAGACTGAGGCACATGAAATTCCTAGAGTGATGAACATGTTCTAATCTAGGCTGGAGTGTTGGTTTTACAAATGTAACCTGTCAAAAATCATCAGATTGTACACTAGATGTGAATTTCACAGCATGAAATGACTTTCATTAAAAAAAAAAAATTTAAGATCTGACTGATGGGGGTCAGGCAGGGATGAGCCCACAAGCAGGTGTAGTTAGGGCTTGATTTGTCAAGCGTTAGGGCCAGGAGGGGGTTCCTCGGACCC
This sequence comes from Odocoileus virginianus, assembly GCF_023699985.2. Taxonomy (NCBI): domain Eukaryota; kingdom Metazoa; phylum Chordata; class Mammalia; order Artiodactyla; family Cervidae; genus Odocoileus; species Odocoileus virginianus. The sequence continues at coordinate 34,940,153 of NC_069686.1, read as the reverse complement.
CAGGGCAGCTGAAGGGAACAGCAAGAGGAATGTCCTCTGTTCCTGTGGCTTCAGACTTGACGTGTGCGGAAGCCTCCGGGAGGCTGGGCCCTGGGGCTGCAGGAGGCGGTGCGTTTTGCTGCCGCGGAGCCGTTCCTTGTGTTAATAATCGGCTCTGTCGTCACAGCTCTCTGCCACTTGTTGGATTCAATAGATTTTTGAACAAACTGCAGTCTTGTCACTGTTCTGGATCGGGGAGACATCCAGTTGGGGAATGGGGTGTTTGATGAGTGCAGCAGTGCACTTCTCAGTAAAGGCCTCTGAAGGCACCCGGTACTTGGAATGGCCCATTTTATCTACTTAAAGCCATGGGTTGAAATGCAGCTTTTTTTTTTTAAGCTATTATTTGCTGCTAGTTTGTTGCTCAGACCTTTCTCTTTTTTTTTCCTTTCTTTCCTTAAAAATTTTTATGTATTTTTAAGGAGCATATGACAATTTTACATAGAAGTTTGAATCAGAAGTTCAAAAGTAAGGTAAGTTGGTATAGTGAATTATCTCTGAAGTCCCTTAAGTGGCTCATCAGGGTAGTGTATGCGTGATTCTGGATAAACAACCTTGGAAAGTAGTTCTCGGGCGTGTTAAAGTCTGAGACCTCTGAGCTTGACTGAAGGAGAAGCCACAGAAGAAAAGTCCCTGTGCAGATGTCAGGTCCTCCCCACCGCTAGCCTCTCAGACCTCCAGCAGTGACCGGACAGTGGGTGGGAATGCTGCGACATCTTCCTGTGTGAGACTTACTCCATTCAGTACCCCACTAAACCTTTCAATACATTCTTGTGAGGATTTTAAGGCAGCCCTCAAGTTAAATACGGGTTGGATACGTGAACAGCAGTGGTAATGCTAAAGGTCACTGACTGTGCATTTCTTGGGCTTCTCCAGTGGCTCAGATGGTCAAGAATCTGCCTGCAATGCAGGAGACCCAGGTTCTACCCCTGGCTTGGGAAGATCCCCTGGAGGAGGGCATGGCAACTCACTCCAGTATTCTTGCCTGGAGGATCCTATGGACAGAGGGCCCTCGCGGGCTCCAGTCCATTGGCTCAAGTTAAATGTGGTTGGGTGCATGAACAGCAGGACTAACAGTAAAGGGCACTGATTGCGCATTTCTGTAATTTCTTCTTTCAACATGAAAGATGACCCAAGACACCTGAAAGGTAGGGGTCACCCTGTTTCATCTAGGAGAAGCTCAGGATTCTAGAAGTGAAGGAACTTGCCTGAGGACATACATTCTAGGAGATACTGGAGCTGAAAATCAAACTTTGGTAACTCTAAAGTTGTGCTCCTAATATACTGTTTGCTCTCAATTATGAAAGTATAATATAAATATATATATATATAAATGTTGTGGTTCAGAGCAAATTGAAAACCCTGTGAGGATAAATTCAGTAACTTTTTAGTCTATAGTAATTTTGTTGGTATGTGCCCAGAAACAAGCGTAACTATATGTCCTTCAAAAATGAAAATTGAAGATAAAATAAGAACTGAATGAATAAGCCACTGTCCACTGTTGAAATAGTAAAGGCCAAGTAAGCTTGTGATCAAATTGGCTTTTTTCTAGTAACAGTTGTCCTCTGAAGGCTTTCTGAAGGCTCTCTTTCAGGCAACTGTCTCTGAACCTTTGTTTTTTTTTACATCTCCCTAGTAAAATGGCTGTGTTGTTACAGCTTGAAGGCTTGGAATAAGCCTTTTGATCACCCCTCAATGATAACCCACAGTCTTGGACTTCCTTGGGAAGGATTAACCCTATTATCTTGTATTAATCAGCTTGATGTGGGGTTGCTTATTTTTAATAAAACCTATGTCATCCCATTCATTTCATTCAACAAATGTTTTTTAAAAAATTAATTTGTGCTAGGTCTTAGTTGCTCCACATGGGATTTTCTTTTTTTTTTAAATGGGATGTTTAGTTGTGGCATATGAACTCTTAGTTGCAGCATGTGGGATCTAGAGGCCTGAATCCAGGCCTCTGCATTGGGAGCAGAGACTTAGCCGCTGAACCACCAGGGAAGTGCCTCAGCAAATGTTTATTTTTGGGTATTTGCTCCAAGCTAGGCACTGTTAAAGCTTCGGGAGTTGGTGATAGACAGGGAAGCCTGGTGTGCTGCAGTCCATGGGGTCAAGATACTATGGGGTCAGTTGGATACAACTGAGCGACTGAATCGAACTGAGGCATTGTTAAGATGCTGTGACACAAAGGTGCATAACGCATCATCTCTACCTTTGAAGAGTTAATTGCCTAGTGGGAGAGGTAGGCAGAAAATGGAAATAATGGTGTTTTTAAAGTGTTTATCATATATTTATGTGCTATATATATAATGGGCTCTATTGAAGGGTATGTTAAGGTTAAAGTCTGATAAATCTTGACAAGTTAATACATGTGGCCCAAAGTTGTAACTCAACCCAGGGATTGAACCTGAGTCTCCTGCATCGGCAGGTGGATTCTTTACCACTGCACCACTTGGAAACCCTGGTATCCTTTTAATCTGCCTTTATTAAAGTGTTACTTTGAGGGAATAGCTGTGGACTCGTCAAATGGGACTCCTGTGTATCTCACGGATGACTTTAGTGAAATCATTAAATGTGAAGAGCGAGGTCTGGTCCATTGTGTGCAGCCTCTGCTTGGGTATTTTATCCTGACTTTTTTTGTCCTTTCTAGAAGAAAAAGCCTGTTGTTCAGGGCATTGGGTTGTTCCATTTCAGAGCTAATGAAAGTGTTAACATCTTCATAATTGGAGCTGACGAGCACCATGCAATGTACCGCAGTGTGACCAATAGGCAGCTGGTTCACATGAGAAAATACGCTCAAGGTCATGACCATCTGGGCCTTAAAGAAACTGCGGTTGGTGTTTTGTTTGGCTCCAGCTTCAATCTGGGATGGGCGGAGTCATTCGGACTTTATTCTGAATTCCAGTAGTGGCAGGAAAAAAAAAAGGATTTATGTAACTGGTGTGTAGATGGCCTTCTGCTTGAGATAAGAGCATTGTCCAATAAAAGCTTTGTCCTTGTTTCAAATCAAGAAGAGTGTCACCTGACTCGACCTAGGAAACAAAGTCATAAGTCACAGCATGCTGGATTCCCCCAGTAACCCCTTGCTCTCTTTTTTTTTTTCAGAAGATTCCTTATTTATTTGATTATCTTATCTACACAGTAAATCTTGCTGAATCAAAGCTTATGAAACCGAGCCTGGTCCCAAATCAGATCAGTACACTACCAGCATCCTGAAGTGGAAGCCTAGAATTTTCTGAAGATGCTTTTACACACTTTTTTTCTTATTCACTTTCCAATGAGGGAGGTTGTTCTTTTTCTCTCTGCTGATAAATGTCACTTATGCCCTAAATTTTATGGTGGCATTCTACTTTTTAAAGTTACTGAGATAAAAGAGTATTTGATAGAACTGTCAGACTAGTATGATAACATGTTCTATTCCCAGACCCTTGAGGGTTCTTAAGTCTCATGAGCTGAAGCTGTGTGCATGTTTTTTCTTGGTGCCCTATTTCCATATCAAATAGCCTTAGTTTTTGGATTTTAGTAATGAAGATATGAACCCAATCTGTCAGGCTTGTTATGCCCTTTATTGTAGTCCTTAGTCAGCTTAGAAGTGCACGAAAGGCAGTAATAAGCCAACTCTAAGAAGGTCCAGATGAAAAGGATTATAACATGGTACAGAAATATTAGCATGCCCACCCCAGCGGAGTGACTCATTCCTTTTGGAGTATCCATTTGACAGCTTTTTTGAATCACATACCAATCACAATGTTGGTGTTTTTGGCAGAGTGCTAGACTTTTACCCTAATGTTCATAATGGTCACTGCCAAAAGGGAACAAAGAGGAGAATCATAAATGAAACATAATAGCATCACAAACATTTATTTTTTTTCTTGAGCAGAAACAAAATTGGGAATTAGCTGATGTCTTTTCCTTCACAACCCCCCACCCCCACCCCACCCCCCTGAAAAAACCACCACTTATCCCAAAGAAAATAAGATCCTTGTGGGTCGTCCCCCAGTAAAGATGGGGGCTGTTGCAACTATGCTTCTTATGCTAGTTTCCATTCAAGAGTTTCACTTCCCAAGCCCTCTCCTCTAGAAATCATTCTTTTAGAGCTTAAGGGTTTTCTCCTGATGTCTTGGTGACTAAGCTTTCTTTGGGCTTGTTCCACCTTGGACTGTGTGTTATCCTTCTGGGAAGAAACTCCCGTGCACTTCAAAGGAGCAGCGGATACACAGGGTGTACCCAGAAATAAAACTTTGACCCTTTGTCTCTCGTCTTTTCATCTCTCTCTTAACAGGCATCCTTTTCTTCTGTGCAAATAGACCCTTGTGATCGTTGTCGTCTGTCCTGCTGTTGAATGGTTTGCATCCCTGCTGTAAATATGTGCTGCAGTTTTATGCAGAGATCTCCTTCCATGCAGTTGAGTGCTGTGCGCTGCATGTGGACTTTCCGGCCGGTGTCCTTCACTATGGAGCGTCCCATGTGGTTCAGTGGGTAAAGAATCTGCCTGCTATGCAGGAGACCTAGGTTGGATCCCTGGGCTGGGAAGATCCCCTGAAGAAGGAAATGGAAACTCCAGTATTCTTGCCTGGAGAATCCCCATGGACAGAGGAGCCCGGCGGTCTATAGTCTATAGGGTCACAAAGAGTCAGGAACTATTGAGTGCACATGCTTCACCATGAGAAATTGTTCTAATGGATATGTTCTTTTTTTTTTTTTTTTTAATTTAACTTTTTGTTTTGTATTGAGGTATAGCTGATTAACATGCTGTGATAGTTTCAAGTGAACAGCAGGGACCCAGCCAAATGCATACATGTATGTGTTCTCCCCCAAACTTCCCTCCTCTCCAGGCTGCCGCATAACATTGAGCAGAGTTCCGGGCGCTGTAGGGTAGTAGGTCCTTGTTGGTTATCCATTTTAAATGTAGTAGTGTGTACATGTCCATTTCAAACTCCCTGACTATCCCTTCCTTGCTCCCTGGCCCTGCAACCACAAGTTCATTCTGTTAGTCTGCGAGTCTGTTTCTGTTTTATAACGTAAGTTCCTTTGTATTATTTCTTTTTAGATTCCATAGATAAGGAATGTCTTAGGATATTTCTTCTCTGAATTTTTCACTCAGAATGACCATCTCTGGGTCCATCCATGTTGCTGCAGGTGGCATTATTTGATTCTTTTTAATGGCTGAGTAATATTTAATGGAAATGTTCTTAATGAAATAGACTTGACATTAGAGAATAGTAGGATGAAATACCCACAGCCCTGTAGAAATACTGTCCAAGCTTCTCTGTCCTCTTCTTCCTTTCTTATTCAGAGGAAACCGATCATGAATTGTCATGTATCCTTCCCCTGTGGCTCAGTGGTAAAGAATCTGCTTGCAGCGTAGGAGACTCAGGAGATGCTGCAGCCCATGGGATTGCAAAGAGTTGGACACAACTGAGTAAGCATGCACTCCCTATGCACATTAGACAAAAATAAAGTTTATAGAAATGGCATCTTAAGTCTTGTGTCCTTTCGGATCTTTGTACATTTGGTTGGAGAAGTATTCACTTTGATGCATGAAGCTCTGGATCAGTTAACTTTTGAGTCATGTTCATTGGGTTCCATAAATCATTTACTGTTGGTCTTCATTATTCGTGGATTCTAGCTTTGCAAATTTGCCTATTTGGTGAACATTTGTTTATAGTCCCAGAGTCAGTATTGTGGCGCTTTTGTGGTCATTCATGGATCACAGGGTGGTGAATAATCTGAGTCACCCGATGAGCAGTTTTCCAGCCGAGGTCGAAGAGGTGACTGTTTGCTGCTTCTTTCCGCTCTCTGTCAATGAGTGTCCTTTTGTATTTTGTTTAGTTACATTTTTCACATTTTTGGTGCTTTTTGCTGGTGATTTTGCTGAGCAAAATGGCCTCTAAGTGGAGTGCTAAGTGCAGTCTAGTGTTCCTGAGTGCAAGCTGACTGAAATGTGCTTATGGAGAAAGAACGTGTGTTGGATAAGCTCTGTTCAGACATGACTTAGCTGTTGGGTTGAGTTCAATGGTAATGAATCAACAATATGTATTATAGTAACATTAAACAGAAATGCACATAACCGTTTTATGGATTGATGTGACCAGAGGCTCAGAGAAACCTGACTAGTGGTGAGGTAGGACCTACCAGGGACCATCTTGACTTTGGTATTGAATTTCTAAGCCACCTTTGATTTAGGTGTAGGGATTCTTAATATTCAGCTATTTTTTTTTTATCACCATTTACAAAGATATTGAATAGTTTTGGAAGAAGGGGAAATTTTGTAGGTTCTGTCTTACCCTGTTTATTTGCTCAAGTGAGGATTCCCAGGTTGCGCTGGTGGTAAAGAACTCAACTGCCAATGCAGGAAAGGTTAAGAGATGGGAGCTCTATCCCTGGGTTGGGAAGATGCCCTGGAGGAGGGCATGGCAACCCACTCCAGTATTTTTGCCTGGGAAATCCCATGGACAGAGGAGCCTGGCAGGCTACAGTTCATGGGGTTGCAAAGAGTCAGACACGGCTGAAGCGACTTAGCGTGTGCAATAATAATCTTAACGAGTTTTTGAGGACTTTATATGGGTCAAGCACTCTGAGTACTCCACATGTATTTCTCAGAATAATCCTGTGTTATTTTAATAATTTATTTAGTAAATGGTTGAGTGTGATTTGAACCAGGCCACTCTGACTCCACAGCACACGTTCAGCTACTTTGTACTCTCTTGGTGAAGATAGAGGGTGGGATGGGGTGAGGGTGGGGTGCGGATTGGGGCTAGGGATGAGGGCTAAGTGGGTGTGGAGTAGATATCCCTTGGAAGGTGCCATCTCTCAATAACAAACTGTGGACTGTGACCCCAAAGGACTGCTTATTGGAATGCCACTACTTGTGTTAATTCTCATTATCAGATAGGAGAAACTGCAACCAAAGCATAATAAAGGGAGTTCTATAAGCTGCCAATAGCATCATCATTCTTCAGATCTGGAGATCTCACTTGCTCCTAGGAAGGTGAACGAACTCTATGAGATTCACTTCTCAGTAAGGTGAATGAGAACTATTGATGTCATTTCTTAGAATCAGGGAGTTCTTTCTTATTAATAAATGATCTATGTTTTTATCTTCTAAAAATAAATCTTCATGGCCGAACTTGAAAAAATTAAGTTTATTCTTTGAATCATGGTCTTTCTCATTCTTGAATGCAGCTGAAGCTACAGTATTTTTCTGTTCTTGGCCTAATGTGTACAAGTTGTGTAAATCCAAATAAAAAACAAATTTCATAAAGTAATGCTTTACTAAGTGGATTGTACTCCAGTTTTTTAATACCATTATATTCTTTTAAAACATGGTTGTCTTATTTTAGATGGAAAAGATCTGTTATATGATAACTAAATTCCAGGAATTGTTTGTAATATAATATTGAAGCAACCTGGTCAGATATCATTTAAATCCCTCAACTCGTTAAAGCCCACACCAAAGAAATTGTTTACTCCTTATATTTGATCTTCAAACTCTTCCTTAGGTCTTTGATGAGTTGCCAATGTCTATTCCTTGTGGTTATGCTGAAATTGGAAACATTTGCTTTATAAAATTTTTGACTCCTTAATAAACAGTGAAGGAGAATTAAGACTCAAGAGGGTATTGAGAAGAGGGCTTAATTTTAGCAGGTATGGTAATATCTTTGGATCTGTAGCCTCTTTTTTTTTTCCTAGAAGAACATCTGGAAAATACTACACTTACTCAGTAAAAGAAACTTTCTCATTCTGATAACTTGTGATTTATGTCTCCTAGTTTTGCCTATGTGGTGGGAATTGGGATAATGATAACACAGTTATGCAAAGTTTTGCTTGAAATTTAGCTTGATAGCTTCACTTAATTTTAACTCAGTGAAATGCTTCCACTAAAATAAAAATGAGAAGCAGAAGTCACAGGGCAGGCTTTTGGGGTATCTGTGCTAAGTTGTTAGTGAGCCATTTCTGAGGCTGTTATTTTTGCTTTCTTTCACATATACTTCTAAACTTTCTGATAACTTTATAGATAATTGTCCTCGTTTATTATGTCTGTGTTTCTATTCACATCTGCTCCTCTTCAACAGGAAAATAGATCACAATGGAAAGTGGTTTGATACTTTGTTTCTGTTTGCCTTTACATTTGTAGACCTTTACAGGTAGCACCCTTCTCAACAAATCATTCACATTCCTGGGTTTATGTTTCTGATTTACAGTTTAACTGTGAGGACCAGAGACTTAAACCCAGGGATTTTAACCTTGCCAGTCACATCCCTGGGATCTCCTGTGTTTTAACTTTATCATCTGAAAATAGGAATAAATACTGCCCTTACCATCTCAGAGCATTAATACGGGAAAAATCCTGCAAAGAGCTTTGGTGGAAGGAAATTTTTTGATGCCTAATAATGTGAAAAGAGGAGTTAGACTTGACTGCAAAGTCATGTTACTGTAACATTATGAAATAGAACAGCAGTTTATATTCAATGCGACTGCTAAACACATTTAAAAGTAATATTTTCTACTAATGCAAATAATATATTCTCAGGTGGAGGATTGGGAAATGAAGTTTAGAGATAAATGTGGACATTTCTAATTCCATTGCCTAGCGATAAGCACTGGTAACTATTTTGGTGTACATATTTCCAGTATGGTTTGTTTTCTCGTGTGCATCATGAACATCTTTAATTTGAATCTCTGAGTTCTTGCAAATTGTTACAGTGATGGGCATTGCACAGTTGATTTAACTAGTTGCTTCTTGTTTGAGTCTCAGGATGGTCTGTCTCTTAAACTCCACCTAGATGAATATCCATGTAGCTGAGTCTTGGCACACATTCTAAATCATTTCCTTAGGATAACGTTGGATACAGTTTAAAGAGGCAGTTCAGAGTGTTTAAAACAAAACAGGCATTAGGAGAATTAGATTCGACTTTTAACTTTGCCACTCATTGTGTTTGTAATCTTTAAATCACTTTCTTTCCTTTAAATCTTTAAATCATTTTTCTTTCTCAGTCACAGGTAAAATGAGTGAGCTCCTGAAGGGGATTTTAATTCTGACTGCAGTCATTTGGGATATTTTACATTTAAGGAAACTAGAACCAAAATGGATTGTGGTGTCTCCTCTAATGAATTCTGTATTTGGTTTCCTCTTTTTTTGTGTGTGACATAGCAGATACTGAGCAGCCTGTGGTGCTTTAAGGGTCATGATCGTTGATAATCACTGATGATGATTATTTGTGTCTGAAGCTGAGCCTATTCTGACTTCAGGAAGCCCCTTCATTGACAAAATTTCACTTACTAAGTTATTGCTTAGTTTACCATTGTTTCCTCTCAAAGTCAGTCCCATCTGCTGATGAATGGAGGAACGAAGCGTGGGCAGTCTGTACAGTGGAGTACTAGGTGGGTGTATTGTAGAAAGAATTGACGTATTGATCATGCTACAACATGGATGGACCTAGAAAACACCATGCAGAGTCCAAGAAGCCAGCCACAAAAGACCACCTCTCATAGAAGTCCATTTGTTGCAAGCGCCTGTAATAGGCAAATCCAGAGAGTCAGAAAGTGGATTAGTGGTTGCTTAGGGCTAGGCAAGGGGGTGACCCTAGGAAGGGGGTGTTATGGTGGGCCATAACTACAGGGGACAGAGTTCCTTGTGGAGGTGATAAAAATGTTCTGAAGTTGATTGTGCTGAAGGTTGCAAATGCTTGAATATACTAGAAACTATTGAATTGTGTAATTTAAGTGGATGAATTGTACGGTGTGTGATCTCAAAAAAGCTGTTACCAGAAACAGCACACACACACATGCAAAGTCAGCTTCTAAAAACCTTTTCAAGTTTCTAGGTGTTTGAATTATAGCTAAATGGAAGTTGACGTTACCATTCTTATGTGTTATTTCCTTTCCTGAGAATCTGTTTGAATCTCAGTGTGGGAGGATGACTGAATTTATAAGGCTCTGCTCTTCTCATTTGGAATTTCTTTGGGAGCTTTTCCCAAGATACTAATCTCAACAGTTTCTCAGCTGTCAATCTTATTTCTCAGGATTTCTAAAGTACCTTGTAGGATATACTCCTTCTGGATGTTTCTGAAAAGTCAGTAATTTTGATAGCCTCAACTGTGGGCTGAGTTTTGTATATGGTATCTGATAGATGATGCTGTTCATTAATTTTGCCTTAACAGACCCCAGGTATTGTTGTTCAGTCGCTCAGTCATGTCTGAATCTTTGCAACCCCATGGACTGCAGCATGCCAGACTTCCCTGTCCTTCACCATCTCCTGGAGTTTGCTCAGACTCATGTCCGTTGACTCAGTGATGCCATCCAACCATCTTTTAATTTCATGGCTGCAGTCACTGTCCATAGTGATTTTTGGAGCCCAAGAAAATAAAAGCTGTCACTGTTTTCCACTCCCCCCCCACCCCCCCGCCCCATCTATTTGCCATGAAGTAATGGGACCAGATGCCATGATCTTAGTTTTTTGAACATTGAGTTTTAAGCAAGCCTTTTCACTCTTTTCTTTCACTCTCGTCAGGAGGCTTTTTAGTTCCTCTTTGCTTTCTGCCATTAGTTTGGTATCATTTGCATATCTGAGGTTGTTGATATTTCTCCTTGCAATCTTGATTCCAGCTTGTGATTCATCCAGCTTGGCGTTTCACATGATGTACTCTGAATATAAGTTAAATGAACAAGGTGACAATATACAGCCTTGACATACTCCTTTCCCAATTTGGAACCAGTCTGTTGTTCCATGTCCAGTTCTAACTGTTGCTTCTAGACCTGAATACTGGTTTCTCAGGAGGCAGGTAATGTGGTCTGATATTCCCATCTCTAAGAATTTTCCACAGTTTATTGTGATCCACACAGTCAAAAGCTTTAGAGTAGTCAATGAAACAGAATAGATGTTTTTCTCGAATTCCCTTGCTTTTTCTATGATCCAACAGATGTTGGCAATTTGATCTTTGGTTCCTCTGCCTTTTCTAAATCCAGCTTGTGTATCTGGAAATTCTCAGTTCACATAGTGTTGAAACATAGCTTGAATGATTTTGAGCATGACCTTGTTAGCATGTGACATGAGTAAAATTGTGTGGTAGTTTGAACATTCTTTGGCATTGCCCTTTGGAATTGGAATGAAAACTGACCTTTTCCAGTCCTGTGGCCACTGCTGAGTTTTCCAAATTTGTTCGCATATTGAGTGCAGCACTTCCACAGCATCATCTTTGAGGATTTGAAATATTCAGCTGGAATTCCGTCACCTCCACTAGCTTTGTTTGTAGTAATGCTTCATAAGGCCCATTTGACCTCACACTCCAGGATGTCTGGCTCTAATTGAGTGACCATACCATCCTGGTTACCTGGATCATTAAGACAGCTTGGAGTTAATTCTTGATCTTTGTTGTTCTTAATGCTGTTTCATTGGAATTCACAACTCTGGGTTTTCTGGGTTATTTGCCTGAGGGTATTAGTGAGTTGCTGGAGAAGGCAATGGCACCCCACTCCAGTACTCTTGCCTGGAAAATCCCATGGACGGGGGAGCCTGGTGGGCTGCAGTCCATGGGATCACAAAGAGTCGGACACGACTGAGTGACTTCACTTTCACTTTCCTGAATTGGAGAGGGAAGTGACAACCCACTCCAGTGTTCTTGCCTGGGGAATCCCAGGGATGGCGGAGCCTGGTGGGCTGCCGTCTATGGGGTCGCACAGAGTCTGAAGCGACTTAGCAGCAGCAGCATTAGTGAGTTGCTCATGAGGTAGTTGCCCGAGGAGCTTCAGATACTACTACTTGGGTACTTCTTCCATTTAGGTGTATTAATCAGAGAAAAGTGACTTTAGATAGGAAAGGCAGAAAAGGGGTAAAAAAATGGGCTTCCTTGGAAACTTGGACCATGTTTGTTCATTTTCAGTGAAAATTTCACATACTTTAGAAGTTTCTGTGCATGCTTGTATGCTCAGTCCTGTTGACCCATGGACTGCAGCCCACCAGGCTCCTCTGTCCCCAGGATTTCCCAGGCAAGAATACTGGAATGAGTTGCCATTTCCTCCTCTAGGGGAATCTTACTGACCCAGGGATCAAACCCAAGACTCCTGCTTTGGCAGGTGTATTCTTTAACAGTGAGCCACCTGGGAAGCCCTTAGGAGTTTCTACCAGATCATAAGCATTAAGGCTAAAATTCAGTCAACAAACTTTGTTTTTCCTTACAAAATTTTACAGGATATGCATGGAGTTGCTAAGTAGATTTACCTACGGGGTGAAGGAAAGAAAATGTTGGCAGTTCTGTTCTAAGCCTCTCTTGTTCTGCCATTGCATGTCATGATAGTGGCCAGAGAACCAGACTTTTAAGCCAGAACATTAGTAAACAGAAAACATATCTTGAGGCAGTCCACTACAACAAGAGCAAATCTGGCAGAATTTCTGAAGCAGTTGCATGATGAGTATTTCCAATAAATTAATCTATTTAGATATGTTTTGGGTACTTTTCCTGGTAAAATGGTCAATTGTGCAACTAGAGAAGACTAACTCAGATCTTGGAATTAGTGTGCAACTTTGATCTTACATAAATGAGTTTCTTCATTGATTTTCCTGTTTAGTATCTGAAATAAATATAGCTTCATTCAAGAAAGTATTTTAGGACATTTGCTCACCTCACGCCTTCACAGTTGCAGGAGTCCCTGCTGCACCAGAACGGAAGAGGAGGGGAAAAGGAAAGTGTTTTTGTTGAACTGTTTTCCAGGCTGTTACTGAGAGTTCAGGGTCATCTCTTGTGATGAGTGACTTGGGAGGTTCTTGGGAGATTGAGGCGTCTTGTCTTCTCCTCCCATTTACCATCCTTCCTACAAGCCCTCAATATTTTATTTAAGCTTTAAGGATTCAGAAAATTGTGAAATAAAATGAAGTAAAAATGTTCTTGAAGACTTTTTCAGCCACATGTGGTATTATTGCACACCTACTATGTAATGTGTGGTTTATTCACCAGTAGTATTTATTCGGTGGCCATGGTGTGGCAGGCATTATCTTGGAGTATACAATTGGTGATAGTGGTAAAGAATCTGCCTGTGCAGGTGACCTAAGATACATGAGTTCAATCCCTGGGTCGGGAAGATCCTCTGGAGGAGGGCATGGCAACCCACTCCAGTATTCATGCCTGGAGAATCCTGTGGACAGAGGAGCCTTGGCAGGCTATGGTCCTTAGGGTCTAAAAGAGTCAGACTCAGCTGAAGCAATTTAGCACGCACACACACAGAGATCAGAAGACAGAATTATTTATTCTAAATAATATAATAAAAGTAGGTGTTCAGTGGCAGTCCAGAGCTGGTGTATGTTCTTTGGGGGGCAGAGAGCAACAAGGAATTAGCAGAGAAGTTGAAGAAGAGTTAACTCTTCAGTTGGAGAGGGGAACAATGGCTTGGGGTTAAGGAATGTTGTCTGTGAGCCATCTTAGGGTGGCTCAGAGTAGAAAAAGTTGGAGTTAGAAAGCCTAGTCACAAGTCTGCTGTCATAAACAGGCAGTGAATGACTGGAGAGATAGACCAGACAGGAGTCTGTAAGAGTCTGAGAGCTGGTGCCCAGGAAGAAAGGACTTAGATTCAAATTCGCTCTTACTTGGATCAGGGACTCCATTGGCATCATTAGGAAAGCTGTGGGTCTTTAGCCCAAGAGAAGTCCATAGATATATCTACACATAAAAATTAACGTGCAGTTCCAGAGACCCATTCATAGTGTGTCAGCGTTTGTGGATTCCAGGTTCAGAACCCTTGATCCATAGATGGTAGAGAGAGGAGAATAATTCCACATTTCCTCGAGCCTGGGGATTTGGAAGATTATTGGTGCAGCCTGCAGGCTGGGCGCATGGGGTAGAGTATCTTGTGTCATAGACGGGGAGGATGGATTGAGATTTTCCCTTTGGAATAAGAATAGCTTGCACTTGTCTCTGTTAAAATGTTTGTTGAACATGTGTTCTGTGATGGAGACTGCCTCCCACTGGATTAAGCCAGACAGCAGACACTGGACTATGCAGGGTCTATACACATTGATGGATCTCTCCTAGTAGAGTTGCAGCGTCAAGTATAGTGTGCCCTGGTTTAAAATGCTCTGAGCAGTGGTTTTATTTTGCTTGTTTAGTATAGGAGTTATACTCCTATTGTGTATTGTCAGTTTTACCTTTAGGAATTTAGTAGGCATTTGTGTTCTTAATCTTTGAAAATGTGGTTCATTGCTGGAGACTACTCAGAAAGAGGCTGGGGAAAAGAAAAAAACAACATTATCACATCTAAGCAGGTCCTGTTTCTACACACTTCATGCCTTTGCACTCAAATGTGCCTGCCATATTTTAGTTGACAGAGTTCTTAAAGAATAATTTCTACATCTGAGGAGTCACTGGAAAATGCACTGAGAATTTGTAAGATGGGTTGGAAAGGGATTGTGAAATCAATCTGTCTTCCAGGTATGTGAGGTCATCTCCTCTCGATCACGCTAAAACCACACCTCAGGGCTCCAGGAAGCTGACTCTGCGCGCGACTGGTTCAAAGAGATTTTGTATTCTTCTTCAACAGCTACTTTGCAGTGTTCTTTGTGATTTCCATCTTCAAACTCATTGATGAAGAGTTTACAGGGTCTGTACCCTTTGTTTTGACTTCCTGATTCATCCCAGAGGCTGTAGCCTAAGTGGACTTTGGTGACCCTGGTTCAATGGAATTGACAGGGTGAATTGTCACACCACTCTGGTCTAGCTCCTTGCTTCTCAGAGTCTGGTGCCAGGATTAGGGGCATCGGTATCACCTGAGAACTTGTTAGAACTCAAAGCAGATTCTTAGCTCCTGTTCCATCTGCATTTTAACATGATCCTGCAAGTGATTCATAATACACATTAGAGTTTGAGGCTTCCTGGACTAGTTTACCTACTCTACAGAAACCTGCACCTTTAGAGTCCTTTTGCTGAAGTTCAAGGCTTCTTCCATTTATTTTCTACTCAGAAGTGATGGGGAACATCTAGTTGGCATCTTTCATATATACATTTTTGTAGAGTTAAAGATGACTTAGGTGCCTTTTTAGCCTTCAGTTTTTAAGCTTTAATAACTGAAATTTGTATAATCTCTTTCCTCATAGAGAAGCTTATCTTTTAGCCTGTATTTCTTCTGGTTTCTGTTTCCTAGATGACTAAAAAAATTTTTTTCCCCTGAAATGTATAAAGCGCTTGTTTCAGGGTCTGTTTGCTAGTACATCAGCAAAGAACTCCTGATCCATGATTTTATGTTCCTGCTGTTAAGATTTAGGGATTTTTGGCTATATCGTTGGTTTAATTTTGAAAGGTTATTTTTTAAGCAGTAACAAATAGCAACTAATTCTTCCTTGAGGGGATTTCAAGTCCCCAAAGTACTGGCTCCTCTTGTTTCTTAAAAATGGAGCAAGTTGACATGTGCTCTTTGGAATACCTTTGCATTGGAACTTGAGGCTTATTTTAAAATAAAGGAAAGAAGAAATTAATAAAAGGAGGGGTGGAAACTAGATTATAATCCAAAGCAGAAATACCGTTGAAAGTCAGTCACATGGTAAGTGAAGAGTTTGCTGTCAGTGATGGTTTTATAAATTTTTGATTTGCTGATTCAAAGGAGAATTCCTTGAAGAATTAACATCTTCCTCCTGATTTTTGAATATCAGAGCTTTATCCACCTCTTTTTTTTATATAAAAAGTTCAATTTCGGTGAAGAAAAAAACGTCATAAAATAGTCTGCACTGATCTTTTTATTTTTCCTTTTGCTTCAGAAATATATCTAAACCTTTTCCTTTGTATGTTTTTAGCCTGGGCATCTTTGAATTTAGTGTTACTCTAAATGAGATGCTCTTTAGTTTTCTGAAGTAATGTATCCAGTTGAGAAAGGGACCTTGTTCTCGGTAAATATCTTAATGTGATTCTTTGAATCATGCCTTTTTCTTTTTTTTTTAAAGGATTTTATTTGTGTAGTTTCATTATAAGAGCTGGAGAAACTGACATAATCAGGATTTATTTTACCGTCTTGTCACAAAGGATCCAAGAGACAATGGTGGTTAATTCATTAATTGCTTCTTATTACATTTCTTTAAGGTTGTAGGTTCAACATTCTTGTGGATGGGCTTCCCTGGTGGCTCAGATGGTAAAGAATCTGTCTGCAATGCAGGAGACCTGGGTTTGATCTCTGGGTCAGGAAGATCCCCTGGAAAAGGAAATGGCAACCCACTCCAGTATTCTTGCCTGGAGAATTCCTTGGACAGAGGAGCCTGGTGGTCTACAGTCCATAGAGTAGCAAAGAGTCGGACACGACTGAAGTGACTTAGTATGTAGGTTCAACATTACTTGCTAGATCA
Source organism: Odocoileus virginianus (assembly GCF_023699985.2). NCBI lineage: Eukaryota > Metazoa > Chordata > Mammalia > Artiodactyla > Cervidae > Odocoileus > Odocoileus virginianus. The sequence continues at coordinate 34,923,796 of NC_069686.1, read as the reverse complement.
TAATGGAATGAACCTGAAAGTTCTCTTTCTCAAGTCCAGATTACTGCTTAAAAAAGCCATGTGCCTGATTTGGCAAGTAAGACATGGAGGTGCTTGTCATACAGTTAAATTACAGTCTCCTCACTTTAAGTGTGGCTTTCATTGTGTAGTAACGTCTACTTGCTTACATTCTACCTTTGATACTTCATTTTATTGAGTTTGTTTGCACCCCTGTTAATCCTCAAAATTTGTAGGTTTAGGGAGACTGATGGGTGAAGGAGGTAGAAGTTTCGTTTGTGCAAACACTGAATGCCGATTGTCTAAACCACTGAGACATGTAATTTAGCCTTCCATGACCAGACATGTACATAGTTAACTTGAAAGCATTTCTCTTTCCCTAGGCAAGCACATGGCGTCAGAGTTAGTGTGAAAGGATGCAAGAATGTGGAACCTCAAGGTTCTTAATGCTTTTGTGTTGCCATTGCCCGATTTTTTTTTTTTTAAGATGAAGAAGCTTATTTTTTAGGGACACTATAAAAATAAATCACAGTAAAGTATTTACAGCAAATGCTGGACTGTTGTTGGTTACTTATATGCATCTCCTTAGGTCTTTTTGATTTCTGTAGTTTTTTTGTTCATTTCTTTTTTTCTCTGAGTAAGAAGTAGAGGATGAAGTCTGAGGGGAAGAAGAGTGGATGGAGAAGCATTAAAAATACACGGATTTGATTTAGTTAAACGTTCAAGTGGCTAAAGATGACTTGTGACTACTTATGACCTCATATCCTTTCAAATGATATGAGCTTTTAATAGCATTAGAATGGACCATATTGATTGATTGAAATGAATCAATTCAGAAATAATATCTAGCATCTGTTGATACCATGAGCAGAGTTGCTTGTAAATGCTAGGACCTGTGTTGGTCACTTAGAAATGATGTGTTCTTTGTAGAGAAGAGCTGATCAAGAAGTCATGCAGGTCACTTTGACTGGAAAGGACAAAATTGAAAGTCATTTAAAAACAGAAGATGCTGTACTTGGGTTTCCTGAGGATTGAGTTAATAAAGGAAAAGTATATTAGGAATCTTGCTGTGTGACAAATTATGGCAAAGCCTAGAGGCTTAAAACAATAGTAAACATTGATTATCTGAGTTTCTGTGGGTCAGGAATTTGGGTGGTTCTGCCTTAGGGCCTTTCATGAGGTGGTAATCCTATGAAGGAGCTGCCAGCTATGAAGGCTTGGTTGGGGCTGGAGGATTCACTTCAAAGGTGCCTCATTGACATGGTTGGTAAGTTGCTGCTGGCTCTTGCCAGGAGGCCTCAGTGCTTCTTGGTGGAAGAAACACTTCCACTGACTGCTCACCTGCCCCCACAACATGGCAGTTGGATCGCCCTGGAGTAAGCAAGCTGTCTGAGAGACAGTACCATGGAAAGTGCAGTGTTTTTTATTCCCTAGCCTTGAAAGTCCTACACTGTCACTTTGATGATATCCAATTGGTAACACAAGTCAGCCCTGTGCCAGGAGGCTGGGATCATTGTGGACTGTCTTGGAGGCTGGCAGAAGGATGGTTGATTTTTTTTCTTCTTTAAATCATAGATTCCTTTGTCCTTCTAATGGTGAGCCAGATAACACAAACAGCTTCTCTAAGCTTAGACATGAAGTAGAGTATACAGGAGACCAGTTCTCAGTTCTGGGGGAGAAACCACACACCTTAGGCTAAGAATTTTTCTGTGGCTAATGGAAGAATTTTAGGTAATACAAAAGCATGTACTTATTAGCAGAAGTTACTAGCCTGTTAAATGTCTAAGCCCTAAGATTACTCTGCAGGGATGAGCTATAGTTAGAGGTCCACCCATGGAGAGTCTAATTGAGTATTGGAGGAAGATTTGTGGTTATAGTGTGTTCATTATGTGGAAGATTCTTGTGGAAATCTGGTTAGTTGCCTGCCTTCAGGTAGCTTAAATAAATTCTTACAGCATCCATTGTGAATTGATAGTTTTTCTCTTGAGAGTTAGTTGGAGCTTTTGGTTTATTTTTAGACTTCTAGCTTGGCATGGGGTCCTAAGGGAGAAAGTTGATTACCACATCTGACAAAGGGCCCGTGTTGGTGATGAGTCTCATCTCATGGATTTATTTTTGGGGTGCCTGCTACATGTTAGTGAAGTTTTCATTGAATTGTGCTCATTCATTTGATAAAGATCTTGAATTCACCCATTGTGGTCTAACCTTGGCAGGATCTTTATGGCTGACCTTGCACTTTTGAGAACCTTGCAGTTTCCTCTGGGCAGCCTGAACTCTGGTCATTTAATACCAATTAAAGGCAAGGGCGGTCTCTCTCAATGGATTGTGATTAATTACAGTCCATATTCCAGTCATCTGAAACGGAGCAGCTTCCTCTAGTTACATCTAAGACTATTTAGCTGCTTTTTTGGTGATTGTTGTTGGCTGATAAAATCTGAGAAAGAGGCAGATGCTCACTTGAGGAAAGGAAGAGTATTTTGATCTCAAGGAGAGGTGTCTGGGGATTAGGAGACAAGAGCTCTGTTCTTTCGTTATGGTGTCTTTGGGCTGAGTTGGCCACATACAGGAGCTCGGTAAGGTCAATTAGCTCTGAACCCGAGTCAGGGGTCAGGGTTTTGGTTCCAGCCTTGACACGAACTGACTGTGTGACTTGGAATGGATGATTTCATTTAGAATTTAGAATTTCATTTAGAAATTAGAAATTTAGAATTTCATTTAATTTCAAATAATTTCATTTAGATTTCATCTAAAAACTGTACAAGTTTTTAGATCCATAAAGTAAAGGATTTAAACTAAGCTACTGTTACTGCCCCCCTGCCTATAAAATTCTGTTAAAAGTTGGCTAAAATTTTATAAGACTAATCAAATCTAATTCTTTAACTTGAGGTTTTGAGACTCAGTCTTTTTTAAAAGAAGTTCTTTGGGCATTTAATGGTGATGGGAGAAGTCTGGTCCCTCATGACAGATATAATTAGTGGGAGATTTTCTCCACGAACAGTTTGGGAGAGTTTGACTATGTACCAGAATGTGGATGGAAGTGTAGAACTGAGTTTGGCATTTCTGAAGCACTTTAGTTCTGTGGAATTTTAAAGGAAATCCTTAGGTGGAGATGATTTATTTTTATCCCAGAAATCTGGGATATGGGAGTCCCACCTAATTTACAAATCAGGGTTAATCCCTATAGTATATTTTTGTACTAAAAATCAGGGTAACGTGATTGGATGAGTGTTTGAGAAGTAGTCTAGGAGATGTTCTTTGCATACAAGATAGTGGAATTTCCTAGATGTTGTGATTGGCTATGTGCACAGTGGGAACAAATATTTGAAAAAATGGTTCCTCTCTATAATTCTGGAGATAGGCTTTGCTTCAAGCCTATCGGGGTGATATGCAGGGTAGAAAACATCTCACTTATGGATATAATAGTCATTAAATGAATAGTTCTTGAATGAAAAGTCTTAGTAACTGGTTTAGCCTTTAACGAGACAGGCTGCAAAGGGGAATCCTTCTTCCTAAACTCTGAAAACTAGGATGAAGGACTCACCTATGAGGCTGGGGCATTGTATTTTCCAAGTCCTCAAAGGGAGATTAACGATCCTGTTTGGCATATGGGTGAGGGTTTTGGTCATCAGGACCAAACAATATTTTTGCTACAAACATGTGTATTAAAATTATTTATTTTGGTCTTTAGTACTCAGACATTCTTGATGAGATAATACCTTGACAGTTCCAGAAGACAGAGTGCAGATCTTGTGTCAGTTGTAAATAAGCGTTTAGAAGACAGTGTTGTATCAGTGGGTTATTTCAGTCAAGGTGTTTGAAAAAGAGGTAGATAACTGGAATGAAAATGAGGTAGAAAACTGCAAAGTCTTGCATGGCTTTACACTTATTCAGGCCTAACTCAGAATATTTAATAATGACAGGCATAAACCAGAGGGCATGGACTGTGAGAATATGCTTTCCAGGGATTTTCTGTAGGAACCCTATCACTGCCTTTTGTTGAACCCACTTTCCTTTCATGTAAATATGGATTTACATAAGGTAATTGGCCATCACACCTTCTCATGGGCCTGTGATCCTGTGTGCTGATTATTTTTCTTTGCCCCCAGATTCATTCTCCATCTGCTCTGTGCACCTCTCCCCCCACCGGCTCACCATCATAGACTGTATCATAGGGCCCCTTGCTCTCATGACCAGGTGGGTTTAGTCAGTGAAAGTCAGAGGGCAAGAGCGAGTTGCCAGCATTTATTGTGCCCCACTCTCTGCTAGGCTGTTTTGCTTTTAGGCTGTGAGGTGGTCACTACTCTTCACTTTTGGTAGAGAACTAGAGCCATAGGTTTTCATTTCATTGGTGGATGTGAGATGTTATTACAGATATAACATATATAATGTATATATGTGTGTGTATATATATGTATATATTGTTCTTCCAGTAAGTTAAGTCCCTGGAGGACTAAGTTTTATTACTTTCTAGTCCCTGGGTCAGGAAGATCCTCTGGAGAAGGTCATGGCAACCCATTCCAGTATTGCCATTCTTGCCTGGAGAATCCCATGGACAGAGAAGCCTGGGTCCATAGAGAAGCTACCGTCCATAGGGTCTCAAAGAGTCGGACATGGTGGAAGTGACTTAGCACACTTGCATGCCCAAGAATACTGCTACTTATTTTTGTTATAGAACCTTTATATGGAGGAAGAGTTTTGAGATCTTAGCTGTTTGCAGTTAATGAAGAAGCAGTATACTAGGTCTGGAGTACTGACAGATGTTGGAGGCCTGACAGTGCGGGTCCTGTCCACTCTTCACTGGTGGTGAACGGCAGCTCCTCAGACTCTGAAGTAATGGACAAAGGCCCTGGGGCAGGTCCCCACATGAGTCTAAATGCTCTTGCCTGAAGATCAGGGGTTATAAGGATTAAGTTATATAAGATAGTGTGTGTGCTTAGAATAGGACTTGGCACAGAGCAAGTCTTCAATGATGATAATGATCTGGTCCAGTCCATTCATATTATTTCAGGTGAAAAATGATAGCTTGGAAATGTTGAGTATAATTCAGACAAGATTTTTGTGACACTCCTTTTGGAATTCGACTCTGTGTTGTTCAGTCATTAAGTTGTGTCTGACTCTACGACCCCATGTGCTGCAGTATGCCAAGCTTCCCTGTCCTCCACCATCTCCCAGAGTTTGCTCAAATTCATGTCTGTTGAGTTGGTAATGCTATCCAGCCATCTCACCCCGTCACCTCCTTCTCCTTCTGCCCTCAGTCTTTTCCAGCAGCAGGGTCTTTTCCAGTGAGTTGGCTCTTTGCATCAGGTGGCCAAAGTATTGGAGCTTCAGCTTCAGCATCAGTCCTTCCAATGAAAATTCAGGGTTGATTTCCTTTAGGATGGACTGCTTTGATCTCCTTGCAGTCCAAGGGATTCTCAAGAATCTTCTCCAGCGCCACAGTTCAAAAGCATCAGTTCTTAGGCACTCAGCCTTCTTTATGGCCTGACTCTCATATCTGTACATGACTACTAGAAAAAAACCATAGCTTTGACTATACGGACCATTGTTGGTCAAGTGCTGTCTCTTCTTTTTAATATGCTGTCTAGCTTTGTCATCTAAATTCATGTATCTCTCTCTCTCTCTTTAGTTGCTAAGTCGTGTCCGACTCTTGCGACCCCATGGATCGTAGCCTGCCAGGCTTCTCTGTCCGTGGGATTCACTGGGCAGTAATACTGGAGTGGGTTGCCATTTCCTTCTCCAGGGGATCTTCCGGACCCAGGAATCGAACCCGGGTCTCCTGCATTGCAGGCAGATTCTTTACTGACTGAGCTATGATTGTATACCTAGGACGTGATTTCCTTATCCATCAGCTGCAGATGATTTTGGCTCTTCTTTAACTTTTGCATCTTTAAGGTTACAATGAAAGACAGTTTGAGAATTCTTAAGCTAAATTTAGGGGAGACTTCTTGAAAATCTCATTTGATTTTCTCATTTTAATTAATAGTTTAAACACAGCTGGCCTGGGTTATATCCTACATGGCTCCTGTCATTGCTTTGGTACAGTTATCTTAGGAGTTTGTCTTTTTAAAATAACTTTGAGATATAATCCATGTACCATAAAATTTACTCTTTTTAAGTGGTTTTTAGTATATTCAGAGTTGTGCAGCCATCCCCAGTATTTGATGTTAGAACATTTTCATTACTCTGTTAAGAAATCCCTTATCAGCTGGCAGTCACTCCCTGCTTCCCCCTCCTCCTAGAAACTACTCTTCTACTTTGTCTTTTCAGCTTATTTTGGGTATTTCACATAAATGGAATCTCATAGTTTGTGGTCTTATGCAACTTACTGTGACATTTATAAAGTTCATAAGTGTTGTAGTCTGTTATCAGTGATTCATTCATTTTTAATGGCTGAATAATAGTCCATTGTATCACTGTACCCCATTTTATTTATCCACTCATCAGTTGATGTACATTTGAGTTGTTTCCACTTTTTGGCTATTATGATGCTGCTGCCGTGAATACTCATGGGTATGTTTTTGTGTGGACATGTGTTTTCTTGGGGGCTTTCTTGCTTTGTTTCTAGCTGAGGCTTCAAGAGCTGGAATCCTTTGAACTCTGTATGTACCTCTGGTACTGTCAGAAGAGAGGAGAGGGTTTCTCTGAAATCAAATCCTCCATTGGGAATTCTGCCTGGGGTCATATAGGTCTTGATGGAAAGAGCTATGAGCCTAGGTATCTGAGGAATGGAGAGTTCAGGTTCAGATGCAATGTGGCCTTGGGTGATCAACTGGCCAGCTGCCTGATCTGCAGGGCAAGAGTGATACTACTACTGAAAGCAGTGACCTCCTGCAGATACTGGTGAGGATTAATGAGTAGATAATGGCTGTGCTAAGATCTTCCCTCAACTGCTGTACATCTCACAGGCAGCGCTGGTGTAGAGCTGAAAGTTGTGAGATCTATAACAAGGATGGACAGACAGATGCAACTTGTCTTTGCTTTCTTGGGAAAAGGGGTTACCTTGTGCTTGGTTGGTTAGGACACCAGTTAATGTCCAGCATTCTAGGTGGAGAGTATCAGGTGTTGGAAGCTTTGGAGCCATGTAAGCAACCCTGGTGGTTCAGATGGTAAAATATCTGCCCGTAATTCGGGAGACCCAGGTTTCATCCCTGGGTTGGGAAGATCCCCTGGAGAAGGGCATGGAAACCACGCCAGTATTCTTGCTTGGAGAATTCCATGGACAGAAGAGCCTGGTGGGCTACAGTCAATGGAGTTGCAAAGAATCAGACATGATTGAGTGACTAAGGCTCATTGAAGCAACCATTTCAGTGAAAATCTGAGGGTCAGGGGACTGATAGAAATCTTGAGAAGAAAGCAGTATGGTGGTGTGGAAATAACATGCCATTGGGAGTTCTATAGATCTGAGCTGCTGCTGCTATAAGTCACTTCAGTCATGTTCGACCCTGTTCGACCCCATAGACGGCAGCCCACCAGGCTCCCCCGTCCCTGGGATTCTCCAGGCAAGAACACTGGAGTGGGTTGCCATTTCCTTCTCCAATGCATGAAAGTGAAAAGTGAAAAGTGAAAGTGAAGTCTCTCAGTCGTGTCTGACTCTTTGCGACCCCATGGACTGCAGCCCACCAGGCTCTTCTGTCCATGGGATTTTCCAGGCAAGAGTACTGGAGTGGGTTGCCATTGCCTTCTCCGAGATCTGAGCTAGAGTCCTGCTTTTTACAATCTCTCTAGAGTTATTTAAGGTGGTGATGACTACTTGTTAGATTTGTGGCAAGGATGAAGTAAGACAGTGATTGTTAAGAACTGTCACAGCAGCTGGCACAGTAAATTATTTGTAAATATAAATTAATTTCCTATTTCATCTGGTTCATGGCTGACCTTTTAGGCAAACTGTCTTCTTGAGAGAGATTAGGATGGAGGGCCAGCCTAGCTTGTAACTGTTAGAATTTACTTGACCTTGGATAAGACTTTACCTTCTTTCTCTAGATCCTGAAGGTCTGTGTTAGTATTAAAATTCTTAGATAGGCATCTGGTATTATTTTTAGTATTGCAGGAGTGAATCTACCCTTTTTAAAAAGTTCTTGTTAAAATTGAATGCATTTCTTTTTCATCTTTTGTAGTTTTCTCCAAAAATGGTAGCCACCAGCACCACATGTGGCTATTTAAATGTAAATTAACTAGACAGAACTGAAAATTCCGTTTCTCAGCTACACTAGCCATATTTCAAGTACTTAGGAACCACATGTCCTTCCCTGGTGGCTCAGATGGTAAAGTATCTGTCTACAATGCAGGAGACCCATGTTCTATCCCTGGGTTGGGAAGATCCCCTGGAGAAGGAAATGGCAAACAACCCACTCCAGTACTCTTGCCTGGAAAATCCCATGGACAGAGGAGCCTGGTGTGCTGCAGTCCATGGGGTCACAAAGAGTCAGACACGACTTCACTTTCACTTTTCAAGGAACCACATGTGGCTAATAGCTATCATATTGGACAGTGCAGATACAGATGCGTCCATCATCACAGAAAGTTCTGTTGCTGAGGTCTGTTCTTACTCTCTGGAGTAAGAAGTGGGAATTTCAGTAAAAGCTCATTCTTGCCTCATTTGTATCAACCTGTGACTAAAACTTTCTCATCCCCTCACTTTGGATTTCTGAGAATGATTGAGAGCTGCAATAATGACCCACAATACTGCAGTTTGTTCAGACATGTTTCTCAAGTCTCCTGAAAGTTTCAAACTGAAAGAAACAAGATACATTTAACCCATATTTATCCTATAAACAATCTCACCAACTCTCCAGACCTCCACGGAGCTATAGGGATTGATTTGCTTTTGGATGAAAGTTTATAAGCAAATTTCTTTTCAAGTAGGGTCACTAAAAAAGGATGTGTTTAAATTGGCTTTGCTATGAGTAGTAGTTAACACTTTAGTATATTTTTGCGTTTGAGGAAACAACTAATATGATATATGCTTTTCAGAATTTCAGCATCTTTCTTCGTTCTGGAGTAACTATATACCTGTATCCTAAGGTGAGCTTATAAATCTGTCAGGCTTGTCATCTTTGGATGTAAGTAGATATTTGTAACATGTATTTGAATTCATGTTTAACTTGCTCTTATGTTTTTCTTTGTTGTTTCCTTTTTAGCACCAGCTTAATAATTACAAAACCTCAAGTTTGTTCTATTCCACCATCCCAAATCCCTTTCTTGCTTTCTTGTTTATTAAGCATTGTCTGTGTGAATTGCTGAGGTTGCAGAAATGATCCCAGTGTGGTTTCTGTTCTGGAGGGGTGACCAGTCCCCTCATGTGTGAAGTAGGGACAGTCATCCATGGCCTGTCTGCCTTATTGTTTTGTCAGGGGATTTACTGAAAGCTTAAATGTGAGACACTGTAGACTGCTTATGGTTACACAAATATCATCTATGATCAGTAGGATACGTGGAAATGTGGGCTGTTGATGAGAGTCTTCTTGGATTGGGTTTTCTGGAGAGATTTTTAAGAGTGAGAAGTGTGTCTTGAAGCAGGTAAGAGAGAAGAACCTATTCCAGGTGTTGTGAGGAATGACTGGGGAAGGACAAAATGGAACAGCTGGGAAACAAGTCTAGGCACAGCAAAGGAGGTGGAACCTGGCCGACTGTCCTGCAGTCCCTGTGTTTCCTTAGGCTCTCATGTAGGAGAAATGGAAACCGAGGGCAGGGAGTGATGCAGAGCCCTGCTGATGAGGAAGGGAGATTTGTTTAGAGACTGATGATGCTTTAAAGGCACATGCAGTGAGTCCATGTAGCAGGCATGAGCCCTTTAAGTCAGAAGCCAGGCTGATGCTTGTGGGCAGCTGCTGGTTGTGGGAGCCATAGCACTGCCTGGATTTATCCCACACACCATTATCAGTGCCACCATGTTAGTGACCTCTGATGGGACTGTCAGATAATCTGTTTGTAATCACTGCATTTAAGCTAAGAATGTAGTGAGGCCTATGTATTTCCAAATTACTTGTTTTACTGGCCTCAGAGTTAGATACATGGGCCATCTTGAAATATAGATCAGTGCCTTATTACGTGAAATGTCATATCAGGATATGGTTAATATTCCCTTGTTTGTTTAGCTCTATACCCTTTAATTTTGCCTTTAAACTTGTACTTAGTATTTTTATGGGTGTTTATATGTCATTTTTACTGAGTTTTTTTAAAAAAACAGCAACAGTATTTTGACAACCTACTGAAGATGTAATGATACTGGAAGGGAATGCTTTGCATCGAGTTTAAGAAATAATGTTTTGTTCCCAGGACCTGGTGTGTGTGTCAGGGGTGTGTGCGTGCGCGCGCTCGCGCGTGCATATGCCATATTCTGAGCTTTGTGCGGGTAAATGGAATGCTGGGAACCCTCACTGAAAAGAGAAGTCAAATGTGAGGAGTGATACAGGACTGATATAAAGGCATTTATTTGTTTGAAGGACTTAATTCCTTACCTGATCAAGTTGATCATTTCTCTTAGATGTTGTGGTCATAGAAAAAAGTAATAAAGTGTATAAAAATAGAGAGGTGGATGAGAATTCAGTAGCTTTATGAAAGTGTTTGCAAATATGTAAACTAGAAATAGATGCAACCATATCAAAGATAAGCATAGATGTGGACAAAAGGGGAATTTAAAAAATGTTTCTGCTGTTCCTGTTTGAACATGGACCTAGTTAATTGGTACTAGTCACTCTGTATTTGCTATTTTTATAGCACTCATTGCCTTTTAATTATTATGGCCATCTCCTCCCAGGCTTTGAGCAGCCAAGAATAAGGTCAGTTCATCTTTGTATCCCCAGCATCTAGCACGGTGCCTGGCACCTAGAAGGCCTTCAGTAACTATGGATTGAATGAATGAACCATTTGTACGTGCAAAATCAAATCCCTGTGCTGGAGCCAAAGGAGCCCATTGTCAACCTTGGCAGCATGCTGCTGGGACAGCTTTTTGCTTGTGCAGCCATCTAGCAGCCCAGCTCTTTTGTAAAAAGTGAAAACACCTTCAAATGAGTTGTCTCTTTCTGATCTTTATTAAGACAGCAGTATTGTACCCATACTCTCCTAATTGTATGTAACGACCTCTCAGAAGTTTATGAGGTGCTTGTAACCTTACAAGGCTTCACAGTCCTGGCATGGAGAAGTCAGAGTGAGGTTGAAAGAACGGTTCATTCTTCCTGCTGCAGCCTGGGTGCTCCCGCCTCTCTAGTATTCCCTCTTACCGGGAATGCCTGTCCTTTCCTGTCTTCCCCCTGGCTGTCTTCTGATGGATTGCTCTCCAGGTTATATCCATCCGAGGCTGAGTTCTTATCTGACTTGTATAAAAAGACTAGCTTTCCTTTTTCATTTTTACTGAAGTATAGTTGATTTACAATATTGTGTTAGTTTTAAGTGTACAGCAAAGTGATTCAGTTACACATCCATATATATTTTTTCAGATTATTTTTCATTATTGGTGATTGCAAGATAATGGATATAGTTCTCTGTGCTCTACAGTAAATCCTTGCTTGTTTTATATATATTAGTCTGTATCTGTTCATGCCACACTCCTAATTTATCCCTCCCCCCTTCTCCTTTAGTAACCATAGTTTTTTCCTATGTCTGAGCCTGTTTTGTAAGTTAATTTATATTATTTTTTAGATCTGCATATAATTGATACCATATGATATTTGTCTCTTTCTGACGTCATTTAGTATGGTCATTGCTAACTCAGTCTATATTGGTGCAAATGGTATTATTTCATTCTTTTTTTATGGCTGAGTAATATTCCAGTGTGTGTGTGTGTGTGTGTGTGTGTGTGTGTGTATTTACCACAACTTCATCCATTCATCAAATGTCCATTTGATGGACATTTAGGTTGCTTCCATGTCTTGGCTGTTGTAAATACTGCTGCAGTGAAAATTGGGGTGCATGTATCTTTTAAATTTAGAGTTAGTCTTTTTTGGATATATGCCCAGGGGTGGGATTGCTGGGTCATGTGGCAACTCTATTTTTAGTTTCTTAAGGAACTTCTATACTGTTTTTCTTAGTGGTTGAACCAATTCACATTCCCATCAACAGTGTAGGAGAGTTCCTTTTTCTCCACACCCTCTCCAGTATTTATTGTTTGTAGACATTTTGATGATGGTCACCCTGGCATGCTGCAGTTCATGGGGTCACAAAGAATTGGACCCGAATTTGCTTCTGAAAAACAACAACAGGAGTGAGGTGATACCTCATGGTCGTTTTGATTAGCATTTCTCCAATAGTGATATTGAACATTTTTTCACGTGCTGTATGTCTTCTTTATGTGTCTGTATGTCTGTATGTGTATACACTCATCTGTGTGTATTTTTTGGAGAAGTATCTGTTTAGGTTTTTGCCCACTTTTCAATTTTTGTTTTCTTTTTCTTTTTTGATTCTGATCTGTATGACCTGTTCTTATATTTTGGAAATTAAACCCTTGTTGGTCTCATCATTGGCAAATATTTTCTCCCAGCAAACACTGTCTTTTAAATCATCGGGGGAAAAACTTTTCCTGCCTCTTGTTCATTTGCAGATGAATGTGTAGGCCAGTTTACACGGGCTCTGTTGCACGATGCTGGTTGGTAGTGTCTGGAAACACAGGAGTGTGAGAGCAGGAAGAGTAGCAACAGTGAGGTGACGCTGGCGTCATCAGTTACTAATGGTGTGGTTTAGGGTGCATTACTTGAACCAAGCTTCAGTTTTCTCACATGCAGAATGGGAACTTAGCCTAACTGAGAGGATGTATACGACACTTAAGGGTGGCTCTTACTAGGTGCCTGATAAATAGAAGCTCCTCCCCTTGTTTCAAATGGTGTAAAAGGAGTCTCGTTTTGAAATCAGGACTGCTCGTCTCACCAAGTCTTATCAGTGAAGATCGACTGCTGTATACTTGTTGGGTTTCCCTGGTGGTTCAGCCATAAAGAATCTGCCTGCCATGTAGGAGACTCAGGTTTGATTCCTGGGTCAGGAAGATCCCCTGGAGAAGGAAATGACAACTCACTCTAGTATTCTTGCCTGGAAAATCCCATGGATAGAGGGCCTGGCAGGCTACCGTCAGTGGGGTTGCAAAAGTTGAACACGACTTAGCAACTAAACCGTTACCACCATATACTTGTTGTCATAGTTTAGTAACTTGACTTGTTTTCTGAATTGTCTTGGATTGACATTACTTCAGATTATAGTTCAGAAAAGCCTGGTCACCCGGAAGCAGAAATAGTCATGAGAGCAGTCAGCTTTGCAGTCTCGGCCATGGTCTTTTTCCTAACTCTCAGGTCGGTGTCCAGGGCTCCATGAAGGAGTGTTGTGGTACATAAACTCTCATGCGTCCTCTTCCAGAAGGGGAAGCCACATCTCCAGGGATGCTCACTACAGGGGCAGAACTGAGCTGAGCTTCTTGTTTGAATATCTTTGTTCACAGCGGAGATCTTATTTGAAGTTCTTCTCTTCTGCGAAAAGAACAGAATGGAAAATGGTTTAATATTCCTACCCTGGGGGTTCCCACTCTGTGTGCGGCCACAGGAGTCATGGCCTTTATTCTGGATTGTGAAATAACAGTTGTTTTATTTTTGAAAATACATCTCAGGGTTTTGGGAAAGTGAGAACTGTTTCTGTGAACTTCCCAGTGGCTGTACTCAACACAGTTGCTGTGGCATTTTTTAAAAAGGAAATTAAACATTGTTTTAAAAGGCCTACTTCAAGAAGCTGCATAACCTCTGATGAGTTATCCTAACAAATAGCAAAAGATATCTTTACATAGCAGTTTTAATGATTTTGTTCTGCTTTTTGAAACACCTGGTAGAAGATATATGTACTTGGAAATGACCTGCTTAATGGAAACCCAAGCACATGAATGGTTTTCCTAAAGAGCTGACTCACCCTGAGGATTGTCCTCCATTTGTGTTTGGAGGTTTGTGCCAGCCAACTGCATTTACTGCTGCAGCCACATGTCTTAGGAGGTAGGTGCGTGCTTTTGTGTTCAGTCACTCAGTCGTGTCCAGCTCTTTGTGACGCTTTGGACTGTAGCCCTCCAGGCTCCTCTGTCCATGAGGTTTTTCAGGCAAGAATAATCGAGTGAGTTGTCATCTTCTGCCATCCTCCAGGGGATCTTCCTGACCCAGGGGTCGAACCCATTTATGTCTCCTGCGTTGGCAGGCAGGTTCTTTTCCACGAGCGCCACCTGGGAAGCCTGGATCTATGTATATGTACAGCTGATTCACTTTGCTGTAGAGCTGAAACTAATACAACATTGTAAAGCAACTATACTCCAATAAAAATAAAGAAAAATATAAATATATCTTTAAAAAAAGATCCTGCAATAAACCATAATGGAAAAAAATATGAAAAAGAATGTATACATATATATGATTGAATTGCTCTGCTGTACAGTAGAAATTAATACAACATTGTAAATTAACTATACTTCAGTAAAATAAATGTTTAAATAAAAAAATTAAAGGACTGTAGTGAGGGAGGACCAAAGAGGCCAAGAGAGGGAAGTCTTTAATTTCTGAGAGGAGAGGATAGATACTGATGTGAAGTTTTCTTCTGTTAGGAACCCCAGCAAGGGGTAAGGCAAGTGGGCTTTAGAAACCTAGAGGAAACTTTGTAGGTGTAACCTTGTGAAAGATAATATTTTCTTCCTTCCCTCCCTCCCTCCCTCTCCTTCCCTTCCTTCCACAGTTTGGGAACCAATATTGTTAGATAGTTGCTCAGTTGTGTTCAGCTCTTTGCTAACCCATGGACTGTAGCCCACCAGGCTCTTCTGTCCATAGATTCTTCAGGCAAGAATACTGGAGTGGATAGCCATTCTCTTCTCCAGTGGATCGTCCTGACCCGGAGATCGAACCCAGATCTCCCGCATTGCAGGATGATTCTTTATCAACTAAGCCACCAGGGAAGCTCAATTTTGTGGTCTCTTCATAAAATTTCCTTTTTTAAAAAACATTTATTTTTCCTCTGAAATTTGTAGTGATGATCATTTATTTGCTTTTCATGCAAAGCTTACTCATATAAAACTCTGAATGTAGTAAATACTTTGTTAACAGTATAATTATAATGTTATTGTTATATTTCCTGAATAGTCATAGCAGACTCGGTGCTCTTTTCCTTCTGAAAACTACCATCACAGTTAACCTTGGAAATCAGAAATGGTCAATGAAGAGCTCCGAGCCACCCCCAAACTTAGAAAAAGTAAATTAGGACTTCTACTTCATCTTTGAGGGTCTTGATTATTTAGTGAAGAAATGAGCAGAAGTTATTGTGTGGTTTGATCATCAGCATCTGTTTTGTTAGAGAATTTTGACATCACAAACTAGGAATTTGTAAAACTATTATGTGTGGTGTTTTTCCTGCATTAGGATAGCAACCATATGTTACACAGAATTTATCTTTTACTTTTCTAGAGTCATACTGTCAGAATGGTGTCAAGTAAAATCTCAATCTTAACTGGTGTGCTTTTGGAATTGCCCTTTGATGTAATAAAGAAATAGCAATATTAATTACCACTTACTGAATGACTACTTCATATATATATATATATATATATACACTTAATTTTCATAGCAGCTTGGCAAAGCAGGCATTTTAATCTTCTACAGATGAGGAAACTGAGATTGCAAGGAGTGACATAATTTACGCAAAGTCTTGTGACAGATTCCTAACAGCACCCAGGCTGAAATCAAGGATCACAAAGCCGATTTTCTCTTTACTATACTGGTTTAGCTGACACATTTCCTTTATTTCCTTTTATCATGCCCTGTCCTCACTGTAGACTCTCGGTTACCAGCCTTTGTGGAGTATAGTAGAAGTTGGAAACGTTGAGGTAGGGTTGGGGCAGTGGGGTGTGGGCATCCGTATTGCTGGCCAGGTCAGGGACTGTGATCGTGGGTAGAAGTCAGCTTGTGGGGGTATGGTCTGACAGAGGGCTGACATTAACAAGAGGGCAGCCAAGTCCTCTGGTCCAGTGGCTGGTCGCCCCCAGTATAGAAGCAGAGCTTCCTTTCAGCCTTAACAAGTGGTTAGAGCATCCTTTAAGCATCATCACTTTGAAAGAAGGCTACTTCTCTCCTTGACTCAGAGAAGGCAGCCTTCCTGGGTCCCTCAGGTTCACTTTCAACCAGGAGTGTCTCAGTTCTTGGGAGGTATGTATCTGCATTTTGGAAAGCGAAGATGTCTGGTGTGGGGACCATCTTCCCTGGCCCAGGGTCTTGCACATTGCTCTAAAATCTCTTAAGCTCCCTGCTGCACCTACCAAAGACGGAAAAAAGTAGCTGCACCCTGGGTTTATTTTCTTATTTTCTTCAGTGACACTTCTTTATCTTATACTCCTAAAAAATAGTAATCAGCTGACCTAATAAATGAATCCATTTTAATAGGACTAATAAAAATGTGTTAGAAGAGGCATTCTTTTTTTTAGCAGTAGATTCTAAAGGCCATACTCAAATTCCTTGCTGACTCTAGCAGTGAGAACTTTAATCCAGAGGCTCCAGAGAGACCCTCCTCCCCTCAGAGCCTGTGTTCTGCTATAACAGTGACCCCTGAACAATGAAGCATCTGGTTTTGGTGCTAAAAGCACACTAGTGCTCAAGAAGCAGCATCTAAATCGGGAATGAAGTGCTTTGCCCTTGCTGTTGGTTGGCAGGTACATGCTCCCTTAGAGAGTAAAGATGAAATAGAATCTCATCCATAGAAGGCAGGAGGGAGGGAGGCTAGGGTTGGGAAAATGAGCTTGCTGGGTCTGTGAAGTGCTTGTAGCTTTGAAGCTCAGGCTGAGGCCTTTTACTTCTTAGTGTTCTCACAACTATGCTTCCAATAAAAACAAACGAAAAGGCGAAATGTAAAATTCTCCCATTTAGGAGCACCTTGCTGGGATCTAGGGTAGCTCTTTAAATGGTGCTGTGATTGGAACCATACTCTGTGAATGTGTAAGATGTTGTCAGAACAGATGGTCGTATAATGTTCACTATTCTGGTGTGTTTGAATTAGGGAGAATCCTCCCTTCCCAGCCCCCATGGTGGGCGCACCTGGGCTGGGAAAATACAGGGTAAGGTGAAACTGATCCGTCTGAGGGCCAAAGTCGCATTCAATGGGTGTAACATTTCGGCAAACATTCACCAAAGCAGTTTGTTGGTATGGGTTACTTTTTACTGGTAATTAGAGTTGTAATCATGTGCTTTATGGTTTATTCATAACTTTTATTTACATGACTTTGAGAACTACCCAAATGATCGCTTTTAGGGCCTAAGTTATGCATTTTAACTGTGGATTTGCTTCAAATGAGCAACTTAAAACCATGTGAAAATATATCAGCAGTCTGACTGCCGCATCGTAAGAAAAGGCTGTCAGTAGTGGTTATGACCAACCTAGACAGCATATTAAAAAGCAGAGACATTACTTTGCCAACAAAGGTCCATCTAGTTAAGGCTATGGTTTTTCCAGTGGTCATGTATGGATGTGAGAGTTGGACTATAAAGAAAGCTGAGCACAGAAGAATTGATGCTTTTGAACTGTGGTGTTGGAGAAGACTCTTGAGAGTCCCTTGGACTGCAAGGAGATCCAACCAGTCCATCCAAGAGGAGATAAGTCCTGGGTGTTCATTGGAAGGACTGATGTTGAAGCTGAAACTCCAGTACTTGGCCCACCCAATGCAAAGAGCTGACTCGTTGGAAAAGACCCCGATGCTGGGAAAGATTGAAGGCAGGAGGAGAAGGGGACGACAGAGGATGAGATGGTTGGATGGCATCACCGACTCAATGGACATGGGTTTGGGTGGACTCCAGGAGTTGGTGATGGACAGGGAGACCTGGTGTGCTGTGGTTCATGTGGTCGCAGAGTCAGACACAACTGAGCGACTGAACTGAACTGAGTGTCTTATCTGTCTTGCACCCTCCCAGACATACCCTCCCAGGCTGAGTGAGACTAGTCTTCTCACTCAGCCTAAGTGGCATCCACTCAGCACTGCAGGCAGCATCCTGTCAGTCTCTCAGAGGTGGAGGTCTCAGAAGGTCCCCTCCTTTTCTAGGGACGGATGGTGCTTGCTTGTTAATAGACCAGAAGAAATTATGAGTGAGAGGATCAGGAAAGGTTCCATAGTTGGTGACAGTATATGGCAGGACCGTTTTTAGGGAAATAGCAAAATGAGGTGAGCTTGCTATTTATTATTTGGTATTATTTATTGTTACTAACACGATCATAGGTGGTTAGCCTGGTATTTATTCACCAGTGATCTCCACAAAAGGGAAGAAAGAATGCCTGGAGGTCTCCTTGTGCCCAGCGTGGTCCTGCTGGTTGCATTCCCCTTGCTCTGTAAGTGGGAGTGTGACATGGGTGTCACTGGATAGAAGGCTCTTCTGAGAACCTTGAATGCGTCTGCTTAGAACTAGCTGAACTCACTCATGTGATGCTTCCTTAGTCCAAGATCTCTGCTGTTCCCACTTGTGACTTCACCTTCTCCCTGAGGAGGTTACACCTTGGCAGTTGATAAGCTTCGTGGTTTTTAAATACTTCAACTAGGTGGGGTCTGGGTCTGTTGTAAGTAGTTTGGTCCTCACTTCATTAACTCATTCAACAAACTTTAGGCTTCACCTGATCACTTTTTAATTATTACTCTCCTTTGCTAATTGTCTTACTTTGATTTTCATGCCCTTGACCTTAAATATGCCTGTTCTTCCCTGTAAGATTTTGGTGATCGTTTCTCTTTCTGCAGTTTGTCATCTGATTTAATATTATTGCCTTGAGGCCTGGGGACTTCCTGCACAGAGGTGTTTTCCATGGACCTGGATAAATCAGCAGTAGATTACCGTAAATCATTCACTTTTGACATTCCCCCATACCCCATTTCTGTATTATATGTTCACCATGCACTCATCATGCTATGTCACTTTAGTTGTGTCTGACTCTTTGTGACCCCATGGACTGTAGCCCACCAGGCTCCTCTGTCTATGGGATTCTCCAGCCAAAAATGCTGGAGAATGCCCTTCTCCAGGGGATCTTCCCAACCCAGCGATTGAACTTGTGTCTCTTCTTACATCTCCTACATTGGCAAGTGGATTCTCTACCACTAGCGCCACATATTCACCATGGTCTATTTAAATATAGTGAGTAGTAATACAGAATGAAGTGGTTCCTGGTTTCAGGGTTTGTTTAACTCCTCTCAGCAGTAGGTAGAGATACACTTTGTTGCTTCATGAGGCTGGGGGGGCTCACCTAGACAGAGTTTGCTGTTCTTTTTTCCTGAGTCATCTTCCCTCTGCACCATTTGTCCAAGAAGCTTGAAAGGATGGTGTGTTATAACGAAAAGGGTCATGAGGGAAGGACTGTTTCCTAGGTACTGAAAAAGTGTGGCTTATCTTGGGGTTAAGCCCTTCCCAGAAAATGGAATGGGCTCTTTATTGCCTTGTAGATGAACACACCACATAGATGCCTTCCAAGGTCTGGGTTAAATACTGAAGCGCAAGCTGTTATCTGTAAAGTCTGTGCTATTGGCAAGCTCCCAGTAAAGTTGTAGTTGAACAGACCACACTGCGGTTGAAACCGATGCTTTTGTGTTATCCCTATTGGATGAGTTTCTACACAGATGCTTTTCTTTTTTCTTTTTTTTTTTATAGATGCTTTTCTTAATGACAGGCACCAGACCGAGGCCTTGCTTTGTAGTGGGCCTTTGATAAATGTTTGTTAAATTTTAATTGCTTGGCAGTTTGTTCATTGCTGATGTGTGGTTTGTTGTTGTTTAGTTGCTAAGGGGTGTCTGACTGTTTTGCAACCCTATGGACTGTAGCCGCCAGGCTCCTCTTTCCATGGGATTCCCAGGCAAGTAAACTGGGTGTGAATAGTTTAAGCCTAATTTGTTGTAACTAAGAACTGTCATTCAACCACAAAATAGAGAATTCTTTTATTCTAAAAATATGAAAAGTATAAAACAAGATTATAAAATAAGCCTACTGGAGGAAGATTGTGATTTATCAGAGGAAACCTGGATGTCCTGTTGACACTGCATTCAGTAGTTGAGGTTCAGCTCATGATAATGCTTGAATTTGAACTCCATATATAGTTGTTTTAGAAGATTTGTTAATGGACTCATCCAGTGGAGATCTGATGAACAGGGCAGAGGTGCCACAAGAGGTGTTTTTCTTTTGGACACAGTGCACAGAACAGAATGTTGAGGAAAGCATTGGAAAACTCCTTCTGGCCCTCCCACTTCCCCATGGGATGAGCGAGAGCTGTCCTCTGAAAGCAGTGTTGCTCTGTGCTGGGTAGCTTTGCCTTTCATGAGCCGATCTCCTGAGTTGGACCTGTTGGAAACTCAGTTGCTTTCCTGATGGCCGTGTTCCTGGACTCTTTATGATCTTGTGATATGTATGAAGAGCCCAGTCTCCTAAGAAGTTTGGTTTGTGTCCTGGATGGGCCATTTACTGATTGCAACAGTCACTCAATGCGATTAAACCAATTTAAGATCCCTTGAAGAAGGAAATGTCAGCCCACCCCAGTATTCTTGCCTGGGAAATCCCATGGACAGAGGAGCCTGGTAAGCTACAGTCCATGGGGTTGCAAAGAGTTGTACATGACTGAGCAACTAAACAGCAATTGTTAAATGATTGTCGTATTTAAGAGATGACTTAATTTTTAAGTAATCTTAAAAGAAGAGCTTTCATTTATATTTGTTTCTCAAATCTGCCTGTTGAGCTAGGTACTCTTACTCTCATCTTGGTAAACTTAGAGATCCAGGATTTCCATAAGCTTTGTAAACATTACTATCTATAGAGCCAAGAGCTATGTTAGGGTTCTAGAACTTCTACCATCTCACCTTTTTGAGGACACTCAGGGTAATCTCTGTTTTTAAGCTAAGACAGACATTCTTGACCTTCTCTTCAAAGTCATTCTGGGTTTACCACCAAGGAATCCTTCCTCATATCTGCCTGGAATGCCTGTGACTTTGCACATTTTCTCAAAAAAAAAAAAAAAAAAAAAGTTGGGAATTCCCTGGTGGTCCATTGGTTAAGAATCTGCCTTGTAATGCAGGAGGTGCGGGTTCCATCCCTGGTGGGGGAGCTGAGATCCCGTATGCCCCAGAGCAGATAAACCGGCATGTCTCAACATTGCCACAACTAGTGAGTCTGTGCATTGTGGCGAAAGATCCTGCATGACGCCATGAAGATCCAATGCTGCCAAATAAATGAATACTTAGAAAAATTTTTTGTTCTTCTGTATTAAAAAGCTTCATTGTCCTGCTGATAATTAGACTACTATTTTAAGAATAGGGAAGCCTCTGCTTTATCATCTTTACTTAGATGTCAGAGATTCATAAAGATTCTAGTGGAGTTGATGTTGCTCTTCCTGGTACTGTTGTCTAGCGCTGGAAGGTCCTGGTTGAGGTTAGTGCAGGAGCACAAGACAAAAATGCTGGCGGACCAGGGGTCAGTTTAAATGTCACAAGATCACATTCCCTGAGTCACTTATCTTCACCCTGATTCTGCATGAAGTAGAAGGCTATTGACAATAACAGCTGAATAATTCAAGTGACATGGTCACCACAGCTTCTTTTTTTTTAGATTGCTGACTTTCTAATGATATTGAAAGACCTCTTGAGTGATAGTTTGTGCACAGGTGTTCAAAATAAAGGAAGGTAGTGTCACTTTTTAAGAGAGTTTTATGAACTGAAGTGCCATTAGAACAGTGGGACGTCCCTGGTGGCTCAGATGCTAAAGACTCTGCCTATAATGCAGGAGACCCGGGTTTGATCCTTGGGTCGGGAAGATCCCCTGGAGAAGGGAATGGCAACGCACTCCAGTATTCTTGCCTGGAGAATCCCATGGACAGAGGAGCCTGGCAGGCTACAGTTCATGGGGTCACAGAGAGTCAGACACGACTGAGCGACTTTCAATCAAAAAAATTAGAACCGTGAACCAGATATTGAAGATGACTGATGCTGTCACTTGGATGTCACTTTGTGGATGTCTATTTTATATTTTAATGTACTTTTAAATGAAAAAAATCAGTCTTCACTTAAAACAGTGCTTCTTAAAAATATTAAAGTTAAGATGGCCAGAAGTAGGAGGCAATGAACACTAAGAAACTGAGTCATGAGTAAAGTGAAACTAAAAAGGTCGTGGCATTGTTGGGTAGAGTCTAAGTGATATTTCCCAATTCAGACTGACCGGGGAGGTGGTATGAATGGGGTGGTGTTTTTTTTTCCCCCAAAAAATGGCTCAGTATACAGGGAATACTTCCCTTGTCTTAGGACCCTCAGGTCCTAAGACCTTATATACCTCTTATACACCTCTTGGAAATTATAACTGATTGATTTCTTCTTTTGTGATGCCAGATTATAACGTGACTTGTAGGAGACAAAAGCAGATAGGATGTTGCAGTTTTCACACTCTAGTTTGAAAGGTTTGTTCCTTGCCTTTCTTGGCTGAGCTGAGGCATGAATAAATACTATAGCAACGGTAACCACACTCTTATTGTGTTTTATTTCTTCAGTTACCATCTGTTCTTGCGGCTCTAGCTAAAGCACAGATTCCCGAATTTCCAGATTGATTTTAGCACTGTGTCTTGGCAAATTTTTCTAGCAAGTGGATGTTAGTGTCTAAATTTTGATTCAGAGGCTTGTTCCTTTTGGGCCACTTGACCATGAGCTCTCAAGGTGGCTGTGACTTAGAGAATGTCAAATAAACACTCTGGGAACTGATGAAGACGTTCTGGGAGATTCTGATAGATTTGAGGGCTCACAACAAACACAGGCAAAGGATTGGGAGCATAACTGAGATGTGGTTTTTTTGTTTTTGTTTTTCTGTTCCCACATCTACTCCTCACCCTCCTCTTGGGTGGACAGTGGTGCTGACTGCATGCTCCAGGCTTTCAATTACACAGGCCAGCTGGTGGACTGCCCTAACATCCCCTGTTCCCTTCACCCTCTCCACATCTTTGTAAGTCAGTCCTTCAGCCATGTTTCTTGTTTGGAATCCATGAGTTGTCTCTCTATATTGATAGTACTCAAGCATACATAAGACATCATTGATGAAAAGGCATGTCACCATTTTAATATCAGGAGATAAATAGTGCATTAAATTATATAAGATATATAAGATTATAAGATATAGTCATTTCAGATATAATAAAATTTTAAATAGGCTTAGAATTGAGGGAAGCTTTTTTTTACTTGTTTTTTATTGTATTAATGATACTGGAATAAGTTATCTCTGATGAGATGATAAGTATCTCTGATGCAAAGAGCCTACTCATTGGAAAAGACCCTGATGCTGGCAAAGATTGAAGGCAAAAAGAAAAGAGGGCGGCAGAGGATGAAATGATTAGATAGCATCACTGACTCAAAGGACATGAACTTGAGCAAACTCTGGGAGATATATTAAAGATATATAAAAGATATATTAAAATAAAAGAACAAAATAAAATTAGAAGAAATATGTTAAAAAAAAATCTCCTTTGCTTTGTTATTTATTGGGCCTCATTGTTTTCTTATGCGTAAGCCCTTTGTATAACAGACAAGACTTCTGCAGAGGGCCAGATGGTAGATGCTTTGGACTTTGTGGGCCTTGTAGATTCAGTCCTAGCTGCTCAGCCCCACTGTTTCAGGGCAGATATAGCCTCAGACGCTGGGCGAAGCAGTAGTGTGACTGTGCTCCAGTATAGATGCTGAATGTGAATTTTATGTCGTTTTTACATGTCCTGAATTAATCTTGCTCTTGATTTTTTTTCCACCATTTAAAAATGTGAAAACCATTCTTAGCTCATGGGCTGTGCAAAAAGAAGCTGCGTGCTGGATCTGGTCCTTGGGCTATAGCTTGCCAATGCCTGTAATAGATGGTAAAGTTTCGTTTTTGACTGTTTTTCTCACTTTCCTTTTTGGTTCAGTGTTTTAGAGCTGCAGAAGTACAACTTTTTTACGTAATCAAAAATTTAAAAATTTCTGACCGTTTTTTTGTCTTTATTTTGAACGTTAAAAGGTCTTCACTAAAGATGGAACCCAAAATACACATGACTTGTTTTAGCTTTAGCGACTTCTTTTTTAAAGAATTAACTTTTATTCATCTGGAATTAATTTTGGTGTATAGTGGGATTCAGAGGTCTTGACTTTTTTTTTTTTTTTCCAAGTAGCAAACCAATTGTGGATTGTTTTTGAATACTCACAGTTAGTATTGGGCTCCCCAGCTGTGCTTCGGGTACTTTTGATCTCAGCCTTGCACTGTGATAATGTCCCCACTTTTCATTTATGGGTTGAAAGTAATGGCAGCAATTTGTGACATAAGTTCCACTTAGTTCTTCTTGGCTTATCCATTTTCCATTTGAGTTGGCATTTATAGGATAGTCAGTTGGAACCCCTGTAGGCATAGTAGATACATGTGGAAATAGTTGGTCTCTTTTTTAAAAAGTTTGTTTTATATAGATATATATTCTTAATGAAGAATGACAATTCCATCTCCCACACTAAGAGAGAAATGTGCAGCTAATAGTTTATATTACAGAACATTATCTGTTAGGTTTTTTGCCTTTGGAACATACTGTACTTAAATTTGTAAGTAAAGTAATTTATCACAGGCTGTCCTGTATGGTTTGATAGGAATCATCTTTTATTTAGTCTTTGTCAGTGTACTGAAATGATTCAAAATATAATTTGAGGACAAGCAAAAACTTGTACTGAAACTGGTAAAATTGAATTTTCAGGAATGGCTTCTTCTTCTCAAGTCTTTAAAAAAAAAAACCAAAAACTCAGCTGTTCTCAATTTACTTGACTACAAAGAATAGGTATAGTGCTTTTATTTTCTTAGAACACCAATGTTGAAGCACAATGGTGAAGCACAATGTTGTTAGAGTGTCCGTGATAGGTATGTGTTACTTTCCATCCCAACTTCCCATTCCCAAGTGTAATTAAACAAAAAAAATCTGTTAAAATGCCTTTCTGATTCTTTGGTTCAGAGAAAAAACCCTGCTGCAGCAGCCCCCCTCTCATCAGCGTGTGTTAGCAGTTGAAATGTTCTTTCAGACCCAGGCATGTCTGTATGTTCAGGCTGAGTTGCCATGGTGCTGGGCGGTGTCAGGTGGAAACCCCACGCAAGATTTAAAAAGATGAGTAGTGCTGGGGATACAGATGACGGGAATTACAACTTGCCAGTGAGTTCTAGGTGAGAGGTTGAACGGAATATCTTAATCGAGAGGAAACACTCCACTCCAAGGTGCCTTGGGTTTAAAGGAGAGTCTGTTGGTCGATTGGGCCCCAGATGTGCTGTTTGCTTCACTTGGGAAACTAGTTCCAATTTTGTGTCTTCACAATGGTCTTCAACTACCATCTGGACTGATCTCTCTTTTTTTTTCCATTTATTTTTATTAGTTGGAGGCTAATTACTTTACAATATTGTAGTGGTTTTTGCCATACATTGACATGAACCAGCCATGGATTTACATGTATTCCCCATCCCGGTCCCCCCTCCCACCTCCCTCTCCACTCGATCCCTCTGGGTCATCCCAGTGCACCAGCCCTGAGCACTTGTCTCATGTACCCAACCTGGGCTGGTGATCTGTTTCACCCTAGATAATATACATGTTTCAATGCTGTTCTCTCTGAACATCCCCACCCTCACCTTCTCCCATAGAGTCCAAAAGTCTGTTCTGTACATCTGTGTCTCTTTTATAGGGTTATTGTTACCATCTTTTTAAATTCCATATATATGCGTTAGTATACTGTATTGGTCTTTATCTTTCTGGCTTACTTCACTCTGTATAATGGGCTCCAGTTTCATCCATCTCATTAGAACTGATTCAAATGAATTCTTTTTAATGGCTGAGTAATATTCCATGGTGTATATGTACCACAGCTTCCTCATCCATTCGTCTGCTGATGGGCATCTAGGTTGCCTCCATGTCCTGGCTGTTGTAAACAGTGCTACGATGAACACTGGGGTACACATGTCTCTTTCAGACCTGGTTTCCTTGGTGTGTATGCCCAGAAGTGAGATTGCTGGGTCATATGGCAGTTCTGTTTCCAGTTTTTTAAGGAATCGCCACACTGTTCTCCATAGTGGCTGTACTAGTTTGCATTCCCACCAACAGTGTAAGAGGGTTCCCTTTTCTCCACATCCACTCCAGCATTTATTGCTTGTAGACTTTTGGATAGCAGCCATCCTGACTGGCATGTAATGGTACCTCATTGTGGTTTTGATTTGCATGTCTCTGATAATGAGTGATGTTGAGCATCTTTTCTTGTGTTTGTTAGCCATCTGTATGTCTTCTTTGGAGAAATGTCTGTTTAGATCTTTGGCCCAGTTTTTGATTGGGTCATTTATTTTTCTGGAATTGACCTGCAGGAGTTGCTTGTATAT
This sequence comes from Odocoileus virginianus, assembly GCF_023699985.2. NCBI lineage: Eukaryota > Metazoa > Chordata > Mammalia > Artiodactyla > Cervidae > Odocoileus > Odocoileus virginianus. Next base: position 34,897,466 of record NC_069686.1, on the reverse strand, counting down.
TTTTGAGATTAATCCTTTGTTTCTTCATGTGCTATTATTTTCTCCCATTCTGAAGGCTGTCTTTTCACCTTGCTTATAGTTTCCTTTGTTGTGCAAAACCTAAGGACTGATCTCTTAAAATGAAAATTAGGTGTGATCTTTTGTGTTTGAAATTTGAAACCGGTGTTTGTGTTTAGCTAGACTACAATGATAAACGGAATTGTTGTTCAACATCTCCCACCCTACACGAATTGTAGAAAAGCAGGGATGAGTAACACAAGTCAACAGACTCACATGAAATGAGAGGGCAGTGTGGAAATCTCCTTGAATTCCTGTTAGTAGGCCAAATTTATTTTTATAGCCCTTTAACGGAAGACAGCTTGTTCTTCTTTGGATAATTGGCCCAGGTTTTGTCCTCCTCTTTCAAATATGCTTCAACCAAAGACACAACTGTGAGATGAATAGGAAAATGAATTTGGGAAGTAAAAGAAAAAAAGTTTTCTTTTTTTCTTAATGGGAAAGCAAAGCAGTAATGTGAAATCTTTTTTTTTTTTTTTTTAAATAATTCTTATGAGCTGCTTTCAGAATCAGAAAGTCATGGCTTAAGCATATTTGTCACTACAGAGAGTAAATGGGATTCTGAAGTCTTTAATGTGGCTTCATAAATGTAAGCCTTGTTGTTTAATCATGGCATTTCTGCCAAAATGGACTCCTGCGTGTGCTTCTTCCCCTCTCATTTCTTTAGTGTCTGAGATCTAGACTAAGCATCTGAACAGCCATCACTAAGTATTTCCACATTGGAAAACAAGAACTTGGCTGAGTACAGTTCTGAGTTTTCGTGGGAAGGGATTATTTTTCCCTTTTTTGCTTTAGAAGTCGTATACTATATCCTTGCTATTTGGGCTGAACTGGCTTGAAAAGTCAAATAGGAATGAGTCTAGCTAGTCAGTTTAGGAAACTGATTCATAATTTCATCATCTTATACAGTGGGTAGTGTTGTCATTGACTATTTCATTGTTTTCAACACTTGCCAATTAAGAATAAAAGCCAAGTGTGCTACTTAACCGTCTGTGGCTCTGAGAATTCATTTCTACATGTATCCTGCTCATCTCTGAAGATCAAGGGTAACCCATAGGTCCTAGCATAGATAGACCCTACTATGGGCAAATTTTGGTGCCTCTGCCAGTTATTTCAGCATTCAGACATTGTCTTTTTTCTTTTATTTCCTCTGTTAACAAGTATGTTTTTATTTAAGTTAAGCTGTAATTTTTCCAAACCACTTTTCGTGAGATTTGTAGGAAACTTGTGGCCCTCTCTACCCACCTCTGGTGCCTTTATTTCTGAAGCTCTTGGTGCCTGGCTCATGAAATCATAAGACCTTGGTGGTGCAGTGTACTTGCCGTGTTCAGTAGTCCACCAAATTTCCAGACTGAATATATTATTTCTGTGGCTCATCCAGAAGGTGCTGTCACCCTTTAAGACTGCAATTAGCACTGTTCTGAAATTGGCTAATAGATGCTATACCAAGGTTAGATATGCTTTGGATTTAATATTGCTTTACTTAAGGATTTTAGATTTGACTTAATCCTTCACCTGGGATATTCAAGAAGGAAAATGAGTCTCTCTCTCTCTATATATACACACACACAGACACACACACACACACACATATATAAATCCGTAAATTACTAATGGAAGAACTTAGTGACTGGGTTAGGAGAACTAAAAAGAAAAATCACAAGCACAGATGGTTTGCCTGGATCGTTTGTATGGAAACCAGATGGGCAGAATAGAGGGGGAGACTTAGGGGAAATTATCTGAGTAATTCAGTTTTCCCTTTAACTCTCTGAACTGTGTAGAATACGTTGGGATTTGTGGTATTAGAATTACCTGCTGGAATTGCACATGAACTTTCCAGAAGAAACGTTAAAAGAGAGAAGTTTAATTTGCTAGTCAGATATAAGACAATGAATAGACTGACCTGTGCTGGGAAAGGTGATAGGTCAGTTTCAGGGTGTGAGCCTCAGGTAACTTCCTGGCTAACTCATGCAGCTTGGATTTTCCTACCTCTCTTGTTCCTCCCCTTTTCTCCCTCTCTTCCTTCTGTTAGTCCTTTCATCCATCAAAGTAAGGTCTCTGGAGTGAAGTGGCCAAAATATAGCATCTGTAAGCTTCGGATTCTCTTGTTCTTCCCAGAGAGCTGGCATTGGTAAAAATCCTTAGCCATAAAGAGAAGAAAATCTTGCCATTTGTGCCGCAACAACAGGATGGGCCTTAAAGGCATTATACCAAGTGAAATTTCAGAGAAAGACAGAATATTAGGTGATTTCACTTAGTGGTGAAATTTAGAAAACAAAACAACATAAAACTCTGCTAATCGGTCCAGAGAACAGATTGGTTGTTGACAGAGGCAGGGCATGAGCAAGGTGGGTGAAGAGTGTCAAAAGGTACAAACTTCGAGTTATAAAATAAGTTATGGAATATAATGTACAGCCTGGTGATTTTATTAATAGTTAATACTGTATTATATATTTGAAAGTTGTTAAGAGAATAGATGTTACAAGTTCTCATCATAAGAGAAACAGTTTTGCAACTGCATGGTGACAGATGTTAACTAGATTTATTGTGGTGATTATTTTGAAATTCATTTGATCCTTGAATAGCGTGAGTTTGAATAGCCTGCGTCTACTTATTTTTTTTCACTAGTAATACAACAATATCATACAATCCATAGTTGGTTGAATCTATCAATGTGGAATTGTGGGTTTGGAGGGCCAGCTATAAATTATATACTGTTTTCGATTGTGCAGAGAGGGTCAGCTCCCCTAACCCCGGCGTCGTTCAAGGGTCAGCTGTGTATACATATCAAATCACTATGCTGTACACCTGAAACTAATGTTAAATGTCAAATTCTATCCCGATTTAAAAAAAAAAAAGTGAAAATGACCAGGTGACTTAGAAGTGAAGGTAAAGTACAAGTGTTAGTTGCTCAGTTGTGTCCAACTCTTTGTGACCACATGGACTGTAGCCCACCAGGCTCCTCTGTCCATGGTACTCTCCAGGGAAGAATACTGGAGTGGGTTGCCATCTCACTTCCCCTTCAGGGGATCTTCCCAACCCAGGGATTGAACCCGAGTCTCCTGCGTTGCAGGCAGATTCTTTTCCACTGAGCCACCAGGGGTGACTTAGAAGAGCAGGCAGTTCTGTCTGGGTGGGAAAATTAGGAAAGGCTTCAGGGAGACTGTGTCACTGAGCTGGGCGTAGAAGGAATGAGTGTGCTGTAGAGAGGCAGAGATGGAGCCAGAGAGGGAAGAATGTGATGGTCATAGTGATAGGCAAGCTTGGGTGGTGCCCGGGAACAGCAGACAGCTTAGCTGGCTTTATGAGGCAGTCTCTGGGCATTGGTGCTGGGACCCCAGGCCTGAGATGGGGTTTGGGGGCAAGACTTCCCCTACCTAAGGCTGTGGTGTGGAAGTGGTAGATACTGAATCAAATCAGAAGCCAGGTGGTGACATTAGAGAAAAATTGTAGATCTGACGGGTAAAGCAATGGAAAGTGGCAAAATAGGACATGAGTGAGAATGTTAAAGTGTTCGTGGTAAGGGGAGCCTAGAGGATTTTCTAAGCCAGAGATGGCCTCGGCTCTGTCTTTTTCATAGATGCTGGTAAATCTGGACGTGAGTAAGAGTAATTCAGTCAGTGTTCTCTTCATGGTCTTGACAACAAGTAGGAGACACAAGGCTGGATGGGTAACTTGAGCTGCTGGTGCTAGAAACTTGGAACCTGGATGTGGGTGTTGAGTTTAGACTGGGAGAGTCTGATGGGCGTTGACAGCTTTTTGGGGGAGATTGGGAGGGGGACATGGTGACAAGGTAGGGCTTACACTTGAGGGAGATGGATTTGGCATTTATGTGGGGATGAATGACGTTGTTTGGATTTTTCAGGCAGGCATTTGAGTTGCTGCTTTTATATCTGGAGGTGTAACTCACAGGGCTGTGCTGTTGATTTGAGGGTGGGAGATGAAGGATTAAAAATGTGACCTTTGTGTTTTTATTTTACTCCTGGGTTTATTCATTTAATGGATATTTGCACATGTTCTGTATGACAGGCAAAGTGCTGAGTACTGAATAGTCAGTGCTGAGCAAAACTGTGCCCTTGAATCAGTGGGGAGGAGTAGAGTGAAAAGTGTCACTGAGGGTTTGAACCTCTGTCATGGGAAAAGTGGTGAGACATTTATTAAAAGAGGGCAGGAAGTGAAGAGTTGGCTCAGAGGCCCTGGTGATGAAATTTTTGCTGAGTTGTGTTTGAGTTCAGTCACAGCAAGTAATCAGTTGTAGGATTAAATATCATGGGCTGAGTTTGGAGATGGCAGTCCATGAAAGTGGAGCAGAAAACCAGTGTTGTGGAGTTTCAAGGGGAGAGGACAGAACCTTGTGAGCAGGGGGCAGAAGAAAGATGCTGCAAAGAGAGTTGGGGAGGAATCAGTATAACTTAAATTATTCTCCATAAATGTGTTCTTAGGCAGTTTTCAAGTTTCTTCTCAGGCTTTGAAACAGGATTTCTTAACCTCAGCTCTAGTTGGGTGCTTGGGGTGGATGACTGTTGTGTTTTGGAGGGCTGGCCTGTGCTTTGCATGTAGAATGTTTTGCAGCATCCCTGGCTTCTGCATGCTAGATAGATGCCGGTGGGTTGGGGCTTCCCTGGTGGCCCAGCAGGTAAAGAATCCATCTGCAATGCAGGAGACACAGGTTCCATCACTGGGTGGGAAAGATCCCCTGGAGAAGCAAATGGCCTCCACTCCAATCCCATGAAAAATCCCATGGACAGAGGAGCCTGGCAGGTTATAGTCCATGGGGGTCACAAAGAGTCAGACATGACTGAACAACCAAGCAAGCACTGGATAACACATTCTCCTTCTAGTGATGCTCATCAAAAATGTCTGCTGACATTGCCACATGTGCTAGGGAAGGGGCAGAATCACCCATCATTGAGAGCTAGGACTCAGGATGCTTTTCTTTCTTTTTTTTTTTCATATATATTCTGCCCACACCACAACCAGGGAAGAATGATTGGGCAGACGTGCCAACAAAAGGCGTGAACCTTTATTGGGCTTCAGATGTAATGTGACTCAGTTCCCAATATAGTCATTGGAAAACATTGGAACTTAAACAGTGGAGTGGCTTCCTGTACTAGAGCAGGCATGGGTTTGCAAGACGATTTCATTTCAGCTCTGAGCAGGCCTGGGCCTGTGATGTGACTGTATGTCTGGACTTTGGTGTGGGAGTGGAGGGGAGGAACTTCAGCTCTGGAAGTTTGGGGAATTTATCAGTTTTAAAAAGAGTATTATTTTACACTGACCCTGTGCAGTTCTTCAGTGTTTTTAGGAAGAACAATTCATTTAAATATGCCCTATCAAAGAAAACAGACATATGTTGTATTGAGGTTCCCTACAATTTCATGTTGAACACCCCGCCTCAGTACGTGAATTGCCATGAGGTGTGAGTGGTTGCAGTGGTTTCTGTGGACCCAGCCCACTACCTGCAGATGAGTCATTGGAGTTGAGATCCTGAGTCTCCCTTACACCTGAGGAATTCCTCCTTTTTGATCTTAAAAGAGGAAGAAGTAGTGCTGGGAGGCCAAGAGCACTAACTTCAATGCAAGGCATCAAAGGGCCGAGTTTGTGAGGATGTGGGGAGTGTCCACGTTTTCAAGTGACAGCTGTATTGTCAGGTTCTCTGTGGATTTGGGGGTGCTTTTCGAGTCAGCAGAAGGCACTGCCGATTGAGGTGGGGGTTTTCCTCCCCTGCCTGCAGGTCTGCAGCTGCTCCCCTCCTGCCTTTGAACCTCAGATGGGTTTCTGACACGTGTCTGATGAAGTGGTTACTGGGGTCTGACTGACCTGCTAAGCTCTACACGGGGCTTGAGAAACTGTCAGAAAAGAGAAGCATTTAGGGGAAAAAGAGAACTATTTCTAAGCAGTTTCAGTTGTTGTGTTTAATCCTTTAAAAGCCCATGAATGCACAGAGTTGTTCCCATTTATAAATAGTGGTGAAAACAAGGAAGGAGACGTGAGTGGTATGCTCTTAGTCAGGGAGTGGGGGCAGGGGTGAAGGTGAACCCCAGCAGACCCGGCCTATCGCCCCATTCCAACTGGGGTTCTGGGGAGTAGGCTCTGAGGATCCTTGGTTTCTTAGAAAAGTTCAGGAAATGCATGTTACGCCTCTGGCCACTGAAATAAAATCTGGACTCCCCTTGCAGTGTGGTCCAGCTCTTAGCAGAAGCCACTTCAGACCCCTGCAGGGTCCTGCCTTCAAGGCTTTAACTGATGTCTTCCAGTCCTCGAAGTCCGGAGAGAGGAGGCGGATGGGGTGAGGAGGGCAGCTGCTGCTGAAGTGAACTGGCAGGGCTCTCTCTCTCTTCTCCCTTGCATACCACTCTTTCTCATTCCCTCCTCTTTTTTTTTTGAAATAAAATTCTTACCATAGAATAGTTTTAGATTTATAGAGAAATTAAGAAGATAGAACAGAGTTCCCCTGTATCCTGAACCTTTGTTGTTTAGTCGCTAAGCTGTGTCCAACTCCTTGTAACCCCATGGACTGCAGGACACCAGGCTCCTCTGTCCTTTACTGTCTCTGGAGTTTGCTCAAATTCGTGTCCATTGAGTCGGTGATGCTATCTAACCATCTCATCCTCTGCCTCCCTCCTCTCCTTTTGCCTTCACTCTTTCCCAGCATCAGGGTCTTAACCTTGGTGTGGTACATTTGTCACAATGAATGAGCCGATACTAATATTAATACATTCTTATTAATTAAAGTCCGTACTTTACTCCTTAGTTTTTACCTTATATGTGTTTTTTTTTTTTTTTTCTGTTTCTGGATCCCATTCAGGATGTCATCCCAGTCAGATGACTGTCGTCGTTTCTTCTTATGACTCTTTTTGGTTGTGACAGTTTCTTTGACTTTCCTTGTTTTTGATAACCTTGATGGTTTTGAGAAGTTCTCATTAGGTGTTTCGCAGAATGCCTCTTAGCTCTGATTTGGTTGGTGTTTCTCTCTGATGGTTAGACTAGGTAAGTACCATTTTCACCATTGTCAAGATTAATATGAGTTAGCACTGTCGATGTTGACCTTGATCACCTGGCAAAGGTATCGTTTGCCCGGTTTCTCCTCTGTAAACTGTAGCACAGGCCCGCCTGCCCCCTTCCATCCCTCCCTCTGCACACTTTGGAGGGAAGTCCCTGTGTGAAGTCCACACCTAAGGAATAGGGATTCTGGCTCCAGGGCCTCAGGGATTCGGGCTCCAGAGCCTCAGGGTGGAGAATCTACATCAATTATTTGGATTTCTCCTGCATGGGAGATGCATCTTACACCCCCCCCACCCCCCTTGTTTATTCAGTACTTTATATATGTCAGTGCAGACTCGTGGATATTTATTTTATTCCTTGGGTTATAATCCAGCATTATTTTGTTCAGATGATTGCAGCTTTGGCCATTGGGAGCTTTGCTGTTGGCTCCTGTGTCCCTTTAGCACACTCTCATGTTTCACTGGGAAGCCCTGTCTTGTCTTCTGGCACTGCAGGCTCCCTCCGGCTTCTGCTGTGTGCTTGTCACTGCTTTGCCCCAAGTGGAGCAATGACAGGTCACATGCTCAGAGGTTTGGGCACTCATGATTGGCTTAGGCTCAGTTGACCAGTTCTCCTCACCTGTGTGACTCTTGTTTCAAGAATGAAATTTACCATGAATCTCTAGCTAACAGAGTTGTAAAAATCAGATGAATGTAAGAGAGTTTTATTGTGTTCATTTTCAGTAAATCCCTGCACCCCCCACCACCTTTTTTTCATTGTTTGGCATTGGAGCACATCTTAGGACTTCTGTCTTGGATCTCCCCACGTCCCCGGTGCGTGTTTGTTGAATGAACCAGAGCCTGTTCAATGAATGCAGCTCTTGCTGCTTTTTGTCAGTTGTTGATTGATTTAATGGGTATTAATTGACAAGCTTTTCCTTTCCTACATAAAACATTTTATCTTCTGAGTTAATTATTTTGTGTCTCCTAACTCCACATTGGCATAACATTGGGTCACAGGTACTTATTTATCCACTGACTGAGAAGAAAAAAATGGAGATAGATACCAAACTGAATTTAAGTAGAAAAAACAAAAAACATTTAAGTAGAAAAAACAAAGCTTTAAGTAAGCTTTGGGGATACTGTCATTTCCTCACTGCTTTTGTTACTACAACCCTTAAAACGATTTTCATTACTTTTTAAAAATTTGTTTTTCTTCTTTAAAAATGTTTGTTTACATTGGAGTATGGTTGATATACAATGTTAGTTTCAGATGTACTGCAGAGTGATTCGGTTACACATATACATCTATCTGTTCTTTTTCAAATTCTACATTGATCATAATCAAGGGCTTGTATCATGAGATTGCCAGTGATGGGCGAATGAATGGGTGGATGCCTGTTGGGAAATATGTAGAATTCTGATTAAGGAAAGGAATTCAGAAGTATATTTGGAATATTTCATCTGTGAGTTCTCTTGAACCGTCTGTGGCAACAGGGTGGTGGCATTAAACACAGCAAAGGCAGAACAGAAGCCCTATCTATATTGTTAAACCCAGTGAGATGTTAGGGTGCAGTCAGCTACTATCCTAGAAGAGATGCAGGAATATATATATATATATATAAACAAGTATAAATATATATTTTATAGACAAACTAAAAACTTTTTTTTTGAAAAGAGGACGAGAGGGTCAGAACACATACTCCAAAATCACATGGTGTGGAGGACGTTCCATGGTGATGTTTCTTGAAGGATTGAGTTTGGGATGACAAGGTAAGCAGGGCGCTGTCTCTGCATGACAGGCCTGGAGCAGCCGTTGCTCATTGTCTTCTACCCCCTTTCTTAAAAGCCTTTCGGGGTTCTTACTGCTCTTCGTTCATTCCTGCCTCTGAAGAGAGTGCTTGGTAAAGGACGCATTTGTATTCTGACATGTTGGGGGAAAAGGGTAGGTGCTTGGTAGCAGAGGTTGAGGAAGAAATCTCTGATGGTGTTTGGGAAGCTGCACGCTCCCTGGGGCATCCTTGGTTGGCGCATCCCTACTTACTTATGTGAACTCTGGTTCTAGAATTAAGTTCTTTTCACTCCTTTTGCCAAAAAGAGATTGAGCATTACCAATAAGTCTCACTGTATTACTATTACTGTTAAATAGAAGGCTGGATTAGGAAGGGCTTGGGAAGCAAAGATCCTCTGGCATTCAGAGCATCTCTTTGTTTTTTTCCGGAGCCAGTTTGTCTTCTATCCTCTGTAGGAAGCCGTTCTGGTTCCTGTCCTCTCACTGACCAGCACCTAGAATGTCAACAGAATAACTCATGTCTCCAGCATCCTGTCCTTGCTCTGGATAGAGGGAATTGTTTGCGTTTGTAAAACACAGTGCTTACCTCTGTGGAAAAACCCTAAAGCATGCATAGCTTTGATACATATACATGTTGTCCTTATATGACGTCTGTGATCTTGTGTGTGTGTGTGTGTGTGCACTTGTAACTTAAAAAAAAAAAAGAAAGAAACTATTGGGTTTTCTGTATCTGCTGTGAGATTGGGAATCCAGGAGCTTTAGATATGAGAAGGATCTTGGGGACAAGTTAGTTCAATTCCTTTTTATGGTTCTAGAAACAGAGGCCCAGTTGAAATAAAGTGATTTGAGATCTAAGAACCAGGACTAACTAGTACCTGAGTCTCCCGATTCCTGGCTCTGTGGCCTTGACTTTGTGGCGTGTTGTGGGGTTTTTGAACAGTTCATTTGGCTACCTAATTAGAAGTCCTGTCTTTGTAAATAGAATGCTGCTGATATTGGTATATATTTAAAACTACAGATAGTCGAATCTTTTAAGAATACGTGGCATCATACATTAAGTTGTTCCTCGGAAACTAAGGAGACAGGGAAGGGTAAGGATTGTTCTGAGAGGCAATTTAGCCTCCAGACAGATGTTGGGCGAGTCAGTCTTACCTCTTGGGACTTTACTCAGAAGGGGCTGGATTAGACTGTTGCTGTTGCTGTTTTGAGCTCTGAAGTTTTGTGAATTTTTGTTTCTATGAAGGCATGTTACATATCTATCACATGATGATACGGAATATCTGCGATGTGGGTAAATCCTTCGCTTTAATTCCAGTCTTATAGAACATGGGCTTGTGTGGTTGCCATGAATGTTCTTTTTATCAAAGAAGGGGTTACCTCAATTGCAGAGTTGTCTGCTGTGTTTGGTAGTATCTGAGTGCGGAGATAGATATCTGAGTAAGCTCACCGCTGGGCAGTCGTCAGAGCTCTGTTAGGTAAGAAGTGCTGTGATGAAGCCATGGGAACAGGAAGAAAGTGAGTGTGTGTGAATATGGACCCATCTTTCCATTTCCCATTTCAGGTGTCTTAAACACTGAGATTGACGATACTTGGCAAGTTCTCTAACTGTGATGCTTTGGATTCCTTCCACAGCCCACACTTTCTCCTTTTAGAGTCTGACTTTTATGATGGTAGTATAATTTTTGTCTAAGTGGTGTTAGAGATTGAATCACTGCTTTTGCCATTACTGCTTCTATTTGACAGATGTGAAATTCGAGTCTTAGGGGGCTTAACTTGCCCCGATTGTCTGTTGGAGTGTTAGTCGTTCAGTCATGTTTGACTCTTTGTGACCCCATGGACTGGGCTTGCCAGGCTTGTATGTCCATGGGATTCTCCAGGCAAGAATACTGGAGTGGGTTGCCATTTCAGTCCTCAAGTCCAGGTCTTCTTGACTTCAGAGTTCATGCTTTTTCTTTTTCTTTTTTAAACATAATACCTTCTAGGTGCCACATTCTGCTCCATTTTGAGTTGATGTTTCATTTACCTTACTTTCTTACTGATTTGAATTTCATTGTTCTCTTTTTTTCCCCCCCATGTTATTCTACATTGCCTGGCATAGGACCATAACAGTAACATTTTTTATTACTGATTTAAAGGTAGTGAATGATGAACAGAAAGGGAAAAAGAAAGACAGAGGCTTCTGAGTCATTTATACTTTGTCCTCTTGTAACCTTGAACAAAATAAGAAGAAATTCCCTATCAGTTGAAAAAGTAGGAAACTACTATTTGCTGCACTGGGCTATAGTGACTTTAGAAATAAAGTTCATTGTATAGTGTATAGCATTGTATAGTGCTTAGCACATAATAGTTAATTAATGAGTGGTCTCTGTTATAGTTATGTTGCTGTTAAATTAACAAAAACCTACAACATTGCTTTTACTTTATCTTTTTGCCCCTTAGGATAGAGCATGCCATTTCCCCTAAATGCCTGCTACCCTCAGGGAGTTCCCTGTAATAGGATGAACATATCGTCCTTGGAATATGAGGGCTTAATGTTATCAGATACCATTTCTTTTGATACCCTTTCCCCCAGTGTTCAGGGGAAACCCACATAGCCTGAGGCACTGCTGGGTGTTAGCTCCAGCTCTGCCTGCTGACTCCTGGCAGGGGCCCTCTCCAGGGAGCTGGTTGGTGCTTGGATGGTAATCAGCCTCTTGTCTTCATGTTTTCCTTCCCTGTCACCTGTCTCAGTTCACTGGGAAAGTCCCCAAAGTTTTTCTTCTGCTGAAGTGTGGCCCAGTAGCCAGACAGTGGCCTGTGCAGTAAATGGAGGGGAAGTTATGTTTCTTCCCTTGTTTGTCAGCATTTTGGCATGGGGATTTTTATCTGCCACATTGAGTCTATTGGCTCCTGCTGCTGTCACCAACATCTCTTCTCTGTGTTCAGAAGCCACTCGGGCACACTTGTCATGGTTTAGGTTAATTAACCTTTGTTGGTCCATTTCATCTTAGAAACAGACTTCTTTATCATCCCTTCCCTTCAACTTCCTGGGAGGAAGGAGTTTTCTAGGCAGAGGAAACTTATCACAGGGATGAGTTAACTAAACAGTCACCAGTGCAGTACCTGGCACTCAACAGGCGCTCACAGATGAAAGAAACTGTGGATGACTCTAGTCCCTGTTCAGTATTTGCAGTTTACAAAAGATGAGCCTTAGATCCAGTAACTTGCGTTGGAAAATTACCCTTTCACCTGCAGTGATGCCTGATGATGCGAGAGTGACAGGAAATAGGGAGGGGTTTGAAGAGTTTCTTGGGGTAAGTGGATTAGTGTAGCTCTCAATTCAAAATAAAGTACATATTTGAAAATTACTTAACAGAGAGCCTTGAATTAGCTTCTCCTTGTAGCGTAATTGACAGGTACTGACTAGCTGTGATAGGTTATAATACATACCACTTAGGTCTTTTTATCCTCAAAGAACTTAAAAAACAAAAACAACAAAACACTTTAAACAGTGAATCTACCTTGTATTCTTCATCTTAGCTTAATGTTCTCTTCCCTGTCTTTGTTGTATTATGTTTCTTAGGATGAGTGAGTGAACTTTGCCAGTTGGTTTATAAAACACTTAGGGATTTAAAGTCTCTGGGGAGTGAGAATTGAAATGACAATTTGCAGCTTCATACTTGCTGATTAACTACTGGCTTAGTGTTCTTTTCCTATTTGTTTTTCCCAAGCTGTAGACCCTATCAATCAAATCAAATGAAATCTGGGAATTGTGAGTTTTGTTTTGTTTTTTTTTCCTTGACGTAGTTAGCTCTGACCACCAGGCCTGGGAGAAAGGCTTGCTGTGCAGTGATTTCTAAAGTCAATCTTTTACCAGATGCTGGGGGAAAAAAAAAAAAAGAAAGTTTGCTAGTTGAGAAATTCGTAAAGTTCTTCTCAGGCTTTCAAGTCATGTGTCAGGAGGAAGCTTTGATGGAACACTAGGAGGTACATCATTTGCTTTCTCACCCCTCATTTCATTTGTGTAACAAGATACTAAGGTGCTGCCTGGAGGCTCAGATGCTAAGAAATCCACCTGTCAATGCAGGAGACCCAGACTGGATCCCTGGGTAGGGGAGATCCCTTGAGGAAGAGAATGTCAACCCACTCCATTTTTCTTGCCTGGAGAATTTCATGGCCAGAGGAGCCTGGTGGGCTGTGTTCCACGAGGTCACAGAGAGTGGGACATAACTAAGCCACTTACACTTTCACTTTTCAAGGTATTCCAAGGAAATAAAATTACTATTCCAAATGATTAACTGTTTTCTCTCCAAACCCAACTGTCCTGTACAAGGCCTTAAAAAAAAAATTACTCTCTGTGGAGGATTAGGAAAATGATAACTGGGACAACCAATTTCATAAAAGTGGTATAATACCACTTATTACTGTTTATATATAGCAATGGTTTTTTGTTTGTGTGTTTTGTTTTTGAGTAAGAAGCTAGAGAAAGGAAGGAAAACCGCAGTCCCTGCTCTGGATTAAACTGGTCTGAAAGCATTTTCTAGAAGACCAAGGACTGGAGCTATGTCTTCCTGTCTGTGGAGGAAGTTAAGGAAGGGAGTAGATGGAGGCTGTGGGAAAGGTAGCTGTGGTGGAGGGTTTTACAGTTTGGGGTACCGGTGCTCTGTTTCACATGGGATGTAACAGAGTGCTAACTGAAGCTGGCACCAGCGAGACTGCTGACAGTGACACTGGGTCGTGTTAGTATGGTTCATTTAAGTAGAGATCAAGACCTGGTTTGTCATGATGCTGCTGGTATTACTCATGGTTTATTGAGGATTTAGCACGTGCTGAGCACTTTACATGCTCATTCCTGTTTAATCCCGACAATGACTATTTTCAGGTGGTAGCTTAGAGGAGTGAAGAATTTGCCCAGGGTTATACGGTCAGCAGTGGGCTTACCTGGTGGCTCAGTGGTAGCGCAGGAGCCGCAGGAGAAGAGGGTTCGCTCCCTGGGTTGGGAAGGTCTCCTGGAAGAGGGAATGGCAACCCACTCCAGCGTTCTTGCCTAGAGAATCCCACGGATAGAGGAGCTTTGTGGGCTACAGTCCATGGGGTCTCAAAAGAGTTGGACACGGCTGAAGCGACCATACCATACTGAACACAGCATACCGTCAGTAGAGCTTGGATCTGAAATTGGTGTACAATATTGAACCTGGAAGTAAACACAAGGTTAGGTAAAGGCAAGGTTATCAAAGAAGAATTGAACCAGAAACCTATTTCAGGGACAGGAGTCACAATGTTTGGTAACAGACAAGTTGTGTGAACTTGAAGCAAAATGAGGAGAAGGATGATTTTAAAATTAGGATTTGGAGAGAAAGCAAGATCATAGTGCTAGTGATGGGGGTGGGAAGACTAAGGCTCTTGCAACTGTGTTTATGGACTCTTTGTCCTACAAACCAGCCAGTAGCCTTTTATCTGTCTTAATTTCATCTTCGGCTTTCAGAGAACAGCTGTCACTCTGTGTGCTTGCGGTCATGGAACACAGGGTGAGTGCATTGCTTTTGCGCCAGACTCCTGTCACACATGAGTGTTGCTTCTAGCAGCAGACCAATCCCTCCTTCCCAGAAGAGCCCAGGTTCACACATCACACCACCACATTGTCCTCTGATGTAGCTAACCTGGGCATCTCATGGCCGTAGGACAGCCATTTTCACTGATTGACAAGACCCTCCTTAGGAAAAGAGAAAGTGAAAGTCACTCAGTAATGTCCGACTCTTTGCAACCCCATGGGCTATATATATAATCCATGGGATTCTCCAGGTCAAAATACTGGAGTGGGTAGCTATTCCCTTCTCCAGGGGATCTTCCCAACTCAGGGATCGAACCCAAGTCTCCAGCACTGCAGGTGGATTCTTCACCAGCTGAGCCACAAGGGAAGTCCAAGAATACTGGAGTGGGTAGTTTATCCCTCCTCCGGCGGATCTTCCCGACCCAGGAATTGAACCGGGGCCTCCTGCAATGCAGACTAATTCTTTACCAGCTGAGCTACCAGGGAAGCCAGGAGTCATTTTTTCTAACGTCTCCAGACCAGCTCTTTCAGGACCATGAGGAGAGCCAGTTCTTGGGCAGAGTTCATGCTGAGCAGATGTCACATTCTGCAGACCGTTGTTTTAAGGACCCAGGATTCTCAGGCCTGACTGGCAACCTGTGGCAGATCATATTTCTCTTTGACTCGGGAAGAATGCTGGCTAAATCTTGACTTCGGTAGTGTGACTTCAGCAGTGCATCTGTCAAGGGCTTGAGTCTGGTTGACCACCATCCACGCTGCCATGTATGTCCGAGTGTGGCTCTGTGGATTCACTGTGAATCATTACGTATTTTTATTCCCTTCTCGCAAACTTTATATTTTTCTGGGTGAATCTTTCCCAATGAAATATTTCCTTGATTAAAATAGGCCTCCCCTTAGGAAAGAATACTAATGTGTGCAGGATGGCCTTATGGGCAGCTGGCCAGCTGCCTAGAGAGGTCCTTGAACCCTTTGTCCAAAATGATTTCCTCCACCTGCTTTCTACAGCATCACTGAATATACTGGAAGTTATTTGGCCAGAAAATTTCATTTGGGTTTCTCTGTAAGATATTGGTGTGTGTGTGTGTGTGTGTGTGTGCATGTGTGTGTGCGCGCGCGTGTGTGTGTGTGTGTGTGTGTGTAGGGGGAATGTTATGGAAAAACCCAAATGAATTTTTTTGGCTAACCCAATAATTGCATCTCATTAAAGAAGAGTAAATCACCTGCCCCCAAGCGGTCTCAAGATTACTTAAAGCAACACCCTCTTTAAAGGAAACATTTTCTTTCTCTCCTCACCTGCATCAAATGTTTGCTATTAGGAGAAGACTTTTGAAGCCATTGATTAGTTTGCAGTTCCTTTCCTAAGGATAGTCAGCCAAATATGCTGTCCAGAGAGAATTAGATATAGCTGGGTAAGTTTTTGAAAAGGTGGAGAAAAGGAGAGAAACTCTGGGAACGGAAAGTGATATTGTGTTCCTTAATAAAAGCCTGAATAAATAGTGGACATAGTTGGTCGTGTGGGTGGTTGTATGCTTTAGAAAAGTGGTGAGTATTCTACATACCTGTCACCAGCGGGAAGAAGAGCGTTGGCAGAGAGGTAGATATTTTGCTTGGGACAAGAAGTACACCCCTCTGTTAGGAATCTGTTCAGTGCCCACTTTTCGCTCATAATATTCATTCATTTCATTGACAGCATTCTTCAGGGAAGAGAAATGAGGTGTGAAATCTACTCCTTCTACTCCCTAAGAGGCTGTCTTTAAGGTTAACCCACTTTGAGCTAGGTCAAGGGCTGGCCAACTCCTTTCCTCCATTTACCTTAGGTAGGATTATGACTCAGTTCATTCACTGGAGCCTGGTGGTGTCCTTGCCTTCAATTCCCCCTCCATCCACTTAAGTGGAATCTCAGGCAGTTTCCAGCACCCTGAACAATCTCTTTAACCTGGATGACTCCACTGTGACCACGCTTCTGGCTAGCTGAGTTCATGGTGGTACTCTGTTGATGTCACAAGATAACCTTTGTATCCTCTGGACTTTAAGCCTTCAGTTATGCTTACAGCTATTCCCCGGTGGATATTTTACATGAGCAGGGATATGTGTTAGCCCTACTGTGTGGCTTTTGTGGTCAGAGGAGCTGACCCCATTATAGTGGCCCCACAGCTGAGGTCCCAAGTGTCATTGGGAAGCTAAACACTGGATCACATAGTCTTTTTGGCTGGTTAATCTTCTCCTAAGATTTTGTACACAGTGATTATTAGTTTGAATGCTAAACTGTACACCTCATTTCTTTTACCATGTTACCGCTCAGTAAATTCTTCCTTTTATCTCACCTCCATAAATGAGACTGGTTCTTGCTCTTTTGTATTGCCTTTGAGCACATGGCAGGTGGGATTGGGAGCCCTGTGAAGGCTGCCCTTGTGTATTGTTTTCATGAGCTAAATAAAGCATAAAAAGAAAACCAAAAGATAGACTTTCTTTCCGGGCTAGAAGGGAAAGGAAGGACAGTGTGTGGTTTACATATGAATGTTGTTTGATTGCCCTTCTGAAGAGAATATTTTCTAATTCTGTCTTGTCTTCTCTTCGGTCTTATATTTCTTCTTCCTTTCCTTTCCCCCATGTATGTTATGTATATGTTAGTGTTTTTTTCTTTTCTTTTTTCAATTGGGAGCAAAATTTAATCCACTCTACTGTTAAATTTCATTTTGTTTTAAACTTTTTCCTGGATCAACTTATTTTTAGAGCCCTTATTAAGAGACATATGTCTTTGTGCCTCAATAAAATTCATATAGGACAAGAGAAAGAAGGAAAGAATTTTCAGTTTTAGTCTTAATATATATTTTGTGGCTAAATGATTAGGTATTCAAAGGTATTTGATCTCATGTCAAGAAGCAGCAGTTTTAAAACAGGCATTTCTAACAGAATCAGTCTTGACACATAGCAAAATAAAGACTTTTTCCGAAAGTTTTAAGCCTGTCCATTTCCTTCTGTCACTCTTCCTTCTTTCAGATCCACTTCCTCTACCAGCCTGCCGCCTTTTCCTCATTTCAATAGCTTCTCCATTTTTACTCAGGTATTGACGTGTTTCTGTTCTTTTTTTTCCCTCCTCATTCTTTTTTGGTACTGACATTGAAGTGGTTTGCATCTTCAGGGGTGGCGTGGGTAGTAGTCTTCCTGGTATTTCTTCATCCACAGGTGTGTACCTACCTGAGACAAAAACAAAATAAAGCCCCTACTGCCTCCCAACAAAAAACCTGAGAGGTCTTTTGGCAGTAAAAAATGGAGAAATTTGGATTGACCAAAGTATTAAATTACCAGAATTCTTCTAGCTAACAGCTGTATGTATTTAAGAAAATTTCGTTTTTTAAAGTTGAAGAATTTAATCTCTGAAGAAGATGATCAGAGAGCCTAGCTGAAATAGAAACTTGTTTCCATGTTCTATCTTAACCAAGTGATCAAGTGTTTCCAATGCTATCTGTGTGAATCCTATGAATTTGCTGTTGCTATAGATAAAAAAAAATAGTTGAATAACATCATTCTTAATATGAATCTGCCCTGTGAACCTGATGAAGAAATGGAGACCGAGGAAGGCTAATGGCTGATCCCTCGTCCTGTCCCTTGACCCTTGGAGGCACTGAGATAAAGCTGTTTTATTGAATTCTTTATTCCTTTCTTCCTCCCAACCTTCTTTCCTTTTTCTTTTCTTCTGTTTCTCATTTTCTTCATTGAGTTAACAGATATAAAGAAATGAAAGCTATCTTTGTAGCCGAGGCCGACTGATATTTTGGGCGGTGAGCAGGCAGCAACAGAAACACTACTGCTAGACACTGGGGCAGTAAGTGTTACCCAGATTTTAAGACAAACCTGCAGTAGAGCTAGACTGCATAGAAATGAGTGTATTTAGTTACTGGTCATTTTGTTTGATTTTGTGTGAGACACATCGCCTTGTCGTTGAGCACATATTGTCCAGTTTTTCACTGCATTCCTGGCAAGCTTCAAATAAGTCTGCTACCATCTACTGCCGTTGATTGATGCCAGGGAAGTTTGCTGCACCTAACAATAGCCCTGCTCCATGAAGCAATGCATTGATGCTTTTAGAACTCATTACTGCTAACCAAACAGTAGTGGTTTTATTACTGCACTAATGGAGCCTGGTACTTGGAGGCTGGGGCTTGCAGGAGTTGGGGGTGGGGGAAGGTGGAGCAAGGAATGTGGGCAGGAAAAAAAAATTCTATTTCCATGATGAGTGGTGACCCCAGAAGAGCTGTCCAATAAAGTGCAGTTTCCAATAAAACAATGTAATAATCTGTATACAATGCAGGGTTTAATATGCATATGCAAGGATGCGCTAAATGAATTATTCCTAGCAGGGAGGAACAAGGGCTTTCTCAGTAAAGAATCAGCAAGACAGCAGAGTTTTCTCTGGCCTTTTCCAGTGAAGCAATTTGCTTTCCTAACAGTGCATGGAAGCGAACGAATGAGTTGTGCAAGGTAGGGATGCTGATGCATGGAGGACTGTGCTGGCAAACTTGGCAGGCCCTCATGGTGGGCAGCGAGACAGACCCTAGTGACAGCGTCTATTCTCTTTCATGGTTTTTGAAGTGTACTTAGGTCCTTCTTTTCAACTTTTGTTTTTGTACAGTATTTTAATTGGGTAGCTTTCAGTTTACCATTCATGTATGTAGTTACCAGTGTATTTGAAATTTTGTTTACTGTCTGACAGATTTGTTTTCCATCTGACCTATCTGTTCTATGGTTTTTTCCCCCTCCTTCTTGACTTCTTTTGGATTAAGCAAAAAGTTATTCCAGGTTCTCTGTTTATTGACTTGTTAATTCTTTTACTCTTCTTTTAGTGACTGTCCTGGAGATTATAGGGTTGTGTCCTTGCCTGATTACAGTCTAACACAGACTTTTCCTTTTGTCTCTTTGACTTGGTCCCCTCCTTTCATTTGGAAAAGTTCATGACTCTTAATAAATCCCACTGGCAGTGGAACAGTTTTGTCCTTATTTCCTGCTTGAATCCCTCCCATGGTAGCTTGTATTTTCTGAAATTGCGTATAACTGTCATCAGAGCTCTTGCCCAGAATCATCTGCCCTTGGAGACATGCTGCAGGCAGCCCCACTGCTGGTTTCTGGCTCTCTAGAAGAAGGATGCAAGCTTTCTAGTATCCCCATGAGGCCGTCAGCTCTCCCATAGCAGGCTTTTTCTATTCATTGTACCATGATATCTGGCCCATGGTAGCCTGTCACTGGAAATATGAATGACTAGGCTCCCCAAAACCAGATGCCAGGACCCATTTCAGAGTCACGATGCAAGCTGGAGGGGTTTTAGCACACTTTAAGTGGGTTCTGATTTTAAAACTCTACCAGCTTCTACTAGTCTCTTCTGGCTGTTTATTTCAGTTGAATCAAGGTCCTTCTTTACTAGTTTTCTTATCTCCGATGTCATTCCAATTCATATACACACTAACTTTGACCATACTCATTCACTGGTTGTGATGTGATAGTTGCTTAGTCGTGTCTGACTCTTTGTGACCCCACAGACTGTAGCCCTCCAGGCTCCTCTATCCATGAAATTCTCTAGGCAAGAATACTGGAGTGGGTAGTCATTCCCTTTTCCAGGCGATCTTCCTGACACAGGGTTCAAACCCAGGTCTCTTGCATTGCACATGAATTCTTTACCTTCTGAGCTACCAGGGAAGCCCAAGCAATTTCACCCACTCACTGGTTGCTACCCATAATAGTATTACAAAACTTTTTAATAAAGAGATAGAGTTCCCTGCGTATCTAGTAACTACCATTGATTTTCAGGGGAATGTGAAACATATGCTTGGAAATATTGTGTGGAAAGATCCCTGAGTTTCTCTGTTGAGCTTTGTGCCTGAAGCATACAAAATGTTATAAAATCTTAACAGAGAGAGTCCACTGTGCTGGAGGCCAGTAGTATTTTGGTTATTTTAAGCTGTGATAAGGAAACCTAGAGCAGAGGTGTGAACTTTGTCTCCTTGTGGCATTTTTCAGTCCTTTTATGGTTATTGGTTTTTAAAGTAACCCAGAGATTTATCATGTGAAGCGAACACCCACTTCTCAATGATGGAGGAGTTTTTGGATCGTGCAGGTTTTTGCTTGGGGACCGCATAGTCTGCAGAAGCAGCTCAAAGTTGTCAAGACCTAAATTCACCATCCAGTGTTGCCAGGCTTTGAGTACCTGTGGGCAAGTTGCATCACCCCTGTCAGCTTCACTTGTACAGTAGGGCTAATGAAACTCAGCTTACTTGACAGGCTTGAAGTTACATATTGGTTCTTAAAAGTGTTTCTGAAAACTAAGTCCCTCTACATAGTGATTTGTGCATGCTATTTTCTCTCACTAGATGTTTTCCATTTGGGCAACTTCTTAGAAAACGGGCACCCCTCAGGCAGAGGTTGCTAACCTTGATTTATGTGTTTTTGAGGTAGGTGGTGGAAGATTGAAACCACTAGCTAATCTATTGAGTCAAGAGAATCTTTTTGCTACTCTTAACTATGCTATACTTGAAATCTACTCCAAGGATATTATAGGTTGTTCCAAATGAGCCAGTTTGGGCTCTAAGATACATAAAGTCAGAGGGGAGAGAGAGTTCTGCCTTGAAGTGCTGCAAGCTTTCAGGGAAGAGTTTTCTCAAGATCAGTTACCAAGAAGTTGTTTCTTGAAACAAAGGCACCTGGCTGATGTGAATTGACAATCCAGAGAAATATTTATCACTGCTGCTTCTGCCAAAGTGAATGTGGTCACCAGGGGCAACACTAACAGCCATCTTTACGACAAGTGCTAGTCCTGAATTCAGATGCCCCTTCCTAGGACTGCCAGCTGGTCTGGAGTTGGGAATGCAGAAAATGCGTGTTCAGTGGCAGTTCTGTGGGTGTTGGAAAACCCCATTTTTGGAGCATCTGCTGAATATGCATGAAGGAGGGCTTTTCATGATTACAAAATGACTTCTTGAGGGACTGCTAAGTGAAAGGATAGTTGTATAGACGTCCTGTTCGGGACTCAGAAGCACTATTGAAACTGTTAGGTAACGAGAAGAGAAGAGGCAAAGCTGTTCTCTTACCAGGGTGCCCATGAAAGTGGGAGAAGGATGGCAAAGCTAGGACAACTCCTGGGGCGGGGTAGGGGGTTGGCATACTTCATGATTCCTGGAATTGACTTTGAAGAGTGATGTTCACTTCATTTTTCAAAGCAAGATTAGTAGATAGTGGCAGTAACTAGAAACTAATATTCTGTCTTAAACTTTCATGATCCATGAACTTTTCTTTTTAAAAATATTTATTTGGCTGTGCTGGATCTTCACTGTGGCACACAGGATCTAGTTCCCCAACCAGGGATTGAACCCAGGCCCCCTGCATTGGAAATGCAGAGTCTTAGCCACTGGGGCACCAGGAAAGTCCTTGAACTCATTTTCTAATTTCTGTGAGAGACTGCACCTGTTTAGCCCTCGTTGTAGAGGGCTGACTGGTTGGCAGAGCTTCCATGAAATCTCATTTTTTAAAGCATTTGAAGCAAGGGACCAATGCTCTAGTAGAACATGTTGGGTGTGCACGTCTCACTGCTCAGCTGCAGCCTTGACAGACGCATCGCGGTGGCAAGTGCCTGAATCTGTACTTGTCCGTGCTGACTTCTAGTCAAATTGCCACAATGACACTTTTACGATTTGGAGGAGATTTTCCATGAGATGAGATTATAGTTGCTATATTTAACTTTTAATTATACCCTATTGGGATGACTTTTAATTTCCCAAGTGTTTCAACCAAAGCATGAAAGTGTGAATCAAGTAACTAACAGAATTAAAAAAAAAACACAACAATATAAGAAACCCTAAAATGTACCAGTGTGTCTCAGGCAGTTAATTAGAGCAGCCAGTGGTTTGTAACCTGTGTGACTCTTTCATGAGCTTGGAAAAATAGACCCCGTGTCTCCCAGACGGGCAGCCTGCTTTCAAGAGGACCTGGCATAATGGGATTTGACGTGACTCTGTAGGTGTGGGTAGTCAAGCCTTAATGATTCAGGTATAGCTTGGTTCTCTGTAGGTATCTGCAGGCAATTGCACTCCGGTGTTGGCTGCCACATCACCGTTTATCATCCCAGTCTCATTAGGGAACTCAGAATCACCTGAGCAAATGCAAGATAGCATAGATACACAGATTTGACAGGTGTGAGGTTCCTTAAGTTAGAGGAGAAAAATATGAGTTTGTCTGTGACCCTGGATCATTCCTGTCCCTCTTCTGCCCCTTGGACGCCAGTGATTGAGAGGTGACTAAGATTTCTGTTGAACTTGTGCTTGAAGTCTGCTGATATAAAAGTTCAACGTTCTGGCTGAATTGGAAGAGTTTGGGAGCTCTGGTTTTCTGAGGGGGTGGTCACACTGTGTGGCTTGTGGGATCTTAGTTCTCCGACCAGGGGTTGAACTTGGGCCACGGCAGTGAAAGCATTGAGTCCTAACCGCTGGACCATCAGGGGAATTCCTTGGGAGGTCTTTGAATGACGCTGACACACACAGAAAATTCCTTGGCTTTCTGGTAGCTGAATCTGTCGTCTGGGTAGACCACAGGGTCCTTGCCGTTGGGCAGTGCGGTGGGCTAGCAGGGAGGCCAAGAGGGTGTCCGGTAATAGTCCAGGGTGCGGGGTCTGCTAGATGTGCAGACATGAAGTGTTCCTGTGATCTGTGCACACTTATCCAAGAGAAACAGGGCCTCGAATCCTGGGACTGAGAGGCTGGCTTTCAAGGCAAGAGATTAGAAGAAGGAAAACCAGCCACACGTGGCCTACGTCTTGCCTTGCTTGCCTCCCGTCTTCGTCTGCTGCCCTCACAAAGAACCTTACCTTCCGTGCATCTCTGTCAGCGCTAAAGTCTTGCTGAGCTGAACTCTTTACTTTGACCTGCTCCATCTGTTTCCTTTATGTACCAGTGAGTTTGTTAGCGAATATACTGATTAAAAAAAAAATACAGGTGCTCTTGGAGCAGTTGGAACCTGGAAAAGTCACCCATTATTATTCCATTGCCTTTCACATGGTAATTTCCCTTTTCTCCTCATTTATGTTTGTAGAATTTTTTGGCTGTGTTTTTTTTTTTTTATTGTGGCAAAATATATGCAAAACAAAATTTACCATTTAAATGACTTTTAGGTGTACAATTCAGTGCCATTTAGTGTATCCACACTGTTATGCAGCCATCACCACTAGGCATCTCTAGAGCTGTCATCTTAAACTGAAAGTCTACCCATCAAGCAGTAACTCTCCAGTCCTCCTTTTCCGCAGCCCTGGTAACTAACCTCCACTCTCCCTCTCACTTTCTGTGAATTTGCGTGTTCTGGGCACCTCATGGAAGTGGAATCGGACTGTATTTGTCCTTGGTTGTGTCTGGCAGATTTCTGTCAGCATCATGTCTTTAAGGTTCGTCGGTGTTGCGGCACATGTCAGAATTTCGTTCCTTTGTAGGGCTGAATGATGCTCCATTGTATGTGTAGGCCACGTTTTGTTTGTTCGCTATTGAGAGACATTTGAGTTGGTTCTGTCTGTTAGCTGTTGTGAATGCTGCTGCTCTGAAAAGTGCTGAACACATTTCTGTTTTTGCTTTCATTATTTTGGGATGTGTACCTAGAAGTGGAATTGCTGGATCATATAATAATTCTAGGTTAAACTTATTTTATTTTTTTGCTATCCAGACCCAGCTTTATTCCTGTCTCTCATCACCCCTCCAATTCTTTTTTTCTTTTTAAATTGGAAGTTAGTTACTGTACAATGTTGTGTTGGTTTATGCTGCACAACTATGTGAATCAGCCTAGGTTTAACTTTTTGAGGTAATTCTGTTTAATTTTCCACAGTGGCTGCACCATTTTATATTCCCATCAGAAATGTACGAGGGTTCCAATTTCTCCACATTCTTGCCAACACTTTGCATTTTTTTTTTATAATAACCATCCTAATGGGTGTGAAGTGGTATCTAAATGGAATCTTGTGGTTTTGCATGTGTGCATCACTTTTTAAAAGTTTCAGCAGAGCATGTGTGTCATTTTGCATCCCTGCTTATTAATTTTTTTCTCATGTTTTGCCTTTAAATGACATTTTTCATTGCATTTTTCTGGGTCCACCAGGAGGTTACCAGTTTTACCTGAAGAATTAGATTTTGAAGCAAGGACACAAACATGGCCTTCACTACAGAAAGGGAAAGGGAAGAGTTAAAAGAGTGTGTAGCCACCCCTGAGAGCCCCCCCAGGAAGAAACTGAAGGGCTTCCCATGCCTGCTTTGGGCCTCTGGGCAACTTCACTAGTAATCTGCACACTGCATGCTGCAGAATATGGGAGGGAGTCTGCTTGCAAGAAGCAAATTCTTGGTGAGACAAAAATGGATTAGACCAGGGTAATACCAAGCAACAGAGACAGAGCAAAAATCATCTAATTTATCAGCCTTCCCCCCAAGGCTGAGAGGCTTTTAAGTAGTTTGGGGAAACTTTGAAAGGGGAGAGATCGCTTGAGAGTAATTTAAAAACTTGTCCCCTACAGGCCAGTTTTTTAAAAGACCCAATCTTACCAGAAGGCTAAGGCTGTGATTAAGCAAAGCCTTTGAAAAAGAATCTTAAAACACCCCATTAAGAGCGATGACAGAGTATGGTTACTAACGCCAGAGTATTTAAACGAAGAATAGTGAAGCAAAAATGAGTGCTTTGTGTGAAGAGTAATTTGGTCACCAAAAATTATAGAAACTTTCAGAAAGATACAGGGAATGCTTGTAAGAGGGAAATGGAACTCTTTGTAGAACTGAGTTTTAAAGAAATGTTTACTTCATTTGCAAACATTTCTAAGACCAAAGAGAAATATTACTTAAAATGCCCTTAGGAAAACACCCATATCGTTTCTTACTACTTTTGAACCTGCAGTTGTTGGAAAGAAGCATCCATTTCTGAGTCATATCTGAAAGAACCAGCTCTTAATAATGTTCCTACAAGACACTGGATAATACTTGTCCTACAAAGCGGAGGTGACGAGGATCCCACCTGACACTGGGCGGCCATTGAGCACTAGTGGCGAATTCATCTGTGTTTCCGGAAGTAGCTGACCATTCACCCCTGAGTCTGAAAATTGCCAGACAGTCAACTCTGAGCTTCAGAGTCATTCCAGTTGATTATGTGGAGATCTGCACACTAGAGCAAATAGAAGAATGAATTGGACGTGCCTGAGCAACTTTATCCATGTCTGTGTAATCACCTTCACGGTGGGGGTTGCAGGGGTTACTTCCATGGTAACAGTGCCTCTGTAGAGATGCTTAGAAACCCACTGGTGGAAAGAACTTGGTCGGGGTCTTCTCTGTGTCTCAGTTGTAGAGGCAGCATGAGACCGAGCTCAAAACTAGGCATAGGAGACCTGGGTTCCTGACACATTTTACCTGTTCTTGGCCTGAGATGCCTGGTGTTGGTTGCTTAATCTTTCTGCAAGGTTGGCTGGCTACTGTTGGATGTATCGTGTATGCAGATCATTTTGGAACTGTAGAAAATGATAAGCATTGTTATTAGTAAGTCAAATAGTAAAACTGAAATGAAAGGATAACTGTTCTGTTCCGTCCTGTCCTCATCAACTCATTTCCTCTTTCGGCATCACTAAGGGTTCTCTTGTCAGCGGGTGCAAAGCTCCCGTTCAAGTTTTTGGCTCTGAAGACATCGGAGTTGAATGAATGACTTTGGAGTTGGAAAAATAAATTGTTGGCTTATTAAGAAACTTATTGTGGTTTACCTAATTCCAACACCAATAACATTAGATACCAGCCATGAATTAATTCTCTTCTTTTTTAAATTTTTTGTGACACTTTAAGCACCACAGCCTTGTGATACTGTTTCCAGACAATTAATACTGTGTAGCCACATTGGGGCATCCAGTCAGTGCTAATGTGTCTGGGAGACTTGGGTGCAGCTATGAAATTTAAGAGTCTAGCAAAGGCCTGGCAAAGAGGGGCTGAACAAGTGACCACTTACTTTGTGAAATCTACAGACATGAGCAGGAGTACATGGTTGGTCCATTCAAACTCTCTCAACTCTTGCTCATAGGATTTCCCCCAGATGCTATTCACAGCACTATGGATTCACCTAAAACTTCTAGAAATGTAAGAGGACTCAATTCTGTTGTCAACATGTTTTTCTGCTACCAAATCTCAGCTACCATGGTGCTCATTACCTTTTGTACAGGGAGATTACTTGGGAATAATGTTATAGGAATAGTGTAAGTGTAGGTAAGTGGAATGGTTGACTTGCCTTATTTTGTGTGGCAATATCATTGTACATTTTATTATGTTTGTATATAATTATAATGAATGCTACTACTGTGTTACTCCGAGTGCCTACCACTAGAGGAATAAGCTTAAATTCAGGGGAAGTACTTTCATGTTGAGGCATGTGTTCTTAGTCACTAGTTGCTTAAAGTATTTTTGTGCCTATGTGAAGCATTCTTCCCAGAATTCAAAAGCTTCCTAGGGCTTCTCTTGTTCCCATGTTTTGCCAGTTATTAAGTCATGGATAACCCAGTGTGGGGAGGTCACATGTGTTTGTGCTGTCCTATGAAGAGGTACCAGAAACAGGGGTTTGCATCCTGCATTCAGACCCCAACTGAATTCAGAATTTTGATTTTCCATTAGTTTGACCAAATAGTTGACTTAGGTTGATTATTTAGTTGTCTCATTGCTTTTCTTTAAAAGACTGCTTGACTGAGGCCTAGTTTATATGTGATAAAATTCACACATCTTAAAGTGTGTTATGATTTTTAGTGGATTTGCTGTATTATGCCACTGTCAGTTCAGTCACTCACTCGTGTCCAACTCTTTGCGACCCCATGAACCGCAGCACGCCAAGCCTCTCTGTCTATCACCAACTCCTGCAGTCTACCCAAACTCATGGCCATTGAGTTGGTGATGCCATCCAACCATCTCATCCTCTGTCGTCCCCTTCTCCTCCTGCCCTCAATCTTTCCCAGCATCAGGGTCTTTTCCAATGAGTCAGCTCTCCGCATCAGGTGGCCAAAGTATTTGAGTTTCAGCTTCAGCATCAGTCCTTCCAGTGAACACCCAGGACTGGTCTCCTTTAGGATGGACTGGTTAGATCTCCTTGCAGTCCAAGGGACTCTCAAGAGTCTTCTCTAACAGCACAGTTCAAAACCATCAATTCTTTGGCGCTCAGCTTTCTTCACAGTCCAACTCTCATATCCGTACATGACCACTGGAAAAACCATAGCCTTGACTAGACAACCCTTGTTGGCAGAGTAATGTTTCTGCTTTTTAATATGCTGTCTACGTTGGTCATAACTTTATTTCCAAGGAGCAAGTGTCTTTTAATTGAAATTAAAAGATTGCAGATGGCTGCAATCACCATCTGCAGTGATTTTGGAGCCCCCCAAGATAAAGTCAGCCACTGTTTCCCCATCTATTTGCCATGAAGTGGCGAGACCAGATGCCATGATCTTAGTTTTCTTAATATTTAGCTTTAAGCCAACTTTTTCACTCTCATCTTTCACTTGGATCAAGAGGCTCTTTAGTTCTTCTTCACATCCTGCCATAAGGTTAGTGTCATCTGCATATCTGAGGTTATTGATATTTCTCCCGGCAATCTTGGTTCCAGCTTGTGCTTCTTCCAGCCCAGCATTTCTCCTGATGTACTCTGC
The DNA here is from genome assembly GCF_023699985.2 of Odocoileus virginianus. Classification (NCBI taxonomy): domain Eukaryota; kingdom Metazoa; phylum Chordata; class Mammalia; order Artiodactyla; family Cervidae; genus Odocoileus; species Odocoileus virginianus. The sequence goes on along the minus strand of NC_069686.1, from coordinate 34,869,438 downwards.
ATATAGGTTAAATAAGCAGGGTGACATTATACAGCCTTGAAGTACTCCTTTTCCTATTTGGAACCAGTCTGTTGTTCCATGTCCAGTTCTAACTGTTGCTTCCTGACCTGCATACAGATTTCTCAAGAGGTAGGTCAGGTGGTCTGGTATTCCCATCTCTTTAAGAATTTTCCACAGTTCATTGTGATCCACACAGTCCAAGGCTTTGGCATAGTCAGCAAAGCAGAAATAGATATTTTTCTGGAATTCTCTTGCTTTTTCGATAATCCAGCGAATGTTGGCAATTTGGTCTCTGGTTCCTCTGCCTTCTCTAAAACCAGCTTGAACATCTGGAAGTTCACGGTTCACGTATTGCTGAAGCCTGGCTTGGAGAATTTTGATCATTACTTTACTAGCATGTGAGATGAGTGCAATTGTGCGGTAGTTTGAGCATTCTTTGGCATTGCCTTTCTTTGGGATTGGAATGAAAACTGACCTTTTCCAGTCCTGTAGCCACTGCTGAGTTTTCCAAATTTGCTGACATATTGAATGCAGCACTTTCACAGCATCATCTTTTAGGATTTGAAATAGCTCAACTGGAATTCCATCACCTCCACTAGCTTTGTTCATAGTGATGCTTCCTAAGGCCCACTTGACTTCACATTCCAGGATGTCTGGCTCTAGGTGAGTGATCACACCATTGTGATTATCTGAGCCGTGAAGATATTTTTTGTACAGTTCTTCTGTATATTCTTGCCACCTCTCCTTAATATCTTCTGCTTCTGTCAGGTCCATAATTTCTGTCCTTTATTGAGCCCATCTTTGCATGAAATGTTCCCTTGGTATCTCTAATTTTCTTGAAGAGATCTCTAGTCTTTCCCATTCTATTGTTTTCCTCTATTTCTTTGCAATGATCACCGAGGAAGGCTTTCTATCTCTCCTTGCTATTCTTTGGAACTCTGCATTCAGATGGGTATATCTTTCCTTTTCTCCTTTGCTTTTCACTTTTCTTCTTTTCACAGCTATTTGTAAGGCATCATTAGACAGCCATTTTGCTTTTTTGCATTTCTTTTTCTTGGGGATGGTCTTGATCCCTGTCTTCTGTACAATGTCACCAACTTCTGTCTGTAGTTCATCAGGCACTGTTGTCTATCAGATCTAGTCCCTTAAATCTATTTCTCACTTCCACTGTATAATCATAAGGGATTTGATTTAGGTCATACCTGACTGGTTTAGTGGTTTTCCCCACTTTCTTCAATTTAAGTCTGAATTTGGCAATAAGGAGTTCATGATCTGAGCCACACTCAGCTCCCAGTCTTGTTTTTGCTGACTGTATAAAGATTCTCCATCTTTGGCTGCAAAGCATATAATCAATCTGATTTCTGTGTTGACCATCTGGTGATGTCCATATGTAGAGTCTTCTCTTGTTTTGTTGGAAGAGGGTGTTTGCTATGACTAGTGTGTTCTCTTGGCAAAAGTCCATTAGCCTTTGCCCTGCTTCATTCTATACTCGAAGGTTAAATTTCCCTGTTACTCCAGGTGTTTTCTTGATTCGTGCTTTTGCATTCCAGTCCCCTATAGTGAAAAGGACATCTTTTTTGGGTGTTAGTTCTAAAAGGTCTTGCAGGTCTTCATAGAACTGTTCAGCTTCTTCAGGGTTACTGGTCGGGGATTAGACTTAGATTACAGTGATATTGAATGATTTGCCTTGGAAATGAACAGAGATGCCACTGTCACCACAATCATTTTCATTTGGCCTGAAAAGAAATTTTGCTCTGGTTAGCCCAATTTTAGCTTCTCTTTTGTGGGATTTGGTTCTGCTTTGAGTGCTTACCTGGTGGCTCAGATGGTAAAGATTCTGCCTGTAATGCAGGATACCTGGGTTTCATCGCTGTGTTGGGAAGATATTCTGGAGAAGGGAATGGCAACCCACTCTAGTATTCTTGCCTGGAGAGTTCCATGGACAGAGGAGCCTGGCAGGCTATAGTCCATGGGGTTGCAAAGAGTTGGACACAGCTGAGTGACTAACACATACCTCTGATATGAAAACCTGATATATCAGAAACTGATATATCTAAAACTGAAAGAGGAAGAAACCATTTTTAAAAAGATGATCTTTCAGTTTTATGGTACACTTAATACAGTGTTCTCTGTGTCAGGCACTGTTCTGAAGTGCCTTGTGAAAGTCGAGTGCTTTGTGACGATCAACTTATTTATTAGTTCATTGATTTCTTATAACATTCTTTGAGACAGTACTCATACTGTTTATATTTTACAGATGAGGAAAAGAAGTATAGAAAAGTTAAGTATTGTCATGGTGCTAGTAATGGTGAAGTCAGGAATCAAAACATGTTGTTCTAAATGTTCTCATCTTTCTGATGAGACCAGAAGGAGTAGGAGGAGCAGGAGTCAGCCAGGATGCAGAGCATCAGAAAGAGTAAGCTAGTGCCCTCCAGGAAAGAGTCAAGACCTTTAGTAAACCCTGCTCTTTGATGCCTCAGTGTAAGGTATTGAAGAAGTCAGATAAATCCATCCCAGTGGTCTATGCAGAACTGTTTATCACCTAGGATTCATCACTTTATTCACTCTCCCTTTTACCTTGGTGTCATAGGGAGTGAAACCTGTTTTTATGGAATGAAGTTTGGCTTACGAACTGGACCTCAAAGAGGTAGGGCGTTGTGCTAGGGGTTCCTTACCCAAGAGGGGTGTTTGTTAGGGGGTTGGAGGTGGGGTGTGTTCTGCTCAAAAGGTCCTTAGTAAGAATCTGAGGCACCTGGCTTGGTGTGATCTGGGGGAAGAACTGGGCCCAGTCCATTGCCCCGTGTCCTGCCCTTGATCTGGTTCCATCACCCTTCTCTTGCAGATGGTTATGTTGTGACTCTTAGGGGTCTGCACATTGACTTTGCTTACTCCGAAGCCTCGAACCCCTCCTCTGTTTAGGGGGTGGTCTCTTGATCTCTCAGGGTACTAGATTTCTGGGGAGGCAAGCCCATAATGATAGTAGAGTAATTGAGTTCAGCTGCCTATCAGAAACAAACTGTTTGGAAATGGGAGAATCTGAAAGATGCCAACTGTGATAATAATTCCATTTTAGCCTAAAAGGGAAAATTTCCACTCTAGTTTTTACTTAGCATTCCCCTGTGTCTTCAGGGCACACAAAGGTTATGGAAGAATTGAGTAGTGTAAATGAGGAGACCCCCCCGCCCCCCACATTCCTGGGTGTGTGTTCACGTTTATGTTTAATAAATATTAATTGATTACTGCATTCTGGTCAGAGAATTTGACCCTTTCTACTTAATCTATAATGTACTTGGCATTCAATAGTTGCTTTTTGCTCATTTCAAATATACTGGCTTTGGGTTCTTTTTTTTCTAGTTAGCCGGGGCTACCATCTTTTCCCTCTGTCAGGTATAGCCCTCATCCTGCTGTTGGCAGATTCTCATTGGTTGAGGGCATCTTAACTTATCAAAGATCACAAGAACATGCTCAAGAGGGAATCTGACTGTATGTGGAATGCAGGGTTATCTGTCAGAACTGTTGGAATGTATTGAAACTTGAAATGCTGCTAAACTTGAAACTCCACTGCTTTTTTTCTCCCTTACACCAGCTCCTGTGGGTTTTTGGGGTTACATACTTGAAAAGCAAAATATGGATTTAGGACTCTACATTGATGAGAACATAGGTAAGTAATTTCTGTCCATTAGTTTTATAAATTCAACAACAGAAACAGCATTTGAACCCCTGTGTTGAGTGCTGGGTGCTGAGAATACCTGAAATGTAATAAAAATCCTTTTTCCCTGATCAGTGATTTCTTGGTCTGGCTTCTCTGTTCTTGTGTTGATCAGCTTCTTTCTTTCAAACTCATGAACTAGGCATCAAACTTAGCCACATTTTGCTTGTAGGGATAAGTAACATTGATGATGACTTGACTGGGTAGAGAGGCCTTTTTTTCTCGTGGTTATGCAACCTCTGTCCTAAGACCATAGGAATCCGTGCTGTTGGCTCAGTGGCAGTCAGAACCGTCAAACATTCTGAGCCTTTCTTATCTGAACAAAAAATGAAGATAATTGGCCCTGTGCTCTCCTTGTAGCTCTCAGAGGGTTTGTGTCTGTTCAGATCATATTCTGATCCTATGTTTGCTAGAACCTTCAAGTCCTAGCTGTTGAGTCTTGGCCTGACCCGTGGAGCAGCAGAGCTGAGCTTTGGGAAGCAGAAGAGGGACGATTCCAGAGTGTGATAGACACCTCTTTTTAGGGGATGGTGTGGTTTGGGTGATGATGGGAAGCTTTGTGGGAACTGTGGGCTGAGGTTTTAGCATTTGTCTGTCCCTCTGAGTTTGCATATGAATGAAATAGTTCTTTCAGGGTTTGTGCCTTAGTTATTTAGAGGGACATTCTCTGTTAAGCTGGCTTCCCTGATGGCTTAGACTGTAAAGAATCCATTGGTGATGCAGGAGACCTGTGTTCCATCCCTGGGTTGGGAAGATCCCTTGGAGAAGGGAATGACTACCCACTCCAATACTCTTGCCTGGAGAATCCCATGGACAGAGGAGCCTGGTGGGTGACAGCCCATGAGGTTGCAGAGTCAAACATGACTGAGTGACCAACACTTTCACTTTTCTCTGATAAGTAGAATGGGTCAGGTGCCTGGCTTAAAATACTCTCTTGGTCTCTGCCCCTACACAGATGCAGTTTTGAGTAACACCAAAGGCCGATGCAACATATAGGATTAAGTTTAACTCCCCCCTCCTTCAAGTGGGCTTTCTTTATCAGCTCGATGAGATGCCTCCTAGATCATGCTGTTTAACCTGAAGAGCTATTGCAGTGTTCTTACTGTGCAGTTGCCCTAGCCACCTCTGTATTGCCCTGTGGTTTAAATGGGATGAAACTAAAGCCCAGAGTATAGTTTCTGGTGCTTGGTAGTTCTGTAGATAACTCCTCCTGTCACATTTCAACCCCACATGGCCCTGTTTCTTGGTTCTTACTGATCTTCCTTTTGGTCTGTACAACTTAACTGCCTTCCTATATGTGTTTAAAAACTTACATTTGTAAATTGTTTGCCCACATTTGTAGAGGTAAGGAAGCTACCCATTCCTTTCTGTTTTCCATCCTGTCTGATATAACATGCATGTCTCAGACACAGGGAACGTTGATCAAAGACTGCATTGGGGGTAGTGCCAAGTCTGTGATGTGTATTCACTTTTAACTTAGGTGTCCTTTTTTTTTTTTTTTTCCCCTAGCTGTGATTTAGGAGAAATTTTTGAAGCTGAAAAGAACTTCAGTAAATCTTTAAGCACAGTCTGCTTATTTTATATATGTAGCCTAGCATGTTTAAGTCAGTTTTCCAAAGTACTGTGAGGAGTTCATTGAAAGAAGCAATACAGTTTTCTGACTTAATTTTCTGGTGTTTCTTCATCCAAAAAAGTATAATATAGAGCCTTATTAAAAAGCTAAGTACACAGACATGGGAGAGATGACTTTCTAGGTGAGAACACTCTATGCTACTGCAGTGAATGGGGTTGGAGATAGAGCTGTTTGATATCAAGTAACTGCAAAGAGCTTTACAGTTTAATCCCATTCTATGCTGTCGAGTAATGCTGAGTCAGACTTAATAAGGATTTCCAGTGTATGTATCAGAAATGTTGGTAAAATCCCCATAAATGATAGTTAAGGAACATGTTAATTTATTATACATCATTTTCTCCCAAATTCTTGAATTCTTCCTTGGTTTAATTTCCAAACAGAAGCCAAAAGTAAAAATGATCCTACTTATGATTGTACTGATGATCCTGTTCATTTATAATGGAAATAAAATATTATATCCTATTATACTAAAATCAATTAAGAGTTTAAGAGTCATGTTTTCACCAGGTATATTTTTTTTGTGAAATTGTGCCCCCCTCCGTTGACATCTTGAATGTTGTTCTAGTTAGGGAATGTCTGTAACGTTGGTAAGAGATACGAACCATTCCTTAGGTTAACATAAGTCAAGGTAGTGCCTTTGGTCATTTTCCATATGTTCCCAATGAATATTTCTTGGCAGTTTCTAAATGACCCCCCATCCCCCTCTCCTTGAGATGAATGTTCCAAGAAACAAACTGTATAATCTTTGACTAGAACACATGGAGAGAATTGTAAGGCTTTTTAACAATTTTTGATTGGGGGAGTCTGACTTCATGGGTTGAGCATAATCTCTGTTGGCATTTGGTTACATGTTGTGGCAGATTTATGTTAGTGGTGCATCATTTCAAGGACAATGAGGTATTTTTTTCACCCACCTCATTGCTGACATGTAAAATGATTTAAATGTCATGGCATCTTAGTATATGGAGATGGGAGATGAGGAAGAGAAGTCCACAGTCTTTCAGGCCACAGGTGGTTCTTGAGCTGTGAGTTAAAGGCTATTTATTTTTGTAGCTGTCTGTGCAGAAACACCAGAATAGCATTGGGAGCTGTCGTCTGTCAAGGTGCTTCTGTATTTAGAAGGCATTTCTAAGCATCACTGGCAGGTAGTGGGAAGAAACCTAAAAAGGCAACACCCCAGTGGTGGTTGCTGTAGCATCTTAGTATCTTGTATTGCTTGTTTTATTCCTTTCTTCATTAGCATTTAGCCCCAAAGACAAAGGCCATGTTCCTGGACCCTCAAAGTGCCCAAGAATTGTTTGTGTAGTTCTTAAAAATTTATCCCTCACTTCATCAGGTAATAGGATAATTACCTATGCTATTTGATCATCAGTTGAGACACCATGGTTCTGATTTCATTGGTCTGAAGTGTGGGACCCAGGTATGGGGATTTTTGAAAAGCTCCCAAGATGATTCTTTTGGGCAGCTGAAGTTGAGATGTATTTTTCTTAGAAAACACAAAGAGGTGTATAAAGCAATGATCTGTTTTACATATGCTCACTACTGGATAGTTTTAGAAAAGCTGTTTATGGCTTATTCGTATTGTTAGTTTGAACTACCATAAGGAAATCTATTTTAATGGTTAAGTTCATCACCTGTTCACATTTAGGCAAATGTCTCTAAGATACCTAGAAGGTGTTTGTAAGAAAGTAAAATTTTAAGCACAACTGACCCATCTGAAGAGACAAAAAGTCAAGCACTTGCTGCTCACCAGGCACACTCTTCATGCCTGGCCTCCGGGTCGCCACGCTGCGGGTCAGGTGCCTTCGGGAATGGCAGGCTTGTTGTTTATACCGTGGAAACCCTCAGTGGGCCTTCCCTTACCCTGGTCGTGGAGGATTGTGTCAGCCTGGTTGGTTTCTCCCACTCCAGTGTTGGCATGATCGGAAACGCATTAAATGATTCTGTTTAGGCCCCAAATAGCGTGCAATGAAAGCCAGTGCTCTAACCACCGACTCTGAAAATATGTGGATGAGGGGACTCAGTGCCAGCGGTGGGGGAAGGGGAAATGATTTAAAATCATTTGTTTTACTGTCTAAAATTACCTTTCTTTTTCTCTCTCTCTTCTAACATAGCATCTCTCTTAAAAAGGAGCTTAAAACTTTAATATGTAAAGGGAAGACACTTCAAAAGCATAGATAATGAAAAAGAAGACTTTTCCTCCTTTGTGATGGCAGTTTCATTCCCCAGTATTTCCATTCCAGGTAGCCTGTGTGAAACTTTTTTGTAAATCCTGCCAGAATTGGGTATGTATTCAGGCAGGGCGCCTAGGATTGGATATGTGGATTACATTTAGGTTACACTATGAATGACTCCTACCCCCGCCCCCTAATTCTGCTCTGTATGCAGAACAAGTATACACTGCCTTTAAAACACAACAAAATAGGTTCACACTCAATGTGTTGTGCTATCCTCTGTCTTTCCCATTTCATAGTATGTGTAATGGCAACTTTGCCAATTGTTTTTAAATGGTGAAGTGTGTTGCCATATTGCCAAATTACCCTTTAAATGGTGGTATGCTGGGACCTTTCTGGTAGTCCAGTGGTTAAGAATCCGCCTTCCAGTGCAAGGGATGTGAGTTCAATTCCTGGTTTGGGGCAAGTCCGCAAAACTAGAGAGAAGCCCGTGCCTCAGTGAAAAATCCTGCATGCTGTAACTAGGACCCATCATAGCCAAAAATAAAAATAAATAAATATGTTTTAAAAAGTGGTACTGATTTACGTTACCAACGGTGTAAATACTTGTTTCCTTCCCCCATTCCTTCCAACTTTGCATATTATCAAATGTTTGGCAATTGTTTGATAAAATTATCATTCCAAAAATGTTTTAAGTAATTATCCTCCAGTTAAAATAAGTAACTTTTTCATAACATTAAAAAAATGTTTTAAGTGACTACTGTGTGTTCTCTGCTGGAAAAGAACAATAAATCAGAAACATATTTCCTGCTGTTATAGAAGCCTATGGTTTATTGAGAGGGAGGACAGAAAAGTAAGCAAATCACAATTCACAGTTACTTTATGCATAACTTTATCGTGGAAACAAAGGGGCAACTGTAGTAATCTGTGTAGTTTAAAGCTTAAAATGCTACATAAGTAGGCCCTATTGCTGCTTACGTTGCTGCGGTGTTTTTCTTACCTGTAGTATGTTTTCCATTTGATTTCTTCTTGCATCTTCTAAGTAACCTCATCTCCAAATTTAAGAGCCTTTCCTTTCCCTCCAGATACATTGAATAAATAGCAGATATCCTGTCTTTAGAGACTCTTCTCAAAACTTTTCTGAAATGGTACCATTTTTATTCTTTTTTTTTTTTGGGAGGGGGACTACTATACAGTGTGTTGGAAAGGTGAGAAATGTCTAATAATTTGAAGCAAAAGTTTATAGAGGAACTTCCTTGGTGGTCCAGTGGCTAAGATACTCCATGTTCCCAATACAGAGGGTTCAACTTAGATCCCTGGTCAGGGAACTAGATCTTACATGCTGGAACTAAAAAAAAAAGATACCGCATGCTGCAACTGAGACCTGATGCAGCCAAATAAAAAATAAGTAAAAATTCTGTAGAAAGCCTGTGTTTTAACTAAATTGCATTTTATAATTTTGTAACATGGCTGTTGGTCTTTAATCATTGTGACTCTGGGTGGAGGTCAAGTTGTGGGGTAGAAAGTGTTCCCAGTTATTATAGTATGTCACATCTTAATGTCTGATGCTATTTTTCTGATCTATCAACTTACCTAACCCTGTTGTATGAAAATGCTTAAAGTCTAAGGCAGTGTGCAGTGTCTGTCCAGTTGTGACCACATGAAGTTGGCCCCTCCTGGCCAATGCCCCTGCCTTCCTTTGCATTTAAACTCTGGCTCCCTTTCTAGAATCTGGTTAAGGGGCTGAGTGTGAAAACTGGAGGATGAATTGGTAATAACGTCCTGCCTCTGGTGATTAATTTTTCTTTTCTAGACCCTTTCGGTGATAGAGACTATTGAAATTTAAAGGGAAGAAAAGGATGGTGGTGGTGGTTTAGTCGCTAAGTCGTGTCAGAATCTTGCGACCCCATGGACTGTAGCCTGCCAAGATCCTCTGTTCATGGGATTCTCCAGGCAAGGATACTGGAGTGGGTTGCCATTTCCTACTCCTGAAGAAAAGGATAAAAGGTTAGTGTTTGAATTTGCCAGATCTGCAGTGAAGAACCATGGCCAAATCAATGTGGTTGGTATTTATTGTTAGATCCCTTAGGTGAGTCACTTCTCTTATTCTTTGCCTTCTAAGACTTTTTTTTTTGCAGCATCTGTTTTCAACCTGTCTTCAGTTTTGGTTAAATTCTTTTTCATTTTTAACTCCTAAGATTTTAGGAAATTGATTCTCTAAGATTTGTCTCTGAACTAACACTGTAGGATAGGAATCCAGGACTGGATTTTGCTCCCCAGGGCCATGAATGTTATGTTCAGGTTGAAATGTCTATTTTTTCCTCTCTGTAGTCTTCTTCCACCTTCTGAAATGAAGGGACTAGACTCAATGAGCTCCATCTTTTTCATTCAGCTCAGCAGTTCCGTGCATGTATCACATCTGTGTGTCTGTCTTGAATCTTCAAAAAGCAGTATGTGGCAGCAGGCATGCACTCTGAACAGCTGGCAACTTGAGGATTTTTTTTTACAACTGGTTTTATCAAACAGTGACGAAGTATCCTCTCACTGGCAGGTGCAGGGGTGTTCATTTTCCACGTGGAGGTGGAGAGATTGTCATCTGCCTGATATAGGAAATGTTCTCATATTAGCCCTCTTTGGAACTTGGGGCCATGTGATTCTTGGTCTGTTCCTTGGCAAAAGGCAGCCCTTCGCCAGCATGCATTTAAATGTATGCTCACCCCTTTCTGTTTATTAATGTTCTGTTTTGGTTAAACCAACTTTGTGCTGCATGTGTTTTACTCACGTCATTTAGTTGAGATGAAAGTGGAATATCATTTTCTATGGCCCCATGATGGCATAGAGGAGCCCAGGCGTAGGGGGCCAGTTGAAGCTGTGAACATTGTGGGGCAAGTTAATGTTCATATACCTGCTTTCAGCTCCATTAATCCATCATCTTTCTTTAAAAGTTCGATTCAGGATTTATTTCAGCAAATTGTCACATTATAAAACTCTGGCTCTTATTTTGCTCATTGGTGGTTAAAAATGGACCTTGCTTTGCATCTGTTTTGAGTGATTGGGTTTTGTGTTTTGTTTCACAAAGGCAAAGTGATTTTGAGGGCTGAAAGCTGATTTTTTTCCCTTGGTTTCTGAAGGTTTGGAAAATAATGATTTTTTTTAAGGTCAATTATTATTTTCTTTATCACACAAAGGAGAAGAGGTCACCTTTAGGAAGTGCTGATTTAAACCATCTTACTTGAATGTGAGTTTTGTCTTGTTTCATCCCAAAATGGAGGAAATTAATCCACACCCTCATAGGTTCATTATAAAGTTCAGTTGAGATAATGATGTGAAGACTGAAAATCAGACTTAAGAGAAATTGAGTTAATCTAGGATTACTTATCAGTGTTTCAATAACCTAAAGTATAAAAGGTGTCTTGTCTACCAGCTTGCTGCCTGTGCTCAGTTAATCCAAGAGGCTCTGTTTTTCAGCAAAGAGAGAAAGTTTCATTTTCTTTTTTTTTGGTGGAAATGAAACATTCTATCTTCTAGCTGCTACAGTAAATGAATAACATGTTTTTGAAACTACTGTGATTTTGAATTAGTCATTTAAACATCAGATATGTTCTTTTCAGGTTGAGTAGCGTACTTTGTATTATTATGATTTGTAACTAGTTTGTAAAACTTGACGTACCTTGACAAAATAAGTGGTATTAATATGGCATGTGCCTGTGCCCATTTTAAAGATTACATCTGAGAAGTATTTTTAATATTTTTGAAAAGTTTTCCCCTCCCCATCTGTATGTGTGTGAAATTTTATGAAATGGGCTTTGTGCTATCATTTGTTATCAGTATCTGGCTAATACCTATGTAAAAGGAAGTGGGGACCTCATATGCTGAATATGTATTTTCTTCTCATAAATAGGGATCAGTGGTTGCATTCTTTAGAGAATCTGCAGTGATTCAGTTTTTATCGCCTCTTTACTTTCATTCTGGTATTGCCTCTGTTGAACGAGCATGTGAAAGCTTGACATCGTGATTCATTTTCTGATTTTGCAATAATTCAAAGTGGAGCAGAAGCATCATGAGAATCATGCCAGTTTTCTTAAGGTTTGACACATCCATCTTAATTCACAGTACTGTTCTAAAGATTCACCAGGAAACACACACACGCAGAGCCAGTGGGACATCTGAAGGGACTTGGCTGCCTTCTGTTCTTTTCCTGTCTCCTCCCTTTGTTTTCCAGATGCATCAGCAGATGGCTGTCCAAAGCTCTAAATTTGTACCTTGTATGACCTTTAGCCTGGAGAAAGGCAGATCTCTTCTGAGAGTAAACTTCCAGGCCATCGGCAGTAGGTGTTTTGTTAGTTGTCATAAATAAACTCAGGTCTTTGGCTGTTCTTTCTCAGGTTTATATAGCGTAGGCTTTCTTGCGACTGTCAAAAATTTAAAGATGAGATGAAACTGGAGAACATTCCATGGTATTTCCTGAGTCCTGCAGTGTGAGAGAATATAGAAGAAGCTTCAGTATGCTTCTGCTGAGGGCTGGCTTTGAAAGAAGCTTTGAGGCTGCCCAGGAGACAAGTCATTGTCTTTGGAGTCGGGCAGACTTGGGTTTGGGTTCTGCCTCCTCTGAGTGCTAGCAGACCTTACCTCATTGAGCTGTTAGCATTGAATGAGGCCTTAAGTATGGTAGCAGCCCAGAACTGATCAGATGTAATGGGTGCTCAGTAAGTGGTCCCTGTTTCCTTCTAAGAGCTCATTCTTAAATCTCTGCATTTAAGAACAGGAGGCTCAGGATGAACCAAGGGAAGGAAACTTGCGTGCCACCAAGCAGAGAATCAGAGAAAGAATCACGTGAATTATTTTATTAGCTCCTTTATCATCCATTGTGTAATCCATTGCCTTAGGCGCTTTTCAACTATTGTAATCCAGCCAAGGGAGAATGTACGTTGTCTTAAATTAGGGGCTTGCCCAGGTTGGATGCATGAGACAAGTGCTCGGGCCTGGTGCACTGGGAAGACCCAGAGGGATCTGGTAGAGAGGGAGGTGGGAGGTGGGATTGGGATGGGTAATACATGTAAATCCATGGCTGATTTATGTCAATGTATGACAAAAACCACTACAATATTGTAAAGTAATTAGCCTCCAACTAATAAAAATAAATGAAAAAAAAAATTAGTGGCTTGCCCTTGTTGGTGAGAACCCATTTTATGGGGAGAAATCATATAGGTTACATATATGTCCATAGACAAAAGACCTAAAGGTGAATGAAGGAAATTGATGTGTTCATCCCGGAGAAGAGAAAATAAACCTAACCTCTTCCCTTCCTGCCACCAGGCCGCAGGGTTGACTGTCAGTGGGAAGTCTTGTCTTGTGTAGGTGTTGACTCTTAATGGAGTGTGGTAAGTGTATCAGTGTTAGGTTTCCTAGGTGGCTTACTAGTAAAGAATTCGCCTGCCAAGCAGAAGATGAGGGTTCGATCCCTGGGTCAGGAAGATCCCCTGGAGAAGGAAATGTCAACCAGTATTCTTTCCTGGAGAATCCCATGGACAGAGGAGCCTGGTGGGCTACAGTCCATCGGTCGCAAAAGAGTCAGACACTACTTAGATGCTAAACAGCAACAAGGGTGGTCAAGGTCGGTCTGACCATAAAGTTAAATGCTTCTGAGTATGATATTTCATTGTGAGATGATAGGAAAAGTTGGAAAAAGTAAATGGGGTTGTTGAGGAGGTAATGGCCTAGGAGTCCTTGAGGAAAACATGTCACCAGGTTGTCGGCTGTGCCTGCCTGTGTTCAGAGGGTGGTGGATAAAGCAGGGTGAGCATTTCCCTTCCTCTCACTACTGTATTCTGGTCCCTCCCCACTGTTGGCCCCACCCTTCTAAAGAGAAAGCTCTGTAGATGGCAGTGGGAGAAAATTAGTCTGATGTAGTCTGGAGAAAATTTGTGTCCTGCCCTGCTTTCCCCAGCTTTGAAAAATCTCACATGCAAGGCCAAACAATGAATTATTACTAGAGGAAACTGGTACTATTAATGTCATGTAAGGAGAAAGCCCATTTTGAGTAGAAACAGAAGGACGTTTATGAGGGGAAAGTTGGCTGGTAATGGCAAAACTGAGCAGTAAGAAATTTAACTATATTTATTCCATTGAATTTTTTAGAAGGAATCCTCCAACTGTTGGAAGTTGTCTAGTAATTAGCATAGTAGCCGTTAACAAAATTCTGCTCCAGCCTAGAGCAGCAGAGTAGGGAAGGGGAGAGGTTTGTAAATTTTGTGCATACCGGGTTGTATAGCAGGAAAGTACGCACAGTGAGTTTCCATGTTAGATCAGCCCTTTTAGAATGTACAGATGCCAGGGGCTGTAGGTGGATGGAGGCGTTAGGGTTGTGTATGATCTGGCGGCACTTTGAAAACTGCATATTTGAGGTTCGTATTTCTAGTTGCAGCTGAATCTTGATTTTGAGAGTTTAATCTCTTTGAATCAGACTAGGTATAAGAATTAGACATTTGATCTCATGCATCTTATGCAATACGCAGAAAGCCAAGTGCTTCCTCGGCTTCAGTGTGATCTGGATCCCTGCTGGTCTTTGATTCTAGTTTGTGTGCAGTGATGAGCTGGCACCTTCGTGATGACGGGATCTTCCCGTATAGCTGAGGGGCTCCTACAGAACACAGCAGCGGGTTTATGAACCAGCCCGAGTCCTGCTTGCCCTAGTAGGCTGGCAGTTGGCTTTAGGTGGCTGATGGGTTTGTTACTGGCTGTAGTTAGGCAGGTAGGCTTAGCTCCTTTAATTATTCATGCCACTTTGGGAAAGCATAAGCTGACTATTCAGAGCTCTGGGGCCTGGATTTGGGTAGAAATTCTTTGGCTAGGCCAGCTGCAGGATTAGCATGAATGTGATACTAATCCCTGGGCCGGTCCCTCCGAGCAGCACACTCACATGCTTGTTTTTCCCATCAAAGTTCACAGGCACATGCTCTGCAGTGCTGAATGGGCTCTGGCACTTACTATCTAGGCTGCGCGGTTGTGGCTGAGGAGGTTTGGAGCATTTGTCAGCCTCCAAGATAGATCACAGATGCTGCCTGGAAGGTGTTCTTACATTGCATGTCTCTGGAGGCACTGGAATTGTATGGCTTTGATTTCTTTACTCAGAAAAAGACAAATATCACATGATTGTATTTGTATGTGGGATGTGTAAGTAAAATATGACACAAATGAATTTGTGAAACAAAGATTCACAGACATAGAAAGCAAATTTATGGTTACTGAAGGGGAAAGGGTTGAGGGAAGGATAAATTAGAACTTTGGGATTAACAGATAACAAACTATTATGTATAACATAAATAAACAACAAGGTCCTAGTGTATAGCATAGGGAACTCTATTCAATATCCTGTAATAAACCTTAATGGAAAAGAATATGAAAAAGAATATATATGCATATATTTGAATCACTTTGCTAAATGAATCACTTTTCTGGGAACTAACCAACACTGTAAATCAGCCATGTTGTTGTTTAGTTGCTAAGTCATATCCGACTCTTTTGCGACCTCATGGACTGTCGCCTGTTGGGCTTCTCTGTTCATGGGAGTTCCTAGGCAAGAATACCAGAGTGAGTTGCCGTGACCCAGGGATTGAACCCACATCTCCTGATTGGCAGGCGGATTCTTAATCACTGAGCCGCCAGGGAAGCTCCAAATCAACCATACTTAAAAAAAAATAAAAAAGCCATAACTAAGGATGGTGCATATTGTGTAAAGGTGATTAAAAAGAGATGCGTGGGGTTAGTGGGCTGTTTTAGACTATCCCTCTTGAATATAGATTTTCCAGCATTTTAATTTTGTTCATTGTGGGGTCGAGAGGTATAGCTTGTTGGGACTGACAGAACTTAAAGATAATTTAACAAACAAACAACAAACTTAACAACAAATAATTTAACAACAAATTGCTGACCTCAGCAAGTCACTGTGATAACTCTAGGATTGTATTGTGATACTTGATTGGAGTTAGAGGGAGCTTGATTATTCACTGTCTAGAAGTAAGCCAGGGTGCTGAGACTTGAAGAGGCTGCCGCCACCATGTGCGTCTTCCACCCACTGGAGTCCCAAGATTGCGCTCTCCACGTTCCCTTCCCTCCACTCTTCCAGTATTCCAGGGTGTACGAAAAGTGCACTGTGTAGGATTGCAGTCCCATTCTTGATAAATTCCCATCTTTCCCTACGTCCTGACCCCGTTACAAACCTAGTGTAAAACTTAGGGACTGAACGCTGCCTGCTGCACCATGTCTCAGGATTTCACCGGCGTATCGTTCGTCTGTTCAAGTTATAGTTTAGTAGTAAACTCCGAGAGCTGGTGATGGACAGGGAGGCCTGGCGTGCTGCGATTCGTGGGGTCACAAAGAGTCGGACACGACTGAATGACTGAACTGAACTGAACTGAAACTGTTAGGTGAGTGGGCTGCCAGACTTCTTTCTTTATCTGCCTTACTGTCCCTTCAGCTTTGGACTCTTCAGAATTTCGCTAGCCAATGGGAAGGAGAGGGTGAAGGGACTCCGCTCCTTTGCCAGCTTAGCTCAGAAGTGATGTATATCACTTCCCCTTGTTGTCTGTGGTGCTGAGAAATAATAAGCCACTGAGGTGCAAAGAGCCTAAGAAATAGTGCCATGGTTAGAAACCCATTTCCCAGTGACAAGTTGACAGTATGAAGAGGAAGTAAGCATCTTGGTGGACAGGTCATCCCCTGTGGCCACATTTATACATTCCAAGAATCTAGACTGGACTAGATTCCAAGAATCTAGTATTTGGATGTTGCAGGACTAAGCATTAGATATGCCACTATGTATCTCAGATGGGATCAAATTGTGAACGTCTTGGGGTACACTTTACCACCTGCCATGCTTGTTTGCATAGGTCTTTGTAAAGATCAAATGAAAGAGAATGAGAGTGCACTGACCAGAGGAAACAGACTCTAGCTGCCAAGCAGTGGAATGATGACAGTGAGTGAGCCCTCTTTGTGATGACAAAGATGCTCTGGCCCAGCAAAAATAACACTAACTTCATGAAACCTTCCCTAATTTGCAGCAGGTCACTCGACTGATTTAATGCTGCTTTTTTGAAAACAGATAAATCTTTATTACGCCTTTTTATAGTCTGTTGGTTTGGCTGAAATTCTTTGTAATTCTAGTGGCCATGAGAACAGCTAAGACATCAGGGTCCATTAGTAAAAATCCCAAATTCAAGCAATTGAAACACAAAGTGATCCAGTAGTCCCCTTTGTCCATTCTTCATCACATCTATGAGAATCGTATAGTGGTCCTTAAATATCATTACCTTTTGGCTGTTTCTTGGGTTCATCTATTGAAAGAGGGCAATTTGAGACTATTTACTCAGTTCTGTACCTCTCATACATGTTCTAAAAGACACTAAAATATGTGGGGGAGGAAAAATCCAGAGTCTTTATGAAATGTATACTTGAAACAAGAGAGATGTCCTCCTTCAATTTGGCCATGACAAATGAAAGAGAATTACATGGACACGTTGGGAGGTGTTTTCAGTGAAATGTACCCTTGAAGTTTGTCTTCTCTCTTCTTAGTGCCAAAATGAGAAGGCAGGGTGCCCAAATGCTAGCATTTGACACATTAAAAGGGAAGTTTGGCTAGAAAATGGGAAATGTGTTCAGATGAGACCACACAGACATTAGGGAGAGTGAGACCGCCTGTTCAGCATTAGGTTTCAATAGAGTAAATAGAAAATGGTGTCATGATGTTGACTCATCTTCCTTCTGGACACAGTCATTGAGAAATCAGAAATAGTTGGCCAGCTTCCTCTTGTATCTAGAAGCAGAAGGGACAAACTCAGGGGTGCAGGAGCCATACAGTTAACTTAAGTGGATGATGCAGGCTGGGAGGAGAGGGGTAGGGGAGAGATCAAGTCCTTGGAGGAAGGGAGAGAAAATAGGCTTTAGACAGAAATGCAGCACCAGTGTTGTCAAATCTTTAGATGTTTTTGGAGAGAGACGCATGCTGTGTAGGTTAGTGAAAGTTGATGTGCATGTCTTATTTGTCCTGGGTGCTGTAGGACTGTGGCTTCCATTTTAGTGGCAGGAAAAGCCATCTTTGCTTCTGGGCACAGGATGGACAGGGAGGCTCCCTGCTTTAGCAGCGTATTGTCCAAGTAAAAGGTTCAGTGTTTGCAGTCGTAGTCTCAGGGTGCTAATGTTATTTTGCATGTATAAATTTATAGGGCTATATGGAGAATCTGCTATTATTTGGTACTCCTTTGTAAACTGAAATTTTATTTACTTTATAGGAATGCCATAGTCATCAGTTTCTTACATATAAGTTTCTACTACTTGAGATTGGGAAATCAGTAATAAAGAAGGTTTATTTGGGATTTAGAAAAGTCAGAGGAACCAGAGATCAAATTGCCAACATCTGTTGGATCATCTGAAAAGAGTTCCAGAAAAACATCTACTTCTGCTTTATCGACTACGCCAAAGCTTTTGACTGTGTGGATCACAACAAACTGTGGAAAATTGCTCAAGAGATGGGAATACCAGCCCATCTGACCTGCCTCCTAAGAAATCTGTATGCAGGTCAAGAAGCAACAGTTAGAATTGGACATGGAACAACAGACTGATTCCACTTGGGAAAGGAGTACGTCAAGGCTGTATATTGTTACCCTGCTTATTTAACTTATACGCAGAGTACATCATGAGAAATGCCAGGCTGGGTGAAGCACAAGCTTGGAATCAAGATTGCCAGGAGAAATATCAATAACCTCAGATATGCAGATGACACCGCCCTTCTGTCAGAAAGCGAAGAAAAACTAGAGAGCCTCTTGATGAAAGTGAAAGAGGAGAGTGAAAAAGTTGGCTTAAAACTCAACATTCAGAAAACTAAGATCATGGCATCCAGTCCCATCACTTCATGGCAAATAGATGGGGAAACAGTGAGAGACTTTTATTTTCTTGGGCTCCAAAATCACTGCAGATGGTGACTGCAGCCATGAAATTAAAAGATGCTTGCTCCTTGGAAGAAAAGTATGGCAAATCTAGACAACATATTAAAAAGCAGAGACATTACTTTGCCAACAGAAGTCTGTCTAGTCAAAGCTGTGGTTTTCCCAGTAGTCATGTATGGTTGTTAGAACTGGACTATAAAGAAAGCTGAGCGCCAAAGAATTGATGCTTTTGAACTGTGGTGTTGGAGAAGACTCTTGAGAGTCTCTTGGACTGCAGGGAGATCCAACCAGTCAATCCCAAAAGAAATCAGTCTTGAATATTCATTGGAAGGACTAATGCTACAGCTGAAACTCCAATACTTTGGCCACCTGATGTGAAGAGCTGACTCATTTGAAAAGACCCTGATGCTAGGAAAGATTGAAGGCGGGAAGAGAAGGGGATGACAGAGAATGAGATAGTTGGATGGCATCACCGACTCAGTGGACATGAGTTTGAGTAAGCTCTGGGGGGTTGATGATACACAGGAAGGCCTGGTGTGCTGCAGTCTATGGTGTTGCAGAGTTGAACACGAATGAGTGACTGGACTGACTGATTTGGGATTGAAAGCATAACCAGTTTATAATTTCTTCAGTTATTGAAAAGAAAGTAAAATTAAAAACATTTAAATTCTTGACTGGTCTATCAAATAGATTGAGTTCAGTTTAGTTCTTTGTGTGAGTTGCCATAACTAATTTAAGTGTTCTAGGACTAATATCCGTATCTTTATAGGAGAGTTGGCCTTTAGAAGAAAAAAGTTCCTTAGTGTAGAAAAAGAAATGACCATGTAACATATGGAAATTGACAAAGATGAAATATAATTAGAAACTATGAGTGTTGTGTGTCTGTTTTAAAATTGCTAATTTGAGGATTGAAAAATCTAACAAACTACTCCAAAAAAAAAAAAAAGAGAAATCTTGAAGAAAACTCACATCAGTTCCCGTTAGGTTCAAGATTTATTTTCCTTAAGAGAAGAAAAATCTTTTGGGGTGTGCTTTGTTTTTCAGTCTAACCCAAATTTTATTTTATTTTACATAATGGGTGTTGAAATTAAAGAAGAAAACAGCTTTTAAAGCATGCATTTTTACTAAAAGGTGTTTTGTTCTAGGTATGAAAGTGACCTTTGTACCTCATAGTCTCTCTGTGGGAGCCTTCATCTGTAAATTGGGAATAGTTTCCTGTATTTTGCAGATTGCAAGTTATATTCTTTTCCCTGTTAGGATCAGTAGGGTAACCTCCTTGGAAGTCAGTGCCCTGGTATCTTTAACCCTAAAGACACTGAAAAAAGGAACAAGTCCCTATTATGTGCCAGGTATTACAACAAGTGAATTATATAGTTACTCCTTTAATGTTAAAGAACAATCTGCAAGATCAGTTCAGTCGCTTAGTCGTGTCTGACTCTGAACTGAACTGGGTAGAGTGGTTTTACCATAAATAAATTTTGATCACATGCTTTGTAGAATTGAAGAAAAGAGTTGGCATCTTAACCACTAGTAGCAAGCAGATAATGAAGCTGCCAAGTGGATCCTCTACTGAGAATATCCAAGGAAGTGCCACAAAGTGGGAAGTGAGCTTGCAAGAACCTTGGGTCAACCTGCTTTCCCACATGAAAGAGTTAGGACTTTGTTATTGTTAAGTTGCTAAGTTGTGTCCAGCTCTTTTTGCAACCCCATGGACTATAGCCTGCCAGGCTCCTCTGTCCATGGGATTTCCCAGGCAAGAATACTGGAATGGGCTGCCATTTCCTTTTTCAGGGAATCTTCCCGACCCAGGGATTGAACCCAAGTCTCCTTCATTAGCAGGTGGATTCTTTACCACCAAGCCACCAGGGAGGCCAAGTTATGGCTTTATTGGGCCATTACTATGGCATTTAGTACCGAACTCAGCTGTGAAGTTGCTTGCTTGTCGGAAGACATGGAAAAGAGAAAAGTTTAATAAATGTGCATGCTGTGACCTTATGCTTGCAAAGAACCAAAATCTTCTGCTTGTTAGTCTGGCTGTAAAAACTGAAACGTCCTTCTGCCTCTTGACAAACACATTGCTGATAAGGACAAGGGAAATGGCATGACTGTGTTTGGGCTCAGGAATTCTTCCTTTTGCCTTAGAGTAAAAACAGTGTTTTCTTGGAAGGTCAAATAGAAACTGTCTTCATAGGATTCAATTCTTGTGGCATCCGTTTCAGAAGTCCTCCTTGATAGGTATCTTTAGTTCACAGCAGTGACTAAACTTGTGGTTAAAAAACAAACAAAAAAGAATAATTTGTTACAGATAGAGCCATGTGGAAAATACTTTCTTTTTCAAGCTGTGAGTTGTTAGGGGAGAATCTGCCTGTAGAAGAAGCTGACAAGTTTTCTTTCTTTTCCTTTGAAGTGTTTCTTTAGCCTTTCCCTGCCAGAGATGGGAGACTACTTTTATGGAAGTGATAAGATCGCTATTATGGAAAGGTTGTTAAGTTCTTGTTTACTTAAATCTGAAATATGGCTAAATCTTACTAGCCTAAAGGTGGTTGAAATATAAACCTCTGAAAAGGTGGAAATCAAAGAAAACTGCCTTTACATTGCTTTTTTCAAAGAGGGAAATAATTGGGAAGGCAAGTCCTCTGTGACTTTTTAGAAGTGTGATTTCTGGAGCCTTAATCAGCACCATTTATGGCCTGTTTAATATATGCAGAGCACTAAATGTGATTATAGGTAATGAAATTTTAGAGTTGGCATTGACCTTAGTTGTCATTTTATTCTTCCTGCTTATTTTGAAAACAAGACAACTGAGAAGAGAGGCAGTTTTGCCCTTGAAGTCAAACTGTTGAATAGATAGATACAAGTGTCTTATAAATAGTCTTGAGTTTGGTGCAGCAAGTGATATTTACACAGACACACACGTACACACACCTCCTTAATTTTATTTATTTATTTTTTTTAATTTTATTTTTTCATTTATATTGGTTGGAGGCTAATTACTTTACAATATTGTAGTGGTTTTTGCCATACATTGATTTGAATCAGCCATGGATTTACGTACACACCTCCTTTAAATACTGAGGATCTGTGGAGTGATGAGAGTTTGCCTGATTGTAGTGATATTTCCTGGGAGGAGGTGGGATTTGAAGCAATTTTAGCAAAAGGTGAGGGACCTGGGGTAGTAGAGCTAAAGAAGATATAGGACTGTGATGGGAAATGAGTAATTGGTGAGAACCCAGAAGGCCAATTTGAAGTGTGTGTATAATCTATAGGACCAAATATTGAGAGTATAAGTTCTTACCCCTTAGGAGTTTTTAACAGGAAATAGTGGCTAGGGGGTTCTGTGTAGTAAATCTGTGTTGTGGCAGGTTTTTTGGTTGGTGAAGGGGGACAGGATGAATGGATAAAGAACAGGTATCATTTTGACACCTGAGAAAGGAAGAAAGTATTGTTTGCCACTATGTGTTTAGATAGCTTATCTTCTTGGTCTCATTTCTTGATCATTCTAGGTGTTAACCAGTTTCCTCAGCGTGCTATAATTCTTTCTTCATTTTCCATATGCTGTTGCTTTTGCCGGTAATACCTTCCTCATAGTCTCACCCGTAGACATTTTTTGTCTGTTTAGTCCCCATTCAACCATCATTTCTCATATTGGGAATAATGGTTTCTACAATAAATGATATTGAAGAACTTGATCTTTGCTGTAGGGACAGTGACAAGCCATTGAAAGCTTTCAATCAGGAGAGTGATGGGAGCAGGTTGATATTTTAAAGCAGTGGTTTTCACACTGCATCACAGTTACCTGGTTTTGTGCTGTGCTTTAGTCTCTCAGTCGTGTCCGACTCTTTGTGACCCCATGGACTGTAGCCCTCCAGGCTCCGCTGTCCTTGGGATTCTCCAGGCAAGAATACTGGAGTGGGTTTTCGCTCTCCTCCGGGGATCTTCCCAACCCAGGGGTCGAACCCATGTCTCCCGCATTGCAGGCAGCTTCTTTACCCAGCTGAGCCACCAGGAGAGCCCAAGAGTACTGCAGTGGGTAGCCTGTTCCCTCACCAGGGGATCTTCCTGACTGAGGAATCAAACCGGAGTCTCCTGCATTGTAGGATGATTCTTTATCAGCTGAGCTACCCACAATTACCTGAAGGGTTTGTTAAACATGTTACTGGGCCCCACCCCCAGAGTTTCTGATTAAGTAGGTCTGGGGAGGAGCCTGAAAATTTGCATTTTAACAAGTTCTCTGGTGTTGCTGCTGATCTGAGGACCCCACCTGCAGAATTACCCGTTTAGAAGGACCACTCAAACTGAAGTGGAAATGAATGGGGATAGATGGGTGGGTGGGCAAGACTGGAGGCAGGGAAAACAATCTGGAAGCCGTATCACTATGTCAGATGGTGATGAAAAGATGTAGGTCTATCAGGAGATGCTTAAGAGATAGTGATTGGTTAGAGATGAGAAATCAAGGAAAGAACCAAAGCCCTGGCTTCTTACATGGGGAGTCAGGTGGGTGGTGTTGCTATAAACTAGAAAGAACATAATGATCTGATTTTTTTGTGAGTGATCAAGGGGCAGGATGGTGATGAGATTGTGTGCCTTTGAGACATCTAAGTCAGTTGTTGAGACATTGGCCTTAAGTTCAGAGGTGAGAGAAGCTGCTGGTAACAGCTTTGGGAGTTATCAGTGTGGGATTGGGAGCTGACCCTTGGGAGTAGATAAGATGGGTAGGAAAATGTTTAAGGAGAAGAGAGCCAGGGACAGAACCCTAAAGATCACAGTTCAGTTCAGTCGCTCAGTCGTGTCTGACTCTCTGTGACCCCATGAACTGCAGCACACCAGGCCTCCCTGTCCATCACCAACTCCTGGAGTTTACCCATACTCATGTCCATTGAGTCAGTGATGCCATCCAACCATCTCATCCTCTGTCCTCCCCTTCTCCTCCTGCCCCCAATCCCTGCCAGCATCAGGGTCTTTTCAGATGAGTCAGCTCTTCGCATGAGGTGGCCAAAGTATTGGAGTTTCAGGTTCAACATCAGTCCTTCCAATGAACACCCAGGACTGATCTGCTTTAGGATGGACTGGTTGGATCTCCTTGCAGTCCAAGGGACTCTCAAGAGTCTTCTCCAACACCACAGTTCAAAAGCATCAATTCTTCTGCGCTCAGCTTTCTTTATAGTCCAACTCTCACATAGTCATGTATGGATATGAGGGTCACAGGAATCAAGGAAAGCTGGAGGAGGAAGATTAGGAGCTGCTTTAGAGGTGGATTAAAAAACAAACAGGGGATGTGCGCTGTTTCAGGAGGGAGATGCTGCTGGGAATGTAGGGAACTAAACACTGAGAGAGCATTCATCTGATCTAAGAGCACAGACACTCCCCATGCACTCAGCGTTGATCTGTGTGGGGCCAGGCTCTGTGCTAGACACTGTGGCTTTAACCATGACCTAGATTTTTCAGTGGCTGGGAAGAGGCAGAAGCCAGACAGCACTGGCTTTGGGGAGGATCAGGGTAGAGACAGACTGTTTAAACAGTGTATTCTAGAAGGTCGGCTGGAAGAGAGAGGGGGCAGAGCAGCAGGGGGGAGTGGGTGACATGAGGTCTGGGAGAAGATTTTTTTTTTCTCATTGTGATGGAAGAGACTTGAGCATGTTTAGATGTAATAGGAAGACTCAGAGAGGTTTAGAAGGATGGGAAATGTTGATAGAGGAATGTTCCGTGAGGATATGGGATGGGAAGGAAGGAGACCACAACACAGACCACAGTATGGGGTGGTCTGCCTGCCTGTCCCACAGTGGCCAGCTTTATACTTGGACCAAGTGGGGTCTCTCAGTTATAAGTCTCAGTTATAGGCCACAAAGGCCTGAGTTTTCAGCATTAAGGATTTCTTTCTTTCTTTTTTTTTTAATGTATATTTTTTGGTTGTACTGGGTCTTTGTTGCTGCGAGAGGGCTTTTCTCTAGTTGCCGCGAGCAGGCTTCTCATTGCGGTAGCTTTTCTTATTGTGGAGCACAGGTTCTATGTTCGCAGGCTTCAGTGGTTGTGGCCCACAGGCTTGAGTCCATCCATGGCATGTGGACGCTTCCTCGACCAGAGATTGGACCTGTGTCCCTTGCATTGGCCGGTGAATTCTTATCCACTGTATCATCAGGGAAGTGAATCTTTGGGCTGTTTTCTTTAATTAAAGCTATTCCTCAGAGCAATAACATATTACTAAACTAGACTCCATTGAGCAAGTGAGTTCTCTGCATCCCATTCATCCCAGTGGGAGGTACTGAGATGGTGGGTGGTGAGGCGGGGAGGTGCACAGAAATGAGAGGATCCTTTCTCAACTTGCCTCCTTTTAACTTTCAGTTCATAGCACTTAAATGGCCCTGTGTCATATTAGCAGAGTTTTTACAGCCATTTCCTTGAGATCAGTTTGAAGATGACATTAAAATAGGATAGAATGTGATGAATGTTCAGCACATGGGCAGTCCCCCACCCCACTGCCCCATGGGAGCATGCACACGAGCTGGTATCATCAGTCATACTGAAATGGAGCCAATGCCTTGGGCCCTCCTAGGTGGGAGGCAGCCCCTCAGTCCTCTTCTTGACTGCTCTGGCTTATCTTGGTGTGTGTTAGTTGCTAAGTTGTGTCCAACTCTTTGCTACCCCATGGACTGTAGCCTGCCAGGCTCCTCTGTCCATGGGACTCTCCAAGCAAGAATACTGGAGTGGGTTGACATTCCCTTCTCCAGGGGATCTTCCTGACCCAGGGATTGAACCTGGATCTCCTGCACTGCAGGCAGATTCTTTACCCTCTGATTATCTCTGAGGGTATCACAAATGGTTCACACTCGTGCTGTGTTCTCCTCTGGCAGAGCCACCGGTGGGACGTGTCTCATCTCTGCTGCGACTTTGGGGGCCTTCCTGGAGGATGGGGTAACCCCCAGGAGTCTCACTGAATCTCAGTCTGCAGAGCTTTGACAGCCAATTGAATCAGATCCCTTTGATCTTGGTGTATCAGTCTCATCTCTGTAATGAAACAAAGAGCTTTACTTATTCCTGTCTGTTTCACAAAGTGCCTGGTGAAAACAGTAGCTTCAGCGGCTACCTGTAGTCACATCTATTTTCCATGGACCCAGACCTGGCCTGTGTGGCCAAGTTGGGTAACAGTCACCATGCTTTGCTCTTTATCCCAATTCTCTTGATGTTTTCCACTGTGGAATCCAGTCATATAATAGATACCTGGAGGCTATAGGCTCTTGAGATCCAGCAATAATCAGAATTTCACCTTTGGGTGCCCCAGAATTAGAGAAGCATTGCATTCTGTGGCTGGTAAATTGAAGTTCATTTTAAATGTTCTAGACCATTGCTGCCTATAGGCACTTTCTGTGATGGTAGAAATGTTCTGTAATCTGTGTTGACTGATAGGGTAGCCACAGCTAATGGAGTTTGAAATTTTATTTAATTGTAATTACTTTTAATTTAGATGTGAGTTTGATCCCTGGGTTGGGAAGATCCCCTGGAGGAGGGCATGGCAACCCATCCCAGTATACTCTAGTTGGGAAAATCTCACAGACAGAGGAGCCTGGCAGGCTGCGAGGTTGTCCATGGTGTTGCAAAGAGTCAGACATTACTGAAGTGACTAAGCACACATGAGCACTTTAAAGTGAGATAGTGACACGTGGTTAGTCACTATCACATGTAGATAGTGTTAGGCCAGCAGTTCTGAAGTTTTTGGTATATGGCAGAATCATCGAAGAGGACTTGCTAAAGCATAGGTTGCTAGGCCCTGAAAGTTTCTGATTCAGTAGGTCTGGGTTGGGGGTTGAAATTTTGCTTTTCTGACAGGTTCCTAAGTACTGGTGCTGGTCTGGGGAAGATCCCACTTGGAGAACGACCACTGTAGACCTGTTTTCAGCATTCAGTTTTCAACTAATTAGTACAGATGGAAATGCCATCAGCCCCTCAGGGCCCCTGGTCAGCTACTGGACAAGCAGCCTAGTACCTCTTCCCTCACCCACCTCCTCAACCCCACACTAGATCCTTTTTTCCAAATCAGCACAGCTCATCTTTAAAGCTGACTCATGACACTTTCAGAGCAGCCACAGTAGCTGAAACAATGGCCTTCTGGGGAAGTTCCAGCCCTGAACAGACTTTGGTTTTCATTACAACTTTATTAATTCATTTTCTAACCTTATAAGAAATTAGAGCTTGTGTATGGTATATGTAGAGTATGAGTAATTTTGTTTTTGCCAAGTTTATACTTGGCACTATAGTGAGTGATTTCTGTGTTCATTCTGGACTGGGCTCAAATGGACTGTCCCTAGAATCTAATTTTAATCAGTAGCCTTTATTTTTAAGCAAATGATAAAATCATTTTTCAGTACTCAGAAATGCCATTAAAAAAAAACAGTTTCTATAATAACTAAGCATTCTCTTGTGGGTGATTGCTTGTAAAAAAATCCTTTTCAGAATGCATGTTGAAGTGTTTACAGATGAAATGACATGCTGTCTAAAATTCTATTTTAGAGTATTGGGTGTAAGGGAGGGTAGATGAAACAAGACTGAAAAAAAATTGATGATTGTAGAAGGTCCACGGGAGGTGTATTATACTAGTCTACTTTTGTGATTGATTGAAATTTTACAAAATTAGAAAAAAGTCCTCTTAGAGAAACTAAATATACCTTTTTTACAAAGTGATTTATGAAGAAAGATTGAGGGCATGAGGAGAAGGGGGCTACAGAGGATGAGATGGTTGGATGGCATCATCAACTCAATGGATATGAGTTTGAGCAAAGTCCGGAAGATCGTAAAGGACAGGGAAGCCTGGCATGCTGCAGTCCATGGGGTTGCAAAGAATTAGACGCTTCTGAACATCTTCAATCAAGTGCTGGGTGAATAGTCGAAGCTGAAAATGTAAAGTAGTTTGTTGGTTTTACTCTAGGGAATTTAACTGGCATAAAATTTTAATTTAAAGGATGATCTGAAATAATAGAAGAGAATAGCAATTTTTTTTAGTATAGGGGATTACAGAGAGTCATTATTGAAGAAGCTGCAAATAACTGAGGTACTTTGTATGTGTGTGTGGTATTTAAGGAGGGGGAAATATATCCTTGCTAATTTTTCTGCACATGGCTACAGATAACTCTTCTTACAAACATACATCCTCAGCACAATGGTGCTCACTTTGATGTGTCAAAATTGTCCTTAATTTGGACAAAGAAGAGTTTTAAAAAAAAGTGTGGGAGAAGGGGCGGTGGTGGGGAATCATATCACCACCATCTGTGGACAGCTAAACGTTCCTGAATGCCTGAGTTTACATTTTTCCAGGAGAGTGATGATATTCACCTGAAGGAGGTGAGATGAGCATTTTCTTTTTAAAAAAGACTTTTCTTGATCTTCAAAAGGCTGTATGAATAAATTCAACTTATTTTTGGTTTAGGAAATGGTTTTAGATTTTAACTAGATAGTAGGAGTTGAGTATTTAAAATTTTCTTGATAACTGTAAGAAGTGGCTTATTAAACAGCCGTGTGTGTCATGCCAATTTATAGTATAAAACCTAGGCCTACTCTTTCCCTTTTTTTTTTTGTTTGTTTGTTTTTTTTGGTGGCACCATGAGATGTATGGGATCCTAGTTCCCGGACCAAGGATCAAACCCTTGCCCTCTGAATTGGCAGCATGAATCCCAACCACTGGATCACCAGGGAAGTCCTGCTCTTTCCCTTTGATATAGCCAATTTGTTTTCCATTGTTCCCCACTTGAAATGCCCCTTTAATGTATTTTCACCCCATTTCCATACCCCATCACCTCCACCCGCTAGTTCAGTCCAAATCACCCACTACCTAGTTTACTGCATGTAAGTAGTGTCCCGTCCCTTCTCCTCCCCTTCTTTCAGGTGATCTCCCTCTTCTTTGACTGTCTTCTGTGCTTGGACCACGTGACTCAGGCTTCGTTTTTTTTAATAACATGTATGCCACCTTTATTTGCCAATCATGCAGATAGTATAACTGCATCTAACAGTTGGTTATTCTCTTAAAGTATGTGACATTGCTGGCATTCAGTTGAAAATATCTGTGAAATCTAACAAGTCTTTCAGGTGCTACTTGGTTTTATTTTTCATCTGTAGTTCTATAGAGGAAAAGTTTTTCACTGGCATCTTTGTCAGTATAAGGCATTGCAGGTTATACTAATGGTTGTAAATGCATCTCTGGACTTTCTGCTACACCTGTTGAATTCATTGAACCACACCTGATTGCATCTTTAAGGGAGTTGCTTAAAATGAATATTTTGCAGCAGACATTTTTGCACCTAGCATTTGGGGCTTGGGGAAAAAACATTTAATAACAAAAAGACTGTTCTGTATTTGATTGTTTCAGTAGTCCTTGGTGTTTAAGTATTCATTGCTTGATTTTGTGTTTTTGGATAATACTCTTGGTTTGTATTATCCTTTTATGGAGCTGCTTCTAAGGGCATGTGCAAAGCATTAGTCAAGCAAGTGTTTATACCTGCTTCGGCCTGGTATGTGTGTATGTGTTTTGAAGGATGTGGCATCTTTGTCTTGTGTGGAGTTTTAGTAATGTTCAAACAAGAGTAACATAAAAGGATCCACTAGGGATGTGGAATGTGAATTGTCAGGACAAGCATAGACTGACCCTCAGTCAAAATAACAAGCTTGCTCAGGAACCTCTCCTTTTTTGACTAATCTTGGAAGGACAGGTGATATGTGGAGTACAGTTCTTGGGGGTTTTCTCTTTTGGGAGTTTTTATGATGTAAAAGGAAACCTATTTTAACTTGAGCATGCTCTCCAAGACTGGATGCATTCACCAAAGCATTTGTCAAACACCTTTGCAATTCTCTTGAAGTCTTGCACTTTTCTCAGTGATGGATTTAAAAGTAGGTCAGTGACCACTTATGTAAAAAAAAAAAAATTGAAAAAGATCCTTGGGGAGTGGTGCTTTGGTAGGATCTATATAAACTTGCACCCAGATAACCGATTCAATGTGTGGTTCTGGATTTTCTCTCTGTCTCATGCACTTGTCCCTTTAAGAGTCTCAAGAATACAGAATTGTTCAGTGCTTTTAAGCCTTGCACTTTGGCTTTGTGAGAAAAACAAAAGACCTGTGCCTGACAAAGGCACGTTTGAAGCCTCAGTGTCCCTGGGTCAGATGTCAGTCAGAAGTCAGGTTCAACATTGAAGGCACCAGAGGGGGTCTGTCAAATGTGTCCCTCATTGTGAATACATTGTGCCTCTTAGTTGCTAAAAAGGACTAGATGCCATCTCTTTATGGATACACTTCTTCCCTCCCTTTTTCTTTATTCTTTTTTCTTTCATTCTTTGGCTTCTCTCTCCCAAATGACCAAGTGTTTATTGCAGGAAGCCTCTTAGATGTGTAACCTTTAAGCTTAATTTGTGGCTATATGCAGGGAGCAGACTGTCTGGGCCTACTTTCTTCTCTCTTTTTTCTCCACTCATAGGCACTGGGATATAAGATCCCTTTTCAGGATTTCCCTGCCATCTTAAAGATTTCTGCAAAATTAGTTAACAAGTGTAGGATTTCTTAGTTCTTTTCTTGACCCTCCCCCGCCCCACACCCCTCTGTTTTTACGGCAGGGGCTCACAACCCTGTAGGGACAAACTAATCAAGGCTTTCACGGCAAATGCCTCTTTCAGGTGTTTGAAATGACCTGCTGTTAGCCTCTAGAGCAGATGGAAAACCTTCCAGTGAGGTTCATACCATTTGAGCAGAATTTTGGGGTTACACAGATTAAATGTTCCTACTTAGGTCTTGTTTTCATTGGTCACCTAGTGCAAATAGATTTATGTAAGAGTTGTAGCTTTTTAGGATAGAGACAGTCATTTAAAAATCCAAAGGTTTTGAAAATGAAATTTGATCTTAGAAGAAGCTTCTCTGATAAGGTGTCAAATCTGTTTGGCTGAAGCATGTAGTTGATAGATCACATAAAATCCCTGTCATTTCCGGCAGTGGTCTGAGGAATTATTACCACCCAGATGTAAACTTTCCCTCACTCAAACATGTTTTAAAGCTGAGTGATACCTTCTTCCACGTCTACCCCTAGCCACTTCTGTGTGCTTTCCTCTAATTTTAAGGCCTCTGTAACTATAGCACTTTCTTAGTTACCCATGTGGAAATAATCTAATTCTTGAAAAACTCCCCATGAGGCTTTTTGATAACCAAATGCTCAGGCAGTAAAAAACTAATTTTAATATTTGCCTTAGCAAAACAATTAGACAAATATACTACAGAAGATTATCTACATTTCAAACCCAAATACATAAAACCTGTATTAATACGAACTTCTAGTTAACACCACATTTATTCTTGCTTTACATTGATAGGAAAGAGAAGATATAAGAGAACATAAAAGGAAGGATTTAATGAGAACACAGGATTACCTTTGAGTAAGCTCATGAGGTCGTGAAGACACGACCAACTTATACTTTTTACTTCTGTGGTATTCTACAGTGAGAATTGACTGGCTAGAACCTTAAGGTATTATATGCTCCCCATACATCATAATTACAGTAACTGGAGACTTTATACAGGTTGGTGTTATGTTTAAGGATGAAAACCCCAAATCTTTTCTGCTTTTAGCTAGATTGATTATTTTTACAAAGCCATTTCCCTAAAATTCTCCTGTTAAAAAGTAATTGGTCAGCCTGCATATCCATAACATACACATACCTAGAGTTAGGCCAGAAAGCAGTCATCTTCAGCTCCGCACTTCTGAATAAGTCAGCCCCGAGTCTCCTCTTCCTGACCTCACTGTCTCCTGCCTGAGTGCTCACAGAAATCTCATAGCCAGCTTGTCTTCACCCTCTTATCTCTTTGCTGCATGCTTCAAAGCCAGTGAATGTTGTCATGTCACAGCACGGGATGAGATCGTGAGATCTAGTCCCTGCTCTGTGTCCATTGGCCTGTGGTGAAGGTTTTCAAAGGTGCGTCTCAGATGTGTCTGGGCCACTGGGTCCCCAGGTTGTCATTCTCCCCACCCCCATCCTCACGGCTTCGGTTGGAGTAGCTCCACTTCTGTTCTGCCTTTTGAACTTGGAATAGGATTTTGTTGAACATAACGTTCCAGGACTTAAAATTTTTTTTTTGCAAGCCATGGAATCAGGTCTAACTATGAAAATGCTATGTATTCCCTCATATTCCACTGGAGGTGCTAACTTTGAACTTTCGGCATTCTGGTTTTTTGAGCTTTTATATTGTTCCAAAATACATTGAATGTATGTTTATGTTCCAGTCGCTTGCTGTTCTGCAGTTCATGGGCTCATGTTTATGGAGTGTTTATTGTGACTCGGACTTTTATGCATATTAATTTATTCGAGTTGTACTTGATTGATGTCTGTGCTATTAGTTAGCACCATCTTACAGATGAGAGACTGGGGCATGCAGGTGAACTGTCTTATCTGAGGTGTTATAGTGAGGAAGTGTAGAGCCAGGAGCCTGAGCTCCGAGACTTGCGGAGTCCACAAACACTCGGTACGTTAACACAATGAGGTGGCTTTGGGAACTTGACGGGGAGAAGCACAGCCATCCGACACTTCTGAATACACTTTTCTGGCTGAACTTCCAGTCTGGGGCTTAATGTGTCCCCGCATCACCCTTGAGCCCAGGCCTGAGGGGGGCATGTCAGGCATGGGCAGAGGAGGAGAACTGGAGCAGGAGGGGCTGGACCACGAAGTCGGGAAAACCGAGGCCACCAGCCATCGCCCCTAAACCCAGAAGGACTCTGGGCCGTGTGCTCCCCAGCCTTGATCTGAAGTCGCTGGACCATTGATTTCTGATGTCAGGATAGTGCCCATGGTCACCTGGCCCAGTCTAGGGCTCCCCTGTCCCCTTCACTCGTTCATTCCTCAGTGGGGAAGTTTGTGGCTTTGGTCACTCCAGGTGTTAGGATCTTCTTTCTACATCTCGAGAGATGGTTAAGCGGCTTATAGATACTGAAGGAAGAGCACTGGTCTTTGAAATCAGATTCTCAGGAGCGGGGCTCATTGAACCACCAGAAATGCTGGCAGAAGGCAGCCTCTGTGCCTAACATCCCGCCTATCTTTGGTCACATTTCAGAACAGTTAGTCTATCTGTCTGCCTCTCACATGCACATTTTACCTCCAGGGGTCACCATTGGAGGATGAGGCCGGGCTGCTACTTTATTTTTGTGGGCAGAAACCACTATGCAGTAGGTTGATGGAGCAAAAACATCTTTACAAAGACACTTGTGGGTTGGTAGGAATTTGCGCAAAAAAAAAAATAAAAGGTCTTTTAAAAAGCACTTTTGTAATGGGACAGATGTGACTGCTCAGATCATTTCCACATGGAGACTTTAGAATATCTTCTCTCTTTTCTCTCTCTCTCTCACACACACACACTCGCAGTCTCTCTCAGGTGAGGGACCTGTTTGAGGATGTAGGGGAAGTGACTGAGCAGCTGGCCTCACTGCAGAGGACGGCGTGCCTCTGGCCCAGGGCTGCCTTTGCAGACTTTTGTCAGGACCAGATGGGAGGGGTGTTGTGCCAGGTGAGCGGCAATTAGTGGTTGAATTAGGCGGTGGAGGGGGTGGGTGTGGAAGCCACAGGGCTGGGTTCTCAGCTGCTCAGTCCAAGTGTAAACCTTGGAGTTTCGCCTCAGTGTGGGCCAGGATTAGAAAGAAAACACGGCGGTATGAAAGGTCAGGATCGGATTCCGGGGTGGGGCTGACCCTGTGTGTTTATGAACAGACTCCTTAATTAGGAGCGGTCTGCTAAGAAATACCCCTTATGTATATATTTAAAAAAGAGCTTTTTGCATCTGGCTTGAAAGGTGAATTGCTGGACGTTATTAACACTTGGTGTGAAGGGGCGGGTGTCTAGAATCATCAGCCCTTGGTCCCAGAGAGGAGTGGACAGTCCAGTTTGGGGATTGCAGGAGGCTTGTTTTGTTCTCTGCCTCCCCTGCGGCCCAGCCTTCTGGCTGTTTTACTGCTTATTAGCTTCTTTGTTAGAGGAGGAAACAAACAAAAGGAGTTAAAATTCAGCTTCTGGTTTCCCTTCTGGTTTAGCAGCTTGCATTGAAGGTTAGCTGGTGGGTCAGGAGGGTGGAAGGTGAAGATCTGTATGATCCTTTTGGGTTATCGATGAGTTTAGACTGGTATCTCTTCTGTCCTTCACAGGCTCGCTCTCTGGGGGTAGAACCTTTAGGAACAGAAAGTGAAAGGGAGATTCTTTGTAACAAAAAGACAAGGCTTTAGAGCCTAATTAAACAATATGCATGTCCAAAACGGGTTATTCCTGTGGTCAAGAAAATATTTTCAAAAACTTGAACAATAGGTCAATGCGATGGAAAATACTTAAGATTTGTTTAAATGGCTCCGATATTATGCAGCAGGAAATGAACAAGTTAATAATATTAGAGTTGTTTTTTTTCTTCTTCTTTCTTTGTATTTGGGGAGAGGATGTGCAGTCAACTGATAATGAGGGCTTGCTTTGAGGATTTTCTTAATCTTTTTTGGCCTTGTATTAAATTTAAGACTGTAGACTTATCACCAGTACTTGGAGGCACCTAGGTGAAAATCCTCACACATCAAGTGGAAAATCTCTCTCTCTGTGTGGGTGTCATGTTTCACTTGAAAAAAAACTGTTAAAAGAACTGCGGCATCGCAGGTAACAGTGCAAAAGACACAGAAAAAGCTCCGTTTTGACTGCGGATGCTTTCTGAATCTTGTCAGATGACCAG
The DNA here is from genome assembly GCF_023699985.2 of Odocoileus virginianus. Taxonomy (NCBI): domain Eukaryota; kingdom Metazoa; phylum Chordata; class Mammalia; order Artiodactyla; family Cervidae; genus Odocoileus; species Odocoileus virginianus. The sequence goes on along the minus strand of NC_069686.1, from coordinate 34,835,272 downwards.
CTTTGTCTTACTCCTGCTGCCATCCACACCGATTCGCTCACTGCTGGCGTGCTGTGAAAAGAATGTGGGCATTAAGGAGATCCCAGTAGCCTTTCATTAAGCTCAGGCTCTGTCTTCAAGGGCCACTGCATGATTGGAACTTTAATCAGCGTGCCCAAGGAAGGGACCTAAGGTGGCTGTTAATGCCATTGAATTAACCAGAGAAAGGGCTGACCCCGGGGGAAGCACTCCCCACCTGTAGCTGTTTGAACTCGGATGTAAAAAGCAGTGTGCCTGGAGCAGCTTCACATCCGAGCAGAAGCCTCTGTCCCATGCTGCCACAGGGCTGGGAAACCTTATCTGGGTTCCTTCTTTGAAGCAGAGAGATGATGAAGGGCCTCCTGCTTTTACCTGGGGCTCCCCTGGTGGCTCGGCAGTGAAGAATACACCTGCAATGCAAGAAACGTGGGCCCGATCCCTGGGTTGGGAAGATCCCCTGGAGAAAGAAATGGCAACCCACTCCCGTATTTTTGGCTGGAGAATCTCATGGATAGAGAGTCTGGTGGGCTACAGTCCACAGGGTCGCAGAAGAGTCAGACACGACTTAGCGACTAAACGCCACCACCTAGATACCCCCTAGATACAGGGGTAGAAGGTTTTGCGTACAGAAGGCCTGGTATTTATTATTCAAAGCCCACCTCAAGGGTTTTCTCTTCTGATTGGATTCCTTGGAGGGGACCCTTGGAGTGGGGAGGTAGCCCTCCTTTCATATGACCTGCCAGAAGGGAGGCCTGGGAGACAGGGCACAGGGCATCACTGCCCCAGAAGGCAAACAGGAAAGAAAAAAACAAGCAGATAGGAAAGTGCACTTAAAGTGGATGGGAGTGGGATTTGCTCCTTTTTAAAGGCAAGAGGAACAAGGCCTTAGGGAGAGAAAACAAATAAGGAAATGGAAGCAAATCAGATGAAGTCCTTTAAGAGAAAGAAGGGTGTTAACAAATCTATACCAGGATGGGGAATACATGTAAATCCATGGCTAATTCATTTCAATGTATGACAAAAACCACTGCAATGATGTAAGGTAATTAGCCTCCAACTAATAAAAATAAATGGAAAAAAAAAAAAAAACAAATCTATAGACAGAAAATGAGGACAGGCACACTTGATGGAAGTGTCAGAGGAGAGTTTCAGCTGGTGTAGGGCAGAGGGGAAGTGTATGTTCACAAATTGAGGCTGGTGCTCTAAAAGATTGAACCTTGGAGGGTTGGGACATCATTGGAATGGGGACCACCAGTGTTTCATGCCATAGTTTCCTCATTGGATGATGTCCAGTGAGTTCAAAGTATTTTGGTGCATCATAGGTATTGATTGATGCATTTGAATGCAAAGGCAGAACGTCAGATACATGCAGGAAAGGAATGTTTTGAGATGAAGATGTCAAGCCAGGAGCTTTCTTCTTCTTTATCTAAGCTCCCTGTAGATCTGTTTCTTTGGTAAATTCCTATGTTAAATTTTCTTTCCAACTGTCCTATGAATAGAAAGAGGAAGACTTCATTAGCCTCATTTCTTAGACTCATAGATTTGGTAAGTGAGGTTTGAAGAGGTCTATAAATGAATGTCTCCATCTTTAATTTACCCTTCAGTGAGTCAGAAGTAAGAATCTCAGAATGTTGCATTTAATACATTGTCTGAAAACTAGATCCTGAAGAATGTGCTGTTTGAGTCAATACCTATTTATACCTAGTATACCCTTCAGCCTACTCTTGCTTACAAAGAATTTGGAGAGAAGCGGTGATTTTCAAAGCACTAGCTAGTAGGGAATACCATTTTGATGGAGGTTTCATTAAAATATTTTTGAGTAACACTATTTACTTACTACCATATTTTGTTTATGATTATGGGTAATTTTTAGTGCCTAAAAATGGAATCAGTTATTCAGCAGAGTCTGGTAAATATCTGAAATAAATTAGAAGAGTTGTGGGCAAGAAACGAAGATGCTGTCAGAGTTGGACAGGGTAGGAAGTAACTTTGAGAACTTAAGACTTGTCTCTTCACTTACTAAGCAAACTCTATAGGCTAGGTACTGTGCCAGGATCCAGCAAAATAAAGGGGAATATAGCACAGTTCTTCATGGAGCTCATGATAAAATGGGGTGACAAACATGAACAGATGCTTGCTTATTTACCTTTAAATTGAAGGATAGTTGATTTATAATATGTTTAAGGTAAACAGCTGAGTGATTCAACTATATGTATTCTTTTTCTTTATGTTATTACAAGATACTGAATACAGTTTCTCTGTTTTGCTTATGTTTTTTCATGTAGCATTGTATATCTGTTAATGCCAAAGGTCTAATTCATCCCTCCCCGCTGCTTTCCCCTTTGGTAACCATTAGCTTGTTTTCTGTGTCTTTGAGTCTGTTTTGTAAATAAGGTCATTTGTGTCATTTTTTTTAAATAAAAATTCCACATATAAATGATATATGTGATATTTGTCTTTCTCTGACTTGACTTAGTAAGATAATTTCTGGGTCCATCCATATTGCTGCAGATGGCATTATTTCATTCTTTTTTATGGCAGAGTACTATTCCACTGTGTATATGGTACATATCCTCTTTACCCATGTAACACCTATGCTTGTAAACATTACCATAATTGTAGTGGTGTAGATTGCTCCAAGATTCCCCACTGTTTTGGGGGAAGTGATACAAGGAAGAAGTCTTAATGTTGATGTTAGTGAAAGGTACACTAACTAGAGTGATTCCCAACTCCCCCTTACTCACACCTATGACTTTAAATCTCTGAAAGCAGTGACAGTTACACACAGTTGGGAGTTTGTATTCAACTCAAGAGATCTCTCCATAGCTCTTTGGGGTGGGTGGATATAGGTCTGAGAGGATGGTATATAATAAAGGTCTTGGTAAGAAGAAAACGGTCAAAAGATGCTCTAGGTTTCTATTGCTGCTATAACAAATTGCCACAGGCTTACTGCCTTAAAACAACACAACTTTGTTATCTTACACTTATGGAGGTCAGAGGTTGGACATGGGTGTCCCTGGGCTGAAGTCAAGATGTTGGTGCTCCTTATGGAGGCTCTAGAGGAGGACTTGTTTCCTTGCCTCTTCCAGTTGCCACATTTCTTGGTTCTTGGCCTTGTTTCTCCATATTCAAAGGAAGTAATGTCAGGATGAGGCCTTCTCATGCTGCCATTTTTCTGGCCATGGTCTTGAAAGGGTCTCTAACTCTGGGCAGTCATGTTGTAGATTGGGCCCATGCAGATAAGCTGAGATGATCTCCCCATGTCAGGGTCCTTAACTTTAATCGTAACTTCAATGTCCTTTTCATCATGTAAGGTAACATAGTCACAGGTTCATGGGGATTAGAATGTGGACATCTTTGTCTATCGGAAAAGGAGGACTGGGTTCCTGCTCCTGTGCCTGTGGTTCTTAACCTGGGTGAATGGGCCTCCAGATTAATTTTCCTTCAAGTTTTTGTATCACTGCCATAATTGTTAGACTGTTGTCTTTGATAGGTCATTCCTTGGCTCAGAATACTCCTTGGCCAGGCACTCGGGTCACTGCACAGGAGGTCCTTCATCACCCTTCCCCATCCTGGTCTTGATCGAGAACTCTGTGTTCTGGCTGGATGTGTTTCTTTGCCATGGCCTTCTGTCCCCTGTTCTTTCTGCGCATTCCTTTGCCTGCATTGTCCCTGCCAGACCAAGACATCCTCTTTTATTTCTGTCCATCCTTATAAGATCCTGCAACATTGGTCATCTTCATAATTACTATTATTTAATGTTTTTACATTTTATTTTTTAATTTTTAAATTTATTTTGACGGTGCTGCGTCTTCGTTGCTGCACAAATTTTTCCCTAGTTGCAGCAAGTGGAGGCTACTCTGTAATTGGGGTGTACAGGCTTCTCGTTGTGGTGGCTTCTCTTGTGGACTGCAGGCTCCAGTAGTTGTGGCACAGGGCTCTCTGGCTCTAGCTGTTATTTAGTCACTAAGTCATGTCTGACTCTTTGCAACCCAATGGACTGTAGTCCGCCACGCTCCTCTGTCCATGGGATTTTCCAGGCAAGAATACTTCTCCAGGGGACCTTCCCAGCCCAGGGATTGAACCTTCATCTTCTGCATTGGCAAGCAGATTCTTTTCTGCTGAGCCACCAGGGAAGCCCTATTATTTAACTTTGATGTGAGTGCGTTTATCTTCCCATCTAGACTAGGGCGCTTCTCATCTAGACTAGGGTGCTTGTTAGAAAGGCAGTGTCCTGGGACTCACCCTCAGAGAGACTGACTGAATGGCCTGGGATGCAGCCCAGGAGTTTGGCTTTTAACAGACCCTGTGGGTGATGCTGATAGAGGCAGCCCACATACAAACTTGTACCGGGAACTTGTTGAGAGCGGAGGTGAATGACCTGTCCTCCCGTAGTGATGAACATCATGTTGTCCTCGTAGGGGAGATGATGATGTTTTTTTTTGGGGGGAAATGAATCCCAGTTTTCTGCAGGAGAGTTTGAATCTAAAGAGAAAGAGGATCTTGTGGGAAGTGTGTAATAGAGTTAAGGGCACCAGACGGTGCACCATCATTTTGGAAAGTTCAGTGAGGTACGGAGCCAGTCTGTGCAACCTTGTGGAAGTGGGTAGGAAAGATCAACAGTGATTTGGAAATAACCTGTTAAGATGGCAAAGTGGCCAAGCCTCTAGATTTACTATATTTAACTTTTCTGTGTTTCAGGGACCTAAAGTGACATATCAAAAGCAGAAATTCTGTTGTGGAAAAGATTTGAAAAATGGAAGCTGGCTAATTCTTGGGAACATGCAGAGGGAACTCTATGCTTTTAGTGCCCTTTTCTATCACTAGTTCTTCTAGATGACTGGAATGCAAAGAATACCCCAAAATCTGAATTCCCACTGAACCAAGCATTTTTGGAATGAGGCCCTTTATGAATATGCCATGATTTTAATTTCTGCTTTTGTTAAGATTGAAATAGAGTCTGTGTTGTTTTACATTATTTCCTAGACCTCCTGGAGAGTTTAAGTCCAAAGGAGTGGATTTATTTTATGAGATTGATTTTTGCCTTTTCCCAAGATTCCCGGGATCTTATAGTAGGAACTGAAACTATTAACAAGCGTATGAAGCAGAAATATTTTTTTGTTTATTTTAGTGTTCTACTTTTCATTACTTTTCTATCAACTTTGTGGCCGAAAAGGAAGACATCAATTTTTATTGAGAGTAGAGCTTTAAATATCTAGTTAATTTAGAGTTCCTCTTATAAAGGGAGACTTCCTATTATAAATAATTAAATGAATTTAACCTGGACCAGAGGAGACAGTATTAAAAATAACCAATGTTTCTGTGAGCTCTAAGCTGTCACAGCAGTGATACACTTGACTTGGAAATTACCGAAATTTCCTTCTGCTTCCCTGGTCAACAAACAACAGAAGCATTATATTACTAGCTTTCATTTGAAGATTTGAAGAAGAAGAACTTTATTATAAGATGAATTGTGTTAGGCACTTTAATAACAATCTTTGATTCAACTTAAGCCAGTTTTGTATGTGCTGTCTAAATTTGAAAAATATTCCATAAATTAAGTCGTGAGAATTCCTTCTTTTTTCAGAGGGCTTATTTGCATATATGATGATCATGTTCTCTTCAGTTGGTTCTGTGGTGATGATTTCTGATTCTGATAGCGCCGATAACCATGTGGGACCAACAGGGGCGAGGAGTAGCGCATGTGCTGTGCATCCAGAGCTGAATTAAAATATGGATAATTAATATAATTATTTGCTTTCAAATGCTTCATTTTTTTAAAAGTAGCAATTATGTCCTTCCAGATGAAATAAAATGAAAGAATGAAGGAAGTTACTACTATGTTGTTCCTGCATACATTATTTCTTCTGGATGGAAATTTGCATTTTTAATACACAGCTCACAGTTAAAATTCACTCCTGTGTAAGCAACCTAGGAATAATCAAGGTATTTTGGCTATGTATTGAAATAAATGGAGTCTGTATTTATGTAGTATCTTGATAATTTAGAGAAATATATATAGTAATACTGTGTGAGTCACATAACTTTAAATTTCCCAGTAGATAATTTCCCAGTAAATATCCTTCCTATTATAAAGGATAAAAGACACAGGTGAAATTAATTTTAATGGTGTTAAAAGTCCAGATTTTTGTTCTTTTAATTGTTTATTAATATAAATAACCCCCAATATAAAAATATTATCATTTCAACATGTGCTCAGTATACAAATTACAAATGAAGTTTTACACTTTAAAAAATCACTAACTTTTCGAAATCTGTTGTTTGATTTACTCTTAAAGCACATTTCAGTTTGGATGTTAAATTTTCATTGGAAACACTGGATCTTTAGATTACAAAACGCAGTTGGAAAAGTAGTCACATACTAAAGTTGCCCAGTAACTGAAGTGAACATCTGTTTTAAATTTGAATTAAAAAGTAATGTTAAAAATTCAGTTCACCAGTCCTTCTAACCACATTTCAAGTGCCAGTAGCCTCATGTGGCTAGAGGCTACTGTATTGGACGGCACAGATTTAGATGTTGAGACAAGACTTCATGCACCTTCAGTATTTAAAAAATTGAAGATGGTATGTTGGAATTCTCTAGGCAAGGATATTGGAGTGGGTGGCCATTCTCTTCTCCAGGGGATCTTCCCCATCTGGGGATTGAACCTTGGTCTCCTGCGTTGCAGGCAGATTCTTTACTATCTGAGCCACTAGGGGAGCCCAGTAATTATAAAATGAGTGCCTGTGTATTTGTAATGGGCAGTTAAGAGAAGTGTGGGCTAGAGCAGTGCTTGTCCAATAGAACTTTCCACGATGAAAATGCTCTATATTGGCACAGCTCAGTAAGCGAGCCACTAGCCCTGTGCAGCTTTCAAACACTTGAAGTGTGGCAGTGCAACTAGAAACTATATTTTAGTTTTAATTAGTTCAAAACTAGATAGCCACATGGATGGAACTGGTGGCTGTCATATTGGATAGCACTGCAGGAAAGTTTCATAAAGGAGCATGTATTAATAGAGACAGAAAAGAACAAGACATTACTGAGTGGGGACTAGCATAGACCAGTGGTTCTCAAACATTAGTGCACATTGCAATTGTAGGAAGATCTTGGAAAAAACAAACCACCTATATTCAGGCTTCCCGTGTGACAGTGATAAAGAATCCACCTGCCAATATAAGAAGTACAAGAGACAAAATTTTGATCCCTGGGCCAGAAAGAGCCCCTGGAGTAGGAAGTGGCAACTCACTCCAGTATTCTTGGTTGGAGAGCTATTCCATGGACAGAAGAGCCTGGCGAGCCACAGCCTATGAGGTTGCAAAGAGTTGGACACGACTGAGCACATATTCAGCTACCGCATCCAGACATGCTCATTTAATTGGTGTAGGTGACCTAGTTATGAGAATTTTCTAAAGTTCCTCAGGAGCAGATCTGTGCTGGATTTTTATAAATTTGTTTTCTTTTCATATCATACAGAAATTTGTTAGAAACAAGCACAAATAAAGAAAAAAACAAGTCAGTACCTGCTGTTTTCTAGGTTCTTAAGACTACTGAATACCTGCTCTTTTTGGATCACTCAGAACCCTGGGCATTAGACAGAAGAGAAGTGATTCCCATTTGGCTAATAATAAGAGACTCAAAGGTCAGCTCACTTGCTGAGAGCCACACAGCTGGGGGGCCGAATGTCGTGGCTTCAACCTGGATCTCGTGTTTCTGCCACCACATAAGCAGAGCAATATAGAGTATCCAGCTTCCTCCAGTTTGTGGCTTGTTTTCTCTGTCTCCATAATAGAGCCCTTGTGCTTGGATTTATAAAGAATGTTTCTTTTGATATTTAGGAAAAAAAAATCTCATTAACAATTGGATGTTTGTAGTCCCTACAGATTCATGATCCTCTAAAGAGCACTGTGCTGGGTGTTGGGAGAGCTCTGCTCTTTTCCTGTTACAACATATGAGCTTGGTGACCTTGAGCAAACTAGCTAGCTAGTTGGTGCATCTGATTTCTAGTTGCCAGAACAGGAATGATCAAATCTGCCTGTTTTATAACTTATAGAATTGTTGTGAAAAAAGTCCTTGCCCTGAATAAAAGACTATACTTCTGGAAATTATACTTGAAATGCTTATGAGATTAAGATATTTTTTCCTTGACTCTTTTTAAATAACTAAGATTATTTTTCATATGGCAGATGGGAATTAACCCTCACACCACCTTGGGAATAGCACTTATTACCCCATCTTATTATTGAAGAAATTGATGTTCAGTGACTTGCTCATGGTCACGCATCTTAGGAGAGGCAGAGCTGGGATCTGAACCAACGGGCTCTTGCTCCAAAGCTTGCAGTAACATCTGCTCCAAAGTCATATCCTTGTGGCCCGAGTGCCTCCTGTGTTCCGTTATCAGTGGTACCAAGAGGTGGCAAGATTCATTTGTGACTTTGAAGTTCTTTTGCTTAGTGTTGAAAGAGACGGTGACTGTTTCCTCAGTCTCAAGTAAACTGTGAGTAAAAACGGCTTTGGAAAATATTGCTGTTCACACGTCTCTCACTTTAAGAGCAGTGAGCTTGCTGTGCAAAGGCAGCTTTGAGACTGTCTTCTTCTGTTAGGAATTCTTGGAGATACCAGTGCCATTCATCCAGAATTTAGTTTGAATTGAATTAGTTAATAAATAATTGAATATTGTTTTCCATTTTCTCTGACTCCTTCTCCCTTGAAGAAGAGTATTTTAAATCTAGAATTAGGTATTTGACTTCTATGGTGGTTAAAGTTCAAATACTGTATGTATTTTCTTTCCCTTCTCTTGCTTTAGGCAGGCCTATTTGAATTTTTTTTTTCTTTCTTTTTACTGATTGCTGAGTCCTTTTGTTATCTTCTTCTTTGGCTAGCTTTAAACATGTTCTTCTTTTAGCCTTATAATTTTTCTAAAAACTTGAGGCAGACATTTCTTATTTGGCTCCCATTTGCTGAGTATGATCATTTTCAAGGTTTCTGTCACTCCTTGGGAATGCATCTTTATGAACTGAACTTTGTCCACTCCAGTGAAATTGTTTGGGGGAAAAGGGAGCAGAATACACTTTCTGGAAGGTTTCTCCTGGCATTTGCCTGTTGATGAGCTTTTCGTATTTCCATGTCACTATCCTGTCCCAAGAGGATAACCCTGGATCTTAGCGCAGACTTGATTGAGTGTAAAATGAGTTAGCACAAATGAAGTGGAAACAGATCGGTCCACAAGGAGGAGGTTCAGATGCTAAGTCCTCTAGTTCAGTGAGGTTGAGAGCATTTCCCTAAGAGCCACTCTGGGTATTGCCTGTCCTATTTCGTAGAGAAATAAGCTGCCATGTGCATGCTGTTGCTGTTTATGCCTTTGACATTTGTGCTCAGTTTTGTGGGGGGGAATGCAAAAAAAAAAAAAAAAAGTACCCTTATCTTTGGCCTCAGGAAGCTTATAGAATTGGGAAGATGGCTTTATTTTCTAGACACTCACCTGCCTCCTCACTGCTAGGCATAAGATGTACAAAGATTTAAAAAGAACCACAAGTGCTACCCTCTTTGAGTAAACAGCTGAGTATAGAAGTCCTCCATGACTTGTGTCACAGTGTGATGAGTGCAACCACAGAAGTGTGAACAAGAACCAGCAAAGGCTCATAGCACAGAGCCAGTGATCAACTGTCAAGGAGGTTGCGGAGACTTCACAGAGGTGGAGCTGGGCAGACTTGTGGGACAGGGCATTTTTGGGAGGTGAGTACCATGTGCTAAGGCACTTGAGGTATGAGACAGTCTGATATGTTGGAGAACGAATCACAGGAGAAGGGAAAACTGTTAAGTACTACTCTGTATCTGGTGGGCAGTACAGAGGAGCCCAAGAGCAGAACTAGGTAGATTTGGCAATACACTGCTCGAATGTTCCAGGTCAGCAGGCCACAAGGACTAAGTGGTTCAAGTGGATAAAGGCATAGTATAGGAAGGAATCCAGGGGGATGAGGGGAGACGTGACCCTTTTAGTATCCTGAATGAGACTTTCAGATAGGAGTCCAAGTATGGTGTTATGAGAAGGGGACGACAGATGGTTGGATGGCATCACTGATTCAATGGACATGAGTTTGAGCAAACTCTCGGAGATAGTGAAGGAGAGAGAAGCCTGGCATGCTGCAGCCCATGGGGTTGCAAAGAGTTGGACATGACGGAGCTACTGAACAACAACAAATGGTGCTGTGTTTTGATTGTTTTTGCTCCTCTTTAAGGACGTATTTTACTTCAACTCCAGTAATTATGCCAGACTGTGACAATGGATCTGTTCTCCCCCTGCCCAAATGAAACAGTTTGCATAGTGAATAGAAGGCTCAGCATTGTCAGCTGGAAGTATTTGCTTCTCTTAAGAAAGGTCACAATTCCTCCATGGAAGAATAATGTCAACACACTTGTCTTAATGTGCAGGCACCAGGACACTGTGGCCTTATATCCACAGCAAAAGTAAGGGGTTCCCTGGAATTTCCTTTCCATTCTGGAAACATGCAGATATGATTAGAAGACTGTCCTTCATGAAAGCATCAGTGAATGATGGAGATGAGGGTTTGTGACAGGGACCAAATGATTACTGGGAAAGTTGCTAAATAGAGTATTGTGGTTTGTTGTTTCAAGAAGCAGCTTGATATTGTGGGAAAAAGCACTGGACAAGGATTGGAAACCTTGGGATCTAATTCTCATTTTATTCTAACTAGTCCCATGACCTAGGTCTTTCTGAACCTTTATTTCCTTGTGGGCTTCCCTGTTGGCTTAGTGATAAAGAATCCGCCTGCCAGTGCAGAAGATGCAGGTTTTATCCCTGGGTTGGAAAGATCTCCTGGAGTAGGAAATGGCAAGCCACTCTGGTATTCTTGCCTGAAAAATCCCATGGACAGAGGAGTCTGGCAGGCTATAGTCCATGGGGTCACAAAAAGTCAGACACGACTAAGCATGCACAATGACGATGAATTTCCTAGTAGACAAATGAGGAAAATGGAGTTGGAAGAACCGAAAAGATTCTGGAAGGCTGGAAAATGACACGACTTGACAGTGCATGAGCCCTGCCTGCCTCCTGTCATTTGGCACCCCCATCTGGCCGCCCTTTGGGTCCTCTGCCCTGTGATGAGGGAGGGGCAGTACCTCTCAATGGGCCAGGGCTGGGCCAGCCTTGAGGTGACTCCCTGTCATTCTGCAAACCACCTTTAGAGAAAACATTTTCACTATCAGCCAAACTTCATTCCTTTCATTTATTTTCTCTTGAGGATTTTCTTGAAGTGAAAGTCGCTCATTCGTGTCTGACTCGTTGCGACCCCATGGAATTCTCTAGGCCAGAATACTGGAGTGGGTAGCCTTTCCCTTCTCCAGGGGATCTTCCCAACCCAGAGACTGAACCCAGGTCTCCCACATAGCAGGTGGATTCTTTACCAGCTGAGCCCCAAGGGAGATGGAGATAATTTCCTAGAAGAGTTTGGAATTCTCTTTTCTCCCTTAACCCTTTATAGCCTCTCTGTCGCCAGTCACCGCTTGAGCTCTTCAGTAATGCTAGACACAGTCTGGACCACTTTGGATTGAGTCATCAAGCCGGGAGTCTGGCCAGTAACTGGATTTGAAGTGTGGAACTAAAATCACCTGATGAAATGAAAATGGCATGGGGCCATTCTGATAACACTTGGCCCCCTTTGTCCTTCTCCCTGCTAAGACCTCTCAAGTTTTCCTAAGCATTGAGGGGCAGTTGGGAAAGGAGATGGTGGTGTAGACAGCCCAATGACTATGGTATTCTGGAGCTCTAAGCATGATAAATTCTTACAGAGTTCCTCCTTTATACTTGACAGAAGAGATCTTCTGTTCTCAGCTTGACCCGAAGAAGCATAGCAACATCTGCAGTTCCCTCCAGGTGCTGTAAGCCGGAGGCCAGGAAGACTGGTCACATCTTTTTGTAGAGTTGGGTTGCTGCCGGTGTGTCTGTGGCTTCTCTTCTTGAGTATCAGGCTGCTCGGATTTTGTGTCTGAAGTTTCTGGTGCTGCTGTAGATCATTTCTTCTTCCCTTGTCCCGCCGCCTCCAGCCAGGGAAGCCTCACATAGAGCCAGTGGGGGCTGCTCCTGCCATGAGAGAAGTCATAGTGTTCTCATGTTTAGCCTCACCCTGTGTTTACTTCCCCAGACTGATATCACCTTAGCTTAACCCCCGAGGAAGCCTGGTGTCTGGGCAAAAATCTCACTTCTCATTTTTTTCCTGGTAACTTGGCTCTTTTTTTTCCTGCCCCCCCCCCCCCCAAACAGAGCTGGGATCATGGACTTTGCCCATCCACCCCACCATCCCGCTCTTTTTTTCCTGGAAGTGCCAAAACATTTCTCTCTGTGCTGAACCTGCTCATCAGTAATTCTTGATGGATTGTCATTCCTTTTGGCAAACTGAAATTACAAAAACACAAAAGTCTCAAAATAGATGTAACCAGACTCCTCAGACTTAATAAAGACCACATGTGCTCACACTTGGGATTGAGTTCGTTCTGTTTGGTAAGCGGTACTTCTCCCACTCTCTGGCCCTTCCCTGCCTCCCTCTTTTCTGCACACGGAGACTGACAGAGCTTCTCCCATGATTCATCCTGTATAGTTAGGCTGCATCTTTTTTGATCCTAGGCACCCTGTTCTGATTGTATATGCTGTTTAAAGAACTGTCTATGCAGACGTTATTTTGTATGCCAAAGTTGTTAACATTGTAGGGTCTATTCTGGTTGGCATTTCTTAGTGAGAGAACTGTGGTCTTTTTCCAGTGTGTGCATGTTCACACAGTGGGTTTTTGCCATGCAGCATTTTACTTCTTGGTGAAAGGTGGTGCAGGCCAGTAGCATGCTTTTATTGGGCTCTCAATGAGTGCCTGGCACTGTGCTCAGCTATGTGTTTTAGCTCATTTAATTCTCAAAATCACCTTATTTCATGGGTACTTTCATCACCATCATCACTGTCATCCCAAGGAACTCAAAGCACAGAGAAGTTGAGCTGCATGCCCAAGGTGCCATGTCTGGTGATCTGGATTCTAAGCCCAGGCAGTTAGTCTCCAGAGCCTCTGCTCCCAGATCTACACTGCTGCTCTTAAATTGCTAACCCAAGTGATCATGCAAGGACTGATTTAGCCTCTGACTGAGAAGACATAGAATAGTCATGGCTTTGATTTAACAGTGATGTCTTTATTTGAGAGATTGTGCAGAATTCTGACTTCATTACTTCCCTTGACGCCTTACTTTAACAAATAAACTTTCCCTGATATATGACAGTATTCCTGCCTAGTTTCCTCAAGAGAGGGTTTGTATGGATCTAGAACAGTGCTATCCAATTCAGGAACCACTATCCTCACATAGCTATGGAGCATCAAAATGTGGCTGGTTTAACTAAAGAGCAGATATTTTCATTTCATTTCACTTTTAATTAAATTTTAAAACAGATAAACTAAGTTTGAACCAATTTGGGTATGTAAAGTGCCCTATTTCAACTGGATCTTTTGTGACATTTAAACGTAAGTATATCTGATGAGAATTTAGCATCTGGGTTGGAATATGTTCTAAGTATAAAATATACTCAGGATTTGAAAACAAAATTTGCATTCTTTTTCATATTGTATCATTAATAGCTTTTATATTGGTTACATGTTTAAATAATATGTCTTACTTAAACCAGCATATCTAAAATGTTGTTATTAAAGTTGATTTCACTTCCTTTTTACTTTTTGATGTGGTTACTGGTGAATTCAGTTCTATATGTGGCTCACCTTATAATTCTGCTTAGCAGTGCTCTTTCGAATCATAGATGTGAATGTTCCTCTGTAGAATAATACGTTTACTAAAGCGAGTGCTTGAAAGATGGCGAATGGGTAATTTGCTGGTGGCAGCTGCCTGTGACAATTGATTCAGTGGGGAGAGCTAATGTAACATGATGACTTGTGTTGAAGTTGGTATCTTATTTTAGGGTACAAATGCAATAATAATGATATATAATAAGCTGGGTATCACATCCACAATGCTTTAGGGCCTTTGAATAAATTACCACTTGGAATATCATGTGATCAAAAAATTGGCATGTGTCAATTACTCTTTCGGTCAAGAGGAATTTTCCATTTCTGCTGAATTTCGCTGTAGCGCCTGATTTGTTTTTCTTTCCCTTTGATCAGATTTGAGAGTTAAATGTATGAAGTTCTCATGGCCAGCCTCTTCTGCCTGCTCCGGCCTTCTCCCCTGCTGTTCACCAATTCTGTTGTGATCTGAGGAGCCCTATACACATGCCATTTCAGACCTGCTGTTGTGTGTGACACCTAAGAGGCAGGCAGCATCTTTAAAATTGAGTGTGTTGCCTTGGGAAGCCACATGCCCTAAGTGATGGTACAGAGCTGCCTCCCCACCCCTCCTCTGCTACCCTCAACTCTGGCTACTCTTCTCTAGCGTCCTGGTCAGTGTTTCTTTTTCCACATGCCCTCTAAGTGTCTGTACGCCTTGTATACACCCTTCTCCCCCTAGTTCATTCCTCTCTCTTTCTCCACCATTCCTGAGCTTTCCTCTGCACTCCCATGGCCTCAGCTCCTCTTGCCTGGGTTCTGAGTAGCTGGTCAACCTGGGAGGAAGTGCTGACCTTCATGTGTCCTTGTACTCCTCTTGAAGGGACCAGTAGTTTCAAATTCTGTGTTTAATTGATCATGCAATTTAGAGTCAGAAAATCCATGTTCTAATTTTTCTTAGTACTTTTTTCTTCTCATAGCCTTTTTTTTGCTTTTAATGTCTCAGTCCTTGAATTTCTTCCACTGTAAAATGGGAGCAGTATAAGCATCCAGAGAATTTCCCAGAGCAGCATAACATCGTCCTAGGGAACCACAGTGAATCTGTGATGCCCTGTGCTTGGCTCTGTGCTGAATTACAGATGAGTTACTTGCTGTTGGATTTGAAACAGTACATTAAACGGAGACAGTGGATTTGCTGAGTTTATTCCTATGAAAGCTTTTTGAAAATGAATGTCTTAATTTGTCTGTTTCTTTCCTCTTTTCTACCATTATGCTTGCTTTGTGTCTGCATTATTGCTTTCATTATTGCTTTAGAAGTTTCAAATAACTTGAATAACTCTTAGCATTAAGGATAACCTTTTCTATCCTCTCTCGTAGAGGATGAAGGTGGCTGTCTAAGGGGTAGGTGGTGCCTGAGGCTGAATAATTCAGTGCGTAGGGCATATACTTGGAAAGTGGAGGCTTGGATTCGGTTTCCATTCTTGCTTATTTAGTCATCATATTAATTGAGCATGTTCCTTAATTTCAGATGATGTATATCTCCTTTAGAACAGGTCTGTTATGTTGTAATTGGTCAATAAACATTAGCCATTATTATCGGCTGTTTTCTTACTTGAGGATTTAGATGACAGTATTTAAAAGATTGTTGTCTATGACTTGTCAATCTTAGTTGGTAACTAGGACATTTGTTTTAGGTCTTAAGCAGAGGAAAAACTGGTAAAGATGAAAATACTATCTATAAAGGAGGTTGAAATTTTCTCTTTTCCTAGTTTAGAAGCTATAAATAATACTCCATAATGAAAAAAATACCCATCAACCCGTTTTCCTCCTAGGGCCATAATGAATACATAGTTCTGCCAATACAGATTTTTATAATACAGTCTCCTCACAATGCCACTTCTAGATTCCCATTGCAAGCTTAATTCCAGATTTATATGCAGGATTTGAATTGTATTATGGAATTAAAGTGATTTTAATGGTCATATATAGTTCCAGGAAGGAGTGAATCATATTTTCTGGTTATAACATGAATGAGAGACCCAAGTTAGCTAATTTGACATCGAGTTAGAGAAAGTGTAACGAATACAATTCTCATTTGAAAGCGGGAACAGAGCAGGAACTTCAGAGCTGCATGTTCTTTTAATGAAAGCTGTTAATGTAATTGTTTTTTCAAAGTGGAGGATTGGCTTCCTACTAACAGTTAACTGGCCTTGTCCTTGATTTCTCATAGTATGACCAAACCCTGTTCTGTGGAAGTGTTGGAGAATGTTTGGCTTCACATAAGAGACCTCCCTTTCATGTCTAAAGAGGCAAAGAATGTGACTAAGTTGTTCGGAAGATTTAATTTCCCAAGCTGTGCCATTAAGTGAAAGAAAGAAAGAGAAGAAAAAAGAGCGTGCAGAGAAGTCCTGGAGGCTGTTGTCTCAGTTTTATCTGAGCCGGCCTTTCATTTTTGCCCTTTGTACCGTTTGAACATCCAAGGGATCTGAGTCTAACTCCCTTGGCAATTTGGGACCACATTCTGCCTTTGGGAAAACGCAGTTACAAATCATGTTCTTCACTAAACAAAGTGAGGCTGTTCAGCCCCTCATTTTGATCCTCTGAGGAGTGAGAGGCTGTTTACATTGAGCAAGTAAGATATATTTATTCTTCTTGACAAAGAAAGGCAAATTATTTACCAGAAAGCTCTTTAGTTTCCTGTACCTGGCACTTGACTGCAGGGTGCCTTAAAAAAGCAAAGGACCAAAAATAAGCAAAAGAATGAGCTCTCAGTACTGTCCACGTGGGGGTGTGGGGTCGGCGCTGGGGTCTGAATCCGCCCTGCTCCAGAGCTGGAGCCAACATTTGTTTCCTTGTGGTTAGATTTAGAAACTTTTAACCCTGCCTTCTCACACTCCCTGAAATTTATAAATAGGAACCTTTTCTTATGCAGGATCACTTGAAGGCCAGTTATTAGCTAGTCTGAGGTTCCAGATGATGATATTTTGGAAAATGGTATTCTGTTTATGACATCGTCAAGGCCTTTCTTTGAGACAAGGAGCCTATCCTGGCCTGTGTCTTATAACCCTGCAGTTCTCAAACTTAGCTGCATAATAGATACCCTCTGGGGAGCTTTTAAAATTGTCGAATACCAGGCTGAACCCTATGCTGAACCCGTGTTGAATCACAGCCTCAGGAGTGGGACCCGGGCATTGAGATTTCTGAAAGTGCCCCAGAGGATTCCAGAGCACAGCCAAATTTGAGAACAGGTTATCAGACCTGCTGTCATCTAGGCTGGGTTGACAAACACAAAGTGACAATATAATAGCGACATTCTTATGATAATATGGTCTGGCTAAGTGATTTCATCACTCTGATCAGCCTGGCCTTTCAATGTTCCAGTAGTGGAGGCCTTATGAATCAGACATATTCGTTGAAATAGAAACCTCCCAGTGGTGTCCTGAAATGTCTTCAGGTACCTGGGTTAGTATCTTCTGTTGTTGTTTAGTCGCTCAGCCATGTCTTGACTCTCTGCGACCCCATGGACTGCAGAGCACCAGGCTTCCCTGTCTCCCAGAGTTAGCTCCAACTCATGTCCATTGAGTCAGTAATGCCATCTGTCATTAGTATCTTCTAATTCCTGATGACAGAAAATCAACTGGCTCTTGATGTCCAGTTAGTGCATGTGAAACCAGTTCCATCACCTGTATCTCAATTTGTGCTCTTTTGTACAGGTCTGCAACTCTGTATTGGTGCGTATTTCAGATTAAAAGCTTCAGGAAAGTTTTTCTTTTACCATAATTCATTGGTGGGCTGAGCCTGGCCAAACCTGAGCTCTCCTGGCAGTCACCCTGACCTCAGCTAAAGTCAGGCTACCTACAGCCTTGACTTATCTAACTTAGTGAGCTCATCGTTTCTGCTACTGTTTTGTCTACCGTTTCAATCCAGGCACCACTGTGAGGATTAAAGAGGACCTCCTGCTGTTTGTTACTTTACTAAATTCTGAAAGAATTGTGAATTCCGAATTACTTTGGACTCAGATAAGGGATCCTGGATGTGCTGTGTCATGATTATACCATTCCTAGAGTCCCTTGTAATCACGTGGCTTGCTTATGCATTATAACTCTGCTACTGATTATGTAACTTAGGGCAAGTTGCTTGACCTTTTTGAGCCTCGGTTTCCCATCTATAAATTGGTGCAAATGATGATATCTGCTTTTAGGGCGATGGTGAAGATGAAGAGGAATAATGTACATAGAATTTTAAAAATAGATGTTTAAGGAAGTTGCAAATATACCACAAGTTCCTCATTGGGGAACTATGATGGCCTGTGGGTAGAGCCTTCTTCTCAGTATAGGTCCGCTGTGTGTTGTTGTGAGACCTAGTGAAGTGTTTTTTCCTCCAAGCTGTTCATCAAGATTGTGGCTTAGCTGGTAAAGAATCTGCCTGCAATGCTGGAGACCTGGGTTCGATCCCTGACTTGGGAAGATTCCCTGCAGAAGGGAAAGACTACCCACTCTAGTATTCTAGCCTGGAGAATTCCATGGACTGTATAGTCCATGGGGACCCAGAGAGTCGGACACAACTTTCACTTTCTTTCACTTCATCAAGATTGGGTCTTGGAATTTCCATAGTAGGTAGTTGGTCGTGATCTTTTGACTTGTCTAGGAAAGAAATATAGTAATAGAATAAAAAGAACTTATGCCTTGCATAAAGTCAAGGCAGTTTTTGTGTGTGAATTTTTTTTCTTAATGCCTATACATTTGTATATCTGGGCTTTGAGTCGCTGCCCTTCAGTTGTGGGAATGGCACACAGGGGATCGAGGAGTCCCCCAAATACTGCTTATGGTCTGCTTCTTGATAATTTACCAGGGTGTCTAACATACAGTACTCCCATGGTGATTCAGAGAATTGAGAAAATTGTGGGGATGTTATGAGTCAAAGTTCCTTTGGCTTACAATATCCAAAAAAAATCAAGGCCAAAGATTGCATTTTGTTTCTGTCTGAATAGTTGCTTTCGCTCTTTATTTCATACTGTGTGTGCAGACCAAGCGTTGAAAGGTCTCCATAGAAAATATTGACATTACTCCTCTGTTAGGAAACTCTTAGTGTAAGAAAGACACATACTCAATTTCTTGGACCATGAATATTTGTGGATTTTATCCCATTTGGGATTTTCTGCCCCTCAGGAGTTTGTTTCATGAGAGGCCAAATTTACTTAAAACCAAACCATGGAACTGTCTTGCTCTTGTGTCACCTTGGTTTCCTAAGCAGAATGTTGTCTCGCGGTCTTGCCCTGTGCCCTCCGTTGTGACATCAGGAAAGGCCCCTGGCTCTGTGACTCACAACTGTTTTTATCTGAATGTTGGTTCAAGAGTTGTACCTCTCACTACAAAGCATTTTAATTAAATGGAAAATGAGCTTAAGTAATTTGATATAATGAAGATGCAGTCAGTACTTATTTCAAATGCATGTGTAGGCTGACCTTTGTGGATGAACGTTAATGACCATTAGTTCGGTCTGAGTGAAACTATATATTAATAGCTGTGGAGCTTTTACTTTACAGTGCTTGATCTGAAGGCCTGAAAGCGGAGGAAAACAGTCACATAGCCATTTGAAGGAGGTGTTAGTGTTGTCTTATGTGTATCATTGAGTTGATTGCAAGGATTTTTGTCTTTTTTTTGGAGGCTACATCCCTACAACTTACTGTCTATGGGCAGGTGATTTAATCTTTCGAAATCTATTTACTTATCTATAAAATGAAGAAAACTATATGTCAATAACTCACCTTTAATAATTATGTGAAAATGAGTAAGTTAAATAATTTTCAAAAACTGTTAACTGCTATTCAAATGTAAAATGCATGGTGATAGAGTACTAGAATTTTTGAGATAGGATCTGTGTCTGATTCATCATCGCATCCATATAAAGTATAAGCTGTTGAGTAAATTCTGGGATGTTTGTGTGAATGACTCTGAAAGCTGTTAGTTTTATTTCTTTTTAATTTTTAGACATGAATATCGAGAGGATGAGGATAGATGTTCAGCCTCTTAGACTGATGTATTCAAACTGAAAATGGGCTCAATCTTAGATTTAACATCATGGGTGATTATACATTTTTAGTAAGGCCAGCTATCTGTTGAGTGGGACGCCTGCCATATCATGGTTTTCAGGGTTGGAGTAGTCCCTTCTCTTTTATGAACACAATGACAATTCATGTCAAAGTTTCTGCCTTAAATGGTATCCTAAGGAGCCTGTGAATGATGTCAACTACGTGACTTCCTTTCAAAGAGTTTTTGGTGGCAGCTGGTTGAAATACCCAAGCTTGCACCATTCTAGGAATGACTGTCCTTAAAGGACCAGCTATCTTTAGTCTTTGGTGATATATTTTTATTAGCCATTTGTGTTTGTTTTCTATATATTTTCCCATAAAAGTATTACCAACATTTTATAGATGAGGGATGGACTTTGACTTGCACAGAGGTCATCCAGACTCTATAAGAATTCTCCACTCAAGACCGAACACCCTGCCAGAAGTTAGTGTCTGACTGTTTATGGGGTTCTTGAGAAATAATAATTGTGCTGACCATGAAATCCTCACCTCTAAGGAATAAGAGCTCATGGAAAGAGGTCTGGGTTGAGAGGTGAGTCCCTTGTCTGACTAATTTGGAGGCAGGATTTCCTATCTGGGAAGTTGCATTGATCATCTGGATCTTGACCTTTCGCAGTCTTCAGACATCAGAATTATAAACACTGTTTAGTTCCCAAAACATGGAAATGCCCCTGGTTAGACACAGAAAGTATGGGAATGTTTAAGTTTTCTGAAAAGATATGGCAAAGTAGCTTGATAACCCTCCCTAGTCAGAAAGTTGGTCATACTGATCTTGCATAATTAAGAAAATACTTCGCTGCCTTGGTTAACAGGGAATACAGGGCGATTGTAAGCTCCTTAAATCCACAAAAACTTACTAGAGAAAAGTCAACTCATCATTAGCTTTCACTTGTGGAACTGAAAGTTTCCTTAGTAAATTCTGAGATGGCTGGGAGCTAAAGGAATACCTGTGTGAACTAGAAAAGTCTCTTCACCATCTGTAAAATGAGGCATGGGGGTTAGGGGAATTTTGAGAAATCTTCAACTATGGTATCCAGATTTTGCTCTTGGGCTGCCCACCTTGTCTCAAACTTGGGTTTTGATTCTTTGATTCCTTTCAATTTTGCTTCCTATTGGTCTGAGATTATGACAAATCAGGGTCTCAAAAAAAAAAAAAAGACAATGAATAAGACTGGAGTCTTGAACAGATTGTTGATTGATTGATTTAGGTTTTTGGAGCCTCTCAGGTTCTGGTCATTCCTAAATAGGTGGAGTTCTTAATATAATTTTGCACTGACACATTTTTTTTTAACAGCAGAGGAAGCAGAAGATGGACACTGAGTATAGGCTGGACAGTAACAATATAAAAATGACTTGTATCCTTTATAATTATGGTCTGACATGTTTCCAGTAAAGGTGTCTTTGGTTAAATGAAGTGATGCATGGTGTATATATATTCACAAACTATATACATGTAAACATAGCAGGTTCTAAATTTAATGCCACATTATTGCTTCATACCACTTGTCATTTTTACCGAGTCAGCACAGTCTGCTACATCAAACCTCAGGAAACTTGAGCCCTTGGATAAAATGGTCTAAACACTATTGATAATTCATAACTGGTGGTTAAAAAAAATAAAATTAAAATGGAACCTTTGTTTCCCAAGTTAAATCTTATACAGAGCCACAGTGTATAAACTAGTGAAAAGCAAAACAGTTCTACTTTCCTAGGCTCCTTTATTGCCTTCAGGGACCTTGGGGACTGAGGTTACATTGTCTGAAAAACCTGATGGAAATATATCTCAGTTATCATTGTACACAGGTAAAATACAGCAAAGAACAGAATTACAGAACATCATTCCAGTGTTCTGGTGGTGAAGTGTTAGTAAGGACTAGTTCTTTACATTGAAAATCATAAGTGTTTAACATCGAGTGTTGGAACAGATATCCGTGATATAAAGATAGATGCAACGTGAGAGCTGAATTTCAGGAAGCTTTATTGCTTTGTATTTATTGATAAAAGTATCATGAAGACAGACAAGCTTTACTAAAAAGGTTATATGGACCAAGTAGAAAGACCAGATTTGTTTGTGGCCTGGTGAATTTTAAAGCAGATACAGCAATAGAAACTGTATGAACCTGAATATAAGGCAATCTTCAAATAAGACAATATCCTATTTTCTCAAGAGAGATCCCAAGTTTTGAGTTTGAATATCTAACTTTCTCAGAATGTAGATAAAATAATGGAAAATATGTTAAGGATTAGGCTCCCTAGGTGACTCTGTGGTAAAGAATCCACCTGCCAATGCAAGGAGACATGGGCTCAATCCCTGGGTCTGAAATATCACTTGGAGGAGGAAATGGCAACTCCAGTATCTTGCCTGGAGAATCCTATAGGCAGAGGAGCCCAGCGGGCTACAGTCTGTAGGGTCGCAAAGAGTCGGACATGACTGAGCAACTGTACGCAGGCGCACACACACTCTTAGAGTTAGTTATGCCTAGAATATTATGAATTTAGAAAATCTGCATTTCTCATTCTGTTTTCATGAACCTGTTCTATTTAAGCTATTTCATATGTGCTTCAGCAACAACTTCATCACTGGAACCTCTCTTTGGCTCCTCCCATTGTTTCAGAGCTCCTCATCCTCATTGCCACCTTACTTTTAAAAAAATACAGCATTTCTAGAGTCTGTGTGATGGTATCAGTTTTGCACCAACCCTCCTTTTTGGGGGTTTGTCTTATAAGTGGCAGATTTATGGATCATGGATGCTGTAGATTAGATTATTTTAATGTCTCACTTTCCTCCTCTGCTATGTGACTTACATTACATGAGAGTATTTTTCCTGCTTCACTGCTGTTGAACTTGGACTGTAACCTATTTGGCCAATGAAATATAAATGAATGATGCAATCAGATGGCTTAAATAGTATGCCTTAAGTGTAATAGGGTCGTGGTGCTTCTGTGATTGCCATGAGAAAAATATGCTCTAGCTAGCTACTGGAAAAGGCAATGGCAACCGACTCCGGTACTCTTGTCTGGAAAATCCCATGGATGGAGGAGCCTGGTAGGCTGCAGTCCATGGGGTCTCTGGGAGTCGGACATGACTAAGTGACTTCACTTTCACTTTTCACTTTCATGATTTGAAGAAGGAAATGGCAACCCTCTCCAGTGTTCTTGCCTGTAGAATCTCAGGGACAGGGGAGCCTGGTGGGCTGCCATCTATGGGGTCGCACAGAGTCAGACACGACTGAAGCGACTTAGCAGCAGCAGCAGCTAGCTACTGCCTCTTCAACCTGGATCCCACATTGAGGCAGCTGACCCTGAGCAGACAGACTCAAATCTTGAGGATGCATCAGACTACAACTACCTGTTGGCCTAGCAGATCTAATCTAACTGCTACAACTCATAAGTCTAATAATATTCCCCTTTTGTTTGAATTAGAGTTAGGAGTTGCATCCAAGATAGTTTACTTAGATAATTTCTATATCAAAAATAACTTTGGGAATGTTGACCACCTGTTGTTGTTCAGTCATTCAGTTGTGTCTGACTCTTTGTGACCTCATGGACTGCAGCATGCCAGGCTTCCCTGTTCTTCACTATCTCCTGGAGTTTGCTCAAACTCATGTCCATCCAGTCAGTGATGCCATCCTGCCATGTCATCCTCTGTCGTCCCCTTCTCCTCCTGCCTTCAGTCTTCCCCAGCACCAGGGTCTTTTCCAGTGAGTTGGCTCTTCACATCGGGCCAAAGTATTGGAGCTTCAGAAGCAGTTCTTCCAGAGAATATTCGGGGTTGATTTCCTTTAGGATTGACTGGTTTGAACTCCTTGCAGTCCACGGGACTGTTACGGGTCTTCTGACTATTTACGAAGGGCTAATTGGTCTGTGCAGTGACCTAGGATTCATGATAATAGGCATTTTCAAGAAAACTCCATACAGCAAAACCAAATATATGCATTAAAAACAATATTGCCAGACTTGAGTGCACTGTTTGCTTTTCCAGTGACACCCCCAGATGGTCTGTGGATAGGAACCTGGAGTTTCCCTCCTGGATGACTTACTTTTGAGCATAGTAGAAACAAAATTTTGGCTTTTGTGTGTCTATACACACATTGAATTTTGTAAAATACATGCACACAGGAATGGACTTCTCCAGGGGCTCAGTAGTAAAGAATCCGCCACCAAGCAGGAGATGCGAGTTCTATCCCTGGGTTGGGAAGATCCTCTGGAGAAGGAAATGGCAACCCACTCCAGTATTCTGCCTAGAGAATCTCATGGACAGAGGAGCCTGGCAGGCTACAGTCCACGGGATCGCAGAGTCAGATACAACTGAGCGACTTGACGACAATAGCAATACACAGCAACGTCTCTCATATCTGTTAACAGGTTTTAAACATAATGTATGTGTTTCTGCATAGCCAGTCAGCCTCTGTGTGGGTGTTTAAATAAATTTATTGTAGGTACTTTTTTATTGCTCTCTAAAGAAAATACTACCTGTATAAGAAGTTCAGGTTTATGTTTTTAAAAATTATTTTTCAGTAGAGTTCTAGATAAAATATCTCTATTTATCTGCTGCTTATCAACAGGTTTTTACTCAAGGTTTAAATCTTCCAAGAGATAACTTAATTGAAAAAAAAAAACAGTTTATGCTATATTTTCTTAAAATATTTAACTGACCAAATTTTAACACTTCCCCTCCTTCATAATCATCCATTTCCTTTCAGATGATGCCTCTGACTGATGTAGCACTTTCAACAGCCAAAAAGCAAGATATTGGCTTTGTTAAAAGAAATAGTATTTCTTTTTACCCTGGTTCCATATGCGTTGCAAATGGGGAGCTTTGAAAAAATCTCACCTTCCACAGAGATTCTGCTTTAATTGTTAGGGCAGAGCCTAGGCATCCATACTTTTAAATAAAACTTCCCAGGGGACCCTAATTTGTAGACACAGTCTACCTGCATACTGTATTAAAACTAAGCAATTCAGGTTAGACGCTTGTGTTACATGTAGGATTGTTCAGTTATGTCATCTCTGTTGTTCAGATCAACCTGATAATTGATAGATCTTCTAGGAAATTAACATCTTGTCGAAAAAGTTTTATTTATATCCTGTTTTCAGTTTACTGCTTTTGGACCATTCTTGGTAGACTGATGGAGGAAACTTAGTTGCATAAATAAACCCTTAATGCGCGCCTGGGGAATCACTGCCTTCCTTTATGACTCCATTCAGGCATTTGGGTAATTCTCAGAGCTGCCTCTTAAACCACACTGCCTCGGCCAGCTCTACACAAACTGATTCAATTGTGAGCTCCTTCACCGTGGAGAGGAGCCCAGTGGGTTTGCTCAGGTGGCCTTGGCTACGCTGAGCACAGTGGAGCCTTGTTAAGGACGCGGGAGGCAGCATTCTTACCTGTCTCTGCCAGATCTTAGGTAAATAGTCAGTGACAGGTCCCTGTGAAAGTCTCAAATACCTAAATGGACACTATGCTTTAAAAGGAAGAAGTAACAAAGCCTTAGCATGCATGCCTTAAAAAAAAAACCAGCAACTTAAATCCACAGAACTGGAACCTGCATATTGTCTTTTACCATAAAAATCTTTTTTTTAGGAGAGGATAGGATTTTCTTTTTCCACCAGTTGATGCTAATTTTCTAGATACAGCCTAATTGCATGTACATGGATTCCTTTCCATTTGTATCTTGAAGCAGCATATTTGTTCCACAAATAGCAGGACTCATACTGAACAGTATGTGATAATGTCATGCATTGAGTCTTACTCATTCTTGTTCTTCTCTGGTACTCATCAGCCTGAGGGGAAATTTATGATCATTTTTTTTTCCCTTTATAGCTTAAAAAATGTTGATTTTGTTTTTAAAAATTGTTTTAAATTGACGTACTGTTGATTTATGGGCTTCCCTGCTGGCTACAATGTTGTGTTAATTTCTGCTGTATAGCAAAATGATTCAGTTATACACATATACACATTCTTATAAAAATTTTTTTCCATTATGATTTATCACAGGATTTTGAATATAGTTCCCTGTGCTATACAATAGGAACTTGTTTAACCATTCTATACATATATCAATAATAGTTTGCACCTGCTAACCCTAGACTCCCAATCCATCCCTCTCCAACACCCCCACCCCAAACCTGGCAAAGACAAACCTGTTTTCCATGTCTGTGAGTTGGTTTGTGTTTCATAGATAGGTTAATTTGTGTTATATTTTAGATTCCACACAGAAGTGATATCATATGATATTTGTCTTTCTGATTCACTTAGTATGATAATCTCTAGATCCACCCATGCATGCTAAGTTGCTTCAGTCATGTCCAACTGTTTGCATCCCCATGGACCATAGCCCACCAGATTTCACTGTCCATAGGATTCTCCAGGCAAGAATACTGGAGTGGGTTGCTATGTCCTTCTCCAGGTAATCTTCCTGACCCAGGGATCGAACCTGCATCTCTTCCACCTCCTGCATTGGTAGGTGAGTTCTTTGCTACTAGTGCCACCTGGTAGATCCATCTATGTTGCTGCAAATGGCATCATTTCATTCTTTTTATATGGCTGAGTAGTATTCCATTGTATACGTGTACCATATCTTTATCTGTTCATCTGTCGATGGACATATAGTGCTGCTGTGAACATAGAGGTATGTTTTTGAATTACAGTTTTATCTGGATATATGCCCAGGAGTGGGATTGCTGGATCACATGGCAGCTATATGTTTAGTTTTTTGAGGAACCTCCATACTGTTCTCCATAGTGACTGCACTAGTTATATACATTCCCACCAACCATGTAGGAGGGTTCCATTTCCTCTACACCCTCTCCGGCATTATTATTTATAAACTTTTTGATGATGGCCATTGTGACAGGAGTGAGGTAATACCTCATGGTAGTTTTGGTTTGCATTTCTCTAATTAGTGATGTTCAGCATCTTTCCATGTGCCTGTTGGCCATCTATATGTTATTTCTGAAGAAATGTCTGTGGTCATTTTCATAAGACTGGCTTTGATGAGTTTTGTGTATGAGAACATGTGATAAAAGGAGTATAGGTTCTTAATCTAGACATTTTGATTTGAATTTTGGCTTAATAGCTGAATGACTTGAGTATTTTTTAAAGACACTTCTCTAAGCCTTATGCCATAGGCAAGGAGATCAAACCAGTCCATCCTAAAGGAAATCAGTCCTGAGTATTCATTGGAAGGACTGATGCTCCAATACTTTGGCCACCTGATGTGAAGAACTGACTCTTTTGAAAAGACCCTGATGCTGGGGAAGATTGAAGACAGGAGGGAAAGGGGACGACAGAGGATGAGACGGTTGGATGTCATCACTGACTCCATGGACATGAGTCTGAGCAAGTTCCGGGAGTTGGTGATGGATAGGGAAGCCTGGCGTAATGCAGTCCATGGGGTCATGGAAAGTCAGATGGGACTGAATGACTGAACTGAACTGATGCGTTATTTTCTTTATTTCTACAAAATGGGGATAATTGTACTTAGGTCCTCCATAGGGTAGTAGTGACAATTAAATATCTTTCAAAGCCTTTGAATGTTTCTGGCATTCTATGAACGTTGGCTGCTGCTGCACCCCACCATCATAACCAGTGCAACTACTACTGCTTTTTCTGGTACTGTCCCAGTTATTTCTCTTTTATAGTCTTGTAAAACATCAGGTAAACTGAGGTTGGGCTTTGCTGATGGCTCGGTGGTAAAGAATCCACCTGCCAATGCAGGAGATGTGAGTTCGATCCCTGGGTCATGAAGATCCCCTGGAGAATGAAATGGCAACCCACTCCACTATTCTCACCTGGGAAAACCCCATGGATAGAGGAGCCTGGAGGGTTATAGTCCACGGGGTTGCAAAAGAGTCAGACATGACTTAACAACTAAACAAAACAAAACTGAGGTCATTGATGGATTATTAAGAAAAAGAATTAACTGTCTCTCTCTAGGTCTTCTTTTGGGAGTTCTTTCATGTGGTCTTCCATTTCATGGGGCTTCCTAAGTGGCTCAGTGGTAAAGAATCCTCCTGCCAATGCAGGAGACATGGATTTGATCCCTGGGTTGGGAAGTTACCCTGGAGAAGGAAATGACAACCCACTCTGGTACTCTTGCCTGGGAAAATCCCATGGTCAAAGGAGCCTGGCGGGCTATAGCCTGTGGGGTCGCAAAGAGTCTGATATAACTGAGTATAGCACCCTCTGTTTCAAACCATCTCTCCTTGGTTGCAGGCTCACTGAGGCTAAGAATCTTTCGTTCTATTTGAAAAAAATGAAAGAAAAAAGAAATCCATCTCTTTCTGTCAGGAGATGCAAAATTTTTGTGTATCAGCTGTATTTGAGTATATGAGGCTATTAAAATAAATCATATGGTATACTCCTATAGTAATAGGAATTCCATAAACTTTAAAAAGACACATTAACTTTAAAAAGAAATACTTAGAATAACATCTTGGTGTGGCTGAAAACTGGAAGCTTAATTCTCCAAGTTCATGTCTGTGTCATTGTAGTCACTGACTGGAAAGTCATAGTTTCCTTTAACCAGAGGAATGTGCTGAAACAGTAGTAGGTATTGGTTAAAATTAGAATCAACTGTTTCCATAACCAGAACTACAGACATGTTTTAAAAAAGAAAAGAAAGCAAAAAGGAAAGTGACAAGTCTACTAGTGTTTGCCTATGGGTTCAAGAGGTTTTCAACCCAGTTCAGCTAACTACATTTGGATTCTGCCCATGAACTTGGCACATGACGTGTATGGCAGACTTCCTAAACCTAGTCATGGAAGCTCAGAACTCTTCCCCGGGACGAGCTCTTAGGAGTTGTCATCAGGAGCTGAACAGCGGACGGCCAGGCTGACCGCGGTCCTCTGCTCTCTCTCTTGTGCCCTCCCTCCTACACGGAGCCCCAGGGAAGGATTCCACATGGACATTATTTGCATTTAATAGCTCATTACTGTGTCCATGCTCTGCTTCACCAGCAGAGAGCTTGCCAAGGCTCCAGCTCTGTGACTGTGCACATGTGTTTCTAGACTACTTACTATAGGGATTGGTCCTCTCTTGAAGCTATTTATTTGTAGCTAATAGCTACAAAAATTTGATGTCTCAAAAAAAAAAATTTGATGTCTCTTGAGAAATCCACACACAGACACAGTTTCCATGAGGGGGGCCAGGTCCGGGAGGGGTGGAAACTACCCATGATCCAGGCTCCTGTTTTGGGGTAAGGAAGATGCAGTTTGTGTGAGCAAGAAACTCTTATGATAGATTTATAAAGGGTGCAGGTGTTCATCACTAGTGCTTAATGTATGTGTAGAGTTGGAGCCAGATAATGGATCCCCTCCACTGGGCATTTGTTTTGAATCAGAAGCTGCCCAAGTAAGCAATTTCTAGTGTAACGGCTCCTTCGCATGTGGTTTATTTTGGCCTCCTTTCCTCCTCACATGCTGAATTTTAACAGTGCCATTGGTGTGCAGGTCCAGGGTTTCTCAGTTTTTCCATCAGACACATAACATTTACAAAATGACTTTAAATATTTGCCTCAGTCCCAGGTCTTGGCACCCAGTACCTTTTTTTCTTGCTTATGTAATGTCGAAAGTCTGTGTTGCCATTTTCTCAATGAACAAGCCTAATTAAAAGGAGAGATCAATGACTTCAGGGTTCAGACTGTAAGCAGTGATGCAGAAGAGATTTGCTTTACTGAAGGAAAACAAGGCATTCTTGGGGAATTGGGAGTCTGTGGTGCATCAGTGTTTTGTGTCTTGGAAAAAAGAATGCTGAATGTGGCAGACTGTCTTGGGGTTTTTCCGGTAGCGCCTGGCTTTGAGAGATGATCATGTTCAAGGACACTCACCAGAGGTAGAAGAATAGGTATTGATATTTGCTGTTGTTATTTTTATTTTTAAGTAAAATTATTCTAAAGTTTAAAATACTCTGAAATGGGCTGTTTTCAACTTAAAAACAATTTGTGTGTATTGAAAGTTTATCTGATAGGTTTTTGAAAACTGAAAATACTTCCTCCATACAATAACATTATACATTAAAAAAAAAAGCATATTTAACCTAAGTGTGGTGAGAGTATTCCATGAAGGGGAAATCCAGTGACTCTTTGAATAAGGATATTGTTCTCCGGTGGGGCGGGGGGCGGGGCAGAGGGGATGGGGAGCTGTATTTGCCTCTTTTTTTTTTTTTTTTTGCATTTCCCTCTTAAGCAAGAGTACCCCTCCCCTCCATTTTACAGGGAAAGAACAGTTTGAGAGGAAGCTTAGTGAATTCACTGCCAAGAGAAAGCTTTAAAAACATACCTGTTTGTTAAACTACACCCCAAGCTGTGCAGGGCCATGGGAGGAACATGCAGTTTTTGAAGAGTACTTAGAGGTGGGAATGTATTGTATTTAGGAATAATTGCTTGATTCCGTGGAAAAGTCATGGATATCTTGAGACCTCAGTGGGTAGCAGTGGATCATGCTGGTCCAATGGTTATCAGGAGCCCAGCTCAAGTGTATTGCTGTCCTGCTTGGCCTGTGGAAGGTCTGCGTGATCACCTTCCAGCTGTTTGGTATTTGCTCCCCTCCTGGAATCAGCTAATTGCTATAAAATTAATCTAATTTACAGGGCGCTCCCTGCCACCCTTCTTACTTGTGTGTGTCACAAGTCACAAGTTTATTTTAGGAGAATTTTTTATGTTCTTAACAATATCTGATGCTTTCTTTATATAGCTGAGGCTGAGTAATAGAGAGGTGGGCACTGGGGTTTAAGTGTTCTCGCTCAAGTCAATGTTTTGGGTTATTATGAACAGCCCTATACAATAATCCTAGAATAATACCGGAGTACCTGAATATTCACTGGAAGGACTGACGCTGAAGCTCCAGTACTTTGGCCAGCTGATGCGAAGAGCCAACTCATGGGAAAAGACCCTGATGCTGGGAAAGACTGAAGGCAAAAGGGGAAGGGGCAGCAGAGGGTGAGATGGTTAGATGGCATCACTGACTCAATGGACATGAATTTGAGCAGACTCTGGGAGATAGTGAAGGACAGGGGAGCCTGACTTGCTGCTGTCCATGGGGTCACAAAGAGTTGGACATGACTTTGCGACTGAACAGCAAATACAATAAGACCTCAATTAGCTGAGACTACTGTGGAGAAAGGGCGGTTTCTAATTGGATTTTTCTCTTGAAGGTTAAACACTTTTATTTTTTCTCAGCCCTTACTATTAACTTACTTTCTTTGGCTTTTGGAATTAAGACGTCCAGAGTTTGAAAATAAGTTAATGTTTCTTTGTGTTAGTCTTTGGAACATCCTTAGGAGTTACAAGTCTTGATGTTCAGGTTTTATTTTCTGCAAGGATTGAAGAGATGCTGGGGGTGGCTACTGAATTCTGTAAGTTTTTTTGGGGGGGAGGGAATAAATCTTTTTGGGGATTGTTTTGTTTTCTTGTGTCTTTCTCACGTTGTGAATGAAAAAGCTATCTTACCATTCCCAGTATTGGTAGGCTTAGTTATTTATATAATCCTGTTGTTTGAGGGTTTACAGATATTCTACCAAAATATAATAACAGGAATGAGTTATCAATAAACTGCTTAGGGTATTGATTTTTCTTCAGTGTGAGGTAATTAAAGTCAAGTTGTGTTTGCTTTAATAGGCTGTTGAGTGGTTCTTCCATATAATCTGGACAACAAATAAACCCAAGTATTTATCAGGTCCCTGCTCTGTGCTCATTGTATACCGTGTTAGGTAGTTTTAATGTCAGTGATGATGTCAGACCATAAATGTATCAGCCTCTGATAACCTTTGCATAAATCTAATTTCCTAAAAGCAAAGAAAACTTGTCCCTGCAGGACTTTGTGGTCATAAAAGTTCTGATTTCCTTGTGCAAAATATCGTTAAGCTTGCCATTTGTTTTCTTTTACATTTAAAGAGAAACTTCATTCCAAACGTTAAAGTACTGCCATTTTCATTAATCATTAATTATAGATATTAAAGAACATAGATTTTTTTCATGAACATAGGTAGGGAAGTTAGGTGAAAAGATAGCTTTAATTTCCTCTAAATCTAACACTGATTTTAAGTATGTCATTGAGTTGAATGTCTTCAAATAAAGGTAGTTTACATTATCTATTAATGATGATGGTAAGAGCTAAGAATATTAGGAAGTAAGCTAAGAATAATAGTTTATATTTCAGATTCTGGCTTATATAAAAATGAAACCCTTTTCTAATGGTTTCTCCCCCTAATTCTTGATCTAATCATGCTATGACTATTAAAAAAAAACCAAAACTTTAAAACATACCTGAGAAAAATCTGCAGAAAATGTAGCATAGTTTAAGATTTGGAAAGAGATGGGTCTGTGTTCAGGCTTCACTGGTGCTTTAACGGTAAAGAATCCACCTGCAATGCAGGAGACCTGGGTTCGATCCCAGAGTAAGGAAGATCCTCTGGCACAGCAACCCATCCAGTATTCTTGCCTGGAAAATCCCGTGGACAGAGGAGCCTGGTAGGCTGTGGTGCATGGGGTTGCAAAGAGTTGGACATGACTGAAGCGACTGATCACGCACGGAAGTTCAGGTCTGGGTTCATGAGGAATGCATTAAACTCTTTATATGTTTTTTAAACACAATAAAAACACTTTTAGGTGAATCACTTCTTTTGGAAATTTACTTTTTACATGTCTGCAAAAGTGTTTCACATTAGTTCTGTGGAATGAATTGCCCCTTTACCTGACCTTGCTGGGGTTTGTGATTTATAAATGTTAAAGTAAATTTTACACTTCTAAGATGAAGCAGTCTACATCTATGAGATGTTTATAAAAGACCTTGCCTGTGGGTGGTAGTAGCAAGTGTCATCTTATATTAGACATTTGAGGGCTAGAGAAAGGTCAGGCTATTGGTGGATCCCATAAAGCTAGCAAGTCAGCTTGTTAGCTGCTTAAATCTAGTTGTATTATTGCTACTGAAGCCTTGGTCACACCAGCAATACTTGCTCAATCAAAAATGCTATTTTTCCAAGATATATGCTGGTCATCCAAGAAAAATGAGGAATGCTGAGATAACACTCAGAGAATTTGCTCACTGTATATCTACTTGGATCCAAAAGGCATTTATATATGTGTGTATACACATATATACACACATATATAGATATACATATGTATTTTTAATCATAGTACTTTCTTATAGTCTATTCAGTTTGTCTCTAAACCTAGTAGCTAGATTAATGCCCGTAAGTTAAATTGGATTGACTTGAAACAATCTGCAGGATCTTTGCACGTGGTTTTGGTGTCAGTTGGAAAGTGAGGTAAAGAATTGTGGGTATTAGGAACTCTGTAGAGGATGGATGTATTTACAGAGCCAAAGCAAAATCAACACCCAGTTGTGGATGCGACTGGTGATGGAAGTAAAGTCTGATGCAATAAGGACAATATTGCATAGAAACCTGGAAAGTTAAATCCATGAATCAAGGTAAATTGGAAGTGGTCAAACAGGAGATGGCAAGAGTAAACATAGACATTTTAAGAATCAGTGAACTAAAATGGACTGGAATGACTGAATTTAACTCAGATGACCATTATATCTACTACTGTGGGCAAGAATCCCTTAGAAGAAACGGAGTAGCCCTCATAGTCAACAAAAGAGTCCGAAATGCAGTACTTGGATGCAATCTCAGAAATGACAGAATGATCTCTGTTCGTTTCCAAGGCAAGCCATTCAATATCACAGTAATCCAAGTGTGTGCCCCAACCAGTAATGCTGAAGAAGCTGAAGTTGAATGGTTCTATGAAGACCTACAAGACCTTCTAGAACTAACACCCAAAAGAGATGTCTTTTTCATTATAGGGGACTGGAATGCAAAAGTAGGAAGTCAAGAAACACCTGGAGTAACAGGCAAATTTGGCCTTGGAGTACAAAATTAAGCAGGGCAAAGGCTAACAAGTTTTGCCAAGAGAACGCACTGGTCATAGCAAACACCCTCTTCCAACAACACAAGAGAAGACTCTACACATGGACATGACCAGATGGTCAACACTGAAATCAGATTGATTATATTCTTTGCAGCCAAAGATAGAGAAGCTCTATACAGTCAGCAAAAACAAGACCAGGAGCTGACTATGGCTCAGATCATGAACTCCTTATTGCCAAATTCAGACTTAAATTGAAGAAAGTAGGGAAAACCACTAGACCATTCAGGTGTGACCTAAATCAAAT
Source organism: Odocoileus virginianus (assembly GCF_023699985.2). Lineage (NCBI taxonomy): Eukaryota > Metazoa > Chordata > Mammalia > Artiodactyla > Cervidae > Odocoileus > Odocoileus virginianus. The sequence continues at coordinate 34,801,217 of NC_069686.1, read as the reverse complement.
CCCTTATGATTATACAGTGGGAGTGGCAAATAGATTCAAGGGATTAGATCTGATAGAGTGCCTGAAAAACTATGGATGGAGGTTTGTGACCTGGTACAGGAGGCAGTGATCAAGACCATCCCCAAGAAAAAGAAATGCAAAAAGGCAAAATGGCTGTCTGAGGAGGCCTTACAAATAGCTGAGAAGAGAAGAGAAGTGGAAGGCAAAGGAGAAAAGGAAAGCTATACCCATTTGAATGCAGAGTTCCAAAGAATAGCAAGGAGAGATAAGAAAGCCTTCCTCAGTGATCAGTACAAAGAAATAGAGGAAAACAATAGAATGGGAAAGACTAGAGATCTCTTCAAGAAAATTAGAGATACCAAGGGAACATTTCATGCAAAGATGGGTACAATAAAGGACAGAAATGGTATGGACCTAACAGAAGCAGACGATATTAGGAAGAGGTGGCAAGATTACACAGAAGAACTTACAAAAAAGATCTTCATGACCCAGATAATCACGATGGTGTGATCACCCGCCTAGAGCCAGACATCCTGGAATGTGAAGTCAAGTGGGCCTTAGGAAGCGTCACTACGAACAAAGCTAGTGGAGGTGATAGAATTCCGGTTGAGCTGTTTCAAATCCTAAAAGATGATGCTGTGAAAGTGCTGCACTTAATATGTCAGCAAATTTGGAAAACTCAGCAGTGGTCATAGAACTGGAAACTGTCAGTTTTCATTCCAATCACAAAGGCAGTGCCAAAGACTGTAGAAACTACCACACAATTGCACTCATCTCACACGCTAGTAAAGTAATGCTCAAAATTCTCCAAGCCAGGCTTCAACAGTACATGAACTGTGAACTTCCAGATGTTCGAGCTGGATTTAGAAAAGGCAGAGGAACCAGAGATCAAATTGCCAACATCCGTTGGATCATCGAAAAAGCAAGAGAGTTCCAGAAAAACATCTACTTCTGCTTTATTGACCATGCCAAAGCCTTTGACTGTGTGGATAACAACAAACTCTGGAAAATTCTTCAAGAGATGAGAATACCAGACCACCTTACCTACCTCCTGAGAAATCTTTATGCAGGTAAGGAAGCAACAGTTAGAACTGGACATGGAACAACAGGCTGGTTCCAAGTCAGGAAAGGAGTACATCAAGGCTGTATATTGTCACCCTGTTTATTTAACTGATATGCAGAATACATCAGGTGAAATGCTGGATTGGATGAAACACAAACTGGAATCAAGATTGCCAGGAGAAATATCAATAATCTCAGATATGCAGATGACACCGCCCTTATGGCAGAAAGTGAAGAAGAGCTAAAGAGCCTCTTGATGAAAGAGGAGAGTGGAGAAAGAAAGATCATGGCATCAGGTTCCATCACTCATGGCAAATAGATGGGGAAACAATGGAAACAGTGACAGGCTTTATTTTTGGGCTCCAAAATCACTACAGATGGTGACTACAGCCATGAAATTAAAAGATGCTTGCTCCTTGGAAGAGAAGCTATGACCAACCTAAGCAGCATATTAAAAAGCAGAGACATTACTTTGCTAACAAAGGTCCATCTAGTCAAAGCTATGTTTTTTCAGTAGTCATGTACAGATATGAGAGTTGGACTCAGAAAACTGAGTGCCAAAGAGTGATGTTTATGGACTGTGGTGTTGGAGAAAACTCTTGATAATCCCTTGAACTGCAAGGAGATCAATACAGTCCATCCTAAAGGAAATCAGTCCTGAATATTCATTGGAAGGACTGATGCTGAAGCTGAAACTCCAATACTTTGGCTACTTGATGTGATGAATTGACTCATTGGAAAAGACCCTGATGCTGGAAAAGGTTGATGGCAGGAGGAGAAAGGGATGACACAGGATGAGATGGTTGGATGGTATCACCGACTTGATGGACACGAGTTTGAGTAAGGGAAACCTGGTGTGCTAAAGTCCATGTGGTCACAAAGAGTCTTACAAGACTGAGTGACTGAACTGAACTGAACCAGTCTGCAGGATGTTGGCACATGGTTTTGGTGTCAGTTGGAAAGTAAGGTGGAGGATTGACGATATTTGGAACTCTGTGCAGGGTGGATGTATTTACAACTTACATGGGTTCTCTCTCTCCCCGTTGAAATGACACAAAAGGAATAAGCCCTTAGGAAATAGGAAACGAATCCTTACAGGGCAAGAAATACTGAGGAATTTCTGGAAAATAGTTGGTAGCCAGGGTCAGAGAACCCTCTCACGATAGTCCTTCCCATGAAGAGAAGACGAGGCATTTAAGGAAGTGGAGAGACAAGGCCACTGGTCAAACTCCAAAGAGTGTGTGAGCTCAGAGTCCACAGGGCAGGGAGTGGAGCGGCCAGGCACTGCGATGAAGACCGTGGAGAGTGCTGTAGGATGGTGAATGGGAGTTGCTTGATATTAGCTCACAGGCAAAAACCATGAGATGAGCTCTCTAACCAAAAGAAACTCTTAGAGATTGGGGAGGAGGAATAGCAGGTGTTTTCCTTGTAGTGGGGAAGAATGGGAGGGAGGTGAACAACAGGAGCACAATAATCCTTGTATCAAAACAGATAGAAAAAGAAACAGAAAGCAGCATCCCCAGAGGCCAGAAATACTGCACCTGAAGTTAGCTTGCCTTATCTGGCAGTTCTGGGACCCCAGCTTTCCTGTCCTCATCCTTATGCCTTCTAAATGCACTCTAATAGAGTTTGCTTTTCAGCCTTACCCTAGTAGGGAGGAGCAAGCTGTAGAAATGGCTTGCACCACAGTGGAGGAAGCCCTCCCCTGCTGCCTCTACCAGTAGGGGATGTGACATCTAAGGAGAAAGAACAGCATGGAAGAAGGACCACGTTGAGCATGACAGCTGACTCCAGAGCAAACAGGGTGGCTGCAGATCCTTTGTGCTTATTGTGTGTCCACCACTCCCTGCTTTCAGGAGGTAAGTGTGGGAAGTGGAGACTGACTGCTTAGGCCCCTGTGATAGGTTATTTCATTGATTATGGTGAACATTTTAAACTTGAACAAGTTTTTTTTAAAAATGCAAAGTTTACATCTTAAGCTTAGGAGATGACATTGTGAAGATGACCTGCCAAAGATTCCATTGTCAGAAAAGTTTCTCATGATTGACAGTTTTTTTAAAAATTTATTTATTTTTTAAGTGGTTGACAATTTTAATAAAAAAGTTTGCCAGTCAAAATGTGTGGCGAGTTGTAGTCATATGATTTGAAAGGTTTTGATTTGAAAGGTTTTTAGGGGGATATAAAAACATTACCTATATTTCAGTGATAAACCACAATGAATAGAATAGATTTTGAATCAGCATCTTATTTCTACTTATGGATGAGTGAGGAAAGTGTACAGTAGACCCTTTTAAATCTGCCTAATTTAGAAAACCAGATGCCATGTATCTTTAGTTTTGCCTGTTAGTAGGAGCGATATAAAACTTGTACTAAAAATGTTTTAGTGTTAATTTTGCCACAATAGAGGTGATGAGGAAACTTACCAAAAGAGGAATGGGGGAGAAGTGGGTGTGATGGAATTAAAGCATCAGTCGGGAACGAGTTAAATGAGGGGTCAGGGCAGGGAGGGGCCTTGGAGTTTGAAGGATGAAGGAAGATAAAATGCAGGTCCTTGGTGTTTATGTTCACTCTTTTTCTTTGAAAATTAAAAACTTACTACCACCCTGCTTAGGCCGATTCTGTGAGGACTTTACTGCCACAGTTTATGATGTGCTCAAACATAAACTTTCCTGGAAGTCTTTGGCCTCTGGGCCAACTTGTTTTTGAGCCAAGAGTGTAAGGGCTCTGTTACATGCATGGGCCACAGATGCGTCTCTTCATCTTCTGCAGTCCAGATTGTGTGTGTGTAGAACTGAGAAAACCTGTTGATTCCATGCTTTGGTGATGAGCCACAGCCTACACTTGGGAATCCCATTCGGCCTTGCCCTCCCCACTGGCGAAAACTATCTTCAGGAGATGGTTTCTAGGCTTGAAAATAACCAAAAGGAAAACCATCAGGCTCCAATCAAGTTGTTGATGGACCATTGTGTGAACAGAACATGAGATTAAAAAAATTTACTGATGGGTGGGGATGCAAAGACAAATGTGTTATGTAGCTGGCCAAGTAGTATCTGACTGTGTCCAGAAGTGGGGAAAAAACTATCTTCAGTGCATTGCATTACTTTTACGCCTTCCATCTTGCTTGCCAGTTGCTTCAGATAATGCTGCTGTTTCTAGAGCCTGCTGAGTTGCTTTATTGTACTGCTCGTGGGGGTGCCCAGGGAGGTTTGGTGGTATATTTGTGCTTGCTTCCTGCTCACTCCTGCTGTTGCCTGTTGGAAATCGCTGGTACAGTGAGTGTGTTTTCATCTCCTCCCCACCCCCACCCTTCATTGTTTTGTGGAGAAAAAGAAAGCCAGTAAAAATGAGCATCTGGCAGAGAAGCCACCCTGATTTAAGGAGGAAGTTCCCTGGATTTATGAGCTCCTCTTTCTGCTCAAGTGTAAACTGGAAGAGAGTTTGCTGCACAGTTTTTCAGGGGTCAGGGGGCCGGGGTGGGGTGAGTGGGGGCACTGGGGTTGCTGCTTAGGCCGGAAAAGCATTTTGCATCAGCTGAGTGGCTGCTGGCCTGCCAGGATGCTGCTGTTTTCTATCCCCTTTCAGTTTTGTGAAAGGACAGTAGGTGTGAATTGAAAGCTCTTGTCCTCTTAATCATTCACCAGAGTCAAGCCACATGGGCCACAGGAAATTTCAGTCTTGTAAATCTCACCTGCTTATCTCCCAAAGTGCTTTGTTTACCCGAAAGTATTTTATCTTCATAATGACTATTAAGGGTGGTTGCTGTGCTGTGCTTAGTCACTCAGTTGTGTCTGAATTTTTGCAACCCCATGGACTGTAGCCCGCCAGGCTCCTCTGTCCATGGGGATTCTCCAGGCAAGAATACTGCAGTGGGTTGCCATGCCCTTCTCCAGGGGAATCTTCCCATCCCAGGGATGGAACCCAGGTCTCCCACATTGCAGATGGATTCTTTACTGACTGAGCCTCCAGGGAAGCCCATTAAGGGTGGTGGTGGTGGTTTAACCCCTCAGTCGTGTCCGACTCTTTGAGACCCCATGGACTGTGGCCTGCCAGGCTCCTCTGTCCATGGGATTCTCCAGGCAAGAAGACTGGAGTGGTTGCCATTTCCTCCTCCAGGGGATCTTCGCGACCCAGGAATCGAACCTGGGTTTCCTGTACGGCAGGCAAATTATTTTACTGACTGAGCTATGAGGGAAGCTTAAGGGTGGCTTAACTTTAAAACAATTTTATTTGGCTGCACCAGGTCTTAGTTGCAGCGGGATCTTTGATCTTCCTTGCAGTATGGAAGATCTTCAATTGCAGCATGGGAGCCCTTTAGTTGATGCATAGGGAATCTTGTTCCCTGACCAGGGATTGAACCTGGGCTCTTCGCACTGGAAGCATGGAGTCTCAGCCACTGGACCACCAGGGAAGTCCCAAGGGTGGTTTTAAAGATGAATGCCATAATACAATAGAATGCTATTGATCTAAAGTATGTATTTCTATTTGATGGCTTATGCACTGTGATAAGCAAGCAGTTTTTTTATTTTTCTTTTTTAATAGTAACATGGAATAGGGACTTAACATTATTCCTGTTGAAGGGATTTTGAGTTTAATAAATTTGTTTTGTTTAGTCGCTAAGTCGTGTCAGACTCTGTGCAGCCCCATGGGCTCCAGCATGCCAGCCTTCCCTGTCCTTCACCATCTCCCAGAGTTTGCTCAAACTCATGTCCACTGAGTCAATGATTCCATCCAGCCATCTCATCCTCTGTTGTCCCTTTCTCTTCCCTTCTTCAATCTTTCCCAGCATCAAGGTCTTTTCCAGTGAATCAGTTCTTTACATCAAGTGGCCAAAGTATTGAAGCTTCAGTTTCATTATCAGTCCTTCCAATGAATATTCAGGACTGGTTTCCTTTAGGATGAACTGGTTGGATCTCCTCGCAGTCCAAGGGACTCTCAAGAGTCTTCTCCAACACCACAGTTCAAAAGCATCAATTCTTCGGTGCTCAGCTTTCTTTATGGCCTGACTCTCACATTCATACATGACTACCAGAAAAACCATAACTTTGACTAGACAGACCTTTGTTGGCAAAGTAATGTCTCTGCTTTTTAATATGCTGTCTAGATAGATGATCATTGTATAACACATCTCTTCATTCTGCCTTCAGAACACTTTCTTTACTTTATGTAATTTCTACTTCCAAAAGCAACTGGGATAGATTAAATTGAAGCTCATGATCAGTCTATAAAAACAGGAACTTCATGTCAAGGAAGATTTTTGTAAGATTGCTTGCTATAAAAAAGAGTATCAGAAATATTTCAGTAATGCTTTTTAGCAAGGAAATTAGTTCAATATTTTTGGCTTTGTCACCTCGTTAATAGATGTGCTCTTTTGTTATTACAGTCTTGACTTTTATCAGCTGGAGAATGATCTTGGTTTAAGTGCTTTGAAATTACCAGTTTTTTTTCATCCATTTTAATGCTTTGTAAGTGGGATGCTCAATTATAGACTGGAGTTAGGAAAATCCTCTTTCCCTTATCATTCACCCTTTTTCATATTTGTGTTGAATTAATTAGCTTTGAATCAGACAAGAAACTAGTATTTAAAAGATCTGGAATCTTAGCATTTTTGGGGGTTTATTCATCCCTCGTTCCTACTGACACTAAATTTTTCTCAGCACCTAAGCAGATCTTTGTTCCATTATTGAACTTCCTAATAGAGATTTGTTTTAAACAAGAAGCGATATTCATGGGTTGATGGAAAAAAGAAAATAACTGAGATATTAGTGATTGTTCTGCTTTTGTTTTCCCCTTGTCACATTGTTTTGCAAAATTATTTCGTTGCCTCTCTAACAATTTTCATGAAAATAGAGTCAACAGGAATTCTGTACCTAGTATACTGCCCAATAGGATACCAGCCATAATCTTGAGTAGGACAGCAGATGTTTGTTTCCTAGCTTTAAAGAATGTATAATGTTGTTAGATTAGCAAGAAATTCATTATGAAGCAATGATTAGAAACAGTTAATGATTTAAATACGTATTGTAAGAGTAAGTTACAGATGGCATGGTGCAGTCTATAAGAGATACAGGAACTTAAAGAAGGCTGAGATTGTTGTGCAATTATGGAAAGTGTTCTTAAGGAAGAGGGAGTTGAGAGGTGGAACTATTTTCTCACTGAACTTGTCCTTATTTTAAATTGAGTATTTGATAGGCTTCCAATTTAATGTCTTTTTTCTCTTTTAAATGATGCCTGAGAGTTCTTTATAAGGAAAGATACAAGAATCTTTTAAAACTCAGCTGTCCTTTCTAGAAGAATGTGTACTAGGTAAAAAGAGACTAAGGTGCTGATAAAATGAATGTCTCAGTCAGTTTTCATTTGGGCATGTAGCATAGCTGGCAGTTAGAATCTTGCATTTTTTCTTAGAAAAGCATGAATACCCATTTCAAGTATTACCAAATCATTTGGCTTATATAGGCTACTGGCTTGGTGAGGACATAGGCTTGGTTAAAAACAAAAGAAAATGCACATTGTTGATTTACAAATAAAGAAAGCCAGCTGCAGGTCCTGGTGAACCCTTTTAACCATCTTCCCCAGGAAGGATGCAGCACTGGGTAACTCAGACTGAGGCCTCTGGAAAACCACGTGATACATAAACAAGGGCCAGCCAGTGTGAGGCCGGAGGAAGGGGGCCATCTTCAGGAAGCTGTGAGCTTTTCCTTTGTAGAGCGTTTGGACCAAAATTTTAAAGGGCCATTGACTGCAGTGTTGCTCTACTTCCTAGTTCACTCTCAAGATCTGACCCCAAATAACAAGCATCGTTTTAGACATGAAGGACAGAACTGATAAAAAGCAACCAAGTGTAGAACAAACCTGATTGTAAAGTAAGGATTATAAACTGCAGTAAGTGCGATGGGAGCCAAATTTATAGAGAAACTACCACCAAGATGATAATATTCCAATGTTTTCAATTTCAGTAGTGTTTCAGTTTGGCTTCAGAAACACATGGTATTTAGTCAAAACTTCTTAATTTGCTGCTAGTTTCTTTCCTTTCAGAGAGCAAGGGTATGAAATTGATTTCAGAATTATCATTTGGGTCTAATTAACAGTTTTAAAAATGTTCATCTCATTGTGGTGAATGAGTTTTTACCCACTAGACAATTGCACAATGAATTCATGATGATTTTAAATTTGATTCAGAATGAAAGGTTTTATGAAGTGCACTTTGTCATGTCCCTTGGCTCTTGCCGAAGGAAGTCCTGTGTTATCAGCCTGTTAGAACAGTGACGTGGTACCCTTTGGGACTCTTGGTTCTGAAAACACATGATCAGGGCCTTGCAGGTTTTATTTATTTGACAGATATTTACTGTATACCTATTGAGTTGTAGGTAGTATGTGTGGAACATGTGAATCACTTCTACAAAGTCACCTCTTGTTTTAGCTCAAGTCGATTAACAGAAAGAAAACATTTGAAGAATATGTGGAACACTTGGGAATTCTTCACTGCAACACCTTATTTGGCTGTGCTGTCTGCCTATTATTAATACTTCTATTATTGTATACTATACAGAGTCTCTTAATGTAAAGGGGAGTTCAGAGTTCTATTAGGAAAAGCTTTTATTAAAAATATTAAGAGGCAACAGGAGAGCCGTTCAGGATTAAAATATCGTTGAGTTCCACTGCAATTCCAGGTAATGCTTTTGATGTAACAGGCACATGTCACCTGTAAATTTTATCATGTTCCTGTTTTATGAAGATCACATGACCAGAAAAAGGGACTATGAAGATTGATAAGATGTTCATGCCCTAAAAATCTAGTAGTTGACAGCACTGACAGATACACCCCAGAGCACATGGGTGTATACACAGACATAACTGTGGACAGCATATACTAAATGTTAATTGACCAGGATGATTTGTTTACTGTTTAAAACTATAGATTGACAGGGATAGTTATTCTGAGGCTGTGTTACTTTCTCTCATTAATTTCAGCATCCATTGATTCCCTGTCTGAAGTAATTATTGCTGTGTTGCCTGCCAAATAGTGGTTTTTTAATTTCAGTCATCCATCCTTCATTTATTGGTTGGAATTCTGCTTTAGTGAGGAAGACCTGTTCCTTCTCCCCTCATTGTTTATTCAATTATTTGTATCAGTACAGATCTGTGGATATTTTCCTATGAGTTATAATCTCCTACTCTCATTTTTTGGTGTTGCTCAGGTTGTTCTAGATGTGGCCATTGGGAGCCCCTTAAATTTAGGTCCTGTGTCCTTTTGACGTATTCCCATCATTTTTTAGGAGTCATTTTAACTTTCTGACAGCATAAGATATTCCAGGCTCATCCTGAATTTTTCTTGCTCCAGCCATGGAATCAGCCATTTCTTCAAAAAGCTCTAGTTCCTTTACTTGGAGAAAGGCATTGCCACTGAGACATCATTAATTTCAGGTCCTCAGCACATGAAGTTAAGAGATATATATGTATACATATATTATAAACTGCAGGGCTCATCCTAGCTTTCGCCCTTATTTATAACTCCTTTCTCTGAAAGTGAGAAACCTGGCTTTTGTAGCCACAACATATTAATATTTACTTATTTGTGCACTCCTAAGCTACATATAGGAGAAGGAAATGCAACCCACTCCAGTGTTCTTGCCTGGAGAATCCCAGGGATGGCGGAGCCTGGTGGACTGCCGTCTATGGGATCTCACAGAGTTGGACATGACTGAAGTGACTTAGCAGCAGCAGCAAGCTACATATAAAGTAGTTTCAGAATGCTAGAACATACCCCTGTGAGAAACAAATTTACTAGCCAAGTTAACACTGTTTGTGGGCATTTTTTTTTTCCCCCCGGAATTAGAATATTTAGTCAAACTAGTGTTGACCAAAGTTATTTGGGTTAGTTCTTTTCTTCTCTTCCTAGTTTGGTGGGCTTTTGTTATTCATTTTAATTTAGCTACATTCACTTATTACTGTTCTGTTTTGATTCCTGCCATATCCTGCTGACTGCTGACAAGTACTCAGTCGTGTCCGACTCTTTGTGGCCCCATGGACTATAGTCCACCAGGTTCCTCTGTCCATGAAATTCTTCAGGCAAGAATAATGGAGTGGGTTGCCATTTCCTTCTCCAGGAGATCTTCCCTATCCAGGGATCAAACCCTGGTCTCTTGTATTTGCTGCTTTGTCAGGCATATTCTTTACCAGTAATGCCACCTGGGAAGCCCCATTCTAGTTGATTTTAGTTATTTATTTATTGTTAAAGTATATGAAATATTGCTTTGTTCTAAAAGTGTATTCAGAAAGTGTCATTTCCTCTTTGTCCCTTCTACCTCTTTCCCATTCCCTCATTCTTTTCACCCCATTCCCACCCTCTCTCTGAAGGTAAATAATTTCATTACCTCTTGGCTTATCCTTCCTATATGTATTTATTTATTTTATGTTTATTTATTATATATATTTTCATATATATATATTTTATATATATAAAATGCACAGATCAGTGGACACATAAGTATTTTCTTCTTTCTTATATGAAAGTGGTATACTTCCTTGTTTTCTATTGCTGCACAAAAATTACCTAAGTAATTTAAAGACTTAAGTAACTAAGACTTAAGTAACTTAAGTAACTTAAGACTTAGTAACTTAAAGCAACACAAATTTATATCTCTCATTTATTATTCCCTGAGCCAGGGAGTTGGGCCTGTCTTAGCTGAGTCCTCTGCTCGGAGTCTCAGTGAGCTGAAATCAGGGGGTGGGTCAGCCTGTGATCTCACCTGAGGCTCAGGGTCCTCTTCTGAGCTCCCTGGTTGTTAACGGGGTTCACTTCCTGGTGACTGTGGGTGTCGTCTCCTGGAAGCTGCCCACCATACCTTGGCACAGGGCCTTCTCTGTGCATACTGCTGGCCTCTTCAGGTCCAACAGGAGGGTGTCTCTGCTGCTTGGAATTTTTCTGTCTACTTTGTTCTCTCACTGTAGAGTCTCGGGCTATTTGATGAGATCAGACCCATCTAGGCTAACCTCTCTCTACCTTTGCCATATAATGTAACCTAATGACTTTTTCCATCATATTCATAATTTGTTCTCACACTCCAGAGGGGGACATGCTACAGGACGTTAAGTTCTGTGTGTTCCTGTGTACCAGAGAGCAGGTATCCTGGGCTAAATTAGCATTCTGCTTTACCAGAATTCTGTCCTCTTTTGTACTTTGCATACTATAATGCAGTGTTCTGAAAAAAAGAAATGTTGTATTTGCTATATTTACCTATGGCATGTGTTGTTTTTGTTCTTCAGTTTACTAAAGATTATTTTTGGTACTTAGAAAGTCTGAATTTTGCTTCTAGTGGATGCCTTTGCTTTATTAAAAAGATAAAAAAAGCCCTCAGTCACTGGTTTCTTAGTTAACCTTGTATTATCTGGTTTGTCAGTTTTTGATGATAGTCTTTAACTCTTACCTATTTCCTATACAGCAATCGGCGAGCTTAATTTATTTTCCTCTTTCATTCTCCCTTCTTCCAGTTTGTTAAGTTGTATTATTTCTGTGTTGACACAACATAACGGCATTGTTGCATTAGTCTTCCAGATCTGCATTTTCATTCTTTGTTTTCAAATTTTGCTGCTGGCATGGCTTTTGTGTGACTTATTTTTTCCTTTTGTGTAATTTTGGGAGCATATATGGTTATCCTTATAGGAGTGTTTTTCCTCCTTTTTTTCTTTAGAGTTCAGAGAATACTGAGTTTTCGAGATCATTAAATAAAAAAAAATACTGAACATGAACAAGCAGACTTACCCGAATGTTCTAAGACCTTACCATTCATGTGTATTATTGAAAACATAGCACAGGCTCTCTACTTTATAAAGAGAAGGAATGGTTCCTTAATCAGCTTAATTAGTGCAGAAATTTAACATCTTTGTAAACATAAAGGGCCTGATGATGATGACATTCTGTAAGGCAGTAAGCATGAAGGAAGAGAGGTCTTTGACTATTTGTAACCTAAGCAGGATAGGAAGAACCAATAGCATTCTTTAAATAGAAAAACAGAGTTAGTAGACAGCTCTTCTTCTCTGGGAGTTGGGTAAACTGTTTCCCATTAAGCCTGATTAGGGAGTGAAAGTCTGCCCATTGGAGTATGTGGGTGATGATGGTGTAGATCGTAGAGGATCAGTATTCAGGATGTCCCTTCAAGCTCACTGGAATTCAAAACTGAAAAGCTGTTGAAGCTCCGGGAAATTGAAGAAGTGAATGGTCAGAATTTGCACTGATAGGATTTTCTAAATAGTGGTCCGGAATCCTGAAGATGACTGCCTTGAAGCCTGGCCTCCTTGTGTGCAGGGCTTTGACTTCCTGTTTTGGAGGATAGCTGAGTGTTTGCACTGTTGGGGTGCCTGATGTCCAGAACCTCATGTAATACAGCTCTAGAATTTTTCATGACTCTGACTTAGTTAATAACTGAGGCCACCTAAAATTTACATCAAAGAAATCTTAAGACTGGTGAGAAGTGAGAAAGTACCTAATTTGTGGAAGGATTTCCTGACTTAGTTATAGATCACTCCAGACCTAATACAGGCTCTTTTTTTTTTTTTAATTCATTAATTTTATTTTTGGCTGTGCTGTGCCTTCATTGCTATGCGGGCTTTTCTCTAGTTGAGGTGAGTGGGGTCTACTCTCTAGTTGCAGTGCATGGGCTTCTTCTTGGAGCGGCTTCTCTTATTGCAGACCATGGGCTCTAGAGCACAGGCTCAGTAGTTGTGGCACATGGGCTTAGTTGCTCCCAGGCTAGGGATCAAACCCCTGTTTTCTGCATTGGCAGGCGGATTCTTACCCCAGGCTCTTTCAAGGTGTGTGTCTTTGAAACCTGAGTGGGTTCTATCCTATTTGAGAAAGCTTGGGTGCAAAAGAGTTTCTATCAGTGAATAATGGGCATATTTGGCCATCGGCCTCCCATAATTGTGATTCTAACAAGATTCTCTTCTGTGGAATAAGCCTAGAAAATGTATGATTTGCAAAAAGACATTGGTGTGAGCGTATATTAGCTAGCAGCATATTGAGTTGTAAGTTGTTGTTTTTGTTATTTTGGTGATCTGGTGCTTTGTCTTTCTTGATACTGGTTTCTGGAGAGTTAAGTTGAACTGTGTTATCCCAAACCCAGCTCCAGCTTGATTGAAGAATTCATCTGAGTTTTATTGTGGGAGGATGTCTGTCTGCTTTCTCTTTTGCACAGTCAGGGGCTAGTACAGTGACCTCTGAAGTCATGTCTCATGTTGTTAGAGCTCATGCAATGTTGAGAAAAGCAGAACATTAAATCAGACAGTGCTGACCTCAGAGCAGGACCGCTTGGGTGGGGGAGTCTCTGAAGATAACATGTTGTTACAGGCAACACCCAGAGGAAAATTGACAAACTGTGATAACAATCGTTGGATTATTTCTGGCCCACCAAGAGAGCCAGAGAGTGAGAACTAAACTGTCTTCTCAAGTAAATAAAGGAACTGCCTGATTCCCTTTTTGCAACATCTCTTTTATCAAAGAGGGAAACAAGATTATTGTTTTCCTGGGCAAAATTGGGGAATAAACTTTATTGTTGTTTCCCCTTGTGGTTTCTGCTTAGGTCCTGAGTACATGGTTGATTAAACCTTCCCATCCATGCGCTCAAAACCTTTCCTCAGAAACCATCTGAGGTTTGTTCTACTGAAGAATCAACAACTGCTGACAAAATTGGTATAGATGGTTTTATTTACAAAGCAGAGATAGAGACAGAGACATAGAGAACAAATGTATGAATACCAAGGTGGGGAAGGAGGATAATAGGATGAATTGGGAGATTGGGATTGACATATACACATTATTAATGCCATGTGTAAAGTAGATAACTAATGAGAAGCTACTGTATAGCATAGGGAACTCTCCTCAGGGCTCCCTGGTGATCTAAATGGAAAGGAAATCCAAAAAAGATGGGATATATGTATATGTATAGCTGATTCACTTTGCTGTACAGTGGAAACTAACAGAACCTTGTAAAGCAAGTGTATTCCAATAAAAATTTTAAAAAGAATCAATAGCAGCTGAATGCTTCAGATAGATTCCCTACGCTCTATGATACCCCAGGCCCCCAACAGTACCTTAAAAAGGGATCAAAACCCTGGTGCCTGCAAGGATAAGGTAGGTCCTTTAAACTGGTAAAACTGCCTGGATGTGAGACAGAAGGGAATGCTGGATCCTTGGCAAGCCAGAGAGTCAATGCCCTGACCATGGGGCCAGCACCGCTTGGTGTTCGCCTACACTGGCAAGGCAGACCAGAGCTGCAGGACTTTCTACTATTTATGACAAGGCAGAAATTTGGATTCTTACATGAAAGCTTTCACATCTCACAGTTTTAAGAGATTTACTGGCATTTAAGAACACCTTCTGAGGTCTGCGGTGTCCCTGCAAACTATTCTAGGTAGTTCCTAAATAGAAGTTTATGGTTTAATATGCTTTCTTAAAGCTAAATTTATTTAATCCAAGAATTATTTTTATATTCTGAGATTTTTGTCCTTACTATATTGTGGGTATAAGAATGTAATTGCTTTCATACAATGGATGGGTGGGGGGGGGCAGAGAAGAAGGTAGTTTTCCCTGCATCCAGAGAAATTTGAAGGATGACCTTCCTAGCTTTCCTAGTAGCTTGGAAAATGTGCCTCTGGTTTTTCTAAAGACATGGTTTGTAACTTAAAAGCTTAAGTATCTATGAGCTGATATTGAGAGTTGCAGGTGGGTTGCTTGATACAGTAACCAAAGCTCTGTTCATTTTTTAAAATTATCTTGAATAAGCATCCAATGCAGAGGAATTACCTTAAATGAGCGACCAGTACACAGGCCTAACCCAAACCGGCCAGCTTACTCTGATGTGCAGGGAAATCCTCAGGCTGTCTGGACTTTTGAGTGAGAGGGCTTTGGGAATATTTATGTAGCAATGAGCAAAGAGCCTGATTTGTGTTTCTGGCTTTAACAAGTTGAATATTATATGTCACTCTGTATACATTTATTTAGCTTTGTTTCTTTTGCCTTTTCTGTTTCTTTTTTGAGAAATTGTCAAGATTCCATCTAAAAGGAAGATTACTGTGTGGGTCTTACGGATGCATGTGCTGTACTGTTCTCTGTTGGTGTTCAGTGCACCCTGTGATTTAGATATTGACTGCAAAGTATATTATATACTTTGAATGTGATCCAAATGCTCTAGGGCATTTAAATTTCATAAATTACAGTTTCCCGGAAGAGAAACTGGTAATCAAGTATAGCATAGCAAGTAGGAGAGGAAGGTATAGGACTAGTTTTCACTCTTGTACCCCAGCATTTAAAAGTAGTCCTGAGTAATTCTAAAATCAGCAAAGGCAACAAAACATCAGTGCCTTCACTTTTTATTTTTCTTATACTAAGCTCTGAGGTAGTGTTTTCTTGTGGTGATAAATATTTGGGTTATTTTCACAGGTTTGGGGGAAGGTGGTAGCTGTGAGAATTTTGTTTGAAGTACATACTTATCTGATCCTTTCTTCCTGCATGAATATGGGATTATTTTATCCGTGGAGCTCCCACTGTACAGTGCTCTCTTGGAAACCTTGTTAATGAAAACAAGTACAATTTATTGAGTAAGTTTTGATATGCCATTCACTGTGCACAGATCTAGCCTTTATTTTTCACTGTGGCCCTGTGAGTAAAGAAGACAGGAGGGCATGGTCTCCAGAGATAGGAAGAGGTGCTTCCTTTATTTTATGGTCAGGAGAGGAAAGAGGAGGGTGCAGCTGTTTGGTGGGTTTGCACATTTCGTAGCAGGAAGTGGACAGAGGTCTGGTGGAAGGGCAATCATTTCCTTTGTGAGGCAAAGGGGGGGAGGCTAGATTGAAGAGGGAGTAGGGCTAGGGGATGGAGGCTTGAAGAGACTAGAAAGGATTGATGCAGGGTGAGTTGGCCAGAGGAATAAAAACAGTTGGATGGGCAGTGTTGAGGGTCAGACGAGAATGGTGGTTGTCACTCTTCAGTAGATTGATTAACCTGTTGGTACCGTGTAGCTATGCCGCTCACCTACCTGGGTGGGCACATTGGTAACCAAGTTTATCTAGATTTCGAGGTTTGTTAGGTGGCTGTGCTAGAAAGATAGCTAATGGAGCAAAATACTTTCCTGTGTTATCAAGCATGTTATTTACCTGGACTACAGATTCTAATACCAGGAGGGAACTGAAGATAGGAAGGAGCCGATGATGGAAATTCTTTACTCAGTAAGAATCTGCAAGTTTGGGGAAAGTATTAACAGTGTACAAGGAAAAACAAAATTCCTTGAAATAACAGCCAAGGTGCTGCCTTGCAACTGAGTTTCTGATAGGTTATTTCTTTGTACTGTCTTCACAGCGGGGAGCAGCTGGTCTGTTTCTGACTTGTATTTTCTTTCCCCTAGCTCCTCCCATCCATGTGCAGGGAAACTACTTCTTCTTCTTCTTCTTCTTCTTTTTTTTTTAAATGTTTATTGGAGTATAGTTGTTTTACAATGCTGTGGTGTTTTCTACTGTACAGTAAAGTAAGATCAGCCATATGTATACATATATTCCCTCTTTCTTGGATTTCCTTCCCATTTAGGTCCCTACAGGACATTGAATAGAGTTCCATGTGCTGTACAGTAGGTTCTCATTAGAGTTTTGTGTATAGTACTGTATATATGTCTATTTTATATATAGTAGTATATATATGTCAATCCCGATCTCCCAGTTCATCCCAGCCCCCTTTTTCCCCACTTAGTGTCCATGTGTGTGTTCTCTACATCTTTGTCTCTCTTTCTGCTTTGCAAATAGGTTCATCTGTACCATTCTTCTAGATTCATATATATGCATTGGTGGTGATTTAGTCACTAAGTTATGTCTGACTCTTTCGACCCGATGGATTGTAGCCTGCCAGGCTTCTCTGTCCATGGGATTCTCCAGGAAAGAATACTGGAGTGGGTTGCCATTTCCTTCTCCAGGGGGATCTTCCCAACCCAGGAATCAAACCCAGATCTCCTGCATTGCAGGCAGATTCTTTACTGACTGAGCTTTAAAGGAAGCCCCTCATATATGCGTTAATACATGATATTTGTTTTTCTCTTTCTGACTTACTTCACCCTGTATGAAAGTCTCTAGGTCTGTCCACATCTCTGCAAATGGCACAATTTCATTCCTTCTTATGGCTGAGTAATATGAGACTTCTTAAAAACCTATGCAGTCTGTCTCCCCCACAGTTGTTTTTTATCTTATGCTTTTTAAAAATATATGTACATTTGTGCTCAAAATTGTGAGAAAAGAGTAAGTGTGCTGTTTACTGAATCTAAGCCTTTCTTTTATGCGTGGAGGCACTTTTTAAAAAAAAAATCATCAAACCTGGTGTATGTGAGGATTTCCCAAGAGATTTGTAAGAGCTGTGGGTTCCTGGGTTTGAATCTTAAGGCTCCTGAGTTGGTACTTCCAGGCTGGGGCTTAGGAAGGTGCATATCTGTATGTTCATATGCTGAGAATATTCAAAGAAATACCCCTGTCATTTACCTTCATCTTAGGCCTTAGATGTAGAAGGTGCTAAGTTGTGGAGAAAGGCAAGGATGAAACCAGTGAATTAACTGTCTTGAAATACTATCGCATTTGAAGCACAATTCTGCAGAAAGGGAATGCAGAAATTATCTGTAGTATTTTTGGCCTGGATGTTATGGACAATCATACATGCTTCTGCTTATTTTCTAGGAGTCTGTATTTTATTGAGTCAAAAGATTTTTTTTTTTTTAAACCCTCAGGCATAAGAGGTTTTGTGAGGAGGAAAAATATATTTTTGTCTTTCGTTTTTAGAGAACAGGAGACAACATGAAAACTCTCTTAGTGAGTTTCTTGAGAAGAAAATAAAATGTTGGTGAATAAGCAGTGTGTTTTTGAATGAAAAAAAGTAATTAGAATTTGCTTAAGGGCAACTTGGAGAGTTAGAAGGAAAAAAAGTGGTAGAATTAGTGGAAAGATCCAATTGTAGATATTTTTAAATGACGTATGAAAAACCTTTGGATAAATAGCACTTCCCAAGTGGTACTAGTGTACCTATGCCAATGCAGGAGACAGTAAGAGACATGGGTTCAATCCCTGGGTCAGGAAGATCCCCTGGAAGAGGACATGGCAGCCCCTTCCAGTATTCTTGCCTGGTGGGCTACAATCCCTGGGGTTGGCAAAGAGTCAGATACAACTGAAGTGACTTAGCAGTCATGAAAAACTTTTGGATAAGTAAGAATTTATAGTAGTTGAGTTGCCTCTTTTGGGGTATTTTCTTTAAGTAAAGCCAAGTTGTTACTTGGCTCATTAAAGTTATTAATTATTACTAACAATTTATTAAAACGTTCATGGAATGTGTAAAGTGCAGAGCCTAAGTCACCAGTAGCTCTGGCCCCTGGAAATGCTGGTTCACTGTCTACCCCGGTGACTTAAGAGTCACAGGACTGTGGGATTGGAAGGAGGTTTCTAGGGTCAGATGGTCACAGCCTGGTCTTTAAATGTCTGCTATCGAGAATTTTAAAAACTGAAATTCAGTTTTATAATTTTCCTTCATGCTTAGTTTCAAATAAACGATCATATCTTAATTTCTTCAGCATGTATTTGTTCCTTAAGTTAGGGTGACCATAAAGTCAGTCTTCCAAATGAAAGACTTTTAAGAGTGAAAGGCGCCGTTAACAGTTATACTAGGACCACCGGCCTTTCTGAATAATACTCTATTGCAAAACTAAGTTCTGTGTTCACTGAACTAAGTTCAGTGTTTAGTCTGAAAGATATTTTTAGAAATTAATTGTGAAAAGAAATTACCTAAAGTGAAGTTTATTTATGAGGGTGGTTAGGGTGATGCATGTAATCTGACACTTTGTTTGCATGGAACACTCAGAGAGGTCTTTTTTTTTTAATATAATTTTATCTTTTGGCAGGAGGCATGTGGGATCTTAGTTCCCCAGCCAGGGTTGGAACCTGTACTCCCTGCATTAGAAGCACAAGGAGTCTAAACCATTGAACTGCTAGGAAAGTCCCAGAAATTTCTTTTTATGATAAAATTTTATTTATCTAGTTAAAAAATATGTATGTTAATTTTTCTCAAGTCATCCTCACCCACTGCTTTTAATAATTTCTTGTATGGCTTAAGATGAAAGTTTAAAATTCTTTATAGAGGTTCTTTTATTTTAGAATACTTCCAGAAGGCTGTATTCAGATGTGAGGAAAGAGAGCATGGATGTAACCTAGACCAGAAGTCTCCACACTTTCTGTGTGTGCAGTGCCCTTGGTGTCTTAGCAATTCTTCATGGTGCCTGAGGCCAAAAGGGATACCTTAATATGAACTATGTATATTTGATATGAAGTATGCATGTCCAAGCGACTTAACAAGTATTTATGTCTGAATAACTCATGGCTGCTTGAAAGAATAATTACATGTACTTTGAAAGAAACATACTTTCATTGTATTCTTTAAAAAAAAAAATCACAATTTCGATCCCTGGGTTTTGAAGATCCCCTGGAGAAGGAAATGGCAACCCACTCCAGTATTCTTGCCTGGAGAACCCCATGGACAGAGGAGCCTGGCGGGCTACAATTCATGGAGTTGTAAAGAGTCGGACACGAGTGAAAGCAACTTATCACTACACTAGCAACTCAGTGGCTGTTTGAAAAAATAATTATATGTAATTTGAAAGAAAAATG
Source organism: Odocoileus virginianus (assembly GCF_023699985.2). Lineage (NCBI taxonomy): Eukaryota > Metazoa > Chordata > Mammalia > Artiodactyla > Cervidae > Odocoileus > Odocoileus virginianus. Next base: position 34,781,480 of record NC_069686.1, on the reverse strand, counting down.
CTTTCATTGTATTTAAAACAAATCACAGTTTCATGTAAATTTGATGTAATACCTGTAGGACACTGCATGATTTATCTAACTTTGAATTCAGATTTGATACTATAACTCATTTCCTGCTGAATTTTTTCCTCAGGATTTGCTTTCTGTCACACCACCTGCTAAAAGAAAATCAACTTGGCAGAAGTATGCATTATGGGAAGGAATATAGTGCAATTAAAAGCTGGAAACTACTTCAGGGTTGTAGTGGTGACAGTGGATTGTGAGTTTTGTTCCTCTTTTTCAAAAATTTTAAATAGTCCTGCAGTTTCCCTCTGGGATTTTCATAGTTGGGATGCCTTGGTACCGAGTTTGGGAACCACAAAAATAGACATTTCTCTTAGGTTCATTGTTTGGACTATTAGCTAAAATGCATTGTATCTAGAGTGCCAGAAATTCTTACAGGTGTGCTGAGAAGCTCTCAAAGACATTATGTTTAAAAGGGTAAGATGCTCTCATCTCCTCTACCCTGCTCCTTGAATTCAGCTGTGTTGGATTCTGATACACATAGCAGCAAGTCTATTGAGCCTTTATTCTGTCACTCCCTGAACTTATTGCCACATTTTACATGTGTTCACTCGCCTGATGTTTGCTTTTCATAGCCACTCTACTGTATAAAGCCTCTCCTGTCAGGCTCCTCTGGAAATACCCCTGGTGTAGATAGCATCCTTATTTTACAGGCAAGGAAATTAAAGTTCAAAACAATTAAGGGGTTTCCCGGTGGCTGAGTGGTAAAGAATTTGCCTGCTAGTGAAGGAGACACGGGTTCAATTCCTGATCCAGGAAGATCCCACATGCTGCAGAGCAGCTAATCCCGTGCTCCATCGCTATTGAGCTTGTGCTTTAGAGCCTGGGAGCAGGGACTCCTGAAGCCCGTGCTCTTTAGAGCCCGTGCTCCGTGACTAAAGAGGCCTGCCCCCTTCTTTGAGCTCGCAGAGTAGACATCATGAGCAAAGCACATCCTCCCGAGTTGAAGAAATTTATGGATAAGAAGTTATCATTGAAATTAAATGGTGGCAGACATGTCCAAGGAATATTGCGGGGATTTGATCCCTTTATGAATCTTGTGATAGATGAATGTGTGGAGATGGCAACTAGTGGGCAACAGAACAATATTGGAATGGTGGTAATATGAGGAAATAGTATCATCATGTTAGAAGCCTTGGAACGAGTATGAACAACATCTTTGTTCATCAGAGAAATCAACTGCTTCCGTGTGTCCCCTTCTCCACATTTTACTACCAGAAAAATTGGGTTGTGTACATTTTCTTACTGAACTTTTTTGTTAAATAAACTTTTGTATTGCCCAAAAAAAAAAAAAAAAAAAAGAGGCCTGCCCCTTGCAACTAGAGAGCAGCCCCTACAGGGACCTAGCACAGCCAAAAATAAATAAATACAATTATAATTTTTAAAAAGTTACGTGTCTTGCTAGTGCACATACAGCAAGGAGGTTCACGTCTAGGCTATAAACTCAAGTTCTATTTTTTTTTTTTTAAACTCTGAAGGCCAGAATGTTTGCCCCCAGTCACAGCTTCTCCTGTAGACACCACACTGCTGTCCCTGGATGTCCTGCTATGAGGGATACATGTATTTCATGGTGATCTTAGCAGGGAGGTTCTCTTGTCCTCATTTTCAGAAGAGGATGCTGATACTTAGTTACGTGCCAAGATGAACTGCTAGTAACTGGAATTTGAACCTAGGCCTCAGTCATTCCAGCCACAAAGCTTATCGTTGTAATGCGTAGGGATAACCAGGAAACATTGTAAAGATTTTAAAGAGTTTTTTCAGAGTCATTAAAGAAAGATTAAATTATGATAATATGGCTTTTGTGTTAATATATTTTGATAAATCCTATTCATTTTAAAATCATGCATGGTATGTGCGGCACCTCTCTATTAAACAATGTCTTTATTGGCCAACTGTGTGGAATGACAGAGAATATATTGTGCTTACCATTTATAAATATATGTACAGAGGAGAAGGGGAGGATGAATGGACCTATTTGTCAGTGGGCCTGCTAGCTAGGACTGAGCACTGCAGCCAGAAGGCCTGCAGACCCCCGAGCTAGGGATATGTGTGGAGGGCTAGGTTTCAGGATTGGGTTGTAACAGTTCGTTTAGGTCTACATTCTACAGGGTTAATGGTGATAGCATTTGGACAGTGGGAGAGGATATTAGTATTATTTTTTGTTATAGTTGTCTGTAGTTTCTTATTTTCTAAACATATGAAGATTAAATTGTATTCTAAAAATAAGACTTCGTTGCAAAAAAAAATTTCATTTAGACAGTAAAGTAAGTACTAGGTAGTTTTTAAGTCAGAAATTGAATGTTCTCTTGGTCCTGTCACTTCTCTTTAAAGCTTAATATCCAGCAGTGGTTCATGTACACTGGAGTTCATGTAGAGTTGAATTTCTCTTTGAAAGAAGACAAATCCAAGTTGGAGTTGCACTCCAAGTTGGCCACCTCTTTGGGTGGAGGTTCCTGGATGAACTGTGTTGCTTTACCCCTGGGATCCTTAGGACTTGAACTTGAGGTTTACTTTGCAGTAGGGATAATTTGGTTCATGGTGACCTGGGTATGGTCGATCTGCAGTCAGGAGAGTAGAGTTGTTACAGAACATAAGAATGCAAAGATTAAATGGCCATTGTCCTATTCTGGCATTTTTCCAAATACTTGTAGCTCTCTTGGAGAAGCAGAACACTGCTATGTAGGAAACAGAAAAGTGTTTACATCCAGAACATTACTGAGGGGGTGTGCTGAGTTCAGCAGCCAGGGTCACGCCTCCCAGGCCCACTGTTGTGGTTGATTCAGCTGAGAAGCACAGGGCCTCCGTGCAGTCGGCTCCTCCCCAGCCCCGCCCTCCACCTTGTCATCTCTCTCTTGTGTGCTTTTTCCTCCTTTCTGCTTGCACACACCATGTCTAGCACTTAGAATCAAGAAGTGCACACCCTGGGGCCTGCATCTCTGTAGCTGTAGGTGTAGGTGTTTGCTTTCCCTGAAAGGTGTTTGATTCTTGTTTTGCTCTGCATGGTACATGCAATCCAAATGTGACCATTTTCCCTCCTTTTAGTCTGAGACCAGATCATACATTTAGGTAGCGCTTTATACCTTGAACATATCACTGTATGGTGAGAGTATAAAACCGGGGATAATTCCAATGGCTTGGATTTTATTTTATATTCTCCTAGATAGAAACAGCGAAGATTGAAAACCTACACCCCCAACAAGAGATACCTCTTACTCAGATATCTGAGAGTTCATGTTTGTAATATATGATTTAGTTTAGTTGTTTAATAAAAATTCCATTATTTAATGTCATAATTGTTTTGCAGAACAAGTATAAAATCTCAAATGCCATGTACCAAACATCAGGAGATATTGTTTTGGCTGATACATTGGGAGTGTTTACTTAACTCATGAGTGTTTATCAACTGTTTGATGTGTCTGGCTTAATTGTGGTGGAATTCAGCTACCTAATAGGTTGTAGTTAATTTGAACTTGGTATCTTCAATTCTCAAAATGTTTTTACATAGAGAATTTTATGTCAGAGGATATTAGTGTTTATCCAAAGTCTAGAACCCGTTCACTGGATTTTGGCTCTGTGCCAGCAAACAATAGCATTTGAATGTATTTGCTCTCATATTGTCAAATGAATGACCATTAAGCATTAAATGTGGCCTCTTCTGTAACTTCCCATCTGATTACACAAGTGTGTGCAGGTGGACACTGCTCTTGGAATAGCAGTTGGCAGACAGATGGTAAACAACTGAGTTCCAGAGCATGTCAGGGAATCAGACATCAGGTCTCCAAAGGAAATCAGATATGAGGTTTGAAAGAGATTGAATGTTTCTTTCCATTTATTCCCTTTCTGCTTGAATATGGTTGTTGTTCAGTTACTCAGTTGTGACCAACTCTTTGCAACACCATGAACTCCAGCATGCCAATCTTCCCTGTCCTTCACTATCTCCCACAGTTTGCCCAAACTCATGTTCATTGATTTGGTGATGCCATCCAACCATCTCATTTTCTGTTTTCTGCTTTTCCTCCTGCCCTCAATCTTTCCCAGAATCAGAGTCTTTTCTAATGAGTTGGCTCTTTGTGTCAGGTGGCCAATTACTGGCATTTCAACATCAGTCCTTCCAATGAATATTCAGGGTTGATTTCCTTTAGGATTGACTGGTTGATTCTCCTTGCTGTCCAAGGGACTCTCAAGAATCTTCTCCAGCACCACAGTTTGAAAGCATGAATTTTTTGGCACTCAGCCTTCTTTATGTTCCCAACTCTCAAGAATCTGTATTTTAGGAGCTGGCATGATGGCCAGAGGAGGGATATGTTGTCGTTTTGGCATCTGTGGATGTTGAATTACTTAAACTAGTGGTATAGGGAGTAGCAGAAAAATGAGCCATGGGAAAACTTGACCTCAACTACCATAGCTTTGCCCCCCTATTCTGTAGGTAGCGTGGGCTCTTCCATCCACTTTACCCATATTCATGATGCTCTGGCCGTGCAATTAAATAAGATAATATAAACACACACACACACATATACATACACAGTCAACCCTGTTCATTCCCATTTACAAAGGGTAGTGAAAGTGTGATTAAAGTATGGGAATTCTCTGGTGTGCAGTGGTTAGCACTCCACACTTCACTGGAAGGGGCACCGGTTCCATCCCTGGTCAGGGAATTAATATCTATTAAATTACCTGCCAGGCTTCCCTGGTGGCCTGGTGGTAAAGAATCTACCTGCCAGTGCAGGAGACTCAAGTACGGTCTCTGGATACGGAAGATCCCCTGGAGGAGGGCATGGCAGCCCACTCCAGTATCCTTGCCTGGAGAACCCCATGGACAGAGGAGCCTGGTGGGCTACAGTCCTTGGGGTTGTAAAAGAGTCAGACCCGACAGTGGCTAAACAGCAGCAAGCTACACAGCATGGCCCCCCAAACTAAACAACCAGTTAATATGCAAGCAACTTTGTTATGTTTTTGGTTTTAGTTTGTGTTTATTAGTAAAAACAATTATGGAAGTTTCTAGAGGTTTCTAATTTTACAAATAAAATGAGTTGTTTTCTGACTATAAAGTCCCAAGTCAAGGAAAAATGGTGGAGACAGTGCTGGTACTTATTGTGGTTTAAGGAAACTCGTGTAGTCGGGAAGGATGGAGGCTTACCAAGTGGGAGGGGAGAATAATAGTAATTCCATGTATACTTTAAAATGATAATAGCAAGAGGAACAATGTCACAGGCTCCGCAGTGGCTCAGTGGTAAAGAATCCTCCTGCGATGCGGGAGACACAGGACAGGAGACTCGAGTTTGATCCCTGGGTCGGGAAGATCCCACGGAGCAGGAAATAGCAGCCCACTCCAGTGTTCTTGCCTGGGCAATCTCATGGACGGAGGAGCCCCGCGGGCGACAGCGTGTGGGGGTCACAAAGAGTCAGACACGACATAGCCACTGAGCACCCACACAGCACCAAACACGTACTGAATGGAAGACTGTGCTAACTACTCTACGTGCATTATCTTACTGGATTTTCTAAAATAGTTGTTCATACTCTCACGTACACACACGAGAGATGTAAGTGGGCTTTCATTCTTGATAGTGGAAAAAGAGTAGGAGACGACATGTTGGCCCAGATTCTTTTTCTGTCTGGTAACAACCAGTTAAATGAACTTGAACACTGCCTTCATTTTTTGGGATCAGTTTGGTCACCTCTGAAAAAAACAGAAGACAACTAAAATATCACAAGCTTGCATTCTAGTTCTGTACTTTTTAGACTATAAAAAAAGCTATGGAGGAGTCCTTTTTATTTAGCTCAGTCCTTAAAACCTTCCAAGAAAATGGGCCATAACTAAAATTATGAATGGGAGATTGGGGAGCTGTCTCATTCTCACAGCTTCCCTGGAAAGGACTGCTCTCCAGTCAGATTTCATGCTGAGGATGTAACAAGACCAGGAGCAGACCAATTTCTCCTACTGTGGGCTTCACTGGCAAGGGAATGATGTTAATACCTCAATGATTAAATAAGAATAACAGTGACAATGAAAGATGACTGACTGATGATTCGCTTTGGGGAACTCTGGCTAGCTGCCGGAGACCTGTGCCAGGAAAGAAGTGGACTATATTTCAGCAGCATCCTCTAGGCTAGGAGGATATTAAAATTTAGGATGTCAGGTAGTTGTTTGGAACAAGAATAGAAGGCATGCAAGGAAATGGCTTTGAGGTTAGCTAAACAGACGGGCGGGTCACATATTGAATTTGCAACCACCCAGATGTTGCAATTCTAAGTGAACTCATAGGAGAATTAGTGCATTATTCAGCATCAAGTGACTCAACTTGATGTCCCAATAATAATACAAAGAAAAATGGTGATCTGGGAAGAATTAACAGAGGAGGAACAACCCTTTACCTAGGGTGAGTTGAGGACCCCACACCTGGGTTTTTGGGGTTTTTTTTAGGCATTTCCTTGGCTGATGACTTACCATTGCCTGTCTAGTAAGTTTGAAATTCTGTGCTGTGTCCAGGGCCCTGCCTTTCTAACTTGGTCTAACGTGACCCACTCCTTATCCTCTGATCTGTTCTCTGTAGTTCACAGTCCTCTGCCTTTATTATTCATGCCTCTATTCACCTAAAATAATGAGAATGTTAAGGTCTAAGGAGTGCTTTCCATGTATTTACTCTAAGCATAAGCATTATCCAGTTTGATTTTCCTCACTCTTCATGGAGTGGGTAGTAGCATTACTACCACCATCACCCTTCTCATCAGTATCACCACCACCATCTCCCATTTTTTTTAAGTGAGGAAGCTGAGGTTTAGTTTAAATAATGTACCTGAGATTACCTATTCATGAGTGGCAAAGTTAGGACTGCAACTCATGTGACCCATCTTCAGAGGCCAAATGGTAAAAACCAGATTATGCCATTAAATGGCATTCTGTATGCTATCCCCACACACCCAAGATCAGTCCATAGCGTTTCTTGCTTTCCTTAACAAAAAGTAATGGCTTTTTCTCTGTGGTTTGGTTATATTACACAACATGTTCAGTTGTGTATTATGGATTTATCTTTTCTTCTGGGTCATTGAAGTGCAAGTTTACCTTATATTTGTATATCTGCCTTCATTTGATATTTAACAGGGTTTAGGAGGTGATTGTTGAATTGACACAGTACCTGGCTAGCTAAAGATTTGACCCAGTAACATTCTGTGGGGGAAGGGGTTCTAGTTTATATTTTTAAAGAAATTGAAGAATTCTATTAAAGTGCCAGTATTTTGTCTGAAAATGTTAATAGCTTATTAAAAATAGTGATAAATGTGTGCATTTTCACCTCGCTCTTGCACACTAATGACTGTGTCTCTGGTGTTCAGGTAGGATTGTTGGGTAGGTTCACTGAGGTCAGATTTTAGAAACATCATAGCTTAAGTGTCATGGAAAGAGGGTGATCATACAGACCTCTTTTTTGAGCCTTGGAATCTGTCACCTGTCTCCTGCATGGAAGAGCTACTTAACCTTCTTGCCCTTTAGTTTCCTTCTCTGTTAAATGGCGAAGATAATACCTGCTTGTGAGGATTTTAAAGTGGATTAAATTGGATAATGAAGGCGAAGAGCCTAAGAGCTTGAGATGTATCACACCATTAATAAATAGTCCATCTTGTTGATTTTAACCCTTAACCTTGATTCTGACTGGATTCTGATCTTCAGTTTTGAATTTCATTTACTGGCTTTTTCAGCTTTGCTTTTTCATTCAAGTTGTGTGGCTCAACATCACCATTGATAAGTGATACAAGTCTGGGCTGAGGTCTAGCTAGTCCAGTTCCAACTGTGACTATAGTTAACACCACTGAACTGTACACTTACACATGGTTAAAAAAAAGCAAATTTTCTCTTATGTGGTTTTTTTGTTTGTTTTACGTTATGTTCAAAGAAATGTAATGGTTCCTTCGTTTAAGTTGCTGTAAAGTGTTTGTGCCTTTATCATTCAAGAACTGTCAGTGATTGTCTTAGCCTTTTCTCTAGTAACATCTTTTCCCTCCTTCCGTAAGCACTGCTGCTTATAAAGTGTATACAGGTGGTTGTGTAATAGAGTTTCTGTTTAGAATCTGGTGACTTAATACTTGAAAGCTTTAATTTAGAGATTATAAGAACAAAAGTATATTACATAAGGTGTATTTGATATAATTCACTTTCACTCCTGTGTCTGCATGTTACTGTGGATTTCTCAACAGGAGCCTTGAGGATATCAGGGGAAAAGAGGATCTTTTGCAAGGTTTCGTTGTTCCTATGAATCCAGGGCAAGAGCTGAGACCACAAAACTCTATTCCTAAGGCTTGGGTTTATCTGGTTCTGAATGGTTTGGGTACTTTCATTCTTCTCTGTGTTGTATATGATAATCTATAAGTATCACTTCTAATGTATAGACTCTTATAGACACTCTTAACCATAGTTTCTCCTTGAAATACCCAGAAACTTGCATATTGTGTTGTTATCTAGTTATTAAATCTTCCATTTTTAAAATATTCTGAGATGGAAAGTGAATTTAAAAACAATATAGACCATAAAGGTAACTACCCCTTTTGTTTGTCATTTAGTTGCTAAGTCATGTCCCAACTCTTTGCAAGTCCTGTGGACTGTAGCCCACCAGGCCCCTCTTTCCACAGGATTGTCCAGGCAAGAATATTGAAGTGGGTTGCCATTTCCTTCTCCAAGGTATCTTCATGACCCAGGGATTGAACCTGCATCTCCTACATAGGCAGGCGGATTCTTTACCACTATGCCACCTGGGAATCCCCTAAGTAACTTTTGGATTAGACTAATTATTACAGTTGATACTGATTTGAATTTACTGGCAACAAAACCAAAACAAAGTTCAGGTTCCATGGTTTATTATATGTGGCAGAAGGATGTGTAAAAGATTTTTCTTTTCAAGGAAATGTTGCTAGAATTGAACTTGATTTGTCACCCCATGAATTCCTGTTTGGAAGATAATTACTAATAAGTAATAGACATTATCATTGAGCTTTTATAAGAAAAAAGTCTCTTTAGTTTGTAGGCTTTGTCAGTAGCTGAAGCATAAATGCCAAATCAGTGAAGATATTGTCAGACTGAATAATATGGTTGAGTTAGTTTGCTTTTCATTGATTCAGCAGCTAGTTGAGTGCCTCCTGTTTGCCTTGTCCTGTCTCCGATTTGGGGATTAACAAAAGACACTATCCTTGAAGTACTTAGTTGGGGAGTGAGGTAGGTAGGATAACAGATGATTAAGGCACAGTTTGTGAGGTGCTGTAACGGAGAGATGTATACAGGGTTGTCAGAGCCCAACCAGAGGGTGTGTCTTCTTGGAGTAGTTGGGAGAAGGTTCTCATGATAAATGATATTTGAGCTGATCCTTAAAATTTGCCAGGTGGAATAGAAAGGGACATTCCTTACAGGAAATAAGAAAATGCCCTTGGATGATCTGATTAATTTGAGCTAGAAAAAAAAATAATTTGAGCTAGAAACTTCTACAATCTAGAAAATATAGGATTAACATACACTAGATTTTTCAATTCAGATATCATATGTCTTGGTGATGGACAGGGATGCCTGGCGTGCTGCAGTCCATGGGGTTGCAAAGAGTCGGACATGACTGAGCAACTGAACTGAACTGATCATATGTCTTCAGTGGACCTTTGGCATGTACTTGAGCACAGCAGCTTCATGATTGAATTTCCTCCTGTGCCTGCAGGGCAGGTACACTGGCGCGTGGTCAAAGCCTAGGACATATGTATAGGGTGAATCCACGGAGCGAAGGAGTGCCCTGTGTTGAGATATCACTAAGTATATAAGAGATTGAGTTGTCACAGGGCTTAGGACCACTTGGAAGTTGTACATTTTCTGTTGAGTAGAAGGGCAATCCATTTTTATACAGGCAGTAGTGGAGCCTGGAGAGACAGCCAGTGTTGTTCAGTGGCTAAGTTGTGTTAAGACTCTTTGCAACCCCATGAACTGCAGCACACCAGGCCTCCCTGTCCTTCTCTGTCTCCCAGAGTTTGCCAAACTCACATCCATTGAGTCGCTGACCATCTCATCCAACCATCTCGTCCTCTGTTGTCCCCTTCTCTTCCTGCCCTTGATTTTTCCCAGCATCAGGGTCTTTTCTAATGAGTGGACTCTTCACATCAGGTTCCTCGGAAAATAGCTTGGGCTCTCGGGAGTTACCTGCACAAACATTTAGCTTGGACTCCCAAGGCCTGCCCTATATAGTTCAAAAGAATGAATGCATTCTCAAAAAGTCTAAGGGAAGTTCTTGCCAGCTAATCACAACATCCCTGAACTTTAACCAGGTCTCTGTGGAGGGTCTGATTTTAAATGGAGCTGCTTCCTCATGGTCCTTGTAGATTTATTAAGCTGGGTAATGTATACCTGAACTGCTCAGAGGCTTGACCTGTATAAGGGGTGATTTTAAATGCTTGGTGAATGATTAGCGAGTGCATGTTTTTATGTATGGGTGCTGATGTTAACTAGTTATCAGGTTCAAAAAGACTTAGGACTCTTCTCATTCAGAAAGATGCAGACCTTTCTTCTGACCTCCAGAATTGTATATCTACCTGACTGCTTGAGTGGTCTCTTGGATGTTTCCTAGCTATCATATACCTAACCAGTTAGGGCCATTTAGAAATCTTACTCTTCACCGCCTCCTCCAGATCCATGCCACTTTTGCAGTATGCCCCTCTTAAACAGACCACCGTTCACCTAGTGACTCAAGGTAGAAACCAGGTATTAACACTCAACATCCTCCCTCAGCCCTCTCCAGTCAACTTCACATACTATTTCTGACATCTATCTACCTGCTTCAGTCCAGATCTCACCTGCCTTGTCCCAGCCTACTGCCATTCATTTGAAGTACTGCCCTGGCTTCTGCCGTTCATTTGAACTACTCCCAACTGGGAGAGTTTCCATTTGTGCTGTTTCTAATCAGTTGTCCATAAAGCACCCATGATAATCTTTGTAAAACATAACCTGATTATGTCATCTCATACTTACAAGCCTTCACTGGTTTCTCATTACACTTTAGAGCAAAGGAAAAGTATTTACTCCAGTCCTACGTGGCTGGACATGACCTAGCCTTGACTCATCTCTCTAGCTTTATCTTTCCCTCATTCTCTCTCTTTTGCTTTCTCTCCAGCCATTTTGACTCACTTCCAGCTCTTTGATGTATCCAACTGTTCCTTACCTTAGCATCTTTTCCCTGTTTTCTCTGCCTAGAACACTGCCGTCCACTCTTTACCTGACTCAACTTTTCTCATTTCTAGGACTTACCTTAATTCTTATCTTTTCCTTGAGAAGTCTTTCCAGATGTTGCTGTTGTCCGGTTGCTCATTCATGTCTGTCTCTTTGCGACCCCATGGACTGCAGCATGCCAGGCTTCCCTGTCTTTCAGTATCTCCAGGAGTTTGCTCAAATTCATGCCCATTGAGTCAATGATACCATTCAACCATCTCATCTTCTGTCGTCCCCTTCTCATCCTGCCTTCAGTCTTTCCCAGCATCAGAGTCATTCCCATGAATCAGCTTTTTGCATCAGGTGGCTAAAGTATTAGAGTTTCAGCTTCAGCATCAGTCCTTCCAATGAAAGTTCAGGGTTGATTTCCTTTAGCATGGACTGATTGATCTCCTTTCTGTCCATGGGACTCTTAGGAGTCTTCTCCAGCACCACAGTTTGAAGGCATCAATTTTTTGGCACTCAGCCTTCTTTATGGTCCAGCTCTTGCATCCATATATGAAGACTAGAAAAACCATAGCCTTTCCATGCTCTCTGTCCATGGAATTCTTCAGGCAAGAATTGCCTTCTGCAAGGGATCTTCCTGACCCAGGGATCAAACCCAGGTCTCCTGCATTGCAGACAGATTCTTTAACGTCTGAGCCCCCAGGGAAGCCCTCTTTGCAGATAGTTCAGTCTATAAGTTGCCTTCTGATAACCTGTAACAAGACTTATCAGAGTTTGAGAAGAATAGTTTGTTTCATCTTCAGCTCATTAGAATATGATGCTCCATGGGGACTATATCTGTTAGGTTCCCCACTGTGCTGTGGAGCACAGTGCTTGTACTAGGGTGGTGCTTCATAAGCATTTGAATGAAAGACTGTTTTATTAAAAGAAAAGTTGATCCAGAAAGGAGTATCTTGGCTTTCTGTTTGCAGTAACAACAGGGCCTGCATCTAATTTCGGTAGCACTATTTGCATACTGTTGTGTGATTGTCTTGTGGAGTACTAACAGAAAGTCAGTTATTTGCCATTCTACTTCGATGCCAAAAAAGAAAAAAAAAAGGTCTGGCATTTTTAGTGTTTGTCCTTGGAGTCCAACAGACTAAGTTTAGGTCCTGTTTTCTTCTGTAAAGAAGTCTAACCTTGAGTAAGCACTTCTAGGCCTGTTTTCTCATTTGTAAAATGGGGGAAGTTATATCTATCCCATGGGCTTGTCATGAATATTAAATTATGTATACAGAGTGCCTATACCATGCTTGGCACCTTGTAGGAGTTTAGGCATTCATTGTGTTACCCCTTTGTATCACGAGAGGTTAATAAGGACTTGGGGAAAAAAACTCATTTAATCTACCTTATAATTTTATTGTTCTTATTTAATGCACACCCAGGGGCACTAACATGAGGGTCAAAATCAGTTTAAGAGGAAATAATCTATCTCTTGGGTGCAAATAAGCAATGATGGGCTGGTTATTTAATGATCAATAATGTTGGACTCCCTCAGAAAGACATGTATGGAAGTCTCCTTTGCTTTATCTCAGGGGTGGTTGTTGAACATTATAAAAGTGTAATTGCAAATAAATACAAGTAGTTATTTTCTGTTCTACTTCAAGTAGATATTCCATGGAGATAGGCTATATAAAAGTATTTTTCCCATTTTAGATATTTTTATGGAGAAACCTTGGCAGTATCATTGAGAACTCTGGAGTCTAAAGATTTTCTAATAAGCTTTGGGGGTTGTTAAAAAATTAATATTCTGAAAAAGGTTATTAGATTCAAATTGATAAGTGGTAGATATCTACACATTAGTCTGGATACTAGATTGAGCATTGGGGTAAATGCTTCAGTTGTATCAGTCAAAATCATCAAAGGTTAATTGTCTGCTATTAAGTCAGAATAACTCACCCACCGTCACCTCTATTAAATTTGTTTTGCTGGATGACATGAGACAGTAATGGCAGCAAGGGGAGCTATTCCTCTGTAACTCCAAGTCCTCCAGAGAGCTAGGGTTTGAGCATTATAAGTTCAAGACCTCTGCATTTGTCTACTCAAATATTGACCCAGGCAAGGGGCTATATTATTTACTATGAGCCAGGTATGATTTAAAGTGTTGATATAAGGGTTTAGATGGGACAGTTAATACATGAAATTAGTTGAATATTTGGCTCAGTTGTCTAAAGCGTGGGAGCTTTAGGGAGACAGGGGAACAGGTAGGAATTTCTTCTGGGGCTCTCTCTTTCTGCCATGCTCCATGCCCAAGTATCTTGAAATCACATCAGACCCAAGACAAGTATCTTGAGAATGTATATGATTGGTAATTTGGGACACTGACTGATGTGTATGTACCTGGCTGTGTGCTTAGTCACTCAGTTGTGTTCATCTCTTTGCGGACCCCATGGACTGCAGCCCGCCAGGCTCCTCTGTCCATGGGGATTCTCCAGGCAAGAATACTAGAGTGAGTAGCTATGCCCTCCTCCCGGGTGTCTTCCCAACCCAGGGATCAAACCCAGGTCTCCTGCATTGCATTTACTGACTGAGCCACCAGGGAAGCCCTGGGAAAATCACCATCAACACTATAGAAAGTGTGCTCTGTTAATGGAGGAGGGTTTCATGAAGTCTGATGTCTCGACATCTTTTAGCTCACGATCCATTTCTCATTGCAAACCCCACTCCTCAGCTAAACTGAGAGGTGAGGTTACTGATATTAACCTGTGTCATGAAGGAGTGCTGTCATCTCACAGAGGGGACAAAAACCAGTTGCATTGTTCTCTTCTTTCATCTGTTTCTTTACTCATAGTCTATCAAAGCGAGTCAAAGTTGACATCTGTCAATGGTTCTGTTTGTTGAGTTTTCTTTTAGTGTTTTCTGTTCTGTGTCTGGTGGGGCTGTAGTACTTCAAAAGGAATTGGGAGCAAATTTTGATGAGGATATAACAAAATCAAGTTCCCCCTGTTCAAAATGGAAGACTCTTATGCCTGGAAAAGAAAATTGGGACAGTACCTTCTCAATAACCTCTGGTGCTTTGTTGAGAAGACTGAGAGCCTGCTATTAAGTGAAGAAGTAATTACTTTTGCTGAAATGAAAGTCTGTAGTTCAGAGCAGACCACCCCAGTGTCCCAATATAGGACTTCAGAGACTGTCTCCTCCCATTCAAGCAATTTGATATTTAAATGACCTGTGTAGGGTGTTTCTGTTTCATCAGATGCTAGGAGCTGAAGCCATTAAAGAACCACAGTAGTATTCTTTGGCCTGCCCATGAGCGATCTGTTACTCTTGTTATGAGATGTGACATATTTTTTTTTTTTTTTCCCTTACAGAATGCTATGAACCTACCCCCTGACAAAGCCAGGTTGCTGCGGCAGTATGACAACGAGAAAAAGTGGGAACTGATCTGTGATCAGGTAAGAAACATTGATGCTTTTTCAATACATAGAGAAGAGAACCAGATTTATACCCTAAATATACCAGAAGTTTTCCAAGAGATGCATGGATTTCTGTTTTGTGATTTGCCTTCCTGTTTCTCATGACCAAAGAAAAAGTTAGAAAAAGACATTTTATTCTTGCATTATCTTAATTCTCGATTTTTAAATGTTTTGCAGGTAAAATTTCTGATAAATCTGATCAAGTGGTCAAATCAAACTTAGCTAATCTGTTTTTCTATTTATCTTACATAGCAGTTTATGCTTCTTGAATAATGCAGGTCCTCTAATTTAGATGGCTTTTCTGTTCATGTGTATTGATACATATTAATGCCAGATGTTGAATTGTTTATAAAGAGACATTACTTAGGCTGATAAAAAAAAATTATTTCATATTTTGGCAAATCTCCAGCAGGTGTTTTTATCATTAATTCATAACAAATTTAGACTCTTCAGAGGGAAGTAAAATAAAAAGGGAAATTCTCCATTTTCTTTCTCTCTACTCTCCAGATTCTACATTTTAGAGGACCACTGGTAAGACTGAAGTATCTCCGTCTAGTTTGTTTTTGTTTTTTAAAAACAATATGTGAATACCCACAGATACTCTTCTGTATCTTGATATTTTCATCAGTATACATGTCCTTACTCATTCTTTTTTTTGTTTTTAGTTGGAGGCTAATTACTTTACAATATTGTAGTGGGTTTTGTCATACATTGACATGAATCAGCCATGGATTTACATGTGTTCCCCATCCCGATTCCGCCTCCCACCTCCCTCTCCGCCCAATCCGTCTGGGTCTTCCCAGTGCACCAGGTCCGAGCACTTGTCTCATGCATCCAACCTGGGCTGGTGATCTGTTTCACCCTAGATAATATACATGTTTCGATGCTGTTCTCTTGAAACATCCCACCCTCGCCTTCTCCCACAGAGTCCAAAAGTCTGTTCTATACATCTGTGTCTCTTTTTCTGTTTTGCATATAGGGTTATCGTTACCATCTTTCTAAATTCCATAAATATGTGTTAGTATACTGTAATGGTCTTTATCTTTCTGGCTTACTTCACTCTGTATAATGGGCTCCAGTTTCATCTATCTCATTAGAACTGATTCAAATGAATTCTTTTTAATGGCTGAGTAATATTCCATGGTGTATATGTACCACAGCTTCCTCATCCATTCGTCTGCTGATGGGCATCTAGGTTGCTTCCATATCCTGGCTATTATAAACAGTGCTGCGATGAACATTGGGGTGCACGTGTCTCTTTCAGATCTGGTTTCCTTGGTGTGTATGCCCAGAAGTGGGATTGCTGGGTCATATGGCAGTTCTATTTCCAGTTTTTTAAGAAATCTCCACACTGTTTTCCATAGCGGCTGTACTAGTTTTCATTCTTTTTTAAATGTTACATAATATTCTGCTGTAGTTGGTAGTAATTTGGGGGGCAGTTCACTTCTGGGTTAGGTACCAGTTAGTTATTTCAAGTCTAGAAGGCTCACCCTCTAATGTTAGACTGTATATTATGTATTAGCTCTTTGACTTTGGGCCATGAATGTCTTCAGCGGGGCTGTGCCCCTCTCTGCAACCCCCGCCACCCTGGAAATTCCTGGGAGTGTTGTAATTCCTAACTCAGCTCCCTTGGGTCTCTGCTGTGGGACAGATTGTGGAGAGCAGAGGCATTTTCTGTTCCTCAAAGGTAGATGGTCCATGTTCCCTAAGGAATAGATGTCTGCAGTTCTCATGGAGTTTCCGAAGCACCCATTGTATGTTGTTTCACTTTAGCTCCTAAAGTAAAAGAGGATGAGGACACCATCCTCTCTTCTCCATGCTATATTGAGCCCTATGAGTAGATAGAGGCTGAAGAGAAAGCTTATTGCCTAGGATCATGAGGCAAAAGAATAAAATTTTACTGATATAATCTTCTTCCTTAAGACTTAACCTTCAATAAATATTGCCTAAGTCTGTTATTGCCAGGAAAAATGATTTTATGATAGTGAACAAATAGTATAGTGATAATTAGTATAAAGGAAAGGTAACCATGCAAATGAGAGAGATCCAAGGCAGGGGGTTAGGAATCCTGGGTATGACAGGGAGCCTAGAGCACAGGCAAGGGAAGGTTGTCTTGGGAGGTGGTTTCTGTCTCCAGCATACCGGAAAGGAAAGCCTGATGGTGATGGACATTTCTAATAGCTGTGCTCTTCTCAGCCCGTAAGTAGCTTTGTAGAGTTGGTGGTGAGGTCTGGTGGGGATCTTGAGACAGGGGAATAACGAGTCAGTTATCTTAATGTTTCTGAGTTTCAAATTCTCCAAGTTCAGGTTATTATTTCCCTTCAATGTTAATATGCCGGGGTGTGGACAGTTGAGCTACTTTATCTGTTCCTCTCTGGTGGTCAGTCTCACACATGCTGACAGCTGCAAACGGAAGTGGCTCTGTCAGTTGTGAAGTGGCATATGTGATTTGTTAAAAATAGTGAAATGACCATAAGTATTATTGCCACTAACCAACATTTAGTAAGCAGCTTTTCTTCATAAGAGTTTTATGTTAAATCTTGAAAGCAGTCATTAGTACCTCCATTTGACACACAGGGAAACTGAGACTTAGAGATTAAATCATTGCCGAAGGTCACACGGCTGTTATGTGGTAAAGGGGTGTACATGTCTGACCCTGGAGAATATGTGCATTCTGGGGGCTGTTCCCTTAACCACTCGCTCTTTACTTCCTTCCTTAAAAAGTGCTAAAGTGTGTGAATGATATACTAAAAATAAATGTAAAAATACATGTTATCTCTATTTCTTCAACTTGCATTCTGGTATGCTTTTCTGAGATTGAGAGGAAGCTGGGAGTTGTAAAGACAGGCAGTAAGCCACCATTATGGTGAACTACCATTTTTGGTTAACTGTTAGTTATTGTGGGAATTGTGTGCAGCAGTAAAATGGACTTTCTGTCACATTGTAGGTAACCCATTAGTATGTCACATACATGAATTTTGTTTCTCCTATGTATATTTGTAAGGTGAAAGATAAAAACCATGAGTCTAGAGCATTCATAATGTAGTATTTATATGACAAATATAATGTGTTGGTATTTGTTGACTATCTGTTATTGACAGGAATTATGTCATATGTATTTTTGGTACCTATCTATATATGTCAGTGGTACCTAATCTGATAGACACTCAAAACACATTTGCTTTTGTGATTTCATTTATATGAAAGGTCCAGAATAGAAGAATTCAATGAGACAGAAAGTAGATTAATGGTTGCCATAGCCTGGGAGTGGGGAATGGGCAGTAACTGCTAATGTGTGCTGGTTCCTTTTTAGTGTGACAAAACTTACAGCAAATTACATAGTGCTGGGAATTACATAGTGTGATGATTTTTGCATGGTCTTGTGAATATATTAAGATTATACACTTTAAAAGTGTGAATTTTATGATATGTGAATCATGCCTCAAAAGAGTCATTTTCTTTTACAGCAACCAGAGATAGGGAAAAAAGAGGTGTGGAAAACTCAAGAGAAATAATTAAATGTGTGGATTTTCTTTGGATCCTAATCTGAACAAACCAACTGTAAAAAGACTTAGAGAAAATTTGGGGTATTTGACTTGTGACTCCAAAGTAACTATTAGATGATTCCAAGAAATTATCATTGACTTTGTTGGGCTTAGTTTTGGCATTGGATTAAATAAGGATCTGTCTTTATTTTTAAAAAATGGTGTACTAATATAGGGGTTAAATTATATGACTAGAGTCTTCTATAAAAAACTTAATCAAAAAATGGTAGATAAAGGAAATTTGGGAAAATCTTTAGTTGAATCTTGGTGGAATATGTTAGATTATAGTATAATCTCAACTTTTGTGAATTGTTGAACATGTATAATACAACATTTAAAAACAAAGATATTTGCTATTTTAATGATCTTCATTTTTTTCCCTTCATCTGTAAAATGCAGTTAATACTAACATTCTTAAACTATTTTGAAGATTGCAGGTATGTATATAAAGTATATAGACTAACCCTGGACATTTAGTAAGTGCTTCATAAATGGTATGGCTGCTTTTGCTGCTGCTGAGCAGCCCAGGTAATACCTGTATTGTACCCATGATTATTTTTAGTGTCAATTTGTCTTCAAAAAATTCAGGAAAATTTACTGTGTTGAATCAGTCATCATGTTCTACAAATATATTTTATGATTTAAACACATGGCAGATGATGTAGTCAGGAAAAGCCACAGCTATAGATTTTCAGTCCAAGAAAATATCAACATGAACATCTTTTTTGTGAAGTCTTAAAACAGTGACCATGGTGTTCTGTCATTGCTGCCTGATGCACGAGCCATTCTCTGGACCCTGAGGCTTTGTGCACAATAGCATACTAAATACAAATAACAGTTTTATTTCTTTTAAAGCAAATAATGAAGATATATTATCTGTTATCTTAAAATACATGTTATAGGCAAGGGGTGCAAAGTGAAATTGGCTATTAAAGAAATTTAATTCTGAAAGGAAGTATGTGAATATGAGTGTTGGAGGGCCTAGGTATAGGTTACTTCAGGTTTTAGTCCTATGAAAAATTATCATGTGGACACTGTGAGTCATGGAACTGGTCATGTTTCTCTTTTTTCACCCTTGGCTGCCAGAATGCTCAGAGCTAGGTTTGTGGTCTGCCCTACCCAGCATACAGTATCTTAGTGGGCTGTGTTCTGTTTGCCAGTCTTATCTCATAGCTTCATCAAATTTTTCCTGCCCCCGTTTTTCCTCCACACTGATTTCCTTACTTAAAATAAAAATTGTATGAAGCTGTAAAGTTTGATGAATCTTCTTTTTGAACAAGATGAACACAAAACATACCCAATTATTGGTGAATAAAAATTATGTTTTCACAGATAATAACTTTAAAATTTTCTATCTGCTCTGGGCATTGTGCAGATCTACTGTTGAAGTGTACACAGAGGGTCAGAATAAATGTCTTATCATGATTCAGCTTTGAATTCCGTTGAATGCAGTTCACTGTTTTGTTGGAATCATCAATTTTTTCATACTTTCAGGTGGTTGCATTAGACTGTCACTTATTTTGTAAGTCTTTGGATCGTTCTCTTCCACCAAGGGGCTTCGCTGGTAGCTCAGCTGGTAAAGAACCTGCCTGCAAGGTAGAAGATCCCGGTTTGATTCCTGGGTCGGGAAGATCCCTTGAGAAAGGATAGGCTACCCACTCGAGTATTCTTGGGCTTCCCTGGTGGCTCAGATGGTAAAGAATCCTCCTGCAATGTTGGAGACCTGAGTTCAGTCCCTGGGTCTGGGGAGGGGTAGATCCTCTGGAGGAGGCCATGGCAACCAACTCCAGTATTTCTGTCTGGAGAATCCTCGTGCACAGAGGAACCTGGCAGGCTACATATGGTCCATGGGGTCACGAAGAGTCGTACATGACTGAGTGACTAAACACAGCTTCCACCAACTGTGAGTTACTCAAGGGAATGGGCCATGTTTATTGGTGTGCCTCCACCACCTGGCTTAGTGCTTACTGAAAGTGTGTTGAATGAAAGAGAGAATAGCTAAATAATGTTTGGGGGACAATGGACAAGAAAGAAGAGAAGGCAGGAGGAAGAAGGTAGAAATGGCAGCCTGGAAGAATAGGTTTGCTGTTTCTTTATCCTTTTCGCCTTCCTCTACCTGCTGATATAATTTGCTTGTGATAAGTGAAACTAAACTTCACTGCTCAACTCTGGAAACTTTAGTAAAGAGGGTAAGGTACCTGATGTAGATAAGGAAGAGTTTATATGGGCATATCTGTGATGAAGCTCCATTTCCACCTCCCATGGTCAACTGAAAATCCCGTTCTCTGGCTGATTTCAGGAGCAAAGTAAAAATTCTTAAGAGAGTAAATCTCAAAGTATTTTCAACAGTAACAGTATTTCAGCAGTATCTATTACTGCATAAATGTAAAGATGACTGGAACTTCACCAACATCACCTAGGTCTCAGAGGTTAGAAATGGGAAAACCATGTAACTCTGGTGTGCATGGGAAGATAGAAGTTGAGAAAAGAGAGGCTTTCCTTTTGGATTTTGGATGGTGTGAGGTGCATGCCAGAGAGCTTATTTCTGTGCTGTAGTCAGCAGGCAGAGTTCTATGAGGCCATCAATACGAGGACTCAGTGGGGGCACTGAGCTAGTTTTATAATAGCCTGAGATGACAATGTGAGAGTTAAAAGCTGGACATGCTGAGTTCTTGTGGCAGCTGCACACAAAGCTACAAGCTGTGTAGCAGGAAGAGCTCTTTCTCCTTGGTCTTTTTACCTGGGCAGAGAGGGAAAGCCCTCACTCATGCTCCTGTGCGCCCTAAACACAGACCCTGTGCTCCCTAAACACAGACCTTGTCCTCCCTAAGCACAGACCCTATGCTGTACTGGTTGGCTTTGGGGTCTTGACTGTTTCCCAGGCATAAAGGGTAGAGGCTGAACATACAGACCTTAGAGATATGAATGAACTTAAGACTTTAAGATTATTATATGTGGAAGGGTTGTTAGAAGTCATTTAAAAGAAAATTTAACTGTACTGGATCATATGAAGTAAAGCAGAAGTCTGTTTGCCTTTCCTATCTGTTCACCTAACTTATTTTATAGTTGATGAAATGGAGGCTCAAAAATATAAATGACTTGGCCAGTGCCAAGGCCACTCTGGCTACTTAGACAAGAACACCAGTTCCAAGCTTCAGTCATGAGCCTTTTTAATTATTAGAGACCTGGAAACAATACATTGAAACAAACATTGTGGTAAGGGGCTACCACCAAGGCTTCATCCTGTGGCTTCTCAGGCGATTTTGGTGTGGAAGGGAAATGACCTATAGAACTTAGTGTGGTGATGGTGGACTTCGTTCATAAGTTTCCTCTGCTGGGTAAGTGGAAATGGTCAGTCAGAAATTCAGGGCCTTGCAGATAACTAATACTGATGGGTATAGATTCCGTGTGTATAATCCTGTCCCCAAAATGTTAGCAGTACCACACCTGAGCTGGGTTAGAAAGCTTTCCTGTGACTTTGGTGGGGACTGCACAATTTTGTTTTTTGTGGGGGGCAAGGAGTAGGGGGTTGGTTTGGCACAGCTCTACCTTGCCCCCTAATGGCTGGCTCTTGCTTGGCATTATAACCTAGCAAGAGACGGGTCTTTCCTTCCTTTGCTTGTATAGAATGACATGGGAGAAGGAGATTAAAAACAAAAACAAAAAAGGGGAGAGTGAAGAAGTGGCAGGAAATCATACCCACTTAGACTCAGCTTCCTGTGTTTAGCACTTCAGGGAGATCAGATTGCAGCTCTCAAGGCTTGGCATGTGTCCTGGTCAGGAATGGGGAAGGCCCTTCCTGCCACTCAGTGGGTGCTGAGCCAGGCCAATGGCTCTAAGGTACTCCAGTGTGCTAAGATACCCTACTGCACAAAGGTACTTGAGTGTACTCAGCTATGCCATTACAGTGAGAGTAATTTTCTTTTTTAAAAAATAAATTTATTTATTTTTAATTGGAGGATAATTGCTTTATAACGTTGTGTTGGTCCCTGCCATACATTAACATGAATCAGCCATAAGTATACATATGTCCCCTCCTTCTTGAACCTCCCTCCCACCTCACATCCCACCCTTCCCCCAGGTTGTCACAGAGCACCAGATTTGAGCTCCCTCCATCATACAACAAATTCCCATTGGCTCTCTATTTTACATATGTTAATGTATGTGTTTCAGTGCTACTCTCCGAATTCATCCCATCCTCTCTCCCTCACTGTGTCCACAGTCCGCTCACCACATCTGCATCTCCATTGCTGCATTGCATCTAGGTTCATCAGTGCCATCTCTCTAGATTCCATATATATGTGTTAGGTAGCTTTCTTTAAAAAAAAAAATTATTTTAATTGGAGACTAATTACTTTACAATATTGTGGTGGTTTTTGCCATACATTGGCATGAATCAGTCACAGGTATACATATGTTCCCCTGTCCCAAACCTTTTTCCCACCTCCCCTGCCATCCCATCCCTCTGGGTCATCCCAGTGCACCAACTTTGAGTGCCCTGCTTCATGCATGGAACTTGGCTGGTCATCTGTTTCACCTATGGTAATGTACATGTTCCAGTACTATTCTGTTAAATCATCCCACCCTTGCTTTCTCCCACAGAGTCCAAAGGTCTGTTCTTTATATCTGTGTCTCTTTTGCTGTCTTGCACATAGGATTGTCATTACCATCTTTCTAAATTCCATATATATATGTGTTAATATACTGTATTGGTGTTTTTCTTTCTGACTGACTTCACTCTGTATAATAGGCTCCAGTTTCATCCACCTCATTAGAACTGACTCAAATGTGGTCTTTTTAATAGCTGAATTCTACTGTGTATATGTACCACAACTTTCTTATCCATTCATCTGCTGATGGGCATCTAGGTTGCTTCCATGTCCTAGCTATTGTAAACAGTGCTGCAGTGAACATTGGGGTACACATGTCTCTTTAAGTTCTGGTTTCCTTGATGTGTGTGCCCAGCAACGGGATTGCTGGGTTATATAGAGTTCTGTTTCCAGTTTTTTAAGGAATCGCCACACTGTTCTTCATAGTGGCTGTACTAGTTTGCATTCCCACCAACAGTGTAAGAGGGTTCTGTTTTCTCCACAGCCTCTCCAGCATTTATTGTTTGTAGACTTTTCGATGATAGTCATTCTGACTGGTTTGAGATGGTACCTCATTGTGGTTTTGATTTGCATTTCTCTGATCATGAGTGATGTTGAGCATTTTTTCATGCATTTGTTAGCCATCTGTATGTCTTCTTTGGAGAAATGTCTGTTTAGTTCTTTGGCCCATTTTTTGATTGGGTTGTTTATTTTTCTGGTATTGAGCTGCATGAGCTGCTTATGTATTTTGGATATTAATTCTTTGTCAGTTGTTTCATTTGCTATTATTTTCTCCCATTCAGAAGGCTGTCTTTTCACCTTGCTTATAGTTTCCTTTGTTGTGCAAAAGCTTTTAAATTTAATTAGGTCCCATTTGTTTATTTTTGCTTTTATTTCCTGTACCCTGGGAGGTGGGTCATGGAGGATCTTGCTGTGATTTATGTCAGAGAATGTTCTGCCTATGTTTTCCTCTAGGAGTTTTATAGTTTCTGGTCTTACATTTAGATCTTTAATCCATTTTGATTTTATTTTTGTGTATGGTGTTAGATGGTGTTCTAGTTTCGTTCTTTTACAGGTAATTGACCAGTTTTCCCAGCACCACTTATTAAAGAGATTGTCTTTTCTCTGTTGTATATTTTTGCCTCCTTTTTCAAAGATAAGTTGTCCATAGGTACGTGGATTTATCTCTGGGCTTTCTATTTTGTTCCATTGACCTATATTTCTGTCTTTGTGCCAGTACCATACTGATGACTGTAGCTTTGTAGTATAGTCTGAAGTCAGGCAGGTCGATTCCTCCAGTTCCATTTTTCTTTCTCAAGATTGCTTTGGCTATTTGAGGTTTTTTTATGTTTCCAGAAATTGTGAAATTATTTGTTCTAGTTCTGTGAAAAATACTGTTGGTAGCTTGATAGTGATTGCATTGAATCTGCAGATTGCTTTGTATAGTATACTCATTTTCACTGTATTGATTCTTCTAATCCATGAACATGGTATATTTCTCCATCTATTTGTGTCATCTTTGATTTCTTTCATCAGTGTTTTATAGCTTTATATATCTTTGTCTTTTGTTTCTTTAGGTAAATTTATTTCTAAGTATTTCATTCTTTTCATTGCAATGGTGAATGGGATTGTTTCCTTAGTTTCTCTGTTTTCTCATTGTTAGTGTATAGGAATGCAAGGGATTTCTATGTATGTATTTTATATCCTGCAACTTTACTATGCTCTCTTGTCTTTTTTAACACAACTGATCCTACCATTTGAATGTATTTAATCATTAAGAATATAATTCTTTTTAAACCCTTCACTTAATTTCCAACACTGTTTCTTTTGAAAGACAAGGAAGTTACTAACTGGATAACTTATTAAGCCACTTTGCCACTAGAGTCAAATTTCCTAAATTATTGAAGAGCATACATATATTTTTGTTTTGTTTTTTAACTCTTCATGTTCTGTGAGCCAGTTAGAGCTCTTTTGTGCAAGGTAAGCAAATATTACTGGATACCAGTAAATTATTTTTTACGGACCATCAGATTCCAGATCATGAGGGTTTGTCTTTGGAGCCCCAGGGGAATTAAATGAGGAGTGATGAGAAAGGATGGAAAGGATGGGTTGTAGCCTGCTTCAGTGGCAGCTGCCAAGTTAGTCATTGGAACAGCATATGGATGACAGAGGATGAGATGGTTGGATAGCATCACTGACTCAACAGACATGAGTTTGAGCAAACTCTGGGAGACAGTGAAAGACAAGGAAGTCTGGTGTGCTGCAGTCCATGGGGTCGCAAAGAGTTGGACATGACTTAGTGACTGAACTATAGTAGGTAGCATAGACAGTAGGATAGAAGCTGAGGGAAAAGATAGTGATACAGCCACAGTCTTCCCCTTGCTCTGTTCCCACTCTTCTTGCTCCAAGACTCTAGGTTTAATCTACCTTCAGCCTCCATCCCCAAGTTCCAGGCTTTGATTCTGCATTTAGTACCACTCACTTCATTGAGGCTTTCAGCTGTCTGCTCAGCAGACAGCCATCTCCTCTGCCTCTCCCCCTTGATTCCTCTGGCTCGCTGACATTATTACTGTATTTAATGTATTTTTGGTGTTAAATTGTTTGAATTTCTGCTATATTTCCCTAATCCTGCAATGTGTTGAAGTGCTGTTTATTTCAAAATCATTATAGGTTTTGGGATCTGTTTCATTCATTTTAAAGTCTGTCTTTCAAACCTTTAGTATTTTTCTTTTACTGTTTTGCTTGTTTGGTCTTGCCCTTCTGTGCAGTCCTCGTTTTGAGTATGCATTAGTTGGACTTTTTTGTTTGATATTTTGTTTTCTAGTTTACCTTAAAAATTAACTGTGCATCTTATAAAAATGAGAATTTTCTCTTGTATCCAAATAAAGTCATCACAATTAAAATGAGTAAGTAATTTCTTAATTGCATCTACTGCCCAGTTCATATTTCATAGTTTTCTTAATATTCTTCCCACCTGGTTTTGTTCAAATGAAAATCTAGTCCAGAATCAGGCACACACTGCATCTAGTGGTTATGTTCTTTGTTTCTTTCAATCTAGAACAGAGTTTTATTCATGATGCTCCTATAGTAAATTGACCAGGTAAGTCATTTTGTAGAAGGTTTTGTTTCCTGCATTTACCTGGTTGATGAGGTGTCTGAGCTCCTGAATTTCCTGTTAACTAGAAGTTAGTTGTAAAGATATGGTAGATTGGTGTTGAACATCTTTTGACTGGAATATGAGACAAATAATGTCTACCTCACCATTAGATAATAAAGGTCAAAGGATCAGATGACAACCTGATTTCTCTGTTGTATAATTATGTTTTCACTCATGCAGAAAGGAATCTGTGGGCTGTTATTTTGGCATCACATATCCATCTTGTTACCTGTCAGCCTTGTACCTCATGAGTTTTAAAATCAGTTACCAATTTTTGGCTGAATCAGTTTCATTAAGAGTTGCAAGAGGGCTCTGTAACAGCCTGGAGGGGTGGAATGGGGAGGTTCAGATGGGAGGGGACACATGTATACCTGTGGCTAATTCATGTTGATGTATGGCAGAAACCAACACAGTATGTAAAGCAATCATCCTTCAATTAAAATTTAAGAAATTTAAGAAAAAAAAATTTTTTTAAAAGACTTGCTCTGAGTTTTTAAAATTTTATTGCCCTTCAACATTAAGCCAGCATCTAGCGTTTCATCTGGTATTGGTTTACCCTTGAATATAATTATCCCTATAATCCTTTTCCTCGATTATCATTTCTTACAGTAAGGCCTTAGTTTGATGCCTCAAAAGGTGACAAATGAGTTCTCTTTGGCTTCCTTTTGTGAATAGCATTGTGAAGCCATAGATTTTCATAGTCAGTGTGTTTCAGTCATTAGGGCTTTTTTCTTTTTTTTTTTTTGAGGCTCACGTTAACAGCACTTTAACATCTGAGAACTCCTTTGTGCTGGCTCCTCTGTCCTTTTGATAGGACCCTATTAATTCTTTAAGCTGGCTTTATGGTGCAAAAGTCATTTCTTAGGAATAACTTGTACTTTCCTTGCACTAGACCTAGAATAAGACATTTCTCCAAGGAGCCCTATTCTTTTGCCTGGGGGCGGGGTATTAGAAGTTGTCATATTATTAAGTTGTCACAGCTGCTGGGTGAATTTACTTTTCAGTTTAAGTGTCTAGACCTTGAAAGTGTATGTCTAAACATTGTAAGTTCATACAGGTATTTTCCAAATTAATTTTTATAAATTAATTTACTTATTTTTTATTTTATAGTTATCATTTACTCATTGAAATATTTGATTCCTAATATCAATAATTTGTCTTCCTATAATATTTAAAATTTCAAAATAACTATCAATATCATTACTAACTAAAATATTACTAACATTACTAAGTGAAGGCTATTTATTTTTTTGTACTTTTGTATCCTCAGAATGCATCCTATTAACGATGTCCCATGTACTATGATTTAAAAGTATCAGCACTTGATGTTGATACCTTTTCTGTTATTAATTTCCAGTATAAGTTAGAGTTCACTTCAGTCAGTCGCTCAGTTGTGTCTGACTCTTTGCGACCCCATGAACCACAGCATGCCAGGCCTCCCTGTCCATCACCAACTCCCGGAGTTTACTCAAACTCATGTCCATTGAGTCAATGATGCCATCCAACCATCTCATCCTCTGTCGTCCCCTTCTCCTCTTGCCCTCAATCTTTCCCAGCATCAGGGTCTTTTCCAATGAGTCAGCTCTTCACATCAGGTGGCCAAAGTATTGGAGTTTCAGCTTCAACATCAGTCCTTCCAATGAACACCCAGGACTGATCTCCTTTAGGATGAACTGGTTGGATTTCCTTGCAGTCCAAGGGATTCTCAAGAGTCTTCTCCAACACCACAGTTCAAAAGCATCAATTCTTCGGTGTTCTGCTTTCTTTATAGTTGAACTCTCACATCCATACATGACCACTGGAAAAACCAAGCCTTGACTAGACGGACCTTTGTTGGCAAAGTAATGTCTCTGCTTTTTAATATGCTGTCTAGGTTGGTCATAACTTTCCTTCCAAGGAGTAAACATCTTTTAATTTCATTGCTGCAGTCACAATCTGCAGTGATTTTGGAGCCCAGAAAAATAGAGTAATGCTAGTTAACACACAGATGCTGTATTAGATTCCTAGGACTTCCATCACAAATGACTATAAACTCCATGGCTTAAAACCACAGAAAGTGTTTTATCACAGATCTGGAGGCCCAAGAAGTCTGGAACCAAGCTGTCTGCTGGGCCATGCTCCCTCCAAGGCTCTAGTGGAGAACCCTTCCTCTCTCTTCCAGCTTCCAGTGGCTGTAGGCATTCCTTGGCTTGTGGCTGTATAACTCTAGTCTTTTTGCATGGCCTTTTCAAACTCTTCTCCTTGTGTCTGTTTCTTCTCTTCTGTCTTTTATAAGGACATTTAGCCCTGGATTTGAGCCTACCTGGATCCTCCAGGGTGATCTCAACTCAAAATCCTTAACTTCACTGTATCCACAAAGACCCTTTTTCTAAATATAGTCACATTCAGTGGTTTTCAAGGTTAGGATATGGGCATGACTTAGGGGTTGGGGGACACCATTGGACCCACTATGTAGATACCAAGACACTTAATGATTTACATAACAAGCTTGTCTTTCACATAACAATCCAATTTAGTACTGTTGATCACGGGGTGTTAAATTTTACATTATTAATCAGGGACCCAGGTAAGGCTGTTTCAACATAGAGTTTCAGCTTTGCAATCAAAAGACAAAAATGAGGTGCACACCTGGGGAGTTTTTTGGAACAGGCTGTGGCAAGTGTTGTTGTTCAGTCATGTCCTACTCTTTGTGACCCTAGTAAACAGCTAGCCTCTGCTATGCTTACCAATTTTGATAGTCTGATAGTTTAATTCATTTTAGATTGTATTCAGCTTAAAATTTTTAATGTATTCATTAGTTTATCCATTGAGTACACATTTAGTTGTACAGGTGAGGGTAAGAGTAGAGAGAGGATATGAGTCTGAATTTTCTCAAAACAGATGACCTCATATTTGGAGTTGGAAAGGACTCTAAATGGTTAATGGTTAATATTCAGTTGGCCAAAAAGTTCATTTGGGTTTTTCTGTAAGATGTTATGGAAAGACCCGAATGAACTTTTTGGCTAATTGAATAGTATAATACCAGTCTATTCTGAGGTCCAGGCCAGACATGATTGACTTTGGGACATGCATTTTTGCCAAATTTAAAAAAAAAAAAAACACAGTTGTCTCTGGGTTGAGATTTTAAAGGGACTGTCCTTTTCTTGAAGTCTCCAAACTAGAAGAAATGTATTGAGTTAGTTGCTCATAAAAAGAAGACACCTTTCTTTCAGTTTCCCTCCAGAAAGCAAAGTTTCTCTTCCATTATGACTTACTCCAGGCCTCCAATTTCTTGATTCTGAAACACTGGAGAAACTGTCAGAGGAACAGATGCCAACCCTCTGTATGGTGAGCTTTTTAATGTTTAATATCTCTGGAGTCATGGAAAATTAAGGCTGGACCCAGGAGCCAGTTTACATCTTCCCTCTTCCAGAGGTGCCCTTTGTCATACAATTTTTATAGTGAGAAAAGATGCTGGCCTATCCCACAGGGATTGAGAGAGGAACAGAAAATGGGGAGAAGGTCAGCTAAACAAGGAGGGGAGATTGTTTCTTTTTAAAGGAATCCTTTTTGGCAGCTTGATGTGAATGCTTTCTCAGAAGTGCTATTCGGCATGAGCCACCAGAGCAAGAGGCCTGCGGCTCAATCTGATGTGAAGAGTTTATCTTTTGCCAAAATGAACATGAACATCACAGTGCCTGTCTTCCTGCCTGTGGATACAAATGGAATTACAAGTCCCCTGAACCCCGCACCCCGACCTCCACCTTAAAACAACTAAATTGCCTGAGTTGACTCAGACAAGTTGGCTATGCTTTTTGAAGAAAACTTTATTGTATGAGCACCTTTTGTAAACTTGGCAATCCTATTACAGGAAACGAAGACTCAGAGAGTCAATTTAATGTGTATGAGCTACACTGACCTTGACCTCTGATACTATCTTTTAGGAGGTAATTTATTTATTAAGGTGTATTAGCCAAGAATTTCAACCAGTACAAATACTACTTTACGTTATTTTAAGCCTTGGATATCTAGCTCATCACCTTTGCTGTGAAAGGTTGTTTTTGTTTAATTTTCATGAAAAAGATAAGTCAAATGACTTTTGGGAAGTTATCCAGCAAGTGGTTGAGCTGATACTAAAAATATACTGCAAATTTTTATGTTCTGAGAAGCACCATAATGGTTGGAAAAGTTTTTTGAAAAAACTGCCAGTGGATGACCTGGACCACCATGTGATTGTGGCCCTTTTCATCAGTCCATTCATCAGTTAAGTGATTTATTGAGTACACACTGTGAGGAGTGATGAGCTGGGTGCTGTGACATTAGTGGTTCAGAAAACATAGCGCTGACTCTTTCAAAAGAAGAGCTTGAGGAAAGAATAAGACATCATCTTAAACATAAATAATAAAAAGATTGTTTCTCCAATGGCTTAGCAGTTAAAGAATCCACCTGCAATGCAAGAGACTCTGGTTCAGTCCCTGGGTTGGAAAGATCCCCTGGAGGAGGAAATGGCAACCCACTCCAGTATTCTTGCCCAGAAAATTCCATGGACAGAGGAGCCTGGCAGGCTACAGTCCATGGGGTTGCAAGAATTGGACACGACTACATACAAGCACAATGAAAAGGTTTAATTTATTTCTTTTACATTTATTTATTTAGGCTGCGTTGGTTCCTAGCTTCAGCACATGGGCTCAGTTGCTCTGCAGCACGTGGGATCTTAGTTCCCAGACCAGTGATCAAACCCACCTCCACTGCATTGTAAGGTAGATTCTTAACCATTGGACCACTAGGGAAGTCCCAAGACTAAATTTATAGCACAGCTTTCAGTCCCATATTCTCCCCTACTTATCTGTAGCATTCACTGTAGATCTTGATAAACTTTTAATTACATGTTTTATTTATTTATTTATTTTGCTTTAAAGGGCACTTTATTTATTTATTTTTTCATTTATTTTTATTAGTTGGAGGCTAAAAATTGCATGTTTTAAAAGAAGTTATTTTCTGAAGTCACTGAGGAAATTAAGGTATCTGTTATCTTTATCCCTGCCATAGTAGTAAAACAGCATTTTAATTTTACTTAAATAGCAAAAATAGGAGTTGTTTTTTTATTTAATAAATTTATCTATTTTTTAATTGAAGGATAATTGCTTTACAGAATTTTGTTTTCTGTCAAACCTCAACATGAATCAGCCATAGGTATAAGGAACTGGTTTTGATTTCCAGTTAGACTGTAGATGTTGTGGGTGCAAAGAAATAGAAGGAAAGTGCATTAGAAATGTGGTTTGGGTTTATACATACAGCTGTATGTAGGGGCAGAGGTTGTGTATATTCTGTATCAACATGGCGGATGTTAGCTGTGGACCAGACCATGGTTTGCACCATCTTCAGGTAGTAGAAACGCCATCATTGTGCTGAGATTTGTTACCTCTTCACAAAAACTTTGATCCAACAGCTTGACTAGGCTGTTGATGCATGGGCTCATAGTTTCACATACAACATTCCAAGTCCATCTAAGATCCTATGAAATAAACACCCATAATAGATGTGTTATTGTATTAATATATCTGTCACAGCTAGCAAATGTTTTCAACGATGACTGATTTCAAAGGAGCCACTTCCACGTCCCTTCTTAGCCCATGCTTGTCAAACACTGCCTGAGAGCCCGATTTAATGACTAATTTTGACCATGTGGATCACAGATTGAAACTATCTGAACCTTGTGATCTGAAGATTAAAAGAAGGGCTAATTAGAAAGAAGTGGGTATGTGTGTGTTTATTATGTTAAATAGGAAATTGTGGAATATCTAAAAAAGAAATAAAAAACCCAACTGGAGCTTAGTTTTAAGATTTAGGTTTTCAGGTTGGTAGCACATGTTACTTTTATGTTTTAAAAGGTGTATATATGTCTAGGAAATAGGGATGTGTGTTGGGTTGCTGCAAACTAGGGCTGATTGGATAAGGATGGTGGATAAAGCAAATCTCATGAAATTTCAGTGAATATAAAGTAATAATTTGAGGAATGCTGGTACATTCAGACCTTGATGGAAACAGCTGTGACACAATTCCCAGAATTTTTATTTAAGTAGAATTATGAATGACTTATATAAATATTTTGGAAATTATAAATCTAAGAGGTCTACATGACCCCCTTGGAGTGCATTATTTATTACAAAAGTATTAATTGGCAAAGTTGACTATTTAGCTTGTGGATTTCTTTTTAACTATGGCAAGTGAGACCAACAAAGTATCAAGAATAGCTTTTAGAAAGAGCTATGAAGAACTGATGCTTTTGAAGTGTGTTGTTGGAGAAGACTCTTGAGAGTCCCTTGGTGCAAGGAAGCCCAACCAGTTCATCCTAAAGGAGAGCAGTCCTGGGTGTTCATTGGAAGGACTGTTGCTGAAGCTGAAACTCCAATACTTTGGCCACCTCATGCGGAGAGTTGACTCACTGGAAAAGACCCTGATGCTGGGAGGGATCAGGGTCAGGAGGAGAAGGGGACGACAGAGGATGAGATGGCTGGATGGCATCACCGACTCGATGGACATGAGTTTGACTAAACTCTGGGAGTTGGTGATGGATAGGGATTCCTGGTGTGTTGCGATTCATGGGGTCGCAAAGAGTTGGACACGATTGAGCGACTGAACTGAACTGAATTGATGCTCAGTAACAAAGTAAATAAGTTATTAAATAAATTACTTTGAGCTACTGTTTTTTAATCATCTTCACTGAGGTATAATTTATATACAACAAAGTTTACCAGTTGTGCTTTCTGAAGTGGCTGGACCATTTTGCATTCCCACTGGCCGTGTCATAAGAGTCCCAGTTACTGCAGATCCTCACAGCCCCTTAGGTATTGTCTTTTTAATTCTATCCATTTTTATGGGCACATAGCAGTATATCCCTGGTGGCTTAGCTGGTAAAGAATCTGCCTGCAATGCAGGAGACCTGGGTTTGATCCCTGGATTGGGAAGATCCCCCTGGAGGAGGGCATGGCCAACCCACTGCAGTATTATTGCCTGGAGAATTCCCATGGACAGAGGAGCCTGGCGGGCTACAGTCCATGGTGTTGCAAAGAGTTGAACATGACTGAGGGAATAAGCACAGCACACAGCACAGTGGTATCTGGAACTGTGGTTTTACTTTTCCTTTCCCTAACTATGAATATCTTTTTATGTGCTTATTTGTCATTTGTGTACTACCTTTGTTGAAGGATCTGTTCAAATCTCTTGCCTATTTTTAAAAATCAGATTGTCTTATTATTGAACTGTAGAAGTTTTTTATTGTTGATACATTTGTATTTTATTAGAAAATCAATCAAAACATCCAACTTCGAATGACAGAGTAAACAAATTGGTAGTGTTACGTTGGAGCTGATGTCAAATAATCCAGAAGTATCAGGTCCTACTTCCAACTTTATGTTGAAGTTTTTAAAAAATATATTCTGGGTACAAGTCTGTCACATATATTTTACAAATGTTTTCTCCTAGTTTGTGCTTTGCATTTTCATATTCATAAGTATCTTTCAGAGAATTAAAGTTTTTCTCATAATCAGATTTAGTTTATCTTTTATTTTTTAAGTGGTTCATTTTTGTAGCCTAAGAAATCTGCATACTTAAGTCAGACAAAGATTATCTCCTATGTTTTGTTCTAGAAAATATATGGTTTTGATCTTTATGTTTAGTCTATGATCTATTTTGAGTTAATTTTTGTGCATGGAATGAGGTAAGGCTAGAGATTCACTGCTTTTCCCCCATATGTATATATAGTTATTTTAGCCATTTGTTACATAGACTGTAGTTTTTTCTTTTCTTTTTTTTAAGACTGTAGTTTTTATATGAACCACCTTGGTATCTTTGAAAAACCAATTGGCTATATGTGTGAGCCTATTTTTGTTTTCTCTATTTTGTTTCCCTGATCTTTATTTCTATCCTTTTCCCATTCAACACTCTTGATTACTGTCCTGAAATCAGTAGTATGAATTTTAAAGCTTTGTTCTTTTGTAAAAATTATTTTGGCTATTCTATTTTTTTTTTTTTTTTGCAGTTTTATATAAATTTTAGGATCCCCTTGTCAGTGTCTAAGAAAAACCCTGAAGTCTTTTGATTGAGGTTGCAATGACTCCAGTGATCAATTTCAGAACTGATATCTTAACAATACTGTATTGGTTCTTCACATCTATGTATATGGCATCTCTGTTTATTTAGGTCTTTAATATCTTGGAATGTTTTGAAGTTTCTCATGTACAGGTCTTGCACATATTTTGTTAAATCTATCCCTAGGTATTTCATGATTCTTAGTCCTATTTTAAGTGACACATTTTAATTTTTAAAGATTTATTTGTTTATTTTTGGCTGTGCTGGGTCTTGGTTGCTGTGTGTGGGCTTTCTCTAGTTGCAGTTAGCCGAGGGCTACTCTCTCTTTTGGCGCGTGGGCTCCTCATTGAGGTGGCTTCTCTTGTTGCAGAGCACAGGCTCTAGGTGTGGACTTCAGGAGTTGCAGCACGCCGGCTCAGTAGTTGGGGTGCCCATGCTTAGTTGCCCCATGGCATGTGAAATCTTCCTGGGACAGGGATTGAACCTGTGTCCCCTGCATTGGCAGGCAGATTCCTAACCACTAGACCACCAGGATAGTCCAAGTTATACATTTTAAAAATGAAAATCTCCAGTGGATTATTTTCAGAGAAATATTGTTTCTGAACAGCCTTTCACCACTTCCATCGGTCCCCTTTTGCAGAAATGCTATCTATAGCAATACATTTATCAAAGCCAAGTTCTACAGTAGACCACTATCTCAATGACATTTGTGATGTAAATAGTAACAATGGGAAAATGTTGATGTTTAGTATACTGAGCTTGATTCTTATGTATAAGTCTATGCCTGAGTAAATGGAAGAAATTGGTATGGGAATGATTAAGATCTGGTAACTCTTCCTGTATTTTCATCCTTATGTTTTGTTTATAAGAATGTTTTCTTTGTGGTACTAGTCACTTGTTGACATTATTGGCAGCTTCCATCTCCATCTCTTCCCATGCTGTCTAATTTGAAGGTTTACATGAATTACGCCCTTTGGTTCACCAAGCACCTATTGAAATTCTATGAATTTTACCCATGTATTTGCACACTGTTTGAATTGGGGCAAATGAAGTTTCAGAGAATCCAGATGGTATAACTTACAGTCCAGAAAGTTTGAAAGTGTTAGTTGCTCAGTTGTGTCCAACCCTTTGCAACCCCATGGACTAGCCCACTGTGTTCCTCTGTCCATGGAATTCTCCAGGCAAGAATACTGGATTGGGTTGCCATTCCCTTCTCCAGGGGATCTTCCCCACTCAGGAACCAAACCCATGTCTCCTGCATTGCAAACAGATTCTTTACCACTTGAGCCACCAAGGAAGCCCACAATGAAAGTATTAGTTGCTCAGTCATGTCCAACTCTTTGCGACCCCGTGGACTGCAGCCTGCCAGGCTCCTCTGCTCCATGGAATTCTCCAGGCAAGAATACTGGAGTGGGTAGCCATCATCTTCTCCAGGGGGTCTTTCCGACCCAGGAATTGAACCTGGGTCTCCTGCATTGCAGATGGACTCTTAACTGTCTCAGTCACCAGAGAAGCAGAAAAGCAACTCTTAAAACAAGAGCTTCCAATGCTTTCACATTCTTGAATGATTGAAAAATATTATTGCTCTATCTGCATCTTGAAATACACATTTTTTTCTATAAAAAAATCTTAGACTTACTCTCTTTTTTTTCCCCTGCCCTGGTCAGGATCAGAACTATTATTTATTTTTTCCCTCCTATATCTTTTATATTTGTGTGATACATGGTTAGCTTAGGAGACTTTAAAATATCTTCAGTGTGTTATTCTTGTTTGGAAGGCATCATTAAGTAAGGTTTTGGGGGACTTCACTGATGGCCCAGTGGTTAAGACTTTGCCTTCCAATGCAGGTGGTATGGGTTTGATCCCTGGTCAAAGAGCTAAGACCTCACATGCCTCGCAGCCAAAAAACATAAAGCAGAAGCCATATTGTAACAAATTCAATAAAGATGTAAAAAAAAAAAAGATTTTAGGAATATATGATAATGGAGGAAAAGGGTTTCATATTCCCATTTTTCAGATGAACAATAAGGTGTGTTTATACCACTTGTGTTTTTATAGGAAGAGTTTCCCCAGGGATATTGCAAATTTTTCATGAAAGCATGGACTGTACCTGTAGTTTTATAATGTAAGTCTGTGTCTTTAAACCTAACTGAAAATATTCCTAAGTCTTTGCTTACCAAGGATATGCACATTCCCTTTACAGAGTGAATAAAGGGAAGGATTCAGCTATCCAAGTTGGAAGTATAATCTAAAGCTATGATTAATGAACTTTAGTGGCAGAAGGCCTACTTGGGGAATTTAAGAAACTACAGATTTCTTAGTACTGTGATTGGGTCAGGAGGATTTTTGCGATTTAACAAGCATCCTCAACCTCTTTAGATGCAGGACTTGGTTGTGTATATTTTAAGAAATACCAGTCTAGAAGAAAGGAAAGCTGTGGCTCTTGAAGGGACAGAGCAAAGGATTTGAAGATTATCTTGAAGGTTTTCCAGTATAAATGCAGACTTCCACCGCTCTGCCCATTCTTAGATCTTCAATAACAATAACAGTGACATCTGCTCTTATTGAATACTGCTACGTGACAAGCACAGTCATGGTTCGTCTTTGCTTAGGACAGCAGAAGATGATAAGCTTTATTAGAATGGCCTCCTTTCTTACAAATTCAATTCAAAGACTTTAAATAGGAGGAAATGATGAACTATGAATAGGCTTAAAGAAACCAAATTAATATTACATATTAGGGAATGAATTATAGGATGTTTTGATTAGGAAAGACCTGTTGAGCTAGAAGAGACTTTTCCTAGTCTAAATAAAGGAAATCATTTGGAAAAGTCTCATCAAAAGTTATTTTCAGTCTGAGAGCTGTAATGGAACACTTGGAAGGCTGTCCTCTCCTCTCAGACTAGGAAAATGATTTCATATGCAGAGCTGAAGAATGCTTCACAGCTCTCCAAGAAACTATGGCTGTGGAATGAATCTGACATGCTGATTATTCAAGTCTAGTCTAAGGGCAGAAATGGCCAACTTTTAAAGTCTGGAATAGAGAAAGGGGAGTTATACGGTATTAACTGTGTTCTTCCACTATTTAGAACTCCTTATAGGCTCCCTGTTGTCCATTCTATATGCACACATTTGCTTATTATTTGACATCTGCCTTTGTCCTTTCCCACTCACTGTTTAGCTCCTTTGTGCCACTGCCTTTCATAAACTGCATTACTGGAACCTAGCTAAAGCCCTTGAAGTTGCTAGCACACGCCCTGTGCTTCTCTGCCTTTATTTTCACATTTCCCCATCTGGAAATTTCTGTCTCTTGCCTCTCATACCATCCCAGGATATCTATATGCTGCGTGTCCTTCAAAACGCAATTCAAAAGCCAGTTTCTTCAGGGAAATTCCTTTGATCATCTCGGTTGGAAAGAGCCTTACCTTTCTTTGAACTTCCAGAGGATCACATATGGCTCTTATCATATTCTACTTTGTATTACAGAAGTGTCTGTTGTATCTCAGATGGGATTTAATGCTTTAGAATCAAATTTGTTTCGTTTTGTGCTTTTTGAATGGTGTTTGCATAGTATGTTCTGGATGAATGGAAGAACAAAATGACCAAAAAAAAAAATTTTTTTTTTCCCCACTTTGGCATCTTTAATGTTAGTGCCTGGAAAAAGGAGACCTAAATGTGATGGCAAGATTTAAGATGTTCAGAGGCCAGGACTTGTCTAGTAAAATGTTTTCATCCAGTAATAGCCACAGGGTTCCTTCTAAATAGTAGCACAGTTGGCACTAGCTGCCTCTGATAGTCATTAGACAAAATTGGAATTCCATGTGAAAGTGCTTTCTTGGCTGTCTATTGTTATAAGTAGGTAGAGTCTTAAAACTTTGTTTTCTCTTAACTGACCTCCTCTTTCATGCACACACTTTCTGTAGGTGGGGTAGTGGTCTGGCAGCCTTTCTGAAGTTTCAGAATTTTTTTTTTTCCTTTTTGGGGAAATAAGGAATGTACTTTTTCCCTTGGGGACTTGGATACTCTCAGCTTCTTAGGGGAATCCAGGGTCTGTTTGTGTGAGCTTTTCCCCTGTGTGTGTAAGTTGTTACCCCTGTGAGAGCTGAGATGTTATGGCTTACCTTAGTCCCTCTGCTTAGAAACCTGGTTTCTGGTCTTGGCACCTGCTCCCCGCACCCACGCACTGGTTCTTGGTCTCTGCTATATTGTGTAAATCACTTCTGTCTATGTACAATATTCATGCAATATTTTATTTCTGAGTTTTCTCCTCACCCACTCATGTCAGTGTTCTCCATTTTAGAGGGTAACCCCTTCGAGGACATAGGTTATTCCTGTCAGCGTAGCTCTGAAGAGCCTTGAGCACCAAGCTAAGTCCTACAAATGACTACTCACTGACAGCAGTGATGCTGATTGTAATTAGAGCTCATTTAGAGACAACAGTTGGCTTACTCAGCCTTGGGAAAGGAAGCCCAAATACTTTCAGCTAGGAAGAAAAATCATTCAAGCTTAGAGAGCTTATGATGTGCCCAAAAGCACACACACACACAAAAACCCTTTGAATTTTCACCATCTAAATTTATGACAGGAGCAGAATAATGAAACATTAATAATGGCATAATGATGGTGTTGTCTAATTTGTCTCTAAGGGTGTTTAAGCAGTTTGTATAGCTTTGCTTAATCCACTACTGAAATAGAGCCGGTGACCTGTGACTGTTCCAAACAGGGAGAAAACTCAGCACGAAGTGTGTCCCCCATGAGCCATTCATTTCCTAGAGACTCACTATAGTTTTTTTTTTTTTTCCCGTAAAGCTCAGAATATGAAGGTATAAGATAAACTTGAATGAAATTCTGTTTGATTTTGGAGTTGCTTATCCAAATAGAATTTATGGAGCGGAAATGCTTATAACATGCTTGTTGTAAGTCCAGCCAATGCCAAATTAACCTCAATTAAGTAACTTCTCATATAATTATTCACATGGATGGAGAGGATGCAAGGGATCAGAAATATACTAGGTGAGTGGAATGTCCAATTCCAAACCTTTATGCAGAAAGGCTTTCAATGACAAACTTTATTAGATTTAGGTGGGGAGAGGGCAGCATGGAGGGAGGCCCCAGAGAAAC
Source organism: Odocoileus virginianus (assembly GCF_023699985.2). NCBI lineage: Eukaryota > Metazoa > Chordata > Mammalia > Artiodactyla > Cervidae > Odocoileus > Odocoileus virginianus. The sequence continues at coordinate 34,742,307 of NC_069686.1, read as the reverse complement.
AGTTCAGCTGGTTAGAAAGAATCCAAGGCTTCCTGTTTGTGTCTAATAGAGAAGGCCATGTTGTAGCATAGCAGATGAGTTCCATGCACTGTGACTTACTTAATGAATCTAGCACTTCTGTCTCACAGCCCCTTCATTTAAGTTCTTTAAAGAATGATCTGATTTTCTTTCTTTCTTTTTTTTTCTAACTGGAGTATACATGCTCAGTCACTCAGTCACGTCTGAATGTTTGCGACCCCGTGTAATCCACTAGGCTCCTCTGTCCATGGGATTATTCCAGCAAGGATATTGGAGTGGGCTGCCATTTCCTCCTCCGGGGCATCTTCCTGACCCAGGGATCAAACCTGCATTTCCTGTGTTGGCAAGTGGCTTCTTTACTACTGAGTCTCCAGAGAAGCCCTAATTGGAGTATAGTTGGTTTACAGTGTTGTGGTAGTTTCTGTAGAGCAGAGTGAATCAGTTACATACACATACACATATCCACTCTTTTTTAGATTCTTTTCCCTTATAGGTCATTACATGAATGACCTGGTTTTTTAATTTGGGTTGCCGTAGACTTGAACCATGGTCATTAGTGGAATCCAGTCAATGCTTTGTTTTTTTCCTTATCTGCAGGGCTGGTCTGTGTGTAGTCAGTGATTTTGCTGGTGGCCAGTGGGGAGAGGGGACGCTGGTGTAAGCCTTAGTGGATTGAGTTAATGAGAAATGAATGTATAATTATAAAAGTCACTAGGCGGTTTCAGAGCCATGAGAGATACGGCACAAGCTTATCTGCAGAGGTCCTTTAGCTATGACCTGAGTGTGGCTGACAGATCCAGCACAGAACCCACTGGGTGTGTGCCCCATACAGAGTGTGTTCAGTCTCTTTGTGTGCTTTTAAACAACAACATAACTGTAATTTATGTGAGAAGTGACTTGTATATGGCATCTAAAAGAAGTTTAATTCTTTGAACATTATTAAGGACTGGGTGCCAAGTATTTATCTTTATATTAGAACTCAAAGTAGAACATGTTTTTTGTCTTTTAAAAACTTATTCTATCAAAAGCAAGATGGGCACACTTATTACAGTATAGTGAAAAGAACAAGGACCAAAGTCAGAAAACCTGAGTTTGAATCCTTGATCTGGGTGTGTGGGTGTGTGTGATTTAAGGCAAATCATTTACTCTCTGAGCTTTGGTTTCCTCATCTGTAAAACGGACTTAATATCTACTTGGCAGGTAGGGAGGCTTGAGTAAGTTAAGAGGTCTAAAGAATATGGTAAACTGTAAAGTGTTGTTGAAAGATAAGTTGATTATCTTTGAGAAACAGAGAGTGCTGCTCCAGAGGAAAGTGCTCTTGGACTTGTATAAATGAAGTTGCTTTTAGCAATGGGAAGACATTTTCTGGTTGTTACCAGAGAAATTGAATTACTAACACTCTAATTTATTAAGATAAAATATTTGCAAAAGGCTCAGACACTTCAAGAAGATTCTAAGGTCTGTTCTCCCCTCTCTTTCCTCCCATGGTTCTTTCAATGCAGTTTGTCAGCAATAGTGTCCTGAATAGTAAGAAATGGATTTGGGCTCAGTTCTTTGAGTGTTTATAGAGAATAATTAAAACCTTCAGAGCCATTGTTATTTCCCATCTAGAAATATCTCATGAAGAAAGTTCAGTCACGCAAGGAAATAGATAGCAGGAGGTCAAAGTGCTAGTGATGCTGCTTGATTAGATATTTTGAAAGGAATTTGTATTTTTAAAGCTCTTTCAGATGGCTTATTCATTCCTATTGACAAATCACCAAATTTTTATCCCTAAGGACCATATTTCTATATAATGTAACTGAAGTTAGGGGTTTAATCTAATGAAGCTACGTTTATCAGTGATGTTGAGCAAGCAGGTAACTATTTATTGAAAATAACATGTGGAATATGAAGGAGTCTCAGAAGTGAGGATGATGGAAAACTGCAGTCACATCAATTTTGAGTTTCAGTGCAAAATCTAAAATTCTAGTACTTAGAGGAAAAAAATATTCATTTAAATAAGCATGGTGCCAATAATCCACCCAAAGTTCTTCAAAATAAATATATTTTGACATGGTACTTAAATTCCTCAATGTATTCCCCCAAATGTTTCTGTTTTCCAAATGGCCATGTTGAAGATAGGCAGACAGAAAAGGCTTGGTGCATCAGGTGCTGGATTTATAACTCAAACAATAGCTCCTTTTGAGGTTAGACAAACAACTCCAACTTGTAGGAAAATAGTTGGGCTTTGTATTTTTTCTCCATAAAAATTTCACTTGAATCCCTGGAGGTAGGCAGAGCTGTATAGTTTTTTGAGAAGTCACCATGATGTAGACCAACTGTGTTTTATTTTTAATTTTTAAAAATTTTAATGACATTTTGAAACTTATCTACAATCATCATCTTTTTGCTTATTTATTTCTTGGTTGCATAAGCAGGCAGGATCTTAGTTCCCCCACTGCACTGGAAGCACGGAGTCTCAACCACTGGGCTACCAGGGAAGTCCCCTGACTGTGTTTTAAAGCATCTGTTTTCTTCATTTTATGTTTCTTAGAAATAATATTAGTAAGTTACTCAGACAAGTGAAGAAAAAATGCCTAAAACACAATAGCAAATCCTAAGCACATTTGAAAAAGTATGTTTGTTAAATTTAGACCCTGTTCATAATTTCAAAGGATTAATTTTAAGGAAACTAATCAAGTCAACAGGACCAGCAAATGTGTCTATTTGCAAAAGTCCCTCTGGGTGACAAGACCACAGTCTTAAGTAAGAAACAGAAAACTACCCTAAGAAAGAAAGTGGGATTTTACTAACTTAGTGAATGTCAATATATTATATATGCTAGTCAGCCAAATTATTTGAAAGGAATAAATATAGCTCTTGTGGTGTGAAGACATTGTCTACAAGAAGAAACATTAGAAATCTCTCAGTAACTGTCCACAGATTTAAAATTTTAGGTCCTCAAGCAAATGCTACATTAGCCAGAGTTAAAATTCACTGAGTTTCATGTGTTAGGAACTTTATAGAGAGAGGTAAGTAGTATTGTCTATAGAAGAATAGAATATGATATGAGTTGTTGCTGGTCATGGGATGTCTAAAAATTTGGTTAGTTGGATTGTATTATTAAAAAGCATTGTTTCATTTATATCGAGGTGTATGTATCCCTGGCATCAGCTGCTGTCATACACAAGGTTGGAAATAATAACTGGTTCCTAGATCACTTATCAGTTCATTTTGGGAATGCGGTGCTTTTTTGATTATTTTAGCCCTCAGCTAGGCTATTGCTAAAATCCTGTGACAGTTGGATCCTAACTGATCCCTTAGTGGGTAGTGTTTAAAAAAAAAATTAGGACTTGATACATAGACACAGTGGCACCCAAGATGTTGAATATGTGTGAATCATTATTTAAAAGTTGCTGGTGGGATTGAAAATTCAGGGGGATGATTAGAAATAATAAGCTGACCTTTTTTTTAAACAGTTCTGTGGCGAGCGAGTTTGTATACTACAAAATTTGCCATGATCATTTTTAAGTAAAGGGGAAGTATTGATAGATGTCTCACTATAAGCCACTTTCTTTTACTTTAAAGTAATATTAAAAAGTAATACAATATATTTTTTCACTAGTAAAATGATCTTTTGATAATAATAAGATTTAGCAATAGAAACTTAGCATTTCTAAATCTGTAAGCAAAGAAGCCTTGAGTGGACCAGGAAGAATGTTGTGGTTCCCTGTGTTGAAGAAATACAAATTTATATGGGATAAACAAACACTTATTATGCTGGCCAATTGTCAGCATTGTGAAACACTGAATTCCATTTTGGTGTAAACAATAATCGGGCTAAAAATAATTCCTAGGAAAACATCTTTTGAGTTGTGTGTAGAAAAAAACTTGACAAGAATTGTTCTGATTTCATGATGAATTTTTGTTTTTTCCCTTTTGGAGCTGATTTGTATAACCTTTTTCTGTGTGTCAAATACAGCATGTATACAGGAAAAGTTGTGAAATTTAAGAATAGCATAATAAGTAAGATACAGTCAGCACAGTGTAACTACTGGTAGGTCAAAAAGAACATTGCCAGCCTCTCAGAATCAGTCTGTATTCCCCTTCCCCATCTTGGTCCTTGACTATTATTTTTATGCAAATCACTCAGCTGTGTGTGTATATGTGTGTGAGAATAAACCACCCGTGTGTGTCCCTAACCGTTAGTATTTAATTATGCCTCTTGTTAAAGAAATCATGTATTCTCTTTCATCTCAACATCAGGTTTATAGTGCTTTGCTGTGCTAAGTCACTTCAGTCGTGTCCGATTCTTTGTGATCCTATGGACCGTAGCCCACCAGGCTCCTCTGTCCATGGGATTCACCAGGCAACAATACTGGTGTGAGTTGCCATGTCCTCCTCCAGGGGATTTTCCCAACCCAGGGATCGAACCTGCAACTCTTACGTCTCCTGCATTGGCAGACCAGTTCTTTACCACTGGAGCCACTTGGGAAGCTCCCACAGGTTTATAAGATCCGTCCAAATAGCACCGTGCAATATAGTGTGTTCTTTTTCATCAGAATGTAGTTTATTATGATATGCCTATAATATAGTACTTAACCATTTTAGTGTGGGCCTTTGGATTTGTTCAGTTTACTACTACTTCTGCTGTGGACATTATGGCCTATAAAATCTAATACACACGGACATGAGTTTCTCAAAGTGTGGTCCTTCCATCCACAGCATCGGCATGAAACATGTTAGAAATGCAGAGTCTCAGGCCTCAGCCCAGATCTCCATTCAAATATCACCTTGAGATATATGTGTTGTATATATATATATTATATGCTGTTTCAGTGATTGTGCCTTTAATCACAATATTTTGGGGTTTTCTGATTTGGAAACTGCCTTAGGAATCCTTTAATGGCCACATACCTGCACACAAATATTCACATACTCACTGCAATCTCTGAGCAGTAGCCTCATTGCTCACTTTTGAAACAATTTAATTTCATCTAGTTTGAGTCAAATTTTGGGTATTTCCAAAGATAAAATAAAAATTCAAAAGAAAATGACCTGCTAACAAGAGCTTCAAAGAATATGCAACAGATGGAAGACCTGCTGATAGAGGACCCTGCGCACAGAGTAGGCAGATTATTTCCAGAAAGGGAGCTGCAGAGCCCCACGGGGAAAGCAGGTCAGACTCTCAGGTTGAACAGACATGGGTTTGAATCCCCTGGTGTCCCTGACTCGCTGCTTCATCTTAGGGAAGGACTGAGTTCCTTTAAGTTTCAGTTTCCTCCTTGGCAAAGAGGGGATAAGAACATCTACTCTGAAGATTCACAACCAATGACTCTTTGCAGCACCACAGTCAGGCTGTGGGTGCGTTTTGGCTTTGGATCAGCGGCATCAATCTGTGTGAATATGACTTTCATGCCTTCAGAGCTTTCATGCTTTTCACTTTACTTTCGTGCTTCCTGCAGGAACGATTCCAGGTGAAGAACCCTCCCCATACTTATATTCAAAAGCTCAAAGGCTATCTGGATCCAGCAGTAACCAGGAAGGTAAGATGGATTTGTTTCCACTGCATGTTGTCGCTTCCTCACTGGCTGGGACAGTCCTCGTGCCCTGGAGGAGACCTTCCTTCCTCTCTGTTATAAACTCTGCTGGTGCCTCCGGGAAAACAACCCTGGAGTTGTTGGAGCCTGACAATGTGAAAAGACAAAGAAAAAAGTCATCCTGTCTTGAGAATGTGTTTAAAAGTTCTTTCCTGAGATGGGAGCTGTGTACCTCTGATGGTTATTGAGTAGCTGCCATTTATAATTATACTGGATGGTTAGTTCAGCTCGGAGGTGTTCAGGCCCCCAGAAAAACAGGGCCTCGCAAAGAGAATACTTGTCTTCCATGCCTTGGTGCGTTTCCAGAGACCTTGAAAAATCACTGGGGCTTTGTCATCCCAGCTGTGTGCTCACATCCTGTGTTGATGCTCTTGGCGGCTTCTCCCCTAGCCGTGCCCCAGGCCCCGAGAAGGTGAGGAGAGAATAGCTGATTCCATTCTCAGCAGACTCTCTCCTCTTACAGACGAGCTCTGCTTTGTGCAGCCACACAGTTGGTTTAAACTGATGCCTCGTGGTAAAGCATGTAGCCGGGCACAGCCCGCTGGGCCTGGATCAGCCTTGGGATGTCTCAGGGCAGAGCCGCCCTTGCTCGCGATGGGTGAAGGGCCCGCCACCAGACAGCACTTGTTTTTCGGTTGACCTGCCGCAGCTCCTGCTTTCAGGGCTGCCCTGACAATATCTTGAGCTGAATTCCCTCTGTTGTTTCAGCACGTGACTCAGGAGCAGAAAGGCACACTTTTCCTAGTTAGCTGCTGTTTCCGGGTCTCTTGGCTCGGGGATGCATGTTTAAATTTTGTTTCCTGCTTCCATTCTAAGCGCTGCCCTCCCTCTGCCAAAAGAAATCAAGCAAAGGAGAACAACTATTATTTCCTTTGGGATGTGTCCTGGCCCTTTGTCCTGTGGTTGCTATGTAGACAAGCAGAAATGAAGTCTAGGAGTGATGAGGCAAATGGTCTGTGGATCTCTGCTGTCACCTAGACGCCGTGTATGACATAGCCTCCTCTTCTAAGAATGTACCTGTCAAAGTATCCTAATACCCTCCTCCTAAATACGGTACACATGTTTCTTTTTAACACGGAACTTCTGTCAGGTCCCCTAAATGAGACAGCTGCTTAATTCTTTTTTATTTTATTATAACTTATTTATTGTTAATTGGAGGATAATTGCCTTACAATATTGTGTTGATTCTGCTGTCCATCAGCATGACTCAGCCGTAGGTATACATATGTCCCCTCCGTCTTGAACTTTCCTCCCACCCCATCCCTCTAGCTTGTCACAGAGCACCAGGTTTGAGCTCCCTGTATCAGACGTCAAATTCCCACTGGCTGCCTGTTTTACTTATGGTAATGTGTATGTCTCCGTGCTGCTCTCTCAGTTCGCCCCACCCACTCCTTACCCTCTGTGCGGCAGCTGCATCATTCTCAATTTCTCAGCCTTCAATCTCATCAGATTAGAGGAAGTTAAAGGAAGGTGTACCCATATGCATAAAACAGAACCCAGAAAAGAAATTCTTTCTTTTGCATAAGAGCAGCAAAATTCTATATGAGAAATATTTTCAGAAATCCCCTGTCTTGTAAAGCTTCTGGCTAGATGGCTTAGATCCCAGCATTGAGCACACGCGTCCTGAGCTCTCTGTGTGTGTGTTCAGTCGTGCAGTCGTGTCTGACTCTTTGTGACCCCATGGACTGCAGTCTGCCAGGCTCCTCTGTCCATGGGATTCTCCAGGCAAGAGTACCAGGGTGGGTAGCCGTTCTCTTCTCCAGGAGATCTTCCCGATCCAGGCTTGGAACCCAGGTGTCCCACATTGCAGGCAGATTCTTTACCATCTGAGCCACCAGGGAAGCCCCAAGCTGGATGTGGCAGAATCCGATACAGTTCTGAGAGGTCCCCTCACCCAGAGTATCTCCCATCCCTGACAGTCATCTCAACATTTGTCAGATTCTTTACAAACCAAGATATGAAAACTCCTAGAGAGCACCTAGACTCCAGCCCCGATCCTCACGGGGAGGAAGATGGTTGGAGGGAGGAGGTGGGATCTTCTGGCCCAGTTCCAGTTCTCCCTTGAAGGATAAAGGATAAGGCAAAGGATGCAAAATGAAAAGCAACAATATGCTGCACAGAAAGTGTCTTGCTTCCTTGCAAATAACTTCATAAAGAGACCCCAGTCAAAGGATGTCTCTTTGGACTGACCTTCATTCCTGACATCTCTGCCCTGGCCTTGTGTGTTCATTTGAGTGGTTGTGTTTGGCCTGAGCCTCATCTTTCAAAATCAGTCATTCAACTCTCAGGAAAAAAAAACAAAAAACCAAACACCTAAAATGGACATTGGATCAACCATCCCCGCTTTAGTAAGAGTTCTGTCAGGAGCTGGCAGTAGGAAATGATCTGTTCCACTCAACATAATTGTCATGCTTAAAGTCTGGAGAAAAGGAGATTTTGCTTGGAGTAAGGCATGGCTTGCAGTTAAAATGAGTTTACAAGTCTCAGTTGCATTATGGGGTAAAAGATTTGTAATCAGGCTTTCCATTTTAGCCAGACAGTCTAAACCAAGCAGTCTCCCCTTAACTGCATCTGGAGTCCTCAAGTACTTCATTCATTAATCTTTTGTTCACATTGAATTGAAGATTCTTAATTTGCTGTCTTCTGAAAAAAATTTCTTAAGCATATTCTATTTCTTCTAAGTAGTTTTAAATGAAACCCTGTAGGGCAGGGAAGGAAGAGCCTAAATTAGATATCTCTCCAAACCAGCCTCCTTATTTAATATACCAGGCGGGTCTCAGTCTTCACTTTGCAGGGGTGTGCTCATGTCTGGCGTAGAGAAAGGCGACAGGCCATGAAGAGAGAAGTCTGGTTCTCTGTGGGCGCTGCAGATGTAAAAGGAAACCTATTATATGGGTCTCCAGGGCTTAGCTGTCTCTGTGGACTCCTCCCTGGGCCTGCCTTTTACAGAGATGGCTGGAGGAAGGCTAAACTCTGCTAATAAATGGTACCCAAGTCTTTTTTTTTGCTGATTCCTACAGGCACACAGTTTCCCTTTGAAGTTTTTTTAAAGCATCCTGGGTACATTGTACAGATGCAGAGTGTTGGCAGTCATTATGTGTTAGGGAAGTATATGCCAAGGTTCTTTGGTGCAGAGTTCGACTGAAATTCAAACAGTTCGCCCAGAGAACAGAACACGTGGTGAAGTCAGTTTAGTTGGGTCTCAGTTAATCCGGCAGTTGCAAAAATGTAGCACCTTCCATGGTAAATGACTGATAAATATTATCTGCTATTGTTGTCATACCTGTTATCTCAGTGTTTTGTGCTACGTTGTTTTGATAAGTGCCTCTTAGTCCTTCTGCGGATCCTCCTTTGTACTCTGTTAGATCCTTGGTGCTACCCCGGTTGTCCTTGTCATTCTGTATGAGGGATGACCTTGCCCTGAGGAAGCATAAGGCTGAGTTAGGGAACCAGCACAGATGGCGGGGGCTGAACTGTGCATAATGCATAGCTGAGTTTTTCCGAGAGGCACATGTGCAGACAGCCCAAGGCTTGTGACTCCGCCGGGGGACTGGCCCCTCTGGAGCAGCCAGCACACTTGGAAGTGGTTTCCTCAGCTGTGTGACCACAGACCAGTCCTCGTTTGCTGGAAAGCTCCCCAAGAAGCCCTGGGCGTAGATGTCCCTCCAAACTACAGATGACTCTGTTTTGTCTTAAGCCATTCTTGACAAATTGGGGTCGGCTGTTTCTTCATGGCATCAGGGATGCTCTAATTTCACATGTCCTGGATGCTGCACGCCTGAGAAGGTCTTCAGGGTGCCTCAGGAACGGCAGTTGGGGGGAAACTTTTGAGAGTCTTTGGGGAGGCAGCTGGTGGAGAAGCACAAGGACCTTCAGAAGAGGAGGGAAGGGTAACTGGAACCCATCTGTGTTGAGCAGGAGTCCAGTCTCCCTGGGGGCACCAAGGCCGGCCTGTGGCAGGGCATTCCCCTCCCCACATCCTGGAATCCTCCATTCTAACCTTCCTCCTGTCCTTTGTCCTTGGGACGCCTTTGTCTTTGGAGCTGGATGACCCTGTTCCTTCTGCAGTCATGGCAGCAGAGAAGTATCCTGAGGACACATGGAATTTTGATAGGCAGGGGAATGAGGAAGGATATTCATCAAGTAGAAGGGAAGTGTCTAGAGGGACCTTCCACGTGAGGTAATGCAGAAAAGAATAAACATAGCAGGTCTGAGATCGCCACCTCAGAAAGGCATGCTTGCAAGGTTGGCTCTCGTTTGGCAACTGGACACTTGAATTTCGGGAGAGTTCCTAGAATTCCCTGTTGATAATGACTCACTGTGCCTGAAGTGTTGATGCCAACCACATGGTTTATGCAGCATGCCTGTTTTCCTTCTGGAAGTCTGTACTTTTGGTATGTGCTCGGCAGAGAGTGTTTAAGTGATAAGCCCCCAATAGAAGCCCCAGATACTAAGTTTCTGGGCTTCCCTGGGGCCTCAGTGGTAAAGAACCTGCCTGCCAATGCAGGAGATGTGAGTTCAGTCTCTGGGTTGGGAAGATCCCCTGGAGAAGGAAATGGCAACCCACTCCAATATTCTTGCCTGGGAAATCCCTTGGATAGAGCAGCCTGGCAGGCTACAGTCCACAGGGTTGCAAACAGTCAACCCTGTGCAATGACTGTGCAAGTAAATAATAGCGCTAAGTTTCCAATGAGCTTCCGTGATTGAAAACATTTCACAAATATTGTCATTTGTCACTCATCTCGGGAGAAACTTGGAAGCATGTATCTGGTTTCCTCTGGACTTCACTCTATGCACCTTTTCCTTTAGTGGATTATACTTTGTAACTTTTTGCTGTAGTAAATCCTAGCTGTAAGGATAACTATATGTTGGGTCCTGTTAGCCCTCCTGAATCACTGAAATGAATGATTTCAGGGACCCCAACACATAGGTATTGTGGGGTAGGGGGAGAAAAAAGGTACTTAGAAACAGTTATTGCATGAAATAAGTCATTTTCCCTAGTCCTTGTGCATAAGCTGTTAACAATGAGAAAAATTTATGTGCTTTGCAAAAAAGAAATGTGAGAGAAGCCCACTTTAGAAGCAGAGATGTTTCTGTATTCTCTTAAACTTATTACAAGTAAGCTACAGTTATAACACTTGCTAAAATATCTTTTGTGAGAATATGTGTTCTTGAATTATAGAAATTCAGACGGCGTGTTCAAGAATCCACGCAAGTGCTAAGAGAACTGGAAATTTCTTTAAGAACCAACCATATTGGGTAAGTGTTCCCACTGAACATTTTAGCTCTAAATCTTTTGGACACTTAACAGAGTGCTTGAATCATATCCAAAGAACTAAGCTTCCTTACTGTTCATCGTAAGTTTTGACTGAGGTTTAGACGGGTGGAACCTTTTAGTTCTTGAATTGCTCGCTGTACAAGAATCAGTAGAGACAGGACAGACGGTCCTAGATTTGGGATGTTGATGAGAATAGTAAAATTCTTTCCTTGCATTCAGTGATGGTGTATGTAGAGTGATTCCCTGGCAAGATAGGAACCCCCAACAAGTAATGTAGCCTGAGAGCCTGTAGCCTGAAGCCTTCCCTGGAGTTCTTTGAGTTGGTTACTTGAAGCTGCCTCATACTTTTCTCACTTCTCTGGCCAAAAGAGGGCAGAAGCTGGAGCAGTGTCACTTGACATACCTCCTTGTGTTACTACTTACTTTGTTCTGATTCTCTTCTTCCTACGTCCCCAAATTTTAGGACCATGAAGTGTAAATCCATACCATGAAAACAAAGTTTGGGGAATCTTTGCACTAACCATTTCAAAGAGTTTTTCATGCAACAGCGCGGTTGCTTTGCCTCCAGCAAATACAAGTTCATTACACACTCGCTTTCTCTAGAATTGTATGGCAGAGTTATACAGTACTTTCAAATAACGTGTTTTGTCTCTAAGGCAGATGATATCAGTATTTTCTTCTATAGCTTCCATTCTTTCCAAAGTACCTGTTTAACACCTGGCAGTTGTTTAACCCCTCTGGATTTTGATTCTTTGAGATTTACAAGGGAAAAACTATAGAATTTAGGTCTTTTAGAATCTTCCCCTGTGATAGGTCTATTGGAAATGAAGTTTTACATGTATGTTACATTTTTGTTTTTCAAACTCTCTTGTAAAATAATTACCCAAATAACAGTTTACTTCGTCTTTTGACTGTGTTTGGTGTAACCCATCCAAGTGGTTATTTTCTACAGTTATTTCAGCATATTTTTTTTTTTTAAGTCAAAGAAATGTAAGGTTAATTTTTAGCTTCAGAGCCTGGGTGAGAATATTCATTTCCTTAAGGATAATTTCACATGCTTCGCACCTGGAGAGTGAAATATTTGGAAAATGAACTGATTCTAACCTAAGGTTGATAATCACCTTTGTCTCAGAAAGTGTGCTGTAGGACAGTGGATCAGAGTGACGTGAGACTAGAACTGGAGGAGAAATTTAGGATTGCTTAAATTGATTGCTTGTTTCACAGATTAAAAGAATTAAGGACCAGAGAAGGCAGGACTTCCCCAAAGTTGACGGCTGTAGAGTCAGATGCTTTGTTCAGAATGCTGTCCTTTTGCTTATCTGGCCTCATCTGGCAGTTCTTTCCCTGAAAGGAAATAAGATAATCAGGGTTCTGGGATCAAAGCAATGGAGCTTGTCTGTTGGGAGTGAAAGTGGTGGTGATTTAATATAATATAGTTGGGCATCCAGAGTTTAGGAAATTTAAATATTTTGCAATATTCAGGGATCCGGAACTAGATTCCGCTTGGTAAGGCCAACCCCTTATTGTTGGCACTTCTTCTTGACTGAAAATGGTGAGTTGATCTGCAGCCAGGATTTCTACAAATTGTCGAAAAGCATTTCTTCAAGCATTGCTGAAATAATGTGAAATTGACCATCAAATACCAAGGCAGGGCGATCATTTCCAATATAAAGTTGGCAGAGTAGAAGCACTCTGGTTGGGTAGAAGCCAGTACAAATCTGCAAGCAATTGGAGTGGTTTGTTGTTTAGGATACTATAGGCACATTGAAAGAGTTTTACATTTTTCTTTCATCTTCATCAGCTGAAGTTTTCCCTTGTCTTACTACCTATGTGAGATGCTTGGAAAATTTTGGCATTAGCAGCACAAAAATTCATGAAAGTGCATTGTCTGGTATACCCTTATATGGAATGAAACCACACACCAGGATTTTGACTTAATTTGCTTGTCCTGAAAATCCAAACCTGAAATGGACTCTTCTTTATAAAGCTAACTGGCTTGACCACTTTTGATGGGGAAAAAGTTTTGAAAAGTTAGGAGTGTGATTATAATCAATGAGTACAGTGAGAAATTCTGCAAATGCAAGGTGCTATAGAGGGAATCCTTAGATTTTTTATACTCTTTGAGATCCCATATTAGAAAGGTAATTGGGTGCTTATTTGCCTTAGGGAAGGAGAGATCTTGACCTATTTTTGCCATGCACCCTTATCAGTTCTTTGACTTAAGTTATTACACATAAACTCTCTGTATTTATCATGTGACCTAAGTTAACTTCTCATCTATAAAATTAGAATAATAATACTTATAGGAATGTTGTAAGGATTAAATGGGGCTTCCCAGGTGGCACTAGTGGTAAAGAACTCACCTGCCAATGCAGGAGATGTAAGAGACACATGTTCTATCCCTGGGTCAGGAAGATCCCCTGGAAGAGGGCATGGCAACCCACTCCAGTATTCTTGCCTGGAGAAGTCCATGGACAGAGGAGCCTGGTGGCCTGTGGTCCATACAGTCTCAAAGAGTTGGACACTACTGGAACGACCTACCACACATGCAAGGACTAAAGAAGATAACTTATGAAAGACCCAATATAGGGTTTAATGCAAGGTAATTACTCTCAAGGCTTCTCTGGTGGCTCAGTGGTAAAGAATCCGCCTGTAATGCAGGAGACATGGGTTTGTCTCCTGGGTTGGGAAGATCTCCTGGAGAAAGAAATACCCACTCCAGGATTCTTGCCTGGAAAAATCCTATGGACAGAGGGGCCTGGCAGGTTCCAGTTTATGGGGTGTCAAAGAGTTGGACATGACTTAGTGACTAAACAACAACAGTTACTCTCAATATGTGATAACAGTTATTTGTTATGCTTGTTGAAAATAATATTCTATAATAATAATTGGACAATGTTGTATAATAATGATATATCCCTAAGGAAATCCATGCAGAAAATGTTACTTTCTCTATCTAAAAGTATCCTGATACTTAGGAGTTTATGATTCCCTGAAATGAAAAGGGAACATTACCTTTAAAAACTACTTGTCCTGAGAAACAATTATTTTCGGCACATGCTTGCCTTTCAAGGTTAAAATCTGGGGCTTTGCTGCGATAGCATTCTAAGCTACAGCTTTGTCAAGCAAAGGGTGTGTTCTGAGTTTTGATATAAGCCTAAAACTTTATAGGTGAATGGTCTTTTGAAAAAGAAAATTAATTTTTTGGAGTCAAATTGAAATAAGAAATGGACTAGAAATAATCTCATTCACTTATTCTCAGGAACTATAATAATAGAGAAGAATTGGATTATGACTTACCCAAGCCCTTAAAATGACTTGAAATACCCTTGAAAGGAGCCAAGTACTGTTAGAACACATTGGCTGTGCATTATGAACAGGCAGCTGTTGTGACATTTTGAAGGCTGGGGTGATAAGATTCCAGAGGCACTGATGGTTGTGAGCTGGATAGATTGATAGGTGTTAATCCATGAAACTGTATTGTAGGCTCACTGTCTTTGCAGGTAATTTATTTTGGTGAAACTGCCTATTAGGATAGAAAATTACTTTTCATCCTGAGTGCGAGGTCATAGAAGTTCTCAAAGATGCTTCCTTGGTTCACTGTATCTCAATGGGGAGATGAGAATAGGCATGCGATTACAGGTGGGAGGTACACGTCAGCAAGGAGAAGAGGAGGATATCTGTAGAAAGAGGAAGGAACTGAAGGATGTGAGGTGAGCATCTTCTTTCCTGGGCTTCTTTATGAAACAGTGCTGGCTGGGCCAGGCCGGCAGAGGAAACAGAACGGCTTAGGCTGGGTCTTAAGGGTGTACAACACCTATGGTGTATATGTAACAAGGTACCCTATGATTATTTCATTGTTGTTGTTGTTGTTTAGTTGCTAAGTCTTGTCCAAATCTTTTGTAACCCCCATGGACTGTAGCCTGCCAGGCTCCTCTGTCCATGGGATTTTCCAGGCAGGAATATAAGAATGGCAGGAGGGTTGCCATTTCCTTCTCCAGGGGATCTTTTTGATCCAGGGATCGAACCAGTGTCTCCTGCATTGACAGGCAGATTCTCTACCACTGAGCCACCAATGAAGCCCTTAATTCATTCTTAGATGGTGCTTTTTGGAAATTCACGAGATCGTTATAATTTTGTTACATGTTAAGCAGTGTATTCAGCAAGTTAAAAGTGTTTTTTTGTTTTTTTAATTATTATTGCTCTTGACTATTGAACCTTCCATTTTCCAGATGGGGGAACTTGAGAATCAAGCAATTAAATATCTTGCTAAAGTCCACACAATTGAGAAGCATTAAGATTTGAACCTGGAGATGTCCAAATCTAAAGCTGTTAGCCAAACCAGCAGCTTTAAAATTTTTTTATTTCAAGACTCCTTTACTCCCTTAAATTATTTTGAAACCCAGTAAGTCTTTATTTCTGTGGATTTTATCTATTAGGGCTTCCCTAGTGCCTCAGACAGCAAAGGATCTGCCTGCAATGCAGGAGACCCAGGTTTGATCCCTGGGTAGGGAAAATCCTCTGAAGTAGGAAATGACAACTCATTCCAGTATTCTTGCTTGAAGAATTCCATGAACAGCGGAGTCTGGAGGGCTACAGTCCATAGGGTTGCAAAAGAGTCAGACAGGACTGAGTGACTAACACACTATCTATTAATGTTCCTATGTTGGAAATTTGGACTGGTAAGTTTTAGATATGCTTATTTTAAGTAATTTATTACCTCATAATAAATATTAGTTGTAGATATATAAATATAAAATAATACACATCATACAGCATTGATAGCATGAAAACAATTATTTTCCAAAGTAAAAAAAAAAAAAATTAGTGACCAGAGTGGCTTTGTTGTTTGTGCATGTTTACAAATCTCTTTAATGTTTTACTAATAGAAGACATCTGGATTCTCATACCTTTGTCTGCATTCAAGTTGTGATTTGTTTTGATTTATGTATATGAGGAAAACCTGGCCTTAAACAGATATGTACTTGAAAAAGTTTTAAAATTAACCTTTTCAGATAATTGGGCTTCCCTGTGGCTCATTTGGTAAAGAATCCACCTGCAATGCGGGAGACCTGGGTTCAATCCCTGGGTTGGGAAGCTCCCCTGGCGAAGGAAAGGCTACCCACTCCAGTATTCTGTCCTGGAGAATTCCGTGAACTATATAGTCCATGGGGTCGCAAAGAGTTGGACACTACTCAGCGACTTTCACTTCACTTCATTTCACTTTCAGGAAATTGTGGCCAGAAATCACCAAAATTCAAAAGTGGTGATTTCTTAAAGCTAGTTGCAATGTGGAATCTGAAAGCATATCAGTGAATTTTTGTACTCTTTTACACTAAAATCTGTTGTGCTGTCTTGCACTCTGAATGGGGATTTTTTACCCATGCACCATTTTGAAACATCATGAAAAAAAATCATTTAAAAAGTGTTTCACTGAGTTATCCTGATCTTTCAAACATAAACACACTTTATTCTACAGTATAAAAATAATCACGTTTGTAAATAATCACCAATAATCACCAATCTCGTCAGAATATAAACATTGGGAAGCTCTCAAACTCATGGTGGGGAATACCACTGTTCTAAAAGTCCAATTTTTGTTTGTAAACTCAAATTTTATTGACAAAAAATATTCTCAATTCTTTTCCTCAAAATGGCAGGCTCACTTCCTTCACTTTTGAGAATATCTGATGGATACCCAAGATAGAATAACCATAACGTGTCTGTCATTTGACATTCCATGTAAACAGTGCCTGGGTCAGCTTGCAGGTCTAACAGTTGCATCCATGCTTTTCCTCAAGATCACGTAGTTCTTGGGCACGCAGCAGAAATGCTCTGTGGGCTTCCCATTTTATCACACAGAATTCAAAAGATGTATCCTCAAGGAGCAAGCTTCAATAAAATCAGGAATTTTTAGTGAAGTTCACTTTTTCCCCCCTTTGGAGTGCTTGGGGTGAAGAATGCAATCAATAGGTGTATTCACTGGTGGTAGATTTCATTCACATTTCTTTTGTACGATCAGTGCAAGTGTCAGAACAGTGACAAAAGCAACTACTCAATGTTTGTATGAAAATAGGTTTCACTTCACAGACCCCTGAGAGGATTTCAGGGACCCTTGGTGATCCATGGGCTACGTTAGAGAAACAGAAACAGTTTGAGATGCTGTCTCACAGAATAGACGTGGTCACTGATAATGAATCTGGGTGATACTTAACCTTCTTTCTCTCCCTTGTGATTTTTCTTTTTTTTTTCATGATTTGTCAGAAACTGCAGTTCTTTTCATATGCCTGTTGCATCTCTCTAAAGGAGAGTGGCAGAACAAATTCACCATTTGTTCCTTCGTCTTATGTGTCTTGCATCTGCTTAATTTGATCTTACACATTTAAAGCCAGTAATGTCCTTTGAGACTTTATTTTCTAGATGAGAACAATGAGATTCTAAGATTTGGGAGGGAATCAGAGGGAAGACAACAGCAATCTGGAAACAAAGCTTTGAGCTAACTAGAGTAAAACAGTAACTATTGGCACCTGCACTTAGAGCCCTTTTTCCAGAGCTATTTCTCATTATCACTGTGCCTTCCAGCTCTCCAGCAGCCGATTTGGAATTTGCCTAAATTCAAATTTACAACACATGGTATTTACTTCGAATTTGTGAGGTACTCAGTAATGAGGCATGCTGTCAGAATCAGAAACAATTCTACTTTCCAAGACCTGTAATCACCCAATTTGAAATTCTCCATACTGGCAATATGTTAAAGAGCATGTAGCATGCACAGAGGTGAAAATGGAAATTTACTACAGGAATCCTCAATTTATGATATGTCATAATCATGTACCTAATAATGCCCTTAAAGATACTGTTTTTGAAAGTTGCCCTCTTTTCATCTCTACCTGTTTGATTTCCACAGTCTTTCATTTCCATAGAAGTTCACTGTCAGCTGTTCTCTCTGATGCAGAATATGATGATTGTTTTCTGTAGCCCAGAGCCTTTTTGCTGAGATGAGTATACAAACCTGATACCATTTGACAAAAGGGGTAAGGTAGTGAGCTGTGATGGAGTTATATCTTATTCTTTCCTAAATCATCTGCGAGGGTCTGAGCCAAACTGAAGACCCAAGGAAGATCTCACAGCTTAGAAAAAGAGGTTAAAAATGAAATTAAACCTTGCAGAGGCAGGACATGTTACACTCTCACCTACTTTTAGGAACTGAGGAGTGGCTCCTGCCTTTCACTTTGAAATTTATTTTTAAGGTCCTTTCACTCAAAGTCAGCAAGAACAAGCAGGGGTACTGATAAGGGTTTTGAAATAAAAGCCCATCAATAGGCTTTACAGTTGCATCAAAATATATGCATATTAGTACTTTGAGTCAAGAGGATTGAGCTGTGGCTATACTTGGCTATTTCCTACCATTTCTTCCTTCCTTTAAAAAAAAAACCAAATCTGTGAGTCATTTTGCCTCTTCTCCAGTTTGTGGCTGAACTAAGTGAGGTAAAGCGTGCTAGTGGTTGAGATGAGACAATGGAGGGTCCTTAGGGTGTCCTGGACCATTTATGTGTTTTAGAGGCAATGTCTGGAAAATCAATGAGAAGAAACTGTAATGACTATTTTTCTCAACTCCTAAATTAGAGTGTTCTTAAGCCTTTGACTGTGTGGATCACAATAAACTGTGGAAAATTCTGAAAGAGATGGGAATACCAGTCCACCTGACCTGCCTCTTGTATGCAGGTCAGGAAGCAATAGCTAGAACTGGACATAGAACAACAGACTGGTTCCAAATAGGAAAAGGAGTGCGTCAAGGTTGTATATTGTCACCCTGCTTATTTAACTTATATGCAGAGTACATCATGAGAAACGCTGGGCTGGAGGAAGGAAGCACAAGCTGGAATCAAGATTGCCGGGAAAAATATCAATAACCTCACATAGGCAGAGGACACCACCCTTATGGCAGAAAGTGAAGAAGAACTAAAGAGCCTCTTGATGAAAGTGAAAGAGGAGAGTGAAAAAGTTGGCTTAAGGCTCAACATTCAGAAAACTAAGATTGTGGCATCTGGTCCCATCACTTCATGGCAAATAGATGGGGAAACAGTGGAAACAGTGGCTGACTTTATTTTTCTGGGCTCCAAAATCACTGCAGATGGTGATTGCAGCCATGAAATTAAAAGGCGCTTGCTCCCTGGAAGGAAAGTTATGACCAACCTAGACAGCATATTGAAAAGCAGGGACATTACTTTGTCAACAAAGGTCCGTCTAGTCAAGGCTCTGGTTTTTCCAGTGGTCATGTATGGATGTGAGAGTTGGACTGTGAAGAAAGCTGAGCGCTGAAGAATTGATGCTTTTGAACTGTGGTGTTGGAGAAGACTCTTGAGAGTCCCTTGGGCAGCAAGGAGATCCAACCAGTCCATCCTAAAGGTGATGAGTCCTGAGTGTTCATTGGAAGGACTGATGTTGAAGCTGAAATTCCAATACTTTGGCCACCTGATGCAAAGAGCTGACTCATTTGAAAAGACCCTGATGCTGAGAAAGATGGAAGGTTGGAGGAGAAGGGGACGACAGAGGATGAGATGGTTGGATGGCATCACCGACTCAATGGACATGGGTTTGTGTAGACTCCGGGAGTTGGTGATGGACAGGGAGGCCTGGTGTGCTGCGGTTCATGGGGTCACAAAGAGTCAGACACGACTTAGTGACTGAACAACAGCAAAGTCTGGACTCTGTGGTTTTCTTTCAATTTAAAAAGATGACCCCCCTCACTGCCCCGCCCAGCTCTGGGGCTTTCTGCTGTGCCCCCACTGCAGAGGGCTAGTTTAAATCATGCCCTCAGAGCCCATAGACCCAACCAATGAGAAGGCCACAGAGAGTGCTAAAGGGCTTGAATTTCAAGAGCAAATGTAGTCATCCAATTCAATAGTGAGTTCCAACCTTTCTTTAGTCTCCTACCAGTTTTAAAAGGAAAAAAAGATATATTTTTTTTTATTTTTAAGTTTTAAGGATGTGCACTTAAGAATGCCCCATGTCTTCTGAGACCTAGCCACATACGGAGTAATTTAAAATAAATGAAATGAAAATAAGGATCTGGAAGCAGACACTGAGATCATGTATGAGGTGGTGGTGTGAAGGGAACTGCAGCCTCTCCCAGTGGCCAGCCCCTTAGTTCTGGTTGGCTCTCCTAACAAAGCCACTTTGTGAGACCCAACAGGTCATGTATTCTTTGCCTGTGTTTCCCCCCTAGGTCTCTTTCTGCACATGGCTGTGTTAAGTGCATGCATTTTGTGATGGCCTGCTTGGGCACTTGGGGATGGATGACGCAAGCTGTCTATATTTTCCACCTCACTGTTTTCTGGACCTACCTGCAGACCTGAGGTTACATTATGCAGGTGATAGGACCAGAGGAAAGGATGTGCTTGAGGATAAAACAACAAAATCCCTCTGAAAACAAATTTTTAAAGAAAGGCATTCTGAGTCCAACAGATTGATTTTTTTTCCTTTAAGACAAAAACCTTAATGCTCATCCTTTCAGACACAGTAGAATTGTCCAGCTGTTGTTCTCATAGCTTCAAGACTGGTTTCCGTAGGAGCCATAGTGTCCATAACTGGTGGACATTATGGCTCGGTGTTCATGGAGGAAAGCAGCCATTTTGGAATGCTTTTGGCATTCTGTGGTAGCTTTGGTGTTTCTGTGGTAGTATAGCAGATGCATTTACTTACTGTTTGTTGAAATTTCCAATGCTGTTCAGGCTTAATGGGATACCACGTGTTCTTTGAAGGTGGATATTCTGGAGGAGATCTGGGACATAGGGTAACAGGTGTTTGTCCTCAGTATCTGACCACTCTGCTTCATCTTCTGTGAATTATTGTGAAGACCAAATAAAAATGTATAAAAATTCTCAGAGAACAGCATTCAAATCCACCACTCAAAAGCAAACTGATATTATTTTTAAATGATTTTAAACAACATGTTTGTCACATCTCAGGTCGGTTGGTGTGTGTTGCCTGCGACTTTTTAAAAGGTTTTAACATTCATGGAAAAAACGAAGCAATCATTATCCCTATGGAATTTCCAGAAGCCCATAAACACTGGTCTCTCATTGGCTAGTTGAGTGTTTACTACAGCATTGTGTGCCAAGAAGGAGTTGAATGTGGATTTGGAATCAGGCCTGGATTTCAGTGGTTATGTTGTCATGTCCCCAGCCTGCCTCATTCCCCATGCAGTCTTGGCTCCCTGAACAAGCCGTCTGTCGATCAGTTGTGGTGGAAAAAGGACAGCAGCAGGTTCCTCATTTAGAAAGTTTCTTACGTGTTATCCTCATTCTACTAAGCAGTGAAATACACAGAAGGGACTCATACACTTTTTGCCCCCAGTCACTCACACGGAAACGTCGTGGTTTTCTGAGTGGCCATATTTGAAAGCTCCTTCCTTCTTTGAGAGAGTCTAGGCTTACCACTGTAGTTCCTTTCAGGCAGCAGATGTTTCTGATGGAAAAACAAGTTTTCACTGTGTCCTTTTCCTGGGAGTGCATGCTAAGTCACTCAGTCGTGTTCAGCTCTTTGCAATCCTATGAACTGTAGCCCACCAGGCTCCTCTGTCCATGGGATTTTCCAAGCAAGAATATTGGAGTAGGTTGCCATTTCCTCCTCGAGGGAGTCTTCCCAACCCAGGGATTGGACCCTCATCTCCTGCATTGGCAGGCAGATTCTTTACCACCGACCCACCTGGGAAAGCCCTTTATGGTAGTTCAGTTCAGTTCAGTTCAGTCATATGATAATCTTTGCCAATGAATTTCTTTTTTTCCCCAAACAGATGGGTCAGAGAGTTTCTGAATGAAGAAAACAAAGGTCTCGATGTTCTGGTAGAATATCTATCATTTGCACAGTATGCAGTAACGTAAGTAAAACCTGGCTTGTTTCCTTTTAAATTTTATGTGGTCACAGAAGACGCAGCTCAGTGGTAAAATTAGATACCACACTGAGGGAAAAAACCCAGAACCAGATGCGGTAAGCCTGAAAGAGGTTTGTTTCTGTTCAAGTAACTAAAAGCAAATCACATAATTGTTGGTAGAAATGCTTTTATGGCAAAAATAAAACGGGAGTAAGATCACCCTTAGAGGAGTCCTTATTTCAAAAGAAGTGCTTTCTTAAGTGCTCAGGTTTCGTATGTTCATATGGCAGAATACTCTAGCAATGATTGGAAGAGGTATAGGATATATTATTGAGTGAATAAACCAAGGTACAGAAGAGTGACTCCTTTTTTATTATAAAAAAAAAACAACTTGTATGTGTATATTTGTATGTGCTAGTGAATACAGAGAAAATTAATGCAGAAATAGATACTAAACATGGTGGGAGTGGAGGAAACACGGGGTAAGCAAGAGGTGTTTTCCTTTTTAAATTTATATATATTTATATTGTTTTGACTTTTCCTCTATAGGGGGTAAAAGGGAAACAATGGGGAAGAGCAGAAAAAATTGTACTTATTTCACCTTGCTTTTGTTGATTCACAGTTTTCTCATTTGCTAGGCTTCTGGAAAGACTTACAATAGGAATGAAAAGTGTACGTTTGAATGATGCATTCTCTTCCCCACTTTCCCTCTTTAATTGAAAACTATTCCAATATCCACAGATGGACACTCTCACACACACACATTAAGGAAATAATATGTATTATTTTTAATTTTATTGGAAGTCATTTTGGCCTAGATGGTGCTTTTTTTCTTTTCAACTCTTCTTTTCAAAGCAGGAACTTGTTTATTGCTCCACTTTAAGCTGTAATCACGTGTTATCTTATAATCCTTATCACTTCCTTGAGAATTGGTGAAGAGAAAGCTGTAATTATTCCTACCTTGTTGCTACAGAAACTAAAGTGTTAACTGAAACTGGCTTGATGAGTTTCAGTTTTGATAGCCTTGTATATGATATGGACTTGTAATAAGAAAATTCAACAGATAAGTTCTTATCTTCATGAGAAATTGTCCTCTGAAATATAATGCTATTGTTTATAGCATACTCTTCCAAAGGTTGTTTCTTATCTACCTCTATTACATCAAAAACTGCTAATCTCCCCTACGCTTCATATTATATGGCAAAATGAAATAGAAGTATTATCCTATTGCATATTTTAAAATCTGGAATAACATTTAATAAGGAACTAAGGAAGGACTAAGAAACTTCAAGAATAATGGAAAAGAATTGCATACTATTTGTAGTATGTTTGCTGTAATCAACCTTTTACCCCATCACATCAGAACTTATAGACCAGCTTTCCCAAATGCACCTACTTATAAGACCAGTGGAAAAAGGTTGTGCTTCTCCAAGGGAATTTTTCTAATTTGAAGTCCAAGAACAAAGACAACAGCAACAAAAAAATAAGAACTCAGAGCTTTTGGTTCTTAATCTTCTACTTTATTTAATTTTAGAATTAACTTTACAGTCTTTGCTTATTAGTTTTGTTTTTGCTTTAATTAGAAAATCATATGTAGATAAGTAATTTATGTTTTATCCTTTCTTGAAATTAAATGGGCCAGAAAAATTTCTTGCTATTCCTTAGCATGTGACAATTTTTTTTCCCATGTAATGTGAAACAGCAAACTCATGCAGCCTCCCTGAAACAGGAGCATTCACCAAGTTGCGTGTTTCCTTTTTCTGCTCGGTGAGGGGGTGGGGGGGTGAGCTGAGAGGAGCATAAGGATGTTGAACGGCTGAACATGTGGGGGCTGCAGAGTGACTTAGCAGGAGTCAATGACATGGGTGATCTTAGGATGCCCCTGGGCTTACCCTCTCTGATGTCAATTATAGGCTTCTATTTTTAATACTTAAGGATCTGTTTGATCTGTTCCACCTCTTTTCTGTTCACTGGTTTCTGGATCCTAAGGAACAACAGAATTGTTAGGCCCATTCAGTGACTTTGTGCATCCGTCTCTGTTATCTGGATTAGAATTTAATAGATGGAGAGCATCACTTAGTTTACAGATGGTCGTTCTAAGCAGATATTTTCTTTTGGCAGTCATACTTGTATAAAAAGTCATACTTGCTATTTCCAATATGTGTTATTGATGTTTCTTCCATGATAGCCTCCAAAATCTTACAGATGATACTAATTATAGCTGCATTCTGTTTATTTTCTACTTGGTCAGGTGTTGCTTGTTGGAACTATGGGTAGAAAACATTGATAAAATATATTTTTGAGAAAGTACAGCTACTAACTTTGGCAGGGGAAAAATGCATAGAACACAGAGGCCTGTGTGTTAAAAATTTGTTCCTAAAATTATACAAGGATGAGCAATTTAACTAGCCATTTATTCTAACATGGTTAACATGAGTAATAACCTCAAAAATGTGCCAGAGAAACAACATCCTTACTTTAAAGAGCACCGCACTGGGGAGAGATTCCAAAATCAAAGCAAATTCGTAACTTTGCAAGTAATATATCACATATGGTTGGAAAAGCACATTTGCCAACACACTAGGAGAAAACGCTCAGTGAAAATTGATGGGTAGGAATAAATTAGTATAAGCCTAACATATTGACTTGTTAAAGCAAAATGTAGACAGCTCTGAGATCTTTTCTCCCTATCCCACCAGAGCTCGTTAGTAATCAGTAAGTCAGCAAGCCTTATAATAAGATGCAAATAACACATTCCTAGTTGTCATTCTGTATTTTTGAAGCTAACACACAGTCCATGGAAATCAGTTGTATTCCATTATCAGTTTTCTTTGTTTGCAAAAACTACCCACATTAAGGTGCAGATGTGTAATTGGAAGGAGCGAGTTTTGCACATCCGTGTGTTTGTGTGAATCTGAATTAAGTCTTGAGTGGCATTTCTGTTTTGTTTTAGTTTTGACTTTGAAAGCGTGGAGAGCACTGTGGAGAGCTCAGTGGACAAATCAAAGCCCTGGAGTCGGTCCATTGAGGACCTGCACAGAGGAAGCAACCTGCCTTCCCCCGTGGGAAACAGTGTGTCCCGCTCGGGAAGACATTCTGCCCTGCGGTGAGTGCCTGGGTTCAGGAGCAGGCGGGCTTGGTAGGATACGTTGGGACAGCTTCTGTTGAGGATCCTGGGCTGTGTATGTGTCCCTCGAATCTTGTCCCACAGCACGGGTGTTGTCAACAATTCCAAATGCAGATTCCTACAGGAGTTCATGCGATCATCTGTTGGGCACTACTCAATGCCTTTAAGTAGCTCGCTGCAAATACTGCTCCTTCATTCAGCACAGAAAGAAAATTCTGCTTCCAAATGACGCAACGGAGCAGTCTCCATAGACAGATAGGTTCCTGAAACCAAGGAGAGGCTGACATCCTGGGCTCTGTTTCTTGGGTAGAGTCAGCACATTGAGATCTGAGAATCTCAGGAACTCCTTGTTGTTATTTAAACCCTACTCCTCTCCTCTCTTCTTCCTGTGGTAACTCAGGTGTGTCTTCTGTGGGTTGTGTTCTTAGTCAGGTGCAGTGATTATTTTTATTAAAGAGAGGCCTTTAAGCACTCTTCCTTCGGTTGGGTGTGCTCTCCATTGTCGACCTTCTGTTTCCCCCTACAGATTCCTTCTCCTGTCGATTTTGGTTGAAATACCACCATGCTAAGGGAGGATGGGGGTGAACACCTGTATTACTGCTGAGTGTAATATCTCTGAAATTGTTCATTCACTCATACCTACTGTAGAGCTTGGTGGGTTTTTGTCATGGAAAGTTAAGTCTTTATAAATACAGTTCTGCTCAGGATTTGATGTTTGAATATTATGCTTCTTATCAGCCATGCAGATTTTCTTTGTTTGGAAATGCCAAAAATATTAACAGCTTTGGAACGATTCAATAATAATGAAGAATTGTGTGGCAATTCATCTCATGATTTTTGCAATAGGTCAAGAGCTATAGGAGCCTGGTGGGCTGCTGTCCGTGGAGTCGCAAAGAGTCAGACATGACTGAGTGACTAAATATAGCACACGTACAAGTTTCTCAGGTGGTAAAGACTCTGTTTGCCGATGCAGGAGATGCAGTTCCAATCCCTGGGTTGGGAAGATCCCCTGGAGTAGGAAATGGCAACCTACTCCAGTGTTCTTGCCTAGGAAATCCCATGGACAGTCAAGCCTGGTGAACTATATATAGTCCACAGGGCTGCAAAGAGTTGGACACAGCTGAGTGCATGCACGCATATACACACACAAGGTGTATATAACCTGCTAGTCTGCATCAGCTTAACATGTGGACAGAGGATTATGTGGACTGATTGGGAAGTTGCAGGAGCACCAGTTGTGCCTGAAGAACTCCCTAATCACTTTGTAACCCAAACGGAAAGTCTTACCATTGAGATAGCTATAATGATGTGTAAGGAATTTAATTGACAAAAGTACATTTTAATTTGCTTTTTCATCATTTTTTACCTGAAAAGTATCATATATTGGCCAGCTACCACCTTAAGTTATTTATCTTTAACTGCAGGATAATTGCTTTACTATATTATGTTGGTTTCTGCCATACATTAACATAAGTCAGCCATTGGTATACATATGTCCCCTCCCTCTAAACCCTCCCTCCCACAGAATTCATTTTAAATTGGAAAAAAAAAAAGACCCAAAGTATATAGAGAGACATTATGGAAATACTGTTCTGAGAAACTTGGGAACCATTATGACATTTCTGGTTGGCAGGTGTGTTGACCAGCTAAGAAACCAGCATTGTGTTCTTTTTCTGTGTTTAAACAGTTTCAGGCTCAGGAATGGAACATTTGAAATTCCTCTGACTCTTTCATGAGCTCTCAAAAAGAAAAACCAATATAGCAACAACTTTCATGACACTTGTTGACTTGAATCTTCAATTTTTGTTTTTAAACAATGGGTATCAGTATATTCCAGGTCTAATGGATTCTAATTCTGTATTTGGTCATTTGATAGCATCTCTAACTTGTAAAAACAGCAACTAGAGGTACAGGAATATGGAACATGTTGCTTTTCACATACCCAAAGATTGTTGGGCTTCCCTGATAGCTCAGTTGGTAAAGAATCCGCCTGCAATGCAGGAGACCCCAGTTTGATTCCTGGGTCAGGAAGATCCACTGGAGAAAGGGATAGGCTACCCACTCCAGTATTCTTGGGCTTCTCTTGTGGCGCAGCTGGTAAAGAATCTGCATGCAATGCAGGAACTCTGGGTTTGATCCCTGGGTTGAGAAGATCCCCAGGAGAAGGGAAGGGCTATCCACTCCAGTTTTCTGGCCTGGAGAATTCCATAGACTGTGTATAGTCCATGAGGTCACAAAGAGTTGGACACAACTGAGCGATTTTCAAAGATTGTTTATATATGTGTTTTTTTCCCTCTCTTCCTTCTCCTTCCTCTCTCCCCTTTCTTTTTTCTCCTGCCTCCACTTTTTGACTTTCTTTTTGTTGGTCTTCTTTTTCATTCTTCACGTCATTTCTGATCATCAGCTCCTCCCCTCTCTTGTCCTTTCTTGTCCTCCTGTCTCCTCTTCCTCTGGTTCCATTCATCTCTCCCGTCACCACCAGATTAGTTTCTCTGCCTGAGTATCTTCAGTTCAGATGCCACCAGAGCTGCTTCTCCCCTTGTTGCCTCTGGAGCAACCTTCAGTTTACACATTGATGACAAGGCTTCAAACCAGAACATCTTGTAAGTCATGGGTGACAATGCCAGTGACACCCAAGAGAGTTTGTAGCACGTGACAGCAGAGTGTGGTGCCTGCTCTCCGTTATAGTATGATAACTGCATGGCTTCATTCCATCTCCTTGTACTTGGATAAAGCCCAGTGCCTTTTAAACTTTGATTCTTTCTCTTATCATATTATGATTCTTCATTTTAAGAGTTTGAGCCTTCAGGCAGTACTGCATTTTAGCTAATATTACAGTTTTTTTTTTTTTTTTTTTCTGGACAGATAAAAAGACAGTCACATTCTGTAGAGATGTATTCTGGTAGTTTTGTTTAATTAGAGTATGTAGTCTGTATCCAAATGCAGATTTTAGTTCCCTCATCCCCATCCCCAGATAATAATGTAGATTCAATAATCTTATCCTATATCACTTGACAAAAGGGTTAGTTAAACTTGGAGGAAGAAATGAGATTTCAAGAAATTTAAAACACTTTATATAAAAAAAAGACAATAAAGGTGGCTTGATTGAAGAAAAGGAGAAGCGCTCTACTTTCAAACAAAATACTAATGGTGCACTCTCCTTTTCATATTTAGCCTTTTAAAAATACTTAAAATAGATGGTTAAGCATTTTATGACATGACATTCACCTGGAGTTGTATCAACTTGTAGATTCTGTACTGTCATAAATTTGTCAAGGTAGCTAGTTGTAGAAATGTTTATTGATGCAATGGAAATCTCGAGTGTGCTGTCTCATAAGCTTAAGAGTCTGGTGTGCCTTCAGTTAAGATAGATTTCTGTTACAGATATAGCTAAATTAAATGATGCCTTGTATGCATATATGGGCACTCTAGATTTTTGAAGACAAAGATTGCATTAATTCAGAGGTAAGAGAAAGTAATGTTTAATTTTCAAGAGTGTCATGGTTAATGCCACTGAACTTAAATAAGCTGACTTCCCTGGTGGCTTAGATGATAAAAGCAGCTGCCTATAGTGCTGGAGACCTGGGTTCGATCCCTGGGTCGGGAAGATCCCCTGGAGAAGGAAATGGCAACCCACTCTAGTACTCTTGCCTGGAAAATCCCATGGACAGATGGAGGAGCCTAGTAGGCTACAGTCTGTGGGGTTGCAAAGAGACTGAGAAAAATCACTTTCTTTCTATAGATAGTAAATCAGTATTACAAGGTTTAAAAGAAAGTGGTGGAGCATTCGGAATCTGGAGGGAAGATGAGATTTAAACTGGGACTTTGAGTGATGGCCAGAGTTGCTTGTCAGGGTGAGGAAAGGCTGTTGCAGGTAGAGGTAAAATGAACGAGCATGGGATGAACAAAATCTTACATCAGAGAACAGATCTCTTTGGGATAGAGGGAAGATCCTGCCTCTCTGGGACAGAGGTTCTGTGATCTTTGCAGTGGGGTAGGACTGTTTAATGGAGACTGGGTCATAGGCATACCAAGCTGGGAAAGCCTTGCAGGTCACCCTTTACTAACCTTCCCACTAAAAGGAAATCATGATCCCATATTTTCTTTAATATATATTAACTCCTACTTAACATTTCTTTCTGAGATTTCCTAGAACAAATTTTACTCTTTTTCCTGAGATTATTATCTTAATGGACTGGCATTTTGTGAAGTCATCATCACTATTTTTAGCACTTACATATACTTAGTGGATTTACGTGAAGAGTTCAAATTTACATTCTAGTTTACACATCTTTAATCCTTTCCTGGCAATGGTTTTCATAGAAGTAATTTTTTTTTAATTGCTTAAAAATGAGCACAAAGATATTGGTAGCATTGATTTTTATTGGGGAGAAAAATAGAATTTGTTGAGTGTCCACTGTGTGCCAGCCACTGTCTTAAGTACCTTCTGTTCACTGCTTACAAGTTCACTGCTTACAAGGCCTCTGTGAGATACATACCTGCTACTATTAGTTAATACTGTCACTCTGAGGAAACCAAGGCCTCTAGCGGTTAAGCAACTTGCCTGGGATCTGAAGTGAGGTGGCCAGACCCCAACTGTCATGTAACATGATCCTGCCTATATATTCACAGAATGATTTTTTTCCGTTAGTAAATATACTATTTTAATATCACGGTGTCCAAATGGAGTTATGTAAATTGTATTGTGCAGGAGAGGACTTGTTAAGCCTTCCCAGAAACTGTGTCTTTTTCTACTTCACCCAAAGGTGCTAAATGCCCTAATGGAGACCTGATTAATGTGCTGGATTTTATGTACTTTTACAACTATTAGAAGATAACCATCATATAGAAACATGAAGATTTCCTAAATGAATGACAGGAACAAGAAAGTTCTCTATGGATACAGTTTTATTTTCATCTATTTGCAAATGAGGACTTCCCAGTGGGCATAGTCATAAAAAATCCGCCTGCTAATGCAGGAGATGCAGGAAACACAGGTTTGATCCCTGGATCGGGAAGATCCACTGCAGTAGGAAATGGCAACCCACTCCAGTACTCTTTCTTGGAGAATTCCATGGACAGAGGGAGCCTGGAGGGCTGCAGTCCATGGGGTCACAAACATCAGACATGACTAAGGACACACACACACACACACATTTGCAAATGGGAAGACATTGAAAAGAAGGTTTATTGAATGGAGATAGTGGCTATTTTTACTGAAAAGGAGATTATGAATGAATTCTTCAAGTTTCTGTTTTTATGATTTTAGAACTGACATAAAATACATGTACTGTATACTCATGGATCAGATAGGGAGAGGCCACTTAAGAAAGAACCTTTCTTTTTTGGAATTATGGAATTTGGCTTTTATCTGGAAGGCAGTGGAATGAGAATCACACAAGGTGTGTAGAGTCTGATAAATGCCCTGGATATTGATTGGAGCAAAAGATTGCTGAGGCAGATGGTGCTTAGACCTACGTGCGAGATACCCAAAGCTTAGAATATAAAGCAGAGACAATCAGAGTGATAAAAAACAGAAGCTTTGTGTCTGATTGATTAGAAGAGGAATTGAACCATTAGTAAAAAGGGGAAAAGCTGGAATCTGGAAAGGATCTCCAACTCTTTGTTGATGAGGCACTTGAAGCCCAGATCAAAGACCTTATGTCCTACGCAGCTAACTCATTCCTACAGACTGACTTCCATGTGTATGGGCTAAGGGCCCATGTGGCTCATTGGCTTTCATTTGCAATAGTTACTTCTATTCATAGTGGTTTTCCTGATCTCTTCATAACAGTGATCCTATCTACAGCTATGAAAATACCAACTCAGTACCAGTTTGCTTATAAAGTAAGTGATATTTTAAAAGAGATGAGCTCTTTTAAGCTCTAACAAGTTTTTATTTTAGCAGTAGCATTTTACCTTGAATTTTTATTGTTGGGCAAAGAAGATCACCTAGCCTTTTAACTTAAACTGTTCTAGTATCACATAAAAAATATACTTGAGTTTTATAGTTAGAAGCTAAAACACATTTATCTTGATTCTCAACAAGGAGATTGAACTCAGTTTTGTTCATTTTCCAACTTCAGTAAATTAAGAATGTAATTTCTGAAATGATCATTATTCTCTTCCTTCTTCTCCCCCCAAATTATATAAAATCAACTCAGATCTTCTGTAGTTCATGACTGAGACTTGTAATCTATATTTTATTCTATGTGTACCCTTTTCCTTAACTTTATTTATTCTAAGTTTTCCCTATGGAAGGATCTTGAAGAATTTACCTTATCTGCCAACTTGAAGGGGTAAAGTTGAAAAGTATATTTAAACAGTTATTCTCAAGGTTTGAAGTTTGTCTGTTCACCAGATGAGATGGCAGATGCTGGTTAAAATTTTCAGTAACACTCACTTTAGAAGGAGAGAAAATGCTGAAAAAGTAGAAGAAAAAAGAATAATGGCTGATCATTATAGCCAATACCTGAGTTTTATTTCTGGGGAAGGGGAACTATTGAAGATGCCCCTTAACCTGCTAGGCAGTTGACCTGAAGATCTAAGATTGCAGAAAATGCAGCACCCATGTTTAGAAGAAAGACTTTGTAAATTCCTATACTTTCCAAAAATAATCTGTAATTACAAATTGTCACTTTTCCTTTTCAGCACATTTGTAAGCAGAAACAAGTTCGAAGTGTTAGGCTGTTGTGTTTCAGATTTTTTGCATTTCTTTTTTATTGGGTGTTGTAAAAAGAGAAAAATGTACTTGGGTTAAGAGTGTACATTCCAGATGCTCAGCTCGAAACTGATTTTAATGACCTTGCTAGTAGAAATGGAGACAGTTGTAATTATAGCTTGTGGGTGCACCATACTGGCAGATGTCAGGCATTTTCCACTGTGAGGTTTTCTTCCCTTGTTTCACTTCTTTATTGGGTCTTTTATCCAATAGAAAATCGACTGAAGGAGGCTATGTGGAAATGGAAAAACAAGCCTACCTGACCAGTGCATTGTTGGGGATCTGTCTCACATATTCTCAGATCAGATCTGGGACCTGACTCATAGGTTGTGAGATTAACAATTCCTGTAAAGAACCTGGCACAGTAGTGTGTAGTCAATAAATGTTAACGGTATAAGGTTGAAAAAAATACTGAAGATGACTTAGCAAATTCCTCTAGCTACATTCTGATACTTTCATCTGCAAGATTGATTGCATCCATAATATGTGAAGGATGCATTGCTAAATGCTGAGGATACAGAATGATACATGGAATAATATATTTGTACATAATATATTCATTCTTGATAAATGAATTTTTCATACTTGCATTATTATATCTTCATAAAATTGTAGGTAAGTGTTCAAGAATTATTAGCCCCATTTTATAGACGAGAAGGCTCAGAGAAGTTACCTGTAGGTAGTAAGTGATAGAGCCAGAATTTATAATCTGAGTCTTCTAACTTCTTTCCACTGTGTCAGTGTCTTTATATACGATTTGATTGAGAAGAGTATATGCATGTTCATGCTCCTACTAACACAAGTATCACTTGTGTATAAATGGAATGAATTATATGGAACCTTAGAGACTAGAGTGAACAACCAAACCTAGAGAAGAGTCATAAGTTGGTCTGCATGTGACACATGAGGAAGGTTGGGAGGAGAGGGTAGCAGCCAGGGGAGGAAGGGAGAGCGGTAGGAGCAGTGGTCAGCTGTGAGACTGCATGGTTTGTTCAGGAAACAGTGAACAGATAAGTCTGCCTGGAAGTCATGTAGAGCCAGTTCATGTACTGTGTTGTGTACATGTATGGATGTGAGAGTTGGACGATAAAGAAAGCTGAGCACCGGAGAATTGATGCTTTTGAACTGTGGTGTTGGAGAAGACTCTTGAGAGTCCCTTGGACTGCAAG
The DNA here is from genome assembly GCF_023699985.2 of Odocoileus virginianus. Classification (NCBI taxonomy): domain Eukaryota; kingdom Metazoa; phylum Chordata; class Mammalia; order Artiodactyla; family Cervidae; genus Odocoileus; species Odocoileus virginianus. Next base: position 34,709,536 of record NC_069686.1, on the reverse strand, counting down.
GAGATCCAACCAGTCCATCCTAAAGGAGATCAGTCCTGAGTGTTCATTGGAAGGACTGATGTTTTGAAACTCCAATACTTTGGCCACCTCATGCGAAGAGTTGACTCATTGGAAAAGACCCTGATTCTGGGAAAGATTGAGGGTAGGAGGAGAACGGGACGACAGAGGATGAGATGGTTGGATGGCATCATTGACTCAATGGACATGAGTTTGAGTAAACTCTGAGAGTTGGTGATGGACAGGGAGGCCTGGTGTGCTGAGGTCCATGGGGTCACAAAGAGTCGGACATGACTGAGCAACTGAACTGAACTGATGTGCTGTGTTGAAGGCCAGGCTGTGGAATTGTCATTTTGGCACATTGACAATGATTTATTAAAGGTTTATGAAAAGAGGGGCCAAATATTGATGAATATAGAAATATTTCTATTGAAAAAAGTCACAAGCGTTAGTTTCCTTGGACACTTTTCACATAGGGTCATATCCTATACCCTAATTAGCCACTCCATAGCAAATGCCTTTTACAAAAGGAATATGATTGAAAAACAGAAACTTCGAACTAATGGCCCTTCATTCATATGATGGAGCCTGTTGATTCATGTATTCCATTCAAAGTGCATGTAAATGAGACCTTACAGGTTCTGTTCTAGCTATCACCTGGTCCTCTGATAGGAGACTCAGATGAACAGAAATTTCAACAACTGATTAGAAAAAAAGGTTCATTAGGAGTTTTGTGTAATCAACACCCCCCCCCCCCCCCCATATCTCTGTTTCTGTCTTTGTCTGTTTCCCCCACCTGCTTCACTCCCACTTCAAACTATCTGGGTTCTGCTCTTTCAGCTCTGTTTCTTTTGGCTTTAGAGACAGAAAAGTGCTTGGCTCATTTTTTTTTAGCATCAAGTATTAATATTTTATGAGTTTAATTGATAGAAAAAATATGCCCAGGTGATGTCATGTCTGAATAGTCAGGGAGAGGAAACCTAAAACCCCAAATCTTGGTAAAGTTCTATTAGTCCAGACCTTGGAACCATAAAAGACTAGTACAGTTATGCCAAATGATGTGATATACTCAGATGGCATTGCCTTCTGCTTGGGCTGAATACTAACATTAGCTTCCAAGGGAGTTCTGATTGCTAGTCTTTATTTATAGGTTTATTTAGCTTATTTAGTTTAATATCTGCGTAGTTCGGTTACTTGAAGATACATTTTTTTTGAAGATACTTTTGTAAGAAGAATAAAATATACCTTGTCTTTTTCTGTTGCCAATAGGACCTAAATATTACAAACCTCACAAATGTTGGCATGGAGACTTCACAGAATATTTTCAAAAACCTTCTTGATGGACTCTGGGAAGGCCTGGGTTAGATCAGTTCAGGGAACATTCCATTTAAGGTTCTGCAGTAACATATTGTTCTTGGATAATAGGAGCTCAAAGGGAGAGGCAGACATGTACAAAACTCACATGTAGGAAGATGTCTAGAAATAAGTATATTTCAAGACAATAGATGTGTGATCAGACTTTTTTTTCTTCAAGGCACCACTGGTTAGATAGCAGTTTCCATTTGATTTTGGTGCTTTGCAGATGTAGATCTTGAAAGAAATTCAGGATTTGATCACATGTAGCTTTTAATCAGGAGTGGGTCTTCTGTACACCTAGAGTTATCATAGACACATTACTTATAGTTACTTCTTATGTTATCACCCATTGTTACTTTTTAAAGAATACTGCTTTTATTTTTTATTTATTTATGGTGCTAAGAACCCTTACCATGAGATCTACCTTCTCAACAATGTTTAAGTGTATGGTACAGTGTCGTTGACTGTAGGCAAGATATTATTCAGCAGATCTCTAGAACTCACCTTGCATAATCGAAACTTTATACTTGTTATTAGCAATTCCCCATTCTGCTGTCTCTTAAGGCCCTGGCAGCCACCATTCTACTCCCCACTTCAGTGAGTTTGACCATTTCTGGTATCTCGTATAAATAGAGTCATACAGCATCTGTCCATCTGTGACTGGCTCATTTCACATAGTGTAATGTCCTCAAGGTTCATCCATGTTATGACATATTGCAAGATTTCCTTTAATTGAAGGCTGAATAATATTCCAGTGTATGTAGCTACTATAATTTTCTTCTTTTTATCTCTGTGACTTTTAATTTTGACATCATTGAAAACTGGAAAAGGCAACAATAGTACAATGATTCCTCCTTATGCTCTTTACACAGATTCAGCAATTGTTTTAACATTTTGTCCCTAAGTTTACTCTACCATTTGCACATTTGCTTTGTAAACATACCCTTTAACCATTTGAGAACAAGTTACAGAATCATGCCCTTTTATACCTAATTATTTTTGTGTAGATACCCTAAGAACGAAGGCATGCTCTTATATAACCATGATGTAATTCTTAAAATCAGAACTGTTACATAGTTCAGTCTGTTTAGTTATTCCAATCTATTCCATAACATTTTCCCAACTCTGTCCAGAATCCCACCCAGGGATCGTTTATTGTGTCGGTTGTGTCTGTGTAACATCCTTTTACTTGGAACCATCCCTTACTCTTTCTTTTTCTTTTTTTAAATTGAAGTATAGTTGCTTTACAGTGTTGCATTAATTTCTGCTGTGCGGCAAAGTGAATCAGCTGTATGCTTAAATATATTCCATCTCTTTTTGGATTTCTTTCCCGTTTAGGTCCCCACAGAGCACTGAGAAAAGTTCCCTGTGCTCTACAGTAGGTTTTCATGAGTTATCTATTTTATACATAATAGTGTATATATGTCAGTCCAAGTCTTCCAATCATCCCACCCACCTTACCCCCTCTTAGTTTCCCAACCAGGCACTGCACTCTCGCCACAGCAGTGAATGCACCGAGTCCTCACCCCTGGATCGCCAGGGAGTTCACAACCCTTTCTTTGTTCTTCAGGACTTTGATATTGTGTGTCTATGTGAATATGGAAGTTAATTTTTTATTGAGAGATAATTGTTGTGTAACATTGTGTAACTTATACAATCTGTTGGTTTTGTATGTTGATACATTGCAGTGATTACTACCATAACATCAGGTAACACTTCTGTCACACCACCTCATTATTATTTTTTAAAACCATATTTTATCCATATTTATTCATTTATCTATTGATGGGCATTTAGATTGTTTCTACATCTTGGCTTCTGTGAATAGTGCTGCAAGGAATGTGAGTGCAGACACCTCTTTTAAGATCTTGGTTTCAGTTCTTTTAGATAAACATCCAGAAGTGGGATTGCTGGAACGTTACATGGAGAAGTTCTATTTTTGTTTGAGAAACCTCCATACTGTTTTCCATAATGCTTGTGCAACTTGCGTTCCCACCCGCAGTGTACATGGGCTCTAATGTATCCTTGTTCACACTTGTTTTTCTTGTCTTTTTTGATAATGGCCATCCTGAAAGTCAGTATGAGGTGCTTTCTCATTGTGCTTTTGATTTGCATTTTCCTGTTAATTAGTGACCTTTTTAAATGTACCTGTTAGCCATTTGTATGTATTCCTTGGAGAAATGTCAAGTTCCTTTTGCCCATTCTGTAATTGGATGATATTTGTTTGTTTTTGCTATTGATTTGTGGGGGTTTCTTAAATATTCTGAATATTAACCCCTTATTACGTATTTGGTTTGTAAATTATTTTCTCCCATTCCCTAGGTTACCTTTCACTCTTTCTTTTACCGTGTTTTTTAGATTGATGTAGTCTCACTTGTCTGTTACATTCTTAAACCTGAGGAACTCGTTCAGAATTACTGTAGCTTTTTTTTTAAGACTCTCTCAGAATGAGTTGTGGTTTAAGGACAGCAAGACACGGTTATAACCAGAACTCTAGTGAACACTATATCGTTCAGGTTCGACTACATACCTGGTCAGAGAAATTCCTGTGTATCTACTCTGTGGTCAAGTAGATCCAAGAGAGCTACTTCCCCAGGTTTTTGTCTGCTGACCTCAACATTCTTTTTGCTTTCTGGACTCAGAAATCTAGGTTTGAGTTGCCCTGTCATTTATTAGAACTCAACTGGCTGGCTCTCGCTGATCAGTCATTCTAACAGTCTTTCAAAGCAGAGATAGCTTCTTCTGCATAGCACCTGCTGCTCGAGGTGCTCACTATGAGCTTCTGCGCAGATGGATCGCCACGTGTGAAGTAGGCGGCACAGCTGACACTATAGTACTAAACAGGGCACATTGTGTAGGTTTCTTAAAAGATACTTACTTGCAACAGTAGCTTAAATTTTTTATGCATTTTACTCCTACTAGCATTGACTGTAACTTCCACATTTATTATTATTTCATGTAACTTATAAAACACTGGTGCATAAATTAATACAGTTGTATTGGTATCAATACAGTTGGTTTTGATCTTAAGTCAGTTTGGGCACATGTTTCTGTCCACACACATAGAACTTGGTGAATACTACTGGCGGTTCTTCCAAGATAGTGTCTTGCTATCTTTGAATGTGACGGTAATGTTTAGTTTTCATTCAGTGCTTGACAAGAGTGCAGGCAGTTCCCTCAGTCGATGGAGAAGAGTGCTGGAGAAATTTGGTGGTGTTCCTGTCAAAATGACCTCTCAAAAAGCAGGATTTCCTTAAAACTCTTGAGACCTCAAACAACAGCCCTAAATATCCCTTCTCCATTACCTTTTCTACAAAGGACAGGAGCCCCAAAAGTTGGACTCGGGGTTGTTTTCTGCCTCTGGGAAACCCCTCTTTTGTGTCCACAGACCTAGAATCTCAAAACTCTTGCTTGCCTGTCTGGAGGAAGAAGGGTAGTCAGGAAGGCAATTAGTCCCCTAACCTCTTGGTTCAGGCATTGGGTCACAGCCCCTCTATGCATATGGAATGCCCTTGTTTTTCCATTCGATAGTTCTCTGATCCTGACATCTTAAAGAACCAGCTCCAAGTCACCAGGAAAATGTAATTCTTGCAGAATCTTGTTTAACTGTTCCTTTGAACTTGAAGAAATTGTTACATGGATTCAGAATGAATAGGTTCTCAGGATTCTCTAAATGTTATGAGATGTCAGTGAAAATGGTGAAGTAGAGGCCCCATGAAAGCAATGAGAAAATCAGCAAAATAAGCCAGAGTCAACTGTTTCAGACCTGTGGAGAGTAAAGTCTTGGAGCAATCTGGGAAACATCGATTTAGGAAAAACAACTGAGTCTCAGTGAGAATAGCTAACTTGGTGACCTTTTAACTTCTGCTGGTTCTCCTGCCTCCTTCTCTAGATTCACAGTGGCCTCAAAAACCATTAGTTCCCATAATCAGAGTGTAAACCACCCAGCCTGGGAGGCAGTGGAGTGGGGGCAGAATGGAGCTGCCAGCTTTCTTCCTCCTGCTTTCCCTTCCTCCTCCTACATTAAGCTGGATGTACCTTGAGGTTTGGGAGCTACTAGTGAGGAAGCCAATTTCAAATCTCAGTGAAGGGAACATGCACCATTTACTGCTGAAAAAATCTAGGGTCATTCAAGATGTTACATGGGGCAAGACTTGAGCTTATCTGCCTCAGTTATCCATAGGAGACCATAGGGAAGCTAGTACTGCCTCCCACTTGGACCTTTTTCATATATCACAATGCACTGGGGCAATCTCCAACGTGGCCCTGTTTTATATGTTTCATAATAACTCCTGGAAGAAAATATTATAGTACTTGTTTTGCTATATGTAATTCTGTAACAGAGCACATGCCAAGGATATTAGTTTTCCATGGAAGCACCCATATCTTCTACTGAGCAGTGATGTCATCCTTGTAAAACTTAGGTCTTTGTGGAAAGTTTGTTCAAATAGCCAAAGTGGAATGATCAGCGTTTGTGAAAGGTGAAGATAGATTAGCCTCAAGGGCTGTGGCGTAGAACCGGATGTGCCCTTATCTACCTTTTTAAAGATAATACATTGCATCATGTTTACTTGTGTTAACCTGACTATGTAGGAGCACCTTGTGTATGCAGTGTTTCACTGTGATGACTAATTTCGTGTGAGTTGCTTGCATTTTTTATTGGTGATGGATTCTTGCTGTGATGTTCCAGCCCTACCTAAGTGAATCCGTGTGACTCATGCTTGGTAGAGGTGTGTGGCTCTAATCAATCACCCTCATCAGTTTTCTCTGGAAACTTCATCATGACATTCTGTTTTTATTGGCATCCAGGTGGGTGTGTGTGGCACCAGGGAATAGGATTTGCAAGGCTTAGTTGTTCTGATGGGACTTGGGTCTTTTGCTGCATGTGTTGTGGCAGAATTTAGCCTCTTCACAGAAACCCTCAGCTTGGCTGTCTGTTTACACACCAGCTCTCCACTCAAGAGGCCTTTGGGAAACATTCTTCTGTGGGATGATTAAAGTGGGGAAAAGTGTTATCATCTTATGATCTAGTTAGTTTTCTGTCTTCAGATGAATGTAAACCTAGACCATCTGTGAGAGGTTTTTTTTGGTGTAACTTTTTCTTTATTTGGAGAATACTGTACATCCATTGTAGAAAATTTTAAATATAGATGAAGATGAATGGAAGTGTCTTGTGATTCTATTACTAAGATTTGTGAGATGGTGTGTTTTAAATCTATGTTAGACACATACATATGGAATCTAGAAAACTGTTTCTGATGAACCTATTTGCAGGGCAGGAATAGAGACACAGACGTAGGGTGTGGACTTGTGTACATAATGGGGGAAGGAAAGGAGAGGACGAATTGAGAGAGTAGCATTGACATATACACACTCCCTTGTGTAAAATAGGTAACTAGTGGGAGGCTGCTGTATAACGCAGGGAGCTCAGTTCAGTGCTGTGATGACCGAGAGGGGTGGGGTAGGGGGAGGATGGAGGGGGATATGTGTGTGTATATATATAGCTGAGTCACACCATTGCATGGCAGAAAGCAACACTGTAGAGCAATTATCCACTAATTAGAAATAAATTTAAAAAACAAATCTGCATTAGTAACATTTCATGTTCAATTATGTTCATTGTATGTCACCTTCTGATATTTATCCCACAATCTGTCCTTTTATACTTCTTGAATTAGAGCCTCATTCAAACAGCGTTCATATGCCTAAAGATAGTTACCATGATTCAGTCTGTATTAACTTGGTCTAATATGGCTTGATTGAGAAAAGGTTGTATGAGGGTTTTCAGTACCGTGATTTGCGAGAAAGTGTTCCTGTTTGAGGGGTGCCTGTTATCACTGCAGTGGACTGTGATGTACAGGTCTGTATACCCTTATGAGTTCATTTTACACATTAGAACAGGCATGCAGCAGAAGGCTGAGGTGTGGACAGAGAACATCTTAACACAGAGGCTATCCATAAAATCTCTTGCTTTCTAAACTAGGTGGTGGCTGAAGCAACACCTCGATCTTTCCCTTAGCATTTAGTAGGGTTTAGCATAAACAGTAGTTGCTTGGGAAAACCAATTTTGGGCCTTAAACACAAGGTTTGGTTTGATTTCCTGTGGTTGATAGAGCACCAGAGGCCAGTTCTTTAAGACTGCTAATTCCATCTGGAGGGCTTGTAGAAAGTTGAAATGTAGTAAATGGTTAGTCCTAATTCTTTTGGTGTTTTAGAGTCACCTTGGGGATCTATTAAAACCAGCTCCATGTGGATGTGTTCTTTGGAGAGTATTGATATTGTTCATTGGAGTTGGATTTAAAACATGTTCAAAAAGGTAAAAGGTGGAAAGTTACTCAGGTGATAATTAAAGCAAGTAAATCAATTATCTCATGGCATAAATGGTCAAATTCCACAAAATGTGCATGCTGAAGAGTAGGTTACTGTACATGCTGACCCATGACACAGTCCCTAGAATCTAGCCTTGGGGACTTAAAGTGATTCTTGGTTGTTTGCAAATACTTCATTTCTGCCGAGGTGAAGAGTTGTGACGTTTATCAGGTGTGCATTTACTTAATAGGGGAAAATTTTTTTTTAATGAGAACTCCAAAATACAGAGAAAAATTTATTACTAAGTTAAAAAAATCCTTCCTTGCCTGGTAAGTAATTGAGGATAAAGATTTAAAAAGAAAACTTTGCTTACAGAGTGGATCAGCCACTGTGTTCTGAAAATGCTCAGATACTGCTCTTCTTAGCCACCTAAGCCTTAATTCTATATGGTGAGATAATTATTGGAGGGGTGGGGGAAAGATATCTGTTAAGAGCCAGGACAGAAAACTCTGTTGGGATGACAGAATGGGAACCTTTGACAGGGAATTCATTAGCACATATGGCTGTAGGCAGGCAGTAGCTTTTTCATGTGATCACTTGATGGATGAGTCAGATTGAGAAGCAACCTGTAGAAAGTGACTGCCCTGAATCCAGTGAGGAGACTTGGGGGTCTGGTCTCATCTCTTACGTCTACTTGCTCTGTAGATTTAACATCTTGGGGCATCATTTTTCTCATCTGTATCAGGAAAGGTAATGCAAATAATATCACAGATCTCCTTAAACTGTCAATACTATGGTTGGTTGTTGTTACTGGTTATGGTGGTATTTTAACACAAGTTCAAATGTTGCCTTTAATTATGTTTTTATATAAATAAAAAAATCAGAGAAAAATTAATTTTATACTATCATTCACCATAGGAAAAAGTTCAACTTTTTTTAAAGCACAGAATAACATTAATAAATTTTTACTTATTTTAACATTAATCAATTTTACTTATTGACATCTTTGTATGCTTTCTAAACTCCTTGAATATTGATAAGTATCCATGTGCTTTTTCATATTAAATACATTTCAGATGTTGATTCAGAAAATATATTTGAGATTAACCACATACAACAAATACAAGTCTTTTGTGTTAATGTTTAGTAAGTAGGGTATTATAGTCAATGTTTACTGGTTTCTGCAAATAATGTTAGTAAGGACAAGGACTCCTTCTTAGAAAGAGTCTTATTACAGTATAGCTGAAGTTGTGGATTAATAAATAAAATGGAGGAACCTGCTATGTTACTCTATGCCTCTTAGGAAGCACCATTAAATGTGTAAGTTTGGTCTGCTTGCTGGAATCATTTAACTTTATTTGGAAGTGATGCAGAAGTATGTGCCTGTGTGAGTGACCTGTCCCATGTTCCTTAAAGAATAATTGGCTTTGGTCAATCTATCTTCTGCAGTCACTGCTGTACTTAAATATAATTTAGCAAAGGATGACTGACTCCCTTCATAACACCTTTTCTTTTTTAAAACTTAGATTTCTTTGTTTTACACTAATAGCCACTGCTTTGTTAGAAATAACTATCTCTCTAATCAACTGTTATAAAACAGGCAAGTGATTCCACTAAAGAAATACAAACCTGAGGTTAAAATAAATTCAGAAGGGCAGAGGAAGGGAGACAACTTTGGGTATAGACTAAGAAGACTACAGATTCTTGGGTCAGACTAGTCATGTGGTTGTTTGAAGAAGCCCCAGATCCTGTGAGAATTCGGTCAGGTGTGTCAGCCATCATGCTTGGGCTGGAGTTATGACAGAGTGCAACACCTTTTAAAACTGTATTTTAGAAGTTGAAATAAGGCTGCAGTTCAGTTCAGTTCAGTCGCTCAGTCATGTCCGACTCTCTGCGACCTCATGAATCGCAGCACGCCAGGCCTCCCTGTCCATCACCAACTCCTGGAGTTTACTCAAACTCGTGTCCATTGAGTCGGTGATGCCATCCAGCCATCTCATCCTCTGCCATCCCCTTCTCCTCCTGCCCCCAATCCCTCCCAGCATCGGGGTCTTTTCCAATGAGTCAACTCTTCGCGTGGGGTGGCCAAAGTATTATTAGGCTTACTAACAGCGAAATCTGAATGTGTTTCCTGAACTTAACTGAAGTAGGCTGTCTTCCATTGCTGAAATGTTGTTTTCCAGGGTGAGGAAAGCAGACAGTCCTTAGAAAAATTAAAAGTAACATGAGCGAACCAGATTTTTCTCAGTCAGGTATGTTGAGGCAAGTGACTTACTGGGGTGCTTTTCAAAAATTTCTTTGGCTTTGACATAGAAAATGTCAAAGTTCTGCTCAGCTGAACCGTTGGAGACAAACCTGTCATTTCAATTTTCAACTCTTGGTCTGCACCTGTGAGACTTCTGAAAGCAGTTAATATTAATCATGGCTTCCTTTAAATTTTTTTAACTAGCTTAATTCAAGGAAAAGGAAGGTCTATAGCTTCTTTTGTGGAGCATTTCTGTCATTGACTCTCAGAAAGTAGTTGATGACTTTTGAAACTTGCGTTCATTTCAGGCTTGGAGTCGCAGAAAAAACTTACCTGTTTTTCCTCTGAAGCTGTCATTTGAGGCTTATAATGAAACCCTTAGAATTGTCATCTTTCTACTTTCCCCATCTTACGCTGTCACTCTTTATGCCTTGTATACTCTGGTAAATCTGCAGAAGGGAGAACTAAGGCCTAGTAATGTAGGGTCTCCAGAATGAACCCTGCCGTTGTAACATCCTAACCGTTTGAAATGTCACCACATTTCTGTCTCAGTTTTAGCCGCTAGACCAGAGTTTGGGTGAGGGTGTGGAGGCATGTATATACTGTTTAGGTTTTGCATATTAAAATTCAGTATCACAGGCTGATATGACAGCTGTATGACCTTGCCTAAGCTTAAACTCTGAAACAGGGACTCTTGAAAGCAGTGACGGGAAGGTACAGTTAAAATTGGGTCAGATGATAGGAGATCTCTGTATAAGCTGAGTTTTACGCCTTTACTTGTTCACATATGTAATCTGTGTGCATGCCATGTCCGCAAATCTAGCTTGGTCTGCAAATTAGAGCCTGGCTTGTTGACGAGTCTCATGTACAGTCTGATTTGTTATATGCCGTGAGTGGAGTTGAGCGTCACTGTCCACAGGAATATGGTCTGACAAGATGATAACAACTGCACAGAATTGTCTAGGCCTCACAGTCTGTGGAAACAGTTTTGTGGTGATGGGGTGCTTGTGGTGATGGGTTTGTTAGTGGTGGTTTGACCTGCAATCTTCATTTAGGTATAGGTACAAATAGAGAACAGTGTCCATTTTTAAAGTGCATCTACCCATACTAAGAAAGTAATTCTTAGTTTTATGGAAGTTTCCCTTTTTATTTGTAGATACAATACTTTGCCAAGCAGAAGAACCCTGAAAAATTCAAGATTAGTGAGTAAGAAAGATGACGTGCATGTCTGTATCATGTGTTTACGTGCCATCATGAATTATCAGGTATGTTTCTGTTTATAATCCTTAAAAAAAAATCTGAAATCATCAGACTCAATCTTGTTCTTTTGGGTATCTTTGTATTTCTATTTGAAGTAAATATCAGGATTTAATGAAGTTTTTTAGAGAAGAAAGATCTTGTTCCTTCTATTGCTCATAATTCATTGCCCTTTTAGTTAGCATTTATGATTTATAATGTATTTAGAGGGAAGACATTTTCCTCCTCCAGTGGTAAGCTTGTCTAGATTACTTGGTAAGTGTTTGTGACTATTAGAGACAGAGTAAGCAAAATTGTTTGGGGCAATAATGGAACAGCTTTAGGAACCTGGGAATGAATGATCTCACACACTGGGTAGGTCATTGTTCCTCAAAGGGTTATGTGATGACAGGCAAGGAATTATAATTACTGTGTGTTGGACCCTGTGGTTCCTAATCTTCATGAGAAGCACTTAGAGGATGTTTGGTAGAACAGCAGAGTCCTCCTTAGATGACTGATACAGATTATCTTCACTCTGCGAATCACTGGGAGTTACTAATTACAGTTTGTGGGATTAATCCTAACCACAGAGTGGGAATTAGAGCCTGGAGTATCTACGGTGAGCTGAAGGGTCAAAAGTATAGTTATAAAATCAAACCATGGCTGAGAATGTAGACATGGTTCAAATAAGAAAATAGGATTTTATCCCATTGACACAGAGTCTATAGATGGATCCAAATAGAAACAGATGGTAAATACATAGATCAGTATTAGAGTTCAAACCCAGCATAAGCTTGCCAGATTAAATTTAAGAAAGGAAACATGCATTTATTCTTTCAGTCAATTAATTTTTTGAGCATTGCCCAATACACACTATTCTAGGCATAGGGAACACAGCAGCAAAAAAAAAACCTCAGGGAACTTACTTTCTATTGAGGGGAGACAGTGATAGGCAATTGGTGAACTATATAGCACTCCAGATAATAATAGTGATGAAATAAAAGCTGACACCTATGCAGTGCGTCCTGCAGTCTAGTACTTTAAAACCTATTACTTAATTTAAGCCTCAAAAGAGTCCTGTGAGATTGGTAATATTACTCTCCTGTTTTACTCATGAGGAAACTGAAACACAGAGACGTATGGCTATAAATGGTGAACTCGGATTTGAACTGAGGAAGACTGGCTCCAGAGAACTATCACTAAGTCCTGTAGAAAAAAATAATCAAGAAATAAGAATAAGTGCCAAAAATGCAAGTTCAGTTTTAAATAGGCTAGCCAGAAAAATGTCATGGAGAAGATAACATTTATGTAACAACTAGAATAAGGGAACAAGGTAAGGAATATTTAAGAAAGAAAATTATAGTCAGAGAGAAGGGCAGGTGCAAAAGTTCCTGAGGCAGGAATAGGTCTGGTGTGCTCAGGTCAGTTTGGCTGGATCAGAATAAGTGGAGAGGAGTAGACGGTGAAATCTGAGTTACAGGGGGGATCCTGATTAGGTAGGGCTTTAAGTCATTGAAAGGACATTGGCTTCATGCCGACTGGAATGCTATTTGAAGGATTCTAAGGAAAAGTGTGACTTGATCTGTCACTGGAATTTAGCATGATCCATCTGGCTTCTTTGTTAGGATTGACTCCAGGGGGCAAAGACAAAAGGAGGTAGGCCTTTTAGAAGGCTGTTGCATTAATTTAGGGGAATGTTGATGGTGGTATGAACCAAGGTAATCGCAGCATAGGTGATGAGAGGTGGCCAGATTCTGATTCTGTTTTGGTGGCAAGGACAGTAGCAGTGGGGGTGTGGTGAGGAGTCAAGGACAGCTCCCAGGGGTTTGTCCTGGGCACCTCTGAGATGGAGTTGCCGCCTACTAAGATGTGGAAGGCTGCAGGATGAGCAGATTTGGGAGACCTTATTAATATTCCAGTTGGAGAGATGTTAACTGTGAGATGTCCATAGACATCTAAATAGAGATCTTAAATAGGTGGTCAGAAATGCCAGTCAGGAGTTCCGGGTCTAGAGGTCTGGGCTGGAGTTACAAGTTTGAGAGTCAGTAGATTGCCTATAAAGTCATGGCAGTGAAAGATATCAGCAGGAATAGACAGAGAAGCAAAGAACAAGCTGGGTCTCAAATAACTTTGGGCACCCTGTTTAAAGTCAGAGAGATGAGGGAACACTAGCTAGGCTGACTGGGAAGCAGCCAAGAAGTAGGAGCCGAGTGCAGGAAAGAGAGTGGTTAGCTGTGCCCAGTGCTGCTGCTGAGTCATGTAAGATGAGGATAACTGGCATGGGCTCTAGTGAAGTGCAGGTCTTGGATCATCTTGATACAGTTTCGTTGGAGTGGTGGGGATGTAATGCCTGATGGACATGGTGTTGAGAGAGAATAGGAGGAGAGGAATTGGAGACCATGAGTAATTTAGAATTTTGCTGTAAAAGAATAGCGGAAAAATGAGACAGTGGCTGGACACAGGTTGTAGGGTCCAGAGAGATTCTGGTTTTGTTGTTTAAGATGAAAGAATTTGCACCATGTTTTTTACACTAATGGTAGTGAGTCAGAGAGAAAAATAGTGATGGGGGAATGGGAGAATTGCTGGAGCAGATGATGTTCTTCTGTCTTTTCTGGCCACCAGAGAATCCACTGCAAAAATTCACTTGCAGTGCAGAAGACCTAGGTTTGATCCCTGGCTCGGGACAATCCCCTGGAGCAGGGCATGGCCACCCACTCCAGTATTCTTGCCTGGAGAATTCCATGGACAGAGAATCCTGGTGGGCTACAGTCCATGGGGTCACAAAGAGTTGGACATGACTGATAATGTTCTTGAGTAGTGAGAGGAATTGGAATCAAGAGCTCAAGTGGGGGAATGGCCTTAGATGGGAGTGTGGACAGTTCATCTTTAGGAAGAAGTAAGGAGGGAAGCCACAGATCTGTGTGGGTATATTGATGTGGTGGCAGGAGCTTTTGAAAGTTTTTTCCCTAACGCTTATGTTTTCCAGGTGTAATTGGAAATAAGGTCATGAGCTGAGAGTTTGCAGGAGAAGGAATAATTCCTCAACTTGGCAGAACTGAGAATGATTCTTGATCATTTTACTGAGCTTTGTTCATTTTATAGAAGGATAAGGTGACATGCCTCAGAGCAAAGCAGGTTTTCCCTAGGCTTTGGGTCCTAAGAGCCATTGCTGATAGAGAAGGGATTAGAGGTGGTGGCTGTCAACCCTGCTGTGTAGTGAACTCAGCTCAAAGAAATTCACATGCCAGGGCCCCATCCTTGAGATTCAGAATAAATTGACCTGGAGTGAGCCCCAGAGTTTTGTTTTGTTGACTTTTCCAGGTGATTTTGCCAAACAGCAGGATTGAGATCACTGGCCTGGAGCCTTTTCATCATTTTGATAGACACACACATAGTTTATTCATGGAGAATGGGGATATAGTACCTTGATCGTAGCATCAGTCCTGAAATTTTTCATAGAGAAATATGTGCAGACACTGTGCTAGAGACATAAGTGTACTTATGATGATATAAAATTACATTAGGTAGAAACTTCAGGTTTTTGCTTTTTAATCAACATTGGCAGTCCTCTGAAATAACTCCTAATGCTTTGTTTTTTCCATACCCATTTCAGTATGGTTTCAACATGGTCATGTCTCACCCACATGCTGTCAACGAGATTGCACTAAGCTTGAACAACAAGAATCCAAGGTAAGCTGGATTCATAATGTCCAAATCTTAATCAAACTAGGGACAGCAGAGAGCTCGTCAAGAATCAAATTAGAGTTTGGAAACTTTCAAGAGTGACTTTTTGAATTCAGATTGCCAGTAGACCCCTCAGCTAAATAGAATTTTCTTTTCATCAATGTTACAGTTTTACATGTGGCAGAGTTGAGAAACTGGTGACAACTCTGGCCCTTCTCTTCAAGCTTTCATTCCTCTTGAGGCCTGGTTCTCAGTATCCTTGCAAATTTAGCAAAACTTGGTGAAGAGCATGAAGCTGCCAGGTTGTCAGGATTGGAGCCAGGAGAGTCTTGATACAGGCCTAGCCACACCCCATAGTGCTGAAAGCTCACTAAAACTACTACTGCTTGTCCACACTTCATTTGCTTTGCAACCTTTACACATGTAACTTTTATTACCAAACCAAACAGAAAACACCACAAAACAAAAATAACTGCATGCAGGTTTCTTTTCATGTTCACTTTCCTATTAAGGCAAGTGCCATATACTATTCATTTCACAGATTACCTCCAAAAGCCTGTCTTCGTCAATTTATTTTAGTTAGTATAATGCCTTTTCTGTTCTAATGCATGTCTATGTTTCACAGTTACTCCCTTTTATCAGATCTCTCTGACAGGATTGCACATCTGAAAACTGTTAATTCAGCTAAAAAATGTGATTAGAAGTTACACCCTTTGTGATTGAAAATGCAATGCAAACTGTAAATCCTATTTAAATGTTGAATATTATTATTTCATACTTCCCCTGATGAATGCCTTGCAACTTTGTGCTTGCTTCTTTAAGTTTACTAGAATCCCAAGTAGTCATGCTTCTTTGTCTATCTGACACTGAGGGAAGTCATTATTCATTTTTCTTAAGACAATTGATATTGTGGGTTTTCAGAATGATCTTTGTTTAGAGGTTGGCAATAGCTTTTATTCCAGAAAAAAGATGAAATACTGAAGTAATCATACTCTGAAGAAATAATGCTGCCCTTGACATTGTGTTTGAAAACTTAGATTGTATCTCTAAGGTTCTCCTTCTAAAAATATTTTAGATGAAGTTTTATTTTCTTGAGTCAGAGAAAATATTCTTGTATTAGCACAGCTGTAAGCCAATTCCTTTCGGATCTTGTATGGGAAGAAGTTTTGGAAGCTTGCATTATCATGGGAGACTTGTATGGAGCCACTGCAAATTAACAGATTTGCAGTGTATTAACAGGACATTGATTTCGGTTGATTTTGAACTTTTTCAGCAAATATTATATCTTTGACTCCAGAACCAGAGAAAATATTTATCCAATGGATGATTTTACTGAAAATTCTGTGTTTCCTATCTTCTTTAACTTATTAAAAAGTACTTTTTCGACCATATTACACTGAGTCACTTGATGATAGAACAAAAAGACTTAATCTTCACAGAATTAATTTTCATTTATAAGTAATTTGTAATCCTGGGAGTGGGAAATATGCCTTGCAAACTTGCTACCCCAGAGAAGCCACATGTGTAGAAGATCATAAAGGTTTTAACAATGTATGTTTTTTAATATTAACTGTGCCTTAATTAGTAAACATTTAAAAAAATACACTGGCAAATATTTATTATCATATTCATCTTGGAAGGAACAGCTGACTCATCATTCATTCACTTTCACTGATTTGTGAGTTTTTTCTTTCTTGTTTTGACAGAACAAAAGCCCTTGTCTTAGAGCTGTTGGCAGCCGTCTGTCTTGTCAGAGGCGGGCATGAAATCATTTTATCAGCATTTGACAACTTTAAGGAGGTAGGATACTCTCATCTTAAAAAGAATGTTCACACAAGCACATTATATTTGGATGTCTTTGAACAGAATGATTTACCTTTTGTGTGTGTGTTATTGAAATAGAATTGACATATAACATATTAGTTTCATGTGTACAACATAGTAATAGTAATTTGATATCCATATATATTGCAAAATGATCATAGCAGTAAGTCTAGTTAATGTCTTTCACCATGGTTTACTTTTTATTTATTTTAGGGCCCAAAGATAATTGTTAATTTCCTCAAATATCACTGAGGAGGAAGTAATGAACTTAGTCTAAATATCTTAAATGGATGCATTAAGCTTTCTTGGCTGTCCCATTTCCAAGAAGAGTTAAAAACTCTTTGTTGCACTCCTTTTCCTATGGAGAATATGAAATAGTCAAAGATGAAAACTGATTTTGTTAATCATATGTGGTTTTCATTATGGTTGTTACTTGAACATCCACCTTGTACATTTTATGAGCTCTTTCATCATAGTTACTTTCCTCAAATCATATGTATGATCTCTGCTTTGCTGGATGGGATGAGGAACTGATCAAATAAATACAGACACTGATTTTTAGCAGTTTGTAATCTTAATCAAGTAGTCCTGTCACATGAAAACAATAAATCAATGGACATGCATGTTTGAAATGGAAACTAAACTAAATGACCACAAATGAAGAAACAGTTAACACACAGATAATGTGACACCAGGGATTCTAAATCAAAATATTAAGACATCACAACTGAACTTATAGCCAGTTTCCTTTGGTGGTGGCATGCAACGTTCTATAGCCAAGAAGGGTGCCTACCAACTCCCGTGTATTTGTCTAACATCTGAGGCTACTTTGAGGTGGGACGTGACAAAAGTAATGGAAGGCACTTGGAGCCCCAGGTTATAATAGGGGCATCAGCCAAGGTATGTCTTTTATCTTAGTAATCCCATTTGATTTCAGATGCTTCTGGCTTAAGGCCCAAGCTGGATGAAAAACCCAGATCTCAGAGGGGCTTCCAAACTCTCTCTTGTCTTTCCTGGGACCCTCTAGAGTAGAACACAACTATTTGGAGTGTTTATTGAGGACCTACTGTGTGCTGGCGGCTTGCCAGATACAACATGAAATTGTTTGGTTCTTGTAGACAAGTGTTAATATCACCATGTCATAGGAGAATAAAATTTCAAATGTATCATTTGCCCATGGCCCCATGGTCAGACAAGCAGAAGAGCTGGGGTTAAGATTTGGTGCTCCCGATGTTGAACTTCTGTTTTGGGTGATGTTTGGACCTGGTTGTGTGTCAGTATCCTGAGACAGGACCTAGGAGCCCATGCTCCTGCTCTGCTCCCTTAATTGGATTCACTCCCACGGCTGACAGGTATACTAATGACTGACACATAATCCTCTTCATGGGCTGGCGAACTTCAAAGATGCTTCTGTCAACAGGGAAAACGGTCCTCCTGCCTCTTTACATGGCCTTCCTCCCCTGCTGTCACTGCCTTTAGATTTTTATATTATTCATTTTGCTAATTCCAACCATGGACAGAACCTAATACTGTCTTTTTCTGTATTCAACCTTAGTAGTAAAAAAAATATCTGGGTTCTAAGAAAATGATGAAGAATAGTAGTGAATCTTTAACTTCATATTCTGGCTTCCAAAACACATAGAATCTTTTTTTTCTTTTAATAAATTTATTCATTTTAATTGGAGGCTAATTACTCTACAACACTGTAGTGGCTTTGCCATACATACAGCCATGGGTGTACATGTGCTCCCCATCCTGAACCCCCTCTCCCACTTCCCTGGTCATCCCAGTGCACCAGCCCCGAGCACCCTGTCCCATAAAACACATAGAGTCTTGAGAGAGAAGAATGTGTGAGTGCTTGTCTGTGAATGTTTTTATATGTCATAAACAGGATGTAAAACTTGTATTTATCAATAAGGAGATATGTGGGTGGATGGGTCTAAAATGAAAGTAAAACAGCATATGAAGCTAATAGAACTTGAAAATCTTTATCATTAGATAGTATCACATGCCAGAAAGTCTTTTTCACACTGGAAGCACTCACTATACAGTAATCAGTGACCCTTGTCACTTGGCTTCCCTGAATAGCTCAGCTGGTAAAGAATCTTCCTGCAATTCAGGAGACCCTGCTGGTTTGGGAAGATCCCCTGGAGAAGGGATAGGCTACCCACTCTAGTATTCTTGGGCTTCCCTTGTAGCTAAGCTGGTAAAGAATCTGCCTGCAATGTAGATATAACTGTTCTAATATTAACAAGCAACTGATTATACTGCAGATCAAATTATGCCCTGAAATTATAATTGTATAGAGTCACCATTTATTAAAACCAGTAAATCGTGAGATGAATGTTAAATTTGTTTTCTCTTAGATAAGGTAGAGTGCCTTTCTTACACATAATACAAAATACTTGCAGATTGAGTTTTAACTCTCTGGTATCAGAATTGTATATGGTTTAGCCATTTAGGGCATTATGTATACTTAGTTGAGAAAAACAAAAAGTAATCCTAAATCTTATAGTTGGTTAGTAGTACAGAGAACTAAGTTTTAACTTTGAATTTGTAGAGCTTTACCCCAAATCTTCCTCATTTCTGTAATTTCTTATGAATGATGGTGGGTGTTTAAATTCTGATGTCTCCTTGGGCCAGCAGTTGCATCTCAGAGAGAAAACAAGCCATGTCACATGGGAGCGGGGACAAGGGCAGCGCTGGTTCTGTGTGTGCTCTTGGTTTGCACTGACCTCAAGCCGTGCTGTTCATGTAGACAGGTCAGGAGAAGGGTTATCCTAATAACCAGAAGCTCCATTCTTAGGGTAGGTGAGAAGAGCATCTACTTCTTTATCTGTTCAATCTGACGTTTGAATATTTGTGTTAGTTTGTGTTGATCTTTGTTTTAAAAAAATATAATGCCACCCACAGGTCAGCATCTTTTGAATTTCTTTTCTCTTTTGCTCCTATCTTTATGTGAGGGGATTTTTTCCCCCCATATATGTCACAGTGAACAGTACATTCTTTAATCACTTTAGCAAAATGTCAGTGGAATCTTGGGTTTAGGGAGGCAGTTGTTCCTGATTAGCAAAAGTCGTCCTTATGATCTCAGATGCCCAGTGCAGGGAGAATCTTGGTCAACGAGAAATACCTATTGAGTTGCCCTTGGCAGAGAGAACACACAGCCAGCCACCAGAATCCTCGGGAGGAGGACCACGGCAGGGTCTTTGCCCTCAAGAAGATTGTTTTTCATGCTTTTATCTCATTTAGTAAGTGGGATTCCACTCATCTCCTTAAAGAAAGATGAAGGGATTAACCCACCAGTTAAAGACTGGTGGGCTTCAACATCAGCTCTTGATATCTATTTTTGAAGATAAAGTAACATGCATTAGAGTGCCAGACCCTCTGGGCTTGGATCACTGTTAGAATGTAGCTGAGCATACTTCTGCAATGTGGCACCAGATGCTGAAAGGATATTTAAAGACTACACATTTTAAGTATGTAGCACGATTTTTTTCCCTCTCTGCTTCTTGAGCCAACAAATCCATTCTCTCCTATTTCACTACCACTAATTAATTAAAACATAAATGAAAAGAAAGTATCTTTTAGCTTTTGACAGATTTTAACATGTGATTATGTTAATTTCTCATATTTCAGTTAATATTCAAAATCCCAACAAGTGTGATTTTATATGTTTTTGCAGTGAAATCTTATGGCTTGTCTCACAATATCTGAAGTACATATTTTAGGGAAATAGCCCTTTCAGTTTAATGGTATCTGATAGTGAGAAGGGTTTCCCTGGTGGCTCAGTGGTAAAGAATCCATCTGCTAATGCAAGAGATGCAGGAGAGGTGGGTTTGATCCCTGCGTTGGCAAGATCTCCTGGAGGAGGAGATGGCAATTCACTGCAGTATTTTTGCCTGGGAAATCCCATGGACAGAGAAGCCTAGCGGGCTACAGTCTATGGGATCTGACTTGACTAAGCAGGCACGCAAGATGGTGGGAAGGATATTAACCCAAGACCTTGCTTTTGGTGGGTTTGGAGGTTTGGGACTAAGCCTGACATCACTGAGCAAGCACGTATATCACCTCAATGTTTATCATGATAAGTAAGTTTGAATTATAATTTTTTTGTAATTACATAACTTTATAATTACATAAATTACATAAATTTATAAACATAAGTTTACAGATAGTAAACTTGTGCCAAGCATCATTTGTGACATGACTGAACCTTTAGTCATCTCTTATGCTTCTTGAATTCTTTTCCCTTAAAAAGTTTTTTTTTTTTAAGTAAAAGGAGTTAACACATCTGGTTGTGATGTTGAAACATCTCATGAAAATTTATGGTCCTGAATTGAGGACCAGGGTGAGAACAAGGAGTCATCTGTTTTTTCTAATTTAGCCACACAGAAGGACAGATTGCCATCTTCCCTAATTGATGCTTTCTTAGTTATCTGGCAATATATGTTCATGAACATTTGGTCTACCAGACAGAGAAAGAATACATTTGGAAGTAAAGGTCACTATGTTGGTACTTACATTAGTTCAGGGTCTTGTTTACAAGACCGAAACTGAGCCTAGCAGTGTCTAGGCTAAGATTGGAAGGATGGGTTGATTGGAAGGATGTCAGGAAATGCACAGAGGTCATAAGGAACCTGGAGAAACAGGCCTGGGAAATAGGCAGGCGTTCCTAAACGGTAGCTGGATTCAGGCTGAGACCTTGAAGTCATAAATCCTTTGGGGTTCTGGTCATGCTTTTTCTTTTCTCTCAAAGTACATGGACCACAGCTAGCAACCCACTGGGTCATAAAGCTACACTTACTGGTTAAGGACATCAGCTGGCCTCCACTTTGGAGTCAGAACACTATATTTAATCCAGTTTCCCTTAGGAACCCTGAGCTCGCCTATCTAGACCTTGCTCTTCTCAACTTTTCTTAGTCAGCCTATTTCTTTTTGCTATATTCTTTGATGTAGCTGAGAAATTGCCTTTAAGAACGTGTCCCCAGAAGTCGGTCAGAAAAAGTGTGCCTGTTTGAAATCACAAGGAGAAAGTACTGAGGCCGTGCACACTCTGCAGCAGAATAGCTCACTATGACACTAATAATAAAAATTCTCTGAGGTCTTTGAGCTACCCACTTCCCCAGACTGCTGGAAGGTGCGCCTGGAATTCATCAGGATTCCAGATCGATTATAACTGTGTTCTCATCTGCTTCCAAAATGACAGCATCTGGCTTTAACAAATAAACCCGAGGCCTGAGTTTGGTTTTTAAAGGCCCAACGCCTTCCCACTTTGGACCTTCTAGCACAGATAAATGGAGCCTTGTGAAATGAGTCACTTGAGGCCACCAATTCTCTTGGATGTAGCACTCTTGGCAGGAGCCATTATTTTTTTCACCTATTGCTAGAAGGCTTGCTAAGGAAGCTGATGTGGTTTAGCTACTGGGCATCTGAAAGCACTTGTGCTACACATGATTACGTTGATTTTAAAAAGCCTGTCAAGTTTTATTTACAGTGGACCCAATTGCAGGAAGGAGAGCAGACATTTTGGTGTGCTTCCAGCATCCTTCTGAATTTAATCCCATCTAATCTAACCTCTCAAATATTTGAAGGGTGTAGGATTATAAACCTAGCACAAGCCATCCGGATAACTCATTCATTGGTAAAATTCTCAGCATAGAGGGCAGGGTACTTAGTTTTTCCAGTCTTTTCTTGAGTTCTAAGCAAAGTAGTCGTTCAAATCTCAAACTCTGGGAGTGATAGTTCTAGAGCATGTGTGTATTTCACCCTAGCAGGCTAGAATTAGGTCAGTCTCATTTATCCAGACTCCTTTCCAGCCTTTCCATCTTTCAAGGATCAGGAAATAAAGTCACCGTGATTATCTTTTGGACTGTGTATTCACTGTGGCAGTTGTTACTTGTTTGTAGTAAAGTACTCCGAACTTAGTCTTCTTAGGCTCATAGATTCTGTGTGTCAGGAGGTCAGGCTGGGCATGTCACGGTTAATTGTCTTTGGTCCTTTGCATCTAGGGTCTCACCAGGGAAGATCCGATTGAGGAGGCGGAGTTTGTCTTGGAGGCTTTCTCGCTCATGTGTCTAGTTTCTGGGCTGCGATGACTCAAAGGCTGAGTTTGTGAGTCAGCCAGAGTTGCCTGCTTGTGGAACTGCCTGTGGCTGGAGCTTCTTGTGGCCTGACAGCTGGCCTCTAACAGGGAGTGTCCAGGAAGGAGCAGCTGCAGCGCAGGCATTCAGAGAGACAGAAGTCACAACGTGGCTTTCGAACTCTCCTCTGAAGTCATCAGTGTCGCTTCTACTATATTCTGTGGGTTACGAGCGAGTCGCTAAGGCCAACCCAGATGCCAAGGGGAAGGCAATGACTTGTCTTCTTGAGTGTAAGGTGGAGTGTAAGGGTCACAACACAGAAGAACATGTGGTTGGAAGAGACTCCTGGGGTCATCTTTGGAAAATACAATTCACCTTAATAAATTTTTGAGAATTTCTCCATTTAGCTGTTCCTCTTCTATTTTTTCATTTTCACCCAGTGTAATACTTGGTTTCTCCTCAGAACCAAAAACTGTGTAAACTTTTTCACTGGAGAGAAAAAGAATGGATACTACTTGTTTCGGAGGAGAAAGGAGCCATTTGTATAGGGTTTCTGAGCCCCTGGTAATGAACTAGTTGCTTGTTTATCATTTTGGTCTTTATTGTGGAGTAAGGAAGTGAAGGCTGGTATCCTGCTGATAATCAAGGGATGAGTCATGCTAACTTGCAGGAAAAAAATTATCATGAGCTTTTACATGCTCCTATCTGTCAGAAACAGTGATAAAGATTGGAAATAAGAAAGTAAGTGTGACCAGTAAGAGTTCTACCCTTAAGAGGGAGCATCCCAATCCAGTTAAGGAAACCAATATTTCTATAGTCATCGCTCTAGGCCGTATGAAGGTAAATGCCAGGTGCTTTGCAAAGAGAAGGAACAACTAACCAGGAGGAGGAGAAGGATGGAGGGCAGATACGGGGTCTGAGCTCTCAGGGGACACTTCCTATAGGAAAGGGTGCCTGAGCTGAGTTTAGGATGAATAAGAATTAACCAGGTATATTAATTTCTTGTCACTGTTGTAACAAGTTGCCACAAGATTTGGTGGCTTAAAACAACACAAATTTATTATTTTACAGTTCTGTTGGTCGTATGTATATAAAATAAGTCTATAGGGTGGTGTTCTCCTGGAGAATCTATTTCCTTGTCCTTTGGGTATCCAGAAGTTGCTTTCATTCCTTGGCTCATGGCCCCTTCTCTTCTGGCCTCCTTGCTTTAATGACCATTGTGATTATATTTGGCTCACCCAGATAATCCAGGATAATCTACCCATGTCCATATGCTTGGCTTAATCATATCTTCAAAGTGCATATTTTCTTACACATAAGGTAAATAATCACAGTAATAGGATTAGGACTTAGACATCTTTGTGGCCTACCACACCAGGTGAAAATGTCATTTGATGTGACGAAGGTGGCATCTTCATAAAACTTCAAGGCCAGTGTGTGCTGTGTGCTCAGTCGCTCAGCCCTGTCCAACTCTTTGTGACCCCATGGACTGTAGCCCACCAGGCTCCTCTGTCCATGTGCATTATCCAGGCAATAATACTGGAATGGGTTGCCATGTTCTCCAGGAGAACCCAGAACCCTCCTCCCAACCCAGGGATTGAACCCAGGTCTCCTGCCGATTTTTTTACCATCTGAGCCCTAGGGAGCCCCCCAGGACTTTCAGTTCAGTTCAGTCACTCAGTCGTGTCCGACTCTCTGTGACCCCATGAGTCGTAGCACACCAGGCCTCCCTGTCCATCACCAACTCCCGGAGTTTACTCAAACTCATGCCCATTGAGTCGGTGATGCCATCCAGCCATATCATCCTCTGTCGTCCCCTTCTCCTCCTGCCCCCAATCCCTCCCAGCATCAGGGTCTTTTCCAATGAGTCGACTCTTCGCATGAGGTGGCCACAGTACTGGAGTTTCAGCTTCAACATCAGTCCTTCCAATGAACACCCAGGACTGATCTCCTTCAGGATGGACAGGTTGGATCTCCTTGCAGTCCAAGGGACTCTCAGAGTCTTCTCCAACACCATAGTTCAAAAGCATCAATTTTTTGGCACTCAGCTTTCTTCACAGTCCAACTCTCACATCCATACATGATCACTGGAAAAACCATAGCCTTGACCAGACGGACCTTTGTTGGCAAAGTAATGTCTCTGCTTTTTAATATGCTATCTAGGTTGGTCATAACTTTCCTTCCAAGGAGTAAGTGTCTTTTAATTTCATGGCTACAGTCACCATCTGCAGTGATTTTGGAGCCCCCAAAAATAAAGTCTGTCACTGTTTCTACTGTCTCCCCATCTATTTCCCATGAGGTGATGGGACCAGATGCCATGATCTTAGTTTTCTAAATGTTAAGCTTTAAGCCAACTTTATCACTCTCCTCTTTCACTTTCATCAAGAGGCTTTTTAGTTAGTCTCCAGGACTTTTGTTCACCTTATATCTCCAGTCCACCTTATATCTTCAGTCTTACAGAAGGTAGGGTGTGGGAAGAAAACGGGTGGAATAGGAAGTTATGAGCAGATCATGAAACCAACCCTTCATGGCTTACTCCAGAGACTTCCTATTGCCCAGTGGCCTAAAGGTCACACAAAGCAGGTGAGGTATTCCTCACTTTTCTCCAAGCAGTGGATGTTTCAGTTAATAAAGAACTGGCTGTAACATTTTGCTGCAGAAGTCAGGTGGGTGGGCCCAGGGTGAGGTCAGGTTGACAGAGTAGGCTGTGGGTGGGGTCTGAAGTTTCTTTCAGACACTTTGACATTCATATGTCCAACTCCTTGGGCCTCTTCCTCCATTGACAGTTGTCTGCTCCCCCAGTGGCTGTATTCATTCATTTCTAACATCTTCAGGACTTTCCTGGGATGTGGGCCTGGGAAAGCTTTTTTTTTTTTTTTCTGAATTAAAAAAAATACAGGAGATGATGATACCTGGGGCACACAGTGGTAAAGAATCTGCCTGCCACGAGGGTGGGATGTTTCGAGAGAGCAGCATCGAAACATGTATATTATCTAGGATGAAACAGATCACCAGCCCAGGCTGGATGCATGAGGCAAGTGCTCGGGCCTGGTGCACTGGGAAGACCCAGAGGAATTGGGTGGAGAGGGAGGTGGGAGGGGGAGATCGGGATGGGGAATACTTGTAAATCCATGGCTGATTCATGTCAATGTATGACAAAAACCACTACAATATTGTAAAGTAATTAGCCTCCAACTAATAAAAATAAATGAAAAAAAGAAGAAAAAGGATCTGCCTGCCAATGTAAGAGACTTAGGAGATATGAGTTTGATCCCTGGGTTGGGAAGATCCCCTGGAGGAGGAAATGGCAAACTGCTCCAGTATTCTTGTCTGGAGAATCCCATAGACAGAGGAGCCTGGTGGGCTACAGTCCATGGGGTTGCAGAGAGTCAGACATGACTGAACTCGCATGCACAAGGCAGATTATCATGATTTCTGGTGAGCATTTGTAGAGATGCTTTGCCTCTCAACCCAACTTTAATTAGACTGTTGTCTCTCTCCACAAGACTGAATGCAATTTTGCACAACAGGGATCTTCATCTTCTATTTCATTTGTAGAAACCACTTAAAAGATAGAGTGTTGCCTCCTTGTTTTTATGCATGTAAAATGCCATTTCTTAAACCTGTGCCCTTTGCCAACTGTAAAGCAGTTGGCCTGCATGCCCTGATATTATATTCTAGGAAGGTAATGAAAGATCTTGAGAGAAAGCAGTGAGAGCTTTATGTTATTGCTTTAAGACCCCAGAGAATCTGAAGCAGAGGCTGGCTCAGGGCCCTCCACATGGATGTTTCACTTGGGAGGTGTTTCTCTCACCCTCAGATGGTGCTCTGGTTGCGGGTACATAAGGATGGATGGTATGAAACACTCTGCTGTGTGTTGATTATAGCATTGAAGTCACAACTCCTCTAACTTTGGCAATATCATCACCAAGTACCATTAGAATGGGAATTTTCAGTTCCTGGTCAGGATTTGGTTGTCATTTTGGCATTTTCTGCAGAGTAAGGCTAAAGGATCTTTAACTGTAGGATCTCCTTGGTTTCTTTTTCTATGTGAAAGCACTGCCTCCCTGTTCTCTCTCTCCCTTGCTCCACCCTGTCTTGCATAGTAAAGGTATATATTTTTTTCAGTCTATATCTTGGGACTTAAGTATACTTTAGTGTTCTACCTTTGGTCTGGCTGTTTTTTAAGTTGTTTTAAATAAGGGGAACTAGAAAGAATTGCGTTTCAGTGTCAAACAATTTTGAATTATAGGTTATTTTCGTTGTTGTTAAGTCTAGGCTAAGCAATGGCTACGTCAAAACACAGGACCACATGAACCACCTTACTAAATAAGCTTGTAGATCCGAATAGAGCTGTTAAGATAATTATGAAAGTGTTTGTAAAAAAAAGATTTGTTAACTAGGAAAAGGCAAATCATGTTTATGCATCTATGTGTATGTATGTTATATGTACATACATGTATTATGAGTAACAGTAGAAAGGTCTATGCATAGTGACACGTGATATAGGTGTGCTCAGTCGTGTCTGACTCTTTGGGACCCCATGGACTGTAGCCCGCCAGGCTCCTTTGTCCATGGGATTCTCCAGGCAAGAATACTGGAGTGGGTCGCCATGTCCTCCTCCAGGGATCTTCCCGACCCAGGGATCGAACTCGTGTCTCTTTTGCCTTTTGCATTGGCAGGCAGATTCTTTACCATTGCACTGCCACCTGGGAAGCCCATTTATGCATAGTAGTAAGCCCTATAGAGAAGCCAGTGAAAGAGTTTGGAGCAGCAGTGTTGCTTTCAATTTGCATGTATGTTTATTTCTACTGCGTGTAGTGTTTGGGAGGTAACACTTTGTCTCGTGTAGCTAAATGTCCTTGTTGTGCAGAGTGAGATTTTCCCTTCCAGGAACTTTCCATTTGGCTTCCTCTTTTCCTTTCTAAAGATGCTAAGTTGTCTTTTGTGTAACATCTCTCCAAAAATATAGGCGTGGATCATTGCCACTTTTTTTCCCCCTAGGACCAGTAAGGCAGAATTCTTTGGAAGTTCTAGGGAATTGTTAAGCAAATTTCTTATCAGAGAAAAAACACTGTTGTAAGATCAGGAGAGTGTGACAGAAAATAAAAGGCATGACTTTTGTCCCAAAAAATTTCCATTGCTTTGAAAAAGATAGGACTGACTTTAATAGATACTTAGTTAAGGACCAAATGTGGGCTAAAATTAACTATAACTCAAAACTTTTAGAGTTGTGTTTATATTTAAATTTTTATTCCCTTTTATAATTTAAGCTAAATTTTAGTTCTTTTTGCCAATGAATATGCTTACTGACCGTGACTCCCTTTATGAGTGAGGTTCAAATTTCATTTGAAATTTAAATAATTCTAAAACATGAGCATGTTTATTTATTTGGGCTCCAATGTCAGTACAGAAGGGTTTTGTTTTGGTTTGTTTTAAATTAACAAACAATCATCTTCAGAAAGAAAACATGAGCATGTTCATGAAACTGTTGTAGTTTATTCCATGTTTTAAACCTTAGCTAGTGTATTAGTTAAGTGTTTTAAAAAGGCATATGCATGTATAGAAATAGTAAGGTTATGTTTTTTGCTGAATGCTGACAGGCTAGCACTATTACTCTAATTATAATCTCTACCCAGTGAATTAGGAATAAGGAAAGGGGTTCAGAGTAAATAGGCCAACTGACATACTTTAGTAAGTGGCAAGCTTGGCGTTTTTATACAGATCCATTGAACTCATAGTCAGTGTTACATAACCTATTGTTAAGGCTCATAGTATTATATAACATATTGTCACATTATCAAACACCTTCTACACAAATTGATACACACCCTCAATCTTCTACCAAAAGGCAAACCTAATCAAGCAGTTATTGATTGGGTAGATTATTGGAATGTTTGAAGTTATTCGTAAAACTCAAGATAGGGATTCCCTGGTGGTCCAGTGGCTAAGAATCTGCCTTGCAATGCAGGGGATGCAGGTTCGACCCCTGGTCAGGCAACTAAGATGCCACAACTAAGACACTATGCAGACAAATAAATAAATAAATATGAAAAAAAAACAAAAAACAAAACAGGATAATCTGAGCTGTTTGTATGGAGTCCAAAGAGAGGCGTGAGGTCTTGCGCACAATTACAAAGGAAGAGACTTGATTTAGTTGATAGAGGCAACTCTGGGAGCAGAGAGAGAGACAGGCATAAAGTCTGTCCTGGGGGTAGTATGTGTCAGAATAAATGTGCTAGTTGACAAGAAAACAATATCTGACTGGGGCCCATGTTACAGAGTATAAAGCATGATAGGAGGCAATCACAATTAAGGTTCTGATGAATAGTGGAGGTTGAGAAAATCTTCACTGTGGTGAAAAAAGAAATCTCAACTGGAAGATAGATGTAAGTAGAAGGGAAAAGGAAAATGCAAAGGGAAGCAACAGTACTTTATAGTTTTTAAAGTGCTTTTATATCAACTCTATTTGATTTTGTGGAAACCTAAGAAGGCATTTTATGTAATCCTGATACATCTTTAAAATTATCAGTCTCTGCATAAAAAACAGAGGTGAGAGATGCTAGAGTTTGGAAGACAGGCAGGTCAGACATTAAATGACTGGGCCCTGAACCAAATTTGTGGCCATGACAGTGGGTATGAAGCCATAAAATTGAGGAAAAGTTGACAAGAGACAGCGTGATCCTCTGAATTGGGGATGGACATAAGTTGGAGAACAAGAATCTATTCTAACAGAATAAATTTAATTAAGAAGGAAGCACAGCCACAGCGAACAAATAAGAGCTGGGATTTTTTTTTTTTTTCAGGTGAAGGAAATTGTCTAAGTTAATTTTTTTAGTGATGGTAAAATGTCCAAGATCAGATTCTTAGTTCTGCATTGCAGAAAATGAATGAGAGAACAGGCTTAAACAAAGGTGACTGGGAATTGAGTGTGTGTGTTTTCCAAGTAGAGAATAGGGTCATACTAAAAAAGTTGAACTCCACAAAGGCCCCAGGCTAGAATGAGCTACAGGGATTCTCAGAAGACACATGACCCAAAGGTAGGCAAGAAGGAAGAGGATTCCTGGTGAGTCTGGTATATTGTGTGCAAGTCTTGCTTTAGGTGACAGCTTAATTACATTGTCTCTATATCCCTTCCAATTCTACAGTTTTATGATTCTATATAAAATTTTAGAATTTTATATAGGATATATATTCTACATAAAAATAAAGTGTTTCTTTGACTACAGATATTAAAAGAAGACACCTAGATAATGTTAGATACAAGAATTTATGAACACAAGCAAAAAGTAACATGTCCTAGGCCAGTTGATAAGATAGTGACAGTCTTAGGATAGAAATATTAAGAGGTTACAGTGATTTTAGCCTCCACTGTGGTTTTAGTCTCTAGTTCCCTTTTATGACTGCCTGGAAATGGCTGCATCAGTCTCTAAACCCAGAAAGTGAAAGTGTTAGTCGCTCAGTCCTGTCCGACTCTTTGTGACTCCATGGACTATCGCCTTCCAGGCTCCTCTGTCCATGGGATTTTTCCAGGCAAGAATACTGTAGTGGGTTGCCATTCCCTTCTCCAGGGAATCTTTCCAACCCAGGGATTGAACCTGGGTCTCCTATATTGCAGGCAGATTGTTTACCATCTGAACCACCAGGGAAGCCCCTGTAAACCCAGATCTCACTTAAAAATCTAAAGGAGCTTGCTGCTTCTCTAACCAGCAGGTGAGCTGAGTTTGTGGACATGCTGTGGGTACCTGCCCCTAGGGACATCCCGGATGTCTGTGAAAGGGTGAAAGCATCCTGGCTTGGGCAGTGTTTGAAAGCCTGGGCTTCAGAGTCATGGTTTAGGCTTTGTAGCTCTTGCTCATGGTAGATCCATAGCCACTTTTTACTCCTTTCACCACAATGATGCATGTGGCTCCTGCCCAACTCTCTATACTACGTATCGATCTGCCAGGAATATATAGTCACTCTCCGTTTTCATTCAGACATTGGACTGAAACATGCTCAGTAGAGGAAAGTGGCTCAGTGGTTCCTGATGATGATCGAGCAACCACTGCCACTCTCCTTTCCTCATAAAGTTGAGCTCTCAGACAGAGTCTCCCCATCAGCTGTGCGTCACTGCAAAGTGTAAATGGCCAATCACAGTAACATGAGCTGTAGCTCTGTTTTGTTTCAGCAGTTCGGTTTTGGCCGTGGAAAAATGAGGGTTCCTTCCATACTAGTACATGTACCAGCAATACATGTGGTAGCCCAGATTAGCTGATATGCTGCTAAGGACCACACTGAATTTTCCACGTGGAAGTATCTTCCAGGAATAGGTGTAAAACTAGGGAAGAGTATATTCTGTGTGGTAGGTAGCAAGGACATGTTTATTGCTTTGGTAGAAAGTAATCTTTTGGTTCCTTACATGTTTGTTCTTGATGGTTTGATATTACAGCATGTCAGGCATTCCAGGACAAATTTTTCTAATTAGGCAGATTGACTGAGTCTGATTCTCCCTGAACTTGGGGAACATGTGTCCTAATAGACCATGCAGGAGAAAACTATTTTTGTATTTCTCTCATATTCTTGCTTGGAATCTAGCATTGACTTGGCTTTGAGAAGAATGAGCCTCCTTCTAATGAGCCTCCATATGACACCCCAGAGACATCCAGAGAACAGTAAGGGATTGCTTCAGTGTAACCTGCTAAATGCCAGGGATTGTACCTTGCCTTGTTAACCATAAAAACTGAAGGGAAGTCTTTTCTTTTTGTATCTCATAAACTAATGGAGGGCTCTTTTCTGCATAGAAAACCCTATCCTGTCTCTGAATGGTTTGACTTACCTTCATGGAGAGATGGCATATAGGTTGTTCTTTATATGATGTGGTTGATTCCCATATGTTGATATGCAGCAAAAGTGCTTTATGTAGGGTTCTTATTTCCTCATATAGAATATTAAAAAGGTGTCTGTTCAGGGGTTGAGACTTAATAAAATTAATACTTTTTATTGCATTATCGGCTCCCCTGATGGCTCAGATGGCTGAGCCATCTAAGTGGCTTCCCTGGTGACTCCTGCCTGCAATGTGGGAGATGAGGGTTCGATCCCTGGATCTGGAAGATCCCCTGAGGAAGGAAATAGCATCCCACTTCAGTATTACTGTCTGGGAAATCCCATGCATAGAGGAGCCTGACAGACTATAGTCCATGGGGTCACAGAGAGTCAGACAGGACTAAACAACTTCACTTTAAAACTTTATTACATTATCAAGATATTCTTAAGTGAAACTGTATTTAAAAAAAAAAAACTGAGAATGCATGGCTGTGGTGAATACAATGATTGCTCATATAATTTGTTGCCACTGCCTTGATTTGTATTAAGTCACCAGTAGTTTCATTCATCTCTCATTGCTTTTGAACCACCAGTGCAAATGTTAATTCT
Organism: Odocoileus virginianus; assembly: GCF_023699985.2. Lineage (NCBI taxonomy): Eukaryota > Metazoa > Chordata > Mammalia > Artiodactyla > Cervidae > Odocoileus > Odocoileus virginianus. The sequence continues at coordinate 34,677,388 of NC_069686.1, read as the reverse complement.
GTGAAAAAGGCAAGTAGCATCTTAGTATTATTATAAAAATAGTTTTGATCTCACAAACCCTGGAATGGGGCCTCAGGAGCCCTCAGTGTTCAAAGACCCCACTTTAAGAACTGCTGCCCAAATCTGTAATCTTCTGTCATCTTTGACTTGGTGGATGTGGTAACCGGAAGCTAAAGCAGGGTCTTCCTGATGAAGACCCAGAATTGGGGCAGAGCACAGGAGAAAGTAGAAGAGACCATGAAATGAGAGCTAGGTAGGAGCAGCGGATAAACTTCAGGCATTTGCCTACTTGTGGACTGAGGTCTTTGATCTAGCAAACAAGATGTCCTTGTCTTCAAGGGCTCTGAGTTCTTAGCACATCTTTGTTTGATTTAATTTGATTTGTTGTGGTTCATGCAAGAGGATAGCATGGGTTGATGTCTGCCTCCTAAGCAGGTCCCAAGGTCTGTGGTGGGCATGTCATAGGATTGACACAGCTCCTGCCATGTGCTATTGCTGTGGTTCAGTGAACATGTGGTGACCCCTGGAAATGTGTCATCGTGTGCCTCTCGTTCCCCTCGCCCACCTCACTTAACCAAATTGTGTATATGTTCAAAGAGCAAAGTTGAGAGGGAAAATGAATGGGATAAAGCATAGAGTTAGACTTTTTTCTACTGTCGAGGGATGTAACTGGCAAGTTGTCCGAGAAATGACTAGAGGCCTTTGCCATTTACCAGTTTAAAAAAACCCATCATTTTAAAGAGCTAGAAGGTATTTTTGGTCTTCCTGTGGGAATAGAAGCCTTGAAAGAATCCATATCATTACTGATGACCAAGGGATGTGAGTCTTGCAAGTGAAACCAGAGAATTTCAAGTCCGACATTAGAAATATTTCTGAAAGATGTCATTGATGAGGAATTGTATGGTGGAGCCTCACTCTCTAGAATTTAATGAAGGCCATCTTTTTTTTAAGAGGAGCGATAAAAATGCATTTCTCATTTAAGGTGTGGTGTGTCAACAAGTCGTCCTCTGGGGCTTTTACTAGCCCTTTGCTTCTATGTCAGGATTCTTTGTTCAGCACTGCAACATATGTGCATAGGAAGTGAAACAGTCATCTGGATGCTTTGTGTGCCTGCTGCCAAACATCTGGGTATTTGGAAACATCTGGAAAAGTGACTGAAGTTTTCACGAGGGTGTTCAGCATTATGTGGATGAAACCTCTGGTTCATAATCAGACATCTGCCAACCCAAGGTTGATTATAAATGTCTCATTAATTTATGAGGAAGGAAGGTTGGATCGATTGTAGAATACACTGTTGTTCGGCTTTCATTAGTTTTTATTGCAGTGGAGTGAGATCAGGTTGTTTCATTTCAGAACGCTTCAGTCTGATGAACATTTCCGCTTTTAAATCCCAAGGAGAGGGGAGAGTCAGCAGCAGGTCAGAGTGGTCGGCTGCTGTCACAGCAGCTGTTCGGTGTCCATGTTTGAAATGTCTAGTCACCTCAGGAGGAAGAGACAATAGACGCTCACAACCACAGAACACCTCAGAAAAGTGGTTTTGTTGGGTTATCATGGTGTCAGTAATCCATAGACTGCTCATGCTCTCAACAGAGAGTAAGACATGCTTTCTTCTAGGTCTAATGAGGCAGTAACTGTTTAATTCATGTGACCCAAGAAGAAAACAAAACTTTTGTTCCTGGGCAGGCCCTGAGAGAAGTAGTCTAATTGTCATAGTAGCCTGTGCTTTTAAAATGGTGCCTTTCTGTGGGAAGCCCTGCAGATCACAGGGGCCTATTGTGAGAAGAGAAAAAGAAAGCATTGAGGCAGGCACCAGGCAACAGAGCAAGGAGGAAACACTTAAATGAGAGGCCTTTAATTTTCGTACAAGAAACCTAGAAGCATATTTTATACCCACCTCGTAAGTCAGGCGCAGTCTGGCTGTAGACTTGGTGTGGTTCCCTGGGAGCTATTGTTGGGGGAAACCAAAGACAGTCTCTGACCTTGAGGGGGACGGACAGGTGGCTGAAGGCTGGCAGTCTGTTGTTCATTGCAACATCTGGCTAGCGAGATAATATTCTTCATTACAAAGCTTATGTAAAACTATCTTTTCTCCATGATTAGCTTTTAGGAAAATCACCCCCTAAACTCTGCCCACCCTTAGAGATGCTTTAAGCCACTGCCTCTTTTGCATTCAGGGCCCCTGGTTTATCTAAATGATCTGGGACACTCTTCAGAAATGTCCTGCACAGATGTTAGAGGACAGGGTTAAGTTGTTTTTTTTGGCAGGGGCTAAATTACATGGCTGCAATCACCATCTGCAGTTATTTTGGAGCCCCAAAAAATAAAGCCTGACACTGCTTCCACTGTTTCCCCATCTATTTCCCATGAAGTGATGGGACCAGATGCCATGATCTTAGTTTTCTGAATGTTGAGCTTTAAGCCAACTTTTTCACTGTCCTCTTTCACTTTCATCAAGAGGCTTTTTCGTTCCTCTTCACTTTATGCCATAAGGGTGGTGTCATCTGCATATCTGAGCTTATTGATATTTCTCCCGGCAATCTTGATTCCAGCTTGTGCTTCTTCCAGCCCAGCGTGTCTAATGATGTACTTTGCATATAAGTTAAATAAGCAGGGTGACAATATACAGCCTTGATGTACTCCTTTCCTGACTTGGAACCGGTCTGTTGTTCCATGTCCAGTTCTAACTATTGCTTTCTGACCTGCGTATAGGTTTCTCAAGAGGCAGGTCAGGTGGTCTGGTATTCCCATTTTTTTTCAGAATTTTCCACAGTTTACTTTTTGGGGCTCCAAAATAACTGCAGATGGTGATTGCAGCCGTGAAATTAAAAGACGCTTACTCCTTGGAAGGAAAGTTACGACCAACCTAGATAGCATATTAAAAAGCAGAGACATTACTTTGCCAACAAAGGTCCGTCTGGTCAAGGCTATGGTTTTTCCAGTGATCATGTATGGATGTGAGAGCTGGACTGTGAAGAAAGCTGAACACCAAAGAATTGATGCTTTTGAACTGTGGTGTTGGAGAAGACTCTGAGAGTCCCTTGGACTGCAGGCAGATCCAACCAGTCCATCCTAAAGGAGATCAGTCCTGGGTGTTCATTGGAAGGACTGATGCTGAAGCTGAAACTCCAATACCTTGGCCACCTCATGCGAAGAGTTGACTCATTGTAAAAGACCATGATGCTGGGAGGGATTGGGGGCAGGAGGAGAAGGGGACGACAGAGGATGAGATGGTTGGATGGTATCACCGACTCAATGGGCATGAGTTTGAGTAAACTCCGGGAGTTGGTGATGAACAGGGAGGCCTGGTGTGCTGTGATTCATGGGGTCGCAAAGAGTCGGACACTACTAAGCAACTGAACTAACTGACTGATGCTTTTGCTTCAAAAGTGAAATGGATCTGGCTTGTCTCAGGTGTGGCCAGTTGTATCTGGTTAGGGCAGGATTTATCCCCTTCATAAGCAGAGTGAGCCAGATGCCATGAGATGGTGCTTTGGCCTTCAAGCTTGGTACTTGGGGCCTGCAGAGCCGAGAGCATCTCTCTAAAATTGGTTTGTGTAGAGTTTCCAGGCCGGTCAGCTTGGGAATATCATGTTCTACGGCCATGCCTAGATTAGTTTTAGAGCTTTGAGATACTGAGTGGGAGAATTTTTTTCAAACTTTTATTAGCAATGAAAACTTTCAATGAAACATTTTCCCCTTAGAATAAATCTTACCAGACAACGCAGTATAATACAGAATTAATAAACGAGGATAGAAGTCTCAGGAACTTCACTTGTGCTTTTTTCCTGCCCCTGACAGGGCCCCCATCCCTGGTTGCATTCCCCCCGCGCTCCCAGCTGTTTGGGTGCTCAGTTGTGTCCAGCTCTTTTGAGAGCCCATGGACTGTAGCCTTCCAGGTTCCTCTGTTCATGGGATTTTCCAGGCAGGCATACTAGAGTCTGCCATTTCCTTCTCCAGGGGATCTTCCTGATCCAGGATCGAACCCGTGTCTCCTGCATTGGCAGGTGGATTCTTTGCCACTGAGCCACCGGGGAAGCCCAAAGTGGGAGATGCATCCTTGGGTGGGCATCACTGTAACCTTTCATGCTTCCTAAAAAAAGGATTTGACAACCAACAATATAATCTGACACTCTTAAGTCAACGTATGTGAAAACCAATTTCCAGGGAGGTTCATGAAATTGCCCAGGCTCACAGTAGCTTAGGAATTGCACTGACTTATAACCTAGGTTTTATGGTCCCCTGTATAATACTCCACAGACCTATTTCTCATGTCCCATTGCCCTCACCAGTGCTAGGGCTTAAAGGTGCAAAGAGGGCTGCTGTGTTAGGCAGGACCCCACAGGGATAGGTAGGTGATGCCTGTGTTCAGTCAAGTCTGGGGTCAATCCCAGCCTGAGTGCTTTCTCCTTACACAGTGTTAATCAGCGTCAGTGAATTTATTCACTTGGGACTGATTTATAAATGACTTATACATGAAGATGCCTCTTAAGTATTCAGTAGACTGTGTGCTTTCCCAGAGTGTATGCTTGTTTTCTGCCTTGTTGACTTCTTATCTGGCCATCCTGGCTGGGGAAGTCTAATTCCTGATGTAGTAGGCTTCTCTCCATCTCTGCCTTCTATGCCTGTGTCTCTTAAATTTACTTCCTACCCTCCCTACTCCAGTGACTGTGTGCTATTGATGGAAGGTGTCAAAGTTAGTGGAGAAATGAGAAATAACAATGAATAGAGAAGTCAAGAAATGACAAGCTTCGGTTGCAATAGTACAACTGTTTTACTTGGAAGTTTTCAGATTGTCTGGTCTTTGTTGGCAGATGGAAGTTATATGCAGCAGTTTATAATGTGCAGTAATACATACATGCAAACATGCGCCTGGCTCTCCTGTACATTTTGATGAAGCCCTTGAGAGCAGCCTCATGAAGGCTGTTGTAGATTTGGAAAATAACTGGGGATCAATGTTTCGTTCCTTTCATCCTCACCAGTTTTCTAAGTGAGGCCGGTTTCAAAGGAGAGAAGAGGCATGTTCAGCCATGATGATCTTATTTGAACCAAGTTTGCGGGGGTGGTCCAGATGTGAGCTGTAGGAGCTACGACAACTCTCCTTTGATGTGGAACACGACTTTTACCAACCTTCCCCAAACATGTCTTCCCATTTCCTGTGGGATTGTAGTATACTCTGATTTAATGATTGCTAAAGTAACATAGAAACAAATGTGAATCTGGTTTGCACGCTCCCTTTTTTTTTCCAGCAGAAACGAAGGGGTCCTCGAGAATCCATACTGTTCCTGTGGGAAAATGTCAGAAAGTACCACCCTGAATTCATTAGCTGATATCAACCGCAGAGCAGTGTAGCTCAGACTTTATAGAGAGTGACTTGGTGGGGCTGATAGGGGGAGCCCTTCTGGTTCTTACAGTGGATGAGGAGAGTGGTCAGTCTTTCATGGTTTCTCCAAGCTGGCATCTGTGTTGACAATGTGCTGTTTGGTGCAGTTGGATCCTTTGCACCCAGTTCCAAGGAGCTGTAAGTTGGGAGACATTTAAGTCTATTATTTTTAAAGATTAAAGGTATTTAATACATTTGTTTCATAACACATGTTCTCAGCATGGCTTTGTCTGTTGACAGAATGAGGGATTTCTGAAGAAAGGCATATATTCAAGGCTCCTCTTCATATCTATTTCAGTCCATTCTACCAGTCTAATAAAATGACTTTTCAGATCTTTATTCAGCTGAAAATTAATACAATATTTCTTGTTCTGAAGTTGATGCCATATCTTTTTATTAACAATCTGAGTAGCTTTGCTGCCTACATATGCTTTCCTCAGCTGTGTAAAATCCACTTTCTTAAGGCCCTGGACACAGTCTCTGATTATTTGGGAGTTGGCTTATTATTCATTGTATCCATGCAGGCACAGTGGGCCAATCCCTGCTTCATTCCTGTGATACCCAGTTATAGTAACTGTTTCTTTTATGTGTAGTTAAATTAGAAGTTGAATGAGTTGTGGAGTTAATGATGTAGCTGTCCAGTTTACAATTGGGAGTAAAAAAGACTGAGGCTTTAATCAGCTAGTCTAATACTGGATAAACCACTGGTTCCCAACTGCTGGTCCAACAATTATGAGTCCTTTTTAAAGACACAGATTCCTAGTTCTGTCCATGGAGATTCTCATTCACTGTGTCCTGGAGTAGACTCTAGGAATCATCCATTTTCGGAAGTTCCATGGGAGATTCTGGTGCATGGATAATTGAGCGCATGCCCAAAGGAATGATTGTGCTTCTTAATGATAACATTTTCCATCTCTGTTGGTGTCTCAGATGATTCTGAAATGCATTTACGATCATCTTAAATGGAATATATTTTTCTGAACATTCTGGGCTGTGTGAGAGCAGGAACATCAGGCTGGCAGTTGGAGCCCTGGTTCTTGCCTCTGTGTGGATGTTTTATCAAGCTGGAGATATTTGGTCTGTTTACCTGTCAGTCTCAGTCACAAATGGAGGGCACGAGGTTCCCCAAGGTACTTTGGGGATTTCTGACATTCTTTGATTTGGGAGATTTTGCCCTCCTAGGAGTTGTCTTCATCATCACTGTTCACTGAGGGCTGCTGCCTCTCCTGGTTCAGTGAGCGCTGAGCTGCTCAGAGCATTGATCACAGCCTGCGTCTCAGGAAAGCTGGCAGCTGTCGTCCCCATATCCAGAACCACCTCTCTTCCTTTCTCCTGTCACTGCGTGTTACTGAGTCCAAGTTTGCTCTGCTCACCGCACGACAGGCTAATGAATCCGAGAGACGAGGTGTTGAAGCAAGGGATACGACTTTATTCAGAAAGCCAGCTGACCGAGAAGTTGGCAGACTAATGTCTCAGCATAACCATCTTGTTGGGGTCTGGATGCCAGGTTCTTTTATGGATCAGAGATGGGGAGGGAGATGAGGAAACAAAGTATACAGGCCATTAACCTTGAAGAGATCTCCTGGAATGGCAGCCTCTGGCAGGGGGGTGTGTTAGTTCCTTCCTTCTTCCCATCTACAGGTGGACAGGGTTCTGACCAAAGGCACTTTAACAGTCAAGCAGAAAGGCAGGATTCTCTGAGGCAGGCCATTATGTATGATTATAACAAAAGCAATGGAGACCAAGTCAAAGAAATAATTCCAGCATGGAGTCAGAATTGACTTCTCCCTGCAACATATCCACCTCCCCAAACAGACGAAAGTAAACTGTCCTGCTGGGAAGCAAGTTCTTATGTTGAGGTTTCTCTTAAGGAAAATTCAAGTTGTAATGCTGACTTTTTATATACCAAGTCTTGCAAGTTTTTACCAGCTGGGCTTTTTTTGCAGACTAGGAACCCTTGTGTCTTTGAGCACAAGATGTGACTGATGTCATGGTCTAGAGAGCTGATCCTGCGCTTCCATATCCCCTTCAATAAGCCTTAGTTTCCCGGAACTTGTAGCATATGCTCTAGAGAGTCTAGTGGGCCCCAGGGCAGAATGTGACTTCCTTTAAATCTCTGGTTCTCAGCCTTTGCAGAACATCAGAATGGTCTCTAGTGCTTTTCAAATGTACCCACCCATGTCACCTCAGCGCTGCCTGGGCCTCCTGACTTGGGCTTTCTAGGGTGGGATTGGACACACATGTATATCTTCTAAAGGCTTCACTTTAAACTCTCCCTTCTGGAGCCTTCTTCTCTTCATTCTGATCTGGGCCATGCACTGTTCCTCTGTCTTCTGTAATTATTTTTTGTTAAAGTGGGTATAGATAAATGGGGAGTTGTTATCGGAATATAGTAAGCTGTGGTCTAGTCTGCTGAAAAAATTAACTTACTCTGAGAATAGAAGTTTTTCAGAGCGTAGGGAGTCTAGTGAGCATTCCTAGCACACAGTTAAGGCACAGGAACCACTACTAAAGATTAACCCTTGTCCCTGTCTACAGAGGTCTGAAGGTTCTTTTTTTTTTTCTTTTTTTTTTATTAGTTGGAGGCTAATTACTTTACATCATTACAGTAGTTTTTGTCATACATTGAAATGAATTAGCCATGGATTTACATGTATTCCCCATCCCGGTCCCCCCTCCCACCTCCCTCTCCACCCAATCTTTTTTTTATTGTAAAAAATCATGGGGAGCAATAGTAGATCATTCACCCTTTCATTAAGAATATTTTAACATAATATCTTATTTATCCTTTTTTCAGTGCAATTCAGCAAATATTGAGAATTTACAACATGCTAAGCTCTGTTCTAGATGCTGAGGATAGAGTAGGGAGCACAACATAATATTCCTGCCTTCATTGGACACACTCTTCACCAAAGTGTGTATGTGTGTGTGTACATGCGTGGAATTTAACATGACAGAATTAACTGGCTGTATTATAGCATTATGAAATGTCATTTTAGGAGAAATCTTTAGGATTGGCCTGGTTATTTCTAAGATCACAAAGGGAATCAGAAAACTAATCATGTGAAATCTGAGTTAAATTCACAAAATATTAATACCAGAGACTGTCTTACTATCAACAAGGAGCCCATGGGTGTTCAGGTAACAATTTTCTCAAGGTGTAAGGAAATAAACTAGTGGATTTAGGACTTTGCTCCAAAAACAAAAAGGCAGACAAGGACACTGAAAGAATTAAAGTTCATCTTTTGATTTTGGGCATAAGTCTCCAGGTTGTTGTCATTTGATACAAATCTTTCTTTGACTGTGTTTTTAGCTCCATGTTTTTAATTCCCCGTATATGCAACCCACTCCAGTGTTCTTGCCTGGAGAATCCCAGAGACGGCGGAGCCTGGTGGGCTGCTGTCTATGGGGTCGCACAGAGTCAGACACGACTGAAGCGACTTAACAGCAGCAGCAGCAGCATATGCAAAATACATTGGGACTTTGGAGTTCACAGTATTTTATCTGCTTATTTCACCTGTTCAGCAGAAGCATTCATTCGAGCTGAATGCATGTATTTCAGGCCTCCTCTGGAATGCTGCTTCACAAATGACTGCAAAATTCTGTCCTCATCTTGAAGGAATTAGATAGCTTCCCAAATTTTTATTTTGTAGTTTATGCTTAAAATTATTATGACAGAAATAAAACCAATATTGTAAAGCAATCATCAATCAATTAAAAATAAATACAAATAGTTATTAGACTTGTTAGACATGATATGCACTTTTTGAACCTGCTTCTCAAGGAATTTAAATACAAAATTATGAAAAATCCGTTAGTGTGTCTGTTTCAAAAGTACCTTTGTAAAAAGGAAAAGTGTGGTCATTTTTTAAAAAAACCATAACCAACATTCTGGGATTGTGAATGCCAGCTAAAAAGATGTGACAAAAAAGTGACCAGTGAAAGAAGAGCACATTTGGTATGGATTTCAAGCCATCAAGAGAACATGTCAGAGAAACAGAGGATGAGCTTTGGTGCTGGCTCATGTTGCTGCTTGTGCATTAACTAACAGGAGAGAAGTAAATAGCGTGTGAGAGGGGGATAAAATAGACGTTCTGGAAATAATTATTAGTGCTAAAATTTCTGCATCTAATTTTGGAGTGCTTACATTTGGAATTTCACATGCACAATGATAATGTGTGTTTCAGGTTTGTGGAGAAAAACAACGCTTTGAGAAGTTGATGGAACATTTCAGGAATGAGGACAATAACATAGATTTTATGGTGAGTTATTTCAGTGCTACATTTAATAAAGCCAACTCAGATCTAGCAGTTATTTCCTAAATCCACTTATATTTATATATTATATATACATCTGTATTATAATGTTACAAAGGATAGGAAACAGTTTTATATGCTATAGATTCAAATTTGACTTGCTCTCTTCATCTGTATTTGACCTTTATGGCATTTATCTCAGGTTTTTTTTTCTATCAAAATTATTTATTGGTTACAGTGCTTTTGTTGACCTTTGAACAATGCAGGGAGTTGGGGGCTCCAACCCTCCCCACAGTGGAAAACCCTCCTGTTAACTTACAGTGGTTATGTGGTTACTCTGGTTACGTGGTTTCACGTCTGCAGGTTCAATCAACTGTGGGTCATGTAGTACCTAGTCTTCATTATTGAAAAAAATTTGACCTGCACAGTTCAAACGCATCTTGTTCAAGAATCAGCTGTGTTTTAGCAGATAAAGGGGGAAGCCACGCATTTGTGAAAAGAAAGTTAACAGCTGGCACAAATGCCAGCAGGAGCCAGCTTGAGCAGTCAATGGTGGTGATGGTTTAGTCGCTAAGTTATGTCCGACTCTTGTGACTCCATGGACAGTAGCCCACCAGGCTCCTCTGTCCATGGGATTTTCCAGGCAAGAATACTGCAGTGGGTTGCCATTTCCTTCTCCATGGGATCTTCCCCACCCAGGGATTGAACCTGGGTCTCCTGCCCTGCAGGGAGATTCTTTACCGACTGAGCTACCAGGGAAGCCCTGAGAAGTCAATAGTACTGCATAAGAATCCTTAAAGTAGAAACCAAGAGTGTTGGATCATTGTGCCTTTTGCACACCCCATCCAGTGGCCTTCTCCAGACTGTTCTCCAAGACTGAAGTGCTTTGATTTGTAGACCTGGTAGTATATATCCCCCAAATGAACACACAGCAGTGATTTTGTGTTTTCCTCACTTGATTACCAGCTCTAGTAATTCTCTGAGGGCACAGTGGTATTGCACCTCTCCTTAGTGGAGTAAATCACATGTAAGCTCATGTGATTCAGCATCATAACTATCATCCTCAGGGACAAAAAGCAAAAGATTCTGAGCACCTCTGAATCTGTGTACCTAAGTCTTAATCATGAACTGAAGGTAGACTCCACTATAGAGGATTTCCAGAGCCAGGTCACACCTGAGTATACCCAGTCTAGTTTGACCCAGTCTAGTTGACCTCGGGATCTTCTGGACCCAGGAGTTCTTTTACTGGGGCTTAATTTCCCAGATCCCATCTAGCCTGGGGCAGATAGCCTGTTCACTTCTTCTGTTGTCAAGTTTTCCAAAACCTGTGCTTATGATGCTAGGCAGTTTTCATTTGAATTGCTTCAGTGCTTATAAAACATTGGCTGTAGCTTTGCAGATTTCTAACCCTTTTTATATGAAAGATGTTTTCTGGGTCTTAAAATTTCATGTGTTATCCTAATTCTTGGCCCTTTCCCAAAACATATTGGTTGAAGTCTTTTATAGAGGTTTTCTGCTCCATAAAGCATATGTATATATACTTTTAAAAAAAGGTAGAACAATAAATTTGAAAGAAGGAATACATTTACCCTGACTTTTTAAGTTCTTGTTGTTTGGATTTTTGTTGGAGTGTTTAAGGCCCTGGTGACAAAGATGTAAAGAAGCCGTGCCCTTGCTCACCTGACCAGGTTCTTTTCTCTGCCTTTGTAGGAGGAATTTGTTCATTCCTTTAGGGTTGAGATTGCAAACTGGAGGCTCCAGGCTGAAGCCAGCATACATACAGGCTTGTGAGTTTAGTCTGACAGTGATGTCCTTCCATCAAAAAAGTTGGAAATTGGGCCTAAAAATACAGATTTGTAGATTTTCCTGAGAATTAATTAAGTTCTGGTAATGCTTGGTCCCTGTTCTTACAGAGTATAAGCTGCTGGCACTAAGTAGTCCCTATTCCTTAAGTTTGAAGGTAACTGTGACAGTTTGTTACAGTCCACACCATTCCTTATTGTATTACACATGACCCACTTCACTCATTTATCATACATACCAGATCCCTCTGCCATTTGAGTTTCTACTGAATTTATAAATGGTGTTAAGCCCTTTAGAACACCTGCACTGTTGACAAATGAGAGCATATTTCCTGTCAGTTCATTTATTCACACATATATATGCATTGGGAGTCTTATTTAAATGCTGCTAGTATATCAGTACTGTGTGCTCAATTCTTGTGCCATCTAGCAAATATTTGCCTCTAAGGCATATCATAATACTCACAGATCATTTATAGACCTGCTTTCAGAAGAGTAACAGAAAAATGCCAAAATCCAGCCATATTTTTTTTCCAGATAATGAGGCTTTTCATAAACTATCTTGGGAATGCAATTAAGTTGTCAAACCTCCCAAACACCATATTCCCTTAAAACATAATATAAATGCTTCAGATGTTGCACAAGACCTTTCTAAGTATTTTTTGGTGGGCAAAAGAAAACAAAAAAGTGACAAAGTCTTTTTTAGCTCATTGACCCATAGCACTTGAAGCAATTTTTTTTAGTAAATCACAACCGAGTCCCATGTAACCTAGGGAGTTGACACGTCTTCCACAGATACCCAGTGGATAACATACACTCAAAGAAGAATCTAACTTGATAAACAATAATTTAATAAAGGTAAAGGAAGAAGGGCTTGGGGGATAGAGAAAGGGTGAAGCAGTTTGCAGAGTAAATGTGAATCTGGATCCCACAGTCACACCTCCTTTCTAGTCTCTGGGTGGTTATAGAAGAAGAACATCAGAGAGAGATTTTCCCTGTAAATAAACTGACTGTCCCTACTGAAAATAAAATAGCTACGTTAAACTCTGTTTCTGTTGTTTACTAAACTGGGGTCAGGTTTTCTCTGTGGCAGATCAGAGCCACTGATGCAGTTGTGGGAAGAAAGTAGCAAATCCAGGACTTTTATGGAATAGAAACTGGTTGGTTGTTTAAAATGGAAAAATGGATCAGAAGTTCTGTTGCTCTCCTGTTGGTATGGCGGGTCCCCCAGTATAGTTTTAGAGGAGATCACCTTGTGATTGCAGATGATTTAAATGTTCTTCATTGTAATAATTGTCACTTTTTTACAGTGTACCTGTAATAATTTAGTTTGTTCTATATGCCTACAAGGCTTTTAAAAGATACCTTTACTGAGATTAACTGGGGCTTACTTGGTGGCTTGGAAGGTAAAAAATGTGCTGCAATGCAGAAGACCTGGGTTTGATCCCTGAATCGGGAAGATTCCCTGGAGAAGGGAATGGCAACCCACCCCAGTATTCTTGCCTGGGGAATCCATGGACAGAAGAGCCTGGCGGGCTACAGTCCATGGGGTCGCAAAGAGCTGGGCACGACTGACATACAACTAACATACCATCCAACTTACACATCTAAAGTGTGCAGGTCAATGTATTTTTAGTATATTCCTAGGGTTGTGCCATCATGACTACAATCTAATGTATGACATTTTGTTGCCCCTCAAAGAATTTCTGTACCCACTAGCGGTTATTTTTCCCATCCCAACTCCTAGGCAACTATTAACCTACTGTCTGTCTACACATGTTACCATTCTGAATATTTCACATGAATGGAATCATAATGTACATGGTCTTTTGTGTCTGACTTTTTTTTTCTTAGCAAAATGTTTTCAAGTTCACTCATGTTGTAACATGTGTAGGACTTCATCTTTTTCATTGTTGTATAATATTCTGTATGCATATGTCACATTTTAAAAATCCATCCATTCATGGACATTGGGATTCCCCCCCCTACTTTTTGGTTATTATGAATAATGCTACTATGGCCATTTGTGTACCCATTTTTATATGGATGTATTTTTTTCATTTCTCTTGATTATGTGTCTTGAAGTGGGATTGCTGGGTAACATGGTAACTCTGAATAATATTTAGAACAACTGTCAAGCTTTTCAAAGTGGCCGCTTGACAGTAGTTTATATCCCCATCAGCAGTGGATGAGGGTTCCAGTTTTTTCATGTTTTGTCTACACTTGTTATTGTCTTATTGATTAAAGCCATCTTAGGGGATATGAAGTGATATCTTATTGTGGTACTGCTATGCATTTTTGCACATTTAAAAATTTTTTTCATTGAAAAAACAATTCTTTTTAAATTAGTTTATTTTTAATTAGAGTGTAATTGCTTTTTAATGTATTACTTTCTGCTATGGAACAACGTGGATCAGCTATATGTATACATATACCCCCTTCTTCTTGAGCCTCCATCCCACCCTTCCAGGTCATCATGCAGCATCAGAGTGAGCTCCCCGTGCTATACAAGGGCTTTTGCATTTTAAAATATTGTAAATTTTTTTTATTGTAAAATATTTTTAAAGATCCAGTGAAACAAAGGAAAAGCAAATTGGTAAATGAGCTTAGATTTGTGAAATTGAAAGTATATGCCTATGATTATGCTGAGAAAATAAGTTTGGACCTCTTCTAACCTGTTGGCAATTTTATTTCAGGTGGCCTCTATGCAGTTTATTAATATTGTAGTCCACTCAGTAGAAGACATGAATTTCAGAGTTCACCTCCAATATGAATTTACCAAATTAGGCCTGGACGAATACTTGGATGTAAGTATAGCTGTTAAGCTTTGGTTCCAATATGAGACTTGATTTATCATGGACCCTCAAAGATGCACTTCCATAATGACCAGAGATCACCTAAGGCTCTATGCAGTCATGTGTTGTAGAGCTAATTAAAAGAACCTGTCTGAGTGATGTGATCTGTCCGGGAAGCTGGATTCATGCAGGTCTCCTGGGACCTGACACTGTCTTCTGTCAACAGCATTTAGTACCTCTTGGAGCGTTGGTGCAGCTGTCCTCTGCTTTTGAGCTGTCTGGGTCAAGTCTTGCTACACCCTTCATCAGCTCTGTTGGGCACTGTGTGCTCTTAGTTACTCTAGGGACTCCATAAATGCTTAGAGCATCAAGAAATAATGAGGAAACGGACACTAGAGACTTCCTTGTGTAGCTGTTAAATTCTGCTTAAAGTGTTTGTGGCTTTAGAAATTCTGCTTTTAGTTCTTGGGAGAAGAGAGATCTAAAGTTTCTCTTTCTCTTGCTCCCTTGCAGAAGTGCTTAGCTGGTTCCCTGAAATTCTTCCCCTTAGGAACAAAGTTGATGTGAAAATCATAAGTAGACTTAAGTAACTGTGTGTACACAGATGTCCTTTGACACTTAGGCAGTTTTGTTTTCCCTTTTGCATAAGGAATGATTCACCTGAATTTGAAAGACTGCTGGCGATAGGGCGAGAATTGTTGACCTCAGTTTCAAGGCTGATTCTAGAAGTGAAGAAAATACACGTAATTCCCTTGGACATCTCCAGATTTCACCTGGAGAGTGCATTGTTGTTAAGGGGGAAGCCAGAGAACTACCCTGATGGTACCCTCAGTTTATTGAAAGGTAGAATCGCTGAGTTGGTTACTCTTGAGCTCATGGCCTTATTTCTCAGACCAGCTAGGCTGCCCTTGAGTAGACTGGCCTCATGTTGTCTAAAGACTCCATTCAGGTTTGTTGTTGTTGCATTGCACAGTCATGTCCGGCTCTTTGTGACCCCATGGACTGCAGCACACCAGTCTCCCCGTCCTTGACTATCTCCTAGGGTTTGCGCAAACTCATATCCATTGAGTTGATGATGCCATCCAAATACATTATACTCTGTCGCCCCTTCTCCTCCTGCCCTCAGTTTTCTCATCGGATCTTTTCCAGTGAGTCAGCTCTAAGCATCAGGTGGCCAAAGTATTGGAGCTTCAGCATCAGTCCTTCCAATGAATATTTAGGATTGATTTCCTTTAGGATTAACTGGTTTGGTCTCCTTCCTGTCCAAGGGTCTCTCGAGTGTCTTCTTCAGCACCACAGTTCGAAAGCATCAATTCTGCATCACTCAGCTTTCTTTATGGTCCAACTCTCACATCCGTACATGACTACTCAGATGGAGCTATGAAAGATTTCCATTGAAAAGTTTGTTTAAATTTCTTTCCTGTTAAAGACCCACTAATATATTTAACAGCACATTGTATTCAATAGTTTTTCCCTGCTTTGAACTAGGGTTCATCTATTCTCTTTCTCTACATTCTCCGAGAATAACAATATTTGAATGAAAGTTGGGTGTATTCCTAATGGTGTTTTGGGTTCTGTTTTGTGATGGTTACACAGAGCTCATTTCAGGCTACAGGATATGACAGGTAGTGACATCAACACCTGTTACTCACTGTGAATCTTGTGAAGAATCTCACTAAGCTGCTGCTTCATTTCTTTTCTAGACTTTGCCCTTATTCAGAAATTTTTTTTCTTTTCTGATTCATAAACTAAGATAGAACATATTCTTTTCAAGACAGCTAAGATGTAGAATTCTAGATTAGACCCAGGAGAAAGATCCATTTTCCTGAAACTTTATTTGTAGAGCAGTATTCCTCTTAAAAATGTAAGATTTTTTCCTAAACTCTTTCTCTAACTTCCTGGCTTCTTGGTGGTGAACCTTGATAGATAGAAGTGGTTATAAGTAAGCATATAATAAATGCTTCATTAGTTTACAAAAACCCAGCCTTGTAAGTCACCATTATCTGTTCAGTAACTGTCTACTGGCATCATCCAAGTGCCAGATATTATTGTAACCACTCACTTGTTCCCCAGGGAGAGACATGAATTACAGTACTTGTAAAAAAGATGGACTGATTTATTACTCAACCTCTAATTTTACCTTAGAGTTGGTTGACTTCCTTTGGGATGCCTGACCCTAGAATGCTGAGAATGGCAGAAAGCTTCCTAATCTGTGCTTTGGGAGCCATGAGCTTCTCATGTTGGGCAAGTGTCTTAGTCATCTAATTATGGAGGATGGGTTCAAGAAATTACTGCCAAAATAGTCCCCAAGGCTAATAAACTCTATCAGTGTCTTTCCCGCCTCCCAACCTCACCCCCAACCAGAACTGTCATCACTACCCAGGCAAGATACCACCCACTCTAATCTCTTCTACCACACAGATACCCCTCAGGGTTTATGTTACTTGTGACAGCTGTTCCCTTATGATTTTTCTATTATCTTGATTTCATCTGCATAAAAAATGTTTTAGGTTGAAATATATCTGCATGGGAAATCTATCTACAGGGAGGATTAGGGAGAAATGTGTGTATATTTGGGAGAGGGTAAGTACCAGAAAGTAATCTGATGATACCCTCTTAGATGATTACCCCAGAGTTTTCCTAAGGAGGATGAGATAGAAAACCCTCTCTTGGAAGGAACAAACAAAAATATGTAGGCTGTTGGGTAACTATGTTCTATTTGACAGTTATGCTAACACCATGTTCTCTTGCATTTTGATTTTTAGAAGCTGAAGCACACGGAGAGTGACAAACTGCAGGTTCAGATTCAGGCTTACCTGGACAACGTGTTTGATGTGGGAGCTCTTCTGGAGGATGCTGAAACCAAGAACGCAGCCTTGGAGAGGGTGGAGGAACTGGAAGAAAACATCTCTCATGTAACTACCTCTCAGAAAAGGAAAAGTGGCTAACGTTTTGGCTAGGTGCAAAACAGAATAGATGTTAGCTTTTATGGCTTTTATGACAGCAAACAGCAGGATGTGGAGTCTAGGAATGAGCTGCAACTTGAGCTAGAAAGCAACCTGAAGCCATTCTGAGCCCTTTCAAAGAAGGCAGATGTGTTACTTACAGCTAAGTGAAACTCACTACCTTGCCTTCATTCACTGCTCCGTTTTCTGCTGCATCTAGATTTCCCTTTTAGTTATAAGCACAGAAGCATTACAGGATGGTGTTAAAAAAAAAAAAAAAGATTGGTATTACCTGGGAGGAAATGCAACTCAAACATTTCGGTTTGGTGAAGTATTTTCTTCTGAACATGAGTACCTTGTACCAAACATGTCCACGCAAGCCGTCGACAGGCTGATCCAGTGACCTTATGATGTGGGTCTTCACCTTCCTGCCTCATGGGTCCTTAGGTTCTAAATAGATTCATCTCAAGTGGTAGCATTTTCAAGGAAATCAGCAAATTTTCCCACATACCCATTTCTTTCAAGGAGTGTCCTCTCAGTATAATGAACAGGAACATGGTACTTCTTGAAAACCCAAACACTGTGAAGACCAGATTCTTTTGCTGAATTCTTATTGAAAATGCCCTTGATTGTGAAATGAATTGTGTCTCTTTGGAGAGGTGTGGTTTTCCCTCTCTGAACAGTCCACTTATTTTCCCCTGCATTTCCTGGTATGTCTTCATATGTGTGTGTTCCATGTCATTCCCTTTTTCCCATCTGTCTGAAAAGGGGAATTTTCATGGCCAAGTTGCCAAAACCCCTCCCTTTATTAAGTGCTGTGCTGACTTAGTCGGCACCTGCTTAGGAAGAGAATTTACGGGCTCTTCCTTTTTTTTTTCTTTTTGTCTCTTCTCTTAAAATACGTATTGGTTTGGTCAAAAAGTTTGTTTGGGTTTTTCCATAAGATGTTACAGGAAAACCCATACGAACTTTCTTACCACCCAATCTTGTATTCTGAACCTGGTCAGCAGTAAATCTCCACTCTCCCTCCTCATCATTCCTCCCTGATTTTCTTTACTTGCTGTTATTATCAGTGAGATGTAAGGAATCAGAAGTCACCCAGTTTTAGAGCCTTATGTGAAAAGTAACTGTTTCATTGATGGCTCATCCCCTCTTTCTCTGAAGCCTCAGCCAGCACTGCATGACCCTACTTAAATAATCTGCTATTGTCATAACCACCTGTTTATTTGAACTACCCCTCCAAAATGAGTTTTATTATTGAAATTCCCCAGTGACTCAGTGAAGAATCTGCCTGCCATGCAGGAGACGTGTGTTCAGTCCCTGGGTTGGGAAGATCCTCTGGAGAAGGAAATGGCAACCCACTCCAGTGTTCTTGCCTGGAGAATCCCATGGACTAAAGAGCCTGGTGGGCTATAGTCCATGGGGTCAAAAAGAGTCAGACACAACTGAGCAACTAAGCATGTCCAAAATGTCTTGTATTTTTGGGATAATTTGGGTCACAACAAGCAGTAGTATTTTTTCAACTGATAACTCAAAGTAATAGAACCAACTTTTCTCAGTCAACAGTTTTCAAAACCTTTTGCCTAATAGCCCTTTCTTAGGGAGGGAAAGGTGACCAGTCCACCTCCCTCACCCACTATTCTCTACTCTTGCGGGCTCCTGCAGAAATGGAGATTGACACATTGTGGATATGGAAGCACTAAGGAGCTGACACATGCGTTTTGTTAAGAGTCCCTTGTAAATGAATTCCTGATAGAAACAAGTTTGTATTCAGGACCATCTTCTAAATATTAACAATTTCAGAAAACAACTTGGGGTACACATGCTGGACTCTGAGGGGCCCTTCATGTCTCTGAGCTCCGCTTTCTGAAAACCAAAGACCTGGTCAGAATAATCCTGTGTCATGACAAATCTTTCTTTCTAAACTTGACAGTTGTCAGAAAAACTGCAGGACACGGAGAATGAAGCCATGTCCAAGATTGTGGAACTGGAAAAGCAGCTCATGCAGAGGAACAAGGAGCTGGATGTTGTTCGGGTAAGTGTGATGGTGGCAGCTGCCCCAGATGGGCATTGTGGGGAACCAGCTCTGGCTTTAGCCCAGTAGATAGAACCCGGATATGGTCACGGGCTTCCCAGGTGTCACTTGTGGTAAAGAACACGCCTGCCAATGCAGGAGACACGGGTACAATTTCTGGGTTGGAAAGCTCCCCAGGAGGGGGAAATGGCAACCCACTCCATTATTCTTGCCTGGAGAATCCCATGGGCTGGGAGCCTGGCGGGCTACAATCCACAGGGTTGCAAAGAGTCTCATATGACTGAAGCGACTTAGCACGCACACA
Organism: Odocoileus virginianus; assembly: GCF_023699985.2. Classification (NCBI taxonomy): domain Eukaryota; kingdom Metazoa; phylum Chordata; class Mammalia; order Artiodactyla; family Cervidae; genus Odocoileus; species Odocoileus virginianus. The sequence continues at coordinate 34,657,871 of NC_069686.1, read as the reverse complement.
TACATGGTCATGGCAGAGGGATGCATGGATGTAGCATATTTGCTGGAACCATTTCAGAGGTGAAACTCCAAAGTAACTCATAGTCAGAGTATGTCTTTATGTGTGTGTGCAATCAGATACTAGGGGTTCACCAGTTCCTTATCACAGGTTTTTGGGAGCAACAATATTTTCCCATCTGGATAAGTCTGAGTGGATTCTGTGGATCACCCATTTGGTTGAAAAGAAAAACACAGCATGGATTTAATTCATGCCACTTATTTATTTTTATTAGGCTTTGCACTTCTTTGTATTTCTTTGCTTTGCTTCTGCTTGAAACCAGGTTTGCTGGTTGCCTTGGAAACAGTGAAATCACAACACAGGCAAGACCTACTGGCATTCACCAAAAAGAGAGAGAGAGAAAGAAGAAATGCAAAAGTAAAATCAATCCATTTTATTATCAGATAATCCCAGCTATTTTGCTTGGCTTTAGCATTGTTTTTATTTACAGGTCAGGTATTTATGGGGTACCATCCATGTGTTTGAACATAAAAATACCAAAATGCCTGGAAGGCTTTTAGGCAAATGGCTGGCTTTTATGCCCCCATTAATGACATGGCACATTTTATGCAATGGTTATCATGTCTATGTGTGTTGCTTGATATTCTGACAGGTCCCACAGTTAACTCTAGGAAATTTGTTTTCTGGCACACCATTGAGACAAAGTTGTAGCATATGGCCTCAATTCAAGTTCAGACTCTCAGATTATTAATATTAGACAGGGTGTGAAGAATGTTTCCCTGCCTGCTAGAGGTTTGTGGTGAGAGATCACGTGTGTCAGGCCCAGAGAGTGAGTACCATAAAATCCTTTCACTGGAGCCTCTGTGGGCCCCTTAGAAAAGGAACCAGGACAGCCTTTGAATTGAAAGTCATGACTTCTTTGTTTTCTGCTAAGAACCTAGACAGAAATAAGTAATTAGTGGAGGGCAGCACTGGACTGTTTTGTTAACTGCATCACCAAAGGGAAAATTTAACAACAATTGCTGTACTGGACTCAGCTTGGTCAAGGGGGCATTGTGAAGGCCAGAAATATCCATTCAAAACAGTCAGCCCCTGGTTACTCATGAGTGGATTATTCCATGATTTGCAGATTTTTAATCCCAGTCTGACTTCTATCCAAGTCTGATATAGGGACCTTTTGTCTGCTGTTAGCTGATATGTATCTAGGAGTTACGATTGAATTTTAACAAAACTAAAAGGAAAACATGCTGTACTATCAGAATACCCTCAGGATATTCTCAAGTCAACTATAAAATTATTTTTGGATTACCTCTGCCCTTTTCCTCTTCACCTGTGGGGAAAACTGATTTAGCTGTATTTATTAAAGGAAAGAACTACATTAACAGGAACAATTGCTAGAATGCATGCATTGCATGCATTACCAGTGAATAGTTGATAACAATGAGACTTTATAGGTTCTGGCCAAATTCCATAGATTTTCTATATTTATATATAAGTATCCTTTTTCTTCTTCTTCTTTTTCTTTTTTTTCCATTTTCTTTACCTTCAGTTTGCCAATCTAATGGTAGTATGTATAGATGTCATGTGAAGACAAACTCCTGACCATGGCCTCTTTTGCAGGAAATCTACAAAGATGCGAATACCCAGGTTCACACATTAAGGAAAATGGTCAAAGAGAAAGAAGAAGCCATTCAAAGACAGTCTACCCTAGAAAAAAAGATTCATGAGCTGGAGAAACAAGGGACCATTAAAATTCAGAAGAAAGGGGATGGGGACATCGCCATACTCCCTGTCGTGGCTTCTGGCACATTGCCCACAGGGTCCGAAGTGGCAGTGGGTAATTTCGTGGGACCAATACTGGGGGCCACCTCCTCGGGACCCTTGCCTCCTCCTCCCCCACCACTACCTCTGTCGTCAGATGCATCTGAAGCGGGTAAGAAGCCTTGGCAGGAGAACTGAGGTCGTATTGGGATATTTGTATTTCTTCTTTTACCTACTGCTAATTTATGTCTTCTGTCTGCTTTTGTTTGCATGCTCTTTTATTTATTTTTAAAAACTGTTTACATTTTGAGATTAAAGTTGTAAGCCTTTCATTTCATATGTTGTAGAATACTCCCCATTTGTCACTGAGGACATTTTATAGTCTGAAAAAAAAAAAAACCATTTATCCTTTTCAGTGTTTTGTTTTCAGTTACTTTATGTACACATGGCATGTTGCAGGAGAAACCATTCCTCTGTTTTAAAAGCCCATTTGTTTCTTTTCTTTTGCCAGTGCAAAATGGTCCAGCAACACCACCTATGCCACCCCCGCCTCCCCCGCCCCCGCCTCCTCCGCCCCCGCCTCCCCCTCCTCCCCCTCCCCCTCTCCCAGGTCCCGCAGCTGAGACCCTGCCTGCTCCTCCCTTGCCACCCCCACCACCTCCCTCTGCACCCCCGCTGCCCGGAACGTCTTCACCCACAGTGGTTTTCAACTCAGGATTAGCAGGTAAGAGCACAGATTTAAGAACCAGATACTCAATACGTATAGTCGATTGTCTTACCTCCAGAGAGTCAGAGGCATTCTTTTCAATTCCAGATCTCTTCTAAGATCACATGTCTCCTCTTAACGTAAGACCATTTCCGCTAATATAGCCACTAGAGGGGAAATTGTCGTGCAGAGGTGGCGTTTTTCTCTCAATAGCCTTTGTTGTGGAAGTTCCAATCTCATACTGTCTTCCCACCTTCTCTCTCTCCACCTAGAGAAGAGGAGAGAGACAGGTTACCTTCCTAGGGATCTTTATGGGCTAAGGAAGCAGGACCATCCAAGCTCTGACACCGCAAGTGTGCTTCCAGTGCTTAGGGCTCTTTTCTTTGAAGGTATTTTCAGTGGCATCTGTGAAAGAGGAAGATGCCTTTCTGTGTAACTGCCTGATGTGGGCTTCCAGGCATTTCTTCCGAGCATTTGAGGACATCACAATTCACTATAGCAAAATTAAGTTTTGAAGGGAAATGTCCCACCAGCAGTATCTTGCCTTGAGATGCTTCCTGATGATGCACGTCGTCCTCCTGCTGCCAGGACAGGGTGTGGATTTCCTCCCTCATCAGAAGTAAGGCGGGGCGGTGTGGCTTGAGAGCAAGAGAGTTGCTCTAATGTCTTGAAATCTTAAGTTCTTATTTTTGACTCATGAAAAGGAATTTTTACTCTTTTCTAAAATACTGCAAGCCGTTTTCCCTCAGAGTGTTTCCCTGACATTTGGAATTGCTCTGAGTGTTGCGGAGCCATCCCTGTAACATTGGATAGTTCTGCTTCCTCATCTGTTTCATTCCCTTCGTGAGGTCTCTTATTTCTAATGAACAAGCACTCTAGTGGTCTCATTTCCAAGGCTGCAGTGGTTTTCAGAGGCTTTCGCCCCAAGTCTTAGTTATAGGCGATCTCCTAGCCTCTCTCTCTTAGCCTGCCTGTGCCATCAGCAGCTGGACTGGCCAGTCATTAGGACTAATTCATCATAGTGACTAAAGCCCTTTTCAACACCAGCAAACCACCCCTAACAAACTTGTTCTACATCAGATCTGTGGCGTTTACTCCCACCCCTGTTCATATAAAACTGTCATGCAAGATGCCTGTTCAAAGTCGTGTTGGCAGTAAACCAGTGACTTATTTCAATTTTTCAAGATCTTCCTCGTCTGCTGCTTTCTTGTAGAACTTTTATTGCTTCTGAAGGACAAAAGTTAAAGGAGTGTCACAATGAGACTGTTGGATTTTGAAACATAAGCAAACAGAAAACCTATTAAGGAACCGCAGGAGTCTGTTGCATCAACAGGCTTTCAGTGATGTTGTGGAAGCTTGTCATGGTCGTGTGCACCTGGGCCTGGGGATGCTTGCACCAGGAGCGCTCACCGTGAGATGTGTCACCATGGCGTCACTCCTGTGGTCCTGCTTCCTTTCTCTCTGGTAGAACCTAATGTGCGGTACACCCTCCGCTCCCATTCACCTGGGCTCCGACTTGGACCTCGGAACTGCTGCGGCCGAGAGAAGAGCCAGGAGGCTGAGGTGTCAGGTCCGGGGCTCCCTGCTGAATGAGTCTCGGCCTCTCAGGTTAAATGTTTTGCCTGGGTTCTTCCTCCTACCCCATCTGTGTAATTTGTTGGCTCTGGTGATTTGCCTCAGGCTTACAGTGGGACTCTGTGTTCAGCCGATCGTGCACGGCTCCTGCCGGGGTTGCTGCATTTGGAAGATGTCCCCCTATTGTGCACTTCGAAGGACTGGATGTGGGACTGAAGAAAGTCCTCTTTAGTGCCACGAGCACCCACTAAAGAGCTATAAGGTGTTCTGTTTTTCAAGACATAAGGATTATGAGATCCTTGTGAGTCTTTGATAGCTTGGGATCGGGCAGTTTCTACAAGGCCTTTAATCTCTTTTCATTACTCATCCTTAATTTGATCATTAATACTTAGTGGTTGTAGCCCATTTTGAGGGCTGCTTTGGGCTACTGGCTGCTTTGCCAGTGTGTTCAGTAACGCGCTCTTTCTGAAACCAGGAGGTCAGACAGAACCAGGATGTCCCCGTAGAGCCAAGAGACAGCTGAGATGATACACCAAGGGCTCCCCGGAGGCCAGAGACTTGTGACATCACTAGGCTCCTGGATCTGTAGGCAACTGGATGTCTTAGTTCTTCAGTAGGCAATCAGCAAATATGTTCTTGGTGACCAAGTCAGGGGACCAGGAGGAGGTCCCTAAGCTTATCTTGTAGACTTTGCTTTGCATTTTATAGAGAAAGTGTTATTAGTGTGAAGCATGCATTCAAAGTATAATGCATGGCTCCTGAAATCTGTTGGATCAATCTGATTCCTGCTTCTCAGCCATATCGTTGATGACAGGCCCTTGGGTGGTCTGTGCCCTTTGCTGTCTCTTTGGAAGAATGTGTTTTCGAACTTCACAATGAGAATTGGGAGTTCAGCTGATTATTTTTTTCATTAAAAAAGATTGTTCAGATCTTATGGAATACCTGGTACAGATCAATACGGATGTTTGGGACCACTGTAATGAAATCATCTTTTCCTCTCTTCTAAAAAAGAATTATTAAAAAAATATATAGTAAGGATGTCTTTAAGGCAGGCCTGAATGGGAATGAATTTTTGGCTCTGCGCTGCCTTGTGAAATGTGTCCCAGAAGCGTGGAATTCTCTGCTAAGAGTATGTGAACTGCTGAGCCGCTGGACGCTAACCATATCTAATTTTTTTTTTCTGTATTTTCTTTGTTCTCTCTGCTTCCACAAAAGACGGGCCCATCAAGCTTTTCTGTAGGTTGCTCCTCCCTGAGTGTGTTGAGTGTCTGCCATGTGTCCCTGTGGGTCACACTGTGCCGTGACATCCCCCCATCTCCCATCGAGCCGTTGCATTTGCTCTGTGTCTGTGGGGAGGCGCGGGGCCGGCTGGCAGTTGTGGTTCCAGGGCTACCCACGTTCTAGCTGAATCTGTAGAAGAGGTTATGGCCCTTTAGGCAGACATCCTGGACTTCAAGCACCAAGTTCCTTTCTCCTTGGAAAGAGGACTGTTTTCTAGTTTTATTTTCATAGTTGGATCTCCGGGCCTCAACTCTGGAAGGGTCTTAGATTTGTCCTGAGGGAGAGAAAAAAGCTCCTCCCCAGAACAAGGGCAAGCTGGGTGCTGGTCATCCCCTCCCCCTGGGGCCCGGCTGTCTCCACAGAACACCGTCCCTCCCCGACCCTACCCCCCAACACACACACAGCCTCTTTCTAGAGCCGGAACGCTGGGAGCACGGGGCACATGGTCACCTAATCACCCCTCCTCTGCTAACCGCATCCCCCCTTCCCCACCTCCTCAGGGTCAGGACAACCTTTCTGAAGAGAACATTTGTTTTTTGCCTGTGCTCTGATCTCAGGCTTATTCCTAGTCTTGCTGAAGGAGTTAGAAGTAGGATGGCTGCCCACAGAGTGACTTGCAGGGAGTGTCCTGTGGCCTGGAGGGGTGATGGGAACAGGTGACGCTGACCTGGCCGCCTCAGGTTATGAAGGGAAGGTGCAGCCTGCCCCCCAACCCCTACCTCTTCTCCTTGAACTTTGTTGAGGTGCCAGACTGGAGGGAGTTCTGGTCCTTCGGCCTCTGGCGGACATGGTTCTTCCCGGGCAGCGTTGACAAACGTGGTCGCCATCAGGCAGTGGGGACTAAGCTGTCACATTTGGGGGTGGACGGCCTGGTGTGGCGAGAGCTGTGTTTCTGTGTCCCTGCATGCTTCTGTGTGGATCTGTCAGATGACATTCCTGCTGTTTCCGTGGCCTTCGTAACTCTGGAGGAACGAGAGGCACTGTCCGTCCCCCTTATTGCAGTCAGGCAGGCAGCCAGGTAAAAGCCCACTTGTGTCTTACGTTTCTTTGATTCTGTACTGACTGAACTTCCTTCTTCTCCCTCCCTTCCCAAATAGGGGCATCCTGAGACAGACTTGGAAGGTGAATATTTATAGCTAGTTGGTTTAGGAAGACTGCTATATGGTGTGTAGTTAATTAATGGAATTTTTAGTGGATTATCTTTTTTAGCTTATTTCCCCAAAGTAAGAGGAGTTAGCACCGCCCCCCCACCTCCTATCCCCTCAGAGATGGACCCCTTCCTCTCTATTAAGAGGTTTCCAGTGTTTTTGATGAGTGCCTTCTTACCTTCTAGTTGCAGGTAGCTGACTCCTGGGGAGGTGTTGCTTCTCGAAAGAGGGGGCGGAGACTGCAGCCCTTCTCACAAAAGCAATGCAAACCCCATTTCTAAGTACCCTTTTTGTCTTCTTATACATTTTCTGTTTGGGGACATGCATGGCCCTTAGTCTGTTTGGAATAACTCAGCAGCCAGTATAATCCCCGTGACTGAATCATCCATAGGGTTGTGTTGCTGTGGCTGAAAGGCAGCCTTCTGGACCTTTTATTCCTGGTGGTTTAGGCAGATACTATCTGCAGCCTCTGATCATCGTTGAAGATTTTTTTTTTCCTAAATAAATGTTCAAGAGCCAGAAATTTAGGATGTCAAAATTACACTCATGTTCACGCATGTCAAACCAAATGACACAGGGTATTTGCTCTCTCTGCTATCTAATAACATGAAGAATAATTTTTACTCCCTGACACTTTGTGCTAAGCATTGTCTTGACACTGTGACTGTCTTTCAGCCATCCAGTTGCCTGCATTTAAACAATAAATACAAGTAAAAAGCCCAGGGCTTAGGCCTCTTTAATACACTGTTGTATCAGTCAGCCAAATGAAGACCTCGAGTTGCTCTGGCCAAAGCGTTGTATGAAGTTTTCCATATTTAAAAACACCTGGCCGCCTCTTGCCAGTCTTCCTCCAGGGTTAGAGTGTCATCTGCAAGGACTGTTGTCTGATTGTTCTCAAGGGTCTTGGTGGAATCTTCATTGCATTCTCTCTGACCTCTGTAGCTGTGAAAATTAAGAAGCCAATCAAGACGAAATTCAGAATGCCAGTTTTTAACTGGGTTGCCCTGAAGCCAAACCAGATCAATGGCACAGTCTTCAACGAAATTGATGACGAACGAATTCTGGAGGTATCTTTCTCATTGGTTAGAAACAAGGGACCTTCTCTGTTCAGCAAAGCCAGGATGGGTGCTGTGTTAACCTGAACATTTCAGCCATAAAAGCTAGTGTTTTAAGTGTCTTGATGTAAAAGAAGAAAAGGAGAATAAAATTGAATGCTCTTTTATAAGGTGGCTCTAAAACTGTGTTCAATAAGTGACATTAAAATGGAATAGTTTTGAACATCCTCACTGTATTGACAAAAGTGACACAATCTCTGACACAATCTCTGCCCTTAATTTATAAAAGGGCATAAAAACCTTTTATTGAACTGTAAATAAAAAGGGACTCAATAATCACACCCAGTAGTTGGTTTGGTAGATAGCTTTGGTTTGTGCTGGCCATCCCTACAAGCCAGTAATTGAAAGGCAATTGAATTAACTGGTTGGAATCAGTTGTTCAAATAGTGAAATAGAGTTAAGCTGTGGCCAAAAACAAGTACTATACTTGGTAGAAAAAGTAACCTTTTTGATGTTTAAGAGACCATCCAAATGGTGGCTTCCTGACTTCATTTTGAAGTACGGTCTAACTTGCTTATTTCATTCCTCTCCACCCCAGGATTTAAATGTGGATGAATTTGAGGAAATATTTAAGACAAAAGCCCAAGGTCCTGCCATTGATCTTTCTTCAAGCAAACAGAAGATAACGCAGAAGGGATCGAACAAAGTGACATTACTAGAAGCAAACAGGGCTAAAAATCTTGCCATCACTTTAAGGAAAGCTGGAAAGACTGCTGAAGAGATATGTAAAGCTATTCATGTGTAAGTTCAGGGCATTCAGGAAGATTATATCTTAGTAAATTTAGGATAAAATGATGGACCAGAAATGGCCCATGGGGGTGCCGTATTAGATTGAGTAATTGTCTTAGAAGAACAACAATTGGATCATGACATCATTTATTATCTTGGTCTGCTGTCTTATATCAGAGAAGGCAATGGCAACCCAGTCCAGTACTCTTGCCTGAAAAATCCCATGGATGGAGGAGCCTGGTGAGCTGCAGTCCATGGGGCCGCTAAGAGTCAGACACGACTGAGCGACTTCACTTTCACTTTTCACTTTCATGCATTGGAGAAGGAAATGGCAACCCACTCCAGTGTTCTTGCCTGGAGAATCCCAGGGACGGGGGAGCCTGGTGGGCTGCGGTCTATGGGGTCGCACAGAGTCGAACACGACTGAAGCAACTTAGCAGCTGCAGCAGCTCTCTTATATGCCTACAGCAACACTTACATAAGAGGAAAGTTGAGAGAAGTATTGCAGATGTTAAGAAAAGGAAGAAAATGTTAGTTTTCTGTGGAGTATCTGAATTTTATCCAGATTTGCTGAGTACAAATTTGATGGCATTTGAGGAATGATTCAACTCAATGCCAGATGCAAATAGGATACAGATGCATATTTTAATTCATAACAATAGGAATGTGATTCCTGTTGCTCCTTAGCACTTTCCAGACATTTTAAACCAAGTTTAGTTCTTTTTTTTTTTTAATCTGTGAACTGCAGAGATGGCATTGGTTTTATTTACTCTTCTGTGAGAAGGATTTTTCTACTCTTTCACTTGTGGTAACTTTCAAATATGATATGGATGTTATCAGATGTTTTAGGAGCTAATTTGTCATTGATGTTTTATAAATTTTGATCAGAGATTCTGTTCTGATTTCTGGCACTGAAACCTAATATGCATTATGGTTTTTAATCTGTATTTATTTTGCTTGTCATGATTAAATGTAATTCTGTTGTTTTGCTGAACAGAGTTTGTCCAGAGAATAAAACAGAGGTATTAGCACATACTTCTTAAGTTCACATGGAGCATATGTCCACAAAGACCTGGTATTCTTTCAATGGATGTGAGCATTTAAGCAAAACATCCATTTATTATAAGTATTTGGATGCATTTTTCCTAAACACAAGGAAAAATATCCCAGACTTGCTGGTCTACTTGAAATCGTTTACAGAGTTCACCAGATATTCTGTAATCATGCATATAATTTGTATCTCTTTAATTAGCAGTATTTCACATGCCTAAAAAATGTCCTTGAACCACTTAACCACCAGACGTTCAGCCTTCCTTCTGCTTTTTCCTCCTGTCATTTATTGGTGGTTCCCAGAGGCTTAGAGCTACTAGTAGCCTGAAAACTGATTGTGGCAATTGTGGTCCAGGTTTCCAGGAAGGACCAGTGAAGGTCCTTGATGCATAGTCAGGAGCCAGCTCCAGTGTGCATGTTCACATCTGTAGACATCAGCCTGCTGCAGACATCAGCTCATTCACGAGCTGGACCAGATGGGGAGGAGGTTCTCTCTAACACTGACATGTCCACTTCTGTCTTCAGATTTGACTTGAAGACCTTGCCTGTAGACTTTGTAGAGTGTTTGATGAGGTTCTTGCCAACTGAGAATGAGGTAAAAGTGCTTCGGCTCTATGAGCGGGAACGGAAGCCCCTGGAAAATCTGTCAGATGAAGACCGATTCATGATGCAGTTCAGTAAAATTGAGAGGCTCATGCAGAAGATGACCATCATGGCCTTCATTGGGAACTTTGCTGAAAGCATTCAAATGCTGACTCCTGTGAGTGGCCCAGCTCTGGCAGGGGCATGGAGGGGTGCAAAGAGATAGAATTTTTTGTTGTTTTCTTTTATGGTTCTTGCAGAATTACACTTCATGTCATGGAGTCTAAGATGCCTTCCCAGAACTTTCGAGATGACATTTTTATTTTTGCCATCTTTTCTCACTGTGTATGTCAAGTAAATTTGAAAACAGTGAATTTCCCTATTCCATGTGGCTGTTCTCTCCAGAGAATGCCATTTCGTGTGTTTGCAAATGTCCTTTGGATTTCAAATGAAACTTCAATACAGAGAACAAGGAAAATCATTTTCTCAAATTTGGTTCCCTCCTCAAAGTACCAGTCCTCTGGCTTGGTTAGCAAGACTGAAAATGTAACTTCATTTCTAAAAATGATCTCATGTCTTTAGTGAACAGGCTTATTGGCTTTCATTGGAAGCATTAAATTTGCCATGGGAGTCTTCTTCCTTGGAAGTTTGTTACAATACGCTGTGGTGATGTAGAAATAATAGCCAACCATCTGTTATTCCTTCGTGTTAACCTGGTAAAGGCTTATGAATATCATAAATAGTTCTTTCCCAGTTCTGTTTCTAAATAAATGTTTGTTAATTGCTGGTTATAGTAGCATGTATTCTGAGAAATTCTGCACAGTGATTGTATTTCTTTGCTATTTTGTTTTGTTCTTGTTCTTGGCTAGCTCCATTGATTTAAAAATATGAATTGTTTTACATGATTACAGATGGTGGGCAAGGAATTGAATTCTATCGAAAGACGCTGTTGACTCCTAACTCTTAAGTCTCATTGCTTGCAGATTTTATGATAAGCTAGTTCTCATAATGCTTCCTATTTAGAGAAGAGCTTACATGTGATGCTATAGTTACTTAAGACCTAGCAGGACAACTTAAATTTGTTACGTTTAGGAAAAAATAGAATCTCAACATTAAGGCTCTAAGTTCTAAATGAAGGCCTATTTTCTTCTGTGTTAATTTTTAGTTTTCAGTTAGAGTTCCCCATTTTTAATGTGTCTTTTCTCCCCCTCTTCTTCTTTCCTTTGACTTGGAATCTAGCAACTGCACTCAATTATAGCAGCATCTGTCTCTATAAAGTCGTCCCAAAAACTCAAGAAAATCCTGGAGGCAAGTGAAGTTTTCCTTTTATGCATTATGCACGTATGGAAGAGCTGACTTGTCAGTTGCATTCCTCGGCTGGGGAATGCCTGAGATGCTGTCCTGATGGGCTTCTCTTTTCTCTTGTTCTTTACAGATCATCTTGGCCCTTGGAAACTATATGAATAGCAGTAAACGAGGAGCAGTTTATGGATTTAAACTTCAGAGTTTAGATCTGGTGAGTGGGTTAAAAGAAATACAAGAGTTATATGAGAGATGAAACAGCTGGCAAAGATTAAACCCTGGAGCAGAGAGGTTCTGCTCTGGGAAGCAGGGTGGGATATTTTGACGAAGCTTCTCTGCTAGTGGGAGGATCAGTTGGTACAAATTTTCTGAAACACCATTTGGCAGCAGGCACTTCAAACGTTAGGAATACTCATACCTTGTGACCCAGTATTTTCATTTCTAGGACTCTTTCCTCAGGAGTCAGAAGTATGGATTCTGTTATTTTATTTATAATTGCAAACAATTAGCAACAATGTAAAGATTGGACATTTGGGAAAATGATTAAATATGCTGTAGTAATAGTTCCAATGAGCTCTCCTTTAAGTGTTAAAATATTTGTGAAGCGTTTTCAAAGGAATAGATAATTTGGTGTTTAGTAAAGAAAGGGTATAAGTTGTCTAGACAGTTTGATTTTTAACTAAGTAAAATATGGAAGAAAAAATCGAATGGAAGTAGGTCAGGTATTAACAGAGGTTGAATGGAATTAGGAAATTCTTTAGAGATTTTTTTTTTTTCTATGTTGTCTTAAAAATTTATTTTTTTTCCCCTTCTGGGATGGAGAAGGGTACTCTGCTTTTCAGTCACCTGACTTATGTGAATGGGGCTAGGGAAAATGCTCTGTGGAGCCCTGACCCCAGGCTATATGGGGTACCACGATTTCACAGGAGCCTACGGGGCAGTGGGTGGAGTCCCCGGCCCCGGGCTATGCGGTTATTTGACACGGAGTGTGTATTAAGTCTCAGTTCTGGCTCCTATGGGGCCATGGACCGTTAAGCACATCTGCTTTGGGTTGGGAAAGAAAAGTGGCCGAGTGGGATGTGAGGACTGTGGGGAAAGGACCTCTGCCTGCCAGGGCGCACGTCTGCTCACCTGCCCGTTTCAGCCTCAACCCCACTCTGGCCTTCACTTGGGGAGCACTGAGGCTGGAGTCTGCTGCTGGAGCGGATGGGGGCGAGGAGTTCCTGTGAGGAGAGAAATGTGAACAGCTCGCATGCTTGGGGTCGTCTCTGAGGTTGGGTGTATCCCCTGGTCAGGAAGCCCTCTTGTCACTTCATAATCCATGGGCTGGTTCACGGGAGAACCAAGCTGACTCCCCTGTGGGGTGGTTTCCATCTCCTCTGGGGCTCCTGTGTGCAGGTGTTTATTCTGAGTGGGAGAACATCATCTTTACTCTAACCCGTGTCCCCTCTGGCTTTCAGCTCTTAGATACGAAGTCAACGGACCGAAAGCAAACGCTTTTGCACTATATATCCAATGTCGTAAAAGAAAAATATCAACAAGTGTCCCTCTTTTATAATGAGCTTCATTATGTGGAGAAAGCTGCTGCAGGTACTCAATTTCAGCTTGTAACATTACTGTTGGGTGTAAATGCCTTGAGTCATGGGGGAACCATTCTCCCTGTGTAAATAGCACTCCTCAGAACCCTTCTATGAAAGTGAGGCTAAAATATCAGAGGCTCTGAGCTGAAACACATCGGCTATGGTGCTGCTCATTCCTGGGATCAGTAATAAACATGGACATGAAGGTGACCTTAGTGTCCTCTTTATAAAGATCCAGGTCTTTGGGGCTCATGTGACTTCCCTCTTCCAACTGTTGCCCTTTTTCTTCTGTAGCTGTCATTTTCTTTTTTTCACCTTTTGGCCATGCCTCTCAGCATGTGGGATCTTAGTTCCCCGACTAGCGATCAAACCTGTGCCCCTCTGCACTGCAAGCACGGAATCTTAACCACTGGACCACCAGGGAAGTCCCTGTTGCTGTCATTTGAAATAAGAGGATGAGAATCTAAGATTCACCCCCCAACAAATTTTTTAATTAGATTTTGTGCCGTCCTACTTGCTCAGGTGTGGCAGTTCTAAACGTTTGTGTTTAGCCTGAATTATCAGTACTACTTGTTGTTGCCTTGCTGTGACAGTTTGGAATTTCTTGCATAAATCACCAGTGACCCTGAGATTGTGGTTCAGTACAGGGTAATAGTATCCATATGTTTCAAATGAGAAAACTTGACATTTTTTATAGGTTAAATGCCTTGCCTAAGGATACGTGGCTAGAAAGTGATAGAAACAGAACTCAAGGAACTCCCCTGGTGGTCTAGTGGTTTTAAGAAGCTGCCTCTGCCAATGCATAAGACATGAGTTCGATCCCTGGTCCAGGAAGATCCCATCAGCCATGGCACAACGAAGCTCGTGTGCCACAACTACTGAGCCTGTGCTTCGCAACAAGAGAAGTCATCGCGGCCATAAATACACGCTAATAATTTAAAAACAAAAGGAACTTGAACTTGGGTTGTCTTCTCATATGCATTTCTCTTCTGGTGGACTGCTTTTCCTCCTTTTCAAGTTTCCCTTTGTCTAAATTCAGGGGTTTTAGCATCACAATTCTAATTAAGAAAAAACAAGTTTAAAAATTTCCTATAGCTCATTTTGGCCCTAATGAGATTCCCCTAAAGAGTCATTTCAAAAAACCCAGTGGGGGAGATTGGGGAGATTGAGGTGCTCTCTGACAGACTTGTTTTCTGTGTTCATACTCTGGATTCCTTTATTTATCTATCTATTTTTACTGTGGTAAAAGTCACATAATATAAAAAATACCATTTAACCATATTCACCCGTACAGTCCAGGGGCACTGTTCGGTGTGAGTGTGTAAGTACATTCACTTTGTTGTGCAGCTCTCACCATGATCCATCTCCTGAATTTTTCACTTTCCTGAACTGAATCGCTGTTCCCATTAAACACTAACTGCCCATCCTTTGCCCTTCCCCAAGGCACCCCCAACCCCTGGCCTCTACTAATGTATTTTCTGACTCTATGAATTTGACTATTCTAGATATCTCATATGGAGAAGGCAATGGCAACCCACTCCAGTACTCTTGCCAGGAAAATCCCAAGGACGGAGGAGCCTGGTAGGCTGCAGTCCATGGGGTCGCTAAAAGTTGGACACGACTGAGCGACTTCACTTTCAGTTTTCACTTTCCTGCATTGGAGAAGGAAATGGCAACCCACTCGAGAATCCCAGGGACGGCGGAGCCTGGTGGGCTGCCGTCTATGGGGTTGCACAGCCAGACACGACTGAAGTGACTTAGCAGCAGCAGATATCTCATATATAATGGAATCAAACAGTACTTGTCTGCACCTAATGTATATTGGAATGCATTTTTAAGGTTGATATGTGACATAGATTCTTTATCCCGCCCCTCGTTTATTCATTCACTCCTTCCTTTAGCCAGTAAACCTTTTTGAGTTCCTGCTTTGTACTTGGCACTGGCCTAAGCACTGAGGAGTCAGAGATGAATAACACAGTGTGGGTCTAGCTAGGGAAAATCATGCTACATCTGTGCAGAGCTGAGTCAGGGAGTGGGGAGCCGGAGGTGGGGCTCAGACCTCCTGCAGGAGGCTGCGGGGGTGAACCCACTCTGGGAGGATAGCTACACTGCAGATGGAAAGATTCCTGCTCATAATCCCTTCTGAAGCACTGCTCATAATCCCTTCTGAAGCACGGAAGGGTTGTTGAGCAAAAAGAAGCTGTTCCAGGTTGCTTTGGGTCCTGGTGGTCAGGACAACTGAAATTCGGTAGGCGAAATGCTGCCCTCTGCTGGAGAGTCATAAAAATGCAGAAGCATTCAACGTGTTAGAGGATAAGCTCTTGGGCCTGTCAGTTAAGGAACCTCTGCGTCTATAGGCTAAGCAATAGGTTATCATGTCCAGTAAGAGGAGTGGAATAGTTGGAAACAAACACAGGATTTGGGGTCCATGTTTGTTATCCAAACTCCACGTCTGCCACCTCCTAGCTTGTGACCTAAGGAAGCCCACGTAACTTCTTCGTGCTGCTTTCCCTCGTCAGCAACGTGGGCTGAGGGTGCAAATGGATTAGTGCATATAAGGGATTTACTGCAGTGCTTGATGGTGAGCGCTTAGTAAATTACTCCTGTTGAAGCATCTCTTCACTGAAGACTGGAGAGCAGATCCCAGGCTCTTGCACAACCCTGGTAGCCCACTGAGAACTCAGCGTGGCGTTGACCTTCCCGTTGAAGTCACGGGGACCTTGCTCTCTCTGCTTCAGTGTCCCTTGAGAATGTTTTACTGGACGTCAAGGAGCTGCAGAGAGGCATGGACTTAACCAAGAGGGAGTACGCCATGCATGACCACAACACACTGCTGAAGGAGTTCATCTTCAGCAACGAGGGGAAGCTGAAGAAGCTGCAGGACGACGCCAAGATCGCCCAGGTCAGTGTCTGTGCCCCCAGCTCCATGAAGAAGGAGGGATCGCGTTCCGTAAAGCCACCTGCGGCCCTGTCCGGACTGGGCGGCAACTTCCCCTCTGTCTGCTGAGGGTAGATATCCCATGTAACTGTGCTCAGCGGGGAGAGGATCTTTCTGCATTTGTACCTGGAGCTGTCCCTGTCCTGCTCATTGTCCTCTTCTAATTTGACGTCTTCACCCTTTTTTCTTGAGGCCCACCCCGCTTCCCTTCCATTCCTAGGCTCTCTTTACCATGAGGTTCAGTTAACCTCAACCAACGCATGTCAGGCCTGTGCTTGGCAGAGCAGTGTTCGCAGTGTTGGGTTTCTGTGGGACTTGACCTTGAAATCTTTTACCACACTGGGGGTCAAGTTACACACTTGAGACGCAGCCAGAATGGACTGTACACCATCACAGAAAGGGAAGGCTGTGTCAAGGGAACCCGGGAAGCAGACGTGTTGAGCTGGCTCCCGGGTGAGGCCGGCTGCCTTGTGTCCCAGGAGGATTCAGGCAAAGACATGAGCGTCCCGGCTGTGGGACCCCTGGAAGGAGCGTGGAAGCAGTGAGCTGGAGTCTGACCAATTTCTAAGGTCCCTTCTGACGTGGTTGACTTTAACGAGTCCTCCCATGGCCTGAGGACACTCTTGTAAGGAGAAGCTCCTTATCTGTGTGTGTGTGTGTAGAAGTGGCAGGAGGTCCCGGGATGGGATGCTGTGCAGCACTCTTGCCTCTTTGGGTTGCCTTTGACCAGGTGTTGGCAGAAAACACAGGCTGTGCAGAATCCTGGGAGGTGAGGGAGGGCAGAGGCCAGGGAGTTGCAGGGGCCCCTGCAGCTCTTTCCCAAGTTCAAATGCTGGAAAAAATGACATTTAAGAGAAATTCACTTTTTCACAGGATGCCTTTGATGACGTGGTGAAGTACTTTGGAGAAAACCCCAAGACGACACCCCCATCTGTCTTCTTCCCCGTCTTTGTCCGGTTTGTGAAAGCCTATAAGGTAAACAGGTGTCTGTCAAGCCTCCCCTGGCATTATTTCTTGAGCGGCTGCCCTTCTGGAGCTGCAATGCAGTCTCAAGAGCTCTGCAGGGCTCCCCGGGCCTTCAGGTGGCAGATCTGGGTGGGGAGGACGAGACGCAGTTTCTGGCCCTGCTGCTTAGGCCCTCAGACTGTCATGCTCTCTGTTTCTACCTGCCAAGCCAGGGGCTCAGCCCCCACACAAAAGCCTTTGGCTATCCCATGGGGCGAGGGAGTCCCAGGACCATCCAAAGCCATCTTTGGAAGCTGCCACGTCAACTGTCACCCTTGCAGGCAGGTCAAAGGACTAAGAAACCCAGGCCTCCTGTGGAGTTGTGGAGCAGGTCAAGGGTAGGAGGAGTTAGCCTCAGCATCATAGCCGAGGTCAGGGACAGCCTGCTCGTGCTGGGCCTGCTCATGACCACAGGCCTCTGGACCAGCACTTCCCTAAGTGTGGGCTGAAAGGTGGCTCTTGGAAGGATAGGTTGCTCCCTGTTTCCTTATCTGGACCCATAATGGCCCTTCCTTTAAATGGGAGGCCCTCTGTGACATACCCTGGGACCCATACCGTGAGATCATGGTTTTGAAAAAGCACATGACTCAGATCTATGTCAGAAAAACGTGTCCAATGAGAAAAGAAGCCAAGGAGAGCATTATGAGATTTCAGTGCTCAGCTTTCCAGATGGAGCAATGGTAAAGAATCCACCTGCCAATGCAGGAGGTACGGGAGATGCAGGTTAGATCCCTGGGCAGAGAAGATCCCCTGGAGGAGGAAGTGGCAATCCACTCCAGTATTCTTGCCCGGAGAATTTCATGGACAGAGGAGCCTGGTGGGCTACAGCCCATGGAGTCGCAAAGGGTCAGATATGACTGAGCACGCAAGTGCTCAGGAAGACAGTGCAGTCTCTGCTCTCCAGGCTTGCCTGCATGT
Organism: Odocoileus virginianus; assembly: GCF_023699985.2. Lineage (NCBI taxonomy): Eukaryota > Metazoa > Chordata > Mammalia > Artiodactyla > Cervidae > Odocoileus > Odocoileus virginianus. The sequence goes on along the minus strand of NC_069686.1, from coordinate 34,640,184 downwards.
TCACCTGGGTCATGTTGGTGGAGAAAGGAGGAACGTGATGGTGGAGCGGGGAGGGATGCGATGGGTGTGGACATTTCTGAAAAATGTGATTGGAAACAGTGAGTCCCTTCACCTTCCTGATGGCTTTGGAGAACCATCCCTGAGCCTTTTCACTGACAGCCACGAGGTTCCCGCTAGTTAGCCCTCGTCTCTCAGCATGGCTTAGTGTAGGGGTGATACGACCAGCAGAAGGCAGGCCTCCCCTTGCTTATGTGAGTGTGAGCACCGGCACAGCACAGGCCCACGTGCGTGATCCCAGGGGCCGCGAGCAGTGAGAAGTGCTGGGCACGGGGCCTGCCGACCGCGGTGCTCTGCGGCTCCCTGGCTCGGGTGCAGAGATGGCTTGAGCCAGCTCTGGTTATGAGCTGGGACCATGTTTCTTCACATAAAAAATTGTAAGTCTAAGGTCTCAAGAGAAAATATATGCTGTTTACAAATGTATAATACAAGCTGGGAAGAGGCCCTGGTTGGTCTCCAAGGCTGGAGGCAAAGAAGAGGTGCCACTCTTGGTGGTCTGTGGGGTGTCCCAGGTCAGAGCTTCTCAGCACGTTCCTTCCATGTTATCATTTCTCCCCGGGGTCCTGTTCACTGGCTCCGTGAGGCACTCATCAGGCAGGGATGCGACCAGATGTTCTACTTGCCCTAACACACTACATAAAGAATAACTGCCTGGCCTGACCCTGACCGAGGGACTTGGTGGGCAGATGTTAGCATTTTAGGATGTTTTCTCTTCCTAAGTGTGAACCAAACTGAAACTTGAGACAAAAACAACAAAGGTGAAAGTGTAAAGTTTATTACTAAACTTTAGTTAGTAAAGCTGGTTTGGAGGATTGGGTGTGCCTCTGTGAGCTTACACTTCAGCCCTGAATTAGATGATTTATCACTGCACAGTAGACTATTAGAAGAAGCTGAGGGAGGCTGGATTCCAAAGAGGATGCTCAGAGGGCTGAACTGAGGTCAACCTGTTAGATTTCTTGTCCCTAATCTGTCAACCTTGCCACTGCCTCCCTTGGAAAGGAGTGAGGAGGGAGTCCAAGAGTGTCACTCGGCGACACTGGGGAAACACGAGGCCAGGGGTGGAGGTTTGCCCCTAAGAATGGGCAGAAGGAGAGGAATCTGAGACCTTCCTTTCAGAGAAACTGTAGGGAGGGGAAGTCCCCACACATCTGTGAGCGAGACTACGAAGCGGCCTGAGTAGGAAAGGAATTTCTGAAAAAGGTGAGTCTCAACTATGAGTTTTGAAGAAGTGTGATATAGACTGACAGCAAAACCCCAGAGTCATATGTAGGAATAAAGTGTGGAGCTTGTAAACCTTTCCTTCACTCTAATTCCTGGCCTCTCAGAAGGGCTTTTTAAAACTCTTGACGGCTGGCATTTCCAGCAACATAATCTTCTGCTGCTTTTGATTTCACCCAGCAAGCAGAAGAGGAAAATGAGCTAAGGAAGAAGCAGGAACAAGCGCTCATGGAGAAACTCCTGGAGCAGGAAGCTCTGCTGGAGCAGCAGGACCCAAAGGTGAGATGTGCCAGGCTCCAGCCGTGGTCCTCGCGGGAGCGGGGTCCTGATGGCTCCACGGAGGCATGCGGGCAAGAGGGACAGAGAGCCAGGCTGGGACGGGATGCTTCAGTGCCTTCCTGGGCTTGGAAACTTGTCAGATGGATGCTTGTTCACTCATTACTTGTTCAGCCATCACTGGAATGAGGCTGAGAGCATGTTTGTATAGCATTTCCAAGTTTATAGAGATAGGGAACTTAAATCTTGGTTGGATGTACAGAGAGACCATCCCAGGTAACCTGCTGGCTGAACAGCAAAGTGTCCGGGAAGGGGAAGGCTTCACAGGGTCGCCATTGGTGCTGGCCTTGGTAGAGGGAGGGCTTCGTAAGGAGGAATGGGAGAGAGCATTCTATGGAGGGAAACAGCACAGGTGAAGACCATGATGAAGGCTGGCAGGTCGTAGGGTTTTTCATCATGATCCTCTTCACTGAAGTGTAACAAGTCAGTGGCTATGACTAGCTGCCTGTTGTTGACATGGGATCCGGCCTTCCTATGGCTGACAGTTTTGTGTGTTCTTTGTGAAAAAGTTTTTGTTCCCAGAGACTTCCTAAGTTTTCTTCTGCTGAGCAGTGTGTTGGGATGGTGCTGTCTGTGTTTCAGACTGAGGCTGCTTGTTAGTCACAAAATGCTCAGACCCGTTTTGGATTTTCTCGGACCTCCAGTGGGTGTTGGCCCCATTAATCTCTGCCTTCTTTCTTCTCAGTCTCCTTCCCACAAATCAAAGAGGCAGCAGCAAGAATTAATTGCCGAATTAAGAAGGCGGCAAGTTAAAGATAATAGACATGTATACGAAGGAAAAGATGGTGCCATTGAAGATATTATCACAGGTAAAATTTCCTTCCTCATTGTGGCCCATGGAGATCCCACTGGCCTCACTGTTTCTGGACCATTTACAGATTTCGCTACTGCTTTGTCCAGGGTTTACAAGTTCTTCAGTTGATTTTATCCAGATGCAGAATTACAGAGAAACTCCATGCTAGTGTTTGAAGTATGTTTATAGTAAGCTGTATACTGCCTGTCAAAGAACTCCAACAGTCTCTCTGAAAAGAAAAAAAAAAAAATCTATTTCTCAATATCATATTATCAGTATCTCAATATCATTGGAACCCTGAATATCATTCACTGGGGCTCCTCCTTCTAATGATATTCTGTTGTCTTAGATTTGTCACCATGCTCCATTTTCTCACTCATGGCCACTTCTACCTATCTGCCTACTTATGGACAGGCCCCATACTGTACTAACCACAGTCAATGAATGTTTTTTCAATATGCTCTTTAAAAGCCTTTTCACTCATTCCAAGTAAGTGAAGATGCTAGGAAATCAGTGCTTTCATGAGGATGGACCAACAGGTCAAAAGCCCAGAGGGCTGAGGAATGGTCATTCTCTCCGCTAGAAATCGTGCCTAACCCAGCTTGGTTCTTGTCTGATTAAGTTGTAGCCTAATGCTTTCTGCTCAAACCAACTCATCAGAGTTTGTGCATTCCCTATTAAAGATGGGGGCAGTAATTTGGGGCAGTGGCTACAAGTGACTGCCTTTTCATGTTTGTTGCCTAAAGTTTCTCAACTTCCAAGATACTTAACACTTTTTAGTAGGAAATGTTACGCAAAAGTATAGAGGAAATTATTTAAAAGTATGGAGAATAGTACCCATCACCAGTCAGTAGTTTCCAGCTCATGGCCAATTTTGTTACAAATCCGCTTCTACCTGTTCCCTTGGGGTTATTTTGAAGCAAATCCAAGACATGCAATTTCATTTGGAAGTATTTCCATATAATCTTTGAAAGATAAGGTCTGTTTAGTAAAACAAACAAGCATACCCACAGGGCCATTATCACATAACTCTGAAATGCAGAGTTCCTTATAAAAAAGCCAATCATTATTCATATTTCCTTAATTGTCCTAATTAAAAAAATATATATATATAACTCTCCAGACTTTTGATTTCTGATTTCTTGTTAATGGCTTAGCATTGAAAATTGGGATTACAAAATGGCCAAGTCAGGATTTTTTATCAGCTCAGGCCCAAAGAAATAAACTGGGAGAAAGAATCACTAAAAAAGGAAGTCAGTAAGTAATGACTTGTCCAGAGTAAGCCAGTGTGAGAAGTGCAGTAGGTAAGTGGCTGATGAAAGTGCCAGTGTCTGCAGGGCACACACGTGCTCTGGACCTTTCTGCCTGCCAGTGTCTGTGTTCACCCTGCAGTGGCTGGCAGGTGGCTCCCAGGTAAAGCTTCCTATTTTAGCATCTCTCCTTGCCTCCTCTGCATGGAGCAAGAAGCTCTGCTCTGAGCAAGACCAGAACAGATCTCCTTGGGTAAGCACTGTTGTAGCCTCCAGGCCACAATGAGGTTGACTTGTAGGTAGAGGAGCATCCAGCCGTGGCACATTAAGAACTCAGAGCTCCGTTTTCATCAGCCTCTTCTCCAGCTTAGCGACACTGGCTCATGAAATGTACAGTTTCTATTTGCCTGACCTGATCTACCATAGGAGGTAAATAAATATGTTTATGGAGCAGTTTTGTTCTGTTTTTTTTTTTTTTTTCCCTGCTTGGGCTACTTTCCATGATCTACTCAACCCTGCCCCAGATTGAGTAAAGACTGAGTAACTCTTGTAGGCTTTTTGAACTCACCTGGGTATATATTCTATGTTGCCTTCCCCGTTTCCTGCTCCCCTCCCTCCCCCCTCCCCCAGGTATGGTTAACAAAGCACTAACCATGTACTAATGCAGTAGATTGTGGCTTCTTACTCTCTTCTGTTTGTCTTGACTGTTATTTCAATGCAGTGCTGAAGACTGTGCCCTTTACTGCTCGCACCGCCAAGCGTGGCTCTCGATTTTTCTGCGAACCTGTTCTCACTGAGGAATACCATTACTAAACTATTACTCTTTCTCACCTGATGCTCTTAAAAGGTTGCTATGGATTTTTTGACCTCTAACGACCCTCTGTGTGTGTGTCAGGGCTCCCCAACAGTCTGGCATGGTACTGCCATCTCCGCTGTGTTGCATTTTATGTTGTCTTCATGCTGCATGTTTTCTCGTTTCAGTCACAATTGCCAACTCACTAGCATCACTCATGCATCCTGAACCCACATGGCTGGGATGGTGTGTGCCAGCTGAATTAATACATACAGAAATTTTCAGAAAATAGTAAAGGGAACAACTTCTTTGAGAGTCAGGGTGGGGACAGACTAGGTTGCTTTTAAGATTTTGAGGCTAATATCTTTCAACACAAAATGACAGTCACTAATAACAGTAATTACTGTTCCTACCATTTATTGAGCACTCACTGTGTTGGAATAGATTTACAAAGATGTTAAACTGACCTTTTTGTGCTCAGCTTGCTTTGATAGTAAAATGAGCTGCTGTACAAGCTCTCAGGAATACAAAGTGCTCTACAGATGCAAAATGATTTACAGAAGGAGCTGTGAACTACACACAGCTGTAAGTTGCATCTTAACCGCCTTATGTAGTTTGTAACCATCGTCCACAGTGTGATGGAGCTCACGGTACAAGCTAAACTCAGGGAGCTCTTTAGATCTAGAGGCTTGTATAAGCTGATACAGGCAATCCATAGCTTTATAGTCACTTCTTTCCCTTCTGAGTGTCATGACCAAGTTTCAGCTGTCAGCAGTTCCCTGCTGGAGCAGGGCTGTGAACTAAGCAATGAATATAAAGGCTTGGGAGCCCCCACTGTCTTCTCGTTCATGCTTATTCACTGGTGGCTCTGTTCCATGTCAAACCCAGGGCATTGCTACTGTGATGAGCTCATATCTGGATCTGCTTCTTTGGTCAAGATGGTGGCTAAATATTAACAGCAAATACCTTTTATTGGCAAATGCTACTGTTCTTGAAAACAAAAGAAAAACATGATCACACTTTCCAGAGAAATAACTGCCTGGGCTTAGTTTCTGATGGCTGAATAAGGAACAGACTTCTCTGTTGATTAGAAAAGTGACAAAGGAAACACATACTTTGAGTATATGAAATCGCCACTGTTTGGCTGCCATGCTGAGATTGACATGGAACTGGTTACATGTTTAGTTTGTGGCGTTCTCTTCTCTGAATTGCACTTGTTACGTATGCTCGTCTGTGTCTGAAGATAATGAAGGATGTGGTATGTTGTTGCCTGTTCTGCAGTGTGCTTACCCACCAGTACTTATTAACAAGGCTAGAGACTGTCACCTCCTTGACTAAGGTTTATTGTCAGCTTTGCTGCCGGACTGTTTTTCTGGAGCCAGACTTCAAAGCAGCTTGGATGTGGGTGGTCGGAGAGCCGGGTGGGGAGACATGCTCGGCCTTCCCTTGTTTTCTGTAACACCTCTTGTAGTGTGGCTTCCTTTCTTCTTCTCTTGGCTAACATGCCCGGGAATGTTATTCACAAAGTTGAATTGCTTTCCATTTTCATCCCATTTTTACTTAACCATCATTTTGTGTTTTTGTTTTTTTTTTCTGTTTAGCTTTAAAGAAGAATAATATCACTAAATTTCCAAATGTTCACTCGAGGGTAAGGATTTCTTCTAGCACACCGGTGGTGGAGGATACACAGAGCTGGCAAGCATCACTTTTTACTTAGCTTCCTCCTCTCTCTGTATGCAGATCAATGATTTCAATCTCTGGCTGAGGGTAATACTGGTGAGAGTCTGACCAGGGAGAAGTCTTTGTACCTCACATTTCAATGATGTGAGGCTAAGCCTCTCTGTTGGACTTTTTGGTCTGCTTCCATGTTCTCAAGTGTGATGGCTTGGGTAGGGTATTTGATGGTTATACTTACTTTGGGTGTGAGGCTGTCCTTCCCTTAACCCCTTCTTGGCCTTTAAGTTACTCGGTGAACCCCATTTTGATCCAAAGAAATTGAGAGCAAGTCCTGGCCAGGGAACATGATCTATATAGTCTTTGAAGGAGGATTAGGGTTTTTTAGAACTTAATTGCTCTGAGGACTCGGGAACCAGGAAACGGCCAGTCACTGCATATCCTGAGCCAGAAATGGAATTGTGACCTCCATCACGACTCTGGGTGAGGAAGCAAAGGCCCGAGAACATTATCAGGCATGCAAAACCATTCTTGGCCTGAATTTAGGAGTAGGGCAAGGTCACAAATTCCAGTGAGTCAGGAGCTTATGGGGTGGGGACGGTGCTGAACTGAGCTGAGCACTCACTTAGCTCTGGCTTATTTTGCCATGTGAGAATTAAATGGGCCCAAAACCAGTTTTCCAAGAGAAGTCAAGAAACCTTGGTTTTTAGGTTAATTCCCAGTTTAAATTTCTAGGAGACTGTATTTAAAAATTTAAGGCGTGGGCCAAACATCCTGTGGACCAGCTATGGCCCATCGATTTTCAATCTGAGCAGTGAAGGGATAAAAAAGATGAAATCTGTTTTAATTCTATTGTTTCCCTTTCTAAAGATAGGGTTTTTTTCTAAACAGAAATCAACAAACTAAGTTGATGAAAGGGAAGTACATACTAATTAAACAGAACAAGGGGATGAGGTATGAAGTCTGCTTTTTCCTTTCAGTGTTCTGACTCCATTAAATGGAGGCTACCTGCCTTATTCAAGAAAGCATGCCTTCATACTAAGAGTGCTTACTAAAATCCCCCTTGTGCATCTCATTCATCCCTTCAATCTGCTTGAACTGATGTGCAGTGGTTGATTCATTCAAGCATTTTGTTGTTATTGTTAGGCATCCTGCCATTCACTGGCAGTACAAATTGGAGAATCCAAGAGGGTCCATGTGACCTTTCCCCTCTGATGAAAAATAACATCTTGGGTGGCAGGAAAGAATGTTCAGGAATGGAGTGTTATTTTGATTTAGTAATTGCTTTTGTTCAGTGGTCGACTATGATATTTCTGATTCACAAAATAAACTGACCTCAGCTCATTTTAATGGAATAATAATGGAAGCAGTGTCTGCAGACCAAGTGTAAGCTCCTTCCTTAATTAAAGTCTGATAGGAGAAGGCAGTCTGTCTTGTCTTGCAGTTTAAAATTCATTGCAATTGTTGGTATTCATGTTTTCAGAAAGAAAAAGGACTACTAAGTAATAGCTACTTCCCAATGGAAGAAACATTTCAAACTGACATTGGCTAGACTCTGGCCAGTGACAGAAGCACTCTGCTTGTATTAATAAAAGAGCCAGAATCACACCAGTATTACATGCTGTTTTTGCTTGATTGTAAATATCGAGGGCAAAGTACATATGTTTTTGGCTCAAATCCTGAGTTTGAAGGGCCCATTAGCTGACTCTTCTACACAAGCTGCTTTGATTGGCTGCCAGCTGGCTTTTGTCTTGCTTAGACACATGATCTTATAGATTGCAATTCTCATTGGTGCTCTCCTCTTTACAGATCTTAGAAACCAACCATACAGACGAGCCGATGCGGTGAGGAGAAGTGTTAGGCGGCGCTTTGATGACCAGAACTTGCGTTCTGCTAATGGTGCCGAAATGAACATGTGAACCAGAGACCTGCTTGTGTGAATAGAGGGTGTGCGTGAATGAAGATGTCCCTATGAACTTTCTGTGCTACCATTTAACTGCAGCCTTGAACATAGATACAATATTCTAAGGGCTCAGATTTAGCAAACACATAGAATTTTTAAATGATGGGCTCTGCTTTCAACCTTTGTTAACAAGTGCCTAAAAGTGGAAGTACCTGCTCAGATTAATCAAAGCAATAGGATTTGATTTGATTAGTATCTTTTTACACCAGTATGTTATTTTTTAACCAAAATATAAATTTCATATTACATTCATTACCTGCCATCGTGATTGTCTCATGATGGCCCACCCTGGTTTCCTGATAAGTTGTAAATAACATGGAATGCATCTGCTGTGGGCTTCCTTTGCTGTCTTTTAAGAAGTTTGTTTTGGCCATAGCTGTCAACTTTGTATTTTTAAGGGCTTGCAGCATGGAAGAAGGAGAAAGTCATGTGATACTCCTTTTGTCTATACCCAAGCCCCAGCCAAGTACAAATAGGACCTAACTGCAGTGGCACAGAAGTCAGTCCACTTGTTTCACATTCTGCTTCTGTGCTGGGGCATGATGCCTCATGTGATATTCATTGGTATGAATGAGACCATCCAGTGGCGTACAGATGTTGTACAAGACTTATTTGCAGTACTGTGTTCTTCAGCTAGAGAAAGCTTTTAAAAATACAAATGTTTATTAATTACCACTAAAATTAACATCTCAGTAATCAGTATTAGGATTCCTGAGGACCATTATGGGTCAATCCTGAGAATAGAAATCAGTGCCTTGCTAGCCAGGGAGAAGTTCACTAGCTCTATGAACAAGCATTCAAGATTACTTCTAGCAGAGTAGTGTTAGTAACCTGGCTTTATCACTCTGACAATCGCAGGGTTCCCTCCTCCTCCTTTTTGTAGATTGGATTAGATATATTTGGCATCATACATCAGAGCTAAGCAATTCTTGTACTTTACAGACTACCTTGTGGGGAATTGCAATTAAATTGCTGAATTACATTGGTGTTAAGCTGAAATGCTATGTAATGGGACTAAATGGCCAACAAAGCCACTGTTGTTGTTCCTTCATCTCTGGCAGGGCACTTGATCCAAAGTCAAAAACTGGACTGAAGCTAATTTGTAATTTTCATCACAACACATTTTGCTTCTGGCTTACCTTATTGGTACATTACATCAATATATTAATTGTAAAGTTTATTGTATAGTATTTAACCACTGAATTTCTTATTTTATGTTGTGCTCATGTGAACTCCTTGGTGAAGGTCCCATTTCCCTTGGATAATGTGTAGTTATATATCTTTTTAAATGTACAGATATTTTGCTATAAAATCGGTGCAGTTTTTTATGGTTTTTACACTTCTCTTTAATTCCCACCTAAGCCTCTGGGTAATATTGTAAATATTGTTTAAAAATGCATCAGCCTATGCTATACAATCTGAATGTTATTTTAACTTATAGGTTTTTTTTTTTAAAATATATATATTTAACTTCAAGGACAGTTTAGGGATCAGTTACCACATTTCACTTTAGCGTATCTATTTACAAAAAGATTACTTTAAACTGCCACCTGCTAGCACATTTTCATAATGTGTACTTTAAAAAAGAACATGCCAAGATTGTGTCTGACTCATTCAACATTTCATTTTGATGAAAAGAGGGATTTGACCATGAGATTTAACACAAATAGTTGGTCCTTTACCACAAAGCAGCTGTTTTCCAAAGCTCAATACTGATGAACATAGGTTAAAATGGGCTATTTATTAATATACAAATAGACAATAATATTGGCATGTCCTTTTGTCTGTCTCTTAATGGGCCTGCTTCTTAGCAATATTAGAAATGTTTTATAAAAGCAGTTCATGTTACTTTCCTGGTCTTTTCATGGCATATGAGCAAATAAACTATTTACACTACTACCCTGTACTGTGTTGTCATCTTTCAGTGTATACTTGAGGGGGTTTTATGTGCCAGTTTCGTGTATACTCTTTTATCTTCTAGAAACAGATATGTTTAGCTGCTTGAATTCATAACCTAAATAGACTTGGTAAAATGTAAGGAAAACTCCTTCCTCTATAAAACTCCCGGTCACTTGCTGTATGGAACACAGGAACCAAACAGATTTTACTATTGAGTATTTTAGCACTGAGATAAGTATGTCCAGAATCCTAGTTATGAATTTATTCCTTCCAGAGAAAAAGCGCTCTTTTTTGGTGAGATACTGCCTCTCTCAACATTTGTTGTAATGAGGATGTTGCATATACTCAGTCTGCTCATGGACTGCAGACAGACACTAAGCACCTGAAACATCTGTGCATGCATGTGTGTGTGCACATGTACACACACAGATATTTGTAACTCCAAGTCATCAGAGTATATTCTTAGTATATTCATTTAGTATATCTTAAGGGAAGCAAAGAAATTTATAATTTAAGAAACTGTCCAAGTGGCTTAAGAAATAGCTTAAAGGGGCATAAATTAGTCTTTATTGTGATAATCTGGAACCAAACTTGCAATATTCCCAAGGTAGACTTGTAGCTGAAACTTTTAAAACAGAAAAAAGTTAAAATTTTGCAATTAGTAAGAATCTCCTGTTTTGTACCAGAAGTGCCTCATGGTAAAGGAAATAAGGTCATTAACATTCTGTCAGAATATTTTCAGGAATAAACTACAGCAATAAGTTAAAATGAGATGGATATGGTTAGGTTTTGGAAATTTATCAGCAGCACCCATTTTTAAGATTTTTCTAATGACTCAGAGGTAAGTCTATTTGTTTTTTACTCCCAATCTTTATGACTAAAACTCTGTATCTTAATCCAGTAAAAGTCACTGCCAATGACACTGCAGTGAATGTCTAGCAACCCTGCTCACCCAACAGTGCTCAGTGGTTAATAGAACTTGACATCCACCACTGACTCTGCTGGTTCAACATACTTTTTCTGTATGTTGATTTTGTAGAATCACCCAATTTTACACTGTGAAATACACTTTCACAACTAGATTTGTAATTCACATCTATTAATTTTAAATTTGATAAAATGAAATTTGTAACCTTAATACACTTGTTTTTATCAGAAATGTGTGCACAAATACACTATCAGCCCACTTTGTGCCAAAGGATTAATCTTCCACTTTTTCTAAACTAATACTCCAACTGTTTCTAAGAAAAAAATCTGAAACAAGAAACAAATGCATGGACAAATGTTGATAGACTTTTTTTGATCTAACTTTTTATAGAGAAAAGCAAGTATTAACATTGAGAAAACAATGTGGGCATCTATCACCACACAGCACAGAACTGCTGCATACGACAGGGCTTAACGGAAAGAGTTGACACAAATCCAATTTAGTAAAAGATGTCATTTTTCTAATAAATTATATTTATTTACAAAAGGTCTACTTTTATATAATTGAGGTTCTTTACATCAGAACAATATATGAACAAAAGAGAAAATCTGGTAAGTACAAACACAAAGTAGAAACCTTGTTCCTTGTTATTACTCACCTTTCAGAACAAGTCTTCAGTTTAGTTGTAGAGGTAGGCAAGAGAGCAACACCTACCAAAAAAGTTTGCAGGCAGGACCAAAAAAAAAAAGATTATAATTCCATTTAGATACCCGCCAAGACAGCATAAAAGAAGGGCATCAAGAAATGGCTTAGTTTGAATATGATGTGAGAATAGACAGCCACTTTGTTTTATTCTGAATGAAAACTGGAGGTGAGCTAGTTCTCCTCAAATGCAAACATCAACCTTAAAACTAGGACAAATTACCATCAAATTAACAGTCAAGTATCAATCACTAACAATGATGAGATGGCCTTGAACTAGATCATACTGACTCACAAGAACAGTTTTTATGTAGTGATTTTTTCAAAAGCATAAAAAGTTCACTGTAATTAAGAAACTTAAGCCAGACAGAGAAACCCAGTATGGTCTGGAGAGCTAGGGAGAGTATGTGGTAAATGGAGCAAAATCTTCCCTTCCCAACTCACCTTTAAGTCAGTTCCAGTAGCACTGTAAGTGCATACATGCCCTGTCACCATTATTCACCTGTTTGTCAAAAACAGCCTGAAACGATTAGTTCTCAGAACTTAAAACAGGAATTTTGTTTTGTCTAATTAGGGTCTTTAGATCAACTCTGATCTAGCTAAATGTTAGCTCCACTACTTTTAAGCCACTACTCTTGTAACAGAAGTATGCGTATGATATGAAAGAAGGTATGTTTCAAATCATCACAAGAGATTGCCTTTTCTACTCAAAAACCACATGAAAAGATGTATGTTCTCATAATAAGTGTTTGGACATTTCTGAAGGAACAGTTAAGACTGAGGCACAGTCACTAGAACTTATCTTCAGTGTACTTCAATTAGTTCGGGGTTCAGTATGGTTTATTACAATGATGCTTTTTCAAGCTCTTTAATACAGATGACGAGTACTATGGATGCTGGATGAGTACATCTGTCAACTGATATTTTATTTTACATTCACTCAGTATATGCCTACTGTGTGCCAGGCACTGTTCTAATTCACAAGACAGCAAGTGAAACACAAATCCTTGCCCCCAAGGAATCTGACCACCACCTACATCAAAACGGTTGAATAAGGTAAGAATAAGGAAGGTAAGAATTAATAGACTGCTATGGGAAAAGACTGATGCTGGGAGGGATTGGGGGCAGGAGGAGAAGGGGACGACAGAGGATGAGATGGCTGGATGGCATCACCGACTCAACAGACATGGGTTTGAGTAAAATCCGGGAGTTGGTGATGGACAGGGAGGCCTGGTGTGCTGTGATTCATGGGGTTGCAAAGAGTTGGACATGACTGAGCAACTGAACTGAACTGATAACACCATTACTAGAACCATAGAATGAAACTATGAACTTAGAATGCGTTTCCATGAAAATTACTTGCGATGTTACTTTGCTTTTCCTTTATGTAAAGTGAGTCCTAGAAAATGTAAAAGAAAATTTGACCTGCTATTGGGAGAGAGACTTCCCCAAGGGAAAAGAAAAAGTCTGATTTAAGATATAAGGAATTAATGTGCTTTGCCTCAATTTTGCTTTTAGAAGTGTTTATTTAGTTCTTTAGCTTTGCCATTTACATTTAAATTACATAATGAACACCCTATAAACTCATTTTTAAAAATGCATTCATTACTCTTTGCTGGGGTACTATTTGATTAGCTCTCTCAAATAGTATCCAAGTTTTAAATAATCTTTAAATAAAGGAGTTACCCCTATCTGGATGCAAAAATAAAAAAGTGGCTGCCTAGTCAGCACTCAATTGATCATTAACACTGGAAGAAAACCAGGATCACCTAGGCAAATGATTCTTAACACAAGATGCAGGCCCCCTGGTAACTGAATGAAAACTATGGACCTTCTTTTCAGAGAAATGTATACAGATATTTCAAGAAGTTTTATAGTCTTACCACTGTGAATTAAAAGACTGCTTTACTCTAGAGGCCAATCCCTCTCATACTATTGTTGTAAATGGGGCACAGTTAGCAAAAATCAAGATGAAATGGCTGTGATACTTTGAGCATTTTCAGATATACTGGGAGGCATAAAAATTATTTTCATTGTTGAAACACATGAATGATCTATAGGTTGAAGCTCCTTTGGGTAATGATAATGAAATGGCATCACTGTATTAAAAATGTTGGGACCACTGCTTTTATTTAAAAGTTTTATGTTATTTAAATACACTTGGGAGAAGTGCAAAGAATTCTTCATATGTCATTAACTTTTTATACCAATTCAATTTTTCCACATAGGAATTAAATACTGGAATTTTATATTGGAAGGAATAAAAAACATCAAATATCTGAAGTCCTGATTTTGATTATTAAGCATTACATTAAATGTATTACTGAATTTAATCCAAGAGTTCATTAATATTAATGATAATGAGGGAAGATAGGCCCTTAACATTTAGTTAAGTCTGAGGCTTAACTGAAAAGTATAAATTCCCTTTATCTGAATATAAACATGCTTTCTTTTTGAACACATTTTGAACATAAGTGTTCAGCTCTAATTAAAACCAATATTCTAAGACATTTCAACTTAATTAGACTGAAGATTTAGAAACCTAATCAAATGGATTAAAGATATTCACACATAACTTATTTTAATAAAATCTACCCATCACCTATATCCCAGGCCACAGTATCTTTCTGGCAACTTAACGCCATTTGATGGGATCAATACAGGATTATAGTTACTTCAATTACACACTTTATAAAAAGCATGTTGTATTCTGCTTTACAACTCATTAGTTTTGTTTTTAGGTCAAATAATTTTCATGGTTGGAACAATAAGGAAACTTGAGTTTGTATTGTCTTATGGAAATCTGAAGTTGTGATATGACAGTATCTCTATACTATAGAAAGTTAATTTGAGGACATGCTAAATCACATCAATAGTTTCTTAATAGGAAAACTAAAACCTTTTTAAAGTTGTACTTTAAAAAATCATGATTCATGGAAGTAATTAAAATTTTACGGATTCTAAATTCTGTGAAACGCCACCAGTATTTCTGCCAATATTTTACTTTGATGTCCAGGTCAAGTGTTTGACATGATAAGCAATACTAACTATTATTACGAAGGGGCCTCTGAAAATTAAGTCTAGGCAACTTGCCTGTGATAGTTATATGTTGTGGTTCTAATATACAATAGGAGACTGACCTCAAGCAAGAAACTGACTTTGCATTTTCTGAAGATAGTGATTTTTACTTTCTATAAAGTCATGTCGTATTTCACATCAAAAATATGATTTGGCATTGAGAAAAGTTCAGGACTCCCCCAGCCTTCCCCTGTGGCTTTCAGGAGTGGATACTAGATTTAATTGAAACATAGGGGGCAGAGATGGGAAAAGTCATCCCAGTCTGTCCCACTTTCAAATTCATTAGGATGGTGAAGGGAAAATGAACTTTTTGTTCTTCTAAATCCCGACCTGAAACAGGATTGCCCCAAGTACCCAAAATAAAAAAATACCTAAGATAATACCAAAGACTATGTGCTGAAATGTACTTATTTACTTAAAAAAATCTCCTGCACTGAAGGAAAATAGTATAAATTACATTACCAACCTTCAAAAGTTAGCATGTAAAAAGTATTCTAGCTTCAAACCATTGCCTTTCTTAAAGTATTCTGTAGGAAATTCATAGACCAAAAACAAATACAGGGGCCTGTATGATTTATAATATTCTTAAATATTAAAAAAGGAAAGTAACTTAGCTATGTGGGTTAGATAAAGCAAAATTTTAGGGGTTTAGTATCTTAACCTTTAAAGAATCATACAATTTTTTTTTTAAGAGCTGAGCAGTAGAAATAAATACTAGTACACACTAGAAGAGAAGATTTAATAATTGATAAAAATGTACAAAAATATTCAAATCAGAAATGCTTTAGAATGTGTACCACGAAGTCAATACTTCTCAGTGAGTAGGGAAGGTAAAAGACTTCCTCAATGAAAAAAAGCAAGAGAAAGTTCGGATTAAAAAAAAAAAACTGTTAAAGAAATTGCTGAAGTCAACATTGATTTGTTTTAGACAAGGATATTGCAGCCATCACTTAAAGTTTGGTGGCACATTCTTTAGTAGGTCCTTAAGGCAATATATTTAAGCTAATTTACAATTTGATTTGATGTTAACTTTTTAAACATCACCTCAAAATAATGCCCTCACAGTAGCCTTTTTAAAATGTATTCAGATGTTCCATAAAAAATAATGGTGGCTTTATTATAGCAGTGCTGAGCAGCACCACTACAGTTAAGGGTCTACCAGGTTTCCATTATGAACACTTATTTCTGAGTTTACCATAAAAGATCATATCGTCTTTAACCAGTTGGGTAGTGCACAAAAAAGCAGTTTATCAGTTGCTGGTGCTTTTTTTTGTACTACTAGATATCAAAATTTTTCCATTATATCTTCAAAATCCAGCTTCTATAAAGTAAATCAAATCACCTCATGACTTACACTTTAGAATAAAGTAGAGACACCTGCAGTTATCAGTAAATTGCCACCTTTAATCCATCCTGCAGTGCCCTATGAAAGGGTCACAGACAGACAGTTATGACTGTATGAAAATATGATTCTTGATACAGAATCAAAAGTTATTTTCAATTTCCTTTGCTTTTATAAAGTCCACAATAACAATACTTAAATGCACTTTTTTTTTTCCTGTGATATAATTAAAACCCAGTGTTATTTCAGTTGAACTTAAAATAGAGTTCCTGGTCTGAATTAGACTTTAAATCATACTGTAAACATATTTGGTATAATTTATTGATCATCATCCAGTTGCTCCAAAAGGGTCCTTCTGCGCTTTTCCAATTCCCCTTCACTCAGTTCACTGCCAGAAGTATCCCAATTACCCTGAAAAACAACAATGAACACAATTGTGTCAGTATTCAAAGTGTAAGTAGTAGTGAACCTTTGAAAAAAGAATATAAAATCTACATGGATTCTCTTCCACAAAAACTAAGGCATCACAGACTGATTAAAGACGGATTTCTTTCCCAAAAGCCTACTAATGAGTTAACCAAATACTCCCTGGTTACTTGGGGAATCAAGTAACCAGGGGAGACAGTTCTCTCAGAACGGAACTCTTCTATGGTGTTTACTTTCAGTTTAATATGTAAATCAGGGAGAATAGTATGTATCCATTTCTTTTCCTTCTTTCTATGTAACTGAATATGAAACATCTTATTTCCATTTAATGGAAGCTGGGTGTTCATTTCCTAAGTATTCTTTAAGTATTATTCTAGCTAAGTATTCGTCACTAATTTTTCAGAATCTAGGTTATCCTGTGTTTTATACTATAGTAAAGTATTATCTTTTGAGATTATATTGTGCCCCGAATTATGAGGAAAAGTTAGACTGGAAAAAATTTAAAAACAACAAAAACCACACAAAACACTTTGAGAAGGAACTCTTCAAAAGTAGATCGTTCACCTATATTTTCCATTACCTTTCAGGGATTCCATTAATCTAATGTAAGGACACTTAAGTTGCTAAGTTAAGTACAGAGGAAATAATCATTCCTCACCAAAGATGTGCATCAGACTCTCCAGTGCTGTTTGAAAACAAACACCCCTCCACCCTATTCCCACCGAAGGAGAAAATCCAAAGGGAGGATGAGGACTTACCTACCCTAAACTTGCAGTTGGTAATATCTGCTAAGCCCACACACAGCATTTGTGGCATGAACGGCAAGGTGAAGAAGGCCGTGTTACATGCTCTGCCACACACATACATACAGGGGAAACTAAGGACTAACTATGTAATTCGATATTAAAACATCAGATTTGGCTTGTAATATCCCCCTATTTGCCCTCACCTCTTCCCTCCCAATGATTTTTTCTAAAAGCTGTTAGAAAGCTACTTATTGAAACAGGATTTAGTAATGATGCCAACGTTATAGGATTTACAACGGTGCTATGTTGAAGGAAAACCCAATTTGAGTTTCATCTGTTAAATTTTATATTCTTAAATTAGGTAGAAAACATCCATTGGCATTTCTTAATGAGAATGTACAAAACTAAAAGAACATATCCTTTCTTAGTGGGTTAAACAACAATGACAGAATGCCATGTATTTTTTTAATGAACATGAAATTTAGGATGCTTAAATTGGGTCACACATGATAACATACGTTAGAAAACTACTTTGTGTGAAAAGCAGCTAACTGGTAGATACAAACAGGAAAAATTCTAAATACTTACAGAATCCTTTCCAGTCTTTTTCTTAGGTGATTTGTGTTTTGATTCTGATCTTTGTCTAGTTCTGTCTTTTTCTCCTTCCCGGTCTTTTTCTTTTTTATCCTTTTCTCTTTCAGCATCTGACTCTGGAGAGTCCTTTGTAAATAAAAGACAATGTTAAAATGGTTACTTTATCAAAATGCTATCGGGAAAAAAACCCCTATATTAGTAATATTTAAGAACACCCACATTTAACATAGTATTTATGTATTCCTAGAGTGGTGACATCTGAATTGATAACCTCAAGGAATCTAAAACAGTCCAAAGATTCATGGCAGCAAGCTGGTCTTTCCTATGGGAAAGACAGTCTGATGACAGGGTAAGTGAAGTCGCTCAGTCGTGTCTGACTCTTTGCGACCCCATGGACTGTAGCCTACCAGGCTTCTCTGTCCATGGGATTTTCCAGGCAAGAATACTGGAGTGGGTTGCCATTTCCTTCTCCACGAGATCTTCCCGACCCAGGGATTGAACCCTGGTCTCCCTCATTGTAGGCAGGCGCTTTCCCGTCTGAGCCACCAGGGGAAGTAAACTGATAGGGTAAACCATCACTAAAAATGGGTCACTAAATTAGGTGAACCTTCATCCCTAAGATTAGGTGTATCTTGATGTGTATCTAAGACCAAGAACCGAGAATAGAGGAAAAAGTTGTTTAAACTTGTGGTTCTCAACAATAGCTATCACACACACACACACTCTCTCTCTCTCTCTGTCTAAGATTACTATAAAAAACCAGAGTGGGAATACTAACACTGTTTATTATTATTTGTTTAAAGTTCACCAAAGGATTTTATTGCAAAATTAAGGTGAATCACAACTATGAAACTCTTGAATTTAGGTGCTCACCTAAACTCTGCATAAGACCAAGCAGAAAGTTTACTGCCACTGAGAAAGCTAAGGGCAAAAGCTTAGGTGCAGTATAAAAATCAAGAGTTTGCTTACTGATTTATGTCTTCTCTTCTTGCTTTTCTTCTTATGTTTTTTTGATTTCTTATAACTTCTCTCTAAGCAGCATGAAAAGAAAAGTGTCAGAATTTGAGGACATCCA
This sequence comes from Odocoileus virginianus, assembly GCF_023699985.2. NCBI lineage: Eukaryota > Metazoa > Chordata > Mammalia > Artiodactyla > Cervidae > Odocoileus > Odocoileus virginianus. Next base: position 34,621,310 of record NC_069686.1, on the reverse strand, counting down.
AATGCCAACGATTTTAATCAAGTTAAAAGATGTTTACCAGATTCAGCACTAGAAGAATGTTCTGAAGCAGAACGAGACTCTGATCGCTGTCTTTTTTTCTTTGAATGGCTGTCATCATCATCTGAATCTGACCCCTACACAACACAAATAATTTTATTCATAATGATGCTAACAAATACTTCAATATACTTATGGTACCATTTTAAATAAACTTCCTTACTGATCGAGAGCGGGAGCGCTTCCTGTGATGTTTTTTAGATTTCTTAGAATGCTTCTTATTCTTTGAATGATGATGCTGACATTCATGCTACAGGGGCAAAAGAAAAAAATTACAAAAGCTCACACTTTAGGTAACAAATCACAGAGAATTTTTAATAGTTTTGCAAGTAAGTTCCTTTTAGAGTAAAAACCACATTCATTTTTCATATTTAGGATGTACTCCCCAACTTGAAACTGTGCAGAGTTACTATCACTTAAAAGTGAAGAGAACATTTTAACTATCCTATACGCACTCATTTCACACCTAAACATATTGTTTAAAAGTATTAATAAAAAAGTATTAATAAAATACTTCTTAGAGCAATGAGAACAGTGTGGGTACAGTGGGGACAACTGATACCCTCTATAAAGGTATATATCTTCAGAATAGTCATACTACTTTCAGAAACAATGAAAATATAATTATATTTTATTTATTTGATGAATGTGGCTTTTGTCAGTGAGCTAGGTTCAGCACTGAAATAAAGAATTATCCCAGAGTCATCTGTAAAGGAGGTTATCTCAGAAATTAAATACAAAATCTACTTTCTTTTCAAGAAGCATTCCCTTCCTAGTCAAACTTAAGATATCCAAGGCAATCTAACTACACATGAAATCAAGAAAGGAAATGTTCTATGAATTTTAACTCTTTTACTAGAACAATGATCAGGCTAGAAGGAGAGGGGAATTGCTGCAGTGAAAGTTCCCTACTCCCAAACATATCTAAGGATTTGTAAATCAATCTGCTTCAGTTTACAAGTAGAAGGGGAAAATCTAGTTCAGGGACTGTCATTTTTCATGTCACTAATTGTTAACCCTTCTTCCTTTTCTACCTCAAGGGCCGTTTTTGAGGTCCAAATCCTTTTCTGGTATTTTCAGCTCTTCCCTATGTGGTCATCAGCTCCATTTATGACCTCATCACTTTACCAGCACAGATCATGAAAGAATCTTGTTGTGGACATTCCTGAATTGGGGGAAAATATTAACACACTACACTATAGCAAAGGTTCTCAAAATTAAATGTACATTCCAGTGCTTAAGAATCTTGTTACAATGATAATTCTGCTACATTTCTGCCAATGGGGCCTGAGGTTCTGTATTTTTAACAAGTTTACATGTAATGCAGATGCTGCTGATCTGAGTAGAAAAGATCTACAGGCCAATAGCACTAGATCTAAAGGCAGCTGAGAGACAATATATGGTAAGTGTGGGGCATGTTAACAGAAAATTGTCAACACTGACACTTATCAAGGACAATAAATACAAACAAATCGTCAACAATTAAGTTACCTGCTATTCCCAAAGACCATGAACATTACAAATTTAAGTGTATGCTAACTTCACCTTGCTGTGAATTATTAGTTTGTCCAAAACTGACGGCAAAGCATAATTGGTAAAAGCACTGGCCCTAGAGTCAAAAGCCTATGTTGGAATCCCTTCAGAGCAAATTACTTTTCCTCTTGGCCTCAGTTTGCTCATCTGTAACTTCACAGGGTTGTTGTGAGGATTACATTCATATATATAATATTTGTAAAACATAACATGGGCACCAAACAATAATTATTATTGGTCAATTTATGATATTTACTATCTATAAGTGATTACCTGAAATCTTCATCAAAATACCCTTAATTCAGCTAGTGATATAATTTGCAATTTTATCATTACTTGTTTTAGCAAAAACTTACTATTTTTCAGAACATCCCTGAGCTTCCAACACCACTAATGTAGTATAATATTTGAAATATGCTTAAAACTGTTTTCTATCTGCTTTACAGGTTCTAAGTTCTTTACAGGTTTATTAATCATTCCATGTGACTCCTAAATTGATGAATTTCTGTAACACTGTATAAATATGAAACATATGAACTGTCTTCACTAAACAGATCTTTACCTTCTCATGCAAGCCTAGTGTGTTTCATTATAAGCAGTTTCTATAGAATAAACCATTCCCTAATCATCCCAGATAATTAAGTACATTTGTATAAAAGTAGAGATGGCTGGATGGCATCACCAACTCAATGGATATGAGTTTGAGTAAACTCCAGGAGTTGGTGATGGACAGGGAGGCCTGGTGTGCTGAGATTCATGGGGTCGCAAAGAGTTGGACATGACTGAGCGGCTGAACTGACCTGAGTGTAATTTAGGAAACACACTTTGATCATTCTAAATTCTTCAATTAAAAAAAAAAGTTTTACATATTTTGTAATGTATTAGCCACTTACAATAAAACTAAAATTACCTCAAGCACATGCATAAAATCTTTAAATATTCGTTTTCTTTCAGATTCTAGAGTTATATCCTCAAATGCTGGCTCTTTTACAAATCTCTCCCGGATCTGAAAAATTCAGATATGCAATAAAAATATGAAAACTGAGAAAAATATACCAATGTGACTAAAAAAACAGCAAGTGAAAATTGACAGCCCAGCCCCCTCAGTCTTTATTTCCGTTCCTCCAGTATTCCTAAACGCCATCACAGCTGAGTGCACAATCTTCAAATAACTTCATTTATCTCTGTAGCTATGAGAAAGAAAAAGATTTTTATTTTCAACTGTAAAGGAAAAAATTTCTAAGTATACATACATCTTCCCAGACAGCATCCAATTCTATTGGAGGAGTAGCTTGTTTCAACATACTCTTAAATGCAGATTCTTTTCGTTTCATCTTCCGAGCCTCCTCTTTTTCTCTTTCACGTTCACGGGCTTCTGCCTTTTCTAGTAACTTTTAGAAAACATATTTATATATATAGTACAATTTAACTTGTGTTAAATTCATTATTCTTCCATCATCTATAAGGTAAGGGGCAATTAATTTTAGCAAAGGGAGTTTACTATCACTCATCTCTAAGTATATTATGTTACCTTATTTGAAACAGTGTCCACTACTCTGTAAAACACTATTTCTATTCCCTTATTTCAGGAGTTTACATACAACTTAAGTATCTTTAGCCAAATGTATTAAAAACTTTTATTAATCTAGTTGTTTATAATAGTAAGAATGATAACTTACACTATTGAAAGCCAGCTTAATATTTCCTGCATCTAATGTGGTTGATCTTTTAGTTGAACTGATTATTGCCACAAAGTCTTCAAAAGTAGTATTTACTTCAACTACAAATCCTTTATCCTAAAAAACAGAAATCTTGTTAACATTAGTAACAAAAAAAACCAGCATTATTTTTAAAAATATGCCCCAGACTAAGTTAATAGGATGTATTTACCTTCAGAATGTCTTTTATTATCTTCTTTTCATCATGATAACGTGCTTTAAGATCCTCAACATAAAACTTGAAAAGGTCAAGTGCAGTTGATCCTAATGAAAAAACTAAAGAAGTCAAAAGCTAGCTCTAATCAAAGAGCTGCAATTACTTTTTTGTTTATAAAACAAAAGAAAGAAAGCACACCCCATACCCCAAACACAACCACTTTCCCGTGGCCCATTCCAACTATCATAACTACAATTTAGGAAAAAGAAGAATCTCACCCGGCTGACCAAGCATATTAGTGAATCTAATGTCAGAACTAATTGTTGGATACAATTCCATCCAAGATGACATAGAATGCAGTTGTCCATGTTCATGCAGTTCATCTAAAAATATCTGGGGGAAAGGGACAATGATGAATTAATTACATATTCAAAAGCCATCTTTAAGGACTTTGGAAATACTGGTATAATATGAATAAAAATATATGTTAAAAACAGCAACATATAAAACTCTTCCACCAGTGTAATCACAAATGTGTTTAGGTGCAACTGATACTTGCTCTTTGATGAAAGTAAAATCCGCTTTTACAGAAAGAAACTATTTTGGGCTTCAGACAAAAGGACTGCATTACTTTTACAGACTTCAGTTTATGTGCCCCTTAAGACAGACCATCATTTCTGGTTTATAAATATGTGTACAAATAAAGTCAAAACACTGGATATCACAAATAATGAGGCAAAAGAAGGTACATGCGCTTTTATTGTAAAACGTACTTTTTGTTTTTAAACACAGCACCTAATGTGTTCTGGAGGATTCACTTTTTATTTAATTTTCTTTTCTAAGAGGAAGACATATAATTTTACTAAAGCAATACATAGAGTTTAGGGAACTAGAACTTAACCTCCATGTCTGATTTTAAAACCTATTTCTTTTTTTCCATATTATTATTATAACTTAAACATAAATTTTTATAGGCTCACTTTATTATCTTTACTATTTGCACTTTCAGGGCAATATGTTGACTTCAATAGTCCGCAATTTTCACATTTGCTGCTTCCTGAAATCCTTAGAGAGTTTAATGCTATAAGTGTCCCTAAACTATGGTACAAATTCTGTTCCTCAAATTCCTGTACCTGCACTGTTCAATACCACAGTCGCTGGTCAAATACAGCTTCTAAGTATCATGAAATATGACTCTGAACTGAGATGTGCCAGCAGTATACAACACACAATGACTTTGAAGGTTTATTACCAAAATAAATATTGGTTGCATGTTAAAATGAAAACATTTTCGGTATACTGGGTGAAATAAGAGGTTACTAAAATTAATATTAGTTAAATTAAAAAGAAATTACAATCATGTATGTGGCATACAAATTTTTATTAAATAGCACTGCCCTGAATGATACCTGACAAATAGCCCCACTTCTCTCCAAATGGGAATAAGCATGTCGATTCAGTCTCTATATCCAAAATTTTCTCAAATCCTTTCATCCTTACCCTTCAACATAAATGGGAGCTTAACAACACCCCTGCTATGTGATCACTAAGTGATCACACTTCTTCTTCTGTGGAATCCTTAAAATAGCTTGGAAACCATCTTCAATGATGCTCTCTAGGATCTACAGAATCTACTCTATCATATCTGCTTTGCTAGTATTTGTTTTACTTCTTGGCTGCTAAGATCTGATAAGTCATAGAATTTTGACACTGAATCTACTTCAGTGTAGATTGATAATGATGGAGTAGGAAATGGCAACTCACCCCAGTATTCTTGCCTGGGAAATATGATGGATAGAGAAGCCTGGTGGGCTACAGTCCACAGGGTTGCAAGTCAGACACGACTTAGAAACTAAACTACCACCACCACCACTGTTTCAATAGCCAATCTAACTTGAGTGAAAATTGGAAATCACTTGAGATTATTTTTAAAATATGAATTAAAAAAAGATATTCATAATTTACTTTTTAAAGGTCATCAGATAACTGATGTGAATTCAGGTTTGAAAACCATTATGCTAAATTGTATGCTAAACTCTTTTATTGGGTTGGCCAAAAAGTTCCTTCAGGTTTTCTCCTAAGATTCTATGAAAAACCCAAACAAACTTTGTGGCTAACTCAATATTTACTAACCCCATCTTGGGAAGGATGGGGACAAGATGGAAAGCAAGCAGCTTCAAAGATGGCTGAGGCTGGTTTTCAGGAAGCAGGAAATGTGAAAATTGCAGACTACTGAAGTCAATATGTTTCCCTGAAAGTAGGCAAAGAGTAAAAATAATAATAAAGTGAGCCTGTAAAAATTTATGTTTAAGTTGTAATAATAATATGGAAAAAAAGGTTTTAAAATTAGACATGGGGGTTAAGTCCTAGTTTTCCAAACTCTGAATGTATTGCTTTAGTGAAATTACGTATCTTCTGCTAAGAAAATTAAACAAAAAATAAATCCTCCAGAACACATTAGGCCTTATGTTTAGAGAGGAAGGCTCCCAACGCTGGCACTAATGACTTCTTGGAGCTTGTAAACTTTTGGGGGGCACAATGCAGGATGGGAATCCTGTACATTGGGAGATGTTTATCAACACCTCTGGCCTCTATCCAATTAGATGCTAGTGGTAACTTCTCCCCACATCATGACCATCAACAAAATGACTAGTTCAACACCACTCACTACCTCAGTCCAACTCAATAATCTCTTTTCCCTCATCTCCTTCCTTATTTTTCATCTCCTTCCTTATTTTTCATCTCCTTATATATTGTCCAAGATATAACTACTCATATATACTTGAATAAACCTTCAAAGACTTTACCTAATAACAGAATACCTCCAACTTTGAATTCTTTCTTCATTCCTTCCATCTTGACTGGTCTCTCTTACCAAAGAAAAGCAAGTCTTAAACCCTGAACTATCTAATCAAAACATCAGACAAAGGTTTAATTTTGCCTCTACCTTTAATCTGGGCTTCCCTGGTAACTCAGACAGTGAAGAATCTGCCTGCAATGCAGGATACCTGGGTTCGATCCCTGGGTCAGGAAGATCCCCTGGGGAAGGGAATGGCAACCCACTCTAGTATTCTTGCCTAGAAAATTCCATGAACAGAACAGTCTGGCAGGCTATGGAGGGGTATAGTCCATGGGGTTGCAAACAGTCAGACACACTAACGGACTGAATTGAGGGACTAATACTTTTAACCTTTAAACCATCTGGCAACTGTTTAACTTTCCCTAGATGTCACTAAAGGCCTTACATGTTACATATGTAACAAATTATGTGCTACTTTTGGTAAATCTCTATCTTAAGCAGTTATTTCAACAAACCATGTGAAGAAATGATAAAAACAAAACCACAGATTGCAGCACTCTCCCCACTAAACTTGATTCATTAAGTCTCAGAAGGGTTTTGAGAATCTGTCTTTCTATTACGTTTCGAAGAGACAGTGATATGCTGGCCCATAGTTAGAGAACTGCTCTAGCCCATTAGGTTTCTCTGCACAATTAGCCTGTTATCCCCATGATCATATTTCAGCTTTCATTTCAGCCTGAGATAAGCTGAAAGGGTAGTTCCTTTAAAAACCAATGATGTTGGAGTTCTATCTGCCTCCTTCACATTCAATTGCTAAGAATTTAGTCACATTACCATAAGTAGTTACAAAGGAGGCTGGAAAATCTAGATTTTAACCAAGCAGTCATGCACTCAGAAAGGGGAGAACAGATTTTTAGGAGGCTGATTAGACCTACAAGATAAAATACAACAAAAATAAGGAAATCTGGGTCACAGAAAATATAAGAGAAAGTATAGTATCAATTCTGAAACTGGAGAACATGGAGCAGAAATCCTAATGCAAAGGCTAAAAGCATCTTTTTGCTAAGCCTAAAATATAGCTTTGTGTCACGTTAGTATGTGTCTGGCATGGTTTCTGATTACTACTGATATAACTGGACAGAGGAGCCTGGCAGGCTATAGTCCTGGGGGGACCTGACTTGGTGATTGAACACAACAAGCACACCCGCAAGCAAAAGCATGCTCTATTGGTTCTGCTCAGTAACCTGCTGCTGCTGCTCTGCTTCCTTTAAAAGGTCTATGTACAACTTAAAAGAGACCTACTGAATCAATTTCTGAGGGTGAGGCTCAATAACCCCTGGTTTTAACAATACTCCAAATGATTCTTTGGGAAACTACTAAGAAAAAAGAAAACCATCAAGAGTAGTAAATGTTACATTCTTATGGAATGAAGACTGCAATAATGCTACTGGCTGTGGCATTGAAGGTGATTGGTGATCTTTGGAACCATGGGGAGTTGCACTTATCCTCATACAGGATTTAATGAAAGAGATCCAGTAATTAAAACATGACAGAGATTCCAAATAAGGCTATACAAAGAACCTGTAACTTTAGCTCCTCTGTATAGTGTTTAAGAATTATGGCCCATCCTCAAAAGCATACCACAGCACTCCCTACAGTTCTTTAAAGACCTAAAAATGAGTTAGTACTAAATGACTCATCACACATTTTATTTTCAGTCCTCCCTTTTGCTATCGATTCCTCTTTCCTGAGTGAAACCATACCTATCAGTATTCACTTTAAATACCAAATCTGCCATAGCCTTCTGTGTTCCTCTTGCCTGGAATGGCTACTATCCTTAAGTGGATTCATAACTAACTGTATAATTTAAGAATTAAATGTCTATGGATCCTCTGCAAAGCCCAAGTTAATTATCTGAGACCAGGATTCTCAAAATTGCTTATATCACTGTTAAAGGTCATTAACCATATTACAAAATTAAGCTGAAAAACAGAGCTTTTAAAATTACCTGAAAAGATTCTCTATTTTTACGCTGTCGTCTCCTTTCACGAAGCAAACTCTTTTGTTTTTCTTCTTCCTCTTCCTTTTCTAAAGCCCGAATGTGTTCCTCAAAGCAAATTAATGCATCTTCTTTATCCATATCTAGAATTATTATCAGTTATAAAAAATTAAAACATCAAATATCAGTAAAGAAAGAGGTTTATTTGCATTAACTCCCTACAAAGTTCAAATTCACTTTATCAGAATATCTGTATTTAAACTCAAATATAACTTTTAATTATCTAAATAGGAAATATTTAAGGAAAACTTTTTATTTATATAATTATTTCTTGATCTTTTATTTACTTCTTTATGGCCATGTGCACAGCTTTCAGGATCTTAGCTGTGAGAAATGAAGTATTTCTGGTCATATTAGTAAACAAGGATTTAACAGTCATCAGCAATTGCACCCTCCAATGCGGGCTCTAACTGCACTTAGGAAAGAGAAGAGTATCTGCAATCTGGCAGCCATCAGGCTGCAGTCACTCCCTAAAGTGAGTCCCACAGAAGCTCAGGATGTGGGGAAAAAACAACCAGGATACTGGCCCCAGAGAGCTGAGATGCATATTAAAGGAATGATTTCAGTGAGCCCAGACTCTTGCACCTTCCCAAGCATAGTAAAGTGCTAAACTGCTAAATTCCTTGAGGTATCTGGCTTCCTTTAATTAACAGTAATTTTCTGACTTTCAGACTACGTGCCCTTGTTATAAAATTTCTATATATCCTGGCTCCTCCTCTCACCTCCTCAGAGCAGTCTTCTCATGGTTACTTGAGATGCCCAAGTCTACTGGGCTTGAAGTCCTAAAAATTTCCACCAAATAAAACGTAACTCTCAACTTCTAGGTGGTCACTATTTTTTAAGTCTACAGCTCCCTGATCCAGGGATCATACCCACACCACCTGCAGTGGAAGAGCAGAGTAAGAGTCCTAACCACTTAACTGTCAGGGAATTTCCATATGGGAAATTTCCAAAAGACTTCATTAAAACATACACTGAATTCAAGGATGGAACCAAGACAATATATATGACACAAATAACGAAAATAGAATTGTGATAAATTGGTTAGCAATATCAGAATTACCCAAACAGCTTTTCAAGTATAAAATTCTATGCCTTCCTTCAAACCTACTGAAGTATGGTATTCAAAAGGATAATCAAGAAAGCTGTAATTTAATAAGCAACTAGGTAGGTCATAAATAAGACAGAACTTAGGGAAGCTTACTACAATACTAATACATTTTTTTTTTTGCCTTTGTGAATCTCTATAAAGCCATTACCTCAAGAGCAGAGCATGATAAATCTGGTCACTAATTTAGTTCCCATTAAATCACAAATAAAGAGCAAGGCACAATTTCAGGTTTGACCTAATGAACCTATTTCAGTTATATTTGATAAAGCTAACTTCAGATTTTGAGAACAATTTTTTGTTTTGTATTACAAAACTCAGAAAGAAATATCTTATCTGGAAACAAACAAAACAACTTTGCAGGAATGGACAAACAATTATGCAAAATTCAGTTAGTGATCTCACCAAAAAAAAAAAAAAAAAAAAAGTGACCAATTTTCCCTGCTGGACAACTATTTAAAAACTATTTCTTCTATTTGTTGGAACTCTTACTCTGTAATTCCTCATCTTCTGCAAAAGTTGGATTATCCATCAGATACTGCTGGGCTTCAGACCAAGTAGTAGAATATGTCACATTAGCCATGTTGTCAAGTATGTTTTTTAAGGCTTCCCAATTTCTCTTTCGCAACTGCTTTGCTTGCTCCTAAGTAAAAAATATGAATAGACATTTTAACATTCAAATAAAGCATGATGTATGAAATGCAATCAGTGAAGATTTCTTCATATTCTGATGTCCAAATTTCAAATGCTACCCATTTACTTTAAATATCAACACTCTTTACCTTTTCAGTACTCTTGCCTAACTGCTTCTCTCTTACCTTCAATTTTTTTTAACTTCTCTTCTAAGACTAACCTAGAACTCCCACTCCCCCTCACAAAATCTTTTCCCACAACTATGTATTGTAGACACTGTCCAAACAAAAGTTACTACAGACAAATCACACAACAGGTAAATGATAATGTGTTCAACTACTTTCAGTGATATTCAAACTTTTGTTAATAATACTTACATTTCTATAAGTCTCCTGGAAGACTGGATAACATATAACTTAGTGCATAATCAAACAGACATGAGCAAAACTAAATGTATTTGCAGGATAGTATTTCAGCATTTTAAAAACACTACCCTACAAATACATTTTAATGGTAACAATTACACGTTACTGCCATTCTTTTAAAATAACCATAAATTAATGCCTTGTAAGGAGAAATACTGAGTACTTTCTAAACCCAAACAAGCTTTAAAGGAAAAAAAAAAAGCATTTTCTAAGTGGGCATAAGACAGGCAATTAATGACAATCTAGGTAGTAGCTACTTCAGTAGTTGTGGCAAAGACTTAGTTGCCCTGTGGCATGTGGGATCTTCCCTGACAGGCACTGAATGCATGTCCCCTGCATTGGCTGGTGGATTCTTAACCACTGGACCACCAGGAAAATCCAAGAACTATTTATTTTTTAACTTAACTTCTAATAAACAGATCTACAGCACCATATATAGTACATAAACCAACAAGAATGGACATGTTATAAAGTAACTCCTAACAAGAAACATGTTTAATTTATAAATACTGTTAACAGTGAGTAATACCTTTTCTTTTTTTGAAAGAAAGAATAAAACATCTTCATAGATTTCAAGACGATCACGTTCTGATATTGCATTCCAGACTTCCATCTCTCCAAACATTTGCTCTGCTTTTCTGTTTGTTAAGAAGACTAAATGTTTCTATATTATACCATAAAAAGTAATTTTAAACCATTTAAATTTTATACTAAATTTAATATCAACAGATGAATACTCTTCCACTCTTAAGTTCATAATGGTATTATAAAGGAAAACTTTGGTAATTAAGAAAAAAAAAGACAGCTTAAGTCTTGATTTCTCCTTAGAGACAGTGGAGAGAATATCAATTGAGCAATGTTTTGCAGTTAGGACTACCTCTATTTCTTAAGGCAGCTACAGAGACTACCAAACCATCCATGGAACTAAATTACAGACTTCAACAAACTCTAAGAAATTTAGTTAACAGATAAAATAAGACTACTGAAAGAAACGAAGAATTTTTCAGTAAGGCTTTCCACAAGAGTGAGGAAAATAAGAAAATTATACAGAAAATGAACTCAGTACCTCGTTGCAAAGATGTTAATACTGAATTACTCACAATCTTAAATAATAAAGCACTCAAAAATGAAGAATGCTACATAAATGTCAATTTTCAAAAAATGCTACACGTAATAAAAATGGCCCATTTGTATTCCAAAAATACAAAAATAATTGAACTCATATTAAGGAGAAAGAAGTCAACATTTCATTATTAAATAAAAGTCTTTCTCCTTTTTTGTTGTAGTCCCTAATTAATAACTAAGTTTATAAATTCCACATTTAGCTATTGATTTATTTTATTTTATGAAACTACCACATTGACAATCACTTAAGCTTTATTTAATGAGCATCTACTCTGGATTAGTTATTGTACCTGGCAAAAAGTCTAACATGGAAACACTACAGTAAACATACAACATTATCAGCAAAAATCTTACTTGTATCTAGTTGTGGAAGTCATTTTCTCATGATTTTCAAGAAAACGCTGAAAGGATTCCTTAGCCTCTTTGTATTTGGATCTTGCTTCTTCTTTTTCTTCTTTCTCTGTTTGGACTTTATAAGCATTAAAGGCCTGCTTTTTTTCACTCAACTTTGCTAAAGCACTAAACAAACAAAAAAATCATGTAAGAGTAAATGAAGATGATCAAATGTTAGTGTCTTGAAAAAATAATAAATTTCATTCACAAATTAAGAAAATTTCAGTAAGTTACTAAACACAGAAAATAATTTCTACTTTAAAAATTAATTCTAATATCTATAGAAGGGTGCCCACACTGTGTGACAAACCTTTTTAATTTTTGGTTCTTATCAGACATAAAGCAACTCTATTACTGGTACCCAAAATAACAAGATCAATGGGAATAAAAAGTTACATTATTTGACACAATTTAAATTCTCGAGGCTTGCTTTGCTCAAAGTAAAAAGTAAACAAAAAACCAAAGTATTACCTATATCGTGGATCATTAATGATCATTTTCATAGCTTGCTCCCATGAAGCATTAGATGGTACACGCTGAAAATAATTTAATGAAAAGTTAAAATTTCACACAAAACAGTAAGTCATACAATAGAGAACAAAGTATAATACTCACTGCAAACATCAAGCACTTCCCTTTGCAGGAGTTTTAAAAAAGGTCTAAAAGATAATTTATTGACAAAAGGCAAATGTGTTTAACAGTCTATAGATTAAAAAGAAAACTTAAAACTGAAACTGAAACAGACCATGAATACATTAATACTTTCTTAAGACTACTGATTAGAAGACAGAAAAGTTTTATGAATAAAAGCTTTATAGTAAAGACTGAAGTGGAATGTGCTATGTAGTACCTTATACATTTTTTTGGTTGGAAGTTTTTAAAAAAAGTTAAAAAAAATTTAGTTCATTTTCAGCCAAAGCTATTTACAGGATTAGTATTTTTAATAAAAGCATCAAGGTACTAACTGCATTAAAGGATAATTTCATTTATTAGATACTTACTATATATCATATAAAAATCCACACTATAAATACCTTTTCTTTTAATAATTCTTTAAATGCTTGCTTTGCCTCTTCTTTTGTATTCCAAGTATATGTTTTTTTTGCTGGCTGGCTTTCTTCCTCTTCTTTTTTGGGAGTAAAACTAAAGAAAGATTTATACATGGTATTTATAATTCAAATAAACACTTGCTTTACTTCAGAAAATAATGTTTTAACTACTCTAATGTTTAGGCAAAATTTGACGATTTTAGAATAAACTCATCTATAAGAGACACATTTAATGGAACACAAATACTAGTATATATTTTCTCTAACATTCAGTTATTAAGACCTTGCACAAAGGCTATAAGTAAACATTTACACTGTAACACTATTTTCACTAGTCCACAAGTTTATACTTTCTAATGGCTTATAAAACTTACTCAATGCTCTCATTTTTGTGTCTTAGTAACAGGCTTTGGGCAAGTGTGCATAAAATAAGATGTAGAGATCAATCTAAATAGAGATTGGCAAACTATGACCCCTGAGGCCAAATCCAGCCTGCTGCCAATTTCTGTAAATATATCTTTATCAGAACATGACCCTGCTCAAGAGTTTGCATATTGATTATGACTGATTGGGTACTGCCTCAGCAGAACTGAGTCACTTCGACACACTATGTGACCCATAAAACCAAAAGTATTTACTCTTTGAAGGTTTATGAAAAAGTCTGCCAAACAGTGATCTCAAACAGAAAAGAATTACCCAAGAATTAGCAACTGTACTTGGTTGAGCCATCTTTATGAAAAGTTGTATAATTTTAACATATCTTCCTTTACAGAAGAGAATGCTGGGAAAAAACACACCAGAGCGGGGGAAAAAACCTCAACCCCCCATAGTTAAGCTGAATGCATAGGGGAAGATTATGGAGTACACACTAACAAAAAATACAATTAACTCACAGCCTCTGAATCACACCCAAAATACAATTAACTCATCCCAATATTAGTTTGGAATACTTAAAATTATCAAAAATATTGGAAACAACATGGCCAAAAATTACCAGCTATAACATGATCTATGAGTAACTGAAATCAAGTTTAATGACTCAAGCACTATAATGAAACAGAAAACAGGAAGCAGAAAACAACTGTTTGTTAAAAATGAGAAAAATTATTGCGAAACAATAGGATAAGTACAAAAAGATGTAAAAGAATATTACTCTAAAAGGTCTAAATGCCTACTAGTAGATTACTTAATGTTCATATAAATAATAAAATGTCTGTCATCATTCAACACGATGGGATATGGATCTCCAATGATGTGGAAGTCTCCGATATATTTTAAAAATTAAAAATATGCACATATTTTAAATGCACAGAAAAAAAGGCAGAAAGAATAAAAATCTTAACTTTTTATGCCTTCAACTATACTATATAGATTTCTTTTTAAAGCTTCTAAACATAAGAAAAAAGATTACAAAGCTATTTTCACTTTGGAAAATGCACATTAAAAATAAGAAAAGTTTATAAAGAGAGGAAGAGAGATGAAAGCAATATAAATAAATATTAAGATGGGTGATCATGTTTGGATCTTGATATCATGGTTAATATTTTATTTTAATACATGCGGGCATCTTTCAAGTCAAGAAGTATAGCTCAAGGTTATTTTTTATAGCTGCAGAAAGCACAGCCATATGAAATTACAAACTGTAAACTTAGAGATGCAGCTCTCTGGCTTTATTAAAAAGGTTTACCAATTTAATCCTACTAACAGTTTTCCTATATACTGTTAAGTGTTATTTTGGTTTTTCCATATTTGTTCAGTAGCAACTTATAGCAACTCCCCTGCAGTGCTGGGCTAAGCCATAACTCAAACTGAAACAGACTCGCCCTATCACCAGCACTGCTTTCTAAGCTTAAGTGGATTATTTTTGCAACACTTTGAGAGCATGATCCCACAAAAGCAAATCTCAAAAACTGTTATCTAACGGTGTATGTTTTGATTCTCAATTTTTAAACACTTATTGACCATTGACTAAATCAGCAATTTCTTGTATTAATGATGTCTGTTACTGATTTGCAGAAAACAAGTTACTAGACTTACTCGGCTACAGTTTCCTGCTTAGAAGTTTCTTCTCCAGTATTACTAGACACTTCACTTTGATCCTGAACAGAAGGGGTACTAGTAAGTTGTGCTTGTTCTTCGGTAGAAATTGTTACTGTATTTTCATTATCTACAACAGTAGCAACAATCGAAGTAACCTCAGGCTCAGGAACAACTGGAACAGTCCCACTGACAGTGCTAGAGGCAGAGGTGGAAGCACTGGCATTGGCTGCGGCAGCGGCGGCTGCGGCTGCGGCTGCGGCGGCAACAACAGCAGCCGCTGCCTCTGCAGCAGCCATGGTGCTCATGGTGGTTGGGATTTCTGTTGTAGGAACTGGGGCTGCTGATGTCGTGGTGCACTCTTCTTGTTTACTATATATTTAAAAGAGAGAAAACTGGTCAGTTCAATACAAATAATAGCAACCACAAATAAAGTTTGTTTTAAATTATTATAAAATCAAATGAAGAAGAGAAACTAAAGGGAAAAAGGGAAGTACTGCCAAACTATTAAGCCATCTAAAAAGATTAAAACCACAGTATGAAACAGAATTACTTTAATTTGGCAAACATTTGTGATAACATATAATGCACTGATGCAACACTCTGCATTTCCAAAACCAATAATCATTTTCATTTAGAAAATGTCCTATCAGATTGTATTATGCCTTAAAATTCGACTTATATTGTAAATTTCTTTAAATTTTATTTATTTCACCCACGCAAAGGAAAACCTGGGTAAAGGGAGAGATAGATAAAATATTTCATCTGTTCTCAAATTAACCAAAATCAAATTCTGGACTTTTCTGTAATGGTCTTAATTTGGTAAGGACGTAGTCCAAATCCAAATAACTGTCTAGGAGCATCATGTGTGTATCTTGAGTACATCTCTTCCCCTGTCCCAAATCTTCAAAAGATATCAAACTATCAGGCCTACCATGTTAAATACTATTTATAAAGACAATTAAAACAAGGATGTGATAGGAGGATGCTATAAAATTATAAATATGTACTGATGTCCAAAAGTGCTTACCTGCTTTCTTCAGCTTTGATCATTGCTATTAAAGAGAAAAAAAGAAAAGTTATAAACACTACATAGTTTTTAAATACAATCACTGAAAACAACTTTAAAAGGAGATAAAAAGTTCAATACAGTAAGATTTAATTTACCAGCCTTTTTTAAAAAAAAAAAACACTAAATTTACAGTGCAAGTGCTCAATAAATTCCAGGACAGAAATTAAAGAATAAAAACAAATTTTAAATAACAGCAGGTTTTAGGAGAGCTTCTTCCCACAATGCTACCTTCTCAAAGGCTGCTGGCTACTGCAAAAACACCCTCAAAGTATCTGCGTAATTCTGGAATAAAATAACATTTTCCTCAGGGATAAAACCATTTGCTTTTCTTTAAGACACTAAATTCAAAATGAGATTGAATGTATGTTATGAAATTTCAGCACATATATACTAGCATTGATAGATAGTTATGCACACCAACTATTTGTAGTAGGGTTATATCAGAAATGAGCTTGACGTTCCTTACATGAGTGAAGTGGGCATCCACCTATCTACAATAGTATTATTAGCTAATGCTAGTATAGAAATATAAATTGAGCTTTAAAGATCTTCACTCAGTGTTTCAGATTTCAATCTAGTTAAAAGTAAACTTTTCTTACCGGTAACAAAGATATCTCTTTTATTCACATTATTAGGGAGTGAGGTGCTCCATGTAAATTGTAACATAAGCTTAACTCCATGAAAATATTTTTGAAACTTGTCCCCTTTGAAAACATACTAAAGGGGTTATCACTACTAATTAACAAATTCTTCAGATAAAATGATCATCCAAGCTAATGAGGTGACACAGGGAAAAGTTAAATAGACATAAGACCACAGTGCCTTTCAGTTCAGTTCAGTCGCTCAGTCGTGTCCGACTGTGACCTCATGAATCGCAGCACGCTAGGCCTCCCCGTCCATCACCAACTCCTGGAGTTTACTCAAACTCATGTCCATCAAGTTGGTGATGCCATCCAGCCATCTCATCCTCTGTTGTCCCCTTCTCCTCCTGCCCCCAATCCCTCCCAGCATCAGGGTCTTTTCCAATGAGTCAACTCTTCACACGAGGTGGCCAAAGAAATGCTTATTCTCTTTTCTATCAGATGTCATCTTATGTTTCAAACAGTCCCATTCTCCTACAATTTGTTTTTTCTAACTGGATATAGATTATGACACCAGATTCTAATAGAAGTCAGAGTAAAAAATAAATTTATTCAATTCCTAATCTATTTTAAGTCCTAGGTAATAATAGGTAATATTCATAGATTTGCAGGAATGTTCTGAATAGTTGAGGATGCTAGAATATTCTCCTTCTGTGAGGCATGGCATTTTTATTTAATTCTCCCATAATAAATATAAAGGCTATTTTGCAATATTGTGCTAAAATAAATCAGCATTAAATGCAGGTCTGACAATGTTAACAAAAATTTAAACTGATAAAAGAGTTCAAGGGTCTCTATCTGCTAAATGAGTTAAGTCACATATTCCATGTATGCACCAACACTCACAACTGTCTTTAGAAATATTGTATATGATGTCTTTGTTCAATTATTGAATGATGCTTTTTATTTTGTTTAAAAAAAGAAAGTCCAAGTACAACATTAAAAACTACAAGCTCATTTATAATATAACCCTTAAATGAAAGGAATTTTTGAATTAGAAATTTCTCACTGCAGATTTATCCAATTATGGTTAGTGAACATTAGTGACATACTCTAAAAATGTTAAATAATGACAGAAAATGAATTATCAAAGCAGCTCACCATGCAGGTTTGATTTTGTAATAAGACTTCCAGCAACAATGGTATTCTGGTATCCTAGTTTCAGTGGAATCAAATCAAATAAAAATCTATTTAAAATCTATAGAACTGAGATCTAGAGCAACAAGAAAATAAGAGCCCATAAAACTGTTACACCATTTAAAACGTTCTAATCACTTAATTTAAAAAAATAAGGCTTTTGATTGAACAATCCTATTTATGAAGGACTGCTTCAATGTGAATAACACACATATACAAAAAGGAACATTAAAAATTATTTTTCCCTGTTTTACCTTCAAGATCTTCAAGTTCTTTAGGTTTGGCCCAGCGAGATTCTTTTGTTTGAGAATTGTAATAATAAGGCTTTCCAGAGTCAGACTTGTACTCCTTCCAAGGACATTTAGATAAAAGTTGCTAAAGTGAAAAAAATAAAAAAACTTCAGATAGCAGTAATAGATTTAGCCTCTTTTCATCATTCACATCACTGATTTTACTAGGTATTATCAACCCATACAATTCTAAACCTCGCAAGATGGTGACAATATAAACAACCACTGCAGAATACTTACTAAAGAAGAGAAGTTACGTTATTTGGATATACTATGCTTGTCTAAGGTGGTGTACCTATTAAGGGCAAAGACAAGATTCAAAACCAGGTCTATCTGATTTTCAAATCCAGATCTGAATGCTCTTGCCATTTACAACTCACCACAGGTAATAATTACCATCCATTTTTCACAAATACTAATACAAATAGGAAAAACAAAATTTAAGAGAAAGCGAAATCTGATTTAGTCATGTTTAGATTTCAGTTTCACAAACAATTGATCACAAACCTATGTGACTACATCATGTAAGGAAGCAGTTTAAGTATGATATACTTAAGAACCTAACACACAGAACCTGTTATGGTGGTGGGATGAGAATTCTATTGAAAACAAATCTAATCAGTGTCTGGGACAAATACCTATGGAATAAATAAATAATTTTATCATCTGCCAAATTCCCTTCTCAAGTATTGATATACTATCATTACTGTGGTGGCTTGAAAAACACTTTTTACCTCTTCAAATTCTTAATTAAGAACGGGAGAAAAAAAAAAAAAGATGCCAACTAGGAAAAACTTTCAAGTACAGCTTTGAAATGCTAGATCAACTCTCACTTAGGACACCAGAGTTCCTGATTAAACCAAATGGAACACTGCTTACCCAGTTTATTCCTTCAATCTTACTTTCATATTTGTATAGTTTGAATGGTAAAATTTACAACATGAAATAATACATTCTCAGGTGGGGGTTGTATTTTTCAAAGACATAATTTCCCATTCTAAAAGATGGAAGTATTTTAATTTAACTTCATCTCCACGAGATTAGCTTCATTGGAAAAACAAGCACCCAGAAGAAGATATCTGAAATCACTCAGGTTTGATATAAAGAGGAAAACAGACCAAGAGTACTTTTCTTCTTCCAATTTACTCTTTAAGTCACTTTTCTTTTAATTGATAACCACCTGACAAAGGTTCCTGAGCAGGGGTAAAAATCAGTAAATAAAACTGGTTTGCTCATAGAAGGGAATGAATTTTGTCTTTTTGCTTACTGGTGTGACTGTACAAACCCTTTTCTCCTCTGAATGCCTTTGTAGCATCCTTTTCTGATGTAAGCAGTACTATTTCTTTGGAAAGCCAAATATCTACCAAAACCCTTAAAAAAGAAAAAAAAAGAAAACTCTATTTAATCTCTAACAAACTTTTACCTCAGCAGGAGTTTTAAGATCATCTGGTTTCTCCCAAGTAGACTGCTTTGTTTCAGTATTGTAATAGTAGGTCCTTCCATCAGGTGATTTATGTTCAGTCCACATTGATTTCTAATGAAAAATATTAATACAAACATTCAAATTATGTAACAGTGACAAAGACAGTAAACATGAATGTTATAAGTTTCAAAGCAATATATGAAGAAATTAAAAGTATAAAATGGGCATACTTTTGAATAACTGATCAACCTAAGTAGGGAGGTAACTGAAAATAGAATATTTTATAAGTACTTCAAAAGCAGCATGGATCAGTTCAGGTTTCAGGATCTCTATTCTACAGTCTCAAAATTATAAGGATACAACTGCTTAAGTAAGTACTATACATAAGACAATATTTTAGCAACACAAATCTACGCCTTGTGGAAAAAAGAGAATATATGAATGAGATGCTAATGCAGTACAAGAGGACTGACCATGAGCTCAACAACTCTAACATAAAGAATATTTACAAAAAGTTGAACCAAGTTCTAAACTGACATGCAGTAAGGATGCAGGAGTCGAAATTGCAAAGGATGCCTCTGGATGACAATCAGAATTTAATAATCAACAAGGTGAAATTTAACAGGGATAAAATGTGAACTCAAATGCCTCAACAAAAGATGAGAATACTTTATAGAAACTACTCTGATACAGAATACATACTGACTAATGGTAAGTACCTACTAAAAGGTGTTAGTAAGACTTCAAGTATCAATAGATGTGATACCTCATGGTTACAAGCTCTGTAAGGTCACCATATAAACACATGGACACTAACATAATAAAGGGACTGCAAAGAACTTTTGAGATGATAGATGTCTATAGCCTTGGTGATAATTCCATGGATGTGTATTTATTCCCCAAATCATCCAGTCACACATTTAGTATGTACAGTTTTTCATATGTCAATAATAACTTAGTAGTGTTTTTTAAAAAGTAATTTTACAAAGAATCATGAATGAATGAATGGATGAGATCAAAGGTACTAAGCCCAGTTCTGGGCATCAGATTTTTCAGATGGTAACAGACTAAAGTATGCTTTAAAAAGGGTTATAAAAATGGTCTATACTAAATTTCTTCAATCCTCTAAGAAAGAAAAGGTAAAATCACTGTCAAACGATCACAGTTTCTACCACTCAGATTTATGTTAAACTTTTTGAAAGGATTTATTCTTATTTAGGGGCTTTTCACGTGGTGCAAATAGTAAAGAAGCTGCCTGCCAATGCAGGTTGTTAGATATAAGAGACACAAGTTCCGCTGGGTCGGGAAGATCCCTTGGAGGAGGGCATGGCAACCCACTCGAGTATTTTTGCCTGGAGAATCTCATGGACAAAGGAGCTGGCAGGCTACAGTCCACAGGGCTGCACAGAATCAGACACAACTTAAGTGACCTGGCACGCACACACACATTCTTAATTAAGACTTGGTTTCATCCCCTATCAACCACTTTTGTGGATACATAAAAAGTAAAATAGGCAAATAAAATAGTCTATTCCTCAAAATTTACACTGAGGATGTTTACTGTAACTAAGTTGCTAATGTCTATTATATTTCCACATAATATAATCCCTGTTGAACACTAAGAATCTTCCTAGTAAAGCAGCATTTCTTAAAAGCAAAACAAAACAAGCCATAAAATATCTGAAAACCACTGGTACTGGTTAACTTTCTTCTTAACGATTTAAAACTGCCCCCTATTTTCCCTTATCAACTTTATTGAATAATGGAGCAGATCTGCCTTTGATGTCTGCTTTGGCAATGTGGCTAAACACATGATTTCATTGCTTTTCCTATTCTCTCACCGTAATCATTTTATTCCTAGCTGATAAAAGAGTGTTGTGTCATTTTTATGTCATGATTTTCTTACAAACCACTAACAATCTTCTGATGTTGGTATTTTTGCTGTTCAATCATGCACAACTAGGCTGGAGAACAGAGAGCATAGGACAACATGAGTGGTAGAATGCATTCCAGTTTTCAAATGTGTTAAATGTTGTAATACACTAACTATAAACTAAATCAGGGCTTCCACGATGGCTCAGCCTACCAATGCAGGAGACAAGGGTTCCATCCCTGATCCAGAAAGATCCCAAATGCCACAAAGCATGCGCCACAACTATTGAG
This sequence comes from Odocoileus virginianus, assembly GCF_023699985.2. Lineage (NCBI taxonomy): Eukaryota > Metazoa > Chordata > Mammalia > Artiodactyla > Cervidae > Odocoileus > Odocoileus virginianus. The sequence continues at coordinate 34,599,490 of NC_069686.1, read as the reverse complement.
CCTGTGCTCTAGAGCCCAGGAGCCACAACTACTGAAGCCGGTGTATCCTGGAGCCTATGCTCTACAACAAGAGGCCACCACAATGAAAAGCTTGCACACCCCAACAAGAGAGTAGCCCACGTTTGCTAAACTATAGCAAAGTCCATGAAGCAACAAAGACCCAACATATCAAAAATATATTAAGTAAATAGTTAAAAAACATTTGCAAAATGTGGGAATGGAAAATAAGAAAAGACAACTTAAAGGGACTTTCCTGGTGGCGCAATGGATAAGAATCCGCCTGCCAGTGCAGGGCACATGGGTTTCATCTCTAGTCTGGGAAGATCCCAATGCGAAGGAACAACTACTGAGTGGAGCAACCAAACCACTGAGCCCGAGAGCCCAACTACCAAGACCCCGTACTGCGACTACTGAAGCCCAACCTCTCTAGGGAGCCTAAGCTTCAACTACTGAGCCTGCATGTCACTACTGCAGCCTATGCATCTAGAGCCTATGCTCCACAACAAAAGCAGCAGCCCACACAGTGAGAAGTCCGTGCACCACAATGAAGAGCTCACCCCAACTAGAGAAAGCCCAAACAGAGCAACTAAGAACCAAATGAATTATAAATCAATAAATATATGAATACACACACACACAACACAAAAAAAGACAACTTGAGGATATAAATCAATGTAATTTTAACAAAACTAGGTGAGGTAAGGGGATTATTTTCTGTAATTCCTGAAAAGGGAACTAGAGTTATGTGAAGGAATTACAGACAGCCATTAGAATTCAAAGAAATTACTTGACCAAATTTGGGCTGTTTAATAACAGAATGACTAGCCTTTCTGAGACTTGTTAATAATTCCATTCCATAAACAGTCAGAACCTTACAGTATGGATTTCTGAATGATGTAGCAGGATAGTTAGGTTAGTGTGAAAGCATTAGTTGCTCAGTTGTGTCTGAGACCTTTAGACCCCATACCAAGTTCCTCTGTCCATGGGATTCTCCAGGCAAAAATACTGGAGTGGGTTACCATTCCCTTCTCCAAGGGATCTTTCCGACCCAGGGACTGAACTCAGGTCTTCCACACTGTAGGCAGATTCATTACCATCTAAGCCACCAGGGAAGCCCCGAGATAACTGCAAGTGTATTTAAATTCCTTAACTTGTTCCAGCACCTTTGTAGAATATGACAACTACATTCTCTCTGGAGCAAACATTAAATAATTGCTGAAAATGAAATGAAAAAGTGATACAGTAAGAGACATATATAGAAGCTTCTTCAACTGTATGGGTAACGCTTACTTCATGAATTAAATGGTGTTAACATAGATAAACAAACATATGAGATAACAGAATGAAAAGGGAAAGGACTATGTGTTCACAAAAAATGGGAAGAGAAGATACAAAACAGTAAGCAATTTAGCATTCACTCACCTATTACTTTATTGGAATTTTAAAAGCAGGTAAGACCATTATCCTCATTTTACAAATTAAAAGAACAAAGCTTACAAGGGTTAACAACTTGCTCACAGTGATTCAAGAAATAATACTGTTTCAAGCATGCATTCAGGGACAGTCTAACAAATTCATGGCTAACTATTTAATATTAAGCCCTGTACCAACTGCTTTGCATCAGTTATCAGTTAACTCTTCTAATAATCCTTTTTAACAACCCTTTTAAAAACCCTATGAGGTAGGTACCATTTACTAGCCTCACTTTATGGAAGAGAAAAGGGAGCACAAGAAAGTAAAGTAACATGCCCAAGGTAATATATCTAGCTTGAGTTCATAACAACACCATCCCAGCCCAAAACTAAGGTCTTACTATGGATCAAGGGTCCAGCTCTTCCCATCAATAGAAATTGAATCATTTCAGACAGGAATATAAATTCTGTACAAATGTCTTAAGCAATACACCAAATTCACTTATAAAAGTCAATTTTGAAGTGAGAAAAGTCATTTATCTGATAAACTATTCACTCTTTTACCTTAAAAATATCTAATCTGCAACTTACAGTAAAATTATGTTTCTGGTCAAAACTAGTAATATTTTAAAAGCTTAAAAACAAATATATCTGAATGTTGAGTGGCATAAAAAACATTATCAACAGCTAACAACTAGAGAGTTATCTTCATAGGCTACAATATGACCTAGGCAAGTAGTTATTAAATATTGACAGTCATGTTAGTATAGGCTATTTTATAAAACATTTGCTGAGTTCCCCAAAGCAATAAGCAAAAGTTATCTATCAAAGACTTAAGATAATAACCACCCAAGGACAGTTCAATTACAGTCCTCCTTTCATACTATAAACTCAGATCTTCTTTTAATATAATGAAAAATATGCAGTGCTAACTAAAAACAGTAAGACACTGTAACAAATGATGTAGTGGCACAATATATACTGAAAATACCTGAAAGGAAAAAAGCAAAAAACAAAATCCTGGGTATAAGGGGGGAAAATGCACATACATAATTATCAAGAGACCTTACATACTTTTCAGAGTCAAAAAAGCTAGTCAACAACTGGGTTGTGAATAAACTAAGCACATTCAAACTCAAAATGTAAACATTTTTACAATGCATAAACTCAACTGAATGAAAAAAAAAAATGACTAAATCATTTTTTTAAAAATGACTAAATAAAACACTAAGAAATGTAGAAAAGCCACTCACTACTCTAAATAAGGAAAATAAACCACAGAGAAGAGATTCACAATCAATTTCAAAATCTAGAGGAAATGATTTCCTCTCAAACTATTTACCAAAATTCACCCAAAAGAAAAACATCACACTTGAATATTTCAGTTACCATAGATGCAACTGAAAGAAACTTAACCAGCTGATTTTACAGCATAACTCTATGGAACCTTTCAAGAACAGAGGATCACAATATTATTTCAGGTCACAGAAAGAGATGAAAAGCTCTTTATAAGAGTAACAAAGCACAACAGAAAAGTATCAAAAAAGAAAAGCAGGCAATGATGCTTATAAAAAGCATCATTTAATATAATAAGTAATATATAATTATATACATAATATATATTATATTATGTATATTATTATATGACATAATACATTATATAATATAATGTAGATATTATAATAATAAATATAGAAATAATTTATAATAAGCTTATAAATATAAGAAAATACTAGCCATGAGGATTCTACAACGTATACACTTTGAAAAAGTAGAGTTTACTATATAAAAGTGCTAGGGCCCCCTCCACAGGATCACACCAATAGACCTGGTACAACCTGGTGGCTCAGACAGTAAAGAATCTGTCTGCGATGCAGGAGACCCAGGTTCCATCTCTGGGTTGGGAAGATCCCTTGGAGAAGGGAAATGGCAACCCACGCCAGTAATCTTTCCTGGAGAATTCCACAGACAGAGGAGTCTGGTGTGCTACAGTCCATGGGGTCGAAAAGAGTTGGACAACTGAGCTACTTTGACTTTCACTTTTCACAACCAAACTACATCCTGAAAATCACGGTGATTTACAAGTCTTCAAAATATAAATAGAAACAAAAAATTCTCAAATAATACAATATTAAAAAGAAAAATATTTAAATGATAATTTATCAAAAACCAATAAAAATTATTCTAAATCCACTTCTATTAAACTTATGACCAAAACCATAATTCAATAAATACAGCATGGCAATAAAATTAAATGACGGGTATTAAGTTTGGGAAAAAGATCAATTCTGCCTTTACTTTGCTAAAAACTCCTATAAAATCTAACCTATTCTATTTATCCAGTGACTGTGATAATACAGCTGGCTATGAGATATATTATACATGCATTTATTTTGCACCTGAGCCTTAAAACACAGAGCAACAAGAGAAAAATATGGGAGAACAAGATGAAAAAAGATTTTAATATACTTCTCTCCTTAGGGAGATCAAGCAGATTAGATATGCCAAGATACAGAATAACAAAATAACGTTAAACTGTCAGCACAAAAAAATACTCCTAAAATTAGTCCTGACACAGAACATAAGTGAGGCTTTAATAAACTGCAAAGAGTCAACATCTTATAGACTGTGCTTTCTGATCACAATGCAAAAAGGTATGCCTTATAAAAAATAAATCAAAGGCAAGATCAATGAAATAAATAATTGATAGATGGACTTAATTAAAATTAAAAACTTCTGCTTTCCCAAAGACAGTTCAAAGAACGAGGAAAGCTGCAAATTATTTGCAAAAGACACATCCATTTAAGTGCTGTTAACCAGTATAATTTACCAATTAAAAAAAAATCTTTAAACTTAACAATAAACGAGTAAAAATATCTGGTCACCTCAACAAAAAAAGAAATATAGATGCAAGTAAGCACATGAAAACATGCTCAACATCATACATTATTATAGACCTGGAAATTAAAATGCACCACACACCTATTAAAATGCAAAAAAATTAAAAAATAAAAAAACTCTAAAAACACCAATAATATCTAATTGTTATGGGGCAGTAGGAAAGCTCATTCACTGCTAATGAGAGGTCAAAATGGTACAGTCACATTGGAAGACAGTTCAGCAGCTTCTTATAAAAGTAAATACACTCCTGGGACTTTCCTGGTGGTCCAGTGGTTAAGAATCCACCTTGCAGTGATGCAGGGAAGGTGGGCTTGATTTCTGGTCTGGGAACTAAGATCCCACATATTGTGGAGGAACTAAGGCCTCAAACTGCAACTCCTGAAGCCCATGCATTCTAGAGCACTCATGGACACAGCTACTGAGCCTGAGCACTGCAGCTACTGAAACCCGTGCACTCTGGAGCTCACACACAACTACTAAGCCCACGCACCACAACTAGAGTTCATGTGCCACAACAAAAGACCCTGCACGCCACAACTATGACCTGATGCAGCTGGATTTTTTTTTTTTTATTTGTAACAGTAAACATACCCTTACTATATGAGAAAAGGGCAACAGAGGATGAGATGGTTGGATGGCATTACTGACTGAATGGACATGAGACTGAGCAAACTCCAGGAGATAGTGAAGGACACGGAAGCCTGGCATGCTGCAGTCCACGGACCACAAACAGTTGGGACATGACAGAAACTGAACAACATACGATGAAACAATCATGCTCTGTGATATTTACCCGAATGAGTTGAAAACTTTTCCATACAATTACCTGTACATAATATTTGTAGCAGCTTTATTCATCATTACTAAAACCTGGAAGCAACCAAGATGTCTTTTAATAGATGAATGGACAAATTGTGGCATGCAACAGTTGTGGAGGTGTGAAGAGAGATGAAGAGGAATAGCACAGAGGATTTTTAGGACAGTGAAACTATCCTGTATGACACTACTGTGTGGAATACATGTCACTAAACATTTGTCAAAACTGATAGAAAGCATAACACCAAGACTGACCCTAATACAAACCAGACTTTGGGTGATAATACATTGTATGTTCACCAACCGCAGTAATGTACCACTCTGGTAAGAGATGCTGATAGTAGAGAAGGTTGTATGTTTGTGAGATTCTCTACTTTGCACTCAATTTAAAATTTCTCTAAAAAATCAGCAGGCAATTTAAACAACAACAAATCCTACATCTAGAAGCTGAAAAAAAAAAACCACTTACTACGTAGTTAATAGAGATTTGATTCACCTAGTATATCAAATGAGGAAAACAAAAAACAAGATATTGAGAGGTGAATAACAACAAAACCCTTTTACAATCAAAATTTAATAGAAATTGAATACTTACTTGTTGCCCCTACTCAAAAAAAAAAAAAAAAGAAAAAAAAAAAAAGGACAATGATGGCTATTATGATCTCTAATTGTATGCTAAATAATTATTAAACCTCTGTAACATAAACATCTGGAAAAGTCCAATAACTGCTAAGAAAATTGAAATGGTAACACCAAACCATTACCTTCAAAAACTACTAGATCCAAAATCAACCTTAAAAGTTTTTGCACAGCAAAGGAAACCATTCACAAATTGAAAAAACAACCTACTGAATAGAAAATATTTGCAAATAATATGACTGATAAGAGGTTAATATCCAAAATATAAATAGCTTATACAACTCAACACCAACCCCCCCCCACCAAACAACCAAATTAAAAAATGGGCACAAGACCTAAACAGACATTTTTCCGAGGAAAAGTGGTAAGCCCACAGACACATGAAAAGAGATGTTTGACATCATTAAGTGACCAGTAAGGAAATGCAAATTAAAATTACAGTGAGATATCACCTCACACACCTGTCAGAACAGCTGTCATTGAAAAGAATGCAAATAACAAATGCTGGCAAAGATGTACACAAAGCAGAACCCTCATAAACGCTGGAGGGAATGTAAGCTGGCACAACCACTGTGGACACCTGCATGGAGACTTCTCAAAAACTAAAAACAGAACTACCCTATGACCCAGCAAGTCCACTCCTGGGGAAATGAAAACATTAATTTGAAAAAACACATGCACCCAAATGTTCACAGTAGAATTATTTACAATTGCCAGGGCAAGGAAGGAACCTAAGGGGTCTATCAACAATGAAAGGATAAAGAAAAGGTGGTACACACACACATCCCTAAGGGGTCTATCAACAGATGAATGGATAAAGGTGGTGAACACATACGCGCACGCGTGCACGCACACACACACACACACACACACACACACACAGACCTGTGCATGCACAAACAACGGGATACTATTCAGAAAACCACTAGACCATTTAGGTATGACCTAAATCAAATCCCTTATGATTATACAGTGGAAGTGACAAACAGATTCAAGGGATTAGATCTGATAGAGTGCCTGAAGAACTATGGACTGAGGTTCACGACACTGTATAGGAGACAGGGATCAAGATCATGCCCAAAAAAAAGAAATGCAAAAAGGCAAAATGGTTGTCTTAGGCGGCCTTACAAACAGCTGAGAAAAGAAGAGATGGTAAAGGCAAAGGAGAAAAGGAAAGATGTACCCATCTGAATGCAGAGTTTGAAAAAATAGCAAGGAGAAATAAGAAAGCCTTCCTCAGTGATCACTGCAAAGAAACAGAGGAAAACAATAGAATGGGAAAGACTAGAGATCTCTTCAACAAAATTAGATATACCAAGGGAACATTTCATGTAAGGATGGATACAATAAAGAACAAAAACGGTATGAACCTAACAGAAGCAGAAGATATTAAGAAAAGGTGGCAAGAACACACATAACTATTCAAAAAAGATCCTCATGACTCAAATAATCACGATGGTGTGATCACTCACCTAGAGCCAGACATCCTGGAATGTGAATTCAAGTGGGCCTTAGGATGCACCACTGTGAACAGAGCTAGTGGAGGTGATGGAATTCCAGTTGAGCTATTTCAAATACTGAAAGATAATGCTGTGAAAAGTGCTGCACTCAATATGTCAGCAAATTTGGAAAACTCAGCAGTGGCCACAGGACTGCAAAAGGTCAGTTTTCATTCCAATCCCAAAGAAAGGCAATGCCAAAGAATGTTCAAACTACTGCACAATTGCACTCATCTCACACTCCAGTCAAGTAATGCTCAAAATTCTCCAAGCCAGGCTTCAACAGTACATGAACTGTGAACTTCCAGATGTTCAAGCTGGATTTAGAAAAGGCAGAGGAACCAGAGATCAAATTGCCAACATCCGCTGGATCAATGAAAAAGCAAGAGAATTCCAGAAAAACATCTACTTCTGCTTTATTGATTACATCAAAGCCTTTGACTCTGGAAAATTCTTCAAGAGATGGGAATACCAGAGCACCTTACCTGCCTCCTGAGAAATCTGTATGCAGGTCAAGAAGCAACATTTAGAACAAGACATGGAACAACAGACTGGTTCCAAATTGGGAAAAGGAGCATGTTAAGGCTGTATACTGTCACCCTGCTTATTTAGCTTATATACAGGGTACATCATGTGAAATGCTGGGCTGGATGAAGCACAACCTGGAATCGAAATTGCTGGGGAAAACATCAATAACCTCAGAAACGCATATGATACCACTCTTAGGGCAGAAAGCAAAGAAGAACTGAAGAGCCTCTTGAAGGTGAAAGGAGAGAGTGAAAAAGCTGGCTTAAAATTCAACATTCAAAAAACTTAAGATCATGGCCTCCGGTCCCATCACTTCAATGGCAAATAGATGGGGAAACACTGGAAACAATAAAAGACATTATTTTGGGCTCCAAAATTACTTGTAGATGGTGACTGCAGCCATGAAATTAAAAGACGCTTGCTCCTTGGAAGAAAAGCTATGGCAAACGTAAACAGCATATTAAAAAGCAGAGATATTACTTTGCCAGCACAGGTCATCTAGTTAAAGCTATGTACACTTTTTCCAGAAGTCATGTATGGAGGTGAGAGCTGGACTAAAAAGAAAGCTGAGAGCTGAAGAACTGATGCTTCTGAACTGTGGTGTTGGAGAAGACTCTTGAGAGTCCCTTGGACTGCAAGGAGATCCAACCAGTTGATCCTAAAGGAGATCAGTCCTGAGTGTTCACTGGAAGAACTAATGTTGAAGCTGAAACTCCAATACTCTGGCCACCTGATACCAAGAGGTGTGACTCATTTGAAAAGACCCTGATGCTGGGAAAGATTGAAGGCTGGAGAAGAAGGGGACAACAGAGGATGAGATGGCTGGATGGTATCACTGACTCAGTGGACATGAGTTTGAGCAAGCTCTGGAAGTTGGAGACTTCTAGGACAGGGAAGCCAGGTGTGCTGCATTCCATGGGGTTGCAACGAGTCAGACACGACTGAGTGACTGAACTGAACTGAAAGTAATTTTGAACTAGTTCTTCATGTTTTGGAACAGAAAGTGTGACTACATCAAACTAAAAAGCTTCTGCACAGTAAAGAAAACAGAGCGAAAAAATAATCTTTGCAGTGCGAGAAAATGTTTGCAAACCATATAACTGATACAGGTTAATAGCCACAATACATAAGAAACTCCTACAAATAAATAGCAAGAAATCGCAAATAATCCAATTAAAGAATGGGTGAAAAAGGCATACAAATGGCCATAAGGCACATTAGATACTCAACATCGCTAATCAGAGAAACACAAATTAAAACCATAATGAGATATCATTTCACACCTGTCAGGATAGCTGTTATCAAAAAACCAAGAAATAACAAATGCTGGCAAGGGTGTGCAGAAATTGGAACCCCAGTATACCAGTGGTGGAAAGTAAGCTGTATAGCCACAATGGAAAATGGTATGGAAGTTTCTTATAAAATTGCACTTAAGTATTATATATAGTAGCTAAGATATGGAAATAATCTGTCCATGGAATAATTAATGGATAAAGAAGATATATATAAAATACACATACACACAAAGCAAAGCAATTTAGCCATAAAAATGAAATGAATGAAGTCTTGCCACCTGCAACAACATGGATGGACTCTGAAGGCTAAGTGAACGAGTATTATATAATCTCACTTACAAGTAGATTGTAAAAAAACAAAAAACCCAAGCTTACAGAAACAGAGAACAGATTGATGGCTGTCGTAGAGGATGGCTTGGGAGGTGAGAGAAATGGGTGAAGAGGGTCAAAATGTACAAACTTTTAGCTATAAAACAAGGAAATCATGGGAGATAAAATGTACAGCACGGTGAGTATAGCTAGTAATACTGTATTATGTCTTTGAAAGTTGCTTGGAATAAGTCTTAAAATTCCACCTCACAAGAAAAAAAACAATGTTAATATGTTAACTAAATTTATTTGTAGTAATCATTTTACAATGTATACAAGTACCATACCAAACCACTGCATTTACACCTGAAACTAATATAATGTTTTATGTCAATTATACTTAATGAAAACACACAGCTTTCCCCAATATTTACATGCCTTAGGACATATATCCTAGTGAGCACCTACTGCTGCTGCTAAGTCACTTGTGTCCAACTCTGTGCGACCCCATAGACGGCAGCCCACCAGGCTCCCCCGCCCCTGGGATTCTCCAGGCAGGAACACTGGAGTGGGTTGCCATTTCCTTCTCCAATGCATGAAAGTGAAAAGTGAAAGTGAAGTCACTCAGTCATGTCCGACTCCTAGCAACCCCATGGACTGCAGCCCACCAGGCCCCTCCGTCCATGGGATTTTCCAGGCAAGAGTACTGGAGTGGGGTGCCACTTGCCTTCTCTGAAAGTGAGCACCTACTAGGGAGGGTAAACTGGAGTAAAGATGAAGTGAAAGTCGCTCGTTCATTTGCAACACCATGGACTGTGCAGTCAATGGAATTCTCCAGGCCAGAATACTGGAATGGGTAGCCATTCCCTTCTCCAGGGGATCTTCCCAAACCAGGGATGGAACCCAGGTCTCACACTGCAGGCGAAGTCTTTACCAGCTGAGCCACCAGGGAAGCCCAAAGATGAAGAAGAAGGGAAAACATGAGGGGCCTGCGTGGATCAGCAGTAACGACCACAGTCTGAAAACTGCAAGCAGCTCAAATTTATGTGCCAGAAATCTAAAAAGAATAAAAAACCAACAAGTTTTCAAATAAATACATTCTATTTCTGGACAGGAAAACTTAATTGAAAAACACGAAATGTTAGTTCTCTTAAAATGGAAGAATTAAATTTAATTCCAGATAAAAACACAACTTTGCCTTTTAAACATCTCTCTGTTTACGTATTTACAGATTATATTTGGCAGGGACAGGGAAATGTACATACTAGTATCTGAAAATAGCAAAGGAAATAATGAAAAGAGAAACCATGAACAACTTGTCTTATTAAATATGAAATCTACTCTAAGTTTCCCTGGTGGCTCAGTGGTACACAATCCATCTGCCAACGTAGGAGACAAAGGTTCAATCCTAAGAGTTCCTGGAGATGGAAATGGCAACCAACTCCAGTATTTTTTTTTTAACTTACTTTTAACTGAAGGATGATTGCTTTATAGGATTGTGTTGGTGCCTGTCAACACTACAGTATTCTTGCCTCAGAAACCCATGGACAGAGGAGCCTAATAGACTACAGTCCAGGGGTCATCAGTCAGGCATGAGTTGGGTGACTAAACAACAATAATCAGGAAAAGGTGTAATATTGAATTAGAAATAGAGTGAAAAAGAAAACCCAAAAACAGATGTCACAATATGTGAGAGTTTAATATATGACAAAGAAAGCTATTTCAATCAAGTGAGAAAAATAAAGGTTTGACACAAAATTGAAACAACCAAAATATTAATCGTGGTGGTTTCCTCATGGAAAAAGAAACTTAAGGTAATTTACTTTCTTCTGTTTAACTTATGGCTGCTTCATTTTCCTCCCAGTGAGCCCACATTTAAATAAGCAGGAAAAACAAGACACTATCATTAGTCAAAACCAAAAAGACATATAATGAAAAAATACCGAGTGGATATTTTATAACCATTCAACTTTTAGAGCTTTTAAAAAAGATATGTTTAGTATATTTAAATACAGTTCACAAACATCTTTCCCCCCAAATTTAGCATATCTGCAATTAATTCACAGCTTTCTGAATTTTCTCAACTATATGAGAATGACAACTACCTCTCAGGACTACTGTTTTGATTAAATGAGATTACACACATAAACTTCATAGAGCTTTTAGGGGGAAAAAACACCAGAAAACGCTTAGAGGCTAAAGAATAGAGCTATTATCAATAACCATAAAATAGACATCTTTAAGTGAGGCCTCAGGCTTAAACATTATTTTTCTAAACACCATGAAATGTATGAGAAGAGCATTCAGAACATTAGCAAAAAGAACCAGAATATTACTATCTTAAAATTAAGTACTGAGGGAAAAAAGAAATGCCGTACAGCAACGTCATTCTCTCCTTCCCTAAGGAAAATCAAGCAACTTTTGTCTTTCTGATTCTGTGTTAAGGAAGATACAAGCAAAGAAGTATTTTAAATGACTAAATATCAGAAAAAATCTACATCAAATTTACAGTAAGACAAAAGTAGACAAATTTTTGTTTACAAAGGAGTATGTTCTAATGTAATGCTTAATTGAAAATTATCAATTACTGTATACCTGTTTCCATTCTAATTGTGATGGGGAGAATTCAAATGCTGTAAAAATTGATTTATATTTGATTCCTGTATCTCTTATTACCCCTTCATGGATTACAGCCTAGCCATGGCGAAGGGGATTGGGTAACTCAATAAAAGCTCTGAGCCATGCCCTACAGGGTTACCCAAGACTGATAAGTCATAGTGAAGAGTTCTAACAAAACGAGGAACAGCAAATCCTCCCAGTTCTCGCCAGGAGAACCCCACGAATAGTATGAAAAGGCAAAATGCTGTGACACTGGGAGACGAGCCCCCATGTCAAGGAGGCGTCCAGCATGCTACTGGAGAAGAGCAGTGACCAGCTCCAGGAAGAATATGAAGCAGCTGCGCCAAAGCGAAAAACCACCCTCCGCTGTGGATGTGTCTGGTGGTGAAAATAACGTCCGATGCTGTAAAAAAAAAATACTGCATAGGAAACAGGAATGTTAGGTCCACGAATCAAGGTAAATTGCAAGTGGTCAAACAGGAGATGGCCAAGAGTGAACACTGACATTTTATGAATCAGTGAACCAAAACTGATGGCAATGGCTGAGTTTAATTCAGATGACCACTGTATCTACTACTGTGGGCAAGAATCCCGTAGAAGAAATGAAGTAGCCCTCATAGTCAACAAAAGAATCAAAATGTAGCATTTGGGTAAAATCTTAATAACAAGAGAATCAACTCCATTCATCTCCAAGGCAAACCATTCAATGTCACAGCATGTCTATGTGCCAACCACTAATACCGAAGAAGTTGAAGATAACTGGTTAATTTAGAACACCTTCTAGAAATACTGTTAAAAAGAAAAAGTACTTTTCATCATAGGGTGTTGGAAAGCAAAAGTAAAAAGTCAAGAGATACTCAGAATAACAGGCAAGTGTGGACTCAAGAGTACAAAATGAAGCAGGGCAAAGGCTAACAAGAGTTTTGTCAAGAGAACACGCTGGTCATAGGCAACATTTCAACAACCCAAGAAATACCTCTATATATGAACATCATCAGATGGTTAATACCAAAATCAGAGTGATTATATTATTTGTAGTCCAAGATGGAGAAGCTCTACACAGTCAGCAAAAACAAGACCTGGAGCTGACTATGGCTCAGATCATGAGCTCCTCATTGCAAAATTCAGGCTTACATGGAAGAAAGTAGGGAAAAGCACTAGGCCATTCAGATATGACCTAAATCAAATTCCTTATGATTATACAGGGAAGTGACAAATGGTTAATGGGTTAGATCTCACAGACAAGAGTGCCTAAAGAACTATGGATGGAGGTGTAACACTGTATAGGATGCAGTGATCAAAACCATACCCAAGAAAAAGAAATGCAAGAAGGCAAAGTGGTTATCTGAGGAAGCTTTACGAATAGCTGAGGAAAGAAGAGAAGTAAAACGCAAGGGAGAAAGGTGAAGGTATGCCAAACTGAGCACAGAGTTCCAGAGAACAGCAAGTGGAGATAAGAAGGCCTTCTTAGATGGGCACGATGAAGGACAGAAATGATTAAGGACCTAACAGAAGCAGAAGAGATTAAAAGGAGGCAACAACACACAGAAAAACTATACATATATATAAAAGGTCTTATTGACCCAGGTAACTATGATGATTTAAAAAAATCTAGATGTTCTAGGTGGTCACTCACCTAGAGCCAGATATCCTGGAGTGTGAAATCAAGTGGGTTTTAAGACACATTACTACAACAAAGCTAGTGGAGGTGACAGAATTCCAACTGAGTTATTTAAAACCCTAAAAGATGATGCTGTTCAATACCACACTCAACATGCCGGCAAATTTGGAAAACTCAGCAGTGACCACAGTTCTGGAAAAGGTCAATTTTCATTCCAATCCCAAATAAAGACAACACCAAAGAATATTCAGACCAACGAACAATTGCACTCATTTCACATGCCCGCAAGGTAATGCTTAAACCCCTTCAAGCTAAGCATCAGCAGTACATGAACCAAGTATCTCCAGATGTACAAGCTGGGTTTAAAAAAGGCAGAGGAACCACAGATCAAATTGCGAAGGTTCACTGGTCATGAAGAAAGCAAAGAAATTCTGGAAAAATATCTACTTCTGTTTCATGTGCTGCTCGTGCTAAGTTGCTTCAGTCATGTCCGACTCTTTGCGACCCCATGGACGGTAACCTGTCAGACTCCTCTGTCCATGAGATTCTGCAGGCATGCATACTGGAGTGGGTTACAATTTCCTTCTCCAACTTTTGTTTCACTGACTTAGACTGTAGGGACCACAGCAAACTGTGGGAAATTCTTAAAAGAGATGGGAATAGAGACCACCTTACCTGTCTCCTGAGAACCTATATGTAGGTCAAGAAGCAACAATTAGACATGGAACAACGGACTGGTTCCATACTGGGAAAGGACAACAAGGCTGTATATTGTCGCCCTGCTTATTTAACTTATATGCAGAGTATATCATGTGAAATGCCAGACTGGATGAATCTCAAGCTAGAATCAAGATTGCTGGGAGTAATACCAACAACCTCAGATACGCAGATGACTCCACTCTTAACGGCAGAATGTAAAGAGGAACTAAAGAGCCTCTTGACAACAGTGAAAGAGGAGAGTGAAAAAGCTGGCTTAAAACTCAACATTCAAAAAACTAAGATCATGGCATCTGGTTCCATCACTTCATGGCCAACAGAAAGGGAAAAAGTGGGAACAGTGACAGACTACTTTCTTGGGCTTCAAAATCACTGCACATGGTGACTGCAGCCATGAAATTAAGACGCTTGGTTCCTTGGAAGGAAAGCTATGACAAACCTAGACAGTGTATTAAAAAGCAGACATCACATTGCCAACAAAGGTCGGCAGAGTCACAGCTATGGTGTTTCCAGTAGTCATGTACAGATGTTAGACTTGGATCATTAAGAAGGCTGAGCCTGAAGAATTGATGTTTTCAAATTGTGGTGCTGGAGAAAATTCTTGAGAATCCCTTAGACTGCAAGGAGTTCTAGCTAGTCACTTCAAAAGGAAATCAATCCTGAATATTCATTGGAAGGAGTGATGCTGAAGCTTAAGCTCCAATACTTTCGCCACCTAACGCGAACAGCCAACTGACTGGAAAGGACCCTGATGCTAGGAAAGATTGAGGACAAAAGGAGAAGGGGACAGCAGAGGATGAGATGGTCAGATAGGGTCACTGATTCAGTGCAGGGAGCCGGCCTGAACGTACAGGCCCCTTACGGCCCTAAGAGAGAACAAAGGGTCTCTCTTTGTCCTGCCACCCCTTCTTGTTAAAGTATAGACTGGCATTTATCCCCTTCAGGGAAAAAACACCCCGGTGACCTTTCGCCTGTTTTCCTGGTGCTGATAAACTCGTCGTGCTTAAAGCCTGTTTTCTATCTAGTTAATGTTCTATTGATCTTAGTCATGTTGGGCGCTAGGGTGATGCTTTACTGATCTTAAGTGGAGGAATTTAAAACATCTGTGCCTGTAGCTCTGCACATATGCAAACCTTTGATCTATTAGTAACTCCTGTTAGCATACATATAGGTGTGGTATTCTTCAATAAAGTTGGCAGAGTCAGACGCAAGCTGACTCTGTCCCTCTCAACCCCATCTTTCTAAGTCTTTCTGAGTCTTATTTTTCTTAGGTACTCTGGTAATTGCGTTCTCGACCAGTTCGTTTGCCGGCAGGCTCCGGCAATTCAGTGGACATGAATTTGAGTAAACTCAGAGAGAGTGGAGGACAGGGGAACCTGACGAGTTGCAGTCCACGGGGTTGCAAAGAGCTGAACATAATTTACTGACTGAACAACAACAATCTCTCATTAAGTCCCAGGAATATTATTTTTTAAAATAAATCATTCAAATAATTTTTCACTCTTTGCCACAGAAAAGAAAGGAAAAGGGTTCAACTGAGTAGATGATCTCTAAAACAGAGTAAGGATTAGTCTTTCGTGGTGGTCCAGTGGTTAAGAATCTGCCTGCCAGTGCAGGGGACATAGCTTTGATCCCTGATCAGGGAAAATTCCACACGCCTTGGGACAACTAAGCTGGTGCATCTCAACTACTGAGTCAGTGCTATACCACCCATGCTCTGTAACGAGAAGCCACCACAAGAAGAAGCCCCTGGACCACAACTAGAGAGGAGCCCTCACACGCCGCAAGCAGAAAAAGTACATGCACAACAAAGACGACTCAGCACAGCCAAGAGTAAATAATAAATAACATTTAAAATACAAAGAATCAATGTAGCAAGTAAACAATTATAAGGAAATAAATATATTCCAATGGTACTTACTGCGCCAGAAGCTGTACCTAAAAAAAAATAAGGGAAGAGTATTACAATATGATAAATCATGCTGTCCTTAAGTTTTAAAATATTTATTCACACTACTTTTTCTCCTCATACCATGACACTAAGTATCCTAAGACTGTCCCATATGACTTATGTGCTTGCTCTCTTTCCCACAAAAACAAAACATCCATAGTGCAAAGCACTTTCAGAATTAAGTTGGCACTTTGAACTTTCAATCTACAAACTCACTTGACAGCCGTTAGAGAAGCTAACAGCTTGCCTTTTGTTTCTCCTCTTTCTATTATTATAGCTGTCCCATCTTGACTAATTCCTATTTCTTTGCTATACTGCTGATAGTAATGAATGTGTATAGTAATATATAGTAATGAGTGTTTCAGACCTCTGATACTATTCTTTAAAGTGAAAGCCACTCAGTCGTGTCTGATTCTCTGTGACTCCATGGACTGTAGCCTGCCAGACTCCTCTGTCCATGGAATTCTCCAGGCCAGAATACTGGAGTGGGTAGCTGTTTCCTTCTCCAGGGTATCTTCCCAACCCAGGGATTAAACCCAGGTCTCCTGCATTGCAGGCAGATTCTTTACTGCCTGAGCCACCAGGGAAGCCCTCTATGCTTTAGGTTTATGACAATTTCAATTATCTAGGTTCCAAAACACATGCTATATAATACTGGATCCTTTGGCCATCACATATCCCCGTTTAAATTAGATTAAGTAAAATTTTAACGCTCAGTTCCTCCTGTGCACTAGCCACATTTCAATACTCAATAATTACATGTGGCTATACATGACACTACAGATTACAGAACTCCTTCCTTGCAGAAAGTTCTATTAGATGGTACTATCTTAAACTACTACCAAAGCCCTCTTAAGACATAAAAGGAAATCCACATTAGTTACAAAGTTCATATAAATAATCATTATATGAACAAGTAGCTTAAAACAAGTAGCTTAAAATTATATGTAAAAAAACAATGACTGTAAAAAGAAAACAAAGCTAAGTACATAGATACTAAACAGCAATCAAAAGCAGCTAGTATGAAATATCAGTAAGAGAGCCAGAGCATTTAAAAACTAAAAAGAAAATGTAAAGGTAATTTTCCAGGATTATTTACGGTAATAGTAACCAGCTTGATACCTAAATAGACCTAAAATACTATTCTAAAGTGTATCAGAATATTGTGACAGCTTAAATGATGAAATCCATGAAACATCTTAAAAAGATTAACTATGACCCATATAAACCCACATACTGCATTTTAAACGTGTTTCAACTGATGTTTAAAAGAAAAAATGTTTTGGCAGAATCATGGGACAAAGTACACCATCTAGAATACATGAAACATTACTTGTATATAATTGAAGCATTATTATTATACATTAAAGTCATTCTATTATTTATAACACTTATAGGTAACCTGCTGGAAAAAAAAATATGCATTATCAGAGGACTTACAAACTACACAGACCAAGCAGGTATCAAAAAAATGACTGAAGTAGTCCAGAAGGCTGAGAGTGCATACTTGATATCTGAACTATGGAGTCCCTATCCCATTCCACAAGATTTGCTGAATATAAATATGGACTCAACCAAAATTTTTCATTCAAATATTCTTTGAGTATCTACTGTACTGAGAAGGACCACTATATATATTAAAAGTACAGATCATCCAACTTTAAAATAAATTCAATCTTTGTGTCAAATGATAAATTCAACTTTATATAAGCCTGCGGATTTTAATGTTAGCAACTAATTATAAAATTTAAAAACACTGTCTGAGCCAAAGTATATCCTGTAGACCAAATCTGGCCCCAGAATTCCATACCTAAAATTATGACAATTTCTTATGGATTTAATTATGAATGCTATTTAAAAAAAAACAAAAACTGGGAGCTGATTATAATGCCCAAGAGACACTGTTTTATTCCTCATTCGAGGACAGTTGTGACTGTCTATATTAAGTCTAGTGTATCACCATAAATGGTATACATACCTGCTGCTACATCCATATTATTTACTCCTGGCTGTAAGAATAAAAAATGAAATTAGTAACATTTACTTTGCGCAAGCTATATTTTATATACAATCCTCATAAAGCATAGTCAATCAACCCCTTCTCTAAGTTTGGCATTAAAACTCATCACAGTGGCCAAAGCTATCCTGAGTAACAGGAATTCTTTAGTGTTATTTATCCCACATCAGAATAAACATCTCTATGTTCTGATTTAGAAATATGTGTTAGAAATTAAAGGGCACTGGCCAAGACCCTGTGGGAAATTTTTACATAATTATTATATACTATATGCAGTGTACTACTTTGTAATATTAAAAACAAACTTTGAAATGTATCTGCCCCTAGGGGTTTTGGAGAAGTCACCGCAAACCTATCCCAGTGGAGTATGCCACATCTGTTCATTAAAACTAACCAATAAGTAAGTCACACTAATTTTAATATCATAATGATTTCTATATTGCTATACTATCTAATAGTCTAATAGGGTGATAAGATTATTCAAGAATTTCCTAAGTAATGTGCCATAGTTGAAGTCTCATGAATTGTGGATTTCAAATGAAATCTGATTTCTAAATTTAGGATCCAGTATTAAATCACATCACATCAACTTTTAATCAGCGCTCAGTAGAGCATATGTCTACTGTTTAAGATTAGAATGCTACTAGAGCAATTAAATGCTTCTAGCTAACAATTCATGCTTTTCAGAATTCTAGACTTGCTTAATGTAGAATAACTAAGGATGTATATCTATTATAAATAACTTAAAAAGTCCTTGTAATTCCCATCTTATAGTACTCGGGAGGCTCTTAAATGACTAACATGAATGCCTGCAAAATATATATGCT
This sequence comes from Odocoileus virginianus, assembly GCF_023699985.2. NCBI lineage: Eukaryota > Metazoa > Chordata > Mammalia > Artiodactyla > Cervidae > Odocoileus > Odocoileus virginianus. Next base: position 34,580,339 of record NC_069686.1, on the reverse strand, counting down.
GTTTCATACACAAAAGAAATCAAAACATCACACAAAAAGTTATTTTCACAAGATTACCGGTAAGGCAGGCTGCATGGAAGCCTGAGACATATGAGACATCATCATTCCAGGCATTACTGAAGACATCATTCCAGGCATCTAGAACAAAAGTAAAAAAAAGTTACTATGTAAAACCAAAGCACCTAATAAGATTTCAAGAATTTGGTTATTAAAGCAACTGTGTACAATTTAAGATTAAAACCCAATGAATACTATACTAGATGAATAGCATGCTTAGTAAGTGCTTGTTGAATGAATGAAGTTATTTTATTAATGATCTGTGTGTGTGTCATCATAATTACTTTAACAAGTACATTTAAAAGTTGAGATTATGTGGTATTTGTAACCTAAAATTTAAGAATATTCATTTCCTTTTAACTCAAAACCAACGCTTTTTACCCTTCTTTGGAGCAGGCAAAAGTTTTTTTTTCAGCGTTTCTCACCTTTGTTTTTTAATATCTGTATTAAATAATTTTCATATTCATCTGGTCTTTTTAAAAAAAACCTCTTAAGTCAAAGGTGCTTGTAACTTGTGGACTTTAAACAAATACATAAGCAATAGACTTTTCAAACTCAAATCTATGCTCACATCTATAAAGAAAAACTTAAAGCATATACACATATGCATATCTGAAAAAAGAAAGTATTAGCTTGATAGCTTAATCTCATCTACCAATGACTGTCATCCAAACCTATGAATAAATCTTCACTACTATGAATAAAAATCACAAAAACTGACACAAATTTCCAAAGGATTTGTCAGATATTTAGTACAATCTCACATCATAATTTTAATATGAACAAATCTAAGGAAAACATGGAGAGAGATAAAATTATATAAAACAATCACAGGTACTAGAACAAGGTAACCAGTTATTCAGCAGTTTCAAACTAAATGAACAACCTAAAAAACAGGAACAAAAAAGAAGCATATTGGTTCACAGGAACATATAAAGCCTACTGAAAGTAGAGGAGAACACTCAAACACCGATGTTTATTACTTGTGAAAGTCAGTCAACTCATGATGCAAAACCAGGCTAAGTATCATTAAAATGAAGTTGCATGGTATTTATGGATGAAAAAAATTAACAAAAAAAGCCCTTTCTTCTTCAAAACATTCAATAAATAGTTTAAACATCACTAAACAAGAACTTGACAGAAAACATGTGACTAGAATTTGAAATATAGGTCAAATAATGTTTTCTTTTTTAAAGTACAGAATTTCAAAACAAATTATTGACGAGCCTCTACAACCCCATGACTAACAGAATTAGGCTTTTTCTCCTTCTTCCTTCAACAGATATATCCTCACAATTAATTCTGCTTTAGGCTAACAGCAAAATATGTTTGAATTCTTAAAGAACTAAGTAACAAATTATGAGGGGAAGCATAGTGGGGAACAGAGAGAAATGGCCTGCTATTAAAATGGTCTGTATATAAAATTAGAAGCTAGTAACACATCACCAAACTAGGATTCTAAGCCAAACAGAGAAACCAAAGTCTTTTCTCTTAAGAATTAAAGACACTGAAGGGAAAAAATAAATTGGGAATATGAGATGAACAGATGCACACTATCATATATAAAATGAACAGCAAGGACTTACTGTACAGTCCAGAGAACTATATTCAACATCTTGTAATAAACTATAATGAAAAATAAAAAAAAGAATATACATATATATATATATATGTTTAACCAAATCACTGCACTGTACACCTGAACTAATACTGTAAATCAGCTAGACTTCAATTAAAAGAAAAATAAATTCCACATTAATACCAAAATTGTAGCTACAAAGACTTTTGTGGCAACATGTAAAATGCTTATGACTGGGAAAAAGTGATAATCAAAATAGTACATACACTATGATTAAAATTTTGAAACACAGATGTATATATCATAAAATCTGGAATAAAATTTACCAGAAATGATAATATGGGTTATTTATTTCTCATTCTACTTTTCAAACCTTCTGGAGTGATGTCTTTAAAACTAAACAACCAAACTGAAAGAATTCTGTCCTAATTTTACTTCTTAAAAAAAGGATTAAAGACATTTTAAAAGTGGGGTAAAATCTCCATCATGCAATAGAGTATTTCCACATGACGGAAGTACAGATGACTGTACAAATAAATTAAATTGCAAACTGAAATACTCTACTTCAGTAAGACAGCGTGATCAAAGCCCATCTTAAAACAAAGCACAAAAGGGCTTACATATAACAAAAATTTTACTAGACCAGGTCAATGAGATAGCAAAGAATATCTGAAGAGAATTTGACAGAGTTCTCTCAACTGTTCTTCTTCCCACACTTCAGATTTTAAAACATCTCAAAAATTTGCCTTTATAGATTAGTACTCGTGCTACTGATTACATGATGAAATTTAATGTCAAAAAGTTAAATTCTCCCTCTGAATCTCTGTATATTTTGAAGGGTAGCAACCAGTTAAAAGCTTGTTCATCCTAACAAACACTGGTAAGATTCTTAAATTATGTACAACTGAGTATCAGGCAAGAACACTGGACTGGGTTGCCATTTCCTTCTCCAGGGAATCTCCCCCGACTCTGGCATCCAACTTGCATCTCTCCTGCATTGGCAGGCGGGTTCTTTATCACTAGCACCACCTGGGAAGCCCTCTAAAGATAAACAAATCTTTAGTTTAATTCTAAACCTAAACTGTTATGTTATTAACATGAAACCAAGGGACAAAAACATAAATACGCAAAGTACTGTTTCTCATGAAAAACTATTACAAGAATCTGATAAAATTAAGAGCTCCTACAGAGACTTGCACATCATAGAAAAGCTTGTTTCTCAAAGTCTGAAAAATCTATTTTGCAGAACTGCTACGACTTCCACTCTGCATTAATTCTAGGATACACCTAATATGGAGGTGCACGTGTCAACCTGCCTGACTGAAGCTGAATTCCTTTGGAGGATTTGTGTTGACTGACGCCAGTCACTTGGCATCATCATCAATCTGAGACCATTAAATTTTTCTAAGTTATTTATTTGTTTTAACACCACAATGGTAATGGGAATCTAGGCTGCAAGCTTATGACAGAACTGGCTTGTGGTTTAAATCCTCAGAAGTGACTTTTTTGCCTTATGGCAACCCACTCCAGTACTCTTGCCTAGAAAATCCCATGGACGGAGGAGCCTAGTGCAGGCTAATGTCCATGGGGTCACAAAGAGTTGGACACGACTGAGCGATTTCACTTCACTTTTGCCCAATTAGCAAAGTCGAGACATCTGAGTTGCTCTGCGGTCCCTTTTTACACGGCAGACTGTCTCTTGCTTCACAGGCAGGGAACAGCCCTTTGGCATCCCGACTGTATCCAGACTTCTCATTTAAGCTCGTTTTCTCTCACTCAGGGCATGTAATATTCTGTTGGCCAAAGAGTTTGGATTTTTCCAAAAATCCGAACAAACTCTTTGGCCAATACAATATAATGGAATTTCTCATCAATAATGAGATCTTAAGTTCAACAAAGACAGGATATTCATTCAAAATGGTTAAAGGGAACAATTCTTGCACAGTTGCTACAATAATGCCACAACAAATTCCATAAGGCAGGTCCTCTTAAAGCTTCAAAGTGGTAGCTTACACTAAGCTTGCTGAGAAGCACACTAAAAAATGACAAATGACCCTGTAGAGCTTTACAGATTTCTACGTACGCTACTTTAGCAAATATATGAAGTGCTACAGTTAAGAATTTTTAGTTGTTAGGAGACAAAGAAAGAATGAGAAGGGTGAAAGGCATACGTGAGATATAAACTAAATTGCCTAAAATATTAAGCATCTAAATATAATGGACACTTTGGCACCTTTAAAAAAATAACTCATACACAACTTGATATGCTTTTTCAAAGTAGGCAGGCAATGATTTGAGTGATATGTTTCTCTTTTTTTAATGATAAAAGTTAAATCAAGAAAATCTCTTGAAAATTCTAAGAATCATCCATTTGCAGAAAATAAAAAAATGAGTAAAAACTAGGGAGCACCACACAATCCACTCAGTCATTCTTAGCATCCTAGTTTAGAAAATTTCTCATGTTAGACAAAAAAAAGCATGACTCATTGATCACTCTAGATATTTTAATTTTTAAAAAAATTTCAGTAATAAAAGCAATCCTGTTAATGCTATAGCAAATTAGTTACACAAAATGTAAATTAGCCCAATTTTATTATGATATGAAAACAAAAGTGCACATCTTCACATTGGCACCTCAAAATTTCTTTTCTTCATAATTATTTCCTGAAGTGTCTCCTGTTGGAAAGAAATCACACAACCTAACTTATTTTTTGTCTAAATATTAACTCTTGAATTTGGTTGGCTTTTAAAAGACCACTCTCCCTCCCCTTGTAGCTGTAAACTGATTACTTAGATAGTTTGAGTCTCGCCTTTACATTTGGTTCCTTTTAAATGTGCTAAAGTTAATTCCACAACACACTCTACAGAGCCTAGTAAGTATAGTATTTAAAGACAACTATTTCCTATACCACTAACTTATCTTATATATAAATATATGAATGCAAAATATTAAGTTTTGAATAAATGTGACAACTACATCTTTGAATGTAACTAAATGTTCATTCAATTGGAAATAAATAGAAACACCTGTTTAAAGCATATTCTTAACAACCCAAAATGAGTGGCTGCATTCCGGGACAATCATTTACTTCCTCTTCATCTACAGTTATAAATAAACTCCAGACATCTGTCACTTTCTGATATAACATTTAAACAAAAAAATAGATAATATTTGCAAAACCACTTCAACATGGAGTAAAACCTTCCATTTAATAAGTCAACTTCCAGTAGTCATTATTAGTTTGCTAAATTCTTTTAACCTGAAGACTTTAGAATCACTGAAGTAAAACACTATTCCTTCAAATTCTAAGGTGTAATGTAATGGCAATCTCATACAGAAATACAAGGAAGCAGCCTAGTACATCTATTAAATATACTCTGGAATCAGATTGCCAGAATTCCTACCCCAGTTGTGTAACCCTGGGCAACTTTCCTTAACCCTCAATTTCCTCACCCACAATACGAGGAAAAATAGTACTCATCTGATAGGATTGTTGTAGGAATTAAAGGGAATAATACATGAATACACACAGGCACTTAAAGCAGCACTCAATAAATGAAAGTTGTTTTATTACAACTGCTCTCCAACTCATATAAAGTATCCCTCATATTGCCCCTTCTTTAGTCTATTCCCTAGCTATCTGTTATATATGAACTTCAGTTTTTTAAAGACATCTAGTAAATACTGTAAAGCCATCACTTTCAGTAGGAATCAAAACAAGTAACAAGAGGTCAATCCTAGATTAAGGATCACATTTAGTGCTAGCTCCTCAGTGTCACTTTATAAGTCACTCAACTCTCCAAGCCTTATTATTCCTCTCTAAAATCTAGTCAATCCACTTTTGAGTCTGGTTGGATCAAATTCAATAGGGAACATGAATCAGTTATATACAAACATGGTGATAAAAACTATGATTTTAACACAGATTAGGTATCAGTTCTACTCCCTGAAACCTTACAAAACTATATGAAAAAAGAGCAAGTAAGGAGTTTAAAATATTTAGTCCACTGTCTCTTGTCAAGCCCAAAACTTCTTAAATGAAGGTATGGAAAATATACGTGACACATAAACTTAGGACCTGAATAAAAATGAACTTTTAATTTTTAAAAAGCTCTAAACATACTGGGGACACACACAAATTGTGGTGTTTCATGTCACATGCAATTAAAGATTTTATAAAACTTCCTCTAAAAAGTCAACTAAGCCTCTTTCTGGATTCAAGTCCTCTAGGACAAATGCAAAGAGGGACATAAGACTATTACTACCCCAAATGCTTTAAACTAGATTTACTATTGTATCTAGCTAAATCATTAGATATTTGTCTACATGAAACTTAATTACACAGATATAGCAGAGACTCAAAACACCTGCAGTAGACAACGTTATGATTAGTGCTTGCATCTGCAGAAGCAAAGAGTGACTGTCTACTTTATTTAATAAAAATATGATAAAAAATATGCAATCATCTTAAAACTACTAAAAAAATCATCGATCTGAGCATTAATAACTTTCTTGATACCTGAGGACCAAATAAAGTATACAAAGTCCATGTTTTCAAACAGAAACTTAATGCTCATTCGTTAATCAAAATTGAGAAAGTCTTAGCCCAAACAGATCAGGACCTAATTATAAAAATTGTCTTAAAAATAAGTCTAAAATAAATGAGATGAAAATTTTGTTAAAAAAAAAAAAGCCTAAGACAAAGAAAACTACATTTCAACTCAGTTCTCACTTGCTGGCATGTTTAGTCCTTTAAGAGATTTGACAAACAGCAACTCTCAGATTTGGAGAATATTCAGATTTCCACTTTGAGGGCAGTGGATTACTAATTAAGAAAGAAGCAGATTTTCTTTCAAGCCCGACATGCAAAAATATCACATATTTAGTGACCACTAACTACAATGAAACTTTTTTAATAAGTAAAAGAAACATGATTACTTGATTAGGGAGAAAAAAAGAAAATATAAAAGTCATCTTCACTAAATATCCAAATATCTACAACTATCATGACAATCCAATCAGCAGTTGAAAGATGAGAAAACCGAGTTTGGCCAGGCATCTGAGTAATTCCTGAAGTTCCCTGAGTGCAGGGTACAGACAGCGTTCGTCTTTGTACTGATGCACAGTCAAGAAGAGGCTTAACGTCTACTGACTAAAATGGATAGTGTCTACTGGCTAAACTGACAACAGAAATGTGAACGTATGGAAATAGGAAATAAGAATGCAAGACCAACGACAACTTTACGAGACATTGTATACCCAGATTCCTACTTATAAACCTTTACAACTTAGGCCAATTATTTCTACAAGAACTCTAGTACACTAGTACATAGCTGTGTGTATATATATAGGTGCCAAATCTCTATCTATTGATATACTACTTCATAATGACCAGAAGTTATGCCATCAAAATTTCTAATAAATCCAATTAAAAACCAACGAGTTAGCCTGTTACAATCTATTCTTTCCTTTTTCCCTTATTTTGGATGGTAACCCACTCCAGTATTCTTGACTGGAGAACTCCAAGGACAGAGCAGCCAGGCAGGCTACAGTCACGACTGAGCGACTCACACACACACACACACACACACACACACACACACACACCCCACACCACACCACACCACACACACCACACACATGTGTGTTAATATGCCCTTTTCTCCTAAAAAGCAGACTAAACGGATAAATGTTCCCAATCCATTTCTCACAAAATGTTAAATTTCAGGCAATGTTAATTCTATGCAACGTGGTAGACAAAGCAAAATAAACAGACAAGGGGGGCAGTAATGGAAAGTGCAGAAGTGGGGGAGGGAAAGATGGCCAAATAAAACTGAAAATACTAGGTAAAAAGTTTTAAAAGGCTTCAGCAAAACTTGACATCTTTAGAAAATACTGCACCCTGTGAATCTCAGGGCAGGTACCCCAGGGCAAAGGGGTATAGCTCATTCTTCCAAAATGACAGTCTCCTTAACATCTCTCCAAGTAATCCCCATATACTTAGAAATACTACTCTAGCTGAAGTTTTTGAATAAATTCATACTTAAATAAGTTGCCATGTAAAGATAATGAAACTAAAACCTATCAAAATCTCACTGTATTCACAGGCCAAAAGTTATATCAACACGTTAGGTATGGGTCAATCTATTTTTTAAAATGTACTCACCTGGGTAATATAAATGCATAAAGAAAGTTACCCAGATTCAACAATCTGTAAGTAGACAACCTAAAAAAAAATCTTTTTGTCACTGGCTAATGTCCAATTACACGGGAAGGACTTTGTGAACACCCAAAATTGACGATAACTTAAAAGCAACAACAAATAAACTTATAACATTAGTCACAGTCAGATCAATCTAAGATAACAATATACTGGATTTTTCTGGAAGGCCTATATTTCAAATCATTTCTCCCTAGGGTATGGAAAAATATGTGGTGGCAAAACTTAAAGAGATGATCAGCAATGAAGTCATACAGACAGAAATACACTTGCCTGTAATTTAAAGTAAATGGAAGTAACTTCTTTAATTTTATTCACCAAACAAATATTACTTATGTATTTCATCTTATTTCTCTTCCATTTTTGTCAAATGAAAAATCAATTGTAAAGGCAGACTCTAAAAATAAGTGGTGGCAATATAAAGTCATAAGTAACTACTGAAAGCAGTTACATGTAACTGACTAATCTCCTGGCTTATATTGTAGGAAAGAGTATCTGTGTTTGTTTCATTCATTCAACAAGTAATTTACTGAGCACCCATGATGTGCCAAGAACTGTGCTCAGCACTATAGACTTCTTAAAAGTTCAGATCACAGCCTCTGCCCTCTAAGAGCTTACAATCTATTACTCATTGAAAAGACAAAGCAAGTAAAACCATAATAAAACAAGGCTAGAATAAGTGAAACAGTAAGAGTTATGAGCAGATTACATAGGATTTTATTTTGATAATCTGAAAGGGAGATGTATGCTGGGCAAATTTATTGCTGAGGACCTCTTGGAGAAGGCAGGACTTGAAATGGCAGAATTTATTTAGGTAAATAAAGTAAAGTTCACAGTGGTAATGAGCTGGTTGGGGCAGGAGAGCAAGAAAAACACAAGCTTGGTCGTGAAATAATATAATCACTCAAAATACCATGAGAAGACCAGTCCGAATTCATATTAGGGAATGCAAAGGCATGCAGCTCAGAATCATGCTTTGAATTATACACCAAGAGATCACTGCAAGTTAAGTTGTAGAAAGTAGATGTTAAGCTATAGGCACAGGAAAACACTGGAAGTTCTAGGGCAAGAAAATAACTCACTGAAATCTAAAAAGTTTTTGAGGGGACAAGTTTGAAGCAAGAAAACTAGCTAAAAAGTTATAACGATATCCAAGGCATGATGCAGCTCAGATAGCAACAGGAATAGAAATAAGGTCTATAAAAACCTGCCTTATTCAAAATGAGAATAAGAAAATCCAACTTAAAGAGGAATTACTCATTTATCAATTTAACTAACAAAAGCAAAAAGAAAAAATACTGAATAACTAGAATTAGGGAGGCATTACTAAAAGAATTTATTTTCTTATATATCAACCCATAAAATCTTATATATATCATCTATCCTTATCAAATGATCTAAATTGAATCATAGGCTGTTAGAGCTGAAAGGGACCTTAATTTTTTTATTCTACTCTTCTCATTAAAAGAAGAGAAAAATTAAGAATTAAAGAAAGGGGAAAAAAGATGGGGAGGAAGACTCTTGGGCTTAACTGAAGAAAAAAAATCACCTGTATAAGGACAGTTTATGTTGTAGAAAAGACAACAGAAGAGTAAGATGTGAAAATATTTTAAAGCAAAACATTATTTACAATACACATGGAGAAAGAAGACAGCTTCATACATATCTTAATACAATCTCTTACTGGAAATAACATTCATACAACTTGTAAGGTCCCTTCCAACTGTAAGATCCTATAATTCTATAAAAGTAGAAGCAAAACTTTCCCATCGGAAGCTACTGTACAATAAGAAAGGTAAATTTAACTTACAGGATAAACTTCAAAGAGTATTATTAAGCCCTATTTGATAATTTCCAAATGCTTATTACTACTAACAGATTGAGTCTGAATTCTACAAAGGGCATTATAGGTTATCTTCTGAATTAAAACAAATGAAAGCATACTACTCCTTTAATCATTTGCTCTAATTTCAAAAAATACAAACTCTGGCTAACGTAGACTGTTATGTTCAGTCTGCATATTATTTTACAAATTTTAAAATTTCATGTCACGTTCAATAGCATTCCAAATACCACAATCATTTAGCAAGTAAGACTGCCACCAATTATAGTCCTCAGCTGGCCCCAGAATGAGATCTTAAAGTGAACTAGACAATATACATGAAGGTTCCATAACCTTCAGTTGCAACGTCTGAAGAATCTGTGAATTAACTTTTTAAAATTGGATGGCAGAACCCTACCAACTTTGTGTCACTGCAGCCAACTATATAGGCACCCTGCTTCTTATTATCTTCTGACCACTTACTGCTCACTAACACTTCTGAGGTTGGGTAGAAAGAAGACATGATGCAGAAAGAAAGATCAAGTTTGAGAATTACCAACTTATTTTAAGGTAGTTTTTTTATAGGGCTTTAAATTAGATTCCTGGATACATGATTATATTATTCATGCCCTCTCAGTCTGCTATAACACCTAAAATAAGCATTTATTTTACCATGATCTGGGCTCCATATTTGTTAGATACCAAGAGGGAAAAAAAGGAATAACCTAATTTAAGGGGAAAAAAAAAAGGGGATTCTCTTAATTTCCTCAAAGCTGGACTCTTAAGTCATTCAATCATTATCCTAAAAGGAGCCAAAGAGACAGACAGACTTTTTACACATCTAAATAGGGGTAAGCATAAAGGCGCAAAAGCTTAAAGGGCATTCCTGGTCTAGGAAAAATGTAGAAGAAAACCACAAGGTAAAAGTATCTGAATGAATGTGTACCAAGTAGCAAATAACCTTACTAGGAAGACGGTCACTATAAAGTAAAGAGAAAGGGCCATAAAGCAAACTGTGACCAGCTTATGTCAATGAGATACATGAATACTTAAAAAATAAAATAATATTTGCATGTTACTCGAAATGACTAGCTGGTATCTTGGTTTTGGTAGTGCAATAGCACCAATACAGCAAGGGTAAGCAGGTCAATCCCTTGCAAAACTTACCTTGATTGGCCCAATGGAAACAGAAGGCCCCAGAAAAGAGAGAAGCATCTGGCAGTAGCAAATTGTTTTATTTTATCTTTCTGTGGAAAGAAACTAATTTTAAATAAGAACCAGAGCATTTAAAGAATAAATATTTTTTTAAAGCTCATTATCTAGTTAGAGCAGCTCTACTAAGAAAACAAGAAGAGCTCCTTGCTGTTTAGAGATGGAATGAAACAGAAGAGGAATCAGAGTTGTTTCTCCATCACCTAGGGAGTTTTAAAACTTGTGTTATCCTAAAGTAACATAAATAGTTCTTTTATTTAAAGAACTCCTACAAGTAGAATCTTTTGGGCCTGGTGCCTTTGAATAAAGACTTTTATACAAAATTAAGGGCTATATTTCAAATAAAAAAGATAAACCACTTGACATTAAGCCCTTCTACTCTTGAGTTTAAAAAAAAAAAAGACAGAGTGAGCTCCTTTCTCCACTGCAATTTCACCAATAACTCAAACCATCAAGGTTTAAATGATTATCAAAGCAAATGATGCCCCCAACTGGTAGAAAGCTCATACCTAATTGACTGGCTTTCCAAAATATTGTTATCCTAAACAGTTGATGATTTATCCAGATACTAAATGGAAAGAACCCAGCCACCAAAGGATATGTGTATTACAGAACCTAACAGGGGGCATAAAATTATTTATGGTAACCAAACCTGTTACCTTTCTTCACTGTTTTTCTAGGAATTCAGTTTTAATGAATTCATTGAGTCAGCATTAAAATCTTTTGGTCCAAATCACTCCCACAAAATGTCTGTTTACAATTTATGCTGGAAATGGAAGGGATAGCTAGCTCAAAAGCAGGAGTGCAGAAGCAATAAGCATTTAAGAAAACAAAAAAACAAACTAGTGTAAGTGGTAAATAATCTACCTATTTGGCACCATCCTATGAAGAACCAAATCAGAGTAGAATCTTCCCACATCTACCCCCACCACACACATACACACAGGACAGGAAGCTATTTCAGAAATAAAATTCATTCTAAGTCAAAGGCCTAAACGATTGCTGTTTACAGATTCTATGCAGGTACAACGTCCACCGACATAAATTGTATTGACATAGCAAATTACTTCAGTTGACATTCTTGGGGGGAGTAAAGCCATTAAACTCAAAAGCTTAGATATACATTGCTACTTCTAAATTAAAAATACAAAATAAAATAAAAACAACTCAGCTTTGTTACTGCAGAAAGCAAACCTCTTATACAGCAGACTTTTCAATACAATCAAAATTTGATTAGTGTCATGATTATCCAACATTTCACTTACTTAAAAACATTATTTTGACATAAAATGAAACAAACAGCTCCAAGTATGCCACAGATTTTGAAATTCTTTGACATAAGAATACCACAGGCAAAAGTAAACAAAAACAAATCATTCTTACTTGTCCCATTGGTGGTCCTCCCATTGGGGGCATCATTTGTGGCATCATTCCATGAGGTACAGGAGGCATATTCGCTCTCTGACCCATAGGATGCATTCCCATTGGGGCATAATGCATGCCAGGGTGCCCCATCTGAAAAAGAGGGACAATTTAAAAATTTGCCAAGTTTCAATAAATGACTCTCAAAAATTTGATTCCTATAAATCAGTTCTGTGCATCACATAATATTTGGCTAATGTTTGACTCAATTACTTGGCTAAACTTTCTTGTCTTAAATAAAAGAATTACACCAGTGTTTATGAGCTTTAACTTGACCAAATTTCAAAAAATGGAAAAATTAAAATCAGTTCCGGACACCTAATTCATAGTTTTTTAGAGCATGCTGATTTAATCAATTGTCAGTTGGCTTGCTAACTGAGAGGAAATGCATGTGAAGACCAGCTTAACTGTTATGGTGAAAACCAAGACTTTGTCCTACTTCACAGATATAAGATAGCTAACTATGTTCATTTTATAACGTCACATTATCAGATTCATTTCTAAGCTGATTTTAAGCTTTAGAACGCTGAAAATTTACCCAATTAACTGAGATGAGGGCTGATCTTATAAAAGAGAGCGTCGGTACCCGGGGACACTTCACTCCTAACAAACAAACATATTATTTCCTAATAGGATCTCTAACACAGCTAAAATTACTTATGCAAAAAAATATTTTCCTCCCAAAGACTAAGCTCTGTTATTTACGAGCACTAAACGTAAACAACCAATTTAGGCACCTTAATGCGCTTTTTATAAGCCAACTCCTTTCTTTACGTGTGTCCATTGTTCCAGGTCGTAAAACCAGGTAGTTATCTGCTGCCAATTCTCCCAGCTATCCCCCCTCTGCGAACACCACTACTACTAGTTAAGATTCTGGCAGACTCTGTTAAAAAGTCTACGGAAAAAGTCGCCGTCTCCGCCTCCCCGTCCCTGCTTAACCCGGCCTACCTCTCCAAAACGCTCACCCCGCCCAGGGCCCAGCACCTCCACCGCGCATCTGCCTAGGCCGAGCCTACTGAGAACTTCCAGGGTCCCACTTCCTTTCCTTTGTGCATCCCCGCTCTCCATTTCTCTCCCTCGGAACAAATCCCACCATCTCGAGCTCTTCCTTCGTCCACTCTCATCTTCTTCTCCTTTTGGAGAATGCTTCCTGTCTCTCTGACTCCGTTTTTCATTGTGCCGCTTTCCCTCTGCCCCACCGCTCCCTTACCGAGGGCCGTCTCCTCAGGAAGCCGTCAGCAGAGACCCAAGAGCTGGAGCAGAGGCTTGAGCCGGACAATCTCCGCTCCCCGTCCCCGAGACCCCGCGACGGAGGATGGTTCTCCATTTCACTCACCATGAGGCCTCCACGCTCGGCTCCCGTCCCCGGCCTCATCGTCGGGCTCAGACTGCTCCGCCGGCGGCCACTGCCGCTACACATACCAACAAAAAGCGATCTGAGTGGCTGGCGCCCACTGGGGCCAAAGGTTAAAGGCTGCCCTGCGCTATAGGGTGGGATCAGCGGGGCCAGTAGGCTGACAGGCTTTCCCGCTGTCCAATCAGACTGCGCTGCCGACTCGCAGCTCTTCGGCGATTCGCCCCCGACCTCAGCCTAACTCAGCGTCGCCGGCATGGGGTTGGGGGAGGGGGACGGAAGAAGTTTCCGCGCCGATTGCCCTGCAGGGAAAACTCCACCAACTTTCCCCGGGACGGGAAGACGACGGTGTCCCAGCTTCCCGAACTTAAGACTGCCACACCACGTAAAGGGTGGGCCAGTGGAGGCCTGCCACCTTCAACACCCCCTCCCCACCCCGCCCGAATTACCTATGCCCCACAAACCTGAGGCCGCCAGGGGTAGGGTAGGGTGGGATCGGGGTAGGGTAAGCAGCCTCTTGCGTTAGCAGCAGTGACTAGGGCCGGTAGTGTGCGCGCGGGACTAGAGGCGGAGGAAGGGCGCGGGGCAAGCTAGAGGAGGGGTCGTCAGGAGCGGGTACGAGCTCTTACACACCAGCTGGCCAGCGCGCGCCAGGGTGGGGCGGGGTGGAGGCCTGCCCAGCGGCTTGGAGGGAAGTTGTGGTAGGGGCGGGGCGAACAATGTGAAAGGGAAGGCGGTATTGGGCAGTTAAGGGAGATGAGAGCGCCAGGCGCTGAGCTCCCGTTAATGAGGGAAGCCGGGGGGAGAGTGCAGGTGTAGAGAAGATGGGAGAAAGCAAACAGATTCGGGACTGTGTGTTAGCGTGCACTGGCGGGCGCTAGGACCGGGCGTAGAGGAGGTGCGGCTTCGGGACTGCGAAGGCAAGCTCTAGTTTAGAGGTGACGCGAAGGTGGCGGAGATTTCTGGCGGAGAGACTAAACGCTGCAGGGAGAGGAAACTCGGCTTCTTTGGGCCTCGGCTCGCCTTCCGTCTTACTGCTTGCGGGTCGTGCTCTGGTCCAGGGGCGCTCAGCCTCTCCTCGGCCCCACGGCACCTTTCTTGCCCCAGCGCGCACCCTTGCGCACCCCTGCGCGCCAGGGCCTAGTGGTGGAGGCCGCGGGGGGCCCGGCCGCTCATTGGCTACTGCGACCGCGGGCGGGGTGGGTGGGCGACGCGCTGGACCTCAGAGAGCCTGAGCGTCTTTCCCGCCATGTCGTTTGTGGAGAGCGGGAAGCGTTCGGCCCTTCTGCGCCGCCGGCCCGGCACTCCTGTCCCGTTCGCTCGACCTGCGTATTCCGTTTTCAGTCAGGGAGATAGTTGGGGTGAGGGCGAAGTCGAAGAGGAGGAGGGATGCGACCAAGTGGCCCGTGATTTGCGGGCGGAGTTCTCGGCCGGGTCGTCGTCGAAACCCAGAAAGGACTCGGTACTCCGGCCAGATGGGGACGGATCTCCGCTTCTGCCCGATAAACGCAATGGCATTTTCTCGGCGGATGCGGGTGGTAAAGCCCTGGCTCGGCGTTGGCCGGTCCAGGTCCTTTCAATTCTCTGTTCGCTGCTGTTCGCCACCCTCCTTGCCTGCCTGCTCGCCATCACCTACCTGGTCGTAAAAGGTACAGAAGGAAGCCGGGGCCTTGAAAGCCTATCCAGAGTTTACTTCAGTTGAGCTTGGACGTGGCCCTTGCCTTCATCGCCCTCGCCCCCATCGAAGGCGGCAAGCTTGGTAGCTGGTTTTATCCATACGCTTCATCCGCACCTTTCTTTGGTCTTCCCCTTTGTCTTCTCTTTTCTTAAAAGTAGAAGACTTTGGTCGGTGATCAGGAGGCCCGTTTTAAGAAAGGGTCTTGATAGGTTGGTAGTCTTGAAGAAATAAATCAGTGAACACTTGGGGATAAAATATTGGTAAAATCAAGCAAAATGCAAAACAGCTGTCCTTAAAGGAAGGCGGTGAAGAGGGTAATTTTAAAAGGCTATACAAGTTCGAAGACTTTAATCCGCAGATGTTAGAGGTGTACAATCCACTTGTTCTGTGCACATTGAATTCCTGAAGAACAAGGATCTCCATTGCACAGGCCAAAAGGTCTACTTCGGTAAAGTAGTCCCTCGGGTTTTGTACTAAGTTTGCAACCCAGTGTTACTGGTGAAATTCTGTTGCACAGCAAGATAGTCTGTTCTTTCTCTGATTAATGGCTTTACATTTCCGTGTCTGAAGTTGAAATACTGGCCAGGTTGAAATAGAAATATGCCTTGATAGGTTTTCCAGAACTCGTACAAATGTATTATGTGTTTGGATATTTTACCGTGGGAAGAATCAGACCTGAGTTGAAACCTCAGTTCTAACTGTGATTTTGGCTAAGTTATTGGGGAAAAAAACTACGTTAGTTTGTTGTATGAAAAGCACCCAACATGTTACTCGAGTACTAGTTTTACTTCACCAAGTAGAATTAAATCTGTTTAATTATAGTTTTTATTTTCCCTCGTTGCTTCAGGCCCCTCCTGAGCGGTTCATGGCATCTAACACCTTTGCCTGCTTGATTTTCATACGGAAGAGAGATTGGCATGTTAATGTGAGAGTTTGATCTCTTCCTACAGTGGTACTGGGTGTAAACTGTCAGTGTTAAATATTTGGGTGCCAGTGTTTCTTTCCTCTACCACTCCCCTCCCCCATTTCTTTCAAAGCAGCTCAGTTTTGTCTTGTAGGTAGTTATTTCTATTCTACTCAGATTGCCTTTGTTCATAAAGTCATAAAACTTGGTAAGTGGAAGTGCATTGCAGAAGACCTTAAACTGTGCTTATTTTGGAGAATAAATAGCTGAACTCAAAAACGAGTAATTTGCCTTGTATAAAATGTCTTGGGAATAAAAATTCCCATTTTAAATACATAGCAGTTGATCATAAACATTTTATTTGCTTACTGAAGGTCACATAGCTAGTAAATGGAATCCAGGTTTGAACCCAGTTGTTTCCAGCTCCACAGCAGTTTCCAGAACTCCGTGTCTTTCTAGCCTTTGAGCTTCTGTTCAAGTTATAAAATCATCTCTTTTTGTATTTACAGAGTTACATGTTGAAAATTTGAAGAATGAAGATGATGTAAACACTGGACTGTTAGGTATGGACCTTACTGTCACTTGATTTTTGAGCTCAGTTTTGTTTTCTATGTTTTAATGATATACAGGTTTGGATAAAGTACGTAATATATTCCCTGTGCGATGTTGTTTCACTCTTCTTTGTTTGTATATGTATGTGGTATGTTTTATTAGACTTTCTTTTTATGTATGAGTATATGTTTGTTTGTATGCCAGACACACTAGGAATATGTTTTGAACACAACTGTATGTAACAGGCCCAGAGAATACTTAACATTTTTTAGTTACCTTTTGGAAAAGCCTCTCTACACTTCTTCCCAAGAAGTAAACAAACAAACATCTCCTCACAGACATAACAAAGATAACATCTTAAGCAGGCCTCAGAAGTAGTTTAAGTTCAAATCTCCTTATAAGCAACTTAGTTTTTTAAAAACTATGAAAAGCATTGGGTATACTTAACACAAGCTAGTTATGACTAGGAAAAAGACAGACCTGAGTTTCTATAGAATGTCAGTAGAATGCTAGTTTACAGATTTGTAGTAAAAAAAATTCAGTTCTTATTTAATCTTTATTTTTCTCTGCCAAAATAATTGTGAAGAGTTCAGAATTTTACCTGTCTGGCATATTTTACTCCTACTTGCTATAATTTATTTGGCTGATCACTCTGAATTGGGGATGAGGGTATGGGAAATGATTGAGAGCTTATCCCACTTGTTACTCCCTCCCCCAATGTTAGCTAAACTATTAAACTACCTCTTCAAGGCTAATGTCCTCATGATTAGGACAACAGAGTCCACCTGACTTTGCCAGAAGGGAAGCTTTTATCTTCAGATTACGAACAGGTTAGTTTGCTAGCTGTCCCATGAAAACTTGTCTGTGCTTGTCTTAACTTCTGGCATGAGAAAACATGTCCTTTTCAGTTACTCATTTTGTTAGTGTGCCTCTGTGTGTTGTTAAACTGTTGCATCTCTAAAATCAACAGTGATCATAAGGCTTTTCATAGCATTTATTGATCTGTCAACTCTTGACTGAAAGGAACAATATATAAGCCTAAATGCCTGTTAAGAAACTTAATTTCCGAAGGAGCTGAGACACTGCTATTCTCATGCTTCTTTCTGTGAAAGAAATGTTCATGGGGAGCCCATTTATAGTTTTTTACAAAAGGTTCATGATGACCATTGTATCAGTGCCTTTGGGAGTTGATTGATCCTAATGGCTAACAGGAATAGGCTATTACAGTGTTCTTCTTAACTAGTGAGGTAGTCCCACCAAGGAGATGTGATTAATACTTTCGGCTTCTCCCCATATCTTCCCTGGTTGACATTGGAATCACACTGCAGAGTTTGTAGGGCTTTCCTTTTATAATTGTCCTATAAGCCTATTTTTCAGATAAATTAATAAAATAAAACTTAAGGTCATTTAGTTGAAAATCACATTCCAGCCATTCCTCCTTGAAGTTATTTTCTGGCCAAATTGATTGCACAAATCATATATAACATTGAACTGTTTGATTTTCCACATTTGCTTTTCTATCAACATTTTCCCAAATTTGATCACATTTCGCAGTTAGTCCTGTTTCCAATTTTTGCGTTTTTTTCCTAGTTTTATAACTAGGAAAGTATCAGAAAGAAGGATAAATGATCTTTTATTTGAGGCAAACCTGAAATAAGTACATAAAATAGTAGAAGGAATTGCCTTTAGCAGACACTCCTTAATGTGAGACTGTTAACCAAATGTAGTGCTAGTACTTTTACAAACACTGTAAATAGTACTATACAGAAATTGTAATCAGACTTTGTGGAGTTCCTTCAGTGTCTAAAAAGTTTTAAAATTTGATCTTTGGTTCCTATGAAATCTATTAGTTAGTAGTTACCTTTAAGTCCCTTTTGTGACTAGGAGCAGATTTCCTAGCATCTTGCAGTGTCAAGGGCTGTTTATTTTTTAGCTGCCCATTTACTGCTTGTTTTATGCTTGAGATGTTTCCAGGCTTCTACACATTTTCCAGAGAAGAGATGACTGACAAAGATGATGTCTGCTCATTTAAAGAGTTGATGATTGATTTCATTTCTTCTGCACAGTGATAAGTGAGACTTTGTATCATCATAATTGAATGATACAGAACATTAGAAATATGGTAAAAATTTCCAAGGGAAAGGATGTGTTGGGAAATGACCCATTCTCTTAGAAAGGTGCAAGTTGATAGCAACGGACTCAGTTTCTTCCTCGCAGTGAAAGCTAATTAAAACCATAAACTTGAGCTTTTTAGTGGGTATATAATATGAACCTTATAATTTGAGCCCACAGTCTATTAAGGAAATAATACAGTACTTTCTGTAGCTGGGTAGGGTAAATCTAATATTTCATTTAAAAATTCACAAGTATGTTATCCTACTCTGCAGCAGAGTCTTTGTAAAATTTTGTATATTGCTGATAACAGTAAAAGAGCCAAGGCAAAAAAGAGAAAAACCAAAAGCCCTAAAACATGGAAGGATACAACCAAACTGTTAGTTCATCTGAATTTTGAAATTATAGTTAGTTTTTTTTTTTAATCTCTGTTGTTTGTAGTGAATGACTGTAACTCCTAATGAGAAAAACGTTGTTTAAAAAAAGCAGAAGTTTAAGGAAGTGTGAAAACCATGTTCCATAATTAACGACAGTACTGAACTTTTTACAGTATGCAAAAAATGTGTTATTTCACCTGGTATTCCCAACTATCCTGCATCCATAAATATAAAATACTCCTTCTAAATCAAAACTCAAGACAGTGTACATTAGAATTTTTATGCCATCAGATAGCTAGGCATGGTAGCAAGGCAAAAACAATACAGGTCATTATCTGGAATTATCAGTGTGCAGCTGAATTATTAGTCATTAAATCATTACAGGTCTCCTCTTAACATGTAAAAGTAGTAATGAGAACCAGACATTAGGAGCTCTATTTCTCAAAAATTGGTTTATTGTTGGTGTGGTACTACCTGGCCCAGCTGATGGAAAGAATGTTTCTTAGGCTTATGAAGTCAGACTTGAGTTAGCATCAGAATCACCTGGAAAACTTGTTAAAGCATTTTGCTGGGCTTTACCTAGTCTAGAGTTTCTGTTTCAGTAAGTATAAGGTAGAGCCCAGAAATTTGCCTTCCTCATAAGTTTCTAGGTGATGGTCATGCTGCTACTTTACAAGAACCACTAGTCTAGTAGTTCTTACTCCTCAGTTATATCAACAGCAAACACAAAGAAGAACCCTAAAGATTTTCTTACTCTGAATTTATGAAATTTCAGCCCCAATCCTCAGTCTCCTGGATCAAAGTTAAAGTCACCTAATTGGCTGCACTCTCAGTATCCTGTCAGGGTCTGTTGCACCCAGTGTTCATTTTTAAATTTTCTTGAGCAGTTCTTTTTGTAAGAATTATTTCATGTCTTTTATTCTTACTTACGTGACCTTCCACAGAATAAAGAGAAAATTGAGATATATATATATTTTTATAGAATAAAGCTTATTTGATCTTGAAATTACCTGATTGGTTCATTGGCCTGTTTTATATATAAGATACATTATAAGATTTTAATTATCTTATTTACCTGTATCTGGAAACACTTTGTTATTGTATTAGGAATCATTTAATATTATCAGTTATTCTCAATTATGCTAAAAAGAATAAAATAATTTTGATGGAATAGTCCAGAGCAGAGGTCAGCAAACTGTGGCCCTCAGGCCAAACCTGATCTGCTACCTGTTTTTGTAAATTGAATTTCATTGTAGCATACCTGTGCCCCATTGTTTTATATATTGATTATGGCTGCTTTCATGCCAAAATGTCAGAGTTGAGTAGTTGGGAAAGAGACCTGATAGTGAGCGAAGCTGAGGATATTTACCATCTGGTTGTTTTCGGGAAAACTATTGTATTCTCAACCAGGTATCATTTAACAGAGAGGAAAAAGGCAAAAACACACACCATCCCCTTTTGCTAAAATATGTATAACGTTCTTTTTCATCTTTTATGAGTCTATGCCTACTAATTTATTTGATACTGTTTGTAAATGGAAAAATGCTAATGGCAGGTGATTGGAAAAGAAAGGGGGGGAATCACTGGATTGAGCATTCAAATTGTTTAAAAATCTAAAAATGAAGATGTTTTACAGATTACGGAGCTAAGTTGGCTAAGTAATATTCCATTGTATACATGTACCATAGCTTCTTTATGCATTCATCTGTCAATGGACATCTGGCTTGCTTCCAAAAATGTGGAACACCTAATAAATTTGCATGTCATCCTTGCACAGGGGCCATGCTAATGTCTGGATTGTTCCAATTTTAGTATATGTGCTGCCAAAGTGAGCACTCATTGTATTCTTTCTTCTACTTTTGTGTATGTTTGAAATTGTTCATAATAAAAAAGTTTTTTTTAAGTTTCCCTTGTGAATATGATGATTTAACATGATTGGAAACTACAATGGTACTTAACTCAAGTTTCATCAGTTTCAGTCAGAATATTCCCTTCCACTCCTTAACCTTTTAATAGGAAAGGGAATAGAATTCCTACAAGCTGAGTGGCAGACTGACAGAATAGTTGAGTGGAGACCTTGATCAGTGCAGCTGCCGCACTCCGACTGTTGTGTTCAGGTCGATGGCACTGGTAGGGGAGGAAAGACCCCTTTCCTCTGCTCCTGTATTTGGAAATCAGCTTGAAGACCCACGGCTGTTCAGCTTTTTGATAAAGTTGCACACATTTGCTTACCATAAAAATTGTTGATTAGTTATATGCACGAGTCCATCAAAGCTTTTATTAGTAGCCAGCTGGTTATAGTTTTTACAGCTTATAAAACTACCTGTTAAATTATTTTTGATTTTTAATTTCATAACTTAGTTACATGAGTTATAGTCTCATGAAAAAAATTTCACTAAAGCACAGGTTACCATTAATCTACTTGTGTATTTTCAGGTCTTTTTCTATTTGTTTATATGTATATAATAAGTATAATAAGATATGTGGTTTTATCACAGCTGTAGAAAAAATAATTCTAATCATGCATATGCTGCAGCTTCATTAAAATATCTTGGAGTTCATTCTGTATCAGTAAACATAGTTCTACCTCATTCTTTTTTTATTACTGCATTGTATTTCATAGTATGTTAGCTTACTTAAACATTTCAAATGTCAGAAGCTCTAAAACAGGACTTGGAATTCATCAATATGTGGTCACATCTTGTCCTATTGCTTATTTATGACAGGAATACATTTTAGAAGAATGTAATTGATAGCTTAACATTTTTTAATAACAAACCTTTCCCAGTATGGGAACATGGGAGGATTTTATTTTGTTTTTCTGTTTGTTTTTACTTACATCTCTGACTTCATAAAACTTCTGAAAGTCATCTCATCTCTATAAGCCTGAAATTGCTAAATAATATTGAAATGTTTACAACATATCATAATCTTTCTTTGCTGGAAGCTTTTTTAGAAACACATAGAGCTGCCATCATATTTCTAGAAAAATAACTACACTTTGAAATAAAAATCATATATTTTGAAAAGCAATCTCCCCAATTAGATAAGTGAAGATAAAACTCCAGTAAAGGGGTTAGACTAGGAATTTTCCATCTACTCTCCTATTTGCTTTAGGTGAAACCATTGAGTCCAGGGGGTTAGAGTGGATGAAAAAAAAATTTCCATCATATCACCTGATGAAAATTAACTATAGAGAAGAAACAAGGATGTGTGTATTTAAAGACCTGTATTCTTTGACACAACAGTTGTTCAGAAATTTGTTACAGATATCTTTGTATAACTTATAATAATGTTACTTGCAGCTTTATTTTTAATAGTGAAAAATTGCAATAATAAAAAACATGCAGTGGAATTGTGGATATGTGTACTGGATATGGAAGGTCTCCAAAAATGTTGTGTGAAAAAGTTCAGGACAGTTTTTCTAGTGAGAATCCCATTTGTGGAAAATAAACTGAGAAAATACATACATGGCATACATTTGTATATAACTGGCTCATTCTTATACATAGCTATCTACATTACCTATAATTTTTACAAAAGATGAACAATAAACTGATTGCTTTTAGAAACAGAGTTGGTAAATTGGGGAAGGAAGACTAACTTAATTTTTATGTACCTTTTAGAAATTATGTTAACTTGGTAAAATGGGTTTATAAAACATAAGTTATCAAATTTTTAGCTTCAGGTTTTTTGTTAAAAAATGTAGTTGTGAATTGCCAACTTTCGTGGTTTTCCTGCTTGTTCATACATGAATTGAGTAATTTCAGAAGCATACACACATTTCTAGACCACAGTATTGCAATGTACTACAGTATTGCAATGTACTCTTTTAGCCCTATCATTGTGATGTGACTTTCATCAAGGATGTAACTGTTGATCAGTTCAAAGTGAATGTAAAGTAACTAAAATGCCCAAAATGAGGCAGGCACTTAGATCATAGAATAGAAGTTATTTCTGAAGACTCAAGAATATTTTTGTATTAAATCCAGTAAGTGTTCTGTTAAAGCACCTGAGTAAAAAAGCCTAATGGGCTTTAGGGAGCCTCACATTTTGTTATTGTTGGTTATTTTGTGTCTTTCTCAATTTTTTAGATGTTTAGAATCTTCCATCATTCCACCACAGTCCCCATACAGTCTCTGGGTTGGCAGGAAGGTTGCCCTCAGTCTTTACTCAGGTTATCTGCTCAGTTCCACATTGGGTACGGTTCTAGAGTTTGACTGTGCCAGGATATTGGGATGGGAGTACGATCTAGTCCTCAAGACATTTTGCTCAAATGAGTTACTGCTGAAACATTTTGCATTCTGTTCAGGATGGCCTTGCAGATGCAGCAGCTTCCAAGCCACATGACCATGTGCTATTTCTATGCCCCACTTAAGGCAGAGGCATCTGCAATCTTGGCTCTGGGCCCTTCTGCCAAGATTCTGTATACAGCTCCAATTCCTCTCTGGTATGTGTGGCTTCTTGATGGCTCCACCAGGAAACCTCAGCAACACTACTACCTCTCCATATACACATACAAATGCAACCACACACACACCACTTTTCAAAACCAGGACTCTTTCTCATCTGTATATAAAGCCCTCACTGTCTCCCTGTTATACACATTTTTTTCTGTATTGCTATCCAAGATATTTTGTCTCTACCCTCCTTCTTATATCTGTCCTACTAGTTACCCTAGTTTTGCAACATAAAAACCAAAGAGACATAGGGCTGTTTCTCCTTTCTTTGCCACATCCTTCTGGGGCAGTTAACACAAAGTTCATTATCTTTTGAAAACGGGGGGGGGGGGGGGGGGGGGGGGGGGGTGTAAGGGAAGGGGGACTATCAGGAGAAAAAAATTAGGTTCATCTTTCAAAAATACTTTGCCACAGATTTGTTTATTGCTTCATTGCTCTGAGTTTCTCTTTCAGTAACTCATTCTCTTAGTGAGTTTTAATTAGTTTACAGACAGTCCAGTACACATTATTTCCTACTTCTTGCTAAAATAAAGCTATATTTGATTGTGCATTTTGTGCAGCCAGGGAATTTGGTAATTCATAAGTCAGCCTCTGTTGTAGTCTTCTCAGCCTTTCTTCTATGTACTCCTGAGGCCTGGGATACACTCATCGGTAGCGGTGGCTTCATAAACTGTATGAAGGAGGCAATTTGAATGTGTATCTTCAATCCTTCAAATTAATTTCTTCCATTAGTCACTGTTTATTCCCCACATTGTTCCATATCTTAACTCTTTGCTCTTAGAGCACGTTGTAGTACTGTGCTTTTGACTTGATATCTCTCATAAATTGCAGTTACAGTGTGACTGAAAATCTAAGATCCCAGCCCATTTATAAATTGGAAAGTAACATTTCTTCATGTACTGAGTGAGCACAGTTAAGGAATCAGATTAGGTTTGTAATGTTTGGAAAGTTATAAAGAGTAGACACTCCAATAAAATTAATTCATATGTCAAAAGTTCATGGTATGGAAAGAAAGGGATCACTTAGTACTCAGTAATAAAAAGTAGCAAGCGGTGATCACAGAGTTAAATAAAAAATGTCAGAACATTTTAACAGTGAAGTGTTCTGACATTTTCCCCACAGTTTTCAGTTTTATAAAACTGAAGATAAAAGCTTTATTTTTAAGTTGAACTTGTATTCTTTTCCACATAGTAAATTATAATTGAATTAAAATATTCATTGATATGACTTCTAGTTTTGCTTTAATATTTTACACTTCCACAGGAGATTTTCTCTTAGGCTTATGTCTCTTTTATCACTTAAATATAATTTAGAAGATTAGAAATATGTATGATCTTCTGAATGTGATCTGAGTTAATTTAATTGCTTTGGTGTTAATAATCCAAGTTTTCTTCTCTTTGCCCATTAAGGATTCTGGACTCTACTTGTAATATCCCTAACTGCTGGGTTCTCCTGCTGCAGCTTTTCTTGGACAGTGACTTACTTTGATTCTTTTGAACCAGGGATGTTTCCTCCTACTCCCCTTTCACCTGCCAGGTTCAAGTAAGTATTCCTGTTTTTTTTTTTATTTCCAACCCATTCCAGCTCTGTTGAGCATACTAAAATAGAAGCAAGAGGCTGCTTACTTTTGAAATAATACGTTGAGGTCCCAATCTTTATAAAGTACAGCTTGGCTCGGTCCTTAGATAAGTGGAGAAGAATATTTTGAACTCTATATGTAGATAATGCAGAGGTATTTTTAAAAATTAAATTCAAAAAATAATCTAAGATGTATGAAACTTTGGTGGCTATTAATCCTTTTGGGATGAAATTTCATTTGAAACAGTTTATGAAGGCTGAATTAAAAATTCATGCTTGGATAGTTAGACTTAATAATTGGATTAAAGTTTTCCTCAGATTTAAACTCTGTGTAATAATTAGCAAGCATTTATGGCACCCCCTCCCAGTTTATATATCTAGACAATATCAGATTTGTTTTATAGTGGAACATTAAATTTCTTTGGTCTGAATTTTCTGTTTAAAAGAGTTTTGGAAAATTTGGTAATCAGTATTCTAATCTAGTTTGTTTATGTTAGGAAGACTCTGGTTTTAAATAAAATTTTCCAGATGAGAGCATCTAAGATCTCTAGTTTATCCTACAAATTTAAGGTTGGAAGAAGTGGGAGAAGAGGATGAAGAGTAGAAAATAAATTCTATTAATGATACATATGTTATCAAGAGTATTATACTTGGTACTGTTGTTACTACCAGTTCCTTCCCACCCCATGGACAGCTCATAGAGAGCAAATGAAATCTGTTTGAGGACTCTGTAAATAAGAAACTTAATACTAATGATAGTTACTAATAATCATTGTTATTAATGTTCTTTGTTATTTTTAAATTCATTTTTCTGTCTTAAAAATATATCTTTAAAATTTTTACTTCAAAAATTTTGACTTAAATGAAATGTATAAGTTTAAGACATCTTAATAAATCCCTATCTATATATGTAACATAAATCACATACTTGCCAATAAATTTTGTGTGTGTGTTTTGAGTGGATAATGATTAATTAATAATCTAAACTAAGTTATATGTAATGGTGCAGTGCCCTCACATAATTTACATGGGTAACATTCAGTTTGAAAGTTAATTTTGCTAAGTCAATTCAGAGTTACTTTCTATTGCTGCTCATTGACATCAACCAGTTAACTTTAATGAGGGTGTGAGTCTGATATAGATGATACAATAAGTCACACAAAAAACCCCTTAATTTTATTTTTTTTACTTTTACTTATTTATGTCTCACTTCCCCCTGAATTCTAGTCCTATATTTCCAGGTATTTAGTAGATTTTGCCACCTGGAGTCAGAAAGCACCTGGCATTTAGAATTGTTAAAACGTTTAGTCCTAGACATAAGTATCCACCTGCTTACCAAGGCCTGAAACCCTTTTTCACTCTATTTAGCCCTTCAGCAAGTCCAGTCATTCTTGCCTTTTGAGGTGTTATTGGAATACTTTGTCTTAGCACCCACGGTGTTTTTGCCCTATTTTAAAGTCTTGGTTAGGGTACTTTACTCCTTGGAGTCCCCTACTCCCAGGTTCTCACTCTGATTTGTCTTGTATATTACAGCCTTTATAAAAACAGATCTTAGTCACAGTTCGCTTGTTTAAAAGTCTTCAGTGGCTTTCTTGATTCTTTGAAAAGCAAGTCTGACTCCCAGGTATAGCCTAACAGTCCTTCCCCAAGTGACCCTGCTCTGCTTTTCCAACTTTATCTTCAACTTTTTCTCCAGTGCTGCCTCTCTCGTAGCCATTACCAAATTACCCTGACATTTTCTAAATAGACATGAACTTTTGTCTTTGCTCTTGCTGTTCTTTCTTCCTGGAATATTTGCCCTCTCAGCTTCACTTCCACTATCATCAGAATTCCTAAGACTCATATGTTAGAAGCTTTTAGAGTTAGAAGAAAGCATTTCAATGTTCCTTTAAGGATCTGGAATTCTAAGAGCATTTAACTAATTTCCTAAAATTTATCTTTGCATTTTTTTATTAGACTAGAACCAGTAGTGATGGACCTCAGTTTTCAATGTCTTTATTAGTCATTCAAAGATGAGATAGTGTCAGATCAGAGACTTACATATTGATAAGTAGAGAGAAGTTAATTTTACATAGGTGTGTGTCTTAGTTGCTCATTCATGTCTGACTTTGCAATCCCATGGACTGTAGTCCCCCAGGTTCCTCTGTCCATGGAATTTTTCCGGGCAAGAATACTGGAGTGGATTGCCATTCCCTTCTCCAAAAGATCTTCCCAAACCAGGGGTTGAACCCGGGTCTGCTGCATTGCAGGCAGATTCTTACTGTCCGAGTCACCCAAAATTGGGAAGTCCAATTTTATATACAAATCAGGTATTAGCTCATTGGAGTCAAACTGTAATTTTAATTGATCCATATATACTAAATAGAAGTACAGTCCAAAAAGACATAATAAATACAGTGGCATTTGATCACAGATTAACGGAAACCACAGACCCAAAAAAGGTATATAACATAGTGATAATTGATAGTTTTTTCATAGTGAAAACCCTGCCCTCTGGTGTTTGAGGCAAATAATGCAATTACTTCAGAACGGGCAGAATATAAGTACATTCTCTTTGTCACCAGCAGAGTGAGTGCTTGTACAGGGAAACAACTCTGCCTTTTGAGAAAGTTAAAATCTTCAGACTTTATTTTCTGAGAAATCAGATTGATGCATTTTATTATTTTTCAATATCACATTTTTATAAAAATAATGTTTATAACAGGTTATATTTTATTTAAAATAAACTGATGTTAATATAAATGTTTCCTCTGATTACATAAAGTACAGGTTCTTTGTTAAAAATTCAAAAGATAAGAAAATAATAGAAAAACTCTTAATTAGAAAAAATGACAACATTTTAATATGTATCATTCCATTCTTAGCATTTTTTAAAAATTAAAATTGGGATCATAGTATAGATATTTGTAATCCATTTTTAATTTAAATTTTGTTACAACATTTTCTATTCAATATTTCTTTGAGATTTCAGTGTTTTAAATATACTTGAAAGACCAATCATCCTATATATCTGTTTTTTAAGGAAAACCTAATATAAATGATAGCTAGTTTCTAAGATAATTTATTAAACAGAGGTCTCCTTAACTAATTAAAAAGTAAAGAAAGGCACTATAATTGAGACATAAAGCAAAGAGAATTTTCTCTTTATTTTTTTAAGATTATTATTAAAAGTCTTCCATATTTCTAAGTCCATCATGAATATCAAGGATGAAGAGGATAAAATAATCAAGTCTAACCGGTTTGTTTTTTTACAAAAAGCAGTCATTTGCTCTCCTTTGCAGATTTAAACCCAAGGGCATTTTTTTTTAAACTAATTAGTAGAGTGGGAAAAAAATTTGAGAAGCCCATATTTACTATGGCTATCAATTAGTTGTACTTCCTTAGAAACATGAACTCCTTGAGGGGAGAAAATAATAATCTTTATTGTTATGTAGTAAATTTTAGATGAGACATTTAATGAAATCACAGTTTGGATCAATAATTAATTAGAGAAGTTGAGATAAGAAATAAAACCTTTGCACTCATAAAAATTTTTTTATATTTACACTTTCATATTTGTTAGGTATTATCTTAGTTCAAGCTGCTATATAAAGGTACCATAAACTGGGTGGCTTATGCATGTGCATGTGTTAGTCATTCAGCCATGTCCGACTCTGTGCAGCCTGATGGACTGCAGCCCACCAGGTTCCTCTTTCCATGGAATTCATCAGGCAAGAATACGGGAGTGGATTGTCATGCCCTTCTCCAGGGGATCTTCCTGACGCAGGGATCAAACCCTGGTCTCCTGCGTTACAGGCAGATTCTTTACCATCTAGGCCACCTAGGAAGCCTCATGAACAACAAAAATTGATTTCCCACAGTTCTGGAGACTGTAATCCTTAAGATCAGGGTGCCAGCTGGTCAGTTTCTGGTGAGGTCCATCTTCTGGGTTGCAGAGGACGTCCTTCTCATTGTATCCTCACAAGGCAGAGAACAGAGAGAGGATGCAAGCTCTCTTGTGACTCTTAGAAGAACACTTATCCCACATCCCATTCATGAGGGCTTAACCCTCATGACTCTCATCCGATCCTAATTACTTCTAAAGGCCTCGCTTTCTAATATGGTCAGTTGGAGGGTAAGGTTTTGACATGAATTGGGTGGTTAGGAAATGGACACAAACATAGTCCATAACAGATACAGCTGAGAAACTTTCATTTTCACATATGCACAGACCTTTAGGAAAGTGAAAGTCACTCAGTCGTGTCTGACTCTTTGCGACCCCATGGACTATACAGTCCATAGAATTCTCCAGTCCAGAATACTGGAGTGAGTAGCTGTTACCTTCTTCAAAGGATCTTCCCAACCCTGGGATTGAACCCAGGTCTCTTGCATTACAGGTGGATTCTTTACCAGCTGAGCCACAAGGGAAGACCTTTAGGAAATAAGATGGTTAAAGAACTTTGCAAGGTGTATTTTTATTCAGCTACTTAATGGGCTTCAAAGGCTTTTTTTTTTTTTTGACCACTCACTGAGGCATGCAAGATCTTAGTTTCCCAACCAGGGCTCAGACCCATGCCCCCTGCAGTGGAAGTACGGAGTCTTAACCACTGGACTTCCAGGGAAAACCCCCAGAGGCAAATTTTTAAGAAAGATGGTTGCCAGGCTTACTTTGCAAAGTTTACTGGGTTAAAGGGTATACTGCATTGTCAAATATATAAACTTCTTGATTAGGAAGCAGTTACTTTCTTTGCAGAAAAGGAAATTTAGGTCACTTGTACTTTTAAATTATTTTCTTAGTTTCTGAAAAATCTGTTAAAGAGCTAGAGGCAGAGGCAGTAACTTTAGATTCCCTGGGGTGTCTGTTTAGGCATTGCCTACTTCTCCCTACTTTATAATTCATTATCCTATTCTTCTATCCTATTTAATCAACATCTTTAGTTCACTATTCATTAGGTTTTCCCTGTGCACTCATTGGGTTTTTTTTGTTTTTTTTTTTTTTTACTCATTGGGTTTTACTCATTGGATTTCCAAGCAGGCAAATTTAACACTATGCTGCTGCTGCTAAGTCGCTTCAGTCGTGTCTGACTCTGTGCAACCCCATAGACGGCAGCCCACCAGGCTCCTCTGTCCCTGGGATTCTCCAGGCAAGAATACGGGAGTGGGCTGCCATTTCCTCCTCCGATGTATGCATGCATGCTAAGTCGCTTCAGTCGTGCCTGACTGTAGTTAATATTTCACAAAATGGTAATCTGCTTTAATTATAGTATTCAGGAGTTAATGTGTTTAAATATATGACCACCCATGTAAAGATACTACAGTCAGAGAGAGAACCCAAAACCTAAAAGAATCTTGGGGTTCTTTCCAGGCTGAGCTGGTGGCAGCACGAGAACTTAAGTCCTTCTGAGTGGGGAGGAAGACAGGTATAGATAGGAGATGTGTACTTGGGTTGTTAAAGAGTTGTTAAAAAGTACAACTTTTTATCAAATATTCTAGGATCACTGTGAATGTCTTAGACCTTCATATTAAAGGTTTTTGGAGAACTTAAGTCTCTTCTAAGTCACCCATAGGGGTTATCATTCGTCCAGGTCCTCCATTTTTTTTAAACAGATGAAGACACTGAGTCCCAAGGAATATTTTGCCTTGCACAAAGCCAAATAATTTGCCTGTGGCATAGCTGGCACCTAACTATGTTTATTGTTTTTTTTTGCCTGTCTCGAATCAACAGGAAGAATTTCACTGATTGAAGCAGTGTCATTTTATTGACAATTAAAGGCACTTGCTGTGAGCCTTTGCTCTGTGGCACTTTTGCCCATGCAGTATTGCCAAATCCAGTTAAAGTCTGTTCTTATTAATAAAATCTCACTCTGTTCTCTCCTTCACTGTTCTCTGTCAGTGACCAGAGTGCTCCACTTCAGAATGATTTCTCTCACATTTCACATTACCTGTGCACAAACACCATCTCAGTTCAGTTCAGTCCCTCAGTAGTGTCCATCTCTTTGCAACCTCATGGACTGCAGCACAGCAGGCTTCCCTGTCAATCAACAACTACTGGAGCTTGCTCAAACTCATGTCCATTGAGTCAGTGATGCCATCCAACCAGTTCATCCTCTGTCATCTCCTTCTCCTCCTGCCTTCACACTTTCCCAGCATCATGAGCATCTTGAGTGAGTTCTTTGCATCAGGTGGCCAAAGTACTGGAGCTTCAGCTTCCAATGAATATCAGGACTGATTTCCTTTAGGATTGACTGGTTGGATCTCCTTGCAGTCCAAGGGACTCTCGAGAGTCTTCTCCAACGCCACAGTTCAAAAGCATCAGTTCTTCATCGCTCAGCCTTCTTTATGGTCCAACTCTCAATATCCATACATGACTGCTAGAAAAACCATAACTTTGACTAGACAGACCTTTGCTGGCAAAGTAATGTCTCTGCTTTTTAATATGCTGTTTAGGTTTGTCATAGCTTTTCTTCCAAGGAGCAAGCGTCTTTTAACTCAAGGCTGCTGTCACCATCTGCGATGATTTTGGAGCCCAAGAAAATAAGGTCTCCCACTGTTTTCAGTGATGTAGCTGCAGATTTATAGTTATCAGCTTGTTAGGTAACTCAATGATTATCATAGGTCCTGTCTAGGGTAAAAATGTTAGTTTATAGTATAGAAATAAATTTAGTTGGGAAACGATAATGTATGTGATGGGTAATGTATGTGATTGGGATTATCCCAAATAATTTGGGGAAGGGGCAGCAACTTCAGGATTGGCCACCACCTACTTCTTGACCTTTTATGGTTAGCCTCAGAACTGTCATGGGGCTGGTGGGTGCATCGTTTAGATACTAAGGTATTACAGGGAGCATATGATGAGGTTCACTCTTCTGCCATGTTGGACCTTGTTGATTCTAACCAGTTTTTGTCATGTCCTGTGGGTCGCAAAGAGTTGGACACAACTGAGCGTCTGAACTGAACTGAATGGCCATATCATTGTTTTTAAGGTTGTTCCCTTCCCCCTCCCTTTAGTTTCATTTGTACTTTAGGTGCCTCTCAAGTGGTCACATTTGTGCAGTTCCTAAAATGTTAAAATATATAGAATTTGGTTGGCAATCTATAGTGAATATACAAAGTACTGTCTTCCTGGTGCTGTTGGTTTTTTTGTCTGGATCACTCTGAGTTATCCACCTTTCTGCTGCTTCCAACCACAAATGATATTTGTGAATATTAGGACACTCAGTTTCAACAAACACATGCTTTTAATTCAATTTAAACATTTCTGTACAGCCTTGTTGTTTTTTTAAATTGTGTTGCAATGGTATTTGGTATTTGCAGAGTAAATTAGAAGAAAGAAAGAAAATGAACAGTTGATTTTCATTTGAATTGCTTTTTGGTAACTTTTATAGAGTGAAAATTAACACATCTCACGTGTTATTCCTGTGTAATGTTCTGGATGTAGTCAGATGCTGAAATATTTAAATCTCCATTACATTTGTATGTGAAAAGGTTTTCTCTAAGTTCTTGTTCTTATTACTGGGGCCATTATTTCTCTTATAGGTTAAGATATAGTACAAACAAAATAGTAAAATCATAATAGAAATGAGGTTATGGGTTCTTGATCAGTAATATGTCTTGAAGATCAAGACAAGTAGGTGATTTAGTATTTAAATTAGAAGTTTCTTTTCCAAGCACACTAGATTTAACATTGAACACAACAAATTGATGGTGTGACTCTTTTATACAGACTTTGGAGAGTTGCCGCTTTGTGAGATCAGATATTCTTTATTGCCATGGACTAATGAAACAGATGTCAGATGGCTAATTGCAGTTGGAGAGAAGCTACTGACAAAAGAGATAGATCAAGAACTTGGCCTTGCTATTTGAGTATCATGAAGTTTCATTATCTGTCATTTCATTATTCATTATCTTCATTCTAGGGACTGTTTGGAGCCATCAGTTGTAAAGTTGTCACTATTAATGAATATATTGATGGCATTGCACAGAGGCTTCTTGAAGTGAAGGGTTAAAATATACATGTCTTATATATTCCATTAAAATTCTGAATGGAGACTTAAATGTAACAATCCTGTAAGAAATCATATTAAATATTCTTGGTTTCTTCGTTACTTTCATAAAGTAATATAGCTGCTGTTTGCTTTGCACCTATTTGCTATGGCTTTTGCTTACACAAATTTACAATGTGTCATGTATGGGTTGCTGAATAGACACAGGTGTCCATATGCACAGAATAGCATGGATAAGAAATACCTAAGAGATAGCACTTGGTAATGTTGTACTTGGAACCCTTTATATGTGTTCAACAATATTCATAAATTGTAAGTCAATTTCCTCCTCTCCAAAATGGGATTAAAAGCAGTGATATCTACACTCATAGGCAGTAAATATGTTTACTAGGTAAAGCAACAGATACATCAGATGATAAATCTGATATAGTCCCAGAGCTTTTCTTTCCCTTGCATAATTTAAGCTGGATGTCTGACTGTGGCCTACCGCTGGTTGCAAATTATATTTTCTTGAGTAATTGTTATTTATCTTTAGATTTTTATCCTTTAAATTTTTCCCCGTTCTGTTCTTTTGATAATAATATGCTCTTTCTTGTATTAAATAATGCTAATAGTACATGGTAGTGGTTTTTAAACCTTGTTCTTGGCAAAGCAAGTTTGTCAACAAGACATGGTGTTATTTTTAAACTGACTTATGAAATCCCATTTTTTTGGGTACTGTTTGGCCTAACTTTCTAACAAATAAGGACTTTGTCTAACTAAGGACAGTATCCAGGACAGATAGATGTCTTTAGCCATTTTTCTACCTTGATAACAGTGATGTATAAAGTTAACATGTTTAGTTCAGTTTTCAACCAAGTAAACTGCTATATATATAGCTTTTCTGCTGGCTCAGTGGTAAAAAGAATCTGCTAATAATGTAGGAGACGCGGGTTCTATCCCTAGGTCGAGAAGATCCCTGGAGAAGGAAATGGCAACCTGGCACCTCACTCCAGTATTCTTGCCTGGGAAATCCCATGAACAGAGGAACCACGTAGGCTACAATTTGTGGGGTTGCAAGAGTGGGACAGGACTTAGCAGTTAAACAGTAACAACAGATTGCTATATATAAGTAAACTAGACTGTAAGTTAGAATGCAGTTTCATCCAACCAGAT
The DNA here is from genome assembly GCF_023699985.2 of Odocoileus virginianus. NCBI lineage: Eukaryota > Metazoa > Chordata > Mammalia > Artiodactyla > Cervidae > Odocoileus > Odocoileus virginianus. The sequence goes on along the minus strand of NC_069686.1, from coordinate 34,545,874 downwards.
ATACATTTATTTCTCTTTAATTTTCAGGAAACTGTAATACAATGAGAAATAACTTAAATGCATACATTTTAATTCCATGTTAAAGAACTCCGCTCATTGTTAGGATCTTTCAGTGCCTGTACGTTATTATGTTAGTTAATATCACACCAGCAAAACATAGGTTGTGATTCAATTAAAATTTCTAGTTGGTAAAATTCTAAATGAGGCATAGATTATTATAGAATGGAGATTCAGAAGTGATTAAAGAGATCATAAGGACTAGAGAATTTGGCAGTATAGCTGGGAAACTAAGGAAAAAAATCCTTTTTAAAAAACGAGGAGCTGCTTTAAAGTTGAAATTTTGAATTCTGTTATAACATAGTCTTTACCACTAGCACCACCTCAGAAGCCCATGTATTTTTAATAATGATGCATTATAGCTCAACATTATGTGTGTATATATATACATTTACATTTTTTTCCTCACCTTACATCTTTTAAGTAAATGTTTTTCTAGATAATCCTTAGCTCAGGATTATTGTGAAACCTTGAAGTCAGTGCAGTCATATTTCTAATGCTTTTATATTTTAATAGCATTTCTATTTCAAATAGTAATTGAGAAATTTATTTGCCAGGACAGTGACTGATTTAAAATTTCCCTTTATTGATTTTTTTATGATTGTAGAATTAATACATGTAGCACAGAATTGTATAACTTACTTAATGACTGCAAAATCTTATTTTGAATAATGCTGAATTAACTAGTGTGAACAGATTGCAGATTATACCTCAGATTAAAAAAAAACTATACATATGTAAATATTTCTGTTTTTATACAAGTATAATCATATAGCACATTTAATAATTATTTCTGTATTTGTAATCTTGATTACTAAAACCATATGACTCTAGACATGCATATGTGTATATATGGTGTGGTGTATGCACTTGAAATACATCACTCCACCCAAATACAACTACACCTTCAGTTCAGTTCAGTTGCTCAGTCTTGTCCGACTCTGCGACCCCATGGACTGCAGCAAGCCAGGCCTCCCTGTCATTACCAACTCCCACAGTTTACTCAAACTCGTGTCCATTGAGTCAGTGATGCCATCCAACCATCTCATCCTCTATCATCCCCTTCTCCTCTCATCTTCAGTCTTTCCCAGCATCAGGGTCTTTTCAAATGAGGCAGCTCTTTGCATCAGGTGGCCAAAGGATTGGAGTTTCAGCTTCACCATCAGTCCTTCCAATGAACATTCAGGACTGATCTCCTTTAGGATGGACTGGTTGGATCTCCTTGCTGTCCAAGGGACTCTCAAGAGTCTTCTCCAGTACCATAGTTGAAAAGCATCAGCTCTTTGGCACTCAGCTTTCTTTATAGTCCAACTCTCACATCCACACATGACTACTGGAAAAACCATAGCCTTGACTAGACGGACCTTTGTTGGCAAAGTAATGTTTCTGCTTTTTAATATGCTGTCTAGGTTGGTCATTTGCTTCCAAGGAGTAAGTGTCTTTTAATTTCATGGCTGCAGTCACCATCTGCAGTGATTTTGGAGCTCAAAAAATAAAGTTAGCCACTGTTTCCACTGTTTCTCCATGTTTGCCATGAAGTGATGGGACCGGATGCCATGATCTTAGTTTTCTGAATGTTGAGCTTTAAGCCAACTTTTTCACTCTCCTCTTTCACTCAAGAGGCTCTTTAGTTCTTCACTTTCTGCCATAAGGATGGTGTCATCTGCATATCTGAGGTTATTGATATTTCTCCCGGCAATCTTGATTCCAGCTTGTGCTTCATCCAGCCCAGCATTTCTCATGATGTACTTTGCATATAAGTTAAATAAACAGGGTGACAATATACAGCTTTGATGTACTCCTTTTCCTATTTGGAACAAGTCTGTTGTTCCATGTCCAGTTCTAACTGTTCCTTCCTGACCTGCATACAGGTTTCTCAAGAGGCAGGTCAGGTGGTCTGGTATTCCCATCTGTTTCAGAATTTTCTGCAGTTTGTTGTAATCCACACAGTCAAAGGCTTTGGCATAGTCAATAAAGCAGAAGTAGATGTTTTTCTGGAACTCTATGCTTTTTCGATGCTCCAACAGATGTTGGCAATTTGATCTCTGGTTCTTCTGCCTTGTCTAAATCCAACTTGAACATCTGAAATTCACGGTTCACGTACTGTTGAAGCCTGGCTTGGAGAATTTTGAGCATTACTTTGCTAGCGTGTGAGATGAGTACAATTGTGTGGTAGTTTGAGCATTCTTTGGCATTGCCTTTCTTGGGGATTAGAATGAAAACTGATCTTTTCCAGTCCTGTGGCCACGGCTGAGTTTTCCAAATTTGCTGGCATATTGAGTGCAGCACTTTCACAGAATCGTCTTTTAGGATTTGAAATAGCTCAACTAGAATTCCATCACCTCCACTAGCTTTGTTTGTAGTGATGCTTCCTAAGGCCCACTTGACTTCACATTCCAGGATATCTGGCTCTAGGTGAGTGATCACACCATCGTGATTGTCTGGGTCGTGAAGATCTTTTTTGTACAGTTCTGTGTATTCTTGCTACCTATCCTTAATATCTTCTGCTTCTGTTAGGTCCATACCATTTCTGTCCTTTATTGTGCCCATCTTTGCATGAAATGTTCCCTTGGTATCTCTAATTTTCTTGAGGGGTTAGACTTATAATTCAGTAAGCTAGCTAATATGATAGTTTTAGTCTTATTTTCTGGCACTTACATTCTAAAAATATTTTGCTGTATTTTCTCCTGACAGATTACTTTGAGATGTATTTTTTTAAAAAGGCTAAAGAAATACAAATGTATATATGCATACACAGTTATACAATGCATCCAGTGTGTAGCCACTGTCTTAGCAATGTAAATATACACAAAAACAAGAGAGGGACAAATGGGAGAATTTTTTTTTTAACTTCTGCATAGTTTCTTACCTGATTTCTTATTCGAGTTATCTGTCCTATAACATTCTAAAGAAGTCAAAATCTGTTTCAGGAACGTAATGATACAGTGAAACAAATAGCATTTTATCATTGTTCAACTTAGGTATTTTTTTTGTTTAAAACTGTAGTAACTTTGAAGCTTTCAAGTGGAAATCAGTTGGGATAGATTTTTGAAGTGGGATAGATTTCTGAAGTGATAATCTCCCAGGAAATCTCTTTGCTAATTTATATATTTCCAAATAGTAATAATATTTACTTTGAGGCTTTTAGAGTCACTAGAGGTTCTGGCTGAAGAGAAATTTTGATTCAGTATGTCGGGGTACACTCTGCAATTCTGAATTTCTAAGGAATTCCCAGGCAAGGCTAATACACTGCTAATCTGTGGATTATACTTTGAATAGGGAGGCTTTAGGACCAGAGTTGGCAGACTTTTTCTGCGAAGGACCAAGTGGTATTTTGACTTTGTGGGCCATGTGGTCCCTGTCACAACTCTTCAACTCTGCCACTGCAGCACCAGAGCAGCCAAAGACAGTACATAAGGTGTGAGTGAGACTGTGTTCCAACAAAAAGACACAGGTGGCAGGACAGGTGTGTCCTAGTTTGCTAAGCCTTCCTTAGAGCACCGCTCTGAAATTAGACATTGCTTATAAAGTTTCTACAGATCTAAGAAATATATGTATATACACACACATATATGTTTATAAAATCAAGTGGACTTGTCTGTTCAGCTTAGTTTTATAGTTGTCAGGATATGACACACTTTTTTAAAAATCCCATTTACATTAATTTATAATAATTACTTCCCCATGGACAGAATACTGGAGTGAGTAGCCTTTCCTTTCTCCAGGAGGTCTTCCCAACTCAGGGATCGAACCCAGGTCTCCTGCATTGCAGGTGGATTCTTTCCCAACTGAGCCGCAAGGGAAGCCCATAATAATTCCTTCATGCCTAAATGGTAAACAGGTTAACTTTTACTGAACATCTAAGTTTTAGTGAATAAATGATGATAAAGTAGTGATAAAGGGTTCTCTAAAGGCCATTTGAACAAACAAGAAGGCTTACAGCTTGAGGATGTTTAAAATTATAAAAAAGTAAGACAGTTATTGGAGAAGGAAATGACATCCCACTCCAGTATTCTTGCCTGGAAAATCCTATGGACAGAGGAGCCTGGACAGGATACAGTCCATGGGGTCGAGAAGAGTCGGACATGACTGAGCAAACACACACACAACACGAGACAGTTATACAAACCCATTGTATTAACTTTACTCACTTCTTCTAGATTGTGAGTGTACAAGTTTCTTTCTTCCCAAGTACAGTAAGTGTTTTTCAGGATTAAGAAATAGACTAGGAGAAATAAGTTGTTGGCAAGAAAAATAATTAGAAACTTTAAAATGGAAAGCCAAAGTAAATACATCAAAACTTGGTCACAGTTACTGGAACTATAAGTGAAACTAGCTTCCTTTTACCAGGCCTTGTACAGAGAAGGAAGGATGAAGTGCCTGCCCTGAAAAATTGTAAAGTTATAGAGGTAAAAGGAAGGTCAGGTAGGAGAGAGCCTGCAGCAAAGCTAGCAAAACATTGAAACAGCAGAAGACCTCAAATCCATTCTAAAATGGGTCAAGTGCTGTGGTGTTCCATATAGAAAGGATGAAGAGACTAAGAGATGAATCATCCAAACTAAGATCTGAATAACTAGAGTTCACAACCTTCATATTCTCAACTAGAATCTTACTAGCTAGTACTGTCCATCCATGCCTGGAGAATCCCATGGACAGAGGAGCCTGGCGGGCTACAGTCCATAGGGTTACACAGAGTCAGACACAACTGAAGTGATTAGCAGCACATCCATCCATCCATCCTACATCCCTGTCCCATTTTTTTTCTCTGTGTCTATTCCCCATATTCACTTTGCATTTTAGTTTTCAGTGGACCTCACTTGCAGGTCATGAAAGTTCATAATGAGGGAACTTCCTGCTGCTTCCTCCCTCTTTCATGAAATTAATTACAAACTTAATTTACATCCACTTCCATCATACCATTTTTCCTTGTATCTCAGAGGATAAAGGTTCTTCTCCCTGCCCAAACTTAATTCTACTTTCTGTGCTGTGTTTATTGCCCCTTCTCACTGCAGCCTTTCCTTTATACCCAGTGTTCTTGTTAGGATATTTTTTAAACATTCAAGTTTCTCCTGTGTTAGAGAAAAAATCTTCATGCCTAAATCTCTTCATAGTTAAGTATCTTGTAAGACTAGAGAAGAAAGAGTCCCTGTTTCACAGTGAACTATAGTTGCTACCACATATGTTGTGCAGTCACTCCTAGACTAAAATTTTTTCTCCTTAAATTGACCACAGAACTCTTAATTACAAAATTTAAAATTCACTTTCAATCCATTATTTGAAAGTTTAATATTCCTTTTCAAAATGATTTTCTTTCTTAATTTCTCTGACACTACTCCCTTCTGTTTTATTTTGTTTTTTCTTTCCAGCTTTCTGATCCCTACTTGGCACTTGTGGAATCCCTTTTCATAAGCTACTACGCTGAGAAATAGACTTCTGAGTCTGCCTAGCCTATCCTGAGTCTGTCTCCTGAGAACCTCCCTTTTAATTTTCATTTGTATTTCCTATTGCTTATTAGGAGTTTTTACTTAAGTATCCCATAGGTATTTGCAGTTTAATACATCTAAAATTTCCCACTTTGTATCAACCTGTATTTTGGGTTCCCTATCATGATGAGTGATGTTTCATCCAGCCAGTGAAGTGGGAAACCTGGCCTCACCTTCAGTTCTTCCTTCTCTCTCATTAACTCCAGCCAGTCCAGCATGAAAAATAATGGTTGACATTTATTGTGTTAATGATTGTGTGCTCAGTACATTCAAAACACTGCAACAAGTACTTGTTAACATTATCTCTCTCAGTCTTCACAGGAGCACTAAAGAGAGGAATTATTAACCTTTAAAGGTGGGAATTAGATTTTCAAGGAGGCTGAAGTAGTCCTATAAATATTAGAGCCAGGTTTAAACCCCCCACCTCCACCCCGTGGAAGGAGAGTTAGTTTTTCAAGTCCTCCTCTCTCACCATGCTAAACTATTAACCATTTCCTGCATTCTCCATGTGTGTTGCTCCTGCACATATTGTTATTTGTTTAGAATGCTGAATTCATCATATTCAATTTTAGCTCAGGTACTGACTGTTCTTTTAAAATTAAAATCTCTCCCCTTCTACAAACCACACAGCTCCTTTGTGTTCGCAGAACTGTCTGCAGAACTTTAGCACTTAGCACACTGTGTCAGTAGACACATCCTTGTCTCCCGTGTATATTGCCTGGTATGAAGAACTCATGCTATAAATTTTGGTGAAGTTTAATGGAAAGGGGAGAAAATTATAAAGAACTTTAATCAAAACAGAATGATCATGGCACAGAAAACAAATACAGATCAGTGGGACAGGATAGAAAGCACAGAGGTAAACCCATGGAGCTATGGTCACCGGGTCCATGACAGAGGTGGCAAGAATATACAGTGGAGGAAAAGCAGTGCATTCAATAAATAGTGCTGGGATAACTGGACAGATACATATAAAAGAATGAAATTAGAACATTCTCTGACACCATATACAAAAATAAACTCAGTGGATATAAGACTGGATACTATAAAACTCTTAGACGAAAACATAGGTAGAACACTTTCTGACATAAATCGCAGTGAGATCTTTTTTGATCCACTTCCAAGAGTAATGAACAAATGGGACCTAATTAAAAGCTTTTGCACAGCAAAGGAAACCATAAGGGAAATGAAAAGAAAACCCACAGAATAGAAGAAAATATTTGCAAACAAAGCGACCAAAAAGGGATTAATCTCAAAATACATAAACAGTCCATACATCTCAGTATTAAAAAAAAAAAAAATCAAAAAGTGGACAGAAAATCCAAGTAGACATTTTTCTAAAGAACACATACAGCTGGTCAAAAGGCATATGAAAAGATGCTCAACGTCACTAATTACTAGAGAAATGGAAATCACAACTACAGTGAGGTTATACTAGTTAGAATGGCCATAATCAAAAAATCAACAAACATTAAATGTTGTAGATGGTGTGGAGAAAAGGGAACCTTTCTACACTGTTGGTAGGAATATAAATTGGTGCAGCTACTATGGAAAACACTGGAGGTTTCTTTAAAAACTAAAAATAGAGCTACCGTATGATCCACCAGTCCCATTCTTGGACATAAATCCGGAGAAAACCATAATTCAAAAAGATCCATGCACCACCATGTTCATTGTAGCACTATTTAAATAATCAGGACATGGAAGCAATCTAAATGTCCATTGACAGGGATGGATAAAGAAGATGTGGTAAGTATGTATTACTCAGCCATTAAAAAGAATGAAATAGTGCCATTTGCAGTGATATGGATAGACCTAGACACCATCATACCAAGTAAAGTAAGTCAGATGGAGAAAGAAAATATCATATGATATCACTTATATGTGAAATATAAGCACATGGTACAAATGAACCTATTTACAAAACAGAAATTGAGTCACAGATGTAGGAAACAAATACAGTTACCAAGGGGAGAGGGGGCAGGAGGGATAAATTGGGAGATTGGGACTGACATGCATGTGATTGCTATGCTAAGTAGCTTCAGTTGTGTCTGACTCTTCCCGATCCCATGGACTGTAGACCTCCAGGCTCCTCTATTCATGGGATTCCCCAGGCAAGAATCCTGGCGTGGGTTGCCATGCCCTCCTCCAGGCAGTCTTCCCAACCCAGGGATTGAACTGCTTTCTTATCTCTCCTGCTTTAGCAGGCAGGTTCTTTACCACTAGCGCCACCTGGTACATACACACACTACTGTAAGAACCTACTGTATAGCACGGGAGACTCTTCAATACTCTTTAATGACCTATAGGAATAGAATCTAAAAGAGTGGATATATGTGTATAAATATATAACTGACTCACTTTGCTGTACCTGCAGAAACTAACAACATTGTAAATCAACTCTACTCCAATAAAAAAAAATAATTTAAAAAAGTGAAGAAGAAATAAAGACTTTCTTCAACAACAGAAAAAGGAACTTTTAGAGTATAAAGGGTGAATGTAATATATATTGTTTTTTCCTTAATGAGAGACAGCATTTCCTCAGGGAGGAAAGCTTTCTCTTTGAAATTCTAACCCTTATTTCTTATATAACACTGGTAAAGTTAATTGGAATACTGACAGTTTCATCTTCCTCAGAAATTTTTGCAAGTAATTTGTTGTATCATTTTGTGTTTCTGAAAGAAACGTAAGACAAATGCTTTGCAAGTGATTGAAATATGGTGAGGTTTAGTATTTTGTTTCAGATTTTGGATTTGGGTTAAGAATTTCTGATTCCAGGTCAAGAACTGATAGTTACTCCAATCAAAGCTCACACAACTTTAAATTCTTTTGGCATTAGAGATGTCTTGGCTAGGGAGAGAATGAGCAGTAAAAGGCAGCTTAGATGTGTGAAAAAGGAATAGATTAATATCAACTAGTCATCCTGTCTCCTACTGAGCCAGTCAGACACAGACAAATAGCCAGTTGGTCATTAATGTAAGACTTTAATATAATTTAATATAATTTCTTACTGGCAAGCAGAGAGCTTTCTGCTCAGAGCAAAATCAGTTGGCAGTGATGTTACTATATTAAGTTGAAAGAGTTCTGTCATGAGAAGTGTGTCTGAAATGTGGAATATATGTGAGGGAAAGGAAATATAGGAATTAATATGGTATATGAATGAAGACTTGAAGAAAGTGAAGACTACTATGTAGTATTGGCTCAGATGGTGAAGAATCCGCCTGCAGTGAGGGAGACCTGGTTTCGATCCCTGGGTTGGAAAGGTCCCCTAGAGGAGGGCATGGCAGCCCGCTCCAGTATTGTTACCTAGAGAATCCCCATGGACAGAGGAGCCTGGCAGGCCCCAGTCCATGAGACCACAAAGAGTTGGACACGACTGAGCGACTAAGCACAGCATTGTGTAGTACAGAGATTCAGTTTGGAGTCAGCCAGACCATGATTAGAGGAAAAGCAATAAACACGAAACAGAGAAGAAAAAAGAGCTGCCAATCTGTTTGGTCTCTCTCTGAAATAAACAAAGGTAATTTATTTGAGACTTATGGTAGTGGCTTATTCAGTGCTTTAATTTGTAGTTCAAAAGTAAGACTAAGTTAAATTGCCAGAATCGTTGAATTAATTTGAATCTTAAATTTGAAATGTATTCCATTCCTGAATAAATGAAAATAACGTATAGTTCTTTCATGATTTAGTCACTTTACAAGTTTGTTAGATATCAGTATAACTATATTGCTAGAAAGCACATATCCAGACTACAAATCTAGATCAAAATAGTGGAAGTCTTGAGTTCCCTTGTGAATTATAAAGGGAGAAGTGATTATGAACTTTTTGGAAGAGGGTAATACCAAGCGGAAACACAAACACAAACCTGTAGTTCTTCGGTCTCTTTCTTCCCTCCACCTCTTGAGTCTGCTTGTATGTTCCTGTTCCTCTGTTTTGATTTGGGTCGGGTCTAGATTTAGATGTTTTACTTAGAAGCAAGAGTTGAAGTAGAAGATCAAAAGAATTTTTCAAAATCTCATCTATAGCTAAGCTTTCTTTTCCATAGTAGATGGTGGCTAATCTGTTGATTATTTGGTATTGCCAGATATCTGATTCTCATAACTTTATAAGAGTAGACTTTCTTTTTATTTCCATTTTGGGAAATTGAGGCTCAGTGGTCAAATTCTGGCTTCATACCCCTTGAAAGTGGCAAAGCTGGCCCTCAAAACTGTCTCTCAAAGACTCTTAACCACTAACAGGATTCACATGAGTACCTTTTTGTAGGATTCTTTATTAGAAAGGATTTCTTTAGAACCAAAACACAATAGTACCTTCTTATAACTATAATCTTTTAGGATATAGAAAAAGTTGTATTATTATGAGCTTTGCTTTGTAACCGTATTTTTTTCTAGTATTTTTTCTTATTAAATGTTTCCCATTTATTTCCGTTTTGATTTCAGAAATGTATTGTGGTGGAATAGAACTGTATCTCAGCATAATAAAATCCACAGTTAGGAATTCTAACATTTACTTTAGGAAACATCCTGGTTTTGTCATTGAGTTCTCTGTGTATTTCTGTATTTATTTTTAAATGGTCAAATGAATAGTCAGGTCTTAAATTTTTGAATTAGTATGTTAAATGAAGTCACATGTTAATTTTCATTTTATTGGGTTGGCTAAAAGTTTGTTGAGGTTTTCCCATAACATCTTATGGAGTATTTGACAAAGGGGAATCAAAGTACCTTCAGTTTTTTACAGGACTTCAAAGACCACAAGAAGGTCATAGAAGAGAAAACCTGCCAAGGGTTCTATATATCTTCTTCAGGGAGGAAAATCATGTGAATTTAAAAAGCAGTTTTAAAATAGAAATTCCTCAAATATTTTTAGTCCCTTGCCTGGCAGTACATGCATGATAACCACTACAGTGTTCGCAGTGGGAGCATGGTATGTCTAAGGTGGTAGAAAGAATAAGAACCACTGCTCTGGAGTATTTCTTCAGTGTTATTAAAATTCATTGTTTTACTGGTTTGTGAGAGCCACTGAGCATTTGAGCTTGTACAGCTCAGTAAAATTCAATTTTGTCAGCATTGTAGTTATTATAATTTCCTAATGTCTAATAAGCTGTACTTTAGAGATTTTTCTATTTTTATTGGAATGTGGGGTCTCAGACTAACTAGTAAAAGAGAACAATAAAGTCCTGAAATTCTGTTCCATGATTAACTTTGTTAGTGTAAATTTAAATATTCTCAGGTCAGTGGTATGTTTTGTTTTTACAATGAATGATAATGTTGACAGTTAAAATTAGATTTCTGTTCATCAGTTTTTGTTAGAGGAATTTCAAGGATATACAATGGAAAAAAGATAAACTCTTTAACAAGTGGTGCTGGGAAAACTGGTCAACCACCTGCAAAAGAATGAAACTAGAACACTTTCTAACACCATACACAAAAATAAACTCAAAATGGATTAAAGATCTAAATGTAAGACCAGAAACTATAAAACTCCTAGAGGAGAACATAGGAATTTCTTTTTCTTAAAGGGACAAAGTATTTAGTGTTATCTGTTTTATTTTACCAAATAGTAGCTTATACAGCTAGGTAGAATAACCCTTATGAGCAAATGAGAAGCATCTCATCTGGTCCCAGATGAGAAAGATTGAGTGGAGAGAGTAATAACTCCCATGGACCAGAACAGGAGGCTCTCAGAATACAAGTCTTCTGTAGTCCCAGGTGAATGCAAAGGGGCTGTTCTTTGAAAAGTGTGAATTCTTTAGTCTTTGCTCCTGATTTTACTGGACTGGAATCATTATAATGTGCTCTTCACATGTTAATTTTTATCTAAATACTTCCCTGGTTTTTGATCTGTGCTTATTGAAGAGGACAAGGGGCATGGTAACCCTCTCAGTCCAGGGCCCTTATTATTTAATATTTAACAACTTGACATTCTTACTACTGCTAGTATATCTCCCTCTATGTCCTCGATTTGGATTGCTCCACTGAGAAGATTCTTTTCTGCCTTTGACACCAATTGGACACTACCTTCTATTCTTTTTAGCATGTCTCATCCTTATTAGGATAAGCAAAGAGTATTACTGCAATAGAGTTAGTGTAAAGAATGTTAAGAAAATGTAGTAAAATAAGTAAAATTGCTCCATGATCAAGGGAACTAATGTCAGGGAAAATATGTGCACATGAGCTAGCTGGCCCTCATAGTAATCATAAAACAGTGTCTTTACTGACACCTGGGAACCCACTGAAAGCCACCTAAATTAAGTAACCTATTGAGTTGAAAACTGAAATGCTTATAATAGACGTAATCTGTTAATGATTTATGTATGCACAAATGCTGTTTTTAGTGCTCGGAGAAAAAGTAGAGTTTCATGTAATCTAAAGAAAACATGGTACAAGTAGGACAAATACTGGAAAAAATATGTATTTTAAATTACCAGTAAGAACAAGAGAGTGGGGAAACCAATGCTAATTTAAATGAAAAAATATGCTTGTAATGGATTAGTAACAAGATTTATATTTTAGAATTAGGTGATGGTACACACATGTGACTGTGAAGCACAGTAAAGAAGTTAACGGGGATCAAACAGCATTTTACTCCAATTAATGAGATTGAAAAATTATATTTGATAACAAAATAGTTTTTGACAGAGAGCTTACATCTTTACTAATCCTGCAGCTGTCTAATAATCTTTTTTAACTTGTGTATTAATGTATAAACAATGTTTGGGAAACGTGTTTCCAGGTCGTAAGCATTTTCAGTTTTGGTGTCTTTGTTATACCAAATTACATTTTCCTTTTTTCATCTGTTTTTTTCTCCCCCTAGGAAAATGACCGGACATTCCTTCCACATGGGCTATAGTATGGCAATTTTGAATGGCATTGTAGCTGCTCTTACTGTAGCTTGGTGCCTCATGTAAACCCGCACTGAAGCAAAATACTGGACAAAACTTAGTCATGATTACTTTGTAAAACTGAAGAACATCACTGCCTATTCGGAAGACCAAGAAAGTTGCTGCTCATTATGTGGTTCAGATACATGTCATATCATCATCATTACGGAGGACTTTTTAAGCATCATTCTAGAGCCTAGGCATTGGGAATATATAAGGATTAAGTTTCAAGTAGTTCTTAAAAGTGTAAGATGTTTACCTCATCTTTTTACTTTTGTGTGTATTGTCCTTATAAGTTGTAGAAAACATTTTAATGGAAATCAAACTCAGAAACCTGGGTGCAGAACATCCTGTATCAAAGCCTGCCTTTCTATGTATATACTACATTTTTGCTAAGAAATACTGATAGTACTTTTGAGATAGAAATATTTCTTATTTATTCATTGTATTAGAAAAGCAAACAATGCCTACTACTTTGACATTTTATAGAAGCTACTTTTAAATCAGAATATTTAGTTTTCGATATATAATCAATAGAAGGTGCACTTATTTTTTTAACGGGGTATGATTCTTTGCGTTTTTTTTTTTTTTACATATTTTCCTACTATATATTGAATTTGTATCTTTTTAAATTGTTGCATCTAGGCAAATGTAAATGTTATTTTTTATCTGGTGCAAACCTAATACTTTCCATTTTTAATAAGTATTTTGTCTTTTAAGAAAAGCACATTGGCCTCACATTTAAAACTAAGTAAACTTATTTTTAACAAAAAAGTAACTGAAAAAAGTTTTACTATTTAAGGAATGATAATATTGAGGAGATTTAAAAGCTATTCCCTCTTTCCATTTTCACAATGCCAAATATTTATCTTGGTGCATATATGATTACTTCAACAGAACTGATACTATCTTGTTTTTAATAAATATAGACTTGACATTTTTATTTTTAGGAATGCTTGACTTAGTTTGTTTCTAATCTCCAAAATTTGGTTACCAAAATAGAAAAAGTATTTTGATACAGTGTGTGTGCATGTATAATTTTCCTTATTTTCCTATTTAAATGTTCTTTTGTAATTGTGTTGTTTGTTTTTGTTCTAATTCTAATTAAGCCTTAATTGTTCCAGTTCCTTTCCAAATACCTGCTTAGGAATAGTCACTTGAATTTTAGAAAGATGGACTGTTTAAGATACTGCTTTCCCTGGCCACAGGAAAACCTGCTTTAGGGTAGCTCTGTGTAGGGAAAGTGCTTACTCAGGCCAGAGGGGAAATAAATACATACACTTGTTCATGTTACCTGCTGATTGTTGTTACTGAGTAAACGATTTAATAATGTTTCTAAAAGTCTTAACCTTTTTTTTATTTTTACCATTCAAAAACCTTTCATTGGAAATGCCAAATGCTGTTCTCTCTAATTTAAATGATCTAAAGTGTTTAGATTAATAGGGGAAGGGGGTGTTTTTGTAAGGCACACATATTACACACACATACACACATCCCATGGCTTAATTACTCCACACACACACTCACATACACACATATCCCATGGCTTAATTATTCCTTGCAGAGTAAGGAATAGGTCTTCTTCCCCACCCCCGGAACCCTTCTCCTCCTTTCCCCAGCAACCTTGGCTCTAAAGGGCTCTTCTATTGCAAAGGAATGTACAAGTAACAAAATCAGTTTTTCTTCTCTCTACCCCCAAGAACTCCCCAACACCCTCAAATTTGGATAACTTCTTCCAGATTTTTATGTCTTATGACTAAGAAAAATCTAGTAGACCCTTTACATGGAAATCTCTGTATGATACTATATCTATATAATATGGATACATGTAAATATTCAGTATGTATCTCTTAAGCTGCTTCTTCTGGAGCTCTGTTTCTTTCGGACTGGACTCCTCTTTCTTGGGAAACTCCTCTCTGCAGTCTAACATAGGATGCAAATATAAACTGTCCTACTTCCTTAGCAGAGTGATTGACTGAGGATAGGTACCTAACCAAAGCTAGGCCACTCCTAGTTTCTCATCTTCCCTGGCCACAGTGATTGCAACAGGAATAGAGACATGACTTAACTTAGGCCAGTCTGTTCCCAGAATTTTTCAGGTTGAAATTAAGGTAAATTAAACTGGGAAGATACAAACCCAGGAGATGCTGGCAACCAGGGTTTAGCCAAATTCAGTGGGACAGAATAAGGCTGACATGGATACTGCTAATAACATTTTCTGTAGTCCCTGACACCCAGTGGTGACCATGCCATTCTTGAAATTGGGTTTATTCACAGTTTTGAGAGCTAGAAGTCCAAGAATAGGGTGCCAGCATTATTGGGTTCTAGTGAAGATAGCGGTCTTATTGTGTCCTCACTGGTGGGAGAGAGGCTAGCTGTCTTCCTTTAGAAAGATTCTGACCCCGTAATGAGGGCTCCACTCTCTACCTAATTACCTCCCAAAGGCCCACCTCCTAATACCATCCCGTTGAGTGTTAGTTTCAACCAAGTGAATTTGGTGGTATTCAGGGGGCACAAACGTGCAGTCCATAAAATATCCAGTAGCAAAAGTAGGTTCTTTGAATAGGTAAGATAGACTTCCAGTAATAAAACAGATATTAAAATAAATTTTCCATGTTGGTCTATTTTTCCATTTCTGCCTGTCTACTTGATTATATCAGGAACTTGTTGCAAGCAACAAGGAAAAGGAATTTAGTGGAAGGATATCCAGTGACTCTCAGAACTGGTAGGCAAGAATCAAAAAAGTACTGAAAGGTGAAGGAGGAGGAAGCAAAGGAACTGTTTGTTGGTAGGAACAGTATGATCAGGATAATAAAATGAATCCTTGTCATTTGTTCTTGTCCCTTGCAAGATCAGCTCAAGGTTCAGAGTCTTTGGAGAGATTGCCAACTGACCAAGATTTGGTCATGTGCCTCCCCTATTTAGCTTCTGTAATTTGGGATGAGCAGCCCCAAAAGATAAATATTCACTACAGCTCATTCTTGACTGTTCAGTTTCCCCACACATACTGTTCCTTTCATACTTGAATTTCTAAAAGTAAAGCATGCCTAACAGTACAGCTATCATTTACTACATCTGAGGCCAGGACTTCAGAGTATGTTCATTCTTCTAGTTTTGGACATCCTACAAAATATGCGCTTTTTAATCCAAATGACAGGAAAGAAATTTCTTAAAATATATATTATATATGACATCAAGAAGATAGGTAGAAGTTACTGTCTTAAGATCCTGGTCACAAGACCTCCCTTGGAGCTGTTCTTTTATCTTTGCTTTGGCCACTATCTTGGCAAATTAGGTTTCTTCCCTAATAGAGTGAACAAATTTACTTCTGACGTGTCTAATGTCTTGTTGATTCTTCGCTACCATGTGTGGTAGTACAACACACCCCAGGGTATCTTCCGTTTTCCCTCTATATTCCTCTGCTTACATGGTGTGGTGGCAACTGTATCACAAGGGTAAAACACCCCAACTAACTTAGCAGTCTTTTTTTGTTTTGCATGATTACTTGATGGCATAAAGAATCTATAATGTGGCTGTTTGAAGTTTGAACTCTTCTGAACTAATTTCTTTTGAACTCTTTCGTTATGTACTTAAATCTTTAAGAACAGCAGAGTTCAGAGTCAGGGGAACAAAGGGCAAAAACTTTGTGAGGATATCATTGGGTGTAATTAGTGAGAGGCCTCTTGGTTCCTGGACCTATGTAATATAGGAATGGGAGAAATAGCATCAAAAGTCAGTTGTTGGGTAAAAATATGTACTACATCTGGAGAGACCCCAACTTTAGATCTTGTGTCTCAACTGGCTCCATAACTAAATCTTCAGTAGATTATTCCAATACTAGCTAATGGGAATTCCCTGGCAGTCCAGTGGTTAGGACTCAGACCCTTCACTTCTGGGGCTCAGGTTTGATCCCTGATCAGGGAACTAAGATCCTGCAAGCAAAAACAAAACCTAGCAGCTGATAAAGAGATTAGCAAAATAAGAATTAAGTACATCATCTGACCTCTTCTGTGGACTGTGTTTTTTTGGCTAGAGCAGTGTTGTATGAGAATCCATGATAATATATAAACTATTCAGTAAATCCATAAATAATGGTGCTGCCAGATGTCTCGCAAGTGAGAAAAGCAAATCTAAGACCGTAGTATGTTTACCAATGAGGACAAAACCACTGAGATGTTACTCCTAATGCAGTTAGTTCGCTACCAGGTACCCGGGCTGACCACCCTGCCCCCCTTCCCTTCCCCCAATGTGTGATACCATGAAAGGGCAATGGGGGTGAAGATGGGGTGGGAACAAACAGTAGCCAGGATCACCTCTAAAATCACACTTGTGTCTGTGGATTCCATCCTTGCCATCCCACACTTCCTTTATTCTCCCATCAAACATGGCTTGACAGGAGGACACTAACACAGAATATCTTATCTTGTCTACTTGATTATTTACAGCCTCTTTCACAGGGCTTTGGTATGCGCATTAACGTATCTCAGACCTATTCTCATATTCTGGATCCGCTTCCCAGCCTTTTCTTAAGTTGGCACCAATTCTTTTCCAAGCCCCCGACAATCCAGCCACACTGCTAGTTGCTTCTCCATGACTATGTATAATCCTTATTTCCCACTGTGTCTCTTCAGGTTACGGAGAACTGCTTGAAGTTCTGCTCCCTAGGAGGCTTTTCCTTCCCTGTTCTTCACTGCCTCCCATGAACAGGGGAGGAAGGACAATTCCATGCCCTCCACCACCTCGTTTTTGACTAGTAGAAACATAATATCTGAGCCACCTAGAAATCAAGCTTGGATTTTTTTTTTCTGAATCAATCAGTTGTCCATAAGGAACTCTCATGTCACATGGTTTTGAGTTGAATGAAGAGGCAACATGACAGGAGAACCCATATGGGGAATGAGATCATGCAGCTAACACTCAGGCTTCTAGGACTAGTTCTGTGCAATGATGGAATTCCAAAGATGTACCTAATTCAGTAGTTCTCAAGTGAGGATTAATTTTGCCTCACAGTGGCAAACACATTAGCAATTTAGCTTAAATATTTAGCAGTGTTAGAGACATTCTTTATGCTTGTAAGTGGGGGATGTCACTGGCAATCAGTTGATAGAGGCCAGGGACGCTGCTCAACACCTGTAAGGCCCAGGACAATTCCCCACTAGAAAGAATAATCACCTCAGATACCAGTGGTGCCAAGGTTGAGAAACCCTGATATATATATATATATATGTATATATATATATATATACACACACACACACACACACACACACATGACTAAGTGAATTAGATGATGTCATGTTCAGAATGGACAGCTGGGGTAACAGGGTTATTTGGAGTCCCAAGATCAGGTGTTCATTCTTGAAAAGGCCAAGTAGAAAGAGCCTATATCTCAAAAGGAAATTATTATCCTAAGAGTACTTATTGCTGACTGGCCTGTGGACCTCTGCTTGGCAAGGTTTGTCACAGACACAAGTCATTAACTACTATGACTCTGTACATTATTGAAATTCCCCATATGATGCTACTTCTGGTCAAAGAATTCATAAAAAATAAAATCCACCCACAAAACATTTTCTTGTCATCTCCATATGCAATCTGTTTTTGTGCTCAAGGGAGAATGCTTCCACAAAGTTTGCATACAACAATGCTGTTGTTGAATTGGAAGCTGAGACTGCATCTGGCCATTCCAAATTCCTTAAGCACTGGGTACATGAGCACAATGGATGTTAGGGCACTGAGTGGAGTGATTGCTAATAGGCCAAGAGGTGACTGAGTTGCTGCTATGCAGTAGGAGCCAGGAGGAGTATGGACAAAAACCCAAAGGCCCAAAACCCAAATAGAGTTGCTTCCTTGTTAGACTCTCATATTGCTAGTAGAATATTACAACAGCCTTACACAGGCAGAGCCTCAAGTCCCTCAGACATGAGGTTTTTGTCACCCCACTGGATTGAAAACCTACACCCAGTAAGAGTTCTGCATGAAAGTCAAAGGAACATTAAATAGATATTAGACAAGCTAATAACCAGTTAGGTATTGTTTTGGTCCTCACAACTAGTTTAAAAAGACAAATAGCTAGAGCCTCTATCCATATTTCTTTTGGAATGGCATGCAAACTTCCTTTTTATTTTTTTAATTTCTCACACTGTTGTTTGAAGGATTTTGACATTGGCTCTAACTACAATGTAGTGCATTGTTTGAAGAATATATTGTGATGGGATTAATTGTGGAATTGGGAAAGAATGGAATTCCCTGCAACTCTGACCATGGAACTAAATATAGTAACCTATGAGAACTTTAATTGTCCTCCTATGAGGAAGGATCAGTGCATTCTCAATTGAATGAGCAATGGTTGTACATTATGTTAGACGAGATAAATTTTTGAAGTATAATCATGGGAAATAATGAGTATGTGTATATTGGGCAGGAGAAGGAGTAGACTTTAGTGGGTATTTTGTCATTTATTGACTGCTAAATCCCAAAATCCATGTTTATTTAGGGAGAATTCCTTGTTATGTGAGTGTCTGTTAGAAGGCAAACCTCCATTCACACTGCATTAGAGAAGGCTAAGAGAATAGATATTTTCTTTCTCACAAATTGATTGCTAATATGTAACCTTGGTGCCACCAATTTTACTGCTCCTGCCTGAGCTTTGAGTTGTGAAAGGATGGCATGATAACAAACAGAAGACTTAGAATTCATTCGCAGTTGTGCCAGTCTGTGGCACTGGCAATGGTTTCTAGCTGCATTTTGCTCTGATCAGGCCAGTAATAGAATCCTGATCAGGCTGTTTTGATGCATAACTTTTGCTGTCTTTGCTATCAAGCTTTCCTTAGTGTCTGGCATTTTATGATCCTGGTTGTCTGACCTTTCTTCAATTTTATGAGCTACTCCTTAACCTTATAATAAAATTATTTTGTTCCTAGCCAGCAAAAATTAGATTCTGATGTTTAAAATCAAGAACTAAGGATTCATATATCAACTTCCACCACTGCTTGTACACAAACTCCTTGAAAAAACTTTGTTCCACCACGATTTCAGCCACCGAGACTTATTTATTTTACTAATTGTAAAAATTATTGTATGCTATCCCAGCCTTATTATTTTATAATCACTTGTCTTCCTAAAGAATCTTTTAGATTCTTTTAAAATGCATACAGTACTTAGGCTGATGCTGACACACAGCAGGTGCTCAGTAATTGTATATGACATGTTTTAAACACTATCTATGCATAGAATTACAAAGTGGTAAAGGAAATTTGTTTTTTAATTTTGGAAGAAATAACTTCAGGTCTTAAACATAAATTGACAATAAGAAAACTTATTACAAGCACATAAGTGTTCTTTATACTAGTACAAATATCTTTTTATACAATGCTGAATTTTTTTTTCAAAAATGCAAAGTTAATAGGAATGTATAAGTGTGATATTTGAAATAAAACATATCTTTGGATTTCCTTTAGGTCTAACCATTTACAGTTGACGTTGGACTGAGCAGACAAGTGGTATAATTAAAGGGCAGTCAGAATGCAATTTATTTGTATTTTCATAAGTTCATGTATCTGAACCAAACTCCACAGAGTACAGAACTACAGAACTACAAGTCAATTCTTGGAGTAAAATGTTTCCAGCAACATAAAATGGTTAGTCAAACATCAGTGCTTAGAATGATAGTATTTTTACTTATAATCTGAAAAAGTTGTGTACAACAAAACATCCAAATGTACAATGACACTAAACTCCCCTCAATACTGGAATTTGGAAAAACTATAAGAATATCCCAAAAAGATGTACAAGTGGGCAGAAAAATGACAGATGTTTAATGGTGGACACCCTGGTAGCATGGGAGGAAAACCCAAATGTTTTATAAAGCACCACCTGGAAAGGTGTTAGAAACAAACTGAAATACTTGCTTTGGACTTGAGCAGACTCTGCTGCTCAAGAAAAAAGCATTGCAAATCTGTGCTGAAAAGATGGACCAAAATCGTAAGTTTAAGAGTAGCTTAAAGAGGGGGACTTGAGGGGAGTAGTCATTAGTGGCTTATTAAATCATAAAGGAAATGAATACAAGTAAAATGAGCATGGGCAAATAACCAATGCTGCTGCTGCTAAGTCGCTTCAGTCGTGTCCGACTCTGTGTGACACCATAGACAGCAGCCCACCAGGCTCTTCTGTCCCTGGGACTCTCCAGGCAAGAATACTGGAGTGGGTTGCCATTCCCTTCTCCAATGCATGCATGCACGCTAAGTCGCTTCAGTCGTGTCCGACTCTGTGCGACCGTATGGACAGCAGCCCACCAGGCTCCTCTGTCCATGGGATTCTCTAGGCAAGAATACTGTAGTGGGCTGCCATTTCCTTCTCCATAAAATAACCAATAAATATAAAAATAATACTAGGGCTTGTAAGTGGTAATGTCAGAAGAAAACTATTCAGAGTGTTGCGAAGTTATGACAGTTTTTACCTATAGATATAGTATGGCCTAAAAATCTAGATAGCTTTGATAAGGGTTTCCCAGGTGGCACAGTGGTAAAGAATCCACCTGCCAGTACAGGAGACAAAAGAGACATGGATTCAATCCCGGGGTCGGGAAGATCCCCTGGGGTAGGAAATGGCAACCCACTCCAGTGTTCTTGACTGGAGAATTCCACAGACAGAGCCTGTATGGGCGACAGTCCATGGAGTCTGAGTTGCACACAACGGAGCCACTAAGCATACAGCTTTGATAAAGGCTTATAAAACCATGAAAGAAGAAAGCTGCAGTCTTTAAAGGAGGAATGTTTCAGAGAGATAATTAATCTGGTGGGAGAAAAAAGGTTCTGGAAAGTAAGAGCTGTTTTGTGTTACTTTTGTGAGAGAGCATTAAACTGAATGAAAATCACTGCTTTATCCTAACAGCTTTTTCTTTCCAACAAAACTCTTAATAAAACATAGTCTCCTTGCTGCCTCTTTCAGCAACATACTCTTGGCCTCTCCTGCTATTCCCAGAAATCAGCACTGTTTTATAGCTGCTTACATGAAACTAACTGCTGAGATGGGCCCATCCTGGACTCCATGAAACTCATATTTTCCTTCTCTTTAGAGAAGACTGCAAGACCAGCCAGTTAGTGGCTTTGAATCAGCTCCAGAATGGACGTGGATATGCAGTTTAGTGTGATGAGTCAGGAAAGATAGGAATTACTAAGAGCAATTCAAAGTTAAAATCCTGACTCCCTCCAGACTTTTGTAGATGTTGGCTCTGCTGCTGAAAGTTCAGCCTTTTTTTTTTTTAAGTACCATTTTAAAATCAGCATAATTTGTGTGTCAAAAGATAGGACTTCTTATATCTGTATTTTAGCTAGATACTGAGAAAGTAATTACTCCAACTTCTAGGTAAGTTATAATCATTTATAATTCTTAGTGCTGTACAAATCTGCCCAAAGTGAAAGTCAGTATGCTGGATCTAAAAGTATAATGAGAGTATAATTTTCCATTTTGCCTTAAATACAACTGGTGCTTACACTGTTGGATGTTACAAGTTTCTATTAATATAAAATATAGATTGCTTGACATTTATTCTGTATCAGTTTTTATATAAAATTGTACTTTCACATTGTACAAATTTCATTTGTATTCAAGTTTGGATTATACTTTTAAATATCATACAAAACATCCAATAAGAAATAGTCTGTAAAATTGATAGATAAATTGTTTTAAAGGAAATACTAGAATGAATCTCAGAAAATGTTTCTTAAAAATGTATCTTGATAAACACATTTTTATACTAATCTAATAACGTAGAAATCTACAATAAAATGAATCAGAAGTGTATTTTATAAATCAAAATCATTAATGATTCCTATTTGTTTCCCAGTTATAATTAAATTTTCACTTTGTAGAAATTTTTCAGAAACATAATGATTTTTTAAAAAAGCTTATTTTAGTAATAAATGCATAAAAGGAAAATTAAGCAATTTTTTGTAGAAAAAAATCTTAGATATATATTTTTTAAATTTTAGTAACTTACTGCTACCCATAACAGGCAAATACTCCCAACCCAACAATAAAAATCTTAAACAATTGGAAATGTCTTGGTATTTAAAAAAATAAATCTTAATGATATAGGTAACACAGAATATGAACTCCCATGAAATATGAATAGAAAAACCAAAGAACAAATTTTTAAAGTATATGATAATAACGTTCTTATTATAATTGTTCTTATTATTCATATATTCTTATATAAAGGATTTTTTTTCTGATAATACAAGAAGAAAAATGTGTAGTAAATGGCTGATGTTGATACCATAAAGCTAGAGGGGTATAGGAGTGCTTAAAGGCATCCTCCTTCCTGACTGATTATCTTAAAGGCTTGGCAGGAACAGTTCAATGAGTGACTAATGAAACCTTCAGTTCAGCAGTATGCAATAAGAGCTTTTATCTCCTAATTTCACTTCTAGGGCTCTCTCCTAAATAATATAAAACACAGAAAAATCTCTATACATGAAAGATATCCTTCAAAGCAAATAACATGTTATAGTGGGAAATAATGGAAGCAAACTAAAAGACCAGTAACATATGGTACAGAAACATAATGGAATATTATGCAGCATTTAAAAATGGTTATCAAGAGGAGTGACATAAGAAATGTTATAATCTGAAATTAAAAAGCAGGATACAAGGGACTTCCCTGGCAGTCCAGTGGTTAAAACTCTGCACTTCCAATTCAGGGGGCACGGGTTCAATCCCTAAAAATGAGCAGGATACAAAAGTGTATAAAGCCGAATTTCACCTATGTGAAATATTGCACAGAAAGAAGACATGGACCAGGTTGGGTGCATGAGACAAGTGCTCGGGCCTGGTGCACTGGGAAGACCCAGAGGGATCGGGTGGAGAGGGAGGTGGGAGGGGGGACCGGGAGGGGGAATACATGTAAATCCATGGCTAATTCATTTCAATGTATGACAAAAACTACTGTAATGATGTAAAGTAATTAGCGTCCAACTAATAAAAATAAATGGAAAAAAAAAAAAAGAAGACATGGAGATTCACTGGAATATTGACAGAGATTTTCTTAGAGCAGCTAAATTATAGGTGGCATTAATTTTCTTCTTTAAGGATTTCTATGTGTTCTTTTTCAAAAATGGATGTAATTTTTGGCTATGCTGAGTGTGGCTGCCAGGAGGCTTTCTCTAGTCGCGCTATGTGGGCTTCTCATTGCAGTGGCTTCTCGTTGCAGAGCACAAGCTCTGGGTGCGCGTGGATGGACCTCAGTAGTTGGGGTGCTTGGGCTTAGTTGACCTGCGGCATGTGAAATCTTCCTGGACCAGGGATCAAACTGATGTCCCCGGCATCACAAGGTGATTCTTAACCACTGAACTACCAGGAAAGCCCCTCCACATGTTCCAAGTTCCTTATAAGTGTGTATCATTTTGTCATTAGAAAAATATTAGAATTTTAAAACTAGGAATAGCCATTAACTACATATAGTTCTTGTGAGGGTTACATAAGATCCTAGGAATGAAATTCTCTAGCATATATAATACTGAATATTTCCTTTAAAGCACAACCAAGAGAAGTGGTGGCTTCACCACCTAGCAATCAGAGTTGCTTCCATTATTGTCAAAAACGTAACAAAAATCCCTGCATGCTGCGTAGAATCAAATCCTATCACTCCACACATTTTCAGAGATATTGAGAATTGTTTTAATAGTTAAAAGCGGAAAACAACCTAAATGATCACAATGGAGGATTGATTAAGTACATTTTGTTTGGTTTGGTTAATTATATTTATCCCATAAAAAGAATGAGGTAGATAATGGAAGCCTTGAAAACCAAGATGTCCATGATATAGTTTTAAATGAAAGCTAAGTTGCAGAACAGAATTACAGTATAATCCTGGCTTCATCAAAGACAAAATGAAACCAGGGGAAAAAATCTTACATTTTATAGGTCTGATATAATATTCTTAAGAGACTAAAGAGTTGATATAGTTGAGTACCTGATCTACAAGTCAGAAAAATGCCTCTAGCTTATGTATACAACTATTAAGATTTCAACTTTAAAATCAGCATAATCTGGATATTTTACTGTTGCAAGACATCAGCAAATTAACAAGATTAAGGTATCTGACAAGACTTTTGGGTGTAGGTAAAAGAAATGTACTTGTGCTACTCTATTATATGGATGCTGTGGAATCTCAGACACAGGCTGAAGTACAAAGGTCTTGGCACATTCTCCCTGATAAGAGTGTTTTAATATGCCTGAGGTCTTTGGCCTGCTGTACCAGTTTGATGAGAGAAATTTGTCCTAACAATGCGATGATTTATGGTGAATGCCTGTTTTTGTTCTGGGATGGAAGAGGTTGAAATGAGAGTAGCTGAGGTCAGTCACACAAGCACTACATGCGTACATGACTGAATCCCAGTGAAAATCTAGCACACCAAGGCTCAAGTGAGCTTCCCTGGTTGATAGTACTTCACCTGTATTGTTGGAAAAATTTAGTGTGTCCCTAAATGACTCTGGGCTTCCCTTGTGTCTCAGCTGGTAAAAAATTCACCTGCAATTCAGGAGACCTGGATTCGATCCCTGGGTTGGGAAGATCTCCTGGAAAAGGGAACGGCTAACCCACTCCAGTATTCTGGCCTGAAGAATTCCATGGACCATATAGTCCATGGGGTCGCAAAGATTTGGACACGACTAAGCAACACATCTCACACGCTAGCAAAGTAAAGTTCAAAATTCTCCAAGCCAGGCTTCAGCAATACGTGAATCATGAACTTCCAGATGTTAAAGCTGGTTTTAGAAAAGGCAGAGGAACCAGAGATCAAATTGCCAACATCTGCTGCATCATCGAAAAAGTAAGAGAGTTCCAGAAAAACATTTATTTCTGCTTTATTGACTAGGCCAAAGCCTTCGACTGTGTGGATCACAATAAACTGTGGAAAATTCTGAAAGAGACGGGAATGCCAGACCACCTGACCTGCCTCTTGAGAAACCTATATGCAGGTCAGGAAGCAACAGTTAGAACTGGACATGGAACAACAGACTGGTTCCAAATAGGAAAAGGAGTACGTCAAGGCTGTATATTGTCACCCTGCTTATTTAACTTATATGCAGAGTACATCATGAGAAATGCTGGGCTGGAAGAAGCACAAGCTGGAATCAAGATTGCCAGGAGAAATATCAATAACCTCAGATATGCAGATGACACCACCCTTATGGCAGAGAGTGAAGAGGAACTAAAAAGCCTCTTAATGAAAGTGAAAGAGGAGAGTGAAAAAGTTGGCTTAAAGCTCAACATTCAGAAAACTAAGATCATGGCATCTGGTCCCATCACCTCATGGCAAATAGATGGGGAAATAGTGGAAGCAGTGGCAGACTTTATTTTTTGGGGCTCCAAAATCACTGCAGATGGTGATTGCAGCCATGAAACTAAAAGACGCTTACTCATTGGAAGGAAAGTTATGACCAACATCTAGATAGCATATTAAAAAGCAGAGACGTTACTTTGCCAACAAAGGTCCGTCTAGTCAAGGCTATGGCTTTTTCCAGTGGTCATGTATGGATGTGAGAGTTGGACTGTGAAGAAAGCTGAGCACTGACGAATTGATGCTTTTGAACTGTGGTGTTGGAGAAGACTCTTGAGAGTCCCTTGGACTGCAAGGAGATCCAACCAGTCCATCCTAAAGGAGATCAGTCCTGGGTGTTCATTGGAAGGACTGATGTTGAAGCTGAAACTCCAATACTTTGGCCACCTCATGTGAAGAACTGACTCATTGGAAAAGACCCTGATGCTGGGAAAGATTGAGGGCAGGAAGAGAAGGGGATGACAGAGGATGAGATGGCTGGATGGCATCACGAACTCGATGGACATGAGTTTGGGTGAACTCCGGGAGTTGGTGATGGATAGGGAGGCCTGGCGTGCTGCAATTCATGGGGTCGCAAAGAGTCGGACACGACTGAGTGACTGAACTGAACTGAACTGAAGGGTGGTCTTGCGAATCCTGATACAAGAATTAACTAAAAATTTGTCAAAAGACAGTTACTCTCCCCATCCTGAGACCAACATGAGTGTTAAACCATCCTCCCCCAAATAAGGAGGTCTGCTTGACCCATACACACTTGCCAGCAGGTCCTTAATCAGAGGATGCTAGCACTGGAAGTTGATTTAATCTGACCTCATTCTATAACTGAGGAAATTAAGGATGAGAAGAACTTATACTCAGTGACCTCAAAGCATCTGGATGACAGCCAGGTTGAGGCTGGTTGATTCTTTCTTTTTTTTTTTTTTTTTTTGATGTTTATTATGTTTATTACAACCCTGAACTGGGACTTCTCGGTGGTCCAGTGGTCAAGACATTGCTCTTTCAATGCAGGGGGTGTGGGTTCCATCCCTCGTCAGGGAACTAGATCCTACATGTTGTGCAGCGCGGCCAAAAAAAAACACACAAAAAACCCAAAACTGATTTATTCACACAAAAAAACTGGTCACGTTGCTACTGTCCTTTAGCAGAAAAATGTATAAAGTATGAAACGGTCAAACAAAAGCGATTTTCCAGTCACTATGAAGAGTGAAGTGAATCTGTAATACTGATGTATAAGGATGGCCTAAGCAAAACTTTTTGGTGAAAAAGAGCAAGCTAACCAAAAGTAGGGTGTGTCATAATCCTAATTATAAATAAAAAGATGCATCTATAAACAGACATCATATGCTAGCACAGCCACAGTTTCTGAATGCATACAGAAACTGTTAACAGTGTCTGTCTTTAGGGAGTGGAACCAGGGTGGGGTTTTTACATTAGTCTTTCACAGTATTTGAATTTTTAGTCCTGAGTAAATGTTACTTTTTAAAATAAAAAATTTTTTTTGGGGGGGGGGAGACATAAAAAGGGTCTAGAATAGCTACAGTCCAGATCCAGGTAAAGGGCTTGGACTTTTCTCCAAAGGCTAATGGGGAGCCAAGTTAAAGTTTTAACAGGGACATGACATGTTGAGCTTAGGGTGTTTAAACACATCCACTACTGAGGAACAGGGTGGTTTGACAGCGAAAGTTATAATGGGGTATGTGTAGCCTGGAAGTGGTGTCAGCAGGAATAATGCCAACAGGAAAGGCATACAAGTTACTGAGAAGTAAAACTTGACTCAAGGCTGGTTTCTAATATTTGCGTTTCTTAGAGCGAGCACCAAGGCCCATATGCTTCACAATCACCCGACGATCCAGTGAAAATGCAGATTTTGGGGGCACACCTCAGGGGCCCAGGACGAAAACTCCAGAGGGTGGGGCCGAGCAACCTGCCACTTCAGCATGTCCACACTGAAGTTGGAGCTCCACGGCGTCACTCCCACTCTCACCTCTCCAGATCAGTTCCCACCTTTCCGAACCACAGACCCAGAGGTCAGCGGAGGTCCTGGGGCGCGGGGGGCACCTGGCAGGTCTGCGTCCGCGGGGACCGCGGGCGTGGCCGCCTCACCTGGTCGCACACGACCACGTCGAACTCCTCATCGCCCAGGAACAGCACGTAGAGAGCCAGGAAGATCATGCGCACGTAGGCGCAGACGGCGGCGCCACGGCCGGCCCAGCCCAGGCTGCGAGGCAGCCAGTCCCCGGCGGAGCGCACCGGCAGCCCGCGGCTCTCCGCGAAGCAGTGGCCCGGGTCGTAGTGCGCCGTCCAGATCTTCACGCGACACCCGCGCGCCTGCAGCGCCAGCGCGGCGTCGAGCACCAGGCGCTCGGCGCCGCCCACGCCCAGGTCTGGGTGCAGGAACAACACGGTTGGCTTAGGAGCCGAGTCCGCATCTCGGCCCGGGTTCTGGTTGATTCTTTCTTTACGTTCTCACCACAGGAGCCTAGACTAACTCTCTGGCTTTGTAATTGGGTAAGGACAGTTCAGCTTGCAGCTGTTCTGTGGGAGCTCTGTGCTTCTCTCTCAGGCCACATGGAACCATGGTACTCACTCTTGATCAGCATGGGAGTGGAATATGCTACCTAATGGTATGTAATGGAATGTCTTCAAGTCCAGAACTCTCCTGGGGTATCCTGTACCAGCTTCTCTATCTTGTTTGCTGACAAGATATACATTGATGCTCTTTCCTTTTTATATTTGGTCACACAGTCTGCTTTTGGCTTGGTGACCCCTTTGTAAACTTTTGCCTCAGCATATTAATTTCCTAGGGCTGCTATAACAAATTACCACAAACTTGCTGGCTTAGAGCAACAGAAATTTCTTCATTCACAATTCTAAAGTTCAAAATTAAGGTCCTGGCAGGGCCACACCCTTTCCAAAAGCTCATGGGGAGACCTCTTCCTTTCCTCTTCCGGCTTCTGGTGGTTTCTGGCATTCCTTGACTTGTATATGCATCATCACTCCAGCCTATTTTCCTCTGTCTTTTATTGTCTCCTATAAAGACATTTTAATTGGATTTAGGGCCCACTCTAATCCAGTATGGGCTTCCCATGTGGCGCTAGTGGTAGTGCCAATGCAGAAGACATAAGAGACTCAGGTTTTATCACTGGGTCGGAAGGATCCCCCCGGAGGTGGGCATGGCGACTCACTCCAGTATTCTTGCCTGGAGAATCCTATGGACAGAGGAACCTAGCAGACTACAATCCATAGGGTCATAAAGAGTTGAACACAACTAAAGTAACTTAGCCTGCACGCTAACCCAGTATGATCTTATGTCAATCTTTACCTTTAATTGCATCTGCAAAGACCCTACTTCCAAATAAGGAGACATTCAGAGATTCCAGGCGGGCATGAATTGTTGCGTGGAGGAGGGATGAGGAGGTACTGTTTAACCCGCTCTATTCTCTGAGACAAGACACCTTACATGTACTCTGGTGGTTTGCGTTTTGGAAATGAGGAATGTGTGCCACTGAGAGAGGACCTGGAACTGTGCTTGGAGGTTCTGGGTGCTCCTAATGTTTTTCTTTGCTTTCCAGCTCCCTCTGTGTTTGCTTTGCCTGTTCTATTTTGTGAGCATACCTTGTTAGACTATCCCATGAATCTTTCAATGTTCTTAGTATAAATTGTTACAATTTTATTTTTATTACTTTAAGCACCTTTACTTTGAATCTCCTATTTTGGTAGCAAAAGCATTTGATTGTGGGTTGTGAAACCTATCACTAATCCTGGTCTACCGAGTAGGAGCCTTCTGGCATTCAGAAAATCATTTGAAACCTCAGATTCCCAAGTTAAGAAGTATTTAATGAGCCTAGAGGGCATGGCAACCCACTCCAGTATTCTTGCCTGGAGAATTCTATGGACAGAGGAGCCTGGCAGGATACAGTCAATGTGGTCACAAACAGTCAGACACGGCTGAGCAGCTTAGCACACAGCACACAGATCCTCTCCGAGGTCTCATCCTGTGTCAGTTTGGGTGAGTCCTCTGAGAAGCAGATGCCAAGAAAGTATTAAGGGTGCAAGAAATTTGCTGGAGGAAATGCTTATAAATGCTGAAGGGGTGAAGGAGCAGGAGGAAGCAAAGACAGTGAAACCACCTGAGTCCTGTGAAAGAAGAAGGGAAAGGAAGGAGGATTAGGCATTGAAAATCTCAGATTTTACCACAGCTCTGAGAAGGTCTCAGGAAGTCCCAGAACAAAGACTGCCCATTAGCAGAGTCCTGTCATGGGCTGCTTTTGGTACCTCTGCTGTGTCATTAGCTACAAGCAGCCCAGGAGAGCATAGTCTCAGAGTGGGGGGGTCCCCACTGCTAGGGATCCCAGCATTAACTAGTGGGAATCAGCAAACTCTAACTCTTAAAGCAGTTTCTATCTTGAAGAAAGATCTGAATGGCAGACCTCTAGGATGGTCACAATGCCAATATCTTTAAAATAGTGAGCATATGATCAGTATGGACTGCAGGTTTGTCTGTCTCCCCCATTCATACGGTGATGCCCTAATCACCATTGCAATGATATTGGGAGGTGTAGGTTTAGATGAAGTTTATGGTTGGCTTAGAGTGCCTTTTTAAGAAGAGAAAGGCTGGAGCTTACTCTCACTCTATGAGAATACAAGAAGATGGCTGTCTGCAAATAAGACAGCACTCCCTAGACACTGAACTTGCCAGTACCCAGGGCTTCCCTGGTGGCTCGGTGGTAAAGAATCAGCCTGCAGTGTGGGAGACTCAGGTTAGATCCCTGGGTCAGGACGATCCCCTTGAGGAGGGCATGGCAACTCACTCCAGTCTTCTTGCCTGGAGAATCCCATGGACAGAGGAGCCTGGCGGGCTACGGTCCATTGGTTCTCAAAGAGTCAGACATGACTGATGACTAACACTTTCATTTTTCGCTTTCTTTAGGGTGTGGCCTCCACGTTTGGCTTAGAGTGCCTTTTTAAGAAGAAAAAGAGACCAGAGCTCCCTCACAGTCATGTGAGAACACAAGACACTCTCCCTAGACACTGAATTTGCCAGTATGCCCTGCTCTTGGACTTGACTCCAGAACTATAAGACTTTTATTTCCCTTGTTTAAGCCTTCCAGTCAAAGGAATCTTATTATAGGAGCCTGAACTCAGATAATGAAGATATTTCATTTTCATTGTCCAGAGAGAGAGCAGGAGAAAAGATTGTCCTCAAGTTCAGTCAGTCTCTCAGTCTGAGAGCCACAGGCCAGGTTTGCTGGGAAGCTGTACTGTGAATATGCGTATGTCGTTTCAACCCGCTCCCCAATGCGATGCACATTTATTGTTCTTCTCCCTCATGCCTCTACAGTCCTCTTATTCTAAACTCCATCTATCTTCTCCCTTCCTTTTCTTGTACTAGTGATGGGACAGGACATCCTATGAGGACTAATGGCAGCACTGTGGCTTCTCCTTTTGTAGAAGATTGCCTCTCAACTTTGGCTGCACTTCTGGGGACACGCCTCACGATAAGTAAATCAGAATCTCTGAGGGGTGGAACCAGGCGTAAGTGTGTTTTCAGGCTCTTCAGTTTGGTCCAACGGGCAGGGAAGGTTAGATGTTCTGCACGGAGGATCCTAGTCCAGGGGAAAGCCACAGCACTGGCTAAATTAATACAAGTGCCACAGTAGCAGTATTTCCTTTTTCAAAAAAGTTTTAAAAGAAAGCGTAGCTGTCTTTCTTACTTACTTTTTGAATGAGAAACAAGGGACATTAATGTTATTCAAAAAGGGCAACATATGAAAGTGAAGTTCATACAGACCCTCCTCCACTGTTGGTCATTTCAGAGTCTGCTGTGTGGGATTGTCATAACTGGATACTTGTTTTTGTATTACATTAATTTAATAGTTCCTGCTGTGTTGTGTTTGAGGGGGAGTTATGTTTCAATAATGAAGGGAAAAAAATGTGTGATCCTTTTGAGACAGAGTTGGTTTCTCCAAGGCTTTTGTGAAGCTGGAGGTTATAGTCATGGTGGCAGAGCTGAGTTAGAGTAATTTTGCAGCAACACTGGACAGTTTTGGATGGGACTTGTTTGTTCAGTTTTATATTCTCTAGCGCAAGATCACTGCTGTCAGAAAACAGACACATGTTCACTGCTCTTCCTCTGTTTTCTCTGAGCCTGTTATGCAGTGGATATTGTGCTTGGGATCAATGATACAAAGATGAATAAAAGAGGCTGAATCTATCAATATGGAAATGGTTAACCAATTTATGGTATATCCTTACAATACATATGACTCTAACTTTCCAAGAGTAATGAGTTAGGTATATACTTATATCCCTGGGGAAATTATTCATGATAAGGCTGTTAGATGTTTATAGTTTTTAAATTTAAATATATTTCATTAAACAAATGGTATGTGTATATATGAGCATATTAAAATTTTTAAAGAATTCATAACAAAACAGTGATTATCAGTGGAGAGTGTATTGGATAAAGCTGAAAGAATCTTTCATGCTTTTTTTTTTTTTTTTACAACTTAAGAACAGTAGGATTTTAAGTGACTATAAGCATGGGGTTTTCTGTTATTCTTGATATTTAAAAAATATCTATAGGGCTTCCTTGGTGGTCCAGTGGTTAAGACTCTGCCTGCCACTGCAGGGGACACAGGTTTGGATCCCTGGTCCGGGAAGGTTCCAGTTGCCACAGGGCAACTAAGCCCATGAATGGAAACAACTAAGCCAGCACACCTAGAGCCTGGGCCCCCCAGCAGGAGAAGCCCCTGCAGTGAGAAGCCCGTGCTCCACAACGAAGAGTAGCCCCTACCCTCCCAGACTAGAGAAGGGGGCACAGCAACGAAGGCCCAGCACAGCCATAAATAAAGAGACATCTGTAAAAGAAATCTGTTTCTTCAAGGAATTACAGAAATAATTTCAAGATGTTTTAAAAGAACTTTGCCTATAAATCAAAGAGGTTTTCCTGGCTTCCCAGGAATAAAAGAAGCTGAAAAAAATGGAATTTATCTTATCTTTTCCTGATAGCCCTGCGTTGTTTTGAAACAGTGGCCCTGCACTTTAATAAGCCATTACCTCTTTACAACATTATGACGCAAACGAGCAGCAAACAAACAAAAAATTCTCTCAGTTCATTTGCTTCAGATTAATCTGAAAGGCAGAGAAAGTCTCCTTAAAAGACACTGTAACAGGATTCCAACAGAGAAGCAAAATCAGTAGGAGATAGACACATGGATAGGTGTAAAGATTCCTATATACTTATATATAAGCCTATGCTTTATAATAAACCTCTCTCTATTATTATATGTATTATATATAAAATATAGCATATTATCACGTAATATTAATGATATTGGCTAGTCAGCCATTGGGGAAGCTTACTAGGCAAGTTCAGATGTATAGGGCAGGCTATTAGGATAGGCAGGCTGAAAATTCTTAGACAGAAGCTGAGACTGCAGTCCATAAGTGGAAATTCTTCTTCTTCAGGGAAGGAGCCTGGTGGGCTACAGTCCATAGGGTTGCAAAGAGTCAGGCAGGACTGAAGCGACTTAGCGCATAAGCACACAGGGAAGCTGCAAGCAGGGATTAGGCCCACCCCCATTATTGGAGATAATCTCCCTAAAGTCAACTGATTGTTGACATTAATGACATCTACCAAATACCTTTACAGGAATACCTAGATAGGTGTTTGATTGAATAACTGGGTACTGTAAGCTAGGCAGGGTTTCCTTGATGGCTCAAGCAGTAAAGAATCTGCCTGCACAGGAGACTCAAGTTTGATCTCTGAGTTGGGAAGATCCTCTGGAGGAGGGGACAGCAACCCACTCCAGTATTCTTGTTTGAGAAATCCCATGCACAGAGGAGCCTGGCAGGTTACAATCCATAGGGTCACAAAGAGTTGTACACAACTGAAGCAACTTAGCATGCACACATAACCTAAGCAAGTTGACACAAACTGATATCATGATCCACCCTTTGTCAACTTGGCACCCATACACATCTCCTTAAATGACAATCTCCGAAACAATAACAAGGTCATAGCTCTGCTTAATATGATTCACCTATCCTGAATACACATTAAAATTCACCAACCATTTCCCTAGATAAAAATGCTAACTCTGGGACTTCCTGGTGGTTGGTTAAGAACCCATCTTGCAGGGAACTCGAGTTTGATCCCTGGTGGGAGAACTAAGATCCCACATGCATTGAGGCAACCAAGCCTCACGCTGCAACGAGAAAGCCTATATGCCACAACTACTGAGCCCACACGAGGAAATGAAGATCCCATGTACTGCAGTTAAGACCCGATGAAGCCAAATAAATGTTTTTTTTTAAAAGAACACAAAATCCTTGAGTAAACTTCATTTTTCTACTTGAAACTTCAATATTATGATATAAAGTTAACCAGTATTAGCATATTTTATATGAGATGATAGGGAATAAGAGAGGGAATAAAACTATTTACATATAAAAATACTCAACTATTACAGGCATTGTTTCAGTAGTGGTCACACAGTTTTAGCTGATATTTTAAACTACCTTTTTCTACTACCCATTCCATATCCCCCTTTGTCCTCAGCAAGCATTTCAAGTAGTTGTGTTTGACTGGTTGGGTAACCTAAATGTTTATTTCTGAAGGCTCTGGGCCATTAGAAATCCTTCTTGAATGGGGTTGTTGTAGTTTTCCATTGGCATTAATCACAGGACATGATAGTACTGAAGTGATGCCCTGAGGGATCTTCTGTATTCTAGCCATATTCTTCCTTACTTCTATTTTGTGGTAGCAGCCCAATTTCCCTTTGGTAATCAGGATCGATTGCCGCATTGCCCCAATGAGTATAGTAGCAACCTTCTTTTCCTATTGATTCAGAAGCATGTGAAGCCTAAGGTGACCGAGTGGCAGTCTTCACTTTTAGTTCAATGACATCACTGTTGAGTTCCTGGTAGAAGCATTCCTCTCCTTGAGACTAAGATTTTATGATCAGCAGAGCATAAGGTTTTAGGAACAGGAAGCAAAAATTTTGCCAGGGAATCAGTAGGATTAGTAGTAAATGGTGCCACTCCTATCTCAACTCTTTGATTCTGTAACCAGTGCATCTTGGCTATGAGAGAAACACCTTACTCTGGGTGTTTATTTAGAGCATGTATAATTCTCTGAAGAGCCTTTGCCTAACTGATCCTGTAATGGTGACTTCTAAAGTTCATTCCATCATTCTGTCAAGCCAGCTGCTTCATGATGATGGGGAACATGGTAAACTCAGTGAATTCCATGATATGAATGCATTATCACACTTCATTTAGTGTGAAGTTAGTTACCACTTCTAACTACACTGTGTAGAATACCATGATGGTGGATAAGGTAGTATATAAGTCCATGGATAACAGTTTTGAAAAAAGCATTGTCTGCAGGGAGGCAAATTTGTATCCACTCTAAGTTTCTATTCCAGTAAAACCAAAATGCTGCCTCTGCAATGAAGGAAGTGGTTCAATGCAATCAATGTGCCACCAGTTAACTGGCTGATCTCCTGAAGAATGGTGCTATAATGAGGAGTCTGTGTTGGTTTCTGCTGCTGGCAGTTCGGATACCCGGCAGTGGCTGTAGTCAGGTCAGCCTTGGAGGTGAAGGTCACACTACTGAGCCCATTTAAAACCTCCATTCATACCACCCCTTGCCTACTGCATTCATGAGCTTATTGGGTAATGGCAGTATTGACTGGGGAAAGAGGATGACTGGTAGGCAAAAGATGGGCCATCCTATCTACTGGATTATTAAAATGTTCTTCTGGACTCCAAATATGGCTGAGAGGTCTTACGTGACAAATCCACTCTAACATCGCTATATCCTTAAGCCTTTTGATTCCTTCCTCAACAGCATACCAAGGCAGGTGTGGCATTCTAACTTAATTTAGTGTAGCATACCTTTTGGTCAGAGTATTAGTCAACCAAACAATCTGCCAGAGCCTTTTTCACCCCTCAAGCTAAATCATAAAGTTCAGAATCTCTTGCTTAGGGAGCCCATATCAATAAATGTGGCCTAAACTAACTTTATATTCCCTACCCCATTCACCCACACCATTAATACCTACTCCCCAGATTTCTGTCCTTATAAATTGGAAAATTCATGTACTTCTTTTGTTGTGTAGAGAAACAACTCATGATAAACTTATATCTCATCCTTTGGGGCTTGTCAGGACTTGGGTCTGCTTTTAGGTCTAGAGGCAGAGGGAGTGGAAGTGGTAAGTCCTGTACAGAATCAGTAGTGACTTGCAAGGCAACTACTTCAGGAGAGGTCTTTATGGGCTGTTCAGACAAAGCAGGGTTGACCTCCACAGGCAAGGGTGGAAGGGCTGCTTCTCCTGGCAGAACTTAAAAGCTCTGTGCCCCCAGCTTCATTGGGATCTTCTCAGATATCCTCATTCTAATTATCAGGATCCCATTCCTTAGCAATCAATGCTTTACTTTAAAGGAAAACACTGGGTGAGATTGAGAATTCAGTTTGCATTGTAATTCAGCTACTTTCAGGATGAAGCTGGTTATTTTCAGAAATCTCAGCTTTGCAACTATAGGAGATAAGGCTTTTTTTTTTTTCCCCCAGATCGGACTTAAGAGAATTTTAGGTCATTTAGGCTGAGCTTGAGCTGGGAATTTGAAGCCCTGAGCTCATCATTTTCTTGGCCCATTTTCTCTAGTGCATTTAGGAGCAATCACTGAATCTTATTATACTCCTTAGTTTGACTAAAATGTTCTAAGGTATCAACTACATAGTCACTTAGAACCTCAACTTTTATAGGTATTTGCTCAGGAGTAGTCAGCGGTGATATTTTGCATATCTTTATTGCCTCTTCATACTGTGGAGGACAAATGCCCTCTTTACTACTAGATACCCTTTAGTATTTTGAATCTAATCAAATTAGAGGCCCAATGCAAGAAAACTCTGAACCAATTTAAGAAATGCATTCTTAAGATTCTGTTCCTCTTTGAGAATTATAATTAGAAAAATCTGTATCAGAGTTCCACCAGAGAAGCAGATATTTATTCTCCAGAGCTCATAATTACCTATTTTATTTGCTTAGTCTCTATGTACTTATCACTGATTCAAGTTAAGTTTCCTCTCACTATGTATTTGGATACAGCAGGTAGTCTGTCTTCTTGAAGAGATGTCTCCTGGAGCTCTTGGACTTGCTGCAGTCTCTGCTGGGTGTTCTATCTGCCTGGGATTCAGTTGTCATCTTGGAATCTCATTTCATCGTCACTCTGGGGATTCCCTTTGCTTGTCTATTTGGTTGGATATCCTATTTCCTTTTCCATCTTCCCTTTTCTTGTTTTGTCCCCTCACTTTGGTAGAGCACATTTTCCAGTAACTTCTTAAGAAAGGGTGCTTAGGAGGTAATTTATATTTTAAAACGTACGTGTCTAAAAATGCCTACATCCTACTCTCACACCAATTGATAACCTGACTGAAGACTGAAAACCTTTTATCTCAGAACTGTGAAGGTTTTGTTCCATTATTTTCTGGATTCTAGTGTTGACATGGAAAACTCCAAGCTGCTCTGAATCCTGAGACTTTGTATTCTACCTAGGTCCCACTCTCCATTCCAGAAGCATAAAAGATTTTTTTCTCAGGGTTTCCCTGATAGTCCCGTGGTTAAGAATCTGCTTTGCAATGCAAGGGACACTGGTTCAATCCGTGGTCTGGGATGATCCCACGTGTCGTGGAATAACAAAGTCCGTGGCAATAATTACAGAGCACTCTAGAGCCCATAAGCCACAACTCCTGGAGTCTGTTGCCTAGAGCCTATGCTCCACCACAAGAGAAGCCACTGCAATGAGAAACCTTCTTTCCTTTCACTGAGTATGCTTCCAATCTCCTGCCCAGTTTGCTGGGAACTCAGGGAGTGATCTGATTTCGTGATCAGGGAGGGTTCTTTGTAAGTGGAGTTGTAAATAATCTTTCGGTTCTTAATTTCATTTTCACCCTACCTTCAGAAGTTCCTGGTGTCCCAAATGCCAAGGCTTTTGACGTTCTATTATACACACACACACACACACACACACACACACACACACACACATATCTGGTTGTCTCTCAGCTTTCTCCTGTTTGCTTAAAGCTCATCTTTCTCCAGTTAGTTACTGCTTGTCTTCCTGTTTCCCAATTTCCATAATTTTATTGTTGCATCTCCCCTTCAGTTCTTATCTGAGTAAATACATTAAAGAAAGAAAGAAAAACCCAATAAGTAAGCAAGCAAATCAAAACACCTCTTTGAGAGCATCAAACTGTCATTTCAGTCGTGTCTGACTCTGTGTGACCCCATGGTCTGCAGCCTGGCAGGCTCCTCTAGCCATGGGATTCTCCAGGCAAGAATACTGGAGTGGGTTGCTGTGACCTCCTCCTGGCGATCTTCCCGACCCAGGGATCCAACCCACATCTCTTATGTCTCCTGCATTGGCAGATGGGTTCCTTACCACTAGTGCCACCTGGGAAGCCCAAATACCTCTTCACTGTCATCTTAATGGGATTTTGGGAGATAACAAAAGTAAATGCATTTGTTTAATCCATCACCTTTACCAAGAACCCATTATATTAATAGAATTCCTAAGGATGAGCTCATGTTCCTGGGGGTAATCTCTACATGGTTGTGATTTTGCAGGATTACTTAAATACTATTTAACTTGGTATATTAGCATCTCATTTCATAAGTGAGGTTCACAAAAGCTTTTTTATTAACCAGGAGTGTTTTTGGTATGTGTCACTCTTGTCTCATAAAATTAGTTCAGGAACACCTCTGTTTTTTTATTCTATGAATTTGTTTACAGTAGGAATTATTCTTTCTTTGAAGGTTTGGTAAGAGTTGATTATAAAACCTTCAAGGTATGGTACCTATGATTTGGCTTTGCTCTATCACTTTTGCCTAAAATTCTTGATTGATGTGAACTTTGACGTTTGTGGATTAAATAATAACCCAAAGCTATTACTCTAAATCTTACACTTCATGGTAGACAGTTATATTACTATAAAACCATAATGTACTGAACTCAATCTTAACTGACTCCAGAGTATATTCCAAGATTGTGCACTGAAAATTTACTTAATAGTGCTTGGATTACAAAGAATAGCCCTAAAATAATTAAATTACCTACTTAAAAATTAATTACATAAAACTTAACACTTAATTCTTTCCAGATAATTTCACATATGTGGGTTTTATCTTCCCAGGTACATTGTAAAAGCTTATATATGTATAAAGCTTAACTCTAAAAGCCATGTTTTATACATCTTTGTATCCTTCATAATGATAAGAGCTGGGCTGGATAGACAGGATAACATATAAATTCTAATGACTGATTTTAGTATCTCCTCACTATCTACATCTTTATTAATTAATACATGTGGGAAAAATTCAGTTTATTAAGGATTCTGGTTAGTTAAGTTCTAAAAATTAACCAAATTTCTCCAAAAATTTCTACATTAGATATATAATAATTGATTAAATTTCTTTTGAAGTTATTGCTCAGCTTTGCATTCAATCTTCTGACTTTTTATCATTTTGACTTAATGACTAGCTTAGACTGCTCATAAAAGTAATGACCCATTCATTTACTTATCCATCTCAATAACTGATGCAGTTCATTGAATCCAGTGGTTCAGCTGGTGAGATTGATATTGAAAGTAAATGTAGCTGAAATAAGTATAACAATCATTTAAGAGCCTTGTTTGTCTATTGCAGTGTTGTGATCCCTCAGAATAAAAAGGTTTCTGGGGAGCCTTCTCACTGGCCAGAGAGATACCTAAACAGGAATGGTCTGAGTACTTTATGCTCATTCCACCCAGAATAGTTCTTCTGTTTCATTAACTGAGATTTCCCACTAAATGTTGTTTGAACAAAAGCCTTTTAGGCTAAAAATGGGTTTTAAAAACTACTGGTCAATTGTGTAAATATGACCAAAGTCTCTATAGTTCTCAATTGCATCATACACGTGCTAAACTTAGAATCTGAAGAGAAGCCCCTATTCTCAAGAGTACTGACAGCCAGCTCTCCAGGATGCAATCATTTGTCTCCAGTGAGAGAAAATAAAAGGGCAATTTGAGAGGTTCTCTCTTACGCTCTTTTCCCAGCTTATATAGTTTTCTTTTCCGTTGTTCTCAAGATAACCACATAAGTAAGAATAATGAATTTGAGTTGCAAAATATGGTTAATATTTAGAATTTGGTTAAGAGATCAAAAAATGTCACTGTGAAATTGGAGGTGCACTCTGACTCTGTCTTGCCCAATTACCCTGAGCCTAGAAGCTACTGGGGCTCAGAGGTGCCAACTAGAGGCTGTTACAAGGCTTTCTCCCCCATGGGTCCAATAAGAGCCTTGAGATCAACACAGCATGCTCCATATTAGGATCCTAGAAAGTGTGGGCTTTAAGGATCTTTGACCTTCCAGGGGAGGGTCAGCCAGTTAAGGCCCAGGAAATGGAGGAGGAACTGAATAATGGGATCATCCTCTCTACCTTGAGGAAGGAGAGAGAATAGCAGAGAAGTTTCATTCTGATGCCTTGAAAGAGGACTGACAACCTTCTGGTGGCAACAGTGCCAGCCTCCAGGCCCCTCCACCTCTCGTGACCATCCTCACTTAAGGTGTCAGCCTCGCTAAAGTCCCCATAGTAGTCTCAATGGGCCAATGAGGAAAAATTGCTTCACATCTAAGCAGACTTAACACTAGAAAGAGGTAAACAAAGGGAACAATATGAATAGGCCTCCAAAGAAATAGAGATGCTGGATGAGACAGAGAACAACTTGAACAAAGCAATGATTAGAACTCAAGTTTTCAAGTAGAGCACAAATTAGACTTCCTTAAAAAAGTGCCCCCCCAAACCTCCATGATTTCCAAATAAAAAAATTCAATATGGGACTTGTAGAAGAAGATGGCTATTTATATAATCAGGAAAGAATGATACATCTATATTTTTCATTTGAAAAAGTATATACTATATGCCTGGCACAATGCTAAGTGCTGGATATAAATGGCCACAAGGAAATGATTTAGTTTTCCTGGAGCCAAAAGACTCGAGAATGACAAAAGGGAAGGCCATTCTGAAAAAGTGACACATTAATGAGTGTGATTAAAATTTTAAATAGTATAAAGTTCATAAGAACAAGAAAAGGAAAATGGATGAGATAGTTCATCTCTTTGAAGTTATCTGCCTGAGATGAATTGTAAATACACCACTTATGCTGCCCAATTAAAGAATCAGGGAGTCTTCAAAATTCTACATGGAGAAGTAAAGTGTAAATGATACAATGAAGGCCATGATACAATTAATGTTATTATGGACAAAGATATGTCATAATAGGAGTATGATCGATTGCAACTAACATTTTTGAACATACATAAATTGCACAGTGCTAAGCACTACACTTATTGTCTCATTCACTCTCTATAAAGTGTCTTCTATACCTTTCCCATTTGATACATTAAAAACCCAAGGGGCAGGGTTGTTACTCATTGCTTATTCACAAAACTAGTGAGTAGTTGAATCAGAATTCAAACACAGGTTTTACCTGCCTGTAGTGAATTCTCTTCCACACCCTGTAAGCCGCTCTTTACAGGAAACTGCCCTCAGCCAAAAGGCCCCTCTTCTTGTCACTTTAGCAGAGCTATAGCTATATAGTAACTCATTTTTAAACCAGGCACCCTCATGCTCTCTATTCATCTCTGGCCCAAGCACACCTTTCAGATCTTTTAATCACATAATATCTTGCCTAACTTGTTGGTTCTTTTTGTAGATTAAATCAGCAGAAATGAAGAATGAGTAACATGATCAGATCTCTTCCCTAGCTTCCTTTCAAGTAACTGCCAGAACAAACTCTGCGACCAAACTGTGTGAACAAGATAACATCTAGAGGAAGATCACAAGGAGTCAACAAGCCTGCACACAAGTCTGCACAGAAAAGGGGATGGTGATGACTCTGACCCCTATTTCAATGATTAACTGACATTACTTCTCTGTTTCTCTTAAAAAGCTTTGATGGCCAAGCGGAATCTCTGGAGGTGGTTTTTTGGGGAATGTGGATTCCACCATGTCCTCAGATTGCCAGCATTCTGGTCAAAGGCACTTTTCCCTTCTACCATTTGTGAGTATGTAACTGATTTTTGTAAGCAGTAAGCAGTGGGAACCAATTCATTGGGTAACATACCCTATTCTCCTCTAACCTGGATTTAGAGAATCAAAGATGTGCCCATTCTGCGTTTCTGCTGTGGTTCTGGGAGAAGGGTCATCTGATGACAAGTCCTGTTTCTGAATAAAGAAGTATTCCTTGAGCCTACAAAGCAATTCATTAAGCAAATTGCTGTAACTTTCCTGAAAATACTGCTTTTGCTCATTCAGTTATCTTATCTTTAATTCTGGACTCTGAATCAATTCACTAGTTTCCATTCTATAATGTGATTTGCTAAGTGATCTTGGGCTTCACAACAGACTTTTCTGACAGATGTACTTTTCTTTATCAACCCTTAAATTGATCTCCTATGAATTTGGTTAATATGAATGATTTTCTCAGCTCCAATCATGACTTTTAAAATGAAATATATTTATATTATATTTTATTTTTTTAATTTTAAAGAAATGAAAGACAGTCCATGAAATACAGTCCCAGTAGTTATCTCTTGGACTTTATTACATATTTATCTATAATAAAGCAGTTATCTTCCACAAGTGGGCACTTTCAGAAGAAATATATAGGGTCTATAATTCAGCACCAGTACTATAAATGTTCTTTTTTTTAAAAACAAACATAATAAAGTAAGTATGCATAAAAACACCAGTGAATTATGTAGACTCCATTGAAAACTACACAATAGAGACATATAAGGCTTATTTGCTATCCTCTCAGCTAAGTTTAAAATTTGGCTTCAAAATTTTGTTCTCTCAGGCCTCATCTAAGTTCTTGCCTCAAGAAGAGGAAAGTTTATAATAAAGGGAGGTTCAACTTTCTAACACTATACATAAAAATAAACTCAAAATGGATTAAAGATCTAAATGTAAGACCAGAAACTATAAAACTCCTAGAGGAGAACATAGGCAAAACACTCTCTGACATAAATCACAGCAGGATCCTCTATGACCCACCTCCCAGCATACTGGAAATAAGAGCAAAAATAAACAAATGGGACCTAATGAAACTTAAGAACTTTTGCACAACAAAGGAAACTATAAGCAAGGTGAAAAGACAGCCCTCAGATTTGAAGAAAATAATAGCAAACGAAGCAACAGACAAAGGATTAATCTCAAAAATATACAAGCAACTCCTGCAGCTCAATTTCAGAGAAATAAATGACCCAATCAAAAAATGGGCCAAAGAACTAAACAGACATTTCTCCAAAGAAGATATACAGATGCCTAACAAAGACATGAAAAGATGCTCAACATCACTCATTATCAGAGACATGCAAATCAAAACCACAATGAGGTATCATTACACACCAGTCAGGATGGCTGCTACCCAAAAGTCTACAAGCAATAAATGCTGGAGAGGGTGTGGAGAAAAGGGAACCCTCTTACACTGTTGGTGGGAATGCAAACTAGTACAGCCACTATGGAGAACAGTGTGGAGATTCCTTAAAAAACTGGAAATAGAACTGCCATATGACCCAGCAGTTCCACTTCTGGGCACACACACTGAGGAAATCAGATCTGAAAGAGACACGTGCACCCCAATGTTCATTGCAGCACTGTTTATCATAGCCAGGACATGGAAGCAACCTAGATGCCCATCAGCAGACGAATGGATAAGGAAGCTGTGGTACATATACACCATGGAATATTACTCAGCCATCAAAAAGAATTCATTTGAATCAGTTCTAATGAGATGGATGAAACTGGAGCCCATTATACAAAGTGAAGTAAGCCAGAAAGATAACATTACAGCATACTAACACATATGTTTGGAATTTAGAAAGATGGTAACGATAACCCTATATGCAAAAGAGAAAAAGAGACACAGATGTACAGAACAGACTTTTGGACTCTGTGGGAGAAGGCGAGAGTGGGATGTTTCGAGAGAACAGCATTGAAACATGTATATTATCTATAGTGAAACAGATCACCAGCCCAGGTTGGATGCATGAGACAAGTGCTCGGGCCTGGTGCACTGGGAAGACCCAGAAGGATTGGGTAGAGAGGGAGGTGGGAGGGGGGACCGGGATGGGGAATACAGGTAAATCCATGGCTGATTCATGTCAATGTATGACAAAAACCACTACAATATTGTAAAGTAATTAGCCTCCAACTAATAAAAATAAATGAAAAAAAAAAGAAGAAAAAAAAGAATAACAAAAAAAATAAAATAAAGGGAGGTTCATATAGTACTCATTAAGGACTTTGCATGTTTGACTCTATTAGATGAATACTATTACTATTTTACAGATAAGGAAATTGAAGTCCAGAAAGAGCAATAGTTTGCCCAAGGTCACACAGCTAACTGGGAGCAAAGTTGAGCTTTAAAACCAGACTGTTAGAGGTTCACCACTATAGTCTTCTTTTCTGCTTTTCATTCTGCCAAGAAAACTCAAACCCTCTGGTTTCTGTCTTCCTACAGGGAATTCCCTGAATTTTCTCCAGGGAACTTCCCTTTTTCTCTCTCTGTTATTTAGAGCAAGCTCCTAATTCCCTATGCATGCACCTTAATGTCTCATTAAAATATGTCTCTGAGTTAACAGTTCTACATCCAGTTCCCTAGGTAAAATGAACACAAAGGAAGGTTTCTGTTGCACAAAAGGGGCAGTGAGAGATACCAGAATATGCCACCCAAAATATGC
This sequence comes from Odocoileus virginianus, assembly GCF_023699985.2. NCBI lineage: Eukaryota > Metazoa > Chordata > Mammalia > Artiodactyla > Cervidae > Odocoileus > Odocoileus virginianus. The sequence goes on along the minus strand of NC_069686.1, from coordinate 34,501,320 downwards.
CTCTTTGGAGTATGGGTTATTTTGAACTAAAGGCCATAGAGAACCAGCAGACACAGCAGAGGCTCTAAAACTATACATAAGATTAGTAAGTAAGACTTCCATTTGTAGAAATGTCTCTCCCATACAGGAAGAGAAGGACTTTTACCAACTCTTTGATGAATGGAGAAAAGTGAAAGTGAAAGTCACTCAGTTGTGTCCAACTCTTTGTGAAACCACCAACTATACAGTCCATGGAATTCTCCAGGCCAGAACACTGCAGTGGGTAACCTTTCCCTCTCCAGGGGATCTTCCCAACCCAGGGATTGAACCCAGGTCTCCCACATTGCAGGCACATTCTTTACCAGCTGAGCCACAGTGGAAGCCTATGTCATACTTAAACCAGCACAACAGGATTTTCCCGGTGGTGCAATGGATAAGAATCTGCCTGCCAACTGCAGGTTCAATCCCTGGTCCTAGAAGATTTCGTATGCTGCAGAGGAATGAAGCCCATGCTCAACAAGTACTGAGCCCTTGAGCTGCAACTACCAAGCCCACGTGCTGCAACTACTGAAGCTCATGCACCTAGAACCCGGGCTTTGCAGCAAAAGAAGGAAAGCAAGAAAAAAAAATGTTAAAAAAAAAATCTGCACAACAGTTTTTTACGAAACATATTTTTCCTGTCACCTTCCCCAAACTTGCCACTACCACCCAGAAAGCCCCAAACTCTTTTCTTTTGTTGGTATTTAAAGTCAACAGGGTATCTAACCCCTAATTTGGGTGACTCATTGCTGGGTGCTTCCATGTGTACATGTTCATGTTTATGAAATTCTATTGTTTTTCTCTTGTTAATCTAATTTACAGGGCTTCAGTTGGTAAGATTGGTAGAGGAAGAAATTATTTTCTCCCCTAAGATGAGAGAAGTAAGTAAGGTGACACCTCTAGGATCACATAACTGGGCAAGTGCCTCATGCAAGACTAGAAACAGTGACTCATTCAATTCTATATGCCAAATGGAGCCCACTATCGAGACTGAAGGCTTGGAGCTTTCAGCATTTTCAACTTTGGGGCTCCCTACTCTGAAAGATAGACGTTATATTTATAGTTAAAGGGTAGCAGAATGTGTCACCCCAAAATATCACTGTAGGAGTTCACGGCATTCCACACTAAAATATGCCACTTTGGTATTTTGATTATTTTGAGCTGTAGGTAGTTGAAAAACCACAAATGCAGGGAGAGAATTTTTCTAACACCCCTTATCTGTCTAAAGACAAATCCTCCAAAAGGAACTCAATTGTCACAAATACCCTCCCCAGGAAGAAGTTTTATCAACCAGGGAAGACTAATATAGCACAGGACAGGAGACAAAAAACTGACACCACAGCCAGACTTTGTCAAAAACTATCAAACCTCCTATGTATTCTCCTAAGGGTCCACTTGTCTTTCCATCTTTTGTAAAAACCATTTACTGTTCCCTAAGAGCTTCTACATCCGTCTTCTGCTTTTCCTGTTAAGGAGGTATTTAATCCTGAATTCTAAAGGTACCTAGGGGAGTGACTCATTTTTCCTGGATATTTCCTATGGATACATGCATATACACGTTAATAAACTTCTATGAGTTTTTCTCTGGCTAATCTTTTACTAAAGTGTTCTCAGTTAAGAACTCAGAAGGGTAGAGGAAAAATTATTTTTCCCTCATACATAATCAGGCTCTTCAGAAAATGTCCAATCAATTTTCTGATATGATAATTAATGGGAAGCAGCTGTCTTTTCCCTTTTATTTAAAAAGTGGAATTTATGGGAATGATATGGGGATTAATATTTATAAAGTGCTTTTTGAAAGGAAGAAGCACTGTGATTATTCAATAGAGTATAGAGTTATTGGAGAGTGAGATTAATCTATCTCTTGTAAATCTCTTTAACTAGGCAAAAAGGATATGACAAAGGACCTGATCAAAAGCCCCCCAAAGGCATCAAGTGCTGATCAGTGCACACTGTCAGCCTCTCCAGTATTTCAGAAAAGTCTACAGAGCATTACTCCTTCTGCCTGCCTCCTCTCAGTGTAACTTATCACCAGTACATAACCTTGGTAAGGCTTGTGGACAGCTTTAGTTGTTCCACACACATTTAGTTGTTCTTTTCAGCAAGATGTCACATCATAAAAAAATAGGCTTCCTCCCCAAAATAATGTAGGTATTTTTTAACTGAAGATTTAATGGGTAATAGAGAAGACAGTTTAGATTGCCTATGCCACAGTGATACTTAGTAATATCTCTATAATACTCTCTGATCTATTCCCAAACGCCCTTTCTGGCTGACTTATGTTCATGCCCTAATCTCTTCCAGACCCTCCAAAACCTTAACTGTTTCCTGGAGCCCTTCAGCTCTGTCCACACTTCATTTCACAAAACAAATCAAAGCTTGCTGGCCAGTCAGCTTTGTGCCCCTAAGCAATCAATTCAGGTTCAGAGATTAATGTTACTCAAGTCTGTCTCTCAAGCTTTAGTCCAGTATTCCAGGAAGCAAATCCTGTACTCTAGGAAGCAAAATAGGAACACTCAAGAAAGGTATATGGGTGAGAGTGTGGGAAGAAAGAGAGAAGCAATTCTGACTTAAAAGAAGCAAGATTCTCTTCTTTTTCTGTGTGTGTGCTAACATCTGGAAATGTACTCCCATCTTTAGACTAAGCTGGTACCTAGAATCAATCAATTAAACACAAGATCTCATTTGAGATAAATGATAACATGAGGAAATAAAAAAAATCACAGGGCCTAAATTTCTTCAGCAGTCAGTGTGTCTCAATAGATAGTTTTAATCTAAAAGAGACTGTGGGCAGAGTTAAGTTCAAGAAAATTAAAAGTGAGTAATAGTTACTGTTTTAAATGATTTTAAAAAAGGGTAGCCAGTAAAATATCATAAATATATTCAAGACATTAGCCTACACAATAATAAAACAGAATATTAACACTAATCAAGGATTGAAAAACAAAATTTACCAAGTAAATCTGAAGATTGAATTGACTTTATCCAGTGATTCATGCAATGATTCTATAGTCAGCAAAAACAAGACTGGGAGCTGACTGGCTCAGATCATGAACTCCTTATTGCCAAATTCAGACTGAAATTGAAGAAAGTATGGAAGACCACTAGACCATTCAGGTATGATCTAAATCAAATCACTTATGATTATACAGTAGAAGTGATGAATAGATTTAAGGGATTAGATCTGATAGACTACATGAAGAACTATGGATAGGTTCGTGACATTGTACAGGAGGCAGTGGTCAAGACCATCCCCAAGATAAAGAAATGCAAAAAACACAAAATGGTTGACAAGGCCTTACAGATAGCTGAGAAAAGAAGAGAAGCTAAAGGCAAGGGAGAAAAGGAAGGATATACCCATTTGAATGCAAAGTTCCAAAGAATAGCAAGGAGAGATAAGAAAGCCTTCCTCAGTGATCAATGCAAAGACATAGAGGAAAACAATAGAATGGAAAAGACTAGAGATCTCTTCAACCAAATTAGAGATATCAAGGGAACATTTCACGCAAAGATGGGCACAATAAAGGACAGAAATTGTATGGACCTAACAGAAGCAGAAGATATTAAGAAGAGGTGGCAAGAAGACACAGAAGAACTATACAAAAAGATCTTCACAACCCAGATAACCACAATGGTGTGATCACTCACCTAGAGCCAGACAACCTGGAATGCGAAGTCAAGTGGGCCTTAGGGAGCATCACTATGAACAAAGCTAGTAGATATGATGGAATTCCAGTTGAGCTATTTCAAATCCTAAACAATGATGTTGTGAAAGTGCTGCACTCAATATGCCAGCAAATTTGGAAAACTCAGCAGTGGCCATAGGACTGGAAAAGGTCAGTTTTCATCCCAATCCTAAAGAAAGGCAATGCCAAAGAATGTTCAAACTACCACACAAGGACACTCATTCATCTCACACACTAGCAAAGTAATGCTCAAAATTCTCCAAGCCAGGCTTCAACAGTACATGAACCGTGAACTTCCACATGTTCAATCTGGATTTAGAAAAGGCAGAGGAACCAGAGATCAACTTGCCAACATCTGTTAGAACATCAGAACAGCAAAAGAGTTCCAGAGAAACATCTATTTCTGCTTTATTGACTATGCCAAAGCCTTTGACTGTGTCACAACAAACTCTGGAAAATTCTTCAAGAGATGTGAATACCAGACCACCTGATCTGCCTCCTGAGAAATCTGTATGTAGGTCAAGAAACAACAGTAGAACTGGACATGGAACAACAGACTGGTTCCAAATTGGGAAAGGAGTACGTCAAGGCTGTATACTGTCACCCTCTTTATTTAACTTATATGCGGAGTACATCATGTGAAATGCCAGATTGGATGGAGCATAAGCTGAAATCAAGATGGCAAGGATAAATGTCAATAACCTCAGATATGCAGATGACACGACACTTATGGAAGAAAGCGAAGAAGAACTAAAGAGCCCCTTGATGAAAGTGAAAGAGGAGAGTGAAAAAGTTGGCTTAAAGCTCAACATTCAGAAAACTAAGATCATGGCATCCAGTCCCATCACTTCATGACAAATAGATGGGGAAACAATGGAAACAGTGAGATACTTTGTTTTGGGGGGCTCCAAAATCACTGCAGATGGTGACTGCAGCCATGAAATTAAAAGATGCTTGCTCCTTGGAAGAAAAGTTATGACCAACCTAGACGGCATATTAAAAAGCAGAGACATTACTTTGCCAACAAAGGTCCTTCTAGTCAAAGCTATGGTTTTTCCAGTAGTCATGTATGGATGTGAGAGTTGGACTCTAAAGAAAGCTGAGCACCGAAGAACTGATGCTTTTGAACTGTGGTGTTGGAGAAGACTCTTGAGAGTCCTTTGGACTGCAAGGAGATCCAACCAGTCCATCCTAAAGGAAATCAGTCCTGATATTCATTGGAAGGACTGATGCTGAAGCTGAAACTCCAATACTTTGGCCACCTGATGTGAAGAGCTAACTCATTGAAAAAGACTCTGATGTTGGGAAAGACTGAAGGCAGGAAGAGAGGGAGACGATAGTGGATGAGATGTTTGGATCGCATCACTGACTTGATGGACAAGAGTTTGAGTGAGCTTCGGGAATTGGTGATGGACACGGAAGCCTGGCATGCTGCAGTCCATGGGGTTGCAAAGAGTTGGACACGACTGAGCGACTGAACTGAACTGAATGATTCATAAACTGGACAAGCAGAAAAGAACCCCAAGGACCTGTACAGTAGGCTCTTACAGTTAGAAAGGAAAAAGAACAGATTGTTTCAAAGCAAGGTCATCTTCCTCTAGGGGATGAAAGGAACTATCAAATGGATTACCTCACTAGTGCTGGTACCTCACGAGGAAATTCCTGACTGACTGGTTAAGATTACATCCTTGATGGAGGTTGAAACTGTAATAGGTTAGGTATTAAGTCTTGGTTTGGTGGAATGGGTTTAGCATAAGTGACTCCATCTTGAGTCTATTGTCTCTTTTTTAACAATTCCCCTCTTTTGATCAGACTCTCAGCTTAACTGAGAGATGTGACCGTAATTTAAGGTGCTAGTGCTCTGATGTTCTTATAGGTTTTGTTGATCCTTCTTGTGGTACATCTGTGATATTTTCAGGCCACAACTTCAGATTCACAGTGGTTTTTTTTTTTTTTTTTTTAAGTCAGTCATTCTCTTTGTTCCTTTTCTGACATTCCAGTCTTATGGAGATCATTTGCTTGGTGGTTTATGGCTGCAAATTTGCATTTAAAGCCTTTCAGAGAATACTGTGCATTAGGGAGACCATTATGATTATTGTAAGTGGGATAATTCCCAGTGCTTGGAGTGCACCTAGAAACCATGGTCCCTAAGACCCAAACTAATTACAGTCAAGTAAGTCAAAGAAAGACCCTGCTGAAGGGGTCTTTGTAAGCCAAGCTGAGTGATTTTATATAACTGAGTTTCAGCTTCTCCAGAGGAGTTAATTAGGTGCAGCAGGATGTTGGTCAGAGCACAGACACCTTGCTAAAAGATAATCACAGGCTGTCCTGTTATCAAGAACAACTTTGGGCAGAGAATCTAAGGATTTTTGTTGAGCAGCTATTGCTTCGACAGCAAATTACATGAATAATTTCAAGAGTTAGGAAGAGGCTTCTCATGATGGCCTCATTTACGTCTACTTCTAATCAGGAAGGTAAGGCCCCTGCCAAAAGAAGCGAATCAGAAACTACCAGATAATGCCTGCTGAATCTGTGGCTCAGGACTAGAAATCTGATAGTCATGGAGACCAGTAAAAGTTTAAGGATTTGTAGACCACACAGGCAGCTTTATTTTGGTTACTTTTGCCTTGTGTTCCTTTCTTTGCATAGAGGGCAGATGTAAAGTTAACCAAGTTTGCGATTGTTAATCAGAGAAAAGGAAATAGACCAGGGGTTCTCTACCATCTTGGACAGATCAGACTTTTTGATGACAAATCTAGCAGTCTGATAATTCATCCCCCTTAGCAATGGCCTGGGAGATATGGGTGGTGGCATTACCTTTCCAGGCCAATGCCAGAGTAAAGGAAAGAAAGAGAAGATGGCAGGGTTTCATGTTTAGTTACAGTATAAAATCTTTTTTTTTCCCAAGTATTTATAATTTGGCTGCACTGGGTCTTAGTTGGGACCTTTAGGTGTGGCACATGGGATATTTAGTTGTAGCATTCAAACTCTTAGTTGTAGCATGTTGGATCTAGTTCCTTGACCACGGATCAAACGTGGACCACCAGGATTGGGAGCGTGGGGTCTTGGTCACTGGACCACCAGGGAAGTCCCACAGTGTGAAGTCTTAACCTGGTATCATGGGAGGAACCAGTCCCCCTCAGTCTGCCTCGATGTTGGCTACTTCTCTTTCTAGACTATTTGATTTAGAGGGCTCCAAAATTTGCTTAGGGTCAGACTGCAGGTGCAGCCTTCTTCCGAGGTTCAAGTCCCTGAAGTCTGGCTGCCATCTGGGTAGTGAGGAGACTTATTATAGTCCCCCACAAGGAGATTCAAGGGCAGACTTTGTTCTCAGTGATCCCAAGGAAAAAAGGGTGAGAAAATTGGAAATGTTAGTTTGGAGACTCATATTTGAGGAAACTAGAATGTGGGATCCAGTCCAATTTACAACTATATAGCAAAACTTCAAAACAGGATTAGAATTTAATATCTACAAAGGTGCAAACTTAATTTTTCTTTCTACAATTATCCCCATTTCTTTTTTTCAAGGATAATCACAGTAAGTATAATTTGTTTTTGTTACACTTGGCCTGATTATTTAGGTAAGTGCTGCAAAATAGTGATTAACCATATAAACTTTAAGACGGCATAGCTGAAACCTGGTAAGCAAGGTACCGGGTCTGTTTTTCCAAGGGGCTATTTTGGCTCTGTAAAGTCAATCTTCATTTCTTTAAACTGTCATATCTAAGTTTATGCACATCGCGCTCAAATATGCCATTCCAGTCAAAGTCTTGGGAATATGGCCAATGTTTTTAATTGTGTCCTGTTACAAGGAGAACAGATTCTTATTAAGCTTATGCAAATAACTAACTGTGTTGCCATGAAAAGAATATTTAAGAGTTTCCAAAGTCTTGAGGGATCAGGTAGGGAGAAAAAAATATTTCATCTTTGTTTATAAATATTGTTGTTTGTCTGTTATTTAGTCACTAAGTCATGTCCCACTCTTTGTGACCCCATGGACTATAACCCACCAGGCTCCTCTGTCCATGGGATCTCCCAGCCAAGAATACTGGAGTATGTTACTGGAGTATGCTACCATTTCCTCCTGCAAGGGATCTTTCCAACCCAGGGATAGAATACACGTCTTCTGTGTTTCCTGCATTGCCGGCAGATTCTTACCCACTGAGCCATCAGGAAAGCCCAAAATGAAAGTAATGGTCGCTCAGTTGTGTCTGACTCTGCGACCCACGGACTGTAGCCCACCAGGCTCCTCTGTCCATGGGATTTCCCAGGCAAGAATACTAAACTAGGTAGCCATTCCCTTCTCCAGGAGATCTTCCTGACCCAGGGATCGAACCCGGGTTTGAATCTCCTGCATTGCAGGCAGCTTCTTTACCTTCTGAGCCACCAGTGAAGCCCCTATGTAAAGGTATATTCAATCAAATTCTTGCATGTTATATATAGCTTAAGAAAAAAAGTTCCTTTAAATTTGGAAAAACAAAACATTAAGTAACTAGCTATGTTGCAAACAAAAAATCATAAAAAATAGAGCTATTCTCTTCACTTCATTTAGTCCCATATAGTTAATACTTGTTTTGCTTGAATCTGGTTTTTCCATTAGTTCTTTATGAAAAATTTTATTGTATAGTTGATTTACGATGTTGTGTTAGTTTCAGATGTACAGCAAAGTGATTCAGTTTTTATACATGCACACACACACGCATATATTCATTCTTTTTTAGATTCTTTTCTCATATATGTTATCACAGAATATTGGATAAGAATATTCCCTGTGCTATACAGTAGGACCTTGTTAGATGTCTGCCTTATATGTAGTTGAGTGTGGATGCTCATTCCGAGCACCTGACTTATGCCTCCCAATGTTTCTCCTTTGGTAACCACACATTGTTTCCACTATCTGCAAGTCTGTTTCTGTTTTGTAAATGAGTTCATTTGTCCCATTTTTTAAGAAAAGTAGATTCCACATATGAGAGATATTGTATGATGTTTGTCTTTCTCTGATTTCACTTAGTATGGTAATCTCTAGGTCCATCCATGTTGCTGCAAATGGCATTATTTCATTCTTTTCAATGGCTGACATTTCACTGTACCACATCTTCTTTATCCATTCCCCTGTTGGTGGACATTTGTGTTGCTTCTGTGTATCGGCCATTGTAAATACTGCAATAAGCATTTGAGTGCATGTATCCTTTTGAATTATGGCTTTCTCTGGATATGTGTCCAGGAGTGGGATTGCTGGATCATCCAGTAGCTCTATTTTTAGCTTTTTAAGGAATCGCCATACTGTTGTCCACAGTGGTTGTACCAAGTTACATTCCCACTAACAGTGTAGGAGGGTACCCTTCACTCCACAACCTCTCCAGCACTTTTTTGTGTTTTTTTGATGATGGCCATTCTGACCTGTATGAGGTGACACCTCATTGTAGCCTCAATTTGCATTTCTGTGATAATTAGTGATCTTTTCATCTTTCCATGATGCTCTTTAGCCATCTGTATGCCTTCTTTGGAGAAATGTTTATTTAGATCTTCTGCCCATTTTTTGATTTTTTTTTTTTTAATTTTACATAAAATATATGAGCTGTTTCTATATTTTGGAGATTAAACCTTTGTTGGTCACTTTATTTGCAAATATTTTCTCCCATTCTGTGGGTTGTCTTTTCATTTTGTTGATGGTTTCCTTTGCTATGCAGAAGCTTTTAAGTTTAATTAGATCCTACTTGTCTATTTTTGTTTTTATTTTCATTACTCTAGGAGGTGGATCCAAAAAGATATTGCTGCAATTTATATCAGAGAGTGTTCTGCTATGTTTTCCCCTAAGAGTTGTATAGTGTCTGGCCTTACATTTAGATCTTTGATCCATTTTGAGTTTATTTTTGTGTATGACATTAAATATTTTTTCTAATTTCCTTCTTTGCATGTAGTTGTTCAGTTTTCTCAGCACCACTTATTGAAGAGACTATCTTCTCCATTATATAGTCTTGCCTCCTTTGTGGTGGATGACTTGACCACAGGTATGTGGGTTTATTTCTGGGTTTTCTATCCTGTCCCATTGATCTATATTTCTGTCTTTGTGCCAGTACCTTTTTGTTTTGATTACTGTAGCTTTGTAGTTAAAATTCTTACACTATTCAGTTCTGTGGTCTTAAAATTACCAGAAATCTGTACTTGTCAAAGTCTTTTTCATGAATCTCCTCGCAGATGACGTAATTTTGCAGAAATACTCTTGCAAAGCATCAGAGTAAAACAATAAGTCTCTGAAAGTGACATAAGCTATAAGATACCCATTATTAAAGATCTGATGAGAGTTCATTAAATAATGGAATGAGCAAGGAAATCTGCTTATTTCTGTGAAATTTTAAGATAATAACTAGAATTATGACAGATAGCATTATTCTAGGACATATCAGATTTCCAGGAATTTTATGCAATTTTTCTGGAACACATGCAACCTATATCAAATACAAACAACATAAAGAAGGCTTAGCGTTACTTCTTATTTGACAATGCTTTCCATGTAATTTAAGATGTCAAGTAAGCCTAATTAGTTTAATATCTCTTTTTTTATTAGAAGAGAAACAAATCTTTTGAGATACTCTGGGGACCCTCTGGAAAATCTCAGTTAGTTCAAAGTTGAATTCATTTAGAATTTGATTTTTGTAAAGTTTGTTAAAAAATATCAAAGTTGTTTGTTGTTTTAAAACAACTTTGCAAGATAAACACAGAAAGTTAAATAGTTGTTTTTTAAAAAAGATCTTAGCTTTTTTAATAGAGAAGATTTGGTGTGCTTAAGTAAGCAAAGACCTGGTAAAGACAATACAGAAAATTATTTTTGCCAAAACACAAAATCTTTGCTTCCTAGGCAGATTATTTTATTTTATTATCTATTTATTTATTTTGTTAAATTACTTTACAATATTGTAGTGGTTTTTGCCATACATTGACATGAATCAGCCATGGATTTACATGTGTTCCTCATCCTGATCCCCCCTCCCGCCTCCCTCCCCATCCCATCCCTCTGGGTCTTCCCAGTGCACCAGCCCTGAGCACTTGTCTCATGCATCCAAGCTGGACTGGTGCTGTTTCACTCTTGATAGTATACTTGTTTCAATGCTGTTCTCTCAGGACATCCCACCCTCACCTTCTCCCACAGAGTCTAAAAGTCTGTTCTGTACATCTGTGTCTCTTTTTGTCTTTTGCATGTAGGGTTATCATTACCATCTTTCTAAATTCCATATATATGTGTTAGTATACTGTATTGGTCTTTATCTTTCTGGCTTACTTCACTCTGTATAATGGGCTCCAGTTTCATCCATCTCATTAGAACTGATTCAAATGAATTCTTCTTAATGGCTGAGTAATATTCCATAGTGTATATGTACCACAGCTTTCTTATCCATTTGTTAGGCAGATTATTTTAAAAGATAAAGAATCTTTCACAATTTCTTATACAGCAGAAAATGTATTTTATATTTTTTAAGAACATATGTGTTTTCATAGTAAATTTTTCAATGTGGCACAAAATACATTTACAATTAGACTCAAATATTTTTAGTTTCTCTGTAAAATTAAAACCCAAATGGATAAACCTATGTTCAGTAATTAATGTTTCAGTATTTTACTTTACTTGGAAATCATCTAGATATTTAATAACTATCTGTCATTTAATTTAACTAAGGGAAACTTTAAGGATTCGGGTTACCAAAAAGATTTGGGGGAACTATTTGCAAAGTTCACATAAAAACTTCTTATCCTACTTACATATATTTAATTTACTTATTCTTAACAATTATATTAGACTACCCACAAAAGAGGCTTCCCCGGTGGCTCAGTGGTAAAGAATCTGTCTGCAATGCAGCAGACATGGGAGACTCAGGTTCAGTCCTTGGGTAGAGAAGATCCCCTGGAGGAGGGCATGGCAACCTACTCCAGTATTCTTGCCTAGAGAATCCCATGAACAGAGGAGCCTGGTGGATTGCAGTCCATGGGGATGAAAAGAGTCGGACACAACTGAGGCTACTGAACACAGCACACAGCACCCACAAAAACTCCATGTGACATTAGACAAAGTCAGCCATTATTTCAAGCTATTTTTCTGACTGACAAGTTTTGTAAGTAAGGACTTTGGTTTCCTAAGGCCAGAAATTGTAAAACTTGCAAGCCTTTTGAGGTACACGAGGAAAGTTTTTGAGTTGCTAAAAATAGGTGAACTTTGATGCCTCTAGAGTTGCATTTCTAGTTTTTTGAAGATTTGTAAGATAAAACAGTTGCTCTCAATTCCTCAAAGAATTGGATTACAGCTTAAATGACATCATAGATTGACCCATGCATCCAACAACATTATCTTTAATTTGTGTTTTATATATTAGGGAAAAGATTTCTAGATAAGATGGAAATCAAAAGATTTCTATAGTCTGGATTTAGAAACTATTTGCCTTTGGAATGTTTTAGTAAATCCTTTAGTGAAGGCTTAAAAAGGCTTTTTTATTTTCCTCTCTGGGAATGTAGTTTCATTTAAGCTGAAGAGAAGGAAGAAAAAAATAATTTCTACCAGGCTTTGAATATTAGCTGCCAATTTCTGACCAAATTCCAACCACAGAGCTGCTTAAAAAACAAAACAAAACTTTAAAATATCTTGTCAGGTTTCAGCTGGCATAAATAGTACGTATTCCTAGAAGTATTAAACAACTCCTTGTCAAACAGGAGAGAACAGGGTAGGGCACAAGCTTTAAAAGAACAACATAGCCCAATGACACAGCATAAACTGATTTAGTCAGTTCAGTCGCTGAGTTGTGTCCAATTCTTTGTGACCCCATGGACTCCAGCATGCCAGATTTCCCTGTCCATCACCAACTCCTGGAGCCTACCCAAACTCCTGTCCATCGTGTCGGTGATGCAATCCAAACATCTCATCCTCTGTCGTCCCCTTCTCTTCTTCCTGTCTTCAATCTTTCCCAGGATCAGGGTCTTTTTCAATGAGTCAGTTATTCACATCAGGTGGCCAAAGTATTGGAGTTTCAGCTTCAACATCAGTCCTTTCAATGAATATCAGGACTAATTTCCTTTAGGATTGACTGGTTGGATCTCCTTGCAGTCTAAAGTAATATCAAGAATCTTCTCAAACACCACAGTTCAAAAGCATCAATTCTTCAGCTCTCAGCTTTCTTTAGAGTTCAACTCTCACATCCATACATGACTACTGGAAAAACCACAGCTTTGACTAGAAGGACCTTTGTTGGCAAAGTAATGTCTCTGCTTTTTAATATGCTGTCTAGATTGGTCATAGCGTTTCTTCCAAGGAGCAAGCATCTTTTAATTTCATGGCTGCAGTCACCATCTGCAGCGATTTTGGAGCCCCCCAAAAACAAAGTATCTCACTGTTTCCATTGTTTCCCCATCTATTTGTCATGAAGTGATGGGACCAGATGCCATAATCTTAGTTTTCTGAATGTTGAGCTTTAAGCCAACTTTTTCACTCTCCTCTTTCACTTTCATCAAGAGGCTCTTTAGTTCTTTTTTGCTTTCTGCCGTAAGGGTGGTGTCATCTGCCTATCTGAGGTTATTGACATTTATCCTTGCCATCTTGATTTCAGCTTGTGCTCCATCCAATCTGGCATTTCTCATGATGTACTCCACATATAAGTTAAATAAGCAAGTGACAATATACAGCCTTGACGTACTCCTTTCCCAATTTGGAACCAGTCTGTTGTTCCATGTCCAGTTCTAACTGTTGTTTCTTGACCTACATACAGATTTCTCAGGAGGCAGGTCAGGTGGTCTGGTATTCACATCTCTTGAAGAATTTTCCAGAGTTTGTTGTGACACAGTTAAAGGCTTTGGCATAGTCAATAAAGCAGAAATAGATGTTTCTCTGGAACTCTCTTGATGTTTTGATGCTCTAACAGTTGTTGGCAAGTTGATCTCTGGTTCCTCTGCCTTTTCTAAATCCAGATTGAACATGTGGAAGTTCACGGTTCATGTACTATTGAAGACTGGCTTGGAGAATTTTGAGCTTTACTTTGCTTGTGTGTGAGATGAGTGTCCTTGTGTGGTAGTTTGAACATTCTTTGGCAATGCCTTTCTTGGGGATTGGAATGAAAACTGACCTTTTCCAGTCCTGTGGCCACTGCTGAGTTTTCCAAATTTGCTGGCATATTGAGTGCAGCCCTTTCACAACATCATTGTTTAGGATTTGAAATAGCTCAAATGGAATTCCATCACCTCCACTAGTTTTGTTTGTAGTGATGCTCCCTAAGGTCCACTTGACTTCACATTCCAGGATGTCTGGCTCTAGGTGAGTGATCACACCATTGTGGTTATCTGGGTTGTGAAGATCTTTTTGTATAGTTCTTCTGTGTCTTCTTGCCACCTCTTCTTAATATCTTCTGCTTCTGTTAGGTCCATACAATTTCTGTCCTTTATTGTGCCCATCTTTGCGTGAAATGTTCCCTTGATATCTCTAATTTTGTTGAAGAGATCTCTAGTCTTTTCCATTCTATTGTTTTCCTCTATGTCTTTTCATTGATCACTGAGGAAGGCTTTCTTATCTCTCCTTGCTATTCCTTGGAACTCTACATTCATATGGGTATATCTTTCCTTTTCTCCCTTGCCTTTAGCTTCTCTTCTTGTCTTAGCTATTTGTAAGGCCTTGTCAGACAACCCTTTGCCTTTTTGCATTTATTTATCTTGGGGATGGTCTTGATCACTGCCTCCTGTACAGTGTCATGAACCTCCGTCCATAATAGTTCTTCATGTACTCTGTCTATAAGATCTAATCCCTTGAATCTATTTGTCACTTATACTGATTCAGTTCAGTTCAGTTCGGTCACTCAGTTGTGTCTGACTCTTTGTAACCCCATGAATCACAGCATACCAGGCCTCCTTGTCCATCACGAACTCCCAGAGTTTACTCAAACTCATGTCCATCCAGTCAGTGATGCCATCCACCCATCTCATCCTCTGTCGTCCCCTCCTCCTCCTGCCCCCAATCCCTCCCAGCATCAGGGTCTTTTCCAATGAGTCAACTTTTTGCATGAGGTGGCCAAAGTATTGGAGTTTCAGCTTCAGCATCAGTCCTTCCAATGAACACCCAGAACTCATCTCCTTTAGGATGGACTGGTTGGATCTCCTTGCTGTCCAAGGGACTTTCAAGAATTCTTCTCCAACACCACAGTTCAAAAGCATCAATTTTTCGGCGCTCAGCTTTCTTCACAGTCCAACTCTTACATCCATACATGACCACTGGAAAAACCATAGCCTTGACTAGATGGACCTTTGTTGGTTAAGTAATGTCTCTGCTTTTTAATATGCTATCTAGATATTGGTCATAATTTTCCTTCCAAGGAGTAATTGTCTTTTAATTTCATGGCTGCAACCACCATCTGCATTGATTTTTGATAGAACCAGATAAATCGAAGATGGTAAACAAGTTGAATTCCACTATACATTGAGCCTCTATATACATTCATTGCAACACTTCAGCAAGCTACATAATATACCCACCAGTGCCATGAAAGTTCTGAGGTCAATCCTCAAAGGCTAAATAAACAGTGGTCAGTGGCCCAATTCCTGGAATTCTCCAGTCCTTCCCTGGAATGGTTGCAATAATCCTCCCACTCATTAGAAAGCTAACCACACCATATTTTAATGTCAGTCTCTCCTTCTGAAATGGCTCATGCTCTATATGTGGAGTGTTGCTATCTAAATGAATCCAATTCTTCCTTCTCACTTTGTCTCTCAGAGAATCCTTTCTGCCATGAGACATCAAGAGCCTGAGCTTCATTAAATTCTGAAAACAAGTGTATGACCTCAGCTAAAAGACCATGGGTTCAAGTCCCAAACTGGGTTTTAGCCAAGTTCGAGTCCCAGCTGTGTGGGTTCACATCTCAGTCAGAGGTACATGGTTTCCCTTGGACTCTAGAGACATCCCCAAAGAGGATGGATGCAAAAGATATTTCATTTTCCTCTTTCTATTGGGTACCATACATTTAGGAGAGCTGACTCTAGTAATAACTCTCACACTTAGTCAGTTTCTGCCTGTTCTCCTGGGTCCCCATCTGCAGCTTTGGTATTTACCAGAAATTGGCAACATTTTCCTTTCAGTTTAATTTTTGTTTTCCCTTGTCACAAGTTTAGGAGAATAACTTTGAATCATAAAATTGAAACACTGAAATGTAAAGTCCCACACTGAAATATAAAATCAAATTGGGGGGGCATCTGTATGGGACCTTTCCCTTAAGAGTAGATATGGAGATGTCTCTAAGGTCATTAATTTGGTGGACTTTTGTTTATAGTCATGCAAAGACAAGTCAGCAACTAACCACCATCACTACCAGAGGCAATTCAGACAGATTACTAGAATGAATACTCAAATAAATGAGGATAGAGGGAAGCAGTAGGTGTTACATCAGGCTTACTGTTTTTAGGTACCTCTTATGTCATTAATTTTTCATTAACCTTTGCAATGAATCTTTTAATGAAGCTATTTTGGAATTCTGAAAACTTTTGGAGGCTTCTGCATACCAATTAAAATAGGTATCCCACTCTGCTTGCTTAATCTGAGAACCTTAACTTTCAAGCACACTTCCTAAATGATCTTATCTAAGTGAAACATTCCTCATAATGGCCATGATTATTTCCCTGAGTGCTCATAACAGTTTGGTAGGACCCTTAACTGCAAATGGAATTTAACCCATGTTTCTGTCCAGCCATATCTAACCACAAATAGGATGCAACCCCTCATTTCTGTCTCAGTATTTTGGGAGGCCTCCAAACTGATGGTTACCAAGCTATGTTCTCATGACACAAAATAATGACCTTGTCTGATTCTAGGCTGTTTTTAATAATATTTTGCCATTTTGTAGATATTTATTGCTTCTAGGACTCTAATTCTTAGACATAAAATAAGCAAGTATTCTGGAAGGTGGCATGCTTAACTCTTTAGAATTTAAGGATTCTATCTCTTTCAGTTAAACCTTTGGGTCTCTTGGAGCCAAACTAATATCTGAGAGGGATGTGCCACTGGTTGGGGAATTGTGCATGATTTCACACAGAGTATCCTGTTGTACATAAATTTTCTTGAGGTTGGCAGATGCCCTAAGGTCAATTTAGCTCATTCTGTAACCAACTTACTCTAATATGGCGGGGGTCTTAGAGTGAGCGGGCAAGGACTCTAACAGCTTTGAAATGCTCAACCAAGGTTCACCAATTCTGCACCCCGTTTTTTTTTATTTTTCTTCCAGCTTCTGAGATTCCCATTAGCAGTGTCCTTTACTGGACCTAGTTCTGCTCAAGACAAACCTAGTCTGACCTTGGTTTAGTTCTGGACTCAAACCGTTTTTTAAGATGGACCCAGTCCAGTGTTTAAATCAGATCCAGTCCAACTCTGGCCAGTTACCACCAACAGATTACAATGTGGAATCTGGGGATTGAGAAAAGAACTGAACCAGCAGACCCCAAAGGATGAGAACTTTGGGCTGATTCCAAAAATAGAAGGGACTACAGTTGCCACCAGTAGTTCCCAGTGTGGAATCAGGGACAGAACCAAGAGCTTGGGTTCCCAAGAAATGGGGAACTGTGAAGAGCCAGTTAGACTGGGAGCTAGACGCAGACAGCTAAGCTCAGAACTGAGAGGAACTTAACACCTGGACCTCAGAAGACAGAGAACTCAAAAGGGTTCATGGCTACTATGCAAGTGATTCCCATTGTCCCAAAGTTGGTGTAGTCTCCTTTGATCCCACTCCTGCCAGCAAATCTGTTAAAAAAGTCAGTTCAGTAAATTTGAAGATCTCATTGGCTTTATTCAGTGATTCAAGAATCAGGAAATATCCTATGTGGCAAAAAGAAAGAAATTCTGAGAACTGCACAAAATGCAAGACTTTTATAGACAGAAGGGGGAAAAGAATGGATTGTTTCAGATAAAGTCATCTTCCTCTACAGGATGAAAAGAGTCTATCAGGGGATTGCCTCCTTAGTGCTGACGAGGAAACTCTAGACTGGCTGATTAAGATTACACTCCTGAGGGAGGTTGCGCCTACAGTTAGGTTAGGTATTAAATGTTGATTTGGTGACATGGGTTTAGCACCTGTGACTCCATTTTGGACCTGTTATCGCTTCCTTAACAGAAAAAAAAATGCATAAAACTTGAGTGAAAGATAACATTCTAAGGTTGTTTAAAATAAGCAAGTAGATAAACTTGCCTTTGGGTGATTTAATTTAAAATTCAAAACGTTCAGAGAGGTAATTAAACAAATATAGGTAAAATGTAAAATGCAGAGGAAGTGTTAACAGTTGTTTAAAGATAAATGAGACTTGGACCATAAAGAAAGCTGAGTGCCAAAGAATTGTTGCTTTTGAACTGTGGTGTTGGAGAAGACTCTTGAGAGTCCCTTGGACTGCAAGGAGATCCAATCAGTCAATCACAAAGGAAATCAACCCTGAATATTCATTGGAAGGACTGATGCTGAAGCTGAAGCTCCAGCATCAGCATATTTGGCCATCTGATAGGAAGAACTGACTCATTGGAAAAGACCCTGATCCTGGGAAAGATTGAAGGTAGGAGGAGAAGGGCACAACAGAGGACAAGGTGGTAGGATGGCATCCCCAACTCCACGGACATGAGTTTGAGCAAGCTCCAGGAGTTGGTGATGGACCGGGAATCCTGGCGTGCTGCAGTCCATGGGGTTGCAAAGAGTTGGACATGACTGACTGACTGAACTGAACTGAAAGATAAACTGAGGCATTAACCTTTTGGGGAGTTTATCTGAATAAAATTTGATTCAAATTGGGCTGCACCAGAATGGTATTGGTTAGGAGTGCTCCTCCACTAGGAGCCAGGAGAAAGACTTTGTGTATAGAGAAGGTGTGGAAGCTAGGAAAGGAAATTATTTGGCTGCATGTGTGTCTGCTCAGTTGTGTCCAGATCTTTGTGACCCCTTGGACTATAGCCCACCAGGCTCCTCTGTCCATGGGATCATCCTGACAAGAACACTGGAGTGGGTTGTCATTTCCTTCTCCAGGGGATCTTCCCAACCAGGGATCGAACTTGAGTCTCCTGCATTGGCAGGTGGATTCTTTACTGCTGGGTCACCAGGGAAACCATGGCTTAAAAATTAGTTGGCTGTTTGTGATTGGTTGTCCTTTGGTTTCAATCTCTTAACCTTGATAGGCTTAAGTTTTAGTTCACTTACACTGGCCACCACTTCAGTCTAACGTCCTCCTTGTGTAATTAATTTGACGTACTGAACTAAACAAACCATAAAGTTAAATGTAAAGAATGTTTATAAAGATGACTCATCAAATGACATAATTTTCAATATTTAAATGGACAAAACAGGACATTTTAAAATAAATTATTGAAGAGTTTCAGGGGCTTGCCTGGTGGCTCAGTGGTAAAAAATCTACCTGACAAATATACAGTGGGGCAAAGACAGCCTCTTCAATAAGTGGTGCTGGGAAAACTGGACAGCTACATGTAAAAGAATGAAATTAGAACAGTTCCTAACACCATACACAAAGATGAACTCAAAATGGATCAAAAACCTAAATGTAAGAAGAGAAAATATAAAACTCTTAGAGGATAACATGGGCAGAACACTTGATGAGATAAATCAAAGCAGGATCCTCTATGACCTACCTCCTAGAGTAGTGGAAATAGAAACAAAAATAAACAAGTGGGGCCAGATTAAACTAAAAAGCTTTTGCACAGCAAAGGCAACTATAAGCAAAGGTAAAAAGACAACCCTCAGAACGGGAGAAAATAATAGCAAATGAAACAACAGACAAAGGATTAATTTCCAAAATATACAAGCAGCTCATACAACTTAATACCAGAAAAACAACCCAATCAAAAAGTGGGAAAAAGACCTAAACAGACATTTCTCCAAAGAAGACATACAGATGGCTAACAGACACATGAAAAAATGCTCAATATCGCTCATTATTAGAGAAATGAAAATCAAAATGACAATGCAATATCACTTCACACCAGTCAGAATGGCCATCATCAAAAAGTCTACAAACAGTAAATGCTGGAGGGGGTGTGGAGAAAAGGGAACGCTCTTGCACTGTTGGTGGGAATGTGAATTGATACAGCCACTATGGAAGACAGTATGGAGATTCCTTAACAAACTAGCAATAAAACTACCATATGACTCAGCAATCCTAATCCTAGGCTTATACCCTGAGGAAACCCAAACTGAAAAATACACATGTACCCCAACATTCATTTGCAACAGCTAGAACCTAGATGTCCATCGACAGATGAATGGATAAAGAAGATGTGGTACATATACACAATGGAATATTACTCAGACACATAAATAGGAACACCTTTGCATCAGTCCTAATAAGGTGGATGAACCTAGAGCCTATTATACAGAGTAAAGTAATTCAGAAAGAAAAAGATAAATATCGTATACTAATGCATATATACAGAATCTAGAAAGATGGTACAAGAATTTATGTGCAGGGTAGCAATGGAGAAACAGACATAGAGAACAGACTCATGGACATGGGGAGAGGGGAGGAGAGGCTGAGATGTATGGAGAGAGTAACATGGAAACTTACATTACCATGTGTAAAACAGATAGCCAATAGGAATTTATATGTCTCAGGGAACTCAAACAGGGGCTCTGTGTCAACCTAGAGGGGTGGGGTGGGGAGGGAGGTGGGAGGGAGGCTCAAGAAGGAGGGGACGTATGTATACCTATGGCTGATTCATGTTCAGGTTTGATAGAAAACAACACAATTCTGTAAAGCAACTCTCCTTCAATTAAAAAATAAAAAAATAATAAAAAAAATAATCCACTTGCTAATGCAAGAGATATGGGTACAATCCCTGGGTTAGGAAGAAGGAAATGACAACCCACTCCAGTATTCTTGCCTGGGAAATCCCACAGACAGAGAAGCCTGGCAGGCTATATTCCATGGGTTGCAAAAGAATCAGACACGACTTAGTGACTAAACAACATATTATCAAGGATAATTATGAAAAGGGATAGAACTCCCTGGGAAGAGAGAATTATCACCTTGGTAGGAATCATTCTTAGGGTGAACATACCTAGTGTGGCCCACCTCTGTGCAGCTCTGAGACCTGGGAAGGCCAAATCGCCACCAATGACAGAGGTTGCTATTGCTTTGGATGATTCTTTTAATTGTTGCAGATTTAAAATGTTGGCAATCTTGTTCAAACAATGCTTGAAGAGTAATGAATTGGCGTGCTTTGTGTGTATTTTCTAAATCTTTCAAGCATATCTCCAAATATTAGGATAGTAGTGGGAAATGTGTGTTGCAGTGGGTAACTACACATTGTCTACAGCACATCCTTCCAGGTTATCTGACAGTGATTTTGTGGGGAATATTTCACAATTCCAACATTTGTAGACAATGATACAACAAAAAATGATTCTTGTCTATAGACATACAAGCTCTGTTCTGTGCCTAGTCGCTCAGCCATGTCAGACTTTTCACAATCCCATGGGTTATATAGCCTGCCAGGCTCCTCTGTCGACTGGATTTCTCAGGTGAGAATATTGGAGTGGGTTGGCACTTCCTTCTCCAAGCTCTGTCCTATAGAGATTCAATTCACTTTCTCCCTTTCATTGAGGAACTAAGCTAGTTTTGCCTCTTTTTCCACATTCATTTCAACATGCCTTATCTATCAATGTGTCTGTTCTTTGAATTCTCCTTTGAACAGATTATAGAATTTTACCCATTAATGAGTTAGAAAAAACTTTAATATGTGCTCACTTTCAGATCTGTATGAGTTACAATTTACTTTTTTTAAAAATTGATCTTTAACATTACTTAAGAAACAAGCTTCCATTTATAGCCAATTAGTTGAAATGAGTGATCAGAACTTCTATTTCAGAGGCATGCTGTATCTGCCCATACCAATTAAACATTTTCTCTGCTTAGTGAATGTGGTAAAGAACTTTTTGCACTAATTAGCTTCTCACCAATCAATCATTTTCAGTCTGATCAGCTTCTCTGCAAGGGATGCAGGAAAGGATGGCTTACCCAAGTGTAATATCTATAACTACCTCGTTCTTTCTGCATCTTTCTTCATTAACAGTTCTTTCAGACTGTTTTTTCTTTCTTACAGAAGTTTTTCCTTTCTCACAGTATTCTGTGAAGTACAGAACTGAATTTGTTGTTGATCTCAAAACTGCTGACTGTTCAATTACACTTTATGCAGAATTATTGTTGTTTAGTCGCTAAGTCCTGTCCCACTCTTTGTGACCCCATGGGCTTTAGCCTGCCAGGCTCCTCTGTGCGTGTAATTCTCCAGGCAAGAATACTGGAGTGGGTTGCCATTTCCTTATCCAGGGGATTTTCCCAACTCAGAGATCAAACCTGCATCTCCTGCTTGGCAGATAGATTCTTTACCACTGAGCCACCTGGACTTCCCTATGTAGAATTATGAGTCCTAAAAGAAAGCCTCCTTTTGTCTTCTCTTCTCTCACAATACTTCTGACATCAAATGTGTGGCGGTTTTAACTACACCAACTCTTTCCTCAATTCTCTGAAGACACCAACTGGGTGTCCTACAGTTTAATTAATTTCTGACACCTTTTGCCTGTCATTAGTGCAGACCCCACAGGTTAAAGACTCAGTACCACAAAACTGCCTCCCCCCACTTCAGATCTCAATTTCAAGTCCAGGTTGTCACATGTGCTTCTCACTGACTGTAAATCAGAAATTCCCATGACCCTCCCCTCAGATTCGATAATTAAACATGGCTCACAGAACTCAGGAAAATAGTTTACTCACTAGATTACTGGTTTATTACAAAGGATACAACTTAGGAACAGCTGCAATGAAGAGATGTGCAGGGCAAGGTCTTGGGGAAGGGGTACAGAGCTCTCTCAGAGCATACCACCCTCTTAGCAACCTGAAACTCTCTGAATCTCTTTGTCTAGTGTTTCTATAAAGATTCCTTTACTTAAGCATAATTAATTAAATCATTGGCCATTGATGTTTAAGTCAATCTCCAGACCCTATCCCTTCCCCAGGGCTCAGGTGGTGAGGCTGAAAGTTCCAACTCTCAAATCACTAGGTTGGATTCCTGGCAACTGCCAATTCATAGAGGTTTTTCCAAAAGTCACTTCATTAACAAAAAATTCAGGTGTGGTTGAAAGGGGAACTTGTTATGAATAATAAAAGACCCTCCTTTCATCTTTCTGTGGGCATAGGACAGAAAGCCACACTCCAACAGTGGGTATCTGCTGCAAAGTAAGAGTTTATTTCAGTATACCAAGCAAGAACAGGCAGCTCGAGCTCAAAAGACCTAAACTCACTTTCAGGTGAGGGTTTTTAAAAACAACACTGGGGAGAGAATTGCAGGATGGTGATCAGCTGGTGGACTTTCTTCAGATTGGTTGGTGGTGAGTTAACAGGGTGATGTTTAGGGAGCCTCAATCATCAACCTTCTGGATCCAGCCAGTATGGGGTCAGCATATAGTCACCATCCTCTACCAGAGGGGGTGTTAGTTTCTGCAGAACAGCTCAGAGATGTCCATCAGTTGTTTCTATATCCATTCAGGAGAAACCAGGAGTGCATTCCTGTGTGCGTGCTGAGCCTGTTCAGTCATGTCTGACTCTTTGCTAAGATTGCAGCTAATGAGGTGGTGCAGTAAATTCTCAAAATGGTTCCTCTGTCCATGGGATTCTCCAGGCACTAGTACGAGAGTGGGCTGCCATGCCCTCCCCCAGGGGATTTTCTTGACCCAGGGATTGAACCCATGTCTCTTGTGTCTCCTGCATTGGCAGGTGGGTTCTTTACCACTAGCACCAACTGGGAAGCCCCAGGAGTCCTGTGACTCTTGTCCTAATCATTAACTGTTTGAGCCTACTCTCTGGGACTTGGGGAAGGCCTATGGGCTTTTGTAAACCTGCAAGTCCCCCCCGAGGTCCTGCTTGGATTCAGAGAGAGAGGACAGTAAGCAAGCCTGGGTAATCTGTAAGAATTGTTTATCTTTTTTTCCCACATCTGTCTAGAAGGTAACAAAAACATATTTATTTTTCCATTAGAATTTGGTATCTAATTTAAAGATACACTCACTAAGCATGGAAATCTTAACTAAGATGTAAATTTTTACTTTAAAAGGGGCATAAAAAAATAAAATCCTTTACTTAGAACTCTTTACCCAATTACTTTCACTCTATCATAGTTTCTGAGGATGCCAGCTGTGTTTTCCTTGTGGTAAAGACAGGCAATTTGAGTAAATTAAAGAATGTTTGCAATTGATGTGTACAGAGCTGTCCTTGGAAGTGTACATGATATTTTCAAGATGAAAGACTCTAATAAGTGTTTCGTCTTTTCAATATTAGGATTGGTAAGATGCTGTCCTTTTTCTTTCTCAATTATGATTATAAAACCAACATGACCTGAAATTTTATGTAATAATATCTGTATTGAGTTTTCTGGGGCTGCTACTGCAAAATACCACTGCCTGGTGGCTTAAAATAGCAGAAATTTATCGTCTCACAGTTCTGAAAGTAGAAATCAGAGATAAGATGTTGGCAGGGTTAGTTCTTCCTAATAACTATGAAGAAGAATCTATTTCATGTCTTTCTCTCATCTGGTTGTCAACTGGCAATATTTGTTGTTCCTTAGCTTGTGGAAAAATTACCCCAGTCTCTGCCTTTTTCTTCACATGGTGTAGTCTGCATATGTATGTTTGTGTCCAAATTTCTCCTTTGTATAAGGAGTCATATTGGTTTAATATGACCTTGTCCTAACTTAATTAATTACATCTATGATGACCCTATTTCCAAATAACATCACATTCTGAGGTGCTGGAGGTTAGGTCTTTAACACATAAAATTTGTGGAGACACAGTTCAGCCCAAGAGAGTATCACTCATTGGACACCTTCCATATGATGTGGTCAAAGCATAAGCACATAATGATGGGAAGGTGTTTTCAAAAAGTTTCTCATAGTATTGAACCAGTGGCACAATGATAAAATCTGACAGTTTACTCATTGTCAGCTCATTACTTAGTCAAAAAGAGCCTTAGATTCTGATTGTTTATCAAATACGGATGATTTTTAGTGTCCTGTATGGTTGCTGGTATTGTGAGTTACTTGCACATATTATAAGACTATTATTCTCTGATATCACAGCTTTTGTTTTTGGTAACTACAAGGAGAGCATGTTTTTCCAAATTTCTTGTGACAGTGATTACTATAGCACATAGATTAAGCTCATGAGAATTGTGTTGGTACCACTGGAGCAGTTTCTATATCAGGCTGGGCATGTCAAAGTCAAGGCTTACTCTGGGGGGAAGTTAGAAGGCAAGATGTCTGGTATAGTTTCTCATTTTTTTTCTTTTCTCCCTCCATCTCTCTGGTTCCCTAGGTCAAGTGGAATACAGAGGGATTGTTTGCTTGACAGTAGCTGTGTTTAGAATCAGATCTGGGCCATGATGATGCATGCAGAATATATCCAGAGTGTAACACTAAAATAGTATGTATATCCAAGTTTATAAAATAAATTTCCTTTTTACTCATTTATTCACTCAAATATCCATTCAGCAGTCATTGAGAACCTCTATAGATTAAGGGTTAAGGTCAAGTGCTTGGGAGTCAGATATCTATGAATTATAATCTGGATTCTATTATTAACTAATTACATGATCTTGGAAATTTTCTTTATATTTCTGTTGGATATTTTTGAAACTCAATTTTCTTATCTGTATATATTTGAAATAATACTGTAGTGATAGATTACATTATACATTTGGGGGTAAGAACCCCCATATCTCAGTAGCCTGAAATGACAAAAGTTTGTTTCCTTCTTAAGCTACATGTCCGTCATTGCTGGCTGAGTTCTCTATACCACATGGACTGTCCTCCAGAGCCACGGAGGAGCTAATATTTCAAACATTTCCCATTGCTATGGGAGAGGGAAAAAGAGATCTAGAGGGGCATTTTTATCATTTCTGCTCATAACACACTGGCCAGAATCAGTCACTGGCCCACTCAACCACAAGGGACCAGGAATTGCTTTACTATCACGGAGAGTGGGAAAGACCTGGTGAACAACACACAAACTGTCACAAACCCCCTTCTGTAGGGTATAAAGAAGGATTTCATGCAATTATCTGTGTGTGTGTGTGTGTGTGTGTAAATATATAAAGTTCATGGTACAGTGACTGGTAGGGGCATGTTAGACTTTCAATAATAATAATAGCTATTATTATTCTTGTATATTATCACTATTAATCACCTCTATATGCCAAGCACTGAGCTAAGTACTGGGAAGCCATAGGCTATCAGTGAAACTCTAACTGGGGGCAAGGAGTGAGACAGCTGTGACTTAGGAAGGCTATCATCACTTACCTTGAATGAACAAATTAATAAACCCAGTTTGTTAATTGGTCATAAGGGAAGTGGGCTAAAGCAGTGTCCAAATATTGTCTCATTTAATCCTCACCCCATCCTATAAATTAAGGACATTTATGCCAGTTCACAAATGAGGTAAACACTAATAATTACCTTTTAAAAGGACTACCAATTTTTACTCCCATCAACAATATATAATAATAATGCATGTTTCCTTGTATCTTCTCCACAACTTCCAGTTACCAACCTTTTAAATGTTTGTTAGGAAACATTTAGGGAAATAAATAAAAATTTATGGCTGCTTTAGTATATATTTCCCTGATTACTCAAGAAGCAGAGAATAATTTCTCATGCTCACTATTTGTGCTTTTGTGTACTGATCATTCATATCTTTTGCCCATTTTCTTGTTGGATTGTTGATCTTTTCTTATTGATTTGCAAGAGTCCTTTAAATATGGTAATAGCAATTATTATATATGTTACAAGTATTTTCTCTAAGACTCTTGCTTCTCTTTAATATTATATGTATCTTTTACAAATACATAATTTAACACAATTTAAAATCTTATATATGTATGTATCACTTATTGGTCAGTCTTTTCTTATGGCTTCTGCACTTTATATGTCAATTCAGAATATCTTTCCTACTGAAATAAAAATAATTCTTTATATTTTTTTCTATTAAGTTTATTTTCATAGTTTACTTTTTAGACAATATGAAATTAATTTTTGCATAAGTTCTGAGATAGGGATCTAATTTTATCTTTTCCTAGAGGAGTAGTCATTTGTTTCAAATTCAATTATTGATTTGGAAATTCTTGGTTACACACACACACACACACACACATGATTTTCTAGACTATTTTACCCCCATTGGCATTGCTACACTGTTTTAGAAACCATAGCTTTATTGTATGTCTTAATAGCACTGAGGATTGATCCTCTCTCATTGTTCTTCTCTTTCCAAATATTTTTGGCAATCTTGTGCTTTGTCACCATGAACTTTTAAATCTGATTTTTAAGTCCTAAAAACTATTCTATTAGGATGGCCCAGATGTATTGATTAATTGGGGAAGAATGATAGCTTTATACTATAGAAGTTTCACATTCAGGAACATGATTTATCTTTATATTTAGATCTACCTTTCTGCTTCGCAATAAAGTTTGATAGTTTGCTTTATGTAGGCTTTACATATTTCTTTTGAGTGTTATTCTCAGGTATTAATGAGCTTAACTGCTATGATTTTGAATGGAACAAATGTTTCCATTATGTTTTCTGATTTAATATTGTTGATATAAAAACTGTATTTTTGTTGTTGAGCTTGTATCACTGGCTTCCTAAATTTTCACACTGGATTCAACAGTTTTTCATTTGATTCATTTGGATAGTCTAGAAGAAAACTGTACACAGCTTTTTGTATAGCCATTCTTATCAGGAAGATAGAAGCCACTTAAGTATTTACCATAAATGGATTTGAAACAAGAAAGTGGTTACAGAGGTGAAGGGACCCTTAAAAAACCACATCAGTAGCGAGGAGATAACCCAGGGGTTATTAACGGCAGGAAGCCCCATTACTAGACTGAAAAGCTAAAGAGAAGAGGCAGGGTTGATGGAGCCTAGGGACCAGGTCACCCTCAAGAAACTGGAAGCTTGTGGGGCAGTCCCGTGGGAGTCATGTAGGAGAAAAGCTGCTGCCAGAGAGGTTGTACAAGGCTGAAAGGAGGCAGGAGAAATACCTAGGCTTCTCCCTTTCCCACCATCCAGTCAGTCTCCTCCTCTTCCTGCCATCTTTTGGATTTGGCTGGACACCAGCTGAAAAGGAAACAATCCTGCAGAGATTGGCCCACCTGAGATAGGAGAGGATCTGAGGACAGGCAGGTCTAGGATCGGATCACTTTCAAATAGACATGCCTCTAAATTCTTTTTCTCATTTACTTCTACTGGTGAGGACCTGCAGCACAAATTTAAAGACTGCTATGGATAGAACATCTCTGTGCTTATTCTTGATTTTAGAAGGCTTACTTCTAATGTTACAATCTTAAATGGGATGCTTAGGAGTCGAATCCTTTGTAACATAGACTGAGATGATTATATAAGAATATATATGTTTTGCGATGCTGGGAAGACCCAGAGGGATCGGGTGGAGAGGGAGGTGGGAGGGGGGACCAGGATGGGGAATACATGTAAATCCATGGCTAATTCATTTCAATGTATGACAAAAACTACTGCAATGATGTAAAGTAATTAGCCTCCAACTAATAAAAATAAATGGAAAAAATATATATATATATATATACACATTAATTTACTATATTGATTGTACTAAATTGCACTGATAGATTTGCTAATGAGCAAAGTGAATCAGCCTTCTGTTGTTTAGAAAAACCTTACTATGTAAGTGTATTGTCCTTTTTAATAAAGTGCTATATTAGATTTATCCATATCTTATTTAGTACTTTCATATCTATGTACATAGGTGTTATAAACTAGAAAATTATGCTAGCCTTGAGAATGGGTTAAGACCCTTTCTATCTTTTCTACACCCTATATATTTAATATAAAGTTTTCCTAATCTTTGAATGTTTGGAAGAACATCCACTTAAAATCTGATGTTTGACAGAGTGGTGGTGGTGGTTTAGTTGCTAAGTTGTGTCTGATACTTGCGACCCCAAGGACTGTAGCCTGCCAGTCTCCTCCGTTCATGGGATTCTCTAGGCAAGAATACTGGAGTGGGTTGCCATTTCCTTCTCCAAGTGATATAGTATTCATAACCTTTTCAAGTTCTTCTATGATTACACTTTATTTCCTTCAGCCAATTGCTAAAATTTGCTTTAATAAACTTTCATTTAGTCAGGAAGGCAGGAGAGTTTATGGGCATCTGGGTTTCTTAACTCCTAGCCAGCAGCCTTGAAGACAGTCCCTTGTGTGGTTCAGGGAGGATTCATAACCAGGATTCTTATTCTAAAACTGATGATTCGCTTCTATAGGAGAGATCTGTATCTCATTAGGTGTCAATTTGGAGAATGGTATAAAGAAAGAGGCCACTTATTCCATTATTTTAGGGATACATGTATCTGACTGAAACTCAGAAGAAAAGTGGTACCAATGTAATAGCCAAGGAGATGCTGTCTCGGATAGTCTCCCAGCTATCTTTTCATGTGTGAAGCCAGAAAGTGCTATCATATAGGGAGAGAAAGTGGGAGGTTCCCAGGGTGAGCAACTTCAGCTAATTAAATCAATTTTAAGACCAGAGGTTCCTTTTGTAACCTTAGAACCAGTCCTAAACTGGTCCATTTTCTAACAAGATACTGAGTTGTTTTTCAGAGACAACAGAAAACCATCAGTCATGTAGCCGAAGCACACACAGAGGAGATATTTTGGCCTCAAACAATGCCAGTGTTTCCACCCTCACAGAGCCAAAGAACTTGGAAATGATCTGAATGCCAGAATCTTCTCAGAAGTGAACGGTCTGATGTCCAGGAAGAGCCAGTGCTGAAGTACCTTTATCATACCTTCCTCTAAAGGGCCAAGTTCTAAGCCCTCCAATGCAACCTGCTTGCCAGCACTTCCACATAACAGCCCTCCTCCTCTAATTCAGAGAAGGTTGACCAAAACCCAGATGTGAGACATAGAAATGAACTGTGCCTTCTGTCTCCATGCCAGCAATAAAGTTTTTTCTCAAAAGCTGATGCTGTAGTATTGGCTTCTATGTTCACTGGGCATCAAGCCCTTTGCTCGGTAACACTCTTGTGTTCTTCACCAAAGTTGGGAAAAGAACTTAGTTTTCTCACACTACCCCCTATAAAGCAAGAAATGTTTATTTTTAAAGTGACTACAGATTATGAAATGTATTGTCTTACACAAATTTAAAGCCAACATGGGACACTATGAGGCATCTATGGAGAGGGATAGATTTCTTCACACCTCCATCCAATTTTGATTTAGGGGAATTTAGGTTAAAACTGACAACCAGGGCAGCCTTACAAGACAAAAGAAGTGCATTTCTGTGTCAGTCTGTGGTTATATTTATGTAAGCATGACCATTGGGAAGGTCAGCTTTGCTTTGATGGGAAATGTTTTCGATTGTATGTGTGAACTCCCACCGCCCTCCACCACCACAAAAG
The DNA here is from genome assembly GCF_023699985.2 of Odocoileus virginianus. Classification (NCBI taxonomy): domain Eukaryota; kingdom Metazoa; phylum Chordata; class Mammalia; order Artiodactyla; family Cervidae; genus Odocoileus; species Odocoileus virginianus. The sequence goes on along the minus strand of NC_069686.1, from coordinate 34,471,146 downwards.
TCACTGTGTGCTCTTTGTGCTTCTGCCGTTTTTACCCACTGTATGTTAACCTATGCCTGGTTCCCACCTGCAACCTCTCTCATTCTTTCCCCCATCCCCATGGGATGGCAGAACAATTTGGATGAACTGTATTAGGAAGAAAGAAGTAAGAAATAGCTTCCTTGTTACAGGAATGTGCTGTTCATCTTCCAGATGTTAAGTGAGGTAATTGCCCTAAACAATGGTTCTCAAACCTAAAGATGGATCATGTGGGTTATTATTTTTAATCTGATTCTTGGTATGGAAATTTAAGATCTGCTGACTTAGCTACAAGAGCTCTGCTTTCTAGTTAGGTGAACTTTCATTGAACTGAATACATGTTTGCAATGGACGGAGGAGCCTGGTAGGCTGCAGTCCATGGGGTCGCTAAGAGTCAGACATGACAGAGCGACTTCCCTTCCCTTGCTACTTACTATGTTTGTGGCATTGACAAGTGTACTAACCATTTAAAGATTAGTCTCTTCTTCAGAAAATGAGTGTATTAATGACAGTATTAAGAATAAATGAGATTAAATGTGTCTATTGAGGGCTTAGCAGAATGCCTGAAACATGGTCAGCAATCCATCAATGTAGGTTATCATTACCCAAGTCAGAAGACCTGTATTATTCTCATAAGTAGTGTGTTACTTTGGAAAATTTATATAATTTCTTTGTCCCACTATTTAATCATCTGCAAAGTACACTTATGGTTTTCTATTTTTAAAAAATTTGTGATGTGTTTTTATACCTCTTAATCTTCAAATAACTTTATATGGTATTATTTGTCATTTGGAGGAGAAACTTTTAACAATGAATTAATAAGTGGTAGATGGGGAATTGAACTTAAGTTCTCTGATATTCCCTGGTGGCTCCCCTGATGGCTCAGATAGTAAAGGATCTGCCTGCAATGAGGGAGACCCAGGTTCAATTCCTGGGTAGGGGAGATCCCCTGGAGAAGGAAATGGCAACCCACTCCAGTATTCTTGCCTGAGAATGCCATGAACAGAGGAGCCTGGTGGGCTACAGAGAGTTGGACATGACTGAGAGACTTTCATTCACTCTCTGATATTAGATTCTCATTCTTTTGTTTCTATATCACATGGTCCTCAAATAAAGGACTTGAACCCAAAGCAATCTACAGATTCAATGCAATCCCTATCAATCTGCCAATGGTATTTTTTACAGAACTAGAACAAATAATTTCACAATTTGTATGGAAACACAAAAAAACCTCAAATAGCCAAAGCAATCTTGAGAAAGAAGAATAGAACTGGAGGCATCAACCTGTCTGACTTCAGACTCTACTACAAAGCCACAGTCATCAAGACAGTATGGTACTGGCACAAAGAAATATAGATCAGTGGAACAAAATAGAAAGCCCAGAGGTAAGTCCACACACCTATGCACACCTTATTTTTGACAAAGGAGGCAAGAATATACAATGGAGAAAAGACAATCTCTTTAACAAGTGGTACTGGGAAAACTGGTCAACCACCTGTAAAAGATTGAAACTACAACGCTAACACCATACACAAAAATAAACTCAAAATCAATTAAAGATCTGAATGTAAGACAAGAAACTATAAAACTCTTAGAGGAAAACATAGGCAAAACACTCTCTGTCATAAATCATAGCAAGATTCTCTATGACCCACCTCTCAGAGTAATGGAAATAAAAGTAAAAATAAATAAATGGGATCTAATTAAAAACTTTTGCACAATGAAGGAAACTGTAAGCAAGATGAAAAGACAGACTTCAGAATGGGAGAAAAGAATAGCAAATGATGCTACTGACAAAGAATTAATCTCAAAAATATGCAAGCAGCTCATGCACCTCAATAACAGAAAAATAAACAACCCAATCAAAAAATGGGCCAAAGAACTAAACAGACAATTATCCAAAGACATACAGATGGCTAACAAACACAAGAAAAGATGCTCGATATCACTCATGATCAGAGAAATGCAAATCAAAACCACAATGAGGTACCATCTCACACTGGTCAGAATGGCTGCTACCAAAAGGTCTACAAACAATAAATGCTGGAGAGGGTGTAGAGAAAAGGGAACCCTCTTACACTGTTGGTGGGAATGCAAACTAGTATAGCTACTATGGATAACAGTGTGGTGGTTCCTTAAAAAACTGGAAATAGAACTGCCATATGACCCAGCAATCCCATTGAGGAAACTAGAATTGAAAGAGATACATGTACCCTAACGTTCATTGCAGCACTGTTTACAATAGCTAAGATATGGAAGTAACCTAGATGTCCATCGGCAGATGAAAGGATAAGAAAGCTGTGGTACATATACACAATGGAATATTACTCAGCTATTAAAAAGAACGCATTTGAATCAGTTCAAATGAGGTGGATGAACCTAGAGCCTATTATAGAGTGAAGTAAGAAAGAAAAACACCAATACAGTATATTAATGCATATATATGGAATTTAGAAAGATGGTAACAATAACCCTATATGTGAGACAGCAAAAGAGACACAGATATAAAGAACAGACTTTTGGACTCTGAGGAAGAAGGTGAGGGTGGGATGATTTGAGGGAATAACACTGAAACATGTATATTACCATATGTGAAATAGATCACCAGTCCAAGTTCGATGCATAAAACAGGGCGCTCAAAGCCAGTGCACTAGGACAACCCTGAGGGATGGGATGGGGAGGAAGGTGGGAGGGTGTTCAGGATGGGGGACACATGTACACCCATGGCTGATTCATGTCAATGTATGGCAGAAACCACTACAATATTGTAAAGCAATTAGCCTCCAATTAAAATAAATATATTAAAAATAAAGATACCATTAAAAAAATGAAGAACTACAATGGCAAACTGTGTAAAAATGCAGGAAAATTGAGCCCCATTGCAAGGGTCCAAGTGACCTTCAAATACGAGCTTAAAGCCCAAATTCCAGCTTCCAATGTGAAGTTGTCTCCCTTACAACTTCCATTTCCAGTATCATCACTCCCCCACAGCTAAGATATTCAGAGGAAGAGAGCAGAGGAACGCAGTCACACTGGTAAGACCAAGAGGGGATTAAAATCTGCTTTCTGAGTAGTGTTTTTGAGAGTTATGACCTCTCAGTTGCTGCAGGCTGCCTCCCTCCCTGTAGAGTCACCAAAACCTGGGAATAAAATGAGCATGCATCCTACCAAGTTGAAATGTCTTCATTTGAATTTCGGAGGCCACGGGTACGCAAGTAGAGTGAGGTTTTTCTTGTTTCCTCAGATCCTTCTGCATTCTTGGAGGATACAAAAGAAAGGGGACAGAACCTAGAATTTAAAGAAAGAGCAGGAGTTATAGTACTGCTGGCTAAAAACTGGGATGTCCAAAGCTGATGATGAAAGATGAAATGTACCACATATTCCCAAAGAGTGCCAGCAATTAGGGTCAGTCTCCTGCCTGCAGGACTTACCACCAGGTGACAATGTATAACCAGCAGCATCACTATCTATCAATCTTGCCCAGGTATCCCAACTCAAAACAAGAAAAGCATGGAAGAGATGGACTAAATGTTAGGAGTGGTTTACTTTTGTCTCCTTCTTAGGGGTGATGATTTCTTCCCTCCAAAGGCAAGGGATGGGGCTCTCTAGAGCTCCTCATAACTGTTGGGGGTATCCTCCAAGCAGGGCAGGCTAGCAGTTGTTATCCAAAGAATGCTTAATGTGCTATAGAACCTGTAGACACAACTTGAATGTCTTCAGAGTTGTATGGAGAGAGAGTTCTTGAAGGATGTACTGTGAAACAAGGAATTCCCTTGTATCATAGGGTGAGTCGAGTTTTTGCCCAACCTGAGACACTTTTGAAAGTGAAAGGGGATACTATAATTATCCCTGGACAACAGTTGTAAAATATGTCAACCAGGATGTCTGATTATCTAAATTTACTTTAACATACTTCATCACAGAGAGTGTGATATATGCATGCTAATTAGTTTTAATCTATGGGTGAGTTAATCTATGGGTGATTTGTTAGTATTTGAAGACCTCTAATTGGACATGCACACTCCCAAAGTAGTTGGTTAACGTTTGAATGACTGTCTAATCAGGAACCCATTCTCAGAAGGCACACTGGCTTCACTTATCTTTGTTACTTAGTATAATGAATATTAGAAAATTTTCATTATTGGAATCAGTGGTGCTCAAGATGTGTGGACAGACCAGTGATATTGTACAGACAGTTTTCCGCCTTCTATGAACAAGGTATAACTACTCATGAAATTCAAAAGCCTTCACTATTTGGAATGGTTCCCTAGGTTTAGGATTCCAAGGAAGTTGAGAGACTGTTTTAAATTTCATAATGGAAGATTTTGTTACTTGACCCTGACCAGAAGGCTAACTGAATATCCTTGCATCTGCATGGTTGGACAGAAAGCTAGAATTTGATTAGACCTACAGTACAAGTTGTAAGACTGTTTTACTGCCTTCCATAACATTTGCCTGTATGGGTACCAAATTTACTGTAGCATACCACGTGGTACCAAGGTTGAGGGGAAGGACCCATTCAGTCCTTACGCACCTCTAACCATAGGACACTACAGGTATCCTCTATGAAGATCCAAACTGGCTTAGGCCAGTGTGTGATACTTGTCATTTTCAGCTTCCTCCCCACTATGAAAAAGAAAGGATGCTTGACATAAGTACTCTTGAGATCTGGGGTATGCTTGAACTCGTGATAGATGCTCACTGTGGCCTGGAGATTTCTAACACAAGGAGGCCAATGGATTAACATATGCTCCCTGAAGTAACTGTGTTACAATGCATCTAGGAAGTGGATGTGGGGTGGGGGAAGCAATTGCTAAGAGGTCCAATTATCCAAGATCCTTGGATAGTGTGGAAGAGGATTCCAAATGAAGGAACCCAGAGATTATAGGAGGGACAGGAGCTCTGGGCTGTGGACTACACAAGGGGTTGGGCACTGTATCATTGGAAAGTCCATTGGAGACACCACTGTCATTTCTAAAAGGGGCTTGCTTGATAGAGGGGGCCAGAGTGAAGTTTTACATCATTCCAAGGAAACCATGCACAATGATTATGCAGTGACCACTGCATCGGCAGAGGCTTTCAGCCTTAGCTGGCAGAACCAGAACAAGGTGGTGGGGGAACCCCTTTCTAATACTGAAAGTAGTCTCCTGGTGGGCTTCCCAGGTAGCGATAGTGGTAAAGAACCCACCTGCCAATGCAGGAGACACAAGAGATGCGGGTTTGATCCCTGGGTCAGGAAGATCTCCTGGAGGAGGGCATGGCAACCCACTCCAGTATTCTTGCCTGGATAATCCCACGGACAGAGAAGCCTGGAGGGCTGCGGTCCATAGGCAAAGAGCCGGACATGACTGAAGAAACTTGGTACCCATGCAGTCTCCCCTAATAACTCTGTCCCCTCTTCCCTGTCCCCATAGCATAGGTCCTAGAAGAGAAAGAGAGAATATAGTTCTCAGAGCCTCTTTCTTCCTCCTCACTTTAAGCTCTCAGAAATAGGGAAATGGATATTTTACTAAAGATTTTGTAGGCTAGACAGTGGTTTCATGATGTACGAAGAGAAGGAACTGATGAAATTCCAACAGTTTATCTCTGTTCTTTCTCCAAACTCTTCCCTCATTTGTCCTAGAAAAACTCCCCTAATTTTCCTTTTATGTATGGTTTAAATTAGTAGCTTCAGTGAGACTGCTACCATCAATTAGGGGAAATGGGTGGAAGTGTTCTTAGACTGTTTCCACAGAGGGAGGATACCACTGGTTTTGATGAGCTGGAGCCAGAGAAGATAAATGTCGTACAATAAGTAGCAACGTCCCACACAACAAAGAATTGCAACATGTCTTCCATGACTCTTGAATGTCCTGCTGGACATTCATGTACGTGAGAAGCTCTAATTATCTGAGATTAGAACTTACCTTAATGTGTGTAAGTATGTGTGTATGTATGCTGTATGGCAGGATTTTAATACACACGAGGTCTTTCAGGAATGCAACTACTATGCAAACCAAAAGAACTTGGTGGCTTAGTTTTAAAATTTTCTAAGAGAGTGTTTGTCATTTCTGATAATCACATCACTAACAGCTACACTGTTTATGGCATTTGAGAGGCCAATGAAACCTACCAATATCAGTCTGCATTGATAGCTATTGCAATCTGGTGATTCCAACAGTGGCATAAGCATCTAGCAACCTCCTTAAGTGTTATAGCGTAGTCAAGGCTAAGCAGTTACACTAAATACTATTCAGATATTATTGTCTTTTCCTAATTAGGCTTGCCAGGTTTAACAAATAAAAATATAGGAAACCAAGTTAAATTTCAGATAAGCTACAAATAAATTTTTAGTGTTAAGTATGTGCTAGGTATTGTCACTCTGGCAATCCTATTTATAGTACAGTTAGGAAATTTTATTGAATTGCTTGAAATGTGTGTGACTAGGAAATATTATCCTAATAATTTAATGTTTGAAGGTTAAAGGGAAGCTATCTAATATTTAACATAAGAAGGGATCAGTGGAACTAGATAGAACTTAAAACTACTGGTTCAGTGCAAAACAGATATAGCCAAGGAGGAGCTGCACGTCCACAACGTGCTTCTCAGGCAGAGTCTCTGTCCCCAACTTGACCCACTTAAATAGTTAAATAAATGTTCTCTCAAGAAAAAAAAAATGCTTACAGAGAATTGTGCTGCCCCTCAGCCAGGAAGAAGGATGGTAATCAGAGGCCACTGATCAACTGCTCTAGATTTTCTCTGCTTTGTTTCCACCTTGTAAACTGTTTCTCGTTAGTTATCTGTGTTATACATAGTATCAACAGGGTATATGTATAGCACAGGGAGCTCTACTTAATGCTCTGTGGCTGAATGGGAAGGAAGTCGAAAAATGGGGGGAAGATATATATATATTATATATATATATATATATATATATATATGTATGGTTGATTCATTTTGCTGTACAGTAGAAGCTAACACAACATTGTAAAGCAACTATACTGCAATAAAAATGAAATTAAAAAAAGAATTGTGCTGCTAAGAAATAGGTTTTCTTCATTTTGATTTATGTTTTTTTTAATCAAAGTACCTGTTCTCACTATGGGGAGGAGTTACCATACATCATTGATGACCTAAAACACCTGAAACATTGTACCAGTATTTTCTCTCCTCAAGCCTCCTACTCCTTTTATAATACTTCCCAGACACTAAGATAAATTTTCTGTGTCTTTTGAAATAGACATATAGCTTTAATTCTTGCATCTTTAATATTTAATTAAAATATTCCTACCAAAATGGGTAGAATAATATTTTAAGATGGTAGACTCTATTGAAAAACAAAGACTGAATTATGGTTTTTTGATTAGATTCAGGGAAAATCTGAAGACCATAAGTATCAGAATGCCTCTAGCCAAGCTGTATAAGGTTCAGGATAAATCACCAGGAAATGTACAAAGGGCAGAGATATTTTACAGTTGAGAAAACGGCAGAAGAATAAATAAGTAAAAATGAAATAATAATCATTAAGAGGAGGAAAGGCTTATCTGGTTTATCCTGATAAAATTACAGTTACTGGAGCCAGGATGATCTTCCAGCTTTGCCATCAAAACATATTATTCCCCTGCTTAAAACTCCGTAGGGACTTTGCATTGAACTCAAAATAAAGTTCAGAATTCTCTACAAGCTCCTGCCTGACCCGTTTCCCTATTCCTTCTCCAGCTTAACCTCACACATCTGCTCCAGCTTCACTGGACTCTGTTCACTGAGGTCTTTTTCCTTAGGCTCCTGCCATAAGGTCTTAGAACAGGCTGTTCTCTCTGTCTGAAACCTCTATACCATTCATCCTTCGTCTGCATCAACTGCAGGTCTCAGTCCAAATATATTTCTCTAGACTTGCTTCAGGGCCCTCACAATATGCTTCTTAAGGCGGGGTGTTTGGGGGGGAAATGGATGCATGTATATGAATGACTGAGTCCCTTTGTTGTTCACCTGAAACTATCACAACATTGTCAACTGGCTATACTCCAGTATAAAATGAGGTTTTAAAAAGCCCATTTAATCCATTCAATATCATTTGATTAATGCATATCAATAGTTATAGGATTCGGCTTAAATCTGTGTATGACGTTTCTCATTTTCAGCCTCTTCCCCACTATGGGAAAGAAGAGAATGCTTGATGTAAGTCTCCTGACACTGGCTTGGACCCTAAACCCTTGAATATCTATATTCCCCATAGGATTACAGGGGGCTTCCTTTATGGCTCAGCAGGTAAAGAATCCTCCTGCAATGCGGGAGACACAGGAGACATGGGTTCGATCTCCGGGTCAGGAAGATCCCCTGGAGGAGGAAACGGCAATCTGCTCCAGTATCCCTGCCTGAAAAATCCCATGGAGAGAAGAGCCTGGCTGGCTACAGTCCAAAGAATCGAAGAGAGTTGAACACGGCTGAGAGACTAAGACTACAAGCTCTGTTAAGCCTGGGGTCCTATCTATCTTTATAACCATCATCTACTGACTGATAAAATAGGTACTTAATATATGACTTCTGATTATAGTAGTAATGTTGTTAAATGTCATCTTTGAGATTAAATAAAAATATATACTCCTCATATAGTTTAGAAATATGGGAATTATGTTTCTTTAGTTTTCTTGGCATTACACTGGCAAACTCAGGTGTATATTAAAAAAAGACGGATTCATTTACTTGAGTTCAGAACATACCATGTGTTCACAGTGCTAAACAGTGGGGATACAGAGGTGGAAAAAGTTGGCAGGCATGAATCCAGCTGTAAAGGAAATTTGAACAGAAAGCAAAGAGAGATTAACACATTTTGTTATTTAACTGGAATGCTGATGAGCTTCATGTGGTAAAGATTAGGTGCTAAGGGAGACTATGATAGATGACCTGCTATAGACCCAGTGTTTTTGTATCCTTGTAATTCATATATGTTAAAACCTAATGCCCTATGTGATGGTGTTAGAAGTGGGTCTTTGGGAGGTGATTAGGTCATGAAGGTATGGACTACTTGAATGTGATTAGTGCTGTTACAAAAAAGAGGCCTGATGGAGCTCCCTAGCCTCTTCCACTGTGTGAGGTTACAGTGAAGTGGGCTCTCACCTGGCACTGAATCTGCTGGCAACTCGATCTCAGGCTTCCCAGCCTCCGTAACTATGAGAAGTATGTTTCTGTGGTTTACAAGCTACCTACTCTATGGTGTTTTGTTACAGCAGCCCAAATGGAATAAAACAGGAGTCCTGGCCAAGCTGAGAGTGTCTGAAGAAGGGACATTTAACCTGAGGTTTGAAAGAGCAGGCTCCTCTGGTGGCTCAGATGAAAGAATCTACTTGCAATGTGGAACACCCAGGTTGGATCCCTGGGTCAGGAAGATGCCCTGCAGAAAGGACTGGTAACCACTTCAGTATTCTTGCCTGGAGAATTCCAAGGACAGAGGAGCTTGGCAGGCTACAGTCCATGGGGTCACAAAGAATCGGACACTACTGAGCGCCTAACATTTTCACTTTCACTTTGAAAGGGTGGTGTGGCAGTGTTGGGTGAAGTGCCTTAGAGGAAGAGGACATCTGTATGAGGAGGCTTTCAGAGGAGAAAAAGGACGGCCTTGCTGGAGGTAGAACATGAGTATCAGCTGATTAACAAGCTCCCCAGGGATTCTGATGTGGACCCAGGCATGCGAATCATTGGGCTGGAGCTTTTCTATTCAAAATGTGGTCTGGTCCCTGCCACATCCGCATCACCAGAAGTTTATTGGGCCTTTCTTAAGTCTCAGTCAAAATCTGTGTATCAAAATCTCCAGGTGATTCACATAGAGGTTAAAGTTTGAGAAGCACTGCATCAGAAGAATTTAAAAAGAGAAAACGCCAACATGTACTAAGGGTGGTGTGTGTGCACGCTTTGTTGCTCAGTCGTGTCTGACTCTTTTGCAACCCCATGGACTGTACCAGGCTCCTCTGTCCATGAGATTCTCCAGCCAAGAATATTGGAGCAGGTTGCCATTTCCTACTCCAGTGGATCTTCCTGACCGAGGGACTGAATCCACGTCCCTTGCGTGGGCAGGCGAGTTCTTTACCACCAAACCACCTGGGAAGCCCACTAAGGGCAGTGCTCAGAGAATAAGGGTAAGAGTGATTGGATGAGGCTGTTGGAGCAAGCAGAGCTCAGATTATGCAGAGCTAAGAGCATTGTCTTCCAAGAGGAGGCGATATAACTCAGTGAGTGTAAGAGGCAATTTAATGGAGTTTAGAAAAAGAATATGAGCAACTGTTTACATTATATCTATCTATCCATCCATCTGTCCACAACTATCTATAATCTAGTATCTATTTAAAATCTATTATTTATCTTCATATATTTTAACCTCAAAAGATAAGAAAATAGTAATACCATTTTGTTTTGGCTGCACTGGGTGGCATGCGGGATCTTAAGATCCCAGACCAGAGTTTGAACCCACACCCCCTACAGTGGAAGTGCAGAGTCTTAACCACAGGACTGCCATGGAAGTCCCTACCATGTTTTTGATGACTGTTCCATAAAGCGAGGACACTATGAGTTTTAGTAAGGTGGAATAAGAGAAGCTAAACGTTCTACATGAAAACCTCACATGACAAAGAATTTTAGAACCATGTTTTCCATGGTGAATACATGTTATTAAACATTTGTCCAAACCCATAGCAGGTATATCAAGAGTTAACTAATGTAAGCTACGGACTTTGGGGAACTGGGAGATGTCATTGTAGATTCATCGGTTGTGACAAATGCACCACCTCCGGTGGGAAAGCCTGCTAATGAGGGAGGCTATGCATGTGTCAGGGCAGAAGCTGTATGGGAAATCTATGTACCTTCCTCTCAGTTTTATTTATTTTTTTGCTTGTTTGTTTTTTCACATTTTTATTGGAGTATAGTTGCTTTACAATGTGTTAGTATCAGGTGAGCAGCAAAGTGAATCAGTTATACACATGCATATATCCACTCTGTTTTTAGATTCTTTTCCCATATAGGCCATTACAGAGTATTGCATTCCCTGTGCTATACAGTAGATTCTTATTAGTTATCTATTTGATATACAGTAGTGTGTATATGTCAGTCCCAATCTCCCAATTTATCCCTTCCCACCTTCCTCTCGATTTTGCTGTGAACCTAAAACTGCTCCCCAAATGAAGTTTATTAAAATATAACAAAATATAGTATTTAATATGTGAATTACACCATCCCTCCTCAGTCCATCTTAAGCACCAAGTGTTCCCATGCTGTGTATTGTATGTGAGTTGTTTGAATGTGAGTGCCCCCAAGGCAGAGATAACAGAGGCAATCTCACTTGTTTGTTGGCTTTTAGAAACCTTCACTTTGATGTATGCCATGTGTACTCAGATAAATGAATTTAAAGATATATCTCCTGGTTTTATTTAGACTAACTACCTCAAAACTGGATATCCACAGGTGTGAATAAAAGGTTAGGAAACCTTTTCTCCTTCTGCATAAGAACTTGCCCTTCTGTTGGCTTTTCAGCTCCTCTTTTAGAGTCCTGTAAAAGGTAGTAAATCAAATAGGTTGCTAGGCAACATCATTTACTGGTAAAAATGACTAAGTAAAAGGCTACAACTGGACCAGGGGAACTGTAAGTTCCTAATGGGAACATCATAGCTTTTGGGTGAGAGTGGTGATCCTAGAGCTGATTATGTCCCTATAAGAACCCCAGAAGCTATGCCTATGGAGTTGCTTCAAGACACACTGGTTACCAGGGTAGATCCTGAAACAAGCCAATATGGATTTGATAACCTTGAACTTCAGCTGTCATAAAGGAAGGGCAGAGTTCACTCCCTGGACTATGGCAAGAGGTGTTGAAGGACTCTGGCAGAAGAGGAATGTTTAGCTCTGACCCCTGGCAGGCTGTATTCCTAGTCTATATTCTTCTGAACAAATCTGAAGCCAAGTGTGACCTATAGTAGTTAAGAATATGAATATTCAGTAGAGCCTTAAGACCCCCTGGTAGGCATTGCAATAGCCTCAAAAGATTCCTGCAAAAACCTTGCTGTTTAGAAATAATACTAACAATACAAACAGCAAACAAGAAGAAAATGTCAGCATCAATACTTCTTTGACTCCAAGTACAAACTCTTCATCAGTCACATTGCAAGATTAAAACCAGTGACACCCTAGCCAGATCCAGTAGGTCTAGTAAGCAGTCAGTGAGAAAAACTGGAATTATCAAGAAAACTCTTTGAAATAGGAATATAAATCTACTATTACTAATGATGTATGTTTTTCAGGTACATGGTTATATATCAAGCGTCTACTGTGCATTCAGCTATTCTGAGATGTAAGAGTATATATTATGCCATGAATCATAGCTAGTGGGATAAAGCTATTATGGCTAGCAAATGTTTAAGAACTAAGGTTCTGGAATTTTATTAAAAATATTTTTTAACTGATGGTAAAAGAGTTTCAATGCCATTAGTAAATAAAAACAAAGTTTAAAATATTTTTCTTTCATATCCTTTTAAAACTTCCGTTTTTGTGTATATTTAAAACAAATAATACATCATTCAGTAAACCTTGCTTTTATATATACTACAGATATATGCTGATTTTTTTTTCCACTGTGGACCTCGAGAAAAGTATTCGGAGATCACTGCTGGGAAGTAATGATTCTTGATTCTGACTAGTACTGGAGTCAACTTTTCGAACCTTTCAGAATGCTTGAGCTCCTTGTCACACATACAGTGTTCGAACTTCTGGGAACGAAGCCCAAGGATTAATAGCTCGGAAAGCTCCACAGGTAATTCTGAGGTAGAACTGTTACCTACCCTCCAGAGTCCATCCCCAACCAGGGTCCTTCCTTCAGCGCGCTGTTGTGTGGGTCCATAGAGTGAGTTTTTGGTTGAGAAACCAAGGAAAGCTTCGATCGGAGAATGGAGGGGTTGCAGATGGAGCTCCGGCGTCCAAGCGCTCGCGCAATCAGGCAATCAGGGCCGCCTGGTAGGGATCTGGTTGGCGGGGAGGGGGCGGGGTTCTCGCAGGTCACTGCAGGCGCGCCTGGGCAGCTCGCGCAGTCTCTCTGCGCACCCCTTGGGGTCACAGCGCCCCGCAGTCTGCTCACGGCCCGTGCCCGCCGCCACCTTCAACTGCGGCGCCTGCACGTGGCCCTCGGAGCCACAGTATTGGCTGAAGTCCTGCGGTCGGCAGTAGGAACTCTGGTGTGACGGGCAGGATACAAGCCGTCAGCACGCGGTCCGGGAGCAAGCGCAGATAGACTAAGCACAAAGGAAGAAAAGGTTAGATTTTATGTTGTTACCCAGATTCTATTTCTCTTTCCCAGGAACTGTTAATGAGCTTCACCCGGGACAGGGCCACGCCAAGTGCTCACAGTCCAGAGACAAGGGAAGAGTTTCTCGAAATATCTCCGTTCTCAGACTACGTGCATCAGGATTACCCGGGAGAGGGGGCTTATTGAATCAGAATCTTGGGACTGTGTTGTTGTTGTTATTTTGTTGCTAAATCGTGTCCAGACTATTTTGTGACCTCATGGGCTATAGCTTGCCAGGGTCCTCTGTCCATGGGGTTCTCCAGGCAAGAATACAGGAGTGGGTTGCCTTGCCCTCCTCCAGGGGATCTTCCTGACCCAGGGATTGAACCATCATCTCTTACATTGACAGGCAAATTCTTCACCACTGAGTCACCAGGGAAGTCTAGGACTATGTAGATAGATGCTCTATGTTGGGTATTATGCTAAGATTTTTGCTTCTATTAGTATTTTATTTTAAACTCTCAAATACTTTTGATGTGGAGGTCATTCCCATTTTATAAAAGAGAATACATAGGGTTAGAGAGGATAAGGGACCCACAGGATAAGAGTCACAGAGGTGCTCAAAGGAAATCTGAATTGTTAATGAACTCTATGGGCTTCCCTGGTGGCTTAGATGGTAAAGTATCTGCCTGCAGTGTGGGAGACCTGGGTTCTATCCCTGGGTTGGGAAGGTCCCCTGGAGGAGGGCATGGCAACCCTTCAGAACATGGCAACTCCAGAACTATAGTCCATGGGGTCGCAAAGAGTCAGACATGACTGAGCAACTAACACACACGCAGCAAGCTCTGCAGAGTAGTCTTATATACGCCAAAGGCTGAGAAGCCCCGGAACCGAGCAGAGAAAGTTCCCTCCCGGTTGGTCGTCTTCATATTAAGAAATTCCAAAGCAGTCACCAGAAGTGATTATGCCAGAGAAAAATTAACTTTCTGCCCTTAAACGTGCACAGCAATAATAGTTCATCAGTATGAAATATATTCACATTAAAAACTCTCTGGGTTAGCGTTTATATTATTTTGATAATTTCTTTATTACAATATAGTAGTCATTCACTGGAAAAGCTTGGAACAATAGCTGTCCTCTGTTATTTCACATTATGCATACGAGCAGATAAATATAAGTGTAATTTTTAAAATTTGAGTACAATCAAGGTTGACAGAAGCTAATTAAGTAGGACATATGCAGAAAGGCTCTTAATTAGCCTTTAAAAAATTGCCACTTATCTTGTTACTTCAACTCTCAGGAAGAAAGGAGCCAGGAAAAAAATGGCAAAGCATGTGTGTGTGGAAGAGGGCTAAGATTCAGACCAGCTGGGCACAAAGACAGTTCTTAAAAGCACAGGAGAGTGGCTAAGGCCGAATGACTCTGACCTTGTGTTGAAGAGTTATTATCTAACTAAATGGAGGGGAAATTTAATAATAACTCTCTCTGCAGGGATTAGCTAAATTCATGTCATCATATTGGGAAATAATCAGTTAGAAGAGAAATAAAGTGAGGCAGGTGGTTTCTGGCAATACACCCCAAGAACCGTGTATACTTTACAAAATGTTCATGAGTGTATGTGTGCACACAGGGATATGAGATGTTTTATGTTTCATGCATGCTAAATTCAATTATCTTGCAGATGTTAGCATTTTTTTTTTTGTCTTTTTGGATGAGTAAAGGTAGCAAATTTGTGGTCTACTGTGTGGCATAGGACAGTAGACAAATTTAATTGACCTCAGAGTGTCAGTGAATTTTTGTTGCTGTTGTTTAGTTACTGACTTGTTTCTGAATCTTTTGTGACCCCATGGACTGTAGCCTGCCAGGTTCCTTTGTCCATGAGATTTCCCAGGCAAGAATACTGGAGTGAGTTGCCATATCCTTCTCCAAGGGGTCTTCCTTTTGCAGGGATCGAACTTGTGCCTCCTGCATATGCAGGCAGATTCTTTACCACTGAGCCACCAGGAAGGCCATTATCATTGAATACGGTGTTTTAATAATTTTGACCATACTATTGACATTAAAGGTGGAGAAATTCCACATAAAATTCCAGAGCTCTGTTTTGCTTTCATCATGGGAAGAAATGACAGTATTTAATCTCTGTTCCTATGTGGCACTCACACTGTCTGGTACACTCAGGCCTTTTTATTCTTTCACCTGCATTTAATTTGTGATGTCTCTTCTGGAGGGATAAAATGAAGAAGTGATATGTAGGAGGGAGGAATTTATCATGTCTTTATTCTATGATTGGTACTATAGCATAGACTTTTATGTATGGAGCTAAGATTTTTATATTCTTTATTTAAAACTGTCAAACCAAGTTTGCTAGGTGAGAATATAGAGATTCAGAGAGAATAAGTCCACCAAGGTCACGCAACTTGTGACAGAGGCAGGAGGAAATCAAGATCTATTTTGGCTCTTTCTGCTATTGTATGATCATGACATAAATGTTAAAATAGTGTTAAAATAGTGTCCTCAGACTCCTATGTGTGCACATATTTTCCTTCCTGTTCTGACTACTTTTGGCAGTGAGTTTTGTTTTCAGATATTTTTCTGCTGCATCAGATCTATAAATATCAGAGGAAACATCAACAAATGTTTATTAATTAGCAGCTGTACATGAAAGGTAATGAACTAGATTACATTTCTTGGATGTAGTCACAGTTTAAAAACAGAATAGAGGCATTAAGAAAAATGCACAAATAACTTCAATACTAAATTCAGTAAGTGTTGTACAAAGAAATTGCTACAAAAGATGAGAGAAGAAAGAAATCTTTTAGTATGTGTGGGATAAACTCCTGGGTAAATTGTATGATCTTTGGCTATTACTGTTTATCTTGCTTTCTTCCTATGTTCTCAGGTCTCTGGCTGATATATATCTCTCTATATTATATATATATCTGTGTGTTATACATATATATATATACACACACACACATATATAATATGTGTGTGTTAGTCACTCAGTCGTGTCCAAGTCTTTGTGACCCCATGGACTCCTCTGTCCATGGAATTCTCTAGGCAAGAATACTGGAGTGGGTTGCCATTCTCTTCTCCAGGGGATCTTCCCAACCCAGGGATCGAACTCAGGTCTCCCACACTGCAGGCGGATTCTTTACCATCTGAGCCACCAAGGAAGCTCATGTATATAATACATAGAGCTATGTATATTATATATAGATACATATAGTCAAAATGTGCATGTGTACATAGAAATAGATTAAGATATAATTGTTTATACATACCTGAATACATGAACTAGGCCAGGAGAATAATCTAGAACTCATCATAGAATCATACAAGCCAGAATCTAGATCCTTGATTTTAGTAAATGTCGGATGCTAGTATGATAAATATCAAGAGATGGTATAGAATAGTGGTTAAGGGTCACACTGCTAACTGCTGCTGCTAAGTCACTTCAGTCGTGTCCGACTCTGTGCGACCCCATCCCTGGGATTCTCCAGGCAAGAACAGTGGAGTGGGTTGCCATTTCCTTCTCCAATGCATAAAAGTGAAAAGTGAAAGTGAAGTCGCTCAGTCGTGTCCGACTCTTTGCTACCCCATGGACTGCAGCCTACCAGGCTCCTCCGTTCATGGGATTTTCCAGGCAAGAGTACTGGAGTGGGGTTCCATTGCCTTCTCCGAAGGGTCACACTATCTGGGCTTAAATCCCAGCTATGCTATTTATTTAGGATTTCCCTGGTGGCTCAGATGGTAAAGCATCTGTCTACAATGTGGGAGACCCAAGTTAGATCCCTGGGTTGGGAAGATCCTCTGGAGAAGGAAATGGCAACCCCACTTATTAGCTGTATAAACTTGAGCAAGTCATTTGATCTCTCAGTGCCTTAGTTTGCTTGTTTATAAAATGGGGATAAGAAGAGTGTGCCTGCCTTCTGTGCTTCTGGTGAGATTTAACATGAGCTAATACACATAGAAAAGTGTCTTTCTCAAGATAAGAATGATTTCAGAGTTAGCTATTATTATTATTACTACAGTGTAATACACTGATCTTTCAGCATTCAAATAAAACCATGTTTAATGTTGTCCATTTTTGGCATGTTTCTTTACTCAGTAATGTAAGGAAGCATCTATTCAGAAGCTGCTGTTCTTAAGTCATTGCACAGTTCCCTGTCACTTCTGGGTTTGATGTAAGCCCAGCTTGTTTCATGGTTAGCACCACAAGGAAAATTCTAAGCAAGTGGAAGAAGCAAGAAGAATAGATCTTACGTAGTATTGGTAGTCTGTGATGCATGAACCTGAGGATAAACCAACCTGCCTGCCCTCTGCTCAATTACTCTGGGATCTAAAGTACCGCAGTCAGGAGAAGACCCCAAGTGTGTTTCATGACTCAATGTGGAAAAGTTATTCTTTCTCCCAAGAAGCTTGTTTAGGTCACATGCCCAATTTTTTTGGTAAAGAAATCAGGGACATATAAAAACACAGGTAAGATTTTAAATTTCTTTGTAGATAATTATTTTCTGTTTCACATTTATGGGAAAATACAGATCTTGCACTGACAAAAAAAATACCTAAGATATTTTTGAAGTTTTATTCATATGTAGTAAATACTGTTAACATTGTAATAGTTCTTTAGATTTTAAAAGTTAAACATTAAATCCCTAAATTTATCTTTTAAACTTCTTTGATGGTGTAAACATTCCAATAACTTTCTTGCAGTAAATTAAACATAACAATAGAACGTAGCAATAAAACAATACAGTCTCATTTTTAAGTGTATAATTATTTGCATTTAAGGTAGAAAAAACATTCAAACTGATAAAGTTTACTTATGTCACTTTGCAGTCAATTACCTTTGCAACTCCTGGCCTCAGGAAGCAACTCATGTTTTCTAAAATTATAGATTAGTTTTATCTATTCTAGAATTTCATATAAATGGAATAATATGATATCTTTTTATATGCATGGATGCATGTGCTTATTGGTCATTTGTATATCTAATTTTATGTAGTGTCTGTGCAAATACTTTGCCCATTTTTAGGTTAGGTTTATTGTCTTCTTATTGGGTTGTAAAAGTTCTCTAGATATTCTGGACACCAAAGCTTTATCAAATATTATGTATTGTGAATATTTTCCCAGTTTGTGGCTTGTATTTTTATTTTATTAATGCTGGGTTTTAAAGAACAGAACTTTAATATTTTCATGGAGTCAGGTTGAATAATTTTTTACCTTTTATGACCTACCTTCTGAAGTTACATAGAACTACCTCTGTGGTATTCTGTTAGTCAAAGCAGTTGCAAAGATGTGCCAAGGTTCAGGATTGACTCCATCTCTTTATGGGGGACAGGAAAGTTCTGAAAAGTTTGTGGGTTGAGAAGTATTGTTGTACCAATTTTGCAAAACACAATCTTCCAGTGTCTTTAAAAAATGTGTCAGTCTCATCTAAATAGTCAAATTCGTTAGTGCAAAGGTATTCATGCTAATCTTGGTGGTGGTGGTGGTTTAGTTGTTAAACTATGTCTGATTCTTGCAACCCCATGGACTGTAGCCTGCCAGGCTCCTCTATTCATGGGATTCTCCAGGGAAGAATACCGGAGTGGGTTGCCATTTCCCTCTCCAGGGGATCTTCCCGGCCCAGGAATCGAACCAGTGTCTCCTGCACTGGAGGAGGAAACTTTACCAATTGAGCTATCAGGGAAGCCCTATTAAAGCCTTTTTAGAAGCTTAGGTCATTGGCTTAGGCTTTTATTATTTTTAATGCAAGCATTTAAAATTATAAGCACTTCTAGACATGCATCTCATGAATTCTGATATGCTGTGTTTTTTATTATCACTCAGTTAAAATACTTTCTAATCTTTCTTTTAATTCTTTGACTCAGGGCTATTTAGAGATGTTATGTTTAATTTCCAAATAAGTGAGGATTTTCCACCTTTCTTTCTTTCTTTTTTTTTGATTTATTATTGAAGTAAAAGCCATACAACATAAAACCAACCAATTTTAACTGTACAATTCACTGACATTTAGTACATTCAGAGTTTTGTGGAACCATCACTGCTTCTAGTTCCAAACCATTTTGATCATCTTTAAAGGAAAGCCTGTCTCCCTAAAGCAGTCATTCTAAATTCCCCCCCGTTCCTGGCACTTAGGATCCCCCATTCTTTCCTGTCTTTATGGATTTTCCTGTCCTGGATATTTCATACGAAAATTGAATCTGGCAACATGCAACCTCTCATGTCTGGCTTCTTTCACTTAGCACAATGATTTGTCTGTTCATCTGTGTTGCATCATGCATCAGTACTTCATTTCTTCTTATGGCTGAATAATATTCCACTGTGAGAATATAGTTTTATTTTTCTATTCATCTGTTGAAGGATGTATGGGTTGTTTCTAAGTTTTGGCTCTTTGTGGGCAAGTTTTTTTTTTTTTTTTTAATATTTGTTTTCAATTCTTGTGGGCATGTACTTAGCTGTGCTAGGAATATGAAAATTCCATGTTTAACTTTTTGAGGACCCATAAAACTGTTTTCCACAGTGGCTACACTTTTTTGCATTTCTACTGAGCAGTGTGGGCAATGTCTTCACATCTTGCCAACATTTATTTTCTATTTTTTTTTTTTTTTACTATGGCCATTATAAGATATATATAGTGGATGAGCAGGGGTATCTCATTATGGGTTTAACTTGCATTTCCCTAATGACTAATGATATTGAGCATCTTTTCATGTGCTTGTTGGTCATTTATTTATCATCTTGGTAAAAATATCTATTCAAGTCTTTTGCTTATTTTTTAAAATTGAGTTTTTTGTCTTCTTGTTGTTGAGTTGTAAGAGTCCTTTATATATTCTTGAGACTGAATGCTTATGAGATATATGATTTGTAATTATTTTTCCCCATTATGTGGGTTGTTTTTTCACTTTCTTGATAGTGTCTTTGAATGCACAAGAGTTTTAAATTTTGTTGAAGTGTAATTCATTATTTTTTTCCTTTGGTTTTTTAGTGTCATATGTAAGAATACATTGCCAATCTATGTTTATAAAAGATTTACTACATGTTCTTCTTGTTGAAGAAACTATTCTTTCCTCATTGTATAGTCTTGGCACTCCTGTTGAAAATTAGTTGGCCATAGGTGTATGGATTTATTTCTAGACTCAGTTCTATTCCATTGGTCTATATGTGTATCCTTATGCCAGTGTTTTTCTCTTAATTACTGAAGCTTTGTGGTAAATTTTGAATCCATAAGTTTTAGTGCTCTAACTTTATTATTCTTTTTCAAGATTCTTTTTGGCCATATGGGTCCCTTGAATCGCATATGAATTTTAGGATCTAATTTTCCATCTGCTAAAAAAAAGCCATTGATATTTCAACAGAGATTGCATTGATTCTGTAGATAGCTTTGGGGAGTATTGCCATGTTAACTATATTGATTTCCATTCCTTGAATATTGACATCTTTCCATTTACTCAGGTCTTCTTTCATGTCTTTAAGCAATGTTATAAGCATTAGTCTTTAAGCAATAGTTTCCAGTGTACAAGCCTTGCAACTTTTTGGTTAAATGTATTCCAAACCATTTTAACTGTTTTGATGCTATTGTAAATTGAATTGTTTCCTTGATTCTTTTTTTTTTTTTGCTAATTATTTGTTACTATAGAAATACGACTGATTTTTACATGTTTATCTATGTCCTGCAACTCCAATGAATTTGCTTATTAACTTTAATAGATTTTTCCAGGTTCTTTAAGATTTTCTATATGTAAATTCATGTCATCTATAATAGAGATAATTTTACTTATTAATTTGCAAATTGGATGCCTTTAATTTCTACTTTTGTTTTGGGGAAAATTGATCTGGTTAAAACTTCCAGTGCAATGTTGAATAGAAATGATGAAAGTGGGAATCCTTGTCTTGTTTCTGATCGTAGTGGGGAAGATTTTCTGTCTTCCATCATTAAGTATAATATCACCTGTGTTTTTTTTTTAAATAAATTTGTAGTTTTTGGGGTATTTTTATGTACTATTTTTAAAATATTTAATTCTGCTATCATCACAAAACATATTTTTTTTGCCTTTTAAATTTATGGAGGTCTGTTTTGAGACCTGATAATGGCTGTTTGGTGAATTTCTATATGCACTTTAAGAGAATATCTGTTCTGAAGATTTTGGCTGTGCGTGTGCTCAGTCGCATCTGACTCTTTGCAACCCCATGGACCGTAGCCTGCCAGGCTCCTTTGTCCTTGGGATTATCATGGTAAGAATACTGGAGTGGGTTGCCAGTTCCTCTTTGAGGGGATCTTTCTTACCCAGGGTTTGAACCCAATTCTGTGGCTCCTGCACTGGTGAGCAGGTTCTTTACCACTGAATCACCTGTTCTATAACTGTCAATAAGGAAAAGTTGACTGATAGTCTTGTTCAAGTCTTTTGTGTTTTGCTAATTTTCTACTTGTTTTATCAATTATGAGGCAGGAATGTTGAGATTTTTCAACTGTAGTTATTGATTTGTTTATTCTTATTTTCAGTTCTGTCAGTTTTAGTCTATGTATTTTAAAGCCCTATAATTACATACAGACACATTTAGGATTACTATGTTTTCTTTGACAAATCAATCCTTTAATCATTATGAAACAACCCACTTTACCATTGATAATATTTTGTGTCCTAAAGCCTAATTTGCTGATGTTAATGAAGTCACTCTACTTTTCTCATTATTGTGGTAAAATATTATATCACTTATGATTCTTTTACTTTTAACCTGCATCTATATATTTAAAGTGAGTTTATTATAGGTAATGTAAAATTGAATATTGCTTTTAAGATATCTTGCCAAACAGACAATCTCTGCTTTAAATGAAATACTTAACCATGTACATTTATTGTTTTTTATAATTTTGTTTTATAATTTTGTTACTTTTCATATTTGCTCTCTCTGCTTTTTCTTCCTTATTTTCTTAACTTCTTTTGGATTAAGTGACTTTTTTTAGCTTTCCATTTTATCTCAACCATTGGCTTATTAGCTATATCTCTTTGCTATTTTTTTTTTTTTGCAGGTTAACTAAGATTTATATTATGTACCTTTAACTTATCACACTTTATCTTCAAAGGGCTTCCCAGGTGATTCAGTGGTAAAGAACTTCCCTGCCAATGCAGGAGAGTTAAGAGATGCCAGTTTGATCCCTGGGTCGGGAAGTTCCCCTAGAGGAGGGCATGGCAACCCACTCAAGTATTCTTGCCTGGAGAATCTCATGGATAGAGGAGCCTG
The DNA here is from genome assembly GCF_023699985.2 of Odocoileus virginianus. Classification (NCBI taxonomy): domain Eukaryota; kingdom Metazoa; phylum Chordata; class Mammalia; order Artiodactyla; family Cervidae; genus Odocoileus; species Odocoileus virginianus. Next base: position 34,448,642 of record NC_069686.1, on the reverse strand, counting down.
GTGGGCTACAGTCCATAGGGTTGCAAGGAGTCGGGCATAACTGAAGTGACTTAGCATGCACGCATGCACTTAGCCTTCAAATAATATTATACCATGTCACATATAATGTAAGAGTCTGACAAAGATAAAATTCTATTTACACTCTCCCATCCTTTGTGTTATTGCTTTGTTACATTTCTCTTCTACATGTATTATAAATCCCCAAATACCTTGTCATTTTTATTGCTACTAAAGCCAATAATCTAAATAATTAAAAAATGAGAAAAATATATTGCAGTATGGTATATAAATATATCAGATCAACAAATATACCTTCAGCTTATACAGTGTTGTTTGTCGGCTATATCTCAGTTAAAAAATGAGAAAAAAATTTTATTTTTACTCACATTTTACCGTATCCAGCATGCTTTTTTGCTCTTTGTATTTCTGTGTTTCTTTAGGGTATTATTTTCCTACTACCTGAATCCTTCTTGAAGTTCAGAGCTGATAGTGTTTTTTTTCAGCTTTTGTTTACTTGAAAATCAAAGTAGAAATGAAATGAATGAAATGTTTTTATTTCTCCATTTTTAAAGAATATTCTTAGTAGATATAGAGTGGTTAATGGGCTGTTTTTGTGTGTGTTTTCATCAGTTTAAATACATTATTGCATGTCTTCTCTCTTGCATATTTTCTGATGAAAAGTCCACTGTTACACTTATGTTTGCTTCTACCTCTTGTGTGTGACCCATCTGCTGTTTCTTCCCCCTTCCCACTCTTCTGAGGCTTTTGTTGCTGTTGTTCAGTTGCTGATTTATGTCCAACTCTTTTGCACCCCCACGGACTGTAGCCCTACAAGCTCCTCTGCCCATGGCATTTTCCAGGCGAGTACTGGGGTGGGTTGCCATTTCTTCCTCCAGGAGATCTTTGTGACCCAGGGATCAAACTGGAATCTTCTGTGTCTCCTACATTGGCAGGCAGATTCTTTTATCATTGAGCCACCAGGGAAGCCCTTATTGATGTATAATTGTCAAATAAAAATTACATACACCATACACACAAAAAATTGTAACTATGTGACATGATGAAAGTGCTAACTAACCTTATTGTGGTAATAACCTCAATATATTTATTAAATCATCACATGTATACCTTAAATTTACATTATGTTATATGTCAATTATCTCTCAAAAAGCTGAAAAAAAAGCTAAAGGAAAATAACCCAATATTATTTTAGTTACTCTAAATAAATATATATAAATAAATACAAAATTTGTATATAAAATATATTTAAGGTATACCTGTTTTTACTTTCTGTTTGCTTTTAAAAGTCTTTTTTAATCCTTGATTTTCAGAAATTTGATTATAATGTGCCTTGATGTGATTTTCTTTGTTTTTAACCTGCTAATGGTTTATTGAGTTTCTTGGATCTGAGATTTATAGTTTTCAATCAAGATTAGAAAAAGTTTTATAATTATTGCATTCATTTATAAATATTTCTTCTGTTCCTCTCTTCTCTTTTTCCCCTGGGTCTCTAACTGCATTCATGTTAGATTGCTTTTTATTGTCCACAGCTCACTGAGGTTTTGTTAATTAAAAAATCTATTTTTCACTTTGTGCTTCATTTTGAGTAGGTTCTATTTTTAGGTCCTCAAGTTCACTGATCTTTTTTCCTGAAATATCTAATCTGCTGTTAATCACATCCAATGAACTTTTTAAAAATAAATTGTATTTTTTATCTTTAGAAGTTCTATTTAGCTTTTAAAAATAATTTCCATTTCTCTTTTTATTATAGTCATGTTTTTCTTTAATTCTCTGAGAATATTTATAGTAGTTATTTTGATATCTTTGCCTGATAATTTCATCATCTCTGCCATTTTGGGGTCTGTTACTATTTACTGATTTGTCTCCTTGTTATGGGTAGCACTTTTCTCTTTTTCACAGCTCCAGGCACTTTTGATTAAATTTAGGACATTGTAAATGTTAATATTGAGCCCTGGATGGTTTTCTTTAAAAGAAATCTCAAACTTCATTTTACTAGGAAGTTAAGTGACTGGTAGGTTGGCATTGTCCTTCCTAGTCTTGTTTTAAAGTGTTTTAGGGTAAGTCAGTAGTAGTCCTTGCATTAGAGTTATATTACTTTGCTAACAAGTCATGACCTTCCATGTGCCAGATGTTCAGCAAGGTTTCACACTCTGGCTGATTAGAACTTTACCATCTCTGATTTGTGTATAAATTCTAGGAATGATTCAGCTGATAGCTTCTTGGTAATTCTTTCTCTGACCTGACAGCATTTGTACTCAGCAGCAGACTCAAGGGAATTTCTATGCCGATTTCTGGAGCACTCTCTTTGAAGTGCCCTCCCCCACCCAATATTTTACCTTGTCCCAAATATTTCCGCTGTGTCATTCTCCTCAAAGTCCAAACTCTGTCCTATCAATTTACAGTTTAGCATAGCTGCTATGATCTGCTTGAGTTTTTCCTTTTGTCATATTCAAAAAAGTACTCCCAGGAAGATGGTCAGGGTGATCCTAGGGCTCGTCTCATTTGCCTCCCTTTTCTAAAAGATCTCAGTCCTGTGTTGCCTGTTTCCAAAATTTGAAAGCATATGTTTCTTCTTATTTCTGCCATGTTTCCTAGTTCTTTATGGGGGAAGGATAACATCAGTACCAGTTATTCCAATATAGTTGTTGTTGTTCAGTCACTCAGCTGTGTCCGACTCTTTGAGATCCCATGGACTGCAGGACGCCAGGTTTCCCTGTCTTTCACCATCTCCTGGAGCTTGCTCAAACTGATATCCATTGAGTCGGTGATCCCATCCAACCATCTGATCCTCTGTTGTCCCCTTCTCCTCCTGCCTTCAACCTTTCCTGGTATCAGGGGTTTTTCCAGTGAGTTGGTTCTTTGCATCAGGTGGCCAAAGTATCAGAGCTTCAGCTTCAGCATGAGTCTTTCCAATGTATTCAGGGTTGATTTCCTTTAGGACTGACTGGTTTGATCTCCTTGCAGTCCAAGGGTCTCTCAAGTCTTCTCCAACATCACAGTTCAAAAGCGTGAATTCTTTGGAAATCAGCCTTCTTTATGGTCCAACTCTTACATGCATACATGACTACTGTAGCATTAAGCTGTCATTCCTTGGAAAATCTATCAGTAGGTTACAAGGTCCTACCCCAGCCTGAGTTTCAAGTATTATGTGCTTTGAAGTAGAAGTGAGGCAAGACAGTCATTTTCTATCTTCTTCCAACATCTGCCATCCCCTCTCATCCCAATCATACATTGAACCCCTACTTTGTGTTCAGGGCAAATCACGTCCTTATTTTATTCTTTAACTATTTTTTTGCCAGTTAAAAAATACAGAACTTTATAGGCCATATTTCTGATCATATTAATGAAATAAAAGTAAATAAAAAGACAAAAAATCTCAACTTTTAAAACTGAGTTAAACATACCTATGAGTATAGACTATAGACCATAGGAAAAACAATGAACCCCAGAGTCTTTATAAAAATATATAATTATATAAAAATATATGTTATATTTTATTATATAAATATATAATCACATGTAAATATATAATTTTAAATATTTATAAGTTATTTGTAAATAATTTATTATTATTATTAGCTGGCCCACACTGACTCCATTTTTTTTTTCCACAATCTTTTTTTTTTTTTATTAGTTGGAGGCTAATTACTTTACATTATTGTAGTGGTTTTTGTCATACATTGACATGAATCAGCCATGGATATACATATATTCCCCATCCTGATCCCCCCTCCCACCTCCTCTCCACCCGATCCCTCTGGGTCTTCCCAGTGCACCAGGTCTGAGCACTTGTCTCATGCATCCAACCTGGGCTAGTGATCTGTTTCACCCTAGATAATATACATGTTTCAATGCTGTTCTCTTGAAACATCCCACCCTCGCCTTCTCCCACAGAGTCCACAAGTCTGTTCTATTCATCTGTGTCTCTTTTTCTGTTTTGCATATAGGGTTATCATTACCATCTTTCTAAATTCCATATATATGTGTTAGTATACTGTAATGGTCTTTATCTTTCTGGCTTACTTCACTCTGTATAATGGGCTCCAGTTTCATCCATCTCATTAGAACTGATTCAAATGAATTCTTTTTAACAGCTGAGTAATATTCCATGGTGTATATGTACCACAGCTTCCTTATCCGTTCGTCTGCTGATGGGCATCTAGGTTGCTTCCATGTCCTGGCTATTATAAACAGTGCTGCGATGAACATTGGGGTGCACGTGTCTCTTTCAGATCTGGTTTCCTCTGGTGTGTATGCCCAGAAGTGGGATTGCTGAGTCATATGGCAGTTCTATTTCCAGTTTTTTAAGAAATCTCCACACTGTTCTCCATAGCGGCTGTACTAGTTTGCATTCCCACCAACAGTGTAAGAGGGTTCCCTTTTCTCCACACCCTCTCCAGCATTTATTGCTTGTAGACTTTTGGATAGCAGCCATCCTGACTGGTGTGTAATGGTACCTCATTGTGGTTTTGATTTGCATGTCTCTGATAATGAGTGATGTTGAGCATCTTTTCATGTGTTTGTTAGCCATCTGTATGTCTTCCTTGGAGAAATGTTTTCTGTTTAGTTCTTTGGCTCATTTTTTGATTGGGTCATTTATTTCTCTGAAATTGAGCTGCAGGAGTTGCTTGTATATTTTTGAGATTAATCCTTTGTCTGTTGCTTCGTTTGCTATTATTTTCTCCCAGTCTGAGGGCTGTCTTTTCACCTTGCTTATAGTTTCCTTTGTTGTGCAAAAGCTTTTAAGTTTCATTAGGTCCCATTTGTTTATTTTTGCTTTTGTTTCTAATATTCTGGGATGTGGGTCATAGAGGAGGAACTGGAGGAATCAACCTGCCTGACTTCAGACTATACTACAAAGCCACAGTCATCAAGACAGTATGGTACTGGCACAAAGACAGAAATATAGATCAATGGAACAGAATAGAAAGCCCAGAGATAAATCCACGAACCTATGGTCACCTTATCTTCAAGAAAGGAGGCAAGGATATAAAATGGAAAAAAGACAACCTCTTTAACAAGTGGTGCTGGGAAAACTGGTCAACCACTTGTAAAAGAATGAAACTAGAACACTTTCTAACACCATACACAAAAATAAACTCAAAATGGATTAAAGATCTAGATGTAAGACCAGAAACTATAAAACTCCTAGAGGAGAACATAGGCAAAACACTCTCCGACATAAATCACTGACTCCATTTTGTCAGCTCTATCTTAGGTCCACAGTCCTACCTCCTGAGCATGTGCATTTGTAACAAATTCCTAGATGCTGTTGAGGCTCCTGATTGGGGCCACACTTTGGGAACTACTGACATCCAGGCTGAAGAGAGAAAGGCCCTGATATTGAGGATCAAGTGATTGTACCTGTGAGGAGAGTGGGTTACAGAGACTGGGAACCATGCAGGGCTTGATGACATGATTTACCTTTCTTAGTTCTCCTGACTATTGATCCATCTACCTGCCAACATCTTCTAAAGCCAGAAAACCTCACCTCCTTCAAAAGAGATTACAGCATCATTAGTTGTAATGAGATTTTATACTAATAAGACTTTATTGCTACCTATAAAATATATACTCTGATGGTATGCCACCAAGCAGTCTGTCCTAAATGAGAGGAACCCAACTTTGTCTGACAGAATAAATGGATGAAATACACTTTGTAATGCACTATCTTTCATTTTTATGTTGTGTGTTGACATTTTCTGAATTCAACAGCACATCATTAGTGTGGTTTCTGGGTAATTTTCATGATGTAACAAGAGTGTAACATTTTCTGAAACTACTCGATTAATCAATCCAGATTTAACTTCTCAGCATCCCTGGTAAATAAGGAGCTGGATCAGTTCTACTGCTAGGACCCTCTGACTTAGAAGGAGAAAGAGGAGTTTGTGATTCAGCGTATGCTAGTAATTAGGGACTGGGGACTGCTGGACTATTTCTTCTACAGTCAGTTTCCTTTATTTATTTTTAATTTTTTTGATCATTGTATTAATACTTTAACTCCAGTGTACAAATTAGTGTGATTCAATAATGCAAACATAACTGGCAGTGCATATTCCCCACCAACCTGTTACAGTTTCTTTATTCCTACTATGTTGGACATTCTCTTAGGTTATCTTAGTAATGGAGGTTTAATGTAAGGATGAGTAATGAGGAAATAAAGTTTTTTTTTCTATGTATGTGAAGGGTCTATTGTGTGGTTTTTTTTTTTTTTTTTTTAGTTATGGAGGAAATAAAGTTTTTTAAACCCCAGTTTTAAGAATTTAAGTAAAGACAGTGAAATCACAAGACACAATTTTCAACAGTATCTAGTAATAAATTTTGACCAAAGAATCTGAGTAAAAATTTAGCCTCCCACCTGAAATAAATCAGATAATATATATGAAACAATGGCTTTCAAGTTTCCATTCAGGCAGTGAAGAAAAGTGATTCCTGAGAGTTGAAAGACAAATAAGGTGAACCTTATGATTCCCCCAACTTACTGTGTTGAGAGAATTTCCAGGCTGCAACACAGAGACCATGAGCCCAGATTGAGCCTGGCAGATACCCCAGGTAGAAGAAATGGAGCTGAAAGTCCTGGAGGCCAAGGCAGGCAGAACTCCAGGAGAGAGTATCAGAAAAGAGGGCCACACAGGGGTCAACAGTGTACTGACCAGCACCTGGGTGTGTGGGCGCTACCTGAGACATGGGAGGGAAACCCCAAAAGGATGATGGGTAACAGCACTAGGGCCTATTCTTATGTTTTTATGTCCTCAGCCCCTCAACACACATTGGAAGAAAGTATTCTTGGGTATGTGGTCTTTTCTCTCCATCTTCTCTTTCCAGGATCGCTGCCTCCTTTGAGGAGAAGGTACAGACTTGGCAATTAAGCTGTTTACTTGTAGGGTCAGGACAGAATATCTCTGCTACACCGTCACCTGTGTTCTGATCTTTCCCAGGCAAAATTTATGTAGCTGAATATTGTGGACTGAATATTTCTGTCTCCCCCAAATCCATATGTTGAAGTCTATTTAAAAAAAAAAAAAGAAAAAATTAATAGATAAAAACCTCAGTTAAATAGAGTAGGGACAGTAGAGGGGGAATTCTCACATCCTGTGACAATAGCTGACCAAGAAAAGAGACACTCTTTCTTTTTTGGCAAGGACTCAGCCAATGAAATGCCATGGATTCTCAGTTTACTACATCCCTCCTGACTTCCTTTTCCTCTCTATAAGAGAGTTCTCCTCCCCTTGCCAATGGGGGTACTTGCACATGGCTCCCCATGGTTGCAAACCCTAAATTGTAATTCTCTGTTGATGCTTAACAAACCTGTCATTGCTGAAAAAATACCTGGTAGTCTGTTTATTCCAGGTCTACAAGTCCTCACCCCAATGTGAGGATATTTAGAGATGGGGCCTTTGGGGAGTGATTAGCTTTAGAGAAGGTAATGAGGGTAGGATGAATTAGTGTCCTTAAAAGAAGTGGATCTTCATCACCCAGATAATCGTGATGGCATGATCACTCACCTAGAGCCAGACATCCTGGAATGCAAAGTCAAGTGGGCCTTAGGAAGCATCACTATGAACAAAGCTAGTGGATGTGATGGAATTCCAGTTGAGCTATTTTAAATCCTAAAAGATGATGCTGTGAAGGTGCTGTACTCAATATGCCAGCAAATTTAGAAAACTCAGCAGTGGCCACAGGACTGGAAAAGGTCAGTTTTCATTCCAATTCCAAAGAAAGGCAATGCCAAAGAATGCTCACTACTGCACAGTTGTACTCATCTAACATGCCAGCAAAGTAATGCTTAAAATTCTCCAAGCCAGGCTTCAACAGTATGTGAACCGTGAATGTCCAGATATTCAAGCTGGATTTAGAAAAGGCAGATGAACCAGAGATCAAATTGCAACATCCGTTGGTTCATTGAAAAAGCAAGAGAATTCCAGAAAAACATATACTTTAATGAATATGCCAAAGCCTTTGCCTATGTGGATCACAACAAACTCTGGAAAATTCTGAAAGAGATGGGAATACCAGACCACCTTACCTGCCTCCTGAGAAATCTGTATGCAGGTCAAGAAGCAACAGGTAGAACTGGACATGGAACAGCAGACTGTTTCCAAATTGGGAAAGGAGTATGTCAAGGCTATATATTGTCACCCTGCTTATTTAACTGGATGAAGCACAAGATGGAATCAAGATTGCTGGGAAAAATATCAATAGACTCAGACGCCACACTTATGGCAGAAAGCAAAGAGGAACTAAAGAGCCTCTTGAGGAAGTGAAAGAGGAGAGTGAAAAAGTTGGCTTAAAGCTCAACATTCAGAAAACTAAGATCATGGCATCTGGTCCCATCACTTCATGGCAAATAGATGGAGAAACAATGGAAACAGTGAGAGACTTTATTTTTGGGGGCTCCAAAATCACTGAAGATGGTGACTGCAGCCATGAAATTAAAAGATGCTTGCTCCTTGGAAGAAAAGTTATGACCAACCTAGACAGCATATTAAAAAGCAGAGACATTACTTTGCCAACAAAGGTCCTTCTAGTCAAAGCTATGGTTTTTCCAGTAGTCATGTATGGATGTATGGATGTGAGAGTTCAGCTGAGAGCTGAAGAATTGATGCTTTTGAACTGTGATGTTGGCGAAGACTCTTGATATTCCTTTAGACTGCAAGGAGATCCAACCAGTCCATCCTAAAGGAAGTCACTCCTGAATACTTATTGGAAGGATGATGCTGAAGCTGAAACTCCAATACTTTGGCCATCTGATGCGAAGAACTGACTCATTTGAAAAGACCCTGATGTTGGGAAAGATTGAAGGCGGGCGGAGAAGGGGATGACAGAAGGTGAGATGGTTGGAAGGCATCACTGACTCAGTGGATATGAGTTTGAGTAAACTCCAGGAGTTGGTGATGGGCAGGGAAGCCTGGCATGCTGCAGTCCATGGGGTCACAAAGAGTTGGACACAACTGAGTGACTGAACTGAACTGAACTGAAAAGAAGTGGAAGAAAACAGAACTCTTCCTCCACCATGTGAGGACATAGTGAGAGGGTAGCCATCTGTAAGTCAGGAAGCAGGCTTTGATCAGGAACTGAATCTGGCAGCACCTTGATCTTGGACTTAGAAATAGTTATGTATAATCTCAGAAACCATCTTGGCCTCCAGAACTGTTAGAAATAAATGTTTATTGTTTAGGCCACCCAGGCTATGGCTTTTTATCAGAACAACCGGAGATGACTAACACACTGAATTTCTAGCATGCATATAGTTTGTAATGTCCACAGCCATATTAATAGTAGGTAGTTTTTATTTCTCTGGGCTCCAGATGTCTGTGTGTGTGTGTGTGTGTGTGTGCTCAGTCATGTCTGACTCTTTGAGACCCTGTGAATTATAGCCCATCAGGCTCCTCTGTCCATGGGATTTCCCAGGCAAGAATACTGGAGCAAGTTACCATATCCTATTCTAGGGGATATTCCTGACCCAGGGATGGAAACTGCGTCTCTTGTGTCGCCTGCATTGACAGGTGGGTTCTTTACCACCAGCAGCACCTGGGAAGCCAGGTGTCAGCGGTTGCTTGAATTGAGGAGCAGGTACTAGCAGAGTTGGAGAAGGCAATGGCACCCCACTCCAGTACTCTTGCCTGGAAAATCCCATGGATGGAGGAGCCTGGTAGGCTCTGATCCATGGGGTCACTAAGAGTTGGACATGACTGAGCGACTTCACTTTCACTTTTCACTTTCATGCATTGGAGAAGGAAATGGCAACCCACTCCAGTGTTCTTGCCTGGAGAATCCCAGGGACGGGGGAGTCTGGTGGGCTTCCGTCTATGGGTTCGCACAGAGACAGACACGACTGAAGCGACTTAGCAGCAGCAGCACTAGTAGAGTGATGAGAAGGTGGCAGGGATCTGTGTCTGACTCTACATGTAGATAGCTTTGTGACTCTGGGTAATCTAACTTTTCTAAGCCTCAGTTTCTTCAAGGTGTGGAATGGAAGTTATAATTATAGAATTTTCCTTATATGATGAATTTAGAAATTTAAAGGATTATATGATAATATGTGAATCATAGTGCCTGTCACATACCAGAAGGTGTCCCCCAAGTCTGAATTTCTGGAAGCCCATGCAAGTGCCCCATGGAGACTTTGGTTTGCTAGGTTATCAGGGGGCAGTTTACAGGTTGATCATAGCTACTGCATTTCAGTTCAGTTCAGTTGCTCAGTTGTGTCCAACTCTTTGAGACCCCATGGACTGCAGCATGCCAGGCCTCGCTGTCCATCACCAACTCCTGGAGCTTGCTCAAACTCATGTCCATTGAGTTTGCAGTGCCATCCAACCATCTCATTCTCTGTTGTCCTCTTCTCCTCACACCTTCAGTCTTTCCCAGCATAAGGGTCTTTTCAAGTGAGTCAGTTCTTTCCAGTGAGTCACATCAGGTGGCAAAAGTATTGGAATTTCAGCCTCAGCATCACTCCTTCAAATAAATATTCAGGAGTGATTTCCTTTAGGATTAACTGGTTGGATCTCCTTGCAGTCCAAGGGACTCTCAAGAGTCTTCTCCAACACTACAGTTCAACAGCATCAATTCTTCAGTGCTCAGCTTTCTTTATAGTCCAACTCTCACATCCATACATGACTACTGGAAAAATCATAGCTTTGACTAGACAGGTCTTTGTTGGCAAAGTAATGTCTCTGCTTTTTCATACACTATCTAGGTTGGTCATAGCTTTTCTTCCAAGGAGCAAGCATATTTTAATTTCATGGCCGCAGTCACCATTCACCATCTGCAGTGATTTTGGAGTCCAAGAAAATAAAGTCTTTCTGTTAGCAAACTGGTGGCCATGTTTGCCACCCAGGATGCAGACTTGTTCTCCAGGACCATCTTGTTCCCACTCCCAGGGTCTGAGGACCAGGAGCTCTGACTCAGGCAGCCAAAGACTCTAAACATTGGTTTCTTCTCCATAATCTCTCATTAGCCTTGCCAACAGGGAGAATTTGGAAGTGTTCTAAAGAGCTTTTATGCAGGTCAAGTGTTTTTAGTGTAAATATCCCTAATAACTTGATCCAGTTCCACCAAAGTGACTGATTGTTCTGGACTCTATTTATGTACCTTTCTGCATTGCTATCTTCTAATTAGTCTCTAATCACATAACCATTTTCATGTTATGGATCCCTTAGTTAGTCTGTGGAAGCCTATAGACTCCACAGAATCATGTGATAAATGCATAAAATAAAATATCCAAGGTTACAAAAGACATCTGCTGCTGTTGCTAAGTCACTTCAGTCGTGTCTGACTCTGTGCGACCCCATGGTCGCACGGCTCCTCCGTCCATGGGATTTTCCAGGTAAGAGTACTGGAGTGGGGTGCCATTGCCTTCTCTGACAAAAGACATCAATTATATTCAAATACAGTTATCAAAATTAAAAAATGCAATTTATGTCCTTTATTAGCACATTAAATAAAAAATGGAGCAGAAAATAAAAACTGTTCTAATTTTGAGGTAGCAATGAGTATAAACAGTATTTATGGAAATCTGCAGTAGTTGTAATATATACTATGAAAATATCTATGATTTCCATTATTGACAAAGTTACAGATTTTCTTAATTTTATTGTGATTTGTAATCTAATCTACAAATCACAATAAATAGAAGTACATGTTAAATAAGATATTTGTGCAAATAAAGACGTTTTAAGTTTTTCCACCATCCAAGTTCAGGAGCCTCTGAATTCTTGAGGGGTTATATATGTATACTTCTTTTCTTCTTTAAATGGATACATGGCCTAAAACCAGATAAACTTCAGAAGTCTAGATATTCCTCAGTTCCAATATGCTGGTAGGCATTTTAAATAGGAAGTGTTTGTACAAGGGCATGAGGTGTTAAGTTGGATGTTAGATACACAGCAGGTAACTGAAAGTGTCTGAAATGTCAGGTGCATCATGGGGAGTGTTTGATGCCTACAGAAATTTTCTCCTTCTTCCCTCCTGTCCTCTTCAATCTCCTCCTCTCCCTCCATCTCCTCTCCCTTCCCTGCTCCCCGCCCCTGCATCCTACCTCTTTCTTCTAATGGAAGTGCCTGAGTACAGAGAACCATGTCTTCTAATAATTTGTCACAGGCCTTCCCATCACTGTAACTTGTAGGGTGTGCAACCCACAGAAGACTTTTAATTAGCTTAAAGATAGGCTGTATGTGAGAGTTGTGAAGATGAAATCCAGGCCCTGATATTTGGTGGCTCAGATAGTAAAGAATCTGCCTGCAATGCAGGAGACCCAGGCTCGATTCTTGGGTCAGGAAGATTCTCTGAAGAAGGCAATGGCAACCCACTCCAATGTTCTTGCCTGGAGAATTCCATGGACTGAGGAAACTGGCAGTCTACAGTCCACGGGGTTGCAAAAAATTGGACAGACTGAAGTGATTTAGCATGCAAAGGGGTGAGGATTAGTAGCTTCTCCTAATTTGTTTAGAGTGGCTTTTAATTTTTCAGAACCCTGAGTAATATTAATAAGAACATTTTACATTGCTACCTATTAGCCACATATACAGATTACATATGTACATGCATGAATGCTTGTAATTGAAACAGTGTTCCAAGATCATATGTTATGGGATGTGTTCTGATATTTTTATTCTATTCTATCTTGTTCCATTCTATAATTTAGTTAAAATATGCTAAATAAATTTCATCATCCTCTAATAGGTTGTCATCTTCAGTTTGAAAAGAAGAGATTCTGAGAATCTAAAATGAAATGTGTTGAAATGTATTATATTGCAAAAAACACTGTAATGCTCTTTTCACACAGTGAAAATTATTGGTCCCATGTGGGGAAAGGGAAATGGATGGAAAAGCCTGTATTTCTCCTTTACTATTGCCTGCAGAATCTTAGTCTTTAAACATTTAGAAAAGTACCATGACTTCCTCCACATAGAGTCTCTACTTTTTCTAACACTACACTTTGATTAAATAACTAGGTATGTGATGTCTCTTGGTAGGGTGTGGCTCTTCAGGTGTTTATTTCGGTGTGAGCTGTTGTTCAGTCCCTGTTGTGTCTTAACTGTTTGCGACCCCATGGACTGTAGCCCAACAGGCTCCTCTGTCCATGATGTTTTCCAGGCAAGAGTAGTGGAGTAGGTTGCCATTTCCTTCTCCGGGGGGTCTTCCCGACCCAGGGATCAAACCCAAGTTTCCTGCATTGGCAGGTAGATTCTTCACCGATTCCTCACCAGGGAAGCCCTCAGGTGTGAGTGTGGAGTCTTTGACACTTTCGTGCTCTTGCTGTCTTTGTCAGTCTTCCCATCTCATGGCTCCTGGAGTGGAGGCGCTTTCTGTGTGACTCTATCCTTTCTACTACTGCTTTTCAGTTATTTCCATAGACAATCAAGTCACATCATCCTCACCAGCCATTTGGATTGTGCCTGAAGAGGAAATTCTCTCTCCTGGGGAAAAATGGATGACAGAGGCTCTTAAATGAAGAAGGGATGATGACAGAATCAAGGCACTGAACCTAGTCATGTCAATGAGTTAGTGCCACTGGGATGTCTCTAATTATGGGCTTCCCAGGTGGCGCTAGTGGTAAAGAACCCACCTGCTAATGCAGGTAGGCTTAAGAGACCCAGGTTCGATCCCTGGGTTGGGGAGATCCCCTGGAGGAGGGCATGGAAACCCGCGCTAGTATTCTTGTCTGGAGAAACTCTGGTAGGCTACAGTCCATAGGGTTGCACAGAGTCAGACATGATTGAAGTGTCATACATGTCGGTAACTAGGCACTGCAGCTTTTGGCCCCTGCAAGTTGTGGAGAAAAGCTACTTATTGTTTCTTACTCAGAGAGTACCTTACATTGTGGTGAGCTTCATAAGGCTCTCCAAAAATGTCCCAGTGTCAGCTCAAAGATTTCTGGACTTGCAAAGCTGACATTAGCACCTTACACAAAGCAGAAAACACGAAAGAGGCCTGAGAAGGCACAGTGGTTTTGTTCACAAATAATTCAGTGTTTTCTTCTTGTCTTTTTATTTCTACTATGATAGTTTTTTTTTTTTACTTTTGTGATTCATTCAGACTAGTTCTCAACTCAGTAAGAGGGTAGCTATAATATGCCATGTAACAAATTTATCTGTAAAGTCATTACCCATATAATTTGATTATAATTAAAAAGTGCTTCTGCACTTTCCTTTACTTATCTAGTTTAATACCCACTGAAACATATTTTAAAATCAAATTGTCTTCTTGAGCAGAAAAAGCTTTATTTTTGTTGATATTTTTGTATTGTATGGGATTCATACAAAGTGAAAGTGAATGTTTCTCAGTCAGGTCGGACTCTTTGTGACCCCGTGGACTATACAGCCCATGGAATTCTCCAGGCCAGAATACTGGAATGGGTAGCCGTTGCCTTCTCCAGAGGATTTTCCTGACCCAGGGATCGAACCTTGGTCTCCTGCATTGCAGGCGGATTCTTTACCAGCTGAACCACCAGGGAAGCCCTTATGAGATTCATAAATAGGCCTTTAAATCTTCACTCCTAAGTTATTGGACTAAACCTGGCAGACTAAATGAAAATGTATATTGTACTCATCCAGTGGTTGATTAGTCATTTTTTCCAACCTCCCCCCAACTCCCCGCCACTGCCGCCGAGAATACCTAGCTAGGTGTAGGATAGGTACAACCACAGTATAATAACCTGGGGTCTATGGCATTGCTGATGGGATCTACTAGAAAGGCAAGGATTAGTTGCTATAATTATTCTTATCAATTCTCTATTGTTTATTTAGAGATTCCTGAAGCCAGACTCTGAGCTCTGTTAGCTGTAAACTCATGAAGGTGCCTGTGAGGATTGTAGCCTGGAGATGGACATTGTGAATAAAAACAAATGCTTTCATCTTGAGTGTGGCAACTAGGAAGGAAGACAAATAGCAGCACAGCAAAGACCCCTCATTTCTCTGTGGTAGAAGGATAGCTTTGATAAGAGTCTCCATATGGCAGCATCCTTGGGGCCGGTGCAGACTTCAATTCTGGAGTCTGGACTATACTGAATTATTCTTAGGTCTTGTCCACATGGATCCGAAGAAATGTGTAGATCCCCTGAGAGGCACAAGCTGCTTCTGAGCTGACTGTTGAGAATATATCTTTGCCTCCCTGAAGGATCTGGGGAAGAAGGAAGCTGAGGAAAGTTGGACTCTTAGTTGATGTCATGGGTTGGATTCTTGAGTAATTAGCTAATGTTTCGGGTTGGTTCTCTGGAAAAAGATGTTGAGATGGCATTTGGTGTGCAGGCTATTTATTAAGGATTAACACCTGTGGAAGGGAGGAGGCTTGTGGGGAAATAGGCTTGTTTGGGCAGAAGTTGATTATGTGATAAAGGCACCCCTAAGCAATGGCCAACACTCGGGGGCACTCTGAAGAACATTCTCATCAGAGTAATAGCTCATGTTGGGATGAGGTTGCTGAGCCTATATACTCAGTCATAGAATACTGGTTCCATTTTCAGGGTTTATCTTTGAGTAAGGTGACTTTCTGCAATTGAGGCAAACCCTGAGAAGGTGACAGCTGAAACAAATGTCACCTCTGGAAGGGGATCCGAGGGGGGGGGGCACACCTCCAATGTCTACCACAGCTAGTAAGCGATAGAGTTAAAAACTGAACTGAACTTGGGTGATACTGAATCCAGAGCTATTGGTATACCTTCCCACTTCATTCAGTAGGTATTTATTAAAGATTTCATTAGTGCTAGGAACCTTTTTTAGGTGTTGAGGGTTCAACATTGAAGGAAAAGAAGTAAAAATTTCTTGCCCTTAGGGAATTACCTTTCAGTTGGGTGTAAGCTCTAACAAAGGAATAAAATACACAGTATATTGGGTGATGATAAGTGCTGTGGTGAAAATAAAATAAAAAGGGTGGTGAAAACTGTGTGTGTATGACGGAGGGATAATATAGAATTTATTGCTATTAAAAACAGAATAGTTAGAGAAGGACTCACAAAGAAGAAGACATTTGAGCAATGAACCAAAGAAGAGACAGAGGAGTCTTATGGACGTGTGAGAAACCAGTCCAAGCAGAGGAAACGGCCAATGCAAAGGTCTGAGGTTGGAGCGTGCCTTGTGTATTCTGGTCATAGCATTGTCTTGCAAGTTTTTTGTGCAGTATAACATCTAGCATAAGCTTTGCACAGAAGGCAGGTTTTTTGTTTTTTTTTTTTCCCCAAAACTTCCTTCATTTGTGTACCACTGTGATACTTTTTATAATATTCATATACCATCTGAGTCGTTGTTTAGTTGCTAAGTCATGTCTGACTCTTTTGCACCCCCAGGGACTGTAGCCTGCCAGGCACTTCTGTCCATCGCAAGAATACTGGAGTGGGTTGCCATTTCCTTCTGCAGGGGATCTTCCCGACCTAGGGACTGAACACCCGTCTCCTGAATTGGGAGGTGGATTCTTTACCGCTGAGCCAATACGGAAGCCCTCATACCTCATCTGTACTATTTAATTACATTTTTGTTTAATTTCCCTTTTCACATGTAAGCACATTTCTTTTAGAAGGAGATTTTGGTTTTGTGGAAATAAATGAAGACTACTCAAATGAGAACAAGCAAGATTGTCTATTCAGAGCATACTATAGCGAGGGAATCAGCCACCATCACTTACGTTTGATGCGGACCCGAAGTCAGGTAGGGGAGCAGAAGAGTGGAAAAAATCAGACATGCCTTGATTGGAAGTTGTTGGTGTGGGAAGCTGTAGGTGGGCCAACTAGAAATGGGGCACTCTACATGATTGATCAGGGGTGCATATTTAAGTCTTGTTGTTTGGAAATAGGGGCAAAAATTAGGGAAGTCCTCAGTTATTAATCAAGTCCTGGCCATTTTGGGTCCATTGTTTACAAGGGTTTTTGTTTGGCTTCCTTGACTGGTTGATGAAGATAGTCGTCTGTCTTCTTACAGTTTTGACTTGTAGATAGTAAGTTGTTTCTTCGGCTGGTTACTGTAGATAATGGGTAGTCTTCTTGAGCTCATTGGTACAGATTGTGTGTCAGAGTTCTCTTTTTATATGTGGTCTGGGCATTATCCATTTGTTTATTCAGTTTCTCAATTTTATTTCCCTACAATAAGAAGGTAGCATCATTTAGTAGGTTAGTTCTGTTTTCAACATAATTTCATATAAGCAACGGCAGAAACAAATACATATGTACATATACACATTCACATAACTGTTAAAATGACAATGTTTCCCATGTGATACCAAAAGGGGTGTGTATCACACTTTGTGGTATTGTAGGTGTTCAATATATATTTTATTTTAAACTATCCCTGCAAGGCAACCAATATTTCAAAAAATTTGAGTGTATTTTCATTGATTTAAATTTTTTTCTGCATTAATACTACATCATCTCCTGGGAGGATTAACATGCCACATCATTAATTTATCCCTTGGTGAGAATTGATCAAAGAAAATTTGTTCAAGTGATTGATGTTAGTTTCCCTAAGATCATGGGGGTTTTGATGCAATAGGGAAATGAAGTGGGCTAATTCTTCGGGGATCCAGAGAGATTGCTTCAATTCAGGTCATTGGTGTTGGGTATGAGGGAGAAAAGTGTGGTAAGGAAAACAAAATAAGGGTAGGTGACAAAAACCGATTTTACATAGGTTACAGAGAACTCGGAACCACATTCCTTGGGCCATGTTCTTCAAACTGGGGGAGAAATTAGCACTTTTTCCCAGCCCCATTTTGCCTGATTTTCAGAGATACATCCTTTGTCTATGCACATCTAATGTGCTTATTCATTTAGTCATTCTGTGTTTTTCTTCCCCAATTGACTGTGAAGTCCTTGAGGGTTTCTGGAATTAGTCTTCCACATGCTTGAACTCCTGCCTGTTAGTCTCGAGTTTTCCAAGTAGCAGCTACTCAATAAATGTCAATGAAATTCATTAGCAAGCAAATCTTCTAGGGCCTTTGCATATTTTGATTGTTATCCCAAGCCCAGTGAAAGTAATGGTCAGCAGGACTGTGTCTTGGCATGGAATTTCATAAACAAATAGGTTCCTATCAAGTGGTTGATGATCAGGTGAAAGGAGAGCTTGGAGGAAGACCTGCTCTCTGATTCTTTGGTGCCCAAGCTTATGAGTTAATATTATGCTTTGTAAACATTTGGCCAAATGAAACACATTCTGTGCTCTCTGTTTGATGAATAGCCTCAGTCTTCAACTGTGGAGGTTTGCTTTTGTAAAGATAAGAAATGAGGTGTTTTGATGGGAGAATTTGTGGCAAGACTGCCAGTACCCACCATAGGATGGCTAGGCATTTCTTTGTCTATCTTATTTCACATTCAGGAACAAAAAAGACCCTTCGATATTTCTTTTCTCTAGATTTCTTTTCTCATATTTCTGATGGTTAAGGGTTGTCACACTAACTTTGTGTTTTGAGTATATATATGTGTGTGTGTATATATATATATACATATACATATATGTGTGTGTATATATATATATATATATATAAACATATACATATATGTGTGTGTGTATATATATATATATATATATATATATATATATATATATAAACATTTCCCTAAGTATGTGAAATGGATCTAACTTAATAAATACATTTTCAGTGGTTTACATATTCTCATGTGAGAGTACAAATTAAAATTTTCACAGACTTTAAAAATGATATAAATAAAACTGCCCAAATGACAACCTGAACTTGTTCAAAGGGAGAGAGTTATGTCATCCTTGGTTATCTCAGCCTATTAAGATCTAGAAGTAGGATTTTTTCTTCTTTTTCTAGAAATAATTAGATGTAGACAGGCTTCCCTATGCAGTTCAGTTTGCTGGTTCAGTGTCTTTCACAACCTGAAAGACACTCAAAGCAGCTCAATGTCTTAGGAAAACCTGTTTTCCCTTTTAGATATTTGGTTATGGTACTTGTTATGATGTCTACAGTTTACTCCCAAAGTACTTTAGTATAGCAGTGTTGTTTGTGGTTTATGTTAGTTGAGGCTATGTTCTAGCAGTAGGGAGTGAATAGCATTTAGTCAGAATGGCCACTCTTCTTAAATGGCTACTGCAAGTACGGCAACCTCTGGTTGATATTAGATATTTTTCTAATTAGCATTGCAAATGTTAGAAATCAGTGTTCATAGATGAAATCAGTATTTAATTGATTTAGCATAATAGATTTAATAATTAATCCCTCATTAGTGAAATTAGCGGCATTTAAGATTATATAGATTTAAGATTATATGGATGAATTGATGTTTTTGAACTGTGGTGTTGGAGAAGACTCTTGAGAGTCCCTTGGACTGCAAAGAGATCCAGCCAGTCCATCCTGGAGGAGATCAGTTCTAGATGTTCATTGGAAGGACTGATGCTAAAGCTGAAGCTCCAATACTTTGGCCTGATGAGAAGAGCTGACTCATTTGAAAAGACCCTGATACTGGGAAAGATTGAGGGCAGGAGGAGAAGGGGATGACAGAAGATGAGATGGTTGGATGGCGTCACCGACTCAATGGACATGAGTTTGGGTGAACTGCGGGAGTTGGTGATGGACAGGAAAGCCTGGCGTGCTGTGGTTCATGGGGTCGCAAAGAGTCAGACATGACTGAGTGACTGAACTGAACTGAAGATTATATGGCTTGGCTAAAGAGAATCACCATTATTGCATGAAGAAAGTATAAAAAAACTACCAAGCATTATAGCTTTGGGCATGGTAGCTGCTATCTATAGCAGTCTTGCCCTTATGGTTTTCAACTGATTGAATTGGGTCTACTTAGATTATGCAGGATAATACCTTTCACTTAAAATTGACTAATTATGGACTTTAATAATATCTACAAAATACTTTCCTAGCAATACCTAGACTAGTGTTTGATTGAAAACTGAGGACTATAGCCTAGCCAAGTTGATGTATCAAAAAGATTATCTTTTCTCTTCTTGGATTTATAAGTAGCCAAGGCAGGCTTGGTGCCAATCATTCCTGTCCAGGTCCCCTACATGGTCTAATTACAAAAGGTCATTCATTGTGCTCAGTCTCAAGGGTCCTTTTCATCTCTCTCATTATTCTTTTGTTCATAATTCTGAAAATAAAAAGTAATGTTTCTAAAGAGGTTATATTAAATAGCTTAGCTTAACTTCAGTGATTTTTCCTCCTTTAAAACATGTTTGGATTTTCAAAATGGGCTTCTTTAGCCCAGTTTTCTGATGGAAAGGTTTATCTCCAAAAATATTTTGCTAAGCAGCTGATATATTCCTCTGTATTCTATCCAGAGCAGTGGTGGTCTCCCAGAGTGAATGGCAGTGGAACAGGCATGGTATTTCGAGTCTCATGACTTCTATGATGCTGAAACTCCATTCTTTTCTTCAAAAAACATTTATTTGGCTGTGCAGGATCTTAGTTGCAGCATGCAAGCTCTTAGTTGTGGCATATGAGATCTAGTTCCCTGACCAGGGGTTAAACCTGGGTCCACTACAGTGGGAGTGTAGAGTCAGCCACTTGACCACCAGGAAGTCCTTCTCCAAGTCCTTTCTAAATGAACTTTGGAACTGCATGCAAGTTACTTAATCTGTTTGAATCCTTGATTCATCATCTATAACACAGAGACACTGACCATAGTTTCTGTGAAGAATTGTAGTAAAGGTCAGAAATAGTATTGAGAAAGTGACTGGAACATGGTAGATTCTTCATTGTTGTTTATCGCTCAGTTGTGTCCGGCTCTCTTGCAACCCAATAGACTGTGGCCCACCAGGCTCCTCTGTCCATGTGATTTTTCAGACAAGAATACTGGAGTGAGGTGTTGTTTCCTTCTCAGGGGATTTTCTTGACCCAGGGATCGAACCTGTGTCCCCTAGGTCTCCTGCATTGGCAGGCAGAATCTTTACCACTAGTGCCACCTAGGAAACCCTTTAGATTGTTAATAGATGGCTGATCATCACTTAACCAACAACTGTACCATCTGCTATACTAAATGCTCTAATCAATACCAGAACAACAACAATATAGCAACAACAAACACACACCACCAGAGCACCAGGAGGAAGAAAGACCTGGTGCGAATTAATACTTCCAATATAAATATCCACATGAAAATGTCAGAGTTATAATACTGATAAATAACATGCTATTTATTATCCAATCTGTAGTAATAAATTCTTCATGACATTGAATTTCCTTTCTACCTTCTTTTGAGTTGAGTAGTGTGTATTTATGACATTTCCTAGGCTTTATTATTGGTCTCAAAAATGTCATTATTGAACAATGTCTCAGAACCTGCATTTTGCCAGGGCAAGCTGCTTTTACCACACTGTTATAAGTTTGTTGTCTTTTACTTACTCAGTATAACCAGATTTCTGCTGTTATCCATATTTTATTTTAATATTAAATATTACAGATGGGAATAGTAAAATAAGTCAGGCCTTTAAAAATCAGCAAAATGTAATTCATCTTTCTCTAGAACCAGAGGGTATAAGCACTTTTAATTTCTAATTTTCTTTACATCTGTTTTGTGCTTTAGGTCTTAAGAATTATGTCCTTGAATTATTTGATTAGTAGCAGTAAGAAAAAGCAAATTGACAAGACTAATCATATTCTTTGTAACAGACATGAGTTTATATCTCAAAATATTTTGACTTGAAAGAACATACAAAACAAGAAATTTAATGATTTCAGAGGTATTGTCATAATCTTGGGTTTGGAGATAAATCTTCCAGATAGAGACAGCTTGAGATGAAGTTGTATATAAAATTTTGTCTTGCTGCCCTTTGCCTTTCCTGATTTTCTGTCTCCCTGATCACTGTTACTATGTTTAGGGAGACATTGCGTAGTCCTTGAATTAATTATGTCAAGCATTGTTCCCAAGATCACAACTTTCTTGCCCACCCCTGCCTCAAAGAACAAAATGGGATCACAAAAAGCTATTTCCATAGGTTCCTCTTATCAACCAAATTGAGTCATTCCTCCTTTCCTTCATTTTTTCTCATTTTAGACAAATATTGATTTCTTTAGGCTCACAGCACTAGTTCCGTTCAGTAGCTGATTGGTGTCTGACTCTTTGTGACCCCGTGGACTGCAGCATACCAGGCCTCCCTGTCCATCACCAACTCCTGGAGCTTACTCAAACTCATGTCCATTGAGTCAGTGATGCCATCCAACCATCTCATCCCCTGTCATCCCCTTCTCCTCTGCCTTCAATCTTGCGCAGCATCAGAGTCTTTTCCAGTGAGTCAGTTCTTCACATCAGGTGGCCAAAGTATTGGAGTTTCAGCTTCAGCATCAGTCCTTCCAAAGAATATTCAGGACTGATTTCCTTTAGGGTGAACTGGTTGGATCTCCTTGCAGTCCAAGGGACTCTCAAGAGTCTTCTCCAACACCACAGTTCAAACGCATCAATTCTTTGGCACTCAGCTTTCTGTCCAACTCTTCCATCCATACATGACCACTGGAAAAACCATAGCTTTGACTAGATGGACCTTTGCTATACTAAGTCCTAGGGTCATAGAGATGAGAAGGCATGATCCCTATCTTTAGAAAGCTCACAGAAAAGTGAAGAAGTAGACAACGAAAACGCAATATAACATTTCTATAGTGGACATCTGTGTAAGGTGCAGAAGCACTGAATTTTCAGGAAATTGGTGAATCCCAGGGGAGTTTGCCTGCAATGCAGAGTACATAGGATAAACAGGTTCAATCCTTAGGTCGGGAAGATCCCCTGGAGGAGGGCATGGCAACCCACTCCAGTATTCTTGTCTGGAAAATCCCGTGGACAGAGGAGTCTTGTGGGCTACAGTCCACAGGGTCGCAGAGTTGGACACGACTGAAGCAACTGAGCATGCATGTATGCAAGGAGATGTTGCTTGAGCTAATTTTCAAAGGAGTGTGTCGAAGTCAGTTTGGGCTGCTATAACAAAGTACCATAGAGTGAGTGGCTTATAAACAAGAGATGTGTATTTCTCACAGTTCTGGAGTCTGGAATTTTGAGATCAGGGTGCCATCAGGGTTGGGCTCTGATAAGTAACCTCACCTGGTTTGGAGACTGCCAACTTCTTGATGGAGAGCAGAAAAGAAGCAACGTCTCTTATGACTCTTAACAAGGGCACTGGCTCCATTCATGAGGGCTTCCTGCTCATGACCTCATCTAATCTGAATTATCTCCCAAAGACCTCACTTCCTAATACCATCACATTGGGGTGGGTTGGGGGAGAGTTTCAACCTAAGAATTGGGGAGGGGGCTATGTGGTCAACTTATTGGGCTTCCCTGGTGCCTCAGATGGTAAAGAATCTGCCTGTGATACAGGAGACCCAGGCTCAATCTTTGGGTTGGGAAGATCCCCTGGAGAAGGGAATGGCAACCCACTCCAATACTCTTGCCCGGAGAATTCCATGGATTGAGGAACCTGGCAGGCTATAGTCTATGGGGTCACAAAGAGTCAGACACAACTGAGCAACTAACGCATTACACAAATATAATTCATAAGATGGAGACAGAGGTTTTCCAGGCAAATAAGGTGAGGGAGGAGTGTATATGTGGTAATGGGGGGACTGGGATCTTCCTGGTGGAGGAAATTTTATGCACCAAAGTTCAAATATTTGAAACAGAAGCTCAAAGGTCTTTAATAGGAAGAGGAACAATAACACAAACTTCCATAATAATTGAGCAAAGGGTTGATGGTAGGTTTCATGCTATAGGACAGATGGGGAAAGATAAAATTCTTAGATAAGAAAAGAGAAACTTACACTTTATCCTTTTGATGAGGGGACTATTGAGAAATTTTAAAATAGTGTGAAATTAATCATGTTTTGCTGTGGAATCTCAGAAGTTGGCTTGAGAATAGAGGTGAAAAGACCATTTTAGAGGTTTTGCTTGTATTCAGATCAGGAGACAGAAGAGAGGTGGCTATTAAAAAATCCACTCATCCTTTGACAAATGCCTTTAAGTATTTACAATGTGCCAGGCATGAGGGCTGCAGAAGTGAATATTAATTATCTCTTCACTCACATTGCTTATGAGCCAGTGGGAAATTAGATAAGCAAACAGACTTTTATCATATTGTATTTCAGATTTTTTCTTCTTTGGGAGTGCAAAAGTGAAAGTCACTCAGTAGTGTCTGACTCTTTGTGGCCCCATGGACTATATAGTCCATGGAATTCTCCAGGCCAGGATGCTGGAGTGGGTAGCCTTTCCCTTCTCCAGGGGATCTTCCCAATGCAGGGATCGAACCCAGGTCTCCTGCATTGCAGGTGGATTCTTTACCAGCTGAGCCGCCAGGGAAGCCCAAGAATACTGGAGTGGGTAGTATATCCCTTCTCCAGGGGACCTTCCCAACCCAGAAATTGAACTGGGATCTCCTGCATTGCAGGCAGATTCTTTACCACCTGAGCTATGAGGAAAGCCCCAGTGTGTTATATATGAAAAAATCTTTAGATCAGACCATCTGGGATTCAAATTCTGCCTCTGTAGCTTTCTACTTAAGAAAACTTGGACAAGTTACTTGACCTCATCAGTAATGTGGCTGGGATTTGTGAAGATGAGAAGAGAAAAATAAACAAAAAACTAAGAACAGTGCTGGTACATCTCTCAGCTCCCAGTTTAAGGAAGAAAGAGAAGACAGAGCAGGAGCCAGGCAGGTGATGGAATATAAAGGGTACTATGTAGTGTATCTTGGACTTACAACTTGCTAGGAAGGCCAATGCAAAAACAGTTTCCTTAAGAAAGAATCTGTCATTTCCTTCTTATTGCTTTCTAGTTCCTGAAATAGTAGCATTCTGGTAGAAAGAGGGAGGTTCATTCGACATAGAAATGGCTGTAATTTGTCTGCCATGTCATGGATTGTCCCTTCTTGATTTCTCCGCTCCCAAAGTTGGTGACCTTGCACTTCATCTGTTCTCCCTGATGCATACAGACCTGTTTGACACAGGAGCCAATGGACCATTTTTCAGTTCAGGTCAGAGGGTGACTTCACAGAGACAGGAGTCTAGTATTAAGAATATATAAATTAGAAAAAAGAAAGCAGAAAAGACCAATGGTCAGAGAAAAGGAAATGAAAAGAGAATACTATCCACTTGAGAGAGGGTTTTGGGCTGGCCACTGTTTATCAGCATTTTACATAATAAAGGGTCAGGAACTGATAGTTGTCAGAATTCGTGATTCTGAGGCAGTGGAATGGCCCCAGCATTAGCAAAAGGAGAGGCAGCTGAGCACAAAATGGTCTGCCGGTGAACAGTGCCCATGTGACAAACATCTTTGGGCTGGGGCCAATTCATAATTGCCTTCCATATAGGGCTTTCACATTAAAGAAAGAAATTCTATATGAAACAATATCAGTTCTCCCATCGGAGGATAGAAAAGATCTGAAAGATGGTGCTTTTTGGAGATTGCAGTCCAGGAAGTCAAGAATGTTTCTTCCAGAGTTGCCACGGCAACATCTCCCTCTTATGACACAAGGGAAGACAGAGGTCATGTTGGTGGGTGTTTAAATGTTGCTCTGATAATGTCTTTTATTTCCACGGGGAAGAAGAGAAAAAGGCAATAGGCAGGAAAAAATTAGAATGGCAAACAAAATAAAAGAGATAAAAGGATTCCTGTGAGTGATTTTCCAAATAGATTTTGTTATTGAAGGATTTATATTAATTCAGTTGGATTTAAAGTCTAATTTGAGAATTCAAAATGAAATCTAGGTGTAAATGAGTGTTCAAGTATAAGATGATGCAATGGCCACTTTTGTGTTGTGGAGAGGTACTTTTAAACTCGATTTCTGGGAAGAGAAGAGGCTACAAAAGGCATCAGTTAAGTTGTAGACCAACTGAAAACACAGGTTTTCTTTAAATTAATACAGCTGCTTTTGGTGGTTTCTACTTTACTCAGTATTTAAACCCATACTTTAGAATTATAAAAAACCTCTGGCAAATTCGTGAATGGGGTGATATCCAACCAGGAAAATAGTACCACACAGTACTTCAACAGAATTCAGTATAGAAAACTAGTTTTTGGATATGAAGATGTCAGAAAAGCTAAAGACTAAGGCAGATATTGTGCTATGTATATTTTACCCTTGTGCTCCCCGCATAGAGTGGAGGGGACAGAGGGCCAAGCCAGAGATTAGTATCCTGGTCACCGCACTTCTGGAGGGACAAAGGGAGAAGTAGTGGGTACAGGACTCCAGGCTCAAACAGCCTGGTGGGAGCAGGAAGCATGGTAAGGCAGACTGGCAAGAGCTAGGGCCACAGAAGAGACAAACCACTGTTGGAAATATCCTCCAAATCAGAGAGAGGGAGGAGAGGAGAGGAGGCTGGGGCAGAGAGAGAGAGAGAGAGAGAGAGAGAGAGAGAGAGAGAGAGAGATTGATTCTCTTCTCTCCCCTCTTTCCCCCTTCAAGTTTTTGTTTTTCGATTCCTCACCAGTGCCTCCCATTGGCCAGACCTAACACGAAGTTGAAAAGAGAGCCTGGGAAGTACCATTGCGTGGATCAGTGTCCAGTGATGCAGAGCCGAGGAAGGGCACTGAATAGACCTTAGAGACAGGCAAATAAGTCAGCAAAGGGAGCTTGGAAACACGAGAGAAGGCTAATATTATATATTAGTGAAAAGTCTGAATTATAAAGAACTTGAAAATAAATGCAATTTTACTTTTTAACTTATTTTTTAAACTTTTTATTTTGAATTGGGGTACAGCTGATTAACAATGCTGTGATAGTTTCCAGTGAACAGTGAAGGGACTCAGCCATAGGTATACATGTATCCTTTCTCCCCCAAGCTCCCCTCCCATCCAGGCTGCCGTGTAACATTGAGCAGAGTTCCATGTGCAGTACAGTAGGTCCTCGTTGGTTATCCACTTTAAGCATAGCAGTGTGTACATGTCCATCCTAAACTCCCCAACTATCCCTCTCCCAATCCCTTCCCCCAGCAGCTATAAGTTTGTTCTCTGCATCTGTGAGTCTCTTTCTGTTTCATAAGTTCATTTGCATCATTTCTTTTCAGATTCCACATATAAGGGATGTCATATGATATTCCTCCTCTGACTTACTTCACTCAGTACAAAAATCTCTAGGTCCATCCATGTTGCTGCAAATGACATTATTTCATTCTTTTTAGTAGCTAATATTCCATTGTATATATGTACCTCATCTTCTTTATCCAGTCTTCTGTCTATGACCACTTAAGTTGCTTCCATGTCTTGGCTATTGTAAACAGTGCTGCAATGAACATTGGGGTACATGTATCCTTTTGGGCCATGTTTTTCTCCAGATATATGCCCAGGAATAGGATTGCAGGGTCATATGGTAGTTCTTAGGCTTCCCAGGTGGCACCAGTGGTAAAGAACCTGCCTGCCAGTGCAGGAGATGAAAGAGACACAGGTTTGATCCCTTAGAGCAGGGCGTGGCAACCCACTCCAGTATTCTTGCCTGGAGAATCCAGAGGAGGAGCCTGGGGGGCCCCAGTCCATAGGGCTGCAAAGAGTGGGACAGCACTGAAGTGACTTAGCATGCACACACTCATGGTAGCTCTCTTTTTAGTTTTTGTAAGGAACCTTCATCCTGTTCTCCATAGTGGCTGTTCCAGTTTACATTCGCACCAAGAGTGTAGGAGGATTCCCTTTTCTCTACACCCTCTCCATCTAGAAATGTTAACTTATTATTTCAGAATGCATATTATTACATTAGACATTTTGTTTAGGGGTCTGAGATTGTACTAAGAAGACCAAAACCTTGGATTTGAAGTCCAGAGATCCTGGGTGCTGCTTTCTGAAGTACAGAATCTGTAGCATCAAAAACAGCATCAGTTTTGAGAGCAATTCTTCTTTACTGTCAGAATGAGATTCAACAGGACAATAACTTTGGAGAATAGAATGAATTTCTTTCCAACTTCTAAATTATTGCAAGTAAATATACACAATCTCCAATTCAAAGAACTGATCAGAAAAGTGACTGCAGTTGAGCTGCAACAAAAAATTGGTGGGATGTTGAGCTATTCTATGCTAGAATCCTAGAGTATCATGGCAGGGTCAGGAGATCATCTCTGAATTTCGAGCCGTGTCTCTGGAAAACCTCTACGATTATTATCTTTTCATAGCCTCTTCTTAAACTATTCTAGAGGAAGATGTCTTCTTGAGGCAACTCACGATATTTCCAGACTCTTCTGCGTCAAAGAAAAATCTTCTGTACAGAAATTAAACCAGTAAAGGCAAATTTTATTCAGGAACTGTTGTGATAGGGGAAGACAGACCTCAATATAGATTTGTGCTCCATCCCAAATATAACAAGGACAAGTGGGTGTTATACAGCCAAGGAGCCATGTGAGGGTCAGTGGCTAGAAGGTCACCAACAGGAAACATCAAGGATAAGGGGGATTCTTGCTAAATTTATTTGATAGGAGTCTTGCTGAAGGCAGGGCAGGGTGATAAGATATCAGATGCTGAGGACAAAGAGAAGCAGACTGTACCACTCCAAAATATGCCTTTTTTGGTGTATTGATCATTTTGGATTAAAGTTACTTGAGAAACAGTGGGTGCAGAAAACACGTGCTGACCATCCTTTGTCCTCCTGAAAGTAGGAAATAAATATCCCATGTGGAAAGTGCCTTTCCTGTACCAGGAGGGGGAAAGCATCCCTGTCACTAGCGATTGAAGAACCTGCCTGCAATGCAGGAGACCTGGGTTTGATCCCTGAGTCAGGAGGATTCCCTGGAGGAGGAAATGACAACCCACTCCAGTATTCCTTGTTTGTAGAATCCCATGGACAGAGGAGCCTGGTGGGCTGCAGTCCATACGGTCACAAAAGAGTTGCAAAAAAAACATGACTTAATGACTAAAACAATAGCAAATCACCAGAGATGGGGAATTAAGTGCTGAGAAGACTATAAAAGCAAATCTTGTTACTTCTTCACTGATTTACTACCCTAGCCGATACTTCTTTGTTTTTCAGTTCTTTAGAGATTTATTGTTTCTTTGTCTAAAAGGTATAAAAAGCTGTCTGTTTTGATCCTGTCTTTGAGTCTCAATTTTTTATGGGGCTCTTTTATGTACAAAATTAAATTTGTTTTTCTTCTGTTAATCTGTTTTATGTCAATTTTATTATTAAACCAGCCAACAAACTTAGAAGGGAGGAAGGGAAAAGTTTTCCATCCCTTTGGGGTGATGGGTCAGGAATTTCATCAGCTATCAAGGGTGGGAAAATTTCACTAAGCAGATTCAGCAGTATTTTTGCTACAACTGGACTAAATGGGCCAAGGACAGAGCCCCCAACTTTGGATTTAGACAAAAAGAAAACTCAGAGCAGCCCAACCACAGTTTGGTCAAGGGTAGCTAACTTGTCATCCTGTCATCAGCTAGAAAAATTTTCATTTTGCTATATGATGTTCCTTCATATGTTGAAAGATGGAAGCCATGTGCTTCTCACCTTGGCTCTTCTTAGGCAAAAAAATCTCCCAATTCTTCACAAATTCCTTCTATTTGCATTTCATTGATCATGCTGGTTGTTTTTTTCCTGCCATCCTTATTGGTGTCTTTTGTTGTTGTTGTATTGGTATTATACATTTTATTCTAAAATATATTATTTAAGCAGTCTTTTTGTGAAATTTGAAATGCATTCTTTCTTTACTGAAGTATAGCTGATTTACAATATTACTAAGACATAAGTTATAGGGGTACAATATAGTGAGTCACAGTATTTTAAGTTTGTACTACATCCCCTGGCAGCTCAGCTAGAAAGAGTCTGCCTGCAGTGCAGGAGATGTGGGTTCAATCCCTGATCTGGAAGCTTCCCTGGAGAAGGAATGGCAACCTATTCCAGTATCCTTGCCTCAGAAATCCCATGAACAGAAAAGCCTGGTGGGGTACAGTCCATGGGGTCTCAAAAGAGTTGGACACAACTTAGCAATCAAACAACAAACAACTCCATTTATAGTCATTATAATATATATTCCCTGTGGTGTACATTATTAGTGTCTTGTCTTGATACAAACCTTAGGCTCACTTATTCTGAGACTCATCACATTTCAATGATTTAGAGGCTCAGTTTCTTATCTCTCAGGATGATTTGTAACTCTGTTACCTCAACCAACTTGGTGGTAGATTTGCTAAACTCCTCTATTAGATTATGTGTTTGTGAAAAGCAGGGATCATGTCTTGATCATTTGTTTTATCTTACCTTCCACAATGCTTAGGTTAATGTGTGGATATCACACAGTAGTATGTAGATACAGAAGGAATGCAAAAAATAATCTATTGAAAATCATGATCTTATGCTCTACCCACAACTCTTGGGCCCTTTAACAGCTCTGTGTTTTTTCCCCTTGCAGTTCCCCTTTGCCTTGAATGGTATTTTCCTTTTATCTTTATGGAGAACTCCTCCAAGACTCAGCTTAAATATCACTTAGCCTTTCTAGTTATCTTTGTCTCTCC
Organism: Odocoileus virginianus; assembly: GCF_023699985.2. Classification (NCBI taxonomy): domain Eukaryota; kingdom Metazoa; phylum Chordata; class Mammalia; order Artiodactyla; family Cervidae; genus Odocoileus; species Odocoileus virginianus. The sequence goes on along the minus strand of NC_069686.1, from coordinate 34,418,263 downwards.
CTCTCCCAGAAGTCTGACCCTCTGAAGGCGGAATTCATTTCTCCCTCATTTGTGTTCCTATGATGTATAATTAATTCTCTGTTATATAGAAAGAGCCTTTGATGTGGGAGTTAGGGATACTTATGTTGGAAGCTCAATTATCAACGTGGTCTTACATACTTCGTCTTTTATAGGACTCAGTGTTTTGTTTAAAATATGAAATTTAGGATGGTAATTATTTATTTCACTGAGTTCTTGAAGGGTTAAAAAGATAGTAAATGTTTAGGAAATTGCCTAAATCTTGGCACATACTGAGTACTCAGTTTTTATCTATGATTATGGCGTTTATATCCTTGTATTTTAGTTTTGTGGGCATCTATATACCTGCTATATTTTTACTGAATCTTACTTTTTTGTCTGCAGAACAAAGGACTAAAAAGTTCCATTGAATTAAATTGTTTTCTTTTTATTACACAAGTACATCTATGATGCCAAATTCTTCATATCTGCACTGTGCAATATGATAGCCACTAGCCATATGTGGCTAGATTTAAATTAGTAATTTAAAATTAAATACAATTAAAATTCAGTTCCTTATCCAAATAATATCCATAGGTGGTTACTGTATTGGCCAGAACATTTTCATCATTGCAGAAAATTCTTTTGGACCATGCTGCTCTAGAATGCTTCCAGCTCAACATAATATTTCCAGCTTGGTCAGCTATTTCCTCCATCATTCTGTATCCTATATTTGTAGCAATCAAACTATAGTTTAATTTCACTGTGGAGCAGCCAAATCATACAAGTAATTTATATAGAACTTGCAATAAATTAAAATACCAAATGCCTTAATTTTTTTTCTTTAGGTGCTTTCATAATATTTTGAAAGTATTGATTATATCAAGGGTTGGCAACTTTTTCTGTAGAAAGCCAGATACTAAATATTTTAGGCTTTGGGGTCTGTATAGACCCTGTTGCAACTACTCAGTCCTGCTGCTGTAGCATGAAAGCAGCCATAGGCACTAGGCAATAGTATGGCTGTGGCCGTTTTATTTATAAGCTATGTTGTAAGCTGTAGGTAGTTTCCAAGGCCTGGTCTATTTTCACAGACCTCACTGCTTCCTGTAGTGACATGGCTAGTCCTCTCTACCCCTACCCCTTTTTCCTTTTGGATCAAAATAATTCTACCTCCAAATACTTCTTTTCCCCCTGATTGGAGTGAATCCAATCTCAGTTGATGCTAGAGGCTCATCTTCTCAACGATTTCATCAGAATTCTTTAAGGCTTACACACACCCCAGAAAATGAAACTGCAGAACTAATAGAGTATGCTAATGGTACACCAAACATTGTTTAAACCTCTTACACCAATTAGCTCTCTTAAACCTCACAAAAGTCTGCTTTACTGAGAGGCAAAGAAGGTAAAGAGAAGTTAAATAACTTGTCCAAGGTCACCCCCCTTTGAAGTGGCTGCCCTGTGAACCCAGTGTTAATAACCTCACATTATTAGTCTCTACACAAGCTTGCTTCCAGACAGCACCTGTGTCCTTCTCTCACTCTTTGACCTCCATACTTTAAAAAATCTGAATACTCTTCCTCTCTCCTCTTGTTGTTCCCAGAGGCCCTCACTCATACATACCCCCCAAACTCGAGATTAGCACAAATTCTTCAAAGTTTTATGCTGCTGCTGCTAAGTCGCTTCAGTTGTGTCCGACTCTGTGCGACCCCATAAACGGCAGCCCACCAGGCTCCTCTGTCCCTGGGATTCTCCAGGCAAGAATACTGGAGTGGGTCACCATTTCCCTCTCCAATGCATGCATGCATGCTAAGTCGCTTCAGTCTTGTCCAACTCTGTGCGACCCCATGGACAGCAGCCCACTAGGCTCCCCTGTCCACGAGATTCTCCGGGCAAGAATACTGGAGTGGGTTGCCATTTCCCTCTCTTCAAAGCTCTATACAAATACACAAATTAAGCTAATATTCAGTCCTGTCCAACTCTTTATGACCCTTTGGATTGCAGCCTGCCAGGCTCCTCTGTCCATAATATTCTCCAGGTAAAAATACCAGAGTGGGTGGCCATTTCTTCCTCCAGCAGATCTTCTTGACCCTGGGATCGAACCCATGTCTCCTGTGTCTCCTGCAGATTCCTTACCTACTGAGCCATCTGGAAAGCCCCTTCAAAGCTCTATAAAAGACAGGAATGCAATTGTCTTCTAGCAGATTCTTCTAAGCTACAAAAATCTGTTGGTGAACCTACTGGATATAATTTCAGTCTTAGTGTTGTTTCAGCAGCATTTGGTATGGTGGTCACTCCTTCCTTCTTGAAATCTTTTCTCCTGACTCCCGTGATGCCCACACCTGACTCCTCACATCTCAAGGCTAGTTATTCTTTGAAACCTTTTTTAACCTTTAAAGACTGGTTTCCCATTCTTTCTTTCTTCCCTATTCTGTATACTTTCTCTGTGTGATGTCACAAGCCCTAGTGCTTTAACTCTTGTTTGTGTGAGGATGGTTCCCACATCTTTATCTTCAGAATTTCCTGAGCCCCAATCTTACCGACCAGATAAACAACTTGTTCATCTAGATGTCCCCTGGGCAGCATAGCTCACCATTTCTCAGACAGAAATAATTATTTTCTCTCTTAAAGCTGCTGTTTCTCTTATGCTGCCTTCCATTTTGAATAGAGTTCTTAGCTAGAAACCGCTTGTCATCTGATTCCTCCTCTGACAGCTCTACCAATTATCAAGTCGTGGAAATTTGACACTACTTTGGAAATCACTTGCAAATCCACCTACATCTCGCTCTTGTTAACTGCCACTCGCCTGTGTTCCTGACCATCTCATAATTGGCCTTCCATCAGTCTAGCTCCTCTTCCAGACACTTGTTCTTGTGATGCAGTCTGAGAGGTCATCCCAGTATGCAAATTGAACCTTTTTTCTCCCTTCTTGAAACCTTCACTGGTTTCCTGCTGCTCTTGGAATTAAGTGTGAATGGCCAGCCGGGCCCTTCATGCTCCTGTGCCCGGCCATCCCCCCAGCACATCACAGCGTGTTCTTTCACACCCTGTGCTCTTTTCACGCTGACCTTGGAGTCCTCACCCAGGCCCTTTCCTCAGCTTGGAACACATGTCCTTTAATTTGGCCACCTGGCTAACCCCTGCCCCTTCCGTGTTTCACAGTGATACAGACTTGTGCTTAGATGTTGCTTGCTGTCCACACCTTCTGTGACTTCTGGGATGCCCTCTTTAGTCTCTGAAACCAGTGTTAGGGACCTCCTGTTTGCTTTCACAGCACCTATAACTAATCCTATTCAGTATCCATTCTTCTAGGTTGCAATTGTCATAGGTTGCTTGTCTTTCTCATAGACTAAGCTCCGTGAAGGCAGGGAGGTTGGTCTCTCCTGCTCTTATAGCCCTATTACCTTGTGTGTTGCCTAGTAGAAGCTTTATACATATTTAAAAACTGAAAAAAATGATCAGAAAGAGGAAGTTAGGAATATGGGCTCTGGAATAAGAAAACCTTGTGTTTAAATCCCACCTTTGCTACTATTAGTCATGTGAGTGTTGCTACTTACTAGCTATATGACCTGTATTGATCTCCTGAAGCCTCAGATTTGTCTTATGTAATATGAGAATAATAATGAAGCCAAATTCACAGAGTTGTTTTCAGGCATCAGTGAGATAAAGCATGCAAAGCAATTAGCTCAGTTACTGGAACATGGTTAGTGCTCAATAAGTGCCACTATTAGTAGTAGTGTCCTTGCAAGGCACACAGACTCTAGAACTAGACTGCCTGGGTTCAAATATTCCTTTTAAAAGCAGAAATATTAATAGATACAGAGAAAAAACTAGTGGTTGCCAGAGGGGAGAGGGATAGGTGAGGTGGGTGAAATAGGTGAAAGGGATTAAGAGGTCAAATGACTAGTTATAGACTAAATAAGTTAGAGGGATGTAATATACAGCACAGGAAATATAGAGTATTGTAATAGCTTTGTATGGTGCATGCATTTTTGCTCAGTTGCTTTGGTCCTGTCTAACTTTTTGTGACCACATGGACTGTAGCCTGTCAGGCTCCTCTGTCCGTGTGATTATCCAGGTAAGAATACTGGGTTGCTATCCCCTCCTCCAGGGGATCTTCTCGACCCAGGGATCGAATCCACACCTCTTAGGTCTCATGCATTGCAGGTGGTTCTTTATCACTAGTGCCACCTGGCAACCCCTAATTTTATATGGTACATAATCTATAAAATAGCTTTGCAATATTATACTATTATAATATCTGCATAATCTATAAAAATATGAATCACTATGTTGCACACCTTATAATGTTGTGGTTCAATTATATTTCAGTTAAAAAAAATCCTGGCTTTACCTCCTGCTAGCCATAGAAAATTGGGCAAGTTGCTAACCTCTCTGTGCCTCAGTGTCCACATCTTTAAAATGGGAAAATAACAGAATATGTCTTAAGGTATTATTGTGTGGCTTAAATGAATGCCTGTGACAGAGTCTCTCCTTGACCAAACGATATAGTCAGGCTCTTCTGAATCCTTTGCTTGACTAAACTGGACCCTTGGGCTTCTGTCTCCATTCTTGTAAAGAGACAAGAAGAGTTTTAGTAAGAATCCTATCTAGTCAGTATAGCCAGGAACTCCACTGGCTAAACACAGGCATACTCTTGACATGTGACCCAATTCCTCATCACCCACCATCTCCCTGGTGATATCTGATCACCCTTACCTGCCTTCAGCAAGAATCTTGTTAGGTTGGTGTAGCAAGAATTATGCTACCCTCTGAGTTAATTTTCCATCCACTGACCCTTCTACTTTTCTCCTTGGCTATAAATTCCCATTTTTAAAAACTTGTATTCAGAATTAAGCCCAATTCTACACTGCGATAATTTTTTTTTCCTATTGAAATAGTCCTGAATAAAAAATCTGTTTTTACTGCTTTAACTACTGTCAGGGTCTGGTTTTTCTCTGACACCTGGCATACTGTGTTGGGCTATGGGACAGTGACCATTATTATTGCCTGTATAAAAAGGAAACTGTCCTTGCCTAAAGGAAATAATAAAGTTTAATTTTTACTCTTAGTCTCTTTCTGAAAGGGTAAGAAAGATAACAGGAGATGACAGTTTATTCCAAATGAAAAGTAAAATACTGTCAGTCTTTCAGACTTTGAGCCCAGTCAGTGCTTAGCAGAAAATGATCATAAAAACCCAGATGTTTTTCACAAAGCAGATTAAATATGAATTTGGGACCAAACCTTTTCTTTCTCAGGGATTTTTCTCATATTAAGCAGTGAAAAAATGTGTTTTACAAAGCTCATGGTATCACATGGGTAAAATTATTTACAAGTAGGTTCAGTTGCTGTGGAATTATGTTAGCTGTTTTATATGATCAAAGAAGATGCTGGTAGGTTGCTTTAATATGTGATTTTTCAAATTTATAGTAACACTTTCTTTTTCTAAATTTCCACTATCCCTAATCTCTTAACTTTGTGAAGAAACATATACAACTCAGTCCTAGTCTTTTATATTAACTCAGATAAACAGAACTTCCATGTCAGTTTTGGGAGTTTTCAAGAAATGTGTTTCCTATGTGAGCTAAGAGCTGGGGGTGATTTGTACACAAATGAACAGATAGTAGACAGCAATGAAATAATAATTCCAGAATTCTGTAAGTAGCAAATACCTTTCCTGCAGTTAGAAACAACATGCTTTATGATGATAGTCACTGAATAAACCAACAGGGAGTCTGAGAAACACTGAGTCTCATAGGTGAGGATGAGTATGGGGCCCAGGAAGGGGAAGTCTCTAAGAAGCTGGGTAAGCTCCAAGCTCTAACATACGAGCTTAAAGAAAAAAAAAAATCCCTAGGAGAAGGAATTGTCATGAAATGAGTCTAAAGTTATATAAGTATGGTGACCTATTTTTATCTCCTTGCATTGATTTTTTTAGTTTTCTTGCCTGATACTTCCTTTCTATCGTTTCCCAATGAAGATACTTGTTAAGAGACAATTCTCCATGGGTCTCTTGCATTTCTGCATATCTTGTGAGTAGAGGCACTGGCTGCCTTTGTTCTAGACTATCTTTTCAAGGATATTTGTATAGCAAACAGCCTTGGAAGATAGTGTCTGCCTTCAGAGCAAAGGCAGGCATGTTTAGCACCCATTATAAAAGAATAGGTTTCCAAAGCTCAGGCTTCCTCCTCTTCTGTGTTTCCAACCTGCTGAGTGTGCAGGTGTTAGGCTTTTCATATCCTCATGAAGGAACGCATGTCCTGAAATGACACAAGAAAATGACAACATTCTGGCTACTACTATTGCTACAAAACTATCCATATACCTTTAGATATCTGTATGATGTATATCCATATGTATAGATATAAAGGAATATAGTTTCTTCTGCCAGCATCCATGAAAGCTGTGTGTAACAAGCTAAATTGCTACCTGCAGGTAGGGTTAAATCTCAGAATGCTTTAATTCTTGACAATTCTTTTCTCATGTTCTATTCCCAGAGAGACAGTTTATATATTCCTTGCTTTCCATGAATAATTTCTTGTTTTGAGATTCCTTTACATCATTTTTTCTCTTATTCTTTGTGTCAGTCACCTGTAAACAACATATAGACATTCTCCTATTGTTCTTATTGATTTACTGCATCACCCATCTCTGTAATTCTCATTACCTGGCCTGAAGCATCTTCCTTGGGAGTATCTTTATACTCCCTTTCCAGATTCTCAGATGCCTCAGTTCCAATGGTCTCCATTTAAAGAAAATTACTTAATTACCTAGTTTGAACTTAATATTTCATCAGTCAAAACTGCTTTGCCTACAAGATTGCAAATTTTGAAATTTCCTTTTCTAACAATGACGTCATCTTTTTCCTCTTCTATTTAATCATTCATCGTTAACTAGTTCATCTTCTTTTAGTCCTTTGATATAGTTCTCTCAATTCTCCCTGTGCTTAATTTTGATTATAATATTGAGTACTAAATACTGTGTCATGTGACAAATGATGAAGATCGGCACTATTATTATCTTGATTCCTCTGACTGAAAATTTGAGGCTTAAAGATGAAGTAAAATTCTCAACACTACAGAGATAGTACGTTACAGAACCAGGACTTGATTTAAGGGCTGATAAACTTTAGATCCATACCAAATTTCTGGCTTTACCACCTATTTTGTAGTGATGAACTTTTTAAGTCCTCCAGGCTACTCTTTAGAATATCAGACTATTGCATATTGCCAAACAAAGAATCTGGATCAACGTACCTGTAAAATCCATACTATTTTCAGATTCATTCTGCCACTCAGCAACTTTTTGATCACATATTATTGTTAGCTTTCTTTCATATTTCTCACACGGATCATTTTAAATCTCCCAATTCCTTAAGCCTCCAACTCTGTACTAGCCACTCCCTTTTGAAGCCATCAGTAGAAGTTCTCAGTTCATTCCACTGAGGTTCATTCTCTTTCTCTTTTTTACTTCTTTCTCTCAGGTTGCAAAATATTCCAATCTTAGGGCTTTCATCTATAACATGACCCCCATCTATTTATTAATTGCACCCCCTTTCTTCTTCAAACATAAACTTTCCTTAATACCACATTGAAAGAATTACTCCTATAACTGCCAAGGCCTTATTTACATTTTAATTTCTTGTATTTGAGTTTCCTTTCTTTAACTCACTGAAATGCTGGTCTCAGAAATGCTAGTCTCAAATACTCTCATCCCAAATATGCTTTAGTCTTAATGTTCTATAAACACTCAATTTAACCTCCTTCTGTTAGTTATCATTTTTGCTATTTCTTTATAATTTTTGATACTTTAATCATTGTTTCCAAGTAAAAGCAAGTGGCCAGAACTTCAAGTAAGGTCTCTGAATTTGAAACTGGCTTTGAACTTGCACTCTTCAGGTAACTAACTATGAAATCTTAAATTTTAGCCTCTCTGAGCCTCAGTTTCCACATCTCCAATTGATAACTTTTATATATATTTTCATCTTTCTTAGGAAGATAAAGTTATTACTATAAAGTTCTTTGCATGTTTCTGATAAATAAGGAATATTCAGTTTTTGGACAGATATTTTCTTCTTTCCTTGGTCTTGTCTTCTCACTCTAAGCCTATATTTCCAAACTTAATCTTGAGATCACTTATTTTATCTTCTTATAGTTGTCCAACTGTATCCTCTCCTGCATCTTCTGTATAATTCTTATGTCAGTGATATCATGATCTATGTCTCTAGTGCCAAATATTTTAAATCAAAGATTTTAAAATTGCATAATACTTTAGCACATGACTATTATAAAATTCAAACAGCATAAATACATAAAGAGTAAAACATGAAATTTCCTCCTCTATCAACATCTAGTTTTACAAGATCTATTATTTCTCTTGGGTTTAGGGAGTAGAGCATGTGTTATTATACAGATTTTTCTGTGAGTTTGTATCCAGTTAATAAGCAACAACATTTAAGATTTGATTTTTTAAAATAGCGTGATACTAAATTCTTAATCTGTGTTTCCATTTTTCTGCTATAAACTTTCACCTGGGTATCCCGGTGGAAAGTTGAAGTGCAGGCTGCACAGACTACGCTCATGTCCTTTCCCAAGTGGCATCTATTCTTGACATCTCTGTCTGTCTGTTCCTGTGGATCAACTCTTAGTCACTTTGCCCTCTCCCTCATCACATTAAATTATTTGCCAAGTTTTATAAATTTCAACTCTACAGTGTCTCTTTTGTCCTTTCTTTTAAGTTTTCTGCGACTTTTTGGATCACACTGATTGTGTGATTCAGACTGCTGATTTATATAAGAATTGCTTATTATTTTTCAGTTCAGTTATTTTTGGGAAAGATTTTTCTTTCTTCCTGTACCAGTGCCAAGTTTTAGACTCTTGTTTGTTCTTCCATTCTGTGTTTCCCACATCATACTTCAATGCTTTATCATACTCTCTGCTTTTGCTACAACAATAGAAGCTCCTCAAGAATAGAGGCCACATTTTCACTTTCAGTTTCTTAATAGATTCTCCATCTTGGACATTTGCATTCCGTTTTCAATGCTAAACACAATGGCACTTTTTACCACTGATTTTTGAACTCGATTTGATGAAGTGTGGGAATTTTCCCACCACCAGTGTCTTCCTGCCTTAATCTATTCTGCACACTGTGGGAGAAAATATTCATAAAACCCAGCTCCAATCCTGTCACTCTTTGCTGATACTGTTTGTTGGCTCCCCACTGACTATTGCATATGTATATAGTTCTTCTCTTGGTGTCAGCGCCTTTCATGATATGACTCCAGAATATCTTTCTGGTTTATCTACTCCCAGTTACCATTCCCTAAGCTCTAGACAAACTAGATTACTCATATTCCTCACAGTCCTTGCTATCCTCGTTTTCATAGTTCTTATTTTCTAGCTTTGCTGTCTTCCTAAGACTCTGTCTACCTTTAGGAGCCCTACTTCCATCTCCAGTTATTGCTATTCTATCCATCTTAAAGCTTCATTTCAGATGAGACCACCCCTAATCTTGCTGGAGTTAATCATATTTTATCTTTTTTCCCCTGTCTTTTTAGGACTTTTCTGAAATAGCTGACTGAACTGTAAACTCCTTGTAAGTAGCAACCCTATTTTGGTCATCTGTGTACCTCTTTCAGTATCTTGCACAGTGCATGGATATTTGGAAAATTAAGTGTCAGGAGTTGCTGACAGGGGCAAGCAAATAATTTTGGGTGAGCGTAAGCTTCTGGAGGGATAATATGGAATGATAGCAATTAATTAATGAATTTTTAATTTATCCAATACATTTTTATTGGATAGATACTCTCTTTTTGGCACTGTGCTAGGCACCTAAATGTGATAAAATGTGATGGAAAATGGGTACCATTACCTCTGTCCTCAAAGACTTTAAAATGAAGAAGAGAAAATAATTGTAATACATAATTAAAGTGATAAAGGAAGTATAAGGTACAGTGGGGAAACAGCTGAGGAGTCTGACCTGTCTGCTGAGGATGGGGGAAGTGACAAGTTCAAGGAAGGATAGGATCTAGCCAGGAGACAACGGGGCAGTGTGGCAGATTGTTTCTTACAGAGAAAATAGTCCGATGGTCTTGTGGTTAGAAAGCCCAGGGTACATGAAACTGTTAGGTCCAGCTGGTGGATAGTGTAAGCAGAGTGGTAGGAGACATATTGAAGAGGTCTAATCGCAGAAGGTTTTGTAAACTATGATAAGTAATTAGAATTTTTCCGTTAAGGACAATAAAAAAAATTAGAAGATTTTAAAATGAGAAATAACATGATTAGATTTATGTTTTGACAGTTACCTTTTGGTGTGGAAATAGAGGAAGAATAAATTTAAGGAGATATATTAAAAGTCTACTTTAGGAATCCAAGCAAGGTAGAAAAAAAAAAGAATGAGAATATGAATGAATTTGACAATGTTTTATTTTAGGGATATAGGTGTGCGGATTTGAAAAATGCTTAGGAGACTGTATAGCATAATAGCCTGGAGTATCCCCATGGACATAGGAGCCTGGTGGGCCTTAGTCCATAGGGTTGCAAAGAGTGAGACATGATTAAAGCGACTTAGCTCACATGCACAATATAATAGACAGGCTTCCCAGGTGGTGCTAGGGGTAAAGAGATGCTTGCCAATGCAGGAGACACAGGTGACTTAAGAAACATGGGTTTTAATCCCTGGGTAGGGAAGATTCCCTGGAGGAGGGCAAGGCAACCCACTCCAGTATTCTTGTCTGGAGAATCCCATGGACGGAGGAGCCTGGTGGACTGTAGTTCCTAGGGTAACAAGGAATCAGACATGACTGAAGCAACTTAGCATGCATGCATGCATGGCTTTCTGAATTTTGGCTTCATATTTTTTAGCTGAATAACTTGGCAAATTAGCTACATCTCTAAGTTTAAGTTCCCTCATCTCTAAAAATGGGAATAATAAAGAATTCAACTATGTAATGAATGTAAAATCTTTTTGTGTAGCACTTGGCACATAGTAATCACTCAGTAAAATATTACTTGTTAATTTTAGAATTAACACAGTTTGAGTGACTGGAAAGGGTGAAGGAGTAGAGGCAGTGAGATCACTTGAATCACGGTTTACTTATTGAGTGGATAGCGATGCTACTCATTGAAATTTGCAGGCAAGTGTTGAGGAGGGATAAAGAAAATGAGTTTGAGTGAAGATGTAGAAATTGATTTTATAGGTCTAGAATTCAGGAGAGAGACTTGAAAGTTACTTATATAAGGGTATTTCTTGAAAAGATCAGTGGGCTTCTGTTTTCTCACGTCCATATTAGCTCACAATCCTTGTTGCATGTGTACATAAACTATAAGAAGAGGCATGCTCTAGTTGCTAATTCAATTCATGTGAGTGGATGGGAATATCTGGGAGTAGGTGCGGTGTGAGAGTTGAAGAAGGCGCAGGGAACTCTGGGGACACCAACTTCCAAGAAGTGATTAGAGGAACAGCAGGCTGTAAATGAAAAGGTGTGTAACCAGAAGGAAAACCAGGAGAAAGTCATGGGACAAAGCCGGGCAAACCAAGTACCTTCAGAGCAGGGAATGGTCAATGGTTTTGTTGAGAATAAAGTATAAAAATTATTAGTTGGATTTAGCAATGAGAATATTCATGATAAACTTTGCATAGAGTGATGGGGACAGAAGAAAGATTTGAGTGGATTGAGAGCTGATTAGGAAGTGAGAAAATAGAATCCTGGCAACCCTTTCAAGAAATTGACTGTCAAAGGGTGAGAGAGAACAGGGCCCGAAGAGAGAGATGAGGGTAGAGGATTTGTTTTGTTTTGAAAAACATATTAGCATATTTGAGTGATAAGAAGGAGCTGGTAGAAAGAGCTGGTAGTGTAGAGGGTCAGGAAATTAGAGAGAAGCAGGTGAAGATAGAGCAGAGAAGCCCATGAAAACACCCTGGAGTTGAAAGATGGAAAATTAGGGATTCCAGCATGATGAGCCAAAATCAGTTCACTGTAGTGTTTCGGTACACAACTTTCCAAAGATGAAAGAGCTTTGGACTAAAGAAAGGCAGTTTCTGTGGCTGTGTCTTATAGTAGGGGCTTCTACAAAGTTCATGGGGTCAGACTAGCATTTGTAAGAGAAGATGGAAAGAGTAAGCGTTTAGAGAGGTTGTGTTTGTACTTATAGAAGCAAAGAATTTCTTCAGAAATGGCGATAGAGAATGAAGAGACATCAAACTTCTAAAGAACTGTCTTGTTTGATCATCTAGGAGAATGGTCTTGGGTACCATTTTATGGCAAAAATGCTGCTTTTGGAAGAATGTCTAGATGTAATCAATACTCAGACTTTGAGGAAGTAGGGTCATAAGAAAACTTCTCTTAAAGAATAATAACTGAAGCTGAATTGGATTGATATACATGTATTTTTATATGACATATGTGAGGGGAAAGCAAAGTAGTTTGTAAGAATTTTAGAGAAATTCAGTGTTGATTTCCTCTTAAATTAATGTGAGACAGCACAGACATATTTGTGCTAATTTAAGGGAATGTTTTATATGCCACTTCCTTAAAGCCTCTATCTCCCAACCATGTGCTTTCTTTATTTTTGACAAATGGGCCTTTTGTGCACAAACTTCATGATCAAATTGGTTCAAGAATAAATTGCTGAAAAGAACTTTCCTACATTAGTCCTTGTGACAGCTAATGAAGATGGATAGGGTAAAGCAGGACTTCACTTTATGAAGGAGGTGTTCTCATTCTCCACTGTGTTGGCTAAAGGCAAATTTGTTTGCAAAGGAAAAAATAGAATCATTTTATTGATTAATTTTTGCAGGAAGCAGTTGTCAACCAGCCTGCTCAGATACACAGAATTTTGCTAAAGAAGCAAGTGTAAAACTCTTGTATACACACCAAATAGAAATCTCATTTTTTTTTTCTCCATTGGACATCTGATGCCATCAGAAAATGTTTAGATTTGATCAGAAGAAAAAATTATTTACATTTAAGTGTTCAGCTTCATGAACAAACATTTCTGTTTGCTTTAATTTTTGGATATAAAGACCATAACTGGGGTTGGGGAATGACTAGAATTTTGGAGATCATAGAACACTTGAGAAAGTTTCTTATCCTCAGATAATTTTGAAATCAATGTGCCAGCCAAGTTTATGAAGCAACTGGAACTTTCATACACTGCTGGTAGCATCAAATTGATACAGTTACTTTGGAAAATTGTTTGGCGATATATGTTAAAGCAAATATATATCTATACTATGGTCCAGCAATTTCAATCCTGTACATTACCCAACAGAAATTATTTGTATGAGAATGATCATATCGCCACTAGTCAGCGTAGTTCCAAACTAGAAACAATGTAAATATCCTTCTGCAGAATCGAATAGAATACCTGCATTATAATAAAAAAGAATGAGCTATTGACTGAGGAGCAACATAGTTGAATCTTAAAAAAAGAAAAAACAATGTTGAGTAAAGAGCTCAGGTGCAAAAAAAATGCTTTCTGCATCTGTATGTTTCCATATTTTTATTTTTAAATGTTTATTTGCTGCATCGAGTCTCAGTTACAGAACATGGGCTCTTCAGTCTTCGTTCAGCATGTGGGATCTTTAGTTGTGGCATGCAGCATGTGGGTTCTAGATCCTGAGGCAAGTTCTGCATGGTTCTGAATTTTTGAAAGTTCAAATACAAGCATGATGGATGCATGGGGATAAACGTTAGAATAGTGATTATCCTTGATGGGGAATATTGACCTGGAGGGGCCCAAGAGAACCTTCTGCTGTGCTGGAGATAGCCTAGTCTCCAGTGTGATTATAAGAGTACTGATTAAAACAGGGTTATACATATGTAAAGATCCACTGAACTGTGTATTTCAAATTTGTACACATTACAATATGTTGCACTTCAATTTGAAAATGGACCATTTTTCCACATCAGTGATTTCTTTTTTTTTTTTTTTTTTTTTTGTCTTTTTATCTACGAGGGGGCAAAAGAAGGCAATTATAAGGGCTTGTCTCCTTGACCATGACTTTGCTGGTCTTGCATGTTTTAGGTAAATTAGATCAAGTGACAAAACCTCGCTAATCTGAGTAATTGACTTTCATTTAGAAGGTAACAACTGTAACAATTGAATATTTATTGGATTTAAAGTAGTTATTAAAGATAAATTTGATTTACAGAGGCGTTGAGAGCATTCTGTAAGCAACACTCTTTGTATTTGTCCTATCCATGAGTCAGTAGTCACAAGCCTATGACCTTGACCACCTCTTTGTCCCTTTGTTTGTGGCCTCATGGACCCTATCGAGGTCATCTAGAGGTCCTTCATAGGCTCTGTCAATGGCCTGATTTCACCTGCCTTACGGTTTGACTGATGAACTTTGGAAATACACAAGGAGATAGTGCTTCACTTCAGAAACCACAAGAAAATTAAGATGTCTGGAATTTTAGAAAATATTGTAGGGTTGGAGGGGCAGCACATTTTCACAACATTAGCCTATTCTGTTGATAGATGTTAAAGCCTGTGTGAAAGAGGATGGTGGCTCTCTGTTTCTGGTGTGATTGAAAAAATCAACTTAGATATAGCAAAACACACCTAGGATGAAAGGAAGAATTGGAGAATTGGAAAGGACTTTAGAGATCACCTTAATCTTGTGTTTCTAAGAGCATGAATACCATTCATTTGAATAAGGATGTTTATTATACCTGTTTCTATTTAATCCATGGAGAAGTGGGAAACACATGCCCTGACATCATTAGAAGGAAAATAATATTTTTACCCCCATTAGACTTTAATGATTACCTGTGCAAAGTAGTTATATATTATGATAGCAGAGAAGACAAACTTTGGAGTTGGAATGGTGATGCCAAATCCAGCCTCTGTACCCAGACATTAAATTAAATCTTGGAGACAGTTTTGGGAGAAGTAGAAAAGATTATTTTATTGCTTTACCTGGCAAAGAGGGCCACAGCAGTCTAGTGCCCACAGAACAATGTGCCCTGACCTAGAGGAGTTAGCAGGTAATGGTTCAAAGAAAGCATGGTCAGTTCATGGGCATTCTTCTGATTGGTTGAGGAGTGAAGTAATTGGCACTCAGCAGCATCAAACTTCTGCTTCCAACCAGTCTGGGGTCTAAATGCTTGTGGGTAGCATGCAGTTAAATTTTCCCATCTGATGGGGGTGTCAGTATCTACAGAACAGCTCAAAGATATTCTTATGTATATCCCTTGAGGGGGAACCAGGGCCTTGCCCCAGTTCAGTTCAGTCCCTCAGTCATGTCTGACTCTTTGCGACCCCATGGACTGCAGCATACCAGGCTTCCCTGTCCTTCACCAACTCCCAGAGCTTGCTCAAACTCATGTCCATCTAGTCGGTGATGCCATCTAATCATCTCATCCTCTGTCATCCCCTTCTCCTCCTGTCTTCAATCTTTCCCAGGATCAGGGTCTTTTCAAATGAATCAGTTCTTCTCATCAGGTGGCCAAAGTATTGGAGTTTCAGCTTCAACATCAGTCCTTCCAATGAATATTCAGGACTGATTTTCTTTAGGATTGACTGGTTGGATCTCCTTGCAGTTCAAGGGACTCTCAAGAGTCTTCTCCAACACCACAGTTCAAAAGCATCAATTCTTCAGCACTCAGCTTTCTTTATTATCCAACTCTCACATCCATACATGACTACTGGAAAAACCATAGCTTTGACTAGACAGACCTTTGTCAACAAGGTAATGTCTCTGGTTTTTAACATGCTGTCTAGGTTGATGACAGCTGTTCATCCAAGGAGCAAGCGTCTTTTAATTTCATGGCTGCAGTCACCAACTGCAGTGATGTTGGAGCCCAAGAAAATAAAGTCTCTCACTGTTTCCATTGTTTCCACTTCTATTTGCCATGAAGTGATGGGACCGGATGCCGTGATCTTCGTTTTTTGAATGTTGAGCTTTAAGCCAACTTTTTCACTCTCCTCTTGCGCTTTCATCAAGAGGCTCTTTAGTTCCTCTTTGCATTCTGCCATAAGGGTGGTGTCATCTGCCCACCTGAGGTTATTGATATTTCTCCTGGCAATCTTGATTCCAGCTTGTGCTTCATCCAGCCCAGCATTTTGCATAATGTATCCTGCATATAAGTTAAATAAGCAGGGTGACAATATATAGCCTTGACGTACTCCTTCCCTAATTTGGAACCAGTCTGTTTCTGTCCAATTCTAACTATTGCTTCTTGACCCCCATACAGATTTCTCAGGAGGCAGGTCAGGTGGTCTGGTATTCCCATCTCTTTAAGAATTTTCCACAGTTTGTTGTGATCCACATAGTCAAAGACTTTGTTGTAGTCAATAAAGCAAAAGTAGGTGTTTTTCTGGAACTCTCATGCTTTTCTATGACCCAGTGGATGTTGGCAATTTGATCTTTGGTTCCTCTGCTGTTTCTAGATCCAGCTTGAATGTCTGGAAGTTCTTGGTTCATGTACTGTTGAAGCCTAGATTGGAGAATTTTGAGCATTTCTTTGGTAGCGTGTGAGATGAGTGCAATTGTGCAGTAGTTTGAACCTTTCCCCAGGGCTGCACTGTTGTTTGCTGACTGTTCCTCCCTTGTTTCCACATCACCTCCCTTGTTTAATCAGTGACCATTTGAACCTGCCCATTGGAACTCAAGGAAGGTCGAGGAGGCTGAATGAAGCCTATTCCTTTAATAAGGAAAAGGGGGACTTCCCTGGTGACACAGTAGTTAGGGGTCTGTCTGCCCATGTAGAGGAAATGAGTTCTATCTCAGAGATAGCCTCTATATAAACCTGCTCTCTATAAAACAGAGAAAACCTGTGGGCAGCAACAAAGACCCAGTGCACCACCCCCCCCAAAAGAAATGTGGGAACACAGAAAGGCTTTTGTGCCAAGGAATCCCACAGGGTCCTGCTCAGTTTCAGCAGGGAGTTTAGGGTTTGCTGTTTATTGGTTATGTGACCCTGGACAAGTTATTTAACTTCTTCAGTTCCTGTCTCCTTAATTGTTAAAGTGGAGCTTGTAGTAGTGAGCTGACATACGTTAGCCCTTAGTACTTAATAGAGCAAAGCCTGGTATATCTTAGCAGCTCAATAAGTATTACTTAGCATCATCATTACATAACAACAGCAACATAATTGTAACAGCTACTATTTAATAGCTTATATTTGTGTAGTGAATCTGGTGTAAACTTTCTGTGAGACTACCAGTGTGGTAATGCCAAGTGCTCCCTGTCCTTTTTTGTCCCGTTAGCCCGTTGTCTTTATCCTTCATACAAAATTGAAGCAATTTATATAGTGGTTTTAGAAGAGAGGTAAAATAGGATGAGATTCATTTTGTTGGACTGATTTGTGCCTAGCAACCCCATGGGAAATTTCTTGACAGCTAAGTCACCTAGTTCCATGGTACTAGTTACTAGAAAATGCTTCATCTATAGTGAATTCATTTGTTATTGTAGGTGGGAACATTTCATTTTCTAATCTTTTTCATTTGCAGCTGCACTAGACTCAGAGTGTTCCAATATTTTTATTTTAAAGGTATTGTTTACATTTGAAATTACTCTTCAGAGGAAGCAAAGTGTCTTCCTAGTTGCGAGGCAGGGTAATGCATTTGTAGCCCCATTAAAATGTGACAATAACACAGCTGTGGGAGCTGGTGGGGCTTAATTTTTGGAGCTAGAATAAAATGCTGTGTACCTGAACTTCTATATATTAATTAGACAGAAATATTCATCTGTATTAAATTTGAACATTATAATCATGACTCATGTTAGGTGAATGAACAAACGTAACAACTAAAACCAGTGCTCATACCTATCACTGCAATTGTCGCTGTATGACATGAACCTAAATACAAACTTTAGTTAAAAAATTGAAACATATATTCTTATCATATTGCTATTTGTCTGGTTCAAATGCTAATGGTTTATTTAGTGATTTTGTTATTATGGAAAACCATCTAAATGTGAATTCCAACTTGAGTGTAGTTTTGATTTTTATAGATCTAGAAAAGAGATGGTCCTTTTTTCTGGAGAATCATTCTTTGAAACTGGAGCTTGGATTTGGGGAAAAAAAGGAAAAATTTGAATTTTATGGTATACTTAATAAAAATAATCCAAGGGACTAAAACTTACTTTCATTTATTTTATACCAATAATAGACGTAAGACTCTATGAACATGAAAACACTCTAAATTTGGATATTTAGATCCTTCAATTTGTTCTCTATTATTTGTTTTGAAGCAAGTATCTCTTCTAGAACATGTATGTGTGTTAGTTGTTCAGTCATGTCTGACTCTTTGCAACCCATGAACTATATAATCTGCTAGGCTCCTCTGTCCATGGAATTCTCTAGACAAAAATACTGGAGTAGTTTGCCATTCCCTTCTTCAGGGGATCTTCCTGACCCAGGGATTGAACTCGGGTCTCCTGCATTGCAGGTAGATTATTTACCATCTGAGCTACCGGGAAAGTCCTTACTCAGCTTGTTTGAGTCACTAAGGCATCCATTGACTCAACTCTTTTTACACTGTTGCCTTTAGGTGATACAGATTTTATAAAAACATCAAAGCTAACAGGGCAAACAGCTGAAGAATGTTCCATAAGAAAACACAGAAAACAAAAAGAATTTGAAAATATGGTAGGTCTGTTCATCCATATGTAATACACTGAGAACCAATCAGATGGTAAGCACAGAGACACAGGGGAGAAAAAACAAATTGACTAGATTCAGCTATTTAAGGGTTATTTTAAGTGGCCAGAAAAAAATCTCTTCATTTCTCAATTAGTAATTTTTCTTCTATTATATCATGTAATCAAGAAATATTTTTGTAGAGCCTCCTAGAAGCCAGGGTTTTCTAGACACTGGGGGTTTATCAAAGAATCAACGGGAGTGGGTGTGGCCTAAGATCAGGCTAGGAGACTGATTGCTCCTCCAAAAGTTTCAATGAATGGCTAGGGTTGTGGTGAGAAGCTGTTAGGGAAAGCAGTATGATATGAGACTAGAAACACAGGTACTTAGACCGTGGATTAGAGGCTGTGGGGCCTCCTCAGTATGACACTTCTTCAGCTGTGAGCACTCTGGTCTTCTGCTGCTTCTCTCTAGTCAAGAAGGCAGTTGAAGTCCAGTCTTTCATGAGTCCAACAAGCCAAAAACAGATCAGGAGATGTCAAGTGTTAGGAAGGCAGTGAAAAAGAGAAGTGTGATAGAACAGAAGTTTGAGAGAGTACAGCCTTAGAGACGGTGTTCAGGATTGAGCTAAGATTTAAATGACAAGGAAGAGAATATCTACAGAAACCCTGAGTTGTGTGTGATTTTTCCAGAAATAAGAACCAAGTCTGATTGAGAGCAAATGGACGGGTTAGGATGATACTGAAATCACTCTAGCCATAACAGAGCTGAACTCCCAACTCCTCTCCTCCCCCAACATCCTTCGGTTAAAGAAACAACCTAACAAAGCCTGTATTGTCAAAACATGCTACTCATTCATCCTCTTAGAGTAATTTATAACTGTAGGAGTTTTTGATAGAACATGAAATTTATGTTCCTGGAAAATGTCTTATTAGGAAAAACTGTGCCCTAAAAATAATAAAGTTCCAGAAAAACATCTGTTTCTGCTTTATTGATTACACCACAGCCTTTGACTGTGTGGATCACTACAAACTGTGTTACATTCTTAAAGAGATAGGAATACCAGACCACCTGACCTGCCTCCTGAGAAATCTGTATGTGGATTAAGAAGCAACAGTTAGAACTGGACATGAAACAAAGACTGGTTCCAAATCGGAAAAGTAGTACGTCAAGGCTATATATTGTCACTCTGCTTATTTAACTTATATGCAGGGTACATCATGCAAAATGCTGGGCTGGATGAAGCACAAGCTGGAATCAAGATTGCCAGGAGAAATATCAATAGCCTCAGATATGCAGATGACACTAACCTTATGGCAGAATGCGAAGAAGAACTAAAGAGCCTCTTGATGAAAATGGAAGAGGAGAGTGAAAAAGTTGGCTTAAAGCTCAACATTCAAAAAACAAAGGTCATGACATCTGGTCGCATCACTTGATGGCAAATAGAAGGGGAAACAATGGAAACAGTGAGAGACTTTATTTTCTTGGGCTCCAACATCACTGCAGTTGGTGACTGCAGCCATGAAATTAAAAGAAGAAAAGTTATGACCTTGGAAGAAAAGTTATGACCAACCTAGATAGCATATTAAAAACCAGAGACATTACCTTGTTGACAAAGGTCTATCTAGTCAAAGCTATGGTCTTTCCAGTAGTCATGTATGGATGTGAGAGTTGGATAATAAAGAAAGCTGAGTGCTGAAGAATTGATGCTTTTGAACTGTGGTGTTGGAGAAGACTCTTGAGAGTCCCTTGAACTGCAAGGAGATCCAACCAGTCCATCCTAAAGGAGATCAGTCCTGGGTGTTCACTGGAAGGACTGATGCTGAAGCTGAAACTCCAATACTTTGGCCACCTGGGCGAAGAACTGACTCTTTGAAAAGACCCTGATCCTGGGAAAGATTGAGGGCAGGAGGAGCAGAGGACAACAGAGGATGAGATGGTTGGATGATATCACCAATTCAATGAACATGAGTTTGAGAAAGCTCCAGGAGTTGGTGATGGACAGGGAAGCCTAGTATGCTGCAATCCATGGGGTTGCAAAGAGTCAGACACGACTGAGCAACAGAACTGAGCTGAACTGAAAAATAAAAAGGCTTATGGGAAAACAGAACTGAGGCAGACCATTTAAAACCTATGCAACTCTGTAGCCAGGACTTTAACTGATACAGTAATGATGTCTGAAGGCAAAACAACTAGGGGTTGCCTTATGGGATATAAAAAATACACAAGCAAAATAGAATGGAAGTACTGGCTTGTTAACATGGAGGAGACAATACAGCTGGAATTGGAGTTCTGAGTAAAGGAAGAAGAGCAATTAAAGGCTGGGGTGCACCTCTTTGGAGAAGGGATCCTGGATGCAGGCACTTACGTGAAATAATAGTGCATTGAAACGGCTCCTGCCTCTGCAGCAACAAGTGGAGACCACTGTTCTTTCCTGCTGGAGTTTATTTTTTTCCACAATTGTGGCTCCCCTTGCTTGAAAAAATTGCATTTCAGTCAACACAGCTTCTGCCTTCTACATTGACAGAATTTCTCTACTTACCAGTTGCTTATGTACTAATTGTTTTATAATACACATTGTGGATAGAAGACTGTAGCTCATTTGTTTTTAGGTTTTGTATCACTAAGTATGTGTGTGAATGTGTGTTCAGTTGCTCAGTTGTGTCTGACTCTCTACAACCCCATGGACGATAACCCACCAGACTCCTTGTCTGTGAAATTTTTGAGTCAAAAATACTGGAGTGGATTATCATTTCCTTCTCAATCCCTGACCCTGACCCAGGGATTGAATCCTCCTCTCCTGCACTGGCAGGCAGATTCTTTACCACTGTGCCACTGGGAAGTCACAATAAGGATACTGTGATTCAATTCAATTCAATTCAACAAGAATTTATTGAGTGATTAGTTTGTGCATGTTACTTTAATTAACTTATTTAAAAAGACCTGGCCAGTTACTGTGTCATTGAATCCTAGGGTCTTCACTTTTTGTGGCCACATCACATGTGAGTGGGAAGAATTATTTTTATCGGAAGCTTTTTTTTCATTGTTATTGTTTAGTTGCCAAGTCATGTCTGACTCTTTTGTGACTATAGATTGCCAGACTCCTCTGTCGATGGGATTTCCCAGGCAAGAATACTGGAGTGGGTTGCCATTTCATTCTCCAGGGAATCTTCCTGACTAAGGGATGGAACCCATGTCTCCTGTATTACAGGCAGTCTTTTTACTACTGAGCCACCAAGGAAGCCCTGGATGCTTTTAAGAAGACCAATTATATTTTAAAAAGAATTACATATAATCAAAACAAACAAAATTTATTAGTTTATTTTAAATGTATAAGGAAAGTTTTAAAAAAAATATAATTCTATGGTATGCTCATGAAAATTGAGTAATAATCCCATCATCTATCTGTTTTGTAAAGTAAGAATTTCTGCTTAAAATAGGCGACACATTTTCAAAACTAACTTCTCTGCTTTTCTCTGGTATAGCATTTTCTATGGTGTGTTCTGAAAAATAGTCATTCTCAGTGGTTGCTAGTAAGTACTAAACAAAATCAGTTTTGTAAGGGTGGCATACCCCTACTATGTAAGGTCCCCAGCTGGGCTTGAGAATTAAATTGATATAACAGATTAACAGGAAAAGTAAATTTATTTAATATAAGTTTTACATGACACAGGAGCCCTTGTACGGAAACAAAGACACAAAAGAATAGGCAAAACTTAAATGTTTTTATACTAGGTTGAATAAAGAAAGGCAATTGTGAAAAATAATTAAACTAAATGGAAAGAATATAGAGAGATAATTATTTTAACAAGGTCTATTTGTATAGAATTCTTTCAGCTTCAACTCCTGCCTCTGGAGATAAGGATGTTTCTTTCCTCCTGGCATAGGGAGAGCAGCTCTCACATGAAAGTTTTGTCTTCTGTTTTCAGCAAGAAAAAAGGGAAGTTAGCTCTTCAAGTGCCTTTATGTCAAAATGATTCTTATGCCTTTACTCCCTTTAGCTCCATAATGCAGTAAGTCTGGAAACACTGGTTAGAGTGAAACATATATCTTTACTTTTAAATTTCTAAGAGTTGTCTAATATTTTAATGTGCCTTGTGAATCTCTAAGAAAGGGGCATACTGCCTGCCATTTACCAAAGTCATTTGTCCATCAAACTCTTAATGGAATATCTTATGAGGCTGATGACTTAACAACAGTTTGGGAAATCCTAATCTATTTTTATTTTTTTTATTTTTATTTTTTTTCCATTTATTTTTATTAGTTGAAGGCTAATTACTTTACATCATTACAGTAGTTTTTGTCATACATTGAAATGAATTAGCCATGGATTTACATGTATTCCCCATCCCAGTCCCCCCTCCCACCTCCCTCTCCACCCGATCCCTCTGGGTCCTCCCAGTGCACCAGGCCCGAGCACTTGTCTCATGCACCCAACCTGGGCTGGTGATCAGTTTCACCCTAGATAATATACATGTTTCAATGCTGTTCTCTTGAAACATCCCAACCTCACCTTCTCCCAGAGTCCACAAGTCTGTTCTATACATCTGAGTCTCTTTTTCTGTTTTGCATATAGGGTTATCGTTACCATCTTTCTAAAGTCCATATATATGTGTTAGTATACTGTAATGGTCTTTATCTTTCTGGCTTACTTCGCTCTGTATAATGGGCTCCAGTTTCATCCATCTCATTAGAACTGATTCAAATGAATTCTTTTTAATGGCTGAGTAATATTCCATGGTGTATATGTACCACAGCTTCCTTATCCATTCGTCTGCTGATGGGCATCTAGGTTGCTTCCATGTCCTGGCTATTATAAACAGTGCTGCAATGAACATTGGGGTGCACGTGTCTCTTTCAGATCTGGTTTCCTCGGTGTGTATGCCCAGAAGTGGGATTGCTGGGTCATGTGGCAGTTCTATTTCCAGTTTTTCAAGGAATCTCCACACTGTTCTCCATAGTGGCTGTACTAGTTTGCATTCCCACCAACAGTGTAAGAGGGTTCCCTTTTCTCCACACCCTCTCCAGCATTTATTGCTTGTAGACTTTTGGATAGCAGCCATCCTGACTGGCGTGTAATGGTACCTCATTGTGGTTTTGATTTGCATTTCTCTGATCATGAGTGATGTTGAGCATCTTTTCATGTGTTTGTTAGCCATCTGTATGTCTTCCTTGGAGAAATGTCTGTTTAGTTCTTTGGCCCATTTTTGGATTGGGTCATTTATTTTTCTGGAGTTGAGCTGGAGGAGTTGCTTGAAAATTTTTGAGATTAATCCTTTGTCTGTTGCTTCATTTGCTATTATTTTCTCCCAATCTGAGGGCTGTCTTTTCACCTTGCTTATAGTTTCCTTTGTTGTGCAAAAGCTTTTAAGTTTCATTAGGTCCCATTTGTTTATTTTTGCTTTTATTTCTAAAATTCTGGGATGTGGGTCATAGAGGATCCTGCTGTGATTTATGTCGGAGAGTGTTTTGCCTATGTTCTCCTCTAGGAGTTTGATAGTTTCTGGTCTTACATTTAGATCTTTAATCCATTTTGAGTTTATTTTTGTGTATGGTGTTAGAAAGTGTTCTAGTTTCATTCTTTTACAGGTGGTTGACCAGTTTTCCCAGCACCACTTGTTAAAGAGGTTGTCTTTTTTCCGTTGTATATCCTTGCCTCCTAATCTATTTTTTGAGACTTGGAAGTAAATAAATAATTCTGTTTTCCTTATTTCCTTCCTTGACCATAAAACCCACCATAAACCAGGTGAGATACTGACATCCTTACTTCAACATGTTTCCATTTAAATAGTCATTGACACCAACCATGTCTGTGGTTGGGAATTTCGTGATGGGAAGCAAGTATTATCAGCCAGTTGCTATTAAAAAAGTAGTGTGGACATGACTAAGGTTGGAGTGTACTGTATAGAAATTTAGGGAGCAGCATGCCAGAACATAGATGAAATTCAGCAGTTTTGTATTCAATAGTATAGTGTTTGGGAAGAGCTGACTTGAGTGGGCTTTCCAGGTGGTGCTGGTGGTAAAGAATCCTCCTGCCAATGCAGGAGACACAAGAGACACAGGTTCGATCCCTGGGTCAGGTAGATCCTCTGGAGTAGGGAATGGCAACTTGCTCCAGTATTCTGCTCTTCTGCCTGGAAAACCCCATGAACAGAGCAGCCTGGCAGATTATAGTCCATGGAGTCACAGAGAGTTAGATATGACTGGGAGAATGTTCTAACAACTTGAATGTAGTTTTCTACCTTTCCATTTCTGTCAGTGGTAAATCAACATTTGTGTTCATGCTAAGACTCCTTTTAACTTACTAGCTTCAATTTTATGTAAAAATATTTTAACTAGTAGCACATTCAGTGATGAGAAGTTTTTTGGTAACATGTCACATTTTATGCATTTTTCAGTCAGATTATGTAGGAAACTTTAATCCCTATCTAAGCATGAAATTAGCTATTTCAAAAGATTTGAGAATGAGTTTATTTTAAATTTAAATGAAAACTGTTTATTTTATCTTGTTATATTTGTTTCAACTATTAGCATCCTCTGGGAAAATACCTAAAACAAATTTAGTAAAGGTCTAAGAGAATACCTTGTGAAGTCAGTACATTGTATGGCCAAAAGAACACTAGAAAATCCTGAAACTTGCCTACAAAATATATACCCATTAACTCTGTATTCTATTCCTTATATATCCTAAAGATTGAGAGCCACTGAACTGTATTAAAGGGAAAAATATATGGATAGTCTATATGCAAATGTCTGGGAATTAAAACCATTTGTTTTTAAGGTGACTCTTGCAGTCAGAAAATCATTGTATCTACTATTGTGGACCTGAATCCTTCAGAAGAAATGGAGTAGCCCTCATAGTCAACGAAAGAATCCAAAATGCAGTACTTGGGTGCAGTCTCAAAAAATGACAGGATGATTTCTGTTTGTTTCCAAGGCAAACCATTCAGCATCACAGTAACCAAGTCCGTGCCCTAATCACTGATGCTGAAGAAGCTAAACTTGACTGGTTCTGGGATGACCTACAAGACCTTCTAGAATTAACACCAAAAAAGATGTCCTTTTCGTCATAAGGAATTGATAACAGGCAAGTGTGGCCTTGGAGCACAAAATGAAACAGGGCAAAGACTAAAAAGAGTTTTGTCAAGAGAACACAGTGGTCATAACAAGTACCCTTTCCAACAATCCAAGAGACAACTCTACACATGGACATCACCAGATGGTCAATACTAAAATCAGATTGATTATGTTCTTTGCAGCTCAAGATGGAGAGACTCTATACAGTCAGGAAAACAAGACTGGGAGCCAACCGTG
This sequence comes from Odocoileus virginianus, assembly GCF_023699985.2. NCBI lineage: Eukaryota > Metazoa > Chordata > Mammalia > Artiodactyla > Cervidae > Odocoileus > Odocoileus virginianus. Next base: position 34,392,363 of record NC_069686.1, on the reverse strand, counting down.
GCTCAGATCATGAGCTCCTTATTGCAAAATTCAAGGTTAAATTGAAGAAAGTAGGGAAAATCACTAGGTCATTCAGGCATGACCTTAATCAAATCCCTTATAATTATAGAGTGGAGGTGATGACTATATTCAAGGAATTAGATCTGGTAGACAGACTGTCCTGGAGACCCATGGACAGAGGCTCATAACACTGTACAGGAGGCAGTGACCAAAACCATCTCAAAGAAAAAGAAATGCAAGAAGGCAAAGTGTTTGTCTGAGGAGGCTTTACAAATAGCTAAGGAAAGAAGAGAAGTGAAAGGCAAGGGAGAAAGGGAAAGGTAAGTCCAACTGAATGCAGAGTTTCAGAGAATAGCAAGGAGAGATAAGGAGGACTTCTTAAATGAGCAATGCAGAGAAATAGAGGAAAAAAATAAAGGGGACAATTAGAACTCTCTTCGAGAAAATTAGAGATACCAAGGGAATATTTAATGCAAGGATGGGTACAATAAAGAACAGAAATAGTAAGGACCTAACAGAACCAGAAGAGATTAAGAAGAGGTAGCAAGAATACACGGAAGAAGTATACAAGAAAGGTCTTAATGACCCAGATAACCACGATGTTGTGGTCACTTACCAGGAGCTGGACAACCTGTAGTGTGAAGTCAGGTGGGCCTTAGGAAACATTACTACAAACAAAGCTAGTGGAAGTGATGGAATTCCAGCAGAGTTATTTAAAATACTAAAAGGTGATGCTGTTAAAGTGCTGCACTGAATATGTCAGCAAAATTGGAAAACTTAACAATGGCCACAGGATGGGAAAAGATCAGTTTTCACTCCAATCCCTAAGAAGGACAGTGCCAAAGAATGTTCAAACAACTACACAATTGCACTCATTTCAGATGCTAGTAAGGTTATTCTCAAAATCCTTCAAGCTAGGCTTTAGCAGTGTATGACCTTAGAACTTCCAGATGTGTAAGATGGTTTCAAAGAGGCAGGGGAAAGAGATCAAATTGCCAGCATTTGTTGGATCATGGAGAAAGCAAGGGAATTTCAGAAAAGCATCTACTTCTGCTTCATTGACTAGGCTAAAGACTTTGGCTGTGTGGATCACAACAAATGTGGAAAATCCTTAAAGAGATGGGAGTACCTAACAACCTTACCTGTCTCCTGAGAAACCTGTATGTGGGTCAAGAAGCAACAGTTAGAACCAGACCTGGAACAATGAACTGGTTCAAAATTGGTTAAGCAAGACAAGGCTGTGTATTGTCTCTCTGCTTATTTAACTTATATGCAGAGTACATCATGCAAAATGCCAGGCTGGATGAATTGCACGCTGGATTCAGGATTGCTGGGAGAAATAACAACCACCTCAGTTAGGCAGATGATACCACTCTAATGGCAGAATGTGAAGAGGAACTAAGGAGCCTTTTGAGCATGAAAGAGCAGAGTGAAGAAGCAGGCTTGAAACTCAGCATTCATAAAACTAAGATCATTGCATCCAGTCTTATTACTTCATGGCAAATACAAGGGGAAATAGTGGAAGCAGTTCTTAGGCTCTAAAATCACTGTGGACAGTGACTGCAGTCATGCAATTAGAAGATGCTTGCTCCTTTAAAGAAAAGCTATGACAACCAAGACAACTTATTAAAAAGCAGAGACATCACTTTGCTGACAAAGATCTGTATAGTCCTTTCCAGTAGTTATGTACCGATGTGAGAGTTGGATCATAAAGAAGACTGAGTGTGGAAGAACTGATGCTTTTGAATTGCAGTGCTGGAGAAGACCCCTGAGAGTCTCTTGGACTGCAAGGAGATCAAATTAGTCAATTCTAAAGGAAATCAACCCTGAATATTCATTAGAATGATTGATACTGAAGCTCTAATACTTTGGCCACCTGATGCGAAGAGCCAACTCATTAGAAAAGACCCCGATGACGGGAAAGTTCAGTTCAGTTCAGTCACTCAGTCATGTCTCACTCTTTGTGACCCCATGGACTGCAGCATGCCAGGCTTCCCTGTCCATCACCATATCCCTGAGCTTGCTCAAACTCATGTCCATCTAGTTGGTGATGCCATCCAACCATCTCATCCTCTGTCATCCCCTGCTCCTCCTACCTTCAATCTTCCCAGCATTAGTTGCTTTTCCAGTGAGTCAGCTCTTCACGTCAGGTGGCTGAAGTATTGAAGCTTCAGCTTCAGCATCAGTCCTTCCAATGAATATTCAGAACTGATTTTCTTTAGGATGGACTGGTTGGATCTCCTTGCAGTCCAAGGGACTCTCAAGAGTCTTCTCCAACACCACAGTTAAAAAGCATCAATTCTTCAGCACTCAGCTTTCTTTATGTACCAACTCTAACATCTGTACATGACTACTGGAAAAACCATAGCTTTGACTAGACAGAACTTTGTTGACTAAGTAATGTCTTTGCTTTTTAATATACCGTCTAGGTTGACCATAGCTATTCTTCCAAAGAGCAAGTGTCTTTTAATTTCATGGCTGCGGTCACCATCTGCAGTGATGTTGGAGCCCAAGAAAATAAGTCTGTCACTCCTTCCATTGTTTCCCCATCTATATGCCATGAAGTGATGGGACCAGATGCCATGATCTTTATTTTCTGAATGTTGAGTTTTAAGCTTTTTCACTCTCCTCTTTCACTTTCATCAAGAGATTAGTTAGTTCCTTTTCACTTTCTGCCCTAGCAGTGGTGTCATCTGCATATCTGATGTTACTGATCTTTATCCTTGCAATCTTGATTCCATCTTGTGCTTCATCCAGCCCAACATTTTGCATGATGTACCCTGCATAAAAGTTAAATAAGCAGGATGGCAACATACAGCCTTGACGTACTCCTTTCCCAATTTGGAACCAGTCTATTGTTCAATGTCCAATTCTAACTGTTGCTTCTTGACCTGCACACAGGTTCCTCAGGAGGCAGGTAAGGTGGTTTGGTACTCCCATCTTTTAAAGAATTTTCCATAGTTTGTTGTGACCCACACAGTCAATTCTTTGGTGTAGTTAATAAAGCAGAAGTAGATGTTTTTCTGAAATTCTCTTGCTTTCTCTTTGGTCCAACAGATGTTTGCCATTTGATCTCTAGTTCCTCTGCCTTTTCTAAACCTGGCTTGAACATCTGGAAGTTCTCGGTTCACGTACAGTTGAAGCTTGGTTTGAAGAATTTTGAGCATTACTTTGCTAGCATGTAAGATGAGTGCAATTATGTGGTAGTTTAAATGTTCTTTGGCATTGCTTTTCTTTGAGATTGGAATGAAAACTGACCTTTTCCAGTCCTGTGGCCCCTTCTGTGTTTTCAAAATTTACTGGCATATTGAATGCAGCACTTTTACAGCATCAACTTTTAGTTTTGGAAATAGCTCAGCTGAAATTCCATGACCTCCACTAATTTTGTTCATAGTGATGCTTCCTAAAGGCCACTTGACTTTGCATTCCAGGATGTCTGGTTCTATTTGAGTGATCACACCATCGTGGTTATCTGGGTCATGAAGATCTTTTTGTATAGTTCCTCTGTGTATTCTTACCACCTTTTCTTCATGTCTTCTGCTTCTGTTAGGTCCATTCCATTTCTGTCCTTTATTGTGCCCAGTTCAGTTCAGTCGCTCAGTTGTGTCTGACTCTTTGTGATCTCATGGACTGCAGCACGCCAGGCCTCCCTGTCTATCACCAACTCCCGGAGTTTACTCAAACTCATATCTGTTTAGTTGGTGATGCCATCCAACCATCTCATCCTCTGTTGTCCTCTTTTTCTCTCACCTTCAATCTTTCCCAGCATCAGGGTCTTTTCAAATGAGTCAGCTCTTCATATCAGGTGGCCAAAGTATTGGAGTTTCAGCTTCGGCATCAGTCCTTCCAATAAATATTCAGGACTGATTTCCTTTAGGATGGACTGTTTGGATCTCCTTGCAGTGCAGGGGACTCTCAAGAGTCTTCTCCAACACCACAGTTCAAAAGCATCGATACTTTGGAGAAATGTCTGTTTAGTTCTTTGGCCCATTTTTTGATTGGGTCATTTATTTTTCTGGAATTGAGCTGCAGGAGTTGCTTGTATATTTTTGAGATTAATCCTTTGTCTGTTGCTTCATTTGCTATTATTTTCTCCCAGTCTGAGGGCTGTCTTTTCACCTTGCTTATAGTTTCCTTTGTTGTGCAAAATCTTTTAGTTTAATTAGGTCCCATTTGTTTATTTTTGCTTTTATTTCCAATATTCTGGGGGGTGGGTCATAGAGGATCCTGCTGTGATTTATGTCGGAGAGTGTTTTGCCTTTGTTCTCCTCTAGGAGTTTGATAGTTTCTGGTCTTACATTTAGATCTTTAATCCATTTTGAGTTTATTTTTGTGTATGGTGTTAGAAAGTGTTCTAGTTTCATTCTGTTACAAGTGGTTGACCAGTTTTCCTAGCACCACTTGTTAAAGAGGTTGTCTTTTTTCCATTGTATATCCTTGCCTCCTTTGTCAAAGATAGGGTGACATTTCTCCAAAGAAGACATATAGATGGCTAATAAACACAAGTTGCTCAACATCACTCATTATCAGAGAAATGCAAATCAAAACCACAATGAGGTACCATTACACGCCAGTCAGGATGGCTGCTCTCCAAAAGTCTACAAGCAATAAATGCTGGAGAGGGTGTGGAGAAAAGGGTACCCTCTTACTCTGTAGGTGGGAATGCAAACTAATATAGCCGCTATGGAGAACAGTGTGGAGATTCCTTAAAAACTGGAAATAGAACTGCCATTATGACCCAGCAATCCCACTTCTGGGCATACACACTGAGGAAACCAGATCTGAGAGAGACACGTGCACCCCAATGTTCATCGCAGCACTGTTTATAATAGCCAGGACATGGAAGCAACCTGGATGCCCATCAGCAGACGAATGGATAAGGAAGCTGTGGTACATATACACCATGGAATATTACTCAGCCATTAAAAAGAATTCATTTGAATCAGTTCTAATGAGATGGATGAAACTGGAGCCCATTATACAGAGTGAAGTAAGCCAGAAAGATAAAGACCAATAACATACTAACACATATATATGGAATTTAAAAAAGATGGTAACGATAACCCTATATGCAAAACAGAAGAAGAGACACAGATATACAGAACAGACTTTGGACTCTGTGGGAGAAGGTGAGGGTGGGATGTTTCGAGAGAACAGCATCGAAACATGTATATTATCTAGGGTGAAACAGATCACTAGCCCAGGCTGGATGCATGAGACAAGTGCTCAGGCCTGGTGCACTGGGAAGACCCAGAGGAATCGGGTGGAGAGGGAGGTGGGAGGGGGGGATCGGAATGGGGAATACATGTAAATCCATGGCTGATTCATGTCAATGTATGACAAAAACCACTACAATATTGTAAAGTAATTAGCCTCCAACTAATAAAAATAAATGGAAAAAAAATTTTAAAAAAAGAAAATAAAATGGTGGTGAAAAAAAAAGCATCAATTCTTTGGTGCTCAGGTTTCTTTTTAGTCCAACTCTCACATCCATTCATGACTACTGGAAAAACCATAGCCTTGACTAGATGGACCTTTGTTGGCAAAGTAATGTCTCTGCTTTTTAATATGCTGTCTAAGTTGGTCATAACTTTTCTTCCAAGGAATAAGCATCTTTTTATTTCATGGCTGCAGTCATCATTTGCAGTGATTTTGAAGCCCAAAAAAGTAAAGTCTCTCACTGTTTCCCCATCTATTTGCCGTAAAGTGATGGGACTGGATGCCATGATCTTTGTTTCCTGAATGTTGAGCTTTAAGCCAACTTTTTCACTCTCTGCTTTCACTCTCATCAAGAGGCTCTTTAGTTCTTCTTTACTTTCTGCCATAAGGGTGGTGTCATCTGCATATCTGAGGTAATTGATATTTATTTTGCCCATGTTTCCATGAAATGTTCCCTTGGTATCTCTGATTTTCTTGAAGAGATCTCTAGTCTTTTCCATTCTATTGTTTCCCTGTATTTCTTTGCATTATTCACTTAGGAAGGCTTTCTTATCTCTCCTTGCTATTCCTTGGAACTCTGCATTCAAATGGATATATCTTTCCTTTTCTCCTTTGCCTTTTGCTACTCTTCCTTTCTCAGCTATTTTTAAGGCCTTGTCAGAGAACCATTTTGCCTTTTTGCATTTCTTTTTCTTGGGGATGGTCTTGATCACTGCTTCCTGTAAAATGTCATGAGCCTCCATCCATAGTTCTTCAGGCACGCTCTCTATCAGATCTAATCCCTTGAATCTGTCACTTCCACTTAAGTGGAGTCATAAGGGATTTAATTTAGGTCATACTGAGTGGTCTAGTGGTTTTCTCCTAGTTTCTTCAAGTTAAGTCTGAATTTTGCCACAGGAGCTCATGATCTGAGCCACAGTCAGTTCCTTGTCTTATTTTTGCCCTTGTTATAGAGCTTCTCCATCTTCAGCTGCAAAGAATACAGTCAATCTGATTTCAGTTCTAACCATCTGGTGATGTCCATATTTAGAGTCGTCTCTTGTGTTCTTGGAAAAGGGTATTTGCTATGACCAGTGCATTCTCTTGGCAAAACCCTCTTAGCCTCTGCCCTGCTTCATTCTGTACTCCAAGGCCAAATTTGCCCGTTACTCCAGGTATCTCTTGACTTCCTACTTTTGCATTCCAGTCCCCTATGGTGAAAAAGACGTCTTTTTGGTGTTAGTTCTAGCAGGGTAGGTCGTCATAGAACTGTTCAACTTCAGCTTCTTCAGCATTAGTGGTTGGAGCATAGACTTGGATTACTGTGTTATTGAATGGTTTGCCTTGGAAACAGAGATCATTCTGTCATTTTTGAGTTTGCACCCAAGTACTGCATTTTGGACTCTTTTTTTTGTCTATGAGGTCTGCTCCATTTCTTCAAAGGGATTCTTGCCGTCAGTATATTGGTCATTTGAATTAAATTCACCCATTCCAGTCCATTTTAGTTCACTGATTACTAAAATATCTGTGTTCAGTCTTGCCATTTGTTTGACCACTTCCAATTTATCTTGATTCATGGACCTAACATTCCAGGTTCCTATGCAATATTGTTCTTTACATCATTGGAGTTTACTTCCATCACCAGTCACATCCACAACTGGGCATTGTTTTTTCTTTGCTCAGCTTCTTCATTCTTCCTGGAGTTATTTCTCCACTCTTCCTCAGTAGCATTTTGCACACTTACCGACCTGGGGAGTTCATCTTTTCATGTTATATATTTTTGCCTTTTCATACTGTTCATGGGGTTCTCAAGGCAAGAATACTGAAGTGGTTTGCCATTTCCTTCTCCAGTGGACCACGTTTTGTCACAACTCTCCACCATAACCTGTCTGTCTTGGGTGGCCCTGCATGGCATGGCTCATAGTTTAAATGAGTTAGACAAGACTGTCATCCATGTGATCAGCTTGGTTAGCTTTCTCTGATTGTGGTTTTCATTCTGTCTGCCCTCTGATGGAGAAGGATAAGAGATTTGTAGAAGCTTCCTGATGGGAGGGACTGGCTCTGGGGAATATGGGTCTTGTTTTGATGGGTGGGCCTGTTTTCAGTAAATCTTTATTCTAATTTTCTATCAGTGGGCAGGGCTGTGTTCCCTCTCTGTTGTTTGGCAACAGGTAGGGGTGATGGCAGTAATGGTGCCTTCCTCCAAAAGGAAGGAACTGTTGCATTGTTGCAATCAGTGCCCCTGACCCTGCAGCGGGCCACTTTTGATCCTCGCCTCCACCAGAGACTCGTGGTCAATCACAGGCAAATCTGGCTCAGTCTCTTGTGGGGTCACTGTTCCTTTGTCCTGGGTCCTGGTGCACACCAGGTTTTGTTTGTGCCCTCCAAAAGTCTATTTCCCCAGTCCTGTGAAAGTTCTGTAATCAAATCCCACTGGCCTCCAAAGTCAGATTCACTGGGGGTTCTCAGCCCCTTTGCCAGATCTCCAGGTTGGGAAATCTGTTCTGGGTCCTAGAATTCGTAACAGTGCAAGAACTTCTTTGGTATAATGGTTCACCAGTTTGTGGGTTGTCTGCTCGGTGGCTCTGTGGTGTGGCTAATGGTGCCCTCCTCCGAGGCCTGAGGCCACACACGGTGCCTCCCAGGTCTGCTGAAAGCAGAGCCCCTCTCCCCATGGCAGGCCGCTGCTGGCCTGTGCCTCTGCAGGAGACACTCAAACACTCAAAGGCAGGTCTGGCTCAGTCTCTTGTGGGGTCCCTCAGTCCTAGTGCACACAGTGTTTTGTTTGAGCTCTCCAAGCATCTCTGGTGGGTATGGAGTCTGAGTCTGATTCTAAACATGATTTTGCCCTTCCTACTGTCTTGTTGGGGCTTCTCCTTTGCCTTTGGATGTGAAGTATCTTTTTCTGGTGGGATCCAACATTCTCCTGTTGATGGTTGTTCAGCAGCAAGTTGCAATTTGGAATTCTTGCAGGAGAAGATGAGTGCACATCCTTCAACTCCGCCATCTTCCCTGGTAGCTGGGAAAGATTTAAGGCAAAAAGAGAAGTGAGCAGCAGAGGATAAGATGTTTAGATGGCATCACCAACTCAATGGACTTAATTTGAGCAAACTCAGGGAGATAGTGGAGGACAGAGGAATCTGGCATGATCCAATTCATGGGGTTGCAAAGAGTCAGACACAACTTGGCAACAGAAAAACAGTACAACCCTGCATCCCTAGAAGGGCAGCAATCTAGGTGAAGAATACTAAAGTACTAACTTATCTTTAGGGTTTTTTTTTTTTTTTTTTCTGTTTTGTATTACTGTGAAGCCTCTGCAAATTTTGTACAAATTAACATATTCACTTGTAGTAGTGATACCTCATCTTCATAGATGGTAGTCTTTATAGTTCATCAGATAAATGTCGAAATTCTGGTATATTTCCTTTCTCTGCATTCTATCTTACTTTGTACATATTTTTATTGTAGAACTTCTCATGTGATTATATCATCACCCCATTAGGTAAGATCTAGATATCATTTATTTTATAGTCCTAGTACCTCAGAGAGTGCTTCCTTTTTGGGAGATGCTCATTTTTTTTGTTAATAAATCTGAATTCTAGTCTCCATGGAGGATGTATGCTTGCCTGATAAATTTAATTATGCTTGTATTATTATTCATTTTTTTAATTAGCAAACTTTATTTTACAGCAGTTTTGGGTTCACAGCAAAACTGAGTGCAAAGAGTTCCCGCATACTCCCTTCCTGACACATGCACAACATCCTTGTTCAACAGTGGTGCATTTACTTCAATCTATGAACCTACAGTAGTGGTATATCATCACTCAAAGTCCATGGTTTACTCTAGGCCTTCCTTTTGGTGCTGTGCATTCTAATTGTTTTGATAAATGTATAATAACAGGGGTTGATCATTGTGGTTTGTGCAAAATAGTTTCATTGTCCCCAAATCCTCTGTAGTATTGCCACTCATCTCTCTATTCCGTAACCTCTGGCAACCACTGTTATTTGTACTATCTCTAAAGTTTTACCTTTTTCAGAATATCATATAGTTGGAATCATACAGTATGTAGCCTTTTTGGATTGGCTTCTTTCACTTAATAACAAGCATTTATGTTTTTCCATTTCTCTTCATGGCTTCTTAGTCATTACTTTTCAGTATGGCATAATATCCTTTTGTCTGGATGTGCCACTATTTATTTATTCTTTCACCTACTAAAGAACATCTTGATTGCTTCCAAGTTTTAGCATTTGTGAACAAAGCTTCCATAAACATCTGTGTTCAAGTTTTCATGTGGACTGTTTTCAACTCCTATGGGCAAATACCAAGGAGTGTGATTGCCAGATTGTATAGTTGGATTATGTTTAGTTTAGTAAGAAACTGTCCAACTGTCTTTTAAATTGGATGTACCATTTTGCGCTCTCATCAGCAATGTTGCTCCACATCCTCACCAGCATTTGGTGTTGTTGGTGTTTTGGATTGGTAACATTGTGATAGGTGTGTATTGATATCTTGCTGTTTTAACTTGTATTTCCCTGATGACTTATGATGTTGAACATCTTTTCACATTTTTACTTGCCATCTGGATATCTTCTTCATTGAGATGTCTCTAGATCTTTGGCCTCTTTTAAATTGAGTTGTTTTCTTATTGCCAAGTTTTAAGAGTTCTGTGTATATTTTAGATATGTATTCTTTGCCAATACTTTCTCCCAGGTCTTCTCATTCTCTTGGCAGTGTCTTTCATGGAGCCAAAGTTTAACATTTTAATGAAGTCTAGTTTATTAATTTCTTCTTTCTTGCATTGTACCTTTGGTGGTGTATGTAAAATATCATTGCTATACCCAAGGTCATCTAGATTTTGTCCTCAGTTGTCTTCTAAGTGTCTTACAGTTTCGTGTTTTATATGTTGTTTTATGATCTACTGCTTTTGTTGCATCCCACAGTTTTGATAAGTTGTGTTTTCTTTTTCATGTAGTTAAAAACATTTTTAAACTTCTGAGATAACTTCTATGATTCATTTATTATTTAGAAATGTGTTGTTTAATAGTCACATACTCTGGGATTTCCTAGTTATCTGTTAACTGATTTCTAGTTTAACTTTATTGTGGTCTGAGAGCAGCTTTTGTAAGAATTGAAGTATTTTGTTGAAAGTGGACATGTTGTACTGGGTAAAATGAAATGTGATAAATATGTCTTTAGCAATGCTGTGGTAAAATGTGGGGGCGGGGTGGGGAGGGAGCATTCTATAGTCCTATCATTAGGTCTATCATTAGGTCTATTGTTAGGTCTATGAGTAGTCCTATCATTAGGTCTCAGTCTGCTAGTGAGCCTTTGCTTTGGACTGTGAACTTCACTGGTGCTTCTCAGTCTACACCCACCCCTTATTGGGACAGGGCTGGAGTTGGTATTTCTCCTCTCTCATGTGGAAGGCAAGTTACTTATGGAGTTGAATACTTTCTTTGTTCCAGGAAGGTTGGACTCTGATAAAACCCCAGGAGGTTAAAATGATAATTTTTCATTTTTTTCTGGCAAAATTGTTTCTCCTGAGGGCAGTCCTTTTTAAGAAGGACAGAATACTCTGGTGTATCTCAAATTGTTTCCTTTTCCCCTCTTCCTGACAGAAGAAGAAAGGATTATTTTTCTTTAATATTCACTGTGCACACCTGGAGGTAAAACTCACAAAAGCTTCACCCCATGGACTGAGTCCCCCTGGAGTTTTTAACTCACAGATTGCTCCACACTGAGCCTTCAGCAATTTGTGAATTACAGCTCAAGTCTTCTTACCTTGGCACTGATTCCCATCGCATTTTCTACTAGTGGATTTATGTTATATAAATTGTGATTCTCTGTATTCTTCATCAATCTTTCCAGTTTTAGGGACAGTGGTTTTCCTTGTGGTATCACTTCTCTGACAGATCTATGAACAGTTGTTGATTTTTCAGTGTTTTTAGGTTTTTACTTGTTAAGGTGGCTGGTGACTTTAAGTTCAGGTGGACTGACTGGCTTCTTTTTTCTTCCTGCTCATTATTCACGGCATGTGCTACCTTGGGGTTCAATTCCTCTTAAGTGTCTCATTGTTGCTATAGTATAGCTGTTAAAAAGTTATGAATGAATTCATAAATATGTCTTACAACATAGAGCTTTTCCTGAAGTTTATTTCTGTGTTTCACAGTGTTATGCTTAACCTATAAAATTTTAGAAAACTTGATTTCCTTTATATTAGATATTACCTGCCTGTGGTAAGGAGAGAAACAGATAGCTAGCAAACTTTAAATCTGACCTTTTTAAAGCCAAATTCAGAAAATGAACTGATCAGAATGTTTGCCACTGTTACTTGTATTCTCTGAAGTCTGGAACTCACATTTCTTCCAAATGTCTTTTTTCCCCCCGGAAACTCAACAAATCACCTATTTATTTATTTATTTTTTTACATTTAAAAGGTAGCTGGATTGTCTCTAATAATGTCAGTTCTTTGACAAAGCACATTCTTTTTCTCCTTAAAAGAAGGTAACCTTTTAAGGAAAGGCATAGATATAGAGTCAGTCAAGGTTCTGTGAGCACATTGTGGTTCCTGTCTTAGCTTGGACTAGGAAATTGAGCATAGAATTATGGATAAAACTTCTCCTTAGAAAAATTCTTTAGGGAAAGGACTCTTCAAAAACCACATTATAAATTGTTTTGTCTTCTTGGAGAATTGACTTTTTACCGTTATGTAAAGCCCTTCTGCTTCCCTGATAATTTTCCTTGCTCTGAAGTCAGCTCTGTGTGAAATTAATATAGTTATTCCTTCTTTCTCTTGATTAGTATTAGCATGGTATATTTTCTCTACCCCTTTAGTTTTTAAAAGATTTTTTAGCTTTTATTGAAAAATTTTTAAAGAATTATATCTAAACTAAAAATTCCACCCATTTCCCACTCCTCACCCTTTTACTGTATATGTTTCTTTATATTTAGAGTAGATTTCTTATAAACAGATACAGTTGGATTTTGTTCTTTGACTCGCTGTGGCCTCTTCTGTCTTTTTTCTCTTAAAAGCATGTATTTGTTTACTTGGCTGTGTCAGGTCTTAGCTGCGGGGAGTGGAGTCTTTTGTTGCAGTGCAGGCTCTCCATTGCAGCTCAGACTCCAGAGCATGGTGGCTCAGTAGTTGCAGGGGAATATTGAGACTTTTCTGTTTTCTTGATCTCCAGCATATCCAAGCTTTCTGGAAATTCTGTTCTTGTATAATTTTGACCTTTCTTAATAGAAGTAATGCATTGTGAAGTGAAAGTTGCTCAGTCGTGTCTGACTCTTTGCGACCCCATGGACTGTAGCCTACCAGGCTCCTTTGTCCATGGAATTCTCCAGGCTGGAATACTGGAGTGGGTAGCTGTTCCCTTCTCCAGGAGGTCTTCCCAACCCAGGGGTTGAACCCAGGTCTCCCACATTGCAAGTGGATTCTTTACCTCTGAGCCACCAGAGAAGCCCAAGAATGCTGGAGTGGGTAGTCTGTCTTTTCTCTGGGGGAACGTCCCGACCCAGTAATTAAACCAGGGTCTCTGCCTTGCAGGCAGATTCCTTACCAGTTGAGCTACCAGGGAAGCCCGTAATGCATTGTATTACAATGCAAAAATGACCCAATATTTATACCATTGCATTAAATATAAATTACTAAGGATAAAATATATTGATAGTCTGATTTTCTTCCTTTAGAAAGTAAAAGTGGTAATTTTTTTACATGAAATGTGAGAAATATTTATTACTCTTCTCTCCTTTCTTCCTTCCCTTTCTCCCTCTCTCCTTCTTTTATTTTCCCATCAATGATTGTTTACTAAATACGTAAGCCAGAGACCTATAAGTGTGAATTTTGTTCTTTTAGTTTTAAAATTTGATTTTTGTTGTATAGAGGCTTCCTTGGTGTCTCAAATGGTTAAGAATCTGCCTGCAAATGCTGGGTTGGGGAGATCCCCTGGAGAGGAGAATGACTACCCACTCCAATATTCTTGCCTGGGAAATTCCATGGACAGAGGAGCCAGGCAGGTCCATGGGATCAAAAAGAGTCATACATGACTGAGCAAGTAACACTTTCACTAACACTTCTGTTGTGCAAAAAGGGGAAATAGGGGAGGATTAAGGTGTAGAAATAATGAAGAAAAAAGAAGGGAGCAAATTCATTCAATAAACCAGGTAAGCAGAACTTCTCTGTTTGATTTTCTCCATGTTTACCTCAAAGAGAGAAGTCTGAACTCTTTGTGACTTCAACACATATAGATCTTTCTGGTACTCTCTGGGAAGAATCTGAGCCATAGGTCATAGTGAGGGCTAGTTAATCTTTATGAGTTAAAACATGGATTTTGTAATTAGCCCCATCAAATACCTAGTCTAGCTCTGGTTAGAGTTCCTGATCTTTAATTTTTATTTTCATAGAATCTCCATTCTTAATTGCAAAATAAATTACTTCTCAGCCACCAAAGATTTGCTACATGATTCTTGTTTGCCAAGTTTCCCAGGTGAATTCTGACAAGGCACTGTGGCTGAGACATTAAATAACTAAGCTCAGTAGCAAACCTTCGTTAGAACGTTGTCAGCTAGTATTGACTTGGGTCTCAGCTGGTGTTCCTAGGAGTCTGGCAAAGTTTAGTCGTCTGGTAGGAGAATGGATGGAGGGTGGATCTGTTTGAATAAACTTGCTTCAAAGAGTTTTTCTTGAAGGGGACGGTTTTCTTCTACACCTTTAAGGTAGGAGGGAGGACAGTGTACCGTTTGCCTCAGCTATGGTCCTTCTGCTAGCTTTAAGGACTTGATTTTGAACCCTGTGAAAAGAGGTGCTGTAGGTGGAAGGGAAGCTGAAGAGCTGTTTCCAGAGTTAGTGATAAGACCTGAAATCCTCCCATCACTACCTTAGTTGGGGAGAGGTGTACACTGAGACTCTAGGAGCCTCCTGGGTCTTTGCTGCAGATCTAGGAAATTCAGCAGACAGTTTCCTTGACCCTGGCGGTTGGAGTAACATAGCCAATACCCACAGGCCAATGAGATCTCAAACCCTTGCCTTAGACAGTTTGCCTTTGTTGGTGCAAAGAAAGGTACTAGGTTTAGGAGTCAAGGTGAGACAAAGATTGTATAGAGTGAAAAGGAAGCAACAGGCTGTCTAATGACTTCACGAGAATGTGAACATCTCAGGAATTCACAGTAACCCTGGGGTAGGAGCCAACCTTCTCACAGTTTGGGGCACAGAGCTTAGGGTCTCCTTTTCTTTAGAACTTAAGGTGGCTTTAGTCTCTGTCTCACCTCAACCCCTCCTTCCACCTTACTCCCTTTTCCTTCCATGCTATTAAAAATGAAGCAGACGGTATTATTTTCCCTTTACTGTATCCTAAGCTTATTTGTTGCTACATTTAGATGTTACTGAATGGGCCTCAGGGATTGACTAGACATTGCCTGAGAACATTCAGTGTCAGCAGCGTCCTAAATCATCCATCCTGGAAGTGGGCATATATTGATTTTTTTTCTTGTGTGTCCATTCCCCGCATTCATTATCTGATTTTTCTTTGTACATTTACCCCTTCATCGCTGTCAGTCCCAGTGGTACTGGTGAGGCTAGAGCGGAGGCATGTGAGGGGTTAAGACCCTGGCTCCACTGATGGTTCAGAATTTGGCCACAAGGGACATGTTCCTCTGTACTGTTGTCTGAGCTGTCGGAAAGAGGTGTGCCCTCTTCTGCTGGGACTCAACCTGGCAGAACGGAGCTGGAGCTGCTGATGGTTAACTTCGCTCCCACCTGAAGAGCAGGCGGGAGCCTGCCCTGAGCATGAAGAGAGGAGAGGAGGTCCAAGAGGGGCAGAGTCGGCTTTCTGAACACACTGTAGAAACTTTGGGTCCAGTCAGTCATGCCAGATGCACTTGTAGGTTTGTGAGTCCAAGTGGACTTCTTCTGTGTATGCAGTTTGAAATGGGTCTCTGCCACCTGAAGTTTCCAGAGTCCGGCTAAACACAGCACCTAAGCCACACCTGCTGATGCTGTGTGAGGAAGAGGATTAGTTGAAAAGAGATGGTGCTGTGGAACAAATACCTCTAAAATAGGCATCCAAAAAGAAACCCACGGCCTAAAGTGATCTGGCTTTATTACGGGTGGAGCTGGGATGCCAGGGAGTGATGGGGTCCCTTTGATCGTTACATCCCCACCTGCATAAAGTTTTATTTTTCTCTCAAGTCTATGTGTCGGCTCTGGACAGGGTTTGAGGGTTTAACACGCTGAGCTTGAGAGAGGGCCACTTTGAGGTGTTTTGACATGCCATGGCTACCTGACTGCTCATTAGCAGGTCCTGTTCTAACAAACGCACCTCTCGAGCTCGACCTTGGATCATCCGGACTGTCTTATTGTCTATATGCTGGCTAAAAAGTAGAGCTGGTGGGACAGTAGCTCCCATGATTAGAAAATAGAAGCCTTTATACATTTTTTTTTTGCCTCTTCTAAGAGGTTTATTTTTAGAAGTGTGAAACTGGCAGGTAGGTCCTGTCTCCCATTCTGTGTACCTGCCTGCCTCAAGGATACAGGCCAAACTCGATAGTGCTTGGAGAAGAAAAATGCAAATCTGTGCTTCAAAAAATTAATCACACAGAGGAGAGATTTGGAGATTCAAATGTGTGACTTGTCTCATTAAAGATAAAGGTGAAACAGGATTACTGGACGTAACCAATTAGAAAAGTGTGGCCTCTTGGAGGTTCAAGAAACAGCTCATGGCCATAGCTGGGGGGAATGAGGTAGGCATGTCACACAGGGAGGCTGGATGATCCACCACCTGGTAACCTCTGCTGAGCAGTAGAAATTGGCACTTGAAATTAAAGTGAATTGTTTGAATTGTTAGCTTGATTCAGCCTCATTTTATTGCAGCCCTGTCAAGGGGAGCCACTTGGGGACTCAGATTTTTCCATGTCAAAGACAATCCTTCTTGTATTATTACATTGTTTTCCTTAAATCTTATAAAAAATGTTTTTAAAATTATTAACATGTTCTCCTTTTAATGATGCAGTCTAGGACACAAAATTTTAAAGGTAATGTTGAAGTTATGCAATCTGAGTCATTGATTCTCTTGGAAACTGTATTTGTCTCACTGTGACTTCTACAAAACCCTTAGGTATAGCATGACAAGGTATTTAAAGTGTGCGCATATATATAAAGTATATGTATTTATATACGAGTGTGTGTGTGTGTGTATGTACTTCAGGTGCCTAGAATTGGATTAATTGTAATTCTTGGTTTATGACACCTTCTCATTACTAGTCCCTTGCATGGGCCACTTTTATTAATTTTCTTGGCCTTTGGGGCATATAGTGGACTGCACTTCCCATACTCTCCCCTCTGAAATTTGGTATGGTCATGTGACCTGCTTTGGCCAACAAAGCATGGTTGCAAAAGTGACATGTAATATTTCAGAGCAGAGGCATTAACAGCAAGTATATGATCCATACACCTTTCCCGTTGCACTGATGGTTGTGGAAACTTCCATAAGTATGGGTCCTTGTCTGGCTGTGATGAACAGAGCCCCTTGCTGACCTGCACTGGGCAAAGAGAATGGCAGGAAGTATACTTTTATTGTATTAGAGATTTTAGGTTGTCAGGACAGCATAACCTAGCCTACATGTCTGCGTGGGTAACCAGTTATTGTTTCTCTAACTCATTTCTCGGGCTGGGGTTTTGCTAATCATACTCCTCCTTGTCCAGCTGACTTCCTGTCTGTTAGGTCCCACAAACAGAGGGTTCCAGAAGGCAGGAGGAGGGCATCTTCCTTACCCAGTGATCAAAGGCAGGTCTACTGCATTGTAGGCAGACTCTTTACTGCCTGAGCCATCAGAAAAGCCCTTGATGTATGTATTTATATACATATGTATATATATATTCATTTCTAGCATTTATAATTTTATCATATCAAGTTGCTTTTATTTTACATCTACCTATTTTTGTGCCATAACCCACCCTCCACCCTCTTTTTGCAGTGGAAACATTTTCTTCTTTTATCAGTTTGAAGATATTAAAATGCTTATATAAAAAAATTGTCATATGCTTTCTTGTTTCCATTTCTTTGAGATTCAGTTCTCTTTTTTGTTGAATTTGTGGGCTTTCATTTACTGGGTGGGGTTTCTTTGTCAGGTTTTCAATTCTGACTTTCAAGTCTCATCTTAAGCAAAAGGTTCCCTTCTCTCTTCAGACACCATCCTTGTACTTGGCGATTTGGCAGTTGCTTTCCTTTGGATTCTTGTCCAGTTCAAAACTATGTCTTACATTGACTTGGGGATACTGTACATCCAGTCCTAGGAACTTTCATTTGTTTTCTTGTGGTTCAAGGCTAACAGCTTTCCATTCCAGTCTCTGTTCCCAGACAGGAATAGTCTTTTTTCCAGCTTGTAGTTTCAACACTTGAGCCTGAATGTGGGCTCTGCCACACACGGAGTGTTCTGTCCTTATTCTCCTGAAGCTATGGAGCTGCCAGAGACCAACACTTGTTAATTTTGATCCCGGCACCTCACATACTTAGAGCTGGCTGCGACTGGTTTTCATTATTTTTTTTTTTCATTTATTTTTATTAGTTGGAGGCTAATTACTTTACAATATTGTAGTGGTTTTTGTCATACATTGACATGAATTAGCCATGTGGTTTTCATTATTATGGACTTCTTTCTATGTCTGAACCATGAAGATACTTATATTATTCTGAATTATACCAATATCTTTTAAAAACATGAAAAATTTAAACTCTTATTGTGTTTGGAGTAAAGGAGTAATAGGGATGTGCAAGGGGACTTACTCTACCAGCTCAATAAGCTTACTTTTGCTTTTTTTTTTTTTCAAGGTAACATAAGAAAGATGTTTTTTAAAGAGATTTTTTTAAAAAATGTGGACTGTTTTTATAGTCTTTATTGAATTTGTTATAATATTGCTTTTATTTTATGTTTCAGTTTTTTGGCCTCAAGGCATGTGGTATGTTAGCTCCCCTCTCTGGACTGAACCCATACCCCTTGCATTGATAGGCAAAGTCTTTACTGCTGGACCACCAGGAAAGTCCCCTAAGAGAGACTTAAGCATAATTATTTCTACCTAGATATTCTGGGCAATGAGAGGCAGGTTTAGAAATGTATAGACTTATTTGCTGCCAGATGTGGAGATGAGGTAATTTTAATAGAAAAAAATGTATAAACTTTCATGTTATGTATTTGTTCCCTAACCAGTTTCCTAAAAACTTGGTGGAGGAATGTAATATTGGTAAGAAGGATGGTTTTGAGCAGTGCTGATCAAGAAATTTTGTGTTTAGAACTTTGTGTTTCCCACTTCTCAAAGTGGCTGTCTTGCAGGAAGTGAGAAAACAGTGGTGACAATGTGGCTGGTAGAGTTACTGGGGGAAGGGCAGGATTGGAGAGAAAGCAGAGGAAAGAGGAAGATGGATCATGCTTTCCTTATCTGTAGTGATTTGTTGTATTTCTTCTTTTGGCAAGATTTTCTTCTAATAGAAAAATTACTTTGATATTTCTTATTTCCTGTATCAAAGACTTATTTCCTCTGAATTTAAAAAAGATCTGTCTCTGAGCTTTCTTTTGTAGTCTAGTGATATCATAATCTGAATGCAATCTTCTGGAGTGCTTCCATGAATCTTTAGGGAGGTGTTCTAGTCCCCTTGACTGTAACAGAATGCCTTTTATGTGCAACCTAAAACAGTAGTGTTCTTTTTGAGAACACTAAATTACATTGTAGGCCTTTTCTCAATGTTTCTTGCTTATAGGAGTTTCTTGCTAATCTTTCTTTAATGGAACATTTCATGCACATTCATTTTTTTACTTTTTAAACTGTTTGTTAAAGTATACTGTACACACGGAAAAGTGCATGAAACCCAAGCTTGATAATTTTTTAGGAAGTAAATATACTTGTGTAACTACTCCCCAGATCATGAAGTAGAAAATTACCAGCACCTCAGAAACACTTCTTGTGCTGTTCCTCAATTATAACTCTTCTTTCTCAAGAGTAAGTAATATTCTGGCTTCTAGGAACATCTTTAAGTTCTATCTGTTTTGAATTTTGTATGAAAGGAATTGTACAATATGTCCTCCTTTTGTCTGACTTCTTTCACCCAACATGTTTGCAATACTCTTCTATATTGCTGTCATGTCAGGAATTCATTCATTTGCACTGCTGTTTAATATTCTATTGTATGAATATAACACAATTTATCATACTTGTTTATTTATTAGGAACGTTTGGATTGTTTCCAACTTTTGACTATCATAAATAGTGCTGGTTTGAACACTCATGTATGTTCATATAAGATATTCTTGTATGTCTTTTGTTGAGTACACATGTACACATATGTATCTATCTAGGGGTGGAATTTATAAGTCATAGGGAATGCATATATTCAGTTGTTATTCAGTTGTTGTAGACATCACTGAATGGTTTTCCAAAATGGTTGTACCAATTTACTCTATCTCCATTAGTGCAGAGTTTTAGGTGCTTCCCATCCTTGCCAACATGTGGTATTGTTAGTCATTTAATGTTAGCTATTCTGGTCTTTTTTTTTTTAATTTTTATTTTTTTTTATCTGACATGCTTTATTTTTTTTTTCCATTTATTTTTATTAGTTGGAGGCTAATTACTTTACAGCATTGCAGTGGTTTTTGTCATACATTGAAATGAATTAGCCATGGATTTACATGTATTCCCCATCCCGGTCCCCCCTCCCACCTCCCTCTCCACCCCATCCCTCTGGGTCTTCCCAGTGCACCAGGCCCGAGCACTTGTCTCATGCACCCAACCTGGGCTGGTGATCTGTTTCACCCTAGATATATACATGTTTCGATGCTGTTCTCTTGAAACATCCCACCCTCGCCTTCTCCCGGAGTCCACAAGTCTGTTCTATACATCTGAATCTCTTTTTCTGTTTTGCATATAGGGTTATCGTTGCCATCTTTCTAAATTCCATATATATGTGTTAGTATACTGTAATGGTCTTTATCTTTCTGGCTTACTTTGCTCTGTATAATGGGCTCCAGTTTCATCCATCT
Source organism: Odocoileus virginianus (assembly GCF_023699985.2). NCBI lineage: Eukaryota > Metazoa > Chordata > Mammalia > Artiodactyla > Cervidae > Odocoileus > Odocoileus virginianus. The sequence goes on along the minus strand of NC_069686.1, from coordinate 34,371,920 downwards.
CATTAGAACTGATTCAAATGAATTCTTTTTAATGGCTGAGTAATATTCCATGGTGTATATGTACCACAGCTTCCTCATCCATTCGTCTGCTGATGGGCATCTAGGTTGCTTCTGGTCTTCTATAACAAAACCTCGTTGTGGATTTAAGTGATATATTTTAGGTGACCAACGAAGTTGAACAACTTTTCATGTGCTTATTGACTATTTGGAGAACCTCTTCTGTGCAGTGTCCATTATCTTGCTGCTGCTGTGGCTAAGTCACTTCAGTTGTGTCCGACTCTGTGTGACCCCATAGACAGCAGCCCACCAGGCTCGTCTGTCCCTAGGATTCTCCAGGCAAGAATACTGGAGTGGGTTGCCATTTCCTTGTCCAGTTCATTATCTTAAGTAATTGTTTTTTCTTCTTACTGATTTGCATCAATAGTTCTTTTAGATTCTCCATATGAGTTGTTTGATTGATGTACACTTGTCAACTTCTCCTTTCACTTGCTTCATGATCTTCTGTTATAATAGTGTCTTTGGATGCACAGGATTCCACTATTTTAATGTAGTATAATCTGTTAATCTTTTTATGTCCTATTTGAGAAATCTTCACTTACCACAAAACAAGAATATTTTCTTTATTCATTTTCTAAAAATTTTATTCCTTGATGCTTTACAGGTAGATCTACATTCTACCTAGGATTGGTTTGTTGTTATTGTTCTGTCGCTCAGCCATGTCTGACTCTTCCTGACCCCATGGACTGCAGCACGCCAGTCTTCTGTGTCCTTCACTGTCTCCTGGAGTTTGCTCAAACTCGTGTCCACTGAGTGAGTGATGCCATCCATCCACCCATCTCATCCTCTGTCGTCCCCTTCTCCTCCTGCCCTCAATCTTTCCCAGCATCAGGTGGCCAAAGTGTTGAAGCTTCAGCTTCAGCATTGGTCCTTCCAGTGAATATTCTGGGCTGATTTCTGTTAGGATTGGTTTGAGCTTCTTGATGTCCAGAGGACTCTCAAGTTGCTTTTCTCAAGAGCAACACATTTCAAAAGCATCAATTCTTTGGCACTCAGCCTTCTTTATGGTCTAGCTCTTACATCTGTAAATGACTACTGGAAAAACCATAGCTTTGATTAGATGGACCTTTGTCGGCAAAGTGATATCTCTGCTGTTTAACACGTTGTGTAGGTTCGTCACAGCTTTTCTTCCAAGGAGCAAGTGTCTTTTAATTTCATGGCTGCAGTCACCATCCACAGTGATTTTGGAGCCCAAGAAAATAAAATAAAGTCTGTCATTGTTTCTATTGTTTCTCCATCTATTTGCCATGAAGTGATGGGACCGGATGCCATGATCTTATTTTTCTGAATGTTGAGTTTTAAGCCAGCTTCTTCACTCTCCTCTTTAACCCTCATCAACATGTTCCCTCATTCCTCTTCACTCTCTTCCATAAGGGTGGTGTCATCTGCATTTCTGATAATATTGATGTTTCTCCTGGAAATCTTGATTCCAGCTTGTGCTTTATCCAGCCCAGCATTTTACATGATGCAGTCTGCATATAAGTTAAATAAGCAGGGTAACAATATACAGCCTTGATGGACTCCTTTCCCAATTTTGAACCAGTCCATTGTTCCATGTCCGGTTTTAACTATTGCTTCTTGACTTGCATACAGGTTTCTGAGGAGGCAGGTAAGGTGGCCTGATATTCCCATCTCCTTAAGAACTTTCCACAGTTTGTTGTTATCCACACAAAGGATTTAGCATAGCCAATGAAGCAGAAGTAGATGTTTTTCTGGAATTCTCTTGCTTTTTCTATGATCAAATGGATGTTGGCAATTTGATCTTTCGTTCCTCTGCCTTTTCTAAATCCAGCTTATACATCTGGAAAGTCCCACTTCACATACTGTTGAAGTCTAGCTTGGGGGACTTTGAGCATGACCTTGCTAGCATGTGAAATGAGTGCAATTGTGCAGTAGTTTGAACATTCTTTGCATTACTCTTCTTTGGTGCTGGAATGAAAACTGACCTTTTCCAGCCTTGTGGTCACTGCTGAGTTTTCCAAATTTGCTGGCATATTGAGTGAAGCACTTTAACAGCATCATCTTTTAGGATTTGAAATAGCTCAGCTGGAATTCCATCACCTCCACTAGCTTTGTTGGAGCATGGGCTCTAGAGTGTGGGCTTCAGTAGTTGCAGCTTACATGCTTAGCTGCCCTGGGGCATGTGGGATCTTAGTTTCTGGACCAGAGATCATACCGAAGTCCCCTGCAATGGCAGGCAGATTCTTAACTACTGGGCCCCTAGGGAAGTCCCTGCGATAGGGTTTTTGTAAGTATCTTTTAAAAATTGGATTTAAGCAGTTCCTATTTATTCTTGGTTTGCCAAGAGTTTTTTTTAAACCAAAATGGGTGTTGAATTTTATAAAAAATATTTTTTGCATGTATGTATATAATGCTTCTCCTTTACTTAGTTAAGGTGGTGAATATATTGATTAAATTTAGTTTGTTAAACCAACTTTGTATTTCTTGAATAAATCTTAACTGGTTATGATTTTTTTATGTCACTGGATTTGACTTACTAATGTTTTTTAAACTTTATTTTGTATTGGGATATAGCTGATTAGCAAACAATGTTGTGATAGTTGCAGGTAAACAGCAAAAGTAGTCAACCATACATGGACTTACTAATATTTTGTCTAGGATTTTTATGTCTATGTTCATGAAAGAAATTGACATAAACATTTCCTTCTTGAATTGCATTTGTCAGTTTTGGGAATAAATATTATGCTCGCTTTAAAAAGTGAGTTGAGAAGTGTTTCCTGTTTTTCTGTTTGCTGGTAGAGTTCATATAAGATTGATTTTATATCTTAGCATGTGGAGGAATTCACTGGTAAAACTCTCTGGATCTAGAGGTTGTTTTGTGGTTAGGTTTTTGATTATAGCTACTATTTATTTGGGCTTCCCTGGTGGCTCAGAGGTTAAAGCCTCTGCCTGCAATGCAGGAGACCTGGGTTCAATCCCTGGGTTGGAAAGATCCCCTGGAGAAGGAAATGGCAACCACTCCTGTATCCTTGCCTGGAGAATCGCATGGATGGAGGAGCCTGGTGGGCTACTGCAGTCCATGGGTTCCCAAAGAGTTGGACACGACTGAGCGACTTCACTTTCACTATTTATTTTCTAGTATGTGTGTGCATGCTAAGTCGCTTCAGTCATGTCCAGTTCTTTGTGACCCTGTGGACTATAGCCTGTCAGTCTCCTCTGTTCCTGGGATTCTCCAGGCAAGAATACTCAAGTGGATAACCATTTTCTCCTCCAGGAGATCTACCTGACCCAGGGACTGAACCAAATCTCTTACATCTCCTTCATTGGAAGGTGGGTTCTTTATTGCTAGTGCCCCTTGGGAAGCCCTATTTTCTAGGATAGCATTATTCTATTTTTCAATTTCTTCCTATGTTATTTTTTGCACTGTACTTATCTATGAATTTATTTTATATGTATTTTAAAATTTATCAGCAACCAGTTGTTTTTGATAACTTCTAATTTTCCTTTTAATGTCCAGAGTGCCTGTGGTAATGTCTCCTTTTGTATCCCTAAATATTGGTCATTTGTACCTTACCTTTCTTTTCATGGTTTCTCTTGATAGGAGTTCATAATTTTATTTTAATAATCAAATATTGTCTTTGTTGATTTTCTATACCGTGTATATGTTCTACTTCATTTATTTTTACTTTAATTTGAATTTAATTTGTTGTTATTTTCTAATTCCCTGAGATAGATATTTTTAGCATTCTAGTTTTGATTTACATTTCTCTAATAATTAGTGATGTTGAGTATCTTTTCATATGCTTGTTGGCCATCTGTATGTCTTCTTTGGAGAAATGTCTATTTAAGTCTTCTGCCCATTTTTTGATTGTTGTTGTTGCTTTTGATATTAAGCTGTATGAGCTATTTGTATATTTTGGAAACTAATCCCTTGTCAGTAGTGTCTTTTCTCCCACGCTTTTTGGTTTGTTTATGATTTACACCTTTATCTTTAAAGGTCATTTTTTTCTGGACATATAATTTTACATTGAATTAAAAGACCTTTCAGCAGTTATCCTATTATTTTCTGGCTTCCATCATTTCTGTTCAAACTTAGCTGTTAATTTGGTAGCTCCTTGAAAGCTAATGTGTTTTGTTCTTTTGGCTGATTTTTAAGACCTTTCACTTTATCATGAGTTTTGTTCAGGAATTTTGGTAAAAATGTTTTTCTTTTTGTGTAGTTTCTTAGAGCTTTATGAATGTGCAGATTGATATTTTTTACACATCTTAATACTGTCTCACACATATTCCTTCAAATGTTGCTTCAGTTTGATTCTTCCACCCTTCCATCTCGGATCTCCAGTGATATGAATGTTAGATTTTTCTTCATGTCTCTGATTTTTTTTTGCATCATTTTTCTTCCTGTTTTTGAGCCTGAATATTTTATAATAACCTATTTTTTGATCATGAATTTCTCTATCTGTATTTTCTGAAACAATGATTGCATTGTAAGGTCAATTATTTTACTTTTCAGTTCTGCAATTTATTGGTTGTTTTTGTAGATTTTTATTTCTCAAGTGAAGATCTTTATCTTATCTATTTTGTTAAAATCATTTATACGAACTTTAAAATTTGTGTAGAATATCAGGGTCTCATTTGTGGATCTGTTTCTTTTTGTATTTTTATTTTATATTGGCATATAGTTGATTTACAGTGTTGCATTAGTTTCAAGTGTACAGCAAAATGATTTAGTTATACATGTACATATATCTATTCTTTTTCAGATTCTTTTCTGAAAGAATCTGGGTCTCTTTCTATTGTCTGCTTGTTACCTGGTCCTGTTTCTTGGTATGCGTAATAATTTTTTAATGGAATGATGGCATTGTATCTATGCCTACATCTGTATCTATAAAGTGGAGGGGCTTTGGATGATGGTCTCTTCTTTCAGAGGTGGTTTGACCTACACTCCATCATGTAGTAGAGTAGCGGCAGAACCCTTAATCTAATCAGAGATTAAAATAATCCTAGGCTACATTTTTGACCCTTTTAAGCCTAGATCTCATGTTTGCCTATCTCAGAAGATAGAATTAAAAAGTTCCCAAGTGAAAGCGTAGGGTATTTAATGCAAGGCTGTCCTACTTGGCAGATCCTGAACTCTAATTTTTATTTCATCTGTACTGTGAGACTGTGGACAGCTCCACTGAGGTTTCTTGTAGACTTTTGCTCAGCTTCTTATCTACTTTTCCCTGTGTAATTTAAGAATTAGGAAATGCTATGAGAGGAAAACTTATGTGAATTTGTACTTATTTATTTATGCTTCACTTCTGCTGATGATCTCAGCTTCTCTGGCTGCCTTAGCAGGCCCAAAGTGCATTTTTTAATCTACTTAGTTCTATGAGAAAAGCTGCATTGTCTTCTTTGGCTCTTAGAATTTTCATTCTGCAAAAATTTTTAGCTTCTGTCTTCATCCTCTTCCCTGTTCCTTAAGACTCACCAAATGCCCCAAGGGGAAAATGTGTGTGTAGAGTATTGGGTTCACCTCAAAGAATTTCTCCTCTTTCTGAGATCTTGACCTTCGGTTCTGGATGCCCTAAAGATTCTCCAGTGCCAACAGATATATTTCAAAACTATTTTATATAGATTTTCGAGTTACTTTTAGAGGGAGTATTGGACTAAGAAAGCTATTCTGTTTTTGTTGCACATAGGATGTCCACATTCATCTTTGATATATTGATATTTGTGAGAAGAAGTTTTTTAAAAAGATACTAAATATATGAAGGTCTAATTAATGTATGTTTTTAGAAAATTTATTAATTACAGTTTTTTAAAAATACTTAGTTCTTTTTTATAATTTATGCACTCTAATAAATACTTGCTATCTCTACCTACCAAGATGGACAAATAGAAGTTGTTTGTGGCAGGGGACCTTTATTCAGGCAGTTGAAATTTTCATGTTGAATATTGTTCTCTGTCCGTAAGTCAGATACTCAAGAGTCACGCCTCCACATGGCAAGTGCTTTCCATGAAGCAGACCATCAGCAGCTTTAATGATGACTGACAGCTCCAAGGACAGGAAGGAGGATGGAAGGACTGGTGCCCTTGCAGAGAGTACATCCATTTGGCCGTTACTTCAAGAATGTATTGTCTTAGCTTAAAGTGGAAGATAGGCTTGCCACCAAATAAAGGGTTTTGTATTTTGTAATTTACCATGATTTTTCTTTTTGTCGTCTCAAGAAAATAGCAAATAAATAACTTAAAGATGATCCTGTCTGTCTGAAGCATAGATAACAGATGGGCTGTTCTTTTAAGATCTCTCTCAATTCAGTTTCTGTGTTATTGTTAAAAAGAAAGTTAATATGATCCTGTAGAAAGTTAGTCAGTAGTATAGAAGATGAATATAATGAAATGCTTTTCTTGAAAATTTTCATTTTCATTTCTCTGCTCATGTCCTTTCCTGAATGTATTCTGTTTTCCTCTTTTTACTTTACTTTGGGAGCTGGTTCACATTTCACCCCCTTTAGGAAGTCGTCCCTGGTTTCCACACTTGGTCTTACTATGGCTTTACTAATACTTTTCATGCATCAAGTACTGAATAAGTACTCTAATGGAATTATCACATTTAATAATTATCATGAAGAGAGAGGTCGCCATTTTAGAAATATGGAGAATAAGTTTCAGGGAAGTTAAGACATTTGCTCAGTCATATCATTAGTGAATAATGTTGCATTTTTTAACCCCTATGTTTCCAATTTTCACTATTTGTTGGCTCTAAATCCAATATTTTTTATTGCTCACTGTAAATTTTTTTATGCAGTCTTTATATAGTTGATAACTTTTCACATACTGCATTTAGTGAGAATGAAAAGTGAAAGTGAAAGTCGCTCAGTCGTGTCCAACTCTTTGCGACCCCATGGACTATACAGTCCATGGAATTCTCCAGGCCAGAATGCTAGAGTGGGTAGCCCTTCCCTTCTCCTGGGGATCTTCCCAACCCAGGGATCGAACCCAGGTCTCCCGCATTGCAGGCGGAGTCTTTACCAGCTGAGCCACAAGGTGAGTCCAAGAAGATCTTACAGAGGTAAGTGCTTGCTAGTGTCCCCTGGATGAACTGTTTGCAACATAAAGAGCTGTCATTGTGCTAGAAAGATCACAGTTCTGGTTCACGTCCTGACAGTGAGTGGACAGACCAAGCAGGCTGTAAGACAGGAAGCACCGGAGATGTGTAATTTAGGACATGATTTCAACCTTTGGTATTTGAAAGGAAATTAAAATTGAGCAAGCCCTTGAAAACGTGAGAAATACTTCTGGAGAACTGTGCAGTCTTTTAAGTTCGTGAACTCCATCGGTTCTTTAGAATCTCTGTTTTCTCTCTTTTATCATTAAGCAGTAATAATTTTCCTTTTGGAATCAATGAAAATAATGTTATAACATTACTTCTTAAGAATTATCATTTCTATAGTGGTGAGGATGGAAAATATAAATTGAGATATAGATGTTGAAAGGTTTGCTAGACTCCCTCACTAAAAAGCAAATATTATTATACTCCAACCAAGTGTCTGATTCAAATTTGTGTTTTACCTGATTAAAAAATTATCATAGTCCTAAGGCTTGAGAGTTACTTTCAAAATAGTGGAAAATGCAATGTTGTTTCCTAAGAGGAAAGTGAATTCTCCTGTATGCAATAATAATATTTTTGTGAAGGATATTAATTTATTGGTCTAAGACCCCTTTGTTTTTGAAGAAAAAGATATATATAAAATTAAAAATTAAAATGATATGTTTTGAATGCTGAATTAATACCCATAAAGAATTAAACTTAGGAAACACTTTATTCATCATTAAACATTTCATAGTAAATATTTTTTTTCAGAGAAAAAATTATTAAAACATGACATGTTTATCAGTTAAGTTAGTCTTCCTCCTTATCTTTTTTACCTCTTTGGAAATGTTTATTCTTTCACTCTGTCTCTATTTATTAAGATTTCACTGAATTTTGATGCTATCCTTATGACTTTGGCACATATACCCTTTATTCCATCCCAGTCATTGTTATTTTTAAATGCAAATTGCTTGGAATACAACCAGTTCAATTATTCTTGTTAGAATTAATCTCTTCCATAACCATCCATGAAGTTCAATCCAGCCAACTGTAGATTCTGACTGGTTTTGGGGTCTAGGGCAGAATCAGAAAAGATATGGCATTGTACGATCATTCAGTTCTCTCCATAACAAACATTGATAATGAATGATGACACTCTAACCTGCTGGGCCTGGATAAGATTTCATAGTCCTCTCAATATGCTGCTCTAGGCTATTAATACCCAACTGATAGATTTTGGCAAATCAGATGACGTCTCCATGCCAATTTGGGTCTTTTATTTTAGTCAAGGGAGTGGTTTGTTATATTAGATGGAATTAAAAAATAACATCAGCACCAAAATGTACTGCAGCTAGTACATTTTTTAGGCATGGTAAAATCTTTAAAGTCTTCACAGTCTTAGGAAAAGCTGACTTGATAATCAGTAAACATCAGTCCTGGTCTTAAACCTGTCTCACTGATTAATGAGAGTTTGCTTCTGTGAATTCGCCACTGAAAGTCAGCCAATCGGTAATAGTCTCATGGTTTGAAAGTCAGCCAATTAGCAGTGGACTCACTCCCCTGAACTTGAGTCAAAGGCTGACGTCAACCCACTCTTGTTTCTGTAACCAAACACAAGCATGTTTCTGTATCCAACTCAAGTGACCTTTTAGACTGATGTAAAACTCTGTGTAATATCAGAAGTTTGCTTAAATTAATCAGACTGCCTAACCAACATAGCTCTCTGCCTTACCTAGGGGAGCAGTCAGTCAAGCTTTGCAACTTTGGGTTTTGTTTCAAAGTTTGAATGATGATCTCATCCTTTGACAGATGACAGTAAATGTCAGCATGTTCCCCCTCTGTATTTCTTTTTTTTTCAGTAAAGGTAACACATTTACTCAATTTCTCAAATGAATCATTTTTGGGGAATAAAGTCACATACCAAAGAGTGATTGGACACATGACTGAACCTTCCTTAACAAAAATAGATTTCACTGGGCTATCACATTAATAAGTATAGAGAAATTAAATTGGCATTGAGAGATTAAAAGCTTTTTAAAAATTCTAACTGCATGGAATATATTTCAGTGTTGTATAGCATCCATTTAAATAACTTTGATGTGGCATCAGCCTCTTGAAGGAGAACATTAGCAAATCTGACATGCTTGAAGCATGTGAATAGCTGGGGGCTTAAGGGGACAATCTGAGAAATCCCTAGGAGTAAGTTAAGAGTTGATGAGTAACAGCAAATAAGTCTATTTGGAGTTCCCCAAGATGAAACTGGACTGTGCCATTTCTGCCTCTTTTCTGGACGTCTCGATCAGTCTAGAAACAGAGAAAATAGAATGGAAGAGCATGTATGTGTGGGAAAATAATTTGGAGATAAACTTGCCAGTAGGTCCAAAGGTGAGGCTTTTGATGGTGGTGATGGAGTTGGCAGAGAAGTGACTCAACAGAAGTCCAGGACTGAGTGGGGATTATATTGCCAGTGGAGAGATCAATGATGGACTGGAAGAGTGTAAAAGACTTTGTTATTAAGTATCTTTTATAAGAATGAAGTGCAGATGTGTTTCAAGATGGGGAGGATATGGACAGATAGCAGGATTGTGACTAGGGAGGGAAGAATGCTGTAATAAGAATTTCAGATATGTTGCATTCAAATCAAAAACAGTTCCAAGCCTCAGTGGTATATTTCTCAGTCACTTCAGTTGTGTCTGACTGTGTGACCCCATGGATGTAGCCTGCCAGTCTCCTCTGTTTATGGGATTCTCCAGGCAAGAATACTGGAGTGGGTTGCCATTCCCTTCCTCAGCAATGGCCTATTATGTGCTGATAATTTTGCCCAATGCTGTGGGAGCTACACAAATTAGCAAGACGTAACTTTTGCTCTCATGGAACTTACAGCTTATTAGGACCATAGCTTTATGACAAGGTTGTTCAGACATATTTGTGGCTGGTTTGGGAAGGCCAGTAAGCGCATTGAAAAATACAGGCTGTGAGATCCATGTGCCAGACGATCATCATGTAAGTGCTAAAGGCTGAAGATGAAGGCAAGGAATGGGTCTGAAGAGACATAAAAGTGCTGTACGTCCCCACGGCGTGTAAGTCAGTGATGACTGCTTCTTTCTTTTTTTTTTTTTCCATTTATTTTTATTAGTTGGAGGCTAATTACTTTACAACATTTCAGTGGTTTTTGTCATACATTGAAATGAATTAGCCATGGATTTACATGTATTCCCCATCCCGGTCCCCCCTCCCACCTCCCTCTCCACCCCATCCCTCTGGGTCTTCCCAGTGCTTCTTTCTTTTGATTTCTTCCTTTTGGACTACTTAGTAAGGGGAAGAAAAGCTGAGAACTCCATTGGAACCCTTAGCAGATGATATACATTTACAGAGGCATCAGACATACATTTATGAAAGGAGGTAGGTCTGGCTAATTATAAAACCATTACGTTATTACTTGAGATATTAAATGCTCATAAATATCCTGAAAACATAAATTCACACCTGAAAATTTGCAACCTTTTTTATAGGAAATGTATGCATGTATTAATGTATATGTCTGGGAAAGTTGTTAGCAGCTGCATATTTCTTTTTGATCATTTTTCAGTCAAGCCATCAGCACTAAATGTTTGAAGACTAATGCAGTTTTAGCTCATGATTATTTAGTATTTACATCAATTCTTTAAGAAAAGATAATTTCATAAGATTAGTTGATGACATTAAAGATAAATCAATATAAAAAAGTTAGAGGCCTAATCACAGACTGAATTTGGCATAAAGTTGCAGTATTCAAGATTTCTTGTTGTACTTAATCCTCTCAGGCCAACTGTTACACTTTGTACCCAGCATTACCAGCCCTTTATCCAGTGTCCTCATTTCTGTAATTTATGTCACAAACCTTGTTTGCAGCACTTTTTTTTTGAAGCCTGCTTTCAATGTGTGATAGCTGGGTTTAATATGGCTATTAGAGAGAAACTTATTAGTGGTAAGGGAGTGCAGAGATGAAAGTGAGTGTTCTCTGACGGGCTGTCTGTTCTGAACGTGGTTTGCTGGGAAGTAGCAGATATCAAAGGAAACACTGGCTGCTGCTGGCGAGACTGAGGGGCCTGAGGGGTTTTCAGAGCACAGGCTGATGGACATGGGGTGAATAATTGCCAGTGGGTTTAAACCTGGCTTGTCGCCAGCCCGGTGCCTGGGAACCTCACAGTGTGAAATGACAGGTGCGTTAAAGCGTGAAGCCAGTGTATGACATGGTTTTGGACAGAAGCCACAGAGTGCTGGTTACCTTGGGTGTTGCTGTGTCTTTTATTTTATCCTAACACCTGTTTTTCTTCACAAAGTAACCAACCTCATGGGGCTCCAGTCCTTGATGAAAAAAAATTTTTAAGGGGTGTATTTACATCTTTCCTTTGGACTTACATGAATCACATGTGATGGCATCTGTTGGCTCCATTTGTGACGGGGCCAGGCTGGAGACAGTATACCCACAGTTTTCTCATTTAATTATAAGGGAAAGAGCAGATCATCCTTGTGTCACATGCCTGGATATCATGGCATTTCTAGCATCTGGCCCTACATGTGGTGCAGTTAGACATATAGGGATATGTGACAGGAGGAAGATGCCCAAGGCAGATAGAAATTGAAAACAAGATTACAGGCAGGGCCAAACAAGCAGTGTGTCAGTTTTGGAAACACTGAAATATTGAACAGAGCCTTAACTTGGGCTGCAGATTGGCTGCCAATGATCTTTTCTGACGCTGGTGGTTAATGTAGCATTTTTTGAAAAAGAAGAAAACATATTGAGCAAGTGTCCAGAAAGGAAGGCAAAAATTAGCCGAAAAAGGAGGTGGCATTGTTCACATATCTGTTTAATTGTATTTGGAAGCAGATCTTGCTTGCTGTGGGAATACTGATACCATCATTTAAAGCTTAGATTGCCTATGCCAAATACCAGGGATGCAAAGCAATCTTTTCCTTTCATGTAGGTACCTATACAAGAAATGGTAACTATACCTAGAAGATATATAAAATCTTATGAAGAAAAATGATTTGTCATTTACAAACAGTTGTAAACTGTAAACAAACAGTTTAACAGTTGTTTGTAAATGTTGTTTCTCATATATGAACAATATAGATTGCGTGTTCTTGGCAAAGTACCCAATACTTTTGATGTTCTCAAGGGGAACATCAAACTCTCATAGGGGGTTGAGAAGGAAAGGATTTGAAAAAGAGAATAGTTTTCCTTCTTTCACTGGTACTCTTCAAATATTACCTGGGAAGGAGGGGGTTTGAAAAAGAGAGTAGTTTTCCTTCTTTCACTGGTACTCTTCAAATATTACCTGGGCCAGAAAGCAGGCACGTTCCCTTTGATTTCTATTCCTATAAAGTGTTGAAAGCACAGAAGTCATTTCCCAAGAAATTAGCCTGATCCCTAATTTTCACCTATTGTCTTTCAGCCAAAGAACTGTCAATAAAAACACAAGTGGTTTTGTATGTTCACCTTAGAATAATCTGTGGCAACAGTTCTGCTTCCTGTTTTGTCCCTTTGGCATCTCTTGTTTCGTCTACCATCTAGGTAATATCAGATATTTAGCAAGGAAGCATCATTAAGATTATTTTCTGCCTTCCTGAGAAATAGGTGGGATACGGCATATTTACTTTTCAAGGCACACAGGGGTAGAAGACTAATTATTTCTTAGGATTAGGTTTTTCAGCAAACAGCAGAATTTTCATTAAATACTGATATAACACAATATAATCTGTGTTCTTTGAAGGTTTCTATGCGTTTTCAGAATTAGGCTTGTGAGGCATGAAAGTATGCTTCTGTTCTCTTGTGCCACAATGAGATTTTTTAAAAAAAATTCCTGATACTTATTTTATCTTTATTCAAAGAGAAACTAAAGATGCACAGTGATTTCTTTTACCTGTAAATGACAAATTAGACATAAAATTAACAATTAAAAAAAATCCCAGATGCAATAATATTTATTCCTTAAAATTTTTTCTCTCACACACAAAATAGGTTGTTATTCCATCTGATAGACTATGCACTGTGCTCAGTTGCTCGGTCATGTCCGACTTTGTGATCCCATGAACTGTAGCCTCCCAGGCTCCTTTGTCCATGGGATTTCTATAGTCATTTAATATTATGGTCTAATGTATCCATTTTGGCAATGTTTTAAGTTTTACAAAAATGAGGAGGAAAGGAAAAGAGGGGATGAAAATTCACATTTGTTTGACACTACATTAATTAAGGCTCATTCTGGTAGTTGCAGCTACCAGAATTCATCATATGTATGTATGTGTTAACAAAAGGCAATTTATTAATAAGGACATTAAGGCGGAGAATCTGGCTTCAGTCATGCTCTACACTATAGGAGTATAACTGAAATGATCAGGAATCTGAGTCTTTTACTCTCTTTCTTGACTCTGCTTTCCTTTGGATCAGCTTCATTCTAAACGGGAGCTTTCAATAGGTTGGTGAAGATGGCCGCTGGACTCTCTAGACAGACATAATCTTTACAGCTAACATCTCTTTCCTTGTAGCTCTTGCCAGTCTTGCTAATGGTCTTGATTGGCCTGACTTGGATCACGTGGCCATTCCTGATCATACTACTGTGGCTAGACTTGACTTACAGGCTCATGTCTACAGCTATCAGGACCAAGGACAGCAGTGATGCTGCCCCCAAAGAAATTCTGATTCTATCAGAAGAAAAGCAGTGTCCACTACAAATTTCTATTATGTACCAGGCACTTTGTAACTACCTTTTGGAAACTATAAATGGAACATAAAGCAAATTCCTTTTTTTTTTTTTTCAGTTTTACATATAGGTTGAATTATGGAGCTAATGTTTTCAAACTATAATGATTTTAACAAATCTTTACAGGGCTAGTGATTTACCTTACTATTTATTTAGAAGTCTAATATCTTCCAAAGGATTAAAATTCCCAACAATTATATGAGGAAATACAGAAGACACAAGCAAATTTATGGTGTTTTTCCTGAGCTTTCCCTTAAAATAGTGTTTTGATGTGCTGTTTCAAACAAGCATTTGCCTGACCATCTATGAAATCAAGAACCCATAGATAGCGAATAGAAATAGCAGAAACTAGTTATCTGCCAACTATAAATAGATATTAACTCATAGAATTTAGCTATGTAAGTGTATTCAAAGTTGTGATTGGACATTATGGCAGATTTCAATCTGTTGGTTCTCTCTAAGAATCCTGTTCTATTCATCATCAAAGCTCAAATGGATACGACTATAAAGTGTATTTGTTATTTTCCCTTCTATGCTTCATTTGTGCTTCTAATGTTGCACTTATCCACAGTTGTAATTTGCATATGTGCTCAGTTGCTCAGTTGTGTCTGACTCTTTGCAACCCTGTGGACTATAGCCTGCCAGGCTCCTCTGTCCATGCAGTTTTCCGGGCAAGAATATTGGAATGGGTTGCTATTTCCATCTCCAGGGGATCTTCCCGACTCAGGGATTGAACCCACTTATCCTGCATTGGCAGATGGATTCTTTACCACTCAGCCACCTGGGAAGACTTGGTGCAATTTAGTGACCTAAATTCTTTGGTGGAACAAAGTAAAAGTCTGTATATACATAATGTTATAACATTATCATTATTTGCTTATGGATTTGTCTCTACAATTGGATTTCAGGAGAACATATATTGATATTTTCCCATCTTTTCTCCCCCCCTTTTTCTAACAGTTGGCACATAGCAGGGAATCAACAAATGCTGGTTGCATCACTATGAAAGTCCTTTGGGAATTTGCTACTGAAAGAAACTGGGGAAATCTTTCGGTGAGTCTTTGAATAATTATTTTCTAAGTGATCTGTTTCACAAACTTGGATACTTATTAACTTAGTTCCTTTACAGATTTATGACACACACACCCCCAGCTGAAAACCTGGTAGGGCTTCCTTATTAATTGTCTATGTGCAACGTTGGATGGACTCTAAAAAATGTTCAGAAATTACTTGTGCATATATGAAGATGCAGATATATGATATATATATGTATATGAAGAAAACCTGAAATTTAGAAAATCTCTCTAAAAGTGACTGAGATAAGATATTGTAATAAAAAATGGTGTGTGCAAACTGCTTGGATAGAGGTTCCTCTCCCCTCTTTACTTATTGAAACCAAAAGAAAAAAAGAATTCTTTTACTCTTTAGTGGAAAATATAGTTTCAGAAAGCAATAGCCAGGCTGCAAAGTATAATAAGCTTTTTCATAAAACAGAAATAATTTGGTATAATTTAAAACAAGGATCAGATGTGTGCCATCTGGCAGGGTAGGAAACTGATATGCTCATTTCTGTAAAGAAGATTTTGGATGTCTTTAAAATAAAAACTTACCACTCAATAGAGGCGTTCTAAATAATAGTAGCTAACTTTTTAATTTCCCAACTGAGATGTCTAAATACTTTCCTATGCATAAAAGATCACAGAACTAACCATGCATCTGAATAAGATATGGATATTTGGAAATAGAACTCCATTCCCACTTTATATAGTAATTCTGTGATTTCTAAAACTAAAATTTACTGTATTTTGTAGCTCATTTGAAGTTGAAATGTTGAAATGATTCTATTTCAACTTTCAATGAGCTATAAAAGAGAGTAAATTTTAATATTAAAATCATAGAATTAGTATATAATGTGAGAGTGGAGCCTTATTTCCAAGTATGCATGCCTAATTCAAGCAGTAGTTTTAATTCTCCAAGAAGTATATGCATTCTAATAATGCATATGGAAAATCTCAAAGGTAGATCACAGATACCTCAGACCCAGGCTTGCAAGGTCAAATCTGCATAGCATACTGTATAGTAAAAATGCCAATTTATATATTGTCCATAATAAGGAACTGGCAAAAGTGGATGATAATATTAGGTTGTGAATAGTGTGATAGCAAAAAAAAAATTCAGGAACAATAAATATTTAGTTGTTACCAATCCTAAATTTTTTTTTTTTAATTAAAACACAGATTTCCCAGATTTTGCTAATTCATCACTCTGCTTTGGCCTGTCTTTGAGTTTCATGGAAGTTTATTGCAGCTTTAGCTTGGACAATAAAAAGAGGAAGGTTATTTCTTTGTGTTAATGGCTTTTTAAAAAATGTGCCTACCTTTTCCTTTTGTTTAATCTTGATTCCAACAGGGAAGAGGCCTATACCTTGCCTTCTACATGATGATAGATTATTCTGTTTGTTTCATTTACGTATGTGGAGTGCAGCTTTACCTTCATACCAAAATGTGTGGTTGGCTCAGATGGTGTGCCTTCTGTGAAGGAGAGAGCCTGACTTTTTAGCAGCCCTATGTCCTCAGATTTTCTAGATGCCAAAGGATTTGTGTTTTTTTTTTTTTTTTTTTTTTTTAGGATTTGTGCTTTGACAGGTGTTAAGCTCCTTAACTTTGATCAGTATTCCTTTAAAAATGTTGTTGTTATAGTTTCTTTGTAATAAAGGAGGAGAAACAAATTGCCATGCTTTATGATCCAGAGCTGATAAAAGGTCTTTGAAATAAAAGACATTTCCTCTTGATTTGTCATTCTCCTAGGAAAGCTTGAAGAAAGGTACCAATTATTTCTGACTGGCGGCAAGGGAATTATGAGCAATTCTCTATTAACATGTTTTTGGTCATTTGCCAGCTTATCTGTATGGTCTGCTAACGCTCAGCACTAATTAGCAAAACAGAAGGGAGAGAAAAAAGAATCACCTAAGTTCAGTCAAACTAACATGACACGGAAAACAGTTGAGAAAAAACTTGCTTTTCTAGAAACAGATTCTTGAAAGAAAATCCTACAGATTGGAGTAGTTTGCAGAATTATGAAAGTATTTGGGTTGTTTTGCTTACTTTTTAGGTATTCTGGCCTCTTTGATTATGCTGTAGATTGAATGGTGGGATGAATTTGAGATGAAATGCACTTAAAGATGTTTATTTTAGTGTTTGTTTAGATACTTCACACATTCAGCTTTTTTATCATCTTATCACATAATAGTTTTTTGCCTCTTTGTCATATTTTTTTTCTTTTACTAACTTTGGCCCCAGCTTCTTTAGTATCTGGCCAAATCCCTTGTGTGAGGCCTAGCTTTGTTTCAAGTTTTGACAGAGACACCTTGACATGAGAATTCTCTCATATTCTCCATGATTATCACTAAAGACACTTTGCAGTGTGTGTGTATGTGTGTGTAGAAAGAAGGAGGGAGGGAAGGAGAGAGAGAGAGAAAGAAAAAGAGGCATTATTTATCTTCAAATAGTGTCTAAATAGCTGAATAAGATTTTATTAACATATAATCTCTTTGCATTCAGCACTTGGTTAAGATGTATCATGATGAAAGGAATTTTTGTCACTATCATTACAAGTAGTGGATTTCTAGGGGATTATAATGGGTCTGTCTCCTCAATCTGAGTTATCTCATTATGGATCCAATGCTAAGAGCCTCTTCTTAGTTGCAATTTGTTCTTTATCAAAGCAAGCTGTGATGCTCTGTTTAATTGTCTCAGTTCTTGATCAGAGCAGTGATTCATTTTCAGTGCTGTGGTGTAGTGTCTGATATTTATAAAGGCTAATTTAAAGATGTAACCAATGATACAGATTAGTGATACAGAATAAACATTCTGCTTTCACATCTGTTGGATAAAATAAGGATATGTAAATCAACTTAGAAACAAGTACAAACAAGTGTACTTTGGCATTCACGGTTTTGGAGTTTGGCTCACCGGTGGCCAGCCTGGCTCACTTGATAGGAGAGGACAGAGGGATCTAGGGCCTCAATCTCAGTGAACGGTGAAAACATCATTTACCCAGCAGTGTTCTCTATAAGGCCATATGCATTGGAGACGTGCAAGGGACAGTAAGGGATTGGTCAAGGATCATGGACGGAGGTTCTGTGTTTCTTGTCAGAGGTATGGCTGACACAGATCTCTGGGTCTAGGTAAAGCAAATATCCAATGGTAAAAGGACAGTTTATAAAGATAGCTAGAAGGTTTTAATCATAGCCCCTATGTCCTGTCTACATTTTTTTTTTTGGTGTGTTCTCCACCTGAATCCCCATATTTTGTTCAACATGTACTTGTGAACTTTGTAGAATAGCTTGTTAATGAATTCTGATTTTTTTTTCCATTTATTTTTATTAGTTGGAGGCTAATTACTTTACATCATTACAGTAGTTTTTGTCATACATTGAAATGAATTAGCCATGGATTTACATGTATTCCCCATCCCGGTCCCCCCTCCCACCTCCCTCTCCACCCGATTCCTCTGGGTCTTCCCAGTGCACCAGGCCCGATCACATGGAAGCAACCCAGATGCCCATCAGCAGATGAATGGATGAGGAAGCTGTGGTACATATACACCATGGAATATTATTCAGCCATTAAAAAGAATTCATTTGAATCAGTTCTAATGAGATGGATGAAACTGGAGCCCATTATACAGAGCGAAGTAAGCCAGAAAGATAAAGACCATTACAGTATACTAACACATATATATGGAATATAGAAAGATGGCAATGATAACCCTATATGCAAAACAGAAAAAGAGACTCAGATGTATGAATTCTGATTTGAGGGATAGTATGAGAGTTATATTGCAAAACTTTTTACTGTGCTTTTTGTAACAACGTTGGAGATATTGTCTTTTATCCATGATCTCTAGAAGTACTTAGGGTTCTTCTGAGGATCTGCTATAATATCTTTTAATGTTTACTGTGAATTATGTACCAAGTTGTACTTTCTTCTTTGAACTTACTCCTGTAAATCTGAATTTGTGGCCAATCTATAAAAAGATGGAACGTTACGGGTTATGTTTTATCTTTTTTTCTTATTTATATTTATTCTTTGTCCTAAAATACCCTCTATTTATTTTAGTTTAATAATGTTAATTTGAATGATTTTTGAAAAAATGTGGTTATAAAAAAGTTAAATTTTAGAGGATATTTTACTCTATAATACTCGTTGGTAATTTCCCCATTTCCTAAAATTCTATTTGTTGAGAAAATAACACAGAGAAGCTCTGGTTACAGGCTCAACTATGTGAATAGATGAGAAGCAGGAGAAAGATTTGGCCAGGGCTGTGAGTGTGTGTATGTGTTAGTTGCTCAGTCATGTCTGACTCTTTGTGACCCTAAGAACTGTGACCCGCCAGGCCGCTCTGTCCATGGAATTCTCCAGGCAAGAATACTGGAGTGGGTTGCCATTGAAATGTCTAATTTCTTTTTGCGCTCTTGTAAATGTCCCAGGAAAGACAGCTGCATTCATTCCTATGGAAAGATAGAGGTTCTGAGAGTGGGGAGAAGGGGAGAAAGAGAGAACACTGGAGGGAGAAGAAGAGTGGTAATTAAAAAGGAGAAGCAGAAAGCCGCGGGTGAGGAGGAGAGAGGACCGAGACTGCTGGCATACCACGGGTGTCCAGAATCACTCTGATGGCTGCGTTAGGCATGACTGAAGAGCAGTCCTTAATATGCCCCACATTCCTCTATTTTCTTCACTATTCTCATGATTGCTGAAATCAAATTGAAACAAGCCAATAAGAAAAGTTTATTAACCTCCAATTTGTTGCTTAGTGATATTGTTTTCTTTATTCGAAGTTTCAAAACATTCAAATGTTTCAGAACATTAAAGTTTTAATTTCCAGAGGAAGACGTATTTTTGATTTTCAGAATAATTTGTGACTATCAAGCTGTATTGGTAATTCCACTGTTATCACCCTGTGTGACAGTTGCCAGAGCTGGAGTAGGGGAGGTGTGTGAGGCCTGCCTTTCTTCATGCTGTTTTAATACAAAATAATTTTTTCATTTTTGACTTCTTCCATAGTCACTATGAGGTATTGTTGTCTTTCATGCTTATGCCCAAGTGGGACGTGTATGAGGGGTCTCAAAGTTAACTTTCACACATTCGTAAATTGTTTCTACAAGAACATTGTGCTGCTTATGCTGCTGCTGAGTCGCTTCAGTCGTGTCCGACTCTGCAACCCCATAGACGGCAGCCCACCAGGCTCCCCCGTCCCTGGGATTCTCCAGGCAGGAACACTGGAGTGGGTTGCCATTTCCTTCTCCACTACAAGAACCTAAGTATGAAACTAACAAAATTTATGAAGATGAGCTACTACTCATGTTGATATATAACATTAAGATAAATTTTGCAGCCAGATTTACAAAAGTTATAAGCATCTGAGCTTGGGAGGGAATTATAATTTTAAGTTTTTAAGCCAACATTTAATTTAATTCTAACAGGATGCCCTTCTGGCATCATAGTTGCTTAAAACAACTCCTCCACCACAGTTCTGCCTTTGTATAACCAGTGCGAACAGTTGGTCAGATTCTCCTTGGCCTGAGCTAGCTGAAGCTGTGCATATCAGAACTTACCATGAAACTAGTGACTTCATGCCCAAACCTATGGCCTGAAATTGTTTTCCAGTGCTCTCATTTCTGCTCAAGAAGTATTTCTCCTTGTTCAAGCCCTCAAACTTCTCTCATGTGCACCAGCAAGAAAATTCCTGCCATACCTAGCAGATTTTAAGCTGAGTTAAAGATTTCAAAAAACACAACCAACCATTGTGTTCTCACTTAGGGGCATTAGCAGGAGCAGAGTGGGGACATGGGCTCTGAGCCTAGTGGCTATGTTCAAATACCAGCTTTCCCTCTTATGAGCTATTTTATTTTATTATTTTTAAAATTTATGTATTTTAATTGGAGGCTAATCACTTTACAATATTGTAGTGGGTTTTGCCGTACATTGACATGAATCAGCCATGGGTGTACATGTGACCCCCATCCTGACGCTCCCTCGAACCTCCCCCCCATCCCATCCCTCTGGGTCATCCCAATGCACCAGCCCTGAGCACCCTGTCTCATGCATCAAACCTGGACTGGTTTGATGTTTCATATATGTTTCATATATGATAATATACATGTTTCAATGCTATTCTCTCAAATCATCCCACCCTTGCCATCTCCCACCGAGTCCAAAAAACTCTTCTGTATATCTGTGTCTCTTTTGCTGTCTCACATATAGGGTCGTCGTTACCATCTTTCTAAATTCCATATATATGTGTTAGTATACTGTATTGGTGTTTTTCTTTCTGACTTACTTTACTCTGTGTAATCAGCTCCAGTTTCATCCACCTCATTAGAACTGATTCAAATGTATTCTTTTTAATGGCTGATTAATATTCCATTGTATATATGTACCACAACTTTCTTACCCGTTCGTCTGCAGATGGACATCTAGGTTGCTTCCATGTACTGGCTATTATAAACAGTGCTACGATGAACATTGGGATACACGTTATCTCTTTCAATTCTGGTTTCCTCAGTGTGTATGCCCAGCAGTGGAATTGCTGGGTCATATGGCAGTTCTATTTCCAGTTTTTCAAGGAATCTCCACACTGTTCTCCATAGTGGCTGTACTAGTTTGCATTCCCACCAACAGTGTAAGAGGGTTCCCTTTTCTCCACACCCTCTCCAGCATTTATTGTTTGTAGACTTTTCGATAGCAGCCATTCTGACCGGCGTGAGAGGTACTTTATTGTGGTTTTGATTTGCTTTTCTCTGATCATGAGTGATGTTGAGCATCTTTTCATGTGTTTGTTAGCCATCTGTATGTCTTCTTTGGAGAAATGTCTGTTTAGTTCTTAGGCCCATTTTTTGATTGGATCATTCATTTTTCTGGAATTGAGCTGCAGGAGTTGCTTGTATATTTTTGAAATTAATTCTTTGTCAGTTGCTTCATTTGCTATTATTTCTCCCATTTTGAAGGCTGTCTCTTCACCTTGCTTATAGTTTCCTTCGCTGTGCAAAAGCTTTTAAGTTTAATTAGGTCCCATTTGTTTATTTTGCTTTTATTTATTTAGTTATTTTTCCTCCTGGTTATGTTGCCCTTTGAGATTCCAAAACTCCCCACAGACCCGCCGGTGAGAGGGTTTCCTGGTGTTTGGAAACTTCTCTTTTATGACTCCCTTCCCGGGACGGTTCTCCGTCCCTAACTCTTTTGTCTCTCTTTTTATCTCTTTTATTTTGTCCTACCTCCTTTTGAAGACAATGGGCTGCCTTTTTGGGTGCCTGATGTCCTCTGCCAGTGTTCAGAAGTTGTTTTGTGGAATTTGCTCAGCGTTCAAATGTTCTTTTGATGAATTTGTGGGGGAGAAAACGGTCTCCCCATCCTATTCCTCCGCCATCTTCTATGAGCTATTTTATATGCTTCAGTTTTCTTTTATATAAGTAGGAATAGAATATTACCAACCTCAAAGGATTATTAGGAGGAATAAGTGTGTTAAGACATGTAAACTGCTAGAACAGTGCCTCATATCAGATAAATGCCATGCATGTGTGTGTGTGTGTGTGTGTGTTTTTTTAAACTAATTTTTTCATCTGGAAACCTTATGAAGAAGTGAAGTGAAGTGAAGTGAAATTCACTCAGTTGTGTCTGACTCTTTGCGACCCCATGGACTGTAGTCCATGGAATTCTCTAGGCCAGAGTACTGGAGTGGGTAGACTTTCCCTTCTCCAGGGGATCTTCCTGATCCAGTAATCGAACCAGGGTCTCCTGCATTGCAGGCAGATTCCTTACCAACTGAGCTATCAGGGAAGCCGTGAAAACCTTATAACTGAAGTTAATTACATCACATATAGTGAAATTAAAATTTCTATAAATTTAAATTCTATGAGAGTATATTTAGGTTATCTTTTGTGTTTAAAGGCTAAGCTACCATTGGGTCTTAAGATATGCATATACACACATTCATATTATAAAAAAATGATTTTGTTGGGTGACTTTACTATGAACTTTTAGGAAACCAAAAGCTACATTGTGGGTTTTTCAGCTTTAATAGGTATAACTGACAAATAAAACTCTAAGATATTTAAAGAGTACAGTGTGATGATTTGATATATGGACATATTGCGAAAGGATTCCCACCATCTAGTTAATTATCACACTGATCGCGTCACATTTATTATACATATATTTTTATATGAATTAGGAAAGGTTATTTAGGTGCTGCTTATCTATCCTTTTTCATCTTAAAGTTCTGAAACTGTTTTTTTTCTGGAATCCTTGCCACAGTCTTTTAAGAAATCACTAGAGAATCACTTTTTAAAATCTCCCAACTTCAAATGAAGTGTTTTATGACTTTTCTGTTTCCATAGTGAAATCTTAGAAATAAAAATTTTGACTGCAATCTGATGTTTATTTTGGGATCCTAATAGTCCTCATAATTTAGAGCAGGGATTGGTAAATAATGGCCTGTGGGCCAAACCTAGCCACTACCTGTTTTATAGATAAAATTCTATTAGAATACAGCCAAGTTCATTCACTTACATATTACCTGGAGCAGAGTTGAGTTGTTGTGACAGAGACTGTATCTTTTGCAAAGCCTAGCATATTAACTGTCTGGCTCTTTACAGAAAAATTTTGCTGCCTTCTGATTGAGTGTTAGGATTCTAGTCTTTTCCAAACTAACTCTTTATGAACACTTCTTGATTTTTGCTACATCTGCTTATCATTTGTTATTTACTTAGTATTTTTTAAAAGAGACCCATCATTTTTTAGTTAAAGTTATTTTAGGGGAAATCTTTATATTATTTAAATAAAACAGTAAAACAAAAAGACATATTTATGAAAGCAAATATGCTTAAAAATTAATTTATTAACTTCTCACTAAAACTATTCCCCGCCAGTATGTGACCTGCTCTCTTAGGTAAAAAGGAAATATTCAGTTGTTGGAGAGATAAAGATATCGTGCCACTGAAATTGAAACTTTAATCTTGTTTTAGTCAGAAGAATTAAGTGAGAATTAAAAGATAATGGTATAATCTTCTCATTACATGTGATTCATGTCACTCAATGACACTTCTGAGTCCCTGCTACAATAACTATGCTTGCATGTATGTGCATGCTAAGTCGCTTCAGTCTGTCCAACTCTTTGAGACCTCTGGACTATAGTTTACGAGGCTCCTCTGTCCATGTGATTCTCTAGGCAAGAATACTGGAATGGGGTGCCATGCCCTCCTCCAGGAGATCTTCCCGACCTAGGGCTTGAACCCACATGTGTTATATCTCCTGCATTGGCAGGGGAGTTCTTTACCACTAGTGCAACCTGGGGAGCCCCACAATAACCATATCACCCCTAATCTTGTATAGGGTTTCACAGGTGGTGCCAGTGTTAAGAACCCCCCTGCCAATGCCGGAGATGTTAAGAGATGTATGTTCAACCTCTGGGTCAAGAAGATCCCCTGGAGGAGGGCATGGCAACCTACTCTAATATTCTTGCCTGGAGAATCCCATGAACAGAGGAGCCTGGCGGGCTATAGTCCATGAGGTCACAAAAAGTCATACGTGACTGAGCACTTGGGAGCAATACTTAATCTTGTATATATGTAGCAATACACATTGTACACTTTCAGAAACCCTGGGTAAACAATGACAATGAGGAAGCTAATGCTAGCTATAAGGCATATTTATAGCTTACTTCTTCACATGAAGACCTCTACATGTAGAAATTTATTTCGTTTTCACAGGAACCTCTGAAATAGGCTCTGTTTGCTTTTTCATTGTACAGATGTGACAGCTAAAGCAGAAAGGTGGGTAGCTTGCTCATAGTCTATTGGATTGAAAATGACAAAGTTGGCAATGAGGCAGTGATGAAGGATTAGGAATGGAGGCTTGATCACCAATTTTGCTTCTAGAAAACTTGAGGTCAGTTGTGAATTTTCCCTTTTCTCTTTGTAATATAAATACAAATTTATTTCCTTAAATTCAAAGTTTAACTTGGCTAAATCTATTGTGAAAAAGTGATATGAATAATATTAACAACAAAGATAATTTGAAAGCAACCAAAAAACAATAAAACCTTTGGAATCAAATAGATTCCAGAGCGTGAGTCTATTGCCTGATCTATAGTGAAGTGATTAAGGTGTTCAGGAATTCTACCCATGGTACCAAATGTGATAAATACTGCCCATG
Organism: Odocoileus virginianus; assembly: GCF_023699985.2. NCBI lineage: Eukaryota > Metazoa > Chordata > Mammalia > Artiodactyla > Cervidae > Odocoileus > Odocoileus virginianus. The sequence goes on along the minus strand of NC_069686.1, from coordinate 34,346,868 downwards.
CGCAGCAGGAAGCGCTAGGCTACATTTGAGTTTGGGCTCTGCCTCTGCATGTTTTTAGGTTGCATAACCTCTCAAAGTTAGCTCCTAATCATTAAGCAGAGAGAAAAATGTCTGTTCCATAAAAAGTACTAAATGAGACAATGTGTACAAAGGGTCTCAGGAATATGGTTCTTTCAAGAAATCTTAGCTATTTTTCTTCTCCTGTTTGGTTTTCTTTAACATGTAGTAGAGTAAAAAGACCAAACCAGTTGGGACTAAATATCACAGGTGGGGAATATTTGCTTAGCCTCAGATGTGACAATTCTCTTTGTGACGTAGAAGCAGTATTTTTGACTTTTTTTGCCACTAAATTTCATTCAGATTTCAAGGTCACATACTTTAGTCGTCTGGAAACATAAACTTACTCAGAAACTGAGGACCCAAACTACCAGGGGTTGAAAGCAGCCTCTGACGTTTACTAGCCCTGTGATTCTAAGTAGGTTCAACTTCCCACATCTCTGTTTCCTTATCTGTAAAATAAAAATAACGAGAGTATGTCACTCAGAAGGCTAGGAAAATTTAGATGTTAATTTTGTAGGTTTGCAACACTGCCCGATACTTATGAAAATTCCATGGTGTGTGTGCTCAGTTGTGTCTGACTCTTTACAGCCCGATGGATTGTAGCCCACCAGGCTCCACTGTCTATGGGATTTTCCAGGCAGGAATACTGGAGCAGATTGACATTTCCTACTCCAGGGGATCTTCCCAGCCCAGGGATTGAATCAGCTTCTCTTATATCTCCTGCATTGGCAGGAGGGTTCTTAACCACTAGCGGCACCTATAAGCACTCTATATGTATTGTTAAATAGAATACTTTGACATTTCTGAAAAATGTCATTGAAGCAATACTTATAACTCTTCTTGAGGTTATTGGTAAACATTATTTTATCATTGTGCCACAAATCCTCCATCTGTGAGCTCTTAAATAAGAGAAGTGCTGGATTCTACACTGTTGTCTTTAGTTCTTGCTCTTCATAAGGTACATAATATGTTACCTTGTTGTCAAGGTAACAGGATTCAGGAAGGTTCTGTAAAATGAGAATGGGAGTCATTAAAGAAAATAGCACCAGGAAATACTTTAGAAAGGGAGATGGCTTAATAACAGACTTTTATTGAAGCAAAAGTGTCTAGATCTCATTGAAGGCAGAGAATCGATTGCTCTATAGTTCAGCTGCCTTATTGAAAATAGCCTGTATTTTCAAACAAGAGCTTGGCATTTAATATCACCACAATAATGGGGCAGAACTTTTGAGAGTGAGAATAAAAGGAGTTAATAAAGATTCTTTTCCCCTGAGAAAAAGACATAAAATAGCAGTAGATGTTACTGACTTATGATTGGGGGAAAATGATATATGAAGAGATTTAACAGAATGAGTCTCAGCATTATGAAGTGTATATCAATACAGCCTTTTCACTTGGCTTCTCTATCCAAGTCCTGGAACCAACTCACTTTTATGCTAAGCCAAACGTTAATAATGATAAAACAAATCTAGGAAAATATAATTTGGGAACACATAACCTGATTTACATATCACCTAAAATTGTTCAAAAGGAAGGTGTGTTATTGAGCACAAATTCCTGTGCCCAATGCACAGTGAGGCCAAACAAACTGAAATGTTGCAGTGTGAGCAGAGAAAGGATTATTGCAGGGCTGAACAAGCAGAACAGGTGGCTTGTGCTCAAAAACTGAACTCTCTAATGGTTTGGGGGGAGAGGCTTTTTATTTTAATTAATTTTTATTGGAATATGGCTGATTTACAATGTTGTATTAACTTCTACTGTAGTGCAAAGTGAATCAGTTATACGTGTACATATATCCTCTTTCTTTTTGGATTTCCTTCTCATTTAGATCACCGTAGAGCACTGAGTAGAGTCCCCTGTGTTTTACAGCGGGTTCTTATTAGTTATCTATTTTATGCACGCATGCACACGTGCTAAGTCGCTTCACTCATGTCCAACTCTTTGCAACCCTATGGACTGTAGCCCCCCCAGGCTCCTCTGTTCTTGGGATTCTCCAGGCAAGAATACTGGAGTGGGTTGCCACACCCTCCTCTAGGGGATCTTCCCTATCCAGGGATCGAGCCCACGTCTCTTGCATTGTCTGCTGCATTGCAGGCAGATTGTTCACCACTGAGCCAGCAGGGAAGCCCTTATTTGCTTTACATAGGTATCAAGAGTGTATCGGAAGACTGAGAGGGATCGGGTGGAGAGGGAGGTGGGAGGGGGGATCAGGATGGGGAACACATGTAACTCCATGGCTGATTCATGTCAATGTATGGCAAAAACCACTACAATACTGTAAAGTAATTAGCCTCCCACTAATAAAAATAAATGAAAAAAAAAGTGTATAGGGCTTCCCTGGTGTCTCAGTGGTAAAGAATTTGCCTGCTAATGCAGGAGACAAGGGTTTGATCCCTGGGTGGGTAAGATCCCCTGGAGAAGGAAATGGTGACCCACTCCAGTATTCTTACCTGGGAAACCCCATGAACAGAGGAGCCTGGCAGGCCTGTCCAATCCATGGGGTTGCAAAGAGTTGGACATGACTTAGTGACTAAATAATAACAACAATCAATCAATAGTGTATATATGACAGTCCCAATCTCCTAATTCATCTCACCCACCCTCCTGTTTCCTAGGGGAGAAGTTTTTATAGGAGAAATCTGGGGTGAGGGCTGGAGGATATGTGACTTTCTTCTGATTGTTTGGTGGCGAGGTAACAGGGTGGCGTTCTAGGAATCCTGCACTCAGCCAGAAGTCACCATCCTCTACCTGGGTGGAGGCTTCAGTTCCTGTAGAAAAACTCAAAGATATTCCTTCAGGAGGAACCAGGAACCTGCCCCATCACCCCACTATTATTTCTTGACTACTCCTCCCTTATTTCTGCATTCCCTCTCTTCTCTGATTAGCAACTGTTAATCTGCTCTTGGGTATTTAGGGAGGTTCTCCAAGGCTAAAGCCTTTTTCCTACGAAAGAGAAATGGGAACATGGAAAGGATTTGTACTCCAGAGGGCCCCACAGGGTCTTGCTTGGTTTCAGGTTTTTGCTATTTTTACTTTTTACCATAAACCTACTAGTTATAAAGACAAACAATGTTCATTCTTTTTTATTTTTTTGCAAAGTCAAGAAAAGAGGAGTGTATGAGAAAAAAGACCAAGGTGTATGAGATGTTTAACAACTTCATTGCTTATTTTGTTTTATCTTAATGCATACCATCTCATCTGATAACAATATATTAAAAACTAAGAAAAAATATTGGGAATCTCAATTGAGGGTGTTGATTATGAGTGATAGAAACTGACTCTAGTTTTTCTAACAGTGAAAGATCTCAAGCATCCTTGCTTGAGATTCCATGCCTATGGCTGATGCTGCCACAGATAATTCTAGCCAGTTTCTTTTCTTTGTATTATTGCTCCAAAGCCCTTGGCAGAGAGCCACCTGGCTGAGACTAGGCCACGTGTTTGTGCCCTGGCTGTCGGGGGGCGGAGCTGGGCCATCTGCTTCCCCTTAGTTGCCATAGTGGGTGGGCAGAAATTTGCTTCACATCAAGTCTCACACAACGGGGTCTCCCCTTAGTTAGGAAAGAAGTTGAGATACAGCAAATAACAGCAAATACAAACACCCTAGAGTATGATTTTTAAAAGAGTGAAAAACAAGAAGAAGTAGGATGGAGCCCTTTTATATGTGTGCTATGTATTGCATATGGTAAGCTATACCTGTATGAGAATGCGAGAACTTGCCTGGCAATTAATGTCATCTTATCCATACGCACTCTCCTGGATGCCCCAGAGGTGCAGCTCCATCCCACTCAAGATGTTTTAAAGGCTTCTGGAAGGCAAATAAAAAATCTCTTTCCTGACCCATGGAAATAAAAGTAAGCAGAAATAGCTTATCTTCTTCAATGCTAGACTCATAAAATTAATGTCTTCCCTCTCCTAGTCTGGCTTTTCTTTGACTAGGTACTGGTGGTACAGTTGGTCCTGCTAGCCAGTCCTCTCAAAGAGTTCCACACAGAGGTGTCTTATACCAACTACTGGTGGTATTAGAACTTAATGTAGATGTACAGCTTTGGCCACCTGATGCGAGGAGCTGAGTCACTGGAAAAGACCCTGATGCTGGGAAAGATTGAGGGCAGGAGGAGAAGGGAGCACAGAGGACAAGATGGTTGGATGGCATCATTGATTCAATGGACATGAGTTTGAGCAAACTCTGGGAGGTGGTGAAGGACAGGGAAGCCTGGCATGCTGCAGTCGATTAGGTTGCAAAGAGTCAGACACGACTTAGTGACTGACCAACAACAAGAGTGGCATCTTTTACTCTCAGCTTGGTCTTCAGTCTTAGTCCAATTTTCATATAATAGAAAAACTCCCATTGCTATCTAGTAACTTACAGTTGGTGTTTCTGAAGAGGACAGAATAAATGATTCAGATAAATATTCAAAGACAGAATAGAAGAAATATCTTGAAATAAAGAAATTTGTGGCTAGGAGGGCACAGTATATGCAAGGGAAAAGATTTTAGAGCAGGGCCAATATCAATCTATATTCTAGAGAAGTTGCTGAATTTCAAGGATCTAGAAACCATTCTTAAGGCAAAAGAAAAAAATTAGCAAGTTTAGACTACCTCACAGTGACTTTCAATGACAGAGTATCATGGAAGCAACATCAGGTATCTAAGAGGAAAATGTATGATTCAATGATTTTTTTTATTTTATTAAAGATAAAGATCAAAGATCCATGTTGTCAACTGTGCAAAAAAGAATATAGCACAAATTACGCCTTGGAAAAAGATTACCTGATGAATTTTTTCAAGGTGGTTGAAAATCAGACATTAGAGAAGTGAGTATGATAAGATGATAAGGATCTTGGAAATTGGGAAACTGGTATTAGAAGGCTGGGACTGAAAATTAACATGTCTCTATTAGTATCAGGGCTCAACAATTATGAGAATTATGGTTATAGGGAAGTATCTAAGTGTTAAAAGTGTAGGCAATGTAAAAATAATAATCTTCAAAGCAAAATAATGAAAGATGAGGAGAAAAAGTGTGATAGAAAGAAATGTAAGTGCACTTTTTTAGCAGAAAGCCATAAAACATATTCTAATGTAGATAGTTCAAGAAATATGCTTTAATATACCATTTAAACTTTTCTTAAAAAAAAGGAAAGAGATTAGAGACTCACAGACTTGGAGAACAAACTTATGGTTCCTGGAGGGGAGGAGAAAGGGAAGGAACAGTTAGGGAGTTTGGGAATGACATGTACACGCTGCCTGCTATATTTAAAATGGATAACCAACAAGGTCCTACTGTATAGAACAGGGAGCTCTGCTCAGTGTTATGTGGCAGCCTGGATGGGAGGGGAGTTTGAGGAAGAATGGACACGTGTATATGTATGGCTGTGTCTCTGCTGTCCACCTGAAACTACCACAGTGCCGTTAATCAGCTATATTCCAATACAAGATAAAAAGTTTAAGAAAAAAAAAGAGATCAGAGACAACTTCATAAACAAAAGAAAAAAGAAAATACAAAAATCAGAAAATATAAATAAAATATTAGGAATAAGAACAAAACATATCTGTTTTTTAAAAAATGAAGGTAACTGAGATAAATTACCTATAATAAGAGAAATAGTCTCAAATTAGTTTCATGAGAATAGGGATTCTGCCTGTTTCATTTGCTGTTGTCTGTTAAATTTTTAAAACAGAAATAAAATAAAAATGACTTGAAAATGAAGAAAGTATTTGGCTTATGTGTTAAAAAAACAAAATTCAGCTGAGTAAATTTTAAAGATCTTACTGGCTTTTTTTCAGTGATTCAAGAATTGGGCAGTATCCAGTCTAGCAGACAGAAATGAGCTCAGAGGAGCTGTACAAAATGAATCACTTAGCAGCAGAAGGGAGCAGGAACAAGGAAGTTACGCTAGGCTGGAAAAGTAGATTGGGTGTTGGAAGGTTGATGTCCTTCTGAGCAAGGCAGTTCAGTTCAGTCGCTCAGTCATGTCCGACTCTTTGCGACCCCATGAATCACAGCACGCCAGGCCTCCCTGTCCATCACAGACTCCCGGAGTTTACTCAAACTCATGCCCATTGAGTCGGTGATGCCATCCATGCCCATTGAGTCAGTGATGCCATCCAGCCATCTCATCCTCTGTCGTCCCCTTCTCCTCCTGCCCCCAGTCCCTCCCAGCATCAGGGTCTTTTCCAACGAATCAACTCTTCAGATGAGGTGGCCAGAGTATTGGAGTTTCAGCTTCAGCATCAGTCCTTCCAATGAACACCAAGGACTTATCTCCTTTGGGATGGACTGGTTGGGTCTCCTTGCAGCAGGAGTCTCTTAAATAAATTATCTAACCAGTGCTGACCAGGGGATTCCTGATTGACTGGTTTAAGATTCTATTTTCTGGAGAGCTGAAGGTGTAATTAGTTTCAGTTTGGTGATGTGGGACTTAGCAGTAGTGATTCTATTTTGAACCTGTTACCTTATTTTTAACATTTGTAACCAAAGGTCTAGTGGAATAGTAGGTGCCCTGAGGGTCCCTGTCTTTGGTTTTCTGTGAAGGTCTTTGGTGTGTACTGAAAAGGAAAGGCAGTGAAAAGGCAGATAGGATTACCTCCTGGTGGATTTAGACCAGACTTCGCAAAGTGTGAACCCTAGATCTCTAGGACTTCTCAGATCTCTTCCCAAAGATCTGCAAGGTTAAAACTGTTACACTGATACTAACAGAATTGCTGATACCTCACTGTGAGTCAAGGCCATAGCTCCAAACTGCAGTAGTGATGCTTGTATTCTTCCCTGTCAGTCCCTTGCAGCCAAAATTGCCAGTTTCACTTGTGAATGTCATTGATAAAGCAGTAAAAGCTATTAATTTTATTAAATCTCAACTCCTGCATGCACATCTTTTTAATATTTTGTCCAGTGAAATTAGAAGTAAGCATAAAGCACTTATGCAGTATCTTAAAGTACAATGGATGTTTCTGATTGTCTCAAGGAAAGCATTTTGAGATTGTCTGAGATACAACTGAACTAGCTGCTTTTTTTCATGTAACACCATTTTATTTCAAAGAACCACTGACAAACTATTGTTATTCAGATGTGACTATTTGACAGACATTTTCTTGAAAACAAATGAAGTGAATCTGTCACTTCAAGAAACCCACTAGTAGTATTTATTATTATTATTTTTTTTTTACCAAAGATAAAACTCAGGCTTTCAGGCAAAAACTTGAATTTTGGAAACTTGTGTCTGCCACCATGAACTGAATAGCTTCCCCATATTAAAAGGCTTATCTGGTCATAATGATGATGATATTACCAAATGTAATTTTTTGGTGTTATATAATGAAATGTGTCAGCATTGAGAAGATTCATATAACTTAGCTCGTATTTCCCAAATGACCAATGTATATTATTGCAAAATCATGCTTAATAAAAGATCTATTTACACTATAAAATAGACCAATAAATTTTTGGAAATTAATTAATTAATTAATTAATTATTGGATGCACTGGGTCTTCATTGCTTTGTGTGGACTTTCTGTAGTTGTGTTGAGCTGGGAGGCCACTCTTTGGGGGCCACTCTTCGCTATAGCACAAGCTTCTCATTGCGGTGGCCTCTCTTCTTGCAGAGCACAGGTTCTAGGCACATGACCTTCAGTAGTTGTAGAATGTGGGCTCAGTAGTTGTGGAGCATGGGCTTAATTGCTCTGAAGCCTGTGGAATCTTCCCAGACCACGATCGAACCTGTGTCCCCTGCATTGGTAGGTGGGTTCTTATCCAGTGAGCCACGAGCAAAGTCCCCAAGCCAATAGATTTTAATGTAAAAAGATGTTCAAGATGCAAAATGTTTGTTTGTGTGGTTTCAGATTCAGATATTGCAATTAACATTTAAGATACCAGGTATGGCTAAAATGTCACATTAAGTAGATTCTGAATTCACCTTCTCCCACAAGCACACCAGAATTGCAGCTATTTACAAAGCAACTAAATACACCTGCTATAACATATTCCATCAGTACAGAAGGACAAAATGTAAAGAAATACTTCTGTTCCTATCCTTACTCTTTTTCTCAGTCCTCAGAGGAAACTTTAACATTTTTTTTTTTCTAGCTCTGGATATAATTATATGATACCTGAAGAAGGATTTCTTCTAAAGTGATAATATATGACTGTTAAAATATAAATATGCAAAAAGAGAAGAGAAAGAAAAATATTTTTAAGGAAACTGGATATTTTACATTTATCATGAAAGCTTAAAGCTTATTTAATTGAGGAAAGCGCCTTCGTACTTTTATGTGCCCCTGTCTTCTTTTGGCTCACTTTTGTGTTTTAATTTGGGTATTTCCACACTTTCTTTTACTTCTTGCCAGAAATGGAGTCACCTGAAACAGGACCAGGTATGAGGAATCTGAGGCTGTGTTTCATGAAGGCCCGTCATGGTGTCCTGGGAAGGGTTTGCTTGTTGGAAGTCCAGACGGGCTTCCTGTCCTCAGTTCTGAGGCTTTGCAGCGTTTGATAGTGACTGTCTCCCAGTGACTCCTAATAATGTCCTTTGTTTCTTACATAGTAAAGTTCAGTGGGATGTATATTCATCAAAAGTATATTCTACTTTTAAACAAACGAATGTAGTTTGTTTAATGTAGTCTTTCCACTCTTCATCCTTTAAATCTTTTTTCAGAAGTACTAGATCGTATTGTCCAACCTGATTAGAAATATCAATCCCACAAAATGAACTACGAAAAAAGGTACTGTGGGTAAAAACATTTTGGAACATGTTGCATACAATATCTCTGCTTTGGATAGTCCCTGTGTATTAACATATTGAAGGTTGGACCTAGCACTTCTTTATTTATTTATTTATTTTAGCATTGTAAATGTTTATTATCTTTTTTTCCGTTTATTTTTATTCGTTGGAGGCTAATTACTTTACAATATTGTAGTGGTTTTTGCCATACACTGACATGAATCAGCCATGGATTTACATGTGTTCCCCATCCCGATCCCCCCTCCCGCCTCCATCTCCACCCCATCCCTCTGGGTCTTCCCAGTGCACCAGCCCTGAGCACCCATCTCATGCATCCAACCTGGGCTGGTGATCTGTTTCATCCTTGATAGTATACTTGTTTCAATGCTGTTCTCTCTGAACATCCCACCCTCGCCTTCTCCCACAGAGTCTAAAAGTCTGTTCTGTACATCTGTGTCTCTTTTTATGTTTTGCATATAGGGTTATCGTTACCATCTTTTAAAATTCCATATATATGCATTAGTATACTGTAATGGTCTTTATCTTTCTGGCTTACTTCACTCTGTATAATGGGCTCCAGTTTCATCCATCTCATTAGAACTGATTCAAATGAATTCTTTTTGATGGCTGAGTAATATTCCATGGTGTATATGTACCACAGCTTCCTTATCCATTCGTCTGCTGATGGGCATCTAGGTTGCTTCCATGTCCTGGCTATTATAAACAGTGCTGCGATGAACATTGGGGTGCACGTGTCTCTTTCAGATCTGGTTTCCTCGGTGTGTATGCTCAGGATTGGGATTGCTGGGTCATATGGCAGTTCTATTTCCAGTTTTTTAAGGAATCTCCACACTGTTCTCCATAGCAGCTGTACTAGTGTGCGTTCCCACCAACAGTGTAAGAGGGTTCCCTTTTCTCCACACCCTCTCCAGCATTTATTGCTTGTAGACTTTTGGATAGCAGCCATCCTGACTGGCGTGTAATGGTACCTCATTGAGGTTTTGATTTGCATTTCTCTGATGATGAGTGATGTTGAGCATCTTTTCATGTGTTTGTTAGCCATCTGTATGTCTTCCTTGGAGAAATGTCTGTTTAGTTCTTTGGACCATTTTTTGATTGGGTCATTTATTTTTCTGGAATTGAGCTGCATGAGTTGCTTGTATATTTTGGAGATTAATCCTTTGTCTGTTTCTTCATTTGCTATTATTTTCTCCCATTCTGAGGGCTGTCTTTTCACCTTGCTTATAGTTTCCTTTGTTGTGCAAAAGGTTTTAAGTTTCATTAGGACCTAGCACTTCTTTAAAAACCTGGATATAAGACTCTCTTATCCCTCAAATTCCCACTAGTGTCTAAGAAGGCTCTCATTCATCAAATTCCACAGGAAGCAGACTATAAGCAGGAAAGGAAGCTAATTCTTTCATGGAATATTTCATGGGAAACTTGGACTGGTGAAACAGTATTTCATAGCAGGAGTTCCATAGCAGTTTCTGCAACCAAATGGATCTGGGTTTGAATTTCAACCTTTACTTATGTATTTAATAACCATAGTCTGGATAAAATTTTCAATACTTCATATCTCTTATTTTGAAAAGGGATTGTAGGGAAAATGAAAGAAATGAGGTATCTAAAGTAGGTGCTCAAACAGTGTTTATTTTTTATTTTTTTTAAGAGAAGTTTTCAACTTATCATGCTTTCTTTCCTCATAATCCTATCTTATTACCTTTAAGACAATCATTCTGTCTCTCCAAAAAAACCTGGAAACTTTCCTTTTTTTTAATTTCCTTTGAAACCTTTTATTCTTATCCTGGCCCTTAGTGTTTCCTGTTTGGTATGATTAACCAAGACAAACCAAACAGATACAAAAAGTACTTTATATGGTAGCCTGGATGGGAAGGGAGTTTGGGGGAGAATGCATATGTATATATGTGTGACTGAGTCACTTTGCTGTATATATGAAATTATCACAACATTTATAATCAGTTATACTCTTTTATAAAATAAAAAGAGATTAAAAAAAAGAGACTCAGATATATAGAACAGACTTGTGGACTCTGGGAGAAGGCGAGGGTGGGATGTTTAAAGAGAACAGCATTGAAACATGTATATTATCTAGGGTGAAACAGATCACCAGCCCAGGCTGGGTACATGAGACAAGTGCTCGGGCCTGGTGCACTGGGAAGACTCAGAAGGATCGGGTGGAGAGGGAGGTGGGAGGGGGGACCGGGATGGGGAATACATGTCAATCCATGGCTAATTCATTTCAATGTATGACAAAAACCACTGCAATGATGTAAAGTAATTAGCCTCCAACTAATAAAAATAAATGGAAAAAAAAAGTTTTAAAAGGACTTTAAGGCTAAAGAAAATAACATGATTTAGCATTTAGCTACATAAAAGATTTTAGCCTTAGAAAAGTTTTTATTTCTTACTTTTGTTACCATCTTTCTAAATTCCATATATATGTGTTAGTATACTGTATTGGTCTTTATCTTTCTGGCTTACTTCACTCTGTATAATGGGCTCCAGTTTCATCCATCTCATTAGAATTGATTCAAATGAATTCTTTTTAATGGCTGAGTAATATAGTCATAATGGTTTCCCAGGTGGCACTAGTGGTAGAGTCTACTTACCAATGTAGGAGACACAGGAAATGTGGGTTCCATCCCTGGGTTGGGAAGATCACCTGGAGTGGGAAGTGGCACCCCACTCCAGTATTCTTGTCTTGGAAATCCCATGGACAGAGGAGCCTGGAGGGTTACAGTCCATGGGGTCACAAAGAATTGGACACAGCTGAGCATCAACATGAGCATTCCAATAGTCATAATAGTCCTAATAGCTTATTAAGATACAGAATCAGTTTGGGGGCCTTGATGTGGCCTTCTCCTTATTTGCATTTCATATTTATCCTAGTCATTGTTCTGACTTATCTCTAGTTAGAGTAGCTTCTGAGTTGATCTTCCTGCCTCTAGAACCTCTTAGTGTCCCAGTGATCACCAACACACCTGTCAGTCCATCTTCCTAGAAATTCCATTTTATCTTATTCTCCTAGTCATTCATTTTAGTAACTTACCTGGCACATAGGATTGTGTCTAAGGAGCCTTTCACTGTTAAATTCTTCTAGCCTAGGTGTGTAATGTATTTTACATGTAACCCCCTATTTCACCAAAACCAGACTTTTTTCTGTTTTATGTATATACTAGGCTCACACCAGTGCTGCCAATTTGCTTTCCTCCAAACCTCTGTTCTCCTCCCCTTCTTCTCTGATTACTGTAAATTTTAAGGAGCAATGAAGTCTTTTCTTCTGTTTGAAACCTTCCCATTCTACTGCAGCCAGTGAATATGATTTCTTTTTTGAATAATTGACCACATCTGACTAATGTGAACCACTTACTGTGGTATACAATCAAATGCTTACCTAAAAAAGTAAGACTTTATCTTTTTTCACCCCACAGGGAATTTCTAGAAAAAAGACTTTATCTTTTTTTACCCCTAGAAAACAGGAATTAATTTTTAAACTTCTCTTGTATTGTTTACGAGGTCTAGCATAGTGCATTGGTTGATTAAGTGACTGAATCAGGTATGATTTTGACTTCATCTAAACTTTTGCTTTTATCATCTAAATATTGCTGTCCCCGTTGTCTTGTAACTTTGTCCCATGATTTGTCTTCATTGTTTTAAAACAGTGTTTGAAGTTCTATCTAGTGGAACCTAGTTGGTCTTCCCAGTGCAATCGTAACAAATCTGCCTGTCAATGGAGGGGACACATGAGCCTCAGGTTTGATTCCTGCAGAAGATTCCCTGGAGAAGGAAATGGCAACCCGCTCCAATATTTTTGACTGGAAAATTCCATGGACAGAAGAGCCTGGCGGGCTGCAGTCCATGGGGTCACAAAGAGTTAGACACGATTAGCATCATGCAAAGCAAGGCAAAAGAGTGTAGAGTTAAGACTAGGGAACCCTGGAAATGTTTATATGTTCTTGCATCTATGTGCCATTTTAATCAGAAGAAAGTTCTTTTGATCAAGCAGTTTAAATAATGAATTGCAAAATAAGGGCATATGGATTGAGAAAAGACAGTGAAGAACAAGAGATTTGGGATGAAATGGAGCACAGAATTTCTATGGAAATTAATGAATAACCTTATGTTCTATTCAGGAGTTTTCTGATAAAATCAGTTTTAGGAAGCCATCCATTTTCTTCCAAATTTTGTATTTCCTTGAGAGAAAGCAAGGCATGAATAGTGGAATTTTGAAGAGACAGTTCAGGGAAGAAACATGCAATCTGCTGTTGTATTACTTTAAAAGAGAAAAAGACCATAGGAAATGCCTGAACATTTTATTTTGTCCTGACAATAGAATTTAGATTAGAAACTCCTGCCTATTTATTAATAGTTGTCTACACCTCCATTATCCAATCCATGTTCAAGTTCTGTTGGTTTCTACTTCACACTGCATGGCGAATTTACACTTTTATTTCTACTTCCATTGACAATTGTATGTCAAATTTCATCAGTCCTAGACTGGAACATTGTAGATGTCTTCTAACTCTTCTTACTCTCATGAGTCTTTTCTTCCCTTAATCCACCCACCATGCTGCATCCTGAATCATATTCTTTAAGCACTCTTACATCATGCACTTTTCTGCTCACAGAAATGCCTGTCGACTTAAAAGAAAATGCACAATGTGAGAGTTATGAGTTAGGTTTTATTGGGGGCAATATGAAGACTGCATCCTGGGAGACAGAACCTCAGATAGTTCTGAGACTGTTACAAAGATGTATGGGTGAAGGAGAGTGTATATGTGATTTTGAAGAAGGGAGAGTACATGCAATCAAGCAAATTTATTTTTTAGAAAGTTTCTGCTGGTCTCACGAAGCCTTTGCTGGTCATGAGAAACAGTTGTCACCATGAAGGATTATAGCACTTTTGAGGAGGAAATACAAGAATTGGGCTCATAAAATCAACTCCTGAGATTATCTAACAATCTGAAGATTTGTCCTGCCAGTTTTCTAGGAGCACAGAGTGCTTCATATATGCCCTCCACCCTGAACTCCTTCAGGGGGTGTTGGAGGTCAGCAGAACATGATTAATCCTTGTGGAGGTAGATATCCACCAATTTTTGGTTGAATGCCAAATAAATCTCAAATATTCATGTCCTATTTGGGCCTGACCTACTTTCTCTAAAATGACTTTTCAATGCACTTGTAGTCTAATCATGCATAACTTCTTGCTCTTTTTTGACACAATCTATAATTTCTTGCTTTCATTTTTATGATCATCCTGTTATCCCTACTTGGAATGTCCTCTTTCATTTCTACCTGTTGAAATAATTTCCATCCTCCAAGAAATAGCACCTGCACTAAATATTTAAAAAAAACCACCATTGACTTTCTGAATGCTTATGAATTGCTCTTGTTTCTATGCATTGGCTTTCAACAAACATTTTTTTGGTCATAATTCTGTTCTCCTAAATCAGCAGCAGAAACTTGTTTTATTCATTTTTATTTATCACATAGCATCTAGAACAGAGGGCTTTTGTTTACTTCTATTATTCTCATAAGGATTAACAAGAATGACAAGGGCTACTTTGAATTATTGTCCAACTCTTTTGCCTCAGTTTTAAAAAATCATTAATCATTTAATCTATTGTGAATAGGACCCTCTAGGCACTGATTATCAATGGGAAATAAATTTATTAGATGAGAAGCTTATGAAAAGCTTTACAATGTATGGTTAAGGCTAACAGTATCTGAATCTTATAAATAATCTAAATATCACAAAAAGAGACATAATTGGATGCTATTGCTTCCTGCTATGATGCTGTGGGGTTCTGTGGTCACTCAGTGGTAAAGAATTCGCCTGCCAATGCAGGAGATACAGGTTTAATCACTGGGTTGGGATGATCCCCTGGAGAAGGAAATGACAACTCACTCCAGTATTCTTGCCTGGCAAATCCCATGGACAGAGGAGCCTGGCAGGCTACAGTCCATGGGATCACAAAAGAACTGGACATGACTTAGTAACTAAACAACAACATGATGCTATAGATCATATATAACACAACCTGTGAAGTTTTATATTTTAAGAATTCAACTTTAATCTGATCAAGCCTCTAGTTCTAACTAAAAGTTTATAAGAATATAAGGGACAGAGAAACAGCTTAGATTATGATATAAGGGTGCAACAAGTATAACCCAGAAGGTGTGAAAATGTATAGGTCAAATGATCTGCTGTCTTCAAAGGTAAATTGCAAAGAAACTTACGAAGCGTATCAGCTGAATGCATTATAGAGAGTTTATTTGAACAAAGCAACCATGAAAGTAAGTCAAACACCAACCATAGCAATAGAAGCCCAAAATAGTATATGGGGTTATTTGTCTATAGTGTGGATATTTGATAGCATTATTTAGTTAGTTAGTTCAGTCACTCAGTCGTGTTTGACTCTTCGCGACCCCAAGAACTGCAGCATGCCAGGCTTCCCTATCCATCACCAAAAGCTGGAGTCTACCCAAATCCCTGTCCATTGAGTCGGTGATGCCATCCAACCATCTCATCCTGTGTCATCCCCTTCTCCTCCTGCCCTCAATCTTTCCCAGCATCAGGGTCTTTTCAAATGAGTCAGCTCTTCGCAACAGGTGGCCAAGTATTGGAGTTTCAGCTTCAGCATCAGTCCTTCCAATGAACACCCAGGACTGATCTCCTTTAGGATGGACTGGTTGGATCTCCTTGAAATCCAAGGGATTCTCAAGAGTCTTCTCCAACACCACAGTTCAAAAGCATCAATTCTTCAGCGCTCAGCTTTCTTTATAGTCCAACTCTCACATGCATACATGACCACTGGAAAAACCATAGCCTTGACTAGATGGACCTTTGTTGGAAAAGTAATGTCTCTGCTTTTTAATATGCTGTCTATGTTGGTCATAACTTTCCTTCCAAGGAATAAGCATCTTTTAATTTCATGGCTGCAATTGCCATCTGCAGTGATTTTGGAGCCCCCCCAAATTAAGTCAGCCACTGTTCCCACTGTTGCCCCATCTATTTGCCATGACGTAATGGGACTGGATGCTATGATCTTAATTTTTTGAATGTTGAGCTTTAAGCCAACTTTTTCACTCTCTTCTTTGACTTTCATCAAGAGGCTCTATAAGGTATTCTTAAATATTGCTAATTTTATATGTGATAATGTTATTGTTGATATATTATTAAAGAAAGACCTTATATACTTCAGAGATACAAACTTAAATTACAGAAGAAATGATCTGATGTGTGGGATTTGTTTCAAAATAAACAAATTTGGGTGGATGATTTGGGTGGATGGGTATGTGGGAAAGCCTACAATGTGGCCTTTAAAAATGTACAGTTTATAAAGACAAATATTGGATCATGAATGGAAGCTGTGGTGATCGGTAAAATACCAGATTCGAGGTAGAACTCAGCAGTGATATGTCTACAGAAAAGATTATTTTGCACCAGGGGTCATTTTCAGAGGACTGAAAAGAGAGTGATGATGAGGGTTATGTAAGCAGAAGCTGGCCGTTTAAAATTCTCTTCTCCATCCAGCAGTTTCCCTCTTTTGCTTTCCATGTCTGTGCACTGCCTCACCTTCAGGTTTTGCCTTTTGTTCCCTACTTCTCCTTTCTTTTTCCTCTTCTACCTACATTTTCTTTTTTCATTCTTCAACTGTCCTCCATTTGCTAGGCATGTTATACAATAAAATTCAATATATTTTGAAAGAATTTGTGTTTTCTCTTTTTTGATTGCAGTAGTAGATTATTTTATATATAGGTGATCATCTGCCTAGGTTTGGGGGAAACAATCATGATTTATCACTTTTATCCAAGAGAAGTTATTAATAGCATCTTGTCCCTCTCAAAAGTATCCCAGATTATACGATAAATATGCTTGTATTTTTCTAAAATTTGCAATAGTTAGCTGTCATTCATATGCTCTAGTAGTTCCTTGATGGTGTCATGTGTCTGAATCTATTTCAAGGCTTAGTTTTCTCCTGTACTTTTCTCTGGTAATACTAGCTCATGTGGGCCAGTGGTTCTCAAACAGAAATAAAGTTTCCACTACTAAGATATTTTTCTAAGTAGACATTTGTTCTAATGAAAGCACTTTACTCTGAGAGAAGAACATTAAAGTGTTGGCAGCCATATACTCCTTTCAGTAGATTTATTTGGCACAGTTAGAATATTTAGAAGCAGAGAGCAGGATCCCCAGGGAGCAGAGGACAGGCGTACTTTGACAGGGGAGAAAAGTGCCAAGAACAGCCACTTGTAGGGAGGTGAAGCCAGATGTGGAGGCTGGAATGTGACCCAGAAGCTGAAATGCATCAGTGAGAACTGATGGAGTCAGACATGAGATCAGGAACAGTCCAAGACTAAGATAACAACAGTTTTGTTTATAAAGAAGATAATGTTGTCTCTATTTTAAATAGCAAAAACAACAAGACAAAACCAGAACAACAATAATACAGTGAAACCCAGATTATCAAGAAATGCCCCTCCCCCAACCCCATAACTTCCCTTGAGTATAACTTAAAAACTAGATTTTGCTCAATATATTGTTCTCTCAAACCAGTTCCTTACCTTCCTCAGGTTTTTGTTTCAGAGAATAATTAAGACTCCAAGATATGTGTGGGATGGTAGTGAACCCGATTCACATCTGATCACAGGGGCATCCTCTTAGTATACATGTTCTTGTTTATTTCTTGGTTCTAAAGCTTTCTCGGTGCCTGCTCTCATGTCTGTATTAAAAATCCTCCAACTATTGACCACAGGAAGTTGTCAGCTGCCCTCTCGATGCTGGGAGTTGTGGGGAAAGTTCTGTGAGCCTGTCTCAGGGAGGCGGCCTAGATGACTGAGGTAGACTTCTCTACTGTTCTGTGTCTATGTCAGGCGCCATGCTCAGAAGCTTTCCCAGATTTGGTGCTTTTTTCTGGCACTACCGGGAAAGAGAAGCACAGTTGATCTCTGCTTCTGGACCCCAAAATTCATCTGGAGCTTTGTGTCTGTCTTGGGCATGATTGCCCTCAGATCCTTGCTTATTTTGCTTTGATCTGTATAGTATGCTTCTTACTAGTGATTGTATTTTTCTTTTGGTTGTGGGTCACATTTTTTTGCTTCTTCACATTCCAGTGGGTTTTTTTTTTTATTTTTTGATGCTGGACGATATAAATATTATATGATTGAGGATCTGGATTATGCTTTCTCTTTTTAAAAGTTATTACTTTTTCCAACTAATAAAAATAAATGGAAAAAAAAAATAAAAGTTTTTACTTTTGATTTAATAGACACTTAAGAAACTTAATGATCAGTTTGATTCTTTTGAAGTTTGCTTTTAAGCTTTAATAGTTCATGGCTGGAGTAGTTTTAATCTAGGTAAGTTTAGTTCTGATATTGAAGGGTGAGTCTCTGAGGTCTCTATTCCTTGTTCATCAAGGTTTTTCTACTTTGGCTAGTTATATTTCAAACCCTTCCCATCCTTACCTACTCTGGGAATCTTCCAGCTTACAGCTCCTTAGTTGTTCTTTACCTAGTTTAACAGAGCTTTTCTGCTATGCGTGTGCCCCTAGTAAAATTTAGGAAAAGACTCAAGGGGGCTCCCTTGTAGATTTTTGGAGTCCTTTTAATCTTTCCTCTCTAGTCTCTGCTTAGCATATTTCATCTGTCATAGTTTCCGTGAACTCGATCTCTATTTCCTTAATTTAGTGGTACACTTGTTCTCCATTTGGGTTTTTCCTCTGTGTACTGTAGTCCTTAATGTATATCCAGTCAGAATATGGGATGATCGTAGGGCCCGTCTTATTTGCATCCTTTCCCATAGGAACCATGGTCCTCCTTTACCTCCGGCTCAGGCCTGAAAATAATTACTGCATCTGTTTTGTCAAGTCTTCTACTTACTGCTGGAAGACGAAACTGCCACCAGTTTACTCCATCAAGGCTAGAAATGGAAATCTATGATTGTTCCTTTTAAGTTGTACTTGGCTGCACCTTTTAAGCTGCACTTTTAAGTATAAATTCCTCTGACAGGTAATGTATTCTGGTATGCACTGTGTTCCTACCAACCCCTTAGCCTTATTGAAAACTACTACCACTCTACATGTGGTGGCAAAAACTTGATCACTTACTGTTCTTTGAATCTACCTTCTTTTACCTCTTCTTTCTTTTTCTTTTTCTTCCCCTACTATTGGGGATACTCAGAAGATGATACACTTTTTGTTTTCAAACATCTGATGAACTAAACCTTACAAAGTACTGCAATACAAAGTCGAACAAAGAAAGTATGGAGAGAAGCATAGAGCTGAACATGTTCTAAATGGGCCTGAAAAGCAAAGTAGAATAATCAGGTTTGGTTGTTGGTAGCCCAAAACACTTATTTATTATGTGTCCCAGTTATAATGCCACACACTGTTTCAGGGATAAAACCATGTAGTTACAAGTGGTCTATTAAAAACAAATCTTCTTAATGAAGGTACTTTTTTTTTTTTTTTTAATGATATAAACAAAAGTTTGGCAAATTATATTCTATGGGCCAACTCTCTCCTGTGATTTGCTTTTATTCAGCCTGAAAGCTAAGATGGTTTTTACTTTTACAATGGTTATATAATAAGTGGTTCACTTTTTCATATTTCTATATACAAGTACCTTTATAATATTCTGAATTTTGTCTCTTGGCCTATAAAGTCACTATCCCTGCCTCTTTAAGAAAAAGTTTGACAGTGTTGATCTTAAACAATTTCTCCATCCATTCCTCCATGCCATCCATTTAACAAGTATTTATTCAATGTCTTTCATTGTGCAAGGTACTTGGCTAAGATTAAAAACTTGAATTATGCAGAGAACCTTCTTTAAATGAGTTCATAATTTATCAAGAAAGCTTACTTATCAAGAAAGCTTACAAACAGAGTTGAGTAAAAAAGGAATCATGGGAGAGAGGTAACAGGTTAAAGACTGTCTTATTTCAGAAAAGAATAGCTAACACAGAGCTGGGGAAATTCAAGGTTTCTCAATTTGGGGAGGAGGTGAGATTGGATCTGGGCTAGGAAAGATGGATACCATTCTAGGAGGTCGACTTGGTTAAAACTCAGCCATAGTTACAATTCACAGAAGGATCTACCAGTTCATTCTTTGAGTCTGAGTCCCACCCTCAGAAGGGCAATTAACTGGTGTTCTGGGGTCTTGGAGAAAAACATTCTTTCCCTTTGACACACATTTTCTTCTCAACATTCTACCCCTTTCCTTTCTTCTGGTCAATAATCAGCCTGAGTTTTCTTACTAAAATTCTGAGAGATTAAGTAACGCACTTAGAGAGGTCGTTTCCTAGCTGATTTTTCAGATTTGGGATTCCAGTATGTTTAGGAGGAGACTAGTATTATTCACTCTCATCCCAGGTTAAAAAAGTTTTATCCAAGTGACTCCACATACCATTCTCCATGTACGTCAGTGTTTAGAAGGGAGAGCCCTGGCAAGATTTCCTTCCATAACTGCCCTCTTTCTCTTTATGGAGATCCATGACTAGCAGTGGCATTTATCTCTCTGTAGCTTCACCAGCCTAGTATTTCTGCTGAGGGTGGGGTAGGGAAGAAAGTCAGATTTGATGAAAGTCAGATTTAGAAATTACTTTCTCTCATATAAATAAGCCTCTCAGTGGTAGAACCAAAGAAACGGGCCTGAGCAAAAAGAGCATCTTGACTCTGCTGTTTAATAGACATCTGAATACAGAATAGGAACTGAAATAAATACTGTCATTCATCCTAAGTGAAATAAACACAACCTGAAAATAATTTTCTTTTAAAGTAGAGTTGGAATATAAAAAGATTATTCAAAGAACTGAAATTCATGAGCTTGCCTATAAAAATAATCTTTTAGTATGATTTGGGATGATGGTATTGTTCCCAACTGATGAGTTAAAGGTGAAAAAACACATTTTGGGGGGAATAAGAATACAATCATTTCAGAAAAAGAGTTTGTAAATAATAATACTCTTATTCTTTGAGGTAAAAGTATTTTTTTTTGTTATTAAAGACTAGTCATCCTTGAACTTGAACTCTAATTACACAAGTGCCTAAAATCAAACTCTATTCATGAACATACACAGCAGTACCTATTAGTCAAAATCACCAAATAATTTTCAAAAGTGAATTTAATGCTTTTGCATTTGGCAGTCAAAATAATGTTCTTCCTGGGGCTTCTGGTGGCTCAGACAGTAAAGAATCTGCCTGCAATGCAGGAGACCCAGATTCGGTCCTTGGGTTGGGAAGATCCCCTGGAGAAGGAAATGGCAACCCACTCAGGTGTTCTTGCCTTGAGAATCCCCATGGACAGAGGAGCCCCGAGGGCTTTAGTTCGTGGAGTTGCAAAGAGTTGGACATGATTGAGCAACTAACACATACACATGTTACAAGTACACTGCTTTCATAATACCTTTTCATTTCTTCCATGGACTCTGCAATGAAGTGTGGCTAATTCTATGTTTATTTCATTTAAATTTTATTTCAAATTTGTATAATAGTCATATTAATTTATCCAACATAGGGATAGTGAGAATTGAGTTGAAAGTTGCATTAAGGAATGATGGAGTCACTAGACTCAGATCAAATGGAATATTTTAAGGAAAATTCTTACATTGTTTGGCAACAATAAAAATGCCTTATATTTGTGTACCACATTAACATTAAAAAAATTTTTTTTTATTAATTGGAGGCTAATTGCTTTACAATATTGTAGTGGTTTTTGTCATACATTGAAATGAATTAGCCATGGATTTCCATGTATTCCCCGTCCCGGTCCCCCCTCCCACCTCCCTCTCTTCCAATCCCTCTGGGTCTTCCCAGTGCTCCAGGCCCGAACACTTGTCTCATGCATCTAACCTGGGCTGTGATCTGTTTCACCCTAGATAATATACATGTTTTGATGCTGTTCTCTCAAAACATCCCCCCCTCGCCTTCTCCCACAGAGTCCAAAAGTCTGTTCTGTACATCTGTGTCTCTTTTTCTGTTTTGCATATAGGGTTATCATTACCATCTTTCTAAATTCCATATATATGTGTTAGTATACTGTAATGGTCTTTATCTTTCTGGCTTACTTCAGTCTGTATAATGGGCTCCAGTTTCATCCATCTCATTAGAACTGATTCAAATGTATTCTTTTTAATGGCTGAGTAATATTCCATGGTGTATATGTGCCACAGCTTCCTTATCCATTCATCTGCTGATGGGCATCTAGGTTGCTTCCATGTCCTGGCTATTATAAACAGTGCTGCGATGAGCATTGGGGTGCACGTGTCTCTTTCAGATCTGGTTTCCTTGGTGTGTATGCCCAGAAGTGGGATTGCTGGGTCATATGGCAGTTCTATTTCCAGGTTTTTAAGAAATCTCCACATTGTTCTCCATAGTGGCTGTACTAGTTTGCATTCCCACCAACAGTGTAAGAGGGTTCCCTTTTCTCCACACCCTTTCCAGCATTTATTGCTTGAGGACATTCCACATTAACATTTTATCATTGCTTTACCATAATCTCTTAGTCTACCTTTGGTTGCAGTTGGCAGAAATTTAACACAAAAAAGTTTAATTTAAAAAGGAGGATGTATTGCTTCATTTTGCTGAAAAGTCTAGAGGCATCAGTTTTTAGTAATAACATGTTATGTGTTTTCAACTACATGATTAGATTTTGTCTTTGTCCATACTCTGGCTCTGATTTCCTCTGTGTTAACCTCATTCTTAGAGTCAGTTTCTACAATGTAACCACTGATAACTCTAGGCTAGTGTGGCCCTTATAGCTTAATATACAAAAGGGACAAGGAGCATCTTTACCCACAGATCCAACAATCTTCCCAGAGTGGACACTGGCGTGGGTCATGCATCTTGAATATGGTTAGGGAATACAATACTGACTGAACCAGGCTGCCTAGTTTGCACACATCTGTGGTAAGTACACTAATGGCAAAGTACATTAATGTACTTGGGAGCAGGAGCTTCTAGATCAATTCATTAAAAGTCAGTTAGCCAATGAGAAATTTATTGAACTCATTTTCTTTTAAGGATTTATTTATTTGTTTGTTTCTTTTTTACATTCACATGAATCAGCCATGGCTGTACATGTGTTCCCCATCCTGACCCTCCATCCCACCTCCCTCCCCATACCGTCCCTCAGGGTCATCCCAGTGCACCAGCCCTGAGCACCCTGTCTCATGCATCGAACCTGAACTGGTGATCTATTTCATATGTCATAATATACGTGTTTCAATGCTATTCTATCAAATCATCCCACCTCGCCTTCGCCACAGAGTCCAAAAGTGTGTTCTTTACATCTGTGTCTCTGTTGCTGCCTCACATATAGGGTTATCATTACCATCTTTTAAAATTCCATATATATACATTGATACACTGTATTGGTGTTTTTCTTTCTGACTTACTTCACTCTGTATAATAGGCTCCAGTTTCATACATGTCATTAGAACTGATTCAAATGTATTCTTTTCAATAGCTGAGTAATATTCCATTGTGTATATGTACCACAGTTTTCTTATCCATTCGTCTGCTGATGGGCATCTAGGTTGCTTCCATGTCCTGGCTATTATAAACAGTGCTGTGATGAACATTGGGGTACACATGTCTCTTTCAGATCTGGTTTCCTTGGTGTGTATGCCCAGCAGTGGGATTGCTGGGTTGTATGGCAGTTCTATTTCCAGGTTTTTAAGAAATCTCCATACTCTTCTCCATAGTGGCTATACTAGTTTGCATTCCCACCAACAGCATAAGAGGGTTCCCTTTTCTCCACACCCTCTCCAGCATTTATTGTTTGTTGACATTCAGATAGCAGCCATTCTGACCGGCGTGAGATGGTACCTCATTGTGGTTTTGATTTGCATTTCTCTGATCATGAGTGGTGTTGAACATCTCTCATGTGTTTGTTAGCCATTGTATGTCTTCTTTGGAGAAATGTCTGTTTAGTTCTTTGGCCCATTTTTTGATTGGGTCTCTTATTTTTTTTGGATTGAGCTACAGGAGTTGCTTGTATATTTTTGAGATTAATTCTTTGTCAGTTGCTTCATTTGCTATTATTTTCTCCCATTCTGAAGGCTGTCTTTTCAGCTTGCTTATAGTTTCCTTCGTTGTGCAAAAGCTTTTAAGTTGAATTAGGTCCCATTTGTTTATTTTTTTGCTTTTATTTATTTATTTATTTATTTATTTTTTCATATTTCTTTTTTGCTTTTATTTCTATTACTCTGGGAGGTGGGTCATGGAGGATGCTGCTATGATTTATATCAGAGAGTGTTTTACTTATGCTTTCCTCTAGGAGTTTTATAGTTTCTGTTCTTACATTTAGATCTTTAATCCATTTTGAGTTTATTTTTGTGTATGGTGTTAGAAAGTGTTCTAGTTTCATTCTTTTACAAGTGGTTGACCAGTTTTCCCAGCACCACTTGTTAAAGAGATTGTCTTTTCTCTATTGTATTTTCTTGCCTCCTTTGTCAAAGAGAAGGTGTCCATAGGGGCATGGATTTATCTCTGGGCTTTCTATTCTGTTCCATTGATCTATGTTTCTGTCTTTGTGCCAGTACCATACTGTCTTGATGACTGTGGCTTTGTAGTATAGCCTGAAGTCAGGCAGGTTGATTCCTCCAGTAACATTCTTCTTTCTCAAGATTGCTTCGGCTGTTTGGGTTTTATTGTATTTCCATACAAATTGAGAAATTATTTGTTCTAGTTCTGTGAAAAATACCATTGATAGCTTGATAGGGATTGCATTGAATCTATAGATTGCTTTGGGTAGTATACTCATTTTCACTATATTGATTCTTCCAATCCATGAACATGGTATATTTCTCCATCTATTTGTGTCATTTTTGATTTCTTTCATCAGTGTTTTATAGTTTTCTATGGATAGGTCTTTTGTTTCTTTAGGTAGATTTATTCCTAAGTATTTTATTCTTTTTGTTGCAATGGTGAATAGAATTGTTTCCTTAATTTCTCTTTCTGTTTTCTCATCATTAGTATATAGGAATGCAAGGGATTTCTCTGTGTTAATTTTATATCCTGCAACTTTACTATATTCATTGATTAGCTCTAGTAATTTTATGATGGAGTCTTTAGCGTTTTCTATGTATAGGATCATGTCATCTGCAAACAGTGAGAGTGTTATGTCCTCTTTTCCAATCTGGATTACATTTATTTCTTCTTCTTCTCTGATTGCTGTGGCTAAAACTTCCAAACTATGTTGAATAGTAATGGTGAGAGTGGGCATCCTTGTCTTGTTCCTGACTTGAGGGGAAATGCTTTTAATTTTTCAGCATCGAGGATAATGTTTGCTGTGGGTTTATCATATATGGCTTTTATTATGTTGAGGTATGTTCCTTCTATGCCTGCTTTCTGAAGGTTTTTTATCATCAGTGGATGTTAAATTTTGTCAAAAGCTTTCCCTGCATCTATTGAGATAATCATATGGTTTTTATCTTTCAGTTTGTTAATGTGGTGTATCATATTGATTGATTTGGGAATATTGAAGAATCCTTGCATCCCTGGAATAAAGCCCACTTGGTCATAATGTATGATCCTTTTAATATGTTGTTGGATTCTGTTTGCTAGAATTTTGTTAAGGATTTTTGCATCTATGTTCATCAGTGATATTGGCCTGTAGTTTTCTTGTTTGGTGGCATCTTTGTCTGGTTTTGGTATTAGGGTGATGGTGGCCTCATAGAATGAGTTTGGAAGTTTACCTTCTTCAGTTTTCTGGAAGAGTTTGAGTAGGATAGCTGTTAGCTCTTCTCTAAATTTTTGGTAGAATTCAGCTGTGAAGCCATCTGGTCCTGGGCTTTTGTTTGTTGGAAGATTTCTGATTATAGTTTTGATTTCTGTGCTTGTGATGGGTCTATTAAGATTTTCTATTTCTTCCTGGTTCAGTTTTGGAAAGCTATAGTTTTCTAAGAATTTGTCCATTTCTTCCAAGTTTTCCATTTTATTGGCATGTAGTTGCTCATAGTAGTCTCTTATGATCCTTTGTATTTCTGTGTTGTCTGTTGTGATTTCTCCATTTTCATTTCTAATTTTGTTTATTTGAGTCTTCTCCTTTTTTTCTTGATGAGTCTGGCTAATGGTTTGTCCATTTTATTTTTCTTCTCGAAGAACCAGCTTTTAGCTTTGTTAATTTTGGCTATGGTCTCCTTTTTTCTTTTGCATTTATTTCTGCCCCAATTTTTATGATTTCTTTCCTTCTACTAACCCTGGTGTGCTTCATTTCTTCTTTCCCTAGTTGCTTTATGTGTAGAGTTAGTTTATTTATTTGATATCACTCCTGTTTCTTAAGGTAGGCTTGTATTGCTATGAACCTTCCCCTTAGCACTGCTTTTACTGAATCCTATAGGTTTTGGACTGTTGTGCTTTCATTTTCATTTGTTTATATGCATATTTTGATTTCTTGTTTGATTTCTTCTGTGATGTGTTGGTTATTTAGAGGTATGTTGTTTAACCTCCATATGCTTGTATTTTTATTATTTTTTTTCCTGTTGTTGACATCTAATTTTACCACATTGTGATCAGAAAAGATGCTTGAGATGATTTACATTTTTTTGAGTTTACCAAGGCTAGATTTATGGCCCAGGATGTGATCTATCCTGCAGAAGATTCCATGTGCACTTGAGAGAAAGGTGAAATTCATTGTTTTAGGGTGAAATGTCCTAAAGCTATCAATTAGGTCTAACCGATCTATTGTATCATTTAAAGTTTGTGCTTCCTTGCTAATTTTCTGTTTAGTATATCAATCGATAGGTGTGAGTGTGGTATTAAAGTCTCTCACTATTATTATGTTACTGTTAATTTCCCCTTTCATACTTGTTAGCATTTGCCTTACATATTGCAGTGCTCTTATGTTGGGTGCATATATATTTATGATCTTGTAAGTATTTATTTTTAAACAAGATTTCATTTTACATTCATGACAACACTTTAAGGGATGGTCACTTTATCTTTGCTTTATTCCCTACTTTCTGAAGCTAGAGATAGAGGCCAGAAATGTGGGGAATCATGAGCAGAGAGAGGAAAGACACCTGGCTGTACTCTATCTTTGCTTTATGGGGGGTTATCACTTCATCAGGGCTACTGTCAAATCTAAGATCTACCATTAAAATGACTTTCTTTCTGTTAGCATTGAAGAGTTCTTTGTAAGTGAAGGGCTTCCCAGGTGGTGCCAGTGATAAACTGCCTGCTAATGGAGGAGATGAAAAAGACACAGGTTTAATCTCTGGATTGGGAAGGTCCCCTGGTGGGCGTGGCAACCCACTCCAGTTTTGTTGCCTAGAGAATCCCATGGACAGAGGAGCCTGGAGGAACCCCACTTACATAGGACTGCAAAGAGTTGGACACAGCTGAAGCGACTTAGCACACACACATGCATGCATTTAAGTGAAGCTGGATTCATTAGTGGACAGATTCCATTGACAGCTTTTTTGGAACTGAATCACCCAGTCCAAGAACCACGAAGTACTGACAGGGGAGAAGTCGGGTCTTGGCCCCCAATGTGGTATAAATGCATTGTTCACCTGTCATACATTATTTACGACATGGACTTTTGTGATATGCCATTAAACAATTTATATGAAATGAGAACAAATTATTTCATCAAGCATTTTCAAAAGGTCGAAAAAGAAATTGCAATAATTCCCTGTACCCTCAGCTATGAACTCATGTAACACTCTGCAAGGGTTTCAGATTTTGAGAACAGAGAGAAAGATATAGTTTTGAGAGAGGATAACACTTTAGGATACTTTGTACTTACAGTAAAGAGTTGCTAGGGTGTTTGCCGACAAATGTACGTCTAGTCAAAGCTATGGTTTTTCCAGCAGTCATGTTTGGATGTGAGAGTTGGATAGTAAAGAAAGCTGAGTGACAAAGAATTGATGTGTTTAAACTGTGGTGTTAGAGAAGACTCTTGAGAGTCCCTTGGACTGCAAGGAGATCAAACCAGTCCATCCTTAAGGAAATCTGTCATGAATATTCATTGGAAGGACTGATGCTGAAGCTGAAACTCCAATACTTTGGCCACCTGATAAGAACTGACACATTGAAAAAAACCCTGATGCTGGGAAAGATTGAAGGTAGGCAGAGAAGAGGACGACAGAGAATGAGATAGTTGGATGGTATCACCGATTTGATGGACATGAGTTTGAGCAAGCTCCGGGAGTTGGTGATGGACAGGGAAGCCGGTGTGCTGCAGTCCATGGGATCACAAAGAGTCGGACACGACTGGACAACTGAACCGAACTGAATTGAGCTGAGGGTGTAATGTAAAGAGCATCTAATTAGGGGTCAATATCAGGATTTAAGTCCCATTTTTGCCCTGTTCTAGCCTTTCAACATTAGTTAAATTTAACATTCTAAACTTTGAGTTCCCCAGTAATAGAGCAGATTGATAAAGATCTTTTTAAAGTGGATACCCGTAATAGCATTGTGAGTGTTGAAATGGCAGAACAAGATTAGATGAAGCCATTGATTTACTATTCAGAAGAAATGAGTACAATTTTCTCAATATTTCCAGTGTTCTTGTCAAGTGCTTGAAATAAAAGGACTTACTTTTTACTCTTTCACAATGACATTTCAAATAAAATACACTTTAGAAGGATAGGCGAATATCTCTTTGTCATTGGTTGTTTAGAAGTGATAGTGGAACATGTAGCTGTTTCCAAAAGCTATTCCTTTATATTGTAGAGTACTTTAAGTTTACATTATACCAAATAACCATCACCAGAAATGGTTGTTCTGCTTTTGCAGAAATAGCAGTGCGGTACATAGTCACAGTTTGAAATATCAGTGGCTATCAGTCTAAACACCTGGGATGTCTTGAAACATTATTGCTGTGTGGGGGCAAAAACCCATTTTGATCATGAAAGTACACCTTGAGGAACTGGTTTTTATTATAGACATTTCTTAAAACCAAATTATGCTTTATAGTGCAGGCTGGGTTAAAAAATTCCAACTATCAATATGATTCTAATATGTGATGCTCTAGGGTATATCTTTCCTGAGTTTTCAATATTATATTTCTATGCTTGGCATCCATTCTTTATTCTGTGCTCTGGGGCATCACATTATGTCTGTGTGTTTCAAAGGTCTTCTTTGTGGAAATGCAGTGATTAATGAGAACAATAATCAATTAAGAACTCATTCATTACACTCCATTAAACCAGTGATCTATTGACACTCACAAGACATGAACATAAAGTACAATTTAATGATTAAAATAGTACAGTGAATTAAATTTATCATGAAATGTTAGCACATTGGAAGAGTTGACAAAGATGATTATTTTTGTGCAACATGAGAGGGCTGTCTTTATGTGTACTTCAGCTAAAGGAATAATATGAATTAAAAACAGTGGAATGCCAACAACTTAATAAAGGAAGCCACATTATAGAACCAATATCTGCTTAGCAAAAACTGAAAAACAGGAGAGAAAGAAAATCTATTACAGGGAAGGTTGGTAGATAACAGTAACATCGTTCATTCAATTGATATTTGTGACACATTTTCTATGTGTACTGTACTAAATGCTGAAGATCCAAGATGGTCAAATCCCCGAAGAGATTTTTTTTAAAAAAAATCTGTTTTCTCTCTTGATTACTGAAGAGTATTCTGCTTCATTTTTATATTATTATAAAGCACATTTGTTTAGCTAAGTTGGACCCAATGCTGTTAGCACAAACACTATGTTCCCTCCTTTTTAAAAAGCATCTACTTAATACCATTGCTAATTCTGGGAGTTTAGTTTTATAAACAGTTGAGGAGGGAGTTTGGGTTTGGGTTTGAATTTGGTGGAGACAGCCCAGTGATGAGGAAATGGTGATGTTGACTAGTCATTCCCAAAGTATGTGATACCACCCCTGATGGAATGTTTAGAAATTTATAAGGCATTTTTATATTCTTACAGTGATGGAGGAGGGGGAATACCACTGGTGGCTATCACAATGCTAGATTATCTGCACATTCCCAGAGAATTAAGTCTTATCATGTGACTTATAAATATGGAATGTCCAACCAGACATTAATGTATATATTTAAAAATCCTGTTTATAATTATCTGAGTATAAATGCAAAAAACATGCATATAATCATATTTTTTTGCATACAATCATGTTTTTACATACAGTCATATTTTTTGCAAGTTGTTATATAAACTGAATTTTCCCAGAATGAAATCACTAAGTAAATCATCAGAAAATTATACTTTAGTTTATCACCTTACCAAAAATTTCTTGTTATTTTGAAAAATCACATCATTGAAGGAAATGTTAACTGCAAAGTACCAGTGTCAGACTTCCTTGGAGTTTCACTGTGGTTGTAGACATGCAAAGTATCAGATTTCTTCATCAAACTTTTTAGTGTAATTTTCTGCAGGCATCTCACACTGAAATACATAATTTTTTATTATAAATTTATTTCCATTAATTCTTCTTTTAAAATATAATGTTTTTATGTATTATAATTTGAATTTAAAATATATAATTTGAAATTCTGCATTTAGGTAGCTTACCTGTGAATTTAATTTCATACATAAGAAGGCATTGAGAACCACAGATGGCAATGGTATGGTATCTGTCCCTCTTTGGAAAAACCTTTGACCTTTTATTCATAAAGAAATAAAGGACAGAGTTTATCGAGCCATTTTGATGAGGACTCCTTGAGATTCTGTGCTGGCAAGAAAGACTATGAGAGATTGAGAAACAAGCAGATTTGACTCAGTATCCAAATGTCAAAGTTTGACACTAAAGTTAGGGAGGAGGGCATTCTTCTTATGTCTCTAGTGATCCCAGAATTGGCCAAATTTGGAATAATCTGGGGAGAAGACACTTAACACTCCTATGATATAGTAGATAGTGATAAAATTTTACAAAGTAACCTAGAGGGGCATTGGCCTGGGCACAAGAATGGGAGAGCAGGAAAGAAAAAATGGGTGGTCTTTGTGAGATAACAGCAGCAAAGTGTTTGGTTTATTGTTTGGCTTGTAGGGATTGTTTTGGCGACTTCCATAACTAGTAGTGGGACGCACAATGAGGGTGTCAGATTTCCTTCAGTCATACAGATCGGGGCTGTCATAATTTGGTCATTGAAACTAAATATAGATATTCATTTAGGAGGTGGATTTTTTTCTCATACCATGTACTAAAATACATATTAGATTAAGCATTTAAATGTTTAAAAAGCCTATAGAATATTAGGAAATCCAGGAGGCTATTTGGATTATTCTAATATGAGGAAGGTCTTCAACCCCATTAATAAAATATGCAACTTTAAAACAGTTATTAAGTACAAACTTTTCACAAATCTAATTGTCAAAATTTAAAGATTGATAACATCAATTTTGGTGATCAGATGGGGAAAAGTCACTTTTAGATACTGGTAATGTACAGGTGTTTGGAGGGGTAATTTGGCAATATTTTTAAACATTAGGAATACATAAATTTACATTTAGAAATCCTTCTTCTAGAGAGTTAAATCCAGAAACCACAATCCAAATGAATAAACAAGTGTATATATATACACACACACAAATAAACATGTACAAGTGTCTAGCAGTGGGGGATGGTTAAATAATTTAGGGTACAAGAAAATACTATTTATCCATTAAAATGAAAATTAATGTTTCCTTTACATATATACATATATAATAAATGTGCATATATATGTATTCATTTTTGTGTATGGATATAGATATATTCTTCTGGAAGATAGGCATGATCTATGAAATGATAACAAATTTCAGAATAATGTGTCTATTGTCACCCAATATTAGTAAAAAAAAAAATGTTGACTGTGAGATTGGACTGGATTGTAATGGTATCTGGTAGAATTGTGTCTATGGAGTCAGAAATTCCCTCATCATGCTCTACTCTATCAATCGACTGTCTTCCCAGGGCTGCCATCCTGCACACCTCAACAGCGCAGCATAAGCATTTGAGTTCTTCATTGCATGATACAACCTTTCCTTCCATGGAGCTCTGGAGGCTGCTGAATAGTAAAGGAACAATTGCAGAAATGACCGAGTTATCAATAACCTTTAATAAAGATTTCTTATAAATCTGGGTTGGCTTCTATAGCTTAGACCAGAAGCCCAAGTGATATTTTTATCTCCTTTAAAATTTTATAATAAGTCCAAACCTTAGAGTTTTATCATCTCCTGGCTGGCATCATGGAAGAATAAAGTCTAGGATTACTAATGGGGAAGAGGTTAAAGAGTGAGACGGAAAGAAAGTGAATGAGAACCAGACAGAAGGAAATTAGAAGAAGGAAATTATTTAGAAGTTGACCTACTTAGAGGCCTGGCTGCACTTAGCTGGATGGAAAAAATGATGTGGAATGGAGGATAGAATGTCCGCGGACATGTACAAGCCTTTAAAATACAGTAGCCCCACCCACTAGTAAAAGTGGCTCAATCAGTATCTGAAGACCTTCTCAATCATATCCACATTCATTGTCTTTAGAAGGGGCAGGGTGGGGATTTATGGAGAGGTAAATAAATAGATAAAATCTGGAAGGATATTCAACATTTATTAACTCTGATTACCTCTGAGGGAGATGGTAAATGATGGAAATGGAATCGGGGAGAGAAAAAAGTGAGAGATTTTGTTTCCTAGGGGAAAAGTAATCGTGATGTATTTTGTGGTCATATTTGGCAACGTTTGTTGTAACAGCAACTGGCTAGATGCTCACCCATTCTAGTTCCTTTTTCAGAACATATACTATTATTTCCCAACTTTCCTTGTAGTTATGCTTTGGCCAATCAATAGTTCCAAAAGTGACATTTCTGGGCCTGCACCTAAAATCTCCAGAGAGATTCTTGATTCATTTTCTCTCTCTAATCTGGGCAACTGAAAGTGATACTCTGCTGAGCAAGTATATGACACAAGATTGAAGTAATCGGGGTTCCTGAATCACTGGTCAGAGAACAGTCCAGGAGAACTGTCCAGTTGCAGAAATTAAAAGATGCTTGTTCTTTCAAAGAAAAGCCATGACAAACCTAAACAGCATATTAAAAAGCAGAGACATTACTTTGCCGACAAAGGTCCGTATAGTCAAAGCTATGATTTTTCCAGTAGTCATGTATGGATGTGAGAATTGGACCATAAAGAAGACTGAGCGCTGAAGAATTGATGCTTTTGAACTGTAGAAGACTCATGAGTCCCTTGGACAGCAAGGAGATCCAACCAGTCCATCCTAAAGGAAATCAGTCCTGAATATTCATTGGAAGGACTGATGCTGAAGCTGAAACTCCAATACTTTGGCCACCTGGTGTGAAGAACTGACTCATTTGAAAAGACCCTGATTCTGGGGAAGATTGAAGGCAGGAGGAAGAGGGTATGACAGAGGATGAGATGGTTGGATGGCATCATTGACTCAATGGACTCAATGGAGTTTAAGCAAACTCCAGGAGATAGTAATGGACAGGGAAGCCTGCCATGCTGCTGTCTGTGGGGTCACAAAGAGTCGGACACACTTAGGAAATGAACAACAACAAAGATGGGAGAGGCACAAACTTTTGTTCTGTTAAGCTGCTGAGATTTCAGTGTTTATTTGATACCAAAGCATAACTTGGCATATCATGTGTGCATGCTAAGTTCAACTTTTTGCAACCCCATGGACTGCAGCCCACCAGACTCCTCTGTCCATGAGATTCTCCAGGCAAGAATATTGTAGTGGGATGTCATGCCCTCCTCCAGGGGATCTTCCTGATGCAGGGATTGAACCCATGTCTCCTGCAGCTTCCGCTGCAGATTCTTTACTACTGACCCACCAGGGAAGTCCATGGCATATCCTGACAACTAAAAATTTTTTTTCTAGAAGTGGGGTACTGTGCTGTGACAAAAGTATAAAACATATAGTTTAAAAAATGTTTTTTTGATGTGGGCCATTTTAAAGTTTTTATTGCATTTTTACAATATTGCTTCAGTTTTTATGTTTTGATTTTTTGACCATAAGGCACATAAGGTCTTAGTTCCCCAACCAGGGATCAAACCTACATCCCCTGCATTGGAACACAAAGTCTTAACCATTGGACCACCAGGGAAGTCCCTAAAACATGTAATTTTGACTTAGTAGTTGGTCTGTGGATGACAAAGAAAGATACATCAGGCTGGGCAAAATGTTTGTGTGCTGACGAAATGTTTGTGTACTGATAAAATGCTTGATCAAGCTGTTATCAACTTGGAAGGTATACCATATGCTGACTGAGCAGGCAGCTATTGGGACAAGGTGGGCAGTCTAAATTTGAGGAGTTTGTATTGGTTACTGATATCTATTTTTAAGAAATTTTATAAGGCAATTTCCTAAAAAAGGCCTTTGCCTGTGGCTCAGTGGTAAAGAATCCACTTGCAGTGCAGGAGACACAGGAAATGGGAATTTGATCCCAGGGGTCAGGATGATCCCCTGGAGAAGGGAATGGCTACCTACAAGAATACTGGAGTGGATAGCCATTCCCTTCTCCAGGGGATCATCCTAACCCAGGGATCGAATTCCATGGACCGAGGAGCCTGGCAGGCTACAGTCCATGGGGCCACAAAGAGTTGGACACGACTGAGTGACTAACACTGCTATACTATTGTGGATCAGGAAGATCCCCTGGAGAAGGGATAGTCTACCCACTCTAGTATTCTTGCCTGGAGAATTGCCATGGACAGAGGAGCCTAGTGGGCTACAGTCCCTAGGGTTGCAAAGAGTCAGAACTGAAGCGAGTGAGCACACATGCACATTGTAAGAAGGGATCTGGAAACAATTGGCCATTTCAAGCAGAAGTGAAAGGATATAGAATTCAGATATCTGGGGCCTAGAAAGGTTGAAAAAAATAACCGCAGCTTCTATACTTAAACTTTAAGAGTTCATATGAAAAAAATAAAGTTTTGTAAAGGTGCTAAAAATTCACAGATGAATAAAGAAGGTCAGGAAAAGATTTCATTAAGAGGGAAACTTCTCACCTGCTATTCCAAAGAGCCTCAACATAGCCAGTATTAAATGGAGAATGTGAGGCAGTGGGGCAAAGAGGCAAAGGACAAAAGACAGGTTTGAGATTCGTGTCCGAAAATAACTGGATACGGCACATAGAATGAACTATTGGAAGCAAAAATTCTAAGTGCTTGCTATGTTTCTGAGGAGACTATATGGCCAAGAAGCCACACACCCAGGATAAAATCACTTTTATTATTTGAGATGCAGAATATTCTTGTCTTAACCTTCTATAAGCAGGAGGCAGCTTAAAGAGCGTGATATAGATTTCAAGAAGAATCTTCTAACACTCACTTCAGGTGTGGCCAAAGTTGATTAATGAACAGGAGGAAATTCCCTAAAGACAGGATTATTTATTTGAGAAAGCAAAAAACTATGGAGATTTTCTTAAAGAGCAGAATCAGGCACTATTTAAGGACCTACACCTAGATGGAGGGGCTCCTAAAATGTCTGCCTAATAGGATTTCAGGATTGCTATTAGACCCATGTCTGCTGTGTCCCTCCATTTGCCCCCCTTTCCAAATGGGAAGTGTTCACTGAGTAGTCACTGTGCAACCATAGTGTCCTTGTTCAACCATTGAATATGGGATGTAGAGAAACAGGTATCTTTCTAGTGTAATAGGATGCTGGACCATAAGGAACCATATTTAGGTCTGATGGAGAAGACTACATCTCACCTAGTGATCCTGGACTTGAATTGCAAGCAGTGGCTAAATAAAACTTGGACCTGCCACTCCCCTGATGGAGAGCAGGTGTGTTCTACATGTGTGAGAAAGGGTGAAATAGATTTAATGACAAGAATGGAGAAGATCCAGCTATGGAAGAGAATGGCTAGATTCTCACTATTTTCTCTTCTTGAGCCAAGTCTACATCTACAGCCTCCTTGCTGGGAAGGAGTTAGTTTAGAACACATAAATATGGTCCTACGTCTGGAACACTCTAACATAAAGCCATATTCACAGTCAGTGATGAAGTGACTTAGAATAAATAAACCAGAGAATATGGGAAAAGATTACAGAAGTATCTTTTCACTAAGAAGTGTTGATAGGGCATGCCTATCATAAAAATAAGCTAACTGATAATAATAATAATGAGCCATTAAAATCACACAACTGATCACAATGAGATCAGGAAAGGATCTGTTGGTCATCAGTTCAGTTCAGTTCAGTCGCTTAGTCATGTCTGACTCTTTGTGACCCCATGAGTCGCAGAGCGCCAGGCCTCCCTGTCCATCACCAACTCCCGGAGTTTACTCAAACTCATGCCCATCGAGTCGGTGATGCCATCCAGCCATCTCATCCTCTGTTGTCCCCTTCTCCTCCTGCCCCCAATCCCTCCCAGCATCAGGGTATTTTCCAATGAGCCAACTCTTCGCGTGAGGTGGCCAAAGGTATTGGAGTTTCAGCTTCAGCATCAGTCCTTCCAATGAACACCCAGGACTTATATCCTTCAGGATGGACTGGTTGGATCTCCTTGCAGTCCAAGGGATTCTCAAGAGTCTTCTCCAACACCACAGTTCAAAAGCATCAATTTTTTGGTGCTCAGCTTTCTTCACAGTCCAACTCTCACATCCATACATGACCACTGGAAAAACCACAGCCTTGATTAGACGGACCTTTGTTGGCAAAGTAATGTCTCTGCTTTTTAATATGCTATCTAGGTTGGTCGTAACTTTCCTTCCAAGGAGTAAAGTCTTTTAATTTCATGGCTGCAGTCACCATCTGCAGTGATTTTGGAGCTCCAAAAAATAAAGTCTGACGTTGTTTCCACTGTCTCCCCATCTATTTCCCATGAGGTGATGGGACCAGATGCCATGATCTTAGTTTTCTGAATGTTGAGCTTTAAGCCAACTTTTTCACTCTCCTCTTTCACTTTCATCAAGAGACTTTAGTTCCTCTTCACTTTCTGCCATGAGGGTGGTGTCATCTGCATATCTGATATCTGTTGGTCATAGGAGGTAGTAAACAGAACATAAGTAGTGGTACAAGCTGCCAGTAAAAGGAAAGCAGAAATAAGTATGCAATTAGAAAAAACAGCTAGATTTTTTGTGTGTTTTATTGCCAGAATACTTTTGAAAAAGCATTCAATCTAGTTACAAAGTAAAGATTATGAAGACATTGAAGATAGTGAAATTATTTTCACCATTTTCAGTAAAGGAATGACAATTATTTATTTTGTTCTTTTTTTTGACTCCTTTCCTTACATGAACTGTTTGCAACAGTGGTATTTTTGTCTATTCTTTCTCTCTTTCTTTTCTAGTCCTATGACACCACTGGCTTCTAAACACTGTTGTATGTGGATCTCAGGTGCTGAATATTGAATTAATCATATTCTCTGTTCAGAGAATATTTTAATCATTTGGTCCTTTTTCTGTTTATGATTTATTCTTTCTTTATTGTACTCATTCACTTTTCCCCACCCAACACACATTCACCCTCTCTACCTATTTAGTATTCAGCCTCCTAATATACAAACCATATGCTTACTTAGGTTTACTTAGAAATATACATTGTTCTTTTGCTTTGTGTTTTTGATTTACATAAATGATGTGGTCATGTCATTCTCATCTTATTTTTTTTTTGAGTACTACTGTATTCTTTTGTGTATATCCATGTTGTTACATGTATATCTGGCTCACTATTTATGACTATTTCATGCCATCATTTGCGTATGTCATATTGTACTTATCCTTTCTTCTACTGATGAATGTCTAGGATCCCTCCGAATACTTGCTACCAAAAGCCATGCTGTGATGAACATTCTGTTTCTCTAAGGTTTGTAGTCAACAAACTATGTATTAATAGGGCACAATTTTATGCTTTCCAAAATGTCTGCCCCAGTTAACATTCATAATACTAACAATGGACATTAATGTTTTATTATATCTTTGCTAACACTTGATGTTGCTCATGCTCCAATTTTTACCATTCTAATGACCATATAATAGTATTTCAAGTTAGTTTTATTTGCTCTCACTGATCCTTAGGGAGGTTGAACATCTTTCCATATTCTTACTAATATTTTGGGTTGCCCCATTACTGAATTTCCCAATCATACTCTTAGGCCATTTTTTCCGTGTGTTTTCTGATTTTTGGTTAAAAATCTGATTTATAGTGCGTGTGAGCCCACCAGGCTCCTCTATCCGTGAGATTCTCCAGACAAGAATATAGGAGTGGGTTGCCATTGCCTCCTCCAGGGGAATCTTCCCAACCCAAGGACTGAACCCACATCTCTTACATCTCCTGCATTGGAAGTCAGGTTCTTTACTGTTAATGCCACTTGGGAAGCCCATGATTTATAGTACTTCATTGTATACCATATAAATCCTTTGTCCAATTTAGATATTTCAAATCTTTTCTTCTAATCTGGAACCATTCTGCTAACTTTGTGGTGTCTTTTGCTGAAAGACATCAAGTGTATTTTTCTCCATAGACTCTGGAAAATGGACTAATAATTTAGTAGATATATATTGAGAAAAATACATTTGAATACTTCCTATACCATATATGTAGATGAACTCCAGTTTGAGAAAAGACCTAAATATGAAAACAGATGTAGAGAGCTAAGTAGAAGATGAAGATGAAGGCCTCCTTTGTACAAATCATAAGAAAAAAAATGGTGTTTCTGGGCTTTCTGTTATATTTGCTAGTCTCTTCATCTGTTTGCACAGTAATATCAAGCTGCTTTCATGGGCTTAAAGTATGTCTTAAGATCTGGAAAGGTAAATATTCTAGATTTGTTCTTTTAAAAAATTTCATAGCTATTCACAGATCTTTATTCTTTGATGTAAATTTAAGAATCACTGCCATACTCTAAAATTATTCTTTCTAAGATTTT
Organism: Odocoileus virginianus; assembly: GCF_023699985.2. Classification (NCBI taxonomy): domain Eukaryota; kingdom Metazoa; phylum Chordata; class Mammalia; order Artiodactyla; family Cervidae; genus Odocoileus; species Odocoileus virginianus. The sequence goes on along the minus strand of NC_069686.1, from coordinate 34,308,269 downwards.
AATATGACTTTTATTGAATATATAGATTGATTTGGGGAAAAATGACATCTTTAAAATGTCCATCATTTTATCCTCAATCAATCATGTTGTTTTAATCCATCCTTTAGATCTTTTTCTAGTGTTCTTATAATATATTGTTATACCCGGAACATTTCATGAATATTTTGCTGAATAATCCCTATATATCCTATAGTGTTTCTTGAGTTTTATAGATTCTTATTTCTGTAACATATTTTATTGAGTTACTGCTGTTTTAAAGGAACATTATTGTTTTTAAGTTGGATTTTAAATGCAATAAACTTACTTTACTTTCTTATCTATTTAATAATTTGTTGATTTTCTTTGTTGTTATCTACTAAGACAAACATATTCTTTCTTTTAAATTCTTACATGTATTTTGTTTTAATAAATTTATTTATTGACAAGGAAGTTCTGTACTATATTGAATAAGAGCTGTAATAGTCCCTGCCTTGTTTCAGAACATGAGCAGCATACATCTAAAATTTTCTCCAGTAAGTGTAATGCATGTTTATTTTATCATGCTTGGGGAGTTTTATTTCATTCTTGATAATTGATAGTATGTTTTTTTTTGATAGTATGTTTTAAAGTAATAAATTGCTATTGGAGTTTATCAAGGCATTTTGGCACTAGTGGCAGTATCTCTGGAGCACCTTTATAGGCTTTTGGGTATAAATTGTGTAGGATTCTATAGTAAGGCAAAGCCAGTGCTTGTTCATAAGTTTGGCCACTTAATTAAGGTTAATAGAGATTGCTCTAATTTTATACCCACTTTTGTTCTCAAGCATGTTTGTTTAGACTCTAATTTTTGATATGGTTGTGTAGCTGTGTCAATGTGAATCAAATGAAAATTTAACTGACTCTTTGCAACCCCATGGACTGCAGCATGCCAGGCTTCCCTGTTCTTCACTATCTCCTGGAGTTTGCTCAAACTCATGTCCATTAGTCAGTGATGCCATCCAGTCATCTTATCCTCTTTCATCCTCTTCTCCTTCTGCCTTCAATCTTTCCGAGCCTCAAGGTCTTTTCTGAGTAGTTGGCTCTTTGCATCAAGTGGTGAAAGTATTGGAGGCTCAGTTTCAGCATCCGTCCTTCCAGTGAATATTCAGGGTTGATTTCTTTTAGGATTGACTTTTTTGATCTCCTTGCAGTCCAAATGACTCTCAAGGGTCTTTGCTACCAACTTCTTTGTTATAGTTTGGCAGAAAAAAGTGACACTTTCAGGTTGGATTTAGACTTAATAAATAAAAAACTGAATATCAAGAATATAAAGTGTACACAAGTTTGAGTGACAGAAAGACAAACTCATCTTTAAATCACAGCACCCTGTTGCTGTTTTAGTTTGATTTACTATGGTTTTATAATTACAAATGTTTCATCAGTTGTAATTATTGCTTAAGAAAATATGTGTTAATAGAATCATGGAGAATTTTTTCAAATTTTTACTTGAAGAAGAAGAAACAAATGAATTCCATGTATAATTTCATTTATAATCTAGAGTCAATTAATGATTTTATGGATGACAGTAAAGACTATAAATCATAAGACAAAAGACTTAAAACTCTGAAACATGCAGAGTACTATAGTCTTTGAAATAAAAAGTAAGAGTGGGCATTATGTGTATCTCAGAAAAAGAGAATTTACTTTTTCCTTTTCTTTTCACTCAAGGTCATTGGCTGTCTGATACCTGAAGCATGAAAAACAGAAATCCTTTGTAAAACTCTGATGGCATTTTTTAAAACTACAAAAATCAAATATGTAACTCTGGACCCAGCTATAAATAACTTCCTTGGGGAATTCAATGTTACTTGTGGGGAATTTTTTGTTCAATTGCCTTTTCCTTATTTTTTTCTGTTAAGTGCAGCTACACTTAAGAAAAAATCCTAAAAAATATCTTGTTTTCTTTTCTATTTGGCGTTATTATGTTAAACTCAAGAGTGGTTCAGATGTGAGAAATTGGGACTATTTAGTGAGTTCAAAAACAGAACCAGTGCACTTCTTTTTCTTTTTTGATATTGGTGTGGCTCTGTTGTCTGGTACTCCACAAAATTAAGGAGCATTGTGTTCTTACTCTCCATTATCTGCTTCTCCTAATAATGATCCACTATGATAAATATCCAAGTCATGTATGAAAGATGATGCAGGGATTAGAATGCCATAAATATTACACTAACTTCTCAAATTTCTTGTTTAACTTTGTATTTCCCACTGGGTTTAAATTAGAATTTTAGTCAGAAAAGTAATGGTAAATAAAAAAAATTATTATAAAGGTACATTGGAGATCCTGTAAGCAACTAAGCGGTTTTTTTTTTTTTTTAATGTTTGTGCTTTTGAAGTTTTATTTAAGGGTCTTCCCCCACCTCTGGATCAAAAATATTTTTTTCCCTTGATTGATATTTTTATTTTTTATTTTTCCATTTATTTTTATTAGTTGGATGCTAATTACTTTACAATATTGTAGTGGTTTTTGCCATACATTGATATGAATCAGCCATGGATTTACATGTGTTCCCCATCCTGATCCTGCCTCCCACCACCCTCCCCATCCCATCCCTCTGGATCATCCCATTGCACCAGCCCTGAGCACTTGTCTCATGCATCCAACCTGGACTGGCAATCTGTTTCACACTTGGTAATATACATGTTTCCATGCTGTTCTCTCAGATCATCCCACCCTCGCCTTCTCCCATAGAGTCCAAAAGTCTGTTCTGTACATCTGTGTCTCTATTTCAGTCTTGCATATAGGGTTATCATTACCATGTTTCTAAATTCCATATATATGCATTAGTATACTGTATTGGTGTTTATCTTTCTGGCTTACTTCACTCTGTATAATGGGCTCCAGTTTCATCCATCTCATTAGAACTGATTCAAATGAATTCTTTTTAATGGCTGAGTAATATTCCATGGTGTATATGTACCACAGCTTCCTTATCCATTCGTCTGCTGATGGGCATCTAGGTTGCTTCCATGTCCTGGCTATTATAAACAGTGCTGTAATGAACACTGGGGTGCATGTGTCTGTTTCAGATCTGGTTTCCTCGGTGTGTATGCCCAGCAGTGGGATTGCTGAGTCATATGGCAGTTCTATTTCCAGTTTTTTAAGGAATCTCCACACTGTTCTCCATAGTGGCTGTACTAGTTTGCATTCCCACCAACAGTGTAAGAGGGTTCCCTTTTCTCCACACCCTCTCCAGCATTTATTGCTTGTAGACTTTTGGACAGCAGCCATCCTGACTGGCGTGTAATGGTACCTCATTGAGGTTTTGATTTGCATGTCTCTGATAGTGAGTGATGTTGAGCATCTTTTCATGTGTTTGCTAGCCATCTGTATGTCTTCTTTGGAGAAATGTCTGTTAGATCTTTGGCCCATTTTTTGATTGGGTCATTTATTTTTCTGGAATTGAGCTACAGGAGTTGCTTGTATATTTTTGAGGCAACTAAGTGTTTAAAGAGAAAGTAACTGTGAGGCTACAATAGGGTTTCATCAATTTTTGCAATGTTTCTGCTTTAAAATGAAGTAAAAGCAAAAATCATTTCCTTTCTTTAGTCATTCAGGCTACTTCAAGTGAGATGGTGTTATTCGGTAATAAGAATAGAGGCTCAGTGTTAAGATATACAATTTGGTAAAGGAAGGCCTGGTGCAGAAAGAAACTGGTAAGTCGTTCTCAGCAAGCGACATGTAGAGTTTTGCTCTAGTGCTCCCCAGTGATATCACTCAACCTTTCTCTGTCACTACTGCTCTTTCAACCAAAACCTGCTGCTTTTACAGTGGTCCTTATTATTTTCTTCCCCCACTCCTGTTTTCTTCTTCATAACTTGATCTGGCCCATCATGTCCTCTCCTTCACCCCATGGCTTCAATTTGAGCTATCTTTTAAATTTCCCACTGCTGGCACCAATTCTCACTGTATTTCCCAGCTCCCAAAGTGAGATTTTAATGAACTCTGTTAAGCTTTTCACAGTAAGCCAACTTACAGGCCACCAGACAACTGAAAGGCGGCCTCACCTTCGGTCAGATAACCCCCGTTTTCCAATCAGCTGTGGCCCTAGGGAGATAGAAGAGGTGGGTTATGTGATTCATAAAATGGCCTTCCCTGCAGTAGCAGAAGCTGGCGGCTAATTTCTTCAGCAAGAACTGCGGAGAGGCAGTTTCTTTGTAAGGGGTGGTAGGCATAATGATCGATGTGTCTGGCATGGTAGCAAACCACAGACTCTCATGATGTGTAGGGAGGCGCTGAACCATCACTCTGAATGTTAGTGGAGGCAGTAGGCTCTGGAGAATCTCACACAGAAATGGAAACATCCCCAGAGCTCTGCTGCAAATGTGATACCCAAAGAAGACAAAAGCTTTCAAGCAACCTGTAGCTGTCAACAATTAGTGGAGGTTCTTGGGTAGTGATACACACAGAAGGACTGGTTTCTCTGTATCACGAGTTTATCTATTTTGGAAGACTGTGAGAATACCCATTAGTTTTACCACATAAGCAAAGGAATAGAAGATGCCTTGTAACTTTTCCTGTCTCTCCTTGGTTACCATCTCCTGTGTGATTTTCTTTCTCATCAGCAGGCATTTGAAGGCTGATCTATGATAATTAAATGGAGATTAAAATGTGACGAGATTTAATATAAACCTCTGTGCTTCCAAGGAAACTACAATTAGTGAAGTTTAGGTTCCAGACTCTTTTAAAAATGCTATCAACTGTCATTTTTCTCATCAGTTAGCTCTCAGCTTTGGATTTCTTCATGGTCTAAGAAATAAAGAGGATTTTTCTGAGTCCAGGGGAAATATTGTCATGTTTGTGTGTGGAATAAATAATAAAAATTGTGAAAGGAAATCTGTTATAATCAAAATTATACTTTTACAAAATGTGAAAGTATTAAATAATTTATTTCCTTTCACACAGTTGACTTAGAGTTTTGTATAATATGGAAATCATTAGATGAGTCAGCAGGCTTACTTCAATTTGGGATTTTAAAAATATTTGAAAGAGTAACATGAAAAGTTCCATTACCATGTGTAAAATAGATAGCCAATAGGAATTTGTTGTATAACTCAGAAAACTCAAACAGGGGCTCTGTATCAACCTAGAGGGGTGGATGGGGAGGGAGATGGGAGGGAGGTTCAAAAGGGAGGGGATATATGTATACCTATGGCTGATTCATGTTGAGGTTTGGCTGAAAACAGCAAAATTCTGTAAAGCAGTTATCCTTCAATAAAAAACAGATTAATTAAAAAATATTTGAAAGGCGAAATTGTTTAGGAAAGGTAGGGGATAATCAAATCAAATATTTGGTTCACTAAACTTCCATCACCTTTAAAAATAATGTGTTTTTTTTATGATTTATTGCTTAAACTTGTCAAGTAGTAAGAAGTTGAAATCTTCTAAAGTGTTTTCTTTTTCTTTAATTAATTAATTTTATTATTGAAGGATAATTGCTTTACAGAATTTTGCTGTTTTCTGCCAAACCTCAACATGAATCAGCCATAGGTATACATATATCCCCTCCCTTTTGAACCTCCCTCCCATCTCCCTCCCCATCCACCCCTCTAGGTTGATACAGAGCCCCTGTTTGAGTTTCCTGAGCCATACAGCTAATTCCCGTTGGCTATCTATTTTACACATGGTAATGTAAGTTTCCATGTTACTCTCTCCATACATCTCAGCCTCTCCTCCCCTCTCCCCAGGCCCATAAGTCTATTCTCTATGTCTGTTTCTCCCATTGCTGCCCTGTAAATAAATTCTTCAGTGCCATTTTTCTAGATTCCATATATAGGTGTTAGAATACAATGTTTATCTTTCTCTTTCTGACTTCACTCTTTCTGGTATACTTCACTGTATAATAGGTTCTAGGTTCATCCACCTCATCAGAACTAACTCAAAAGCATTCCTCTTTATGGCTGAATAATATTCCATTGTATATATGTACCACATCTTTACCCATTCATCTGTAGATGGACATCTAGGTTGCTTCCATGTTCTAGCTATTGTAAATAGTGCTGCAATAAACAATGGTTACATGTGTCTTTTTCAGTTTTGGTTTCCTCAAGGTATATGCCTAGGAGTGGGATTGCTGGGTCATATGGTGGTTTTATTCCTAGTTTTTTAAGGAATCTCCATACTGTCTTCCATAGTGGCTGTATAAATTTACAGTCCTACCAACAATGCAAGAACATTCTCTTTTCTCCACACCCTCTCCAGGATTTGTTTGTAGACTTTTTGATGATGGCCATTCTGACTGGTGTGAGGTGATATCTCACTGTCATTTTGATTTGAATTTCTCTAATAATGAGCGATGTTGAGCATCTTTTCATGTGTTTGTTAGCCATCTGTATATCTTCTTTGGAGAAATGTCTATTTAGGTCTTTTCCCCACGTTTTGATTGGGTTGTTTGTTTTTCTGGTATTGAGTTGTACGAGCTGCTTGTATATTTTGGAAATTAATCCTTTGTCAGTTGTTTCATTTGCCATTATTTTCCCCCATTCTGAGGGTTGTCTTTTCACCTTGCTTATAGTTTCCTTTGCTATGCAAAAGCTCTCAAATTTAATCAGGTCCCACTGGTTTACTTTTATTTTTATTTGCATTACTCTAGGAGGTGGATCATAGAGGATCTTGCTTTGATTTATGCCATCGAGTGTTCTGCCTATGTTTTCCTCTAAGAGTTTTATATTTTCTGGTCTTACATTTAGGTCTTTAATCCATTTTGAGTTTATCTCTGTGTATGGTGTTAGGAAGTGTTCTAATTTCATTCTTTTACATATAGCTGTTCAGTTTTCCCAGCACCATTTATTGAAGAGGCTGTCTTTGCCCCATTGTATATTCTTGCCTCCTTTGTCAAAAATAAGGTACCCATAGGTGCATGAGTTTATTTCTGGGGTTTCTATCTTGTTCCATTGGTCTATGTTTCTGTTTTTGTGCCAGTGCCATACTGTCTTGATGACTGTAGCTTTGTAGTATAACCTGAAGTCAGGAAGGTTGAGTCCTCCAGCTCCATTCTTCTTTCTCAATATTGCTTTGGCTATTCAGGGTCTTTTGTGTTTCCATATGAATTGTGAAATTTTTTGTTCTAATTCTGTGAAAAGTGCCATTGGTAATTTGATAGGGATCGCATTGAATCTGTAGATTGCATTTGGTAGTATAGTCATTTTCACAATATTGATTCTTCCTACCCAGGAACATGGAATATCTCTCCATCTGTTTATGTCATCTTTGATTTCTTTCATCAGTGTCTTATAATTTTCTGTGTATAGTTCTTTTGTCTCCTTGGGTAAGTTTATTCCTAGATATTTAATTCTTTTTGTTGCAATGGTGAATGGGATTGATTCCTTAATTTTTCTTTCTGATTTTTCATTGTTAGTATATAGAAATGCAAGTGGTTTCTGTATATTGATTTTGTATCCTGCAACTTTGCTAAATTCACTGATTAGCTCTTGTAATCTTCTGACACTATCTTTAGGGTTTTCTCTGTACAGTATCATGTCATCTGCTAACAGTGAGAGCTTTACTTCTTCTTTTCTGATCTGGATTCCTTTTATTTCTTTTTCTTCATTGATTGCTGTAGCTAGGACTTCCAGAACTATCTTGAATAATAGTGGTGAAAGTGAACACCCTTGTCTTGTTCCTGATCTTAGGGGGAATGCTTTCAGTTTTTCAACATTGAGAAAGATGTAGACTTATCATGTATGGCCTTTACTATGTTGAGGTAGGTTCCTTCTAGGCCCATTTTTTGAAGACTTTTAATCATAGCTGGGTGCTGAATTTTGTCAAAGGCTTTTTCTGCATCTACTGAGATTATCATATGGTTTTATTTTTCAATTTGTTAATATGGTGTATCACATTGATTGATTTGTGTTTATTGAAGAATCCTTGCATCCCTGGAGTGAAACCAATTTGATTATGGTGTATGAGCTTTTTGATGTTTTGCTGAATTCTGTTAGCTAAAATTTTGTTGAGGGTTTTTGCATCTATGTTCATCATGATATTGCCCTGTAGTATTCTTTTTTTGTGTTGTCTTTGTCTGGTTTTGGTATCAGGGTGATGGTGGTCTTGTAGAATGAGTTTGGAAGTGTTTCTTCCCGTGCAATTTTTTGAAAGATTTTCAGAAAGATAGGCATTAGTTCTTCTCTGAATGTTTGATAGAATTCTCCTGTGAAGTTATATGGTCCTGGACTTTTGTTTTTTTGGGAGATTTTTGACCACAGCTTCAATTTCAGTGCTTGTAATTGGATTGTTCATAATTTCTATTTCTTCCTGGTTCAGTCTTGGAAGATTATACTTTTCTAAGAATCTGTTCGTTTCTTCCAGGTTATCCATTTTATTGCCATATAGTTGTTCATAATAGTCTCTTATAATCCTTTGTATTTCTGCCTTTTCTGTTGTAACCTCTCCTTTTTCAGTTCTAATTTTGTTGATTTGACTCTTCTCTCTTTTGTTCTTTGATGAGTCTGGCTAAAGGTTTGTCAATTTTGTTTATATTCTTAAAGAACCAGCTTTTAGTTTTTATTAATCTCTACTATTGTTTCTTTCATTTATTTCTGCTTGGATCTTTATGATTTCTTATACTAATTTTGTTTTTTTTTTTTTTTTTGTTCTTCTTTTTCCAGTTGTTTTAGGTGTAAAGTTAGATTGTCTATTCAATGTTTTTCTTGTTTCTTGAGGTAGGATTGCATTGCTATAAATTTGTCTTAGAACTGTTTATGCTGCATCCCATAGGTTTTGAGTTGTCATGTTTTCATTCTCATTTGTATACCACTAGACTATAGTTTTTTTGGGTGCTCAGGTCCTTAAACACATGTGATTTTTCCAAGAGAATAGGTGGACTTTCCAGTTCTTTCGTCCTCCTCACCAGCAGATGTGTTCATGAGGCACTTCTCTCTTGAATGTACCTGTAAAGAGCCCCCTTTTTGCTGATACTAGAGACCACATTCAGCAGTCTTTGGTCCCAGCCTGTAAGTTTTCATATAACAGTCACTGGATTCCCATGGGTTAACAGAGATGAGAAGTCAGTGTGAAACTACATGACAGAGCTATTGGTTCAATTGTCAGAGTAGGGGCAGCACAATGGGCCTGCTTCCTCCACAAGCAATGTACCAGATGGCGCCAAGAAAATGTACCAGATGGCACCAAGAAAAAGGATGAAAACCCAAGCAAACTTGTTTGTTCTCCATGCTCCCCTATCTCCCTGGGGCAGCCCCGCAGGTGATGGCCCCCAGTTCCAGGACCAGCCCACCAATCATGGCAAACTCTCCTCTGAGTCTAGAATGAGGAAAGTAGGCCTGAATGCCAATAATGGTGGGTCATGGGGTTCAGCAGTGAAGCTTATACAAAGCTGTCTCTGCCCTATACCCAGGGCTGCCCATGTTACTCCACTCCAGGGGGACCTTGACCTGAAGCCACTGATACTATAACTGCCATGGCCGCCAAGTGGCACTTCTTCATTACATCCACTTCTGGATTCATGTTTTATTTTTAAATAAAATTTCTTTGCACCTCATGAAATGGAAATAAGACAAAAATCAGCAATGTGTCAGGAATGAATCTAAAACCCTGTTTGCCTGTATGTGTGCTAAGTCACGTCAGTCATGTCCTCCCCTTTTGCAACCCCATGGACTGTGTCCTTCTCTGTCCATAGGATTTTCCTGGCAAGAATACTAGAGTGGGTTGCTGTGCCCTTCTCCAGGGGATCTTCCTAAACCAGGGATCAAACTCATGTCTCCTGTGTCTCCTGCTTACATGCAGATTTTTTTACCACTGAACCACCAGGGAAGCCCAAAATCCTGTTTACTCTCCATGAAATAGAAATTACATTTACACAAAATAAATTAGTTATAAAATGGAAAGCTAGTTTTCTAGCTTGCCTATCAGCAACATCATCATAAGTTTGCATATAAATTATGCCATTAAATGTCTAAAGTGGTGTATTTTATATCCTCTAACTTGCTTCTTTCACTCAGCATTAATTTTTCAAGATAAATCTAAATGATATAGGTAGAACTAATTCATTCATTTTTACTATTATCTGGCTTATATGAAATCCCATGATTTATCTGATTTTAGATTGTTTTCAGTCCTTTGCATCTATAAACATTTTTGTCCATGTTTTCTTGGGCATACGTAAGAGATTTTCCCTAGGAATTTCCCTGGAATTCATTAGTTCCTTGTATATTCTTGGGAGGGGAATTTCTGGATAGTGGGCTAAGCACATTTTAAAGTCTTCTGCATGCATGAGTGCTAAGTCGCTTCTGTCATGTCTGAAACTGTGTGACCCCATGGACTGCAGTTCACCAGGCTCTTCTGTCCATGGGATTCTCCAGACAATAATACTGGAGTGGTTGCGATGCCCTCCTCCAGGTTAAAGTCTTCTAGATACTGGTAAATTTCACTCCAAAGGGATTGTGCCAATTTGTACCCCTGCAGGTACTGTAATGAAACTTCCTATTTTCTTATGTTTATGAAAAACCTGATCTTACTTTAAGATTTTTAAATGTGATAGATATGAAAGGACAGTTTCTTCCAATTTTTATTTCCTTGATTACTGGTTAAAACAAAGAGCCTTTCATATAATCATTTGGAAATTTTAGTCTATTAATTGTTCATATCCTTTGCCATTTAAATATTTCATGGTCTTTTCATTTTTAATTGACCTATAATTTTTATATTCTGGGTTTGAATAGAATCTTTTATATACATATATAAGTATTATAAATCACAGATAATATAATTGTATTTAATAGGACATTAACACTAAATATTACTTATGTAATATAATATTTACTTATATAATACATTATCATAATTTAATCATTCTGTATAATAAAGATGTATACTTTTGTTATAAATATTTCATATATAGATAAAAATACACACATATATTCATGAAATGTCTTCTCACAGACTGATTTGTTTTATTACTTAGAAAACAAATCTTTTATTTGACAGTGTATTTAATTTTAAGTTAGTCAAATGTAACCATTTTTAAAATAGTTTGCACTTATGCATCCTGTTTAGAAAATTGTCCCTCACACTGAATTCATTAAAAAGATCTCCTATATTTATTTTGAAAAGTTTAAAGTTTGCTTTTCACATTTAGGTCTCTAGTCTACTTGGAAAAAAAATTTTAATATGGTATAAGTAAGGATCTAATTTTGTTTTTATTCATATGAAGAACATATTTCCCCAGTATCATTTAGTAAATATTCTATTATTTACTTACTGACCTGAAATGCTGCCTCTATTATATACTTTATGCCTCAAAGTACACAAGGGCCTGTTTTGAATTCTCTATTCTGTGCATTGGTCTATTTGCCCTTCTCTACATAAATACCACACAATTTCAATTATTCTAGCTTTACAATACCCAGATATTTTGTAGAACCAAGCCCTCATCTAGATCTTCAAAAACATTTTGGCTATTTTTGATCCTTTGTTTTTCCTTTTAACTTTTCTTGTCCACTTGTCAGGGGCCGTGAAAACTTGTGTTGGTTTTGGAATATGATATATCTGCCCATTTATTTAGGGCTATTTTATTTCTTCCTCAAAGTTTTTTATTTTTATTTTTTGGCTGCACTGTGCAGCTTATGAGATCTTAGTTCCCCAACCAGCGACCAGAGATTGAATCCAAGTGAACTCTTAACCATTAGATCACCAGAGAATTCCCTATTTCTTTCACAACATTTTAAAATTAACTTTGTGGGTCTTGAACATATTTTTTTGTTTACTACAAGGCCCTTTAAAATTTTCATAGCCAATAAAAATGGAAACTTTTGAAAATCACACTTTCTAATAATTTATTGCTGGTATGGAAACATTGATTTTCATATATTGATCTTATTTTTAACAAGTTTCTAAACCCTCTATTGCTAATAGTTTGTAGATTTTCTAGATGAGTAATTATGAAATAATTTTGTTTTTCTTCTCTTTGTTGTTATATTTTTTTTCTTATTCTGGATAAGTTTCTGGTGCAGTATTGACTATAAAATAATTCTGTTAACCTTGCCTTTAGAAGCTATAGCCTAGATTGTTTTCTTAAACATTACCACCATTCTGAAGTTGTAGTGTGAAGTCAAAGTCACTCAGTTGTGTCTGACTCTTTGCGACCCCATGGACTTCACAGTCCATGGAATTCTCGAGGCCAGAATACTGGAATGGGTAGCCTTTCCCTTCTCCAGGGTATCTTCCCAACCCAGGGATTGAACCGAGGTCTCCTGCACTGCAGGCAGCTTCTTTACCAGCTGAGCCACAAGGGATGCCCAAGAATACTGGAGTGGGTAGCCTGTACTTTCTCCAGCGGATCTTCCCAGTCCAGGAGTTGAACCAGGGTCTACTGCATTGCAAGCAGATTCTCTACCAAAGGAGCTATCAGGGAAGTCCCTCTGAAGTTGTAAGCCCTGTCCAAAGAATCAGGTAAAACTGGGAGAAAATATTGATGTCTTCTCCATCCCTACTCAAAGCAGTCTCAATCTTAGTAAAATGTATGATAAGCACTAAATATAAGAGACTAGCAAAAACGTTACAACTTCAGTTTATAAATGCTATCAAGAGAACAAACCCTGATTTTTCCTTGTTCAGGAGCGAAAAATGAAACAGTGCTGAATCTAGAGAGGGTGTGACTGTTTGAATCAGCTTACAGTAGAATTTCCATGCAAGTGAGAGAAACAAGAAGCATGCCCAAGACCCAGGAAGAGATAGTAATATTATTTTTATTGTCTTTATATTTCAGTGCTTGTTTAGATTTACCAAAATATTTTAAAGTAATTTTTGCTAGTTAGTATAGTTTGCTAGTTGTTGCTTCATGCACTTCTTTCTTCTGTGGTTAATTTTCTCCTTCCTGACACATGTTCTTTAATACATTTTTCAACAGGAATCATTGAACAGTGAATTCATTCTTTGCTCTTCTGAAAATGTATTCATTTTTACTTTCCTCTTGAATACTCTTTTAGCGAGGTTTCTAATTTTTATTGACTATTTTCTCCAACACTTTGAAGGGAATGATTCTATTTGGCCTCTATTGTTGTTTATGGTAAGTCTATTGTTTGTCTAATTGTTATTTCTTTGAGAATTGTTAATCTTTGGTTATTTTAAATATTTTTCTCTTTATCATAGATAATTTTAAATATTACTTTGATGTGTTTAGGTGGCAATTTAGTGTTATTTGCCTCTGTAAGTCCTCTGCTTTTTTTCAATTAAGGAGCTATCTTTACTCATCGAGTCTTAACGCTTCTCAGTTTTCTTTATTCTCTCTTTAGCAGTAGTAGTGTTAGTCACTCAGCTGTATCAGTTGTATGGACTGTATCAGTTGTATGCACTCAGTGGTATGGACTGTAGCTGCATTCCCATTATCAGTGTAAGAGGTCTCCTTTTTCTCCTCACCCAGATGAGGCTCATTTTTAAAACAAAATGACAATTTCATTATTGTCCAAAAAGTTAACGATTCTTTAATATCATCAATTATCCAGTTAATGATTGAGTTTTTCTAGTTGTGCACAATGCATTTTTCAAGTTTAGTTTGCTTCAGGATCTGAGTAAGATTAATACAGTGTAATTAGCTTACACATTGCTTACTGCTGTTGTTGTTTAGCCACTAAGTCATGTTCAACTCTTTTTGTGACCCTAAGGACTGTAGCCTGTCAGGCTCCTCTGTCCATGGAATTCTTCAGGCAAGAATACAGGAATGGGTAGCCATTCCCTTCTCCAGGGATCTTTCCAGCCCAGGGATCGAACTTGGGTTCCCTGCATTGAAGGCAGACCCTTTACCACCGGAGTCACCAGGGAACTCATACTGAATGTGTGTTGAGTTTTCACCTTCTTTACTCGCTATCCTCTATCTCTTAACAACTTTTCTGTGGTTCCCTTTTCTTAGTGCTACATTTTGTGTAACTTCCTTGGAGCTCTCCTCCAGGTTTACCACTTTTCCCTACACCGTAACCGGTTTTTCAGCTTCTTCCTGTTTAACCACTTGCTTAGTCTATTGAAATTTTACTGTCAACTGTTATATTTAAAATTTTCTATTTTTATTTTTGTTAAAATAAGAGCACCCAGTACTCATTAAGTTTTTCATTTCTTCTTTTAAAGCTTAAAAATGTATCTTTGGACTGATGTAGTGACTTAAGTTTCTTAGATTTTAATTCTCTTTTTAGTTCTGTCAAATTAGTATTTGGGCTTCCCTGGTGGCTCAGTGGTAAAGAGGCCCCCTGACAATGCAAGAGACGTGGGTTCGATCCCTGGGTTGGGAAGATCCCCTGATTAGGAAATAGCAACCCACTCCAGTATTCTTGCCTGGGAAATCCCATGTTTAGATTTAGTGACTAAACAGCAACAATTATGATTTGTCATGGTGTATTATTTCTGTTTATGCTTTAAAATTTTTTCTTATAAGCTCATTTTCAATGAGTGTTCTTTCTGCAGGAATTCCCTGTGCACTCAATCTTTTGTAGATTTTTGAGTTTGTTTTTGCCAAAGTTCTAGGATTTTACTAATTTTTATGTTAAATTCTAGGCTTTAGATTTCAGCACCATGTGAGTACTATAAATCTAGACTCCTTACTCATATATGGATGTAACCTTAGTGTTGCAAATTTAATGAGATTCTTTTAATTTCCACTGAATTCTAGGCACACAGTGTTTCCTTGATGCTTTCTGAGTTGCTTGGTGAATCCATTCCATTCTCATTTTTATGGAGTGGTGTCAATTCAAAGCATTCTACTTTGCAAGAAACTTGACTCCAGCCCTTTGCCTTATATAGGCTCAAGGCATATCTGATCTTGCTTGGTATTTGAAGCCCCAGCTCTGAAGTCCTCAGGGCTTATATTCAGGAATTACATTGTTAGGCACCTGATACATTGGCTTTTGTGTGTGACAGTTCATTTTTATGTATGAAAAGTGAGTTATACTTTATCAGTCCTTTCCCTGTTTTTATAGTGAGACTGGTTTATATTAGTTCAGTCTTCTATATTATTGGAAAGGTATTATTTTTCCCTGAATTAAAATGGATATTAAAATGAAGAAAATCACAACTTTGCTTATGCAGTGTTAATTAGGCTAAGGGTGGCTATTCTGTTCATCAGTACTGTACTTGGGAAAAAGTAACCAAATTCCTAATCAAACATTTAAGTGTCTTTTAAAAATAGAATGTGTGTGTGTGTGTGTGTGTGTGTGTGTGTATGTGTGTGTGTGTTAGGTCACTTCAGTCCTGACCAGCTGTTTGCAATCCTGTGAGCTGTAGTCTGCCAGGCTCCTCTGTCCATGGGATTCTCCAGGCAAGAATACTGGAGTGGGTTGCCATGCCCTCCTTCCTGGCATCTTCCCAACCCAGGGACTGAACCCTTGTCTCCTGTAGCTCTTGCATTGCAGGCAGATTCTTTACCTCTGAGCCGCTGGGGAAGCCCCCAAAGTAGAATATTACAACTGACATTGGGGAAGTGAAGAAGGAATGAAAAGGGTTACCAGAAATGGGAGTGGAGAGAATACTTAAAAAAAAGGACATATGTTATGTCAATTAAACTTTAAATGGGCTTCTTAAAAGGTGAGTTAATTGAATATTTTGACATAAATTGCTATTTTTAAAGGAATTTATCTTCTAAGATGTAGTTTTATGAGGAGCAAAATAACTTTTAAGAAGTAAAGCAATCACAATGAATATATCTATATCTATCTATAAAACATCTATATGTCTATATGAAGTTTTAGTTGAGGAAAACCATTCTTAATGTATTTTCTATTGGCACTATCCTCTTTTTTCAACTGACTTATAACTAGGAAACCAGCATAAAACTGAAAATCTTGCCTATCTTACTTGGGTTCCCCTAAAGATCAGAATCGAAGTTGAAAACTTTTGTATAAATACTTTGCATGCTTGCTCAGTCACTAAAAAATGTCCAATTCTTTGTGACCCCATGGACTGTAGCCCACCAGGCTTCTCGGTCCATGGGATTTCCCAGGCAAGAATACTGGAATGGGTTGCCATTTTCTTCCCCAGTGAATCTTCAAGACCCAGGGATTAAACCCATGTCTCTTGCATCTCCTGAATTTGCTGGAAGATTCTTTACCATTGAGTGAGCCACTTGGGAAGCCTATATAAGTACTTTATTGGGTGATAAACCTAGGGATTAGGAGAGGGAAAAAGAGAACCAACACAGGATAATGAGTTGATTACTACAAGGGGAGCCTGAGTGCTTATTTGAGAAGCCATATAAAATGTGTCTCAGGACTCTCTGTGAGTGGGAGGAAGAAGGGAGAAGCATTGATTCACTGGATTCTGTTCCCCGTTGGCCAACTTTTCCCCATGCAGAACTGCCTTTAAGGTTATATACGTGTCAGTATATCTATACTGAAGCTTGGGGCTGGAAAAAGAGGCGCACAGTGGGGCAGAGGGACTGTGTGAAGCTGGTCAGACTCTATAATGAACTTGCTGCACTGGTGACCGGATATAAGACAGGTGAGACAAAGAGGATCAGTAAGAATGCCTAAGAAGACCAAGTAAATACAAAACAAAAACTGTGTGTGTGTGTAAAGTTAGTAAATTTTCTTAATAAATAGTATCGTCATTTGATAATCAAATAATTACTTTTTCTTTGAATACTTCAGACAAGGTTCTGAATGAGAAGTATAGACCATGGATCATTTGACACTGGAAAACATGATGAAGACAAATCATTTAAAAGTGTGTGATAGAATGAGAATACCAGGCCAGGTAAACATATTGTATGTGGAGAACCTCATCCTTTTATTCCAGAATCATATTAGAAAAGGCAGAGTTAGAGATAAGCATAGGAGCTGGATTCTGCTGTTAAACCATGGAGGAGCTCCAAATGCTTATCAATCATGCATGAACTTGTAATACTGGAATCACTACAGAGGGGACAAATATTCCACTTATAAGAGGGATCGCTGGTCCAGGTTCGATGCATCAAACAGGGCGCTCAGGGCTGGTGCACTGGGATGACCCTGGGGGATGGGATGGGGTGGGAGGTGGAAGGAGGGCTCTGGATGGGGAGCACATGTGTGCCCATGGCTGAATCATGTCGATGTTTGGCAAAAACCACTACAATATTGTAAAGTAATTAGCCTCCAATTAAAATAAATTAATTAATAAAAAAATAAGAGCATAACTCAAAAGCTGGTACAATGGCCACTACTTCCTCCGTTCTGTCCATAAAGCCTTTTCTCCAAAAATTCAGTCTTCTAAGAAGTACAGATAGTGATTATTCATTCTGTAATTTATCTCCCACCTATTATTTTCTTCCACCTGAATAAGCTGTTGCGGAGGCCCCCTTGAAGTTTGAATGCTTTCCTCTGCTCTAATGATATGCATGTCATTTCTAATGGAATATAAACACATGCCAACAACACCTACAGATTATAGATTTGTGAATATCATTGGCCTGTCAAATATCAACAAGTTAAATGTTCAGAGGTTGCAACTGAAGCAAGTATTTAAGGATTCTTGACCTGTACACTTTAAGTTTCCATCAGTGTTTATACTGTGATTTGGGGTTTATAGATGGTCAGATGTTGAAAGGAGAAAGGGTAGTGCAAGCAAACAGTTAAAATCCATAGTTTTGCATAGTGTCTACCTCACTGGAATAGCTCTTTGATTTTAGGTATCTAAAATGTCTTGTGTTTAGCTATATCTCTCAGGTTTTGGATGGAGGTTTTGGCAATAATGTCTATTGTACATACTGTTGCAGTCAAATGATCTACCCCTAAGCTCTAGCCCCATGCCACATGCATAATTTGGAGAAGGTAATTTAGAGGACATGACCACTGTTTGACCTGTGAGCTGGACTAGAGCCACTGGAGGCTCCTCACTTGCCTCCTCTGTGCTTGGAATGTACATGGTTCCCCTGTGGGAGGCATTTTGAAGAATGTTGCCTTGAGAGAACAATGTGTTGTTGAGATCATCTGGATGGTATATGTGCCTGAACATGTTTTTAAATTCTGTTGGGTGAGTATGGAGATTTATTAGTCTTTCAATAGCCCAAGACAAGTTGTGTAAATCCCCTTGCTTATTAAACCTATCACCTATCAATCTGGAGTGATCTGCCTCTTTTTTTGGTCTCTCTCTGCCCTCTGTTTATGGGGATCAGTTTGTAAATCAACACTTACTGGGTCTTAATATTTTTGGATTGAATAAAAGAAAATAATTTATTTAAATGAAATCAACTGGTGCATTGCTTATTGAAGAGATAAATAAGGGATTTATAAAACTTCTTCCTCTGCAGGCATTCAAACTGACACAATTTATTAATCTTAGGTGATTTAGTGGTAGGACTTAACTGAAGGCAGGCAACAATTCAATGAATGTCCATAGTCCCTTCCAGTCCATGCTTCTGAACACCATCTACTAGACTGTAATACTCAATTATAGTTCAGGACTAACTTAGTTTCACTTGAATATTTTTCCTAAGGAAATCCAATACTTTTCATTTTACTGTCCTCCCTAAATTTAAGAAATGTGTGATGTGATTGCTTTTTTAAAAGAAAAATTCTTTTTATACTAGTGGATTGTTCGACCTGCTCCCACAATGACATTTCTGGGATATTTTCCAATCTTTTTTTTTTCTCTTAAAATAGACTAAGACCTTATGTTCCATCTTGGAAAGCATATCATTTATCTCCTATTTGGTATCTGAAATATGTATTTTCAGTGCTTCTGGAAGGCAATCCTCTGAAAGACATATAGTTGTTTTCCAAGTTTTATCTGACTTGAGTTCTACATAAACTTGCAAGTTTGTGTTTGTAATGTTGTTTGTTACTATGTGTAAAGAATATGACTTCTTATAGGAGCAGTTGAATGGATTAGACAAGATGTAGTTAGTAAATATCCTTGAGGGAAACTCCTAAGAAAATGTTAGGAAATCCTTCTTTTTACATGGAAAGATCCTAAAGGTAGGAGAGTTTTGGTAATTTTTAGGACTTCAAGATAAATATTTTCATAGACAAAGGAAAATGTAAAAATATTACTCTTAAAGTAGCAAATGATAAACAGCTGTCAAAGCCTCTTTATATATGAAATAAATATATGAATCATATGGGACCTTTATCATGAAAAATATTGTAGAACTAACATTTCAAACTCAGTTTCTAATGTATTTGTAAAGTTGTTCTTGTTGTTTAGTTGCTAAGTAGTGTCCAACTTTTTGCAACCCCATAAACTGCAGCACACTAGGCTTCCCTGTCCTTCATTATTTTCAGAAGTTTGCTCAAAGTCACGTCTATTGAGCCAGTGATGCCGTCCAACCATCTCATCCTCTGTCGCCCCCTTCTCCTCCTGCCCTCAGTTTTTCCTAGCATCAGGGTTTTTTCCAATGGGTTTGTTCTTTGCATCAGGTAGCAAAAGTATTAGAGGTTCATTTTTAGCATCTGTCCTTCCAATGAATATTCAGGACTGATTTCCTTTAGGTATGACTGGTTTGATGGCCTTGATAGTCAAGGGACTCTCAAGAATCTTTGCCAGCACCACAATTCATAAGTTATAACACCCAAAATGAACAAAAATTCAAATTAAAGGAGGACTTTTTCTTTTGTTCCAGAAGTGAATTGAGTGTGATATACATATGAAAGTGAATATGAATTTCTTTAGATTTTCCACATGATAAAAACAATTTTTCCAATGCAAATGTGCATTTTGCCTAGGTTCTAAGTGTTCCTCAAAATGGGCATTAAAGACCATCTGAAGGATTACCTGAGATGTTAGTAAAAAATGCATATTCCTTGGCATCACTCAAACCTGAAGAATCAGATATTCTGGGGTTAAGGTCTTGGAACTTTAATTATTAAAATGCATCCAAACTGATTCTGATGTACATGAAAGTATGAGAACTTGGTGCACATGGTAGAATTTCAAATAACCCAGAAAACAAATAAATACAAAACCCCACTGAAAATCTAAAACCCTGTCTTTTTTTTGTTTGTTTCAAATAAAAACATTCTCGCAAAATTCCATTTTCATGATTAGTTTACCAATGGCATATTAAAAACATAAAAATAACATATAGATAGGGTTTTTTAAAAAATATATATTTTAAAAATATATATATTTTAGCAAAGTATAGTTGACTTGTTTCAGGTGCACAGCAAGGTTATACAAATACACATATATTATGTCCAGTATTGTGAATATTCTTGATTTATCTTTAGCATAATGAGGAGCAATTTATGGAATTACAAGAGACAGTGTTTAGGTACAATATTCCATTTTTGTTCTTTTTCATGGTCCTAGTATCTTTTTTTCCTTTTGAATATACATTTTATTTTTTTGTTTAAATATACATATTTTACTGAAGTATAACTATACTTCCAGCATTTCAGGTGCACAGCAAGGTGATTCAGTTATACAAATACACATATATTATTTTTGAAATTATTTTCCACCACAGGTTATTACAAGATATTAACTATAGTTCCCTGTTTTATACAGTAAACCTTTGTTGCTTGTTGCACATCTATTTTTTAATTAGAAATATAGCATTCTATTCATACTAAGTCAAACAAGTAGAATCAAAATGTCGTAATTTTTTTAGTTAGGCCAGAATTCATAAGTTTTCTAAAATCCATTTATATATATATATATAATCAAAAGCTTTTCTACTACAGTTGGTAAAGGCTTGAGAAAGAATACCAAACAAAATATGAAGAGACAGAGAAATTGGAGAACAGAAACTAAATGGAGTGGGAGCACGGACTATGAAATAGAAAAAGTAAAACAAACTAGATAAAAGTAAAAGGATCATCATATAGTCCAATTATTTTTAAACATGACTGCTCACTAGAAACATATCTGGAGCTCTGAAGAAAAAAACAACCCCTGAGCATTTGTATTTTTCCAAAAATTTGAAGACAATTCTGATATGCATCTGGATTTTAAAAAATGATTAAAGGTTTTTCTATTAGATCCTAGTTTTGAGGATATAGAGTTCTATTATTTTTCTGTTGACCAATCATGATACAGTGGTGTTACGTGAGTAATAGTTACATAACCACATTAGTAAAAAATGTTCATCGGTTTTCGTAATCAATAGCTAGACAAAAAAAAAAAGATAATTACAATTGCAAGCCATAATGGGAGCATGATTAACTTAATATAAATTAATTGCATGCAATTTGGGGAGGTCAAGCACAGTGATGTGGTAAGTGGAAGTGCATACATGCACATGTTTTCATCCATCCAGCCAGTCTGTGTCTTTGGTTGGCACATTCGATCCATTTACATTTAAGGTAATTATAGATAAATATGATCCTATTACTGTTTTCTTAATTGTTTTGGGTGTATTTTCTTTAGGTCTTTTCCTTCTCTTGTGTTTCTTGCCTAGAGAAGTTCCTTTAGCATTTGTTATAAAGCTGGTTTTGTGGTGCCAAATTCTCTTAACTTTTGCTTGTCTGGAAAGCTTTTGGTTTCTCCATCAAATCTGAAGGAGAGCCTTAATGGGTAGAGTATTCTTGGTTGTAGGTTCTTTCCTTTCATCTCTTTAAGTATATCATGCCATTCCCTCTGGCTTGTAGAGTTTCTGTTGAGAAATGGGCTGATAGCCTGATGGGAGTTACCTAGCATGCTGTCATTTTTCCCTTGTGGCTTTTAATATTTTGTCTCTCTCTTTAATCTTTGTCAGTTTGATTACTGTGTGTTTCAGCGTGTTTCTCCCTGGGTTTATCCTTCCTAGGGCTCCCTGTGCTTCCTGGACTTGGTTGACGATTTCCTTTCCCAGGCTCAGATAGTTTTCAGCTATTATCTCTTTAAATATTTTCTCAAGTCCTTTCTCTCTCTCTTCTCTTTCTGGGACCCCTATAATACAGATGTTGGTGTGTTTAATGTTGTCTCTGAGGTCTCTTTGTCTTCATTTCTTTTCATTCTTTTTTCTATGTCCTGTTCTGTGGCAGTGATTTCCACCATTTGTCTTCCAGGTCATTTGTCCATTCTTCTGCCTCAGTTATTTTGCTATGGATTCCTTCTAGTGCATTATTCATCTGTTTATTTGTTCTTTAGTTATTGTAGGTCTTTGGCAAATATTTCTTGCATTTTCTCAATCTTTGCCTCCATTCTTTTTCTGAGATTCTGGATCATCTTCACTGTCATTATTCTAAATTCTTTTTCTGGAAAGTTGCCTATCTCCACTTCATTTAGTTGTTTTTCTGGAATTTTATCTTGTCCCTTCATCTGGGACATAACTTTCTGCTTTTTCATCATGATTAATTTTCTATAATATTCCTCTTGCTTTAGCCACTGTGAGATTGTGCTTCTTCTTGCTTCTTCTGTTAACTGATGGTTCTGCCTGTGAGGCTTGTGTAAGCTTCTTGATAGGGACTGGCAATGGGAAAAACTGGGTCCTGCTCTAGTGGGCAGGGCCTTGCTCAGTAAAGCTTTAATTCTATTATCTGCTGATGGGTGGGGTTGCAATCCCTCCCTGGTAGTTTGGCCTGAGATGATCTAGCCCTGGGGTCTAAGGGCTTTATGGTAGGGTTAATGGTGAACTCCAAGAGTGTTTAGTCCAAGGGGGACCTTCCAGTGCCTGTGTCCCTGTGGTGAGCCCCTGCCAACCCACACTTCCACAGGAGGCCCTCCAACACTAGCAGATAGTTTGGGTTCAGTCTCCTGTGGGGTCACTGCTGCTCTCCTCTAAGTCTTGATGTGTGCAAAATTTTGTTTGTGCCCTCCAAGACTGGAGTTTCTATTTTTCCCAGGCCTCTGGAAGGCCTATAATCAAATCCTGCTGGCCCTCAAGGCTAGATTCCCTGGGGATCCCAGTCCTTTTGTCGGATCCTCTGATTGAGAAGCCTGATGTGGAGCTTAGAATCTTCACAATAGTACAAGAACTTCTTTTGCACTTTTATTCTCCAGTCAGTGGGTCACCCACCTTGCAGGTATGGAATTTGATTTTATTATGATTGCGCCCCCCCTGCCATCTTGGCTTCTTCTTTGTCTTTGGACGTGAGGTATCTTTTTTTGGTGTGCTCTAATGTCTTCTTTTCCATGGTTGTTCAACAACTAGTTGTAATTTTGGTGCTCTTACAGGAGGAGATGAGCACATGTCCTACTCTGCCATCTTGAACTGGAAGCCAGATAGGAATATTTTAAATGACTTCTTTTTTGTTGTTATACTGGAAAGACTATCTTCTAGGTAGAAATGAATCTCAATGAAATTGGTTTGATACCTTATAATTTTAGAGGTCCTAAGACCAACTTGAATACTTGAATAAAAAACATAATCTGGGTGTTGTGGTTAGTTCACTGATGAAAGAATTGTATATCCCCTGAAGAGTTTTCAATGTTCAAAATGCCTAAAGGAATTTAGGAAGTAGTTGTCTGAATGTTAACATTTTCCTCCTAATTCTTTTTATTTCCTCTGTTTTATTGGAATATAGTTGACATATAGCACTGTTTAAGTTTAGGATGTACAGCATGATGGCTTGTCTTATACTTATTGCAAAATGATTACTGTATAACTTTAGTTATCATTCATCATCTCACAGATATACAAAACATATTTTTCCCTTGTAATGAGAGTTTTTAGAATTTACTCTATTGGCAACTTTCAAATAATCCATATAGTAGTGTTAACTACAGTCATCATGTTGCACTTCACATCGCAGTTCAGTTCAGTTCAGTGGCTCAGTCGTGTCCGACTCTTTGTGACCCCATGAATCGCAGCACGCCAGGCCTCCCTGCCCATCACAAACTCCAGGAGTTTACTCAAATTCATGCCCATCGAGTCGGTGATGCCATCCAGCCATCTCATCCTCTGTTGTCCCCTTCTCCTCCTGCCCCCAATCCCTCCCAGCATCAGGGTCTTTTCCAATGAGTCAACTCTTCACATGAGGTGGCCAAAGTATTGGAGTTTCAGCTTCAGTATCAGTCCTTCCAGTGAACACCCAGGACTGATCTCCTTCAGGATGGACTGGTTGGATCTCCTTGCAGTCCAAGGGACTCTCGAGAATCTTCTCCAATACCACAGTTCAAAAGCATCAATTTTTCGGCGCTCAGCTTTCTTCACAGTTCAACTCTCACATCCACACATGACCACTGGAAAAACCATAGCCTTGACCAGACGGACCTTTGTTGGCAGAGTAATGTCTCTGCTTTTTAATGTGCTATCTAGGTTGGTCATAACTTTCCTTCCAAGGAGTAAAGTCTTTTAATTTCATGGCTGCAGTCACCATCTGCAGTGATTTTGGAGCCTCCCCCCCAAAAAAGTCTGACACTTTCCAATGTCTCCCCATCTATTTCCCAGGAGGTGATGGGACCAGATGCCATGATCTTAGTTTTCTGAATGTTGAGCTTTAAGCCAACTTTTTCACTCTCCTCTTTCACTTTCATCAAGAGGCTTTTTAGTTCCTCTTCACTTTCTGCCATAAGGGTGGTGTCATCTGCATATCTGAGGTTATTGATATTTCTCCCGGCAATCTTAATTCCAGTTTAGGACTTACCTATTTTATAAATCTTATCTTTATACCTTCTGACCATCTTCATCCAGTTGCACCATGTCCATGCCCTGTTTCTCATCTGAACCACATTCAGAACCACAGATGTGATCCGTTTTTCTATGAGTTGGATTTTTTAAAAGTTCACATAAGTGAGAATACACAGTATTTGTGTTTCTCTAACTTATTTCACAAGGTCCACCCACATTGTCCCAAATGGAAGATTTCCTTCTTTTTAAAATAACTGAATGGTATTTCACTGATACCTATTTACCACATTTTCTTTATCCATTCATCTGTTGATGAACACTTAGGTTGTTTCCATGTTTTAGTGATTGTAAATAATGCTGCTGTGAACTTGGGGGTGCAGATAGCTCTTTCACTTACTGATTTCATTTCTTTTGGGTATATACCCAGAAGTGAAGTTTCTAGATCGTATAGTAATTCTACTTTTAATTTTTTGAGACACCTCCATACTGTTTTCCATAGTGGTTGCACAAACTTATAATCCCGCCACCAGTTCATGTCCAAATCCTCACTAGCATTTATCTCTTATCTTTTTGATAATAGTCACTCTAACAGGTATGAGATGATATCTCATTGTGATTTTGCTCTGCATTTCTCTAATGATTAGTGATGTTGAGCACTTTTTAATGTACCTGTTGGTCATTTACATATAATTTTTAGAAAAATATCCTTTGCCATTTAGGTCCTTTGCCCATTTTAAAATTGGATTGTTAATTTGCTATTGAGTTGTAGGAGTTCTTTATATATGTCGATGAGATATATGCTTTGCAAATATTTTCTCCTATTTGGTAGGTTGTCTTTTCTTTTTGTCAGTCATTTCTTTTATTGTGTAGAGGCTTTTTAGTTTGATGTAGTCCCACTTCTTATTTTTTATTTTATTCCTTATGCTTTTGTTGTCATGTACAAAAAATTATTGCTCAGGGAAACAGCCATTGTTTTGTAACAATTTTAAGTGAAGTATAATCTATAAAAATATTAAATCACTATGTTGTATACTTGAAACTAATGAAATAGTATATTTCAACTATGAAAGTGAAGTGAAAGTTGCTCAGTCATGTCTGACTCTTTGCGACCCATGGACTGCTTGCCAGGCTCCTCTGACCATGGAATTCTCAGGTCAGAATCCTGGACTAGGTTGCCATTCCCTTCTCCATAGTCTCCTTCTCCAGTCCTATATCCAAACTCAGGAATCTAACCCAGGTCCCCCGAATTGCAGGCTGATTCTTTACTTTCTGCGCCACCAGAGAAGTTCAAGAACACTGGAGTAGCTACCCTATCCCTTCTCCAGTGGATCTTCCTGACCCAGGAATCAAACTGGGGTCTCCTGCATTGCAGGTGGGTTCTTTACCAGCTGAGCTACCAGGGAAGCCCTAAATCAACTGCACTTCAATAAAAAAATATTGCCAAGACCCACGTCAAGGAGATTTTTTTCCTGTTTTCTTCTAGGAATTTTATGGTTTCAGGTCTTACATTTAAGTCTTTAATCCATTTCAAGTTCATTTTTGTAAGTGGTATGAGATAGGGGTTTAGTTTCACTCTTTAACTTGTGAATATCCAATTTTCCCAGCACCATTTACTAAAGAGACCATCTTTCCTCTATTGAGGATTCTTGGTTCTTTTGTCAAGCATTGTTTAACCATATTTGCATGGATTTATTTATGGGCTCTCAAAGACTATATGAGAGCTTTATAATATACGAGAGCTTCATAATATATGAAATCAGGAAGTAAAATACCTCCAACTTTACTCTTTTTTCTCAAGATTACTTTTGCTATTTGGAGGTCTTTTGTGGTTTCCTATGAATTTTAGAATTTTTTTTCTGTTTCTATAGAAAATGCCATTGGAATCTTGATATGGATTTCAACAAATCTGTGAGTTTCCCTGATGGCTCAGTGGTAAAGAATCTGCCTGCAATCAATGCAGGAGGTGTGTGTTCAATCCCTGGGTTGGAAAGATCTCCTGGTGAAGGAAATGGCAACCCACTCCAACATTCCTGCCTGGGAAATCTCATGGACAGAGAAACCTGCAGGTTATAGCCTATGGAGTTGCAAAAAAATTGGACATGACTTTGTGCCTAAATAACAACAACAGATAGATTTGGGTAATATAGAACATTTAAGAAATATTAATTCTTCCAGCCCATGAAAATGGGATACTTTTACATTTATTTATGTCGTCTTTGATTTTTTTAGCAATGTAGTTTTCAGTATAAAGATCTTTCATTTACTTGGTTAAATTTATTCCTGAGTATTTTATTGTTTTTGATGCTTTTGTAAAAGGGAATCCTTTTTAAAATTTCTTTTTCAAGTAATTTATTGTTAGTGTGTAGAAATGCTACTCATTTTTATATGTTAATTTTGTATTCCACCTAATGTTATCATTTTACCTAGGAAAAAACTCTCAGTATTGACCTGAAAATAAAAGCTCCTACAGCTTAGTAAAGCTTAAGAATTCTTAAAGCTATGAGAGCAGAAAAGAAACAAATATTTTTAAAAGGATTTAATGCGTATAAAGAGCTTTACTTATGTAATCTCATTTAATCCTTTCTGCAGCCTTATATTATTGGGTTTACTATCCCTATTTTACCATCAGAGGAACTCAGGTTCAGAGGGGCTAAGTGTATTGTAAAACATATACAGCTAATAAATGGCAGAAGCAAGGTTCAAAATAGAACTTTTCTTTCTTCATTGTATTCTTAATGCTTTCCAGCAACTTATATTGTACTGAAGTGTCATACTGATATTTGTCATGAGAACTATTTCATATATTCTCCTTTTAAAATTCTCACCTAAGAAGTTGCCTCATATTTTTGTGATCCAGTTGTGACAAGGTTTTTCTCAGTCATCCTTTTTTTGACTGCATCATCTGTGATTTTCTTCCTCCAGTCACAGTAACCCATATCGCCTAGTCTAAAGTAAAACTCTAGGGTGAACTAATGCTAGTCACCCCACTAAATGCTTCCTTTATCCCCCGTTTCAGTTCAATTCAGTTGCTCAGTTGTGTCTGACTCTTTGCGACCCCATGGACCGCAGCATACCAGGCCGCCCTGTCCATCACCAACTCCCGGAGTTTACCCAAACAAATGTCCATTGAGTCAGTGATCCAATCCAACCATCTCATCCTCTGTCGTCCCCTTCTCCTCCTGCCTTCAATCTTTCCCAGCATCAAGGTCTTTTCAAATGAGTCAGTTCTTCGCATCAGGTGGCCAAAATATTAGAGTTTCAGATTCAACATCAGTCCTTCACTCTCATCAGAGCAGTTCATCAGTCCTGCTCTCCTTTAGGATGAACTGGTTGGATCTCTTTGCAGTCCAAGGGACTCTCAAGAGTCTTCTCCAACATCACAGTTCAAAAGCGTCAATTCTTCGGCACTTAGCTTTCTTTATAGTCCAACTCGCACATCCATACATGACTACTGGAAAAACCATAGCTTTGACTAGATGTACCTTTGTTGGCAAAGTAATGTCTCTGCTTTTTAATATGCTGTCTAGGTTGGTCATAACTTTACTTCCAAGGAGCAAGCGTCTTTTAATTTCATGGCTGCAGTCACCATTTACAGTGATTTTGGAGCTCAAAAAATAAAGTCAGCCACTGTTTCCCCATCTATTTGCCATGAAGTTGTGGGACCGGATGCCATGAATGTTGAGCTTTAAGCCAACTTTTTTACTTTCCTCTTTCACTTTCATCAAGAAGCTCGTTAGTTCTCCACTTTCTGCCATAAGGGTGGTGGCATCTGCATATCTGAGTTTATTGACATTTCTCCTGGCAATCTTGATTCCAGCTTGTGCTTCTTCCAGCCCAGCATTTCTCATGATGTACTCTGCATATAAGTTAAATAAGCAGGGTGACAACATGTAGCCTTGATGTACTCCTTTTCCTATTTGGAACCAGTCTGTTGTTCCGTGTACAGTTGTAGCTGTTGCTTCCTGACCTGCATACAGATTTCTCAGGAGGCAGGTCAGGTGGTCTGGTATTCCCATCTCTTTCAGAATTCTCCACAGTTTATTGTGATCCACACAGTCAAAGGCTTTGACATAGTCAATAAAGCAGAAATAGATGTTTTTTTTTTCTGGAACTCTCTTGCTTTTTCCATGATCCAGTGGATGTTGGCAATTTGATCTCTGGTTCCTCTGCCTTTTCTAAAACCAGCTTGAACATCTGGAATTTCACAGTTCATGTACTGTTGAAGCCTGGCTTGGAGAATTTTGAGCATTACTTTACTAGCATGTGTGATGAGTGCAATTGTGTGGTAGTCTGAGCATTCTTTGGCATTTCCTTTCTTTTGGATTGGCATGAAAACTGACCTTTTCCAGTCCTGTGGCCACTTCTGAGTTTTCCAAATTTGCTGGCATATTGAGTGCAGCACTTTCACAGCATCGTCTTTTAGGATTTTTCCCCTGTTTACTCCAGATCAAACAAGCACTGGAAGAATCTCAGAAAAGTCATATCGTGTTTGTTGCTGTTCAGTTGCTCAGTCATGTCCGACTCTTTGTGACCCCATAAACTGCAGTGTGCCAGACTTTCATGTCCTTCACTGTCTCCCAGACTTTGCTCAAATTAATGCCCATTGAATCAGTGATCCTATCCAACCATCACGTCCTCTGTTGCCCCCTTCTCCTCCTTCTGTCCTCAATCTTTCCTAGCATCAGGGTCTTTTCTAATGAGTCAGCTCTTTGTATCAGGTGGCCAAATGTTGGAGCTTCAGCTTTAGCATCCGTCCTTCCAATGAATATTCTGGTTTGATTTTTTTTAGGATCAACTGATTTGATCTCCTTGCTGTGCAGGGGACTCTCAAGAGTCTTCTTTAGTTCCACTGTTTGAAAGCATCAGTTCTTTGGTGTTCACCCTTCTTTATGGTGCAACTCTCACACCTGTACATGACTACTGGAGAAACCATAGCTTTGACTCAGTGGACCTTTGTCAGCAAAGTTATGTCTCTGCTTTTTAATACACTAAGTTTGTCATAGCTTTTCTTTCAAGGAGCATTTGTCTTGTAATATTGTGCCTGCAGCCACTGTCTGCAGTGATTTTGGAGCCCAAGAAAATAAAGTCTGTCACTGTTTACATTTTCCCCCATCTATTTGCAGTGAAGTGATGGGACCATAGGCTATGATCTTAGTTTTTTGAATGTTGAATTTTAAAATTTAAATATAATGATATAATAAATTTGATCAAATTTAAAATTAGGTTTAAAAATTTATTTTGATTTTTTTCTATATTTGCTATCTACCACACATACCACTAAAGGAGATTTCTCTTCACCTGATGGGAATAGGGTGCCTATAATATTCTTCTCTTTATATACTTCTTCTCCTGCTATAATGGAGAAATTTCCCTCCTATCAAAGAGCAGAGCTCCTACCTATATTCTGGATTCCATCCTGTCATACCATCCTGGTGTACTTAATTTACCATCTCTCTTTCTCTTGCAATTTAGATTTTTTTTTATTAACTGAAGCTGCCCCACCAATTTGTAAATATTATCTCGTGCTCCCTAATTATAATCTTGTAACTATATATTTATTTCTTTGTTGTATTACTCCTTTCTATTAGACTATAAGCTGCATGTGGAAAATGACTATTTGAATTTTATTTTCCAAGGTACCAAGCACAGAACTAGACACATGGTAGGTTTTCAGTAAATATTTGTTATTTGAATAGTAGTCCCTAAATCCTCTGTTGAAGAGTAATGGGGATCAGGTAATTGTGATGTGTACCATTTGTGGGCTCTTGGTGATCATCTGCTTCATTGATTTTACTTAAATTATAGAGTTCACTTTTAGAGTATTTTTTAGCTTCACAGCAAATTGGGGAGAAAGTACAGAGTTCTTATACCACCCCTCTCTACACATGCAAATTCTTTCCTACCATTAACATCCCATACCAGTGCACCAGTGTGGTGCATTTGGTATAATGAATCAAACACCAGTGACACATCACTATTGAGGAAAGTCCATGGTTAACATTGCAGTTTACTTTTTGTGTCATATATTCTATGAGTTTTGACAAATGTGTGATGACAGGTGTATCTTAATGACCTTTATAGTACGTAACAGAATAGTTTCACTTCCCTAAATATTCTCTGTGCTCCACCTAGTTCTCCCTCTCTCCCCACAAACCCTTGGCAACCAGTGGTCTTTTTACTGTCTTCATAGTTTTGCCTCTTCTAGTGTATCATGTGCTTGGATTTATATAGTATTTAGCTTCTTGAAACTGGCTTCTTTGACTTAGCAATATGCATTTATTGTTCCTCCATGTTTTTTTGTGGCTGGGTAGTTTATTTATTTTTAGCACTTAATAATATTCCATTGTCTGGCTGTATCACAGTTATTTATCCACTTACCTACTGAGGGACATTTTGGTTGCTTCCAAATTTTGGCAGTTATGAAGAAAGCTGCCAGAAACATTCCTGGGCAGATTTTTGCATGTACATAAGTTTTCAATATGTTGGAGTAAAGGTCAGGGAGTGCATTTGGTGGTTTGTATGCTTAATTTTTTAAGAAACTGCCGAACTGTCTTTCAAAGTGACTATACCATTTTATATTTCCACCACCTGTGAATGAGAACTCCTGTTGCTCCACTTCCTTGCCAGCATTTGAGTGTTGTCATCAGTGTTTTGAAATTTGGTTATTTTAATAGGTGTGCAGTGATATCTCACATCTTGCAAGTCCCTAATGACATATGATGGACCTCCCAGGTGGCGCTAGTGGTAAAGAACTTGCCTGCCAATGCAGGAGACATAGGAGATGTGTGTTTGATCCCTGGGTTGGGAAGATCCCCTGGAGGAGGGCATGGCAACCCGCTGCAGTATTTTTGCCTGGAAAATTACATGAGCAGAAGAGCCTGGTGGGCTGTAGTCCCTAGGGTCACAAAGAGTTGGACATGATTGAAGCAACTTAACACACAACAATGACATATGACATTAAACTTCTTTGCATTTGCTTTTTTGAGGTCTGTATATCTTCTCTAGTGAGGCGTTTGTTCCAATCTTTTGTCTATATTTTAATCAGGTTGTTTTCATTTTTTTTTTATTAGTTGGAGGCTAATTACTTTACAATTTTGTAGTGGTTTTTGTCATACATTGACAAGAATCAGCCATGGATTTACATGTATTTCCCATCCCGATCCCCCCTCCCACCTCCCTCTCCGCCCAATCCCTCTGGGTCTTCCCAGTGCACCAGGCCCGAGCACTTGTCTCATGCACCCAACCTGGGCTGGTGATCTGTTTCACCCTAGATAATATACATGTTTCAATGCTGTTCTCTTGAAACATCCCACCCTTGCCTTCTCCCACAGAGTCCAAAATTCTGTTCTATACATCTGAGTCTCTTTTTCTGTTTTGCATATAGGGTTATCGTTACCATGTTTCTAAATTCCATATATATGTGTTAGTATACTGTAATGGTCTTTATCTTTCTGGCTTACTTCACTCTGTATAATGGGCTCCAGTTTCATCCATCTCATTAGAACTGATTCAAATGAATTCTTTTTAATGGCTGCGTAATATTCCATGGTGTATATGTACCACAGCTTCCTCATCCATTCGTCTGCTGATGGGCATCTAGGTTGCTTCCATGTCCTGGCTATGATAAACAGTGCTGCGATGAACACTGGGGTGCACGTGTCTCTTTCAGATCTGGTTTCCTTGGTGTGTATGCCCAGAAGTGGGATTGCTGGGTCGTATGGCAGTTCTATTTCCAGTTTTTTAAGAAATCTCCACACTGTTCTCCATAGCGGCTGTACTAGTTTGCATTCCCACCAACAGTGTAAGAGGGTTCCCTTTTCTCCACACCCTCTCCAGCATTTATTGCTTGTAGACTTTTGGATAGCAGCCATCCTGACTGGCGTGTAATGGTACCTCATTGAGGTTTTGATTTGCATTTCTCTGATGATGAGTGATGTTGAGCATCTTTTCATGTGTTTGTTAGCCATCTGTATGTCTTCCTTGGAGAAATGTCTGTTTAGTTCTTTGGCCCATTTTTGGATTGGGTCATTTATTTTTCTGGAGTTGAGCTGGAGAAGTTGCTTGTATATTTTTGAGATTAATCCTTTGTCCGTTGCTTCATTTGCTATTATTTTCTCCCAATCTGAGGGCTGTCTTTTCACCTTGCTTATGTTTTCATTTTTTTTTTAACCATTAAATTTTAAGATTTCTTTGTGTATTTTGGATAATAGTCCTTTATCAGATATGTCCTTTGCAAATAGTTTCCTTCAGTGGCCTTTCTTCTGATTCTCTTGATCCTTTTACTTTTCAATCTTCTTTTCAAAACTTTTGGGCACCTACTCTTTTCCTGTCATGGAGAAAAATTGTCTCAGTAATTCACACTAAAATGTAAATGTCTCAATGTTACTTATTTGTCTAAGAGAGCTGGAGGTAAATGGCAAGGCTTAGCATTAGAAAATAAACCTCTGGTGATGGAATTTAAGAGCTTGTGATAGTGAAATGAGGTATTTTGAGGAAGAGTTTTTTTTTTTTCATTATCATTCTCCCCAGTTGTTATTGCCTATAGAGTATAGATACAACCATGGATGTGTTTATTCACAGAATTCCAATATACTACCACTATTGAACACTTGAGATACTTTAAAGCCAAATAAAAATATATATAACTTCTCATAACTGGTAGTAATCTTGAAGAACTCATCTTTATTCTTTTTAAAACTTTTAATTTTGTATTGGAATAAAGCTTAGGTCAAAGAATCTGCCTGTGATGCAGGAGATCAAGGTTTGATCCCTGGGTTGGGAAGATCCTATGGGGAAGGGGATGGCAATCTACTCCAGTATCCTTGCTTGGAGAATTCCATGGACAGAGAATCCTGGTGTAAGGTCCGTGGTATCACAAGGAGGTGGTCACAACTGAGCAACTGACACACACGTGCAAAGCTGATTAACAATGTTGTGATAGTTTCAGGTGGATAGCAAAGGAAATCAGCCATATATATACATGCATCCCTTCTAACCCAAACTCCCTCCCATCCAGGATTTCACATAACACTGAGCTGAGTTCCCAGTGCTATATGAGTGTGTGCTAAGTCGCTTTATTGGTGTCAAACTGTTTGTGACACTGTGGACTGTAGCCTGGCCAGGCTCCTTTGTCCATGGGATTCTCAGGCAAGAATACCAGAGTGGGTTGCCATGCCCTCCTCCAGGGGATCTTCCTTACACAGGGATCGAACCCATGTCTCCTGAGGCTCCTGCATTGCAGGTAGATTCTTTATGACTGAGCCACCAGGGAAGCCCTCCGAGTGCTATATAATAGGTCTTTGTTGGTTGTCTATTTTAAATATAGTTGTGTGTACATGTCCATCCCAAACTCTGTAATTAACCCTTCCCCTCCCCTTCCCCCCAGCAATCATAAGTTTGTTCTCCAAGTCTATGTGTCTGTTTCTGTTTTGTAAATAAGTCTGTTTGTATCATGTCTTTTTAGATTCCACAAGAAATATGCCACATGATGTTTCTGCTTCTCTGTTTGACTTTCTTCACTCAGTATGACAACCTCTGGGTCCATCTATGTTGCTGCAGATTACGTTATTTCATTCTTTTAATTGACTAATACTCCATTGTATATATGTACCACATCTTTTATATCCATTCCTCTGTCTGTGGCCATTTAGGTTGCTTCCATGTCTTGGCTGTTGTAAAAGTGCTACAATGAACACTGGGGTATATGTATCCTTTTTGGCCATGTTTTTCTCCAGATGTATGCCCAGGACTGGGATTGCAGGGTCATATGATAGCTCTATTTTTAGTGTTTCAAGGAGCCTCCATATTGTTCTCTGTACGGACGTTCCCACCAAGAGTGTAGGAGGGTTTTCTTCTCTTCACACCCTCTCCAGCATTTGTTGTTTGTGGATTTTTTGATGGTAGTCATTTTGATTGTTGTGAGGGGGTATCTCATTGTAGTTTTGATTTGTATTTCTCTAATAATTAGTGATTTTGAACATCTTTTCATGTGCCTCTTGGCCATCTGTACGTCTCCTTGAGAGAAATGTGTATTTAGGTCTTCTGTGCATTTTTGGATTGAGTTGTTTGTTTTGTTGATGTTGAGCTTCGTGAGCTGTTTGTAGATTTTGGAGACTAATCCCTTGTTGGTCACATCGTTTCCAAATATTTTCTCCCAATCTGTGGGTTTTCCTTTCATTTTGTTTATTGTTTCCTTTGCTGTGCAAAAGCTTTTAAGTAGGTTGCATGTATTTTTTTGTTGTTGTTTTTATTTTCATTTTCTGGGAGATGGCTCAAAAAAGTTACTGCTGTGGCTTATAGAGTCTTTTGCCTATGTTTTCCTCTAGGAGTTTTATCATGTCTGGTCTTTAATACACTTCAAGCTTATTTTTCTGTAGAAGAGCTCATCTTTAAATCTTAGGTTCCTAAACGTAACTATATTCCAGAGGAAATTAAGTAACTCCATGGTTGAGAGGATTGTATCTGTCAATTTTTTTTTCTTGCAAGTGAAACTCAAGTCAAATTGGCTTAGGAAAAAAGTAAGTTTGTTGGCTCATGTGACTGTAAAGGACAAAGGAAGAGTTGGCTCTACATGATGCCACTTTATCACTCATCTCTGCTTCTTCTATTTATTGATTTTATTATTAGGTAAGATCTCCCCAAATGGTGGGAAATATAACTACTGCAAACCCAGGCTTATATCCTTAGAGATCACAGTCCACAGGAGAGACTCCAAAGCTCTTTCTTACTGTATATATAGTAAACATCACTGAAAAGTATGACTAGACTTCTTGGCTAATGTCCCCAGTTGCTGTGCCAAGGAAATGAAGAACTTTGTTCTGTTAGGAGTCCTGTGCCCACCTCTACGGTCTGGGGTATATCAAGTTCAACTCTTCCTGAGTGACAGGAAATGGATTCACCCAGATAGTAGGGGTTTTGTTGCTAGAAAAAATGTAAGGCGCTTCAGACAGCAAAAACAACAGATGTTCAATTTATATATTCCTTATCTTGACTGTACATTACTCATTTCATTTCTAATCGCCATGGTGATAATCAGAAACCTGTGAGCAATAGAACAGAACAGTTTGGATGACTCACTGGTCTGATGCTATAAGATATTTTTCTCACTGAAACTAAATATATATTTATCATTTTTATACCTAGAAGGTTAAAAACAACAAAGAAGGAAGAAAGCATTAGGTTTACATGTTAAGCAGCTATTTTAGGCATATAGTATAACTATTCTGTAATTCAATATTTAAGAGTAGAACAGGGAGATAAGAAATAGTAATTGTTTTTAATATAGTTGTGATAATTCTTATGAGGTTAGTTCTTTCTGCCTCATGGTAGCCAGGCAACAGTATTTGCCACAGAATGAACTGTGAAGACTACATTTTTATTAAATTTTTAAATTTTACTTTTCCATAATTAATATTTTTAATCTCATCCAAGTGATTTTTAATCTAATCCCTCAAACTGGAACTAAATTTCAAGAAAAAAATTATGGAATATATTTTATTAAACTTTATTTCATTATTTATAAATTTTCAGACAAATTTTACCTGTTCTATTTTTACACTATTTTTCTTTTTGAAAATTTGGGGAAATAATTTCTCATACACTGATTCAAGATAGCACTAAGACTATGGATTCTGGAGCCAAGAATTCTGGTTTTGGGTATTATTTTGTCAATTCCTAGTTTTGTGACCTTGGGTAGATTATCCTCTGTAATCCCCAGTTTTACTTAAAATGGAAATAATGAGTACCAACCTAAAAGACTATTGGAAGGATTCAGTACTATAATGCCTGTGAACTGCTTGGCATCAACCTTGGTACACAATGAGTGTTTAGTCAATGTTAATTTTTATTAGCTATGTTAAGAGATGCAGAAGATTCTTACTTCTATAATTAATGTTACCTCCCTGCATAAAGGGATACAGCCTGAAGTCTAGAGCTGTCCTTTAGGGAATCAGTTTCCAAGGTGAAGGTGAATATTTAACATTCAACTCTTCTTTAGGAATGCAAAGTGTGGGATGAGAGAATAATATTACTTAGATGTTCCAAAAGTCATTCATAGATACAGTTCAGAATCATTGTACACTAAGATTGGGTAAATGTATGCTTTAGAATAAAATTATGTGAAATTTTGATATGTTGCTGTGGAATCCATTATAGATTTATTTTTCTTCAATAGTTTTAACTTATTCTATTTCGTTTTTTATATGTGAATTAGTTTATATTTTATATCATGTGATCATGGAAAGAATATATCAGTTCTTGTTTTAGTCTATAGCTTTGATAATTCAAAGGAGAGATTCTGTCCATTAATTTGTTGATGCATATACAATGCAACGTGGATCAGAAACATATAAATTTAGAAATTTTTGTAATCCATTTGAAGTTTTGTTGACCTTTAACTTTGTATCACAGTCTAAGCCAATCAATGTGTGAATAGGGTTGTAACGTATACTTATTTTGAATGAGAGTATATTGTTTTCAGATATTTCAGGGCATATATATTTTATCCAAATGAGTATATAATTTACAAATGTAATTCATATTATCTTTAAAAATGCAAACATTTATTAAGTATATTTTGTGTATAATTAATTGGGTAGCACCTTGTGATACTAAGAACTAAAGAACAAAATATTTGTTTTGAGTAACATAATGGGAAATGGCCTCTAATATTTTTACATTTTAAAGGCAGGTTACACATTGGTGGAGTTTAATGACCCTTGATAAAAATAAAACTCATAGTATTAAGGAACAATTCAATGATGATGAGGCTACAAGGGACCAAATTTCTGCTTTTAAGATGATCTTCCCAAGGTCTACCTTGAATCTAAACTTTTAAGCAGTCTTCCCACCATATGATACCTTTTGTCTGGGATTTATTTTCCAGTTGAGCTTTGCTGGAAGCAAACTGAATTTAAAATTTAATAAATGCAAGAACATTGACATTTTATATTTTGAATTTCTTTCAAATTTGAATACATTATAAATTTACTCTCCTAATTTTTAGCTGGTTTGGACCAGTCTTCTGCATGATTAGTCTGAATTTGTAAAATTTTATGATACAGATTAAATTTTTTCAGGTAGCTTTGTGGGAAGTAATTATATATCTTCTCTTTGAAAATATGAGCTGTAATATCAAGACATGAAATCTTCTATTTACCAATAACTGCTTCTGACATAGTTTTCATCATTGGTTTTCCTCCTTCTTTTCCACCTGCTCTGGTTGTACTTTCTTCATTACAGAGGCACAGAGGATAAATATTCTGTTTATCTCTTATAACACATGAACAGTGGTGCTGCCGAGAATGAGCATAGAGTGTAGGTAAAAGTATGCTTAAGATGATAACCAATTCTTGATTTGAAACTGGAAATCCTACCTTAAATAAAAGGGTTGAGATGTCGTTCTGATGTTATAGAGGGTAATTCTCTCTATTTTTCCTGGGCAAATTTAATTAATTAGCTTATATTGAGATATAATTGACAGATAACTTTGTGAAAGTTTAAAGTACGCAGTGTGGTGATTTAATGTATTTATATACTGCAATGTGATCAACACAGTAGTGTTAGTTAATACCTCTATCATGTTACATAATTTCTTTTTTGAGATGGGAGAAATTAAAATTTGATCTCAGCAACTTTGAAATTTATAATACGGTATTGTTATCTATAATTATTATGCAGTGCATTAGATCCCCCAGGACTTCTTTATCTACTAGTTGTAAGTTTGTATTCTTAAACAATATCTCCCCAGCTTGCCCATTACTCAGCCCCTAGCATGTGATATATATACACAATAGAATATTATTCAGTAATAAGAGAAAAGGAAATCTGGCCATTTGCAGCAAAATGGATGAACTCTGAGAGCATTATACTGAGTGAGATAAGTCACATGGAGAAGGATAAATACTGTATGGTGGTGGTGGTTGAGTCAGTAAGTCTTGTCCAGTTCTTGCAACCCAATGGACTGTAGCCCACCAGCCTCCTCTGTGCATGGGATTTCCCAAGCAAGAATACTGGAGTGAGTTGACATTTTCTTTTCCAGGATCTTCCTGACCCAGGGATTGAACCCATGTCTCCAGCATTGCAGGCAGATTCTTTATTGCTGAGCCTTCAGGGAAACCCATAAATACTGCATAATAGTACTTATATGTGGAATCTAAAAAAGCCTTGCTTGTAAAAACAGAGACTAGAATGATAGCAATTTTCTTTATATTCTTCCCCATAAAAGGTTTCTTGATGTTACAGAATGCTACAAGGAAATGCGGTTGACTTGACCCAGTTTGGCATTTCTGTGATCCAGAATTCTTTAGGGGATAGAATTCTCACTTACAAAACCAGAAACAAATAAACAAACACCATTTAACCATAATGGGTATTACCAGTTAAATTACTAGAGAATTGTTAATTTCTCTTCTTTGACGAAATATCTGCAAAATTTTCACTTATGTGATTTAGTCATGCTGTCATATTATGTGAAGGCCTTCTGAAGGATTCCCAAGCTTTTGTTGCCCCTACAACCATTTTTGTTCCTTTAAAAAATTTTTAAATTCTGAACTTAATACCGTTTCTTTGTAAAAAATTTGAAAAGCTCTAAATTATATAAAGCAAAAGATCTTTTTTCCAGATCCTCTTTCCCCCACTCTCATTTTCTAAGTTGAGTTGGATAGTCTGCTCCATATTGTCTTAGCATTCTGTTTCTCTTTATGTGTGCACACACAAATGCATACTAAATTTTAGGAACAAAATCATATCCTTTTGCCATGGTTCTCTCCCTTAATGTATTAATAAACAACAACATATTATAAAAACATTTTATTTCATTCCATATATATTTGCCTACTAAGGGTTGTGCAGAATTGTTCTGAATGCATATACCATAATTTATTAATCAATCGTCAGTTTCCTGCCATTGACTGTCTCCAAGTTTTCCAGTGCTGTATTATATTTTCTTGTGTGTATGTGTGAATATGAGTGACTGGTAGAGAATGTATACCTTAAGTTTGGATAATTATTACCTGAAAGGTTTTTATTTTTATCAATTTAGAGTTTCCTCTGACAACTGTAGGGAATTCCCACTTTTTATGTTTTTGCTAATACTTGCATATTGTCAATATTTTTCACATTTGCCTATCTGAGGATCTCCTTGTTATTTTAATCTGAAGAGTGAAATTTATCATCTTTCCAAATGTTGATTGGCCATTTGAATTTTTTTTTTTTTTCTCATTTTAGCTTTTTGGTAATAGAGCCTTTTCAATTTCCACTGCAATTACCCTAATCTAGGCTAGACCTTTAAAGTCATTTATTTCTTCTTTTCTTCTTGTTTTAAAGCCATAGTATTTCTTCTTTTCTCAATCCTTCCAACCTTTCCAAAGGTAAATATCTTACATTGCTCTGTTTAGAACTTATTTGTTTATGATTTGGTCCTGATCTAACTCAACATCTTTCCTCTATTAGCAGCTTCAAACTTATTGAAAGGCTAACATTGGCTGATTTTTTATTTATACTATATCCTGCAGTACTCTCAGTATGGTGTCTTGAACATAATAGTGCTCAAAATTATTTCAAAGAGGGCCAATAATGGAATTATTATTTTAAACTACTAACTAGTTACTTGGACTATCTGATAACCATAAGAGGATATCCGGGAATGTTTTTGACTCTTTATACCACATGACAAAGGAAAACATCCTGTGGGTATGGGGATCGTAGAAACTTTATACAAATTTGACAGCCATTTGTCTAAGTACTAAATGATTGCCACTATGTGAAATATCTAAGATAGTTGTAAAACTATTGTTATAGAATTTTATTTCGGCCAAAAGTTTTGAAAGAAGATAGAGTTTGTTTTAAGCAATTGCCTATGTTTTTAATGTATGTCCCTACAGAGTTTATAAAAGACAAATCTGGTTCTGTGATTCTACAGGGATCAATTTCATAGATTAATGCTTAACTGGCAGTGTATTCTTTAGTGCTGATGGGGATTTTCAATGAGCTACATTCAGTTCTTTGTGTTTTGAAGTTTGTGTAAGAATTTATTTTCTTCAGACTTGCTTTCTTAGTGAATCTCTATTCATTTGTGTTAGCAAAAATTCATTTCCTATGCAATGTCTCTCCTAGTTATAATTTGCAGTAAGCAATTACCTGTTTGGATTTTGTTATTCTCACCATTTAGAAGGATGTATGCCTTCTTGAGGGAAATTAAGATGTTTTTCATTAAAAGTGGAAACACTTCTGCATACAGAATGGTAGTTATGTGCTCAGAATGAAGGTTTAAAGTTTTTACACAAATTCTCAAATCCCTCTAGAACTAACAGTGACATACACAGCAGGGGTGTATGTGCAGGGGAATATCTGCTGCATCTCTGGTTAGATTGCCATATTATAAAGGCCCATAGTATGTCTTGTGAGTGGCTGTTTTCTAGAAATATATTAAACAGTTTAATCATTTTCTAGTGGAGAGAGAGCAGATATTAGCCCTAGGAAGAGGAGGTTCACCTTCCAACCCTCGATTGTCTAGATGATCCTTTATAATTATATCTGTTTCACCCCAAAATTCTTTTAAGTATAGTATTATGGTACAAACCAACATTTGAAATATGATGCTGTGCTATTTGGAGAAGGCAATGGCAACCCACTCCAGGACTCTTGCCTGGAAAATCCCATGGCTGGAGGAGCCTGGTAGGCTGAAGCCCATGGAGTCTCCAAGCGTCAGACACGACTGAGCGACTTCACTTTCACTTTTCAATTTCACGCATTGGAGAAGGAAATGGCAACCCACTCCAGTGTTCTTGCCTGGAGAATCCCAGGGACGGGGGAGCCTGGTGGGCTGCCGCCTATGGGGTTGCACAGAGTCGGACACGACTGGAGTGAATTAGCAGCAGCAGCAGCATGGCAAATGGGGGAAAAAATGGAAGCACTAACATTTTATTTTCTTGGGCTCCAAAATCACTGCAGACGGTGACTACAGCCATGAAATTAAATGACACTTGCCCTTTGGAAGGAAACCTATGACAAGCCTAGACAGCATATTAGAAAGCAAAGGCATCATTTTGCCAACAAAGGTCCATAAAGACAAAGCTATGGTTTTTCAGTAGTCATGTATAGATGTCAGAGTTAGACCCTTAAGAAGGCTGAGCACTGAAGAATTGATGCCTTCAAACTATGGTGCTGGAGAAGTCTTGAGAGCCCCTTGGACTGCAAGGAGATCAAACCAGTCAATCCTAAAGGAAATCAATCCTGAATATTCATTGGAAGTACTGCTGCTAAAGATGAAGCT
The DNA here is from genome assembly GCF_023699985.2 of Odocoileus virginianus. Classification (NCBI taxonomy): domain Eukaryota; kingdom Metazoa; phylum Chordata; class Mammalia; order Artiodactyla; family Cervidae; genus Odocoileus; species Odocoileus virginianus. The sequence continues at coordinate 34,266,578 of NC_069686.1, read as the reverse complement.
ACAATACTTTGGTCACCTGATACAAAGAGCTGGCTCATTGGAAAAGACCCTGGAGATGAGAAAGAGTGAGGGCAGGAGGAGAAGTGGATAACAGAGAATGAGATGGTTAGATGGCATCACCAACTCGATGGACATAAGTTTGAGTAAGCTCTGGGAGATGGTGAATGAAGGACAGGGAAGCCTCGCATGCTGCAGTCCGTTGGGTTACAAAGAGTCAGGCATGACTGGACATGACAACAACAGCAAGAAGAATTAGATAATTTGTTTCTTTCTACACCTGAATTTAGGCTGCTCTATGGCTAAAAATACTTCTTGTTCTCTGGAGCTTTCTCTGAAGGAGATCATGAGGCTTCACCAACTCTAGAGGGAAGATTGTGCAATGAGTTGAGTCTAGACTAGTGGTATTTCATCTGGAATAGTATTTAAGCCTGAACAATCTACACTTTGAGAAAGTACTATATATATATATATATATATATATATATTGGAGAATATATATATATATATATATATATTGATGCTGTGCTATTTGGAGAAGGCAATGGCAACCCACTCCAGTACTCTTGCCTGGAAAATCCCATGGACGGCAGAGCCTGGTAGGCTGCAGTCCATGGGGTCACTAAGAGTCAGACACGACTGAGCGACTTCACTTTCACTTTTCACTTTCATGCATTGGAGAAGGAAATGGCAACCCACTCCAGTGTTCTTGCCTGGAGAATCCCAGGGACGGCAGAGCCTGGTGGTTTGCCGTCTCTGGGGTCGTACAGAGTCAGACATGACTGAAGTGACTTAGCATCAGCAGCATACACACACACACACACACACACACATATATACGTATATGTACATATATATATATATATATATATATATGTATATATATATATGCTTTGAGAAGGAAACACTATTCTATGCTTTGAGAAAGAAAATATTGTCCTGGCTCCTCTGGACCTTTGAGTTCAGGTCACACCTAAAGGATAGAGGTCAGCAATTTCTCTAAATAATTACTGTCTCTATCAAGCAGACCTGATCTGGAGTGAGTGGAGACCTTTTCTTTTCTCTGGGGTGAAAAGAGAATTAGGGCTTGAGGTGTGGGGATGAGTGAGTATTCTGAATTGTGTGGGTTATTCTGATCACTCACCTCCACCAGGAGGAATCCTGAATTATACTGATTCAGTTCAGTTCAGTCACTCATTCATGTCCAACTCTTTGCAACCCCATGGAATGCAGCATGCCAGGCTTCCCTGTCCATCACCACCTCCCAGAGTTTACTCAAACTCAGGTCCATTGAGTTGGTGATGCCATCCAACCATCTCATCCTCTGTTGTCCCCTTCTCCTGCCTTCAATCTTTTCCAGCATCAGGGTCTTTTCAAATGAGTCAGCTCTTTGCATCAGGTGGCCAAAGTATTAGGGTTTCAGCTTCAATATCAATCTTTCCAATGAATATTCAGGACTGATTTCCTTTAGGATAAACTGGTTGGATCTCCATGCTGTCCAACGGACTCTCAAGAGTCTTCTCCAACCCCACAGTTCAAAAGCATCAATTCTTTGGCACTCAGCTTTCTATATAGTCCAACTTGCACATCCGTACATGAGTAATGAAAAAACCATAGCCTTGACTAGATGGACCTTTGTTAGCAAAGTAATGTCTCTGCTTTTTAATATGCTGTCTAGGTTGGTCATAGCTTTTCTTCCAAGGAGCAAGCGTCTTTTAATTTCATGGCTGCAGTCACCATCTGCAGTGATTTTGGAGCCCTCAAAAATAAAGTCAGCCACTGTTCCCACTGTTTCCCCATCTATTTGCCATGAAGTAATGGGACCAGATGCCATGATCTTAGTTTTGTCAGTGTTGACCTTATACTGATTAGTCATCCAAAAAATATATACCAGGCACTGTGCTAGGTATAAATGAAATGTAGTCAGAAGAAGTAGAAGTAGAAGCAGAAGGAAAAGGAGAAGATGAGGAATGGAGGGGAAGAGGACAATGACAACAGAAAAGGAAGACAAAATAAATACCAGTCCTCTTTATTAATCAAACTGTATGATTAAAATGTAACTTTGCAACTGTGGTAAAGTGCTGTAATGGAAAGATATTAATATATGATGCTATTAGAACATATAATATGGGTAATTTACCAAACTCAGTAGCTTCCAGGAGGCTTCTCTGAGAAAATGCAAAACTAAGAAATAAAGCATGAGTAAGAGTTAACTAGATGAAACAGCGGGGCAAGAACACTGTGGTGTTCAGTCGCTCAGTTGTGTCTGACTCTTTGTGACCCCATTGACTGAAGCACGCCAGGCTTCCCTGTCCTTCACCATCTCCCAGAGTTTGCTCAAACTTGTCCATTGAATTGGTGATGCCATCCAAATATCTTGTCCTCTGTCATCCCCTTCTTCTTCTGCCTTCAATCTTTCTCAGCATCAGGGTCTTTTCAAATGAGTTGGCTCTTCACATCAGGAGACCAAAGTATAGAAGCTTCATCTTTAGCAGCAGTCCTTCCAATGAATATTCAGGACTGATTTCCTTTAGCATGGACTGGTTGGATCTCCTTGCAGTCCAAGGGACTCTCAAGAGTCTTCTTCAACACCACAGTTCAAAAGCATCAATTCTTCATCACTCCATCTTCTTTATGGTCCAACTCTCACATCAATACACGACTACTGGAAAAACCATAGCTTTGATTATATCAGACCTTTGTTGGCAAAGTAATGTCTCTGCTTTTTAATACACCGTCTAGGTTGGTCATAGCTTTTCTTTCAAGGAGCAAGCATCTTAATTTCATGGCTGCAGTCACCATCCGCAGTGATTTTGGAGCTCAAGAAAATAAAGTCTGTCACTGTTTCTATTGTTTCCCCATCTGTTTGCCATGAAGTGCTGGGACTGGATGCCATGATCTTCATTTTTTAAATTTTGAATTTTAAGCCAGTTTTTTCACTCTTCTCTTTCACTTTCATCAAGAGGCTCTAGTTCCTTTTCACTTTCTGCCGTAAGGGTGGTGTCATCTGCATATTGAGGTTATTGATATTTCTCCCAGCAATCTTGAGTCCAGCCTGACATTTCGCATGATGTACCCTGCATATAAGTTAAATAAGCAGGGTGACAGTATATAGCCTTGATGTACTCCTTTCCCTATTTTGAACCAGTCCATTGTTCCATATCTGGTTCTAACTATTGCTTCTTAACCTGCATACAGGTTTCTGAGGAGGCAGGTAAGGTGGGTCTGGTATTCCCATCTCTTGAAGAATTTTCCAGTTTATTGTGATCCACACAGTCAAATCCTTTAGTGTAGTCAAGAAAGCAGAAGTAGATATTTTTCTGGAACTCTCTTGCTTTTTCTATGATCCAGTGGACGTTGGCAATTTGATCTCTGGTTTCTCTGCCTTTTCTAAAACCAGCTTGTATATCTCGAAGTTCTCAGTTTACATACTGCTAAAGCCTAGCTTGAAGGATTTTGAATATTACCTTGCCAGCATGTGAAACGAGTGCAATTGTGTGGTAGTTGGAACAGTTTTTGGCCTTGCCCTTCTTTGGGATTGGAAGGAAAACTGACCTTTTTCAATCTTTTTTCAAAACTCAGCCACTGCTGAGTTTTCCAAATTACCTGGCATATTGAGTACAGCACTTTCACAGGCTCATCTTTTAGAATTTGAAATAGCTCAGCTGGAATTCTGTCACCTCCACTAGCTTTGTTGGTAGAAATGCTTCCTAAGGCCCACTTGATTTCGCACTCTAGAATGTCTGGCTCTATGTAATCCACGATGATCACACTCTTGTGGTTGTTCAGGTCATTAAGATCTTTTCTGCATAATTCTTCTGTGTATTTTTGCCACCTCTTCTTTATATCTTCTGCTTCTGTTAGGTCCATACAATTTCTGTCCTTTGTTTTACCCATGTTTGCATGAAATGTTCCCTTGGTATCTCTAATTTGTTTGAAGAGATCTCTAGTCTTTCCCATTCTATTGTTATACTTTATTTCTTTGCATTGTACACTAAGGCAGGCTTTCTTATCTCTCCTTGCTTTTCTTTGGAACTCTGCAATCAAATGGGTATATCTTTCCTTTTCTTCTTTGCCTTTTGCTTTTCTCATATTTGCAAGGCCTCCTCAGACAACCATTTTGTCTTTTTGCATTTCTTTTTCTTGGGATGGTTTTGATCACCACCTCCTGTACAATGTTACGAACCTCCATCCATAGTTCTTCAGGCACTCTGTCTTTCAGATCTAATCCCTTGAATCTATTTTTGTCACCTCCACTGTGTAATCATAAGGGGTTTGATTTAGGTCATATCTGAACAACCTTATAGCTTTCCCAACTTGTTTAAGTCTGAATTTTGCAATAAGGAGTTCATGATCTAAGCCACAGTCAGCTCCTGGTCTTGCTTTTGCTGACAGTATAGAGCTTCTCCATCTTTGGAGAACTTTATAGGAAGAGAATTAAATAGTAAGTGAAAAGTGCTAGTGGCAGTAATGAGCATGAAGTATGTGAAAGACTGACAGAAGGCCCAGGTGGCTGAAATGGAAAGAGAAGTTGGTATGTGTTAAGGGTAGGAAGGCACATAGTAGCTATACCATGCAAAACTTTAAAAGCTTATAGGCTTCTTTTTCTTTTGTTAAGTTTTTATTTTGTGTTAGGGTATAGCCAATTAACAGACAAATGTGACAGTTTCAGGTGAAGGGACTCAGTCTTACATACACATGTATCCATTATCCTCCATACTTCCCTCCCATCCAGGCTGCCACCCAACATAGAACACAGTTCCATTTGCTATACAGTAGTTCCTTGTTGGCTATCCATCTTTAACATAAGATGGATAACAAACATAAGTTTGTTCTCAAAATCTGAGTCTCTTTCTGTTTTGTAAGTAAGTTCATTTGTATCATTTATTTTTAGATTCCACATATAAGGGATGTCATGTGATATTCTCCTCTTTCTGACTTCATTCAGTATGACCATTTCTAGGTCCATCCATGTTGGGGCAAATGACATTATTTCATTCATTTAATGGTTGAGTAATATTCCATTGTGTATATGTACCACATCTTCTTCATTTATTCTTCTGCTGATGGACATTTAGGTTGCTTCCACTTCTTGGCTATTGTGAACAGTCCTGAAGTGAACATTTGGTTGCATGTATCCTTTAGTCTCATGTTTTCCTCTAGATAGATGCCCAGGATTGGGATTTCAGCATCATGTGGTAAGAGCTTTCAGGCTTCTTAATGAGTTTTATCCTTGCCCTTAGAGTAATGGCAAGTCGTAAGTTTTAAGAGAGATGAAGATGATAAGGGTTGGATTTTGAAAAGATTATTCTGCAGATTTCTATAGATTTTGCACTTGAGCCATTTGTATTAGGAGAGAGGAGGAGCCTCCATGTCAATTATATTGGAACATAGACCCACACTTAGCACTCAGACCAGTAGTTGATTTGTGGAGGAAGTAAGGGTTTGTTTAAGAGACCTAGACCTTCCTGAATGAGGATTCTGATAGAAACATGGACATCTGCAGAATGAAAGTTCACATAAGTTATCATATGGCTGTTAAAAGCAGTGTGACTTTATTTAGCAATCACAGGCAGGTAAACGGGGGAATTATAGATATAAATAGGTACCTACATATAAAAAACTTGATTGAGATCATACTGAATGACAATGAAATATTAAGTAAATTACTCCATTTTATTAATTAATAAACTTTTAAACTTCATTAAACATTTTTGTACATTTTTAGTTTTTTTATTTTATACAATTCCATGGATTTTGTATAATTTATGGCTTGCCAGTAGGTATTTGTATTATGTCTAAGTTTTTATTATTATAGAAACTTAAAAAAAATTGTTATGTTGTACACAAATACAGTTGTATTGTTGCATATATGCTGGAGATGTTCTTGAAATCAATGATTCTGGCAATGGGAGAGGGGGAATCCTGAGAGTATGTGTTTTTCTATATAATGGCATGTGTTCACCTTGTTTTTCTTACCAATTTGATCTCTCATCTGTATTGTAAGAGGTCTTGCCAACAGTGAATGGTAGTATTCTTTTCTTTTCTGCCTATTTGATAAGTACAGTTTGGATCTCATTTTAATTAGCATGCCATGAAATAAAAACAAAAAGTTAAATCTGGAAGAAATCCTAGGGAGTGTCTAATTTAACCAACTCATTTGACAAAGCTCACAGAGGCTATATGTTAGCTTGTGCCTAAGACCTCACAGTAGTGAGCTGTAGAACAGGCATTATGATTTTGTCCTCCTGGACCTCAACCCAGGGCTCTTTCCACTAAAACAAGCTCAGCAGGGGTCCTTCCACAGTGCTCTTTCTGGAGGCATCATTGTGTAAAACTATGGGGAGAGAGATGGTTTTTGTCCAGCGAAAAACTATTAGCAGCTGATTGTAACCTACAGAAGCAATTAATAGGCCCAGGTGCCTTGAGATGCTTCTGCCCAAGGGAAAGAATGTGAGAAGGCCATCACCTCCAGGAGGTCTGGTTTCCCTTGCATCAGAACCTCTTCAGGAGAGGACTCTGAACTAAGAAAAACAACCTGGATGAAATTGTGCTCTGGCCAACCTCAGCATAAATCTTACTGGGGTTAGCCCTTTTTGCCTATGGGTCTTCAAGTGCAGACAGAAGATTCTTTAACCTTTTTCTGGGTGGAAGGATTAACAGTGGCTAATCAGGGTATTGGCAAGAGGGTGTGCTAAAAGTATGGGAAGAAATTTGAGTTATAGCCAAAGACGCCAAGTTGTAGTCTAGCCTCGAGTTTTAGTTTTTGAGGAATGCTGCTGGGAGAAACCACTTGTCTGTACTTTCCTCTTGCCCCTTTCAGCCTCTTTTGCACATTGTCAGCAGGGTCCTCATCTTAAAGTCCTGTTTATATCTCATGCCCCATTGGCCTTACAGCAAGTTCAAAACCAAGTCTTTTTCTAGATAATAGAATAGTGGAAGGTGTTATGGGGGCAAAAAGACATTTAATAAAAAGGATATCTTTGAAATAAATGAAACTGAAGACTCAACACAGCATGTATTTTGAAATTCATTCATTTATTTATTTAACAGATATTTATTGAAGACCCACCTTATAGCAGACATGGGTTTTATGTTAGGTACAGAGTATATGGTGTGAAAGAAGTAAGCATAGTCCCTGCCCTCAAGTAGCTTTTAGTCTAGCACAGACGACAAGCATTAGAAAAAGGTGGGAGTTATGACAGGAGATGAGGATAGAAATAAGAAATCAAACAGGAGTAAACTTCAGTCTAGTCTGAAGGCCAGGCCAGCACTCCTTAGTGAAGCGTATTCTCACTTGGGACATGAAGGACAACTAGACTTAGCCAGAACAGATAATACAGAGAGTGTTCCAAGATGAGGAGTCAACATCCGTGAAGGACCAGAGACTAGGAAAGATATGGCATGAAAGGCACAGATAAGGATTTCAGGATGCCTGAAATATTAAAATCCAAAAAATTGGATTGCATAGATTGAAGCTGGGAAGACAGACACCAGAACTGGAAAGGCCTGAAAGAAAGGTGAACGTCTGGGTAGTATGTGAATGGTGAAGGAAAGATTCAACAGGTTTTCAGAACTAAAATGACACTAACAAATTTATGGCCTTCCTGGTGGCTCAGTGGTAAAGAATCTGACTGCAATGCAGGAGACCCGGATTCGATCCCTGGGTCAGGAAGATCCCCTGGAGAAGGAAATGGCAACCCATTCCAGTATTCTTGCCTGGAAAATCCCATGGACAGAGGAGCCTGGCAGGCTACAGTCCATGTGGTCATAGAGTCAGACATGACTGAGCAGCTGACACACACAACAAATTTATGACTCAGAAGGATTACTTTGGCTCCAGGGTAGAGAATGGATTACAGGAGAACAAGTATGAAGTAGAGGAATGAGCTAGGAGGCTGTTGTAATAACCAGGTATTAGATGAAGTAGTGGCAGGTGGGCACATTTTGGTGTCATTGCTCCAACCTTCTGAGAATATGATATTTGGAGGGATCCAGAGCACAAAAAGGATTAGCCCAAGATAGTTGTTTTTAAACAGGCATGCATCAGAATCACCTGGAGGGCTTGCTAAACTACAGATCATTAGACCCAGAATTTCTAGTTCAGTAGACCTGAATTTGCATTTCCAGTAGGTTCCCTGATGTTGCTTACTTGGAAACTAAACTTTGAAAACAAATTCTGTAAAACATGGGTACTAAAGCTGTATCATTCTATTTAACTTTTCTTATTTTCATGAAGTTGGAAGAGAGGTAGAGCAAATGGAGAGGCAACAAAGCAACCTGTCTGCAGACAGTATGTGTTTAGTGCTAAGCAAGGCAGAGGCTTGATTAAGAGAGCACAGTGGTATTTTGGGGTAATGCTGAACTTCAGATGAGATCAATGATCTTAAATTTATATGACACAAATCTACCAGTTTTTGTGACTTTATACTGAAGAGCTTAACTTCCCATGTGCATCTGCAGAGAAGGTAGATATTTGAGTAATCCAAAGTTGGTGTTTTCCTGGGCTAGAATTTCAGGATGGTGAGTTAATGTTGATGATGAGCCATTGAAATGTTGAGCCTTGAATATAAGGAGTAGAAGGAAAGAGAAGAGAGAAAGATCCTGGCAAAGAAAAAGTTGAGAATCAGAGATTCTAAAGAATTGATAAAACTGGTGTATTGGGGCTAAAGGAACCAGAAAACTAGAAGAGCAAGATATTTTAGTTAGAGAACAAAAGCTCTAAAATTATGATGTCAAGGATAGAATAATTCTGGGTGATAATGAATGCCAAGGTTACCATGTGAGTAGATGGTTGAAGTGAGTGAAGGAGGTCATGGGAGATGATGAGTTACAGTACCGAGATTTCAGAGAATTGTTCTCTCCATGGATGTGGTAGAAAACTAGGATGGTGGAAGAAGTTAACATGGTGTGTCAAAGTCTTCAATGGATGAGGGAGACTAACCAGGCCCTGCTTGTCCCCATTGATAAATAGGAGTGTAGGATAATACAGTCAATGACACAAGTGAGCCTCAAAGGGAGGCTTGCAGAAGAGAATTAGGAGTTATATGGTGCTGGAGCAGCAGTGAGGAGATGGGGGCGCCCTGATTTAGACCATATAATAGATGGGGTGTAGGAAAATGAACAGCCTTCCCTTGAAAGACCTACAGGGAAAGTGAGGTCCTCAGTAGGGGACCTGGTTTTCTCTTAGGGAAACAAAGCAACATGTAGCAAATAGTTGAGGTTGTAGGGAAGTTTGTTAATAATTAGATATGAGCTTTAGAGGACACAGTGGAAACATTTTAATTTATGGAATAGAAGCAGCATATTAGAGAAAATTGTTGGCAAGGAATCAATAAGCGTGTCATAGCCTCACTTCTTAATTTATAGTTTGCTGAAGATTAGTGAAATTGATTTGTACATTTGCTGAGATTGTCAATTAGCTGCAGAAAGTCATTCACATGCTCCTTGAATTCCAACAGGCTTGGTCATGTTGATGGCACAGAGGAAAGTCAGAAAATATATGTGTAATTAGAATATTGATAATATAAAAGCAGGAACTGAGTTTGTACTATCTTATGCACTTTAAGAATTACATTTATAAACCATATAAAAATAAATCCAGACATCTGGAGACCAAAGTCACCTATATAAGACTGCCTGAAAGGTTAATGTGATTAAAATTTATGATGCTCATTGTTCCTGCTGCCATTTAATACCAAGTGGTAGATGGTTTTTATTCAAAAGGAAGTAATTATACTGAATTTATTATATTGCTAGATAAGGAATTTTAAACTACATTTTAGAACAGTTTAAGTCTGAGTCTTGTAGGATGAAATAACCTTATATATAAGATTTAAAATCCTGTTCACATTTCTAAGATTATATTCTGGTATAGATGAGATTTACAACTCCAGGTCTTCCAACAGTCTTCTGAGATTATATGTAATGATTCCTCATGGAAGGGACTGAATGCAAATTTTGTTTCATGTACACATAGCTTAACCATTAACTGGAGGTGGAGTGGTTTCTCTCTCCGAAGAGAAGGGGTGGTCATGCTGTGCTGGTTTTTAAGATTTATTTCTTCTTTTGTGTCCTTTTTCCCCCAGCTTGGCGCTCTGTCTTCATTTGACAGGCAAGACACTCAACCCTCCCAGGACCCTCTGCCCATGCTTTTTCTGGGCTTCCATCCTGGGGTGAGAATTGGCAGGAGATTGGAGCCCTGGAGGAAGGGAGATACCTCAGTACTTCCCTCCCTCTTTCTCTTCCTTGGTCACATTTCTGGCATTGCTTGTTTCTTCTAGGACTCCATAACTCCTGGGCAGCCTCACCATGAGTCCAGCTTCTGCCAGGATAGCTCAGATCATAGGTTTCAATAATTCATGAACATGTGCATGTTCAGTCACTCAGTAGTATCTGACTCTTTTTGACCCCATGGACTGTAGCCTGCCAGGCTCATCTGTTCATGGAATTTTCAGGCAAGAATACTGGAGTGGATTGCTATTTTTTCCTCCAGGGGATCTTCCTGACCCAGGGTTTGAACCTGCATCTCTTGAATCTCCTGCATTGGCAGGTGGATTCTTTACCACTAGCGCTACGTGGGAAGCCCTTAAGTAATCCATAACTCTCCCTATGTCCTCTAGCTCTTGGGTGGTCACAGTTGCTGCTATTTGTGGTTACAACTTCTGGCTACCTCTCTGATCACTCTTACCATCTTCATCCCAGTATCAAATTACCTTTGTTTTAAATTCTTAGAAAGGTTTCTGTTTTCCTGATTGGACCTTGACTGACATAAATGTCTGATAAAGTTGTGGTAAGTATAAATCAAGAAAATAGGGCAGTGACTGATGTATTCTTAACAAACTTTTGGGTGGGAAAAGCAACCTTACAAAGCAGTTATGCATCATCTTTCTAAATGGTGCAAAAAGTTACAGGCCTCTCATAAACAATGTGCAGTCACATTAAATAATTGCAATCACTTTCTCAATGCCTAATAAGTCATGTTGTCAGGAAAGAGTTTTGAAAAAAAAAATGGAGCCAAAGATATGGTGATTTGAATCATTTTGATACTAGTTTGAGGAAAATAACAGTCATCAGAATAATTCCCATCTCTGCCACAGTTATAAGGAGCTCAAGTACTAAGCATTTGCATTTTATGCAAAAGATGCTTTTCTGAAGGCCAGCTATAATTCAAAATGCATATGATTCAAGACTAAACTTTACATAAGCCTGAATAAGTCTACAACTTGTTTTATTAGTACACAGTGTCATGGCAATTGATTGTCCTCCTTCATGGTCATTTATCACATTTTCTTTCCAGTTATTGATTTTGGCTTATTCCTAAACTGTCAGTAGCCCTAGTGCTTGATCAATAATATGCAACATACTTTACATATGAGAAAAAATTAAAGTATGATAATAGTGAATGAAAAATTTCTTGTGCAGTTTTGATGAAGTAAACAAAATAAGAGTCTGTGCTACAGAAGAAAGATTGGTTGGGTATTTATAGTTTATATGAGAGGCTCATCTACTTGGCAATAGCCTATACACAATATACAATGAAGTTGGCTTGCCAGCTCAGAAGTCATAAAATTCTTGGTGAGCTTTTACAAATTGGGAAGATTAAATGATTTCTTTTTCAAATTTTATACCTGAAGTGAGAAGTTAGTACTGTATTATTTTGCATCATATCAAATTTGCGTAGTTTAAGATAAAATGAAAACCCAAGTCAAAGCAAAAATTTTCAAAACAACTAATCTGAAGTTAAGGGGCATATGCGTACTCAAAGGTTTTTTTTTTTTTTTTTAATTATGTGATTTTTCAAAGGAAGTTTAAAAGAATTCTATTCAAGCTTTGAATAAATATAGGATTTGATTAAGCAGCATTTGGTAACTGTGATACTAGGGTGAGAGTATCATACAGATACACACACACATCTTTGCATTTTGCATTAACTTATTATCCTTTTAAGGTTAATAATTAGGAATAGTGTTGAAGTATTAATTGAAGTGTTATTCAAGTCCGTAGTCTGCAGCCTGTTTCCTGTTAAAGCTTGAACAGAAGACTCAGGTATCCATTGCCTGAGGGAAAGAGGAATAGAAAAATCAGTCAGTTTCTGGCTTTAAATTTTTTTCTCTAAAAGTTATTTTTAATTGGAGAATAATTGCTTTACAATGTTGTGTTGGTTTCTGCTGTACCACAACATGAATCAGCTGTAAGTATACAAATATCCCGTCCATCTCGAGGCTCCCCCACTCCCCTATCCCACCCCTCTAGATCATCACAGAGCACCAGGCTGAGCTCACTGTTACATAGCAACTTCCCATTAGTTGTCTCCTTTACACACGATAATGTATATGTTTCAATGCTACTCTCTCAATTTGCACCACTCTCTCCTTCCCTCTCTGTGTTCATAAGTCTCTTCTTTACATCTGTGTCTTTATTCCTGCCCTATTTATAAGCCATCAATAGGCTTAAAAATGCAAGGGAGAAACAACAGTTTTGAGAGAAAAAATGCTTTTGAGTTTGAAGAATCTGAACATTTCCATTGGCTTGAAAAAACAGAATTTTGAAGTGCTTGGGAACAGTTATGCCATGAACAGATATGAAAAGTACTGCCAAAGACTGTTTTCCATGTCCCTGACTACATAAAATCCCAGGAACTGAGAGGAGAGCCTAAAGGAAGGAATTGAGTTCTAAGTATGTCTCCCTGATACTGGGTGTGTACTCTGGTCCCTGAGGTTGGGGCCAGAGAGGGAGTAGAATTAAATCCCCGAGATAGTTTTTGGTATTCAAGGCCAGTGGCCATTGAAGGCTACTTCAGGGATGAAACCCAGCGAGACAGGCAGCTATGAAGAGAAGCATTTCTGATTTCTTAAGAACTCAGGGCATGTGGAATAGAGATATCCAGGTGACACTTCTAGGCAGAGAGGATTTCAGACACCTTGGAAAGCTCTCTGCTGTTCTCAAGTGGCATGGTGGGGGGAGTGACCACATCTTTTTGTGCATCTCACAATTAGGCCTGGAGTAAATAGAAAACATCCGGCACTACAGAGACCTTGAGGATAGTTTAAGGAAGATGTGGGCTATGCTTTAATCTCATGTCAAGAGATGCAATAGTCACCTTGATATCTTATGTGTTTTTCAAAAATGTTGACCCATGACCTGCAATAGGAAAGACATTTTATATTGTGTTCCAGGACCACAAAATAGTCATAAAACAATATTTTTATTTGTGATGTTGGTTTATGTTTTCTTTCCTTTTCTGTTTTTTTACTGTAAGATTGCCTGGTGTGATCTACTAAATTGATGTCATAGATTAAGACCCACAGTTTGAAAACATCCTGTGGTGTGTGCCAGTGGGTGATCTGCCTGTCAGTCTCTAACTTCTCCCCACCCATGAGATGTAGAAAAAGAGGAGGGAATCCTACAAATTGACTGAAATTGGGGCTAAATGAGATTAGGTAAAGTTATAAAAAAAATCATATTTCATATACTCGGGTACATCGAAGAAAAATTTGCATTCATTACAGTACTCAGTGGTTATACTTAATAAAGAAGTACATTTAAAAAATGAATTTTAAAATTTATTTATTTTTATTCTTTTTATATTTTATTGAAGGATAATTGCTTTACAGAATTTTGCTGTTTTCTGTCAAACCTCAACATGAATCAGCCATAGGTATACATATATCCCCTCCTTTTGAAACTCCCTCCCATCTCCCTTCCCACCCTACCCCTCTAGGTTGATACAGAGCCCCTGTTTGAGTTTCCTGAGCCATACAGCTAATTCCCATTGGCTATCTATTTTACACATGGTAGTGTAAGTTTCCATGTTGCTCTCTCCATACATCTCAGCCTATCCTCCCCTCTCCCTATGTCCATATGTCTATTCCTCTATGTCTGTTTCTCCATTGTTGCCCTGTAAGTAAATTCCTCAGTACCATTTTTCCACATTCCATATTTATGTGTTAGAATATGGAATTTATCTTTCTCTTTCAGCCACTTCACTCTGTATAATAGGTTCTAGGTCCACCCATCTCATTAGAACTGTTTCAAATGTCTTCCTCTTTATGGCTGAGTAATATTCCTTTGTGTATATGTACCACATCTTCTCTATCCTTTTATCTGTTGATGGACATTTAGGTTGCTTCTATGTTCTAGCTATTGTAAAAAGTGCTGCGATGAACAATGGTTACATGTGTCTCTTTCAATTTTGGTTTCCTCAGGGTATATGCCTATGAGTGGGATTGCTGGGTCATATGGTGGTTTTATTCCTAGTTTTTTTAAGGACTCTCCATACAGTCATCCATAGTGACTGTATCAGTTTACCTTCCCACCCAGTGTAAGAGTGTTCCTTTTCTCCATATCCTCTCCAGCATTTATTGTTTGTAGACTTTTTGATGATGGCCATTCTGACTGATGGCCACTCTGATGATGGTGTGAGGTGATACCTCATTGTTGTTTTGATTTGCATTTCTAAAATAATGAGTGATGCTGAACATCTTTTCATGTGTTTCTTAGCTATCTGTATTCCTTTTTTGGAGAAATGTCTGTTCAGATGTTTTTATAACTTTTTGATTGGGTTGTTTGTTTTTCTGGTATTGAGTTGGATGAGCTGCTTGTATATTTTGGAAATTAATCCTTTGTCAGTCGTTTCATTTGCTATTATTTTCTCCCATTCTGAGGGTTGTCTTTTTACCTTGCTTATAGTTTCCTTTGCTGTGCAAAAGCTTTTAAGTTTAACCAGGTCCCACTTATTTACTTTTGTTTTTATTTGCATTACTCAAGGAGGTGGGTCATAGAGGATCTTGCTTTGATTTATGTCATCGAATGTTCTGCTTGTGTTTTCCTCTAAGAGTTTTATAGTGTCTGGTCTTTCATTTAGGTCTTTAATCCATTTGAATTTCTCTTTGTGTATGGTGTTAAGAAGTGTTCTAATTTCATCCTTTTATATGTAGCTGTCCAGTTTTTCCAGCACCATTTATTGAAGGCCCAGCATCATTATTAAAGGCTGTCTTTGCCCCATTGTATATTCTTGCCTCCTTTGTCAAAAATAAGGTACCATAGGTACATGGGTTTATTTCTAGGCTTTCTGTCTTGTTCCATTGGTCTGTATTTCTGTTTTTGTGTCAGTACCATACTTTCTTGATGACTATGGCTTTGTAGTATAATCTGAAGACAGGAAGGTTGATTCCTCCTGTTCCATTCTTCTTTCTCAAGACTGCTTTGGCTATTCAGGGTCTTTTGTGTTTCCATATGAATTGTGAAATTTTTTATTCTAATTCTGTGAAAAATGCCTTTGGTAAGTTGATAGGGATTGCATTAAATCTGCAGATTGCATTTGGTAGTATAGTCATTTTCACAATATTGATTCTTCCTACCCAGGAACATGGAATACCTCTCCATCTGTTTATGTCATCTTTCATTTCTTTCATCAGTGTCTTATAGTTTTCTGTGCACAGTTCTTTTGTCTGCTTAAGTAAGTTTATTCCTAAATATTTAATTCTTTTTGTTGCAGTGGTGAATGGGATTGATTCTTTAATTTCCCTTTCTGATTTTCATTGTTAGTATATAGAAACGCAAGTGATTTCTGTGTATTGATTTTATATCCTGCTACTGCTACTGCTGCTAAGTCACTTCAGTCATGTCCAACTCTGTGTGACCCCCATAGACGGCAGCCCACCAGGCTCCTCCATCCCTGGGATTCTCCAGGCAAGAATACTGGAGTGGGTTGCCATTTCCTTCTTCAATTCATGCATGCATGCTAAGTCCCTTCAGTTCTGTCTGACTCCTTGATAAATTCACTAATTAGCTCTGGTAATCTTCTGATACTCTCTTTAGGATTTTCTATGTATGGTATCATGTCATCTGCAAACAGAGCTTTACTTCTTCTTTTCTGATATGAATTCCTTTTATTTCTTTTTCTTCTCTGATTGCTGTAGATAGGACTTACAGAACTATGTTGAATAATAGTGGTGAAAGTGAATACCCTTGTCTTGTTCCTGATCTTAGGGGGAATGCTTCCAGTTTTTCACCATTGAGAATAAAGTTTGCTGTAGGCTTATCATGCATGGCCTTTACTATGTTGAGGTAGGTTTCTTCTGTGCCTATTTTTTTTTGAAGAGTTTTAATCATAAATGGGTACTGAATTTTCTCAAAGGCTTTTCTGAATCTATTGAGATTATCATATGGTTTTTATCTTTCAATTTGTTAGTATGGTGTATCACATTGATTGATTTGCATATATTGAAGAATCCTTGCATCCCTGGAATAAACCCAACTTGATCATGGTATATGAGCTTTTTGATGTGTTGCTGAATTCTGTTAGCTAAAATTTTGTTGAGGGTTTTTGCATGTATGTTCATCAGTGATAACGGCCTGTAGTTTTCTTTTTTGTGTTGTTTTTGTCTGGTTTTGGTATCAGGGTGATGGTGGCCTCATAGAATGACTTTGGAAGTGTTCCTTCCTCTGAAATTTTTTGAAAGAGTTTCAGAAGGATAGGCATTAGCTCTTCTCTAAATGTTTGATAGAATTCTTCTGTGAAGCCATCTGGTCCAGGGCTTTTGTCTTTGGGGAGATATTTTGATCACAGCTTCAATTTCAGTGCTTGTAACTGGGTGGTTCATAATTTCTATTTCTTCCTGGTTCATTCTTAGAAGATTGAACTTTTCTAAGAATCTGTCCATTTCTTCCAGGTTACCCATTTTATTACCATATAGTTGTTCATAAGAGTATCTTACAATCATTTGTATTTCTGCATTGTCTGTTGTAACCTTTCCTTTTTCATTTCTAATTTTGTTAATTTGATTCTTCTCTCTTTTTTTCTTGATGAATCTGGCTAAAGGCTTGTCAATTTTATCTTCTCAAAGAACCAGCTTTTAGTTTTATTAATCTTTACTATTGTTTCTTTCATTTCTTTTTCATTTATTTCTGCTCAGATCTGTATGATTTCTTTCCTTCTCTTAATTTTTGGAGGATTTTTTCCTTCTTTTTCCAGTTGTTTTAGGTGTAAAGTTAGGTTGTCTATTCAATTTTTTTCTTGTTTCTTGAGGTAGGATTGTATTGCTCTAAACTTCCCTCTTAGAACTGCTTTTGCTGCATCCCATAGGTTTTGAGTTGTTGTGTTTTCATTGTCATTTGTTTCTAGAAATTTTTTGATTTCCCTTTTGATTTCTTCAGTAACGTGTTGGTTTTTTAGAAACGTGTTTAAACTCCATGTGTTTGTCTTTATACAGTTTTTTTTTTTTTTTTTTTTCTTGTAACTGAAATCTAGTCTCATAGCATTGTGGTCAGAGAAGATGCTTGATACAATTTCAATTTTCTTAAATTTAGTGAGGTTTGATTTTTAACCCAAGATGTGGTCTATCCTGGAGAATGTTCCATGCGCACTTGAGAAGAAGGTATATTCTTCTGCGTTTGGATGGAATGTCCTGAAGATATCAATGAGATCCATCTCATCTAAGACTTGTATTTCCTTATTAATTTTCTGTTTTGATGATCTATTGGTGTGACTGGGGTGTTAAAGTCTCCTACTGTTATTGTGTTACTGTCATTTTCTCCTTTTATGTCTGTTAGTGTTTGTCTTATGTATTGAGGTGCTCCTATGTTGGGTGCATAGATATTTATAATTGTTATGTCTTCCTCTTGGATAGATCCCTTGATCACTGTGTAGTGTCCTTCCTTGTCTCTTGTAATCTTCTTTATGCTAAGGTCTATTTTGTCTTTGATGAGGATTGCTATCCTCCAGCTTACTTTTGCTTCCAATCTGCATGAAATATATTTTTCCATCATCTCACTTTTAGTCTATATGTGTCTTGAGGTCTGAAGTGGGTGTCTTGTAGACAGCATATGTATGGGTCTTGTTTTTGTATCCATTCAGCCAGTCTGTCTTTTGGTTGGAGCATTTAATCTATTTACATTTAAAGTAATTATTGATATATATGTTTCTATTGCCATTTTCTTAATTGTTTGGAGTTGATTTTATAGATCTTTTTCTTCTCTTCTCTTTCTTGACTATATAAGTCCCTCTAACATTGTTGTAAACCTGGTTTGGTGGTACTGAATTCTATTAACTTTTGCGTGTCTGAAAAGCTTTTTATGTCTCCATCAATTTGAATGAGATCTTTGCTGGGTACAGTAATCTTCGTTGTAGATTTTTCCATTTCAGTACTTTAAATACATCCTGCCATTCCCTTCTGGCCTGCAGAGTTTCTGTTGAAAGATCAGCTGTTAAGCGTATGGGGTTTCCCTTGGATGTTACTTGTTGCTTCTCCCTTGCTGCTTTCATATTCTTTCTTTTTGTTTAGTCTTTGTTAGTTTGATTAGTATGTGTCTTGGCTTGTTTCTCCTTGGGTTTATCCTGTGTGGGACTCTTTGTGCCTCTTAGACTTCATTGACTATTCTCTTTTCAGTGTTGGGGAAATTTTCAACTATAATCTCTTCAAAAATTTTCTCATACCCTTTCTTTTTCTCTTCTTCTTCTGGGACCCCCTATAATTTGAATGTTGGTGTGTTTGATATGGTCCCAGATGTCTCTGATGCTGTCCTCAGCTCTTTTCATTCTTTTTACTTTATTCTGCTCTTCAGAAGTTGTTTCCACCGTTTTATGTTTCAGCTCACTGATTTGTTCTTAGCTTCAGATATTCTGCTATTAATTCCTTCTAGAGTATTTTTAATTTCAGTAATTGTATTATTTGTCTCTGTGTGTTTATTAATTAATTCTTCTTGTTTTGCTTTGTTAATTGCTTCTTTCATTGTCTCCATTTTGTTTTCAAGGTTTTTGATCATTTTTACTGCCATTATTCTGAATTCTTTTTTGGGGAACTTACCTCTTTCCTCTTGATTTATTTGTATTTCTGTGTTTCTAGTTTGTTCCTTCATTTGTGCAGTTTTCCCTGCCTTTTCATTTTTTTTTTTAAGTTATTGTGTTTGAGATCTCCTTTCCCAGGCTTTAAGGAAAGTTGAATTCTCTCCGTGATGAAGGTTGAATTCTTTCTTCCTTTTGGTTTCTTCCCTCCTAAGACTGGTACAGTGGTTTGTGTGAGATTTGTGCTGAGTTTTTGTTTGTTTGTTTGTTTTTCCTCTGATGGGCATGGCTGAGAGAGGGGGTAATCATGTCTGCTGATAACTGGGTTTGTATTTTTGTTTTGTTTGTTGTTTAGATGAGGCGTCCTGCACAGGGTGCTACTGATGGTTGGGTGATGCAGGGCCTTGTATTCAAGTGGCATCCTTTGTGTGAGTACTCACTATTTGATATTACCTAGAGTTAGTTCTTTGGTAGTAGGATCTTAGAGTCAGTGCTCCTACTCCAAAGGCTCAGGGCTTGATCTCTGGTCAGGAAAAAAGGTTCCACAAGTGGTCTGTTATGGCATTGAGATTAAAATAAATATCCCAAAGCAAGAAGCCAAAGATGAACCCCAGACAAATGGCAGTTACAAAATCAGATAAATAATACTTAAAATAATGAAATATACACTTATACACCCATGAACAAAGTGAAAACAGTCCAACAAAAATAATGTACGGTAGATTGACCTGGGAAACAAAGGAAATAAAAAATGATATTTACCAGTTAAGAACAAAAGTAACTTAAGCACAAACTGGAAAAGAAAACTAAAGCGAGGTGCCAAGTGAGGGATAAAGCAATGAAAACAAAACTAAGAAATATGCTGAGAGGAAAGAAAAGAAAGAAAGAATAGATATGCAAAGTTAACTATAGGTAGATAAAGAAGATTTACATATGTTAAAGATTAACTGCAAGGGGAAAAGAACAGTAGGAAAGGCAAACAAAGGAGTAAATGTAGAAAAAATAATAATACATTTAAAAAATTAAAATTAAAAAAAGAGAAAAGAATAAAAAGAGGAAAACTCCACAGAACTGCAGAAGCCCAAGGTAGAGGCAGAGGTTTATGACAACAATAAAAAATGTGACTGAGGGAAAGAAAAGCTGAAAAGCTTAACTGGATTTCTTAGTGCCAATAAAATCTACATCTACAATAGAGCAGGGGAAAAGAAAAAAAAAAAGGAAAAAAAATCCAAAAGAATCTATAGAACAAGTCAAAATATAAGAATAATAAATGTTTTTCTTGAGTCTCTGCTGTCAGAGTCCTTTCCATCGCTGAGAGTCACTGTTCACCTCACATCCCTAGGATGCCCTGCAGCACTGTGCTGATCTTTGGACCTGCTGTGGGGGCAACTCAGATTCTAATCTGGTCCTACTCCTGTGTATTCTTGCCTCCACTGTCCACAGATACCAGCACTAGTGCATTTTCTTTTGTGGGAGTAATCAATGGCCTTTTATATTTTCCATTGACAGAGTCCGCTTAGTTGATTGTGTGGATTTAAACTGTAGCTTGTACAGCTGGTGGGAAGGTTTTGGGTCTTCTTCCTTAGCCACACTGCCCCTGGGTTTCAATTGTGGTTTTATTTCAACGTCTGCATGTGGGTCAGCCACTGGGGTTTGCTCCTGAGGCTGCCCTGGAGGACTTGGGTCCGCCCCAGTGAGGGCCAGGTGTGGAGGTGGTGCAGCTGCTTGGGTCGCAGAGGTTCTCACAGGACCAGGTACTCAGGGGAGTTGACAGCTAGGGCAGCAGGAAATATAGTGTAGAAGGGTATGGCAACCAGTATTGGCCAATACGCTCCAATATTCTTGCCTGGAGAACCCCCTCTCTGACAGAGAAGCCTGGCAGGCCACAGTCTACAGGGTCGCAAAGAGTTGGACACGACCAAAGCAACCCTGCATGCATAGATGTAAGACTTTTTTTTTTTTTTTTTCGCCTGTGGCAGCTCTGCCCCAGTGAGACTTAAGCATGAAGGTGGCGCAGCTGCTTGGCTTGTGGGGACCCTGGTGGCCCCAAGTGTGCAGGGACATGGACTGCCTCCGCTGCAGGAGTTATGGCCCTATCAGAGTCTCTTTTCAAGCCTCTTGTAGCTGGAGATCAGAAGGCCTCTTTGGCCAGTCTTTCTCTGAAGCTCCCCAATTCAGGCACTTAGAGGCTCCCTTGCTGGGGTCCTTCTCTGTTGTTCCCTGCCTCAGGCACATAGACGGGCCCCCCTGGCTGGGGTCCTACTCTGTAGATCGGTGGGTTAGTCCCTGAAAGGAGCAACCTGGGTGTGGTCCTACTCTGTAGTTCAGTACATCAGGCGTTTGATGGGCCAGCCTCTCTATTGTTCAGCTGCTGATGCTGGCCTGTGGGGAGAGAGGCTATGGTGATGGCTGCACCCCCTATGCATGATCAGCAGTGGCTGCCTGGTTTTCCTCCACTGGCATTTCCCACCTCAGTCTCCTCCCTCACATCCCCTCAATCTGTCTTTCAACAGCAGCCCTCGTCCTGGGATTGCTCCACGATCCCAAAACTCCAGCTCCCAGCCACTGCGCCTTCCAGGAGACCAGTGTTCCTGTCCGGGGTATGTATGGCTGCGGCAAGGACTGTCTGATTCTCATTCCATTTAGGCTGCCACAGATCAGCTGTTTCACTCTCAGCCTTAAATTGACTCAGACAGTTGCCCCACTGTGGGGATCGGACCCCTGCTTCAGTTCCCCCACCCACTGAGCGCAGGTCCAGTCCTACTAACAAGTCTGTTTTCCCTCTAGTTCCTCCATCCTACCGAGTTTTGCTCGGTTCTGTATATTCTATTCTTTTCCGCTGGTCAGGTACTCCTGTCCACTCTGAGCTGGTGTTCCGCCTGCACTCCTGTGTCTGAGGGTGTCTTCCTGATGCATCTGTGGAGAGAGAGATACTCCACTGTCCACCTACTCCACTGCCATCTTGTTCTCCTTCAAATTTATTTGTTTTAAATTGGAGCACGTTCTTTGATGAGAAGATGGTGAAATAGAAAAAAATACACGTCCTGAGAAAACTTCTACTCACTCCCTGTATTCTTTGTCACATACTTTTGGTTAGAAAGCCTTTGCTTTTTTTTTTTTAAATTAAAGATTTTTCTTTATTGACACTCAATTAACCTTTGCTTTTTAAAGAATGTTACAACTTTATAAACTAGCTTGTTCTAACCAGGAAGTCACAAACTAAATCCCTCTAGGGGCCAAATAGGAAACAAATAAATGGAGAAACTTGGTGTAAGAGAGAATAGAGGTAATTATGGAAAACTGGACAAAGCTATGCTCTATCTGAAGACAACCAAACACACATTTAAAAAATCAATGTGTAGGCCTACACTGACTGACTGTCACTGAATTCAGCTTTAGTCTACTGGTTTGCCTTTAACTGAGATAGAATTCAGTTCATCTCGGAGGAGTACAATGAAATTATCAATATAGGTCAGAATGAATACAGATCTGACCATCCCAACTTAAGACAGACCAGACTTAAAATGGACATTAACTCAGAGCAAGGAAGTGGGCAATTATTTATGGTAGGGGTGGAGCTGAATGGCATGGAGGGAGGGGGCTGGAAAGTTGTATCTGCTTTACCTGGAAGCTTTTTCAAATAACACACGTCCATTCATTTCTCCTCCATCCCTAGATTGTAATGTGAAGCACCCCAACCAAAGCCAGATCCTGCAATTAAGAATTCTTACTTTAATGAGCCTATTGTTACTGCTGGTAATAATATTTGGTATTACTTTGACGTGAGGAGAGTGTAAACAAGATTGAAAATAATTCCCTTTGAAGATCATCTATTCCAACAAGATTTTGACGTTTTACATTCATTCTTTTTCTTTCTAACTCCAGAATCTAGTTCCAATAAAGAATCAGAAGAAAATCTGATCTCTTCTTGTAGAAACACTGTTTTCTTTCACTTGAGTCAGTGTTTTCTCATTAGTTTATATACAGTTCTTAAGAAAATTCTTCAAAACATAAGTCTGAAAAATTTCTCTATAGTGAGATCCCTCTGTGTGCCTCCCTGCCATCACCAGACAAAGAGGAAAAAAAAAAAAAACACCACTTTTATTATTTCCTCAGGGTGCTACAGATGTGTGTGTATGTGTGTGTGTGTGTGTATATATATATATATATGCAAATGAGGTAGATTTTTTTTAACTGTGTACTATTTCACAGGAACAAAATTTGTCAGCAACTAAAGATTCAAAATAGGCTTTTTCCAGTTACACCCAGAGAATAGAAATACAAATGTATATGTAAGAAGATAGAGAAAATATTATTCTCCAGAATTCCAGGGTCTGGAAAGAGCAGACTGACTTGACTGGGCTGATTACCAAGAAATAAATACTTGAGATGCCGGAGGGAGCTCTAGCATCTACATCCTGCAGATGTGTGTGTGGTGAGGGAGAAGCTTCTAGAGGTGCATGAGGTGGAGAGGCAGTGACGCAGAGACCTCTAACTCTTTATTTTAAAATTATTTTACTTTATTTTTCATTGAAGTATAGTTAATTTACAATGTTGTATTAATTTCTACTGTACAGCAAAGTGACTCAGTTGTACACATATATACATTTTTTAAAAAATAGTCTTGTCATTATGTTTTATCACAGGACACTGAATATTGTTCCCTGTGCTATATAGTAGGACCTTATTGTTTATCCATTGTATATGTAATGGTTTGCCATCGACTAATCCAAAACTCCCAGTCCGCCCCTCCCCAGTCCTCAACCCCCTTGGCAACCATGTGTCTGTTCTCTATGTCTGTGAGTCAGTTTATGTTTTGCTGATAACTTCATTTGTGTCATAGTTTAGATTCCACATATAAGTGATATCATATAATATTTGTATTTCTCTCACTTGGCTTACTTAGTATGGTAATCTCTAGGTCTATCCATATTGCTGCAAATGGCTGCATCCATTCATCTACTGATGGAGATTTGGGTTGTTTCCATGCCTGGGTTATTGTGAATAGTGTTGCTGTGAACATAAGGGTGCATGTATCTTTGGAATTATAGCTTTGTCCAGTTATATGCCCAGGAGTGGAATTAGTGGATCATATGGTAACTCTATATTTAGTTTTTTGAGGAACCTCCATACTGTTTTTCATAGTGACTGTAACACTACATTGCCATCAACAGTGTAAGAGGGTTCCTTTTTTCTCCACACCATTTCTGGCATTTGTTATTTGTAGACTTTTTAATGATGGCCCTTCTAACTGATAGGAGGTGGTACCTTGTAGTTTTTTTTTTTTTTCTCTAATAATTAGTGAAGTTGAGCATCTTCTTTTAGCCATCTGTATGTCTTCTTTGGAGAATGTCTATTAGGTCTTCTGCTCATTGTTCAATTGGAGACATATGTCTTTAAAGTTTGGTAAAACTACAGAGCTCTTACATTATCACAAGTATGTCTGGACTTTTAAAATGGAAAACAGAAGTGTTTATGTTTTGGTTATTTTATTTTTTGAATGGGAATATAATTGCTTTACAGTGCTCTGTTAGTTTCTGCCGTGTGGATGGACCTAGAGTTTGTCACAGAGTGAAGTAAGTTAGAAAGAGAAAAACAAGTATCATGTTAGCGTGTATATGTGGAGTCTAGAAAAATGCTACCAATGAGCCTATTTCCAAGGCGGGATTAAAGACACAGAGAACAGACATGTGGACACAGTGGGGGAAGGAGAGGATGGTACAAATGGAGAGATTGAGACAGACATATATGTTATGATCCTGAAGTCTACTTTACTGTGCAAGCTCTTTCTGTTTCTCATTTAGATT
Source organism: Odocoileus virginianus (assembly GCF_023699985.2). Lineage (NCBI taxonomy): Eukaryota > Metazoa > Chordata > Mammalia > Artiodactyla > Cervidae > Odocoileus > Odocoileus virginianus. Next base: position 34,241,987 of record NC_069686.1, on the reverse strand, counting down.
ATTGCAGTTCAATTGTGTGTTCAGAAGTTGGTACCCTTGACTCAGACAAACTTTTCTCTCTGAAACATTTTTGCTCAGCTGCCAAACTGATGCCTCTACTGTATTAAAAAAAAAATTATGCCCTATTTAAAGAATAACATTTGATGACTCTTGGTTGCCTTACAAGAGAATGCCAAACTTCTTACCACAACACATCCATGACCCTTTATGACGTTGTCCCAGTAACTAAGGCTTTCTGAAATTTCCTGAATGAGTCATGCTCAGTCACTCTTTCATTTCTCTGTTCAAAACTGACAAATCCAGTGTTTAGTAATTTAGGATCAGAAATAATCTGTAGTGAAAACTTGAGCTACATTAATAAGGAGAAAGGAGCACTGTTAGGGAATGAAGACAGAGTCAAATGCAGGTGACATTGTTATCTCTAATTTTTTTTAACAGTTTAGTTATAAATGTTCATGTACTCTATATTAAAAAATTATCAAAAGGAGTATTTGCCCCTGGTTCTTTGGGTAAAAGTTGAATAATGCATTGGCTTCATTAATTATATGATCAAAAATCTAGTGTCGTCAATCTAGTTTGGAAATCAGAATTTTCAAAATTATTAGTAATTGTGTCTTACTCTTCCTGTATAGCCATGGCAACCAGTTTGCTGCAAGCTATTTGGATATAGTTCACATAGGGTTTCTTTTGTAGAAAAGCTGGAAGCAATTCGTTTTTCTTAAAAAGTGAACTGAGTGAAATGAGATTATACAGTATGAGACTATCAAATTGTATTATGTAAATGCAAATAAAATAAAATATATTCTCGCTTAAGTGCCATAGGATATTAAGAAGAGCCTAATGGGAGTTACATGAATTCTCATAAATAAACCTCCTCAGGTTACCCTAGTCCTCAGATAGGAGGCAAAGGACAGTGAACTTCAGTCTTTAACATTTTATAAGATCATTTTAAAAAACTATTTTATACAGAAATCACTTAATATCACTCTTTGTGAAGTGATAGAAAATTTTAAAAGATTGGTGCTTCAGCCATAAGTGTTTAGCATACAAATTTTTTTTTTGACGCAGTTGGATTTCACTGCTTTGTAGAAAAGAGGGTCATTCAGAGGGCAGCATTATATAGTCAAATTCATGCCAAGTTATTGTCAGTGAAAAATGATAGTAATATTGTCTTTCATTTATTGGAAAACTTTGGGTAAATTGGAATCCCACTCAAATTAGAGGTTCCTTATGGTAAAAAATTGCAATATGTAACATTCTGCATTTTATTAAGAAGTTAAGGTAAGAAAGTCACTCAGACATTTGAATATTGAAATTTTAACACTGAAAACTGAAATAAGCTTTTTTGCCCCTGAATAATTTAGATAATACAAATCATATATATTATATATATCACTTATGCTCAGTCACTAATTGTGCTCGTGATTTGTTGTTCAGTCCTGTCTGTTTGTGACCCCATGTAACGTAGCCTGCCAGGCTCCTCTGTCCACTGGATTTTTCAAGCAAGTATACTGGAGTGGGTTGCCATTTTTTCCTCTAGGGCATCTGCCTGACCCAGGGATCAAACCTGTGTGTCCTGTGTCTCCTGCATTGGCAGGCAAATTCTTTACTGGGAAGCCCATGTATATTATATGTGTGTGTTTGAATGTTTTTTTAATGTGTTTTAAGGTCAGTGTTTAGACTTTTTTATTTTTCTCTTTAACTTTCTTGTCTCTAATTCTTTATATGATCCACTGCTGTCATTAAAAAAGTTATTTTATAGTATAGTTGATTTACAATAATGTGTTAGTTTCAGGTGTATAAAAACGTGGCTTAGTTATACATATATCTATTGTTTTTAAAATTATTTTCACATATAGGTTATTACAGAGTACTAAGTAGAGTTCCCTGTTATCCAATAGGTCCTTGATTATCTGTTTTATATATAGTAGTGTTTATTTGTTAATCCTAATCTCCTAATTTATCCCCCTCTACCTTTGCTCTTTGGTAGCCATAAGTTTGTCTTCTGAGTCTGTTACTGTTTTGTCGGTAAGTTCATATGTACCCTTTTTTTTGGATTCTACATTAAGTGATAATATATAGTATTTGCATTGTCTGACTTACTTCACTTAATATGATAAACTCCATGTCCATCCACGTTGCTGCAAATGGCATTATTTTGTTCTTTTCTATGGCTGAGCAACATTCCATTGTACATATGCACCATATTTTCTTTATCCATTTCTGTGTTGAGGAACATTTTGGTTACTTAAGATTGCCAGGAGAAACATCAATAACCTCACACATGCAAATGATACCACTCTTATGGCAGAAAGCAAAAAGGAACTAAAGAGCCTCTTGATGAACATGAAAGAGGAGAGTGAAAAAGCTGGCTTAAAATGCAACTTTCAGAAAACAAAGATCATGGCCTCTGGTTCTGTTACTTCATGGGAAATAGATGGGGAAACAATGGAAACGACGACAGACTTTATTTCTTGGGCTCCAAAATCACTGTGGACAGTGACTGCAGCCATGAAATTGAAAGACACTTGCTTCTTGGAAGAAAAGCTTATGACCAACCTAGACAGCATATTAAAAAGCAAAGGCATTAATTTGCCAACAAAGATCTGTATAATCAAAGCTATGGGTTTTCCAGTAGTCATGCATGGATGTGAGAGTTGGACTAATAAAGAAAGCTGAGTGCCAAAGAATGGATGCTTTTGAACTGTGGTGTTGGAGAAGACTCTTGAGAGTCCCTTGGACACCAAGGAGATCCAACCTGTCCATCCTAAAGGAAATCAGTTCTGAATATTCATTGGAAGGACTGATGTTGAAGCTGAAACTCCAATACTTTGGCCACCTGATGTGAAGAGCTGACTCACTGGAAAAGACCCTGATGCTGGGAAAGATTGAAGACAGGAGAAGGGGATGGCAGAGGATGAGATGGTTGGGTGGGATCACTGACTCAACGGACATGAGTTTGAGTAAACTCCGGGAGTTGGTGATGGACAGGGAGGCCTGGTGTGCTGCAGTCCATGGGGTCGCAAAGAGTTGGACACGAATGAGCGACTGAATGTTCCAACTGAATATGTAGCTAGTGTATACATTTTAGAACCAAACTTTTTATTATTTTTTGTTATTGTAAGCAGTGATATGCTAGTACATGCTTAATAATGGACTTTCTGGGGATAGGGAATGCCTGATTTGTAATATTTGCTGATTTCCATGGTGCAAATACTCCCACCTGGCTTATTTCAAGCTATCAAAGACCTCACTAAATGCAGAATTGGAAGAGATGTTCAATGGCTCACCACTATTTAGTCTTTCTGCTATACAGATGCATTATACAAATAATATTCAGGGAAGAGATAACAGTAAAATGTAGTAAAATAATTAGGAGGTGATACTTTCTGGGATTTGCTACCTTGATTTTAATATATTGTATTTCATTTCAAGTTAATATAATTCAATTTTTAATAGTTGGCTGTAACAACTGGCTCAGAAGAGTCGTGACAATTTAACAGTCTGCTTATTTATCCTGCTCTGAGTCTGGCTCTAGCACAGCCCTGCTTTAGGCAATACACCATATGTAGGAAGTGTAAATCTCACTTTCTACAGCTAGTTTTTGAATAGTTAAGCTTTGAATATGTTTATAAACTTGTCAGATCCCTTCAGAAATCAGAATACAGAAAAGTAACTAGATGAATGAGCCCTGTCTCCAGGCTGTAGTTGAAACACCTGAACCCTGCTTAGTTTGATTCTCAAATGCACTCACCTCCCCCACCCCTATCTTTGAACACCTCTGAAATTGGTATGCATCTTATAATTAAGATATGCACTGTCTCATCATTTACTTTGGGGTGTTTTCCTATGGTCCCTAAATAATTGTGCATCTTAACAAGTTATGGCATCTTCAAGTTGATGAAATATGGCATTTTAAAGTGTGAGAAATTACTGATTTGTTTAGGACACTGTTAGATTATTTTTTTCTTATTAGAAAATGCAAGGAAACCCCTTCATATTCCAGGAACTGAGTATCTTAACATTAATTCAAAGTATCTAAGTACTGTGTTAGTAAGAACAAAAAAGGACCAATCTATCAAATGAAGGGAGTTGACATTAAAATGGTCCAGCGCTTAAAGTCAAAACTATCATGTTCTGAGAAGAAAACATCATTATTTTTCTCCTCATCATAGCTTCAATGTTACCATTCATTGTGTGAAAAATGAAGCATGTGCTAATCTATTTCTTGTAGTAATTGGCTCTACACATTATATGTTTTAGCAATGGTAAATAAGCACTTGTTAATGCAGAGAGTCTGCAGGTGACATCTGAAATGTAAATGAGTATTAAAACCCAGAGAGAGAGAAAATTGCCTTCGGTTCAAATATTTCCAAGTCATTCCATCTTCTGATTTTAGAAAAAACAAAACATGTTGATTTCATGTCAGAGCAGAGAAACAAATAGGGAGTGCTATTCTCTCTCTGTCCCTGCCCTGCTGTGGCAAATTAGTTCACTCATGTGTATCATCCTTGTACACATTAGTAGAATGAAAGTAGGAAAAGCAAAGAGTGGTGCTTTTTCTGTGGAGTTTAATTGCTGGTTCATGTCTTATCTTTTAAAATAGAAAATAACTTTTACTTTGTTTTTCTGCTTATGATGGCTGTACCTATTTAGTGAAAATATTTGAAAGCAACAGAAAAATGGAATGAGTAAAATAAAAATTATACTATCACTCAGAAACAAGACTGTTGTGCAGAACTTTTTGTGAATATCTCTGATTTTTTCAGAGGAAATTTTCTTTTGCATAATGTTCCCATGTTAAGAAAATAAACATTTGGAAAATACTTCCAGGAATTTGGAATTACACTTCTAACAATAGTGTATTAGAGTGTGTATTCCACTGTACCCATGCTAACATTGGATATGATAATTTAATTTACCAATTTAATAACAAACAATTTCGTCTCATTTTAAACTTTTGTCTATTTGATTAATGATAATTTGATTAAAGTTGAACGTCCATGTGCATGTTCATTAGCATCTACATTTCTTTAGTGATTAGCTTGTTCAGGTCCTTTGTCGACTTTATTTTAGAATGTTTACATTTTACATGGTGACATATGAAAACATCTATATGTAAGAGATAAAAACTCTTGACAAGTATATTTCAAATATTCTTCCCAATTTTTTAAAAAATAGTTTTTTTCATTATGAAAGCAATAATGTTCATGATGCAAAGTTTAGAAACTATGAAAAGTAGAGAGACAAAAATAAAAGTCATAATAATCCTTCTTCCTAGATGCAGTTATTGTTTACATTTTGGTGAATTTTTTCCTTTTGGTCTTTCTTTGTTTTACACATTTATATACACTACTTACAAATTCAAATCCGTATGCTATGTTTGTATTCAGATTTTTAAAAGTTGTATTGTGACCAATTATAAAAGTGCTGTTGCTTATCTTGATTTCAGTTCCTCCAAATGTAGACCCTGAGACATGGACTTGGATGTGGGTGTCAAGCTCACACAGAGAACAGACAGCAAAGCCAAGGACTGACAAGTCAAATGGTAGAGACACAATGAGCTACTTTTAGATCAGAGAGTTTCTTACAGACCCAGCAAATTGAAGAATAAGAAGAGTCCACTCCCCTTGGTCTTTGTCCCTCCCACTGAAGCAGAAGAACCTAGAAGACTGTAACATGAATGGAGACCTAAGCCTAGACTGCTGCTAGTGGTTTTATATTCTGCAGCTGCATTCTGATGGTCCCAAGCCTCATGAGAATGTGGGAAGTGGCGGGAAGTCATCCTTACCATAGTCAATAGGGGGGTGAGTACCAGATAGCCTCATATCAGCCCCTTACAAGACCTCCCATCTGCTGGTGTACTGGATGGCATACCAAGTTCTCTACAGAGATGGGTGTGTTGTGGTTCAAGCCTTTACCTATAAGGATACCTGCAAGATTGCCAGGTGTCACAGCTGAGCTATTTTTCTACAGCTATAGAAAGTGACCCTAGGTAGCAAAAGTAATGAAATGGGGAAAAGGAAACATGGAAGAGTGAAGAACCAATGAAGTGTGCTCATGAACAAATGGGTTACTGCTGCTGAAAACTGTGGCTCACTCCCTGTGGAAGGGAGGCTTCTGGGGAACTGTGGAGATGTGGTATGGGACAGAGAAGCGAAGTCTTCATCACCCATTCTTATCTCACTTTGCTTGTAGGTTGCCCAACACTGATGCCTGGCCTTTCCAGAAGATTTTACATGTGGTTAAGAAAGTTGCAAGGAAGCCAGAGAAAGCCTTGGGCAGAGAAGTTTGAGGTCTTGAGGTTGAGATCTGTTAGCAGTTTGGGAATTATCCACTGTAGCTGCATGTGAACTCAGAAGTGGGCAGAGGATATGAGCGTCACCTGCCACGATGCAGAACACTGAGAACACTGAGCCTTATAAAAAGAGATATTAAAAATACCACACTTCCATTTCTGTGAGGTTCAGTTCAGTTCAGTTGCTCAGTCATGTCCGACTCTTTGTGACCCCATGGACCGCAGCATGCCAGGTCTCCCTGTCCATCACCAACTCCTGGAGTCCACCCAAACCCATGTCCGTTGAGTTGGTGATGTCATCCAACCATATCATCCTGTCATCCCCTTCTCTTCCTGCCCTCAGTCTTCCGCAGCATCAGGGTCTTTTCCAATGAGTCAGCTCTTCGCATCAGGTGGCCAAAGTATTGGAGTTTCAGCTTCAACATCAGTCCTTCCAATGAACACCCAGGATTGATCTCCTTTAGGATGGACTGGTTGGATCTCCTTGCAATCCAAGGGACTCTCAAGAGTCTTCTCTATATGGTAGTTTTGTTAACATTCCAATCATATTTCTCTTGAGTTTTCATCAATGATTACATGATATTGCATATTCAATTTTGCTTTTAAAAAAAACCATTATACCATTTTATAATAATTTCCTCATATTACTACAAGCATACATCGAAGATATTTCAGGCTCAGTTCCAGATGACAACAATAAAGTGACTATCACAGTAAAGCAAGTCACATGAATTTTTTTGTTCCTTAGTGCATAAAAAAGTATGCAGTAGTGTTAAATACTACTAAACAAATAGCATACATACCTTAAGTAAAAAATACTTTATCAATAAAAATTGCTAGCATCATCTGAGCCTTCAGTGAGTCATAACCTTTTTGCTGGTGGAGGTTCTTGATGGCTGCTGACTGGTCAGGTTGCTAATGGTTGGGGTGTGACAATTTCTTAAAATAAGACAACAGTGAAATTTGCCACATTGATTGACTCTGTCTTTCATGAAGGATTTTTCTGAAGCATGCAATACTGTTGGACAACATTTTATCCACAGTAGAGTGTCTTTCACAATTAGAGTCAATCCTCTCAAAACTAGCTGCTTTGTCAACTAAGTTTATGTAATATTCTAAATCCTTTGGTTGTCATTGCAGTGATCTTCACTACCTTCACCTGGAAGAGAACTCAAAAAACCACTTTCTTTGCTCAACTATTAGAAGTGACTCTTCATGCAGTTTTATCATGCGTGGTGTAGGCTAAGTTGCTTCAGTTGTGTCCGACTCTATGAAACCCTACGGACCATAGCTCACCAGGCTCCTCCGTCTGTGGGATTCTCCAGGCATGGATACTGGAGAGGGTTGCCATGCTATCCTACAGGGGATATTCTTGACCTAGGGCTTGAACCCACATCCCTTACATCTCTTGCATTGGCAGGCAGGTTCTTTGCCACTAGAGTCGATTCAGTCATGTCTTCAGGCTTCACTGCTAGTTCTGGTTCTCTTGCTATCTCCACCACATCTAAAGCTACCTCCTCCATTGAAGTCTTAAAATCTTCCAAGTCATTCATGAAGATTGGAATCAGCTACTTCCAAACTCCTGTTAATGTTAACCTTTTGATGTCTTCCCATGAATCACAAATGTTCTTAATGGCATTTAGAGTGATAAATACTTTTCAGAAGATTTTCAATTTGGCTTGCCCAGATCCATCAGAGGATCTGAGGATCTGCCATTATTTATGGCAGCCATATAAAAAGTAGTGAAAGTGTTAGTCACTCAGTCATGTCCAACTCTTTGCAACTCCATGGACTATCACCCCTCCAGGCTCCTCTGTCCATGGAATTCTCTAGGCAAGATTACTGGAGTGGGTAGCCATTCTCTTCTCCAGGGGATCTTCCTGATCCAGGAATCGAACCCAGGTCTCCTGCATTGCAGGTGGATTTCTTACTGTCTTAGCCACAAGGAAGCCCTAGACTTATGAAATATGTTTCTTAAGAATAAGACTTGAAATTGAATTACTCTTTAATCCATGGACTGCGGCATGGATGTGATGTTAGCATTCATTTCTCCCTCAGAGCTCTAGGGTAACTAAGTGCATTGTCAGCTGTGATATTTTTAAAGAATCTTTTTTTTTTCTTTTTTTTCTGAGCAGTAGGTCTCAGCAGTGGTCTGAAAATATTTCATAATCATATATGTGTTGTTATCTAGATCTTGTGTTCCACAGACAGAGTAGACTTAGCATAATTCTTAAGGGTCCTAGGGTTTTCAGAATAGTATATAAGTATTGGTTTCAACTTAAAGTCACCAGTTGCATTGGTGTCTAACAAGAGAGTCAGCTGGTCCTTCGAAGCTTTGAAGCCAGGCATTGACTTCACCTCTCTTGACTTTGAAAATCCTAGATGGCATCTTCTTCCATGAATGTAATACTTTTTGTCTATATTGAAAATCTGTTTTGTGTAGCCACCTTCATTAATTATCTTACTTAGATCTTCTGGAAAAGTTCCTGCCACTTCCACATCAGCACTTGCTGCTTCACCTTGGTCTTTGAAGTTATAGAGATAGCATCTATCCTTAAACCTCATGAGCCAACCTCTGCCAGCTTCAGACTCTCCTGTGGGTTCTTCATTTTTGTCAACCTTCATACAATGGAGAGAGTTAGGACTTTGCTGTGGATTAGGCTTTGGTTCAAGGGCAAGTTGTGGTTGGTTTGACTTTCATTCTAGACCACTAATGTAGTCCATGGGGTCACAAAGAGTTGGACACGACTGAGTGACTGAACTGAACTGAATACTTTCTCCATATCAGCAAAAACACTTTTGCTTTCTTGTCATCCAAGTGTTCCCTGGAATAGCACTTCTACTTTCCTTCAAGTATGTTTTATTTGCATTCATAACTTGGCTCCTGTTTGCAACAAGAGGCCTAGCTTTCAGTCAAAGAGGCCTTTGACATATCTCCTCACTAAGCTTAATTATTTCTAGCTTTTGATTGAAAGTGAGAAGTTTGAAACTCTTCTTTCTAGTTGAACACTTAGGGGCCATTGTGGGGAAATTAATTGGCTTAATTTCAGTGTTGCGTCTCAGGGAGTGGGGAGGCTAAGGGAGAGGAAGAGAGATAGGGAATAGCTTGTTGATGGAGCAGTCAGAACTCACATATAACACTTATCTATTGTTTGCTGTGTTATAAGAATGTGGTTGATAGTTCCCCAAAACAATTGCAGCAGTCACATCAAAGATCACTGATCACAGATCACCATAACAAATATAATAATGAAAAAGTTTGAAATAGTACTGAATTACCAAAATGTGACGGAGACAAGAAATGAGCAATGCTATTGGAAAAATGGTGCAGATGGACTTGGCTGTAACAGGGTTGCCACAATAAAATGAAGGCTTCTTATATAAGTGCTTTGTGAACACATTTTTCTCCTTGGAGATTAAAAGTTTATTTGGGGCTCAGTACACATGGAAAAAAAAAGAAGCAGAGACATTACATTCCAACAAAGGTCTGTCTAGTCAAGGCTATGGTTTTTCCAGTGGTCATGTATGGATGTGAGAGTTGGACTGTGAAGAAAGCTGAGCACCGAAAAATTGATGCTTTTGAACTGTGGTGTTGGAGAAGACTCTTCAGAGTCCCTTGGACTGCAAGGAGATCCAACCAGTCCATCTTAAAGGAGATCAGTCCTGGGTGTTCATTGGAAGGACTGATGTTGAAGCTGAAACTCCAATACTTTGGCTACCTTATGCGAAGAGTTGACTCCTTGGAAAAGACCCTGATGCTGGAAGGGATTGGGGGCAGGAGGAGAAGGGGACGACAGAGGATGAGATGGCTGGATGGCATCACCGACTCGATGGACTTGAGTTTGAGTAAACTCCTGGAGTTTGTGATGGACAGGGAGGCCTGGTGTGCTGCGATTCATGGGGTTGCAAAGAGTCGGACATGACTGAGTGACTGAACTGAACTGAACTGAACACATGAAAAAGACATTAACAGAGTGAACTGCTGAATTATTGTTCAAAACATGAATATTTGGTTTAGATCATACATTTAAAAAGGAGATAGGATTGTGGAAGTGTCAAGAAAGGCTTCAATGAAGGGAAGAATTTTAAGGTGGATGTTGTAGGACTAAGTAGGAAATAGCTCAGATGTTTAGGAGAGTATCAGATAAATCAGGTGCAGCATGAGTACAGATTCCGAGGCACAGAGAAACAAACTCTATTAGGAAGCTGTGGTAGGCAGAATAATTCCACAACCCACAAAATAGAATAGGGAAGTAGTCTGGATGGTCCAGATGGGACCAGTATCATCGCAAATAGGTGGTTCTATTGGTAAAGAATCTGACTGCCAATGCAGGAGAAACAAGAAACACGAGTTCAGTCTCTGGGTTGGGAAGATCCTCTGGAGGAGGGCATGGAAACCCTCTCCAGTATTCTTGCCTGGAAATTCCATGGGCAGAGGAGCCTGGTGGGCTGCAGTCCATGGGGTTACACAGAGTCGGACACGACTAAATGATGGAGCATACACAGCACACCTCTGAAAAAATAGGGAGATAGTTTGGATGGTCCAGATGGGATCAGTATCGTCACAAGTTTTCACATTAGTCTAGATGTTCCAGGTGGGCTGAATATCATCACAAGTGTTCTTAAAAGTGGAAGACAGAGTCAGGCGGGAAGTCAGGGTGACATGCTGAGGTGGGAGAAGGACTTAGTCTGCCCTTGCACAAGCTAATGAACATGCATGAATTCTAGAAGCTGAAAACAGCAAGGAAACTTTCTTCCGTAGAGCCTCCCAAAAGGAACACGACCTTTGGATACCTTGATTTTAGTCCAGTGAGAGCCCAGATTGATTTTGCCTGGAAAGTGATGAGTACTTTAATTTGCACATTTCATTTTTTTTCAACCAAGAAAGTTTCTATTTTTCTGTTCCTCTGTTCCCATCATTAGTATCTCTTCTGCTGCCTGGGTGCTATCTTTCCATTTTTATTTTTAAAAATCTTTTCTCACACATTCTAAGAAAGGTTCTCAATTTTTACTTTCACATCTCTAATTGTATTTATTTTCCATGGAGTCAATTACATTTAGTTGCTACATTTTATACTTCCTTGTAGAACTTTATCAGCTTTCCTCTGTCCTGTTTTCTTTTCTAGCATATTCTCCTCTGTCTTCTGGATCTTTTAGTAGGTTATTTTTAGAGGTGTTCATTTCCTTTCCCCTAGTAGGACAATGTTTGTTATCATTGATTTTTCATTGATTGACTCCTAACCCCCTATCTATTCCCCTCTCTGCTTATTTTTCCTTTCTACTCACTGGAACTTGAATAATAAGAGACCTATTCAGTTGTAATATTTTCTAATAAGGAGAATTCATGAAATATACTTAACCAGCTATCTAAGAGGTAACATGAAAAAGCAGAGAATGTATGACCCAGTATATGATTACTGGCTTTGGACAGTTAGCTTTTTGAAAAAGAGACAGATGCGATGGGTGGGGAAGAAAGACTTCATAGTGGAGATGAAATTTACGTTGTTCATTGAAGGGCTAAGCTGAAAATGGTGCAGTTGTTCACAGGTGAATCAGATAATATAGGCCTCTGATTCTCTATGAATTAAAGTACTGACTGTCCTTCTGAACTTCAGTTAGAACTTATTCAATCCTGCTCATTTCTATACTTCCTTTCATATTTTCCATCTACTTATCTCTCCAAGCCACATGTAGGTAATTTCTTCAAATTCCTTGTCTAATTCATGAATTCTACTGTTTCAACCACCCACTGTTATTTTTTTAATTTAACTTTTTATTTAATTTAAATAATAAATTAAAAATGTTTCTAAAAAATTTACTGGATTCTCTTTCAAGCCTGCCTGGTTACTTTTGGTGATATTGATAGCTTATTTTTATGACTATATTTTTTATTTTGTAAGCATTTTATTCCTATAATTTTGTAACTTTTATTCTGATATGTAAATACATAAAGTTTCCGGAGATTATTTTAACAGATACTTGCCCATCTGACTTGTTTTCTTGTTGGTTTAATGAACTTTAATTGTGAGTTCATGTCTGTTTGAAATTGATCTGTGAGCATCCTAGGGGTTCACTTGAGGATATTTTCCTCAGGAGGGGATGCATGTTCCTTCTTGCTGGGATATGGGGGCACAGGCAATTTAGGGCCACTTCAGTCTCCTTCTTGTACCCCTGGATTAATGGGAGAGTCTCAGGTTGAGTTCCCATTGTTGACACTGGCTTAAGAATAGTCTTTAGGATTTTAGGGTTGGAGGGTTAGTTTACACAGTTTATGTTAGTTTATTATTAGGTATATTGTCTTTGTAGGCAAACTATGTTTTTGCACAGTTACAGGTAAACTTTTTTCCCCTTGATATTCTGCATTTCCTTTATGGTGTGTTTGGATGTGAATTTACTTTTCTCCTTCTGCTTGGTTCTTGAAACACAATTTTGAATGAAATAGTCTTGATTCTTATAATTTCTTCTTTACTATCTCTTTGACTATTGCTTCTCTGCCCACAGCTTTCATTCTCTTTCTGAAACTTCTATTTGGAGCCTCTCTCGGTGATCCCAGTTCTGGTAAATTACTCTGGTCTGCTCATACTCTCTCTGTCTGTTTCATCTCTTGCTGGGCCTTCTAAACTTTATCATGTCTAGTAATATTTTTATTTCACTGACCATTTTTTCCCTTTGAGAATATTTTTTCACTTCCTTCCTATTTGCTTTCTTTCCCCATTTTAACTTTTTAAAAAATGAAATATATTCCTTTGTTTTTTTGAGCATCCTGCTTAAGACCCAACAAGCCTTTTACAGACTGTTTCATAAAACTGCGTAGCGAGGCCCTGTTCCTATGTTTCAACACTGTGTATGATTTTGTTCTATTTTAACCTTTGTGGCACATATTTTCTACTTCTCATTTTCTCTTATTCCCTGTGTTGCTAGCCTAGAATCCTTTTTTCATTGTCATTTCAGGGCCCTTGTTTCATGTGATAAGATATTCCAGATCTAGTCACAGAATCAGCCGGTGGCTTGATTTGTTTCCTGATCTTTAGAATTCTGTGACCTCTTCTTCATCCCACAGCTTGCTCAAAACCAAAGCCACAGTTTTTGTTTCACTCCCTTTTTGAAGACTGTGTTTATATGGCACTTCCAGCTTCTATCCCCAGACAATGAGCCAGGCTGCGGTTCCCCTTTTCATAGGGAGTATTTTAACCTTCTTAAATGATAGGGGCTGAACTTGGAGCAGTCACTGTGGCCAGAACTCAGTAGGGTCAGGGTCTCATTGTTTTTACTGCGTTTTGTTTTTGTTCTGCTTCCCCTAGAAAGAGGTGTTTATCTACATTTTGTGTCTATCTCTTTTCTTTATTTGAATATTTCTCTGTGTTTGGAATACAGATGGCTTATTCAAATGTGAGTTTATACCATTTGGACTAACTCTTACCTTTGTTTTAGAAGCTGTTTATAGACTGTCAGTATTTACCTTCAGTATTTGGCTTGGTTGTACATGCATTTGAGAATAAAGTTGTATCTTTTTGGTGCAGACATACACAAAATACCATGTTGACCTGATGGACGTGGTGCCTGTTGGGCTCTTTCCTAGATTTGCTAAGGCTTTGATTTTTTGGTTCATTTCTAAGTATCATAGATCAAGATGCCAAAGATAAATCTTCTTTCTGGCCTAACAGTGATTTTGTTTTTTAGAGGGTTGTGGGGGTTCTAAACAATTTGCTATTCTTCTGTTATCATTTTGTTAGTAATACTTTCTACCCCTCCCCTACCAAATATGTTAAAAGAAAGAAATTGACTTGCTTTTAGTTTCTGTGATCATCTTGGATTATCTGAATCAATCTCACTTAGTGAGAGTTGTGCTTTCAAAGCTGTCTCTCTGTTGGACTAATTAGAGCCATGCAAATTTGGCTAGAGTGATGGGAACAAGCCAGGTTTAACCACATTTCAGCGTCCTAACAAGTCAGGACGCTCTCCTTTTCTTGCTTCTGTGAAGTATCCTGCAAAACCCTAGCCCTAACTCTGCAGAAGACACTTAGGTTATGCTATATCTTTGCCCTTCAGCCACCAGGAGGTATGTTCTGCCTTTCTGACTGGTCTGCTGTCTTGGAAGCCTAGTGGTTCACCTCTGGTCTACACATTGCAACCATAACGATTTTCCTGTTAGAAAGTGTTCAACACTTTCTTTTCTGCTGCATAACTTATTGTCCTTTCCTATGATGCTAATTTACTTTGTGAGTTACAGGGTCTTTTGTCTCCATGCTTAAGCAGGTTTCTTTGTAATGTCCTTCTTGACAACATCTTATCTGGGATGAGTGCCAGAGAGTGGAAGAGGGTCTAGGATGGGGAGTCCAATAACAGTATCATTAACATTGTTATTACAGCAGTGACAGACTCAACCTTTTAGAGGCTTGTCAGTGTTGTCCCTGCATCACTTTTATCTCCTCCATTCATCTCAGTCTTCTTTGATCCTCACAATAGCTCTGAGTCAGGAGGGGACCACTATTTTCTCCATGCTACAGATGAAGGTCCTGGAGTTCACAGAGGAGAAGTGACTTGTTGAAATCAGAGCTAGTAAGTGTCAGAACAGGAACTGTGATTTTTCCCAGCAATATTTGTTGAGATTCAAGCTGCCCAACATGGAGCTCCTTTATATGACAGCGGGGATTCTACAATAGCAAAGGCATAATTTGAAAGTGGGTTATTTTCCTACTTCCTGAGCCTTTTGTATCTGTTTGCAAATGGACACGTGTCTGCAAATAGACAGGCACATGTATCTCCTTTACATCTTTCTGCTCTGGTGGTCCTTGATTTTGATCAGAACCCAGAGTGAAAGACAGTGTGTATTAAGTATACTTCTGCCATTTACGTTGCTTGAGGGATGCTATTATATTTGGAAATTCTTTCTAACAAAATTATGTATCAACTAACTACTTGTATGAAGAACCTGTGAAAACAACTTTCGGCAGGTAAATGTGTACCCTGCTGGTAAACTCTACCTATTCACCTAGAATTATTTTACATCCTTAAATGAATGTCTTTTTGGTAAGCCCTTAAGTTCCTTGAGAATTACTTTTTCTGTCCTAAAAAAGAGCTAGTAGTAAAAAGAAATGACCTATCAAACCTTGAAAAGACATGGAGGAACCTTAAATGAATGCTGCTATGTGAAGGACATGTCTGAAAGGGCTACATACTGAATGATTCAAACTCTGCAGCATTGTGGAAAAGACGAAACCATAGAGACAGTGAAAAGGTCAGTGGTTGGCAGGGGTTCACCTGCCAACCACGGGAGGAGGAGGCAGAGGAAGGGAACAGGTGAAGCCCGGGGCATATTTAGGGCCTGGAAACTCTTCTGTATGACATAGTGAATACATGACACTGCCTTTCTTAGAACTGATAGAACTATACAACACGCAGAATGGACTTTATTGTAAACTATGGACTTTGGCTAATAAACAAATATCATTATTGTTTTTCAACTGTTATAGATGTCCCACATGAATGCAAGGTAATAATAGGGGAAGCTATGTGTTTTGAGGGAAGGAGAGAAGGCATATGGAAATTCCCTTTGCTTAATTTTTCTATAAATAGAAAACTGCTCAAAAAAGCCTATTAACTAAAAAAAGGTGGTGTTCCTTGTTCCGCATGGTACATATGGAGAAACTAGAAGTGCTAGGAGGCTCTTCTCTGCAAAGGGTGTCCATTCCTTAGGGATATGGCGTACAAGTCTCTCTATGTATATATTTATCAAGGTTACAAAGCTTTGTGTTGGGACCTTCCTTTGTCCTTTTCTCTAAACCTTCTGAACAGTTTCCTTTTCTTAAATCTGAAATTTCTCTAATCTTGGTCTTGGCTGAAGGATAAATTTTTAAGGGAATGTGAGATTCAATGTTTTCAAATATGAGTTATGAGACTGAGAGAATAATAAAAAAACATGGAAGTTATTTTCTTGTATTTAGCCCATATGCATTTTAGCACTCATAATTCATAAACAACAGCAGCTAAAATCCAGTTTTGCAGGGTGCAAGTCCCTTAGAAAGACTACAGCTTAAAAAAGATTACTCCCTCTGGAACGTGTTTGGTTTGGTTCTTTGGTATCAGAAACTTCTTTTAGATTCAGTAACTATAGCTGTGCAAGAAAAGAGAGTATTTTTAAAATTTATGTGAATGAAAATATAAGAAATGGCGTGTTTGATATGTTTCATCTGCACTAAAGACATTGTTGGCAGAAGAAAATAATACTAGAAAATATATGCCTTTCTGCATCTTTATTTCTTATGTCGTATTTTGTCCCTTTAAATTGAACCAGCAGATACACTAAAATTCTCTAGCAATGCAATGTTGCATAAGGTGATGGTCAGCATTAGTCAACAAGGAAAAGAATGAAGCTTTCCTAGCAGAGCATTGCACCCAGGCAAGCCTCCAAAATGGTTGGTTTCATTGATCAATAACCAGTGTGGCTACAGGAATATATAGGGATTTTGAAAGCAATATCTGAGAGACTGATTGTATTGTTAAGTAAGGGCCAAAGCTCCAGAGTGTTTTTAATTAAGCAATTTCACTGATGAAAACTGGCTAATCTTTGTTTGTTGGAATTTATTTTATAAGTCTTGCAAGGACATAATCTCTTGGCCAAAGGAATTACCCCTTGTTAGAAGTTAGACTGGAGAAGGAAATGGCAACCCACTCCAGTGTTCTTGCCTAGAGAATCCCAGGGACGGGGAGCCTGGTGGGCTGCTGTCTATGGGATCACACAGAGTTGGACACGACTGAAGCGACTTAGCAGCAGCAGCAGCAGCGGTTGGACAGACTGTGGCTCATGGATTAAATCTGGCCCATAGACTGCTTTGTGTATACCCGAGGCCATTTTATTTTTTTTGGCACATCCCGCAAGCTAAGAATAGATTTTGAAATTTTAAAGGGTTAAAAAAATTGCACAAAAACTGTTAAGTGACTCAGAAAGCCTAAAATATTTTCATCTGGCCTTTGAACTGAAAAATCTTGCCAGCTTCTAGCTTAGAAAATAGAAACTTTTAGGTCCAGTCCTTGCTTCCTATAACTAGATTAATTTAATAAGCTCTTATCTCTATTCCTTCCACAAAAATGGCAGAGATAATTTACTTGAAGCTTTTTAAAAACTCTTCTATTTAGTGTGTTCCTATTGCTCATATTATTAATGAAGTCTTTGAGTTGGCCATCCAACTCAAATTAATTAGCCATCCTCTTCTCAACTACATCCTGAACAAAATCTTAACGAAGACAAAGGATGGTAGCTGAAGGTCAGATATTGCCTTCATCACGGTTGACATCTACCTTTGAGGGTGTAACAGTCAGCAGGGCGGTACCAGGGCTAGACTCTCCATGTGGAGAGCACAAGACCGCATGGACCCCTGTAGGCAGCTTCTTGAAGGAAGGGGGATAAAAAGGACAGAGTTGCACTGAGCTTTCCCAATTAATTCTTAAATTTACCTATCACAGAGGGCAATATTCCTCCAAAAAGAAGAAAATGAATAAATGAGTAAAGAGAAAAAGTTAAGTTGCTCAGTCGTGTCCGACTCTTTGCGACTCTGTGGGCTGTAGCCCACCAGGTTCCTCCTTCCATGGGATTCTCCAGGCAAGAATACTGGAGTGGGTTGTCATTTCCTTCTCCAGGGGATCTTCCCGACCCAGGGATCAAACCCAGGTCTCCCGCATTGCAGGCAGACGCTTTAACTTCTGAGTCACCAGGGAACCCCAAACCAGTGGTCAAATACATGCTTAAGATTCACGTTGAGAAAATCTCAGGAGTAAGGGCGAAGTACTTCTCCCAAAAGTGTTGTTGTTTAGTTGCTAAGTCATGCCTGACTCTTTATGACCTCCTGGACTGTAGCATGCCAGGCTCCTCTGCCTTCTACTGTCTTCAGCATGAATCCTCCAATTCATATCTGTTGAGTTGGTGACACTATCTAACCATCTCATCCTCTGTGGCCCCCTTCTCCTTTTGCCTTCAATCTTTCTGAGCATCAGAGTCTTTTCCAGTGAGTTGGCTCTTCACATCAAAGGAGTGGAGCTTCAGATTCAGCAGCAGTCCTTCCAATGAATATTCAGAGTTGATTTCCTTCAGAACTGGCTAGTTTGATCTCCTTGCAGTTGCAAGGGACTCTCAAGAGTCTTCTCCAGCACCACAGTTCGAAAGCATAACTTTTTCTGTGGTCAGCCTTCTTTACGGTCCAACTCTCACATCTGTACATGACTGCTGGGAAAACTATAGATTTGATTGTATGGACCTTTGTTGCCAAAGTGATGTCTCTGCTTTTAATATGCTGTCTAAATTTATCATAGCTTTCCTTCTAAAGAGCAAGTGTCTTTTCATTTCATGGTGTAATCACTATCCACAGTGATTGTGGAGCCCAAGAAAATAAAATCTGTCACTGCTTCCAGTTTTTCCCCTTCTATTGATTTTAGGTTAATGTTGAGTTTCAAACCATTTTTACTCTCCTCTTTCACCCTCATCAAGAGGCTGTTTAGTTCCTCTTCACTTTATGCCATTAGAGTGGTATCATCTGCATATCTGAGGTTGTTGATATTTCTCCTGACAATCTTGATTTCAGCTTGTGATTCATCCAGCTTGGCGTTTTATATGATGTACTCTGCATACAAGTTAAATAAGCAGGGTGAAAATATATAGCCTTGTCATACTCCTTTTCCAATTTTGAACCAGTCAATTTTTCCATGTCTGGTTCTAATTGTTGCTTCTTGACCCGCCTACAGGTTTGTCAAGAGATAGGTAAGGTGCTCTGGTATTCCCATTTCTTTAAGAATTTTTCAGTTTGTTGTGATCCCCCTGGTCAAAGGCTTTAGCAGAGTAAATGAAGCAGAATTAGATGTTTTTCTGGAATTCCCTTGCTTTCTCCATGTTCCAGTGAATGTTGGCAATTTGATCTCTGGTTCCTCTGCCTTTTCTTAATCCCTCTTGTACATCTGGAAGTTCCTGGTTCACATACTGCTGAAGCCTTGCTTGAAGGATTTTGAGCATAACCTTACTAGCCTGTGAAGTTATTGCAATTGTACAGCAGTTTTAACATTCTTTGGCATCGCCCTTCTTTGGAGCTGAAATGAAACCTGACCTTTTCCTGAACATAGTCTGCAAGGAATATCATTCTTCCCTTTTTTGCCCCAGTTTCTCTCTCCAGTTTTATCTCATTATTTTCCTTTACTTTAGTACACATAACTACATTAAATGATTTGTTACAGCTGGTTTCTGTATCTTGACTATTGTAATACCCCAGTTAGTGATGTTCTTTTCCTGCAGTCTGCATCCATCCTTTGTATAAAATCCTATCTTTGTATAAAGCCCTGGAAGAACCAGGGACTATTTGCTGTTTAAATAGCACAACAATTTGCTCTATTCTCTTTATTCTACTGTGCATCTTTCCATTTCTTAAAATTTCATGTTAGTATGGTAGCACATTTGCATGTTTTGATAACAACACCTACAGATTAAGGATTGGTGGTTTTTTTACCCACCACTTATCCAGCATTTATTATGTGCTAAGTACAATGCTGTGTGCTTTTAACACATTCTCATTTAATTTTCACAGTAGTCCTAATGCAGTAGATTGTAAATAGGTCACACATTTTAAAATACAGTGTACTGTGCAAAATTGAGGACATGGTTAGTAAGGTCATGGATCAGTTTCCTAAAATGTTTAAATAATTCTTTTACAGGGTCTTGGAAAAGACCGTGATGCTGGGAAAGATTGAAGGCCAGAGGAGAGGGGGACAACAGGGGATGAGTTGGTTGGTTGGCATCACCGACTCGATGGACATGAGTTTGAGCAAGCTCTGGGAGTTGGTGATGGACAGGGAAGCCTGGCGTGCTGCAGTCCATGGGGTTGTAAAGAGTCAGACACTACTGAGAGACTGAACTGAACTGAACTTTACTTTTAAACAAATTTTATTTTATATTGGAATACAGTTGATTTATAATGTTGTGTTAGTTTCAGTTGTACAGCAATGTGATTCAGTTATATGTATACATATAGGTATTCTTTCTCAAACTCTTTTCCCATTTAGGTTATTATATATGTACTTAATTTTCTTAGTAAATTTCAAAGTTAAGGAAAGAGGTAGTGGCTCCTCCTATTTTATGGTTTCCATCACATTTGTTGTATTACTCTGAAGAAAAATGGGTGTTCACTGTATTTCTATCTTCAGTGCAATAAAATTAATAATAAACAGAATAAAAGTAAAAATTATTTTTAATAAGTTCTACAAACCATCTGGTAGTAGAATTTGTTATGGTATAGCAGAATGGTGTAGCAGAATAAATGAATAAATCTTGAAAATAAAATCAGTAAAAGCTGTTTAGATATTTCTTCTCTAGCTTGTTAATATGCAAAAGATCAAACTTAAATGTAGAAGAGAATTAAAAAATGATCCCTGTAATCTGCCATTAAGCTTCAACTCTTATCAACTGATGGTCAATTTTTTTTTACCATCTGTACCCTACCCAGCAATCTTGATTCCAGCTTGTACTTCATACAGCCTGTCATTCCACATGATATAATCTGCATATAAGTTAAATAAGCAGGTGACAATATACAGCCTTGATGTACTCCTTTCCCAACTTTGAACCAGTCCATTGTTCCATGCCTGGTTCTGTTGCTTCTTGACCTTCATACAAGTTTATCAGGAGGCAGTAAGGTGGTCTGGCATTCTTATCTCTTAAAGAATTTTCCACAGTTTGTTGTGGTCCACACAGTCAAAGGCTTTATCTTAGTCAGTGAAGCAGAGGTAGATTTTTTTTCTGGAATTCTCTTGCTTTTTCTATGCCTCAGTGGATGTTGGCAATTTGATCTCTGGTTCCTCTGCCTTTTCTAAATCCAGCTTGTACTTCTGGAAGTACTCAGTTCATGTATTGTTGAGCATTGGAGAAGGAAATGGCAGCCCACTCCAGTATTCTTTCCTGGAAAATTCCATGGACAGAGGTACCTGGAGGGCTAGTCCATGCGGTCGCAAAGAGTTGGCCACGACTGAGCACATCAGCACTTTGTTGAACATCACCCTAGTGGCAGAAAGCAAAGAGGAACTAAAGATCCTCTTGATGAAGGTGAAATAGGAGAGTGAAAAAGCATCACTGACTCAATGGACATGAGTGTGGACAAACTCCAGGAGGTAGTGAAGGAAGGGAGAGCTCGCCTGCTGCCGTACATGGGGTTGCAAAAGAGTTATATACAACTAAGCACCTGAACAACAACAGCAATACCCCACCTGTCCTGGATCAATGTGAAGAAAGTTTTAGGCATCATAATCAGTTTCTGTAAATATTCAACATATCTTTTTAGAAGATGAGGATTTTTTTTTAAATTGAAGCATCATTAATTTACATTATTGTGTTAGTACAAGAAAGTGAGTGAGTTATATAATTTTAGATTATATTCTAAATGGGGCTTGCCTGGGGGTTGGCTTATTGGTAAAGAATCCGCCTGCAATGCAGGAGACGTGGATTTGATCCCTTGGTTGGGAAGATCCCCTGGAGGAAAAATGGCAACCCACTCCAGTATTCTGGCCTGGAAAATCCCATGGATAGAGAAGCCTGTCAAACCTGACAGTCCATGGGGTGGGTTACAAGAGTCGGACATGACTTAGCAACTAAAACACTACCACCACCATTATAGATTATTATAGTATATTGAATAAAACTCCCTGCATTATACAGTAAGTCCTTTTGCTTGTCTCTTCATGTGTAACAGTTTGTATCTGGCATCCCATACTGCTAACCTGTCCTTCCCTTCCTCCTTCCTTCTCCCTTTGGTTACTATAAGTTTGTTTCCTATATCTGTGTTTCTATTTTTGTAAATAAATATTTGTGTTTCTATTTTGTAAACAAGTTATTTTTCATTATTTTTAGATTCTGCATACTATAGTGTTTCCCTTTTTCTGTCTTACTTCACCAGGTCCATCTATGTTGCTGAATAATAATATCCCATTGTATATATATTATATTTTAAACCAATTGTCTGTTCAGGGGCACTTGGATTTTTTCATGTCTTTGCTATTGTAAATAGTGCTGCTATGAACACTGGAGTGCATGTATCTTTTTGAATTAGAGTTTTCTTTCTTTTTTTTTTTGGATGTATACCTAGGAGTGGAATTGCATATGGTAGTTCTATTTTAGGTTTTTAAGGAACCTTTATATTGTTTTCCATGTTGGCTGTGCTAATTTTCATTACCATCAACAGTGTAACAGGTTTCTTTTCTCCTCACAGAGATGAGGGCTCATTTTTAAAACAAAATGGCAATTGCATTATGGTCCAAAAATTTAGCAGTTCTTCAGTATCATCAATTTTCTAGTTAATGATTGAGTTTCCCTAGTTGTGTCAGAGAAGGCAATGGCACCCCACTCCAGTGCTCTTGCCTGGAAAATCCCATGGACGGAGGAGCCTGGTGGGCTGCAGTCCATGGGGTCGCGAAGAGTTGGACATGGCTGAGCGACTTCACTTTCACTTTTCACTTTCATGTATTGGAAAAGGAATTGGCAACCCACTCCATTGTTCTTGCCTGCAGAATCCCAGGGATGGGGTCGCACAGAGTCGGACACGACTGAAGTGACTTGGCAGCAGCAGCAGCAGGTGTGCACAATTTATTTCAAGGTTGGTTTGCTTCAGGATCTGAATAAAATCAGTACAGTGTAATTGGTTTACACATTGCTTATTGATGTTGTTTAGTCTCCTAGTCATGGTCCAACTCTTTTGCGACCACATAGACTGTAGCCCGCAAGGATCCTCTGTCCATGGGATTTCCCAGGCAGGAATGCTGGAGTGGAAATACTGGAAAGTTGCCCTTTCCTTCTGCAGAGTATCTTTCTGACCCCAGGATCGAACCTGAGTCTCCTGTATTTAAGGCAGATTCTTTACCATCTGAGCCACCAGGGAAGTTCTTAAATCTCTTTTTATTAATAAATTATGCTCTCTCTTCTCTCTCCCTCCTTGCAGTTTTTTTCTTCTGAAGAAACTGGGTCATGTGATTTTGGATTCCATCCTGTAAACTTGGCTAATTTCATCCCATAATGTCCTTTACCATGTTTCTTTGTTCCTTTTATTTTTGTAAATTGATGGTTATGTCTAGAGGCTTGATCAGATTCAGGTTCAAACATTTTTCTCAATAGTGTTAAGTGATATTATGTCCTTCTATCAAGAATTTTTCTTCTCTTTTGTGATATTAGCAGACGTTGGCAATCATTGCTGAAATCCATTAACTCATTAGGGATTATAAAATGGTGGTATTCTCATACACCATTCCTTCCTTATTTGTGGAAATATTTCTGTAAAGAGAATCAGCAGTACATTATATATAAGGCTACTCTGAAATATATTTATCTACTCTGAGGTAAACACTTAATGCACTCTTTTGACTTAATATTTTTCTAAACAGTAAATTACTTCCCGAATCCTCTTTGAAGGTGACTTACAGGATTACTTTATTTTTTGTGAGATTCATTATGAACTTGTGAATTTAAACATATTTGTATTTCAGCTTGTTTTGTTATTCTTACCGATGCTCTAATTTTCCTATGTTTGGCTAATAGGAACTTCTTCAAGTTGGTTCAAGTCCTTTCAGTAATTTTGATATCTTTCTTATTTTCTAGTATGTCACAATTTTCCAGAGTATTTTTAACAGTTTCTTGCAAGACCTGGAATCAGTCTTCTCTCCAAAGAGCCCTGGATTCTTTTGGTGGAAAATGTTGAGACCATGACCTGGGTGTTAATTATGATAGCGTTGGTCATTGGTCATTGTGTAAAGGCTTATTCAGATAGTCAACTGAGGAAATACGCAGTTTCTGAAAGTAATCAGTAACTCTCTTTTCCCATGTCAAAAACCTCATTATATAAAATACTAGCACACTCATTTTCTTTACAACTCAGAAAAAGTCTTAGAATAACATCTGTACCTATATGTTTTTACCTGGCTTAAGTTGTTGAATGATTTACACCACAAAAATATTATGAAATTTATCAGTGTTTTAATTAAATACATCACTGGATTTTGTTTTATAGCTAGAGAAACTTTTTCCAATTAGACAATGAAACTAATTGCCCATGCTTCCTTGAGTACTTATATTATGTAATTTTTTTTTTAAATGTTTCAAGTATCTGATGGAATTTACACTGGTTTATAGTTGAGGAATATATCAAATTTTATACTTGTATTACTATGACAGGCTATTTTAAAGTGCATTTTCTTACTCATTTCTTAGCTACTTTCCTTATACTCTAAAATTCCATAAGCAGTTAAATCTGTGTCTGGATTTCCTGTTTTATGTTATTGGTTTGTACGTCTATACAAACATCAGTAACACATCAACTTAAGTAGTGAGACTTTATGTTATCTTTTAGTATCTTGTTGTGCTGGACCTCCTTCATTCTTCATGGTTATTCGGACTAATTGTGCTGTTTTTATGCCATTTAATGCACTTTAAAAACAACTGTTTAGCTCCAGGAAAAAAATTACACTCTTACTGAAAATGTATTCTATATAGAAATTAATTTAGGGAGAACTTTAACCTTTATGAATTTGGGTCTATCCAAGAATGTCCTATATATTTTCATTTGTTCAAGTATAGTTTTGTATTTTTCAGATATCTTTCATAGTTTTCTTACATTTTAGACATCTCTTGCTAAATTCTGGTCTCTTCTTCCTTCCCCTCAACCCCACTTTTGTAAATGAAGCTTCATTTTGTTGTATTTTCCAATTTGCTAGAGTAGAAATGAATGTTATTAACTTTTGTATGTTGATTTTTATCACTTAAAATTTTCTGAATTCTCTTATGTTTGCAGTAATATTTCATCAATTTTGGGGTTTTGCCAGATACCATCTGCAAGTAAAGAGGTGTTATTTCTTCTTTTACAGTTTTTATACCTTTACTGCTCTCTGCTGTTTCTTCATATTAGTTTATACCTTCAACGAAATAGTAAAAAACTATGAAGCCAGTGAGATTAGGGAGAGGATTGGCTAGATTGAATAATTCCACAGGCTCTAGGGCAGAAGAGCTATCTCTAGTTATCTAGTACATGGCTCTGGGGTGGGTAGGGCAGGAGATACTGGTCCTGACCGTGAGAGACTTTTAGAGGAGGTGGTGGGGATACAGAGTCTTGGTTGGTTGGTTAGCATTTAAAAGGCACACTGTGCTCATTGGCAAATTGTTGACTATCTCTGTTGTGGTTGTTGTTCAGTCGCTGAGTCATGCCTGATTTTTTGTGATCCTATGGACTGCAGCGGAGAAGGCAATGGCACCCCACTCCAGTACTCTTGCCTGGAAAATCCCATGGACAGGGGAGCCTGGCAGGCTGCAGTCCATGGGGTCGCTAAGAGTCAGACATGACTGAGTGACTTCATTTTCACTTTTCACTTTCATGCACTGGAGAAGGAAATGGCAGCCCACTCCAGTGTTCTTGCCTGGAGAATCCCAGGGACGGGGGAGCCTGGGGGGCTGCCATCTATGGGGTCACACAGAGTCGGACACGACTGAAGCGACTTAGCAGCAGCAGCATGGACTGCAGCATGCCAGGCTCCTCTGTCCTCAACTGTCTCCCACAGTGTGTTCCAATTCATGTCCATTAAGTTGGTGGTGCTATCTAACCATCTCATCCTCTGTCACCCCCTTCTCTTTGTGCCTTCAATCTTTCTCAGCTTCAGAGTCTTTTCCAGTGAGTCAACTCTTTGCACCAAGTGGACTCTTCAGATTCAGCAGCAGTCCCTCCAGTGAATATTCAGGGTTGATTTCCTTTAAATTGACTGGTTTGATCTCTTTGCAGTCCAAGGGACTCTCAAGAGTTTTCTCCAACACCACAGTTCAAAAGCATCAATTCTGTGGCACTCAGCCTTCTTTATGGTCCAGCTCACTTCTGTACATAACTACTGGGAAAACCACAGCTTTGACTATATGGACTTTTGTTGGCAAAGTGATGTCTCTGCTTTTTAATAAACTGTCTAGGTTTGTCATAGCTTTTCTTCCAAGGAGCAAGTGTCCTTTGATTTTATGGCTGCAATCACCATCCACAGTGATTTTGGAGCCCAAGAAAATAAAATTTGTAACTGTCTCCATGTTTTCCCCCTTCTATTAATAATTGTCATGAAGTGATGGTACCTGATGTCATGATCATAATTTCTTAAATGTTGAGTTTCAAACCAGCACTTTCACTCTCCTTTTTCATCCTCATCAAGAGGCTCTTTAGTCCCTCTTCACTTTCTGCCTTCTGAGTGGCATCATGTCTGCATCTGAAGTTGTTGATATTTCTCCCAGGAAACTTAATTCCAGCTTGTGATACATCCAGCCTAGTACTTTGCATGATGTACTCTGCATAGAAGTTAAATGAACAGAGTGACAATGTACAGCTTTGTCAGACTCCTTCCCCAATTTTGAACCAGCCAGTTTTTCCATGCCCATTTCTAACTGTTTTTTCTTGACACAAGTTTCTCAGAAGACAAGTTAGGCTGTCTGGTAATCTCATCTCTTTAAGAATTTTCCAGTTTGTCATGATCCCCTCAGTCAAAGATTTTAGCATAGATAATGAAGCAGAAGTAGATGGTTTTTTTGGAGTTTCCTTGCTTTGTCTGTGATCCAACGGATTTTGACAATTTGATCTCTGATTCCCCTGAATTTTTGAAACCTAGATTGTACATCTGGAAGTTTTTGGTTCATGTACTACTGAAGCCTCGATTATTTAACTTATATGCAGAGTACATCATGAGAAACACTGGGCTAGACGAAGCACAAGCTGGAATCAAGATTGCCAGGAGAAATATCAATAACTTCAGGTATGCAGATGATACTACCTTTATGACAGAAAGTGAAGAAGAACTACAGAGCCTCTTGATGAAAGTGAAAGAGGAGAGTGAAAAAGTTGGCATAAAGCTCAACATGCAGAAAACTAAAATCATGGCATCTGGTCCCATCACTTCATGGCAAAGAGATGGAGAAACAGTGGAAACAGTGACAAACTTTATTTTTTGGGTTCCAAAATCACTGTAGATGGTTGGAAGAAAAGTCATGACCAGGCTAGATGGCATATTAAAAAGCAGAGACATAACTTTGCCAACAAAGGTCCTTCTAGTCAAGGCTATGGTTTTTCCAGTAGTCATGTATGGATATGAGAGTTGGACTATAAGGAAACCTGAGCACCAAAGAATTGATGCTTTTGAACTGTGATGTTACAGAAGACTCTTGAGAGTCCGTTGGACTGCAAGGAGATCCAACCAGTCCATCCTAAAGAAAATCAGTCCTGAACATGCATTGGAAGGACTGATGTTGAAGCTGAAACTACCTATTTCGAAGAACTGACTCTTTGGAAAAGACCCTGATGCTGGGAGGAACTGGGGGCAGTAGGAGAAGGGGACGACAGAGGATGAGATAGGTGGCTGGATGGCATTACCGACTCAATGGACATGAGTTTGGTTGAATTCTGTGAGTTGGTGATAGACAGGGAGGCCTGGCTTGCTTCAGTCCATGGGGTTGCAAAGAGTTGGACACGACTGAGTGACTTAACTGAAACCTAGCTTGAACCATTTTGTTCGTTATCTTGCTAGCATGTGAAATGAATGTGATTGTGTGGTAGTTTGAACAGTTTTTGGCACTGCCTTTCTTGGAATTGGAATGAAAACTGACCTTTTCCAGTCCCATGGCCACAGCTGTTTTCCAAATTTGCTGATATATTGAGTGCAGCACTTTCATAGCATCATCTTTTAGGATTTGAAATAACTCAGCTGGAGTTCTATCACCTCCACTAGCTTTGTTTGTAGCAATGCTTCCTAAGGTCCACATTCCAGGATATGTGGCTCTAGGTGAGTGACCACACCATTGTGGTTGTCTGGGACATTAAGATCATTTTTGTACAATTCTTCTGTGTATTCTATTCCACTTCTTAATCTCTTCTACTTCTGTTAAAGTGAAAATAAAAGTCACTCAGTTGCATCTGACTCTGTGACTCCATGGACTGTACAGTCCATGGAATTCTCCAAGCCAGAGTACTGGCATGTATAGCCTTTCCCTTCTCCAGGGGATGTTCCCAACCCAGGGATTGAATCCAGGTCTCCCACATTGCAGGCAGATTCCCAGCTGAGCCACAAGGGAAGCCCAAGAATACTCGAATGGGTAGCCAGTCACTTCTCCAGTGGATCTTCCTGACCCAGAAATTGAACTGGGGTCTCCTTCATTGCAAGTGGATTCTGTACCAACTGAGCTATCAGGAGTCATTTCTATCCTTTATCATACCCATCCTTGCATGACATGTTCCCTTGATATCTCCAGCTCCCTTGAAGTGTTCTCTAGTCTTTTCCATTCTGTTGTTTCTTTGCATGGTTCATTTAAGAAGGCCTTCTTATCTCTCCTTGCTATTCTTTGGAGCTCTGCATTCAGGTGGGTATCTTTCCCTTTCTCCCTTGCATTTGCTTCTCTTTTTTCCACAGCTATTTGGAAGGCCTCCGTAGACAACCACTTTGCCTTCTTACATTTCTTTTTGGTTTGGGTCACTTAATGCCTCCTATACAATGGTACTAATCTCCATCAATAGTTCTTCAGGCACTCTCGTCTACCAGATATAATTCTTTTAATTTATTCATCACCTCTACTATATAATCATAAAGCATTTCATTTAGGTCATACCTTAATGGTCTAGTGGTTTTCCTTACTTTCTTCCATTTCACCCTGAATTTTGCAATAAGGAGCTCATGATTTGAGCCCCAGTCAGCCAATTCTAAGAATTGGCTAACCCTCAGTTCAGTTCAGTTCAGTGGCTCAGTTGTGTCCAACTCTTTGCAACCCCATTGACTACAGCATGCCAGGCCTCCTTGTCCATCACCAGCTCCCGGAGTTTACTCAAACTCTGGCCCATTGAGTCGGTAATGCCATCCAACCATCTCATCCTCTGTCATCCCCTTCTTCTCCCACCTTCAGTCTTTCCCAGCATCAGGGTCTTTTCCAAGGAGTCAGCTGTTCGCATCACGTGGCCAAAGTATTGGAGTTTCAGCTTCAACATCAGTCCTACCAATGAATATTCAGGACTGATTTCCTTTAAGATGGACTGGTTGGACCACCTTTCAGTCCAAGGGTCTCTCAAGAGTCTTCTCCAACACCACAGTTCAAAAGCATCAATTCTTCAGTGCTCAGATTTCTTTATGGTCCAACTCTCACATGCATACATAGCTACTGGAAAAACCATAGCGTTGATTAGACAGATCTTTGTTGGTGCGGTAATGTCTCCTCTTTTTAACATGCTCTCTAGCTTGGTCATAACTTTTCCTCCAAGGAGTAAGCATCTTTTAATTTCATGGCTATAGTTACCATCTGCAGTGATTTTGGAGCCCAGAAAAATAAAGTCTGTCACTGTTTCCCCATTTATTTGCCATGAAGTGATGGGACTGGATGCCATGATCTTAGTTTTCTGAATGTTGAGTTTTAAGGCAACATTTTCACTCTCCTCTTTCACTTTTATCAAGAGGTTCTTTAGTTCTTCACTTTCTGCCATAAGGGTGATGGCATCTGCATATCTGAGGTTATTGATATTTCTCCCGGTAATCTTGATTCCTGCTTGTTCTTCAATCAGCCAAGTGTTTCTCATGATGTACTCTGCATGTAAGTTAAATAAGCAAGGTGACAATATACAACTTTGACGTACTCCTTTTCCTATTTGGAACCAGACTGTTGTTCCATGTCCGGTTCTAACTGTTGCTTCCTGACCTGCATACAGTTTTCTCAAGAGGCAGATCAGGTGGTCTGGTATTCCCATCTCTTTAAGAATTTTCCACAGTTTATTGTGAATCACACAGTCAAAGGCTTTGGCATAGTTAATAAAGCAGAAATAGATGTTTTTCTGGAACTCTCTTGCTTTTTTGATGATCCAGTGCATGTTGGCAATTTGATCTCTGGTTCCTCTGCCTTTTCTAAAACCGGCTTGAGCATCTGCAAGTTCACAGCTCACCTATTGTTGAAATCTGTCTTGGAGAATTTTGAGCATTACTTTACTAGTGTGTGAAATGAGAGCAGTTGTGCAGTAGTGTGAGCGTTCTTTGGGATTGCCTTTCTTTGAAATTGGAAGGAAAACTGACCTTTTCCAGTCCTGTGGCCACTGCTGAGTTTTCCAAATTTGCTGACATATTGAGTGCAGCACTTTCATATCATCATCTTTTAGGATTTGAAATGGCTCAACTGGAATTCCATCACCTCCACTAGCTTCATTCGTAGTGATGCTTCCTAAGGCCCACTTGACTTCACATTCCAGGATATATGGCTCTAGGTGAGTGATCACATCATTGTGATTATCTGGGTTGTGAAGATCTTTTTTGTACAGTTCTGTGTATTCTTGCCACCTTTTCTTAATATCTTCTGCTTCTGTTAGGTCCATACCATTTCTGTCCTTTATTCAGCCCATCTTTGCATGAAATGTTCCCTTGATATCTCTAATTTTCTTGAAGAGATCTCTAGTCTTTCCCATTCTATTGTTTTCCTCTATTTCTTTGCACTGATTACTGAGGAAGGCTTTCTTATCTCTCCTGACTATTCTTTGGAACTCTGCATTCAAATGCGTATATCTTTCCTTTTCCCCTTTGCTTTTTGCTTCTCTTCTTTTCACAGCTATTTGTAAGGCATCATTAGACAGCCATTTTGCTTTTTTGCATTTCTTTTTCTTGGGGATGGTCTTGCTCCCTGTCTCCTGTACAATGTTATGATCATCCATCCATAGTTCATCAAGTAGGGAAAACCTCTAGACCATTCAGGTATGACCTATATCAAATCCCTAATGACTATACAGTGGAAGTGAGAAATAGATTTAAGGGACTAGATCAGATAGACAGAGTGTCTGATGAATTATGGCTAACCCTGCAAGGGTTTAATTTGCTTTTCATTTGATATTGTCAGAGGAAAATTAATGGCATAAATAAATTTTCCTATGATAATATTTTAGCCCTATCTTATGGTCTCATGTATGTTATATATTCATGGTTATTAATAAGAAATTCTGTGGTTTTGTATTTCTCTTTTAGTCTTAGTTCTTTAATAGCATATTTTTAATTTTCAGGGGGAAAGTTCTTTGTTTTTCATTAACATTTTGGTCATAGAATGATATATTCTAAGTTTGGTATTAATTGATCATTTCTTGTGGCCACAAATACTGTACTTTTCATAAATATTTTGCTTACCCTTACAAAGAAGATATGTTCTTTGCTCGGGTTTGGAACTTGGTATGTATCAGTTAGCTTCTCTTGTTTTTATTGTTTAGGTCTTGTATATCCCTACAAATTTTTTTGTCTACTTGATCTTAGATTGAGAGAGCTATGTTAAATCCTAAATTTAATGGATATATTTTACCTATTTTTAAAAATAATCTGTAATTTCTACTTTATGAAAGATTTTGCTGTGTTCCTGGGAACCAAAATTTTAATCATTGTTATGTTCTCATTGTGACTCTTTGCTTCAGCATTTTAGTTTCCTTTTTCTCTTTTAATGCTTTTTGTTTGAATTCTTCCTTTTCAAATATGAACATTGTGGTCACTGCATTGAGTTTATTTGCATTTTCTTGTTACTCATTCTTCATCCTTTTTTTAATCTTTCTGAATCTCTCCCATTTAAAAATTTAGATGTGTATCTTGTATACAGCATAGAGTTGTATTTTGCTAGTTTAGATAATTTGAGATATATTGGTTTCAATTCCTTATTGGTTTACATACACATATGTATATTTCACTATATGTCATATTTTCTTTTTTCTTTTCCCTTTGGTATTTATTAATATATCACTCTCATTTCTCTTGTTTTTGGTTATACAGAAATGCTCAAATTGCTCAAACAATTAGGTATATGCCAATACATTTTACTCCCAGCTAAGTTCTATCAGATAGTCAGTGGATTTATTTTACCTTTAGCATAACCTCTCCATTCTTTCCTAATTCAGGGTAGCTGCATCTCCTGCACTGTCAGGCTATCTAGCCATTACTTAACCTACAGTTTCCTTTATAGCCGTCATTTAGTTTTGGTTCTTAGTGCTTCAGGTATGTGTAATGCTCAATATCTGTCTTTATATCAATGTGTGGTCATTTGATTATCCGAAGTTTATTCTCTAAGCTTCTTCATAAAAGGCTCTTAGCAATCGTATTCCCTGAACTCTTGTTTATTCATAAGAGTGTGTGGCCTTTATATTTGAAGACCAACTTAATTGGATATAAAGTATTTGCTTTGCAGCTAAATGATTTCAATAGAGCAAATACCTATGTTCCTAAGCACAACTTTCTACTCTGAAATTAATCACTATCATGTGATTAGGTCTTATCTTTATAGTTTTACCACCTTAGTATATGTTCCCACACATAGTATTTTAGATTTAAAAAACCCACAGTTTATAAAACTTCATAGAAATGAAACCATGCAGTATATATTCTTTTTCCAACATTTTAAAGTTTAATCACATTTATGAGATGCATCTACATCATTGTGTGTGGATGTAATTCATTTTCATTGCTTATATTATTCTATATAATTAATGTATGATAATTTATCCATTATAGTGTTGATGGATATTTAGCTGTTTATATTTTTGCTGCTTTAAACATGCCTGCACACGTTTCTCAGGGTAGAATTGGCTGGAGTAAATTTCTAGAGTCACAGAGTATATGTAACTTGATTAGATAAAAGAAAAAATTTCCAAAGTGATCATATAAATTTATATAGCAGTGTGTAAGACAGACTCTTAGAATTTCAAGGAGACTTACAAAACATCTTTTTCAATTCTTTAAAATATGATATGAAATTTAGAAAGATGGTAACGATAACCCTATATGCAAAATAGAAAAAGAGACACAGATGTACAGAACAGACTTTGGACTCTGTGGGAGAAGGCGAGGGTGGGATGTTTCGAGAGAACAGCATCGAAACATGTATATTATCTCGGGTGAAACAGATCACCAGCCCAGGCTGGATGCATGAGACAAGTGCTCAGGCCTGGTGCACTGGGAAGACCCAGAGGAATCAGGTGGAGAGGGAGGTGGGAGGGGGGATCGGGATGGGGAATACATGTAAATCCATGGCTGATTCATGTCAATGTATGACAAAAACCGCTACAATATTGTAAAGTAAGTAGCCTCCAACTAATAAAAATAAATGGAAAAAAATATGATAAAGTGAATTTCTGATAGGTTAACAGTGATGGAGTTGAAATTCCATTGCTGGTTAGTGAGCAAGGGGGTGTGGATTCCTAATCTTTGAATTTCTTTGTTTTTGTCATGTTACTGTTCTTCTGTGATATCTTGACAATAAATATTTTTGACTGAAAGATGACTGGAACATGTGCAAATTCTCAAGAAGTCTCAAACTTCGTGCCATGCAATAACTTGCACTACACATAGCTCAAATGTGCTCTAGAGTCTCACTGTAATAGAAATACACTATATTGGTATTGTGTTAAATCTGAATCATTATGAGGCTGTGGTAATTGGTATTGTGCATTCTGTTTATAAAGGCAGATAAATACAGAGTGTATTTTAGAAAAATTTTCATTAAAATGTTACAATTGAAATGATTATGCTTAAAGGAAAGATTTTAATGGCTCAATGTTTTGCACTAGGTAAAATGCCATACCACCCAAAGATGTGGGAAAATTAGGTAAATTCTAATATGCAATGTTTGGTGTTGTCTGCTTATTTCCCTGGAAAATCCCATGGACAGAGGAGCCTGGTAGGCTGCAGTCCATGGGGTCGCTAGGAGTTGGACACGACCAAGTGACTTCACTTTCACTTTTCACTTTCATGCATTGGAGAAGGAAATGGCAACCCACTCCAGTGTTCCTGCCTGGAGAATCCCAGGGACGGGGGAGCCTGGTGGGCTGCCGTCTATGGGGTCGCACAGAGTCGGACACGACTGAAGCGACTTAGCACCAGCAGCAGCAGCAGCTTATTTCCTATGTCTAAGTTACCAGTTCTTATACAGTGGCTGTAATGTCTATTCTCTTATTTTCCTTTTATCATTTTCTATAATACATGTTATGCAATAGGAAGTTTATTAATGTATTGAATACTTTAATTTCCCATGCAGTGTACAGGTCTGGAGTCAAAATAGTAGATGTGACTAGTGTCAGAGTTGCATTTCGTAAATATTTCTGAGGAGAATTGAAAGCCATTTAGAAGGTATCTCAGTAATTATGACTAAGTTGATAAAACATGTTTTTGTACCCTCTTACCTATTTTGTATAAAACCAGAGATTGAGAAAAAGCCATGTACTATGACTCTAGAAATCCACTTCTTCCAATTCCACCCTGAGAAACCTGGGCAAGAATTTTTAAGAGTAAAACTTTAAATATCAAGCTGTTCATCAGCAATATTTAGATAAACCATTGCTATAGTTCTCCTTTGATCTTTATTTAGTACAAGTATATTTAATAGTGTATTCAATATGTGGAAAATTCAGAAGAAATTATTTGAAAGGATCAGGTGGGTTCTCAAAGTATGTCCTTATATCTCAATGATGCTTCGAATCTAAAGTTCAGTGAACTTGAAAAGAGTAGGTGAATTTAAGCCAAAATACAAAAATCAAAAGAGAAACCCTCCAGACTCTACAAAAAATGGCAGAATCTGATATTTGGATTTTCTAGCTAATGAGCACATGTCATGGAATTGCTGGGGCTCTTGTCCACAGAAGCTGTAAAGAGTGACAATGAGGATATCATTCCCTTATCAGATCAGAAACAACAGCAGATGAAATTAGAAGCATACCTAGGAAATACTGCCAGCTGGGTTCCAGACCACAATAGAGCAAGTATTAGAATAAAATGTATCACAATAATTTTTAGTTTTACAGTGTATATAAAAGTTATCTTTAGGCTATAAAGTAGTCTTTTAAGTGTGCAGTAGTATTATGCCTAAAAAATGCACATATCTTGAGTAAAAAACACATATCTTTAAGTAAAAAAATCATCATCTGAACCTTCAGGGAGTCATAATGTCTTTTCTTGATGTTGATGGATACTGAGTGATCAGGTGGTGAGTGCTGAAGGTGAAGGTGGCTGTGGCAATTTTTTAAAATATGACAACAGTAAATTTTACCGTTGACTCCTCCTTTCACGATTGATCTCTCTTTAGCAGGCAGTGCTGTTGGAACCCATTTTATTTATTTATTTATTTATTTATTTTTATTATTATTATTTTTTTGTTTTTTGTTTTTTTTTCCATTTATTTTTATTAGTTGGAGGCTAATTACTTTACATCATTGCAGTGGTTTTTGTCATACATTGAAATGAATTAGCCATGGATTTACATGTATTCCCCATCCCGGTCCCCCCTCCCACCTCCCTCTCCACCCGATTTTAACTAAGGGAAACTTTTTTTCAAAATGGGAGTCAATCTTCCCAAACCCTGCTGCTGCTTTATCAACTAAGTCTATGTAATATTCTAAATCCTTTGTCATTTCAACAGTCTTCACAGCATCTTCACCAGGAGTAGATTCCATCTCAACAAATCACTCTCTTTGCTCATCCATGGGAAACAGCTGCTCATCCATGAAGTGTTATCACAAGATTGCAGCAGCTCAGTCACATCTTCAGAATTGACCTCCAGTTCTAGTTATCATGCCTTTCTACCATATCTGCACTTACTTCCTTCACTGACGTCCTGAACCACTTCAAGTCATCTACGAAAGGTTGGAATCAACTTCTTCCAAACTCCTGTTAAAGTTACATTTTGGCTTCTTCCCATGAATCACAAATTTTCTTAATGGCATCTGGAATGATGAATACTTTTCAGAAGATTTTCAAATTGGTTTGTCTAGATCCATCAAAGGAACCATTACCTATGGTAGTGATAGCTTTACAAAATATATTTTTTAAGAATAAGACTCCAAAATCTTATTCTTTAACCCATGGGCTGCAGCATGGATGTGATGTGTAGCATGTAAACAAGAATCTCATTGTACATCTCCCTCAGAGCTCTTGGGTGACCAGATGCACTGTCAATGAGCAGTAGTGTTTCGAAAGGAGTCTTTTTTCCTAAGTAGTAGGTTTCAACAGTGCGCTGAAAATATTCAGTAAACCATGCTGTAAATGGATGTGCTATTATCCAGGCTTTGTTGTTCCATGTACAGAGCACCGGCAGAGCAGATGTAGCATAATTCTTAAGGGCCCTAGGATTTTCAGAGTGGTAAATGATCATTGGCTTCAACTTCAAGTCACCAGCTGCATTAGCCCCCAGCAAGAGAGGCAGCCTGTCCTTTGAAGTTTTAAGGCCGGGTATTGACTTCTCCGTTCCAGCTTTGAAACTTCTGGATTCTTCCTATATTGGCCCATTTCTTCTGTAGTGACACCCATTCCAGTATTCTGGCCTGGAGAATTCCATGGACTGTATAGTCCATGGAGTCGTAAAGAGTCGGACATGACTGAACGACTTTCACTTTCACTTCTGTATTGAAAATCTGTTGTTTTCTGTAGCTACCTTCATTATCTTAGCTAGAATTTCTTTTTTTTTAAAATTTTAATTTCTAATAGATTTATTATTATCATCATCAATATCAAGTACATTGGTTTCTGATGAAGTCAGTTCTTAATGCAGAAAATATTAATAAATATAACCCTTATGGAAAAACTCTTTGAGTCTCAATAACTTAAGTTCAAAAATAATAACTTATAGAGTTCCTAAGACCAAAAACTTTGAAAACCACTAAGAAAGAGACAGACTCTAAAACAGCACAAGTACTAAATATACATCAAAATATAAAAACATAATCAATGTACATATGTAAATTTTAAGAAATTGTGTAAGACTAGGTTTTCAGAGATTCATATATAAGTAGCTTTAAAATCCCATTTCCACTTAAACAGTAACATTTCTTTCTTGTCCCCATATATTTGGTATTTATCTTATCAACAGAATTTTTTTTTGTAAGTTTTATACTTTAATTTTTTTTTTCCATTTATTTTTATTAGTTGGAGGCTAATTACTTTACATCATTGCAGTGGTTTTTGTCATACATTGAAATGAATTAGCCATGGATTTACATGTATTCCCCATCCCGGTCCCCCCTCCCACCTCCCTCTCCACCCGATCCCTCTGGGTCTTCCCAGTGCACCAGGCCTGAGCACTTGTCTCATGCACCCAACCTGGGCTGGTGATCTGTTTCACCCTAGATAATATACATGTTTCAATGCTGTTCTCTTGAAACATCCCACCCTCGCCTTCTCCCACAGAGTCCACAAGTCTGTTCTATACAGTATAGAATTTCTTAATAATTTGCTGCTGCTTCTATATTAACACTTGCTGATTCACTTTGCAATTTGTTGTTATGGAAATGGCTTCTATCCTTAAAACTCAGGAAGGAACCTGCTAGCTTTGGCAGCTTCCTCACCTCTCTCAAGCTACACAGAATTGAAGAGCTGGGGCTTTGCTCTGGATTAGACTTTCATTTAAGGGAATGTTGTGGCTGGTTTGATCTCCTAGCTAGTCCACTGAACCTTTCTCCATACTAGCAGTAAAGCTGTTTGTTTTCTTGTCATTCATGTATTTACAGGAGGAACACTTTTAATCTCCTTTCAGAGCTTTTTCTTTGCATTCACAACTTGACTAACAGTTTGGGACAAGAAGCCTAAATTTCTGCCTATCTTAGCTTTTGACATGCCTTCCTCACTATTAATCATTTCTAGCTTTTGACTCAAAGTCAAAGACCTGTGACTCTTCCTGTCACTTGAACACTTAGAAGCCTTTGTAGTAGTATCAGGTGGCCTAATTTCAGTATTGTGTCACAAGGAATAAGAAAGTCTGAGAGGTTGGGGAGAGGGGTGGGGAACAGTTGGTTGACAGAGCAGTCAGAACACATACATTTTTAAATTAAGCTTGCCAACTTATACAAGTGCAGTTTGTGGTGTCCTAAAATAATTCCAGTAGTTAACCTTGAAGATAACTGATCACCGATGAGCATAACAAACAGAATAATAACAAAAGTTTTTAATATTGATAGAATTAGCAGAATGTGACTGAGATGCAAAGTGAGAAAGTGTTAGAAAAATGGTGCTGATAGACTTGCTCAGTAAGGTTGCCACAAACATTCACTTTTTAGAAAATGCAGTATCTTCCAAGCACAGAAAAGGAAGTGCAATAAAGAAGGCATGCCTGTACATTTAGCACTCCATGGAAATGAATTTCTATTTAGTATCATGCAGAGAAGCCTACTGTATCAATTTGGGGTCTTTTAAACAATTGTACTTGGCAGAAATTGTTCTGGAAGAAACAATTGAAATGTGACTTTTGGGGTTGTGACTCTTGTAGGATTATCAGTCTCATTATTTCATGTTGCACTGAAAATGAGTATACTTTTTCTCACCTTCATTCCATTTGACCTTCAATATTTATGTATATAAATGTTCTTCACTGAAAAATGTGGATAGACACATAGATCTCAAGTAGCTCGTAATAATATCTAATCTACATGCATGTTTATAATTCATGTTGATATATATTTATAATATAACAGCTATATTTCTGTAAAATATATAATGTCAGTAATCATATATTCTATCAACAACCCATGAGAGCATATAAAGATGCATTTTAATTACTCACCAATTGTATATAAGTAAACAGCAGGTTTTTGGAGAAAAATAAAGCATAATGAAGTGATGTGATTTGTTAAAAGTAGAACTCATGTGTTGAAGAATCCTACTTGAACCAGGTTATTGTATTTCTCCAAATCTATTTCTCTCCATTAACCTATGTGATCCCTCACACAGTAAATTCCTAGAGTAGAAGGACAGCTTATCTATCTTCTTGGCATTGCCTACTTTTCCCTTAAGAACTTAGTCTTTTAGTGTAAATATCCCTTGTGCAGTATCATGAACAGAATACAAAAATTGGGACATCCTTTGACTAAAAAAGATTTTTGTCATTTATCTGAAATTCAAATTTAACTGTCCTGCATTGTACCTGGCACCCCTAGCTTTGCCTTATTTGGCAATGTTTAAGTTACAGAAGTCATCATGAGCTGAGGAAAGAGAATGAACAAAGGCACAGTGGGAAAACTGAATACTGAGTGCTTGTAAAACCCCACGGAAAATCATGTGGCAGAAGAAAACTCTAGGGCTTCCCTGGTGGCTCAGTGGTAAAGAATCTACCTGCCAATGCAGGAAACATGGGTTTGATCCCTGGTCTGAGAGGATCCCATATATCATGGAATAGCCAAGCCCGATGTGCCGCAGCTGCTGAGCCTGTGATCTAGAGCCCGTGAGCTGCAACTACTGAACCCTCATGCCACAACTACTGAAGCCCACACAGCCTGGGGCCTGTGTTTTGCAACAAGAGAAGCCACAACAGTGAGAAGCCTGTGTACCACTGCTAGAGCGTAGCCTCTTCTCCCTGCAACTAGAGAAAAGTCCATGCAGCAGGAAAGACCCAGACAGTCCAAAATAAACAAATAAATAAAATAAATGAAGAAAACTCCATGAAAGCTCTTTGCAAACAGGAACTATGTCTTATTTATCCTAGGACCCACCCTGATTACCATAGAGTAGGTGATTAATAAGTATTGTCCAGTGTTTAAATGCACAATTGCTCTGTGACAAAGAGATTTAAGACTGGAACTGTGGAGTGACTCTAGATTGCGGAGGGCTTAGAGAGCTGGAAAGTGTGGGTTTGAAGGAGACCATGCTGAGGATAGGGCTTGAATGGGATTGATCACAATTTCAAATAACCAATTTACCCAGTTTAAATCAAACATTTAAATGCATACACACGTACATATCCAGAAAAACCAAGTCCTTTTATGGTCTTTGCTCATCTCGCCAGAGAAAGGAGCTGGAAAAAATAAAGTCTTTAGGGTAATGAAAGCACTCAGAAAGCTGCAAGAACATCTTCACTAATGACCGTGGGATCATTTCACAGTGTTCCTTCCAAAAGTGACCAATAAACAAGAAGGATGAGGTTCATTTTGTCTTAGGTTTTGGATATGTTTGAAAGACTAGTAAGACATTCCAAGGAAAAGAAATATGACATGCACATACCAATTCTGAGACCAGCTCTATATCTGTCACTCAGATTGTTCACCAGCCCTGCCCCAGGCACTCACCGAGGCAGGCAGGGGTGAAAGAAGACAGGGCCAAGGTTTTGTGAGTTCTGGGGGCACCGTGGGGGGCCAGTGATGGGTAGAGGCATCACTGTGGTTCATGCCCTTGGTGCCCTGAGCATTCTGGATTCAGCAGTCCTGGGTGTCATCAGCAGAGGCAGTTTCCTAGGTTAGTGGCAGTAGCAACACCATTTCAAGGCAGTGCAACTGCTCACTTGGGTATCAGCAGATACAGAAGCATCACTCCAGTTTGTTGGAGCCAAAGGTGAGGAAAATTGAAAACTCATAAGTCACTAGGGCATCAGCTAAAGGGACTTGGTCACAGGCACAGAGGAGCCTGAGAATCACAGCAGGAAGAATGTGAGATAAGGTGGTGCTCTTGCAGAGAAGGTGCTATGAAAGCTAGAGAAAACAAATCTGATTTGTGTCACTCTGACCTTGTTCTCTATGAGTCTTACCCCACCTTTGTTGGCTGTTGTGTTATGGGCACTATGGGCAGCAGGGATGGTTTACCTTGGGTTGCTTATTGGGTATATTGTAAATTATATGCATCCAAATAAATATATCACTGACTCAATGGGCATGAGTTTGAGTAAACTCTGGGAGTTGGTGAGGGATAGGGAGGCCTGGTGTGCTGCAGCCCATGGGGTCACAAAGAGTTGGACATGACTGAGTGACTGAACTTAAATAAATATATTAGCACTGTCCACATTGAGGTCTATAGCATGCTTAATTTCACAGGCAGTAATATTAATAGTTATCTATTGTTCAGTTGCTCAGTTGTGTCTGACTCTTTGCAACTCCATGAGCTACAGCACACCTGGCCTCCCTGTCCTTCACCATCTCCTGCAGCTTGCTCAAACTCATGTCCATTGAGTCGGTGATGCCACCCAACCATCTAGTCCTCTGTCGTCCCCTGCTCCTCCTGACTTCAATCTTTCCCAGCATCAGAGTCTTTTCAAATGAGTTGGCTGTTCATGACAGGTGGCCCAAGTATTGGAGTTTCAGCTTCAGCATCAGTCCTTCCAATGAATATTCAGGACTGATTTCCTTTAGGATGGACTAGTTGGATCTCCTTGCGGTCCCAGGGACTCTCAAGAGTCTTGTCCAACACCACAGTTCAAAAGCATCAATTCTTCGGGTCTCAGCTTTCTTTATGGTCCAGCTTTCACATATGTACATGACTACTGGAAAAATCATAGCTTTGACTAGATGGACGTTTGTTGGCAAAGTAATATCTCTGCTTTTTAATATGCTGTCTATGTTTGTCATAACTTCTCTTCCAAGGAGTAAGCATCTTTTAATTTCATGACTGCAATCACCATCTACAGTGATTTTTTGAGCCGAAGAAAATAAAGTCTGTCACTGTTTCCTTTGTTTACCCATCTATTTGCCATGAAGTGATGGGACCGGATGCCATGATCTTCATTTTTTGACTGTTCCGTTTTAAGCCAGCTTTTTCACTCTCCTCTTTCACCTTCATCAAGAGACTCTTTAGTTCCTCTTTGCTTTCTTCCTTGTGGGCAGTGTCATCTGCATATCTGAGGTTACTCATATTTCTCCTGGAAATCTTGATTCCAGCTTGTGCTTCATCCAGCCCGGCATTTCACATGACGTACTCTGCATATAAGTTAAATAAGCTGGGTGACAATATATAGCCTTGACGAATTCCTTTCCCAATTTTGAACCAGTCAGTTTTTCCATGTCTG
The DNA here is from genome assembly GCF_023699985.2 of Odocoileus virginianus. Lineage (NCBI taxonomy): Eukaryota > Metazoa > Chordata > Mammalia > Artiodactyla > Cervidae > Odocoileus > Odocoileus virginianus. The sequence goes on along the minus strand of NC_069686.1, from coordinate 34,199,931 downwards.
GTTCTAACTGTTGCTTCTTGACCTGCATACAGGTTTTGCCGGAGGCAGGTAAGGTGGTCTGATATTCCCGGAATATCAGCAAAACCTCCGGCAAAACCTGTATGCAGGTCAAGAAGCAACAGTTAGAACCAGACATTATCACCAGCCCAGGTTGGGTGCATGAGACAAGTGCTCGGGCCTGGTGCACTGGGAAGATCCAGAGGGATCAGGTGGAGAGGGAGGTGGGAGGGGGGACCGGGATGGGAATACATGTAAATCCATGGCTAATTCATTTCAATGTATGACAAAAACTACTGTAATGGTGTAAAGTAATTAGCCTCCAGCTAATAAAAATAAATGGAAAAAAAAATGCTGTTTAAATAAATGTGCATTTGTGAGTTCAACAAAGTAGTTTTTCAACTATAAGACTTCTCCGAACGTTAAAAGGCTAAAATATTGTAAGTATTCAAGAGGCAGTTTTAAAATTAGCATCATTTCAGTTCAGTTCAATCACTCAGTCATGTCCAACTCTTTGTGACCCATGGACTGCAGCACCCCAGGTCTCCCTGTCCATCACCAACTTCCCGGAGTTTACTCAAACTCATGTCCATTGAGTTGGTGATGCCATCCAACCTTCTCATCCTTTCCTCCTGCCTTCAGTCTTTCCCAGCATCAGGGTCTTTTCAATTGAGTCAGTTCTTTGCATCAGGTGGCCAAAGTATTGGAGTTTCAGCTTCAACATCAGTCCTTCCAATGAACACTCAGGACTAATCTCCTTTAGGATGCACTGGCATATCCTAAGCTTAATTGGGCTTGCCTGATGGATCAGATGGTAAAGAATCTGCCTGCCATGCAGGAGACCCAGGTTTGATCCCTGGGTCAGGAATATCCCCCTGGAGGAGGGAATGGCAGCCCACTCTATCATTCTTACCTGGCAAATCCCATGGACAGAGGAGCCAGGCAGGCTACACTCCATAGAGTCACAAAGAGTTGGACACTACTCAAGCAACTGAGCGTGCCCTCATACAAGCCTGATTGACCACTATAATTACCCACCTCTGTGCTATATTTTTTAAGATCAGTTTTCCAAGGAACACACTTTAGGAAAACGTTCTTCTGTTTATTCATGATGATATGCAAGTTATAGGCTTATTAAGAATCACTCCAGGGACACAATCACTTTGTTTTTGTGTGAATCTAATATTGGTGAATTATTTTAGTGGGCGGAGAGGAGCATTATTTAACTGTATGCTCACATATTCTCAAGTGTACCTAGTCTCTCCTAGACTGTTGGCTTAGAAGTCAAAAGAGCATCAGTGTATTTGCTATTGGAAAACACACTGTATTTGCACACGTTGGATCTGGGATTCCTACTTTTATGGGCTTGGCAGAAGTAGAAAGGACCTTCAAGGTTGACTATAGCCAGGCAACATCAGAGCATTCACATTGTTTATCATCTGTCGTGGTTTTACTGCTGGAGAAGGAATCTGGGTTTTGTAGTTTTGAGGTATCATCCCTCTTGTCCTCCATTATCTCAACTGTAATGCACTGCATTTTGTTGTTGTTTTGCTTTTAAAAAGTCTTAAAGCCTTTGGTGATCAAGAAGGAAGATGATTTGTGAAATTTAACAACTGGTTACTTGTCACTTAATAAATACATTTTTTTCAAAATTGACCTACCCAGCTACTTTTCTTATTTGAGATGTAAAAAAACAACAAAGAAGATTCTGACAAACATGTATGTTCATTTAGAGTTACAACTGCTAATATCTTTCATATACATATAAACTAAAAGAGCTGGAGTTTACCTCAACCTCTCCCTCAATCCCTAAATCTCATTCTATTTCTTCAATATCAGAGGTAACCATTACCAGGAATTTAGTGAGCGCTCTTCAATTGTATACTTTTCCAAACATATTGGTATTTGTGACATCTATATGCATACATGTACACCATACATAAATAAATACACACACATAAATGCTATATGTTTGTAAATAGTATCATACTTTATTATGTGCATTTATGTTTACTAATTTGAATGAAGAATAATACACATTCAATTTCATTTGTTCTAATAAGTGTATAATTTTTATTTTGTATATTTATATATTGCATTTGGATATGAGTGTTGTTTATAGCTTGTTTTTCTTCATCATAAGTATTGCTTGGATAACATTTTTTATTTACCCATTTAAGTGAGAGTTCCCTGAAGTCACACCCACAGGATTGCTGTCACTGGGATATAACATATGGGGTATATTTGCATTTTTTCCTAGCTACTGCTAATTGTGTCTCAAGATAGCTGTAACAATTTTTATTCTTTTGGCCAAATCTTGAGAATACCATTTCCCCTAAATAATTGCATACCTTTAATTGGATTAAAAAACTGCATCTCTTTCAGTTATGGTATTCTCAGAGTATATGTCCAGTAGTGGGATTGCTGGGTCATGTAGTAGTTTTATTCCTAGTTTTTTAAGGAATCTTTATAATGTTCTCCATAGTGGTTGTATCAATCTACATTCCAGTCAACAGTGCAAGAGGATTCCCTTTCTCCACATCCTCTCCAGCATTTATTGTTTGTAGATTTTTTAATGATGGCCATTCCAACCAGTGTGAGGTGATACCTCATTGTAGTTTTGATTTCCATTTCTCTAATAAAACATTGTGTGTGTGTGTGTGTGTGTGTGTGTGTGTGTGTCTGTGTGAGTTGCTCAGTTCAGTTGTGTCTGACTCTTGTGACTCAATGGACTATAGCTTGCCAGGCTCCTCTGTCCATGGGATTATCCAGTCAAGAACACTGGAGTCGTAGCCATTCCTTTCTCTATGGGGATCTTCCTGACCCAGGGATTGAACCAGATCTCCCTCATTGTGGGTAGATTCTTAACCACCAGAGATGTCAGGACATCCCAATGATACATTCAGTTCATTTGAGATTAGTCGCTCAGTCATGTCCAACTCTACACAACGCCATGGATTGCAGCATGCCAGGCCTCCCTATCCATCAGCAACTCCTGGAGTTTACTCAAACTCATGTCCATTGAGTCAATGATGCCATCCAACCATCTCATCCTCTGTCATCCCCTTCTCTTCCTAGCTCCAATCTTTCCCAGCATCAGGGTCTTTTCCAAGGAGTCAGCTCTTCGCATCAGGTGGCCAAAGTATTGGAGTTTCAGCTTTAGCATCAGTCCTTCCAATGAATATTCAGGACTGATTTCCTTTAGGATGGACTAGTTGGATCTCCTTGCAGTCCAAGAAACTCTCAAGAGTCTTCTCCAACACTGCAGTTTAAAAGCATCAATTCTTTGGTGCTCAGCTTTCTTTATAGTTGAACTCTCACATCCATACATGACTACTGGAAAAACCATAGTTTTGACTAGATGGACCTTTGTTGGCAAAGCAATGTCTCTGCTTTTTAATATGCTGTCTAGGTTGGTCATGGCTTTTCTTCCAAGGAGAAAGTGTCTTTTAATTTCATGGCTGCAGTCACCATATGCAGTGATTTTGGAGCCTCCAAAAATAAAGTCTGTCACTGTTTCCACTGTTTCACCATCTGTTTGCCATGAAGTGATGGACCAGATGCCATGATCTTAGTTTTCTGAATGTTGCATTTTAAGCCAACTTTTTCTCTCCTGTTTCACTTTCTTCAAGAGGCTTTTTAGTTCTTCACTTTCTGCCATATGGGTAGTATCATCTGCATATCTGAGGTTATTGATATTTCTCCCGGCAATCTTTTTCTTTTTTCTTTTTTTTCTCCTGGCAACCTTGATTCCAGCTTGTGCTTCTTCCAGCCCAGCATTTCTCATGATGTACTCTGCATATAATGGAGAAGGCAATGGCACCCCACTCCAGTACTCTTGCCTGAAAAATCCCATGGACGGAGAAGCCTGGTAGGCTGCAGTCCAGGGGGTCGCTGAGTCAGACATGACTGAGTGACTTCACTTTCACTTTTCGCTTTCATGTATTGGAGAAGGAAATGGCAACCCATTCCAGTATTCTTGCCTGGAGAATCCCAGGGACGGGGAGCCTGGTGGGCTGCCATCTATGGGGTCGCACACAGTCAGACACGACTGAAGTGACTTAGCAGCAGCAGCACTCTGCATATAAGTTAAATAAGCAAGGTGACAGTAGACATCCTTGATGTACTCCTTTTTCTGTTTGGAACCAGTTGTTGCTCCATGTCCAGTTCTAACTATTGCTTTCCGACCTGCATACAGGTTTCTCAAGAGTCAGGTCAGGTGGTCTGGTATTCCCATCTCTTGCAGAATTTTCCACAGTTTATTGTGATCCACACAGTCAAAGGCTTTGGCATAGTCAATAAAGCAGAAATAGATGTTTTTCTGGAACTCTCTTGCTTTTTCAATGATCCAGCGATGTTGGCAATTTGATCTCTGGTTCCTCTGCCTTTTCTAAAACCAGCTTGAACATCTGGAAGTTCACAATTCACATACTGTTGAAGACTGGCTTGGAGAATTTTGAGCATTACTTTGCTGGTGTGTGAGATGAGTGCAATTGTGTGGTAGTTTGAGCATTCTTTGGCATTGCCTTTCTTTGGGATTGGCATGAAAACTGACCTTTTCCAGTCCTGTGGCCACTGCTGAGTTTTCCAAATTTGCTGACATATTGAGTGCAGCACTTTCCCAGCATCATCTTTTAGGATTTGAAATAGCTCAACTGGGTTTCCATCACCTCCACTAGCTTTGTTTGTAATGATGCTTTCTTTCTTTCTTTTTTTAATTTATTTTTATTAGTTAGAGTCTGATTACTTTACAGTATTGTAGTGGTTTTTGTCATACATTGACATGAATCAGCCATGGATTTACATGTATTCCCCATCCCAATCCCCCCTCCCACCTCCCTCTCTACCGATCCCTCTGGTTCTTCCCAGTGCACCAGGCCCAAGCACTCGTCTCATGCATCCAACCTGGGCTGGTGATCTGCTTCACCATAGATAATATACAGCCCATCAGCAGACGAATGGATAAGGAAGCTGTGGTACATATACACCATAGAATATTACTCAGCCATTAAAAAGAATTTGTTTGAATCAGTTCTAATGAGATGGATGAAACTGGAGCCCATTATACAGAGTAAAGTAAGCCAGAAAGATAAAGACTGTTACAGTGTAGTGATGCTTTCTAAGGCCCACTTGACTTCGCATTCCAGAATGTCTGGCTCTAGATGATTGATCATGCCATCGTGATTATCTGGGTAGTGAGTACATTACCATATGTAAAATAGATAGCCAGTAGGAATTTGCTGTGTTGCATAGGGAGTTCAATTCAGTGCTCAATGCCAACCTAGAGGGGTGGGATGGGGTGGGAGATGGGAGGGAGGTTCAAGAGGGAATGAACATATGTATACCTGTGGCTGATTTATGTTGATGTATGGCAAAAACCAGCACACTGTTGTAAAGCAGTTATATTCTAATAAAAAAATTAAAATAATTTGCTAGTGTTGTGTAAGGAAAATATCAGTTAATTTGTATTTTTCTGATACTAAAAGAGATTGGAATTCCCTGGTGGCTCAGATGGTAAAGAATCTGCAATGCAGGAGACCTGGGTTTGATCCCTGGGTCTGATCCCTGGGTCAAGAAGATCTCCTAAAGCAGTGAATAGCTACCCACTCCAGTAATTCTTGTCTGGAGAATTCCATGGACAGAGGAGACTGGCGGACTACTGTCTGTAGGATTGCGAAGAGTCAGTAAGACTGAGAGACTAATACTTTCACTTTTGACTTTTTTCAAGAGAGGTTAGCATATTTTCACATTTGTCTTTTGAATTACTATTCTAGAAGCAGCTTGTTCTTAAATTTTGTCAGTTTTATAAATGTGACTTTTGTCTTTCTCATTGATTAATTGAATTTCCTTCTATATTCATGATATTACTTCTTTGTTGGATATTGCATTGTAAAAACATTCTATTCTCTGGCTAGTATTTTAACTTCATAATTATAATTATTTACTTAAACTTTTGAATTATGTATTCTTGATGGGTCATTTAATTACATCATAAACATATTTTCCCAAATTTTAGAAATTTCTCACATTTAGAAATTTAATATATCTGGTACTGTTTTTTGTTTATGAAGTAGTAAATTAATTTTCTTAGGGTTGCTTTTGATAACCCAACTTATTATAAACTCTGTATTTTTCTCACTGATACATATATTGCATATATTATGCACCAGGTTCTATGTTTATGGGTCAGTTTCTGGGCTCTCTTGAGTTCCATTGATTTGTTTGACAACCACTCTTTTGTTTGACAGCCATGGTATCAATACTGCTTCAGTTGAATTAGTATGGCTCTACCTTTTAGAAAGCAAGAACTCTTTTTTTAAGATCGCTTTAACTTTTTTTTTTTAACTTTACATGTGAATTTTAGATTCAGTCTAAGTCCTATGAAAATGTCATTCCAATTTTATTGGAAGTTGCATGAAATTTTAGATCAATTTTGGGAGAAGGCATTTACTACACTGAGACTTCCAATCACTCAGATTTTCAAAGAGTTTCATGATTTTATCTGAAATGACTCATATATATTTTAGAGTTAGAATTCTTCATAGACTTAAAAGATGCTGCTACTGTATATGGAGTCTTTTTTCTTTTGCTTTTCCCTAACCCCATATCCAAGGTAAGGAGCAGCAGCTGAGATACCCCACGTCCAAGGTAAGAGAAATCCAAGTAAGACAGTAGGCTCTGAGAGAGGGCATCAAAGGGCAGACAGGCTGAGACCACAATCACAGACAACTAGCCAGTCCGATCACATGGACCACAGTCTTATCTAACTCAATGAGACTGAGCCATGCCGTGTGGGGCCACCCAAGATGGACAGGTCATGGTGGAGAGGTCTGACAGAATGTGGTCCACTGGAGGAGGGAATGGCAAACCACTTCAGTATTCTTTCCTTGAGAACCCCATGAACAGTATGAAAAGGCAAAATGATAGGATACTGAAAGAGGAACTCCCTGGGTCAGTAGGTGCCCAATATGCTACTGGAGATCAGTGGAGAAACAACTCCAGAAAGAATGAAGAGATGGAGCCAAAGCAAAAACAACGCCCAGTTGTGGATGTGACTGGTGATAGAAGCAAGGTGTGATGCTATAAAGAGCAATATTGCATAGGAACCTGGAATGTTAGTTCCATGAATCAAGGCAAATTGGAAGTGGTCAAACAGGAGATGGCAAGAGTGATGTCGACATTCTAGGAATCAGTGAACTAAAATGGACTGGTGTAGGTGAATTTAACTCTGATGACCATTATATCTACTACTGTGGCCAAGAATCCCTTAGAAGAAATGGAGTAGCCATCATAGTCAACAAAAGCATCTGAAATGTAGTACTTGGTTGCAATCTCAAAAACAACAGAATGATCTCTGTTTGTTTCCAAGGCAAACCATTCAATATCACAGCAATCCAACTCTATGCCTCAACCAGTAACACTGAAGAAGCTGAAGTTGAATGGTTCTATGAAGACCTACAAGACCTTTTAGAACTAACACACAAAAAAGATGTCCTTTTCATTATAGTATACTGGAACACAAAAGTAGGAAGTTAAGAAACACCTGGAGTAACAGGCAAATTTGGCCTTGGACTATGGAATGAAGCACAGCAAAAGCTAATAGAGTTTTGCCAAGAGAATGCACTGATCATAGCAGACACTCTCTTCCAACAACACAAGAGAACATTCTACACATGGACATCACCAGATGGCCAACACTGAAATCAGATTGATTATATTCTTTGCAGCCAAAGATGGAGAAGCTCTATACAGTCAGCAAAAACAAGACCCGGAGATGACTGTGGCTCAGATAATGAACTCCTTATTGCCAAATACAGACTTAAAATGAAGAAATGGGGAAAACCACTAAACCATTCAGGTATGACCTAAATCAAATCCCTTATGATTATACAGTGGAATTGACAAATAGATTCAAGGGACTAGAGCTGATAGACAGAGTGCCCAATGAACTATGGATGGAAGTTCGTGACATTGTACAAGAGACAGGGATCAAGACAATCCCCAAGAAAGAGAAATGCAAAAAGGCAAAATGGCTGTCTGAGGAGGCCTTACATATAGCTGTGAAAAGATGAGATGCAAAAAGCAAAGGAGAAAAGGAAAGATATAAGCATCTGAATGCAGAGTTCCAAGAATAGCAAGGAGAGATAAGAAAGCTTTCCTCAGCAATCAAGGCAAAGAAATAGAGGAAAACGATAGAATGGGAAAGACTAGAGAGTTCTTCAAGAAAATTAGAGATATCAAAGGAACACTTCATGCAAAGATGAGCTCAATAAAGGACAGAAATGGTATGGACCTAACAGAAGCATAAGATATTAAAAAGAGGTGGCAAGAATACACAGAGGAACTGTACAAAAAAGATCTTCATGACCCAGATAATCATGATGGTGTGATCACTCACCTACAGCCAGACATCCTGGAATGCAAAGTCAAGTGGGCCTTAGGAAGCATCACTATGAACAAAGCTAGTGGAGGTGATGGAAACCCAGTTGAGCTATTTCAAATCCTAAAAGATTATGCTATGAAAGTGCTGCACTCAGTATGCCAGCAAATTTGGAAAACTCAGCAGTGGCCACAGGACTGGAAAAGGTCAGTTTTCATTCCAATCCCAAAGAAAGGCAATGCCAAAGAATGCTCAAACTACCGCACAATTGCACTCATCTCACACACCAGCAAAGTAATGCTCAAAATTCTCCAAGCCAGACTTCAGCAATACGTGAACCATGAACTTCCAGATATTCAAGCTCATTTTAGAAAAGGAAGAGGAACCAGAGATCAATTTGCCAACATGTGTTGGATTATCGAAAAAGCAAGAGAGTTCCAGAAAAGTATCTATTTCTGCTTTATTGACTATGCCAAAGCCTTTGACTGTGTGGATCACAGTAAACTGTGGAAAATTCTGAAGGAGATTTGAATACCAGACCACCTGACCTGCCTCTTGAGAAATCTGCATACAGGTCAGGAAGCAACAGTTAGAACTGGACATGGAACAACAGACTGGTTCCAAATAGGAAAAGGAGTACTTCAAGGCTGAATATTGTCACCTTGCTTATTTAACTTATATGCAGAGTAACTCATGAGAAATGTTGGGCTGGAAGCAGCACAAGCTGGAATCAAGATTGCCGGGAGAAATATCAGTAACCTCAGATATCCAGATAACACTACCCTTATGGCAGAAAGTAAAGAGTAACTAAAGAGCCTCTTGATGAAAGTGAAAGAGGAGAGGGAAAATGTCTTAAAGTTCGACTTTCAGAAAACTAAGATCATGGCATCCAGTCCCATCACTTCATGGCAAATAGATGTGGAAACAGTGGCTGACTTTATTTTTCTGGGCTCCAAAATCTCTGCAGATGGTGATTGCAGCCATGAAATTAAAAGACACTTACTCCTTTGAAGGAAAGTTATGACCAACCTAGACAGTACGTTAAAAAGCAGAGACATTACTTTGCCAACAAAGGTCCATCTAGTCAAAGCTATGGTTTTTCCAGTAGTCTTATATGGATGTGAGAGTTGGACTATAGGGAAGGCTGAGTGCCAAAGAATTGATGCTTTTGAACTGTGGTGTTGGAGAAGACTCTTGAGAGTCCCTTGGACTGCAAGGAGATCCAACCAGTCCATCCTAAAAGAGATCAGTCCTGGGTATTCACTGGAAGGAGTGATGTTGAAGCTGAAACTCCATTCATTTGGCCAACAGATGCAAAGAGCTCACTCACTTGAAAAGACCCTGATGCTGGGAAAGATTGAGGGCAGAAGGAGAAGGGGACAACAGAGGATGGTTGGATGTCATCACTGACTCCACAGACATGAGTTTGGGTGGACTCCGGGAGTTGGTGATGGACAGGGAGGCCTGGTGTGCTGTGGTTCATGGGGTCACAAGATGTCAGACATGACTGAGTGTCTGAACTGAATTGAACTGAACCAGCTATTATTGGCCTAAACAAAATGCTATTGACTTTTGAATATTTGTTTTGTATCCAGTATGAAAGTGAAAGTCACTGTTGTGTCCGAGTCTTTGCAACCCCATGGACTAACAATCCATGGAATTCTCCAGGACAGAATATTGTAGTGGGTAGCCTTTCCCTTCTCTGGGGATCTTCCCAACCCTGAAATTAACCCGGGGTCTCCTGGATTGCAGGCAGGTTCTTTACCAACTGAGCTATCAGGGAAGCCCAGAAACCATATTAATGTTTTCACTGGTTTTTGTAACTTTTTCTTTTATTAATTTCTTCAGACAAGAATCCAAATAATGACAATATTTAAAGTCTTTCTGTAATAGAGACCAGTATTTGTCATCTAATATCCTTTTTTCCTTTGAGGATAGCTCTGCATTTTAACTGGGCATATAGCTATACATGCTGAAGCTGAAACTCCAATACTTTGGCCACCTCATGTGAAGAGTTGACTCATTGGAAAAGACCCTGATGCTGGGAGGGATTGGGGGCAGGAGGAGAAGAGGATGCAGAGGATGAGATGGCTGGATGGCATCACCGACTGGATGGACATGAATTTGAGTAAACTGTGGGAGTTGGTGCTGGACAGGGAGGCCTGGCATGCTGCAATTCATGGGGTCTCAAAGAGTCGGACACGACTGAGCGACTGAACTGAGCTGAACTAAATTGATAGCTACACAGGATAAAGCCAACATTTCCTAGGCTTTTCTAAGAGTTACGTGTGGCCATTACTAAGTCTTAATCATGGAGATGTAATCAAAAGGAATCTATGCAGTCTCAGACAACTGTATTTAAAGGGAAATACAATGTCTTATCTCTTCCTTGAGTGGAATGCTGAAATGATGACTAGTGCTAGAGTATTCATGTTGAACCATGCAGTGAATGAACAATAAACCTGAATTTCTGATTGTCAGTCTTCACAATTAACCCAGGTCAAGAGGCAAAAGTCAAGTTTACAAGGTGGAAAAAAAAAAAAAAAAAAACAAACCCAAAACAAAAACTACTATCCTGATTCCTTGGATTTTCCGTCACTTGCAACAGAACCTGTTCTTTCCAGTCTTTATATAACTTTTCTTCAGGAACAGTTGTATATGGTAGAGGTCATTTATTCCTTAGAAATGTGCTAAAATTATAGAATAAAAGTGTTTTTTCATCACTATAGGATAATTTTGAAAACCACATTAATGTCCTTAATAATTCATCTAATTCAGTATTCATTTCATCTTGAATCTATTCTGTCTCTCCCTGTCTCTCTCCATCTCTGTCTCTCTCTGTGTCTCTGTTCCTGTCTCTAGTTAGATATAGAATATAACCCTAGAAAAATCTCTTATTCTGTCTTGATTTTACAGGTTTATTGGCTCTATTGTATATCTTATGAATTTTTTAATCTCAGAAATATCTTTGTAATTACTTAAGGGTCCACATCTGAAGTTAAATGATTCTGTTGAATGATTATTATCCATTGGGGAAGAAACATTTGCTATATTAAGGTTTTCTAATTTTAGGTTTAAGAGTTAAGTGTTTATTTCCTTGGAGGCAAATATAATCACCATTACAAAAAGAACATAGTGGAAATCTGATAGTGTGATGTGAATTGCTATGCATTTTAGGCAATGAGTGCACACATGCTCAGCCAGTCAGTCCTGTCCAACACTTGGCAATCACATGGACCATAGCCCACCAGGCTCCTCTGTCCATGGGGTTTTCCAGGCAAGAATACTGGAGTGGGTGGCCATTTCCTCCTCCAGGGGATCTTCCCAATCCACGGATCAAACCCGCGTCTCCTGCATCTCCTGCATTGCAGGTGAATTCTTTACTGCTGAGCCACCAGGGAAGCCCATTTTAGGCAATATTATTTAATGTTTATAGTATAAGTTGAGGTGGCATATGATACAATGTAAATCTTGTTCTTTCTCCACACCAGTCCCCCAAATAGGTGTTTTCTACATTATTCAAGTTAAATTAACTTCAAGTTAACCCCCAGATAAATCAATTCCTTATCTCTTGGTATGCCAAGTCACATGGTGTACCAAAACCCCTTCATTGCTGTGTCATCATATGCTAATCAATAAAAAAATGTAGTTTTGCCAGTATCATCATGGGAATGTTCATCGGAGGCTTCACTGAACTGAATGAACCATGTGATAATATATGGTGTTGGCTATAACTTCTGTTAGATAACAGATAGGAGGCGTGGCGTATTGGTAAGAGGAATGGCATGTTCACTAAAGTACAGTCCAGGGTATTAAATGCTGAAAGAGCCTTCCAAGTGACACCCCCACCTCCTCACTTGCTCCCTACTCCCTTCTTGCACCCCTGCCACCACCTCTTTCGAAGATAAACTAGGTTGACTTTTATTAGGCCTAAATTGATCATATTACTTTCCTGTTTAAAATCCTCCAGTGACATCACTCTGCATCCAGAAAGAAAAATCAAACTCATAGCATGGCCGCAGTACTCACCACTGCCAACCTCACTGACCCCAGCCTTTCTACACTGCATCTTGTTCATTATTCCTGTCCCGCTGGTCTCCTTGCGGTTCTTGAAGAATATCAAGCTCAATCCTTTCTTGAGTCCCCTTCTTACTGTTTCTTCTGCATGGGACATGCCTCAGAACCACTCACATCCTGCTTCCCAACTTAAATGTGACCTCTCCAAAGAGACTGTCCTGGTCTACCCTACTAAGTTCAGTTACTCTTTATCTCATTACTGTATGTGTGATGGAAGACAGCAACAGACAGCTTGAAGAGGTGCATTTCTTTAGAGGTGACAGATATGGCATTTTACGGAAATCAGCATATTCTGTTTTCAGACTTAGGTTTGGCAGTTCAGGGCCCCTGAGTTTCCATTTGAATGTACAGCGAGAATAATGCCACCTCTGTAAATGGAGGAGGCAGGTCTATTCTGATCCTTGGTGATTTTCTTCTCAACACTTCTCAGTACTTGAAGTAATCTTTTCTTGGTTTGCTTTATTATATACTGTTGACTCTTGAACAATGTGGGAGTTGGGCCACTAACTCCTCAATTCTAGCATAGTTAAAAATCCATGTAACTGTGTTCTCTGCCTCAAAAAGAAAGACATTGATAAATGACTTACCCAAGGACAGGAAGTTGAAACAATTTGAATGGGATCAGAACTCAAACTCTAGTTCTTTTGATGCTAAATACTGTGATCTTTAATCAAATGCAAACATTTTCCTGCACTTAGTTAACTTAAAGATCTGTACAGTAAAAATATCAGAAAAATCCACATGTAAGTGTCCCATGCTGTTGAAATTCATGTTCAATGATCAGCTATATTATTTGTTACCCCACTCTCAACTGTAAGTTCCTTGAGTTCAGACTCACTAGTGTCTTATTCACTGCTGTAACCTGAACACCCCAGATTATGTCTGGGAGGCATTCAGTAGGTATTTGTGATCTGTTCATTGACTGAATAACCTGGTCTCCACTGCTTTTTAGTTCACTCAGTCTTCTGGAAATATTTTTGAGTTTGCAATCCAAGTACAAGTTCTCAGTTCTTTGAAAGAAACTTTGTACTTACCCTCTAATGACCTCATATTCTTCCTGTATTCCCACTATTCTGTTAACTTCCTATTCTCTGCACTAAAGAGTAAACTTCTAAGGGACAAGGATGATGTCCTGCTCATCATTATTTCCTTTACAATGCTTTAGCACAATGACTTCTACGACTTTACTATTAGTGCATTAATTTATTTGGTTTGTTGTTGTTTACTTGCTGTCATGTCTGACTCTTTTGTGACCCCAAGGACTGTAGCCCACCAGATTCCTCTGTCTGTGGGAATTTTAAGGCAAGAATACTGGAGTGGGTTGCCACTGTCTTTTCCAAGGAATCTTCCCAGGGATAGAAACCACATCTCCTCCCTGGCAGGCAGATTCTTTACCACTGAGCCACCTGGGAAGCCCAATTTATCCAATTAAAGCAGTTCTAATTTTCTATTAATTGGTGCTTTTAAATTTTGAATTGTGAAATTTTTGAGTTGTATATACTTTATGTTGGATGGAAGTAACAGTTTGTCCTTTAAAAATTCTTCATTATTTCTGATCTGCCTCATCTCTTATGCTTTCTTCTCCCAGATGTGCTCTATTTAGAAACTGCCTATCTACTTAGAGACTGGTAGCTCACCATCTAAATGTGGGCTGCAGTTATGTTTTATTTGGTTCTTGTAATGTTTTTTTCTTAAATTTTGGGTTAGCTGATACAATTTAAAATTGTTTTATAATTTTTTTTGAACTTTTGTCTTTCCTAAAAAAATAGGACAATCTGGCACCCCTGGGTTCACATATTCTCATGACAACAAATGCTAAACATTCTCGAGAGCTCTGGTTTCCCATAAGACTCTCTTGTTTTGCCTCATTTGTTTGCAGTACATGCTTAGACTCTTTATATATAGGAGTTTGAAAGTCCAGTTTTATTCCATTTCTATAATATGTATGTTATTTTAGTGATGATCCAGTAGTAATTACTTTTTTTTCCAAGCTAAGCTTCAACAGTATGTGAACCAAGAACTTCCAGATGTTCAAGCTGGATTTAGAGAAGGCAGAGGAACCAGAGATCAAATTACCAACATCCATTGGAATATAGACAGAGCAAGAGTATTTCAGGAAAACATTCTGCTTCATTGACTACACTAAAGCATTTGACTGTGTGGATCACAACAAACTGTGGAAAATTCTTTGAGATGGGACTACCAGACCACCTGACCTGCCTCCTGAGAAACCTGTAAGCAGATCAAGAAGCAACAGGTAGAATCAGACATGAAATAACAGACTGGTTCCAAATCAGGAAAGGAGTGCATCACGGCTGTATATTGACACCCTGCTTATTCAACTTATATGCAGAGTACATCATGTGAAATGCTGGGCTGGATGAAGCACAAGATGGATTCAACATTGCCAGGAGAAATATCCATAACTTCAGATATGCAGATGACACCACCCTTATGGCAGAAAGCAAAGAGTAAAGAGCCTCTTGATGAAAGTGAAAGAGGAGAGTGAAAAAGCTGGTTTAAAACTCAACATTCAAAAAACAAATATCATGGCATCCTGTTCCATCATTTCATTGCAGATAGGTGGGGAAACAATGGAAACAGTGACAGACTTTATTTTCTTGGGCTCCAAAATCACTGTAGATGGTGATTGCAGCCATGAAATTAAAAGATGCTTGCTCCTTTGAAGAAAAGCTATGACCAACCTAGACAGCATATTAAAAAACAGAGACATTACTTTGCCAACGGTCTGTCTAGTCAAAGCTATGGTTTTTCCAGTAGTCATGTATGGATGTGAGAGTTGGCCCATGAAGAAAGCTGAGTGCCAAAGAATTGATGCATTTAAACTGTGGTGTTGGAGAAGACTCTTGAGAGTCCCTTGTACTGCAAGGAGATCCAACCAGTCGATCCGAGAAAAGGGAACCCTCTTACACTGTTGGTGGGAATGCAAATTAGTACAGCCACTATGGAAAGCAGTGTGGAGATTTCTTAAAAAGCTGGAAATAGAACTGCCATATGACCCAGCAATCCCACTTCTGGGCATACACACCGAGGAAACCAGATCTGAAAGAGACACGTGCACCCCAATGTTCATAGCAGCACTGTTTATAATAGCCAGGACATGGAAGCAACCTAGATGCCCATCCGCAGACGAATGGATGAGGAAGCTGTGGTACATATACACCATGGAATATTACTCAGCCATTAAAAAGAATTCATTTGAATCAGTTCTAATGAGATGGATGAAACTGGAGCCCATTATACAGAGCGAAGTAAGCCAGAAAGATAAAGACTATTACAGTATAGTGACACATATATATGGAATTTAGAAAGATGGTAACGATAACCCTATATGCAAAACAGAAAAAGAGACTCAGATGTATAGAACAGACTTGTGGACTCTGGGAGAAGGAAATCAGTCCTGAATATTCATTGGAAGCTGAATGTTCATTGGATGCTGAAGCTCAAATACTTTGGCCACCTGATGTGAAGAACTGACTCATTGAAAAAGTCTCTGATGCTGGGAAAGATTGAAGGCGGGAGGAGAAGGGGATGACAGAGGTTGAGATGGTTGGATGGCATCACTGACTCAATGGATATGAGTTTGAGCAAGCTTCGCGAGTTGGTGATTGACAGGGAAGCCTGATGTGCTGCAGTCCACACGGTCGCATAGAGTCGGACATGACTGAATGACTAAACTGGACTGATCTGACACTCACTTTGAGAGCTCTTGTAAATGGATGTTGAATGTTGTCAAATGCTTTCCCCATGTCTATTGATAGGATCATACGGGTTTTTGTTGTTGTTGTTCCTTTTGTTACTGCGGTGTATCACATTGATTTGCATATGTTTAACCATCCTTGTGACCCTGGAATAAATCCAGCTTAACCATAGTGAATGAGCCTTTTTATATATTTGTTAGATTCAGTTTGCTTGTACTGTGTTGATGATTTTTGCGTCTATATACATCAAAGATGTTGACATATAATTTTCTTTTTTCATAGTGTCTTTGTCAGGTTTTGGTATCAGGGTGATGTTGGCCCTATAGAATGAATTTGGGAATGTTTCCTCCCCTTCAATTTTTGGAATGGTTTGAGAAAAATAGGTAGAACTTATTTACATGTTTGGTGGCATTTTTCAGTGAGGCCATCTGGTCCTGCGATTTTTGTTGAAGGAGTTTTTTTTTTTTTTAAATTACAGATTCTGTTTCACTTCTAGTGATCAGTCTTTTCAGGTTGTCTATTTTCCTTAACTCAGTCTTGGCAGGCTGTATGTTTCTAGAAATTTGTCTGTTCCAGATCCAGTGCCAAGATGTGGCATGGAGCAGATGGGGCCAGAGTACTCTGCTGGGAGTGGGACTGAGGCATGCTGGTTCCTGGCACCACTTGACTGAGCACTGGAAATGGCCATCACTGCCCTACCTGGACCACACTCCAGGCCTCTGGTCTGTCACTGTGTAGCTAGACTGAGTCTTTACCCAGGGCCTGGCTGGCTTGGACCCCACATCAAGCTGTGGTGTGGAATGAGTGGGGCCAGAATGTTCACCTGCTCACAGTGGGGAGGGGTGGCAAGGCAGTAGCCACCAGTGTGGAGCTCTCTCCACCCTCTCCACTGACAAGCCAGCATTCACACGCTCTGCTCAAGCGGAGTCTAGGCTTTTCCAGTGCATTCATCCGTCCCAGCAGTGCTCCCAGCAGCCACGGTCTCCTCTTCTTGGACCCCAAGACTGGGATGCCCAGCCTGTGGCTGGAACTCCCCAGGGTGAGGGTCTGCCCATGCAGATTTTCTCTTCCTTTCACATCCCTCCTGTGGGCAGAGGTCCCAACTCTATATCTTTTTTCTGTCCTACTCAGTTACATGGAAATCTTTCTTGCAGCTTTGGTTGTATAGGAGTTCTTTGCCAGTTTTTAGTTGGTTTTCCAGAAGAATTGTTCCATATGTAGGCATATTTTTAATGTGTGCATGGTGGGAGGTGAGCTTCTTGTCCTCCACCTCTGCCATCTTGATCCAATGTCCCTATGATTTAAAAAAAAAATTCGTGCCTTCTTTATATGTTGATTTCAATTGTTAACTTTGGCATACATAGAGCTGATAAGTCTCTGTCGTTTGTTCACATTTGGACACCTGTTTGATATTTTCTAATCACCCCATGGACATTCAAAACCGTCATTTGAATTGAATATATTATTCAAATAGGGCTTCCCTTGTGGCTCAGCTGGTAAAGAATCTGCCTGCAATGTGGGAGACCTGGGCTCGATCCTTGCGTTGGGAAGATCCCCTGGAGAAGGGAAAGGCATGTATAGTCCATGGGGTCGCAAAGAGTTGGACATGACTGAGTAACTTTCACTTTCACCTCACTATTCAAATAACTCTCCCCAAAATTACATTTGATAAAGTTGACCTGTGTGGTTACATTTCCCTCAGCATACACTTAGGTTTTTAAATGAAAGGGGAAAGTTGATGGCAACATGTACTTTTGGCTTTCAAAAACTGCTAATGAATTATGCATTGTTCGCTCCCTATGTAGTTGGCATATCTTAGAACATGCATCAGTTGGCCTGTGCTCAGGGCAGATTATAGCCTTTCACTGAACTTAACCTACCTGATCTCTTCTTTAAAGCATTTGTTCAAGCCTACCCTCTCCCCACATGAATCCATGTCAGACCCGAGTGAGTGATGCGCTTTCGATTATGACTCTTTATAAAAGCAGTGAGAAGCTAAATCACAGCCCAACAAGCACAAGACCTCCTTGCTTCTTAGGCAAGTGTTTCCTTAACAAGGAATGAAAATGAGGTATTCCAGGCTAAGTGTGGAAGGATAGCCAAGACAACTTCACACTTTTAAATAATGAGATGGTCAGAGATGTTGTTTTCCAGCCAGTGTCAGTGTGAAGTGATGTGTACTCAAATGTTAGTCACCAAGAAATGTAGGTATGAGCCTGTGGTGTTAGGAGTGAGGAGGAAGGCTTTCTTTATGACCTGCAGATGGATGCTAGAAGAAATATTTCTTCCACTTATGTGAGGCATGGAAATTAGCACTCACCTACTATTTACAGAAAATTCTTTTTGTTAAAAGCTCTGGGACTTGTTTTCTCTGAGAGAGAGAGATTTGTAGCTATAATTAAGAAATCTGTTTAAATTGTGCCGATAATTATCCTAATTGGTTTGAAAATCTGATGAAATACTTAGAGAAGTAAATTGCCCCAGCTGAGGGTTCGATAAGCAACCCATGTTTTGTAAAAGAGAAACTAAAGTAGGTAAATAGTCTTTCAAAATTAAAGACCCTGCTAACTTTAAGTAGGTCACATTTAGAAGTGCTCTTTGTGCCTCTGTTTGTCTTAATTTGGGAAACTTGGTGGCCTTGCAATATTTATATCCGAGACTAAAATAAGGTCGAAAATAAAGTACAGCTGGATTGCTTGAGATGCTTTGAAATGAAAGGTCCTCACTGTTAATATCCAGATATTAAAAGCACTCAGAGTCGGAAGGTTAGACAACAGCCAAGTGAACGAATGCATGTAGGAAATCAAGTGTGGGTCCATTCTGATCTGCATGAAACCAGTGGTCTTCCATATGTGTCAAAAAAATTACTGCATGGATTTACATGTATAATGAAAAAAAAATTACTGCAGTGATCCGTAACACATGTGTTTCCAGTGATTAGTGTCTCTGGGGCAAGGACCTGTGAATCTCAATTTTTAAAACATGGTCCTTTGGTGACTTTTCAGTTCACTTCAGATTTCAGATCATCATTTTACTGATTTGAACAAACAGTGCAGATTGCAAGTGGCAGAAAGGAAGGGAAACTAAAGGAAAGGGTATTTGAAGCAAAGAATAAAGTAGATTCTCTTCCTGAGGAGGAACAGAGAAGAGAGTAAAAATGAATGACCTCAAATCATTTATATTTGCCTTTGGAAGATGTCCTGACTGTGTTTTGGCAGCAGATTTACAGTCATAACTTAATTTTGCTTAGGATAATAATAAATAGGTTTTCATTTCCAAAATACACACTGGAGAATGTGTGTGGGTGGGGAGAAATAGCTCCTCACATTGTAGGGCGATGACAAAGGAAAGCTAGTTTGGTGTTTAAAGTTTGTCAGAGAAAACACACAAAGTGAACAATCTAAATATAGATAATTAAGTGGTAACTGTTTATTGGTTAAACACTCTCTATAACACATACCATTACTTAAAAAGCATCCTTACAGGTGGCTTATAGCAAATTTCCTTTTGATACAACTGTAATAAATGGAATATGACAGATACTTAAGGAACAAGTATTTTCTCATGTGGTAGTCACTTTTATAGCAGTGCGCCCTGAATTATATGCTGTGTGCATTGCAGGTGGGGAGGGAGGGTGGCACTGTGAACATGGTGAGCAATTTGTGTCCTTTATGACAATTATTACTCAACTTTTTACCTTTCTTCCCATATCTAAGATTGCAGTCATTTAAACTATACCTATTTGTCAAAGCAAAACCAAACAAAACAACACTTGGGAAAGGAAAAGAGTGAAGATATTGATTCATTTTTTTTTCTATTATTAATTACTTAATTCTATAAAGAGCATTACGATATACGTCTACAAACAC
Organism: Odocoileus virginianus; assembly: GCF_023699985.2. Taxonomy (NCBI): domain Eukaryota; kingdom Metazoa; phylum Chordata; class Mammalia; order Artiodactyla; family Cervidae; genus Odocoileus; species Odocoileus virginianus. Next base: position 34,179,886 of record NC_069686.1, on the reverse strand, counting down.
ATTTATCTCATGTTAGTGATTCTTGCCTAACTCTGTGAGAGGGCAGTGAAGATCTAATCACCTGAAGATACTCTTAATGGGTAATGGATGAAGAACTTGAGTCCCAAAGATATTAAGTAAGTCCCCAAAGTAAAAAACCAGTCCTAGCATCCAACATCTTCCAACTCTAAAACTGGTATTCTCTGTAGTGCTTAACGATCAAGATTATTATTAATTTGCTAATTAACCATGGGGATATTATATGTTTCCTTTCTGTTTCATCTCTGGATGCTCTAGGCTGAGAATATGATTTTTACCCATGTGCTCATATAAAGACATTTCATTGAACAGACTATTATATATGAGATTTGAGATTTGGGATAAATGATAAATGCAGATACAAAGATGTTGAAAATATATCTGGAGTGTCAAGTGAAGCAAGTATATTTTGGGAGGTTCTGGTAAGGATAAAATAACTTCATGGTTATAGCAGGGTTTTCATGTCCAAGAGATACTAGGGGTTTCTAAATTGACATGCTGTAAAACTGCTCCCAAATAGATCTATCATTTTGTTTTATGCCCCTTATATATCATGCAGTTTTGATAATTCATATATGTCATAGACTGAAGAATTAATTCTAAAGATTAGAAACTGAAATTCAGGCATATAATGTGCATGTGTATAACAGAAGGATCAAACTAAGGGTTGAAAGCGGGTTCTCTGACTCTCTGCCCAGTATTTTGGAAGGAGCTCTAATATGACATTTAATTACCCTTATCACAATTGACAAGTGTTTTGTGGGCCCCAAGCATTTGCTGGACAGAGTAGAAGCAAAGCACTATAAAATCTGACCCTGCTTTGAAGGAATATACAGACTGTTTTTGGAAAACAGAACAGATCATTTCAGAAAGATAGAATCAAATAGAAAAGTGTCTCTCTTTAATGTTGATAGTTCTATCCACTCTTGCAGAAAGACCTTCCATTGTTTAATGATGAATAAGAAACAGCCTAATGCTTCTTGCTGCAGCTGAGCTCGTGTAAAGTAGCTGGAAATTTGCAGATTGAAAGTTGTACCATGCCTGCATTACTGATCTGTCCTCTGAAGGTCAGTGAATCTCCACTTCTGCCAGTTCTGTTCCTCTCCTGTAGACCCTTCTATTCGCTGCCATTTCAGGACAATAATCTGACATTTTCAGTAAGCTCAAATCAATTTTGATTCTTTTAAAGTGTTAAAAGGAAAGGCTCAGTGATGATGTGAGTAAAGAGAAAGCAGGATGACCTGTGCTGTATTGAGTTTTAAAATTAAACAGTTTTCTTTATGGACTTTTGTTCTGTATGAAGTATTATGCTATAAAAGCACAAAATAAACAGGCTGAGTTTTAATTTGTATATACGACATCTTAGACATCTTATCACACTTTAGAACAGGCTGAGTGATTCTGTGATTTGGGGTTAAATGTACATCTGTTTTCTCTCTTTGTTGAGCAGACAGCTCATAAAAATCCAATTTCAACAGATGGTTGTAAATGAGGACAGAACTACCTTGTTTGGGTTAATACACATTCATGAAGAACATACCTTCTGAGGAAACCCAAGTCATCCCATAAATCCTGTCAATAAACTGATCTGGAATTTCTTTAAAATGTACCAAAATATGAGCAGAAAGTATTGAATGTAGCCTTTCACATCCTATTCCTGTCCCTTGGCTTCACATTTCCCACTTTTGATCTTTGATAAGTTTTGTAGTAGAGACAGAATTTTGTTCTAAAAGATTTAAGTATAGATCTGTTTTATAGAGACTGGAAAAAAACCAAACCTTACTATGGACATTTCCCTCCAAACATGAAGCTTAAAATGCTTGGTAAGTGAGTCTTTTTGGAAAATCTCTTCTCTTTGTAGAGTTTAAGGTATAAAACCTCACTGTTTTCCCCTGTGTTTCTACTATTTAAGCTTCAGTTCTTGCCCCAGGTTTGATAAAGAAAAGGACATTGGGCTTGGGTCAGGATCTTGTTTCTAGCCCTGACTCTGTCTCTCACAGGATGTGACTTCAGGCAGGAGAGCTAATGACTAAGACCTCATCTTTCCCAGCTTCCAGATGGGGGCCCAGAGTGATCACTACTAGTACAGTCTTGACATTATCAGATTACTTATGGGATTATGGTTGAGGGGCAAGATGAGGAGGTGGGGCAAGATGCTTTGCTGTCATCAGATGTATCATTGCTCTCTTTCTACCTTTGAGCTATTTCTAGGGAGAGGAGGTGAGACCATTGTACATACTGAATCTTGTGTAGGCTCAGTTGGAGTCTTAGAGGAAATCACATGCCTTTTTCTACACAGGAGTCTTCCATGAGGTATGAGGGAAGACAAAACAAATTGGTTATGAGTGCAAGTGACTTTGAGATTGAAATGACCCCTTAGATGTTTATAAAATGACTATCATAATATAGCAGTCCCTGTCCATTCTCACTTCATCTCCACAATTAGGCATTGATAGCAAAGAGAAGTAGATTAATATGGATCATCTTTGTCAATGGCACAAATTATCTAGTTGTCACAATTCAGTAGAGGTTTCCAAAATTAAATTTATCATTGTTAAAGTTATGCATATCATATCGTGGATTTAAAGAATCTCTCCTTTAGAAGATCATAATCTTGTTTTGTTAATACAATCATTAAGAGATGTTAAACAATACAAATTTAGTAATTCCTTTAAACATCTTTAACAAACAAAAACAAATCTGAAACACTGGAATGCAAGCAAAAATAAAACTTGTTTCCATGTTAAGAAAAATACATTTAATAATGCTGAGAATACTTTTAACTGGAGATTCCATATCTTATTCTGCACAAAGTCTTATAGTTCAGATTTTAAGCTATATTTATAGGTGACAAAAGAGGTATGACTACTTTAAGTCTAAATGATTTTAAAATAGAGAAATTCACTCAGTGTGAGAGGAGCAATTTGGAGAGCTAACAGTATGGAAATACGTGATTTAAAAAAATAACATCACTAGACTTGGAAATAGTTTGGTACCTAGATTGCCAACATGAGTAATTCACATCTTGATTTGGGTATCATTTAGGTAAACCATCTCACAACTCTTATGGCTATCATGGGAAGAAGAAAGTAATTTAGCAGGCTTTCATAAAACCTTTTTCTTTTCATAATCATAATGCTATCCTTTTCCCTGAAATTTGACCTGTTCCTCCTGACTATCAGGTCAGTTGCTAGAATAGATAGTTGTAAAGTTCTGCCCCCAAATAAATGTCCTTGTGTTATCTATCTCTGGGGTAGTTGACTGTTGCATTATAAGAAATCTATTTTAAGTGGTAATTTACATAGGACTTTTTCCTAATATCTGTTTAAAGGATTATACTAGGCAATAGGGATATAAATTTGCTCTTTACCCTCCCACCCCCAAATCGAGTGATACTTGCACCGTTGGGAATGATGCTTCTTCCCCATTCCTATGTTTCCTTCCATGTGGAGGGGCAGGGTGTAACATTCCTAGCCTCTCCCTCTGCCTCTTTGCTCAGCTGTTCCCAGGGAAACTGAGTAATGACTGGTGCCTAGAGAAAACTGGTTGTGCTTGGATCTACACTTTCCTTTGTTCTCCTTGAGAGCCAACTGTCTGAAGGGAGTCTGTGCTCTGTTCCTCTCCAGTGAAGGGTCTATCCTTTGTTGGCTGAGTGTGTAGGGAGAACCTTGCCCTACCCAACATTGCCTATGAGTGGGTGCTTGCTTGCTTAGTTGCTCAGTTGTGTCCTACTCTTTGTGATCCCATGGACTATAACCCACTAGGCTCCTCTGTCCATGGAATTCTCCAGGCAAGAATACTGGAGTGGGTTGCATGCCCTCCTTCAGGGGATCTTCCCAACCCAGGGATTGAACCCAGGTCTCCTGCATTGCAGGCAGATCCTTAACCATCTGAGCCCATAGGGAAGCTTAGTCTAATTCTGGGTTCAGTATTTAGGAAACACTCTTCCACTCATACAAACCATATCCACCTAGTCAGCTATTTTAGTAATAAGTAACACAAGCCATCTCATTTATTTCTTGAGTCCACAAATGTAGAAAAGAATATTAATTAGCTTCTATCAAATACCAGAAATAAGTAAGTAGATTCTGACCATGTTATACTTCTGTTCCATGCTAATGGACTGTCTAGGCTAATGTTTTGTTAGAATAAATAAGCTCCAGGATTTCAGAAATTAAAGAGTGTTGAATTAAGCTTAGACTTGTGTTTTTAATTATAAAACACATTCCTTCTTCCTCATCTGAGATGTTAACCTCCTCTCTTAAAGATAGCAGCCTTTTATTTTTCAGTATAATAGTAAGCAGACTAGTTCTCACCACCAAGTTTTTAAATGGGCTATTATTCACTGTTAAGATGTTTGTAGCTGTGGTTTAGCTTTAATCTATACAAGAGAGCCTGGTAAAAATATACAGAGAACAATGTGTCAAAATCTAAGAGCTTATTCTCTCTTTGACTCCAATCATATAATCTCCAGTAAGAAAGAAGAGACAGGAGGGAGCAGTAAATTGAAAGTCACTTAGTCTTGTCTGATTCTTTGTGACCCCATGGACTATACAGTCCATGGAATTCTCCAGGACAGAATACTGGAGTGGGTAGCCTTTCCTTTCTCTAGGGGATCTTCCCAACCCAGGGATCGAACCCAGGTCTCCCGCATTGCAGGTGGATTTTTTACTGGCTGACCCACAAGGGAAGCCCAAGAATACTAGAGTGAGTAGCCTATCCCTTCTCCAGGGGATCTTCCCGACCCAGGAATCAAACCAGGGTCTCCTGCATTGCAGGTAGATTCTTTACCAACTGAGCTATTGGGGAAGTCCCTAGGAAGGAGGCGCTTCACTAAAATATAGGTTCATTCAGATCAAAATTCAGTTAAGAAATTTCAGAGAAGAAAGAAAGACATGTGGGAGAATCATGTCAATATGTATGTTCACTTTGAGTTAATCCAATTTGAATTTAAAAAAATGTATTTTTACACTTACCTATTTTAAGAGACTATCTGTTGAGGAGGTTAGTGTGGCATTCTGTTCTGGCAAGAATTTTGCATGTTTGGTTCACAGAATGTTGACCTTATTCCCCATTATTTCCTGAGAGGATACAGGATAGATACTCAGAGTATTTTTTGTTATCTAGGCAGGAGGACAATTTCTAACTCTGTGTCTGGAAGCATTTACTTGAATGCTCTGTCCATTCATGCAGGATTCCACATCACAAGCATCAATAGTATTGCAAAACCTTAGCAAAAGCAACTACATTTTTTATGCTTTTCAGTGAGTTGCTAAAATTTTACAGCTTAGATCCATCAAATAGGATCATTTCTTAATCTTGTACTCCAAGGTTCTCACAACTTTTAGGGAGGTACATGTGAAATATTAGTGTTCATACAGGTAAAACCGAGCCCTGTGAGTGTAGGGCATCCACAGTACTCCACGGACACTCATGGAGTTTTGATGGTAATTTTTTGTATTATCTCTAGGGCAGCTAATTTTTAGCATTATTCCTAGGTCATCAGCCTTCTTCTAAAATATATGAATATTTATTGAAGCCTAATAAGTTGTATACATGTCCAGCCTCACATACCATTGAAAGTAAAACAAAGAATACCCATAGGTATTGAAAAGATCTGGGGCATCATTAAAACCTCTCATTTTATATTTGGAAAAAAAAGTGAGAAATAGGCAATGTGACTTGCCCAAATTTGTCAGTGGCCATCCAAAATTAGAAACTTAGTACACAGTCAGTCCTGTGTACTTTTCATTATATTGCATTAAATAGAAAGGAAAGGAATAGCTATTTAGAGGTTGTTTTGGCCAGGGTGAGTTTCTTCCCAAAGTTTGCATATAGTACTATTTTTACTTATCTCAACTCGAGACAGCACTGGACAAGCATAAAGTAAATAGTGAAATAGTGTTTGTGTATTGAGAAAAATTGAAACAGAGAACTCTTCACTTGCTACTTTTCTTACCTTTGTAACTTTTCCTAATTCAGCCTTCATGAGTCATTTTGTAGATAGGATTTCGTTAAACATGCAGAACAATGAGCTAGACTTTCTGGATTGTTTTCCTGGTTCTGCCGTTGATAAGCCATGTGACCAACCTTTAAGGATAAGTTGCTTAACCTTTCTAAACCTCAGCTTTTCTCCTTTAACAAGTGAAGGAGATGATTTTTATATCATCAAGTTCAACTGAACTAACTCACAGAGCTATTTCAAGGGAGTAAGTAGGACTGACCTAGATCAGATTTGCGTTAAAAGAGATGTTCTTAGAATTTTCAATTTCATTGATTCTTCATTGTATGGGACTGTTTGGATCCTTGGCTCGTACTTGCTAAATGCCATCCTGACCCCACTCGTTATAACTCAAAATGCTCTCATAAATACCAAAGTGAACCTGTTTGAGAACCATCAAACTCATCTCTGTGTATATCGTTCGTAGCATACATATTTGAGACATATTAAATACTCCTGGATACCATCATCATCCCAGAAACTGCCAGAAAATAATGTTTGGAGTCTTTCCAGACCTCAACATCTTTACCAAGTTGGGACTTTGCTATGGATTTGTGTGAGCTTCCCTAGTGCTATGAACTGTTTCAAAGGGGTAAGATTGACCTACATCAGATTTGGAGGCCCATTTAAGCCCTACTGCTCAAATGGTATGGTTTGTTTGCATGCTAAGTCACTTCAGTCGTGTCTGACTCTTTGCAACCCTATGGACTATAGCCCGCCAGGCTCCTCTGTCCATGGGGATTCTTCAGGCAACATTACTGGAGTGGGTTGCTATGCCCTCCTCAAGGGGATCTTCCCAACCCAGGGATTGAGCCCGCATCTTTTGCATCTCCTGCATTGGCAGGCAGGTTCTTTACTACTAGCACCACCTGCTTTCTTTAGTGGTTATTTGTAAATCTGGTGATCTAGTTTCCTGACTATAAGTTCACCGACTGGCAAGAATGGCATAAGAATTCTATAATTTATGGAGAGATCTTCCTGAGAAAGTCTGGATCACATGCTTGTCTTAATCCCCTTTTAATCTCTTCTCTGTCACCTGACATTGCCCTTATCTCAGCCAGTTATTTGATTTGGCCAAAAAGTTCTTTCAGGCTTTTTTCATAAACTCTTACAAAAAACCCAAATGAATTTTCAACCAAATAGTTTGAATCCTGGGGCTTCACTGCTGCTCTGTCTCCCTTCCCCTGCATCTAAGTATCTTGTGCATTAACACTATGGACTGACGGTAACATTACCCTAGTTTGAACTTGTAGATGATGCTTTTCCGGCTGTACAAAATATGTTAGGATTTGCTCAAATTGGATTATAGTTCCACATTCTTGTTTGTTAATCAGTTCCTCCTTGGGTCTGTGACTTCACTGTTTTTTCTCTCACAGTGGAGGTTCTTTTCTTATAAGAACCAGAGGGGGTTCAGCCAGCCCCACAGTTTCACTCCCCAGTCCTAGTTCTTGCACTGGGGCCTTACCTCTCGTCTAGGCAAGAAGTCAGTCAACTCTGTCTCTGTCAGCACTCTGATAAAAAGATTGAAGAGTTTGAGAGTAGGAACTATTGGCTAAAATAATTATCCTGCTCATCCTGGATCAATTTGATATTTACTTCAAAGAGATAGTAATAGCTTGGATCCTTGTGTGTAGAAAAATGTGAATACATCTGAGAATGGCTACCAGTGAGAGTTTGATATCAAAATTGTTTTTGACAACTCAATATGGAAAAGAGATAACAATCGAAATGACTAGCTAATTGTCCCACAACCTACCTGGGATTACAAAGTATATTTCTTCTTAGTTTTATCTAGGATATAGGTCAAACATGTGTCACTGAACCAAATTTGGGTCCGCTTGCCCACGAGCAGGAAAGCCAACCTACAGACACTGGGTTGTGGTGAAGGAAAGTGCAACACCTATCATAAGATGAGGTACAAGGAGTCCAGGACAGCTAAAGCCCCAAAAGCTGAACTCCCTGATAGGATTCAGCAAAGCATTTTTATTATTATTATTTTGATTATTATTATTTTTTTCATTTATTTTTATTAGTTGGAGGCTAATTACTTTACAATATTGTAGTAGTTTTTGCCATACATCGACATGAATCAGCCATGGATTTACATGTGTTCCTCATCCTGAACCCCCCTCCCCATCCCATCCCTCTAGGTCATCCCAGTGCACCAGCCCTGAGCACTTGTCTCATGCATCCAACCTGGACTGGCAATCTGTTTCACACTTGATAATATACATGTTTCAATGCTGTTCTCTCAGATCATCCCACCCTCGCCTTCTCCCATAGAGTCCAAAAGTCTGTTCTATACATCTGTGTCTCTTTTTCTGTCTTGCATATAGGGTTATCGTTACCATGTTTCTAAATTCCATATATATGCATTACTATACTGTATTGGTCTTTATCCTTCTGGCTTACTTCACTCTGTATAATGGGCTCCAGATTCATCCATCTCATTAGAACTGATTCAAATGAATTCTTTTTAATGGCTGAGTAATATTCCATGGTGTATATGTACCACAGCTTCCTTATCCGTTCGTCTGCTGATGGTCATCTAGGTTGTTTCCATGTCCTGGCTATTATAAACAGTGCTGCAATGAACATTGGGGTGCACGTGTCTCTTTCAGATCTGGTTTCCTCTGTGTGTATGCCCAGCAGTGGTATTGCTGGGTCATATGGCAGTTCTATTTCCAGTTTTTTAAGGAATCTCCACGCTGTTCTCCATAGTGGCTGTACTAGTTTGCATTCCCACCAACAGTGTAAGAGGGTTCCCTTTTCTCCACACCCTCTCCAGCATTTATTGCTTATAGACTTTTGGATAGCAGCCATCCTGACTGGCGTGTAATGGTACCTCATTGTGGTTTTGATTTGCATGTCTCTGATAGTGAGTGATGTTGAGCATCTTCTCATGTGTTTGTTAGCCATCTGTATGTCTTCTTTGGAGAAATGTCTGTTTAGCTCTTTGGCCCATTTTTTATTGGGTCATTTATTTTTCTGGAATTGAGCTGCAGGAGTTGCTTGTATATTTTTGAGATTAATCCTTTGTCTGTTGCTTCGTTTGCTATTATTTTCTCCCAATCTGAGGGCTGTCTTTTCACCTTGCTTATAGTTTCCTTTGTTGTGCAAAAGCTTTTAAGTTTCATTAGGTCCCATTTGTTTATTTTTGCTTTTATTTCCAATATGCTGGGATGTGGGTCATAGAGGATCCTGCTGTGATTTATGTTGAGAGTGTTTTGCCTATGTTCTCCTCTAGGAGTTTTATAGTTTCTGGTCTTACATTTAGATCTTTAATCCATTTTGAGTTTTGTGTATGGTGTTAGAAAGTGTTCTAGCTTCATTCTTTTACAAGTGGTTGACCAGTTTTCCAAGCACCACTTGTTAAAGAGGTTATCTTTTTTCCATTGTATATCCTTGCCTCCTTTGTTGAAGATAAGGTGTCCATAGGTATGTGGATTTATCTCTGGGCTTTCTATTTTGTTCCATTGATCTATATTTCTGTCTTTGTGCCACTACCATGCTGTCTTGATGACTGTCACTTTGTAGTAGAGCCTGAAGTCAGGCAGGTTGATTCCTTCAGTTCCATTCTTCTTTCTCAAGATTGCTTTGGCTATTCGAGGTTTTTTGTGTTTCCATACAAATTGTGAAATTATTTGTTCTAGTTCTGTGAAGAATACTGTTGGTAGCTTGATAGGGATTGCATTGAATCTATAGATTGCTTTGGGTAGTATACTCATTTTCAGAATATTGATTCTTCCAATCCATGAACACGGTATATTTCTCCATTTATTTGTGTCCTCTTTGATTTCTTTCATCAGTGTTTTATAGTTTTCTATGTATAGGTCTTTTGTTTCTTTAGGTAGATATACTCTTTTAAAAATTTTTTTTTTATTAGTTGGAGGCTAATTACTTACAATATCGTAGTGGGTTTTGTCATACATTGACATGAATCAGCCATGGATTTACATGTGTTCCCCATCCTGATCCCCCCTCCCACCTCCCTCTCCGCCTGATCCCTCTGGGTCTTCCCAGTGCACCAGGCCCGAGCACTTGTCTCATGCATCCAACCTGGGCTGGTGATCTGTTTCACCCTAGATAATATACATGTTTCGATGCTGTTCTCTCGAAACATCCCACCCTCGCCTTCTCCCACAGAGTCCACAAGTCTGTTCTATATATCTGTGTCTCTTTTTCTGTTTTGCATATAAGGTTATCGTTACCATCTTTCTAAATTCCATATATATGTGTTAGTATACTGTAATGGTCTTTATCTTTCTGGCTTACTTCACTCTGTATAATGGGCTCCAGATTCATCTATCTCATTAGAACTGATTCAAATGAATTCTTTTTAATGGCTGAGTAATATTCCATGGTGTATATGTACCATAGCTTCCTTATCCATTCATCTGCTGATGGGCATCTAGGTTGCTTCCATGTCCTGGCTATTATAAACAGTGCTGCAATGAACATTGGGGTGCACGTGTCTCTTTCAGATCTGGTTTCCTCGGTGTGTATGCCCAGCAGTGGTATTGCTGGGTCATATGGCAGTTCTATTTCCAGTTTTTTAAGAAATCTCCACGCTGTTCTCCATAGTGGCTGTACTAGTTTGCATTCCCACCAACAGTGTAAGAGGGTTCCCTTTTCTCCACACCCTCTCCAGCATTTATTGCTTATAGACTTTTGGATAGCAGCCATCCTGACTGGCGTGTAATGGTACCTCATTGTGGTTTTGATTTGCATTTCTGTGATAATGAGTGATGTTCAGCATCTTCTCATGTGTTTGTTAGCCATCTGTATGTCTTCCTTGGAGAAGTGTCTGTTTAGTTCTTTGGCCCATTTTTTATTGGGTCATTTATTTTTCTGGAGTTGAGCTGGAGGAGTTGCTTGTATATTTTTGAGATTAATCCTTTGTCTGTTGCTTCGTTTGCTATTATTTTCTCCCAATCTGAGGGCTGTCTTTTCACCTTGCTTATAGTTTCCTTTGTTGTGCAAAAGCTTTTAAGTTTCATTAGGTCCCATTTGTTTGTTTTTGCTTTTGTTTCTAATATTCTGGGATGTGGGTCATAGAGGATCCTGCTGTGATTTATGTTGGAGAGTGTTTTGCCTATGTTCTCCTCTAGGAGTTTTATAGTTTCTGGTCTTACATTTAGATCATTTTCTCCTTGTTAGTGTATAGGAATGCAAGGGATTTCTCTGTGTTAATTTTATATCCTGCATCTTTACTATATTCATTGATTAGCTCTAGTAATTTTCTGGTAGAGTCTTTAGGGTTTTCTATGTAGAAGATCATTTCATCTGCAAACAGCGAGAGTTTCACTTCTTCTTTTCCTATCTGGATTCCTTTTACTTCTTTTTCTGCTCTGATTGCTGTAGCCTAAACTTCCAAAACTATGTTGAATAGTAGTGGTGAGAGTGGGCACCCTTGTCTTGTTCCTGATTTTAGGGGAAATGCTTTCAATTTTCACCATTGAGGATAATGCTTGCTGTGGGTTTGTCATATATAGCTTTTATTATGTTGAGGTATGTTCCTTCTATTCCTTCTTTCTGGAGAGTTTTTATCATAAATGGATGTTGAATTTTGTCAAAGGCTTTTTCTGCATCTATTGAGATAATCATATGGTTTTTATCTTTCAATTTGTTAGCGTGGTGTATTACATTGATTGATTTGTGGATATTAAAGAATCCTTGCATTCCTGGTATAAAGCCCACTTGGTAATGATGTATGATCTTTTGAATATGTTGTTGGATTCTGTTTGCTAGAATTTTGTTAAGGATTTTTGCATCTATGTTCATCAATGATATTGGCCTGTAGTTTTCTTTTTTTGTGGCATCTTTGTCTGGTTTGGAATTAGGGTGATGGTGGCCTCATAGAATGAGTTTGGATCAGCAAAGCATTTTTAAAGGCAAGATGAGGGAGGGGTGTCCCAGGGTGTTTGATCAGTTTGTGCCCAATTCTGTGACTGGTTGATGGTGAGGTGATAGGGAAGTGTTAATATGTTATGGGGTTAACATTACCATTTCTTAGGCACCAGGCGGTCTGGGGACTATATGCTCATGGTCATCAGATAGTTAACTTCTTCAATTTGGTAAGGGTTTTAGCATCTGTGTTAAGGAAATGTGCTTCACACCAGTCAGAATGGCTGCTATCCAAAAGTCTACAAGCAATAAATGTTGAGAGGGTGTGGAGAAAAGGGAACCCTCTTACACTGTTGGTGGGAATGCAAACTAATACAGCCACTATGGAGAACAGTGTGGAGATTCCTTAAAAAACTGGAAATAGAACTGCCATATGACCCAGCAGTTCCACTTCTGGGCATACACACTGAGGAAACCAGATCTGGAAGAGACATGTACACCCCAATGTTCATTGCAGCACTGTTTATCATAGCCAGGACATGGAATCAACCTAGATGCCCATCAGCAGACGAATGGATAAGGAAGCTGTGGTACATATACACTATGGAATATTACTCAGCCATTAAAAAGAATTCATTTGAATCAGTTCTAATGAGATGGATGAATCTGGAGCCCATTATACAGAGTGAAGTAAGCCAGAAAGATAAAGACCAATACACTATACTAATGCATATATATGGAATTTAAAAAGATGGTAATGATAACCCTATATGCAAGACAGAAAAAGAGACCCAGATGTATAGAACAGACTTTTAGACGCTGTGGGAGAAGGCGAGGGTGGGATGTTCAGAGAGAACAGCATTGAAACAAGTATACTATCAAGGGTGAAACAGATTGCCAGTTCAGGTTGGATGCATGAGACAAGTGCTCAGGGCTGGTGCACTGGGAAGACCCAGAGGGATGGGATGGAGAGGGAGGTGGGAGGGGGGATCAGGATGCGGAACACATGTAAATCCTTGCCTGATTCATGTCAATGTATGGCAAAAACCACTACAATATTGTAAAGTAATTAGCCTCCAATGAATAAAAATAAATGGGGAAAAAAAAAGGAAAGATGCTCCAGGTACTGTTACCAACATTCTCCAGAGAGAAGCTAAAGCAGAGGATATGAACAGAGTAGAGGTGAGGGGTTTGTCTCAGGAAGGGCCCATTAGGCCCCTATTCAGTTCCACATGGATAACTGTTTCTCCACAATCCTTTTGCTTTAACTGTTGGGCAGTAAGTTTAACTAGAATTGCAAAAACTACATTTACCAATAAATTTCAAAAATGAACATTTCTTCTCTTAATCTTTCACTTCTTTCTCCTTATCCTCCTCCTTCCTATTGTTATAAAGCAGAATAAGATAGTCACTAAAAATTGGGCTTTAGAATTGGACAGATCTGAATTAGAAATCTAATTTCAGACAAATCTAATCTGGGTGGCTTTGCAAAAATTATTTTATTTCTTTGAGTCTTAGATTCTCTGTCTATTAAATAAGGACAATAACACCTACTTTGGAGAGTGCCTGTGATTATTAAATGAAATAACATATGTAAAGTGCTAGGGAGAATGCTTGCTTCATAGTGAGTGTTCAAAAAAAAAGTATTGTATAGGTAAGGGTTTGCATGTCAAAATAGCTGTTCAAATGCTTCATCAAACTTTTATGAAAAAATTAAGGGGTGATTGTCATACCTTGGGATATGCCTCTTTCATTCCCCTCTGCTCTTTATTTTTGTTTGTTCCACATTTCAAATAAACTTGGAATTTTTCTATATATAGGCCAGTTACCCAGGAAAGGAGGAGTAAACCAGTCAAGGTAACAGTGAATCACAAATGGAGAACATCTGTTTATTATCCTGAAATGCAATAAGACAATGCTGCTTGGAAGAAAGGTGCTGATAAGACACATCAACATGTACTGCCATCATTCTTGCATGTGCTTATTTTAAGTCAAGATCACTTAAGATTTTCTCATATTCACTTGATTTTGGTGATTATTCTCCAGTCTTTCCTCAAAATGAAATATATATGATGTTTTATAATTGTAAGTATTCCTTTTAATCCACAGAGGGAGAATTAAAAATCTAGTAGGATCAGAAATTATTCATTGTAGATTTTAATATAGTATAGAGTGAGGATAAGGATCATGCCCATGTCTGCTATTTCCCACTGTGTCTTTACTACATAGCATCATGCCTAGAACATAATAGGTATTAAAAAGCAAATTGGCTGCTTGTATATAATTATTCATATAATTAAGCATTGGTGTATAATTATGTATTTCTGAAAGTAGTTGAAAAATCTAAAGATAAAATGACATTAAGCCAAAAGTTTCTGTCAGATTTGTCTAATAAGACTCCTTTTATGTGAACCAATTAAACTGAAGTCATTGCTTTGCCTTAAGGGAACAGCATTCTGTTGTGATCAATCTGTGTGACTCTTTCCCAGGGGGTATTTTATTTTTAATAAAAAATTGCCCAGTGGTATTTTTTAAACTTGTTCATTAGCATTTCAGCTGTCTTATCTAAAACATTGATGTGTGGTTAAATTAAGGTTGTAGTTTTAGGGGATAAACTAAAAAATAACAAACTGCTACATTATATATAAAGGACAAGGAGATTTAAATTAGTAATAAACCAGTCTGTGTTGGGTTAATGTGATTGGGTCATTAATCACAACCTTAATGATTGTGCAAAGGACTAACTATAAGCATACAGTATTTTTAAAAGCTTCAGCATCTCTTAAAATTTGTCTGAAATTAATTTCTTTGGGAAGTCTTGAAGTTTTTTATTAGGAGATCTAAAAGTGTATTGTAATAGCAAAATTTCATAACAAAGTAAGGAGATTGATCTTTCTCTTTTAATGAACAGATTGGAATGTATAATTTAATATGTATTTCCTTCTAAATAGTCATTTAGTCTAAGAATACCATCCCATTTAGACTTTGTATTTGGGATTTGCCTGTAGCACTAGGAAAACAGAAGAAAATTATCCTCATTATTTTATGATTATGCTTCACTCTTGAACTTGCTTGTTTACCTTAAACACTTGACTGCAAATGTTTGGAGCCAAATGTTTGGTTGGTCATAAAAATCAAATCCAACTTTAAATAAAAAGGATGTGCTATTATTGAGAACATTAAAATAAGAGTGGCAGTCTTTGATGCTTATTCTTAAAGAATTCTAATGGTGTTTTGAGATGCTGAGAAATGACAGCATCATTGGCAAAAAAAGTATAGCCGTCTAAATGACCACTGCATTGAAGGTGGCAACATTGGGGTACACGTGTGCTGTTTTCTTTTTTTAATGAAAAATGAGCCTTGTTATTTTAGCATTCTAGCAGAGCAGCACAGTTAAAGATGGGATCCTTACTTGAAACACAGGCCTCCTTTATCTAGGAAACTCTTTGTCAGTGGCACAGCCTTGGGATAAATATTAATACACACACAGTAACAAGAGAGAAAGAATCAATCACTTTGTGCAGTCTTGGAAATCAAGTGATAACTGACAGATTAACATCCAACAACTGCATAATAGTTATGGCTCGTGTATTTTGAATCAAGATTTAATTTATCCTCTCAGCTTTAGAGTGGATATATTGGAGAACTATCATAAAATAAAATGGACACCTACCTTACTGGAAACATGAAAGAGATGTTATTCAGTGATTTCTGTATAAGATTCAGCCATTGAAAAGTTGGGAGTTGTTCAGTTGCTCAGTTGTGTCTGACTCTTTGTGACCTCGGACTGCAGCATGCCAGGTTTCCCTGTCCTTCGCTGTCTCCTGGAGTCTGCTCAAACTCATGTCTATTGAGTCAATGATACCATCCGACCATCTCATCCTCTGTCACCCTCTTTTTCTGCTGCCTTCAACGTTTCCCAGCATCAGGGTCTTTTCCAATGATCCTCAGCTTAGTAAGTATATCCAACTCATTTGTTTATTTTGGTGTGACTGAGGCACCCACCAGGATATCATCTAATTTTTTCCCCAAATACCATTCATCTAATTTTTTCCCAAATACCAAATAACTTCTGGGTGAGATCATCTACTTACATACTCACATGTTGCTATCTCCCAAATCCAAAATACCCAAATAGACATCTTTGCCTGGATGTCCTGTAAGCTACTCAAACTTGCTGGTCATTATCCAACCTCGTCATGGTCCCCTAACCCCTGGATAAAAACCTGATGTTTCTGTATCCCTTATGCCTATTAATATTGTGGCCAGCCAAGTTCCAAGAGCTGGAACTCATAACGTCCTTCTTAACCCCTCCCTCATCTCTACCTGTGTGTGTGCATGTATGCTTGGTTGTGTTCAACTCTTTGTAACCCCATGAACTGTAGCCCGCCAGGCTCCTCTGTCCACAGAGTTTTCCAGGCAAGAACACTGGAGTGGGTTGCCTTTCTTTTCCACTATGCCACCTGGGAAACCCCTTCTCTGCCTAGACTTATCCAATTAGTCACCACCTACAAAAGTTACCTTCCACCTGCCATTGCTCTTGAACC
This sequence comes from Odocoileus virginianus, assembly GCF_023699985.2. Classification (NCBI taxonomy): domain Eukaryota; kingdom Metazoa; phylum Chordata; class Mammalia; order Artiodactyla; family Cervidae; genus Odocoileus; species Odocoileus virginianus. The sequence continues at coordinate 34,163,473 of NC_069686.1, read as the reverse complement.
CATTGCCCCTGCCTCAAGGACAGCCCCACCTGCCTGACTTCTGACAGATCGTAGACACAGCAGAGGTTTTGCTTCATTGACTTCAATCAATCCTTCACATTAAAGACTGAAATCATTTTCTAAAAAGCAAATTTGAGATGTCCCTTTGTGCAGAAGTAAAACGAAAAATACCACTTCTGTGTTCTTCTTCTTTAGAGAAGAAAAGTCAATAACTTACCTTCCCCTGGTGAGCAGACACATTTACTCCCTCGTTATAACCCAACATTTCTTCCCACACAACGCTGTGAATTTCAGTCGCACTTTAAAAGTTTCTTACAATCTGTTTAATTTGCCTATCTATTATTGTCATTAACCTGTTTAACTAAACTGTTGAGGTATTAGAGGGCTGTCATGTATCATTGATATGAATAAATAGAGGGCCAAATAAAGCCCCTGACACAGAGTATAGGCTGCTTAAATGGTTGTTGAGTGAAAAATTAAATAACAGCTAACACTTATATGGGTCTATTTATATTAACTCACGCAAAGTTAACCATAGCACTGTTGTTCGGTTGGTAAGTCCTATCTGACTCTTTGCAACCCCATGGACTGCAGCATGCCAGACTTCCCTATCCTTCACTACCTCCCAGAGTTTGCTCAAATTCATGCCCATTGAACCCCTGATGCTATCTAACCATTTCTTTCTCTGCCACCCTCTTCCCCTTTTGCAGTCAATCTTTCCCAGCATCAGAGTCTTTTCCCATGTGACGGCTCTTCACACCAGGTAGCCAAATGTAGCTTCAGCTTCAGCATCAGTCCTTCCAGTGAATATTCAGGGCTGATTTTCTTTAGGATTGACTGCTTTGATCTCCTTGCTATCCAAGGGTCTTCTCTAGCACCACAATTCAAAAGCATGAATTCTTCTTTATGACACAGCCTTCTTTATGGTTCAACTCTCGTATCCATACGTGACTACTGGAAATCCACAGCTTTGATGATATGGACCTTGGCAAAGTAATGTCTTTTCTTTTTAATATGCTGTCTAGGTTTGTCATAGCTTTTCTTCCAAGGAGCAAGTGTCTTTTAATTTCATGGCTGCAGTCACCATCTGCAGTGATTTTGCAGTCCCAAGAAAAAAAAGTTTGTCATTGCTTCTACTTTTTTCCCCTTCTATTTGCCTTAAAGTGATGGGACCAGAAGCTATGGCCTTAATTTTTTGAATGTAGTGTTTTAAGCCAGCTTTTTCACTCCCCTCTTTCATCCTCATTAAGAGTCTCTTTACTTTTCACTTTCTGCTGTTAGGGTGTTATCATCTGCATATCAGAGGTTGTTGATATTTCTCCCAGCAATCTTGTTTCCAGCTTGTGAGTAATCCAGCCCAGCATTTTGCGTCATGTACTCTACATATAAATTGAATAAGCAGGGTGGCCATATACAGCCTTGAGGTGCTCCTTTCCCAATTTGGAACCAGTCTGTTGTTCCATGTCCGATTCTAATTCTTGGTTCTTGACCTGTATACAGGTTTCTTGGGAGACAGGTAAAGTGGTCTGTTCCCATCTCTTTAAGAGTTTTCCACAGTTTGTTGTAATCCCCACAGTCAAAGTCTTTACTGTAGTCAATGAAGTAGATGTTTTTTTCTGGAATTCCCTTGCTTTCTCTATGATCCAATGAATGCTGGCAATTTGATCTCTGGTTCCTCTGCCTTTTCTAAACACAGCTTCTACATCTGGAAGTTCTCAGTTCATGCACTGCTGAAGCCTAGTTTGAAGGATTTTGAGCATAACCTTACTAGTTGTGAAATGAGTGCAATTGTGAGGTAGTTTGAACATTCTTTGGCACTGCCCTTCTTTGGCATTGGATAAAAACTGGCATTTTTCAGTCTTTGGCCACTGCTGCATTTTCCAAATTTGCTGGCATATTGAGTGCAGCACTTTCCCAGCATCATCCTTTAGGATTTGAAATAGCTCAACTGGAATTCCATCACATCTAGCTTTGTTTGTTGTGATGCTTCCCTAAGGCCCACTTGACTTCACATTCCAGGATGTCTGGCTCTAGGTGAGTGACCACACCATCATGGTTATCCCAGTCATTAAGACCTTTTTCTATAGTTGTATAGCTTTGTATGCTGCTGCTGCTACTAAGTCACTTTAGTCATGTCTGACACTGTGCAACCCCATGGACTGCAGCCCACCAGGCTCCTCCATCCATGGGATTTTCCAGGCAAGAGTACTGGAGTGGGGTGCTATTGCCTTCTCCATAGCTTTGTATAGTTCTTCATTAATACCTTTTGTATTCTTGCCCTCTTTTTTTTAAGGTCTTCTGCTTCTGCTAGGTTCTCATTGTTTCTTTCCTTTTTCATGCCCATCGGTGCGTGAAATGTTCCCTTGATGTCTCCAGTTTAAGTAGGTAAAATTATTATTTTCATGTTATAGTTGAGGACATTGAAGCACAGAGAAGTTAAGTAGCTTATTTAATGTGTACAACTAGTAAGTGTGACTGAGCACAGCATTGATCTCCAGACATGCATTTCTTAGCAACTGTATCTCATCACCTCTTAGTGTAGCCCAAAGCCAGAAATACAAATTTGCTTTTTTTCCCATCTTTGCTTTTAGAGAGAAAAAGCACTTACAAGAATATTAAATAGTTAGAGATTTATTTATGCAAAGGCAGTTTCTAGCATATATATGAGAATAGAAAACAAAGTTTATTTACTATGACTACAATATATCATAATTTAAATGCAGTATAGTTTGAAAAATGATAAAAATGACAGTGTCATATTTCCAGAATTTCTCTGAGGGAGAAGCTTCTGTTGCCCCAGTGGTAGATGTTTTAATAATGGCTTTATTTTCTCACTTCCCTTCCCTATATCATTTTTCTCTATTTTAAAATATTATATTTCTATTTCCTACATATTTCTTATATATTAAAAATTATTTTCCTTGGAATACTTTTCTCAGAATCTGTTTCTTGGAGAATTCAGCTCAGACAAAGATGTTCATAATTATTACCTTGGTTGCAAAATATAGAATATAAAAGGCATTAAATGTGTTAATTATTAAAAAAGAGTTAAAGCTCTTTGGGGAAAATTTTTTATAATCCCTGATTATAAACTCAGTTTGAGCTCTGCTCCGGGCCTCTGATACTCTCCCTGGTTTATTGTTACAATTCTACTTAAACCAAGAAGATCAACAACCTCAACACAAATAAGGCCTCTTCCTCTTTATGAGACAGATTCTTTCCATTATGTGTTAGTAGCTCAGTCACGTCAGACTCTTTGTGACCCCGCCAGTCTCCTCTGTCCATGGAGTTCTCCAGGAAAGAATATTGGAGTGAGTTGCCATGCCCTCCTCCAGGGGATCTTCCCGACCCAGGGATCAAACCCTGGTCTCCTGAATTGCAGGCAGATTCTTTACCATCTGACCCACCAGGGAAGCCAGGAAAATGCTCTCCTCAGACACCAAATGCAAGACTTGGCAGTGAGAAGAACTGCCTTTTGTCTACCAAAGTTTGAAGTGATTACAGCTAGAAAACAATTTATTTGGACCTTTCAAACTTCTCTCTGAGTGAATCACTGGGTCATGAGTGAGATTTGGGCAAAACCTTTTCTATTTGGGATCTTTAGGTATCTAGGGTGATGGAATGGAAATACAATATTTATTTTTAAAATTGTAAAAATCCCATTGGAAAACATATATTTCCCCACAAAAATCATTGTCCAGGATAAGCAAAATGTCAAATATACTCGTTCTCAGTATTTTACTATCTCATATTTGTCTAAAGTTGTGACTAAAACTTGACTTTTATCTTTAATAAAAAGGGAGGCTAGTTATTTAATAAAAGCAATTTTGTAAATAAGTGTGTTTGAAGCTTGGAGTTAAAGCTGGAGTGAGAGGGAGAGGGTCCTTGGTGGTCAGAATATTCAGGGTAGAACCTCTTTCTCTGTCTCGCCAAGCTCACAGTGCAGAGCAGAGAGAATGCTGCCTGTCATTGTGAGTGAAGCCAAAAGTAATATACCTGAGGGTAATAATTCAAACTCTATAATTATTGTGTGATAAGCTCCAAAGTGTCAGTTACAATTAGGAAAAGGAATCATGGAGTCATTTAGAGCATTTCAATTCGCTTCTACCGACACAAGCTGAGTACCTGTTGTTAATTTAGGTCCTGCTCCAGGTAGAAAGACCAGCAAAATACTGGGCCCCCTCAGGGAGATATCTGGGAACAGGAGGGAAGCACCATGGTGTGTTGGATACAATCCCAGTGCGTCTGGCTCTGGGAGAGATTGGCTTGGGCCGTGTGCCCCGAGGAAGACCTCATGAACTCAGATCTTGCCAGAGGTACCCAACATTTGCTAATTTACTGTCCGTTAGACACTGTAACTGGATAGGATTCAACAAATTTTACCTGATTTCAAAAGCAATTCCTCTGTAGAAAACTTTTAAAAATCCCCAAAAGAAAAAACAAACTCAGTTAGGTAAAGAACCTAATGCTTCCATCCAGTAAGTACAAAAAAAAAAAGGCTAGTTCATTATCTTAACCACTGTTTAATTTTTCATTTTGGTCACTTTTAGTACATTTTCCCCTCATGCATGTGTGCATGGTAAGTCACTTCTGCCGTGTCTGACTGTGTGACCCTGTGGACTGTAGCCTGCCAGGCTCCTCTGTCATGGGATTCTCCAGGCAAGAATACTGGAATGGGTTGCCATGCCCTCCTCCAGGGGATCTTCCAGATCCAGGCGTTGAACTTGTGTCTCTTAAGTCTACCTGCATGGGCAAGTGGGTTCTTCACCATCAGGGCCACCTGGGAAGACCTTCCCTCTTATAATACATTTATATATTTATGTATTTGTAATCATGGTGTGCATGTACCCTAATTTTTATGTAACACAGAAAGCATCTTCCAGATTTTTACACAGTCTTCATTCCATGCCTGCAGAATGTTTCATTCAATGGACAAAGAGTTTTTCTATTAGATATTTATTGCTGCTTTTATTTTATTGTCTCAATGTTGCCATGAAAAGTTTTATGTTTATGATATCTTTTAATATTTTAGATTATTTCCTTAAGTTATGGTTTCTCCGAACGTGAAGTATGGATTATATTTATTTTTCACAGTTGCATCCCCAATTCTAGGCTCAATGTCTGGCATATGGTGTGTACTTTATAAATTTTTGTTAAATAAATGATGAATGAAGGGAAATTACTAGATTAAATGGCTTCGATACATTTTATTGCCATTTTCAACCCTGATAGTGTAGTATTATTTTGAACTGGCCAAATACTTTTGCAAATGCCATTTCATTTAATTCTAAGAGAAATTCAGTGATGCAGTTGAAGAAACAGAGATTCAGGGGTTGAATTACAATGACACAGCTGGTGTGGAGCCAATATTCAGACTAGTGTCCTTTGATGCTAACCTTCGTGTTTTATTCATTTTGCCACACTGTCCCTCATCTAAATTTTCTCATCGAGAGAATCTTGAAGACAAAGTCCAGAGGCTTTTAACTGTTGTTTGCCCAACAACAGTTCGTAGGAAAGTTTAATTGGTTAATTTCAGCAGAGTTTGCCAAAGTGTTATCTGTGCACACTCCCAGAGAACACACAGAGCTTCTCACTCCTTCCAGGACCTGTGAAATCAAAATCCCAAGGGGCTCCAAAATTCTTGTCAGATGGAAATGGACATTTTACCAAGAACACTTGCATGTTGAGTTGTGTCCCCCAAAATGATGTGCTGAAATCCTAGCTCCTGGTATGGAGTTAGGATTTATGAATGACCTTATTTGGAGATAAGGTCTTTGCAGATGTAATCAAGGTAAAATGGTTCCTATTGGATTAGGGTGAGCCCTAATTTAATGAATGGTATCTTAGTAAAGAGAGGGAACTTAGTATACAGAGGCGACACAGAAAGAACACCATGTGAAAATATAAAAGGTAGAGTGATGAACAGCATTTGAACACAGAGACAGGGGTTGGAGTGATGCATCTCTACCCCAAGGAATGCCAAGCATTAATGGCAACCACCGGAAGTTGGGAAGAGGCAAGGACGGATCATCATCCAGAGCCTACAAAGAGAGCATGGCCCTTCCAACTCCTTGATTCAACCTTTTAGCCTCCAAAACTGTGAGAGAGTACATTTCTGTTTTATGCCATTTAGTTTGTAGTTCTTTTTATGGAAGCCCCAGGGAACAAATATACACACCAAGATAAATTTTCTTCATGATTAAATTTGAGAATCACTGCTTAAATTTGCCCTAATTTTAAATCCTAAGATGACTGATTCTTAATCCCAAAATATTAATTTAAAACCAGAAACTATCAAGTGAAGGGCAAGACTAAGGGTGCTATATCATCAAAGGAAATAAGGACTAATAAGCAAGGTATGAAGTCATAACTCAGACATTCCAAAATATAACTAACTCTGGGAGATAGTAAAGGACAGGGAAGCCTGGTGTGCTGCAGTTCATGGGGTCACAAAGTGTTGGACACGACTTAGCGACTAAACAACAAGTGTGGTAAGTTTGGATCAATATAGTTAGATTTTGGTATGTCTGAGTTATGACTCCACCTTTTGAAAAAAGGAATAAACCAAATTTCTGTATGCATGTTTCATATGGAAAAAGAAGCATATCTGTTTTATATCTTTAGAAAAAAGAAAACTTTCTCTATGGGAGATACTTCCAATAATGATTCAATTTCATATTGATCCAAAGTCTTATGCCTTTACTATTGGCCACTAATTTCTTAAGGGCCCAAATACAGAGGCTTCATTTCAACTAATAATAAACTATATTTGACTAAGATTTCTGCTTGTTAACTTTTCCAGAAAAAAATTTTTTTCAGTATGGTAGATAGTGTCTAAAATGATTCCCAGTGATCCCCACCTCCTGGTATTTACATTTTATACTACTGATCTAAAACAAATAGATTTCCAATTATTTCTCTGACAAAAATTGGGTTTATTTAAGATAAGCAAAGAATTGCAATTTGGGGTTTGCAACCATAGCAAGCCACCTGCAAATCTCCTGAATGGCAAGGGAAGGGAAGCTCTTTTATAGAGAGAAAAAGGAAGTTGGGAGGGCTGTTGTAAACCAAGAATCCATGGCTTTTCATTGGCTGAGTCCTTGCCAGGAAAAAAATGGAGTTTTCTTCCTGTTGAGCTGTGTCACCATCATAGGATGTGAGAGTTCCCCCTTCTGTTCTCCTGACTACATTTAATTGAGATTTCTGCATACTAATTTTTTACAATATGATCTTCTCCCCTTGATTGCGGGCTGAACTTACTGACTTGCTTTTAACAAATAGTATATAGTAAATGTGATGGCATATTACTTCTGAGATTAGGTTATAAAAGGCTGTAACTTCTGCCTTGCTTGCTTTGTTTGGCTTTTCTTGCTTGCTTTCTCTTACAAAGCGAGCTGCTGTGTTGTGAGCCACCTTATGGGGAGGCTCATGTGGCAAGGAAATGAAGGTGGCTTCAGGCAATAGCCAGCAAGGAACTGAGGCCCTCAGTCCAACAACCCGCAAGATAGCGAACCCTATCAACAACCACATGTACACGTTTGAAAGAGTGTCCTCCTTTATATGATCCTTGAGATGGTTATAGCTCCAGCTAAAACCTTTATTATAGTCATGCAAGATTCTGAGCCAGAGGATCCAGTTAAAGCTCTTCATAGATTTCTAACCCACACAAATGTGAGATAATGTTATTTTGAGCCACTAGAGTTTTGGGGTAATTTATTATGCAGCAACAGATAGCAAATACAATAGCCATTAAACTGAGCATGTCTATACTGGAATTTTAGAGATATTGTTATCCGTTGCCACCTGGAAGCTTAGCTTGCTTGGTCATACATATGAATGACTATATGAATTTCTGCTTAATTATTAAGGAAAACAAATATGGTGAGTTTTGCCTCTTGCTTATTTATGAACCTAGTATTTTTATGATGTCTCACCGAGAGGTCATTCTGTCCAACCCCTGCACTTATCAAATGATGAAGCCATCATTAGCTTGCCCAGGTAGGGTTGTCAGATGTAGCAAATAAAATTACAGAATTCCCAGTTAAATTTGAAATTCAGATAAACCGGTGAATTATTTTTTATCATAAGTATATCTCATGTGATATCTGGGATGTGACTACACTGCAACATAATTTGTTGTTGAATTGAAATTGAAATCTAACCGGGTATCCTGTATTTTTATGGCAACCCAATGTCTAAGATCATGCAACCAGTTAGTAATAGAGTCTGCACTAGCAGCCGGATGCCTGGTTACCAAGCCAACATTATTCTTTCCACATGACCCTGTGATGCTGATGAAAGTGGTGCTTTAGAACCTCATCTTAAGGTTGTACGTGTTTGAAGTTTTAAATGTAACAACCATTGCTGAACTGCTTTTGAAAGGAGCTCATGGGTCATTAAAGAACAAAACTGATGTTCTTTGACACAATCAATGGGTCTCATTCTACAAGTGAAAGTCCAGTCTGATAGCATTAATGAAAGGCGGCTGCAGATCCTGATATTCCAATAGTAATGAGCAGGACTAGATGATGTTAGTTTCTGACTGGATTGCATTACTGTAACGATTTAAGTATGCAGACACACTTTAAAGAAGGACAATTGGTAGGAAAAAAATCTGAATCACTGTTAAGCTTTTATGATTACATTTAACATATGCAAGAATATAAGAATTAAAATGATTATGTGAAATACATAAATATGCACAGTAGGTATAAAACAAGCCCCTTACTAACTGGTACCAGGAGACCTTATGTCTGTGGGTGATTCCTTTTTAACTAGAATTAGTATTTCTTTGCATTTGTTCTTTAACTTTGAATATCTACTTGGCTTTAATTGTTTAAGTACATTTACGTGGATAATTTACACAATCTATTGATAAAGGGTTTATGTAGAGTATCATCTTTGAGGATAACAAGTGAAATGAGAAAATAAGAGACTGGTAAAGCAAAAAAAAAAAGAAAAAAAGGGAATGCTCAGTGATTAAGGAGTTTTAATAAATGCCGTTGGATTTTGTGTCTGCTCGTTCCAGCACATTTATTACAATGTGACCCACCACCTGGAAATGCTTTGTATTTTAGGGCTTTAATGAAACATTGCTATTTTCCAGAAGCTCAACAGACAAAATTTCAATAATTTTGTCCTTGGAAGCAAATAATCAAATGAAGTATGAGAGGTATCTTAGAACTCACCTAAATGTTAGGGGTTTCCTCTTATGGTGAAGTGTAATGTGATGATCTTAAGGAAAATTCACTGATACTGAAGTAAAAATAACTTTCTTATATTTAGTAATAATATATTACTGAATAATGCTCTACTTTTAATAAAATACTTATTTTATCTCCCCAAATATCTAAAATCATCCTGAAAACAGTATTAAAGAAAAACAGTTTGCCTAAAGTCACACTGAAATAATGTGGCACAGCCTGATCTCAACATCTGTTTTCTGGATTCAGGCCCTCAAATCTTTGTACTGTGCCATAACACCTCTAGATTTCTGATGCTCTTCTGTTGAGGACTGTAAGCACATTGCAAAAATAGAGCCTGTGCTGAAATAAACCCAGGATTTATTTACCAGACACTCTTGAGTCTTATTTCTCGGAATTTAGCATTTGAACCTCTCTAAGACTGAAAATGACTAATTTAGAAATGCCTAAGAAGGAGGAATGGAAATTCACTTTTTCCATTTAGAATTCTCTGGCCAATCTCATCTCCAGTCAGTGTGGTGTGTCTCTCTGCATGTTTTATTAGAACTCTGTTGCAGTTGAGTTAAAGTTGTGCCTGCCCCACTGCCCTGAGCCTGTGCATATGATATATCCCATAATTTTTTGCTGACTGGCTGACTGACCCAAGGCCCTCAGGATAGATGTGAGGAGTGCTGATGGAGCTGAGGGAATCTGAAGAACCTCTTAGCAGCCAAGATTTGAACCAGAAATTAAAAGGATGCAAAATGTAATCTCTGAAGAAAATAAAAGCTACGCAAGAGTCTTTCAGTTATCTGTGTCAGTGTTTGATTTTGTTGATGTGGATAAGGGAGAATTGTCTTTTTATTATTATTTTAGTTTTTAACGGTAACCCAGTACATTGTAAATCCAAGTAAGCCTATGATTTTATCCTCCATTCTAAATAACCGTTAGACTTTACAATAGAGGCCCTAAACCCTGGTAATAGATTTCTCCCTTTGGCATCCTGAGCTGAGGGGTTCTAGGCATTTGAGTACCAGATTTATTTGAATTAACTGTTTTAATGTAGCTGTGTAGCCTCCTGCATCCATATATTCCTGATGAATGAAATTCTTATATAAAGTTGAACTTACAGTAGTACATGACTGTGGTGTTTCTCCCCTAATTCATCTCTTTTTTCACAATCCTATCATAAGTCTCCCCCATTCCCACCACACACAAAACACGCAGACATGTCAATACAATTTTTATTGCATGCATGTGTGTGCTAAGTTGCTTCAGTCGTGTCTGACTCTTTGCGATCCTATGGACTGTAGCCCGACAGGGTCCTCTGGGCAGGAGATTCTCCAGGTGAGAATACTGGAGTGGGTTGCCATGCCCTCCTCCAGGAGATCTTCTTGACCCAGGGATCAAACCTGTGTCTCTTATGTTTCCTGTATTGGCAGACAGGTTCTTTACCACTAGCATCACCTGGGCAGCCCACCATTCTTGTTACTTGTTCTCATCTCCAGAGTAACATGAAGGCCATAATCTTAGTGATATCCAAACTCCAGGCTCATCAGTCCTTTTGATTTGTATTTTTACTTGTACTTCTTTTCTTCTAGTTATTTTGACTCCTAGATTCACAACATAGACCTGAAATATGTCTTCTGGACTATCTCTGGGTCTCTATTCTATTCTGAGCTTTCTGTATTCTATACTGAACTTGCCACCTTTATCATCTATGCTCTCTTTATTGTATCTCGTGGCTGTTTTTCTTAGGCCTTTTGCTGTTTTGTGTAATACTTTTTGAATGTAATCCAATATATTTCTACCTGGTCAAAAATTAATGGAGAAATTGAAGTTGGGGTTGTGCCTTCCAACCATTGCAAAGAATATGTCCTTGTTACAAGTGAAAAATGATGTCCTATTTGTGTGTGAGAGGCAGCTGTCTATGTCACTATCCCTCCTGTGTGAGAGTTTATGCAGTGTCTATGACAATTTCTTAGATAGGCATGTGCTCTCAGCCTTTCATAGGAAATCCAACAATATTGCCTCTGATTACCCCTGGATATTGTTTAGCCTGTATAGCCATGTATCTTGCACCTCTAACTCACTAGGGTGAAGACTGAATTTTCAAATGTGGTTCTACTTGCATATGAGGAAAATACAGTCTGATCTTTCTTCACTGTTTGATTTTGGGAATATAGACAAGAGGCGAATCAAGGTCCTTCCACTTAAAATGTACTAGTGTCTCTTCCACAGGTGTTTCCTCTGGCCAAATGAAAGTCATGACCCAAGGCAAAGTAGACTTTTAGAAATGATTCATTCCTTTCTACAGATTTTGGCATAAAATGCCTATGTAATGTTTTAGCTGCTGTAGTAGGCAATGAGAGGTAAATTGGATAATAGGTATGTGTGGAGAATAATGGTTTATTAAGAACCCTTTTAATGTTTGAATAGCAAGTAAAAAAAATAGGATCCAGGAAAGAGTCTGAGGACCAGGTGTATTAGCAGCAGTAAATATATATATATATAGTGAATAAATTAATAAAAGGAACAAGTTGAAGGTCAAACTTGAGAGTCTAGAGTGGATTAATAGAAAGGCGATTAGAAGAAACTTTATTTACTAACAATAAATCCTTTAATAATAAAAGCATCTAGTTATAAAAGTACAGCTATTTTCAGTGTTTCTAGAGGCAGACACCCCAGAAGTGTTTATCAAGCATTAGAATGATTGAATAAATCATCATATTTCTACTCTATAGCATAGCTACTTAAAAATAACTCTGTATTTATTTCCTGGGATAGAGATACATGAAATATGAAGTGAGAAAGTAAGTTGTAGTGTGATTGTGTATGTATCTATCTATATCTGTATACACACATAGACACTTTATTTGGGGAAATGGAATATTTCCTGCCGTATGGGTAAACAAGGATGTCACAGTCATCAGAGATTCCAGACCTCCAAATGTGGATTCCTGAGCCCTAAGGGCAATCAGGAAGGGAAAGAATATCTATGTGATCTGGCAGCCATTAGGCTGAAGCCACTCCCTACTGGGGGTCCTGAGGCACACAGGATTTGAAAAATGCCCCAGTTAGCTGAGATGCACATGGAAGGAGTGATTTCAGTAAGCCCAGATTCTCTTTTCTTCCCATACATAGAAAAGTGCTAATATCCTCAATTTGGGATATCTGGTTTTCCTTGATTAACAATAATCTTTTGATTGACTGGGCTTCCCTTGTGGCTCAGCTGGTATAAAGAATCCAACTCCAATGCAGCAGACCCCAGTTTGATTCCTGGGTTAGGAAGATCCACTGGAGAAGAATAGCTACCCACTCCAGTATTCTTGGGCTTCCCCCGTGGCTCAGCTGGTAAAGAATCCACCTGCAATGTGGGAGACCTGGGCACATTACCTGGGTTTGGAAGATCCCCTGGAGAAGGGAAAGATTACCCACCCCAGTATTCTGTCCTGGAGAATTCCATGGACTGTATAGTGTGGTGTGCTGCAGTCCATGGGGTCACAAAGAGTCAGACACGACTGGGTGAATTTCACTTCATTTTGATAGACTATCTGCCGTTTGTGGCAAAACTTCTATATAATCTGGCTTCTCCCTTCTCCTTGGAGTAGTTTCCTCAGGGTTACTGATGCTACCTCCTGAGATTAAGTCATAAAAATTTCTGCCAATAAAATATAACTCTTAACTTTTAGGTTGTAACTATTTTTTAAGATGATAGTATGTACATCAGTTCAGTTCAGTTTCTCAGTTGTGTCTGAATCTTTGTGACCCCATGGACTGTAGCACACCAGGCCTCCCTGTCCATCACCAACTCCCAGAGATTACCCAAATTCATGTCCATTGAGTTGGCTATGCCATCCAACCATCTCATCCTCTGTCCTCCCCTTCTCCTCCTGCCCTCAATCTTTCCCAGCATCAGGGTCTTTTCCAATGAGTCAGCTCTTCGCATCAGGTGGCCAAAGGATTGGAGTTTCAGCTTCAGCATCAGTCCATCCAATGAACGTTTAGGACTGATCTCCTTTAGGATGGACTGGTTGGATTTCCTTGCAGTCCAAGGGACTAGCAAGAGTCTTCTCCAACACCACAGTTCAAAAGCATCAATTCTTCAGCACTCAGGTTTCTTTATAGTCCAACTCTCACATTCATATATGCTACTGGAAAAACCATAGCCTTGACTAGATGGACCTTTGTTGGCAAAGTAATGTCTCTGCTTTTTAATATGCTGTCTAGGTTGATCATAACTTTCCTTATAAGGAGCAAGCATCTTTTAATTCCATGGCTGCAGTCACCATCTGCAGTGATTTTGGAGCCCAAAAAAATAAAGTGTGTCACTGTTTCCCCATCTATTTGCCATGAAGTGATGGGCCGGGATGCCATGATCTTAGTTTTCTGAATGTTTAGCTTTAAGCCAACTTTTTCACTCTTCTCATTCACTTTCATCAAGAGGCTCTTTAGTTCTTCTTCACTTTCTGCCATAAGGGTGGTGTCATCTGCATATCTGTGGTTCTGATATTTCTCCCGGCAATGTTGATTCCAGCTTGTGCTTCTTCCAGACCAGCGTTTTTCATGATGTACTCTGCATATAAGTTAAATAAGCAGGGTGACAATATACAGCCTTGACATACTCCTTTTCCTATCTGGAACCAGTCTGTTGTTCCATGTCCAGTTCTAACTGTTGCTTCCTGGCCTGCATACAGTTTTCTCAAGAGGCAGGTCAGGTGGTCTAGTATTTGAATCTCCTTCAGAATTTTCCACAGTTTATTGTGATCCACATAGTCAAAGGCTTTGGCCTAGTCAATAAAGCAGAAAAAGACGCTTTTCTGGAAGTCTCTTGCTTTTTCAATGGTCCAACACATGTTGGCAATTTGATCTCTGGTTCCTCTGCCTTTTCTAAAACCAGCTTGAACATCTGGAAGTTCACGATTCATGTATTGCTTAAACCTGGTTTGGAGAATTTTGAGCATTACTTTACTAGCGTGTGAGATGAGTGCAACTGTGCAGTAGTTTGAGCATTCTTTGGTATTGCCTTTCTTTGGGATTGGAATGAAAACTGACCCTTTCCAGTCCTCTGGCGACTGCTGAGCTTTCCAAATTTGCTGGCATATTGAGTGCAGTACTTTCCCAGCATCATCTTTTAGGATTTGAAATAGCTCAACTGGAATTCCATCACCTCCACTAGCTTTGTTCATAGTCATGCTTCCTAAGGACCACTTGATTTCACATTCCAGGATGTCTGGCTCTAGGTGAGTTATCACACCATCATGATTATCTGGGTCATGAAGATCTTTTTTGTACAGTTCTTCTGTGTATTCTTGCCACCTCTTCTTAATATCTTCGGCTTCTGTTGGGTCCATACCATTTCTGTCCTTTATTGAACACATCTTTGCATGAAGTGTTCTCTTGGTATCTCTAATTTTCTTGAAGAGATCTCTAGTCTTTCCCATCTTATTGTTTTCCTCTATTTCTTTGCACTGATCACTGGGGAAGGCTTTCTTATCTCTCCTTGCTATTCTTTGAACTCTGCATTCAAATGGGTATATCTTTCCTTTTCTCCTTTGCCTTTTGCTTCTCTTCTTTTCACAGCTATTTGTAAGTCATCCTCCAAGAGCCATCTTGTCTTTTTGCATTTATTTTTCTTGGGGATGGTCTTGATCCCTGTTTCCTATACAATGTCATGAACCTCCATCCATAGCTCATGAGGCACTCTGTCTATCAGATCTAGTCCCTTAAATCTATTTTTCACTTCTACTGAATAATCATAAGGGGTTTGATTTAGGTCATACTGAATGGTTTAGTGGTTTTCCTCACTTTCTTCAATTAAGTCTGAATTTGGCAATAAGCAGTTCATGATCTGAGCCACAGTCAGCTCTCAGTCTTGTTTTTGCTGACTGTATAGAGCTTCTCCATCTTTGGCTGCAAAGAACATAATTAGTCTGATTTCGGTGTTGACCATCTGGTGATGTCCATGTGTAGAGTGTTCTCTTGTGTTGCTGGAAGAGGGTGTTTGCTATGACCAGTGTGTTCTCTTGGCAAAATGTTATTAGCTTTTGCTTTGCTTCATTTTGTACTCCAAAGCTTAAATTTGCCAGTTACTCCAGGTGTTTCTTGACTTCCTACTTTTGCATTCCAGTCCCATATAATGAAGAGGACATCTTTTTTGCGTGTTAGTTCTAAAAGGTCTTGTAGGTCTTCATAGAACCATTCAACTTCAGCTTCTTCAGCGTTACTGGTCGGGGCATTAACTTGGATTACCATGATATTGAATGGTTTGCTTTGGGAATGAACAGAGACCATTTTGTCATTTTTGAGATTGCATCCAAGTACTGCATTTCAGACTCTTCTGTTGACTAGGATGGCTACTCCATTTCTTCTAAGGGATTCTTGCCCACAGTAGTAGATATAATAGTCATCTGAGTTAAATTCACCCACACCAGTCCATTTTAGTTCACTGATTCCTAAATTGTCTACGTTTACTCTTGCCACCTCCTGTTTGACCACTTCTAATTTGCCTTGATTCATGGACCTAACAATTTCAGGTTTCTATGCAATATTGCTCTTTACATGGTAAAGATGGTAGGCACTGAGAGAGGGCATCAGAGGGCAGATAAATTGAAAACCACCGTCACAGAAAACTAATCACATGAACCACAGCCCTGTCTAACTCAATGAAACTAAGCCATGCCATGTAGGGCCACCGGATACAGAGGGGTCATGATGGAGAGTTCGGACAAAATGTGGTCCACTGGAGCAGGGAATGGCAAACCACTTCAGTATTCTTGCCTTGAGAACCCCACGAATGAAAAGGCAAAAAGATAGGATACTGAAAGAGGATCTCCCCAGGTCTGTAGGTGCCCAATATGCTACTGGAGATCAGTGGAGAAATAACTCCAGATAGAATGAAGAGATGTAGCCAAAGCAAAAACAACACCCAGTCGTGGATGTGACTGGTGATAGAAGCAAGGTCCAATGCTGTAAAGTATATACATATGTGCACACATTTATGATATCACCCTCTTTTGGTTAAAAACAACACATAACCATATATTTGTGTATGTATATGCAAATACATGTATGAGAGTAGAGGAACGTATTTCAGAGTAGGAATGGAGGAGGCAAGGAAATCATTGACTTGCTCTCAATACAACTTTACATTGCCTGATTAATTATAATAATATACATTATTGTTAATAAGGTGCTGCTGCTGCTCCTGTTGCTGCTGCTACTAAGTCGCGTCAGTCGTGTCCAACTCTGTGCGACCCCATAGATGGCAGCCCACCAGGCTCCCCTGTCCCTGGGATTCTCCAGGCAAGAGCACTGGAGTTGGTTGCCATTTTCTTCTCCAATGCATGCTAGTGAAAAGTAAAAGTGAAGTCGCTCAATCTTGTCCAACTCTTAGTGACCCCATGGGCTGCAGCCTACCAGGCTCCTCCATCCATGGGATTTTCCAGGCAAGAGTACTGGAGTGGGTTGCCATTGCCTTCTCCATAATAAAATACTGTTGTTGGCCAAAATCTTGGCTTCCTCTGCCCAGTGTAGCTGAATTAGAAAATACAAGACAGAGTTTGTAGGAAATAGAAAGTTCGCTTTAATCCTCAGCGGATGGAGAGGGGAACACAGTAGGCTTGTGTCTCAAGAACTGTGCCCCACCTCCTCCATGAAGAGTCTGTATAAGCCTTTATGGGGGGACTTGCAGTTTTGAGTCAGTGATGAGGAACACAGAGGTATTAGGATCTTGTCTTCTTCCTCTTGGATTATTTTAAAAACACTCATAGGCTGGCATCAGTGATCCAGTAATTGAGTCTGAAGTTCAGTGGCTCTGTGGCCTTCTTTCTGATATGTAAAAAAAAAGCGCTACAAGGGGGAAGAGTGTTGTAAGTGTAACCACCAGATACAGGATGTATTTACCATAGAGTCAAAGGATATTAGGTACAAAATGTAGATCCCGTAGAGTTGGGAGGCAGAAAAGCAAACTTAGTTACAGACATGAAGAATTAGAATTAAAAAATCTAGGATTGTTCAGGCCTGTTCACTGTTCTCCTTCTCTTCTTTGTTCTCAGGAGAGGGAAAGAAAACTCATTTCCCTTTTTTCCCCTTCCTTTTCATTGCAATAGTATTAAAAATAAAATTTTAAAGACTATATTTCTAGTTAAATGATCATTGACGCTTAAAGTTTGAATGAAAAAGCTTGAGCTTTGTTGAAATACTGAAAGACCCTCCCATCTGATGTAGCTCTGGATACTTGTGTGAGAAACTCAGCCTCTCCAAGGCTCAACCTCCCTTTCTGGAATCCTAGAGATATGACATAGGCTTGTCATATTCAGTGGTAAAGAATATGCCTGCCAGTGAAGGAGATGCTAGAGATGTGGGCTCGATCCCTGGGTTGGGAAGATCTCCTGGAGAAGGAAATGGCAACCCATGCCAGTATTGTTGTTGCAGGGAAAATCCAAATCTGACTCTATGTTGGAATTGTTTCTTTGACTTGCTTTTCATTGCTTGTGTTATTATAATCGTACAGAATGGCCTGCTTCAGAGAATCCTGCCCCTCTGCCTGACTATTAAACTAAAGTGCCTTTGTTCAGAACCCTAGAGATGCCAGGAAGGAAGAAAGGAACACATTACCTGCCTGAGGTTTGCCATTCTAGGAGATATTTGCAATATCTAGGAGATATTAATGGCATTTTTACTTTGTTTCCTCACCTCCTTACCTCCCATTTCTGATCTATAAAAGAACCTGTCATCCAGACCCCATAAAGTGGTTATTTTGAGACATTAGTCTACCATCTTCTTGGTCAGCTGGCTCTCTGATTCACTGGCCTGTCATATGGCAAGCAGAGTGAGCTGGGACTTGGTAACATTCTTGCCTGGGAAATCCCATGGACAGAGGATCCTGGTGGGCTACAGTCCATGGGGTCACAAAGAGTCAGACACAACTGTGACTGAGCACGTGCACAGACACACACACACACACACACACACACACACACAGAGATATGAAATAGATGGTCTGAGATCTCTTCTATCACAGTTATTCTATTTTATTGTTTAATAATAAAGAAATATGTGTGAAGATAGTAGTGGTGCTAAGGTATGGCTGGGTCTTTAATCCTCTCCTTCCTCTCCACCTGCCATTCCGTCAGTCACCTATAAAATGCTTCAAATAGGCTTATGATCCAAAAGAAAAATGATGGGCTTTTATGCAAGCCCAGCTTCAAGACAAGCTCCCTGACTGTTCCCTTACCTCATGTCATTGCTGTCTCTAAAGCCTCCTCAAAGCAGAAATTCTGTGTCTGTTGCTCTTAGAACTTGCTCCATAGAATAAATCAGTATGTGTATTTAAGATTATAGGACACATTTATTCATAAAGTTTAAAAGGCACATTATTCACGTACAACTGCTTCTCTAAAATGCAAATATTCTTTCGGAAAAGTACATTTAAATCCAAACACTCATTTACATCTCAACAGATACATTTTTAAGAGCTCTCCAAAGAGCAGGGTTTTGAGAAGGAAACATGGAGAAGGAGAACCATGTGGAAGGAATGAAATACATGGAAAGGGAGAAGCTTCAAAAAGTGAGTACAAAAATGATAAGCACTTCTGGAACTTCTAGAGGAAAAAATGTACTTGGGCCAGCATCCTTGACTTCTGTTTTTCTTTCCCATCTCCCATCTGCAGATACATCTGCAAATGCTGTCAGTTCTCTCTTCAAACATATGTGGAATCCAACCACTTTTCACACGACTAATGCTCCAGGCTAAACCAAACCACTGTCATCTAGATTATTTCAAAGGCATTCTAAAACTAGTTCTGGTTCCTGTCCCCTTAGGATCTAGTATCAACACAATAGCCAGAGGGACCTTTTGAAAACCTAAGCAAGATCAGACATTCCTCTGTTCAAAACCCCCATTCTAGTGGTTTCTCATTTACTCCAAGTTAGAGTCACTTATAACGTCCTATAAGAGATTCTTCAACTTGGCTCACATTAGACATAGTCTGGGGAGCTTTAAAGAAATATTCATGTTGAAGTCTGATTCCCCACAATATTGATTTTGTTGGTTTTATGATTGAGGCAGCAATATTTGCTAGAAGGTCTTCAACTGATCCTAGTGGACATCCAGGGTTGAGAATCACTGTCCTCTATAATCTGCTCTCACCTTCGTTTGCTCCTTGTCCCCCTTCTCTCACCTTCTTTTTTCCCTTTTCCTTAGTACCTTCTGGACATACAGGCATCCTGGCTGTTTCCTGAACACACCAGATATACTTCCACTTCAGAATTTTTGTGCTGGTTGATATGCCTTCCAGTGAGCCTCCTTCAGGTTCTTAAAATGTCAAGCATCCTGCATAGAGACCCTTTAGAAAATTATGAGTAGAAGGACCTTGATTAGCCTCTTGTAATTTTTTGCAACTCAAACTCCCCAAGCTATGCCAGATTAGACTTCCCTCATATATCAATATATCTGTCATTTGATAATTCAGCCATCACTCTGGTGAGCTGAGGGTGCAAGATAAATGTTTGTGCAGTCCCAACATCTGCCCAAAGCTAATATTGGTAAAATTTCTGCATACATGCTTAGAGCACATTTTTATCTAACCAAGTCCCTAGAGACACATGCATGTAATCTCACATACACAGAAAAATCATGTACTGAGATGCTTTGAACAGAGTTTCTAAGGTCTCTTCCATCACAGATATTCTTTGATTCTGTTGTTAAAGATTAGTACTAACACAGAATTATAAATATTGGTGGTGTAAAAACAGAATCAAGGAATAGGTTAAAGAGATTTATCCCCTCCATTACCTGTAATCTGTCTGCCATCTTCAAATAACCCCAAATAACCACACAGTTTAAGAAAAAGCAATGATCTTTCTGCATGTTAAATGTGTATAGGCCCCTGGCTTCATGCTCAGAGCATGTTGCTGCTTTGGGAGCATCCACATGTGCAAGTTTCATGTTGGGCCTTCTGAATAAGCTTATGGGACTCTATTGAATAAGTCCATCTGTGTTATTAGGATTGTGTAGTTTATTCATGTGGTTTAAAGCATTTTTTTTTAAAGATACCAATAACCCTTGGAAAAGGTATACTTTGAGGCAGATTACTCATTTATATTTCAGCATATGATATTTTTAAGAGTGCTTGATACCTAGTAGGATCTCAATAACCATTTGGAGAATGAGTAAAATGATGGGTTGAATATTTTCTATGGAATAGATGTAGGCTCCTTGCTCTGAGAGAAATCTGGTCTGAGATTATCTTAAATTATATCCAAAAAGACGCTTAGAAAAGTTGCCTTACAACAACAGAGGGACATACAGGGATTAAACACACATTAAAGATGAGGAAGGAGCATTAGCCATTAATATGAAGAATCCATCTTCCATATAAGAGCACTGTAGCCAAGAACTGTCCAGCTTTGTATGTGTGGGTGATTTTTAGAAGAACCCACAAAAGAATTCACCTTTTAAACATTTGACAAACCTGAGGAGATCCAAAACCAGCTCACAAGTGTATCAATCAAGTTAGGTCTTTTTGAACCTCCTGTCTTTCAGATTTTCCAGTTAAAGATGGGGATAGATGGGTAGAACCACAAAGTATTGCGTTGGTCAAAAAGTTTGTTCAGATTTTTCCATAAGATGCTATAGAAAATCTGAATGAACTTTTTAACTAACCCGATAACAAAAGAGAAGCCCATCGGTTCTTCTTGAACTCCATGTTTCTCTCCTACAGTCTTCATCTGTGGGGAGGGAGTATCTTTGGCTTTAAATCAGGTTTAGACTTTTGATTTATTAGTGATATAAAACATTGTTTTGTGGTTTAAAGTGGCTCTAGAACTTCTTATTACTTAAAAGTACCCAGAAAAAGTAATGTGGACTGCCCAAATTTTCATCTGGAGACAGTTGAAATATAAAGCCAACAGAATAAATTTGAAGAGACAGTGGGAGATAAAAAATGAAGTTGTTTACAGTTGAGTCCCATGAGTCATGCTTGTTATGTGTGTCTCCTTCACAGCTCTACCTTGATCCATATGATATTGATTCTCATGTCAGACTGAAAATATTTCCGTAGCAAGTCAACCACATCCCCTGTTGGTGCTGAAATTTCACATAAACTATTTTAAAATCTGCTTGGAATTATTAAAATGGATTAATTTTTTTCAGTCTTTAAAAAGAGAGCCTGTCAAGAAAGTCTTTGCTCAGGGATTGCTAAGATATTTACTCAGGATTGTAGTAAATCCAATTCCTGTGAGTAGAACAGTCCACAAGTAGCAGGCTCACAGCTCACTTTCTAAAACCTCTCATAGTCACATGGAGACTGTCTCAAGCTGATTTGATCTGTGGCAATTACCAGTGCTAAAGGCACTAAGGGAACTGCTTTTATTGGGTTTAGTTATGTCTTTTTTTTTATTTTAATTTTTATTGGGATATAGTTGCCGTGTCGTTTCAACATTGTGTTTGTTTCTGCTGTACAGCAGGGTGAATTGGCTGTATGCTTACATATGTCCCCTCTTTTTTGGATTTTCTTCCCATTTGAGTCACCACAGAGTACTGAGTAGAGTTCCCATTGCTTTTAATGAGCTATATTAATTTTTTTTTTGAGCTACGTCAAGTAATAGACAAAATTGAGACGTCTCTGAGAAAAAGTAGAATTGCAGTCTCTTGAAGAAACACCTGGAGTAACAGGCAAATGTGGTCTTGGAGTACAGAATGAAGCAGGGCAAAGGTTAATAGAGTTCTGCCAAGAGAACGCACTGGTCATAGCAAACACCCTCTTCCAAAAACAAAAGAGAAGACTCTACACATGGACATCCCCAGATGGTTGACGCCGAAATCAGATTGATTATATTCTTTGCAGCCAAAGACGGAGAAGCTCTACACAGTCAGCAAAAACAAGACCCGGAGCTGACTGTGGCTCAGATCATGAACTCCTTATTGCTAAATTCAGACTGAAATGGAAGAAAGTGGAGAAAACCATTAGATCATTCAGGTATGACCTAAATCAAATCCCTTAGGACTATACAGTGGAAGTGAAAAATAGATTTAAGGGACTAGATCTGATAGACAGAGTGCCTCATGAACTATGGCTGGAGGTTCATGACATTGTACAGGAGACAGGGATCAACACCATCCCCAAGAAGAATAAATGCAAAGAAGCAAAATGGCTGTCTGAGGAGGCCCTAAAATAACTGTGAGAAGAAGAGAAGCAAAAAGCAAAGGAGAAAAGGAAAGATATACCCATTTGAATGCAGAGATCCAAAGAAAAGCAAGGAGAGATAAGAAAGCCTTCCTCAGCAATCAATGCAAAGAAATACAGGAAAACAATAGAATGGGAAAGACTAGAGATCTCTTCAAGAAAATTAGAGATACCAAGAGAACACTTCATGCAAAGATGTGCTCAATAAAACAGAAATGGTATGAATCTAACAGAAGCAGAAGATATTAAGAAGAGGTGGCAAGAATACACAGAAGAACAGTACATAAAAGATCTTCACGACCCAGATAATCACGATGGTCTCATCACTCACACTTGCCTAGAGCCAGACATCCTGGAATGTGAAGTCAAGTGGGCCTTAGGAAGCATGACTACAAACAAAGCTAGTGGACGTGATGGAGTTCCAGTTGAGCTATTTCAAATCCTAAAAGATGATGCTGTGAAAGTGCTGCACTCAATATGCCAGCAAATTTGGAAAACAGCAGTGGCCACAGGACTGGAAAAGGTCAGTTTTCATTCCAATCTGAAGGATGGCAATACCAAAGAATGCTCAAACTACTGCACAGTTGCACTCATCTCATACGCTAGTAAAGTAATGCTCAAAATTCTCCAAGCCAGGCTTCAGCAATATGTGAACCGTGAACTTCCAGATGTTCAAGCTGGTTTTAGAAAAGGCAGAGGAACCAGAGATCAAATTGCCAACATGTGTTGGATCATTGAAAAAGCAAGAGAGTTCCAGAAAAACATCTTTTTCTGCTTTATTGACTATGCCAAAGCCTTTGACTGTGTGGATCACAATAAACGGTGGAAAATTCTGAAAGAGATGGGCATACCAGACCACATGACCTGCCTCTTGAGAAACCTGTTGCAGGTCAGGAAGCAACAGTTAGAACTGGACATGGAACAACCGACTGGTTCCAAATAGGAAAAGGAGTATGTCAAAGCTGTATATTGTCACCTTGCTTATTTAACTTTATGCAGAGTACATCATGAGAAACACTGGGCTGGAGGAAGCACAAGCTGGAATCAAGATTGCCAGGAGAAATATCAGTAACCTCAGATATGCAGATGACACCACCCTTATGGCAGAAAGTGAAGAACTAAAAAACCTCTTGAAGAAAGTGAAAGAGGAGAGTGAAAAAGTTGGCTTAAAGCTCAACATTCAGAAATCTAAGATCATGGCATCCGGTCCCATCACTTCATGGCAAATAGATGGGGAAAGTGTGGAAACAGTGGCTGACTTTATATTTTGAGCTCCAAAATCACTGCAGATGGTGACTACAGACATGAAATTAAAAGACAGTTACTCCTTGTAAGGAAAGTTATGACCAACCTAGACAACATATTAAAAAGCAGAGATGTTACTTTGTCAACAAAGGTCTGTCTAATCGAGGCTATGCTTTTCCAGTAGTCATGTATGGATTGAGATTTGGACTATATAGAAAACTGAGCGCCAAAGAATTGATGCTTTTGAACTGTGGTGTTGGAGAAGACTCCTGAGAGTCCCTTGGACTGCAAGGAGATACAACCAGTCCATCCTAAAGGAGATCAGTCCTGAGTGTTCATTGGAAGGACTGATGTTGAAGCTGAAACTCCATTACTTCGGCCACTTGATGTGAAGAGTGATTCATTTGAGAAAACCCTGATGCTGGGAAAGATTGAGGGCAGGAGGAGAAGGAGACAACAGAGGATAAGATGGTTGGATGGCATCACCAACTCAGTGGTATTGGTTTGGGTGGACTCCAGGAGTTGGTGACGGACAGGGAGGCCTGGCATGCTGCGGTTCATGGGGTTGCAAAGAGTCAGACACAACTGAGCGACTGAAATGAACTGATCTGAATTTAATTGTTCTCTTTAAATTTAGGGCTACACAACTTTACATTTGTCTGTAACAAAGATAACAATTTGTCTTTAACAATTGTCATCAGTTCTGAAAAAGTGGCTTCTTTTGGGGGGAATGGCTTCCCAAAGTGTCTTGGTCTGTTGAGACCTGCAACCTTGTAAACTGGAAGATAAGGGCTGTCCAGTGTTTCTTTTCTTTTTCCAGACAGCAGCCAGGCATGGTGCTCTGCACACAATAGGTGTCAAAGAATGTTATTGACAGAACGTCTGGTCTGGTGCTTCAGTCATTTGGAATGCATATTACTGCCCATTGTTCATGCTTGAAACACAAACAGCATTAATACTAACATTCTGTGGTTTCTGAATTCCTTTCAGAGCTCTCTCCTCATTTCAACTAATTACTGTAATAGGCCAAGCACCCCTTCCGTTTTGACAGTTAAGATGGAGGAAATTGAAAATTCGAAAAGACCATAAAGGACAGAGTGTCTTTAAAAAGAATCCATTAGTCAGTTAAAAGTTATCTCAAATTCTCAGCATTCAAGGTCTCTAACTTAAAATTTCCTGTTTTGTTAAGGCATAAATGAAGTGGCTCTTTTTTTTTCCCTCCTGAAGATCACAAAAACCATTTCACTTTGGAGATGATTTGCCTACCTTTCTGTATAAGTATACTTAAAATTTTGTATAGGTGTGAGTAAGAATAGATAATCTTCCCCTTTGTCATTTCTGGACGTGAATTTTCCCCTTTCGTCCTTTGAGAGAATGAATGGAGGAGGGCGTATGAAGAGCTGGTAAGTGGGGCTGTTTATCTGTCTGATGGAAGATTAATAACGCACTAAGCAATTCTCACAGTTATTACATTTATGAGCAGGAAGAGCCTTAGGCAAAACTGAGAAAGATGTCTTTGCTACCAACAGATCTGTATTTTCTTTATTTCCTTTGTTAGTCTCCATTCCAAACTTCTAGAATTTAGTGCCCAGCCTTTCTGCCACCCCGTAGAAGCCCAAGCCCCAGCCTACCTTTTGGCATATGCTTCGGTATTCCTTTGATAGAAATTTTGTACCTCAATTTTCTTGACTTTTCACTTAGTTATAACTGGCTCTCATGTATTCCATCATCTCACACGTTGTTTGATGACTGGCTAACAAATTCAATCAACTCCTTCGTTCAGGGTAGTGATAAATAATTATAATTCAATGTGTTAACAGAAGAGCTGTGTCATATGCGCAGTTAAGTAAGTTGAGCTTCAGCACAGGGTTTGGGTATTAAGGAACAGAAGAGAAAGAAAGCAAGTTATCATGTGTTCCCTATTGGGGTAGTCAGCCCAAGCTGCTGTAACAAAAGGACCATAGGCTGGTTCAAGCAACAGACAGTTGTTTGTAGTTACAGTTGTGGAAACTGGAAGTCTGAGATTAGAGTGCCAGCATGGTCCAGTTCTGGTGAGAATTGTCTTTTTAGATTGCTGATGCCTGCTGTTTGTGTCCTCATCTGGCTTATAGAGAGGTTTCTCTCTTCCTTGTTTTATAAGGCCATGAATCCTATTTAATGAGAACTCTATCCTCATAACCTCATTTAACTTCAATTTCCTCCAAAGGCCCTATTTCTAAATACAGTCACACTGGATTAGAGCTTCAACATATGAAATACAGGGGGACACTCACAATTCAGTCTATAGCATTCATTCTACTCCATCTATGGATGATTGGGAATGAACAAGACAGTATATATTTATATATGTTTCTCCTTTGTAAGTCTCAATTTCTGTTTTCGGTATATGAATGTTTTGTTGAGCTAAATTTTATTCTAAAATTTAAATATATGTAAATTTCCTTCGGTATGCACAAATACTTCATCTGATGCTCAGTTGAAGATATAGCTCTCTGTTCCAAAGATATTGGGGAAGGAAAAAAACTAACTATGCTTGATTTGCTGAGAAATAGCATATGTGCTTCATGGGTGACTTAAGGGAGTTTTAAGGGTAATTTCATCTATGTGTGATTTTTTACCTTAGGAATTGCCTTTAGAACTGAATAGGACTTCATTATAAATTTGATTTTAACTGGCTTGAATAGCATAACTTAAGGTCATGAGTAGCCTGGTACTTGATGGTATATATTTGAGTAAGGGGACCTAGGGATATTTTGAAAAAATGCATGGGTGGTGTCCTTCTGTGACCATAGATAATTATAAAAACTCAAAGTTTTGCAAATGACATTGTGTATAAAATGCTTTTAAAACCCTCACATAAAACATAACATGAAATAAAGTACTAACTCCAAGTGACTTTTTATTAATTAATCCAGGAATATATTTATCAATGTGACTCAGGAATGATCAATAACATCTATGTGATGGGGCAGATGTTTTCAGATGTCCTTCATGGAAACCTTCTCTTGTTAAAACCTGAGTTGCTGGAGAATAATTTATTTAACGTCCCTTATTGGGATATATTTGAGGGCTGACTAAATGCCAGCACTCTTCTAGGTCCTAGGGAGCCCATAAGAACATGACTGACAAGCTTTTGTCCTGCAGGAACTCACACGGAGAAGGGAGGCAGAAAGGCAAGAAACAAATACAATAAATATGGCTCTAGATGGCAATAATTGGGCTGACAAGACAGGGTACCTGAATTACTGCTTCAGACTGAGTGGTTAAAGAAAAGCATTCAGTTTGAAGGCGAGCCATGTATGATGAAGAGTCAGTCATGCAGAGAAAACAGAGCTCGTGAAGGGCACAGCGAGGTTGAAGGTCCGTGGTGTGAATGAACGGCTGTGTTTGCTGACCAGGGACAAAGCAGCATGTCCACCTGCAGCAATATGGAAAAAGGGAGCGTGGCTAGGGTGTGAGTTTCCTTAAGTAGGTCTGCAGGAATATGTTTACTAATAAACTAGAAATGGCACTAAATTGCGCTATTCAACAAAAGTTGATAGACTCTGAATTGTATCTCTGAGTCAGAGAAAAAATAATGTATATTAACATATGTATATATGGAGGACTTCCCTGGTGGCGCAGAGGTAAAGAATCTGCTTGCGATGCAGGAGCCACAGAAGATGTGGGTTTGATCTTTGGGTTGGGAAGATCCCTTGGAGGAGAGCATGGCAACCTACTCCAGTATTCTTGCCTGGAGAATCCTGCGGACAGAGGAGCCTGGAGGGCTACAGTCCATAGGATGGCAAAGAGTCGAACATGACTGAAGCATGCACACACACATGTGTATATGTGGAATCTAGAAAAATGGTACTTATGAACCTATTTGCAGGGCAGCAGTAGAGAGAGACACAGACATAGAGAACAGACATGTGGACATGGTGGGGAGAAGGGGAGGGTGGGATGCATTCAGAGAGTAGCATTGACATGTGTACACTATCATGTGTAAAGCAGATAGCTAGTGGGGAGCTCAGCTCGGTGCTCTGTGATGACCTAGAGGGTTAAATGGGAGGGTGGGAGGGAGGTTCAAGAGGGAGGGGCTATATGTATACATATGCCTGATTCACATTGCAGTACTTCAGAAACTAACACAACATGGTAAAACAATTATAATAATAAAATTTTTTAAATGTATAAAAAAATGTACCTCTGAGCTGGTTCAAGGGGATTTCGAATTTGCTGAAATTAATAAAACAAAGTGCCCTGATAAAACAAAGTGACCAGTTTGAGATAGACAGGCCTGAGGACTGAGAAAATGAAGAGAAAAAGAAATGATCAGTAGAAGCACAGAATTAGAAGAGTTAGGGTTAAGATAAGACTTTTCCAGTAGCAGCATGCCCCACATGTTAATCTGACTGGCAGCTTATTCCAGTGTGCTGTACCATTATTAACATTTATTATGTGTTATAGCAGTGGACTGAGGATCTTACCAAGAGTTTAGTGATACTTCACTCTAGCACTGCCATCACATTACTTATCACCTGTAATGTGGAAATGCTTTGTGCATCTTTATCTATACATACATGCAATGCATATGTAATGCATTATATGTAGCATATATTTATATATTACACATGTGCATTGTATACAAAGTAAGTATTTGGTCATTCTCAACTAAACCATATATTGTCACTATTTATTATGGTGCTGGAGAATACTCTTGAGAGTCTTTTGGGCAGCAAGGAGATCAAACCAGTCAATTCTAAAGGAAATCAACCCTGAATATTCATTGGAAGGATTGATGCTG
Source organism: Odocoileus virginianus (assembly GCF_023699985.2). Taxonomy (NCBI): domain Eukaryota; kingdom Metazoa; phylum Chordata; class Mammalia; order Artiodactyla; family Cervidae; genus Odocoileus; species Odocoileus virginianus. The sequence continues at coordinate 34,135,070 of NC_069686.1, read as the reverse complement.
ATGCTAAAGCTCCAATATTTTGGTGACCTGATGGGAAGAGCTGGCTTATTGGAATAGATCCTGATGCTGGGAAAGATTGAAGACAAAAGGAGAAGGGAGCAACAGTGGATGAGATGGTTAGATAGCATTAATGGTTCAATGAACATGAGATTGAGCAAACTCCAGGAGACAGTGAAGCCTGGCATCCTGCAGTTGATGGGATCACAAAGACTGAACACGACTGAGTGACAAGGACAGCAGCAAGTTAAGAAAACTCCTCAGAGGCTGCAAATGATGAATACCTGTGTCGGTTGGACCCACGCAAGAAAATAAAATAAAAAACAATGAAAAGTCCTTTGTCTTTATACAGTACCTTAGTTTAGAGATGACATTCACTTTTGCAAACATCACTTCATATAGTCTCATTTTGAAAATGTGGATTTGCAGGTGCAGATGTGCTTATTTTCAAAGATGACTGTCAACAGAGTACCCTCTGTGTGTTTCTTATTTGAAAATCCTGAGAGAATTTACTTGGCTAGTGCATATACTTCCTCGTGTCTGATCATCCTCCAGATTTGGTCAGCTCAGACTCAGGAATGGGAGGGGAGTAGAAACATGACTGAGAGTGTGGGCTGCAGCTATTCCTAGGAAAAGGGAGTGAGCAGTTACTGCAAAACATAACCAACCCTCTTACCAGCAAGGCGAGGTGTGGAAATATTTTCCAGCTAGTCAGCTAAAATAAATAAAACCTGTACTTTAAGAAGTAGATTTTGCAAAAGTGAGTTTTTAATTATCAGAGTTATTATTAAAAACTTCCATAACCGAGACTATGTTCCATCATTTTTTTTAATCCTCTTTTGCTTGGAAAGATGAAGATATGTATTCTTGAACATTTCAAATAAATTAAAGCAAGTTCCCAAAATAGAGAGTGTGTGGGCAATTCTGTTGGTATTGTTTTACTCCTTGTTCAAACTCTGGCATTCACACCATCCACACACTTATGTCTGTGGACTGGAACAGAAAGGAACAATGAGGGGGGTTTCGGTGGCTTCTACAAAGAGACATAGCTGCACCTGCCTGTTCTGAGGATATTGTTGTCAAGTGAGACCCTCTCTCAAGTATATTTATAGTTCATCCCACTGCTAATGTGTCGTAAAATGGAAGAGTTCTAAAAATATGCTAGGAGATGAAGTTTCAGAGAAAAGAAATTTAAGTGGATCTGGCTGTGTTTAGTTTATTCCTTATACTAGTCAAATAATATCGGGAATGGAGGAGAAAGATGTCTAGGGTAGATAAATTTTAAGATTTTATGCTGAAAGAGGGCTGAATTTTTAAAAGGGAAAAATTAGTAAAGAGTGAATGAAAAGTGGTAAGCAATAGAAAAACTTACTCTGATGGTTTTATTAAGTTCCAACAAAATGGCAAGAGGTTGACTTTTTGTTTCCTGTATACCCAGCTGTGGGGCTGACAGGTAGCTTTATGAAAGACCCCCGGGGAGGCACATATAATCTTGAAAGTCAGGGACAGTGTGGCCAGACTGATGGCTTTTGAGCTTTAAAGGGTCCGTCTTGACAAGCTCACTACTCCATGCCTGTCTTCAAGTGGACCTGAACTTGCTCGGGTACTTCTTCCTAGAGGAGGTCATCTTATAATCACTATGCAGTGTAGAACAAAACATCTAAAAGCATAGACTTTGAACCCTGGCAAATGAGAGAGCCATCTCTGATCATTCTTAGAATTTTGTATCTTTGGACAAATTATTGTTTTATATCTGTGTTTTCTTTCCCAAGCAGTGAAAATAAAATTACCTTGCTTGCAGAGTTCTTAGGAAGAGTAAATGAGGCGATATGTGTTATGTACTGAGTAGTACTTGATAGAAGTTAAAAAAAAAAAACAAATGATGTCTATCACTATTACCTACTTGAGTCCCTTTTAGTTGCCCAGTCATCCATATTTGCACTGAAAGTCTTGGACTCCCTGGGTTTTAGCATGGAAAATCTCAGGTGTCTAAAACTGTTCAGTCCTGGACAAACTGGGATGGCGGTTATGCTAGTCATTCACCCTTTAGAGTAAAAGAGTCTTTAATCAAAATTCCAATATGCATTTCTAGGGGTTATTATTCTCTTTGGTGTTTCACAACTATGTGTATTTATTTAACAGACCCTTACTTAGTACTTAGTATGTACCATTCACTGAAGCTTTTTCAAATTTTTACTTATCTAATCATCCTAAAAACACTCTGAGACAGGTCCTTTCATTATCCTTGTTTACAGACAAGGAAACCAAGGCAGAGAGAGGCAAAGTACGTTGCGGAAGGCCACAGATGAGTCTGGATTCAAACTTTCAAATTCTGGTTCCAGAATGTACACTATTTACTACTGCCCTTAGGTTAACTGTATGTGGTGTATGTATTCTAATAAGTAGTACCTAGAATTAAGATGAGAATTCCATTTTAAGTTCTGTCACTGATTTGAAACTTGGCTTCACTCTGTACATCTAGGTTTGTTGAGCTGTAACCTTTGACGCGTCCTTAAACCAGGTGGTTAAGGGCTATGAATATCATGGGGGAAAGGATACCATAAAAGGCAGGATAATCATATTGCCACATGACATCCAAGGCCAAATTTTCCAGTGTGAATCTTTGGGATCCCTGTGTTCTTTTTGTTGTTGTTTTTTTTTAACTTTCTTTCTGTTACCAATATGTCATGTCACATATGAAAGATATTTCTCTTTAGAATGATAGGAGAAAATGCTGAACATTTAATCAAATCAGCCATTTTGGCTGTCATGGATTCAGATAGTCATGTAATTGTCAGATTAGCCTAAATTCTAGACATTATCTTTACTGTATTTTGAATTAAGTAATTCTTTTTAATAAATATCTATCTTCTTTGCCTCTGCCCTTACACTCTCCACCCCAAGTACACATTCACATAGCTTTGTCAGTTACTTGACAAAGTGGCTCTGCTATAAACCTTGATTAAGAGTTAATGGACAGAGTGAAGTAAGCCAGAAAGATAAAGACCATTACAGTATACTAACACATATATATGGAATTTAGAAAGATGGTAACGATAACCCTATATGCAAAAAAAGAAAAAGAGACTCAGATGTATAGAACAGACTTGTGGACTCTGTGGGAGAAGGCGAGGGTGGGATGTTTCAAGAGAACAGCATCGAAACATGTGTATCTAGGGTGAAACAGATCACCAGCCCAGGTTGGATGCATGAGACAAGTGCTCAGGCCTGGTGCACTGGGAAGACCCAGAGGGATGGGGTGGAGAGGGAGGTGGGAGGGGGGGACCGGGATGGGGAATACATGTAAATCCATGGCTAATTCATTTCAATGTATGACAAAAACCACTGCAATGTTGTAAAGTAATTAGCCTCCAACTAATAAAAATAAATGGAAAAAAAATAATTTAAAAAAAAAAAAGAGTTAATGGTTTTGCCAGCACAGCCTAAATATGATTAGTTGTGCAGATGAGTTGAGGCATATGGATGAAGCCTCCTCACTCTTCTCTGCATATCCAGTTTACCACTTTTCCTGGAAATAGTTGAGGATATGAAAATCTTTGGTCTGTCCCCCTTTTACAGATTTATTTAGAATTCACAAATGTTTTATTCCAAATGCTTTTTCCTTTAAGTCACAAAATTAAATTCAACAGAAGGCACATGATCTTCATTTCATGTTATTTTGTATATTTTTCATTTCATCTTATTTTGTATGATTTGGCAGCCAATGTGAGATTTCTGAAGGGTAAAGTACTATTTTGGACATTTTCTGAAATGAAATGGTGCTTCAGGATTATTCTAGAGCCATTTCACACAGCACATTCTGTTAGTCCCCAGATAAAAGCGAGAATTTGCTTCTCACAGATATGAAACCAAGAATGTCTTCATGACATTCTTTTATATTCATTTCAGGAAATTTTGAGCACCTAATATATGTAGGCATGATGCTAAGTTTCAGAAGATGAGGTCCCTGATTTCAAGAAGTGTCCAGAAGGGCTACAAAGTAGAATACTAAAAAGTTTACAATGGAAGTGCGAAAGGCTGCTGAGAGGCAGAAAAAGAAAAGACTATTTAGGATGGGATGGAAAGGTAGAGAAAAGATAGGGAGAGATGTCTTAGAAGAGGTGGCATATGAACACATCCTTGAGAGACAAGTAGGATATGAACAGATAGAGATGGGTAGGAAGGACAGTTCATGCTCAGAGAACAACAAAAGCAAAGCCACGTTAGGCAATTGACAAAGTGCGAAGGGGCAAGTCTTCTGAGAACATGGTCAGTCCCCACATGCATTAGGCACAGGAGGATATGAGTGCTGTGCTGAGACAGATGGGAAGACATTCAATAATAACTACAGAAGTTCCTGGCATGCTTTTAGTGTGGACTTTGTAGGCAAAAGGAGCAATTGCTTAGTTGACTAATGTATGTGAGCTCATTGTGTATGACACAGGACATAGAGCAGTTAATAGTTGGCTGTAATTATTATCATTCTTAATTTTAGAGGTTTCTAGTAAATAGGAGTGATGAGATCATGCTTACAAGAGATTATTAACTATTCATTTGCTTGAATCTACAACTCCTCTTTCTTTCCCCATCAGCTCTTAAGAGCAACAGAGAGGGAAAGTCAGCAGAGAGGACATTAGATCTGGTATTTGATGATGTGGCAATCCTACTATCAACTTCCTCAAAAAGATTTGTTATGCCAGTTTTGAAGTGAACACTCACCCAATTGAGAGCTAGTTATAATTGAAGGAAATAACAATGATAAATAACATTATAGCTAAAATTTTTAAGTGCGTAGTGTGAGCCAAACCCAATTCTTGGAGCTGCATCCGTTATTACATGTCCAACCTCCACAAGAACCCTATAAAATAACTGGCCTGGTAGGTTGAGTTGTTAGAAACATCATGAAAGAGACAGACTTTAGAGAAAAGAAGTATTCCAAAAGTTGCCTACAAAGAAAAACAGGACATCTGATAGAAAGAATGTGAGCAAAAATAGATATTTAAATATATTTCTGTTAAAGGTAAAGAAACCAAAGGTGGGAGAGACTAATAATTCATACAGCTGTTAAGTATTAGAGCTTGGATTCTAATACTTGAGCAGGTCTAAAACATTGAGCAGATCTAACTTTGAGGTCTGTATCCTAGGACTTGAATCCAGGTTTTAAGGCTCCAGAATCCATGCTGTTAATCCTTATTTTACAGTACTATACGTTCATACATAAAATGACTGTCTTTTGTATGAAATATAGTAATTCCTGAGTACCTGCAGGGGCTTGGTTCCAAGGCCCACTGAGGATACTGAAATCTGCAGATGCTCAAATCCCTTATATTGTGTAATGTGATGTAGTATAGTTGGCTCTCCATATCCACATGTTCTACTCCATTGATTCAACCAACCATGGATCCATTTTCCAGAGGTGAGAGATATGTGGAAACACAGGGCCAACTCTGTGTTAACAATGAGAAACCAGCTTTCAAGGAACTTTTAGCCTATCTAAGGAAGACGGAAATCCTAGCAAGAATCACTTCTACATTTTTTCATTATTTTTAAAATTTTATTTATTTTTTAATTGAAGGATACTTGCTTTAAGAATTTTGTTGCTTTGTGTCAAACCTTAACATGAATCAGCCATAGGAATACAAATATTCCATCCCTTTTTAACTTCCCTCCCATCTCCCACCCCATCACACCTCTCTAGGTTGATACAGAGCCCCCGTTTGAATTTCCTGAGCCATACAGCAAATTCCTGTTGGCTATCTATTTTACATATGTAATGTAAGTTTCCATGTTACTCTTTCCATACATCTCACCCTCTCCTCCCTCTCCCCATGTCCATAAGTCTGTTCTCTATGTCTGTTTCTCCATTGTTGCCCTGTAAATAAATTCTTCAGTGCCATTTATCTAGATTTTATATATATATGTGTTAGAATATGATATTTATCTTTTTCTTTCTGACTTCACTGTGTAAAATAGGCTCTAGGTTCATCCACCTAATTAGAACTGACTCAAATGTGTTCCTCTTATGGCTGAGTAATATTCCATTGTGTATATGTACCACAACTTCTTTATCCATTCATCTGTCTTTGGACATCTAGGTTGCTTCCATGTTCTAGCTATTGTAAATAGTACTGCAAAGAACACCAGGATATATGTGTCTTTTTCAACCCTGGTTTCCTCAGGGTATATGCCTAGGAGTGGGATTGCTGGGTCATATGGTGGTTTTATTCCTAGTTTTTTAAGGAATCTCCATACCTTCATCCATAGTGACTGTATCAATTTACATTCCCACCAACAGCACAAAAGCATTTCATTTCTCTGCACCCTCTCCAGCATTTATTGTTTGTAGACTTTTTCATGATGGCCATTCTGACTGGTGTGAGGTGATATCTCATTGTCGTTTTGATTTGCATTTCAAAAATAATGAGTGATGTTGAGCAGCTTTTCATGTTTCTTAGCCATCTGTATGTCTTTTTTGGAGAAATGTCTGTTTAGATCTTTTCCCCACTTTTTGATTGGGTTGTTTGTTTCTCTGGTATTGAGTTAGATGAGCTGCTTGTATATTTTGGAAATTAATCTTTTGTCAGTTTCATTTGCTATTATTTTCTCCCATTCTGAGAGCTGTCTTTCACCTTGCTTATAGTTTACTTTGATGTGCAAAAGCTTTTAAATTTAAACAGGTCCCACTTGTTTACTTTTGTTTTTATTTCCATTACTCTAGGAGGTGGGTTGTTGAGGATCTCACTTTGATTTATGTCATTGGGTGTTTTGCCCATGTTTTCCTCTTAAGAGTTTTATAGTTTCTGGTCTTACATTTAGGTCTTTAATCCATTTTGAGTTTATCTTTGTGTGTGGTGTTAGGAAGTGTTCTAATTTCATTCTTTTACATGTAGCTGTCCAGTTTTCCCAGCACCATTTATTGAAGAGGCTGTCTTTGCCCCACTGTATGTTCTTGCCTCCATTGTCAAAAATAAGGTACCCATAGGTGCGTGAGCTTATTTCTGGGCTTTCTATCTTGTTCCATTGTTCTATATTTCTGTTTTTGTGCCAGTACCATACTGTCTTGATGACTGTAGCTTTGTAGTATAATCTGAAGTCAGGAAGGTTGATTTCTCCAGCTCTATTCTTCTTTCTCAAGACTGCTTTGGCTATTTGGGGTCTTTTGTGTTTCCATATGAATTGTGAAATTTTTTGTTCTAATTCTGTGAAAAATGTCATTGGTAATTTGATAGGAATCACATTGAACCTGTAGATTGTATTTGGTAGTATAATTATTTTCACAGTATTGATTCTTCCTACCCAGGAACATGGAATATCTCTCCATCTGTTTATGTCATCTTTGATTTCTTTCATCACTGTCTTATAATTTTCTGTGTACAGTTCTTTTGTCTCCTTAGGTAAGTTTATTCCTAGATATTTAATTCTTTTTGTTGCAATGGTGAATGGGATTGATTCCTTAATTTCTCCTTCTGATTTTTCATTGTTAGTATATAGAAATACAAGTATTTTTGTGTATTGATTTTGTATCCTGCAACCTTGCTAAATTCACTGATTAGCTCTAGCAATTTTCTGATACTATCTTTAGTGTTTTCTATGTACAGTATCATGTCATCTGCAAACAATGAGAGCTTTCTTCTTTTCAGATATGGATTCTTTTATTTCTTTTTCTTCTCTGATTGCTGTAGCTAGGACTTCTAGAACTATGTTGAATAATAGTGGTGAAAGTGGACACCCTTGTCTTGCTCCTGATTTTAGGGTGAATGCTTTCAGTTTTTCACTTGAGAATAATGTTTGCTGTGGGCTTATCATATATGGCCTTTACTATGTTGAAGTAGGTTCCAGCTATGCTCATTTTTTGAAGAGTTTTAATCATAAATGGGTGCTGATTTTGTCAAAGGTTTTTCCTGCATTTTTTGAGATTATCATATGGTTTTTATCTTCAGTATGTTAATATGGTGTATCACATTGATTGATTTGTGTATACTGAAGAATCCTTGCATTCCTGGAAAAACCCAGACTTGATCATGGTGTATAAGCTTTTGATGTGTTGCTGAATTCTGTTAGCTAAAATTTTGTTGAGGATTTTTGCACCTATGTTCATCAGTGATAACAGCCTGTAATTTTCTTTTTTTGTGTTGTCTTTGTCTGGTTTTGGTATCAGGGTGATGGTGGCCTTGTAGAACGAGTTTGGTAGTGTTCCTTCCTCTGCAATTTTTGGAAAGAGTTTTAGAGGGATAGGCATTAGCTCTTTTCTAAATGTTTGATAGAATTCTCCTGTGAAGCCATCTGGTCCTGGACTTTTGTTTTTTGGGAGAGTTTTGATCACAGCTTCAATTTCAGTGCTTGTAATTGGGTCATTCATAATTTCAACTTCTTCCTGGTTCAGTCTTGGAAGATTGAGCTTTTGTAAGAATATGTCCATTTCTTCCAGGTTATCCATTTTATTGCCATATAGTTGTTCATAATATTCTCTTATGATACTTTGTATTTCTGCATTGTCTGTTGTAACTGCTCCTTTTTCATTTCTAATTTTGTTGATTTGATTCTTCTCTCTTTTTTCTTGATGAGTCTGGCTAAAGGCTTGTCAATTGTATTTATCTTCTCAAAGAACCAGCTTTTAGTTTTATTAATCTTTACTATTGTTTCTTTCATTTCTTTTTCATTTATTTCTGCTCAGATCTTTATGTTGTCTTTCCTTCTACTAATTTTGGTTTTTATCTTCTTTTTCCAGTTGTTTTAGTTGTAAAGTTAGGTTTTCTATTCAATTTTTTTCTTGTTTCTTGAGGTAGGATTGTATTGCTATAAACTTCACTCTTAGCACTGCTTTTGCTGCATCCCATAGGTTTTGATTTGTCCTGTTTTCATTGTAATTTGTTAAATTTTTTATTTCCCTTTTGATTTCTTCAGTAACCTGTTGGTTATTAAGAAATGTGTTTAAACTCCATGTGTTTGTGTTTATACAGTTTTTTTTTCCTTGTAACTGAAATCTAGTCCCATAGCATTGTGGTCAGAGAAGATGCTTGATACAATTTTAGTTTTCTTAAATTTAGTGAGGTTTGATTTGTGACCCAAGATGTAGTCTATCCTGGAGAATGTTCCATGTGCACTTGCGAATAAAGTGTATTCTTTTGCATTTGGAAGGAATGTCCTGAAAATATCAATGAGATCCATCTCATCTAGTGTATCCTTTATGACTTGTGTTTCCTTATTAATTTTCTGTTTTGATGATCTGTCTATTGGTGTGAGAGGGGTGTTAAATTCTCCTACTGTAATTGTGTTACTGTCAATTTCTCCTTTTATGTCTGTTAGTGTCTGTCTTATGTATTGAGGTGCTCCTATGTTGGGTGCATAGATATTTACAATTATGTCTTCCTCTTGGATTGACCCCTTGATCATTATGTAGTGTCTTTCCTTATCTCTTGTAATCTTCTTTATTTTAAGGTCTATTTTGTCTGATATGAAGATTGCTACTCCAGCTTTCTTTTGCTTCCCATTTGCATGATAAATTTTTCCATCCTCTGACTTTCAGTCTATTGTTTCTTTGGTCTGGAGTAGGTTTCTTGTAAACAGCATATATATGGCTCTTGTTTTTGTATCCACTCAGCCAGTCTGTGTCTTTTAGTTGGAGCATTTAATCCACTTACATTTAAAGTAATTATTATATATGTTCCCATTGCCATTTTCTTAATTATTTGGGGTAGATTTTGTAGATCTGTTTTCTTTTCTTCTATTTCTTGACTATGTAAGTCCCTTTAACATTTGTTGTAAAGCTGGTTTGGTGGTAATGAATTCTGTTAACTTTTGCTTGTCTGAAAAGCTTTTTATTTCTCCATCAATTTTGAATGCTATCCTTTCTGGGTACATTAACCTTGGTTGCAGATTTTTCCATTTCAGAACTTTAAATGTATCCTGCCGTTCCCTTCTGGCCTGCAGAGTTTCTGCTGAACGATCAGCTGTATGGGGTTTCCCTTGCATGTTACTTGTCGCTTCTCCCTTGCTGCTTTTAATATTCTTTCTTTATGTTTAATCTTTGTTAGTTTGATTAGTATGTGTCTTGGCATATTTCTCCTTGGGTTTATTCTGTATGGGACTCTTTGTGCCTCTTGGACTTCACTGAATATTTCCTTTTCCATGTTGGGGAAATTTTCAATTATAACCTCTTCAAAAATTTTCTCATACCCTTTCTTTTTCTCTTCTTCTTCTGGGACCCCAATAATTCGAATGTTGGTGCATTTGATATTTTCCCAGAGGTCTCTGAGACTATCCTCAGTTCTTTGCATTTTTTTTTTTTTTACTTTATTCTACTCTTCAGAAGTTGTTTCCACCATTTTATCTTACAGCTCACTGATTCGTTCTTCTGCTTCAGATATTCTGCTATTGATTCCTTCTAGAGTACTTTTAATTCCACTAATTGTGTGTTTGTCTCTAATGTTTATTTTCTAATTCTTTTAGGTCTTTGTTAATTGATTCTTGCATTTTCTCCATTTTGTTTTCAAGGTTTTTGATCGTCTTTACTATCATTATGCTCAATTCTTTTTCAGGTAGTTTGCCTGTTTCCTCTTCATTTATTTGGACTTCTGTGTTTCTAGTTTGTTCCTTCATCTGTGTAGTATTTCTCTGCCTTTTCATTATTATTTTTTTAAACTTACTGTGTTTTAGGTTTCCTTTGCCCTGGCTTCAAGGTTGAATTCTTTCTTCCTTTTGGTTTCTGCCCTCCTAAGGTTGGTCCAGAGGTTTGTGTAAGGTTCATGTAGGGTAGATTTGTGTTGAGTTTTTGTTTGCTTGTTTGTTTATTTTTCCTCTGATGGGAAAGGCTGAATGAGATGGTAATCCTGTCTGCTGATGACTGGGTTTGTATTTTTGTTTTGTTTGTTGTTTAGATGAGGTGTCCTGCACAGGGTGCTACTGGTGGTTGGGTGATGCAGGATCTTATATTCAAGTAGTATCCTTTGTGTGAATTCTCACTATTTGATACTCTCTAGGGTTAGTTCTCTGGTACTCTACACTCCAAAGGCTCAGGGCTTAATCTCTGGTCAGGAATGAAGATTCCAAAAGTGGTTTGTTATGGCATTAAGTGAGCTTAAAACAAATACCCAAAAATGAGAAACCAAAGGTGAACCACAGACAAATGGCAATTACAAATGAGGCAAATAATAATTAAAATAATGAATTATGCACATATACATATATACCCATAAGCATAATCAAAACAGTACAAGAAAAATAAAGTACAATAGATTGACCCAGTAAACAAAGGAAATCAAAAATTATATTTACCAGTTAAAAACAAAATTAAGTTAAGCACAAACTGGAAAACAAAACTAAAGTGAGGTGCCAAGTGGGTAATAAAGCAATGAAAACAAAATTAACAAATATGTTGAGAGGAAAGGATAGAAAGTAAAGAAAGAAAGAATAGATATGCAAAGTTAAATAGAAGTAGATGAAAATTTATATACATTAAAGATTAACTGCAAGGGGAAAAGAATAGTAAGAAAGGCAAACAAAGGAATAAATGTAGAAAAAATATAACAGGTTTAAAAAAATTAAAATTATAAAAAGGAAGAAGAAAGAAAAAAAAAAAAGAAAACTCCATATAACTGCAAAAGCCCAATGTAGAGGCAGAGGTTTATAACAACAGTAATAAGTGTGACTGAATATACACATATACATATACACCCATAAGCAAAATCAAAACAGTCCAACAAAAATAAAGTACAATAGCAAACCTGGCGAACAGAGGAAATAAAAAATGATATCTACCAGTTAAGAGAAAAACTAACTAAAGCAGAAAGTGGCAAACAAAACTAAAGCAAGGTGCCAATTGGGGAATAAAGCAATGAAAATAAAACAGCAAATATGTGGAGAGGAAAGGAAAGAAAGAAAGAACAGATATGCAAAGTTAAATAGAGGTAGATAAAAAAGATTTAAATAAGTTAAAAATTAACTGCAAGGGGAAAAAATAGCAGGAAATGCAAATGAAGGAATAAATGTAGAAAAAATAATAATGATTTTTAAAAATTAAAACTAAAATAAAAAAAGAATAAAGACTAAAAAAGGAAAAAGAAAGAAAAAAAGAAAACTCCACAGAATTTCAAAAGCCCAACATAGAGGCAGAGGTTTATAAAAACAATACAAAATGTGACTGAGAGAAAAAAAAAAGCTCAAAAACTTAATTAGATTTTATAGTGCCAATAAAATCGACAACTACAATGGGGGGGGGGGGGCGGCGGGGAGGGAAGGAGGAGAGAAAAAAAATCCAAAAAGAATCTACAGAACAAGTCAAAACATAAGAATAATAAATGTTTTTCTCGAGTCACTGCTGTTAGACTCTTTTCCCTCACTGGGAGTCACAGACCTCCTTACCTCCCTCCAACACTGTGCTGGTTTCTGGACCTGCTGTGGGGACAGCTCAGATTCTAACCTGGTCCTACTCCTGTGTGTTCTTGCCTCCGATGTCCGTAGCTATCAGAACTAGTGTGTTTTCTTTTGTGGGAGATCTCAATGTCCTTTTATATATTCCATAAACACAGAGTCTGCCTGGTTGATTGTGTGGTTTTAATCTGCAGCTTGCACAGCTGGTGGGGAGGTTTTGGGTCTTCTTCCTTAGCCACACTGCCCTTGGGTTTCAATTGTGGTTTTATTTCCACCTCTGCATCTGCATCATCCACTGGGGTTTGCTCCTGAGGCTGCCCTGGAGGACTTGGGTCCGCCCCAGTGAGGGCCAGGTGTGGAGGTGGTGCAGCTGCTTGGGTTGCAGGGTTTCTGGTAGCAAGAGGTACTCAGGGGAGTTGGTGGCTAGGGCAGCAGGAAATATAATGCTCTAGAAGGTTATGGCAACCAGTATTGGGCAATACGCTCCAGTATTCTTGCCTGGAGAACCCCCTTCCTGACAGAGAAGCCTGGCAAGCCAGAGTCTACAGGGTTGCAAAGAGTTGGACATGACCGAAGTGACCCTGCTTGCAAGACTTTTTTTGGCCTGTGGCAGCTCTGCCCTGGTGAGAGCTGAGCATGAAGGTGGCACGGCTGCTTGGCTTGCAGGGAAACTGGTGGCCCCAAGTGTGCAGGGACACGGACTGCCTCCGCTGCAGGAGTTAAGGCGCTATCAGAGTCTTTTTCGAGCCTCTTGTAGCTGGAGATCAGAAGGCCTCTTTGGCCAGCCTTTCTCCATAGCTCTGCCCATTCAGGCGCTTAGAGGGCTCCCTTGCTGGGGTCCTTCTCTGTTGTTCGGGTGTCAGGCACATGGAGGGGCCCCCCTGGCTGGGGTCCTACTCTGTAGATCGGTGTGTCTGGCACTTAAAGGGACACCGTGGGTGGGGTCCTACTCTGTAGGCGTTTGATGGGCCAGCCTCTATTGTTCAGCTGCCTATGCTGGCATGTGGGGAGAGAGAGGCTGTGGTGATGGCTCCACACCCTGTGCATGACTCAGCAGTATCACCTTGCTTCCATGGCTGCCCAGCTTTCCTCCACAGGCCTTTCCCACCACAACCTCCTCCCTTACATCCCCTTGATCCATCGCTCCGCAGTCAACAGCAGCCCTCACCCTGGGATTGCTCCACAATCCCGAAACTCCAGCTTCCAGCTGTTGTGCCTTTCAGGGGACCTGTGTCCCTGTCTGGGGTATGTATGGCTGTGGCAAGGACTGTCTGATTCTCATTTCATTTAGGCTGCCACAGATCAGCTGTTTCACTCTCAGCCTTAAATGTTTCTCCTCTGACTCAGCCCCAGTGTGAAGATCAGACCGCTGCTTCAGTTCCCCCACCCACCGAGGGCAGGTCCAGTCCTATTGACACTCCTGTTTTCCCCCTAATTCCTTCATCCTACCAAGTTTTGGGTGGCTTTATATATTCTTTTCCACTTGTCAGTTACTCTTGTCCACTTTCAGCTGGTGTTCTGCATGCACTTACGTATCTGAAGGTGTATTCCTGATGTATCCATGGAGAGAGATGTACTCCACATCCACCTACTGCTTTGCCATCTTGTTCTCTACATTTTTGCATTCTTATCAAATTCAGTGAAAGATAAGAAAAAGAATATATCATTCACAGAACACCCAGTGCAGATCATGTATAATGTTTTCTTAATTTTTTAAAATGCCTTGATTGTGATATCATCCACTCATTTAGTATGGTTTTTAGTAAATAGCCCATGGAATTTTCCAGGTAAGAATACTGAGTGGAATGCCATTTCCTACTCCAGGGGAATCTTCCTGACCCAAGAATTGAAACTGCATCTCTGTGTCTCCTGCATTGGCAGGTGGATTCTTTACCACTAGGACCTCCTGGGAAGCCCCAAATTTATAGTATGTATTCATAGAGTTGTGCAATCATAATCACAATCCAACTTTAGAATTTTCATCAGTTCTCCATCCCAAATCCTATACTCATTAGCAATCACTCCCTATCCTAATACCCCGTGCACCATAGGCAACCAATAATTTATGTATCTATAGATTTCCTTATTCTAGCCATTTCAAATAGATAAAATCATGAAATATGTGGTCTTTTGTGATTGGATTCTTTCACGTAGCATAATATTTTCAATGTTTATCCAAGTTCATGTAACTGGCATGAATACTTCATTTTATTTTTATTGCTGAATAATATTCCATAGTATGGATATACAATGTATTATTTATTCATTCATACAATTATATAAATTTGATTTTTTTCTACTTTTTGTTTGATATGAATAATGTTTATTATATGAACATCTGTGCAAGTTTTATGTGAACATATATTTATGTATCTTAGAGTGGATAGCTTTTTTTTCCTTTTCTCATTGCCCTGGCTAGAACCTCCAGTAAAATATGTAATAGAAGTGGGTAGAGAGGGTAACTTCATTTTTCTCCTGATATTAAGGAGGATGCATTCAGTGTTTCACCATTCTGTATAATGTTAGCTGTGGATTTATTTCTTGTAGGTGTCTTTTGTAGATGAGGTTGAGGAAGTTTATGTCTATTCCTGGTTGGTTGTGTAATTTTTATTTTTTTCATTAATTATGAAAGAGTATTGAATTGTGAAAAAAATTTTTTTCTTCATCTATTAAGATCTCTTGTACTTTATTATACTATGGCTTTATACTTTATTATATTGATGTGTGTGTTATATTAATTGATTTCTGAATATTAAATTAACCTTGGATTCTTGCAATAGTTCCATTTGGTATAGTATATAATCATATCTTTATGTGTTAGATTTGGCTTGATAGTAATATCTTGAGGATTTTTGCATTCATGTCCCTGATAGTCTGTAGTTTTATATTCTTTGGGTGATTATATTAGTCTGTTGGGTTATCATAACAAAATACCACAGACTATGTGGCTTAAACAGAAATTTATTTTTCAGAGTTCTGTAGGTTGAGAAGTCCAAGATCAAGCTGACTGATTCAGTTACTGATGAGAGCTTTCTTCCTGGCTTGCAGATGACCACTTTGTCTTCACATGGCCTTTCCTCAGAGTGTGTGGAGGGGAGAGAAAGGAGAATGGAGGGGGAGAGAGGGAGACTTCATTTAACCTTAATTACCTCATAAAGGTCCAGTTTCAAAATTTAGGGGTAGAGAATTTTGGGAGGACACAGTATGGTTTATAGCAGTGATATATTTGTCTGGCTTTGGTATCATAATAATAGTAGCCTCATATAATAAGCTGGGCAGTGTTCCTTGCTCTTCTGTTTTGGGGAAGAGATTATGAAGGTTACTATTAATTCTCCTTTAAATGTTTGTACATGTTTTTCTTGCTGCTTTAAAGCTTCTGTCATTGTTTTTTCAACATTTTTATTATGATATGTTTGGGTGGGGATTTCTTTGTGTTTACCTAACCTGGAGTTCATTGAGCTCTTGGATATGTTAATTAATACTTTCCATTAAATTTAGAATGTTGCTATCATTATTGCTTGATAATTTTTCTTTTTTTCCTTTCCTTTTCTCTCCTCTCCTCTTCTTTTTTCTCTTCCTGTTTATCTCCTGTTATGCAGATGTTGTTGCACTTAATGGGGTCCCACATTTCTCTGATGTTACTTATTTTTTAATCTCTCTATTCTTCAGATTGCATCATCTCTGTTGATCTGTATTGAAGTTCACTGATGCTTTCTTCTGCTAGTTTAAATCTATTGTTGACCCCTTCAGTGAAATTTTCATCTCAGTTGTATTTTTCAACTTCAAACTTTCCATTTTTTGAATAATTTATTTCTGTATTGATGATATTTTCTATTTGATAAGACACTGCCATCACATTTTCCTTTACGTCTTTAAGCAAGGGTTCTTTTAGTTCTTTGAACATATTTATAATAGCTGCTTTGAAGTCTTTGTCTACTATGTCTAACATGTGGGATCATTCAAAGGTAATTTCTGTTGCTTGCTTTTGTTTCCTATATGTAAGTCACAGTTTCCTGTTTTTTTTTTTTTTTGCATACAGTCTATGTTTCTATGAATACTGGACATTTAAAATAATATAGCAATTTTCTCTTACTCTCTTCCAAATAAAATTGCTTCTCCTGGAGAAATAACCAGATATTTCTGTTTTATGTCTGCCTCTTGCTCTGAAAAAAACCTCTGTACACTACTTCAGAGCTGTGTGTGCATGGAGACAGCGACTTACTTTTCTTGGAATGACACCCTGACTTAACTGGGCTGGGGCAGCGGGTCTTTGCTTGTCTTTCCTGACCCTTTACATTTAGTTTCTGAGCCTATTATCTCTGTTAAACCTTAGAACCACCTGTACGTAAGGTAGCAAATATCAGAGCTGGGCTTTAAATCCAGACATTTGACACCATTCCTTGCTTTGTGGCAAGTGCTTAATAACATTTGCTAACTAAATTAATGAACCGCTAAAATCAAGCAATACATCTTTAGAAAAAAAGAATTTGTCAAGAAGGATGTTAAAATAAAGGCTATTATGGTTGGGTTGAGTGATATCACAGAGAATTTTTTTTATTTTGCTATTATAGAATAAAATGAATGCCTTCGAAATTGAAGAATTATCAAACTTTGTACCTAAACTATTGGCCTTCATGACCAATATATGCTGTACAGTCAAATTTTCAGATCCTTAAATAGGACTTAGTATGTCTTAGTTTTATAGTATGTGAAGCAGTAGCTCAGAAAGGGGTAATTTCTGAAGGAGGACATGATACTAGAACATGAGGAAAGATAATAAAGCAGTGAGGAGGAGCTTCAAAGGTGTGAATGGAAAGGTAACTGCAGAAATGATAAAAGGAAACTTTAATGGCTTAAGAACCCAAGTGTCTGATCCCAGAACAACACCAACAAGGACAGGACCTGGAGAACTGGCAGTTTCATAATTTCTGGTGAATAATCCCAGCCTTGATGGTGTCTCAAGCATAGGACAAGTCAAGTGTATTTCTCTGATTATATTCTCTTTTGAAAAAAATGGCTAAGATGGGGGAAAAAGGAAACATTTTGCACTCTGATGATTTCTGTGCATCTCTGATGGTTTTCCTTTATGTTTCCTCCTATCCATTCTTTTACAAGAACTCTGGTTATGCCTGTTAACACCTGAAGCCAGATCCCAGGATCTGTGATTATAAGCCTGTCTTGTCTGGCTCCTCCAGAGCAGTTAATCTTTCTCTTTGGGCTAAAATAACTGAGGTGCTGTAATCTCAGAGCAATGAAACCGAGTTAGACCTGGGCATGGGAATGCTGCCTACATTGAATTAAAGCCTTGAAAAGCAGCCATGGTTGTTTTAACTCTATTCATCTCCAAAGACAAGTAGTAATGTCTGACAGATGAAATAGTTTAATTTGGTAGATGAAAACATTTCTAAGACTCATGGACTATATTACAAATGCTGTCAGTTGAAACTCTTATACAACTCAGAACTGTATTCTCCTATGCAATATCATTTAGAAGGCCCAAAAGAGAATTTTAAAAAATGAAATGGAACAGAAAATCTGCCTCAGATAACTGTTGCTAAGTTTGCTGATGTCATTTAGAGATCACTTTGTTACTTACCTCTAGTGGGTTAAAAGCATTGCAAAGGTTTTTTTCCTGCCCTCAGCATATCTTTAAGTGACAGGCACAGATGTTTGCTTTCACTTCCTAGCATCCTCACCCTGGGCATTCATTGTCTAAGCACTGGAGTTTCAGTCATCACATGAATGATTACAAAATACACATCCACATCCACTGTCCTTTTGCCATCTCTAGTGCTCCTGTGGGTCATTGGATAATTAGATATTTGAAAAGCACCTTGACATAAGAGCTATAAATAATTCCTTTCTCCAATTTTAGAAAGTTACATGGAAGGAAGGGTCATTGGAAAAATCCTTGGATCACCCTGTCTAAAAGACTGGTATTTGTTTGTCTTAGAGTAATTCAAGGAGAGGGAAGATGAAGTGATGGAAATAGATCCTGATAGTAGAATGGGTGTCTAGTCTAATCCAGTCACGAATTACCTGTTTAAGTTCTGAGTAGCCCCTTCTCCTCATGAACACATATATGCAGAATGAGTATTGAGGTTGATGATATTTAAGATGGTTTTTGAATATTCTGTGAACACTTGTTCTTACCTTTGTGTCCCTTTCTTTTAGTGTCTTAGGGTTATCCTAGTATTTCACCATGTAAGTGGCTCCTCTGACTTTGTAGAGAATGCAGAAAGCCTGGTATGAATACTTAAACATTTGATAATTCAGGTTTTTCATTAAGGGAGAGAAGTTGATGTGGCATACCAAGGCAGAAAAAAGATAAAAGAATTGGTGTCCCAGGAAGCACCTGGAATATACAATTTAAAACATTAGTTCATTGCCCAGAATTAATTGAAATGTTGATATACATACTATGCTAGTTTCAGGTGTACTACATAGTGATTTGACATTTGTGTATATACTGTGAAATAAGTATCACAATAAGTCTTATAACCATCTATTTCCATACAGTTATTATATTATTATTGACCATATTCATTATGCTATGTATTGCATCCTCATACCTTATTTACTGTGTAACTAGAGGCTTGCAGCTCTTAATCTCTTTTACCTATTCTACACTCCCTCATATCCCCTCTGGTAAACACCTTAGTTTTCTGTGAGTTTGTTTATGAGTCTATGAGTTTGTTTTCATTTGTTTTTTAGATTCCACTTGTGAGATCATACAATATTTGTCTTTCCCTCTCCAGTGTATTTCACTTAGCATAATATTCTCTAGATCCACTCATGTTGTCAAAAATGGCAAGACTTCCTTTTTATGGCTGGGTAATATTTAATTGTATGTATGGATGTATATATATATATATATACATATATATATATATATATACACACCACACACACACATTTATACATATACTACACCTTCTCTATCCATTCATCAATCAGTGGACGCTGAGGTTGCTTCCATATCTTGGCTATCATAAGTAATACAGTGAATGTGGGGGTTCATATATGTTTTTGAATTAATGTTTTTGTTTTCTTTGGATAAATACCCAGAAATGAAATTGCTGGATCATGTGGCAGTCTATTTTTAATTTCTTGATGAAATTCTCCACTGTTTTTTATAGTGGCTGAACCAATTTACAATCTCACCAACAGTGCACAAAGATTCCCTTTTCTCCATATCCTTGCCAACAACTGTTATTTGTTGTCTTTTTGGTGATAACCATTCTGACAGATGTAAGGCAGTATCTCATTATGGTTTAATTTGCATTTCCCTCATTATTAGTGATGCTGAGCATCTTCGGATGTGACCATGGGCCGTCTGTATGGCTTCTTTGGAAAACTGTCTATTCAGGTCCTCTGCCCATTTTTTTACTTGAGTTATTTTTCTGATGTTGAGTTGTATGAATTGTTTGCATATTTTGAATATTAACCCTTTATCACAAATATCATTTGCAAATATCTTCTTGCATTCAGTAGATAGTCTTTTTGTTTTGTTGTTTCCCTTGCTGTGCTAATATTTTTAGTTTGAAGTGTCCCATTTGCATGTGTGTATGTACATGTGTGTTTGCTTTTTTGGCTCTTGCCAGAGGAGATAGAGCTAAAAAAATATTACTAAGAGCAGTGTCAAAGAGCTTACTGCTTATGTTATCTTCTACAAGGTATTGTTTCAAGTCTTACATTGAAGTCTTTAATTTTGAGTTTATTTTTCTGTATAATGTAAGAAAGTAGTCCAGTCTAATTCTTTTGTAATAGCTAACCAGTTTTCCCAATACCATTTATTGAAGAGATTATCTTTTCCCAATTGTATATTCTTACTCCCCTTTGTCATAGATTAATTGCCCAAATGAAGAGTGGGTTCCTTTCTGGGCTCTCTAGCCTTCCATTGAACAAAAATATGTCTGTTTTGTTTTGATTACTGTAGCTTTGCAGTATAGTTTGAAATCAAGGAGCATGTTCTTTTTCAAAATTGTTTTGGCTATTTAGAGTTTCCATCCACATTTTAGAATTTTTTTTTTCTAGTTCTGTGAAAAATTCCATTGTTATTTTGATAAGGATTGCATTGAATCTGTAGGTGGCCTTGAGTAATATGGTCATTTTAACATTATTCATTCTTCAAATCTGTGAGCACAGTATACCTTTCCATTTGTTTGCTGCTTTTAAGATTCTCTCTTTATCTTTAATTTTTGCTATATTAATTATAATGTATCTTGGTGTAGACCTCTTTGGGTTAATTTGAGACTGTGTATGTCCTTCCTCAGGTTAAGGAAGTTTTCAGCTATTATTTTTTCAAGTAAATTTTCTGCCCCTTTCTTTCCCTTCCCCTCTGACCCCTGTAACGAGAATACTAATGCAGTTGATGTTGTCCAAGAGGTCTGTTAAATGGTACTCATTTTTAAAAATTTTATTCCCGCTTTTTTCTGTTTAGCTTGGATTATTTCTGCTACACTGTCTTCTGGTTTGCTGATCATTTTCTCTCTATCATCTAATCTACTTGTGTACTTACATATTCTTTCTAGTGTACTTTTAATTCTAAGTATTATATTCTTTAGCTCATTTTGATTCTTCTTTGTATTTTCTAACTCTGTTGATATTCTCACCGTGTTCAATCATTTTCTTCCAAATTTGCTGAACTTCTTTATGATCATTATCTTGAACTCTTTATTGGGTAGATTGCTTATCTCCACTTCATTTAGTTCTACTTTTGAGGTTGTGTTTTGTTCCTTTGTTTTCAGTATATCCCTCTGTATCATCATTTTGCCTAAGTCTCTGATTCTTTCTATGTGTTAGGTAGATTAGTTACATTTCCCAGTCTTGGAGATGTGGCCTTATGTAGGAGGTATCTTATGGGACCCAGCAGTGTGTTCCCCTCTAGTCATCAGAGCTGGATGTTGCAGTGGTGGCCCTTATGTTGGCTATGTGTACCCGTCTATTATGGCAAGGTCAACTACTTTGGGTGCACTGGTAGGTTACGCTGGCCTCCAGCTGTTTGGCTGTGAGACCATGTGACACATGGTAGCTATGGACCTGCTGGAACATGGAGTGGGCTTGTTGTGTGGTTGGCTGCATGGGCTCAAGTGATATAAACCTGGGGTAATGACCTGCTGGTGGGCAGAACAGGCCCAGATACAACTGTCTGCATCTCTCAGTGTGGGGCTTGGAGCTGGTGCTGGTCTGCTTGCAGGCAGAATTAGGTTCCCAGTGCTTTAGGCTTGAAGGAAGATTCTCAAATAGAACTTGCCAGTGTAGGTGTCATCATAGTAGAACAAGCTCCCCAAAGTGGTTACCACCATTGTCTCTGTCCCAAGGGGGTCCAGGTTGCCTCCTGCCTTTCTGGGAAGCTTGCCAGAATCAGTAAGAATCTTACTCAGGATCCTTTCAAACCCTGGCTCTGGGCTCGGACTTGTAGCGTGTGAAATTTTGTGTACCCTTTAACTGCAAAGTGTGTTTCCTGCAGCCCTCTGGCTCTCCAGAGCATAAACCCCACTGCTTTTCAAAGTCTGATGTTCTGGGGACTTGTCTTCCTTGTATATATTTCCCAAACTGGGGAGCCTGAGATGGGACTTGAACTCCTCTCTCCTTAGGAAAGACTTTCATAGTTGTGATATCCCTCTCATTTAAGGGTTCCCAGCCCAGGACTGTGGATCTTGACCTATTCCATCTCTGCCTCTTCTATCATTCTGGTTATGGTTTCTTCTTTACATCTTTAGTTGTGGAAACTATTTTCTGCCAGTCTTCAGGTCATCCTCATAGATTGTTGCTCTGTAAGTAGTCATGATTTTAGTGTGTGCATGGGAGGAGGTGAGGTCAATGTCTTTCTACTCTGCCATTTTGGCCCCCTCCTGGAATTCTCGAATGTACAGCAATTCTCTCTCACAAGGCCTATTGCTAATAGAAGACCAGTAGAAATATGCATTCACAGTTGGGGAAAAACAATAATTAAGGTAATGAGCCCTGAAGTCAAACATATCTAGGAGCTCTAGTAGCATAATTGGTCACAATATGGTACTTATAAGAAGTCAGACAGATCTGACTTTGTGACTCCAGTTTGCCAATTACTAGCTTTGTTTCCTTAGGAAATTTTATTACCCTCTCTAAGCCTCAGTTGCTTTATTTGTAAAATGGGGATATGTCAAAATTAATTTCAGGTGATTAATGTGAAAATTATATATGCAAAATGTGCTTAATGCAAAGTCTAACAAATGGAAAGTTCACAATGTACATTAGCTGTCATTCCCATTTGTATTAGTAAGGTCATAGGGTGATGAAATTTAGGTTTACTTTATGAATTATTTAATAAATACTTATTATAGCATAGTATACATATAATGAAGTGCAAGGAATTGTTTTATTCCTCAAAAAACTTGAAATTCTATTTCTCAGACAAAATGGTCACCTCTTATGTTGCTGGGTGTAGGGTTTGCAGATTTTGTACTATTGGATAGTAATTTAAAAATACATTGTATTCAAGGCTGTAGTTCTTGTATTTGGTCATTGAAACAAAATACAACAAAGTAGTATTTTCCAGTTATTGATCAGTTTTAGCCAAAGACTTATGAATACTGTTATGCTGAAAGATATGTTTAAAAATTATATTATGAAAAATAAATGGCTAACCATGGGCTTCCTGGGTAGCTCAGCTGGGAAAGAATCCACCTGCAATGAAGGAGACCCCGGTTTCATTCCTGGTTGGGAAGTTCCCCAGGAGAAGGGATAGGCTACCCACTCCACTATTTTTGGGCTTCCCTGACAGCTCAGAGGTAAAGAATCCACCTGCAATGAGGGAGACCTTGGTTTGATCCTGGGTTGGGAAGAACTCCTGGAGGAGGGCATGGCAATCCACTCCTTGCCTGGAGAATCCCCATGGATAGAGGAGCAGGAGCCCCATGGGCTACAGTCCATGGGGTCACAAAGAGTCGAACATAACTGAGCAACTAAGCACATGGCTAACTCTATTTTAATTACATTAACAACATTACTAAACCATGGTGAGAAGTGCTCTAGTTTAAAAAGTACATGCAATTGGATTTCATTTCAAAGATTGCTATTTATGTAATAATAATAACAATCCTTAAAGTTTAGGCCTTAGAAAAATTAAGCTCAGTCCTAAAAATATTTCTTAATTGGATCATTTTGGGACTTCAGGTCCTTGATTCACATATAATTTTGGCATTGGGGTTCTCAGTGTGTGTGACGATCAGGCACCTGACAGAAATGGATTAGGTCCAAATCCAGCCAGACGCTTAGTGGCAGATGGCTTCCCGTGCTCTTACTCCAAACTTGGAATGTGTAAGAAGCAAAATGCTCAGAGGCTACAGCCTCATCCATTATGAGCATATGTGTTCTGAGTGTGGGGGGATCTGGCCACCAAGAGCAGTGCTGTGTACCTAATCCTGAAGGAGGATCTGTGGACTAGCATGACCTCAAAGTACCAAAATCTATCTGTCCTAGGCCTCTATTTGGTTTCCCAAGAGAATGGAGCCTTATTCTTGAGGGCTCTGAGGACACAGTCCAATTTATTTCCATTCAGTTTATTTATTTGCCCAATGCCTTAATAACTGGTTTTAATCTGTTTCTTCCAAACCTGGGGGGCAGGGTTAGATTCTCCTATTTATTCTGGCTGGAGAAACTCTCCCTAAGAACCTTAATGTCAGAGAGAAAATCACTGTTTTCCAGAACAAAGAAATTCTAGTTGACCATTTTGACCAGCCCTTGCATTCAGTGGTATGTGCAAGTTCTCAAACATTTCTCCTGACTGTGAGACGTATCTCAGAAATGTTCTTACTGACCCTGAATCTAGCTAGCATCTTCTCCAGTTGCCCTCCAAGATTCAATTCAACCAGTCTCCCTGATTCAGAGAGCCTTGTCTCAGGGGTTAACTGTAGTGAGAAGTTCCCTGATCTCTGAGATTCTAGTAAAAAAGACCCCGAGGAGCCTAGAAAAGAATCTTTTAGCCAAGACAATCAACAAATATTCATAGTGTTTATTATATAAAGGTTATAGTTCTACACCTTAGAAATTTGACTGTTTGCTCATAGGATTTATAGTCTAGTGGAGAAGGCTAGGTCCTTTCCTTAAGTATAGATTATCGATAGAAGAAGTTATTTCCTTCTGGCCTACTTTCTCAATGGTGGCACTATTGATATTTTGGACCCTGTAATTTTTGCTGTGTGGAGTTGTACTTTGCTTTATCTGATGTTTACCGGCATTTCTGGTCACTACTTACTAGATGGCAGTACCAATAAATGGATTCCAGACATTACCAAATGTCTCTCAGGGTCCAAATCATCTCCAGATGAGAATCACTTCTTTAAGTCCATGCTTCCTATTTAGGCACCTCTAAAGTCACCTGGGAAGGAGTAGTTTCTCAGTTTTCATTCAGGGATCAGGGTCCACATATCTCATAAGCCATGATTAGAATAGTTTGAATATGTCTTATTGGCCCTAGAACAGCTTTCCCCAAGCAGATGTCTCATGAACTTTCTCTAGAATGTTGACTGGTGCATGGTTAACAACAATGAGTCCCAATATCAAATATGCCTGACACATGCGTGGTCAGTCACTTCAGTCATGTCTGACTCTTTGCAACCCCATGGACCGTAGCCTACCACATTCCTCTGTCCATGGGATTTTCCTGGCAAAAATACTGGAGTGTGTTGCCATGCCTTCCTCCAGGGGATCTTCCTGATCCAGGAATCGAACTCACGTCTCCTGTGTCTTCTGCAGTGCAGGAGGATTCTTTACCACCGAGACACTGGGGAAGCCCCATGCCTGACAAATGCTGGGTTAAACAAAGTTAATCAGATTTGTTTACTGCAGGGCTTTTCATCACCTTTTAAATGCTCGTGTCAATTAGAAATCTCTGCATTTCCAAACTTATTTCAACAAGCATTCCTTTTTCATAACATGTTAATTGATGGCCTTGAGAATATAGTTCTGAAGGATACTCTTTGGAAAATGGTACCCAAGGATATTCAACATTAGCTCCAGCTTTCACTGGAGCTTTTTTGGCCAAAGAAGTCCCTTCTAAGTCATTTAAAGGCAACTTAGCAGGAGGTGGAAGCCATGGGAGTTAGAGCAACAAGGGCTATAGCTTTGGTGTCAGTTTGTCTCTTTCCAGATCACAGCTTTACCACATACTAGTTCTGTGTTCTTGGGCAGGTTTTTATCTGGAAAATGAAGTTATGAATAGTGCTATTCTAGCAGTTTTTAATTAGGTCTTAAATGAGGATTAAATCAGCAAATATAAAGCATTTAGAAGGTCACTTAACATATAATAATTGCCCCACTAAGGGGCTTCCCTGCTAACTCAAACGGTAAAGAATCTGCCTACAATGCAGGAGACCTGTGTTTGATTCCGGGGCTGGGAAGGTCCTCTGTAGAAGGACATGGCAACCCACTCCAATATTCTTGCCTGGAGAAACCCATAGACAGAGGCGCCTGGCGGGTTATAGTCCATGAGTTTGCAAAGAGTCAGACACAACTGAGTGACTAACACATCACAAAAGCTAGCTACTGTCTTTATATATTATTAGACCTATAGTGAGACCAGAACTCAGATGAGTTCTGTGAGGCTGTCTTTATTATGGACAGAACTGCTCTAACCCATTGAGAGTCTGTTTACCTGAGGCTTTGCAACATGGGGCAATTTCCAATGTACATGGAAGAACTAAAAAACAATCTTGGCTGAAAACACTTAACTACTATTTCAGATACAGAAAGATCCAAAACAGACTGGTTGAGGAATAATTTTCCTTTCTGTTCCTCATTCTGGTGTGTTCAGAGCATTAGTTTTAAACATTAACTTTAATTCTCTGCAGTTAGCCTTTTGCTCTGAAAGGATAAGGCTACAACTGAGATAGGCTTTGATTTTCAGAAATCTAGCCCCAAAATCCTTATAGAATCACAGAAGTTGATGAGGTGTTAAATTAAAAAAGAGGGTGGAAATAACTGGTGGCATTGGGAGCTACTTTCAAGCTCTAGTCTTCTCTAACAGAGGAAGCCTTAGGTGAAGAGGTAGC
The DNA here is from genome assembly GCF_023699985.2 of Odocoileus virginianus. NCBI lineage: Eukaryota > Metazoa > Chordata > Mammalia > Artiodactyla > Cervidae > Odocoileus > Odocoileus virginianus. Next base: position 34,108,668 of record NC_069686.1, on the reverse strand, counting down.
AATTACCTATTTAACTCCCTGAGTTTGAAGTACTTTGTTGTAACTAGGGCCATTGAACCACCAACTGTACATTTAGGCCTCATGCATATTTTAGGGGGCTTCTCTACTGGCTTAGATGGTAAAGAATCTGTCTGAAATCAGGAGATCTGGGTTCGATCCCTGGGTCAGGAAGAACCCCTAAAGAAGGGAATGGCTACCCACTCCATTATTCATGCCTAGATAATTCCATGGACAGAGGAGCCTGTCAGAACCTAGACAATGTATTAAAAAAGTAGAGACATCGCTTTGCCAACAAAGGCTCGTACAGTCAAAGTTACATTTTTTCCAGTAGTCATGTTTGGATATGAGAGTTGGATCATAAAGACTGAGCACCAAAGAATTGATGCTTTTGAACTGTGGTGTTGGAGAAGACTCTTGGGAGTCCTTTGGACTGCAAGGAGATCAAGCCAGTCAATCCTAAAGAAAATCAACCCTAAACATTCATTGGAAGGACTGATGCTGATGCTGAAGCTCCAATACTTTGGCCACCTGATGCGAAGAACCAATTCATTGGAAAAGATCCTGATGCTGGGAAATATTGAAGGCAAAAGAAGAAGAGAGTGGCAGAGGATGAGATGGTTAGATAGCATCACTGGCTCAATGGACATGAATCTGAGCAAACTGCAGGAAACAGTGAAGGACAGGGAAGCCTGGTATGCTGTAGTCCATGGGGTCACAAAGATCCAAACATGACTGAGTGAATGAACAAGAGATTTTAGGATCACTTGTGTCCTAGAAGTTATTGCATTTAGGAATCTTAGGCCAATGGAGTGATGGCTCTGTATCTCTCTGGAGGTCCTGTCCTTCTCCTCTGTTAACAGTATCTGAATTTTGTTGTGTATATTTGTGATCTGGCCCCTCATTTACATCGAGTTTCCCAGTAACTTATCCTATTTCTTCCTCCCACCAAAACCACATCTCTGTCATTAGTTCCTTTAGGAGCTACACATTTCCTCTGGGGCAGGAGTCCTGCTTTCTCTACTATAAAGTTTCCTTGAACCAGTTCATGAGTTCCAAAAGGGTCTGATATTCTGATAAGCTTACTAAAGGCAAGGCATTACTATCTAACTTATCTTGCTCAGGTATGCTTGGATATTTAAAGAACTCAAGACCTCAATTGAGGGACAGCTTGATGCAAGAGGTGCATTTGGGCATTTTGGTTCCATAGTTTTTCTTCATGTTCCATGTGTTGGTTCATCCCTGGCCAACACGTGGAGCCTGTCAATTGTAATTCATGGAGTTCTTCTTGTGTACTTTTGTCCATTAATTGTCTCTACCTTATATCTGGAATGAACTTCATTAATACTCCCCTTCTTTATTCCTTACTATTTTCACTTTATCCCGGAAACAAGGTAGCAGAATATAATACAGAAAACCATTAATTCATACCTAATCTACTCTGATCTGGGATCTGGGATGATATCTTGGAGAACGAAATGGCAACCCACTCCAGTATTCTTGCCTGGAAAATCCCATGGAGGAAGAGCCTGGTAGGCTACAGTCCATGGGGTCGCAAAGACAGAGCGACTTCACCATCACCAATCTACTCTGAAAAATAGGTCAGGAGTATCTCATTTTGTGGATAAAGAACTAAGATTCAGAGAGAAATGAGTTGTCTCATGCAGCTAAATAGACCTCTTTCTTTTCTGGGCTGTAAAAAAAATAGCTGGTACATGGTGAGGGTTGCTCTTGCTTGTTATGCTGATTATCTTGAGTTTCAGGATCTCAGTCTTTCAGTCGTGTCTGACTCTTTGTGACCCCATGGACTGTAGCCCGCCAGGTTCCTCTATTCATGGAATTCTTCAGGCAAGAATACTGGAGTAGGTTGCCATTTCCTTCTCTATCTGATCATAATAGAACACTATTTACAAGCAAATGACAGAATCAGTTTGCATGTGGTCAGAACTGCATGTAAACTTTCCATGCCCGGAGGAGTGAGGAGCAGCTGGCATTACAAAATCTCCTCAGGATTTAAATTCATTCTCAAAGTGCTTTCTTAACACATAGCAAAGTTAAAGGATTCCTGTTTCTTGTTTCTTTCTTACTGTTCACATGATTATAAAGAGGCTCTAAAGGAGGGAAACAGTAGAGAGGAGAAGATTCAATAATTTCTGGAGAATTGTCACTTCACAGTCCCTTCACAGGGAGATCAGGAATCATGAGAGATTTTTTTGCCTCTTTGCTTAGATGTTCTGAAATCAGTTATGATAATAAGGAGGCGCTCCTAGGCATTCAGCAGTTACCTTGCATAAAGGCAGAATTTAAGGTGCAGGATGGTTTCAGGAATTGGAGAAGCTAAAGATGGTGGATTTGTAGGAGAATTTGGATATAATTCCATTGCCCTTGCTCTATAGGAAACCAGGTCCTTGAGTTATTTTTGTTGGCTTCACTGACCTGAAGCACTAGGCAGTTGTCGGTATGTAGAGTTTTTTGAACTGTTATTCCTAGGGGTGTGTGTATGTGTGTGCGTGCGCACACGTATACTTGTGCAAATGCATGTATGTGCGTGAGTGAGGACCTAGGTGGTGGGGGGAGGGGAAAGAGAGGGATGCTCTTGTAGTAGCAGTAGCTGGGAGTTTGGCGCTCTCCCAAGTACTGGAGGACTCCAGGATGCACTGTGGAAGTCAAACATGCTAGAGTCAGAATTTTCAGAGTTGTGACAAAACAATACTAATACTTACACTAAATGTATAAGAAGAACTATGTCTAGTGGATAGATTTCAATTTCCTAAGGTAATATTTCAACAGTTTCATCTTGACCATGGTTGATATAAGTACACGCACATTTTGGGAATGCTAATAGAGGAAAAGCTGCTACTTCCTTTTAAACATGTAAATCCATGGCTAATTCATATCAATGTATAACAAAAACTACTGTAATGATGTAAAGTAATTAGCCTCCAACTAATAAAAATTAAAAAAAAAAAAAATAAAAAATAAAAAAAAAAAATAAATTAAAAAAAAAAAAAATTCATTAAGAAACAGAAAAGATAATCCAGAAGCAGCCAGAATGCTTCATATTTCATCTTAAATAACTCCTTGTGGGTGTTGAATACTTCTTTGCAGTACCTCTGGTACTACCAGAAGTGATTTGTAACCAAGTGTCAGAAAGAAGGTATCCATCTTGAGTTAATCCAAGCTAGGCAGGATGGCACATATTCCAGGAATAATGTTGGTTTCCTAGTTAGGCAGAAACTGCTGTCTCTCTTACCACCTGAATGATTGTGCTGACAGATCTCTGTAGTATGAATCGAATCTTAAAGGCATAATGAGGAACAGCAATGCCAGAGCTCTTATCCATGTTTTTTTTTAAGACTCTCATTTAGTTGTTTCGAAATAAGGAGTTGGAAAGATGGAAGATAGACGTGCCTCTTCTGTGTCTGCATCTAGACTGCTTAGTGTGGAAAGCATGTTCATTAACTTGCATTTGGAGCTCATTTAGAGTGCTTTAATGAAGGAAGGCAAAGTTAGAAAGGGAAGAAATTAAAATGTAGTCATTTAGATCCAATTGCTTATTAAGACATTCAGCAGTTCTGAATTTTTTTCCCACTAGTTTCTGAAAATATAGTAAACCTTCAATAAGAAAGAGGCATTTGATCAACAGAATTTTATCTCTAAGGGTTTCAATCTGTTGTTCCAACAACAAAAATAAGAAAAAAAAAAAAAGACACAAACAAAGGAATAAAAAAGCAAATGCCAGAACTCCAGAGGCTAACAATCAGGTTAAAAGCTTCAGAAATTTTTCAGGTTGGAGAAGGAAATGGCAGCCCACTCCAGTATTCTTACCTGGAGAATCTCATGGACAGAGGAGGCCAGCGGGCTATGTAGTCCATGGGGTCACAAAGAATCAAGACACAACTGAGTGACTAACACACATACACGTTCATTAATAAGCAGAGAAGACAGGGCCGTAGTCAATGAAAGGTGGATATTTGTGTGAAGAGTTTCATCTGGTGAAGTAAGCTTGAAAGTTCACTAGCTCAGATCTACACAGGATGATTTTATGGGCCAGAACAATCTTATGATGGTGCTGAACTTGAAATCTGCTCAAATCTTAGGACCAGTTACAAAAACCAGGAGCTAATTTAAATAATAGTAACAATGGCTGTCATATGTTGAGCATTAAATTAGATAATCTAGGCAGATAAGTGATTTAAGCATCCATCACAACTGTCTTGCAAGGAGTTTTCCTATGTGACTGATGGTGAAACTAAGGTGAAGGAAGTTAGGCAACTTGTCCCAAGTACTATAGGAACCAATCCCTCAGCTGTTTGACTCCAAAGCCCATGTATCTTGAGGTAGAGACAGTGATTTGTGTTTACTTTCTTTTTTTCTGGGCATGAAGAAAACTGCATTTCTCAGGCTTTCTGCTATGAGACTATGTTTTGGCCAGTACATGAAGATTGGGGTCATTTGTGTGACTTCTGCCTGAATCAGTTAAGGATTTTTGTTCTTTGAACAGACACATGGATCAATGGAACAGAATAGAGAGCCCAGAAATAAACTCACATGCCTATGGACAATTAATCTTCACCAATGGAGGCAAGTACATATAATGGGGAAATGACAGTCTCGTCGGTGAGTGATGTTAGAAAAGTTGGACAGCCACATGTAAATCAATGAAATTAGAACACACACAAAAATAAACTCAAAATGCTTCATGACTTAAGTATAAGACATGGCACCATAAACTCCTAGAAAAGAACATAGGCAAAACAGTTTCTGACATAAAATCATAATAATGTTTTCTTAGATCATTTTCTCAAGGCAATAGAGACAAAAGCAAAAATAAACAAATGGGACCTTATCAAACTTACAAAATTTTGCACAGAGAGGAATCCATAAACAAATGAAAAGACAGCCTACAGACTGGTAGAAATTATTTGTAAATGATGCAACTGACACGGGCTTAATTTCCAAAATATAGAAACAGCCCACACAACTCAATAACATAAAAACAAACAACCAAATCAAGAAATGGGAAGAAGGCCTAAACAGACATTTCTCCAAAGAGGACATACAGATGGCCAATATGGAAAAATGCACATCAGTGGTAATTAGTAGAGAAGTGCAAATCAAAACTACAATGAGGTACCTCCTTACACCAATCAGAATGACCACCATTAAAAAAGTTTACAAATAACGTTGGAGAGGGTATGGAGAAAATGGAGAACCCTCTTACACTGTTGGTGGACATGTAAATTATCGCAGCCACTATGGACAACATTATGGAGGTTCCTCAAAAAACTTAAAATAGAGCTGCCACATGATCCAGCAATCCCATTCCTGGGTACATACCCAGAAGAAACTCTAAATTGCAAAGATACATGCACTGTTATATTCACAACAGCACTACTTACAACAGTCAAGACATGGAAGCAACCTAAATGTCCATAGACAGATGAATGAATAAAGAGGATGTTGTATATGTATACAATGGAATGTTACTCAGCCATAGAAAAGAATGAAATAATACCATTTATAGCAACATGGATGGACCTAGAGATCACCATACTGAGTGAAGTAAGTCAGAATAAGAAAGACAAATACTGTATGGTATCACTTACATGTGGAATCTGAAATGTGACACAAATATAAAACAGAAAACAGACTCATAGACCGAGAGAACAGACTCATGATTGCCGAGGGGGAGGGGTGTGGGGAAGGGAAGGATGGGGAGTTTAGGATTAGCAGATGCAAACTAGAATGTACACAGTGGATAAGCAACAAGATACAGCACAGGGAACTATATTCAATATGATATGATAAGCCATAATGGAAAAGAGTATATATATGTACTACTGAATCACTTTGCTGTACAGAAGAAATTAGCACAATGTTGTAAATCAACTATACTTCAATAAAACTTTTAAAAAGATAATCTTTGTTCCTTATCCCGTTTCTTTCTTCCCCTTCCATTGTGAGTGAAAAGTTCATGTGTTTTGAAAATATCAGCATCTCAAGATAGAAGAATTCTGAGTTGCAATTTATGACAGTCGCCAAGGAGAGCCTTCCAACACACATGTGTGTGATGTGGACAACAAATAAATCTCTGCTCTGTTAAGCTACTCATGTTTTAGGGTATATTGTTACCACAGCATAGGCTATCTTGTCCTGACTAATATATTTCACCATCTGTGTGATATCTGACCTCCTTTAAATTTTAGCTGTTAGCACAGTATACTCCATGTTTTATAGTTTCACATGAAGAGTTAATAGGTGATAAAAGAAATCAAATTTTACAAAATATTATTTCTTTTTTTTATTATTTTTTTTCCATTTATTTTTATTAGTTGGAGGCTAATTACTTTACATCATTGCAGTGGTTTTTGTCGGACATTGAAATGAATTAGCCATGGATTTACATGTATTCCCCATCCCGGTCCCCCCTCCCACCTCCCTCTCCACCCGATCCCTCTGGGTCTTCCCAGTGCACCAGGCCCGAAAACCCGTCACCTAGAATAAAAATAACATTAAGAATGGCAGTTTTGCCTGAAGATAATGCCTTTGGGATTATAATTGAATTTGGTGGTACAGGGGCTTCCTCATTTAACTTACAAAGAATTCATGGTTTAAGATGTCTTTGTCTCCGTGTGGTCCATGATCTCTTGTCAATTTCATTCTAATCAGCATATCTATGAAGAAGAACCAAACTGTGAATTAAACTAGTCTCTTCCCTTTCAAATAACTTCAGAGGGAAGTCTGAAATATTATATTTCTTTACTCATTTGATTCCTCAACACCTTTGATTTCAGAAGATGGCCTTAGTAGAAGAAGAAATTTGTGGTACATTTGTTCCATTAATAAGCACATTTAAGAGGTTGGTCAACTGCTGTATTCTGAGTGAAGCAGGTCTAATTTATTTTCGTTTTACAGGTGGGGCATATGAAATCAACCTTGGTTTTTGGAGGAGAGCTTTACTAAATCTTTGTAACTGACACCTTGCCTTTGTTAGGTATATAGAAGACTATAATAGGGAACTCTTCAAAATTTTCCTGATAAAGAATAATATTTGATTTCCTTGTAATTTGATGACTATCCTCTTGATTATAAAATGCTGGTTGTGCAAATGACTGATGCAGGGGAACAATTTCTCCCCAGGGAAACATCATAAACAATATATGTGACAGTGGTAGCTGACTTGGAGATGGCCAGATAAAACATTAAGTTCAACTGAAAATATCAGGATTTTTTAGGGAAAATCTAAATTAAAGACTTTCACTCCTCAGCACTTTTGTTAATTCCATCTGTCTTTTAATCAACTCTGGAGCAGGAACACATAGAACTGGACTTCTGGTTTAACATACTCTATTCAAGGTTTCTCTCTAACATAGTCATTTATATATTTTTAAATACATCCTCCCTCAGCACATGTGTCTCCAGTGAAAGTAAACTTTGATCATATCTTCCTTAAACACTGGTAGAAGTTGAATGAAAATACATGATTTATACATTCAGAAAAAGGGGAAACTAGTATTTTGAGAGTAATCCAACAATTATTGGTTGGAGTTTTCATTTTTCCCTCTAAAGGATAGCTGCCATCAGAAAACTCAGCATTTCTGATTCTGCTAATAGATTAGTTTTATGTTACTTTCCCCTTCTTTTGGGGCTTCCCAGGTGGCGCTAGTGGTAAAGAACCTGACTGCCAATGTAGCAGACTCAAGAAACGTGGGTTCCATCCCTGGGTGGGGAAGATCCCCTGGAGAAGGAAATGGTAACCTGCTCCAATATTCTTGCCTGGGAAATCCCATGGACAGAGGAACCTGGTGGGCTACAGTCCTTGGGATTGCAAAGAGGTGGACACAACTGAGCACACACACAAATCCCCCTTCTTTTAGAGTTAGATAGATAACTTAGCACTCAAATGTCAATACCAGCCCAACATCATTATCCAAACCCCTGCTTAAAATTTTTCTCATTTAATAATTACCAATCCTGATGATATTGTTTTAGAAACTGATCCTGGGTAAGGGTTGAGGGCATGATGCATCTGTTAAAAGATGAAAATCTAAAGATGCTTCTCTTCTTTTTGTTTAACAGAAAAGACTTTTCTGGTTTTGATAGAAAGTAAAAGTTGTGCCACATTAACAGTACAGACAAGGCAAGGCATGGTATTAACTGTCCCATCTGGTGTTTCTTAAATAGAACAAACTATTCTTGGAGCTCTATGAAGTGCTTGCTTCATCTCACAAGAGTTGGAGAAGACTGGGCTGCTCAGTGAACTCAATAGGTGGAAGATGTGACTTGTAAATCTAAATGAGAAAGAAACAGAAACATACAGAATATGGAGAAAAAATGTCTAGCAAATGATTCTGTGTCTATGAAAGCTCAGCAAATAGGAGGTTTTTTTTTTTAAATAAACACAATTGTGTTCCCAATCTATAAACCTTATTTTTAATAAAAGTCATCTATTTATTTCTTTAGTAATCCTCTTGAGATTACAACTGCAGTTTATCATTTGCAATTATGAAACTCCCCAGTCCACAGGTATTTAGCACAGGATTTGGGGAGGTGAATAAAACTGTAATTTCAAAGCTGCTATCTCTGCATGTGCATCATAAAATTTTTGGCAGCTGTTGCTAGAGTAAAGCTGTCCTTCCATCCTTTTGCCTTGACTCTGAAAACTAGTGCATTACAATGGACTCTGTGTAATTGGATATTCTATGAAGTTATCTCAGGTTATTTCTCATTTTTCTGTCTTACAACTGCTTGTTTCAAGATAACCATAAACATTATTAGATTGCACATATGTTTCTGATCAGGAAGTCCTTGACTATTTTCTTGGGATCATCATGTCCTAATGCAGTTAAAATGATGAGCTTGAGAAAGTACTCCTGGATTGTGACTTGACCTGATGAGTCACGTTGATAATCAGGTCTAAGAACATTAGAGTTCAAATGCAATTTGTTCAGTGTCTTATATCTCTATGTATTTGCAGGAAGAGCCCTTTCACTAAAACACCAAAACCTTTTATATGCCTACAAATATATTCAACAAAAAATGTTCAAGGTACCTACTTTCTGAAGAATATAAACTTGTACTGAAAGATACAGAAAATACTGAAAATAGAGAAGTATAACATGGACCTGATATAGATGGGCTTCCCTGGTAGCTCAGACAGTAAAGAATCTGCCTACAATGCAGGAGACATGGGTTCAATCCCTGGGTTGGGAAGATATCCTGGAGAAGGAAAGGGCAACATACTCCAGTATTTTTGCCTGAAGAATCCCATGGATAGAGTACCCTGGTGGGCTACAGTCCATGGGGTTGCAAAGAGTCAGACATTTCACTCACTTCACTGATACAGATTATTTAATATTGTAAAAACATCAAATACTTTGATGTTTACAACTCTTGCAACCCCATAGACTGTAGCCTGTCAGGCTCCTCTGTCCATGGGATTTCCCAGGCAGGAATACTGGAATGGGTTGCCATTTCCTTCTCCAGGGTATCTTGACCCAGGGATTGAACCCAGGTCTCCTGCATTGCAGGCAGTCGCCTTCATTGCAGGCAGATTCTTTACTGACTGAGCCATCAGGGAAGCCATATTCAATATTGTAAAAGCATCAGATAGTTTTTGAGTGAATTTATAAATTCAATGTAATAATTATAATAAACATCCCAATGGGACTCCTTATGTACCCTGGTTCTAAAATTTACCTGGAAAAGAAAGTTCATAGAATGGAAAATGTCAGAAAAGAAAAAGAGAGAAATGCTCATTAATTGTCTACTTATGTGATTGTTGATACTAGCAATAATTTTCTGGATAGTTCAGTTTTATTTTAATAGCAACTCACAACTCTTTTTTAAAGTTAGTCCACACAGTACTTTTTCCTAACTCAGTGTATTAATGTCATCTTTCATGGTTTTTTTCCTGGTTGAATTAACTTGATGTAAGTCAAACTACCATTAAAGTTTTATTCACAGGATTTTATGAGAAAAGGGGTTTGGTATGTTTGCTACAAAATAATGCTTATTGGGTTTTATAATTTTTTTCATTATTTTACTATAAAAACTTTTAAAGTTGTGAAGTGGCATCAGTTAATTTCAGTAATTAAATAATGAAATTGAAGTTAAAATTATTTTTCTGGTTTTAAGTCATCTCTGAGTGAGTCTATGACCAGAGTCTATTGACCATAATAAATATGACCAATAAAATATTTATTATAGCTAAAAATAGTGAATCAGTGGAAAAATTATCATCCATAAATAGTCAAGCAAACTATAAGAAAATTAGTCCACTCCTAGCTTCTTAACTCTGTGTCAATAACATCTTACAAAAAGATTCAAGCTGAGAAACAGATTCAAATTTGTTGCCTAATTCATACCTAATGAAGTGCTGGGGAATAAAAATGAACCCATAAACTTCTTTGCTGTTTCCAGGACTTATAACTTTATAGAAGTTGTCTTGAAGAAATCTCATGGTTTAAGAACATGATATATTTATGAAAATACTTTGTTGTGTGAAATTTTATTTCATCCTAGGCTGCTTCAATGAGCCGTCCAAAAACAGGCCGATATGGTATTTGAAATAATGGATGTTTTACTAAAGATTCTATGTCAGAATCAAATTAAATCCCATGGAGACAGCCTGATATTCCTTTATATTAACTGAGTTTCTTGTGATCACTGTGTTTGCATTAAGAAATGGTCTTGGGTTGTGAAAAGAACATACTCACCATCTTGTGAAGCTCAGCTTTATAAGTAAAATACAGCTACTGAAGTAGGATATATAACTGGGGTTTGGGCCAGATTTATAGGTAAGAGAAACTGTCATGATACAATATTCAAACCATTTACTGAGCACCTGTTAAGATACAGACATCTTCGATGTATGGATACAGTGATGAGTGATGAGCAAGATCATCATGGTCAGTGATTCAAAGGAGCTTATAATCTCATTAATAGATCAGGTAAAACATGCTCCATTTCCCGTGAAAATTCCTTGCAAAGTTGAAATGAAGTAACAGCTGTAAAGTATGTAACACACTGTATTTGCCCAGTAAACATTAGTCTTCTCTTTTGCTTTATATCTTCATGTACAGAATACTTCATTATGCTCAGTTGCCAAGAAAATTTAGCATTCAAGCAAATTGTTTTTGATTACCAGTTGAATCCAAGTCAAGAACCTATGAGTGATGCAAGGGAAGGGTGACAACACAGATTTATTCTTTACCTTGTGTGTAAACAAGAGAGGGAGGCAGATATCCATAACAGAAAAGTCACTACAAAGGTAGACATTCTAGATTTGTCCCAGAATAATTCTGAGAGAATGGAAAAGAGCAGTTAAGACTGTATCCCAACCTCATCAACTGAATATAAATCACGCAGGTCCTCTGGCTAATATCAGAGTAGTGTCCTCTGAGGTCGGAAGTGCTGATGAGAATGAATGGAACCAAATATCAAGTTAGCGCATTATTTATATTTACCCTCAGGGTCCTCTATTCTTTCAGAGAAGGCATTATTACTTCCTGGAGAAATGGAAAATGAGAGATTATACTCAGAGAATGACTGAAAACTCTTTAAGCCAGAGGCAGTGTTTGTGTAGGATGGGGTGACTAGACTAGAAGGTAGACTAGTGATATTCTGGATTTAAAAACTGTAAAATCCTTCAGACAACAGTAGACAAACAACACCTATCTTAGACTTATTCTAAAAAATATTGCACAAAACTCCAGAAAGTTCTGCTACACTAGCTTTTTGACCCGGTTCACTTCTGGCACTCTGTATATCATCTTTGCAGTGCTTGGCAGCTCTGGACGCAGGGCTGTGTCACTTTTACCTTGACTTGCTCTTGCACTGCATAGTAAAGGAACCAATCTGCTGAATGATGTTAATGTCTTCATTCATTCTCTCAACAACACTGAATTAATTGAGTATTTATCACATGTCAGACACTCTTTACTGAGTATTTATCGTGTGTCAGAGACTCTTCTAGACACTTAGAATACATCAGTGAAGAAAACAGATGAAACTCTTGCCCTTGTGAAAATTACGTTATAAAATATGTGAGAAGGGATGGGGGAGTTGGGGTATATTAGACTATATAAACATAACAGCCAAACTATAGAATATTTGAGAAGCTGGTAAGCATTAAGTAAAAACAGATTAAGGTAAGAGCTCAGGAGTGCTAACGGAGGGGATGGTGATGCTAAGGTGGCGTTTGAGCCAGATTTAAAGGAGAAAGACTAGCCAACAGGATATCTCAAAAGGGAATTCCAAGCAGAGAAAACAAGTGGAGATGCTGAGACAACAGTGTGTCTGATGTGTGAGAAGATAAGCAAGAAGGGAAGTTTAACGGGAACAGAGCAAGAGGGAAGGATTAACGAGAAATGAGGGGGAGAGGGACTTCTTTCAGTTCAGATTTTGTAGTTTTGTAAGTCTTAGTAAGAATTTTCAGTTCCTGTCCTTGCCTTGGCTATGGATGGTGACAGTATGCAACCAGTGATCAGTTGAACTTGTTTCAATGCCTAATAAGGGTCAGTTAACAGTTTTTGACTTTCTAAGAAGATGGAAAGAGTTGTAGTAGGAAAGAGAATTTGTATTTTCCATAAGTTGATGACTGGCCTGAAGAATGCTGAGATTGATTATTGGTGTTTGGTTATTGGTTTGTGGTTGGTTGTGCCATCTGAATGTATGAATGTACCCTTTTTCTGTAGGCATGAACCTTTTGCATGAGGTGAAGGGAGATGATGCAGAAGCTCCCAGCCCAGTAGCTCCGCAAGAGACTCTATCAATCAGAATATCCTAAATTCACAGTGCAGACAAATGCAAATTACCTTTTAGCTATTTAAATACATAAAAAAGTAATTTCTTAGTCAAGAGTTATTTAAATTATTTGACTATGAATAGTTTTAATTTTGGCTATTGGCTTTAAATTTTTCATACATTTTTATAATACTATATCTATTTTTAATTATTTTTTATTGGAGGATAATTGCTTTACAGAATTTTGCTGTTTTTCTGTTAAATCTTTTTATAGTGTTATACTTTAATCTATTTTATTATTAAAACAAATAACAACTACCCAGGAAGATAGATCCAAGAAAACATTGCCAAGACCAGTGTCAAAGAGCTTACTGCCTAGGTTTTTTTCTAGGATTATTATTGTTATATAAGTCTCTAATCCATTTTGAGTTTATTTTAATAATGGTATATGAAACAGCATTGAAACATGTATATTATCTAGGGTGAAACAGATCACCAGCCCAGGTTGGGTTCATGAGACAAGTGCTCGGGCCTGGTGGACTGGGAAGACCCAGAGGGATCGGGTGGAGAGGGAGGTGGGAGGGGGGACTGGGATGGGGAATACATGTAAATCCATGCCTAATTCATTTCAATGTATGACAAAAACTACTGTAATGATGTAAAGTAATTAGCCTCCAACTAATAAAAATAAATGGAAAAAAAAAAAAAGAATGAATGAATAAAAAAATACATTAAGACTTTAGAAAAAAAAAAAAAAAAGAAAGTAGACTAGCTTGATTCTTTATCATATAGCTTCAGTTTTCCCAGCACCATTTATTGAAATGGCTGTCTTTTTTCTGTTGTATATTCTTGTCTCCTTTGTCATAGATTAGTTGACTGTAAGTGTAGGTTTGTTTCTCAGCTCTGTATTCTATTTCATTGATGAAGCACAAGCTGGAATCAAGATTGATGGGAGAAATATAAATAACCTTAGATATACAGATGACATCACCCTTATGGCAGAATGTAAAGAGGAACCAAAGAGCCTCTTGATGAAGATGAAAAATGAGAGTGAAAAAGCTGACTTAAAACTTAACATTAAAAAATGAAGATCAAGTCGTCAGGCTGCATCACTTCATGGCAAATAGATGGGGAAACAATGAAAACAGTGACAGACTTTATTTTCTTGGGCTCCAATATCACTGCTGATGGTGACTGCAGCCATGAAATTAAAAGATGCTTGCTCCTTGGAAGAAAAGTTATGACCAACCTAGACAGCATATTTAGTAGCAGAGACATTACTTTACCGACAAAGGTCTGTCTAGTCAAAGCTATGGTTTTTCCAGTAGTCACGAATAGATGTGAGAGTTGGACCATGAAGAAAGCTGAGAACCAAAGAATTGATGCTTTTGAACTGTGATGTTGGAGAAGACTCTTGAGAATCCCCTGGACTGCAAGGAGATCCAACCAGTCAATCCTAAAGGAAATCAGTCCTGAATATTCATTGGAAGGACTGATGCTGAAGCTGAAGCTCCAATACTTTGGCCACCTGATGCAAAGAACTGACTTATTTGAAAAGACCCTGATGCTGGGAAAGGTTGAAGGCAGAAAGAGAAGGGGACTACAGAAGATGAGATGGTTGGAAGGCATCACTGACTCGATGGATGTGAATTTGAGCAAGCTTTGGGAGTTGGTGATGGACAGGGAGGCAGGCATGCTGCATTCCATGGGGTCACAAAGAGTCAGACATGACTGAGTGACTGAGCTGAACTGAACTATAGTTTCTTTTTTTTTATTTGAAATACCCATACTTTTTTATTGAAATATAGTTGACATACAATATTATGTTATTTTCAGGTATACTATATAGTGAATTGACTTTTATATCTTATTAATATGAAATAGCCACCACAAAAGTCTACTAATCTGTCCCCATACAAAGTTATTACAATATTATTGGCCATATTCCTTAGGCTATATTTTACATCTTTGCATGCATTCTAAGTCACTTCAGTCATGTCTGACTCTTTGTGACCCTATGGACTTTGGCCTGCCAGGCTCCTCTGTCCTGGGATTCTCCAGGCAAGGATACTGGAGAGGGTTACTATGCCCTCCTCATTTTACAGCTTCAGTTCAGTTCAGTTTCAATTCAGTTGCTCAGTCGTGTCTGACTCTTTGCGACACCATGAACCACAGCATGCCAGGCCTCCCTATTTATCACCAACTCTCAGAGTCCACCCAAACCCATGTCCATTGAGTCGGTGATGCCATCCAACCATCTCATCCTCTGTCGTCCCCTTCTCCTCCTGCCTTCAATCTTTTCCAGCATCAGGGTCTTTTCAAATGAGTCAGCTCTTCACATCAGGTGGCCAAAGGATTGGAGTTTCAGTTTCAACATCAGTCCTTCCAATGAACACTCAGGACTGATCTCCTTTAGGATGGACTGGTTGGATCTCCTTGCAGTCCAAGGGACTCTCAAGAGTCTTCTCAAACACCACAGTTCAAAAGCATCAATTCTTCAGTGCTCAGCTTTCTTTATAGTCCAACTCTCACATCCATACATGACCACTGGAAAAACCATAGCTTTGACAAGACGGACCTTTGTTGGCGAAGTAATGTCTCTGCTTTTTAATATGTTGTCTAGGTTGGTCATAACTTTCCTTCCAAGGAGTAAGCATCTTTTAATTTCATGGCTGCAGTCACCATCTGCAGTGGTTTTGGAGCCCAGAAAAACAAAGTCAGCCACTGTTTCCCCATCTATTTGCCATGAAGTGATGGAACCAGATACCATGATCTTAGTTTTCTGAATGTTGAGCTTTAAGCCAACTTTTTCACTCTCATTTTAGTGGCTTATATATTTTATAACTGGAGGCTTGTACCTCTTAATCCACTTCATCTTCATCTTAATCTGCTTTGATTACTACAGCTTTGTACTATGATTTGAAATCAGGGAGCATGTACCTCCACCTTTGTTCTTTTTCAAGACTGTTTTGGCTATTCAGGTTTTTTTTTTTTGTACTTCCATATAAATTTTAGAATTATTTGTTCTAATTCTGTGAATAATGCCACTGATATTTTCATAGGGATTACATTGAAGCTGTAGATTGCCTTGTGTAGTATGGTCATTTTAACAATGTTAATTCTTCCAACCCACAAGTACAGTATATCTTTTCATTCAATTGTGCTGTCTACAGTTTCTTTTATCAGTCTTATAGTTTTTAGATTACAGGTCTTTCACCTCCTTGGTTAAATTTATTCCTAGGTATTTTATTCTGTTTGTCTCTCTTACATAAGGACTACAAAAGAAAAAATAAACAAATGGGATTACATCCAACTAAAAAAGCTTCTGCACAGCAAAAGAAACATCAGTAAAACAAAAAGGCAACCTACAGAATAGAAGAAAATAGTCACAAATCAAATATCTGGTGAGGGTCTTATATCCAAAAGATTTCCTATAAAAACTCATACAATTTAACAAAAAAAAGAAATGGGCAAAAGACTTGAACAGACAATCTTCCAAAGAAAACATACCAATGGTTGACAAGTACATGAAAAAAATGTTCAAAATCATTAATATCATGGAAATGCAAATCAAACCGCAGTGAGTTATCACCTTATACCTGTTAGAATGCTTTTATCAAAAAAGACAATCAACAAGTGTCGGTAAAGATGTGGAGAAAAGGGAACCCTTGTGCACTGTTGATGGGAAAGTAAATCATGCAGACACTATAGAAAACAGCATGAAGTTTCCTCAAAAATTGAAAATAGAACTAACATATGATGCAGCAATTCTATTTCTGAATTTTATCTGGGAGAAAAGAAAATGCCAATTCTAAAATATATATGCACCCCAAAGTTTACTACAGCATTATTTTATAATAACCAAGATATGGAATCAATATGAGTTCACTGAGAAATGAATGGATAAATTGGTGTGTGTGTGTATATATATATATATACACACACACACATACATGATGGGCTGTTACTCGGCCATAAAAAAGACCTACCATTTGCAAACAACATGGATCCAGAGTGTATTATGCTAAATTAAATAAGTCAGGCAGAGAAAGACAAAGATTCACTTATGTGTAGAATCTACAAAAACAAGCAAAGCAATGAACAAGCAAAACAGGAACAGACTCGTAGATACAGAGAACAAAGTGGTTGCCAGAGGGGAAGAAGGTCAAGATATGGGGAAAATAGGTGAAGGAAATTAATAAACAGCCTTCCAGCTATAAAATAGATCAGTTACCAGGGTATAATGTAGAGCATAATTAATGCAGTCAATAATACTGTGATGACTTTGTATGAAAGATAGTATCTAGACATTACGGTGATCATTTCATAGTGTATAAAAATATCAAATCACTCTATTGTATACCTGAAACTAATTATACTACTTCAATAAAAAGATAAAAAATTATAACTACATTTTAATATTTTTAAATGAGGATAGAGAAACACTAGGACAAGGGAGGAAGTTCTGAGGAGCTTATCTTAAATCCTGGAAATGTGGGAGATTCCCTCCTTCACCTTCTAACTCTGTAGGGGTTTTCCAATGATGTCAAAACATATTTTTCATTCCAGCATCATATGAGAAAAAGTTATTTCAAGAAGTCTGGCCTTTAGATAGTGTCACAGGTTCACTAAAACATAGTAAACCAGAACAAATAGTTGAACATTTGGAAGAATCTGCGAACATGTATTTCTTCATCCTTCTATTAACACATGCTACTTAGAAGGCCATAGATACTTTGATATTTATATAAAGATGCCATATATTCCAGTAACAGTGTTCAGACACCAGTGCTTATAGTAACTAACATTCAATTCAGAGGACATCAACTCTACTGAGACAAAAACAAGTGGATTGGTCCTGCCCACAGATTCAGATTCTTCCTAAGGATGTCAGGTAATTTAGAAAATGAGCTAGTGCTTATGTATCTTTGGTGATTTAGGGTACACCAAGGTGTCATGTTATCAACCCTCGTGAGTACAAACCGGGCCAGTGAGTCAGCTGCAGTTCAGAGAAGCTGGAGCATAGAGCACCGAGGAGAATAAGAATTGTGGCATTTGAAAAGGGAATGAGACGAGAAGTTAGGGCCTTCCTAGAGCAGGGAAACGTTAAAAACATTTTATCTAAACCAAACATGTTTCCTGCCAGTTATTATCTTATCCACCTCATCCTCCACTCATACTGCCATACAGAAATTTTGTTCCTTACCTGGTAGATAACTGTGTTTTTCATTTCTTGGAAATTTGATTGTCTTCATAATAAATCAAGTCCTGCTTTTCTGAATCAAGGACCACAGAGTTGAACAGAAAGAAATGTCTCTTCTCAAGTTAGCCACCGGGGGGCAGTCTGAATCTGATTTAAGAGTAAGCGGGAAGACCAAACTGAGGTGGGTTTGAGAATTTGCCCGGGGCGGTTTTTGTGGATTTCAAACTCTGAGAATCCAATTTTGGGGACTGTCTTATCCTTTGGGCATAAAGAAACTTCTCAAATCAGTGTTTCCCAGTCACATTTTAAGAGGGTTCTTGACTCCTTCCTCAACAAATGACTTCTTAACCTCTGCGGTGATGTGATAGGTCCACCGGTGACCATGCTCTTAATCTCAGAACCTCAACCTTTTTCACCTTCAGAGGGTGATCCTGAAACTAACAAGATGAATTTTCTTGAGGTCATGCTAGCCTGGAATAAGTCTATGAAACATTAATACCACTCACAATGCCAGACAAAGGAATTCGCATTCTGAGTGGCAACTATCCTGTCTTTCATTTTGCACTTAAGGGCATTTAAAATATGGTCAGGCCAAGAAACCAAAATATAGCTCCATAATTTTAATTGGAAATGACTTCCGGCGTATCTGATTCATTCAGAGGAAGTAGGTTTCATTCTGTTACTTATTTATTCTATTTGCCTTTGAAACAGTAAAATGGTAAAATTTCAAGTAGTGCTAGAAGCTATACAATAAAAAGTAATATGCAATTCTACCTCCTAATTCATCTCCCTTTGCCAGGGAAAACCAGTACTAACAGGTCCTTGTTTATCCTTCCAGGAAAAAAAAGTATATATAAGCAAACATATGTGTATGTCTTCTCTCTGCTTTCTTTAAATAAGTGGGACCATGTTATGTACACATATCTGTGCTTTGTTTTTGTTTTTTTAACAATGTAATATCTTTTGTAGGTTATCCTTGAGAAGATGTCTTCATGTTATTATGTAAACATAAAGCTAGGCAGAACTCCTCGGTCAATGCTTAAATGAATTTTAATTTTTTGATGGCTGTTGCCACATTGCCTGCCAAAGAGGATGGCCCAATTTCTAGTCTCATTAACCAAATATAAGAATATCTGTTTCTCTATACCATGGGCCCACACAGTACCTTTAAACACTTTGATCTTTGACCCTGGATTAGATGAAAAGTTCTCTCATGGTTTGGGTTAGTCCTTAGTTATGAGTCAAGTTGAGGAGATGCTGATCTGCTTATAAGCCTAGTTTTTGTTAGAATTGTCATGCGACTTTGTAGTGTCTTTGAAAACAAGAGCATCATGCAGCCTTTGGGGTCATGAATCATATTGTCATTCATGTTTTCAGTGATATCTAGCACCTGTGTATAAATATAGTATTATTTTATTATAAAACTGTTGAAAGACAAGTGTACTTTTATTATTGTAGTGTGAGAGGAGCATGATACTTCTCATCTAGCAGGCATTTGATTAATACTATAGTAAAACACAGTCTATGCTCTGTAAAATGTTTGCATTTTCCTTTGAAATGAATTTTAGTCAAAACATTCCTCACAATATATGTACCATAAACTGCTACAAATGCCCAGATTTAGTGTTGCCAACTTACATTTGAAAGTCTTTTGCAGAATTATTTTGGTCTTAGGAAAAAGCGCTTTGGTCATAATTAACATTTAGAAATTTCTTTTTGGTAAGCAAACATTTTCATTCAGTCTGTTTTCTGGCAGTGCCTTTTATTTGAGCTGCTTGGCTTGTAAACACATAATGTACGATAATTGTAGAAAGCAGGAGCTTGGCATTCTCTCTTATTTTGATAGAAGCAGCATAGGTGGTATTTATTAGCTATTCTAGTGGCACACATCGTCTGTGACTGATGTAGAAATGCTAATCGACTGTTCACAGGGAACAGATGAAAAAGACCTTAAGATGTGGCTTTATTTAGGTCAGTACATATTAAGAGAAATTCAGTCCTCTTCTAGAAAGTGAGCTGGAAGTGAAGAATGAAAGATGGTTTTCATCAATATCATGACCAGCTATATTCTTAAATGTTTTCCCTACTAATAAAAAGATAGCAGCCTCAGGGCAGGGGAAATATACTGGGATCAAAATAAAACTGGTGCTATCCATGTCTAAATAAAGTAATTTTACATGTATGGGTATATTTTTGGTAACACTTGGAATATTCTTGGTCAGGTCTTTGAAGTACACATTAACAAGGGTACTCTGTCTTCCAAAGGGAGCCTTAAGACTCCCCATTCATTTCTCACCCTACCTCCTGTGGTGAGCAGATTTTAAGCTGACTCTCATGACCTCCATCCCCTGCTACCCACACCCCTGTGCAGTTTCTGTCCCCTAAGTGTGCGTGGAATTGGTGGCTTACTTCTAAGCAATAGAAGATGGCGGAGGTGATGGTATGTCATTCCCGTGATGATATTACGCTCTGTAGGACTGTCTTCCTTGGAGACTTGCTCTCAAGACTCTCTTACAAGAGGCAAATTGCCCCATTGTGGGCTGTCTTTATGAGGGGACTCACCTGGCAAGGAGCTGGGTGTGGCCTGGGGAAGCTGAGGGCCTCAGACCGACAGTGACAGGAAACTGAATTCTACCAACAACCATGTGAGTTTGATTAGAACCCCAAGGCTCTGCAGACTGCAGCTCTGATTGACACCTTGGTTTCAGCCTAGGAAACTCAAAAGCAGAAAATTTAGATAAGTTGTGCCCAGATTCCTGACTCACATAAACTATGAGAGTGAAATGCATATTGTCTCAAGGTGCTAAATTTGTGGTAATTCATTATGCAGCATAGAAAATAACATACCAATAGGCAAAAAACCACAACCTGTGGTATATTGTAATTTTGCTCAAATTTTGCTTCTGTGGGACAAATCATACTTCCCTATTCCATTGGCATCGTGTGATATGTATACCCATCCCAGCAGAAAGAATATATTCTTGCTCTTTGAACCTCAGGAGTAACAATGTGATTTTCTTGGCTTACAGAATGTGGTTGGAAGCAGAAACTTTGAGAGCCAGCTTGAGGTTGGCTACGTCTCTTTTTTTCTTTCTTTACCTATGTCTGACCTACGTTGGACATATCAAAGTGTTAGTCGCTCAGTTGCATTTGACTTTTTGCAACCCCATGACTGTAGCCTGCCAGGTTCCTCCATGGAATTTTCCAGGCGAGAATATTGGAGTGGGTAGCCATTCCCTTCTTTAGGAGACCTTCCTGACTCAGGGATTGAACTCAGGTCTCCTACATTGCATGCAGATTCTTTACTATTTAAGCCAACAGAAAAAATAAACATTTATTCTTATAAGTCATTGAGATTTTAGATTACTAAAGCATAACCTTGTCTTTCTGAGGATAGTAATTATGTCAGACGTAACTAGATCAAACTACTGTGTAGAGTTTTAAAAATGTCTTTCAAGTGGCAGATTCTTAGATACTTCTCTCATTGTATTTTCTTCCTTTGGTGATTACTTCACATATCGCTCTGCTTCTGTGTCTTCTATAAACAGAGTCTGATGCAGTGGGATAGTGTGAACTGGGTATTCTTGGGACTCTGATCTGGAAAGACTTCTGAGGATTAGGACAGAGTTCAAGGGGAAGGACAGATGAAGTGCACTGCTCAAGCCCCTAGAAGAGTCTCCTTCTATGAGCTGGTTTTTGCATGCTCCTCCTTTCCTTTGTAGAGGAAAGATTTCAAAAGCAAGGTCAGAGTGGGGTTCAGCAGGAAGGGAACAAAAAGGACATTTAGCCTGTCTCTAACTTGGAAAAAGAGGTTCCCAAGGTCATAAGTGGTAAAGCCAATGTCACCAGGGTGGGAAACCAAGTTCTGACTCATAGTAAAAAGTGTTTCTTTTTCTCAGAATAGTTACTATGCTTTGACCCTTGAAGAATTAGCCATGCTAAGTGGTTGGTCAAAGATTTAGGGATTTTCAGGTTTCTAGAATCTCTCTCTTTGGAGGCCCAATGAACAGTGCTGATAGTACTCAAATATTTAAGGATAAAATAGTAGAAGAAAGCAGGAGGCTATGTTTCACTCAAATGCGACCTTAAGTTGATCATTTAATGAGGGACAGGAAATTTCCAAAATTTGTTTTTTATCTAGCCACAGAATGAAGACTATTCCTAAATTCCTTTGGAAATATTTGAATGTGAAACAGGGCATGTAGGAATTTGTGCATTCATTCCTCCGTGAGACTTAACTTCGACTTCTGTTGACTAAGATCGCCCTGGAATCAGACTACCTTGGTTTGAATTTTTATTCTGTCATTTAATTGCCTGTGTGACCTTGAGTAACACTCTTACATTTTCTGTGATTTAGTTTCCTCATAAAAATACTATAAGTATAAAGTACTTTTATACTAATAAGTATAAAAATACTTATCTCCAATGGTTGTGGGAATTACCTAATGAGAATTAGCTAGTACATGTGAAGTGCCTACTTAATAAACCTGACCGAACTCATTATTATCATTGGTGCTCCACAGTGGAAAATTTCAGACCATATTATTGTAGTGGAGACCTCAGTACCCCCTAAGTATAGCATTTCATTCACTCTCAGTTCTTTTCCTATGCTTCCAGATTGGCTATATCACACATTTATTAGAAGGTGTAAAAATCACAGCTTTCTTTAAGCCTCCTTTCTTATTATAGTCCCCCTACAAGCTGTTTGCTCTCTAGCAACGAAGTTAGAACTGTAGTTTAAAAAAAAAATCCAGTTATGTTAATGAAAGAAGATATAGTTATTAGCTTTCCTTGCACCAGCTATTTAACTACCTGCAAGTGTTCTGATATGCACTCTCCCCATTCTGATTAGCCCAGTCCTGCCTACCTGCATATATAATACAGTTTCCTTCTAGGGCAACAAACTTGAGCTGAGGACAGGACAGAATTAGTAATTAATTGGTAGAGGCTGAGGAAAATTGGCCATTAGTAGAAGGCAAACAGTTTAAAATATAGTCTAAAGTAGAGTGTCAAAATCAGGTTATGTCTAAGTGAGATGAAGGCTTGAGAGGTTTCTGCTCATATGGTCAATGGGAGACTTTAGGATGGCCATGATTCTTGTGGGTGTTGTATCTAAAGTGTGAGGGTGAAAGGAATGCCTGACTAAAATGAGGTGAAGGATCTGAAAGCATGGTCCAGCCCTGGAGAAAAGGTATCTACAGGATATAGGAGGAAGGGTCAGGACCATAATTGTCCAGGATAGAAAGTTAAGCCAAAACAGGCTCTGGGGTCCTCCATGTGTGACGGGGGTTGATTAGGGAGGATGTAGCTCACTGATCATTTGGGGACCCAGGACATTGTTCATGGAGGTATGCTTCCATGGAGGTATGCTTCCAAGACACTTAAAAAGAAGTACCAGACCTGACTGCATTGGACAGGACTTGGCTGGGACTGAATTCCCAAGTGGAAGAGACTATTACCAACTTCTTGGAAGGAACCTGAAACAGATATAATGTTTAAATCTTAATGCGTTATTTTCTTTGCCTTCTCAAAGTATAGCCTTTTTAAAAAAAAATTTTAAAGGGGTCAAAAGCACAACCTCTACTATTGTTAGCATCCAGCTGTTCGCTGACATATGTGGAAAGAGAAATTTGGAAAGATCTGGTCCTTGACCCCATCAGCATGTGTAGTTCTACTTTTTCACATCTAGAAAAAAAATTGTGTAAATGACCTTATCCAAAATTAGATTTGAATAGCATATTTGTTTCCAACTAATTTTAATGTTTATTTAAGTAAAACCAATTTAATTAGCTAGGAAGGGTAATTACAATTGTTATCTAATTTGTAAAACCCTATCAAATTTACTTGAAGATTTAAGGACATGGTGGTTAAATTCTTAGAAGACTACATCATTATAACAAGGCTAAATTAGGATCTTCTTCATAATAAATAGAAACGATAGAATAAAACTAATGTATTCTTTAAATTTCACATCTAATCTTTTTAAATCATGAAGGCATTACTTTAATAAATAACATATCAAAAAGATTTTTGAGATAGTTATTTTTTTAATGGAAAAATATTATCAGAAGAAAATCATATCTTATTGGGATTCTAAAGAGTTTATTATTTATTGGGGAATGAAGATTCAATCTCTGACTTGAGGGATTTTGTAATTCTTTGAACTTCTGGTAGTCATAAAAGGAAAAATATATGGTTGTACAAACATATGTGTCACAGTCAAAATCTGGAACTGGTGATTTTTGATACTCGATAGCAAAATTACACAGCTATTTAACTTACACAGCTGGCTAAGAATCAAAATGTCATACAGGAAAAAAAAAAAACAACAAACCTCTCATTGTAAGTTGAATAACACTGCTACCAGCCAAATGTTGCATTAGATAGCTAAACACAGACATTCTGACTTCCAAATATATGTTGGTCATTAGCCAACTGCAATGAGGACTGAAGTCAACATTATCTAACAAATGTTACCTCATTTGAAATTCAGACTATAGCTCATAAAATTTTGGTTTCAGACTGATTTTCAGTCAGTGGGGAAACTGTGCTTGAGATATATTAATATTTTTTTCTCTCTTGCATTTTCATATACACGATCTTCTGACTAGTTAGTCTGATTCATCCATTTGTCTAATATAGCAGTCATTTAGTTTTAGTGTAACAAAATAAGGTTTTAAGTAGAGAAAATAATTATGAAACCTAGAATTTATCAAGAGATAAAATGATTACAATAATTCCTTTAGCATTTTAGTGTACACTTTTGTTTGCCTAGTCAGTAACCGGTACCTTTTCCTTTTCTGCTCTGACAGAAACTGATTTGGTTCAATTACTGCACTGGGTCATGAGTCTTAGGGAAGGCTGCCTGCACCAGCCCAGGGCTGAATCATTACTGGTCTGAGCCAATCATGCTGTTCTCCTTTCCTTTGCCAAAAAGTAGTTTTAGGTCTAGGCACATGACACACTTCTGAGAAGTGAGATGTTGAATGTATTTCCGATCAAGATTTTCCTTGTTATAAAAAGCCCTACTAATATTTTGGTAGCTAATTGAATGCTTAAACTGGCTTAATGGTTATATCATGTGGTTGTTAGTGAGAGTAAGTTTAAATAGGCATGTAGTATATGAACTAATTCTAGAGGAAGCACTGTTCATTAATTTAATTAGCAATAAATAACTAATTATTATTCCGTATGCCAAGAATAAAACACAGCCCACAGTAAGTTACTCACTAGAATGGGTAATTAAAAATAAGTGACAATACAACTGTTGACAAGAACGTTTGGCAACAGCAACTCTTATGTGCTGCTGATATATTTTATACTTAAATTAAAAAAAATTTACAAACAATAAATGAAAGAATCTGACAGAGGAAAAGGCAGTTATCTTCAGCTGCTAGATGATTTTGTACTTTCCAGTGACACTTAAATGATGGTGGCTGTCAACTGGCTCAGGATGGCAGAGCAGAAAAATGCAGGGAACCTGTCTTTGATTACATGGTCGCATACCAAATTAACCAACCTGGAACAGACCTACCTTGGGTATAATTACTTTAGGTAATGCCATTCCATTACTGTCTAAGTCAAATTGAGTTGACATTGTCTGTTAACTGCAGTTGAAGGCATTCTGGCTGATAACTGGCCATCAAAAGCCAGACCTGACCGTCTAGGTAACAGTTTTGTCTATAATATAGAGAGTATAGCTCTTCTGTCATTAGGGAGATGTAGAAAAAGTTCATACAGGAATAAGGAGGGTATAACATGAGGGGAAAAAGGAGGGGGAAACATACAATTCTAGTGCAAGGAATTATGGGAATAGAGGGGCAAAGATGAAGTCTGAACCACTGTTGATTAACTGAAGCCCTGGACATATAGAAACTGCAAAGCAGAGCTTTTTTTTGCACCAATTGATATTAGAAATTCTAGGCTAAACTGTTCTGTAGGGAGCCTAGACTCAACAGGTGGGTGATCGTGTCTGTATTAGAGGAGTGGTACTGCCAGAAGGAGTCTTAGTGTAGCTCCTCTGAACCACCTTTGTTTTCCATGTAGCAGAAATAGGGATTCCAAATCCCAGGATTCCTCTGAGGTAAAAAGACAGAAAGTTAGCTAAGAATTTAGATGAGGTGCTTTCCAGGAAAAGTAGTGACTGTAAGTACAAAAGGGTAGTGAATGCAGTATCTGAGGACCTTTTGGCAAACTATCTAGGATTCACAGCCAGCCCAAAGTGTGTTTGCAACACCATTGAGAGCTGAGTTCAAGCCAGTAGAGAGAACCTTTGAGCCCCAAAAGGAGAGCAGGCTATGAGTTTATTTTCTAGTCTAGTTATCAGTAATGGGTGCCAGCGGGGTCTCTGGTGACCAGGCAGCCAAGGAAATATGAGTTGATTAAGAGCAAAGAGAGCTTCAGAGGGCACTGGGTATTGTACAAATAAGATAATCTCTTCCTATGCCAACAAAGGACCCAGTGAGCCATTCTCAGATGACACCTTGGGAAGACTAGGGAGAAGGTGGAGAGATCTGAAAGACTAAGCATCCCGAAGAGGCTATTGACACCAAGGATTACATATTTTCTTTATGCTTGTCTGACCTTTCAGACAGTCCTTGATTTGCTAACTGCATGACTAAGATAATTTAAGCCTTGTGAGTTTGGTTGACTCCTGTAGAGAACAGGGATAATAAATTGTACACGAGGGCTCTTGTGAGCATTAGAGTTACATCTGCAAAGTACCAAACACAGACCAGACTAGTAGATGACTTTGACATGAGTCATAAGACCATGCTTTTCTCTTCTGAAGGCCAGAGGAGAAGTGTAGATGGGGCACACTGTCTGTGTGGCTGCGTTAGCCCAGGCAGAAGACTGGTTACCCTGGGGTGAACTGAGAGTTAGCAATCAGAGTGATGGTTGCCCCTTGGAACGCTCTGTCCTGGTTGAGCCCAGAAATGAGAGTGACTTGACATCACAATGCATTTGTCTGAGTCTGGTGAAATCAAGTTATAGTTTGTACAGGATCTGGGAGGGGGGAAGAGCATTGAGATGGGGAGATCAACTTGGCCATCTCTGGGGAGTTCGGATAGCCCAGGGAATATGAGAGGAGAGGAAACCTTAAGGGTAGTTGAATCCTTCCTAGGTGTTTCATCCCTCCATCATGAAGAAAATGTTCTTCAACTTTCTTGACATCCCAGACCTAAACATTAGAACCTCACCTGTATTCACGTGTGTGCTTACATGCTAAGTTGCTTCAGTCATGTTTGTTCTTTGTGACCCTATGGAATGTAGTCTGCCAGGCTCCTCTGTCCATGGGATTCTCCAGGCAGGAATACTAGAATGGGTTGCTGTGCCCTCCTTCAGGGGATCTTCCTGACCCAGGGATCAAACCTGTGTCTCTATGACTCCTACATTGATAGGCAGCTTCTTTACCACTAGCACCACCTGGAAAGGCCTTGTATTCACAGAAATGCTTACCTAATATATTTATCAATAAAAAATACTCAATGTAGGAGCTGAGTGGAAAAGGAAACTGTTCATTGGGAGGCAGCTGAGGTGGAATCTTTGCTTCCACTTGCTAGAGATGGGAATTTGGTCTAGTTGGAATGGACTTAAAACATCAGAATATTACTTTTTCTAGTTGAATCAGTCTCCGATTTTGAGTCAGTTTTCTACTTTGTAATTTCAGTACATGATTTTGACTTGAGTGAGCAAATAACTCCATTGGGATGAACAATTAACTGGACTATTGTACAAGTATGTTAGGGCTATCATAACAAAGTCTCAATACAGTAAACTGAATGGCTGATAAAAAGGAACAAAAATTTATTGTCTCTGTTATGAAGCAAGAAAACTGAAATCAAGCTATTGGCAGGGCCCTGTTCCCTCTAAAACTCTGCAGCGAGCTCTTCCTTGCCTCTTCCTAGTCTTTGGTTGTTGCTGGCACTTCTTGACATTCCCCTGACTGCAACTGCGTCAGTCCAGTCTCGGCCTGTGTCATGGCTGCCTTTACATAGTGCCTCCCTCTGTGTACTAGTTTTCTCTTTTTATAAGGAAAGTAACTATATTGGATTAGATCCCACCCTAATCAGGAAGCAACAGTTAGAACTGGACATGGAACAACAGACTGGTTCCAAATAGGAAAAGGAGTACGTGAAGGCTGTGTATTGTCACCCTGCTTATTTAACTTACATGCAGAGTACATCATGAGAAATGCTGGACTGGAGGAAGCACAAGCTGGAATCAAGATTGCCGGGAGAAATATCAATAACCTCAGATATGCAGATGACACCACCCTTATGGCAGAAAAGTGAAGAAGAACTAAAGAGCCTCTTGATGAAAGTGAAAGAGGGGAGTGAAAAAGTTGGCTTAAAGCTCAACATTCAGAAAACTAAGATCATGGTGTCCGGTCCGATCACTTCATGGCAGATAGATGGGGAAACAGTGGAAACAGCGTCAGACTTTATTTTTCTGGGCTCCAAAATCACTGCAGATGGTGATTGCAGCCATGAAATTAAAAGACGCTTACTCCTTGGAAGAAAAGTTATGACCAACCTAGACAGCATATGAAAAAGCAGAGACATTACTTTGCTAACAAAGGTCCATCTGGTCAAGGCTATGGTTTTTCCAGTGGTCATGTATGGATGTGAGAGTTGGACTATAAAGAAATCTGAGCACCGAGGAATTGATGCTTCTGAACTGTGGTGTTGGAGAAGACTCTTGACAGTCTCTTGGTCAGCAAGGAGATCCAACCAGTCCATCCTAAAAGAGATTAGTCCTGGGTGTTAATTGGAAGGACTTATGTTGAAGCTGAAACTCCAATACTTTGGCCACTTGATGTGAAGAACTGACTCATTTGAGAAGACCCTGATGCTGGGAAAGATGGAGGGCAAGAGGAGAAGGGGACGACAGAGGATGAGATGGTTGGATGGCATCATCGACTCGATGGACATGGGTTTGGTGGACTCCGGGAGTTGGTGATGGACAGGGAGGTCTGGCGTGCTGCGGTTCATGGGGTTGCAAAGAGTCAGACACGACTGAGCCACTGAACTGAACTGAGATCCCACCCTAATGACCTCAATTTAATTTATTACCTCTGTGTAAGACTGTTTTGTGGGGAGCACAATTGAACACACAACAGTCAACTCTCTGGTCCTCCAAAACTCAAGTCTTTCCCACGTGCAAAGTACATTCAAACCATCCTACATTCCCCAAAGTCTTATCACTTCAGCAGCAACTCTAAGTCCAAATCAAACCTCATGCTAAACAGCACAGGATGTGTCAACAAATTTCAGAGGTTTGCAATCATACAAATATAGCCTCTAACTACAGTGGAATTAGTCAAACAACAACAGAATAATAACTAGGACATTTATAAATGATTAAAAATTAAGTATCACATTTCTAAATAATCTCAGAAAATAAAAAACAATTAAAATTAGGAAAAAAATATGGTGTATATAAAGAATGGGCTGTTATTCAGCAATTGAAAAGAATGAAATAATTCCTTTTGTAGCAACATTGTAAGACCTAGAGATTATCATACTGAATGAAGTAAGACAGAGAAATACAAAATTATATGATGTCACTTACATGTGAAATCTGAAAAAGCTGATAAAAATGATTTTATTTACAAAACAGATACGGACTCACAAATATAGAAAGCAAATTTATAGTTAGCAAAGGGGAAAGTGAGCTTCCCTTGTGACTCAACTGGTAAAGAATCTGCCTAGATTGTGGGAGACCTGGGTTCAATCCCTGGGTTGGGAAGATCCCCTGGAGATGGGAAAGGCTGCCCACTCCAGTATTCTGGCCTGGAAAATTCCAGTCCATGGGGTTGGAAATAGCTGGACACAAGTGAGTGATTTTCACTTAAAGGAGATTAACGGAAACACATTACTATGTATAAACAAGGATTTACTCTATAGCAGAAGAAATTATATTATCTTATAGTAATCTGTAATGGAAAAGAATCTAAAAAATGCACACAGATACACACACACACATCTGAACCTCTTTACTATGTACCTGGAACAAACACAATATTGTAAATGACTATACTTCAAAAAGGCTTCCCTCATAGCTCAGTTGATAAGGAATCTGCCTTCAATGCAGGAGACCTGGGTTCAATTCCTGGGTTGGGAAGATCCCCTGGAGAAGGAAATGTCAACCCACTCCAGTATTCTTGCCTGGAAAATCCCATGGATACGGAAGCCTGGCGGGCTACAGTCCGTGGGGTTGTAAGAGTTGGACACGACTTAGCGACTAAACCATCACCAACATTGGTCCAGTGGTTTGTATACTTCAAAAAGGAAAAAGATACCATTAAGAACCAGGTAAAGATGAAGCATTCCTTTCTGGGGTAGACTCACAGATAGATGTGCATGAAACTGACTCTGGTCAGAAGGGATAGCTTCTAGACTTCCCTGTTTCTCCTCCATCTACCCAGGACCCCACAGTGTGGCTCTGGACCCTGTTGATGAACAGTTAGGGCCTGAGAAATTTGGTTTGATCCATGACCTGGGTGCTGGCCCTAAAGTCCAGAGTCTACATGAAATGGCCAGAGGCCCCACTGCCCATGACCCTGATGTTTTGCCTTGTGGAGGTGATAAAGGGAAGGTCTTGGGGGGGATGGCATTGACCCTGAGAGATGTAAGCAGAAATTATATTCAAGTTATAGCAATATTAGAGACAAGTTAAGCCTGTGTACTTATCCTGATTCTACTTAATCTTGTACTATGTGGTAAGATAAGAAACACAAAAGCATAAAGATTGAAAAAAATTAGGAAAAATATTGAACTGATTAATAATGAATATATGACATGCTAAAACCTGTGGGATGCTGCTAAAGCAGGACTTGGGGAAAGTTTATACCTTTAAAGTGTAAATAGAAAAGAAGAAAGATCAAGAGTCAGTTATCTAAGCTTCCATATCCAGGAACTAGAAAAAGAAATGCAAATAAAATAGAAAGAAAGAAGAAGGGAAGAAATGATAAAGAGAAAAACCCAATGAAACAGAAAAATTGTAAATGCTAGCAATGAGTTCTTTGAAAATATTAATAAAATAGACAGACTTCTATAAAAATGGGCTTAGAAAATAAAACAACTGTTCAATAGCAAGAAAGAAGAGACTACTACTATAGATCCTACAGGGATGTAAAAAATAAGTTTATATTATGAATGGTGCTATATCTGTTAAATAAATTGAATCTGAATTTAAACAACATGCCTACAAAAGAAAATTTCTTGGCTTATATGGTATCACTGCTGAATTCTTTCAGATATTTAAAGAGGAAAAAATAACAGCAATCTCACACAAACATTTGAAAATACAGAAAAAGAGGACATGCCCCTATTACTTTTTTGGACAAAATATCCTAATCCCCAAATTCTATGTTGTTGTTGTTCAGTCGCTAAGTTATGTCCAACTCTTTGTGACCCTGTGGATTGCAGCACACCAGGCCTCCCTGTCCCTCATTATCTCCTAGAGTTTGCCCAGGTTCATGTCCATTGAATCATTGATGCTATCCAGCCATCTCATCCTCAACTCTACATGTACACTACAAGAAAAGAAAATTATGTAAATATCTGTAAACTTAGATACAAAAATGCTAAATGAAAGATTAACAAATCAAATTCAGCAATATATGAAGAAAGAATAATAAATTGTGACCAAGTAGAGTTTATTCCAGAAATGAGAGATTAATATTTGAAACCAAATCAGTGTAATTCACCATAATAACACAATTGATGTGTAAAAAGTATTTGCTAAATTCAGTCACTCATTATTTTAAAAATTCAGCAAAATAATAATAAAAGAAAACTTTCTTAATTTAATAAAGAAGTATGTACCAAAAAATCTACATGAACTCATATTTAGTGGTGAAATAGTAAAATTTTCTTCCTGAAGTTGGGAATTAAATGGTGTTCACCATGACTGTTTATAATTATAATATCTTAGATATTTTAGTCATTGCAGTAAGAAAAATTGGAAATGAATAAAAATTGGAAAGAAGAGAGCGAAACTGCCATGAAATGTAGGCGATACTATTGTAAATATAAAAAATCCAAAACTATCTGCAACAAACTGAAATAATTAGCGATAGAATTTAACAAATATGCTGTATACAAATCAGCATTCAAAAGTTAATTATTTCTGTATGCTAACAAAAGGCAATGAAAAATAAAACTTTCAAAATATTATTTAAAACAAGATCAGAAAATATCAAGTGCTTAGGAATAAATAAAATAAGAGATATATAAGATCTATACTTAAAAACTACAAAACACTGTTCAAAGAAATCAAAGACCTAAATAAAAGGAGTGATTGATACATCATGTGTTTTGATTGCAAGACTCAATAGTATTTGTGTATATATCAGTTTTCCTCAGATTACTCTATTGATTCAACACAATCTCAGTCAAAATTCCATCTTGGAGAAATAAGTCAATTTTCATGTAAATTTTAAGTTGGCACTCATGTTAAATTCATTTGCTAACTTTTCTAGTTTGTAGATACTTTTGACATTTCTATATCCACAGCCTGTCTGTCTCTTATTTGGTAGATTAAAAAGAAGCATGCTAGTCTTGGAATCATGATCTCTATCCAATTTCTTTCTCCTGGGGAGAGCAAGGCAAGAAGTCTATTGGACCCTTGGTTTTCCCTTGGACAAAGTGGAGATTGGACTTTATGATCTCTATTGTCTTGTGCAGGTATACATTTTATAAATTTATTAAGTATAAAGAGAAAATATCATATCCATCTCAGTGGCAAAAATCATAATATCTAAGATAAATCCAGAAACTTTTGTTGAAATATTGATTACAGAAAAGGAGAAAAATTGTACGAATATTGCTGTTTCTTCACATATTAATTTTGCAATTTGCTTGTTGCTGAGTCATAAAATAGTAATTTCTTCACACTGAACTAGAAATGTAAATTTAATGTGACATTTTTACTTTAAATTTTGAGGAACTGTAATTTTACCTCTTTTTGTGGGCATTTGAATTATCTTTTATAGTATAAAGATGATGGTATTATTAGGTAGTCTGACTGCAGTGGTAAGTATAGAACTTTAATACACTTAAAACATTTAAAATTGAAAACATTAAATAATAATGATATTTAAGTAATTTCAAGGGCAGATTAAGTAATATTCTTAAATGAGTTAAATTTTAGTTTTAGTATACTAAGAGAAACAAGAAAAACATTGTTTTTCGATATTCAAAATGTAATTCTCTCTCCATGAAAGATGCATAGATGATGGTAACAACTGCTTGAACTAGGTATGTCCAACTCTGTCCAACTCCAGAAGATTTTCCTTTTGTTATGACTAAAAATATATATATATATCTATTCAAGGCAACAATATATCTAAAGTTAACTTCAAAGTAATAGCTAATTAATTATTTGAGCAGCAGAAATATTTCTCAGTTCTGGAGGCGGAAAGTCTAAGATCAGAGTGAGGACCCTCTTCTGAGCTGCAGACTTCTTGCTGTGTTCTCATATCGTGGAAAGGGCAAGAAAGGGTCTCTTTGATAAGGACACTAATCCTATTCATGAAGGTCCCACACTCATGACATAATTAATAATAAGTTCTTCAAATATACCCAAGACTTCAAGTTATTGCCTGTGGGTTTTTTTTATATCATTTTATTTTTATTTTTAAAATTAATTAATTTATTTTAATTGAAGGCTAATTACTTCACAATATTGTAGTTTTTTTTTGCCATACATTGAAATGAATCAGCCATGGGAGTACATGGGTTCCCCATCCTGAACCCCCCCTTCCACCTCCCTCCCCATCCCATCCCTCAGGGTCATCCCAGTATTTTTGTAAATGTCCTTTACAACTTATGGTTTGTTAGGGAATGAATGTTTGTGTCTCTCCAAAATTCAACATAATACTTTTAAAATAATGAATTTGCTTAGGAAGTGGAAAGGAGCTGGAACAATGAAAAAAGATATTGGGATATGGGGGAAATATCTTTTTCCAGTGTAATATTTGTTATCTCTATCATGTTTGTAAGTTACTGATCTCTTCCTTTTCCATTGTTTCTTTGTAGATTCACAGCTCTTTATCAAGTTCCCATTACCTTGCTCCCCTTTTTGCCTTCTTAACTTTTTAGTTCCTTAGGCTCAATGTTCTTTGCCAGATTGAGGGTAATGAAGTAAGGCTATAGTGATTATAGATTTTGCCTCCCTCAGAAAGCTTGGGATGATGAAGTAAATCATTAAGAATTTTATTTGCAGGCTCTGATCCCATTGAACAGTACTGCCTTTTAGGCAAGTATGGTCTCTATCCCTTAGGAATAGACCAGAGACCCTAGACTTTGAGTAGAGCCTTTATATAAAATTTTCTAAGTTCTCTTTCAAAGCCTCTGAACAGGGCTGCCAATGAGCATTTTCCAGATAAGATGCCCAGAAATTTTTGTAAGTCCTGGTCCCTATTTTTCCTCTTTGGGACACTCTAAGTCCTCCTTTAAGGTTATATAGACCAGATGCTCAGAAATGTTCTGGGATTTGATCCTTCAGCATTATCCCAAGGGTCCTCTGATCTGGAATGGGTTCCTAAGAACTGAATGGTTATCAGTGCACCGTAGAGGCAACAAGATCTATGTTGTTTCCAAACATGTTCTGAAGACCATAGTCTTGTAGGTAATGACAGCACTATTACCTTTTTCTCACAGGGGGAGATATGAAATTGGACAGGAAGGACACATTTGATAGTAAAGTACATGACCAGATGGTTCCTAGACCTGAATAAGAATAGATGTTGCCAGAAGAATCATCTCTGGGCAATAAACAAATATTTAAGGATTTCTCTACTCATGTTTCAAAATATTTTTTTTGATAAATAATCATACTTCACATGGACTCAAGGATTTTATAATCCGTTTAAAATAAAATTGCTTAGCATAAATAGAGGACTCACATACCCTAGAGACAGCCTGGACTGAGAGAAACAAAGATGACTTTGGAGTTGACAGTTAATTTCCTAGTCTCTGGGTTGCATCCTTGAGGTTGGAGTCAGGTATATTAGAATTCTGCCAGTTCTATTCTGAACTAGCAAGGGCATACCTAAAACAAGCTAAGAATGCAGTGCTGCCAGGGTGGAGGACAATAAGTATAATTGAGAAGAATAATACCATACTCATAGCAGTTTGTTCAAAGACCTGATGGAGGTAGGGCTGGGAATATAAGAACTAATAATAAAGTTAGTGATCAGGAGAATTGGAAACAGGCTGGGGCAATGTGATGAATTTGCACAGTTCAGCATAGACCATTAGTGGCTATTATGCTCTATGGAAACCCCTTTAAATAGGGAACAAGTACAATGGAGAAGTGGTGCCTTAGAGAAACCATTATCAATTAACTGAACATGGAAATTAAGTTAAGACTGTGTGCTCCTTGAAGACAGAAACTAACTTATTTATCATTGGAATTGCAGAATCTATCTTCTCACCTAAAATATAGCAAAAGCTCTGGAAGTGCTTGTTTAATGACAATAACAACACTCAAAGGACAAAGTTTTATAATTTTGAGGACTGGAAGAATGCAGATGCCAGATTTACCAAAGTTGTTTTACGTTTTCACGAGAATGTTTCCTTACATTTAATTGTAAAAATAAATGTTAGTAGATGTAGTCAGATTGGATTGTAGGGTCATAAAAGAGATCAGCACAAGGAGCGGTCTTGCAGGGAAGTTGGGATAGGATTTTATTTATTCTGAGAGGACCCATCTCTGAAAAAACAGAATGGAATCCAGAGCCTTACTGGGAGGTGATAATACTGTTAGTGAGATCACATTTCTTTTCGTGGCTCAAGACGCAAGAGTTAATTACAACTTTCCATTATAGTCTTCCTTATGTTCCTGTTAGAGACAGAACAGATCTTTTTCCATTAGTAATTTCCCCTGAAATTCCCCTGTTTTCCTGATTCTGTTAAGACAGAATCACACAACTCCATCTGGTCCTGCATCTGCCTGTCCCCATCTGTGTGTCTCTGAAGTGGGAATAATCTTGCTCTCTGAAGAGCTTGCTATGGCTGGTGCTATGGCACAGGAGAGCTCACCTTGGATTGTGTAGCTTGGTGGGTCTGTTGTCAGTCTGAATTATCTTAAGTACTTATTTCCTATGGACTGGAGGTGGAAGGGTGGCTGCTTGTTTATTCCTACAATGTGTCTAAAAGAACGAACTGCAGGGAGAGGAAGGCTGAAAAGTAAATCACCTGCATCCTAATATCCTTCCTCCACACACACCTACTTCTTTTCTGTTGGTAATTATGGGTGGGATTATATTGGTTATGGGCTTCCAGGTGGCTCAGGGATAAAGAATCTGCCTGCCAATGCAGGAGCTGCAGGAGACACAGGTTCAGTCTCTGGGTGGGAAGATCCCCTGGAGGAGGAAATGGCAACCTGCTCCAATATTCCTGCTGGGGTAATCCCATGGACAGAGGAGCCTGGTGGGCTATAGTTCGGTTCATGGGGTCACAAAGAGTTGGATACAACTGAGCAACTGAGCACACAGATATTGGTTATGCTTTTAAGTTGATTTAGTAGAGATTTCTAAGCAAAGACTTTTCTGAGGACACTTTTAAGGATATTCTTTTGTTTTTCAAAGGTGATTTTACATGGCAGACAAGGCACATCCTGCTTCTGTAGCCCTTTGTCTTGAACCAACTCTTTTTTAGTCCA
Organism: Odocoileus virginianus; assembly: GCF_023699985.2. Lineage (NCBI taxonomy): Eukaryota > Metazoa > Chordata > Mammalia > Artiodactyla > Cervidae > Odocoileus > Odocoileus virginianus. The sequence continues at coordinate 34,072,043 of NC_069686.1, read as the reverse complement.
TCTACATGCATTCAATTTATTTCAAAACACAAAATGTGAGGTTATATTCTAAATTGCAAAGTGAAATGTAGCCCATTATTTCAATGTGATTTCACAGAATAGTGTTCTCTGCACAAGGTGGGCCCTGGTCACCTTCATGTTCTTGCCCTGCTAAGACTGCTGCGACATCACCCATTTACTGAATGACACTTCCTATGGGGATGCAGTTCGTGGCTCACAAGATAGAAGTAGCTGAATCTCCAGGCCTAAGTCTCCATTTTCCTCACATCACTCAAAACAGATAAGTCATTACAAATATTTGGATTCCAAGGGGTGACCTTTTCTCTACCTACTTTCTTTATGAGGATTACTTTAGCCAGAGTGGAGGGAATGACAAGATTTAAAAAAAGAAAAAACATTCTATTTTTTGCTTTCTAATTATTCATTCAAAGTGAAAAATACATATTATCAAGAGACTTCTATTTAGTAATTTACTATAATGAAATTCTAAGGCATATATACTATCCTTTCTCTACTTGCTTTTATCTGACAATTGGTAATTTTATTTTCCATTGCTTTCACTTAGTGGGCCAATATTGACTCCCCTCTTCTCTTACCTCCTCATTTCTTCTGAGTTCTCCAAAATCTGATCCAACATGCCTTTTGGTGCTCGCTCCTAAATCAGACCTTCTGAGTCTGATTCAAAAGTCAGGAAGGATGTTACATGTCTGCCTTCAAGAAGGTGGGGTCATGTATTCCTTTCTAGAATGTTCAGTATTTATAGTGTAGCTTACTATAGATGGTACCTTGAAGAACCTGAAATGGTCTCAGTGGCTCTCATTCCCTGCCCAGAGAGATTCATTTTTTTTTTTTTTTTTTTCTGGAAGGATAGGATTTATTAGTCTTGTGCAATTTCTGGGAACAGAAACTTTAGATAGAATGCATTCCCCTCCCCCTTACTTTCCTGACTGTTATAAACTAAGAGTGATATAACTTAAAGCAGCATCCTGAAAATAGGCACACAAATTTGGTTGGCAATATAGTTAATATTTCCTGAACATTTTTTATGAACCAAGAACTAGACTAAGGACATTCCATGGATAAACTAGTTTCTTCTTTACAGCAAACTTATGTATAGATACTTATACTGTTCTTAGAGATGAACAAATTAAAGTTTAGAAAAGTGATTTTGCCTACAGGCAATAGATTTATGGGTGACAGGGCAGGGGTTCCAATGCAGTTTGATGCCATGAGCCAAACTCAATCACTGTGATATATAATTAACTTGAACAGTGGCCCAAGACCAATTTCCATAGTGCCTTATTTAACTAACCATTTAAATTGTGAGAAATCACTTAACCTGGCTGCTTCTCAGATTCTTCATATATTGTAAGAGAGGATTTGTCAAAGTGGTGATTTTTTTAGTCTCTTTCTGTTTCATAATTGTATGAGAGATTGGGGATTATATTCCTTCTAGAAAATTTCTGTAACACGCAGTATAACTTAACTGCTGGTTATGTTTTAAATCAGAATGTAGTATATGTATGTTTTAGAGTCAGAATGTAGTTTAAACCTGGTCAAAGCCACTTCCAGACATGTTACTCTCGTGATTTCCTTTTTTCTGTTTAATTATTTCACAAAACATTCATGTAAAAGTAGGAAAATTGACCACAATATGTAGCACCTGTGTATATGTGAAAAGTCTAAGACAGTAGAAGATTGTATATGAGAGTTGGGTGTGTAAAATAGTACTTAAGAGAGAGTGATAAGTGTATGAGAGTGGGTATGAGACTTTGTGAAAATGTTTGTAGAATGTGAGAATGTAACAGGAAGAGGGTGCATGCAGAGGAAGGGTATATGAGAAAGAGTGCAAAAGGGAGAAAGTATAGGTGAGTGTTCAACAAAGAGTATGCGTGAGAGCTAAAGCGTGGATACACCAGAGAATGTGGAAGGGGAGAGAGAGAGGGAGAAGCCCAGAAAGGGAATGTGGAAGGAAGGGTTTGATATATTGTGAACCAGAGAGGGTGAGAGAAAGATGAGAATGAGTGTGAATGTAAGAGTATATAAGTGTGAATGGGTCTTTGTGGGAATGTGTATGTGTATGTGTGTTCACCTGTTAGGCACATGCATTTTCCTGTGTTAGAGGCCAGTCCTATGCCCTGCACAGCATGCTATTACACACCATAGCTGATTCATTGCTCTGAATGATGTCAAATAGTTCACCACTCGCTGTAAAGGATGTCCAGACAATGAATATATAACACAGAAAAAAGCAATTGACATGAGTAGCTGAGATGAATCATGATTGCACCCTGGAGTTGAGAGTAGCGTTGCCCTGAGCCAAAGATGTTTTGTTGAGGGAGGACATGGCTTTTGGGTTGGCAATGAATAGAATGTGCCACAAAATTCATGACACCTTTTGGGAAAGATAAGCAAGAAAGTATGAAGATGTGTGGTATGAACTTTAGTTCTTACCATATATCTTTCTGCATGGTATGAATCTTCTATAAGAGCATGACATTTTTATATTTAATAAATATAAGAAAAAACAGGAGTGTCTATCTAAAAGGCTCTTTTTAGTTGTTTGTTGAGTGATGTAATGTCTTTAACTTCTCTGAGGTTTACAGACCTTCAATAATAGTTCTGCTACTAATTATGTTTTATATAGAATTGTTTTGGGTGGGAATCAAGGGGGTAATAATTACTTTCCACATTTGGACTGATGTCCATATGGAAATAAAGTAAATGCTTTAAGACCCAGAGTAGAGAATAGAAATTCAGTTAAGGAAGGAAATCCAGGGGTAATCATCAGTGTCCAAGTACCTAGGAATTTGTGGTTGTCTCCAGGGAGAGTATTAAACTTGCAACAATTTGAACTAATATTAAGTACATCTCAAAGGAGTATCAGAGCTTGAGTGGCTGCATCTCTGTTACAAATGGTGGAATAAAAGCCCAGAATTCCGAAATAAGAGGCTCACCTCTGTCATTGTCTCAGTTCCAAGTACATAGAAGAGCAACAGATCTCCACTTTATTTGTCCTAAACTAACCCAACTTTTGGGACTTTCCAGGTGGTGCAGTGGTAAAGAATCCACCTGCCAATGCAGGAGACATGAGTTTGATCCCTGGGTTAGGAAGATCCTCTGAAGGAGGAACTATCAGCCCGCTCCAGTATTCTTGTCTGGAAAATTCCATGGACAGAGGAGCCTGGCAGCCTATAGACCAAGGGATTGCAAAGAGTCGGACACAACTGAGCAACTGAGCACACAACCCAACTTTAAAAATAATACCAGATCAAATTCTAGTGAGCAAATAACATTTTGTTTTGATAAAAAATATCCATCCCTTTTATATCTCCAGGAGACTTTTCTGGTGCCTGTTATTTTTATGATGCAGTGCTTTTAGGCCCTATGAAGTTAGTGAGGAAGAATATTTTTCCCTGTATTGGAACAGTGTGTGTGCTCACTTGCTCAGGCATGTCCAGCTCTTTTTGACTGCGTGGACTGTAGCCTGTCAGGCTCCTCTGTCCATGGAATTTTCTAAGAAAGAATACTGGAGTGGGTTGCCATTTCCTTCTCTAAGAGATCTTCCTGACCCTGGGGTTGCACCTGCATCTCCTGCATTTCCTGCCTTGGCAGATGGATTCTTTACCACTGAGCCACCCAAGAAGCCCCACTGCAAGACAAACAGCTACAGAGGTAAATATCTAGGGGACTGACCAGGATACATACCAAAATATATTCCTATGATCATCTGAAAATGATAATTTCCCAACAGATTGGGAAAATCAGAGACTACTTTATCAGAAAGATGCTCATGTATTTATTTGAGTTCTCATGTCTCATTTTCCTAAATTTTAAATACAACACACAACCCATTCAATACGTAGTCACAAAGAAAAACTGCATGAAACACTTACATTTAAAAATTATCTAATTAATTCAAAATGTAGTTAATGACAGTGAACTGTGTGCAGTTAGCAGTAGAAAGATTACTTACCACTGTGATCCTCACCTATCAGGATTCTTGTCAGCTACTGCTATGGACTTTAGGCTCTTCATCTCAGAATAGAAGGATCATGTGTGACTCAGCCTCTCCAGGGAAGACACAGGAAAATTAGGTCTGTTAATGAATTCCTTTCCAAAAGGGCATTGGTTGAAGGGGGCTGTTACTGGAATTTGAGGGGCTCAAGTGAAGTATTGCTGCAGCCTTGTGTGGGAACGACAGATACTGGACAAGAGGTGATTGTGTTGAAGGTGGGGTGGTAGAAGCAGAAGGGCAAACATGTCAGGCTGATGTGGGTCAGGAGAAGAAATGATATTCCCATGAGAAGGTCATGCACTACTGTGCTAGGACTGGGCAAAAAGTGAAAGCAACTCTCTTCCTATTTCCGTTGGGTTTTGTTTGCTTACTTGCTGTATCAAATAACAATACTGCACTTACCTGCACATTGAGTATTTTTCCAAAGAAAATGTGTAATAGTTTAGGCACATCACTGGTGAAACAGCTCACCTAACAGCTCTACTTAACCTAGAAGTAACATGGGGAAATGTATTCTGCAAACCACGTACAGAGAAAAATGTAATAAATGTACTTTTAAGTATAGCTACTTGTAAAAAACATGATAATTATGAGTAATATATGCTCACACATGGTCCATTTTTATTTTAAACTTATGTAGTGATTTTATGTCTCTAAAGGCTTTAAATATACCACATATATTTTGCTTTAGTTCAAGATATACCTATTTCAGGAACAATTTAGAGTATGGACATTTCTGGAAGTATTACATCTTTAGTTGTACCTTCTTCATTTGATTAGTTGGTTAAATATGTGTGTACTTAGTCACTCAGTCGTGTCTGACTCTTTGTGACCCCATGGATGGTAGCCTGCCAGGTTCCCCTGTCCATGGGATTCTCCAGGCAAGAATACTGGACTGAGTTGCCATGCCCTTCTTCACGGGATCTTCCCAACCCAGGGATCGAAGCCAGGTCTCCCACATTGCAGGCAGATTCTTGACCATATGAGTCACCAGGGAAACTTTGTTTAACTAATTTGATTAATTATATAAAAATAAATTGTTTGATTAATAAAATATTTAACTTTATTGCCCTAGGATATATTATCCTTAGATGTATGGATAGACTAACATTTTTTCATTATACACTAACTCCCCTGTATAGTGCACACGACCTGTTAAGGCCTCAATTAGATAGGTGAAAGAATGTGTAGGTGAATAAGTAAAAGCTTGTATATATAAATTAAGAAATGGTTATATCTAGTTATTCCTTAAAGAATTTGAACTGAGGATTTGAGTTCAGTTGTTGCACTGGAATATCCCCAAGAGAATCCAGGAAGGAACAAGGGAAAGAAGCGAAGCAAAGTTTTGCTTTCCAGTAAAGTCCTGGTCTCAGCCTAATGCCCCTGGGGCCCTGAAGTACACATTGCACCTCACAGAGTTGTCATTCCAGGGAAAACAATTAGGTGATTATACTCAGCATAAGTTATGAAGGACCACACACTCCTGGGTATGTGCATCTCTCATCTGTAGATAGCTCCAAAGTTCAAGGGCAATGCTAAGGTTTCCATAGCGAGCAGCTAGCAGCCAAGTACGTAGAGGCAGGGAGCTTGGCGCCCAGCGCTGGGATGAGGGGTTGATAGAAACTAAGTGAGATGCCAGCAGGGTTTACTACAGCTAGCAATCAATGCAGCCAAGATTTTAAAGTCAATCTCTAGTTAAGAGAAAGGGCTTTTCAAGTACATTACAGCAAGCCATTGCTTTACTAAACATAATCATATTATTATTTGGTTAACTAATTCCAAAAGAAAATACTACAAAATTTCGTCTTCAAACAGAAATGGTTTTAATATTTCTGTGATCTCCTTATCACTGCACAGCATTTTACATATCTTTAATCAATATGCACAGACCATTTTATAGTCCTTGTTTTTAATTAGCCTGCATCACTGTGGCAGTGACTTCTAAACCAGGTTTCACCAGGTCCTCTCTGCATAGCCTGGTCACCCCTGCCTCACTGACTCATATCTCTCCTCTGTCCTTCTGTCTGTCTACACTGTAGCCACAGTCATGATCTCTCAGTTCCTTGGAATCAACCAGTCTTTCCTTCATTTGGGTCTTCACTCAGGCTGGACTAAGTTTCCCCTTCACCAAATGACTGGCTCCATCTTAGCCTTTAGATCTCAGCTCACATGGAACCGTCTTTAAGAAGACTTCCTTGACCAATCTGCCTTGAGACAGCTTCATTGAGGTCTTCTACCCATTCATTCTGTTCCTTCACTTTTTGGCACATACCTTTTATATTTTATATATTTTTTACTTACTGACCTATCTCTGTTTGCCCCACTACACTGTAAGCTCCAGGAGTGTAGAGACTATCTCAGTTTACCACTGTATACCTAGCACCTCACACAGTGGTGGCATAAAATAGGTTCTCAGTAAGTATTTGTTGAATAAATAAAAAATGTGACTATCCAGCAATATCACGTTTTAATAAATACATTAGAACTTCAACCTCTAGCTGGATATTAATTCCTTAGGCAGCTTCACTAGGATGACACATATTTACTTAAATGATACTCTTATTGTTCAAAATACATTTGAAGCATCTGTTAGAAGTATTCCTCAGAGCATACTCTTGAATATTTTTAACGATGATAAGTTATATCCTTTGAAAGGGATTTCTGCTTCTTTTTTTTTTTTTAAGAAATAGTCAATTTTCTATAGTAGTCAAAGCTGGAGAATAAAATCAAGAATACTGTTTTTGGTTACATTAAAAGTAGTGTGGATCAGTTTTTGTTTTGTTTTTTTTTTTGAGAGGCTCAGAAACTGGCTCTAGAGGTTTTTCCAACAGGGTATTTCAGATAAGATTTAATACAACAGCGGTTGCAAATATTTTGTTGATAAGACATTATTCTACATCTTGGTAAAAACAAATTTCAGCTTCCTCACTTTAGAATTACAACTTGACTTAAAAACAATGAAACTGAAGAATTTTTTAACATATTTTCTAATGTTTAGGTTTACTCAAATGAGTAGTCTTCTCCATAACTTTGAAATTTTGTGGTCAACTTTGTGGTTGACCGTCTTTGGCTCCAAAATCACTGTGGATGGTGACATCAGCCACGAAATTAAAAGATGCTTGCTTCTTGGAAGGAAAGCTATGACAAACCTAGATAGCATATTAAAAAGCAGAGACATCACTTTGCTGACAGAAGTCTGAATAGTCAAAGCTATGGTTTTTCCAGTAGACATGTATAGGTGTGAGAATTGGACCATAATGAATGCTGAGTGCTAAAAAATTGATGCTTTTGAATTGTGGTGCTGGACTCTTGAGAGTCCCTTGGACAGCAAAGAGATCAAGCCAATCAATCCTAAAGAAAATCAACCCTGAATATTCTTTGGAAGGCCTAATGCTGAAGCTGAACCTACAATACTTTGGCCACCTGATATGAAGAGTAGACTCATTGGAAAAGACCCTGCTATTGGGAAAGACTGAAGGAAAGAGAAGGGGATGACAGAGAATGAGATGATTGGATGGCATCACCAACTCAATGAACATGAGTTTGGGCAGACGCTGGGAGACAGTGAAGGACAGGGAAGCCTGGTGTGCTGCAGTCCATGGAATCGCAAAGAGCTGGACATGACTTCAGGACAGAACAACAGCAACAAGCCTGCATAAAAGAAAAAAAAAATTGAAGTGTGGAATCTCTAACTCTTTTTAAACGCAGTAAAACAAGGCTGCACTATCCTAATTGGGAGAAAATGTTATCTGTTCTAGTGACAAGTTGACTTAGAACATTAATTTTTAAAATGCAGTTTTATTATTTTTAAGTGCCTCTAATACATTGCTGATGGGGGCAGGAAAGGGAGAAGTAGGTTATGTCTTTAAAATTGTATAAATGTATTTTTGGTAATTATCTTATTCATGTTTAGCAGTTTTTACTCATAAAGTGGTTTTATAATTATCTGAAAAGAATTTTTTGGCCTTTAACTTTAATCAGGCTAATCACTTTTGAAAATTTCCTAATCAGCTGTTTTGGATGGATGAAAGTGAAATTTTATCTGTTATTAGTTACAGTTATCCAGATTCCATAATGAATGTGTAGGGACTGAATGAGTCTTTTTTTCTTCTTTAGCCAATAAATTCATTAGGAAAAGCTTTGAAGCTTATTTATTCCTCATTCTCTCCTGTAATGCCACTGTCCTATGAATAACCCTGAACCTGTAGTCTACAAACTTGCCTCATCAGTTCAGTTCAGTGGCTCAGTCGTGTCCAACTCTTTGCCACCCCATGGATCACAGCATGCCAGGCCTCCCTGTCCACCACCAACTCCTGGAGTTTACTCAAACTCATGTCCATTGAGTCCGTGATGCCATCCAACCATCTCATCCTCTGTCATCCCCTTCTCCTCCTGCTCCCAATCCCTCCCAGCATCAGGGTCTTTTCCAATGAGTCAACTCGTTGCATGAGGTGGCCAAAGTATTGGAGTTTCAGCTTCAGCATCAGTCCTTCCAATGAACACCCAGGACTAATCTCCTTTAGGATGGACTGGTTGGATCTCCTTGCAGTCCAAGGGACTCTCAAGAGTCTTCTCCAACACCACAGTTTAAAAGCATCAGTTCTTCAGTGCTCAGCTTTCTTCACAGTCCAATTCTCACATCCATACTTGACCACTGGAAAAACCATAGCCTTGACTAGACAGACCTTTGTGGCAAAGTAATGTCTCTGCTTTTTCATATGCTATCTAGGTTGGTCATCACTTTCCTTTCAAGGAGTAAGCATCTTTTAATTTCATGGCTGCAATCACCATCTGCAGTGATTTTGGAGCCCCCAAAAATAGAGTCTGCCACTGCTTCCACTGTTTCCCCATCTATTTGCCATGAGGTGATGGGACCAGATGCCATGATCTTAGTTTTCTGAATGTTGAGCTTTAAGCCAACTTTTTCCCTCTCCTCTTTCACTTTCATCAAGAGGCTCTTTAGTTCTTCTTCACTTTCTGCCATAAGGGTGGTGTCATCTGCATATCTGAGGTTATTGATATTTCTCCTGGCAATCTTGATTCCAGCTTGTGCTTCTTCCAGCCCAGCGTTTCTCACGATGTACTCTGCATATAAGTTAAATAAGCAGGGTAACAATACACAGCCTTGACGTACTCCTTTTCCTATTTGGAACCAGTCTGATTTTCCATGTCCAGTTCTAACTGTTGCTTCCTGACCTGCATATAGGTTTCTGAAGAGGCAGTTCAGGTGGTCTGGTATGCTCATCACTTTCAGAATTTTCCACAGTTTATTGTGATCCACACAGTCAAAGGCTTTGGCGTAGTAAATAAAGCAGAAATAGATGTTTTTCTGGAACCCTCTTGCTTTTTCGATGATCCAGCAGATGTTGGCAATTTGATCTCTGGGTCCTCGGCCATTTCTAAAACCAGCTTGAACATCTGGAAGTTCATGGTTCACATATTGGTGAAGCCTGGCTTGGAGAATTTTAAGCATTACTTTACTAGTGTGCAAGATGAGTGCAATTGTGCGGTAATTTGAGCATTCTTTGGAATTGCCTCTCTTTGGGATTGGAATGAAAACTGACCTTTTCCAGTCCTGTGGCCACTGCTGAGTTTTCCAAATTTGCTGACATATTGAGTGCAGCACTTTCACAGCATCATCTTTCAGGATTTGAAATAGCTCAACTGGAATTCCATCACCTACACCAGTTTTGTTCATAGTGATGCTTTCTAAGGCTCATTTGACTTCACAACCCAGGATGTCTGGCTCTAGGTGAGTGATCACACCATCGTGATTATCTGGGTCATGAAGATCTTTTTTGTACAGTTCTTGTGTGTATTCTTGCCACCTCTTCTTAATATCTTCTGCTTCTGTTAGGTCCATACCATTTCTGTCCTTTATTGTGCCCATCTTAGCATGAAATTTTCCCTTGGTATCTTATTTTCTTGAAGAGAGTGCTAGTCTTTCCCATTCTGTTGTTTTCCTCTATTTCTTTGATTTGCTCATTGAGGAAGGCTTTCTTATCTCTCCTTGCTATTCTTTGGAACTCTGCATTCAAATGGGTATATCTTTCCTTTTCTCCTTTGCTTTTTGCTTTTCTTCTTTTCACAGCTATTTGTAAGGCCTCCTCAGACAGCCATTTTGCTTTTTTGCATTTCTTTTCCATGAGGATGGTCTTGATCCCTGTCTCCTGTACAATGTCATGAACCTCCGTCTATAGCTCATCAGGCACTCTATCAGTTCTAGTCACTTAAATCTATTTCTCACTTCCACTGTATAATCATAAGGGATTTGATTTAGGTCATACCTGAGTGATCTAGTGGTTTTCCCTACTTTCTTCAATTTAAGTCTGAATTTGGCAATAAGGAGTTCATGATCTGAGCCACAGTTAGCTCCCGGTCTTGTTTTTGCTGACTGTGTAGAGCTTCTCTATCTTTGGCTGCAAAGAATATAATCAATCTGATTTTGGTGTCAACCACCTAGGGATGTCTATGTATAGAGTCTTCTCTTGTGTTGTTGGAAGAGGGTGTTTGCTGTGACCCGTGCGTTCTCTTGGTAGAACTCTATTAGCCTTTTCCCTGCTTCATTCTGTGCTCCGAGGTCACATTCAGCTGTGACTCCAGGTGTTTCCTGACTTCCTACTTCCTGGTGGCTCAGACAGTGAAGCGTTTGCCTACAATGCGGGAATCCTGGGTTCAATCCTTGGGTTTGGAAGATCTCCTGCAGAAGGGAATGGCAGTTCACTCCAGTATTCTTGCTACCCCCCCAAAAAAGGGGGGCTCAAAAAGGGGCCTCATCATTCTCCTGTAAATATTTCTTGGTCAGTCTGATATTTGTGCTTCAGTGGGTGCAGGATTAGGGAAGGATGGATTAGTTCTAGGCTGAAGTTTTGCCAGATGGGAGAGATGAAAAGATAATGAGACAGAAGCGTTCCAGATATTGAAAGAGAACGTTGAAATTCTGGACTGGTTATACTTATGGTGTAGATCAATTATGAGAGTCATTGGCAAGCTCACTGAAAGGATAGGTGATTAGGTAAATGACTGGGACATCTGAATTAGCAGTTTTATTTTCTAGTTATGACACATTTCAACAGCATGTCTGTGGGAATATGGAAAGTAGTGAAGCCAATGGAGTAGAATTGAGGGTCATCAAGGATAACATGGTCAAGGAGATGAGAGACTGGAATACTGGCTGAATTCCCCTCATACTGAACATTGGATTCAGTCAGGATAGTGGAGGCCTTGGATTGGAAAGGAAAACTATGAGTCTAGTAATCCAATTTTTCATAAATGGTTGAGAGACCTGTGAATGTTGGGCAGCAGCAATAAAGAGATGGATGTATGGGGAGTGGGACTCTTTAGGTGGGAGTGTAATTGAAAGCGATACTGGAGAATTAAATAGGTGCGACTCCTTTTCTAGTCTCTGTGGTACTTGGTATGATTGGAATGATTGGCTAGATGTTGAGAGGCTTGTCCTCAGGGGAGATTCAGGTTTCAGGAAGCCAGACAACACTCAGTCAAGGTAGAAGATACAGAAGAATGTGTCTATTACCATGCTGTTCCTCGTCTAAGCAATGTCTGAATGGGAAGAGATGGGCAGGAAGCTGGGCCAGGGGAGAGCAAGTGCAGCGTCGTCTGTGTGTGATGAGACTACTATGAGTAGATAGAAGACAGGAACAATTTTATATTTAGTGATATGTCCAGGGAGGAAGGAATGAAATGGAGGGCTTGGGGGCTTAACTTGTGGACTTGGACAAAGGGGGTACTTTGTTTTTTTTTAAACATAGTATTTTTAAAAATACTTTATTTGGCTGTGGAGGGCCTTAACTGTGGCACATAGAACCTTTGATCTTCATTGCAGCAGGCGGGATCTTTTAGCTGTGGCAGCATGCAAACTCTTAGTTATGGCACATGGGATCTAGTTCCCTAGTCAGGGATTGAACCTGTGCCCCCTGTTCGGGAGCACGGAGTCCTAGCCACTGGACCAGCAGAGAAGTCCCACTTTGGTCTCACTGAATCAGCTGCAGCTTGGCAAGGAGACCTGCAGAGATGGGGTTGGTCTGCAATGATGGGTGGATGACTGTATAGAGCTGTGTCCACAGAGAGCAGGCTACAGGGAACCTTGAGGCATAAACAGGAGGGGCAGGCAATGGAACAGGCAGACCTCTCTTTCTTCTTTTCTTTGTCTGAGTTTTCTTTTCTGGAGGCTGGAATGGGAGATAAAATCAGTGCTTGCTCTGCTCCAGAGGGATTCCACCTGGCATTTGACCTGCAGTTGGTGTCTGCAGGTCACTAGTGGGCAATTTTCCTTCTTTAAGTTTTTCTGTGAAGGCCTACAATGAACATGTATTACTTTTAGAAGAAGGGGAGAATATTTAAAACAGTTAACTCATAGACAAATTCTGATTAATGGCTCCCACATGTAAGAGGTGGCCAGGTGTGGAAATATAAAGACAAATAAGACAAAGCATCTGCCCTTAAGGAGTGGGCAGTTCAGGAGAGAAAAGAACCATATTATGTGATTCTGTCACCTCAGTCCTTTCTGACTCCAGGGAGAACAGCAGAGAATAATAGTTCCAGGAGAAATTCGGGCTACAAAACAAATGAAAATACTTTTTTAAATTGAGAGAGTAGCAGTGAAATATATACATTACCATATGTAAAATTAGCTGGCCTGTGGAAATTTGCCGTATGACACAGGGAGCTCAAATCCATTGCTCTAAAACAACCTAGAGGGGTGGGATGGAGTGGGAGGTGGGAAGAAGGTTCGGGAGGGAGTGGACATGCATATACTATGGCCAATTCATGTTCACATATGGCAGAAACCAACACAATATTGTAAAGCAATTATCCTTTGATTAAAAATTAAACTAAAAACATAAATCATGACAGTCTTATAAAAATAAGCTTCTTTAGGGACTTCCCTGGCAGTCCAGTGGTTAGGACTTTGCCTTCCAATCCAGGGGGTGCGTGTTCCACTCCTGGTCAGGGAGCCAAGATCTCACATGCCTAGTGGCCAAAAACCCAACACATAAAACAGAAGCAATATTGTAACAATTTCAATAAAGACTTAGAAAATGGTCCCCCTCAAAAAAAAAAAAATCTTTTAAAAAAGCAAAAAAATAAAATAAGCATCTTTATAATCAAAGAATGACAACAGTTAGAAATATCCAGGTGATATCTGTGCTCTCTACTTCACTGTGGAAACTCAGTCTTGGAGGACATTTGTCAGTATATCTTTTGAGTTTCCTTATCTGATATTATTATAAGGACAACCAAAGATTTAGGAAAGATGTTAAACACAGTACTGGTGTGACGTTTTCTAATAAGATCTTTCCTCAAAATGAAAAACTTGAGCTTGTTTACGTGAAAATAGCTTTTAAAAATAAATATGTTTTTAACATTTGAAGAGGGCCTGACATTTTTGATTAGATCTGGACTCAGGTTTGGATTTGTAAGGCCTTGCCTGGTAATCCCTCTGTAAAGTGGAAACCCCATCAACTTCCCTGGTTTGTTTTTCTCATTTCGCAGTATTCATTATCCAAAGCATACAGACCATACTTGTTCATTACTGACCTATCCCAAGAAGACATAAACTTTCGTTTCTTTTCTTGACTAGTGAATTCCCAGGACCCAGAGCAGTGCTTGGAGTATAATAGATGTTCAGTAAATATGTGTTGAGTAAAGTAATTAAAATTTCTGCCATCATCTAGACTGTTCCAACAGACAGTGATAAAAAATTTTTTCACAACTATGCAAGAATGCGCACGATTTGGAATTATTTTTAAACAAAGTTAGAACTCTTTCTTTTATTAGCAAGTGAAATATGGAAATTTCTTAGGATAATGTGAACAGATTGTGAATGCAACAGAATTTTTCATATTCAGCATTCTGAAGTGTTGATGATGCTCTCACTTATAGAACGTGCACACATGGTCGGGCAGTCACCCTGCCACTGTCTTGGATATCACTCATAAAGATTACATCAGCACGCAGAGCATTAACCTATCCAGTTAAAGAGAGATACCTGCTATTTGCATGGACCTGTGCTTACCAGACTCAGGTCCTGTTCCGCGTCCTCAATCTCCATCTTACCTTTGAGCTGCTCCATACCTTGGTGCAGGTTTCCATCCTGGTTCCTAGAACACACCTCCAGCAGCTCCACGGGGCCACCCTCTGGGGCTCTCGACTGACCAGGCGATAGAGCACCTCTCTGGCTGCAAGCAGAGCTTTGTCCTGGAGCAACCAGGGAGGGAGGTGTTTCTCTCTTGTTGGGGTGGAGAACGGCGATTTTGCTGCCCAGGGCTTTGTCTTCCCTCAGAGATGAAGGATTCTGTGGTACAACTGCCATTTATTTACCAGGTGTTCCCTTTATTGGCAGCTCTGTGTCAATCGACCTTGCTGTTTGACAGTCCTTAATGTTGGTATGTGTAACTATACACCCTCAGATTTCTATTGGAGGTTTCCTTCCCTAGCTTTTAACCTTAGGAGATCCCCAAGATTAACTGGCAAATACTTAAGGCTCCCTGAGACCGCTGTTGGCTTTATTGTCCCTTAACCCTGGATCAGTGCTTGATGCCTCCTTTGGTTGCTGTTTTCTCTGTCTTTCCTCCACAGGGGTGCCTGCCTTAACCAGTATTTTAAAGTCGAGGAAGTCAGTCCCCACCACTGATTCTAACGAGAGACACTGGATACCACAGTATTGCGGAACTTAGCCAAACACTCTTTTAGTCCCGTGTGCTGATTTTTCTAATCTATATACCCCAGGATGGCTGATTTTGAGTTAAGGTCAGTAACAACTACCAGGCTGCACTATAAATGTCTTCAGACAGGGTTCAGTCCAACTTGCTATGCTTAAGGCCTTTTTCTTCCAAAATGAATCGTCTCCCAGGAACTTTAGAGTACTCCTTGTTAGGACTCTTAGATCTTCCTTCTTTTTTATACTTTAACTAAACTATGTTAAGTTCTTTTCTTTGAAGGCTTCAGTGCCCTTTGTAAATTAATGGATGCAAATAGGAATGGCGTCTGAAGCAGGAAGATCAATGGTCTTGGCAATCTGGGATATGATCTATTGGGATCTATTGGGATTCAACTACACTGTTGAAAAATGTTCTCTACTGAATAATATTGCTTGTTGACCAGTAAGGGAAAACATGGGTGACTTATTTTATTTTATACTATTGATAGCTCATGATAAAGGGTGAAGTGTAAAATATTTACCAAGCAAACTGACACAAGATTACTTTAAAATTAATGCGTTAGACATTTACTATAATTGCTTGGTGCATGCTCAGTCGCTTAGTCATGTCTGACTCTCTGTGACTCCATGGACTGTAGCCTGCCAGGCTCCTCTGCCTGTGGAATTTTCCAGATGAGAATTTTGGAATGAGTTGCCATTTCCTACGGTAGGGAATCTTCCTGACCCAGAGATTGAACGTCAGTCTCCTGCATTGGCCAGGTGGATTCTTTACCACTGTGCCACCTGAGAAGTCCAACAGAATTTGATATAAATTTAGCTGTACTTGGTTCTCAACCAAGGGAGTCAAGTTACTGAAATCCTGGCAGTCTGCTTTTCACTGCTTGGTCACATCTTTCTTATTCCAGAGGGACTCAGTGACATTCTTGTTGAACTCTGTCACTTCATTCGATTCCTCTTCAAGTTCACCCTAAAAAACAGGATAATTTTTGAGATAATGTTGAGATAATTTTTCATAAAAATTATCTCAAAGTAATTTTTCTTAGCCAGAGTTATAAAGTTAATAGTGCCTGCTAGAATGTGTTCAATAACTATTTGTTTAATTTAAATTTGAATCAGAGTTTTAATTGTGTGAATCATAGTTTAAGAAAGCACAGCTCTTTCCAATGATCTAACCAGTCAGACTCAAGCTCCTTGTTCTCATATCTACCTATCCTGTTATTGTTTCCCAGAAATGGCTCTTATCTTTTTTAATTAAGACCTTCCTGGTAGCTTAGTCAGTAAAGAATCTGCCTGCAGTGCAGGAGACCAGGGTTTGATCCCTGGGTCAGAAGGAAATGGCAGCCCAGAAAGGGCTCATCTCTTTTTTAATTAAACATAATCAATTCAACTCCAGCAACCCAGTCAGTCCAATCAATCCAATGGATCCAATGCAGTGAAGACTTTTTCATTCTATTTCATTCCAATAAGGCTTATCCAGCACTTTTGTGCAACCAGAGCTAACTCATACATTTTATTGATCTCCACTTTTAAATCTAGTACTGTTTCACTTTGAAAGATGTTCTGCTTCATCTTCATCAACTGAAATAATTTAATTTTAAAACTCTAAGGAAGACTGGTTTTCTTCCAAAGGTTGTCCAGAACCCTTGTTGTTCAGTTGTTTGATCATGTTGACTCTTTGTGACCCCATGAACTGCAGCACACCAGGCTTCCCTGTCCTTCACTATATCCCTGACTTTGCTCAAATTCATGTCCATTAAGTTGGTGATGCCATCCTCTGTCGCCCCCTTCTCCTCCTGCTCTCAATCTTTCTCAGCATAAGGGTCTTTTACAATAAGTCAGTTCTTTGCATCAGGTGGCCAACGTATTGGAGCTTCAGCTTCAGCGTCAGTCCTTCCAATGAATATTCAGGGTTGATTTCCTTTAGGATTGACTGATTTGATCTCTTTGCTGTCCAAAGGACTCTCAAGAGTCTTCTCCAGTACCACAATTCAAAAGCATCTATTTTTTGGTACTCAGGTTTCTTTATGGTTCAACTCTCACATCCATATATGACCACTGGAAAAATCATTGCTTTGACAATATGGACCTTTGGTGGCAAAGTGATGTCTCTGCTTTTTAATATGCTGTTTAGGTTTGTCATAACTTTCCTTCCAAGGATCAAAGTGAAGTGAAGTCACTCAATCATGTCTGACTTTGCGACCCCATGGACTGTAGCCTAACAGGCTCCTCCTTCCGTGGGATTTTCCAGGCAAGAATACTGGAGTGGGTTTGCCATTTCCCTCTCCAGGAGATCTTCCCAACCCAGGGATTGAACCCAGGTCTCCCATGTTGTAGGCAGACGCTTTACCATCTGAGCTACCAGGGAAGGCTCCAAGGATCAGGTGTCTTGTAATTTTGTGACTGCAGTCACCGTCCACAGTGATTTTAGAGCCAAGGAAATAAAATCTGTCACTATTTCCGCTTTTCCCCCATCTATTTGCCATGACATGATGGGGCTGGATGCCATGATCTTAGTTTTTTGAATGTTAAGTTTTAAGCCAGCTTTTTCACTTTCTCCTTTCAGCCTCATCCAGAACCTTTAGGACTAATAAATTTACATATACTTCAGACTGAATTATTACAAATTTTCTTGTCTTCCCTAGTTTTAAAAATATTTTTCTATTCTGCTATCTGATCAAATTTAAAGCAATGATTGCCTTCCTTTTCATATCCTCCTCAGAACCCTTAGTAGGTCCTGAATACTTGCTGAATAAAGGAGTGGAAAGAAATACATATTCTCATGGTAATGCTATTAACTAAGGAAAGGAAAAAAGAAAGTACAGTAGACTCTTCATTCATAGAAACTAGTATTGCTTTCAGTGAGCAGAGCCAAAAGTATAGAACATGCTACCATAATAAGAAGATATTTGGAATAATTTATAAAGAAATTTGAAGAGTTGTGATAAATAGAGTTACCTTTCAAGCCATTTTTTACATTTATACAATCAATTGTATAAGACATTTTTGCAAGCAATTGTATAAGACTGTATAATTCTAGATACTAGCAGTGCTAGTGTAAGGCTGAGAAACAAACTGATGATGATAAAGGGCATTTTGAAGGGTCATCTTGAAAGGAACTCCGGTTTTAAAATATTGAATGCAAAGTATAACTGAAGAGCTCATTAGTTACAAGATTAGAAAGGGCAAATGAAATTTATATCTTAAAGGAGAAAATAATAAAGGTCAAGCCTCTTCATACCTTGAAGTGCTGACTGTATTAAGGTTTGAAATTGTGACATGATTGTTAGAGCCAGCTAAAATAAGCTCAACAAACATTTTATTTTTGTGTTCTGTATTTATTTTTATTTCTGTATCTTCTTAATTTTTTATTATGGAAAATTATAAGCACTTAAAAAAACTTAAGTTTAATTAACTTAAAAGTTTAATCAAAAGTTTAATGACCATCCATTGTACCCGTTGTCCAGATTCAATAATTATAGATTGATGACCAATCCTATTTTATCTGTAGTCCCAGCTCTTGACTCTTTCCTTCACTTCTTATATATTTTGGTATGCATCTTTAGAAGATAAAGACTCTTCTTATAATCATGAATTCAGTATAATTTTCAGACATTATTAAGAATACTTAGTAGCCACTGTTTACATTATTCTCTCACAGATGTCATATTTCACTTATAGTTTGAAGCATGAACCAAATAAAGCTCTTCACATTGAACATGGCTGATATGCTTCTTAAGGCTTTCTCAATCTATAGACCATTCTCACTCCCTTTTTTCCATTATGACTAATTTGTCAAAGAAATGGAATACCTTTGTCCTGACGATTATTTCCCATAACCCGGATAGTGATGATTCCAGTTCCAGGCTGTGTTTTACATATTCCTTTGTCTCTTATCATGACTAAAGCATTTGAATCATCTTCCGATTGTGTATGTGTGTTTATTTTTAATATATGTTTTCTTTCTTCCTTCAGAACACATAATGTCTGATTGTCTAACTTTCTTTGTGATCTTAACAGCCATTGATGATTAATCTCTGGATCCATAATCTATTTCTAAGTAGTGATACTTTAATTCTATTATTTCCTCTTGATTTATCAGCTGTAGTGTTCTGTTAAGAGAAACTTCCTTCATCCACCTTTGAATTATCCAGTGGTACTGTTCATATAGGAAAAACAGAATAAGTTTTATTTATTTACTCAGTTCAAAATGATGATTTGGTTTACAGGTATCCTCCCATGGTGATTGACTATTTGTATTATTATAAACTCTAATTTAATTTTTGAGATGTGTTATTAATTAGCATTATTATCCTTAATGATGCTCAAATAAAAATGTTTTGAATGTTACCTTTATTATCTTTTGATGCATCATTCAAGTATTTGACAGCAATAAATATTAAACAATTATTAAGCAAGGATTGTGTACAACTTGTATATCTTAGATAAGAAAAGGCACAACGCTCCTCCTCCCTCAGAATTCATGCTCCTTTTAAAACTCTGGAGAATGTTTTGCTTGTATCAAATGACGAAAACAGTAAGCAAGTGCATCCTCTCAATGAAGGAATAGCTACAACTTTTCCTGAATAAAAGAGGCAGCAGGCAAATAAAAAAGAAAATTGTTTTCAATTCCTTTCAAAAACACTCTCATCTTTATTGCAGCATTATTTACAGTAGACATTCAGTTCAGTTCAGTTCAGTCACTCAGTCATGTCTGACTCTGCAACCCTGTGGACTGCGTCACACCAGGCTTCCCTATCTATCATCACCAACTCCTGAAGCTTGTTCAAACTCAAGCCCATTGAGTTGACGATGTCATCTAAAACATCTCATCCTGTCATCCCCTTCTCCTCCTGCCTTCAATCTTTCCCAGCAGCAGGTTCCTTCCCAATGAGTCAGTTCTTTGCATCAGGTGACCAAAGTATTGGAGCTTCAGCTTCATCATGGAAACAGCCTAAGTAACCACTAATGGGTAATTGGATAAAGAAATTTTAATGTATATTGAGAGTTCCCTTGTAATCTAGTGGTTAGGATTCCCAGGTTTCACTGCTGTGGTCCAGGTTCAATCCCTGGTTAGGGAATTGAGAATCCCACAAGCTTCCTGGTGTGGCTAAAAGAAAAACATAAGAAAATTTTGATATATACACACAGAAAGGAATATTATTTAGCTTTAAAAAAGAATAAAATCTTCCCACTTGTAACAACATGGATGGTCCTCTAGGACATTATGCTAAGTGAAACGTATCAGACATAGACAGATAAATGCCACATGGTGTCTTTTATATCTGGAATCTAAACAGCAAACAAACAAATGGAGCTCAGATACAAAGAACAGATTGGTGAGTGCCAGAGGTGGGGTTGCAGGGTGGGATAAATGAGTGAAGGGGGTCAAAAAATAAAATGAAAAAGGTTTTAAAAATTACAATTCCTGGCCTTCTCACTTGCATCAGCTAGACTCTGTGAGCCTTGGCTGTTTATACAACTGGAACATAAATTAATAACTAAAAGTGGATTTGCAAATCACAGACAGTCAGTGGGACTGTGGAACTGGCTGAATGGATTAAGCTAGTCCTGATTGAGAAGCCAATCCTGATAGAGACATTAGCAGTGAGAAAGTCACACCAGGAGAGGGTGAAGGTCTGTGGGCTCTGTTAACAAAGTGGGAGGATAGCACCCTGTGCTGATTATCCTTTAGAGCTTTAGGAAACATACAATCCCCAAAGAGATCATTTTGTTCTAGATTTCTCTGATGAAAAGACATAAGGAAAATAACAGTGCAGTTATATAATCCTACTAGAGAAAACACTTTCTCCCTGTAATGTAAAATACTGATGGCTAGGTTGAGGAAAATTAATCCTTTGTTGTTAAATTTTAGGCCATAACAAATTCTTTACAATACTAGATTTTTGTGACTAAAGTTAATGCAAAATTTGACCATGACTAGGCTCTTGACAACTGAAATGTGGATTTCTGAAGGATCAGAAGAGATGGGGAAATTTTCCCAGCTCCTAACATCTGGGCTGCCCCAAAACACTTCTTTTTTTTCTTTAAGTTTATTTTAAATTGAAGGATGATTAAAATATTTTGTTGGTTTCTGTCATACATCAACATGGATCAGCCAGGGAAGCCCCAACATGGCTCAGCCATAGGTATACATATATCCCCTCACTCTTGAGCAGCCATCCCATCTCCCACCCTATCCCACCCCAAAACACTTCTTAATAGAAACTTTTTCCCCCAAAAGAAAAAATAATAAAAATGTGACATTTCATTTCAGTGCATATTTTAATGTATGTATCAATGACATTAATAATTGTACAGAGTTGTGTAATAACTACACCAAAAACAAAATATAAAATATTTACATTGCCTCAGTAAGTTTTCCCATACTCATTTACAATCAATCACTTGTTCACATTCCCAGTCCATGGCAATCACTTATCTAAATTCTGTGCCTACAGTTTTGTCTTTTCCAAAAGGTCATCTAAATAAAATACACATATGGAAGCAGAATATTTTTGTCACCTCTCATGTCTGGATCCTTTTTCCTAGCATCATATGTTCTAGATTCATTCAGGATGTTGCATGTATCAGTAGATTGTTTTACCACCGAGTGAGATTCCAAGGCGTGGCTGCAGTGTACCTTCTTTATCCAACTGGTGAGCATTTTACCATATCCCAGTTTTAGGTGATTATAAATAAAGCTGTTCTAAACATTTGAATGAGTCTTCATGTGAGAATTCATTTTCATTTCTCTTGAGTACATATCTAAGACTGAGATTAGTGGGTTGTATAAATGTATATTTATTTTTAAAGTAATTATCAAAACTATTTTCCAAAGGGGTTGTACTTTTTTGCATTTCCCTCAGAAATATATGAAGGGTCTATGCTCTGCCTTCTTACCAGCACTTGGTGTAGTCTTTTTGATTTTTCAAATTACTTGTTTAGGTTTGTAGTGGTATCTCTTTGTTGAGTTGAGTTGAGGTTTTTTTCTATGATTGTTTTCCAGAAGTTTTATAGTTAAGGATTTTTGTGTCTCTGCTCAGGAACAAGGCCTATAATCTTTCTGTGGTGAAGTCTTTGTCTAGTTTTTGTATTAGGATAATGCTGATCTAAAAAAAATGGGTTGGGAGTGTAATTATTTTTCAAAGGCTATGTCTACACACAATTAAATAGAGTTCTGTAAGTTTAGTAGGAACTTTTATTTATGGTGAGAGTCATGGGCTTCTCTGGTGGCTCAGAGGGTAAAGAGACTGCCTGTAATGCAGGAGGCCTGGGTTTAGTCCCCGGGTCAGGAAGATCCCCTGGAGAAGGGAATGACTACCCACCCAACTCCCATATTCTTGCCTGGAGAATTCCATGGACAGAGGAGCCTGGTGGGCTATGGGAGTCACAAAGAGTCAGACACTTACTGAGCAAGTAACACTTTGATTTTTCAGAGAACCACACCATATCATATGACCAAAGTAAAAATCAGATCTTCTATTTCTACTGTGGTGTTATTTAGTAACATTACATTACATAATATTTGAGGAAGCACTCATTCTGCCCTTGATCCTAAGTAGAGTCTTAATAAATATTAGGTACTGATAATAATATCAGTAATAATATTAGGTACTGATAATAATAATAATTGTTATTTTTCTTAATACAATGAGTTATTAGTAGCTACCACATTTTCAACCTTAGTCTATGCAGAAAATGGTTATACATAGAACATATCAGAGACCAGACACATTTATAGTACTCCACTATGTGGCAATTTACTACACAATCATTTTGGCTTTAATGGAATTTTAAAGCTAAAAAGATAGCTTGAGTGTAGCCTTGGAATTCAAACAAAAATTCTTTTTGTTGTCCAGTCGCTAAGTCTTGTCTAACTCTGCAACCCCACGGACTGTAGCAGGCCAGGCTTCCCTAATGTGGCATTTTTCTCTATGGCTATCACGGTGATAAGGTAGCATAAAAGCCATAGTTTCCCCTCTCACCCAGTCTTAACATTAATCTTCATAAGGAGAAAAATGTGAAGCTAAAAGCCTCAAAGTCTGGTCCATTTGCTGCTCTGTGCTCTTGATGACAGGGTGTGCCACAGTGAGGCTTGCAGAGTCAGCAGCACAACATCGCTTAGGAGCTGTTCCTGAAGCAAATCCATGTCCCCACCTTGCATATGAAATCAAGCATACTATCAAGGGTGAAACAGATCATCAGCTGAGGTTGGATGCATGAGACAAGTGCTCAGAGCTGGTGCACTGGGAAGACCCAGAGGGATGGGATGGGGAGGGAGGCGGGAGAGGGGATCGGGATGGGGAACACATGTAAATCCATGACTGATTCATGTCAATGTATGGCAAAAACCACTGCAATACTGTAAAGTAGTTAGCTTCCAACTGATAAAAATAAATGAAAAAAAAAAAATCAAGGGACAGGGGCAAGAGTCTGAGGTTTAACAGGCTCTCCACACAATTCTGAGGTTTACTAGAGCTTGGGAGCACTGGCTGAGCAGATGATTGGCAGAGTATGAGATGGTTGAAAACAGTAAGAGTTAAACAATGTACATTAAGAAGAGGCCTGGTCCCCTCTATTGATTTAAAATACACGGTGTTGTCAGCTGCAGTCTGAATAACAGAAAAAGGCACAGGTAACTTGCAGCAGCTAACACACTCAAGAACATCTCCTCTCTTCTTTCCCCATGTATGCCATCTGTGGAAAGTGACCCTGAGAGAAAAAAATAAGAGTTTACAGAGGGAATAGAGAAATTTGTTTCAAACCTAGATACTCAGGAATCTGGGTGTTGTGCCTATCCTGTACTTTTCCTAACAGCCAGCATATTCAACTGTTAAATACCGAAGAATACTCAAAAACTTGCTAGTGTTTAATAGGCCTCCTTTCTTTCTAGGTGCCCTTCCTCCTCCAATCCTCTTCAAATTACTAGCCTAGTAAAATTTGTTGTTTAGTTGCTAAGTTGTGTCTAACTTTTGAGACCCTATGGACTGTAGCCCATCAGGCTCCTCTGTCCATGGGATTTCCCAGGCAAAAATGCTGGAGTGAGTTGCCATTTCCTTCTGCAGGGGATCTTCCTGACCCAGGGATTGAACCCAAGTTTCCTGCATTGGCAGGTGGATTCTTTACGACTGAGCCACCAGGGAAGCCAAGTCTAGTAGAATTTACAAATGTATTAATAGCTCAAAACTAACCTGGAAAGGAAAACATATATCATACAAAGATCTTTTAATACTAGCCTCTTGATTTTATTTCCCCCCTGTACAAATTCCCCTTTATTTTATTTTGTTTTTTATTACTCTGTATTATCTTCTAAAAAACAGTGTGCTCAACTCATTGTGCACATTGCATTATTATGCTCATAAATTAAGATCAGAAGCTTCTGATTTAGGAAGATAATCTGAGAGCAAAAGAAATAGACGTTGATTAATTCTTGCTGGTATTTGCAGTTTAAAACGCCTAAAAACAATGGTAGGTAACTTATGACTCAGCTGAAGTGAGAATCTTCACTAGGCAAAAAATACACTTGAAACGATGCTAGAAAAAAAAACAACAACACTTGTTTTCAGAGTTAAATATTATATTCTGTCGTTTCATAATAAAGCAAAATAGAATCTGAACCTAATCTCATTGGCTTTGGACAGTGGGACTCAAAAGATTCTTTTTATTTATTATTATAAGTATTAATCTGATAATCATAACTAGATTACAGTACAGTCTGGCTGCTCAGAATAAAAAAAGGACTTTATTTATTCTTACAGAAATTACTCTTTAGTATTATAAAAGAGGTAAGGTGATCATATGATTGCTCAGTTGTTGATATCAAGTTCTGTTACTATGTATCAGAAAATAAATTATCTGCCTAAGCAAAATATTCTTTAGTGAAACATTACTCATAGGAGATTTTTTATATATCCATGATTCACTAAATTGAAAAATATTTGAATACTGCCTTATGTACTTTAAAAATTCAGCAGGTGCACATAGAGTACCTGCAGTTGTTAAGAACTGTAAGGGGACAGTGATTCTGCCCTGTTGCAAGCTAACAAGTTAGCCAGCCACATAAGACCACCAGGACATTGTTATTAGCACATCAGGATGGCTGAACTTCTATAATTGGTTTGTTTCCATAGGTCATACTTTCACTGGTTCCATTCTGTCCCATATTCCACAAGTCCCATTGTGGCGGGGGTAGTTGTTGAGTTGCTCAGTCGTGTCCAACTCTTTGCTACCCCAAATACAGCAGAAGATCAGGCTTTCCCATCCTTTACTGTCTCCCTGAACCTGCTCAAACTCATGTCCGTTGAGTCAGTGATACCATCCAACCATCTTATCCTCCGTTGTCCCCTTCTCTTCTAGCCCTCAATCATTCCCAGCATTAGGGTCTTTTCCAGTGAGTCTACTTTTTGCATCAGGTGGCCAATTATTGGAGCTTCAGCTTCAGCATCAGTCCTTCCAATGAATATTCAGAGTTGATTTCCTTTAGGATTGGCTGGTTTGATCCCCTGCTGTTCACGGGACTCTTAAGAGTCTTCTCCAGCATCACAGTTCGAAAACATCAATATTTTGGCATTCAGCCTTCTTTATTGTCCAAATTTCACATCCGTACATGACTACTGGAAAGACCATAGCTTTGACTGTACAGACCTCTGTCAGCAAAGTGATGTCTCTGTTTTATAATATGCTGTCTAGGTTTCCAATACCTTTCCTGCCAAGCAGCAAGTGTCTTTTAATTTCATGGCTGCAGTTACCGTCTGCAGTGATCTTGGCACCCAAGAAAACAGTCTGTCATTGTTTCTGTTTTCCCCCCATCCATTTACCATGAAGAGATGGGACTAGATGCCATGAACTTAGTTTTAGAATGTTGAGTTTTAAGCCAGCTTTTCACTCTCCTCTTTCACCTTCATCAAGAGGCACTTTAGTTCTCATTTCTTTCTGCCATTAAGGAGGGTCATCTGTATATCTGATGTTATTGATATTTCTCCTGGTGATCTTGATCCAGCTTGTGTTTCATCCAGTCAGGCATTTTGCATGATGTACTCTGCATGTAAGTTAAATGAGCAGATGATGATATATAGCTTCAACATACTCCTTTACCAATTTAGAACCTGTCCATTGTTCTATGTTCAGTTCTAACTGTTGCTTCATGACCTGCATATAGGTTTCTCAGGAGGCAGGTATGGTGGTCTGGTATTCCCATCTCTTTAAGAATTTTCCACATTTTTTGTGATCCACACAGTCAAAGGCTTTAGCGTAGTCAATGAAGCAGAGATAGATGCTTTTCTGGAATTCCCTTGCTTTTTCTCTGATCCAGTGGATGTTGGCCATTTGATCTCTGGTTCCTCTTGTCTTTTCTAAATCTAGCTTGTACATCTGAAAGTTCTCAGTTCATGTACTGTTAAAGCCTAATTTGAAGGATTTTGTGCATTACTTTGCTAGCATGTGAAATGAGTGCAATTGTGTTAGTTTGAACATTCTTTGGCATTATCCTTCTTTGGGATTGAAATGAAAACTGACCTTTTCCAGTCCTGTGGCCACTGCTGAGTTTTCCAAATTTGCTGGCATATTGAATGCAGCACTTTAACAGCTTATCTCTTAGGATTTGAAATTATTCAGCTGGAATTCCATCACCTCCATTAGCTTTGTTTATAGTAGTGCTTCCTAAGGCCCACTTGACTTTGCACTCCAGGATGTCTGGCTCTAGATGAGTGACCACACCACACCTTGCCCCCTCTTCTTAATCTCTTCTGCTTCTATTAGGTCTATACTTTTCTGCCCTTTATTGTACTCATCTTTGCATGAAATGTTCCCTTGGTATCTCTTACTTTCTTGAAGACAAGTCTTTCCATTCCACTGTTTTCCTCTATCTCTTTCCATTGTTTACTTAAGAAGGTTTTTGTATCTCTCCTTGCTATTCCTTAGAACTCTGCATTCAAATAGGTATATTTTTCTCCTTTTCCCCTTTGCCTTTTGCTTCTCTTCTTTTGTCAGCTATTTGTAAGGCTTTCGCAGGCACCCGTTTTGCCTTTTTGCATTACTTTTTCTTGGTGATGGTTTTGGTCACTGCCTCCTGTACAATGCTACAAACTGCAGTCCATAGTTCCTCAGGCACTCTGTCTATTGAATCTAATCCCTTGACTCTATTTTTCACTTCTACTGTATAATCATAAAAGTTTTATTTAGGTCTCACCTGAATTGCCTAGTGGTGTTCCCTACTTTCTTCAATTTAAGTGTGAATTTTGCAATAAGGAGTTCATGATCTGAGCCACAGTCAGCTCCCGGTCTTGTTTTTTCTGACTGTGTAGAGCATCTCTATCTTTAGCTGCAAAGAATATAATCAATCTGATTTCCACATTGACCAGCTGGGATGTCCATGTGTAGAGTCATTGCTTGTATTGTTGGAAGAGGGTGTTTGCTTTGACCAGTGCATTCTCTTGGCAAAACTGTTTGACCTGCTTCGTTTTGTACTCCAAGGCAAAAACTTGCCTGTTATTCTAGGTATCTCTTGACTTCCTACTTTTGCTTTCCTCTGTGATGAAAGGGGCATCTTTTTTGGTGTTAGTTCTAGAAGGTCTTGTAGGTCTTCATAGAATTGTTTGAGTCCATCTTCTTTGGCATTAGACTTGGATTATTATTATTTTCAATGGTGTGTCTTAGAAATGAACCAAGAGCATTCTTTGTTTTGACATTGCACCCAAGTACTGAATTCTGGACTCTTTTGTTGACTGTGAGGACTACTTCATTTCTTCTAAGGGATTCTTGCCCACAGTAGTAGATATAATGGTTATCTGAATTAAATTTGCCCATTCCTGTCCATTTTAGTTCACCGATTCCTAAAATTTCAGTATTCACTTTGGCTACCTCCTGTTTGACCAGTTCCAATGTATCTTGATTCATGGACCTAACACTCCAGGTTCCTATGCAGTATTGTTGCTCTTTACATCACCAGACACCTCACAACTGAATGTCGTTTCCACGTTGGCTCAGTCTTTTCATTCCTCTCGAGCTATTTCTCTGCTCTTCTGCAGCAGCATATAGGACCCCTACTGAGCTGGAGGCTTCATCTTTCAGTGTTGTATCTTTTTGCCTTTTCATGCTGTTCATGGGGTTCTCAAGGCAAGAATGCTGAAGTGGTTAGCCATTCTGTTCTCCAGTGGACCACATTTTGTCAGGGGCTGTAGAAAGAGGCCCAGATGGATAAAGTACACACAGTGGGTTTGTGTCAGGGTTAATGTCACTGACCTTTGAAACACTGCTTCCCTTGTTCTTAAAGAGACTTGTTAGCAAAATCTGCCTTTTCTCTGCAGAGAGACATGATCTTTATTACCCCTGAGAGGAAACAGATCTTCCTTTGCCTCAGAAGGAAACATATCTCTATCTTCCAAGGCTGTTTGCTATATGAATGTCATTAGAAAGCTTGTCTAAGGATGTGCAGAAATGCCATGAAGAATTTCCTCTCAACATTATGTACTTATTACACCAGATGCAGTAAGCGGTATGAGAGAAGGAAGAGGATACCAATGATGTGACTGGGTCTTGAGGGGAGAAAACATACGTACTAGAAAGAGCTTATTTGGAAGATGACACAAATGGAGGTTCCAATCCAATTTCTTCTATTTACAGCTATGTGATTTTTGGTCAATTTTATTTAGTTCTCTGAGCCTCAGTTTTCTCATCTGTAAAATGGACATGATATCTATTCTCTGGCCTTTCTTTGAGGATGAAATTAAATAAATTACAGTGAACTGTGGAGCAATTATTGGCCAACAGTGAAAGTACTGAGATGCTAATGAGAGCTAGTATTCATTAAAAGCAGTAGTGCTTTCCATATAAATGAAAAGAGAAGAAGATAAGCTCTTATGCTGGCCATAACTCAGTTCATCCTCAGCCTCATGATGCAAAACTGCTATCAGGTAAAAGTGTTTTGAAATAGTGTGGATTTGTCCTAAATAGAGATTAAGAATCCTGTAAGATGTTGAATAGGGCCCTGGATAGTGGAATGACACACAGCATATCATACTCATGAATATTTGACTCTTGGGCAATAGTAGACTTCAATGATGAATTCTATGTTGACAAAGCTAAACCAGAGAAACATCTGCCTTGTTAAGAAGATGACAGTAGCTGATGAAAGACAGCATCCTATGCAGCTCTTCTATATGGGAGTACTTTTGTGATGACTCAGTGACAGCTTGAAATGGGAAAAGGAGAGTTTGCCAGGCCCTGGAGAAGAAAATGGCAATCCACTTTTGGGCTTCTCACTTGGCACAGTGGTAAAGAATTACTGGCAATGCAAGTTTCACAAGAGACTCGGGTTCGATCTTCTGGGTTGGAAAGATCCCCTGGAGAAGGAATTGACAACCCACTAAAGTATTCTGCCTGGGAAATCCCATGGACAGAGAAGCCTGGTGGGCTGTAGTCCATGGGATTGCACAGGGTCAGACACGACTGGTGACTGAGCATAGCACAATAAGAAACTAGATATTCCACCATCATAATTCCTATTGCACAAATTTACCCACTTTTTGTGAAATCAGCTGTTATGAAAAACAGATTGTATACTGTAGACACACAGAAGCAAGTTGTCACAAGGAATTACAGCACGTGACATTATTTTTTTTTAATTTTTTTTAACCTTCATTTTATGCATTTTTATTTTATTTTTTAATTTTTTTTCATTTATTTTTATTAGTTGGAGGCTAATTACTTTACAATATTGTAGTGGTTTTTGTCATACATTGACATGAATTAGCCATGGATTTACATGTATTCCCCATCCCGATCCCCCCTCCCACCTCCCTCTCTACCCAATCCCTCTGGGTCTTCCCAGTGCACCAGCCCCAAGCATTTGTCTCATGCATCCAACCTGGACTGGTGATCTGTTTCACTATAGATAATATACATGTTTTGATGCTGTTCTCACGAAATATCCCACCCTCGCCTTCTCCCACAGAGTCCAAAAGTCTATTCTATACATCTGTGTCTCTTTTTCCATTTTGCATATAGGGTTATCGTTACCATCTTTCTAAATTCCATATATATGTGTTAGTATGCTGTAATGTTCTTTATCTTTCTGGCTTACTTCACTCTGTATAATGGGCTCCAGTTTCATCCATCTCATTAGAACTGATTCAAATGAATTCTTTTTAATGGCTGAGTAATATTCCATGGTGTATATGTACCACAGCTTCCTTATCCATTCGTCTGCTGATGGGCATCTAGGTTGCTTCCATGTCCTGGCTATTATAAACAGTGCTGCGATGAACATTGGGGCAGCCCGTGACATTAAACTGCCGGGTACTGTGTTATGTGACGGCCACCACACTGAAATGTTCTTATTTAATAGCTACTATATGAAGTCAGGTTTCTCTTCTTAAGTAAATGCAACTTCAAAGATTTGCTCAAAACTTTAAATAGGTAAGGCCAGTATTTTAATATTTAGAATAACATAGTTTGCTCATTGAAGAATAAGACTTAGTTGATTTGTGAAAAGCATTTAATTAAAGTAGATAATCTGCCTGCTAGATTTGAAAAATGAGATACTAGAAAAGTAAAAGTAAAGTGTCTCACTAATAAGGATGTTTTATTAGAGAAGGTTTGATTTGTAAATACCCTTGAAAATTACCTAATTAATATTGAATCCCCAAATAGCATCTAACAATAAGACTATGCTTATATTTTGTGAAAGTGTTTACATGCTAGAATAAACACCATCCTCTTGAGTCCTTTCTAGGCTAGTTTTATCATGGCCATTCCTGCTGCCACCACCACTGTTTTTGGAATATCTTATAAATGTCTTCCGTGTGCCTAGTCTCGAGATGGGTTCTTTACATCTCATGTTTTTAATGTTTGTATTTGTATTTTGGATAATGAATTGATTCATATGATTTATTACCAAAGTTTTCTGACAATTCTCCCTCCTGCTCTTTGCTCCTTTTCACCAGATTCCCATTGTTCACCCTCCCACAGAAGTAGTCACTGTAAAAATCTCTGAGATTTAAAAAAAAAAATGCAATCAAATGCAGCAGGTACTTATTTCCACACAGTTTCACCAAATATAGCACCTTATTAAATGTGAATCAATTTACTCATTTTTTTTTATTGCCATTTTATAGATGAAACTGTCACTCCATAAAGTTTCATAACTTATTCAACCTTACATAGCATAAAATTGAAAGTGGGAGGATTTGAAATGAGTCCTGTTTGTCTAAAAGAAAAGTCCATGTAGTTCTCCTATAAAATACTAACATTTTACCATGGCTGACACTGAGATGGTCGAGTGACCTTTTCACTTCATAGAAGAAGGTGGTACGGGTTGAGGATTCAGACTGGATATTCTGATGCTTTCTCTAATGTTATTTCTTCTACACCTTCAGCCTGTTTTTATTGATATTTAATTTTCTGTTGGTATGTGTTTAATTATTATTTGGTGCTTAGTTGCTTCCATTGTGTCTGATTCTTTGCAACCCCATGGACCTGGCCCGCCAGGTTCCTCTGTCTGTGGGATTCTCCAGGCAAGAATACTGGAGTGGTTTGCCATGCTCTCCTCCAGGGGATCTTCCCAACCCAGGGATCAAACCTGCTTCTCCTGTGTCTCCCGTAATGAAGTCAGATTATTTACTGCTAGATCTTAGAGTAGGTTTTTATCTTCCTTGGTAAGAATTACTCTACTATCTTTTCCTATAGACATCTTATAGTTTTAGGCTTTACATATAAATATATAATTTTAGTTAATTTTTGTATATAAAGTAAAGAAGGGGTCAAATTTTAAAAATATTTTGCATTTAAATATCAAATTGTTCAACATCATTTGTTGAAAAGACTGTCCTTATCCACTCAACTGCTTTCTGTACTTTTGACCCAGATCCATGCGTGCATGTGTGTTAAGTTGCTTCAGTCATGTCTGATGCTTAGCGACCCCATGGACTATAGCCCACCCGGCTCCCCTGTGCATTGGATTCTCCAGGCAAGAATACTGGGGTGAGTTGCCATGACATCCTCCAGTGGATCTTCCCAACCCAGGGATCAACCTGCATCTCTTGCGTCTCCTGCATGGGTTATTTGCCACTATATACGTTGCCATGTGGATATATTCTGAAATCTGTTTTGTTTCACTGATCCATTTGTTTATCTTTTTTTTTCCCACAAATTCTAATTCAATAATTTTATTATTTTATTCCTTTTTAAAAATTATTAAAAATTTTTATTGGGATATAGGTGACTTACAATATTGTGTTAGTTTCCAGTGTACAGCAAAGTGAATCAGTTATACATATATGTATGTTCCCTCTTTTCTGGATTCTTTTTCCTTGTGGCCCGTTTCAGAGTGTTGACTAGAATTCCCTATGCTTTACAGTAGGTCCTTATTAGTTATCTATATTATATATAGTAGTGTATATGTATCAATGATGAAAATGTATTCTTTTAAACTTTTAAATTTATATTGGCCTACAGTTAATTAACCATATTGTGTTAGTTTCAGGTATACAACAAAGTGATTCAGTTATGCATATACAGTTAATCTATTCTCTTTCAAATTCCTTTCCCAATGAAGTTATTACAGAATATTGAGCAGAATTTCCTATTATTTCCTTCCCCAGCTTTATTGTTATTGACATATAACATACAGAAGTTTAAGATATACAACCTGATACATGGTTAGATGCATGCATATATTAAAAAATGATTAACACAATAAGAATGGTTAACAACACCATCCTCTCATGTAATTATCTCCTTTTTGTGTAGTAGTAACATTTAAGACCTACTCTCTTAAGAACTTTTCCCTATTTTCTTCCCCAGACAGAAAAGGTTTTTACCAGTATGCTAAGGGCAGTGGTATTAGTCCTCCCTCCCATCCCAAGACTTTGGTTCCTTAGTGGTGATAAGGGAAACCAGGAAGAAAGATCTGAGTGGGGCTTCATTCTCTTCCCATGGTGGCTGGTGTTCCCCTCTTCAAGGCTGTACCATAAGGGATGCGCTCTTTGGAATCACCCAGTTTTCTTCTTTTTTTCCCTTTTATTCTGTGAGGTCCATGGAGAAGAGCTTACAAGTGTATGTGGAATTCTGTATCTCCAGTGTCCAGAGATCCCATACTTTGCCCAACCCACACTTGACTTCTACCAACATGTTAACAATTCTGATCAAATTCTTCTCACAGTTTTCCAGCAACATCTGCCCCTGCTAACAAAGTGCTCGTGTTCTGTATTTTATCTCCTTACATTTTGGACTGGATGGGTTCAGCTCTCTGATAGGTTCAAAAAAGTAAAAAAAAAATGTGCAGTTTCTTTGGCTTTTGTGTTTGTTGCTGTTGCCGTAAGAGGAAGAGAGTGGCATTCTTTACAGTTCTCTGCATTCCAAGCAGAAACATGCCTTAATTTCAGCTTATGTGTACATACCACCGAATTGTTGCACTTTCCATCAGATTTAATCTCAGAGTCTCCTCCTGGAATGGCCAGCTAATAGGATAATTAATAGACTGTGTGTCCCAAAGCATCCAATCCAATAAAGAATT
Source organism: Odocoileus virginianus (assembly GCF_023699985.2). Classification (NCBI taxonomy): domain Eukaryota; kingdom Metazoa; phylum Chordata; class Mammalia; order Artiodactyla; family Cervidae; genus Odocoileus; species Odocoileus virginianus. The sequence continues at coordinate 34,038,833 of NC_069686.1, read as the reverse complement.
TATCATTTATTCATTCAGTCATTGCCTCTGAATCTTCTTCAAGAAACCAGCAGGAAGCTAGGGCTCTGAGATGATAGCAATTGTTATTATTGAGCACAAATGGAAACTTATAAAATAATTTTGGAAAACTCTCTCTGTGAGCTGAATATGCTCTGGTTCAATGGCAGAAAATGGGAAGCTTCCATTTTGAAGTCCAAACTATTTTTCTTACTTACTTCATGGCAGATCTATAAGCCATTTCTTTGTTGTATAATATTTAGGGTATTATTATCTTCAAGACAAAGAAACCAACAGGTGATTTAATCCATTGTTTCTCAGCAGAGCAGCCATCTCAACGATTTTAGAGCTGCCTTTCTGCACTGTAGGTGATTTAAGTGCTGAGCTAAGTGAGTACCAATTTTCCAATTTTATGCCCACTTTAGACTGTTTTGGTATTTTGACTCCAGTGAGATCAAGTTTCCCATTCATTTTACAGTGTACAGTCTAGTATCTACTTTAGGTGTGATTCACCTGAGGACTGGGAAAAATATACTAGAACAACCAGTTATTGCAATATGATAATTTCCAACTGAAACATTTTAGCTGATGTAGAAAGCACTAGATAACAAATCTGTTTCAAACTATATCATTGATATGGAAAATTTTCACCCTTTTCTTTTTGAAAGTGCTCTAAACTGAGTGACTGCTTAATCTGAGAGGAAAAATATACAGAATGACTCATTTCTTTTATATAGGAGTAAATATATTTATTCTGGTATAATTGATAGGATCTGCTCTAAAGTTTATGTGCCCTGAAATCTTGTCTCTATTATAACAAAAGCTTATTCTGAAAACTTGGGGAAGTCACTTATCCTCTTTGATTTCCAGTTTTTGAATGAAAAATAATACATGCTCTTTCTGCTTTTAAAGATCAAAAATCAAATTAGGAATTTTGTTGAATATTAAGAAACCCTTAACCAAGGATTAAGGATTAATTAATTAATCAATCCTTTGGTTAGCACTTAGTAGATGCTAAGTAAATATTGGTTGGCTAGTTTATTAGTAACTTTATTAGGAAATAGGATATAGCACACCCCCAATATACCTTTTCTTGCTCCCCCCAGGCTGTTAGATGGCTTCCCAGGTGGTGCCAGTAGTAAAGAACCCACCTGCCAATGCAGGAGACGAAAGAATCATGGATTCAGTCCCTGGGTTGGGAAGATCCTCTGGAGAAGGGCACAGGAACCCACTACAGTATTCTTGCCTGGAGAATCCCATAGACAGAGGGACTTGGTGGGCAGAGTTCCTATGGACAGAGGAACTCAGTCCATAGGCTTGCTAAGAGTTGGACATGACTGAAGAGACTCAGCATGCATGCATGCAACTAGAACACCTTATAGTAATTATTGTAATATATATTAAACACCTCTCTACATCTAGAATTTCCTTCTGGATAGTTAAGTCCTTGAGGACAGTTTAATTATTCTTATATTCCTCAGATATAATGTATAACCTAAGGCTGTAGTTACTATAACAGTAAAACCTGACTTTATTATGTTTCAGTAGTTAAATTCAATGGTTTAGGTGCATTATCTTATAAGATACTTTCAACTACTTTGGGAGACAGTTTAAACTCCTGGGGCACAGTTTTAGGGAAACTGCCTACACATTTCTGGGTTCTATCATGAGGGATTCATGGTGAAGATCTAAGAATTATCCCTTCATGACTCTGGAAAGGGGAGCTAATGAGTAGATATACCTCACATTTAGAGCATTCTCCATAACAAGATCTGCTCTAAATGAAAGATGGCCAGTTTTAACCCAGCTTAGAAAGGAGTTTTTTCCAATGCCAGACCCTTCCAGCTTTCCTCTCTTATCTAAGGGAAGAAAATAGTCAACATGGGTTAGGGCTTCAAGGATATAGATTGTATTAACAAAACATTGTAAATCAACCATGGTGTGTTGTTAATTAGTTGCTAAGTCGTATCCGATTATTTTGCGACCCCCTGGACTGTAGCCCACTAGGCACCTCTGTCCATGTGATTTCCCAGGCAAGAATACTGGAGTGGGTTGCCATTTCCTTCTCCAGGGCATCTTTCTGACCCAGGGACTGAGCCCACATCTCCTGCTCTGCAGGTGAGTTGTTTACCATCGAGCCACCTGGGAAGCCCAAATCAACTGTACTTCAATATTTCAATAAATATTTTTTAAAAAGAAAATGAATTGTGAACATCACTGCCAGGGAAAGGAGTACGGTTGCTGCCCCCGGGGAAACTCACGTGAAATTCATAGCCCAGAGCTACAGGGCTGAGTCAATACTGAAATTTAATACAAAGATTATAGAATGCTCACTTCCCCCACACCTTACCATTGTACCAACAAAGCCCTAATATAGAAAGAGTGGATTACAGCTGGAAAAGTTATGAGATGCAAACTTCAGTGAGTTTGAAGATGTGACAGTAGGAACTTCCCAAACTTAAATGCAAAGAGAAAATAGAATAAAAACAAACAGAACATCTATGAATTTAGAGACAGTATCAAAAGTTAAAACATATGTGTAATTGGAAAATCAGAAATAGAAGAAAAAATATTTGAAGTAATAATAGATTATAGGTTTCCAAAATTAATGACAGACAGAGAACCATAGATTCAAGGAGATCAGAGAACTCCAAGCAGGGCAAATACCAAACCAAATCAAATATACCTAGCTATCTCATGTTAAAACCATAGAAAACTAAAGACAAAAGAAAAATCTTGAAAGAAGGCAGAGGGGAGAGGGGGAAATATATTTTATTTACAGAGCTGCAAGAATAAGAATTAAAGCAGACTTCTTTCTTAAATTTATTTATTTTTAATTGGAGAATAATTGCTTTATAATACTGTCCTGGTTTCTGGCATATATCAACATGATTCTGCCATAGGTACACGTATGTCCCCTCCCAATTCAACCTCCCTCCCATCTCCCACCCCATCCCACACCTCTGTGTTGTCACAGAGCTCCAGATTTGAGTTCCCTGTGTCATCTAGCAAATTTCCACTGGCTATCTAATTTTACATACAGTAATGTTTGTTTCAGTGCTACTCTCTCAGTTCACCCCACCCTCCCCTTCCCACCTTGTGTCCACAAGTCTGTTCTCTATGTCTGCATCTCCATTGCTGCTCTGGAAATAGATTCCTCAGTACCATCTTTCTAAATTCCATGTATATGCATTAATATACAATATTTGTTTTTCTCTTTCTGATTTACTTCACTTTGTATAATAGGCTCTAGTTTCATCCACCTTATTAGAACTGAGTCAAATGTATTCTTTTTATGGCTGAATAATACTTTATTATATATATGTACCACAACTTCCTTATGCATTTCTCTGTCAATGGACATCTCGGTTGCTTCCATGTCCTAGCTATTGAAAGTAGTGTTGCAATAAACATTGGAGTGAGTGTGTCTTTTTCAATTATGGTTTCCTCAGGGTATATCCCCAGTAGTAGGATTGTTGGATGTTATGGTAGTTTTATTCCTGGTTGAATTTCCATACTATTCTCCCTTGAAGTTGCATCAATTTGCATTCCCATGAACAGTGCAAGAGGTTTCCTTTTTCTCCATACCCTCTTCAGCATTTATTGCTTGTAGATTTTTTGATGATGGCCATTCTGACTAGTGTACAGTGATATGAAATTGTAGTTTTGATTTGCATTTCTCTAATAATGTGTGATGTTGAGTATCTTTTCATGTGTTTATTAGCCATCTGTATGTCTTCTTTGGAGAAAAGTCTGTTTAGGACTTCTGACCACTTTTTGACTGGGTTGTTTGTTTATCTGATATTGAGCTGAATTAGCTACTTGTATATTTTGGAGATTAATCTTTTGTCAGTTGCTTTGTTTGCTATTATTTCTCCCAATCTAAGAATTGTCTTTTAACCTTGTTTATAGTTTCCTTTGCTGTGCAAAAGCTTTTAAGTTTAATTAGGTCCCATTTGGTTTATTTTTTGTTTTTATTTTCATTACTCTAGGAGGTGCGTCATAGAGGATCTTGCTGTGATTTTATGTCAAAAAGTGTTCTGCCTATGTTTTCTCCTAAGAGTTTTATAGTTTTTTGTCTTACATTTAGGACTTTAATCTATTTTGAGTTTATTTTGTGTATGGTGTTAAGAAGTGTTCTAATTTCATTCTTTTACACTTAGATGTCCAGTTTTCCCAGCACCACTTATTAAAGAGACTGTCTTTCTCCACTGTATATTCTTCCCTCCTTTGTCAATGATATGGTTTTCCCATATGTGCGCAAGTTTATCTCTCAGCTTTCTATCTTGTTCCATTGGTCTATATTTCTGTTTTTGTACCATCACCATACTATCTTGATGACTGTAGTTTTGTAATATAGTCTAAAGGTAAGTGGATTGATTCCTCTAGCTCCATTCCTCTTTCTTAAGATTGCTTTGGTTGTTCAGGGCCTTTTGTGTTTCCATACAAATTATGAAAAATTTTTCCTGCTTTTGTGAAAAAATATGCTTGGTAGCTGATAGAGATTGCAATGAATCTGTAGATTGCTTTGGATAGAATAGTCATTTTCACAATATTGATTCTTCTAAGCCAGGAACATGGTATATTTTTCCATCTGTATTTGTCATCTTTGATTTCTTGCATCAGCGTCCTATAGTTTTCTGCATATGAATCATTTGTCTCTTTAGATAAGCTTATTCCTAGGTATTTTATTCTTTTTTTGTTGCAATGGTGAATGAGACTGTTTCCTTAATTTCTCTTTCTGATTTTTCATTATTAGTGTATAAGAATTCAAGGAATTTCTGTATATTGACTTTATATCCTTAAAGCACACTTCTAATCAGAACTCATTGAAGTAAGAAGACAGAGGAGTGAAATATGTTAAGTGTTGAAAGAGAAAGATCACTATTCTAGCATTAAACATCCAGTGAAATTATTCTTCAGAAGCAAATGAGAAATAAAGACTTTCACAGACAAACGAAAAATTAGGGAACTTGTCAACAGCAGGTCTTTCCTATAAGAAATGTTAAAAGAAATTCTTCACACATAAGGAAAACAATATGAGTCAGAAATATGAATCTACATAGAGAAAAAGTTTGCATCAGAGAAGTAATGAGTGACTATTAAATTTTTTTTTCATTCTTAAGGTAAAAGATAACTATTTAAAGCAACAGTGATGGTAGTATATTGGTGAGTTTACAATTGAATAAGTGAAATCAATGTCAGTTATGTCATAAGAGATCAAAGGGAGAAATTGGGAATATCCTGTTATAAGGTACCTGAGCTACATGAGGCAGTATAACATTATTTGACAGTGAACCCAGACTAGTTTGAAATGTATATTATTAGCTCTAGGATAATGACTATAAGGTAATTTTAAAGAGACATGTATATGATAGGGGTCTTCCCAGGTTGTGCTAGTGGTAAAGAACATGCCTGCCAATGCAGGAGATGTAAGATATGCAGGTTCAGTCACTGGGTGGGGAAGATCCCCTGAAAGAGAGCCTGGCAACCCACTCCAGTATTCTTGCATGGAGAATCCCATGGACAGAGGGGTCTGTCAAGCTACAGGCCATGAGGTCACAAAGAGTCAGACATGGCTGAAGTGACTTAGCATGCATGCATGCACACACATTCTTGATAGGCTAAGAGAAGAGACGAAATAGAGAAGGAAACAATTTAAAACAAATGAGGGGGGGGGAAAGGATAAATGGAAAATGTTAACAAACATTATGGATATTAATCCAACTATATCAATAATCAGTTTATAAGTGAGTGGTCTAATTAAACCAATAAAAAGACATCATCAATATGATTAAAAAAACAAGATGTAACTCTATGTTGCCTACAGGAAATTCACTTAAAATATAAAGACTCAAATATGTTAGAAGTATACGGATAGGTAAAAATACACCATGACAATACTGATCCAAAGAAAGTTAGAGTATTCTATTAATTTCAGACAAAGTAGACTTCAGAACAGACTTCAAAGATAAATAAGGTCATGACATAAGATAAAGAGGTAAATTCTACAAGATAAAGCAATCATGAGAGCATTTAACAGCAGCATTAAATACAGGAGGTAAAAACTTATACAACTGAAAGGAGAACCAGGCAAATCTACTGTTATAGCTGAAGACTTCAGTAGCTGTCTATCAGTAATTGATCGATCAAATAGATAGCAAGTGAGGATATGGAAGACCTGAACTTCACTATCAATCAACTTTACCTAATTGACAGTAAAGCATATTCAACCTAAAAATAACAATACAAATTCTTTTCAGGTTCACAAAGAATATTCACCAATATATAACACATTCTGAGCATAAATTGCACCATATACACCATAAACCAGAAAAGAATAGAAATCATAGAAAACCTTAAGAGAATTAAACTAGAAATCAATATCAAGAAAGTTGGAAAATCCCCAGATCTCTGGAAATTAACCAAAACATTTTTAAGAACACATGGATTGAAAAAGAGTTCTCTTTTAAGTTCTTTAGCCCATTTTTTGATTGGGTCATTTATTTTTCTGGAATTGAGCTGCAGAAGTTGCTTGTATATTTTGGAGATTAATCCTTTGTCTGTTGCTTCATTTGCTATTATTTTCTCCCAATCTGAGGGCTGTCTTTTCACCTTGCTTATAGTTTCCTTTGTTGTGCAAAAGCTTTTAAGTTTCATTAGGTCCCATTTGTTTATTTTTGCTTTTATTTCCAATATTCTGGGAGGTGGGTCATAGAGGATCCTGCTTTGATTTATGTTGGAGAGTATTTTGCCTATGTTCTCCTCTAGGAGTTTTATAGTTTCTGGTCTTACATTTAGATCTTTAATCTGTTTTGAGTTTATTTTTCTGTGTGGTGTTAGAAAGTGTTCTAGTTTCATTCTTTTACAAGTGGTTGACCAGTTTTCCCAGCACCACTTGTTAAAAAGATTGTCTTTTTTCCATTGTATATCCTTGCCTCCTTTGTCGAAGATAAGGTGTCCATAGGCTCGTGGATTTATATCTGGGCCTTCTATTCTGTTCCATTGATCTATATTTCTGTCTTTGTGCCAGTACCATACTGTCTTGATGACTGTGGCTTTGTAGTATAGTCTGAAGTCAGGCAGGTTGATTCCTCCAGTTCCATTCTTCTTTCTCAAGATTACTTTGGCTATTCGAGGTTTTTTGTAGTTCCACACAAATTGAGAAATTATTTGTTCTAGTTCTGTGAAAAATACCATTGGTAGCTTAACAGGGATTGCATTGAATCAATAGATTGCTTTGGGTAGAATAGCCATTTTGACAATATTGATTCTTCCAATCCATGAACACGATATGTTTCTCCATCTGTTTGTGTCCTCTTTGATTTCTTTCATCAGTGTTTTATAGTTTTCTATGTATAGGTCTTTTGTTTCTTTAGGTAGATATACTCCTAAGTATTTTATTCTTTTTGTTGCAATGGTGAATGGTATTGTTTCCTTAATTTCTCTTTCTGTTTTCTCATTGTTATTGTATAGTAATGCAAGGGGTTTCTGTGTGTTAATTTTATATCCTGCAACTTTACTATACTAAACTAACCACAGACATTTCTCCAAAGAAGACATACAGATGGCTAAAAAACACATGAAAAGATGCTCAACATCGCTCATTATCAGAGAAATGCAAATCAAAACCACAATGAGGTACCATTACATGCCAGTCAGGATGGCTGCTATCCAAAAGTCTACAAGCAATATATGCTGGAGAGGGTGTGGAGAAAAGGGAACCCTCTTACACTGTTGGTGGGAATGCAAACTAGTACAGCCGCTATGGAGAACAGTGTGGAGATTTCTTTAAAAACTGGAACTAGATCTACCATATGACCCAGCAATACCACTTCTGGGCATACACACCGAGGAAACCAGATCTGAAAGAGACACGTGCACCCCAATGTTCATCGCAGCACTGTTTATCATAGCCAGGACATGGAAGCAACCTAGATGCCCATCAGCAGACGAATGGATAAGGAAGCTGTGGTACATATACACCATGGATTATTACTCAGCCATTAAAAAGGATTCATTTGAATCAATTCTAATGAGATGGATGAAACTGGAGCCCATTATACAGAGCGAAGTAAGCCAGAAAGATAAAGAACATTACAGCATACTAACACATATATATGGAATTTAGAAAGATGGTAATGATAACCCTATATGCAAAACAGAAAAAGACACACAGATGTATAGAACAGACTTCTGGACTCTGTGGGAGAAGGCGAGGGTGGGATGTTTCGTGAGAACAGCATCAAACATGTATATTATCTATAGTGAAACAGATCACCAGCCCAGGTTGGATGCATGAGACAAATGCTTGGGGCCACTGCACTGGGAAGACCCAGAGGGATTGGGTAGAGAGGGAGGTGGGAGCGGGGATCGGGATGGGGAATACATGTAAATCCATGGCTGATTCATGTCAATGTATGACAAAACCCACTACAATATTGTAAAGTAATTAGCCTCCAACTAATAAAAATAAATGAAAATAAAGAAAAGAGTTCCCAAATTAAAAATATTTTCTTAAATTAAAAAATTAAAAACTAAATTTAAGTAAATATAAAACATCAAAATTTGTGACATACTATGGAAGCAGAGCTCAGATTGAAATTTATAGTATTAAATAGATATGCTAGAAGAAAGACTTAAAATTAATAACCTAAGCTTTCACTTCAGAAAAATAGAGAAAGATACAGGCAGACAGGAAATCTAAGTCAGGAGTAGAAGTCATAGGCACGTAAAGCACAGAAAAGTCATGAGCCTTTGAGCATAAAAGGTGCAATGAGAAAATAAGTGGAGAGATGACAGGCTTCAAGGGAGGAGCAACGTATAAAGAAGAAACAGATTAAAATTGCCTATTACAACAACCAGGACATGGAAGCAACCAAAATGTCCATTGACAGAGGAATGAATAAGGAAGATGTGGTACATATATGCAATGGAATAATTACTCAGCCACAAAAAAGAGTGAAATAGTGTCATTTGCATGAATGGAGTGAAGTAATTCAGACAGAGGAAAACAAATACCGCATGATATTGCTTATATGTGGAACCTAAAAATGCGATATAAATAAACTTATTTACAAAACAGAAATAGAGTCACAGATATAGAAACAAACTTATGGTTACCAGTGGGGAAAGCTATGGGGTCATGGAGGGATAAATTGGGAGGTTGGGATTGATATATACACTACTATATATAAAATAGGTAATCAGCAATGACCTACTGTGTAGCACAGGGAACTCCACTGAATTCTCTGTAAAGGCCTATATGGGAAAAGAACCAAAAAAAAGTAGATATATGTATATGGATAACTTATTCAGTTTGCTGTACACCTGAAACTAAGAGAACACTATAAATCAACTATACTCCAATACAATTTTTTTTCAAGTTAGCAAAGGATTTGAATAGCTAATTCTCCAAAGAAGATATACAAATGGTCAATAAACACATCAATATCACTACTCATTAGGGAAACACAAGTCAAAATCATGACTTATCACCTCACACCCAATAGGATCACTGCTATCAAAAACAAACAAACAAACAAACACACAAAAACACCAACTGTTGGCTTGGATGAAGACAATCTGGAACCTATAATGCACCATTCATGGGAATGTAAAATGATCAAGCTGCTATGGAAAACAGTATGATGGCTTCTCAAAAAATAAAATATAGACTCATCATAAGTTAAGTAGCTCAGTTGTGTCTGACTCTTTGCAACCCCATGGACTATAGCCCACCAGGCTCCTCCGTCCATGGGATTCTCCAGGCAAGAATACTGGAGTTGGTTGCCATTTCCTTCTCCAGGAGACTTATCATATGATCCACCAATTACCCTTCTGACTATATATCCAAAAGAATTAAAAGCAGGGCCTTAAAGAGCTATTGATACACCCATGTTGTTAGCATTATTCACAGTAGATAATGAGGAAACAACCCAAGTGCCTATTGACAGATGAATAAATAAGCAAAATATGGTATATAAATACACTGGAATATTATTCAGCCTTAAAATGGAAGGGAATTATGGCATAAGCTGCAACATAGAAAAGCTTTGAGAACATTATGCTAAGTGAAATAAGTCAGTCATGAAAAGACAGATACTATATGATTGTACAGCTATCTAGAATAATCAAACCATAGACAAAGAAAGTAGAATGGTGTTTGCTAGGAGATGGAAAAAGGGAAGAAATGGAAAGTATATAGTTTAATGGATACAGAGTTTTAGCCTTTTTAAGACAAAAAGAGTTCAGGGAGATGGTGGTGATGTTTACACAATGATATGAATGTACTCAATACCATTGACTGTATTTTTAAAATGATTGTTCTGTGTGCTTTGTTGCTCAGTCATGTCCAACTCTTTGCGACCCCATGGACTATAGCCTGCCAGGTTCCTCTGTCCATGGGGATTCTCCAGGCAAGGATATTGGAGTGGGTTGCCATACCCTGCTCCAGGGGATCTTCTCAACCCAGAGATCAAACCCAGGTCTTCCGCATTGTAGGCAGATTCTTTACCATCTGAGCCACCAGGGAAGCCCTTAAAATGATTAAGATGGTAAATTTTATATTACGTATGTTTTACCACAATAAAAAAATGAAAGAAGGAAAGACATTTAAATTGATAGAGTCTATTATGAAGACTAAGTAAATGGTCTGAGAGATTGAGAGAAAACAGATAGAGGTTATAGAAATCAAGAGAAGAGGGAATTTTGAGAACAAATTGATTGTCAATAATAGAAATTCAGAGTGGGGGAGGCTAATAAGATTAAGATTGAAAAATACCCATTGGATTTGGATATTATGTCTTTGGTAACTTGGACTGCAAGGAGATCCAACCAGTCCATCCTAAAGGAGATCAGTCCTGGGTGTTCATTGGAAGGACTGATGCTGAAGCTGAAACTCCAATACTTTGGCCACCTATGCGAAGAGTTGACTCAATGGAAAAGACCCTGATGCTGGTAAGGATTGGGGGCAGGAGGAGAAGGGGATGACAGAGGATGAGATGGTTAGATGGCATCACCGACTCGATGGACAAGAGTTTGAGTAAACTCCGGGAGTTGGTGATGGACAGGGAGGCCTGGCGTGCTGTGATTCATGGGGTCGCAAAGAGTCAAACACAACTGAGTGACTGAACTGAACTGAACTGAACCTCAAAAAGTGAAATTTCAGGTGAGAGCATTAAAAAAGTGGTTTTTGACTTTTTTCTTCAAGCACAGAGGGAGCAGAACCGGAGGCTAGTTAAGGGAATGGGTGTAAAGAGATGAAGGAAATGAAGATAGCCAGTGAAGACAAGCTTAAGAAGTCTGTCCTTTATGGGAAGAAGAGACAAGGGAAGCTTAAATGACACAGAGTCAAAGAATGGCTTTGTTTTTAAAAAGTACAAGAGAGTATAGGCAGTTTTATAAATTGAAGGAAAGGATCAGTTGACTGGGAGTGGCTGAAGACATAGAGGAAGAGATAACTCATGTAGGAAGATCCCAGAAGAGAATGCGGCAGGGGGAGAATAAAGAATCTTGGGACTGGGGCTGGTTTTGAGCAGTAATATGGCTACTTCATCCACTGAAACTGGAGGACCCTACCAGTAGCGATAGAGGTCTGCTTTCTTTTCTTAAGGAGTGGCATGGGAACAGTTCAAGCCTGATTACCCTCATTCATCTATACTGTCTTTGTGAAGTAGGAGATCATATCATTTGATGAGAAAGATAATTGAATAAACTGATAAAGTTTTAGAAAAGACACCAAAGGAATGAGAATGAAGTTTTCCAGGTGGGGACAAAAGGGATTTGAGTGGGTTGCTAAAATTATAATTTTCAAATCTGTCATAGCATTGACTCAAGTGATTGTATGGTATTTTCTAGGACACCCAGGTAGATGAATATGTGTACAGAGCAGGAGAATAGGATGGGCCTCTGACTGGGAACTTTTAGGGCCAATGCAGTAGGAGGAGAGAGGGTAAGGAAGGCTAAGATTGCTTGTGACAGAATTTTTTAGATGATCAGTCATTGTAGTTGGAGTGGGAATGAAGACCATTACTTCGAGTTGATGAGATAAAAGAACCATAAAGCTTGAATGAATCAATCGCATGATTGCTGTCACTGCCTATGGTGATGTCAGAATTTGACATAAAATTATATTAACATGGGTGAGAGTTGATGGCTTCCCAAAAGGCTCAGTGTAAAGAATCTGTGTGCTTGTCAGTGAAGGAGATGCAGGAGATGCGGGTTTGATCCCTGGTTGAGAAAGATTCCCTGGAGTAGGAAATGGCAACCTTCTCCAATATTCTTATCTGGAAAATTCAATGTACAGAGAAGCCTGGTTGGCTAAAGCCCATTTGGTCGCAAAGGGCTAGAAACGACTGAGCGACTGAGCACACATGCATGGTAAAAGCTGATATGGTTTAATGCCATCACTATTTTTAAAAGTTTAAGTTTCTCCAATCCTACTTAAATACAGTAACTAAATCTGTATTTCAAAGCCTTCAACTTGTTCTAGTAACTTAATATATACTTGGCTGCCTCTTTAGATGGTGTACTCATATTCTAGTTTTCCTAGGAATCCAATAGGATTCAAAGGATGTGATAAAAGATAGTCCTGACTTTGTGGGGATTTTAGCTGAAACAAGATAATGAAAAATTGCTGGATGATCCATTTTCCTACAAATGATGCTTTGATGAAATTACTAGTGAATCCTAGAGTAAATATGCACATTCTTTTGGCTTATGTAGAGTAAATTCAGAATCTGAGAAGTTTAAAATTCATTATTTCTATTCACAGCTTAAGCATAATTAAGGGCAGCTGTCAGAATGGCAAAGTTTTCGACGAAGACTCAAGTTGCTCTGTTTCTTACATATTGGACCTGGATGTGGGTTGGTATAATATCTAACAAAGCTCTCAGTAGTGAAACACAGAATACTGAATTTTAAGATACTGTGCCTAGAGTTGTTGAAGGATACAAAGCAAAAAGAAAACCCATTTGAAACACACGTGTGGTAGATGGATATCTAGGATAAGGGTCATAAATTCTGAATTTTGTGCTCTGGTTATTAAAATCCTGCCTGGTCCTGAGTAAGTGACACTGTAGGGCTATAGTTATATGATTTATAAAATGAGAGGATCAAAAAGATATCTTAGACCTTTTCTAATTTTGAAATTCTATTACTCTCCTATGTCAGGGGCATAGATTAGTTTTTTTTTTTAATATTGAAAATGCCCGTATTTAATTATTTTCAGTACCTCCATGAATGGAGATTATACCAGGATATAGACAAAACACAATTACACTCATTTTTATTATCTTTCAATTCCAACTTAGACTTACACTTATTTTATTCCATCTCTAAGTTCTCTGAGTTTAGGCAGAAAAATTAAATTTGATCAGTACCAGGAACTTCTCAGTAGGAGACGGTTGTTTTTATTGTTCAGTCACTAAAGTTGTGTCCAACTCCTTGTGAACCCACGGACTGCAGCATGCTAGGCTCCTCTGTCCTCCACTATCTCCTGCAGTTTGCTCAAATTCATGCTCATTGAGTCGGTGATGCCATCCAACCATCTCATCCTCTGTCGTCCCCTTCTCTTCCTGCCTTCAATCTTCCCCAGCATCAGAGTCTTTTTCCAGTGAGTCGGTTCTTCGCATCAGGTGGCCAATGTGTTGGAGCTTCAGCTTCAGCATCAGTCCTTCCAATGAATATTCAAGGTTGATTTCCTTTAGGATTGACTGGTTTGATCTCTTTGTTGTTCAAGGGACTCTCAAGAGTCTTCTGCAGCACCACAATTCAAAAGCATCAATTCTTCAGGGCTCAGCTTTCTTAATGGTCCAACTCTCACATCCAAATGACTACTGGAAAAGCCATAGCTTTGACTATATAGACCTTTGTCAGCAAGGTGATTGTTTCTGCTTTTTAATGCACTGTCTAGGTTTGTCTTAGTTTTCCTTCCAAGGAGCAAACATTTTTTAATTTCATGGCTGCAGTCACCATTCACAGTGATTTTGGAGCCCAAGGAAATAAAATCTGCACTGCTTCCACTTTTTCTCTTTCTATTTGCTATGAAGTGATGGGACCAGATGCCGTGATCTTAGTTCTTTGAAAGTTGAGTTTTATGCCAGCTTTTTCACTCTTCTCTTTCACGCTCATCAAGAGGCTTTTTAGTTCCTCTTCACTTTCTGCCATTAGATTGGTATCATCTGCATATCTGAGGTTGTGATATTTCTCCTGGCAATCTTGATTCCAGCTGGTATTGTTAGGATGCATGGTAAGGATGTATAAATGACTTGTAATTAATTATCTTGTATACAAATCCAGTGGTTTGAGGCAGAAAACTACTTTGCCAACTTTGTTTTCACTAAAAAAACAGGGAACTAGGCTCCAAAGACTCTCTGAGATGAGTGTGAGCTGACATTTTATTTTGGTTATTTTTTCATTCTACCCACTGCTTTCCCTGAGTACATTCTACAAGGCTATGGTTCTTTCTGTTCTTGCTTTTTCTACTAGATCTGGTTCTCAGGTGTAAATGGTGCATGCACTTTACAGCGCAGCTTTTTCTTCCTTCTTCATCTTCTCCATGAAAGGAAGTTTGAGAGTTCTCCAGTTTTATATCAGAAATGTCATCGCTCCCTCACCTTTCTTCTTCAAGACTTTAATCTTTCAAGTAAATAAGCAAACTGGCTCTAATACTGAAGCTTGTGACATTTGGCTGGTCACTTATCTCTAGACTAAACTTCTTCCTTACCCTCTGTACCTTAGCCAAGCTGCCTCCTATCATGCCAAAGGATCTTATTCTTGAGTCTGTATTTATTAACCTTCTGGGTGAATTCTTTATGTAATGTTTAATCAGCAGCCTTTTGTAAAATGCAAGTAAATTGCAGATCTGTAGGAATCATCTATCATTTTTCAGGCAAAACCAACTCTGTTTCCTGAAAATGATCTTTGGTTGAATGGATCCATACAGGATATGCTTAATTTCATCACTTATTTTTAGTTGTTCCTTTTATTGCAAGTATGAATAGTATTTCTAGACTGGTAAATATGCTTTGTTTTGATGACTTGATAGCAGTCTACAAAGCATGCATTCAGTAAATGGTCAGTCAGGAAACAATGCATCCACATTTCTATCTGTCTAGAAAACACTTGGCAATTAAATTCCTTGGAAAGTCTTTAAATCTCTTCTCTATTTCACAAATTGCCATGATGTTTGATGAAGGAATGTACTATAGCAGTTTTATAGCATAGCAGAAGAAGAAGCCAGTCTTAAATGGTAAGGGAGCAGGGAACACTGGCTAAACTCTCCTTAATGGAGTTTCACTGATAGACACACACACACACACACACACACGTATATACTCAGTTCCTTGGTACCCAAATACCAATTAAAGTGTATTCCAGGTGTCTGATGATATTAGAAAGCTGTGGACTCTCTACTCAAGAAATTTGATAGAGGAATTAAATATCTGATTAAATAAATTCATAAATTCTTCTCTAGAAGCCTCTGAGTACATGCTGGGTGGTTATGGGGGTTGGGAGGGATAGACTTAAACAAGTTGTTAGGCCTGCTAATTTATTTCTTTGTGCTGAAGATTAATGTAATTTTGAGGCCAGAGATGAATCAAGGTCTTTAGAGGAATTTGGGGAAGGGTGGCTCTTATTATGACTCTTTTAAACATTTCCTTATGCGTGAATAAAGAACCTTGCATATGACTTTCTTTTTGAGTTAATCAATCTGACATGCTCAGAAATATAGAACTATTATGACTTAGAGAAAAGTTTTACCTTTCCATATATCAGTGGTGAATATCTTCCTGTACTCTATACCATTTTTAAGCAACTCCTCTTGTGATGAAGATATATCTTGCTGCCTTAAATCAGCCTCTGCCTAAAGCTGAAGTTGACTTAATAATGGCACAAAGCCACAATCTTATTAGCTGTGATACAGAGGAAGCCAAATAATTCATCGCAATGTCATAACTAACTTCTTCTATGTTACTCACAATGGCTGGTAGAGGCCAGTCAGATACTCAGGATTGCAGTAAAGAAACCTTCTAGAATGATTACAGCTTATGATTTAGACAGAAACAAATACATCTTGGAATATTTTCAAAATTAAGAATCCACATCCATCTTCCCCCTAGCAAGGTGACAGGTCACTTTCACATCCTCTTTACTATCCTCTTCAATTTCCCTCTTTGATTCTAGACTTAGAAAGCAAGAATACAGGCATTCAGTCTTCAGGAATTGAATTTGGAGAGTTTTACCATATATACATTACCAAGAAATCAACAAAATAAACTATAGACTTTATTAAATTATCTAAGGAAAGCCTTAGCTTGTAAAAATCTTCTTGTCTGATTTCCTTTAGGCTCATTCAGACTTTTTTAGATCTGGGCATGGAAACTCTTGATGCTTTTCTTGATCGTCCTAACCTGTGGCTGGCTGGAGAGATTGATGAATGTTCATCCACTGCTTTGCATGTTAGGCATTTTCCTTCTTCTCCAATATCTGTCTTTGGTTTAAACTGCACTTTAGCTTTTTCACCTCCAGCTAATGGAGACACTCCCAGGAATGGAGGCTGATGATACAGAGGCTGGAACAATGCCAGCAGACGCATTAGGTTTCTTCTCCCACTCCAAACCAATCCTCTGAAGGTTTTAAATGAGAATTTTGAAATTTGAACTCAGTTAAAAAAATAGAGGCATATTAGCTCTAGGGCATAGAGAGTTCACATCTTCCTTGGTTTTTCACATCTCCTTTTCAGAGAAGAGTTTGCAGATGGAAAAGTGATGTGATAGTGCTGTTAGTATGGAATAGGGTTCTCATTTGGACATGGTAAAGCCCTGTCCTTTTTAATTTATTTTAAATTTTTTAAAAAATTGGAATATAACTGTTTTACAATGCTCTGTTAGTTTCTGCTGTATAGCATCATGAATCAACCATATGTGTGTATATATAACCCCTCCCTCTTGAACCTCCCTCCCACCCTGCCATTCCACCCCTCTAGGTCATCACAGAGCACCAAACTGAGCTCCCTGTGTTTTAAAGCAGCTTCCTGCTACCTATCTGTACAAATAGGTACAATATATACGTGGTAGTATATATATTGTCAATGCGACTCTCTCAATTCCTCCATATCTCCTTCCCCTGCAGTGTCCACAATCAAATATTAACTCAGCCATTAAGTCATATTCTTTTAAAATTCTGTACGGCATGTGCATCTTACTCATGAGAGGAAAACAGAACAGCTTAATAGTAGAATTTATATAAATTTTTAAAAAGAAACAGCAGAGTACACTGCTAAGATTCTAGCCTAAACATATACACTAACAATAGGGTAGATATTTTTCAGTTGCCCAAATAGAGTTCCTTTATCCTATGAAATAAATGACACAAACTCATAAACTGTCAGCTATTACTACTACTGTTTTTTTTTCAGAATTTTTCTCTTATTGAAGGAATCACAAAGAAATAGTTTATAAAGGATTATTTGGAAATATAGACACAGCAAATTTTATTTCTGGATATTATTGTCCTGAACTTCAAAACAACACATATTTTTCCTAGATGAGGAAGACAAGACAGTTTACCTCTTCTTTATGCAGAGGTCCCACTAGCAAGGGAATGTTTAGTAAAGGGTTAAATTAGATTGGTTTCAGCAGCTGTACTTGTGATCTTCGAGGACCTGACTTTTAGAAAAGATCTCCTCCCCTGGTTGCATATACCCAGCTATTGATGTTTTCCATTGTGCTGAGTGGTGGTTTCCAACTGCTGGAAAAAGAAATGCTAAAACATGCACTGACCCTTGTCAATACTCAGGAAGGATGTCAGAATAATGTTAACCTTTCATTCCAACTTCACACCTGTTTTTTTTTTAATCAATTTCAGTACAACACAAATGCATGCTTTGATATTTTTAAGAATTAATAGATATTAGTAAAATAAGCTGTGGTAAAGACAGAGGAAGTGATAACTTCATTCATAGCACAGAATGTGTGTGCAAGGGCACAAACCTAAACCTTAAATTCAGATCTGAATAAAGCAAGCTATTTTAAAGCCACAGATTCTCTGTTTAAAAACCTCAGAGGCTGTTTAGAGTGTTTAATTGTCATTGGTCACGTTGTACCTCCTAAGTGAGAGTATTTCATTTCTATTACTACCTGGGTAGAAATTCTAATAAAGTGAATTTGCTCATTTTATATATAACCCTTTTCTCTTGGGCCACATCAACCACAATGAAAGTCTATATCTTTTAAGGCTTCTCCATACTTGCACAGAATCTTATTCTACTTGTTTTCTCATTAAAAGAATTCTTTCATCTCTACAGTGAGTTGTATATTGGAAAAATGGCAAAACTTACAGCCTTTAGCTATCAGTAACTCATCTGAGAAACTGGAGATAGTTTTAGGAATAGCACATGAGAGTGTTGTTCTAAGATACTCAGTACTTGGAATGCGGTCCCCC
Organism: Odocoileus virginianus; assembly: GCF_023699985.2. NCBI lineage: Eukaryota > Metazoa > Chordata > Mammalia > Artiodactyla > Cervidae > Odocoileus > Odocoileus virginianus. The sequence goes on along the minus strand of NC_069686.1, from coordinate 34,020,389 downwards.
ACCTAACCCTCTTATCTGCTACTCCCAAGCGCAGATCTTTCTTGGCAGCACTGACTAGCTACTCTCTGTCCGGGAGGCTCACTCTGAACCAATGACTTCCAGAAACTCTTTTCCAGGTTCTTAGCAGTTTAATGCCGCAGGTCCCAGTGATCTCTCCTACTGGCTAGCATCAGTTATGTCTCTCTAAAGTAGCTGCACCTTAAAATCTTTCCTTTATGACTCCTACAAGGCCATGTTTGTCCTTTGAGCTGCAAAACAGTTATGCATAGTGCACAAATATATGTGGATGGGTTTATAAAGGTGTAAGCTGTGTGACCATAGCAACACAGAGGGGAGAGGGAACAAAGCTATACAGTAGTAATATAGAGTTGGTACTAATCCTAACTATCAACGCGTGTTGTGTCCAACCCTTTATGACTCTTTGGACTTGACCCGCCAGGTTCCTCTGTCCATGGTATTCTCCAGGCAAGAGTACTGGAGTGGGCTGCCATTTCCTCCTCTGGGGGAATCTTCCCAACCCAGAGATAAAACTCAAGTCTCTTGCATCTCCTGCATTGCAGGCAGATTTTTTACTGCTGAGCCATTGGGGAATCCCATTAACTGGATTAAAAACTGTGGCTCTCAAGGAACATTTGGCCTACAAATATAAATTTGCTTGGCCCATAGAGTGTTTAACATTTAAAAATGTTAGAAGTAAACATTTAAAAATGTTTGAAAGTAGAAGGTTTCACATAAAAATCTTGATTTCCATTTCTCCTTAAAAATATTGAAATCCATGCAAAATTAAAGATGGCATGGTGGTTCTTACATGACCACCATGTTCTGGTAGTGAGTGGAAATTTCTTCTTTAGGCAAGTCTTTGTCTCTGTAGTTTGTGATAGAGCACACATTCCTTAGGATGACTTCTGAGGTAATTATACTTGTGTTATATTTCTGACTTCTGTAGGTATTCAAGTCTGTATAGGACTCTTATCAAAACTCTGTCTCTAAAGGGGAGTTCAGAGGATCTCAGATGGGAGTCTGTAGACCCATTCAGTGCCCTTGGACTTTTTCTCAGTGGTATATGAATTGATGATGGGAACTGTTTTAGTCTCTTCAGGCAGGGCGTATAGTATATCAGAATACTAAAAATTGAGTGACTCAAAAAAAAAAAAGCCTATTTCTCACAGTCCTAGAGCCTTAGGAAATTCAAGTTCAAAGCACCAACAGATTCAATGTCTGGCTTGCATTTTCATCGACAGCCATTGTCTCACTGTATCCTCAAAAGAGGCAAAGGATCTTTCTTGGATCACTAATCCCATTCGTGAGGCTTCTGCCCTCATGAACTGATCACCTCCCAAAGGCCCCACCTCTCAGTATCTTCACATTGGAAGGAAGGTTTCAACATATAAATTTTGGAGGATACAAACGTTCAACCTGTGGCAAGAGCTGAATTTGTTTTCTTTTAGTTCAATGGTTATTTATCAATTGAGCTACTGTTCTATCTATGAAATTGCCTAGATGATGCCTTTAATACTAACCTATTATTTCCAAACTACTTTAAATGCTACGGATTAACATAAAAAGAATATATGAAAACTTAAAGGTAAATGATACATTTGTATGAAATAAAGGCCAAATGTCATATGGTGCTCTATGCACAAGGTTTCACAATAACTTAATCTGAAGAGGGGATGGTAGAATTGAACCATCAACATGGCATTAGAATTGTGAAAGATCCCAAGTGAAACATCCTTGAAGCAGTGTTATATTCACACAAAAGCAATAATTTATTTTCAGTGAAACAGTATTAATGGTCATATCAGTTTTGTTAATATGAATTGTATTTGTTTTGTAGTTTCTGCTTAATTTGATTTTATAGATATTTAAACATAGTTACAGTCACAGAGTTAGGCACAACTGAGCATGCACTCATGGGGAAGAAAAGTTACAAAAAATTATAAAAAAAGCATATACTGAATTTCACATCTGTACTTTTAAAAGCCACATTCTATGTAAAAATAATTTAGGTTATGATTTAAAAAATGAATATTTTCCTTTAATAGGGTCCATTTAGTGCTCAAATTTGAAATATTTTGCTTTGAAAATTTTTCCCGTTTTTATGTAGGATCAGGTTTTGGCTTGTTTGCCTTGAGGGGAAGGGTTTCATTCCATGGGTTTGGGTCTCTACCTTAGAGCACACAACCCAGGAGAAAGAGCGTGGTTAGCGGCAGAGTATGCTCCAGGTGCCAGAGGAGAGTACTGATGAATGCCGCGTTGAGCGGGGAGGGGCAGAAGTGATGACGCATCAGAGCTCAGTTCAGGATCCAGGTCAGGTGAAACTCAGCAAGGCCGGGGATGCAGCATCCTGGCAACAGTGTAGGCCATTAGCTGGCACTTGAGATTCCACCTTTATGATTTACAAGAAGAGGACTACATGGCTGGAGTAGCCTGGCTAACAAATATCTGAGATGGGTGAACAGCAACAGTGGGACTCACAAGTTGGTCAGAATTAATTCTTCAAAGGGACTAATGTAAAACTTCAGGAATCACATTAGTAAGCATCCCAATGTAATACCTTAGTGTCTTCTACTCAAGGGATTGTTCATTTATCCTCAACCAGAACATGGATGTACTGGGCCTTCTTTTTGAAACATGCTCTCACATTTCCCAAGAAGGCCCACCTGGATTTTCAGAGTAGAGCATAGCACACTGTCCTGAGGTTGGACATTCGTCTTTGCATCTAATTTTGAAAGTTCACTGGGATCCAGAATAATCCTGATTATCTCGTAGTGGCCCAATCCAGACATAAATTTTAATTATATGAAACGTTAAAGTCTATGACTGGTATTATTTGCCTGATAGCTGTTTGAGAACAAACGATGGCAGTGATTTGATGAAATGTATGTGAGATTTTCAACTGGAATGTTGATTTGAGACATTTGATCAAGTTTGAAAAAGGTACTTCTCCAAGCCAAGTTTGTTCCCTTACTTAGACTTCCAGCCCCAAAATGTAACTATGAATCAGAGAGAGGGTTATTTAGGGGCCTTAGGCTAATTAAACTAGAGGATGGGCCTCTAGGGATGGAAGACCTTGTTTATTCACATCATTGTTTCAAAAGACCCAGTTACTGAGATCTAGAATTTCCTTTTGAAAGCTGATTTTCTACTCCTGAGGCAAGTAAACCGTAGTCCACAGGTAGTAATTGCACATGTGGCCAACTGGGTTTCCATAGAAACATTCCAACATGTGATATACTTTCTGAGTACCTACTCTTGTAAGATATGTTAAATACTGAAAATACTGTGCTGAGCCAGACAGAACTTCTATTCCCATGGAGTAACAATCTAATGCCAGGCATTAAACAGTTCTCACTGCAAGTCAGCTCTCTTAATTCCAGAATTAACCCTGTATTCTAGATGCTATTTAGAATTTTAGTTACTTTTCTTAAGATTCTGCACTAGCAAGTGGTAGAGCTGAGATCAAAAATAGGGAGTTTAACTAATAAGAACATGCTATATAGCACAGGGAACTCTATTCAATACTCTGTGGCCAATATGGGAAAAGAATCTAAAACAAAAAAGAGGGGAGAAATATATTTATATCCTAGAGAAAGGAATGGAAACCTACTCCAGTATTGTTGCCTGGAAAAATCCCACAGATGGAGGAGCCTGGAGAGTCCCAATCCACTGGGTCGCAAAGAGTCGGATACGACTGAGCAACTAACACACACACACACACACACACGTATAAATATAACTGATTCACTTTTGCTGTACGCCTGAAACTAATACCACATTGTAAATCAACTATACTCCAATAAAATTTTTTTAAAAAAATAGGCAGTTTGACTTTAGTGCCCAAACTCTGACCTACTATATGTAGTGTCTACGTTTTAGACAGTTTGCTTTGCTTTGGTTCCAAATGCAATTTAAATTGTAGAGACACAAAAAGTGAACAAATTAAAAAAACAAAAAGAGGGAGATTAGATTATATGAGGTGAAAATAACAGATTTAAATGGTACTAGGTAAAAATTAAGCACTGCTTCTTTACCCTTTCCCTAGAGTTGTCTTTGTGGTTTTAATTAATCTGTCTCCTATATAATGCTGTTTACCTTATTCTTCTTACCTGAGTGCTCAGTTGCTTCATTCCTGTCCTACTCTTTGAGACCCTGTGGATTGTAGCCCGCCAGGTTCCTCTGTCCATGGGATTCTCCAGGAAAGAACACTGGAGTAGGTTACCATTTCCAGGGGATCTTCCCAACCCAGGGATCGAACCTGGGTCTCTTTAAGTCTCCTGCATTTTGAGTGGATTCTTTACCACCGAGCCACTGGGAAAGACCATACTTCTTACTGGAGTCTGAAGAATGGCCCTCCATGATAGTTTGGATTTCTCATCGGCTGATGTAATGCTGCGAACTGAAGGTGATATTGATGGTGGTCATAGTGATTATATTAGCTATGGTAATTAAAAAGTATCTGAGGAGTCATGGTTGGTGCAGAAATATATGTTGCTCAAGATCAAATTTGGGAATTTAAAATGGACTTGCTTGTGAAGATGTCACATGGAGGATTATATTAAGCTGTTGCTGGTTTTCAAAGATGGTCACAGGAGGGTGAACTTTTCATTTAGTTGTCTCAACTGGAGAACAATCAAATGTCATGGCTACTGGTCAAATATAGTGTGTATGTGTGATTATATAAATTTTTTAGATTCTTGATTTATGTAATATTTGAAATTAAATTTCATATTTTTTGTATTTCTAATTAGTTCTTAAATGTCAGAAATAGCTTGAAGAATAGACTGTTTTGCTTTTTAGCTCAGTTTATTATTTATTACCGTAGCAAGCATCTAAGAAGACTTCTTGGGGATGTTCACAGGGAATTCTCATAAATGTTGTTAAGATAATTCATAGTTTTCAATCATGGCCAACCTGCCATTATTTGAGACTTGGCTCACTGGATTTTTCATTGTAAGAACATCACACTGGGGACAGGGGCTATGAGACTGAAGCAGTGCTCAGCTAGAAATGTATGCCGCCTTTCTTCTGTTCTTGTTGTTTTGTACCAGCACATTCTCTAGCCAACTCATTTGCTACTAGTGGGCAAAAGTCTGCAAAGTGAAGGAGATGCTTACAGTTAGGGAGTTCTAACTGCAGGAGAAAAGAGGCAGGGAGGAGGTGTGATGATAAAGTAAATCTGGGACTTTAGTACCTGAAGTTGGTTTGTAACTACTCCATAAATGGCTCCTCTGTGGCTTGGGGCTGGGGACCCAAATTCCTGTGTCTGGTAGACTGTGCGTGTGGAACCTTCCCTCCTCCTGTCCAAAGTTCCTGATTTTCTAGGTATGGATGCACTCTCTTGGCTCTTAGCTTCCTTGGTCTTTCATTAGCTACAAGGGGTTTAAAAAAGATCTCATGTCCCCTACTTCCACTTACTCTCAGCCTCTTACTCACTTCCACCTCTTGTTCCCTTCAGATCAGTGTCTTTTTAAGATATGCATGATGAAGACTGTCTCACAAATGTTGCCTGTTCCATTTTTCAAAGACTGTAGATGTTACCAATGCTGTGGTCAACCAGACTTGGCATGTTAGCATTCTTTTCTTTCTATTATTAATCATTGATAAATTACAAGTTTCTAACTGTAAGTAACTTTTAAAATTATAAGTTAATATGTGAAATACCAGATAGATATAAACAAGTCAAATAATAAATTTAAAATCGAGTTCTCGCTAACTTCTGCTGCTTCTCCTAGCCCAGTTCCTCAAAAATAATTACTGCTAATAGTTTGGTGTGTGTTTATCCAGTTATTTTTAATAGGGACACACACATTTAAACTTAGGGATCTTTTTTAATATCATAAATGGCATCATAGTGAGCTATTCTTGTACAACTTGCTCTTCGATTTAAAAATTATGTATTGGAGATTACTTCATGTTTCTCTCATGTATCTCAATAGATATTACTACATCATTCTCTTTGACAAAGTATTTCATGATAAGCTTACCTCCTGATTTATTAATAAATGTTTAAATTTGCCCTAGTTTTTTGCCATTACAAATAATATACTGTGTGTTTTTGTAGGGTCAAATCCAGGAAATAAAACTTAACACCAAAGTAAAAACAAAAAATTTTTATTGGTTCTTCCCTTTGAGATTGAAACACTGAAATTGCCAATATGCAAATCACATTCCTACCAAGAATTTATGAGAGTAACTGTTTCCTTGCATCATCACCAATACAGGCTATTTGTTAAATTTTACTAAAACGGTAACAAATCATACTTCCCTGTTGTTCCAATTTGCATTTCTGAACTGTTAATGAAATTGAGTGTCTTTTCATATTTGCATTTCATTTCCTGTTGATTTATTTCTAGTGTTTTTTCCTAATATCAGATTGTCTTTTTCTTAGAGGAAACTTTATACTGTTTTCTGTAATAGCTGCATGATTTAATTCCCACTAATAGTGCACAAGGATTCTCTCTTATTCACATTTTCCCTGATACTCATCTCTTGTTTTGTTTTTGTTTTTTTTATAATAATCATTCTAACAGGTGTGAAATGATATCTCATTGTGGTTTTGATTTGCATTTCTCTGTGGATTAATAATTTTGAGCATCTTTTAATGTACCTGTTGCCCATCTGTATCTCTTCGTTGGAAAACTTTCTATTCAAGTTTTGCCCATTTATAAATCAGATTTTTTTGGTTCAGAATTGTATGAGTTCTTTATAGATGTTGGATATTAGATCCTTTTCAGATATAGAATTTGCAAATATTTTTCTCCCATTCAGTATGCTACTTTTTTGTTTATGTTTTCTTTTGCTGTGTACAAGCTTTTAAATTTTAGGATAGCCCCATTTGTTTGTATTTGCTTTTGTTGCTCTGTGCACCAGCTTTTCACTTCTCTTAAGTTCTTTATCTTTACCATCATTGCCTTGAAATCTTTCTCAAGTAGATTGCCTATCTCCTCTTCACTTAATTCTTCTTCTGGACTTTTATATTGTTCCTTCATTTGGAATATGTTCTTCCATCACCTAATTTTGCCTAGTTTGTTGTTTATATTTCCATGTATCTGGTACTTTGCTTATGTTTCATAACCATGCAGAAGTGGCTTTATGTACCAAACATCTTAGGAGCACAGTCCCCTCTCATCATTAGAGCTCTATGCTCTTGGGATGCCCCCTATGTGGGCTGTTTGGGTCCTTATGCTTTGGTGGGATGACTCCTGTGGGCAATTTGGTATTCTTGGCTAAGCCTGTCTGGTTGATTGCCAGACCTTATCTTGTGTGCAGGCTGCTGGCCGCTGATTGGAGGGGTCAGGTCACAAGGTAGCTGACTGTAGAACCCTGGTGGGTCCTGGCTTTAGTGCTGGGTCTGGGGGTGGAGTCAGGGTCCAGGATATTCAGGGGTTGGGGTTTCCCCATCTGTTCCAAGCTGCTTTAAAATTATAGCTTCTGCCCTGGGTCCCAGAGCATGTGAGATATGGGTGTGCTCTTTAAAAAAAAGAGTCTGTATTTCTCGCAGAACTCTGGGTCTCCTGAAAGTGACCCCCACTGGCCTTCAAAGCCAAACATTTAAAGCCAAAGTTCATCTTCCCAGCATAGGGCTCCCCCGCCCCCTAGACTGGGGATCCAGATGTGAACTTCAGAACTCTCTCTCCTTGGGGAGAACTTCTGCAATTGTACTAATTCTTCTATTTTTGGGTCACCCACCTGTGGTCTTCACTATATGGTAACTTTGCCCCGCCTACCTGTCTTGTGGTTTCTCATTTTTATCTTTGTTGTAGAAGATCTTTTCTATTGGATTCTAGTCATTTTCATTGTTGGCTGCTCTATAAATTGTTGTAATTTTCTACTTTGACTAATTTTAAATAAAAATTTCTGGGTGAAAAATATGTTGATTTAATATTTTTTGTAATACCTATTACTAAATATGATGATGAGCATTCATAGTATATTTTGGAGTCATCAGAAAAAATATATTGATTTTAAAATTCCAACTTAATTGCATTACCATGTTGCACAGATTAGTGACTCAGTTCAGTTCAGTCACTCAGTCGTGTCTGACTCTGCAACCGCATGGACTGCAGCACGCCAGGCTTCCCTGTCCATCACCAACTCCTGGAGCAGATGCAAACTGATGTCCATCAAGTCAGTGATGCCATCCAAAAATCTCATTCTCTGTCATCCCCTTCTCCTCCTGCCCTCAATTCTTCCCAGCATCAAGGTCTTTTCAAATGAGTCAGTTCTTCACATCAGGTGGCCAAAGTATTGGAGTTTCAGCTTCAGCATCAGTCCTTCCAATGAATATTCAGGATTGATCTCCTTTAGAATGGACTGGTTGGATCTCCTTGCAGTCCAAGGGACTCTCAAGAGTCTTCTCCAATACCATAGTTCAAAAGCATCATTTCTTCAGCTCTCAGTTCCCTTTATAGTCCAACTCTCACATCCGTATGTGACTACTGGAAAAACCATAGCTTTGACTAGACGGACTTTTTTTGGCAAAGTAATGTCTCTGCTTTTTAATATGCTGTCTAGGTTGGTCATAGCTTTTCTTCCAGGGAGCAAGTGTCTTTTAAGTCCATGGCTGCAGTCACCATCTGCAGTGATTTTGGAGCCCAAGAAAATAAAGTTTGTCACTGTTTCCCCATCTATTTGCCATGAAGTGATGAGACCAGAATGCCATGATCTTAGTTTTCTGAATGTTGAGTTTTAAGCCAACTTTTTCACTCTCCTCTTTCCCTTTCATCAAGAGACTCTTTAGTTCTTCTTCACTTTCTGCCATATGGGTGGTGTCATTTGCATATCTGTTGTTGCTAAGTTGCTTCAGTCATGTCTGACTCTGTGCAACCCCATGGACAGCAGCCCACCAGGCTCCTCTGTCCAAGTGATACTCCAGGCAAGAATACTGGAGTGGGTTGCCATTTCCTTCTCCCCTGCATATCTTAGGTTATTGATATTTCTCCCGGCAGTCTAGATTAGTGACTAGATGTATTTAATAGAAGGATAGTCATGTATAAAATATATCCTCCTCCTTATCATACTCTTTCTCTTTCTCTTTTTCACTTTCCTTTTTGTTTCTCTCATTAGAGAAGGTAGAATTACATAAAAAAGGGTAATAAATGTTTAATACTTAAAAATCTGTCATATAGATCTGACAGATTAGAGGAGGAGAAAATATTAAAATTTATACAACAATCTATATAAGCATACTTAATAAATGTTGGTGTATATTTATAAGTAAAACTCAGTATATAATAAATATATGCTAAATATCTAATATTTAGATAAATATTAAAATTTAGATAAATATCTAATTTAATATATGCTAATATAAATGTATTATAAAATACATATTACAAATCCTATTGTGTTAAATGGTGAAATATTGAAAGCAAAGCCATTAAAGACAGGCTCTATAGGATTTCAGTTATCATACTTGCAATATAAAATTTATGAAAGTATAAAAGTTTCTTATACTTTCCTAAAAAATACTGGCCAATGTAATTAGATTAGTCGGACTATAAATATGAGTACTAGAAAAGAGAAGGTGTCTTTAGTGAGAAATGACATGTTTAAATTTTAGTCAAGTAATTAGAAGAAATATATATGGATAAAAACTTTAAAAATAAGTTAATTGTTATTTTATCAATAATTTGTCATTACTTTTAATGACATAATTATACCTAGGATACACAGAAGAATAAATCCAGGGATTGTTGTACATTGTAGGAAAATTTAAGCGCAATCAGTAAAATTAATGTATTAGAAAATATAATGTCTAATAGCAGAGAAAAACTTTCAAAATAAGCTGAACATAACCTTTGAGATCCTATTTAAATGAAATTTTTTAATTTTTAAGATAAGTATTTTTAAAAATTCTATAATAAAAATCAAATGCTTATAAACATTAGTATTATGAAATAATTGTGGTCTTGAAATAGCTAGCTTTAAACTTGTCTGAGAGGGACAGAAAACTCAATGATGGATTAAATAAGAAAGTAATTTTAAATAAAAATTTAAAGCCCTAGAAAATGATTTAAAAGAAGCCTGCTTTGAATTAATGGAAGGCTAAAAGCCATTCAGTTGTAGAAAGGCTAATATTGTAGACATGCTAATTTCCCTAAACCATTCTATAAATTATAAACAATGAAAAATCATCAAAATTTATAATGCTTGTCAAATGCTAGGCATAATATTATGTGTTTTGTTTCCCCATGATCTTCATAAAAATGTTATGAAAACATCTAAGCATTATGGCCATCATATGATGAGGAAACTGAAGCACAGGGCATTTAAATAACTTTCTCATGTTCACACAGCTAATAATAACCCAGGGAACCTAAATATGCCACAGTCTCTCAAAATTATCAGTCAGACTTTATTTGCATACAACAAAATTCTTTTAGAATATGATAGATCAGGAGATTAGCTAAGAAAATTTCATGAAAGAGGAGTAATATGAAAAATTAAGTGCATTTGATACATTTAAAGCTAGCATATATAATATAGGTCCAAAAACCCAAAGGAAAATGAATGAACAGAATAGAGTTCAAAAATATACACAGTGTGTATAGAGTTTAGAACATGAGCAATTGCAAATCAATGGGAAATTTTCAATTTGTGTTGACAGAACTATGTATCATGTGGGAAAAAATTAAACTACTGAGTTTCTATATCATTAGATTCTCCAAAATGAAATCACAGATGGAGTTCATATATATATATATATATATATATATATATGAATTGATTTAAAAAAATAATCTTGAGTGGGAAAGGTCTTTCTGGAAATGAACCAGTATCTCAAATCATGAGTAAGTTCAGTTCAGTTCAATCACTCAGTCATGTCTGACTCTTTGTGATCCCATGAACTGCAGCATGCCAGGCCGCCCTGTCTATCACCAACTCCTGGAGTTTACCCAGACTCATGTCCATCGAGTCGGTGATGCCATCCAACCATCTCATCCTCTGTCATCCCCTTCTCCTCCCTCTTTCAATCTTTCCCAGCATCAGGGTCTTTTCAAATAAGTCAATTCTTCACATCAGGTGGCCAAAGTATTGGAGTTGCAGCTTTAGCATCAGTCTTTCCAATGAGTATTCAGAACTGATTTCCTTTAGGATCGACTGGTTGGATCTCCTGGCTGTCTGGTACTCTCAAGAGTCTTCTCCAACATCACAGTTCAAAAGCATCAATTCTTCAGCGCTCAGCTTTCTTTATGGTCCCAACTCTTACATCCATGCATGACTACTGGAAAAACCATAGATTTGACTAGATGGACCTTTGTTGACAAAGTAATGTCTTTGCTTTTTAATATGCTGTCTAGGTTGGTCATAGCTTTTCTTCCAAGGAGCAAGTGAATCATGAGTAAAATGACATGTAAAATGAGTGTAAAAGTACTTAGAAATTGTTAAGGAAAAAATACCCATATAAACACAATCAAAGGACAAAGAACAACATAAAAAATATTACAGTGATTTAAAAGATTAATTTTATTAACCATGCTTTAAAAAGGTTATTTTCTTTATTTACAAAATTTCTCACAAATTAAGAAAATATATGAAAATGAGTTAATCATGGTTCACAGAAAAAGACTTACACAGGCCATAAAAGTATTTTCAGCCTCACAAATGATTGAGGCAATGCAACAAGGTAATATTTTTTTCTTTCAAACTGTCCAATATTAAACAATAATAGAGAGTTGTGAATGAGTAGGCACTCATACACTGTCAGTGGGCTAAGCCAATTTTTGAGTACAGTTGGTAAAACCTATCAAAGTTAAGAATGACATGTCTGAGACTTACCTTTAGAGTATATTCTGAAGATAGAGCTTTAGACATATGCAAAGATTTGTGTTTATTGCAGTATTGTTTATAATAGCTCAGATGGTTTAAAGATGGCCAAATAATTCTGAATTATGGAGTAGTACACAGATGGTATAAAGAGTTGCTTTACCTAACATAAAGCAATTCTCTAAATATGTATGTGTGTATATATGTAAATATGTATTTATAATGTTTTATGTAAATAGTTTCATATAAATACTAGCATACATTATTTTTACTTTATAAAAATGCTTAGGAAGAACATGGAAAGTATAGGAGTACAAATGTTATTCATGGCAGTAATTATTTCTGAAGTGTTGTTGGAGATTTGAGTCAGATGATTTGTAGATTTATTCCTATTAATCTTTGGATTTCATTTTGCCATAAGCATATATTCACTTTTATAATTAAAAATCTAGTTAAACATTGATTCTCTTTTCATTTAGTCCAGGAATATATTGATCTTACTCTTCCATTTTAATTAAGCTTCTAATCTGTATTCACAGTGGTGAGTAGGATCACACCCAGGAGAGAGAACAGAAGGGAGCTTTATTATCTTATCTACTGACCTCATTTCTTCACACATTTTAACTTGGTCCTGAATCTTTAACAGCAGAAAAAGTTTTTATTGAGAGTCTGTTAGATGATAGAGGGTTGGAGGGTTTATCTGTGTAACCTTATTTAAGTCTTACCACATCCTGTGAGGAAGGTAATACAGACTCCATTCTATAGATGATCAGACTGAGGCACAGACCATCTCAGAAACCTTCCCAGAGTAGTCGAATGAGAATCCAGGTCAGAGCTGGTGCTCTTTCAACTATTTTACACCTGTTCCTTGATGAGTTATTGAAATTTTCTGTGTATGGGCATAGCACTGCATCTCCTGTTAACCTTTTGGTTTATTCTGAGTAGCAATTACAATAGGAGAAATACTTCAAAAATAATTTGAAATACAGACTACACTCTTTCAGAGTGTGCATGGCACTCAGTTGTGTCCAATTCTTTGCAGACTTATAGACTGTAACCCTCTAGGCCCCTCTGTCTATGGGATTTTCCAGGCAAGAATACTGGAGTGTGTTGCCATTTCCTCCTCCAGGGAAACTTTCAGAACCAGAGATTAAATCCAGACTCTACGTCTCTTGCATTGTAGGGGATTTCTTTACCACTGAGCCATCAAGGAAGCCCACACTATCTCAGAGGTTGCAACTCAAATACCTTCAGACCCAGGGATGAATGAAGTGGGAAAGGGATAATTTGCCAGCCAAATAGAATATATCTTGGGCACAATTAGGCACAATAAGCAGCCATCATGTGGGACCTCTCCAATGAACAAATGCAATGAAATATCGCAGAAGAGTATTGTTTTAGCTTGTTTTCTTATATTTAGAACCATACAGCAAGGTTTTTAGGAGCATGAAAATGGAGTCAAACAGACATGGGTCAAAATCCTGGTTGATCATTTCCTAACAGTGTGATTAAAGGCCGGTTGCTAACTTCTGGGAAGCTCAGTCTTCACTTTTGAAAAATTTTATGAAATTGATTTATTTTGAAAAACATCTGTTTTTGTATTTTATTATCCTCCTCTTAACTTCAAAATCATGTTGTTCAGTTCAGTTCAGTTCAGTTCAATTCATTTGCTCAGTCGTGTCCGACTCTTTGCAACACCATGAATTGCAGCACACCAGGCCTCCCTGTCCATCACCAACTCCTGGAGTTTACTCAAACTCATGCCCATCGAGTCGGTGATGCCATCCAGCCATCTCATCCTCTGTCGTCCCCTTCTCCTCCTGCCCCCAATCCCTCCCAGCATCAGGGTCTTTTCCAATGAGTCAACTCTTCTCATGAGGTGGCCAAAGTACTGGAGTTTCAGCTTCAGCATCAGTCCTTCCAATGAACATGTTGTTATTGTATATTAAAAATCCATAGGATTTTTTTTATCATAATCACTAAATAGATACATGCAATCAGACATAAACAGAGACCTGGTCTTTTAAAATTTAAATTGTTTTGTCCCCAAATTTTCAGCTACATTTTTTAATAATGTGGCTATTGTTTTTAGGTAAGAATTTCAGTACAAGGTAGGCTAACCTTGAACTTAATCTAAGCAGGGATGTTTGAAGTGTCAAAGGGATTTGATAGATGATTCACACAGATAGTATTATTTAAAATTAAAATTTGAGAACCATTCCCTATTTGCTTATTCATGGCTATTATATTTTTGTAAAAGTTATTCACTTTCTAAAAGTTTATTAAAGGATTTTGGTGGCACTGGTACAAAAATGCCTTCAGTGTTAAAACAGTCACCTTTGAGTACAATTAACTTTATTATATACATCATTACCAAATCATTATTATAAAGCACCTCCTGTGTTAACAGGACCCAATCTCCTCATTTTGTTTCTATTGCACTTCTGTAACTCTGTGTGATGAACATTTTTTTCATGTAGAATAACTGAAGGTAAGACCAAGGCATGAGTTTTTGAATTCCTGCATGTTATGCGCCAGTGTCCCTTAGAAGCCTTATCTTGCACCTTGCATGGAGAAGTTTATTTACAGTTTCTTTAGAAAAACTGATGATATACTTTAGTGCTATAACTTTATATACAAGGAAAAAATGCAAAAGTAGGTTTACTTCAGATCAGTTCAGTTCAGTCGCACAGTCGTGTCTGACTCTTTGCAACCCCATGGACTGCAAGCACACCAGGCCTCCCTGTCCATCATCAACTCCTGGAGTTTACCCAAACTCATCTCCATTGAGTCGGTGATGCTATCCAACCATCTCATCCTCTGTCGTCCCCTTCTCCTGCCCCCAATCCTTCCCAGTATCAGGGTCTTTTCCAATGAGTCAACTCTTCGCATCAGGTGGCCAAAATATTGGAGTTTCAGCTTCAACATCAGTCCTTCCAATGAGCCCTCAGAACTAATCTCTTTTAGGATGGACTGGTTGGATCTCCTTGCAGTCCAAGGGACTCTCAAGAGTCTCCTCCAACACCAGAGTTCAAAAGCATCAATTCTTTGGTACTCAGCTTTCTTTATAGTCCAACTCTCACATCCATACATGACCACTGGAAAAACCATAACCTTGACTAGACAGACCTTTGTTGGCAAAGTCACGTCTCTGCTTTTTAATATGCTGTCTGGGTTTACTTAGTGCTATCCGTTTGTAAAAATATAACCTGATGTTGCAACTAACTATCATATAGCTATAAATATGACAGAATAAATAGCATTTACTAAATTGTTTTCTGTGAAATCTAAAAGATCTAAATCTAGATTTCTTTTTTACGTTTTCCTTGCCTTTTTTACTTGTTTATTATAAATTCTTTAAATTTCTTAGCCAACAAGCATTCTATTTTCTTAAAAAATAAGCAAAATTGATCCTTAGGGATTGATTTGACAGAAGTTCAAGAATCTATTAATGCTGACTATGGCCACCAGTTTCAGTCATGACTGGTAATTGGGCAGTATTGATAGAAATATCAATATTAAGACAGATGATTCACCAGTTAGGTTGTAATTACAGAATGATATAGTGTCTGAATCTTCCCTGGTGGCTCAGTTGGTAAAGAACCTGCCTGTAATGCAGGAGACCCGGGCTCGATCCCTGGATCAAGAAAATCCCCTGGAGAAGGAAACAGCTGCCCACTCCAGTCCCTTGCCTGGAGAATTCCATAAACAGAGGAGCTGGGCAGGCTACAGTCCATGGGATCACAAAGAGTCAGAAATGACTGTGTGACTAACTATAGTGTCTGAAGCATTTCAGAAAATAGCCCTGATTTTTTTTTAAATAGCTTTTTTTTTTTTTAAATGGCACTAAAAAAATTATTGCAATACTTATGTAATATGCTACAACTTAAGTTTTAGACTGAAAAAGATATCAACATCTGTACTGTGAAGAGAGTACTCAAATAGTATCTGTCTTCCTTACTCAAGTTGCGGGTTGCAATTTATTTGTTTTATTCAAACCTAGGGTCACATGTCCTGTGCTGTGCTTAGTTACTTAGTCATGTCCGACTCTTTGCGACCCCGTGGACTGGCCCACCAGGCCCCTCTGTCCATGGGAATTCTCCAGGCAGGAATACTGGAGTGAGTTGCCATGCCCACCTCCAGGGGATTTTCCCAACCCAGGGATCGAACTCAGGTCTCCCACACTGCAGGCGGATTCTTTATTATCTCAGCTACCAGGGAAGGCCAATAACACTGGAATGGGTAACCTATCCCTTCTCCAGGGATAGGAATTGAACCAGGGTCGCCTGCATTCCAGGCAGATTCTTTGCCAGCCGAACTACTAGGAGAGCCCTAGAGAGTCACATAGTGATGCACGCACACACACACACACACACACACACCAGGAAAATTTTCAAAAGATTTTATAGGTCAACATTCTCCCTTAGTTTTACTCTAGTCAGTGTCTGGGCTCTGCTTCCCTAGACCACTATTCCTGCCACAGTCACTCAAAACTTTAAGGTGACTTTTGCTTCTTGAGCTGAAATGCAATGCATGACCCTTCTTCTTACTCTAAATTTTCTGGCAGATGGTCTCATTCACAGGATAAAAGACACGTCCATGGCATAGTTAATGGATTTATTGGATGTTTGCTATCAGGCTGTTTTTCTTACATTTTTGTGGACTAGCAAAGTATCAAATCTGTCAAATCTATATAAAATAACTAATTGTCTGGAGACATACAAGAAAACACCTATTTGATTGAGTTGAACTGTGTGTGTATCTTTGTGTGTGTGTGTGTGTAATGCTCTGTCTAGCTAGTTAACTTTAAATAATAGCAAGTAACTTTCTGTGTGAGGAGATGCATGAACCAAATTAAAAAGCAATTTAAAAATAGAAAGTTCACTACACATAATGCCACTAGAGTAACACAGCTATCTTAGATTGTCTATAGATGCTTCTGGTGCTTGCTTATATATTTGTTTCATATCACTGTCATCAGAGTTCATATATAATTAGTATTTTCTTTGCTGTCTTAATGATTAGCCATCTGAGGTATATCACTATTGGCCAAAGGATATAGAGCAATGGCTATTGGGCTCTCATGGATAAAGTTCTCTCTTAGAAAGAGTAGTTGGCAAGATGTCAGCAAAGGCATGCTCTGTGTTCTTGTCTAAGAGTCAAGGAAGGAGTACCTTATCTGTATTTTTATCTTTAAAGTGGTTATTAATTATTTATTAAGTGCGTTTGCTGAGAATTATTGTATGCTGGGCATCATATCAAATCCTGGGTGTAACAATCCCTGCTTTTAGGAGATAGAAAATCTCCTTTGTGAACAGTCAGGACAGCGTGAAATAGTAGAGGAGGTATTCAGGGTTCTCTGGGAAAACACAGGAGGTAGTCTGGTTTCAAGGATCATCAAGAAGTTCAGTGTGACTGAAGCAGAGTATGTGAGGCAAGTCAGCAACACGCTGAGGCCGGAGAAGCAGCGGGGACTAAGGTGGCAGATATGCAGTCTAGAATTGTACTTTGGGGTGATGCTTGGAGGAGAGATTAAAAGGAGCAAGCATGAAAGTAAAGAGATAATTTTAGAGGCTACTGTAGTAATCCCAGGAAGAGGAGATATAATTTGGACCACAGCAGTTTACAGCAGCAGCAAAAAATGTTAGAAGGTTGAATCAAAAGAAATTATAGAAAAATAGAAGAAAAATAACCCACACATCACCACCAGTAAGCAACCAGTCTAATTCCCATAAAAAATGTTTATACATATGTATGTATATGTATATATGTTGTTTAGTTGCTAAATCATACCTGACCCTTCTGTGATTCCATGGACTATAGCCCATCAGGCTCCTCTGTCCATGGGATTCTCCAGGCAAGAATACTGGAGTTGGTTGCCATTTCCTCCTCTGAGGGCGGGGGAGAGGGGTCATCTTCCTGACCCAGAGATCGAACTTGCATGTCCTACATTGGCAGACAGATTCTTTACCACTGAGCTACCTGGAAACCCTGCATGTATATGAAATCATAAGCAAATTTGTGCTTTCGTCTATGTATTTGTTATTTTGTAGTAGAGCTTAAGTAAGACTGTGAAGTAAGTGAAGTTTGCTTTCATCACTGTTCACTTTTTTTGTTAGAGCTTTTCTCCCTATTTGATCTTCACTTTCCCAAGAGTGCATTATTTTTACTTTGGTGTTGACTCATTCTATCAATTCCTGCCTCCTAAATTCTTTGCTCCCTGTGCTATATTATCAAAATCAACCTCTTTCTAGGGTAATTTTCTAGATATGGTAGTAGTCAGAATAATGGATTCTCAAAGAAGTTCACATTCATATCCCTGAAACCTGTGAATATGTTACTTTCTCCTGCAAAACAGATTTTGCATATGTGATTAAGGACCTTGAGATGAGATTATCCTGGCTTATGTGTGGGTTGGTTCAGTGTAATCACAAGGGCCCTTAAAAGATGGAAGAGGGAGACAGAACAGTCAGAGAAGGAGACAGGAAGGTGAAAAAATAGGTCAGAGAAAGAAAAAGATATTTGAAGATTTTATACAGTTGGCTAGGGAGATGTAATTTGGGGCCACCAGCCAAGGAATGTGGGTGCTCTCTACAAGCTCCAAGGCAAGGGAATGAATTTTTCCCTCGAGCTTACAGGAGAAATGCAGCCTTGTTAACACCTCAATTTTAGCCCAGTGAAACCCAGTTTAATCTTCAGTCTTCCAGAACTGTAAGATAAGTAATTTGTGTTCTTTTAAGCCACTAAATCTATGGTAATTTGTTAAACAACAGAAACAATTGCCAAAATCTATTAGAAAGAAGCAGCTTGACTCACATGGAGTTATATTCAAGTGACAAAGTTTAACATGTGGTCTTTCCTTTTTTAACCCCAAATAAAGTCCAAAGACTGTCAAATGTTACAATTTCAGAAATCAGTCTTCTAGGGAAGATATGTGAGGTTGGGTGCAGGCAAAGGAGTGGTGAGCATTTATGATGGGAAGAACTTGCCTGGAGATCTTCACAGTCCTCAGATTCCCAGGAGTCATCTTCCATCCTGCAAATCTCAGAGACATTCACCAACTCAACTGCACTCAATGCAAGCTTTCCATGTGAATTTCTTTTGAATTATAAAGGCTTAAAAGTTTTTGTACATATATGTGTATATGTGTGTGTATCCATAGTTTGGCATGAATGAGGATTCAGATACTTTCCAGTTCATTTTTACACATAATTTCACTTTTATTTTTAAAATCACTAGTTTAGATTTTGTATTGGCTCAGATACTTATTTACAAGGGATTTTACATTCATATGTCTTTAAATTATTATCTCTCAAAAAAGGGAATTTCCTGCGTCTTGAATAGACACCAGATGTCGAATGTGAGGGAGCTGGGGGTGGAAGGAGATGCACTGTGAAAGATGAGAGGATAATTCTGTTGGCTGATGTGACTGTGAGATTGAATAGATGTTCAGTGAAATGGAAGAAATAGAAGAGCTGGAGTATCACTTGTCACTTGCATTGTTTTCAATTTATCAAAAACAGTCATCACTTTAGCGTCAGAGGCGTGTCTGATGCAAACATCAAAGGTGTTTTATCCTCTTTTATACTCATCAGAGACGAAAGAAAAAGTTTCATCACAGTATCATACAGGTCTCTAAACCAAAGCCTTAGGCTCCAAGAACAAAAGAATAATAAAGATATTATTGGAGCGTGAAAAGTGATCTCTTAGGAAATTGGGGCTTTATAGATTCAAATTTGCCTCTGCAATTGTTCCTGACCTGAATGATAGCCAACTCTAACTGACACAGCCTGGAGCCTTCTCTCTGACTTACTCTCCTAAGTAAATGCTCTGCTGTGTTTCCCAGCATCTGAGGCTTACTGGTGAGGTTCCAGAACTCCCTCGGAGCATTTTCCCATGATCCTCTCTGAATATTTCAAAGCATGGAAAAGCGGGGCTGGCACCACATGAGGAAGAAGGTGATGACATCTTGGTATCAAATGACTGGGAATGATTACAGAGGGTGGCCAGATGATTTATAGTTGTATAGCTCAAGAACATACTACATGATCCCTTTGGAACTTCACAGCAGTGTAAGGATGCCAATGGAGCAGATGATATAAAAACCATTTTAAAACCTTGGGAACTATGCCTAAAAGTTGTTACTTGTATCTCACATCACAGACTTAGTAAGTTGTAAAGCCAAGATTGGCACCTTGGTCTGATGCCTTGTCTGAAGTTGAATCCAGCTCATATTGAACTTAAACTACTTAAAGAGTGTTCTGCTGATGCCCTGAAGCCTAAGCATCAGAAATACTTTTCAAAAAATTCATGCCTGGGCTCCGCCTGAGATCCTCTGGGCGTGGAATTTGGGACTCTGCATTTTAAATGAGTCCACAAGGAAATTCTTTTGCACACCCAAATCTGAAAACATCTAAGCTTCTGGAGTCTCATTCTCAAAGTGTTAACTATGGATCAGCATCACCTGGGAGGTTATTAGAACTAGAGAGCCCCATGCCAAATTTCAGACCTCCTAGATCAGAATTTGTGTCATAAGAAGATTTTCAGAGCATCTGACACATGAACGTCTGAGGAAATCCAGTTAAGCTTGACGTTAAAGGTTAATGTCTTGTCAGATTGAGGAAAGCACAGTTGGGATTTAATACATATGACTTTTGGTTTTCCCTGAATGAAGCCCAAGTTAGTCCGTCCTCATTTCTAGGTCTGACATAGGAAGGATCAAGGCCTACGTTAGAGGACTTGCTCGGTGTTTGACTGTCCGTATCAGGCAAGCTTATGGAAAATGTTGCTCCACTATCTGGACTGCTGAAACAGTGAGGCCCATCAGATATGAAAGCTCTAGCTATCTTGTTATCTCTGCATACAGTCTGTTACACCAAACTGAGCCGTGAGATAGTCCTGATAGCACTGACAACTGAAACTTGAGGAAGGAGAATTTGAGCAGGTGGAAAATTCTGGGAAGGGGACTCCAGGTAGAAACTGGAGTTAGTAACAATGCAAGTGCCTACACCTCCTATTCCTGGAGAACTTCTGTTTTCAAAACTACCATAGTGGATAGAAGGCTCTCCACTAAGATTAAAATCTCTGAGGAAAGACTTCTGATCCTTGGCATGCACCTTGCAAAATGGACAACTTCTCATGTCACTTTGGGGAATTTAATATTTGTTCTAGAAAATCCCAGCATTTTCCATCCCAGAAAATCCCAGGTTGTAGCATCATTTAGTCATTAGGGTTGATGATGGAGAGAGAGAACACAGCAACCTTCTTGAACTACTTCCAGTACATAATTTGTATGATAGGTCACCTGTGAAAAGTTATATGAACTCACCAGTAGCCTCATCTGGCAGGATGTATTCTTTGCTGATGCAGGGTGAAGGGCACTATTTAAAGGGCCAGGGAAACAAATTCTGGTCCTAGTAGTTCCTGGCACGGGCTGGGTAATTTTTTTATTTTAGCCTAAAATATTGTAATAGAAGAGATAAATAAATGTACACAGAAAGAAAGCTAGTAAAAAAAAATACACAGTGGAAAGGGATTCTGAAAACATTTTTTTATTAAGGACAAATATTGGTTTAAATACCTGTGTTAAGTTTTCAATTAAAAATTTTACTTTAATTGTTGAAGCTCCCACAATCCCGAGGACCAAGTAAATATTCTTCTCAAAGGATGACATGCTTTGTACTTAATCTCAAAGAACTTGGTGATTTGAGGTTGCTTTAAATTTAATCTTACAGGACAGATATATAAAACGGAATGCAAGCAGATGTGTTAAATCTATTCTGAGGAAAAAGAATTCCTAACAAAACAATCAGCCTTCAGGACAGCTTCCAGGACAGGATTTTTACCTTGAAAAGTAAAAGCAGACAGTATTAAACTTTTAAAAGCTTACTTTGAAGGAATGTGGAATTGTTTAAAATCATTTTAGTGAGGAGGAAAGGAAGAGACTGTGTTACATTATTTATTCCAGGATCTTTGAAGGCAGCGTTTTTTCCCTCAGTTGGTTCATTTTAGTGTTAATGAGCATTAAGCTCATATATCAGAGAGAGAATAATAAACCTTTAAATGTCAACCCAAAGGAGGTCTTTATTTTTCTACTTACAGCTGTGAAGCAGGCAAGATAATTTAAGATATGAAAACCAGAAAAGTTACATGAAAATGTACTAAGGAGAAACTGGAAGAGGCATGAAATTGCAGAATATCTGAACAGGAAAAGATTTTACCTGCATATTCAGCCCACAGTAGTGAAGGAAAACAATACTCCTTGAAGGAATTGACAATGTGGAATTAGAAAGTTGCAGTTAAAATATGGAAATGTAACCCCTTGTCTTTACAATGGCAAATGGGAACATTTAGACATTAACTTTATCATTATCTGTAAGGATGAGCTGATTGATGGCTTATAAAGCAAGATTTCTGTCTTGTACATGATACTAAATCAGAGAAAAAGAAGTAAATAATGAAGAACCATTCAGGGTGCTGCTAAAGGACATAAATCATTGTAGTGCAATTGCTGAGCCAACAATAATAAATATGCTTAGAGTTTAGGGCAGAGCGAAGTATTCCTTTTGAAGACTGTAAGAGCAGGTCTCTCAGAGAGTGTCACCATGTAACAATCAAAATGATATTTGAGTTAGAAAAATTGTTCAAGCTGAATGATTCAACATATTCAACAGAGAAAGAAAAAAATTGTGCTTCAAGAATTGAACACACACCTGGACATAAAGGAGTTCTCAGAGAGGCCAGTATGCAGCTAAACCAGACTCGTTCTGAGCATATAATTTAGGAGAAAGTTGGAACATATTAAAAAAAAATGAGCAGGTTATCTCAGAGAATCAAACGATGTGCCTTCTTTCTCCCCAGCACCAGGATTTTGTCACACCCGCTTCTGTTGTTTTTATTGTGGGTATTCTTAGCATATCTCTACCCTGCTCCCTAAATCTGATGACTTTTTACTTTCTTATTACTAAATGGTCTATGACTTTAAGCCATGGAATGTAGAGAGGTTGGAAGTGTACAACTAGAATGGAATTTTGCAGAGAAGCCAGGCAGATGAACAGTGATACCCAGATGATGCCTGACTTACATGTTTGCAGGCTTTCTGATCACCTGTGTGAGGGGACGGAGAACCACCTGAGGCTCCCTGAAGGGCAAGCCATCTGTCACTGGGACTAATGTTTCACTGTTGGAGATTGAGTCCTTGAAGTCTCTTTTGGGGTCTTGCAGTTATCCGTGTGCAGGCAAAAGCTTTTAAGAATGGTGTTCTATGTCACTGGGACAGTCTTTCGTTGTTGTGATTGTGCTCAGTCATGTTTGACTCTGCAGTTCCGTGAACTGTAGCCCACCAGGTTCCTCTGTCCATGGAATTTTCCAGGCAAGAAAACTGGAGTTTCCTACTCTAGTGCATCTCCTCAACTCAGGGATCAAACCTGGGTCTTTTGTATCTCCTGGATTGGCAGGTGGATTCCTTACCACTGCACCACCTGGGAAGCCCAAGCTCAGTCTTTAGCAAGAGGTTAAAGAACATTTGGTAAATCATGAGTAGGGAATAGGGGGAGCCAGAAAATATTTCATAATTTAGTTTATGGCAATTAACTCATGGGTTACTACATGGATTTAATGAGAAGTTTCAAGAATGCTATCTCTTTTTCTTTTCTTTTCCTCTCTTTGTTCTTCCTTCTCTGTCTTCTTTTTAGGGCCTTACTCAGAAAATTTTGCTGTCCACCTACAGAAATGTGCATTGTAAATTACATCAATTATGATGCACCTAGAGCATCTCCATGCTGCACTTTCCTTCTCTGTTTGCTAGTCCAACGTCTCATGTTTATAAAAGCTGTGTTCTCTTAGCTTGAGGGCCTTACTCTTGTTAACAAGAGAAGATCTGATAGAAAATTCACTCTAAGTTGTTAATGATTTATTATATAGTTCCTGCCATATAGATAAATGTTTCTGCCAAAAAGAGGATAGAGAGAGGATAGAAAGAAAAGGGCGATGATTAACGAAATGCTTAACCAAACCCAAAGAATAACTAATGGAAACCTTTTGAGCTTTATGTCACCTGCAAGAGGGAGATACTTTGGGGTTACTGGAGGCCCCCCTAACATTCTTCAAATCATTCTTTTCTGTGTGAGGCTAACATGGCTTGCATTTAAGAGGAAGTTAACTTGTATGTTACTGGGAGGTAAGGTCAATACTTTATTAAAACTGCAGTCATATTTTACATGTCAGGATAGATTTTTTTCTACCAGTCAGCAGTTTTCTCACTCTCAACCCTCAAAAGCAAACTGATTTTGGGGTACAAATGCAAGAAATCTTTGAAGACAAATATATTCCCCATTTGACATCAAAAATTATAGTGCAAAACAAAGACAAATAATACAATTTTAATAAAACATTTTTTGTATTTTATGAGATACAGTTTTTTCCTTTAGCTTGGATATAAGAGGATATGTCACATTATAAAGAATATTGATGGGAGAGACTTCTCTGATGGTCCAGTAGTTAAGAATCTGCATTTCCAATACAGCAGGTGTGGGAGCTAAGCAGGATACTGGTGGGGGAACTAAGATCTCACATGCTGCAGGGTCTGGCCACGAAAATAAAGGCTAATGGTGAGAGAAAATTGTTGGGGGTTCTTGTAGGAACAAAGAATAAAAACAAGAATAAAAAATAATTTTGTTGGGAAATTATTCACAATGTTGTTTCAGAGCATGGTGATCTTTTGTTTGTTTGTTTTAAGAAATCCAAATTAGAGGAGGGAGGTGGGGGGGGGGTTCAGGATGGGGAGCACATGTAAATCCATGGCTGATTCATGTCAATGTATGGCAAAAACCACTACAATATTGTAAAGTAATTAGCCTCCAACTAATAAAAATAATTGGGGAAAAAAAAAGAAATCTGAATTAGGTCACTCTAAGGAAAGAGCACACTTGAACTCAATAAGTGACGGGAATTTGGTGAAGGACTCTTTTGTGAAAGAGTAGATGGGGTTTACAAGGGATACTGCAGTGTAAAAGGTGTGCAAGGATGGGCAAGGAGGAAACAAGAATGAGAAACTGCATGGGAAGGTCAGGGGAAGTGATAGGTTGGGAGTTTGGGACTGACATGTACATGCTGCTGCATTTGGAATAGGTAACCAACAAGGACCTACTGTACGGCACAGGGAACTCTGCTTAATACTCTGTAATAACCTAAATGGGAAGAGAATTTGAAAAAGGACACGTGTATATGTGTAACTGATCACTTTGCTCTATACCTGGAAGTAACACACCATTGCTAATCAATTCTATTCTAATGTAAAATAAAAAGTAAAAAAAAAATTTAAATATATGTAATGCTGCTGCTGTTGCTCCTGCTAAGTCGCCTCAGTCGTGTCCGACTCTGTGCGACCCCATAGACGGCAGCCCACCAGGCTCCTCTGCCCCTGGGATTCTCCAGGCAAGAACACTGGAGTGGGTTGCCATTTCCTTCTCCGTATGTAATGCTACCTCCTGCAAAAAGAAAAAAAGAAAATTCATGGGAAGGGCTGCTAGGCCGATGGCCTTCTGTAGTACAAGTATGTGGTGGTGACCTGGTAGGAGAGAGCTGGAAAAATAAAACCCTTAGCCAGCCTCATTCTCTTCCTGTCAAACTAGTTCTGGTTACTGTGTGTGTGTGAGCAGTGTGTCTGACTCTTTGTGACCCCATGGACTGAGCCTGCCAGGCTCTTCTGTCCATAGGACTTTATAAGCAAGAATACTGGAGTGGGTTGTCATTTCCTCCTCCAGGGGATCATCCCACCCTAGTATCAAACCCATGGCTCCTGTGTCTCCTGCACGGGCATGTGGATTCTTTACTATTGAGCTACCTGGGAAGACCCCAGACTATAGAGATACCACATTTATAAAAATTATTCTTTGGAAGAATGTCAGTCAGAATTCTAGATCTTACATAGGCACATGGCCATACTGCACCAGAGCAGAGAGATTATTTATCACAATTGGCAAATTGTTGGAACAGTTGTAGAAAGATGAGGAAAGGGTATTGGCAAAAAGGGGTGTCATATCTGAGCTGACAAATATTGGTATAATTTAAAGGAAACTATAAAGATCATACTGATATGATTGAAACAATCCAATGAGAATTTCCTAAATTAAGATAGGCATGGTTCAGGAATTGGCCATTTGGAGTTAGAGAATGGTCATGACTGTTGGAAGAGACTGCCAGGTGTAACTCTAAAATATTGCATGAACTCAACGTTACAAAAAACGAGGTTTCTGGGGATACTGGCTCATTACCCAAAATAATTATATGGTGAGCTAGACTGTTATTCATAAATCAGGTGTCACAGCTATTAGTAAATATTTGTGAACAAGGGAATATTGGTGTGTCTTTATGTCCAGAATAGAAGAACTACTATAATATGCCATCTGCCAGGAAACCGTATGAAAACTATATACTCAAAAGAACCTCAGTCTACTTCATAAGAGAGAAATTTGCAGAAATTAATAAGAATTAGATCACTTGTCTGCCAAGTTTGCAAATCTCATCTACAGGTGAACTCAACTGAACTAATGCAGTAAACATGTAAAATCTATTGACCATCAAGGAACAGGATGAAATTCAAGCCTGAGGTGCTAGAGCAAATGTGAGAAGGCAACCATCACCCAAGTATTCCCCTATTCCTTGAAAGTTAACACTTGAACTGGGATCTCATTGAACGGTGTAAGGAGGACCGCCAGTCTTACTTATAGGATGCCCCACAGCCAGGCTTACGGGAACTAGACCTACTAATATGCTACCAGTGAGGCATAAGCAGCATTACAGTGACTTGTGACACAGTGGGATGTCTAGTAGCTAAATATTCATGTGCAATATGTCCTTCCTTGAGTGAAAGCAAAGCCTTGGAGAAGGAGGTATTAAATGCCAGTGTCTCATGTTTGTTTCCTGGGAAATTGCCCATTTCTCAGTTAAGCGAAAGTGTGACTGAACATAAATTATTAAAATGGGCATGGTCACAGATTCTACCTCTCCTCATCCCATCAATAACAGTCCTACATTTTCTAAGTCAATTTCCCTCCCTCCTTTCTTCTCCTAAAATGGAAATATTCTCTCTTAGTGCAGTTGGTAATGAGAGGATTTGCAGGAAGAAGTCTGGGGTAAAAGGCACATCAGGAGATTGGTGGAGAAAGTTTTAGGTGAAATAGCTGAAAGTTGAGAGAAATGAGTAGGCCATAAACAAAAGATTTTACATTTGTGTTTCTGAAGATTATCTAATCTTGTATACAGCTTTGCTAAAATGCAATTTAATATTTTTAGGTAACTTAATATTTTACTTTGATTCAGTCATTCAAAAATATGTTGTTCGAAATCAACTGGGAATAGTAGGATAACAAAAGGGTAACCAAATGTTGGTTCTCATGGGATTTACCTTGCAGGTATGTTGTGTATTGTGGTTTCTTGTGGTTTGCTTCATATCCATCCTCTTCAGTATTCCGTGATGGACCCTACACATTCTGGGTTTCTAAAATTTACAGTAGGAACAAAAAAATACAAGCAAAATTTGCCTTACGTAAGCTCAGTCTCATTTTTCTACACATTCTTCCTAGGTTCTGGACTTCTTGCATCACATCCCTTCCTATTTCTACATCTCATATTCTGTTAATTCTTTATGATCTTAAAATTTGCATGCTGTACTTTTGGGGAGAAGTTTTCTAATTTCTTAGAACTTCAAAGTTTTTGATTTGTAAACTAAGGGATACTAGTCTCTGAACTCTTAATTCATTGTGTTGCTTTGCTGTGGTTGTTCAGTTGCTCAGAGTCATGTCTGATTTTTTGCCACCCCGTGGACTATTGTACACCAGGGTTCCCGGTCCCTCATTATTTCCCGGAGTTTTCTCAAACTCATGTCCATTGAGTCAGTGACATCATCCAACCATCTCATCCTCTGTCGTCCCCTTCTCCTGCCTTCTGTCTTTCCCAGCATCAGGGTCTTTTGCAGTGAGTCAGCTCTTCACATCAGGTGGCCAAAGTATTGGAGCTTCAGCTTCAGCATCAGTCCTTCCAATGAATATTCAGGGTTGATTTCCTTTAGGATTGACTGGTTTGATCTCCTTGCAGTCCAAGGGACTCTCAAGAGTCTTCTCCAACACCACTGTTCAAAGGCATCAATTCTTCAGCACTCAGACTTCTTTTTGGTCCAACTCTCACCTCCATACATGACTACTGAAAAAACCATAGCTTTGACTAGATGGACCTTTGTTGGCAAAGTAATGTCTCTGCTTTTTAATACGCTGTCTAGGTTTGTCACAGCTTTTCTTCCAAGGAACAAGCATCTTTTAATTTCATGGCTGCAGTCACCATATGCAGTGATTTTGGAGCTGCTAATGAAGATTAAATGAAATACTGAAAGAGAAAGTGCTGTAAAAAATATGAATAACTTGGAGCAGAATTGTTTATAGCCTGTCTGTGAAACCTGGATAAACCTGTGTATGGAGAACTTTCAAAAGTGACATTTACCAGGCTCTTCCCCTAGAGATTGTGATCCTGCTGAGTTGGGGTCCTGGCTTCAGAATATTTTAGAAACTTTCTGATAATTCTACTGAGCCACCAGTGTTGACCACTGATTTACTCCTGAGAGAATTCATTATTTTCCTATGATAGATGAATCTCTTTTCTTTTCTTTTAAATTTTAGATCTAATCATAAATTTTTTGAGAGTATGAACTTATAAAAGAATTTCAGCTTCCAGGAAGGTATTTGCTAGAGTATCATGGAAACTTTGAGGCCTCTCAAAGGATTTGCCTTCTTCTAGCTATGAGGAACAACCTTGAAATAGTCATAGAAGTCATGATTCGAAAATGAAATGAGCATATTGCCAACTCAGTCACATACTAGAAGATACTAATATGAAATATTTTAAGCCTCAGAATCATAAACAGCAGTAGAATCTAAGATATGGGCTGTCTTTATGATCTACAACTTTTAGAATATTCTAATGGTGCTTTTTCCTGCAGTGTCTCCTTTTCTATCTTGCCCACTCCCCAGCAGTCAGATCATTCCCTGCCTCCTCTGGTGTGATAAGTCAAAATACTCTAGCCTTTGAAACAACTTGGTTGGAATTTTATCATTACAATCATGAACAGTGCTGCATTGAAAAGAAGTTTATTAGCTTTAGCTTATTTTTCTTCTGCCAGAATGTATTTAGTGTAAATTACTCATGAGTAATGCAATATTTGATAATATAATATATAGCCATATGTATGTGTGTTTAGAATTTAATTTTAGTCATGTGAAAACTGTCATCAAGTTTCCAGTTACTTTTGCTAAATATCTGCATACTTTATTTGTTAGCCCATTTATATTTACCTTTTCCTTTGATAAAAATGTATTTCCAACTTTTAAACTGAATTTTTAAATAATTAATCATCTGCTTGTCTACCTAATTCTAAAGACAAGTTTGAAAATTTCCAATGGAATTCAAAGCAGCTATTCTTATCATTGCTAGCCATCACCATTCCCGAAAATGTTCTGCTGCAATTTTTTGAAACATAATATAATGGTTTTTTTGAAGAATAAAAATAGGAACAATTAAGCCTCACAGGTCATGAATTACTTTCAGAGAAATAGTAGAAAGGCAATTTATTCTGTATGTCAGTGGGATTGATTTTATACTGGAGAACTTTAGTTTCAGAGCATTCATGTAACCTTCACTTAAGACCATCTCAGGGACTTCCTTGGTGGTCCATTGCAAGAGGACATGGGTTTGATCAATGGTTGGGGATCACACATGCTGCATGCTGCATATTGTGGCCAAAAAATAAATAAATGAAATGAATTTTTTAAAAAAGATCATCTGAATTATAAAATATGAACTAACACATCTGATAGGCCAGGAACAAACAAACAAAAGTGTTTGCATTTTGAAAATGTTTTGTCATAGAAGTCTTTGAAAGTTAATTATGAAACTGTTAAATTCATTTTCAAAACTGTTAACCTTTGCCCTGCTTCATTGTGTACTCCAAGGCCACACTTGCATGTTACTCCAGGTATCTCTTGACTTCCTACTTTTGCATTCCAATCCCCTATGATGAAAACAACATCATTTTTGATGTTAGTTGTAGAAGGTCTTATAGGTCTTCATAGAACCATTCAACTTCAGCTTCTTTGGCATTAGTGGTTGGGGCGTAGACTTGGATTACTGTGATATTGAATGTTTTGCCTTGGAGATGAACAGAGATCATCCTGTCATTTTTGAGACTGCACCCAAGTACTGCATTCTGGACAGTTTCGAGGACTCTGGACTGTTTTGAGGACTCTATGAGGACTACTCCATTTCTTCTAAGGGATTCTTGCCCATAGTAATAGATCTAATGGTCATCTGAATTAAATTTGCCCTTTCCAGTCCATTTTAGTTCACTGATTCCTAAAATGTCAATGTTAACTCTTGCCATCTCCTGTTTGACCACTTCCAGTTTACCTTGACTCATGGACCTAACATTCCAGATCCCTATGCAATATTGTTCTTTACAGCATCAGACTTTACTTTCATACATTGCTGCTGACATGGTAAATTAAAACAGTCATTCATATGTGGGGAATTAGCTTAAGGAAAAAAATTTTAAAACCTTCCAACTATGTACACAAATTTTTTTATCATTATATTACATAGGCTTTGGGGAAAAAAAGGAAATGATCTAAATATATAACAATTGGACAATAACAAGGTAAATGACATTACCTTTACTGGATGAACAATTGTAAAGTTTTAAAATTGAGTATTTAAAAAATCTTACAAATTGTATACTTAAAATGATTGACAGTAAATTTTATATTATTTATTTTGCCACAAGAAAAAAACTTATAAAATATGAGAGCAATGATTATTAGCATATAATACTGGATGAAAATCAGAATGAGTTATGAATATAGAATTAATAGAGACATGATGAATATACACACAGATGAAAAAAGAATATATTAAAAAATCAAAATTGTATTATTTAAAGTGGTAATATCATGGGTGATTTTTCTTCTACTACATATTCAATATTTTTAAACATTCCTTTAACAAAATAAAATAAAATAAAATAAACATTCCTTTATAGGAAAACAAGCATTAGTGCTTTGAAAATATATTAGAATAGACTGAATCTATATAAAATTTCAAATTATTATTTGAAATTATTGTCAGATTTTAAATTATTATCATCATTATTCTTATCATCTAATCAGACGTGTAAATGAGCTCAATAATTTACTTTTATTTTTGTAGTGCATGTTTCATGCAAAATGTTACTGCAAATAAACAGATTTTCAGATGCAAATAAGGAAAAAACTAGATTTATTAGTATTTGTGTGGGTGAGAGACAGAGGTAGTTATTCGTTATCTCATTTGAAAAACAAGATAAAAATAATCAGGAAAAGATGCTGCTGATGCAACTGATGAAAACATGGGGGCTATTTTTATTTTCTTTGGTACAGGAATGCCTCATCATTCTAATACTGCTGAGTGCTGAGGAGTTCTTAATAGGACTTAAACCTGTCTTTTGAGCACTAAAACTAAAGAGCAAATAAACATGAACAAATATTTTGATGAGAATCTTTCTGGAATGTATTACACACTTCCCTGCCTTCCTAAATGGTTTCCACTGAGTGTAATCTGGCCATTTTTGGTTTAACTTACATTAATGGCTCTACACTGCCAAGCTTGTACGATTCTTGTTTTTGCAGTTGCTCTATCTCTTCCCTTGCTATCAAATGATACTTCTTTAACAAATGGCATGAAGCTGTCTGGATAGAACCATCTAGTACTGCCATTTGAATTTCCTGTGTCCAATTTTCTCTAATCAGGTCACCTCCGTAATAAGCTTTTTTCGAGCTTTGCATTTTATGTTGTTAATCATGTAAATCATTTGGCATTCTGAGGACTAAAGGTCTGAATTCTTGCAAATTTCATTTGATGGACTGGAGGCTGTGCTTTTAATTCTGTGCTCTTAATTCCAAGTGTATAATTATATCTTGGTATAGTCAGGCTTCCGGGAGTCTGGCTCCCAGATGAGTGTAAAGCCACAGAACTACTATAACACAGAAGCAGTAGAAAACAGGGAAAATGCTGATAAGCAAATTAAGTTTTGTGGATGTTATGTTAATGGGTAGAATGGAAGAAGTAACCTAAAAGGAGCCAGGAACTGGAAAACTTTCAAGTAGGCAGACGTTGGCACATGTAATAAATGCAGAAGAGAAAGGGAAGTCTTTTCTATCATCAGACCTTTCAATATTCAGTACATATAAGGTTTTCCTCATAGCAGCTGAATGTAAGCTTTTCTGAATGCCCAGCAATTATTAATAATACTGAAGGAA
This sequence comes from Odocoileus virginianus, assembly GCF_023699985.2. Taxonomy (NCBI): domain Eukaryota; kingdom Metazoa; phylum Chordata; class Mammalia; order Artiodactyla; family Cervidae; genus Odocoileus; species Odocoileus virginianus. Next base: position 33,988,281 of record NC_069686.1, on the reverse strand, counting down.
AGAACTAGGAGACTACAAAAGTTCTCCCCAGATGGAAGAGACAAAAATATAGTATCTTTAAATAAAGGAGGCATTTCTAACTGTTACATTCTGAGGCCAGTATCAGAGATTTGATAGAAAACCTGTATAAACTTATGAAATATAATAACCCCACCCACTCTGGCCAGTCTTTTTATGTTCTAAAACTCGGTAGGAAAAAAAGAACTCAGCTTTATCTCCAGATTTACTTTTCTATAGCATAGTACAAATTCTCTCCTCTTTCTGGACCTTTTACTTTCTCCTTCTTTCCTTCCCCTCCTCCCTCTTTCCCTGATTCACTCCCACCCTGTTTGTCTTCCCTCTTCCCTCCTTTCCTTCCTTCCTTAGTTTAAATCTCAGTTGTAAAATGAGGGCATGGAATAGAAACCTGCTAAGGCTCCTTTTAGAGCTCAAATAGAAAGACATCATCTTTCACAACGTTTACATGGTATAGGAAGAAGTTAACTAACATCACCTTGAAACTATACTTCCATGACACATCATTCTCCTAGATTTCAAATTCCTCCTCTGATTTTTCTTTGCATTGTCAAAGAAATGAGTTATTAAGTCTAAAAAAAATTTTTGAATGAAGATTGTCAAGATTTTGTTTAAGAATTTTGGATTATAAATCAGTGATGCAAGGATGACTCCATCTGTCTTGCAGCTATGATCCACTTGACTTCTCATTCTAGAATCCAGGCAGAATTGAGTATCCCCATCTAGGGCACTACATTGTGTAACAGAAAAGTGCTAGAGAAAACATGTGATACTTCCAAAAGCTTCACAATGAAGTAGTTGTGATGGTCATTAAAATCACCCACATAAAAAAAATAAATAAATAAAATAAAATCACCCACATATCCTGGCTAAAGCAATACGTTGTATAAAAAGCAACATCATATTTTCAGGGAACAAAATATGCAACATAATAAAAAAAGCAATGTAATTTTTAGGAGCAAACAGACAAGGATCATAAACAATGCCTATAGACTTAGAAGTTCATACACAGTGAAACTTTTTATGATAATAGGAGCAATCTAAATACAAAGAAGTAAAAATCCTTAAAATTTTGGTGGTTTGGACATCATCTAGATTTGGAGGACTGTGACTCATACTAGAAATATGCAAAAGGAAGAACGTACTTAATAAACAAATATCCCGATATGAAGAAAGGTAGAACCACGGGTTTACAAGGTGCATTAGATTTCTATTGCTGCATAAAAAAATTGCTCCAAAATAGAAGCATAAAGCAACAAATGTTTATTGTCTCATAGTTTCTGGGTCAGGAATCTGAGAGCAGTTTATCTGGGTACTTTAGTCTCAGGGCGTCTCATGGGATGCAATCAAGGTGCTGGGCAGGGTTGCAGCTGTCTTAAGCTTGATTAGGGGAAGAACCACTTCCAAGCCCACTCACGTGGCTTTGACAGGTCTTGGCAGATCTGCTTCAAAGCTCACTCGCACATGCCTCTCCACAGGGCTGCCTGGTATCTTGGCAACTGGCTTCCCACAGAGCAAATCATCTAAGAGGGAGTGAGACTATGCCCAACGAGGAAGCCACAATCTTTTAAACCTAATCTCAGAGGGGGATCATCAGGGGCCATTTCAAAAGCTGCTTGACACAAAAGTGTCAATTTCCATACATTTCTATGGAAATCCATAACTCTGAAAACGAATAAGGTAAGATTCTGAAAGACTGAATGGATAAAGGCAACTCTCATTTTTTGTTTTGTACACATCTATATTTTTAAAATTTTTAAAAATGACAGTCACTAGTCTAAAGAGCAAGAGTAAAAATGAATAAGAAATTATCAAGGTGATTTTTTAAGTCTGACCTCATAGTAGGTGAATACTCAGTATTGTCTCATAATTAAATTATTTATCACCATAGGGATTGATAAGAATGTGAAAGAATTGGCATTGGCCCAGGATTCTGACTTCCTATGAGCCTGTCCTAATGGAGTTATCCCGGTAGAGGGTAAATGATAATTTAGATAAATATGTAGATTGACCTACAAAGTTAACTCTTTGGAGTTGAATTAAAGCTCCCATATCATGGAGATATAGCCATTAGGTAAAAATGCTTGCTAAAACCTTAACCTGGAGAGAGAGATCTCTTTGTTTTGTTTTTTTTTTTCAATTGTATTTATTATTTATTTTTTTTTCCATTTATTTTTATTAGTTGGAGGCTAATTACTTTACAACATTCCAGTGGTTTTTGTCATACATTGAAATGAATCGTGCACCCCAATGTTCATCGCAGCACTGTTTATAATAGCCAGGACATGGAAGCAACCTAGATGCCCATCAGCAGACGAATGGATGAGGAAGCTGTGGTACATATACACCATGGAATATTACTCAGCCATTAAAAAGAATTCATTTGAATCAGTTCTAGTGAGATGGATGAAACTGGAGCCCATTATATAGAGCGGAGAGAGATCTTTTTGAACATAGGTAATAGCAAAGTATGCAAGACTTGTACACTGGAAACCCTAAAATATTGTTGAAAGAAATTAAAGAAAACTTAACAATGAAAAAACATTTTGAATTCATGGATTAGAAATCTTTGGAGTTCAGAGAAGAGGAGGGAGACAATTGGTATGAAAGAAATATTTGAAGAAATAGTGTCTAAATAGTTTGCAGATTCAGTAAAAAGTATAAGTCCACATCTCTTTGAAACTTAAAGAATCTCAAGCAGAGTAAACATAATTGCACTTAAAGAGTATTGCAGTTTGATGGCTGAAAAAAGATTTTAAAAAGCCTTTAAAAAACTAGAAAAATTAACAAAATTTCTACTTACTTCTTATCATAAACGATGTAAGGAAAAATACTGCTGGCAGTCTATAAGTCTATATACAGTGGAAATATCCTTTAAAAATGTAGGCAAAATTTTTAGGTTGACAAATATGAGAGTGTATTTTCTGCAGACCTACACTATAAGAAATATTAAAGACAGTTCTTTAGTCTGAATGAAAGTGATATCAGATAGCTCAGGTATGCATGAAGAAATTAAAAAAGAAAATACGTGAATGAAAATAAATTTTTTCTTAATTTTAAATTCCTTTAAAAGATAGTGGACTGTTCAAACAAAAATAGTGAGAAAATGTTATCTTGGTGCATTTTAAAATGTGTAGAAGTAAAATTCATGGCAACAATAGCAAAAGAAAGGAAATAATATAAATGCAGATATAGTAATAAGGGATTCTTATATCATATAGAAATTAGATGATTTTTAATTCAAAAGTGGGATGAGTGTTACCCAAATAAAATTACTGTGAGGTGAAATTAATGACAGTGGAGGATATACAATGGAATAGTTAGACATTCTCGACCCACATGAAGGAGGAGTGGATGATAAAATGGAACAAAAAGCAGATGGGACATATAGAAAACAAGTAGTGAGACAGTATAACTAAACATTAAAATAAACAATTATATTAAAATGAACTAAACACTTAATGAAAATTAAGAGGTCAGATGAGAAATGTAGGTATGCTGAGCAAATGTATTAATTTGAGAAAATGGATTTCAAGAAAATATTTATGAGAGAAAAGAGACATTTTATAATAATAAATGGCCAATTTATTAGGAAGATTTTTTGTTGTTCAATCGCAAAGTCATGTCCAGCTCTTCGTAACCCCATGGACTACAGTATACCAGGGTTCCTGGTCCTTCATTATTTTCCAGAGTTTGCCCAAGTCCACGTCCACTGAATTGGTGATGCCATCCAACCATCTCATCCTCTGTCACTCTCTTCTCCTTCTGCCTCGATCTTTCCTGGTATCCTGGTCTTTTCTAGTGAATCAGCTCTTTGCACCAGGTGGCCAGGGTATTGGAGCTTCAGCTTCAGCCATCTGTCTTTTCAGAGTATTCAGGGTTGATTTCCTTTAAGACTGACTGGTTTGAACTCCTCAGGACTCTTCTCTAGCACAACAGTTTGAAAGCCTCAATTCTTCAGCACTCTGCCTTCTTTATGGTCAGCACTGACATCTGTACGTGACTACTGGAAAGACCATAGTTTTGACAATATGGACCTTTGTTGCAAACTGATGTCTTTGCTTTTTAACACACTGTCTAGGTTTGTCATAGCTTTCCTGCCAGGAAGCAATCATCTTCAATTTTAAGGTTGTAGTCACAATCTGCCGTGATTTTAAAGCTCAAGAAGAGGATCTGTCACTGCTTCCACCTTTCCCCTTCTATTTGCCATGAAGTGATGGGACCAGATGCCATGATCTTAGTGTTTCTAATATTGAGTTTTACACCGATTTTTTCACTCTCCTCCTTCAGCCTCATCAAGAGGCTCTTTAGTTCCTCTTTGCTTTCTGCCATTAGCGTGGTCTCATCTGCATATCTGAAGTTGTTGATATTTCTCCCAGCAATCCTGATTCTAGCTTGTAACTCAACCAGCCCAGCATTTTGCATGATGTGCTCTGAGTATAAGTTAAATAAACAGGGTGACAATAAACAGTCTTGTCATACAACCTTAAGTGAGTATGAACCAAATAAGTGTTTAAAATATGATAATCAACAATTATGAGGACTAAAGAGAGAAATAGACAAGTCTATAAATACAAAGATTTTAAAAGCCTTTCAGTCATTGATAGAATAAGTAGACAAAAAAGAACACTAAACCCAAATACAGCAAAATACACATTCTTTGTAAGTGTACATTAAACATTCACTGTGATTGATCATAAATTAAGTGTAAATAAGTTCAAAGGATTAAAAATTGGACTGTATAAAAATTTCAAACTTAGAAAATGAATAGTCAAGCTGCATACTGGGAGGGAATACATGCATTATTTATATCTAAGAACCTATGTCTAGGTGATATAAAATACTCCTAAATTCAATAATAGGAAGAAAATCTCTGTAATGGATAAAAAACAAAACACTCAGACACTTTCACAAAATGATATACATATGGCCAATAGCACATGAAGACATGTTCATCATTAATCACCAGGGTTATACGAATGACAAAGCATGTAGAATGGGATTCATGTCAATGTATGACAAAACCCACAAAAATATTGTGAAGTAATTAGCCTCCAACTAATAAAAATAAATGAAAAAAAAATATTAATAATACCAAGTATTGATGAGCATATGGAGCAATTGGAACTCTTATGCATTTCTAGTGGAATGTAAAATTGTCGAACCTCTTTGGAAAACTGTTTGGAAATGTAGAGTTAAATGCCCACCCTAACTGGCATTCCTACTCCTATCATTCATTTATTCAGTAGAAATAAAAATATATGTCCACAAAAGCACTTGTACAAGAATGTTCACAGAATTTTTACTTGTGAAGTCTCCAAACTGGAAGCAATCTAACTATCAGTAGGAGAATGGAGAAACATACGATTACTCAACAACAAAAAAGAAATAAATGAATGACTCTAATAGGACTACAGAGGTGGCTGTGAGGGGTAGGTGGTATGGAAGGGGCTGTCTCAGTAATTTTCCAGAGTAAAAATTCTAGAGTGACATAAATATATCTTGCTAGGTATATGAATTCCACCAGTGTATGTATTAACCAAAATTAATTGAACTGTTCTCTGATAATCTGTACATATCTTTATGAATAATAAAAAGAGAAATCCTTCTTGGGGCAAGATAGTTACAAATAAATGCAAACTTCTATTTTTTTCCTCTCTAAATATAGTTCTTTTTTTCCTCTCACTTTTAAGGTTACACTAGAGACAGAATGGTCGACACTGAAATCAGATTGATTATGTTCTTTGCAGCCAAAGATGGAGAGGTTCTATACAGTCAGCAAAACAAGACCGGGAGGTGACTGTGGCTCAGATCATGAGCTCCTTATTGCCAAATTCACACTGAAATAGAAGAAAGTGGAGAAAACCACTAGAACATTCAGGTATGACCTAAATTAAATCCCTTATGACTATACAGTGGAAGTGAGAAATAGATTTAAGGGACTAGATCTGATAGACAGAGTGTCTGATGAACTATGGACAGAGGTTTGTGATATTGTACAGGAGACAGGAATCAAGGCCATCCCCCCAAAAAAAAGAAATGCAAAAAAGCAAAATGGTTGTCTGAGAAGGCATTACAAATATCTGTGAAAAGAAGGGAAGTGAAAAGCAAAGGAGAAAAGGAAAGATACACCCATTTGAATGCAGAGTTCCAAAGAATAGCAAGGAGAGATAAGAAAGCCTTCCTCAGCGAGCAATGCAAAGAAATAGAGGAAAACAATAGAATGGGAAAGACTAGAGATCTCTTCAAGAAAATTAGAGATACCAAGGGAAAATGTCATGCAAGGATGGGATCAATAAAGGATAGAAATGGTAGGGACCTAAAAGAAGCAGAAGATATTAAGAAGAAGGGGCAAGAATACACAGAAGAACAGTACAAAATAAATCTTCATGACCCAGATTATCACGATGGTGTGATCACTCACCTAGAGCCAGACATCCTGGAATGTGAAGTCAAAGCATCACTATGAACAAAGCTAGTGGAGGTGATGGAATTCCAGTTGAGCTATTTCAAATCCTGAAAGATGATGCTGTGAAAGTGCTGCACTCAATATGCCAGCAAATTTGGAAAACTCAGCAGAGGCCACAGGACCGGAAAAGGTCAGTTTTCATTCCAATCCCAAAGAAAGGCAGTGCCAAAGAATGCTCAAACTACCGCACAATTGCACTCATCTCACACGCTAGTAAAGTAATGCTTAAAATTCTCCAAGCCAGGCTTCAGCAAAACATGAACCGTGAACTTCCAGATGTTCAAGCTGGTTTTTGAAAAGGCAGAGGAACCAGAGATCAAATTGCCAACTGCTGGATCATCGAAAAAGCAAGAGAGTTCCAGAAAAACATCTACTTCTGCTTTATTGACTGTGCCAAAGCCTTCAACTGTGTGGATCACAATAAACTGTGGAAAATTCTGAAAGAGATGGGAATACCAGACCGTCTGACCTGCCTCTTGAGAAACCTGTATGCAGGTCAGACAGCAACAGTTAGAACTGGACATGGAACAACAGACTGGTTCCAAATAGGAAAAGGAGTATGTCAAGCCTGTATATTGTTACCCTGCTTATTTAACTTCTATGCAGAGTACATCATGTGAAATGCAGGGCTGGGTGAAGCACAGGCTGGAATCAAGATTGCCGGGAGAAATATCAATAACCTCAGATATGCAGATGACACCACCCTTATGGCAGAAAGTGAAGAAGAACTAAAGAGCCTCTTGATGAAAATGAAAGAGGAGAGTGAAAAAGTTGGCTTAAAGCTGAACATTCAGAAAACTAAGATCATGGCATCCGGTCCCATCACTTCATGGCAAATAGATGGGAAACAGTGGAAACAGTGACTGACTTTATTTTTCTGGGCTCCAAAATCACTGCAGATGGTGATTGCAGCCATGAAATTAAAAGATGCTTACTCCTTGGAATGAAAGTTATGACCAACCTATGCAGCATATTGAAAAGCAGAGATATTACTTTGTCAACAAAAGTCCATCTAGTCAAGGCTATGGTTTTTCCAGTGGTCCTGTATGGATGTGAGAGTTGGACTATAAAGAAAAATGAACACTGAAGAATTGATGCTTTTAAACTATGGTGTTGGAGAAGACTCTTGAGAGTCCCTTGGACTGCAGGGAGATCCAACCAGTCCATCCTAAAGGAAATCAGTCCTGAATATTCATTGGAAGGCCTGTTGCTGAGGCTGAAACTCCAGTACTTTGGCCACCTGATGCAAAGAGTTGACTCATTTGAAAAGACCCTGATGCTGGGAAAGATGGAGGGCAGGAGGAGAAGGGGACGACAGAGGATGAGATGGTTGGATGGTATCACCAACTTGATGGATGTGAGTTTGAGTAAACTCCGGGAGTTGGTGATGGACAGGGTGGCCTGGTGTGCTGCAGTTCATAGGGTCGCAGAGTCGGACACAACTGAGTAAGTAAACTGAACTAAACTGAGAGACAGAATGAAAAATTCAAAACTCTTGGCTAAGGAAATTTAGCCAAGTCAGAAAAGTGAAAGTGGTGAAAGTGAAATATGCTCAGTCAGAGAACACCTTAGAAATTCACTATTAGTGTTGTGTTCCTTTTGAGTTCCCATTGTTTTATGCTGCTGAGATGGAAGTTATGGTTCATTCAATGTATTTCATGTTCCAAAAATACTTGGTTGTTGAAGAGATGCTTATCTTCATTCCCCCAACACCTGCAGAGTGTTGCATCTTTAAAGTTCCTGGTAGGTAAGGAGAAACAAGAAATATTTAAAAGCTCTATGATTTCCCACCTGCTGATTTTGAGAGTAAGGAAAATCTTTAATCAAACAAACTAATTCTTTGGGAAATTTTTTCTATAGCATTTACTAAGATTGAAGCGGTCTCCATGGATTATCCTACTTTTTAAAAAAGTTAATGCTAACGTTTGGATCTATCTTCAATATTCTATGAGAAATTGATTATTGATGAAACATCCCTTATTAACACAAAGCCTAGAATCCCTTAGAATTTTGTCCTGCCAAGAGAATCTCTTGATGGGAACAGCCCACTGCCATTTTCACACTTATCCCACAGATCTATTTCTCTACCTTTTAAAGCTTTCAGTTGAGTGTGAATAAACCCACCTCCTCTTGATATTTTCAGTACAACTGAGATAGCCTATAATTTTCAAAACTATTTTGGTTAACCTAATAATTGAGAAAAGAGAAAAAAATCAGAGAATACAGGATATAAAAACAGCTGATAAAATACAGGTTTTGGAACCTATCCTTACTAGTTTATTCCTATATCATACCTTATGGGAAAGAGATTATTTTTCCCCAAATACATTGCAGTTTTTTGGTTTTTTTTTTTTTTTTTTTTTTTTTTTTTTTTTTGCATCCTAGCTGGAATATCTACTTCTTGTCTCTTGGCTGGTAAATTTGTGAGTGTCAGTGACATAGTGAAACCAGGAAAGAAAACCTGCTGCAAATAATGGCAGTACCAATTTTTAAATTTTGATGTTGTTGTTGAGGTATAATTGTCATCTAACACTGTGTAAGTTTAAGTTTTGCAGCATGTTGATTTGATACATTTATATGTTGTAATGACTCCTACCATAGTGTTAGCTAATACCTTTATCACATCACTTAATTATCTCATTTCTTTTTTGTGGTGAGAACATTTAAGATCTAGGCTCAGCAGCTTTGAAGTATATAATACATTAATGGTTTTTCCATATTATCCTGGATGTAAAAATAAAAGCCAATAGTATGAATGCTAAAGAAAATATGTGCTAACCGTATCTTTGCAGAATGGATTAGACAAAGATTTATTAGGACAAATTTTCTTTGTAAAATAAAAACATGGTAGGCGTTAGCATCTGTCCCTTATTCTGCATAAAAAGATGCAGTCTGATGCAAAGAATCGCCATTTTTATTTGTAAATTCAACTCCCCTCCACTCCTTACTCATGTCATCTGAGTAGAGTTCTAGTAACAAGGTCTGAGAGTAAATATATAAAAGGGATTTAAGCTAATTGAGGTGTGCTATGTCTACATCAATTTGTTCAGGAATGAGCAGGTAACCTAAGCCATGCCAATCAGAGTAAATCTTTACATGGAATTCCCAGAGTAATAGCTGCCAGGTAAAGACTCTATCTTTTTCTTTTTTTAAGTTGGATTTGACTAGGTTTGCCAGTTCCATAATCTCCAGCAGTTATTTTTCAGCCCTGAGGAAAGAGCCCTCTGGAATGAATGAAACTATGTGTGGGTGATATTGCTTTACCCTTTGTTTCTAGGAGGACATGATGTCAGACATACCCTTGAATGATTCAGTTATTAGAACCAATGTATTCCATTATTCACCTGAGGCTAATTCAAACTGAGTTTTCTATGAAACTGAAAAAATTTGCACTGATACAGGAAATATTATGTATGACATATGATTAATAAGATGAACTGATGTGAGAACATCTAGAACATATTTAGTGATAAGATTCTATAGTGAAAGAGAAGAAAGATAGGGTTTAAATTCTCCATCACTTATTATTTACATTATCTTTTATTTTAAGTGGTATCAAGCTTTTTTAATAGCTGGGTGGTATTCCGCTGTAAATAGGTACCACATCTTCTTTATCAACTTATCTGTCAGTGGGCGTTTAGGTTGTTCCATGCTTGACTGTTGTAAATAGTGCTGGTGTAAACATAGTTGTTCATGTATCTTTTTGAACTACAGTTTTGTCTGGGATATATGCCCAGGAGTGGGATTGCTGGATCATATAGTAATTCCATGTTTAGTTTTATGAGGAACTTCTGTACTATTTTCTATCATGGCTGCACCACTTTACATTCCAACCAACAGTATAGGAGGGTTTCCTTTTCTCCACATATTCTCCAGAATTTGTTATTTGTAGACATTTAAATGATGGCTATTCTGACTCGTGTGAGATGGTACCTCATTATAGTTTTGATTTGCAATTCTCTAATATTTAGTGATTTTGAGCATTTTTTCATGTTCCTTTTGAGCATTAGGAAGCATCACTATGAACAAAGCTAGTGGAGGTGATGGAATTCCAGTTGAGCTATTTCAAATCCTAAAAGATAATTCTGTGAAAGTGCTGCACTCAATATGCCAGCAAATTTGGAAAACTCAGCAGAGGCCACAGGACTGGAAGATGTCAGTTTTCATTCCAGTCCCAAAGAAAGACAATGACAACGAATGCTCAAATAACCGCACATTTGCACTCATCTCACATGCTAGTAAAGTAATGCTCAAAATTCTCCAAGCCAGGCTTCAACAGGATGTGAACCGTGAACTTCCAGATGTTCCAGCTGGATTTAGAAAAGGCAGAGGAACCAGAGATCAAATTGCCAGCATCCACTGGATCATCAAAAAAGCAAGAGAGTTACAGAAAAATATCTACTTCTGCTTTATTGACTATGCCAAAGCCTTTGATTGTGTGGAGCACAACAAACTGGAAAATTCTTAAAGAGATGGGAATACCAGACCACCTGACCTGCCTCTTGAAAGATCTGCGTACAGGCCAGGAAGCAACAGTTAGAACTGGACATGGAACAAGAGACTGGTTCCAAATAGGAAAAGGAATATGTCAAGGCTGTGTATTGTCACCCTGCTTATTTAACTTATATGCAGAGTACATCATGAGAAATGCTGGGCTGGAGGAAGCACAAGCTGGAATCAAGATTTCTGGGAGAAATATCAATAACCTCAGATATGCAGATGATACCACCCTTATGGCAGAAGAAGAACTAAAGAGCCTCTTGATGAAAATGAAAGAGGAGAGTGAAAAAGTTGGCTTAAAGCTCAACATTTAGAAAACTCAGATCATGGCATCTGGTCCCATCATTTCATGGCAAATAGATGATGAAACAGTGAAAACAGTGACAGACTTTATTTTCTTGGGCTTCAAAATCACTGCAGATGGTGAGTGTAGCCAAGAAATTCAAAGGCACTTGCTCCTTGGCAGAAAAGTTATGAGTAACTTAGACAGCATATTAAAAAGCAGAGACATTACTTTGCCAACAAAAGTCCATCTAGTCAAAGCTATGGTTTTTCCAGTGGTCAAGTATAGATGTGAGAGTTGGATTATAAAGAAAGCTGAGCACCAAAGAACTGATGCTTTTGAACTGTGGTATTGGAGAAGACTCTTGAGAGTCCCTTGGACATCAAGGAGCTCCAACAAGTGCATCCTAAAGGAACTCAGTCCTGAATAGTCGTTGGAAGGACTGATGCTGAAGCTGAAGCTCCAATACTTTGACCACCTGATGTGAGGACCTGACTCATTGAAAAGACCCTGATGCTGGGAAAGCTTGAAGGCAGGAGGAGAAGGGGACAACAGAGGATAAGATGGTGGATGGCATCATTGACTCAATGGACATGAGTTTGAGTAAACTTCGGGAGCTGGAAGTGAACAGGGAGGCCTGGCATGCTGCAGTCCATAGGGTTGCAAAGAGTCGGACATGACTGAGCAACTGAACTGAACTGAACTGATTGAACATCTATACATCTTCTTTGGAGAAATGTCCATTTATCTCTTTAACCCATATTTGAAAAGCATTGTTTGTTTTTGTGCTATTGAATTGTATGAGCTGTTAGCATATTTTGGAAATTGAGCCCTTGTCAGTTATATCATCTGGAAAGGCAATGGCACCCCACTCCAGTACTCTTGTCTGGAAAATCCCATGGATGGAGGAGCCTGGTGGGCTGCAGTCCATGGGGTCGCGAAGAGTCAGACACGACTGAGCGACTTCACTTTCACTTTTCACTTTCATGCATTGGAGAAGGAAATGGCAACCCACTCCAGTGTTCTTGCCTGGAGAATCCCAGGGACGGGGGAGCCTGGTGGGCTGCCATCTATGGGGTCGCACAGAGTCGAACACGACTGAAGTGACTTAGCAACAGCAACAGCAGCAGTTGTATCATCTGCAAATATTTTCTCCCATTCTATAGGTTGTTTTTTTGTTTTGTTGATAGTTTCCTTTGCTTTGCAAAAAGCTTGTAAGCTTGATTAGGTATTATTTGCTTTTTAAAATTTCTATTGCCTTGGGAGACTGTGAAAGTCATTGTTTATATAGTTTTTAAATTTTTGACAAAATCTGCTATACTCACCTTTTATTTTTGACCCTCTGACTGAAGATTCTCACTCTGTTTACTTGAAATAAAGTGTGTGGGATTATAACTAGTTTAGAAAATATATTAGCTTTTATAGTCCCAGTTTCTCAACCAAATCCTCAGGAATGAGGCAAAGTGAGAAGAGAATGTAAATTAGTACTTGCAGATGAAAATGAAGGGGCTTTTTAGAGAATGTGATGAAGTGTAAGAGATGGAGAGGTACAAAGGAGTTCTGTGATCCAAAGCACAGGCTAGCTACTGTCCTCAACCCTGGCTACACAATAGAATTATTGATGGATATTTTTTTAAATAATCATACTTGGAACTCACTCTGGATCAATGAAATTAGGTCTCATTATTGAAGCAACTGACATTTGACTTTAAAGCTCCACTGATGACTCCATTGTACAGGTAGGATGCAAGGCCATTGGGATAAAAGAAAAAGTGGTGCTATTCATTTAGTTTATGTGGTTGTAGTTATTTTTATGTTTCAATTTTAATCCACCTATTAATTCATTAGCTCACTAATTCCTGCATCCATCCATCCATTTGTTCATTCATTTGTCCTTTCATTTCTTTAGTTACTCATCTATGCACTCATTTGATCAGCTACCCATTTATTTGTTCTTTCATCTACTGACTTAGAGTCAGTCAATCATGTACTCAGTCCACTATTTATCAAGTACTTAAACTCTGCTTCCAGAGATAAATGAGTACAATAAAATAGGTTAATGCCTTTCAAAACTACCAGTTAGTTGTAGCAGTGTTCCTCACAGTGTGTGCTGAGAAGTTATTTCTCTGCCTTATTAAAAGGGATTATGAGAAACACTGGTTGAAGTTATGAAAACTGTTCTTTTAATGTCATTTACATGGATTGGTAATATCTCTGAATCTCTGATACACTTAAGGATACTGGAAGTTCTAATTTTAAACTTACTAAAGTGAGATGATGACTGAGGAAAATAAATAAATAATGTGCAATTGACACTTCCCTCCCTCACACCAAAGAAAGTTTGGTTTAATATCTTCAGCTGAAAAAAATGCAGATAATCACTATAATTAACTTTGGTTCAGTTCTTAGTCCATTTTCTATTTCCAGATATTTCTAATTCCCATGAAAGTCTCATTTATATATCTTTTAATCCATTCAGTTAAAACTTCTCCAACCTCCCTCTTTATTGAATTGAGCCAAGTTTTGGGTTGATATGTTTTGTTTTAGTTGCTGCTTATTTATTTGTACTTATTCACTCAACCTTAATATAGATCATGTTACAGAGTCTATGGTTACTGTTTATTTTCGAGTGAGAACAGGATGTAAGTACTACATGTTCTTGAACATCAGTACCAATTTTATCTTTCTCACTTGCTAAACTCTTAAAGAACTTGTACTCCTATGGGTATAATGTACATTTTACAGTCATTTTTGTATTTAATGAGAGAGAAGACTTTGTCAGACTCCTTCAAAAATCCGTTGGTTCATACTACTGGTTTTATACATTCCTAAATATTTATAGCTCTCAGTTTTCATGTGCACTTTCTTTTAACAGGGCTTCTAAAATGAGTTGATAAAAATGCCTATCAGAGGTGCCTCAGCCTTAGTTCTTTAGAATTCTTTTGTTTACCCTGTTTTAAAAAAATCATTTTTTAAAATATAAGTATTTCCTAAATTATTATTAGTGTGAGTATAATGCAAACATGTCAATTTTCCCCAAAGATGGAAATTGTATGAAAAAGAGAAAATATATCACCTTTGTTTTCTTGTTACCAATCCTACTCCATAGAAGTTAACGAGTCCTAATTATTTCTTAAGTACCTCTTCCTGAAATTTTATATACTGATGACATTGCAGCATTGGTTCCCCCAGAGGGAGAAGGAAAAAAAATTACCTAACAGCCTCTACTTCCATTTTGTGAAAATTTTGCCCAACAAACTGTCACGCTCTGAAACTTCATGTTCAGCATGCTAGGTGCAGGACAGTGCCTCCTGGGGAAGGCTCCGGGCAGGATGTAAGGGATGCTTTGTGTGAATAGGAGGTAAAATACTGTCAAATTAAGTCTCCTCCTTCCTGAATACTGGGCTTTTCCTCCTGACCAGCCATCACTGGAAAAAGAGCAGTTGAGGCTGAGAGAGACTGAACTGGTGCATGAGATTTGCTTAATGTTCTTTGTATATTTTAGTGTGTGTGCATGTGTTCTTAATTTTATGTACTGAAAAATTATCAATATTTTAATTCATGGCTTATGAAGTATTAAATGAAATGAAGATTTCATAACTGTTGGCAATCAGATATTTTTTACTTCACAAAAACTGCCAACTATCATCCGCATTCAGTTCAGTTCAGTTCAGTTGCTCAGTTGTGTCCGACTCTTTGCAACCCCATGAATCATAGCACACCAGGCCTCCCTGTCCATCACCAACTCCAGGAGTTTACTCAAACTCATGTCCATTGAGTCGGTGATGCCATCCAGCCATCTCATCCTCTGTCATCCCCTTCTTCTCCTGCCCCCAATCCCTCCCAACATCAGGGTCTTTCCCAATGAGTCAACTCTGCATGAGGTGGCCAAAGTATTGGAGTTTCAGCTTCAGCATTAGTCCTTCCAATGAACACCCAGGACTGATCTCCTTTAGGATGGACTGGTTGGATCTCCTTGCAGTCCAAGGGACTCTCAAGAGTCTTCGCCAACACCACAGTTCAAAAGCATCAATTTTTCGGTGCTCAGCAAACTTCACAGTCCAACTCTCACATCCATACATGACCACTGGAAAAACCATAGCCTTGACTAGATGCATTAGTTGCCAGAAAAATTAAAATCAAGCTTAAGAAATTTACATGTGGCCAAATAATTTCAAAAGCAAAATTATAAAATTCTTTGAAATATATTTACAAAACAAATCATATTTATTGTGACAAGTGAATATGTTTTAATGTTTGTTCTACTTTGTGTAGTACTTCTGAAAGTAAGAAACTTAGGGTTAGTGAGGATCTTAAAGTGGCCTTGTGCTCAAAGGGTCATTTTCTAAATCCTAGAATCAATACAGATGTTCTCTGACTCTTATCTATGTTTGAAAATTCTCCTTTTAGAGGACTTAGATAAACTCTTAGAAGAAGAGACCTCTTGGCTAGAAGCAACCTCTTGGCTAGCACACTTGTGCATGAGTTCTTTGTCTCTTCAGTCATGTCTGACTCTTTGTGACCCTATGGACCATAGCTTGCAGTCTCCTCTGTTCTTGGGATTCTCCAGGCAAGAATACTGGAGTGGGATGCCATGCCCTCCTCCAGCAGATCTTTCCTGACCCAGGGATTGAACCCACATCTCTTAACCTCTCCTGCACTGACAGGTGAAGTCTTTACCACTAGCGCCACATTGGAAGTCCCTTACTAGAAGTCAAGGATATAGTTAATATGCATGCATGTACACATACATACAAGCATAGAGAAAATGGCAGAAACTTGGGAGACCTGGTGCACTCAAAACCTCAATGAAAGAAGAAATGACAAAAGTAGATTTTGGTGAACTCAGGTAAACATACATGACTTGTACAGTTAATAATCTTCATTGGATTGAATTGAAAGATGCATTGGGAGAAACATGGAGATGTCTGTAGTCTCAAATTAGAAAAGCCATATTTGATTAGTGTGAGTCATTATACCATCAGGATAAAAGAAAAAAGTGGTGTTATTCATTCAGTTTATGTGGTTGTAGTTATTTTTATGTTTCAATTTTAATCCACCTATTAATTCATCAACTCACTAATTCCTGCATCCATCCATCTGTCCATCCATCCATTCATAGGTCATTATGTCAAAGATGAAGAGAACATTGTTTATCTAATGAGAATTTCTTTATTAGATGGATAATAAAAGTTGTGCTCCTAGTGTAGATTTAATACATCAAAATTCACTGTACTTGAACTAGTAGAAGTAGTTCTACAGAAACCTTCGTGAATTATCTCTGAAACTGATCAAAGTTAATTAAAGTTAAGGACTTTTACTTATTAATTAATTGATTTTATTCCAGCATCCTTCCTTAACAGACAAAATTTCAGCTAAATTTTTTTTTTTTTTTTTTTGGCAAAACAAGAGTGTCTGAACTGAAATGAAAATCTTAGATAAAGGTCAAAACTTTTGGTGTTTTATAGACTTTATTTGCCTTCAAAATGTGAATCATTTCTTTATGTCCCAGTGCTTTGAACTACAGATGAAATAACTTGACATGTTATAAAATGTAAAAGTCGATCTGAAATATTTTGATTACATAGTTTTCGGAAGGCTTCTTCTTCTGTTTCTTTTTCTTTTAAGTACAGAGTTCATTTTTCATTGTCTCCTACGCTTGAGGACTATTCTCTGAGTGATTAAGCTTGCTCTGTGCATGGCAAGTATAAGAAATAAATGGATAGGACTACAAATTTGTGATTAGCACAAGGTAGGTTTGTGTGAGATATAATTTTCCAACAGCCTGAGAAACAGAATTTCTTTAGGTTTACAGTTTACTTACAATCACTGGGAATGTTACCTTCACCACCTTCACCAGTGCTCACTGTAGTCACTCTTTTCAAGCTGCCTATATTTTGCTATACTTTAAAAAAAATTGCTTTGAGAAGATTGAGGATCTTTTTCTTTTACTAATGACTATAATCAATATTTATTTCAAAGTAGAATAATCAGAAACAGGAAAATCAAGGAGAAAAGGTACAATCCACAGCAGTCAGAAATTGTTAAATTCAGGATATTCAAGAATTGACAATCCTCTTTTCACTCTCTTATTTTTAAGCACTTCTAGTGAATGTCAGCATTGTTTCTCAAATTTAGGGAGGGCACCAAGATTTGAAAATATTTATTTGACTCTGATTATAATTAAGACACATTGTGTGCTCAGTCATGTCCGACTCTTTGTGACTCCACAGACTGCAGCCCACCAGGCTCTTGTCCATGGGACTCTCCAGGCAAGAATACTGGAGTAGGTTGCCATTTCCTCCTCCAGGGGATCTTCCTGACCTAAGAATCAAACCTGCATCTCCTGCATTGGCAGGTAGATTTTTTCAGCACGAAAAGTTTTTGCTTTTTAAAATTAAGAATGGTGAATAACTGATTGCATTAATTGTTTGCTATCTTAATATGTCTTCCCTCCTTGGTGGCTCCTGGTAAAGAATCCACCTACCAATGCAGGAGCTGCAGGAGATACAGCTTCCATCCCTGGGTCAGGAAGATCCCCTGGAGGAGGAAATGGCAACCCACTCCAGTATTCTTGCCTGGAGAAATCCATGGACAGAGGAGCCTAGTGGGCTACAGTCCCTGGGGTCGCAAAGAGTCAGACACGTCACTCACTTCACTGACACAGATCATCCAATACTGTAAAAACATCAGTGGGCTCAGTGAGGTCATTTTACCATTGATTACACAACAAATAAATAGTGAAGCTGAGGTTAAAATCTAAGCATATAAAAATTCAAGGTCTATAGTGTATTTCCCATTTTGAAAATTTTAAGTCTGTAGAAATGTTGAGAGCAGAGTATAGTGAATTCACTGTTAATCAAATTTACTAATTGTTAAATTCTTGCAATATTTGTTCTCTTTCTCTCTCACACTCTCTCTCTATATATCACCCCAAATATTTCTTTCAGCATGTATCACAAAGAATAAGAACATTCTTCTGCTTAAGCACTTGCCATCTTTGCAGCTGGGCTTCCCAGGAGGCTCAGTGGTAAAGAATCTGCCTGTCAATGCAGGAGATGCAGATGTGGGTTAGATCCCTGAGTTGGGAAGATCCCCTGGAGTAGGAAATGGCAACCAGCTCCAGTATTCTTGCCCGGAAAATTCCATGACAGTAGCTCCATGAGGTTGCAAAGAATGAGTGACTGAGCACACAAACATGTTTGCAGTTAGAACATTTAACATTAATTCAGAAATATCATCTAACATACCTTCTATGTTAATGGGCTTCCTTGGTGACTCAGCTGGTAAAGAATCCACCTGCAATGCAGGAGACCTGGGTTTGATCCCTGGGTTGGGAAGATCCGCTGGAGGAGGGCATGGCAAATCACTCCAGTATTCTTGCCAGGAGAATACCCATGGACAGAGAAGCCCAGTGAGCTACAGTCCATGGGATCACAGAGTCAGACATGACTGAGTGACTTTCACTTCACTATTGTTAATAGTGCCTGCTCCCCCAGTTTTTTAATGAAAAGATTCATACTTTCAATTTCTCTGCTATACTGATTTCTTTGCTATAACATTGTGCTTTTTACAATAGCAAACAAAGGGGAGATGACTAATAATATAAAAAGGTTAAAGAAATGATAGTGTAACCATGTGATGCAATATTATACCTCAAAAAATGAATTTTTTTTCTTCTGCCAAGTCTTTCCCTTGGCATATGTGTATGTTAATTTGCATAGTTGTTAAAACACATACTATGGTTGACTCATGTTTAAAATATTTATAGTCAATGATGTGGAATGGTGATGTGCAATTTGAGATGATGGAGTAACCTGGGGTGATTGTGGAATCAAAAATCCAAAGGCAAATTTAGGCCTTGAGCATAAACCAGGGTCAACACAAAGATGAGGCATCTGTATCGCTGTCAACTTAGCAAATAAATCAACTGATGCAGGGAGGAGGAGAAAGAAAATTAGAAACTTTAGTTGATCTCTCCAGTCACTTCTTTAACACCTGCAATGAGCCTGTTTCCTCCCCTGTATCATTGTAATGTGTTTATTTGGTAAAGTCAAATGGCTCCTTTAAAGATAATTTAATTCCTTTTAATTAAGGAAGCCTATTTTAATAGCTAGCATTTTGATACATGTGGTGCTCATGGCTCCCAACATATTGAACACTCTGCTCATTAGGAAAGTCTTTAAAAAGTCATTCAGTGCTGACAGTATCTTCCCCTTAGCAAATGCAAAACGATAATTTAAGTTCAACATAATTGCAATATTATTCACAAACTCAAAGATAAATATTATAAACATCCCAAAAGTACAATTTATGTGTATAAAATAACTGGACACATGGACCAGAATATAGCTTTTAAATGGTAGTAGGTAATACTTGTGGTTTGAATTTTTCTTGCTTTTACTAAAAATGAATGCACTAGCAAAAACCTAGCATTACGATAGAAACTATTAAGATGATGTTTCATTGCTTTTGCCCCTGCAAATGACTTTAAACTTAAACATTTATTTTATTGAGGCAAACAAAAGTCTCAACTCCAGAAGTCTAAATTGAGTTGAATGAGGTATTCTCTTTGCTGAGCCTTTGTCTCATCCAGACAGGCTAAAGTGCAAGGGGGATGATTTGATCTCATTACGTTGCTGCTGGTGGTGGTTATCACAGATGGTGAGGGTTTTCATCACAGACCTGTGCAACCGGAGACGCAGAACAAAGGGGCCGCCCAGCCTCCAGGTGGTCATTTCTGGTAATTAATGCCTTGGGGAAAGTTCAGCTCGGTAACAATATAATAGCCTGGTGAGCCTGCCAAGGAAGTGGCCCTTTCCAAAACAATTCTTTTTTTTTTTTTTAACCTTTTCTCCTGTCAGTCAACTGACATATAGCTGTGCACAAGAGATTTATTTTCTAACAGAGGAGCCAATTAGAAGGGGAGGATTGAGTGTAATTTTTCCTGTTGCTCTTGCTGACAAAACCCAGGTAGCCCTCATCCAGTGCATTCAGTTTTCCTTCTTGCTTACCACTGTCTGGATTTCTCTGGAAATGGCTTGTCCACTTTCAGTGCCTAATGTGTGACTTATACAAACTAGGGCTTATCTCCGATATGCTGTGAAAAGGAGTATTTGGTTAGTACTTAAACAGACTAACAGTTTCTTTAGTTGTGAAAAGTTAACTGTATCAGGAACACTTTTTCCAAATATGAAAGACGATTCTGATCCTCAGAATGATATATTAACTGCTGAAAAGTCATAGGAGATATGAAGAAGTGGATTAGGTGTTTATGAAGGGCTGTAAGCTAGACCTTTCAGAATGAATCATCTTTTGGCAACGACTAACATTTATTGTAGCTCAGATGGTAAAGTGTCTGTCTGCAATGCAGGAGACCCGGGTTTGATCCCTGCGTCAGGAAGATGCCTTGGAGAAGGAAGTGGCAACCCACTCCAGTATTCTTGCCTAGAGAATCCCATGGACAGAGGAGCCTGGTGGGCTACAGTCCATGGGGTCACAAAGAGTCGGACACGACTGAGTGACTAACACACACACACAAACACAACATTTATTGAGTGCTTATTATGTGTCAGGTTCCTAGCAAATATTATCATTTATAGTCTTTATGGCAAGCCCATGGAAGAGGAATTATTATCCTTAATTTTGCATATAAGAAAATGGAAACTTCAAGAGGCACAATAATTTGTACAAATTTATAAAACCAGTTATGGAGTGTGACTAAAACTCAAGTCACTTCACCATAAATTCTTATTCTACATGAGTTGTCCTTAAACTTTTGTGTTTGTGAGGGTTACATGGAGGGTTTGTTAAGACAGATTTCTGAACCTAAACCCATAGCTTGTGGTCCAGTAGGTCTGAGCTGGGATGCAGGAGTTTCCATTCCTAGCTTGTCATACCTGGTTGATGCTCATGCTTGTGCATCTGAGGACCACACTTTGAGACTCAATGTTCTATACTATGCTGTCTCTTCTAAAAAGTAAGTTGAATTCAGGAAAATGAGCTAATGGATATTAAAGTTGCAGTAAAATTAAACTATAAGAAAACTCTAGTTATTATTAATATTAATAAATAACAAGGTGGGGCTATTTTTAATATTGTTCATAATGAAAGGCTTTTGCTTAGGGAATATCAGTTCAAGTATTCAAGCATTAATCTACACTGTTCATGTATCAAATATCAAACTACAAGCAGATATGGGAGATGCAATGATCAGTTAGAAATGATATTTGTCTATCAAGAGTAAAAATCTCAAGAAAAGACATTTGTTTATAAATTAGTAGGCAGAACAAAAAAAATAACAGGTTAAAAATAGAATGTTTGAAAACACTAAACTGGGAGACATTAAATTCCAACAGGATATTAATTTACCTTGGGGAAAATGATTTCTGAGTATTAGATTCATTCTTCTGCTTTTCATATGTGTTTTATGGCATGCCTTTTCTGTTGTATTTTTCTTGCTTTTATCACATTGTGGGTGAATAACAATCTTTTTTTATGAGTTTTATGTAGAAAGTGGGCATTATTTAACAGGTGATTTCATCTTCTGGCTATTACAGTTTAGCAATAGTGACCATAAATCTAAAAAGGAGTCATAGCTCTCCTTCTCTTGGGTTTGGTCACTATGGTTGCCTGTAGAGTGTCCTTAAAGGGTCATTGGCCAAGAGGCAGGGAGGGCCCAGAGCTCCATGAGCCAGAAAGTTGCCATGATTCTACTGCTGGATGATGCCCTGCCTAAGGGTCTGGTTCATACTGAATGTCTCTGAGGAGTTTATTTTGCTTCCTGGAGAAGCAAGGTTTTTTTTTGTTTTTCTTGATCAGAAATGACTCTCAGGATAGGATAGGGTACAAAGTGACTTCTGGAATTTTATAGGGGGTATACTTACATGTAGCACATTAAAAGTTTGCCCCCAAATTCATACAAAGTGGACACTTAGCTTTCCAACATAGGAAATTAGCAAATTATTCTTATTCATTTTCTTAACCCTTTTCTTCACTGTCTGTTTCCTCTATGCAAATTGTTTTTAGAGATTAGGATGGAACATTTTCCTTGAGAGTACTCTAAAAGTGGAAAATGAGGTGCTCATTGTCATTGAGGGCTGCACTGGCTATCCTGTGAGGCTAGAAACCCTAATTTTCAGGCTTTGTATCATATGTTCTTTCCACGTGGTCCCAGCCACAGTAGAGTGATGTTCTAGTAATTGTTTCTTAATAGGTTCCTTTTCCTAATATTTCTAATTTATAAATCGATTTTTTTTAAATCAAAGAGGTATTGTCCTTTCAATTTCAAGGTATTTAGCAAGCCTGAAAAAAAAATCAATTTTTATTTGATATGTTTGAACTTTAAGAAATTGTGTGCCAAAGCATTTTTAACATAGACCCTGAATTTTCCGAGATATCATGAATTACAAGTTTGGCTTGTACTTACTTGGTGTTGGAGAAGACTCTTGAGAGTCCCTTGGACTGCAGGAAGATCCTACCAGTCCGTCCTAAAGGAGATCAGTCCTGGGTGTTCATTGGAAGGACTGATGTTGAAGCTGAAACTCCAATACTTTGGCCACCTCATGTGAAGAGTTGACTCATTGGAAAAGACCCTGATGCTGGTAGGGATTGGAGGCAGGAGAAGAAGGGGATGACAGAAGATGAGATGGCTGGATGGCATCACTGACTCGATGGACATGGGTCTGGGTAGATTCCGGGAGTTGGTGATGGACAGGGAGGCCTGGCGTGCTGCGATTCATGGGGTTGCAAAGAGTCAGACACGACTGAGCCACTGAACTGAACTGAACTTGTACTTACTATATTTTCCAAAACATTATATGAACTCAAAGCAAGTTTTTGTTTGTTTTGTAACTTTTGAAACTAATACCTAATGCTATTAATCCCCTAACAGTGCACCAGTTTATATGTCAAGCCTTTTATATAAATTTAAAATATATTCAATCCTATTACATCTCTGTATTATAGGTGACATTATCATTACATTTTCTTGATGGGGAAACTGAGGTTTATAAACATTACATGCTTTGCATATGATCATTCTGATAGTGATGGCTAGCCATATAATTTCTGGGTCAAGTGCAAAATGAAAATGTATGCCCCTTTTTCAAAAAGGAGGAAAAAATCTTTTCCGTTTCTTTTATAGTCTCTGTCTCAAATTGTCATTGTTTTTTATTCTCTGTTGAATGTATCCTTGCATGGGTATGAGGATACTCATGTGATACATATAAACTCTAAGAGATGCCTGGATCCCCTCCCTGTAACTTGCTGCCCTGAGCTTGCATGCCTATCCTCACCTTCCCCTGCCCAGGCCCTGCCAGGGGCAGAATACAGCATCACTGTGGCAGAGATGGGAGGGTAAGTCTGAAGAATGGCTTGGGTACCAGGAGAGAGGCAGCAGGTAGCTGAGAGCCCATCCCAGGAAGGCAGAACATTGAGAGAGGCGCTGGTGCTATTGTCCCCTCTGACTTTGCTTAACAAATCACAAATTCAGAATAAATTTATGAAGAACTTCAAGACAACCACTGTAGAACATTAAAACCCGAACATGGGAGCCTCTTCTAACCCTTGATTCCAGAGGAAGCATTCATAAAAAGAAGACTCACGTTCATAAAACTTTATAACCTTACCCTCCCATGAAGCTGGCACTGTTAGTACTAAGTTAAGAATCTAGCCCAGTTATGTAGGATTCCAAACCTTCATGTCCTGGGAATCATGTCATTCCATAGAGGCAACAGGAGTTCACAAAAACCACCCTTTGAAGGCTTTTACTAAGATAAGAGGAATTGTCATATGTCTGATGTTGGGGAGGAATAACCCTCACCTTTTAGGCAATTATGTCATTGAAGGCTCTGACTCTTGATTGTCATCATGCTTTCAATCAAATGATTTGACCAGCATATCTCTATGAAAGCATACAATATGAGTCGTGTTCATGCATCACTTTCATTGCTTAAAAACAGTTTCGCTATTATAGTGACCTGAAGACTTTCCTCCTTAACCTGTTAATTAGCTTTTTTCTGAACCAATGCTTCATGTTGGCCATGTGCTTCTCAGCCTCAGACAGTAGCCACCCTTGGATGTGATGGACAAGCTCCTCAAGAAGTTAGGCTGGAGTCCTCTGTTTAGAGATGAGGCTGACACCCAGTACCAGCCCACACTGCTGTTAGAATTTAATGACAAACTTCCCTTTTAAGTCTGGGTTCAAATTTCATCTCAGGAAAGAAAAGCAAATTCACTACCAGACCCACACGTTTCCCATTACCCTTAATAAAATATATTCCATAGTGAGGAGTGACATTTTGAAAGAATAGACCTTTCAGCAGACTGTCTCTATGCCATTGTGCATAACTGAAGCCTGGCTGGTCATAAAGGAAGATGCTGGGGAAGTGGATTAATATGTAAACCAACCTGGGCGACTTAAAATGATGAATTCTAGGGCATACTTCATGAAATTTCCTTCATTTTGTGAGCAATTGTGCTCAGAAATGAATTTGTATTCATTAGGCTCCCCCTTTTTCCTTTAGAAAATGATAGGCTTTGTTTTTCTTGAAAAGTTTGTTTTTAACAATGTGACAAATTAATTCTGTGGAATAAATGTTTGTAACTAAAGCATGATGTAGAAAATTATGGATAGAAAATAAAACATACTTTCCAAAAGCATAGGGTAGCCCAGTTCTCCTGTAGTACCTGACTTGAGAAAGCAGTGGATACAGTCTGTTGTGTATTTTTGGATTTTTAAGAAACATATTAAAATTCACATATGTAGGCTTATTTTAATATGATAGACATTAAAGCACCCTTAATTTCTAAATGAATTACTGCAGCTAAAAGCATTGGGATTTAATTGTGATCCTGTTCTGAGCACACAGCAGTCTTCTCCATCAGATAGGAGCCAGAAGAGCAGAGATTAGGGGATTTGAGCTGGCCTCCTGAGATCAAGGATCTGTTTCTTGACATCCTCCTAGAAGCGTCTATTGTGTATCACTACTATCAACACAGTTTCTTTCCAGAGAGTGACAAAACATCTTAAAGCTATAAATACTCAGGCCACCCTTCCCAACAATGAAATAATTATAATTAAGTACACCTCCAACTCCTAGGCCTTAGATTGCACCTAATGGACTGTCAGAAAGAAATATGGAGCTTGATGGGTCATGCATTTATCAGCTGGCACTCTGTTCCAGCATCTTCAGAATATTGTTTTCAGAGAGGAGAGTTCATAAGAAAGACAAGCTCCATGAACCATGCATTTTCTTTTTTAAATGAATAATGATGCCTCTGACTCATCAGGGAGTGTAAAAGATGCATTGGATTATGTGATGGGCATAACAAGCTTTGTTGGTGCAAAGACTCAACTTTATGATTTCTCTATTTGATAGTGCCCAGTATTATTAAGACAATATTTCTACATATTTCAAAATGATCCACAGACTACAAAAATTTGCATCACTATGCTTTCAATAAAGAAAGCATTCAAAACAGTCTTGGAATTGCTGCCATTTGTCCTGCCTACACATGAGAGGAAGAGTAGCCAGAGGAAGGGAAGTCCTCGGTGACAGTTCTTAAAGAGTGTGGCAGAGTCCCAGGAATGAGGTGAAGAGTCAAGCTGCATTTATGAAAAGTGCTCAGAGCTCAGTGCTCTTATGTACTGCCAATGTAGAATCACTCCTAAATTTGCCATAATCCATTTACTAGTTGAAGGAGGTTTACCTGTCCCCATGCTCCTCACAAAGAAAATGCTATATAAGCCAAATCACAGAAATAAGCTATGGATGCAGAATATGCTTCTCTTTGCCAACTTCTCTGGCTTGAATTCCACATAGGTCATCTCCCAGGAGGGGAGTGATCATAGAGTTCAGTTAAGCATAAAGAATTTTGAAACTCATGTGTATCTTTCCAAATAATAGGTGATTGGGACACAAAGTTTAACTGAAACTTAATGGTCTTCTCAAAAGTCTCAAAGCACTGATTATTTCACAGTGAAAATTCACTTCACATACCTGCACCTCCTTTCCACACGACTTGTACTGACTTTCTCTTCCCCATCTTGACTAGCGTACAGACACTTTCCTAGGCCTGGACCTTCTCCCTTCTCTGGTTTTTACCACATGCAGTCTGGGAGTGGCTGAATTATAGGCAATTATATTGTAACCTTTACCTACTTCTGTGCAGTCTAACTTTTATGTTATAACCATGCATTTTTTTCATAGTCAGAAAAGTGTATTTTTAAAAATGAAATAATAAGCAAATTTAAGGGCTTAGTTTCCTTTGGAAGCTTTCTTTGCTTAGACCAGAACTGCCAACCTCACAACATGTCTGTTCAGTAACAGTTTACTAAATAATTTTTGTAGTCTACATGTATTGCAGGATAGTCAGTTGTTCATTTAAACATAATAGGGTTTTAATCTATATTGTCTCAATGATCACTAAGCTAGTTGAAGGGAGGAAGCATATGTAACTTAGAGGGTACATCTATCTTTTCCCCCAGAGAAATATTTGTCTCTTTCAAAAACTGAGGTATAGTTGATTTATAGTATATTAGTACAGCATAGTGATTCAAAATTTTTATAGATTACCCTCCATTTATAGTTATTATAAAATACTGGCTATATCCCTGTGTTGTAGAATATACTTTTGTATCCTATTATTTTATACATAGTAATTTTACCTCTTAGTCCCCATTTCTATTTTTTCCCTCTCCAGTTCCTTTTCCCCACTGATCACCACTAGTTTACTCTGTATATTTGTTTCTTATCTCTCTGAGTCTATTTCTTTTTTGTAATATTCATTAGTTTGCTTTATTTTTATATTCTACAAGTAAGTTCTAATGGATAGTATTTGTCTTTCTCTTTCTGACTTATTCCACTAAGCATAATATCCTCCAGGTCCATTCATATCATTGCAAATGGTAAACTTTCATTCCTCTTTATGAATAAACAGTATTTACTGTACACACACACAAACATATACATACACATATAACAATATAATACATATACAATATAGTTGTATATTGTAAATAATGCTGCTATGAACTTTGGGGTACATGGATCTTTTTGAATTAGTGCTTTTGTTTTATTTGGATATATGGCTAGGAGTGGAATTGCTGGATGATATAGTAGTTCTGTTTTTGGTTTTCTGAGGACCCTCCATATTGTTTTCCACAGTGGCTGCCCCAAGTTACACTCCCACCAACAGTGTTCAAGGGTTCCCTTTTCTCTACATCCGCACTAAGATTTGTTATTTGTGTTCTTTTTGATGATAGCCTTTGTGACAGGTGTGAGGCATTATCTCTTTTTGATTTTGATTTGCATTTCTCATGGGGCTTCCTGGGTAGCCCAGGTAAAGAATCCACCTGCCAAGTAGGCGACATGGGTTTGATGCCTGAGTTGGGAAGATCCCCTGGAGAAGGAAATGGCAACCCATTCCAGTATTCTTGCCTGGGAAATCCTATGGACAGAGGAGCCTGGCGGACTACAGTTCATGGGGTTATAGAAGAGTCAGACACGACAGCAAACCACTACCACCAATAATTAGTGCCTGTTGGCCTTCAATCATCAGTATGTCTTCTTTGGAAAAATGTTTATTCAGGTCTTCTGCCCACTTTTTAAATTGGGTCTTTTTCTTGATACTGAGTTGTAATATATATTCTTTTTGGATGTTAACTCCCTTGTTGCTCATATCATTTGCAGATAGTTTCTCCCATTCTGTAGGTTGTCTTTTTGTTTTGTTAATTGCTTTCTTTGCTGTGCAAAAGCTTTTAATTAGATCCTATTTGTTTATTTTTGCTTTTGTTTTCTTTGCCTTGGGAAACAGATCCCAAAGAATATTGCTATGATTTATATCAAAGGATGTTTTGCCTATGTTTTCTTCTAGGAATTTTATGGTATCTGGTCTTACAATTAGGTCTTTAACTGGTTTTGAGTTTATTTTTGTATGTGGTGTGAAAAATGTTCTAATTTCATTCCTTTACCTGTAGCTGTCCAGTTTCCCCAGCAGCACTTATTGAAGGGACAGTCTTTTCTTCATCGTATATTCTTGCTTCCTTTGTTGTTGATGAATTGACCATAAGTGTGTGGCTTTATTTCTGGGCTCTCTATTCTGTTCCCTTGATCTATGTGTCTGTATTTGTGCCAGTACCATGTTGTTTTGTTTACTGTAGCTTTGTAGTACAGTCTGAAGCCAGGGAGCTAGAGAGCTCTGCTCCTCTTTTTCAAGGCTGTTTCAGGTGATTTGTGGGGTTTTGTGTTTCCATACAGATTTCAAAATAATTTGGTTTGGATCTGTGAAAAATTCCATAGGTATTTTGATAGAGCATACATTGAATCTGTAGATTACCTTGGGTACTATGGCAATTTTAACAATACTGATTCTTCCAATCCGTGAACACAGTCTGTCTGTCCATTTAACTATATGTGTCTGCAGTTTCTCTTTATCAATGTCTTACAAGTTTCCAAGTATAGACTTTTTACTTCCTTAGGTAGATGTATTTCTAAGCATACTTTGGGTGTGATTATAATTGGGATTATTTCTATAATTTTACTTTCTGTTAATTCATTTTTAATGTACAGATTTCTGTACATTAATTTTGTATTCTGCAACTTTACTGCATTCACTAATGAACTCTACTAGTTTCATGGTAACATCTTTAGAATTTTCTGTGTGTCTGAAATTTTCTGTCTTGTCACCCACTAACAGTGACAGTTTTACTTCTTCCTTGCCAATTTGGATTCCTCTTAATTCTTGTGTGATTGTTGTGCTTAGGACTTCCAATATTATGTTGAATATAAATGGTGTCACCCAAGCTGTGTTTTCTAGGGGTTGCCCCCTATGTGGACTGCATGTGTCCTTGTGGTGGGCAGACTACTGTGGGCAATCTGGTGGGCTTGTCTGACTCCTAGTCAGTTGGATGCTAGGCCCTGCCTTGTATGGAGGTTGCTGGCCACTGTTTCATAGGGCAGTATCACAAGGTGCCTGGCTGTGGAAACCCTAGTGAGGTCTGTGCTATTGCTGGCTCAGTAGTGGGTAGAGTCAGGATCCTGAAGATCCTTGGGCTGGGGCCAATGCACTGGTGGTGAAGAAAGGTCCTGGGGATATTTCTGGCCCGCTGTGGGGCAGAAGCAGGTCTGGCTGCAGGACCCAGGCATCCCAGAGCCTGTATCAGATCACTGGTGTGTGGGACTGGTTTCTGACACAGATAGCTGTGGTGTCCTGGGTGTCCTAATGCTTGGGTTGGCCCAGTGACTGAGTGGGGCTGGATTTTGGGTGGCTGGATGAGGGTTCCAATGTATCTCAGAGATGATGTTTCCCTGTTGACACTGTTGATACTGTTGGACAGTATCAAATGATCCAAGTACTGGAGCTAGCCTACTGGCAGGTAGGGTTCTGCAGGCTGCGGGTCTGTGATTGTCCTGGGGCTCCTGTCCACTCATCGGTAGATGAGGCTGGTCCAAAAGCTAGAGCAGCCTTACTGGTGGGCAGGATTGGGACCCGGGAAATTTGGAGCTGTTGCCTGCCCACTGGTAGATGGAACTGGGTCTCAGTGTCTCTGTCTGAAGGATGCTGGGGGTCCCAGGCCTGGTGCCTGTGCATTGGTGTATGGGGCCAGGTCCTCTACCCTCTGGTGAGTGGAACCATGTCCAGGGGCAGCTGTGTTCCCAGGGTGAGCTCCAGTTTCCTCCTATCACTCTGGGAGACTTTCTAAGATCAACAAGTAGGTCTGATCTAGGCTCCTTTCAAATGACTACTTCTGCCTTGGGTGTGAGAGATTTTTGTGTGCTCTCCTTAACAGTGGCATCCCTATTTGTACAGTCCTCAGTGTCTCCCAGAAATAAGCCCTGCTAGCCTTCATAATCAAATGTTCTGAGTGTTCATCTTCTGGGTGCAGGGCTCCTGATGTAGGGCTCAAACCTTTCACTCTTTGGGGAGAACCTCTGTAATTGTCCTTATTCTGATTGGGGTTTATCCACTTGATGATGTAGGTCTTAACACACTGAGATTTCTTCCCTTCTCTCCATCTTGTTGTGGTTCCTTCTTTATATCTTCAGTTGTGGAAGATGTTTTATGTTAGATTTTGATTTTTTCCATCAATACTTTTTCTGTAAATAGTCATGGTTTTGGTGAGCCCATGAGAGGAGGTGAGTTCAAGGTCTTCCTTTCCCCTCATCTTGAAAGCTAACTCCTAAGGAGTGCAGCCTTAATTTGAATACATAAGAGAGTTGATGGTGATGATGATGTTGTGCTCCAGTTAAAATAAATGGCCTATTCATGCAGTTCCCTTTCTAAGTTCCAATCTACACTCTGAAGTAGAAAGAAAAATATTTTCTTATTCAGGTTTTCTAATACAAAGAACCTTTGTTGGCAAAGTAATGTCTCTGCTTTTTAATATACTGTCTAGGTTGGTCATAACTTTCCTTCCAAGGAGTAAGCGTCTTTTAATTTCATGTCTGCGGTCACCATCTGCAGTGATTTTGAAGCCCAGAAAAATAAAGTCTGACACTGTTTCCACTGTTTCCCCATCTATTTCCCATGAAGTGATAAGACCAGATGCCATGATCTTAGTTTTCTGAATGTTGAGCTTTAAGCCAATTTTTTCACTCTCCTCTTTCACTTTCATCAAGAGGCTTTTTAGTTCTTCTTCACTTTCTGCCATAAGGGTGGTGCCATCTGCATATCTGAGGTTATTGATATTTCTCCCGGCAATCTTGATTCCAGCCTGAGCTTCATCCAGCCCAGCGTTTCTCATGATGTACTCCATCTAGTCAAGGATATGGTTTTTCCAGTGGTCATGTATGGATGTGAGAGTTGGACTGTGAAGAAAGCTGAGCACCGAAGAACTGATGCTTTTGAGATGTATTGGAGAAGACTCTTGAGAGTCCCTTGGACTGCAAGGAGATCCAACCAGTCCATCCTAAAGGAAATCAGTCCTGAACATTCATTGGAAGGACTGATGCTGAAGCTGAAACTCCAATACTTTGGCCACCTCATGCAACGAGTTGACTCATTGGAAAAGACCCTGATGCTGGTAGGGATTGGGGACAGGAGGAGAAAGGGATGACAGAGGATGAGATGGCTGGATGGCATCACCGACTCGACGGACATGAGTTTGAGTAAACTCTGGGAGTTGGTGATGGACAGGTAGGCCTGGCGTGCTGCGATTCATGGGGTCGCAGAGTTGGACACGACTGAGCAACTGAACTGAACTGAATAAAAAGGAAAATCTGTATGCAGGTCAAGAACAACAGTTAGAACTGTACAGGAAACAATGGACTGGTTCAAAATTAGGCAAGGAATATGTCAAGGCTGTATATTGTCACCCTGTTTATTTAACTTATATGCAGAGCACATCATGCGAAATGATGGGCTGAATGAAGCACAGGTTGGAATCAAGATTGCCGCGAGAAACATCAATAACCTCAGATATGCAGATGACACCACCCTTATGGCAGAAAGCCAAAAGGAACTGAAGAGCCTCTTGATGAAAGTGAAAGAGGAGAGTGAGAAAGTTGGCTTAAAACTCAACATTCAGAAAACTAAGATCATGTCATTTGGTCCCATCACTTCATGGCAAATAGATGGGGAAACAATGGAAACAGTGACAGACTTTATTTTTGGGGACTCCAAAATCACTGCAGATGGGGACTGGAGCCATGAAATTAAAAGACGCTTGCTCCATGGAAGAAACGCTACACCAACCTAGACAGCATTTAAAAAGCAGAGACATTACTTTGCCAACCAACGTCCATCTAGTCAAAGGTATGGTTTTTCCAGTAGTCATGTAGGAATGCGAGAGTTGGACTGTAAAGAAAACTGAGCACTGAAGAATTGATGCTTTTGAACTGTGGTGTTGAAGAAGACTGCTGAGAGTCCCTTGGACAGCAAGGAGATTCAACCAGTCAATCCTAAAGTAAATCATCTTGATTTCCTTCCTGAATCTTCATTGGAAGGACTGATTCTGAAGCTGAAACTCCAATACTTTGGCCACCTGATGTGAAGAACTGACTCACTGGAAAAGACCCTGATGCTGGGAAAGATTTAAGGTGGGAGGAGAAGGGGACAACAGAGGATGAGATGTTTGGATGACATCACCGACTCGATGGACATGAGTTTGAGCAAGCTTTGGGAATTGGTGATGTACAGGGAGACATGGTGTGCTGCAGTCCATGGGGGCACAAAGAGTCAGGACACGACTGAGCAACTGAACTGAACTGAATATGAAGGAAAAACAACGTACTATTGGTCAGGGTAAAAAGTATTGGTCAAATTCTGTAATCTTCTCAGTGTTAACAGAAAAATAAATTTTTCAAATGATTTGTAAATTTTGATGAACTTCACCTTTTTCAAGAAAAATTCTCTAGAAAAACTAGATAAGGATCATCTAATGTTCTTGTGTCTACAAGTTAGAATGAGAGAAAAGTAAAAGTTCTAAACATACTTAAAGTTAATAGCTGGTATGCATGACTCGATTAGAGTTGCTTGAACTAAGTTGCATATGTTTGTGTTTTTTTTTTTCTGTCATTCATGAGCTGATTTACCTAAAAAAAAATTGATTATAAACTGGATAATGAATATCTTAAAGTTCCATGCGATTAATTTTTAAGGGGAACAAACACATTAAAAGATCAGAACTTTTTTAAGATCTTATAATTGAAAGAGAATTTGACTATTTCTCCTGAGGATCCTAAAGTGAAGCAAAAGGCAAAGGAGAAAGGGAAAGATATACCTAAATGAATGCAAAATTTCAGAGACGAACAAGGAGAGATAAGGAAGCCTTCTTAAGTGAAAAATGCAAAGAAATAGAAGATAACAATAGAATGGGAGAGACTAGAGATCTTTTCAAGAAAATTGGAGGTACCAAGAGAACATTTCATGCAAAGATGGCCAGAATAAGGGACAGAAACAGTAAGGATCTAACAGAAGCAGAAGAGATTAAGGAGAGGTGGCAAGAATATAGAGAACTGTATAAAAAAAGGTCTTAATGACCAGGATATCCATGATGATGTGATCAGTCACCTAGAGCCAGGCATCCTTGAGTGTGAAGTCAAGTGGGCCTTAGGAAGCATTACTATGAACAAAGCCAGTGGGGGTGATGGAATTTTAGAAGAATTATTTAAAATCCTAAAGGATGCTGCTATTAAAGTGCTGCATTCAATATGGCAGCAAATTTGGAAAACTCAGCAGTGACCAGAGGACTGGAAAAGGTCAGTTTTCATTCCAACTCCAAGAAAGGCAATGCCAAAAATTGTTCAAATTGCCATACAATTGCGCTCATTTCACAAGCTAGCAAGATAATGATCAAAATCTTTCAAGCTAGGCTTCAGCAGTACATGAACCAAGAACTTCCAGATGTACAAGCTGGGTTTAGAAAAGGTGGAGGAACAAAAGACCAAATTGCTGGCATTTATTGGATCATGAAGAAAGCAAGGGAGTTCCAGAAAAACATCTACTTCTGCTTCATTGACTATGCTAAAGACTTTGCCTGTATGAAAGTGAAGTGAAGGTTGCTCAGTTGTGTCCAACTCTTTGCGATCCCATGGACTATACAGATCACAACAAACTGTGGAAAATTCTAAAGAGATGGGAATACCAGGCCACCTTAACTGTCTCCTGAAAAAGTGATAGGCAAGTCAAGAAGTAACAGTTAGAACCACACATGGAAAAATGGACTAGTTCAGAATTGTGAAAAGAGTATATCAAGGCTGTGTACTATCACCCTGCTTATTTAATTTATACGCAGAGTACATCATGCAAAATGCCAGGCTGTATGAATCTCAAACTGGAATTAAGATTGCCAAGAGAAAT
Organism: Odocoileus virginianus; assembly: GCF_023699985.2. Taxonomy (NCBI): domain Eukaryota; kingdom Metazoa; phylum Chordata; class Mammalia; order Artiodactyla; family Cervidae; genus Odocoileus; species Odocoileus virginianus. Next base: position 33,954,211 of record NC_069686.1, on the reverse strand, counting down.
AGCAACAACCTCCGATATGCAGATGATACCACCCTAATGGCAGAAATTGAAGAGGAACTAAAGAGCCTCTTGACGAGGGTGAAAGTAGATTGAAAAAGCTAGCTTAAAACTGAACTTTCAAAAAACTAAGATCGTGGCATTCAGTCCCATCACTTCATGGCAAATAGAAGAGGAAAAAGTGGAAGCAGTGACAGATTTTGTTTTCTTGGACTCCAAAATCAGCGTGGACAGTGATGGCAGCCATGAAATTAAAAGATGCTTGCTTCTTGGAAGGAAAGCTATGACAAACCTAGACAACACATTGAAAAGTAGAGACATCACTTTGTCGACAGATGTCCATATAATCAAAGCTATGATTTTTCCAGTAGTCATGTACAGATATGAGAGATGGACCATAAAAAGACTGAGTGCTGAAGACTTGATGCTTTTCAACTGTAATGTTGGAGAAGACTCCTAAGAGTCCCTTGGACAGCAAGATCAAATTAGTCAAATCTAGAGGAAATCAACACTGAATATTCATTGGAAGGAGTGCTGCTGAAGCTAAAGCTCCAATATTTTTGCCAACTTATACGAAGAGCTGATTCATTGGAAAAGACCATGATGTTGGGAAAGATTGAGAGCAGGAGGAGAAAGGGGTGACAGAGGATGAGATGGTTGGATGGCATTCTTCTCAGTGGAAACGAGTTTGAGTAAACTTGGGGAGATAGTGAAGGACCGGGAAGCCTGGTATGCTGCAGTCCACGGGGTCCCAAAGAATCAGACACAACTTAGCAACTGAACAATAGCAACCTGAAGTGCCAGAGTTTGAGTGAACACCACCCAAAAGGTAAATTCTCATAGAAGAGGAAACCACTTTCTCTTTGTAGTCTTACAAAGTTCTCTCTTTAAGCCTCTCCCATCTTACCAGTGTGGGAGAATGTTAAAGGGATTTATTGGTGTGCCAGCAACAAGTTGATGTTTTAACTCATGGTGGAACATTATTCTGTGTCCCAATAACTATTTAACTGAAAGGTTGTATTTATATTTGGAGAGAGGAAGTTATATATGCAGCAAAATAAAATTGAGATGCAAATGGAATGATAACAAGTATGTGAAAAACCTTGTAACGGTTATTATATGATGATAGCAGATTTGGAAGCAAGTTTGAGGGTTAGTGGGGTTCCCAGGTGGTGCAGTGGTAAAGAATCCACCTGCCAATGAAGGAGACTCGGGTTCTGTCCCAGGGTCGGGAAGATCCCCTGGAGAAGGAAATGGCAACCCACTCTAGTATTCTTGCCCAGGAAATCCCATGAACAGAGAAGCCTGGAGATCTACAGTCATAGAGTCACAAAGAGCTGGATTCAACTTAGTAAACATACACACACATAAGAGTTAATAGCTGTGATTCATTTCAGGTAAGATTGACAGGAATGGGCTTGTTCACATTTTACCTGTCTCAGGTGAATCAGACTGACCCAGTGTGTTTTGGGCAGTCTAATTTATTGCCTTTCTGAAAGTTCCACTAAACACTATTTATTCAAGATTTTAGCTAGTTCAGTTTATATTTTATAACCAATGGACTATTTTCTACCCTACACCATCCTCCTCAAGGTTTAAACTTAACATTTCAAGAAGCTTAAGATTGTTTTGTCCTAATGTACATTGATAGAAGGTGCTTTTCAGTCTGACCCATCCTTATACCAAGACACCAGGGTCGGTGCTCAAATAAAGCCCAATGTTTCAATTACTGCAACAATAGCACAGAGAACAGTTTAGCTAGGTACTCTGTGAACTGAAATGTCCAAATATGTTGGATTTCTTAATTCCAAATATATCAAATCAAGAGTATCCTCTAGAGAAGAATGAACTGAAAGCTTCTTCTCATCCAACATATTCTATGCCAAATATCCCATTATTCAGAGGGGTTAAAAAAACTTTTGATTTTTTTAATAGGGAGTATGAAATCAGGATAATAATTTAGTTAGGCTTGTCATTTAATTTGGACAGAAGTAATATTGCAGAAGAAATTTTCCTCTTAAAAATATTAAATCATAGGAATTTGGAGCAAAGGTAATCAAGTATGATAAGTATATAAAATGTACTAATTTTATGAAGGGAAAATGTTATGAAAAATATATATTTGTAAATAATACTTAGCTCATATTTCTCTATACCTCATGGATTACATGCCCATCTGTAGTTAATCTCTGTATGTGTCTATCACAGAACATTGTAATTGTATTTTGTCCTTCAATATCATATAAACTCTTTGAACATATTTTGGCTCTTTTTGTGAGCCCAACATATGGCATCGTGTCTTGTAAATATGTAATACATGAATAGAAAAGCAGTGAATCAAAGGTAGGATCATTTTGTAATGTCATGCCTGATCTCAGTTTAATCTTGTAGCTAACCGTTTGGGTTCCTTAATCAAACAGTTTGTAAATCTGGAGCATTCCTCACTAATTCTGTGACCCTGGGCAATTTACCGGTCCTCTGTATTAGTTTTTTATATTTACCATCAAGGCAATTGTAGTGCCTACAAGGTCTTCACAAAGATCACAAAAGTCCAAAAGTTTTCTTCCAAAGTTTTCAGATGGCTACCTGACTCATAGTAAGAGGTCATTGAAAATTAATTATTAATATGTACATTTAAAAAAATTAAATATCACATCATTCTTCTTATAAATTATAGCCTTAGTCTTTTAAAATAACATGAAAGGATAAGAAAATGAATATTGAAGTTAAGACATTTGTCTCTGAATTCTAGATCTGACACTTAGCAGCCACAAGAATCCTGAGACTTGCTTCTCTAAGTATTTTGTAGAAAGAGATATTAAAATTTAATTTACATGATTGTTGTGAAAATTAAATGGAATAATATTTGCAAAGTGCCTAAAGCAATGTAATAGCATAATATTATGTCACTTTCTAGTTGACTAACTCAACGATTAGCTTACAAGGTTGCAATACAAAAATTATGTACCAGTCACCCAAAAGAAGTTTTAGAAAAAGTAGATTTGAGGACCATGAGCAATGTAAAAAAAATTATTGAACAGAAATCTCAATTAAATAGAGTTGGGGAAGCTCCTATATCCTGTGAAGATAGCAGAGTACAATAGGAAGAGGAAAGACTTAGCTTCTTTCCTGGCAACAGCTCAGCCAATAAAAAGCCAGGGACTCTGTTGGCTGTAGCCCTCCCAACTGCTTTTGCTTTCTATGAAAACATTCTCCTTCCCTTCCCACGGGACTTGTACATGGCTCACTATGGTTGCATGCTTCCCCAGGGGGTGCTAGTGGTAAAGAACCCTCCTGCCAATGCAGGACACATAAGAGACTTGGGTTTGATCCCTGGGTCCAGAAGATCCCCTGGAGAAGGACATGACAACCCACTCCAGTATTCTTGCCTGGAGGATCCCATGGACAGAAGAGCCTGGTGGACTGCAGTCCATGGGTATCAAACACTCAGACATGCCTGGAGCGACTTAGCACACACTGTGGTTGCAGACTCCAAATAGCAATTCTCTGCTGGGCCTGAATAACTCGTCTTTGCTGGAGAAACATCTGGCAGTCTACTTATCAAGTCAACAGTAAGAATAAAGTTGCATAGATGCACACTGTGTTGCTGAGAGAAATAATTAAAACGTGACTTTGTTGCGTGTCAAAGATATTCTCTCCACTTGTTCAGATGAGTTTGTCTTTCTGGAAAGTCTTTGAATGGAATAGAAAGTTCACTTTTGTGGCAATGCTTTGTTTAGAGCAGAGAGGCTGTCTGACAACTCTTCTTTATCTTCCTTTTTCCCTCAGTGAGAGATACATAACAGGAAATCAATATAGAACTGTTCACCAATAATTGATTAATTTCTGATTTATTACCCTGAGTTGCTGAAGTGAGACACTGCCCAATGATATGCCCAAGCTTATAATGTTTAAAGTTCAGTCTAGTTTTCCTATCATAAAATACTTTTAAAATTAATGCTTGAATCAATTTCCTAGATATAAATAGATTGCTTGCAAGCATGTTTTGGGAGTGCTTTATCACTCTGCAGTTTGGAAAGTTGGAGGACAGAAAAGCTAGGTCTATAGAAAATACAGAGAAACAGAGATCTGGTAATTTTCTAATTAATTTTATGATTCTGGATAATGGATATTTATCTCATTTTTCTGTGTAGGCATGTTCCTGCTGTGCTGGAATGTGATGCATACAACAATAGGTGATAGTTTAATTGAGTACTTTCCATTTTACAAATATGTCATCTTGATTCAGAATTGGGAATACATTTAACGGAAAAAATCATTCCAATTTAAGCACTATACCTCAGCAAGCAGTTTGTGTGAAACCTGATTACTGAAGGTATTTATTTCAACTTGATAATTCTTTATTACATTGCATTATCAATTTATACAGATTAAAATGCTAATGGCCTATGCTATTGAAGGATTATAATTAAATTTTTTAATTTTCCCACATTAGTAAGAATGAAACATTTATGAGAAATTCATCTTGCCTGTGTAATAAATAATGGAATAAGAGATTGCAAAATAAGAAGAGCAGAGCAATTTGGGGACATAAGCTGTTCTGATCATTTTTGTTTTCTTTGAGGTATTTATAAAGTTTGCTTGCCTAAGAACTAATAAGATACTACTTCTATAAATATTGAAATATGAAAATGGAAGCAGAAACCTGAACTATCTCAAGCCACTCCAAGCCTAATTCTCCATCTTCACTTTGCTTTGAGTCTGTTACATTAACTGTTACTTGTGATAATAGTATCAAAATACTTTGTATATTTGTAAACATATTTGTCAAATTGATGCATTTGAAAGTAACAGAAATTGGTTCTAATTATCTTACTATTATTTGTAGTGATTTTAATGAGAGTTGAGTCTTAGCTACAACACTAAATTTGCGGCATTTTTATACTGTCATGTTAAATTCTTGTAATATGAAATCACTACATATCCTACCAAGATGCATTTAGACTTACAGATTATTTAAAACTGAATTGAATATCTGTGTATGCACTTAAAGCCAGAGATGCTTAAGGATTTAAACAAAGCAAGAAATAAGGTTTACAGATGCACAAGAAATGTATACAGCTGCTTGTTGTTCTATAGGCTACTTAAAAATGTTATGCAAAAGGCCTTCAAAAATAATTTTAGGCCCTGGTTCATCTTTACATTTTTATCTTACCCTGAAATGTACTGCTGTCTAAGGCTAGCGTTAGGTACATGCACTATGATGAGGTGCTGAAAAAGAAGATAATTTAAATATAAATCTGATAGAGATGTCTATATAATTCTAAATCTCTCTGAACTGACCAGAGTGTAATAAAAACACAGCAGTTATAAATGCCTAAGGGCACCACTAGTAGAAAGTAATGTGGAACCAGAAAGTTACCCTACCACTTAGAGAACCATTTCAGCCATTCACAGTGAACACATAGCAGTGAACTTCATAACATCCAAGGACTGACATTACCTCCTATTTAATCTGTACCTGGTGAGAAGTGAAGTGAAAGTCCTTCATTCGTGTACAACTCTTTGCAACCCCATGGACTACGCAGTCCATGAAATTCTCCAGTAAATTCTTACTGGAGTGGGTAACCATTCCCTTCTCCAGGGGGTCTTCCCAAACTAGGGATCGAACCCAGGTCTTCAGCATTGCAGGCAAATTCTTTACCAGCTGAGCCACGGGGGAAGCCCAAGAATACTGGAGCAGGTAGCCTATCCCTTCTCCAGGGAATCTTCCCAACCCAGGAATCCAACCGGGGTCTCCTGCATTGCAGGTGGATTTATTACCAACTGAGCTATCAGGGAAGCACCTGGTGAGAGGTACATGCATTAATGATGATTTTTATATACTAGTGAGATTTAAAATTTTTCTCTTTTAAGTCATAAACTGTTGAAAAAACAGTTGATATGAGCAGCTCTTATCTATGGTAGGTCTAAGCAATTTGAAATAAATTATCTCTTATTAGACTGGAATAATTCACATAGGAGCAATATAAACTGAATTTCTTTAGAAAAGTTTAATTATGAAATGTTTCAAAAGTGCAGAAAAGTATAGCTGATGTCCACATGTTCATAACCCATATTTACCAGATGTTACCTGGTATCTGCTATGATGTGAGTGTTTGCGTTGCCCCCAAATTCATATGTTGAAGTCCTAAACCCCAAAGATGATGGCATTAGAAGATGGGGCCCTTTAGTCATGAGAGAGTGGAACCCTAATGAATGGGATTAACGTTCTTAAGAAGGAGACTCTATAGAGTCCCTTTCCCTTTCTAACATGTAAGGATGCGGTGAAAATGTGGTGGCTCTGAACCAGGAAGTGTGCCTCTGCCAGTACACAACCATGTTGGAGGCTTGACTTCCAGCCTCCCCAGCTGTGAGACATAAGTTTCTGTTACTTATAAGCTATATTGTTGTGGTATTTTGTAATAGCAAACCAAATGGACTAAGACAATATCCATTTACAAAAAAAAAAAAAAGAAAACCCACACAGATGCATCTAAATCACCTCTCCTGTATCTCTCTTTCTTTGTATTTTCCCACCAGAGATTATCTTTACCTTGTGGCTACTATGACTCACATTCAAACATGCCTTTATTCTTTTAAAACACAGTTGTAGGGGACTTCCCTGGTGGTCCAGTGCCTAAGACTCTGAGCTCCCAGTCTTTAGAGCTCTAATGAGCTCCAGAGCTCATTACTGAGCTCCCAGTGGAGGGGACCCAGGTTCAATCCCTGGTCAGGGAACTAGATCCCACATGCCACAACTAAGACATGGTGCGGCCAAACAAATTTTAAAAAATACAGTTGTAAAACTGTAAATGATAAAAGGAATTGTTTTAGACATTTTCTCATTTTATATTAATAGTATACTATACATACTTTCCTTTGTAATCTGCCAATTTAACTGAACTTTATTTTTGAGATTTATCTGTTTCAGTTCATGTAGATTAGTTTATTCATTTTGATATGTATAGTATTCCATTGTATGCAAAACACACTTGATCTCTCTAGTTTCTTTCTTTTTTTTTAGTTTCTTACTGAAGGAAATCATTATTTCCATTTTATAAAATGCTGTTGTGATACATGTATTCTGTGCACACATATAAGTAATACTCCAGTATATTTATCTTAAGTTAGATTGCTGGATTAAAAGATTTACAGTTTGCAATTTTAATAAATACTGCCAATGGCCCTCCAGAGTGATTTTCCATACCATACTCTCATTTGCAGTGAAAATTCCTACTGCTTCACATCCTAAACAATACTTTTAAAATTTTTGTCAGTGTTATGAATATGAAATAATTGATTTATACTTCATGAAAACTAGTACCCTTAAGCTTTTTAAAAATTTGTTAAATTAAAATGATATAAATATATAATGGAAAAGTCAAACAATATGTCCAGTTCCGTCCCAGGATATAGAAAGCAGGAAGAAGCAATAATCTCACCACTTCAAGGGAAAAGATCCAGATTAACTTTTAATTTTACAACTTAAAAAAAAATCATTGAATTCATGGCAAACAACTAGCCCAAGATATAAAGAGAGATAGTACCTATAGAGAGAGGGGAGATATGAGTACTTACTCCCCTGACTGGAGATTCAAATTTTAACCAAAAATTATGAGACATATAAGAAGGTAGGAAAAACACAAAAAGGACAAAGCAATAATTAGGTCAAACTTATATGTGACACAGATAAAGAATTTATCCCAACAAAGAATTTTACATAACTACGATTAGTAAATTAAAATGGCTAATGGAACACATGCAAGGTTAAATGGATAATTTCAGTGTGGAGACAAAATTATAAAATAAAATCAAATTGAAATGCAAGAAATGAGAAACAGTAATAGAAGAATTTCTTTAAAAGCTTCATTGGTAAATTTGGCACAGGGAAAGGATCAGTGAACTTGAAGACAGAGCAACAGAAATGATCCAAGCTGAAACACAAAGAGAAAAACGAGAGAAAGAAACAGAACCAGAAATTTCAAAAGCTGTGGGGTGATATTAAATATTCTAAAACAAGCATAACTGGGATCCCAGAATCCCAGAAGAAAGAAAATGTGCACAAGTATTTGAAGAAGTAACGAGCAAAAATTTCAAAAATTAATGACAGACACTAAATCACAGATCCAGAAATTCCGAGACCTTCACAGTGTCATTTTTCACTACTCCAATGTAGTGTTGTCCTATATATCTAGCCAATGCAATAAGCTGGGAAAAAAAAAAAAAGAAATTAAAAACAGAGATCAGAAAAGAAGAAATAAAACCATTTTCAGTAACATGGTAGTTTGGCAATTATCAAAGAATCTACAAAAAACTCTCAGATTTAATAAATGAGCTATCCAGTTTACTAATGGAGCTTATCTACATTGCAGGATGCAAAGTGAACACCCAAAAATCAATGGTGTCTCTATACATTAAGTAAACAGTTATGGTATGCAACAGTAAAAACCATATTGTGTCTGGTAGCACCAACCAATTTAACAGGTGGGTATAACTTGAAAGGAGAAATATTGTATCTATAAGGTGAACACTATGAAGTATTAGCAAAATATAATATTATAATAATTAAAAACATATAAATGGAAAAATATTCATGCCCATGGATTAGAAGACTCATTATTGTTAAGATGTCAATTCTCCCTAATTTGATTGCTGAATCCAACTAAATCCCAATCAAAATCCCAGCAGAGTTTCCATAGGTATTGATAAGTTGATTCTGAAATTTATCCCTTCTCCAAACATCTGATGATTTTCAGATAAATTTTAAAATGTGAGGACTAAGCTCTAAAAAAGTCTCTGAAGCCTCTGTATGTTTGGGTGAGGTTTGTCCATTAGTGGCTTCACCTCTGGATGACAGAGCAGTACCTCTGCATTTTGTTGGGGACCTAAATGCTGGTATTTGTTGGGTTTTTCTCTGGGATGTTCCTCTTGTAAATAAAAAAAAAGAAAACATTCAGTTCCTGATTTAGTATTTGCTGATAAATACCATGCTGGGCTGTCAAAATTCTATTCCACTAGAAAATAAGATTGGTTGGGGGATGTTACTTTTTAATGGGTAAAATTTTATTTAATCTCTTATTTTTATTCCATTGCCTCAGTGCCGTTTTCAACTGACTGTTTTCTCTGAACTTGTTGTTTCTATAGTTTAATTTTTCCAGGACAATCTTCTGGTTTGCTCATAGAGAGGAAAATACACATGATTGGTAGGGAGCAGAGGAGAACTTGGTTTTATCTCCATTTTAAGCTTTTCATTTGTCCCTGTGCTTTTATCTCATCTTTCATATCCTTCAGAAATAAGTGGTACTTCTACCCAGAGCCTCATAATGGTTTTACTTGGTGAATTACTGTGTTCTGTATAGGCATCTCTATCCTAGTATTCAGACTTAAACTCTCTTTATTCAAGTTAATAACCATGGCTTCATCCACTTTCTATATTGCAATTATTTATATACATCTCTTATTGATAGACTATTAATTTCTTTTCTGTTGCTATCTGCATAGTGTCATTTTAGTAGAATTGCATAAGACAGCAGAGATAAATGAACATTTTTACTCAAGCCACTTAATTTTACATCTGAGGTTGATGTGATTTTCTTATTATTTGTTTTTCTCTTGTGAACTGTCAGTTTTTGCCTATTTTTTATTAAGCAGTGTGAGTGTGTGCATATATGTATGTATTATTGTTTGTAGATAGTCTTTACTTCCTGGGAGATACAGATAATTGGAACAAGAAAGAAAGTTGGGTCAACAATACACACAAATGTGAGGTCCCTTTCACTAAGGAAATAAAAATATCAATATACTAACCACAAAACTTTTTGATCATAAAAAGAGGGAATTCCCTGGTAGTGCAGTGGTTAGGACTTGGTGTTTTCATTGCTGTGAGCCCAGGTTCAAGTGCTGGTCTGAGAACCAAGATTCTGTAAGCCATTCAGTATTTCAACAAAAAAAGATGTACAAAGCTTCTACTATATATTACACACTCTCTCAAGTGGAAATTGAAAAACTGAGTTTTATTTTTCTCAAAGTCCAAGGTTTCATTTCTGTACTCCCTAAGGTGCGTTCAGCCTCATCTGCCCATCTGACCTCAGTTTTTTGACTCCTTCTGACTTGAGTATCACTATATACATATTTGATTGGGATTGCATTGACTCTGTAGACCAATTTGTGGGAATTTACTTCTTTACAAAACTGTATTTTTCATAATATTGAATATTTGCCCTTATAACCACATTTAAGTGTACAGTTTAGTGGCATTAAATACATTCACATTTTTATGCAAACATTCCTGTCATCCATCTCCACAACTCTTCATCTTCCCAATGGAAACTTCATATCTATTAAATACTAATTCCTCATTTCCCCCTGTCCCCTGCCCCTGGCAGTCATAATTCAATTTTGTGTCTCTATGAATATGATTATATGTATTTCATATAAGTGAAATCCTACAATACTAGCCCCTTTGTGACTGGCTTATTCCACTTAGGATAATGTCTTCAAGGTTAATACATTTGTGGCATAGATTATGTCAGAATTTCCTTCCTTTTTAAGGCTGAATAATATTAGATTATCTGTATTAATGTATACCATATTTTGTTTTTTCATTTGTCTGTCAGTGGCTGCTTGGGTTACTTTCTCCCTTTAGTTATTGTGAATAATGTTGCTATAAATGTGAGTATAGAAATGTCTGTCTGAGGATTTGCTTTCAATTGTTTTGGAAGTGGAATTGCTGGATCATATGGTAATTCTATTTTTAATTTTTTGAAAAACTACCATACTATTTTCCATTGCAGATGCACCATTTTACATTCCCACTAGCAATGCCCAAGGGTTCCAATATCTCCACATCCTATCTAACACTTGCTATTTTCTTTGTTTTTTATAATAGCCATCCTAATTATGAAGTGTTATTTCATTGTGGTTTATTAATGGAATATTCCTAACGATTAGCAATGTGGCGCACCTTTTCATGTGCTTTGTAACTATTTGTATATCTTCTTTGCAGAAACATCTGTTCAAGTCTTTTGCCCATTTTTAAATTGAGTCATGGGCTGTTTTTTTTTTGGTTGTTTTTGCTTTTGTTGAGTTGTAGTACTTCATTCTGGATAATAACCCCTTATCACATATATGATTTTCAAATCTTTACTCTCATTTTTTGAGTTAGCTTTGCATTCCCTTGATAGTGTGTTTTGATGTATAAAAGGTTTAAAATTCTATGTAGTCTTATTTATCTATTTTTCTTTTTGTTGCTTATGATTTTCATGTTATAGCCAGGAAATCATTATCAAGTCTAATTTTTTTCCCCTATGTTTGTAATGCTTTTCCCCTATGTTTGTTTATAAGGGTTTTATAATAAGTTTTGGCTCTTACACTTAGGTCTCTGATCCATTTTGAGTTAATTTTTGCATATGATGCAAAGTTAGAGTTCAGTGTCATTCTTTTGCATGAGAATATCATTTCCCTAATACCACTTGTTAAAACTTTCATCAATTTTTGAAAATTTGTTCAAGTATTGTTCAAGCATATGTTCAAATATTGCTTCTGCTACATACCTTCTTGCCTATTTTTCTTTTAGAACATTTAACAATATATACCACATCTCTTACTCTTTTATGATTTTCATTCCCATTTTCTCTCCATGATTTAATCTGGTATTTTACACTGACTTAGGGTCTAGTTCCTAATTATCTGTGCTGCAATCCAATAAACCCAGCTATTAAACTCTTAATTTTTTTTACTGTATCTTTTAGTTTCTATGCCTTAAGAAAATGAACATTATGGCCTGACTGATGGATATCAGTTAAATTTCACCAATCAGTGGTACTTAAGCAAAAGATTAAAGAAAGAGGAGAGTGAGGACAGGTTATTTTTCACCTTGGTCACCTCTTTCCATCCCTGAGGCTTATTTGCTTTCCTGAAGGATCAGGTTCTACCTGAAAGCTCTGTAACATGGATTTTTTTTTTCATTTATTTTTATTAGTTGGAGGCTAATTACTTTACAATATTGTAGTGGTTTTTGTCATACATTGAGATGAATCAGCCATGAATTTACATGTATTCCCCATCCCAATCCCCCCTCCCACCTCCCTCTCTACCCGATCCCTCTGGGTCTTCCCAGTGCACCAGGCCCGAGCACTTGTCTCATGCATCCAACCTGGGCTGGTGATCTGTTTCACCATAGATAATATACATGTTTCGATGCTGTTCTCTCGTCTTCAGCCTTAAAGGAGATAATGTGCGCTGCTAGTACCAGTTCTTAGACAGTGCTCTAACTCTAGTGCTTTCCTGATATTCTACACTTAGCTTTGCAAATAGTGCTGTCACTCAACACTTCTCAAATCATTCAGTTGGATGCATCATCTTTTTCGAGCTGGGACATTTAACTACAGTGTATTTTACATATAGAATGTCTTGGTTTATCAATGTTTTGTTGACAGGTTTCTGGATTTTGTCATACTTCAAAGATCATTTTCATACAAATATTGTCTAAATAAAGTATCCCATGGTTCGCTTTCATGGCTTCAAATTTTATATTCTAATCTATGATAAATTTTTGGTATATTATTATAATACTAAAAATGAGGTGACTCATTTTTTCCTATAATTTTGGTGACTATTCTTACTTGTTTATTTTATGTTTGACATTTAAAATCTGCTTATTAAATAAAAAGTATGTTTCTGGTGTTTCTATTAAACAAGTATAAAATTTATAGATTAATTTAGGGATAAATAAAGCTTTAAGGGTCCAATTAGTCATGAGTGTGGATACCACTGTTTCTATTTGTTCAAGTCTTCATTTGTATTTTCACTGGTTTCAGAGTTTTCTTTGCAAACATTGTTTACAATTCTTGTTACTCTAGCTGTTTTATCAAAGTTGTTATTGTAAACGTTGTCTTCTTTCATTATAACTTGTTGTAAGTTTTTGTGCGTATAAAGCCTAGTGATTCTTGGTGTGACTATTTTAGTTTTGAATCCAGCCACTTTACTGAGTTATCTTCATGGACATAATAGTTATACATTTTCTGCGTTTTTCTTTAACCAGTCTTTGATAATAGAAATGTAGAAGAAGCACTCAGCTTTTGTGTGTTGTACAAAGGTTTCCAGCAGGAGGTAGGTGTTTCTTAGCTGAATCCCCAGGTTCAAGTGGGATTTTTGTAGCTGTGAGTAAAGGTGAGAGGAATACATGAGGATGTTTATAGATTAAGGAAGGAATGTACAATAACAGGAGAGACAAAGCATCTCATTGACTGGAGGACACTGTTTAGTTTCATGTAGCAATGGGCTATGAAGTAGAGAGATGTGGACATGAAGAGGATAAGAAGAGATAAGTTTATTTAGGACCTTACAAGCATGGAGGCCAGGCTTTACACTGAGAACAAGAAACTGAAGGGTTTATAAGATAAATGGAACTAGGAAGACGCTGCCAGTGTAGAGAATGGTTGGTTGTTTTTGGCTTAAGATGGCTGGTACACATGTGTTGCAATAAAATTGGAGGTAAATTTGATGATATGAATAAAGAGGAATGTGTGAGTCAAAGTCATATTAATGAGATAAAATCCCCGAGAGTTGATGACTGACTGGCAGGGAGAGGAAAGGAAAGAGAAAGGTTAATGACTCTGACTGGAGCAGTGATTGGAGAGGAAAGGATCTGAGAGGAAGGGGATGAGTGTGATTTTGGCGAGGTTGCATTTGAGGAGCCTGTGGAACACATACATATTCATTTACTAAATATATCCATGTGTTGCATGTGCATGCTCAATCACATCCGACTCTTTGCGACCCCAGGGACTGTAGCCTGCCAGGCTCCTCTATCCACGCGTTGGTCCAGGCAAGAGTACTGGAGGGGGTTGCCATTTCCTCCCCCAGGTGATCTCCTTGATCCAGGGACTGAACCCGTGTCTCCTGCGTCTCCTGCATTGCAGGCAGATTCTTTACCACTGTGCCACCTGGGAAGCCCATATCTATGTGTTAGATCCACTTATTCATTTATTTATTTAGCAAATATTGACTAAATGCTTTCTCTATGTCAGACATTTTCTTCCTGGCAGGATCATACATTAGGATATTACTCCCCGCTCTGTTGAAACAACTAATAGAGAATGAGAAGTATGAAAATGTAATTTTATATCCAAACATTCTGTATCTAATAAGAAAGAAAAGTGGCTATCGTGGCTGAATTACACCCCCATCCAAATTCATATGTTGAAGTCCCCATTCCCAGTACCTCAGAGTGTAAGGATATATGAAGACCATTTGAAATGTGATTAAGTTAAAATGAGGCTGTTAGGGTAGATCTAATTGAGCCTATCTAGGGTCCTTGTAACAACAGGAATAGTCACCAGGAATGCTCATGAACAGAGGGCCAGCTATGTGGTGAGGCAATGAAAGGGCAGACATCTGGAAGCCAAGGAGAGAGGCCTCAGTAGAATCCAAACCTGCTGGCACATTGATCTTGAACTCCAACCTCCTGTATGTGGGAGAAAGTAAATTTCTGTTATTTATGCCCTTCCATTTGTGGTATTTTGTTATGGTAGCTCTAGCAAAGAAATAGTGACTGATGATTACAACATATATTTATATGCACACAAAGCAAATAAATTTAATGACAGAGATCAAGAACCAGATAAAGAAGATGAATATGGAGTCTTTAACTTTATTTTTAACTTTATATATATATATTTGAAATGTGCAACATGATGATTGACATACATACACATTTTGGAATGATTTTCAAAGTAAGACAATTAGCACATCCATCACCTCACATACTTAACTTCTGTGTGTGTATGTGGTAATAATACTTAAAATCTACTCTCAGGGATTTTTAAAAATGCTATATTTTAAATAATTCAATACTATTAACTACAGTGATTTATTTTTCTTAAATATTTTCAGAGTAACTCAGTATTTAAATTTAATATTCTTTCAACAAAGAGTATAATTTATTAATAGAACTTAGAAATGTTTGAATCACTTCTTTTATTATCTTTGTCATTTTCTTTGGTGACAAAGTTCATGTTATTGTTTAGAACCTTAGAATAATTCAATCCAAGGATAAAGTATGTAGATAAAATGCTTCTTATTTCTGTGACATGGTTGTTAGATGTTATGCTTCAGTATGCTGACCTTTCATTTATAAGATAATTTTTGAAGCATTACTCTTGGTGTATTATACAGAAGAGATGTTTCTAGAAAGGTAAATAAAATAACTTGCTGTAGTTTTATTTTTTAGTAAATGCTAATTCTTCAGCCTTTAACAAATTTTATTAGTGGAAAATAAACTCATACTTTAGTGTTTCTGGAAAGTACAGTTTGTGATATCAATATGAAAACAATAGCTGTGAAAAGAAAATGCATCTTTTGCAAGCATAATTTTCTCAGATTCTTTGGACTGAGAAAACTGAATCAGTAGTAGTCAGCCAAGTAGTCAAAGAGGGTAGTTTTTGTAGGCCACTTAAATTCAAGATACTTTATTTCCAGTCACTGCCTCTCTGCTGGAGTGTACAAAGTTTTTCAGCAGAGTCCACCTTTAAATGTTTCCAGATACCAAGATTTAAGCAATGTTTTTTGCCACTCATGAATTTACTTTTTTAAGAAGTATCACTTAAATTATGTTTTAAAAGCATGATTTCCCCTTTATTGTGCTTGAAAAATATGTAATTGAGATTACAGAGATGAACAGGTCTCTGTGACCCTGGGCCTCTGATTCAGGTAATTCATTAATCTGAAAGCCAAATCAGACTGGCCTAAACAATAGAATTTGCCAGTGCCCATGTTGAAAAATCCAGAGTTTTGGCAGACTACAGACACCTATTAATCAAGCTTCCTTTCCATTTTTCTGGAACTCTTTTGGCAATTCTTTCTTGGCTTGTTGGGCCATATTCTCTCAGGGTCTCAGGAGAGTTACAGCACTCTTGACGTCACTACGTGAATTGTGGCTATATAGGACTCACCCCCAGAGCCTAGAGTGGTGATAATTCCTAGTAGTAGCCCAAAGAAAGAAGATATTAAAAGAGCCCCTCTATCCTTACATGCAGTCATGCACCCACTTTTTTTTTTAATCTAGAAATTTATTTCACACTTTTTAATTTAGTTTTTTAATTGGAATATAATTGCTTTACAATTTTGTGTTGGTTGTTGCTGTACAACGTGAATCAGCTATATGTATTCACATGTCCCCTTCTTCCTGCTCCGCTCATCCCACTCCTCTCGGTCATCACAGAGCACCCAGTTAAGCTCCCTGCGCTATTCAGCAGCTTCCCACTAACTTTCTGTTTTACACACAGTACTGTATATACATCAATGCTACTTTCTTAATTCATCCCACCATCTCCTTTCCCCACTGTGTCCACATGTCCATTCTCTATGTCTGTATTCCTACCCTGCAAATAAATTCATCAGTACTATTTTTCTAGATTCCATATATATGAATTAAAATATGATATTTGTAAGATCCTTTTAAAGTAAAAATTAGCAGAATTTATTTCGAATGAGTCACTAGTCCATGAATTTGGACTCATCAACAGTAAAGAGTCTGCCTGCAATGCAGGATACCCAGGTTCTATCCCTGGAGAAGGAAATGGCAACCTACTCTAGTATTCCTGCCTGGAAAATCCCATGGACAGAACAGCCTAGCAGGTTACAGCCCATGAGGTCTCAAAGAGCTAGACACGACTGAGAGACTTCACAATTTTGCTTTTAGATTAATACAAGTACAGTATATATCTGTCTACAATAACCAACCAAATCTATGACATAGATAATATTTTTATTTCTTGACAGCACTACTACTATGCTTATTTTGAAAAGGGTAGGAGACCATCTAAATGAGCCTAGGTTTTCTAAGAAGCTGCTGGTTGATTTAATGTAGAAATGAGGAATTAAAAATCAGTACTTACAAGGCTTCTTTAGGGAAATACTTTTTATTAGGTGTTAATCTAGCTGATTAGGCAGCAATCAGGCTTCTTTGTATTCCAAATAAAGCAGTTAAAAAGACAATATTGTTTCATTTACTCTGATTAGGACTTTCAATTAGGGCATGAAAGATATTTAAGATAAATGATGACAGGTGTAGAAAGAAGTTGGACACATGATTTAAAGCTGATGTTTCCACATAAGACCTAAAAGAGACATCATGTATATTCATGTCTTAATCTTTATTGTGTGCATGCGTGCTAAGTCACTTCAGTTGTGTCTGACTCCTTGTGATCCTATGGACTGTAGCCGGCCAGGCTCCTCCGTCCATGGGATTCTCTAGGCAAGAATACAGGAATGGGTTCCATGCCCTCCTCCAGGGGATCTTCCCCCACCCAGGGATCAAACTTGCATCTCCTGCACTGGTAGGCAGGTTCTTTACCACTAATGCCACCTGTAAAGTCCAATATTTATTACATGAATAATATATTGTCTCTGTGGCACAGAGTTTTATAAAAATACTTATTGAAAATCATTTCCTGAATATCTGTTGTGTGTATGGAACTCAAAGGTACAAAATTAAGAAGCATTCCCTACATTCAAAGATCTTATGACTTGACAGAGGAGATAAAAACATACATGAATATAAGTCTAAGTACTGAAAAGAAATATAAATAAAATTCTGGTAGAAGAAGGAAGAAAGAACAGTGTGAATACTCTGGGGGGTGTATGAAAAGTCTTCCCAAAGGAAATGATTTTTCAACTGGTGATTGAAAGATGAGAACAACAGTGATAAGCAGTGGTGAGATAGGACTCTGTTTACCCCAGGAAGGAGAAAGAGTGATGCTACAAAGGAGGAATATATGTGAATGTACATCACATGGTGGGAAATGATGGTATAAATATATATTACGACCACATTTACAATGAAAGATGCTGAGTCTCATGTTAAAAAATTTAAACTCCATTTTATTGTTAATGGGAGATCATGGAAGAATGTATAATGGCAGAGTTAAGGATTAATAAAATAGTGATTATACAAAATAAGAACTCTTAAGGTTGCCTGAAGTATTATTCATTGAGAAATTTCAAATTTCAAAGGAAAGTAGGAAGAAGATGGAGGAAAAGCAATCATTAAATAATTGTAATAGTCCTAGTGAAAACCATTTCTATAATATCATTTGAGTGAATAAAATCAATCAGAATTGAGGGGCCTTTAGAAAGAAGTTTTATGATATGAAGGATGAGGTAAATGTTAAAGTCAAGCATAACTGTGGCTGAGACTCGTGATTACTTTTCAGTATTAATTCTCTCTTTTGTATTTAATAACATTGCCCAGAATTTTAGCTGAGCACAAGGCCATTCAGCTAAAAGATTATATTTTAGGGATTTCATAGCTGAATGTGGCTGTTGGATTAAACTTGAACCTGAGGCATAAATGCAATTTATATAAATTCTCATTAAAAGAGAAATGTTTCCTTCTCCTATTTCCTTTTTCCAGGTGCTGAGACATGGATGGGATTGTTACAGCACCACCAACCTTCACATGCCCTGATGTGGAAGCTACGTGCTGCGGAGGATGCCCCAGCTGAGGAACAGCCTGAAAGCAGGATCCCGAGTCACTGATGATTGCTGGGCAGCTCAAGGATGCTTGCTTCTGGACACTTCTCACCTGTCACAGAAACAAAGGTAATAGTATCATTCTGTCATTCACATTCTAGTTTTTTGTGTATATACACCTGTATTTTTTCCTGATTAATGCAGTGACATGAGATTTCATATGTGAGAAATTCTATAGCAATCAGTGGACTAGTTACATTTTAATAACACTCCCCAAATATCAATGGCTCAGAGCAACAAAGGCTTTTTTCTCACTATGTCACATGACCATGCCTAACTTTAAAAGACTGTAGAAGTGTCCTCTTGTATGCCGAGAAGAGCAGAGAAACAGAAATATGGGTGAATGTCATTAGTAGTTACTGCAGAAATTTTTGAAAATGATGACGTTTATCAGAAAGAGAAAGCAAGAAAGAAGGTGGTAGAGAAAATGAGTATCATGATGGATATCTTGTCTGTGGAATTGAGGTTTCTCTGTAGGCAATATAAAACTCAAAATCTAAACCTGGGATTTGAATAACACTAGATGTAAGGCTGAAATTCATCCATATACCTATAGAATTTGAGTCAGTGAGGGACAGTGAAACCACTGTGGGCCAAGAGAAGGTATGTGGCAAAATCTTAAAGAATTGCTACATCTAAGTGTGCAAACTGAGGAAAAAGAGACTGTGAAGACTGGTCAGAGATGTAGCAGGAAAGCCAGGGCAGAGTAGGGTCACAGAACCCAAAGAAGGATTTTGCAGAGAATCCATGTCAAATTTTAAAAAAAACTGATTTGAAGTATTTGAGTAAGCGAGTTTCAGAGCAGTGGTGCCTGGGGAGCAGGCTTTCAAGAGCTATGACGCAATGGGGTGAGATAGAACATACGATCTGAAAGTAGCAGTGAGGTGAATAGAGAATGATGGGAAGAAAAGGATTAACTAGGACATAAAGGAGCTCCATAAGCCTGAAAAATGTCTAGGCAGATGTTAATTTTAGGAGTTAACATTTTATTGAACCACCATCTAAATTTTATAAGCAGCCACTGGAAACCAACATGGACTATTGATCCAGCCAATCATCTTGTATTTATACTGTTATTTGTGAGAATTATTTCTTGGCAGAAACAACTGGTTCAAAAAGGGCTTTCCAATCACTTTACCCCAGTGAAATTGTGGTGTGCAGGAAAATAAGGCAATAAACCCAATGACACAACAGTAAAAACTCAATGTAAGGCAGCAAGTATCTATGCCAATAGCCAAGACTGGGCTCTTCTAACAAATTGGACTGGTTCTCAGCCTGCCTAATAAAGAACTCAATCTGCTAGGGATGGTCTATTGATAGAATGAATTTTCTCCCCCGGTCCTACCCAACTTTACCTACTTAAACACCTACTTCAGGACCAAACCATTTTTACTTAGCAACAGAATAAATATTCTTACTTCAGTATTTTTCAACTTTTTATTTTTTACTGGTGTATATCTGAAGTGCAACACTGAGGTCTGAATAATAAATGCATAAATCAAGGACAAATCTGAAATAGTAGACAATAAGTAAACTTTTATGTCAGTTAAACGAAACTCTAATTTTACTGACTATATGATAAAATTGTGCACAATATGTGTGTGGCAGAATGGAAAATTAACCAATGGGCAGTAAGTTAAAGATTGGAAGTGAAATGGATTATTAGTAAAGAGCAATAGTTAAAATCTCAAGGTGAATAAGGGTGAATTTTCTATTTAAACTTATGAAAATTCTTGTTGAAAACACAAAAGTTGTCATAATGCACGTATGGTAATCATGCTGCTGTTCAGCTGCTCAGTCCTGCCCAGCTCATGACCCCGTGGACTGCAGCATGCCAGGCTCCGCTGTCCTCCATTGTCTCCCAGAGTTTGATCAAATTCATGTCCACTGAGTCAGTGATGCTATCTAGCCATCTCATCCTCTGTTGCCCTTTCTCTGTTTGCCTTAAATCTTTCCCAGCAGCAGGGTCTTTTCCAATGAGTCAGCTTTCACATCAGGTAGCCAAAGTATTAGGTCTTCAGCTTCAGTCCTTCCAATGGATATTCAGGGTCAATTTCTTTAGGATTGACTAGTTTGATCTCCTGGCGGTCCAAGGGACTCAGAGTCTTCTCCAGCACCACCATTTGAAAGCATCAGTTTTTCAGTACTCAGCCTTCCTTATGGTCCAGCTCTCACATCCGTACATGACTACCGGAAAAACCATAGATTTGACCATATGGACCTTATTAGCAAAGTGATATCTCTGCTTTTTAATATGCTCCCGAGGCTTGTCAAAGCTTTCCTTCCAAAGAGCAAGTATCTTTTGATTTAATGGCTGCAACTACAGTCCATAGAGATTTTGGAGGACAGGAGAATAAAATCTATCACTACTTCTACTTTTTCCCCTTTTGTTTGACATAAAGTGATACTACCAGATGCCATGATCTTAGTTCTTTCAATGCTGAATTTTAAGCCAACTTTTTCATTCTCCTCTTCCACCATCATCAAGAGGCTCTTTAATTCCTCTTCACTTTCTGCCATTAGAGTGGTATCATATACATATCTGAGGTTATTGATATTTCTCCTGGCAATCTTGATTCTAGCTTGTGATCCATCCAGATCAACATTTTGCATGATGTACTCTGCATAGACGCTAAATAAGCAGGGTGACAATATACAGCATTGTTGTACTCCTTTTCCCGGTTTTGAACCAGTCCATTGTTCCATGTCTGGTTCTAACTGTTGCTTCTTGACATACGTACAGGTTTCTCCAAAGATAGGTAAGGTGGTCTGGAATTCCTATCTCCTTAAAAGTTTTCCAGTTTTTTGTGATTCACATAGTCAAAGGCATTAGGGTAGTCACTGAAGCAGAGGTAGATGTTTTTATGGAACTCTCTTGCTTTCTCCATGATCCAACAAATGCTGGCAATTTGATCTCTGGTTCCTCTGCCTTTTCTAAATCCAGCTTGTACATCTGGAAGTTCTTCGTTCACATACTGCTGAAACCTAGCTTGAACAATTTTGAGCATAACCTTTCTAGCGTGAGAAATGAACACAATTATGCAGGAGTTTGAACATTCTTTGGCATTGTCCTTCTTTGGGATTGGAATGGAAACTGACCTTTTCCAGTCCTGTAGCCACTGCTAAATTTTCGAAATTTACTGATACATTGAGTGCAGCACTTTAACAGCATCATCGTTTAGGATTTGAAATAGCTCACCTTCTCTAACTTTGTTCATAGTAGTGCTTCCTAATGCCCACTTGAGTTCATACTCCAAGATGTCCATTGTGGTTATTAGGGTCATTAAGAGATATTTTTGTATATCTCTTCTGTGTATTCTTGCCACCTCTTCTTCACTCTCTTCTGCTTTTGTTAGGTCCTTATGTTTCTATCGTTTATCATGCCCATCCTCGCATGAAATATTTCCTTGATATCTCCAGTTTTCTTGACAAGATCTCTAGTATTTCCCTTCTATTCTTTTCCTCTTTTTCTTTGCATTGTTCACTTAAGAAGGCTTTCTTATCTCTCATTGCTATTCTTTGGAACTTTACATTCAGTTCAGTATATATTTCCCTTTCTCCATTGCCTTTTGCTTCTCTTCTTTCCTAAGTTACTTGTAAAGCCTCCTCAGACAACCACTTTGCCTTTTTGCATTTCTTTTTCTGTGGGATGGTTTTGGTCATGGCTTTCTGTACAACGTTATGAACCTTCATCCATAGTTCTTCAAGAACTGTTTACCAGATCTAATCCTTTGAATCTATTTGTCACCTCCACTGTATACTTATAAGGGATTTGATTTAGGTCATGCCTGAATGGCCGAGTGGTTTTCCCTACTTCCTTCAATTTAAACCTTAATTTTGCAATAAGAAGCTCATAATCTGAGCCACAGTCAGCTCCAGGTCTTGTTTTTGCTGACTGTATAGAGCTCCTCCATCTTTGACTACAAACAACATAGTCAATCTGATTTTGTTTTTGACCATTTTGTGATGTCCATGTGTAGAGTAATCTGTTTGAAAAGGGTATTTGCCATGACCAGCATGTTCTCTTCAAAAAATTCTGTTAGCCTTTGCCCAAACTTGCCTATTATTCCAGATATCTCCTGACTTCCTACTTTTGCATTATAATCCCCTATGATTAAAAGGACATCTTTTTTTGGTGTTAGTTGTGGAAGGTGTTGTACGTCTTCATGGAACCATTCAATTTCAGCTTCTTTAGCATTAGTGATTGGGACATAGACTTTGATTAGTGCGATACTGAATAGTTTGTTTTAGAAATGAACCAAGATCATTCTGTCATTTTTAAGGCTACACCAAAGTCAGCTGCACCAAGAGTCAAGTCAGACTCTTGTTGACTATGAAGTCTACTCCATTTCTTTGAAGGGATTCTTTCCCACAGCAATAGGTATGATCATTTGTCTCCAATTTCTATCCAATTAGTTCACTGATTCCTAAGATGTGGATGTTCACTCTTGCCATCTCCTGTTTGACCACATTCAATTTACCTTGATACATGAACCTAACATTCCATAACATGCAATATTATCCTTAACTTATTCTTAACGTATTCCTAACATGCAATATTGTTCTTTACTGGATCAGATTTTACTTTCACCACCAGACACATTCACAACTGAATATCATTTCTGCTTTGACCCAGCTGCTTCATTCTATCTGGGGCTGTTCTTAATTGCCCTTTGCTTTTCCCCATTAGCATATTGGACACTTTCTGACCTGGGGGGCAGTCTCATTTTCATGTTTATTTTCCTTTTCATACTGTTCATGGGGTTCTCATGGCAAGAATACTGAAGTGGGTTATGATTTCCTCCTCCAGTGAACCACATTTTGTCAGAACTCTTCACTATGACCTGTCCATCTTGGGGGTCCCTGCACAGCATGGCTCATAGTTTCATTGAGTTACTCATGCTCATTCACCGTGACAAGGCTGTGATCCATGAAGGTAATGGAACTAATTTTGAAATTGACTTCTATAGCTATATTTTGATATATTTAATCAACTTGTTCAAATATCCATTTCTTTCAGTAGAAAATTCATAAACTAGACACTGCTCCTTAGTTTGAAACAAATTTGAATTAATAAGGTCTCTGGGGAAAGGTGTATAGTACATAGCACAATAAGGTAGAAGGAAATCCCACTATCTTCCAAGCACTTAGTGACCACTGCCTAGGAAACCAGTTCCTCAGTGTCCACACAGCATGGAGTTCACAATTCAGAGGACCTATCTGCTGAACTTATGTAATATGTAATGCTCTCTCTCACATACACACATGCCCCTATAGAATCATATAAAATATTTCCATTTTGAAATATTCATACTTAATATTTAGTTGAATTCATTTCCTAAATGCACATTTTTATTTCATTGGTTTTGAGAGTATTTTAAAAATTTAGTCACAGATAATTATCTAGAAGCATAAGCTTGAATTAGATTGGGAGTTGTTTTATGTCATGAGTTAAATTGTGACCTGAAAACAACTTAACAGTATATTGGTGGGAAAGCATTGTATTCTGGGGTTGAAGGAGGAAAAAGATGGTATGTTTCCAAGTTTCTCTTTAGCTTTCTGCATTGCCATCTTAAAGTTACTTAATTGGTCTGTTTTTAATTAATTCATATAAAGTGTTATGATAACACATATACCTAAGAATAAATTTGCCCCCTGATTGATTTTTCAATAAAGTCTCCAATTTACAATTGAAATGCACTTCAGTATCAATGGGAAGAAGGCATTACCAAAACACCATGTCCAGAGCTAATTTGAACCACTGATAAGTGGCAGATAAATCAAATGAATTGTAATGCTTCATAAGATGGAAGAATATTCAGCCTCATTGAGAAGATACAGAATATATTTTGATGAGCTTTGGTATTTGAAGTAGTATGGTGAATAAAGGGAGTGGAAATGGGTGAATATTAAAAAAAAGACAATAGGATAAGATATGGAACTGGGGGCAAAGTTTTGAATTCTCACCAGTAGAAATTTGAAGAGATGTTCATTATGGGAAAATTTAAATAACAAACACCCCCTTTCTATTCCTTCATTTGTAAAATACCAGGAACATTTTTGTGGAAAAAAAGATTTCAAATGTATGAGTTCTTTTCTTTTTTTTCTCCTCCCCACCCCAAAATAATGTTTATTTCCTGTGGTAATTCCCTACTTACAAAATCTTTGTTAGTTGTAGAACTGATTCTGTCTAAAAGAGGTAAATGATTGATTACTGTGACCAAATGAAATTTTAAGACATTCTATTTCTCGGCAAAACTTCATCCTTACAGGCCCATCTTGGAGAAATATTGAAAGCAGTAGAGTTATTCTTGAAAGTAAGGATTCTTAATCAGACAGGTAACATAAATGAGTGAATCAGGCTGGTTAGAGGACAAGTAGGGAGTATGGAGGCAGTGAATTAAAGAGGATATCCTATTTAAAACAGACATTTACCACTCACTCCAGCTCATTGTTGCCATATTGAAATTGATGTCCTATCTTGCCAGATCTTCCAATTTTTAAAAGCAAGACAAAAATTTGTAAACATTTATGTAAACATCTCTTGTTTTTTAAAAGACACTCTTGCAAAAATCTAAAGAATAATATCTCAACCAAATAAAACACATCTGTGTACCTTGTCCAGTTATCTGACTTACTACCTTTTATCCCCCCCCCCCCCCAAAAAGTCTTTATTCTAAAATCAATCTGGAAACTATTAGTGTGTCAGGGGAGTGTAATCTCCTTGGTTCTGTCTCATCACAACAAAAATTTGAAGTGATGGACATTAAGGCCCTCGACGTGTCACAGCTCTCAGACAGACCAGACTGTGTTATAGCTCTCGGACAGATCAGTGTTACAGCTCCGTGTTACAGCTCAGTTTTATTTAGAAAATAAAAGGAAAATACATCCTCGAGGTGAGAGGGCATGCTGACCCAAAAGACGAGAAAAGAGAGAGCCCCGGCCCTTTGGCTCCTCTTTTTATATGTTTTTTGCTCCCCCTGGGCCTGGCCTAAGTAAATTGGGCTAGCCAGGAGTGCTGTTTGTTCTACATGAGGTCCTCACTCTGGTCCTCGGACCTTCTATTTTCGTGGGCTTTTCCCTTCCTTGTCTTTTAGCCACCGCCATTCTGAACTCCTGCTTCCTATTCTAACAGCCTAACAAGTATAAATTTAAGCATGGCAATGTCCCATGTATTGTGAGGTACACACACAAAAAATGAGTAAGACAGGACCACAGACTGAAGAACTTGAGAAAAGTGAGGATACATCAAACTAGAAGCATAAAATGGATTGCCAGTGTTTATGTTGACCACTTTTCTATACACACACACACACACACACACACACACATTTCAGTGGCAAATTAATCTATTTAAAATATATTCTTGGGGAAAAATAAAGACAGAGTAGTAACTTGTATTTTTTCATATAAAAACAAGTAGCAACTTTCATACCATGATAAAATTTCTTGTTTCTGGGAATTTTTGTTTTCTAAGGAATCAATGTCAAAGTCAAAATACCATCTGACCCCTTAAAGGAGAATTTTTATTATTATTTTTGTACAGAGCTCTAAATTCAGTACTCAGTGGTCCACATATGTTAGATTTTTAGGAGATCTGACTAACTTCTAAGCATGAAGGGAAATTTTGTGCTGAACTGATGTGACAGTAAAGCAGTGAACCCTTATCTTAAATAAGCAGAAGAAAATTAATCTGAAAGTAGTTGGCTTGAACTAAGGGCAATTTTAATTGGATGGTTCATTTGTAAGTCTTTCTCTTTATAGTTGAGCAAAGAACTGCATTAAATGGAATGAGAAATTTTTAGGGGACCTGAAAAGCATTGATATTTTATTGAATAGCTTTGAAATGAACATTTCTTCAATCTACTGAAAGAGGCAGCATTTTCCTCCCCCACCAAATTCTCTAGTAGGTTTATTTTTTCTCTTTCCAACAAGGGTAATCTTTCTATCTTCTGTTCCAAGAGTGAACAAGGATGATCAGAGCTCGGGGTGCCTTATAACCTGGTTTTGTAACACACGGTCTCCCAATACAGCTCAGTCTTTTGCTCCCTCTTCTCCTTCCCTCTTGCCCACCAGCCAGGGAGGACGAACCTCCTGGAGCTCTGAACTAAGGAGCCTGTCCACTCTGGGTGTGTGCCCCAGTCCTGCTTTCTGTGCTGTGTCACTTCAGGCACGTCTGACTCTTTGTGACCCTCTGGACTGTGGCTCACCAGGCTCCTCTGTCCGTGGGATTCTCCAGGCAAGAATACTGGAGTGAGTTGTCATGCCCTCCGCTAGGGGATCTTCCCGACGCGGGAATCAAACATTTGATTAAAAATTCTCTGAGACTCTACCTGTGAAATAGAGATAAGAAATATATACATTGTAAGATTTTTTGTTAAATGAAAGTGAAGTCGCTCAGTCATGTCCGATTCTTTGCGACCCCATGGTCTATAGCCTACCAGGTTCCTCCATCCATGGGATTTTTCCAGGCAAGCATACTGGAGTGGTTGCCATCTCCTTCTTCAGGAGATCTTCCCAAGCCAGGGATTGAACCTGGGTCTCCCGCATTGTAAGCAGACGGTTTATTGTTTGAGCCACCGGGGAAGGTTTTCTGTTAGGATGAAATTAAATGGTGCCTAGTAGTTTGTGGGGCTTGACTCTCTTCCCTTCTGTTCAACCCTACTGCTGACTTCAATTTTTCTTTTCTGTCTTGCTGTTTGGTTTCTCGGGAGTGCTCAGAGGCATCTGGAGGAAGAGTTTTATCCCCAGTGGTGGTATAAAGTGTTGAAGAAGTTTTATGGTGTGAGATCCAGAAAGCCATCTATAATCGTTCATACCTCATAATATAAAGTTTGAAGCATACTTAAGTTTTACTCCATCATTGTGATCTTTCTTTAAAAAATCTATCAGATAGCAAGTTATAATTAATTGTTGGGTATCTAGTATGTGCTGAGTGTTGCTCAGAGTCTAGTTAAAGTATGATCTTTACTAGAGTCACCTACCCAGAGAAGCAAAATGAGCTTTAAGAAAAAAAAAAGAGAGAGAGAGACAGAGAGGGTGGGATGAATTGAGAAAGTAGCATTGACATTCATACACTACCATGTGTAAAATATATAGCTAGTGTAAGCTTATACGTAACACAGGGAGCCCAATCTGGTGCTCTCTGATGACCTTGAGGAGTGGGGTGGGGGTGAGGCAGGCCGGGGAGGGAGGGGGGATGTGTACGTAGTTATGACTGATTCACATTATTGTACAGCAGAAACCAACACAACATTATAAAGTAATTATCCTCCAGTTAAAAAATTAAAAAAGGAAAAGACAAAACAACAGAAAGAAATAAAAGAAAAAAAAAGTTGGTAAAGTGCTAATGCACTCCTCTGGACACTGTGAGCTCTAGAAATGAAGGATGAGTAGAACTGGACTAGACAAAGGTGGCTGGTGGTGCATGTGGGACCTGATGTCTTTGAAGGAAGAAAAGTTCCAGGCAGTGAAAGCAACCAAAGGGGAAGTAGGAAAGAATACTCCTTAGCCCGTGTGCTCAAGTTTCCACTCGCAGCTTAGAAACTGTTAGATTCATCAGTGCTAACAAAGCCCAGGGCCTAGGTCCACATGCCCCTCCACATGTATTTAGTATAATTGATCTTCTCTTTGGACATAACTCTTTATCTCCACAGGTATTAGTGACCAGGTCTCCAGAGATGTATATTTAGATCTAGGCTCCTAACGCTTGTTTATTTGCTTATCTCCTGAATGTGCTCCAGGCCACACTCTCCATCTGGGCCTGAATGTTTTAGGTAAAAATAAAAATAATAACATTAGCAACGAGCTCAGGTTTACAATGCGGAGCAAACTTAAAAAAAAATAAATTTCTGTCCTTCTCTCTGTAGAACATCTTACTGTTGACAATCCAGTCTCAGAAATTCTGATTTGGAGAATGAAAAAGAAAAATGATTGTATTCATCATTGCCCCATAGTATTTGGCTCTGGCACTTTATTCCA
Source organism: Odocoileus virginianus (assembly GCF_023699985.2). Taxonomy (NCBI): domain Eukaryota; kingdom Metazoa; phylum Chordata; class Mammalia; order Artiodactyla; family Cervidae; genus Odocoileus; species Odocoileus virginianus. The sequence goes on along the minus strand of NC_069686.1, from coordinate 33,925,696 downwards.
TAGACCAAAAAGTAACATGCATTTGAAAGAAAAGGGATAAATGATATTCCCTGAAAGGAAGCCATTTTCCTTCTGAGACAATGAGAAGACAGAATGAAGTGTGACTCCATAAAAATCTCTGGCTATTTATTTTGGTTTCTGAGCAGATTTAAATAGTATGCAATGTTATATTTATTTCATGATGATATGTTTAAAAAATAAGAATAGGATTTTGCAGCACATATAATGCCCATAAATATGCACACATGTAACTAGATTGTACATCTGTACTTTTTAAAATTTGCTACCAACAAATACTTTCATTTAAAATCTGCCCCCATACCGCACTCAGTGTCCTAGAAGTTTTACTTCTAGTTATCGCTTTTCTGTTAGCTGCTTTGTTTGGATTTCATTGACTAAATTTGTTGTAAAAGAGTTTCATTTTCAGTATTTAAGCTATTAGGGAATTTCCCTTCTCTTTAGAAGAGTAGACATCAAACATTATGGGAAATTTATGCATTATTAGCAACCTATTGGATTTATTTGCTGTCTCTCAGATGTTCTAGCTGTTTAAGATGCAGGAAAAAATTGTTTATTTTTACTTATTATTAAATCTGTGTGAAGATCAAGAAGCAATAGTTAGCACATGAAACAACAGATTGGTTCCAAATCAGGAAAGGAGTACGTCAAGGCTGTGTATTGTCACCCTGCTTATTTAACTTATATGCAGAGTACATCATGAGAAATGCTGGACTGGATGAAGCACAAGCTGGAATCAAGATGGCTGGGAGAAATATCAATAATCTCAGATATGCAGATGACACCACCCTTATGGCAGAAAGTGAAGAAGAACTAAAGAGACTCTTGATGAAAGTGAAAAAGGAGAATGAAAAAGTTGACTTAAAACTCAACATTCAGAAAACTCAGATCATGGCTTCTGGTTCTATCACTTCATGGCAAATAAATGGGGAAACAGTGGAAACAGTGACAGACTTTATTTTGGGGGGCTCCAAAATCACTGCAGATGGTGACTGCAGCCATGAAATTAAAAGATGCTTGCTCCTTGGAAGGAAAGTTATCACCAACATGAACAGCTTGTTAAAAAGCAAAGATATTACTTTGCCAACAAATGTCCATCTAGTCAAAACTATGGTTTTTCCAGTGGTCATGTATGGATGTGAGAGTTGGACTATAAAGAAAGCTGAGTACCGAAGAACTGATGCTTTTGAACTGTGGTATTGAAGAAGACTCTTGAGAGTCCCTTGGACAGCAGGGAGATCCAGCAGTCCATCCCAAAGGAAATCAGTCCTGAATATTCACTGGAAGGACTGATGCTTAAGCTGAGACTCCAATACCTTGGCCACCTGATGTGAAGAACTGACTCATTGGAAAAGACCTTGATGCTGGGAAAGATTAAAGGTGGGAAGAGAAGGGGATGACAGAGGATGAGATAGTTGAATGGCATCACCAACTCAATGGACATGAGTTTGAGTAAACTCCAGGAGTTGGTGATGGACAGGGAGGCCTGGCATACTGCATTCCATGGAGTTGCAAAGAGTTGGACACGACTGAGAGATTGAACTGATAAATAAAAATCACTCAGCATGACTTTTAAATAGTAGCTAAAACTAGTTTTTATACCTTCAAAGCTATAGATTTCAATTATTCCCATTATTCATATGTACAAAGAGGTGAAGTTTTGAAAGTGAGATGGTATAATTAAAAGTAGATGCTGGGAGGGGTTGGGGGCAGGAAGAGAAGGGGACAACAGAGGATGAGATGGCTGGATGGCATCACCAACTCGATGGACATGAGTTTGAGTGAATTCTGGGAGTTGGTGATAGACAGGGAGGCCTGGCGTTCTGCGATTCATGCGGTCTCAAAGAGTCGGACACGACTGAGCGACTGAACTGAACTGAACTGAAGGTAAAAATGCTTCATATTCTTCTGGTTTGAATACTGAGGACTTGATAGTAGTATCTAAATCAGTAAAGAAAATGAGGGTATGCTATAGTAGAATTCAAAGAGTCCTCAGGTAGGAGGAAAGGAATATTTATAGTGCATAAAAATTCCTTCTAATCTACACGTAATATCATACAGTTACTTTGGGAACTATGGAATGAATAAAAAGAAGGGAGGTAGAAGGAAGAAGAGAGGGAAGGAGAAAGGAAGGAAAGGAAATATGGATCATAGTCTTTGCTTTGTTACTTTTTAGTTTTTTAAACTTCTTCCCTTGATGCCATTTTCCACATCTGTAAAATTAAGGCTGAAAAGTGACATGGACAGAGCAACCGGCAGACTACAGTCCATAGGATCGCAAAGAGTGGACATGACTGAAACGATTTAGCATGCACACAAGGGTACATTAGCTCCACATTCTATGATTGAGTCATTCATCTAAATAAATAATGGTAATATTTTTGCATGTGGTTCTTCAAAGCTCTAGTGGTCTCAAAAGCTGGTTGTTTATGAGAGGCTTTGCAGTGTGGGGCTTCCCTTGGTAGCTCAGAAGGTAAAGAATCTGCCTGCAGTGCAGGAGACCTGGGTTTGATCCCTGAGTTGGAAAGATCCCTTGGAGAAGGGAATGGCAACCCACTCCATTATTCTTGCCTGGAGAATTCCATGGATAGACCATGGGGTTGCAAAGAATTGGACATGACTGAGTGACTAACAATTTCACTTTCTTGTGGTGTGGAAGGAATAAGGACAGAGACCTGCCTCAGAGTCAGACATCCCTTATGCAGATTTCTCCTGGACCTGAACTTCCTCAGCAATATAGCACAGATGTGCTGGCCTCACTGGCTTGAGATGAGGACTGACAGCAAAACATTTAGCTTGGTGTCATGCATTTGGCTCATGGTCAGGATTTCAGGCGTACGGCACATTAGATACATAGGAAATCTTCATTAGAACTTTTAGGCATCTATCAAGGAAGGATTAATTATTAATTCATTAGCCAGAGCATAGAGTAATTAGATTTTGGATTTTGAAAGAGTCTTGCAATCTTTCAGTCCAACTCTCTCATCATACAAATTAAGGAACAGAAATTCTAAATTTTGGTGACTTGCTAAGGCCATTCAGCGGTCTTGTTGCAAAGCCAGGAGTAGAATTCTGGCCTCCTAACTCCCAGTCCAGGGTATATTTCTTGAAATAACACAAGCCTAGAAATGCCAGAGGACTGAGTGTCATAATATAGGTTTCTCTGCTTTGATATCCTGACACCTTTCCACTCCTATTCCCTGGGGTTTTTTCTTTTGAACAACTGAGGTGGTACCTGAGGTCTACTTGGAGAGAATAAAAGTAGCTCCTCACATACTGCTTCTGGGTATTTCCTCAGGGACCACAATAAAAAATATTGACCATGAGAAGGTACATGAGGTCTGCAATAGAATTAGGCCCTTAGTAACATGACCTCACATCAATAGAGTTCACCATATGCTCTGAGGGGGTACTGCTCTACTCACTGCCTACATGTATGGAGTGGTTAGTTTGCTAATACCTGCCTAAGACTATTCATGTAACACTGATTCAGACTATGCCTTTTCTGTTACTAACATGTACAGTGTTTATTTGCAGCATAGCCAGTTTGACAGCTACAGTCCTTTGCAAATACTCTCATTAGTGATGGTTTGTTCCCATTTATCTTTCTTCTCTTATTGTTTAGTTGCTATGTCGTTTCTGACTCTTTTGTGACCCCATGGACTGTAGCCCACCAGGCTCCTCTGTCCATAAGATTTCCCAGGCAAGAATACTGGAGTGGTTACCATTCTCTTCTCCAGGAGATCTTCCCAACCCATGGATTGAACTCATGTCTCCTGCATTGACAGGCAAACTCTTTACCACTGGAAAGCCCTGTCTTTCTTTACCCAGGTGGAGATTTACATACAAGTAGCACAGGTGCCAGCAAGGAATTATAGCTGGGGAAAAAGTTGTCTGAACCAGAAACTCATAAGAGGAAGAGACTCACCTTGGCAGCCCCTAAGCCTACACTCATATCAAATAACTCCAAATAGGGGTTCAGCTCCTAAGAATCATAGGGTCTAGAGCCATTCACATTATTTACCAATCATGTTAAACCACCATTACACACATTTTTATTGTGATGTCAACAGAATGAACTAAAAGAATAGCATCAGGAAGTATTGAAAGAAGGCCCTGAAGTTTCATTTGTAGCTTTTAAAATACAGATGTGAAAGAGTTCTACAAAAATTCCCGTGATGGTGGTGAAAGAATTATGAGCCAAATCACATAAATAGGATTTTCCATGCTACCACTTGGGAGAGAGTCTGTTGGAGAGGCCTCCAGACTGGGAGCAAAATACTGGGGTTTGTTTATCTTAGGTGACTTTCTTAAAAAAAAAACTCAGTTTCTGAGATGCAGCTTCTAATCCATCAAATGAAATAATAATTTTTACTTATCTCACAAGTTAGATAACAGTGCATGTAAAACACTTTAGAGATGATAAAGATCCAAACAAATATACTCTACATCATAATAATATCAGTCATAGAAGACTTTTTACATTTCATAGATAGGCACTGGTTACACTACAGTACAGATCAGGAAGCAGCGATTAATATTAGCATTATATTTCATATATTAATATTCATGTTATATTAATATTTCTCCGTACCATAACTCCATGAAGCTCTGCCCGTTCACCAGTTACTGCAGTCGCGTTTTTCATCCAAAGCATATTTTCGAGTGTCTGTTCTGTATCCGGTACTATGCTTGGCTGCTATAATAACTTAGAGGACAAACTGCCTTCATTGTGATTACATTCTAGCAGAGAGCTGAAGGTAGAGGGAAGATGATAAACATAATAAAGAAGAAAATTTGGGCTTCCCTGTGGGTAGCTGGTAAAGAATCCGTTTGCAGTGCGGGAGACCTGGGTTTGATCCCTAGGTTGGGAAGATCCCTGGGAGAAGAGAAAGGCTACCCACTCCAGTATTCTGGCCTGGAGAATTCCATGGGCTGAAGGTAGAGGGAAGGTGATAAACTTAATAAAGAAAAAAATTATAAAACATACTGAATGATGATTAGTATTATACATAAAAAAAATACACAAATCTCAGTTCAGTTCAGTAGCTCAGTCATGTCCAACTCTCTGCGACCCCATGGACTACAGCATGACAGGCTTTCCTATCCATCACCAACTCTGGAGCTTGCTCAAACTCATGTCCATCAAGTAGGTGATGCCATCCAACCATCTCATCCTCTGTCTTCCCCTTCTCCTCCTGCCTTCAATCTTTCTCAGTATCAGGGTCTTTTCAAATGAGTCAGTTCTTCACATCAGGTGGCCAAAGTATTGGAGTTTCAGCTTCAGCATCAGTCCTTCCAATGAATATTCTGATTTCCTTTAGGGTTGACTGATTTTATCTTCTTGCAATCCAAGGGACTCTCAAGAGTCTTCTCCAACACCACAGTTCAAAAGCATCAATTCTTTGGTGCTCAGCTTTCTTTATAGTCCAACTCTGGCATCCATACATGACTACAGGAAAATCCACAGCTTTGACTAGATGGATCGTTGTTGGCAAAGTAATGTCTCTGCTTTTTAATGTGCTTTCTAGGTTGGCCACAGCTTTTCTTCCAAGGAGCAAGCATCTTAATTTCATGCTGCAGTCACTATCTGCAGTGATTTGGAACCCCCCAAAATAAAGTCTGTCACTGTTTCCATTGTTTGCCCATCTATTTGCATGAAGTGATGGGACTGGATGCCATGATCTTTCTTTTTTGAATGTTGAATTTTAAGCTGGCTTTTTCACTCTCCTCTTTCACCTTCATCAAGTGGTTCTTTAGTTCTTCTTCACTTTCTGCCAAAAGGGTGGTGTCATCTGCATATCTGAGATTATTGATATTTCTCCTAGCAATCTTAATTCTAGCTTATGCTTCATCCAGCCCAGCATTTCCCATGATGGACTTTGTATATAAGTTAAATAAGCAGGGTGACTATATATATAGTATTGATGTACTCCTTTCCCAATTTTGAACCAGTCTGTTGTTCCATGTCTAGTTCTAACTGTTGATTCTTGACCTGCATACAGGTTTCTCAGGAGGCTGGTAAGGTGGTCTGGTATTCCCTTCTCTTGAGGAATTTTCCACAGCTTGTTGTGATCTACACAGTCAAAGGCTTTGGCATAGTCAATAAAGCAGAAATAGATGATTTTCTGGAACTTTCTTGCTTTTTTGATGGTCCAACGGATGTTGGCAATTTGATCTCTGGTTTCTCTGCCTTTTCTAAATCCAGCTGGAACATCTAAAAGTTCACAGTTCACATACTGTTGAAGCCTGGCTTGGAGAATTTTGAGCATTACTTTGCTAGCATGTGAGATGAGTACAGTTGTGTAGTAGTTTGAACATTCTTTGGTATTGCCTTTCTTTGGGATTGAAATGAAAACTATAGAATTGAGAGAGCAGAAAGAAGAGCTCTTGTGCAGTGTGATGATAGCAGAGCCAAGGAGAAAACCACCTCTTCTTTCTTGGGAATAACTAAGGTAATGAAAGTCATAGACTCTGATTACTCTCCACTTGTTTTCCTCTCTGTAAAAACTTTCTCCCTCCCTTGCTGTGGGGGGACTTGCAGGTGACTCACCATGGTTGCAGACTCTGAATTGCAATTCTCAGCTGCTCTTGACTGTCACTGTACCTTTCTCACCAACTCTAGAGTTTGAAGGCATGTCTTTCTCCTGAATCAGAGCTCATGCCACCTTTGCATTTGAAGCTCTCCAGACATTTTTTGGGTATCTATTTAAATGTTTTATCTTTCTGGTTCAGGTTTTGTCCTATATTCGAGTACTTGTTTAGTATTTCCCAAGATCAGACTGTTTGGACCCAGGCTAGTGGCTGAAAAGGCCTTTGACCCAGATCCATCAGGAAGGGTCTGCTTCTTTGAATCTATGCTGGTTATTCAGCCTTTGTCACACTCCTTGGAAAGACTGTCCTCTGGAGTATGATTGAAAAAATTTGGCCTGCCCCACTGGGACCAATCTGTCTTATAAGCACTAGCTAGGATTAGCTGACAAGCCATTTGAATTAAGCCATTCATTTTGTAAGCTGTTTAAGCTATTTGAAAGTGGTCCTTTAGTCCAGGAGAAAAACAAATCTGAGAAATGAGATCCAAGTTATCTAAATATTTTGAGGGCATCTCCGCCACAGAGACTTTAGCCAATTTTATGTCTAAAAACTGTAGTTCTCCCTCGTGTGCATTTCTAATTAAATGAACCAAAGTGACTAAAGGTAATTTAGAATACCAAGGGCCACTACTGGGAACTTTTGAAATCCTCAAACATAATTTCCTTAAAACCAAATTGAACTACATCATTTAAAAATTTCCAGAATTGCATGGGATGCTTACTTCAGTGGGTATTTTGAGGCTTGCCAATGTTCAGTTCAGTTCAATCGCTCAGTCATGTCTGACTCTTTGCAACCCCATGAATCACAGCGCACCAGGCCTCCCTGTCCATCACCAACTCCCGGAGTTTACTCAAACTCATGCCGATCAAGTCAGTGATGCCATCCAGCCATCTTATCCTCTGTTGTCCCCTTCTCCTCCTGCCCCCAACCACTCCTAGCATCAGGGTCTTTTCCAGTGCGTCAACACTTTGCATGAAGTGGCCAAAGTATTGGAGTTTCAGCTTCAGCATCAGTCCTTCCAATGTACGCCCAGGACTGATCTCCTTTAGGATGGACTGGTTGGATCTCCTTGCAGTCCAAGGGACTCTCAAGAGTCTTCGCCAACACCACAGTTCAAAAGCGTCAATTTTTTGGCGCTCAGCTTTCTTCACAGTCCAACTCTCACATCCATACATGACCACTGAAAAAACCATAGCCTTGACCAGACGGACCTTTGTTGGCAAAGTAATGTCTCTGCTTTTTAAAATGCTATCTAGCCATCTGTGAAGACATACAGATGGCTAACAAACACATGAAAAGATGCTCAACATCACTCATTATCAGAGAAATGCAAATCAAAACCACAATGAGGTACCATTACACGCCAGTCAGGATGGCTGCTATCCAAAAGTCTTCAAGCAATAAATGCTGGAGAGGGTGTGGAGAAAAGGGAACCCTCTTACACTGTTGGTGGGAATGCAAACTAATACAGCCACTATGGAAAACAGTATGGAGATTTCTTAAAAAACTGAAAATAGAACTGCCATATGACCCAGCAATCCCACTCTGGGCATACACACCAAGGAAACCAGATCTGAAAGAGACACGTGCACCCCAATGTTCATCGCAGCACTGTTTATAATAGCCAGGACATGGAAGCAACCTAGATGCCCATCAGCAGATGAATGGATAAGGAAGCTATGGTACATAAACACCATGGAATATTACTCAGTCATTAAAAAGAATTCATTTGAATCAGTTCTGATGAGATGGATGAAACTGGAGCCCATTATACAGAGTGAAGTAAGCCAGAAAGATAAAGAACATTACAGCATACTAACACATATATATGGAATTTAGAAAGATGGTAACAATAACCCTATATGCAAAAGAGAAAAAGAGACAGATGTACAGAACAGACTTTTGGACTCTGTGGGAGAAGGTGAGAGTGGGATGTTTCAAGAGAACAGCATCAAAACATGTATATTATCTAGGGTGAAACAGATCACCAGCCCAGGTTGGATGCATGAAACAAGTGCTCCGGCCTGGTGCACTGGGAAGACCCAGAGGGATTGGGTAGAGAGGGAGGTGGGAGGAGGGACCGGGATGGGGAATACATGTAAATCCATGGCTGATTCATGTCAACGTATGAGAAAACCCACTACAATATTGTAAAGTAATTAGCCTCCAACTAATAAAAATAAATGGAAAAAAAAAATGCTATCTAGGTTGGTCATCACTTTCCTTCCAAGGAGTAAGCATCTTTTAATTTCATGGCTGCAGTCACCATCTGCAGTGAATTTGGAGCCCCAAAAAACAAAGTCTGACACTGTTTCCACTGTCTTCCCGTCTATTTACCATGAGGTGATGGGACCAGATGTCATGATCTTAGTTTTTTTAATATTAAGCTTTAAGCCAACGTTATCGGGAGTCAAAAATTGCCTATGTGCAAAATACATTTTTAAGATTAACTGAGGCAAATGAACAATTTAAAAAAAAATAAAATGGTTCCCAAAGCCTCAGATTGCTCTTGACTTCTTTATCTCAGGGTTTGCCTCTGGAGTTATCTTCCCCTTTCCTTCCTACGCCACCTACTCCTCCTCTACACCCTCAATTCCCTGATACTGATTACCTCACCAGATTTTCCATTTTCTGTGAACTCTTTCCTCTCCCTTTTCTTCTGAACTTGGCAGAATTTCTCCCTTTAAGCCTTCTGAGGATCCAGAGGCTAAACCCTTAATTTCTTAAACTCGCAGGACTAAAGCTGAACTTTGAGTCACAGTCTAATATTTTCCCAAAGTAACTGAAGATCCCCACAGATTTGCTGATAAACTTAGTATAGTCAATCAAACCTGTCACCTGGCTTGTCTGACTTATATCAGCTTGTCTACATGCTTGTCAGCAAAGGCCAGGCACAGCATTGGATGAAAACCACCAATTGGAAAAATCCTGAGAAGTCTCTATAATTATAACTGGGAGACTAGCTTGCTAGCTTATTATACCATCAGGCATCAGTAGTTGATAGGTGACTTTATTGAGCAATTCTTGGAGCTTTTCAGTAGTCTGTTGATTAGAACAAAATATAAGTTTGCACACAGAAATATGTTGAACCTGTTCATGATTTTTATAATTGACTTCAGATTGTTTCTAAGGAAAATTCTGGCCTTCCTTCAGATGTTGATTTCAACTGATAGCTTTTAATTCTATTATTTATTAATGGGCTGACCTGGGACCTTTCCCTTCTAGTAAAAAGGACCAGGATGAAATGGGAAACAATGTCCACTCCAGATTTAGTTAACTTGGCAAAGCAGCTCTCTGTTCTTCTAGATGTGTGTGTGTTAGTCTCTCAATTATGTCCAACTCTTTGCGACCTCATGGACTACAGCCCAACAGGCTCCTCTGTCCATCGGGATTCTCCAGGCAAGAATACTGGGGCCCTCCTCCAGGGGATCTTCCAACCCAGGAATCCAACCAGGGTCTTCTGCATTGCAGGCAGATTCTTTACCATCTGAGCCACCAGGGAAGCCCTTGTTCCTCCAGAAGAGTCACCTCCAAAGAAGACCACTGAAGTTCTGCATCTTCACCTCTAATCAATGAAGGCTCTGCTGGTAAAGAATCTGCCTGCAATGTGGGAGACCTGGGTTCGATTCCTGGGTTGGGAAGATCCCGTGGAGAAGGGTAAAGCTACCCACTCCAGGATTCTGGCCTGGAGAATTACATGGACTGTATAGTCCATGGGGTTGCAAAGAGCCGGACACAACTGAGTGAGTTTCACTTCAAACAAAATCAAAACCCTCTTGCAAAGGCCCAGAACACTGGAAAAGAGATTTTTTACAAAGTACTCTGTGTGCCTTTCCTAGGTCTTCCCCATTTTCTTTGAAAGGACTTTAAGGAACTATAGGATTCTTTCCAGTCCTCCCTGTTAATTGACTTAATGAAGCATTTCTTCAGTTCTGAGGTGAATCACCTCCAGGCCTAATTAACACTGGAGCTACATCCTAAGTGCTCAATCACAGTTCTGTAAAGCAGCTCTTCCACAGAGTACTAAAATATTTCAAATACTGGGAAATCTCTTATCAACCTTAAGAAGTTTGTCTCTGAACTTATTTCCTTTAATTTAGTCTCTTTAAAGGATGCCTACTCTTTTTTCCTTAGCTCCTCCACCCCTTTCCATTCACTAGGCTGCTACTTCTTAAGTATTATGCTGGAATTTCTTTCTCCCAGAAGGGAGAAATAATTCTAGAAATTGACGGTAGTCATCAAAGCAACCCATCAGGTGAATTACATGACCCTCTAATGTCTTTTATTTATTCCTTCTCTAACTGTACTAGAGCAGATTCTGGAAACACAGATCATTTGTCCCTACTGAATCAGCTACCACCTTCTTTACAGGCAAAATCTCCAACTGAAGTTGACAAAATTCACAGTACACCGCCCATGAAAATTCAAATAAACCCTCAAAACTTCTTTCCAGAATTAATCAATACCCTATAGGAAAGAAGTCCTTCAAGGCATAAAGCCCATAACAGAAGATTACAAATTTCATTATCCCTTGTGCTAACTTTTTAACACTCCATAGAGGTTTCTTCATGACCTCTAAACAAAAAGCATTATTATTCCTCAACACCTTGTTTTCACTAGGCCTTATATGTTATGAACATTCATTGCAAGCAGAAGTAAATTCTTTTTTATAATTGATTTCACAGCACATTATTTTTCTTATTTATTTTTAATTGCAGAATAATTATAGTAATTATGTTGGTTTCTTCCTCATATCATTATGAATAAGACATTGGTATACACATGTCCCCTTTATCTTGAACCTCTCTCCCACTTCCCACCCCATCCTACCCCTCTAGGTTGTCACAGAGCCCTGGTTTGAGTTCCCTGAATCATGCAGCAAATTTCCATTGGCTATCTATTTTACATATGTTAGCGTATATGTTTCCATGCTAATTTCTCCATTCATTCCACCCTCTCCTCCCCCTTCTATCTCCATTGCTGCCCTGCAAATAAATTCAACATCACCATTTTTCTAGATTCCATATATATGCATTAACATACAATATTTATTTTTCTCTTTCTGGCTTACTTCACTCCTTATAATATGCTCTAGGATGATCCACCTCATTAGCGCTGACTCAAATGTGTTCCTTTCTATCGCTGAGTAATGTTCTATTGTATGTATGTACCTCATTGTATGTACCACCACCGCTTCCTTATCCATTCATCTGTTGATGGACATCTAGGCTGTTCCCATGTCCTCACTACTGTCAGTAGTGCCGCAGTGAACACTGGGGTATATGTGTCTTTTTCAATTATAGTTTTCTCAGGGTATATTCCTCGTAGGGAGAAGGTTGGGTCATACGCTAGTATTATTCCTAGTTTTTTAAGTACTCCCCATACTGTCTTCCATAATGGCTGTATCAATTTACATTCACACCAGGAAGAATGTTCCCTTTTCTCCACACCCTTTCCAGTATTTATTGTTTTTAGATATTTTGATGATGACTATTTTGACCAGTGTGAGGTGATATCTCACTGTAAGTTTGATTTGCATTTCTCTGATGATGAGCAATATTAAGCATCTTTTCACATGTTTATTAGCCATCTGTATGTCTTCTTTGGAGAAATGACTGTTTAGGTCTTCTTCCCACTTTTTGCTTGGGTTGTTTGTTTTTCTGATATTGAGTTGCATGAGCTGCTTGTATATTTTGCAGATTAATCCTTTGTCAGCTGTTTCATTTGCTTTATTTTCTCCCATTCTGAGGGTTGTCTTTTCACCTTGTTTATAGTTTCCTTTTCTGTGCAAAAGCTTTTAAATTTAATTAGGTCCCATTTGTTTATTTTTTGTTTTTATTTCCATTATTCTAGGAGGTGGGTCATAGGAGATCTTGCTGTGATTTATGTTATAGAGTTTTCTGCCTATGTTTTCCTTTAAGAGTTTCACAGTTTCTGGGCTTACATTTAGGTCGTTAATCCATTTTCAGTTTATCTTTGTGTATGGTGTTAGGAAATGTTCTAATTTCACTCTTTTACACCTAGCTATCCAGTTTTCCCAGTGCCACTTACTGAAAAGGCTGTCTTTTCCCCATTGTATATTCTTGCCTCCTTTGTTAAAGTTAAGGTGCCCATATGTGGGTGGATATATCTCTGGACTTTCTATCTTGTTCCATTGGTCATATTTCTGTTTTTGTGCCTGTACCATACTGTCTTGATGGCTGTAACTTTGTAGGATAGTCTGAGCAGACCACCTCCTCCTAACTGCTTATAATGATCTAAAGGAAATTCTACTGGGTACCCTTAATTTCTCATGGTTCACTGATGGTTCTTATTTAAAAGGTAACAATGGAAAATATGTGCTGGATATGCTATTATAACTACTTTTGAGGTATTGAGGCAGCACCTTTACCTATGATTACTTTGGCCCAATAGGTTCTTATATAGGCTGGTTCTTGAGCCAAGGACAAAATGCAAAATTTATACTCATAGTAGATATGCTTTTGGAGTAAGTCTTAATTTTGGAAGGTTATGGAAGCAATGTCGCTTCCTTACTTCCAGAAGAAATAAAATTAGAAGTGGCTTATATGTTCAGAAATATTGAGTACAAGAATTTGCCCCCTGCCTTAACTATTATTAAGCCAATGCATTCTAAACTTGACTCTCTAGAACCTAAGAGAAATCACTCTGATGATATTCCTTCAATGTCCTTAAGGCCAAACCTCTGTCATGGTCCAAAGGGACATTTCCCCAAACAATAATTTAGAAAAACTGGCTAGAAAGACCCAGGAATTGGCCTCAAAAGAGGAAAAATCAGACTATAAATTCAGCAATTGTTGGTTTGATAAAGAGAAAGATTTGCTTTGGACCAAATGAGACTCTAAAATGGTCACTCTGCATCACTATATGTGCATTAAACCATTTGTTTACTGATAAAATAATAGCTGTCATGAATAAATATTGAAGAGCAAATATTAACAAGGCACAAAAAGTGCCTACTTTACTTGTCCCTCTTATCCAAAGCACAGCCTAGAAAAGTCTGTTTCACCTGCTCTCAGACATTTTGAACTGTCTAATGGGCAGTTCAAGCAAATGAATTTCATCAACTTCTTCCATCTAATGGATATACATATGTTTTAGTCATGGTTTGTATGTTTTCAACACTGGACTGAAACCTTCCCTTGTAGAGCAGTTACTGCTGCTGTGGCTAAAGGCCTTTTGGAAAATGGAAAAGATTATCCTTACTTGGAAGAACTCCTCTTGAACTCAATAGTGATCCCATTCTAATGGTGAGATGCTTCCACAACTATGCTGTTTGATCTATTTTACAACAGTTACACTCTGCTTACTACTCTCAATCCTATGGTTTAGATGAATATTCTAACAATATTCAGAGTCAGTTGGCAAGCTTTCCTACCATCTTGGCCAAAAGCATTGTTGTTGGTTGTTCTAAATCAGATTTATCCTTTTTTGAAACTCAAAAGCTCTTGCTCTTTGATGTAGTGCCAGGCCATCCAGTGTGCTTGGCTCCTTCTTTTTTTACCCACAACTGATAAAATAATACTACAGTATTGCAAAGCCTTACTTGTTTTTTATTTAAAAAATAACCATGACTTTATATAGCAATCTTGGTTGCACTCCCAGGAGATCGAGACCCTAAGCGTCACACTTCGCAACCTGGAGATTTTGTCTATTAGAAAAGATGCTTCTGAAAGAACTCTTTCAACTTTGTTGGAGAAGCCCCTATTAGGTACTACTAACCAATTCTTCTGCCACTAACTCCAAGGAAGAGACTCTTGTATTCAAGTAAAACACCTAAAGAAAATATCAAACCCTGACTAGAACTAGACATCATCTGCTGACCTGAAAGTGAAGATAGCCCAGAACTGAAACAGAGAACATCTAATGAGACAACCCTCCCAAGATAATACAAACCATGCCTGTCAGAAGCTTTTGCCAAACTTTTGATGATGACATAATGTTTTAAATGATCTCTCATGTCTATGGTCTTGATCACATATGCACTTTAAACAAAAGTTCCTGAGAGTCCTCTCTCCTTTCTGTCATTATATGAATGTGACCTTGTTGTTCAGTTGCCTAGTCGTGTCTGACTCTGTAGTGTCCTAATCTGTGCACTTTTCCTCCAGAGTAAGACAATATACCGGAAAATGTCATTCCTGACATTGACAGAAAAAAGTAGATGAACCTATAAAAACTGACTCTTGATCAGTGATGACTTCAGAGAATGATTTTGATCAAAAGGGGAAAATGTAAAATAATAATAATAACAACAAAACAAAACAAAACAAAAAATCCCTAAATCCCTAGAAGTCTCAATTAAATAGAGTTGCAAGACCAGAAAGGGAAATTCACACGCTGTACCAATAGCAGAGCCCAAGAGGAAGAAAAAAAGACTCCTCTGCTTTCCTGGTAACAACTCAGTCAATGAAAAGTCATTGACCCTTTGTTTCCTGTAGTCCTTCCAACTTCCTTTCCCCCTCTATAAAATCCTTCTCTGTCACTTGCCATGTGGGGATTTGTATGTGGCTCTTCACGGTTACAGACCCAGAATTGCAATTCTCTGCTGATCTTGAGAAAAAAACCCAGCTTTGCTAAAAATGTATCTGGCAATCTATTTGTTTCATATCAACACATAGAGAAAAGAAAAAATGGAACATGGTAAGGAAAAATCAAAATGTCATGATTAGGGGAAATTTTAAATAGGGTCATCAGAGTTGGCTTTATTGAGAAGATGCAAAGAACTCAAGTTGATGAAGGAATTTGCCATTCCTATAACTGGGGAAGAGCATTCCAGGAGGAATGATTACTGATGTTTTACAGTGTGGGGTCATGAAAGGTCTTATATGTGGTTTCAACAACGTGGGATTTTATTCTGAGGGAAATGATGTCTCTGGGAAGGTGTGAACTACAGGAGTGACATGGTCTGTCTACCTTATGTTTTGACATTATCACTCTGACTGCCCTCTTGAGAATCGGCTTCAGTGAGACAGAAGTGGCAGCAGGTTTAGAAGTTAAGAGGAGCCCAGGAGCAAAATGATGGTAGCTCATTCCACATCATAGAGGTGGATACACTCAAAGTAACACTATGCTGTAGCTTAGCTGACATACTGTTATTTTGGTAACAAGTGTATCATCTATTTAGGGTTCACTTATACCTGAGACTAGCAGCTGGAGAAGGCATTGTAGGGTATATCCTGAAAAAAGAGAGACTATAGGACATTTATACTGGCAGTATTGTGGGTATGTCTTTTATTAAGAATAGGAAGAATGCATCTCTAATTTATCATTTTGGACTTGAAACAAAAGATTTGTAATAGGGGTCTTGAAATCAAGTTATTTTTACCAACCCCCTGATCTCCTCCATGAAAAGAATGAATTCGTTAAATTAATGGTAGAGTATGAACTCACCAGTAAGAAATTTGCAAGATTTTTTTTTTCAGAGCTTAGATTTGCTTCTGTGCCTTTTCACTTGCAGATTTTGTTGCCTGTGTGTGCTAAGTCACAACCCGAAGACAATAGCCCACCAGGCTCCCCTGTCCACGGGATTTTCCAGACAAGAAAACTAGAGTGGGTTGCTATGTTCTCCTCCAAGGGATAGACCCAACCCAGGGATAGAATCTACATCTTTTATGTCTCCTGCATTGGCAGGTGGGTTCTTTACCACTTTGCTGAGGATATTTTTATTGGTTTTAGTACATTTATATTGGTAATAATATAGACATTTACCTTAAAACAACTTTGCAATGGGAAGTCATAATTTCTAAGCCCTAGGTCTTCCAACTAAATGATTCTGAACCTAACTTTACCCTTTGGAATATATATTATATATGTATAGTCTTTAATAACATTAAATAAGCAATATATTTTATGTATATGTATAATATATAAATTATATTAACTATGTACCATATTTTATATTTTAACATGAAATAAGCATTACAGTACTTTTGTAAATTCCACAAATAACCTAATTTATAAGCATTATACACATTTTTCTTCAAGCATTTTAAGAACCATAAGATTTTTGAAGTTCTTTATTATCTTCAAAATTTTTACTATAAAAAAGAAATCAAACTATTAAAAAAAACTTTGCTATTTTAAGAGGTCATTTGTTTGCACCTCAAAGCAGACAAACCTCCTTAGTTAAGGATCTTACATAGTTTCTTAGGGAAAGATGTTGGCAATCACTGAATTTGTTGACAGGGTTTTACCAATTAGAATAGAGCTGTTTACGTTGGCAGATCCTTTGAATCTCTGAGCGTTAGTATTCCATAATCATGTGAATCCCAATTCTCTTGCCCTTACTCCCCAATTCAATTATCTTCTTGAGATCTTCAAACCTTGCTCTGCTTAATCATAAAGTTCAGAGCCACATCTATCCCTGTGGTTTGCTATATAACTGTAAGCCAGAAACCTTTCCAGCTTCTCATTAGACATTAAATCTTAATTTACTTTGTCATCTCAACAACCAGCTCAATAATTGTTAATATTTTGTACTGCTTGGGGAAATAGATACATGGCAAACAGATCTCTCTAATTTCTTTGACTGATTGCAGTTTATTTTCATGGTGTTCACCAATGTTTTCAGCTCTCTGCCAACCAAACCTATGGTAGTATTGCACTTCCTTAGAACTTAGGTATGAATACACAAGGAATAATTTTATGTGTCAACTTGCTAGGCTATAGTAGCCAAATATTTGGCCAGACACTATTTTTCTAGTTGTTTCTGTGACAGCATGTTTAGATGAGATTAACATTTAAATTAGCAGACAACTAATAGGGTAGATAACCCTCCATAATATGCTGTGTGTGTTAGTTGCCCAGTCATGTCTGACTCTTTGAGACCCCATGGATTGGGGCCTGCCAGACTCCTTCATCTATGGGATTTTCCATGCAAGAAATGGCCATTTCCTTCTCCAGGGGATCTTCTCCACCCAGTTTCCAGGTGTCTCAGAGGTAATGAATCTGCTTGCCAATGCAGAAGATGGGTTGGGAAGTTCTTCTGGAGAAGGAAATGGCAATCCACTCCAGTATTCTGTCTGGAAAATTCCACGGACAGAGGACACTGGCAGGCTACAGTCAGTGGGGTCATAAAAAGTCAAAACAACTGAGCATGCATGCACTTTTGGGCTCAAGTTGCAACAATAGCTTTTACCTGCATCTCTAGCCTAGCGGCCTACTTAACTGATTATGACCTTGCAAGCCTCCAACATCATGTGAGCCAATTTTTTAAAAATAAAGACAGACACACATTCTACTGGTTCCGTTCTGTGGAGAACCCTGACTAATATAGGCCAAGAAGAATTTTTTTAGACAATGAAATGTGAAAAGAAATAATGTGTGTCTGTTTCCAGCGTAAGATTTAAGATCCCCTGCATGATTTGCCATAGTCACATTTTCCTGCCTCAGAAAATGTGAAAGCAGAGAAATGGAGCCATTAGAGCAAACCATGATGAACTTAGAGCTTGTACAAGAATTAAACTTTCCTTTTCCTAAGCCGCCATGATTTGGAGGCTGTTTGTTACCATGACACCACCTATATTTTCATGATAGATACAAAAATCTCTAAATTTACACTTCAGGGTCAGAACTTTCTTCTCCTTCTAGATTTTACTATTTCACACAATTCTGTTTTTAGCTTTGGGACTTCAAGAATTGAAGTTGGGTTCATGCAGATATCTGAACCACTAGTCCAGTTGACTCTGAAGAGAACTTCTCTTCAGGATGTGGAACCAACCAATCCAGGCTATGCAAATGCTAATTTATCCTCCTTTCCCAGGCTTATAAAACTATCTGACTACTCTATACCTGGAGAGCCTGATCATGGACTTCTCTCTTAGTATATCCTAATCATAAGCTTCTGATACTTGACAACCTGGGGACTGCATAGAAGATGTTGCAATTACAGTGATCAAAATATATGAATTGTCATTTCAAATCAATGTCTTTGTAACCCTAAGGAAAAATTTAAATAATCCTTTTTTGTTTCCAGTAACAGGGTATCTTAGTTTTCTATTACTGTGTGACCAATTACCACAGATTTAGAGGCTTCGGACAACATAAATTTCTGATCTTACAGGAAGCTGTGGTATTCCCAGCCATGCTAGGGGCTGTCCCACCAGGCAATACAGTGGTACAAATCTGCTTCTCAGAGTCACGGGCTTATGACAGAAGAAGCAAATGTCACAGTGGGGCTGCTGATCTTCCTGGGAAAGGCTGGTGAGCATGGTGTGGAGGGGTCAACCCCTTCTCCTGCCTCAGTGACACTGGGCTTAGGCCTGGCCATGATGGCACCCACCTCTCAACTCTGGTTACCATTGTCCTGATCTTCCCAGGGTCAGGATTCTGACATGTTTTAGCTGTATCTTCAGTTGAGGCTCTCACAAGGCTAAACTGAACATGCTGGCCATCTACATCCCTACCTGGAGGCTCTAGGGAAAGACAGACTGCCAAGCTCCTTCAGTTTGGTGGCAGAATAAATTTGCCTGAAGTTGCATTATTGGGGTTCACGTTGTCAAGTCTTAGAAGCCACTCTCAGGTCCTTGCCAAGAACCCTGTTCTTAGATGCTTTCATACTTGCATCCCTCTGCAGTCTGTCATGAAGGATTCTTAAGGAGTTAAAGGTAATCACAAAAAGATTATCCTATCATCATTGGCCATATAGCATAATTTAGTCAAGAGACTATTATCTCATCATGTTCAAAAGTTCCAGCCACACTCAAGGTCTGGAAATTATACAAGATGTGGACACAAGGGAATAATTATTTTGGTCATTTTAGAGACACAGGGTCACAGTTATACAGAATAGATAGGGGAAGTTGGGGTAACAGATCAGGTGACATTCCTAATTGAACAATTATGAGCCCTTTCACTACATGAATACATAAGACCTTGATGCCGAGACCTCCATGGATATTGAGGGATATTCCTCTTGGATACCTTTCCCACAGTTTCTTATTTCTTATTTTCAGAAACTCTCTTGCAGCCTTTTCCTTTTTAAAATCCCTTCATTGTGCTAGCAGTACCAGCTCAAATCTTTCTATTTAGAAAAATTGTATAATGAGAAGATGGGTGGGAATGTACGTTTATGGCATGCGCGAGAGTAGGCTTAGAGTTTCATTGTGAAAGGTTTTTTTTTTTTTTTTCCGTGAAGATTGAGAAAATGTCACATATTCATAGAAGAAGGGAGTCAGCTTATGAATATCTCAGGGAAGAAGTCAGGAAGTTGACAAGATCATATTTGTATATAAGAATGATTTCTTTGGGACCAGTGAAGAAGGGCCTGGGATGGGAGAGTATGTGTAGGAAGGGATGGGGTGGGTAGAAGATGACTATTATAGACTACTGCAACTAGCTAGGGGTTGTCAAACATTTTCTATAAAAAGCCAGATAGTAAATTTTTCAGGTTTTGTGGTCCAGACAGGATCTTTGCCAAAGTGATTCAAGTCTGCTGTTGTAGCGTGAAAACAGCCATAAATCGTATGTGAACAGATGGGTGTGGCTCTGTTTCAACACAACTGTATTTACAAAACCAGGCAGCAGGCTGGATTTAGATCACTGGTTGTGGTTTGCTGACACATGGAATAGACTATTACTGCTCTAAAGCAGTGACAGGAAAGGTGGACAGGAGATGGAACTGATTGACTTAGCTTTATATGTGTGGAGCACTTATATTGGGCTGGGTGCCCTTCTAGATGGCTTCCCTGGTAGCTCAGCTGGTAAAGAATCCTCCTACAATGACGGAGATCCCGGTTCAATTCCTGGGTCAGGAAGATCCACTGGAGAAGGGATAAGTTACCCACTCCAGTATTCTTGGGCTTTCCTGGTGGCTCAGCTGGTAAAGAATTCACCTGTAGTGTGAGAGACCTGGGTTTGGTCCCTGGGTTGGGAAGATCCCCTGGAGAAGAGAAAGGCTACCCACTCCAGTCTTCTGGCCTGAAGAATTCCATGGACTGTATAGTCCATGGGGTCGCAAAGAGTTGGACACAACTGAGAGATTTTCACTTTCACAAGGAGATATGCAGTGAACCAACCAGACAAAAATGCCTTCTTAATTAGTTTTCATTCTGGGAAATCTTTAAATACAGACATTCTACCTTGTAGATTACCTATTAGTAAGGAAATTAAGATATATAAGTTGGGGCATGTGGAAAACACCTACTACATTTCACAAAAATCCACTGTGTCTGGTCTGGTATGGTGCAAAACACATGGTTTTAGTTAATGAAAACTTCCTCAGCTACCCACTATCTCATTTTTCAAAATCCATAAACATACATTACAATGTGTTTTCTGCTCAATGTAATGTGTAAAACATAATCAGCATACATAAGAAAATATTTCCATGTAGATGAAATGGAGCCTCAGCTAGAAAATTTAATTTGCACAAGGATGAATAATATGACTAAACAATGAACTGTACAAGAACCACACAGCAAAGAATAATAAAACAGATGCTCCTATGTACAACACTAAGCATGTAGCCATTCCTAGGAATCAATTGGCAAATTTCATAGAAAGGCTGAATGATCTCTTCCCCTTTTAAGGAAAATGTGAACAGAACTTTTATTAGGCACATTGAATTCCCTGTTTCTTGTTGACCTTTGCCAACCCTTTGTGTTGTCTAGATGCCCAGGTGAAAGAGGCTCCTCATAGCTAATAATGCAAGAAAATTTTGTTTCTCGCTCTGGCGTGTATGGTGGGGCTTCCCCCGTGGCTCAGCGGTGAAGAATCCACCTGCATTGCAGGAGTTGAAGATGACGCAGATTCGGTCCCTGGGTCAGGACGAGCCCCTGGAGGAGGGCATGGCAACCCACTTCAGTATTCTTGCCTGGAGAATGCTGTGGACAGAGGAGCCTGATGGGCTACAGTCCATAGGGTCGCAAAGAATCAGACATGACTGCAGCGATTTAGTGTGTGCATACATGCTCATGAAATATGTTGAGTGTGGGTATGACAAAGAATAATGATGTGGAATAATGATAAACTATTATGACATGGATAACAGGAGAGTAACTTGAGGTTAGTTTTGTCATATGCTTTCACCCTCTGAGTCATATTTAGACATATGTCATATGCTTTCACCCTCTGAGTCATATTTAGACATATCATTTTTTCTCTAAGCTTATTGTTGGTTATATATAAAACATCCAACCAGTGGCTCTGTAATCAGCATCTGCTCTAATAAAAATGCCCTTAAAATTGTTAGTGTCAGAGAGTAAAAGGATGCTGTTCATTTCTATTGTGGGATCTTTATTCTTCCTGTGTCTCCTGGAGGAATCTTCAAATCAATGCATTTTACATGAGATATATGTTCAAACTCAGAAGACTTTATGTGTTTTATCAATATTTTATTAATGACAAGGTGCAGAACTCTATGAGTTAATGCAGAGCATGGGAAGAATCAATACAAATCTGTAAAAACCTACCCATTACAGGGTTGTATGTCACCAAGAGAACTGTCCTGTACAAGCCAAATAGGTCAGAACTTATGTGCTGATATTTTTAGGGTGTAGAGAAGCCCAGGAAAAAAAAATCTCACCCAGTGATAACCCATGGCTGCAATATTTTCAATAGATGGTTCCAGCCTGGCACCTGGAATTGGAATTCAGTTCAGTTCAGTTCAGTCACTCAGTCGTGTCCGACTCTTTGTGACCCCATAAATTGCAGCACACCAGACCTCCCTGTCCATCACCAACTCCCAGAGTTTACTCAAACTCATGTCCATCGAGTCTGTGACACCATCCAACCATCTCATCCTCTGTCGTCCCCTTCTCCTGCCCCCAATCCCTCCCAGCATCAGTGTCTTTTCCAATGAGTCAGCTCTTTGCATGAGGTAGCCAAAGTATTGGAGTTTCAGCTTCAGCATCAGTCCTTCCAATGAACACCCAGGACTGATCTCCTTTAGGATGGACTGGTTTGATCTCCTTGCAGTCCAAGGGACTCTCAAGAGTCTTCTCCAACACCACAGATTAGGTATACCTAATTCCATACCCTATAGTGGCATGGGAAGGAGGGTCTGTGGAAGCAGAAAGGAAAGTCATCTCCAAGCAGGAGAAACTGACTGCAGCACTACAAAGATGAAATCTGCTGATCTGTTTGTTACTTGTGATTGATCGCCAGCATCTATTCTGTTTTCCTCCATCCTAAAAGAACTCCAATCTATTACGGAATCTATATGTCCCCTATATGACTCAGAGAGCTGACTTTGTCTAATTCTAGTCGTGGATTCGAATCCATCTGCATGATGAAACATTTCCCTGATGATAAGACTCACATGAGATCTTTATTACATATATTGATTACCAGATTCTTCCATTTAAATTCCATTCTGTAGGTCTTACTTGGGCCTCACTGGTGACTCAGTGGTAAAGAATCACCTGCCAATGCAGGAGATATGGGTTCAATCCCTGAGTCGGGAAGATCCCCTGGAGAAGGAATTGGCAAGTCCAGTATTCTTAACCTGGGAAATCTCATAGACAGAGGAGCCTGGTGGGCTATAGTCCATGGAATCACAAGAGTCAGATATGACTTAGCAACTAAGCAGCAATAAGTCTCAGTTGGGGGGGGGGGCGGGGTTCAGAAATCTGTTTCCTCTGAACATTGCAAGTATCTCCTGCCTTTAGGGAAGTTGTAATAAATGCTGATATAGGTCTATTGGTGCCAAACCCAGTGCAAAAACTGGCTGGAGATTCAAATTGGTCCAAGTTGACTGATGGGAAGGTTGTTAGTTTCAATGTTTTTGAGAGAATATTTTTTTCCTGCTGTTTTATCCTGAACAAAGAGACATGTTGCCCCAGTTGCTGGTGACAGCCATCTCACAAAAGTGAGGGTAATTAGCTGTAGGATGAAACCAGTGTGTATTTGTTAGAGCAGAAAAAGAAAATGAACCAGAGATCTTAACAATAAAATGAGCCATCAGTCAACTAATCCAGAAGGCTGCCCTGCCTCTGGACTTTTTGTTATGTGACAATCAATATCCTTATTTTTTAAGTAAGTTGTATTTTCTGATCCTTGCAGGTAAAAGCTTTTAAATTGATACATCTAACTGTGATTCTATTCAGTTAAATGTTCATGCCAGTAGAAAAAGGAGAATCTGGGAGTAGTGTTTCTCATTTTACTGCTATTACCATGTAAAACAATAATAAACTATTAGTTCTTATCATTTCTCTGATAATAAGTTTAGGACCTAGGGAAGAATGATACATTTTTGTTTTTTGCAATTATTTGATGAACGCCACTTCAGGATCAATTTCTACAATTTCTGTGTATTTGGTATTAGTGACTATGAAAAACTAACTTACTAGTTAATAAATACATGAACATGTATTTGAAAATAAAGGAAACAAAACTGGTTAAATGCTGAAGCAACAAACATTTCTAGTCTATAGTTTTAAAGATGAAATTTAATTTTCCCATGAAACAGTGAAATGAAAAGTTTTATACAAATATTCACATGTGTGTGAAATGCTCATTTTAGCTGTGAGATAGGCTTCGGGTTTGATCCTTGGGTTGGGAAAATCCCTCAGAGAAGGGAAAGACTGCTCATTCCAGTATTCTTGCCTGAAGAAGTCCATGGACTGTAGAGTCCTTGGCGTTGCAAAGAGACACGACTGAGTGACCTTCACTTTCAGGTTTCCAGGGCACAGCCTCTGTTTGTTGGCTCTGGATAAGGCAGGTGTCCCATTTCCTACAAGCATTTGCATTTGGTGATTGCATACTATAAGTGGGCAGAGTTTGTGGTATCCTTCCCCTCAAAAGCCTTTTATATCCAATAAGTTACACATGAGACTGATAAGTTTCCTTGCATGCACAAAAGGACTGGATCTCTGTCCTCAGTCTCCTAAATTTTATATATGAATATAAAAATTCATCTGCTGGGTGGGTATACAGATTGCGAGAAGGACAATGGGATTTCTACGTAGGAATAACAGGTCAGAGCCTGTGCGAAGGTTGAGAGACAGAGCTTAAGGACTGGAAGGGACTCACGCTTCCCAACTCCACAGAAAGCTGAGACCAGGATCGACTTCAGTCTCGCGGAGGGGGGCCCAGGGACAGGGCAGGTGTGCACACGTGCGCCTGCATGAGTGCCTGTGCTTTTGTTGGTTTACAGGACTGTGTGCCTTGGCTAAACGACCCTCCTTGTTTGACCGAAGCACAGGGGAAGGAAGCATTCTTCCTCACTTTGAAAGGGACTGCAGAGCTGTCCTCAGCAGTTAGCTGCTGTTGATCAGGTTCCCATGTAATTGTCACTGAGGATACTGGAGCTAAGCTTTAAAGGATACCTACATTTCCGTTCTCCCAAGGAGCACTGAGGGTAATTTGGAATGATTGATGGCTATGAATTCTCAGAAATGGATGAAAATGGAAATGTTAAGAAAATATTGGAATTTTGGCAATCAAGCAGAGGATGTGGGAAACACAGGATTTTGAAGGACTTAATAAATATGATCTTATTGGTATTAAGCTGATGGAACCTGGGGAATACTAATTATGATTGCAGCACAGGATGGTGGTATGTGATATTAACTACCCTGCATACGCCTTCCTTTGACATTTCAACTTTGAACTTTCCTACACCTCAGACCTTATGATGCCCTGGATCAAGTGCAAGGAAGCAAAGACTGACAGGTAACCTAAAGTAGCAGAGCTAGTACTTCCCTCTCTGACCCCTGAACTAGGGAGAGGGAAGTGCTAAAGTGAAATGTTACAAGCAGCTATGAGTAGGCATTCTAACATACCTCCTTCCCCAGTCTCATAGTGTTGGAATAGAGGGGAACACGAAATAAATCCCCATGTAGTTTGGGGGGTTTCAGTGTATTTTTTTTTTCATTTTTTTTTTCAGTATATTTTTAACATTTTTGTTGGTGGCTTTTTTGTGCACAAAGAAAATTATCCAGAGACTTCTTCTCTTTTTTAATTATTACTTGTGTCATTAATATTTCAGATTAAATTCTAGCTCTTCCTTATACTTTGAGGTAAGTCCAAATTAAAAATTTTATGATTTTATTTATTCATATGCTTATTACTGTAACAAAATTTGACATCACTTTTAAGGGAGATTTTAGAACCTAATTAAATTTGCTTAAATACTTTAAACTACGTTTGCAAATTTAATATATTCAAATTTCTTTTTAAGTGCTTTGTGTAACAAGCAATCCTTCCTAAATACCAAAGCATATCTTACAAATCTAATGAATGAAACATACACGTAGCTTATTGCTTATGACAAATAAAAATATCTCTTAAATAGTCCAACACTGTTTTTATGCTTGGCCAAACACTATTTCACTTTCAACCTAAAACTTAAATCAGTAACTCAATTATGTACTTAAATTGGAAGCATAAGGGTGGTTTTAGGTTTTCTAATATTCTAAATTCTCTTAAAGATTAAAACAATTAAAACAATAAAGGTACAGTGGCTATTCCCAAATCTAGCACAAAATATTGTTCTAGTTTTTATGACCATTTCTAGTTTTAGTTCTCAAATGTGGTCCCAGTAAAAGCATCAGCATCGTGTAGAACCTTGTTGTTGTTTAGTCTCTGAGTTGTGTCCGACTCTTTGGCAACACCCATGGACTATATAGCCTGCCAGACAGCTCTGTTCATGGGATTTTCCGGGCAAGAATATTGGAGTGGGTTACCCTTTCCTTCTCCAGGGGTTCTTTCTGACTCACAGATCAAACCCATGTCTCCTGCCTGACAGGTGAATTCTTTACCCCTGAACCCCCTGGGAAGCCCAGGAACTTGTTAGAAATCCAAATTCTCAGCCTCTACTGTAGACCTGGGTTTCACAGGTGGCTGAGCTTAAAGAATCCCTCTGCAATGAAAGAGACCAGGGTTTGATCCCTAGGTCAAGAAGAACCCCTGGAGAAAGAAAGGGAAACCCACTCCAGTATTCTTGCCTGGAAAACCCCATGGACGGAGGAGCCTGGTGGGCTACAGAGCAGGGGTTGCAAAAGAATTGGACTTGACTTAGCGACTAAACAACAACTCCAGACTTCCTGAATCTGAAACAGTCACGAGGTCCAACAATTTGTGTTTTAATTCGAAAGTCTGCACACTAAAGTCTGACAACTGCTATATTTAATTTGAAAGCTCCTCAAGGGTAAGGCATTCACCATAAAAATAATTACACTGTCCTAAACATTTGGAGTTACCTTCTCAGATAAATCTGGGGTTAAATTAGCTGGTGGAAGCTGCATTTTAATGAGAGAATTTTGAAGGACCAGACAGGAAATTTATCACGGGTGAGTTTTCCAATGACAATGGGTTACACATTGGAGCTTCATGTAAACTAGGCCATTATCCTCATAGTTACTGCATAGTCCCCACCTGTTGTACTCAAATCATGCATTAATTGGCTATCATATCTGAGTTAAGGCTGCAGCTCCTATCTTTCTGCCACTTTATTAGATTCAAATAATTTTTGCCTTGATTAGTCCTCTGGTTTCTTTTAATGTATACTCTTCACAGGTAGGACTACAAGAGGTAGTCCTGTTAGGTAGTCCTTATAGGTATCTGAGTGATATCCACTTCTATTTTTAAGTGCTATCCACTTTGATTCTGCCTAACTCTAAACTTTATGTGTCTCTCTCTAGACTCAGCATTAAAATCTTGCTAGTGACACAAAGTTTCAGGAGGAAGGAGGTGATTTAGTGTTGCTTTCATCTGAAATTTTGTAAAAAGGGCTCTGTAGAGGTACCCCAAACCAAAAGCATGGACGGAGAAGTGGAGCTGATGTCATGTTTTCCAGCGGCCGTATTTATAGTAAAATAATAACTGAACTGAAAATAGTAATAATAGTATGGATGTAGGAATTCCCTTGTTGGCCAGTAGTTTAGGATTCAGTGCTTTCACTGCTGGGGACCAAGAAAGATTCTTGGTTGGGGAACTAAGCTCCTGAAACCTGTGTGGTGTGGCCAAGAAAAAACTGTGAATGTTACCCTTCAGAATTGTGTAACAAAGCAGCCCTGTGTCTGAGCAGGAGTGGGGAGGAGACCCTAAATTTCCCCTGGCTTCTCCTGTGTCTCCAGTGGATGATATGATTAGCTAAGAGTACCCACAGGCCTGCCAGGAAAAGCATCACCAGGACAGTTGACGATGTTACAGAGGTGGAGGGCTAGACTATTCACTGTTTTGTTAGGAAGAGAATGTGGCTCATCTCAGAAGGAGTTCCAGTCCAGGGAACTGATATCTGGTTGTCATTATCGGGAAGGGTGGTGTGGCATGCACTGAATGATACCTGTACAAAAGAGCTAATAAGATGAGAAATATCTAGAAAGAAAAATTATCAGCATATGACCACTCTAGAGCAATACAGTAATAAAAGAAGGTAGAACAATAGAACAAGATAAAATATGGAAAAACCATGAAGAAGTGAGGAAGACAGGAAGAAAGGAATGATGAAGGGAAGGAAGGAAGAAAGGAAAGAAGGAAAAAATAGAGTGGTTAGGCCTTTAACCCTCCAACTTCAGTAAAGATTTCCTTATTTGACAATCAAAAGGTTCCCAGTTCACTGGCTTGTTTCTACCATGTACTCTAAAGATAATCCATCTAACTATGCTATCAGTTCAGTTCAGTTCAGTCACTCAGTCGTGTCTGACTTTTTGCGACCCCATGGACTTCAGCATGCCAGGCTTCCCTGTCCGTCACCAACTCCCAGAGCTTGATCAAACTCATGCCCAAATCGGTGATGCCATCCAACCATCTCAACCTCTGTTGTCCCCTTCTCCTCCTGCCCTCAATCTTTCCCAGCATCAGGGTCTTTTCCAATGAGTCAGTTCTTCGCATCAGGTGGCCAAAGTATTGGAGCTTCAGCTTCAAAATCAGTCCTTCCAATGAATATTCAGGGTTGATTTCCTTTAGGATGGACTGGTTTGTTTTATCTCCTTGCAGTCCAAGGGACTCTCAAGAGTCTTCTCCAACACCACAGTTCAAAAGCATCAGTTCTTCGACACTCAACCTTCTTTATTATTTAACTCTCACATCCATACATGACTACTGGAAAATCCATAGCTTTGGCTAAAAGGACCTTTGTTGGCAAAGTAATGTCTATGCTTTTTAATATGCTGTCTAGGTTTGTCATAGCTTTTCTTCCAAGAAGCAAGCGTCTTTTAATTTCATGGCTGCAGTCATCATCTGCAGTGATTTTGGAGTCCAAGAAAATAAAGTCTGTCACTATTTTCATTGTTTCTACATCTGTTTGCCATGAAGTGATGGGACTGGATGCCATGATCTTAGTTTTTTGAATGTTGAGCTTTAAGCCAACTTTTTCACTCTCCTCTTTCACTTTCATCAAGAGGCTCTTTAGTTCTTCTTCACTTTCTGCCATAAGGGTGGTGTCATCTGCATATCTGAGGTTATTGATATTTCTCCCGGCAATCTTGATTCCAGCTTGTGCTTTATCCAGTTCAGCATTTCTCATGATGTACTCTGCATATAAGTTAAATAAGCAGGGTGACAATATGCCCACTATTTTTACCCACACAGTCCAGAGCCTACCATTGGCCCTCTCATGCTGGGGGCAGGCTTTTTGTGAAAATGTTATAGACAAATGGTGAGGAAACTCATGCTACTGAGTTAAACCAGTCAGTTATTAATTGAGGTAGAAATACTAATCAACAACTATGGATTTTAAAATATTTAGAAAAAACTAATATTCTGTAAGAGAATAAAACATAATAAACAAGTCATGTGGCCACAATAAAAGCACAGATACTCAAAAATAAAAGATTATTCTCAAAATTAGCCAATTAGAAGAAATTCTAGAGGATATTTTATTCATAAACACAAGAACTGACTATCATGAAGAACAAGTCACCAGAAACTACTAAGAAAGAACAGAAAATAATAAAACACATATTCATTTCTAAAATAAATAAACACAATTACTAAAATAAAACAGAAGAAATGCAAAACAATGTAATGGACAGAGCTAAAGATTACCAGTGATGAGAAAGAAAAAGTTAAGGAAATTTCCCAGAGTATAGAGCATGAAAAATGATTAAGAACAAAAAAAGAATAAGGAAATAAATAATAAAACACAAATTTTCTTAAACTGAAAACACACACACACACACACACACACACACGCACATCCACCCACCCCTTCAGATGTGAGGTCATGCAGTATGTCAAGCATGCATAAAGTAAAATGTTCTAAACCTGGGCACCATTTAGTAGAAGTTATGAACTTTAAGGGGAAAGAAAAACAAACTCCTAAAAATTACTGGGGAGAAGCAATAGATTATTTACCAGCATGAGTATCAGAGTGGTTTTGGTCTCATACGCAACTTGGGATTCTAGGAGACAACACAGGGCAGCCTTCAAAGTTCTGAATGGATGCTTTCAAACCTAGAATTTGCTATTCACATAAATAGTATTCAAAAGTGAGGGTACAGCAGAGACCTTTATACAAACATGAAGAGCATTTTAGAAAAGGTCATTTTGTATGATGATGTCAACCAGTTGATCAAAAAACTCATTACAGAAAAAGGGAAAGAGGAAGATATAGAAGACAGAAAGCAGTGGTGATAAAACCTATAAAACTTATCAAGTTCAACACCTAGATTAAATACTATTTTGTGGGATGGTACTTTTGTTAAGAAAGGATTTCCGAAAATGTACCAACACAGCATAAAACCATTAATAATACAATTGACCCTTGAATAACAACAGGACTGAACTGTATGTGTCCACTTATAGGTGGATATTTTCCTAATAAACAGTCAGTCCTCCATTTCCTTGGGGTCTGCATCTGTGGATTCGGAGGGCTGATTAAGAGACTTGAGCCTCTGTGGCAAGTCTTGAAACCAATCTCCTTTGAATGCTGAGGGACAATTGTAATCTCAATTAAAATTTCAGATAGTTTGAATAAAACATCATTAAGAGATGGAGAAAAAGACATGCTAAAAATCCTGTATTGATTACATAGTTTTAGCATTAAGATATTTTAAATTCTAGAATTTGATTAAAAATATTTAAATGCATATATGTTTAAGTGGAAAGGTAATACATTCAGGGATTAATGGGATTAATACAGTAAATATTCATTCATTCAATAAACATTAGTTGAATACTTGTCCCTGCCAAGGACTGGGTTCAGTACAGGGGATACAGCAGAGATGTGAGGCCTTTCCCACAGGAGCCTGGGATACATTTCAGTGAATGAGAGGTCTGACCTGAAATCTCAGGATGCTGCAAGAGCATGCAGCAGGGTACCTGACCCAGTCTTGGTTAGGGGTGGGAGGGGCAACTCATTCCTTGATGAAATGAAATCTGAGATTAGAAAAAGTTATCCAGGAAAGAAAGAAATGTAAGCCTGAGGGTGTGACAATGAGAAAGTTTTTGGTGCTTTTAAAGAACTGGAACATTTTCAGGTTGGCTGGAATATAGAGTTCACTGAGATGAAGATGCATGAGATGAAGCTGGAAAGGCAATGGGCTGGATCATGTCAGTCTTTTAATTACAGCTATTGAAACATTTTAAGCAGAGAAGAGACTGACATGATAGATTTGCATATCAGTGAGTTAATTCAACTTCTGGTTAAACATAATACAAATA
Source organism: Odocoileus virginianus (assembly GCF_023699985.2). Classification (NCBI taxonomy): domain Eukaryota; kingdom Metazoa; phylum Chordata; class Mammalia; order Artiodactyla; family Cervidae; genus Odocoileus; species Odocoileus virginianus. The sequence goes on along the minus strand of NC_069686.1, from coordinate 33,894,520 downwards.
TATTCTTTTGTGCCTCTAAAACCAGTACAGTTTTGCTGTAAATAGCTTATTTAATGTACCTTGAGTTTGTAATTTTGGGTATAATTCTTAGCTCTGTCACTTACTAGTCGTGTGATCTCAAATGTGTTACTTAACTTCTTTGAACCTCAATTTTTGTCTTATGAAAGAAAATACTGATATCTTACTTGCCAGGCATTTTTTAAATCAAGAGCTGCAAATAAGAATTTAATATGAAAGCATTAAGCACAGTGCTGGCTGTATGCGGGATCTTTTGTTCCAAGAAGCAGAAGCCCAATCTTAACTAGATGAAGTCAAAGGGAGGGAATTGTGAGAGCACCTTGGCGAGTCTCCCAGAAGCCGAGGGTGAGAATGAGCTCACCTTTTCTGAAAACAAAAGATCCAGCACTTGTGGTCTACAGTTGGCTTTGTTCTCATTCCCTAGGATCTGACATCTAATTGTACCCACCCAAAACTTGGGGTTGATGTTTCTTCTGTGCAAGAGTAACAGTTTGACTTGCAATTTATTAATTTCATTTCCAACTTTCTTGGATGAAATTCTTCTTTGCTCATCTTTTGTAAAATTCATTTTTATTGGGATATAGTTGCTTTACAACATTGTGTTAGTTTCTGTTGTACAGCAAAGTGAATCAGCTATCTGTTTGCACATATCCCCTCTTTTTTGGATTTCCTTCCCAAAACAGGAAGGTTACCGCAGAGCACCGAGTAGAGTTCCCTGTGCTGTATAAGGAACTATCGAGAAGGTTCCCTTTGGTGATCTCTTTTATACATAATAGTGTATCCCAATCTCCCAATTCATCCTTCTAGCCCTCTTTCCCTCTTGGCATCCATGCATCTATTCTCTATGCATGTGTCCCTGTTTCTGCTTTGCAAATAAGAACAACTATGCCTTTTTTTTTCTTTTGGTTTTACATATATGTGCTGAAATATAATATCTTTTTCTCTTTCTAACTTACTTTACTCTGTATGGCAGTCTCTAGATCCATCCACATTTCTGCAAATTACACAATTTCTTTCCTTTTTATGGCTAAGTAATATTCCATTATATATATGTTATTTGCTCATCTTGGTCTGGTGTGTGTAACCCAACAGACTGTGGCAGTGGGTGAGTTCGTGTACTAATATGAGTGTGCAGATGGGACTATCTCCTAGGAAAGGGGTAATTTTTTTTTTCCAGTTATAGTGAATTTATTTTAGCTGTAATTTTATCTCAAGAGCCGTGTCAAGAATGTTTGAATGTCAGGGTGATGATAGATGAGGCATTGTTCGTTAGCTACCCTGTACCTTGGTTTCATTAATAGTGATATGATATATATTTTTTATTTTTTATTTTTTTTTCCATTTATTTTTATTAGTTGGAGGCTAATTACTTTACATCATTACAGTAGTTTTTGTCATACATTGAAATGAATTAGCCATGGATTTACATGTATTCCCCATCCTGGTCCCCCCTCCCACCTCCCTCTCCACCCGATCCCTCTGGGTCTTCCCAGTGTACCAGGCCCGAGCACTTGTCTCATGCACCCAACCTGGGCTGGTGATCTGTTTCACCCTAGATAATATACATGTTTCAATGCTGTTCTCTTGAAACATCCCACCCTCGCCTTCTCCCAGAGTCCACAAGTCTGTTCTATACATCTGAGTCTCTTTTTCTGTTTTGCATATAGGGTTATCATTACCATCTTTCTAAATTCCATATATATGTGTTAGTATACTGTAATGGTCTTTATCTTTCTGGCTTGCTTCACTCTGTATAATGGGCTCCAGTTTCATCCATCTCATTAGAACTGATTCAAATGAATTCTTTTTAATGGCTGAGTAATATTCCATGGTGTATATGTACCACAGCTTCCTCATCCATTCGTCTGCTGATGGGCATCTTACTCTACCCAGCAGGGGTAATTTTTTAAAAGGATATGTAACAGAATCTCATAAATTAGGATAATTCAGAAAAGGTTTCTAAAAAAATTTATTTCAGTTAACCCTTGAAAAATGCAGATTTGAACTGGACAGATCCAGTTATATGCAAGAGGAACTACAGATATAGAGGGCTTACTAGACTTTCAGCTTCAGTTCAGTCACTCAGTCTTTTCTGACTCCTTGTGACCCCAGGGACTCCAGCACACCAGGCTTCCCTACTCATCACCAGCTTCCAGAGCTTGCTCAAACTCATGTCCATCGAGTCGGTGATGTCATCCAACCATCTCATCCACTGTTGTCCACTTCTCCTGTCTTCAACTGCTTTCCCAGCATCAGGGTCTTTTCCAATGAGTCAGTTCTTTGCATCAGGTGGCCACAGTATTAGAATTTCAGCTCCAGCATCTGTCCTTCCAATGAATATTCAGGGTTGATTTCATTTAGGATTTACTGGTTGGATCTCCTTGCAGTCCAAGGTATTCTCGAGAGTCTTTTCCAACACCACAGTTCAAAAGCATCAGTTCTTCAGAACTCAGTTTTCTTTAGGGTCTCACATCCATACATGACTATTGGAAAATCCAGAGCTTCGACAAGACAGATCTTTGTTGGCAAAGTAATGTCTCAGCTTTTTAATATGCTGTCCAGGTTGGTCATAGCTTTTCTTTCAAGGAACAAATGTCTTTTAATTTCATGGCTTCAGTCACCATCTGCAGTTTTTTTGGAACCCAAGAAAATAAAGTTTGTCCATGTTTCCTTTTTCTCCTTGTCTATTTGCCATGAAGTGATGGGACCAGATGCCATGATCTTAGTTTTTTAATGTTGAGTTTTAAGTCAGCCTTTTCACTCTCCTCTTTCACTTCATCAAGAGGCTCTTCTTCCTCTTTGCTTTCTGCCATAAGGGTGGTGTCATCTGCATATCTGAGGTTATTGATATTTCTCCCGGCAATCTTGATTCCAGCTTGTGCTTCACCCAGCCCAGCAGTTTGCATGATGTACTCTGCATGTAAGTTAAGTAAGCAGGATGACAATATATAGCCTTGATATACTCCTTTCCCTATTTGGAACCAGTCCATTATTCCATGACCAGTTCTAACTATTGCTTCTTGACATGCATACAGATTTCTTAGGAGCCAGGTCAGGTGATCTGGTATTCCCATCTCTTGAAGAATTTTCCACAGTTTGTTGTGATCCACACAGTCAAAGGCTTTAGCATAATCAATGAAGCAGAAGGAGATGTTCTTCTGGAATTATCATGCTTTTTCTATGAATCAATGGATGTTGGCAATTTGATCTCTGGTTCCTCTGCCTTTTCTAAATCCAGTTTGAACATCTGGAAGTTCTCGGTTCCCATACTGTTGAAACCTAGCTTGAAGAATTTTGGGTATTACTTTGCTAGCATGTGAGATGAGAGCAATTGTGTGATAGTTTGAACAGTCTATGGCACTGCCTTTCTTTGGGATTAGAATGAAAACTGACCTTTTCCAGTCCTGTGGCCACTGCTGAGTTTTCCAAATTTGCTGGCATATTGAGTGCAGCACTTTAACAGGATCATCTTTTATGATTTGAAATAGTCTGCTGGAATTCCATCACCTCCACTAGCTTTGTTCATAGAGATGCTTCCTAAGGCTCACTCGACACACTCCAGGATGTCTGGCTCTAAGTGAGTGATCAAACCATCGTAGTTATCTGGGTCATTTAGATCTTTTTTTAATAGTTCTTCTGTGTATTGTTGCCACCTCTTATTAATATCTTATGCTTCTGTTAGGTCCATACTGTTTCTGTCCTTTATTGTGCCCATCTTTGCATGAAATGTTCCCTTGGTATCTCCAATTTTCTTGAAGAGATCTCTAGTCTTTCCCATTCTATTGTTTTCCTCTATTTCTTTGTATTGATCAATTAGGAAGCCTTTCTTGTCTCTCCTTTGTATTCTTTGGAGATCTTCATTCAGATAGGTATATCTTTTCCTTTTGTCCTTTGCCTTTCACTTCTTTTCCTTTTTCAGCTATTTGTAAGGCCTCCTCAGACAACCAGTTTGCCTTTTCGCCTTTCTTTTTCTTGGGGATGGCCTTGATCACTGCCTCCTGTACCAGGTCTCGAACCTCCATCCACAGTTCTTCAGGCTCTCTGTCTATCAGACTAATCCCTAGTGGCTCTGTTGTAGGGTTTATGGCAAACCCTTTCCAGTGCCTCTTTCCCGTGGTGAGCCCCTGCTGACCCATGCCTCCAACACTAGCAGGCAGTTTTGGTTCAGTCTCCTGTGGGGGTCACTGCCCTCTGGGTCTTGTTGCCTGTAGAATTTTGTGTGTGCCCTCCAAGACTGAAGTCTAAGTCTCTGTTTCCCCCAGTCCTCTGAAAGTCCTATAATCAAATCCCCCTGGCCCTCAAGGCCAGTGTCCCTGGGGATTCCCAGTCCTTTTCTGGATCCTCAGTCTGGGAAGCCTGACTTGGGGTTCAGAACCTTCACAACAGTGCAAGGACTTTGGTATTATTGTTCTCCAGTCTGTGGGTCACCCACTTGGTAGGTATGGGATTTGATTTTTTCATGATTGCTTCCCCTCTCACTGTCTCGCTGTGGCTTCTTTGTTTTTGGACATGGGGTGTCTTTTTTTGTTGGGTTCCAGTGTCCTCCTGCTTATGGTTGTTCAACAGTTAGTTGCAATTTTGGAGCTCTTGGAGGAGGTGATGAGCACATGTCCTTCTACTGTACCATCTTGAACCAAGCCCTTTTTAATGGATAAAAATAATAGGCATCTAAGTTAAGAATGCTAACAAGGTAGAAAGATTTTCTTTAATTGATCTTTACATCTGCCACAAAAATAAAAGCTGAAGTCATGACAAGAACCACTAAATTTCTTTGAAATACATCCAAGTAATTAAAAAAGAAAATCTTATCACTCTAATGACACTTGGTTGGATGTGTATATTAACAAATGGAATTAGACATGCAGCAATACTGGAATGAGATTTTAAGATTATGAAGCAAAAGATTCAAATTTAGCAATCTATTTATTCACTAGCTTTTACAGCTTAAAAAATGCTCTCTTTTTCCCTACTCTACCCTGGGGGTCCTTCTTAACTCTAAAAATAAATTCTGACCTTCAATGTTTAAAGTTTATAAACTTTGAAGATTAAAATGTATGGCATTTTCCTCAGACCAACTGTTGATCTTTTCAAATCAAACTGTTTTAAAATATTTTAGGCCAACCAGGTTGCAGAGCCCTGGTAAGGAGAGGTGGTGTTTTCCTTGGGAAGAAGGAGAGAGTTTCAAAGACACAGCCAATTATAATTCCAGACTTTTCTGTAAAGCACTGACATAATATTATTTATGATCATGGTTTCTTAATATGTAAATTTGACCTTTCTATAAAATTAGCTACTTACTAATTAAAAAAAAAACAACAACAGCAGCTTTAAAAACCAGAAGATACTGGAAAGGTTATTGGCTTTTTATTATATTCCAAGTGTTAGAAAGTTCACACATAATTTTGCTCATTCAGACAGACCATCCAAAGCCACTGCCAAAATTGTGTGATTCCATCATTAAAAGAATGCCAGTTAGTTGAGTTGCAATACCTCACTGTTGGGGAGGCTGACTAGTTCACAACCTTTGATAAGTAGTTGTTCAAGTCTGAATTGGAATTACCAAAGAGAGCAATGGGCTGATATATTTTTATGTAACCTGACTCTTCGTATTAAAGGCAAAACAGTTTCATGAAAATGGTCTTTAGCTCTGGTTTCATTTAAGTGAAACTTTGATTCTGATTACTTACAGACTATTATGTTAAACCTTAATCAGTTCCATTTTGGTTTGCATAAAACTAGGGGTACATGATCAGTTTTATCATATTAATAAATTACAATGCATCTATAAAGTTAAAACAATGAGTTTTAAAATTTTGAACAGCATATGATATGAGAAAATGTTCACAATATGAAATTGAATCACAAAATTGAGAAGCAAAATAATATTTAGAGTCAGATCCTAGCTTTGCTAAAATATAGTTTAAAGTTTATTGTAAATTAAATTTACAAAAATAGAAACTTTATGTGGGTGAAAATAGGGAAAACTTTCTTCTTCATATATGTATCTATACATTGTAATTTTCTTTACAATGAAGTGATAGAAATTATTTTTATAATCAGGGAAGAATTAACTAAATGTTGTTTACAAAGCAAAAAGAAAAGAAAAAAGTTCTGCAATAGCAATACATGCAGCCCATTTAAAAATGTTTAATCATTCTAGGTAATTGTTAAAAGAACATTTGCTATAAATAAACAAGCCTAGCAACAATACTACTGGAATATAGGGCCTCTATTAGAAAACATATATTAATGTTGCTTATAAGTAAAGACAGCAGTACAAAAGCAGCCCCCTGGTTTTGTGGCTTGTGATTCATAACCAATAATTTTCTTATTCAACATTAAAATTACTCCTAAAATTACTATTGTGTTAAGAATAAGAAAATGTATTTGTGTACTCTTTGAAAAAAACGCAAAGACCACAGTAATATGACTGCTTCTGTTTTGTGAGAGCAGTCTACAGTATCATGATCTGCTGCAGACATCCTGGAATATAGCCAATATAAGAATATTGATAAAGAATAAGTACTGAGCAAAATAATTTGATTATTACTTGTTGGTTTCTATCAAAATTATATGAATCTCTATTTCAAGGTCATAAAGGCATCATTTCATTAAAGCTGGCAAATAATTGCTTACATATTTTCATATAGATACTTAGATTTTTGCCTGTATGTTGCATTTTTTTTTCTTGTTATTATTCTGGCTTGTTTTTTGTTTGTTTTCTTAAAATTTGTTTTTATTGTGTGTATGTTTTGTTTTGTTTTATATAGTAACTTTTGCTTTTATCTTTCATGTATCAAAGTCATGGCAAATATTTTCCTATACTGCTGACTGCTATTTCATTCTGCTTTAACATTTTTTAAAAAAATAGAGAGTTGTATCTTTTGGTTATATCCACAGATTTCTTTGTGATTCAGCTGGTTCAAAAATATCTATCATATACTATATGTCAGGTACTCCTCTATGTGCTATAGATACAGCAGAATCCAAAATAGCAAAAATCCCTGCCTTATGGAGCTCACACTCATAGACGGAGACAGACAATAAACAAGTAAGGCATATCCAAATTTTGCAACACCTGAAGTCTATGTAAGGGAGCTGCCTTTAAGAGGAAGAATATGAAACAAGATACCGGGCCTTGGAAGGAACCCATGCAAATGAAGAGCATTAGAATGAGTTCTACGGAGATGAATAAACTGGGGAGAAGGCTAGGAAGTACTCAGGCAGATGGGGAGATCCGAGCCTCTCAATAAATGGTCAGAGAAGGCCTCATTGAGAAGACATTAAACAAAGACCCCAAGGGAAGGGAGGGAGCATGCCAAGATGTGTCTGGGAGAGAGCATGTCAGGAGAATAGAGAAGTACAGAATCCCCACATGAAGAGTGTACCTATGGTGTTTAAGGAATGGAGAGAGGTTTGGTGGGGCAGACACAGAGAGAGCCAGGGAGAAAGGGATATAACAGGAGTCACAGAGGTAACGAAAGAGGCTGTGGGAGAGGGTAGCAGATGATATAGGGCCTTGCAGGCCTCCATTAGCTTTCTTGACTTTTTTTCTCTGAGTGAGGAGAAGTTACTAGAGGTGAAATGATTGGATGTATGACTTCACTCTCATTGCTGATTTAAGAATAAATTGAGGGAGAAAGGAGACAAAAAGGGAGATGGATATAGAGGCTACTAAGCAATCCCGCAAGAGGTCCTGGTGGCTTGGGCTAGCTACTAGTGTAGGTGAAGAAATGTCATTTTTTTGTTTCAGAATGTGTCTTGAAGATAGAACTAACAAGATTTTCTGGAATATTGGCTATAAGTTGTAGAAAAATGTAGACATCAAAAGAAGAACTACAGGTTTTGTCCTAAATAAGCAAATATGAAATTTTAAGTTAATAATCTAAGGAACTATTTCAGAGAATATGCTTTTGGGTACAAGATAACTGAGAAATTCCATGTGAGGTTGGTATATTGAGTTTGAGATGCCCATTGGAAATACAAGTGAAAATTGTCAAATATGCACTTGGAATTCAATAGAGAAGTTCAGACTGATGATGTACATTTGAACACCATCAGCATATATTTGGAATTTGTAAACCATATGACTATGAAGTATATGAGCTACTAAATTTATAAACTATATGATATATGAAGTATATGAGCTACTGTATCACTTAACCTAAGAAATAAGAATAGACACAACAGAAAAAAAGATCTGAGGATTGAGCCCTTGGAGCATGCCCATGTTTAGGTTAGATAGATGTAAAACAATTAGCAAGGAAAATGTTATAGGCAGAATAATGGCCTACCAAAGATATCTTGGTAGAGCGCATGGTTAGTGTGCACAAGGTTGAGTGTTCAATTCCCAGCACTTCCAGGACTTTACTCTCAGCCATATACTAAGGCTCACAGCCTCCTGCTGCCAAGTGACTTAACAGGGTAAGTCAAGGTTTCATTTTGCTCCCCTGGTGGATCAGATGGTAAAGAATCTGCCTGCAATGCAGGAGACCTGGGTTCAGTCCCTGGGTTGGGAAGATACCCTGGAGAAGAGAATGGCAACCCACTCCTGTATTCTTGCCTGGAAAATTCCATAGACAGAGGACCCTGGCAGGCTACAGTCCATGGGATCACAAAGAGTCAGACACAACTAAGAGACTATCATTTTTCAATATCAATCCTAATCCCACCCCCACCCCAAATTGTTACTATGTTTCCTTACAGGACAGAGTGATTTTGCAAATATAAACTAACAATCTTGAGATGGGGAGACTTTTCCTGGATTGTCCAGATGAGACCAAAGTAATCACAAGAGTCCTTGTAAGAGGGAGACAAGAAGGTTATGATGAGAAAAAGAGGTGTGATGAAAAAAGCAGAGGTCTGACTGTTATGATTGCTAGAAGGAGCCATGAGCAAAGGATTGAAAAACATCTTTAAAAGTTGGAAGAAAACAAGTTTTCCCCTAGAGCCTCCAGAAGGCTTTGGACCTTGATATTAGGTCAGTGACATCCATTTTGGGCTTTTTGTCCTCAGGAACTGCAGGATAGTAAATATGTGTTGCCTTAGACCACTATGTGCATGCTCAGACCACTAAGTTTGTGGTAATTTGTTTTAGTAACAATTAGAAACAAATACAGACACTGAGAAAGGAGCAGTTAGTGAAATAAGTAGAGAAATGAGAGAGTGTCATGTCCTAGGGGCCAAATGAGAAAAGTGTTTTAAGAAGGAAGGAATGATCAAGTATATTTAATGCTGCTCATAAGTTGGGTAAGATAAAACCCTAAAAATGATCATTTAGCAATGTGGAGGTCATTGATAACCTTAACAATGGGAGATTTTGTAGAGACACTATGAGAAAAGCCAGTTAGATTTGGCTTCAAGAAAGAATGGAGGGAAAGAATTGAGGACAACTGCTAGAAAATGATTACTGTTATGTGCATATTGTTTTATTTCTCTTTTCGAATGAGAGGATCTATGGTCCTCCTGCCACGGAACAAAAAGGAACTATTGATACATGTAACAGCTTGTATGGTTCTTAAGACAAGGATTATATGGAGTGAAAAATGTCAATTGCAAAATTCTGTGTACTCTATGATTCTGTTTATATAAATTCTTGAAATAACAAAATGATAGAGATGGAGAACAGATGAATGGTTTGCAGGAATTGAAAGAGAGGGGGGACAGAAGAAGATGAATATGGGTGACAAGAGGAATCTTTGCAATGGGACTGTTCTCTGACTATGGTGGTAGTTACACAAATCAGCACATGCAATAAAACTACATAAACCTAAACACACACACATTAACATATGTAAAAATGGTAAAAATGGAATAAGGTTAATGGTTTGTATCATTGTCAGTTTTCTGACTGTGATACTGTATTATAACTTTGGTAGATATTATCACTGGAAGAAACTGAGTGAAAGGTATATCCTATAACTTCACATCAGTCTATGATGATCTCAAAATAAAGGTTAACAGATGCCTTAAAAGGTTAAAAACATTTTTTTGAAGTTAAAGAAACAGTAAATAAATCCAAAGTAATTTGACTAAATTTTCAAGTTAAATGACAAGAATTCTGATAGTAGATCAAGAAATAATCCATCTGCCTGTGTTTCATTTATAACAGATCTGCTTAAAACATAAAGACACAGAAATGTGAATGTAAAGGAATAGAAATTAGATTTGTGATAAATACAAAACAAAGAAAGTTTATGTCACTCTAATAACATCAAACAAAGTAAACTTTACAGCCAAAAGCATTTTTAAGGAAAAAGAAGATTGTAGCAAAATAGTAAAAGGAACAATTCACAATACATACTCAATGGTGTTGCCCCAAATACATGAAACAAAAATGGACTGCTTTACAGAAAATAAAAATCTAATCAACAATCATCATAGTAGATTTCAGCATACTTTTTTGTGTAATGTTCAGGTCTCTTATATACATTACTTTGCCAACAAAGGTCTGTCTAGTCAAGGCTATGGTTTTTCCAGTGGTCATGTATGGATGTGAGAGTTGGACTATAAAGAAAGCTGAGCACCGAAGAATTGATGCTTTTGAACTGTGGTGTTGGAGAAGACTCTTTAGAGTCCCTTGGACTGCAAGGAGATCCAACCAGTCCATCCTAAAGGAGATCAGTCTTGGGTGTTCATTGGAAGGACTGATGTTGAAACTGAAACTCCAATACTTTGGCCACCTGATGCGAAGAGCTGACTCATTTGAAAAGACCCTGATGCTGGGAAAGATTGAGGCAGGAGGATAAGGGGACAACAGAGGATGAGATGGTTAGATGGCATCACCGACTCAATGGACATGGGTTTGGGTGGACTCCGGGAATTGGTGATGGACAGGGAAGCCTGGTGTGCTGCAGTTTATGGGGTCGCAAAGAGTCAGACATGACTGAGTGACTGAACAGAACTGCCATATATATATGCATATTACATATATGCATAATTATGCACATGTTATGGACTTCCAAGTGGTGCTAGTGGTAAAGAGCCTGCCTGCCAATGCACAAGATGTAAGAACCACAGGTTTGATCCCTGAGTCGGGAAGATCCCCTGGAGGAGGGCGTGGCAACCCACTCCAGTATTCTTGCCTGGAGAATCCTGTGGACAGAGGAGCCTGGAGGGCTACAGTCCATAGAGTTGCAGAGTGGGACACAACTGAAGCAAGTAAGCATGCAGGCACCTACTCTATATGTATATTAGGTATATAGAAGAGGTGGGAAAAAGGCATAAGGTTGACATTAACAGAAACCAGTACCCAAGAATTAAAGTGTAAATTTCTTCAAATATGTATGAAACCATGAACAAATGACAAAACATTTAGACATAAAAAAGAATACAGTTTATGCATGTGCCTGTAAAAAACAGAAAATTAGCAAGAAATTCCCATGTATTTGAGGATCTAAAATATATATAATTAACTCCAGACTTTTAATAATTCATGGAACACTTTAAGAAGAAATGGTGATAAAAATTAGAAAATACTTAGACCTGTATGATACTTCAACACCATAAATCAAAATACGCAAGATATAGCTGAAACCACAAATAGAAAGCAGAACCTTAATTGCACATATTAGAAAAGAAAAAAGACTAGAAATAAATCAATACAACTTTCAATTTAAACAGATAGAAAAACAGTAATAATATCATTCAAAGAAAGTAAAAGGAAGGGGAAAGTAAGGATAAGAACAGAAATTTTGAAAGTAGAACAGAGAGGTAAACAATACCCAAAGTTGCTTTCTTTAGAGAAGTGAAACCAATGCTAATAGAGGAATCTCTGGCAGATTTAGCAAGAGAAAGAGAGAAACTATAATGAAAATTAGACCACAGTTATAAAAGAAGTTTGCCAATAATCTTGACAATATAAATTACTTAGAAAAATAAAGTTCACAGAATAGATTCAAGAAGAAATACAAACTTCGTTTAATCCTATTAAAATAAATTAATTTGAATCAGCTGTCAATAATTTAACCACTGGGAGAAACAGCAATAACAAAAACTGCGATAACAATGTGGAAGAAAAGTCACCAAACAAACAAAGCAATATGATCCTATGATATATTTACAGGATTATTTTGAAGGAGGAAACAGAACAGGCTCCATCTTGAAAGCAGGACTCCATCTTGGGCTGGACTGTGGACTTTGAGCTATGTGCCCAGTATCTATGGGAAACGACATACCAACTGGAAAACCAGGTCCCCAGAAGGAAGAGCCCCAGGGCTCCTACCTAGACGCTCCATCGCCTAAAAGAATAGCCTAATTATCTGTGTAACTGAATAGAATAATACATTCTATTATGTTTATTGGGGCATGACCACAGGCCTATTGCTGGTTGTCCACTGTTAACTACCTAGGCCTAAGGCATATGAATCAAGGGTTAACTTTGATTGTATCTTTCTTTTCCTTTGTTTAGACTAGTTTCAGGGAATTTGGGGAGGTGAGTTTGGGCACGAACACTTATGGTATATAAGGTCTTAACAAAAACTGGTCGGGGTCCTTGGCTAAGAGGAGACTCTGCCTTGGACCTGCCGGGTGTAATAAACTGCGCTCCACTATCTGCATTGTCCTTCTGAGTGAGTTTGTTTCCCGGAACGCGTGGCTACAACAATTTCACCAAAAAATCAGAGGTTAGATAATCTGTATTTTATTCACATGCTCAAAAGAAGAGAAAAAGTAATTTCCTCAACAATTTTGTTTTTATAAAACAAATGGAATATTTTTTATAACCTTAATATAATTTGATAAGGACAATTACTAAAATAAAATTTCAGACTTTATAACACAGGTGTAAAAATCCTATTTAAAATATTACCAAAACAAAGAAATATTAATATTTGTATATATAAATTATGACAAAGGAAAATTTTTTCTAAAGAACATTGGTAAAACAATGTTAAAACATTTATTAGTATGATTTATCACAATAATAGATTAAATGTTTTTAAAACATATGATTATCCCAACAATTGAAGGAAAATCATTGGATAAAGTCAGGGCCCATTTGTGACAAAAACACTTAAAAAATAGAAATAGAGACCCTAATTTACTGTGTTTAAAAGTTAGCCAGCAAACATTGCCTACATGAAATAAGAAACTTGATAATAAAATATTAAAACAATGTCTTTAAAGTCAGGAACAAGACTTCAGGCCTTCTATTATACATCATTGTAGTGGAGTCTCTGCTAAATCAATGAGGTATGCAAAATAAATAAATTAATAAGGACTAGAAAGAAAGAAGGTTGTCATCATTTGTAGATATTATGATTATGCATATGAAAGTTCAAGGAAGCTATAAAGAATGGTCAATATTTTTAAAAAATCAAAGAAGTTATTGTACACAAACTACAGACATTTTAAAAAGATAATTTGAAAGTACATCAGTCACCACAATTTAAAAGAAGAATATATAAAACACTGTAGCTTAAACATTCCAGTTCTATAGAATCACTGAGAATCGCAGGTGAAAATCAGACTTTGGGTTACGATGAATGTGGAAAGTGCATTTTGATTTGGTGCCCATTGCTACATGGACTCAGGAAGGAATAAATGCAATGGGCAGGAAATTGCTAACAGTGGGCTTCCCTGGTAGTTCAGCTGGTAAAGAGTCCGTCTGCAATGCGGGAGGCCTCTGTGTGATCCCCAGGTTGGGAAGATCCCCTGGAGAAGGGAAAGGCTACCCACTTCAGTATTCTGGCCTGGAGAATTCCATGGACTGTATAGCCCATCGGGTCACAAAGAGTTGGATACGACTGAGCAACTTTCACTTCACTTAGGATTCTCATAGAAATAAATGGTAAAATCTTGGCTTGTGAAATCTTCTTTTCCATTCGCTTACCTGCCACACAAAAGGAGCAGCACTGATCTGAGATCACATATTAAGTCTATGGGAAAATGAAACCAAGCACACAAATGGCACTTATATGGAAGTTTGCACAATGCTGCACATGTACAGTGACATTATAGCTATATCTGAAAATAAGGACAGTTTATTTAGCCTAACAAATAGTGCCCGAAGCCATGGTCTAAAACTTTGTCATTTAAAACGTTAAAAAGCATGGTGAGTAATTATAATCAATACTTATCCTATTACCTTCTATTTGAGTATTTAGTAATACAAGATTGACTTTTTTCTCTTCTGAGTCATTTTACTTTACTCTCTCATCTTCCCTCAGAAGTAATTATTCTAATCAGTTATGGTATTGAAAACAAACCTAAAGCCCTCTGAGCTCATCTTAATGCCTTACATTTCCTTAGATGTCACCAATTTTGTTTGTTAGGTAACATAATGTCAAATTCTAAGTTAGTCGAATTTATGTTTGAATATTAATAGCAAGAGTAAAAATAAAATACGAATAATGACTTGACCATTACATTTTGTCTTTAAAATTGAAAGCTCTATAAACACAGCCATCTCACATTAGCTTCCATCTAGGCTATCTTTGTTGCCATTAATCAGCACAGGAGATTTAGGGTTTTCAGATCATTGTTTTTTAAATTGATACTTGCTCATTTTCATAGCCTCCATTGTCTTGAAAACACATAAAGATGAAATATTTAAAGTGTAAGACCACAGGGCACTGCATTTCAATCAAGCACAGAGTACTGATTTCCATATATTTTAATTTTGCTATCAATGATTACTATGAACATAGACTCAGATTTTGTGCCAACTTAACATGAGATTCTTCACTAATGGCCCTCCCTGATCGTAGAGCAATTTGTTTAAGAAATAGTGTTACAGATTAAAGCTAACATTGTAAGTCCTGGTTCTTCTTTACAGTCCTAAGAAGAGAACTATTAATAAAAACATCCTAAGTGGAAATCATTTTATTTACAGCATGTTCATATATTCACATAGATTTAATCTATACTGCAATCTTCAAAGTTATGTTCATTACTAGACTTCTTGTGAACCCAATTCTGGTGTCAATTTTTCTTTCCATCTTGGATGTTTTGACCTGCTTTGTTAGCACACACACCTTGAGGTAAGTCTATGTCATCTTGAAAGTGAAAGTATTAGTCACTCAGTCATGTCTGACATTTGTGACCCCATGGACTATATAGCCTGCCAGGCTCCTCTGTTCATAGGATTCTCCAGGCAAGACTATTGGAGTGGGTTGACATTCATTTCTCCAGGGGATTTTCCCAACCCAGGGATCGAACCCTGGTCTCCCTCATTTCAGGCAGAGTCTTTACCGTCCGAGCCAACAGGTAAGCCATGTCATTTTAAGATACAGCTTTGTGTAAAGTTGGATGGTTTAGAACAATTAATTCCTCCTGTTGTCTGAGTCAACTCAGAATGTTTAAGTATATTAATAGTATCCTACATTGTGAAGGTATTTTTTTGTTTTAAGATAACAAATTCCTTGAAGAAATAAATCAAAATAAATTGTATTGAAAATTCATGTTTCACAACATAATTGAGATGACAAGGAATATACACATGAAAAGTTTAAGAATAATTGGCCAGTGTAGACTAAATAACTACAACAATAATTAAGACCACCTCCACTAGGAATAGTAAAGGCAGAAAGTAAGAGGTCACAATGGGTTGAAAAGATGAGGAAATCTACAGGATTTTGAGCTGTTGAAGTTTGCAGTGAAAAATAAGTCTTAAGTTGAAACTTTTGGGGAAAAAAAGCATTAAATAGATTCAGAGAAATGGGACTAGAGGGAAAGAGAATGATTAGTAAAAGTTACCTAAGATGGCAAGATCAAGGAAAGATGAAGGAGAAAGGAAATTAACAGGTAAAGTTAAAGGTTCTCCTTGGGGAAAAATGAGTTCTCTATTCAGAGCAAGGAGAGAAGGAGAAGAAGATGGGAAAATGTTTGGGATATTTGGAACTTAGAAAAATGGTTTAATCCTTTATATTGATTGAAACATATGAAATTGCAGATATTAAACTATTTTTTCATTTAGAAAATAGCAAATACATATGGTTCAACCTATTATTTTTTTCTCCACAGTTTTTACCATCAACTTAAATATTATATACTTGTTGATTGCCTCTCCCAGCTAGAAAATAATTTTGCCAAAACAGGGATTTTTTTCTGATTTATTATTGATTGAAAAATACTTGCACATAAAACAATGACTGGCACTTAAAGGACAATAAATAATTGTAGAATAAATTACCCCAGAAGACTTTTTTCTCCCTTTCTTTCTCTTTTTTGTTTATCTCGTTCTTGTTTTCTAACTAAAGAGGGATTTGAAATTATATATATATATATATATATATATAAAGATGTGCATTCATTGCAGAATCAAAGATGATCAAAAGGATGATTTCTTCCAAAGAAACTCTCACTCAAACTAGGCAGCATGCATATGCAGTGAACAGGATCTCTGTATTTTTTGGATGATCTAAAGAAATATTTTATTATTAAATACTCTTTTATAAAATTCCAGTGGTAGGCAAACATTGAATTAGAGATTAAAAATATGAGAAGGAATTGAGTAGTGTGGGGAGCAGGCAAAGAGCAGGTAAACTTTTCCAGTAGAGCAGAAGGTTATGAAAGTGGTAGTCTGGGTAATCCATTGACAACTGCACCTAAAAAAAAAACAAAAAAAAACTGGTCCATCATTGGTAAAGGAGTATGACAAGGCTGTATATTGTCACCCTGCTTATTTAACTTATATGCAGAGTACATCATATGAAATGCCAGGCTGGATGAATCACAAGCTGATATCAAGATTGCAGGCAGAAATATAAACAACTTCAGATATGCATATGATGCCACTTCTAATAGAAGAAAGTGAAAAGGACCTAAAGAGCCTCTTGATGAGGATGAAAGAGGAAAGTGAAAAAACTGGCTTAAAACTCAATATTCAGAAAACTAAGACCATGGCATCTAGCCCCACCACTTCATGCATATAGAAGGGGAAAGAGAGGAAGTAGTGACAGATTTTTATTTTCTTGGGCTCCAAAATCACTGCAGATGATGACTGCAGCCATTAAATTAAATGACGCATGCTCCTTGGAGGAAAAGCTATGACCAACCTAGACAGCATACTAAAAAGCAAAGGCACCACTTTGTCAACAAAGGTCCATCTATTCAAAGCTGTAGTTTTTCCAGGAGTCATGTACAGTTGTGAGAGTTGGGCCATAAAAAAGGCTGAGCACCAAAGAATTGATGCTTTCAAATTGTGGTGCTGGAGAAGACTATTAAGAGTTCCCTTGGACAGCAAGGAGATCAAACCAGTCAATCCTAAAGGAAATCAACCCTGAATATTCACCAAAAGGACTGATGCTGAGGCTCCAATACTTTGGCCACCTGATATAGTCAACTAATTGGAAAACACCCAGATGCTGGGACAGATTGAAGGCAAAAGCAGAAGAGGGCATCAGAGGATGAGAGGATTAGATAGCATCATTGACTCAGTGGACATGAGTTTGAGCAAACTCTGGGAGATAGTGAAGGACGGAGAAGCTAGGTGTGTTGCAGTTCATGGGGCCACAAAGAGTAGGTTAGGAAATAGTGACTGAACAACAACAACAAAAATAAAATAAAAAAGAAGCTTCAGTGGGTCTGGGGAAGTTGAAACTCATGTTTCACAAAGGAAGAACTAAGTTTGATGAGGCATGGATGGTGATCAGATTGAGTTTGTAAGTTGACTCTAAAACAAGAAAGTTAACAGGCATCTCCTTTACTGTGAGAGAACATTACCTGTATTTTAAGAAGCTAAGCTCCATGGAAGTAGGTGATATTCTTTTCCAGTCATCAAACATTTTCTTTTTCCTTTCTTTTCCCTGTAGCTGCTGTGGTTTAGGTACCTTCTTTTTTAGATTTTAGTAATCCTTTTCCTGCTGCACAACATTGCCCAGATACATTATCTCATATGGTCAATAGAATAATAATGTTAAAAAAAACCCACAAACACACAGTGGTCATCAAATACTTCCTGGAGTCCACTCATGACCATTTAAAAGAGTAAATGGATAAGTGTTTCTTTTTTTTTTTAATATTGCAAGGACTTAAGCCTGAAAAATGTTTAATTCATTACTCTATTTTTGTGTGTGTGAAAACATCAAACATACGCAAATAAAGTTTAATTGGCATAAAGTTCATTTTAGGAGGTCAGAGATGTCTATTTCTTTTGAACATCCTGATTCTCCCACCTTATTTGTTGGTATGTTACTTCCCTGGTGGCTCAGATGGTAAAGAATCTGCCTGCAATGCAGTAGACCCAGGTTCAATCCCTGGGTCTTATGGACAGAGGGGCCTGGCAGGCTACAGTTCATGGGGTCACAAAGAGTCGCACATGACTGAACAACTAACACTTTCACTTTCACAGTTTCATAACAGACATAACAAACATAAGTCCAGTGACCTACTGTGGACCCCTAGTGAATTGGAAAGCTTTTAATGTGATTGATTTTTTACAAAGACAAATATAATTACCTTTATAGAATTTTTATTTAATATAGGCCTTGAGTTAATTTGACAAAAATGATATGCATATATAAATGTGTTAAATAATCAGAAATGTAGCTTTAAAAGAGAACATAGTGAATTTTATCCTAATTTAATAGATGGTAGTTATATCATCTTGGCAATACCATTCTACAATATCACCTACCTTATCAAAACAGAGGCAGCAGCATGGAGTTAAAATCCTAGAGCAAGATTAATCTCAGTCTTCAAATATGGGGAAAAAAAATTAGCTTTCTTTATTTACTTGCTACTGGTACTTGACTAAAGAAAACTAGAATTTTTTGTACCCTCTATTTCATGGAGCAACTTCATTTAATGTGCTACCTATTTCTTTCTGAAACTCAGCAATCTTTTAACATCATAAAATATTTAATAAACTGAAGTTTAAAATTTCTCTATCTCATATTATTGCTAATATATCTTGCATTTATGAAATACATTTGCCTTCTTCATCCAAATGCTTTGACATGTATTACGTCACTTTGCCCTCACAATCATGTATTTTTTTTTCAAAAGGTTTTACCCATATTTCAATATAAAAAGATAGCAATCACTAAAGTCATCACGGCAAATGCAAATTATGTCCTCAGGAAGAGAGTGAGATAGTAATAGATGCAGGAACGTATTCTGTTTACAAGGAATTTTATAGGAGTTTCTTTGCATGCATTCATACTGCAAGCAGGAACTAGAGTCACTGAAATTATGTGAGTCATTACATTTTCACAGTATGAGAAGCCTTGTCTCATCCATGAGTGACAAGTTTTGGATTGGACCCATCCAATATATAATTCTATAGAGAGCCAGCAGTATAGATTATTGAAGTTTGAGGAAAAAAATATTATGACTTATAAGTCAGAGCACATGACTTATAAGAAATAACTGGAGGCATGATTTTCAAAATAAGTAGCCAGTTTCAATCTGAATTTCTTTGTAGGGGAAAGTGATGCTTAAATATTATAGTGAAAGCTTGCTAAACACTTATAGCTATTACTTCAAGGAAATAGTCTTTTAGTGATAGTGTTTATGATACTGCCTGCTGTTGTAACATCATGATTAGACATTGAAATAAATAGCATTAATAATCAACTCTGTGATTCACAAGATGTTGTGGTAATTGTATTCTCTTGAGCTTCTCATGAAAACTAGGGTCCTTTTCCCCCTAACACATAGACGAAAGACAGGTAGCTTGGTAGGTAGATACCTAGATACATAGATAGACACTATATCTAGTTTATATTTCCAGGGAGACATAGACCACTTGAGTCTTTAAGTTTCCACTGATCACGTGTGACCTTGGCTTCATTATTATAATATATCAATAAACTGCTTAGACCCTGGGTATAGAGAAGATAGTTATATTATCTTGATATGAAATCCCTGATTGATTTACTCACCACTTAATATTTTATAAATAAAATACACTAATTTGAATCTAAATTCTTACCAGTTACTCATATTTTTATATAGAAAAACCACTTAGACTTATGAAGAGGAACAATATTTAAAAGTCTTAATATACTTCGTAGCATTCTATTTTACTCGGACAGTTTTAAATGAATGTTATTAACTTAAACTAGGCAAACCTAGGATTTCCTAGTTTAAATTAATAACCTCCTTTCACCCTTTCTTGTCTTAGATCTCAGGCATTATTCCAGATCTTCTCTGTTGAGTTCCCTGTTATTTTGGGTTTGAGATTTAACATGTTACAGACAAATATGAGAGATGTTGTATGTCAAAATCTTTCAAGTAATAAGTGGCAATCCTCAAACTGAGCCTCTAATTGGTGGTGGTTCAGATAAGGGCACTGATTCAAATCACAACTGCACAGAAAGGGAAAAGAGATGGCAGTTTTTTTGTCCCTTGTTTCTTGAGGCATGTTTGATCCCATTAAAGAAGACATAGTATATGTGAGTCATCTTCCCCTCTCTCTAGAGGCTTCTAGCCCCTTGGATCTGTGCTTCAGGTAGAGCTCTGCTGAATAAAGTAGCCATGGGACTACAGCAGGTTGTTCTTGAGCATTCTGCTTCTGCCAGTCATGGGAAAGAGTTGCCTTTCAGTTCCTTTTTAAAAGAGATATTTTAAAAGAGTCACCCACTTCTTTTAAACATCTAGTATATTCTACATGCAATGGCTATGGAAAACTAACCAGTTATATGGGCATAAAACTATTGCTTTCTCAACAATTGCTGAAGACAGTTGGAAAATCAGCCAGGAGACAATCCCATTATATTGAACCGCACTTGCATACTTCATTTATTTCCCCCTCAAGCACTGCAGCTGGAATAGCTGCTAGGAAGCTTTAAAAATATGCAAGAACATTTTAAACCTCCAGGAACACTCAGACTTCAAACTGCTTTTTCTTCTGGTATAACGTCTTTAAATAATTAAGTGTTTCTTTTGTTTCTTTTTTAGTCTTCTGGTTTGGGAAATATTAAGGTAACTGGAAATGAAAGAAAAAAATCACAGATTAACTTATTCGTGATTTTTCAATTTCCATAAAATCAACAACCTTGCTTTCGAGCCTGCTGGAGTGGATTCTGACCAAGGTCAATAGTACACTTATGTGTCAGTGACATTTGTTAGCACTCCTGCCTGAAAGCCACAGGACAGCATTCTGCAGCCCATATGAGCAACACCACAAGGGCTCCCCAGGATTCTCAGCTTCTGTTATCACCAGTGGGTTTTTTTTCAGAAGCATTTTTAAGAAATGGTCGTAAGCTAGCATCAAATGGTTTGGAACGAATCTGTTTTGTTGGAAGAAGGGGTTTAATTAACTTTTGAGCCACACAGATGCATCTGGGCCTGAGTGAGGCTGAAAATTGATTAAACTGTGAGCACCTATTCAGAAAGTATTTGACCAGGAAATAAATTCATTTCTTCAAGGTCAATGACCCTACAAGTTGATGGCTAGCTGAGATTAATGCATACTGGGTTTCCAGTTTCAACCATTGCTTGCTGGAGTTCTCCCCTCCTCCACACTGCTTGTCATCTACCTGGTCTTCTGCCACTTTTATTCTCTGGACCAACATTTTCTCACAGAAACTCTGAGCAGCATTTTGCTTTATCTTATGAGTGGGGAGAGGGCTTGTGAATAAGGCTTTGCAGCCAATGCATTCTAAAGTTTTATTTTATCCAAAGGTGTATTATAACATGCAATGATTAAGAATAAGATAGAGAATGGTCTTACCCAGATTGATTTTTCCTTCTGAAAAATATTAAATGGAAAGTAAACAGAATGTGTTTATCAATTTCATAAAATCCCACTTGATTAAATGGTTCGCCTATTTTTCAGCAGTAACTTTAATTTTTTTTCTTGATTCTAAACATATACAACACACACATACACACACACACAAGCATTTAGAAACTATCCTTTAAGGCAAGCTGGGGAGTCAGGTGTTAACTGTAAGAGAATATTGAAATAATTAGGGAAATTTTGTTTAAGGAATGAGTTAAAAGATCCTCTGTTTATTCTAAGAAGAAAGGAAATAGCAAAAAAAAGTCTCATTGAGTTAAGAAGAGAATTTGAAACTCAGTTCAACCTTGCTACCCTCTTTAAAAAATAATAAATTGTGATCTTACAAAGTTCTCATCTACTACATTCTTGCATAGTTTACATGAAGTGACAATGGGAAGATTTAAGGTGTTTCTGCTTCCATTTGATTTAAAGTCAAGTATAATTTAGTGGACAATTATGTATAATACATTTGATAATTAATTTTCCACACCAAATTAGGTTTGGCAACTCTCACCACTGTACAATTTTCCTTGTAGAATAATCTAAACTTTCCTTTTTTTCACTTCCTATATAAATGTTTTAATTATTTTGAAATAAATATTAACTTTTCCACATAACTTCTAAGCAAAATCTTCATATTTAAATAATAAATTTGTTTATCATAGAGTGAAATATATTCTTTGTAAAAATAGTTTGCAATACCTTAGAATTCAGTCAAAATTTAGGAAAACAGAGATTTTCTTTTGTAAATTAGGTTAAATTGAAAAACTCCATGTCCTTCAACTTTTTGCTCTAAGGGAGAAGAGTTTTAATATTTGAAAAAAGCAGGAATATAGTCTTATCAGATTTTGATATTTATAATTTTTAAACAATTTGAAAAACTCCTCTAAATTAATGAAAAAAATCATAACTATTTTTCAGAGAATAACTCCTGCTGTCAGTAGTATCTCCAATATATGTCCCAAAGTGTGTCATATTAAATGTTTTACTCCCTAATTTTTATTCCAAGTATATGACTTTTGTCCTCAATCAAATTGTAAGTTTAAATCGGAGACATAGCTTGCTTCTTTGAATTTTCTATTGCATTAATATGATGCTCTGGATTAAATAGATGAATTTATTGGAAGATGCTGGAATAGCACTGAGAAGCAGTGCAGCTGGCCACATGGGTTGCTAAGCACTCATAGCTCTGATCTTTGAAACTACTGTGCCAAGTTAAGGAGACTGGAAAGATACCAAGTAAGACGAAAGGTGTGGGGTACTGGCAATGATCAGTTTTTATCACCTTCTTTCCCCCTGAGAGTATTAAATGATCAATATGAAAAATATGTACCACAGAGAAAAGCAGAAAGGGGGAAAAAGAATCCATAATCCCCAAACTCAAAGAAAACCACAATGAACATTTGTAACGTTATAACCTTAATATTAACACTTGCTGTATTCCACCTGCTTTTCATATAACATTGCTCTAGTGGTACTTGTGCTGCACTATGTTATAAATTCCCCTTATAATTACAGTTTTTATCAATTATGTAACCATCCATTATTTCTCTGTATCATGGATTCTTTCAATATTCTCTTACTGTCAAAAATGTTAGACTATTTCTGGTTTGCAATATTATGAATAATAACTTAATGAGCACTTTTATGTATAAAGCTTTTTCAGACTTTTTATGAAAGTCAGCATAATAACTAGAAGTTAGGTTTGTGCATTTGGATTTGGATTTTCTGTGACTTATCAGATTTAGGGTACTGATTGGGATAAAAGACCCCTTGTACAAATGATTATAATGGATTTTCTTGCTTTTTGATCCTATTTAAGTGAGAAATAAATACTTTATTCTGAGGGGCTTCAAAAATCACTGCAAATGGTGACTGAAGCCATGAAATTAAAAGAGGCTTGCTCCTGGGAAGAAAAGTTATGACCAACCTAGACAGCATATTAAAAAGCAGACACATTACTTTGCCAACAAAGGTCCATCTGTCAAAGCTATGGTTTTTCCAGTAGTCATGTATGGATGTGAGAGTTGGACTATAAAGAAAGCTGAGCACGGAAGAACTGATGCTTTTGAACTGTGGTGTTGGAGAAGACTCTTGAGAGTCCCTTGGACTGCAGGGAGATCCAATAGTCCATTCTAAAGGAAATCAGTCCTGAATATTCATTGGAAGGACCGATGCTGAAACTGAGACTCCAATACTTTGGCCACCTGATGCAAAGAGCTGACTCATTTGAAAAGACCCTGATGCTGGGAAAGATTGAAGGCAGGAAGAGAAGGGGACAACAGAGGATAAGATGGTTGGATGGCATCACTGACTCAATGGACATGATTTTGAGTAAACTCCGGGAGTTGGTGATAAACAGGGAGGCCTGACATGTTGCAGTCCATGCGGTCACAAAGAATCGGACACAACTGAGCGACTGAACTGAACTGAAGTGAGAAATACTGCTTTTCTATATTTGTCAACAGCATCCCCAACCATATGAGTGGGTGGAGTGGGGAGATTAATAAGAAAATCTTGAAATTTACTTTTATGTGTTCTCTAGCTTATTAGAGTAAAATCCTATTTTTATTTTATTCCTGTAATAGTTTATCTTTTTCATCAGACAGGAAAAACATCTTTGTTGTCTAGAAACAAAATTTCTACAATTCTTCAGTAATCATTAAGTTTCAGGTTTAGGGGAAATTATTTTTAGTGATGAATTAGCCATTTTCTATAGCCAAAATTTTGATCACAACTGCAAATTTATGAATATATACTGATCTTCCATTTATAGTAATTAAGGAACACATATTTCACCAAATTATATTACATCCATTCAATGCTATTATTTGTTTTTCTCCAGGTTCCATTAAAAATCAGATTAAAATAATTCTGATGACAATTTTACAGGTTAACATCCTCAGATCTATTCTGCCTCTTCCCTATTTCTATATCTCACAACATTTCCTGGGGTCCTTTGCCCTTTGACATCTCAGAGTTTCAGCCAGAGGCAGTATTATGGACTGTGTGTCTTCCCCAAATTCATATTTTGAAGCCCTGACCTCTAATATGATAAGTTAACCATGGGCTTCCCTGGTGGCTCAGTGGTAAAGAATATGCCTGCAAATGAATGAGACACAGGTTTGATCCCTGGGTCAGGAAGATCCCCTGGAGAAGGAAATGAAACCCACTCTAGTATTCTTGCCTGAGAAATCCCATGCGGGCTACTGTCCATGGCGGGCTACAGTCTGTGGAGTCACAAAAGAGTTGGACATGATTTAGTGACTAAACAACAACAGCTGAATGTGGAGATGGAGTGTCTAAGGAAGTAACTGAGATTGTGAGGTCATAAGGGTGGGGCCCTGGTCTGATAGAATTAGTGTCCTTATGGTCAGACAGCACTATAGAATGCATTTTCTTTCTGTCTCCTTGCTTATGCCTGAGGACATGTGAGGACATAGCAAGAAGGCAGTCTAATAAGCCAGGAAAAGCAATCTCACACAGAAATCTTGATCTTGTACTTCTAACCTTCAGAACTGTGAGAAAATAAGTTTGTTTTTTAAGCCACCCAGTCTACAGTATTTTGTTAAGTCAGCCCAAGCCTACTTATACAGGAAGGCACTGGCCAAATATTAGAGGGAGGAGGAGAAAAGCTTAGCTGTTTCTGCCACATTCCTTCTGCGTCTGTTGTGTCTCTATGAGTTACTGCTTCTCCATAACTCCAGATCCCCTCCAGGAAGCCCTGCACTTGAGGCTACAGTTACACCCAAGACGTTTCCATTGTGACTCTGGTTCCCAGGTGGGTTACACTGCCTGCCATGGCTCCTCCTGATCCTGAGGTTGCCTTACTTGCTTCTGTTTGCTCCTCAACAATTCTATCATCTGGGAAGCGATTTTCTATGTAAATATTTCTGGATTAAAGACCTAGGGTAGCTTCCACTTTCTTGGATAGAGTTTGACTAATACAAGGGCATTTTACTTAACAAGATTATTCTTTGAAGGGTTAGAATGAGGCTTCTAGGTAATGCATCTCTCAGGCAATAATTGTTGGAAGTTCCTCACAGTCCACTTTGACTGGATGTGAATGTGAAATCTGCTTCTCATTTTCTGCTTAAGTCTCTCTCTCTCTCTCTCATAAATCATATGCATTAAAAGAGCAAAATAGCAGCTTAAAAGTTTCCTCCAGCATGTCATAAATTACGGTGTTCACTTTTTATTTTCTTTCATGCTCTTTCTCCTTCTTGCTTACTTATTTTTTTGTTATAAATCTGTCAGTTTGAATTTAAAAAAATGATAGAACCAAAATGATCCATGATAAAATTTACTGCTAAGAGACTCAGAGAAATCATGAACTCAGACATACTCAGACACTGATTTTGTCATTGTGATTGCTTCTCTAAGCAGCGGTCCTTTAGGTGTTGTACTAGGAGATGAGTTCTGATTCACATAGATAGTTTATTTATTTATTTATTTTGTCCAGACTTTAAATTGTGCCTAGAAAATTCCCTGGATGGAATTTATTTATAGATGCTTATTATATTCTGATGAACATATATCTGCTCAGTCATCCAAAGCATCTTCTATTAGAGTGAAGATAACTTTGTAATATAGTAGCGCACAGGCCATTGAAATGTCTCTTTTAGGTAATAGTAAATAGTTGCAATTGACTAGGAGAAACTTTGATGGGGCTCCACTGGAAACTTGTCTGAATATGTTCTTCACTTTGATTTCTTTCCTTAGGGCTTTGATTTTCTTTAGCATATTTCAATTGAGGGCTGCAAGAAAATGAGATACAAGATTTTAATTAAGACTTAAGTGTCCAACATCTCACAGGAAGGATTTTCTATAGATTTTGACCATGAATACAAAGTGTTTATTGTACACAATTCATTATAATGTTTCAATATTTATTAATATCCCTGAGAGATGTGATATGCTTCCTTCTCAATTGCTATAATGTTTTGCTTCATTCAACTAAAAAAGTACTGTTTAATTATCTAAATGTTAATATACCAACATTTTAATTGAAATTATGAAAATAATCTAAGTTATAACCTCAAAAACATATTTTGATCTATAATTATCTGTATTTATAACAAATTCTGTGCCCCTTTGTTCATCCACATTTTCAACTAAATAGGACAGTTTTCTCAACTAGTTTTGGGACTGTCATTAGTTTGGCTTCAAAAATCTCTTCCAACCCATGTGTGACTCCATTTATTGTCACAAAGACTTACTTGGCTAAACTACCAGAATTTTAAATTTACAGAACCCTTTTCTTCTCAAGCTTGGGAAGAGGGTACCAATTTATCAGTATCTTCATCACCGTTACCATTATCAAATAATACTTACTGGTCTCCCCGAAGTTCATGATGCTGGGCTGGAAACAACTAATTATGTTAACTGCCTCTGTCCCTTTTTTGTAAGAGAAATCTGCCTGATAGTTATGCAGTATAAAAAGAGAAAGTGAGAATTAAATATCAGATCCAGATCATGTGTTCTGATGTTCTTCACTACACAACCAGAATTTTACAGTAATTCAAGTATACTGTATGTTTTTCTTCTGAGCTAAAACTGAGCTTGGGAGAAAATTTCACTTTCTGCGCTGTGAATTTGCTGTGCAAGAAATGGGAAGAAATGTCCCCAGGTAGTGTCAAAATGACTGCTGCTTTCCCTTCTCTTGGCAAATAGAGAGTTCTGGGCTCAGGTGACTGGGTAGGTACAGACACAGTTCTTGATTGACAGGCTCATGAAGCCTGCTGGGGGATTCCTAGGAGTAAGTGGAGGATTCCTTTGCCTTCAGGGCTGGTTTGGAATAACCCCTGCATTCCTGATTAAACAAATACTTGGATTCTCCTTCATATCAGTCCAAATCAGAGTTAGAGCTGGAAAGCTTGTAAGGGACAACCTCTTAAAAAGCATCTCTAGCAAATCTTCTAAAACAGATACTGGATCTGTCTCTGATTGACATGGTTCTATGAGAATTTTAACATTTTGGGTTTACAGTTTCAGTACTTGATAATTTTTGCCTGCTCAGAGTTTCCCTCCAACTGGCACAGTGGACCAAACAACAAAACATATGGCATAAGAATATGCTAATTTTCCTGAAATTAACATGTGGGCTTATGACCAAATAGAAGAATTTAATTATATTCTTTCCATAATTTAAATGTAAAAGAATATAACTATCAAATGATATGAATTTAGCCTTAATAAATGAAATGCATGCTTACTATACAGCAGTATATTCTTTTCAAGTTGGAAGTAGTCTTTTTTTGTCTTATAAGCATTACTATTCAAGTCATAATAGAATCACTTTCTTCCTTTCAGATTCATCTAGAATCCCACTTGAATTCCTACGTCAGGCTACTAATTTCTATCACTGTCCATTTTTACAGTCCGCTGCAGAAGAAACTTGGCAGCCAAGACCTGTTTCCTGAATTTCCGGCAATTATATCTAATTACTTACTGGAAAGCTCAACTTCGATGCCCCATAGACTAACTGAAACTTAACCTGTAAAAAATTGAAGCCATGAGTTCCCCCTATGAAAACACTTTCTATGCTGGCATTCCTTAGTTCAGTGAGTGTCATCCCATATAATTATTTATCCAAGAAAGAAATCTGGAAATTGCCACTTCATATACTCTCTATCTTGCCATCTCCACTCTTAGCAACTAAGTTAATGTCTCCAGCATGTCTTGGATGAAAAATACACCAATATGCATGAATATATATATACACACATATACAGTAACATAATTTTAAAGTCCAACAACAGAGGATTTGTTACATAAATCATCTACGCATATCTCATTCAATAGAATACAGTGCAGCCATTAAAATATTGATACGTATATATTTACATTTAAAGTTTTGCAGAAAGTATGGTATAATTCCCTTTGTAATAAAAAAATACACACATACATAGTTGAGTAAACCTGATTTTTTTCTTTTTGTAAGAACATAACCTAAAACTGACAAAGTGGTTATGTTGAAGAAAGGAATAAAGGATTGGGTGAGGAAGGAAGATTTTCCATTTCTTTTCTTTGTTTTAGGTGGTGTTTAAATTTTTTAATACAGTTCTTCCATAAAGAATAACTTTAAAACTTCCAGTGAACTTATTCATATGACAATAATTTATAAGGATTAGAAAACAAGGAACGAAGTTCAGTCTCAAGGAACCTAACTATAGGAGTAAAAGACATTACAAGAGATGAATGAGATAGGAGGGTAGCTGCTAAGTATCAACATCTTCACAGAAATACTGAAATTGAATCAAAGTGCTGACCCCTTTTTCTAGAGTCACTAAAATGGGCCCTGTATGGGCTTTAACACAGCCCAGATTTGAGTCATCCTCTGGGAGAAAAAAACAGAGAACATGAGTTGCAAGTGCTGAAATCTAGATGTGCTGATAAGGTATAGATGACTATTGATAAACCATGGTTCAGAGAAGCTCCAGAACGTGAGTGGTGTTGCTTGGAGTGGCTTCCTGAGAACAGGTTGACCTCAAAACATCATTTGTACGTTCTTTCAGAACAGCTAAGTAAAACATCACTCACTTCCTCAGTACACAGCCATGAGCACTAATCTGTTGTCATATACTGTTCTATAGTTATTTTTAATCCACATGACAACTTTTAAATTAAGTATTAGTGTTCTTATGTTAGTTGCTTAGTAGTCTGATTCTCTGTGACCCCATGGACTGTAGCCCACCAGGCTCCTCTGTCCATGGAATTCTCTAGACAAGAATACTGGAGTGGGTTGCCATTCCCTTCTCCAGGGTATCTTCCTGACTTGGATCCAACCCTGGTCTCCTGCACAGCAGGCAGATTCTTTACCGTCTAAGCCATCAGGGGCGCCCTATGTTACAGATGAAAAAGACACAGTTTAAAGAGGTTAAATAACATGCCTAAGGTCAGATAATAAGCACCAGAGTCAGAATTTAAACCAGGTGTTAGGAAAAGAAAAGTTTCGGTGATGCAAGTGGATAAATGCAGAGTCCCAGGCAGATAGTACAAGTAAGCACGAAGAATCAGATGTAAGATATCAAACAGGAAGCGGTAGGAACAATGTGAACTAGAGAGTCAAAAGCAGAAGCTGATTTTTTATACAAAGCCAGAACCCAAAATCGTTTCCTTAGAGTCAGTAGGTTCAAGCCTTAATTTCCTTATTTTGGATTAGTGCTTGCTTTCTTGGGTATTTTGACAGAGGATAACCAGGCAACTGGCTGTTTCTTCAGCATAAACAATTTGCCACAGCCTGAAAATGTTCATGCCTCCTGAGTGTATTATATTTGGGTATATCATCAAAATGACAACTGTGTTTTGTGTAGAGACAATTTGGACAACTTTCATAAAAAAGGGTCAATAATTTTTTAATCTCAGTCTCAAAATTTATGTTACTGCAGCATGTGCTTGGAAAATGCCTGCTTGCATACTGGTCTAGTGGTCAGAGAACAGACTTAACAAATAAAAGTCTTTTGACTGGAGACAAATCATCTAATCTCCTTTCTTTTTCTAAACATCTGAAATAGAGACTCTGATAAACAATGTAGAAGGTTGGAGTTCAAATTGAAAATGGGACCTCATTTTTCTCTCCCTGTTCTCTTTAAAAAAAGTTATTAAGCACTATTGAACTAGATGCTTCACCTGTATTATTCCATTTAATTCACACAAAGACCTTATGAAAGGGTAGAATTTTATACTGTTAGTATGAGAAAACCATGACTCTGAGAAGTAGTTGTGTGTCTTAAAAAAATCACCAAGTAAGTTGTCATACACAATGCGGTTATGCCTAATTCTACATATTATTTCAGTTGCTTCTTTATGCCTCCTCCCACCCCATTTAATTTTCATTTTTAATTGAAACAAACTCTATTAGGTGTTTTCAGCTTCTGCCACATTGTCATCACCGACATCTTCAGTCTATTTTCAATGAGCCTGATCATGTCCTCAACAAACCTCATGATCTCTTCATGCTCCTACCCTCCCCATCCTGTTGAAGGAACAGAAACCCTGGAGTTCTTCCTTGACTTATCCATCTTTTCTCATCCCACACCCAATTCCATCTTAAAACCCTCCTAAATATTGTTCCCCTACAAATTTCATGAACTCCTTATTGCCAAATTCAGACTTAAATTGAAAACAGTAGGAAAAACCACTAGACCATTCAGGTATGACCTTAATCAATTCCCTTACAATTATACAGTGAGTGACAAATAGATGCAAGGGATTAGATCTGATAGACAGAGTGCCTGAAGAACTATGGATGGAGGTTCAAGACATTGTCTAGGAGGCAGTGATCAAGACCATCAAGAAAAAGAATGCAAAAAGGCAAAATGGTTGTCTGAGGAGGCCTTACAAATAGCTATGAAAATAAGAGAAGTGAAAGGAAAAGGAAAAAGGAAAGATATACCCATTTGAATGCAGAGTTCCAAAGAATAGCAAGGAGAGATAAGAAAGCCTTCTTCAGTGATCAATACAAAGAAATAGAGGAGCACATGTACACCCATGGAGGATTCAAGTCAATGTATGGCAAAACCAATACAATATTGTAAAGTAAAATAAATAAATTAATTAAAAAAAAAGAAATAGAGGGAAACAAAGAATGGGAAAGACTAGAGATCTCTTCAAGAATATTAGGGATGCCAAGGGAACTTTCATGCAAAGATGGGCACAATAAAGGACAGAAACTGTATAGACCTAACAAAAGCATAAGATATTAAGAAGAGGTGGCAAGAATACACAGGAGAACTATGCAAAAGAGATCTTCGCAAACCAAATAATCATGACGGTGTGATCACTCACCTAGAGCCAGACATCCTGGAATGCGAAGTCAAGTTGGCCTTAGGAAGCATCACGACGAACAAAGCTAGTGGAGGTTGTGGAATTCCAGTTGAGCTATTTCAAATCCTAAAAGATGATGCTTTGAAAGTGCTGCACTCAATATGCCGGCAAATTTGGAAAACTCAGCAGTGGCCACAGGACTGGAAAAGGTCAGTTTTCATTCCAATCCGAAAGAAAGGCAATTCCAAACAGTGTTCAAACTACCACACAATTGCACTCATCTCACATGCTAGCAAAGTAATGCTCAAAATTCTTCAAGCTAGGCTTCAACAGTACATGAACCATGAACTTCCAGATGTTCAAAGTGGATTTAGAAAAGGCTGAGGAACCAGAGATCAAATTGTCAACGTCCATCAGATCATTGAAAAAGCAAGAGAGTTCCAGAAAAACATTTACTTCTGCTTTATTGACTATGCCAAAGCCTTTGACTGTGTGGATCACAACAAACTGGCAAAAATTCTTAAAGAGATGGGAATACCAGACCACCTGACCTGCCTCCTGGGAAATCTGTATGTGGATCAAGAAGCAAGTTAGAACTGGACATGGAACAACAGACTGGTTCCAAATAGGAAAAGGAGTACGTCAAGGCTGTATATTGTCACCCTGCTTATTTAACTTATATGCAGAGTACATCATGAGAAACACTGGGCTGGAAGAAGCACAAGCTGGAATTAAGATTGCCAGGAGAAATATCAATAACCTCAGGTGTGCAGATGACACCACACTTAGAGCCTCTTGATGAAAATGAAAGAGGAGAGTAAAAAAGTTGGCTTAAAACTCAATATTCAGAAAACTAAGATCATGGCATCTGGTTCCATCAGTTCATGGCAATTGATGGGGAAACAGTGGAACCAGTGACAGACTTTATTTTGGGGGGCTCTGAAATCACTGCAAATGTTAACTGAAGCCATGAAATTAAAAGATGCTTACTCCTTGGATGAAAAGTTATGACCAACATGGACAGCGTATTAAAAGCATAGACATTACTTTGCCAACAAAGGTCCATCTGTCAAAGCTATGGTTTTTCCAGTAGTCATGTATGGATGTGAGAGTTGGACTATAAAGAAAGCTGAGCATGGAAGAACTGATGCTTTTGAACTGTGGTGTTGGAAAAGACTCTTGAGAGTCCCTTGGACAGCATGGAGATCCAGTCAGCCCATCCTAAAGGAGATCAGTCCTGAATATTCATTGAAAGGACTGATGTTGAAGCTGAATCTCCAATACTTTGGCCACCTGGTGCGAAGAGCTGAATCATTTGATAAGACCCTGATGCTGGGAAAGATTTAAGGCAGGAGGGGAAGGGGACAACAGAGGATGAGATGGTTGGATGGCATCTCAATGGATGCCATTGAGATGGACTCAATGGACATGAGTTTGAGTAAACTCCAGGAGTTGGTGATGGACAGGGAGGCCTGGCGTGCTGAAGTCCATGGTGTCACAAAGAGTTCAACCTGACTGAGCCACTGAACTGAACTGAACAAATTGTTCTTTCCATTTCAATGCTAGCATGCTAGATAAGGCTGCTGTGAGCTCTCAGTGGCACTTCCGCAGCAGCCCCTTCCCCTAAGGCTTCTCTCTATGCCTCAAATCCACTCCCCACAGAGGAAGAGCCAGGGGGCTCCATCCAGCTACAGGGGTCCTATTATGCAAATACTGATCAAGTCAATCATCTTTATTCTATCCTCAAATCCTTATTCTATTTAAATGTTTCAGTGGTTTACTGACCTAAAGATCAAAATCCTTAACCTGACCTAAAACGCCTATCTTATTTGGCTCTAGTGTACTTCTCACTGCTTCCCAAGGCATCCAATTCCTTTATCTTTTTATTCAAGCTTCAGGAGAAGTAGGAGCTGCCAGATGCTGTCTGCCTTGGAGTCTGAGCCTGTAATATTCCTCTGCTTCATAAATTCCCTCCCACCACTCTTTCTTTTGACCTCAGTTTAATATTTGTACTTTGGGAAAGCCTTTCCCAGCCTCCCTAACCAGATTTCCCTACCCCCTACCAATGATCCAGCACTTTGCTTCTTGGGTGAGTGAGTGATTGATAGTCGCTCAGTTGTGTCTGAATCTTTGCAACCCCATGGACTGGAGCCCACCAGTCTCCTCTGTCCATGGAATTCTCCAGGCAAGAATGCTGGAGAGGGTTGCTTCTCCAGCTTCTTGGTACAGAACTTAACTACTCAGATGATATACTCTCCTGATAGACTCTAAGCTTCATTTTATGGAGCTATTGTTGTACACTGTTGAATATCCAATGCCTATCTCAATTCTTGGAAAAAGTGGCTTCAGTCAGTGTCTGCTGAATCCAAATTTTTGTTTATGCTATTCCTCTATAAAAAATCAAATTGGTCTTATTTTCATTCACTAATTAAAAAGATCCATGATGTTTGTTTTGACTGTTCCAATAAGCATTATCTTCTTTGAGTATCACACAAATTATAAATTTCATACTATTGGCATTTACTTGTTTTTTCTGTTTCTCTAGGTGATATGCCCCTTAAAAGAAAGGGTCATACTGTACACTTTTGTTGATTACCTGCTCCACTGCATCCCTCTATATTATATTACATCTTGTGCCACAAACACTGCTAGTTTAGATTTGGTATTAAATAAATATTAATAGATGTGAGGTTTCATAAAATTCATTAGGAAATGGAGGGAGGGAGTGTGAGAGAAACAACTCTGGCAAATTAACCTCACTCTCTTTTTGAAATTCAATGTGTACCTGACTTTGGAACTTTAAAAAGATAGTATTGCAACATACAAAGATATATTAACAGAAAAATGAAAACCAAATAACAGACAATTGCCAACAAATAAACTAAAAATAGAAATATGAAAGCTATACAGAATGAAACTTAAGGGAAAATTTAAATTTTAAATTTAAAATTATTTAAGTGAAAATAGTTTACATTAAGAGCCAATCATTAAGTACCTCTTGTATATAAACTCATATGCACTGAATATAAGATCATAAATATAGGGCAAACTGACAGAAATACAAGGACAAACTGAAAATAACAGTTATTCTAGGAAGTTTTAACCTATCCTAGAAATGGTCATGCACACACACAGACACATATGAACACACATACATACACATGTGAACACACACATACTTACATATGACATTGAACCCGGTAAGTAGGGACCTCACATCATTTGCTGATGCCTTCATGGCACTTAAGGAAGTTTTTCATATGCAAGGGTCAAAGAAAATTCCCATAAATTGCTAAACCTAGATACTATTAAAGCTGTGTTGTATAGAGATAGTGTAAATAATTGAATAGTATAGTGAAAAGTTATCTAATCACTTGGAAAAGCACAGATTAATTTTTTAAATCTTAAAGATGAAATCACAAAACTGAATGAGTGGAATATATAAGCAAATTATACTGAATGCAAAAATGTGGTATTTAGAAGAAAATTTATTGTAGCACAAGAAGACTTTAAAATTAAAATAAATATATTTAAATGCATAAGATAAAATACACAAGTGGACTAATATTGACACTTTATGATATTTTAGATATTTTTATTATAAATAAACAACTTCAGATAAGGTTGATTGTTTCCCCAGTTTCCTCCAAGATCCATCACTGTCTATCACAAATTTGATGTACTAAATATACTTATTTTTATACTCTTAATAATTATTTACAGGATAAAAAAAAAACCATAGTATAATTTTGCTTTTAATTATGCATATGGTAGGTAACAAAATTCAACTTGTTTTTATGCTTAACATTATGTCTTTAGGATCAACACACATTGATAAATGCATATAGAGAGCATATTCACTCATTTTATCTGTTTTACAATATACCATTTATTTAATCCATTTTTCTACTCTTAGTCTTATAGGTAGTTTTTAATTTTTTTGATTAGAGACAACAGAGAAAATGATGATTGTACTGATTTCTTTATTTGTGAGAGAATTTCACTATAACTAATAGTAGATTTACACTTAAGATTTGGCATTAATTAGGTATATGTTAAGTTTAAAAAGTGAGTCACATCCTGTAATTACAATATGGTGGGTACACCTTCTTCCACTTCGCTAGATATTGTGAAATTCTTTAAAATAGTTGCAATATTTATACTATAATGTTTAGTTCCCATTTCATCAAATCCTTAGTGTTTTTAATACATTTTTATTTTTGCCAGTTTGATAGGTACACAGCTATTTCCTTGTCTTAATTTGCATTTCCCTGTTTATTATTATTATTATTATTTTATTATTATAATATAATATTATAAATAATATAATATATAAATATATAGTAAATATATAATAACTATATATTATATATTTATATATTTATGTATTTATAATAACATATATACAATATATTTTATATTATATATTTTATAATATATCTATATTATATTTATTTTATATATTTATATGTTATATTAAATCATATTATATTATAGGTATTATATTATAAATTATAATGTAAATATTATTATATTTTATTGTTATTATTATTATTATCTCATGCATTTGGTTCTTCACATTACTTCATATATATTCATCATTTTAAATCATGTGCTTTGCTTCCTTGCTCAGCCATGTCTGACTGTTTGATACCCCATGGACTGTAGCCTGCCAGGCTCCTCTGTCCATGGGGATTCTCCAGGCAAGAATACTGGAGTGGGTTGCCATGCCCTCCACCAGGGGATCTTCCCAACCCAGGGACTGAACCCAGGTCTCCTGCACTGCAGGCAGATTCTTTACCATCTGAGTCATCAGGGAAGCCCCCTTAAGTCATATAATTACTCATATTCTCATGAGGTCATTAGTTACTATGGACTCTCCTTTTTTGTTGTTGTGCAGATTGAAAACATTTTCTTCTACTTGGCCATTTCTTTTTCACTTTGTATATTTTATTAAATATAAATCTCCATTTTAGTATAATAAATATGTTTACTACAAAAATAAAAAGCCTGAAAATACTCTACTAAGTGTTCAATTAGAGAAACTATTTTTTAACCTAAAAGGAAACTATAAGAATGATAATAAGAACAAAATCAGATGTGAGTTAATCAGAAATTACAGGCTTCCCTGGTGGCTCAGTGATAAAGAATCCACCTGCAAATGCAGGAGACATGGGTTCAATACCTGGGTCAGGAAGATCCCCTGGAGAAGGAAATGGCAACTGACTCTATTATTTTTTCCTAGAGAATCCACAGACAGAGGAGCCTGGCAGGCAACAGTCTATGGGGTCGCAAAGGGTTGAGACAACTTAATGACTAAACAATGATAAAGCTTATGCAGAAGACAAGAGCTGCCACTTTGAGACACTAGTGAAATTGACAAATTTCTTGCCTTAGCAATGAATAAGAGGGCAAACACAAATGATGTTAGAAGCAAAGTTAAGATAATCATAAAAATAGAATTAACTGATAATGAAAGGAAAGCATATGCAATCTTTTACTAATGTTTTTTAAAACTATGAATTAAAGGGATAGATTTTTTTAAAATTATAAAGGATAACTTCAACTTAGAAGAGTGAGAAGATTCAAACTGATGAATAACCATAGGGGATATAAAGAAAACAAACAAAAATAGCTATCCATCTCCAAAGGCACCTGACACCACCGCTTGTATGCTGATCTATCCCAGTCTTCAAGGGGCAGTTAATTATGTTATTTATGCTTCTCTCATGCCCAAAATTTATTCTACGACTTTAACCTGAAAAATTAATTCTACAGTTCAAATCTAAGAGGAAATGCAGTTGACCGTTGAAAATGTGGTGAGTTAGAGGCACCCACCCCGGACATAGTCAAAAATCCATCTGATGCTTTCTCTGACTTAAAAACAAAGGAATCAAAAAACCTAAGGGGAAGAAGCTGAAGCAGTTGAGTTAAGACTCAAATCTTTGTTGTTTTGATTCTACATATTTTGATCTCTAATCAAACACAAACTTTTCCCTATACTTAGTAATTTAAAATATGTAAAATAAAAACTCAAGTACTGTGTTTATTGAAAAAAATTCACATATAAAAAGAGGACCTGTGAAGTTTAAATCTTTGTTGTTCAAGGGTCAACTGTGCTCCAGAATTGCCAAGTATATTTGGAAAAAGTAATGAATTTTGACTTGGGTAGCACTGTTGCTGCTGCTGCTGCTGTTAAGTCGCTTCAGTCGTGTCCGACTCTTTGCGACCCCTAGACGACAGCCCACCAGGCTCCCCATCCCTAGGATTCTCCAGGCAAGAACACTGGAGTGGGCTGCCATTTCCTTCTCCAGTGCATGAAAGTGAAAAGTGAAAGTGAAGTCACCATGGCCTTCTCCGTGAGTGGCACTAGTATTAAAGAAACCCCTGCCAATGCAGGAGACATCAGAGATGTGGATTCCATCCCCGGGGTGGGAAGATCCCCTGGAGTAGGAAATGGCAACCCACTCCAGTATCCTTGCCTGGGAATCCCTTGAACAGGGGAGCCTGGCAGGCTATAGTCCATAGGGTCTCAGAGTTGGACACAATAGAAATGACTTAGCACACATGTATGCAATGAATTCTGACTTGCCCCAACACATATCAGAGTATAAGAAATAGTTTATAATAACTTAAGCAGTTTAGTATTTTTCTTGGACAAATATATTAATTTGGAAGAATATGCTAATTATTCAGTTCAGTTGTGAAAATATTGTTAGACAAATATGTTAATTTGGAAGGATATGCTAATTATTCAGTCCAGTTGTGAAAATAGTATAAGATTTGAAAAGCTATTGGGATAATTTGTGGAAAACATGTTAGCATTTACTTCACATCAAGTTAAATCATCTGTAAAAATTAAAAATCTAATTAAAGACCAAATATTATAAATAATTTTAAAATGAAAGAATTTTAACACAGGAAATATAACAAATAGAAAAAGATAAATAGATATGACCTAAGTTTTATATGAGGAAAACATGTAATTGATAGACACAGGGACAATATTCCCACACATATAAGATTCCAAAAATCTCACATCACTAACAGAGAGCATCCATAAGCCAATAAAAAAAGCCAAACAAGCAGAATATTAGAGGTAAATTTGAGAAAAAGTGTACAAATGCCCAGAAAACACAGGCCCTGTCACACTTGAAATATGAGTAATAAAAATTAAAATAATAGCTAATATTCTTCATCTAAAAATTGGTGTACATTTTAAAAATTATAATATTTAGTGCTATCAAGGGTGTGGACAATGGAGTATACCCATTCTTTTGGTGGGTGAGTAATTGATAAAAATGATGGATGATTTTAAATGTGCATACACCTCAGTCCACTTATTCCACTTTCACATATAGTAGAGAAATACAATGGAATAGGAAAGGTTAGAGATCACCTCAAGAAATTGAAGATATCAGGGAATATTTCATGCAAGGATGGGCACAATAAAAGGCAGAAATAGTAAGAACCTAACAGAAGCAGAAGATATTCAGAAGTGGCAAGAATACACAGGAGAAATATGCACAAAAGATCTTCACAACCCAGATAATCATGATGGTGTGATCACTCACCTAGAGCCAGACATCCTGGAATGCGAAGTCAAGTTGGCTTTAGGAAGCATCACGACGAACAAAGCTAGTGGAGGTTGTGGAATTCCAGTTGAGCTATTTCAAATCCTAAAAGATGATGCTTTGAAAGTGCTGCACTCAATATGCCGGCAAATTTGGAAAACTCAGCAGTGGCCACAGGACTGGAAAAAGACAGTTTTCATTCCAATCCCAAAGAAAGGCAATGCCAAAGAATTCTCAAACTATCTACAATTATGCTTATTTCACATGCTAGCAAAATTATGCCAAAATCCTTCAAGCCAGACTTCAGCAGTATGTGAAGCAAGAATTTCCCAGATTATAAACTGGCTTTAGAGAAGGCAGAGGAACCAGAAATCAAATTTTAAAAATCTGTTGGATCATAAATAAAGCAAGGGAATACCAGAAAAACATCTACTTCTGCTTCATTGATTACACTAAAGCCTTTGACTGTGTGGATCACAGCAAACCATGGAAAATTCTTAAAGAGATGGGAATATCCGATCACTTTACCTGCCTCCTGAGAAACCTGTATGCAGATCAAGAAGCAACAGTTAGAACTGAACATAGAACAACAGACTGGTTCCAAGTTGGGAAAGGAGTACAAGGCTATATATTGTCACCTTGTTTATTTAACTTAAATGCAGAGTACATCATGTGACACGCCAGGCTGGATGAATCACAAACTGGAATTAAGATTGTCAGGAGAAATATCAACAACCTCAGAAATGCAGATTATATCACTCTTATGGCAGAAACTGAAAGGAACTAAAGAGCCTCTTGATGAAAGTGAAAGAGGAGAGTAAAAAAGTTGGCTTAAAACTCAACATTCAGAAAACTAAGATCATGGCATCCAGTCCTATCACGTCATGGCAAACATAAGTGGAAAAAGTGGAAGCTGTGACAGGTTTTATTTTCCTTTGCTCCAAAACTACTATGAACTGTAACTGCAGCCATGAAATTAAAAGATGCTTACTCCTTGGAAGGAAAGCTATGACAAACCGAGGCAGTATATTAAAAAGCAGAGACATCACTTTGCCGAAAAAGGTCCATGTAGTCAAAGCTGTGATTTTCCAGTAGTCATGTATGGATGTGAGAGCCGGACCATCAGGAAGGCTGATTGCCAAAGAATTTTTGGTTTTGAATTGTGGTGCTGGAGAAGACTATTGAGAGTCCCCTGGACTGCAAAGAGATCAAACTAATCAATCCCAAAGAAAATCAACCCTGAATATTCATTGGAAGGACTGATGCTGAAGCTCCAGTATTTAGGTCACCTGGTGCAAAGAGCTGACTCACTGGCAAAGAGTCTGATGCTGAGAAAGATTGAAGAGAAAAGGAGAAGGGAGAGGCAGAGGGTGAGATGGTTAGATAGTATTATTGACTCAGTGGACATGAGTTTGAGCAAACTCCAGGAAATAGTGAAGGTTGGGAGAGCCTGGCTTCTCAGTCCATAGGGTAGCAAACAGTTGGACAGGGTTTAACAACTAAACAACAACAACAGATAAATACTATGCCTATAGTAGAGAAATACTATGAAGATGCATGTTCCCAGCAGTATCATTTAATAGCAAAAACCCATGTGGTCCAAATGGTAAAGAATCCACCTGCCACTGCAGAATAAGCAAGGGATGCTGGTTCTATCCCTGAGCTGGGAAGATCCTCTGGAGAAGGAAATGGCAACTCCTTCCAGAATTCTTGCCTGGGAAATTCCATGGACAGAGGAGCCTGGCAGGCTACAGTCCATGGGCCACGGAGAGTCGGAAACGACTGAGCGACTAAAGCACACAGAAACAACCTATCTCTGTGGTTGAGTTCAGGTACTTCCATGGGTGATAGTTAGGAGAGTAAACAGTAACAGTGAAACACTAGTGCTAAATTGATCAGAGAAGACATGGACTCTAAATAATTGGTGCAAGAATACAACTATATACTGACTTGTTTTCAGTCACAGATGCATCATTTTAATGGTTGCTTTCAAATTTAGGGCTGATTTGTGTGAATTACACTTGAAGATATCCATAATATTACTATGCTATTTAAGGGAAATAGAGTAATTTGCAGACTTCTATCTATACACTTCCAGTAACTTCATTTTTTGGTGATAAATAAAAGAAAGAAACAAAAAATCTACTCTTTCATTTCTATGGCAGAGTGTGGTATATATATTTTTCAAAATATTTTGAAATATGTAATAATATAAATTCATAATTCATATTAATATTTTAATTTAAATCTCATCGTATTTTCTTATGTGTCTTAACACTTCCTCTAAGCAGCTGGTCTCTTTTCCTTCCTGCCTCACAGAAGAAATGACCCAGCAGAGAGAAGGGAAAGTACTGAATTTTGACTTTCACAAGTTTAACATTCAGCAAGAAATGAAAATATTTCACAACTCAGGACATGGAGAAGAGATTTGGAAAACACATGATGAAGTCAGATGGTACTACTCAGCTGACTTCCTCCATCAAAAAGGAAAGAGGAGCGTTAGAAGGTAAACAGTAAGATCTTGATCGAGTTAGGTTTATGAGACAGAAACTCAGAATCCTGTTCTTCAGCCATCCTCAAGCAAAGTCAGCTTAAGACCAGGGTAGGGCAATGATAGTCTGCAAATAGACTGGAAGATCGGAGAGGAGTGGGAACAGGGTCCCTCTCCAGAGAAGCGGCTGTGTGGAGTGTCTGGGCAAATAGAGCTGAGTCAATTTCACAGTGTCAGGATACCCAGGATGGTGCAAGAGTTGGGGAAGTTCCCTTACTCCTGAGAGATCATCACAGGGCTTCTTACCAGTCCAAGGAGAGCAGGAACTTAAAACTAGGATCCACCTGATCTTCATAGGCTCTGCAGGGAGGGACCTATATGAATCCACCACCCACCACCATATTAGACAAGAATCATCTCAGTAGTGGAGAAGGCAATGACGCCCCACTCTGGTACTCTTGCCTGGAGAATCCCAGGGACGGGGGAGCCTGGTGGGCTGCTGTCTATGAGGTCGCACAGAGTCGGACACGACTGAAGTGACTTAGCAGCAACATCTCAATAGAAGCCACAGTGGAAAAAAACGATGACAACTAGATACCACCAGTGCTCTTCCCAAAGCTTTGGCATTTCTAAGCCCACAACTGTGGGGCCAACTCTGAGGAAAGAGGTGGGGTGTGATTGAGGGGAAGAAATTATTCAGTAGTCCGGAAGCTCCTACTCTAAGTGGTTGTAGAAAAATATTTACATGTCAGCCATTAGGAATTAGAGATTAGAAAAAGAACATTACCATTTTCATATACTGGAGTTTGTATAGTGAAACCTGTATCTGCCATCACCGTGAATCTCTTTTCTTCAAATGCCAGTCTCTCACTGTAGCAGTATTCCCCTGCCCCCACCAAAATATTTTAGGAAGCAGATGGAGACTTTCACTTTTTACTTTATAAACTTGTTTCATGTTGAACTTCTTACAGCAGTACATACTTCTCCTATAATTAAAAATAATAAAGAAAACAATAATTGACATTCTCCCACCACCATCCAAGTAAAACTGCAGGGTAAAATAAATCTCAAATGACTTGAAGTTTACATGTTTCCAAAATAGGCATCCCTTTAATTATTAGCTGCAGTAATCATTTGTGTTTTCTGCATTTAAGTTTAAATTAACTGGCCAAATAAAATATATGAAGCTTTAAAAAAAAAAAAGAATACTGTGAAATGCTTTTGTTGGACCTGCTTCTTTTCATAGCCGCAATTTTCACAGCAATTGAAGCCACTTTTAACTCTGTTTATGTCTGTTAATGACAGAATACAGTCTTTCAGAATTTTCTCTCTAAGACAGCAGGGCAGAATTAATGGCAGTTTCAGCTCTCTTGAAGATTGATGCAGCATTGCAGTGCTTAGCAAAACCATGTGATCTTTTAATCAATCAATCACTGAAATAAATCTATGCAACTGGTGTCAGGAATGAAAGTCATCCTATACTCACCTTCCCGATTCCCTAAAGTCAAAGGAAATGGAATCCAAATGAGGCTCACTGAGCCACACTGCTGAGCCTCCACTCCCAAAGGGATTTCAGATTTGTTACCATTCAAAAGACTCGTCTTGCCATGAAAAAATGGAGGTTGGCATATTTCTCTATAAATATGAAAGTGATGGAGCATCCCTTATGGTCCTGGCTCATGAATAGGCTAAGTCAGAATATTACTGCATGAATCTCTAATTCCTAATGGCTGACATGTAAACTGAAGATGTATCTTTTCATAGGTTCCTAGAAACATTTTGCAGAAATCTTATGATTCATTCTTCTCACATAAGAGTTAATGAAGTTATTTCTACACAGATTTTTTTTTACTCTTAAATATCTGGAGGAAAGAAGTTCCTCTAAAGATATAATTTATAGCCTCACTCTGCTTCCTTCTAGGAATTTCTTCCCCATAAAATCAACTCTTGACTTAATCCAGTTAATGGAAAAAAATGAGTGAACCAGTGAGTACAGAATGATAAATAATTCAAAAAGTAATTTAACCTTGCCCTGCAGTGCAGTGGGACCATTACATAATGAAGAACAAAGTAATGGTATCTTAGTAATATTTTTAAGAGCTTTTATTATTACACAACATTCAGGTGTGTATTAAAGGAGTGGCCGTATTTAATGCTCACCAAATTCAGGACCAAAATAGCATCTTAAATTATCTTTTTGCCCTCTGTGTCTGAGCACATTGCTTTTCTCTGAACACTTTGTTACTTGCCTTGGATCTCACTGAATATGGAGGTAGAGAGCACAGTGTAAATGTTCAGTTGATATGAGTAGATGTAGCTCTCAGTCTTACAACTCTTCTTTGTCTTTTGATTTATATCGGTCAGCATGCCATAGCATATGGACCCCAGGATGAAAAGCATACCAG
Organism: Odocoileus virginianus; assembly: GCF_023699985.2. Taxonomy (NCBI): domain Eukaryota; kingdom Metazoa; phylum Chordata; class Mammalia; order Artiodactyla; family Cervidae; genus Odocoileus; species Odocoileus virginianus. The sequence continues at coordinate 33,850,594 of NC_069686.1, read as the reverse complement.
GGTCTTCATAGCAGATCAGGGGAATGGGAAAGGAATAGGGAACCAGTGAGCAAAACTGGGAAGCTACCTCAACTGAAATGTTGGTGCCAGATGGAGCATTCAGCAGGTGTCCAAGTCCCTGTGTCCATAGCAATATGGTTAACTTGAGTTGATCCTGACAGTCATAAGTACCCCAGAGCATGTGCTGACACTGTGGAGACATAATAGACGCAGTTTCAAAGGGATATTATGCTCTATGTAAAGAACATCACAATGCTAGATTGTCACCGCAACAGTTTAGGATTACATCCAGAGTTCCAACTTCCTGAGAGAGAAAAATTCTGGCTGAATGTCAGGGCCAGTGAAATTCTGCAGCAGAAGCCAGGACACTGGGAAGAAACCAGCTATGTAGACCAGACAAACAAGTGGTCTCCTGGGAAAGAGCTGTGTTTCTCTGGACTAAAGATTGTCCAGGCATTACTTTGAGCACACCAGATATTACAAGGTCCCATCACCTAGTTCCCTGGAAGCTACTATAATGTTCTCTAATTGGTCCAGAAACTGAGCAGAAATGAGTGTTTGGTGGAATGCCTCTGGGCTGAGAAAGTCAAGAGCATCACTTATTAAAATGTTTCTATTAGCCAGATATTTGATATCCTCTCCCAACCAAACACTGTGTTGAGAGATTCAGGACATGGATAAACCACACGATTCCTTCTAGGAAGCATTTCTCACCCCAGCAGAGCTTAACATCAAATCATCTCATATTTTTAAGTCTTGGTTTGAAGATGATTTATTATCATTTCAAAGCATATGCAACTTTGTGTTTTATAAATGGAAACTGGGTAAGATATATCCTTTGAAAGGCATTCTTTAAGGCTATGTTTAATTAAACTCTAGCAGTTAGAATGATGGTTTTCTTGGCAGAATTTCAAAATAAAGCCCACTCTGAGTACAGGACATGAAATTATATCACAGCAAGGAGCATTTAAGCAAGATCCTAAGATGGTAATGCCAATTACAGTGACTTTGGAATACAGGATGAGAGTGCACGTGAGGCTATAAAATTAGGTCAGGACATTTTCGATAACAGGGTATGTTTAAGCGCAATGTCACCTAGAAACATAGAAAATTCAGGTCTTAGGATTCAATGATCTTTCTCACTTTACCATAAAATGTAAAACATAATGTCATTAAGAAGACATTTAACCAACGTTAAATGTGTAACATTTTCTTCCTTGACATAAATGATAAAAAGCAGATGACATGTGGAGACTATTATAAATTTTGCCAAAACTAGATATTTGCATACTGGGAAACTCATAACTAAGGCTTTTATGCCAGGAATCAGACAAGCAGCTCAGTGACACAATTTCAGCACGATTGTGTTTCAACACGACTGATTCAGGATGATGAGTAGTCTCCTGCTCAGTGAAACTTATTACCTCCTCTCTTTCTAATGTGATGAACAGAATCAATCTGTATTCAGAAAGGTGGCCTTCATGTCTCTACTGTGTCTGTGTCAACTAAGAATGTCAATGTCTCTGTGATCCGGAAAGAGCTCTATCCTAAAACATTACTCTTGTTGGAAAAGTATCTTTTAAAAAATTTTTAGGAGGCATGACAAACTATAGTATTGTGGAAAGGTATTTTGGAATTTGACAGCACACTGACAAAAACCACATAAACATCCTTCAGAGGAGTAACTGTGTTCTATGCAGTGCTGTACAGATTCTGAAACACAGTGTTATAATTATAGGTTTGGATTCTGTGTGTGTTCTCAAGCCTTGAGACATAAAAGTATTAAATTTTCTTCCCTAGAAACAATAAAAGGTTTCTTATATCTGATTATTTAGTGTGGCAGAGACCACATCTTGTGCTGAATTAGAAAGAATGATTTATCCATTAGCACCTTTCACCCATATAGTAAGGAAACAAAATCCTGTTAAATTCATGAGACTCTGTACCTCAGGTGTCCTTTTGTTTTGGATAATAGGTGCCCCCAATTCAGCTTAGTTTATCTTTAGAGGCAGGGAGCTTAATGTAGGAACTAGCCTTTGAACTTGAAGAAAGATGAGAGGTATGTCCGCACCTGCCTCAGTAAAATGATCTCAAAGTCATTTTGAGTGTAACTTCTAGATGAACCAATTAGGAGTGATCCATTTAGAGCTGAAACCAGAAACATATTAATATGTGTGTGTGTGTGTGTGGCCAAGGCATAATGAAAGATGGTTTAGCACAACAGGGGAGTTATGAGAAAATGCAGTCATGTGAGTGAGAAAGGAGGACTCAGCCTTTTTATTTGTACCTTAGGTCTGGTTACTTCTGCTAAAATCCTGTAACACTGGAAGGCTTTCTCAAAATTCCTAAGGCTGCTGCTTGTTCAAACCAGCCAGCAGAGTCACCTGCCAGGTGCCTCCGTCCCCCAAGAAGAGTTGAGAATAATGAAGTCGTGAGGTTGGAAGGTGTCACACAGGTCTAGTTCCAGGAACTCATTCTGGAGTATTCAGACATACAGAAACAAGACATTTTTTCTTCCAAAAGCAGTTCACTTCATATTTGTACAGCTCCAGCTATTAGAGAAATCTTGCTTGTTAAGAGTTGAATTCTCTTTGTCTGTAGCTTCCTCTCCTCCTCACTGTTTCCAGTATTACTACGTGAATTCATACTAAACAAAAGTAATCCTTCTTGTCTGTGGCAGTTTCTCAAATGTTGAAGCCCAGCTATCTTGTTATCCCTGAAGCTTTATTTATTTATTTCTCTTCAGTGGAAAACACTGCTGTCTCTTTTGACCATTTTTAAATCTAACATGATTTCAGAACCATTACCAGCATAATTGCTTTCTTTTAAATACACTGAATCCATTTATAACTTTTAAAAAATATGGCATTAAGACCAGAATCACTCTAAAACTGAAAAAATCTAGAAACATGAAAGTTGACCTCTTGCCTCCCATTGCTTCCATTAATGCAGACTAAGTTCACACTATTCTTTTTTTATATGGCAATGTCAATATTTCATTGTCTAGATATTCTTCTTGAACAAAACTCTATTAATACATTTTCTATATTTATGTTCTGATGGCAAATCACATTTTCCTCATTATATACCTGCACAGTTGTTTTAGGCCCAAGCACAGGACCTTGTGTTTTTCTAGATTAGATTTTATCTTGCTAAAATCAGACTATTACTGAAGTTTCTCAGAATCTTTTGGTACCTAGATTTAGTCAATCAATATATTTTCCTTCTACTCATCAGTTTCCTCATAAATGAAGACAAACTGCTGATTGTGAAGAGTGTGTGATCCAACACAAGGGGAGTGCTTAGCATGGAGACAAATACTTAGTAAGTGCTCAATAAATTGTATTACCATCATTTTGTAAGCAAGCCTTGTCTAAAAAGAGTCTTTTAACCTTAAAGTACATTTGTTGACATCATATAAATAAACCCCAACATTTTAGAATAAAGTATTTCAGTCAAAACTATATTGTCACCAGATCTTGAGTAAAAAATTACTGGAGCAACATGAAATAAGTGAATCCTAGAGGCCTTTGTGGATAAGGCAATGGCACCCCACTCCAGTACTCTTGCCTGGGAAATCCCATAGATGGAGGAGCCTGGTAGGCTACAGTCCATGGGGTTGCGAAGAGTTGGACACGACTGAGCAACTTTACTTTCACTTTTCACTTTCATGCATTGGAGAAGGAAATGGCAGCCCACTCCAGTATTCTTGCCTGGAGAATCCCAGGGATGGGAGCCTGGTGTCTCCGGGGTCACACAGAGTTGGACACAACTGATGTGACTTAGCAGCAGCAGCAGCAGCAGAGGCCTTTGTAATTACAGAATTAAAAGAAAAAAAAAATTAAATCTCTATGCATTTCCAAGTCAGAAGTCTGCCTAATTGGACGAGTTGAGACTCATTTTGAATTGCCTCCTAGAGTCATCTGCTACTAGCAAACTCTAAATCTACCAAAATGATAAACTGCTTTGCATTTCCTCTATGTGAACTCATTACTCAAAGCTGCAGGGGTGAGTGGTTAACGACAAATCACCATGTGTGTGAGAAAGTTGAAATTTTCCTTACTGTCAATTTATTACCAAAAGAATTAGCAGGATGACATACTGAAAATGCTCTTGGCTTGTGACACTTCCAGATCTGGTTCACATCAGAGCACAAGATCATTTTAACTATGTGACTTCAGGAAAGGTATTAACCCTCAGTCCCCCATTTCTCACTTATGGGAGTGGGGAAACAGTACCTTGTAGAATTGCAAAGACTTTGAAGTAACATGTGCAAAGTTGCAACTATGATTAATACTAGAGGTTATTATCAATCATTCATATGAATGGATGATGATGACAGTAATCAAGAATTTATTTGATGCCTTCTTAGTTTCCATGAGCAGAATTTGAAGCCATGCTAATAATACAATCCAATGGAAAACCATAGTAAGAGAATATAGAAAATAGTGATATATTGTATTGTGTTCCCTGATAGCTCAGTTGGTAAAGAATCCGCCTGCAATGCAGGAGACCCTATTTGATTCCTGGGTTGGGAAGATCTGCTGGAGAAGGGATAGGCTACCCTCTCCAGTATTCTTGGGCTTCCCATGTGGCTCAGCTGGTAAAGAATCTGCCTGCAGTGCAGGAGACCTGGGTTCACTCCCTGGGTTGGGAAGATCCCCTGGAGAAGGGAAAGGCTACCTGCTCCAGTATTCTGGCCCCGAGAACTCCTTGGACTATATAGTCCATCGGGTCAGACGTGACTGAGCAACTTTCACTTTCTTTAATGGCACTGGTATCAGTGTGAAAGTAAGATTCTCTTAGAATGACTTTTCTTAAATGAAAACATAGGATAGAAGAAAATCAGATGAGCTTATAGAATGACCTAATATTCTGGTATGTAATTTTATTAAAACATGAGACTACTTTGGGTTGGCCAAAAAGTTTATTCAGGGTTTTATGTAAGATCTTATATAAAAGCCCAAAAGATGTTTTGGCCAACCCAATAAAATCTTCTGACTTCACTCAACCTTTCTTAAGTGACTGCTACATGCCAGGTAACCCACACTCTAAGAAGAAAATGTCCCTTGGTGGTCATAAAACCTTTCTCATAGCACCCTTCCAAAGTCTAAAAGCACTCTTTAGGGATCCATAGAATCGTAAATTGAAAATATTTTTATCTCAAAAATCACTGAATCATGGAACACTGTTAGCATTTTCTTTCTTTCAACACATAGAACATTAAACGTGAATTGAAACTCAGTACCAATAGCAAAGGTTCATTCTTTGAATAGCTTTTCTTTATCTTAATAGTCAGTGAAGTCTTTGTTTACTTTGTAGAATGGAAATATGATATTGGGAAATTAGAATACATTTAACAAATGCAAAGGATTCAACATAATTTTATTCAATCTCATACAAAAGGTGAATATGGAATTACTGCAATTTTTAAGTAGATGTTTGTCCAAAAGCTAAAAGAATATTTCAACAAATCCTCCTTTAAAATAGAAAAATGTCTGTTCAAGTCCTCTGCCCATTTTTTAATTGAGTTTTTTGTTTTTTTCACATTGAGTTGCATGTTTTTTGTGTGTATTTTGGATATTAACCCCTTTTCAGATATCATTTTCAAATAACTTCTCCCATTCAGTAAGCTGTCTTTTCATTTTGTTGATAGTTTCCTCAAGACATTTTATCAAAGAAGATAAATATATGGCTAATAGTCACATGAAAAGATGTTCAACATCAGCAATCATCAGAAAAATACAAAGCCACAAAGAAATACTGCCTCACACCTATCAGAACTGCTATCATAAAAAGAGAACAAATAACAAATGTTGACAAAAATGTGGTCAAAAGAAAGCCCTTGTGCACTGTTGGTGGGATTGTAAATTGGTGCAGCCACTATGGAAAAAAGTATGGTGGTTCTTCAGAAAATTTAAAAAGAACTACCCATATAATCCAGAAATTTCACTCTAGGTCTTTATAAGAAGAAATAAAAACACTAGTTTGAAAAGACATATGCACTCCAATGTTCACTGCGGCATTATTTACAACAGCCAAGATATGGAAGCAACCTAGGTGTCAGAAGATGTGATATATATATATATATACACATACACATACACACACACACACACACAATACATACACACTTTGGAATGGAATATTCCACACACACAATGGAATCTTATTGAACCATAAGAAACAGAATCTTGCATTTGTGATAACATGATAGATCTAGAGAGTATTATGCTAAGTGAAATAAGTCAGAGAAAGACAAATACCATATAATCACACTTCCATGTGGAATATAAAAAACAAATCAAAATGAAAACAGACTCATGGATATTGAGAATAGTGGGTTGTTATCAGAGTGGAATATGGGTTGGGCCAAATAGGTGAAGGGGATTCAGAGGTTCAAACCTCCAGTTATAAAATAGATAAGCAATTGGGATGTAACATGCATCTAAAGGAATATGGTTAATGATATGGTAGTGACTTTGGGCACAGATGGTTACTAGACTCATCATGTGACCATTTCATAATGTATGCAAATGTCAAATCACTATGTGACACAAATGAAATAAGCATAATATTATACATCAACTATCATTTAAAGAAACATTTATTATTTATTGAGGAAATATACAAACTTAGATATTTAATTTTTTAAGAGAAACTCAAATAGACCTAGATCCAGATCTCTCTTCAAATAAACCAGGATAGTATATTATTTCCTATGTCCTAGTAAGAACAAGATTTTGTGAATCACTGTGATCCTCTGGAGGAGGAAATGGCAACCCACTGCAATACTCTTGCCTGAAAAATCCCATGGACAGAGGAACCTGCAGGGCTACAGTCCATGGGGTCTGAGTTGGACATGACTGAGTGCCTGAGCGCACTCACACACACGTGTAATGTATTGTGCTAAATTGGTACAAAAAGACTAGACACCAAAAACCAACTCAGGAAATTAGAAATAAAAAATGGTTTAGAAAAACTACCACTGAGCAAAAACTGAGTAATCAAGCTATTGTATATATAACAATCAATCAAAGATTAACCTCAAAGTGAATCATATTTGCAGCATAGTGACTTATGTTATTAATTATTGAAATTTGGGCTTTTATTTTTAAAGTTACCATTTCCTGAAAAAAAAGTCAAAAGGTAGGAAGGCCATCATGCCAAGGAAAAGGGGATACATTGCCAAAAACAGGGAGTGGTCTTATATTTGAACAAATGTGCCTTTGAGGCCATTATGTATGCTGCAAATGCAGAGACCCTCTACTGTGAACATTGTGTTGCCCTGTGTTCAGATTCAGGCCTTCACAGTTGGAAGCCTCAAGATAAGATGAGCTTACCTGTTGTGATGAGCCGTATGAGAAAACACTCCTAAACACCAGTCTGTATGGTTGATAGATTTCCTTTCAGAGCCGCACCATCATCTTCTCTTTCCACAAGTGAATAAGAATGAAAAGGCCCACTTCTAAAGTCTCATGAAGGGAGAAGATACTTACAAAGATACTTACAAAGCAGCTAGTTACAGTTAGCAAGGTAGTTTCTCCAAGTTAGAAGTGTGGATCAGGCAAAGCAGCTCAAACTGTGCCCTCCCCCCGACCCAAATGAACACTGACGGTTCAATGTCTATACAGACAAGAAAGTTAAGCCAACTCTCTGGGTTAGGATGAATTTAGATGAGGGATAGTTTAGGTATAGAATAAGTATGGATTCAAAGAATGGTGATAAAAACATCACATATTCCTATAGGGTGTCCCCAATTCCAAGGAACTTGGATCACAGGAGAAGCTCCAGGAAAGTGAGTTTGTTAGATCAATATGAAAGTGAAAGTGAAACTCGCTCAGTTGTGTCCAACTCTTTGCAACTCCATGGGCTATACAGTCCGTGTAATTCTCCAGGCCAGAATACTGGAGTGGTAGCTGTTCCCTTCTCCAGGGGATCTTCCCAACCCAGGGATCAAACCCAGGTCTCCCACATTACAGGCAGATTCTTTACCAGCTGAGCCACAAGGGAAGCCAATATCAATGTGGGAAATGCTAAATATTTTGTTTATCCCATGGAGAGTCATGAAGTCTAGAAGAGTGATCCTATAGCAAATGAATCTTCTTAATTTTGTCTAGTACTTTATTATATTAAAGCTTTTTTAACATAAAATTTACCATCTCACCTTGAAGACATTTTTATGCCTTGCCAGGTCCAGGAAGGACAAATGATTTTATTCTCATAAACAGAGATGTCAAACGATTGGTAGAAATTCATATCACCAGGTACAAGGTGGTGGCAATGCCTGGCCCCAAAATCCAGGCTGTTGTCCAGGCTCTTGGAATTACATCATTTCAGACACAGAGACTCTTTTTAAAAAAAACACTTTTTATTTTATATTGGGGTATAGCCGATTAACAATGTTGTGATAGTTCCAGGTGAATAGCGGAGGGGCTCAGCCATACATATCCATGTATCCATTCTCACTCAAACTCTCCTCCCATCCAGGCTGCTACACATTGAGCAGAGTTCCATATGCTATACAGACACAGAGACTTTTGAAAGAAATTATAAAAGGCTTCTGAGCCTTGCTGAAAGATAGTTGATAGAGTTAATAGAGTAAATACTTCTAAAAAGAATGTAAGAGTCAGGAGATGCAGATCCCATTACTGACTTCACCACTGGCTAACTGTAGAACCCTGGGGAAAAGACTTACCTTCTCCAGTCTTTGGTTTCCTTGAACAAAATGACACTCGTTTTAGGCGGTCCAGCAGCATCCCTACTGCTTCTTCTAATAATAGAGTCTCTTTCTCTTGTAAGGACTCCTGGCCTTGTGGTTTGACTCCATGAGGACGCTGAACTGACTCTACTTCCCCTTTCTTTTCCTCTATCACCACACAGGTGATATTCACTGAGCACACCCTTCTTCTGGCACGCGCCTCAGGCACAGAGTTTTGTTCCCGGATGGATACATGACCCAAACAGACCAGAGTTTACCCAGGAAAAGACAATTTCTTTCTGCTGTGGTTGTTAGGCTGGTATCTATGGTAAGATGTGAGTGTGAGCCTAAGAGAATCACTTTTTCTTCTTTTTTCTGACATGTTTGGAAACAGCTTTACTGAAAGATGGAGAGAATGGAAGAATCTGATAATATCATATATCAGCTTTTCAGACAGCTGAAGCAACCTGTATCCTTGGATGTAGGAGTCACACAGGTCAGTAAATTTAGTTTGTTTTTAATTAGTTTGAATGGCGTTCATGTTTGTTGTCAGCCAAAGAGTCTTAATTAATCCAGCTCATTCTCGCTTGATCATTTCATGAATTTAGAGGATATTTAAGTTGCTTAAAACAAGGAGAAAACATTTTATTAGAAAGTTCATCTGTGGAAGTTGGGGAGGGAAATTCACACTTGATCCTTTTGTTTATCACTCATTGAACATTCCTGGTAGGGGCAGGGAATAAAACACTCATTCATGACCTGAATTTGTAGAAAAATACAAGTATTTTTCTCCAGAAATTCATTTGGAGTGTTTTCTTCAGTCCTTCCACATTCATGCTCATCTCAAGCTTCAGTATATAATGTACAGTGAACCCTGTGTGTGCTGCCTAAAGACAGGGAAAAGTCAAACTGAGTAGGTCACGTCCTCTGAATCAATATAGAGAAGAATGGAGGGTACTTCATCTGTAAGAGGAAAAGTTACAAGTGTGCGTGATTCATACAGCTGGGTCTCCAAGGACATATGAGCAGAAATCAAGCAGAAGACAGGATGGAAACATATGAGAAGGCCCCTTTAAATTCCATGATGCTTTGTACTCAACTTTCAAGATCTAAGTTAGTACCTAGTGCAAAGTCAAGCCATAATGGATACTAAATAATACATATTTATTGACGATAAAGATAAGAAGATCTGGCAAGGCCTCTTTGACCTCTGGGTATAAGAAAATTGAGCTGGCTAACAGGATGCTTGCAATTAGTCCAAGACTTCGCAGAGAGAAATGGAGAAGGAATTAGCACTCTTCCACATTCTTGTCGCATTGCTGAGCTCAATAGTCTTTGATCCTTTTATTAAGTCCTCTAAATGTAAAACTTTCTAATCACTGTTTTGAGAATTCACAATCTTCTTGTCAATTTCTAGAGACTTGATAGGTTCTTTTCGTTTTCATTGATCTTCTTCAAATATAGGGTCTCGTCTCATTTCTCTTAGCTTAGCTTTTAAAGATTTTCAAGCTTTCACAATATATAATCTTTGACTTTTCTGTCTCTTGAAGATTTAGCCTCTTTTTCTTTCCATTTCTTAGATGAAGATTGAACTATACATCTCAAGATATAGATGTAAGACTCCAGGCACCTCCTATAAATCTTATTTACTGGATATTTTGGATGTATTTCTTTGCAACTTTTCCTGTGCATTGGTTTATAAATAGTGTTAAACAAAGAAGTGGGGAATATGTGCTACTTCAGTTTAGTCTGTAGTGAAATGGATGTGTTTTCATTGGTATACAATACAAGAAACACAGAGTATGTGCGTATGCTCATGCATGCCTACCTAATCAATACTATTTAGAATATGAACTACTTGAACCCGCTCAATTTATAGGAAAATAAAGCCAAAGAGACATTCTGGATCCCAGAGGGATTCTTTTCCCAAAGCAATCAGACATCTGGAGTCATGGGCTGATAAAAATCAATGACTTTCAAGGCAGTATATCTTTAGATGTGGGGGAGGGAATAAGTACATAATGAGAGAGGAATTTGTGACAGTAGAAGGCAAACAGAAAAAAAAAATTGGTAAGAAAAACTGTAACACTGTCTCCCTGTAATTAACCATATCAGGGCACAGGCTATAGCATAATTAGGTATGTATATTTATATCACTATGACCTCAGAAATAGTAAACAGAAACAGTTTCTTTATTATTTGACTGTTTGGGCAGATCATATGCCTTCCTTTATGTGTGTGTATCTGTGCCTGTGCTTCATGGGTCGAATAAGCAGAAATCAGTTCATTTTTTTAGTAAGAAGTTATAATGTACCACATACACATGGGTGCTTGACAAAAACCATCTAATTGTTTGAATTATAAGCTCAGAAAATATTACTATGTGATGGAAATCAGTTTTAAAATTGGGGCAGGGCAGAGTTTTGTTCCAACATTATCACAGATGGTTTGACCTTCTATATATTGATCACTCTGTGCCTGCATCTACCCACTCAGAAATATTTCAGCAACTGAGCACTTACATGTATTTAGAAAAGGAAACTATTTACCCATAACCCCTTCAAAATATATATAAATAGTCAAATGAAAATGTAAGTTATTTACTCTCATTTACTATGTGTTGTTATTTGAGTTGGATGTAAGCCACTTGTCTGCAATCTGAGGTGTATTTTTAAATGCATTTACTTATCCTTACAATAATAGTCCTTGTAGAAACTCTCCTCTGATATATTCTGAATTTCTCAAATGTAAGTAATAATTTTAGACTATTCTGTTGTGATCACCAGATATGTTACATGACTTGCTGATAATATTACATACTTTGACTTTTTCCTGAATTTTTAAATCTAAGCTAATGCTATAAAATTAATCCTGGACTCTTAAACAGTTTAAGCATTTGAACAATACAAAAATATCTGGAAAGAAGGACAGTGTGATGTTGGCCATGGAAGCAGTTAATCATTGAGCCTTTAAGTTCAGACATTAGGAAACAACTACTACTGTTGGAGCAGACTTGAAAACATATCCCATTTGAGCTATTGTGCACATATCTAAATGGGATGTGGCAGGTGGGTGAAAGATTTATTGATTCCTGTTTGGGGTATTGCTGTAGACTTACTGCTTCAGTGGGCTTTCAAATGGGGTTTGAGTCTTACAGACAGAACAAACTGAACCCTGGAATCCTTTCCTGGCATTGCAATCCCCGAAGTGACAAGTCTAATAAGCCAGGGCTAAGGAAGGCTTTAAACTGCATGCAGAACAGCTGTTGTGTGCTCTTGCAGAAGCTCAAAGGGAAAAATGCTTTGAGGAGAAAAAGTGGCTGTTAATTAGTCTTTGAACACCCGAAAGTTTCTGCAAACAAAAATGCACATTAGTCTAAGTGTATACAGAGTTAAAGGAACCACTTGCTAATCACATGCTCCCCAATTCACTGGACTTTCCTTTCATTGCTTCCTCCAGTGAGAACACAGAGATCTGAGATATTTAAGGCACTAGTTAGATTATGTGTGACTTGTCAGCATAGAAACTGCTATCTACCTAGGCCTGGCTAGGTGTCTGAAATTTTGCTTTGGCTGTTGTAAATAACATCCTGTGTTGAGGAGCACTGGGACTTTAGGGGGAGGGTGTTTCCTACCTAAAAGAACAAGACTGGAAAGACAAAATAGATTTCTAAGATACCTATTGAAGTGAGCTGAGAAACACGTTAAGAGACATAGGAATAGTAAACTAATTCAATAGAATCATAGAATAGGAATGTCCTTTCAGAACACATCTTCCTCATTTTAGGGCTGATTGCTCTGTTACTTAGAGAACTTGTAAGAAGCAAATGTAAGAAGCAAACTTTCTTACATCATCATCCAGTGTGCCTTTTCCTCCCTCACTCAGAATTAGTGTAAGAAGACATGATAACAGGACTGACTGAGGATCCCTTGAGAAGCCAGGGTGGCTTGAAAATCAGAAAACAGGCGCAGGGATCATCCATCACCAGCCAGCATGTCTCAGACTTAACACAATAATGTGATGTTATGCTTAGACTTCCCTCAAGCAGGCCTAAAGTGGTTCAACATGCAAGTCCTTATACATTTTCAGAGAAACTGTAAAGTCATAGCAACAATCTTAAGAAAAATAACATTTACTAACAATTGGCTAAGCTACTTAGGTAGTGGCCACCCAGTTAGGCTTGGAGGCATCCGGGGCTGTCTGCACAGCCTGAGGGGTTACAACCCTGCTAATCCACTTGCTGTGTCTCATGAAATCCTCTCCCTGTTTCTGCTGTATTTCCAGAAGGGTTTCAGAAAGTATCAGATGCCTCCCCATGGACCATCTGCCAGAGCCAGCGAGTTTTTACAGGAAGCCATCTTTCTGCCTCTCTCTCTCAGGACTTCCCACTAATTACTGACCACATGGTGGACTTAAGTGTGGGATGATAAAATCTGCCTGTGTGCATCTATCCCTCTCAATTCCCAATCTCTTACGTCCAACATTGTTTTCTTCCATGAAACTCAGAAAGTGACTTTTAAAGCTTACTTTCCTTGCAGCACACCTGTAAGAAAGGATCAATGCCCCATAAACACTAGGCAGGATTTAAAAGTTTCACTTAATGCATTTGTTAGGATCAAGATAAAAGACAATCAAAGGCAGAGTAAGACAGGGAGTGGTGTGGGGCCTGAGAAAGTGGTTGCCGTGTGGTCATCGGGGAATAGGGAGTGTAAAAAGCTTCTTGCACACATTGCCTCATCTATAAAAACCAGAATTACTTGGCATCTAAGTAACAAATGGATCTAAAGGCTGTAGAGAGGAGCTGTTGGCAGGAAATGGTCCCCAGGGCTATGATATTTTCAGATCATGTGCATTTGCCTATAATGCATAGATCATGGATTACAGAACTCTGTTCACATAACTTTTCTATTTAAGGGCTAAATTTTGCAGGTTCTGATTTGTCGACTATCACAGTTTCTGGTGGTTAAGGCAATAAATCTGGATAGTTAAGGAAAAACTATAAATTTGGATAGTTAAGGAAAAACTATAAATTTTGCCTTTGAGATGCAAGGAAGAGGAAAGTGCTGTGAAGAAGTATTAAGAGGAAAAAAGGATGGAGAAAGACCATAGTGATAGCAGAGATTTAAGAGCATTAGTAGAGGAGAGAATAGTAGGGGGCCTGGCAGCTGCTCCCCCCTCCCAATTTTCAGGAATTTGGCTTTAAATAGAAAAGGCTCTTCTATACAAATGCAAACTAACCTGCAGGTTGAGACCTTTCCGTGTCTGAAACTCACCATAAGCAGATAACTTGTACACAGCAGAGAACAGCGGAAGATCCCTATACACTCTTGGTAGGAATCTTAGTAGGTTGGTTTTTGATCCCAAATCAGTTTCCACACTGAGTTTAATTTTAAATGTCTGGTTTCTCCCTGAGTGAACTGGTTGTTCTGCTTTCTTTGAAACATGGAGACAGCAGATTAACTTGGTGCCACAGAAACCAGCTACAGAATAGAAAGTCTCCATTTCCTATCTTACTTATTAACAAATTAAAGTGCCCTCCATGACTCACTCTTGACTACATACATGTTGCTCCTGCTCCCCTGCCCAGACAGAAGAAAATAAGCAAATGCTTACCTGCTGAACATACAGGAACAATAGGCAAAACTTCAAAATCCTTTCTTTTTCAAGCCTGATATCTATTAGCATTCAAAAAAAAAAAAAAACCAACATTCTATGTCATATCCGGACATAGACAAAGATTTACTTTGGGAGTGAAACAGATACCTGAGTGGACAGGATGTTAAGGGATACAAACATTTGATCCCAACCCTTCAGACACTTACATTGTTTATACCACTTGTGCCTCTTAATTAAATAGGACACTTCATTGTTGTTGTTTTTATTTTAGTCCACCTTATATCTGCTACAGTGAAGCCTTTAATTGCTATACCATAGTAGAGGATTCTTTATATTCTTGAAAATATTTAGGATCCTACCCCAGGTGTAAAAACAAACTGCTCAAAAACTGTTGTCAAGTTTCAGCTCGAAGCTATTGTATCCTTTGGGTTATTTTCATATTCACAGTTTTCCAGGCTTTTCTTTCCAAATCCCCTTCAATTTCTGAGCCCAAAGACCATCTGTAGCTCCTTTCCGGCCAACTTCCAAGTTTGGGTTACACACATCTCTGACATTCAGAACCTCGATTAACTCCTCTGAATCTTTTGGCTGGGGCTGGGACTGATTACCCAGGTCGCGTTTATCTTTGAATTTCGCCCTTCAGATGTAAAAGGTAATATGACAAAGACAATATACGTCTTGTTTTAGTAATAATGGTGTACCCCGGGCAGAATCAGCGTCACTCTTTACTTTAGGAACTACTTTTCCTCGTCTTTTTTTTTTTTTTTTTTTTGGTTAGGATCCTGACGCCTGCTTGCTGACGTTGGTCAGGAGAAGATGCCCTCCCTGAAGACTAGCCAAGCCGTCTCTTCCTTTCATTAGCGGTGTAACCCTGTGTTCCCACCGGAGCCCTGCACGGAAGTGTAATCTTCCCGCGGGGGCCTCCCGTTTTCTCGCCTGGCTCAGAGCGCTGAGAGTAAATGAAATATAAAATATTAACTGAAAGGGAAAACAAAGGATGCTGCCTCCAGGACGGCTCCAGGGCCTGAGGCTTGGCCAGGGCACTCGTCCCTGGGCCTCTCGGTCTGGCTCCCACCCTCGTGCCTGCGTAGGATCCCCGAGTTAAATCGCAGCTCGCCAAAGCGAATTCCACCTCGGACTGGTAATCTGACCCCTCAGCGTCACCCGTTCCCTTCGGCCCTGAGCGCAGAATGACCACCAGGAGGCCAGGAACAAAACACTTAAACGTTGCATTTATTAAGGAAATTTTAAATAAGGAAGAAAAAAAAAAATGTCAAAACGGTTTCACGAATGTCAAGAGCACTTTTGTGGTGTAAACCGTGCAGTCACGAGCTAGGAGTTCCATTCCGGATCTTTGCCCCGGGGCCAGCTCGAGTGCCAGTCCCCACCACCCCGCCCCCCGCCCCCCAAAAACCCAGTTGGAAATGCAATAAAAGAAACAACTCACCCCATTCACATTAGCAGGCTCCCCTTCCCCCCACCCCTTCCCCTAACACAAAACTCTAACCACCAGGCAGGGAAACAGGCCACTAGGGCGGAAAAAGACTTATCAAATATTCGTATTCAAGCAAACACACACAAAATCCCTTAAACGGCACGTTACAATCAATCAAAGGTATTTTATCGTCTGTCCTGCCAGGGCTGCAAGGAGCGGGAGGGAATGGGCGCGAACCTGGCCACGGTTTGCGTGTCCCCGTTAGTTCGGTTAAGTGGCGTATATGCGGGTCACTTTTCCGGTCACCAGGCAATAGATGCCGTTGGTCTCTGCCTGCCCGCCCTCTCCACCTGCCCCCCCGAGCTTGGCCCACCTGCGGGTGGAAAGGGGCCTTGGCCTGGGTCGGTGTCCCCGCATTCTGCGCCAGTGGCAGCTTCCAAAGTTCTGCGCCCTATTCGCCTTCTCTTGCCACTTGCTGCTGAGTCCAGAGTCAGGGCTCTCTTCTCCTACTGCCAGACCTGGGGACTTTCAGAGGGCGAGCGATAAACGGGTTCGCTTCATCCCGAAAGGCAGAAGTCGAGAGAAAAAACTGACTCCGACAGGTTTGCTTCGCCCAGTCTCGCATGGTGAGGGGGCGCGGCCGGGCTGGCGAAGTGGAGAGGCTAGGGGCGGCTGCTGCGGGGGCCGGGGACCGGTCAGTAGGGCCCCACGACCACCGCCTCCACCTCCTTAGACGGTCTCCGGTCCTTCACCAGGAAGTTGATCATGCCCTCGGACTTGATGAGAAGGTTGCAGCCCAAGAAGAAGATGCCGAAGACCACGGTGAGAGAGAGCACGCACATGACGGCGATCTGAACCACACGCATGATATACAGGCTGCGCTCGTCCGGGCCGCTCTCCGCGAAGCCGTCGTCGGTCACCACGGACGCCTGGGTGCAGCAGCGCACGGCGCGCTCCAGCGCCTCGCTGCTGTTGGCCAGGAACAGGCCGGCCACGTCGGTCTGGTTGCCCAGCGCCGGATTCATCGCGGGCGGGCGACTCGGGAGGCGAGGGTCCGAGGGGTGGGAAGGCGGTGGCGCGGCAGAAACAGGTGAGCTGAGCGCTCACTTGGGGACTCGCGCGCGCGGGGACCGCTCGCTCGCTTCTTTCCAAAGTCCCCGGCTGGTGGGAGTTTCGCCGGAGCCTTCCCGCCGCGCGCCTCAGTCTGGCTGGTCTGCGCCGTGTGCTTCTGCCCGGGCGGTGCTCGTTCCCGGCGCTCGCTCGACTGGGGGCTGTTGGAACTTGGCGGGGCTGGGCCAGCCCGGCCGTGGGAGGTGCGGACGGCGGCGGTGGGGCTGCTGCTCTGAGCGCACAGCGGCCCCTTCTGGCCGCACCGCTGCTTGCGCCCGCCGCTGCTGGGCGGTGGGGGAAAGGAATGGGGCGAACCCCTTGCCTTTTCTTGCTTCGCCTCTTTTCCTACTCCAAGGCTAGGCAGAGATCTCTTTTCTGGCTTTTCTGGCTTGGTGGATGATTGAAGAGTTTCGGGTGGGGGAAGGGTTGCGACCAACTGAAAGTTTCCTAAAAACTGGGTCACACAAGTGTCCTTGGCCTCCCGCCCCTCTCACCTCCGGGAGGTGGAAAGGGGCGATGAATCGCAGGTGCCAGATGGTGCCAGCGAATACATGGGCCCGCCGCCTGTGCCTGACTTTGTCTCGCTTGCGACGAGCCGGGAGGGAAGGAAGGAGAGAAAGAAAGAAAACGAGGGAGAGAGGAAACGATTGGAAAACAGAGAAAGGCAGATTTTATAGAGACTCTTGGGGCAAAAGAAGAGGGTTTAGGGAAAGAAGGGTTCTTCTGTGGCCTTTGTGGTTGCCAGGAACAGGGTCACCTCCCTGGTAAGGGAGGGGAAGGTGGACAGAATGGCTACCCTTGTAATCTCAATTACAAATGAGTTTTTGGATGTGCTTCCAATGTTTTTCTCTGCTGGCAGTAAATCAGTTGTTTAAGGGAATTGCTCATCAGCACCCATCACCTAGAACACAGGCCAACTCCTGGAAGATCTCCCCATTTTCCGTAAGCTGATGTATTTCACCCTAGTCATTTTAAACGAAGCTACAGATGTTTAAAGGGCCTGATTGAGACTTCAGTCCATTATGATTCTGCTTCTGGTTTCAGTGAAATGTTACAAACCTGTTAGATTGTTTCTTGAGCTCTAGAAGAAAATGTCAGGGATTTTGTTTTTTTTTTTAATCTTTTCTACTCTTTTTCTTCCCCTTCACTTCTCCTTCCTCTCTCCCTTCCTTTTTTCTTTCTTTTAACTGTAACAGCTGGAAACCAGTAACTTGAAGCCCAGTTCAAACTTTTGATAGAATACATTTATTAAATTTCTATTAAAGCAAAGTAGCTGTCCTGCCATTTTCAGCTCTATCCTCAATTCCGTTATATTTGCTTGTTAAACCCTCTGATTTTTGTCTCCCCAAACATTATTTACTACATGTTCAAAGCTTTCCTTAAATGTTTTGTGCTACTTTGTGACCACAATAAAATAGAGTGAACTGTATTTTAGTGAAGAGTTTTCAACTTTGGGATGTTGATTGTATACCAGCTTCCAATAAGTTTAGATGCTTCTAAGTAGCTAATTTTATTTTGAAGGGCTGTTTCACAGCTGAAGACCTAGGCTTCTGGGCCTCATCCAAAATTCATCTGGTTTATTGCTCTAATTTCCCATGGTTATAATTGCCCTGAAGAATGCTCAGTCCCAATAATTTCTTCTTTGGACAAATTTATTATTTATTGGAAAAAAATTATTTAAATCTCACTATACATTCAGCCTGTCTTAGTTAATATGGGTGGTACTTAACAGTAAAACTTAATCCGTATATGAAAAATTATAGAAGAATTTAAGATAATATAAAGCAATACTACAATGAATGGTGGAGGCAAGTAGTTAGAATTTAGAAAAGCAAAATGTGGAGAATAGAGGTCACTTACAGGGATATTGGGACTTCCCAGGTAGCACTAGTGGTAAAGAACCCGCCAGCCAATGCAGGAGCCATAGAGATGTGGATTTGATCCCTGGGTGGGGAAGATCCCCTGGAGGAAGGCATGGCAACTCACTCCAGTATTTGCCTGGAGAATCCCATGGACAGAGGAGCCTGGCAGGTTATTGTTCAGTGGGTTGCAGAGTCAGACAGGACTGAAGCAACTTCACACACACACACCTGCACACACACACACACACACAGAAGGATATTAACTTGCACAGGATTGTGTGTTTAGTTGAAGCTGGGTACAACTAATTATAGACCGTAGCCACCTCTTTATGTGACAAAACCAAAGAGAATTATGATACATTTGTAAGGTCTGGTTACAAAAAGTTCCTAAAAGTGTTAATTGAATCATTTCAGAATTTGAGTATATTTGTTGATATTAACAATACTACTATTTTAGTCAGAGGTTATTATAAAAAATGATCAAATTTTGACATCCAGTAGAGGTTTTGTTTCATTAAACTTCTAGATTTGAGGGCTTCCCTAATGGTGCAGATGGTAAAGAATCTGTCTGCAAAATGCAGAAGACTTGGGTTTGCTCCCTGGGTCAGGGAGTATCCCCTGGAGAAGGGAATGGCAACCCACTCCAGTATTCTTGCCTGGAGAATTTCATGGACAGAGGAGCCTGGTGGGCTATAGTCCATGGGGTTGCAAAGAGTTGGACATTTCTGAATGACTAACACTTATTTCACTTTTCAAAGGTTTTGTATCTTTAAACTTGTAGATTTGAGGAGTACATTTTTAAAAGAAATAATGGAACACTCTGACATTATTTTCTTTCAGCTTTAATTACTTACAGCCACAAAATTGTGGATAAAATAATTGCTATTCCGATCAACTAGTTCAGCTCTCTGGGAATGTAGTTTTGTTCCTTTATACCCCGCCTCGCACTGCCACCAATCTGATTTTGTTGTGTAAGTTGCTCAAAGTATTTACAGGGGAACTAGCTATAAACCAAGTAGTAGAAAACTAACATTTATCACACACTTATAACTGGACTTAAAGGGATATGGATAGGTAGAAGTTTTCTATAGAAATTGTTTATCTTTCCCTTTGGTATTTTGAGTGAAAAATGTTCTTTCAGCTTTACTCTTGTTTTTCACCTATTTTCTAGAAAAATCTTAAAGATGTGAAAAAATTCTTTAAGAAATGTTTATATAGAGAAACTTTGATTTCTGGAAAAGCAGATATTGATGTGAAATGGGGTAATGTGTTGGTACTGGTGATTTACTTCAAATAAAAGGATTTTGATACACACGACTCACTGTTATATTTATTTAGTGACTCCTACTTTATTGGGCAGGATGTTTGATTTCAAAAAGTTAAATGCTTATTATTTCACAATATACATGTTACAAAAGGAAAGAAACATGTATCTATTCTTTCCTGAAAATATATCTATAGCATATAAAAAATTTCTGTAAAGATATCCCAGGCTGATGTTGATGGGCGTCTATGATCAGTGGTCATTAGCTCTATAGTTTGAATAGTTTTGATGTAGGACAAGACAGTTGCAATATCAAAAATCTTTTCCTTGAGTCTCTCTCTGTGTATATCATGAATATAGTAAGTAGAGATTTTTTAAAAGAGAATATCATACACCTAAAGGATATTTATTACTTTGGGCAAATTTTCAAAAAATAATTTATACCAGATTACACAATTTAAGTAGGAATAAGAGCAGGCACTCATATTCATTCATACAGCACCTGGAACACAAGAGGAAAGCCAGAAATAAGCCTAACAGACCATCAAACTACCAAAATAGTTATCATGAAAGCCAAATACCTAAACTCATTCCTTTTTCTCCTGAGGTTGATCCCCAAAATTCTCTCAAATCTGTGCAGTTGGATTTCTCATGCAGTTTTAGCTCTCTCTTGTATCTCTTTTTTCTTGATTACAGGATATCAGTATCAACATGTGGGTTGCAGAGGAGAAAATGGCTGAAGGTAGCTGCTTTTACAACAGTAACAAGCAGAAGGAAAAACAGAATAAAACATTAAATAACATGCACAAATTTTCTAAGAGTGTACAGTATTAATTTGGGGACATTAAATACAGAGACAAACATTCTTAGATGGTTAGGAGTCTAGCAAAATGTGTAAAGACATGGACTTTGAATCCTGCTGTCCTCAATTACTAGCTGTGTGGTCTTGGAAAAATTCCTTTACTTCTTCATACTATTTACTTTTCTGTGAAACGGAGTTGATATTTCACAGGAGATTGAAAGGATTGATCTAATCCATGAAAATAGCTAAGAATAATTATTAAATAAAATAGTCATCAAACAAAATAGTTACTAGATAAAAATATATTGCAGTAGCTCCTGAGGAGGCAACAATTGTATAGTTCATTTAAAAAAAAGGCTAAATTTTGTTCAGTATTATTTTTTCAAGAAGGCTAGAAAGTGAGTGATACGTTTTAGAAAAATTGCCATATGAAGTGATTAACCTTGTTAAGGAAAAAATTGAAAGGATGTGGAGAAATTAGAACCCTTGTGAGTTACTGATGGGAGTGTAAAATGGTATAGCCTATGTGGAAAAAAGAGTATGGTGCTTCCTCAAAAAATTAAACATAGAATTGTCATATGGTCCAGAAATTTGATTTTTAGGTATATTCACCCAAAAGTTGAAAACAGGGGCTGAAATAGAAATTTGTACATATTCATAGCAGCATTATTCACAGTAGCCAAAAGGTAGAAACAATTCAAATGTTCATTAGCAGATGAGAGGATAAAGAAGACGTGGTATATACAAAAAATGGACTATTATTTAGCCTTAAGAAGCAATACAATTTTGATACATACTATAACATGGATAATTCTTGAAGGCATTGTGCTAAGTGAAATAAGCCAGACACAAAAGCACAAATACTGTATGATTCCATTTATATCAAGATAGTTAAATTCATAGAGACAGAAAGTAGAATAGTGGTTATCAGACGCTAGGGTGAGGAAGTAATGGTAAAATATTGCTTAACTGAGAAGTATGAAGTTTTATTTGGAGAAGATGAAGTTCTGTAGATAAATGATAGTGATGCTTGCACAACAATATGAATGTACTTAATGGCACTCATTGGTCCACATGAAAATTGTTAAAATGGTAAATTTTATGTTATTTTAATTAGATCTAGCATAGATACTATACAAAAATCTACTATTCATAGAAGTTGGAAAATAATCCCCAGACCTCACTATTCATCTCCTCATGGCTCAAAGATTGGTGCCCTTAGAAATTTAGAGTATTTTTTCTTCCTATCTTTTTGCTATGCTTATTTTAACTTGTCTTGACTGTACTGTAAATACAGTTTGCATCTTGCTTTTTTCCTTAACCCTGTATTTTCTCATAACACTAAAAAATTATCATATGCACATTTTTAATAGTGTGTAGTACTTCATTGTTGAAGATACTATTGTTTATAAATCATTACTCTTCAGTTATGTTCCTCTCATATATTGTTATTGAATCTATTACAGAGAATATTTTTGCTCATTAATGTTTATAAACCATTACTCTGCAGTTATGTTCCTTTCATATATTGTTATTGAATCAATTACAGAATATTTTTGCTTATTAATATTTGATAGGATAAATTTGCACAATTGCAATTTTCAGTGATAACAGTATTTTTTAAGAAAAAAGCAGCACATATCCAAATTGTTTGTTTAAAAAAAGGTATTAACCAATCTTCACTACCATTTGAAAAGCATACAAATTTTACATTTTTATCATGTCCTCTAGAGTAGGTATTCTCAACTTCAGCTACTGTTAGAAACACCTAAAGAGCTTTTAAAGTTTTTGATATCCAAATCAAACCCACAAGGATTAAATCAAAATTTCTGAGTGTAGGGCCTAAGTGTCTATATTTCTTAAAATTTCCCAGGTGATTCAACACATGAGCTGTGACTGAAAACCACTGGTCAGAACAGTGTTCTCAAACTTATCCTGTCTTAAGATCGCCTAGAATGGGCTGGGAAATGACTGATTCCCAGGTACTATTGCAAGCCAGTTGAATTTAGAATTTCCCTAACTTACTTTCTGGGTTCATCCATTGGGATTCTGCTTCTATGGGCCTGGGATGGATCCCTTAGTAAATGCTGTTCTTGAACACCACATATGATTTTTAAAATTATTACTGCATGTTTGATAGGGGGAAAAAAAAAACGGTACCTTGTTGAAGTTGTGTATTGTCAATTGTAGCAGCCAATGGTTTTAAACATATGTATTTTAGAGCTGTATATCCTGCTTTGTAACCTTTATATTAAGATTCAGGTCCTTTGTCTATTTCTCATTTGATATTTTATATCCATATTGATTACTGAGTTGTAACAAACCTATAGGGTTTCCCAGGTGGCTCAGTGCTACAGCAGCCATCTGCCAGTGCAGAAGACGTGGGTTCAATTCTTGGGTCAGGAAGATCCCATGGAGGAGGAAATGACTACCCACTCCAGTGTTCTTGCCTGGAAAATTCCATGAACAGAGGAGCCTGGTGGGTCCATGGGGTCACAAAGAGTCAGACACGACTGAGTGACTGAGCACACATGTACCCAACAAGTCTGTCAAATATGTTAACCTTAAGCATGATGAATTTATAATTTTTTTTTCAGTTCCCTTTCCTTTTATATTAGGCTATATACTTTTTGGGTACGTGGGACTTTCTTACATATGTAAATACACTGACATTTCCATTTGTGATTTCTTTCATTGTTTTTTCTGTTAGAAGGGAAAGCACATATTTAAGTTTTTCCATGTAAGACCCATCTTTGGGACACAAGTTCAGACAAGTCTCTACCACAGAAGCTTTTTTCAGCTGGCTCACTGGATACATACACTTTGACCTGGCTTAGCTTTAATGGCCTTGCAGAATGCTCCCATAACATCTGCTAAGACATCAAACCAGGATGTGAAAATGTTGCAAAGTCATGT
This sequence comes from Odocoileus virginianus, assembly GCF_023699985.2. NCBI lineage: Eukaryota > Metazoa > Chordata > Mammalia > Artiodactyla > Cervidae > Odocoileus > Odocoileus virginianus. Next base: position 33,826,888 of record NC_069686.1, on the reverse strand, counting down.
GTGGATTTTCATCTTAAGAACAGTCTAGCATTGCTACCATAAAATTAATAGTTTTTCTAGTAGACATATCTACATTTTATATACAATGTCAGCCCACGCGTAGCCAGCACTTTGAGTTTGCTTCCTCACTAGGTACAAGAAAGCTATTCTGAATCTTAGATTATATAAATTATCCACAGCAATCCACCAGAAGACATTTAGCAATAAGACACCCCAGGAGACCTTTCACATCCATCTTGTAAATTGCTTGGGTGATCTAGGAGAAGAATGGTGAGCAGTGAATGGTGTAGGCAGATGGTCCATTCACACCAGCAAACACATCTATGCTCTCATTCTCTTGGTTAGCCATAAAACTCTAGCATGGAGATGAAAATAAAATCATGTACAAAGTTAAGCTAACCCTATTAGTACATAAAGCCCACCTCAACTATGGGAAATAACCCCATCACAGAAGGAAATATTTTATGATTCTATTTATATGGGGTGTCTAAAATAATAAAACTCATAGAAGCAGAGACAACAGTAGTTGCCAGACACAGAGGAATTTAATCAATGAGTATGAAGTTTTAGTTATGCCAAATGAATAAGTTATACATATCTACTCTAGAGCCATAGCCTATTGTCAGCAATAAGGTAACATGCACTTCAAAATTCATTGAGGGTAGACTCATGTTAAGGGTCCTCATTACAAAACAAATAAAACACAAAACTAAGGGATGCATAAAAACTCTGAGAGGTGTTAGATATGTCTGTTACCCTAATCGTGATGATGGTGTTACGGATCTTTACATATGTCCAAACTCATCAAATTGTACATATCCAATATATGCAGTTCTTTATATCTGTTATACTATTCTTTTTTTTTTAAAGAATGAATTAGTTGTCTATGAAATAGAAAGAAGTGTGTTTCCCAGAATTCACTGAAAACAGACTGAGATAGGCCCCTGAACCCATGCAAAAAAAATTGTCTGGTGAATTGCTACCATCATCAAAGATAGCATGTGTTATATATTCTGGTAGTTATGGGCTGATGGGAGATGTTTTTTTACGTTTCTAAACTTAAAATGTTTTCCCTCACTCATAATTTATTATTTATGTATTATTATTTTTATTTTTGGGGCTTCCCTGGTGGCTCAGATGGTAAAGAATCTGCCTGCAATGCAGGATACCCAGGTTTGATCCCTCAGTTGGGAAGATCTGCCGGAGAAGGGAATGGCTACCCACTCCAGTATTCTTGCCTGGAGAATTCCATGGACAGAGAGGGGCCTGGTAGGTTATAATCCAGAGGGTTGCAAAATGTCAGACACAACTGAGCAATTAACACTTACTTATTTTTATTTTTAAAACAGTTTTTTTTTTGTATTTGTATTGCTTTATATCTATAAAATGTAAATAATAACACAAAATTTTAATGTTTAGAATTTAAGGGATTTCAGGTATCAATTTCTTTACAATAAAATGTATAAACTTTCATTTTTAACGGAAATTTTAAACTTACACTTCTAAAGTATAGAGACTGCATCTGTCTGATTTATCTTTTGATTTTTGCATCTACTTTGTTAATTCCAGGGAAAAACAGTCAGCAAGTGAGGGAAACAATAAGAGTCTTTCCCTTCCTCTTGTGTTTAAATACACTCTCTGGACCTCTGACCTGGGGCCATCTGGTGACGACTGATTTCCTTCTCTGGGAGGAGAGTGAAGATTGTCCTTGTGTTCCGCAGGTGACCTCTTTGAGTCAGTGTTCTTTCAGGGCGCCGGCACATCGAGTAATAAGGTAAGTAGCAGCCACAATGTTCTCATCAGTTAATACCTTTTTACTGCTTTTGAAATAAAGGGCCAAGAAAAGCATGCAATAACTCACCCCCAAGCTTGATTAAAAATCCCTGACCACTGAACATGCTGAGAGGTTCTCGGAATGATACATTGTAGACCTGTGACATCCTATTTTTAGATTCGCAGAATAGGCAGTTTTTGCCTCCACAGATTTTTTTTGGTCATTATTTCATCCTGATTTTCTGCCCACTGTTTAAAATCTGCATGATTTAGACTTTAAAAGTGAAAAAGCTGCTCAGAGCCTTCAGTTTTGCTGGTGTATCCCCTTCCAACATTAGAGAAATAGGGCCTGTACCAGCCTCCAAATAGGGAGAAGCAGGTGGCTGCAAAGAGGCATGAAAGATGCAATCTGTCCAATTTCTCAGTTTCAACTCAATTAATCTGAGGCAGGATTATATCTTTCATTTCCATAGGACAAGTGTGTACTGTTTTCCTTGAACATATAAAAATATGAAGGAGAAATCAAACTGGAAGTGAAGGAAAACAAAATCTTTCCCATAGCATGTTAAATTTAGACTTTTGTAGTTGAACTTACAAGATTTATGTCTTCTGCAAACGTGTACACACAGTGGAAGGAGACTGTGAAAGTCACCTATTTTCAGATAATAAGCAGGAGTGGTGTTGTTTCTGCATTCACACACTGGTAATAGTGGCAACGGGAGTCATTCAACCTTTACCGAATGCACATCTGTGATTCTGCAATGGAAAAACATATATCTTTAAAGACATTTTAAAAAATCAGTGTGACATAGGTCACTGGGCAAGTCAGTTACCAATATCACTGCTCAATTGCCTTATCTGTCCATCCATTTCTCTTTCCCCTCCCAAGATTTTTATGACAAATAATTAATATATTTACTTGGGATATTGCTATGGACTATTTATGGCATAAAGTAAAGAGGAACTAAAAAACCTCTTGATGAAAGTGAAAGAGGAGAGTGAAAATGTTGGCTTAAAGCTCAACATTCAGAAAACTAAGATCATGGCATCTGGTCCCATCATGTCATGGGAAACAGATGGGGAAACAGTGGAAACAGTGTCAGACTTTATTTTGGGGGGCTCCTAAATCACTGCTTCTGGTGATTGCAGCCATGAAATTAAAAGGCACTTACTCCTTGGAAGAAAAGTTATGACCAACCTAGATAGCATACTAAAAAGCAGAGACATTACTTTGCCAACAAAGGTCCGTCTAGTCAAGACGATGGTTTTCCCAGTGGTCATGTATGGATGTGAGAGTTGGACTGTGAATAAAGCTGAGTGCTGAAAAATTGATGCTTTTGAACTGCAGTGTTGGAGAAGACTCTTGAGAGTCCCTTGGACTGCAAAGAGATCCAACCAGTCCATCCTAAAGGAGTTCAGTCCTGGGTGTTCATTGGAAGGACTGATGCTAAAGCTGAAACTCCAATACTTTGGCCACCTTATGCGAAGAGTTGACTCATTGGAAAAGACCCTGATGCTGGGAGGAGTTGGGGGCAGGAGGAGAAGGATGAGATGGCTGGATGGCATCACGGACTCGATGGACATGAGTTTGAGTAAACTCCGGGAGTTGGTGATGGACCAGGAGCCCTGGCATGCTGCGATTCATGGAGTTGCAAGGAGTTAGACACAACTGAGCAACTAAACTGAATTAAACTGATTTAGGGGTATATAGCTACTATGGACAGAATGTGTCCCCCCAAAATTCATATGTTGAAATCCATCATATGATGATTTTAGGAGGCAGGGCCTTTGCCAGGTGATTAGGTCATGAGGGATCCACCCTCATGAATGAGATTAGTGCCCTTATTAAAAAAAGAAAGAAAAAGACTGTTGTTTATTTGCTAAGTTGTTTTTCTGGTTCATTGTGAAGTGGCTACTTTGACCCACTCTTTCTATGTGAGAAAAGGCCCTTCCTTATATCAGTAAAACTATGGGTGCTATCCACTACTTGTAGCTGAATATAATCCCTCTTTGTTTTCAGTTTTGTTTGATTGTACAGAATTAAGGTTGTGGGGAGAATACAGCCATCTCTGATCCAGGCAGAGGGCTTTTGTCAGACACTAAACCTGTCACCAATTTAATCTTGGACACCCCAGCCTCCAGAACCATGAGAAATACGTTTGCAGTTTTAAGTCAGAGTCCATGATACTGTTGTTATAACATCCTGAAAGGACTCAGACAAGAACTAAGAGATGTAGTCTCTGAACTTCCAGTAACTGGGAAGGCAGACCAGTTCAGTTCAGTTCAGTTGTTCAGTCGTGTCCAACTCTTTGTGACCCCATGGACTGCAGCATGCCAGGCCTCCCTGTCTATCACCAACTCCCGGAGTTTACTCAAAATGATGTCCATTAGTCAGTGATGCCATCCAATCATCTCATCCTCTGTTGTCCCCTTCTCCTCCTACCTTCAATCTTTCCCAGCATCAGGGTCTTTTCCAGTGAGTTAGTTCTTTGCATCAGGTGGCCAAAATATTGGAGTTTCAGCTTCAGCATCAGTCCTTCCAATGAACACCCAGGACTGAACTCCTTTAGGATAGACTGGTTGGATCTCCTTGCAGTTCAAGGGACTCTCAAGAGTCTTCTCCAACACCACAGTTCAAAAGCATCAATTCTTCTGCGCTCAGCTTTCTTCACAGTCCAACTCTCACATTTGCACATGACTACTGGAGAAACCATAGCTTTGACCAGACGGACCTTTGTTGGCAAAGTAATGTCTCTGGTTTTTAACATGCTGTCTAGGCTGGTCATAACTTTTCTTCCAAGGAGTAAGCGTCTCAATTTCACGGCTGCAGTCATCATCTGCAGTGATTTTGGAGCCCAAGAAAATAAAGTCTGCCGCTGTTTCCACTGTTTCTCCATCTTTTGCCATGAAGTGATGGGACCGGATGCCATGATCTTAGTTTTCTGAATGTTGAGGTTTAAGTCAACTTTTTCACTCTCCTCTTCACTTTCATTAAGAGGCTGTTTAGTTCTTCTTCACTCTCTGCCATAAGGGTGGTGTCATCTGCATATCTGAGGTTATTGATATTTCTCCCAGCAATCTTGATTCCAGCTTGTGCTTCATCCAGCCCAGTGTTTCTCATGATGTACTCTACATGTAAGTTAAATAAGCACAGTGACAATATACAGCCTTGATGTACTCCTTTTCCTATTTGGAACCAGTCTGTTGTTCCATGTCCAGTTCTAACTGTTGCTTCCTGACCTGCATACAGATTTCTCAAGAGGCAGGTCAGGTGGTCTGGTATTCTCATTTCTTTCCAAATTTTCCACAGTTTATTGTGACCCATACAGTCAAAGGCTTTGGAATAGTCAATAAAGCAGAAATCGATGTTTTTCTGGACCTCTCTTGCTTTTTCAATGATCCAGCGGATGTTGGTAATTTGATCTCTGGTTCCTCTGCCTTCTCTAAAACCAGCTTAAACATCTGGAAGTTCATGGTTCACATATTGTTGAAGCCTGGCTTGGAGAATTTTGAGCATTACTTTACTAGCGTGTGAGATGAGTGCAATTGTGTGGTAGTGTGAGCATTCTTTGACATTGCTTTTCTTAGGGATTGGAATGAAAATTGACCTTTTTGAGTCCTGTGGCCACTGCTGAGTTTTCCAAATTTGCTGACCAACAAAGAGACAAATACTATAGACCATAGTTCTGTAGGAGAGATAGGACGGATCATCTAATTCTTACTGAAGCATTGGGAGAGTGGTGGAGAAGGATGAGAGGGGTTAGCCAGGTGAAGAGTGCTAAACGCATCTAGGTGTGAGGAGGTGCATTATACTATTGTGTATCTGCAGACAATTTTGTATTGTTGGAATGCTGACCACCACAAGATGGAGAATGATTAAAGAGTGCAGAGAAGCCAGACCATGGAGGGCTTTTATGTTGTCTTATGGAATTTGGATTTCCACTTGTAAGCCAGAGGTGTGCACTGAAGGGTTTTAAGCAGCAGAGAGAAAAGTCATATTTTAGAAAGAATCTCTTCAGACAGTGCTAAGATTTATTAAGGTAAACGAGCCTCCATGAAGAGTATACAGTCCTGCGATATTAAATAAACCACACCAGAGATGCCTCGTAGCCCAGTGACAGAGGTTGCTCCTCATTTCCAGAACTTCGTTATGTAATAATTCACAGAAGGCAGCATCCAGAAGGTAAACCTGCATTTTTGGTTTTAGTTTCTTCAATGGTGCTAGACGCTTTTGTGAAAGAGGACTGTGTCTGTACAGTGAAGCTGGCTAAAATGGCCAGAGAAGGCATTTACACCCTTTAAACATCAGTTCTTCCTCTGTCATGACTGATCCTCTTCTTGCAGTCTGCCTGCGTTCAGCATGTCACACACACTCACAGTGCACAGTAACTCTGAGTCCTCCCTGCTGGGGTGCTCTTTTAGGCACTACGTGTCTCTCAGCAACCCAGAGCCGTAATACTCTGCTTCAAGTGGAGCATTTGTGATGCTTTCCAAACCTCTCTCTCTCTCTTCTTCTTTTTTTTTTTGCAGGCTGCTGTGTGACCCACTTTCACCATGATAGTTATCAACCAGTTCCTTGTCCTTCTCAGCTCATGATGTCTTTGGTAGTTCATGAATCCATCTAGTAGTCTGACTGCATTCTGCAAAGCCTTTGCCGGAGAGGCTACCTTGTATTTAACCTCTATGGAGCTCATGGAGTGGCATTGCTGAACTTCATCCAAATTCTGGACGATACATCCATGATATATTCAAAGCTAGTTTCAATATTAGAAGACTTAGACAATTGAGAATCCCAAGGGGAAAAAAAAAACACGGAGCCTTATCCCATCCCTGTTTTAAAATTGCTAATCCCTAAATGTTAAATATTTCTTCTTGACCCATGTTATTATGTTCGAAGATTTTTTTTTTTTGGATAGCACTTAGGCATTTAGAGAAAAATTGGTGGGGCATGCTTGCTTTTTCTTAATCTTAGCTTATATTTTGTTGTTTCAAGGTAGACTGTCAATAGTAATTACCACAGACAAGTGAAATTGCCTCCAAACATATTTTTTCCCAGCTTTGTTGAAGTATTAATGACAAACAAACTGGTATTATTTTTAAAGTATACAGCCAAAATGATGTTAGGATATATGTATACATTGTGTACTGATTATCACAAGCTAATCAACAGGTCCAACTCCTCATATCATTACTGTGTTTTGGGGGAGGGTAGTGAGAATACTTGTGATCTACTCTTTTAGTAAGTTTCAAGTATTCAATATATTATTATTATTATTAACTATAGTCATCATGCTATACATTGGGTCTCTAGAATTTAATACTATGTATCTTATAACTGAGGAGGAAATGGCAACCTACTCTAGTATTCTTGCCTAGAGAATCCTGTGGACAGAGGAGCCTGCTGGGCTGCCGTATGTGGGGTCGCACAGAGTCGGGCATGACTGAAGTGACTTAGCAGCACCAGCATTTTATAACTGAAAGTTTGTACCTTGGATGGGTTTTTCCCCCATTTTTCCTATCCCACCAGCCCATGAAAACCACTGTTCTACTCTGTGTCACTGTGATTTTGACCCTAAGATTGCATTATAAGTGAGATCATGTAGTATTTATGTTTTTCTGCCTGGCTTATTTTTGTTAACATAATATCCTCCAGGGTCATTCACTTTGCTGCAGATGGCAGGATTTCCTTCTTTTCTTAGGATTAATAATATTCCAATGTATGTATGTATATATTTGTGTATATTTAACAATTTACTTATCTATTTATCCACGGATGGGCACTTAGGTTGTTGCTGTATCTTGGCTGTAGTGAATAATGCTGCAGTAAACATGAAAATGCAGATACCTCTTCAAGACAGTGATTTTATTTCCTTTCCTTTGTATATATACCCAGAAGTGGGATTGCTGAATCCCACTTTTTTGAGGAACTTTGTCTTTTTGAGAAACTTTCATGCTGTTTTCCATAGTAGCTGTGCCAACTTTTATTTCCACTAACAGTGCATAAGGGTTCCCTTTATGTTCTTGTCAATACTTGTTATCTTTTAGCTTTCTGATAATAATCATCATAACAGGTGTGAGGTGATATCTCACTATGGTTCTGATTTGCCTTTCCCTGATCGTTAGTGATGTTGAACATCTTTTCACATATCTGTCATCCATTCATATGTTTTTTGACACGTGTCTATTCAGGTCCTTTGCCTATTTTCTAAAAGTTTACTTATTTATTTGCTATTGAGTTGTATGTGTTGTGCTAAGTCACTTCAATCCTGTCTGAGTCTTTGTAACCCTATGGACTGTAGCCTGCCAGGCTTATCTGTCCATGGGATTCTCCAAGCAAGAATATTGCAATGGGTTTCCAGGATCCCTCCAGGGGATCGCCCAGACCCAGGGTTCGAACCCTCATCCCTTAGATCTCCTGCATTGGCAGGAAGGATCTTTACTGCTAGTACCACCTTGGAAGCCCATTGAGTTATATGAGTTCCTTGTATATTTGAATATTAAAACATAATCAGATATATGATTTGCAAACCTTTTCTGCCATTCCACAAATTGCCTTTTCATTTTGTTGCATTTATTGTGCAGAAACTTTTTAGTTTGATGTATTTCCACTTGTTTTTCACTTTGTTGCCTTTGCTTATGGTATCAAGTACAAAAAAAATCATTATCCAGACTAATGTCAAGGAGCTTAATACTTAAGTTTACCTCTAGTAATTTAACAGTTTCAGGTCTTTGTTTAAGTCTTTAATACCTTTTGAGTTGATTTTTATGTACAGGGTAAGGACATTCTCATTCAGAATAGACCACATATCTTCTGGTGTGCTTAACAATTTAAGCTAGAAAATAGAACTATTACAAATCAATCGGAGAGAAGATGAGTTATAGAATAAATGGTGTCATAATTTGTCTGGATTAAATTAAACCCAATTAGATTCCTATCCCATGTCATATATCAAAATAAAACCCATTCCATAAATGAATCATAATATCTAGACTCAAATACATACTTAAATCCCCTACATTCAAATGAGGTCTGTTCTGAGGGCATATTCATAAATCCAGTTTGTTTGTAAGTTCAGCAACATTAGCCTTGGTACCCAACTAACACAATCAGCAATATGTACTGTCTTATAAAAGGTTTACAATACTTTTCACACAAATAATACATAAGAAACAAACAAAAATAAAACAATTTTAATGTTGTAGTGCAGTACTTGAAAATTACAGTAGTAAGTACAAGAGCTGGCATACAGGAGCTGATGTCAGATGAATGGCAAGAAGGGTTACTGACTGGAGGAGGCAGAAGAGATGGGAGATTGTAGAGTTGAAGGATCGTCTGCAAGAGGGAAGAGAGAGCAAGCTGCATTTTCACTTTTCCCTGACAGTGATGGAATGCATGTTCATATCTCTGCAAGTTCACAACTTGAAGGTTTGTCTGTAAGGGACTTACTGTAAAGGAGTTTCTACTAATAAATGTAACAGAAAGTGAACAAATAGCATTTGACTACATTGAAACTACATACAAACAAATCCTCAGCACATTTTTTTGACTACAATTCAATGTAATTATTTAAAAGTTAATTTAAAAGAATAACTTTACAATCACAGTGTGGACATTGTAATGCCTCTTTAAATTAATCTGTGTCCTCATCCCCAGAACCTTTGAACATGTTACCTTACATGGCAAAGAGGATGGCTGCAGATGTAAATAAGGTTGCTAGCCAGTTGACCATAAAATAGAGACATTATCCTGGATTATCTGGGTAGGATTAATGTAATCACAAGGGTCCTGAAATGGGGAAGAGAGAGGCAGAAGAGGTCAGAGTGATATGAAATGGGAACTTTTATCACTATTGCTGGTTTTGAAGATGGAGGAAGAGGGCCATGAGCCAAGAACTGTAGATAGCCTTTAGAAGCTGAAAAGGACAAGGAAATGGACTCTCCCCTTCAACTTCTAGAAAATAATACAAGCCTGCCAACACCTTGATTTTAGGCCTGTGAAACCCATTTTGGACTCCAAAACCACGTGATAACAAATTTATATTGTTTTAAGCCATTAAGTTCGTCATTATTTGTTGCATTGGTCATAGAAAATTATGATCTAGAGGTAGTTTTCAAATTTATAAGAAAATTGTCTACAGCTCTATGCAAATACAGTTTAAAGAGTTGTTGATTTGTTAGACAAATGTAAATTATCAAAATTAGCCCAAGAATTTAAAAAAACATAGCAGGTTTAAACTCAGGCACTATACTTGAAAGGTAATCAAAATTTTGCATTCAGAAAAGATATGTGATCATTTTTATACACTAACAATGGAAGAGCAGAAAGACAAAGTAAAGAGGCAATCCCTTTTACCATCACATCAAAAAGAATAAAATACTTTAGGAATAAACCTACCTTAGGAAGCCAAAGGTCTATACTCTGAAAACTATAAGATGCTGATGAAGGAAATTGAACATGATACAAAGAGTTGGGAAGAAATGCCATATTCTTGGATTGGAAGATCATTAATCTTAAAATGGCCATCCTACCTAAGGCAATCTATAGACTCAATGCAATTCCCATCAAATAACTGATAGTATATTTGGCAGAACTAAAACTAAAATTTAAAAATTTGTGTGGAAACACAGAAGACCTCAAATAGACAACGAATCTTGAGAAAGAAGAATGGAGCTGGAGGAATTAGATTCCCTGACTTCAGACTATACTACAAAGCTACAGTCATCTGAACAGTGTGGTACTGACACAAAAACAGACAATATATCAATGGAACAGTATAGAAAGCCCAGAAATAAATCCACACATCCATGATCAAGTAATCTATAACACAGAAGGTAAGGGTATACAATGGAGAAAAGGCAGTCTCTTCAATAAGTGATGCTGCAAAAAATAGACAGCTCCATGTAAAAAAATGAGATTAGAATATGCTCTAACACCATATTAAAAAATAAACTCAAAATGGATTAAAGTCTTAAATGTAAGAACAGATACTATAAAACTATAAAATACTATAAAACTATAAAATGTAGGTATGACACTCTGATATAAATTGCAGCAGTATCATTTTTGATCCATCTCCTATAGTGGTGGAACAAAAAACAAAAATAAAACACTAGGATGTAATTAAAGTTAAAAGTCTTTGCACAGAAAAGGAAGCCATAAAAAAAAAGACAACCTGTAGAATGGGATAAAATATTTACAAATGATATGAATGTTAAGGGATTGATTTCCAAAATATATAAACAACTCATACAGCTCAATATTAAAAAAAAAAACAGCCCAATCAAAAAGTGGCAGAAAATTGAAATAGATGCTTATCAAAGAAGACATCCAGATGGCTAACAGGTATATGAAAATATCCTTAACATTATTATTAAAGAATGCAAATCAAAACTACAGTGAAAAAAAAAATACAGTGAATACAACTTCATGTCAGTCAGAATGGCCATCATCAAAAAGGCTATAAACAATAGATGCTGGAGAGGGTGTGGAGAAAAAGGTTCTTCCTATAGTGTTGGTGGGAATGTAAATTGGTACAACCACTGTGGAGACCCCCAAGTAAGAAACAAAGTGTGATCCAGTGATTCTCCTCCTGGCCCATATCCAGGAAAAACTATCCATCAAAAAGATACAAGCACTCGATGCTCATGGCAGCACTATTTAGAATATCTAAGACATGGAAGCAAACCAGGTGTCCACTGACAGATGAATGGGCAAAAATGATATGGTAGATACACACAATGAAATATTACTCAGCCATAAAAAATGAATGAAATAATGCCATTTGCAACAATGTGAATGTACCTAGAGATTGTCATACTGAGTGAAGTAAGTCAGACAAAGACAAATATCAAATGATACTGATTAAATGTGGAATCTAAAAAACTAAACTAATGGTTACCAAAAGGGAAAGGGGGGATACATTAGGATTTTAGAATTAAAATATGCACACCATTATGTATAAAATAGATAAGCAGCAAGGACCTACTGTTTAGACACCTACTGTATAGACACATATCTTGTAATAACCTTTAATGGAAAAGAATTGGAAAAAATATATGTAACTGAATCATTTTGCTATATATATGAAACTAATACCGCATCATAAATCAACTAAATTTCAATAAAAATTTAAAAGCAACAGCAACAAATTTGAGGAATACTTGGAAGATGGCAAGAAAAGAAAGATACTGGCCCTCAACCATCTTCCCATGAATTAAATCAGGCTTCCAAGAAGCAAATGCTCTCATGCTCTATAAACTGTAAAGTCTCCTTATAGATTTTATAACTATGGCTTCACCTTGATACTCTAAGCTTGGAAAAATAATATACCAAAAGTAAACCACATACTAACCTTACTTAAGAATAAATACAAAATTATAAAGAAAATACCTGTTAATTCAATGTTATAGTATAAGTCTGCTGCTACTGCTAAGTCACTTCAGTCGTGTCCGACTCCGTGTGACCCCATCCCTGGGATTCTCCAGGCAAGAACACTGGAGTGGGTTGCCATTTCCTTTTCCAATGCATAAAAGTGAAAAGTGAAGGTGAAGTCGCTCAGTCATGTCTGACTTGTCACCATCCCATGGACTGCAGCCTACCGGGTTCCTCCATCCATGGGATTTTCCAGGCAAGAGTACTGGAGTGGGGTGCCATTGCCTTCTCTGAGTATAATTCTATTCTCCAACAAATTATTATTTTAGAAACAAGTGAATTAATACCATAAAACACATTCACATATTACATATTAATTTGCTATATAACACATGAATATGGTTTTTCTCACTAGGAGGTTATGTCAAATGATCAATGTGCAATAATAATTTTCCTTTAACCCAGTGATAACTGTTTATAACACATAAGAAACAAGTCACTTCATGGTAGCAATGAAACATATAGCATGGATAAAATAAACTTAAGTGTGAAGCTTTACAAAGAAGAACTTAAAAACTTTACTGGAAAACTTAAAAGAAAATTTGCATAAACAAATAATGTACCACATTCCTAGATCAGGTAGTTAATATGGTGAAAGACCTTAATTCTATCTAAATTCATTTATAAGGTACAGGGTTATTTCAGTCAAAATCCCAAAGGGACTTACTTTAATACTTATGAAAATATTTGAAATCATTCTGATAGGTATACTAATGAGCATAGACTTTCCCTGTAAGAACTGAACCAGGACAGTAGTAATGAAAAAAAGTCTGGAAGAGCATACTAAGAAACTCAGAAACAGATCCAAACCATACTATTTTTATTTTTATATTAATTAACAATTTCAAATCAAAAAATGTATTTTACTATATATGGGCCCAGGGAAACTGATTGTTTGGGGAAAAATAAAATTCCAATTCCGATTTAAAAATAAATTGTAAAAAGTAACTAAAATGATACATTATACATAAAAGAAGAAATGTAAGTAAAATGTTAGCGTTCAGAGGATTCTGGGAGGATGATGCTGATGTTAGTATAGTTTATGTATCTTTGCAAAACCCTCCATTAAAAAACACAGAACAACTTAGTGTATGAAAATCAAACCCCAGAGCTGTATTTACAACAAAATGAGGTGACAAAATTATCTCCATTAACCCTAAAATATAAGGAAAACCGCTGACATCTATAAGATACTATACATTATCAGCATCTGTGTAGGAAGAAATTGAGAAAAGCAACGGAATATCTGAAAGACTTGAGAACACCAAGTTAACTCATAGGCACTCATCCAAAAGCTCAGTGAAGCTGACTGAAGCCACTGGTGAACATCAGTTAATGCTTTATTGGTTGGCTTGCAAAATCCAATAATAAGTGAGTACAGATGGTCCACAGAAAAGATTTAAGGAGCTAACAGGAGAGTCAGAGATCATGACCTCTCAGATGAATCAGCCAAATCTCCCATCCATGTCAAAGCCCTATCCTATAGGGAATAGAAAACAAATTGAGCAGAACAGGAACAGCAAAGAAAAATGGAAACAATGTTCATGTAAAAATGGAGATAGTTGCAGAGCTAGGAGAACTCAAAAAAAAAAAAAAAAATAAGCTGGAATTATTTTGACCAAGCTGATGTTTATAGTAGCTCAGATGGTAAAGAATATTTCTGCAATGAGCAAGACCCACGTTTGATCCCTGAGTTGGGAAGATTCCCTGGAGCAGGGCATGGCAACCCATACCAGTATTCTTGCCTAGAGAATTCCATGAACAGAGGAGCCTGGAGGGCTTCAATCCATGGACTTGCAGAGTTGGACATGACTGAGCGACTAACACTTTCACTTCACTTCACTTTCCATAATAACTATAGAACAGACTTTTCTTTAGTATATGTGATACATTCACCAACCTAGACCATATGTTAGGCCTTAAACTAATCTCACTCAATTTAAATGTATTAAAATATTATAAACCATAGTTTCTGATGGTAAAACAAATAATGAAACATGTGTGAAAACCCCAAATATTTGGGAAATTCAGCAACCCACTTTTAAACAATCCATGAATAAAAGGAAAAACACAAAGAAGACAAAAATTTCAAACTTAATGATAACAAGAAAGCAATATATCAAAATATGTAAGATATAGCAAAAGCAGCATTTAGGGGGACACATAACTTTAAATATTGTTAGATAAGAAGGGCCCAAAATGAATAACCTGAAGTCCTACCAGAAGAAGCTAGAAAAATAAGAGCAAAATAATCCCCAAATAACTAGAAGGCAGAAAGTAATAAAGCTAAGAGAAGAAATCAATGCAATAGAAAAGCAAGTGAACAGTAGGGAAAATTAACACAGAAGCCTCATTCTTTGAGGATATGAACAAAACTGATAAACTTCAAGCAAAAATGATCATTGTTTTAGTGAGAGAGAAATAAAATCACAATATTAGAAATGAAGTATCCTAGAAATAATAAGAGGAAAATGAGAAAATGTTGTCAACAACTTTTATTCCAAAAAATTTACAATTTAAATGAAATGGACAAACTCATTGACAAATACAACTTATTAAAATTGGCATAATATGAAATAGAAAATCCTTCTAGACCTGTAATTATTAAAGTGAATTTTTAAAATCAAAAGACCTTCTTATTTCAGGCAATTTCACTGCGGAATTCTATCACAATTTAAAGAGGGGAGGAAAAAACAGTCCTAAACAAAATCTTTCAGAAAACACAAAAGTAAAGTATGAACACTTCCCAACTCATCTTATAAGGCCAGCATGATCCTAATACCAAAAGCTGACAAGACATTACAAAAATAAAAACATTACAGACTAATACTCCTTATGAACATAGATTCAAAAATCCTTAATAAAATATTAATAATTCACAGCTAACAATATATGAACAGGAAAATATATTGGGTCCAGTACAGTTTGCTTATAGGAGTGTAAGCTTGGTTGTGATATATTAAAAACATCAATCAATGTAGTTCACCATGTTAATAGAATAAGATAGGACAACATATTCTTGAGAGATGTGTATAATATATTTGATATCATAGTGTTCAATTACCAATTTCTAATAAAAACTCTCAGAAACTAGGAATAAGAGGATACCTTCTCAATCTAATACAAAGTATTTACAAAAAACTCACAAATACCATTCTGAACATTTTCTCTTTGATTGGGAACAAGAGGAGCATGTGCTCTTATTAACTTCTGTTCAATATTTCATTGGCATTTTAACTCTCTGAAAGTTAACTTTAGCAAAACAGATGTAAGCGACATAATGGGAGAAAATAAGCATACCCAAAATATATGCAGTACTCTTACAAGTCAACAGTGAGACTGGAAACCTAATATAGATGGACAGAAGATTTAAATAGACACTTCTCAAGAGTGACAAGTACAGTGGAAGAAGACATAAATACAATGGAAGATTCTCAATATCTCAGCTTGGAAAATGCAAATTAAAACCATAATAAGATGTAACTATACAATCTAATCAACCAGGTGAAAAAATAGACACAACTTTACTTCATTTTCTTGATTATTTGGCTTTTCCTCTTCCTTTATTGTTATGGTTAAAATTTAAAAGGTGAAAATACTAAATGTTGGTGAAGATACAAATGCTCATATATCATAAGAAGGACTGTACAATGGTACAGCTACTTTATAAATCTATAAAATTTTAGACATTCACCTACCATAGGATTAATCCAGTCAGTTCCTTGGAATTTACTCAAGAGAATACAATATTTGTCCGTGAAAAGACTTATTCAAGAGTAATAATAGTAGCTTAAGTCATGGTAGTCCAAACCTGGAAACAACCCTACTTTACATCAAGATGTAAAATGAGTAAATAATTCTTTTCTATATATACAACAGAGTGTCTCAGAAAAACAAAACAAATAGCACAAAGAAACCTATTGATGCAGACAACAAATTGGACAAATCTCAAAATGCTGAGTGATAAAAACAATATGTTTACAAAAGAATACACAATGTTTGGTGTTTATTTAACATTCTAGGAGATGCAAACTAATCCATAGTATCAAAAAACAGAACAGTGATTTCCTGAGGCCAGAAAGGAGTGACGGAGAGCAAAGGGGGCATCAGGAATTTTTTGTCTTGATTTTGTTTGTGATGGCGGTTTTCTGTGTTTATACGTGTGTCCAAACTCACGAAGGCTGACTTGATAGGAAGAATAACTTTCCACTGAGTGAAAAGTTTGCCTGAAGCAACCTTGCACTGAAGGAGCCAGGAAAATAAATATCCTGACCTCACGCTTCTTCTTCCTTTTGTCTCTTGCCAGACAAGGCTCCCATTGACTAATAGCTGACAGGAAACCGGAGGTTGTGGCCGCCCTGTTGATGTTATCCACGCAGATCAGTCTTCAGCAGCAGAAAGCAAGGTGGCGAAGGGAGGGGAGTAGAAATGAATGAGGCAAATGGAAAACACCCAGCACTGATGGTTTACCAATGTTCAGACAGGATTTTAGGGCTTGACTCTCCCCAAGCCTCGTTAACATACTGTTGCAATATATTTTTCATAATATTTCCCTGTTCTCTTTAGCTCAACAAGTCCAGGTAAGCCATGAGTTCTCCTAAGACAATACTTTTAGAAACTTTCCTTTTCGAGGAGTCCTAATGGCCGAAGAGAATCAATACTTACCTCCGGGAAATCTGTGCATATAGCTTAAAGAGTACGGTGCATGTGAAATGTCTGTTGTTTCTTTTTGTTTCTTTCAGCTAAATAATTTATGTGAATTTTGAATTGTACTGCATAAAACGTGCATTTGTTTTTACATCAAAACTACTTACAAAAAGGAAAAAAAAATCAAAATTAAACATACCTTAGATTTCTTATATAGTCTTTTCAGATCTGTTAATTTCTGATATTAAGAAAAAATGAAATTATGTTTTTTCATAAATCTATAAAATATTAAAAGCTGTAAATATTAAACCTCCACATTCCAAGCACCCACTGCCATTTCTTCTACTGCTTCTCAATAGAACTCTGTTCAGTGCAAGACCAGTGTTCCTTAAGAGGGAATCATTTATTAAATAAGACCTGAGGGGCATTGCACTCCCCTTTTAGAGATTTACAGCCTCAAGTCACACGTTAAAAATGGAGAAATTCTAAAACTATGCTTGAACAAAAGCAAGTTTTTAAACACTCAAAAATTTATCAGTCTTATTTGGCTATGTGAGTCTTTTCTGCTGAACACCTGTTAACATCTCATAGAGCACTAACTGTGCTTGATAAACTTTGCTGTAAGCTAAGGAAGGACAAGTGATAAACCACCTCAAACGCAGAAGGAACATACCTCAACATAATAAGAGCCATATATAATAAACCCACAGCAAACATTATCCTCAGTGGTGAAAAATTGAAAGCATTTCCCCTAAAGTCAGGAACAAGACAAGGGTGCCCATTCTCACCACTACTATTCAACATAGTTTTGGAAGTTTTAGCAGAAATCTGAGAAGAAAAAGGAATAAAAGGAATCCAGATTAGAAAAGAAGTAAAATTCTCACTGTTTGCAGATGACATGATCCTCTACATAGAAAACCCTAAACACCACCAGACAATTACTAGAACTAATCAATGAATATAGTAAAGTTGCAGGATATAAAATTAACACACAAAAATCCCTTGTATTCCTATACACTAACAATGAAAAAACAGAAAGAGAAACTAAGGAAACAATTCCATTCACCATTGCAACAAAAATAATAAAATACTTAGGAATAAATCTACCTAAAGAAACAAAAGACCTATATATAGAAAACTATAAAAGGCTGATGAAAGAAATCAAAGAGGACACAAATAGATGGGAAAATATACCATGTTCATGGATCTGAAGAATCAATAGAGTGGCAGTCTATAGATTCAATGCAATCCCTATCAAGCTACCAACAGTATTTTTCAGAGAACTAGAACAAATAATTTTACAATTTATATGGAAATAGAAAAAACCTCAAATAGCCAAAGCAATCTTGAGAAGGAAGAATGGAACTGGAGGAACTAACCTGCCTGACTTCAGAGTATACTACAAAGCTACTATTATCAAGACAGTATGGTATTGGCACAAAGACGGAAATATAGATCAGTGGAGCAATATAGAAAGCCCAGAGATAAATCCACGGATCTATGGACACCTTATCTTTGACAAAGGAGGCAAGAATATACAATGGATAAAAGACAATCTTTTTAACAAGTGATGGTGTGAAAACTGGTTAACCACATGTAAAAAAATAAAACTAGAACACTTTCTAACACTATACAAAAAAATAAACTCAAAATGGATTAAAGATCTAAATGTAAGACCAGAAACTATAAAACTCCTAGAGGAAAGCATAGGCAAAACACTCTCTGACATAAATCACAGCAGGATCCTCTATGACCCACCTCCCAGAGTAATGGAAATAAAAGCAAAAATAAACAAATGGGACCTAATTAAACTTAAAAGCTTTAGCACAACAAAGGAAACTATAAGCACGGTGAGAAGACAGCCTTCAGAATGGGAGAAAATAATAGCAAATGAAGCAACTGACAAAGAATTAATCTCAAAAATATACAAAGAGTTCATGTAGCCCAATACCAGAAAAATAAATGACCCAATCAAAAAATGGACCAAAGAACTAAACAGACATTTCTCCAAAGAAGACATACAGATGGCTAACAAACACATGAAAAGATGCTCAACATCACTCATTATCAGAGAAATGCAAATCAAAACCTCAATGAGGTACCATTACACACCAGTCAGGATGGCTGCTATCCAAAAGTCTACAAGCAATAAATGCTGGAGAGGGTGTGGAGAAAAGGGAACCCTCTTACACTTTGGTGGGAATGCAAACTAGTACAGCCACTATGGAGAACAATGTGGAAATTCCTTAAAAAACTGGAAATGAAACTGCCATACGACCCAGCAATCCCACTGCTGGGCATACACACTGAGGAAACCAGAACTGAAAGAGACACATGTATCCCAGTGTTCATCGCAGCACTGTTTATAATAGCCAGGACATGGAAGCAACCTAGATGCCCATCAGCAGACGAATGGATAAGGAAGCTGTGGTACATATACACAATAGAATATTACTCAGCTATTAAAAAGAATGCATTTGAATCAGTTCTAATGAGGTGGATGAAACCAGAGCCTATTATACCGAGTGAAGTAAGTTGGAAAGAAAAACACCAATACAGTATATTAACGCATATATATGGAATTTAGAAAGATGGTAATGATGACCCTATATGTGAGACAGCAAAAGAGACACAGATGTAAAGATCAGACTGTTGGACTCTGTGGGAGAAGGCGAGGGTGGGATGATGTGAGAGAATAGCATTGAAACATGTATATTATCATATGTGAAACAGATCGCCAGTCCAGGTTGGATGCATGAGACAGGGCGCTCAGGGCCGGTGCACTGGGGCAACCCTGAGGGGTGGGATGGGGAGGGAGGTGGGAGGGGGGTTCAGGATGGGGAACACATGTACACCCATGGCTGATTCATGTCAATGTAGGTAAAAACCACCACAATATTATAAAGTAATTTGCCTCCAATTAAAATAAATAAATTAATTTACAAAAAAAAAGAGTGTCTTAATGAAGATGAGCTATATTTCTTTGGTGCCTCATGTCCATGGTTTAAATCCTTTCTGAGCCTCTTCCTCTCTGCTCCCACAAGTTTTGTGTATAGTTTCATGTTTCAATCTCCTGCTGCCTATGATGTTTTACATACAGAAGGCACTCAATAACTATATGTTAAGTTAGCTAGTTTTTAATTTCTTTAACCCTCTCCCACTAGCAGCATTTTTTTAGAACTGGGACCATGTTTAGTCATCAAATCCAAACATTTCCATTTGATGTTAGAATTTGGGAAGGAGGGAGCTAATGATGAAAACAAAAACTATAATGTTTTGTAGTTTAATGTATAGAATTGCTGAGGAAGTTGAAAAACTATTTTTATGGATGCAGCTGAACAAAATACCAGCAACAATGTCTGCTGTTTGGGGAAAACACCTTGAGATTATTTCGTACCTGTGCCAATATTGCCTGTAAGAATAGTGGGAGTAAAGAAAAAGATCAAATTACAGCCAATATTTCAGGTCGTACAGTGACACCTAGTGTGTGTATGAGATAATATGCTAGATTCACATATTCACCTAACTCCCAAAAGATAGAACTTTTTATTTTTTTAACCTTTAAAGATTTTGTCCTAAAGTTGTAAAGGTAATGATAAGTTCTGCTAATATTAAAGAGCTTGAAACTTTCTGTGTAATTAGAAAATTTTAATGTACAGGCAGTAAATAAAAAACCTGGATAAAATATTTAAAGTTTAGCAAATAAGTTGAGTAGATGGAATTAATTAAAAATATTGTTGTAGATGGTCATTTAGTTGCTACCACTTAAATAGGAGGTGTCAAATTTCAGTATTCAACATTTAACTCTGTATGTATGTGATCTTAGTTTAGCCAAGGGAGAAGCTGACTCTAATGGTTACTAATTACAACTAAGTACAACTAGTTCCTCTCTCTCAGGGTTATTATGCAAAGCTTTGGCCCCTAAGAGACTCACAGAATTGACTCTGGCAAAAGGCCTTTTCTTTTTTGGCTCAGAGGCTTATAAAGTTTTTCAGGAAGAAGTCCAGCTTCATTTCATTAATTGTAGGGAATGGGGGAGCTGGAGTTCTTCTTGTAATTTAAAATTTTTAGTTCAGATAGAGGACTGAATTTGGGTTTTAGTGAGATATTTTTGCTATCCAATATAATTTCATTTTTATCCTGTACTATGTTATTTGATTTTACTTATGTGATGAATGTTTTGGTATCAGTATCAAGACTTATCTCTTAGAAGCTAGGGTTCTTTAGGGTTTTAAAGAATATAAAGGAAAAGACAGAGGATTTAAATTCAAGCAGAAAATGTTCTAACTCAAGTGTGACTCAGAGAATACAAATCTCACAGTGATTTATTTTAAGCCACAGTAATATTTTTTTAGTCTTGTCCCAGTTTCCCCACCCAAATCAAAGGAATAATCCTAATGAAAGGGGCAAGGGCAAAATTTCTGAGGTGTATTGTTTCCAAAAGTCATGTGTGGTCTTCTGATGTTCCATGACCTACAATAGCACCATATAGATTATGGCTAGAATCCTTAGCTTGCCAGCTGGGCTCATTTGTTCAAAGAGTGATCACTGAGTGTCTATGATATGCCAAGAACCATTCCAGGCTTAGATAAAATATTCTGCCCTTGAGGAGCTTGTATTTTATTTGGAAAGACTGAAAACAAACACACATACAATACAAAGGTGGATAATTGGAAGTGTAGATTGAAGGGATTCTTTGTCATGGCTCAGTGATAAAGAATCTGACTTCAAGGCAGGAGACACAAGAGAAGCTGGTTCAATTCCTGGGTCAGAAAGATCCTCTGGAGAAGGAAATGGCAACCCACTCCAATAATCTTCCCTGGATAGTCCCATGGACAGAGGAGCCTGGTGGGCTACAGTCTGTGTGGTTGCAATGAGACATGACTGAGCAATTAAGCAACAAGGGAAAACCTTGGTGATAAAATAGCATTCAAGTAAGTCGGGGAGATATTTGAGAGAAGGAAGTTCCAGGGAGGTGGCCGACCAAGGACAAAAGTAGGGGTGTACTGCCATTCTTTAGGAATATTACAATATTTACTGTTCTTGGAGTGGAAAGTATAAAAGAGTGTTAGGAGATGAGTTCGGAGTAAAAGCAGGGGCACACATCCTAAAAGGGTTAGGTGATTGATGCCATTAGTCTTCCTAAGGGATGGCAGGACATGATCTAAATAACATTACAGAAAGACATAACTGTTGTCTTTGTGCAAGGGTAGGATCAAGAAGACCAGCTATAAATTATGGCAATAGTGCAATAAAGGAAGATAAGGGCTAACGTCAGTTTAACACGGAAAGTGGTGAGAAAAGTAATCATGTCTAGATTTATTCTGAAACAGAATTGGCTGACAATTAGGTGATAGAAGAGAGAGAGGCATAAATGATGACTCCAAGATAATAACATTTACCTCTGTGTGGGTCATGTAACTGGACAGATGGAATTGCTGCTTAGACAGGGATGAGTGCAGGACATGTCACTTTGGGAAAAATATTTTACTTCCACATGTAGATGGCAACATGGAGTCATGTACAGAATTCCAAGTTTCAGAGGAAAGGTTTGAGCTGCAGATATAAATTTAGAAGCCACCAGGTACTGATGGTATTTGAAGCCGGGAGGTTGGATGAGATCACCTAGGGAAGTATAGATGGAAAATAGTCAAGGTCTGAGATGGAGCCCTGGGGCACACCAGTATTTACAGCTGTAGTTCTCAGCCTGGTTACACATTAGAATCACCTGGGAAACCTTTAACGAAATTGCCTAAGCCGGTTACCTTGCCCTTTGAGATTCTGATTTAATTAGTCGAGATGAAGCCCGGGCATCAGCGTATTTTAAAAACTTACCAGGTGATTCTTATGTGCATTGAGAATTGAGAGGCACTAGTTTAGAAGCGAAAGAAGGTAGAGTGTATCAGCAAAGGAAACAAAGATAATGTGGTCAGTGAAGTAGTAGATGGGAGAGAGAGCTGCATTATAAGTTTAAGCCGAAGAAAATGTTTCAAGAAAGAGAGGTTACTAGTCAGATACTGCCCAGAACAGAGCATTGACTGGTGTACATTATATAGCAACGTGGAGGTCACTGCTGGACACACAGACTTGTTGGAGAGGTAAGAATGAAAAATCTCTCTCCCTTTCCCGTTCCTTGCTTTCTCTCTCTTTTGATAGGAGATATTAAAGTATGTTTGTATGTTCGTGGGAATGATCCCGCAGAAAGGAAGAAACTACTGAGACAGAACAAAGGAGAAATTTCAAAAAGAATGTCTTTGCATATGGAAGAGGCGCTGGGATCTGGTACAAAAATAAAGGGAGTAACTAGCTTGGCACCGAAGCAGGTCATCCATAGGTCCTAGGAGAGAAGACAGAATGTATGAGTACAGATTCAGGGGGGTTTCAAGAAACAGTGGAACTTCTCTTCAGATTTTTTTGTTTTGTCTTAATGAAATATTAATAGAAAGCCAGAGAGTGGAATGTGTTAGATGTCTGAGGCAAAAGAATAACATAACTCTAGGAGGCAGGGAATGAGAATGGGCCAGGACTAGGTGATATTAATGGTTATGAATTAAGCTTACGCTAGCTTGCATGGTTGTATATTTTTCACTAGCCACTGTTGTTTATCTCAGTACAGGTGCAGAGTAAATGAAGTAAGTGAATTTGTAAATGAGGTAAGTTGATTTTTGCCAGGGTTGAGGGCTTGCCAAACACACACAACAAAACGAGGTGGGAACCTGAGTTTCCTGGGTGAATACAAGGTGTTGATAATGATGAACCATTTAATCTTACATTGGTAAGAGAGAAGCTAAAACAGGAAGGAGATGTAGGAGCAAGAATAGGTGGTCAGTCAAATAAATCAGGTCTCAGTGAAGATGAAGAGTAATTGGACTCTGAGTACTAAAATTAGTGTGCTGGAAAGCTAAAAGGCTGTGGTCAGAGAGCAGGTTGCTTGAATATGAGATAATGGAGGAGGTACAGTTATGGTTAATTTATGCATGACCTACTGAACGAGCTCGGGCGAGAGGGGCTGAGGTATAGGGGGGACTGGGTGGTTGGAGGAATCAGGGGTAGCTGAACTGATATGAGATAATGGAGAAGGTACAGTTATGGTTAATTTATGCATGACCTACTGAATGAGCTTGGGTGAGAGGGGCTGAGGTATAGTGGGGACTGGGTGGTTGGAGGAATCAGGGGTAGCTGAACTGAGAGGCCAGGGAATTGGGAGGGTTATCTGTGCAGACACTGAGAATGCTAAAACCCATGGCCAGGGTAGTAGTCCTGAGAACGGCGTGATCCAGGCGCTCAAGTGTTCAAGGAAGGGAGGAGGATTGAGTATGGGGTTGATGGCCACAGAGCAAAGTAGCTTACGGTAAAGACTGATGTTTTGAACTTAAAAGTGGGTTTTTCGGGAAGAAGGAGTGTCAGTTGTTTGGAAGCAACAATGAGGGGCGTGAAGAACACCTACACCTCTTTGAGGCATAATGAGCTAAGTCGTTGGAAGGATAAACAGTCGCCATTTGAGAGGGCTACAGATGAGAATAAGAGCAACCTTTGTGAACTCACTGACAGCAAGAATGTGTAATGATGGTTAAGAGCATGAGCTCTGGAGACTAATTGTTTATATTCCAGTCACAGCTGCTTTACTTATTAGCTTTATGATATTAATGCCTTAGTGCCTTGACTCCTTCATCTATAAAACTGGGAGAATAACAGTATCTGTCTCACAGGGTTACTGTGCAGAGTAAATGAGTTAATACACATTAGCAGACTTAGAGTAACACCTGGCCCATGTTAAGAGCATGTGGTCGATAAACAGACGTGATGATTACTCATTTTTAATTTGCCTTTGAGGAGCAAAAGAGATTATTATTGCTGTTATTATTATTACTCATTCTTAATTTGCCTTTGGGGAGAGAAAAACAGATGCCGGGCAAAGGAGAAGTGAAATAGTTTTCTGCCCAGCTGAGTTTACTCCAGTGTTGTTTGAACATTTGGTCTCCATATGATATGTATTAGGCATCTGTAGCATTAGGCTTCTGTAATATTAATTAATAAATCTCAACATATGTTATTTGTTAATTAAAAAAAAAATCTAAAATCTTCCAAGGAAATAAATCCCATAGAAGTAGGCGATCTATTGGAAGCCTGAACTTCAGACATAGCATTGAATTTTTTAAATAACCACTGAATGCATACTGATAAAGATAAACAATTGAACAAATATACTATTCCCCCTTTTCTATTTTCAGTCTCTGTATTCTTTTGGGTTTAATATATTTGCTAAAGACAGTGTACTTCTGGTCCTTTCCTCCTAATTTGAGAGCTTCTAATCTCATTTAGTTACTTTTATAGATTTATATTTATTGAAATTGCTGCTTTCTTAGAACTTAGTTTTTCCATCCTATTGAGTGGATTTTATTTCCCATACTTTCTTTCTTTGAACAAATCAGATTCCTTTGCTTCTTACTAAAATTTTTGATCTAAGTTACTCAGATCAAAATTTTTGCTTGTTTTCCTTATTAATCTCTATAAAGTTTATCAATATTTATGTCTAGTGAATAAGAAAGTAATCTGGACAAACTTTCTCTTCCCTCAGAAAATTTCTACCCTTAAAAAAAACACTTTATTGAGGTATAACCAACACATTAAAAAGCTGTACATATTTAATGTATATAATTCAATGAGTTTGGGAATAAGTGTTTACCTGTGAAACCCTCACCACCATCAAGACCATAAATATATCACCACCCAATGTTTCCTCTTTCATTAACTGCAGACTGCTTTTGTCAGTTGGGTACTTGAGTTTTGGATGTGTTTATTTTTCCTTTGACCATCACTCATCTAGAAAATAAAACTGTATTAATCCAGTTACTCCTGTACTTTCCAATGGAGAAGGAAATGGCAGCCCACTGCAGTATTTTTGCCTGGAGAATTCCATAGACAGAGGAGCCTGAGGGCTACAGTCCATGGGGTTGCAAAGAGTCGGCTGCAACTGAGCAACTATCACTTTTTACTTTCCAAATCTGTTTCTTCCTCCTGGACAACCTTTTCTTTGTGCTAGAGAGCAACTTCTAAATGTGTTTTTGTTTCTCACAAAGGAGTTACTTTGTAAATTGCCCAAGACTTTATATACCAGAGAATATCTTTGTTTCACTTTTGAGTGAAATGTTAACTCTAAGATGTGAATTCAAAGTCCTCTTCCTTCCAAGCTATGAAAAGAATACGTCATTAGCCTCTTTTATCTAGTTTTGTTATTGATAAATTTAGTATCACTTTCCTTCTTAAGGGCTTCCCGATAGCTCAGTTGGTAAAGAATCTGCCTGCAATGCAGGAGACCCCAGTCCAATTCCTGGGTCAGGAAGATCCGCTGGAGAAGGGATAGGCTACCCACTCCAGTATTCTTGGGCTTCCCTTGTGGCTCAGCTGGTAAAGAATCCACCTGCAATGTGGGAGACCTGGGTTGGATCCCTGGGTTGGGAAGATCCCCTGGAGAAGGGAAAGGCTTACCCACTTCAGCATTCTGGCCTGGAGAATTCCATGGACTGTATGGTCCATGGGGTCACAAAGAGTCGGACATAACTGAGCAACTTTCACTTTTCCTTCTTAAGTGAACTTTATCTCTCAAAGCTTTTAGATTTTGTCTTTGTTTGTGTGTGTGTGTGTGTGTGTGTGTGTATGTGTTTAGACTTTATAGTTGGAGCAATTTTAGATTCACAGCAAAATTTAGTGGAAGGTACAGAAAGTTCCCATATATTCTCTGACCACACACATACATAGCCTCCCCCATTGTCACCATTCTCCATCAGAGTGATATGTTGGTTACAGCTGATTAAGCTACATTAAGAAAGAAAGTGAAGTCACTTAGTTGTGACTCTCTGCGACTCCATGGACTGTAGCCTACTAGCCTCCTCTGTCCATGGGATTTTCCAGGCAGGAGTACTGGAGTGGGTTTTCCAGGGGATCTTTCCAACCCAGGGATTGAACCTGAGTCACCCTAAGTCCATAGTTTACATTAGGGTTCACTCTTAGTGCTATAGATATAGTTGGAATCATATAATAGTAGCCATTTTAGGTTGAATTTCACTTAGTAAGATGCATTTAACTATCCTCCATTTCTTTTCTTGGCTTGAAAACTCATTTCTTTTTGTCATTGAATAATTTTTCATTGTCTCGAAGGACCACAGTTTACTTATTCACTCACCTACTGAAGAACATCTTGATTGCTCACAAGTTCTGGCAGTTATTATGGATAAAGCTGCAATATACATCTGTGTGGAGGCTTTTGTGTATACATAAGTTTTCAACTTCTTTGGGTAAATACCAAAGAATGCATTTTTGGCTGTTTTAAAAATAACTGTACTATTTTATTTGTTGGTGTTAGGGTGTAGGAGAGTATGTCTTCTATCCATTTCTACTGGATTCAGTTTATGGATCTTCCCACAATTGCTTGGGCCCTGCTGTTCACAGTTTTTGGCTACTTACCTAAGGAACATCCTGGACTCCACTAAGGCTGATGGCTGTCTCAGCTTTCCTGAATGAAGGCCAGAACTTCCATACAGCCTTGATTATGCCCACTGCTGTGGCTTTCTTGATCAGGGTTGGCCTGATGGGACTCAGGGAGGCTATGAGTTTTTCCACTACTTTTAATCTTAGAGAAAGTGCAGAAGTGTAGGCAGCCTGGTTGGAGGGTAGGAGGGGTACATAACACAAGTCAGAAATTCGAGGAGGTTTATGCTTTGTGAGGCAATGAAGTCAGAAAGTCAGAGGAGCTGGCAGATAAATCCTGTTCTCTGAGACACTCACTTGTCTGGAATACAATATATATAACCGAGCACCAAGCTGTGATTTATTTTTGCAAAGCTGTGGTGAACTTGGAAAAACACCACCTTGTATGTGCTTTCCCTCTTTCTTCACTTCCCTTTTTTGCTCATTCTTGCCACCCTTGAATTGCAGTTTCCAAAAACTCTTTAGCCTGTGAGTGTTGCTTTAAGTTCTGTTTTCTAGAGGATATTTATAATATTGCATTATTTTCAGTCTAAGTTTTTTATTTTTCTCTACTTCTAGCGAATTTTTTTCCATTATCTTCAAATAATTCTGTTTATTCTTACTCTGAAATTCTTTTAATGTTGACATTTTCACTTAATCCTCATCCATTTTATCACCATACTTCCTCCCTCTATTTTTGCTTATTTCTTTTTCAAGAGTTCCTTGTCCTAATCTTCCATCTTCGGAAATCATCTTTAGGCCTATTAAATTATTAAATCTTTTTAAACACATCCATTGAGTTCCTTACTTCAGTGACTGTATTTCCCAAGCTCACCATCACCAATTGGTTGTTTATCCTGCCCATATCTTATCCTGCGCATATCTTTCCATATCTTTCCCAGCTCTCTGAAAACAAATGGTTTTTATATATGTTTACTTTTCTCTGTTCCATAGTGTTGCTACCTCTGTTTCAGACTTTTGTAATGACTGGACATCTTTTCAGCTACTTCTTGCTAATAAAGGTAGCTTCAGGGGAAGAAAGTAAAAGCCTGGGCTTGGACTTCTCTTCCTCCAGAAGAGTTGCAGGGTTTGGGGATGAGGATCTTATAATGGACGAGCATTTCTAGAGTTAGAATCTAGTTTCAAACCATCCCATTTCTCCTCCCCATTCCTCACCTCCACTCACTCCCCAGGAACTTCTGTCCTGTCTTTGCTGTGTTATCCAGGGACTATCACATGTGGGTAGTTTTCCATGATTTGTAAAAAGTCAGGGTCCAGGATGGTCAGATGCTTTTTTGTGCTATTGACTTCTTCATTCATGCTGTTAGAAGACTATGATTCTGCTGCCTCTAGCAGCTGCTATGCTCAGAATGTTAATTTCCTACCCAATAATCCTGGTCAATAATCAGTCTAGGGCAATGTTGGAAAAGAAATGTTCAGTTGACCCTTTATCAGTTTTGGAGTTAGCTGACCCTCCTCTCAGTGAAAAATCCATCATATCTGCAGTTCTTTCACATCCTCTGTTCCTCTGCATCAGCAGATCCCACCCACCATGGATCATGAAGTACTGTAACATCTTGTGGAACAAGACACACATATGTGTGGACCTGCCCGGGTCGAACTTGGGTTGTTCAGGGGTCAATTATACACATACAGTGCTTTTCCCACTGCTATCCACTCCTTGACCCACATCTTCCTAGTCTCATGTCTCTTGGCCTTCTCTTAAAAGTATAGATCTTTTATCATCCCACCCTAAGACCTAAGGGTTTCTAAATGTTATGGTTAAATGCCAAGTATCACCCTAAGATACACTGAGCTTTCAATCTTTCTGGTCCATTTCCAGGTTGGATTTTGGGCAAGGGATTGTAGCCCTAGCTTGTATACTATCTTTTCTTCATAAGCAAAATCAGAGGGGTTTAAACCCTTCATGACTTCCCATAAGATTCACTCTAAAGTGTAAGCTGCTCAATAGATCATCTTTTTCCTGATCTATCTTCTTTACAGCTGAATGCCCCCACTTCTCTGGCCCAGCCCACTCTGCTCCATTAGCAGGGAATCCTTTGCAGTTCCTTGAACATGAGTTGCTATTTCAGGCTTTGATGCTTTGTACTTGCTAGCCCTTTATCTCTGGAAGTCTTCTTCCTCTAGCCACATAATTGTTAGAAAATATTTACCCAACCATTCACAGCAAGCATAAAATTAACAACCCTGATCATCCATTTAGTTAGCAATATGTACCAAAAACTAGGATATAAGACAACAATGGTGAGAAAGATGTTTCTCAGAATCTCATTTTGAGAAAAAAATGGCTTTTAATCAATATAAAGTAATGAATATAAAGTTGTAATTCCATGTGGTGTGTACTACAATCAATATGTGATTCTATGGGATCACTTAGTGTTGGTGCCCAGTGTAGTATAACTACCATGAATTAAGGAACCCTTGCTGCTCCAAGTAACCTAACTATTAACTAGGAGTTAGCTGGACAAAAGGGATCCAGATGATCCAGAGACAAAAAGAACATTAATTTGTGTCCAAGGATTCAATGGTAAGAGGAAAAATAAGTGTCTGAGAAATTAAGAGAGCTCATTTTTTTGTGATAATGTATGCTGGAAGAGTGATAAGAGACTAAATAGATGTTCAAGTGCCAAGCCACTAAGAACCCTGGTAGGCACATTAAGGATCTCTGCCTGCATCCTACAAAAGGCCCATGACAATAGTGTAATTAAGCTTATTTCTGAGGAATCATTCTGGTTACTACATACAGAAAGACCTGTGGTGTTGGGATGCCTAGAAGAAAAAGACTAATCATGAATCCATTGCATTCTAGTCCAAATAAATGATATGACTTGAATTAGGGTAGGAAGGGAGAACATCAAGGGATGTTCTCATCCTTTGACGATGCTTCTGACCAGAAATGTCTCATTATTATCATATTTAGAGCTTGGTATCTTAATTATCCGTTTACATATATGTCTTCAAAATTTACACTTGACCTGTTTAATGTAGCTATTATGCTTTTCTGGACCATGACTTCTCAGTACCTAAAATATAATAAATCCTCAGGAACTATCTCTAGAATGAGAGTGAATTACTTTACTGGATAATTAATTTGGCTGAATGGATTAGGGAGTGAAGGATCTGAAGGCAGAGACCTAACCAATTAGGAGTTAGAGAATTTGCAGTAGTTGGGAGATGGAAAAGGATGAGTGTTAGCCTTTCATAGAAATAGAGATGTTTTATTCATAGTAATAAGGTGAAAAGAGAAGTGTGAATATAGCTTTGGGTAGATTGCAAGTTAGGTGGTGGGAAGAGGAGGGATTTCCTGTCTAGTTGCTTCTCCTTTCTTAATGGAATATAAAGAGGGAGCATCAGATGGATATGGGTGGACATAAGATATTTGGGATAAGAGGAGAAGATGTGAAATAGACATTTTGGGAAGTGAGAACATACTAGAAAATTATGAGAGAATTGCTATTCATTGAGTCCTTTTTATGTTTGAGAAATTGTTAAATAATTACTTTACAATATTGTAGTGGTTTTTGCCATACATTGACATGAATCAGCCATGGATTTACATGTGTTCCCCATCCTGAACCCCCTCCCACCTCCCTCCCCATTCCATCCCTCTGGGTCATCCCAGTGCATCAGCCCCGAGGGTTTGTCTCATGCATCCAACCTGGACTGGCCATCTGTTTCACACTTGATAATATACATGTTTTGATGCTGTTCTCTCAGATCATCCCACCCTTGCCTTCTCCCATAGAGTCCAAAAGTCTGTTCTATACATCTGTGTCTCTTTTTCTGTCTTGCATATAGGGTTAGTCTTACCATCTTTCTAAATTCCATATATATGTGTTAGTATACTGTATTGGTCTTTATCTTCCTGGCTTACTTCACTCTGTATAATGGGCTCCAGTTTCATCCATCTCATTAGAACTGATTCAAATGTATTCTTTTTAATGGCTGAGTAATATTCCATTGTGTATATGTACCACACCTTTCTTATCCATTTGTCTGCTGATGGGCATCTAGGTTGCTTCCATGTCCTGGCTATTATAAACAATGCTACAATGAACATTGGGGTACACGTGACTCTTTCAGATCTGGTTTCCTCGGTGTGTATGCCCAGCAGTGGGATTGTTGGGTCGTATGGCAGTTCTATTTCCAGTTTTTTAAGAAATCTCCACACTGTTCTCCATAGCAGCTGTACTAGTTTGCATTCCCACCAACAGTGTAAGAGGGTTCCCTTTTCTCCACACCTTCTCCAGCATTTATTGCTTGTAGACTTTTGGATAGCAGCCATTCTGACTGGTGTGAGATGGTACCTCATTGTGGTTTTGATTTGCATGTGTCTGATAATGAGTGATGTTGAGCATCTTTTCATGTGTTTTTTAGCCATCTGTATGTCTTCTTTGGAGAAATGTCTGTTTAGTTCTTTGGCCCATTTTTTGATTGGGTCATTTACTTTTCTGGAATTGAGCTGCAGGAGTTGCTTGTATATTTTGGAGATTAATCCTTTGTCTGTTTCTTCATTTGCTATTATTTTAAAGTATTGTAAAGTGACTAGCCTCCTACTAATAAAAATAAATGAAAAAAAAAGTAATTAGCCTCCAACTAATAAAAATAAATGAAAAAAAATCCACAGAAAAGGAAATATAAATAGCTTTTAAACATGTAAAAAGATGCTCAACCTCATGTGTAATAAAGCAAATGCAAATTAAAAAAAAAAGAAATTGTTAAATGACCTAAATATTTAGACATGAATCCCATTCTTTATTCATGTCCAGAGAAGAACATAAAAAGGGTCAAATTCAGGGCCCACAAAAATACTAATGGATTCCCTTGACTCTTCCAATTCTCTTGTGCACAGTATTCAGGTGGGGATCTTTTATTTTCTTCCCACAAATAAATAACTTGTCTTCTTATAAGGTTTAATTGTATCTTCTACCATTTTCTTAATTCTTTATTTTAAAAAAATTTAGTAATTATTCCCTAGATTCTTGGCATTTTTCTCTACGACTAGTCTTCTCTGCCCAGGTTTTAATTCTAGGTCAAAGGAGGGTGATAGCTGATCTGGATAAGAGACTGGGAGAGTCTGGGAGATGAGATAACTGGTTTGTATTAGAGGATTGTCTACTAGTGGTCTAGTGGTAGTAGGTGGATATCTAGAAATATTTTCACCTTCATTTTTATCATGTTATAAAAATTGCAGACAATTCCCATGCCATTCAGGATACTGGCTCTCAAACAGGAAAATGCACATGCTTACCTATGTAGCTTTTTAAAAATTCAGGTATCTAGGCTGCATCTTTGGAAATTCAGATTTGGTAGACCTTCAGTGGTTTCAAAGGCCCACAGGTGAATCTAATATGCACTCTGAGTTATATATTACTTTTATTGTCCAATAAAAGGAACCAGAGATTCTCGGCAAAGTGATTGGTTTCAGGGCTAGAACAGTAAAAAGATAAGCCTTGAAACCTTTGTGGATCCAGATAACAAGGAAATACTTAAAAAGATAGAGATTTGTTAAAACAACACAAGGAGACAAAACTGGGAGGTCTAGTCGCCAAAGATGGAACAGTTTGATCAACAAAAAACTGATGACAGTATTGAATTTTAACTCATAAAATAAATTTCCATGAATCCTTATTAATATAGATGATTGAGTAAATGGGAGTTGAGAGCATTTCCTCAGAATAGAATTTCAATTAATGAATGTAGAAAAAAGGAAAAATAGAAAATAACCATTAGGCAAGTACCACAGTAATAGATATTGCAGACAAGATCTGCCAATGGATGTTGAAATTAGTGGGCAAAGGTTGAAGACAAATGGGATTTGTATCATTTCCAAGTATCTCCATCAAGATAACTATCAACTACAGAGGGGAAGTAGTAAATGTACATAGAAGTCACCCAGCACACAGCAACTTAATGATGTGATCAAGGTAAACATCACTAGTAATGAAACATATAGATATTCTAAATTATTTGATATGATATACTGAAAAGGATACATCATTTTTTAATAATTTTTGAAAAAAAATGAGAATCTACAGTCATGAGAAAATATAATTCTGCAGTCATATATATTTTTTTTCTTGAATGGATTTTCTCTGTTTCTGGATACCTTCCCAACACACATACTTTGTACTCTTGCTAAGATTGGTTCTTTCTCATTTTTCATTTCTGTTCTTCCACAATTTAGGCATGTTCTTTGACTAACCAATATAAATATTTCCCTATTTTTTTTTATTGTAGTTCTTTCCTTGTAGTTCTTATGAGACTCACACTGTCTATTTACTTACTTAGTGTCTGCACTGTGTGCTCCTTGATGGAAAGCACCACTTTTATTTTGTTCACTAAGGTATCTAGAATATATTTTTCTGTGAAAAATGCCTTTGGAATTTTTATAGAGATTGTTTTTCAGTCACTAAGTTGTGTCTTACTCCTTGTGACTCCACAGACTGCAACACGCCAGGCTCCACTGTCCTTTCCTATCTTCCGGAGTTTGCTCAAATTCATGTCCACTGAATCAATGATGCTATCTAACCATCTCATTCCCTGCTGCCCCTTCTCCTTTTGCCTTCAATCTTTCCTGGCATCAGGGTTGTTTCCAATGAGTTGGCTCTTCACATCAGGTGCCCTAATTACTGAAGCTTCAGGTTCAGTATCAGTCCTTCCAATGAATATTGAGGGTTGATCTTCTTTAGGATTAACTGGCTGGATCTCCTTGCAGTCCAAGGGGCTCGCAAAAGTCTTCTCCAGCACCACAGTTTGAGAACATCAATTCTTTGGTGCTCAGCCTTGTTTATCATCCAGCTCTCCTATCCATGCACGACTACTGGAAAAACCATAGCTTTGACTATATGGACCTTTGTTGGCAAAGTGGTGTCTCTCCTTTTTAATATGCTGTCTAGGTTTGCCATAGCTTTTCTTCCAAGGAGCAAGTGTCTTTTAACTTCAAGGCTGCAGTCACTGTCTACATTGATCTTGGAGCCCAAGAAAATAAAATCTGTCATTGCTTCCACTTTTTCCCCCTTCTGTTTACCTCAAAGCGATGGGACTACATGCCATGATCTTAGTGCTGAGTTTCAAATCAGATTTTTCACTCTTATTTCACCCTCATCAAGAGACTCTTTAGTTCATATTCAATCTCTGCCATTAGAGTTGTATCATCTGTAGTTGTTGATATTTATCCTGGAGCCTACAAGAGACTAACTTCAGCTTTTAAGGACACACATGTACTTGAAGTGAAGTAATGAAAAAAGATATTCCAAGCAAGTAGAAACCAAAAGAGAGCTGGGATAACTATACTTATATCAGACAAAATAGAGTTTAAGCCAAAAACAGAAACAAGAGACAAAGTCAGTATATAATGATAAAGTGGTCTATTCATTAAGCAGATATAATAATGAAAATATATATGTATACAACATTGGAGCACCTGAATATATTAAGCAAATGCTAACATCTCTGAGGGGAGAAATAAACAATATAATAAAAGTAGTGAACTTCAGTCTCCTACTTTCGTCAGTGGACAG
The DNA here is from genome assembly GCF_023699985.2 of Odocoileus virginianus. Classification (NCBI taxonomy): domain Eukaryota; kingdom Metazoa; phylum Chordata; class Mammalia; order Artiodactyla; family Cervidae; genus Odocoileus; species Odocoileus virginianus. Next base: position 33,792,025 of record NC_069686.1, on the reverse strand, counting down.
ATCATCCAGTCAGAAAATCAACAAGAAAATGTTAGAATTGAACTATACTTTAGACCAATACACATAATAGACATATACAGAACATTTTATCCAATAGCTGTACCTACATATAGCAAATGCCTTACATGACAAAGTTTTTACTCAGGGTGTCCAACTCTTTGTGAATCCATGGACTATACAGTCCATGGAGTTCTCCAGGCCAGAAAACTGGAGTGGGTAGCTGTTCCCTCCTCCGGGGGATATTCCCAAAACAGGGATCCAACCCAGATGTCCTGCATTGCAGGCATTTTCTTTACCAACTGAGCTATCAGGGAAGCCCCTGATATATGACACACCCTCAGCTAAAATCATAACTAATGGTGAAAGGCTGAAAGCTTACCCTCTATGATAAGAGATACAAATAAGAGTACTATCACTTCTTCTATACAACATAAGAAAAAGAAATAAAAGGCATTCAAATTGCAAAGGAAGACTTAAAATTTCTTTGGTTTGCAAATGATATGATCTTATATCAGGAAAATCCTAAAAACTCCCCCAAAGCTGTTAGAACTAATAAATTCAGTGAAGTTACAGGATACAAAGTAAACATACTGAAATCAATTATGTTTCTATATACTAACAATGAAACATCTGAAAAATAAAATAATTCCGTTCATAGTAGCATCAAAAATAAAGAAAAACACTTAGGACTAACTTTAGGAGGTTAAAGATCCGCACACTGAAAATTACCAGACTTTGATGAAAGAAATTAAAGAAGACACATTTAAATGGAAAGGTATTCCATATTCGTGAACTGGAAGAACTAACGTTATTAAAATGTGCTACATACAGTCCATCTGATTGCAAAGGATCAGACATGACTTAGTAACTGAACAACAACAATAACAAGGGTACATGTAGTTGGGGGCATGTTTTTTAATCCACTTGTCGACTACCTATGCCTTTTGATTGAAGAATTCAATCCATTTACATTCTCAGTAATTATTGATAGATAGGGACTTACATGGGGCTTCCCAGGTGGCACAGTGGTAAAGAATCTGCCTGCCAATGCAGGAGATGCCGGAGATGTGAGTTCAATCCCTGGGTCAAGATGATCCCCTGGAGTAGGAAATGGCAACCCACTCCAGAATTCTTGCCTCAAAATTCCATGGACAGAGGAGCCTGGTGGGCTAGAGTCCATGGGGTCACAGAGTTGGACACTACTGAGTGACTGAGCATAAGGGACTTAAGCAATCTTTTAAATTGTTTTCTAGCTCTTTTGTAGTTCTCCTTTTATAGTTTCTTCCTCTGGGGTATTCCTTTGTGAATTTACCTGTTTCCATCATGGTATATTTGATTCCCTTCCTTCAATCTTTTGTAAAAATACTCTTTGTCTTTGATTTGTGGTTATAATGGGCTTACATAAATCATCTTAGAGATAGAAGAGTCTATTTTACACTAACAGTTTAACTTCAGTGTCATATAATCCTTATACAGTATCATTTATCCTTATACTCCCTCCTTTTATATTTTTGATATCACAGTTATATCTTTTCTTTTTTGTAGTCACAATTATTGTAGCTATAGCTATCTTAATACCTTTGTCCTTTAACTTATAGATTTAAGTGGTTAACACACCACCATATTAGAGTGTTAGACTTCTGAATCTGACTCTATTCTTACCTTTACCAGTGCGAAGTATATTTTCATGTTAGCATACTTTCATTTTTGCTTGAAGGAGTTCTTTTAGGATTTCTTATGAGTCAGTTCTAGTGGTGATAAACCCCTCCAGCTTTTGTTTGTTTGGAAATGTCTTTACCTCACTCTCATTTCTGAAGGACGGCTTTCCTGGGTGAAGTATGCTTGGTTGGCAGTTTCTTTCAGCACCTTGAATATAACATCCTACTCTCTCCTGGCCTGCCAAGTTCTCTGCTGAGAAATCTGCTGATTGCTTTATGAGGGCTCCCTTGTATTACAAAAAAAAAAAAAAAAAACACCATTTTTTTCTCTTGCTGCATTTAAAATTCTCTCTTTGCTTTTGATTTTAGACTGTTTTATAATAAGGTCTCAGAGAAGGCCATTTTGAATTGAAATTTTGGGATAACCTGTTGATTTTGTGTGCTTGGATGTCCAAGTGGTTTTTTAGGTTTGGTAAGCAGTCAGCTATTATTTCTTCAAATATGTGTTCTGTTCTTTTCTCCCGAGGCTAGAGACAGTGGTGTGCACACGCCAAGCTGTGGGGTCCTGTGGCAGGTACTTGTGTAATGGGAAGGTCAGACACACATGTGGTGGTGGGTGCCAGGGCAGACAGCATGGGCTGGGGCCAACCATGGACTCACTAGCACGTGCAGAGGCCCTGGCTGTGGGCTTGCAGTCATGTGGCTTCTAGGATTCACTGAGGATGCATAGTATTGGAGGCTGGTGATTGGATTCAGGCTGACTGTGTGCAGATACATAGCTGGAGGGTTACTTGCAGGTGAACACAGTGATGCAAGCCAGTGCCAGAAGACAGAGACTGATCTGGGCCCACTAGTAGCTGCACTGGTTCTGGCTGTTGGTGTGATCTCCCGTGGCTGCACCGTCTCTCCTTGGGCAGCTGCATGCAGTGGAGGCCAGTGATGGGTGTTGGGACTGGCACATACAAGTTCATTCAAGGGCTAGCCCCAAGTACACACATGGTGATGGGGGCAGCCGGAGAGGTTGAGGCTGTCATCTTGCAATCACATAGCCACAGAAGTCTGGACCAGCTGTCAGGTCAGCTCCTGGGCTCTGGAGGTAGTGGTGGGGGTGGGGAGGGGCTCAGGTGGCTGTTCTGAGTTAATGTGAATACCTGTGAGTCAAAGTTAGTGAAATCCACAGGGTCCATGCAGGCTGCCGGTCATTGGTTTCTTCAGGGTTGAAAGCTGCTGGGTTTATCTGTAGAGCAGGTGACTGTGAACCATGATTGTTTCTGCTGTGTGGCTGCTACTGGTAGCCCCTGCTTCTCTACCTTGTTCATGTTTGTCTCTTTATGTCTTAGCTTTGCCAGTCCAGGTGGAAGCAGGGTGTTTTGGGCAGCACCCTAAAAGGCTATGGAAGCTCATGACTCCCCTTGCTTTTCTTTTTCTGGTGAGAGGAACACTTCCTAGGTGGGAATTTCACTGATTGCCCTGAGCAGTACCAGATTAGATAATGTAGGCAAAAGTAAGCTGTTTTTCTTCTCTACCTGTGCGGTTATTCTCTGACTTTTTCTTCCACCATGTTGCTAAAGTCTCTTACCTGGACTCCAGAGCTCTCCCAGAGCTGTTTTTGTACTTGGCTAGCTGTTTCATTATTGATCTTTGTCAGGAGATGAAGACTGGGGTTTCTTACATTGCCATTTTGGTGATAGCACTCTGGGGCTTGTTTTTCATATCATTTCTAGAGATGACACATTGATTTCATCTGAAGGAAGAGCTGTATTAAAAAAAAAAAGATTTGGCTCAGAACAATTCAGTACTATAATTGGTTAGTGATTTCTGCTTTAGACACATAAGGGTGTGTAATACTCATATGTTAAGCTGATCATTTAGAGCCTTGGACTAAATGACTTATTTTGTTCCTTAATTTTATTAATTATGTCATTCTATACATGTTAACGGAGAAGGAACTGGCATCCCACTCCAGTGTTCTTGCCTGGAGAATCCCATGGACAGAGGAGCCTGGAGGGCTAGAGTCCATGGGGTCGCAGAGTTGGACATGACTGAGTGACTGGCACACACACATACATGTTAAATTACTTATGACTCTAAGTGTCCCTTAGACATATACTTAGGAGCTAATAAGTGAGTCTACTGTGACCAAGGCTCCTGTGATTGTTCGCCACCCATTTAGCCTAATGTTACATTAAAGTGCTGCCAGTTCATGCATGTTAACATCTAAATAGGACTGTTTTTATGAACTGTAAAATTGATATTTTCTAAGGTTTAAATGACTTTGCCTAATAATCCACAGGGCTGGTAATGTTTATTATAAAAAATATTGAGAGTTGATATTGTTAGCAGAGTTAATTGATCAGTCCCGGAGGTTTTACAGTTTCCTTCGAGTCCTTTGCTTATTAGGGAAAAAAAAATTGGGTACAGCATGACATAATGAACCACGTTAAAAAGAGGAAAATTTCAAACAGAAAATTAGAGGTAAAGAGGTAAGTAAACAAGACAGCAAAAGCAGCTCATAAATTTCCAATGACTTACATTGGTGGATTCCAGCGCCACCTGCTGGTCAGAAGAAATGTCTTATTACTGTTTCGTGAGTTTGTTGCCCCCTTCCGGGATTGTTCCATGTACCTTATCTAGGTGTGTAGAATTTATTCTCATAAAATTTATTTTTCAATTACTTGAAAAATCAAGCTGTTCTAGTGCCAGCTGATTCTTGTTATAAATTATACAGCATAGGCTTGAATGGGAAATATTTCTGTAACAAAAATTCTAAAACAATTTTCCCCCATGTTGTATCACAAATTGAATGCTACTGTCAGAAGCTAAAATTGTGGAGTTAGAAAATGAAATGACCAGGCACTGGCAGGATCTATTACATTTGACTGCTCTGAGTTTGGTTTAGCACTTTTGTATTATTTGTTGGATAAATCTAGAATACCGAGAGTGTTCTGGATCTCTCATAAATGATGCCTAGCCTCCCAGCATCACATAACATGCCTGAAGATCTTTGCTTTTTAGAGCATGACTGCTTTCATGGCTATTAATGACTGCAGATGTCCATCTTTAACCTTTTTCCATGTTGGGATGGCTGCAGATGCCAAATTAAGTAAGTAAACATAGGATGATGTAAATATGAGCTGGACATCTACTTGTATTTCCAGAAAAAAAGAAAATACATTTAAAAAATGATATGTAGCAATGTATTTGAGCTATTATTTAGATTAATTATTTTTATAGGTATAGTGAGTTAGGTTTCAGGCAGGAAGACAATTAAGGACTGGATAATTGTAGCATCTTTCTCTCCAGAGATCATAAATAAGATGCACATTAAGACTGTGTGGATCACAACAAACTAGAAAATTCTTAAAGAGATGGGAATATCAGACCACCTGACCTGCCTCCTGATAAATCTGTAGCAGTTTAAGAAGCAACAGTTAGAACTGGACATGGAACAACAGACTGATTCCAAATAGGAAAAGGAGTATGTCAAGGCTGTATATTGTCACCCTGCTTCTTTAACTTATATATGGAGAGTACCTCATGCGAAATGCCAGGCTGGATGAAGCACAAGGTGGAATCAAGATTGCCAGGAGAAATATCAATAACCTCAGATATGCAGATGACACCACCCTTATGGCAGGAAGTGAAGAAGAACTGAAGAACCTCTTGATGAAAGTGAAAGAGGAGAATGAAAAAGTTGGCTTAAAGCTCAACATTCAGAAAACTAACGTCTTGGCGTCTGGTCCCATCACTTCATGGCAAATAGATGGCGAAGCAATGGAAACAGTGAGAGACTTTATTTTGGGGGGTTCCAAAATCACTGCAGATGGTGATTGCAGCCATGAAATTAAAAGACATTTGCTCCTTGGAAGAAAGCTATGACCAACCCAGACAGCATATTAAAAAGCAGAGATATTACTTTGCCAACAAAGGTCTGTTTAGTCAAGGCTATGGTTTTTCCAGTAGTCCTGTATGGATGTGAGAGTTGGACTATAAACAAAGCTGAGCACTGAAGAATTGATGATTTTGAACTGTGGTGTTGGAGAAGACTCTTGAGAGTCCCTTGGACTGCAAAGAGATCCAACCAGTCCATCCTAAAGGAAATGAGTCCTGAATATTCATTGGAAGGACTGATGCTGAAGCTGAATGAAGCTCCACCTTTGCAAAAGGTGGCCAGTTGATGCAAAAAAACTGACTCATTTGAAAAGATCGTGATGATGGGAAAGATTGAAGGCAGGAGGAGAAAGGGATGACAGAGGTTGAGGTGGTTGGTTGGCATCATTGGCTCAATGGACATGAGTTTGAGTAAACTCTGGGAGTTGGTGATGGACAGGGAAGTCTGGCATGCTGCAGTCCGTGGGATTGCAAAGAGTCGGACACAACTGCATGACTGAACTGAACGGAAGCAATTCAGGCAGGTCGAGTTGCTGATTTCTTAGGAAGATTAGTGGCTAAATTTAGTGACCTCAGGAGAGTCATTTGAAGTTCATAATTCTCCAAAATTTTCTGGTGACTTAAGAGTTAAGATCTGTTTTCCAAGCTTAATTTGGGTTCTCAAAAGCGTAGGGATTGTTAGCTTCATTGAAGATCTAAGGATTTATACAAAAATGCAATCAAAATGAATCTGAACTCAGTCTGTCCTCAATAATGCTCTTTTTTTTCTTTTTTTCTTCTCTAATAAGAGAACTCATTAGTTGTTCCAGGGATGGGTTTCATCTTGATGCTTGAGAAATTAAAAAAAATACTAAAGGGCCGACATAGTGACTCTTCCCAGTTCTTGATACTGCTACCCTACTGCTTTTCATTTTTCCTATTAAAAATTCATTTTAAAGACATTTTCTCTTCTATTTTGATAGTTTCCAAAATCAATTTAAGAACTCTTTAGTGGCACATTATTAGCTTGATGGGAATCATCAGAATGTAATTATCAGAGTAATTCCCTGGTCATAGACAAAAGTATATGAACAGAAGAGACCATGAGATGTTATGTAAATCACAGATAGGTTATTTTATTGATAAATATGAGCTCATTGGGATAATTGAATGGAAATTGCTTCTAAACTGCACACTTTTATCCGTGGATTTTTATGTCATCCATTATAGCTTCAAAAATTTCCTTTTGATGCATGACAGATTTCATTATAATCCTGTTTTATACTCTTAAATGTGCTTATTTTCTCTTAAAGGAGGACATATACATTTAGGAAGTATGTCTATTAATAAAAACCACCATATAAAGATATTTATAAAGATTATTTGGTATAGATAGGTATCTCAGTGTGTAGTGCTTCTTCTGATAGAACTCCAAGCATTTTTTAAAAAGTCTAATTAATTTATACAGGAACACTATGCAAAGTGGATGCTAAATACTATTAGATCATTTTTCTAATAGAAAAATTACAACATAAAACTTAAGTTCTCTGCCTAAGTTTATATAGTCCAAGGGCATAAAGTATATCAGTTTTTAAGTTAAACTACATATTTGCTTCTTATTTTTGTTTTTCATGATGATAATTTTCCCACTTTAGTTTGTCATTCAGTTTTCACTTATACACTGAACATCTAATAGTATAGAGCACTTCATTATGAAACAAGTGATAATTTCTACTGTTAAAGTACTTACATTTTGGTGGGAAGACAGACATTTTAACATAAGAACTTTAACAGTGAGATAAAGGTTTTAGTTCAAAGATAATTATAAAATTGTGAAAGTAAGACAATTATAAAAAATATAAAGTAAAAAAATAAAAGATATTATATATAATAACCTGTGAATAAATACATACTTATGTATGTAATTAAGGCTCTGACAGTATTTTGCCTCCAGTGTTGTTCATTTAGTTGAAAACTAACTGCATCTGACTGGGGAATCACTACACAAACTTTTTTTCCGGCTTTGAGAGATAATTGGTATAACATTGGAGGTGCATAGTGAGCTGCATTTTGAAGGAGAGTAGGATTTAGTGGGCACAGTAGGGAAGAGACAATCCAGTAAGAGAAACCAGTGTGTGTGAATGCCCAGAAGCGTGTACTGTCTCCTGTGTTCAAGGAAGCACATCTATTTCTCTCTGGGTACATGGGAGGAAGACAGGAGGCTGCAGGGGCTGATAGGACATGAAGGTGAATGCTAAACTTGACCTTAGGGGAATCATTGAAATATTTTTAAATCGTTCATGGTTGCGTTTTCCAAAGAGCACTCTGCTACTACTGCTAAGTCACTTCAGTCGTGTCCGACTCTCTGCAACCCCACAGACGGCAGCCCACCAGGCTCCGCTGTCCCTGGGGTTCTCCAGGCAAGAACACTGGAGTGGGTTGCCATTTCCTTCTCCAATGCATGAAAGTGAAAAGTGAAAGTGAAGTCGCTCAGTCGTGTCTGACTCTTAGCGACCCCATGGACTATAGCCCACCAGGCTCCTCCGTCCATCGGATTTTCCAGGCAAGAGTACTGGAGTGGGGTGCCAGTGCCTTCTCCGAAAGAGCACTCTGGACCCTGTTAGACACTGTCCCATCTGCAAGGTATAATAAGACTGTCAGAATGGGCAGCTGGCAGATCTGTTGACAGGACAAAAGCATTCACCTCTGCTTGTAGGATAGATTCTTTGGTAAGTGGGTGAATGTGGAGGAGGAGTGCATCCTTCATCTTGAGCGGCTGTTGAGTACTGGTGTCATCTGCCAAGTTGGTGAAGAGACTGAGAGGAATAGATTTGATGAGAAAGGTTATGATGGTACCCATTGTTTGGAGAGGCAGCCAATATATTTTTCATTTTGCATACTTTTCACCTCACCAATAAAAATGCATATCCAAAACAATCCTGAGCTTGCATCCAACTTTATATATATTTATAATGACTTAAATACCCATAACTTTTGTGTGTAATGTGCATTATAAATAGAAATTGTAAAAGACTGAGATTGAAAAATACCATAGATAGAAATTCTGATATTTTCTTTCAACATTCCACTGATGGCCTTGCGGTTTGCAATTTGGAAACTGCTGCTTTAAAACAAGTCTGTAGATGAGGCCCCCAAGAATAATGATTGAATGAAAAGGGTAGGGAGGGGAAGGTGGATGCTCAGCAGTGCCCACACCTAAGAATTTAGTTAAGCACTGAGCAGAAGGAAAGGAGACTGACTACAAAGGAGACTGAGATGGTGTGGTAGGAGGCTAAGCACAGTCTTATAGAAGCTGAAGAAAGACAATGATTACTGTTCATTGCACCAATCCACACTTGGTTAACGCGTGCGAGTTCCGTGGCAGGAACATTCAGAGGGTGAAGGGCTGGAGACTCAGTGTAAAATGAGACATTGTCCTTGCTGAGAGTGGAAAGAAGTAAATCAATGATAACATTACAGGGTAATAAGTACTTTAATAAAAAAATACATATTCTGCATCCTTAAAATGTATGTTAGGGAGGTGAGGTGCTTAAGAAAGTTTCTTAGAAGTGGTCGCAGCTGAGGGCAGTTTTTTTGTTGTTGCAGTTGTTGGGCAGGACTTGGCAGAGAAAGCCTCAAACATCTGTGACTTTGATCTCGGAGAACACAATTTTCAGTACAGTACAAGGAACCATCTTCCTTGCTGTCTGTCATCATCATGAATACATGCAAGTACTGGCTCATTTATATTCCTAAAGAGTATTACATTCTTGCAAATTGTTACAGATAACAGTACTCACATTTAAATGAGAAGCTTTAAATACCTTTCTCTATTTATAGCAGAACGGAAAGAAGTTCCCCCGTTCTGCTCCCTGGAGGCGTTCATTAGGGAAGTTTAATGAAGCAGGCAAACAGGTGCTTTCTATGTGCTTCTTATAAAGGGTTGCAACACTGTCTTTCCCATCCCTTCAGCTTCCAACTGGGAGCACACGTCATCCGCTGAGCTAATAGCTCACAGCAGGGCCCTTTCCTGTGTTCCACATAAATATTCAGAGTTTTATCAGCTTCTGCCTGGTGATTGATCATAAGCACAATAGAGAAAAATGAAAAGAAAAAAAAAACACACAGAAATGTATGATTTCTGTGTCTTAAATCTAAACAAGTTAGTTTTAGCACTGTATGATTTAAGAAATAGGCATTGAATTTGGGATTCATGCTTGAGTTAATAAAAAATGTTGCTGATTAATATTAGAGTTACCTAAATCCCCAATATCCAGGGAGAAATAATTTGTTTGTGACCCTCTCTCTCTTCCATTGCTTTCAGATCTCTTCACATTGCTAACAATTCATGTCTGTGGGCACTTATAACATTTACAACCATTCTTAACAGATTGGACATTATATTAACATTGCATAAACTCTACTGGTTTCATTTAAATCAGGAAGTTAACATCTTAATCACTTGGATACTTGAATATGTGTAGAAGGACTGCTGCTTTCTAACATCCAGGGTGGAAAATCACTTTAATTTGTTTCCCAGGTTCACTGAAGAAATAACTAGAATGAGGGAAATTAACAAAAATTAGATAGAAACCTATGATTCAAGTGAGATATTTTTTGTTTACTTGAAATTGACTTGGAAAAATTTCCTGAACAAATTCTACTGGATTACAAAAACGAAGTGGTGTGTAGCTGAGAACTCAATTTCTCAATAATAGGGGAGCCTGGGATATAGAGTTACTTTTAAATGTCAGCAATTGCTGCCTCATTTCTGGAAAGGAATAGAATCTTAGTAAGAGCAATTACAATCCTGTTGAGTTATGTAAGGGAAGATAAAGCTATGTTGTTGTTGTTTAGTTGCTAAGTCATGTCCAGCTCTTTGCTACACCATGGACTGTAGTCCACCAGGCTCCTCTTTCCATGGATTTCTCCAGGCAAGAATACTGGAGGGGGTTTCCATTTCTTCCTCCAGGGGATCTTCCAGAGCCACACATCAAATCTGCGTCTCCTGCATTGCAGGTGGATTCTTTACCACTGAGCCACCAGGAAAACCCAAGATAAAGCGATGACAAATTGCAAACACTGAAGAATATCCTTCTCAAATAGTTTAAAGGCAAATGTTGTTGAGGCAGGGATACTGAAGGAAGAGAATGGATGTTAATCTTCCCAACAAGGGTCAGTGGTGAGTACACAGCATAAATATTAGGCTGTACTTTTTATGCTGTGCTTAGGAATACAGTTTGGCTGTGAAAAAGAGATCCAGAAAAGAAAGGATTAAGTGTTTAAGTTGAACATCTGTGTCTCTGTTTCCTTAAAATGAGGTAGGCAGTCTGTTGGTGAGGTGACTATGTGACATGAAATCCCAAGAAACTCCATTCCTTTGAGCTTCCTGCTCAGTCATCCCTGATGTACCGCCCTTGCTCTTGAGGTGCAGGATGACATCGGCAGATGCACATATCTGATCCGTGTTCCACACAGAAGAAGAAAAGACGAAGGATGGCCACACATACTGATTCCATTCACACATCATTAGCCGTGATTTAGTCGCACTGTGTTAATTAGTTGCAAGGCTGACTGAAAAATGCCTGCTACACCCCAGGTGTCATTCTGTCCAGCTGAAAGTCCAGGGTTCTGTTCCTGCAGAAGAGGAAAGTGGCCACTAGGAGACAAACCGCAATCCCTGTGCAGCTGCTGCAATGGAGAGCATGTGTTAGTAAGCAGAGCCGTGTCACTGCGTGGCCCCGTGCAGCGCACAAGCGCCCAGGGATGAGAGCTAGCTTCCCACTCCTCCACCCTCTGGCACCCAGGAGCTCATCCAGCCTCCTCCTCTTTACCCCCACCCAGCCCCTGCTGCCAGAGAGAGGGCCTGAGTGTGCGTGTGAGTGTGGCAAGGGTTGGGGTAGTGACCTTGCATCTGCTTCACGGGAGCGGCCATCCCCACCCTGGTGTGGCAGCATCCCAGCCACCTCTCACCACCCGATCCAGGACTCAGGTATTCAACACTGATGTGGTGATGGGCTTGGCTGGGATGGGTTGGAGCGGCAGAGGCATATCCGGGGGAGAGGATGTGCCTGGTCCAACTTGCCCACCCTGGCCAAGGAGGAGCCTTTCAGTCTGGTTGCTGGCAGGAAGCAGAAACAGGTTGTGGTCAGGTTCTAATATGTTAGCCCTGGGGTGTGAACTGAGCCTCTGGCAGCGGTGAGGGTCTGCGCTTGCCCTATGAGTGTTCAAGTTGACCTTGGGGAACACTATTTTGCTGACTCTGTCTTGGGTTTGTCAGCTCCAGACACTCTGAAGGGATATGTCACAAAATTAATTTCAGTATTCCTAATATGATTTAAGTGCTCTGTCAATGGCATTTAAAACTGGCATTTCATCAAACTATTACATTTAGAATAGATAAACAACAATAGCACAGAGAAGTATATCATCTCCTGGGATAAGCCATAACAGAAAAGATATTTTTAAAGTGTATGTATGTGTATGGGCTTCTCAGATGGCGCTAGTGGTGAAGAACCCACCTACCAATGCAGGAGATATAAGAGATGTGGGTTCGATCCCTGGGTCAGGAAGATCCCCTGGAGAAGGGCATGTCAGTCCACTCCAGTATTCTTGCCTGGAGAATCCCATAGACAGAGAAGCCTGGTGGGCTACAGTCCATAGGGTCGCAGAGTCTGACACTCCTGAAGTGACTCAACACACACACACGTATATAATTGAGTCACTTTGCTGTACAGCAGAAATTAGCATAGCACTATAAATCAAATATACTTCAAAAAAAAAAAATAAAAATCACACAAAGATGAAAAAATGTTAATATTGTTTACTTAGAATGAAATTTAAGTGGAAAGTATAACACCACCATGACAAATTGGAAGAGGGAATGCAGGATAAGAAAAGAGACTTACATTTTAATGACTTCACTGGCATTCTGTCCCCTACCTTGACCTCTGCTTTTTTTGAATAGGAAACTCCTCATTTTAAATTTTCACTTGGCCCCACACATCATGTAGGTGAGTTTCCCTACTTGAAATATAAGAAAATTTTGCTTTTGAAGTTTTGAAGGCAAGTTTGTAAAATTTCATGAAGAGGTTAATTAAAACAGCTACCCTTTGGCTGTGAAGGTATGCCCTTCTTAACAGGTGTCAAACAAGATTATATGCTCACCTTCATTTCATTACCTATTTAGCCATTCACCATCCATAGCCAGTTGAGATAGTCTCATTAATGCCAATAAGACTTATGTGCAGATCAATTTGATATTAGTATTAGATGCAAAATAGCCTTGTCAATAAATCAGTGTATACTGCCTCAATAACCACAATGAAATTTTCAGTATGTCTGATATAGATTTATCTCTTTTTATTATATTAAAGAAATACTGAAGATCTTCTGTGTTTTCCTAAGTAGTTTTGAGTAATTGCACCATTTCCTACCTCTTTCTAATTCTGACAGTTCCCGTACATATAAAAGGAAAAGACAATTTCTGCTCTAAAATATGAGATTATATAAATGAATTTATTCTCTGGTTTTCCTTGGGCTACGGCCCACCTACTCAGGGTTCTATTTATAAAGCTAGCTTTGCATGTAATTTGGTTGCCTAATGAAATGGCAGTGAATAACAAGTGATCTCACTGTAAAATTATCATGTGTAAGGTGGATGAAATAGAATGTTTGGTTACAAGAATCTCCTGCCCTGCTGTCCCCTTGGATAATACATCTTAACTTCTCCTGAAGCATACTGTACCCCCGGCATGCTGCACATTTTTAGTTCTTACAAAATACACCCATGTGCGAGTCCTAGGCTGACATTTACACATCGATGTTTCCTAAGGAAAGAACAACTGACAAGATACATTTTTAGCCATAATACAGCTCATTGAAGGTTTCAATGTGTCAAAACACCCTGTGATAAGATGGCAGATGGCATGCTGCTGATGTTTGACACTGTATTCCTTCTATTTTCATTGAGGAGAAATGCCTCGGTGCCATAACAAACCAGCCATCCACATTCACACCACAGGTAAAGTTGAAGGCTGAGCAGTTGGAAGAGATAAGTAAACATTAAGTTTTGCTCATTTTAATAAGCTAGAGGTAAAGTTTTGGTGCAAAAATTAGTTTACTCATTCAAGAAGTCTGGTGAGGGCTTAATACATGTTAGGTTCTATTCTAGAGACTGGCAGTGACAAGGACAAAAATCCTACCCTCATGGAGCTTTAGTTCTCATGAATAGGTAAAAGCATATGTAACTCGTTAAGGAAGTTTAGAAATTGTACAGAATAGAACTTATTTCTTTTTTTTTTCCCTTTATTATTAATCAGACTCTGGGAATATTTTTGCAGAAATACTAGGAAAGGTAGAGAAATGGCAAAGAACTTGAGCTCTAGGACAAAATGAGCTGAAGTTTGACTCCTCACTCTTTCTCTTAAAAGCTGTGGTTTCTGGTAAGGAGATTGAAGCCTCTGAGCCTTGATTCAGATATCTGTAGGACAGGGCAAAAGTAGTTGACTGCAATAGGATGGAATAACAAAGGGCTTGGAAAGCATGTGGCTAGTGCCTGAAGCATAGCTGATACCTAGTCATTGTGATATGTATATTGGTAATAATATTTAATGTCTGTAATCTTCCTGATGCTGGGAAAGATTGAGGGCAGGAGAAGAAGGGGACGAGATGACTGGATGGCATCATTGACACAATGGACATGAGTTTGAACAAACTCTGGGAGATAGTGAGGGACAGAGAAGCCTGGCATACTTCAGTTTATGGGGTCGCAAAGAGTCAGACACGACTGACTGAACAAAAAACTCACAAAAGACTTTGATCGGGAGGCCGGGCCTCTAGCATTGTTCTATAGGAGGTCAGTGAATTAAGATTGCTATATGGCATTGCTTCTCAAACTTTAATATACATGAAATTTCATGGGGATATTTTTCTAATTCAGGTTCCTATAAAGTAGATCTAGAGAGCCTGGCATTTCTAAGAAACTCAGAGGTAATGCATGTGCTGTGGCTACTGCTCTATGGATCATTCTTAGGTAGCAACATTATAAAGCACCTTGATGTGACAATGATAAGAGAAATAATAAGACCTGGCACCATAGGTTGATGTGAAGCACAGTGCATGCCTCCAAACAATAGGGGTTGTCAGGGACCTCAGTTGTGAGGTATTAATAACACCAAAGGGCAGTAAGAGAGATGCCTTGTTTATTGTAACAATTGAGTCTGTGTGGGTGGTGGAGTATCGAGAGGATTGACGGTCCTGGGAACAGATGTCACTGTCCTCTGGCTTCTGCCTCTGGAGGACTGTCCTCTGCTTGGAACACAGTAGTGAATTTGAACTTGCTGGGATAAGGGCTTCTAAGCTTTTCCATTTGGCTTGCCCTACTAGAAACAAATATAAAACTGAAATTTTATTATCATCTCAGTATCTATAAGATATAAAAATGGAATTTTATTCTCAACTCAGTATCTATAAGAATGTATAAAACACATAGGTATGTCTCAGTCAAGCATCCATATAGTAAAAAATACTGAATATAAATATATAGCAAGACCCAACAATCCCAATTCCCATGTATACACCAAAGAATTGAAAACATATGTTCATACAAAACTTTGCAGACAAATGTCCATAACAGCATAATCATATTAGTCCCAGAGTGGAAACAACCCAAATGTCCATCAACTGGTGAAGGTATAAACAAAATCTGGTGTATTCATACAATAGAATATTATTTAGCCAAAGAAAGGAATTAAATACTATATACCCTTACAATATGGATGAACTCTGAAAACGCTATGGTAAGCTAGACACAAAAGGCCATGGATTATGTGATTTAATTTATATAAAATCTGAAAAAGGCAAATCCATAGAGACAGAAAAAAGATGATTATTTGGGAGGGGCTGTGAGAGGGGAGAATGTAGAATGACTGCTAATGGGCATGAGTTTCTCTTTTGAGGCGATAAAAATCTGGAATTAGATCATGCTGATGGTTATGGAACTCTGTGAATATACTAATAATCACTGAATTTCACACCTTAAATGGTGAATTTTATGAAATGTGAATTATATATCAATAAAAAATGCCCAAAGTAAAAGAATATTAAATGCCAAATGCCTCAACAACTGGAGATCCACAAACAAAATACTTGGACTTTACTCATATTCTCTAACTCTGATTTAAAGGACCCAGTTTCCTTATATAGGTCAATGGTAGGTTGAAAACACAAATAAATACATTGTGATTCCTCAACTCAAGAATTGTGAGGTCTGTTTCCCCACTTCTTAATGCTGGAAAGATCTGTTGGCTTGGCATGCCCTGCCCAATAGAATGTAGCAGGGATTGATATGTGAGTTCCAAGCCAGGGCCTCAAGAGAAACTTCCACTCTTGTTTTCTTGGATAATTACTGGTGTGTGACCAAGCATGAGAAAGAGCGTTAGGAAAAGAGTCTTAGTTTTCCCAACCGTCCCAGCTGTCTTAGCAAAATGGGATCAGCAGAGACAAACTTCCCATGCAAAACCCAGGTCAGACTGCCTGTCCATGGAATCTTGAGCAAATAAATGGTTGTTGATTGAAAATACTAGGTTCTCGGTCATTACTAACAAAGCAAATTCCTGTTTGATGGGATGGCTATCATTTCTTAATAGGAGTTTGCTGTTGACCATACTGAAAAATGAGACAGACTGAAATATCTGGTAGCATCTGACCAGACTTCTCTTTATATCTTCTTTATATCCTCCTTTTTCTCTCCAACCTTGGTTTTGTAAGAGGTTTCTAGCTCCATCTTCTTCTGATTGAATAAAGGCCTGACCTCTAAAAGAGCGCAGTGTTTTTAAGAGATTTCATGGGATAGGTCCAAATGGGCACCTGTCCTAATGCCAGAGAGAAGAATCTTGACTGAAAGACCTGGAGGTCATTCCTTTTCTGCTCCCTGTTTCCTAGAATTTCATTTGAGAGCCTGGCTCTATAAGATGCCAACTAGCTAGTAACAAAAGTGATTTATAAGTTTATTTTAGGCAGTTATTTCCGTACATACTAATATTTGCATGTTGACAATGTATAAAAGCAGTCTCAGTAACTTATTGGTCTCAGCTTTTGATTTAGCCATTAAGGTGTGCAGAGTAGTATTCCCTGGTTCTTGGGGCATTCAGTAGGTACTGCTATAATGCCCATCACTGTTGCCATTGCTAAAAGCAGGTATTTTGTGAGTGCTTGATACTATAATGAACCTTATCCACATCCAAGCTAGTCTCCAAATACATCTGTCATTGGTAATGTTCAGCTTTATGCAATGTATATAATTCCTTGTCTTCAATGACAAATATATGGAATAATGATTCATATGTAATTACATAAGTTATATAATTATTCAATCTGAAAAATATTTATTGATTGACTACCAAGTTGGGCAATTTTCTAAATTTTATAGACAGGGGGGATACAGCAATGAATAAAAAGTTACTGCTTTTCTGAGGAATATACTCTAGTTGTGAGTGGAAGGGGATTACATATTAAATCTGTAGATTAGGAGATATGCCAGATAATAAATATTATGGAGAAAAACAAAACTGAGGTCTATAGAGGAGTGTTGGTATGATATAGTTTTAAATGAAGAAAAAAAAATTATGATGCAGGCTCACAAAAAACTTGACCAACCTAGCTGGAGTCTCTGGAGCAAATACAGTCCATCAGCATTGTCCCACTTGAGGCCAAAGTGACCCTGACTTGCTTAGTCATCGAATGCAGGTGAAGTTGAAGCAGATCCTGAGGGAGTGACAACCTGAAGCTGCCCACTGACCACACTATCTACATTTGGGCCACACTTTCCTCATTAAATGGAATCCTGATATTGCATCTTCATGTTTATCCCACAAGTCAGTAGAGCACTTAGGCAGAAGAGTAACGAAACATGACTGGTATCATAAAACAACACAATGGCTTCAGTGCTGTGAATAGACTGTAAGAAGGAGGCAAAGAAGCTGAGAGGGAGGAGACAGGGTAGAACTACTTCATACAGGCAAGATGTGACTATGGTTTGTATCAGGGGAGTAGCAAGGGTAGTGGTAAGAAGGTGTAAAGTTATCAGTTCAATTCAGTTCAGTTCAGTCACTCAGTCATGTCTGACTCTTTGCGACCCCATGAACCACAGCACACCAGGCCTCCCTGTCTGTCACCAAGTCCTGGAGTCCACCCAAACCCATGTCCATTGAGTCGGTGATGCCATCCAACCATCTCATCCTCTGTCATCCCCTTCTCCTCCTGCCCTCAATCTTTCTCAGCATCAGGATCTCTTCAAATGAATCAGCTCTCCAAATCAGGTGGCCAAGTATTGGCGTTTCAGCTTCAGCATCAGTCCTTCCAATGAACACCCAGGACTGATCTCCTTCAGGATGGACTGGTTGGATCTCCTTGCAGTCCAAAGGACTCTCAAGAGTCTTCTCCAACACCACAGTTCAAAAGCATTAATTCTTTGGCGCTCAGCTTTCTTTATAGTCCAACTTTCACATCCATACATGACTACTGGAAAAACCATAGCTTTGACTAGACAGACCTCTGTTGGCAAAGTAATGTTTCTGCTTTTTAATATGCTGTCTAGATTGGTCATAACTTTCCATCCAAGAAGCAAGTGTCTTTTAATTTCATGGCTGCAATCACCATCTGCAGTGATTTTGGAGCTCCCCAAAATTAAGTCTAACACTGTTTCCACTATTTCCCCATCTATTTGCCATAAAGTGATGGGACCGGATGCCATGATGTTAGTTCTCTGAATGTTGAGGTTTAAGCCAACTTTTTCACTCTCCTCTTTGACTTTCATCAAGAGGCTCTTTAGTTCTTCTTCACTTTCTGCCATAAGGGTGGTATCATCTGCATATCTGACATTATTGATATTTCTCCCGGCAGTCTTGATTCCATCCAGCCTGTGTTTCCTCCAGCCCAGCATTTGTCATGATGTACTCTTCATATAAGTTAAATAAGCATGGTGACATTATACAGCCTTGAGGTACTTCTTTTCCTATTTGGAACCAGTCTGTTGTTTCATGTCCAGTTCTAACTGTTGCTTCCTGACCTGCATACAGGTTTCTCAAGAGGCAGGTCAGGTGGTCTGGTATTCCCATCTCTTTCAGAATTTTCCACAGTTTATTGTGATCCACACAGTCAAAGGCTTTGGAATAGTCAATAAAGCAGAAATAGATGTTTTTCTGGAACTCTCTTGCTTTATTGATGATCCAGTGGATGTAATGGATACTAAAGTTTGTGCTGACAGCATTCACTGACAAATGTCAAATATGAGAAAAGAAAGCAATAAAAAATAACTTTGAAGTGCTGAACAACTGAAAAATGCTGTTTCCTTTACTGAGATTAGCAAGTTTTTGAGAGGGATATCGGAAATTCGGTTTGGGACACATTAAATTTGTGACTTCCATTCTATGTCAGAGTACAAACCTTGAGTAGGTTGTTGGATATACAAATCTTCAGATCAGGGGATAACTGTATGGTGCAGATGTCAGTTTTGGAGTCATTAGCATATAGATGATAATTAAAGGATGATTGACTGAATCAAGTTAGTGAGTGTAGATAGAAAAGAGAAGTATGAGGCTGGAGCCTGGGGTGAAGCACTACATAATGGTTTATGGAGATGAGGAAGAATTAGCAATGGAGCCTCAAAAGGAGAGTCCACATTAGTAGTAAAATATCTAGGACAGAGGAAGATCCTGAGAATCAAACCAAATGGTGTTTCTAAGAGGAATGGTCAGCTTTGTCAAATGTTACTCATAGGTCAAATTCCAAAGTCATTTTCTATGTAAATAAAACAGTACTAAAATCTGTATGAAAGAAGAACAAAGCTGGAGACTTTTTATTTCCTGATTACAAAACTATAGTAATCAAAACAGCATTTTATTGGCATTAAAACAGACACATAGGGTAATAGAACAGAATTGAGAGCCCAGAAATAAACCCATGCATAAACTGTTAACTAATATTTGACAAGAGAGCCAAGTACACTCAATGAGGAAAAGATGGGCTCTTCATTAAATGGTGCTGGAAAAACTGGGTATTTACATGTGAAAGAATTAAACTGGCTCCCTTACACCACTCACAAAAATAACTCAAAATGGATGAAAGGCTTAAATGTAAAACCTGAAACTATAAAACTTCTAGAACAAATCATAGGGGAAGTCTCCTTGAAATTAGTCTAGTAACCTAGTGCTTTTGGTGTATGACAAATATAAAAATATACAAAAATAAACACCAAAATAAACATATAGGACTGCTAAGGGCATCTGCATAGCAAAATAAACAATCGACAAAAT
This sequence comes from Odocoileus virginianus, assembly GCF_023699985.2. NCBI lineage: Eukaryota > Metazoa > Chordata > Mammalia > Artiodactyla > Cervidae > Odocoileus > Odocoileus virginianus. The sequence continues at coordinate 33,772,182 of NC_069686.1, read as the reverse complement.
GAATAGGCACCCTTCCAAATGGGAGAAATATCTGCAAATCATGTATCTGATAAAAGGTTAATATTTAAAATATATGAGGAACACATACAACTCAATAGAAAAAACAAATATCCTGATTAAAAAATAGGCAGAGAAATGGAACACATATTACAAATGGCCAATGGTTACATGACAAGTTGTTTAACCTCACTTAATCCTTGGGGAAGTACAAATCAAAACCACAAGGAGATATCATTTCATGTCTAGTAGGATGGCTGTTGTCAAAAAGGTAAGCGACAAGTGATAGGGAATATGAGAGAGATAGGAATTCTTAGAGGCTATTAGTGGGAATATAAATTAGTACAGCCTCTATGAAAAACTATGAGGGTCTTCAAAAAGTTAAAAATAGAACTACTGTATGATCCAGCAATCGCACATCTAGGTATATATCCAAAAGAAATAAAATGCCTACCTTGAAGAGATATCTGCATCCCCATGTTTATTGCAGCATCTTTACCATAGCAAAGATATGGAAACAACCTAAGTGTCTATGAATGAACAGATAAAGAAAGTGTGGCATATATGTATATATAATGGAATATAGTCTGTCTCTGTGAGGTTATGAATTAATGGATATGGTAATTAATTTTACTGTTGTAATCATTTTGTAATATATACATAAATCAAATCCTCATGTGATACACTGAGAATTTACAAAATGCAGTGTGTCCATTATATCTCAATAAAGCTGGAAAAAGTGCTTCTTGCTAGGTCAAATGTAATGATCAAAAAATTTACCTCTGGATTTAACAACATGGGTGTTAGTTATTTGGAGACTCTGAAAAAAGTTTCAGTGGAGTGGTGGGACATAAACATCTGTTTAAATGGGTTCAAGAAAGAATGTGAGCAGAAGGCATTAACAGCATAACAGAATTCTCTGGGGGAGGTTTGCTATAAAGGATAGAAGAAAAAGAAGGCAAGAGGTAAGGAAAATGTGGATCAGAAACCATTTTTTTTTTTTGCAGTGAGAGATATTTCAACACATTTATAGGTCCATGAAATGACCAGGTAGAGAACAAGTTGAAGATGCAGAAGGGACAAAGAACAATTGCAAGAGCGGTGTGGTTGAGCTGGGGGGATGGAGTAGAGCTAGGACTGAACACACAGGGGACTAATCCTGATACGGAAAGAGTGAACACCACCAGTTCCCCTGTTATGTCAAGAAGGTACTCGGGGTTTATACACACAGATGCAGATTGGTGAGCAGTGGTGCTAATGGGACTTTGTGAAGGTTTGCTACTTGATTTCCCTCATTTTCCTCCATGAAATTGGGAACTGTGTCACCAGTGAAGATGGGGATTATGGGAAGGAGGTTTGGGAAGTTGACAGAAGGAATGGTATAAACTTGTTGTCTAGGAAGTAGAGAAACTGTGGTTAAATAATTGTTGAATTAGGTGTTTTAAAATAACTGACTAGAAAAGGATACAGTGGCCAGTGAGTAAGATGCTGGAAATTAAGACATAGAAGTTATGTTTACTGGTAATAACAAAATTTAGATTGCATCAAGTGTGTGAAACTGGATGTAAAGTCCATTGGAAGGGCACAAGTCAATTTATGACTAGGTGGTTTGCAGGATATTGAAATAGCATCATGAAATATGAAAATATTCTTGCATGTATGTGCATGCTCAATCAAGTCTGACTCTTTGCGACCCTATGGACTGTAGCCCACCAGGCTCCTTGGTCCATGGGATTCTCCAGCAAGAGTACTGGAGTGGGATGCCATTTTCTCTTCCCGGGGATCTCCCCAAACCCAGGGATCAAACCATGTCTCCTGCATTGGCAATCAGGTTCTTTGTCGCTTAGCCACCAGGAAAGCGCAAGAATATTCTTGGAAGGTATGAAAGTGATTGTGGAGCTTGTCAAGGAATAAGGACAGGTCACCTTAATGGTAGAATTTGAAAGAATAAAATTAAAACCATGGATTTTAGGGAAGAGAAAGTGCAAAGGTTTGAAAATGGGTACAAGGAAATAAAGATGACAACTACCCACTTCCTGGGGTGTGAAAGGAAAAGAAGCTTCATTTGAGAGGGCTCAGGTGGAGCAATGTCTTTAGGGGAGAGTCAGGTTCCAGACAAGGCAAGCAGGTAAGGGGTTTTCCAAAGATGCTGCCGGTACAGAGGCTTTGTCAAGAACGGACCTAATCTACTGAAGTTTCCCAAGTTGGGGACTAGATGGTAGTCCAGGGAATGAGGGTTGTCCTGAGCATTGTGGGTTTTCTTCTGAAGCTTGGCATAAACAGAGGTACAGGGAATAATGAGTGAGAGCTGTGGGTCTTCTGAGAACAAGCTTGAATATCAAAGTTTTTTGATACCCTGAAATTAAGAGGAAACAAAACTTGGTCTGCTGCCTCTGACGCGGTACTTTGTGCTACACAGATGAGAGCCGACTGTGACAGAATCCATTTATGTATGTTCTTTGTCTCCTCAACTCAGTGTCTTTTTTGTAATTTTTCTGAGTTTTTCCAAAATATATTTGAAAGAAATGTTTGTAGAACTTAAACTAGTCCTTACATTATAAATCAAGCACTGTGTTAAACCAAATATCATTAGTGTCTAATGAAAAGGGCTTTAACCAAAACCAGAGGCCGTGGGTGCTGTGTGTACGTGCATACACTTGTTTGTCTTCACACACTCCACTGTGTGAGCTATGGACTGTCTTTCTGCCTAACTTATTCAGAATTGAAGTGATCTTTTCATCCTGTGTGAATGCCTAACAGGAATCATGTCCTCCTAGTATACTCACATGATGCCCTATGTTTTCCTTCTATAATTTCCTTTCAAAATGTGAAATTATTGTTTGTATGTGAATCTGAGAGAAAGAGACTCTGTGTGGGGCAGGGGGCAGGTGTGGGGGGGGTTATTTAATGTCTCTCTCATCAGAATATGAACTGTGCTAGGGCAAGTAGAGATTGATCAGTATCCCTAGGCATAGCATATTGCCTAGCACATAGTAGATACTCAACAATATTTGGTTGACTAAGTGAAAAATATTAAATTCTGTGGTGCCTTTCACAAAATGTCATTTTATAGTGTTTCTGTAGCTTATATGAGTGGAATGAATGACATTGTACTCCTGTCTTGATCTTTTGGGGTTACTATAACAAAATATCACAGATTAGGCAGCTTATAAGCAACAGAAATGAATTTCTCACAGTCTGGAAGCTGGGAAGTCCTCCAAGATAAGGCTCAGGGAGATTCAGTGCCAGATGAGGACCTGCTTTCTGCTGCATTTTTGCTGTGTCCTCATTTGGTGAAAGCGGAGAGGAGTTATCTCCAGTCCTTTTGTAAAGACCCTAATGCGGTTTATGAACTTGATCCTCATGACCCAATCACCTCCTAAAGATCCCACCTCAGAGAACCATCACATCAGAAATTAGGTTTTCAACAAGTGAGTTTTCAGAGGTCATAAACATTCAATCAATAGGATCGCCTAAGTATATTTTGGTATCATCTTGCTTACAATTTTATTAATGGAAAGCAGAAGCTTTGATTTTAAATAACAAGAGAAGTAATCATAAAAGATAACAGGTGTTTATTATATCTAGACATTATTCTGAGCATTTGTAGTGATTAATTTGATTCTTTGACAACCCCATGAGGTAGTTACTGTTATTATCCCATTTTACATATGAGAAAACTGACACCTAAATATTAAGATTTAAGCAGTTGGAAAATGACTAGACAGTGGAACCCAGGCAGGTCTGGACCTTGTGCCTGCTCTTAACTGCTTTTTTACAGTGCTTCTGAATGATAATTTTCAACGTATTTAATTTTCTTCTAATTTATAATTCAACCACTATTAAAAATAATGGAGAAAGATGACTATTACATAAGAAGATTATTATTAGCATATAACTAATTTGAATACTCATTAATTCATTGCATTAAACATAGCATAATGCCTTTGCCTAAAGCTAGGGAAAATAAATTTGTTGTGAAAGGACAAATGCCACTGTAAATTTTTATTATAAAGTTTGCAGATGGATGATGATTCTTTGTCATTCTAATAACTCGTTCTGTAATTACAGTAAAATAACTTTTTTCAGACAAGTGCATCCACACATTTTCAATATTTTCATCTCTTATCTTTTCATAGATGGTGATGCTTGAAATTCTATAATGACTTTCTACTTTTTCATAATTAGACCATGAAGGAGTGAATAATTATATATGATATCCTAATGAAACAATTTCTATTATATTTAAAGTTTAGATTATTCTAATTAGAGAAAATAAGAGCAAGATGCAGTTTAAATTTAAAAAAATATACATCATTTAAACATCTGTTCCCCCATTAGCCTATACATTTTGTACTCTTTGTTACATCAGAAAAAATCATATAAATTTAAAATGAATATTTATAATACATAAATGCTCATAATTCAGATACTATCATATACATCTTTGAGTAAAAATATCATTTTCATGGTATAATTTTATAAACTTTTTCATGAAGATATTAATACTTCCAAAAAAGATTTCTTGGCTAACCCTTCCTACTTCAGCCATTTTCTCATTCTCCTTTGCAACCTTCATATGTCTCTAGTCAAAATGTTCTATATAAATCAAATTCCTGAAGACTGTCCTACATCCTCTTCTTTCTCAAGCCATATTGTGAAAACTCAAATGCCTTCAAAATCAGCAGATATTGCAAATGTGTTAAAATGGCTGAAGTGAGGGAAAATTGTTGAATTGGAAAATTCATGCAATATCTAAATATTGATACTTTTAAATTCAGAAAAATTTAAAACATTTGGCTGGTAAAAATTGAACAATTTTTAAAAAAGGAATCCTCACTGTTGGCTTGATTCAGCTCATTGAGGGCCCTGTTCTCTACTCCTCCCTTTAGTACATCTCACTTATGCCTCTGGCCTTATTTACCATCTGGTTAATGACTCTCAAATTTCTAGACCTTTTTCTGTTTTAATATCCATTTACCTGTTTGACATTTCAAAGAAGGTATCCTGTATTTAACACATCTCAGATCAAATATTTCCAAATCTAGTTTTCTCCACATGTTCCACAAATTGGCTCCCATTTATTAAGCTGCACAAATAAGACATCATTAAAAAGTCTGCAAATAACAAATGTTGGTGAGGAGGTGGCAGTTTCTCAAAAAAAATAAAAATAGAAACAGAGTTGCCATATGACCCAGAAATTCAACTCCTGGGTGTATATCCAGACAAACCTATAATCTAAAAATATGCACCCCTATGCTCATAGAAGCACTGTTTGCAATAACCAAAATGTGGAAGAAACCTAAATGTCCATTGACAGATGAATGGATAAAGAAGATGTGGTACATATATACAATGGCATGTTGGCCGTAAAAATGAGTGAAATAATGCCATTTGCAGCAACATGAGTGGACCTAGAGAGTATCATATTAAGTAAAGTAAATCTGACAGAGTAAAATAAATACCATGGGACATCACTTATATGTGGACTCTTAAAAAAAAAAATGATACAAAAGAACTTGTCTACAAAACAGAAACTGACTCATAGGCAGAGAGAACAGACTTGTGGTTGCCAAGGGTGAAAAGGGGTGGGGTAGGAATAGACTGGGAGTTTGAGCTTAGTAGATGCAAACTATTACATGTAGAATGGATAAACAACAGATTCCTATTTTACAGCACAGGAAACTATATTCAGTATCCTGTGATAAACCGTAATGGAAAAGAAAAAAGAGATCTAGGGGATTCTTGATGACTCCCTCTGCCTTACTTCCCTTCGCTTCTTTCACCTTCCCCAATCTCATCTCCTACCAAGACCTGTCAGTTACACCTTCTTAACATGTCTTTTCAGCCTTCTCTTCAGCCCCACTGCCACCAACTTTGCTTCATTTTCTATAATCTCTTACTCGGACATTGGCAACACCCATTTACTACCTTGACATCTTCAACTTTTTTCTACAATTCATTCTCCACACTGAAACTAGTCTTTTTAAAATAGAAATCTGATCTTATTACCCCACTGCTTAATATCATGCGATGACTTTCCATTGCTTTTAGAATTCAAACTCCTTAAGGTGGCTACAGTGTTCTGTAGACTTCAGCTTACCTCGTTCTCAGACTTCATCATTCTCCTCTTAGTTCTTTGCACCGTAGCCCATCTGGCCTCCTGGTGGCAGCAACTTTACTCCATCAGTCCCTTCTGCCTGGAAAGTTTCTGCTATGCTAACCCTGCCCAGAGCACACTTTTCTTTCAAGCCTCTGTTAAGTGTCATTCCTGAGGAAAACCTTTCTTGAAACCATCCAGCTAGAAAAGGATTCCCTTAATCCATTCTAATGAAGAAATGTCTTTCCTTATCACAGTTTGTGACTATGTGTTCATCAGTGTGATAATTTGGTGAAATCATGTCTCTCTCACTTAGCTGGAGACTCCAGAGAGCAGAGTTCTGCTTTTGCTCAGAGATTACATGCATCATAAGTATTTTTAGTGAACAGATGTTTAAATAAAGTATAACCGCTCAGTGCAACCAGTACTTAGAAAGACTTTCAACCTAGAAAGACTGTAGGAACACCTAATAATCTGGTGAGCTCCTCAGGCACTTACTGTTTGGGGATGTGTTCGGGGATTCTGTTATTTTCCACTGCTCTGCTTGAGCCTAAGGCAATTGCATCTATCCTCAGTGGGTAGAGTTTGCAGTTAGACCTAACTGGGGCTCTTTCAGAACAGATCCAGCAGCGGCAAAGGAAGAGTTCTGTTATTTGCAATAGTTCCTCCAGCTATTGCAGCCCACATATCTTAGAGATAGCAGATAGAGATAGAGATAGTATCATAGAGATCGCATCCACTGCTGACCTCCTCACTGTGATTTTAAGCAGCAATTTGAGCTTTACTGTTTTCCCCTTCCCCAGTTCTGTTGTAGGCTGACATTTGTAAGTCCATACCCACTTCTATTGTTTTTAAAGAATAAGCCTAAAACAGGTGTAGGAGAAATCAACTGCCTTCAGGCAATGGTCCTCTCCAAATGGGAAATAATTGTACAGAATTCCTGTACATAGATACCTTCTGTTAAATATATTTTGGTCATATATTTCTCAAAATCTTGTGTTCTAGCCCCACTGAAAAGCCGTAAACTCTTATAGGTCAACTGGTCATCAATTTCACTTTCATTTCTTTTCCAATAGACAAATGCAGTGTTTTAAACACAAACATATGCAATGTTTTGAACACAGTGGAAATTTCATAAATATAGATAACTAGAACATCAGGAACACTGGCCAATTATGGCAGTAAGATATGATAGTCTGCCTGGGAAGCTGGATATTGTGACATATAGAAATTTCATATATTTTGATGGTGATAAAAATTAATATTAGCAACTCTGAAAACAAGGATTACTGTATTTTCAGGTCTATATTAGGGCAAATCCCAAGCATTATATTAACTCACCCTATAATATATGAATATCCATCTCTACTGAGAAAAAGGCACTTATTTTTGTAATAAAACCAGCATTATTAGAGCTAACAAAATTAACAATAATTTCCTAATGCTATTTACTACATAATTTGTGTTGAAGATTTCCTAAGTGTCTTTAAAATGTCTTTTTACAGTTGGTTCGAATATGGATCAAAGCAAGATACCATATTGCTTTTGATTTTTTATATCTCTTAAGTGTTTCCTGCTCTAAGAACCTTTTTTTCCTCCATGACACAGTTTAGCTGGAGAAATTGAGTCTTTTATCTTGTAGAATGTCCTACACCGTGACTTTGGCTGATTATTTCCTTGAGATATCATTTACCTTGTCCTGGCATCCCCTGTATTTCTTATAAAATTGTAGTAATATATGGAGAAATAACTGAATTCAGATTCAGTAATGACATGATGTAGGTTGTGCTCTGTACTTCTTAATTCATCACCTTAGGAGGCTTCACTTTTAGTGATGCTTACAGTTAAGTAGTAAAAGCCTGATTCCTCTAATAAAACATTCACACCAACTTTTTTCCTAGTTATTAAAATCCTCAATTATTACTCATATCCATTATTTATTTAGTTTGCAAAATGGTGGTTTTTCTACCTTTATCATTTATCTGCATTTATTACTTATAGTTCTTCTCTAAATAACTTTAATTGGCTAGGATATTTTTAAATTTTTCTCTTAAAAGGTCAGTTTTCAAACTAATATCGATAAGTTGTATTATAGCAAGTTTTATTATATTTAATCAGTTAAAATATTATTTCTGACTCACAGGTTTCACTCTATCAAGTGTTTCAATACATTGCAGTTTTTACATGTCTGATGTTCAATCTCAGGTGACTTAGATCAGTGCAGTACCACCAAGTTGGCTCCTGTAACCTTTAGATCTGGTGCCCTGGGATCATTTTCTGTATTTCCCACCCAAGACCTGTCATCAGCCATTTCTCCTAAGAGCACTCTCTCCTTTTAGTGAGAAACAATATTTAGAGACCACAGTCTGGGCCCTGAAGGCATCCTTTGCTCGTGAGTTGATATTTCTTTCAGGCTTTCTCAATGGACAGAGCTAGACAATGTAAATATATCAAGGGATTTTTCTCTTTTTTTTTTTTGAGTGCATGTGAGGTTTTAGTATCAGGTATAAAATTCTCTCACTGAGTACTGTTTCATGATTTTCTTTGCTGACTTTGGTCATTTATTTTTTTTTTATGAGCTTTATAATCAACTTGCCTTTCTTCCAAAGAAACAACATCATGGTATTTGATGGGGCTTTGATTGGATTTACAAAACTAGAATTGACACCTTTATAAAGTTTAATTTTCATATTTACAAATATGGTATACATTTCCATTTGGCCATATATCTTTCATTTCTTTGATGAGCATTTATTTTTTCTTCATGTCTTTTATGGCACTTTTGAAAGTTTCTACTTAAATATATCATCATCATCATTTTAATGTAAATAGAGCCTTCCTTTCAATTATGTATTGACAGTGGTTATTGCTATAGATTGGGATTGTTAATTTTATATCTTGACACTTTATAAACACTCTTATGGTTTGTGGTAGATTTTAATTGACTCTTTGGGGGTTTTAGTTGTAATATGATAACTTCTGCATGTAGTCTTCCAAATTCTTATGAGATAAACATACATACCCCAGCTGGGTTAAATAATATCTCCAATTTAATGTGAAACACAACTGAAGATGCTAGGTATTGCAGCATAACTTGTATTGTTGCAGACTTCATTGGTAATACTACTAGAGTATTCCCATTAATTGTTAACTTTTGAATTGGAATAGTAGAGATTTTATTATATTTAGGAAATTTCTTTTTAATTATGAATTTAATGAATTATGCTTTTCTTAGTTCTACTTATATGTTTTATGTTAAATTTTCAAATTTTGATTCAAACATATATAATAATAATATTTTGGTTATTCATATTTATTGATATGGGTTTTCTGTTCTTTAGAGGGATGTTCCTGTGATGGGGCATGGATCAGGGTAACTTTATTTCTTGATAGCCCTCTTCCATCATAAAGCATTAAAAATATATCTTCTTTCTGTGACCATATACACAGTTTTAAGAACTCCCTTCTGGGGTCCTTCTTCCATCTGCTACTCAGAATCTGAAACTTCTTGCTCCTGTATTCCTAAGATTTTTTCCTCAGTCAGTTTTCCATATATTCACAGAATTTTTGTTTGTTTGTGTTTTACCCCTTTAGATCTCTGTTCTTCCATAAGAGATTTTTTGTTCAATAATTCCAAACTCCTTCATGGGCAAACTTAATTAGTACCTCCTGATATTTTCCTTTTATGGAACTCAGTCTCAAATTGGAGCCAGTTTATCTTTATCCAACTTTCAGGAGTATTCCTAATTTTGGATGGCTAAGGGTTCTAAAACAAAGCTAGTGGAGGTGATGGAATTCCAGTTGAGCTATTTCAAATCCTGAAAGATGATGCTGTGAAAGTGCTGCACTCAATATGACAGCAAATTTGGAAAACTCAGCAGTGGCCACAGGTCTGGAAAAGGTCAGTTTTCATTCCAATCCCAAAGAAAGGCAATGCCAAAGAATGTTCACACTACCACACAATTGCACTTATCTCACACACTAGTAAACTAAAAATGCTCAAAATTCTCCAAGCCAGGCTTCAGCAACACGTGAACCATGAACTCCCAGATGTTCAAGCTGGTTTTAGAAAAGGCAGAGGAACCAGAGATCTAATTGCCAACATTCGCTGGATCATAGAAAAAGCAAGAGAGTTCCAGAAAAACATCTATTTCTGCTTTATTGACTATGCCAAAGCCTTTGACTGTGTGGATCATGATAAACTGTGGAAAATTCTGAAAGTGATGGGCATACCAGACCACCTGACCTGCCTCTTGAGAAACCTGTATGCAGGTCAGGAAGCAACAGTTAGAACTGGACATGGAACAACAGACTGGTTCCAAATAGGAAAAGGAGTACATCAAGGCTGTATATTTTCACCCTGCTTATTTAACTTATATGCAGAGTACATCATGAGAAATGCTGGACTGCATGAAGCACAAGCTGGAATCAAGATTGCTGGGAGAAATATCAATAACCTTAGATATGCAGATGACAGCACCCTTATGGCAGAAAGTGAAGAAGAACTAAAAAGCCTCTTGATGAAAGTGAAAGAGGAGAGATGGCAAAACCAATATAATGTTGTAAAGTAGAATAAATAAATTAATTAAGAATAAAATGTTGATCCCCAAACAGTAAGAAAAAAAAAAAAAAAGAGAGTGAAAAAGTTGGCTTAAAGCTCAACATTCAGAAAACTAAGATCATGGTATTTGGTCCCATCATTTCATGGCAAGTAGATGGGGAAACAGTGGAAACAGTGTCAGACTTTATATTTTGGGGCTCCAAAATCACTGCAGATGGTGATTGCAACCATGAAATTAAAAGACACTGACTCCTTGGAAGGAAAGTTATGACCAACCTAGATAGCATATTAAAAAGCAGAGACATTACTTTGCCATCAAAGGTCCGTCTGGTCAAGGCTATGGTTTTTCCAGTGGTCATGTAGGGATGTGAGAGTTGGACTGTGAAGAAGGCTGAGCTCTGAAGAATTGATGTTTTTGAAGTGTGGTGTTAGAGAAGACTCTTGAGAGTCCCTTGGACTGCAAGGAGATCCAACCAGTCCATCCTAAAGGAGATCAGTTCTGGGTGTTCATTGAAAGGACTGATGTTGAAGCTGAAATTCCAATACTTTGGCCACCTCATGTGAAGAGCTGACTGATTGGAAAAGACTCTGATGCTGGGAGGGATTGGGGGCAGGAGGAGAAGGGGATGACAGAGGATGAGATGGCTGGATGGCATCACCGACTTGATGGACATGAGTTTGAGTAAACTCCAGGAGTTGGTGATGGACAGGGAGGCCTGGTGTGCTGCAGTTTTGGGGGTTGCAAAGAGTCGGACACGACTGACTGACTGAGCTGTACTGAACTGAAGGGTTCCAGAAAGAGAGTTCTTTCTTTTTGCATGTGATTTTTTTTTTTTGAGGGGTAACTTATTGTTTCTGAGCACTTACTACCACTGGAGTCCCTTTCTCTATACTATTAAATATCTTTGTCCTGCCCAGATCATGCTATCAGTGATGGTTTGACACCGCCAACTTGTATTCTCAGAAGTTGAATGCAGGAATAGGAATGTTTTGTCACTAGATTCTTTTCAGATGTTTATGAAACATCTTTTTTTTTCCCCCCTATTCTTGTTATTTGTTTTATGGAAAGATTAGGGAAATTTGAAAACTATACTAATAAATCTCATTTTTACACTCTGCACTCTGAATTCTTTATCCTCTCCACTTTCACAAATTTCTGCAAATACTAATACTGTACTAAAATAATATTCATCTTGGCTTTTAAAAGAAAAGTAGAAGTTTATCTTCATTGTCATTACAGAGAATGACTTTTTGGTATAATTTTTAAGCAAAAAAGTGATATTCTCATGAGATCCATGCTGTTTTTTGACAGCATCAATATTTTATAAAGTGCTTGTCAATCAAACTTGTGAAAACAGGAGATGTAAATATTTAAATGACCCTGTGGAGATAAAGTTCAAGCGGGGTCAACATATTAGCATTAGTTTATTTTTTGAAGTTAAAAGCATTGCTTATGATTTAAATAAAAATCTAATTGTATTCTGTTTTACGGCTGAAGGTCAGCAATGTGGGTTACTAGTGATCTTTGGAAACGAGTTCTTAGCAAATTACTATCACACAGTGTAGTAGACACACCCTAAGTTGGTTCCCAATGAATCAAATCCTTGTGCCAAAGGTCGTTCCCTTCATTAGATTGTATTATATTGCCAGGTATGGGAATGTTCCTCCTATAGTTTTGTTTATGTTATGTAAGATTCTGTATTAGCAGAATGGAGCCAGAGATTCTTCTGCTGGATTTGAAGAAACAGATAAAATGTGACCTGTCTGTGGAGAGGGCCACACAGCTGGGAGCTGTGGGAACCGCTGGGCATGAGGGTGTCTTCCAACAGCCACAGTGAAATGCATTCTTCTACTAGCTAATGGCTAGATGCACATTCTTACCTAGTTGAGCTCTTAGATGAGGACCTATGGAAGCCTGAGCAGAGGACCTTCCCAAAGCTGTTGTGCCTTGACTTCTGACCTATGGAAGTGGTGAGATAAAAGATGTGTGTTGTTTTAAAATACTAAGGTTTTGGTTGCTTCTTGTCCATCAGTAGAAAACAAATATATACAGCATTACAAAGAGAAAAAGTGAAGGGAGGGAAGAAAGGAAGAGTGAGAGAATAAAGAAAATATACATTAATATGGGTGCTTTGACTATGTGATCTCAGAAAGTGCTAGAACCTCTGAAATCCAATGGCTATTCTCCAAATACAGTAGAAAGTGATAGTGAACTTTCAGAATTAAAATTAAAACTAAGTAGATGTATTTTCTTAGTGGTTGTGTGCAATACCTCTTTCTTTACAGATTATTTTTTTAGAAAATCTTAGAGCCTACGACTGAGCAACTTCACTTTCACTTTTCACTTTCATGCATTGGAGAAGGAAATGGCAACCCACTCCAGTGTTTTTGCCTGGAGAATCCCAGGGAGAGGGGAGCCTTGTGGGCTGTCGTCTGTGGGGTCGCACAGAGTCAGACACAACTGAAGCAACTTAGCAGCAGCAGAGCCTAAAAATTATGTGTGTGTGGGGGTGTGTGTGTGTGTGTAGATAAGAGCACCTATTTATATCTCTGTTGTTGTTGTTGTTGTTGTTCAGTCACTAAGTTGTGTCTGGCTCTTTGTGACCCCATGAACTATAGCACGTCAGGCTTTCATGTCCTTCACCATCTCCCAGAGTTTGCTCAAACTCATGTCCTTTGAGTCAGTGATGCCATCCAATCATCTTATCCTCTGTCACCCTCTTCTCCTCTTGCCCTCAATCTTTCCTACCATCAGGGTCTTTTCCAATGAGTTGGTTCTTCATATCAGGTGGCCAAAGTATTGGAGCTTCAGCTTCAGTTTTTCCAATGAATTTTCAAAGTTGATTTCCTTAAGGACTGACTGCTCTGATCTCTTTGCTGTCCAAGGGACTCTCAAGAGTCTTCTCCAACATCACAGTTGGAAGGCACCAGTTCTTTGATTCTCAGCCTTCTTTATGGTCCAACTCACATCCATATATGTGTACTGAAAAAATAAATCCCATAGGTTTGACCATGTGTACCATATGGCCCTTTGTTGGCAAAGTGATGTGTGTTCTTTTAAATATGCTGTCTAGGTTTTTCATAGTTTTTATTCCAAGGGGCAAGAGTCTTTCCATTTTGTGGCTGCAGTCACCATCCATGGTGAATTTTGAGCCCAAGAAAATAAAATCTGTCATTGTGTTGACTTTTCTTCTGTCTGTTTGCCATGAAGTGATGGGACCAGATGCTATGATCTTTGTTTTTTGAATGTTGAGTTTTAAGCCAGCTTTTTCACTTTCCTCTTTTACCCTCATCAAAAGTCACTTTGGTCCTTCTTCCCTTTCTGTGATTAAAGTGGTGTCATCTGCGTATCTGAGATTGTTGATGTTTCTCACAACAATCTTGATTCCAGCTTGTGAGTCATCCAGCCCAGAATTTCACATGATATACTCTGCATATAAATTAAGTAAGCAGGAAGACAATATACAGCCTTGATGTACTCCTTTCCCAGTTTTGAGCCAGTCTTGTCTGGTTCTAACTGTTGCTTCTTATCCTGCATGTAGGCTTCTCAGGAAACAGGTAAGATGGTTTGGTATTCCCATCTCTTTAAGGATTTTCCACAGTTTGTTGTGATCCACACAGTCAAAGGCTTTAGCATAGTCAATGGAACCGAGCTAGATGTTTTTCTAGAATTCCCTTGCTTTTTATATGACCCAGTGGATATTGGCAAGTTGATCTAATTTTCCTCTGCCTTTTCTAAATTCTGCTTATACATCTGGAAGTTCTCAGTTCACAGACTATTAAAGCCAGCTTGAAGAATGTTGAGCATAATCTTGCTAGCATGTGAAATAAGCACAATTGTGTGGTAGTTTGAACACTCTTTGGCATTGCCCTTCTTTGGGATCGGAGTGAAAACTGACCTTTTCCTGTCCTGTGGACACTGCTGAGTTTTCCAAATTTGCTGGCATATTGAGTGCAACAAAACATCATTTTTTAGAATTTGAACTAGCTTAGCTCAAATTCCATCACCTCCACTAGCTTTGTTTGTAGTGATGCTTCCAGAGGCCCACTGGACTTCACACTCCAGGATGTCTGGCTCTAGGTGAGTGACCACACTGTTGAAGTTATTCCAGTTATTAAGACCTTTTTTGTATAGTTCTGTGTATTCTTGCTACCTCTTCCTAATCTCTTCTGTTTCTGTTTGTTCCTTGCCATTTTTGTCCTTTATTGTGTCCATCTTTGCATGAAATATTCCCTTGGTATCTCAAATTTTCTTGAAGAGATCTCTGGCCTTTCCCATTCTATTGTTTTCCTCTATTTCTTTGCATTGTTCACCTAGGAAGGCTTTCTTATCTCTCCTTGCTCTTCTCTGGAATTCTACATTCAGTTAGGAATATCTTTCCTTATCTCTATAAAAGACAATGTATCTCTAATATATCTTGTACACACCCAAGTATGTACCTACACATACATACATAATGGAAGTTTCTTCTCTACATGGTTTATTAATTATTTCACACAAAAATGAATGAGAAGAAAGTACAAATTCAAATAAAGATGGGAAGGTAAAAAATGTATAGTGAAATACATGCAACTTTATTGTATTGATGCTTTTAATATAGTTTTATCTGCCTTTTTATACCTTTTTATTATATTGTTTCAAAGTTTATTCAGTACACATTTAATAAAAAGATACTTCTTTTGTTATTTTAAACAAAATTATTTAATAAACCTGACAGAAAGAAAAGCATGATAATTATAAACTTTAAAATAGCATAGTAAATAACATTTTTAAACAGAATTCTTTATTTGTAAAGTATGTTTATTATAACATAGGATCCTGGAGCTCTTATGAAAAGTCTTGATGCTGAACTACATATGGTAAAATTCAGCCACTACTGAGCCCCACAAGTATTTAAAGACTTTTCCCAACATAACAGGTAAGGTAAGTGTAGTATCTAGAATTGGAAGATACCTTAGACATTTCTATTTTAAACACATTTCCTAGAAAAGGAAGAGTCAGGTTAACTCACTCATCCAAGGTACCACAGTAACCAAGAAGCCAAAGTAGGATCTGAAACTGTCTTGATTTACTTTTGCATCACTGTTCTTTCCATTATTCTGGGACTTTTTTAGTTAGATCAGTAGATCTCAAAGTAAATATTTGTTGTGGTAAATATTTATTGAGGGCCTTTTATGTTCTTAGTAATATCCTAATGCGGTCAACCCTAATATTATCTGCATTTCATAGGCGAGGAAACTGAGGCTGCTTGAATCTGTGTCTGATATCACATGGTGAATAAATGGGAAAGTAGAATTCAAATATCTATCCAACTCTGAAATCCAGAGTCTTCACCATGGTTCTAGCAGTCAATCGTTTGTCCCTCATTTCCTTCTGACTAAGCCATGGACACACCCTAATTATTCTCGTGAACCTTATGACTCTAGTAAATAAATGAAATCTTATTCCCCTAATTATAGAGAACTCCTGATCTAATTCAATAAGCCATTTTAAAATGAGGAAACCAACACGGTTTACTGATAATTTCCAAAGTCATGGGTAAGGTTTGAGAATAAGTCAATGTCTAGGACAGCTAAAACCTGGCTCTTCATATTTTTTAAAAAAAGAGCAAAGATAAATGGATACACAGTGACTGATTAATCAGGGCAAAGCCAGAATAAGAGAATGGTGGAGAAAGTGGTTATAGCAGTAATGTCTTCTACACAGGTGACTTCAAAGTAACAGCTGAATGAGAAGCAGCAGTGAAAAACTGCTCTGACATGTTCTTCCTTTTATTTCATACTCCTCTTTCTCTTTCTCTGTCTCACATTTTCTTTTGCTTTTCTCAGCTTTTCCTATCTTTTATTTCCATCTCAATGCCTTGATGCAAGCCCAAGTGGGTCAGGATTTGGAAAATACTGGCAAGGATGGAGAATTCCAGGGTGTTTCTTGTCCTGTTGCATCCTCAGTGTGACCGAGTCAAAAATAAATGTACTGTGTTCTTCATTTCTGTCACCTTCTTGCTGGAGTTTTCAGAAAGGTCTGGTTGAGATGGTTGTGACCCAGAGTTGAGAAGGATCCAAGGGCTTGTCATTCCTCTCAAAAATCAGAAGTATGAGGGATTCTAGAAGGTCAATGTATAATGCTTATCAAAGACTTTCAACTGCCTTAGGATACTTTCTCAGATGAGGTGAGACAGTTGAACAAGTTGGAAACTAGTATTGGTAGAAGTCCATGCAGGGACACAGAGGTCTGGTGAGGAGGAGCAGGTGAATGTCCTGGCTTGCAGGCAAATCAGAGTTTCAGTCAAGTTTGGGAATAGGCAATAGTTCATTATCCAGGGACACATTGGCTATCAGTACTAAGCAAATCCAGTCAGAACCACACAGACTGTGGGCCTCGGGAAAATGGAAAGAAGGAGAGTGGATCATCTGTTTAGAAAATGCCGAGGTGGGAGGCAGCACATCAAGCAGGACGCTCCCGGACAGATCACACAAAGCACAGCCAATGAGAGGGAACTGGGCTACTAGGGAAGGATTGTTTTACAAGCCAAAGGCAAGAGCTGCTTATAAAAACAGGTTGTCTATTAATGTAAAGAAGAACAAACTATAAAAACAATTAAGGCTGGCCTAGAGAAATATCAAGAACTACTGGACTGCTATTCTCAAACCGCTGAATTCCTGGATAGGACTCTTTAAAGATCTCCCTACATTTGATTCCAGAATCTGTGGCAGGCCTAGCACGTAGGTCACAGAGCTTAACGAGCATTTGGTTTGGGCATCTGAGGGATGCAGGACAGAAAAGTGCTTCAACCTCCTTACGTCTTCTGCTGAACTGTTGTCTCTAGTTCTAGCTGGGTGGTTTCTGTTATTCTAACTGCTCTGAAAGAAATTTTCAAATGGTAAATTGGACCTGAAATTCAAACTTTGGATTTAGTCTCATGAAGGAAAGGTTTAACTTTAAACTTCAAATCCTAAGCATAGACTGTGTCATGAGGCCAAAGTATCATTATTTGTTTCTTTGAATATGCTATTTTGCATATTAACATTTAAATATTTTATCAAGACTTTTATTAACAAGATATATCTCACAACAAAAAGCTAGCCCTTTATCTAATATTGTAATATTAATCTAATATTGTCTATTTCCTTACTAATAAATATACTCTTCGAGTCTAAATTTTTCTCAGTATTATTTGAAATTTCATCCATAATATTGAAAGAAGCTTATAGTTCATTTATTCGCATTGTTGTGTAGTATCTCATTTGACAAATATGCCATTCATTCATTTATTTGGATGAATATTTGAATAATTTCTGACTTAGGGCTATTGTGAACAGTGCTGCTATGAACAGTTCAGTGTGTTTTTTGGAAAACCTGCAAATGTATTTCTGTTAAGTGGAGTGGAACTCTGGGTCATATATTATGATCCTGTTCAGTTTTAGAGGAAGCTGCCAGATAAGCATTGCTTGAGAGTTTGAGTTTTTCTATATCCTTGTTAATACTTATTTTCTGTTTTTATCATTTGGGCCATTTTGGAACCTGTTTACTGATGTTGTTTGAGGTTTTAGCTTTTATTTTTTTGATAACTGGTGAACTGAGCAGCTTTTTATATGTTCATTAAATAGTTTAATCTACTCCTTTTTAAGTTTTTCTGTTTCAGGTTTCTTTTGCATTTTTTTAATTGCTTTTATGATTTTGAGTTTCTTACAAAATTTTATATGTGTCTTTGTTGAATATACATGGCATAAATTTTTTCTGACACTGTGAGGTTGCCTTTTAATACTTAGTGGTCTTTTTTGATAAGCAGAAGTAATTTTAACAGTTAAATTGATCTATTTTTGGTCATTGTTGGTGTGTTTATATCCTATATAAGATACCTTTGTTTACTGTAAGGTTCAAAAGATGTTCCCTGTTTTTCTCTAAATGTTTCATTGACTTGCTTTCTACATTTACACCTGAAAACCATTTTGTATTTACTTTTCATAAACGGCATGAGGTAGCGGGTCAAGATATTTTCACACGCCTCATATGAATGTTAATTGCCTCTGAACTAGTTATTAAAGATACCATCTTTTCCCCACTGTATTGTACTGATATATTTTCACATCTCATTTCTAGAGAAATATTTAAAAGAAAGACATGTTCAAGGCACATGCCATTACCTTTCCCACTGATACTTAAAATTTTCTTTGACTTATCCTAAGTTTTATATTGCAACAAGAAAATAGTCTTGGCTAGTAATGTGGCTTAAAATTTTAAGGCCATGGTGTCAACGAGTTGCTGGATTGTTTAGCTTTTAGAAGCCAAACATCTTTTCTTTTCTTAGACAGTCTGTTTCCTTATCACTATTCTTCCAGTCAATTAATTAATTTTAGTTAATTTGCTTTTCTAACTTACAGAATAGCTACTTCCTTTATCTGAAGCAGAAAAAATTAAGAAATATATAAATATCCATATTAAGCCCTTAAAACAATTTAAAAAAAGGAAACATGTTCTTTTTTTGTATTCTTTTCCTCAATCTTCCTTGGGTATTACAATCTCCCCCCCCCTTTATATTTATGTATATACATACATATATTTACAAAAGGTGTTCTTGTTTTAATCACCAGGGAAGCTCTGTTTTAATCACAGTCTTGGAAAAAATTGGACTGGTAGATTCAGGCCACTAACTATTTCAAACACAACATTTCTTTTATAAAACACTGCATCCTTGTAATGAACAAAATATTTTTTCAAAAAGTCAAAATGTCTTAAAGATAAGATATTGTGTTGCAATGTCTGAAAAATTTTACTTAAATATATTAAGTAAAGGCATATTGACTGAAATTTATTCTATTCTTTAAAGATCGTGACAATCCATCTTTGTATATCTTTCTAATCATACATATATAAGTACATATAAAAGATTCTTTATTCAACAAAATTGTAACCAAAAAATATTTCTGTGCATAAATTTACATACAATTTTATACTTATGTATATTATTTTCTAAGTATTTATATGTCTTTAGAGTCTTTTTAAAATGTTTTAAACTCTAAATTCCAAAGGAAATCTGGCTTTAAAATAGTTCCCTTTGCACATTTATCACAGCACCAATATATGTAATAAGTGATTTTTATGTCAATTCTTGAGGTTAAGCCTCAAGGTTAGGTCTATAACTGAGTCAATAAAACATTTTTACTTTCATGCTAGATTGTTATAGTTTAATTTTATCTCAAGGAAAATAGTATATACAAAACTAATTTTAATCTTGAGTCTTATTCCAGTATATAACCTAAAATTGAAATTCATAAGCTGTAACATCAACACTAAGAAAACACATTTGGCATAGAGTGATTGTAATAGCAGCCAAGGAGATTTGATAGCATTAGACCATGAGGAAGTCAAATTACTCAGAGTAGAAAATGATGCATCACTTGTTAAGTCAAACCTCTTCTCCAGCTGAAAATTTACAGAGGGAGAATGAAGTGTATGAGGAAGACTGATTTGCAACAAGATTGACTAGATCTGTCAGAGTAGAAGTAAAGACCTTATGATTCTGAAGGCACAAAACTTTAGCTGTTTAAACCTTACCAGAAGACACAGGATGAGGACTAAATTTGACTGTTATTTCATTTTAAGAGATGAGAACCTTTTTGTTTGTGGCATTGCAGAGATCCAGGCTTCCCTGGTGGCTCAGATGGTAAAGAATTGACCAAAAATGCATGAGACTGGTTTGGTCCCTGGGTGGAGAAGATCCCTTGGAGAAGGGAATGGCAACCCATTCCAGTATTCTTGCCTGGAGAATGCCATGAACAGGGGAGCCTGGCGGGCTACAGTCCATGGAGTCGCAAAGAGTCAGACACAGCTGAGCAACTGACGCACACATGTACATAAACACACAGGGACTATAAGTCAGCAGAGCATGATGAATGTTGTATGGTCTATTGCAGTGTTCCATAAGTGATATTTTATAAACACACAATTGCTAACATTGGCCAGGTGTGTGAAACACATGGGCATCACTCCTCAGATTATTAGCAATTACCCACAATTAAAAATGGATTAAAGACCTGAATGCAAGACCAGGAACTATAGAACTCTTAGAGGAAAACATAGGTCAAACACTTGATTACATAGATCAAAGCAAGATTCTCTATGACCCACTTCCTAGAGTAATGGAAGTAAGAACAAAAATAAACAAGTGGAAACTAGTTAAACTTAAAAGCTTTTGCACAGCAAAGGAAATTATAAACAAAATGAAAAGACAACCCTCAGAATGGGAGAAAATAATAGCAAAGGAAACAGCTGAAAAAGGATTAAATTCCAAAATATACAAGCAGCTCATACAACTCAATACCAGAAGAACAAACAACCCAATCAAAAAGTGGGGAAAAGACCTAAACAGACATTTCTCCAAAGAAAACATAAAGATGGCTAACAAACACATGGAAAGATACTCAACATTGCTCATTATTATTAGAGGAATGCAAATCAAAACTACAATTAGATTTCACCTCACACCAATCCGAATGGCCATCATCAAAAGGTCTATAATCAATCAATGATGGAGAGAGTGTGGAGAAAAGGGATCTCTCTTGCCCTGTTGATGTGAATGTAAATTATTACAGCCACTATGGAAGACTATGGAGATTCCTTAAAAAATTAGGAATAAAGCCACCATCTGACCCAGCAATCCCAATCCTAGGCATATACCCCGAGGAAACCAAAATTGAAACAGACACATGTACCCCAATGTGCATTGCAGCACTATGTACAATAACTAGAACATGGAAACAACCTAGATGTCTATTGACAGATGGATGGATAAAGAAGCTGTGGTACGTACATACAATGGAATATTACTCAGCCATAAAAAGGAATGCATTTGAGTCGGTTCCAATGAGGTGAATGAACCTAGAGCCTATTTTACAGAGTGAAGTAAGTCAAAAGGAGAAAGATAATTATTGTATACTAAAATATATATATATGGAATCTAGATGGATGGTACTGATGAATTTATTTGCAGGGCAGCAATGGAGAAACAGACATAGAGAACAGACTTATCGATGTGGGTGAGGGGAGGGGGAAGAGAGAGAGAGAGATGTATGGAACTTGGAAACTTAGAAGTTTCCATGTAACATGGAGACTTACATTACCATCTGTAAAATAGATAGCCAGTGGGAATTTGCTATTACGATCCAGGGAACTCAAACAGGGGCTCTGTTACAACCTAGAGGGGTGGGGTGGGGAGGGAGGTTCAAGAGGGAGCGGGTATATGTATACCTATGACTGATTCATGCCGATGTTCGACAGAAAACAACAAAATTCTATAAAGCAATTATCCTTCAATTAAAAACTAGAGTTATACGAGGAACCATAACACAGATGTAAATGCTACAAGCATTACATAATACAGTTTTCATTGCTAGCATGTCAACTAACTCAGATAATGAACAAAAATTTTCTTGGCTGTGCTAGTTATCTGTTTTTTTTTTTCCTAGCTCAGGATTTCAAGTTCTTATTTGGCAATTTGGTTTCCAAGTCTTATGACTTTCTGTTTTAAATGAAGATGATTATGAAACATATTGTTAAGCCATTAATAGAAGTGAGGTTAATCAAATAGAAAAAGTCATGTGTCTTCTGAGGAACAACTTGGGGAGGGAATATGCTACCATTCTGATTACAATGTTATTTTGAATAATTTTTAATTTATAAAATAAACACATGTTAAAAATGATCTGTAAGGCATAATGCAAGATGATGGGGTATAATTTGAGACAAGAAGTAGGATGACACAGATGTTTTCCTGTTTATTCTTTACAGGATTTTTCATAATTTGTTGACTTAAATCTAATGAATCTGATGAATTATAACCTACTTCCATCTTTGTGATATCCTGAGATAGGGAAAACATACTGTCTTGAGCACCCAGGGAAAACTCCTATGAATTTTAACTTAGCTCAGACACTCTTGGCTGTGCTAGTTATCTGTCTAACAAATCCTAGTGAGTCTCAAGTAACAACTTTAATCTTAAGGTTCTACTGACTTCCAGGGTTTCTTAGGCAAATTGGTTTTTACTGAGTGGGAAGGAGGGCAATGGTAAATTTGATTTTTGGTCTTTTCTCATCTCTTCAGGGAAACAAAGTGTCATAGTCACATGAAACAGATAATGGGAGCTAAAATGAACCATTTAAGTGGATACTAAGTTTTCTGCCAAGTAAGGCATCTTACAGAAGACCTGAAGTCTCTGTAAGTTATTTCATTTTGTAGAAAATTTCATGGTTGCAGAGCAATTTCTGGAATAGCCAAGTTGAAAATGCTTTCTAACAACACATAAATTCATTTGACCAAAAGAAAGTGCTGTTAGGGATAAGCCACACCATCTTGTTTCCAGTTCTCATTAGAGTACTGAGTGAATAATCCATAGGCCCCCCTGGGAACTCAACTCCATCTGAGGGACTCCAAAACATCTTGGTAAGAGAACCAAGATAATGTAATATGGACAATCAACTTTCTGCTAGAAAATCTAAACTTAAGTGGACAATTGATACAGGAAGACTGAGAGGGGACTGAAGGGACCATGAGTTTCAAAAGACAATACAGAAAAGAAAATGAAAATTACTTTTTCTCGTTTTTTTGAGATATAATTGACATATTTGTTTTTTATAACAATAATTATACATACATACATATATATGGCTAAATGATTACTATATAAGTTTAACTAATATCTGTCACCTTAGAGGCAAGTTTTTTTTTTTGTTATTAGAATTTTTAAGATCTAAACTTAGAAAAAATCAAATATATAATACACTATTGTTAACTATAGTCAACATGCTATATATTACACCCTAGAACTTAATTGTCTTATAACTGGATTTTATATTTCTTGAGTACTTTCACCCATTTCCCCCACCCACTCCCTGCCTCTGGTAGCCATCAAGTTTTTCACTTTTTATGAATTTAGTTTTTAATACTCCACAGGGAAGCCTGGCATGCTGCAGTCCATGGGGTCGCAGAGAGTCGGACACTACTGAATGACTGAACTGAACTGAACTAAGTGAGATCATACAATATTTATCTCTTACATTTCATTTAGCATAAAATTATAAATGCCGATCCAGGTTGCAAATGGCAGAATTCCTTCCTTTTTATGGCTGAGGAATATTCCATCACAACATTTTAATCTATTATTGCATCAGTCAATAGTCATTTACATGTTGTGACTATTATGAGTAATACTGCAATGAACATGGGGGAACAGAAATCTCTTTGAGAGAGTAGTTTTGTTTCCTTTGGCTATATATCCAGAAGTGAGATTGTTAGATCATGTGGTATTTCTATTTTAAATATTTTGTGTAGCCTCTATACTGTTTTTCACACTGGCTGTGTTATTTTACAGCTCCAACAATAGTGCACAGGGTTTCTATTCCTCCATATCCTAACCAGCACTTGTTATCACTTATCTTTTTGATAATAGCTATTCTTGCAAGTACAAAGTAATATCTCGTTATGGTTTTGATTTGCATCCCAGAATAATTAGTGATGCTGAGCTCTTTCCATACACCTGTTGGCCATTTGTATGTCTTACTTGGGAAAATATCTATTCAAATCCTCTATGTTTTAAATCAGATTTTTTTTTTTTTGGTATTGAGTTGTCTGAGTTTCTTGTAGATTAATCATTGTCAGATGTAAAATTTGCAGATATTTCTCCCATTTTGTATGTTGCCTTTGCGTTTTGTTGATGGTTTCCTTTGTTGAGTAGAAGTTTTTTAGTTTGACATCACCCTGCATGTTTAATTTTGCTTTTGTGTCAAATTCAAAAAAGTCATTGCTAGGACTGACAAACAAAATTTACCTCTGTTTTCTTTTTGTAGTTCTATGGTTTCAGTTCTTATATTCAAGTCTTTAATCCATTGTAAGTTGATTTTGTGTATGGTATAATATAAGAATCCAATATCATTCTTTGGCATATTGACTGTCCAGTTTTCCCAACACCATTTATTGAAGAGATTATTTTTTCCAAGTTGTGTATCTTGAATACTTTGTTGACAAGTCATTGACCATATATCTGTGGACTTATTTTGGACTCTGTATCCTGTTCCATTGATTTGTGTGTCTGTCTTTTTAAATTCAAGTCGAGTTAATTATAATAGTATATTAGTTTCAGGTATACAGCATAGTGAAATGATAGTTTTATAGAATATACTTCATGTAAAGTTATACAATATTATTATATTCCCAGTGCTGCATATTATATCTTATTTTAGACCTAGTAATTTGCACCTCTTAATCCCCTTCCCCTATCTAGCCCCTTCCTCCACTCCTTTCCTGTTGTAAGCATGTTTGTTCTCTGTATCTATGAGTCTGTTTGTGTTTAGTGATATTCATTCATTTTAATTTTTGATTCCACATATAAGTGAAAACACACATGGTATTTGGCTTTCTCTGTATTACTTAGTTCACTAGGCATAACCCTCTAGGTCTGTTTATGTTGTTACAAATGGCAAAAATTTATTCTTTCTTATTGCTGAGTAGTATTCCATTGTCTGTATGTATATATGTGTGTTTATATATGATCTTTATGTGTAATCTTTTTGTGTTTTGTAGTGTTTTTATTTTTTTTATTGGAGTATAGTTGGTTTGCAAACCTTTCCCTCTTCAAGAAGAAGTGAGAGTTGGAAGTTCCCTCCTGACTGCATGTGGCTGTGCTGGGATAGGGTTTATGGCAAGAGTGTGTCTCAGCCTCTCCAGCCGTTTTGTTGTGGGTATTTTCTTGTTGATCGGATGCATATGAATCTTTCAGCCAGTTTCTAGATTTCTTTCAGAGGGAGTTTCTCCATGTGCACGTATAGATATGGTGTGCCAATAGAAGGAAGCAAGTTCAGGAGCCTCCTGTGTCCCTATCTTGAACTGGAACTCAAAAATTTAGAAAAATCAAGGAAAGGGGTTTTGTTGGATCTTATTAGGGAAACAAAATTGGACATATAACTTTTAAGTAAATATGGTTTTAAAATTATAGGCCTCTTTTTTGACAAATTCTCAAAAAGAATAAACTTTTGGAACAGAATTTCTAATAACAGAGTATTAACAGTAAAATGAAAGCTTCCTGGGTGACTCAGCAGTAAAGAACCTGCTGATGTAGGAGACGTGGGTTCCATCCCTGGTGGAGAAGATTCCCTGGAAAAGAAAATGTCAACCCACTCCAGTATTCTTTCCTGAGAAATCCCATAAGCAGAGGAGTTTGGCATGCTACAGTCCATGGGTTGCAAAGAACTGTACATGACTTGGAAACTGGAAATGCACTTGGTTGTTCAGTCACTTGGTCATGTCCGACTCTTTGTGATCCCATGGACTGCAGTGTGCCAGGCTTCCTTGTCCATCACCATCTCTTGGAGCTTGCTCAAACTCATGTCCATTGATTCGTTGATTCCATCCAACCATCTCATCCTCTGTTACCCCCTTCTCCTCCTGCCTTCAATCTTTCCCAGATCAGGGTCTTTTCCAATGTCAACTCTTCACATTAGGTGGCCAAAGTATTGGAGCTTTAGCTTCAGCATCAGTCCTTCCAATGAATATTCAGGACTGATTTCCTTTAGGAATGACTGGCTTGATCTCCTTGTAGTCCAAGGGACTCTCAAGAATCTTGAACACCACAGTTCAAAAGCATCAATTCTTTGGCACTCAGCTTTATTTCATTTGTGGTCCAACTCTCACATCCATACATGACTCCTGGAAAAACCATAGATCTGACTATGCAAATTTTTGTTGGCAAAGTAATATTTCTGCTTTTTAATATGCTGTCTATGTTTGTTGTAGCTTTTCTTCCAAAGGAGCAAGTGTCTTTTAATTTCATGGCTGCCATCACCATCTGCAGTGATTTTGGAGCCCAGGAAAATAAAGTCTGTCACTGTTTCCATTGTTTCCCCATCAATTTGCGGTGAAGTGATGGGACTGGATGCCATGATCTTCATTTTTTGAATGTTGAGTTTTAAGCCAGGTTTTTCATTCTCCTCTTTCACTTTTATCAACATGCATGCTGCTGCTGCTGCTAAGTCGCTTCAGTCGTGTCCAACTCTGTGCAACCCCATAGACCACAGCCCACCAGGCTCCCCAATCTCTGGGATTCTCCAGGCAAGAACACTGGAGTGGGTTGCCATGTCCTTCTCCAATGCATGAAAGTGAAAAGTGAAAGTGAAGTCTCTCAGTCATGTCAGACTCTCAGCGACCCCATGGACTGTAGCCTGCCAGGCTCCTCCGTCCACGGGATTTTCCAGGCAAGAGTACTGGAGTGGGGCGCCATTGCCTTCTCCTATCAACATGCATAGATAACAGTAAAATGTATATTGTAGTAGTAATAGCAGTTCCAGCAGTAGAATATTCTCCAGTCTCTTCTGTTTAGGTATATATTTGGTTACATATAAAGGAATCATTTTGGTTACCTTTTTTCTGAATTATTAAATACTGTCCAAATGTAACATTCCTACAAACATTCAAGGCCTAATTTCAAGTGATATCTCTGCTCCTGACTTCACTGAACTAATCCAGATCCTTCCCACTTAGGAATCCTTATGCACCTCTGTTACAGTGTTAAGTGTTCTTGTGTTATAAGTCATTGTTACATGTCTTTGCCTTCCTCATATTTTATGTCATGTTTATGACCTTTCTTAGTGTCTTGTTTGTATTTTCAATATTTGGGCAATGTATGGGACATTGAGTTGCCTAATAAATGTTCATTAGGTTACTAGACCTATTAACAAAGAACTCTTCTTTAGACTGGCAACTAACTTTTAAATAATTCTCTTTTTGACTCAGAGTCATTTACCAGTAAATAAATATTGATTCAGTTCAGTTCAGTCAGTCAGTTGTGTCTGACTCTTTGTGACCCCATGGACTGCAGCATGACAAGCTTCCCTGTCTGTCACCAACACCCAGAGCTTACTCAAACTCATGTCCATCGAGTCAGTGATGCCATCCAACCATCTCATCCTCTGTCATCTCTTTCTCCTCCCATCTTCAATCTTTCCCAGCATCAGGGTCTTTTCAAATGAGTCAGTTGTTCACATCAGGTGGCCATAGTATTGTAACTTCAGCTTCAGCATCAGTCCTTCCAATGAGTATTCAGGACTGATTTCATTTAGGCTTGACAGGTTGGATCTCCTTGCTGTCCAATAGACTCTCAAGAGTCTTCTCCAATGCCACAGTTCAAAAGCATCAATTCTTTGGTGCTCAGCTTTGCTTATACTCCAGCTCTCACACCCATACATGACTATTGCAAAAACCATAGCTTTGACTAGATGAACCTTTGTTGGCAAAGTAATGTCTCAGCTTTTTAATATGCTGTCTAGGTTGGTCATAGCTTTTCTTGCAAAAAGCACTTGTCTTTTAATTTCATGGCTGCAGTCACCATCTGCAGTGATTTAGGAGCCCCAAAAGTAAAGTTTCTCACTCTATCCATTGTTTCACTATCTGTTTGCCACTCAGAAGTGGCCACAAGACTGGAAAAGGTTAGTTTTAATTCCAATCCCAAAGAAAGGCAATGCCAAAGAATACCCAAACTACCACACAATTTCACTCATCTCACACGCTAGCAAAGTAATGGTCAAAATTCTCCAAGCCAGGCTTCAACAGTATATGAATGGTGAACTTCCAGATGTTCAAGCTGGATTTGTAAAAGGCAGAGAAACCAGAGATCAAATTGCCAACATGCACTGGATCATGGAAAAAGGAAGAGAGTTCCAGAAAATAATCTACTTCTGCTTTATTTTCTACGCCAAAGCCTTTGACTTGCATGGATCACAACAAACTGGAAAATCCTTCAAGAGATGGGAATACCAGACCACCTGACCTGCCTCCTGTGAAATCTGTATGCAGGTCAAGAAGCAACAGTTAGAACTGGACATGGAACAACAGACTAGTGCCAAATCGGGAAGGAGTACATCAAGGCTGTATATTATCACCCTGCTTATTTAAGTTATATGCAGAGTACATCATGAGAAATGCTGGACTGCATGAAGCACAAGCTGGAATCAAGATTGCTGGAAGAAATATCAACAACCTTAGATATGCAGATGACACCACACTTATGGCAGAAAGTGAAGAACTAGAGTATCTTGATGAAAGTGAAAGAGGAGAGTGAAAAAATTGGCTTAAAACTCAACATTCAGAAAACTATGGTCATGGCATCTGGTCCCATAAGTTCGTGGAAAATAGATGGGGAAACAATAGAAACAATGACAGACTTTATTTTCTTGGGCTCCAAAATCACTGCAGATGGTGACAGCAGCCATGAAATGAAAAGACATTTGCTCTTTGAAAGAAAAGCTACAACAAACATAGACAGCATATTAAAAAGCAGAAACATTACATTGCACCAAAAATTTGCATAGTCAGAGCTATGGTTTTTGCAGTAGTCATGTATGGTTGTGAGAGTTGAGCTATAAAGAAAGTCGAGTGCCGAAGAATTGATACTTTTGAATTGTGGTGTTGGAGAAGGCTCTTGAGAGTCACTTGGACTGCAAGGAGATTCAACCTGTCCATTCTAAATGAAATCAGTCCTGAATATTCATTGGAAGGACCGATGCTAAAGTTGAAATGCCAATACTTTGGCCACCTGATGTGAATAACTGACTCATTTGAAAAGACCCTGATGCTGGGAAAGATTGAAGGCAGGAGGAAAAGGGGAAGACAGAGGATCATATGGTTGGATGGCATCACGGACTCAATGGATGAGTTTGTGTAAGCTCCAGGAGTTGGTGATGGACAGGGAAGCCTGGGATGCTGCAGTCTATAGGGTTGCAAGGAGTTGGCCACAACTGAATGAGTGAACTGAACTGAATTAAACTGATGTGATGGATTCCATGATCTAAGTTTTCTGAATGTTGAGTTTTTGTTGTTGTTGTTTGCATTTATTTTTGTTAGTTGGAGGCTAATTACTTTACAATATTGTAGTGGTTTTTGTCATACATTGACATGAATCAGCCATGGATTTACATGTGTTCCCCATCCTGATCCCCCATCCCACCTTCCTCTCCACCCAATCCTACTGGGTCTTCCCAGTGCACCAGCCCTGAGCACTTGTCTCATGCATCCAGCCTGAGCTGATGATCTGTTTCACCCTAGATAATATATATGTTTCGATGCTGTTCTCTCGAAACATCCAACCCTTTCCTTCTCCCACAGAGTCCAAAAGTCTGTTCTGTACATCTGTGTCTGTTTTTCTGTTTTGCATATAGGGTTATCGTTACCATCTTTCTAAATTCCATATATATGTGTTAGTATGCTATATTGGTCTTTATCTTTCTGGCTTACTTCACTCTGTATAATGGGCTCCAGTTTCATCCATCTCATTAGAACTGATTCAAATGAATTCTTTTTAATGGCTGAGTAATATTCCATGGTGTATATGTACCACAGCTTCCTTATCCATTCGTCTGCTGATGGGCATCTAAGTTGCTTCCATGTCCCGGCTATTATAAACAGTGCTGCGATGAACATTGGGGTGCACGTGTCTCTTTCAGATCTGGTTTCCTCGGTGTGTATGCCCAGAAGTGGGATTGCTGGGTCATATGGCAGTTCTATTTCCAGTTTTTTAAGAATGTTGAGTTTTAAGCCAACTTTTTCACTCTCCTCTTTCACTTTCATCAAGATACTCTAGTTCTTCACTTTCTTCCATAAGTGTGGTATCATCTGCATATCTAAGGTTGTTGATATTTCTTCCAGCAATCTTGATTCCAGCTTGTGCTTCATGCAGTCCAGCATTTCTCATGATGTACTCTGCATATAACTTAAATAAGCAGGGTGATAATATACAGCCTTGATGTACTCCTTCCCGATTTGGCACTAGTCTGTTGTTCCGTGTCCAGTTCTAACTGTTGCTTCTTGACCTGCATACAGATTTCACAGGAGGCAGGTCAGGTGGTCTGGTATTCCCATCTCTTGAAGAATTTTCCAGTTTGTTGTGATCCATGCAGTCAAAGGCTTTGGCTTTAGAAAATAAAGCAGAAGTAGATTATTTTCTGGAACTCTCTTCCTTTTTCCATGATCCAGTGCATGTTGGCAATTTGATCTCTGGTTTCTCTGCCTTTTACAAATCCAGTTTGATCATCTGGAATTTCATGGTTCACATACTGTTGAAGCCTGACTTGGAGGATTTTGGGCATTACTTTGCTAACGTGTGAGATGAGTGCAATTGTGCAGTAGTTTGAGCATTCTTTGGCATTGCCTTTCTTTGGGATTGGAATGAAAACTGACTTTTCCAGTCCTGTAGTCACTGCTGAGTTTTCCCAATTTGCTGGCATATTGAGTGCAACACTTTCACAGCATCATCTTTTAGGATTTGAAATAGCTCCACTGGAATTCAATCACCTCCACTAGCATTATAGTGATGCTTCGTAAGACCCACTTGACTTTTCATTCCAGAATGTCTGGTTCAAGGTGCGTGATCACACCATGTGGTTATCTGGGTCATGAAGGTCTTTTTTATATAGTTCTTTTGTGCATGTTGCTACCTCTTCTTAATATCTTCTGCTTCTGTTAGGTCCATACCATTTCTGTCCTTTATTGTACCCATTTTTGCATGAAATATTCCCTTGCCATATCTAATTTTCTTGAAGCGATCTCTAATCTTTCCCATTCTAATGCTTTCTTCTATTTCTTTTCATTGATCACTTGAGGAAGGTCTTCTTATCTCTCTTTGCTATTCTTAGAACTCTGCATTCAAACGGGTATATCTTTCCTTTTCTCTTTTGCCTTTCAGTTCTCTTATTTTCATAGCTATTTGTAAGGCCTCCTCAGACAACCAGTTTGCCTTTTTGCATTTCTTTTTCTTGGGGATGGTCTTGATCACTGCCTCCATTCATAGTTCTTCAGGCACTCTGTCTATCAGATCTAATCCCTTGAATCTATATGTCACTTTCACTGTAAAATCATAAGGGATTTGATTTAGGTCATACCTAAATATTGATTAAGTGTCTAGAATTTCAGGCATGCTGCTACTCTAGTGTGTTCAAAGTGAGTATCTTTGATGTTTTTCTTATCTCTTCTATTTATTTATTTTCCTTCCACAGTTCTTTTCCTGGCAAATACTGAGTTGTTTATTTGTACTTTGTCTTTATTCATATTCTTTTTGTGGTGATGGTGGTTTAGTCACTAAATCATTTCTGATTCTTTTATGACCCCAGAGACTAACCCACCAGGCTGCTCTGTCCATGGGATTTCCCAGGCAAGACTACTGGAGTGGGTTGCCATTTCTTTCTCCAGGGGATCTTCCTGACCCAGAGATTGAACTTGGGTCCCCTGCATTGCAGGTGGGTTCCTCACTGACTGAGTCACCAGGGAAGCCTGTATTTTAGTCCTTTTGTTATTAGTAATTCTGTATCCTCTTTACAGGTTGGCATAAAATAAGTGCCCCAAAAGGAAACTAAAAGCTAATACTTTTCAAAAATAAGGTTTGGAACCTAAAATTTCCATCTTCTGTGTGTGTCTCTGCATATCTCTGTGTGTTTTAATGTTTTCTTTTGTAATATCTATAAAGACTGAATCTGTTATAATTAGAAGATTCTGAATATTCTTTAGGTAAAAGTAAAAGCTTGGTGTATAAGAAAAAAGATGGACAGCCTTCACTTCATTCATTTAACAAAGATGGTGGCATGCAAATGGCCTATGTTTTGTTCTCAGAGATCATTTGGTTCCCTTCGTATCTCTTTTTTACAATAATGGGATATAGAATATTTTTGGTTCCATTTATTTATTTACTCATTCCTTTAGCCTTCACACATCTCTTCATAAGTGGAAAATATTTAGAAATTATTGTTTATAAAACTAAGACTGGAAGAACATTGAGTCTTCTCTTCAGCTGTCACTTATAAGGCAAAGCAGAGCCTCCAGTTCCTGTAAGGTGAGGGAAGTTTATTCTATGCACCTTTTAGTATCAGTATGTTTATTTGGTGGGAACCACTAGAATATTTTGGAAAGTTCTCAAAGATTCCTGGATATTTGCCAAAGTATTTCCAATTTCATTGCATGCTTACCACGCAATGCAGAATCAGTCAGCCAGTTTTCAGCTTACTCAAGATAATATTTATAGTTCCTAAGCCATTAGTGGCATTCGATTTTCACTTGGCTTGTTTAATATTCTACATTGATGACTATCTCAGGAGTAAATGCACACTTGTCTTGTCTGGCACATAGTGATTTCTAAGGGATTTTATTTATACATGTAAATATATATTCTATTATATACTATTGAATTTTGAACCATTCAAATACCTGAGCAGAGTGTTTTTAAATTAGTCTATTAGAACTGATTATAACTGAGTAATGAGGAAAACTCAGGTAATATAGTCATTCAATAACTTCAGTTTCCAAAAACCATTTAAAGTTTTGGCCAGAAGAAATATACTTATCCTGTTTAAAATAGATCAGAAACTTGTTTTAAGAAGTATTTTATTAGAGAAATTTTAGCAACCACTTTCTACCATCTTAAACATATTTATAATAATAGGGTTTAAAATTATTCATATGTCCCAAAATTGGAAAATCTGATGGACAGAAGAGACTGGCAGGCTACAGTCTATAGGGTCACAAAGAGTTGGACATGACTGAAGCGACTTAGCATGTAAAAATTTTTTATGCATTCAGAATTGCTTTGTTTGATAACAGGATCTATAAATAACTGTCTTTTAAGTTCAAGTAATTACATCTCCTTGAAATAAAGAATAACAGAAAAATAAACATCTATTTTCCTATTACTAAGAAACTTGTATATACATGGGGCTTTAAGCTTTTTCTTTATTGTAATGTAGTTTGTGACTTTAATAGGTATAAATTTTTAAGTGCAGAGTACACTTATTGACTAAATGTATATAAAAAGAGTATTTTGTTTTTAATATTATTCATTTCATGCATCTCACAATTATTTGACACATACTGCAGGCCAGACGTAGTGCTGAAGATAAAATAACAAGCAAAACAAACATGGTTTATGCTTTCATGTTTCTTTAAGTTTAATGGGCAAGGCAGGCATTAATTAAATAATCGCAAACATAATTTTAAAATTATAGCTGGGATACCTGCTAAAGGAATGTGTTTGAGTATCTGTAGCAGATTTAATTTATGGAGGAAGCTGCGGTCTGAGTGTTTGTGTTTCCTCAAAATTCATATGTTGAAACCTAATCTCTAACATGAAGATATTTTGAAGTGAGGACTTTAGGAACTTTTTAGGTCATGACATTGGAGCCCTCATAAATGGTATTAGTGCCCTTATAAATGAGGGTTCAGAGAGATCCCTGACCTTCTGCCATGTGAGGAAACAGAGAGGTCAAGATTTAATGATAAGGCAAGCTTTCATCAGACACTGTCTCATGAATTTAGACTTCCCAGCTTACAGAACTGTGAGAAGTAAATGTCTGTTGTTTATAACGTACCCTGGTTATGATATTTTGGGGATAGCAGTACAAATGGATTAAGATAGAGGTCAAGGAAGGCTTCTAAGAGGAGGTATCATTTACACTGCAATCCAAGAATTAATAGACTCCATGGGAGCTGATAGCTCCATCTTTACATTCTTTCAATATTATACCCCCTAATAAGGGAGACTTTCTCAATTAGAATTTAGATATGAGAGCTTTAAGTTCTGCTGCCTTAACAAATTCATTGTTTCAAGACAATGGATGTATCACACAAAAACAATTAACTTTCTTATGCAGCCTCTTGTAATAGTGAGGTACTATTTGGGAGAGAACTGAAATAATTATCTGTGATATGGTTCAGAGAGGAATTCCAGCTGAGAGAAGTGAATTCTAAAAGTGTCCATATCTAGCTTAATTGTTTGAATTGTTCCAGGTAATCCTCCATGATTTGATCATTATAGCCAGAAACATGAAACATATAGACAAATTGACCAGACTTAATACATCTGAATATCATAGACTGGGTGGCTTAAACTACAGAAAAGTATTCCTCACAATTTGTGAGGCTTAAAGTTCAAGATCTGGGTGCTAGCATGGTCAGGATCTGGTGAGAGCTATCGTCTTGGCTTGCAAATGACTACCTTATGTCTGTCATCACATGGGACAGAGAGAGAGATGGTTCTCTCCCTTCCTCTTCTTATAAGGGTGCTAATACCACATGGGGGAACTCCACCCTCATGACATCATCTAAACTAATTAGCTCCCTAATGTTCTACTTCCAAATATTATCACACTGGTGGTTAGGGTGTCAACATATAGATTTTGAGAGCACACCAACATTCAGTGGAACAATCAGAAAAGGAGTTAAAACTAGCCAATCATATACAGATTGTGAAAGGAGAAATAATGGCTTTGGGAAAGCAATACAAGACATTGCTAATCAGAGAATAGAAAAAGATGTTGAATGTTAAATAGAACAATAAATCTTTACCACACCATATTTAGATGCACTCAGTGTCTTCAAATTTACTTATTTCTTAGGCTTTTTTATTCTGCCAATTTATAGTGCAGTGTTAGAAATTTATCTTTAAGTCAAGAACTATTTTAAGTGCTTTGCCCAGTGAAGAGTTTTTATGCCATAATTTCAATATTACATATTTCTGAAGAGAGCTTATATTAGTGATTATGGCAACATATTGTCTTTAGTGATTTGAGACTATACCATATGAAAAATATACACTATATTTAAGTAAACTATAATAAAAATAGGTTGCAAAAGATGCTGACATTTTTAATTGGTAAGAAACTTGACATGTATGCTTTTTCCTTGAGGAGAGAGCAAAAAAGTGGCATTTTTTTTCCTTTGACAAAATTTCACTGTTTTTCTTTTCTTTGACTTTTCTTTTGGTTTCAACACTCCCACATATTTCCTTTCACTTCATGTCAGATGCAATTTCTCAAGCTGAACAGGAGTAAATTCTATTCATTTCCACATTGTCACTCCTGTTCCTTTCGGTTATAAATGAAATGAAAGCATATTGTACAATAGACCCTTACATCTGCTGTAATGCCAGAAAATGATTTCAATGAACAAAAACAACTGTTAGATATACTTAGGCCTTATATTACTTTTTAGTATCACATGGACATATACAAGATGTTCCTTACTCTAAAGAAAAATGCAAAAAATCTCCACCAAATAATAGAAGGCAGAATGTAGATTGAAAGAGAATATACATCAAATAATCTTAAGTCTCTAGGCAAGGAGGAGCTGTAGAATGCTGCATTATTTCTATGTAATCAAGGGACTTAACCGTGGTGAACCACTTGATTCGTTCAGCTATGTGTAATAGGTCAATTAAAATGCATAGGAATTCCTAGGTAGCACAGTGGTAAAGAACCCACCTGCCCAAGCAGGAGATGCCAGAGACACAAGTTTGATCCCTGAGTCAAGAAGATCTGCTGGAATAGGAAATGGCAATCCAGTCCAGTATTCTTGCCTGAAAAATTTCATGGACAGAGGAGCCTGGCAGGCAACTGTCCATGGAGTTGCAAAACACCCACTAAAATGCATACATTGGTAAATTCTCCAAAGAGCAAATATTTAGTCTGATATGGATCCGTATCCAACTGATATGTCATTGGTGCATATATAAAACAAAATTAGGGAAAGGCAAAGAGCAAACTGAGGCAAATTATAAATTAGTAAATTTCCATTAGTTATGGATCTGACTTAGCAGACAGAGGGTAGGTATGAGGAGTTCACACAGGTCATGTTTTATGCTTTTTAAGCTAAGATATAAAACATGTTTTTAATAATTTTATGCATCTTCTATGTTATAAGTACTACTTTAGGCACTAAAGATGAGTAAAATCTTCACCCCCTTGAATATCCTGTTTTCCTGGCACTCATTTCTAGTTTGAGGAAACAGAAAATAAACCAGATACATCTTATCAATGGTAGTTGGTGAAAAGGGCTTACAATAAAAACAAAGCAAGAAAGGGGGATTTAGATTATATGATGGGTGAAGGGGTTAATTTTTAATAAGGTGATCAGTTAATTCCCTACAGAAGGTGACACTGGAGAAAGACATGAACAGGGTAAGGGAGTTAACCATGTGAATATACGGGGCAAGAAGTTTTGAGGAAAGGGAACAGCAAATGCAAAATCCCTGAGATAAGAATATTCTTTCTGTGTATAAGGTATCAAAGTAAGCAAGTGTGGCTGACAGGAGTGAGTAAAACCAGAGAGAACTAGGGCATGAGAGGAAGTGATAATGGGCAACCTGATTTGATAAGTTTTGGAAATCATAGTAGAGGCTAATTTGCTGAGTAAAAGAAGAAGATGTTGAAAATATTACCTCATAGGACTGACATGATCTGATTATTAAAGATTGTTCTGGCTTCTGTGTGGAGATAGACCGAAGAACCCAAATAATGTGCTATTGGATTGAATGTAGAAATGATAAAAAAAAAAAAAGAGGAGTGAAGGATTACTTTTAAGATTTATGTGAGATGCCCATTTGACATCCAATAAAAATATTGAGAAGGCAGTTGGATATACAGGTCTGGAATTTAGAGGTAAATTTACATTGTGGATATACATTTTGGTGTCACCAGCAGATTGTCTGTAAAGTCATGAAACCAGGACACTATCACCAAGTGAGTGACTACAGATAAAGTTAAGCAAAGATCCAAGACATGAACTCTGGACCTCTCCAGTTTTTTGTGGTCATAGAGACAATGTATAATTAGCAAAGGAAAAAAAAAAAAGTAGGAGACCAGTGAAGAAAATGAATGACCAGGAGAGTATGGAGTCATGGAAAACAAGTGAAGAATATTTTTAGAGGGAAAAAATAATCAAAATTATTGAGCACTGCTGATAATAACATGCTGTGATAGAATTTGACACATATTACCCTTTTGAATATAATGGACTTACTGATTCTCCATTAGAAGTATATTAATTGTCTAAAATGGTTAATTGTGTGGTTGTGCTAAATTTGAAATTCTGACTTGGTTTCCTTTATGATTAAGGGAATGCATTTATGGGATAAATTTTGGGGAATGTTTGCTTTTAAAAATAGCGCCAAAGAAACTCTATTATATTATATCTGAGCATCAGTGTTATTCACTTCACTTCAGTCTCTCAGTCATCTCTGACACTTTGGAACCCCATGGACTGCAGCACGCCAGGCCTCCCTGTCCATCACCAACTCCCAGAGTTTACCCAAACTCATGTCCATTGAGTCAGCGATGCCATCCAACCATCTCATCCTCTGTCATCCCCCTTTCCTCCTGCTCTCAATTCAGGGTCTTTTCAAAAGAGTCAGCTCTACGCATCAGGTGGCCAAAGTACTGGAGTTTCAGCTTTAACATCAGTCCTTCCGTTGAACACCCAGGACTGATCTCCTTTAGGATAGACTGGTTGGATCTCCTTGCAGTCCAAGGGACTCTCAAGAGTCTTCTCCAACACCACAGTTCAAAAGCATAAATTCTTCAGTGTTCAGCTTTCTTTATAGTCCAACTCTCACATCCATACATGACCACTGGAAAAACCATAGCCTTGACTAGATGGACCTTTGTTGGAAAAGTAATGTCTCTGCTTTTTAATATGCTGTCTAGGTTGGTCATAACTTTCCTTCCAAGGAGGAAGTGTCTTTTAATTTCATGGCTGCAATCACCATCTGCAGTGATTTGGAGCCCCCCAAAATAAAGTCAGCCACTGTTTCCACTGTTTCCCCATCTATTTGCCATGAAGTGATGGGACCGGATGCCATGATCTTAGTTTTCTGAATGTTGAGCTTTATGCCAACTTTTTCACTCTCCTCTTTCACTTTCATCAAGAGGCTCTTTAGTTCTTCACTTTCTGCCGTAAGGGTGGTGTCATCTGCATATTTGAGGTTATTGATATTTCATCCAGCAATCTTGATTCCAGCCTGTGCTTCATCCAGCCCAGCATTATTAATGCCTTCCTTTACATGTATTCCCCATGTAAATCCATGGCTAATTCAATGTATGACAAAAACCACTGCAATGCTGTGAAGTAGTTAGCCTCCAACTAATAAAAATAAATGGAAAAAAAAAATGCCTTCCTTTAATCAAGGTCTTAAAGAATGTGTTCAAATGTTAACAATTAAAAGATAGGTCTATAATTAATATGTCTTGATTGTCTTACTTATGCAGTTTTTATATCAGGTAGTTTAATAACATAGTTATGATTCATCTCAAATATAAGGGTTGTGTTATAGTCTTCTAGCCTTCTCCCTTATTTCACATATTTACAGGGTCATTGACCACTTACAGTAAAGATCATGATTCCTAGCTATGCTAGGTGCTGCTTATTGTCAGGTGTAATCTTATAATTAAGTTCTGATCAGTAGAACATAAGTACCATATGTGTTTTCAAGGAAATATCTTCTAGGGAGGGAATATATCCTTCTCTTCCTTTCCATAAAGACATTATGATTGGAGAAAAACAAGCTATTTTTTTTAGCATCAGAACTCATCTCACACGCTAGTAAAGTAATCCTCAAAATTTTCCAAGCCAGGCTTTAGCAATACATGAACTGTGAA
The DNA here is from genome assembly GCF_023699985.2 of Odocoileus virginianus. Taxonomy (NCBI): domain Eukaryota; kingdom Metazoa; phylum Chordata; class Mammalia; order Artiodactyla; family Cervidae; genus Odocoileus; species Odocoileus virginianus. The sequence goes on along the minus strand of NC_069686.1, from coordinate 33,733,072 downwards.
CTTCCAGATGTTCAAGCTGGTTTTAGAAAAGGCAAAGGAACTAGAGATCAAATTTCCAACATCTGCTAGATCACTGAAAAAGCAAGAGATTTCCAGAAAAACATCTATTTCTGCTTTATTGACTATTCCAAAGCCTTTGACTGTGTGGATCACAATAAACTGTGAAAAATTCTGAAAGAGATGGGACTACCAGACCAGCTGACCTGCCTCTTGAGAAACCTGTATGCAGGTCAGGAAGCAGCAGTTAGAACTTGACGTGGAACAACAGACTGATTCGAAATAGGAAAAGGAGTACGTCAAGGCTGTATATTGTCACCCTGCTTATTTAACTCATATATGAGAAATTATGGGCTGGAGGAAGCATAAACTGGAATCAAGATTTCTGGGAGAAATATCAATAACCTCAGATACACAGATGACACCACCCTTATGGCAGAAAGTGAAGAAGAACTAACGAACCTCTTGATGAAAGTGAAAGAGGAGAGTGAAAAAGTTGGCATAAAGCTCAACATTCAGAAAACTAAGATCATGGCATCCGGTCCCATCACTTCATGGCAAATAGATGGGGAAACAGTGGAAACAGTGGCTGACTCTATGTTTTTGGGCTCCAAAATCACTGCAGATGGTGACTGCAGCCATGAAATTAAAAGACGCTTCCTCCTTGGAAGGAAAGTTATGACCAACCTAGGTAGCATATTAAAAAGCAGAGACATTACTTTTCCAACAAAGGTCCATCTAGTCAAGGCTATGGTTTTTCCAGTGGTCATGTATGGATGTGAGAGTTGGACTATAAAGAAAGCTGAACACTGAAGAATTTATGCTTTTGAACTGTGGTGTTGGAGAAGACTCTTGAGAGTCCCTTGGACTGCAAGGAGATCCAACCAGTCTATCCTAAAGGAGATCAGTCCTGGGTGTTCAACGGAAGGACTGATGTTAAAGCTGAAACTCCAGTACTTTGGCCACCTTATGCGTAGAGCTGACTCTTTTGAAAAGACCCTGATGCTGGGAAAGATTGAGGGCAGGAGGAGAAGGGGACGACAGAGGACGAGATGGTTGGATGGCATCACCAACTCAATGGACATGAGTTTGGGTAAACTCTGGGAGTTGGTGATGGACAGGGAGTCCTGGCGTGCATGGGGTTGCAAAGAATCAGACATGACTGAGCTACTGAACTGAACCTTGTGAATGCAAGCCACTAATGGCACAGAGATGAAGAAAATTAGCTGACATTCTGATGAATTTATGAATCAAAGCAAACATATATATACATCAAGATTAATTCTAACTTAGATTCATTTTTTCATCATATTTTTGTGTGTGTAATGTGTTTAGAAAATAGTGATATGTCTCAAGATAATAATAACCCTCGTCTTTTTATTTTTGTATAGCTGTGACCACAGTATTGTCTACAGACTAAAAATTTTCAACATTTCATTTATTTTCAATTTTTGCTACCAAAGACTTTGCTATGAAAGTAATTACCTCTCAACTTTTCCTGTTATCCAAGAGAAAAGAGTGTTCTCTGTTGCATTGTGTTGAATCTTGACAACCTAAATTCTTCTTTAGGCTATTTTAATATCTTAAAATCAAAAAGCTTGAGGTGAGACTATACTTGATGTAGAAACAGTAAAGTAGCTTCAGGTTGTGGTCTCAATAAAATCAGCAGCTGGTTGAGAGTCTTGTTTCAACTTTTAGTCCCACATTTAAAATGCTGGATAGAAGGACATTCAAAGGAAGTCCCTGAGTCTTCTGTGTATTCATCATTATCTGTTGTATCTTTGTTAGGAGAATTTTCTTTTCAATACAAATGAATTTTATATTTGTCTTTAATATCATTTCACTGGTAAAATGGTTGAATCACCTTCACTCTCAACCATAAAATGAGTTATTTATACTGTAAGGGTAGCCAGAAGTCAAGATATCATTGACCAAGAAGATGCAGCATTTGCTGAGATTTTCCTCTTTCCTTCTGCAATTGTCTCCTCTTGCTAGCTTATGTTCTGATTGTCTCTGGGGCCATCGCCCTGTGTCCATAGCGCTTTGGTTGTACTAAGAGTCACAAATGATCTAGCAACATACTCCATCTCTTTCAAAGGGGAATTAGTATAAACTGAAAATTTGTGAAAAATAAATAGCATGTCTATTATAGGCATGTGAAACTTTCATGAAAATATTGTTTTTACTACTCCCCACCCCTATATCTGGATGGCACCTACGGGGGTGGGGGGGGATACTATTAGACTTCAATGTAATAGATGATTTGGTCTTATCTTTTGTTTATTTGATTTTTGACCATTTTTAATGTTAAAGTTTCAGCTGAAACAAATTTCACTTCCTGAGTAAGATGCCTACTTGGATTATATCCAGACAAATCTTCTGGAAAAATATTCACCACACTTTCTAGTTAGAGTCTTTGTCAAAGTGCTATTTCAACTAAACTTAATATCTCAACTATGTGTGGCTACTTCAGTTATGTAAATCTCAGTCATCCAGCTGTTTATGACCTGTAGACTGTAGCCCCCAGCTCTGTCCATGGAATTCTCCAGGCCAGAATACTGGAGTGGGCGGCCATTTTCCTTCTCCAGGGGATCTTCCCAACCTAGGAATCCAACTGGGGCCTCCCTCATTGCATACAGATTTTTTGACAGTTGAGCCACAAGGGAAGCCCAAGAATACTGGAGTGGGTGAACTCTCCCTTTTCCAGCAGATCTTCCTGACCCAGGAGTCGAACTGGGGTCTCCTTCATCAGGCAGATTCTTTACCAACTGAGCTATCAGGGAAGCCCTAATTCAGTGTATCCTCTCAATATATTTTAATAACTATCTTAATCTTTAGAATATATATGAATAAGTATGATGCTTTTCTCTTAGGAGAAATGTAACAAATAGTTTTTCTATTCACATAAGAAGTATTTTTTGGATGCCTGTTGTTGCTGGGCCCCTTGCTACTTACAGAAGCTAACGAAGGAACCTTGTCCTTGTTTTCCTGAGGCTCACAGACTAGAGCTTAGAGACCATCTAATTCTTTTTTTTTTCTTTTCATTTTTATGGTTGAGGAATACAAGGCTGAGGTAAGTTAAATGACATTCTTGAGATCATACAATTAGCCAGGACCAACAGACAGGTCTTCTAACCACCTGTTTGTCCAGTGCAATTCTAATTCTACAGTATTTTGGCTCCTTCTGTCCAATCTGGGTGCTTTAAAGCAAGTTTCCCCAACCTCTGGTATCTAATGCCTGCTGATCTGAGCTGGAGTTGATGTAATAATAAGAGAAGTAGAGTGCACAATAAATGTCATGTGCTTGAATCATCCAGAAACCAACCCCACCTCCCACCCATCCTTGGAAAAGTTTTCTTACACAAAACTGTTCACTGGTGCCAAAATGGTTGGGGACCACTGCTTTAAAGCATAGGAAAGAAAAACTCTATATGCTCAGTCCATTTTCCTCTGTTCCTGAAATTCCAAATACCTTTCTGGCAGCTGTCTATCCTGCTCAGTCTGAATCCTTTTCTTTTTGCTCTCAGGTAGCAAGTAATAGATAGGCTCTTTACTCAGAACTGGTAATCACTTCTTGATTGACTCCAGACAAAAATTAAACTCTCTTGCTAAGCAAGCTCACCTGGCTTTATGGACAGAGACTTTTCAATTATCCAAGACCATCATACCTGCTCTTAAAATTGTCTTGTTTTCTCTATTGTTAAGAATTGTTTCGGCATGCAGCAGTGAGTTATTAGCAATAAAAAAAAAAAAAAAAAGGAAAACTTTTAACTTCTCATATGTAAGGATCCTCTTTGAGAGACTATGGCATATTTGGTGAAAGTATTTTTAGTAGATTTTTTTCCCCTTGACTGGTTCAGATTCAATAGTCTAAAACCAGTTCCTCTGGAGCCACTTGTCATTTCTTGTCTTCATTTTAGCAATGCGAGTGAGCGTGTGTCAGACTTTACTTTTACCAGAGGAAAAAAAAAAAATCAGTTATCAGTTCTTGGCCTTTCTTCCACTGCTGTATAAAAATAAATTGCTTCTCTCCACACATTTAAGGAAAACTGTCTCCAAGAGACGTTTGGTCAGAGTTTTGAGGATACTGTAAGTAAATATATTTCTGTGTTTAGACAATTCAGGATATTTAAGCTGTTCTAAGTTAAACCAAAACCACTTTGAAAGAAGCTCAGAGGAGACGAGGGAGCCAAATTTGCATTCATGCTGAGATTTCATGCAGCATCCTTACAGATCATGTACTTGATGAATTCTGACAGTAGAGGGTCTGTGAGATGTTGTCAAGGTCCTTATCATTAGAACCATAGTGAGGATGAGGCAGAGGAAAAGGAGGAGGGGAAGAAGGCAACCAGAGGCCAGTTCTAAATCAGGCAATATTAGACAAAGACTGGCTGAAAAGATACAAACACAAGACCCCTATATATACTGTCTACAAGAGATCCACCTCAAAACAAGGGACACATACTGACTGAAAGTGAAGGGCTGGAAAAAAATATTTCAAACAAACGGAGACCAAAAGAAAGCAGGAGTCGCAATACTCATATCAGATAAAATAGGCTTTAAAATAAAGGCTGTGAAAAGAGACAAAGAAGGACACTACATAATGATCAAAGGATCAATCCAAGAAGAAGATATAACAATTATAAATATATATGCACCCAACATAGGAGCACCGCAATATGTAAGGCAAATGCTAACGAGTATGAAAGAGGAAATTAATAGTAACACAATAATAGTGGGAGACTTTAATACCCCACTCACAGCTATGGATAGATCAACTAAACATAAAACTAACAAGGAAACAGAAACTTTAAATGACACAATGGGCCAGCTAGACCTAATTGATATCTATAGGACATTTCACCCCAAAATAATCAACTTCACCTTTTTCTCAACTGCACACGGAACCTTCTCCAGAATAGATCACATCCTGGGCCATAAATCTAGCCTTGGTAAATTCAAAAAAATTGAAATCGTTCCAGTCATCTTTTCTGCCCACAGTGCAGTAAGATTAGATCTCAATTACAGGAAAAAAATTATTAAAAATTCAAACATATGGAGCCTAAGTAACACGCTTCTGAATAACCAACAAATCATAGAAGAAATCAAAATATGCATAGAAATGAATGAAAATGAAAACACAACAACCCAAAACCTATGGGACACTGTAAAAGCAGTGCTAAGGGGAAGATTCATAGCATTACAGGCCTACCTCAAGAAACAAGAAAAAAGTCAAATAACCTAACTCTACACCTAAAGCAACTAGAGGAGGAAGAAATGAAGAACCCCAGGGTTAGTAGAAGGAAAGAAATCTTAAAAATTAGGGCAGAAATAAATGCAAAAGAAACTAAAGAGACTATAGCAAAAATCAACAAAGCTAAAAGCTGGTTTTTTGAAAAAATAAACAAAATTGACAAGCTGTTAGCAAGACTCATTAAGAAACAAAGGGAGAAGAACCAAATTAACAAAATCAGAAATGAAAATGGAGAGATCACAACAGACAACACTGAAATACAAAGGATCATAAGAGACTACTACCAGCAGCTCAATGCCAACTCGGAAGAAATGGACAAATTCTTAGAAAACTATAACTTTCCAAAACTGAACCAGAAAGAAATAGAAGATCTTAACAGACCCATCACAAGCAAGGAAATCGAAATTGTAATCAGAAATCTTCCAGGAAACAAAAGCCCAGGACCAGATGGCTTCACAGCTGAATTCTATCAAAATTTAGAGAAGAGCTAACACCTATCTTACTCAAACTCTTCCAGAAAATTGCAGAAGAAAGTAAACTTCCAAACTCATTCTATGAGGCCACCATCACCCTAATTCCAAAACCAGACAAAGATGCCACAAAAAAAAGAAAACTACAGGCCAATATCACTGATGAACATAGATGCAAAAATCCTTAACAAAATTCTAGCAAACAGAATCCAACAACATATTGAAAAAATTGTACACCATGACCAAGTGGGCTTTATCCCAGGAATGCAAGGATTCTTTAATATCTGCAAACCAATCAATGTAATACACCACATTAACAAACTGAAAGATAAAAACCATATGATTATCTCAATAGATGCAGAAAAAGCCTTTGACAAAATTCAACATCCATTTATGATTAAAACTGTCCAGAAAGCAGGAATAGAAGGAACATACCTCAACATAATAAAAGCTACATATGACAAACCCACAGCAAGCATTACCCTCAATGGTGAAAAATTGAAAGTATTTCCCCTAAAGTCAGGAACAAGACAAGGGTGCCCACTCTCACCACTCCTATTCAACATAGTTTTGGAAGTTTTGGCCACAGCAGTCAGAGCAGAAAAAGAAGTAAAAGGAATCTAGATAGGGAAGGAAGAAGTGAAACTCTCGCTGTTTGCAGATGACATGATCCTCTACATAGAAAACCCAAAAGACTCCACCAAAAAATTACTAGAGCTAATCAGTGAATATAGTAAAGTTGCAGGATACAAAATTAACACACAGAAATCCCTTGCATTCCTATACACTAACAATGAGAGAACAGAAAGAGAAATTAAGGAAACAATACCATTCACCATTGCAGCAAACAGAATAAAATACTTAGGAGTATATCTACCTAAAGAAACAAAAGACCTATACATAGAAAACTATAAAACACTGGTGAAAGAAATCAAAGAGGACACAAACAGATGGAGAAATACACCATGTTCGTTCATTGGAAGAATCAATATTGTCAAAATGGCTATACTACCCAAAGCAATCTATAGATTCAATGCAATCCCTATCAAGCTACCAATGGTATTTTTCACAGAACTAGAACAAATGATTTCACAGTTTGTATGGAAATATATAAAACCTCGAATAGCCAAAGTAATCTTGAGAAAGAAGAATGGAACTGGAGGAATCAACCTGCCTGACTTCAGACTATACTACAAAGCCACAGTCATCAAGACAGTATGGTACTGGCACAAAGACAGAAATATAGATCAATGGAACAGAATAGAAAGCCCAGAGATAAATCCACGAGCCTATGGACACCTTATCTTTGACAAAGCAGGCAAGAATATACAATGGAAAAAAGACAACCTCTCTAACAAGTGGTGTTGGGAAAACAGGTCAACCACTTGTAAAAGAATGAAGCTAGAACACTTTCTAACACCATACACAAAAATAAACTCAAAATGGATTAAAGATCTAAATGTAAGACCAGAAACTATAAAACTCCTAGAGGAGAACATAGGCAAAACACTCTCCAACATAAACCACAGCAGGATCCTCCATGACCCACCTCCCAGAATATTGGAAATAAAAGCAAAAATAAACAAATGGGACCTAATGAAACTTAAAAGCTTTTGCACAACAAAGGAAACTATAAGCAAGGTGAAAAGACAGCCCTCAGATTGGGAGAAAATAATAGCAAATGAAGCAACAAAGGATTAATCTAAAAAATATACAAGCAACTCCTCCAGCTCAACTCCAGAAAAATAAATGACCCAATCAAAAAATGGGCCAAAGAACTAAACAGACATTTCTCCAAGGAAGACATACAGATGCCTAAAAAACACATGAAAAGATGCTCAACATCACTCATTATCAGACACATGCAAATCAAAACCACAATGAGGTACCGTTACACGCCAGTCAGAATGGCTGCTATCCAAAAGTCTACAAGCAATAAATGCTGGAGAGGGTGTGGAGAAAAGGGAACCCTCTTACACTGTTGGTGGGAATGCAAACTAGTACAGCCGTTATGGAGAACAGTGTGGAGATTCCTTATAAAACTGGAAATAGAACTGCCACATGACCCAGCAATCCCTCTTCTGGGCATACACACTGAGGAAACCAGAACTGAAAGAGTCATGTGCACCCCAATGTTCATCGCAGCACTGTTTATAATAGCCAGGACATGGATGCAACCTAGATGCCCATCAGCAGACGAATGGATAAGGAAGCTGTGGTACATATATACCATGTAATGTTACTCAGCCATTAAAAAGAATTCATTTGAATCAGTTCTAATGAGATGGATGAAACTGGAGCCCATTATACAGAGAAGTAAGCCAGAAAGATAAAGACCAATACAGTATACTAACACATATATATGGAATTTAGAAAGATGGTAACGATAATGCTATATGCAAAACAGAAAAAGAGACTCAGATGTACAGAACAGACTTTTAAACTCTGTGGGAGAAGGCGAGGGTGGGATGTTTCGAGAGAACAGCATCGAAACGTGTATTATCAAGTGTGAAATAGATCACCAGCCCAGGTTGGATGCATGAGACAAGTGCTTGGGCCTAGTGCACTGGGAAGACCCAGAGGGATCAGGTTGAGAGGGAGGTGGGAGGGGGGACCGGGATGGGGAATACATGTAAATCCATGGCTGATTCATGTCAATGTATGACAAAAACCACTACAATATTGTAAAGTAATTAGCCTCCAACTAATAAAAATAAATGGAAAAAGAGAAAAATAAATAAATAAATCAGGCAATATCAGGCAATTCTCATATTTATACTGTTACATCCATCTGTTGAGGGCAATAATAGTGAAGGAGTTTCACGCAAGAGCAATCAGTACCCATTAGATCCAAAGCAGGACATGCTTATTATATGTAGAAGCCATCAATAAATACTACCCAATGATGAAGGAGTGGAGGAAAGGAGGCACCCTGAAATTTACTCTAGGGAGGTTGCCTAACCTCTGATGTCCCTCACCAGAGAGAATATATATTTTACATGATATAAATTACATAATAAGTACTACACATAATATATATTTATATTATATGTATCAAATATGTGTATATGTGTTATATATATGTATATTATATATACTACTCTGCATGTAGTCAAAGCCTTGGGAGTTTATTGAAAATATTGTTTCTATAGGCTATTTCTGCTTATTGGAAACAGGCTTTTAAGAGAAGTCTGCTGCATTAGTCAATAAACCCTACTATAAGATGATATTTTGGAGACCAAGAAGATATGACTTTGAATTTTGTGAACCTTAACCTAAGCAACCTTCAAATTGGTGTGACCTAACTAGGTCACATGGTCCAGACTTGTTTTCTCTCTTCCTCAAGTTGGAGATCTGGGTCCAGGTCACCTGTGTAGTCTCCCCTTTCACTTCTCTCCTCTTCACAGTCTGTTCTCCAGGTTTATTGAGCTAATTAAAGTCCTCTAAACATTCTGTGTTATCTTTCTGCAAGTATTTTTCATGTACCAGTGGGTTCTGTCTCAATGCGCTGCATCAACCACTTCTGTTGTATTTCTCATTTCACCTGAATAATACCTATACACGGTGCTAGTGGTGAAGAGCCTGCCTGCCAATGCAGGAGATGTAAGAGATGCAGGTTCGATCCCTGAGTCAGTAATATCCCTTGGAGAAGAGCATGGCAACCCACTCCAGTATTCTTGCTTGGAGAATTCCATGGACAGAGGAACCTGGTGGGCTACAGTTCATTGCGTAGCAAAGAGTTGGAGTGAAGCAATTGAACACACACATAATTTAAATTTCAGTGTGTGTATCCAACTCCTCTGGCCTAGTGTGTGAGGCATCTCTCAGCATCCTCCCATGGCCCTTAGTTCAATCTCTGTATGGGCAGTTACTGAAGTTGCTTGTCAGATTTTTATCCACCAGTAGACTGCCTTCATGATATGAACAGCCTTGTTTTTTAAATACAGAAAATCATCGGATAAAATCGTATTGAATGAATTATTCTGTGGTTTAAGGCATTTTTGCCTTGAATAATACACAGCAAAGGTTCAAGAATGACTATATCAGAAAATATTCAATTAAGTAATTCTTATAATAACAACAGCACCACCAAAAGAAGATTAAGAAAACTATTGTTATTTTTCATTTCAACTGAAGTATTATAGTATCATCTAAAATTTAAAAAAAAAATCCTAGAAAGTAAAAAATTGTGCACAAAGCCTAAGTTGAATATAAGTATATATTTGCTTTGAAATGAACAAAACTCTGTTCTATTTCTCTTAATTTAATGAACTCAGTTATCAGGTATTTTTAGCAGGAAAAGGTGGTGGTGTTTGATATTAATAAAACTATCAAATGATTATTTGTAATTTTTATAGTTATGATCTCTATAGTTCTTAGACATACCACAATTTTGGGGGAAATCTTCCTAGATATTTCCATCATAATTTAAAATAAAACTGTATTATGGTGTTGGGAGCCAAGCATATGAAACAAATGCCCCATGAGGGGATTCCAGAAAAAGAGTTATGAACACTTATTGGGAAGGGAAATACGTAGAATTTGAAGTCATTATCTCATTTTGATCAGGCTGAAAAGTTTTTTTTCAGCTCATACATATATGAGCTCTTGTTTAAATTTAAGGTGCTAAGAAGTAACAGATTTTATTTTCTTAGCTCCAAAATCATTGCAGACAGTGACTAAAGCCATGAAATTAAGAGACACTTTCTCCTTGGAAGGAAAGTTATGACAAGCCTAGAAAGTGTATTAAAAAGCGGAGACATCACTTTGCCAACAAAGGTCTGTCTAGTCAAAGCTATGGTTTTTCTGGTAGTCGGGTACAGATGTGAGAGTTGGACTATAAAGAAGGCTGAGCCTCGAAGAATTGATGCTTTCAAATTGTGGTGATGGAGAAGACTCTTGAGAGTCCTTTGGACTTCAAGGAGATCAAACTAGTTACCCTAAAGGGAATCAATCCTGAATATTCATTGGCAGGATTGCTGCTGAAGCTGAAGCTCCAATCTTTGGCCACCTGATGCAGAGCTGACTTGCTGGAGAAGACTCGGATGCTGGGAAAGATTGAAGGCAAAAGGAGAAGAGGATAGCAGAGGATGAGATGGTTAGGTAGCATCATCAACTCAATAGACATGAATTGGAGCAAACTCCATGAGATAGTGGAGGACAGAGGGCCCTGGTGTGCTGCAGTCCATGGGGTTGCAAAGGGTTGGACACAACTTCATGACTGGGCAACAACAAGGAGCTTAGCTAGAGTAAATAACCAGATGTGCTTTGAAATATAGCTGTTATTTAAAGAAAAAGCCACACATATTTAACTAGACTCACTAAAGTTTTCTTTTGTTTGTATCCAATACATAGTTTTATTCTTTAAAAATGTTTTCCCTTAGCAGCCTACCATCAACTCTCTTTCTTTCTTTCTTTTTTTTCGTCAACTCTCTTTCTGTTCTTAAAGTGGAAATGCGGCTACTGGGAGGAACAAGGACTGTTCCGAGCAAGCACCAGGGTCTTTAATCGGAAATGTTTATGGCAGATAGTCAGATTCTCAAAGCCTTCTAGATTGTTCCTTATTCAGTGACAATATGCTGCAGAAGAGGTTAAGAGATTAATAGCAGATGAATCACATTTTAAATATCTTCTTACAAACTGTATTTAAGCTTGTGTCTGCTTCTATAACATACATAAAGGTGTTTCATTTCCCTGAGGGATTAATAAAAGTAACAATGGCAAGTGTTAATTCTTAAGTCCCACAACGTTTATCTCCTACATCCCAAAATGTACTGAAAATAGATTGAGAAAAAATAAGATTATGTGGTGATTTCAAAACAGGTAGAAAATTAAAAGGGAAATAATTTGTTATTTAAAAAAAAAACATATTCACACTCAGTGTTTGGTTTAGCTGCTTCTGAAATTCTAAAATGATACCTGAGTACCCATCATGATAATAGTTCTTCTGATTTAGCAGCATTTGTGTAAAAGTGTTTGAAGATAATTATTTTAGTGCTACCTTATTCACATACATATTCATATACATGTGTGTGTATATATGCATGTGTGTACATGTATATATATGTATATATGTGTGTATATCCCTATATATATATGAGAATACATATTCATATTAATTTATTATTCATATATAGATACATGAATTTGAAAATCCCAGAGGTACATATATCTTCCTTTGTGGCTCAACTGGTAAAGAATCTGCCTGCAATGTGGGAGACCTGGGTTCAATCCCTGGGTTGGAAAGATCCCCTGGAAAAGGAAATGGCAACCCAGTCCAGTATTCTGACATGGGGAAGTCCATGGAGTTGCAAAGTCCATGGGGTTGTGTAGTCCATGGGGTTGCAAAGAGTCAGACATGACTCAGTGACTTAAAAAAAAAAAATATATATATATATATATTATTCATATGTAGATATATGTGTCTGAGAATCCCAGTGGTGGTTACAAGTGCAACAAAATATTCTTTAGGCCATACTAAGTTCTGGGTCTTGGATTACTTTCCCTTACTGAGGATAGAGTGTTAGGGTAAATGGAGTGATGATTTTACTCATAACCAGATATACTACCTCCTCTTCCAAAGCTTTTCTGTGCTACAGTGTAGGAGTATAACCAAACTTTTGAACTGATGTCTATTGTTGACTGATGGGAGTGGGGTGAAAGTCCCAAGGAAGGCGCTCGTGTCTTATCATTCATAGTGAGGATTAGTTAATAAATATTATCAATGTTAATGAAAAATAAATAAGATTTTAAACCTATTATATAAAGCTAGCACTATAGCTAGTAGAATTAATATCAGATGAGAAAGTATCTAAAATATCATATTATCTAAACACACACATACAAACACACACAGGAAACAAAACAAAAAACCCTTCATTTATTAAAGGAAAGAAAACAATGGATTAGAAACATAAAACTTGACATTAAAGAAAATATTTCAATATGTATAAATAAACAGATGGGGTAAAAAATCAAAGCCCAACTGTAAGCTTCATATAACAAATGTAGCTAAATAAAATGTTTCAGACACATATAAAGTAAAACATTAAAGTGAGAATGAAGACATACTAGGAAAATGCCAACAATAATATGAATTGTACTGCTAATATTAGAAAATGTCAGTGCCAAGATTAACTTTTTCAATGACAGTAAGAGGAAAAGAAACTTTGTAAGAAATTATCATCCATGTTGGGCCTTAATAAATTTTCTTGGACAAGAACACATAGTATGAAAATAAATGAAAAACTATAGGAAATACAAGGAAGTGAGACAAATAGAAAGCCCAGAAATACATAATTCAGATAAGGAATGTAGTTATGATAAAGGTCACATTTTAAATCAGCAGGAAAAGAATTATTTGACTTAAATGGTTTGGGGACAATTGACTAACCATTTGAAAATAAAGAGTTATCCCCCTAAGTTGTATTCTGTACCAAATTAAATCCAAATGGATTGAAACTTTACCTGTAAAATATGTGATAAAAGTACTAGAAGAATAATCAAGTATTGTGAGTTATAAGTAACTTGATATTAAGTCAAAATGAATGTAACTGTTCCAAATGACACATGTAATATGTAGCTGACTGGGATTTGAACCTCGGCAAACTGGCTCCAGGGTCAATGTTTTTAAAGTATGGTTTGGGTAAAAAACATAGACCAAGAAACCATATGTAATCCTAGGATGGAAAGTGCATTTTAAGAGTTACATGGAAGATTGACTCTATAAGAAAAACTTGATAGATTTAACTACATGAAAACTGCAATCCTTCTTATGTGAAAAAATACAGAACAAAATTGAAATTCAACTGAGAAAATAGTTGCAATATGTATGAAAAAATGTTAATATCCTTAGCACATTAGAGGTCTTTGTCAATAGGAAGCCTGAAGAAAAATAGGCAAAGTACATGCAAGAAAATATACAAATGGTTTAATAATTTTTGTAGTCACAAAACTGCCAGTCAGTAAGAATGACCTTGTGAGACTTCATTTCATGGAAAGATGAGCAACCAACCTACTGTTAAAAGAAAAATGGCAGGTTATGGAAATAATAGGATAATATTTATGCATTAATATTATCCATGCTATATATACATATGTGGCCTAGAAAAATTAGTGTATAATTTTTTTAACTTTATCTCTCTTTGTCTCCTTAAAAAGGTTTTCATTTGCTTATAGGATCTTTTGTAGGACCCCAAGTAGGAGTGGTGAATAGTGCAGTATTTCAAGAATGAAAGAGAAGCTAGGTAGACAGGGAAGGTAATAACTACTAGTGGTTTCTTACTTGAGTATGTTTCTTCTTTCTGAACAAATCAACATTTTGTCAGTTACTACATGTACTCTTCATTAACCTCATGACTTGACCAGCTAATAATAGTTATTCCATTCCTCTTGTTGTTTCATTGCTAAGTCATGTCCAATTCTTTTGTGACCCCATGGACTGTAGCTCCTCTGTCCAAGGGATTTTCCTAGCAAGAATACTGGAGTGTGTTGCTTTCCTCCTCCAGGGGATCTTTCCAACCCAGGGATCAAACCCACATCTCCTGGGTCTCCTGCATTGGCAGGTGAATTATTTACCACTGAACCACCTGGAAAGCCCTCCATTCCTCCTTCCTGTGGTTAATTTATTCATGAGCACATGTCAAAATCCTAACTAATGAGACATTAGAATATTAGTGAAAATTTCTGAGAAAATGTACTTCATTCTTAAAAAGGGTCATAACTAAGGGGCTTAGTGCTATTCCTACCTTTAGATGTTTTGATATAAGAAGGCAATATTTGGAGTTGTTGCAACCATCTTATTGCCATTAAAAAAAAAAATGGTAGACCAACCAAACTGAAAGCCTCACATTAATGAGCTGTTAAATAACCACTGTGCTCTCACCTTGCCTCTACTCTTCTTATGTATAAAGATAAATTCCTCATTATTTAAGTGATTCTTGTCTAAAATTATATTTATTTACTTGCAGCTGAAAGCATCCTGATAGAGAAAGGAAAATACTCATACAAAAAATTAATTTGGAAGTTGACAGGAAGGAGAAATTGAAGAAGAAGGAAATAGAATCAGCACAGATTTGAGATTTTTCTAGAGCATTTGAAGGCAAGAAAGCAAATAGATTTTTTAACAGATAGCATGGGAACTTGACAGAGTACGCCAACAGTGTATGGAAGTTTTAAATCAACTTTGTTGTATGTAAATTTAATATAATTACTCCTCTGCTATCAATTTTAGAGATTCAGTAAGCCATGCATTACTTTCTGAATATTAAGTTTGGATTTAGCTTTCTATTGGGTGTAACACCGTATAACAGAGTGGCACTCAATAATTCAGCCTTATTACGGTTATTATCTCTTATGTGAGATGAGAAGGTATTTTCCTTTTAATCATAAACCTAAGACATTTTCTAGGAAGAAGATTTCATAACCAAATTAGTTCAGAAAAATATATATATATACTATTAATGTCTTAGAATTTTTAAATGTTCATCTTTTAGAGAAAAAAAAGAAATCCTGACATAAGAAAAGCCTAACCAAGAATTTGACAAATTTAAAAATAGTTATTACTGAAGAAATTCCAGGAACCATTATCTGAGTGATTCCTGAATGGGGATGAAGAATGAATGAAGGGATGATTATTCTTTTACTGTGATTTACAAATACTCATTGTCTAGGACCTCTCTACAGATGACCAGTGCCAAATCAATAGTAGCATTAGAGTGAAGTCCCATCTCAGCTTTAGAGACATTATGTATAAAATGAAATTCAAACAATCCTTACTTCATAGGATTTTTGTGAGAGTTAAATTGAATTATTATGAAGATTACAGGAAATATTTCATTTAGGAAGTAGTTAGCCCATTATAAATATAAATTGAAATTATTATTAATGATTACTACTATTATTATAATTATCATTTGTGAAGAAACTAGTAGAAGAATGTGTATTTCTCCAGAGTGTTGGGGAAAGTGATTTAGCATCCACTGAAAGATTGGACGGAGAAGGCCATGGCACCCCACTCCAGTACTCTTGCCTGGAAAATCCTGGTCCATGGGGTCTCGAAGAGTCAGACACGACTGAGCGACTTCACTTTCACTCTTCACTTTCATGCACTGGAGAAGGAAATGGCAACCCACTCCAGTGTTCTTGCCTGGAGAATCCCAGGGACGGGGGAGCCTGGTGGGCTGCCGTCTATGGGGTCGCACAGAGTCAGACACGACTGATGTGACTTAGCAGCAGCAGCAGCAGCAGAAGACTGGAGTTGATGCCTTAAGTGAGAGGTCAGGGTCCTACCTTGAACTTGAGCATAGGCACAAGGACTTGTGTTTCAAGGACTTTGGGGAACTTTGTTTCTAATTTAGTTTTATGCTAATTATATTGTTATTTTCTCAAAATGTTTTTGAATTTCTGTTTTGGAAATGCTATCAGTCCTTTAGTACATTGGTCTTGGATGGTAATACAAAGTGAAACCTTAATTTTTGGAAACAGCTTAATTTTAATTAGAAGTTAGCCTGGTAAAATGTGAGTGATAGGTTGGGCATACCATTTTTTAAAGTAAAAGTGAAAGTGAAGTCCCTCAGTCGTGTCCAGCTCTTTGCAAGCCCATGGACTGTATAGCCCACCAGGATCCTCCGTCCATGGGATTCTCCAGGCAAAAATACTGAAGTGGGTTGCCATTTCCTTCTCCAGGGGATCTTCCTGGCCCAGGGATCAAACCCAGGTCTCCCACATTGCAGGCAGACACTTTAACCTCTGAGCCACCAGGGAAGCTATAAAGGAGTCTTCTCTGATGGCTCAGTGGTAAAGAATTTGCCTGCAATGCAGAAGACCCAGGAGATGCAGGTTTAATCCCTGGGTCAGGAAGATTCCCTGGAGAAGTAAATGGCAAGCCACTTCAATATTCTTGCCTGGGAATTCCCATGGACAGAGGAGTCTGGCAGCTGCAGTCCATGAAGTTACAGTCGGATATGACTGAGCAAATAAACACACACATGAGTATAAAGGGAAACCCAAAACTAATGAGTTTTTACCCTGATACTGCTAGTGTTTTGAAAAAGGTAACATCATCAAAATTCAGTTAAAGTGTTTAAGGTGACAACTTTCCAGAATAACACGGATATGTAAGTTCTAGCATATTAATTATAAATAAATATTACTACTTTTTAAGATTCCACCCCCACACACTAAGATTTTATTGTGATATTAGAAAAAAAAACGTGACTTAAATTTCAGAGATCAAAAGTCTTATTTACAAAGATTTTAAGTGATTTTGACAGGTAAGTGAGTTATATTAATTTGTAACTAAGAGGTAAGAGTAAGGTCATATTTTAAGATATTCCTGAGACCTGCTAAAGTAGTTGCTCAAATCATGAAGCATTAAAATAGTCATGAAAGCACATTTTATGGCATTTCTTTAGAAATTGAGTGAGCATGCCCTCTCAAGGTTGAGGTGAGGCAAAGATGATTTGTGTATTTAATTTATGGTCTAGCCAGAGGGCCAAGGCACTCTGATTATTGGTGCCACAGACATACATAATAGATATGAAAATGGACATTCCATAAATTTTCCTAGAAAGAGTCCAAATATCTCAGGAAAATCCAAGCACAATGTCCTTTCTCACCCTTGTGGTGAGCATATTCATATTTATTATGCATGCCCAGAATTGTACACAAAATGTAAAAGTTCTTATTAATAAAAGTTATATCTTTAATAGATAATGTTCAGCAGTCTGATCCTTCATAAGTTTCCACAATGAGCTTATCACTAAACTATATTTTGCTTTTACCTTTACCCCCAATAATAAAGTTGCATTATGTGGCAGATAAATAATAATAAGAATTTTTAACCTTATATGTGAAATTAACAGATGTACTTTGCCCTCAGAATGACTTCTTGGTAAATAAATGAATGATGTGGCCATTTCTGTTGTAAATAGAAGAGCTTAGGGAAATCGTGAGTTCTATGATAATATAAATTTTCTAGTTTTTATGTTTAATATGTGCACTGAAATGATGTGGGTATTGTGACTGTTCTCTATTAATTTTGATGCACAGCTACTTAAATTTGTATTCCCCACTGAAATAGGTTCTTGTGACAAAGGCTATTTATTTCCGCAATAGAAACACTATAATATGAGTGAGTGGTTTATAATTTCTATTATTCTCTTTTTCTCTATAATCTATTAGGGCTCTATTCCAGGATCTACTTGAGACGTCTTTGACATTGGGCAAATTACTTTATACTCTTCCTCACCTTGCTATCCCTCATCTGTAGAATGAAAATACTTAGCTCTGCTTATCTCAACAGGAAATGTGTTTTGTTAAAGGTTTCTTAACTTTTTGAAGTATAACATTGTAGTTTTGGTGGAGTTTGCTTTACTATGGCACTTGGCATCAAATCTTCTTCTGAAATCTTTCTAAATGGCTCTCTCTATATATGTACTTTCCAAGGACAAATGGAAAGTAGTTTGTTCTGCTACTAGAGTAGAAACTGCCTTTCTTCTAACAACATCTGAACCTAAGCCAGTCCCTTCCAAATGATGGTAAACACCTTTTTAGGCCTTTAAATTAAAATAAAAGTGGAACAAATTATATAGAGAGAATAGGGTTAAATATAACTGTTATAAAAACACATAACCTGTATGATAAAGAATGATATGCTTTGGTTTATTAAAAATGTTGTTTAACTTGGAGATTTCATGTAAATAAGGAACATTTGAATTTCTAGGCAGAAGTATATGTAAGGGATGATTTAAAGATCAGAGACAATTTTTATATAGCCTTAAAAATGAATTTCCTACTTGTTTTTTGCATCTTTACTGATATTCTTATTTAGGATCTGGTGAGGCAGGTACTTGTTTGACAGATGAGCAGTTGTAGAAATTTCTTTAGGGATGGTACATTCCACAGAGTTCATACACAAATCGGCCTAATTATAACACCTTCTGCATATGTTATGTGGATGTCATTTAAGAAAGACCACTACAGGTCTTTCAACTTTCTGTTTTAATCATGAAAATGTCTTTATCTCCTCTAATGAAGATAGTGTAGAGAAGTTAGGTGAAGGAGATGATTTGGATAGCAGAAGAAGAAAATGAGCTATTTAACTTACTTTAGACGCTGTCTTGATTATTTGAGCACTTTATTCCTAAGGATTACCAAGGTAAATGAAAAACAGAAAGCTTATTGTGATTCCTTCTATCCTGTTTGAGAGCTTTTCTTATGATCCAGGGAGTAACTCATTCATGAAATGTACTTCTTACAATGAGCTTCCTGCTACAAAGCATTTGCCTGAAACTATATTACATTGTATGGGGCTTCCCAGGTGGGTCAATGGTACAGAATCCTCCTGCCAAGCAGGAGACATGGGTTCCATCCCACATCAGGAACAGCCCCTGGTGGAGGAAATGGCAACCCACTCCAGTATTCTTGCTGGGATAATCTCATGGACAGGGGAGCCAGGCAGGCTACAGTCCATTTAGGCGCACAGAGTTGGACACGACTTAGTGACTAAACAACAACAACAATATTAAAATGAAGGGATTTCTCTGGCAGTTCAGTGATTAACACTTCACTTCTAGAGCAAGGGGTGCAGGTTTGATCCCTGGTTGGGGAGATAAAATACCACATGCCCCATGGCCAAAAGAGACACAAAACATAAAACAGAAGCAATATTGTAACAAATTCAATATAGTCCACATTAAAAAAAAAAAAAAACTTAAAAAAGGTGTATTCACTCCCTCTCTTTACCTCTCCACCGCCTATTGCCCTGTGACCTGGTGCCTCCCTCTGGTGGGACATACTTCCCTGTCCTCTTAAGGTGATGGATATGAACAAATATGACATAGGTTTTGAAAAAGTTTTCACAGTTCATTTTAAACTGTTGCTTTGGCCTGCTGCCATAAAAACATGTCCCAGGCAGGGAAGATATCTCCACAGTGAGTCCAGAAATGAGAGGACCCCCAGCAGAGTCAAGCAGAGTTAAATACTGACATAGCATCCATAGCGCAACCATAGTTTACATGTAATGTGAGAAAAACAAAATGCTTCTGAGGTAATCCACTGAGCTATGGGGATTATCTGTTACAGCAGCAGAAATGTCTGGTTGAGCAAATAGCTGGCAAACCTTGTGGGCTGCTGTAACAAAAATGCCTCATATATGTGACAAAGCTTTTTTTCTGGATGCTGGAGGAAGAGAAACTATTATTGGAAACTGGAAAATTGTTATACAGTGCCAAAATGTTCTGTAACATTTTTGTTTGAGATTGTTTGGAAGGCAGTTGATATACAGTAAAGGGCTGTGGCTTTGGGGAAAAAGGTTTCAAAACAGTACATTACTAGCATGAACTGGTTGGTATTAGGTGCATTTGAGAAAGCAATGTAGGAAAGCTGAGGTTGGAAAAGAATTGATGTTTGAAGGTAGGGGTGAAAGGAGATACAGATCCCAGCATTTCTGGAACTTGAGGAATTGGAAAGTGGAATGGTTGTTCAGTTCACCATCAGTAAAACATAAAAGTTAGGAAATCTCTTGAACTAGTCTAAATACCAATCATGGCCTTGTTATGCACCATGTTATGATTTTTGAGTGGATTACGGAGGTCTTTCTGTGGACTCTAAAAATTGCTCTGCTAAAAAGGACATAATTCCACCAAAATCTGATAGTCTCAAAGTATGGAAATTAAGTTAGGAGAAAGAACTATGTTCAAAAGAAATTGTGGAGGTAGTGATTGCTTATGGAGCTGGTTGTAATAAAATAGATTTTTTTTTTTTTTTTTAGAAACACCCTGTTTTTGAAAACCTTGTATTGTCAAAAGGAAAGAAAGAGGCTGGAATAAAAACCCTGTGACTGTTCAAGATATTAGTAAACCTTTGATCCTCCAACTTTTATCTTTATTGTATCATCATTATCCTTGGCTACATCTAAAGAGCATAACAGAGATATGATTTCTAAATAGGATTTCCCAATTTATCTTGGTCTTCTTTTTTGTCCTCTGCCATAAAATCAAAACATCCCAGAGAAGGTCTTTTGCTTCATTCTGTATTCCAGAATGAAATGATGGTGGATTTCAGTCCCAACACAGGCATAGCCTACCTGCAACGTACATGTCACATAGGTGGAAAAAATGATCAAGTAAAGCACCCCTGAAATCCTGGGGTTGCTTCTTGTCAAAAACTGATTAAGGCATCACATCTCTTTTGGACCTCCTGGTGGCTTAGAAGATAAAGGGTCTGCCTGCAATGCGGGAGACTAGGGTCTGACCCTGGGTTGGGAAGATCCTCTGGAGAAGGAAATTGCAACCCACTCCAGTACTCTTGCCTGGAAAATCCCATGGATGGAGGAGCGTGGTAGGCTACAGTCCATGGAGTTGCTAAGAGTTGGATACGATTGAGCCACTTCACTCACTCATCTTTTATTCATAAACTTATATATATGTACTCTTTCAACTTTGCAAGTTGGAAACTTGTTCTAAAGTGAAACTACAATCTTTCAAGGGTATGATATATGCACCCCCATGAGAGATGTGGACCATAGAGACACCACCCTAACTGTTCCACCAAGATCACAAGCTCTATAACTCCACATAAGGAATTGGTTCCTGACTGCATATACAAAGATTGTCCCAACTTGCTCAAAGAAGAAATATAAACTTCCTCATGGAGCACATTGAAGGTGAACAGTCAAGATAAGAAGAACCCAACAGAAAGAAAAAATGTTATCATAATAGAAACACATAATTCATACTGGCTTGGACACAAAGATAATCAGGGAATGCATCCTGTTTGAAAAGAAGAGCTAAATAAGGAACGTTCTTCTGCATATGAGCTTTAAAACAAGATTTCTGGGTGCTACTTCTCTTTTATAAAGGAGCTCTGAAATCTAAAGATTCACTATACTCAGTGATTTCCTGTAATTATATAATTACTTTTCAGTGCAGTACTTGTCAGATTAAGAACCTGGCTCACTTATGCATAATTGCAGTCTCCATGCCTGGCACATAGGAAATGCTCAATGATTATTTGTTGAAGTGAACTACATTCATGATAAAAACATAAAACATAGTATAGTTTATCACCATTATTTTTGAAAGCCAGTTTTTGCTCAGCCTTAAAGCTAAGAATATTTTTTACATTTTTAAGGAGTTGTAAAGAAAAACAAAACACAAGAAAATGCGATAGAGACTGTATATGACCTGCAAAGCCTAATATGATTGCTGTCTTCCCCTCTACAGAAAATGTTTGCTGACTTTTGGCCTAAATTCAAAGAATATTTTCTGGACTTAGTCCCAGACATAGGGAGCCTATGCAATGATACATATAGTTTTATTTCAGATTATGAAACAATGTTGCAAATACAAGAAGATGCATAAAGAGGAAGATGCTGAAAAGTTACTCTCAGGTTTAAGATGGGACAAAGTACAGTCTTTCTCTTTTATTATTGTGTGGGGATATAATGCTTGAGGGTACTTGTAGCCATCTTGAGACCATGAGGAGACAAGCCTATTGATAAAATCCAACACACTGAGGATTGTAAAATGGAGAAAATGAAGAAAATCTGGGTCCTGAATAGTGTCATTAAACCTTAGAATTTACCAAACCTAGAAGAATCATAAGTATGTATCTTGCTATGACTTATAATTTTCCCTATTGTCAGTCCATTCATATTTTATGTTCCTTGCATCTCAAAGTATTCTGAATAATAACTATGATTGAAATTTGGTTGTAAAGTATAAGTCAGACATTCTTTGAAATAGCCATTTGAGGTTTATGAGCTACTTAGATAATATCAGATGGCTAATTAGAAAAGCACCTCAGGTATTTTAGTTTATCAAGGAAGACTTGGTGTGATTTATTTAATTGTTGTCATGTTCTTATAATGAGCAAGTGAAAAACAGGCTCAGTAATATCTAAGCCATGATAATCCCAATTAAAATGAATGATCAGAAAATATAGACCATTCTTGTCAAGTCCACTCTATAGCCATGCTTTGGAAGACAGAAACAAAACTTTTCCATGACCACAAAAATGACTGGAACATCCCCTCTTTTGACTAACATAAGTGACTACTGCTTCTTTGCCAATGATATCTATAGACTAGCTTTAATCTTCCAGCTTTTGGAGTAAAAATTACTCATATGCTTGTCGTTCCTACCTCTGACAGCATTCAAGCCCAAACTGACCATGGCTTCCCTTGTTCCTCTTTAAAATTATCAAGCTCAGTCTTATAACAAGCTATTTCCAAGACCCTAAAGTTTCTCTGGTTCATGTTTTCTTATATAAAAAGTGAATTCTAAAGTTTTTTTTTTCTTTTTTTTTAATACAAATTTTTTTCCTGGTGGCCTTTTCTTTATTTTTTAATTAATAGACTATTTTTAGAGCATTTTTAGGTTTATAGGAAAATAAAGCATAAAATACAAAGAATTTTCTATACACTCTTCCTCACCTGTCTTAGGTTCCCTCCATTGCTAGCATCTTGCATTGGTGTGATATGTATGCTACAAATGATGAACCAATATTGACATATCATTGTTAACTAAAGTCCATAGTTACATGAGGGTTAACTTTTGTTGCACGGTTTAATAGATTTTGCCAAATTCATAGGGCCATGTAGCCACAATTACATTATCATACAGAATAGGCTCAGTGCCCTAAAAATCCCTGTGTTCTACCCATTCATCCCCCACCACTACCACATGCCCTGGAAACCACTGATATTTTTTAGTTTCTATAGTTTTGCCTTTTCAAAAGGTCACACAATTGGAATTATAGGGCGTGTAGCCTTTTCAGAATGGCTTATTTCACTTAGCAATATGCAAGTAGGGTTCATCATGCCTTCTCATGATTTAGTAGCTCATTTATTTTTATCACTGAATAACATTCAATTTTCTGAATGTACCCCCATTTATCCATTTATGTATCAAACACATCCTGGTTGCTTCATGTTTTGGCAATCACGATTAAAGTGGCTGTTGTAAATATTCTCATGTAGGTTTTTGTGTGAATATAAGTTTTCAAACTATTTGGATATACACCAAGGTGTCTGATTGCTGAATCATATGGTGAGACTGTGTTTAGCACCATGAAATTTGTCAAAATGTTTTCCAAGGTGGCTGTAGCATTTTGAATTCTGTTTTGCGGTCCTTGTAGCAGTGAGTAAGAATTTTTGCTGTTCCATACCCTCACCGATATTTGGTGTTGTGTTTTCTGGAATTTAGTCATTCTAGAAAATATGAAGTGGTTTATTGTTGTTTTAATTCACAATTCACTAATACCATATGATACTAAGTATCTTTTCATATGCTTATTTGCCATCAGTACATCATTTTGGTGAGGTATCTGTTTAGAAATTTTGTTCACTTTTTAAATGGGTTGTTTGTTTTCTTGAAAAGTGAAAGTCGCTCAGTCATGTCTGACTCTTTGAGACCCCATGAGACTATACAGTCCATGGAATTCTCCAGGCCAGAATACTGGAATGGGTAGCCTTTCCCTTCTCCAGGAGAATCTTCCCAACCCAGGGATCAAAACCAGGTCTTCTGCATTGCAGGCACATTCTTTATCAGCTGAGCCAACAGAGAAGCCCTAGAATACTGGAGTGGGTTGCCTATCCCTTCTCCAGTGGATCTTCCCAACCCAGGAATCAAACCAGGGTCTCCTGGATTGCAGGTGGATTCTTGTTTTCTTACTGTTGAATTTTACAAGTTCTTTTTATATTTTGGATGCAAGTCCTTTATCAAACATGTGCTTTGCACTTGGTGGTCTTTTCAAGTTGGGCTTTTAACAACAGAGAAACTTTCTGAACAAGCAGATGCAGCTAAAATGGAGAAATTGTAAAAAAGGACAGAATTACAGGTGAAGAACAAAGGGTGTTTTCAAACATTAAATCACAGAAACAAATCTAAAAATATCTCTCTTCATTATGTCTATATTTCTAATGGAGATCTGCTTGACTTCTTCCCGGGTGATAGTTTCTTGCTTAATGAAACTTCTTATGAGGTTTTTGATTCTATTGTTAATAACACTCTCCCTTTCTGTCTATTCTAGAATTGTAAGAAAATCAGCAGGGTACAGAATAGCTGTGTTGATTTGAAAGAGTGGTCATGCCTTTTGCTTCTCATCAAGCCATCCCACCGAAGTTCAAGGAAATTGCTAAGTATAGTTTTAATTTCCAACATATATAAAATAGGAAATATAATCTTGTCATCCCCCACAAGGTTGAAATTATGTACAGTTCAATTCATATTTGTAAATTGCACAGCTGAGAACATAAAATATTCTTGGAAGAAATAAATGTGTTTAAGCTAGAGCAGAAAAGGCTTTGTCTCACTAAGTGGTCTTTTCTTTCTCATTCGATTTACTTCCTTTCATCATTGCAGATGATAATAAACGAGTAAATATTAGTCTTTCTCCCTTGAAGTTTTTAAGACTGTTCCAATTATATAGAGACTAGAAATATATTTGGACTTCCTTTTATTTTTAGATACTCTAAAACCATAGCTTCTAAAATATGTCTTCTTTTTGTTTGCCTATTACAATATCACCCCCACTCCCAATCATACCAGGAAACATTCATCACTTGGTGGTGAGTAACCTACTGCAGTTTCTTGAGAAATTGGTCCTCTTTGCCATGTTTTTGAAGAGTGATTAAGTAATGGGTTCAGTGGGTAATCTGTTTGTAAATATAGTGCTCATTGCTTATTTGTAGAATGCACCAATTTTTTGAATTCTGTTACTGGAGATTTATGAAAGGCTTTAACATTTCCTTGGCATCCTATATAAAAGCTCCTGAAGTCTTCATAGCAAACTATTTAGAGTACTTTTTTCCCTACTGTGTGGCCTTATAAATATTTTGTTGTAATCAATAAAGTCTGTAGACAGAACTGTCAGTCTCTTTTCTTTTAATAATTCCCAGTGTCTGACTTTTAATTTCTATAGAGCCTAAAGATTAAAAAATCTAATTAGCTATCTTTTGAGTGCTGTTGACATAAAGATCATGATTTTCCATCATTTCACTGAAAGATGTCACATGCAATGTAGAATAATTTCCATAACTTTGTGTGGTATATTGACAAATTGTCAGAAAAACAAACAGAAGTTATATAGGGACTCAGTAGTCCAGAACCACTGGGGAAATTCTTAAGTAAAAATCATATTTAATTGTAAGTTTTATGATTTTCCCCAGGAGAAACACATGTTGAGCACAATTAAGTAATTAAGTATAAATAATTAACCACACTAAAATTTTTACCTTGTATGTTACCTACAATTATATATCCAGAAGGGCATTTTTGTTGAAAGTGGCGTGAGTGTTCGGATCAAGAGAACGTTGTAGCTGTCCATTCAACTCTAACTGTTCTCTGATAATAAATAGACTGTTAGCACATTTTTATTAGTGTTCTTTATGGTATCCACTCCAAGAGGTAAATACATAAAATCTCTACTCTTTAAGACTCTCTTCTTCATCCATATATCCTTGAGAAAAATCCCACATTATGTCACTAACTTGTGAATATGATTTAAGGATTAGAAAGCAAAAATAAAGATCTTTACTGAGCATAGATTATACACTAAGCACTGTGATAAATTTCTCACATACATTGTCTTGTCTCAGTGTTATCTTACCTCTGAGAGGCAGGCATCTTTAGCTCCCATTTGGAAGTGTGAACATTGAAGTTGAGAGATATTAGGTGCTAAAATAGAGTGATTTTTGAAAAGCAGATTTTCTAGGAAGCATGAGACTCACAGTTACTTTGGAGGAGAGCGGATATTGAAAGAGAAGAAAAAATAACTTCTGAGAAAGGGAATGGAGGTGAGACTCTTGAAACAAACCATATGCTTTATTATTTTCCTTTGTCTAGTCCTTTGAGAGACCCAGGTCTGGGTGTCTACCCAGCTGAAAATCAAGTTTTCTGAGAACTTTCAACACTCCTCAAGTGGTGGTCATTGAACACAATATTCTTCACAATATATTTCTTTTGCTTCGATTAGTTTGAAGTGAGTTCCTGTTATTTGTAACCAAAGAACCGTACACAGATTTTTTTTTTTTCTGTAACCTTCTACCCATAGCATTGCAGAAAAATTTATTTTCATTTTACTTTTTCAGCATTGAAGAGCCAACAAAACTATTATTTTGGATAAATAAGCTAGGGTAAGAAGTTGGGAATGGAGATGTTTAAAAATTTATTTCAAGATATTTAGGCTAAGGATGAAGTTTGAAGAGATAAAGATGTACCTCTCACTTCTTAGGAGTCATTCATAATCTTTGCTATGGAAAGGTTTGGTGGTTCTGTTGCAGGAAGGGGGACCCCTTCCAGGGCCCGAAACTGGACTTTTGTCTAACACTCGGAAGTGAATGGTCCACGGAGACACATGTGCAGACAAAGCAAGAGATTTTATTGGGAAAGGGCACCTGGGTGGAAAGCAGTAGGTAAGGGAACCCAGGAGAACAGCTCTGCCAGTCTTGGGTTTTATGGTGATGGGATTAGTTTTATGGTGATGGGTTGTCTTTAGCCAATCATTCTGACTCAGAGTCCTTGCTGGTGGTCCATGCCTTGTTCAGCCAAGACAGATGCCAGAGAGAAGGATTCTGGGAAGTAGTCGGATATGTGGTGTCTCCTTTTGACCTTTCCTGAACTCCAGTTGGTGGTGGCTTATTAGTTCCGTTTTCCTCACCAGGACCTCTTGTGGTGAAACAACTCATGCAAATGGTTACTATGGTGCCTGGCCAGGGTGGGTGGTTCAGTCAGTGTGCTTCCCCAACTGTTCTGCTCCTTGCCTGCTCTGCCCAAGGCTCTACTAATTTTATGCTACTGACTAGAGATCTGTGAATTATGTGCTTCTACAGTTTCCATATCGTGTAGGTCAATGAACTTCAGTGGACTCAAAGTGGAGTCATAGATTATTTGTGGGGGGCGGGGGGGAGGGGTGTCTAATTTGTTTCTAGTATTTATATCGTGCGTGTTTTAGAAAATGAGACAGGGAGAAAAGGAAACAGAGGAATAGTTCACTTGAATAACGTATTAAACAGAAACTCAGTGTGTAAACACAAGAGGGGTGTGTGTGTGATGGGAGGATTGTAAAGAGGAAACTCCAGACTCTGTGCATTTCTATATCACATTTGGTGATTACATTTTTAGCATGCTGGGAAGAAAATCATCCACAAAACACCCATTACGTAAGGAGATTTTTTCTCTTTCTAATTCCCCTGCACCCTGCTGAATACATACCCATTTATGTTTAATTCCACACAATCAAAATGTAGTCACATCTTGAATGGGAAAACAGTTTAAACAAAGACAAGCAGTTAACTAGTTATCTTTTTATATTGTTCTCTCCTCCCTATTACTGTCTTTAATGAAGAAATGAAGAGCATAATACACATTTAAAAAAATTAAATATGTCCTAGTAAATAAGTTCAAAGACTCACATTTAATGTGATAATTTGCAACTCTCTCCAAAACAGAAAATTAGTATTCAGATATTAGTGTGTAAAAAATCCTCCTCTGGCTTTTATTTAATTGGCACAATTTCCCTTTACTCTATGTTTAGCAGTAAATACAACAATACATAGTTACAAAATGCTTTATATTTCAAGAAGCATTTTCCTACTCCAGAGTCTCCATTAGATAAAATGGGATGTTTCTCTGGTTTCTGAAACTTGTAAAAATTATGACTCAGGGTGGTAAGTGCTTTGCCCAAGGCAACTCTAATGAATAAATGAAATTGTACTACAATACAGGCATTTCATCCCTTAAGTCAGGGCTCTTACTACTTCTCATTGTGCATGATTTAAACCCTCTGAAATGATGTGTCCAGTTATGTGTTCCTAACTATCTAGAAATGTAAGAAAGGGAAAAAAAAAAAACAGAATTTAAGGAAATTATTGTGAAAGAAAGTAAAATCTGTGAAGGAAAGATGGAGCAGTTGAGATCATTTAGCCTGGAGAAGAGAAGGCTGAAAGGTGACTTGATATGTGTCTTTAAGTAAAATGCTCCTGTGAAGAGGTGGTTTATATCTCTGTCAAGGAGATGGTATAAATTACAGTGATGAACTACTGGGTCACATGTAAAATAACATCATGGACAAGGGGTGCATTAAATTCAAGAATAGGTGAGAAAAGGAATGAAACTTCCTTTTACATTGAAGCAAAGGAAATATACTCTTAGGATCCTTTTTACCTGATTATATTACAACAGTGTGGTTATTCAAGCTTGCCATGTTATTTCTCTGGTCATATGCCAAGTTACTAAATTTCTAAAATGCTAAATTTCTAAAATTTCTAAAAACAGATATCTATATGATGTGTTAATTCATTTTGAAGTCCACATGGCCTCATCCCAGTTGAATGAATATTCTAACTAGAAGGAAGCTCAAGATACTGCAATCTATTGCATGATGTTTAATTAACCAACAGTACCGCAGAGTAAGTCCAAAAGATCTGCACATGCAGTAGGAATTCCAATTCTGATTTCCCTTCTTCTGCCTTTTTTCTCTTTTTGCTTCAGTTCTTCCACATTTCATCACTGATCAGCTCCTCTCTGAATGATAGGATAGAACACAATAGAATTGAGAATTCAGGATTTCTTAATGAGATTACTTCTTAACTGACTTTGCTTTAAAAAATAGCAGGAGGAAGAGAGGGAAATAAATATCACAGACAATTTGTTGCATTTTCTTGGTGCTTTTACATCCATGCCATCAATGCGTATTTTAACTTATCTACAAATTTTATGAGCTTTTATCCGTAATTGAGCAGTAATTAAAGTACAGTGGCAAATATAAATCTAAAATATGGTCTCCATACATAAGAAGTTCTTAGTAGTAATTATTGATAAAAAATAACTTTATAATTAAATGCTGACATGATGCATACATGATACAGACTTTGTTATAGGTGCTTGTAAGAGAACAGGATTGATTGCATCATGCAATAACATTTGAGCACACACTCTACCTATTCATTCATTCACACATTCAATTAACTTTTGTAGAGTACCTACTAAGTAAGTATCATGTATAAAGGACAGGGCTATGACTTCTTATCAGGAAGTTTTAATAAAACTTGTTTGAATAAAAGTTGAAATGATAAAACATATAATAAGGGCTTCCCTCAGAGTTATTAGTAAAGAATCCTCCTGCAATGCAGGAGACCCCGGTTCAATTCCTGGGTTGGGAAGATCTGCTGGAGAAGTGATAGGCTTACCTACTCCAGTTTCTGGGCTTCCCTGGTGGCTCAGCTGGTAAAGAATCTACCTGCAATGTGGAAGACCTGGGTTTGATCCCTGGGTTGGGAAGATCCACTGGAGAAAGGAAAGGCTACCCACTCCAGTATTATGCCCTGGAGAATTCCATGGACTTCTTATCAGGAAGCTATAGTTTTAATAAAAATTTGAAGTGATAAAACATATAATAAACATGCAAATAGATAATCAGATATTGGTTAGTGTTATAAAGGAAACTAAGGTAAATTAAGAAAGCTGGGAAGTATTATGAGATATGAAAGAAGGGTGCCATTTTATGTAGATGGCAAGGGATGCCTCATGTAAAGAAGTTAGAGGAACAAGTCTTTTAGGTACCTTGACAGGGTCATTCCAGAAAGAAGGAAGTTAAAGGCTTAGAGACATTGGAGGTGATTGGAATAGAATGAATTTGGATCAGAGTAGTAGAAGAGGAGATGTTAGGGGTACTGATGGGCAGCTCATCTGAGTCCTTGTAGATCACTGTAAAGACATGGACTTGATTTCTATGTTGGGAAATCATTGGCTGGAGTTAAGTAGATAAGTAAGATCATCTGACTTATTTGTAATACAGTCATTCTGAGTGTTGCATTGAGAATGGGCATTGGGAACGTGAGAGGGGAAAGGAAGTAAGGAGACACATAAGGAGCTACTGCAATAACCAGGCTGAACAAACAGGTTACCTGGACATTAACAGTAGCATTGGCAATGGTTAAAAATGGTTACATTATTGCTATATTTTAAAGTTAGGCCTTGCCTGATGGCTCCAGATGGTAAAGAATCTGCCTGCAATGTGGGAGATGTGGGTTTGATATAGATTGACTGTGAAATAGGAGAGAAACAATGAAATAAAAAATAAACCTCAAAATTTTTCAGGTAGTTAAATAAAAATATGACATTTCAAGTTTTTTGTGTTTGGGATAGTGGTATGAGGATCAGACTGTGGTTGGTGGAAAATCAGAAATTTGATTTTTTGACATGTTTAGATTATGATACCTACCTGGAGAAGGAAATGGCAACCCACTCCACTGTTCTTCCCTGGAGAATCCCAGGGACGGGGGAGCCTGGTGGGCTGCCGTCTATGGGGTCGCACAGAGTCGGACACAACTGAAGTGACTTAGCAGCAGCAGCAGCAGCCATCCAAGGAAGGATATTGAAAAAATATTTGTACATACAAGTCTTGAGTATAAAGGGAGATATAGGCTGGAAACATATCTATGAAATCCATCAGCTTAAAAATAGCTTGTCAAACATAGAACTAACTAAATAAAACTACATGATTTTATTAATATAAAAGGTTTGAGTGTAGAAAGAGAAGAGATATATAAACTGATAAGTGCAGACAGAGAAGACTCCACTGAGGAAGGATGAAAACCAAAAGTGCGGCACAGAAGGGGCAAAAATATTTTGGTGAAGATAATTTATTAAGTCCAAGTTGCTGTTAAGTATATAAGATGAAGACTGATCATTGAATTTAGCACTATTAAGTTCATTGGTTACCTTGAAAATATGTGTATTTTTTTGTGAATCTGTAAGAGCATACATTTTCTTGAAGTTTGAAAGAGAATAAGGAGAGAGGAATCTGAAATGTTAAAACCCAAACAAACATTTTTGGCCAACCCAATATAAATGCTTGAGAAACATTGACAAAAAGGGGAACAGAGAAATGAAGTGGTACCCAGAGAAGACTTTAGATTATATTTTTGGTCAGTGGGAATAATCACTAAAGAATGAACAACTAATGAAGTAAGGACCAGAAAGAATTTCTGAAAGGGTAGATCTTTGCATAGGTGAGAGAAATGCAATCTAGTCACAAGTTGGGGGTTGGTTGTGAGTAGGGAAATGAGCAGTTCTTCCATATTAAGAACAAAGGTAAGAGAACATTTTGTAACCATAATCTTAACCTTAAACCTCATTTGTGTGACTACAATGATCGAGAGGTGGTTATGTATACTCATGGGACCTGTAGGTCTTCTCTTCTGTTGTCTCTGCCTTCTCAGTGGAGTAGGAATAAATGTAATTCCCTAAGGTAAAGTTGGGCTAAAGATCCCAGTGATTTGAAGAAAATGCAAAATGTGCATTTTTCCTTAAAGAGAATGGGAGAGTAAATGTACTAGTACAGTGAGGCAGGATTGTTGAGCAACATTAAGAGTAACTTGAAATTTTGGTCATGAAATGAATGTAAACTAGAGAATACAGATAGAGAATATGTTTTTCTCCAGTCATATTTAATTGCATATGTCTAGATAAAGAGTATTTAGATAATTAGATTTAATCAGAATTGTATTCATGTCAGGGACTATTGTAAAGAGAGGAATGCTGAAGGCAGCAATAAATAGAAGTGGGTGGTTTTAGTTATGGTACATGATTTTTAATGAGTGAAGGAGAAGGACATGAGGGTGACTAGGGCCAATGAAAAGGAGCTTAGGATCAATAGGTCTGTATCTGGGTCTAATTAAACACTTACTGGAATTGAACAACAAAATTGAGTTAACTTGAAAGCAATGAAGTGACAGGTAGATGAATCAAAATGCAAGAAATTATCATTTTGGAGGGAATATAGTAATATAGATAATGCCAAGATTTGTAAGAATTTGATTGTGAATGTTTGATGCAGGGTGAACAACTAAATTTTTGGAAGAGAAAATCAGGGACCTGCATGGCCAAGAATTTAAATGACCACATGCATGAACATTGAAATCACCAAGAATAGAACAGGAGTGTTGTTGGAAAGAGTGACAGCAATATACAAGGGACTTAAGTTATCAAGAAGTGAGAGAAAGTGACCATGACAGCTCTGCCAGGAGAGTCAAAGCTAGAATGGTATAGAGTTGAAGAAGAATGCTCTGATGGCAATGAGGAAGAATCCATTCCACCTCAAACACTGGAGACGGGAAAGGTGAGGGTAAATTTTCCCTTCTTGTAAGGATGCTAGGCTGAAACTGATTTTGGTTAAATAAGAAATGGAAGGAAACCTTCAGAAGGGTTGGAGGATGTGGGAGATTCTGCTGATGATTGGCCACCAGTTCAGAGGATCCAGTTGTGAAAGTGTTTCAGGAAGTGGATGGGTTTAGAGGATGGAGGCAGAAGAGTTGATGGCAATACAAGGCAATCTGAGGATTAGTTCTGAGGATGAGGGATGACCTGGGAATTCTTAGCTTCTGGTGATGAGGATACATTCAGGGATAAGGGGCAAAATGGGATTGTCCTCCTGATCTCAAGGCAGGCACTGATGGAGAGGCTTGAGAGCTGTAGGAGGGCAGCTGAGGCAGTTTCTAGTTATACTGTGTTCCAGGGGCCTGACTTCACCTAGTAATGGTGACATGGAGATTGAGAGAATTGATCTTAAATGGTGCATCAAAAGCTCTGTGGCCCCCTCTTGTCTCTAGCTCCGGAAGATGAGGAAGCTGGAGAAAGGCAGTCTGAGCAAAGCCCAAAGGGCACCTGTACTCCTTCTCGACTCCTTCCAATGGAGACCAGGTGGCCACGGACGGTTATCACATCTTTAGCTCGTGGACCGCTTCAAAGTGCAGGCAGGGATAAGAGGTAGTATGGGAAATAGCCAAGAAAGATTAGTGCCCCACCCTGATTTTGAGAAAGTGTTCTTCAGAAATTATTCAACTAAAAAAAAAAAAAACAGGAAGAAGTTATTCAACTGAGTTTATATATATATTGACTATATTGGGATATAAAAAGTCAGTATAATTCAATGAGGAGATGGTAAAGGTATTGTAGTAATATGAGAAGTTGTCAGATGCAAGGTGGTCTTTGCATCAGTGGAAGACATTTATTGCCAAGTTGTGGAGAATGATGTTAGCTTAAGAACTTTCTGGACTTACCTGGTGATCCAGTGGCTAAGACCCCAAGTTCCCAATGCAGGGGGCCCGGGTTCAATCCCTGATCAGGGTTAGATCCCACATGCCACAACTAAGACCTGCACAGCCAAATAAATAAATATTTAAGGGAAAAAAAGAAGTGGCAACATTCATATTAATCCTGAAAGATTACAATATGTAGAGAGAACAAAATAACATTATTTCTTTCCAGCTCTTTCTTGTCTAGGAGACAAAAGACTGCAGGAACTCACTTTGGTGTAGTCTGAATTGTATACCTTTGTGTATATTTAGTACAAGAAGAAAAGTAAAGTGTGTGAGATAGCAGTGCTTCTGGCATTCTCTCTCAAATTATCTTTTCTGGTATCTAACCTTGTATTTGAGTAATCATTCCTTACAAGCTTAATAATAATAAGCACTTCAAATATTATCCACTTTAAATCTTAATGCTCCGAGTTATTGTACAGTTTGGAAAAGTAAGATCTACCCTAATGTAAATGTCAGAAGAGCTGAAACTCTTTATTTATACCATATCTTGTGTCTGATAGCGTCTCACAACTGGTAAGTTCCTTATAGATATTTGTTAAATGAATAAAGTTGATTCAAATTTATCCAAACTGATACACAGATAGAAAATAAAAGAGCATACAACTTTCCATGGATCATTATTGATATTTTTATGATCTCTTAAAAAATATCACTATCCTGATAAGTTTGTCTGCTTCATCTCTTCCTAATTCTCACTTATTCTCTCCAACCTATTTGTAATTGCCCCAAATAGGAAGGGTTGCAATTTTTGTTAGTTGAATGTAATGTTAATGCTTGCTCTGTATTTACTTGTGATAGGGGCTATTGTATGTTAAAAGATTACCCTTATGGGTATAGCTCTCAGGGAGATGGTGAAAGACAGGGAAACCTGGTGTGCTGCAGTCCTTGGGGTCACAAAGAGTTGGACACACTTAGTGACTGAAAACAATAGCTCTCAGAGAAGCTCTGATGATTTATACAGTTTCCTTTTTACACAAGTCATCTGCTAGTTACATCATTTTCTTAATGGTTAGATACTATTCACAAATCTAAAATCTATTTGGGAATATAGAGTGAGAAAAAGTACAAATAAAATTGTATATTTCTTTTCAATTCATTTAGCAGTTATTCCTGTTAGTATATTCCAACTATCATTTGTATTATTCTTTTTATGAAATTTATATCACAGTTATTCTACTTAATAACATTTCTGAACGACTAATATTTTCTTCACTCATATATCAAATTCTTATACTTATTTAGGGGTTTTGGGATAGAGTTTTTGTTTTCTTCCATTGGCTAGGTTGTTTATTCTGGTGGGAGTAATAAGGTATTTAAATTATTTTTTCTTCATACTGTACTTTAAAGTCTGTGTTTTCAAGCCCTCAGTTATTATTACTTTCTCAAAATTTCTTAGCTATTCTAGCTGACTAATTCCTGGACTTTTAATGATTTTTAATAAATCTTTAATGTTTTTCAAGTTTATTCTTATTAAATTGAGGTGGGCTTATTTTGTGTTTTTATGTGTATATTCCCTGATGGCTCAGTAAGTAAAGAATCTGCCTGCAAATAGGAGCCACAGGAGACACAGTTTTGATCCCTGGGTCAGGAAGATCCCTTGGAGAAAGAAATGGCACCCTTCTCTGTAATTTGCCTGGGAAATCCCAGGGACAGAGGAACGTGTAGGGCTGCAGTCCAGGGGGGTCGAAAAAAGTCAGACATGACTGAGCATATGATCACATGTTAATTGTGATAAAACTCATTTTACTCTAATTCTATATGTTGTTTATAAGAGACATTGACTATACAAGAATGTGGAAACATTTTTAAAAAAAGAGTGAAAATATATATTGCAGGAAAATACTATCCAAATAGCAAGTACGAGTTTTAATCAGATTAAATGCTGACAAAGTCATTCCTAAAAAACAAAAATCAATTCACTGCAAAATGATGAAAGTTTTTAATTCTCTAGAAAGGTACAGCAATTCTAAAACTGTTTGTACCAAATAGTGTATCTTCAAAAGCATATACAGCAGAACTTTACAAGACTACAGGGAAGAAAATACAAAATTACTGTATGGGAAGAGATTTCCCCAACATTCTGTCAATTATTGAAATAACAAGCATTCAATAATTATTGAGTGACACAGTAACAATTTTGCCTTAATTGAAACTAAAATTAAAACATATATGATTTTATTGTATAACTGAAACCTTTAAAAAGTTTCTCATAAACTGGGTAATAAAGAGATTTTCAAAAAAATTCGAATATAGATATAATCACACCTGTTCTCCAATCAAAAGCATTTGTATTAGAACTTGATAAAACATATAAAACCATATATAATTGTTAAAAAACA
This sequence comes from Odocoileus virginianus, assembly GCF_023699985.2. Taxonomy (NCBI): domain Eukaryota; kingdom Metazoa; phylum Chordata; class Mammalia; order Artiodactyla; family Cervidae; genus Odocoileus; species Odocoileus virginianus. Next base: position 33,696,904 of record NC_069686.1, on the reverse strand, counting down.
CATCTAAATAATAGACCAAGAAATTTAATATAAAACTTTAAAAGTATTAGAATTTACTAGTAATTTAAATACTGCCCAATGTAACTTTCAGAGTAAAGCAGTCCTAAAATTAAAATGAAGTTAGAAAAATGTAATGACTTAAGCCCAAAGAAATTAGAAGTAAAGATATATAAAATTAAACAGCAGAAATAGTAAAATAGTAAATAAAGGTAAGATCAAGTAGATTTAAAAAAAATATACCTTTGTAAAGACTGATACAATAGATAAACCTCAAGTAGGACTGATTTGGGAAAAATGGAAGAGGCATAAATAAAAAATTCATTATGATTTTTAAAGAGACCATATCTATAAATATATCAGCAATTAAAGAGTCAATAAAAGAATATAAATAGCTATATATCAATGATATTGAAACAGAATAACTGGAAAAAATTTTTAAAGCTATAGTTTACCAGGATTGTCTCTTGGTGAAAAAGAATATGTATATAATTTTATAAAAATTAAATAAAATGAATTTGCATGTAAAATCTTAGCCCAAAGAAACCACCAGACCCATATTCTATCAAATTTTCAAAGAACAAGTAACTCGGATCTTATACAAAATTTTTATATTATAGAAGTTATAATTATCAATTATAAAAGTTCTTAAAATTACTCTAAGATATTAACATTCCCTAATAATGGCTAGAAAAATAAAAGAGGATGGAAATTTTCATCTATTTTCACTCAGAAATATAATTAAAACACTTAGAAATATTAGCAAACTGTGTCTAGGGTATTTGAAAAGATAAATACATCAGAATCAATTTTGGTTTATCCTAACACTGAAATGGTAGTTTGATATTATACTGAATTTATTGTATTAGCATGTCATCTCAGTAAATGCAAAAACTGTTTGATAAAATCCAGTGGTCACTCACTGTAAAATATTTTGGCTAATTGACAGTAGAAGAAAATAGTTTTAAACTTCATAAAAATGTCTAACAAAACCTAGAACAATTATTCTTAATAGTTTTCCATATTGTTCTCTTCAATATCAGGAAGAAGGCAGGAACGTCTATTGTCAACATTTCTGTTCAGTGTTTTGGAGGAGCTTTTAGTAAGGTAAGTCCTTAAAAGAAATGAAAAATATGAGAATTGGAAATGAGGGAGAGACACTGTCAGTATTTGTAGGTGATGTGATTGTTTAATTAGAAAGCTAATGTAGCAACAAAAATTATTAAAACCAATGGAAAATTTCAGTAAATGCTGGATATAAAAAAAATATATAAGGTATATTTCATTGCTCCTACATAATTAATACAAATACTATGTTAAAACAGAGAGCATCCTATCTAATATATGCAAAATACAGGAAATAAACATATTCTAAATAACATTTCTTTAACTTGTTTTCCCTCCTGAACAATGAGAATGCATTTTTCTTTGAACCTTTCACTATTTAATTTGATTTTATTAAAATCTTCTCCTCTTCTCTGACGCTTAAAGCCTGGTTACTTTTAAGACCAGTTCAGTTATCTCTCAGATTCAGGTAAGTGGAAAGAAAACTGGAAATGTGAGCTGTACTAGTAGGATTTCCAGAATTGTGGTGTCCATCTGCCTCTCCCAATGCTCTTTATGACTGTTACCTAGACTCCAGGGCCATTATATATGAGTCTATTAGTCCTGGGCTTCCTTGATAGCTCAGCTGGTAAAGAATCCGCCTGCAATATGGGAGATGTGGGTTTGATCCCTGGGTTGGGAAGATCCCCTGGAGAATGGAAAGGTAACCCACTCCAGGATTCTGACCTGGAGAATTCCATGGTCTGTATAGTTCAAGAAGGGGTTGCAGAGTCTGAGAGAAGATTCAGTTTCACTTTCACTTTCCACTCTGGCAGTGAGGTATAAAACTATCTGACTTCCCTCCTTCCAATCTTGGAGAAAACCTGAGCCTACTACTTGACTTGCTGACTGTATTTTCAGTCTTTCTGGTCCTGTAGAGTTTTCCGATGTTAGATTCCAATATTGTATTTAACTATATTTTCAAGATCAGGCAAAGTGTATAAAAATTCTACATTCAGATTGGGACCAAGCCAATGATAGCACCAATCTGTCACTATTAAGATTCACTTCTTGGGCTTTTAATATCCTTTCTGTCCACTTTGCTTCATGAACAAATGTGTCCATGGGGCAAAATCTGTTGGCATGATATTCTATATGTCCCTTTGCTGTGCTTACATTCCCATTTTTACTATTTCAACACTACTGTGAAATGTTTGTCAGTGTGCTTCTTTTAAAATTCATGTCAGAGAAAAAACTCTATCTGCATGTGGCAAGTGCCCAGATCCTTACTCTTGTGAAACATTTTCCCTAATTAAAAACATTCATAAAAATTAACTCTAAAGAGTTAGAGGCAAGGTTACTTCAGATTATATCCTATAAAAATATGAAGAAAAATTGTGCTTCATGGTATAATACTCTCTGCTGAGCAAGAGGCTAGATGTGGCTTTGCTCAAAGCTTGAGTTATATACTTAATTTTGCACATTAAAATTTAATGGTATTTTAAATGTAATATGCCTTTCCCAAACAGAATTTCTTTCTTTTCCAATAGCCTAATTTCATAGTATTGTAGGAATAATATTTTGGAGCATAGTTGAAAGTTTTTTCCCTAGTATAATTTTAATATCTTTCATTGATTTAAAAAAAAGCCTTTTCTTTAATAGCACTGCAATTTTTTCCAGTTCTGACAAAACTCTGAAACAAAATGGTTTAAAGCAGAATATTATGCCTCTTTTGGCTAGGAAAAATTTTTAAATTATGCAAGTACACTACTTTTCATTGACTCATTAAATCTATCACCATATGTATGTTCAGAGCTATTTTCATTCATCAAAATTTATGGGTTTTGTAAATTAAGATAGCCTTATATTACTGAAAGCTTATATAATTGAAAAAAGTTCCTCCAGAAAATTTCAGGGACAACTATCAATAGATAAGGAAATGTATTTTAATAGGGGGTGGGAGGAAAGCTTGTTTCACAATAGCAAACTTCTTTCCAAATATTCCTGGCAAGACTTTCATGGGCTCTTAATTTTACATTCCTTTCTCTGTGTACTTTTTCATTTCCCACCCAAGAAATGAAGTAGTGAAAAGAGGTTATAGAGCAGCAGGGAGACCTGTTGTTGCACTAGGTATCTAGGCAACAAACACCCATCTAGTGTTTCACACAATGTGCTACTAAAATCTTGAATTTGTGGACAGTGCTTTATACTTCACAATGTGGGTTCCCATAGGCATGATCTCACTTGACCCCTGCCTTGTGAGGTATGAAGGAAAAATAGTATCTTGTTTCTATTTAGTAGTTAATAATGCAAATATAGAGTAGATTGAGGCTGTTTCAGATATCATAATGAAGATAAGATTTGTCCCAGGAATCCTGATTCCATATTTGTTCCTCCTTTCCCTCACTGCACACCATCAACTTTCAAATAGTTGTTGGCTGATTGATTGAATAAAAATAGACTACTTTCCACAGCTTAAAATCATACACATTTTAAGAAAATTTTAATGGCCACTGAAAAATATTATTCACTAGAAGATTATAATCTAAAGATTTTGGAAGCATTTGCATTTCCAATGAAAGTATTATTTACTCCAATAATAAAGAAAAATATTCGGCAACTAAAAGAAAAAGAAATCTACAAAATGAAATGTTAGAACTCTGGATGAATATTAAGGTCACAAGATTTCTTAACTGAGGAGCCCATGTTTAAATAATTTTGGACAAAAGTGCTTATTCCACTCAGATTTAAGTATTATAAGATTAAATCTTGGGTTTGGTGTACATTCATATTTCCCATGGTCAAATTTGTACTATTGAGACTGGCTTGACCAATGTCCAGAGTGAAAGTATTTATCTGACTTAAGTGAGATAACAAAGTGTTCAAGCGAATAAAGAAAGAGAAGAAATGCTGGGGTATAAAAGAGGAGTCCTGAGACTTGCTAGGAACTGAAGGAGAGAATCAAATTTGTAGGAAAGTGTCCGTTTCCAGTTTAAGAATAAATATTTAATTAATGTAAGGACAAATTGGAAGGAAGAAACCAGGGATAATGCCTGATTATGTGAAGTAACTTTTGGCCCTTGTAACAGGGCTATTGTAACTGAATGAAAACATCCTTCAATGCTCAGGGCAGAATAGACAATACTTTATCTGGCATTCCCCCAATATCCTAGATGGCATTCTCTTTCCATGGTAGAGGTTATCTTGACTCCACCTGCACACAACTCTTAAATATTTTTTTAAATTTTTCTTAAATCAACAATTCTCTTGAAATGGAAAGCATCTATAATAATCTTGAATTATCAGATGGATAATCTTAACCATTGGAATAAGCATTGGAGCTGACTGTGGTACTGGTGAAACAGACTGTTCCTAATACCGCATTCTTTTTCCTTGTGACAGATTTTAGCAAGGGTTGAGAAATGGGGTGTGTGGGGAAAGTCGGATTCTCTGATGAGCAGGATAGACAAATGCCACTAGGTTGATAGTATCCATTACTGAAAACATATTAGGTTGTGGTCTTACACTTTTATCAAGGTAGAAGATATAATATCAGTATATCTTTTATTTGTATATTTGCTTCTGGTTACCAACACCAATATAACTTTTCTATAACTTTTTTCAGGATGAGCTGGTATCTTCCTGAGCAAATGACCCATAAGCTTTCCAGTATTATCTAGATGATGGGGTTGCAAGTTGTGAAAAAAAGTGACTATTATAACCAAAGACAGAGGCAGCAGAGTCATCATTTCAAAATCTTTTTCTATCTCTTTTCAGTCTAGTCTATGATAAATGACATTTTGTGCTGTATGTGTCACATAGGTCATGTACAAAGCTTGACAAGCTAAGCTTTTCATTTTGGTGATATCTTGAGACTGTAAGCAAATACACTTTGTAATAAATCTGTACATTCAAACAACTGAGCCCATTATCAAAATTTGCAAAAGTATTTTATGGTGAAGTTGAATTTTATAATTTATGAAACAGACACATAAATTTATAGGCAAAAACCCAGTGACTATGATTGATAGGTGTTCCTCTGCACGCTTGCCATTAGTTTAAACATAAAATGCAAAATGATACCAGTTCTTCTAAATGTAATTAGTCCAATATGCATTTAGAAATTCCTTCAAGTTTCCTTACCACCTGAAGCTGAAATTCTGATAGTCTAAAATAGGAAAAAGCTATATTGCGATTAATATTATGTTATCAAGGAATTCATGATGAGGCAGTAGAAAATTCATAGAAAGGATAAAAATGTTCACTTCATTTTTCTTTTTAAAAAAATCTCGGGTGTAGCTATTGGTAGTAAAAATAAAGTAGTCTAAGCTTTGCATACATTTACATGAATTTATAGACTAGCAGTGCATCAACAACAATGCATATAGTAGGTAGAACATAATTTTGAGATATCATTCCTGCAATCAGATCAGATAGTCAAGCGGTTTGAGGTTCAAATTCATGGAGTATTTTTGCCATTGTTTGGTTCCCTTAAAGCAGGTGCTGAAATAGCAATTGGAGTGAAATATGTTTATTAAGGATCAATACATGTGAAAGGCAGGAAGGAGAAGCCTGACTGGACAGAGGAAAAAATTGATTGATTCATGTTCAACAAACTCTCCATTAACCCAAAGGGAGACTGTGAAGACGATTGCCCTTTAAAGAATCCCACAATGAGACAAAGTGGCTGGACCTTTATAAACTTTTCTCACTTTTGTCATCAGATATAAGGAATTGTTGTGAATTTATTTGGTTCTAAATATTGTGCTTATGTTTGAAAAAGAGTCCTTATTTTTAAGAAATACTGAAATATTTATGAATATAATAGCATGTTGTATGACATTAAAATAAAGTTGAGAAAAATAGAGAAAGATCAAGTGTTTTCCAATGACCAAAGAGGAGACTATTTGAGCATGCCACCCTACCCCCCAAAGACCACAAAGTATCAAAATACCTACCTATATATTTTTTTCATAATAACATTTTAAAAACACACATATTGAGAGGTTTCTTGGTTGCACCTACTCATTATTTTGAAAATAAATAAAGGAAACAACCTATCACTTTTTCTGCCTCTCTTGTACAGATATATCTCAGAATAACCAAACATTTGAGAGAAAAAAAATATAAGGTATTTTCAGGTAATTTCTTAAGGAGGAATTGTCAAATAAGGAAAAAATTATCATTTAGCAACACAGTAAAATAGTGGATTTAGGAAATGCTCACCAAGGAATGCTCAAACATTAGGAGAAACATTGATGGAGAAGCTAATTGATGAAACAACTGAACCAGCTACTCAATCTTACCCAGATGAACAAATATATTCTTCCTGGCAAAATGCATTAAGACATACATGGCACCTCCTATGGAGTAGCCCCACCAATAATTAATCCTGTATCTGACTAAGTCTTTAACTCTAATTGTGTTTATGGGAAATATGGGAGATAGAGAAGCCATATAGATAACAGCCAAATACTAAAGCATGAAGGTGGAAAATATTATAAGACAGCTTTTTTCAATAAGTAATCGATATGAAAAAAATGGAAAGAATTGTTATAAATTTAAAAGAGTTTTAAAACATATAACCTAGATACAATTGTGCAAACCTTTTTGGATCTTGACTTGAACAAATCAAATATATAGACATTTTATCATGGAATAAGTATTAGATGGTATTAACAAAATGCTATGGATTTCAGAAATATGATAATGTCAGTGTGACCTTGTTAAAAGTCTTGCTTATTAGAAATGTACACTGAGTTATTTTTTCCAGCTTTATTGCAATATTATACACTAAGTTATTTAGGTGCAAAGATATAAATTGGTGGTGAGGAGGGGAATACATAAAATGACATTGGCCAAAGTTGAAATTTGTTGGAATTGAGTTACAGATGACAAGTACATGAGAATTATTGTAACATTCACTTTTCTACATGGTTGAGAATTTATTTAACTGTTCAACTATTAAACATTTTCTTTAACATATCACAGACATTTTTTATGAAACTAATACACCAAAAAATGTCATAAATGACAGAAACTATGTTGAATGACAAATCTGGTTCAAAGGAATCTTGGCAATCATCATTGTAAGCTAAATCCCACAAGATAAAATTTAACATGAATAAATACATTGCAAATTTTCAGAATGAAGGTAAGCAACTTAACTGCAATTCGTGAAAAAGAGCAAGCCCACATTATTTGAAATGGATTACATCATGTCTCAGATTGAAGATTTTTTAAATCAGTGTGAAGAAGTAATTTTTATTTTGTTCTTAAGTTGTAAAAACTGAGATTGCTTAGTTCTGCAGTTTTAGTTGGTATAATTAATGAGCTTGAAAATTCTGATATTTGCTTTCTTATCTCTTAAATAGCATATATTAGGCATAGTTTATATACTGTCTTGATGTCTAACATCGCCATGGCTCATTAATGTACTTACTGAATATGTGACAGTCCCTTTGGGCACTGAGTTGGGTAGAAAATTTGCTTTACTATAGCTAGTTCTGTTACTCATCTCTAAGTTCTCACTGCTTTGTAGTTCAGCTCCTTGGGTTCAGGTCATACTCCCTCCCCAAATGCCCAAATATTTGATAATGGAGTAATCCAGCTCTACTTTCCCAAGTCAAAGTTTAGTTTGAGTATAGTTCTCTTTCACAAGAATAAGTAAACTAGGTATTCTTTGGGGAGGTTCTATTTTTTTCAGTCTCCCTTTTTTCCCTGATAAAATTTTATCCAGCTAGCTGGAGTTGAGAAAAGTGAACACCTCACTTGAACACAAAAAAAGCAAGGGATTGTGACTAAATATGGGCTTCCCAGGTGGCGCAGTGGTCAAGAACCCACCAGCAATGCAGGAGACCAGATTCAATCCCTGCGTTGGGAAGATCCCCTGGAGAAGGAAATGGCTACCCACTGCAGTATTCTTGCCTAAAGAATCCCTGGACAGAGGAGCCTGGTGGGCTATAGTCCATGGGGTCACAAAGAGTCAGAGACGACTTAGCAACTGAACAATGACATTATTGAACATAGTAATTATTTGCACTGTAATACATTTTTTTAAGTCTCTGGATTTAAATCTCTGGAAGTTCAGTCCTTGGTTTAGAAAATCCAAGGGTTGAGAACAATATTTGATACTTTCCAGTCAAGATTTCTCAAACTTGAGTCATTAGTATAAAATTCTTCACAATTTTTTGCTAGATAGATACAATTATGTATAAAATATACTTTATTAAATTAAATCCATTTGTAACATAAATTTATTTAAATGGATAAATGATTATCAGCACCATGATTTTGATCTTGTTTCGTTTTTCCTTGCATTAACAAAGTGTTTTGAGATATTTACAATGCGAAAAATAACTTCAACTGTGTGCTCCCTAAAATTATCTTGCTTACTGCCACTGGGAAAACTTCAGTAGATTCATGTGATACCTGAATTTTTGCTACCACCACATTACATAAAAATTTCTGCTGCTAAAGATATTTTACTCTAGTTCTCAATAACCTTAGCCTGCTATTTAGGTTATATTAGGACTCAGTAAGTGCTTATTAAATATGTTTATTGAATGAATAAATGCACATAACAGAGGATATCATAATTTGAAAATCCATATTATTACCAACTTTGATAAACCTTCAATTTGAGGAGTGGCATTATTGAAATAATTGCCTCCTACATCCTTCCTCATCAAATTCCTGGATTACTCTGCTGGCAAACATTGCTCTGTGTTCCCTTGAGAAATAACAGATTTAGACTGTAGAGTTAACATCTTCATCACGTGCAATTCATCTGCCCCAAAACACTTGACATATTAAACGTTTTTGCATGTGTTAGTAGAGAGAATGTAACAGTTGCAGAAAGCAGATATTTCCTCACTACTGAAAGTATTCAACAGACTTTATGATCCCACTAGTATATTTTTTCCTGTAAAAGTTGTGTTTTTAAATTTTGATATTCTCTAATAGCAAATTTCGACCCTTTGATTTAAGAGATTTACAGTTTTTTTGCCATTAAATGATTTTGAAATGCTCATAAAAAGGAGATTTTTATGACTACCAATAAGTAGATACAAATTATGAATTCATTTTCATAATAATTGTAGATAGCTATGGATCTGAAAACTACCACCCTAAATATCAGGAAATATGGCCCAAGTGAAGGAAGAACAGGACATGTAAAGTCATTTAGAATTATTGGTGCTTTGAAGATCTGGGAATAGAATATTTGTGTATTTATGTCCAAGAGGAAATTGAAAAATCAGACATTTTATAGAAGCTGAGATATTTAGAAGCTGACAGCTTTTAAACCCTATTTTGTATAAGAAAAAAAATCTCACTCTTATTAATAGAATATTTGATAAGTATTCATTTTCTTGTAGTAGTAAGTCTATGATTGATGGATGGAGAAGGGTGACTGAAATTCAGGAGGTGAGATTAAGGAAGATGCCACAAATTTGAGCAAAATTATATCCAAGGAGTGTGTAATATAATTTGAGATATTTTAAAGTAAATCCTTTAATAGGTATAGTGATTTCATATATAAAATTTTTCTATCAGTATTTCATTTAATCTTTATCATTGGAAGGACTTGCCTACTATATTGAACAAAATGTAAATAGTTTTTTTAGCAGTTGAATATTTTAATTAGATTATGAATTCAATTTAAATGTCTTAGTAATAAAAAGCTAATTTTAAATCCTGCCAACGGGTTTATTAATTCTGCATGTATTTATTTAGCAGCTAATTTACAGATGTTGCTCTGCCAGATGATATAGAAAATAAGATGAATAAGACAACTAGACAGTGTGTATACATGTTGACCACAGTGACTGTCACAGTGCATTGTGATTGATTTTTTGCATGTTTGTCTGACCACCTTTGCTTCTTCCATTATGTGTGTGCATGTGTGTATGTGTGGTTATAACATAAGAAAGTATTCTACCTGGGCAGTAACAAAAATTATGTTTGAAAAAAATATTGAACTTAACTGAGCTGCCTCAGAATAGAGAACTGTGGGCTGTGAGAAGAGAAACTTTCTTCTGTTTCTCCCACAACCCACAATAAAGCTGGAGCTTTGTAGACCCTCAGTGTTTGCTGAATCTTAGGCAAGAGGAAAAAGGGGACACTGCTTTTGGAATAATGATAAACTTCCTTTAACCATAAAACTTCAAGACAAATGATACCATAAAAATAAATTTTGATTATTTTTGTTATAAATACCATCTAGATAATTTTAAGGCTTCTATATAGGGGAAAGAAATGTCAGGGAGAAAATTCCATCATGATTGTTGTTATTCAGTCACCCAGTCGTGTCTGAGTCTTTGCAACCTCATGGACTGCAGCATGCCAGGCTTCCCTTTCCTTTGCTATCTCCCAGAGTTTGCTCAAACTTGTGTTTATTGAGTTGATGATGCCATCCAACCATCTCATCCTCTGTTGTCCCCTTCTCCTCCTGCCCTTGATCGTTCTCAGCGTAGGGTCTTTTCCAGTAAGTCAGTTCTTCACATCAGGTGGCCAAAGTATTGGAGTTTCAGCTTAAGCATCAGTCCTTCCAATGAATATTCAGGATGTGATTTCCTTTAGGATTGATTGGTTTGATCTCCTTGCTGAAGACTCTCGAGTCTTCTCCAACATCACAGTTGAAAAGCATCAATTCTTAGGTGCTCAGCCTTCTTTATGTTCAGCTCTCACATCCATATATGACTACTGGAAAAACCATAGCTTTGACTAAATGGATATGTGTTGGCAAAATGATGCCTCTTCTTTTGAATACGCTGTCTAGGTTGGTCATAGCTTTTCTTCCAAGGAGCAAGTGTCTTTTAATTTCATGGTTGCAGTCACCTTCCTCAGTGATTTTGGAGCACTAGAAAATAAAGTCTGTACTATTTCCATTGTTTCCCCATCTATTTGCCATGAAGTGACTGGATGCCATGTTCTTTGTTTTTTGAATGTTGAATTTTAAGCCAGCTTTTTCACTCTCCTTTTTCATCTTCATCAGGAGGCTCTTTACTTCCTCTTCACTTTCTGCCATTAGGGTGGTATTATCTGCATATCTGAGATATTTGATACGATGGAGAATGTTTTTTTGAATGGATTTAAATTTACTGGGGAAGTAGGCAACAGTTGGACCTCGGGATGAAGTTTAAGTGAGATTAGAACCCTGAGATACAGGTGGACCAGGATATGCAGCTCCTGGGCTCAGTCACCAGATGAGAAAAAAAAATTTTTTGAGACAAAATGGAAAAGGGGTGAATGAATTTTGCAGTGGGGTTGCAAATAGTGATCCTTCAGATGAATCTCCATGAAGTTATTGGCTTTGAATAGCCAACACAGAGTCTATTGAGAAAAATGTAAGATATGTCAAGTTAGGTTCAATGATGATGTTCTAGAAAAATGTACAGAAAAGGCAGGTCTCAGGAAGTCTAGGGTAAAGAATGGAGGATGTTATTACTAGACATCGGGGTAGTTATTAATTTTTTTGAAAAAAGAATTAGGATCAGAAGTGTACATTATGACAGTGTCTAGAATGAACAGAAGAGAGAAAAGAATTAAGATTGGAATGGTAGGGAACTATTGCAATAGTAGAAATTATAACCTTTGCTATGTGACAGTCAGAGTACTAAGCACTTTATGTGTATTACCCCCATTTGATCTCACAATAATCTTATGAGGTAGATAATAATTTTAGCCTTCATGTTATAGTTGAGAAACCTAAAGCACAGAGACCCTATACGATACACGAAGCCGAGAAGCCAGTCACTCCTATGTGATCGAGAATCCTAGAAGATGAGAGGGTACAGTTAGGAAGCAGTGTCTCTTTGAGTATTAAGACTGAACTCTTAATTACAAGCCACATTACCTCCATGGAGAGCATTCTACTTCCAGATTTATATTCATTATGCATTTTATAGCTAAATAGCTCTGTGAATCAAGTTTTTCACAGTTTAACTTATTTTTTAATCTCTAATTAGGCTCTTATAGCATAAACCCATTAGGCATATGTTTGAGACCAATTTGGCAGATTTCATGATAGTGTAACAAGCCTGGGCTCTTATTATCCCTTCCATGCATGTCCTTTAGAGCCTTAGATACAGCCTCTGGCTGACTTTGGATATTGATTCCATTATGCTGCCAACATCCTTCAATTGATGTAGAAGATCCAGGCTGATCTATTAATATACTCAAGTCTACCTTCTGCAGCACAGGTTTGAAGTTAATTTTTAAAGAATGTGCTTGCAGACAACTGTATTCTAGACCTTTCACATAGGATCACCTGCAACTCATTGTCCAGAAATGCAGACACCAATCTCGTTCAAGAACCCTCCAGAGTTTTATCCTATAAAACTCCTCTAGCTACATCTTCTGTTGTTTTATATCATTTTTTTCCATTTTATCATCTGACTTAACCACCCTCTATTCTTTAAAATGCTTGAATACTATGTATCCCTTTTACTATATTCATTGCATATCTGAATCCCACTCATTCCTTCAAAATCAAGATCACATCCCACCTCTGTTGGTGACCAACTACCTAGGCTCTGGTGTTACCTCTCTATACTCACAGCACTGATTAGAGGTAGCATTTATTAGTAATTTCATCTTTGATTCCCTTATGTTATATCAGTTTTAGTTCAGTAGATTATAGGCAACTAGAACAGAGTCTTGCCTTTAACACGTATTGTATTTTTGAGTACTGTACAACACAGTAATTTCCCCATAAACCTCCAATAAGTGTTTTTATTTTATTGACATCTTTAAAAGTCATCAATTTAAAACTTTTTATTATTATTAAATAGCAGCATAAAGTGTATACATATTGTTGAAATCCTAGACTCAAGGACAAGCTAGATAAGAGTTTAGCAAGTCATTTGGAAATTACATGTCTTACCTAAGATGGAAAACAGTACTTTATAGGGCAGACTATTCTAACATAGGAGTACATAGTCATTGTTACAAGATGTTGTTTATTTTTCAAAACAATCCAGAAATCCACACTTTTATGATAAATTTTTCAATAATATTTGCTGAAATAAATTTTAAATATCATGCGTGACAAAATAAACACATCTTTTGGTCCATCTATTATCCCACATGTTTGTGCCTTCTAATGTATGTGTATCTGAAATTTCAATATCATATTTAGAACACTGTACATACAAGCATGGTCATTATAATTTAATGAATTAATGTACACTACTTGTTCCTATGAACTAAAATGTAATCTAAAATAAAATGGCAGTATTAAAAAATTCCATCCCATGCATATATTTCAACAAGATTTGAGGAATAATTTCCTATTACATTGAAACTCAGCAGTGATGGGAAATGCAGCCATCAGTTCTAGCATGAATTACTATACCATTTATAGAAGTATTAATACAGATATTTATCAGGCCCTAATAGCAGTTGCCAGATTCTATATCTATAAGAATCAAACATTTTTTTTTTGCAAAAAATATAAGAAGGTATATTTATTGCTGTCTTACTTTTTCAGAGTTTAAATTTCAGTTCAATTCAACTAATATATATTGAATGTCAGCTTTGAGTAAGACCTCATAGCAGGTGCTGTAGAGAAGACAAAAATGAGTGGAATGATCTGCCTTCTGTGTACCTGTGTTCTCACTTTTTGGCCTATCTAAATTCTGCCTACTTCCTCAAAACCCCTTTCTAATCCAATATCTCTTGGGTCTAGTTAAGGGGCAAGACCCATATTCAAATAAGTATTATACAAAAGACACTATGGCAAGTTTTTTAAAGTTATCTGTGTCTCTAAACATTTTAGTATATGGAAATAAGATAATGTGCTAGAAAGTAACTAGTATGAACTGAAAGCAACATTATTTAGCTTGGTCATACAAACTCTCTATGTGGAGAAGGTATTTGGGCAGAATTCTAGTAATAAGGGGTTAACCAGATTTGTTATCAGAAAACCAGGCAGAGGACACAAACTTGATGTATTCTATGAACAGGAAAAAGACAAGTGGGACAAGAATCAGGGTCAGCAAGAAGGAGACTGGTAGGAAATAAAGGTAAATCAGATGGGGTCTTGTTGAGCAGAAAGACTTTGGAAGTCCTTTGAGGTGTAATGGGCAGCCATTGATGGGTTTTAGGCAAGGGACTAATATGATATAATTTGCATATTTAGAAGTCCCCTTGGCTTAAGTGGGCTGAGTAGATGGCATTCATTTATTGTGATAGAAAATGTTGGTGGGAGCAACAGTTATAAAGTGTATTAACTTTTCTGTGATAACAAACCCCCAAATGTCTGTGGTTTACCAAACCGTTTCTCAACCTCGTTGTCTGTCAGTTGCTGTGTTCTGCTGTTATGGATCTGCTCCTGGTGCCTTTTTATCACTTGGTCAAGTTGAAGGAGTACACTATTTGGGACATGTTAGTCTCAAAACTAAACCAGGAAGGCCTGGTGTGCTGCGGCTCATGGGGTTGCAAAGAGTTGGACACGACTGAGTGACTGAAATGAACTGAACTGAACTGAGTCTCTAAACAGAGAACAGGGAACGAGAGGTGGAGCCTAATTTTGAAATTGTCCTTAGTGTTTCTGCCCAGATGTGGTACAAACACATTCACTTCCTTTGGTCAAAGCAAGTCACATGGCCAAGCATGACCAAAGGCTCACTGTCTTCTTCTCTAGGGAGGCAGGTGCTGCAGGTCAAACAGCAGAACATGAGCTTGGATTACAAGAGGAGGGAATAAATAGTTGGATATACATGGGAGTAACATAATCCTTCACAACAGGTAAAGGGGATAGGTTTAAGTGGGAAAATAAAAAGGCATTCATGGGAATATAGATGAGTACAAATGTCCATGTAACAGGAGGAAGAGTTACCTGGGATCTAAGCTTGCTAACAAACTTGTGACCTTGAACAATTCATTTAACCTACCAGGCCTTATTTCCTTCATATGTAAAATAATAAAGTTATATTAGATTTAGGGAAGAATAACTTGACTTTTGAGAGGCTCATCTCCCCTAATATTGTGGTATATAGATAGTTATCTTTTTATGATACTTATTATTTACATGTTCTGTGAAAAGGATGTTCAGGTAGTCAAAACACTGGAGCCTGAAGAAGGGTATTAACAACCAGGGGAAAATGACTTTTAAGATTTACAGTCAATGTTTAAAATATTACTTACATACCTGATGAGACACATAGGATCCCCAAGGATAATGAATCTTTTTTTTTTCCATTTCCATCTTTTTTTAAAAATTAAAGCATGTTGATATAACAAGAAAACCAATACAGGGGAACAATTAATAGTTTCTTAACACAGTAAATAATTGATATTTACTCTCTGATATGAATCTTTCTGGGCTTTCCTGGTGGTTCAGTCAGTAAAGAATCCACCTGCAATGCAGGAGACCAAGGTTCGATCCCTCGATCTGAAAGAGTCCTCTGGAGAAGAGAATGGCCACTCCAGAGTTCTTGCCTGAAAAATTCCATGGACAGAGGAGCCTGGCTGGCTACATACATTCCATGGGATTACCAAAAGTCAGACATGACTGAGCGACTAACACTTACTTATGAATCCTTCCATGTTGTTTTCCATTAATGAGGAAGCATATATAGCCACTTTTATAATGCATAATTTAAATTGTGCTTACTTCTTACAAAACAGATAATGCAAATAAATTTAAACCAAACATTTTCCACAACTTTTTTCCTACTATGTAACATATTGTGAAGATCCTTTTATAGTAGAATATATTATATATTCTACTAATATACTATATTTATCTTCACTAGCTTTATAATTACTCATGGTGTGAATGCACTGTAATACATTTGACTATTCACCTATTTAAGCACATTAAGATTTTCTTCATAAAATTTTTATTATAAAAGCATTAATAAAAAGCATTAATATAAATATCTCTGCATATAATTCTTTATATGTTACTGCCTCTATGTTTTTATGATAGATCCTCGCAAGGATTGCTGTGCCAATGGTGTGGGCATTCTCACTTATGTTGCAGTAGTGAATGTCATGATTCATTGTACAGGTCTCCCCTCTAGGACTATGGCATTCATTTCCCAGCAACTGGGAATGTTGGTGGCTAGCTTCTCTCAGCTGAGTTCTTGTCTAGATGAAGAGAGTTGAATAACCCCAAAATTATTGGACTATGAGCCCAAAGTTATTGGGTTTTGACAGGTCATGCCCCTATCAAGAGTGCATTTCACATCTAATGACTGGTTGCTGCAGAGATATAAATGTCTAGTCTTCTTGCCCCAAACTGGAATAAGTTTAGGGATAGATCTAGATCTATCCCAGCTCTAGATCTCCCAATATGACTGACTGGGTCTTTGCTGCAATGGCAACAAAGTTCAACTCCTCCTTCTGCATAATTTGGCTTCCTTCATTCCCTCCCAGGTACCTATACTGAGAGTATTCTTCAATAGATTGCTGCGTGTTAATCCTGCTAATCTGTATCTCTGCTCCCCAGGGAACCCAGCCTGTGATAGTGGCAGACTGGTCTGAACAATGACGATTTATGTCTTTCTGACAATCAGGAACTCAAGACTATAACATTGCTCTGTAGACTTATTAACAAAGTACAGTTACCATAGGATGGCACATCCTGTCACTCAGACTTCCTCAGCAGCAATCTGTCTACTGATTTTACTGTATTCTCGAGTGAAAACCCACTGCCACAAATGATTTGTTCACTTTGTTGAAATAGTAATCATCTTCTGTAATCAAAGTGCCTAGTTATAGGATATTTATGTAAATCATTTATTTTATATCTGTTGACAGAGAAATAAGGGTTTACTGCTTACAATAAAAGAAGCCAATATTTACAAAATATTTCCAAAGCCAGAATTTATATTTATTAATATACATATCCAAAAGGCAAAGTTTTTATATTTACCTTCATTTTTCTGTGCACAGCTAGATTTCAGTCATTTCGTTTCAAACCTCAATACTATTTCTCAGACCCAGCCTGTTGAGTAGGAACTTGCAAGCTACCCATTCCCATAGCAACCATTTCGAGGTGTCCCCAGCTTTCCTTTCAGGCGTACATACGAACCTGCACACGGAGACTTGTGGAAGGAAGATGGAAGAACAGCAGGGTGGGAACTCTTAAAAGCAACAATAAACTTTGGGATTGCTTTCTCTGTGAGACTGAATAGATAGCAGTAATTTTGTCAAAATATTTGACATTTCAATAGATATACCTGATTTGAGAAGTTTCTATAACTATTTAATTTTACCTTTCAACGTGTAAAGATAATATAAAAATAGTGCATCCAGAAGCATATGAAATGTGCCCAGTAAAATGAGCAGAAGAGTATGGTAAATATAATAACTATAATGTTGTAAAGCTAGGCATTTCAAGATTTCCTTTAAGTGGGTAAGAGAGGGCTGATATGGAAAGACTATACTTTAAGTTTATAAGCTTCCTTGCAATGTGCTGACAATAAATCACTATTTAATTTTGGCCATGTCAGAAAAAAAGTGAAAAGAAAATGTTTACTGAGCTTTAAGCAATTCCATGTACTGCACAGAAATACAGTAGATCGATTTCATTACCTGAAAGTAAATGATTGACATTTTGAGTGTCAGTTTGAGATATGACTGCAACAAATCTCATTCAATTAAAGATTTCTCCCCCCCCCCCGTCCCCGCCCCACCAAAGAACAATCTTCTGTAGCTCTAAATTGAAGGACTGCATTGTGCTTATGATAATAAACTAAATAGCAGTTGCTGACAGTAGAGTGTTCCACCCTTACTGTTGACATCCTGCCCTGCTAATCAGCTCAACTTCACCCTGGGAGAGCTGTCTGTTTGGGGCAGGGAAGTTCCTCTTCCTCATTGCCAGCTTGCTTCTAATTCCTTCCTGAAAAGAAGTGTCAGTTATGCTTAATTGCATTAAATTAGGTGTGATAGTTTAAAACAGCACCAGGTCTTTTCAAGGCTCGACAAAATCACTCAAATTCTCACTTCTTTCTGAAGTCCCAGGTTGGTATTTTAAGTCCTCTCTCAGAAGTATCCCTGGGAATTAAATAGCATATGTGTCCAAGGTCACCTAACTTATTTTCTGACCACATGTCATAAGCATTGTCACAAGGAATTAAATATCACCATGTGTACGGAGCTCTCCTAGGAGCAAGCAGAGCAACAGAGGCCTTGACATGGCTCCTTCATAGAATTCTAAACCAGACAATATGGTTGATCACACACAAGTGTGGTGATGAATAAAACGTCTCTATTAATTTAAATTTGATTCATTTGGAATCACTAATCATTCATACCACAAATTTTATCTCATCTTTAAAGAAGGAATTGCTGAGGAAAGTAACAACACGAAGATTTCTCAGAGCAGGCTTACCTACATAAAGAAACATGCCTGTATTTATTTTTGCATCCATGTATGTGTGAATTCATTCATTCAAACTTAGTTCTAAGTATTTATAGAATGCCTGCAGTGGTCATATAGGGATGGTAAAGAATCTGAAATGATACACACTAAGGTAAGGTGAAACAACTATAGCCTTCGAGAAGCTAGTCATTTAGTTAGAATTTACAGATATTTGTTGCTAATAAAACTGACTTGAACTAATAGAACATATCCCTTCAAAATTTTTGATATGTTTACATTTGAGTTTAAATTTAGTTTTGCAGAATAAAGCTTTGGTTTTTTTTTTTTTTTAATTTAACCTGAGATGCTTCATTCCAGCTGATATTCACAATTAATTCCAAGAGAAGTATTATTATAATGTTATCTAAATTTGACAGACACAGTTAACAGATTCTGAGATAAACAACATTCACAAAAAATAAACATGCATTATATACCCATCCAAATATTAGGTGTGCATTGATTCTGAGAGCATTTATCATAGTACCAGGCACAAAATATGCATTCAATATGTTAATTTACCCAGTAAAATTTTGAAAGAAAAAATTATTTCAGTACTGCAGTCAACTAGCTCAGCTTGACTTATAGAACTCTTCTAGACTTTGAACTTTCTCAGAATTCTCATTTCATTTTATAGCCTAGGCTCTCTGTACCATCTGGTATACACCAGAAAGAGATGTGAGTGTTAGGAAGGGGGTCATTGCACCATGTAACTTCTATTTTGTTGGTAAAGATATTCTATATAAGTGAGGCTTTATACTACAGTAGGAAAAATAAAGCCGCTTTTGAACTTAATCCATTTTTGCACAATTAAGGCATTAAAGGATGATCTTAATATTTACTATGATAAATTAAAATTGAAGTCATTATATTCCCCTGTTAGTTCATCCATCTATCAGCTACCTCTCTGTCCACCTGTCCTGCCAGACAGCCATCCAATCATCTACTGGCTATGCCACTAATAACTTCTGTTCAGGAAAATGTCACAAATTTAGGGGTAGAAATATAAGATATATTCACTGCATATTAAAAAAATATAACAAGTACAAGAAAAATAACATAAATCAGACTTGTTATAATTTAAGACAGTAGATAGGACAATTTAAGGTTAATGAATAGCTTGATGACTCAAGAAAGGAAAAAATTCACCTTAGGAAAAGGCATTTGAATATGCTTTTTGAAATCTGAAGCACCTCAATATTTGTTGAATGAGTGAAAAAATAAAGGAATGGATTAGAATTAAAGCAAAATTTTAAAATAGCAAAATCTTGGTAGGAAAAGACACAGGTTTAAGATGTTATTGGAGGACAAAGCATAATAAGTACTACTGCTCATACTTGCAAAAAACACAGTTATTGGAAAATTGTGAGTAGTCTAGATGAACAGGAGTCTATAGAATGTGAAAGGAATCAAAATCCATTATCATAGTCTTTTAAAGTATGATCCCAGGTTCTTCAACATTCTTCCATAGAAGTTAGGGTCAACACACCCTTTTCTTGAAACAAGTCAAGCCTGTGTCTGCTTTGACCAATAGAGTAAAGTAGAATTAATGATATTTAACTTCTGAAGCCAAGCTGAAAAAGACCATGTAGCTTCTTCCTAGTTTTATTAGGATATTTATTCTGGTGGATGCTAGCCACCATGTAAAAAAATATGATCACCTAAGACTGCTGAGCAGAGGGTGGATGAGCACTGGAGTTAGCCCATCTGAATTCCAGTGTCAACTGCCAGTCGTGTAAGTAAGCCATTCTTTATAATCATTGCTCCAGGCAGCCCACTGCCACCCATGCCAACAGCTGACTACAACCTAATGAGAATTTCCCAAGTGGGCCCTTTCCAATTTATGGTGAGCAAAATAAAATAGTTATTATTTTATACCACAAGGCTGTGCACTTTTATAGGCAGCAATAGTAACTACAATAAGATTTTGGTACCTAAAACTGGATTCAGACTCACATAAGTATTGACTACCTGGCCAGTTTGAGCTTCTCATGCCAGCCCATCAATAGGCAATTCAATCAATGGCTTCACTAGGCTGGATGGGCTGACGATCTTGACATTTAAGGGAAAACCGGGATGCCTCACCTACTGGAATCAGGGAGGAGAATGTTTAGAATAAACATCCTCTGAAGTCTCTGCCCTTTGTTGTTGCTGTTGTTCAGTCACTCAGTTGTGTCTGACTCTGTGACCCTCTGGACTGCAGCATGCCAGGCTTCCCTGTCCTTCACCATCTCCTGGAGTTTGTTCAAACTCATATACATTGATTCAGTGGTGCTACGCAACCATCTCATCCTCTGTTGCCCCCATCTCCTCCTGCCCTCAGTATTTCCCAGCATCAGAGTCTTTTCCAATGAGTCGGCTCTTCACATCAATTTGGCTAAAGTATTGGAGCATCCACTTCAGCATCAGTCCTTCCATTGAATATTCAGGACTGATTTCCTTTAGGACGGACCAGTTTGATCTCCTTGCTGTCCCAGGGACTCTCAAGAGTCTTCTCCAGCACCACAGTTCAATAGCATTCATTCTTCCATGCTCAGCCTTCTGTATGGTCCAACTCTCACATCTGTACATGACTATTGGAAAAACCATAGCTTTGACTAAATGGATCTTTGTCGGCAAAATGATGTGTCTGCTTTTTAGTATGCTGTCTAGGTTTGTCAGAGCCTTTCTTCCAAGAAGCAAGTATCTTTTAATCTCTTGGCTGCAATCATCATCTTCAGTGATTTTGGAGCCCAAGAAAATTAAGTCTGTAACCATTTCCACTTTCTCCACAACTATTCACCATGAAGTGATGGGACTGGATACCATCATTTTTGCTTTTTGAATGTTGAGTTTTAAGCCAGCTTATTCACTGTCCTCTTTCATCAACAGGCTCCTTAGTTCCTCTTCACTTTCTGCCATTAGGGTGGTGTCATCTGCGTATCTGAGGTTATTGATATTTTTCCTAGCAAGTTTGATTCCAGCTTAAGCTTCATCCAGCCCAATATTTAGAATTATGCACTCTGCCTAGAAGTTAAATAAGCAGGGTAACAATACACAGTCTTGATGTACTACTTTCTCAATTTTGAATTAGTCAGCTGTTCCATGTCCAGTTCTAACTATTGCTTCTTGTCCTGCACACAGATTTCTCAGGAGGCAGGTAAGATGGTCTGGTATTCCCATCTCTTTAAGAATTTTCCACAGTTTGTTGTGATCCACAAAGACTTTAGTGTAGTCAATGAAGCAGAAGTACATTTTTTTTTCTAGAATTCTCTTGCCTTTTCTATGATCCAGTGAATGTTGCCAATTTGATTTCTGTTTCCTCTGCTTTTTATAAATCCATCTTGTACATCTAGAGGTTCTCAGCTCATGTACTCTTGAAGGCTAGTTTGAAGGATTTTGAGCATTACCTTGCTAGCATGTGTGAAATAAGAACAATTTTGCAGTAGTTTGAACGTTCTTTGGCATTGCCCTTCTTTGGGATTGGTATGAAAACTGACTTTTTCCAGTCCTGTGACCACTGCTGAGTTTTCCAAATTTGCTGGCATATTGAATGCAACACTTTCACAGCATCATCTTTCAAGATTTGAAATAGCTCAGTTAGAATTCCGTCACCTCCATGAGCTTTGTTCATAGTAATGGTTCCTAAGGTCCAGTTGACTTCACACTCCAGGATTTCTGGCTCTAGGTAAGTGATCACACCATTGTAGTAATCCTGGTCATTAAGAACTTTTTTGCATAGTTCTGTGCATTCTTGACACCTCTTCTTAATCTCTTCTGCTTCTGTTAAGTCCATACTGGTTTTATTCTTTATTGTGCCATTTTGCATGAAATGTTCCTTTGGTATCTCCAATTCTCTTGAAGAGATCTCTAGTCTTTCCTATTCTATTGTTTTCCTCTATTTCTTTGCATTGTTCACTTAAGAAAGCTTTCTTATCTATCTTTGCTATTCTTTGGAACTCTGGATTCAAATGGGTATATCTTTTCTCCTTTGCCTTATGCTTCTCTTCTTTTCTCAGCTATTTGTAAGGCCTCCTCAGACAGACATTTTGCCTTGTTGCATTTCTTTTCTTGGTGATGGTTTTGGTCACCACCTCCTATACAATGTTATAAACCTCCATCCATAGTTCTTCAGGTACTCTATCAGTCAACAACAACAAAAAAGCTACAGCCCCAACAGGTGGCACTATTAATGTCCCAGACATTTAAGAAATTAGATTTTGGGTCACCTCACCTGGCAAGAAACTCTGATCAGCTAAAGTGCTTACTAAAAGAAAAGAGAACTCAGAATGGGTAAAGGAAAGCAAATGATAACTATCAGATCAACCACATGATAAGCTACAAAAACCAGTTGCAAAAAGATTTCTTCATTTTTATATGACTATAATCATATATGTGTAATATGAGTCTTCTTTCTTTCTCTATCACATCCTATTTAACATAAACTGTATTAACAATTGCCATCATCAAATATCTTTATTTAAATTACAGATATCCAAAGGGAAGAATGATTCACACGGAAGGAGAATAAGCATTGTCCAAAGATGGACAAATGGACTTGTAATCTTTTTCTTAGGTCAGATGTGTTTCATTGTATACGGCATACTTGCATCATATTGAGTGAAAGCATACTGTGGCTGTTGTGTTTATTTGGAAATCTTAGGTATGATTAAAAGAATTATTTAAGCTCATATAATGCTAAATTGTCAAGGGATAGACTATGGTGGCTTTGTGTGGTGTCAACTTAGCTAAGTTGGAACTACATTTTTCAGAATTCCCGTCCTGTTTGTTTTCTAGTAGGCCACAAGAGAAATTAACTCAGGGCTTTGGAAGTGAAAATTAAGCAGCTGCCATCTCTTTATGCTCAGTAGGTCAGGTTAGAGGCTAGTATGTATCACTGAAACTCACGCGCTTTGCCAGGTCTGCTGGTTCACCTTGCTTGTGTGGGGGCAGTGTTTGTGTCATCAGCTTCCTGGGTTCTGTTGCAGCTCCTCCTGTTGGATCAGCTTCTCTGAATTCTGAGCCAGGTACATGACCAGTTATGGAGGAGAGAGAGCCAGCTTATCATGTGTACCATCTGCATCACTCTAATTGGAGGTTGTGCAAGAGAGACATGGGTACCAGTTTGTCTTTGGGGGTTCCTATTTGTTTTACTCAGGAATTCTAGCTTTTCCTTGTTTCCCTCTATGTGCATTACTTTTCCTTTCCAACCTCCAGCCCTGCTGATGATGGGAAAACACCAGCTGCAGGGGCAACAGCATTACACTAGATTGCCTAAGTAGCTCCCATGACTTCATAGAGATTAATTTCTACAATAAATCTTACATTCTGTAATACCCATAGTGATTCTGCTTCTCTGATCAAACCCTGACTTTTCAAACTTATGAAACATATAACAACAGTTTGATGAAGAAAGCTCAAAACATATATTTCTCTCCTGTCTGTATCATTGACCCTCTAAATATATCATGGCAAATATCTTTGCCCAATTTCTTAATTCCTAAAATGAGAAGATAAGCTGAATTCATGCAGAAATATGTGCATTTTATGCATAATCCATGTCATTCATTTTTATATTTTCAGTTTTGATAAATCTGAATTTTGGAATTGGATAATTCCTGTCCTTTTTTGAGACTGTCTTCACCTGGTTTTCCTTCCCACAACTTAAACATAGTATAACCCAAAACTAAATTCAAGATCTTCCTTTTCATGAGTTTTCCACTGCCTTTTTAAGAATGAAGTATAGGTTTCATATAATATTATATTAGTTCCAGGTGTACATCCTAGTGATTTGACATTTATGTACATTACAAATTGATCATGACAATAAGTTTAGTAACCATCTGTCACATGCAAAGTTATTGCAGAATCATTGACTGTATTCCCTATGTTGTAGTATGCTACCTCTCTGTGACTTATTTATTTTTTAACTGGAATTTTATCCCTGGTGGCTCAGATGATAAAGAATCTGCCTACAATGTGGGAAATCTGGATTTGATCCCTGAGTTGGGAAGATCCCCTGGAGAAGAGTATGGCAACCCACTCCAGTATTCTTGCCTGGAGAATTCCATGGACAGAGGAGAATGATGGGGTCTCAAAGAGTCAGACACTACTGGATGACTAACACTTTCACTTTCACTTTCACTTGTACCTCTTCATCTCCTTCACCTGTTTTGCCTACCCTCTCACTCCCCGCTCCCAACTCCTCTGGCAACCATCAGTGTGTTACCTGTATCTGTGAATCAGTTTCTGTTTTATTTTGTTTGCTTATTCTGTTTTTTTAAGATTTCACGTATAAATGAAATAATATAGTATTTGTCTTCTTTTGACTTATTTTACTCAACAAAATACCTTCGATGTCTATCTGTGTTGTCACAAATGGCATGATTTCACTCTGTTTAATAGTTGAGTAATACAGCATTGTGTGTATGTGCTTCACATCTTCCTTGTCAATTCTCCTATTAATGGAAACTTAAGTTACATCCACATCATGGCTATTGTGAATAACATTTCAGTAAACCTGAGAGTGCAGCTGTTTCTTCTGGTCTGTGATGTTTCTATGGGAAAATTGACTGATAGCCTATTGTTCAGTCATTCAGTTGTGTCCAACTCTTTGCGACTCCTTGTGTCACAAGGACAAAAAGATGTCCTTGACCATCTCCCGGACCTTGCTCAAACTCATTTCTGTTGAGTCAGTGATGCCATCCAACCATCTTGTCCTCTGTTATCCCCTTCTCCTCCTGCCTTCAATCTTTCTCAGCATCAGAGTCTTTTCCAAAGAGTTGGCTCTTCGAATCAGCTGGCCAAAGTATTGGAGCTTCAGCTTCAGTCCTCCCAATGAATATTCAGGACTGATTTCCTTTAGGATGGACTAAGCATCTCCATGCTGTCAAAGGGACTCTCAAGAGTCTTCTCCAGTACCACAGTTCAAAAGCATCAATAGTCTGATAGGTGTTCCCTTATACATAACAAGCTATTTTTCTCTTGCTGCTTTTAAGGTTCTCCCTTTATCTCTAATTTTTGATGTTTTAATTGTAATATGCCTTGATGTGCATCTCTTTGGGTTCATCTTGTTTGGGATTCTCTGCGTTCTCTGGACTTGGGTGTTTGCTCATCTGGGTTAAGGAATTTTTCAGCTGTTATTTCTTCAGGTAGGTTGTCTTTCCTTTTCTCTCTCTTCTCCTTCTGAGATATCTATAATGTGAATGTTAGCATACTTGATGTTTTCCCAAGGTCCCATACAGCATCCCCTCTTTTTAATTAAAAAATATTTTTTAATATTCTAATTAGGTGATTTCCACTACCATGTCTTTCAGATCACTGATGATTCTTCTACATTCTCCAATCTCCTATTGATTCACTGTAGTGTATTTTTATATCAGTTATTGTGTTATTCAGTTTCAGTTTTTTGTCTTTTGTTTTTTTCTGAAACTTTATTGAAGTTCTCACTGAGTTCATCCATTCTTCTCCTGAGTTGAGTGAGCATCTTTATGACTATTACTTTGAACACTTTATCTGGTAAATCACTTATCTCCATTTTATTTCATTCTTTACCTGAGGTTTTATCTTATTCTTTCCATTGGAAGATAATCCCTTGTCTCCTCATTTTGCATAACTCTCTATATTTGTTTCTATATATTAGGTATATGATCTCTGGCCCTCCTGTCTAGGAGTTGCTGTTGTTTAGTTGTTGTGTCCGACTCTTTTGTGACCCCATAAACTGCAGCCTGCAGGGCTCCTCTGTCCATGGGATTTCCCAGGCAAGAATACTGGAGCTGATTGCCATTCCCTTCTCTAGGGGATCTTCCCCACCAAGAGACTGAGCCTGCATCTCCTGGGTTGGCAGGCAGATTCTTTACCACCTTGCCACCAGGACCATCATACAACTTGTCTGTGAGGCCTGGATCCAAATGGTACAAATGCATTCTGTAATGCAGGATTGGCTCTTTTTACAACTGGCTGTGACTTTGTAGTGTTGCCTTCTGGGTGGGGCAGGGTAGTAGCCAATTTGGAAGGGCAAGTCCTCAGGGGAGTGCTGAGTAGGGGTGGGTGCATGGTGTTAAGTAGGATGATGAAGAGTTAAAGAAGTGGCTCCCACCAGTACTTGGGTCAGCTAGGTGAAAGGAGATTTAAAATAATTTTTAAATGGCACTGGGCTCAGTCTATTCCCAGAGCAAATTCTATGAGGTCCCTGCCCTTCCAGCAAATACCCTTAAGCTCTTCAACAAGCCTTCTCATATGGTCCAAGTAGTTTTCAAGCTGTTGCCTTTATGCTGGGACTTGGAGTTACATGAGTTTGTTCACAAAACTTATGAGAGTAGAGTCTTGATTTCCCGCAGCCCTCTGGCTCTTCTCGGCATTCTCTCCATTGGTTTTCAAAGCTAGATATTATGGAAGATCACCTTCCTGGTGCAGGATATGGAGCATGCCAAGCATCTGGACCCCTTGCTCCTGAAGGGGACCTCTGCAGACTCTGATATTTCTCCCACTTGTGGTCACTGCACTACAAGTGCCTAGACCCTATCCCTGCCTCTCCTATCCATATTGATTTGACCTTTCTTTATGTCCTCAGCTACAGGAAATCTGTCCTGCTAGTGTTCAGGTCATTCTCAGGACACAGGTGTTTTATGTGTAGTTGTAGTTTTGTGTATCTGTAAGAAGGGATGAGCTCAAGATCTTCCTATTCTGCCTTCTTGACCTGTACTTCAGCCTTTTGTTAAAGCTGTTGATAGTGTTATTGTTTTACTAGTAGTCCAGACTTCAACAGATCATTTTAATTCTATAAATCATTATAAGTTTTGTTCTGCAAATCCTTTGAATTTTAAATATGATATGACTGCTTCTCATGTTTATTCTTTCCCAGTTATCTCATATCCCCACACTCAGTTCTTCAATCTCAGTCTAAATTCAGTTCCTTTAAAGAATTTTGCTTAAACTTTCTCAAGACATACCCTTGCCTGCAAAACAATTCCACTCTAATGCAAGCCTTCATTATTCTAAGCTTCGTTATTCTGGGGACAGTTTTTCTCACATAGAATTTATCATTTCACCAATTTTATTTCATATATTTATCTCTTGTCCTCCTACCACCATCCCAAAAGGCTATGCATAGAGACCATGTTTCATCTTTAAGAAGACACTAAGTAGATAAATTTTTATTGAACAAATGAATGAATAAATGAGTAAATATAAGAAAAGATATGGAAAAAGAAAAGTTTAAAAACAAAATAAGTGGAGTACATTGTGAAGTGGGTAAATATTGTATCATGGCATGTGATAAATGAGAAACAGAGTTATAAAAAGATAGCAGCTGTTTTATCTCTTGTCCTGTAGGGAGAGAAAATAAATGTGCCTATTTCTACTACCCCAAAGGAAATTAATAAAAGGATTTGCCCCATACCTGAGAAAAAATGATTAGAATTTTAAAAAATGGAATTCAATAAACAGCAGGAAATGTGTGTGTG
The DNA here is from genome assembly GCF_023699985.2 of Odocoileus virginianus. Classification (NCBI taxonomy): domain Eukaryota; kingdom Metazoa; phylum Chordata; class Mammalia; order Artiodactyla; family Cervidae; genus Odocoileus; species Odocoileus virginianus. The sequence goes on along the minus strand of NC_069686.1, from coordinate 33,669,043 downwards.
TGCATGTGTGTTTTGTATGTGTATATATATATATATAAAATGAAAATGTGAATAATAGTGGAAATACACTCAACGTGTAAATGTGTAAGTGGTAAGAATACAGAAATTGTGGATTCCTCTCTTCATGTAATATATAACCACATTCAAAGAATAATAGAATATCTATTGAATGTCTTAAACTTGATCATCTCTGATTTAAAAATGAATAAATGCTTTTTTTGGGATTCCCTGGTAGCTCTGGTAAAGAATCTGGTAAAGAATCTGTAATGCAGGAGACCCCAGTTCGATTCCTGGGTTGGGAAGATACCCCAGAGGAGGGCATGGCAAACCACTCCAGTATTCTTGCCTGGAGAATCCCCATGGACAGAGGAGCCTGGCAGGTTACAGTCCATGAAGTCTCAAAGAGTCAGAAATGACTGAGTGACTAAGCACAGCATAGCATCTTCAGACTGCTGTTTACAAATTTAGTAAGAGTGACCATGAAAATTCTAATTGCCTTTATGGGATTTTTTTTTTTTTAACCTCTCTGCCCAATGTGCTCTTGCCTAGAAAATCCCACGGACGGAGGAACCTGGTGGGCTGCAGTCCATGGGGTTGGTAAGAGTCGGACATGACCGAGCAACTTCACTTTCACTTTTCACTTTCATGCACTGGAGAAGGAAATGGCAACCCACTCCAGTGTTCTTGCCTGGAGAATCCCAGGGACGGGGGAGCCTGGTGGACTGCCGTCTATGCGCTCACACAGAGTCGGACACGACTGAAGCTACTTAGCAGCAGCTGCCCATGTGACCCATATTCTTTATTCCTAGGCTAGCTCCTTTCTTTCATTTAAGACTCTGCCACCACTCTGTGTGGTGGCCTGGATGGGAGAAGTTTGGGGGAGAATAGATACATGTGTATGTATGGCTAGGTCCCCTGCTGTTCATCTGAAACTATCACAGCATTGTTTGTTAATCAGCTATACAAAATACAAAATAAAAAAAAAATTACAAAGATTATAACATTTGTCCATCCTGTGGGAGGGTAACTGTGTATGGATATCTTATCATATTGCTGTTTTCACTATGAGTCCACACCATTAAAACAACATAAAACCCAAATACAATTAGCATTAGTTTGCCAGAAATAGCCTTTAGTGAAGCTAGATTTTTTTTTCCTAGCATCTTTTTTAACCTCCCAGGCCTTTGACCAAAACCCAACCTCTGACTCTGAAGATAAGGTTGTAAAGAGAAGTCCTCCTACAGACTGATGTAATACCACCACATTTCCTAGGGACAGTGACTGCAGTAAATCCTTGATAAAGCTGGAAGACACACTCCATCCTGTCTATCACAGATAGAGACATTTTGTATAGGGGGAAATGAGAACAAAACCTCAGTCCTGCAGTGATTATACTTGTTATAAATTGGGAACATTTTCTTGATAGTGATACCTTTAAGAGTTACAGGTTATCGCCTATAACTAAGTGGATATAGGATTCTGTGCTGAAAAGAACTGAATGTGACCGTGGATTATGCTATGGTGTTATTAGTCTTAGAGATCTCTGCAGTTTGTTATCATTATTGTAATCTTCTCTGGAATACTGTTCTATCTATTACTTCCTCTCTTCAATACTGTCCTCTTCAGTACTGAGGACATCCCTTGAATCTACATATAAGCTCATCTCCTCACCCCCTTTTTTTTTTCATTTATTTTTATTAGTTGGAGGCTAATTACTTTACAATATTGTAGTGGTTTTTGCCATACATTGACATGAATCAGCCATGGATTTACATGTGTTCCCCATCCTGATCCCCCCTCCCGCCTCCCTCCCCATCCCATCATCATTTAAAAAAAAAAGAGAGAGAGAGAGAGAGAACAAAATTTTCCTCTTCATGTAACGCCACCATTCTCAATTCCCCTTCAATGTCCTCCTCAGAATAATCTTCATTTACTGTCTCTGTTTACTCATTCTGCTCCTCTATCACCCTCCCTCTGACACTTTGCAACTTGTTCTCTGTTGTCAACAATCTACCAAAAATGCTCTTTTTATCAATCACATTGTGATCTCCTGTGAAACCTGGTGACTATGTGATGAGATCAGAGTCTCTTCCAAAAGTTCACATTTAAGTGATATATACCAAAGGCATGATGTCAGATTTTCCTTCATAGAATGCCACAGGGCATAGAGTGCTTATATACATATGTACAAGTAAGTTACTATCATGGAAGCCTCTGTTTCAGGAGATAATCCTTGATTCTATCATTAAGCTATTTCTCCTATGCACCAGAGTTGGATGGTGTGGACCACCTTCTGTTGAATAAGGTTTTTAGACATTCTTGCCTAGCATCTAAGGATCATTTTGAAAGTTCAGTGTTATAGTGTAGACACTGGTATGTACCCTATGCTATTTCTTTTTAGAGAATTATCTTGAGATCATCAGTGTGTATTTTTGGAGACTTGTCTATAGATTCTCCATGAACTCTTCTTTATCCCTGTTTTGCTTTTTGCCATATTTGTGACATTTGCCTAACAGGGGAAAGTATACTATCCCCTCCTTTTAGTCTCCATTTTCCCGTCTTTAAACTTCTCTTGTTACATATGATCACCCAGATTTCTATAATATCCAAGTAACATTTGCCTCTTATTTTATACTCACATCCTTGACTATTTTGTAATTCAGCCATTACCCTTATGCAGATTCCTAGCTAAGTCAATATCTTACAAATGTCTTCCCTCTTGAACTCCAGCTTAGATTTCCAACTGCTTGTTTGAATTACCCACATACATATACTACGATTTGTGCAAACTATGTGCACTTTTCTGTCTTCCAAAGGCAATATGAAAACCTAACCTCACATAAGTACATGTAAAACAAACTAACAAGATTGTTCCTTAGAAATGTATATTCAACATTTTCATCAGTAATTGAGACCCCAAGTGACTTTCTAATAAAATCTACAGATGGTAGATAATGTACTATTTTTATGTATATTAAGTTATTGTCTTGAGATATTTAGCAGATTGAAATTATTTATGTGTATAATAATATTAAATGCAATTGGGAAAAAGGTTAAATCTTACTCTTGGTTCTGAAGCATACACATGCATACACATGCACACACACAGCTATAGAATATGTTATCATGGTTGAACAGCATGGTTCGGTGTTCTAAAGTAACAAGATTCCTGTCTAACTTAATTAGAAATGAAGTGACCAGAAGGGAGAGCATGACTTTCCCTATGCCAGATCAATTAGAACACATCTATATTATTATTATTCAGTTACAGTGTCTACACTTAAAGATCATGCACAAATGGAAAGAAGAATTTTGTGAAAGACAGGTAAATGATTAGAGAAAAAAGAAAAGCAAAGCTGAGAATATTTTGTTTGAGGGAGCATCACAAAGGCTCCATTCAGTTTAGTTCAGTTCAGTTCGGTCGCTCAGTCGTGTCCGACTCTTTGCGACCCCATGAATCGCAGCACGCCAGGCCTCCCCAAAGGCTCCCTTAACTGATTTCAAATACTTAAAGGGTTTTGGTATAGATCAGGGAGACATACAGCATACTAAATAATGCTGAAGTTCTGATAGCAAGCAAATTTGGATTCAGATCTTGGCTGTAGCTTCCAAATTTGTATAAAATTTGAGCAGTTCATTTAAATCTCCAACCTTTAGCTCCATCTTCATTAAGTGATTGGTGGTTTGGTAGTTTAGTTGCTAAGTTGTATCTGACTCTTGTGATCCCATGGACTGTAGCCTGCTCGGCTTCTCTGTGCGTGGGATTCCCCACACAAGAACACTGAGGTGGGTTGCCATTCCTTCTCCAGGGGATCTTCTCGACCCAGCGAACCAACCTGTGTCTCCTGCATTGCAGGTGGATTCTGTACCAATTGAACCACCAGGAAAGTGATTAAAAGAATTAAAATGAAAAATTCAAGTGAAGTGCCAGGCATAATGCTTGACACATATTAAGTGGTCAATAATTATTTCCAGGTGAGTGAAAATTAGAAAACCAATTTTAGCTTTAAAAACTTTTCATAAAAATGTCTAGTTTGCATGTACTTAATTGGAAATTTTAACTTCAAGAAATTTCTCTTGACAAAGTTCAAGGTTATCTTTATCTCAACACTTTAGTGCTTTTAAGGGGATTAATGAATTGTACTATGTAGTGTCTAATGTCTGTTGTAATCCTAATCTATTATGATTCTCCAATGTTAGTTGTCTGCTATGACACTTTTCTGGGAGGAAAGTGTAGATAAATATAATAACAAACCCAGTGAGAGAAGTGCTCTCTTGATGCCTATTAAATTGTATCACTGCTCCAAGGAGGCTGCCACTGCCTTCAAGTACAATATCCTGACATAGGCCTTGAACTAAATGGTAAAAATACCTTTTGCCAGTTTTCATCTTTTTTAATCTTTTGAGAATAACTTCTTTTTCTAGGACCTGTATATCCTCAATGGTAAATGTTTTGACATCTCCTAGGAGCTTGTGTTTTTTCACTTCAAATCAGTGATGTTAAAAGAAGCAAATAAATGGATAAAAGTATATTATAAGAAAATATTACCCCTCACATTCAACTAGCACTATCCTTCAGAAGCTGGAAATCAGAATTAAAAAAATCACCTGGTAGGAGCTTTTGGTGAAATCATCAACTCTTACTGAAATATCAATATTTCCTCTTTATGATAAGAATACATATATATCACAGGGCAGTAAAATAGTTAAAGTATTTATAAAGTTTTACATTTACAGATAGCCAGTGGGAAATTAAAATTTGATATAGATAACACAGAAGAATAAGTGAGATAGTGGGGGCAATGGAATGAAATTTATTATGATAATTATTATTGTGAATTTATATGTATGTTCTTTTCATGTTGTTATCACACTGCTCATTGTTCCTGGTCTATTTCTGTAACAGTTGTCTGGGGTATTGTGTCTGTTTTATGCTTCTTTTGACTATCATTATTTATGAACTCCTCATTGCTTCATAGGGGAAAGTGGGCCATTTTATTCCAACTAAATGCTACAGAAGAGATAATTAACCTATTTTTTTTTTCTGCTTGAGAATCACTTCAAATTACAAATTAAATTATTTGACTTGGGTATCAGAAAGCTCCATTAGGTATTCAACCATGCGGAATAGTGACAAGTGTTGTGAAACATCAGTATAACATACATTTATTATGGCCTCAATAAATCTCTCAAATTCTTTGCTTGTTCTTGGTTGATTTCATTGTTGATAGTGTGAGAAGAAGAAATATTCACCTCTTCTTCAGAATTCACTTTATTTCTTTTCTACGTTAACTTTTTTTTCTTATTATGGAGCCTGGTACTCACTCATATGAGTATATTGTTTTCATCTTCATAATAATTCATAGTAATTTACTAAATCTTTGATCCTGATGTAGCTTTAATAATTCTGTAGTGCAGTAACTTGGAGCCAAGTAAGAACACCAACCCTATAAAAATCAAATGATTTAGTATATATAGAAGAATCTCTGTGATCTTCCAAATGTAAGTATCTTAGGAAATATCCCCAAAGCACAGATTGCCTTTAAAAGTTACAAAAAATGGGAAGTAGGAAACATCAAAAAAAGACAATTTGGGGTATATTTTTTACATATCCTTTCACATTCTGGCTTATGAAAATTAACAGCTGCTTTTCAAGATCTCATGTTTACAAAAAATCATAGGAGACACTAAGGTAAATGTTGATTTGTTGTTGTTAGTGTCCAAGTTGTGTCTGACTGTGACCCCATGGACTGCAGCATGCCAGGCTTCCCTGTCCTTCACTATCTCCCAAAGTTTGCTCAAATAATGTTCGTTGAGTTAGTAGTGCTATCTAACCATCTCTTCCTCTGCATCCTTTCTCATTTTGCCTTGGAAAGACTGCCTTCAGTCTTTCCCAGCATCTGGATCTTTTCCAATGAGTTGGCTCTTTGCATCAGGTGGCCAATGTGTTGGAGCTTCAGCAGTAGTTCTTTCAATGAATATTCAGGGTTGACTTCCTTTAGGGCTGACTGCTTTGATATCCATGCAGTCCAACAGACTTGCAAGAGTCTTCTCCAGCACCAAAATTAGAAAGCATCAATCCTTTGATGCTCAGTCTTCTTTGTGGTCTATCTCCTATATCCACAAATGGCTACTGGAAAAATCATACCTTTGTCTATACAGACCTTTGTCCGCAAAGTGACAAAGGTCTCTGCTTTTTAATATGCTGTCTAGGTTTGTCGTAGCTTTCCTTTCAAGGAGCAAGTGCCTTTTAATTTCATGGCTGTAGTCACTATCCACAGTAATTTTGAAGCCCATGAAAATGTTACTCCTGGGCATACACACCGAGGAAACCAGATCTGAAAGAGACACATGCACCCCAGTGTTCATCGCAGCACTGTTTATAATAGCCAGGACATGGAAGCAACCTAGATGCCCATCAACAGACGAATGGATAAGAAAGATGTGGTACATATACACAATGTACATATACTCAGCCATTAAAAAGAATACATTTGAATCAGTTCTAATGAGATGGATAAAACTGGAGCCCATTATACAGAGTGAAGTAAGCCAGAAAGATAAACACCAGTACAGTATACTAATGCATGTATATGGAATTTAGAAAGATGGTAATGATAACCCTATATGCAAGACAGAAAAAGAGACACAGATGTACAGAACAGACTTTTGGACTCTATGGGAGAAGGCGAGGTTGGGATGATCTGAGAGAACAGCATCAAAACATGTATATTATCAAGTGTGAAACAGATTGCCAGTCCAGGTTGGATGCATGAGACAAGTGCTTGGGGCTGGTGCACTGGGATGACCCAGAGGGATGGGATGGGGAGGGAGGTGGGAGGGGGGTTCAGGATGGGGAACGCATGTAAATCCATGGCTGATTCATGTCAGTGTATGGCAAAAACCACTACAACATTGTAAAGTAATTAGCCTCCAACTAATAAAAATAAATGGAAAAAAAAAAAAAGAAAATGTTCATAAAATCTGTCATTGTGTCAACTTTTCCCCTTTCTATTTGCCAAGACGTGATGGAACCAAATGCCATGATGTTAGTTTTTTAAATGTTAAATTTTAAGTCAGCTTTCTCATTCTTCTCTTTCACCCTCATCAAGTGTCTCTTTAGTTCCTCTTCACTTTCTGCCATTCAGTTCAGCTCAGTTCAGTCACTCAGTCATGTCCAACTTTTTGTGACCCCATGAATCACAGCACGCTAGGCCTCCCTGTCCATCACCAACTACTGGACTTTACTCAAACTCATGTCCATCGAGTCAGTGATGCCATCCAGCCATCTCATCCTCTGTCGTCCCCTTCTCCTCCTGCCCCCAATCCTTCCCAGCATCAGGGTCTTTTCCAATGAGTCAACTCTTCGCAGGAGGTGGCTGAAGTATTGGAGTTTCAGCTTCAGCATCAGTCCTTCCAATGAACACCCAGGACTGATCTCCTTTAGGATGGACTGGTTGGATCTCCTTGCAGTCCAAGGGACTCTCAAGAGTCTTCTCCAACACCACAGTTCAAAAGCATCAATTCTTTGGCTCTCAGCTTTCTTCACAGCCCAACTCTCACATCCATACATGACCACTGGGAAAACCATAGCCTTGACTAGATGGACGTTTGTTGGCAAAGTAATGTCTCTGCTTTTTATTAGTGTGGCATGGAGAAGGAAATGGCAACCCACTCCAGTGTTCTTGCCTGGAGAATCCCAGGGATGGGGTCTCACAGAGTCGGACACGATTGAAGTGACTTAGCAATGTTATCTGCATATCTGAGGTTGTTGATATTATTCCCAGGAATCTTGATTCCATCTTGTGATTCATCCAGCATTTTCTTTTTAAATAGAAGTTAAATAAGCAAGATAACAATATACAAGCCTTGATATACTCCTTTCCCAATTTTGAACTAGTCCCTTGTTCTGTGTCCAATTCTAACTGTTGCTTCTTGACTTGCATATAGCTTTCTCAGGAGGCAGGTCAGGTGGCTTGCTATTCCCATTTCTTTAAGAATTTTCCCTGTTTGTTGTGATCCAAACAGTCAATGGCTTTAGCATAGTCAATGAAGCAGAAGTAGTTTTTTCCGAAATTCTCTTGCTTTCTCTGTGACTCATTGAATATTGGCAATTTGGTCTCTGGCCCCTCTGCCTCTTTGAAATCCAGCTTGTACAACTCGAAGTTTTCAGTTCATGTGCTGCTGAAGCCTAGCTTGAAGGATTTTGAACATAATCTTGATAGTAAGTGGAATGAGCCCAATGGTATGATAATTTGAACACTCTTTAGCTTTTCCTTTGGATGGGATTGGAATAAAAATGGACTTTTTCCAGTCCTGTGGCCACTGCATGTTTTCCCAATTTGCTTACATATTGAGTGTAGCACTTTTTAACAGCATCATCTTTTAGGATTTGAAATAGCTCAGTTTAAATTCTATTACATCCACCAACCTTGTTTGTAGTAGTACTTCCTAAGGCATACTTTACTTCCTACTCCAGAATGTCCAGCTCTAGGTGAGTGACCACACCATCATGGTTATTCAGGTCACTAAGACCTTTTTTATATAGTTTTTCTGTGTATTCTTGCCACCTCTTCTTAATCTTTTCTGCTTCTCTTAGGTCCTTAGCATTCTGTCCTTTATCATAACCATTCTTGCATGAAAGATTCTGTTGAAATAGTTATTACTCCCAAATGTTAAAAATCACACTGTTGTTTTGTTGCTTTTAATTACAGTAAAGTTCAAATTCTTTTCAGGATGTTTCTTCCTGAGAGTAGAAGGTCAGCAAATCATGGCCTACCACCTGTTCTTGTAAGCAAAGTTCTTTTGGAACACAGCCTCATCCATTCATTCACATATTATCTATGGTTGTTATCCTGCTGTGATGCAGAGTTCAATAGTTGCAAAAGACTATATGACCTTCAAAGCTTCAAATATTTACCATCTGGTTCTTTATAGGAAAAGGTTTGCTGATCTTCTCTTGAAATCTTATGATGAGAGAAAATGTTCCTAGAATATGAATAGCTTGAGGGGCCACCATGTTCTCTGACGTTAACAGGATAGTAGATTCTCAATATTAGTAAATAATTTTTCTCTATCTTAAATTTTTTTAAATGAGATTTTTTAAGGGAAATTTCTATTGAAATACACACACCAAAGGGGCTAAAAATGAGCATGGTAGCAATGATAGAGAACAGGTGTTGGTAAGGATATGGAACAGCTAGAAATCTCATATACTGCTAGTGGTCATGAAAGTTAGCACAATCACTTTGGGGAAAAAAAATGTTTGTCAATATCTAGTAAATCTGAGCATATACATGCTCCATGAGCCAGATACTGTGTTCCTAGTTATATACTCAACAGTATACTAATATTCTCCAAAAAGAGATGTCTTAGAATGTTCAAAGAAGTGCTATTTGAAGTAGCCAAAAATTAGGAATGATCCAAATACCCACTAATAGTAGATTGTAAAATAACACATAATATATTTGCATAATGTAATTCTACACAACAATAAAAATTAAAGACCTACAACTCCACATAAGAGTGTGAATAAATCTCCCAAGTAAAATATAGGGTGAAAGAAGCAAGATACAATAGAGTACATTATATATTATTCCTTTTATATAAATTACATAAACAGGTAGAACTAACCTATTTTGTTAGAGGTGAGGATAGTGGTTATCTTTGGGGTTGGGAGTGACTGAAAGGGAGCACAAAGGAAGTATCTGAGATGCTAGTACTGTTCTGTTGTCTGACAGTCTGGCAGCTGGTTATATGGTGTGTTTGTTCTTTAAAATTTTTCAAGGTATATACTTATGTATAATTTTTTAAATGAAAAAATGGTGTATCTCAGGAAATACCATAGATGGTATCATCTTCAAAGACTTAAAAACAGTATATATGATGATTCTTTTTGGCCAGTACAGGAGAAAAATAGGTTCTTGGAGAATGACAGTTTATTATTATAATAAACTTGATCAGGTCTTGCTACTATTTCAGATATTGTTTCTTTAGGTGGACTAAATCAACTTGAGCCCTCGTTCTTGGTCTGCAGCTATTGATCTGGCAAAAGCTATTTTCTCTGTATTGATTAGCAGAGACCACCAGAAGCAATTTGCCTTCATCTGGCAGGGTAGCAGCACACCCTCATTGTATCACCTTTGACTCTTTGTATTAATCTAGTACCCAGTGACCGTGATCAAACTGCCATCCTACATGTACTGGGAATATATATCTGTTGTCTTACCTCTGGCTCTTTGTTTTAATCTAGTACTGAGCAACTTTAATCAACTTCCCATTCCACATCTATTGGGGACATATGTGTGGTCTACTACATTGACATTATTTTACTGTTTGAAAATGATCAAGTTACCTGGGTGCAAGAGGGTAGAGATGATTATGCCTCTTGATAACTCTTGCATTGCTTCCTTGGGAAGTTTCTAGAGCTCCAATGGCAAGGTTTATGTTGCAATATCACCTCCAAGGGAAAACAATGTTGCACCCTGAACCCTTTCTCAACACTGAAAGTTTGGTGGAGACATTTTAATATTAAAGGCAATATGAAGAATGTCTGAATGTGCTCCACAGTTTGCTTAGTAGTTAATTCAGCTTTGAGAGGATGCAAGAGCAAGAAGATGCTCTGAAGCTGGTTCTACACTGGAATTTTCTGACCTGGCATATCCAATGGTGCTTGACATTGTTATGGTAGTTAGAAATGCCTACTAGAATATCTTTCAATCCCCGATAGTAGAATTAAAACACAGACCCTTTGGATTTGGTGGGGGGAAAGTCATGCCTTCTTCAAACAACTGTTCTATTTTTGTGAAGGAGATACAGCTTTACTCCTGAGCCCTTGTTCTAAGAAGCTCATCATCAGTGGGTATTGTCCTCATTATTCCATAAAATTGGCAGGTATAGCAGCCTGAGAGCAAATACATCTTAAATTGTGCTAAGCAGCTCCTCAAAGTACAAAGAAGTTGCAAGTGTGGGTAAGTCTAGGATCCCATGTACCTATGTGTTTTGCTTTGTCCGATCTTAAACTCCATATATGACTTCAGAAGAATTGCCTAAGATCTGTTGACAGAAATTTAAAAACTAGTGCTACATATAATAACATATGTCAATCACACAGATACAATGAATAAAAGAAGCCAGATACAAAATTCTATATACTATATGATTTCATTTGCAAACTTTTAAGAACAGACACAACCTTTCAATGAAGTTAGAAGTCAGAACAGTGTTTAACTTTGGGAAAGTATTGATAAGATAGCACACAGGAAATCCTCTGGGGTGTTAGAAATATTTGTTGTCTTGATTTGGGTGGGTTACATGTGTATCATAAAACTCAACTGAGTTAAACACTTAAAATTTGATTTGTTCCAGTAAAATATATATGTGTATATATATATATATATATATATATATATATATATATATATTAAGAGATGAGAGAATTTTCACAAATATGCTCCTTGTTTCTATGTAAGGGTTAGTATATGATGCTATGATTAGATAACAAATTTTAAAACATGGTTTTTAAAAGTAATAAAAGGTCACAGTCATTTGCTCAGAGGACACACTTAACAAAGCACAAGGTCCTATACATAAATATTTATTGCAGCAAAAGGATACAAAGAAAAAGTAATAAAGAAAAAAGACACATGGAATAAAGTCCAGAGGAAACTAGGCACAAGTTCCAAGAATCTAGTCCCTTTGAAGTCATATAAGAGGCACTTAATTATTCCAGCAAAATATTGTCTACCAGGGAAGCTCAACAAAGACTCAGTTTCCACAGTTTTTATTGGGGGCTTATCACTTATCCATCTATTAGATAAGCAGCAAAATTCCAGACTCATAGGGGAAAAAAAAAAAAAAAACGTTCAAGATAAACCACATTGTTAGAACAGTTTAGGTATAGTGAGCTGAGCTTTTCTTATCAGGTAATGGTGGGAACCCTTCCCCAAATCCAAGTTCTCAGATACTAGCCAACTCATCTTGCTATCAGGCATTTCTAAGGAAAGCAGTCTCAGGCCTGAAGAGTTAACTCTTGTCTACATAGCAACAACATATGGGCAGGTCCACTACAGTCCCTATACATCAAGAATGGAGATATGATTTAGTCTACTAAGGAAGAATCATGACCAGCTGAGCTGATGGATGAAGGGTAAGGATACCCAAAGAATGTGGTAGAAAACAAGATAAAATATCAGTTATGGCCTCATGATCAATTTCAATTTCAGTAAGGAGGAAATTAGTAGTTGTGGATGTTCTTTTCCTGCCACTATAATAAAGCTATTGTTGACTTAATCCATAGATTAAATTGTATTTTTATGAATGTGAGTTGTAATTAAATTGGAAGAAACAATCATCACACAGAGGATGAGCCTTGGGGGTCTCAGTTTTGAGTCAGCACATTTTTATCTTACAAGAGTTGACAGCACAATGTTAGAAAAAGTTGTTCTACATCTTTTTAGTTTACAAGGATCATGTGGTTAGAATATAGATGCTGACTAACCAAAGCAGAGAATTGTGCTACTTTTTTCTCAGCAAAATTATCCCTTTATAGATCTTCCTTCTTTCTAATGGGCTAAAAATGTAGGACCTACATTTCTCAGACTTCCTTGTCTCTAAGGACCTGAATTCTGCCATACTTTGCCAAGGAGATGTACTCTCATAAGAACTGACAGGGGAACAGGGATCAGAAGCCATTTTCTGAAAGTAATAGCATAGATTTATGGGCTCTTGCAACTGTGAGGATTTGTAGAAGGCTTTATGTGTTTCCTTGAATTTAACCTGCTCTGTTCCAAGGGTATCTGATTGCAGGGGTAGCTCCCACAATTCTAACTAGCATGGAAACAGTGATTTCTTTCTTCTAGGCATCACAGTGATGGTGGTAAATTGCAAAGATAGCAGTGGTCTCTTCTGTCTGTTTCTTCTCTAGCACTTAACATTGGTTTTGTAAACACCTAGTCCCCTACACTGGGCCTTCCCTGGTGGCTCAGATGGTAAAGAATCTGCAGGGAATGTGGGAGACCTGGGTTCGATCCCTGGGTTGGGAAGATCCCCTGGAGGGGGAAATGGCAACCTACTCCAGTATTCTTGCCTCTATGGACAGAGGAGCCTGGTGGGCTCCAGTCCATGGGGTCGCAAAGAGCCAGACACAACTGAGTGACTAAGCACAATGCCCTACATTAAATTCTTTCTGCTTATAAAGCCAAATGTGGCTCTGCTTTACTTGATTTTCTGTCTATGTTTTTTTCTTTCTTTCTTTCTTTTTTTTATTATACATTTTGGAATCTTGTGCCTTCTCCAAATCAGCACATTATTCTATATTTACCACAGCTAGAGAAAAGAAAGATAAGAATGTCATGTAGGGCTTGACTCAGAAGTGGCATTTCTTTCTTTCTTTCTTTCTTTTTTTTTTTGTGGAATGGATAAACAAAAATTCTTTTTTTTCCCAGTTTTATTTATTTATCTATTTGTTTACTTTACAATATTGTATTGGTTTTGCCATACATTGACATGAATCCACCATGGGTGTACGTGTGTGCCACATCCTGAACCCCACCCCCCACCTCCCTCCCCATCCCATCCCTCTGAGTCATCCCAGTGCACCAGCCCTGAGCACCCTATATCATGCATTGAACCTGGACTCGTGATTTGTTTCACATATGATAATTTACATTTCAATGACATTCTCCCATATCATCCCACCCTCACCCTCTCTCACAGAGTCCAAAAGACTGTTTTATACATCTGTGTCTATTTTGCTGTCTCGCATACAGGATTATTGTTACCATCTTTCTGAATTCCATATATATGGGGTGGTATACTGTATTGGTGTTTTTCTTTCTGGCTTACTTCACTCTGTATAATAGGTTCCAGTTTCACCCACCTCAATAGAACTGATTCCAATCTATTCTTTTTAATGGCTGAGTAATATTCCATTGTGTATATGTACCACAGCTTTCTTATCCATTTGTCTGCTGATGGGCATCTAGGTTGCATCCACGTCCTGGCTATCACAAACAGTGCTGCAGTAAACATTGGAGTACAAGTATCTCTTTCAATTCTGGTTTCCTCAGTTTGTATGCCCAGCAGAGGGATTGCTGGGTCATATGGCAGTTCTATTTCCAGTTTTTTAAGGAATCTCCACACTGTTCTCCATAGCAGCTGTACTAGTTTGCATTCCCACCAACAGTGTAAGAGGGATCCCTTTTCTCCACACCCTCTCCAGCATTTATTGCTTGTAGACTTTTGGATAGCAGCCATTCTGACTGGCATAAAATGGTAGCTCATTGTGGTTTTAAAGAGGTTGTCTTTTCTCCATTGTATATTCTTGCCTCCTTTGTCAAAGATAAGGTGTCCATAGGTGCTTGGATTTGTCTCTGGGATTTCTATTTTGTTCCATTGTTCTATATTTCTGTCTTTGTGCCAGTACCATACTGTCTTGATGACTGTGGCTTTGTAGTAGAGCCTGAAATCAGGGAGATTGATTCCTCCAGTTTCATTCTTCTTTCTCAAGATTGCTTTGGCTATTAGAGGTTTTTTGTTTTTCCATACAAATTGTGAAATTATTTGTTCTAGTTCTGTGAAAAATACCATTGGTAGCTTGATAGGGATTGCATTGAATCTATAGATTGCTTTGGGTATTATACTCATTTTCACTATATTGATTCTTCCAATCCATGAACACGGTATATTTTTCCATCTATTTGTGTCCTCTTTGATTTCTTTCACCAGTGTTTTATAGTTTTCTATATATAAGTCTATTGTTTCCTTAGGTAGATATATTCCTAAGTATTTTATACTTTTTGTTGCAATGGTGAATGGAATTGTTTCCTTAATTTCTCTTTCTGTTTTCTCATTGTTAGTGTATAGGAATGCAAAGGATTTCTGTGTGTTAATTTTGTATCCTGCAACTTTACTATATTCAATGATTAGCGCTAGTAATTTTTTGGTGGAGTCTTTTGGGTTTTCTATGTAGAGGATCATGTCATCTGCAAACAGTGTTATACTTCTTCTTTTCAAATCTGGATTCCTTTTATTCCTTTTTCTGCCCTGATTGCTGTGGCCAAAACTTCCAAAACTATGTTGAATAGGAGTGGTGAGAGTGGGCACCCTTGTCTTGTTCCTGACTTTAGGGGAAATGCTTTCAACTTTTCACCAATGAGGATAATGTTTGCTGTGGGTTTGTCATATATAGCTTTTATTATGTTGAGGTATGTTCCTTCTATTCCTGCTTTCTGGAGAGTTTGAATAATAAATGGATGTTGAATATTGTCAAAGGCTTTCTCTTCATCTACTGAGATAATCATATGGTTTTTACTTTTCAATTTGTTAATGTGGTGTATGACATTGACTGATTTGCAGATATTGAAGAATCCTTGCATCCCTGGGATAAAGCCCACTTGGTCATGATGTACGATCTTTTTAATATGCTGTTGGATTCTGCTTGCTAGAATTTTGTTAAAGATTTTTGCATCTATGTTCATCAGTGATATTGGCCTGTAGTTTTCTTTTTTCGTGACATCTTTGTCAGATTTTGGTATTAGGGTGATGGTGTCCTCATAGAATGAGTTTGGAAATTTACCTTCCTCTGCAATTTTCTGGAAGAGTTTGAGTAAGATAGGTGTTAGCTCTTCTCTAAATTTTGATAGAATTCAGCTGTGAAGCCATCTGGTCCTGGGCTTTTGTTTGCTGGAAGATTTCTGATTACAGTTTCAATTTCCATGCTTGTGATGGGTCTGTTAAGATTTTCTATTTCTTCCTGGTTCAGTTTTGGAAAGTTGTAATTTTCTAAGAATTTGTCCATTTCTTCCAAGTTGTCCATTTTATTTGTATATAGTTGCTGATAATAGTCTCTTATGATCCTTTGTATTTCAGTGTTGTCTGTTGTGATCTCTCCATTTTCATTTCTAATTTTGTTAATTTGATTTTTCTCCCTTTGTTTCTTGATGAGTCTGGCTAATGGTTTGTCAATTTTATCTTCTCAAAGAACCACCTTTTGGCTTTGTTGATTTTTGCTATGGTCTCTTTTGTTTCTTTTGCATTTATTTCTGCCCTAATTTTTAAGATTTCTTTCCTTCTACTAACCCTGGGGTTCTTCATTTTTTCCTTTTTTAGTTGCTTTAGGTGTAGAGTTAGGTTATTTATTTGACTTTTTTCTTGTTTCTTGAGGTAAGCCTGTATTGCTATGAGCCTTCCCCTTAGCACTGCTTTTACAGTGTCCCATAGGTTTTGGGTTGTTGTATTTTCATTTTCATTCATTTCTATGCATATTTTGATTTCTTTTTTGATTTCTTCTGTGATATGCTGGTTATTCAGCAGCATATTGTTCAGCCTCCATATGTTGGAATTTTTAACAGTTTTTCTCCTGTAATTGACATCTAATCTTACTGCATTGTGGTCAGAAAAGATGCTTGGAATGATTTTTTTTTTTTTTTAATTTACCAAGGCTAGATTTATGGCCCAGGATGTGATCTATCCTGGAGAAGTTTCCATGTGCGCATGAGGAAAAAGGTGAAATTCATCGGTTGGTGGTGAAATGTCCTATAGGTATCAGTTAGGTCTAACTGGTCTTATTGTATCATTTAGGGTTTGTGTTTCCTTGTTAATTTTCTGTTTAGTTGATCTATCCATAGGTGTGAGTGAGGTATTAAAGTCTCCCACTATTATTGTGTCATTGTTAATTTCCCCTTTCATACTTGTTAGCCTTTGTCTTACATATTACTTTCACTTACATTTAATTGCCTATAAATAGTCACATGCTCCCCTTTGCCCCTCAGACAACAGGAACCCAATGAGGTGTAAGCTTTGCATGCTCAGAAAAGAATGGAGAACTAGATGTTTATGAACATGACATGTGAATATGTGAGGAGAAAATATTCCAGATAAAGTAAAGTAAATTATTAGGAACTTGAGACAGGAAAATAAGGAATTTATTCAAGAAGCAGTGAGGATGCCAGTGTGGTTAGAGTAGCAGGAGATAAAGTCAGGGGTAATGATGGTGTGTCAGATCACAAAGTAATTCAAAGATTTTAATGAAGATTTAGACTTTGAATCTGAATAACTTGCAAATGTACTGGAGAGTTTTAAACTAGGAATGGCATAATCTGACTTCTATTTTAAAATTGATTTGCATATGTCACTCTGGAAAGGAGACAATTTGCTTGGAGTTTATTGGCATAATCCCAGTGAAAGATAATGGCTTATACCAGGATGGTAGCAGTAGTGAGAAGTGGTTTGCTTCTGTATATATTTTGAGGTATGTAGTCAACAGGATTTAATTGATAGACTGGATGGGATGTATGAGAGAAAGGAATAAAATAAGGGCAACTTCAAGCTTTAGGCCTGAACAAAAGCAGGAATAGAGTACCTATTAAACTGGATGGTATAATCTTCAGAGGAAGCAATTTGGGGGGATATTAGGAGCTTGGTTTTAGATGTGTAAAGTTTTAAATAAAAATTCCAAGTAAGACAGTTAATATATGAGTCTTGTGTGCAGGACTAAGATCCATTTTAGATGAGGTTGTACCAGCAAAGATACTGAGAAGCAGAGGCTGGTGAAAGAGGAGAAGAGTAAGGCAAGTAGAGTATCCTGGAAACCAAGTGAGGGAGATGTTTTGATGGGGAGAATGAATAGATAAGTAAAATGATGCTGCTAGTAAAGTAACAAGAGGCTTGAGAACTGATTTTTAGCTTCAGTGATGTGAAGCATCTTGATAATAGCAATTTCAAAGAAATGGTGTGAGTTAAAGCACAATAACAGTTTTCCATACAATTTTGTGATTTCCAAATATTTTACCATTATTCTTTTTCCTCTTCATTAAAGAAGTCACCTTAATTTCTTCTTCTAAGTTACTGCCTGTACTCCTACTGTATCTCATTTATTATTTCTTAATGGTGTCAGTTTTGTCTTTATTTATTCTTTATTCTTTTATTCTTGCTTCATATTCTTTAGGTTCTTTTCCATTCCTAAAGCAATGGCATTGGCATGCATTTTTCTTCTATCTCCTGAAGGTCTGTATTTTTTCCAAAACAACTCTTTTATCTTTCCTTTCTTCCTTCTTCCTTTTCCTTTTTGTTGTTATTCTCCCTGCCTGCCTTTCCTACTGCTTTTGAAGAGTTGTGTTTTGTAGTATTTAGCTTGTTCATGAACATATCTAGTAGAAATTTTATTTGCCTGAATGTAGGGTCATTAGATGGTACTTTAAAAATCTGTTTCCTCTTTGTCTGTCTTGTCTGGGTTTTACTTATGTTTATCTTCATCAATCTAAGATGAAAGTAAAGTCGAGTTAATTTCATCTTCAGTTCAGTTCAGTTCGGTCGCTCAGTCGTGTCCGACTCTTTGCAATCCCATGAATGGCAGCACGCCAGGCCTCCCTGTCCATCACCAACTCCTGGAGTTTACTCAAACTCATGCCCATCAAGTTGGTAAGGCCATCCAACCATCTCAACCTCTGTCGTCCCCTTCTCCTCCTGCCCCCAATCCCTCCCAGCATCAGGGTCTTTTCCAGTGAGTTAACTCTTTGCATGAGGTGACCAAAGTATTGGAGTTTCAGCTTCAGCATCTGTCCTTCCAGTGAACACCCAGGACTGATCTCCTTTAGGATGGACTGGTTGGATCTCCTTGCAGTCCAAGGGACTCTCAAGAGTCTTCTCCAACACCGTAGTTCAAAAGCATCAATTTTTTGGTGCTCAGCTTTCCTCACAGTCCAACTTTCACATCCATACATGACCACTGGGAAAACCATAGCATTGACTAGATGGACCTTTGATGGCAAAGTAATGTTTCTGCTTTTTAATATGCTATCTAGGTTGGTCACAACTTTCCTTCCAAGGAGTATCTTTTAATTTCATGGCTGCAATCACCATCTGCAGTGATTTTGGAGCCCAAAAAAATGAAGTCTGACACTGTTTCCACTGTCTCCCCATCTATTTCCCATGAAGTGATGGGACCAGATGCCATGATCTTAGTTTTCTGTATGTTGAGCTTTAAGCCAACTTTTTCACTCTCCTCTTTCACTTTCATCAAGAGACTTTTTAGTTCCTCTTCACTTTCTGCCATAAGGGTGGTGTCATCTGCATATCTGAGGTAATTGATATTTCTCCCGGCAATCTTGATTCCAGCTTGTGCTTCCTCCAGCCCAGCGTTTCTCATGATGTACTCTGCACATAAGTTAAATAAGCAGGGTGACAATATACATCTGTGACATACTCCTTTTCCTATTTGGAACCAGTCTGTTGTTCCATGTCCAGTTCTAACTGTTGCTCCTGACCTGCATACAGGTTTCTCAAGTGGCAGGTCAGCTGGTCTGGTATTCCCACCTCTTTCAGAATTTTCCACAGTTTCTTGTGATTCACACAGTCGAAGGCTTTGGCATAGTCAATAAAGCAGAAATAGATGTTTTTCTGGAACTCTCTTGCTTTTTCCATGATCCAGCGGATGTTGGCAATTTGATCTCTGGTTCCTCTGCCTTTTCTAAAACCAACTTGAACATCTGGAAGTTCACAGTTCATGTATTGCTGAAGCCTGGCTTGGAGAATTTTGAGTATTACTTTACTAGAGTGTGAGATGAGTGCAATTGTGCAGTAGTTTGAGCATTCTTTGGGATTGCCTTTCTTTGAGATTGGAATGAAAACTGACCTTTAGCAGTCCTGTGGCCACTGCTGAGTTTTCCAAATTGCTGGCATATTGAGTGCAGCACTTTCACAGCATCATCTTTCAGGATTTGAAATAGCTCAACTGGAATTCCATCACATCCACTAGCTTTGTTCGTAGTGATGCTTCCTAAGGCCCATTTGACTTTGTATTCAAGAATCTAGCTCTAGGTGAGTGATCACACCATTGTGATTATCTGGGTCGTGAAGATCTTTTCTGTACAGTTCTTCTGTGTATTTTTGCCACCTCTTCTTAATATCTTCTGCTTCTGTTAGGTCCACACCATTTCTGTCCTTTATCGAACCCATCTTTGTGTGAAATGTTCCCTTGGTATCTCTAATTTTCTTGAAGAGATCTCTAGTTTTTCCCATTCTGTTGTTTTCCTCTATTTCTTTGCATTGATTGCTGAGGAAGGCTTTCTTATCTCTCCTGGCCATTTTCATTTTACACTTCCTTTTATAGCAGCTATCAGAAAAATAGCTCACAGGCACCAGTATACACTCTGCTTAATTAGCGACTGTCAAATAATGGAGAGAACATGAGTGATACTACTGTGGAGGCGCACTGAAGTCACACGAATCACTGTGGAGAAGCTTTTCCAGAGAGAAATAAAGTATTAGACTCAATCACTTTTAAAGCCACTCTAGATGAAAATTTGTGTCTCTAATTAAACATATTCCTTGACATAAAATGGAATTTTTCATTTTTTAATTTCACAAATGTTTTATTACATTTTTCAATATATTAAATCTTAAGGACACCAGTGTACTTTGTTCTGGTTAAGAACTTACTTTGCAGAGATATTAATATAATAAGAATTAGAGAAGATAGCTGACTTTTATATATAAGACACTATAATACCCCAAGCTTTCTTTTCTTTCTTCACCAAAGCATTTAAGCAGGAATAACATTCAACAGCTTAACTCATAGAGGTCAATTTTTTAGTTCAATTACAAAACTTTCTGATTAAATGCTAAAGTATTTATAGATGCATTAAGTGGGTTAATTTTTTTTTA
This sequence comes from Odocoileus virginianus, assembly GCF_023699985.2. Taxonomy (NCBI): domain Eukaryota; kingdom Metazoa; phylum Chordata; class Mammalia; order Artiodactyla; family Cervidae; genus Odocoileus; species Odocoileus virginianus. The sequence goes on along the minus strand of NC_069686.1, from coordinate 33,648,379 downwards.
ACTTAAAAAAAATTGTAGTTAAGGAAATAAGCCATCCGTTTGACTGACATCAAAGCACAACTGTAGGTTTTGAGCATTATATTAACTTTTCCTTAATACCTTCAAAAACGACCACTGATTTTACTCTAATTCTCAGTGAACAGTGAGTGGCATAAGTGTAATTTTCTCATTGAGAACATAATGTATTTTCCTCTCAGTGTACAAATGCACCTCAGTTTTCAATACAGCAGAGTAAAACCTCTCGTCCCAAAGCTTTGGAGTTTATTGCAATTATAATGAAATAGGCAAAGTGGTTTATGTTTGAGTGCACATGTGAAAAGTTCTTTGGAGAACTGCTTTGGAATGAATAATATTTTCATTTTTCTGCTTCTCAACAGTAGCTACCTTCTTTCTGGGATATAAATGCCACTTGAATTTTATGATTTATTTCCAAACAGATAGCAAATATAGCCTGAATTTCTTGCAGCTAGGTTAATAGAAAGAAACCCAAATATTTTCATCAGATTACCAACACAGGGATTTATTGCAGCATGAGAACAGAGCATTTATCCTTTCCAATATTTATTTTTAAATGTAATAAGCAGATGCAGTGACTGCCACCAAATTAGCCCTTGGATCCTTTCAATAGTCCTATGATAAACATCAAAGTAAAACTAGAATTGTGAGGAAATTCAGTGATCTCATTCATACTGATCGAGTTAATTTTGGAATGATTATGTCACCCACTGAACATTGCATACTTCAGCATTCTTTAGAGCATCCAAGTATGTTAGATGTACTAAATATTTTGCTATATGTGCAGATTTAGCAAAAGATGTTGATTTACTGCAGAAATGTGTTTTTGTACCATGTATATAACACAAATATGGACAAATAGTAGAGTTTTGAGGAGAGCACTGAATTGGGAGTCTAAAGTTGGTTTTGAATTTTGATTTCTCCACTGACTAGTCTTGGAAGAGTCACTTGACTTTCCTCTGTTTCCTTCCCATAAAGTAAAGATTATAATACTATCTGTCCTAACTAGCCCTTAAGATGTGTTAATAAGAGCCACAATAGCACTTCCAGGAGAGTTTATGAAGAAAAGTCTAATCTTTGATGGATGCATCACGTTAAACAAAATGATGAAACTATTACCATTAATACCATAGCCTACATTAAATGACATTAAAATGCCAGAAGTTCTTTGGTATAATGGAGAGAAAGGAATCTGCAGATTTAGGGAGAAAGATAGCAGTATATTGGAGTACATTCAATATGATGAAAGAGTTCTTTGCACCCCACATTTTTCCCCCCTTATAGAGGGAAATCTGGTTCATGTGTACATTTTCAATTCTGTATTTTGTATAAGGCACCCCTTGGACAATCTTTATTTTGAAATGGAAAAAAAATAAAAGTAATTTCCGTTAAAAGAGAGGTGTAGACTAGGGACAGAGGGCCTCTTGCAACAACTGGTGTTACGTTTGCTCTCTGTAGAAAAGAGAAAACACATAGGTAGTATCAAGGTATGAGTTCTGCAGTCTTCTCAAGGACCTAAAAGCTACTTTCTTCTGTCAGATAATCTTACTCTTGTGGAGTGTGTGTGTGACTGAGTGTAAAATGAAATTATTATCTATTCTTAACTGTTATCCAGTACAGTGATAATTAAGCATTTGATTATGTGTGTATCAATTAGTTTCATTTTATGTACAAGCAACTCAATATCTATCATGTCATTCAGTCTTCCAATTTCATGACTTGAAAGAATATCTGCTAATAACCTTAAAAAATGGAAGCATTGTTAGATTTAATGTAAATCAGTGGTTCTCAGGATAGCTTTACCTACCTCACCTAAATTTCTTGAGGACTTAAAGAGCTTTTGTTTATACAGTTTTATCTATTCATATTTATCAGTTAGAAATTAAAACAGAATTCTTAAAGCCACAGAAATACAAACATGTGCATTCCAGTTGCTATCACAAAGATGGTATTATCATGTATCTTATAGCCTCTAGAAATTCCACATATACTCAGAAGGAATGAGAGAGAAAAAGGAAAATATCTTGATGTTATTATGAAAATATTTTTGACCTTGTGAATCCTTTAAAAGGTCTCAGTGACCCCTAGGAATTCCTGAGCCACACTTTAAGAACAATTTGTGTAAATCATCCTCTTTATCATCTGAACTGCACACATTAACCTTAAAAAGAGAAGGAATATATATTTTGATTTCTCAATTAGATTATAGCTCCTGGAGGAACTATTTTTGCTCTATGTTTTTTCTCTACTGCACAATATTAGGCATCTAACCATCCAACTATTTTGGTGCTTCTTAAATGCTGCTATCAATTTGTCAATAAGATGATTATCATAGACACTGGAAACTATTTAAGTGACCTTGATGGTAAATGAATATATCTGCTATGATAACAAGTTCATACACTTCCTTTCTTATTGCCATTGTGAATTTGATTACTTTTAAGGATCAAGTGGTCTCCAAGAGTACAAATTTCCAAAAGCAGCGCCATCGTATGCTGGTGCCATTGTATGCTGGTCACTATTTTCCAGTCTATTTTTATTCTTAATCTGTTTCCTTTAATAATAAACATCTTGGAAATTGGACTTGATATCAATGAAAAATAAACAGTGAACATTTGTACTATGAGTGAAAAGACCCACCCTTAAAGCAATATTTTAAGGTCATTTTTTTCTGAGCTTTTCCATGGGAACTTTGTTGTACAATTACTCAGCTCTAAACACAGCTCTCTCAACCATTTTCAGTCACTACCAAAGCCAAGTTTTTGAAGGAACCATTTATCAAAATTACTAAGCTCAGGATGCTGAAATGGATTCATAAAAATTGCTATTATAATTTGGCCTAAATCTGTAGCTTTATAACATTCATAGTGTGCATGGGGTTACATTAGTGGAAACATTAACTAAAAACCTGGCCTCAAGTTAGAACTTGATGTCATCATAAGTAACCTGAAATAGCTTAAGCTACAGTTTTCTCTAGAAGGTAATTATAATAAAAGCTGCCATATATTGTGTAGCTTAATAAAATATGCTAGCAACTGTGTTCAGTTCTTTATATGTCTCCATTGTAATTGATGCAGCCACCTTAGGATGTAGCTCTCATTATACACATTTCATAGATGAGGAAATGCAAGTTCAGAAAAGTTGAGAATCATAGGAATAATACCCAGTAAAAGGGCAGAATCAGATTTGAACTCCTGTTTGTTTGATCTTAAAGTTCTGTTTTCTAATAAATGCCCAGGTGCAAAGAAGTTAAGTAGTTATACTGAGTGGGAGAACTTCAGTTAGTAGTTGCCAATAAACCCAAATTTACAGTGTCTGCAAAGCACCTGACGTTTGTTGCTCACTCATGATACATATCCGTCATGGGGCAGCTGTGGTCTCTGCTCCTTGTTCTTACTCAGAAATCCAAGCTCACAAGGATCTACCCTTTGGATTATCAGTGTTTGCTAAGCCAGGGTAAAGGGACATGGAAAATTGTGAACTGGCTGTTAATTTTATGTGCCAGGGCAAATGTCCACACCTAACTTTAAGGAGTTAGGCAGGAATATGCCTCCTGTATACTGGGAAGAAGGAAAAACATAAACACAGTACCCTTTCTGAATTTTTGAGTAAAATGCCATGACTTCTCCAAATGTCACTTCTTTCGATACCAGTAGAAAAAAAGCAGAAAATTTTCTGGTGGTTTGTGATTATTTTTGAGGTGATAGACTATTATACTTAAAATTGTTATTTTCCCCCCTTCTTTATCCATGGATAAAGTATCTATTAAGAGAAAATATCATAAAATATCCAGAAAAATAATTAGTAATGTTTAAACCTCTAATTTTTATTAACAAGTTTGGAAGTACAGTGTTTATATTATTTCAATATAAAAGTTACAATATTGCACATGACATTCTTAGAAATCATGGCTTGCCTTTTGAAAGAAGCTACCATTTTCTTAGTCCTTCAAAGAATAGGCTCATTGTGATTTAATAAATCCATTTCTTTATGTCTCCTTTCTCAGCCCTTAACTAACGTCACTTCAGTCTCTATCCAGTCTACCTCTCAGTTCTTATCAAGGCTCACAAATCACTGCAACAATAAGCTTTTCATCTACAAAAAAGGAATCTCATTATATCCTTGAAGTTGTAGCCACATTCATTTATTTATTATAACTAGAGAATAAGTTACTGGGTTGAAGAGAATGGATAGGATGTGGTGCTAGCATGGAAAAGTCTCAGACTTTTGGCCTGGTGATTTGAGTTAAAACTTTTTCTTCTTGCACTTACAGAAGTGAGGGGGAACAGAGGCCTCACCCTAGCGCCTGATTATTTCTGCATGTGTTCACAGGCAACTTTGAGGTCCACTATATGGAAGTGATCCTTTTTAAGTGGCACAAAGACTGCTTTCATGCATGGCTATCTCCTCTACCATCGCTTTTGGAAACCATCAGCAGTGACAAATAGTTTGTATCTAATCATTGGAGCTAATTTTTGAGAGTCAGTCCAGGCAGAGCAGTATTGGCCCACCATTTTGAAAAGGCTGTCCCATGCTGCCTCACAGGGGAATTTAAACAAATAGATTCACTTCAGCCTTCTTGTAAAAGGATGTGTGGAGGCTGGCACAATGAACAGTCTGTACTGTGGAAACTTGTTTTCCAAATGTGCAGAAGTTCCTAGCGGGGCTGACACAGAGATGAGTCCATCCAGGTATTTTGTTAATGGCATGAACTGAGATTGATGAGAGACAGAGAATTCAAATTGTAGAGAAATATAAGTTAAAGATCAGTTGGTAAAATAGGAGCATTTCTGAAACCAGAATAAGTACTACTATCAAATATTTTTTTCAGATAAAAGATAAAAATATGTCTTACCATTCAACTTTATATGAAACAGATACTACTCTTATCTAATGCCTTTGGACAGATGGGCTTGAGAGCACAAAACTTAAGCAGCCATGTCTGGGCTGTTGATGCCCCACCATCCACTCAGGAACATCACTGGAGCTACAAATACCCTGACTCCTGGGCTTCCTCGCTGTTGGTATCTCAGTGTCTCTCACACTGTTATTTGACTGAAGTCAGTTCTCTTCTACCAGTCACTGTCTGTCTCTTACGGCTCTGTGATCTATTCTACCACAGCTTAGACCTCCGACTTCCCTTCTTGCCAAAATAGTATCATTTACTGCCTCTTCCATTTTCTGACTAATTTTCTGAGAAGAGAGCCACCTCTTATCCAGCAATCAATACTGCCCTAAATAACTTGTTCTCTCTCCTCCAAGTGACCAAACTTTAAGGCCCCATCCCCGAATCTGAGGAAAGTTTCTAGGGACTAGGAATAAGGCACTGAATGACAGCACTGTTGTATTGGAACACCACTCCTCCCTGTAATTCCTATATCCTAAACAAATCCCGTAAATCTATCCTACATCATGGTGAGTTCTTGCTAACCTGGGACCCTCCTCCAGAGATTTAGACACATAGGTTGCCTTTTTACTTATGTTGATATTTCCACTGAGATAGAAGATATTGTTACCAAAATCCCCATGACTTTTTCACCTGAGACAGCTTTCACATGCAAAAGAAGGAGGCGTGTTCTTTATCACTGAGTTTTTATGGTAAGATTTTGATTATGTAATCAAATATAACACTGCATAGGCATGTATATAGCTATCATTTTTAAAATAATGAACGAAGTCCTGCCTTCACTCATCCAACTATTTCACTACAAACTTACAATATTTCCCCACTATTTTGCCATATTCAAGAGGTCACATTCTAATGTATAGCCCTGGGCTCTGAAATTCATATTTCCCACTATTCTAAAAGTAACAAATATATCATAGCCATAGTTTTTTTTTTTTTTTAACACTGGAATTGTTAAGCTTAAACAATTCACCATGTTATAATTAAGGAAGTAGAAAATAGGCAATGATCAAGTACTGCATAAAAAGTGCTTAATGTATCTATCCAATCTTTCCAAGAGCCCCCACCAGTCTAGATGAAGCAAGGCAAAGTGAAAATGGCAAAAGCTAAAATCATGGGCCTCCACACTTTGAGTTCTAAGGCTTGTCTATTTCATCTTACTATTTAGTCTAAATATTAATTGTCAAGAAAAAAAAATTGGGAATGCTACTTTAAACTCAGCCCTTGTCTCCCTCATTATACCTTTTCTTAAAAGCCAGTAGTAGAGAATATTGCCATAAGCTGTTAATTGAGAGCTAATTAAAATTTTAAGTGCCAACTGGAAGTTTCACATTCCTTATTTCGCTAGTTTATCCATGAATATAAAATACATGTCTGAAGTAGTTCATTTTCTCTGTCATCATCTAACTTCCGTCATTCTATTCTTCCATGGCTCTAGGGGGCAACACTTTTAGTGAAGGACCAGCTTTCAAGGAATAGGAGGGCTCAAGATTTCACACTGGTTTCATTCAAAATACAGTTGTCAGGCTCAAACAACTCAGTTTTAAACTTCACTGGGATATGTGCAATTTATTATTTTAACTGATATACAAGGGCTAATTGTAATCAAGGGTATTTTCATGTGCCCCCTAAGTGTTAATTGCCACCAACAGCTCTAGTGGTGACTGAATGCTGGAATGAAGTCTAGAACAAACAATCTTTGGAAACATAGAGGCTCAGAGGCAGAAGCTGATTGCTCTGCAACCCTTCAGTCTCCTTAGCTCCCATGGGTTTCGGCTGGCTATGGTTCTTCTACAGTGTATTGGCAGCTCTCTCAACTGTGACTGGTGCACTGCCTTTTTAAACGGCAGATGCTAATGACTTTGCAGTCTTGCAGTTCTCCCAGCAGGTTTTGGCGCCTTGTATTATTTTAAACACAATGTACTTTGAAAACATACATAAATTAAGTCTATAATTCCATCTCCAGGCTTTGGCATGTTGTACTTGTCAACTTTTCAAAACACAAATGACTGATGTAAGGCAGTCCAGCAGCCTGGGATCAGAATATTTCCTCCATCTATTTCCCAACTATGTCCTGGACTTTCTATCTTTAACCCATCTATTGCTCTTTTCTTACCCTATGTTTACACCCTCAGCTCAAAATTCAGTCTTTTTGTTTGTTTCTTTACCTTTTAACTACACCTTTTCTTTCTCTTTGTTTTGTCTGATTCGTGGCTTGGTTCTCAGAGCTGAAAGTGGCCACAGTTTCACACTGGTGTTCCCATTTTACACACATATAGGGAAAGGGGTCAGGAGATGGTTTCCTGGGCAAAGGACTTTGGGATACTGATTATTCTTTATGTTCTAGTAACATGGAAAAGGCAGCAATAAATGTTTCATTGGTAACAGAGTTTTGACAATTAAGAAGTGATGGGGGAGATGCAAAGAAAACCCTTGCTCTGTTGAGTATCATTTGGGCTGGATACTCTCTCATCTGTGGCAGGACATACCACCATTAGGTGAAGGAGTGAGTGGAGACCAGAGAGAAAATGAGATGGAACTTAACTGCAGGGAGGAGCTTTGGTACATTGAATATCTCAGATACTTTAGAGTTTCTCAGTGGGGAATGGTAATTTCCAGTCAGCCAAGGTAGCCAGTCATGACATTTAATTCTGAAGTTCATAAATAATGGTTTTTTATTAAATCTCTCTGTGCAGGAAATATTCTGTATTGAGTACAGTTCATATTAAAAAATTTAAGTAAAGTGTTGCATTGTTGTGCATCGCCCTCCATTGAAGATCTAGGTTGCATAATGACTGAATCTAGGGAACATTACAGTGACAGCCAGAGACCTTTTAATGGCTCACTAATGATTTATAAATTTTGAATGCTGTACCAACACTACAAAAGGACTGCTATGTCTAATAAACAGGACGGTGAGTAGTAAAATTACCCCAGCTCTATTGGAAAGGGATCTGTAAAATAAACAGCTTCAAGCATTTCTATTCCTAAACCAACCAAACAGGAATGCCTCCTACTCAAAACATATAGTAGAGGGTAGTATTTTCATGTTCTTCATAAAGAGACTCTGTTCCTTTCAAGATGATTCCTAATAAAACCACTGACTCCAAAACATTAATTTGCCATCTCATCTACCATTCTCTGAACCACACCTTTGTCACTTTATCTCTAACAGTGAAGATTAAGGAATAAAAAGTGTTTTAATAACTTTGCTCAATAATACCAGGGGACTTTGAAAGCCATGAAGCTTCCCTTTCTGGGTGGCGGTGTTTACTCCCTTGACATAAAAGCATTCCCTGATGCACCTCTCAAAATAATAAACATTCTTCTTTGCCATTTTCTCCTCCTGCTGTTGGCTGTTTGTTGTTTCTAATTGCTAGCAATGTGGCCACTAATGGGAAATAAAAGTGCATGTTAGAAAGTTCTGCTTCCATTCTGCAGGAATTCCATTTCACTTCAGCATTCTTTCAGAAAACAAGTGAAACAGACTTTCTGCTATTACTGTGGCATTTTTAGTAGAGATTTAAGCATCTACAGATGAAACAACTTCTAAATCATTCCAGAACATCAATTTATGCAGTTTAGGTAACACTTAAGCATTTTAGGCTTGCCTCTTAAATTATTTGTTTTTTGTTTGTTTGTTTTTTGGTGGACAAACACTTGAACATGGTGTTATGCAGAGAAAGACCACAAGGAATAATAACTTAAAGAATCATGACAACATTATCATTTACATAAGATAACAATAGTGCCTGTATTTAATCTTTACAGTTAATTCTTAAATTTCTACATGTAAATTTTGAAACTTTCTGCTCTAGTGGAAAATTTCATAGCAAAAAAAAAAAAGAGGAAGGAGCTCAAATGTTTAATATTTCAATAACATCTGAATTTTTAAAGATGGAGGCTTTTGTAATGACTGTTAAGCTAATCTAATGCCAGTCTCTTAACTTGCTTACTCTGAATAAGAATTGAACAAGTTGTATAGCAAGAAGCCAGAAGTCATATTTAATCATCAAGTCAAAACTTTCTCAACATTTATCACTGGGTCATCAATTACTTACAGCTAGATTTACTTACAAAATTTTCAAATCTAGTAGAGGCAAGAGAAAAAATACCTACAAATTAATAAATTTTTTACTTAAGGCCACAGAAGGTCTATACAGTGTTCTTTTAGTGTTTCTCTGGGATCATTTGAAATTATAAGAATACTGCTCACCTCAACTTTTCCCTTAACTACATCAATAAGACTCAGTTTTTTTTTAACTTACTGAAAAAGTATGTGATTTTCAAAAAATACTTTCGAAAATAAATGCAGTTTCATTATTATTACTGTCATATTTCAAATCTAACATAAATGCTTACAAAATAAGCTAGGAGATCATATGAGAGGTGAAGAGATGAAAATGATTGCAAAAGCAAAACAGTCAACTGCTAAACAAAATAAAAATCAGCATTGAGACTGATCAAAAGCTAGGACCAGGACACAAAATAAGATAAATAGAAAATTTTGTTTTGGTTGCCTTTCAGTGTCCCCCAATCCTGTAGCAGTTCTGTAATCCAATCCCACTGGCCTTCAAAGTCAAATTCCCTGGGGGTTCTCAGTCCCTTTGCCTGATCCCCAGGCTGGGAAATCTGTTGTGGGCCCTAGAACTTTCGCAGTAGTGTGAGAACTTCTTCGGTATAATTGATCTCTAGTTTGTGGGTTACCTGCCCGGCAGCTCTATCATGTGGCTAATGGCAACCTCTTCCAAGAGGACTTATACCACATGCCACACCTCCTAGGACTTCCGCTGCCAGAGGCGCTCTCCCCGCAACAGGCACGGGTCTGCCTCCTCAGGAGACACTCAAATGTTCACAGGCAGATCCGGCTCAGTCTTTTGTGGGGGTCACTGTTCCTTTTCCTCAGTCCTGTGGCACACACGGTTTTGTTTGCACCCTCCAAGAGTTTCTGGCGGGTATGAGGTTTGATTTTAAAAGAGATTGTGTCCCAAATACCATCTTGTTGCAGCTTTTCATTAGCCCTTGAATGTGGAGTATCTTCTTTTGGCGGCATCCAACATTCTCCTGTCAATGATTGGTCAGCAGCTAGTTGTAGTTTTGGTGTTCTTGCAGGAGAAGATGAGCGCACATCCTTCTACCCCACCATCTCCTCCTATCTTCAGTATCCTTGCCTTGAGAACCCTATGAACAGTATGAACAGGAAAAAAGATATGACACTGAAAGATGAACTCCCCAGGTCGGTAAGTGCTACAATATGCTACTGGAGAAGAGTGAAGAAATAGCTCAAGAAAGAATGAAGAGATGGAGCCAAAGCAGAAAAGGCGCCCAGTTGTGAATGTGTCTTGTTGTGAAAGTAAATTCCAATGCTGTAAAGAACAATATTGCATAGAAAACCAGAATGTTAGGTTCATGAATCAAGGTAAATTGGAAGTGATCAAACAGATGGCAAGAGTAAGCATTGACATTTTAGTAATCAGTGAACTAAAACAGATAGGAATGGATGAATTTAATTCAAATGACTATATCTACTACCATGGGCAAGAATCCCTTAGAAGAAATGTAGTAGCCCTCATAGTCAACAAAAGAGTCTGAATTGCAGTACTTGGACGCAACCTCAAAAATGACAGAATGATCTTGGTTTGTTTCAAAGGCAACCTTTTCAAAATCACAATAATCCAAGTCTGTGCCCCAAACACTAAGGCTGAAGAAGCTGAATTTGAATGGTTTTATGAAGACCTACAAAACCTTCTAGAACTGAACCAAAAAAAGATTTATTTTTCATTACAGGGGACTGGAATAGAAAAGCAGGAAGTCAGAGATACCTGGAATAACAGGCAGATTTGGCCTTGGAGTACAAAATGAACCAAGGCAAAGGCTAGCAGAGTTTTGCCAAGAGAATGCACTGGTCATACCAAACACCCTCTTTCAACAACACAAAAGACAACTCTAACACATGGATGTCACCAGATGGTCAGTACCAAAATCAGATTGATTACATTTCTTGAAGTTGATGGAGAAGCTCTATACAGTCAGCAAAAAGATCAGGAGCTGACTGTGGCTCAGATCATGAACTCCTTATTGCAAAATTCAGACTTAAATTGAAGAAAGTAGGGAAAGCCACCAGACACATTCAGGTATGACCTAAATCAAATCCCTTATGATTATACAGTGGAAGTGACAAATAGTTTCAAGGGGTTAGATCTGATAGACAGAGTGCCTGAAAAACTATGGATGGATGTTGGTAACATTGTATAAGAGGCAGTGATCAAAACCATCCCCCAAAAAAGAAATGCAAAAAGGCAAAAGGGTTGTCTGAGGGGTCTTTACAAATAGCCTAGAAAAGAAGAGAGGCTAAAGGCAAAGAAGAAAAGGAAAGGTATACCCATCTAAATGCAGAGTTCCAAAGAATAGCAGGACAGATAAGAAAGCCTTCCCAAGTGAACAATGCAAATAACAATAGAATGGGAAAGACTAGAGATCTCTTCAAGAAAATTAGAGATATCGAGGAAACATTTCATGCAAATATGAGCATAATAAGGGATAGAAACTATATGAACCTAACAGAAGGAGAAGATATTAAGAAGAGGTGGCAAGAATACTCAGAGGAACTTTACAAAAAAGATCTTAATAACCTAGATAGCCATGATGGTCTGATCACTCACCTAGAGTCAGACATCCTGGAGTATGAAGTCAAGTGGGCCTTAGGAAGCATCACTATGAACAAAGTTAGTGGAGGTGTGGGAATTCCAGCTAAGCTATTTCAAACCTTAAACTATGATGCTATTAAAGTGTTGCACTCAATATGCCAGCAAATTTGGAGATCTTGGCAGTGCCAAAGGACTGGAAGAGGTCAGTTTTCACTCCAATCTCAAAGAAAAGCAATGCCAAAGAATGTTCAATTACCACACAGATGCACTCATTTCTCGTGCCAGCAAAGTGATGCTCAAAATTCTCCAAGCTAAGCTTCAACAGTACATAAAATGAGAACTTTCGGATGTACAAGCTGGATTTAGAAAAGGCATAAAACCAAAGATCAACTTGCCAACATCTGTTGGATCATAGAAAAACCAATACACAGAGGAGAATTCCAGAAAAACATCTACTTCTGCTCATTGACTATGCTAAAGCCTTTAACTGTGGATCAGAGCTATTGAAAATTCTTAAAAAGATAGGAATATCAGTCAACCATACCTGCCTTCTGAGAAACCTGTATGCAGGTCAAGAAGCAACACTTCAAACCAGACATGGAACAAGGGATTGGTTCAAACTGGGAAAGGAGTACATTAAGGCTGTATATTGTCACACTGAATATTTAACCTATATGCATTATACATCATGTGAAATGCCAGGCTGGATGAAGTACAAGTTGTAATCAAGACTTCTGGGAGAAATATCATTAACCTCAGATCTGCAGATGCCACCACCCTTAGGGCAGAAAGTGAAGAGGAACTGAAGAGCCTATTTTTGAAGGTGAAAGAGAAGAGTGAAAATGCTGACTTAAAACTCAGCATTCAAAATCTGAGATCATTGCTTCTGGTCCCATCACTTCATGGCAACTAGATGGGGAAACAATGGAAACTGTGACAGACTTTATTTTCTTGGGCTCCAAAATCACTGAAGACAGTGACTAGCAGCCATGAAATTAAAAGACGCTTGCTCCTTGGAAGAAAAGCTATGACAAACCTGACAGCATATTAAAAAGCAGAGGCATTACATTGCTGACAAAGGTCTGTCTAGTCAAAGTTATGGTTTTTCCAGCAGTCGTGTGTGGATGTGAGAGTTGGACCATAAAGAATGCTGAGCACTGAAGAACTGATGCCTTCCAACTGTGGTGCTAGAGAAGACTCTTCAGAGTCCCTTGGACAGCAAAGAGATCAAAGTCAGTCAACCTTAAAGGACATCTGTCCTGAATATTCATTGGAAGGACTGATGCTGAAGCTGAAGCTCCAATACTATGGCCACCTGGTATGAAGAGCCAATTCATTGGAACAGACCCTGATGCTGGGCAAGATTGAACTCAGGAGGAGAAGGGGGAGATAGAAAATAAGATGGTTGGGTGGCATCACCAATTCAATGGATATGAGTTTGAGCAAACTCCAGGAGGTGGTGAATGACATGGAAGCCTGGCTTGCTGCAGTCCAGTATCACAAAGAACTGAACTGACTGAATGAACAACAACAATGTCTCCCATTAACTGTCTTTCTGCTAAAAGGTATTCTGGTATAAGGATAAAGTTTTTGTTTTTGTCTGATTTAACAAGTCATTCCTAAGAAGTTGGAAAGCTTTTAAACTCCCTAAGAATGAGTCCCTGTTCTGGAGTTTGAGGCTCACAAAGGTAATGGAGTTGCTATCTGCAACTATGAGTCTCCTAGGTTTCCTCCAAAGCACGTTCCATAGACCTTTTGCACATTCATTTACCTCCATGAGGTGAAAAGGCAATGGAATGTGGTCAGGATGAGGATGAATAGGGATCCTGGGTGGAAAATTTGTTTTCATTCCTAACCAGCTGTGAGAACTTGTAGTCCCTACCTCTATGAACCCTGTGTGGTTTAGTGGTGGTGGTTTAGTGGTTAATTTGTGTCCTACTCTTGCAACCACATGGACTGTAGCCTGCCAGGCTCCTCTGTCCATAGGATTTCCCACACTGATGTGGGTTGCCATTTCCTTCTCCAGGGGATCTTCCTCACCCAGGAATTGAACCCAGGTCTCCTAACTTGCAGGTGGATTCTTTACTGACTAAGCTATGAGGGAAGCTGCCCTGCACCCACTAACTTTCTCATCTATTTGTTGTCAAGGATAATAACATCTATTCTGCTGACCTCGCAGAATTGTGAGGATCAGGATTAGAATGTATTTTGAAAAGCACTATATACACATAATGTGCTGCTATTGAACAGGACATTTAAATTCTGTATCCAAACCATATGTCTTTATGCTCAATGTCTCATTAAGTTCTGGCATTCTATCTTTATGAAGGAAGAAATGCCAATGGAGATTTCCCTTGAGTTCCAGGAAAGTATTGTCTCTTGACTGTAATTAGCTAGACCAGGTTAACTCCTACTAGGACCCCTTCTCTGTTTTTATTCTACTGAATGTCTGATAAAGATGGCAGGGAGCATGAGCCTTAGTTTTCTGTCTTTACATTTGGTGCTGATACTATTAGGGTGATTGCAACCAGTGATCAGTGGTGGTTTAAAAAAACTGAGAATGTTTAGCTTGGAAAAGGGAGGACCAGGATGATAAGCTGAGATAAAAATTATGTTTTGGTGTTATGTTATTCAAGGTTCTCCAGATAAATAGAACGAATAGTATATATAGAGACACAGGTGTGTGTGTGTGTGTGTGTGTGTGTGTGTGTGTGTGTGTGTGTGTGTGTGACAGAGATTTATTGGAGGAATTGGTTCACAAGGCTATGGAGGCTGAGAGGTCTCACAATCTGCTGTCTGCAAACTGGAAATTCAGGAATGTGGTATAGTTCAGTTGAGTAAGGCTTGAGAACAGGGTAGTGAGGTTGGGAAGGGGGCATAGAGATGGGTCCTCGTCTAAGTCCCAGAGACCTGCAGACTAAGAACCGGGGGCTCTGATATCAGAGGGCAGGTGAGGATGTTTCAGCTCAAGGAGAAAGAGAGAATTATTCCTTCTTAAGCCTTTTTGTTCCATTTGGATCCTCAAGAGATTAGATGATGCTTGTACACATGGGTAAAATGGGACTTTATTCAGCCTACTGATCCAAATGCTAACATCTAATCTTTTCCAGAAGCATTCTCACAGACACTCCCAGAAATAATGTTTTACTAGCTCTTTGGGCATCCCTTAATCCAGTCAGGTTGACACATGAAATTAACCATTGCAGATGTTATCAGATGTTTGAATTCCTGTCACATGAAAAGAGATTGGATTTATCTTCCATCCCCTGCAGCTCATTAGATTCTGCATTTAAGTGGCTAGCTTGCAAAAATCCTTTTTTTTTGAAGGCTTAATTGACATTGACTGAAAGGTACCTCTTTAATGTGTAATTGATGATGTGGAGGTATTTGCTTCTGTATTTGTCCAAAACCCGTTTGAAAAAGCTAATATGACTAAGATGCAGTTTCTCTGCCTTTAAATTCCAAGATAATATAAAGTCATGGAAAATTTTCAAAAATGCATGGTTAAAGGTAGGTCAAGAAATTTCAAGGAGACTTTTTTTGGGGGTAAAACATAAAGTTTATGATATTCTACCCCATAGTGTCCAAAAATCTGGTCCCACACTGCCAGCTTAACAGATGTTACTTTTGAGGAAGATGGATGCCACTGGCAGTTGTTTCAAAAAAATGTAATTTGGAGCTTTAATTGGCATTCCTAATATGCTCCACAGTTTAATCACATGAAAAAGGGGTATTTTTTGGAATTTCCAGAGTGTTAACTTTATGCTGAATATTTAAAAGGTTCTTTTTTCCCTTTTGTTTGGAGTAAATTATAAAATATTCTTTGGACTATCTTTTGTGTGCATATGTGGTAATCTTAATTAGCAATAATTTTTTAGGATATTGTGTTAATAGGAAATGCTCAGAGCATCTTTTTTTCTTTAACAATCTCTTTTGTATTAATATGGAGTTTGTTATTCTGTTGAGGATTTTAATCCCAACATAATAAATCTAAAAATGAAAATTTCTAAGGAAAATATTAACATATTTCATGTCTATTTAAAATGGCTTTTATAGAAACTCTTAAACATACATACTACAAACATACATAGGGAAACTACCCAAGTGTGGTATTTATCTTCACGAACATAGTCATCATGTTAGTTATTCTAAATCATAACCTGAGCCATTAGTGAAGATTCAATTAATGTGACTGATTGGAATGACAAGTCAATGCTATGTTTAGTTACTCTCACAGACATAACTTGTGTAGGTTTTAAAAATTGCAATTTTTATATTCGTGAGGAATCAATATTTTAGGTTAATTTTCTTTAGACAATCTTTGATGCAATCATAATTCATATAAATGAAATATGGCTTAGAGAATCATATTGCATAAAATTCCTGTGAAAAGTAAATTTGATAATGGGTACTCCAAGCTAGGTGTTAATAGGCCAAATAAAACCATTCATACAATGAAGGCTCAACTTTCTGCCTGTTCTATTTTCCACATCAGAAATTTATTTTAAAGTTATATACAACCAAAGCATGCATTTAGCTCACATGCTTCCCCCACCTTTTTTCTGTTAAAGAAATGCACATTATGCTAAAAGATGCTAATCATCAGAGTTGCCACAAACCTTCAATTGGTGTAAACTGCAATATCTGTGAAGTGTAATAAAGTGAAGTGCATAAATAATAAATAAATAAATAAATGAAAAAAAAAGTGTATTGTAGAATATCAAAAAAAAAGAGAAATGCACATTAAATAGCTTGTTTCTTTTTTTTAAGATTAATTTATTTATTTTGCTGCTGCTGCTGCTAAGTCACTTCAGTCGTGTCCGACTCTGTGTGACCTCGTAGATGGCAGCACAGTCGTGTCCGACTCTGTGTGACCTCGTAGATGGCAGCACACCAGGCTCCCCCGTCCCTGGGATTCTCCAGGCAAGAACACTGGAGTGGGTTGCCATTTCCTTCTCCAATGCAGGAAAGTGAAAAGTGAAAGTGAAGTTGCTCAGTCGTGTCCAACTCTTAGCGACCCCATGGACTGCAGCCCACCAGGCTCCTCTGTCTATGGGATTTTCCACGCAAGAGTACTGGAGTGGGTTGCCATTGCCTTCTCTGAATTTATTTAATTGGAGGCTAATTATTTTACAATATTGTAGTGGTTTTTGCCATACATCAACATGAATCAGCCCTGGGCACACATGTGTTCCCCATCCTGAAACCACCCCCCCCACTTCCCTCCCCATCCCATACCTCTGGGTCATCCCAGTGCACCAGCCTGGAGCACCCTGTCTCATGCATCGAACCTGGACCTGTGATCCGCTTCACATATGATAATATACAAGTTTCAATGCTACCCTCTCAAATCATTCCACCCTCGCCTTCTCCCACAGAGTCTAAAAGACTGTTCTTTACACCCGTATCTCTTTTGCTGTCTCATGTATAGGGTCATCATTACCACCTTTCTAAATTCCATATTTATGCATTAGTATACTGTATTGGTGTTTTTCTTTCTGACTTACTTCCCTCTGTATAATAGGTTCCAGTTTCATCCACCTCATTAGAACTGATTCAAATGCATTCTTTTTAATGGCTGAGTAATATTCCATTGTGTATATGTACCACAACTTTCTTATCCATTCATCTGGTGATGGGCAATCTCTTTAACAAGTGGTGCTGGGAAAACTGGTCAACCACTTGTAAAAGAATGAAACTAGAACACTTTTTAACACCATACACAAAACTAAACTCAACATGGATTAAAGAGCTAAATGAAGACCAGAAACTATAAAACTCCTAGAGGAAAACATGGGCAAAACCCTCTCTGACATAAATCACAGCAGGATCCTCTATGACCCACCTCCCAGAGTAATGGAAATAAAAGCAAAAATAAACAAATGGGACCTAATTAAACTTAAAAACTTTAGCACAACAAAGGAAACCATAAGCAAGGTGAAAAGACAGCCTTAAGAATGGGAGAAAATACTAGCAAATGAAGTAGCTGACAAAAAATTAATCTCAAAGATATATAAGCAGCTCCTGCAGCTCAATTCCAGAAAAATAAACTACTCAATCAAAAAAAAAAATGGGCCAAAGAACTAAACAGACATTTCTCCAAAGAAGGCATACAGATGGCTAACAAACACATGAAGAGATGCTCAACATCACTCATTATCAGAGAACTGCAAATCAAAACCACAATGAGGTACTATCTCAACGCCAGTCAGAATGGCTGCTATCAAAAAGTCTACAAACAATAAATGCTGGAGAGGGTGCAGAAAAAAACGAATCCTTTTACATTGCTGGTAAGAATATAAATTATACTGTAATGGTCTTAGAAAAAGAGACTCAGATATATAGAACAGACTTGTGGACTCTGGGAGAAGGAGAGGGTGGGATGTTTCAAGAGAACAGCATTGAAACATGTATATTATCTAGGGTGAAACAGATCACCAGCCCAGGTTGGGTGCATGAGACAAGTGCTCGGGCCTGGTGCACTGGGAAGACCCAGAGGGATCGGGTGGAGAGGGAGGTGGGAGGGGGGACTGGGATGGGGAATACATATAAATCCATGGCTAATTCATTTCAATGTATGACAAAAACTACTGTAATGATGTAAAGTAATTAGCCTCCAACTAATAAAAATGAATGGAAAAAGAAAAAAAAAAAAGAATATAAACTAGTACAGCCACTATGAAGAACAGTGTGGAGATTCCTTTAGTAGCTTGTTTCTTGTTCAAAAGAATAGTAGCAACTCACGGGGCCCTGCTGCTGACCTGAAATCATACAATTAGAGCTTCTTAGCCATAATGTTGAGGTCTGTGTAACATTACTATTATCTTATGAATTTCAGTTATCATAAGGATTCTAAAGTTTACTTTTCACAGAAAACTGTGATTTAAAAAAAAAATCACACTTAAGGTTATTTTAAACTCATTTATTTATTTTGCACTTCTTTAAATCCTGCTCCATTGTGAATATTAACTTGGTCACGGGTAAACATTACTCTGATTTTGAATAGAAGACATTGGTTTTCTCTCTATAGAAGTTTTGCACAATAGAATTGCAAGTTCATTATTTCTGGATTCTTTTGCTAAAAACAATAAGTTTATGATATTTACCATTGTTTTGTGCATAGCCTTACATTATTCTTTCTAATTTTTGTATATTATTTCACTTTTTTGTGAATAGGCCATGATTTATCCAATCTGTTGATAGGTACCTGGTAGTTTTTTTTATTTTACTCCCTTTGGCTACTGCAGATAGAGCTACTATGACCATTTGACATTCATTTCTGTTATGACTGGAGTGGAATGGGGTTGCTGGATAATAGTGTATTCATATTCGGTTTTAAAGATACTGTCATAAAGTCTTATAAAACAGCTTCCACCAGTTTCCACTTGTACCAGCAGTTTATGAGTTTGAGTTTCTCAACACCTTGACAGTGAGTATTTTCTGTATTTTTCATTTTCGCCAGTCTGTTCTGTGTATAATAGTATCTCATTGTAGTTTCACCTTGTATTTTCTTGTTTCACATTGTATTTTACAATGACTAATGTAAGTTGAGCACTTTTTCTGTGTAGTAAGAATACAGTAGGGTCATTTGGATATTTTCTTGTAGTGAATATCTGTAAAAACCTTTTGCCACTTTCTTAATTGGATATTCTCACCATTTCTTACTAATTTATAAAAATTAAGATATTTCAGATATGAATATTTTGTCAGATGTATGTATTATTATGAATATCTTTTTACTTTTATGAATTGATTTTTCACTCTCAATACTAAGAACATAAGTTCTTAATTTTAATATAATTTATCATTTTTAATTGTATAGTTACTCTTTTTTTGTGTCTTGTTCCAGAAATATTCCCCTATTTAACTACAAACTTGTGTTTGTAACTTAAAGCTTTATGGTGTTACCCTTCATATTTAGATCTGAAGCCCTCTGGAGTCAACTTTTATATAAGGGTGGGGAGTGGATTAACTTTTTTCCAGTGAATGACTGTTGATCCAACACCATGCATTAAGATTAACCTTCCTCCAGTGTACTGCAGTATATCTTATTCACAAATCAGATGTATATATTAACATTATGTGTTAAATACATAGGACTTACCTCAAAGCTTAGTCAGTGAAGAATCTGCCCGCAATGCAGGAGACCCGGGTTCGATTCCTCAGTGGGGAAGATCCCCTGGAGAAGGAAATGGCAACCCACTCCAGTACTCTTGCCTGGAATATCCCATGGACAGAGGAGCCTGGTAGGCTACAGTCCATGGTGTTGCAAAAGTCAGACACGACTTAGTGACTAAACCACCATTAAATACATATGTGTTGATATATATATATATCATATACATATATATGTTATATATAATTTTTTAAATTATAGATTGTATTTTCTTTCTCTGGTCAATTATCTATGCCAATAAGACAGTATCTTAACCATCATATTTTATAAAAATTTTTCTTCTTTGGTAGAGAAATCACCAAGTTTTGTTTTTCAGATTTCCCTTGACTGTTATTTTTTTTCTTGACTTCTGCTCTTCCATGAAGGTTTTAGAATCAGATTTTAAAATTCTACAAAAAATTCTTTCAAGGTTGTACTTTTATGTATTGAATACAAAGAGCAGTTAATTGATTTAAGACTTACAATCTATGAACATGATACATTTTCATTATTTGTTTTCTTTAATTTTTCTCAAGTTTTATAATTTTCAGTATAAAAATTTGGTTAACTTTGAACCATGTTTACAATGTATATAAGATCTCTCAAGTAATTAGCCCCAGTGAATTGAATTTTGAGTTAAAACAACAACAAAAACAAACTGACCTAGGTACAAGAATTGGGTTTTAGTTTTAGATTTGATCCCAAATTGCAAGGAAGTAACAAATAGTCCTCTTCAACTACAAAACTAAGTCAAATATGAAATCTTGTCCAGCTTTTAATCTTGTCCAGATTTTAAATATATAAATTCAGAATATTTATATGAAGGTGGGAAGGTATATGGATGCTGTTTTATTAAGTATGAAAATACTGGAAATATTTCTTATTTAATAAGAAATTCATTCCAGGTCATCCAGATTGCCCTATTCATGTCTAAACATGGTAGAATCAGATTGGGGACTGAGTTTAGTATCAGAATAACATCTGATTTCAGTGGTATCATTAACTTACTCATTTCCCAGGCCTACACATGACTGACAGTGACGCATGGCATTGCTGAAATGTGTTGCATAAATATAGAGTGACATAAATATGGATTCAAAATTTACTGTGGAGGAAGCTAAGTCTATTTTTGTTGGCTAAATCTATTTTTAAAATAATTTTTAATTGTTACTGTGAAACTAGGATTTCAAGCTAAGGACTGAGATTAGAAAATGATATACACTTGTCAGTTCCAAATTTGGCATAATTTTGTCTGCAGTGTGGAGCTATTCTAAACCACTATGAGAAAGATACCCTCTAAATAAAGCTGGAGATTTGATTTCTTGATTGTTGAAGAGACTAAATGCACATAACCATTTGGCATTGTTTGGTTTTGTTTTAAACAATGTGCTTTACTGAGATGTATATCTGCCACCACTGACACTCCCAGTGTTAATAAATAGTGATAGAGTAATGAACTTCTCTTTGAAATGAATAAAATACCTTTTTTTCCCTCATTTTAGAAACAAGAAATATATCGAGTCCTTGAATTATAGGTTACTCTATAGACGCAGCACTGAGTTGCCTCACAACATCTCAGGAAATATCTCAGGGAAATTTATCTTTTTAAAAAAAATTATTTGTTTTTTAATTGAAGGATAATTGCTTTACAGAGTTTTGTTGTTTTCTATCAAATTCAATGTGAATCAGCCATAGGTATGTGTGTGTGTGTGTGTGTGTGTGTGTGTATACACATATATATTAATATTTATATATACACACATATATTAATATATATATATATATTAATATATATATCCCCTCCCTTTTGAACCTCCCTCCCATCTCCCTCCCCCTCCCACCACTCTAGGTTGATACAGCGCCTCTGTTTGAGTTTCCTGAGACACACAACAAATTCCCGTTGCCTATCAGTTTTACATATGGTAATGTAAGTTTCCATGTTACTCTCAACATATATCTCACCCACTTCTCCCCTCTCCCCTTGTCCATAAGGCTATCCTCTATGTCTGTTTCTCCATTGTTGCCCTTCACATAAATTCTTCAGTATCATTTTTCTAGATTTTGTATATATGCATTCAATTCAGTTCAGTCACTCAGTTGTATCTGACTCTTTGCAACCCCATTAATTGCAGCACACCAGGCCTCCCTGTTCATCACCAACTCCTGGAGTTTACTCAAACTCATGTCCATTGAGTTGGTGATGCCATCCAGCCATCTTATCCTCTGTTGTCCCTTTTTCCTCCTGCCCCCCATCCCTCCTAGCATCAGGGTCTTTTCCAATGAGTCAACTCTTCGCATGAGGTGGCCAAAGTATTGGAGTTTCAGCTTCAGCATCTGTCCTTCCAATGAACACCCAGGACTGATCTCCTTTAGGATGGACTGGTTGGATCTCCTTGCAGTCCAAGGGACTCTCAAGAGTCTTCTCCAACACCATAGTTCAAAAGCATCAATTCTTTGGTGCTCAGCTTTCTTCATAGTCCAACTCTCACATCCCTACATGACCACTAGAAAAACCATAACCTTGAATAGGCAGACCTTTGTTGACAAAGTATGTCTCTGCTTTTTAATATGCTATCTAGGTTGGTCATAACTTTCCTTCTAAGGAGTAAGCGTCTTTTAATTTCATGGCTGCAATCACCATCTGCAGTGATTTTGGAGCAAAAAAAATAAAGTCTGACACTGTTTCCACTGTTTCCCCATTGATTAGTATATGATATTTATCTTCTCTTTCCAAGGATGTCACTCTGTATAATAGGCTCTAGGATTATCCACCTCATTAGAACTGACTCAAAGGCATTCCTTTTTATGGCTGAGTAATATTCCATTGTATATATGTATCACAACTTCTTTATTCATTTATCTGTTGATGGACATCTGGGTTGCTTCCATGTTTTAGTTATCATAAATAGTGCTGCAATGAACAATAGGATACATGTGTCTTTTTCAATTTTGGTTTCCTCAGGGTCTATGCCTAGGAGTGGGATTTCTGGGCCATATGGTGGTTTTGTTCCTAGTTTTTTAAGGAATCTCCATATCGTCTTCCATAGTGGCTGTATCAATTTACATTCCCACCATCAGTGTAAGAGAGTTCTCTTTTCTCCATACCCTCTCCAGCATTTATTGTTTGTAGAATTTTTGGTGATGGCCATTCTGACTGGTGTGAGGTGATATCTCAATGTAATTGAAAATTTATCTTTGTAAATGTTTTTCTGGATTAAAAATATTGCTGGATTGTGTAGGAATTTAGATAAATTTATATATGCTAAATTGTTAAGTGGGGTTCAAGGATACATCCCTAAGTTTTTGAGACAACATTATAAACAGAGCCAAGAACATCCTCTTGTTCCATCATCTTCTGATTTCACGTTTGGTAGTTTTAAATCCTTTGCCTAGCTCATGTGAGCATATGAATGTGTGCATTAACTCTATTGAAAGAAAATGATTAGAACATTGCACATTATAACTGAGTTTGGGAATGTTGTCACAGTTGGTTATCATAAAAGTTAATGAGGCAGAAGGTGTGGGTTTAATTTTTGGATAGACCAGTTTTTGTGTTGTATTATAACCATGAACTCCACCCTAGCACCTTTCAAACTTGAAAATGAGTACAGTGGCTGAATCAAGATCCATGTAAGAGGGTACAAATTTATTTTCTATATGGATAGAATAATTAAAACTGCATATTTTTCTATGAGTAAATGAATGGGGACATATTTGTATAAGAGAAACACATACCACTGAAATTCTGCAAATAGGTATTAAACATATACAAAATCTATGGTTGCTTATTCAAGTAATCCCTCCTCTTCAATAAACAAACCCTGATTATTTCTTTAGTTATGTGTGTGGAGGACTGAATTTCAAGAAAGGTGGATTTAGTTGCCATACTGGGGATAGGTTTTTGACCTAATCTAGCCAATAAAATATAAAAGAAAAATTGTCAGCTAGAAATTCTGGGATATTTTTCTCCTTAATGAAACCATATAGACCGAAAAGTTCTTTCTCAGTTGTGGCCATTTTCCTACCCTTTTTATTTTGAGGTGTGTGTTACTTGGAGTTGTAATAGCCATGTTGTAACCACGAGGCAACAAGCCTAAGGATAAAAAGTCAACATTTAGAAATGGCAAAGTAGAAGAATGGAAAGATGTTGGGATCTTGAATCACTGAGGAGATGAACCAATGTTAGTCGCAACTTACTTTCATATCTCTTTTAATGCAAGTGAAATTGAATCCTTGTTTAAGTCATGAGTTACTATGGGTGAAAACATTCCTACCAAGCAAAATATAACCATTATTGTGTTTTTGTTGTGTTAGCCACTTAGTCATGTCTGACTCTTTGTGACCCCATGGACTGTAGCCCACCAGGCTCCTCTGTCCATGGGATTCTCCAGGCAAGAAAGAATACTAGAGTGGATTGCCATTTCCTTCTCCAGGGGATCTTCCTGACCCAGGGATCGAACCTAGGTCTCCTGCACTGCAGGCAGATTCTTTATCATCTGAGCGATAGGGAAGTCCCATAACCATTACTGGGTTGCAGATAATCTATCCTCTTCATCCATCTTGTGTTCATTGATGTAGAACATCAAATGATGCAAGAAATTGAGCTAGTGAAATTAACCTGCTTTTCATGTTGCTCTATAAACTTCAAGAAGGCAGGGCCTGTGTTTGTTTATTCATATTTAGTTCCTGATAAAGTACCTTACAGATAAAAACATTTCAATAACTATTTGTAAAATAATTTTCTTTAAGGCACAGTGATCTGTTCGGTGCAGCTCCTCTTTTTCCTAATCCTTTTCATATCCAGTACTCATATGCATACATATTTGCACCATGTTTCTTTCCTCTATAAAAGGGTTTATTCTAGCAACCTTGGAATTCAGTTCTTTTCAGTGAAGACTTTTAGAATGAGTATTATTAAATCTCAAAAGTAGTTTCCTCTCTGTGTAGGGCATTTACAGCTGCTACTGAGCAAATGGTTATTGGCAATATCATGGGGGTCTAAAGTAGAAGCCACTGCAGGCATGTAGTGGTAAAGTGTTCATTTCATAGCAGGTAAACTGGTGGAATAAAGCTTAATGTAAGTTAAATCATTGTGAGTAACACAAGAGTATGAACTCAGGGCCTTCAGTGGATTTTCCAGCAGACTGTCCATTTAAAACATATAAATCCCTTCCATTCTGCAACAGTGTTCTCTCAGATTGCTGTATTCATCTTAGGGCATTTCTTTTCATTTCTTCAATGTCTATACTTTCTTCCTTTTCAGAAAGGTTGTAGGTTGTTTGATTGTTTCAGACAGTCTGGCATACCACAGGATCCTGTTGGATGTCTATTTGATTGCTTAGAAGGATGCTGTCAAAGGCTTTGTCAAGTCAAAGGCTTGTGACTGCCTTAAACTATGTAAGCCAGAAACCATGTTTCAAGTACCTCAATTAAGTGTACTGGCCTCTGCTTGCCTCCATGTGCACCCAAATAATGTGCTTGTTTTTTGTTCTGTGTGTAGAGGCCTTTTCCATAGCCCTATAAAACATTTACCAGAAAGAGGTTTTAAGTTTTCAGCTTCATAATGTGTTGCAATTAACAAACCTTCACATAAACAATTGTCCCTTTTCTCTCATGTGTGAGCTCCTCGTGATATCCTCCACTGGAAAAATTATAGCTGCTACTGAGAGAACAAAAAGACAATCAAAAATTGTCTGACTTACTGACATATCAAAACACAACTTTGCAAGTCTTGTCTCCTGAATTTACTGTAGAAAAATAAGATTGAAGTGCAATCTAAAGGGATATAAGCAAGGGCGCAGGGATAGGTTTGCACACAAGAGCAGCTTGCTTAAACTGCAGACTCAGTAAATGTGCTCAGTCAGTTTCAGGCATGTCTATTAACATCCTAGAGACTGAAGAGTTGTTTTTTCTATTTTATTTTTTAATGTATATTAAATTTTTTTTCTATTTTATTTTATATTGGGGTATAGCAATTAAAAATATTGTGAGTTTCAGGCGAACACAGAAGGAACTCAGCCATGCATATACATATATCCATTCTCTCCCTAACTCTCCTCCCATTCAGGCTGCTAAATAACATCGAACAGAGTTCCATGTGCCTTCCAGATAGCCTTGTTGGCTATCTGTTTTAAATACACCAATGTGTACATGTTCATCCCAAACTCCCTAACTGTCCCTTTCCCCTATATTTCCCTCCCTTAACCATAAGTCCTTTCTCTAAGTCTGTGAGTCTCTTTGCATTTTGAATCATTTGTATCATTTCTCTTTAGATCCCACCTATAAGGGATGGCATATAATATTTCTCCTTCTCTGTCTGACTTACTTCCCTCAGTATGACAGTCTCTAGGTCCTTCCATGTTGCTGCAAATGGCATTATTGTATTGTTTTTTGCTGGCTGAGTAATACTTCGTTGTATGTATGTACCACATCTTCTTTATTCAAACCTCTGTCCAGTGCTGCAATGAACACTGAGGTGTATCTGTCTTTCAGACCATGTTTTTCTCTGGATATATGCTCAGGAGTGGAATTGCAGGGTTTTATGGTGTCTCTATTTTTAGTTTTTTTAGGGAACCTCCATACTGCTTTCCAGAGGGCTTTTCCAATTTGCACTCCCACCAACAGTGTAGGGGGGTTCCCTTCTATCCACACCCTTTCCAGCATTTATTGTTGTGGATTTTTCGATGAGAGCCATTCTGGCTGGTGTGAGGTGATATCTCTTTGTAGTTTTAATTTGCATTTATCTTAGTTAGCCATGTTGAGCCTCTTTTCATGTGTCTATTGGTCATTTGTATGTCTTTTTTAGAGAAATGTCTATTTACGTCTTCTGCCCATTTGTTGATTGGGTTGTTTGTTGGTTGTAGAAGGGATAGATCCTAACCAGTGACTTGGGCTACTTCTTTTTTAGCAGCAACCATGGGGCTTACATCTACATAACATTCATTTCTCTCTAGGCTATAGCTCTAGATACAGTTGTATTCTGTGTTGCTTTTGAGGTCAGAAACTATACTCTGATGAAACTAATATATTTTGCCCTAAGTCAGAGTTAAATGTTTCTGGGGCATTTTGTTTCTTTGTTTAAAATTTTCCATACACATTCTGTTTTGAATTGAATTTTGGATGGCAGTTTAGTAAAGGTCCACAATCAAGACCTATATTTTTCTTGTCATGTGCACCTCCCTGAGTATCTGGGGACATAACCTTGAACCAAGAACCTCCATCAGTCTCTGAAACTCCTTAGCTATCCAGCAGTGACAGAACCACTTTTTGATATTACCTGAAGGACAAAAGACGAGTGTCACAGCTGCAAGGATTCTTTACAGGGTGTTCTGTGTCATGTTTGGAAATGCATTTCTAAATTTTCATTTTCAGAGAATTTAATTAATATCCATAGGCATGCCCTACCTGCTTTTATTTCTGAGAGCAATTCTTGCTTAATGGATTTTTTTAAATAAAAGAACTTTGAATTTGGTCTCAAGGGCTTATTATTTTTTTTTTTAAAATGGTTTTATGTTGTTGTTCTACTGAGAGAATAGACTTTTCCCCCAAGCTCCCATGTATCAAAAGCATTAAGTTGTCAAGTTGCCAGATACATAGAATTTTCTGAGTGACACACAAAATAAGCTGCCTTTTTAAGAAATTGCAATTTAAACATAGGTAAAATTGATGTTTCTGGAAAAAAATCTAAATATATATATTTTTCATATTGTGATGATGCCTGTAGGCCATCTCAATGATGACAGGCATTGAATTTGCCTTTAGTAATAACTTTGATCCAATCCAGGTTCATGTGCCCTGTTTTATTGTCATATCTCTTTAGTCTCTTTCAGTCTAGAAGAATCTCTGAGGGCTCCATTTGGAACAAGTTTAGATCACAGGGCAATAATTTTTCAGAATGTCCCTCAACATGAATTGTCTGTGTTTCTGTATGATTAGATTCAGACCATGCATTTTTGGCAGAGATACAACAGAAGTGATGCTCTGATCACTGTGCTGCTTTTTAGCAGTTAGTACATGATTTTGATTTGTCCCATTGCTGGTGATGTTACCTTTGATCACTTACCTTCAGTTGATGATTGCCAGGTTACTCCATTATAGTATTTTTATATTTGAAATTAAAAAGCATTTTATGGGGAAGTATTTTGAGATTATCTACACATTCCATTCATTATCAGACTTTGACCTGCTAGTTAAAGTATCCATTACTCTTTGTTACTTGGTTACCATAGGTGATTTTCCATTTTTACTATTATTTCTCTTGTACTTGTTGTTTGGTACTCCATCACAAGCAAAAGCTTTGTCTTCTCATTCATTTATTTACCCATTCATTTCAATCAGGATGAAGTCATGGATTCTCATTCTACTCATTGGGTTTTAATCCATTGCTATGATTATTTCTTTTTGATGTCCAAATTATCTCAGATTTGGTCAATAGGAGCCACTTTAACAGAGCTTCTGTGTCCTTTTGACATGCCATACCAGTCTGTTACAAGTTCACTCCATTCGCTCCCCTTCTCCAACCCTGGAATCAAATATTTGTCTCCCAAGAACCTTGGTTCCTTTCAATGTTGAATTGTGTTTGAAAACCATGATCTAGGAACTAGATGTGTTTATGGCTATTGGAATATTGCTGCTTATAAGTCCTGTCAGTAGACAAAATTTGGGACCATGTGTATAGGTTTATATACTCAAAATAAAACACCAACATTCTTATGCCTCTCTCTCTCTCTGTCACACAGATACACACACACACACACACACACACACACACACACACCTCTTTAGAACTTTAGTTTGACACTTATATATCCAACTGTAACCCACCTCCATAGGATTTATTTTACACTTCATCTTTCCAGCTATTCACATATTTTCCTCATTTCTCTGACAGTGACAAATCTGTTACATTATTTTACATCTCTCGGAATGCAAGTTTGGGCCCATTACTGCTGTCATTGATGCCGTGTGCTGCCATGTAGAGGCCCCTGTTATCACATGTAGCCTGCTGTCATCACTGTGTCTCTCTCTATGTGGATTCCTCTTCATTCTTATAACCTCTGACATCCTATCCTGTGCTTCTGTGATGGTTTCATTATTGACCTCTCAATATTGTAGGCAGATTCTTTACCCACTGAGCCTCCCCAGTGGTTCAGTGGGTAAAGAATCTGCCTGCAATGCAGAAGACACAGGAGACGTAGGTTCAGTCCTTGGGTTGGGATGATCACCTGGAGGAGGAAATGGCAATCCACTTGTTTTCTTGCCTGAAAAATCCCATAGACAGAGGAGCCTGGTGGGCTACAGTCCAAAGGATTGGAGAGAGTCAGACATGACTAAGCATGCACCAGGCACTCATTGCCCTCCCAGTGGGAAAATCCTCCTTAAACCCACTCACTATTCAATATCCCCTTAACGAGTTATTGTAATTTCTGCCATCCTCTTCATCCTAGTCAGGCTCCAACATCCCACACTGAGCTAGGTCTCCCTTCCAGGCATGTACTCAGATTAATTTATTCAGGGAGGCAGGAAGGAAGGCATACAGGAAGGAAGGGAGACAGGGTGACAGAAAGAGAAGAATTTTAAAACATTAGGAAAATTGGGACCCAAGAAATCATTACAAAAGTATTTTTATACTTTTAATGGCTTGTTTGGGGGAGTTCCTATTTTTATTTTTCTACTCTTAATAACTATGTTCAAATGTGTTATTTTTCAGGCTTTCTACGTATTAATTGGAATGTATTGGGTCTTTTCATTTTTGGTGATCTAACATATTTCCAGTGTTTTGGACAGTCCTCATTAGAGTTTGAAAATAAAGCACATTTTCTGTTTTCATTGTATAAAATTGATAAATATCTATGAGGTTTTATATATTCCTTAGGATATTCAGATTTTCTTCTTCCTTGCTTATCTACTATCAACTCTATTCAAGACTTTAAAAAAGTATCAAAGTCTTACATGGCAATTCTATTTCAATTTCTCTTTTATATTCAGTTTTGTTTCTGTTTTACTCAGTTCAGTTCAGTTACTCAGTCGTGTCCAAGTCTTTGCAATCCCATGTACTGCAGCACGCCAGGCTTCCCTGTCCATCACCAACTCTCGGAGCTTACTCTAACTCATGTGCGTTGGGTTGGTGATGCCATCCAACCATCTCATGTTTCTGCATTATGAAATGATATTATTTAGCATATGAAGATCTAAGAAAATTCACCACATTGATTAAGAGCACAGAGTAGAAGTCACATTTACCCACTGTATTACTTAAACCCTACAGTTTCCTCATTTGTAAAATCAGAATAATACTGGGTTGGCCAAAATGTTCATTCAGTTTTTTCCATAAGATTGCTCTAGTAGTGCTCAGTGGTCTAAATTAATTTGAAACAATTTTGTTAGATTGTATTGACAGCTGTCATATCAGCATCCATTAAAAAAATTAAATTTGTTGAATTTTTGTGTAGCCATTTTAATATTGAAAATGAAAGGAGAAAAGGCAACGTTTTCAGTATATTATACTTTATTACTTCATGAAAGGGAAAAACACAGCTGAAATACAGAAAAAGATTTGTGCTGTGTATGAAGAAGGTGTGTGATTGATTGACCGTATCAGAAGTGGTTTACAAAGCTTTGTGCTGAAGTTTTCTCACTCGATGATGAGGTGGTGGGGTAGACCAGTTGAAGTTGATGGCAATAAAATCAAGACTAATTGAGAACAATCAACATTATACCATGTGGGAGATAGCTGACATACTCAGAATATCCAAATCAAGTGTTCAAAGTTATTTTCACCAGCTTGGTTATGTTAATCACTTTGATATTTGAGTTCCACATAAGTTAAGTGAAAAAAGCCTTCTTAACCATATTTTTGCATATGATTCTCTCCTTAAACATAATGAAAATGTTCCATTTTTAAAGTAGATACTGTACAATAATATGGAATGGAAAATGATCATGGGGCAAGCAAAATGAACACCACTAGCCACACCAAAAGCCAGTCTTCATCTGGGCAGGCAAGCACATACTTCCTAAAATGCTTAGCAATTCACATCACACTATCAGATTTCCTTAGAGAAATCTCTAGTTTTTCCTATTCTACTGGTTTCCTCTATTTCTTTGTGTTGTTCACCAAAGAAGGCTTTCTTATCTCTCCTTGCTATTCTTTGGAACTCTGCATTCAGATGGGTATATCTTTCCTTTTCTCCTTTGCCTTTTGCTTCTCTTCTTTTCTCAGCTATTTGTGAGGTCTCCTCAAATAACCACTTTATCTTCCTCCATTTCTTTTTCTATTTGTAAACTCACTGAGCTATATATATTATTCAAATTAAAATGGGAAATGGCTGATTTTGATATCCAATTGCATAATACAGGCAAGTTTGATTTTTATTCAAGTGCTTAATGGATAAAATTTACAAAAAGCTGGATGACAAAGAAAAAGTACCTGAAAAATATAAAAGGACAATAGAAAAAAAGTGTAGGGTACGGGGCACATATTTTGAATTTTTGGTGAGAAAGGCCTACCTGTGGTCCCTGAAGAAATAAAATATAGGTCTGATAACTTAGACGAAAGCATTGTAAAAACATTGATCTAGAATAGAAGACTTAGTCAATGGTGAGTTCTAAAATTATTTGGCTGGAAAACAGAAAAGGATGTTGAAATACAGATAAGATGTTCTTTTTAGTTAGAAAAATACATGCTCAACATATACTGAAATAAAAGGAACATATTTGAAGCATATTTTTTTGTTTCTATTGTAGTGCTTTCTGTTGTTGTTGTTGTTTTTTTTTAAGGAAAATCTTACAGTGTGTTTTAAAAACAAGCTCAAGTTTAAATAAATTAAGCTGATAAAAAATGTGAGTTACTGGTCTTGTTAAGTTTTACTTAAAGGAGACTAAAGTAAATTGAAGTGTGTTTAACTTTATGAAATAATTATTGCAATCAAACGTGTCACCTTGAAATTGATTCATTTAACAAAACAAAGCATAGCATATAAAGACTTAAATTAGCATATTTATTGACATGGCTTATAAATATGTTTTCTTTGTCACCAAATTATTTTTCCCTTTTTGGTCAAAACAAGGCAAGATATTTATTTTGATAATTGCCTTTTCTACAAAAGACAAATTGATCTTAGTAAATGATTTATGTATGTGATCTTATTTATACGATTGCCATCTGAGGATAATGCTTTGTACTTTATTTTTAAATGCTATTTAGTTCTCAATCAACTTTAAGAACTTAAGGAATATAAAATGTATATTTATCAGACTTCTCCAATTTTACTGTATAATCTTTTAACTTAATTTTTTTGCTTGTTAGATTAAAGATTTTTGTAGGCACATACTTTTCCAACAACCTGCTTAAAGATCATTCTCTGTTGGAAATGTGGTAGAGAATAACAGGAAGCAACTTCTTGCAAAATCAATATGATGCAAACATTAATCAGGAATAATCACTTAAGGCCACAGGAAGTGCCCATTACCTTATCCTCTGGAGAAGTGGGTAAGTGGAAGATGACAATTTGGGCACTTATTGTAAGATATTTTAAAAATAACCAACCACAATATATGTAGTCCAGTTAAACAAAGAAATAAAGTTTGAATATTCATCAACCCTAAATTGCTAACTATGCTCTAGGGAAAACTGACAAACCCTTTTTCTGGAGAAAATTATGATACAGGTGCAAAGTCATAATTTCCCCTTACAAAAGAACTTGAAATAAAGATAGGAAAATAAAATACAACAGTAACACTGAAACCAAGCAATGGTTCTATATTGACACTATAAAGTGTAAGAAACATTAGCTGGCTATACATTTTGAATTCTTTACTCAACAAGAAGAATATATTAAGCACTGACCATGTTAACTGAATATTAGGGGGTGAGAAAGACTGAGAAAAGAAGATAACCATAGATGTTCTGCAAAACCAGAGTACAAAAGATGGATTTTAAAATCTAGGAATCAGGGTAAAATTATAACAACTGTTACCAATAAAATTATATATATAAATTATTAAAAATAACTATTTTTAACAAAGGTCCATATAGTCAAAGCTATGGTTTTTCCAGTAGTCATATCCATGCAGACATGAGAGTTGGACCATAAAGAAGGCTGAGCACCAAAGAATTGATGCTTTTGAACTGAGGTGCTAGAGAAGACTCTTGAGAGTCCCTTGAACAACAAGGAGATCAAACCAGTCAATCCTAAAGGAAATCAACCCTGAATATTCACTGGAAGGACTACTATTGAAGCTCCAATCCTTTGGTCACCTGATGTGAAAAGCTGACTCATTGGAAAAGACCCTGATGTTAGGAAAGATTGAGGGTGAGAGGAGAAGTGGGTGACAGAGGATGAGATGGTTTGTTGGCATCACTGACTCAATGGACGTGAGTTTGGGCAAGCTCTGGAAGAGAGTGAAGGACAGGGCAGCCTGGCTTGCTGCAGTCCATGGGGTCCCAAATAGTCAGACATGACTTAGGGACTGAACAACAAAAATAATACCTCAATGAGTTTTTAAAAGTATTTAATATTAAAGTTCTGTGGTATAGAACATAAGTTCCCCTTATGGAAGTAATTTCAGGTTTCATGAAGAAGCCTCTCTGATTTTTCTTCTTTTTCTTCTTTTCTTCTCACTTACTCTTCACTTTGCTTTTCAAGAGAAGAATGGCACTTAAAGCTTCTAAGGTCATGAAATGCAAGTGGCTGCTTTAGTGTTTAAAATTTTCAGATAATTAAAAAATCAAGTAAATGAAATATAAGACAATAATTTAATCTTTTTCAAGACAGTATTGCTACTTTCAAAGTTTAGTTAGAATATCTAATCAAATTTATGAAGAGTATTACACCTTAATAGGCTGCTGAAGAAATGTAGTGTTTGGAGACCTCAAGGCACACTTCACTCAGTTTGACAACTATTATTTATGGTCTGTCTCTTTCCACTAATCTTAACCCTTACCTTATTCCAAAACTTAATGTGAACTCACACCCACACACTTTTGGGGAACAATTCTGGGCCATAAAACCTAAGTCTAAAATAATCTAAAAGCAATTCTAATACCAAACTATGCTGCGCTGTGCTTAAGTCACTCAGTCATGTCTGACTCTCTGATCCCGTGGACTGTAATCTGTCAGGCTCCTCTGTCCACAGGGATTCTCCAGGCAAGGATCTTGGAGTGAGTTGCTGTGACCTCCTCCAGGGGATCTTCTCAATCCAGAGATAGAACCCAGGTTTCCTGCATTGCAGGCAGATCCTTTACCATCTGAGCCACCAGGGAAGCCCTATCAAACCATATATAACCTCAATTTTTAACTTGACCCTGATGTTAATTGTTTTATAGGCCCAACTCTACTCTAGTAACAAGTACTAATATTAATGCATACTTAAATCTAGAAGTAATTTAGAATACCCAGAGCCAGGAACACCAAAAGTGTGTGTAATTATTCCCTTATTTATGCTTACTGATATTAGTTAATATAATTGATGATAAATGACAGATTATTAATTTTTAATTAATTACATATCACTGCTGGGATACATATTATTTTTAACCAACCTTCCTGGAAAAGTAATTGAAATACATAGTATTGACTATTATGTAAAAGTATATATACTAATGTATACTTACAGCATTTAAAGTATATATATATAAATAACTTTAAATAATAGGGAAACTAATCACAATCTATCTAATATATCATAAATAGGTATAAGTAAATCATGATAAATGTTATCTTGAGAAAAATGAAAAAAAATTCTGAAATATGACAAATTTATTTAGTGGAGAGCATGGAACACTGGGCTTATAAGCAATATCTCTTTTTTTCCTCTCTCTATTTTTTCTTTTCTCCAAATTTTCTCTGATATGTATAAATTAATTTCATAATCAAAACATATTTAATAAATGATGCTACTGTAATTATCGAGAAAAATAGAAGGTAAGTTATAAATTTGATTATATCTAACATAATGGAAGTTCTAAGTGCTTTTTGGTGAATGCAGAGTTTATTTGATTCAGCAAAAATTTATAAAGGTATAAAATCCAGATTTATACTTTTCCATGATCTCTTTGACAGGAAAGTTCCTTTTGTGAGAACTCACCCATGTTAAAACTTACTGAAGAACTAAAATAAATTATCATAATTCTGATCAAATTCTGCAAATGTGCAAGCATTTTTTCTGGAAGTAGAAAGCATCTAAATTGTGTGTCATTTTTACACAGACAGAATTAATTAACCCAAAGGATTTTTACAAAAAGGAATATTGGTTTAATGAATCAAATAACATATAATGTTATTTTTTAAAAATAAATAAGTGCAGGAAAGTTTCTCTTCTCTTTAGGACAACTTATACATTACTAAACTAACATGATGCAGAGTTTCAAAAATAGGTCACAATGCTTTCATTTCTTAAAACTTATTAGGACATAAATTTGGATGCAATACATTGATAGAAACAAAGTCAAATATTGATACAGAACATAATATTACTGAATAAATATTGATCGATTTACTGTGGCAAATTTGAAACTTCATTTTTAAATGTATTGTCAAAATTGATAGGGAGGGTACATAGTAACCCATGCTGCCTCACTCAGTTGTTGACATAGTCTACTGACTTTTCAAATTTCTATGAAAGGAAAGATTCCCAGTTATTAGATGCAAAGCTCTCACATTGTCATACAAACTATTCACTTACTAATAATACCTCATCTCTTCCTTGTAAACTTTCTTCATTCTTTTCCCAAGTGTGAACATATCCTGGACCAAAATATATTATTTCCAAGAAAGGTTAAGAACAATAACATCTTTTTTATTCATCGTGTACTCTGTTTGTATCATACTACTTATATTTAATTTTATACTGTTTTAAAAATATTCTGAAATGGTACATTTATCTAAGACCAAGAATCATTATTTTTCCTCAAACACCATGAAGTGTACTGAATTATACTGAATGACTAAGTCCTGTCCAATTGCCAGAAATTGTCCATACTAAAAATACATCTCTAATATTTCTTTGAGTTTTTTCTTCTTTCCTTTTTTAATCTACTCTTTGCTTGTACCTTTAGTAAAATCTAGGATTACTCACTAGAAAATATGTTCATAATATAAATTGTGAAATCACCTTTCAAATGAAGTGATAACCTCCTAACTGAAAATACACATGATTGCATAGGAAACAGGAGAAGAAAAATTTTATTATAGATACTAGTGTTAACATAAGGAAAATCTATTCTGCCCATTCTAGTACTTTGCCTTTAAAACAGAATTTCTACATAAGTGTGATTATTATTGTGGAAACCAAGCAGAAGAAAAGAATATATAAAATCTACCATTTCCTTTCAAGTGTGCTTTAATCTGAGAAAGTGGTTAAGGACAGAATTTTTTTAACGTTTGTATCTAGACACTGTTAAAAATCAAGGTGGAAGGAGAAGCTGTTTGTGTTTTGCTTCTCACAACTGGTTGTATGCACTTATTCTAAGCTGATCTATCCTTTTAAAAGCTCTAAAAATTCTCTTGAAATACATTCTGTAAGGCTAAAGAGCACCAAGACTCTGGGTCCCCCCATGCCTCAGTTCATCCTCCCCGTAGCAATCTGTTGGGCTTCTCTGGTGGCTCTGTGGTAAAGAATCCATCTGCCAAAGCAGGAGAGGCAGATTCAACCCCTGGGTCAAGAAGATCCCTTGAGAAGGAAATGCCAACCCAGTCCAGTGCTCTTGCCTGGAGAATCCCATGGACAGAGGAGCCTGGCAGGCTACAGTCCATGGGGTCACAAAGGAGTCGGACAAAACTTAGCAACTAAAACCTACAAGCAGTCTGTTAGTTTTCTCCAAGGACAAAACATCCTCAGTGATTCACTGAAGCTATTAAATAACTTTTTGAGACTCCAGAATGTCAATTCCAGCAAAGCATTAACATCTAAAAGAAACTTCTTTCAATTGCTGCTGCCTTCTATTCCTGATGCTGTCTATGCCAAAGATTCCTGGACTAACTACCTCTAACTCACACATGACACATTTACTGAAAACAGTTGTAAAGAGAATGCCAAAAAAAAAAAAAAAAAAAAAGCCTGTCACCCTCCATAAGAATCTTTGTAGCTTCCCTTTGCTGCGCAGCCCTGACATTTCAGTAATTGCTTTAACCTTAATGCAGCCGGGCTTGTGCCTTCCCTAGATGAAACATTTCCTAGACTACTTATTTTAAAGTTCTCTGCTTTGATTACTAAGGCACTAAGTTTCTCCTCTGCCCTGGCCAAGGCTGCTTTTAGCCTGTCAACATGTCTTAATCAAGTTTTGTTTGTTTTTGGTTTTTTTTTTCCCAGTGAAAATGGAGTACCCATGGTGAAAAGTGGTTTCATCATTCCCTGTCTTCTTTTAAGGCTCAGTCTGGTAGACTAAATTGACTTTATGAAGCTGATTGGCATTTTACAGTAACTGCAAAGTTAGTGGGAAAAGATGTTTATAACAAGTACCTCTGAAAGTTAGTAGCTTCTTTATAAGGTTTGTTGACAATCAAGATTGTTTCAAATTGAAATAAACCATGTAAGGTACTATAAACACTTTAAGAAGTTAACCGTGTTATCTTTGTTTCAGGGCACCAAACACTTTTCAGTGTTCCCGAGTGCTACCTGTTCTCGTGAGAGCTGGTGACACAAGGAGGGGAGTGGAGAGGACTTAGATGATGTACGTTTTAAAGACTAGTAGTTTTTCTAGAGAAATAGAATGTAATCCTCAAATAAGTTTAAAGGTAATAAAAGATGAGATCAAGGTACTAGTTAAGCAACTAGCTATTTGGTTAAGGGCATGGTTGCAAAACCTCTAGTAATTTAAAAAATTTAAAACTTTGAGATGCTTTGAATATTTGTTCATACTACTTCTTCGTTGGGAAATGACCCATAATGTTGCCAATGGTGTTAAATAGGACAGTATTGTAATTAATACTCTCATGTATTTTCTCTTTTACTTATTTATTTATTTATTTTTTCCCGATCCCCCCCTCCCACCTCCCTCTCCACCCGATCCCTCTGGGTCTTCCCAGTGCACCAGGCCCAAGCACTTGTCTCATGCATCCATCCTGGGCTGGTGATCTGTTTCACCCTAGATAATATACATGTTTTGATGCTGTTCTCTCGAAATGTCCCACCCTCGCCTTCTCCCACAGAGTCAAGTCTGTTCTGTACATCAGTGTTACTTTTTCTGTTTTGCATATAGGATTATTGTTAACATCTTTCTAAATTCCATATATATGCGTTAGTATACTGTATTGGTCTTTATCTTTCTGGCTTACTTCACTCTGTATAATGGGCTCCAGTTTCATCCATCTCATTAGAACTGATTCAAATGAATTCTTTTTAATGGCTGAGTAATATTCCATGGTGTATATGTACCACAGCTTCCTTATCCATTCGTCTGCTGATGGGCATCTAGGTTGCTTCCATGTCCTGGCTATTATAAACAGTGCTGCAATGAACATTAGGGTACACGAGTCTCTTTCAGATCTGGTTTCCTTGGTGTGTATGCCCAGAAGTGGGATTGCTGGGTCACATTGTCACATGTAATCAAGTAAGCGCTTCCACACCAGGTTCCAGGGAAGGGATCATGCTTATAAAAGAAAGAAGAAACAAGAACAGAAATCATTTTTGAGTTTTCAATTTCACAATCTAGGGTACAGACAAATAAGAAATATCCAAGCTATAAGCAATAGATTTCAGGTGCCATAAAGAACATTGGCAAAGTTTCCCTGGCATGAGCTCTACTTCTTATTCTTAGTCTATACTAGGTAGTATTCTTGACTATAAGGGGAAATAGATTGAGGGCTAGTAAGGACGGAGAACCCCTGGAGGAGGGTATAGCAACCCACTCCAGTATTCTTGCCTGGAGAACCCCCCTGGACAGAGGAGCCTGGTGGACTACAGTCCATGGATTTGCAAAGAGTCGGACATGACTGAGCAACTAAGTACACACACACACACACACACACACACACACACACACGTGTGTGCACGTGCGCACACACGCACAGATGGAGAAAAGAGCTGAAATGCTAAATTTAATGATTCAACTTATGTTCTAAGCTTGTGTACTAAGGTGTGAGCCCAGAAATTACCACGTGATATTTCCAAGCCAAAGGGGCTTGAGACAGCCTCTCAGAATTCCTCCATACCCTGGCATTGCCCAGGATCAGTTTCTATTCTTGTTCACTTAAGGGTGGCAAGTTAATAGTGCAGTCATTCCTGCCCTCTTCTGTTATACTTGTGAAGAATGGAAGTATAGGATAGAAAACGGTTAGATTCCAAGATGGCCTTAAGGTCCAAGCTAGGGACCACTCAGCTTGTACTTTTTGAGTTTCATTAGTTACCAGTGAAAAAAGATACTAAGATAAACCCGGTATGCCGACCCAAATTTTGTGCTACCTAGACCACCTCTTCACCTGAAACCCTGGGATTTAAAGATGAGTAAAATTGTCAAGTGAGACAATTTTAAAATGGTTTGATTAAGAATCCTCAATCCAGTGAAAGTTGAAGTGAGAACTCATACTAAAAATTAAGAAGTGTTATCAGAAAATAAAGTTATATTTTCTTCTCTAAGTTAGTGAATACATCATCATTTGTTTATAGAGTGGCAAGCAAAATTCCTTGGTATGTGTATAATATGTACCATTATTACATATTGTATTTAAAGCCAAAACAGAGAGACTATTCTAAGAATAAGCTTCATATGAGAAGATAAAAGAAAAAACACTTTATATAATTTTCAGAAGCATGGAGTTAATATATTAGATTCACAGCTAGTCCTAGTCTAACCAAAGAAAAGATGATAGCTATTTTTTTTAATTTGGTAAACATTTGAGTTCACAATAGATAAAGGAGTCAGAAATGCTCTCCTCTTGTACTAAATCTCTTATTCTTCTTTCCAACTCTATTTAGCTGTGGAAAACTGCAGCAATAAAGTGTAATAGTCATGGTTTTCTATTTCCTCCTTTATTACTGCTTTCTTCTCTTCCTTAGCTGTTTTTATTTCTCTTGTATTTCTATGTATAATCTTTATCTTACTTCCTGCTCATTCAGTTTCTGCACTTCTCTCTTCTCCCTCCTGTCTTCTCATAAATCAAGATAAATGTAAAAATATAACATAGAGCAAAATGAGTTTAGATACAAGGCCATTTATTATTATTATTTTTTTTGGTAAGCTACGTAAACCTTCTCCACTTACATTAATTACTTTAAATAAATGATAAAAAATTATGAGAAAATTGTCAATAAAATTTTAAATGAAAACTCAATCTTATTCATAACTTAAGGAAAACAAATCAGTGAAAGATATTAATTTTCACATACTGGATTTGCAAAATTTTAACATTGGTGAAATTATATAGGTAAAGTAATTTAAAATTTTATTTGTCAACATATCTGTCTCAATAAAACTGAAAAAGAAATTGGGAAAACTTAGTTCAGGTTAAGTAAGGGATGGAGAAATAGCTATACACACATGCTTTGGTAGAAGGGTAAATCGATGCAATGTTATTTGGCAATATCTATCCAAATAATGAAAAATGAAGAAAATCTTAAATTCAGCAACTCCAGGTGTAGGAATTTAACCTGAAAGACACACTTTCAAATTAATGACAAGCTATATGAAAGAGCATGTATTATAATATTGTTTTATATTGCAAAACTATCCTCTGGTAGAGCACCGGTTGAATAATGTGCTTGGTGACTTTCTAAAGGTGAAATAAGTGCTGATATGGAAGCTTTCCAGAGTTATTATTAAGAGAAAAGTGACTGAGGTATTATATTTATATGATATAACACCTTTTGTTTAAGTACAAATAATATGTATGCTAAGTCACTTCAGTTGCCATGCCCTCCTCCAGGGGATCTTCCTGACCCAGGGGTTGAACCCGAGTCTCTGACATCTCCTACGCTGGCAAACAGGTTCTTTACCACTAGCACCACCTGGACTATCAAGAATATATCTATATGTATATCTAGGATTGTGTAATATAAACTTAAAGGAAGATAGACATGGAGTTAGAATGTTAAATGACAATAATTTCTCGAAAAGATATAGAAGAATTGATTTGTGTGTGTGTCTGTGTTGCTCAGTCATGTCAGACTCTTTGCAACCCCATGAACTGTAGCTCACCAGGCTCCTCTGTCCATGGAATTCTCCAGGCAAGAATACTGGAGTGAGTTACCATTCCCTTCTCCAGGGGGTGCTCCCAACCCAGGGATCGAATCTGGGTCTCCTAAATTGCAGGCAGATTCTTTATCTTCTGAGCCGCCAGGTCAGCCCGTAAATTAGTAACAGCAGTTAACCTTGAAAAAGACGGAGGACTGGGATGAAGGGGATCAGGTTTAATTTTGTCTTTTTTTAAAAATTTATTTATTTATTTTAATTGGAGGCTAATTACTTTACTATATTGTAGTGGTTTTTGCCATACACTGACATGAATCAGCCATGGGTGTACATGTGTCCCCCATCCTGAACCCCCCTCCCACCTCCCTCCCCATCCCATCCCTCAGGGTTGTCCCAGTGCTCCGGCTTTGAGTGCCCTGTTTCATGCATCGAACTTGGACTGGTGACCTATTTCACATGTGGTAATATACATGTTTCAATATTATTCTCTCAAATCATCCCACCCTCGCCCTCTCCCACAGAGTCCAAAAGTCTGTTCTTTACATCTTGTCTCTTTTGCTGTCTTGCATATAGGGTCATCGTTACCATCTTTGTAAATTCCATATATATGCATTAATATACTGTATTGGTGACTTCCCTGATGGCTCAGATGGTATAAGTGTCTGCCTACAATGTGAGAGACCTGGGTTCGATCCCTGGGTCAGGAAGATCCCCTGGAGAAGGAAATGGCAACCCGCTCTAGTACTCTTGCCTGGAAAATCCCATGGGTGGAGAAAACTGGTAGGCTACAATCCATGGGGTCACAAAGAGTCGGACACAACTGAGCGACTTCACTTTCACTGTATTGGTGTTTTTTTTTCTGACTTACTCCACTCTGTATAATAGGCTCCAGTTTCATCCACCTCACTAGAACTGATTCAAATGTGTTTTTTTAATAGCTGAGTAATATTCTGTTGTTTATAGGTACCACAGCTTTCTTATCCATTCATCTGTCGATGGACATCTAAGTTGCTTCCATGTCCTAGCTAAACAGTGCTGTGATGAACATTGGGGTACACGTGTTTCTTTCAGTTCTGGTTTCCTCGATGTGTATGCCTGTCAGTGGGATTTCTGGGTCATATGGCAGTTCTATTTCCAGTTTTTAAAGGAATCTCTTTACTGTTCTCCATAGTGGCTGTACTAGTCTGCATTCCCATCAATAGTGCAAGAGGGTTCTCTTTTCTCCGCACCTTCTCCAGCATTTATTGTTTGTAGACTTTTGATTGGCTGTTTAAACACTAGGCCATGTGTATTTGTCTCTTTTTCCTAACAAAAGGTGTTTTCTGGACTGGGACATTAATGCATGTTCATATTCATTTTATGCTTTTCTGTACTAATCAAAACCACATAAATGTTATTTTTTAAATGGAAAAATAACCAGTTTCTACCTCACATCTCCCATGTACTTTAAAGTATAAGGTTGTAAACCATAGAATCTTTAGTACAATCTCATTTGGGGCCCTGCACTGAAATTAACTTTAGGGTTCTCAACACTCTTCTTTTTATCATTCTTTTAGATTCTTTAAATATTAACCATTTTGTAGATTCTTCCTGTCCTCATTCAGACCTGGAGTTGCTCAGACATTTATACCACATGCCTGCCTAGTATTTACATGAAATTACTGTTAGCTAGAAGTATTTGATTACACTAAATTGTCAGTAATTTATCAATTTTTATAACATCCTTACAAAAATATTTGCACTTTAAAGACAAAAATGGTTAATTGAACATTTTGTCTTTTATGGTAGAATATTAGATATGATTTATATGTTAAAAAGATATGTGTTTTAGAGAGAACTCCTATTTTCCCTGAAATAGGGGCATATAAGAATGGCAGTCAGTTTAGGGTTAATGGCGTTTGTATAGGTCAGGATGGGGTAAGGTTTTGCTAAGGTAATAAAATGTAAAAATGTCACTGGCTTAATACAATAAAGCATGTCAAATAAGTTCCCTTGACAGTAATGGCAAAATAATGTACTGGAATTGAGCCAAAATAATTCCATGTATCCATAGACAAAACTGACCCATTTCTATCCACTTCACATTTCATTGGCTAACATAGTAACATGGCAAACCTAAGTCTAAAAGGCATGGAGTACAATTTTCCCTCCAAAATAAAAAAAGAACAGGATATTGCAAACAGTAGAATTGTTTCCTAAAGTGGTCTTTTATTTAGCCTATCAAACTCTATTTCCAAGTATTTGAAAACTGTAGTAGAAGATACTTAGCACAAAGTTATTATATTAAAAGAATTTTCACTTTGCTAAATAATTCCAGGACTTCTCAATCTCTATTGTTGTTGTTGTTCAGTCACTAAGTCATGTCCAACTCTTTGTGTCCCCATGGACTGCAGGGCAACAGGCTCCTCTGTCTTTCACTATCTCTAAGAGCTTGCTCAAATTCATGTCCATTGAGTTGGTGATGCTCTCTAACCATCTCACCCTCTTCCTTTTCACTTCTCCTTTTCCCTTCAATCTTTCCAGCATCAGGGTATTTTCCAATGAGTCACTCTTTGCATCAGATGGCCACAGCATTGGAGCTTCAGCTTTAACATCAGTTTTTCCAAATGAATATTCAGGGTTGATTTCCTGCAGGATTGACTGGTTTGACCTCTTTGCAGTTCAAGGGACTCACAAGAACATTCTCCAACACCACAGTTCAAAAGCATCAGTTCTTCAGTGGTCAGCCTTCTTTAGATCAATTCTCATATCCCTACATGACTATTGGAAAAACCATAGCTTTGAAAATATAGACCTTTGTCAGCAAAGTGATGTCTCTGCTTAATACACTGTCTGGGTTTTTCATAACTTTCCTTCCTAGGAGAGTGTCTTTTAATTTCAAGGCAGAAATCACCATCTGCAGTGATTTCCAAGCCCAAGAAAATAAAATCCATCACTGCTTCCTCTTTTTTACCTTCTATTTCGCATGCGATGATGGAACTGGATGTCATGATCTTAGTTTTTTAAATGTTGAGTTTTAAGTCAGCTTTTTCACTGTCATCAAGAGGCTCTTTAGTTCCTCTTCACTTTCTGCCATTAGATTGGTATCATCTGCTTGTATGAAGTTGTTGATATTTCTCCCAGCCATCTTGCTTCCAGCTTGTGCTTCATCCAGCCTGTCATGTTGCATGATGTATTCTGCATAAAAGCTAAATATTAGATGACAATATATAGCCTTGTCATACTCTTTTACCTATTTGGAACCAGACAGTTGTTTCATGTCCAGTTCTAACTGTTGCTTCTTGACCCGCAGATAGATTTCTCAGGAGACAGGTAAGGTGGGCTGGTATTCCCATCTCTTTAAGTATTTTTCACAGTTTTTTTTTTTTTTTTTAATCTACACAGTCACAGACTTTAGCATAGTCAAGAAGAAGATGTAGACGTTTTCTGGAATTATCTTGCTTTCTACACGATCCAACAAATAGTGTCAGTTTAATCTATGGTTCCTCTGCCTCTTTGAAACTCAGCTTATACATCTGGAATCTCAGTTCATGTATTGCTGAAGCCTGACTTGAAGGATTTTGAGCATAATCTTGCTAGCATGTGGAAAAAGTGCAATTGTATGGTAATTTGAACATTCTTTGGCATTGCCCTTTTTTGGGACTGGAATGAAAACTGCCCTTTTGCAGTCCTGTGGCCATTGCTGAGTTTTCCAAATTTGCTGGCATATTGAGTGCAGCACT
The DNA here is from genome assembly GCF_023699985.2 of Odocoileus virginianus. Lineage (NCBI taxonomy): Eukaryota > Metazoa > Chordata > Mammalia > Artiodactyla > Cervidae > Odocoileus > Odocoileus virginianus. The sequence continues at coordinate 33,603,807 of NC_069686.1, read as the reverse complement.
TTAGAGCATCAGCTTTTAGGATGTTAAAGAGCTCAGCCAGAATTCTGTCACCTGCACTATCTGTGTTTGTAGTAATGCTTCCCAAGGCCTGCTTGACTTCACACTCTAGGATGTCCAGCTCTAGGTTATTGACCACACCACCATGGTTATCTGGGTCATTAAGACATTTTTTCTATAGTTCTGTGAATTCTTGCCACCTCTTCTTAATATCTTCTGCTTCTGTTAGGTTCTTACTGATTCTGTCCTTTATTGTGCCTATCCTTGCATGAAGTGTTCACTTAGTATATCCAGTTTTCTTGAAGAAATAACTAGTCTTTCCCATTTATTGTTTTCCTCTCTTTCTTTGTATTGTTCTTTTAAGAAGGCCTTCTTATCTCTCCTTGCTATTCTCTGAAACTCTGCATTCAGTTGAGTACATCTCTCCCTTTCTCCCTTGTCTTTCACTTCTCTTCTTTTCTCGGGTATTTGTCTCTGACAACCACTTTGCCTTCTTGAATTTCTTTTCCTTTGAAACTGTTTTGGTCACCACCTCCTGTACAATGTTACAAACCTCAGTCCATAGTCCTTCAGGCACTCTTCCACCAGATCTAATCCATTGAATCTGTTCTTCACTTCCACTGTATGGTCATAAGGGATTTGATTTAGGTCATACCTCAATGGCCTAATGGTTTTCCCTACTTCAATTTATGCCTGAATTTTGCAATAAGGAGCTCATGATCTGAGCCACAGTCAGCTCCAGGTCTTATTTTGGCTGAGTGGATAAAGCATCTCCATCTTTGGCTGCAAAGAGCATAATCAATCTGATTTCAGCATTGACCATCTGGTGATATCTAGCTGTAGAGTCGTCTCTTGTGTTGTTGGAAGAGGGTGTTTTCCATGACTAGTGCATTCTCTTGACAAAACTCTATTAACCTTTCCCTGCTTCATTTTGTACTCCAAGGCCAAACTTGCCTGTTACTCTGGATATCTCCTGACTTCCTGCTTTTGCATCCCAATCCCCTATGATAAAAAGGACGCCTTTTTGGTGTTAGTTATAGAAAGTGTTGTAGATCTTCATAGAGGTAGTCAACTTCAGCTTTCTTGACATCAGTAGTTGGGACATAGACTTGGATTACTGTGATGTTGAATGATTTGCCTAGGAAATAAACGGAGATCATTCTGGCTTTTTTTTTTTTTTTTTTTTGAGGTTGCACCTAAGTATTACATTTTGAACTCTTCCATTGACTATGAAGGCTACTCCTTTTCTTCTAAGGGATTCTTGCCCACAGTAGTAGATATAATGGTCATCTGAATTAAATCTACCCCTTCCCATCCATTTTAGTTCACTGATTCCTAAGACATTGATGTTCTTTCTTGCCATATCCTGCTTGACCACATCCAATTTACTTTAAATCATGGACTTAACATTCCAGGTTCCTCTGTAATATTATGCTTTAAAAGATTATTATTTTAAAGAATATTATTCTTTGAAAGATCAGCTTTTACTGTTATTACCTGACACATCCATAACTGAAAGTCATTCCTGCTTTAGCCCAGACACTCCATTCTTTCTGGGTCTATAGTAATGCCCTCCTCTCTTCTCCAGTAACATATTGGATACCTCCACACCTGGAGGGTTCATTTTCTGGTGTCGTATCTTTTTGCCTTTGCATATTGTTTATAAGGTTCTTGCGGCAAGAATACTGGGGTGGCTTGCCATTTCTTCCTCCAGCAGACCATGTTTTGTCAGAACTCTCCAGTATGACCTGTCCATTTTGGGGGGCCTTGCATGGCATGGCTCAGCTCATAGCTTCATTGAGTTATGCAAGCCCTTTTGCCACAACAAGGCTGTGACCCATGAAGGGGGTCAATCTTTATTATAAAGTCTATTTCTCAACTTATAATTAATTTTCCTTCATATCTTTCCTAACTTCTCTTTGAAAACTAGAAGTTAATCCATAGAGCAAAGCAAGAACATGGAAAAGTAATAGGAAAACAAGTATTCAAGGCAGAGCTGGACTCAAATCTCAGCTCTAAAATTTACTAGCTATGTGGTCTTTGACCCATTAATTAATCTTGGAACTTGACTTTATCAGTTAAATTTTGGAATGGCCTATGTTATTAGGTTTTTACAAAGGCCAACTAATGTTTATGTGTTAACTCATTGCCCAGTATGTAGGAAGTACTCAATAAATGAATTAACTTCAGAAAGGGGCACGTATATAAGGCAATGACATTTTCCTCTTGTTTTCTCTGTAAATAATTCTATACATAGATGGAAACAATGCAAATTCATTTGTGCTGTTCATTGAAAATTTAACCTGAGTCTGTGAAGAGATGCTAATCAGCTACTAAAGTGTTAGAAGTGTGTTATCTTTCTATTAAAAATGGAACCAATGGCACTAACATAATACTGATGTTATAATTTTGATACAGTTGCTACAATGACACCAATTCAGATTCTCAGGTGTCTCTTTTTAAAAATTCACTGTTGCAATTCAATTCTTAAAGTGCACATACCATGTATTAGTAATTGGATTCTAAAACTTCAGTAAAATGGAATATAAAATGCAACTCAAATAAAGTATCCTTTAACTTCATCTCCCATGATATAGAAGAAAGATTTTTTAATAGTACCTTTATTATTTCAGTATATTCTTATGAGCACAGCTTTCAATGTTAGTCCCAAATGTATCACTGTTTCACTTTTATATTGTAAGATAATATGGAAGGCAAAGCTGATCTGTATATCTCCAGGCTCACAGTAAAATGAGAAGGTGTAATTTCTCATGAGTGATGATTTTACTAGAGACTGCAGTTTTCATAAAACATCTGGATTACAATAGCTAAACTGGCTTTGATTTTTCTTAGATGTAAATATAATATCCATATGTAGCATAACAAGATTTTCAGCTTTTCTTTCTTTTTGTCAGCCCCTGTAGTTGTTGAATAAATCAAGAACTGTTTACATTTTGTTCAACGTTCAGCTTCATTTCCATCTAGTTTAACATGTGTGGTGAATGTAATGTATTCATTTTTCAATAAAATTTTCTATTCTGACACCAGGCATGATTCAGCAAGACACCATCAAAGTCAAAGATAGCTTTGGTGAACTGTCCTTCTATCAGAATCTGAATACCATAATAGTCCTATAAAGTAGCTAACATTTTTTCTCTTCCATGCCAGTAATCCATTATACAATGTTTCCATACAGCTCATATCTTAAATCATGCCTTCTTTACTAGCATAATCTTCTTTTGGACATACTTTTAACATTTATATCTGTGAAGCTATCTTCCTGCACATCTGACCTTAATCTAATTCCTCTTAAACCTCACTTTAACCTACTTCTCAAACAACCAAAGTCATTTAAACTATCAGTGTGGACTACTGCTGATCTGTCAGTGCTGAAAATTGTAATCACACTGGGCAGTCCTTGCTTATACCTAACCTCTTCTTGCTACAAATCTTAACCCAACTTCAAACTTTTGGTTCTGTGTTCCCAATTTTAATCATATTTCTGGTTCTTGGGATTTAGTTCTTTGTTTTTACTAACAGACTCATATAAAAGAGTCTCTTGTTCTCTCTACATATAATATCTTCTTGATGTTTACAGAGTCAAATTCTAACAACAACCATTATATAATACCTTATTAGTTAGAGAAATTAGAGAAAAAGCCCTGTGTGGGAGGGCTGTAGGACATGCAGTCAGCGTTCATTCAAGGAATATTTCCTCTTTTAATGATATGCCCCAAATATTGACCATTTTTCACCCAAATTTGAGAGCAATGAAAATACTGCCTATGCATTCATTATAATAGTTTGAGGTCCTGTCGTGTGCCAAGCAGTGAACTAGGTGCCCGGGATACAGTGATCACTAACAGAGACGTGATTGTTGGGAGAGATGGATACTTAAGTGTGAGCTTGCAATATGGTGTGATAAAACCTGGGCTCCCCTTGGTGGCTCAGTGGTAAAGAATCCGTCTGCCAATGTAGGAGACGTGGGTTTGATCCCTGGGTTGGGAAGATCCCCTGGAGAAGGAAATGGCAACCCACTCTAGTACTCTTGTGTGGGAAATCCCGGACAGAGGAGCCAGGCGGGCTATGGTCCATGGGGTCACAATGAGTTGTACATGACTGAGTGACTAAACAGCAGCGACAGTGATAAAACTTATTTGTTGAATGAAACACTCAGACAAATCTTCCTAAAGTACAAAGGTAAGCTCTGAGAGACAATTAGGTGTTAGCTCAGTGAAGCAGCAGTGGTATGAGTATTTCTGAGAGAGGAACCATCATGTGCAAAGGGTCTGAGGATTTTGGTTCACTTGCTTTTGCTTTCTACAAATTGAAGTCTTATTGCATAAAACACTAGAATCATCCCATAGCCTTAATATTACATTTTTTCCACTTTGGAGGGCAGCCTCTTGGATTGAAAGCAATCATAGTGTCAGAAACTATAAAGTTGTCACATTAGTTCTGTCATTGGGCAGGTTCAGGCGTGTGGCATGACTTTCTATTGCCTCATTTTCCTCATCCTCACCCTGCCATTTTGTATTGTTACAAGAAAATGCACTTATAGACTTCTCGGTGTCACAGAATTAGAATGAAAACATCTGTAGAGAGTTGATTAGTTTTCTTTCTAGTTGAGATGTACAACACGCACTGGATGATGAAGCTTTAGTGTGCATGCCAGGCAAGAATAAATAGGCAGGTACCACCCAGAGCGTGGATTCCTCTTGGTGGCTAGGAAAACTGCCATTTGAAAAGGAGACTTTCATTTAGCCAACATATGAAGCTAGATATTCTTGATTTTCACAGATCTCAGAAAGAATACTAAAAATGGGGCACTTTTTTTTTTTTTTTTGCTGGAAAAACCGCCTTCAAATTTTAAAAAAAGCCAAAAAGCCTAAATCTAAATGGAACAGGGTATCAGATCTGACATTTTCCGTTGTCCCAGAATTAGTCAACAGGAGTCAAAGCAGAGACATAGGGTGGCAGTTACTACAAATTCTATAGAGAATTACAAACAATTGGGATTAGACACCACTTCTTATGAATAAAATATGGTGAAACTGACAGGGTGTCACACCCCAAGTTTTGACTGCAAGAAGACTCTGGCTTCTGTTTTGCTTACTCTCTCAAATTTTATCTTGCTCTCTATGAAGGAAGCTATCTACCTGGTTGCAAGCTGCCCACAGACAGGCCCTCAAGACAAGGATCTGATATCTGCAGTCAACAGCCAGTGAGAACTTGAGTCCTGAATTGTGTCCCCTCCCCAAACTCATATGTTGAAGAGCTAACTCCCAGAACCTCAAATGTGACTGCATTTAGAAGTAGAGTCTTAAGTGAGGTCATTAGCATGGGCTTAATACAGTGTGAACCGAGTCCTTATGAAAAGACGAAATTTGAATACAGGTACAGAGGGAAGAGGATGTGAAGACAATGGTAGAAGACCAAGGGCTGATAAAGAGCCTCCCCTCACAGACCTGGGCAGGAACCAACTCTACCAACACCTGATCCTCAGACTTTTGGCCTCCAGAGCTGTGAAAAAGTAAAAGATTTTGTTTAAACTACCAAGGCTGTTGTACCTAACAAACTAATACACCTGCCAACAACCATGTATGTGTGCATGTCAGTAGATCTTTTGTGGCCTGTCAAAAGTCAGAAGACTGAATGTGGAAACCCCCCCCCCCCGCCAACCCCCAAGATTGAGACTTGAGAAATTGTTACAGATGTACTGAAAATAGGAAAGTCAGGAAAGGGAATCTAGTGTGTGGTGAAAACAATGGATATATCAGATGTGGTGTAAAGATGGAAGTGATTTCATCCAAAGGCATCATGGATATTTGAGACTGGGCTTTAAGAGTGAGGTCACTTCACAATAATAGAAACATTTCTATCATGAGAATACATTACATATTTGATATAGAAAATATATAGCTGGTAATATTAATGTGGAAAGAATAAAACTTTGGAAAATAGCATAAAAATGGAAGAGAGGATCGTCCTCTCTTCAATGAAACAGGAAAATCACTTTCATGAGCAAGGAAGAAAAGCCAAGAAAGGAAAAGTCTTAGAAGTGAGATAGCTGCAAATGTATCTTGAAACCAAGGGGAGATGACCTAATCTTGAAGCTAACAGAAAAAGCTGATAATAGATTTCTGTTTCTTTCTCTAGTTGGGTATATATATCAGAATCTTCTCCACTTCCCATCTTTCATTAGTAATCTTTGATGGCTCCTCCCTATTGCTTTGAGGGTGCATTTTAACCTCAGCCGGAATTTCTACCCCTCCTACCAGTTGGCCAAAGCCAAGTCCCATATCTGCTGTGTGTAAGTCATCTCTCTGCTCTGTCTCATTATATCTCCTTATTACCTCCTCTTACATACAGGTTGTGCATGCATGCTTACTTGCGCAGTCGTGTCTGACTCTTTGCAACCCTATGGACTATATCCCACCAGAATCCTCTGTCCGTGTGACTTCCCAAACAAGAATACTGGAGTGGGGTGCCATTCCCTTCTCCAGAGGATCTTCCTGATCCAGGAATTGAACCTGCATCTCCTGCATTGTAGGTGGATTCTTTACCATCTGAGCCACCAGGGAAGCCTATATATAGTTTACTATTTCTAATTCCACAGGCTTCCCTCATAGCTCAGCTGGTAAAGAATCTGCCTGCAATGCAGGAGACCAAGTTTTGATTCCTGGGTCAGGAAGATCCCCTGGAGAAGTAAATGGCAATCCACTCCAGTATTCTTGCTTAGAAAATTCCATGGACAGAGGAGCCTGGTGGGCTACAGTCTATGGGGTCGCAAGAGTTGGACGTGACTTAGTGACTAAACCACCTAGACCACCACCATTTCTAATTCCATACCTCAAAAAAGTAATATATGCTAAATTTTAGTGTGTGCCATTTGTATTGTTTTCTGTACACTTCTGTGTTTGAAATATTTCATAATTTATAAACTCAACCAATGTAAAAAGTATTTGGGAGCCATGGGAAATAATGATTTTTTTAATAATAAAAAAGGAATTGTTCAAATTCTACTATCTGTTGGGAACCACCATAAAATGTTGGCAAATATATTTTCAGCCTTTTTCTATATATGTCTACATATAATTATTTTATTGAGTGTTTATATTATTTATATTGGGATTATCCTTTATAGTGTAGTATAACCTACTTTTCTCATGTAAAATTCATACTGAAACATTATATTTTTATAAATATTTTGATAAATATTTTCTGAGCATGGTATTTGAAGGCTACATGTTAAATCTTTGTATGCCCGAGTTTATATATTCAGTCTGCTACTATTGGTAAGTCTGCAAGGAGATCAGTCTGTCCTAAAGGAAATCAGTCCTGAATATTCATTGGAAGGACTGATGCTGAAGCTGAAACTCCAATACTTTGACCACCAGATGCGAAGAACTGACTCATTGGAAAAGACCCTGATGCTTGGAAAGATTGAAGTCAGGAAGAGAAAGGGTCGACAGAGGATGAGATGGTTGGATGGCATCACAGACTCGATGGACATGAGTTTGAGCAAGCTCTGGGAGTTGGTGATGGACAGGGGAGCCTGGTATGTTGCAATCTATAGGGTCTCAAAGAGTTGGATAAGACTGAGTCACTGAACTGAACTGAACTGACTATTGGTCATGAAAATGATCTTCCTGTGTCATAGAAATGCTTATTTGTATCACACTCTAAGATAAATAACTAGAAGAGGATAAAAATATTTGTAAGAAATTTTATTTGTCAGATAGCTCTCCAGAAAAGTTGTATAATCAATTTGGGAAGAACTGGCATATTAACAATATTCATGCTTCCAGGCAGAAACATGGTAGATTTCTCCAATTTTTTTATTTGACTTTGGTGTTCTGAGGTATTATTTTATAGATTTTTATACATGTTTTATACAGTTTCTCTGTACATTTTTAATATTCCTTTTCAAGATAAAATTGTCCTTACACTTTCTCTCTGCAATCAAAACCCAAGACATTCTTCAGAAAAGGAACACAATATTCTACAATAGATAACTTAGCTTCTTAACCCTTTAACTGTAGAATGTTTCTCAGCTATATTTCCTCAAATGACAAGCCATACTACTTCCTACAGCTTTTTCTCTTTGGTTTCTCACTTCTGGAGTCAAAGCTGTAAGACTGTATAAAAACTATGAAAGAGTATTTTGAAAATACTCTTCCATCCAACATTGGACAATGGTATTAGTTTTCTTTGTTCTTTCCCACACAAGAAAATAGCCTTCCTGTTTGACATGTTATATACTAAAGGAACTGTCACATCTTTGGATTTAAGGATGAATAATCTAAGCCAGAAGTAAAATCAAAAAAGAGCATTTCCTTATATTTTATCCCAGCAATATTTCATGCATCTCCATAAAAGCTAAAATACAAGCCAAATAGAAACACTAGTTAAACAGATGAATGAATACTATAGAAATTTAGCAGTTACAAGATGTAATTTCCCACAGCATACATGGATTTTCTCTTATAAGGAAGTTGATCCTATTAATGCTATACATATTGCAGTACCTCTTAGCAGATTACTTTGAATTTTCAGAAGGTGAAAGAAATGTCCTTTTTACTTCAAAATGTCTGTTTTAGCAGTCAGTATCAAACTGTTGAGTTCCATTTCAAACTTAAAGACAGGAAACAAAGACGGGCAGTTTCAATCTTGAAATTTAAGATTACTCATCAAAAAGGACTTTTGTTTCACTGTCTTTTGATATGTTATTATAATAAGCTTTCAAATCAAATCTCATCTAAAACTCAAAAGAACTTTTTTTAAAAAATCTTAAAATATTAGGTATAATTTAGTGTCCTACAAACTTATTTTTAATTTAGAGGATTTCAATGGAAGTTTTTTTAAAATGTTTCTCCTTTAAAATTTTTTCTCTTTTAGAATTATTTTATTCAGTTATTCAGAAAGCTCTCTAGCACCATAAAAAGTAATTTAATATAGCAACCTGCAGCTAAAGATAACCATGCTTAATTTTTTTTAAACCAATACATATTAGTTTAGTTTCTAACCATATAATCTTTTAAGTATATTAGGAAAATTTTACATTAAAGCAATATACCAGAAATTTTTCAAAGCATGAATAAGATGAATTTAGGCAATGATAAAAATAGTAAAAAGGTTTGTTATTTCTATTTCTGGTAAAGAGTTCTTTCACTTATCAGTAAAACAGAGCTTCAGCATAGTTTCTTCCATGTTGTTCTTACCATAGTTTCAAAACACAAGTGACACAAATGAAAAGGAAGGTAAGAAAAGGCTGAAGAAACCCAGCAAGCATGGCTTTATCTGAGTGCAGTGGTGAGTGGCCTGAGTTTGTGTGTTGAAAGCTTTCCTCCCTATGTTAGTTTGTATTCACTTCTCTTTTAAATAATTGCATTGGTAATACCTAGTGATTGATTGACAATCTCTTTATAATACTATGATTTATGGACAAAATAATGCTCCTACATTATTTAAACTCTTTAGTTTGGTTGGGAAAATAGCCAAAAATTGAATCAACCTGGAGGAAATTATAGCCCAGGGGCTAATTTTGCAGAAACCTTACCTACAAAGGTAGTAGGAAATGCACTCCCTGTTTACTGCCATCAAAGCTGAAGGGATTTTCTCAGTGGAGAAAACAGTGCCCTCAATGACCTGCTGGCACCTGCCGCACACCTGCCGGTGATCATGGGACCTACCCGATGAACTCCTGAATCCAAAACAAGAAATATGTTCAGAAAAACAGATCTAGTTAGGCACCTTTTTGTCCCATTCATAAAAACAAATCTTTGGAAACTTCCTTTATGACTTCATAAAAAATGCACATAATTTCTTCTTGGATTCCATCCAATTTAAGATTTTAATTAATTCCTCAAAAAGAGCCAGTTGTGGATATTCACTAATGGGCAAGATTGTTTAATGTTTTTGTTACCAGGTCTGTTTGCTTTATTCCACTTGGTTTAAGGTTGCTCTCAGTGTCATAAGCTTCTTAAATTCACCTGCTATGTCAAGGATAAAAAGGATGCCACAGGCAGTCAATTCACAATTATTTCCTAAAATAAACTACTGGTGGCCCTTTTATACCCAGTACAGAGCATGGAGGCTGAAGTGCTCTCTCCCAAGCATGACTGCTTTCCTCCACTCTTGAATGACATGCACTTGCAGATGAAACTGTACCAGAGTGCAAGAAAGAAGAGAGGCCTTTCTTGCACACCATTGATCAGAGAGTACAAAACTCACCTCAACTCCTTTCTTGCACACATGCAACTTTAGTAATGAGATCACTTCTGTGCAGATAAGGAGTTTATGTAGATGATGTGTTTCATGCAGGAAAGGACTCATTACTATGCACAGCATCAATGTTGTCCATTCAACTCATGACTCATGGTCAGGTAGATTTTGAGATGTAGCAGATTGGGAGCGTATGAGACTAGCTGTTGTGGAACAGAGGAGAGAAGGGAGAGCAGAGTAGAAAACATTTTCTCCCTAATATAATGCGAATCTAAAAAAAAAAAAAAAGTTTACCTGTACTGTGGTCTGCACTATGCATTATTTAATAAGACAATCTATCATAATTTAACAAACTCCAATGTCTATATTCCACGAGCAATCTAGTGACACTCAAGTTGCTCGTATGGAGTAACTAATTTGAAGCTCTGGCTTATCAATTGCTATGCAAATGATCTTATACTACAACGATGATCAGTTAAGCATACCAGAGTTATATCATGAATTTAGTACACTGAAATTTAAAGAAAACATCTTTGGCTCTATAAAATGTTTGAAATTGAATGTGTTTTTCCAAATAAACATAGAAGACATTGCTATAAAAAACTTTTTTGGTCCAAGTATTATGTTTCCAATGGAACAATGTATCTACTTATAGAATTTATTATAGTATCTCATGAAGGTGAAAGTGACCTTGTTGTCTCTCAGTATTTTCTTTGGTGCCATAATTTTTTAAAAAAATTATTGTCTGGCCTTCCTCTCTTGCCTATTTGATTACTCAGCCCTTCCATTGTAAACAAAAAATATATTTTATATTTTCATCAAATAAATGTAAATCACTAAAGGCAGTAAATTTATCTTGTCTTACCTGTTTGAGGCAGTGAATTAAAAGGTTTATTTTTTATTTTTACCATTAACTTCATTTTAGTCACATTTTTTGACAAATGGAAAGAGATGTTTCAAGCTTTAGTTTTGTATGATCTGTATTATCAAATGGAATAGTTAATAATGCATTTGATGAGCATTAACATGAAAGCCAGCACACTGGCCACAATTAAATTGTACCTTGTCAGCAGTCATGGAAGAGAGGTGAATAGCAGAGAGTCTAATGGCAAGCCTGTTAAGTATGCTGAGGACAGAATCCTTTTTAAATTTTTTTGAAATAGTAAAAGCATTTGGTACCCAGTCTGAGAGAGAAAAATGTCCAAAAGCATTGCCAATAGGCTATAACTCACTATTGGAAAGAGTTAAGCTGTGTTTCCATAAGTGGTTTTAAAAAATGACTTGGGTGATGCTCTTGGCCTTTTAAAAGGTGTTAGGTTATCATCTGACCAAAGGTCCTTTTTGAAACACTTTCTGAACTGACAAAATAGCCTCCACTCTACACAGTTTTCAGATGATCAGCTCTCTTAAGAATTAATCACATTGGCTGGCATGTTAAAGCTCATGGGATCCCTGTAGGACGTTTCCCATGAGTCTGCTTCCTATTTCACCTCCAGTCAGCAGGAGTAATGAGAGGCTTCCTGTGTTTCCCTGAAGAGCCCACCAGTTACATTCCTTTTGGTCACTAGTAAGTGCTTTATAAAAGCATTAAAATCTTCCCTTTGCAGTCAGAAGTAGTACTCCTATGGGATTCAGTTATACCTTCAGTCAAGAATCTTTGAAATAAAGTAAAGATAAAATTGCAACAAAGACAAGTAATGCAAAGGACTGCTGTTTGACCTTACTGAGACCCATATCTCATTTCTATTGTTGGCCTAGATTTATTGAAGTATTCTTGTAAATAGATTAGAAACACAGATATTTGGCCTCAAGGTGGTGGAAGTAGGTGGTGTAGAGTATCAGGATTATGAGTATCAGAATTCTGGAGTAATTTTGATGTAAGTTATAGCATCATCTAGGATCTGGCTACTGGTGAACTACAATGTTGGAATTATATGGAATCTTGTTAGAAATGAAGAATCTCAGGCCCTTCTCAGACCTACTCAACCAGGACCTGTATTCTAAAAAAAAAAAAACAACAACTAATATATCCCGGATATTTAAGTGCACAATGAAATTTTAGAAACCTTACTCTGTACAGTCCCTACTTGATTTAAATGAACACATCAGTTACTCTGTGCTAGCCAAAAGCTTCTCTTAGTATTACAATTCAGGATTTCCTGTGCTTTTTCTCCAATTGCTTTTTAATTTTCACTGAATGCGTAGAAGGGTTTCCCTGAGAGCTCAGTTGGTAAAAATTCCTTAAACAATTTTTTTCAATTAAACTTTGGGGACTTCCCTCGGGGTCCAGTGGTTAAGTGAACCTGGGGTCCATGGTTTCACTCTAAGGGACACAGGCTCAATCCCTGGGTGGGGAAAAATAATTAAAAAAATAAATTTTGAACAAAATTTACTGTCTAATAATGATCTGTATAACAAAATTAGAGTAGAGTAATTAGAGATAAAGCAGAACACATAGGTGAAATATATTTTCTGAGTTATTTCTGAGAGTGTGTGTGTGTCACTGTTTAATCCTATATATTCTGTGTGCACTCATCTCCCAAGATAGTTGCAGTGTTTACTGATGATGATGCAGTAGTAATAAATCGGATTTCAAAATCTTCAGAACTAAACTGGGACTTTAGCTAAGACAACATAAACATGTCTTGTTAGATTTCATAGAGGTTATTTGTAATCAATTAACTCCCGTTTCTTAGTGAATAGAGAATAATTAAATTTAAATAGAGAATAATTAAAATAAAAAAAAGACTCTTTGAAGAACCAGTTTTAAGGGGAAAATTTCACCATAGTATTGTTGTGTAGGGAAAGATTCTTCTACCTAAGTTGTTATAACAGTTGTATTAATCTTCAAGTTGGACTCAAAAAAACTACTGTTTGATATCTTTCCATGGTATCATTAAACTAATAGTTATTTAGATTTTACTATATTTTATTTAAAAATAGTTAAACTGATTTTTCCACATTTCTATATGTACAGCATTGAGTGTATTACTGCTGAGGCTTTGAAGTGGAATTATAAATGTTTGTGAATAAGCATGTATGTACATCTGAGAAGCACTTGTAGATTATTTTCATACCATATAGACACCAATTCTATATTTGTTAACTGTTCCTAACAAGTTTTAGTTAAAGGCAAAATGCCAACTAATAAGTCCACCCCATCTACTGGGTGACTTAATAAGGTGAGAAATGAAGATAATGGAGAAAAACGAGCATAATGAATCCAATAAGAGAAGCCAAACACAATTATAAATAAAGTAAAATATCATGGATATTTTCGGTTAAAAGTCATATATATTTTGTCAAGTCGAACGTTGTTCTTGTTAAATTTAAAGCATTAGTCTTGCTCCAGTTCCTGAAAGGATGAAAAGGGCAGCTGCATAAACCAGAGCTACTTGGGGCTTCTTAATACCTTATTTAGTTGGCTCCAGACTCTGCTTACCTCCCCCAGCCTCCCTGACCAGAAAGGCACCTAGATTTGTTAGAAATTATATTCTTTTTTCCCTACTCAAACCCTGAAAGCATTTGTATGTGCTGATAAAACAAGGAGTGATGCAAAGAAACTAGACAGATACCCAGGAGTCTCAATGATCACCAAGTCAAACCTCCTTCAGAATCAAGAATTGTCAAGTAGATATCCAGTACTTCCTGTTCTATTGCACTGCCATTAAAGGTAACTGTCCTCAATTCTCAATTATATTATTGTTCCAAATTACTTACAGTCTATTCCTGTGAGAAAAAAGAAAAGAAAGAAAGAAAACTTGTATTTTCCTGCCACATATCCCTATATCAGCCTTGATTATATAATTTAGTTTGGCCAATGAAATGTGAGCAAAAGATGACAAATGCTATTTTCAAACTCTCTCTCTTTAGAGGATACAAATGCTTCCTCTCTGTTTTCTTGGCCATGAGAGTGTACCTGAGTCCTAGAATGAAGAAATGGAACAAAGATACAGCCAAAGTATGACTTACATTGTACATAATGTAAAGGAGGAATAGGCAAAGTTTTGTTAGACATTGAAAATTTGGATTGTTTGTTATGGTAGCATGATCTGGCCTACTCAGACAGATAAGGACAGCTATTCTCTACCACTGTCAACTAATGTCTCTTCCCTTTAGTGCTCTCTTCACTCTTGCTCTCATGTGTTCTTTCTTCCTTTTATAAATATGTAACATTTTCAGTTCAGCTTAGTTGCTCAGTCCTGTCTGCTTCTTTGCAACCCCATGGACTGCAGCACACCAGGCTTCCCTATCCATTGCCAACTCCCAGAGCTTACTCAAACTCATGGCCGTTGAGATGGCCATTCAGCCATCTCATCCTTTGTTGTCCCCTTCTCCTCCTGCCTTCAATTTTTCCCAGCATCAGGGTTCATATCCTACATGATCTGTCTGCTCCATAAGAGCTCTCTTCAATAAAAGCACTGTCAACTGTGAACAGGCAGTGTCCTAACATGCCCTGCATTGCAGAGACAGTGTGTAACAGTGCAATGCAAGATAGATTCGGAAGGCAAAATGAGTCCTTTGGTTACGTATTTGCCAATTTGGATTGTAAATCAAATTTTCAGTTCAGTTCAGTTCAGTCGCTCAGTCATGTCCGACTCTGCCACTCCACAGACTGCAGCAGGCCAGGCTTCCCTGTCCATCACCAACTACCAGAGCTTGCTCAAACTCAGGTCCATTGATCGGTGATGCCATCCAGCCATCTCATCCTCTGTTGGCCCTTTCTCCTCCCACCTTCAATATCTCCCTGGCATCAGGGTCTTTTCAAATGAGTCAGTTCTTCACATCAGATGGCCAAAGTATTGGAGTTTCAGCTTCAGCATCAGTCCTTTCAGTGAATATTCAGGACTCATTTCCTTTAGGATGGACTGGTTGGATCTCCTTGCAGTCCAAGGGACTCTCAAGAGTCTTCTCCAATACCACAGTTCAAAAGCATCAATTCTTCAGTGCTCAGCTTTCTTTATAGTCCAACTCTCACATCCATACATGACCACCAGAAAAACCATAGCCTTGACTAGACAGACCTTCATTGGCAAAGACATATCTCTGATTTTTAATATGCTGTCTAGGTTGGTCATAACTTTTCTTCTAAGGAGTAAGGATCTTTTAATATCATGGCTGCAGTCACCATCTACAGTGATTTTGGAGCCCCCCAAAATAAAGTTTGTCACTGTTTCCCCATCTATTTGCCATGAAGTGATGGGATCAGATGCCATGATCTTATTTTCTGGATGTTGAGTTTTAAGCCAACTTTTAACTTTCCTCTTTTACTTTCATCAAGAGGCTCTTTAGTTCTTCTTCCCTTTCTGCCATAAGGGTGGTGTTATCTGCATATCTGAGGTTATTGATATCTCTCCTGGCAATCTTGATTTCAGCTTGTGTTTCTTCTAGCCCAGGGTTTCTCATGATGTACTCTACATATAAGTTAAATAAGCAGGGTGACAATATACAGCTTTGACGTACTCCTTTCCCGATTTGGAACCAGTCTGTTGTTCCATGTCCAGTCTAACTGTTGCTTCCTGACCTGCATACAGATTTCTCAAGAGGCAGGTCAAGTGTTCTGGTATTTCAATCTCTAAGAATTTTTCAGAGTTTGTTGTGGTCCACATAGTCAAAGGCTTTGGCATAGTCAATAAAGCAGAAATAGATGTTTTTCTGGAACTCTCTTGCTTTTTTGATGATCCAACAGATGTTGGCAATTTGATCTCTGGTTCCTCTGCCTTTTCAAAATCTAGCTTGAACATCTGGAAGTTCACGGTTCATGTATTGCTGAAGTCTGGCTTGGAGAATTTTGAGCATTACTTTATAAGCGTGTGAGATGAGTGCAATTGTGCAGTAGTTTGAGCATTCTTTGGCATTGCCTTTCTTTGGGATGTAACAATTTACACACACATATATTTTTATTTGCACCTGACAAAAAACTGATTCATTGAAAAAGACCCTGGTGCTGGGAAATATTGAAGGCAGGAGAAGAGGGAAGCAGAGGATGAGAAAGTTGGATAATAGCATCATTGACTTAATGGACAAGAGTCTGAGCAAACTCCAGGAGATAGCAAAGAACAGAGGAGCCTGGTGTGCTGCAGTCCATGGGGTCACAAAGAGTTGAACAGAACTTAGCCACTGAACAGCAACATTATTTTTATTGTTTCTGCTTCTGTATATAATGTTATGACTTCTATTGAGACTTCAGGTTTGTTTTGTTTTGTTTTGTCTCCTATGTCTTTCCCCTTCTAACACCTACTACCAATCCTCTTAGTCTCATTAAAATTCCTAAGAGTATGTCATTTTATTATCCTTATTAAAAGGAATTCTCATGCCCAGCTAGTTAATTGGCTACTAGTCAGCCTTTGTATTGGTATATATGAGAAATCTGCTATGGCATGCCATTTACTATGTGGATAATATTTTGGTAGCAACTTCCATGATTGAAAAAATTGTTGCATACCTTTAACTGTTCTTAGAAATAATGAATATTGTTATTTCTCTGTCTTGAAGGCTTTTTCAAAACATTAGTATCTATTAACAGAGTAATTGTACTATAGTACCATGAATTTATTAAGGAAATCCAAAAGTAATCAGAAGCTATAATAAAATTGCTACGTTATGAGTCCATCTAATCCTTAAAACCACCTTTCAGGTTTACAATTCTTAAAACATCAGTAGATATGGATGCCAATTTCACAAAACATCACTGAGAATAATATATCCTGAGTTATTTTTGTAACTTAGATTATTCATCTTGCAGAGGGAAAATAGCTTCAGTGTTCTTTCATTTCTGTTCAATTTTCACAAATTAATATTCCTTTGCAGGCCTGTTTCATTTAGTTAAAGCATTACAGAAACCAAAGACTCAAAATATTTCTAATAAAAACCCTCAGAAAAACTGTGAAGTTTATAATGGCAGCAAAGGGAGTAAGTGTGTGATCTTCACTTTTCTGAATTTCAGTGCTCAAAACCATAACACAAATTAGATTCCATATTCAGTACAGCTGACTCTTATTTTGATGATATCCTATATTCCCCTAATTCAATGTCTACAATTACAGGCTAACTCTGTAAACTTAGTCTTCCTCAGCAGCAATTTTAGCCTATTAGGCTGAACAGTACCTTATACTTTTCATCTTAAACTCATCATTCCCTTGTTCCAAATGTATATGGGTATTTTCATTTTCATATTTGTTGTTGCTCAGTTGCTCAGTCTTGTCTGACTCTTTGCGACCACATGGACTGTATCTGTTAGGCTCATCTGTCCATGGGGTTTTCCAGGCAAGAATACTGGAGTGGGTTGCCATTCACTTCTCCAGAGGATCTTCCCAACCCAGTGATTGAACCTGAGTCTCTTGCATCTCCTGGATTGGCAGGTGGATTCTTTACCACTGAACCATCTGGGAAGCCCATGTCATTCCCAGCAAAACCCATTTACTCAACTAAATGCAATCCAATCTTAGTAAATCCTGATCATGCATAGTTCATTCATTTCAGTACTTTTTCATTTCTCATACTGGAATGAGAAATGTCTTCTTTTACTGGAAACACATCTTACTTTCCTTAAAAATTTTTTTCACATTAAGTTACTTTTTTTTGTTGACAAATTAGTACAGAATAAGGTCTTATTTGATGTCTAGTAAACCTAGATACAACAGAAGTATACTTAACACAATGGTTCTAAGGACATGTCTATATTAATTAGATTAACAAATATTAATACCAGGTGTTAATTTAATATGTCATATTTTAGGAATGAGTTTATTTCATTGTGCTAATGCTATGGACTGAACTGTGTTCCCATTATTTCATATGTTGAAGCCCTAACTCCCAACATGACAGTATTGGGATAGAGGGCATTATGGAGCTAATCATAGTTAAATTAAGTCATAAGAATAGAGTCATAATCGATAAAGTTGGTGGTCTTATAAGAAAAGGAGGAAAGAGAGATTTCTCTATCACCTAACACACAAAGAGGTCTTTTGAGCACATAGCAAATGGGTAACTACCTATAAGCCAAAAAAAAAATGAGGCCTCAGAATTAAACCTACTTTATTGTCATATTGATCTATGGATTTCCCAAGCTCCAGAACTATAAGAAATAAGTTTTCCCTATTGAAGCTACTTAATCTGTGGTAATAATAATTTGCTTCCCAGGTGGCTCACTGGTAAAGAATCCACCCGCCAATGTAGGAGGTGCAGGAGACGTGGGTTCAATCCCTTGGTCAGGAAGATCTGCTGGAGGAAGAAATGGCACCCCTCTCCAGTGTTCTTGCCTGGGAAATCCCATGGGTAAAGGAACCTGGTGAGCTTCAGTCCGTGGAACCTAAAGAGTCAAACATAACTGAGCACACACCCGCAAGGCAGCTTGAGCTGATTTAAATAATTAATCACTACTCTACCTTTCATCCCCCTTATACACAACCAGCTAGAGTGAAAGCATCTGCTTTTGTCAAAAGTCTCTTTGGTGGTGGTGGTGGTGTAGTCGCTAAGTCATATCCGACTCTTGTGACCCCATGGACTGTAACCTGTCAGGCTCCTTTGTCCATGGGATTCTCCAGGCAAGAATACTGGAGTGGGTTGCCATTTCCTTCTTCAGGGATCTCCTCAACCCAGGAATCGAACCCGGGTCTCCTGCATTGAAGGCAGGTTCCTTACCAACCAAGCTACAAGGGAAGCCCCAAAAGTCACTTTAGACATTCTTAAACCAATGACATGACAAAAATAGAATGCCTTGGAACATGTAGCAGAATACAAATTTATGTTAATATAGAAACAATAAAGGAGCAGATATAAGATTCTGCCAACAAGAGGTATGTGTCACCAGTGACAAGACTTATGTGAAAAACCCTCAATCTGATGATTCTCCTGTTATCCTTCCTTGCTTTTCAAAAAAACTAGTGACTAGTTAGAATGGAAAAGGAAGAGTATCTTTCTTTCTTTTTAAGTTTTAAAAGAAAACGTTTGATACTTTCCTTCTAGTCTGATGAAGTTCTGGGTAGATGATATAGAAATAATCAGAAGAAAATTTAATTATTTCATGTTAAAATGGATGACAGAAAAGTATAATGTCAAAACCCACACATTTTTCATAATATAAAAGAATGGATCAGAATGACATATACAGAGAATAAAGTGAACCAGAAAGATATACTCATATGAAATATGAAAAATTTCACATTTTATCTTTTAATGAGTGGAAAGATATAAAAAATGTTATAAAATAAAAGAAATAACTTTAATAAGAATTAGAAAAACTTGGAAAATGTGTGACAGGATTTAAGAAAAAATAGCATACAAAAGAAATCATTTATAAACTAAAATTAGATTAAAACACAAGAACAAATGAACATAAATTTGGAATATAAGTATATATATATAATTATGTAATATGTATAATATAGCATTGAAATATAATGAATAATGTATGTGAATTAAAAAATGAAATATTAACAGGAGAAAAATAAAAAAAGAATGGAAAGGGATAAGAAGGATTGAATTAAGAAATGACAGCTATTAACAGGTACAGAGAAGCAAATATATAGATAATAGAAATGGCCCCCCAAAAAGGCAAGGGTATAAAATAAATACTAAAATATAGCTAGTATACTGAAAAGAAAAAAAAGTATATTGTCATTAAACTTTTCCATTCCAGTGATTTATATCAAGAGAAAATTGAGTAAGATACTCAATAAATGAAAAACATGAGCACAAATTTTACAGCTAGCACACTTATTTTTTCACATAGAGACAACAGACTAACTATTGTTGACTTATTTAAACTCGGGAAATTGTTCCCTTTTCTGAGAAATCTATTAGAGGACAATCCTCTAATAGAAAACCAATATGACTGCATTGACATAAGAACTCATAATGAACAGTACACATAGCTAATTGTAGGATTAATTTTAAGTGAGACTTAAAAGGGAGAGCCTATGATATATTCAGACTGTCTAGTTATAGTACAACTATACCAAAAATGAGCAGAGAGTATGAGAATAATATATGCAAAAATATTTTTTTGAGATTTATCAGTGGAAATGGTGATTTTAATAGTGTTATTATAAAACTTTAGTATATGTAATGTATGGGGGAAAATAGTCTAGTTGTTTTTTTTTATTTCTATAATCCCCTGTGTTCTTTCAAATCAGAATTCTAATCCAAGCTGAGGAAGAAAATATATTTGGATTAATACAAATGATTAATTTTAAAATCTTATAGTACCAAATTTGAAGTGGAAGTATGAAATCAAGAGTATTTATTCTGATACACATTATATGTACATATGTCATATTTACATGCAAGATATACATATATAATATAATATGTACATATATACTTATGTCTATGTGTATATATATATACACATACATACATATAAATGTTGTGCATACATACATATAAATATAAATGTATTATGACTTTTCCACCGAAAAGCCTAGAAACAATGACCAACTCAGAAGTAATTAGAAGCTTTAGCACCTAGCATGTAGGTTGTAGTCTTGAAATACCACTTTCCATCAAAGTACTAGAAGTGCTTGGAAAAATATCTGAGGGTAGATCTGGAGCATATATCCCAGCTAAACCTAGAACACTTTATTACACTGGCTGGTAATGAAGCATCAGAAATTACTAGGGTAGTGTATAACACTAGGTTTACGTCAATCTGAAGAAGCTCCCACTGACTAAAGACAGGCTAATTTATACTTCAGTAAGGATAATAAGTTTGACTTAAATTTATTGATAAAATATTTTTTAAATACTTAAACAAGGAGAAAGTATATATCTTGTACCACTGAGTAACTAAATAATAGATGAAGAGTATCTCTTTTAATAATATTTCAACTAAAAATAAGCAATAAATGATGGAATTGAAATATTACTACTTTGGCAGCTGTTCTTTTTTTTTTTTTTTCCATTTATTTTTATTAGTTGGAGGCTAATTACCTTACATCACTGCAGTGGTTTTTGTCATACATTGAAATGAATTAGCCATGGATTTACATGTATTCCCCATCCCGGTCCCCCCTCCCACCTCCCTCTCCACCCGATTCCTCTGGGTCTTCCCAGTGCACCAGGCCCGAGCACTTGTCTCATGCACCCAACCTGGTGATCTGTTTCACCCTAGATAATATACATGTTTCGATGCTGTTCTCTTGAAACATCCCACCCTCGCCTTCTCCCACAGAGTCCACAAGTCTGTTCTATACATCTGAGTCTCTTTTTCTGTTTTGCATATAGGGTTATCGTTACCATCTTTCTAAAGTCCATATATATGTGTTAGTATACTGTAATTGTCTTTATCTTTCTGGCTTACTTCACTCTGTATAATGGGCTCCAGTTTCATCCATCTCATTAGAACTGATTCAAATGAATTCTTTTTAATGGCTGAGTAATATTCCATGGTGTATATGTACCACAGCTTCCTCATCCATTCGTCTCCTGACGGGCATCTAGGTTGCTTCCATGTCCTGACTATTATAAACAGTGCTGCGATGAACATTGGGGTGCATGTGTCTCTTTCAGAGCTGGTTTCCTTGGTGTGTATGCCCAGAAGTGGGATTGCTGGGTCATATGGAAGTTCTATTTCCAGCTTTTTAAGAAACCTCCACACTGTTTTTCCATAGCGGCTGTACTAGTTTGCATTCCCACCAACAGTGTAAGAGGGTTCCCTTTTCTCCACACCCTCTCCAGCATTTATTGCTTGTAGACTTTTGGATAGCAGCCATCCTGACTGGTGTGTAATGGTACCTCATTGTGGTTTTGATTTGCATTTCTCTGATAATGAGTGATGTTGAGCATCTTTTCATGTGTTTTTTAGCCATCTGTATGTCTTCCTTGGAGAAATGTCTGTTTAGTTCTTTGGCCCATTTTTTGATTGGGTCATTTATTTTTCTGGAGTTGAGCTGGAGGAGTTGCTTGTGTATTTTTGAGATTAATCCTTTGTCTGTTGCTTCATTTGCTATTATTTTCTCCCAATCTGAGGGCTGTCTTTTCACCTTGCTTATAGTTTCCTTTGTTGTGCAAAAGCTTTTAAGTTTCATTAGGTCCCATTTATTTTTGATTTTGTTTCTAAAATTCTGGGAGGTGGGTCATAGAGGATCCTGCTGTGATTTATGTCGGAGAGTGTTTTTTTTTTTCCCCCATTTATTTTCATTAGTTGGAGGCTAATTACTTTACAACATTGCAATGGTTTTTGTCATACATTGAAATCAATTAGCCATGGATTTACATGTATTCCCCATCCCGGTCCCCCCTCCAGGAGTTTTATAGTTTCTGGTCTTACATTTAGATCTTTAATCCATTTTGAGTTTATTTTTGTGTATGGTGTTAGAAAGTGTTATAGTTTCATTCTTTTACAGGTGGTTGACCAGTCTTCCCAGCACCACTTGTTAAAGAGGTTGTCTTTTTTCCATTGTATATCCTTGCCTCCTTTGTCGAAGATAAGGTGACCATAGGTTCGTGGATTTATCTCTGGGCTTTCTATTCTGTTCCATTGATCTATATTTCTGTCTTTGTGCCAGTACCATACTGTCTTGATGACTGTGGCTTTGTAGTAGTCTGAAGTCAGGCAGGTTAATTCCTCCAGTTCCATTCCTCTTTCTCAAGGTTACTTTGGCTATTCGAGGTTTTTTGTATTTCCATACAAATTGTGAAATTATTTGTTCTAGTTCTGTGAAAAATACTGTTGGTAGCTTGATAGGGATTGTATTGAATCTATAGATTGCTTTGGGTAGTATAGCCATTTTGACAATATTGATTCTTCCAATCCATGAACACGGTGTATTTCTCCATCTGTTTGTGTCCTCTTTGATTTCTTTCATCAGTGTTTTATAGTTTTCTATGTATAGGTCTTTTGTTTCTTTAGGTAGATATTCTCCTAAGTATTTTATTCCTTTTGTTGCAGTGGTGAATGGTATTGTTTCCTTAATTTCTCTTTCTGTTTTCTCATTGTTAGTATATAGGAATGCAAGAGATTTCTGTGTGTTAATTTTATATCCTGCAACTTTACTGTATTTGTTGATTAGCCCTAGTAATTTTCTGGTAGAGTCTTTAGGGTTTTCTCTGTAGAGGATCATGTTATCTGCAAACAGAGAGAGTTTCACTTCTTCTTTTCCTATCTGGATTCCTTTTACTTCTTTTTCTGCCCTGATTGCTGTGGCCAACACTTCCAAAACTATGTTGAATAGTAGTGGTGAGAGTGGGCACCCTTGTCTTGTTCCTGATTTCAGGGGAAATGCTTTCAGTTTTTCAGCATTGAGGGTGATGCTTGCTGTGGGTTTGTCATATATAACTTTTATTATGTTGAGGTATGTTCCTTCTATTCCTGCTTTCTGGAGAGTTTGAATCATAAATGGATGTTGAATTTTGTCAAAGGCTTTTTCTGCATCTATTGAGATAATCATATGGTTTTTATCTTTCAATTTGTTAATGTGGTGTATTACATTGATTGATTTGCAGATACTAAAGAATCCTTGCATTCCTGGGATAAAGCCCACTTGGTCATGATGAATGATTTTTTTAATATGTTGTTGGATTCTGTTTGCTAGAATTTTGTTAAGGATTTTTGCATCTATGTTCATCAGTGATATTGGCCTGTAGTTCTCTTTTTTGGTGGCATCTTTGTCTGGTTTTGGAATTAGGGTGATGGTAGCCTCATAGAATGAGTTTGGAAGTTTAAATTCTTCTGCAATTTTCTGGAAGAGTTTGAGTAAGATAGGTGTTAGCTCTTCTCTAAATTTTTGGTAGAATTCAGCTGTGAAGCCATCTGGTCCTGGGCTTTTGTTTGCTGGAAGATTTCTGATTACAGTTTCGATTTCCTTGCTTGTGATGGGTTTGTTAAGATCTTCTATTTCTTCCTGGTTCAGTTTTGGAAAGTTATACTTCTCTAAGAACTTGTCCATTTCTTCCAAGTTGTCCATTTTATTGGCATAGAGCTGCTGGTAGTAGTCTCTTATGATCCTTTGTATTTCAGTGTTGTCTGTTGTGATCTCTCCATTTTCGGTTCTAATTTTGTTAATTTGGTTCTTCTCCCTTTGTTTCTTAATGAGTCTTGCTAATGGTTTGTAAATTTTGTTTATTTTTTCAAAAAAACAGCTTTTAGCTTTGTTGATTTTTGCTATGGTCTCTTTAGTTTCTTTTGCATTTATTTTTGCCCTAATTTTTAGGATTTCTTTCCTTCTACTAACCCTGGGGTTCTTCATTTCTTCCTTCTCTAGTTGCTTTAGGTGTAGAGTTAGGTTATTTATTTGACTTTTTTCTTGTTTCTTGAGGTAGGCCTGTAATGCTATGAATCTTCCCCTTAGCACTGCTTTTACAGTGTCCCATAGGTTTTGGGTTGTTGTGTTTTCATTTTCATTCATTTCTATGCATATTTTGATTTCTTTTTTGATTTCTTCTATGATTTGTTGGTTATTCAGAAGCTTGTTGTTTAGCCTCCATATGTTTGAATTTTTAATAATTTTTTTCCTGTAATTGAGATCTAATCTTACTGCACTGTGGTCAGAAAAGATGACTGGAATGATTTCAATTTTTTTGAATTTACCAAGACTAGATTTATGGCCCAGGATGTGATCTATTTTGGAGAAGGTTCCGTGTGCACTTGAGAAAAAGATGAAGTTGATTGTTTTGGAGTGAAACGTGCTATAGATGTCAATAAGGTCTAGCTGGTCCATTGTGTCCTTTAAAGTTTGTGTTTCCTTGTTCATTTTCTGTTTAGTTGATCTATCCATAGTTGTGAGTGGGGTATTAAAGTCTCCTACTATTATTGTGTTGCTATTAATTTCCTCTTTCATACTTGTTAGCGTTTGCCTTACATATTGCAGTGCTCCTATGTTGGGTGCATATACATTTATAATTGTTATATCTTCTTCTTGGATTGATCCTTTGATCATTATGTAGTGTCCATCTCTGTCTCTTTTCACAGCCTTTATTTGAAAGTCTATTTTATCTGATATGAGTATTGCGACTCCTGCTTTCTTTTGGTCTCCGTTTGCGTGGAATATTTTTTTCCAGCCCTTCACTTTTAGTCTGTATGTGTCCCTTGTTTTGAGGTGGGTCTCTTGTAGGCAACATATATAGGGGTCTTGCTTTTGTATCCATTCAGCCAGCCTTTGTCTTTTGGTTGGGGCATTCAGCCCATTTACATTTAAGGTAATTATTGATAGGTATGGTCCCGTTGCCA
Source organism: Odocoileus virginianus (assembly GCF_023699985.2). Taxonomy (NCBI): domain Eukaryota; kingdom Metazoa; phylum Chordata; class Mammalia; order Artiodactyla; family Cervidae; genus Odocoileus; species Odocoileus virginianus. The sequence goes on along the minus strand of NC_069686.1, from coordinate 33,578,414 downwards.
TTTATTTTGTTGTTTGGGGTTCACGTTTATACCCCCTTTCTGTGTTTCCTGTCTAGAGAAGATCCTTTAGTATTTGTTGAAGAGCTGGTTTGGTGGTGCTGAATTCTCTCAGCTTTTGCTTGTCTGTAAAGCTTTTGAGTTCTCCTTCATATCTGAATGAGATCCTTGCTGGGTAGAGTAATCTAGGTTGTAGGCTATTCTCTTTCATTACTTTAAGTATGTCCTGCCATTCCCTTCTGGCCTGAAGGGTTTCTATTGATAGATCAGCTGTTATCCTTGTCCTGCCATTCCCTTCTGGCCTGAAGGGTTTCTATTGATAGATCAGCTGTTATCCTTATGGGAATCCCTTTGTGTGTTATTTGTTGTTTCTCCCTTGCTGCTTTTAATATTTGTTCTTTGTGTTTGATCTTTGTTAATTTGATTAATATGTGTCTTGGGGTGTTTCGCCTTGGGTTTATCCTGTTTGGGACTCTCTGGGTTTCTTGGACTTGGGTGGCTATTTCCTTCCCCATTTTAGGGAAGTTTTCAGCTATTATCTCCTCAAATAACTTCTCATGGCCTTTCTTTTTGTCTTCTTCTTCTGGGACTCCTATGATTTCAATGTTGGGGCGTTTCACATTGTCCCAGAGGTCCCTGAGGTTGTCCTCATTTATTTTGATTCTTTTTTCTTTTTTCTCTCTGCTTCATTTATTTCCACCATTTTATCTTCTAACTCACTTATCCTATCTTCTGTCTCTGTTATTCTACTCATGGATCCCTCCAGAGTGTTTTTGATCTCATTTATTTCATTATTAATTTTTGATTGACTTTTTTTTATTTCTTCTAGGTCCTTGTTAAACATTTCTTGCATCTTCTCAATCTTTGTCTCCAGGCTATTTATTTGTAACTTCATTTTGTTTTCAAGATTTTGTATCATTTTTATTATCATTATTCTAAATTCTTTTTCAGGTAGATTCCCTAGTTCCTCCTCTTTTGTTTGACTTGGTGGGCTTTTTTCATGTTCCTTTACCTGTTGGGTATTTCTCTGCCTTTTCATCTTGTTTAGATTGCTGTGTCTAGAGTGGGCTTTCTGTATTCTTGTGGTCTGTGGTTCCTTTTTATTGTGGAGGTTTCACCCAGTGGGTGGGGTTGGACGATTGGTTTGTCAAGGTTTCCTGGTTAGGGAAGCTTGTGTCAGCGTTCTGGTGCATGGAATTGGATTTCTTCTCTCTGGAGTGCAATGGAGTGCCCAGTAATGAGTTTTGCGATGGGTTTATGTGTTAGGTGTGACTTTGGATAGCCTGTATGTTGACACTCAGGTCTATGTTCCTGCGTTGCTAAGGAATTTGCGTGGTATGTCTTGTACTGGAGCTTATTGGCTCTTGGGTGGTGGTTGGTTTTGGTGTAGGTATGGAGGCTTTTAGATGGTCTCTTTTTCCTTAATGTTCCGTGTAGTCAGGAGTTTTCTGGTTTTCTCAGGTTTTGGGCTTAAGTCTCCTGCCTCTGGATTTCAGTTTTATACTTCCAATAGTCTCAAGACTTCTCCAACTATACAGCACTGATAATAAAACTTCTAGGTTAATGGTGAAAAGATTCTCCACCTTGAGAGACAACCAGAGAGGTTCACAAGAGTTACATGAAGAATAGGAGAGGGAGGAAGGAGATAGAGGTGAGCAGGAGGAGAAAAAGGGGACTCAAGAGGAGAGAGACAGATCTACGCAGTTATCTGTTCCCAAAGTGTTCTCCGTAGCCCAGACACACACAAAGATTCACAGAGTTGGATTGGGAAGAGAAGGGGAAAGGAGGAAATAGAGGTGTTCTGAGGTAGAAAACAGAGAGTCAAAAGTGGGAGAGTAATCACCACACTCCTGAATAGAAATGGGAACTGAATATTGGATTCTTAAATGTCCAAAATTTATATCACATACTGAAAAACAAAGATTAAAAATCTAGTGTAGAGGTTAGACTCTTTGAAATACAATATTTAAAAACAAAAACAAAAACACACAAAAAATTTAGAAATGTATATGAAGTTCGGTTTAAAAATAGGGTTTCTCACTCTCTCTGTTTATTTTTTTTTTGGCAAGGTTATAGTGAAATGAAAATGAAAATTAAGGAATAATAGAGGAGTATTAGAGGACTTTAAAAGGAAATAGGAGAGAAAAACAAGAAAAAGAAAAAAAAAATTTTTTCCCCTAATTAAAAAAATCATAAAAATATATGAAAATGAAAGTTGAGGAGTAATGGGGGAGTAATAGGGAATTTTAAAAGAAAATAAAAGAGAAAAAATAAAAGGAAAGAAAAAAAATTATTTTAATTAAAAAAATATATACATATATATCTAGGAATTTCTCTGGAGTTGTTGTGATCAGTGTAGGTTCAGTTCAATTTCAGATAGCTCCTCTTTCCAGCTTACACTTCTCGATATCTATAGGCCCCTTCCTGTGTAGTCGGTGTTACCTTCAGGGATTTTAATCTGTTGCATTGGTCCTTTCTGAAGCGGTTCTCTTTGTTTATTTGGCTTCTATTTGCCATCTCTTCGGTGCCTAATTTCCGCCCTGACACAGGTGGGCGGAGGTGATCTCTTATTTAGGTTCGCTAGTTCAGTTCAGTCCTGCCACGGGGAGGGTGGAGCCCTGCAGACAGATACCGCTCTGTGTGGATAGCGCTCACTGGCCACACTGGGTTTGCCCCGCTCACGGGTGTCAGTGCTTTCGCCGTCTACACTGCTCAGGCTCCCGGCTGCTCTATATGGAGCAGGCCCTGTGTTGAGTGCGGTTCCAGTTTTCGGGTACTCCACAAAAGCGCGGATTCGGTTGCGCCTGCATTTTGTGCCTTCCCCGGCCTGAGCGGTTCAGGCAGCCAGAGGCTTGGGCGTACTTTCCCCGGGTGCAGCGCGCCTTTTCCCTCCACGTCGAGCGGCCCAGGCAGCCAGAGGCTTGGGCGCAGTCTCCCCGGGTGCGGCGCATCTTTTCCCTCCGCGGCCCCAGCGCGCACCACTAGTCGGGTCTCAGGAAGTCTTTAGATAGGAACCCGGGCCTGTTTGCAGTGTGGGAGGGGGTGGCTTCTCAGGGGCTGAGTTTGCCCTTTCCCCCTCCCCCCTGCCTCCTACCTCCAGCGGGGATGGGCCGGCTCTTCTCTGGAGTTTCTCAGTCCCTTTGTTTTGTGAACCGCCGGCAATGTGTTCGGGCCGGTTAATTTTGACCCTTGCTATCCCACAGTTTAAAAAAGCTCCCTCCGATTGCTCTCAGGGTCTTCAGGCCGGTCCTTACCCTAAGCAGTGCCGCCCCCTCCTCTCCGTTCCGCCCCCGCTTGTTGCTGGCGGGTACGGGCATCTGGGGTACTTTTCTCATGGGAGTTGCTTTTACGCACGTAATCTGTGGGCCTTGTTTAATTTTTCCTCCCAGTTAGATTGCCAAAAACTTCCCCCAGTCCCACCAGTGAGAGGGTTTCCTGGTGATTGGAAACTTCCTCTATTAAGACTCCCTTCCCGGGACGGGTCTCCGTCCGTAGCTCTTTTGACTCCCTTTTTATCTTTTATATTTTGTCCTACCTCCCTTCGAAGACAATGGGCTGCTTTTCTGGGCGCCTGATGTCCTCTGCTAGCGATCAGAAGTTGTTTTGTGAAATTTTCTCAGCGTTCAAATGTTCTTTCGATGAACTTGTAGGAGAGAAAGTGGTCTCCCCGTCCTATTCCTCCGCCATCTTGGCTCCTCTCTCCCTTTGGCAGCTGTTGACTGGCTATAGACTATTTCTTAGTATGATCATACAATTATTTATTTTAATTATTTTATCAAATACTGTGTATTTACAAGGAAGAAGGAACTGGCAACCCACTCCAGTATACTTGCCTAGAGAATTCCGTGGATGGAGGAGCCTGGTGGGCTGCTGTCCATGGGGTCGTACGGAGTCGGACATGACTGAAACGACTTTGCATGCATGCTTGCATTGGAAAAGGAAATGACAACCCACTCCAGTGTTCTTGCCTGGAGAATCCCAGGGACGGAGGAGCCTGGCGGGCTGCCGTCTGTGGGGTCGCACAGAGTCAGACACGACTGAAGCGACTTAGCAGCAGCAGCGGCAGTGTATTACAAACATAAAAATATGAAAGATACAACAAAGACTTGTGTTCTATCCCCAAGTTTAAGAAATATGTCAATAACTTTGAAATTCTCTATATGTCAGATGTCCCATTCTTTCTCATGGGTCATTTCATAGGTAAACTTGGCTGTTCCCAAAGTTTCTTGTTCTGTGCTATCTCCAAGATTTTATTTGATTTCTTTACATATATTATATATAGTTATTTTAAACTCTGTCTGAAAATTTCAAATCCAGTCTTGAGGACTTGACATTATATGTCTAGTATTTCCATTTAACCATGAGATCTTTTCCTGTACATTTTGATTTTTTTCTCCCATGAGTCCAAAATTTTTGTATCTTTATTTATGAAAATGCACTTTGACACTTAAAGATGAGTCTTTTACTAAAGAAAATTTACCTATGCTTGGAAAGATGTCTGGCTAAACTATTAACCTGGAATCATTTTCAAATGAATTCTCAGCTTGAGGTTTTTAAGGCTACACCACAGAGGTGAATTTTCTTATCACTGGCTCTTCAATGTCTATTTAAGAGTACAAGGAACAAAGGAAAAATCAATACAAACAGCCAAAAGAGCTATATTGAATACTGTGGTTGGCACTTTAAAATGTGAGTTACAGGGATATGACTATGTTTTCTTGCCCTATCATACTGACAGCCTTCTTGTGTTTTATACATTGTCTCATTTTATCCTCAAACTACTCAAGATAGTCAACATTAGCGACATCTATAGTCTAAAAAACTAAAGTTCATAGAATTTAGCTAACTTTTCCCACAACAATCTCAGTTTGTGCCTGGTTTTTCTGTCACTTCCCATTACTATAGGACTTGGAGGTGGTGTGGTTTCTCCTTAATTCTCATTACCATTTTCAGCAGATTTCTCCTTTCTGCTTGCACTTTTTTTTTTTAATACAGTCCTTCGGAGTGCCTAATTTCAGACTAGATCTCCTATTAGTTCTCCATTTTGTTGTCATTCAAAATTTTAAGGTTCTTTTCTTGGTTAGTAAATATATTATTCCCTAGTTCATTCCCTTATCAACTTTTTGCCTGTCATTTTCCTATGACTTTATCCTCCATTTTATTGATATGTTCAGTATTTAGCTTCTCAAAACTGTTATATATAAGTACCCTCCTCTGGCAACTTCCATGTTTTCTATACAATTCAATTTAGCTTCTTCTCTCCAATAATTATTTTGCCTCCATTGAAACATCCTCCCTATCCCTTGACCCAAACTATTCTTCACTGTCATCTGCCTTATCTTCCTCTCGATTTTCTATTTAACCATGCTAGCTTCCATGATTAATCACTCCCTTGTAGAAGCCCTCTACTCCTTTGCCGTTCTCTAGTGCTTTCAGAATTTGCCTGGCCAATGCCAAACCTGATTAAGCTCATAATTCTGCTTACTCTGTGCATGCACCTGAATATTTGAACATGCCTGGAGAGAAAACAGAACCATGCTGACTTTTTATCACTTTAAATTTATAGTCACTAATCTTCAGTGTGCACTCAAAAGTGCCAAGCAATCCTATAATTCCCCAGTAAATTTACTTGTCTACTCATCAAGATGATTCTTTCTTATTTCCCTCCTCTCAAACATCTTAAACCCTCTCATTTTCCTCGTGGACAATCAGTAACGTCAATTCTTGCTATGCTGATAACAGAAGCCACTAGGAGACAATTCCCTTGGCTTTTTATCATAAAATCTTCCAGACTACATTCACATGCACCCAATGTTCATTGAACCTGTTAGGATGCTTTTGTCAGAAAGCAGCAAAGCACTAAAATGTTAAGATAGGGTTTTTGACATTTCATTAAAGAAAACCATAAATATGTGATTTCAGGAATGGTTAATTAAGTCAACCCACCCATTTACCCGCTGAATCCCATCTCCTTTTGTTTATTCAAGGATTTTTATCTCTCAAATAACCCCTGTTTCCTTTGCATCAGCAATTTTCCCCTTTCTAATTAATTATTTCCCTTAACATACAAGTATGCTATAATATTGCTTAGTTGAACAGTTCTTCCTTTTGACCTGAAGATCCCCATCAATTACACCGAAGAAATAAAAATTTTGGAAAAGTGTTGTGTATGGTCACTATCTTCACTTTCTCTTTATTCCCTTTAATCAGATTAAATTATTACTAACAATCTACATTACATCTTAAGAACTTTTATCTAAATTAAAATTATTACATTATTGTGGATTACTCTCATCAAAAGTGTTACAAATGTGTTTTACTAAGTTTTATTGACTTTCTCTTCTTACTTACATCTTTGTTATTTTACAGTAGCATCCATTATTTCAATTAATACCAAATGGAATAAAAGAGGGCTAGGGGAAGAGAATTAAAGAATAAGGAGAGGATAAATGAGCTTTTGGAAAAGATCAGCAAAATCCTTGGAAAGGTGTAGGAAAATATGGGTGAAGGGAAGACATCTTTATATGAGGGCCTGTCATGGCCATCAGCTTCAGAGTCATTACCTTTTATTAAGTCAACACAGATACTGTTTACATCTTTTTGGACTCCACAATTTGTCCAGTAAAATGCCTTGTTTATAAATAGGTACAAAGTAGTTACTTTTCCATTTAAATTTTTCAAATTGTATTTTCAGAAATATTAACTAAACATCGTGTATGATTTGCACAATCTCTTGGTGAGGTTGGGGCTTCCCTGGTGGCTCAGCGGTAAAGAATCTGCCTGCAATGCAGGAGCTGTGGGTTCAACCTCTGGGTTGAGAAGATCTCCTGGAGGAGGGCATGACAACCCACTCTGGTATTCTTGCCTGGAGAACCCCATGGACAGAGAAGCCTGGCTGGCTGCAGTCCATAGGGTTGCAAAGAGTAGACATAATTGACATGACTAAGCATGCACCCACGTTGGTGAGGTAGACTAAAAAAGAATGGCTATTTTTGTTTTACTGCATGTGTGATTTGAGGCCAATCATTTAACGTCTCTGCACTCTAATTTTATCATCAGTGAAATGAGTAAAAGGCCCATGTTGGTAGCAACATGCTAACTACCATGTTACCATGCTACCGACATGATAGCATTAGTGAGGATTGAATTAATTTAGTACCCAGCACATAGCAAGGGTATTCGTGTTATCTTTTAAGATTATTGTCATTATTATTTTAAAGAATGGAAAATTGATATCCATAAAGGTTATAATTACCCAACTGGAGAAGAGAATGATGAGTTCTCGATCAAAATCCATGTATTTTAATTTTTCAATGATCTTCCACTTTACCCTATTGTTGAATTCAGAGGGTATCACTTAGCATGGGTTTAAACATAAATTCAATTCCAAGCAAACTTTTATTTCCTTTAGGAGACTGATATTTGTCTTCTTTCCTGACAATGAGAATTAAAAAACTGATTAGCTTTACCTCTGTTCACTGGCTGCTGAGAAGCTGAATCAAATTTAAAGTGTAATCATAGCAATTATCTGTCTTTATTGCCTTTATCTTCATTGCTTTTATCCATGTCTTATTTGTATTCTGCTTTTCCCTGGTAATTACTTTTTACATATATTTTTTTATTAGCTGTCCTTCTGAATTTCTTAGAAGAATTACTAACCATTGTTGAACAAATAAATCTTTGCTACTGTTGTTAGAAGTTGCGATGGAGAGTTGCCCACATGAGAAGTAGATAAATTGGAAGCCAAAGCCTACAATTTGAAGCTTCCACCCTTGTGGCTCTTTATTTAGAGCTCATAATTGAAGCCACTATTTGTTTTCTCTGTCTGTGATGTCTTAATATATGCAGAATAGTTCTTCCAATTGTCAGTTACACAAGCCTTTTTTGTTTCTCAGGCTCAGCTGCTCTGGGGGACAACAGTCTTTCTTTTGAAGTGCTCATACCAGGGTTCTCCAAAATTAACACATTTGCCACGGAACTTCTACCTTTTTTCAATCCTCTGTCTCTTTCTAAATTGAGATACAATATACAGGGTAAAGTGTATAGAGTATATTGCTCAATTATGCAGTTTAAGAATTATTTGCATGTTTACATCCTTTTAGCCACCGCTCAGATCAAGATATAAAATATTTGCAGCATGCCATAAGATTCCTTTGTGCCTATCTTGTCTACTGCCCCCAAGAGGTAACAACTATTCTGACTTCTATCATCATCAATTAATTTTGCCTGTTCTTGAACTTTCTGTAAGTGAAATCATGCATAGACTATAGACATTTTTGTGCATCTAGCTTTTTCCCCCACTTCACCTATCTATGAAATTCATTCCTGTGTGTCTGTGTGTGTGTGTGTGTGTGTGCCTATGTTTGGCAGGTGTTATTTTTTTGCTTGCTTGCTACACCTAAATGGCTCTATTCAGCTCATACACCAGATTATTTTATTGTTATGTCCCAATCCATTGTATGAATATACCTCAATGTATATTTCCATTCTCCTTTTGATATGCATTTGGCTTGTCTCCAGTGTGGGATTACTATGAATAAAGCCACTTTGAACACTGTATATTGGCTATAAATCTGCCTGGGCACTTAGATGATGTAGAAGAGGCAAAATTATAGAAGCATCCATCCTTTCCTTCTCTCCCGAGTTTTTGTTTTGAAACTCCTCAGTTTTTTATGAAACTATGATAAACAGACAAGCCTTGCAAAAGAGGAAGAGAGGACCTAAAATATCGGTTAGAAGGACAGAATAGAAAATTTTCACTTGCTATGAAAAATATTGCTCTCCACAATTCCTTTATAATCACAAAACTAATGGACATTCTAGTATTCTTTATACCCTGTTTTACTTTGCACCCACAACATAATAGAGGAAAGAAAAGGCTTATTTAGCAGTGGCCATCTCTTATAGATTATTTTCCTCCCCAGTCCTAATTTATATTCCTTTCTCTTTAACGTTGACCCTTACTCCTCTGCTTATCTGAGACAGAGGTAGAGGATACCCAATGGTTTTCCTAATCTGATTTTATCTGGAGCACACTGGCCATTTCTCTCTACTGTTTGTACTGTATTCTCTATGCACAGAAGTTGTTCCCTTTCTTATCTTATGTAAATGGTGACATCTTACAGGAATGTGACTTTAAAAAATCCTACAGGTTTTCTTCATCCTTAAAAATTTATCTGAACCATTATATATATATATACATAGTTATTTTGTTATTCACTGATACTGCTGATAGATTAAAATACATTAAAAATAATTCAAAGTGGTTTTCCCATTTCATCTTGCCTTTTCTCTTGTTATCTAGACATTTGATTTCTTATCAACTTTTTACAGAGATCTGATTTCTTATTGGGTTCATCATCACAATATCATTCTTTACTTAGTTTAGATTTTGTATATGAGTTTTGAACTCTTACCTATTTTCTTTACAGGGATTCAGAATCTAGTATATAGTTCTCTGTTACAGACCAATGGAAGAAAATTACAAAGTGGAGGTAGAGAGGTGTGAATATATGTAAACTGTTTTTCAGTATCTGGGAAAACTGAAGCATTTATATGTTGATAAACTTATTATGATATAATATAGTTGCATTGCTACTTAAAATATTTTTTAAATATGTATTGGCTATCAAGAAAGCTAGATAAGTATCCTCAATTCTCCTAAGTCTTATACCTAAGCAACTCTGAGTAAATTCTGGAATTAGAAAGAAGCAGATTACCCAGACCAATTCCCCTGCCTTAGTCAGTTCAGGCTGCTGTAACAAACTACCGAAGTCTGGGTGTCTTCAACAGCAGAAATGTATTTCTCACTGTTCTGGAGAATGAGAAATCCAAGATCAGGGTACCAGTCAGTCAGTATGGTTCCTGGATGAGAGCTGTCTTCTTGGCTTGTAGACCGCTGACTTCTGGCTATGTTCTTATTATGTTCTTACTGGCTATTTTTTTACATGTCATCAGAAAAAAATAAAGAGGCAGAGAGACAGATGGAGGCAAAAAAAAAGAGAGAGATTTCTTTCTCTTCTTATAAAACTACAAATCTCATTTTAAAGACTCCACAGATTAGAGTTGTTGCTCTAAGTGAATATTGCCATAGGGGTCATTCACTCAGCTGCATTGATGGGCAGCCTGGCTGTGCCTGAAGCCCCACAGAGGCAATTTGGTGTGCCCCCACATCATCTCTCTTTGCAGCATCTCATCCTTTAGTAGTGTTTACATGACTCTCTCTCCAGCAGGCCAATCTGTAGCTCCTTGAAGCATGGCAGCCACCTTCTAGAAGAGAGGACAGAGCCCCCAGACACCTTCGTCCTGATCCAGAACAGGCATGTCATCACTCCTTCCACATTCTGTTTACTGAAGCAAGTCACTAGTCATCTAAATCAAGCGGTGGGAGGGGGACAATAGAAACAGACTCCATTTCTGGATGAGAGGAGCCACAAAATTTCATCGCCAAAGGTGGCAAGATGGGATATCATTGCAGCCACCTTTGGAAATGCTCTGCTACATCCAGAATGTAATAAAGTCAGCCAGGACCACCTCTTCTCCCTTACAATCTGCCAGTCAATGTTCCTGATTGTTTTCATTACAATCTTTTCCTACCCAGTTGCAATGACCTTCTTAAGACTCAGGCCTTATGAGATTATGAATGAATTCTAGTCTTGATTTTTAATTCTGGCCCCAATGGATTTTTAATAATGTATTATTAGACTTTATTTTTTAGAGCAGTTTTAGGTTCATCTCAAAATTGAGTGGGAGGTACAGTGATTTCTCTTGCTCCTACGCATGCATAACCTTCCCCATTAACAACAGCACCAGCAGAGTGACACATTTCTTACAGTTGATGAAGCTACCCTGACATATCACTAGGTTTGAACCCCAAATCCATAGTTTACATTAGGGTTCACTCTTGGTATTGTACATTCATTGAGTTTGGACAAATTTATAATGATGTGTGTCTGCCATTATAATATCAACTGGCCCAAATGAACTTGGTAAACATTTGTATTTTTCTGAAGTACAGTTTGGCTCATTCTTTTAACTGCCTGAGGTTGAAAATCCCACCTCACTGAGAGGAAGTAGGGGAGAATTGAACAGTGTTGTCTGAAAGATTCTGCACAGGGTAAATACAGTTCAACTCTCTGTAAATATTGCTAATTGTTCTCAGTGCTATATATAAGCTCTGTTTAAGAACTAAAGACCGTTAGCATGCTCCCATCTAAGTTTTTGCTTGCACTTTGCTAAACATCCCTCTCCTCTGTTATTAATGCCAGTCTTCACTAGCATGACCATTCTCTTACCTGTGGACTTTATTTAGCTATCATATCTCTTAATGGGTGTACAGTTCATTTGGATGGGCTGGGCAGTGCAAAATAGATAGTGTCATCTATGCCCTTGTTTTGGACGCTATAAATCTATTGACATTCCTGTCTTTGTTTAAGCCTGTGAACAAACAAAAATTCTTAGGCTTTGTTCACACTTTCTGTTCAGTTATCTCTCTCTCATCCTAGAGATAATATATCCATTTTGTTGTGTATAAACCTAGTGTATAAACATAAGTAAAGTGTCTCGGGACATTTGAAGAACTATTGAAAATTTACTTTCACCTCACTCTGTTCAGGTAAAGCCCAACAAAAAAATTAAGAGTATATAGATTTTCTAATAAAACTTCTAAATAAGAAACTCATAATTTTAAATACTGCTAAGATTTACTCCTTCAGACTCATTACTCTCCAAATACACAAATCTTGAACACTGTTAGGTAATAACTATATGCTACTTCATAATGGGGGCAGTACAGATCTGGCTGTTAAATAGGTCATTAGCTCTGCATGTCTTAAAATAAGAATGGTTCCATTCTAAATAAATTTTGCTAAACATAATGGAGCGTTTAGAAAAATGTTCTCATAACAGTTACTTGTCATAAAACCCTGAGGTAAGATTTGGTTATAGGTCTCAGCTCCTATTATTGTGTTCCATTAAAATGTGCTGATGGTTTATTCCTTTGTAATAAGAAAAGTCTTTACACCTGGGATTCTTTATTCTGATACCCACCCAAGTTTTTAATCATACCTCCTAAGATACACTTATTTATTCAGTTGAAATGTCAGTTTCTTCTTTGTATAAAATGACTACCCATGATAATACCTCTATTTTCTTCATTGTCTCATTCAGCACCTGTGATAGATGGAAGGCATATACCAGTGACCCAGGCAGGCATGTTCCATGATTCTGTGGAATTTACATTCTTATGGAGAAAAAATAGATTAACATGTGCAGTATGCCACTGGACTGCCAGGATTTTGGAGGTCATCAAATGATGTAAATAGATGAGGAAATGTTGTAAACTACTCACTTAAATCTAAGACATTAAGAAGCTGGTAACCAAACCCACAGACCTTGAGAATTTGAATCTCCATGAATTACATGTATTCAAATCATCCAAGTATATTTTGAAAGTTTTAGAAAATTAAAGAGGTTCCTGGAAGCATGGTAACCAGGACAGTGTTATTTCTTCCAAGTTGTTTCAGTAAAACTCTATTAAAATAAATGTACATGAATTGACCAGAAAAATGTGTATTATAATTTTAGATACAAGTTCTATAAAGAAATGAAAAGGAATCAAAAAGCAATGCAAAGCAAGAAGTGAAAGGAAGGAAGAAAACTTAAAAGGCAGTGGAACAAGGGCTCTCTGAATCTGTGGTAGTGGTATTTGAACAGAGACCTGACTCCTGAGGACAGAGTCTGGGGATGTGCAGTCATCCAGGTCAGAGGCACAGAAGATGGATCACATTTTATAAGAAAAGGGAGAGTGGTAGGAGCTGAGGTTGGGAAAGTGAGGGAGGACAGCTCATGAAGTGATATGCATGCCATGAACATGTTGCTCAGCTTTTAGTTTTGAATACAATGGAAGTTATAGCAAAAATGGCTGGTGCTACACTTAGAAATATTCTTTGATCTATTTATCAGGCTACTTTAAAGGCTGCCTTTTTGAGCAGGATCTGCAGCGAGAAACAATTTTGTGACAAATTCAGATTGTGGTGCCAGCAGTTTTGCCACTTGATGTATAAGATATGGCAAATTCCAGAGTTCTTTAAGCATCTGTGGTAAATAATAGCAACATATTGAATCTCAGGGAACCCCCAGGAAGAGATTTCAAAGCAAAATCTTTAGGTTCTGAAGCAAGATTGGAGATTATGCAGAAGAGAAGCCTACACTGTTCAAAAATCATCTCCTGCCATGGTATTGGACCCTGGTGGAGAAAGTGCCTGACCATAGCATATCAAAAGTCTAGGCAACCAGAGTTTTCTTCATGAATTAGTTATTTTCACTCATCAAGTTGTAAGGTCTGGCAGGAACAGCAACAATGTACCATACAAGAAAAGGTCTACATTTGGGATCATTCCTGAACAGACAGCTCAGAACCCAATGACATTACTTGCACCAGTGACTCTCAGTATAATACACATAGGATTTGATAAGGTATTTATTAAGTTTCTGTCTGATAGAGAAGGAAAAACCTGGCCAGGTTCAAAGGTTTATCAAGCCACACAAAAATTTGTATACATCAATGTTCATAGCAATATTATTTATAGAAGCCAAAAAGTAGAAACAATCAAATGTTATCAACTGATGAATAAAGAAAAACATGTGATATACTCATAACTAGATATTATTTAACTGTATAAATAAAGTACTGATACATGATACATCATCGATAAATCTTAAAAATATTGTGCTAAGTGAAAGAAGTCAGTTACAAAGGACCACATACTATATGATTCCACTTATACAAAATGTCCAAATTAAGCAAATTCACAGAGACAGGAAGCAGATTAGTGATTGCCCATTATTGGGGATAGAAGGTGTGGAGGATGATGGTTAGGAGGGAGGGTCATTAAAATTTGCTAAAATGAGTTGTGTGATGAATGCACAATTTTGTGAATATATGAAAAGCTGTGACATTGTGTAATTTAAATGGGTGGGGCAATTATATGGTGCATGCTTTATATTTCAATAAAGCTGTTTTAAAAGAAGATGGATTGGCTTGTTAGCATGTCAAACGCTTAAAATTGGTTACTAATACATTACAGCTCTAGATAGCAATGCTCATGAAAGACAGCAATGAAGGGAAAATCCTTTCAATCATCAGAATTTCAAGCAGGTCTTCTAGCCATCAATTTAGAGGGGAGAGAGAAAAGGTTGAAATTAAGAATATATACAGATTCTTCATCAGTGGCAAATAGTTTGGTTGATTGGTCAGGGACCTGGAAGGAACAAGTCTTAAAGCTACAATGCAGTAAGTTCTGAGAAAGGAATATATAGATAGATCTACAGGAATGAACACACAATGTGTGGATCTTTTTGTCCCACATTAACGATTACCAGGAACATCCACCATACTTAAAATCAGTGGATAGAGTGATCATCCCACAGAGTTTCCCCAAATGCTACCCTCACCCACTTCATTGCTTGCACAACAGGCCCAAAATGGAGAGGCCCTGGGAGCAAGGATGGAAAATATGTGTAGGTCCCAGATTGAACTAGCTACTGTTGTTGCTGAACATCCAACCAGCCTTGGAAAAACTCTGAGGCCCCATTAATCCAGGAGATTAATAAGTAACTTGGAACATGCTGATCACATCAGACCTACCTCTTCCATCTTCTGGAGGGGCATCAATTCATTATTTAGATGATACTGATTATGAATATGGGTTATGCCAATAGTGCCTCAGCTAGTATCACTATTAAAAGGTTCTGAGCGTTTATCAGATAGGATCCAGTGTAACACAGCTTTGGACCAAGGAATCCACTCTTTTTGAACGAAGTGTGATGATGGGCATATGACCTTGGACCCCATTGTTTCTGCCTTATACCATATCATGGTGAAGCTAGAGATTGATATAAATTTGGAATGGTTTGATAGTCACAATTCTAAGATGTGTCCCCAAGAGTTCCATCCCCTGTTATATACATATCTTTTCCCGGTTATTCAAACACTAATCTAGTTTTTCAATAAAGGAATTTACTTATGAAATTAATATTCCAAATCAGTTGATCTTAAGTTAGGGTGATTATCTGGATCGATCTATCACATGAGCCCTTAAACACAGACAATTTTCTCTGGCTGGTGACAGAAGGGGAAATTAGAGATTCAAAGCAATGGCATGATGTGGTGTACTGTTGCTGATTTGAAGATGGAAGGGGCCACTTGGCAAAAGAATTCAATCACCTTTGATGATCTGAATGATCACCCTAATGATATCTAGCAAGGACTTCACAGGGGACTTTAGTCCTAAAACCACAAGGAACTGAATTCTGCCAATAACCCGAATGAGCTTAGGAGTAGATTTTTTTTTTGTCCCTGAGCCACCAGATGAGAACTAACCCAACCAACTCTGATTTCAGCCTTGTGATACCCTGAATTTAATCAAGTTGTGCTGAACTTCTGACCTACAGGAAGTGAGTTAATAAATGGGAGTTGTCTTCACTCACTAAGTTTGTGGTAATTTGTTACTCAGCTATAGAAAACTAATACAGGTGGCCTCTGAACAGTACACCTAAAATGCCAGGCTTATGGAATTGGACCATTTTCTTTCAAGCTGCAGTATATAATTTAAATTATCAACTATTATATAATGTTATAGCCCACCAGGTAGAATAATTAGGTCTGGGAACAGAGAGGTGGAAGTCAGGGTGGACTATCTCATTATCACTTTGTAATTTTCCTCTCCACAACTTAAGGCTCATTTGGACTAGAGATCCTGATTCCAGCCATGATGTGATGGGGCCTTCCACCAGGAAATGCAGGGAAGGTTCCCCTAAACCCAAAGCTATGATGACCACCTGGTCATTTGTTGATCCTCACACCAGTAAGTACAGGTAAAGAATGGAATTGTTTTACTGACCTGAAGAAATGAGCCTTATTTTCATGAAGAAATAGTGATGCTATGTAATGGAGGCAGACATGATTATGCTTGGAACTCAGGAAGTCCCATGGGGCTCTTGTTAGTTTGGGTCTTTTTTGCCCCTAGTAATAGCCATGAATAGGCAATTAATCAAAAGCAATAGCTTTAGCCTGTCAGATTTAGCCTGACAAGTGTATAGTAATGAGAGGGTCAGACCCCAAGGGTACAAGGTAATGATGATCCAGTAGGCTATTTACCTAGTGATTTTCAACTTGGAGAAGGGGTGAATTTTCCTGCCTGGGGTATATTTGGCAATATCTAGAGACCTTTATAATCACAATTTGGGGAAAGATGTACTACTGGTGTCTGTGGGTTGAAGTCAGGGACGGTACCTAACATCCTCCAAGGCATCTCCCATAACAAAGAATCATTTGTCCCAAAATGTTAATAGTGCTGAGGTTGAAGGACTCTAATTTAATTAAACAGAAATGCTGATCAATGTTAAATGGAATGTAGAAATAGTGATAGAGATAGATGATAAATATTTGGGAAGTGTTGAAGAGGAAAAGAATAGCTGTATTGCTTTGCCAGGCAAAGGGGGCCACAGTGGGCTAGTGCTCTCAAAACTGTGTCCCCAAGGAAAATGATAAATATTAATCTCCACCTTGAGATCAGTTTCAGGAATGGACTTACACTGTACATCTGAGCCACCAGGGAATTCCATTGTATTCTATATGTATATAAAAAATAGAACAATTCACTTTCTTGAGATTAAGTAAGTTGTGCATGAATCAGAGCAGTACAAATGGTGCACTGGCATTTAGCTCTCGGGGCTCTATCCTTGATGGACCTTAACTTTTCTAGGCCCTCAGACCTGCCTTCCAATTTCCAGTGTCTTTTACTTTGGGCTTGAGTGCTCTGTCTCTGTCTCTCTCTCTTGGTCCACTGGAGGCTGTTACACATGAATGAGTGGCAGGCCAGAAATGCTGAGGAATTAATGCCTGTGGTCCCCACCTGCCACCCCTTGTAGGAAGAACCTCAGCAAATGTCTAAGAGGAACTGACTTCTTTGCTCATCTAAGTGGGATTCCTTGAGGCACATGCTATATGCTGACTTCTAGAATTCCCTATGGGACTAACTTGCTCATAGTGGCAGTTTGCTTGATAATACATTGTTTATGACTTCTTCCCTTTCTCTGTGTTATGTCCCATCTGACTGGTGTTCCTTGGGATCAACTGTCAAATAAACTCTTTATACCTCAATCCACACCATGGTCTGATTCTGGGAAAACCTAAATTAAAACAGAAACTTTTGGAGATGTTTAAATCAGAGAATGACATCATCTAATTGATATTTTTAAATAGCTCCTGGAGCTTTTTTATAGCAAATGTGTAGTTGAGAGGGCAAGCAGTATTCAGAAATGCTGAGGGCTCGAACTCAGCAGCATAGGTTTGGATTACAACTGGGTATATTAACAATATAACTGAAGATAGAGAAAAATGTGAAAATTTGGCCTGAATAATTAGATGTGTTCTTGAGAACACGTGGAAAAGAAAGCTGCTGATGCAGGGGTGCTGAGGATATAGAACAGTGCAGAGGGAATAAAAATTTATTTCTTTGCATATAGTCATTTGGTGAACTCTGTCTTCTAAGGTTAGGTGTTGGGTAACAGTTAAATGTGTAAATCTGGAGGTCTGAGAATTCAGAAAATTAAGTTGGAAGTAATAAACACATGAATGACATTTCTCCTGATACACAACAGAAAAAAGTAGAATTTTATGATTAGTATTTGTCAAGTGCTAGAAAAAAATCCTTGTACATTATTGAACTTTAAAGAACTGGAATTTGATATTTATAGAAGTCTGAATTATTTTATTTTACTATTATAGAAGAAGTTTCAAGTCACTCCAATTATAGTTTTGGGGTATAATGGGGAAATCTGTTAGCTCTGAGAATGATGTCCTAGCTCTGAGTAAATATTTCCTTCTTGTATGAAGAAAACAATTATACTTCAGCAGTCAGATTTTATAAATGGCAACCTTTAAAACATATTTTAAGAAGTAAAATGATCACAAATCATTTTACCATAATGAAAAAAATGAGTATTCATTTTTTGTACAATATCTATTAATATCATAACAAAAACATTATTTTGTTTTTAATTTTTACTTTGCATGTCTTGAAAGATTTCTGAGTTCATCAAATACTTATTTTTAGAACATGATTTTCAATCACTACAAGTCATTTCATTGTATGCTTTTAAGACAATTTGCTTATAGTTAGACATTAAATTAATTTACAATATTCTGCTATTATAATATAGTACACACTTACTAAGCCTTTGACTATACCTCTGATCATTTTCTTTGATAGCATACCTAGAAATGAGAAAGTTATTTAAGGTTTCATGGCATATATTGTTATCATGTATTCTAAGCAGGCTGTGCCAATTTAATACCTGCTGTGCCAATTTAATACCTGTCATTATTGCCAGCATTAAGGATTGCCTTGGTCAATTTGAGATATATATATATATATATATATATGTAATATCAAATATATATGTGTGTGTGTGTATATATATATACATATCAAGTTTTTATCTGCATTTTTTTAATTACTAAGGAGTATTAACTTTTTGTATATTTTTGCCATTTTTATTTCTTCTTTCTCATTACATGTTCAGATAGTTTGCCCACTTTCCTAAGGAGAAATTTTTGTATCATTTATTTGTAAAAATTTTGCCTGATAAGAACTGTATCTCTTTTTTCCTACAAATTCACAAAATTTTCCCTATGTACCATCACTCTTTCATTTTTGCATGCAATGACATTGTTTACAAAAGTTATATATTATACATAGCGGAACTTTTCCTTCAATGTTTTCCTTTCTTTGTATTCCTGTGTTTTATTTCCATACTCTGAACAAATAAACAGTAAACATTATTTTCTTCTATTTTTTTAGTATCCTCATTTTATATATTGATACTTGAAATTTTAATCCAACTGAAAAGAAATTTGGTTTCAAGTGGGATATATAAATGGCATCTAAGATTTCTTTTTAAAGCCATATATTGATTAATCATTACAAATTTGAAGATATAACAGTCGATTTCTCAACAGTGTATTTTATTTAATTAATTTCACTATTTTGGAATATTGTTTGGAGTAGTGCTTATCATGAATTTTCATTTTCATAATATAAAATCACTTTTATTATGTTTGTTGATTATCTTTGCCAGTTTTTAAAAAGTTACTGTTAAACTTGAAAATCTTTTAAGTCACCATCATTCTGCTACCTGAACCACTTATATCTATAAATGTACTTGGTGACCAAGGACATCTGTTGTACCATTTACGATGCTATGCTACAGCGTGCTTTGTGATGCTGGAGCTCCGGTCCACAAGCCACACTTTCTCTTGTGTCAGGTTCCTGGAGGGACGCTATAGGCAGAAGAGGATCAAGGAACTAGCTCCTTCTTACCTGCTTCCTGTGGACTCGGGGAAATTTCTGTTCCTGTGAGCATCTCCCTAGGAATACTTCTCCACTTTGGTAGCAGCGATTTCTTCCTGTAAAAGCAACTGTATTCATTTTGCAGATTTTCCAGCCTTCACACAATCAGCCTAACCATGTCCTCTCAGAGACTCCAGAACCAATTGCCTGTGCTCCCTTCTCAAAGTGCTTTCAGTTCTATGAGACCTTCTCTACACACTTCAGAGTATTAATGAATCCAACTTCTTCGCTTTGTTTCCCCAGCCCTAGGAGTGGTAACTGCTTTTGAAATTGCTTTCTTTATGAATAACAGAGTTCTCTTTTTTCTTAAGTCATCTAGTTAAGAGCTTTATACCTTTCTCTTTTAATTGGGTTATTTTCCTCACTGGACTCTTAATAACTGGAAAAAAGTATTTCTCCCTGTATTAGTCAGGGTTTTCTAGAGAAACAGTACCAATAGGATGTATACTTACATGATTATATACAGTGATGAGATGGGCAAGTGCCAAGATCTTCAGGGTGAGTCAGCAAGCTGAAGACCCAGAAGAGTTGCTAAACCCACACAGGTTTAATTCCTGTGTGCAGGCTGGCAAGCTTGAGACTTAGGAAGAGCCAGTGTTTCAGTTCAAGCCAGTCAACTTTTCTGTTCATCTCTTCACTGACAAGAGGAGCCACACCCACACTGAGTGTCAGTTTACTTGACTTTGTTACTCTCAAGCAAAAGGGCTCTTCCGCAGTGGCTCAGTGGTGAAGAATCTGCCTGAAATGCAAGAGACGCAGATTAAATCCCTGGGTCAGGAAGATCCCCTGGAGGAAGGAATGACAACCCGCTCCAGGATTCTTGCCTGGAGAATCCCATGGAAAGAGGAGCCGATGGGCTATAGTCCATGAGGTCACAGAGAGTCGGACACAACTGAAGTGACTAAGGATGAACTCATGCACTGATGTGAAAACACCCTCACAAAAACACCCAAAATAATGTTTGACCAACTATCTGGGCAACCCAGTGCCTAGTGAAGTTGACACAACATTAACCATCATATCCACATTTATTGACTTCTTTTAAGCCTTTCAACAGAATGTTATAGTTATATCTATATGTTCCATATTACACATTCAGAGTTAATAATGAGATATTTTCAGTTCAGTTCAGTCACCTTGTCGTGTCCAACTCTTTGCGACCCCATGAACTGCAGCACGCCAGGCCTCTCTGTCCATCACCAACTTCTGGAGTTCACCCAAACTCATGTCCATCGAGTCGGTGAGCTATTTTATACCTTGTAATTTGCGTGCAGGGAGTATCTTTTCAATATACTTTCTAGCTGATAATTGCTGAGCTAAAGGAAAATTTTATTTCCATTTTCATATTAAGTGTTTTCTTCTCTAAAGTTAATGAAAGAAAACAACAATATATTGAAAGGATAATTATGTTTCTAACAGTATATATTAAAAGCTTATGCCAACATAAATTAAAACTATTTGAAAGTTTCATTTGAAATTGAAACTTTCAAATTGAAACTTTTCAAATTAAAACTTTCGTCAACGCTTGAGCAACCTGACTGTCTAGGTGAAGGTCTATATCATAATACATATCCACCAGGAAAAAATGGGGAAGGCATAGTGGAGACTACAGCAAAGGCAGGAAATGTCACAGGAAGCATTGCTAAACAGGCAATTGTTTCCAGAAGAAATTCTATTTATAGTGAGATACAAATCTTATTGTAGATGGATGTGATCTGTGAAGGCATAAAAGACAATTTCATTTTTTCAGTATGAGATTCTTGATTGGTCAATTTTGCCATGATCAAAACAAGTTTAAAAATAAATGGAGTTATTATGGGGTTTCAGTTGTTCAGAGAATTAGATATAGAGATGTGAAAGATCTTTATTTTGACCCAAATGCTTATCTAGATGAGTGTGATTAACATAACATAAAATTTGGTGGTCTTAGTTACAGAATGGCAGAGTTGGTTGTTTGCTAACAGATTTCAATGTGAATAAATTACACTGGTGATAGTGTTGTTCTTCATTTCAACCAAAGTCTAAATGAGGGGATTAAACTGAGCCAGAATTTAGATGAGATAAAAGAACTTGAATTAGATCGCCTTTTTGTGATATATTTATATAACATATTAATATGAGCGACTGAACTGAACTGATCTGAATGCATTTGTTTAGTATGTCTTTCATTAGAATTGGGATAGACAAGCTTCCTTTGTGAAGTGTCCGATAGTAAACACTCTAGGCTCTGGGGACCAGTCTTTGTCACAGTTACTCCACTCTGACTCTTTGTGTGAAAGCAGCCACAGACAATAATAAACAAATGGACAAAGCTGTGTTTCAACAAAACTTTGTTTACAAAAACAGGCAACAGGCCAGACTTGGGCCCTGGGCTGTAGTGTACCAATCCTAGCTTTAGAAGATTAAAGGCAGAGAATGTACAATTGACTTGCCAGGGAGAAATGTTTGAGGTTTTCTCTCTCAAAATACAGTGAGTTCAGAGCTTTGCACCACCAAGTTTCCTAGTCCATGTGATCCCCTTCTGAGGCTTCTACTGGGTAGCTGCACCCTCTAGTCTTCTGGCTTACTGGCCTGGAAAAGGTTGTATGATGTCTAAGTCATGTTACTGAGAAATGTTGTTGAATCTTCCTCCAACAGAATTTTCTTTTGTTATATAAACATGAGCATGCAGGTGTTTTAAGCCGCTTCAGTCATGTCCAACTCTTTGTGACCCTATAGACTGTGGCCCGCCAGGCTCCTCTGTCCAGGGGATTCTCTAGGTGAGAATATTGGGGTGGGTTGGCATTTTCCCCTCCAAGGGATCTTCCTGACCTAGGGGTTGAACATATGTTCTTATGTTTCCTGCATTGGCAGGCGGGTTCATTACCACTAATGCCACCTGGGAAGTCCTATTTGAATGTAATCAAATTTGTTTTCAATATGATGTTAATATACTGATCTGCCCATCCTTACCCTCTTACAAGGGAAATTCTCTCACCTGTGTCTGTGTGTGTTAGTCCCTTAGTTGTGTCCAGCTCTTTGTGATCCCACAGTCTGCAGCCCACCAGGCTCCTCTGTTCATGGAATTCTCCAGGCAAGAATAGTGGAGCATGTTGCTGCGACCTCCTCCAGGGGGTCTTTCTGACCCGAGGATCGAACCCAGGTCTCCTGCACTGCAGGCAGATTCTTTACCATCTGAGCCACCCTTCTGTTAATAAGGTAGATATATTACCTGTTCCAAAGTTACCCTCACTTTCAGGATCAGGAGAGTATGGTTTATTTTAGAGAAGCTCGGTCACAGAATGGTTGCTGTGTTGTGATGTACCTTCTGTGGCGAGATGAGATAAACCAGGAAATGCAAACTGGAAAGCTCCCAGAGGCCAGGCAGATGATGTAAAAGACGGAAGGAAGCCAGGGTAATCAGCGGTTCACTTCCTGCTTAGAAGCGCTCCTCTAAAATAGGTCAGTGCATAAAGACAAAGGTAAAGGACAAAAGAATTTCAGCTTAGCATGGCTCACAATTGGGAGAGCTGGGAACCTCTGTCTAGGGGTCTATAGCTAATCAGCCCCAAGTCACTCTTACAGTGAAAAAAAAAATGTCTAGTGTTGCTGGAATGTCTTCCCCTTCAACCCAACCCACTCAAAGGATAGTAGAAATTATGATGATTATTGATAGAAGTTTTCAATCTTTACATGTTTGGATTTAATTCAACTGTTTTAAACCCTGTGATGGGGTCAACAATATATGAGTTTAAAACAAAACAAATCAAGATGGCTTAAAATAAACCTTGAGTTATAATTTACAACTTCTGTAGTAAAGAGCAATTTTCTTTCTGGAGAATTTAAATTTGCAAACATAAAGAGATAGATAATAGGCTTCTATAAGACTCATAATAGGAAGAAAGAAACTGACAGAAAATGAGACAGAGTTGAGGCCGGAGCAAAATGAAATCATCTGTACCTAGAATACAGGCAGTGCCTAGTAAATATTTGCTTTTCAAATTGAATACATTGAATAAACAAATCTTCAAGTTAAATATTTGAGCTACCATAAAGTATGAGTAAGCAGAGTAAGTCAATTGGCAGTAAGTCAATTGAGAGAAGACCAGAGAAGAAATGCAAAGAAAAATAGAAACTCGAAAGGAGATCATTTGCTCTATGAAAGAAAAGGGAATAGAGTCAAGTCACTGGAGTAACTTCTTTTCATGATGCTTTTTCATTCTAGTTCTGCACCTTGACCATATGTAAGCTTACATAAAGTCTTCCTACCCTGGGCTAAACTCAGTTGATTTTTTGTAACTTAAACAATCTTAACCAAGCATATAACATTATTGGGTATCTCTAGTTGCTGTAAAATCCGTGAATATAGGATTATGGTGGTTAATCTTATCTATGGGATCCAAAGACAGTAGATAGGCAAAATATACTAATATATGTGAAAACTCCAAAACATAAGAATTGCTTATCATCCAGCGATGTACATTGTTGTCAATTAATTTAAGATTCAGTTCAGTTCAGGTCACTAAGTCATGCCCAGCTCTTTGTGACCCCATGGACTGCAACATGCCAGGTTTTCTTGTCCATTACCATCTCCCAGAGCTTGCTTGAACTCATGTCCATCAAGACCGTGATGCCATCCAATCATCTTATCCTCCCTCCTTCTCTTCTCTTCCTGCCTTCTATCTTTCCCAGCATCAGGGTCTTTTACAGTGAGTCAGTTCTTCGCATCACATGGCCAAAGTACTGGAGTTTCAGCTTCAGCATCAGTCCTTCCAATGAATATTCAAGACTGACTTCATTTAAGATTGACTGGATTGATCTCTTTGCAGTCTAAGGGACTCTCAAGAGTCTTCTCCAACACCACGGTTCAAAAGCATCAGTTGTTCGGTGCTCAGCTTTCTTTATAGTCCAACTCTCACATCCATACATGGCTACTGGAAAAACCATAGCTTTGACTAGATGGACCTTTGTTGGCAAAGTAACTTTTCTGCTTTTTTAATATGCTGTCTAGGTTGGTCATAGCTTTTCTTCCAAGGAGCAAGTGTCTTTTAATTTCATGGTTGCAGTTACCATCTGCAATGATTATGAAGCCCAAGAAAATAAAGCCTGTCACTGTTTCCATTGTTTCCCCATTTATTTGCCATGAAATGATGGACAGGGTGCCATGACATTAGCTTTTGAATGTTGAGTTTTAAGTCAGCTTTTCACTCTCCTCCTTCACTTTCATCAAGATGCTCTTTAGTTCCTCTTCACTTTCTGCCATACGGGTGGTGTGTCATCAGCATATCTGAGGTTCTTGATATTTCTTCCAGCAATCTTGATTCCAGCTTGTGCTCCATCCAGCCCAGCATTTCCCATGATGTACTCTGCATATAGTTAAATAAGCAGGGTGACATTATACATCCTTGATGTACTCCTTTCCCAATTTGGAACCAGTCAGTTGCTCCATGTCCAGTTCTAACTGTTGTTTCTTGACCTGCATACAGATTTCTCAGGAGCAAGGTAAGGTAGTCTAGTATTCCCATCTCTTTAAGAATTTTCCAGTTTGTTGTGATCTACACAGTCAAAGGCTTCAATGTAATCAATAAAACAGAAGTAGATGTTTTTCTGGAATGATCTTGCTTTTTCCATGATCCAACAGATGTTGGCAATTTGATCTCTGTCTGGTTCCTCTGCCTTTTCTACATCCAGCTTGAATATCTGGAAGTTCACGGTTCATGTAGTGTTGAATTCTCTAAGCCTGGCTTAGAGAATTGAAAGTATTACTTTGCTAGCATGTGAGATGAGTGCAATTGTGCAGTAGTTTGAGCATTCTTTTGCATTGCCCTTCTTTGGAATGGGAATGAAAACTGACCTTTTCCAGTCCTGTGGCTACTGCTGACTTTTCCGAATTTGCTGGCATCTTGAGTGCAGCACTTTTACAGCATCATCTTTCAGGGTTTGAAATAAGTCAACTGGAATTCTATCACTTCCACTAGCTTTGTTCATGGTGATGCTTCCTAAGGCCCAATTGACTTTGCATTCTAGGATGTCTGTCTCAAGGTCAGTGATCACACCATCGTGGTTACCTGGGTCATGAAGATGTTCTGATCTTCTGTGTATTCATGCCATCTCTTCTTAATATCTTCTGCTTCTGTTAGGTCCATACTGTTTCTGTCCTTTATTGTGCCCATCTTTGCATGAAAATTTCCCTTGGTATCTCTAATTTTCTTGAAGGGATCTCTAGTCTTTCCCGTTCTATTGTTCTCCTCTATTTCTTTGCATTGATCAATGAGGAAGGCTTTCTTATCTCTCCTTGCTATTCTTTGGAACACTACATTCAAATAGGCATATCTTTCCTTTTCTTCTTTGCATTTGCTTCTCTTCTTTTCTCAGCTATTTTTAAGGCCTCCTCAGACAACCATTTTGCCTTTTCCATTCATTTTTCTTGTGGATGTTTTTGATCACTGCCTCCTGTACAATGTTATGAACTTCTGTCCATAGTTCTTCAGGCACTCTATCAGAAATCTGTCAGTTACACTGTATAATAATTTAAGATTATTAAGGTCATTACCTATCATTCAGACTCTGATGCAATCTTTGGTGCAAGTGATACTTTTAATAACTAGAAAATAATCCAGAGTAAGAAACAGGTTCTGGGGAAAAAAAATAATGAAAGAGATTTTGGTTACCTGATCAAACTAAATATTTTAAATATCAGAATTTTTGGCAAATTGAAATCTTCAATTTTTTTTAACTTTAAAGATATTATATTTACTTTAAATTGAAATTCATTAACTTGAAACTTGATTTCAAAGTATATAAATGCTTTATTTTCCAATTAGTCTATACTTCATGATAGAAAAGAGAATATCCAGCAATCACATATATTTATATCATTATTTTAGCACTATTGCTTCATGTCATATTAAAATATATTAAGTATACATTTCATGAACAGATTTTACATTTATGGATGTTAATGCCAAAAACTCAGTCCCTGTGCACTGGTGCCAAGCCAAATCGAAGTTACAGAGTGTTGGATGAAATAGAAAAATATAACTTTATTGTTTTGCCAGAAAAAGGGGGACCAAGTGAACTTTTGCCCTTGAGAACTGTGTGTCCCCACCTAGGAGGACTTGGTAAGGAGTTGTATAGCTCTAGTTCAAGGGCAGTCCTGCTAATAAGATTAGGGTGTGCCCAGGGTTTGTACCCTTTAATCTGGCCTCAGGTGATCTCTTGATGAGCTTCTCTGGTCCCTTTAATCTGGCTTCAAGTGGTCTTCTCTGGAGTGAAGAATGTTACATCTTTCATGGGGTGGGGGTGGTAGGGGCAGGTTGTTCTATAAAAAGGCTTCCCTGGTGGCTCAGATGTAAAAAATCTGCCTGCAATGTGGGAGCTTCCATTCCTCGATCAGAAAGATCCCCTGGAGAAGGAAATGGCAACCCACTCCAGTATTCTTGCCTGGAGAAGCCCATGAACTGAGGAGCCTGGAGGGCTGCAGTCCACTGTTTTGTGTCTGCCTCGAAATGGAACCAGGCCCAAGATTGTCCTGTTGTTTCTGCCTGCCCCTCCCTCGTCTCTGTATTCCCTCCCTTTCCTGATTAGCAACTGTTTGAATCTGCCCTTTGGAATTCAAGGAAGGTGTCTCTGGAGGGAACTGGAGACTACTCCCTACAGAAACGGGGGACACACAGAAGAAACCAACACAATATTGTACAGCAATTATCCTCCAATTAAAAACTAAAAAAAATTTTTTTCTTTCTTTTTCCTTTTTAAAGAAAGAAATAGGGAATACTTATAGACTTCCCTGCCCAGGAATGCCACAGGGTCTTGCTCATTTTCAAAACTAGCAGATTAACTCAGATTTTGCTGGATAATGAGGCTACTTGTTCCACATGACTTGAGGCAATTTGGCTACTCGACATGGAACAACAGACTGGTTC
The DNA here is from genome assembly GCF_023699985.2 of Odocoileus virginianus. Lineage (NCBI taxonomy): Eukaryota > Metazoa > Chordata > Mammalia > Artiodactyla > Cervidae > Odocoileus > Odocoileus virginianus. The sequence goes on along the minus strand of NC_069686.1, from coordinate 33,551,098 downwards.
CAAATAGGAAAAGGAGTACTCAAGGCTGTGTATTGTCACCCTGCTTATTTAACTTATATGCAGAGTACATCATGAGAAATGCTGGACTGGAAGAAGCACAAGCTGGAATCAAGATTGCCAGGAGAAATATCAATAACCTCAGACACCACCCTTATGGCAGAGAGTGAAGAAGAACTAAAAAGCCTCTTGATGAAAGTGAAAGAGGAGAGTGAAAAAGTTGGCTTAAAGCTTAACATTCAGAAAACTAAGATCATGGCATCTGGTCCCGTCACCTCATGGGAAATAGATGGGGAGACAGTGGAAACAGTGTCAGACTTTATTTTTGGGGGCTCCAAAATCACTGCAGATGGTGACTGCAGCCATGAAATTAAAAGACACTTACTCCTTGAAAGGAAAGTTATGATAAACCTGGGTAGCATATTAAAAAGCAGAGACACTACTTTGCCAGCAAAGTTCCATCTGGTCAAGGCTATGGTTTTTCCAGTGGTCATGTATGGATGTGAGAGTTGGACTGTGAAGAAAGCTGAGTGCCGAAAAATTGATGTTTTTGAACTGTGGTGTTGGAGAAGATTCTCGAGAGTCCCTTGGACTGCAAAGAGATCAATCCAGTCAATCATAAATGAAATCAGTCCTGAATATTCATTGGAAGGACTGATGCTGAAGCAGAAACTCCAGTACTTTGGCCACCTCATGTGAAGAGTTGATTCATTGGAAAAGACCCTGAGGCTGGGAGGGATTGGGGCAGGAGGAAAAGGGGATGACAGAGGATGAGATGGCTGGATAGCATCACCAACTGGATGAGCATGAATTTGAGTAAACTCCGGGAGCTGGTGATGGACAGGGAGGCCTGGCATACTGTGATTCATGGGGTTGCAAAGAGTCGGACACAACTGAGCAACTGAACTGAACTGAAGGTTGAATATGGAATTAATCTACCCTCAATCCATTTTAGTCATGCCACTTTTTGGGACAGTGAATTTAGCAAAAGCATTGAATTTGCCTTATTATGGGAGCCAAAATAAAGCAATATGGATTGATCTTTTACACCAGTCCTTGTTTAAGATAACATAATCTTAAGACTTTAATTTTAGACTTTCACTTCCAATTGGAAAGTTATAAAAAATTCTGGAGAAAATATGCAGTTTTAGCTATGGCTTCAAAATCTGAATGCAGTGATGGTGAGATAACACAAGAAGAATTCATTGATGTACTAAGATAAGAAGGCTCAAAATATCCTAGAGTTAAAACTCCCCTCCAGGTCCTCCCCACCATTCTATGCCAAACAAAGAACTCTCTCACCCTAAGAAGGAAAAAAAAAAAAAAGACATTAGGTTGATTACTCCCAGCTCCCAGTCGGTCCAGCCTCTGGCGGATCTCCAAAATTCCACATACATACCTATATATAATTTTTGTTTCTTGGGTAATGGCAGCAGCTTACTAATCTGACTGCTGCCCTTCTTGCCTCATTAAAGGTGGTCTGTTGCTGTATAGTACCAGTTTCCTTCTTTTTCTGAACCTTGCCTTCTCTAATTCTGTACCCTACAAAATCTTTCCTTTTCTTCTTTGCCTTTAGCTTCTCTTCTTTTCTCAGCTATTTGTAAGGCCTCCTCAGATGACCATGTTGCATATTTGTATTTCTTTTTCTTGGGGATGGTCTTGATCACAGCCTCCTGTACAATGTCACAAGCCTCTGTCCATAGTTCTTCAGGCACTCTGTCTATCAGATCTAATCGCTTGAATCTATTTGTCACTTTCACTGTATAAGGGATTTGATTTAGGCCATACCTGAATGGTCTAGTGTTTTTCCTTAATGTCTTCAATTTAAGTCTGAATTTGGAATAAGGAGTTCATAATCTGAGCCACAGTTAGCTCCCAGTCTTGTTTGTACTGGCTGTACAGAGCTTCTCCATCTTTGACTGCAAAGAATATAATCAATCGGATTTTGGTATTGACCATCTGGTGATGTCCATGTGTAGAGTCTTCTCTTGTGTTGTTGGGAGAGAGTGTTTGCTATGACAAGTGCTTCTCTTAGCAAAACCCTTTTAGCCTTTGACCTGCTTCATTTTATATTCCAAGGCCAAATTTCCTTGTTACTCCAGATGTTTCTTGACTTCCTACTTTTGCATTCCAGGCCCCTGTAATGAAAAGGACATCTGTTTTGGGTGTTGGCTCTAGAAGGTCTTGTAGGTCTTCATAGAACTATTCAACTTCAGCTTCTTCAGCATTACTGGTCAGGGCATAGACTTGGATTACTGTGATATTGAATAGTTTGCCTTGGAAATGAACAGAGATCATTCTGTCTTTTTTGAGATTGCATCCAAGTACTGAATTTCTGACTATTGTTGACTATGATGGCTCCTTCATTTCTTCTAAGGGATTCTTGCCTACAGTAGTAGATAGAATGTCATCTGAGTTCAATTCACCCATTCCAGTCCATTTTAGTTCACTAATTCCTAAAAAGTCAATGTTCACTCTTGCCATCTCCTGTTTGACCACTTCCAATTTGCCTTGATTCATGGACCTAACATTCCAGGTTCCTATGCAATATTGCTCTCTATAGCATCAGACTTTACTTCCATCACCAGTCACATCTACAACTGGGTGTTGTTTTTACTTTGGCTCTATCTTTTCATTGTTTCTGGAGTTATTTTTCCACTGATTTCCAGTAGCATATTGGCCACACACCAACCTGGGGAGTTCATCTTTAAGTGTCCTATCTTTTTGCCTTTTCATACTGTTCATAGGGTTCTCAAGGTAAGAAAAAGTGATTTGCCATTCCCTTCTCCAGTGGACCACGTTTTCTCAAAACTCTCCACCACAACCCATCTGTCTTGAGTGGCCCTACATAGGATGGCTCATAGTTTCATTGAGTTAGACAAGGCTGTGGTCCATGTGATCAGTTTGGTTAGTTTTCTGTGATTGGGCTTTTCATTCTGTCTACCCTCTGATGTATAAGGATAAGAGGCTTATGGAAGCTTCCTGATGGGATAGACTGACTGAGGAAGAAACTGGGTCTTGTTCTGATGTGTGGGGCCATTCTCAGTAAATCTTTAAACTGATTTTCAGTGTTCCCTCCCTGTTGTTTGACCTGAGGCCAAACTATGGTGGAGGTAATGAAGATAATGGCAACCTCCTTCAAAAGGTCCCATGCATGCAATGCTGCACTCACTGCCCCCAACCCTGTAGCAGGTAACTGCTAACCCATGCCTCCCCCAGAGACCCCTGGACACCCAGGGGCAAGTCTGGGTCAGTCTCTTGTAGGGTCACTGCTCCTTTCTCCTGGGTCCTGGTGCACACAAGTTGGTTTTTTTTGTACATGTGTGTGCCCTCCAAGAGTCTGTTTCTCCAGTCCTGTGTAAGTTCTGGCAGCTCTATGGTGGGGATAATGGTGACCTCCTCCAAGAGGGCTTATGTCATATCCAGGTCTGCTGCACCCAGAGCCCCTGCCCCTGTGGCAGGCCACTGCTGACCTATACCTCTACACTAGACATTCACACACAGTTCTGGCTCAGTCTCTGTGGGGTCTCTGGGTCATAGTGCACACAAGGTTTGTTTGAGCCCTCTGAACATCTCTGGAGTGTATGGGGTTTGATTCTAAAAGTGAATTCGCCCCTCCTACCATCTTGCTGGGGCTTCTCCTTTGCCATGGATATAGGGTATCTTTTTTTGGTGGGATCAAAATTCTCCTGTCAATAGTTTTTCAGCAGCGAGTTGTAATTTTGGAATTCTTGCAGGAGAAGATGAGCACACATCCTTCTACTCAGCCATCTTGAGGCCTTCAGATTAGCAGGAATAGCCAGGAGAGATAAGAAAGTCTTCCTCACTGATTGATGCAAAGAAATAGAGGAAAACAATAGAAAGGGAAAGACTAGAGATCCCTTCAAGAAAATTAGAGATACCAAGGGAAATTTTCATGCAAAATTGGACACAATAAAGGACAGAAATGGTATGGCCCTAACAGAAGCAGAAGATATTAAGAAGAGGTGGCATGAATACACAGAAGATCAGAAGATCATCATGACCCAGGTAACCATGATGGTGTGATCACTGACCTTGAGACAGACATCCTGGAATGCGGTCAATTGGGCCTTAGGAAGCATCACCACGAACAAAGCTAGTGGAAGTGATGGAATTCCAGTTGATCTATTTCAAACCCTGAAAGATGATGCTGTGAAAGTGCTGCACTCAAGATGCCAGCAAATTCGGAAAAGTCAGCAGTAGCCATAGGACTGGAAAAGGTCAGTCTTCGTTCCCATCCCAAAGAAGGGAAATGCCAAAGAATGTTCAAACTACCACACAATTGCATTCATCTCACATGCTAGCAAAGTAATGCTCAAAATTCTTTAAGCCAGGCTTCAACAGTACATGAACCGTGAACTTCCAGATGTTCAAGCTGGATTTAGAAAAGGCAGAGGAACCAGACAGAGATCAAATTGCCAACATCTGTTGGATCATGGAAAAAGAAAGATCATTCCAGAAAAACATCTACTTCTGTTTTATTGATTACATCAAAGCCTTTGACTGTGTAGATCACAACAAATTGGAAAATTCTTAAAGAGATGGGAATACTAGACTACCTTACCTTGCTCCTGAGAAATCTGTATGCAGGTCAAGAAACAACAGTTAGAATTGGACATGGAGCAACTGACTGGTTCCAAATTGGGAAAGGAGTACATCAAGGATGTATAATGTCACCCTGCTTTTTTAACTAATATGCAGTGTATATCATGTGAAATGCTGGAATCAAGAATATTGGAAGAAATATCAAGAACCTCAGATATGCTGATGACATCACCCTTATGGCAGAAAGTGAAGAACTAAGAGTCTCTTGATGAAAGAGAAGAGTGAAAAAGCTGGCTTAAAATTCAACATTCAAAAAACTAAAATCATGGCATCTGGTCCCATCATTTCATGGCCAATAGATGGAGAAACAATGGAAACAGTGACAGACTTTATTTTCTTGGGTTCCAAAATCAATGCATATATGACTGCCACCATGAAAAGATGCTTGCTCCTTGGAAGAAAAGCTGTGACCAACCTAGACAGCATATTAAAAAGCAGAGACATTGCTTTGCCAACAAAGGTCTGTCTAGTCAAAGCTATGGTTTTCCCAGTAGTCATGTATGGATGTGAGAGTTGGACTGTAAAAATGCTGAGTGCCACAGAATTGATGCTTTTGAACTGTGGTGTTGGAGAAGACTCTTGAGAGTCCCTTGGACTGCAAGGAGATGCAACCAGTCCATCCTAAAGGAAATCAGTCCTGAATATTCATTGGAAGGACTGATGCTGAAGCTGAAACTCCAATACTTTGGCTACCTGATATGAAGAACTGACTAATTGAAAAAGACCCTGATATTGCGAGAGGTTGAAGGCAGGAGGAGAGGAGGACCACAGAGGATGAGATTGTTGGATGCCATCATCAACTTTATGGGCATGAGTTTAAGCAATCTCCAGGAGTTGGTGATGGACAAGGAAGCCTGGCATGCTGCAGTCCATCGGGTTGCAAAGAGTCAGACATGACTGAGTGACTGAAGTGAACTAAGAGAAGAAAAAACTGTTATAAGCTTTTAATTATGAAATCATCTTACAATATTTTTGAACTTTAAATCCATATATCTAACAAATTACTCATAACTTTTAGCTTTATTCTATGCTGAACTTTTTCTGAATGATATTGAAATGCACATTTTTATTTTTTTTTGAAATTAATGATAAAATTAGAAACTGGAAAATATGGACCTATATTAGATGGACTTTCTCTTCAAAATCACTATGGAGTCTTCTAATGTTTATAAACTAAAAGACTCATGACTTCAAGACAAGGAGTAAGGAGTAGATAAAACACAACTTTAAAGTTAGTAAGTGTACTGAAACAGTCATGAAAATGTGGCTCTATAAAGAGTATAAATTTGCCACTTGAGGATCTCTTCAGAATGAGAAGAACATAAAGTAAATTTCTTTTTTTTTTTCAAAAAGTGGTGAAATAGGAGATGAGGCAAAGGTACTCTTGGTATGACTATGCTTATTTTTCTCTACTGACAATTAGTGTGGTTGGCACATATAGCTATTGTTCATTTACTTGCATTTTTTCTGTGAAAATTTGCCCCAATGAATTGAAGCACTTTAATTACAAACAAAAATAATATACAACTAAAGTAACAAATGATATGAATCTATTGGCAATAGTATTTTGATTTGAACACATTGTTTTACTCAGGGTTTTCAAAATATTTGGCATTATGCAATTATTATCCTAAAATATCTGTTAACAGAAATTTACTTTCACAATTAAAACTACATGTTAAGAAAAAAAAGAGGAATAGGTGACATTATGCAAGAGTGATTGACCTTATGAATACACTAGGGAAGTAGATCATTCTATGTAATCTGTGTAGTAAATCAATAAATTTTCAGGAAGCAACAATCTGATCATATTGAGAGCAAAAAATGTTGAGTAGAGAGCCACAACATTCTAAGCTTCCAGTTGTGTGCAAACAGAAAATAGATGAAGCTTGCAATTGGGTAATAAAAAAAAAGAAAAAGCTTCGTAAAAGGAGGAACAGAGGTAAACCACAGGCATAGTGCAGCACCCTAAGGCTTGGAAGCAGCTGTTAACAGCTATGTGGTGAGGACTGCCTGGCACAAAATACCACTTTAAGGAAACAATGGACTGAGCCCAGAGTGACCATGGAGGGAGCTGTTACAAAGATTATATTCCTTGACCTACCTTTCCTGCCCTCCTCTAATCTCCTGATAATGTTGCCCTTTGGGTAAAGTCAACCAGAAGCCTTTCAGACCACAGTGCAAGATACAGAAGGATGTGGGGTGCAACTGAAGAAGTAGATCAAAAGTATTCAGCACAGATTCTAATCTTTTATACTTCGGCCTTTGTATATGTGTAACCATCGAAAGTTACTTAACATTTCTATGTCTGATAATTCTTATCTTTTACATACCATCCCTTACTTTTCTAAACACATGATTCTCTGAACATAACTTCAGAATCGGTTCTTTTAATTTGCAAGGCTTTGTACCACTTAAAATTTATTTTAAAAATATATTTTAAAAATCTCATTACAACTTAAAGGTTTGCTTTCAACTACTTCTAATTCTTATATGCCTTTATAACCCTGTTACTTACTCTTGGCAATTAACCTAACCCCTAAGCACAAAGGCTTTCCTGTAAGAAATTTAGCTATTTAATATTTTTCCTTCCTATAAAGGAATTCTTTTGAACCTTAAATAATTTCTCTTTTATAAAAACTTTTACCACCTTTAAATATTTGTTTAGGTTTACCTTAAAATAATCTATTCCCTTATCATTTTAAAACCCAGAATTCCAGTATAATTGTCATCTATTCCTAGATACTTTTACTTGGCATGAAAAATTATTTTCAAAGAAGATGAATAAGTGACTAATATTTGTTGAGCAGTTTGAGTCAAGAAAATTTCATTATACATATTATACTTATTGTTTCATTTAAACTTATAAAATCCTCATTTTACATATGTATTAAAGGCTGATTTGGGATTCCCAGGTGGCACTAATGATAAAGAACCTGCCTGCCAATGCAGGAGACATGAGAGACAGAGGTTCAATCCCTGAGTCAGGAGGATCCCTGGGGTGGGGATTGGGGGGCATGGAAACCCACTCCAGTATTCTTGCCTGGAGAACCCCATGGACAGAGGAGCCTGGCGGGAGACAGCCCATAGTGTCACAAAGAGTCGGATATGACTGAAGCAACTTAGCATGCACAAACATTTATTTAACAGAAGAGGAAACTGAGGAATAAAGATATTAAATCCTTGGGCACATAGGTAATAAGTAATCAGCCAGGATTTGAGTATATATCTATCTCATCCCAGAGCTGAAACACTTCCTGAAATACACTACATAGTATTTATACTTTTTCCCAACTTTCTCTAATAATTTTTACTATACAAGATGTGTCTATGGTTTGAGAAAATCTCATGAGCATCTGTGTTATGGTTAGATGTAAAGTTCAAAGCAGAACGTCTGTAAGTACAGAATTATAATGAGGTCCTTGTTTAGTAAGCAGTCTGTGTCTATAGCAATGTATTTTTGAGATCTAAAGAGTTCAATCAACACTCAAAACAAAGTACACAAAAGGTGGTGTTTACATTTTTTAATTTTCATTGTTGATGTAGTTCAGCTTTAAGATTTAAGCTTGTTGATCTAAGGCAAAACAAATGAGGCAAGTACAAAAATCTTAGGGGATGTGTTTTCCTATACAAAAGAAAGTACAGTGGGTATGGAGGTGGAGGGTAGAAGTTTAGAGAGATTACATTTCCAATAATAGTAAAAGAGCTTGTTGGGGAACAACTTTGCCACTGAGAACAGTTAGAAAAGATGAGAAAACAAAAACAAAAATCTGACCCACATCAGAGAACTAGAAAGGTAGCCAGAAGGTGGAGAAAGGGAAATAAATTGAAAGAAGCCTGACATTTAATCTCATTGTTTAAAAAATTCTTTGCTAATTCATATCATACAGAGCTGAGAGACCAAGAGGTTAAAGAGAAAAAGGCACTTGATAGATGAGAAACTCCACAGATTTTCAGACGTCTGATAAGTTGATGAGACAAATATTGCAGAACAGAGACTATCAGAGAGAAGAGGTCCTGGAGAGCACATTTGGGAACCTGAAAGTGTCACAGCCTGACAGCAAGGGTGACCTGGAAACACACCAGCTTTCATAAAGGACTGAAAAAATCCTAAAACCAGCTCAGTCCCCAACTGGATGAAGGTCTATTCCAAGAAGATGTAGACTTCTAGGCACTTCACCGTCTGCAAAGATCAAGGTGGCTTGTGTATTCCAAAGGGAATCCTTTGAGGATGGTCTCAACTGCAAGCCAGGAACTGGGAGATTCAAAGGTATTTGAGAGAATATATGTACTATAGAGGAGGGATTTAAGCTGTTCTGCTCTTATGAATCTTCATGGTTGATGTAGTTTCAGTATCCTGAATTCTCTCAGAAAGATTATAGCTATACACTGTCAGCAACAAAGAAGATGGTAAGTAGAAGATGGTTATATAGCACTGGTAAAATGAATACGAGAGGATTTGTACAAGACATCAGCGGTATCCACCAGTTACACTTAGACTGAAAGTTAATCTCTAAGGTTCCATCTTAAGAAGTCAGAAAAGTATAAGTAAATTGAATGTAAATGCTGTAGACAGACAAAAATAGTAAATATAAAAATACAAATTAGTGACTAGAAAGCAAATGTGAAATAGAGAAAAACAACTAGGCCAAATGTGGCTTCTTGGAAAATGCTAGTGAAATTAAAATCTGGAAATATCAAGAAATTTGAAGAAATAAAAATTACCAGTATCAGGAATTTTAGAAAAGGTGAATATCACTTTAGATATTACAGGTAATAAAAACATAAGAAAATAATGAAAAAGAACTATACCATACAAATAAAAATTTAGAGAAATATAAAAATTCTTTTTTTTTTTTTAAATTTTTTAAAAATTAATTAATTTATTTTAATTGTAGAGAAATATAAAAATTATTGTAGTTCAGCTGGTAAAGAATTCATCTGCAATGCAGGAGACCCTGGTTCAATTCCTGGGTTGGGAAGTTCCCCTGGAGAAGGGATAGGCTACCCACTCCCGTATTCTTGGGCTTCCCTGGTAGCTCAGATGGTAAAGAACCCACCTGAAATATGGGAGACTTGGGTTCAATCCTTGGGTTGGGAAGATCCCTTGGAGGAGGGTATGGTCACCCACTCCAGTATTCTTGCTTGGAGAATCCCCATGGACAGAGGAGCCTAGTGGGCTATAGTCCCTGGGGTTGCAAAGAGTCAGACATGACTGAGCAACTAAGCATAGCACAGGCTAAAAGTAAAGATACCCCAAATGGAAACAATATGAAACAAACAATCTGAAGTAAATAATCAGATCTATATTTGAAAACATTCCCAATGAAATTACTGACTCAGATGGTTTTGTTGGTGAATTTGACAATATATGTAAGAAAGATACTGTATATTCTGAAAACTCTTTCAGAGAATAGAAAAAATTTGTTTTCCAAAGCCAGCAAAATCTTGATCTCAAAACCTGACATTAGAAGAAAGGAAAATTACAAGTCATTCTCTCTTATTTATTTAGCTATAAAATTATTTAAATACAGTATTAGCAATCAGGTCTAATGAAATATGGGAAAAATAACTATATCAAGATTAGGTTGGATATATTCCAGGAGTGTAAGTTTGTTTTAATATTCAGTAGTCAATGTAATTCACCACACTAACAGAATAAGGGATTAAAAATTATATTGTCATTGCTATTGCAGCATTCTATTGCTGCAATAGAAGCAGCAAAAGCACTTGAAAAGTTAAAACATTCAAAATAAAACCAGGAGTAGAAAAAAGTACCTTAAACTGAAAAAAGAGCATCACAAAATTCTAAAACAAAAGTCATACTAAATAGTAAACTATCTGGAGATTTCCCTTAGAGGATAGGAATAAGACAAAAAAAATGTCTGCTCTTTAGTCTCTTATGTCAATAATGAACTTAATCCAATATTGCATTCTTGCTTAGCAGTAAAGTGAGGCAGGAAGGGGAATAAAAATAAAAGTGTTAGAATTCTCCTTCCAGCAAAATGTATGAAAAAACAGTTTTCAGGCAGTGATGATTGGGCAATGGAAGATACTGATCGCTGAGAAAGCAGGCAACAACAGGGTGAGTTCTATAATTACCCTAGTTTGTGACTTCGAAAACCAAAGTTATGGTTTTTCCAGTAGTCATGTATGGATGTGAGAGCTGAGCCATAACAAAGCTGAGTGCTGAAGAATTGATGCTTTTGAACTGTGGTGTTGGAGAAGACTCTTGAGAGTCCCTTGGGCTGCAAGAAGATCAAACCAGTCAATCCTAAAGGAAATCAGCCCTGAATATTCATTGGGAGGACTAAAGCTGAAGCTGAAGCTGCAATACTTTGGCCACCTGATGTGAAGAACTGACTCATTGGAGAAGACCCTGATGCTGGGATAGACTGAAGGCAGGAGGAGAAGGAAATGACAGAGGATGATGGTTGGATGGCATCACTGACTCGACGGGCATTAGTCTGAGCAAGCTCCAGAATTTGGTGATGGACAGGGAAGTCTGGCAAGGTGCAGTCCATGGGGTCACAAAGAGTCAGATATGACTGAGCGACTGAACTTGAACTGTGACCTTGAAAATGTAGGGAGGGGAAATCAATGTAGATCTCAGTGGTCTTCCTGAGTTGATGGGACAGAACTAGGAATCCAGGGAGATAGGGAGGCCAGGGTGGTGGTGTTTGCAAGGCAAAAATATGGAGAGCTGCATAGAGAAGTCTAGAAATATGTGCTGGGCTCTAAATATTCAGCTGATACCAATAGCACATATGCATAGAAACTACCTGGGACTGCAAAAGCAGAGAGAAGTCCTTGAAGTTCACACAGGTGTGGGAATAGATTCTGTTCCTTTTAGTAGGAGACAGGATCAAGTCATCAGAATGATTTTATCTTTGTAATGGGGAAAATAAAAGTTCTTCTGGTCCAGCCTAACAAAACTCAACATATAGCTTCAAACTATCACCAGAAAAATTAGCTGTTACAGAACAAAGTCAAAGTCAATGTGCATGCATGCTAAGTTGCTTCAGTTGTGTCTGACTCTCTGCAACCCTATGGGCTGTAGGGTCCTCTGCCCATGGGATTCTCCAGGCAAGAGTACTGGAGGGGGTTGCCATGCCCTCCTGGGAAGCCCTCCAAAGAAATGTATAGAAATACAAAAATTTCCAGCGTTCAATGTCTGTCAACCAGGCAAAAATTGCCAAGACAGAAGCGAGGAAATATAAATCATAATGTGAAAAACCCATTAGTAGAAACAGACACAAAAGAGAAATTTATGATAAATAATAGACATGGACATTAAAACAATTTTTATAACTATATTCCATTTATTTAGATGATAGGGAAAGATTGGGCATAATTGGGAAATGCAAATATATAAAAAATTAACCAAATCAAACACCTAGAGGTGAAAAATAAAATTTCTGAGATGGGAAATGCACAGAATAATGTTAACTGCAGATAAGACATTGTAGAAAAAAATTAGAATAGTAACAGAAACTGAAATGACACAGGAGATGAAAGACTTAAAAATCTTGAAGAAGCTTTAGTATCTGTGAGACATCTTTGAGTATCCTTAATGTAAGTAGAGATCTCATATGAGAGTGGAGGGAGGTGATAGAGAAAATGTTAATATTGACAGTTTACCACATTTGATGGAAACTACAAACTCATAGTTCTCAGAATCTCCATAAGAAAAAAGAAGAAAACTAGACTCTAACTTATCATAATCCAGTTGCTTAAAATAAATAATAAAATCTCAGAAGTCCAAGAGAAAAAAAAACATACTACATTTAGAGAGACAAAAATAAAAATGACAATGTAATTCTTATTGGAAACAATTCAAGCCTAAGGGAGTGAATGTCATTGAAATGCTGGGAAAAGAAGCAAAAAAGCCCACAAGCAATCTTGAATTCTATATCCTTATCATATATAAGGGAAAATATCTTTTAAAAATGTAGCTAAAATAGAACTTGTAGAGACAGAAAAGCTGAGAGAATTAGTTGCTAGCAGACTGCCAGTATAGCAAATTTTAATGAAACTCTTTAGGCAGAAGAAAAGTGATGTCATATAAAAATTGGTATCTATACAAATGAATGAAGAGCATAAAATATGTAAATATGGTAAGTAGATATGAAAGAACTTTTTTCTTGATCTTAATATCTTTTTAAAGATAATGAACTATTTAAAGCAAAAGTAATAACAATGTGTTATAAAATTTACAACCTATGAGGAAATAAGACCTATAACAATAGCACAAGGGCTGGAAGAGGAGAAATGAAGTATGAAATGACCTTTTGTAAGGTCTACTCTATATGCAACATTAATATATTATTACTTGAAAGCATACTATGGTAAATTAAAAATGCATGTTATTAATCTTAAATCATTTGCCAAAAATAACAGAGTAACAGCTAATAATGAAAAAGGGGCTATAATGGAGTCATAGAATTACTCAGTCTAAAAAGAATCAGAATAGAAGAAAAAGGAAGCAATTAATAAATACATGCAATAAATAGAAAACGAAGTGTAACATGATAGATTTATATCCAACCATATTAACAGTCACATTAAATGTAAATGGTCTAAACACAAAAATTAAATGGCAAAAAATACCAGACTGGATACTTTTTTTAAAAAAGACTCAGCTATACACTGTCTACAAGAAAGACACTTTAAATATGTGTCTTAAATGTGCAAACATTCAGGCTTCAGTGGCTGTGGTGAATACTACATGAAGTAGATTACCTAGTCAATATGATTTTCAGAGTTTCAAAATATATAAAGCAAAACTGCAAAGAACTGAAAGGAGAAATAGACAAATTTACAAATATTTAAAGAAGAGTATAAATTATAGCATCATATGGAATAATATACTGCTTTGATAATTAATGATTACTTGCAACAGATGGATACATTTCATAAACACAAAAATGAGAGAAAGAAACCATATGTGACACAGTGTGTATGATTACTTTTTATTAAGGTTAAAAGACAGATGTTAGAAGTCAGGTCATCTTTGGGAAAGGAGAATAGTGATTTGAGGGAGAAACATGAGAGGGTTTTTTGGATTTTAGTGATATGTTGCAATTGCCTTGCATCCACTTGCAGGAACTGATTGTTACATTTTTGAATTTTGCAAACTGGTTGGCAACAAGTTGGTAGCTTCAAACTGGCCATGTTGGAAGTAGTCACATTATGAAGTTATACTTTTTCAATGTGTTTTTGTTTTTTGCTTTGTTTTATTTTGAGGTGGAGGGACTGGTTGTTATGTGTTTAATAGCATAATCTTGGTCCAGGATGTGTTCCCTTTGTGAAATCCAGTTATGCACATGTGAGTTGTGAGCTTTATGTTCTACTTCACAAGATAATTAATATTTCAAATGAGAAAAAATGGAAATCCTTATAATTTAAAACACATATCTTTAGTATACATTAATCCTAATTAAGAGGAAGTTGAGCAGGAGAGCTAGGTAGACAGCTGAGGGAAACAAAGGGGCCAAAGCCCTGATACAATCATTGATTTATCCTTTTTCACCACTTAGGTTAAGGGTCATGGCCTTCTATTTTTAAAGGTCAGACAGGTAATATTAAAGAATGAAGATAGAGTTTGAGTATTTATTCACATAAGAATATTCTGCACCTCCACAGATAAATGTCTCCTATTTTCCTTGAAAATCACATACCTCTTCTTGTATATTTGTAACCTGATTACTATGATATTGAACCCTTTTATCACACTAACAAGGTCTGAATATAGCCTTTTTGTCTTTTAGCTTTGTGATCTTGGACGAATTATGTAACTCTAGCTTCTAGTTCTGTCGTTAGCAAAGTGGTGAAAATAATCATACCCCACCACTTAATTCATTCAAAGAAATAGGGCTATGTGCCAGATATGATTCTTAGAGAATGAGATATAGCAAAAGTACTATGTATCAGGTTGGCTCAAAAGTTTGTTCAGATTTTTCTGTAACATCTCATGGAAAAATCCAAATGAACTCTGGCCAACCTGCAAAGATTCTTTATCTAAAGTTGTTTCTATTATAAGATGGACACAAAATAAATAAGATACATAAGTAATATTTGTATGTGGTGATGGCCATGAAGGGAAGTCAACTGGGCAGGGAAAATGGCATATCAGTGACGTAATATTCAATTACCTGGTTAGTTTTCACAGAAAAGATGACATTTAAGTCAAAACTTAAGTTATAGCTGTTTGGGGGAAGGGCATTATAGGCTGAGGGGAAAATGCATAATCATGCCTGAATTATTTGAGACATATCAAGGAGGCCAGTATGACTGGAGAAGAGTGAGAAAGTATCAGAGAGGTGGGCCACCATGAGAATTCTGAGATGTGAGTGTGTGCAGGGTTTTGAGCAGAATATTGATGTATCCCAAAGTGGGTTTAATGGGATCAGTTCAGCTGCTTTGTTAATAGGTTCAAGGAAGGCAAAAATGAAAAAAGAAGACAGTTATAATATCCACATGAGAAATAATAGCTTCTTGGTCTAATGAAGTAGCTCCATTTTGTATTTAGCAAAGTAGGTTTAATCTTCCTAGATCTTCTGATTTTTAAGAGAATCCACATATCAAAGTTTTTAGTGAAAAATATCCTAATTTTCTAATATTGAAATAATTTTTTTTTTGTTTTAATACATGAAGACACTTATACAAAAACCCTTATCTACATATGTTTTACTGGAATCATTGTGTCAGTGGAATACTGCTACTAAACCTCATGATTCCTCTTTGTAGCTAAGTCTTTGCTATATAAACATGAGTTTCTCCAGTCAGGTCTGGCTCGGTGTTTCTCCTTATTTATTCTGTACTATTGGGTATTGGTTTTCATTTCCTGTGCTTAATCTTTTTTAAAATTTTATTTTTGTTTTGGCTGCACTGTTGCTGTGTGCAGGCTTTTCTCAGGTTGTGGGGATGAGAACTACTCTCTAGTTGCAGTGATTTCTCATTGTGGTGGCCTCTCATTGCAGAGCATAAGTTATAGGACACACAGGCTTCAGTAGTTGTTGCGCATGGGCTTAGTTGCCTGGTGACATGTGGGAATCTTATTTCCTGGACCAGGAATTGAACCCTTGTCCCCTACATTGTCAGACGGATTTTTAACTACTGGGCCACAAGGGAAGTCCCCTGTATTGAATCTTGAAATATGATACATTATTAGATAAATGTTTCTAGTAGAAACAAGAAACTGACTAGTATCCTTTTAGCCCTAGGGAGCTATTTTTGGCAGTGTTTTTCTGTGCTATTTATCTAAAAATATGAGAGGTTAAAAATTGACTAAGTAGATAACTAAAACACTATCCAACTACTAATATTGAAAGAAAAAAAAAACCAACAACATAGATTGGCACTGAACCATAGATAGTGACTATAAAATGCAAATTGGGGAACCCTTCCTAATGTTATTGACATATCATCCAAATTTCTATTTAAAAGTGAGTATTTATTTTTAAATCTAAAAATTATCATTTCAGAACTTTTTAATGGAAGACTTTGCAAAATGTCATGATAAATACTGCAATATTATTCAGTATTTATAGAATAATTGGCTTAGAATCCAGTTCAAATAGCTCTGTAGTGCATAGATTCTCACAGTAAAGTTCATAATTAGTATGTATAAAATCAGCTCCTCTTTCCATTGGCACTGATAGCAAGAAATACAACAGTTAAAAAGTAGATTAAAAAAGAAAGAAAAAGAAGACCTAGATAATCCACTTCTCAAAAATGGGTAAATAAATTGCATTCAAATACATGAATTTGTTCAGTGATTTTATACTTTCTTCTGAAACTCTGGAAATTGGGCTGTCAAAAGGTAAACTATTATGCTAAAATGAAAGTTATCTTTCATAATTCTTTGCAAAGAAAATTTCTGAATTTGCAAAATGTTGGAGTTATTATTATCAAAGTAACTTTGGTCCTGAAAAACAGATCCTGTCTCTGTTCTTGTTTCTTCTTAAAAGCTTCCTACACTTTCACACTAGCCAGTTTTGGACATCTTTGTACTTGCTACAGTTAACTATGCAAGTTCAGTTCAGTTCAGTTGCTTAGTCATGTCTGACTCTTTGTGACCCTAGGACTGAAGCACGCCAGGCCTCCCTGTCCATCAACATCTCCTGGAACTTGCTCAAACATGCTCAAACTCATGTCCATCAAGTCGGTGATGCCATTCAACCATCTCATCCTCTGTTGTCCCCTTTTCCTCCTGCCCTCAATCTTTCCCAGCATCAGGGTCTTTTATAATGAGTCAGTTCTTCACATCAGGTGCCAAATTATTGGACCCTCAGCTTTAGCATCAGTCCTTCCAATGAAGATTCAGGACTTATTTCCTTTAGGATTGAGTGGTTGGATCTCCTTGCAGTCCAAGGGACTCTCAAGAGTCTTCTCCAATACCACAGTTCAAAAGCATCAATTCTTCAGTGCTCAGCTTTCTTTATAGTCTAACTCTCACATCCATACATGAATACTGGAAAGAACAGTTTTGACTAGATGGGCCTTTGTTGGCAAAAATGTGTCTGTTTTTTAATATGCTGTCTAGGTTGGTCATAACTTTTCTTCCAAGGAGCAAGCGTGTTTTAACTATGCAAACTTCAGGCCAAACTAGGAATATGAGATAGAGTTACCTGCTTATTTACTTAGTCCTAAATTGGTTGGATTATGTCTTCTTTTATGTGCAAATTTGTGAAGAATTCAGCAGCTGGTTGTGGTCAAGATGATCTTCAGAGAGGAACTTTGTTGTTTAGTTGCTTAGTCGTGTCTGGCTCTTTTATGATCCCATGGACTGTAGCCCATCAGGCTTCTCTGTCCATAGAATTTTCTAAGCAAGAATATTGGAGTGGGTTGCCATTTCCTATTTCAGGGGATCTTCGTGACCCAGAGACTGAACCCATGTCTCCTACATGTCCTGAATTGGCAGGCAGATTCTTTACTAATGAGCCACTTGGGAAGCTCACATGCAAAGATAGCATGTTCTTAAGCAGAAGAATGTTCTTTTTCTTTGTAATACATGCTGAAAGAAATATTTGTGGGATATATACAGTGAGAGAGTGAGAGGACAGAAAACAAATGTTGCAAAAATTTAACAATTGGTAAATCTGGTTGAGTTGGAGAGTGATTCACTATATTCAACCCTCAAGACTTCCATAGACTTAAAATTTTCAAAATGTGAAGAAAACTGTAGACCTTGAATTTCTACACACCTAGGTTTTAATCCCAGTTTCACCATTTATTAGTTGTATAATCATTAGTAAATTAGCCTAACTGAACCCATTTTCTATTTTATTGTTAGTTACTTTTGTTAACCTCTTACTTGTGTTATTGTTTAGTTGCTAGATCATGTCTGACTCTTTTGTGACCCCATGGATTGTAGCCCACCAGGCTCCTCTGTCCATGGGATATCCCAGGCAAGAATATTAGAGTGGGAGGCCATTTCCTTCTCCAGGGGATCTTCCAGGCTCAGGGATAGAACCCATAGCTCCTGCATTGACAGGTGAATCCTTTACCATTGAGGCACCTGGGAAGCCCCCTATATGTGATACATGCTATTTGGCCCTTATTAAGTGGCAGGCACTCAATTCTGTCCATTGGGACATTTCTATGACAATGAAGACAAAGTCCATGGAGCTTACATTTGAAAGTGGGAATCTGTATGCATATGTGTGCTCAAGTATGGTTGTGTGTGTGATGCTTGCACATGAGCACTTGTGCAAATGATGGGGCATTAATTAGTTCTAAATTATTCATAGTATGAATGTTTATTCTGATTTTAGGTTAGAATCATTCATTAGAGATTTGAGGAGGGGGAAAAGCAGTGAATTTCTGAAATGTACTTAAGTGGTGTTGATCATCTTAGTTCCTGCCCCAGCATTGTTCCCAAATCAGGGAGCATGAAATCTTCTAGGATTTACCTTAAGCCCCCATTATATTTGAAAATTGAAAACAATAGCATTTAAAATACAGAAAACTTAGAAATAGTATTTATTGGGTACCTAGTATGAGCCACATATATACACTGCATCATTCAATTCTTAAAACATCTACTTTGATATAT
Source organism: Odocoileus virginianus (assembly GCF_023699985.2). NCBI lineage: Eukaryota > Metazoa > Chordata > Mammalia > Artiodactyla > Cervidae > Odocoileus > Odocoileus virginianus. The sequence continues at coordinate 33,532,416 of NC_069686.1, read as the reverse complement.
AGTGCATACTCATTTTACCAAAAATGGCTAAAACTTCTCAGAAAGATATATGTCCAAGGTCACATTGCTACCATCAGAACATTTAGTCATGTCTGTTTTTCTTTGAAGTCTACAAACTGACTGTGGCTCCCTGAGCTTGAGAAGTAAGATTACATATAGATGAAAACACACACACACTATTTTGTATAGGCCGATGGGTATATGTAGGTAATTTTTTTTCATTTACTAATTTCTATGGCTTATTTATGATGAAAATGGAAGGAGAAGCACCACTTTTGAAAAGTTGATTCTAATATAGTTAACTTTTGCTGTGCTTTTGTTTCTTCAGTTGATTTTTAGAGGCCATGACACCAGGTTTTATATCAGTTTTTTTTTTTTTTAAATCTAGCTACTGGGAGACTTGGTTTGACCCCTGGGTTGGGAAGATCCCCTGGAGAAGGGCATGGCAACCCACTCCAGTATTCTTGCCTGTAGTATCCCCATGAACATAGGAGCCTGGTGGGATACAGTCCATGGAGTTGCAGAGAGTTGGACACAACTCAGCAACTGAGCACAACACAGGCAACTCACAGAGCCTATAGATTTGTGGGGAAGGAAGTATTAATTTCAGTTTTTCACTCTAAAATTTTCTATCATTGGGTACTGAAGTATCCTTAAAAGTCAATATAATACCTACATGTCACATGGTATACTTAGTCCCATTGTGTGTTTAATGAGAAGTAGCTCTAAAAGCTGATCTTCACATTCAAGAACCTTAGAGGAATTGCACACTTAGAAAGATGACTCTGGGCATTAACGTTATAAAATTTAATTTATAGATTCACACAGACAGATAATACATGTATGCCTACACGTACATAATATATACATAATTCAATATAATGAGGTGTTGTTCAGAGAAGTAGTAAAATTGTGTCAAATTGATAAAACTAAAAATATGGAAATACTTTGAGAACTGTTTTGTATATTTTTGGAGTAAGTTCAGTTCAGTTCAGTCACTCAGTCGTGTCCGACTCTCTGTGACCCCATGAATCGCAGCACACCAGGCCTCCCTGTCCATCACCAACTCCCGGAGTCTACCTAAATCCATGCCCATCAAGTCGGTGAGGCCATCCAGCCATCTTATCCTCTGTCATCCCCTTCTCCTCCTGCCCCCAATCCCTCCCAGCTTCAGGGTCTTTTCCAATAAGTCAACACTTCGTATGAGGTGGCCAAAGTACTGGAGTTTCAGCTTCAGCATCAGTCCTTCCAATGAACACCCAGGACTGATCTCCTTTAGGATAGACTGGTTGGATCTCCTTGAAGTCCAAGGGACTCTCAAGAGTCTTCTCCAACACCACAGTTCAAAAGCATCAATTTTTTGAAGAAAGCTCAGCTTTCTTCACAGTCCAACTCTCACATCCATACATGACTACTAGAAAAACCATAGCCTTGACCAGATGGACCTTTGCTGGCAAAGTAATGTCTCTGCTTTTTAATATGCTATCTAGGTTGATCATAACTTTCCTCCCAAGGAGTAAGCATCTTTTAATTTCATGGCTGCAGTCACTATCTGCAGTGATTTTGGAGCCCCAAAAAATGAAGTCTGACACTATTTCCACTGTCTCCCCATCTATTTCCCATAAGGTGATGGGACCAGTTGCCATGATCTTGGTTTTCTGAATGTTAAGCTTTAAGCCAACTTTTTCACTCTTCTCTTTCACTTTCATCAAGAGAGTTTTTAGTTCCTCTTCACTTTCTGCCATAAGGGTGGTATCATCTGCATATCTGATGTTATTGGTATTTCTCCCTGCAATCTTGATTCCAGCTTGTGCTTCCTCCAGCCCAGCGTTTCTCATGATGTACTCTGCATATATGTTAAATAAGCAGGGTGACAATATGCAACCTTGACGTGCTCCTTTTCCTATTTGGAACCAGTCTGTTGTTCCATGTCCAGTTGTAACTGTTGCTTCCTGACCAGCATACAGGTTTCTCAAGAGGCAGGTCAGCTGGTCTGGTATTCCTATCTCTTTCAGAATTTTCCACAATTTCTTGTGATCCACACAGTCAAAGGCCTTGGCATAATCAATAAAGCAGAAATAGATGTTTTTCTGGAACTCTCTTGCTTTTTCGATGATCCAGCGGATGTTGGCAATTTGATCTCTGGTTCTTCTGCCTTTTCTAAAACCATCTTGAACATCTGGAAGTTCTCAGTTCATGTATTGCTGAAGCCTGGCTTGGAGAATTTTGAGCATTACTTTACTAGCGTGTGAGATGAGTGCAATTGTGCGGTAGTTTGAGCATTCTTTGGGATTGCCTTTCTTAGGGATTGGAGTGAAAACTGACCTTTTTCAGTCCTGTGGCCACTGCTGAGCTTTCCAAATTTGCTGGCATATTGAGTGCAGCACTTTCACAGCATCATCTTTCAGGATTTGAAATAGCTCAACTGGAATTCCATCACATCCACTAGCTTTGTTCGTAGTAATGCTTTCTAAGGCCCACTTGACTTCACATTCCAGGATGTCTGGCTCTAGGTGAGTGATCACACCATTGTGATTATCTGGGTCGTGAAGATCTTTTTTGTACAGTTCTTCTGTGTATTCTTGCCACCTCTTCTTAATATCTTCTGCTTCTGTTAGGTCCATACCATTTCTGTCCTTTATCGAACCCATCTTTGTGTGAAAGTTTCCCTTGGTATCTCTAATTTTCTTGTAGAGATCTCTAGTCTTTCCCATTCTATTGTTTTTCTCTATTTCCTCTTTGATCCCTGAGGAAGGCTTTCTTATCTCTCCTTTGTATTCTTTGGAACTCTGCATTCAAATGGGAATATCTTTCCTTTTCGCCTTTGCTTTTCGCTTCTCTTCTTTTCACAGCTATTTGTAAGGCCTCCTCAGACCACCATTTTGCCTTTTTGCATTTCTTTTCCATGGGGATGATCTTGATCCCTGTCTTCTGTACAATGTCACGAACCTCTGTCCATAGTTCATCAGGCTTTCTGTCTATCAGATCTAGTCCCTTAAATCTATTTCTCACTTCCGCTGTATAGTCATAAGGCAATTGATTTGGGTCATACTTAAATGGTTTAGTGGTTTTCCCTACTTTCTTCAGTTTCAATCTGAATTTGGCAATAAGGAGTTCATGATAAAGATACATTTAAATGTGTAAAACTCAACTTTCTTTATAACTTGATAAATTGTTAACATCTTAGAATATAAATCATAAGAGGTCAACTCTCATGTTTGTGAAATTCTTCTTGGAGTCTATCATTATTCTCTTTACTGCTAATAAAGTTAGTTGTTTTTATATGATAACAATGATTTTTCCAAGACAAAAGTACCTTAAAACATCACTTCCTACTCTACCTTTGCATGTCTTCTTTCAGTTCAGTTCAGTTGCTCAGTCACGTCTGACTCTTTGCGATCCCGTGGACTGCAGCACACAAGGCTTCCCTGTCCATCACCAACACTCGGAGCTTACTCAAACTCATGGCCATTGAGTCGATGATGCCATTCAGCCATCTCATCCTTTGTTGTCCCCTTCTCTTCCTGCCTTCAATCTTTCCCAGCTTCAGGGTGTTTTCAAATGAGTCCATTCTTTGCATCAAGTAGCCATAATATTGGAGTTTCAGCTTTGGCATCAATGCTTTCAATGATTATTCAGGACTGATTTCTTTAGGATGGACTGGTTGGATCTCCTTGAAGTCCAAAGGACTCTCAAGAGTCTTCTCCAACACCTCAGTTCAAAAGCATCAATTCTTTGGTGCTCAGCCTTCTTTATAATCCAACTCTCACATCCATGCATGACTACTGGAAAAACCATAGCTTTGACTATATGGATCTTTGTCAGCAAAGTAATGTCTCTGCTTTTTAATATGCACTCTGGATTGATCATAGCTTTTCTTCTAAGGAGCAAGTGCCTTTTAATTTCATGGCTGCAGTCGCCATCTGCAGTAATTTTGGAGCCCAAGAAAATGAAATCTTTCACTATTTCCATTGTTTCCCCATCTATTTGCCATGCAGTGATGGGACTGGATGCCATGATCTTCATTTTTTGAACGTTCAGTTTTAAACCAGCTTTTTCACTCTCATCTTTCACTTTCATCAAGAGGCTCTTTAATTTCTCTTCGCTCTCTGCCATAAGGGAGGTGTCATCTGCATATCTGAAGTTATTGATATTTCTCCTGGCAATCTTGATTATTTCTTTCTTAATATTAAATTGCATCTTACGTCTTCCTTTATATTGTCTATTAAATCTAAAATTATGGGAACTATTGTTTAAAACTTTTTCTTGTTCTTAATCTACTAAGTTTTAATTCTATGCTTGTTCTAGCAATATCTTACATTTGTAAAATGCCTTACAGTTTTCAAGGAAATATATGTATTCCTTTTTCTATATCATAACTATTACATATTTCTGACTTAATGGGTTACTATGCATTTCAGGCTCATTAATGAGAAATCATAATATATGTTCTCATTTTACATTTACAGTTAATATGAAGTGTAATATAGACCACTACTATTTCAAACTAAAGTTAAATATATTTTTATTTAAGCTTCATAAGTCCCTCAACATTAATTGTAGTCACCTTTCTTACTAAATGGTAGTCAATCTTCTGTTATTTAATGTTGAGACAGCTGCCTCTTCAGATAAATTTGGCAACACAGATGGATTTAAAGTGAAACAGATTCTCTCCTTTTCATCCAGACTGTAACCAGATATTTAGATAGAATTCAAGATAAAAATTTGTGACACTTTACTTAATACTTTCTACTTCCTCTCCCTGTTACACCTTAAAAAATTATGAACTTGACTTTTTAAAATTTTATTGTCCAGGATACATAATTTTTGTTTTGTACATTGTGTAGCAATATAAATAGTTTTCTTTGAATAGGATAGCCAAAGAGAAATGAGGCCAAGAAAGAAAACCTAATGTGATTCTGGGAATCTCTTATTAAAACCTTTAAATTTAAAAATAGTGGCTTCAGTACTTTTCCTTGTCCCTTATATCTGAATTTAATTCTGTAAGACAATAGTTTTTACATCTGTGCGTTGATGAAATAAAGAGCTATGGTAGCTGCTTGTTGGCTGAAAGATTCTGTGGTTGTTACATTAATGTTATATTAATGTTATTCATACTGGACTTATGAGTAAAGCATCAAATATCTAATTAAAGCATGCTAGAAAAGTCTTCATTGCAACAGGGTGATGTTTTAAAATATAGCTTTAAAATATGAAAATCAATAAAGTTTACCTGCTATATAGTTTTTTTAAAATCAGTGTTCATATTCAAATTTTAAAGAGATTATTAAATTCTTAGATGTGAAAATAATTTTGTCAGTACAATGGATTTTTCCTGACCTTTAATAAGCAAGTGAAATGTTATTGTCAAGATAATGTCACTTAGTATATATATTTAATGAATACATTACTAATACTTGTGATGTGCCAGACATTGTACTCAATCCTGGGAAGCAGTGATACAGTCCCTGCTTTTCAGAAATTTATTTTCTAAGAAGGGATATGTCCATATGGTATATGGAGGTGAAAAACTCTTGAGGTTATGGATGTGTGATTTTTTCATGCTTTATGATGGTACTTAATATTTTACTTTATATTTGCCTTTGGATTTAACAGAGATACAGAGAGGTTAAATGATAGCAAACCCATATTCCCTTAAGTGAATGCCAATGCTTTTCCACATTGTTCTGCTTTTCATCTATTTATTTATCTCTTTTTATGAATTCTTAGTAGTGGCTTAGTTAGTCTTTTCCATATTGTCCTACTTACTATCTATTTATGTATTCTTGTCAATTTATGTTAAATAGTAGCATAGTCAGACTAGAGTGACCACAAAGTTGATTGGGAGAGATTCAGTGTCGCTCTCCGTGGTGCTGAAAGATTTTTGTGGGCTAAAAATTAGTTTCTAATTTTTGGGCCTTAATGGTTACTGCCCAATCAAGAATTTAAAACAAGGAGGGAAAAAGTAGTGAGGAAAGGGAAGATAAAAAGAGAAAAGCTTATGGAAAAGGCATAGCTGTTGACTAAGAGGTGGTTGGATTGATTTATTCATTAACAGAAAAAGTTTGCAGGCACCCCACTTGGAGTGAAGTTTCAATAACAGACTTTTAGACTCTGTGGGAGAAGGTGAGCGTGGGATGATCTGAGAGAACAGCATTGAAACAAAGTATACTATCGAGGGTGAAACAGATCACCAGCCCAGGTTGGATGCATTAGACAAGAGCTCAGGGCTGGTGCACTGGAAAGACCCAGAGGGATGGGATGGAGAGGGAGGTGGGGGGGGGGGGTCTGGATGGGGAACACATGTAAATCCATGGCTGATTCATGTCAATGTATGGCAAAAACCACTACAATATTGTAAAGTAATTAGCCTCAAACTAATAAAAATAAATGGAAAAAAAAAAACAAACTCCCTGCACCACCACTGCCACCTTATAAACTTTGTGCTGGTGTATCCTACTTTATATTGGAGAAAACGGGCATTAATCACAATAATATGCAAAACTGTAAGTTTGCAACTGTTAAGAAGGATACAGGGCTTTATGGATAATGAGATAAAATAGAGCAAATATTAGTGTATTAATATGGAGCTTGGCTAAAAATTGATTAAATTTTATTCACACTATTAAATTACTATATAAAAATAATATATGAAAAAAGGTAAGATCTGCCAAATTGTTTCTTTCCAATAAGATCTTCAAAAATATTTTAATGAGATATTGCTTCCATGAACTCACCTTTATATTAATTGATTATATTATTAAAATAGGTATAAAATTTCCTGATCATGACATTTTCAATGATGATATAATAGTCAACATCAAAGGTGAGAAAGCTTTTTTGCATAAGTAGGTGAAAATATTTTAAACATTTACTTTTATGACTAAACATTTATATCAGTTAAATTGCTATTTTAAAATCATCAGAACTACTTTTCTTTAATTAAAGTTGTGATTTAAAATTTTTATGTATATAAATGGATTTCAAATATATTCAAAATATTTATTAGAAAAATAAAAATAATTATAAAGCTGGAGTTTGAAGAATGCCCAAGTATTATTAGAATAGCAATCTGCAGCTGACATAGCTACCACAAAAATAGCAAATTAGCAGCATACAGAATAGGATTATCTGATACTTATGCTGGAGCTTTGGGTCATTAACTGGAATTTTGGGTCATTAATTGGAGATATACTCACTAAAAGTTCCTGCCCAACCTCCTTGCATCCCATCTATAATGGGGGATGTGATATTCCTTCATCATTTGATGTTCTTTTGCTCCTGAAAAAAAAAATCCTCAAACTGTTCCATGAGCCCTTGTCAGTTGTCTGCAACTGAAAGCTGTAGCAGATGTCCAGAAGTAGACACCTCTTTATCTATGCCACAGAAAGAATTGGACATGCACTCAAATAACACTTGCTTAGGCCATTTTCCATAGAGGCCTGAATAAGTTTCTTATGATCAGAGACTGCCTAGCTATGGACTCTGGCAATCTGAGGCCACTGTACTTGGCCATTCCTGATGGGTAAGGTGATCAATATATTATGTGACATGTATAAATGATTTGTGGCAAACTAGTTCGAAAGCCCAGCTCTTAGCCTTTTGCAGTTTTCTTCTGAGAATTTGTTACCTCCTGATGGAATTGCATACTTATTTAGAATATAGCACAACAAAATGTGGCATTCATGACAGCAGTCATTGTCTTTTTGCTCACTGTTGTAAATCACGTTGCATGGTATAAGTATTCTACACATATTCACTGGTTGGAAGATTAGACTCTAACTTCAATGGGGCTGTCTTTATTCTTGCTCTTCAGTGCCTATCCCAGTGTTTAGCTCATTGTAGGTACTAAGGAGATAACTAGGGACCAGATTATAAATGTCTTGTAGGTCATGTTAGGAATTTTAGACTATTTCCTAAAAACAATAAGAAGCCATGGAAGTATTATAACTAAAAAGAAGTATTATTAGATTTTCACTTTAAAAAATAAAATTCTAACTTTCTATTTCTCTTAACAGAGAAACTATTGGGCATCACCTTTCTCCTACTCATCCAATCTAAACTCTCTAAGTTATATAACACATTTCCCCCTCTTCTTCACTGCTACTAATTTGTCCAAATCTTACGATTTATTAAATTAATTAATTTAATTTAAAACGTGTCTATTCAGTCACTCAGTCCTGATTCTTTGCAGCCCCACGGACTGTTGCCTGTCAGGCTCCTCAGTCCATGGAATTTTCCAGGCAAGGATACTGGAGTGGGTTGCCACTTCCTACTCCAGAGGAACTTCCTGACCCAGCGATTGAACCCGAGTCTCTTGTGTCTTCTGCATTGGCAGACAGATTCTTTACCACTAGTTCTACCCGTGAAGCCCAATTATATATATATATATATATTTTAAGTATATATATATATATATATATGTCTTTTTTTGTTAACTACAGAATGGGCAATTATACCTGATAAACTTAATATTCATGTCTTTTAGTATATTCTCCATCTAGTCACTCTATGTCTTATAACTAATTAATTGTGCAGTGTTGGTCATCCCATTTATCTAAATAAATACTTGCAATAATTCCTCATGGACTAATTAAATTTCTAGTTTCTTATTTGAAAAAAAATACAGTATAATTTTTACTATATTTAATACTCATTTACATTCATTGTTGTATCTAACCTTTTTGTTTCGCTTTCCATTTGAAAGAAAAGAAAAAGAAAGGAAGAAAAAGAGAAGGGAAGGGAAGAATGAAAAGGGAAAGAAAACAGCAAATGTTGGCAAGGATGTGGAGAAATCAAAACCCTTGTGTACTGTTGGGAATGTGAAATGGTGCAGCTGCTGTGGAAATGGAATGAAAAAGTACAAACAGACTTACCATAAAAACTAAAAAGTAGAATTCCCTTATATTATTTCACCAAATTTAACTGTTAAAATAATTTTTTTCTGTAGGTGTTTTTGAATCATTCTGAACAAATTGCAGCCACTATGCCTTTTACTCCAGAATAGCTCATTATAGCAATCACAGCAAAATGATCAAAATCAAGACATTTAATGTTGATATAAATTAGTTGTAATTAAACATAGATAAAAACCTAGAGATGTGTTTATTCATATATTGCCTATTGTCCCAATGTCCTTATTGTTAGGTGTTTTTTTTCCAGTTGCGTTTTCACATCACATTGTAGTATATGTTGCATTTAGTCATGTCGCTTTAATATCCTTTAGTATGGACCAGTTCTTAAGCCTTTTTTTTTTTTTAACTTTCATCACAGTGATATATTTGAAAAGTACAGGTACTTTGTGAAGTTTCTCTTGGTGTAGGTTTGTCTTTTGCTTCCTTTTGATTATACTAATGTGTTTAGTTTTTGGTCTGGAATACTATTAATAATAAGTTCTATTGTGTACTTCTTAGTTCATCAAGCATGAAGCACAGGATGTCACCTGATCCCATTATTGGTTATGTTAATCTTGATCACTTGGTTAAGATGATATCAGATTTATTCACTATAAGGACTCTTAAAATTCCCTTGTCATTGAGAAGAATCTGAGGATTACAAAAATGGCCTCACGTGATTATTCCCCCTCGAGTGTGCATTCTTGTTTGCAATATGATTTTTCAGTCTCCCATCAAGAACATGGAGTATATTATTTCATCCTTTGAATCTGGGCATGGCCATGTACCTTCCTTCTGTGTCGTAGCAGAACTTTGGAAAGTACATTGGAGTATATACTCCATTGTTGCTTTTCAGAATCCAGCAATTACCAGTACTCAAGGATATAGGACTAGCCTGTTGAAGGATGACAGACAAAGACAGCAACATCTTAAAGAAAGATGATCCATCCCAGTTGAGTCCTGCCTCCAATCAGCTTGCCAACCAGCAGACAAGTGAGCGAGGTCATCATTCACCAGCCAGTCCAAATTGAACCTGCCAGAGCGGAAACCACCCTAACAACTCACATAACCTTGAGAATTCATAGATGTTTATTGTTTTAAACTGCTAAGTTTGAGGATGATGTGATAAACCTCAAAACATAATTCCCAGGGAGATACTTTGAGAGTACATAAATAACTGAATACATGTATAACTTTTACCTACTAGTTTTATGATTCTTGTCCTGGTTAAATATTACTACAAAGGTTGCAAAATGGTATTGCTACCTTTTATAAAGACGAAGAATGTAAGAATGGGGGCTTATGGGTTTTGCAAGCCCATATGACTAATAAGTGGCTGTGCCAGCATTAGAAGCTTAACCTTTTACCTGCTGGTCCATAACTTTTCTCAATATGCCATGGAGATGTGAATGACGTGATGACAGAACTGACAAAAGCAAGCAATAGAGAAAAAGACCAGTGTCCTTGGTGTTAAGAGTGACACCTTGTGTCCTCACACAAGGACAGAAACACTAATTGATGAGGGTGGAAGGGCTGCCCAGGGTGGACAGTGTAGGAGGGAAAATTAAGTATAGTTATGATCATACCAATTTAGGTAATCATTGATTCATGAAAAGATATAAAGATAATGTCTCTAAAAATTGCCTTTCATGAATATAATCAAGAATGTCATTGATACACTAGATTATAATTAATAATAGACATTTATGCAACATGACTCAATATTTTTGGAGTAACTCTCATATCCTCCCCTAGTTTTCCCAAATAAGCTAAGAAGAGGGAGCTAAGATAACATGAGGTGACCTATGTTACCCCTCTTAAAAATAAGAAAACTGAAACGGTATTAAGAACCCAAATTAACCAAGGGTCAAAAGTGAATAGATGTCAAAGCAGAGACCTGAACTCAGCAATCCCAATTTCCTAGAAGAGTCCCTCCCACATGGCAGAGGGGGTTAGGTCCCAAGTCTTCAGATGCTAATAATATGAGTCTTAAGTTTGTGCCTCGTTCCATGCACTATTCTAAAACCCTTACAGATAATTTAATTCACTCAGTCTCATGGACTTTCAACTACACTACACATTAACTTTACTCTGAAATGCAGACATTCCGGTGCTTCAGCGTATGTGTCTTTTTGCTGTTAGAGACCCTATCTTCCTGACTGAGAAAGGAATTCAGAGCCTTGCTTTTTTCTTTACCGCTCCCTTAAAAATTTAAGAGCACAAGGAAGCCTTTTGCGTTTCCAGGTCTCTTACAATGCTTTCAGTGGCAGCAGCTGTCGCCAGCCAGAACACTAGGATCCTGCCAGGGTAAACGAACTGTAATGGACAAGAGGCCAAACTCTTGTGTGTCCTTTCTGCTTCAGGGCGCCTAAACCTCAAGTTTCCTGCAGCTCATCTCCAATGGAGAGCCGACAGCGGGGGTGGGGTTGCTAGAGCTTTCCCGAGGGCAGTCTGCACCCCGCGCCCCAGCACCTCTCTAGGAGATTATCCAGTGCCCTGGGCTGACACGGTGTACACAGCCTGTTTCCGCACCGTGGGACCCCGGGCCGGCCAGGGATCGCCGGGCACTCTGGGGGGAGAAGAGCCGACCCCTCGGTTGCTCTTGGGGGCCGTGACTGCCAAGTATCGCGGGACTTGTGCACATCACAGGAGCGGCAGCTCCGGGAGCAGCTGGAGCGCGCTCGGTGCGCACCGCCCCAGCCCGGGGAGGAGCGGGAGCCGGGAGGGAGGAGGGCTGGGGGGTGCTGGTTACGTAAATGATACTAGCCCAGTGAGAGGCCTCCAGGCTGGGGCTACGGGAGGAGGAGGAGGGACCGCGCGAGGAGGAGGGGCTGAGAGGGAGCGGGCCGGGGTGGGAGGGGGGCGGGGGCTGGGGGCGAAGTGACCAGGCGGTGGCGGCGTCTCTGCCGAGGTGACAATGTGCTAAGAGCCCTCGCTCGGTCTCCCGCGCCTCCTCGGCCTTGGCGCCCGCTCTCGAGGAGCCCTCCAGCCCGCCGCTGCGCTATGAGGGCGCCTCTCCGGGGCTGGCCGAGGCCGGAGCCGGCTCGCTCTGCTCCCGGGGAAGTGTGAGCAGAGAGGCGCGGGCGGGAAGCGGGGCTGCGCGCGGCGCTCGCGGGCCGGCGCGGGTTCCAGGTGAGCACGGGCTCGGCGTGCCCCACACTCCTCGCAGCCGGCCGGCACCTGCCGGGCTGGGTCGGAGGCTGATTTCCGTGCGTGGACCGCCGTTCCCTCTTCGCGGGATCCCTGGCCACGACAGCAGGTCTCCGTCTCTCTCTCTTTTGCTTCCCCTCTGATTGTGTGGGGAGAGTCCTCTTTGGGTGGCCCGAGTGCCTGGGTGGGCGCCGCAAAGTCCCGCAGCGGCTGGCAGCGCACGGAGCCGAGCGCTCAGAACCAGTCCCGGGAAAGGGGAGCCGGCGAACCCGGCACACCGGCCTCTCGGGCTCTCGAAGCGCGCTTGCTCGCCGCTGCAAGTGCGGAGGAAAGACCGCGAGGCGCGGAACTTTCTACCGCTGCCCGCCCTCCACCCTGCTCTCTCTGCTCCCGGGCCAAGCTGGGGGGCGCCGGCCACCCTCTGCGCTCCACGGGCGCTCAGCCCCCGGGGGACATGGCCTTCCAGCCCCAGCAAGTTTCTCCCACCAGCTGCGGGCGGTGTGGCGCTGCGGTGCTCGGTGCTCGGACGCTTCTACACCGGGCGTTCAACACCGGGGACGCGCTGGGTCTCGGGTGTCGTCCTCGACGGTTGCCTTCCACTCTATTTCTGCCTTCCTTTGCCTCTGAGTCTCTACTTGTCCGTGTCTGAGTCAGTTTGATTCTCTGGCTTACCGCATCCGCTCCAGGTTTGTCTCTCTTTCATTCTCTTTCCTCCTGTTATTCTTGGGATGTTCCCGCGTCTCTGTTACTTAGTCTTTTCCGCTTTCTCTCCGTCTTACCTTATTTTTTTCTTTATATTTTTTTCCCTCTCGCTGCCTGTCTCCTTCCCTCATCTCTCCTGCCTGGTCCTCCAGAACACCACCAGCTCCCATATTCTGAGACTCCTTGTCCAGGGGAGAACACCCCGGACCTCCTGGGCACCCCCAGGTACCGAGACCTCCTTTCTAAGAGCCAGAGGAGACTGAGGAAAGGAAGCCAGGGGATGGAAGCAGAGTGCTCTTGTCTGGGCTGTCGTGAGGGGGTAGAACGAGAGTCGCCAGGGCCGCCTCCCCGCCCCGGGTCCGAGGGCTCTGCGCTGCTGCGAACCCGGGCGCACGCAGGCTGCTGTTTGGACAGCGCTGGCTGCGGGTGTGCCTCCTCTTACTCCATTCTTTGCCTGGAAACAGTTGAATTTCCAGGTGGAGAGGCTACATCTCCAGTCTTTACAGGCAGCCACAGGAGGAGACAGTGGGCAGATAAACACAGAAGCTTCGGGATCCAGGGAAACCTAACCTGGAAAGGATGGGAGCTTTCCTGAGGCAAAGGTGGTGTTGTCGGAGTACTGGGGACTGCCTGCCTTCAACCTTCAGAAGGCTCAATCCTGAGCGGTTTCTTGGGAAAGAGAGCGGTCACTCTTCCCTGAAATACAGCATAGAGATTTTATTTGCAGGGTTAAAGATACTGACCTCCCCAGCCCCTTGAAATTTCGAGTCTCCTTGGGGCCCCGGATCGTCAGCTGTATATGAAGACTGCTTTTGCTCAAGGTTGCTCCCCCCCCCCCCCACCACTCACTGTGTGTGTGTGTGTGTGTGTGTGTGTGTGTATGTGTGTTTGCGCGTTCCTTCTTGCCCTCTAGTGTTAGAGAAACCTGCTGGTTTGAGAATATTGAAAAGTAAGGTGAACCTAGTGGTGACTTACTTTTGATCTCTCCCCTTCTCAGTTCGTTCTCCTTGCCTTCACCCATCCTTTCCTTTTCTTCATCCTGACTTTTTGGTTGCAGTACTGGTCTTTCCTTTGCCCTGATCTCTACAGACTCCTCCTCTCCTGCAGAATTAGAACCTCAATATTGAAACATCATTTGAGTCCTTAAGAGGTGGATAGATGTGGAGAATTTTCATAGCCTAAAGCAGGCTTTCAACATAAGAAAGCATGCCATTTTTCTGCATCATTCAGTGCAAATCAGGATTTCACATCTCTTCCTTATGCCCCTGCCCACCTTCAACTCCACTGAGAATTTTCCCTGGCTGTTCCTCCTTGTTTAAATAAATGCTTTTCATTCATCAGTTTCTGTGATGCTCATCCCATTCTAGGGCTTAAGCTGATTGCTTCAGCAGAAAGTGAAAGTGAAGTCGCTCAGTCGTGTCCGACTTTTTGCGACCCCATGGACTGTAGCCTACCAGGCTTCTCCATCCATCGGATTTTCCAGGCAAGAGTACTGGAGTGGGTTGCCATTTCCTTCTTTAGGAGATCTTCCTGACCCAGGGATTGAACCCGTGTCTCCCGCATTGTAGGCAGACGCTTTACCGTCTGAGCCACCATGCTAGTCAAGGCACTAAGCAATTTTGGGCAGAAGAAAAGAAAGGTTTTCCAAAGGAAACAAAGTGCTGCTGGTATAGACTAATTCTGGATCCCAGTGTCCAGAGTGGGGCCAGGTGCTGTCTCAGATATTCGGACCCTAGCACAGTGTAGGAAAACTAGTAAATGCTTCCCAGAAACTTACTGGTTGATTGACTAGCATGGAGCTAATCAGTAGCTTGCATAGGCTTGCATTGAAGTCACCTAGCTATGAGAATGTCTACATATAAGAAGTTGAATTCTACCTCTTGTTTGTTTGTTTCATTTAGTCTTTTATGAATGGGAATTGAGGACTAGCAGAAGGTGAAACATGAGTCCCCTGTGTCCTTAACCCATTTGTTGCTTGAATTTGACCTTCTGTGCAAGTCTTTAACTTGGCTGATGTTCTTTAACAGTCAGTGCAGAGTTGAAGAAATGAGTTTAGAGGCTCTGATGGGTGGCATCTCTCAGCCTTCTCACCTAAAAGTAAACTAGGACATGACATTTGTGAGTGAATACTTTCTGGTGGTCTTCACAAGTGAAAAGTTCTCTTTTTTTTTAAATGTAAAGAACAGATGTATCAGCTTAAAATATTTGGGGCCTATAAATTAATCTGCAAATGGAATCACTTACCTTAAATAATTTATAGGTTCCTTTCTTGCTTGAAATATATGTGAGAGGTGTGATACTCCATATGCATGAGAATTTGCCAGAGCACCTGGAAATGTAATGCCTCCTGATACAAGTTTCTAGTAGGAATCCCTGCAATATTGTTTTCATGATGCTATGACAGTCACCTCTTGAAACAGTTGAGGATTTACCATGAATATTGTTCTGGAGCATGTTCAAGGCAATTTTGCTTTTAAAATATTACTTATAAATCAGCTCCTACTTTATCCAGTTTTTCATATTTAAAAATAGCAAAGACGCAGTGAAGATGGAAATTCTGATATTGGTTGAGATACATTCTGATCTCTTAATAAGAATATTGAGACATATTTAACTTTTCAACGATGTACCTTACTTTCAAGTTTAAGTTATGTCAGAGTGAAATGCAATGTTTCCATTTTGCCAACTTGATTTTAAGAAGTAGTAGTTGTACAAGAACACTTCCATGTAATAGAGATTTTGCAACTTTTTAAAAACTTTGGCATTTTAGGGAGAGGGTGCATAAATAAGAAATAAATGGATATTTTTATTCTTTCTGGTTAGGAATATGAAGAAGATATTGGTGTTTCTGAATAAAAGGAAAATTATAGACGATGATTGAGAATAAAGTATGAATAAAGTCCTCCCATGTGAAATAAATAACAATGCTCCATGTCTCTGATAAGTGTTTTTGTGCTTTATGAAACTGAGCAGATCCTATAGTTTTTCCATTAATTTGTTTGATTAAGCATCCTATTTTCAAGAGGCAACTCCTGCAGTAAGCAACAAATTCCTGATTGTGACTTTTAATACATTGCCACTTGGGGCTTGTGTTGATATCAGTAGTAAAAACATGTAGCCCTCTTAAATCTAATTAGATATAGCAGGATCACTACTTTGAAGTCTGAGTGACCATATCCCTAATTAGCCAAGAATTTTAACTGGCCTTTGTTTTTTTAATCCTTCCTATTGTCAGAGTAGACACATGTGGAACATCAAATCAAGACTTAAATACAAATGCCACTTCTTAAACTCAAGTTGGAAAAATAGAAGCATTGTATTTCACTCTGATATAACCTGAAAGTAATGTACATTGTTAAAAAGTTAAATGTGTCTCAATATTCTTATCATTAAGAGATCAGAATGTATCTCAACTAATATCAGAATTTCCACCTTCACTATGCCTTTGCTATTTTTAAATACATATACTGAGTCTGACAGTCTACTTGATGATATTTCATAATATTTCCCATGCTTCACTACAGACACACTAAGCATATATCTGAATACATAAATCACATTTAAAGATCCTATACTGTCTGCTTTGATAAACCATTTTAACATTTGAAGTCATTTTAACATTTTAGACTAATATTTACAATTTATATATTTAAGCACATTGTTAAATTTTTCTGCCATTCAGTTACAGGCATACATATTTTTGAAGAGTCCAGCTTCCTATTGTGAAATTTAGTACTTAGAAAATTCACAGAAATTTGTGAAAATGAATACACACATGGATTTACTAGTAGTTGGTCATCCATTTGGGGCATTATAAGCAATTATCTTTGGGAACAAAGTATAATAAAGTAGATTTTAATTATTTGATATTTCTTTTTGATTAAGATTTAGACCTATGTGTATGTTCTCAAGGCAGTATATTTAAAATAATATGTTTAATTGATCCAAGATAGTTATCAAGAAATTATTACAAATGGCTAAATACATTTATGTGATTAATATGTGTTCTAATGTCCCTTTTAAATACAATAGTTAAAATTTATTTTTAGCTATTAGTTTTCCAATTTTATTTATCTTTAATATATTTAGGGCCTATTTAAGCTGAAATTCTTAATTTTTAAAAATTATTGCTACAGGTTATTAAGAGATTGCTGGCACCTAACTTTCCTCTGAGGACTCAACTTCATTCAAATGTCCAAATAATTATAAATCTCATAAACTATCAGATTCTCTTTTAATGTTTGTTATTATTGTCCTCCACAGTTGACCTGAAACAAGATGCAAAATATTGGTTGTTAAACATTGTTCCATCTTAATGGTTAACCCTCCCAACATGGCTTGAGAGGGATGTAGGGGAAGTGGTGATTGTTACCATCATCGGTATGAATATATTTGTGATCATCTGTTAGGTGAGAAAATGTAAAACACTGTCCAGATAAATACGCAGGCTTCTTCTTTCTTTTTTTTTTTTCCAGAAGTACTTACTATTAAGATAGATGGGAACTCTCCAAGATATACCAGGGTTTCTACCATGATGTATAATTAATTGGGACTGTATTTAGTACATTAAACTACATTGAATTGTCACTTAAATCTTGTTTAAGATCTTGTAGAACATTATAAGAGGAGTGTGATTAAACTGATGTTGGTACTTTGGTGAACAATACATGTGCTGAGTAGCCAGTGTAAACAGGAGAATTTCAAACAGAGCTTGTACATTCAAAATCATCTAAATTGTACCTCAGAGACTGTAGTAAATGTCAACGTAGACTCTTGCCTAATATTAATTGCCTTGATATTATAAGCACGGTGCCACTTTTTTTGTTGTTGTTATAAAATGAATTTTGACATATGAGGAGGATGATCTTCTTGTAGACCAGAAGCATAGCAATTTATTTAATTTCCTTTTGAGATTTTTATTATATAATTAGTTTCAGATGGAGAGGATGGGATTTATATGACTATTCAAGATCCACATGCAGTACCACCATTAGGCTAATGAAAACAAAATTGGGAACAAATACTTGGAAACAGATATGTGTAAAGGTGTAGCCATTTTGATTTATTGACAAGGAAGTTAAAATGATGAAGAGTTACAAAGTAATAAAATAACTAAAATTTATTGGATGCATACTTTGACTTGCATTGTGAGTAAGTAAACATCTAACAGCTCGAACTACAGTTTATCCTTGAAATGGTATGAATTATATGTAGTATTACTGTCCCCACTGTATAAATGAGGAAGTGCATCTGCGATATCACACAGCTTTCTGTATTAATATTAGGGGCAGGGATCACATCAGTTGTATCTATCTCTGAAGCCAATGCTCTAAGAGTTCTCAAACTGACATTTTCACTGACTAATAAATTAAAAAAAAAAATGAGTGTCAGCTTCCATGTGAACATTTTCTTTTTGCACAATGAGAATAATTTTTAAAAGTCTATTTATATCACTGTCATTTTATAAAAGAGTGGACATTGTAACACCAATAAGATGGCAGAACTAAATCACAAAATATAGTCCTTAAAATAGAATAAATTTAGCTTCCTGTGCTTTCTACATTGCATTTATTTTTCTAATTTAACAAAGACTGAAGAAAATTCATCATAGTCTGGTAATTTATTTCACCACATTCTGTAGCCTGTGACTGGAACACTTCTCTGTCTGAACCACTCAAATATACTGCTACCCAGTGGATCCCAAGCACCCAAGCAACACAGGCCAGTGTGGGTGTGATATATATGACTTTGTCACTATAAGGACAAAGTTATAGTTATTTATTCCTTTCTCTTTCTAGTTGCAAATCTGGGCAATACAATTTGTATCTAGGAAGGATGCTAGCAATTACCCTAAGCCTCAGTTTACTGCTTCAATTTTTTTTTTGAAGGAATTAGAGAATTAGAGGCAATTTGATCTTTTGTGGTAGTTAACCACAAATCATTATCACTAAGACAGTGCCAATCTGTGTCCTTGAAAAGAATGAATGCTGGGCAAAAACAAAAGGTGCATATATCAAGAACTTATTCTGTCTTCTTTAACCAGTATGTCCCAGTCTTTAGGGATCAGTTTGATTCCTTTTTTTTTTTTTTTTTTTAAATATGTTTGTTTTCCTTGTTGAGGACAAAGCAGTTTTGCTTTAGGTAAGAAAGAAAATTCCAAAGCAAAACTTCTAACTGCTTTTGTAAAACTGACTGATGCTATTAAATCCCAAGTTGCTTTGGATAGTGACTACTGTGGCCACTGAAGGTGAAGTGGATGCTGGTGGATTGTGTGGGATGTAGTTAAATTGACTTGAGACATTGTTTAATGTCATTCCCAACAAACCAGTTTGGAAACTGAAATTATCAAAGAGGTTTTGTTTGTTTTAATATAGGTTGTGAGATTCCACTGATACAGCTTCTCATTTGCCTGGGATAGATACATAGGGATCTATCTTTATAAACATTTTTCTAGATAAGTTTGATGTACAAGGTTTCTAGCAACTGAACTACTTCGAGAACACTTTTCAGATTTAATAATTTTTAGTCAATTAAACAAATATAGAAGTTACTGTGTCCTGGACATTATTCAGAGTACTTAACAGATATTAATTCATTTAATCATAACAACCCCTCAAAGTAGGTTTTATTAGTACCTCTATTTATAGACAAGGAAATTGAAACACTGAAAGGTTAAGTGAGTTGCCCAGGGGAACTTGATGAATGGTGGAGCATGGGCTATGCTCTTTTGATGAAAGGATGGTCTGCTTTAAGTCACAAAACTTGAAGCAATAGAAATGAAAATGGAACCCAGATTTCTGTGTTTTGTTTCCTGTTTGAATAATTTTTGCCTTTAAAAGTAAAGGAAGAAAAAAAAAAAGTAAAGGAAGAAAATCTGATGGACAAAGTCAAAAACAAAACATGTTTACCTTTTAGAAGTCACAGCACCAGATTAAGAAAAAAATTTAATTATGGAAGATAATAAATGTGGAAAAACAGTAGTTTTCTTCAAGTAGATTCATTCTTGACTTTTCTTAGGTGCAGACCCACCCACCCTCTCCCCACCATCCCTAGCAAAAAAGAAAATGAAAAACAGCAAGAAGTTAACATAGCGATGTAGACAAAAGAAAAAAACTTATAAGTGGAATTTCTATATAGAGACTTCAATCTATAACTAAGATCTACCTTAGTTAAAATACACAACAACTTATTGTCCTGCAATTACTGTTCATAAATTGTTTAGATTACACTAGGAAATATTAATATTTTAAAAAGGATTGGATAAATCCTGCTGAAACATCTTGATATTTCTCTTAAATACATTTTTTGAAAGCATTATATAATATAGGGTATCTATACTCATTTGTAATTGCTGTTAATTTATAGAGAATTGATGTATTTATCTTTGAGGAGGTGCTCCTTACTTCTGATCTTTGGTTGATTTTTAGCAACTTTCTATTATTCTTGTTTAAAGAACTTATGTAGTATTTAATGAACTTTCTTCAGTTTTAAAAATATTCTTTTAGATGAGTACTTGATTAGATTGTTATAAATTGTTTAAATTAGATACCCCAGTAATGAGTTATTCTACCTGCCTGGTTTTTAAAAAGTAAAAATATACACTTAAAAACAATCTGTTTTCAGATTCTTTAAGTAAAGTGAGAGTTATGAGATTACTGACTGAATTTTAAAACTCACTTCTACAGTATTCTCTCTTTCTTTCATGGTAAATTCCACCTCTTTTTCTGAATCCTCAAGGCTCATATTTCTTTGATTCTCTTGATAGTTCAGTCTCAAATGGGACTATATATCACTTGTCCTGAAAAATATTAGAAATCAGCCTGTGCCTAATCATGGTTCAGATTTCACTCATATCCTGTAGATTTTCAGGGTAGCTCTCTCTTCCCTTCTCAAATAAATACTGTTTCATCATTTCTCAATATGCTTTTTCTTCTGTGTCTTTTCCTGACCCCTCTTTTCCTTCTTCATGATGCTCTTGACTTTAAATTGTCCTTCTTCCGTGGCTTAATATATCCTCATAGAGGAGGGCTGGACTTATCTATTAGCTTTTTTTTTTTTCTTTTTTGATTCTATAAAAATGTAAATAAAAAAGCTTCTGTTCATGTCATCATCTAGTCCCTGAGTAGGTAAGAGACAGATGCTCTAGCTCTTGCATCTGGGTCATTTAGCAGGAGGCTTGGGATGCTAAATTTGCATCTCATTACCTTTGTCTACTTTTAGAATGGTGTACCTGGACCCTGTGGTCAGTTGGCAGTATGCAGGCCCTGGCTCCAGGGGAATGCTGTGTTGCTTGAGGGGATGCCAATTTCAGTTGTCATCCAGTTCTCACATTCCTTGGTCAGATTTTCCTTATAAGATTTCCAATATGTATTTTATTATTAACTCTAGACTATTGACTTCATGTCAGAAATTCATTGTTATATTAATTGATAGGTTATGATGAACAACTTTTATAATTTATATTTCATGGCTTCTATTTCTCACTTCGAGATAATGTTTTTGCTATTAGGTAAACCTAGAGCAGGCATTTTGTCACAGATTTTTTAAGAGTTTTATTTTTGTGTCCTACGTTGAGATGAATTGTAGGTAATTGGATGGTGCAGCTGAATTAACACATTGAATTGCTGGTTATGAGACACTTCATTTGCTGTTGCAGACAACAATAGGCCCATTTTGCTTCTACAATGCACAAATTCTTATTATCTGTATAAAATCCTAATTCTAGTAGAATAACATGTATGCATCATTTCCATTCCTTTTGTGAGGAAAAATAACCTCAACAAATGTAAGATATTAGCCACTATTTCATTAAATAATTTTGAATTTCAATACATCTTTTTGTTTGATAATGTTAATCAGTTGCCCACAAAAATGACCCTTCAGAACATGAAATCAGTATTCCCCTTTACCCTGTGTACCCTAAAATGTGTGTAGGTGTGCAGTTTGCATTAATTTTTATAGAGAGCCTCACTTGAATGGTTCTCAACAGCATTGCTGCCATCAGGAGTATGGTGATATGCAACAGTGTAGTTTTTATGCTTGTTGCAAGCATAACAAAATTATGCTTGTTCTTGGGTTTTTCTTCATTTTAGGTGTTTTAAGGGCAACTTCTCTAGGGAGGATGGAGACATATTTTATCTAAACTTTCTCCTGAAAACTCATTAACTTAAGCATTAAAGTAAGCAGTTAAAAAGATATCAAACTGTTACAAAGTGTATGAAGTAAAGCTAGGCAGAGGAAACTGCTGAAGATGTGGGGAAGAGGGTGCCGCTTTGTCCTGAGTAAGCCCCCAAAGGCTTAAGTGAGATACTGGGGCTCAACCAAAGTAATCAACATGTACAGATGGAATGCGGGCATGCGTCAGTTATATACGACTCTGTGAAACCCCATGGACTGCAGCATGCCAGGCTCCTCTGTCCATGGGATTCTCCAGGCAAGAATACTGGAGCGGATTGCCATGCCCTCCTCCAGGGGATCTTCCCAACTCAGGGATTGAACCTGTGTCTCTTATGTCTCCTGCATTGGCAGGCAGGTTCTTTACCACTAGTGCCACCTGGGAAATCCTAAAGTGTTAGTGGCTCAGTTGTGTCCAGCTCTTTGTGACCCCATGAACTGTAGCCCATCAGGTGCATCTGTCCATGGAATTCTCCAGGCAAGAATACTGGACTAGGTGGCCATTCCCTTCTCCAGTGCATCTTCCCAACCCAGGGATCGAACTCAGGTCTCCTGCATCACAGGCAAATTCTTTACTGTCTGATGGGATAGCTGGCCTTTTCTTCACTAATTCTACTTCCTATGCAAATATCCTTGTAGCAAATTTTTTTTCACTTTCCCTCCTAACTATCCTGCTTAACATAGGCTAATGGAATTATATGAGTTGCTAAGAGACGAAAGGGGCAACTCAGGATAAAGCATCTACAACTATGGAATAAATTCTCTTTTATTTTGACACTTAGGATATTTAAGCCTAATAATCAACTCCTTGCTTACCCAAAAGCAAAGTCTTCTAAACAGCAAGACCCACTTAAGTACAGAAGGTTCAGCCATTTCTGTTCCTTTATTCTTAAATAGAAAGCCTCAACCAAGTATTACCAGACATTTAAGGAGTATTTTATGAAAAAATATTAGTAAAAACTGCAACACAAACGAGACCAAGAAAATTGAAAACCAATGACAATGAAATGACCTTGCATGGACCAGATAATTAAAAGATCATAAAGGAAACCAAAAAGTAAAATTTTGAAGAGATTCTAGAAAATATTACATTCATAAAACAAGAAGATGATAGGGAAGAGACACAATAAATGAACAAGAAAAACTATTGCAAATTAAAGATTTTCAGATCAATAGTTCAGATCAATATTCAAGGGAATATTTTTAATTCAAATACACAAAAAAACCTCAGCAATGCAAAGGAAAAGAACAAAAAGGTAAAAAGAATTGCTATAAATCTTTCTGAAGCACGACTTCCTGCTAATTGGAGTTCTGATTATAAGAAAACAAAATACATAGTCAGAACATATTTTAAAAATTAATAGAATCATTCTCAAGTTTATGAAAGAAGATGATCTTCAACTCAAAATTCCATGTCCAATATCCATTCAGAATATCAATCAAGTGCAAGGGTAGAATTAATAAATTTTCAGGCATCTAATGATTAAATATGCTTTCCTCAAATATAATCTTTCTTATAAAATTACTTGAGGTTGAACCCCATCAAAGTATAATTAAGAGAAAGAGAAAGATATGGCATAATAGCTATGAAGTAGTCCTATAAGGCAAATGATTCATGTTACTTTAATCTGATATAGAGTTAATGTAAAAGAAGTGGAAAGCTTTGTCTGGTGGAGGCTCTAGGATAAAGGGGGATATTATGCAAACTTTAAAGTCCAAGAAATGTTTGAAAAGACAAAGAAAACTAGTGTGAAAATGAAAAAAGAAGTGTAAACTTCATCCAAGAAGAACCAAAGTATATGCTAGAAAGGAAAGTAACCATAGAACTTTAGTTGGCACTGACATGAATAATATTTTTATATTACTTAAGTGTTTTTTTAAACTGATTTTCAATTTTCAGTATCAATCTTTAGCTAAAAAGTGGAAGAGAATCATAATTATAGACAGAATGCAAATATTAGCAATGGCATTGCCACAGTAAACATACAGATGGGAGAGGTTGGGAAGTAGGTATGATGCTTGGAGAAAACAGAAGGAAGGGACAGAAATTGGAAGATTAGCATATTATAAAATAGGGGTCAAGAGATGCAAGTTAGAAGTGTTGATACATTCCTTAAAATTAAAAAAAAACTAAGAGAAGGAATAATAACAATATTAATAGGAAGAATATAGAGAAACGTGGAGTGTGGTATGTGAGATAATTTAGATAATGTCTAAAATACTTTGGGTCCATTTGCTTGGTCAAAATGTGCTTTAATTTTTTTTTTAATGTGGTTGCTTTTGGTGTGTCTCTACTCTCTAGATTTTCACAGATACCAATAACTCTTTGTTAAATCACCTTGGTCTGTAAAGACATTTGAATTTAACCATTTTGTTTTAGAACTAATAAATAATTAAAGGTGATTCCCTCTGGGGAGAGGAATAGTTTGGAATTACGGGGGGGGGGGCACTCCAAGCTATAAAGAAATATAAATACTTGGAAATTTTATTATTTAAACATAGTATAGCCATCCCTTACAGTATTATAAAAATTATGAGACTAAGAGGAGAGCATTGGATTCTGGTCTTGGTAAAACCCTTAATAAATTCTGTAGCATGTCATTTTAAATTCTTTGGATCTCAGTTTTTTCATCCTTGAAATGATGCAACTGGTAATACAAAAAAAAAAAAAAGTATCATATGACTCTATTCTAGTGTTTATTTTCCAAATGTAGGCCTATCATTTTCTTTGAAAATGAAAAGAACCATACATTTTCTAGGTCTTATTTGATTATAATTAAAAACAAACTTATTTTTTTCTGATGTAAAGCTGCAAAGCATAACTAGATGATTCTCCAGAAAATCCTATTTCCATTCCACCTCTGTTTTCCTAAACATTTAATAGCTAGCACTCAACAATAATTTTAAACAACATTTTGTAGTGGTTTCCAGATAGAGACAGTAAATTTTATAGTCCTCTGTGTTATTAAATTGTACCAGTTACTCTGATTACCTGATGTGTCTGCAGATTCGCAGAGGAATTGAGAGATGAAGGATGGCAGTTTCAACATTACACAGATGTGAGAGTATTGTTGTCTTAGATCGGCAGCTGCTCTGGAAGTTCTCATTGCTTCTTCTTATTTGGGCTAACACTTTAATTTTGTAGCTAATCAGAAATAGTTGCTTTAAAGATTCTAGCTATTCCTAATGAATGTGAGAACACAGATTGGTCCCATAAGAAATGTCTAACCTGCTGATTGTTAGAAGATTTCTGTGTGTGGGTGCTTTAGCATCTTTTAACTGTGAACATTCATTCAACAAACCAAAAAAAAATTGTAATAACTTTCTATAGATAGATAGAAATAAAGAGATTGGCAGAAAGAGAGATGGAGACCAGAGGCAGAGAGAGAAGAGAAATAAGGAGTAATGAAGTTTCTGGTCTCTGCACAGGCCCCACTCAGCAGTTTGGGCCTTGTATAACGTAAAACGTAGTGAAAACTGAGAACACAAATTACATATTAATTAATATCTTACAATCTAGTATTTTTATGATCTGGAAGGCTAGGAGATTCTGAAGTGACAAAAAACACATCAACACTGAGGCATTCTTTAAAGCTGTGAGGGTCTGGTTTCTAACAGGTTGTAATTATAGCCCCTTGGGTCACCTCCTTTCACCTTTTTCTGAGTGATCTGGCTTTTGGACAGTGACTGGGGGCAGAGAAGAGGATGTTTTGTCCCTTTATCTCACTGGGTTCGATGAATCGAGGGTCTATTAAATTTCCTTTTAAAGGTGGAGTTCTTGGCAATGAGTTTGAGCAAGCTCCAGGAGTTGGTGATGGACAGGGAAGCCTGGTGTGCTGCACTATGAACTGTATGGGGTCACAAGGAGTCAGACACAACTGAGCAACTGACTTGAACTGAACTCTTGGCAATTAATTATTACCTTTAGCATATAAATCATACCTTGATTCTAAAGTAAGAAAAATGCTGAGATTCGAGTTTGGAAGAGGCAGTGGAACATGGTTGTGTTAAAGCTACAAGTTTAAGACTGTGGTGCCTGCATAAATGTAGTTCAGAAATTCTGAACTATCCAGTTGCTTAAGCAGGTTGACAAAGCACAGTTAGATAGCCTCTGTGGGATTTAAGTATTTCATCTTTCAAATGCAAGTGACAGTGATCGTGGCTAACACTAATGCAACCCAGATTTCTAATTGGTTATAAGGATTTCTTTTAGGGGCTTTACGTGATATTGGCACTTTCAATTCTCACAATTCTAAGAACCAGATATTTATTTTCATGTATCTAATAATTATAACTGCTTTCATGGGTTGAGGTGATTATGCATGTAATGTGCTGATT
Source organism: Odocoileus virginianus (assembly GCF_023699985.2). Taxonomy (NCBI): domain Eukaryota; kingdom Metazoa; phylum Chordata; class Mammalia; order Artiodactyla; family Cervidae; genus Odocoileus; species Odocoileus virginianus. The sequence goes on along the minus strand of NC_069686.1, from coordinate 33,506,158 downwards.
ACTGTCCCTGGCACTTAGGAAGTGCTTAACAAATACCAGCTGCTATTAGTGTATCTCCCATTCTAGGGTCCTTTTCTGGCATTTACTATGTCAGGTGCCTAGAAATCTGATCTGCTTAGCCGATTTCCAAGATAAAATTCTCAGACCTGCAAGAGTTATTGTGAAGAGTTAACTGTAAAATCAGATCCTATGAGGCAATAAATAAATAGCAGGTAAAGATAGGATTGAAGCCAAGCAAAATAGAAACCCAGTAAAACTGGATTAGTGAAATATTTAGAAATCTTATTTAAGAGAGAATTGAAGGCAAATGAAGGCAGGAAAAGGAATAGCATATCATGATGAACTGATAATAATATTGTACAAATTGTATCCAGTGCTAAACCCTGAAATGCTGCTTTGCTGAAAGTGCATCTAGCTTAGAAAAAGTGTAGAAAGCTTCTATTCCTTTTAACTTTATTTGGAAAATTTTAGCTTCACTGCTGATTTTTGTGAGGTGTTCTTGGCTAAGTTGAGCAGTCATCTTCTATTTTCCCCTTAGTTTTTTTGATCAGCTTTGACTGTATTATTTTGTCTTGGCTGATTCTTAGAGAAATTGAAAGATGTGTGCTTTTTCTCTGTGTGAATATGAAAAATAGTAACCATTTAAAAACACATTACTATTCTAGCCTTAGTGCTTTGAGTGAAAAAGATGAAACATTATTGTTATATTTTTGTTCTTTAGTGACACAACTTCATTTTAAGTATGTGATATCTTATTTTAATGATTTTTTCTCAATTGTCAATCGAAGATTCTCCATTTTTTTATGTAGAAAGACACATAATTTGAGATAACAAATTGTAACTGATTTCTCACTTAGAAATATTTGAGTTCCATTTCTCTTGTCTTATCATATGAGAATAATATGTTGTTTTCAACCCTGAGTTTGTCAATTCCTTCACAATAATTTGTACAAATGATAATCATACATAAATTAATAAACTGCTGGTGGTAATCAAATGATGCATCATGCTGTTTCTGATTTATTTCTGAATCATTTGCAGTCTATTGAAATGTACCAGGACTAATTGTTTAATGTAACCTGTAACTCCCTCATCTCCAAAAATATGTTCAGTAGGATAGAATATTTATTTTTTAAAAATGATGAAGGAAAAGCTTATGTCAGTTTAGTAAGAGTTTATTATATAAGAAATGGTTATATAGGTTACTAAATAGCAAATATGTTTTATTTGTGTTTGAAAATCTTTTTTGTATTAAAAATAATGAAATTACTTAAATGAGCTTTTACTACTTTTCTTATTGTGATCCAAACAATTTTCTAGAGCTGCCTAAAATAATGTGGGGTCATTAGTTTACATTTTCTTAGTCTTCCTGTTGCCTCCCATCCTGAAGTTTTGTGTTTGAATATATTTTACAAGTGATTGAAAAGTTTAGCGAAAATTTCAACAACCTTGTAAGGAATTTCTCTGTGAGAAATAATTAAAATCAAGTAATAATTCCTGCTATGTCTGGGAATCATGTATGAGGTTAACTCTTTTCAACCAAGGTCACATTAAGTCACAGACAGACAATTGATTTTCTTGAATTGTTGCATCTATCTGCCAAAATATTACACCACTCATAGTTTATAGTATGATAGTCCATTGATAACTAACCTTGTATATTCACTTTGTGGAGAGTTTTCATTTTATTGAACAATGATTTGGGAGTTAGTACTCAGAAAATATTCACTATCACTATAAATATAAAACCAAGATATAGAAAGATTTAAAAATATGATTGATTTTGCAGTACATGTTTTGTAGTTTTTTTTTAATTAGAGGATGATTACTTTACAATATTGTAATTATTTTTGCCATATAGCAACATGAATTGGTATTAGGTATACATATGTCCTGGAGAAGGAAATGGCAACCCACTCCAGTATCCTTGCCTGGAAAATCTCGTGGACTGAGGAGCCTGGTGAGCTGCAGTCCATGGGGTTGCAAAGAGTCAGGCACGACTGAGCAGCCAACACTATACATATGTCCCCTTCCTCTTCAACCCTCCTCCCACCTCCCTCCCTACTGACTAATACTAAATCAAAGATATAAAGTGTTTCCTTTCAGAGGACAGAACTGATGCCCACCAAATATGTGTATACATGTATGTGTGTGTGTGCACGTATCCCCCAAAGGGTTTTTACTGAAAGCTGAGTTTTTATTTTTATGTGTTTCCTAGGTATTTATCTATTTTTTAATGGGAGAAGACTCTTGAGAGTCTCTTGGACTGCAAGGAGATCCAACCTGTCAATCCTAAAGGAAATCAGTCCTGAATATTCATTGGAAGGACTGATGCTGAAGCTGAAACTCCAATACTTTGGTTACCTGGTGCGAAAAACTGACTCATTAGAAAAGACCCTGATGCTGGGAAAGATTGAAGGTGGGAGGAGAAGGGGCCTACAGAGGATGAGATGGTTGGATGGCATCACTGACTCAATGGACATGAGTTTGAGTAGGCTCCAGGAGTTGGTGATGGACAGGGAAGCCTGGCGTGCTGCAGTCCATGGAGTCACAAAGAGTTGCACACGCAACTGAGTGACTGAACTGATGGTTGATTTAGTGGCTTCCCAGGTGGTGCTAGTGGTAAAGAATCTGATTGCCAATACAGGTAGATGTAATAGATGGAGGTTCGATCCCTGGGTCTGGAAGATCCCCTGGAGGAGTGCAGATATACAGATATGTACAGCAACCCACTCCAGTATTCTTGCATGGAGAATCCTCATTGTCAGGGGAGCCTGGTGGGCTATAGTCCTTGGGGGTCACACAGAGTAGGACATGACTGAGCAACTAAGCGCTGGCGTACTAACATGGTTGATTTATAGTATTGTGTTAGTTTGAGGTGTTACAGCAAAGTGATTTAGTTATACTTACATATATATGTCTACACATACATATTATTTTTCTGATTCTTTTCCATTGTAGATTATTATACAATATTGAATATAATTCCTTGTGCTATACAGTAAGTCATTGCTTACTGTGCAGTAGTGTGTATCTGTTACATAGTAGTGTATATCTGTTAATCCCAAACTCCTAATTCACCCCTCTCCACTCTTCCCTGGGCTTCTCTGGTGGCTCAGCTGGTAAAGAATCTGCCTGCAGTGTGGGCGACCTGGGTTCGATCCCTGGGTTGGGAAGTTCCCCTTGAGAAGAGAAAGGCTACCCACTCCAGTATTCTGGCCTAGAGAATTCTATGGACTGTATCGTCCATGGGGTTGCAAAGAGTTGGACATGACTGAGCAACTTTCACTCACACCCTTCCCCTCTGGTAATGATAAGTTTGCTTGCTATGTCTGAGGTTCTGTTTGTTTTGTAAATAAGTTCATTTGTATCACTTTCTTAGATTCCACATAAATATAAGTGATATTGTATAATACTTGTTTTTCTCTGTGAGACTGACTTTACTTAGTATGATAATCTCTGGATCCATCTATGCTGCTGCAAATGGCAATATTTCTTTCCTTTTTTATGCCTGAGTGATATTCCAATGTGTATACCTACCATATCATCTTTATTTATTCCTTTTTTAATGGACGCTTAGGTTGCTTCCATGTCTTGGCTATTTTGTAAACAGTGCTTCTATGCACACTGGGGTGTATTTATCTTTTCCAATTAAAATTTTCATACTTTCTGGATATATACCATGGAGTGGGAATGCTGGATCATATGGTAACTCTATTTTTAGTTTTTTAAGGAAACTCCATACTGTTTTCCACAGTGACTGCACCATTTAACATTCCCACCAACAGTATTGGAGGATTCCCTTTTCTCCACACCTTCCCCAGCATTTATTATTTGTAGACTCTTTGATGATGGCCATTCTGACGAGTGTGAAGTGGTACCTCATTATAGTTTTGATTTGCATTTCTCTAATACTTAGTGATGTTGAACGTTTTTTCATGTGCCTGTTGGCCATCTGTATGTTTTCTTTGGAGAAATGACTGTTTAGTCTCCTGCCCAGTTTTTGATTGGTTTGTTTGTTTGCAATTGAGCTATATGAATAGTTCATTTATTTTGGAAATCAAGCTATCATCAGTAGCACTGTTTGCAAATATTTTCTCCAATTCCATAGGTTGTCTTTTCACTTTGCTTATGATTTCCTTTGCTATACAAAAGGTTATAAGTTTCATTAGGTTCCATTTGTCTATTTTTGTTTTTATTTCTTTTGCCTTGGTAGAATGATCTAAGAAAATATTGCTGTGATTTATGTCATTTGCCTATGTTCTATCTAGGATGTGTATGTTGTCATATATTTAAGTCTTCAAGCCATTTTGAGTTTATTTTTGCATATTGTGTGAGGGAGTGCTCTAACTTCACTGATTTACATGATTTACATTGATTTACACATGATTTACATGTTGCTGTCCAGTTTTCTTCTGGGTATTTTTAAGTGTGGATCCTCACAATCTCTTGGGTATTGCTCAAATTACTTCTTTTATGGTAATGCAGATTTATTCATGACTTTGAGTTGTTTTATTAACTTTAGAGTCATTTTGACCATTTGTTGGAACATATTAAATTTTGGTTCAGCTTTTTTTGATGTCCCTATCTAAAACCTTCTCTTCAGTATAACTTTCTTTTCAGACTTAATGGTTTTTAGTTTTTAGCCAACCTTCAATATATTAGAAATTTTATGAATTCCTATCTTTTTTTGCTGATACCCATAGATAGAGCTCCCTTTGCAGAGGCAAGTATGTTTATCATAATGGCCTGACACCAACACCACCAACTCTTCATATACCCTTTCACTGTTTTCACTCCTCTTCACAGTAATACCCCTAAAACTCCACCATTTAGTCATTTTTAGCTGATTTATTTTTTGTCCTCTATTTTTAATAGTGTATGTATTTGCTTCTTGCCAAAGAAAAATATGTTATTTTAATCATTTTACTCATCTGTATTTTATTTAAGGAAAATGAGAGTCCTCAAGTCGTGTCCAACTCTTTGCAAGCCCATGGACTATACAGTTCATGGAATTCTCCAGGCCAGAATACTTGAGTGGGTAGCTATTCCCTCTCCAGGGGATCTTCCCAACCCAGGGATTGAACCCCGGTCTCCTGCATTGCAAACAAATTCTCTACCAGCTGAGCCACCAGGGACACCCAAGAATACCGGAGTGGGGAGCCTGTCCCTTCTTCACCGGATCTTCCCGACCCAGCAATAGAACTGGGGTCTCCTGCATTGCAGGCAGATTCTTTCCCAGCTGAACTACCAGGGTAGCCCTTCTAAATAGCCATGTACTTTTAATTTGCCAAAGGACTACATCTCACAATAACTTGATGTATAAAGTTGTGGGCCAGCAAAATATTACCACATTTTGATACAGAAGCATAATTCCTTGGTGCGTGAAGTGATTCCTACTTTAGTCAATATATATAATCAGTTAATAAATAGGGCTAGTGGTTTTGGGATCTACTTGGTTTAAGGCACTATGTAAATACAAGATCAGCGACATGTACACACTGGTATACTTAAAATGGATAACCAACAAGGACCTACTGTATAACACAGGAAAGTCTGCTCAATGTTATGTAGCAACCTGGATGGAAGGGGAGTTTGGGGGAGAATGGATACATGTATATGTGTGGTTGCTTTGCTCTGCTGTGCACCTATCACATTATTCATTGGCCATACTTCAGTATAAAATAAAAAGGTAAGACCAAAAAAAAAATGCCAAAATAAATAAATACAAGATCAGGTTCTTCCAAAATTTCATTAACAGACACATACTTACAAATGAGTTTTTAGCAATGGGTTCATGTAAAACCCTGAGGGTCCATGTGGGGAGAGCCTTTTTTCTTTTTGTTTGCCCTACTGCTTTCTTTCTGTCATGCCTCTTCTTTACTCTCTCATACTATTAAAGAGAGGATTTTTCTCATTCCTGCTTCTGGGGATTATACCTCATTCAAAATGAACATCTGCAAAATAGAGCTACCTATTTTCATAAGGCTAAGCCATTCTGTCAAAAAAGGGCCTCTTAGGCCATGAAAAATATAAATGTTGTCTTTCTATATGAAAAATATTACAAATTTATGAATAAGGAGCACATTTCTACATGTTATCCTGTAGAGTTTTTAGTTTTTATTCTCTGTGTCTTTCAGCAAATTCATCCACACTGTGTTATTTGTGGCTGTATTTTACAGGAAAATGTGTGCCTTTACCACTGTGCAGGGGCTTCAAGGACAGTGAGATTCTTCAGTGTCTAAAGTTCTTATCTGATGACATGCTTGGCTGATTGCCATCAAGCAAGCCATTCAGAGGACTTAAGAATTCAGATTTCACGCAGCGTGCGTCAGTCTCGGGGATAAAATTGAAACTTCTTCACGTGTTACTCTCTCAGTACAGGTTCACACTTTCAAGTCATTAGAAATTTCATGAATGCCTACCTTTTTGAAAGATAGATCCACATAAAGGTCCACCCACATATAGATGGCCCTAGTCAGGGCCATGTGGCCCAGTACCAACACCAACAACAGCACAAAGGAAGGCAGGCAAGGAAAGGAGCTTGTGTCTCTAGATGGATGCTGTGTTGTGGTTGACCTCTTCCTCCCTTCAATCGGCTGCAGTTCTGTGGCTTGTTGTGCCTCAGACTTCTTGTGTGATCTTGGCTTACAGTGGTGTCCAGTCTGAGCAGGGTAAAAATTTCCGTTTTCCTCCCAGCTGGTTTCAGGTGTGAGATCATGTCACTGAAATTTATCCTCTGACATGCGGCTCTATTTCTCCTTAAAATGGAACTGATCAAGGAGTTGTCCTGCTCATTATTGATACTCATGAAGCTTTTAACATAAGTACCTACATTTTTGTCAGTTTCTGCAGTTTAATAAATCCTTTCTTTTATCTTCCTAAGTTGTAGATGTATATCTACATCCATTAGTCTTTAAAAGATTATAAAATCCAAGAAGGCAGTCCAACATAGTTTTTTTTTTTTTATGCTGTACCTAGCAAAATGTCCTACACAATTAAGTCTTTCCTATACACATTAATTAGATTGCACATGTACAGATAGGTCCCCTAGGTCTTCCAAAGCCAGAGATGCTACTTTGGAAAATGACGCAGGCCAAAAAGGATTTAGGTCAGTCAAATTTTTATCTGGCTTTCCCAGAAGGATAGTTGAAAATGCCTTTCTGCTGTGCTCTATTAATCTCTTCCTTGTGATTTTTTTTCCTTCTCACATTCCATTGTCAGCTCATCAAAGATTGTGGACTTCCTATACTTATCAAACTCATTGGGTTTTTGAAATGGCAATGTCTTTGTGATATTCACCAGAGTGGCCCAAGAATTCTTCCACTTCTGTCATTAAAAAAAAAACAAAAACAAAACTGCAATGTGTTCCCTTTGCAAGGGACATAAGTCACAGAGTTTAAGATGGAAAGGGATCTTGAGGGGTGATCCTGTCAGCCCACACTCCCTCAGTCAAGTCTATGCCTAATCTAAACCCAAGACTGACATTTTTTTTTTAAATAAACTTATTCCACATTGTGTAGTCCATTACCTACTCCACATTGTCAGTAGAGGGATCTCAGTAAAAATAGTTCTGGGCATGTAACTCCTGGGTATAAAAAACTTTGAAAGCCCTACAGGTTAAATTTCAAAATTTTCAGCATGTCATTCAAGACCCTTTATAGAAATCTATCCCAGTGAGCTCACTTCTCATTTATTACCCTCTCCTGATCTATTTTAAGAATTCACTGTATTGTTACCTAGGCATGGTATAGATATCTATGACTATTTCTTTGCTTTATTGTTTTGTAGCCTTGAGATACATGTCTTTTCATTTCAAGGATCAGCTTAAATCTTACCTCTTTTTAAAGGATTTTCCCAAATTTCCAAGGTAGAAGTTTCTATTCCTTTTTCCAGTTTCCATAGTATTTGTTTCTATTGCTGTTGCTAACTTACACCATGTTATCTTAGTTGTATCCTCCTCTGTCTCCCACTTTAAATTATAATCTTTTTCACAGTGAAGGTATCACATTCCTCATTGTTCCTTGGAGGCCTACCAAAGTCCATAATATAGCTAGTTATTCAATAAGTGTCTTGAAAAATTGTTAAATATTGATTCAGTAAGATAAAGGGCTATGATTTTAATGATACTCTATTGAATGAATCTTTGTGACACTTCTCATGTCTGTTTCTAGAATATGATAAGGATATAAAATATTAGCTAGTCTATATATATATATAATATAATATAGTCCAAAGTTAATCACTTCAAATTTATCAAAAGAGTGGGTTTGAAAGGGTATTTAAAAAACTTTTATTTCCAGCAACCAGGAGAATTTGAAGTCCCTTTCAGCATTTCTGGAGAATGAACCTTCAACTTCTTTTTTGCTCTTCATTTGGTCCTTTTTTGGGAAGCCCATTGTGTTTTGTCATTAGTTGCAGTAAGGCATTTTCCTTATTCTGAGCTTAAATTTGATTCCTTGTGATTTTTCTCATTGGTCTTGCTGGTCTTAGTTCTGCTTTGGGGGAGCACAGAAAGCAAATTTAAACTGTTTTCCACACTATCAGTTCTTCACATAGGAACAGCATTCAGATTTATGCTGTGTATTCAGTTTTACAGGTTGAGTGGCCCTAAATCACACTGTGTGTGTGTTCAGTTCAGTCTCTCAGTCATGTCCAACTCTTTGCGACCCCATGAATTGCAGCATGCCAGGCCTCCCTGTCCATCACAAACCCCCAGAGGCTACTCAAACTCATGCCCATCAACTCAGTGATGCCATCCAGCCATCTCATCCTTTGTCATCCCCTTCTCCTCCTGCCCCCAATCCCTCCCAGCATCAGAGTGTTTTCCAATGAGTCATCTCTTCACATAAGGTGGCCAAAGTACTGGAGTTTCAGCTTTAGCATCAGTCCTTCCTATGAACACACAGGACTGATCTTCAGGATGGACTGGTTGGATCTCCTTGCAGTCCAAGGGATTCTCAAGAGTCTTCTCCAACACCACGGTTCAAAAGCATCAATTTTTTGGCACTCAGCTTTCTTCACAGTCTAACTCTCACATCCATACATGACCACTGGAAAAACCATAGCCTTGACCAGCTGGACCTTTGTTGGCAAAGTAATGTCTCTGCTTTTTTTTTTCCTTTTTCATTTATTTATTTATTTTTCCATTTATTTTCATTAGTTGGAGGATAATTACTTTACAATATTGTAGTGGTTTTTGTCATACATTGACATGAATCAGCCATGGATTAACATGTATTCCCCATCCCGATCCCCCCTCCCACTTCCCTCTCCACCAGATTCCTCTGGGTCTTCGCAGTGCACCAGGCCCGAGCACTTGTCTCATGCATCCAGCCTGGGCTGGTGATCTGTTTCACCCTAGATAGTATAATGTCTCTGCTTCTTAATATGCTATCTAGGTTGGTCATAACTTTCCTTCCGAGGAGTAAGCGTCTTTTAATTTCATGGCTGCAGTCACCATCTGCAGTGATTTTGGAGCCCCCCAAAATAAAGTCTGACACTATTTCCACTGTCTCCCCATCTATTTCCCATGAGGTGATGGGACCAGATGCCATGATCTTGGTTTTCTGAATGTTAAGCTTTAAGCAAACTTTTTCACTCTCCTCTTTCACTTTCATTGAGGCTCTTCAGTTCCTCTTCACTTTCTGCCATAAGGGTGGTGTCATCTGCATATCTGAAGTTATTGATATTTCTCCCTGCAATCTTGATTCCAGCTTGTGCTTCATCCAGCCCAGCAGTTCTCATGATGTACTCTGCATATAAGTTAAATAAGCAGGGTGATAATATACAGCCTTGACGTGCTCCTTTTCCTATTTGGAACCAGTCTGTTGTCCCATGTTCAGTTCTAACTGTTGCTTCCTGACCTGCATACAGATTTCTCAAGAGGCAGGTCAGCTGGTCTGCTATTCCCATCTCTTTGAGAATTTTCCACAGTTTCTTGTGATCCACACAGTAAAAGGCTTTGGCATAGTCAATAAAGCAGAAATAGATGTTTTTCTGGAACTCTCTTGCTTTTTTGATGATCCAGTGGATGTTGGCAATTTGATATCTCGTTCCTCTGCCTTTTCTAAAACCGGCTTGAACATCTGGAAGTTCTCGGTTCACGTATTGCTGAAGCCTGGCTTGGAGAATTTTGAGCATTACTTTACTAGTGTGTGAGATGAGTGCAGTTGTGCAGTAGTTTGAGCATTCTTTGGGATTGCCTTTCTTAGGGATTGGAATGAAAATGGACATTTTCCAGTCCTGTGGCCACTGCTGAGCTTTCCAAATTTGCTGGCATATTGAGTGCAGCACTTTCACAGCATCATATTTCAGGATTTGAAATAACTCAACTGGAATTCCATCACATCCACTAGCTTTGTTCGTAGTAATGCTTTCTAAGGCTCACTTGACTTTACATTCCAGGATGTCTGGCTCTAGGTGAGTGATCACACCATTGTGATTATCTGGGTCGTGAAGATCTTTTTTGTACAGTTCTTCTGTGTATTCTTGCCACCTTTTCTTAATATCTTCTGCTTCTGTTAGGTCCATACCATTTCTGTGTGTGTATGTGCATATAAATATATATACATATATACACTTATTTCATATATGTGATTAACTCTTGTGTTAGTGCACAACCAGCCAGAAAACAATTGGAAATCATGTTAACTGAATATAAGATAACTTACATAGTTAGATGTAGAGATAGAGACAGAAAAGTAGATAACCATATAAACAATTAACATTCTGGCCAATATATATTTATATATATATATATAATTTTAGATTTTACATAGATAAAAGGTGCTAGATATTACATTATACTTCTAGATTTTGAATTCCAAGATAATCATATTTTATGATTATTTTATTGCCATGCAAGAAATTATCCATAAATTTAGTGGCTTAAAAAATGCCGCCATAATCTCTCATCGTTCTGTGGGTTAATGGGGCTCAGCTAGGAGATCCTCACTTGAGATCTCTCCTGTAGCTGCCATCAAGCAGTGCCTGGGACTGGAATCATCTAAAAGCTGAATGAATGGGATGTCCATATGTGAGTATCCTTTACTCACATGTCCTATGCCTTGTGCTCCTCAGCATGGCTGCCCTCTTCAGCAGAGTGACCTGAAATTTTTCCATGGCAACTGAGCTTGCCAGGAGGCAGAAGACAGAAGGGGCTAGGCCAGTTAAGAGTTACTCCTGGACTGGTACCCTGTTGCTTCCATCATAGCCTCTTGGTCAAAGAAGTCCTAGCCTCTGCTGATATTCCAGGAGGGAAAGAAATAGCTTCATCTTTTGATGGGTAAATGTCAAGGTCACATTGCAGAAGTCCATGCAGGATGGTCATCTTTGGAAGATCCAACCTGCCACACCTTATGTTTGGAAGATATAGTGAAATTAAAGATGCACTTTATTTAATCCGTTTTTATTGTCAGAGAAGTAAATACAAATGTGGTACATGTAAACAATGGTGTAAAACATGAAGAAAACTCCAAAGTTGACCATAAAACATAATAGAAAGCTAACTCACATCTACCTAAAGTTCATCACATATTTACACCATATTTCTAATTGAATTTCATGATTTGAAAGATCTCAGTTCTAAATTTAGGCTCAAAAGAAACTTCACTTAAAAAAAAAAGAAATAACTAGTATCAGATAACTAGATTATTTAATCTTTAGTTTCTGGAAATTCATCTCTGGTGTATAATATAATCTGCTACTGTTAAAACAATTTTGTTACTTGGAATCTAACTCTAAAAATAATCCTTCATACAATTAAACAAAACTAAACTATTAGATATTTCCTTCCTTTTATGAAATATAGATTTTTCTATTTGAGCCATTTTAAATATTTTTAATTTCCTGAATGTTAATTCTTTCTATTCCTCTACTCTGAATTCCTTTGAATTTTTCTTCATTTTAATTTTTGCTTGACATATGAACCCTAATATCTGCTATTAATAATTTATCCTGGTCAAATAATCATTAAACCCATGACAGAGAAACAAGCCATATTTATAATAGAAAGTGTACAAGGCATTGGCTTAGGGCTCTTAAGGGCCAATGAAAATGGGAAGACAGAGAGAGAGAACACATTAGAGAAGACTTTAGAAGTTACAGATCAATCAGCTTACTTTGATATCTAGGAAAATAGGGGAATAAATCAAAGAGACATTTGATTTTTCATATACCTCAAAGAGCAGAACAAATGTGGGTAACAACCAACATTGCTTTGAAAGTATTAAATCACTGTGAGTTCATCTAATTTTATTCTCTGACATCATGACAGGACTTAAATATGAAGGGAAACAAAAGAATTCATATATCTTCACTTCAGCAAGGTTTAATTTTTATCTCATGTGATGTTCTCATCAGCCAGTTAAGAAAATGCAGTCTTGGGTGAAGGAAGGCATGTCTTGTTTTGTGTCATTGAATCAGTGACCTGCCAGGGCAAACCAGTTGAAACTCTCGAAGGGGTTGACTGGATGTTTATAATGGATAATATTTGTATTAATCTCCAGAACTTAATAATACAAAATATGAAGTCTATGGACTAGGAAAGTTAAATCTACAGCTAAATCTATGTGAATTTGCAAGAATACAAAATATAGATAGGAAGAAAAGTGGCTGAAATATCTTGAAGTTTGATTAAAACCTCCAATTAAAGTGGCACTTAATCTAATATCTAATGCTAATATCTAACCTAGTAGAAATGTAAGTGGTAATATCTAGGCATACTGACACACTGTTGCTATAAATTAAAAATGAGACTTGGTAGAGGGCTTGGATTATCCAGAGGGGTCTGTAGCATTTCCTGTCTTTGCTTGCATGACTTGTCATGTAGTAATCAGTCCTCTGGTATGTTTTCAGTTACAATACTCTAACACGTTTTAATCTATCATCTTCTTTAGGTCCTGTAATACATTTGACTCTTTGCAAGAAAATAGGAAGCGTTAATTTCTTAAAAAAAAAAAAAAGGCTATTTTACTAACGTTGCTCTGTTTCCATGCTTTTCCATTTAAACAGTTTTATTTCAATGTCATATTTTTGGATAGCCTCTTTGAAGACATTTTAAAAGGTAAACTCAACACTTGTAACAACAAGAATGCATAAAACTCAATTCAAGACATGACAATATGAAGACCTAGGGCCAAATCAGGCAGCAAACACTATGTCATGGCTGCAAATGGATGCAGTGACTGTAAAAATACAAACTGGTTGTGGGGTTGTTCAAATATGAAAATTGTGTACATCTGTGTTAATAAGATACAGTTTAGCAAATTTTAAAAGCCTCATGCTATTTGATCCAGGAGTTTCCTACTGGGTATTTTATCCTGAGGAAACAATCTTGCTGTGGCAGAAGATATATTCAGAAGGAACTTTACAGTGGCTTTTATTTTTTGGTAGCTGATATTTGATAACAAGTTATAGATCTTTAAATAATGGCATGTATGGGATACCAATCAGAAAAATTATTTTGCATTGTAATGATTAATATAATATTGAAGTAAGGAAGGAAAAAATAACCTAATTATGAAAGAATTTATATTGTGTAATTCTTTAAATAATGGAGATAAAAATAGTAAATATATTGTTTGAAATTAAATATGTTGTTTTAAGAATTAAGGGAGATTTTTATTTATGTTTCTTTTGTTTTTTTGAATATGAAAAACAGAAGTTGATAATTCCAATTAAGGAAAAATAGCTACATAAGGGAAAAAAACACTGATGACCTTTAAGGACTGTTTGATAATCTTTTCTTTTTTTAATTACTAATAAATTTTATTTGTGAATGTCACTTCATTATTTAACTTTACATTGCTGTATTCACGGATTATAGTATTATTTGTATGTTTATTTAAAAGTCCAAAGCTAGATTCCACATTTACTTTCATTCTCCTTTATTTTATGTATTTAATATGCTTATATAAATATGTTATTAAAATATAATATCTTTGATTTAAATATATGCATATTAATGTATAAATTATACATCAGTTCAGTTCAGTTCAGTTCAGTCGCTCAGTCGTGTCTGACTCTTTGCGACCCCATGAATCGCAGCACGCCAGGCCTCCCTGTCCATCACCAACTCCTGGAGCTTGCTCAGACGCATGTGCATTGAATTGGTGATGCCATCCAGCCATCGCATCCTCTGCCATCTCCTTCTCCTCCTGCCCCCAATCCCTCCCAGCATCACGGTCTTTTCCAAAGAGTCAACTCTTCTCATCAGGTGTCCAAAGTACTGGAGTTTCAGCTTCAGCATCAGTCCTTCCAATGAACACACAGGACTGATCTCCTTCAGGATGAACTGGTTGGATCTCCTTGCAGTCCAAGGGACTCTCAAGAGTCTTCTCCAACATAAACAGTTCAAAAGCATCAATTTTTCGGCACTCAGCTTTCTTCACAGTCCAACTCTCACATCCTTACATGACCACTGGAAAAACCATAGCCTTGACCAGATAGACCTTTGTTGGCAAAGTAATGTCTTTGCTTTTTAATATGCTATCTAGGTTGGTCATAACATAGACATATATAAAATTTAAAAGACTATATATTATATACTATATATATCAGTTCACTTCAGTTCAGTCACTCAGTCTGACTCTTTGCAACCCCATGGACTGCAGCACGCCAGGCTTCCCTGTCCATCACTAACTCCCAGAGCTTGCTCAAACTCATGTCCATCACATCGGTGATGCCATCCAACCATCTCATCTCATATATATATGGATTTTTGTTATTTTAGTTGTCCAAGAACATTGAACAATGATGCTGATTTGTTTTTTAACTTCTTAATGTTTTTTTTGATTTGAAACACTTCACTGATTATCTCTTTGGCTATTTTTCTGTGATTCCAAAATATCTCAATGAAAGCAAGACATTTATTTATTTCTACCTATTTTCCCTAATTTACAACTTTTGTATAGCTTCAAACATACAGAGAATTAATAATTATTATACTTAAGAACCCTGACTACTCTCTGTCCAGACTTGTTATTAACATTTCACCCCTGTGCTGTATTATTTCTGCCTGTTCTTTCTCTCTCCATATATGTTTATATATATATATATATATATATATATACACACACACACCTGTATATACATTCTATAATTGCACAATTATATATGCATATATATATATATGTACATATAGATAATGTTTTCCTGAATCTTTTGGGAATAAGTTATAGACATCATGCTTCTTTTTTACTTTTATTCATTTATTTTTTACATTAATTTATTTTAACTGGAGGATAATTACTTTACAATATGGTGATGGTTTTTGCCGTAAAGCAACATGAGTCAGATACAAGGATACACGTGTACTTCCTCTCCTGACCCCCGCCCAGCTCCCTCTCTACCCTGTCTCTCTGGGTTGGCCCAGAGTGCCGGCTTTGCATGCTTCTTTACTTGAAGTACTTCATTTCCTAAGAATAAGGACATTTTCCTATATAACTCTAGTACAGTTTTAACCATTAAGAATATCATTTTAACAAAATACTATTATGTATTAATAACTCACAGTACTTCCAAGATCACACATGTGTTTGGTTGTTATGTCTTTTTTAAACTTCCTTCAGTTTGGAACATTTCTTCAGTTTTTAATGACTTTGAAGAGTTCAGGACAGATATTTTTAGACTTTTGTCAGTTTGGATTTGCCTGATATTTCCTAATGATTGATTCAGCTTGCACATTTTTGGCAGACTTACCACAGAAATGATGTTGTGTCCTTCTCAAGTGCATCATACTTGAGACTTGTTATGTGGGTTTGTTCCATTCTGATGATTTTATCCTTGATCCTTTATTTAAGGTGGTCTTGTTTCTCTTTTGAAGGTTACTATTTTCTCTGTTGTAATTAATAAATGATTTGGGGGAAGATACTTTAAGACTATGGAAATATGCTGTTTGTCAACACACTTTCACCTACAAGGGCTGACCCACAGATATTTTCCTGACTTAATCAGTTAATTACAATAATATTAATAGTATGTGTTTCATGTTGATTTTCTAACTCTAAGGTATATTCTGTGCAAGGAAAGTTTTCCAATTCTTCCTTATATACTTTATTCATTTGTTTTATTTATAATTTATATTCTGTAATGAAGTTTAATTCTTTCTGATAATTATTTATTCTGATTTTCCAACTTCCCAGATTTGACTTGTGAGAATTTCTTTAAGCTAAGGCCAGGGTCCTTTTGAAATAGCCCTATCATTTATTTTTTTCCATTTTTTGGCTGCTCTGCACATCGCATGTGGGATTTTAGTTCCCTCACCAGTGATCAAATGCAAGCCCCCTGTAATGGAAGCGTGGTGTCTTAGTAGCTGGACTGCCAGGAAAATCCCAGCCCCACAATTTTAAAATGCCTTACTCCTCCCTGAGCAAAAAACAAACAAACGAAAATGTCATCACTTTGAATTCTATATTTTTTAAAATATTCTATGTTTGTGTTCTAATATGTCAGGATAGTTTTTCACCGCTATCAGAGTTTCAGTGGGCTTTCAGCTGGTGAATTTTATATCACTCTTAGGTCCTTTGTTTTTTTCTCTCCCTCAGTTTCTAGACCCGTTAGATCACTGTAATACATACAGTGGGAGCTTGAAAGATACTTCTGTTAGAAATTGGTGTTTAATTTTCTGTTTACTGGTAATCTGACATTTTTATTGTCCTCCAACTTCTAGTTATGCTGAAGGCCTAGAATTTGTGTGTTTTTATTTGTTTTTGTTGGCTGTATATTTTACCGTATGTGTGGCAAGTTTCAGATTTAGGTGGCTATTATTACCACAACTACCTCAAATTCCAGGCCCATATTTTTAATCATTCCACAAAACATATTGGTATTTTAAGTTATTTGTAATATGCACTGATGTAACCAGACTTTCTGGGCTGCATAGCTTTACCTTTAGTGGTCATCGTTCTTTTAACCTAGATTATTTAAATTGAAGGCTTTTTTATTTATTATTATAATTATTTTATTGAATAGCACACCTCTCAACCAAGGAGTTGTCTCTGAAAAATGTGTCCACTGTAAACAAAAAAATTATGATTTGAGATGATTGAAACTTATGATTATGTACCAGCCAATTGTATTTTTAAAATTTCTCCTTTAGCTTTAAAAATTATCAGCTATGTATTTAAATACCTGGAAATTCAAGCCCATGACTTTTAAAAATGTATATGTAGGTAGAAATAAGGTATCTAATCAATAACATCTGATTATGACAATATCGTGAAATGTAGTTAGAAGCGGTCACTTAAACTAATGAAATAGGCTCTTGGAACATAATTAATATCATTCTTCCAGTTTCACTGCAAAGAGGTCTGATCATAGTTGGTAGGTAAAGGGGGTTTGGATCAGGAGCAAAACATTCTGATGCTTGAAAATTGCAGAGTAGGAGAGAGTTTGCAAATTAGGAATTAGATGAGTGCAGGAGGCATGTCTCATGTGAGAGCAGCAATCATTTTTCCGCTCTCTGGAAGCTGTGAACCCAGACTTAAGATATATTTGCTCTTTCAAAAAAAAGATAGAAATTAGGACTCTTATGAGAAATCACTTGCTTTTGAAATATTTTTTAATATTTTAAAATCATGGTGTAGAATTTTTTAAAAAATTGCCTTACCCCAGTTTTGGTTGTGATGCTCCCGTTTGCAGCTTCTGCTCTGCATGAGGTGTAGGGACGAGGAGGTGTTGTGAGAAGAAATTGAGGTTGGAAGTGGCCGGCTCTAAGCCCAGGATCACTGCTTCTTAGCTGTGTCAAATTGGGCAAATCATGGGATTAAGGTTAGTTTGAATTCTCTTGCCTAGGAAGATGACTATGCTACAGCATGAAGGAATACCCAAATTTGCCATTTGTTATAACTTTGTAATTCTATTGAAACAAATGTGAATGTGAGTTTGTATCAGTGTCTTCTATTTCAACTCTGAGTTTTAAACTTGAAAAATGAAATTTATAAAAATACAGGGTTTCATAAAATTTCTTGATTTACTTTTGGCATTTACCTGTGAACTCGGTAACTATCTCTAGTTTCATCTTATTTGAGAAACTCTCTGTTGAGCATTAGTACAATTAGTACAATCAGTACAATCATTCATTCCTGTGCAAGGTAGAGGCCAGTGCCATCCTCTTATCTATCACACACCAGAAGATCGATTAATTAGATGTTCTACTCAGAATGCCTGTTCTGCTTGTTGAACTATTGATTTGGTAAGCTGGTATTTCTCCTTCGTCCTACAAAGAACCAAATCTCTGGGCAGAAATTCTACTAGCTGCTGAGAACTAATGTCTCTCTAAAGATGCTTGCTACTTAATTTTTATTTGTATTGTCTATAGTGTGTTTGAGCTGTTGGAAACAGCACATTATACTTTGAAAGGTTACTTTAATTATCATTGTGTTTTGTTTTATTTCATTTGAACAGTTCTTTTATAAAACAGCATACCCAGAAGCATAAAATTCACTTAAATTTTGAAATATTTTGTACTTCGAGATTACTGTGCTTTCCCATACATCTTTCCTTTAAACAAACATGTTAATTAATGAAATCTGATTAAATAACTTTCTCCTTATAATTGGCTTTCTGAAAAAAAAAGTTTGTTCATTTTTGTGAGGTGTGCAAGTGGCATGTCTGCACTTTTATGTCTGTACATAGTTTTCAATTAGAATTGAAGCACATTTACAAAGTGAATCAGTGTAATTCTCTGAATAAGTCAAGCAAAATTCTCCTCTGACTCAGGGATCTTCATGTATTAGACTGAAGTACATTTTCAAAACTTGAGTTATGTAACAACCACCTAAAAACTCCAACTAAATTCACTTACAAATACCTCATATTTTTGAATTGCTCTTACGTTATTCTGCCTCATTCTGGGGGCCTGTGTTTCTTAAATGGATTTTGAAAGTCCACATGCAGACTCATCTCAAGAGTGTCCTCCTTGACTGATGTGTAGGAGATTTGCATATAGTTGGGAACATTTCTGTTCATCAGCCCACTATAATATGCTAGATGTATAATCTATATTTTGCAAAACCTTATTTCAGTATGTTAAAATATGTGATGCCTGAATGAGTGTCGGTCTGGATTAGAGTTTCTGTGACCTTGGCAAATTGCTTACTCTTCTGTATTTCTTTCTTTTCACAGATGCATTTTGTAGGAGTATTCTGAGGATGAATGTTTGCAAATCATTCTGAAATTGCCAAGTGCCACATACAGTAAGTAATATGTATTTTTATTTTTCCACTCAATTGCACTCATGCTGAATAAATTTGGCATACAGTCATAAAAGAATACATTTCTATTTACAGTTCTTTATATTTGTGGATACTGAGGAAAAATGTATATAAAAGAGAAAATTTGAGCTATTTGCTAGTCTCAATTAAATTGCATAATTTCATGATTTCTGATGACTGATTTTACTTTTGTTCTATGTACATAACTAGTACATAATTTTTATCACTTATTATTTAAGTGAACCTTTTTCCTTTTAATCATAAGTTGAGAAGCATGTAGAAAACAACTAGTGTTATTAGCCAGTGTTGCTATGGAAATTTTAAATAGTATTGAATTAAATATTTGAATTTTCTGAGGATTAAGATTTGCTATGTATTAGGCAGTTTATGTATTTTGTCTTAATTCTCCCCCAAATATGTAAAGATCACTATTCTTATTCCCATTTTATAAACGAGAAAATTGAGATCCAAGATGTTTTTTTTAAATGAATTAATTAATTTATTTTTATTAGTTGGAGGCCAACCACTTCACAATATTGTAGTGGTTCCCGTCATATGTTGACATGAATCAGCCATGGATATACGTGTATTCCCCATCCCGATCCCCCCTCCCACCTCCCTCTCCACCCGATCCCTCTGGGTCTTCCCAGTGCACCAGGTCCGAGCACTTGTCTCATGCATCCAACCTGGGCTGGTGATCTGTTTCACCCTAGATAATATACATGTTTTGATGCTGTTCTCTTGAAACATCCCACCCTCGCCTTCTCCCACAGAGTCCAAAAGTCTGTTCTATACATCTGAGTCTCTTTTTCTCTTTTGCATATAGGGTTATCGTTACCATCTTTCTAAATTCCATATATATGTGTTAGTATACTGTAATGGTCTTTATCTTTCTGGCTTACTTCACTCTGTATAATGGGCTCCAGTTTCATCCATCTCATTAGAACTGATTCAAATGAATTCTTTTTAATGGCTGAGTAATATTCCATGGTGTATATGTACCACAGCTTCCTTATGCATTCGTCTGCTGATGGGCATCTAGGTTGCTTCCATGTCCTGGCTATTATAAACAGTGCTGCGATGAACATTGGGGTGCACGCGTCTCTTTCAGATCTGGTTTCCTCGGTGTGTATACCCAGAAGAGGGATTGCTGGGTCATATGGAAGTTCTATTTCCAGTTTTTTAAGGAATCTCTACACTGTTCTCCATAGTGGCTGTACTAGTTTGCACTCCCACCAACAGTGTAAGAGGGTTCCCTTTTCTCCACACCCTCTCCAGCATTTATTGCTTGTAGACTTTTGGATAGCAGCCATCCTGACTGGCATGTAATGGTACCTCATTGTGGTTTTGATTTGCATTTCTCTGATAATGAGTGATGTTGAGCATCTTTTCATGTGTTTTTTAGCCATCTGTATGTCTTCCTTGGAGAAATGTCTGTTTAGTTCTTTGGTCCATTTTTTTGATTGGGTCATTTATTTTTCTGGAGTTGAGCTGGAGGAGTTGCTTGTATATTTTTGAGATTAATCCTTTGTCTGTTGCTTCATTTGCTATTATTTTCTCCCAATCTGAGGGCTGTCTTTTCACCTTGCTTATAGTTTCCTTTGTTGTGCAAAAGCTTTTAAGTTTCATTAGGTCCCATTTGTTTATTTTTGCTTTTGTTTCTAATATTCTGGGATGTAAGTCACAGAGGATCCTGCTGTGATTTATGTCGGAGAGTGTTTTGCCTATGTTCTCCTCTAAGAGTTTTATAGTTTCTGGTCTTACATTTAGATCTTTAATCCATTTTGAGTTTATTTTTGTATGGTATGGTATTATAAAATGATCTAGTTTCATTCTTTTACAAGTGGTTGACCAGTTTTCCCAGCACCACTTGTTGAAGAGGTTGTCTTTTTTCCATTATATATCCTTGCCTCCTTTGTCAAAGATAAGGTGACCATAGGTTCGTGGATTTATCTCTGGGCTTTCTATTCTGTTCCATTGATCTATATTTCTGTCTTTGTGCCAGTACCATACTGTCTTGATGACTGTGGCTTTGTAATATAATCTGAAGTCAGGCAGGTTGATTCCTCCAGTTCCATTCTTCTTTCTCAAGGTTACTTTGGCTCTTCGAGGTTTTTTGTATTTCCATACAAATTGTGAAATTAGTTGTTCTAGTTCTGTGAAAAATACTGTTGGTAGTTTGATAGGGGTTGCATTGAATCTATAGATTGCTTTGGGTAGTATAGCCATTTTGACAATATTGATTCTTCCAATCCATGAACACGGTGTATTTCTCCATCTGTTTGTGTCCTCTTTGATTTTTTTCATCAGTGATTTATAGTTTTCTATGTATAAGTCTTTTGTTTCTTTAGGTAGATATACTCCTAAGTATTTTATTCTGTTTGCTGCAGTGGTGAATGGTAATGTTTCCTTAATTTCTCTTTCTGTTTTCTCATTGTTAGTGTATAGGAATGCAAGAGATTTCTGTGTGTTAATTTTATATCCTGCAAATTTACTATATTCGTTGATTAGCTCTAGTAATTTTCTGGTAGAGCCTTTAGGGTTTTCTATGTAGAGGATCATGTCATCTGCAAACAGAGTTTCACTTCTTCTTTTCCTATCTGGATTCATTTTACTTCTTTTTCTGCCCTGATTGCTGTGGCCAACACTTCCAAAACTATATTGAATAGGAGTGGTGAGAGTGGGCACCCTTGTCTTGTTCCTGATTTTAGGGAAAATGCTTTCAATTTTTCACCATTGAGGGTAATGCTTGCTGTGGGTTTGTCATATATAGCTTTTATTATGTTGAGGTTTGTTCCTTCTATTCCTGCTTTCTGGAGAGTTTTAATCATAAATGGATGTTGAATTTTGTCAAACGCTTTTTCTGCGTCTATTGAGATAATCATATGGTTTTTATCTTTCAATTTGTTAATGTGGTGTATCACATTGATTGATTTGTGGATATTAAAGAATCCTTGCATTCCTGGGATAAAGCCCACTTGGTCATGGTGCATGATTTTTTTAATGTGTTGTTGGATTTTGTTTGCTAGAATTTTGTTAAGGATTTTTGCATCTATGTTCATCAGTGATATTGGCCTGTAGTTTTCTTTTTTTGTGGCATCTTTGTCTGGTTTTGGAATTAGGTGATGGTGGCTTCATAGAATGAGTTTGGAAGTTTACCTTCTTCTGCAATTTTCTGGAAGAGTTTGAGTAAGATAGGTGTTAGCTCTTGCCTGAATTTTTGGTAGAATTCAGCTGTGAAGCCATCTGGTCCTGGGCTTTTGTTTGCTGGAAGATTTCTGATTACAGTTTCGATTTCCTTGCTTGTGATGGGTTTGTTAAGATCTTCTATTTCTTCCTGGTTCAGTTTTGGAAAGTTATACTTCTCTAAGAACTTGTCCATTTCTTCCAAGTTGTCCATTTTATTGGCATAGAGCTGCTGGTAGTAGTCTCTTATGATCCTTTGTATTTCAGTGTTGTCTGTTGTGATCTCTCCATTGTCATTTCTAATTTTGTTAATTTGGTTCTTCTCCCTTTGTTTCTTAATGAGTCTTGCTAATGGTTTGTCAATTTTGTTTATTTTTTCAAAAAAACAGCTTTTAGCTTTGTTGATTTTTGCTATGGCCTCTTTAGTTTCTTTTGCATTTATTTCTGCCCTAATTTTTAGGATTTCTTTCCTTCTACTAACCATGGGGTTCTTCATTTCTTCCTTCTCTAGTTGCTTTAGGTGTAGAGTTAGGTTATTTATTTGACTTTTTTCTTGTTTCTTGAGGTAGGCCTATAATGCTCTGAATCTTCCCCTTAGCACTGCTTTTACAGTGTCCCATAGGTTTTGGGTTGTTGTGTTTTCATTTTCATTCATTTCTATGCATATTTTGATTTCTTTTTTGATTTCTTCTATGATTTGTTGGTTATTCAGAAGCGTGTTGTTTAGCCTCCATATGTTTGAATTTTTAAGAATTTTTTTCCTGTAATTGAGATCTAATCTTACTGCACTGTGGTCGGAAAAGATGACTGGAATGATTTCAATTTTTTTGAATTTACCAAGACTAGATTTATGGCCCACGATGTGATCTATTCTGGAGAAGGTTCCTTGTGCATTTGAGAAAATGGTGAAGTTGATTGTTTTGGGGTGAAATGTCCTATAGATGTCAATAAGGTCTAGCTGGTCCATTGTGTCCGTTAAAGTTTGTGTTTCCTTGTTAATTTTATGTTTAGTTGATCTATCCATAGTTGTGAGTGGGGTATTAAAGTCTCCTACTATTATTGTGTTACTATTAATTTCCTCTTTCATACTCGTTAGCGTTTGCCTTACATATTGTGGTGCTCCTATGTTGGGTGCATATATATTTATAATTGTTATATCTTCTTGGATTGATCCTTTGATCATTATGTAGTGTCCTTCTTTGTCTCTTTTCGCAGCCTTTATTTGAAAGTCTATTTTATCTGATATGAGTATTGCGACTCCTGCTTTCTTTTGGTCTCCGTTTGTTTGAAATATTTTTTTTCAGCCCTTCACTTTTAATCTGTATGTGTCCCTTGTTTTGAGGTGGGTCTCTTGTAGACAGCATATATAGGGGTCTTGTTTTTGTACCCATTCAGCCAGCCTTTGTCTTTTGGTTGGGGCATTCAACCCATTTACATTTAAGGTAATTATTGATAGGTATGGTCCCGTTGCCATTTACTTTGTTGTTTGGGGTTCACATTTATACAACATTTCTGTGTTTCCTGTCTAGAGAAGATCCTTTAGCATTTGTTGAAGAGCTGGTTTGGTGGTGCTGAATTCTCTCAGCTTTTGCTTGTCTGTAAAGCTTTTGAGTTCTCCTTCATATCTGAATGATATCCTTGCTGGGTACAGTAATCTAGGTTGTAGGTTATTCTCTTTCATTACTCTTAAGTTTGTCCTGCCATTCCCTTCTGGCTTGAAGCGTTTATATTGATAGATCAGCTGTTATCCTTATGGGAATCCCTTTGTGTGTTATTTGTTGTTTCTCCCTTGCTGCTTTTAATATTTGTTCTTTGTGTTTGATCTTTGTTAATTTGATTAATATGTGTCTTGGGGTATTTCGCCTTGGGTTTATCCTGTTTGGGGCTCTCTGGGTTTCTTGGATTTGGGTGGCTATTTCCTTCCCCATTTTAGGGAAGTTTTCAGCTATTATTGCCTCTAGTAACTTCTCATGGCCTTTCTTTTTGTCTTCTTCTTTTGGGACTCCTATGATTCGAATGTTGGGGCATTTCACATTGTCCCAGAGGTCCCTGAGGTTGTCCTCATTTGATTCTTTTTTCTTTTTTCCTCTCTGCTTCATTTATTTCCACCATTTTATCTTCTACCTCACTTATCCTATCTTCTGTCTATGTTATTTTACCCATGGTTCCCTCCAGAGTGTTTTTGATCTCATTTATTGCATTATTTATTTTTAATTGACTCTTTTTTATTTCTTCTAGGTCCTTGTTAAACATTTCTTGCATCTTCTCAATCTTTGTCTCCAGGCTATTTATTTGTAACTCCATTTTGTTTTCAAGATTTTGGATCATTTTTATTACCATTATTCTAAATTCTTTTTCAGGTAGATTCCCTATCTGCTCTTCTTTTGTTTGATTTTGTGGACATTTTTCATGTTCCTTTAGTTGTTGGGTATTTCTCTGCCTTTTCGTCTTGTTTAGATTGCTGTGTCTGGAGTGGGCTTTCTGTATTCTGGTGGTCTGTGGTTCCTTTTTAATGTGGAGATTTTACCCACTGGGTGGGGTTGGATGATTGGTTTGTCAAGGTTTCCTGGTTAGGGAAGCTTGTGTCAGTGTTCTGGTGCGTGGAAATGGATTTCTTCTCTCTGGAGTGCAATGGAGTGCCTAGTAATGAGTTTTGCGATGGGTCTATGTGTTAGGTGTGACTTTGGGCAGCCTGTATGTTGACACTCAGGTCTATGTTCCTGTGTTGCTGTAGAATTTACGTGGTATGTCTTGTTCTGGAGCTTATTGGCTCTTGGGTGGTGGTTGGTTTTGGTGTAGGTATGGAGGCTTTTAGATGGTCTCTTATTCCTTAATGTTCTGTGTAGTTAGGAGTTTTCTGGTTTTCTCAGGTTTTGGGCTTAAGTCTCCTGCCTCTGGATTTCAGTTTTCTTCTTCCAATAGTCTCAAGACTTCTCCAACTATACAGCACTGATAATAAAACTTCTAGGTTAATGGTGAAAAGATTCTCCACCATGAGGGACAACCAGAGACTTTCACAGAGTTACATGAAGAATAGGAGAGGGAGGAAGGAGATAGAGGTGAGCAGGAGGAGACAAAGGGGGACTCAAGAGGAGAGAGACAGGTCTATGCAGTTGTCTGTTCCTAAAGTGTTCTCCGTAGCCCAGACACCCACAAAGATTCACAGAATTGGATTGGGAAGAGAAGGGGAAAGGAGGAAATAGAGGTGTTCTGAGGTAGAAAACAGAGAGTCAAAAGTGGGAGAGAGTAATCAACACACTCCTGAATAGAAATGGGAACTGAATATTGGATTCTTAAATGTCCAAAATTTATATCACATACTTGAAAACAAAGATTAAAAATCTAGCATAGAGGTTAGACTCTTTGAAATACAATATTTAAAAACAAAAACACAAAATTTAGAAATATATATGAAGTTCAGTTTAAAAATAGGCTTCTCTCTTTTTTTTTGCAAGGTTATAGTGAAATGAAAATGAAAATTAAGGAATAATAGAGGAGTATTAGAGGAAATAGTATTAGAGGAAATAGGAGAGAAAAACAAGAAAAAGAAAAAAGAAAAAAGAAAAAAAAATTTTTTTCCCTAATTAAAAAAATCATAAAAATATATGAAAATGAAAGTTGAGGAGTAATGGGGGAGTAGTAGGGAATTTTAAAAGAAAATAAAAGAGAAAAAATTTTTTAAAAAAAAGGAAAGAAAAAAAATTTTTTCTTCTTTTTTTCTTCTTTAAATTGAACAAAAAATATACATATATATCTAGGAATTTCTCTGGAGCTGTTGCAATCAGTGTAGGTTCAGTTCAATTTCAGATAGCTCCTCTTTCCAGCTTACACTTCTCGATATCTATAGGCTCCTTCTGGTGTAGTCTGTGTTACCTTCAGGGATTTTAATCTGTTGCACCAATCCTTTCTGAAGCGGTTCCCTTTGTTTATTTGGCTTCTGTTTGCCTTCTCTTCGGTGTCTAATTTCTGCCCTGACACAGGCGGGCGGAGGTGATCTCTTATTTAGGTTCGCTAGTTCAGTTCAGTCCTGCTACGGGGAGGGCGGGGTGCTGCAGACAGATATCGCTGTGTGTGGATAGCACTCACAGTGTTCTGGCCACACTGGGTTTGCCCCGTACAGGGGTGTCTGTGCTTTCCCCATCTACACTGCTCAGGCTCCCGGCTGCTCTATATGGAGCGGGCCCTGCGTTGAGTGCAGTTCCAGTTTTCGGGTGCTCCACAAAAGCGCAGATTCGGTTGCGCCTGCGTTTTGTGCCTTCCCCGGCCTGAGCGGCTCAGGCAGCCAGAGGCTTGGGCGCACTCTCCCGGGATGCAGCGCGCCTTTTCCCTCCGCAGCGAGCGGCTCAGGCAGCCAGAGGCTTGGGCGCAATCTCCCCGGGTACGGCGCGCTTTTTCCCCTCCGCGGCCCCAGTGCGCGCCACCGGTCGGGTCTCAGGAAGTCTTTAGATAGGAACCAGGGGCCTGTTTGCAGTGTGGGAGGGGGTGGCTTCTCAGGGGCTGAGTTTGCCCCTTTCCCCTCCCCCTTGCCTCCTACCTCCAGCGGGGATGGGCCGGCTCTTCTCTGGAGTTTCTCAGTCCCTTTGTTTTGCGAACCGCTGGCAGTGTGTTCGGGCTGGTTAATTTTCTCTCTTGCTATCCCATAGTTTAAAAAAAGCTCACCCCGACTGCTCTCAGGGCCTTCGGGCCCAGTCCTTACCCTAAGCAATGCCGCCCGCTCCTCTCTGTTTCACCCCCATTGCTGGTGGCGGGTGTGGGCATCTGGAATACTTTTCTGCTGGGAGTTGCTTTTAGGCACGTAATCTGTGGGCCTTATTTAATTTTTCCTCTCAGTTAGGTTGCCCTCCGAGATTTTGAAAACTTCCCTCACACCCGCCAGCACGAGGGTTTCCTGGTGATTGGAAACTTCCTCTATTAAGACTTCCTTTCCGGGACGGGTCTCCGTCCCTAGCTCTTTTGTCTCCCTTTTTATCTTTTATATTTTGTCCTACCTCCCTTCGAAGACAATGGGTTGCTTTTCTGGGCGCCTGATGTCCGCTGCTAGCGATCAGAAGTTGTTTTGTGAAATTTGCTCAGGGTTCAATTGTTCTTTCGATGAATTCGTAGGGGAGAAAGTGGTCTCCCCGTCCTATTCCTCCGCCATCTTGGCTCCTCCCCAGATCCAAGATGTTTTAATACCTGCTCAGTATCTATTCAAAGTGAAGTTGTTGGCTTTGATGAAAAACAGGCTTTTCAAAAAATATTACCTTCACCAATAACTTAGAAAAAGTAAAATTAATTTTAGTTAAGAGTCTGAATATTTAAGAATCCAAACATAATTTTCTAATTATTTCTTTGGATTTTTGTTTTGTGTAACCAATATCACAGAAGAGTTACAGATGTATTTTTTTTCCATATTGTCTGACATGTCATTGCTTCCATTCAAACAATGCTTCCAATTTCTCACTTAGATTGCTTCAACTAACAGGAAATAAGTGAAAATAAGTTGATTCTGAAAGGAAGTTTATAAATCGTATAAATTATTCTTTGATGAAAAGTGTTCAGAATTAGACTTCTGAAGCTCTCTGAAAGTCCTATATCATATACTGAGAAAAAACATGAGTGCTCTTATATTATAATTTTAGAGTTGAAAGGAACCATAGGATCATAGAGTCCTGGCATCTGTGAGCTCAAATTCCTTCTTTGATGAATTGGGATAATCTGGCGTACAATTCAAAATAAAATTTCCAAAAAATGGAAAGACAATAATGGCAACGTTGATATTGTACATTGTTTTGCAGTATAACTACTTTTTCAAAAAGGTGGCATAGTGTAGTTTTAATAATTTTGACCCTGAATTCAGACCACCTGATTTTAAATTCTGGGTTTATCACTTATTCAGTGTTTCAGCTGTGTGACTTTGAATAAGTTACTTAATGTGTCTTTAAATGGGGGAAAATTAGGAACTACCTAATTTGTGGTGAGTTTATACATGTAAACCATAGCACAGTTTCAACTGCATAGTTAATGGTCAATAAATGTACATGGTTATTACATTGGGACTGATTCATTTGGATATTTCAATTCAAGTATGTATGTTAATAAGCATCTTAACTTCATGATTATATCATATAAAATATACAACAAAATTACTCAGTGAATGTTGTCAATTGACATGCTCAGAAAGAACCTAAACTTTAGCCTTCTTCATACACAAATCAAGATGCTCTTAGTAGCTACTTTTCCTCCTTTGAACTTTTAGTGAAGAAGCAAACTATTTAGTAAAATGGAATGTATGTCCTATTCTGTGATGCTTGCAAATCTAGGCCCAAAGCGTGTTTGTGTGTGTTTTGAATATGAGAGGTAGGGAGTTTTGTGTTTATGGAATCTTAAATGCTTGTTTTGAAGGAGGCCAGGAAAACTTATAGATACAGAATAAAGAAAATTGTTAAAATGATTGTCAAATAATTGGGAAAAATCTCATCCAATGTTTTGTTAAACAATTCATGGAAATTGAAGGGCTATGGGCAAGAAAAAAAAATCCATATTAAGTATTGATTCTATCCCATGTATCTTACATTCAATATCTCAGTTAATCTAAGCAATAATATAATGAGGTAGGTATGTTATTACCTCCATTCTTCATACAAGGGAAATGCACCACAGAAAGTGTAAATCTATCATGCATGGGAGCAAAGCTTGAGGTTGATCTAATTGTTTAATATAAATATATTTATTTATTCATATTTTGGCTGTGCTGGGTCAACAAAAAGCAAGGGCTTTTCTCTAGTTGCAGCTGGCAGGGGCTACTCTTTAGTTGCAATGCACAGGCTTCTCACTGCAGGGGCTTCTCTTGCTGCGGAGGGGGGACTCTGAGATGCACAGACTTCAGTAGTTGTGACCCACAGGCTCAGTAGTTGTAGCTCCTGGGCTCTAGAGCACAGGGTCAGTAGTTGTGGCCCTGTAACATGTAGCATCTTCCCGGACCAGATATTGAAACCATGTCTCCTGCATTGCCAGGTGGATTCTTTACCACTGATCCACCAGGGTGCCCTGATCTAATTTGTTTTATTGAAGCATAATTGGCATAAACATTATATCTGTTTCAAGTGTACAATATGATTCAATATTTGTATATATTACAAAATGATCACCACAGTAAGTTTAGTTAACATCTATAGCTATACATCCCTATAATTTTTTTTTCCTGTGATGGGGACTTTTAAGATTTACTCTCTTAGCAACTTTCAAATATGCTATAATTTTATTAATTATAGTCACCGTGCTATACATCACATTCCCATGACTTTTTTATTTTAGAGCTGGATGTTTATACTTTTGATCCCTATCAGCTGTTTCTCCCACCCCTCACCTTCTCTTCTGGTGATCACCAATCTGTTCTCAGTATCTATGAACTTGGGTTGTTTGTTTTTAAATTCCACATGTAAATGAGATGATATGGTATTTTTCTTTCTCTGCCTGACTTCTTTCACTTAGCATAATACCCTCAAGGTTTGTTTATGCTGTTGCATATGGTAATATTCCATTCTTTTTCATGGCCAAATAGTATTCCACATATATGGAATGTATATATGCATATATGCATATGCATCACATATACACCACATCTTCTCTATCCACTCACTCATCAGTGGACACGTGTTGTTTTCAGATCTTGACCATTGTAAATAAAGCTGCAGTGATTGTGGGGTTGCATATATCTTTTCAAACTAGCAGTTTCATTTTCTTCTGATAAACAGCCTGAAATAGAATTGCTGGAGCATGTGGTATTACTATTTGTAATTTTTTGATAATCTTCCATGCTATTTTCCACAGTGGCTGCACAAATCTACATTTTCACCAACAGTGTATGTGGGTTTCCTTTTTTCCAAATTCTTGCCTGCATTTATTACTGCTTGTCTTTTTGATAATAGCCATTCTAATAGGTGATACCTCATTGTTGTTTTGACTAGCATTTTCCTGATTATTAGTGATGTTGAGTATCCATTCATGTATTTCTTTACCATCTTTATGTCTTCCTTGAAAAAAATGTATATTTGAATCTTCTATTTTTTTTTAAGAGGTTGATCCAATGCTATAGCTTTTTTTCTTTATCCTCTTAATCCAATATTATGCACTAAAATTCAGTGACTGGTCTTTATTTATTTGCATAAAAACCTTACTCTTCAACCTCAGGTCATAGATATTAATTCTTTAGTAAATAAGTAGTTGATGATTGAATTTCAACTAAACAAATTACAATTGCCTTATACTAAATGTTGGTAGGACCACTCAGCAACCCAAAACTGCCTTGAAAAAAAATGCTGTTTGAGTAAAGAAATCTTAGGGGGAAAAAAGTTTCTTCCCTAAGGCTGTAGAGCTATTTTATGCTTCTGTTAATCTTACTTCTTAGAATTTGAAGTTACTGGCCACACCCTTTTCTTGCAGTTCTTCAGCCACTTGATACAATGCAGCGAGGTTCAAATTGGAGAGTCCATCTTGACTTAATCCTCCTCCCTATTCATCATTTTCAGGTGTGTCTGAGCTCAGGCACATCCTTTGCAACACACCAGCCACACGGATACTTTCCCTTTCACTCTTTAGTGATCATCTTTTGCCGCTTTAGTCACCTACCAATCCCAGGGCCTTCACATGTCACCTCTTGAAATGAACCATTAGCAGCATTTTACCTGAGGGATATTTTCAAACTTCCTAGTATACAAAATATTTTTACTCTAAAAATGAGTGAGTCAGGTCTTTGGTTGTTCTCATACTCATCTTGGTTTTGACAGAAGGATTTAGAGAATATGTCTACTTTTGTTTTCCAGAATTGGTCTCTGAAAGACAAAGCTAGTGTTCACATTTAGTATTTTTATTTCATTTAATTCAATAAATACTTGTCACAAGCTACTATAATATGAGAGGTGCTTATTCAGTATCAGTTTAGTCGTTCAGTCATATCTGACTCTTTGCGACCCTATGGACTGCAGCAGGCCAGGCTTCCCTGTCCATCACCAACTCCCAGAGCTTGCTCAAACTCATGTCCATCCAGTTGATGATGCCATCCAACCATCTCATTCTTTGTTGTCCCCTTCTCCTCCTGCCTTCAATCTTTCTCAGCATCAGGGTCTTTTCAAATGAGTCAGTTCTTTGCATCAGGTGGCCAAAGTATTGGAGTTTTAGTATCAGACCTTCCAATGAATATTCAGGACTGATTTCCTTTTGGATGGACTGGTTTGATCTTGCAGTCCAAGGGACTATCAAGAGTCTCCTCCAACACCACGGTTCAAAAGCATCAATTCTTTGGTGCTCAGCTTTGTTTATGGTCCAACTCTCATGTCCATACATGACTAATGGAAAAAGCATAGCTTTGAGTAGACAGACCTTTGTTGGCAAAGTAATGTCTCTGCTTTCTAATATGCTGTCTAGGTTGGTCATAGCTTTTCTTCCAAGGAGCAAGCATCTTTTAACTTCATGGCTTCAGGAAGAGACAAAAAATGACTTTCAAGAAAATTCTGTTTGTAATTTGAGGAAATAAGATATACCCAGGCATAAAGAAAGCAAAGGATGTGGTATTAAGATACAATATCATCAAAATAGTCTAAATTAGTCAAATTAATAAAGTCATTTCAAATAATTTGAGGAATAATCAGAAAGGTTATATTAACATATATATATATTTAAAATGAAGCATTAGAGGAGATATAAGAAAGGAGATATAATTCTAAACTGCACTGGTTCAAGATTTCACCCTGGAGGTTGTTATAGATATTTATGCAGGTAGAAAATACTAACAGAGAAGTCAAGGCAATAGTATATCCAGGATTGGATGTGAAAAGGCATGCTTCACATTCATTGAATGGCTAATTAATTAGTTTGACAACAGAATAATTTTTTTGTCTTGAACTGAAAACTGATAACACTGGAAAAAGAGGCTGAAGCTCCTTGGTAGGAAATACTGATCATCAGAATAAGAAAGTTGAGTCTAATTAGTAGGCAATTGACAAAACAAAAGAGAATATTTTGTAAGGCCAATCATGTGAACAAAAGTTTCTTATTTGAATATTAATCTGGTGTTCTCTTCACAATGGATTCCAGTTGTAGTCAGGAGGAACACTTTGCAGAAATATGTAGCACTATAAGAAGAACGAGATGAGGGTGAGACCAAGGTTGTAGCAGTGGGAATGGAGAGAAAGGAACAGATGTGGGTGAGGTTTTAAAGGACACAGGGTCAGGGAGTAATAATACTAATTAACGCTTTATAGCATTTGCTGTGTATGAGTCTCTGTTTTGGGCTTCCCCAGTGACTTGGTGGTAAAAAAACCCACCTGCCAATGCAGGAGACATGGTTTAATCCCTGAGTCAGGACCATCCCCTAGAGAAGGAAATGGCAACCCAATCCAATATTCTTGCCTGGGAAATCCCATGGACAGAGGAGCCTAGTGAGCTACAGTCCATAAAGTTGCGAAAAATCAGCCATGACTAAAGCAACTGAGCATGTATGTAGGCAGGCTCTGTTTTGAGTGACTTGTATTTATTATTTAACTTAAACTTCAAACAACCGTGGATGGTAGACACTGATGGCTTCCCCATTTACACGATAGAAACTCAGGCAGCGTCTAAGTACATTGTCCCAGGTCAGATAACTAGAAAATAGCAAGGCTGGCACTTGAGCCTATCCAGTCAAACTCCAGAGGATCTGCAACTAACCACTCTACATCATTCCTCTAAAAAATAACCAAAATTTCCAGATTGACTGAACTGGAAAGTGACATTACCAACAGTCAAAGAAACTGATTTTTTTTTTTTTTATAGTGTTTACCTTTTGTTTAGTTAAATCTTTGGTAGGGAGAAAAATATTCTGACCTTTGGG
This sequence comes from Odocoileus virginianus, assembly GCF_023699985.2. NCBI lineage: Eukaryota > Metazoa > Chordata > Mammalia > Artiodactyla > Cervidae > Odocoileus > Odocoileus virginianus. The sequence goes on along the minus strand of NC_069686.1, from coordinate 33,472,906 downwards.
GAGGATTTTCCCTATGGTAAGTAATGAACCTTATATACATTTTCACTTCTCTGCTGGGCAACAGGAACAGTGTAATTTATGATATTGTTCAATTATAAATTAGAATAGTAAATATGTCATCTTAATGTGATTTGTCTTCCTTCCTTAACAGAGCTTAAAATGAAACAAGGATGAAGTGCTGAATTAAAGATTTAGTATCTTGGGCTCATGAAAGATCAGTATTTCAGACTTAGTTTACCAATCATACTAAACAATAATTTTGACAAGAGAAAAAACTAACACCCAGCATAGGGAGTATCTCTCTTTTTCTATATTGGAGAAGTGGCATAATGCACTACTTAGGAACATATGGACTCCAGGACCATACTAATGCCTGGGTTCAGATCTTAAAATGAGACCTTGAACTGTGTGACTTGTGTAAACTACATAAGCTCTCTCTGCCTCAGTCTTTGCACCCCTGAAATGTGACACTAATGCCTTTGGAATATGTAAAGATTAACTAAGATAAGGACTTCCCTGGTGGCTTAGCTGGTAAAGAATCCGCCTGCAATTTGGGAGACCTGGGTTTGATCCCTGGGTTGAGAAGGGAAAGGCCACCCACTCCAGTATTCCGGCCTGGAGAATTCCATGATGAAAGTGAACGAGGAGAGTGAAAAAGTTGGCTTAAAGCTCAGCATTCAGAAAACTAAGATCATGGCATCTGGTCCCATCACTTCATGGGAAATAGATGGGGAAATAGTGGAAACAGTGTCAGACTTTATTTTTTGGGGCTCCAAAATCACTGCAGATGGTGGTTGCAGCCATGAAATTAAAAGACGCTTACTCCTTGGAAGGAAAGTTATGGCCAACCTAGATAGCATATTAAAAAGCAGAGACATTACTTTGCCAACAAAGGTCTTTCTAGTCAAGGCTATGGTTTTTCCATATGTATGGATGTATGGTCATGTATGGATGTGAGATTTGGACTGTGAAGAAAGCTAAGCATAGAATTGATGCTTTTGAACTGTGGTGTTGGAGAAGACTCTTGAGAGTCCCTTGGACTGCAAGGAGATCCAACCAGTCCATCCTAAAGGAGATCAGTCCCGGGTGTACACTGGAAGGACTGATGCTGAAGCTGAAACTTCAATACTTTGGCCACCTAATGAAAACAATTGACTCATTGGAAATGACCCTGATGCTGGGAGGGATTGGGGGCAGGAGGAGAAGGGGACGACAGAGGATGAGATTGCTGGATGGCATCACCGACTCGATGGACATGAGTTTGAGTAAACTCCAGGAGTTGGTGATGGACAGGGAGGCCTGGCGTGCTGAGATTCATGGGGTCACAAAGAGTCGGACACAAATGAGCAACTGAACTGATCTGAACTAAGATAAGGCACTTACAGTGGCTCCTACCAGAGTAAATTCTCAGTAGTTGTTAGTTATATTCATTGAATTTTATCTCATATACAAGTTGACCCTTGAACATCATAGGAGGGAAGTAAGATGTGACCACTCCCATGGAGTTGCAAATCTGCCTTAAAAATAAAGGACATGATAAATGATTCAACTAAAGGCAGGAACTTTAAACATTTTGGATTAACAATAAGGACTTAAACACTAGTTCTTTTAATTTTACGTAGTATGATTTCTGATGGAATACAAACTTTTCCATACTTAGTTAATTTTAAAATCTATGAAATGAAAATACAAGTATTATATTTATTTTTAAAAGTCTATGTAGTTTATATATAGTTCAAACCCTTGTTGCTCAAGGCTCAATTTTATATTTTTAATGTATAAACTTTAATTACAGAATTATTGCTACTTAAAAATTTTTTTTGCTGTGAATTTTTGTATATTAAGCATACAAAACAGTAGCTTTTAAAAGCAAAGATCCATGCTTCCATCATACAGATCAAGAGATAAGACATTTTCTGCATTCCAGAAACTGCTTTTTCTGCTCCTGAACGTTAACCTGTTTTCCATCAATTTCCTGACAGATAACAATTTTGTGACTTTTGCAGTAATTATTTCCTTTCTTTGCATGATAGTTCTAACCTTTCAGTGTTGTTATTGTTCAGTCACTAAGTCACATCCACCTCTTTTGCAACTCCATGGATTATAGCCTGCCAGCTCCTCTGTCCATGGGATTCTCCAGGCAAGAATACTGGAGCGAGTTACCGTTTCCTTCTCCAAGGGATCTTCCCAACCCAGGCATCAAATCCATGTTTCTTTCATTGGTAGGTGGATTCTTTACCACTGAGCCATCAGCAAAGCCAACGTTTCATTATGGTCCCTAAATATAGAATTTTAATTTAGCATGATCTATGTACATACATCAGAGAAGACAATGGCACCCCATTCCAGTACTCTTGCCTGGAAAATCTCATGGATGGAGGAGCCTGGTAGGCTGCAGTCCATGGAGTTTCGAAGAGTTGGACACGACTGAGCGACTTCACTTTCACTTTTCACTTTCATGCATTGGAGAAGGAAATGGCAACCCACTCCAGTGTTCTTGCCTGGAGAATCCCAGGGACGGGGGAGCCTGGTGGGCTGCCGTTTATGGGGTCACACAGAGTCGGACACGACTGAAGCGACTTAGCAGCAGCAGCAGCAGCATGTACATACATACAATATGTAGTCTTTTGTGTTTGGTTTCCTTTCCTGAACGTGTATTTCTAAGTTTTACTAATTTTTTTTTGTGGTTCATCGATTCTCATTGCTACATGGTATTCCATTGTATAAAAATACTCAGAATATAAAACTAATCAGAATGTGCTGTTGATGCACATTTGATCTGTTTCTAGGTTTGGGAAATTATGAATAATGCTGCTGTGAACATTCTTTTAAATGTTTATTGCTGCATATTTACATACATTTATATTGGATATATATTCTCCAGTGAAATTGCTATTATATTTTATGCAAATCTTTAATTTTAGTAGATATTGCTAGTTTTCCAAAGTAGTTATACTAGCTATACTCCAGTCAGTAGTATATGAGAGTTCTGTTTCATTCTTACCAATACTTAATTTAATCAGTCCTTTAAATTTTAGCCATTCTGATGAAAGTATAGTTTAAATTTCCTTGTTGAAAAAGGCAGCCATGCTATGTGGTTTAATTGCCATATGGTTATAATTGCCTATAAATTATCTGTCCAGGTGCTTTTGCTTATTTTTCTACTGATTTCATTTTTTAAAAATAGTTTTATGCAGAAATTAGTTATATTTGAATTAAGAACACTGTATAAATTAAATAACTTTTCCTTCTCTGTGACTTGCTTTTTCAATTTCTTAATGGAGTTTTTGATGAGGAAAAGCTTTAAATTTTAATATTGATTATATTTTTACCTCTTTACATTTATATTTTTCCAGTTCAGTTGATTTTCATGAATGGTTTGAAGTAGCAGTGAAATCCTATTTTCCTTCCAAACAGATATCTAGTTGTTATAGAATCATACTGAAAATTCTCTCCTTTGCCTACTACTCATCATTGCCAGTATCATAGATTAAATATCCACATATCTGTGTTTTGGGAAAATTATTCTTTTTAATTGCTCTATTAATTTCATCTTACTACTTATGACAGTATTTTAACTATGGCTATGTTTTAATTATTCTTGTTATCTATTAAAGCACATTCTCTGGCTGACTTACTTGGCATAAAACCCTAAAGGTTCATTGATGTTGTTGAAATATACGAATACATGAACAAACCAAATCAAAGCCAAACACATAGATACAGAGAATAGAGTAGTGGCTACCAGAGGGGAAGGGAGGGTTTAGGGGAAGGTGATGTGTGTAAAGAGGCTCAGGAGTATGGTAACTTATGGAACTAAACTTTTTAGGTGGTGAGCACAACTGTTGTATGTACAGTGTGTGCACAAGTCGAAATACAATATTGTACACATGAAACATATAATTTTACATGTCAATTAAAAATATCCTCCCATCATATTTTTATTCAAGGAATCTTGACTTTACCCTATTTCATATGAATTTTAGAATAATTATGTAAAATATGACAGAAAAGTTAGGGTTTTGGTGGGATTGTATTCAATCTATTATTTTTTTTTGTTTTGTTTTCTAGGTCAAAAGACACAGGTTTAATTTATTTTTAAACAGAGGTGTGTATCAAATTTTTTTTTAGGTTTTCTTTTTTTTTCATTTATTTTTATTAGTTGGAGGCTAATTACTTCACAACATTGCAGTGGGTTTTGTCATACACTGACATGAATCAGCCATGGAGTTACATGTATTCTCCATCCCCATCCCCCCCCCCACCTCCCTCTCCACCCGATTCCTCTGGGTCTTCCCAGTGCACCAGGCCTGAGCACTTGTCTCATGTATCCCACCTGGGCTGGTGATCTGTTTCACTATAGATAATATACATGCTGTTCTTTCAAAACATCCCAGCCTTGCCTTCTCCCACAGAGTCCAAAAGTCTGTTCTGTACATCTGTGTCTCTTTTTCTGTTTTGCATATAGGGTTATCATTACCATCTTTCTAAATTCCATATATATGTGTTAGTATGCTGTAATGTTCTTTATCTTTCTGGCTTACTTCACTCTGTATAATGGGCTCCAGTTTCATCCATCTCATTAGAACTGATTCAAATGAATTCTTTTTAACGGCTCAGTAATAGTCCATGGTGTATATGTACTACAGCTTCCTTATCCATTCGTCTGCTGATAGGACATCTAGGTTGCTTCCATGTCCTGGCTATTATAAACAGTGCTGCGATGAACACTGGGGTGCACGTGTCTCTTTCAGATCTGGTTTCCTCAGTGTGTATGCCCAGAAGTGGTATTGCTGGGTCATATGGCAGTTCTATTTCCAGTTTTTTAAGAAATCTCCACACTGTTTTCCATAGTGGCTGTACTAGATTGCATTCCCACCAACAGTGTAAGAGGGTTCCCTTTTCTCCACACCCTCTCCAGCATTTATTGCTTGTAGACTTTTGGATAGCAGCCATCCTGACTGGCGTGTAATGGTACCTCATTGTGGTTTTGATTTGCATTTCTCTGAGAATCAATCTATTATTTAATGAATTCCTGAAGATTCAGCATGATTACAATATGACTTGACTCCTTTAATCTATGAATATATATATAAAGTACATGCTTCATTTATTTCAATCTTTTTGGTTTTCCTCAATCATATTTTCTGCCTTTCTGCATAGAAGTCTTACTCATTGTGGTTAATTTGTTCCTTGAAATTTTATGCAGCTTAATATTATGTATTACATATTTTTAAAAACTTAATTTTCTTTCTGCTTTTTATATAAAGAAATGCAACTTTTGTACTGAATTTGCATACAACAAATAGTAAACTCACTTATTACTTACAATAGTTTTTGAATAGATTCTTTTGGATTTTCTACATAAAGAATTACACTGTGGTCAAAGATAACAGTATTTAATAGTTGTCAAGTTTTATACTTTTTTCACATCTTATTGAATTGAATAGAAAGTTTAGAACAATGCTGAATGAAAATGGAAAGAAAAAAGGACATTCTGTTGTAATTCTCAAATCAAAGGGAAAACTTTCACCATTTTACTATTAAGAATGATCCTTATTATAGTGTCTTTTGTAAATATCATACACCAGGTTAAGAAATTTATTTTAATTCTGATTTTGCTGGGATTATTAATAACAACTGAATTTTTCATTTCATCAAATGCTTCCTCTGTATCTACTGAGATTATCAAATGATTTTTCTTGTTTTCTTTGTTCATCTAACCGCTTACAATGAAGGATTATTTTTTTAAGACTTCCAATTCCAGCAGTAGTACTGTTGCTTCCTTGTGCTTCGTGTGGGCCTAGAGGGCCAGAGAATTTTTCTCAGCATTTGTTCTCTACCCGCCTAATGCTTGCAAAGCAGTTGTTGTCATCCAATCACTCAGTCATGTCTGACTCTTTGCAACCCCGTGGACTGCGGCACACCAGGCTTCCCTGTCCTTTACCATCTCCCGAAGCTTGCTCAAACTTGTGTCCATTGAGTCAGTGATGCCATCCAACCATCTCATCCTCTGTTGTTCTCTTTTCTTTCTATCTTTCCTAGCATCAGAGTCTTTTCCAATGAGTAGGCTATTCTCATCAGGTGGTCAAAGCCTCAGCTTTAGCATCAGTCCTTCCAATGAATATTCAGGGTTGACTTTCTTTAGGATTGACTGGTTTGATTTCTTTGCAGTCCAAGGGACTCTCAAGAGTCTTTCTCCAATACCACAGTTCAAAAAAGCATCGTTTTTCAGCCTTCTTTATTGTCCAGCTCGCACATTCATACATGACTATTGGAAAATCCATAGCTTTGACTATACAGGCCTTTGTCGGCAAAGTGATGTTTCTGATTTTTAATACACTGTTGAGGTAGGAAGCCTCTTGTCCCTTCTTGTCCCTCCCCCAGGGGTAGACTGCTGGCTTGTTACTTGGTGCCATGCTCCTGGTGGGGGTGGGAAGGTTCAGCGATACTTTATTCCAGTGTTAAGCTTACAATGTTCTGTGCATCTGGGCCTTAGCTGTGTGGCTTTTTCAGTATTCCTCCCCAGTCCTCTCATGATGTTCAAACTCTTACTTGACTCTGGAGTTCTTTGGTGGGGACATGTGTCCTGCTCTTTCCCCAGTGGGAGAAGATCTCTGCTTTGTGTTAGCGTGAGGTTCTGGGCCCGAGGGAGTGACCATCCCTCCCCTAGGCCCTGAGGACTTTGGCTTCTTCCTCTCTCCCAGAAACTGTGCATCTTTTCCAGGGCCCTCAGGAGGACCAGGGTTTTCTGTCCTAAAGGTGTTGTATTAGACAATGGAGTGGGGAAGCAGAACTGGTTTTGTGTCTTTGTGATACCAATGTGCTCTCTCTGGCTTCCTGCCCTAACCTTAATCTTTCTGCTGAGCTGCCAGGAAATGCCTTAAAAAGAAAAAAGAGCTTCTGAATGAGTCTATATCCCTTTGTGTCTGGGGGATCCCTGGGTATCTGTACTGTTCTGTCAGCCCCCTCTGGCCTTTGAGAATTTGTTACCATTTTAGCTATTTGCTTCTTACCCACTTCCAAAATGAGCACATGTCCCTCTCATGAACTGTCAGAGGTGAAATGGTCCCTATGTCCTATCTCTCCTAAGAATGGCTGTTACCCTTTGAAATGTAGTTAATCTCTTTGCTTTGTGACCCCAGGTCTCTGATAAGCTCAGGAAAATTTATTATTTTATAGCTCATCTGACCTTTTCTTATTGTTAGGATAAGTGTGATAATTTGTTCTGGCCTTTGACCAAGTGGTAGCAAAACTGCAATTTTTAAAAAATATACATATGTATATATATTTGTCTCAGCTTTTCAAGTTTTCCAAAGAAAGATGAGTTGGTTTTTTTTTTTTTTTCTCTTTATTCATTACCTAGTCTGCACTTGTCAGAGCTAGAACACTTGAGTCAGTGTTATTTTTAGTAGTCTTTACACACAAAATTAATTGTTGCTCTAACATTTTTGTGAGCAATTGAGGCTCAATGGATTTTATAACATAATTTCATTGCTTTCAACCAGGTAGAGTTCAAGTTTTCTTCTGCATAAAGAAGTCTGGTAACTGGCATGTGGGGCTGGAATTGTACTTTGATCATTAGGGAATTGTTTCTTTAGTTCTGTTCCAATACTTTAGCAGTATGACTTCATCCTCAAGGATTTTCGAGCAGCTAAGCTGATGCCTGGAGCCTAGCCATCATATTTGTGTTCTGTGCAGCAATAGCAAACAAACAAAATGCAATGGTAAAGGTCATGCTACCAGCAGGTTTGTTGCTGGTCAGTCGCTAAGTCATGTTTGACTCTTTGCGACCCCATGGACTGCAGCATGCCAAGCTTCCCTGTCCTCCACTATCTCCTGGAGTTTGCTCAAATTCATGTCCATTAAGTTGGTGATGCTATCTATCCATCTTATCCTCTGTCGCCCCCTTCTCCTTTTGCCTTCATGTTTTCTCAGTATTCGGGTCTTTTTAAATGAGTTGGCTCTTTGCATCAGGTGACCAAAGGATTGGAGCTTCAGCTTCAGCAACAGTCATTCCAGTTAATATTCAGTGTTGATTTCCTTTAGGATTGACTGGTTTGACCTCCTTGCTGTCCAAGAGACTCTCAAGTCTTCTCCAACACCACAATTTGAAAGTATCAATTCAGTGCCTAGCCTTCTTTATGGTCCAGCTCTCACATCCATACATGACTACTGGAAAAACCATAGCTTTGACTATATAAACATTTGTCAGCAAAGTAATGTCTCTGGTTTTTAATATGCTGTCTAGGTTTGCTATCACTTTCCTTCCAAAGAGCAAGCGTCTTTTCATTTCATGGCAGCAGTCACCATCTGCAGTAATTTTGGAGCCCAAGAAAATAAAATCTGTCACTGTTTCCACTTTTTCCCCATCTACTTGCCATGAAGTGATGGGACCATGTGCCATGATCTTAGTTTTTTGAATGTTGAGTTTCAATCCAGCTTTTTCACTGTCCTCAAGAGGCTCTTTAATTCTCTTCACTTTCTACCATTAGAGTGGTATCATCTGCATATCTCGAGGTTGTTGATATTTTTCCCGGCAATCTTGATTCCAGCTTATGATTCATCCAGCCTGGCTTTTCGCATGATGTACTCTGCATATAAGTTAAGAAAGCAGGGTGACAATATACAGCCTTGACGTACTCCTTTCAAATTTTGTCCAGTCGTTTGTTCCATGTCCAGTTCCAACTATTACTTCTTGACCTGCATAAACCAGCTGGTTTAGCCCCCCTCAAAACTGTTCTCCAGAAACTACCCAATATTTTCTTCCTGAGTACCATTTGTTTGTTGCAAACAAAGCTGTTATGTATAGTGTTTCTGTTGCACACATAAATCCTCGGAATGTGTCACTAGTAGGGAAGGGGAAGGTTAGTATTGGGTAGTCTCTTAGCTGACTCAATAGAAAAGACCCTGATGGGAAAGACTGAAGGCGGGAGGAGGAGGGGACAACAGAGGATGAGATGGTTGGATAGCATCACTGACTATAGCATTGGACATGAGTTTGAGCAAGCTCCGGGAGATGGTGAAGGACAAGGAAGCCCGGAGCACTGCAGTCCATGGGGTCACAAAGAGTCGCGGACATGGCTGAGAGACTGAACAACAATAAGGCTCTTAGCAGCCTCAGTCACAATTAGAGGATGGGGACTACACTTAAGTAATCAGATTTCTAAGGCAGGATGGTGTGGGTTAAAATACACAGGATCTATCATCAAACAGAGCTGGGTTCTGATCTCAGCTCTGCAAAGTACTAGCTATGTGGCTTTGAGCAAGGTCCTTACCCTAACCGGTCCTACTTTCTCAGCTGTAAAAGGACATGATATTAATAGTGACTTCTTGAAATATTTTTTGCTAAGATAGAATATGATAATATATGCAAAGGGTCTATCACATAGGAGAAGAGTAATAAATGATATGTTTTATTTCACCCACGTATATTAATATAAATTCAGTTATTTAAGGGAGGGCAGAGTCTATTCAGGCCTAGTACTGATTGAGAGGGTAGAAAGGCAATTTGTCTTATTTCTCCTGTGAGAAGCTTTTTCTCTTAGAGGGGATGGAAAGTCTCACTTTCTACCCTTAAATATATCAATTTTATCCTTTGAACTATACTGAAATATTGCTCAAAATTTAGGCTTAGGATAGTAACACTTTATATAATATCAAAGCAAGAAACAGATAAAAGGAGTTCTAGTTTGAATTTTACCACTGGAAGTTATGAAACCTGGGAAAGTCATCAGAACCTACTGGATCTCAGTGTTGTCAGCTGATAAATAGGTGGTCAACCTTAACCACCTATTGCATAGTCTTAAACCACCACAATTCTATGCAGTTTTATTTGCCCTAGACAGATAGCTCTTCTTCTCAAAAGAGATATCACAAAGTCTAGCAAATACATGATAAATGTTTGTTTATTCTAAACAAAGTTGAATTTTTATAGGAAATGCCTTTGTGTAGAGGCTTTGCCAAGTCCTGAAATGAAACAATAGGATTCATTAAACCACATGGTGTTGTGTGTTAGAAAACTGGCTTCACATTCTGGTTGGGAAGATTTCTGGCTTAGACGAGTGTGTCATTTGGGGCAAGTAACTTAAATTCTCTAAGCCTTAGATTATTAATTTATAAACTGGACAATATATTTTAAAGCCATGATGAGCAGCAAATGAAATAAGAAAATATAAAAGTACTTTTAAAAACTGTGCAAGTTTAGCGCTAAGCTCTTTAGAAGGTCCAGCAGATAAAATATAGAAAGTATCCTCATTCTTTGGTGTGGAGATTGTATGGTAGCATTTTATAAATAAAATACAGTAAAAATAAAGCTACTAAGGACCATTGGTTTAAAGTTTGTGTTAGATTTTGCCTGGCAATTTTTCTGTCCATGTTATGTTGTAGGAAGTGGTGGGTCTAGTGCAGCTCACAGAGGCCAGAACAGTGTGTACTTCATGACTCTGTGTATGAAGTCTGTCCTTGAGGTGAATTTCCAGATGTGATCTTTCTCTGCATCTGAAACATTCTGGTTGCGATCCAGTGAGGCTGAAACAAATAGCAAATCATCTGCAATGCATGGCTATTAGGGCTGTCTGCTCTCCTCAACGTGCCCAGCTGAATTGACAGTTAAGCCTCTTTCTCTATAAAAAGCAAGGTATTAGTAAAAGCACGGTTGCCATATGATAAAATCATCTCTATTGTTAAACTGATTAAATGTAACTGCAACGCCTGGTCTTTCAGAAGATGTTTTGTTCTTTAATAAAAGCTAGAGATCATTTTTGCTTTCAAACATACATCAAGATTATATAGCCCCTATTTCTATATGTGTATTAGTGTTTATTTATCTTGTCAGCACTTTTTAATTTTTATTTTATTTTATTTTTGTCAGCACCTTTTAAAACTAGAAGCATGCCACATGTATGTTAAATTATGTTAAGTGCCCTAATATAAGTATACAGATTGATGGATTTTTACAATTATATACTGTGTTATTACTACCCAGATCAAGATACAGAGCATTTCCAATCCCCAACAAATTCCCCTTTATATCTTCTCCCCATCAGTAACCTTTTGGTTTATCATATTCTTTAAAATTTTGGCTTTATGATAATGAGCATTTGAAAAGGTAGGAAGTTTTTTGAAAGGCAATCCAATCTTTTGAAAAATGTGGGAAATATTGATACGTGTTACATAAAAGAAAAGCCGCTGAACAATGATGAATAGTGCAATGAACTATAGTAATAATATTGAAGGCAATCAACTATACACTCACTGGAATGAAACAGAATTGCAATGTAGAAACCTCATGAAATTCTATCCAAATCTCCCACCTGCTAACCAAAAAATAGAGCCACCACGCAGCCTGGTGAGTATTCCATCAGTCATGTTGCCTGGCAACCTCAGCCAGTATCAGAGACACCCAATTGAGCAGCAGAGAGTCAAACTAGAAGGTATCTTGGAAACAGTAGGGTCTAGCTGAAAAAGAGGGAGGGAGGATGATAATAGAGAGAGAGAGGAATAAAAAAGGAGTAACTTGACCATTGATCCATGTTAGTCATGACCATGAACAGTGGTTTTTTTTTTTTCCCCTTTTCTTTCTAGTAACTAGCTTAGAGCAAAATTCTTTGGGTTTCTTCTTCCTTCACTGTGCTTTCCTCCTCTGCTGTGTCTGCCGGTCTGAGTGCAAAGGTTTGGCAAGAAACATCATTATTAATTTTTTAGGAGGGAAGAATGTTAATAAGTCATTTTCAGCACATTCAAACCATGTTAACTAAGAGTTCACTGAGATTTGCATCATGCAGTATTCTGTTTGCTTCAGTCATACTTAATCTGGTTTTTAAATTAATATACTTTTGCTAAAAAATGAAAAGTAAAGGAGATCAAAGCAGTCAGTTCTAAAGGAAATCAACCCTGAATATTCATTGGAAAGACTGGTGCTAAAGCTCCAATACTTTGGCCACCTGATGTGAAGAGCAGACTCATTGGAAAAGACTGATGCTGGGAAAGATTGAAGGCAAAAGAACAAGAGGGTGGCAGAGGATGAGATGGTTAGATAACATTACCGACTCTGGACATGAATTTGAGCAAACTCCGGGAGATTTGGTGATGGGGAAGGACAGGGAAGCCTGGGAGCTGCAGTCCGTGGGGTTGCAAAGAGTTGGACACAACTTAACAACTGAACAACAGCAACAATAAAATAAAATACCTTCCACCTATAGTAAACCCCTTTCGTGGAGGTCAAGAAGGAACAGTGAGGGAGGCATGCCTTAGCCCCTCTAGGGGTACATCAGAAGTGATATATACCAGGCACACATGGTGAGAATCTGAGATGACAACTTTAGCTGAACCCTTTACTTTGAGATACAACTTTTATGTATTTTTCTAGAGAGGTATCTTCCATCCTCCATAATTTGGTATAAAAGCTTATCTGCTGCCCTGTGCTCTAACCCCACATTACTCTCCTTCCTTCCTTGCTAAAAGATGACATGCAGAGAAAATAGCATCTGTGGATTACAAGGTTCCTGCTAATTTACCTCCGTCCATAAATTCTTTCATTTTTCCCTCGCAATGGCTTTTGCTCCATTAGGCAGTGCTGTCACACATGCTCCTGACCTTATACCTGTATGTGTCCTAAGAGTCCTGCCTCAAATGAATATTTTCTTCCTCTTCTGTATCTTCAGTTTTCTCCCTGTCTCCAAATTTCCTTCATTGGCGTTAAAGATGTCAAAATATTTTTCTGCTTAAAAGCAAAAGAGTATCTATTCACAAATCCTCCCTTCATTTCAAGTCCACCTTTAGCTGCATGTTACCTCTTATCTCTACTCACAGTTAAATGTTTCCAAGAATTGTCTATATTCTCTGTTTTAAACCTGCATCCTCCATTCACACCTCAACGCACTAAGGCTTGCTTTCTCAGCTTGTCTGAAACTGTTCTTTGGAGTGGGTTTCTGTGCCCTCCTCCAGGGGGTCTTCCCAACTGAGGGATCGAACCTGCATCTCTTACATCTAACCTGTGTTGGTAGGTGGGTTCTTTACCACTAGTGACACTTGGGAAGCTCTTTATGTCTAATAGGTGCCTCAGAATCATCAAAGTCTACCAACAAATTTATGAATGCTCCTAATTTTTCTATAAAAGACTTATTTGAGATGTATAAAATGGTGAATGCAGAAAGAACAAAATAAAAATAATAAAATTGATACTCTTATCAGTGGATCTGCTCGTCATAGGTCTTTGATTTTATCTGGAAATATTGGGTGGCCCCAACATTTTTGTGGATACAGAAAAGCCCAAGCAATGTTTTGTCCAATCAATATTATATTAAAAGCTCTGGGAGGTAAAATGCCCCAAGCATCTAGCAGAGGGTTGAAAGCCTTTAGGTACTTAAATTTGCCAGATAAATGAAGTAAATAGCTTATATTTGAATGAATCTTAAATGCTTTTCTCTTTCTGAGTTGTATGAACAATTTTGCTCATTATAATATTGATCATGATAGTAGCAATGGCTAAAATGTAATGGTTAGTTGTTATGTGGCAATTCCTCTGATTCTCATTTTATGGGCTTACTCTTTACCATGACTTTTCAACTAGGGAGAGCTTTTATTGTTATTTTGTAAACCTAGGAGCAACTGGGCTTAACTGCAAATTAACCTCTCCAGTATCTTCAAATTAAACTATGGCAGAGATGGGATTTGAATTAAAGTCTATCTAATACCCCAACCATGCTACTAATGCTGAATTTTAAGAAAAAACACAGTTTATATATTTCTGGCTCTTTCACACAAATGTTCATTGTTTTGATATTTTTGCTGTTTTTAGCATCTTCAGTGTCTTAGTAGTGGCACATGATTACAAGTACTGTCTTTCTTAGGTATCATCAACTGTAATTTTGGTTTTGATTGGAATAAAGAAAGAACTTAGAATATGTATTCAGGTGCTGAGTAAGAGATGGAACTTCTGTAAAATGGCAAGTAGAGATTATGGAGAAATATTGGGATGGTCAAGAGTGAGTGATGGTGTTTTCTGCATAGAAGAGGGAAAACTACAGGAAAGCTGGAAAAGAATGGGAAAAATAATTGATATGTGGAAAAAACAACTGAAAAATATATCTTACAAAGCCAATTGTAAATTGAAATGAAAAATCCTGGTTAGATGGCTTTTCTAATTAGAAAAAGAGGAGACTGTGGGGAGAAAATGAGATGAATAAAAAAGGAATATAAGAAATATGATGAAGAGTACTATGATTAAATCTGATCAAAGAGATATAATTTAATAAAGTGAGAGAGTGTGAATAACCAGGAATTAAAATTGACAGAAAGAAAAAAAAATCCCATGCTTTAGTTAATAGGTTTCATTGACTCACATTGCTGCCTTTATACCTGTCTGCTGGAAATGTAAAGCAAAAAGGAAAATAAAGCACTGATTGCTGTTCTGCTGGTGTGGTGCTGAATAGATGTAGGAAATCTGAGGATTTTCATACTGATTATGGTTTTTTGCAAGAGAGGAATCATACCAGTATTTTCTTTCTCTGTTGGAACACTGTGTCATTCTACAGAAATTAACAAATAAGAGATTTTGGAGCAGAGGACACCTACTGATTTTTTCGGATGTCAATCAGTAGTTGGAATTATTTATTCTGCTTATCAAAATCAAAAGAAAATATTATAGCTATTCAGCTACACAAACTGTGGAGCTTTTCCTTGGACTAAAAGATGTCATTGATCTTGATGCTTTATATTTTTGCTGTTTGAGCTAAGAAACTATAAAACCTTTGCAAAAAATTTATGAGTAGTTTGCTTTCAGAATTTTAAACTTGACTTAAAAATAAGCTATAATAAGAAAAACTGTCTATTTACAACATTGTTTTTCACTGCTATGATATAAACTATAAAAATACCATTTCTAGAAAGGAATCTAACCATTGAGGTTAATTTGAACAGGGTGATGATCACTTTTCTCCTACCCTTTTCTACTCCCCAGCCCCCTACCATATTCCCATTGCTAATATCTGGTGAATAACATGGAAAGAAAAGTTGTTTCCAGGAGTTGACTTAATTGCCAACAACAGGGACAATGCAATACATGAATATATACTATTTTGGTGTCCCAGAGACATAATGTTATATAATTATTGCCTTAAAATGATAGTTAGGGTAATTTATGATAGTATTTTTGGATTGGACATTTAAAAACTGTAGTATAGATTATATTAGTTGTATACTACATCTGTTATTTCTCTTGTGGTCTCTGAAAAAAGAAATATGCTGGGGTGTTTGCTTTTAACAAGGAGGTTTTCTTGCTCATGGTAATTTGATTTTCAATCTAACCATTTTTGTCATTATCTTAGTAATGATTTTTTTCAAATTACAATATACTCTTAATATTGATATGAAACTGATTTTCTATAGCAGTAATCACTGCACTTCTCAGATACTTCAATTAACATGCCATTTTAATCTAAGTCATGTATAAGGGAAGAGCATTTTAGGATCTAAGTAGGTATGTCTTCAAAATATTACAATTTCTTTACATAAGTGAAATACAAAATCCATTTGTGTTGTCTCCTTTGTAAAAATGTAGTTGGATTTGATGAAATACAGGCTGCAACAATGAGAGTGATTGGAAGTGAATAGTCTCCCCCACTTCGTGCATGAATGAGTGCATGCTCAGTCACTTCAGTTTGTCTGACTCTGTGACCCCATGGACTGTAATCCACCTGGATCCTCCGTCCAGGGGATTTTCCAGGCAAGAATACTGGAGTGGGTGGTCCTGTCCTCCTCCAGGGATCTTTCAGACCTAGGGATCGAACCCAGGTCTCCTGCATCTCCTGCACTGCAGGCAGATTCTTTACCATTGAATTGCTTTTAAATATTGGTCCTGATGATTTTAAGAGTGTATTTATTTGGAAGAAGGTCTACAAATACAAAGGAAAAAGCAAAAACAGTTCCTGAATCTTGGGTGAGACCCCAGGTTTGAAAAGTTAGCCACTTTTAAAAAAGGAATGTGGAGTTTTAATAGAATATGGCATGTAGGGTGAACTTTTATCTTGCACATAATTCTGTAATACTGTAGACTAGCTGAAGAGAGAAATTCTGAAACAGAATCCTTAAGTCAAGCTTTATTTTTAATGAAAGGTTCTGCCCTCCTTTTCTTCTTTATTCCATTTTGTGAATAACTTTTGACAGTCCTTCGAGTCTATTTGTTACATTTTATCGTAACTATGCATTCCTGTATACCCTATTTATAAATTATGCTGACATAATTGTGCATAAAGCCTTTTCTTTAGTATGGGGTTTTTTAACAAGGGAGTTTTGCAGTGGAGAATCACTAGCTTAAAGTACAGGATTATTTTTTAAGAAAGCAGGTCAAAGATCATTTTTAATAAATCACATTTCTTTCCAAAAAAAAATTTTCCAGTTTACATTTCTACCGGTAAGGGCCCATTTTATCCCATCTTTAAAATTAGTTTTCTCAAAAACAGTATTTGATTTTAATTTGTAGTTCTTTAAGTGGCACAATCCCTACTTAAAGGAATTTTAATATTTTCCCTAGATGATAGGGAAAATGTAGCCTTGTTTTCCACTTGCCTGTCCATGTGCTTTTTAGATATAATGGTAATCTCTGCTCAACTTTAGAATTTTGTAATGAGGCATGTTTTTCTTTCTCATGTGTTTTTGGCAAATAACCTTACTTTATAATATTTCCATGTTTTCTGGTATTGGATTATATGGTTCATTATATTAGATTGCCTTATATTGATTAACAAGTTACAGTTTTTAGCAATTTCAGATAACAAGTTTACTTTGCTAATAAGAAGATGAATTTTAATTCTTTAGGGATTTAATAATTTCAGTTTACTTTTAATTAATTGGGGGCTAATTATTCAGTATTCTGATTTTTAATTCTTTATGTACTTCTTCCTTCTGATTGTCTACTTTTTGAGGCACTAAATGTATGATTAAAAACTCCACCAGGAAGGGTGCAGGAAAAAAAAAACAAACCAAAAACTAAAGCTGCAAATCAAACTGTTATGTAGGAATACAGTAGTTTTAATGAAATGTTTGTGGGGTTTTTTTGAGTGGAAGAAGTTGAATATTTCACTTGTTAATATTTTTAAAATCTTAAGAAAGTTATGTCTTTATCTCATGTATCAACTATGGTAAAAATTTTACAAAATGGAGATGACAAATAAAATTTTATTTATATTTGTGTAATTTTAGGATAGAATTTTAGAAAGCAGCTCTAGTGGGTTTTACTTCTGGAACTTTCTGTAACTAAGTCCTTCTGTATCCTCTCCTTTGTGCTGTTGGAGTCCTTTTGTGCCCTAGAGTTCTGGGGTTTTGCTTCATTATACTTCACTTTCTTTTCATCTCCCACTAATTGCCTGCTGGAGCAGAGTGACTCTGATGTACTTTTATAAGCTAATATGATATTATTATTCTTTATTTTCTATAAATAAACATTTGGAAGAATGTCTAGATAAGAAATATCCATACTACCATGCATATTTCAAAGGAGGAACACTTGCAATTCTTTCCTTAATCTTTTGTCGTGAAGAAATGAGAATCCTTAAGACCAGCTAAGAAGTAGGAAGCTGAGGTTAAGATTTTCTAATGGTTTACTGTCTCAGTGGCATTATTTATTTTCTTTGTAATCCTGTTATTTATGGCAGAAGATGGCTAGCTTGCTGGTAAATGTCAACTGGGAACTGTCTAAATCCCCTATTGCTGTCTTAAATCTCTGGGTTTTACATCCATATGAACATTTTGGATTCCTGTTTTCCTCTCTCATCAACTATTAATGAGCAAGCTTAATCCACTGGTATATCATGTTATAAAATGAATACTGTGAGTGCTCAGTTGCTTCAGCGTGGCTGCCTCTTTGTGACCTTCTGGACTCTAGCTCACCAGGCTCCTCTGTCCGTGGGATTCTCCAGGCAAGAATATTGGAGTGGGTTGCCATGCCCTCCTCCAAGGGGTCTGTCTGACCCAGGGATCGAACCTGCATCTCATGTGTCTACTGTACTACAGGCAGATTCTTTACCTACTGAGCAACCTGAGAAGCCCAGAATGAATACTGAGCAGTTATTAAATACCTAAAACAAAGAAAAGATGAGCAGGTTTTAGGTGGATGAATATAGTTTTTAAAACTTAATTTCATTACTTTTTGAGGGTCATGTATTATTGCTTTTTGCGAGCTTTTTCTGTGAAGACTTAATTTCAAGGAGATCAAATCAGTCAATCCTAAAGTAAATCAATCCTGAATATTCATTGGAAGGACTGATGCTGAAGCTGAAGTTCCAATGGTTTGGTCACCTGATGCAAAGAGCTGACTCATTGGAAAAGACTCTGATGCTGGGAAAGACGGAAGGCAGGAAGAGAAGGGGATGACAGAGGACGAGATGATTGGTTGGCATCACCAACTCAATGGATATGAATTTGAGCAAAGTCCAGGAGATGGTGAAGGACAGGGAAGCTGGTGGGCTGTAGTCCATGGGGTTGCAGAGTTGGACACGACTAATCGGCTGAACAGTGACAAGCTGGCACTAGTGGTAAAGAATCCATCTGCCAAAGCAGCAGACTCAGGTTCAATCCCTTGACGGGGAAGATCCCCTGGAGGAGCAAAAGGCAACCCACTCCAGTATTCTTGCCTGGGAAATCCTGTGGACAGAGGAGCCTGGTGGGCCCCAGTCCATGGGGTCGCAAAAGAGTCAGACGTGACTGAGTGACTGAACACACATTGCTTGTAGAATCTCATTAACATATATTTTAGACTTCAATATTCACAATATCTTCATAGAATGGTTATTTCTATACCCAAGAGTGACTTAGAAGGCCAATATATAACAAACTGCCTTGAAAAATAATGTCTATCTTATACATATTATCTGTAAAGCTTCACCTTTCCTTCAACCTCTATGCACAATTATTCTATTGCTATATTCTCTTAACATTAATAGTTACAGATTATAATTATATGTTGAAACGAGTTCCACATCTTGAAATTACTCCAAATATTTCACTTACATCTTTTCTTATCCCTACTCTGATGCTCTTGTCTGTCTCCCATCTTGGATCCTAAATAAGAAGGCAGAGATTGTATCTTTTTATCTGTTTTATCTTTAGTACCTAGCATAGGTGTTGGCATCTGTATTGGTAATCAATTTTATCTGTAGGATAAATGAAGGATGTACATTACTTTTTATAATTGAAGTGATAGTTTTATTCTGGAAGTCATATATGCTGTTATTAAAAATTCAGTACTACTGAAGACTATGAACCAGTTCTAGTCCTCAGAGATTATAAAATTTAGCCAGTGTATCCTTTTAGAAAAATCTCTCTATGTATGAAAACGCACACATAGAGACTTCTTGAATGTTCTTTGTGCGATGGTTTCAGGTCTATGAAGGGCCTGGAATTTGATTGTACTTAATGAAAAGCTGTGCTTCTCTGGTGGCTCAGATGGTGAAGAATCTGCTAATAAATTAGCTTGTTACTGGTTCACAGAGGTTGGCAGAATAGACTCCTATGTCAGAGAAGAGGGCATTTTTAGTCATGGCATGGCAGGTTCTTAAGTTTCAGCATGTTTGTGTCAGTTCTCCTTACCTACCAGATCTCCTGGAGGTAATGTGGACTGGCCCCAATGCATACTGACAACGTGATGAGGTTGAATTTCAGGAAAAGAACAAAAAACCATAGCGAATCCACCAATTTATATACAGCAGTAAAGAGCTGCTCTTGGTCCTAGAGAAAAATCTCATCTCATTCTTTACATTGCTCACTGTAAACACAGCCCTGAGAAATGGCCTGGGTGAAGAGTGATGGGGACCTGAGTCTAGGTGTACACACTTATTAGGAGGGCGAGACATCCTAAGGAGGAAGGTCTTCCAATGATAGCTACCCTTGGGTCCTCCATCATTTTGGCTTCTGGTGAAATTTCACATGAGTATGCCATTCCATTCAATGCCTTGATTGATCTGACAGAGGCTGAGGATAAGTTTCTTCAATTTTTCTCATACCATATTTACTTGACGTTATTATAAATAGGACATAAAGCAGCAGGATTAGCTGAACCTGCAGTATTTACTTTAATCAGGTCTCCCAGATCATGGACTCACTCATTGTAAATAAGTCTTAGAAGATTTCAGTATGTCTTATTTTTGTACAGCCCAGATGTAGTCTAGGCCACCTTATTATCCATGTGACTAGTGCAAGGGAATGTAGCCTGATGTGCTGATCCTTGGTTCTCATTGCAAAAGACAATCAAGTACCTCAGTACCCAATGGCAAGATAGTCCATAAGCCATCCTGCCCCAGCTACTAACATAAAGTCTAAAGGGGCATGGTTCACTCCAGCTCAATATTTGTGGTTAAACTTGGTTTGGATCACCACTACATTGATATGGCTAAGCATGTGCCTTATCACTGAAGATTTCTAGCCTGGATTGCCATATGGAGCATAACCCAAAGCTGCTCAGAGAAGTGGAGAAGGAATCCCATTTTGGAAACTGCCATTGAAGGTATCAGGCACAGCAGAGTAGTTCAGGACTGGTCTGTATAACATTTTCTGTTTTATAGCACATGGATAAGGTGGCAAAGAAATAGTAGATCAGATCGCCAGCTGCAGAAGCTGCTTCACTGGGGTAGACCATGTGATTATCCTGCCAGGCTCTAATGTTGGGTGACCAAGAGCACAACATGAATTAGTCTCCCACTCCTTCCTTACACCTCTTCATAAACAATTTGCTTCCTCCTCAGATATCAAAGTTGTCAAGTTCCCTCCATATCCATAACATTTGTGTGTCCCAGTCTAATAAATATAACATCACCTCTTTTTTCAATCATCTTTTACTCAGACCCATATCTTTCATAGAGGAGAGTTAAATATAAGTGGGACAAGGGCGTTTTTACAAAAACTTACAGGTATCTTCTAGGTTGGCTCACATGGAATATTATAGTGGGATTTGGTTAACAATGTATACCACCAAGGGCTTCTTATCCTCATGGTCTAGGACCATGTCAGTTCAATAGAAAAATCCAGGTGGTGGGGTCAGAATTGAGTTTTAATACTCTAGGCCTCCTTTTGGCTTCACTGTCAGCTAGCGGCATGCCATCTGGGCTGGCTCGAGGTTGTTGTTGGAGAAAAAAAGTCCATCATGTTCAGGAATGGACAGGGTGGAATCCATGTTTTCAAAATTAATTTTATAAAATTCTGTACCCATTTTATCCTGATCATTAGTCAGTAGGTAGCCAAGAGAAGATGAACTTTCTTTTGGGAAGGCCAAATTCAATAAACCAATTCTCTTGCTCAGGTGGGTGTACCAGGAGGTGATTAGAAGTTTGTTCATATATCTTTTTCAGTTTTTAAAGAGATCGTTCCAATATTCAACAAAATCTTTGAATAGTAGAAAGTGTGGGAAATCTAATTGTTATTGTTCAGTCGCTAAATCATGTCTGACTCTTTGCGACCCATAGACTGCAGCACACTAGGCCTCCCTGTCCTTCACTATCTCCTGGAGTTTGCCCAATTTCATGTCCATTGAATCTGTGATGCTATCCAACCATCTCCAAGGAAACCATATCCAACCAAGGAAAATCTAATACCTTGATTGTTATCCCATTGTTGAATGGCCTTTGTGACAAAAGACATACCATTGTCAGACTGTAGGTGGTCTGGAAATCAGAAAACATGACTCAGGTTAGTTCCATGGGTCACATAGTTGGAGGTAGTTTGTTGGACTAGAACAGCAACAGTGTAACCTGATACTGGGTAGTGTGATGACCTGAGATCCTGTACCAAACAGAGATGTACTCACACAGAGCTGTAGATGGGAACTCTGCTCCCATTATCCCACCTTCATTTCTGAACCATATTTAAACAGGTACATATGAGCTTCAGTCGGCTCTGCTAACAGGCTTCTTCAGCTTCACCCTTAATTATGTTTTTGTCTTAAAGCAGTTGAGGTTTGGGCAGAGGGGACCAGAAGGATCAGAGGGCATGGAATAAGAGAGCAGCTTTATGTAGTGAGCAATTATTTTCAGTTTAGAGCACCATTTACGCACAGCTCAAACAAATGAATGTTTAATACAGTGTTTCTAGTTTCATTATTATTATTGCCAGAGTTTGTATAATTTTCTGTGCATTTTTACCAGACTTTTTACTTCTTAGTCCTTCCTGCATTCATTCATTCAACAGATGTTGACTGAGCACCAATTTTGTGCCAAAAAATGTTTTTGGTATCTTAAGGATAGCACAGAGAATAATAGATGTAATTCCATGGTGAGAATCAGGCAGTAAATAAATTAAGAAGTACTAGTGATAAGTATTCTGAATCAACCACATAAGTATATTACATAGATGGTGGGAGGGCATTATCTTAGATAAGTTGGTCCAGAAAAGAACTCTCTGGGGATATTTGAGCAGTGATCTGAATAAAGAAAGGGTGAAAGATTGTTTCATTATTTAGGAGAACAGTGTTCTAGAAAGTACTTCAAGCACGAAGATTCTGGAGTGCATTAAGTAAATGAGAGAGTGAGAAGATGAAATCTGAAAGGCAGTCAAGGTCCAGATTTGGTTGTTTTATAGGCAAAGTTAGGGATTTGGAATTTATTTTATTAATATATGTAATAAAAAAAACCATTGGTCAATAATGATCAGAACTTAGAAAAGATCTGATTAAAATTTAATTTTAACATGACCAGATTTACTTCTGTGTGGAGAATAGGTTTTATAGGAATGTATTTAAGAAAATCGATCCCACTCTTGCATATGTACTCAAGAAACGCATATGTCCATATGTATTTGTCCATATATAAAAACTTGTACATGAATGTTCATCATCAAATTATTCATGATAGCCAAAAGGTGGAATTAACCCAAATGTGGATCAACTGAGAAATAAAATCTGATATATTCATGCAATGGATATTATTTGTCGAGAAAAAGAAGTAAAATACTGGGATGTACTACAACATGGATAAAGTCTTGAAAACATACTAACTGAAGAAGACAGTAACAAAGGACAATATATTGTATGACTTTATGTGGAATGTTTATAATAGGCAAATCTATTGAGAGAGATACTCAATTAGTGGTAACCTAGACCTAGGGCAATGGGATGATTGGAGAGTAAAGAGGAGTTGTTTTCTTTCAAGGAAATGAAAGTGTTCTAAAGTTGATTGTGGCAATGGATGCACAACTCTGTGACTATACTACAAGCCATTGCATTGTACATTTTAAATGTGTGGATTGGATTGAATAGTATGTGAATTCTATCTCAATAAAGCAGTTTTTAAAAATAAGTTAAAGCAATATATCAAGTTGGTGATTATGTAGGTTAAATCTATAGGTAGAAAGTGAAAGTGTTAGTGACTCAGTCATATGTCCAACTCTTTGCAACCCCATGGATAGTAAGTGGCCTGCCAGGCACCTCTGTCTATGGAATTCTTCAGGTAATAAAACTGGAGTATAGATAAAGCCAACAGAATTTTTTGCAAGGTCGAATAGGGGTGTGAAAAAAAGAGCTGTCAGAAAATAGTACAAAGTATTTTGGCTAAATTGTGTCAAAACCTGCTTAGGACTTATGTAAGATAATGACTGAGAACTGACCAATGGACTTGGCCATGACTGTCTCAAATAAGTCTTCCACATAATGGTGAGGGCTAAAGACTGTTGGGTTTAAAATAGAATGGAAGGACAAGGATATGGGATGTATAGGCAATGATTGTATATAGTTCTTTCCAGGAGTTTTGCATTCAAGGTGAGCAGAGAACTGGAAGCATAGATGAAAAGAGATGTGGGGTCAAATTAGTTTAAGATGATTATTCATATGGCATCTTTGTATTGATAGAAATGACTTATTCAAGGAGAAAAACTGAGGCAGAAGAGACAAGTGCATCAGTAAAGCCCATGAATGTGTGGGGTCAGAGAATGTTATACTCCTTAAAAGATAGTTCGTCCATCATCACACTCAGACTTGCAGATTTAGGGGTGGCAGTTATGGGAACTAGCAAGTTGATAAACTCAACATGGCAGTAAGCAAAATCCTCTTCTGACTGTTTATATCTTCTTGCTAAATGTATACACGTAGTGATGAGCTGAGAGGAAATGGTGTGGAGATGGCAGTCTGAAGGCAAACAAGGTGCAAAGTTATCTGAGGAATGGAAATTGATTTGACTGGAGCTATTGCAGGATGGCTCTGAGGCACTGCAAGTCCAGTATGAATTCATAGATTTAAAATGAGAACAGGCAGCATATTTTTGGGGTTTCTTTCTAGTCATGTTCATCTGTTTGCATGTAGGAGTGGTGTAAGGGAAAGTTAAATTTAACCCGTGTATTGGTATGCTAAGGCTGCCATAACAAAGTATGACAGACTTAAACAACAGAAATTTATTTTCCAACAGATTTCAGAAGTCCAAATCGGTGTGTCAGTAGTTAGTTTCATTCTGAAACCTTTCTCTGTGGTGTGCAGATGATTGACTTCTCTGTCTTCTCATGGCCTTTTCTCTGTGTTTGTCTCCTAATAACATCTTCTCATATGGATACCAGTCATATTGGATGAGGGCCCCTTTGTATGACCTTATTTTAACTTAATTATCTCTTTAAAGGATTTATCCCCCAATACAGTCACATTCTAAAATACTGGGGGTTAAGACTTCACATATGAATCTTCTTGGGGAGGGAGGCACACAATTCCACATATAACAACAATGCTGGAGTTTTAAAATTTAAATCTATTTTTGAGGTGAGATTGGGCTTATGTAAAATGTGCAATCTGGCTTTCATAGAGTTAATTATTTGAGAAAAAGAGACAAATGATAAGCAAACTTTAAAAAAATGCATTTAAAAAATATGTTAGGAGAGTATTAATAGGTACCAAGAGTAAAATAAAGTGAGCTAAGGAAATACAGAGTGATTAAATTGTGTGCTATTTATAGGTTGATAGGAAAGGTCTCCGTGATTTGACTAGAAAGTAAGATTTGAAGGGTGTTAGAGCAGGAAGCCATGACTGTATCAGTGAGCAGAGAACACAGCATATGCACAGCCCCGGGGCGAGATAGTGATTGGTATGTGTGAGGAACAGCCAGGAGACTCAAGTGACTGGTATGGAGAACAATGGTACGAAATGAGATCAGAAAGGTAGTAAGTAGAAGTGCTCTTATCTGATGCAGTTGGACTATAATTTCTCTAGTTAATAAAATTTTGAGTAAATCAGGGAATCATGCAATAGGTACATAAACATTTTGGTTTCGCCTTTAAAAATGAAATATAATTTACATAGACTGAGATGCACAGATCTTAAGTGTACAGTTCAATGAGTTTTAACAACTGTAAAATCCTGTGTAACTCATATTCCATCAGCAACTATATCTGTTAAATATGTCTAATAAGTAAATATAAAATATATTTATAATGCTCTCATATCACATATATTTCAATATAATATAAATATTAATATATTTGTAAATACTGAACATATATGTGATGCTCATCCTGACTCCTGACCACACACATACTGAATGTACACTGTTTCTCTAAGGATTAGGGAAGAGAATCCTCATTCATTTTTTCTTCTTCTTTCAATGCTATTCATGATGATAATAACTATTACTGTTCAGTTCAGTTCAGTCGCTCAGTCATGTTTGACTTTTTGTGACCCCATGAACCGCAGCACGCCAGGCCTCCCTGTCGGTCACCATCTCCCAGAGTCTACCCAAACTGATGTCCATAGAGTCGGTGATGCCATCCAACCATCTCATCCTCTGTCGTCCCCTTCTCCTCCTGCCCTCAATCTTTCCCAGCATCAGGGTTTTTCCAATGAGTCAGCTCTCTGCATCAGGTGGCCAAAATATTGGAGTTTCAGCTTCAACATCAGTCCTTCCAGTGAACACTGATCTCCTTTAGGATGAACTGGTTGGATCTCCTTGCAGTCCAAGGGACTCTCAAGAGTCTTCTTCAACACCACAGTTCAAAAGCATCAACTTTTTGGTGCTCAGCTTTCTTCATAGTCCAACTCTCACATCCATATATGACCACTGGAAAAACAATAGCCTTGACTAGACAGACCTTTGTTGACAAAGTAATGTCTCTGCTTTTCAATATGCTGTCTAGGTTGGTCATAACTTTCCTTCTAAAGAGTAAACGTCCTTTAATTTCATGGCCGCAATTACCATCTGCAGTGATTTTGGAGCCCCTAAAAATAAAGTCAGCTACTGTTTCCACTGTTTCCCCATCTATTTGCCATGAAGTGATGGGACCAGATGCCATGATCTTAGTTTTCTGAATGTTGAGCTTTAAGCCAACTTTATCACTCTGCTCTTTCACTTTCATCAAGAGGGTTTTTAGTTCTTCATCACTTTCTGCCATAAGTGTGATGTCATCTGCATATCTGAGGTGGTTGATATTTCTCCTGGAAATCTTGATTCCAGCTTGTGCTTCCTCCAGCCCATGATGTACTCTGCGTATAAGTTCAATAAGCAGGGTGACAATATACAGCCTTGACATACTCCTTTTCCTATTTGGAACCAGTCTGTTGTTCCCTGTCCAGTTCTAACTGTTGCTTCCTGGCCTGCATACAGGTTTCTCAAGAGGCTCTACTGTGCCTCAAGTACTGTTACTAATATTAGTAATTACTATTACTACTATATATTGAACTCCTCCTATGTATCAGGAACCAGTGTAAGAACTTTGTATGTATTAATTAATTAGATCCTCAGAGCCTTATGAGGTAGCTATAAGAAATATACATTTGGTTATCCATCCAGTCCATCCTAAAGGAGATCTTTAGTGGCGCAGTGGTAAAGAATCCGCCTGCGTTGCAAGAGATGTGGGTTTGATCCCTAGGTTGGTAAGATCCCTGTAGAAGAAAATGGCAACCCACTCCAGTATTCTTGCCTGGGAAATCTCATGGACAGAGGAGTCTGGAAGGCTGCAGTCCATGGGGTCTATAAAAAGTAAGATATGACTGAGTAAACAACAACTACTGTTCATATTTTGTGACTAGAAAAAGGCATAGAACATTTAGGTAACTTGAATTAAGCTACACAATAAGTGCGTGTGGAACTCAGATTCAGATCATGGCATCATAACTCAGCAAGTCTTATGCTTAGTTTTCTACTAATAGTCACATTTTATGTTATGAATATGTGAAGTTTCCTTGAAGACAAGTGAGGGCATTTTTTTCTTTTTTTCCACCATTTTTCCACATAAGGCATTCATTTAACATTATCATTGGCTGTTTCTTTGTCTCTAACTGTATATTTCCTTGTGGCATGGTTTTTAATGGCTTACAGTGCTTTTAACAGTGCACTGTTTGATTTAGGCTATGGGTAGATTCCTCTAGTCCACCTGAATTTTAGATTTTCATTCATGTGAAGACCAGTCTTTCTGTCAATATTTGTAATTAATTCAGGGTAATTTTTTCAAAGCTTACTCACTATAATTTTTAGTCATTAAACCAAAATGCATAATTGTCCAGTCATCAGCTCCCAGAAGTTCCTGCCTAACTACTTAAAACATTTAAAGTGTGTTGGTAGCCGGAATGTTCTGGAAGCACTGCCAAAAGTTTTCCAGGAGCTTCATTCATCCTTTTGGGAGCCTCAAGTATAGCCTCATAAAATAGATTGAATATATTTGCACCAATTATGTAGTTTTCTACAAAAGAAAGCATTTGACTAGAGATAAAAATGTATCTAACAGCAACTAAAGTAGACCGCCCCCCCCCCAACCCAGGTAAGTGATAGCCTTATAACTAAAAAAAAAAAAGTCTTTCTTACTTTACAAACATACTTACCAAACTTCTAAGCTTTACTTAGATCTTCTTTTTTTTATATTTGAGATCCTTTTTTACAGAATAATAAAATTGGTGCATGTTTTCAAACAAAAATTGTGTAATATCTCAAAGTCTATGGCTAATACCATTATTTAGTGCACAAGGAAAAAAAAAAGGAATGAAATATGATTAGCAAGATGATGCTTGATAGCTTTCTAACTCCTGATTTTTTTCCTATCTAGAGAAATATTTTAAAGAGGGGAATACTGTGTTCAAAACTTTGAAACAATTAGAAAAGGGTAGAAGAGCCTGTCATTGATGCAAAGTTAGCCATGTTCCACATTGATTTGGCAAACCAGAACTTGGATTTGGCTTGAGAAACAGTAGTGTTTGCAAATAAATAGGGTTTTACTGGAATAGATGCTGATTCTCATAGATAAACTTGGGCCACCAATTGTGCTTATGTTGGTTAGTGTTACTTTCTGTATTGTGCCATCCTTCTGCTCAATCAGTTTTGTTCTTAAGAAGAGAATTGAAACAGTGTATGTGATTACTATTTTAGAAGTACTAGCAGATGACAAATGATAAAATTTAGTGTGTTTTCAAGGTAGAGGTGTTTTCATAGTAGATAGAATTAAAAACTTGATATATATAAGGAAAGATTGTTCCATAAATTAAAATATTTAAAGAGCAACTTAGTTTTATCACATAATATAGTAAAGTTAGAGTTTTCTCAGTGTTAATATCTTGATATATAGATCTAGTAGGGTATGAAATTACAATAATTTGAATAATGCTTGAAGTGATATTAAGATGTAGCTTTCATTTTCTATTATGGTTAAAGTTTAAATTACATTCTCAATAACCTTAACTATTAGGCTCTTATTAGGAAATGACTTATCCAAGACATTTTAATATTTAATATTAAGTGATTTTAGATTTTGTATTATAATAATATTCTTTATATTTCTTTTAAAATAATGTTCTCATACTTTATCTTGCTTAAGTCTCACAATTTTCTGAGGTAGATGGGGAAGGAAATATAAGTAAAGAAAATAAAGCACAGAGAGGCAAATGCTTACTTAAATTCGTAATTCCACTTTATGACAGCCAGTCATGGTTCTTTTTATGTCTTTTATTATAGATCTTTATAATAAAATATCCTATAATACATAGATCTTATATAACATATAAATTTTTTTTTTATTATTGGATGTTTTATTTTAAGGTTTTCCTTCAAATCTGGGAATGACCATTTAGCTACCATCAGTGTAATATATACTTTTACTTAAAACAAGGCTCTTTTCCTACAATAAACTGAAGGAAACTGCTCCATCTTATGTTCAAAGAAAGACAGAAAATAAAATAGGTTGAATTGTTTCAAATCTCATATTCAGTGACATATACATAAAGTAACAGGAAATATATATGTGGGAATCCTTCCCTTGTTGTCAGGTTTAGAGGCTGAGTTCCAATGTTTACTTATAATTTTTGCAGAAAAATGAAGTTGAAATGAAACTAAATAATTAGCATGCTGTTTTTCAAGAAAAAGAACCACTGTCAAATATCATGCATTCCTTAGATTGTATATATTCTATTTTTTAAAAATATTTGTTGAATAAATGTAAATTTTATGTAGTTGTTGATAGTAGGCTCTAATATTTTTTTAAATTGTCACTTTATATAAGCTTTGAATTGCTACTACTCTGATCAGATTGTGACGGACAATAGCATTTGTGTTGCTTTATGATGCAAGGTCAGCTGCCATTAATTTAAAGAACTTCTGCCTCAGAAAATTGTACTTTGATGTTTTTATTTTGAGACAAGCGTTTCTGAAATAGTCCAAGTATCTTTGTATTTAATAGCTATTCTCCTCAAATATCTGTCAAAATTGTTACTTATCTTATTCACATAAATGGATTTATATTTCAGTTTCTATTATTTTAATGTAGCCAATGATATGAGACTATTTTTGTGTTGACATAATTATTCTATAGATAGAAATAGCAAGGTAGTTATTATTGTTCTATGTAGTGTAAATAAAACAAATAAGTATATGTTATTAAGTCCACACTTACTTTAAGTATCTCTTGTTAATTGCGCACGTCTTTGTTATGCCTTTAGAATTCTTGCTCTGGTTATTTTCTTTTAAATCACTTTACATTTAATGTATTATTCACTGATAATTTTATGAGTGTGTGCTACCCATTCTTAAAAGCATATCTGTAGTGATTATTTTCTATGCAGATCAGATGGGTTTTAAAGGATAAGTAACTGATGACTTATTTCATGTAATTGTCTTTTTGTCAAATATTTTTTTAAATGTCTTAATATTAATGACTGTATTCTGCAATATGGTTTATAAGCATTATAATTTTTGGTCCTCATAGCAAATCTTTAGTTTTGGCACTGTTAGTTTCATTTTATAGATGAGAAAACTGAGGCTTACAAGGTCTCCCCTATGTAGGAAGTGAATAAGTCCAGGCCTATCTGTGTAAAGATCAGCTCTTAGCCATTGCAATATATAACAACTCAGGATGACTCTAGTTCAGCATCATTGGCTCCTTAAAAGTGCTGAATCATGGTAAATTCAGAACTGCACTATTTTATAACCTAGTTCTTTACAGAATATGGTGATAGAACTTTAAGCAAAAGGCAACACAACATGAAGAAAGCAAGTGGTTCCCAAGGGCCCAGCAATATATTGGCAGACCTAGGATTAATTGTTAGAATTTAAGCCCCTTGGCTTGTTTACAGCTCTCATTTATTTGGACTTTTCATTCCAAACTTGAAGGCCAAATGCTGATATATATGAGAGCATTAAATACTCATGTGTTTCATGTTATATCACATTTATGCAAAATAAACTGTGAGACAATTATATTTTCTTCTTTCCTTTTTTCCCCAAACACAGTGGGATGCACCCTGCTTTTATCCGAGAGTTCAGCTCTGTGGCTTGGATTTATCGCAGTCGTGTCTGTCTTTGATCTCCGTGTTAACTAGAAGTCAAGGGAAGACATGAGGAGGTTTGTTTACTGCAAGGTGGTTCTAGCCACTTCACTGATGTGGGTTCTCGTTGATGTCTTCTTACTCTTGTACTTCAGTGAATGTAACAAATGTGATGACAAGAAGGAGCGGTCCCTGCTACCTGCGCTCAGGGGTAAGCACTTATGAAGCAGATGTTTCTTTTATACAGATAAGAATGGTGGTGACTCATGTTAAAACATGACATTTCAAAATAAGAGTTCTGTTTCTTGACTTAGAAGAGCATTTGAGCAGAACTGTTAATGTACATTTAGCCATGGGAAAGCTACTTTACTTTTCTTGGCCTCAAGTGTTTTGTTGGAAGGAATGAAGAATTATCTCACCTCTAAGGTACCTTCCAATTCTAATAATTCCAACACTGTATGACTGTAGTGAGCATTCAAATTGGACAGAATTTTAAATTTAGTCTTTCAGAAGCAGAGATCAAGAACATAATGTGAAAAAGGAAAACGCTGAAGTGAGATGGTGAGGAAAGTAGCAAAATGAGACTACATTACAGCCCTCAAAACTTCCAAAAGCAATAAAAGAAGGACACTTTTTTAAAAAGCAAGACATGTTGGTGGCTAGATTTAACTTGTGGGCTATCAGCTTGCCATCCTATGTTAAAGGCAAAAGATAATTTTAAGTGTGTTAAAAACTCATTTTCACTCAATATTCCCTCTTAAGGAACCAGTGTCAGTGACTAGATAAGCATGAAGGTAAAGAAACACGATAATTTATATAAATAGTGATTTATTAAATATAGTCATTCATTTCCTAAAGTTATTCCATGGAATTTTTCTATGTTTTCTTTTGGTTTAAATGTCATTAGTTTATTTCTGAAATACCCCTAGTGAACGAGTGCTTCTAAAGTACTTGAGCATGCTTGAGATTAGTTTTAGTTTTTGTTTTGTTCAGTTGCTAAGTTGTGTTTGACTCTTTACAATCCCATGAACTGCAGCATGCCAAGCTTCCCTGTCCTTCACTATCTCCCTGAGTTTGCTCAAACTCATGTTCATTGAGTCAGTGAAGCCATCCAACCATCTCATCCTCTGTTGCCCGCTTCTCCTCTTGCCCTAAGTCTTTTGCAGCATCAGGCTCTTTTCCAATGAGTTGGCTCTTCTTATCATGTGGCCAAAGCTTTGGAGCCTCAGCTTCAACATCAGTTCTTCCAATGAATATTCAGGGTTGATTTCCTTTAGGTTTGACTTCCTTGATCTCCTTGCTGTCCAAGGGACTCTGAAGAATTTTCTCCAGTACCACAGTTCAAAGAATCAATTCTCGGACACTCAGCCTTCTTTATGGTCCAACTCTTACATCTGTACATGACTACTAGAAAAACCATAGCTTTGACTCTGCAGACCTTTATTGGTAAAGTGATGTCTCTGCTTTTTAATATGCTGTCTAGGTTTGTCATAGATTTTCTTCCAAGGAGCAAGTGTCTTTTCATTTCCTCGCTGCAGTCACTATCTGCAGTGATTTTGGAGTCCAAGAAAATGAAATCTGCCACTCTTTCCAATTTTTCCCCGTCTTTTAGCCATGAAGTAATAGGACTGGTTGCCATGATCTTCATTTTTTGAATACTGAGTTTTAAGCCAGCTTTGTCACTCTCTTTCACCTTCATTAAGAGGCTCTTTAGTTCCTCTTCACTTTCTGCCATTAAGATGGCATCATATGCATATCTGAGATTGTTGATATTCTTTCATCTTGATTCCAGCTTGTGAGTCATCTGTACTGGCATATCACATGATATGAAAATTGTGAAAATGAAATTGTTAGTCATTCAGCTATGTCCAACTCTTTGCAACCCCATGGACTATAGCCCGCCAGGCTCCTTTGTCCATGGGATTCTCCAGGCAAGAATAATGGAGTGGATTGCCATTCCCTTCTTCAGAAGATCTTCCCAATCCGGGGATCAAGTCCATGTCTCCTGCATCGAGGCAGATTTTTACCATCTGAGCCATCAGGGAAGTAAGAGTACTACAAAAAAAAAGTTGCAATGATCTGAGAGAATAGCACTGAAGCATGTATATTATCATATGTGAAACAGATCACCAGTCCAGGTTTGATGCTTGAGACAGGGCGCTCAGGGCTGGTGCACTGGGATGGGATGGGAAGGAGGTGGGAGGGGGGTTCAGGATGGGGAACATATGTAAACCCATCACTGATTCATGTCAATCTATGGGAAAACCCACTACAATATTGTAAAGTAATTAGCCTCTAATTAAAATAAGTAAATTAATTAAAAAAAAAAAAACTAAAAAAGAAAAAAACTGCAAGAAGACTGGAGTGGGTTGCCATTTCCTTCTCCAGGGGATCTTCCCAAACTGGTGACTGAACCCATAACTCCTGCACTGGCTGGTAGGTTCGTTACCACTGAGCCACCTGGGAAACTCCTTCACATGATGTACTCTGAATTTAGGTTAAATTATCAGGGTAAAAATATACAGCCTTGACATACTCTTTTCCTAGTTTTGAACCACCCCATTGTTCCATGTCCAGTTTTAACTGTTGCTTCTTGACCCACATACAGGCTTTTCAGGAGACAGATAAGATGATCTGGTTTTTCCATCTCCTTAAGAATTTTCCACAGTTTGTTGTTATGCACACAGTCAAAGGCTTTAGTGTAGTCAATGAAGCAGAAATAGATAATTTTATTCTTGACTTTTTTTCTTAACATTTTTTAACATTTTTTTTCTTAAAATCTAGTTTATATTAATTCCTTACGTAGCAAAAGTTAGCTTTATAAGCATGATGAAATGTAAACTTTGAAGCCCAGTTGATATGTTTGCACCTTTTGGAAGAGTGAATCTAATTTACTGACTTGAGGTTTCCATTCATTAAATGAATGTATTTTGCTTCTAATATTATAGATATTTTTGAAGTTATTTATTAATCAAAATATTCTAAGAAAGAGAATTTCACTGATACTATCTGATTGTATAAGTAGGGAAATTCAGAAAAACATTTCTAAAAATTAATTTTTTGTTGAGTGATTTTGTTGGATGTCTTTAGTTTACTTTGCAATAATACTCTGGTCCAGCTGGATAAATTATGATTATCTTCTTTTCAAAATGAGTCTAATTCTTTCAGTAGAGTTTCTGACTAGTACAAAAAATTGAAAGTAATATGAAAGTGACTGAGCCTAGACCCATTTAGATAGTTTATATACATTTTTTATGCCCTTATATTAGAATTATTCAAAGAGGAAAACTTTATGAGTCCATCAGTTTTTGATAAATGAGCATGGGAATTGATTTGCTGATCTTTGGTTAAAATCACAGAATAAATTGGCCTTCTTTGCTTGTTAGAACTGGTTGAGCAGCTGCTTGGCTGAAAGTGGAAGTGTGATTTGATGGATCACATCAGTTTAGTATGATAACTTGGTCATTTGTTGAACTGAGACATCTAGATTGGTCACAAAAAATTTTATGATCTGATTCAGCAAAACTATGACAGCCTTTTCTGGAAGTACCTAAAGAGCAGTTTTGCTGATTTAAGTTCTTAATGTTCAGTTTCAAATCTCAAAATGTAAAATTTAATGATGCAAGGCAAAAATAGTAATTTTTCCTTGTACTTAAAATGTAAAATTAAACTATATTCTCTTTACTTTTAGTACTTCTTTAATGTTATACATTAATATTTGTCTTGAAAAAGTGAAAATTAGGTTTTATAGTTTTAATTTCATCTTCTATTGTTACTCATTATTTCAGAATATTACTTTATTTAGGAACTCATGCTGTGTATTTAAAATAATATTTTATTTACATGTAGATGATATTGTACAAAGTGCACTTGGCTGAAATTTTCAGGTTCTAGATATGTTAAAAACAGGATTTTTTGACCAAAAAAGTTGATCTTTCTGGACGTTTTTGTCTCCATTATTAAAATAAAGACTTTGGACTAGGTAGTTTCTAAGATGCCTTCTAGTTCTAAATTTTAAACCACTTGTAAATACCTAATATTAGCAAACACTCTGAATTAATTTTTGAGATATGTTCATTCATTTACCAAATCATCAATTATTTAAGTGCTTCTCAAGTTAACATGTTGT
Source organism: Odocoileus virginianus (assembly GCF_023699985.2). Lineage (NCBI taxonomy): Eukaryota > Metazoa > Chordata > Mammalia > Artiodactyla > Cervidae > Odocoileus > Odocoileus virginianus. The sequence goes on along the minus strand of NC_069686.1, from coordinate 33,438,077 downwards.
ATATCTTAAATTTACTCAAAGTTGTGTGTCAATTATATCTCAATTATAAAAAAGAAGAACATAGTCTGGTAATGGGCAAAAAACAAACAATCCCAAGTATAATCACCTTAGATTTCAAAGGGGGCATTACAAGGTAGATCACCCCAAGGTTAAAAATCCAGCTTTATTGACCAACCTGGTCCTCAAGTCCTCCCCTGTGAATTATTAATAGCTGTGTGACTTTTAGCAAATTCCTTAACAAAATCTCGGTGTTCCATTTAAGATGAGAACCTTAAAGTCAATAAATCTTACTTCACAGAGCTGCCTTGAGAATTAAACATGATGACGTGATAAGCCTCTCAGTGGAGTGGTAGCTCATGCTGACCCTTCATCAGTGTCTGTTAAACGTTGTGAAAGTAATGAAACGTCTGAATGAGACTCCACCAGGCTCTGCCGTCCGGGCTGAGTCAGGTCCACAGCACGGGGAAGTTATTCTGGGTATACCCCCCAAAAGGAAGTAACTCTTTCAAAAAAAAAATGATGGGCTATATATACAGTTCTGTCACTAAGTCACCTCTGACTCTTTGTGACCTCATGGATTATAGCATGCCAGACTCCTCTGTCCTCCTCTATCCCCCAGAGTTTACTCAAATTTATATCCATTGAGTCGATGATGCTATCTAACCATCTCATCCTCTGCTGTCCTCATCTTCTTTTGCCTTCAGTCTTTCCCGGCATCAGGGTCTTTTCCAACGAGTTGGCTCTTTGCATCAGGTGGTCAAAGTATTAGAGCTTTAGCATCAGTCCTTCCAATGAGTATTCAGAGTTGATTTCCTTTAGAGTTGACTAGTTTGATTTCCTTGCCCTCCATGGACCCTCAAGAGTCTTCTCCAGCACATAGTTAATACTAAAAATTTCTTTCTCTGTCTCTTTCAGTAAAAATGTAATTTAGAAATGATTACAAAGCACAGAGAGTATTGGGATGAGGAAGAACAGTGCTCTGAGTAGAGCATCTAGGATATTAGAAATGGATCTTGAGTACTAGCTCAAACTTCATAGAGACTGTGGCATTTAAACTGAGGTCTAAAAGATAAAAGTAGGAAGTAAATGGTTAAAGAAGAAAACACTAATTTTTATGGAATTATAAAGATAAAAGAACACCCAAGATACTTCTGAAGGGAAAACATACAGAGATCTTACAAAATTTGAGTAATCAGGACTGTAGTATTTGCACAAAGGGTAGCCCAAGTGCCCAGAGGAACAAAATAGAGATCCTAGAAGTACACACACATGTTTGGAACATTCAGTATATGACAGAGGAAGCACTGCAAATCATAGGGGAGAGAAGAGCTCTTCAACAAATACAGTGAAAATCATGGTAATATGCATGGAAAATAGATGAAACTTATGCTTAACTCATGTCATAAACCAAGGTACACTTTGGAAGTATTAGAGTCGCAAGAAAACTTTACTTTTAGAAGAAAATAAAATAGGCATTTTTAGGACTCTGAATTAAGGAACAATTCTGAAATACTGTACAACATCATTAACCATAAAAGATACTATTGATAAATTTGACTATATTAAAATTCAGGAAGTTGGTTCACTTGCATATACCTTAAAGAAAGTAAAAAGAGAGATTATAAACTGTAGAAGATGTTCAAAGAATATGTAGCTGAAAGATTGTCAAAAATATATAAATAACTCCTATTATTAGTAAGGAAAGCCCACATAGTCCAACAGGAAAAAATGGGCAGGAAATAAGCGTAAATGGACATTTCTTGGAAAAAGAAACACATATAACAAAAAAGAAAGCTGTGATAAAATACTGAACATTGATTGTGAGAGGGAAATGCAGACCAAGACTACAATGATATATTTATATACATTCAATTGGCAAAAATTAAAAGGTTGCTAATACAAATTGTTAGAGGTGATGTATCTTCACTGTTTTTAGTAGTAACTTCAGGTAATGGTTTGACATTGCTGCAGATATCTAAAAATTCATGAATGAACAAGAATCCATAGTCATATACTTATAAAAATCTTTCTACAAAAGCAAATATTTTATAGTTCTACTGTTCATAAAAATTAAAGTTGAAAATAATCAATAGGCCAATTAATGCAAAAGCTGATAAATGAATAGAGGTATGAAATGTAAAAGAATAATATATTTTAGTCAAAATGAATGAACTACAGCAATTTACACCAATATGAATTAATCATGATAATACAATAGTAAATTAAGTATAGAAGTTATATCTTTCAGAGATGATATACAGCATGGTACAGTTTGATAAGTTAAAATCAACTTAGTTTTTCAAATGCATACTTTAGAACTGTATAGAGATGCATCAAGACTTCATATAAAGCAAGTAAAGCTAACTGTGAACATAAGATTTAGGATCTTGATTGTCATGTACTGGGGCAACAGGTGCATGTGGTGGGAGTGAGTATTTTGACTGAATATGGGGCATTGCTAGGGTCCTAGGTGTGTTTTGGATGTGGGTTTGATGTGTCTGTAATATAGACAACTAAGTGAGTGAATAAGAACCATTGAATGGATTTGAAAAAAAGGGGAAGCCACTGAATGAGTTTAGAACACAGCAGACATGATTAACTCTGTTCACGTGTGGAGAATAGATTGGGGAATAGACAACTGTACGGGGAGGTGGGGTAGGTAGTGGTGGTGGCCTTTCATGAGTTCTGTGCGGGAAGTAAGGCCTGCTTAGAGCATCATAGTGCCAGTGAGATATGAGAGAAGTGGGTAAAATAAGGAGATATTTGAGATACAGGATTAAGAGACCTGGGTGCTTGACAGACTCTGGTGGGTGGAGGAGATGGAAATGTCAAGGACTGGTTTCAGGTTTCTTGCAGGGCATTATTTGATCCAGTTTCTTGATAGGTGAGATGTAGGAGGAGTTGAGGTAGATACTGAGTCTATTTTGTATGTGTTGAGTTTGAGACATGTGTCAGGCAATTGAATGGAATTGTTCAGTAGGAAGCTGACTACATTAATAAACTCTAAATACCAGACTTAAAAACCATCATTTTTTTTTCTAAGATGGATTACATTCTTTTCTTCCTTATTAAATGGAGTATATGGAATAGAATTGAATCTTTGCTTCTGAGTCAGCATTATCATTTTATATATCAATTATTGAGTGATGCTATAAAAATGATTATTTTGAGGGACTTTCTGGGAGCACAAAGACTTGTTCTAATATTAGATACAGGGCCACGAATCCTTTTCCTATTTTCTAAAGGAGTACCTTTGGGTAACATAAGTCTTGTTAGGGGAGTATAGCTCTTTTATGCCACTCTGGGGCCACCTAGAGCTAAAATGCGCTGAAGGATATTTCTCACTCCTAACTGGTGTGGAATACTAAGTGGTGCTGCTCCAGAGTTGGAAGAGTTAGAATAGCTATTTGAGAGAGTAGGTATTTAAGAGACCAATGTTGCTGCGGTGCACCTACAAATGCTTTGGGGAAATTTGAGGTTACGTGGCCGGTCTGCATGATCTCTGTCCTCTGGCTCCTTCACTAAGAGTGCATGTCCTTAGGCAAGTTAACCTCTCTCTCTGGGCCTCAGTCACCACGTGTAAAATGAAACAAATATGAATCATGGTTTCAGTCATGAAAAAGTGTTCTTCAGTTGTATCTGACTCTGCGACCCCATGGACTGTAGTCTGCCAGGCTTCTCTCTCCATGGGATTCTCCAGGCAAGAATACTGGAGTGGGTTGCCATTTCCTTCTCCAGAGGGTCTTCCCAACCCAAAGACTGAACCCGGGTCTCCTGCTTTGCAGGCAGATTCTTTACCATCTGAGCCACTGGGGAAGCCCCGGTTTTCATGCTCATTTCCAAAAAAAAAAAACCTATTTTTTCTCAATAAAACTATGGAAAATGAACTATTTTGTTCAGTCCATGGAAAATGTATTGTCTGCTAGAAGAAGTGGTGATGTGGAAGTGACATGGGGAAAGAGCTGCTTAGCAACCCCAGGAGAGCCTTCTCATCACAGAGGACAAAGGGATATAAAATTATGATATTCAAGAAAGGAAGGAACCTCCCATTCTTTAACTGATCCTGAATATTGAACATATTACACATACTTAGGAAATGAAAGAAAACTTACCTTCAAGAAAAAAGGGAGATGAAAGAATATTTAAGAAAGAGTTGTTGCTAGTATGTAAACAAAGATAAGTACATTAGCCAACAATAATAAAAATAAGTATAAACTATGATTATTCTAAATTATGTATACATGTTAACTTAATTATCACACAAAAATGTGGCAGCATTCTTCTTCTTTTACATATAAGTACACTGAGTCAGAGTGAGCCTATGAGGAAATCACTTCTATGTTTTTCTTTTACTCTTGTACACAGTATTTCTAACACCAGACGTGTTGACTTTTCCCCAAACAATTCTCTGCAACACCAGCTTGGTGTCCTCCAAGTCTGACACTGTCTACCTGGACAGAGCATCAGACCCCACAAGTTAAGGACTCATCCCACAAGGCTGCCCCCACGTCAGACACCAATTTCAGATCCCGTCTTGCCCTCAGTACTTCTGACCAACCAGCTGTCAACTGGCACATCCATGACCCCTTCTTGAGTTTGATAATTTGCTAGAATGCCTCCCAGAACTTAGGGAAGCACTTATTTACATTCACCAGCTTATAAAAGTTATAATAAAGCATCTGTGTGAAAAGCCAGATGAAGACTTACGTAGGTTGAGGTCCAGAAAGGCAAGTGCAGGAGCTTCTGTGCCCTTTGAATTGGGATATGTGACCTTCCTGTCATGTAGATGTGTTGAACAACATAGAAACTCTCTGAACCCCATACTTCTCAGATTTTTATGGAGATTCCATCTTATAGGTATGTTCAGTATCAGCTCAGTCTCCAGCCCCTCTCTCCTTCCTGGAGGATGGGGGGTGGAACTGAATGTTTCAAGCGTCTGATCATGCCTTGGTCTTTCTGATGACAAGCCTCATTTCGAGCTATCCAAGAACCCAACCTGAGTCATCTCATTTGGACAAAAGATGCTCCTATCACCTAGGAAATTCCAAGGGATCTAGGGGCTCCATATCAGGAACCAGGAACAAAGACCAAACATCAGATGCTCCTAGTGTATAACTTAGGAAATTATAAGGGTTAGAGTAACTCTGAGCCAGGAATTGGTGGCAGAGACCAATACCTATATCTTCTATTGTTTCACAGTGTGATCAAGAGGAAGTGCCAGAATTTTAACAACCAATAGAACAAAATTTGGTTATTGCAGTGTAAGCTCAGTAAAGGACTTTGTTATCACTTAATGCCAGTTTTCATTGGAATTCAAGTGCCATGCTTTCATTCAGATACCAATATGGAGCACAGAGTCTGACAATTTGAGTTGAGGGTTTTGTCTTCACTCTCAGAGGCATCCTAGACTTGACCAAATCTCCCTAGGTAGTAGGATATATAAATCATGGTCAGGAAACTATTTCCTAGGTACCCTTCTTGTTTCAGATCATTTATGAATTAGTATTGCCATATCTGGCATTTTAATGTTTTGCAAAGTTACTTTCAAGCCCTTGTGTCCCCCAAGATCTCCTTGCTGCTGCTCTGAACTGGGGGGGTGGGAATCAAGAAAATGAATGGAATTGTTGACTGCAATCTTAATTCCGTCCCTCCATGTTTCCCTTTAGCCCTGCCCGGAAGAAACCCTGGTTTCTTCTCATAAAAACTGGGGATACAGGAAGTCTTGCAGGATCTTGGTTGTTGGACCAGGGATGGAACCCCCGCCCTGGCAATGAAAGCACTGAATTCTAATCACTGGACCACCAGGGAATTCCCTCTTTTGTTTCTTTCTAGGTCATCTCCTCATAACACTAACATCTAGCCTTGTAGTCATTTATTAAATAGAAAATGCTTGTTGACCTTGTTTGATTAATCTTTAGTGCTTTAAGGGAGAATTCTCTGTGTAGGTGTGAGAGGAAACTGAAAAGTAGTGAATTAAAGTGTTAAAACTAGCATCACTTTTTTCTTGTTTTTTAAAAATATGGCTTCACCTTTAATGGGGGAGGGTAGAAGAGCATACGGAGAAGGCAATGGCAACCCACTCCAGTACTCTTGCCTGGAAAATCCCATGGACGGAGGAGCCTGGTGGGCTGCAGTCCATGGGGTCCCGAAGAGTTGGACACGACTGAGAGACTTCACTTTCACTTTACACTTTCATGCATTGGAGAAGGAAATGGCAGCCCACTCCAGTGTTCTTGCCTGGAGAATCCCAGGGATGGTGGAGCCTGGTGGGCTGTCGTCTATGGGGTCGCACAGAGTCAGACACAACTGAAGCGACTTAGCAGCAGCAGCAGTAGCAGGAGAGCATAAGTGATTCCGATGTATTGGAATTGTCCTGAATAAATTTTGATGACTACCGGGACTTTCAGGTCATAATATTTATAGTCATACAAAAGGTAGGACATACAGGCTCAATCAACTTGGAATAGGACATATAAATCTCCTAGATAATTTTCAATTGAGTTTATAAGTAGTATTCAAAAATTATTAGACTTTGTAAAATTTTGACCTTTGATATTTACTTTTGCCTTACATAGTTCTGTTCACAATTCACTCTGCTCCCTTCTCCAATCCAGACAGACATATCAGTGTCAGGAAGAAAATTACATTGTAATAATGAACAATTGTGAGGTTTACTGTGGCAGCTACTTTGTATATACTGTTTCAGTTCTCACAGGTGCATTGAGTGTAGATACGATTGTTACTCTCATTTATATATAAGAGACTGAGATATGAAAGGGTTAATTAATGTCCCCAAGGTCACAAAACTGAGAAGTGGGAAGAAAGGGCCCTCAGCCTGGTTTGTCAGATTTTTGAGCTCAGTATATTTAAACCACAATGTTATGCTGTGTCCCTGACTCAAGTGTCTAGATTCCTTTAAGGCAAAATAATCATAACATTTACATACTATTTATAAAGTAATTACAAATAGTGTGATATTTCTGGAGGACAAAGAAGGAGGTGGCCACTGACCTTGGGTAGTAATATGTCTTATTTAATTATAACTTAGGAGAATAGTACTCTAGCAAACTTACCTGTCTGAAAGGTAGGCTTTCAGACTTTAGTAATTTTGTATTTGTTGAATTGTTACAGTATACTGATTAATTTAGGTTGCAATTTTCCTTAGCAGTTTCCTTTGGATCAAAGCCTCTTAAGTCTTACAAAGAATGATTAAAAGTTGTAAACAGTAGTAAAGCACTATTTTTTCTCAAAATTTTAACAAGAAAAATTGAGATAATTTTTCATCCATTTATTTGTTAAAAGTACTGGTGTAGGTACTATGAAATATACAAAGCTTAATCAAATAGAACATCTGTCTTGAAGAATCACACAGTCTACTGGAGACATGGCATGTACATAAATAACTGCATTACAAAATAGAAAATGGTAACTGCTATAAGAGAGATACCAAGTAAATTGCTATGAAAGGCCCCAAAGTATATTAATTATGTGGACATGTGAAAAGTGGGGGGGAGTGGGTATCAGGGGAAATAAATTATCAGAAGAAGGCTATTGGCTTTCTCAAAATGAGGATATAAGAAATCAGTGAATTGGCTGGGGCAGAATCAGACATAAAGAGGATTTACAGATTTCAGGTTGAAAGTTAAGATAAAGAGAGATTTTAAAGGACTTCAAGTGCTGGGGAAATGAATTTTAATTATCTTCTCCAGAAAATGGGAAACTGTTGAAGGTTTCTGGAGAAGGAAAGATGTGTTTAGCATCAGATGAAGTTTAGAAGGAGAATGCAGTGTTGTTTAGTACATGTGCAAGATAGCATTAAGATATTTTCAGCCACTAAGGCTTTATTCATTAATTAAAACCATTTAAATTAGATGGCAATTAAAACCTCTTGAATATTAAGTCATTTAAATTCTTTATTCTGAAAATAAATTGGTTAAAAACAAGAAAGTTTTCTGTTTTGTAAAGTTGTGTTTAGAAATAGTTTGAAGACGTAAATACTCATATCTTTGCTTATTAGTATGAAATAAGGTGAGCCAATTCACTCAACACACAATTTGAAGGCTTGATTTGTGTCAGAGCTGGAGATAGGAAAGTAAAAAAATCACTCTTATTTTAGAAGGAAATGTCAGAATATAAATACTGTGCTATCAGGAGGAGATAAAATATACAAAATAAAGAGAAAAACATCAGTAAGACAATACCTGTCTTTTGAGGGCAAGTTCTAATTTTCAGTTCCATAGATTAGAGTTGATTGAATAGAGAATAAAGGGCATAGCTTATTACCAAATAGTCCATCAAGAAAGTAGAAATGGACACATTTTTATTTCTACCCATTGGATATCATGGGCACTAAAGGGCTGTGTTGCAGCAGAGACAGCACACATCATATATGCTCAATTAATAACTGTTGAATGAATAAAAAAATTAATGCATGCTCTTTGTGGCAGATTTCTCTTTTCATGATAATAGACTATCGAGTATAGGTGGATGATTAAGAAACTTGAAACAACTGTATTATCATGGCAAACATATTTTATGATGGTTACTCTTTCCACACAGAGTCCAAACTTTTTCTTTTATCTTTCTTTGTCTCATAAAATTTGATCTCACACACTAGCAAAGTAATGCTCAAAATTCTCCAAGCAAGGCTTCAACAATACATGAACCGTGAAATTTTAGATGTTCAAGCTGGATTAGAAAAGGCAGAGGAACCAGAGATCAGAGTGACAACATCTGTTAGATCATCAAAAAAGCAAGAGAGTTCCAGAAAAACATCTACTTCTGCTTTATTGACTATGACAAAGCATTTGACAGCATTCAGTTCAGCTCAGTCAGTCAGCTGTCTCCAAATCATTGCGACCCAAAGAACTGCAGCATGCCAGGCTTCCCTGTCCATCACGACCCAGAGTTTACCAAAACCCGTGTCCACTGAGTCAGTGATTCCATTCAGCCATCTCATCCTCTGTCGTCCCCTTCTCCTCCTGCCTGCAATTTTTCCCAACATCAGGGTCTTTTCAAATGAGTCAGTTCTTTGCATCAGGTGGCCAAAATATTGGAGTTTCAGCTTTAACATCAGTCCTTCCAGTGAACACCCAGGACTGATCTCCTTTAGGATGGACTGGTTGGATCTCCTTGCAGTCCAAGGGACTCCCAAGAGTCTTCTCCAATACCTCAGTTCAAAAGCATCAATTCTTCTGCACTCAGCTTTCTTTATAGTCCAACTCTCACATCCATACATGACCACTGGAAAAACCATAGCCTTGACTAGACAGACCTTTGTTGACAAAGTAATATCTCTGCTTTTTAATATACTGTCTAGGTTGGTCATAACTTTCCTTCCAAGGAGCAAGCATCTTTTAATTTCATGGCTGCAATCACCATCTGCAGTGATTTTGGAGCCCCCAAAATAAAGTCAGACACAGTTTCCAGTGTTTCCCCACCTATATGTCATGAATTGATGGGACCAGATACCATGATCTTAGTTTTCTGAACATTGAACACTAAGCCAACTTTTTCACTCTCCTCTTTCACTTTCAATAAGAGGCTCTTTAGTTCCTCTTCACTTTCTGCCATAAGGGTGGTGTCATCTGCATATCTGAGGTTATTGATATTTCTCCCGGCAGTCTTGATTCCAGCTTGTGCTTCCTCCAGCCTAGGGTTTCTCATGATGTACTCTGCATATAAATTAAATGAGCAGGGTGACAATATACAGCCTTGATGTTCTCCTTTTCCTAGTTGGAACCAGTCTGTTGTTCCATGTCCAGTTCTAACTGTTGCTTCCTGGCCTGCATACAGGTTTCTCAAGAGGCAGGTCAGGTGGTCTGGTATTCCTATCTCTTTCAGAATTTTCCATGGTTTCTTGTGATCCACACAGTCAAAGGCTTTGGCATAGTCAATAAAGCAGAAATAGATGTTTTTCTGGAACTCTCTTGCTTTTTCAATGATCCAGCGAATGTTGGCAATTTGATCTCTGGTTCCTCTGCCTTTTCTAAAACAAGCTTGAACATCTGGAAGTTCACGGTCACGTATTGCTGAAGGCTGGCTTGAAGAATTTTGAGCATTACTTTACTAGCATGTGAGATGAGTGCAGTTGTGTGGTAGTTTGAGCATTCTTTGGGATTGCCTTTCTCTGGGATTGGAACGAAAAAGGACATTTTCCAGTCCTGTGGCCACTGCTGAGTTTTCCAGCACTTTCACAGCAGCATCTTTTAGGATTTGAAATAGCTCAACTGGAATTCCATCACCTCCACTAGCTTTGTTAGTAGTGATATGTCCTAAGGCCCACTTGACCTCACATTCCAGAATGTCTGGCTCTAGGTGAGTGATCACACCATCATGATTATCTGGGTTATGAAGATCTTTTTTGTATAGTTCTTCTGTGTATTCTTGCCACCTCTTCTTAATATCTTCTGCTTCTGTTAGGTCCATACCATTTCTGTCCTTTATTGAGCCCATCTTTGCATGAAATATTGTTTGACTGTGTGGATCACCACCACTGAAAATTCTTCAAGTGATGGGAATACAAGACCACCTGATCTACCTCCTGAGAAATCTGTATGCAGGTCAGGAAGCAACAATTAGAACTGGACATGGAACAACAGACTGCTTCCAAATTGGGGAAATGAGTACATCAAGTCTGTATATTGTCAGACTGCTTATTTAACTTATATGCAGATTATATCATGAGAAATGCTGGACTGGATGAAGCACAAACTAGAATGATGATTGCCAGGAGAAATATCAACCACCTCAGACATGCAGATAATACCACACTTATGGCAGAAAGTGAAGATCTAAAGAGTCTCTTGATGAAAGTGAAAGAGGAGAGTGAAAAGTTGGCTTAAAACTCAACATTCAGAAAACTAAGATCATGGCATCTGTCCCTTCACTTCATGGCAAATAGGTGGGGAAACACTGGAAACAGTGATAGACTTTATTTTCTTGGGCCAAAAATCACTGCAGATGGTGACTGCAGCCTTGAAATTGAAAGATGCTTGCTTCATGGAAGGAAAGTTATGACCAACCTAGACAGCATATTAAAAAGCAGAGACATTACTTTGCCAGCAAAGATCCATCTAGTCAAAGCTATGGTTTTTCCAGTGGTCATGTATGGATGTGAGAGTTGGGCTATAAAGAAAGCTGAGTGCAGAAGAATTGATGCTTTTGAACTGAGGTGTTGGAAAGACTCTTGGGAGTCCCTTGGACTGCAAGGAGATCCAACCAGTTCCATCCTAAAGGAAATCAGTCCTGGGTGTTCACTGGAAGGACTGATGTTAAAGCTGAAACTCCAATATTTTGGCCACCTGATGCGAAGAAATGACTCATTTGAAATGACCCTGATGTTTGGAAGATTGCAGGCAGGAAGAGAAGGGGACGACAGAGGATGAGATGGTTGGATGGCATCACCGACTCGATGGATATGGGTTTGGTTAAACTCTGGGAATTGGTGAGGGACAGGGAAGCCTAGCCTGCTGCAGTCTATGGTGTGGCAGAGTGGGACATGCCTGAGCAACTGAACTGACCTGAACTGAAAATTTGATTTACAGTCCAAATTGGCAAATAGGTAACTAAAGGACTCTTTTCTCCTTCCAAATCTATCTTGCATTGCATTGTTACACACTGTCTCTGCAATGCAGGCATAGTAGGACACTACCTGTTGACACGTAGTAGTGCTTTCATTGAAGAGAGCTCTTATGGAGCAGACAGATCATGTAGGAGACAGATCATGTAGGATATGACCCATTACATGGAGGACCCAGAGGAACTTTTATGAAGTTAGACTCAAGAATGTTGAAAAAGTTGCAGGTGTGTGGTAGATTTTATTTGTTTATGAAAGAAGATAGGGAAAATGGAAATCATGAAAAATTAATAAAAGAAAGTCTTAAAAGTGAAAGAATCCAATAAAAAAAAAAGAAAATTACCAAGAATAAAGTGATGGAGTTATAGAAGAGGACCCATCATTAGTCAGTAAGTTAGGCTCTATATAAATGCATCTTTGGGAATGACTGAGCATCGTAGTTAGATAATGAATGTCATTTCTCAATACATTTTGTTGAGTTGTAACATTAATGGTCCCTTTTAACTGTGCAATTTGATGAGTTTGACAAATGAATCTCAGGGTTCAACCTCACAGGGATGATCCCCTCTAAAATATCCTCATATGCCCCCAGGCAGTCCAATCCCTCTCATCTAGCCCCAGACAACTACTGATAGATTTTTTTTTTGCGACTGTTGGTTAGTTTTGCCTATTCTAGAAAATCTGATGGATGACTATGAGTTCTTGTGCGTCTGGTTACTTTTGCTTAGCATATGGGTATTGAGATTAATCCATGCTGTTGACTATATCAGAGGTTTTATTGCTGAGCAGTATTCTGTTGCATGTATTTACTCCAATTTATCTTTTCACCTGTTGATGGATATTTGCATTCTTTCCAGGATGGTTGTGAATAAGGTTGCTACATTTGTACTTAAGTCTTTGTTTACATCAGTGGACATATGTTTTTACAACTCTTGGGCAAATGTCAAGGAGTGGTAGTGCTCAGTCATATGCTCAATGTGTTTTAATTTTTTAAGACCCTGCCAGTCTGTTTTCCCAAGTTGCTGGACTATTTGCTATTCCCATCAGCAACATAGGAGAGATTTAGTTACTCACATCCTGGCCCACACTTCTTAGTCAGTGTAATTTTAGCCATTTTCCTAAGTTTGTAATGATTTTTCATGGTGGTTTTAATTTGCGTGTCATGGTAACTAATGATATTGAGTATTTTTTCATAGTTTATTATTTTTTTGGCCATCCTTCTTTTATAAAGTATTGTCATATTCTTTTGAATATTTTTAAATTCAGTTGTTTATGGCTTGCCTTTTATTTATTTATTTGTATGAATATAGGTTTTTAATTCTATTCTGGAAAATACCACAGAATTAAAATTGCTGGGTTGGATGGTAGGTATATTTTTAACAAGAGACTACTAAACCATCTTTGTAAGTAACTGTACCATTTTTTGCTTGCACCAACAATGTATTATAGTTCCAGTTGCTACTTTTATTTTTAGCACTTCCTATTTTCAGTTTTTTAATGTGACATATTGTTTAATAGATGAGGCAAATTGCTTATCAAAGATATTTATTTACACATACATATGCATGGGCTTCCCAGCTGGCTCAGTGATAAACAAACTGCTTGCTAGTGTAGGAGATGCAGGAGACGTGGATTTGATTCCTGGTTCGGGAAGATCCCCTAAAGGAGGAAATGGCAACCCTCTCCAGTATTCTTGCCTGGAAAATCCCATGGACAGAGGAGCCTGGCGGACTACAGTCCATGGGTTGCAAATAATTGGCTGCAACTGAGCACACACATGTGTCCTGAAAGAAATTATGTATTAATTCCCCCCTCCAAGATTGATATGGCTTTATATTTGTTTAGGTAATATAGTATTATCTGGTTATTTATTTTTAATTTTATTGGAATATAGTTGCTTTATAATTTTAAATGACATCCTTCAAAGAGCAGAGATTTTTTATTTTGATGAAGTCCAGTGTATCTTTTCTTCTTTTGTTCTTTTGGTATCCTACTTAAGAAATCTCTGCCTATGCCTAGGCCACTCTATATTTTCTCTAGAAGATTTATGGTTGCAGTTTATAAGAGCTGAGTTAATTTCTGTGTATGAGGTGAGGAGAGTCAAGGTTACATTTTCCAAAATAAAAATCCAGCCATTCCAGAAACATTTTTCCTTGAAGGTAAAAAAGGAGAGGGTTTTAGAAATAAGAACAATGCTTTCATATTATATTTCTTAGTATGAATCTATAAGTTTTTCTATTGCTTACATGTATGGTTTGGTTATAAATATTTGAGTCTACTTTCTAAAATTCATTGCATATTATATTGAATTGGTATAAAATTTGATATGTAGCTTGAAAAGTATCCAAATGTTACTAAGCAAATTTTAACTTAAAAGGCAAATGAAAATCTAATTTACAACATTAACATGAAAATCTTTTTTCTAATAATAATAAATACCTATTGTAGTAAAATATAAAATACAAATAAAAATAAAGAAGAAAAATAGCTTGAGATGCCACCCAGAAATTTCCATATACTTAAATAAAATTAACTATTTAAACTGTTATGATTTGTACAACATGAACACTTTCTCCTGCATGATATATTCTTTCAAAACATAGTTTTAAAGGCTGAGTAATATTGTATTTTGTGTATTTGTCATAACTTCCATAATTAACTACTTTTCATTAGTTTTAATGTATATTGCTGCTATTTTTTTTTTTAACCACTAAATAATGTTATGAACATTTTTAGGAAGTTATTTTTAAACATGTTGCTAATTATATGCATAGACTCGATTCTTGGTTGTGGAATTTAGTTTTTAAAGGTGTACATATTTTTAAAAGGCTCTTCATAGACATTTCTAATGGCTTTCTGGAAAGCTCATTAGTCCTTATATTTCATCACTGATAGATGAGGATACTTATTGTACCATGTTATTTGTAATTCATTTAAAATACATTTGATAATTAGAGTACTTTCTAATCACACATTTAAAGCATTTTTATGTTTTATTCTTACATTAAAATTTTACTATTAAATACTGAGCATAAATAAATACTGGCTTCATGTTCAGAGTTTTGAATGTAAAGATAAATGGATGATGGCTTAAAGGATGTGATGTATTAAACATTGTATAATATATTAAGCAATTACAGAATTGGGGTGTTGGTAAAATTTTAAGTGTATCACATTTATTGGTACCAGTAAACTCTGTAGGGACAGGAAGATAAATATGAAACTTTAGGCTGTAATTTAGGGGAAAAACCTTCAGGACTGAACTGAGAGGTACTTATCTTCACAAATTCTTTGAGTTTTTCCGTTGTTAATTTTTTTCACTTTGAATTATTTGATCTATATGTAGTTTATTTTTTGTAATAATGAGGATGTATATTTTCGGTAATTACTTGTGACGCGTCTTTCCTCTCATTGCTGATCTCTAATATGTTATTGCTCAGTTGTATCTGTCCAACTGTTTGTACCTCCATGGACTGTAGCATGCCAGGTTCCTCTTCCCACGGGAATTTTCCAGGCAAGAATACTGGAAGAGGTTGCCATTTCCTTCTCCAGGGGAACTTCCTGACCCAGGGATTGAACCTATATCTCTGATGCCTTTTGCATTGTCAGGAAAATTCTTTACCACTGAGACACCAGGGAAGCCCAGTGTTAAAATTAACATATAGAAAATCTTTATATCTACCAGGGTCTTATATGGTCTATTTATTTGATTGTTTCGGTTCCTTTCCATATGATTAAAAATGTTATGATTTTAGATTGTATTCGAGTTATTTTAATTATTTAACTTTATATTAACTGACAAATAACTTGAAAAATTGCAAACTGCTCTAGTCTGGAAAATGAGTATGTTATAATTCTAATCTTGGCTTTGCTACATTTATGTGTCTCCTTGTATCATTCTGCCTTGAGGCTTGGAGCAGACCTACTCTTCTGTATCTAAATTTCATGATTTTTGTTCATGATAAATGAATGTAAAGTACTGTTATTATAGAATCTTGCCATATTTCTAAATAGAATCAGGCTGTGGAATGTGCCAGAATATTCATCTTAAAACTATATTTGGCATTACTAGAACCATTATTCTTTATCTTCTTTCTTTTATGCTTATTGGAAGTACTTTCAAATGAGTTTTCTTATAGGTCTGTCACCCTGATTCTATGAGTTGGTATAATGAGTGGGAATACTGAATATAAAATAGTATAGTGGCAGGAACACCAGTGCCATATTGGAAGATCTGGCCTTTATCATGACTCTGACCTTAACTTGATATCTGATCCAAACAGAATCTCACTTTCTCCACCTTTTGAGGATTAAATAGATTTAGTAGAAAAAACAAAACTCTACAAAAAGAAATTAATACAACCTTCCCCCACAACACCGATATACCTGAAGTTAATGGTTCTCAAAATCTTATTCCTTTAAGTAAAAACACTTAAAAAACTCAGTTATTATTAAAAATCTCTTAAATATAATACATGCTTCCTTCTTTGGAAGATTAATTCTTCTTTCAAGTTATGGTAACACACAGTCTTTATTTAAAAAAAAATTCTTTCAGTGTAGAAAAATATAAGAAAGGATATAAACGAACCTAGTAGGCAACCATATATAAGTTATTATAATTAAAGTTTTTGTTTATTCCTTTATATTTCTAATAGGGATCCTACTTTATTTCATTTCTATATTATGCTTAATTCTTTGAATTTATACTTTGGATATCTTCTTGCGTCAAATATTTCTTAAAACAATTTTACTGGCTGTACATTATTTTATCAATACATCATAATTTTTTCCCTCTAACTTTTAAAATAAGAGGATAAAGGAATATAAAAAATCTTCATAACTGTCTTCATTATTTGCCACTGTGTAGTGTATCTCTATTGTAGTTTTCTATTTTTCTTTAGAGTAATTGATGTTATAATTTATTTCATTATTAATGTACCTATTTTGGGTATGTCTCATTCTACTTATTGCTTATTACACAGGAGATAGACTGGATCTCAAAAGATAGATTCCTGGATGTGAGAAATTGTTGTTGAGGAGATTGACGATCCTATAGAATTAGAAGTTTTATGTGTATTGTTAACGACATCTTTATCATCATTAGAGCTACTACTAATTGTCTAATGTATGCCAAGCCTCCACTCTACCATGTGATATATCATTCAGTCTTCAGAAATCTCTATGAAGAAGTTAAGAGAAAATCATCCTGATAGAGTTTTCTGAACTCAGTTTTCAATTAAATTACTCCAATCAGTGTCCTTCCACTATGACTTCACCAAAAAGACATTTTATGAAGACCACTTACATCCTGCATTTTAGTAAATCCAATGGCCAGTTCTCAGCTTTTATATTACTTGACTATGAATAACATCTGAAATACCGTAATCATTCCTATCACCCTGCAATACCTTAGTGAATTGTCTTAGAGGGCAACACGCTGTCCTGAATTTCTACCTCATTCACTACTCCTTCTCAATCACCTCTTCAGGTTTCCTTTCTTCATGTCACCTTTTAATATTGAGGAAGCTCAGGAAATGGGATTGGATTTATCTGTTCTTTATCTATGCATATGTGCATGCTGAGTCACTTCAGTCATGTCCAACTCTTTGTGACCCTATTGACTGTAACCTGCCAGGCTCCTCTGTCCGTGGGTTTCTCCAGGCAAGAATACTGGAGTGGGTTGCCATTTCCTACGCCAGAGGATCTTCCCAACCCAAGGATCGAACTCAAGTCTCATATGTCTCCTGTACTGGCAGCCAAGTTCTTTACCACTATTGCTACCTAGGAAGCCCATTTTTACCTATGCTCACTACTTTAGTGATCTCATCTGATCTGATCTCATTGCTTTATATGCCATCTCATAATTTTACAACTTGCAAATTTTGTATATCCATCTCACACTTTTATCTTAAATTTTGGACATGTACAATTGAGACTTACTGGATATGCTCTTTCAGATTCTTAGACACCTCAGACTTACTGTTTTCGAAACGGAACTCAGATCTTCCACCAAAGACTTCTCAACTTGCTGTCTTCTCTGCCTCAGTTTTAGCAGCTCTGGCACTGCAGTTGCTTAAGCCAAAAAATTAGTCATTCTTAACTTTTCTCCTTCTCTTCCATTTTATACTAGCAGATACTATTTTTTCTTCCTTTAAATATATTCAGAATTCAAGCATTTCTCACTAATTCATTGGCCTCTCTGTTTCTACCCTTGCTCACCAGTAATCTGTTCTCAATAGTTCAGCCAGAGTGATTCTTTAAAACTTCTGTCAGATCATGGCTTTCGTCTGCAAACCACTTCATTGGCCGCCACTCACTCAGCTGGAAGCAAGATTATTTTCTTTTTTCATATAACTTTATAATATTAATAAAAATTTGCACATTGATATATATATATGCTAATTTTATATGAATCGGCAAAATATTTCACAACCACTTTAATAGGCTGAATAATGTCTGAAAAAAATTCATGTTCTCCTGGAACTTTAGAATGTCACCTTTTTTGAAATAAGATCCTTGTAGATGTAATTATTTAAGATGAGATCATATTGCCTTAGGGTAAACCCTAAAGGCCATGAATGGTGTCCTTCAAAAAGAAAGAGTAGATAGAGAAACAGAGGAAGAAGAAAACCATGTGAAAATGGAGGCAGAGACTGGAGTTATGCTGCCAAAGACAAGGAATGCATTCCAGAAGCTGGAAGAGGCAAAGAAGGACTCTAGAACTTTTGAAAGGATTGTGGCCCTGCTGGCAACCTGATTTTGAACTTCTAGCTTCCAGAACTGTAAGAGAATATATCTCTGTTGGTTTCAAGCCACCAAGTGTGTGGTAATTTGTTGTGGCAACTCTAGGAAATGAATCCAACCACCAACAACCATTCTTAAAATGTTCCCTAATCATGAAAGCCTGAAAAGAGTGAAGCATGACTTGTCCCAAATCACAGAGTAGCTCAGTCCGGATTCTGTTGGTGATATTTAGAAGTCTCTATCAGTAATTCAAGGTTCTATCTCAAATGCACTTCTCCATCTTTCTAACTTTAGTATCAAGATTAAAAATATTTTAGGGTACTGTGGGAATACGTATTTCAGAAAGTCACCTCTGTTAGAAAAGAGTTAAGAATAATAAAGACTATATACACTGTTACCAGCTTATATAAGCAGGCTACTGTAGTGATTGTTTTATTTCATAGTTTGAAGTTCTCATTTCTCATGACAAAGAGTGTTGGAAATGAGTTGGAAGCTATCTCATGATATGTGCATGCAACCCTTTAGCTACACAGAGTAAAACTTTCTAGTATGGATTACTCAGTATAGTCCACACAATGGCCTTGTTGATAGAATTTATATAAATATAATATTTTAGAATTGATACCCATATTACAAAAAAGATGTGAGAAAGGGTTACTGGTCAATAGGCTTTTTTTTCCAAACAAGAAATGAATATCCAAGGAGATAATATTAGTTATCAAACTTAAAAGAATAGTAGAGGCAATTATAAACCTACTGAGAACTTGAGGATTTTAACCTAGAGCCATATTTAAAAATTAGAGTGACCATGAAAGGGCCTGTACAATTTGCAACCTTGCTGTTGGCCTCTTGGGTTTTATAATGTTTCTTCCTGAAATGCATCACTATTGTTATATCTGCTATACCTACTACCATTAAAATTTAATTTTGTTTACCAAGAATCAAACCCAAAATCCATTAATCTGTCATTCTGGATGCACTTTTTGGTGGAGTAAATTTTATCCTCAGTTACTAACAATTCACTGAAGATTTCTACAGTCCCAAATATAAGGAAATCCTTTGGTCCTCCTAATTCACGCAATACTTTATCTAAATGTCTTTCATTATAGTCTCTTTGTTTTCAGATTCTTTATGTGCATTTTGTTTTTGTTATTTATTGTAGTTCTTACTAAGGTCACTTTGTATTCAAAGTTAAGATCCATTTGTTACTCAGTAAATAATCCACCAATGTGTTTTTCATAAGGCAAGTACAGAATCAATATTTGATGAATGAATAAGCTTTGATCTAGTCTGGATACCCTTTTCTGCTTTCATTTTTATTTTTACTGTGGTTCTTTGAAGATCTCTCAGTTTATCTGTGCTATTCACATGCCCACCAAGTGGAATGAAATGGGCATGGCCATGTATAGATGGTCTTGTCTTATTACTTGACATAAAATGTTTGATAGAGCATGTTGATGACTGTTGTGTGCCCTCAATAAATATTTGTTGAATAAGCATTTATAACCGGTCTGCATTTCGAAGGTGAAGAATAATTTGCTGTTCCCAGTGATGTATAGACTTTATTTTGACTAGTTCCTGAAATTATCTGGACGCTGTACTTTTTCCTTTGAACTATCTTGCTACCTTGATATCCTTCTCCTTCCCATCTGTTCTCTACAATGATAGCAGATAAATCTTCTTGAAACACTACTTTGATGCTGTTACTTGCCTGCTCAGTGTCCTTCAATAACTTCCAACTAATGGCAGCTCAAAGTCATAACTTCTTACTCTGGCACTAGAGGCTGTCTACAGTCTGATCACAGCACAAAAATTTAGTCTCAGCTTCAAATCCTTTACTAAAAATTAGTGTGCAGTGTTTAGCACACAGACTTTAGGGTGAAAAATATGAACATTTTAGTCCTAAACTTGTTATTGCCTAAAGATATGTCCTCGTACATTTCATTTACCGTTTTGAGCCTTAGTTTCTCCATCTGAAAAATGGAATAATGACTACACCTACTTTCATTCCATTCTTCTACAAACATTCATTTATTAAAGTTCCAACTATGTGCTAGGCACTTCTCCAAATATTGGGATAAATCAGTAAACAAATTAGACTAAAATTATTGTGGAGTTTGCATGCTAGTGGGGAGGATATTCAAGGAATAGAATAAATGAATACATAGCTTAAAATAAACATAAGAAACCTTATTTCAGAAGGTATTTCAGCTTTGAAAAAATGTTGGTAAGGAATTTTAAGAATTGAGAAGAGGTGACAATGAAGAGAAAGGATGGAAATCAGTCGTGGAAGTACTGAGGTATTTTTCCTGTCTTACTCTTCAGAAATCTTGGAGCTACCAGAAGAATTCATATTTTAGAGATAAAACTGATTTCAAGCTTCCTATTACTTGTTTGGCCAGAAGGTCCTAGGAAACTGGAGTTATGTGTCAGGAAAAGAAGTTGGTTTTGACAGTTTAACCTTCTGGGGTCTTTGTAACATAAAATAGTCTAGATGAAGAAAAAGTGGTTTTTTTCTTATGTGGTGAGAAACTTTCAGAATTCTTGATTAGTATGTTAATATGGGTATCACTATTAGAAAGAATAGAAAATATTTTACTACATTCTCTGTTTGGCATATGGACATCTTTGTTTTCTACATGTTTGAGTATAAATATACAAATTAGGTAGAATGAAAAACAATGATGAATCTGGGCAAAGTATTTCTTCTGAATCTTAATTCAAGACTATATACATCTTCATATCATTATTGATTTCCCTCTAACCCCGTCATGGCATTTCTTGGTGATAGACTAAAAGCAAAATTCTGATTGTGCCTTCAAGTATGTGGATCATCGGTTCTTAACCTGGAGACCTTGAAAACAAAGGCTCCTTTGTATATTACTTCTCCCACCCTCTGCTGGTGAGGCTTCTAAGTGGGGCATAGTCACTGGTGCTTTGTACAGTTCCTCAAATGACTTAATGTGCAGTCTGACCTGAGAACAACTCATTAAACTGGACTAGGTTCTGCCTCTCTTCAACCTCATCTCCTACTATTCTCTTCATAATTTACCTTTCTCTAGACAGAGGCCTTTTTTTTTTCATCTCCCCAAACTGAAAGTTACACTCATCTCAGGCTCTTTGCATTTTCTACTTTACTGAAAATGCTTTCCCACATATGTGTTCACTTAACATTTCAACAAATATTTATTGATCACTTTCTCTTCCTTCTGTGGATAAAACTGAAAAAGAATCCCTCTTAGCTTGTCTGCCTCTTTCTCATTGTTAAGTGATTCAATTTAAATATCAGATCCTGATACACCTTCCCTAGCCAGTTCTGAACTATTCTGTATTTCTCACCCTTTTAAATTTATAGCCTTTATCTTATGAGTTCCAGATTTGTCTTACCTATTCATGTACTATTGTGTCTCTCACCTTTAGAACATATGTTCTAGGAAGAAGACACTTTTGTATGTTTCATTCAACATTTCATTCTCAGTGCTTAGAATAATATTGATTATTCTATAATATTGGAACATGCTACTGGAACACAGTAGGTATCCAATAATTAATTAGTTAATCAACAATTATGTAATACAATGAAATGTGAGCTCTAGAGTTCCTAAGCTGAATCTTACTGTTCAGTTCAGTTCAGTCTCTCAGTCATGTCTGACTCTTTGTGACCCCATGGACTAGAGCATGCCAGGCTTCTTTGCCTATCACCAACTCCTGGAGCTTGCTCAAACCAATGTCCATTGAGTCGGTGATGCCATCCAACCATCTCATCCTCTGTTGTCCCCTTCTCCTCCGGCCTTCAGTCTTTCCCAGCATCAGGGTCTTTTCCAGTGAGTCAGTTCTATGCATCTTACTGACCATGAAGCTATTTAAGCATAAGCTTTAGGGTCCATATGATCAGGAACCATTTTCAATTTTATATTCTTTATAAAGGGTTCCTCCAAAATTAATTTGTTTCAAGCCTTGTAAACCTTGATGTCACTTACATCTCAACTTAATTTTTTTCCAAACTAATCAGGTATTAATTTATTAGAGCAATATTAGAGCAATATTACCTTAATTACAAAAATAAAATCATTCTCCTGTAAAGAACAGACTGTGCTTGTATCATATGAGGTAAGTGAATAAAGATTTGAAACCAAAAATGTTTGAGTTAATAGCTTGCTTTGGAAAATGAGAATTCATTTTATTTTTTATTTCAGAAACAAGTTTTTCTGTCAGTCTTCTATACTGGGCTATTTACAATAACTTAGTAAATATATTCAATTTCATACTGTTAATTAATTGCTGCAGAGCATTTGATATTTGCATATTAGATAGTTTTGGTAAAAATAAATGACATGGAAATAGATGAATTTGCTCTCTTCAATGCCTGATTGAAAGTGGTATGGTACTTATATGAATGTTAAAATTGTAGACGTAAGGTCCAATTTTTAAAATTGTAAGTGTTTTTCAAGATCACATTCACACTTGTACCTAGTGAAGTCTTTCCTGAATCCTCTAGAGCAATATAATATCTCTAACTTAGGAATTATTATAATTTTTAAAAATATTATATTTTTTAAGCCTTTAACTCCTATTATTTGTAGAGAGATTTCTTTCTTGAGGATGATATTCATGCCTAAATCATTCCCTAGCAAAAGGGGTTTCATAGATTTCCTAAAAGTGTTCTGTCAGTAATATCTATGCTTCTCAGAGCATTGCAAATGGACTACTGAATTTAATGCAAACTAAATTTCTCTGAGGTAAGAAGACAGAGTATTACCAATAAAGTCCATAAGCTATTGATTAATCACTGGCATTGCTGGTTCTGAATGTGAGACTTTTTATCTTCTTCCTCCTTGACTAAGATGGTAGTGGAGGAAAGCAAGGCTGAAGAAGCTCCCTGTATTTTCATTATGGCTGAGACTCTATAGAGTTACGCTTGTATGATTATCTCTACTTTCAAAATGAGGTACCCTGGGTGTGAATTTTTCCTTTGTGTGATTTTTGGCAAGTGTACTAGTTTTCTGAGTCTTAGCTTCCTCATCTATTATATAGACATAATAACAACACAGTGATATACTGCTTCATAGTGTGCTTCATAGCGTTATTATCAAGATTAAATTATGCAATATCTGCAAAAAATTTGCATAGTCCTTAGAACATTCTGAAATGACTATTATTATATTAGTAGTAGTGGTAGTATTTTATTATTTTAAATCCAGATTACTTTAGTGTAGCTATCTAGGGAAAACTCTTAAAATTAATTTATATTCACCTTTAATAAAATTACTCAAAATCAATGGTTTTGAACTTTAAATATGGATGATTTCATGAATCTTATCAGTAATTCAGCTAGCCATACTTATTTAAATAATTGCCAGGTTGCTGAGGGGCAGAGGATCAAAAATTAATGTAGTAATAAAGGCTTCCTTGCTTTTGAACAGATCAATATCTGTAAGTGAACTAGAGGCACTTACAACTAAATATCCAGGAATGAATTAAAAATAGATTCACTGTTATTGAATGCAGTTAGGGATCTAAGATTATGGTCTCTGCCAAATCTTAGGGACCTGAATACGTATTTCTCTGCTACCATCTCCCTTTCTGTAATTCTTATTAATTTCAATACTATTGATATGCTTGGATGCTTAAAATTATATTAAAGAGTCAAGTTCTTTAATCAGTAATAGCTTTGATAATACACATGCAAATCAGAATCATTCTCTAGTAGAATTTTTGTACATACAATCATACATACAAATAAAACATCTGTATGTATGATTCTGGGCTTCCCTTTTGGCTTAGGTGGTAAAGAATCTGTTTGTAATGAGGTAGACCTGGGTTCAGTCCCTGGGTTGGGAAGATCCCCTGGAGAAGGGAAAGGCTACCCACGCCAGTATTGTGGCCTGGAGAATTCCATGGACTGTATATTTCATGGGGTTGCAAAGAGTTGGACACATTCTATGATTCTAGAAATTCTTTAACTTCATTGAATATATAAGATAGTGGAAATAGAAAAGAGCAATTTTAGACTCTAAAATGAGGCTTTTTTTTTTTAAAAAGAGCCTAAGAGGATTTAAAACTTTAACTCTTTTCAAATGTCTATAAAAATCAAATTAAAGATCAGTTTTACTCTTCTCCAGATCTCAGATTATCACTTACTATTTCAACTGATAGAGACTCATGAAGCTCTATTCTGTGCAAGACATCATGACACATACTGGGAAATAAGTGTAAGCCAGATAGTCCAGCCAATGTGGAACATAAACTTTAAAAACAGAATTGTATGTTGATTTGTAGTTATGATGAATGCTTTAATCCAAAGTGATATGACAGCATTTAAATAAATGACCAGATCTTATCTGTATCAAGGCCCAGCGGCAAGGAGGAACTGACAGATTTGCAAGACTGTGAAAATGCTAGCTAATATTGCTGGAGGACAGAACCCAAGGAATTTCGTAGTGTGACCTAGTCATTCTAGGTTATATTAAGATGTTTGCTTTTAATTTGAAAAGCAGTAGGACACCTCTGAAGGATTTTAAACAGAGAAGAGCTAAGGTCATAATTAACTGCTATGTAAAAAGATAGATTAAAGAGCTTGAAAAATGGCTGGGAAGGAAGACCTACTGGGAAGTACTGAAGGAGACATAATGGTAGTTTGAATCATTTTGGTGGCACTAGAGATGGAGAGTGAGAGAAATAGATAGACTTGAGAAAGAAGGATTTAATAGGAATGTGCCTAGCTTTGAGATAGTTAGAAATTGAGGATGAGTAAGAGGGAAGTGATGAGGATAATAACCAGGTTTCCTTCCTGAGCTAGTACCAGAGTGATTGTGATCTTTTCTTTGCTAAGAAAGTGAGTTTAGTCTTGGATTTGTTGTCCTTGAGGGATTCATCCAAGAGTGTTGAGCAGGCTGTTGGATACATGTTTCTGAGGCTTGAAGAACTAAGAGGCAACTTTAAAATTTGAAAACTATCATTTTAAGACAAATGAAATACTTCTATTTTACTCATCATATAAATGTAGGAAGCCTATCATTTTACTTTTCTTGAAATGTGAGTAGGAAATAGGAGTAGATTTCCAAAGGATTCAGATGCATGCAATGGTTTACAAGTGTTTTCCTTTTCCCCCTCAGAACCATAAAGTACTATGCAGGAGCCTCAGAGCATCTTGTGTACTAAGGTGGTATCTGGGCATAGAAAACTAGGCCCTTGAGCTCCTTTTCAAGGCAGTGAGTTTTGTTCTTACTTAAAATGTGAGTTGCAATTTCAAATAATACTATACTTTTAAAAGGACTCATTTTTTAACTTAAAAAAATACCTACATTCTGGATTGGAAATGCTCTGATATGTTATTAAAGATGAGTGAAGATTCCCAGTTCACAACCCTAACACATGAGAATGAAGTTTTGAAGGATAACTGCGCATACGTATTTCCCAAGTTATTTTTTTGGATACTAAATATTAGATTGGAAAGACTGTTCTTTTAGTCTCATTCAAACTTCTTTTCACATTTGTGATATTTATAAAAGACAATTTTCAGAAACAGTAAGATGAGAGTTGCATCAATTTTCAGTTTCATATTGTGAGTTTTGCCTTGTCACCTGAGATCAACAATTGGCTGAACCAGATTATCTCCTTTCATCTGGCAGATTTCTTTTAGTTGCATGGCTTATAGACTGGTGGTCCATATCCAGTACTCCTCTTCATGAGATGGAATGGCCTGAGATATATTTTGTTTTGTCCAGTTATTTTTTCTATGCTCAGCTTTCTGATATCCTTTCAAACTGACACTCAACTCTAACAAATCTATGCTGGCAGAAATTAGCATTTCTTTTTCTCTCATATTTCACTACAACCTGCAAGAACAAACAGAGTTTCAACACTGATCATTTTAGGTCACTGAAACATTAGAAATCAAAATGACAGGCTCAGCGAGAAATTATATTGTGGAATTAAACTTTATGATCCATTTGCATGGATGAAATGTATGTGACTCATTTTAGTAAGTAAATACTGTGAAATTTATTTAAATATTGATCTGTTTTCAGTGGATGGATTAAATGAATTTCAAAATGGGGAGGTTATAAATACATGCAAAACATTTTCTGCTGTGATACAAATCCTGCGCTGTTTCCCTTTACAAGTCTGTAAATAGATTGCTGATAACTGCAAATTCTGTTGTGAGTTATAACCATCATCTATTACCAAGTTTACATATCAAAGTCAGTGTTTCTAAGAAAAAAGGGTGATGGACAGATTAGTTCCTTCATAGTATCTGTCAATGTAGATAGCTACCTCATTTTATAGGTGAAAAGCTTAACTATCTTTAGCAGGTAATATAGGACTGACTCTAAGATTCACTCACTATTTCCTTTAACAAGTTGCATGATGAAACTATAACTTCTAACTTGACTTTCAGAGATATGTTGAATTATCTTAACCAAACATTATGTTTCATTTTTCAGGACAGTTTGTAGGGTTTTTCCAGTAGTCATGTGTAGATGTGAAAGTTGGACTATAAAGAGAGCTGGGCGCTGAAGAATTGATGCTTTTGAACTGTGGTGTTGGAGAAGACTCTTGAGAGTCCCTTGGACTGCAAGGAGATCCAACCAGTCCATCCTAAAGGAGATCAGTCCTGAATATTCATTGGAAAGACTGATGCTGAAGCTGAAACTCCAATACTTTGGCCACCTGATGTGAAGACCTGACTCATTGGAAAAGACCCCGATGCTGGGAAAGATTGAAGGCCGGAGGAGAAGGGAACAGAGGATGAGATGGTTGGATGGCATCACTGAGGCCATGGGCATAAGTTAGAGTAGGCTCTGGGAGTTGGTGATGGACAGGGAAGCCTGGCGTGCTGCAGTCCATGGGGTTGCAAAGAGTCGGACGTGACTGAGTAACTAAACTAGTATAACTTTATACAAAAACAGAAAAAAACAAACACCACACAGATAACAATAGCTACAACAAAATCCCCAAAACAGATAAAAGTAGTTTTTAATCTGCCTAGAGGAAAAAATTAAAAGTTTTAGTTTTTTCTATATCAGGGTGTTGAGTGTATTTAAGGTACTAGGTATATTTAAGATGCTGAGAATTTTTGTTAGCACTTGGAAAGAAAGGAAACAAGATTAAATTTACTTAATTTATTACAAGGAGAGCTATTTCTATCCATAAATGATGCAGGCAATAATAAGATACATTTTCTAGAGTTAATTTTTTGATATGTCTATTTTATCTATAAACTGTCTAATTTTCTCAGTTATGTGCAGAATGAAATTTGGTATCAAGTTTGATTTAGTGAAATTTACTGCAGTTTTCTGAATTTTTATGATTTTTAAAGCAAATACACGTTACTTTGATTTTTACCAATTCTGAGCTTTGAAATATTATCTCCAAATTATATAATTTTAAGTGAGAAAATGACTTCCTATCAAATAGGAAATCTATCTATCTATCTATCTATGATATATCTCAGTTACTTTAACCTAAAAAATAAGATATATTAATCAGGCTACTATAGATATTTATTTACAAACTTTGTAAATATGAGAAACTACAACTTACATTATAAATTTTGTTGTTATTTTTCAGTCGCCATGTCGAGTTTGACTGTCTGCAACCCCGTGAACCACAGTACACCAAGCTTCTCTGTCCTTCACTTTCTCTCTCAGTTTGCTCAAACTCATGTTCATTTGAGTCAATGATGTAATCCAACCATCTTATCTTCTGTTGCCTCCTTCTCCTCTTGCCCTAAATCTTTCCCAGCATCAAGATATTTTCCAATGAATTGGCTCTTTGCATCAGGTGGCCAAAGTATTGGAGCTTCAGCTTCAGCATCAGGCCTTCCAATGAGTATTCAGGGTTGATTTCTTCTAGGATTGACTCATTTGATCTCTGGCTGTCCAAGGGACTTTCAAAAGTCTTCTCCAGCACCATAGTTCAAAAGCATCAATTCTCCAGCACTCAGCTTTCTTTTTAGTCCAACTCTCACATCCATACATGACCACTGGAGAAGCCATAGCTTTGACTAGACAGACTTTTGTCAGTAAGGTGATAATCTTTGTTTTTTATTATGCTGTCTAGGTTTATCATAGCTTTTCTTCCAAGGAGCAAATGTCTTTTAATTTCATGGCTGTGGTCACTGTCTGCAGTGATTTTGGAGCCCAAGAAAATGTCTCTCACTGTTTCCACTTTTCCCCATCTATTTGCGTGAAGTGATGGGATCAGATGCCATGATCTTAGGTTTTTGAATGTTGAGTTAAGCCAGCTTTTTCACTCTCCTCTTTCACCTTTATCAAGAGGCTCTTTAGTTCCTCTTTGCTTTCTGCCATTAAAGTAGCATCATCTACATATCTAAGGTGGTTGATATTTCTCCTGGCAATCTTGATTCTGGCTTTTGTTTCATCCAGCCTGGCAATTCGCATTATGTACTCTGCATATAAGTTAAAAAAGCAGGGTGACAAAATACAGATTTGACATTCTTCTTTCCCAATTTTGAACCAGTATGTTATTACATGCTCACTAGTAACTGTTGCTTCTTGACCTGCATACAGGTTTCTCAGGAGGCAGGTAAGGTGGTTGGGTATTCTTATCTCTTTAAGCATTTTCCACAGTTTGTTGTGATTCACACAGTCAAAGGCTTTGGCATAGTCAATAAAGCAGAAGTAGATGTTTTTCAGGAACTTTCTTGCTTTTTCAATGATCCAATGGACACTGGCAATTTTATCTTGTTCCTTTGCCTTTTCTAAATGTAGCTTGTCCATCTGGAAATTCTCAGTTCCACATACTGCTTATTCCTAGCTTGAAGGATTTTGAGCATAATCTTGTTAGCATGTGAAATAAGTGCAATTGTATGGTGATTTGAACATTCTTTGGCATTGCCATTCTTTGGGATTGGAATGAAAGCTGATCTTTTCCAGTCCTCTGTCCACTGCTGAGTCTTCCAGTTTTGTTGGCATATTGAGTGTAGCACTTTAACAGCATCATCCTTTCGGATTTGAAATACTTCAACTGGAATTCCATCACCTCCACTAGCTTTGTTTGTAGAAAATATTTCCTAAAACCCACTTTATTTCACATTCCAGGATGTCTGGCTCTAGGTGAGTGACCACACTATCATGGTTATCCAAGTCCTTAAGACCTTTTTTCTACAGTTCTTCTATGTATTCTTGTCTCCTCTTCTTAATATCTTTTGCTTCTATTAG
Source organism: Odocoileus virginianus (assembly GCF_023699985.2). NCBI lineage: Eukaryota > Metazoa > Chordata > Mammalia > Artiodactyla > Cervidae > Odocoileus > Odocoileus virginianus. The sequence goes on along the minus strand of NC_069686.1, from coordinate 33,408,569 downwards.
GTCCCTGCCATTTCTGTCCTTTATTGTGATTCGGCCCATCTTTGCCTGAAATGTTCCCTTGTTATCTCTAAATTTCTTGAAGAGATCTCTAGTCTTTCCTATTCTGTTTGTTTTCTCTATTTCTTTGCATTGTTCACTTAAAAGGCTTCTTATCTCTCCTTGCTATTTTCTGGAACTCTGCATTCACTTGGGTATGTCTTTCCCTTTCTTGTTTGCCTTTTGCTTCTTTTCTTTTCACAGCTATTTGTAAGCCCTCCTCAGACAACCACAATGCCTTCATGCATTTCTTTTTTCTTGGAGATGGTTTTGGTCACCACTTACTCCACGGGGTTACAAACCTTCATCCATAGTTCTTTAGGCATTCTGTCTACATCTAATCCCTTGAATTTATTCATTGCCTCTACTATTTAATCATAAGGGGTTTGATTTAGGTCATACCTGAATGGCCTAGTGGTTTTCCCTACTTTCTTCAATTTGAGCCTCAGTTTCGCAATAGGGAGCTGATGATCTGAGCTACAGTCAGATCCAGGCCTTGTTTTTGCTGACTGTATAGAGCTTTTCTGTATTTGGCTGCAAAGAATATAATCAGTCTGATTTTGCTATTGACCATCTGGTGGCGTTCATGTGTAGAGTTGTCCCTTGTGTTGTTGGAGGAGGGTGTTTGCTATGACCAGTGCGTTCTCTTGGAAAACTCTGTTAGCCTTCGCTCTCTTTCATTTTGTACTCCAAGGCCAAACTTGCCTGTTATTTCTGGTATCTCCTGACTTCCTACTTTTGCATTCCAGTCCCCTATGATGAAAAGGACATCTTTTTTTATGTTATTTCCAGAAGGTCTTAGGGTCTACATAGAATCTTTCAACTTCATCTTTTTAGCATTAGTGGTTGGGCATATACTTTGATTACTATGATATTGAATAGTTTGCCTTGGAAATGAAGCAAGATCATTCTGTCATTTTTGAGATTGCACCCAACTACTGCATTTTGGAATCTTTTGTTGATGATGAGGGCTATTCCATTCCTTCTAAGGGATCCTTGCCCACCGTAGTCAATATAGTCATCTGAGTTAAATTCGCCCATTCCTATCCATTTTAGTTCACTGATTCCTAAAATGTTGAGGTCCACTCTTGCCACCTCCTGTCTGACCATGTCCAATTTACCTTGATTCATGCATCTAACATGCCAGGTTCCTGTGCAGGATTGTTCTTTACAGTATCGGACTTTACTTTCACTCCCAGACACATCCACAACTGGGCGTCATTACTGCTTTGGCTCAGCCTCTTCATTCTTTCTGGAGCTACTTCTCTGCTCTACCCGAGTAGCATATTGGACACCTACTGACTTGAGGGGATCATCTTTCAGTGCTATACCTTTTGGCATTTTCACACTGTTCATGGGGTTCTCAAGGCAAAAACACTCAAGTGCTTTGCCATTCCCTTCTCCAGTGGACCATCTTTTGTCAGACCCTGCCTAGCAGGGAGATGCTCTTCAGTTGCTCCATGTAGCCAGAGGACATGCCTGGTGCCCCAGTTGTCCCACTTGAGTGTGTAAGCCTGTATCAGTCACTGGGTGTTGATCCACGTGCTGCCTGGGACCCGGGCAAAGGCCCTTCTGGAGTTTTTGGAGCTGATCAATGTTGGAGGATGCTCAGAGTGGACGATCCCTGGCCTGTCTGCTGCTGCTGGCTGCCCTAAATTAATTACATAAAGTAATTTAGTTCCCTTCACCCTCTTTTCTTCATTTACATTTTGTGTTGGGTCAGATTATATGATAAAGTTGGTCTGTGATCATTTACTGAAGTGTCCATTGGATGGCTTAGGTTCATAGTAATAAACATTTTGTGTTGGGTCAGATTATATGATAAAGTTGGTCTGTGATCATTTACTGAAGTGTCCATTGGATGGCTTAGGTTCATAGTAATGAAAGATTTAGGCTTTAAATATTCTCCCAAGTTTACTTTCATATATGACAAAATAAAATGAGGTATCATTTACATAAGGAAATAATAAGAAAGATTTTGATTGAGATTTATTTCTTTGCAACCCTCGATGTTCTTGACATTCTGTTTTAACTTTTAACACCCATTTAACTTGTGGCAGTATGGATGGTCTAAATGAAATAAACACATTTGTAGCCTGACATACTGGCCTTTTCAAGAAAGGTAGTATCACTTACCACGTTTCCTTTAGAGAAAATATTGTTACTTCCTAAAGGAAAGGATATTTCTAAAGGACAGAAATGGTATGGACCTAACAGAAGCAGAAGATATTAAGAAGAGTTGGCAAGAATACACAGAAGAACTATACAAAACAGATCTTCATGACCCAGATAATCATGATGCTGTGATCACTCACCGAGAGCCAGACATTCTGGAATATGAAGTCAAATGGGCCTTAGGAAGCATCACTACGAACAGACAGTGGAAGTGATGGAATTCTAGTTGAGCTGTTTCAAATCCTAAAAGATGGTGCTTTGAAAGTGCTGCATTCAATATGCCAGAAAATTTGAAAAGCTCAGCAGTGGCCACAGGACTTGAAAAGATGAGTTTTCATTCCAATCCAAAAGAAAGGCATTGCCAAAGAATGCTCAGGGTACCACACAATTGCACTCATCTCACACGCTCGCAAAGTAATGCTCAAAATTCTCCAAGCCACACTTCAACAGTACGTGAACTGTGAAATTTTAGATGTTCAAGCTGGATTTACAAAAGGCAGGGGAACCAGAGATCAAATTGCCAACATTGGTTGGACCAATGAAAAAGCAAGAGAGTTCTAGAAAAATGTCTACTTCTGCTTTATTGACTATGCCAAAGCCTTTGACTATATGGATCACAACATACTGTGGAAAATTCTTAAACAGTTGGGAATACCAGACCACCTGACTTGCCTCCTGAGAAAACTGCATGCAGGTCAAGAAGCAGTGTTTGGAATTGGACATAGAATAACAGACTAGTTCCAAATAGGTAAAAGAGAATGTCAAGGCTGTATATTGTCATTCTGATTATTTAATTTATATGCAAAGTACATCATGAGAAACTCTGGGCTGGAGGAAGCACAAGTTGGAATCAAGATTGCCGGGAGAAATATCAATAACCTTAGATACGGAGATGACACCACCCTTATGGCAGAAAGCGAAGAAGAACTAAAGAATCTCTTGATGAAAGTGAAAGAGGAGAGTGAAAAAGTTGGCTTAAAACTCAACATTCAGAAAAGTAACATCATGGCATCTGGTCCCATCGCTTTATGGCAAATAGATGGGGAAACAGTGGAAACAGTGGCTGACTTTACTTTTGGGGGTCTCCAAAATCACTGCAGGTGGTGACTGCTGCCATGAAATTAAAAGACTCTTGCTCCTTGGAAGGAAATTATGACCAACCTAGACAGCATATTAAAAAGCAGAGACATTACTTTGCCAACAAAGGCCCATCTAGTCAAGGCTATGGTTTTTCCAGTAGTCATGTATGGATGTGAGAGTTTGACTATAAAGAAAGCCAAGCATAGAAGAATTGATGCTTTTGAACTGTGGTGTTGGAGAAGACTCTTGAGAGTCCCTTGGACTGCAAGGAGATCCAACCAGTCCATCTTAAAGGAAATCAGTCCTGAAATATTCATTGGAAGGACTGATGCTGAAGCTGAAACTCCAATACTTCAGCCATCTGATTTGAAGAACTGACTCATTTGAAAAGACCCTGATGCTGGGGAAGATTGAAGGAGGGAGGAGAATGGGACAACAGAGGATGGTATGGTTGGATGGCATCACCAACTCAATGGACATGAGTTTGAGTAAACTCCGAGAGTTGGTGATGGACAGGGAGGCCTGGCATGCTGCAGTCCATGGGCTTGCATAGAGTCGGATACGACTGAGCTACTGAACTGAACTGAACTGAGCTGAAAGGAAAGGAAAGATAACATGAGACTAGAAATAGGCAACTCTTTAATCATGTCACTGATTTGCAATAAATTTTGCAATTAGCTTAAGAAAACTTCTATCATATTTGATTATATCTGTTATCTTTAATTTTAGTTTTATTTTTTATAGTAAAATGCTTCTTAAAGGAAATCCATTGAATGCTAATTTTTTTTATTTATAGGAAATACACTTTAAAAAAATTTAATGATATACCTAAATTGTAATATGTAATGTTGTCAAGAGATCAAATTGCCAACATCCGCTGGATCATTGAAAAAGCAAGAGAGCTCATAAAAACATCTATTTCTGCTTTATTGACTATGCCAAAGCCTTTGACTGTGTGGATCACAACATACTGTTGAAAATTCTGAAAGAGATGGGGATACCAGACCACCTGACCTGCCTCTTGAGAAACCTGTATGCAGGTCAGGAAGCAATAGTCAGAACCTGAAATGGAACAACAAATAGGAAAAAGAGTAAGTCAAGGCTGTATATTGTCACCCTGCTTATTTAACTTATATGCAGAGTACATCATGAAAAACGCTGGGCTGGAGGAAACACAAGCTGGAATCAAGATTGCCAGGAGAAATATCAATAACCTCAGTTATGCAGAAGACACCACCTTTATGGCAAAAAGTGAAGAAGAACGAAAGAGCCTTTTGATGAAAGTGAAAGAGGAGAGTGAAAAAGTTGTCTTAAAGCTCAACATTCAGAAAACTAAGATCATGGCATCCATTCCTATCACTTCATGGCAAACAGATGGGGAAACAGTAGAAACTGATGTTTGACCTTAGGGTATTTCTTTTTTTTTAAAGATTATTTATTCTGTTTTTTGATTGCGGTGGGTCTTCACTGCTGCACGCAGGCTTTCTCTAGTTGTGGTGAGCAGGGCCTACACTTCGTTGCCCTTTTCAGGCTTCTCATGTGGTGGTGTCTCCTGTTGCAGAGCACGGGCTCTAGGTACGGGGCTTAGTAGTTGCGGCTTGAGGGCTTAGTTGCTCAGCAGAATTGGGATCTTCCTGGTCAGGGATTAAACTGATGTTCCTTGCATTGCAAGGCAGATTTTTAATGACTGGACCTCCACGGAAGCCTGGGGTCTTTCATTTGTAAAATTAAAAAATATATATATATATATGCTTCATAGTAAATGCAATTACTTATGTATAGCTCTGAACAGTAAATAGGAAACTCTCCAGGGGTATTCTCCATGTTATTTTTACCAATATTTAGTATTCATGACAGTCCATAGGGTTGCAAAGAGTCAGGCACGACTGAAGCAACTTAGCACAGATTCATGACTTACTAAATACCAATTCTTAGATAACTAAATATGTTCATTATTTCTAGTTGTCAGGTAAGAACATCACTTTCTAAGAAAAGGCCCCTTGCTTCCTATTAACTCCTCTTCTTTCCAAAGTTCAAATGTTGATTTCTTTGAAGTCCTCTTGACAGCATTCTGCACAGACTCCTCTCCTCACTTCCATACATAAAATATACCTTCCCTACTGGTGCTTGTTGGCAAAGTTATGTCTCAGCTTTTTAATATGCTGTCTAGGTTACTCATAGCTTTTCTTCCAAGAAGCAAGTGTGTTTTAATTTCATGGCTGCAGTGACCATCTGCAGTGATTTTGGAGTCCCCCAAAATGAAGTCTCTCACTGTTTCCATTGTTTCCCCATCTATTTGCCATGAAGTGATGGGACGAGATGCCATGATCTTAGTTTTCTGAATGTTGAGTTTTAAGCCAACTTTTTCACTCTCCTCTTTCACTTTCATCAAGAGGCTCTTTAATTCTTCTTCACTTTCTGCCGAAAGGGTGGTGTCATCTGCGTATCTGCAGAGAAGGCACTGATGACAGACTCCAGTGCTCTTTCCTGGAAAATCCCATGGACGGAGGAGCCTGGTAGGCTGCAGTCCACGGGGTCGCTAAGAGTTGGACACGACTGAGCAACTTCACTTTCACTTTTCACTTTCATGCATCGGAAAAGGAAATGGCAACCCACCCCAGTGTTCTTGCCTGGAGAATCCCAGGGACAGAGGAGTCTGGTGGGCTGCTGTCTATAGGGTCGCACAGAGTCTGGACGTGACTGATGCGACTTAGTAGCAGCAGCAGCAGCAGCAGCAGCATCTGCGTATCTGAGGTTATTGATATTTCTCCCAACAATCTTGAATCCAGCTTGTGCATCATCCAGTCCAGCATTCTGTATGATATACTCTACATATAAGTTAAATAAGCAGGGTGACAATATATAGATTTAACATATTCCTTTCCCTATTTGGAACCAGTCTGCTGTTCCATGTCCAGTTCTAACTGTTGCTTCTTGACCTGCATATAGATTTCTCAGGAAGCAGGTCAGGTGGTCTGGTATTCCCATCTCTTGAAGAATTTTCCACAGTTTGTTGTGATTCACACAGTCAAAGGCTTTGGCATAGTCAATTAAGAAGTAGATATTCTCTGGAACTCTCATTAGTTTGCCAACGGAAGTCCATCTAGTCAAAGCTATGGTTTTTCCAGTGGTCATGTTTGGATGTGTGAGTCATATTTGGAGGCTCAGTTTCTATAAAGAATGCTGAGCACCGAATAATTGATGTTTTTGAACTGTGGTGTTGGAGAAGCCTCTTGAGAGTCCCTTGGACTGCAATGAGATCCCACCTATTAATCCTAAAGCAAGTAAGTCCTGAATATTCATTGGAAGGACTGTTGCTAAAGCTGAAACTCCAATACTTTGGCCACCTGATGCAAAGAACTGACTCATTGGAAAAGATCCTGGTGCTGGGAAAGATTGAAGGAGGGAGAAGGGGACAACAGAAGATGATACGGTTGGATGGCATCACTGACACGATGGACATGAGTTTGAGTAAGCTCCAGGAGTTGGTGATGGACAAGGAAGCCTGGCGTGCTGCAGTTCATGGGGTCACAAAGAGTTGGGCACGACTGAGCAACTGAACTGAGTCTCTGACTGACTGGTGCTTGAGTTTTGTGAATTCCATTCCTTTTCACTTGGTATTCTTTTTTATGTCAATTTTTATATTAAATGTGGATTTTTTTATGAATTCCTCTCCTTTGGACTGGGAACTCCTGGAGAAGTTGGTTTTCATCTTACTTGTATTTTCAGTATAAAACATAATATCAAGCATAATAGTTATATAATAATGAAGGGAAATATGTAAAATAATAAGAAAATTCTGGAAAAAATTAACTTTCATTTGTGTCATTTTCATTTAGGTAGTTTTGTTGGACTATATCAACTTCACATGTCAGTGGCCTTCCTTCTTACCTATGATAAAAATTATAGAATATGAAGAATTTACGCCAGTAGCTCCTTGATAATACTTGAAAACATGTCCTCACCAGATGTCTCAGGAAGCATTCCAGGCCTGTTTGTTCAATGCATTTCTCTTTATCAAAATGATGAGGGAAAACAGCTTTTTTTTGGAGACTTTTAACAGTTGTTCTTTGTTTCCAAGTCCTCTCATTCATTTCACTTGCTCAGTCATGTCCGACCCTTTGTGACCCCATGGACTGCAGCATGCAGTACTTCACTATCTCCTGGAGTTTGCTCAAATTCAAGTCCATCAAGTCAGTGTTGCCATCCTACCATCTCATTCTCTATTGCCCTCTTCTCCTGCCTTCAATATTTCCCAGCATCAGGGTCTTTTCCAATGAGTCTGCTCTTCACATCAGGTGGCCACAGTGTTGGAGCTTCAGCTTTAGCATCAGTCCTTCCAATGAATATACTGTTTCTTTACTTATTATAAAGCTATTCAAGAGGCCAAATTTGGCAATGGTTTGTAATGCTGTATTTATTGGAAATCTTTGGTTGTATTTAATTTCTTTTGTGTAAGTTGTTATATGATCTCAGCACAGTTCTACAGATTAGACCACTTTTCTACTGTGTTAGTTCTGAAATTGGCCCTCAGCCAGCCTACTGAGCATTATCTGCAAGTAAGATGAAGTGGCTGGATAGCGTTTCCAATGATGACCATACACTGACCAGGTGCTCCTGGGAGCTAGCTGTCTCCTACTCTTTGATTCTGGCACTGAAAAGACAACAAAGTGTCTGCAACTTTGCCTCTTTTCCAAATCATTAACTTACATTTGCTTTTTATAGTAAATAGTTGGCTTCCAAATATCAAATGCCACAAGCATTAGTATGGAGGGTGGTTTATTCTGGAAGAGTGTCACTTAGAGATTATAATATTTTCTTTTTGACTTTCAGCTTTTAAATCAGGGGAAAAACAAAACTAAATTTACCTAATTTATTGGCAGGAGATCTATTTCTATCTGGAAATAATTCAGGTAAAAAATAAGATACATTTTCTAGAGTTGATTTTTCAGAAACATAAAAAGCAATTTTATGTTTAAGCAGATATAGATCTATTTTATCTATAAACTGTCAAATTTTCTCTATTTGGTTATACATATTTAATAAGATATGTATATATCATATTAAAAAAAGAATATTGTTAATGTTCCAAATTAGATATTTCAGCTTTAATTGTGTTCAGTCTCTTACTAGTTTCCAACTTTTTGTGACCCCATGGACTGCAGCACACCAGGCTTCCCTCTCCTTCACTGTCTCCTGGAGTTTGCTCAGATTCCTATCCATTGAGTCAGTGATGCTGTCTAATCACCTTATCCTCTGCTGACCCCTTCTCCTTTTGCCTCAGTCTTTCCCAACATCAGGGTCTTTTCCAATGAGTTGGTTATTCACATCAGGTGGCCAGTTTTACTTAGTGATAATTAATGAGTACTAGATTACAATAATGTATTTGATCATATAACAAACATCAACCTATAAATGCAAGGATTGGGCTTCCCTGGTGGCGCAGATGGTAAATAATCTACCTTAATCTGGGAGACCTGGGTTGGATCCCTGGGTTGGGAAGATCCCATTGAGAAGGGAATGGTGGCCCATTCCAGTATTCTGTATAACTGTAACCCACCATGGTGCACCCTTAAAACTGATGAATATACTTGTTTATAAAGTGTATGTCAGTAAGCTGATTAAAGAAAAAATAACAGAAGAAGGTAAAAACACCATTTGGCTTAAAAAAAAGACTTATACAACTCATGGAATTTAAAAGTTGGAATTTACTTAATTTAAATAATGAAAATTATATATCTTTAAAGGGCTTCCCTGGTGGCTCAGTTGGTAAAGAATCTGCCTGCAATGCAGGAGACCCCAGTTCAATTTCTGGGTTGGGAATATCCCCTGGAGAAGGGAAAGGATACCCACTCCAGTATTCTGGCCTGGAGAATTCCATGGACAGAGGAGCCTGGAGGGCTACAGTGCAAAGGGTAACAGACTCAGACATGTCTGAGCAGCTGAGCACACACTCACAGAGGGAAGCAAGAGGAGAAACATGAGGACCAATAACTAGATCATTACAGTAATCCAAGGGAAGAAAAGATGGTTTGAACTTAGGAGGAGGTAATGGAAATGGAGAGAAATCGGTGAAATTGAGATGCATTTATACACAAATGTGTCTTGATGATATGTTGGATCTGAAAGATGAATGAATGGGAAGAATCAGGATGAGGTTCACATCTCTGGCATAAGCAATATATAAATGCTGAGGTCACTGAAATAAAATTGGACAGTTTTATTTGTGGGAAGAAAAATTGACTGAGAGTACAAGGAATGAAGGTGCCATGAAAGCCCAGTCTGGTGTTGGCTGTTGGATTTGAAAGTCTCATTATCCATCTGAGTGGAGTTGGTAGGTAAGTGGTAGAAAAATTAGTCTGGACTTCGGTAAGGGTACTTCGCTGCTGTTACTTAGGAAACACATACTTCACAAGAATAAAATGACCTATCCAGACATGAAAGGGGATAAATGTTTTTAGACAGTCTTCGGGTTTGAAGATCTTATATTTTAATTGGAGAGATCCAATATACATATATGCTTAAATAGTCCCAGGATAGAGCCCATTCTTGTGCTTATTGTGAGGAATTTGGGCATTTTAGCTCATGCCAGAGCAAGACATGGGGATTATATAAGTATAAAATTTCTTTGAAGAAATTACACTACAAAACCAGGTGCTGAAGGTGAAAAGACAGCCTTCAGAATGGGAGAAAATAATAGCAAATGAAGCAACTGACAAAGAATTAATCTCAAAAATATACAAGCAACTCATGAGCTCAATACCAGAAAAATAAACGACCCAATAAAAAAATGGACCAAAGAACTAAACAGACATTTCTCCAAAGAAGACGTACAGATGGCTAACAAACACATGAAAAGATGCTCAACATCTCTCATTATCAGAGAAATGCAAATCAAAACCACAGTGAGCTACCATCTCATGCCGGTCAGAATGGCTGCTATCAAAAAGTCTACAAACAATAGATGCTGGAGAGGGTGCGAAGAAAACAGAACCCTCTTACACTGTTGATGGGAATGCAAACTAGTCCAGTCACTGTGGAGAACAGTGTGGAGATTCCTTAAAAAACGAAATAGAACTGCCATACAATAGAACAGCAATCCCATTGCTGGGCACACACACTGAAAACCAGAATTGAAAGAGACACGTGTGCCCCAATGTTCATCACAGCACCATTTACAATAGCTAGGACATGGTAGCAACCTAGATGTTCATCAGCAGATGAATGGATAAGAAAGCTGTGGTAAATATACACAATGGAATATTACTCAGCTACTAAAAAGAATGCATTTGCATCAGTTCTAATTAGGTGTGTGAAACTGAAGCCTATTATACAGAGTGAAGTAAGTTAGAAAGAAAAACACCAATGCAGTATATTAGGATATATATATGGAATTTAGAAAGATGGTAATGATGAGCCTGTATGAGAGACAGCAAAAGAGACACAGAGATAAAGAACAGACTTTTGGACTCTGTGGGAGAAGACGAGGGTGGGATGATTTGAGAGAATAGCATTGAAACATGTATATTATCATATGTGAAATAGATCCCCAGTACAGGTTCAATGCAGGGCACTCAGGGCTAGTGCACTGGTACGACCCTGAGGGATGGGATGGGGAGGGATGTGGGACTGGGGTTCAGGATGGGGGTCACATGTACACCCATGGCTGATTCGTGTCAATGTATGGCAAAAAACACTACAATACTGTAAAGTAATTAGCCTCCAATTAAAATAAATAAATAAATAAAAACCCGCTGCTGAAAGATAACCTCAAAGACTTGGCTATATAGAAAATCATAGAAATAGGATTTATCCCTTAATTTCCTTGGCATACCAGTTGGAATGGAACTCACACTGAGTTTGGGGATAATGACTTTAAGCCAATGGAGATTTTTTTTTTTTCCGAAATGATTGTTATGGAATCATTCACTTGTTTTCCTGACCAACTCTATCAACTCTTCTGCATAAAATTAAATGGAAAAGATTTTGCCAAATAAAAGTTTTGTAACACTAAAGGCTCTTTGGCAATCCATAAAGTATGACTAAGCTCTTTAAAGGAGAAGGACATGGCAACCCACCCCAGTATTCTTGCCTAGAAAATCCTGTGGACAAAGGCGCCTGGTGGGCTGTTGTCCATGGGGTCGCACAGAGTTGGACACGACTGAAGTGACTTAGCATGCATGCATGCATTGGAGAGGGAAATGGCGACCCACTCCAGTGTTCTTGCCTGGAGAATCCCAGGGACAGAGGAGCCTGGTGGGCTGCCGTCTGTGGGGTCGCACAGAGTCGGACACGACTGAAGTGACTTAGCAGAAGCAGCAGCAGCAAGCTCCTTAAAAACATTATAGGAAGGAGCGTAATGAAGCAGGAATTAAACATATGGGCAATGTTGGAAAAAAGCATTAGCAGTGATGGCTGAGTCGCTGACATCACATGGTTGTGAGCAGCGTGGACATTGGTGGCCCTCTGACTAGTACGTGTCTATCCTTACCCTTGAGAAAAGTTGTAAATTTGAGAGGACAAATTCAGGCTGAGGACCTAAAGCCTTAATATGTAGTGAAAGCTATATGTGTATATATATACACACACACACACATATACTTTTAAATAATTGAATTACTTATTTATTAACTTTTTTTTACTTTATCCAGGTGACTGGTTGAAGTGGGTAATGTGGTTTATGCAAAAACCAGGAAACATATTGAATCTATAAAAGAGTAAATGCTAGAAATGGTAGTGAAAATAGAATGATCCTTTCTCCCTGAGAAAGTTATCATGTTGGATTTAAATTGAACCACGGAAGATGGGATAATTTGCATTAAATTTGGTTAATTCTGGCCATGGTATATGCTTGCAATGATAGATAGAGGTACAGTTATGGAGTAATTATTTGATGTTATTGGTAAAATAGCTTTACCAGTGTATCTGAAATTCTCGAATCTTCTCTAAATCAGTTTCCCAGAAATTTTGTTAGGCATTAATGCATAATAATTCAAACCAAGGCAAAACAATGCTTTATGAAAATAGGTTTGGTTCTGTTGAAAACTCTATAATCTTATTTATGGCCTCAATATTCTATACTTAGAGTACAATGATAGGTCTGCAGTGTGTATTTTAAGCTCTAAGTATAAACCTAAGTCTCAAATCATACTCCTCTATTTCTTGAAAAGGCCACATCCTTTAGGGCTAGAAGTTAAGAAGCAGAAAGTGGAGAGTGTTTAGTCTTTGCTGATTATTTATATGCCTTCCTCTGAGCCATCAGTTATTAAATATATGTGGCCCAATTATGATGACAGAAGTCAACTCATTTATTTTTCTCCTGTGGGGTGGTGTGCAAGGAAGCATGGATATAAAGTGATGAGAACACTCTTCTCTTTGAAGCAAATTGATTGGTAAATTTTGGATAGCTGTAAAGTTTTAGAAAGATCTTTGCAAGGTGGATTGTGTGAGGAAATGTGTATTAATGCGGAAAGTCCAGGATAATTTCTGGGAGAGAGTGAATATCACAGAGAACTCTTTTTTGATCATTTTACATATCTGTTAATACTATAAAATACTGTAGCAGTGAAATGATGCACATCCTTTTTCCTACTCTTATATGCCTTAGGATTTAGTTAGAAATGTTAGGTAGTAAAAGCCAGAAGTGATATTTTAAAGCATGTTGATAGGATCTCAGAATGCATGACGTTTTTGACAAAGAAAAGTCTAGAGGTAAATAAACTTGTCATAAGACAATGGAATTAGTTCCATTATGAGAAGCATGATATCTGTAGAGAGAAAATTAAACAAAAATGATCAAAAGTGTATCAAAATATGTTCATTGAAATGGAACAGCACATGGGAGTTTAATCTTTCTTGATCTAGAGGAAGTATACTATTGACAGCAAAATAACTGGCATTATTTAAGGCTTCTAATGGACAGTTCGATATAGCATGAGCATTACTTTCTCTAGCTATAGGTTGGTGCTTCACTTCTTCCCTATTTTTTAGATATAAAAAAATTAAGTCACAGAAGTTAAACTTTCACAGATTGTACAATTAGTAGTGGAGCTGGCATTCTCAAGGAGTCAGCTATCATTTAAAAAGAGATGAAAAGGAAAAAGATATAAAAATGTGGCAAGCTATCACAAGAGCGGGAGAGAAGGTATATTTAACAATTGTTCTTCATACCATAATTTTTACCTAGACTTTCCACACTTAATTATATGGATTGCCAATGTGCCTTGGTGGCTCAGACGGTAAAGAATCTGCCTGCAATACAGGAGACCTGGGTTTGATCCCTGGGTCAGGAAGGTCCCCTGGAGAAGGGAATGAGAATCTGCTCCAGTATTCTTGCCTGGAGAATCCCATGGCCAGAAGAGCTTGGCGGGCTACAGTCCATGGGGTCACACAGAGTCGGACCTGACTGAGTGACTAACATCCTCTCTCTCTCCAGTGTTAGAATCCTAAATCTCTGTGGTATATGGCATACTCAGAATAAATAAATGAGTAACTAATATGCACTTTCAGTTTCTTATAATAAAGTCTTTCCACATTTAATGTAGAAATGAAAATGAGTCACTGGAGGATGATAAATTTTAGAGATCTTTGTTACAATGGAATTAGGTTCAATTAATCATATTTTAAAAATATGTTTCAAAGTCTAGTGTGAAATTCATTACATCGAGTGGCGCTCTGTTACTTTGGAAAGGAAAACAATAGAATGGGCTTGAGAATACGGAATGAAAAATATCCCAGAGCTGTGCTAAAAAGCAGTTTAAATGAATAATCTGATGTGTACTTTTCTAGCCATACAGCTTACAAAGCAGAACTTAGAGCTTTCTTCTGAAACTTTGAGGTAGTTCAGACTAACATTTTAGAAAATTGGTATACAAATGGCGATAGCTATTGTTTCAACATTTGATGAACAGACAGAAACACACCATTGGCTATTAGCCTAAAGCTTAAATAATTTTTAGAAAGGGGAAAAGAACTGAAACTAGTCAGTTGCCTTCTATTTGAGCTGGGTGCCCTGGGTTCTGATTAAACTCCCTTGTGGCAACTTTGAGACTTATGTTCAACTGACCTTTAGGAAATGGAGAAATGAGAGGCAGGGCAGATTTATATAAAGCCACCCTCAGAGTTTTACTCAGCAAAACTTTCTCCAGGATAGTCAATCAGAACAAATCATCACACACATTTCATAGAAATTAAAGCCTAACTCAGAGAAGGACAGAAGCATTCCTCCACAATGTTGGAAATGGTGTGCAACTCATTCCAATAAGCCATCAGCTGGGTCTGGATTGTGGTGGGACAAAAGATTGTGAGAAGGAGCTGATTCCTGGATGAATGGAAAGGCTGGAAGTGGAGAGGACTGAGGGTGAGCCTGAACAGGTTAGTAGAGAGAGACCAAGAGTACAGAGGATCAATCCAAATCAGATAGGCTATGAGACCTGAGACCCACTGGAGTACGTGGGCAAGATGCAGAAGATGAAGGGTGGACTTGGTCCCAAGGTGCAAGTCAGGGAGGAATCTATGGGCAGGGGAGTGTAAAGCAGAGGTCCCCAACCTCAAGGATCTAATGCTGGATGATCTGGGGTGCAACTGTGATAATAGTAACAGAAATAAAGGATACAATAAATGTAATGTGCTCAAATCACCCTGAAACTATCTCCCACCCCCCAATTCATGGGAAAATTGTCTTCCCCAAAACCCAAACCTGGTGCCAAAAAGGTTGGGGACCTCTGGTGTAAAGAGGATTTCTCTCTCAGAGACTGCTCTTCACTCTTCAAAGAATAAGCTATGATTAAAGAACTGTTGGGTTAAGCTATAAGAAAGAATGGATCTGGTGTAGTTCATGCTATTGAAGCCAGTGGTGAATATAGATCTATAAACATAGAGTTATCATATAATGCATTAAAACAGAGACATTATCATGTAGTGGTCAAGGACATAGTTTTGACCTTTCGTTTGATTCTTATTTCTGCCACTCCTGGCCAAGTTAACCTTGAGAGATTATTTATTTTTTAAACTTCTATTTCTACTTCTTTAAAAGGGGTTAATAGCATTACTGATGTTGTTGGGCTGTTGTTGTGGATCAGTGTGTTGAAGATTATCAAACTCTTCTAATTTACTAGGAAAAAGCTTAAACTTAATGCTAAAGATAAAAGGAAATGGTGTGAAAAACTGATGGCATCAATAATGTTTGAAATAATGTGAGAGTGAAATTACACTATTGAAACATTAATTTGATAATTGTTACTCTCCTTTGGAAAACTAAACCTTTTAGAGAAATGATAATGTCTGATTATTTTTTCCTAAAATTTGATGAATGAATTAATTATCATTGCTAAATTTTTATGCTGTGCTTTCAATCCATGAGTTCTAAACGATGACAGGAAGTATCAACCCTTTTGTGTATTTCAATATTTGAGTATCACGAGGTAAAAGAACTCAAAAATGAAGTGATAATTAATAGTTCAGCGTGTTTTAATATCTAATATGTATGTTTGCATGTAGTGTGCTAAGATAACATATACTTGTTCATTTGACTGATTTCTAAAGGAAAAGTTCCAGCACAAACCATGCTTTGATGAAAATAAATTAACAGTGAATGTCAGTAATATTTAACGCTATTCAGAATGCATATTACAACTTACCTCAGTCTGTAAAAACACATATGGAATTAAAATAGAGTAGGATCCAGTAATTTAATACTAAATTATTCATTTTATATATAATTCATTGAAAAATACATGCATGGGCAAAGTTGGATTCAACCTGAACACTGAATGACCTGACTGTACAACTTGTTTCTAGGTTCCTAGGGTCACAGAACAGGTTTCCTAGTAATAAGGGTGATTCTGGAATAAGTGTATTTGTTCCTTGTAACTCTTCTAAAAATCAAAATGCATTTGTAATATGTTGTCCTGGATTATCATTTGAGTTTGGGAAAATGTAATAGTACTCATAATTGTTTTCTAAACATTTTAGAAAATAAAGATGGAATAAAAACACAGAAAACTCCTGGCAGCACTAAGAGCAAAAAAAAATCAATGTGCTGTAACTGCTGCTTCATCACTCATCCCTATTAGGCAAGTTAATTTTTCTTCTCGTGGCCCATAGAAGTAAACTAATTTTCATGATTGTGTTTCTTGCACATTTTATATCTTTTTCTAATTCTCAATTTTCTCATTTCATTAAAACTTTAAAGTCTTACAAATGTCTACTTTATAGAAAAGACATATTGTGAAATCAGACATGATATATAGTCTGGGTATAGTGTGTGTGTGTATATATATATATATATATAAAATCAAGTATTTACTTGATTAGGAAATGTCAGTCTAAGCTCCTCTTTACAGAGTAATTTTGAGAAAACCAGAAGGTGCTTTCTTAGGACTAACATATTTGATAGTCTTACCAAGTGCAAAAAGTCAAGTTTTAAACACTCACCAAAAAGTTTAGACAATTCAAACACCAGAGTGTTGAAACAATTAAATATTTTAATTTGCTATATTTAGCAGCTATAAATTTTTGCAATAAATTAAAAATCCAGTTCATGCTAAATAGATGGATGAAATTTTTAAATGGTATAAATTTACTAGATAGAACAGATTAAAATATTAAGATATTTGGTATACTGAATTTGATAATAGCTATACTAGAAAAATTAACAAATGAGTTTTTTCCAACATTCACAGTAGAAGCCAATATAATTAATATGGTCATATTTTATTAGCATATTAGAAGAAATGCTGCAAAAATGCAAACATTTTGTGGTAATGATTTTTGTGCTCTTGATTTTCAAAAAATGTGTGTAAGCCCATTGTGTATCCATTACCATATTTTAATTACTTAGAATAAAAGAATATATTTTCTTATTATTTAACTCATGTATTTTCAAAAAGCATTTACTAGTATTATAAAATATCAAATCATTTAAAAATGTTGAGGTCTTGTGGAATGAACCCATATGTATCTAATTAAGATAAAGAATATTGTCAAGGATATCTCTTAGGTTAGGATGATGGTTTTGAATTATTGTGCATACAAAAATTACTTATCAACTTCTAAATAGATTAGTTATAAACACTTGCTTATCTATTTGAATATTTTCATTTTAAAGTTCATTTATATATTTTACAATTTTAAGACACATACATTGATAACTTACATAAAATATGTAAATCAACTCATGAATTGCTTATGTGGTTAAAAAAAACTTTAAAGAACTTTCAACTCATTTATCTAAAATACATTTCATTTTACTTTACTCTTCCAAACTTACTTCTGTGTCAGATATGTAAATAAACAACTGCATATTAATTTTGGAATCAATGAAGTGTTTTTCAATAAATTAATAAGACATTATTGTTGCTTTAAACTAACTTACAGTCAACTTAGACATAGTTTCAGTCATTTCATAACTAACATTTTATTTTAATCATGTTGAACACAAAGTCTTCTTATCTACCTTTGATTTGTTTTTCCACAGGAAAAATTGTTATTCCTAATTGTTACTAGTTTTATTCCTAATTGTTACTAGTTTACTATAGTCTCCAGATACTTTATTCAGTTTCCCTGAAATTCTAAAAAATTCACTATGTACCTAACTTGATATAATGGAGTTAAATATAGTGCATTGAAAATGAGATTTGTTTCTGACAGAACATGGCCCTTAAAATAAATATGGGTCAGTTTTTCTTAGTGTTAATATGTAATGGGTCAGGTTTTCTTATGATGTATAAGTTGATCTTTCCACAGTGATTTTATTTGTTGCTACTGTCTCAGTGGGTCTGTAGATTAGTAGTTACCTTTAGTGGTACCCATGCCACAAAAATTGGTCTGCTTTTGCTCAGTTAGCTTATGGATGGCATGAGGTGAGCAGGTATTACAACTGTTCCATTGATGTGGAGAATACTTTTAGCATGATAATCTTTCAAATGTATATCCTTGACTGTGAAAATAATAAATCTTTACAAATGCTAGTTAGCAAATAAATATACCAAGTGGATAGTGGCTCTGGGTTTTCTGTATTATTTTATTGCTTGTAGTCTCAGGAAAACATTTAATCACTGAAGAGTTATATTTCAGGTTAGAGGAGAATGGGATGGCAAATTTAGTAATTTTAAATGCAGGATTTAAGAATTACATTTCAAGTTAGAGAAAAATGGAATGGCAAATTTAGTAATCTTAAATACAGTATTTACATAATATGTAGCTTTAGAATTTAGTCACTATGAGGGAAGATGATCATATTCATTTTTGAACTATACTGTTTTAATTTTTGTGAATACTATGTATTTTTGAATTTTGTCTTTTTAGGTCATTAAAAATAATTAAACCTTAAATTTATGTCATGGTTTTAGAGAAAATGATTTAAATTGTTGGTTGATGAAATGGCTAATTCATGTTGATATTGATATACAAGCAGTGATTTTCTTAACTTTTAGAGGAATTCCAAGAAAGATACTACTATATTATAGTTTGGAATCTTGATTACTTATTTTTTTTATTGGTTGCAAATTTTATGTTCAGGGTTATGCTTTTATTCTGTGAGATTCTTGGCATGTTAGAACCTGGTACCCACTGTTATATTTTTTAAAAATCTACTTTAAGCTCCTCACTACATAACCTCCAGGACTGAAGTGCTAGTATCTCTGATTTATTGTTCACTTGTTTGCACTATGACAGAATTTACAGCCCCAAACCATCATGTAAAAGTGAGAAATAACATTTGAATCTACATTCAGTCTGGGGCCCTTTGCCCTGTGTCCCAGAGGCTTATCCAGGCATGGGGTGGATTTATTGTCCTCTTTCTTCTTGATGGGACAGCTTATGGACTAATACAAAGATGGGCACAAATCTAAGGGGGAAATTCCACACACATGCTTTGATCTCTTTGTTTTGTGGTTGTTAAAATAAAAATTCCCACATCTATCAAGATGAGCTAGATATATGCTTCTCAAACTTTAGTGTGCCTCAGAATCACAGGGAGAGACTGGTAAGACACAGATAATTTAGCTCTAACTGATTCTAATTCAGTAGGTGTAGGGTTAAGTTTCTTAAGCTCAAAGGCGTTACTGATGCTGCCTGTTCATAGACCACTTTGAGCAGCATTGATGTGGATATTGTTAACCAAGCAGAGATATCAACCGAATGTATAAAACTTTGAGGAAATTGAGTACATTTATTAATTAGGCACACAGAAGCATCTTCCACATGTTTGAATGTTAATAATTAGCAGAACTTTAAGGATCCAAATTTGGTGGTAATTATGCTGAACGTCTATTTTGTTTCATAAAAATTTTACATTAGAATAATCCTGTGAGAGTCTTAATTCCCAAAGCTCACTGGATTAGTTTAAGCATCAAAATGAAAGCTGCTTCTTTGATCACTTATCAAAGAAAAATAATAACATGTAAGTTATTGATTATTTTAAAAATATTTTTAAAAAATATTTTTGATGCATACATTGAAATTTTTGCTTAATGTCCTTGATGGTATGAAGTATTTATCAATAAAATTTACATTTAAGTAAATGTTTAACATTAAGAGATGATTTTTAAAATTATTTTCTAATTAATTTATCACAGATGTTACTGATAAAAAAGGGGTTAGCTTTATGTCAAACTTTACCACTTGCTAGCTTATTATTGGTCTGCTTCATCTTGTAAATTCACTATTTGCAAATAAAATCTCACAAGATACCCAAATAATCAATTTTGGGTTCCAGTGATGGTGAGTCATCTTGTTTCAGGTTGTTAGTGTTAACAAGAAGGAGCAGAAAACATGGATGCTAAATAAATAAATAAATTTAGTTAACATGCATGTGAAAATCAAGACAGAACAGGGAGCACTCAGGGGCCCAGAATCCTGCAAAGAAGGGAAGCTGAGATGGAAGTCCAGCATTCAGAGTTATTTTCCAGGTACTTGCTAATTTGCAGGTGATCGTTACTAGACTAGAAAACAAAAGCAGAGCTTCTGGTAATCTTCTAGAGGTATGGTATATACCAAGCATCCCAAGGAAGAGCTGTGATAAATGCCCAAACTTTCCCCTTGAAGCACTGAAGGGCCCACATTGGATATCGGGGTTGTTAGGCAAAGCTTTAAGAAGGCTCCATGACTTGGCAAAATTCTAAGGTAGCCTGAATGGTGCACGTCCTTGGATCAACCCCCTTGTCTTGAGGGTTAGAGGAGCTCCAAACATGAGCTATCATCCTGTGATTAGATTTACCTGTGATTAATTAGGAAAAGGTGAAGAGAATTTGCGGCTAATTTTGAGTTAATCACATGGAAACGTTAGGCCCTTCCTGGTCAGAGACATTCTCCTACAGGCCTTGAAGCTAAAAGCAGCCGTGTTTGGAGGGCTCCTTGGCATCTGTAAGAACTACAGGCAGGAAAGCTGGGACTTTATTCTTGTAACTGCAAAAAACTCAGTTTTGTCTACCATCATGTGAGCTTAGAGAAGGATCTTAAATTCCAGAAAGGAACATGGCCTGACTCACAAACTTAAGTTCAGCCATATGAGGCCCTGAGCCGTTGGCTTAGTTCTGCTTTTCCCTGGACCACTGAGCCCCTGGAAACTGTGAGACTCTTCAAAGGTAAGATGAGAGGTTTTGTTTAAGAAATTTATATCAGAGCTTTTCATTTCTAAACATTGTATTCCCCAATTGTGTTAATGTTATATCCTGAATTGAGATTTTTTGAATGGACTCTGTGAAGAGATTTGTATTTTGTTTCTTTGAAAAGGATTTTGTTTACCTGGGAAAAGCTCTATGAAAAAAAATTTGCCAAATTCTTACCATTTGATGTTATTGTGCCTACATTAGGTGTAGGATTAGAAAGTGCTGGATGGATGGGAGAAAGCAAAGAAAACTCTAGCATTTTCTTTATGCTCTTTTATACTTTTTTTTTTTAGGCTTGTTTACTCTTTTAGTTTCTTGCACCCTGATATCTGATATTCACATTAGAGCCAAAAATTACTTCCATATGCAGTCCTGAGGAAGTCCATTACTGACTATAGCCTCACCTAGACTTAATGATGGTGGGGAATCCATTCTGTGTTCAGTGAAAAGAAAGAGGCTTCATGTTGCCTCTTCCGCCATATGCACTTCTTCAGTGCTTCCAAATTCAAATCAGTTTCATCAAATTTTGGTCTCCAAATGTCCAACCTCAGCTTATAATTTAGTTCATTATTCTTTATTAGAATTTTATATTTGGTAGAGTAATCCAGAATCTTTCTCTCAAGAGAGAATGAAGTCTACTCAGTTTATCCCCCTTTAGGGAAATTAGGTTTACTCATCTTGCAACAGAAATGCCATATTATTTTACTACGATTTTCTAGTTGTTTTTTTCTGAAACTTTTTATCCAACAGTTACCTGTATCCATCTGACTAAATATACCTTTTAAAAAAATATGTAATTTCCCTTTATTGGCACATGTATGAAATAAAAAACAGAACGTGCACATACTATGTACAGAAAAATATTTATCCAATCTATTTAAACTAGGAAACAAGTGTTCATGTATGTCAGCACAGAAAATTTAAAAAGGAAGATAATGGGTACTGCTTTTCTAACACCAGTGTTTGCTTCAGTTTTTACAGTACTTTAAGATTTGCCATAGTAACTTAAAATATAAATTATGCCATCAAAAGAAATCTAACTTAGTAGATTTAAGCATTTTACTTTCAAGTTATGAGTGGAGTATATAAGGGAAAAAAATAAGATTACTTACTTCCTGCTACTAGATAAGACCCAAGGCACGGCATCACTGATTAATTTTTAAAGAAATTCCTTTGCTGAAGTAGGGGTTTGCAGTTAATAGATGGGATTCTGCTATTTACAAAAGTACAAGGTATCTGTAAACTGTGGCTGTTGACATTCCTATCGCCCCTTTTAACAATATCTCAGTGGTTTCTCAATATTCCTCTAAAAGAAAGCACAGCTCTCAGTGAACAGTTTTCCTTATTCTGGATTTTAAAAACGAATTTTTTACACATTTCTACTTGGAAACATGTTGCTCACTATACTAGTCACTCTGAGGCTTAGAGGAAATAACAAAAGCTTAAATTTTAAAAAGATAATGTCTACAGGGAGGATTTTACTCAGATATTTTGAATGTTTCTCATTGCAATCAGGCTTCTTTCCTCCAGGTTTAGCTTGTTAGTGCCATGCTTTTGTACTCTGCTCCCTGAGAAATAAATCCAATGTTGTTTATTTAAACTTTTAGACCTTCGTAGTCTCCCCAACAACTTACATAACAAAAAGCAAGTACCTGTTACTATGTAAATTCTGATGTGGAAAATGTGAAAATTTTAGGTACAGCCAGAAGTGCCAACCAAAATGAAGCTAATCGGTATCTGTTTTAGGCAGTTACCATTGGCAGATGTAGCAAATTAGATTATTCTTTGGCTTAATATACATTGTTGGCCTAAAGTACATACAAAATTTAGTGTCAGGTATTTCTCCAGCATAGATGAGTTTATTTGGGATTAGCAGAGAATTGTAGTTCAGAGTCTGCAACTATTGCAAGTCATGAACAAGTCCCCTCACCATAAGGGAGGGAGAATCCTTTTATAGAGAAAAGAAAAAGGAAATTGGGAGGGCTGTAGTAAACAGTTCAAAAGTATATGGTCCCACTCTGGCGAAATACCTGACAGACAGACATGAATCCCTTGAGAAAAATGTGCCATTGAAGTGGAAATTTGAATATTATAGCTATAAATTAGCTTACCACATTCTAAATAATTTTAGATGGCTCTCTCTCAATTTTCCATAAATAATTGTTCTTAGTTGCCAAGATTGGAAGCTGGGACAAAGTGAATGAAACAGAAATTCAGTTGTATGTAAAATTGTAGTATTGGGTATATAATAATGTAATATTGGATTGTTCATTCATAAACACGGAGACAATATTTACAGACTTAGTTTTTGAAATTTTAGTTTTTAGTGTTAGCCTCCTCAGAAGAGATTGGGCAGATTATCATTCTGCCAGATCCTTAAATCAACAATCAAGACAACCAGATAATTTGAATGACTTATATGAGACAATGAAAAAATTGAATAACAGTAATAATTTCTACTTTTAAATGAGATGATAAATCAATAACTGAATGCTAAAGAAAGGACGTGAAAGTGAAGTTGCTCAATCGTGTCCGACTCTTGGCGACCCCATGGACTGTAGCCTATCAGTTTCCTCCGTCCATGGGATTTTCCAGGCAAGAATGCTGGAGTGGGTTGCCATTTCCTTCTCCAGGAGATCTTCCTGACCCAGGGATTGAACCCAGGTCTCCCACATTGTAGGCAGATGCTTTATCATCTGAGCCACCAGGGAAGTCATGAATGCTAAAGTGCATGATATAAATGATCATTATTGAAAAGAAAAAATCATAAGTCAAGGGGAGGTTTTTCTTAAGGTGCTAGAGTTTAAAGGATGAAGAAAATGTAGTTAATAAGAATTTTCTGAGAGTGTAGGAAAGTACAAACAGAGACTTGGAGGAATTGTATAATGTACTCATATCTGGCAGGATTATCAAACACATAATAGAAGACCTATGGGGAACCCATGGTCTTGGGAAGAACAAAGAACACTGTATACATTGGCAGCATGGTATCCCATAAAAAGCACTACTAGGGATTCAGAGACCTCCTTTTTTGTTCATAAAGTGGGAATTGTTGATTCTGTTGAATGAAATTTTGTGAGTGCACTTTTAAAATTGTAAGTTACATGAGTGCTATAATTGTTATTGTGGCTTCCCTGGTGGCTCAGATGGTAAAGAATCCGCCTGCAATGTGGGAGACCTGGGTTCGATCCCTGGATGGGGAAGATCCACTGGAGGGGAGGGCATGGCAACCTCCTCCAGTATTCTTGCCTGGAGAATCCCATGGACAGGGGAACCTGGTAGGCTACAGTCCATGGTGTTGCAGAGAGTCGGACACGGTTAAGCACAGCACATAATAGTTATTAAATGTGTATTAACTGTAAGCTGAAATTATATCCACGTGTACTCTTAACTTACCTTTATAAGTAGAAATGAGAAATGTGGAAGTACTAGGTTTGGAATCTTACTATGCTTCCTGGTTTAAAAAACCATCAAAAGCTATTCTCTTCTTAAATAAATGATTGATTGCTATGATAATACTGTATAAACTGAAGAACACTATCTTAGGAAATAACAAACATACTACTCTAATTCTTATTCAAAGCTTTGCTATTTATGAATATTAAGGTGTTATTTGTGATAGTAGCATTCAGAAATCTACATAGTTTAAAAGTAATTTGGCAAGGACATTATAAGTAGTATTTTACTGCCCAGATGCACAAAGCTTAACATGATATATATGACAAAAGTATTTAGAATTTCCTGCCAAGCGTGAGCAAAACCAGCACTTTTCTGAAATAATAGGATTAACTTCTTTCTCTAAATAACCATTTTTAATATTTTGAATCTCACTCTGTATCTTGCCACTGCAAGTTGACATGTACAATGTGGACTTTGATTCTTCATGCAGAGGATTATATGAAGGATTATATGCCTTCTGAAGTGCTGAAATGAGCTTTACTTATGTTGCATACTGTCTTCAAATGCTAACTTGTATTTTTTGTACCTACAAGTGAAAATGAGGCTATTTGTTGACACTTGTCATTGTGTATTGCTCACATTTATGGCCCTGAAGTTTTTTTTTATTTTTTAAATCAGTATACCTTTATTCCACTTTAGTTTTAATAGCAATGCAAAGATATAATCATGCCATATTTCATTCTTTCCCTCTTGCAATTGAGGAAACTGTGGTTAGAGAAATTATTGGGTTTTATAATTGCCACATATATTTTAAATGGGAAAACTGAAATTAGACTCAGGTTCTGATGTCATGCCTGGTGGTTTTTAATATGTAGCTCTCTAATTTGTTATTAATATAATGAAATTGGAATGATTTTAGAGAATTAGATAACTGTGTAGTCAAGTGGAAGACCAAATAATATATATACCGACATACCACTCTATGTTTGCAATATTTGTTCTATTGTTTCTGTATTTTTTAAATTGAAGTATAATTGATTTACATTGTTAGTTTCTGGTGTACAGCAAACTGATTTTATGTATATATATGCTTTTCCACTAAGGGTTATTACAAGATATTAAATGTAGTGCCCTGTGCTATATAGTAGGCTCTTGTTGTTTGTCTATACTATATAGTAGTGTGTGTCTGTAAGTCCCATTTCCTAATATATTATTCTCCCATCCTTTCCCTCTGGTAACATTAGTTTGTTTTCTGTCTAAGGGACCCATTGTGAATAAGTTCATTTGTAACACTTTTTTAGTTTTCACACATAAGTGATATCATATGACATTTTTCCTTTTCTGACTTAATTCACGTTGTGTGATAACCTCTATATTGCTGCAAATGTCATTATTTTGTTCTCCTTTATGGTCAAGTAATAATCTGTTGTGTATGTGTGTGTATGTGTCTGTGTATTTGGTATGTTTGTATATACATGTACATATTGGGCAGATTGTCATTGTGCCAGAACCTTACATATGTATACACGTATTGTTGTTATTCAATGGCCCAGTCATATCCAACTATTTGCAACCCCATGGACTGCAACATATCAGGCCTCTCTGTCCTTCACATCTCCTGAAGTTTGCCCAAGTTCATTTCCATTGCATTGGTGATGCCATCCAGCCATCTCATCCTCTGATGTCCTCTTCTCTTTCTGGCCTCAATATTTCCCAGCATCAGGCACTTTTCCAATGAGTCAACTGTTCGCATCACTTGATGAAAATACTGGAGTTTCAGCTTCAGCATCAGTCCTTCCAATGAGTATTCAGGGTTGATTTCTCTTAAGATTGACTGCTTTGATCTTCTTGCTGTCCAAGGGGCTCTTGGGAGTCTTCTCCTGTACCACACTTCAAAGGCATAAATTCTTCAGCACTCCACCATCATTACAGTCCAGCTCTCAAAACCATATGTGACCACTGGGAAGACCATAGCCTTGACTTTTTTTGGCACCTTTGTTGGCAGAGTAATGTGTCTGCTTTTCAACATACTGTCTAGGTTTGTCATAGCTTTCCTGCCATAAAGCAAATGTCTTCTGATTTTATGGCTGCAGTCACCATCCACAGTAATTTTAGAGGCCAAGAGGAGGAAATCTGTCACTGCTTCCACCTCTTTCGTCTCTATTTGCCATGAGGTAATGGGGCCAGATGCCATGATCTTAGTTTTTTAATATTTAGTTTCAAGCCAGCTATTTCATTGTCTTGCTTCAGCCTCATCAAGTGGCTTTTCAGTTCCTCTTCACTTTGTCATTAGAGTAGTAAAATATGCATATCTGAGGTCGTCAGTGTTTCTCCTGGCTATCTTGATTCCAGCTTGTAACTCATCCAGCTCAGCATTTCTCTTGGTGTACTCACTGTATAGGTTAAACAAACAGGGTGACAGCAGACAGCCCTGTCGTGCTCCTTTCTCGATCTTGAACCAATCAATTGTTCCATACATGGTTCTGACTGTTGCTTCTTGACCCACATACAGGTTTCTCAGGAGACCAGTAAGATGGTCTGGTATCCCCAGTTCTTTAAGAACTTTCCACAGTTTATCCACACAGTCAAAGGTTTTGGCATACTTGATGAAACAGAGGTAGATGTTTTTCTGAAATTCCCTAGCTTTCTCTATGATCCAGCAAATGTTGGCAATTTGATCTCTGGCTCCTCTTCCTTTTCTAAACCCAGCTTGGACATCTGGAAGTTTTTGGTTTGCATAATGCTGAAGCCTAGTGTGCAAGATTTTAAGCATGGTCATACTATCCTGGGAGATATATGCAATTGCCCAATGGTTATCACATTCTTTGGTACTACCCTTTTTGGGAATTGGGATAAGGATTGACCTTTTCCAGTCCTGTGGCCACTGCTGGGTTCCAGATTTTCTGACTTATTGAATGCAACACCTTGATGGCATCATCCTTTAGGGTTTTAAATAGCTTTGCTGGAATTCCACAACATCCACTAGCTTTATTAATAGCAGTGTTTCCTAAGGCCCACTTGACTTTGCTCTCCAGAATGTCTGGCTCTGAGAGGTTGACCCCACCATCATAGTAATCTGGTTCATTTGGATCTTTTAGTACAGTTTTCCCTTGTAATCTTTCCATCTTTATCTCTTCAGCATCTACTAGATCTCTACTGTTTATGTCCTTTATTGTGCCCATCTTTGGCCAAAATGTTCCCTTGATATCTCCAATTTTCCTGAAGAGATCTCTAGTATTTCCCCTTAGTTTTATATACTGTTTATTGAAGAAGGCCTTCTTGTCTTTCTGTGCTGGTCTTTGGAAATCTGTGTTTAGTTGGACATACCTTTCGCTTTCTCACTTGCTTTTCACTTCTTTCTTTAGCTACTTGTCAGGCCTCATCAGATAACCACTTTGTCTCCTTGCTTTTCCTTTTCTTTGGGATGGTTTTGTTCACTGCCTTCCGTACAATATTATGGACCTGTGCCTATAGTTCTTTAGGCGCAGTGTTTACAAGTTCTAATCCCTTGAGTCTATTCGTTACCTCCACTGCATATTCATAGGGGATTTAAGTTGTGTCTGGCTTGCCTAGTGGTTTCCCCTACTTTCTTTAGTTTAAGCCTGAATTTTGCTATGAGAAGCTGATGATCTGAGCCACAATCAGCTCCAGGTTTTGTGTTTGCTGACTGTAGACAGCTTCTCCATCTTCGGCTAAAAAGAATGTAATCAGTTTGATTTCAGTATTGGCCAGTTGGTGGTGTCCATGTGTAAAGTCACCTTGTGTTGTTGTAAAAAGGGTATTTACTATGACTAATGCATTCTCTTGGCAGAATTCAGTTAGCTTTTGTCCTGCTTCATTTTATTCTCCAAGGCCAAACTTGCCTGTTACTCCAGGTATCGCTTGACTTCCTAATTTTGCATTCCAAGCCCCAGTGATGAATAGAACATCTTTTTTTTTTTTTTTTTTCTGGTATTAGTTCTAGGAGGTCTTCTAGGTATTCATAGAACTGATCAGCTTCAGCTTCTTTGGCATAGGTGGCAGTGACATAGACTTGGATTACTCTGACGTTGAACAGCTTGCCTTGGAAACAAACCAAGATCATTCTGTCATTTTTGATGTTGCACTCAAGTACTACATTTCAGACTCTTGCTGATTATGAGGGCTACTCCATTACTTGTATGGGATTCTTGCCCACAGTAATAGATATAATGGTCCTCTGAGTTAAATTTGCCATTCCCATCTATTTTAGTTCACTGATTTCTAAGATGTTGATGTACTCTTGAGAGTCCCTGGACAGCAAGGAAATCCAACCAGTCCATCCTGAAGGAAATCAGTCCTGAATATTCATTGGGAGGACTGATGCTGAAGTTAAAGCCCAATATTGTGGCCACCTGATGTGAAGAACTGACTCACTGGAAAAGACCCTGATGCTGGGAACAATTGAGGGCAGGAGGAGAAGGGGACAACAGAGGATGAGATGGTTGGATGGCATCACCAACTCAATGGACATGAGTTTGAGTAAACTCTGGGAGTTGGTGATGGACAGGGAGGCCTGGTATGCTGTAGTCCATGGGGTCTCAAAGAGTCGGACACGACTGAGCGGCTGAACTGATGTTTGTTCTTACCATCTCCTGCTTGACCACAGCCAATTTACCTTGATTCATGGACCTGATAGTGCAGGTTCCTATGCAATACTGTTCTTTGCAATGTCGGATTTTGCTTTCATCACCAGACACATCCACAACTGACAACAAATCTTTGCATTCATCTGTTGATATTTGCTTCAGTTACTTCCATGTCTTGGCCATTGTAAATAGTGCTGCTATGAACATTGGGGTGCATGTGTATGGAGTTTTCATCTTTTCTGGACACATGCTCAGGAGATGGATTGCTGGTAACTCATATGGTAACTCTATTTTTAGTTTTTAAAGGAACTTCCATACTGTTCTCCATAGTAGTCGCTGTTATATTCCTATCAATAATGTAGGAGGTTCCCTTTTCTCCACACCCTCTTCAAGTGTCTTCTGATTTCATGGTAGCAGTCACCATTTGTAGTGATTTATAGCCCGAGAATAATAGAAGCTGTCACTGCTTCTATTTTCTCCCCATCTATTTGCCATGAAGTGATAGGACCAGATGCCATGATCTTCATTTTTTGAATGTTGAGTTTTAAGCCAGCTGTTTTACTTTTTCCTTCTTCACTTTCATCAAGAGGCTCTTTGGTTTCTCTTCACTGGACTTCCTCTTTCCTGGACTGCCAGGGAAGCCTCTTATTGTACATTTTTTGAGGATGATCGTCCTGACTGGTGTGAAGTAGGGCCTCATTGAGTTTTGACTTTCATTTCTCTAATAGTTCGTGATGCTGAGCATCTTTTCACATGTGTGTTGAAGATCTGGATTTTTCTTCAGAGAAATATCTACTTAGGTCTTCTGGCTATTTTTTGATTGGCTTGTTGTTTTTCTTTGTTATTTTGATGTATGAGCTGTTTGTATGTTTTGGGAATTGAACCCTATTGATCACATTGTTGGCAAAAATTTCCTCTCATTCTGTAGGTTATCTTTTTCTATTTTTATATATAAGTATCCAAAGGTGATAGCAACCTGAGCACTGTCCTTTTGGAGATCTCTGGTATAGCTCCAGTTATAAATTCATAATCCTGGTAAATATATGAGTAAAAGTTTTTTTTTTTACATTTTTATTTGTTTTGCTATTGTTATTTATTGTTTAGAGTTTATTCTCTCCTACAAACTGCTACTCACAACTGTAAGGGGGAAAAAATGGATTTATAAAATCTGCTAGCCCTTCCTCAGCAACCTAGCCACAGCTGATTTGCTACACATTATCCAAGCTGGGCCAGTCTAAATTTCTTTCAGAAATTTAGAATTGGGATTCTCTGATGTTAATCTCTATAGTCTCTCAAATTAAGGTAATATAAACTCACAATGCAAGGGTTCAGCTTTGCTTGGTCTATGAGTATAGAAAAGCAGAGAAAGCCAACCCATAGAGGGAGTGAGGAGAGGGGGAAGTTCCAACCAAACCAACCAACCAAAACCCCCAAAACAGATATATTGAGAATAGCATGATTAAGAGATTAAATATCCTCAGACAAATAAGTGTCCAGGTTGCAAACATCTTTTTTTCCCCCAGTTTCCAGGATCTTGACTGAACTTTTGCTCTTGGCTTCCCTGTGTTGCAGCTGTATTGTCTGTTCATTTATTTTGCTTCATTCTTACAACACTAAGAACTCTGTGTGTGTGTGTGTGTGTGTGTGTGCACTAAGAACTCTGTGTGTGTGTGTGTGTGTGTGTGTGTGTGTGTATGTTAGTGGCTCAGTCGTGTCTGACTCTTTGTGACCTCACAGGCTTTTCTGTCCATGGGATTCTCCAGGCAAGAATACTGGAGTGGATTGCCATTCCCTTCTCCAGAGGATCTTCCCAACCAGGGATCAAACCCTGGTCTCCTGCACTGCAGGCAGATTCTTTACCATTTAGGCTACAAAATAGGCTACAGGTTACTGTAGAACTTTGACTAAGACATAAATCAAAGATTTTGTCTTTTTTAAAGATTTAAAGATTAAGATTTTGTCTTTTAAAAAATTTTTTAAAAAATATTTGTCTATTTGCTTTTTAAAATATGAGACTGATAAATCTTTGAAGAACCTTGACTAAGACATAAATCAAAGATTTATCAGTCTCATATTTTAAAAAGCAAATAGACTTAAATATTTTAATCCTATTTAATATTTTGCTTTGCTGTAGAAATAAATTTATTTTTATATTTGAAAATACATCTTTAATAAAAAAAATTGCCTGTAATCCCACCATCTGGAAGTAGCTTCTGTTAATGTTTGATATATTTCATCGTAATCTATATATGCCAGCATGTACTTGAGCACACACACATATACACACTGAATCATAATCAACAGCAAGCATAGTTTTGGTTTGCTATTTTTAACAAAATGATTTTTGGAGATGGTTCATTAAATGGTTCTTCAGCAAATAAAAACCATTTTCCTGTTTATGATCATTCTGTTTTTTTAACTTAAAAATATTAATTGTAGTCTCTTTTGTTCTTTGATTTTTTTGTAATTTTCTTTTTATTCAGCAAATCTATATTAAGTGTCTACCATATGTCAGATAACTGATATAACTAGCTCATAAGATATGT
Source organism: Odocoileus virginianus (assembly GCF_023699985.2). Classification (NCBI taxonomy): domain Eukaryota; kingdom Metazoa; phylum Chordata; class Mammalia; order Artiodactyla; family Cervidae; genus Odocoileus; species Odocoileus virginianus. Next base: position 33,377,117 of record NC_069686.1, on the reverse strand, counting down.
TTCTTTACCTTAAGGAAATTAGAGCCTTAATGTAAAAGAGCAATTTGTTCATCAAATTTAGATCAGTCAGTTCTTTGAGGGAAAAGAGGTAAAGTGCTTGTTAGTGGGAAATTGGATTTTGGACTGAATATTGACATATGAATAAATGACTAAAGAGAAGGGTACATGTGAAGCAGCAAGAGTTAAATTAGAAAAATAAGCAGGGCACAGATCGTGGTGAAGGGAGACTTACTTGCCATTATATAAGAAATGGATAAAACTGATAGTTTCAAGGAGAAGGGGTAGCTTGTGAGATTTGCATTTTCAATTGATTATATGACAGCGTAAGATGGATTGCTCAGGTGTAAAACTTGATGTGAGGAAGCTACTGGAAGTGAGAAATCTACTGAAATAGTCTATGTAAAAAATGAGATCTAATATCACTATATTAGGAATGGAGAGAGATTAAGTTATAGATATATTGAAAAGATAATTTATGGTATTTGATGACTGGTGGACTGTCAAAAAGTGAAGAGTGAGGAGAATCACAGATTATTCTTAGGTTCTGGCTTGCTATGATTACTTGTTACATAGAATACAAGAGAAGGAGCAGGCTTAGCAAACGATTATGAGTATTAATTTAGACATATTTGGCTTGAGTTTCCTGTTGGGCATCCAAGTAGAGATCATCAGTAGTCAGCTACTGTGTGAATCAGTTCAGGCTGACTATTAAACATACCATAGATTTGTGGTTTAAACAACAGAAATGTATCTCTCATAGTTCTAGAGGCTGAAAGTCCAAGATCATGATGCCACCGTGGTCAGGTCCTGGTGAGAGCTCCCCTCCTGGCCTGCAAAGTTCCCTTTCTCTCCTCACATGGTGGAGAGAGAGCAGGCAAGCTCTTTCACTCCCTCTTCGTCTAAGGCCACAGTCCTGTCAGATTAGAGCCCAGCCTTTATTAGCTCATTTTACCATAGTTTACCTCCTAAAGATCCTATTTCCAGATACTGTCATCTTGGGGCTTAAGGCTTTAGCATATTCATTTGGGTGTGACACAACATAATGCTTCAAAGCTAGAAATAAACATGAAATTTAACTTTTTGTAACTGGAGAGGTAGTGGAGTATGCCTCATGAGAATAGATGAGTCTGCCCAGGTTGGGCATCCAAAGTAAGAAAGGAAATGGGTCAAGAACTCAAAGATTCATGAATCTTGCTTTCCATGATTTTGTTACATTGTCTGTAATGAGCAATGTTATCAGCACAGCATTAAACTAGCCTACTGTGTAGAATGTTGTTGATGTCTACTCTTCTATAATCAGTATATAACAAATGTAATGTTAGATCTTTAAAAAAAGATCCTTGATTAAAATTTGCATGGGATTAGTAGAGGCCAATTGTCAAGTAGACAGACTATTTCTAAGTGAAGAAATCTATCACAGATAAGTCTCTCTGCAGATATTAAACCATGATGGTTCTCTATTTGTAGTCATTCAAATGATACATGAGATCTATAACTCATGACGTGTGCTTAGAACTGTTCAAGCATGAACTTTCCAGAAAGAAGTAAATTTTTTTTTAAGAATTGCTGTTTTCAGAAGGAAAGATATTGAGAATGTTGAGAGCTTAACATTTTTAGTATTAAGAAAAAATGTTAGGAAAAGATTTATGAAAGAAATTCTGTATAATATTAGAAATATAATGAGGGAATATATAAGTAGGAATTGGGAACCTGTCCAGATATTCCACAGAACAGTTTGGCAACAATTTCCATAAACTTAAATTGAACAGTATTTTGAATTAAAAAAATTAGAAATTAAACACTATTTGTTGCAAAATTGCATCTCATGTTATTAGGTGTTACATATCAAAAGTTTATGTAAATGACATGAATCTTACTTTTCTTTTTTGGTAATCTTTGCCTATAAAATTTTGGTTTTGGCCATTAAACATGAACCTTGGTCATCACATGTTAATAGCCATATCTCTAGAGAATCGTGTCCAAAGTATGACAAGCTTTTAGGTAATGCTGAACCTCTAGTCTGTGAGGGCATCTGGGGTGCTAACAGCGATATGAACTGAAAGAAATGCTGACTTTGTCTTATATATTATTTTCTGGATTTTTAAGAATGCTGAGGGCAAATCAGAAGTTACATAAAGTCACAATATATTGCAACTTATTATATTGTCTGTGTTTGCTGGGGAAATAAATTTGATTAATTTATTCTTCACAAGGGCATGATTTTTTTAATTCAATAGCCTGTAATCTTATTAATAGCTTGCAAATTGATTTTTTGTTATATTTTGTTATATTTGTAAAAATATACTGTATATATTATACAGTAAAAAACTAGTATATTTTACCAGTATACAGTAAAAAAACAGTATATTTTCAAGCATGAAACTTTACATTAAGATCCCTATCAACTGGGGTATTATGCTTTCATTTACTTCTTTCTACATAAACAGATGGCTTTAAGAAATGTCATTTTGACCATTTCCAATCTTATAACATCTTAATGATATTCCATGCATTCTAATAATAGGTTAACTTTTCTGTGATTATATTTACCACTTCTTTCAGGTAATTGGAGCTTTTCCCAGAGTACATAAAATTTATTTATACTTTAACCTGGCATATCATTATGAGAATTTTCTTATACTTTAGTCATTGCTTTTAATTCTGCTGCATTTTAAGGGACATGATGATTATGCCTTTTTAAAGACACATAATACAGTATATGGGTTAAAAAGTAAATAAGAGACAGTTTCTGCTTGGGATATAATGCTCTGGAAAGGGCATTACTGTCACCTTTAAAACAGCTGTAACAAAAAAACTGGAACATCTGCAAATTCAAAGTTTTTCTTAAACACATCAGAGAGCTTTGGTGATAGGGCAACCAACTAACTCAAAACTTTAACACAGGGCAGGATCACTTTTTTGTGGAATCTAAAAGAGCTAACTCAAAATAAGAGAGTAAAATGGTGCTTATCAGGGGCTGCAGGGCTAGGGGAAAGGGAGAGATGTTTAAGTGTACAAATTCGCATCATGTAGAAAGTAAGTCCTAGAGATCTAGTGCTCAGTCTAGTGAATAGAGACAGTTGTACTGTAATCATCAGACATTCTAAGAGCCTAAACTTAATGATTCTAAGCACTAAGAAGACACAGTCATTATTTGTGATAGAGGTGGTAATTATTGCTGTAATAGCAATTAAATTGCAAGTATAAATGTCTCACATTAATGCTATACACCTTACATTTACACAGTTACGTCAAATATATCTCAATAATAAATTTAAAAATGAATTTAAGTAAACTTTATTAATAAAGGCAGTGCAGGTTAGAAAGAATTTAGTGTCTAGAGGCTGCGGATATAAAACAGGCATTTTTGTTCACTTGTATACTTCTCTATATGGATCTCACGGGATGCCCATGGAGAAAAATAAAGATTAGCTAGAGTCCTCAGAAAGCAGCTCTTCTAGCACAGACTTAGTATATTGTACTGCAGCCACTCTGGGAAAGGCAGGAGACACCATCTGGATTTTTCCATTCCTCGTGAAAAGTTTTAAACTGCTAGGGGAAGGATGAACTGTGACTCTTAGGGTCCTAGCTGAAAACCCATTGAAGCAAGGGAAAGACAGCAGAAAACACCCCTCTTTCCCTACAGAAAAGGCAATGCGAATATCTCCTCATCTCAGATCTGTAGCTGGAGGAAGAAATTGACATGCTAAAAGGACCCAGAGTCAATCAAAACAAAAGAGAATGAATATCCATCATTCTGGTCTGCCACCAGGCAGGCTAACAAGCTTCAGATAAAAGTAACAGTGGAACACTACTAGGTGAGTAAAATAACATGCAGAGAGACTTTCTCAGAAGCACAGAGCCAAGGAAAGACTAAAGTTGAGGGTAGAGAAGCTATTGAGAAAAATCCCTCAATCCACCTAGTCCCTACCCTAAACACAAGGTAATACAAGAAGAATATGATTCCTGAAATACAGACAATAACTTTGGTAATAGCAAATCTCAAGCCTAGCTCAAATCCTGAGTAAATTGATTCAAACCCTAGCACTAACAGGATAGTCACTCTCATCTTTATTAAAGACATAAGAGCCATTTGCTCAGTCTCTAATGTCCAGTTTTAAACAAAATTTATGAGGCCTACAAAATGGCACAGTAAAATGGACAGACTGCCAAGAAAATTCAACCGACTAGACATATGACCCAGATAATAGAACTATCAGACACATTTTAAATAACTATTATTAATATTTTATAGACCCTAATGTAAAAGGTGGATACTATGCATATCACTCAGATAATTTTAGCAGAGCTGGAAACCATAAGAAAGAATCAAACAGAAGTGTTACCAATGAAAAACATGGTAATGGAGTTGAAGAATGCCTTTAATGGGCTCCTCAGTATGGATGGTACAGCTGAGCAAAGAATTATTGTACTTGAATGTAGGTCCGCAGAAACTACTCAGAATGAAAAACCAGGACAGAAGTCTAAAACATAGAAAAATCAGAAAAAAACAAGAGTTATGGTACAGTATCAACTGGTGCAATTGTAATGCCAGAAGTAATTTTACATATGTGTGATTGTAATCCAATATGGAGAAGACAGAATGCAACCAAATAAAATTTGAAGAAATAATGGCAAGTATTTTTTAAAATTAATAAGGAAAACATTGAGAATTGAATGAAAAAAATCAATGGGAAACACCAAATCATGCATTGAAGAAGCTCAAAGAACAAATTACCATCAAATGATAAATTAAGACAAACAGAAAATCTTGAAGATATCCAGGAAAAAGTGCATATTATACACAGCTGACTTCTCATCAGAAATAATCCAGAAGACAAAAGAGTTGAAAGTCAAACACCAGGATTTAGTATAGTCTACAACTTTAAATTGTCCCAAAACTAGGTTATTTCACCTACACTGGTTAATGTCATGCGACTTGTTTCTCTATCACTGAATTGTATATAGTAAGAAAATTAGCAGATGTCTAACATGCTGTGATCAAACAAATTTTAAAGTAGGAAAACTTTCAAAGGGGAGTGGTTTAAACTACTAATTGATTTTTTTTAAACAGTATGTTTGATCCATGAAGGCAGATATTTTGATCACTATTATTTATTAATACCTGCACCAGTGATTGGAATATAGTAGATATCTGATGCTTATTTGTCAAAAATTTTGTTGAATAAATGAATCTGTAATGAGAACACATCATAACTAAATATAACAAAACCATTTATCTAAAGCATGCTTTAGGAAGATCTAGAATTATCTGTCTATACACCTAGAACATGTTTTAGGATTTTAGCATTATTGTGTTACAAATGTTGATTGAACATTAGTCAAAGTTGGAATGAGGAGTGAAAAATTTGCTTTGAGACAAAGACCTCCTTCCATGCCCAATAATTTTTGCTGTTGATAGACTTAAAAACTTGACTTTCTATTACGTACTGATTTCATTTCTTTGTTCTGATATTTCTAATTTGCCCTTAGTGAGAGTTGAATGGTTATTTCCCCTTAAAATCTGCATACACACACATACACATGTACATTAGAAGAATTGTTAAGACAAATTTTCCCCATTTATCGATGCGCTTTGCCACCTCTTAGTGTACAACTTAAAAACTGTTACAGCGGAAGTGACTTCTCTAGAGACCTTCTTCAATCTTCAAGTGAGAATAGTTAACATTATAGTTCCTTTGTTTAAATTTATCAATACTGAAAATAGCAGAATTGATCCCTTGATATATACTAATTGCCTAGAATGTGACCACAAATTCTGCATTGCAGTTACCATCATGGTAAATGCTGTTTAACCTATGCAAAATTTATAGAATGATGACAAAACAAAAGCTTCTGAGAGAATAATTGTTTCCCCACAAGGTGAAACATCTTAGTCTCCATTCCTAAAGTGGATATCAGCCTTGACTTATCTATTGACTCGTTTGATGCACGCAAGTAATGGCAAGATAATATACAGTATTAAGATATATTCTATCCTTCATGGCCCGGGTGTATGTGTGTGTGTGTAAGTGTGTCTGTGAGTATGCGTGTATGTATGTACTTATTTTCATATACTTTCTTTTAAGTGACTTTTTCATTTTCCTTTACATCATCATGTGTTGTTGCTTTAAGCTTTACAACCTGAGTCTGCCCTTTAATTCAATAAGGGAAGAAAGAAAACACTACAAGAGTCTACAAAAATTCAGAAGGATAGTCAACAAAATTGGCTGCATGTTGAAAACACTTGTGGAGTTCTAAAGAAATATCGATGTCTTGGTTACAGCCCTGGAGATTCTAATTTAACATTTATGGTGTGTAAATGGGATATTAGGATTTTTTAAAAAATCAACTCCCCAGACATGCCTTATGTGCAATAAAGTTTGAAAACCACTGCTCTAGAAAACGGTTTATATGTTTATATAAGTACCTAATAAGCAAAGATTCATGTGTGAATTAAGAAGTAACCATTTTATTAAAACCCTTTTATGATTTTAAGAATCATAAAAGTGTGCTGAAGTTATTTTTATTGAGAATTTAAAGTGATTTGATGTACTATATAAATCTTCAAGAAGGGGTATGTTCTTTTTGTGGAGTGTATAGAGTTGCCCTCATTCAAAGTCAAAAAACATGTGTTTGAGTGGTGATCCTATTGCTTCCTAAGTATTCTGCCTTGACTGGACTTCTTATGAAACTTCCATCTGTATCAAGTGCAGATAGTATTTTATTCCTTATGGTATTTTGCAAATTCAGTGGAGTATGTGAAGGAAATTCTTAATAAACACAGTGTAGATTTTGAATATAATTACCCACTGTTCTCTCTAGCCTTATTGTATACCGTGTATGTTTTTGAGATCATTTTATTGAATAAAACATTTACTATTAACTCATTCACATATGTGTTCATTAAGTAATCCTTTATTCAAATACCTACTATGTTTTTCAGACACTTGCTAGTACTGTAGATACAGACCCACACATAGTTCCTGTCTTTCAAATGAATCAATAATACAGAAGAAATACACACATACATTTGTATTTTTGATGATGAGAGGAAGCTAGAATTCCAGGATATGCTTTACTAAAACATAAATGCCACATCAAGTTCATTTTATAACTTTTTAAAGTCCAAACAAAATGCATTCAGGTATAAGACATTTTTCTAATTCCTCTTGGTCATTGACATTTTGGTGCATTGAGTGGAATACACTGTGATTTAAAAATGTATTTATTGGGAAGTAGTATAAACTATTAATGGATAAAGGTGTAAGCTCTGAAATCATATTGTCTTGGTTTAAATCTTTGCTTTACTGGAAGTCAGCTGCACAACCTTGGGCAGATTTTAAAATTCTGTGTTTTACTGTCCTCATCTGCAAAATAAGATAGCAATTCTTACCTCTAGGAATTGTGAAAATCAATGAGATACACCTTTGATGTGTGGCACATGGGGAATGGGCATTATTCACAATTTATTGTAAAATTGCTTTGATATTGCTTAGTCAGGGAGAATACCCTTTTTGCTTTTTTATGCATCAAAATGTTTAAGTGGAACTATGTACTTCAGGTACGTACTAGGCATTACAGAACCAGAGAAAATGTGATTTCATTAGATAAAGGAAAAAAGTTGCAAACGTGAAATATTTTATGTTAAATCAACATATCAATGTTTTCTTTTTCTGCTTTCTGGCTTAAGCCTATTATTATTCATCAGACACTCATATCCTTTATTATACCTTGTGGTAATTTTAAAGAGAACATCTGTTTTTGTAGAAAGTCTGCTATGAAACTACATTGGTAGAAAAAGTAGTAAACCTAATATAAGGAGTTGAGGACTGCTGAGGCATGGGATTATATTGATTTAGTTTGACTTTTATTATGTGTAGGACACAATTATAAACTAACCACATATTTCAGATGAGTTGGTATTGTAAATTCAGTGGTTATTTTGTTATTTGATGAAAATCTATAAATTTTAGGGTTTGTGAATGGTCTTATGAAATGTGGCTTCTTCCATGGCTCTATTATATTTGTCCTAGAAATTACTCAAGCTAATTTAAATGGGGAACTCTCTGGATATTTTTTAGTCTGTGATAATTTGCTTATTTTTCCCAAAAAGTACACTGTGACTTTTAGGCATTAAAACTTTGCTTTGCTTCGTATATATACATACACACACACACACACACACATATATCTATACACACGTGTGTATGTACATATATTTATGTTTGCATATATGTAATGGATATATTTATATTCATACATATATGTGTGTGTGTATATATTTAAGAGGGAGTTTTGATTCAGATAATGCAAATTTTTCATTGCCTTTTAAGTATTATTTTTATCTTAGAAAATGCTGTGGTTTTCTTTCTGGGTTGATATTATGACAGAATGGGTCAAAACCAATGTAAACACAGTGTTAATTTTACATAGGAGGAAAGAAGTACACCAATATATAAATTGAAGTATATAAAAAGTATGTAAATTGATGATTAATTTATATAGATCATCAAGATAGCCATAAAACCTATTCACAAATGAGAAGTTCAGAATTCCTGCAGCTTGGCTTATCCTGTTAAGAGAACATATATTTTTAAAGAGACATAAGAATGTATATACATGGTCTAGAGGGAAGCCCTTCTGTTACAGTATAAAATATAATTTGTATACAGTTACTGCTGATATAGGAAGCTTCTAACATCTTCCCCAAATCATCATGATATTGGAGATGAGCTTTATAACATATCTAATTCAGATATTGATTTTATTGCTTTTTTTCCTTTGTTTCTAAACAAAGTGATATACTGACCAAAGATAGAACTGAATTAGGGTAGGATTTTTTTCCTGATTGCAAGGCTATGTCTAAGACTTAATGTTCAGTTCAGTTCAGTAGCTTAGTCATGTCCGACTCTTTGCCATCCCATGAATCGCAGCTCGCCAGGCCTCCCTGTCTATCACCAACTCCCGGACGTTATACACACTCATATCCATTGAGTCAGTGAGGCCATCCAGCCATCTTATCCTCTATCGTCCCCTTCTCCTCCTGCCCTCAATCCCTCCCAGCATCAGGGTCTTTTCCAATGAGTCAGCTCTTCGCATCAGGTGGCCAAAGTATTGGAGTTTCAGCATCAACATCAATCCTTCCAATGAACACCCAGGACAGTTCTCCTTTAGGATGGACTAATTGGATCTGCAGTCCAAGGGACTCTCAAGTGTCTTCTCCAACACCATAGTTCAAAAGCATCAATTTTTTGGCACTCAGCTTTCTTTCTAGTCCCAACTCTCACATCCATACATGACTACTGGAAAAACCATAGCCTTGACGATATGACCTTTGTTGGCAAAGTAATGTCTCTGCTTTTTAATATACTGTCCAGGTTGGTCATAACTTTCCTCCCAAGGAGTAAGCGTCTTTTAATTTAATGGCTGAAATCACCATCTGTGGTGAATTCGGAGCCCCCCCAAATAAAGTCTGACACTGTTTCCACTGTTTCCCCATTTATTCCCCATGAAGTGATGGGACTAGATTCCATGATCTTAGTTTTCTGAATGTTGAGCTTTAAGCCAACTTTTTCACTCTCCTCTTTCACTCCCATCAAGAGGCTTTTCAGTTCCTCTTCACTTTCTGTCCTAAGGGTGGTGTCACCTGCATTTCTGAGGTTATTGCTATTTCTCTCGGCAGTCTTGATTCCAGCTTGTGCTTCTTCCAGTCCAGCGTTTCTCATGATGTACTCTGCATGTAAGTTAAATGAGCAGGGTGACAATATACAGCCTTGACGTGCTCCTTTTCCTATTTGGAACCAGTCTGTTATTCCATGTCCAGTTCTAACTGTTGCTTCTTGACCTGCATATAGGTTTCTCAAGAGGCAGGTCAGGTGTCTAGTATTCCCATCTCTTTGAGAATTTTCCATAGTTTATTGTGATCCACACAGTCAAAGGCTTTGGCATTAGCAATACATGAACCGTGAACTCCCAGATGTTCAAGCTGGTTTTAGAAAAGCAGAGGAACCAGAGATCAAATTGCCAACCTCCACTGGATCATTGAAAAAGCAAGAGTTCCAGAAAAACATCTATTTCTGCTTTATTGACTATGCCAAAGACTTAATATTAAATGACCATAATTTGTATACAGCCACACATCAGCTACTAGTTTTTTTTTTTTTCCTGAATTTTACAAATAAAGACAGAAAAAAATCAGAATAGGTGAAACAACTTTATCAATTTGACAAGAAACACCTAACTTACTCAATTAAACAGTATATTGGGCCTTTGCTCTTGCATTATAAGCTTCAATAAGCCTTTTCAGGCTAAAGCTTGTGTGTGTGTTTTTTGTTCTGTACTTGAACAGTCCTTTGAACATTTGAATGCTGCTCTGCTGTGTTGCCATCAATCTTCATTCCTTAGATTGTTGTTTACAGTTAGTTTTTCTCATATTTGTCTCCTAGACTAGTTTTTCTTATATTTGTCTTTCAGAGTAGTTTGTAAATATGGCAATAAAATATTTCTTTCCATGGCATTGTATCAACTAGGTGTTTGGTGAATGCATTGAATAGATTTAAACCTAACATTTAAAACTGGAATGTTTTATAATTGATTTAAACAAATTACAATGCAAGTGATACTCTTTCTATATAATAACTATCTTCATCTATAATAAGTAAAATAACTGTGACTTGATACAGAAGACTTGTTGGCTGTATATCATAGCTCTTAAAAGAAGGAGCAACATCAGGATTTTGATGGGTGAAAGGTTGGAGAAGGAACTCAAGTAGAACTTGGGTTCTGCTCTGAATATCCATTATGATTTAACTTCTCTGGATCTCTTACTTTGCATATAAATTGAAAATGATCGAATTTGCACCATTAATCACACAGTTGTTCCCCGCCCCCCCCCCCCCAACCACTTTAGAAATACGTACTGAGCATTATTACATGCTTCCCATGATTCTAAGTACTGAGATTTTAATCCCTACTTTCAAAGAATGATCTTACACTCAGTGGGTTAGACAAACTAGCAGACTCTTTCACTACAGGGTTACATGTTACAGGACTTCCTTAGTGGCTCAGATGGTAAAGAATCTGCCTTCAATGCAGGAGACTCGTGTTTGATCCCTGGGTTGGGAAGATCCCCTGGAGAAGACCATGGCAACCTCCTCCAGTCTTCTTGCCTGGAGAATCCCATGGACAGAGGAGCCTGGCGGGCTACAGTCCATGGGGGCACAAAGAGTCAGACATGACTGCGCAACTAACATTTATATGTTACAACATTATTATTTGAGTCTTACTGTTTGGTGACAGCTTAAATGGCACATCTTCAAAGAGGAGATCCCTGACTTACTCACCCAGTCTAATGCTGTATCCCCAGTAGTATCATGATCATTTTTAAAGTGAACAACACTCTCTAAATCCTCTTTGTGTCTAACAGTCTATTTTGTTTCTCCCAAATGAAATGGCAATCTTATGACAACAGATGCCATTTTATTCACTTTGCCCCCCAGTTTTAGTGAAAAATAATTGACTACATCAGTGCATAAGTTTGAGTTAAACAGCATAATGACTTGATTAACATACATTGTGAAATGCTTACCATAATAGGTTCAGCTGACATCCATCTTCTCATCTATTAATAGGTACAATAAAAAGAAAAACGGGGAAAACTCTTCTTATTATGATGAGAAAACTTAGGATTTACTCTCGTAACATTCCTATATGTCATACAGTAGTGTATGCTACAGTTATCAAGTTGTACTTTATATTCTAGTACTTCTTTATCTTATAATTGCAAATTTGTATCTTTTGACGTCTTTCCTGTATTTTTCCCTCCCTCATCCTTCCATTCTGGTAACCACAAGCCTAATCTCTTTTTCTCTGAGTTTGGTTTTTATTTTAAGTGAAATCATACAGTATTATTCTTTATCTGACTTATTTCACTTAGCATAATGTCTTCAAGGTCCACTCATGTTGTCACAAATGGTAGTATTTTCTTATTTTTAATGGCAATAATATGCCCATGAATATTTATACAACAACTTCTTTATCCATTTATACATTGATGGAAACCTGTTTTGGTGTCTTGCCTATTGTAAATAATGCCTCTATGACCGTGGGAGTGCAGATATTTTTCCAGTTAGCATTTTTGTTTCCTTTGGATGTAATCCCAGAAATATAATTGTTTATATGGTGGTTCTATTTTAAATTTTTTGAGGAACTTTCATACTGTGTTGCATAGTGACTACCAATTTTCAAGCCCACCAACAGTGCACAATAATTCCGTTTTCTCCACATCCATACCAGTGTTTCTATCTCTTGTCTTTTTGATGGTGGCTTTTTTTTTTTTAACAGATTTGAGTTGATATTTCATTGTGGTTTTAATTTGCATTTCCCCAATGACTAGTGATGTTAAGCATCTTTTCATGTACCTGTTGACTTTTTGCATATCTTTTTAGAGAAATGTCTATTCATGTCCTTTGTACTTTTTTAAGTTGGGTTATTATTTTATGCTATCAAGTTGTTTGAGTTCTTTACACATTGCGGGTATTAGCCCCTTATCAGATACATAGTTTGCAGATATTTTTCTATTCCATAGGCTGTCTTTCTCTTTGCTAATGGGTTCTTTTGCTGTGCAGGTTTTTAGTTGCATGTAGTCCCACTTGTTCATTTTCTATTTTGTTGCTTATGTTTTACATGTAACATCCAAAAAATTATTACCAAGGCCCATATCGAGAAGTTTATTTTTGTATTTTCTTCTATGATTCATTTTATCTATGTTCATTGTTTTGGATCTTACACTTAAGTCTTTAATCCATTGCAAGTTAATTTTTGTGAGTGATGCAAAATACCTAAGTTCCATTTCATTCTTTAAATATGGACATCCAATTCTTCTGCTACCATTTATTGAGGGTACCTGCTCCATTGAGTATTCTTGACTTGCTTGTGAAATATTAATTAACTATATATGCTTGGGTTTATTTCCAGGCTTTCAATTCTGTTGTATTGGTTTATTTGACTATTTTAATGCCAATATCACTATGTTTTTATGACTACTCTTGTATAGCATGGAATCAGGAAAGTTCTTCCTACTTTCTTCTTATTTTGGGGGGTTTCTTTGGCTCTTCTGTGGTTCTATATAAATTTTAAGAGTGTTTTTCCTACTGTGTAAAAAAAAAATGCCACTGGAATCATGATAGAGATTTCACTGAATCAAGATGACTTTCATTAATATTTACATTTTAAAAATAATCTTCCAATCCATGAACATGGAATACTTTTCTGTTTTTATGTGTCTTCATTTCCTTTTGTCAATATGTAGTTCTTTTATGTCCTTAAATTTATTCTTAAGTATTTTATCACTTTGGATGCTATTGTAAATGATTTCAGATAACTATTGTTAGTGTATAGAAATACTACTGGTTTTCGCAAGTTAATTTCTTATTCTGCAATCTTACAGAATTTATTGATCAGATCTGGCAGCTTTTTGGTTTAGTCTTTAAAATTTTCTATATATAAAGTCATGTCACTTACAAAGAGACAATTTTACTTCTTCCTTTCCAGTTCTGATAACTTTTATTTTCCTTGCCTGACCTGATTGTTCTAGCTAGGACATCCACTGCTTTGTTGAATAGGACTGGTAAGAGTTGGCACTTTTGTCTTATCCCTGATTTTAGAAGAAAAGCTTTCAACCTTTAACCATAAAGCATGATGTTAGCTTGGGCCTTTATTATGTTTTGATATGTTCCTTTAGGTCTACTTTGTTGAGAGTTTTTATCATGATTGGAGATTGTTTTGTCAATGCTTTTCTGCATCTATTGAGATGATCACTTGCTTCTTTTCTTTCATTCTATTAATGTAATGTTTCTCATTGATAATTGTGTGGTGACTTTCTTTGTCTCTTTTTACCACTTATAATATAAAGTATATTTTTTCTGATATAAGGATAGCTTTTTTTTTTTGGTTTATCATTTGTTAAGATCCCCTATCTTCAGTCTCAGTCTGAATCACACACGTGACTTACAGGCAACATGTTGTTGGATCTTGTGTTTTCAACAATTTAAGCCATTCTGTCTTTTGATTGAATATTTTCATTTATTAAAAATTAAAGCAATTATTGATAGGTGAAGACTTACTGTTGCCCTTTTGTCAAATGTTCCTAGTTGCTTTGTACATCTGCTATTCCTTGTTTCTTATCCAGCTCTTTTTTTTGTTTTGGTATCTTTTGGTATCAGTATGCTTTGATGCTTTATCATGTTCTTTATATAATTAGTACAGGATTTTTTCCACGGTTACCATTAAGCTTACATAAATATGTTAAACAAATAAAAATTTTAAACTGATAAATTAACTTCATTACAATTCATAAATGTTACTTTTCCTTTTGCTTCCCTTCACATTTTAGGTATTGCTGTTACATTTTTTATATTATGTAGCTAATAGCAAATAATTGGAATTGTAGTCACTTTTACTACTTAGAAACCTTTTAAACTAGAGTTTTGACTTATCCATTACTTTTAGCATTACTTTGGCATTTCCTGTAAGGCAAGTCTGGTGTTAAGGAAATCCCTCAGTTTTTGATTGTTTGGGAATGTCTTTATCCCACATTTGCTTCTGAATGACAGCTTCACTGAATATAGAATTTTTGATTGACATTTTTTTTTCCCAATATTTTGAATATGTCATCCCATTTTCTGGCCTGAAGAGTTTCTGTTGAAAAATCCACCACCAGTCTTATGGAGTTTCCCTTATATGTAACTTTTCTCTTTTTTCCTGCTGTTCTTAAATTTTTTTCTTAGACACTTGATAATTAGAATGGATCTTGGTGTGGTTCTATTTAGGTTCTACCTACATGAAGTATTTATGGATTTGAGTGTCCATTTTTCTCTTCAGGATTGATACATTTTTGCCATATTGCTTTAAATATACTTTCTGTCCCTGTCTCTTTCTCTTCTCCTTCTAGAATTCCCATAATGTGATTTTTTTCATTGTGTTTCATAATTTCCATAGGATTTCATCATTCTTCTTTATTCTTTTTGCTCCTCTGACTGGGTAATTTCCAATGTTATATATTCTAGGTCACTAATTCTTTCTTGTGATTAAGTCTACTTTTTTGAAACTCCATTGAATTCTTCAGTTCAGTTATTGTATTTTTCAACTTTAGGGGTTTTGCTTTTATGTTTCATATTCAATTCTTGAACTCATGCATTGTTTTCCTAATTTTGTTTAGTTGTTTATTCTTGTAATTCACTAAACCTCCCTCAGATGATTATACTGAATTTTTCACCTGATAGCTCATAGATACCCATTTCTTTAGGGCCATTTATTGGAGCTTTCTTAGTTTCTGTTCATGTCATATTTATATGACTTTTCATGATCCTTGATTTCTTATCTTGTTATCTGCATATTTGAATAATGGGGCTCCTTTTCCAAACTTGACTGGTTTGCTTTGGGAGAGACAGTTCTTCACCAATCAGCTCAATTTGGGTTTCTGGGTTTGTCTGCTGGGTTTGTCTGCCCAAGGACAGATGAACTTTGCTATTATGGTCTATTTTGGGACAGGGGAATCTTTTGAATTCTGCAGATAGAGATGGAAGTTGTAGCCTTGACTAAGAAAGTTAGATAGGACTACTGTCCTGGTTCCCTACCAAGTGAGACTGCAGGACATGTTCAGTGGTTGCCTGGATTCTCTAGTTAGACTGACTAGATGGTCAGGACTACATACTATATTCAGTAGTAGATGGGACTGTAAGTGGCTTCTCTGCTCTGGCAGGGCAGTAGGCCAGGACCTAGGGCCTGTGCAGCTCCTTGTTGGGGAACCTGAGTCAGGCCTGAGTGTACACTGAATTCCCAGATCAGGTGAGACTATCAATTTTATTCTGCAGATGGGTCAAGCTACCTGCCATTCTCTCTGTTAAAGTCACTGTATGTAGGGCTGTTGAATGGGCTTTGCAACTTCCCATGTGCTCTGTTTATGTTGCCTCAGCAGACACACTGTAAACTGTATTTAGCAATAAGTAAGGATATGGATTAGATTTTCTGCCTGGATACAGTAAGAAAAGCAGCTCTAAAATCTTTGAGCTCATAACTCAAACTGACCTGCACTCAAATTCCTGGATGAATAGGGGTACTGGCTCTGCTCTGCAAAACTATTGAGTCTGCTTGCCTTTTTCTCAGCTTGAGCTCTGCTGGGCCATAGTGATTTCAAGTATATTTGATGGCTCTTCTGGCAAATAGATAAAGACACGTAAGGCAACTTTATTCATTTGGTGGAAATTTATTATGTATTTGCTGTCTCAGGGTTTCCCTGGTAGATCAGTCAATAAAGATTCTGCCTGCAATGCAGGAGACCATCTGCAGTGCAGGATGTGGGTTTGAACCCTGGGTCCAGAAGGTCTCCTGGAGAAGGAAATGGCAACCCACTCCAGTACTCTTGCCTGGAAAATAGTCCAGAGTGACATACAACCATATAACAAAATATCTAACCTGAGAGATCAGAACCCTTTTGAAGAAGTTTCATTGGGGCTAAAACTTGAATGATTTGTTTGTACCACCATGCAAAGGTGGTGAGGTTATCATATGCAAAGGCACTGTGGTGGTGACAACTGAGGTGTTTTAAGAAAGTGAAAGAGTTATGGATGAATGCTACAGAGTACATGGCACAGTAGGAGAGATGTGACTAAGATGCTGAAACCGGAATGTGTAAAGTTCCACATTAATAGTTAATATCAAAAAGCAAACTGTATACGAGGAAAGAACATAAGCAAAAGGAAAAAAAAAAGAGCAATACATAGAGGCCTCATCCTGAACTGTAAGTGGATTACTTTGAAAATCAGTAGTTTCAAAAATCTCTTCTACTTTTATTGTAAGCATTTTAAAAGTGTTACATGTATACCCATTGCACATAGAAATAAGAAATCTATGAAATGATGGTCAACATTTTTTTGCTAGTCACTTGTTTTTAAATGGATAAATCTTTAAGGAATTTATCTAATGGATAAATCTATCTGTCCAACTGAAGTAAAGTGAATTGTAAAACATGTATATAATAAACAATAAAGAATAGAAAATTGACAATGAATTTGTCAGTGTCAGTTCAGTCACTCAGTTGTGTCCGACTCTTAGCAACCCCATGAACTGCAGCACACCAGGCCTCCCTGTCCATCACCAACTGCCAGAGTTTACCCAAACTCATGTCCATTGAGTCAGTGAGACCATCTAACCATCTACTTCCTCATCCCCTTCTCCTGCCTTCAATCTTTCCAAACATCAGGGTCTTTTCAAATGAGTCAGCTCTTCACATCAGATGGCCAAAATATTGGTTTCAGCTTCAACATCAATCCTTCCAATGAACACCCAGGACTGATCTCCTTTAGGATGGACTGGTTGGATCTCCTTGCAGTCCAAGGGACTCTCAAGAGTCTTCTCCAACACCACAGTTCAAAAGCATCAATTCTTCGGTGCTCAGCTTTCTTTCTAGTCCAACTCTCACATCCATACATGACCACTGGAAAAACCATAGCCTTGACTAGACAGACATTTGTTGACAAAGTAATATCTCTGCTTTTTAATATGCTGTCTAGGTTGGTCATAACTTTCTTTCCAAGGAGTAAGTGTCTTTTAATTTCATGGCTGCAATCACCATCTGTAGTGAATTTGGAGACCCCCAAAGTAAAGTCTGACACTGTTTCCACTGTTTCCCCATCTATTTGCCATGAAGGATGGGACTGGATGCCATGATCTTAGTTTTCTGAATGTTGAGCTTTAAGCCAGCTTTTTCAGTCTTCTCTTTCACTGTTCATCAGGAGGCTCTTTAGTTCTTCTTCACTTTTTGGCATAAGGGTGGTGTCTTCTGCATATCTGAGGTTATTGATATTTCTCCCAGCAATCCTGATTCCAGCTTGTACTTCCTTCAGCCCAGCGTTTCTCATGATGTACTCTGCATATAAGTTAAATAAGCAGGGTGACAATATACAGCCTTGACGTGCTCCTTTTCCTATTTGGAACCAGTCTGTTTTTCCATGTCCCGTTCTAACTCTTGCTTCCTGACGTGCATATAGGTTTCTGAAGAGGCAGGTCAAGTGGTCTGGTATTCCATCTCTTTCACAATTTTCTCCAGTTTATTGTGATCCGCATAGTCAATAAAGCAGAAAAGATGGTTTTCTGGAACTCTCTTGCTTTTTTGATGATCCAGCGAATAGTGACTATTTGATCTCTTGTTCCTCTGCCTTTTCTAAAATCAGCTTGAACATCTGGACTTTCATAGTTCACATTTTGTTGAAGCCTGGCTTGGAGAATTTTGAGCATTACTTTACTAGCATGTGAGATGAGTCCAATTGTGTGGTAGTTTGAACATTTTTTGGCATTTCCTTTCTTTGGGATTGGAATAAAAACTGACCTTTTCCAGGCCTGTGGCCACTGCTAAGTTTTCCAAATTTGCTGACATATTGAGTGCAGCACTTTCACAGCACCATCTTTTAGGATTTGAAATAGCTCAACTGGAATTCCATCACCTCCACTAGCTTCATTTGTAGTGATACTTCCTAAGGCCCACTTGACTTCACATTCCAGAATATTTGGCTCTAAGTGAGTGATCACACCATCATGATTATCTGTGTGGTGAATATCTTTTTTGTATAGTTCTTCTGTGTATTCTTGTCACCTCTTCTTAACATCTTCTGCTTCTGTTAGGTCCATACCATTTCTGTCCTTTATTGAGCCCATCTTTGCTTGAAATGTTCCCTTCGTATCTCTAATTTTCTTGAAGAGATCTCTAGTCTTTCCCGTTCTATTGTTTTCCTTGATTTCTTTGTGCTGATCACTGAGGAAGGCTTTCTTATCTCTCCTTTGTATTCTTTGGAACTCTGCATTCAAATGGGTATATCTTTCCTTTCTCCTTTGCTTTTCACTTCTCTTCTTTTCACAGCTGTTTGTAAGGCCTCCTCAGACAGCCATTTTACTTTTTTGCATTTCTTTTTCTTGGGGATGATCTTTATCCCTTTCTTGTTTAAAATGTCACGAACCTCCATCCATAGTTCATCAGGCACTCTATCAGATCTAGTCCCTTAAATCTATTTCTCACTTCCACTGTATAATCATAAGGGATTTGATTTATGTCATACCTGAATGGTCTAGTGGTTTTCCCCATTTTCTTCAATTTAAGTCTGAATTTGGCAATAAGGGTTTCATGATCTGAGCCACAGTCAGCTCCCGGTCTTGTTTTTGCTGACTGTATAGAGCTTTTCCATTTTTGGCTGCAAAGAAAATAATCAATCTGTGTTTGGTGTTTACCATCTGGTGATGTCCATGTGTAGAGTGTTCTCTTGTGTTTTTGGAAGAGGGTGTTTGCTATGACCAGTGTGTTCTCCCGGCAAAACTCTATTAGCCTTTGCCCTGCTTCATTCTGTACTCTAAGGACAAATTTGCCAGTTACTCAGGTATTTCTTGACTTCATACTTTTGCATTCCAGTCCCCTATAATGAAAAGGACATCTTTTTTGAATGTTAGTTCTAAAAGATCTTGTAGGTCCTCATAGAGCCATTCAACTTCAGCTTTTTCAGTGTTACTGGTCAGTGCATAGACTTGGATTTCTGTGATATTGAATGGTTTGCCTTGGAAACAGAAATCATTCTGTCAATTTTGAGACTGCATCCAAGTACTGCAGTTTGGGCTCTTTTGTTGACTATTTTGGCTACTTCATTTCTTCTAAGGGATTCCTGCCCACAGTAGTAGATATAATGGTCATCTGAGTTAAATTCACCCATTCCAGTACATCTTAGTTCGCTGATTCCTAGAATGTCAACGTTCACTCTTGCCACCTCCTGTTTGACCACTTCTAATTTGCCTTGATTCATGGGCCTAACATTCCAGATTCCTACGCAGTATTGCTCTTTACGGCATCGGACCTTGCTTTTATCACCAGTCCCATCCACAACTGGGTGTTATTTTGCTTTGGCGCCATCCCTTCATTCTTTCTGGAGTTATTTCTCCACTGATCTCCAGTAGCATATTGGGCACCTACTGACCTGGGGAGTTCATCTTTCAGTGTCCTATCTTTTTACCTTCTCATACTCTTCATGGGGTTCTCAAGGCAAGAATACTGAAGTGGTTTGCCATGCACTTCTCCAGTGGACCTCATTATGAGTTTATAAATAAGCCCAAATATTTGGCATGTGTGCTGTGTGCTGTGTCAGTCATGTGCGACTCTTTGCAGTGTCATGGACTGTAACCTGCCAGGCTCCTCTGTCTGTGAGGATTCTCCAAGCAAGAATACTGGAGTGGGTTTCCATGCCCTCCTTCAGGGGATCTTCCAAACTTGAGGGATCGAACCCAGGCATTGCAGGCAGATTCTTTACCATCTCAGACACCAGGGAAGCCCTACTTGTCATAGAAGGAGATAAAACACCTAGTTCTACTTTCAAAAAATCCACTAAGAGTTAAAACTTATATAAGTGAAAAGTATCTTAGCAAACACAAGGCCAATACATAATTGAAAAGGGAGGAGATGAGTAAGGTCTGGAAGTTAAGTATTTAAAACTCTGCAGGGAATCAGATTTGGATTCAATTTTGAAGAAAATGTATATTAATGAATAAGTGGGGAGAATTGGGAAAATGTTAATAACAAAGACACAGATCCAGTTCATTAAAATAAGAATTAGCAAGATATGTAAAGTTTACACATAGATTGACTTTTTAGTGAAAAACTAGGTTCAGGAGTATAAAAACCAAAACCTTAATAGAAAGCTACCTTGCCAAAATATTGTAATGAAATAGATTTTGCACTATGAATTACAAAGGGGAAATAATTCAGCATTAGTTAAAATTCTAGAAAAAGTGGCTTAAAAAGCTTTCTAAAGCATAATATTATCATTTATGTATGAATTAAAACTTTGAATTATCTTTATGTATAATATAAATTGATCTCCCTTAAAAGTATTGTGTTCAAATTAATTTTCACAGTTTTGAGATAAACACCTTTCTTTTTTCATGGAATTGCTTCTTACTTAACATCATAAGTTTTTATTTTCAAAATTATTGAGCATAATTAATAATTTTTGCTAAAACATATACACAGGTTTCATCATAAGGCTTTTAAAACAACAAAATATTGCTTTTCTTTTGAATTTGTTACAAGCTAGTTATTCACTGATGTAATGAGTATTGTTTTGCTACTAATTTTATATGTCATATAACTAAGATAATGGCATCTCGTCCCATCACTTCATGGCAAATAGATGGGGAAACCTTGGAAACAGTGACAGACTTTATTTTGGAAGACTCCAAAATCACTGCAGATGGTGATTGCAGCCATAAAATTAAAAGATGCTTACTCCTTGCCAGGAAAGTTATGACCAACCTAGACAGCATATTAAAAAACAGAGACATTAATTTACCAACAAAGGTCCATCTAGTCAAAGCTATGGTTTTCCCAGTGGTCATGTATGGATGTGAGAGCTGGACTATAAAGAAAGCTGAGTGCCAAATAATTGATGCTTTTCAACATGTGTTGGAGAAGACTCTTGAGAATCACTTGTATTGCAAGGAGATCCAACCTGTTATTCAAGGTTGGAAGGACTGATGCTGAAACTGAAACTCCAATACTTTGGCCACCTGATGTGAAGAACCGACTTATTGGAAAAGACCCTATACCTGGGAAAAATTGAAGGTGGGGGGAGAAGGGGACGATGGAGGATGAGATGGTTGGATGGCATCACCGACACGCTGGACATGAGCTTGAGTAGGCTCTGGGGGTTGGTGATGGACAGGGAAGCCTGGTGTGCTGAAGTCCACAGGGTTGCAAAAAGTTAGACATGACTGAGCAACTGAACTGAAAGGTAAGATATTTTCTTCTAGGATTTCCATGGGATATTTCATAAGACCTCATGTCACATGTAGTAACTCATAGTTTTCATTTACAATATTGATAGAGTATTATACTCCTATACTTTTTTAACATAAATCGTAAGATACCAAGTCTTACCCTTTTCTTAAGGCTTAGAAATTAATGCTTTAGGTTTTTGAGTGAAAAATCAGAGTTACTTACACCTATACAAGTAGTTTGTGGATTCTTTTTTTTTTAATTCTTCCAATCAATATGGTGCTATACATGGTTTCTTCTTGTAATAGTCCAAGTTGGGATATAGGAGAATAAAAGTGAGTGATGAGAACTGTGATGTGGGAAAGAGGAAAAGGAGATGGAGAAGTGTGTATAGGTTGATACTGAAATGGAACTGGAGAAGTTGCAAAGAAAAGGAAGGACAGTAGAAGGTTGATAGCTGTGTTCTCAAAATAGGCAGCTTATGATGGTGGGAGCAGGGCTTGAGTTGACTAGAGTTTGGAGTCAGTATGTGAGGCAATTTTTTCCCTCTTAATTTTTTTAAACAGGTTTAAGCCCATTCCCCAAATTGTTGGATATCACTTGTCTCTATCCCCCACCCCCAGAAAAAAAATCAACTGAAGTTGATGTTTAATTGAAGCTCTGTGAATTTTAACTTAGGTAAAGCCTGTCTTTTGTTAAGTAACTTTTATTGAGTACATTTTTTTTAGAGATTGGAGCTTGTGAAAATTATTATGGATTCAAAGGTGACAATTTTATACTGACCTTTGCAAAGTGTTCACACAGTTTTGCTTGGGAATTGGGCCTTTAGTATATCCAATCGTTGCAATAGTATTTGTTGCTTATTCTTAACAAGTTTGTTTTATAAACTGTGTTTGGTAGCAGATCTTAGAAATTACTGGATTTCTACAGACACTGAAATACCCAAGTACTGGGTAGAAATATACTGAGAAAATTCAAGGAGGAATATATCTCATATGATTTGAGTTTTGATTGAGTAAAACTTAGAAAACCAAGAAATTTTATTTTCTTTTTCTTCTCATTTATTATTGTCACAGAAGTGATCTGTGAGAGCTAATGAGCTTCAGTGATCAGAGGATATTAACAAAAGTCATGATGTCCTCACTTGGATTTTTTCATTTAGATATGGCACAATGCTAATTTACATAGACCTGTAACTTTGTAAACTATACAGTGTATTACCTATGTTGCATATTAATTATATGAAGAATATACATTTTATTTCATCTTTTCCTGAACCAGTGTTCAAGACAGTTTACGGGAAATTACTTGGTCAGAAATATCAATGAAAGCATGTTGTAGGACTTCTTAAAAAATCTGCCATTTCATATGAAAATTCAATGTCAATTTAAGTACAATCTTTTGATTTAAAAAAAATTTTTTTTAATTTATTTTTTGCCATGTTGTGCCCTTGCAGTGAATAAAAAGGTCCTAACCACTGGACCTCAAAGGAATTCCAATCTTCTGATTCTTAAAGTATATGTGATATACACTGTCATGCAAATTTCTGTTGTTAATACACTGATAACCGCTGTAATTTTACATTAAAAAACACAGTATGAGTAAATATTTCTCAAGGTGTCAAGTCTTGACTTCTAAATCCATGCAGTATGGACTCTTCTATTTCATTTGAACTTGTCTTTCTCACTTTTTTGCTTCTTTTTATTTTCATCTGTTATTTCTCATGTAGGTAATTTTTCTCTAGTCAGAGAGAATTAAGTTGAGTAACTTTCCCTGTGGATACTGTCAAACTATTCAATTATTATTTTGGAACTCCAGAGTATGTATGTTACAGTCAGTAATTAAACATTTTTTTTAGTGATAGTGATTTCATCCATTTGAAACAGCAGAGCTCTGAGGCTTCAGAATAATTGTAACAAAGTATAATAAGCCTGTGAGTTTTATTCAGGAACTACTTACTGTAATAAGTCACATTTTGCAACCCCAACCGAGTTATGTGATTTTTTTATAGCCCACAGATTACAAGATTGCAAAATTGGCCATTGGAGTTAGGCACACTGACAAATTAAGTGTCATCTTATTTCAAGGCTATTGAAGAAGCTCTATTAACTATATGGAACTTTAAAAGGTAGTGTCATTACATGGAGACATACAGTCATAATTATTAACTTCTGAGGGAATCCCAATGTTGTAGAGCAGGGTAGCATATGGTCTGTCACAGTGATGATACTAATCAAGAATAAACTTTATTCTATGTACTGTGTTTTAGGAATTGAATTAAGAAATTGGTATCTTTTTAGAAGATTTTTATGAGTTGTTGTTTAGTCTCTAAGTCATGTCCAATACTTTGTAACACCATGAAGCACTCCAGGCTTCCCTGTCCTTCAATGTCTCCCTGAGTTTGCTCAAACTCATGTCCATTGAGTCAGTGGTACCATCCAGCTGTCTCATCCTCTCTCACCCACTTCTCCTCTTGCCCTCAGTCTTTCCTAGCATCAAGATGTTTTCCAATGAGTCAGCTCTTTGCATCAAGTGGCCAGGATATTGTAGCTTCAGCTTCAGCATCAGTCCTTGCAATGACCATTCAGGGTTTATTTCCTTACTGGTTTGATCTTGCTGCCTAAGGGACTCTCAAGAGTCTTCTTCAGGACCACAGTTCAAAAACATCAAATTTAAGAGTAAATGTTTTCAAAGCTTTGTTAATAAATTTCAGTTTTCTAGAAAATTCACTTAAGAGAACTCCTCTGATATCAAGAAGATGGTGCTGCTGTGTATGGACTTTCTTTTATTTTATTGCTTCTATCTTCTTACTTAATATTTCAAGAGGTTACTTCCCACGTAAGAGTCTATTACATTTAATATTTGATAATAGTAGTAATTAAACAATTATCTAAAGACTAGCACATTTGTTGATGAAGGGATTTTCAGAGCAGATAATTAGAATTTGTAATTGACCTTTCTCTATGAATCAGGTGTATAGTTTTGAATCCTGATGGTATTAGTGAGTCTCCATTCTTAGCACAGCTGAACATCCTGAGGTGAGGAGTGTTTATTTCTGTTATAGATTTTCTCTGTGGCTTTGCTTGCCTCTTCAGTCTCTTTTAGGCTTCCCTGGTAGCTCAGTTGGTAAAGAATCTGCCTGCAGTGCAGGAGACCCAGGTTCAATCGCTGGGTCAGGGAAGATCCCCTGGAGAAGGCAATGGCAAACTGTTTCAGTATTCTTGCCTAGAAAATCCCATGGACAGAGGATCCTGATGGGCTGCAGACCATGGGATCACAAGAGGCAGGCACAACTTGGCGACTAAACCACCACCACCATAGATGTATTAGGTGACTAATAGTTATCATGCATCTGTTTGATATCTTCTGTGGAATAATTTCCTGATATATTCTGGAAATATATAAATGAAAAAACTGTATGACTCCCAACCTTGCCCACTAGCTACTTGCTAGAATAATGTACAAAGAATATATGAAAAGATTATCAATGGCAGAACAGAGTTTGTGCAAAATAGAATTTTGGAGAAGATGTGACCAGGCCTGCCCATGAAGTCAGGGAAGACTTCCTCAAATAGGTGCTTTGAACTGCTTGAAACATGTATAAGAATTTATATGAAAGATAATGAAAGAAATGCTTTTTAGATTGTGGCTCTTCCTGTGCAAAAACTTAGAGACATTCACCATTAGTCATGGGCCAGGATGATATTGCTGGCTTGGGGATGGCATAGTGGTGGAAGCTGACCACTACTCCAGAGTCTAAATTGAGATGGGCTTTGGTGCTCATGCTATAGAGCTATAGTTTGGTGAATTAAAATAGGATGAAGTGACACAGAAGAGGGTTAGGAAACTAACACACTGGGCTAGGCGAGGGATGATGAATAATGTGATAAAGAACACAGAGAAGCAGTACTAGATATGAAAGAATTTTAAAGAGACATTTCAGGCAGGTTTAATGAATGACTGGCTATAGGAGAGTAGAGGGGAGGGACAGTGAAGGTTGATTCTTAGGTCTCTCCTGGGTGAGTATATAAAAGGAACTCTGGGGGCAGGAACAGTTATTTTTGGAGGTGAAAATGAATTAAATGTTATGTTTAATCTGGGATAATTTTGAGAGATACAAGGTAAGATGTTCAGAAGGTAGATGGATTGTCAACTTCAGCTCTGGTATTATCCTCTCGGAAGCCATAAGTTGGAAGTGGACTATGGATTGGCTACTAGCTGGGTTTCAGCAGATGAGGTGTTGGGACTTCCCTGAGGGCTCAGTGGATAAGACTGTGCTTCCACTGCACGGGATGTGGGTTTGATCCCAGTCCAAGGAGCTAAGATCCCACATGATGCATGACGCAGTGCCCACTCCGCCAAAAAAGAGAGGAAAAAAAAACTTAATCAGAAGATAACATGTCTATGGTCAGTGCAAGGGGAAAGGGAAGATATTTTAGGCTGACTAGTGACATGATCTTAGAATAATGAGACTGGCATTACTAAACTCAGTGTGTGCTGAAGTAATGAATAATGATGGATCATGAATCTGCAGGGTGAGGCCAAATTGTGGAGAAAAGTAACAGTGATTAAGAGTTTATGTCCTTTTTAAATGAAGAGACAGGAAAGGGGAATGAAATCACATGGTGAAAGTGCTGTTTAAGCATAAGTAATCAAGTTGAGGTTGAACGGGGAGAATTTATTACAGTCAAACCCATGTGATTTTTGGTTCCTGTGGTTAGAAGAGACAGCAGAAGACCATTTTAGATGTGATAGAGGAGACTAAGAAAAGGAATGAAATGGAAAATTATGTTAGAATGACAGTAGATTGATAATTATATTACTGATTTGCTTATTCTTAACAAATATTCTTTAGTTATCATGCTTCTTATCTTGTTCCAATTAGCCATTTTTCTCAGAGAACATTCCTCTGTGATGCTTGCTTCAGTCATCTCTCCATTTGGTCTTTATCTTCTATGCTGCTTGACTCTCATTTTCCTCTTTGTTTTTACTGTCCTGCTGAGTAGACAGGCAGTTCTGAAGGCAAGTTCTGCTGCATCAAGTATGAGGGAAAAAGTATGCCTGCAGTTATGATCTTGCTTTCTTGGCAGGCACAGAGAAGCAGGCTTTAAATTCTAGTGAAAAAAAAAAAAAAAACTGCCTTAGATTCAAGGCAGCAGTTCTGATGTTCCTTTGGGTTTACGGGGGGAAAAAAAAGTGCAGTAAGAAACAAACAAAAAAGAAACCTAACTAAAAGCAGAGGGACTCCAGATTGCACTTAACTCTTCCTCACCTACACTAAGATCTAGTGCACTTTGACTATCAATGCATTTTGGCTATTGCAATCTTTCAGTTATTTATTTTTCTGTGTAGTAAATGTAGGGAAAATGTTACAGGGCTATTGATGAGACCATGATTGCCATGTATATACACAAGCAGATTTCAGTATGGGTCTGGGAAAAGTTGAATCTTGGCCATCCCTTTTAGATTTAGCACTTGCGGTGGCACCTTGAACTGACATAGTGCCATGTATTTTTATAAGTCTTTTATAGATTTTCCCTAATATCTGACAAACTGTTCGTTTAGTCCTCCATGACAGTTCTAGGCAGGCCCCATGTCTTTTTAGTAATTGTTCTTGGCATATATTTAGCAGAATTATGTATCAGTAAAATCTAATGTTGAGGTCCTAATCTCCAGTACCTTAGAATGTATCTTATTTGGAAATAAGGTCTTTAAATAGGTAAAAATGAGGCTGTTAGGTTGGGGCCCTAATCCGATGTGACTGGTGTCCTTTTAAGAAAAGAAAGTGAATCAGGGCTTGTGAACACAGAGGAAAGGCCATGGAAGGCACAGCAAGAAGACTGCCATCTGCAAATTAAGGAGAGAAGCCTTAGGAGAAACCAAACCTGCCAACACATTCATCTTGGACTTCTAGCCCCTAGAACTGTGAGAGATAAACTTGTTGTTTAATCCACCAAGTATTTTGTTCTGGCACTCCTAGAAAATGAATACACTGTAGTAAGTTTGTATTATTCCTGAGAGGATTTTTGGTAGCTGTAATTCTCTCTGCTATACTGAAAATGTGAGACCTCCTAATGATTTGATGAGCCTTTCTCTTATTTTAACTTGCTTTTACATTTGTAATATTATTCCAGAGCTAAGTAGTTTCTGTTCTCACTTTCTTGTTAGTGTGATGTGTTTCACTTAATTGTATTTTTCATTCTTTGAGACATTTTGAATACATTTGCTAAAGCTGAAATGAGAATCTCAATAAATGAATAAATAATGATTTACTGACATCTGCAGTGTCTTAAACTTTTATTGATCTTCAAAAATGAGATTTTCTAATAGAGAGTAATACATCAGAGGTTTCTATAGATTTTATTAAATGTGATGCATTTTCAAAAACCTATATCAGAAAGCATGTTCTCAACACAAAGACAGTACGGTTGACCCTTGAACAATGGGAAATAGGGGCACTAACCCTCTGTGAAATAAAAAATCTGAGTTCAACTTTACACTGGGTCCTCTATATCCACAATTCTGCAGCTGCAGATTGTAGTTTCTAATATGTATTTAGGAAAAACAAAATCCATGTGTAAGTGGACCTGTGCATTTCAAACCCACGTTGTTCAAGAGTCAACTGTATAGTGATGTAGTCAAGAGTATATGATCTAGAGTTAACAGGCTATGGTTGAAATCTTGGCTAAACCTCTTGGAAGATAGGTAACACTGAGCAAGAAAATTACGCTAAAGTCTCATTTTGTCTTCTGTAGAATAAAGTTGATAAATAATGATACCTAACGCATAGGACTGTGGTCAGCACAGATAAGTGAATTAATAAAACAGCACCGGTTCATGGCAAATACTCCTACTTCTGAGCTATTATTTTTCTGAATCTTATTGCTTGCTGGTCTGAAAAATCATCTTGTATTAATTTTGTTCTTATAGAACCTTATTGTGATATTAATTTTAGGCAGAGTTTCTTATCCTTAGTTCTGTTGACATTTGAACCTTGATAATTCTTTACTGTGAGGGCTATCCTATGCATGCAGATTGTTTAGTAGCATTCATGGTCTCTATTAGGTTCCATTAGTCAGTGGTCCCTAGTTCTGGCAACTAAAAACATTGCCTTGACACTGTCAGATGTTCTTGGGACAAAATTGTCTTCTGTTGAAAATCACTGGGAAATATTTGACTAACAAAAATAACTTGATTTGGAAAATATTATACCTATTGCCTGCTGTTTAATTAAGCTAATAAGATGCTTGGTTTATTCTAAAGTGTTAGCATTTTGTAAGACAATTTTTCTTTTAAAATACAATTAAACTAGGCTAGCTGAAATGTAACACCATTTCTTTTATTGTGGCATAGGTTAAAATATCTTAGTATGTCTTTTCTAAAATAAAAATATATAATAATGGAAAAGTATAATGGACTTAAAAATTGATCATATACATTGTCATGAAGACCTCTATTTGGATAAAACAAGTTATACCTACATATTATCAGAGTAAGACCAAATATTATCAATAATGAAAGTGACTGCTGTCTGATGTTTCTCATGTACTGTAGAACACTTTGACTAAAGTAGCATTGAGTGCAGGAGAGAGAAATTTAAATATTCATCAAAGGGTACTACCATGTTTCATGGTCAAAAGTGTAGAAAGATGAAGTATGTGGGGAATTTTAAAAAGTATCATAGATGTATTATTTTGTTAGAGACATAAAATACATGGTGGTTACATGGATATGAATAATTATCACCCTACAACCTTATAGTATTAATGTGATGTTCTTGTGTTTTAAACAGTAGAACCCATAAAACAATGGAAATATTTTCTTTTTAAAGTTCAGTGCATTTGTGCAAATCTGTCTGTAGCCTCCAACTAATAAAAATAAATGGAAAAAAATGTATCAAATCTTGTCTGACATTTATTTGGGATCAATCAAATGATTAACACCTGTCAATTACCATCCCTTACTCCTTTGCTCCTTGCTAGATGGGATGTATTATTACTGATATGCTGTTATATAGAATAGTATATTCCATATATTATAAATATAAGTATCCTGCAGTTTTTATCATTCTCAGAATTTTATATTTACTTCTTTGTTTTCATTTTCTTGGGTAGCTTTTCTTTTGGATCAACTTCAGGAAGTCTTTCCAAAATAAGACTATAGTTCAATCTAAACATATCTTCATTCCTTGGTTATTTTAAATGTTTATTATTGGTTTATTTTTTTCCTCAATATGTTATTCTAACTGTGCCTCCAAAAAATTAGATGCAAATTTTTTCAATCCTACTTCTTTTCTCTTTTCTTCCTTTTGTCTTACAAAGTCAACATTGAAATCAATAACAGAAAAATTAAAGATTTTAAATGTAATAATAATTAACAGTTTGTAATATTTTGCATACATGACTTTAAAAAAATGTTCATAGTAGTGCAGTGATGCAGATGTAATTATTTGTGGTGGAGAAGCTTGAGCCTCTGGGTGGAACAAGGCTTAGCAGGTGTATCAGTAAGAGGCAGAAGTCGATTCCTCTGACTCCATAGACAGTGCTCTTTTGTTCCATCACAGGGTCTGCTGGATAAACTTCTCTTATGCTTG
Organism: Odocoileus virginianus; assembly: GCF_023699985.2. Classification (NCBI taxonomy): domain Eukaryota; kingdom Metazoa; phylum Chordata; class Mammalia; order Artiodactyla; family Cervidae; genus Odocoileus; species Odocoileus virginianus. Next base: position 33,346,716 of record NC_069686.1, on the reverse strand, counting down.
TTGCTGAGAAAATAAACTTGAATTCCTTATTGTAATGTGTAGTTCCTCTTGGTAGAGCCTTTGAAAGACTAATAAAGAGAGCCACAAAGTTTTGGAGAATGATAAAGTGCTGCTCCCCATCCGCCTTTTAAATTCACTTTACAAAGCCTTTAGGATCTCTCCTTTGGTGAAAGACACAGCAGCCAGTTTAGAAGGGAAATAATATTGAAATATAAAATATGCATTTTAACAGTTAAATATCAGATATGGTGGCATGCTCAAAGAGGGAATATGTAAATAGATTGCTGCTTTCTTTTCAAGGCTTAAGAGCATTAGGAAATATACATGTGTGTGTGTGTGTGTGTGTGTGTGTATATATGCTATATATACACATTTCTGATATGTATATATGATATAATGTGTTCAGTGCAGTTCAGTTGCTCAGTCATGTCTGACTCTTTGTGACCTTATTGACCGCAGCACGCCAGGCCTCCCTATCCATCACCAACATCTGGAGTTTACCCAAACTCATGTCCCTTGAGTCAGTGATGCCATCCAACCATCTCATCTTCTCTGTCGTCCCCTTCTCCTCCTGCCCTCAATCTTTCCCAGCATCAAGGTCTTTTCACATGAGTCAGTTCTTCGCATCAGGTGGCCAAAGTATTGGAGTTTCAGCTTCAACCTAAGTCCTTCCAATGAACACTTAGTTAGGACTGATTTCCTTTAGGATGGACCGGTTGGATCTCCTTTTAGTTCAAGGGACTCTCAAGAGTCTTATATGATATATAGAGAGATATATAATTTATATTCCACATATACTAGAAAAGTGAGTTGTTTTACTTCATGGGATCTACTATAGTAAAATATTTTAATGCTTAATATTTTTGTCATTGCATTTTCTTGCATACTCATCATCTTCAAAAATCAATTAATCATTTCAGAAATACTGTGCCCTTATATTGTACTATACTGAAAAATCTCTGAATATGTCTTAAAATTCAAAAGAAATCACATGTCATATGTTTCAGTAACCTAAGCTGAGTATTTTATGTCTGTTTGATAGCACAGACGCAATATTTAACCCCCACTGTGAGGACAGAGGACATTATAACCTCCAGAACAGAATGTCTATTGGAAACTTTGGGAGCATTGTGTCAGACAGAGGGGTGGTGCTCAGATGAGAGCCAGCAGTAGGTCTAACTGTCAGTAACAATATCTGTCCTATCGTCTCATGAATCGGACATTGTCTGAGTGGAAATCAGAAGATAATGCCAAGGAGACATCAAATGTGCAGAATGTTCTGTTCTGTGTAGGGCAGCTTGTTAAATTTCACTCCCGTTTAAATCTCAATTACTAAAAAAAGCAAGTGGGGAAAAAAATTTCATTCCTTCTTCATGTTGAAGCTCTTAACAATTAATTATTAGTTGGGGTTTGAATCTAGTTTAAAGAATCTAATTTGGTTTCTTTAAATAGAGAGTACATACTCACTAGAAGTATTATTATATGAATGGATATCAGGAAGATGCACAGATACAGGATACTCTCCTTTTTAGATAAACATAGTCTAAATTCCACTCCACCATATGAACTTTATGATCTACATGTAAACCATGTGATTCTCCTATTTAGCAAAACATTTGATCCCGTATATTGTCCCATCCAAATGCTAAACTTCAAAAGTATATTTAGAAGTGATTTTCATTTACAAAACACTATATGTTTCTCATTGTTCACACTTTTTAGCCAAATCAAAGCATGCAAGAGAAAATAGTGTAATTTATTTTTTTTAACTTGTTTTCCTGGTTATATTCCTCTACCATCCCACCTCCCCAAACTAGCCTGACTGCTTGAAAATCTTCAACAACAGCCATTGCTTTTTGAGTAAAGTCCAATCGCTAAGACTCTAGACTTTACCTCCATGAGGAAACTCACTTTGTGTCTTATATTGTCAGTGCTTGCTGTCAAACTTGTCTTTTCAAGTACTCAGGAAATATTTGTCATAGAGAGAATTAATGTCATAGCAAGTGAAGTAAGTCATTCAGTTGCAATCAATACTGCCCTAAATAACTTGTTCTCTGTCCTCCAAGTGACCAAACTTTAAGGCTCCATCCCCAAATCTGAGGAAAGTTTCTAGGGACTAGGAATAAGGCATTGAATGTATCCTAAACAAATTCCTTAAATCTATCCTACTTTATCATGTGAAAGTGAAGTGAAAGTTGCTCAGTCATGTCCAACTTTTTGTGAGCCCATGGACTATACAGTTCATGGAATTCTCCAGGCCAGAATACTCGAGTGGGTAGCCTTTCCGTTCTCCAGGGGATTGTCCCAACCTAGGGATTGAACCTAGGTCTCCCACGTTGCAGGCGGATTCTTTACCAGCTGAGCCACGAGGGAAACCCATGGGAAGTCATGGCAAGGCACTGCATTATTTGTTCTCAGTCTACTTTCCCAAGCTTATCTTCCATCACTTATCTCCACGTATTCTATATTTTAACTCAGTGAGTTTGTTTTCCCTGTTTCCTGAATATACACCACTTTCTCCATGTATTTTAAGTGCTGTTTCTCTTTAACATGGCATGTTATAATATCTGCTGCTTGTTCTAAGAGCCACCAGCTCAAGTGTAGTCTGTTCCTATGGTTTCTCCAATCTTATCTAGATTATTTTTGTGTTCTTAAAACTTTAGTATATTGCTTGCATTTCTTTTATTAATTAACTTTCTTTTCCCTTTCAAATCGCAGTTATTGGATGTCTTTTCTCTCTTCCTTGAGGTACTTGAGTGTAAGAGATAAGAGTATGTCTTAACTCCTCTTTCTTCAGTGGTACCCAGCATAGACCCTTCGCTATGCTGATGCTCAGTGAATGGTTGTTGATTGAATGGACGCATGGTTTCCTTCTCCATACTTCACTAAAGAACTGATTTATCTTTTAGTTGTCACTTTTTCCCTAGATATCTTAAAAACTTCCCACAGCTCATGTGATTAATTAGGAATTCAATAGAACTTGGCTCTTAAAAATAGCTGAATAACTTTTGACTTGAGATGCATGACAGGATTGAACATTGAACAGAGAGGAAGAATCTTGACTCCTGTGATTGGCTTCTCTATAAACTGATTGTATAAATTGGCATCAGAATCAATGATTAAAAATACCTAACATCACATGCAAAAACACCTAAAGTTGTATATTTAATAATAATATGTAATAAGAGGTGGTCATTAAATGTTCATTTTTTCATATTCTATTATTATTTTCCTTCACTTTCCTTTTCCTGTCATCGTATTTAAAAATAGTAATTTTCTTAAAGTTTAACCTTTTTAAACTTGTAAGTCTTTGAAAACTTTTATTACCTGGGTTTTATATCAATTCAGCTTTTTTCTTTTAGTGCCTTTGATTTCCCATATGCAAAAACTGGAAAAAAATTCTATTTGCTATATATTGATTATATAATGCAGAAGACTAATAAGACTATAGTACTCCTAAGATGAAGTATTTGAGTACAGCTGTTTTAAAAAACATTACTTGTGGGCAATATCTAGATGTATTACTAGTATCTACCCACTAATTCTCCTTCAGAATGAGTTTGTCTATATAGGTCAGATGTAGACTTACATATGTATGGTCAACTGATTTTCAAAAAAGGTGCAAAGGCAATTTACCCAAGGAAGTAAAATCTTAGTTTTACCTGAATGTCTATATGCAAATGTGTGTGTGTGGTGTGTGTGTGTGTGTACTCAGTCATGTCTGACTCTTTGCAACCCCATGTACTGTAAGCCTGCCAAACTCCTCTGTCCATGGGATTCTCCAGGCAAGATTACTGGAGTGGGTTGCCATTTCTTCCTCCAGGGGATCTTTCCAACCCGGGGGGGTCGGACCCATGTCTTTTGCATCTTCTGCACTGGCAGGCAGATTCTTTACCACTGAGCCCATGGCATTTGGTCCCATGCCTTTATGGCAAGTAGATGGGGAAACAATAGAAACAGTGATAGACTTTATTTTTGGGGAGCTCCAAAATCACTGCAGATGGTGATTGCAGCCATGAAATCAGAAGATGCTTGCTCCTTGGAATAAAAGCTATGACCAACCTAGACAGCATATTAAAAAGCAGAAACATTACTTTGCCAACAAAGGTTTGTCTAGTCAAAGATATGATTTTTCCAGTAGTCATATATGGATGTGAGAGTTGGACTATAAAGAAAGCTGAGCACTGAAGAATTGATGCTTTTGAACTGTGGTGTTGGAGAAGACTTCTGAGAGTCCCTTGGACTGTAAGGAGATCCAGCCAGTCAATCCTAAAGGAAATTGGTCCTGAACACTCATTGGAAGGACTGATGCTGAAACTGAAGTTCTAATACTTTGGTCACCTAATACGAAGAATTGACTCCTTGGCAAAGACCCTGATGCTGGGAAAGGTAAAAGGTAGGAGGAGAAGGGGATGACAGAAAATGAGATGGTTGGATGACATCACTGACTGGATGGATATGAGTTTGAGCAAGCTCTGGAGATTGGTGATGGACAGGGAAGCCTGGCGTGCTGCAGCCCATGGGGTTGCAAAGAATCGGACACAACTGAGCGACTGAACTGAAATGAGCTAGTTGGGAAGCTCATATGCAAATAGAGCAACTCTGTTCCCATCACTTGCCCAAAACCCACGTGTCCTTCAACTAGTGACTGGATAAATTAACTGTAGTACATTCATATAGTACTATACTTCTCAGCCACCAGTCAGAAAGATCCCTTGGAGAAGGAAATGTCAATCCACTTTAGTATTCTTGCCTGGGACTTACCATGGACAGAAGAGCCTGGCTGGCTACAGTCCATGCGGTCGCTAGAGTCAGACATGACTTAGTCGGTAAACCACCACCACTGATAAATGAAACAAAAAAGCTTTCACATTCATTATGCTGAGTGGGAAAACTGAATTCAAAAGACTCTAAGCTCTATGATTCTTTTTATATGATATTCTGGAAAACAAATATAGAGATAAGAAATCTGTCATTGGCAGTGGAAGGGAGTCGAGAGTGACATTTTCTACACAAGGGCACAAGAGAGTCTTGTGGGGTGATGAAACAGTTTTTTGTCTTGTGATGGTAGTTAACACGACTGTGTTTGTTTTCCAGAACGGATAGAACTATATACCAAAAAGGGTGAATTTGGTGGTGATTACATGGCTGTAACTCATAGAACTATACATAAAAAATGATAGGTTTTGCTGAATGTAAATTATGCTTCAGTTAAAAAAAATTCTTTCTTAATCATTGGGAGAAAATTCACTTTTCAATACCTTGGGACCCAAATTACATTAGTCAATGCTAAGTAAATTCTGGTTTAAATAATACATTAGAGGGCGGGGACCAGTGTTGGCTTAACTGATGCCATTTTTGGGTCTTGTTTTGGATATTTCTACCTCTGCTAAGATATCCAAGATGTTAAGAGTTATTGGGGGTGGTGGGTGTTTTTATTTGATGCGAAGAGTGCGTAGGCAAAGAATACTGACTGGAAGAGCTTGCAGGAACTATGCTGGCCTTGGCTGATCAAGATGAAAGTTTTTCATAGACTATGCATGTTCCTTAGTGAAAGGACAGGGTCAAGTCTTGCATGTCTTCTTTTTTATACTCATGAATTCAAGAAGAGAAATGTCTATCCTCAGAAACAAGTACATGTGAATAAACAAGAAGTAGAAAAAAGCATATTTTTTAAGAGAAAAGATCTCATATCATCATATTGCCTCATAGGATGACTCACTCAATGATGCTACTTAATTCAAATTGATTTTATTTGAAAACAAGATAATTTAGCTATTGTGAAAAACATTTAAAGTAATTTTTAAAACAAAGGGAAATTGAGGAATAGCAGAAAGGCTGACTGGTTACCTGTGGTCGCATTGCTAATTAGTTGCCAGGTCAGCCCTTTTTTTTTTTTTTTTTTTTTAAATTTTTTTTTATTAGTTGGAGGCTAATTACTTTACATCGCCCTTTTACATACGTTGATTCAAGAGTAAAACTCAGCCTTATGAGTTTGCTCACATCAGGTTTACATTCTTCTTATCTCCTCCAACCTATAGGACTTAAATGCCTTGGGCAGATTACTTAACTTTTTGTACCACAGTTTCTTGAAATAATTATAGCAATAGCTCTTGCCTCTTGGGATCATTATGAAATAATGCTTGTAAATAATAATGTTAAGCAAATTATTCAATATGCTTTCTTCTTTTTAGTTAAAAAAGTTCTCTTTATACAGGACTATCTTGCATCCCTGCCCGAGACAGCTATCATATCTAACACTGAGTTCTTTTTGTGTTAGAGTATTTAGATCCTATGTCAAAGGGTTATGGTGGTTCAGTTGCTCAGTTGTGTCTGACTCTTTACTATCCCATGGACTGCAGCACACCAGGCTTCCCTGTCCTTCACCATTTCCCAGAGTTTGCTCAAACTCATGTCCTTTGAATAGGGGATGCCATCCAACCATCTGATCTTCTGTTGTCCCCTTCTCCTCCTGCCTTCAATCTTCCTCATCATCAAAGTCTTTTCAGTTAAGCAGCTGTTTGCATCAGGTGGCCAAAGTATTGGAGCTTCAGCATCAGTCCTTCTAAAGAATAGTCAGGGTTTATTTCTGTTAGGATTGACTGGTTTGATCTCCTTGCAGACCAAGAAACTCTCAAGAGTCTTCTCCAACACCATAGTTCAAAAGCATCAGTTCTTCCATGATCAGTCTTCTTTATGGTCCAACTCTTATATCTGTACATAACTCCTGAAAAATCATAGCTTTAACCATATGGACCTTTGTTGACAAAGTGTTGTCTCTGATTTTTAATATGTGTCTAAATTTGTCATAGCTTTTCTTCCAAGGAGAAAGTGTCTTTTAATTTCATAACTGCAGTCACCATCAGCAGTGGTGTCTCTTGGAGCCCAAGAGAACAAAATCTGTGACTGTTTCCATTGTTTCCTCATCTATTTGCCATGAAGTGATGGGACTGGATGCCGTGATCTTTGTTTTTTGAATGTTGAGTTTTAAGCCAGCTTTTTGACTCTCCTTTCACCTTCATGAAGAGGCTTTTTAGTTCCTCTTCATTTTCTGCCATAAGGGTGGTATCATCTGCATATCTGAGGTTATTGGTATTTCTCTGGGCAGTCTTGATTCTAGCTTATGCTTCATTCAGCTGGGCATTTTGCATGATGTGCTCTACATATAACTTAAATAAGCATGGTGACAATATGCAGCTTTAATTTACTCCTTTCCCAATTTGGAACCAGTCTGCTATTCCATATCAGTTCTAACTGTTGCTTCTTGAACTGCATAGAGATTTCTCAGGAAGCAGATAAGGTGGTCTGGTATTCCCATCTCTTTAAGCATTTTCCAGTTTGTTGTGATCCACACAATCAAAGACTTTAATCAATGATTCAGAAGTAGATGTTTTTATGAAATACTCTTGCTTTTTCTATGGTGCAACAGATGTTGGAAATTTTATTTCTGGTTCCTCTGCCTTTTCTGAATCCAGCTTGTACATCTGGAAGTTCTTGGGTCACATGCCATTGAAGCATAGCTTGAAGGATTTTGAGCATCACCTTGCTAGCGTGTGGAATGAACACAATTGTACAGTAGTTTGAACATTCTTTGGCATTGCCCTTTTGAATTGAAATGAACACTGACCTTTTCCAGTCCTGTGGCCACAGGTGAGTTTTCCAAATTTGCTGACATATTGAGTGCAGCACTTTCACAGCTTCATCTTTTAGGATTTGAAATAGTTCAACTGGAATTCCATCACCTCCACTGTATTTGTAGTAATGCTTCCTAAGGCCCACTTGACTTCACACTCCTAGATGCTTGGCTCTAGGTGAGTGATCACACCATCATGCTTATCTGGGTCATAAAACTCTTTTTTGTATAGTTCTTCAGTGTATTTTGTCACCTCTTCTTAATATCTTCTGCTTCTGTTAGTTTTATACAATTTCTGTCCTTTATTGTGCCCATCTTTGCATGAAAAGTTCCCTTGGTATCTCTAAGTTTTTTTTAAGAGATCTCTAGTCTTTCCCATTCTGTTGTTTTCCTCTGCTTCTTCGCTTTGATCACTGAGGAAGGCTTTCTTACTTCTTACTATTCTTTGGAATTCTGCATTCAGATGGGTAAATCTTTCCTTTTCTCCTTTGCCTTTTGCTTCTCTTCTTTTCTCAGCTATCTGTAAGGCCTCCTCAGACAACCATTTTGCCTTTTTGCATTTCTTTTTCTTTGAGATGGTTTTGATCACCACCTCCTATAGGATGTCATGAACCTCTGTCCATAGTTCTTCAGGCATCTGTCTGTCAGATCTAATTCCTTCAATCTATTTGTCTTTTAACTGTATAATTGTAAGGCATTTGATTTAGGTCATACCTGAATGATCTAGTGGTTTTTCCTACTTTCTTCAATTTAAGTCTGAATTTTGCAATAAGGTATTTATGATCTGAGCCACAGTCAGCTCCAAGTCTTGCTTTCACTGACTGTATAGAGCTTTTCCATCTTTGGCTGCAAAGAATATAATCAATATGATTTCAGTATTGACCATCTGGTGATGTCCATATGTAGAGTATTCTCTTGTGTTGTTGGAAGAGGGTGTTTGCTATGACCACTGCGTTCTCTTAGCAAAACTCTATTAACCTTTGCCCTACTTCATTTTGTACTTCAAGGCCAAACTTGCCTATTATCTCTTGCCTCGTATCTCTTGGAGTGCTAAGGGAATAGATGTTTTTAGATATTAGAGTATTGTTTTAGTCCTTTAGATAATTTGTGTCTTTGATTTTAAAGAAATAGGATTTAAAGAAAAGAAACTTGTAGTTTGAAGTTTGGTCTGAGAATAGATCAAAGACCAACATTGGGAGTCACTTTGAAGTAAATGCTCTTTTTTGTTTCCTTTTTCTGACTTTTCTTATAAAATCTGAGAGTATTTGTGTTCTACTATGTTTTAGGTGATGATAACATTTAACAAAATGGATAGATTTTCCTATTAGTGTACCTACAGGTAAACACCAGGTTGTTGATGCTTCACTTTCTCCTTTTATCACTTTCTTGCATGAGGATGTATATTTCCCTTTATTTCATAATCACAGTATTTTTCTTTGCTCTTATTCTCTTTGTATGAATACAGTGCATCATTGTTGCATGGAACATTTTTAACATTCACTTTTAATATTTTGTCATTTGAATTTCTATTATACTGATGGGAAATTTTCTATGTATGATTGCTTCCTTTTTATAGCTCAGTGCCTATATATATTACATTTATATTCATATTTATAGAAATGTTTCAGATATATAGCATAGTATTATAATTTGGCATCTGTATACAATGCAAAGTGATAAGCACAAATGTAGTTACCATTCATCATCATAAATCTGACCTCCTTCACCCATTTTTCCCACCCTCCAACCCCTTTCCCCTCTGGAAACTACAAATCTGTTCTCTGTATCTATGAGTTGTTTTTTTTTTTAATATTACACATGAGTGAAATTCTATGGTATTTGTCTTTCTCTAACTTATTTGAATTGTTATATACTTCAGGGTCCATCCAGGTTGTTGCAAGTGACAGGATTTCATTTTGTTTTTATGGCTGAGTAATGTAATATAAATATTCACATATTCTTTATCCATTCATCAATCCATTGGCACTTAGGTTGCTTCCATATCTTGATTGTAAATAACACTGCAATAAATACTGAACATAGAGGGTCATATGTCTTTTCAAATTAGTGTTTTTGTGTTCATTAGATAAATACCCAGAACTGGAATAGCTGGAACATATGGTAGGTCTATTCCATAGTTTTTTTGAAGACTATCCATACTGTTTTCAATTGTGGCTGCATCATTTTACAGCCCTCACTGCATGAGGGTTTTTTTCCCTCCACATCCTCTGATGTTTATTTATTATTTATAATAGCCTTTCTAACAGGTGTGAGGAGATCTAATTGTGGTTTTGATTTTCATTTTTTTAATAAGTAGTAATGTTGAAAACTTTTTCGTGTGTCTGTTGGCCATCTGTATGTCTTCTTTGGAAAAATATCTATTCAAATCCTCTGACCATTTTTGAATTATTTGCTTTTGTCATTGAATTGTATGAATTGTTTATATATTTTCACTATTAGCTCCTTATCTGATATGATTTCCAAATATCTTCTCCCATTCAGTAATTTGCCTTTTCATTTTCATTCTTCTCTGCAGAAGCTTTCTGGTTTCATGTAGTCCCATTTATTTATGTTTGTTTTCCCTTGCCCTTAGATTCAGATCCACAGAATCATTTGTCATTCAAATGTCAATAAAGTTACTGCCTGTGTTTTCTTCTAGGAATTTTTTGGTTTCAGGTACTACATTGGAGTCTTTAATCCATTCTGAATTAATTTTTTTGTATGATGTGGGATAGTGGTCCAGTTTCATTCTTTTGAATGTGATTATTCAGGTTTCCTAGCACTGTTTATTGAAGAGACTATCTTTTCTTCATTGTGTGTTCTCTTATCCTTGTTGTAAATTCATTGTCCATATATATGTTGATTTATTTCTGAGCTCTGAGTTCTGTTTCATTGTTTTGTGTGTCTCTCTATTGTTCCAATGCCACACTGTTTTGATTATGGTAGATTTGTAGTATAGCTTGAAATTATGGAGCATAATGCATTCAGCTTAGTTATTTCTCAATGTTGTTTTGGGTATTCAACATTTTTTTTTCCTTGGTTTTCTGTTTGGTTCTCCCCCTTCCCCTGTGAATATTTTCTGTGTTTTTTTTCTTACTTTTTTCCCAGAATGCTTTCTGAACAAGCATGTCATGAATTTCAAGTAATATACTTTTATGCTCTCAGGTGACATTCTATGTCTCTACTATTGTCCATATGAGGCTAAAAAAAAAAAGATGAAGAGTAATAAAAGAAACTCCACTATCAAAGTTACTGCCAGTTGATTACATATCTAGTGTTTGAGATTATTCATGAAAATTTTGTATTTCACTTCAGAAACCCATGTTATATTGGAAAAATGCATATATTCATTTTATAATTTAAGGTATAAATCATTTGCAGGCATATTCATAATTCCTCAAATTGTATTTGTGTAAAAATATTCACAAGAACAATTTCTCCTTTCTTTGACTCCCTTCTTTGCAGACAGGAACCTAAATGCCTGTGTGTGTTAGTCAGTCATGTCATACTTTTTGTGACCCATGGATGATAGCCCACCAGGCTTCTCTGTCCATGGGATTCTCCAGGCAAGAATACTGGAGTGGATTGCCATTTCCTTCTCCAGGGGATCTTCCCAACCCAGGGATCAATCCCTGGTCTCCTGCATTGCAGGCAGATTCTTTACCATTTGAACTAAATGCCTCATTCTTCCTTTTATAACATCCTTTGAGGAATGTGTGTTGGTACCCAAGAGAGCAACATCTTTGTAAGAGGAAAAACCAGTCAGGCTGATCAAACCGACAAGAAATTTTTGGTAGAATTTTCTTTACAGGAAGCTTTATGAACTGAAAACTGTATCCATAATAAAATAAGTAATTAGAAATTATGAGCTCACCTTAAAATGGTCTTTAAGTGTCCTATATATTTCAGTGGACTGTATGACATATTCAGTGTCTAGTTATATTGGTAAAATGTGATGTGGGACAAATTTTGTTAAAAGTAAAAGAATTTCTATTATAAGTCTTTGCAGATGAATGCCAAATTACTCTGCTTAGGCAAAGTTAAATGGAGGCTTGATCAAGGATCTAGACTCTCTGGGTCACTAAATCCCACATAAATCATCTAATTACATGATTTCTGTTATAAGTAGGAAGTTTTGCCATATAACATTTTCTTTTGCTGCTTATGTAAATATAGCTATTTCTCTGAAGCAGTAGTTCTCCCTATAAGAAGGCAAGATAGTGTCTTTGATAAGTTTATCCACAGCAGGTGTTCTTCTTGAGCCACATTTTCTAGCCTGTAGCTCTTTGTTTCCTCTTTTTGTTTAAGCCAGTGTTGTTCATCAAAATACAGACTGAAAGAAATATAATGCCTTTTTTATGGGAGTGAGTGTGATCAGTCCCTTAGTCATCTAGTATTTATTTTCTGACCACAGCATTCACAGCAGTTTAAACATCCTCCTTCCTGTGTAACTTGTACACATTTACAGGGACAAAACAAATGTTTAATTATTAAAATGGGGATAAGCACATAATTCTAGATTGTACTGAATTTTGGCTATAAGAATGGGAGTGACTATTTGGAGGAAGTATCCTACATGCAGTTTTTGGGAAGAAAGTGCTCTAGATAGGAGGAGGAATTCTATTCTGTAGAATTAAGACAGCCTGAGTAGAAGTGGTTTGCTTTAGAAAATAAGAAGTTAGGGCCTTCCCAGTGGTCCGGTGGTTAAGACACCCTGCTTCTAAGCAGGGGACGTGACTTCAATCCCTGGTCTGAGAACTAAGATCTCATACGCTGCAGAGATGCCAAATATAAAAACAAATAAGAAAAGGAGCTAACTACAAAGACAGCACAAAGGCAGCTACAAAGATACAAGAGTGTCTGCATTCATAAACATATGCTTGTGAAATTTCTACAGTTTCAGATTCCTTCTCATTAAGAATATTGCCTTTCAAATAGGCTTTTAGAGGCTTGTGACCTCACCAGAACAAAAGCAATAGGGTATGATCTAATGGTCATTCTCCAAATTTAATGGGTAATATATCTTTCTATTGGATCAAGCATTCTCTATTCCCTCAGGCAAAGGAAATTAACTGAAATCTAAATTCATTGTTAAATAAACTAATAGGTTTTATCTCTTTAGTTATTATGCAATTCTGTGATAGACTTTTCTTCATGATAGAATTACTGATCCCCCATAAAGATAAAAGTTTAGGTAAGAAAAATGTGTTAAACTGATTTTCTCACTTTTTTTTTTTTATAACTGTGTCTTTTTCTAGTTGAAAAGAAAAAAAAAAAAACAGCTATTTTTCTGGATAAAATAAATGAAAACCGTGTTGGCTAAAAGTCAATATATCTCTGAGTTTGTTCTCCAAAAATGCCTTCCAGTTAGAAAAAAAAAAACACCCCAGGTTGATGGTACACTTTATTTGCCTATAATGATTTAAGTGTTCCTAGAGACTCAGGTTTATTGTATTCATCACAGCAATATATTAGTAGCATCCTTACATTTTTAATCTAAGGCAAAATATTGATCAGCCTATCCTAGGATGTAGTTAATACATTAGCTGATCAATTTAACTGTCCTGATAGCTTCAGATTCATAGATCAAATGCTTTTTATAGTACTTAGAAAACCTTGAATTCTTGATATTTATGCTCATAATTATTTTCAGCCTTTCTTCTTACTCAAAGTTATTGTTGGTAGAGCCATCATTAAATGTGAATTTGAAATCAAGCCCACAGCTGACACTGATGATAAGAATTGCTCAAATTTTAGTTAAGCTCTTAAATATGCCTTTGCTTAAAGCTCCGTGACCCAGGTTCCCTGAATTTGTTATAAACTCATAATTTTTTATGGTACTCTTGGGATTATAGAGTGTCAAAATAATAAAAGTACTAGCATATTTATGTAATGTTTTGAAAATAGTCAATTACATATGTGTAGTAAAACTAAAGCATTAGAAAAATTTAATTCATTTTAGTCTTAAGTTGAGTTTTCTTTTTTTTTGTATTTTTTAGGATTTTATATACTAAGTCTTTGACTACTTACAACTGAAGAAAACTTTATGAAAAAGGCAAGAAGGAAACTTACTTTTCTCAGTTTTAAAACAATTATATATTGACAGGTTGCACAAAAATGTGCAGGGAGGTCTGTGTACTTTCTTATTCTTTTCTTTTTCTCTTTTTTATTTATTATACATTTATATAGTACTCCCTTTAAGTGTTAGGGAAACTAAGATGAATGCAATAGACATAGCGCTGGAAAACTTCATAATTGACTGTGTAATATAGAAATGTTAAGAGATAATCCCAATCAAATATATTAAATGTCATGCTGGAATAAAGAGAAATAGAATCATGTAATTCAGCTTTGGAGCCAAGATGGGATTAGTGCGCAAATATAAGAGAGAGTAATGACAAGATAAATCTATATGCTTTTGTTTGTTTGAAGCAAATGTATAGAAATATTTGAATAGAATTACTCAAATTAGAAAATCTTTTTTGTGGTAAAATTGTAGTATATTATGATTTCAATACCATTTGAATATTCAATATTATTAACCTACAGAATAAATGTTTATTAGAAAAAAATACTTTTAGGGTATCTTAACAGTTTTGGAAACAAACAATATATTTCTTTTGCATGTATTAACGCATCAATTCATTCACCAAATATTTATTAAATATTTGCTTAATTCAGTCATTTCATTTGATTTATAGGAGGCCATAAATAATATATGGAATACATAAATTATATGCAAAGTTTTAAGACAGTAATTCTTGTGGCACAAAGAAAAAAAGAGTGGGTGGTAGGGAATGGTTGGATGAGGGACATCTTACAAATGCTAAGTAGAGGTCTGGGTAGACCCCTTGAAATGGTTAACAATTAAGAAAATACATAAAGTTTGTTTTGCAATCTTTTAAAGTTGAGAATTCCAGGCAGTGAGCATAGCCAGTGTAAAAGTGGCATCATGCCTGCTGCATTTGTGGGGTGGCAAGGAAACCAGTTTGGCTAAAGTAGAGAGAACATCTTGAAAATTGATGGGCAGTGAGTTTTGAGAGATAATGGGGGAAAAAATCACATAGGGCCTTTTAAGCAAGTGTAGACTTTGGTTTCACTCAAAGTAAAACACGTTGCAGAGTTTTGAGAAGTGTAACATAGTCTGTCTTTTAAAGGGATTGTTCTGGCTAGTGTGTTAAGAGATATTGAGTGGCCAGATAGAACCAATAATGCTATTTGGAAGGCTACTATAGTAATAGATGAGAGGAGAAGGTAGTTCAGATGAAGATGGAGCAGTGGAGGAGGAGACGAGTAGTCAGATTATATCTGAAGTCAAAAGCAATAATTTTTTGCTGATAAATAGGATTTGAGGTGTAAGACAGAGATAGACTTTAGGATGACTCCAAGATTTTGAGACTGAGCAACTAGAAGATGGAGTTACCATAAACCAAATTAAAGAAAATGTCCCCTTTTGCTTAATCCACTGATATCAATATTCAGTGGTAGAATTCAGGTAGATTTTGTTAAAGAATATGAACAAAATATTTTGAGGAAAATGGAAGTAAGGTAAAAATTAGGGAAAATAACAATGTTTTATATTTAAATTGATTTCAGATACTTTGACCCTTTCTTTCCCTTGCATGATCTTTAGGATCTTAACCATGGCTGAAAGGAGAGTGATCAAGTTTGCGTGATAATGCTTTAAAATACAAATGACCAGAAATAGCATAGCTTTGTTTTGTTCTTAAGGTATTGCTTCTGACATCTGGATATAAATATTTAATCCCTACCTAACTATATATGCACTGATACATCATGCTACCCTAGAGAAATCTTTTGAGAAAACATATGATGCTACCTTCACACAATAAAATTATTTTCATCCATTTTTCTGTCTGTGAAACTGTCCATGTAGATATTTCAAAATGACTAATGTTTCATACTGCTTGAACCTGACTGGAGCTGACTTTTGGCTCAGATCATCAGCTTCTCATAGCAAAATTCAGGCTTAAACTAAAGAAAACTAGGGAAAACAATAGGCCAGCCAGGTATGACTTAAATCCCATATGAATTTTTTTAGTAGAGGTAATGAATTGATTCAAGGGACTAGATTTAGTAAACAGTGTGCCTGAAGAACTATGGACAGAGGTCCATAATATTGTATAGGAGATGGCAAATAAAACCATCCCAAAGAAAAACAAAAGCAAGAAGGCAAAATGTTTATCTGAGGAGCACTTTACAAATAGTGGAAGAATGAAGAGAAGTGAAAAGCAAGGCAGAGAGGGAAAGGCACATCCAATTACATGCAGAGTTGCAAAAAATAGCTAGAAGAGACAAGAAGGCCATCTTCTATGAACAATGCTTAATAATAGAAGAAAACAACAAAAGTTAAAGGCTAAAGATCTCTTCAGGACAACTGGAAACATCAAGGGAGCTTTCCGCCCAAAGATGGGCACAATAGAGAATAAAAATGGTAGAGACTAGAAGACACTGAAGAGATCAGGATGGAAAGAATTCATGGAAGAACTGTATAACAAAGATTTAATGAACTGGATTACTATGATGGTGTGGTTAGTCACCCAGAGCCAGACATTCTGGAGTGAGAAGTCAAGTGGATCATAAGAAGCACTGCTGTTAATAAAGCTAGTGGATGGGATGAAATTCCAGCAGAACTATTCAGATCACTAAAGGAGGATGCCGTCAAGGTTTTGCATTCATTATGTCAGCGAATCTGGAAGATCCGGCAGTGGCCACAGGACTGGAAAGGTCAGTCCTCATCCTCGTTCCCAAGAAGGGTAGCACCAAAGAAGGTGCTAACTTGTCAGACAGTTGTACTCATCTTCCATGCTACTAAGGGCGTGCTTAAAATCGTGCATGCTAGACTTCAACATTATAGGAACAAAGAGCTTCCAGATGTCCAAGCTGGGTATAGAAAAGAAAGAGGAGCTAGAGATCAAATTGTCAACTTTTGCTGAACTATAGAGAGAGCAAGGGAATTTCAGAAAAAAACATCTACCTCTGTTTCATTGACTACACTAAAACTTTTGTGTGAATCATGACAAACTGTGGGAAGCTCTTGGAGAGATGTGAATACCAGAACATCTTACCTGTCTCCTGAGAAACCTGTATGCATGTCAAGAAGCAACAGTTAGAACTTTGTATGGAACAACAGACTGGTTCAAGACCGAGAAAGGAGTATGACAGGGCTGTGTGCTGTCACCTTGTTTGTTTAACCTGTAAGCTGAGCACATCATGAAAAATGCTGGATGAGTTACAAGCTGGAATCAAGACAAATGGGAGAAACATCAACGACCTCAGATACGCAGATGATACCACTCTAATGGCAGAAAGCAAAGAGGAACTAAAGAGCCTCTTGATGAGGGTGAAGGAGGAGAGTGAAAGAGCTGCCTTAAAATGAAATATTTAAAAAAAAAAACTAAGATCATGGCATCCAGCTCCATTACTGCTTGGCAAATAGATGGGGAAAATGTGGAAGTATGACAGATTTCCTCCTCTTGTGCTCTAAAATCACTGTGGATGGTGACTATAACCATGAAATCAGAAGATGATTGCTTCTTGGCAGGAAAGCAATGACAAACCTAGACAGTGAGTTGAAGAGCAGAGACATTACTCTGCTGACAAAGGTCTGAATTATCAAGGCTATGGTATTCCCTCAGACTTCCCTGGGGGCTCAGATGGTAAAGAATCTACCTTCAAAATGAGAGACCTGTGAGAGCTAGACTGTAAAGAAAGAACGCTAAAGATTTGATGCCTTTGAACTGTTGTACTGGAGGAGACTCCTGAAAGTCCCTTGGACAGCAAGGAGATAAAAACAGCCAATCTTAAGGGAGATAAACCCTGAATATTCCCTGTAAGGACTGATGCTGAAGCTATAGCTCCAGTATTTTGGTCAACTGATGCAAACAGAAGACTCATTGGAAAAGTCGCTGATGCTGGGCAAGATCAAGGGCAGAAGGAGGAGAGGACGTCAGAGGATGACATGGCTGGACAGCATCACCAATGCAATGAACATGAACTTGGGCAAACTCTGGGAGATGGTAAGGGACAGAAGGCCTGGTGTGCTGCAGTCAGTGGAGTTGTGAAGAGTTGGACACGATTTGGCAACTGAACAACAACAATGATGCTTTCTTAACATAAATTAGTTTCATCCATTTTTCATCTGTGGAACAGTCCATGTAGATATTTTAAAATGATTAATGCTCCATACTACTTCGCTGCTTCTATTAATAATTGTGTTTTTGTAATATACATTTTTTCAAAATATTTTCAGTATATAAATACATTGCGTTTTTCATAGATTTTTTGTTTTATGTTAGCATTATGTACCAGACAGGATCCCTGCAAGAAAGATATAACACACTCAAAAAAAAGAATGACTAGGGAAAGCTTAGAAAGGGGAATATTTATAAAGGTGTATGCAAGGTTAAAGGAAACCAACAAGGAATAGTAAATCTTGGGCAGTAGGCTCACAAGGCTAAGGTTGCTGTTACATACCCGAAGCAAGGGACAGGAACATTTTTGCAGGTTCCTGAAGATTGAGTTGTAGCTTTAAGTACAGTCATATCTGTTCAGGTGTGCATGCATGGTAAGTCGTGTCTGACTCTTTGCGACCCCAGGGACTGTAGCCCCCCAGTCTCCTCTGTCCATGGGATTTTTCAGGCAAGAATATTGGAGTAAGTTGCCATTTTCTCCTCCAGAGGATCTTCCTGACCCAGGGATCGAACCTATGTCTCCTGCATTGCAGTTGGATTTTTTACTGGTAAGCCACCAGGGAAACCCCTAATCTGTTCAAGGAGGCCACTTTAAAGAAATAGTAAACATAGCATGTGTGTGTGCCGCGTCACTTCAGTCGTGTCTGACTCTTTGTGGCCCTATGGACTGTAGCCCGCCAAGCTCTTCTGTCCACAGGATTTCTCAGGCAAGAATACTGGAGTGGGTTGTTATGCCCACCTCCAGAGATCTTCCCAAGCCAGGGATCGAACCTGCATCTCTTATGGCTCCTGCATTGGCAGGTGAGTTCTTTACCACTAGAGCTACAGACAGTAAACTTTAGTAGAGGAACAAAGCAAGTTTGACCTGACATCTCACACATGATGATCCTCCTTGCATTCTCATTGGCTAAACACAAGAGAATACTTTTACGAAAAGGGTGATCATTTGTACAGTCATAAAGGTCAGTCTCCAGAGAGACATAGTGACTGTGGAGAGCCAGAGACTAGATTTGGAGGAACAGAGAAATCCAGTCAACATGAAATTATATTTTGTAAGGGAGGAATTGGTTTATATTGAGAACCACAAAAATATCAAATATTATGATCCACATCATGCTCCCCAATAAATACCTTTGGCAAGTAATACTGCTTTCTTAGTTTATACATATTTTTGAATTTTTATTAGAAAATATTTTCAAACTTACAGAAAAGTTGCAAAAATAAGAGTGTTACAAAGAACATTTATATATCCTTTAACTAAGTATCTTCTTTGTAAGCGTCTTACTACTTTTGTTTTACCATATGCTCTGTTCCTCTTTCTCTAATATATTTTATTATTCTATCCTAAGAATGTGACCGGCCAGTAGAACCTGTGTCCTTGACTAACACTTCCCCAGAGACTTCTGTGCACTGGCATCTATCAAGTCTGGTGCGGGCAGCCTGGCCACGAGGTCCTGAAAGATCACACACCAGAATTTGGTCAGACTCGTCAGTACTTTGTGACAAATTATAATATCGTGAATGTTACTTTTCTACCTGTGATCCACCTTTGTCTTAGTAGTAATTCTAAACATAAACGTATGGAATGCCCACCATCAGTCCGTTTGCTAGTTTTTTCAGTTCTCTCTTGGTTGGATGAAGCTCATGCCCAAGTAGACTCTTCAGGAAGTGTACATGTGTATAGTACTCCCTGCGTCCTTGCACATTTAAATCTGTTTTTCAATATTCTTGACAGTCTAAGGTTTTGACTAAATAATATCTTTGACTCGCACTTTTAATTCTTTAATTTTCTTGAAAATACTACTCTTCTTGTACCTTGCTTTGTGTCTGTTTCTGAGAAGTCTGTTAAGGATCTAATTCTATTGAATTTGCATCTCTTTGCTGAAAGGTTCTGAGGACTTTGTCTTTATTTTATTTTTTTTTTAGGACTTTGTCTTTAAACTTTAATAGCTTTGATAGATACGGACCAGCTGTTAGTATGCCAAGTCGATTGAAACCGTGTGCTTCTTCACGGTTCAGTATGTGGAGTTCAGATACTCTTCTTTTCATGATGTTTTCTGCTCATCATTGTAAATATTGAAATGTTAATTTCCTTTCATTCTTGTGATTTTCCTTTTCATGGACTGTAATTGTATTTGCTTTGTACTATTGTTGATTATCTTCCAATTCAAACACTTGCTCTCTGACCCTTTTTACTTATTTTTAAATATCATTTTTATTCTCCTGGTGATTTTGCTTCTTTTATACAATGGCCTTTATTAAATTTTCATTTGAACTCCTTTTGCTGTCAAAATCTTTTCCTTTATGGCTTATTTCTGATATGTTATTCTTTTTCTTCTGTTTCTTTAGTGAGTTCATTCAGTTCTCTTGCCTTTTCTTCTTATTTGTCCATTTCTGATATCAGTTTTGTATATATAATTCAAGGTGTTTTTTGGTTTTGTTTTGTTTTTCATGACCCTAAATACATGTTTTAGGATATTTGGCTCAATTTGGAATGATTTTGTTATTTCTCTTAGCTTCATGTTTGTTTTTTAGGACATAGTTTTCACCAGTAGAATTGCTTTGGTCATAATTTAAAAATTTCAACAGCCATTTCATATTAATATTATCTGTTTTTTTCTATTATTTATTCTTTGAATAGGATTCCTAACTTAAAAGTAGAGTTTGTCATTTTTTGCTTTTTTTTGCTCTGTTTTTAAAAGAATTGTGTTGTTGATGGTGGGAAAGAGATGAGGGGTTGGTGTTTTGTCACCCCTTTTCCTGCAAGAAATATGATTTTCCCTATTATTTTCTCATTTTTCTCATGTCTCATTGTAGCCTTTCTGTTTCTCTTCAATAAGCACTGCTTCTTCAGGCTGCCCCTGACAATCCTGCTTATTGCCAAGTCCTCTATAGCTAATGCTATAATCAACCGCAGTTCACTTGAATTTATTATTTTGAAATACAACGCTGCAGTTTAGTTTTGGGGAATGATTTGGTCTCTTTCATCCATGTCCTCTGTTTGCTTCACATTTTTTCTTGGGAGTCTCATGACTTTTCCATCTTACTCTTCATACCCACAGGCATAGCATCAGGTGACTGGTGAAAACTCTGCTGGAATTTTCTTTTCTCTCTCTCTCTTTTTTAAGATTGTTGTATTTTGTCTCTTAGTGATGTTGAAGTCCTGCATTATTTTTGGATTTACTTGCCATTAATGTTATTTTTGTGATTTGTTTGGAAGATGTGTGTGGAGGTACAGTGTCAGTTTGCCATCTTTGTTCTCCAAACCTAGCAATATTAATTTATTTTTATTGTAAATAACACAATCAGCAGCAGCAGACTTCAAAAAATTTGGTTATTTTTAAAAGATAATCATGTAAAAGTTTTACTATTAAATTGGTGATTTTGAAATGAGAAGTCTGGTTTCAAAAGCAAGGGATTTAGTAGGGGGGGGCAGAAATATGTATTCTATAAAAAATCAGTATAAAAAGTTTCCCTTTAGCACTGATAAGTGACCAAAGACATCCTTCTTTAGAATTTTATTCTAATGACATTAAAATATATGTGACACAAAGCTACTCTGCTTAGTAGTGATATAATTAATCATAAATAACATTAAGAAAAGATGCTTAGTAACTAGAACTTATTTGCAAAGTTCCTGAAAAAATGTTAAGTATTCTAATTTATCTCATATATTTTTCTAAAACAGTTGACATATTTACTGTTTTGACTACATTGACAGGGCATTTAGTCTTTCTACCAGTTTGATAGACATTTTAATGTGATTAGCCACTTTGAATAACATTATTATAACATAGAATATTTAGAAGTCAGTACGATCTAACTTTAATGACTGTCAAAAACTGAATATCAGTTTAGGTGGAATGTTCCCACCTTGGGGAAAAAAAAGGGATAACTTTTAAATAAATTTCCCCTGTTTGGTAAAATGAATTTGATGGTAGCATGCCATTGTTGTTACTGAGAAAAGTTGGGAGAAAAATAATGGTTATATTACAGATTCCTACTTTTAAAGTTCAGCGGAAAGCTATGAAAGCAAACAGTAGTTGGGTTAAAGTTTCAAAGAGTTTTTCTCAGGTGTCTTGAAACTACTGTTGGCTTTTCTTCTCATTCACTTTCTCTCTCTCTGTCTCGCTTCCTCCTACCCACCCTGGATATAGGGTGAGTTTAGGTTGACAAAGTCTAGTGGAGGAAATGAACATCAGAGGAGCTGTTCCTGTTTTGTTATGTCACATGTTGAAAAGTAGAGGACAGCCAAATGGCCATTCTACCTCTTCCCATCCTCATGAGCATATGCTGAGTTCTGGTATCATAAAGAGTAGGTTCTTGGTTAGGAAAGTCAGCATGAACTTCCCTTGTTATAATGGTGCTTGGGAAACAAAGTCCCACTAGAAAGAGGAGCTGAAATAACCACAATACAGATCTCGTCCTTCTGATGATTGAAAATAGAGTGGGCTAAGTGTAAGTAAAGTTCTAACCCAGCCTCCACTCAGCTTCTAAGCTACCTGCCTAACAGAACAAATACAACCCACTTAGGATATTATTATAGGAATTCTCTCTCAAACTTTGTTTTTGTTGTTGTCCAGTCACTCACACTTGTTTCACTCTTTGTGACCCCATGGACTGCAGCACACCAGGCTTCCATGTCCATTACCAACTCCTGGAGCTTGCTCAAACTTATGTCCATTGAGCGGGTGATACCATCCAATCATCTTATCCTCTGACATCTCCTTTTCCTTGTGCCTTCAATCCTCCCTGGGCTTTCCCAGCATCAGGGTCTTTTCCAATGAGTCGTATCTTCGCATCAGGTAGCCAAAGTATTGTAGCTCTGGCATCAGTCCTTCCAGTGAATATTCAGGATTGATTTCCTTTATTTCCATCAGGATGGACTGATTTGATCTCCTCTCAGTTCAAGGGGACTCTCAGGAGTCCTCTCTGACTTCACAATTCGAAAGCATCAATTCCTCAGTGTTCAGCCTTTTTTATGGTCCAACTCTCACATCCATACATGACTACTGGAAAAAACCATATGGACCTTTGTCAGTAAACCAATGTCTCTGTGTTTTAATCCACTGTCAAGGTTGGTCATAGCTTTTCTTCTAAGGAGCAAGTGTCTTTTAATTTCATGACTGCAGTCACCATCTGCAATGATTTTGAAGCGCAGGAAAATAAAGTCTGTCTGTTTCCATTGTTTCCACACCTATTTGCAATGAAGTGATGGGAGCTGATGCCATGATCTTAGTTTTTTGAATGTTGTTTTAAGCCAGCGTTTTCACTCTCCTCTTTCACATTCATCAAGAGGATTTTTAATTCCTTTTCTGTTTCTGCCATAAGGGTGGTGTCATCTGCATATCTGAGGGTTTGATATTTTACCCAGCAATCTTGATTCTAGCTTGTGCTTCATGCAGTCAAGCATTTCACATGATGTTCTCTGCATATAAGTTAAATAAGCAGGGTGACAGTGTATAGCCTTGACACATTCCTTTCCCAATTTGGACCTAGTCCATTATCCATGTCCAGTTCTAACTGTTGCTTCTTAACCTGCATACAGATTTCTCAGGAGGCAGGTAAGGTGGTCTAGTATTCATATCTCTTTAAGAATTTTCCAGTTTGTTGTGATCCACACAGTAAAAGGCTTTAGTGTAGTCAATGAAGAAAAAATCTTTCTGAAATTCACTTGCTTTTTCTGTAGTCCAATGGATGTTGGCAATTTGATCTCTGGTTCCCCTGCCTTTTCTAAATCCATCTTGAACATACCGGTTCATGTACTGTGGAAGCCTCGCTAGGAAGATTTTTGATCGTTACTTTGCTAGCATGTGATATGAATGCAGTTGTAGGATAGTTTGAACATTCCTTGGCATTGCCCTTCTTTGGGATTGGAATGAAAACTGACATTTTCTAGTCCTGCGGCCACTGCTGAGTTTTCCAAACTTGCTGGCATATTAAGTGCAGCACCTTCACAGTGTCATCTTTTAGGATTTGAAATAGTTCAGCTGGAATTCCATCACCTCCATTAGCTTTGTTTGTAGTGATGTTTCCTAGGGCAAACTTGACTTCTCAGTCCAAGATGTCTGGCTCTAGGTGAGTGATCACAGCATCATGGTTATCTGGGTCATTAAGATCTTTTATGTATAGTTCTTCTGTACATGTGCGTTCTTGCCACCTCTTCTTAATATCTTCTGCTTTGTTAGGTCCATAATATTTCTGTCCTTTAATGTACCCATCTTTGCATGAAATGTTCCCTTGGTATCTCTTATTTTCTTGAAGAGATCTCTACTCTTTCCCATTCTATTGTTTTCCTCTATGTCTTTGTATTGTTCACTTAGGAAGGCTTATCTATCCTTGCTATTCCTTGGAACTCTGCATCCAGATGGATATAACTTTCCTTTTCTCCTTTGTCTTTTGCTTCTCTTCTTTTCTCAGCTGTTTGTGAGACCTCCTCAGACAACCATTTTGTCTTTTGCTTTTCTTTTTCTTGGGGATGGTTTTGATCACCACCTCTTGTACAGTGTTACAGACCTCTAACCATAGTTCTTCAGGCACTCTGACTACCAGATCTAATCCCTTGAAAATATTTGTCACTTCCACTGTAAAACTGTAAGGCATTTGATTTAGGTCATACCTGAATGGTCTAGTGGTTTTCCCTACTTTCTTCAATTTAAGTCTAAATTTTGCAATAAGAAGTTCATGATCTGAGCCATAGTCAGCCCCCAGTCTTGTTTTCACTGACAGTGTAGAGCTTCTCCATCTTTGGCTGTAGAGAATACAATCAATCTGATTTCAGTACTAACCATTTGGTGATGTCCATGTGTAGAGTCGTCTCCTGTGTCACTGGAAGAGGACGTTTGCTCTTCCAACATGACTGGTGCATTCTCTTGGGAAAACTCTGTTGGCCTTTGCCCTGCTTCATTTGTACTCCAAGGCCAAACTTGCCTATTACTCCAGATATCTCTTGACTTCCTACTTTTGCATTTCAGTCCCCTGTAATGAAAAGGACATCTTTTTTTGGTGTTAGTTCTAGAAGGTCTTGTAGGTCTTCATAGAACCATTCATCTTCAGCTTCTTTGGCTTTAATAGTTGGAGCATACACTTGGATTACTGCTATATTGAATGGTTTGCCTTGGAAACGAACCGACATCATTCTGTTTTTTTTGATATTGCACCCAAGTACTGCATTTCAGAATCTTTTGTTGACAGTGGTGGCTAATCCATTTCTTCTAAGGGAATCTTGCCCACAGTAGTAGATAAAATAGTCATCTGATTTAAATTCGCTAATTCCCATCCATTTTAGTTCACTGATTCCTCAAATGTGGATGTTCACTCTTGCCCTCTCCTATTTGACCACTTCCAATTTACCTTAATTCACGGACCTAACATTCCATTTATATATGGATGGCTGAGTTGAGGGATGTGTGTGTGGATGTGTGTGTGAGAATACCAAAGTTATTTGTAGTGTCTACATAAACTACTAATGATTAAAAAAAAAAAAACTAGATATGCTAAGTGGCAAGAAAATGTGACCTCTTAGGAAAAAAGCAGATAATAGAAGCAGAAACATTGATGACTGAAACAAGGACTCACATGTGACTATTATAAATATGTTAGAAAGAAGAATGGAAAAAATAAATTAAAAACTGATCTCAAACAATATTTAAATTTATATATATATATAATATATATATTATATATATAAAGTGGATGAACTGAAAAATATTTGAAAAATACAATATATGAAATTAAAAATTCATTTAATGAGGATTAATTGCAATCTTGATAGAATCTTGAACTCAAGTCAGGCCAATGGAAAACATGCAAACTGAAGCCCAAGATGGGAAACTGAAGAAAAACGAAATGTACAGTTGGAGAGATTTATTGTGCCGTAAAAAGGGAAAAAATACAAATGGTTAAAATCTTGGAGAAGAGAGTCAGAATAGGACAAAAAAGTATTGGAAAAATTATACCCAGGACATTTCTGAAGCTACAGCCTTAAGAAATTTGTTGTTGTTCAGTTGCTAAGTCATTTGTGACTCTTTGAGTGACCCCATGGACTGCAGAACACCAGGCTTCCCTGTCCTTTACTGTCTCCTGGAATTTTCTCAAACTCATATTCATTGATTTGGTGGTGCTATCAAACCATCTCATCCTCTGTCACCCTCTTCTCCTTTTTCCCTCGATCTTTCCTAGCATCAGGATCTTTTCCAATGAGTCAGCTCTTCACATCGGATGACCAAAGTATTAGAGTTTCAGCATCAGTCCTTCAATGAATATTCAGGGTTGATTTCCTTTAGGATTGACTGATTTGATCTCCTTGCTGTCCAAGTGTCTCTCAAGAGTCTTCTCCAATACCCTAGTTCAAAAGCATCAATTCTTTGGTGCTCAGCCTTCTTTATATTCCCGCTCTCTCATCCATGCATGACTACTGGAAATTTAGCAATCCCTAAGTGGTTCAGATATTAAGAAAACACTGCCATGGCATAACAGAGCCAAATATTTGGCACCAAAGGTTGAAAGAAAACCTTGAAAATAGTTAAAAAATTTTCTTATAAGTGCAGCAATAAGACTGAAAACTGACTTTTTCCTTTTACAGTGGGAAAGCATGATATTTTAAATGTAAAAGAAGGAGAAAAGTTAACATAGAATTATTTACTCAACTGAAATATTCCTCAAAAATGTATGCAAGATAAATTCTTTTTAAATAAAGCAATGTGTTTATAGTAACTTTTACTACAAGAAATAATAAGGAAATATCTTTGACTTGAAGGAAAATAACTCCAAACGGAAGCACACAACTGCAGAAATAGTAAGACAGCTCTGGAGTGGTTATTTATAGATATAGGTCAACATATAAAACTCACTTCTACTTTTATATACTAGTAACAAATAATTACAAAAATGAAATTTTAACAATGCTATCAGTGACAGTATATTAATAAAAGCACAAAATACCCAGGAGTGATGTGTGAGACCTCTATATTGAAAGTCTTAACTGTATTTAATGAAGAGCTAAATGAGAATATAATTCATCTGTAGATTTATTGCTATATATCTAGTTTTAGTTTTTCATTTTGGTTGGTATTAATTAGGTAATTTTAGTGTTTGTGTGGAAATTCAAGCTTGAAGCATAGCTTGAACAATGTTTAAGAAGAATACATACTACCAGATTTCATAACTCAGTTTGAGAAATTAATAGAGTAAAATATTAGTGCAGGATTCATCAGATCAACCAGTAGGATAGCCTGTAATATAGAAATATACCAACACATATGCATTTGGGAAAGGATGCTCTTTTAATGAAAACTGTGGTTCTTTTTTACATAAAATTAATAGCAATTGACAGAAATATACAGTTATCTTTCATGTTCTATCCCAGGTGACTCACAGAGCTCAAGATGCATATTGTATATTGAATAAATAGTTGATAAGTTAGTAGCACAACATAAACCTCATTAAATTTTATTAGAATTCTAAGTTAGGATCAGCAATATGACTGACCTAGGGTTTAGGATCCTGGAACCTTCCTTATTGAGGGTTGGACGAGTGACTGAACTGAAAGAGAAGACTTAGAAACAAACAAAAAAAAACCTTAAAAGTCTCCAGAAAAAGTTATTTTTCCTCTTCATTTTGATAAAGCAAGATTCAAGTGTGAGATAAGAAAAGTTGTGGTATTTAGATATTATTAAGAGATCTGTAAATACTTATGGCTGATTTAAAATGGATAAAATGAAGTTTTCCTATAAGTGATGTTTCTACATTTGATTGCTTTTTCTAAAACCTTGGGAATTAATCATGGTCAAGGAAATGCTAATTTTCCAAAAATGAATTTTTAAAGTAAAATTGAATGTTTCAGAAACATTTTCTGATTTATGATGTTTTTATTCAATTTGGCATTTTTATTTATTAATTCAAGCATCATAGCTTTTATACCAATATTTTGTTCTATACTAAAAAATGAAAAGTGAAAGTGTGAAAGTGTTAGTTGCTCAGTTGTGTCCAACTCTTTGTGACCCCACGGACTGTAGCTTACCAGGCTCCTCTGTCCATGGGCTTCTCCAGGCAAGAATACTGGAGTGGGTTGCCATTTCCTTCTTCAAGGGTTCTTTCCAACCCAAAGACTGAACCCGGGTCTCCTCTCTTTGTAGACAGATTCTTCACTGTCTGAGCTACTAGGGAAGCCCACTAAAAAGTGCACTGATGTTAAAACTGAAATTTATTTTATTTTACTAAACTTAATCAGGTGTTGATGCATTTGGATGAGAGCCTGTAATTAAAACTGTCTAGAATTTCTTGGTTTTTAATGTTACATCATAAGTAATAAGATATCTTAATATCATTAATTGTAAAACAGTGTCAAGTATCTCTAAACATTAGAAATTTATAGGTGAACACTTCATTTCTTAAAACAATACACTTGCAGTTTCATCTTTCTGTTCTTAATTATATCATTTTCCTAATTCCAAATACCCTTGAACTTTAAATTCTGTATAAGTACAGTCAACTCTCATTATTTGTGTATTTTATATTTGTGAATTTGCCTACTTGCTAAAATGTACTTGTAACCACAAAAATTAGAACTGATGGAAATTTTATATTTATTCTTGCACATACGCAGAGCAGCAAAAATTTTAGTTGCCCAATATACACATTCCTAGCTGAGAAGGTAATGACCTGGCTTCTTTTTTAGTTCTTATGCTGTAAAAATTCATCCTTTTAGCAGTCTTTTCTAGTCATATTTTTTTCTGTCTGCCACCCCCCCCCTTGTGGTTTTGATATGCCTTATGGAGAAAACATATGTGTTAAATAAGCTTTGTTCCCACATGAGTTACAGTTCTGTTGGCCCTGAGTTTAATGTTAATGAATCAACAATATAGTCCATCCAGAAAAAGAGAAAATTCACTGATCTCGTCATGGCCGTAAGCTAATGGGTAGTACACGATGAAGCTATGGAAAAGACTGGAAAGTGCTATACCTATGCGTTCATGAGATGATGACCAATGGAAAGCATATTGAAGAACATTGTTGTGAGGCTGATAGCCAAAAAGCTTACATCATGTTACCCAGTGTCAGGAAAATGCTGAACACTTCTCGGCTACTCGAACACTTCTCGGTGGGCTTGCTCATTTCAAACAGTGATACAGCAAGAAGATGTTAAAGGTGCAAGTGTGGCAGGTTCTACAGATAGTAGGCTGGAGAACAATTTTTAAAAACCTGATGAATATTATGCAGGATAAGGCTTATGTAGAAGAGTGAATTTTCAAGGCCGATGTGTCTACCTTTATTTATAAGGAATTTAGCAAACAAGCCTATATGACCAGATAGTGTTTTGGATGTCAAAAATGTTATGATCACAGGCTTGCAGGAACCCAACTCTATTTCCTTTGAGAGCAATACTTTGGTGTTAATTTAATATTCACAGAAACTCTGTAGAACATAAGTACTGAAAATAATGGGGAGCAACTGTACTTTATCTACATATGTGTGTAGTCATCATGCTTGAGCATGAGACTTCTGTATGAGCATCAGGCTTCTGCTGTTCATATCGAGGGTGGAAAAATTTGGCATATAGCTTACAGTCTGTTATTTACTTTCAAAGAGACTGAAGCTAGTTGCAACTTTTTCTGTTTTCATTTCTGTGTTTTCAGGATGACAAAAATTACAACCTAGCCTTATAGTTCATAATTGTTAGCAGTTTATCAGAGCCTACTCCTATACTTCCATGTTTAATGTTCCCTCATCTACAGCATTTCACCCAAGAGATTATGTAATACCTTAACAGACTCAGTTGAGCATTGTTGCCTTTTCATAAGTACAAAAGACTGAGCTACCCATCTGTCTGCCCCTGGAATCCTTACAGCAGGTGGAGGTGGGTGTGCAGCTTCAGAATGTAGATAAAGTTGGTATGGTGAGATTGCAATGTGCTAACACATTTTTTATGGAAAATTATTCTCTGGCCATTAGGAAAACAAAGAGTTAAATGAATACAGGAGAAATTTATTTTAGAAGATTAAAGCAAAGTGTACCAAATTCTGTTCAAATCTGGAACAATAAGAATATGTTACAATTTGCATGACTCGAGGACTTGACTATGTTCTGTGCTGGTGATTTTCAATTTGTGGTCTGTGGACCTCTAGAGGTCCCTGAGTTTCTTTCAGAGGATCCATGAGGTCAGCATTTTTTTTTCCATGGTAATATTAAGATATTCTTTGCTCTTTTCATTTTGTTGAATTGGTTCTTATGGAGATAACACATGGTGAGTAACAGTGGTTATACATTCACAAGAATGAGTTCAGTGTCTATATAAATTAATGATAAAATGGAAAGTAAACATAAAGCACATTTTTTTTATAACTAATATTGTCTATATAGTGGATATCTAGAGTAAAATCTCTGTGCAGTTGTTTGAATAGTAAGCTGAATTAACTATTCTTTTCATAGCATCATTTTTAAATGGAAGGATGACAGAGAAGCTATGAGTATTCAAAGTTAGGTACTGGGCAGACATTTTCATTGAAATATAGAGTGAACCATTTGCCTCAGGGAATACACATAGCAGTATTTATTGCCAGTGATAAAATTTGAGATTTCAAGTGAAAATTAGAATTTTGGAAAACTTGTATTTCTTCACTGTGTACTTGATAGTTCCCTAATATTTAAAGGTTTTTCAGAGGAGATCAGTGATGATATAAGCAAATGTGATATGTACATGAAATATCCCACATTTGGAAGATCTGAATAAATCAACAAACCAATATTCCCCATGCATAATGTTACAGTGCATAATGTTATTAAATTATTCATAGATAAAAAACAATTCAAAGTTCAAAGTAGACCAATAAATTTAATCTACTCTGGTGTAAAATATTCATTATTATGGCTTCAGTTTCTTCATTGCAAGTAATCTTTAAGAAACTATTACTTGTTGAGTTTTGATGTATTATCCAAGCAAGGTATCCACAGTTATTGCAGAAATGCTATAAAAATACTTCCGTTTTCTGAATACACATGTGAAGCAAGAAAAGTATAACCAAAACAATATATATTGCAACAAATTGCCTTCAAAGCCAATATGAGGCTTCAGCTGGCTTTTTTAAAAGACATTATAGATTTTTTTTTAATGTATGAAATATCACTCATAGTTTCTGGAAAATATAATGATTTTACATTATAATATTATGTGTTAACATGTTTAACAGGTTTATTAGTTTTTCACAAAAATTTTTCAAATGGGTAGTCTTAACTTGTAATACAGTCAGTGTTGATAGCTATGACACAAAAATATGCTCTTTGAGTCTTTAGTCATTTCTCAGAAAGTAAAGCAGTACCAAAAGCAAAATATTTGAGAGCTGCTGCACTTTGTATTGGAGATATCTCAATATAGATATAATTTTTCATACACACACACACACACACACACGACCAAAAGAATCAAATAGTTAAAGCTATCGTAATGAGATGTATGATCCTTTCATGAGGAGGGCAACACAATCACAGTCCTACTTTCAATGACTGACTGACTGACTAAAAGTCACTCAGTTGTGTCTGACTCTTTGTGACCCCCATGGACTGTACAGTCCATGGAATTCTCCAGGCCAGAATACTGGAGTGGGTAGCCTTTCCCTTCTCCAGCAGATCTTCCACCCAGGGATTGAACCCAGGTGTTCCATGTTACAGGTGGATTCTTTACCAGCTGAGCCACAAGGAAAGCCCAGTGGGGAAACAGCTTTCAATGGGGAAGGAAAAAAATATTACCTTTTTCATAAGGAGGGATGGCGAATATTTGGGAACAAAAATATGATCTGTCACATTAAATACCATCATTTTCCACATTTTTATGAATGAGAAAAGCAATTCTAATTATTCCAATATTGAAAAACAGCATGTTTAAGTAACTTGTCCTTACTCAGAGATTTAGTGAATGATGGATCTCGGATTGCAAGCTGACGCACTCTGACTTTATGGACTACGCTCTGGGTCCAATAGTAGACAATAAATTACATCCAGTAAAAATTACCTAGAACCTCATAATATTTTATAAATATGGCAAATCTGTAATTGTTCAAACCTGGGCACACTTTTTGATAAATGCTTTACTGAATGGTATGCTTGTACCAGTTTCAACTTAAAGCTGTCCCAAGGAAACTAAGATGAGCGGTTATACTGGAAACAATTTTTATAAAACATTGTAAGATTATTTGGCAGTAATTAAGGGCTTTGGCATGTTAGATAAGGAACACTAATCCTGTAAACAACAGAAATTGTGAAATACATGAAGTAATAGCATTCGAGGCATAGTAAATGTCTAAGTTGGCTTTGCTCCTTTGATGTATACTGTAAGTGAAACTTACAAATCTTGTAGGCACTAATCTTCTCCAAGATAAGCACTAAAATTGGTTCTATTTGAGCTCATTCTAACTAGTCTCTGAAGTAATAAATATCCCTAAAGGATGCCAAATAATAGTTCTAAAGTTTTAATAGCTAGAGTAGAATGAATAATAAAACTTAAGCTAGGAATTGATTAGTGTAGCAATGAAAAGGACCAAGATTTTCTCACCTGAGAGTCTGTGCGTATTACTTTGTCTGCTTAGTGAAGGGATTTATAAATGCAGCTGAGTATACAAACTACAAAAGCTTATTAATTTTAACATTGCTTATTCATGTACTAGAAACCTTTAGGGGAGTTTTGCTTTGTAAGCTTTTATAAGCTAACCAGACTCATTAATTGTACTGGTACAACTTTTATTTACAAGATTCCTATTGATGTATATAACATTTGAAATTTGAAAATTTTAAAGTAAAATATAAATCCCACATAGAGAAGTGATTTTAGGGCCTGAAGTAAGCAGATTACTCCTAAAAGAAATAGTAAACAAACAAATATATTTTATATCACTTGTGCGTTATTTATGAATACACCTTTAAATTAAAATGAAGACACTATTTTCATCTACCAAGCGGTGAGAGATTAAAAAATATAACAGTGTTGTTGAGGCTGTGGTCACATGATCATTCTCATATACTGCCATTGAGAGTTTAAATTGACACACGTTTGTGGGAAAAAAATCTGAAATACTAGTAGAGCAAGCTTTTATAAATATTTCTGGACATTGAGAGCAAGAAATTTATCCTTTGCACATACTCATAAATTTAAAATCATATTTACCAGCATTATTTATAATATTAAAAATCTGGAAACAGTAATGGAATGTAAAGCAAATCATGGTTTTAGGAAGTGTTCAGTCATAATTTTATCAAATATACTTTTGACCCTTTTCTTTCTATCTTCTCCTTTCGGGACCCTGCCCCCTGCACCCCAATGCAAAAATCAGTATGCTTGTTGTTCCAGCGGTTCCTTAAGCTATTTTCATTTTAAAATTAGTTTTCCTCTTTGCTGTTCTGATTGAGTGGCTTCCGTCATTTTTGTCTTCCAGGCCTCCTATGCCTTCCGTGTTACCTAAGCTGCTCTTCATTTCTTCCAGTGTATTTTTCATCCCACTCACTGTATCCAGCACCTCTGATTGGATCTTTTTTATATTATCTAGTTCCTTATTAAAATATTCAGTTAACAGTTTTATTACTGATGCTTTGAACTCTTTATCTGGTTAATTATTTATCTCTGTTTCCTTAGTTGTTTTTTTTTTTTTCCCTTTAGTTTTTTCTTCTTTTTTGATTTGGAACACATCCCCTTGTCTTTTCATTTTGTTTACCTTTCTCTGTCTCTATGAAATTCTGTGGAAAAGTTACCTCTCCTGGTCTGGAAGGGGTGTCCCGGTGCGGGAGCATCCCTGTGCAGTCTGTGTGTTCAGTGGCTTTGGTGGGAGAGTTAGATGGGAAGTGAGCACTGGTTGGGTCTTCCCCAGTGGTGTGCTGGGATTTAGTACCTTGGTGGGATGTGGGGCCGGACATGAAGGGGCTCGAGCCAGGGCCAGGTGTTAGCTGAGGCTTCTTCTCTATCCAGTGGACATCGCCACCCTATCAGAAGTGCGGTTGTGTCCCATAGTGTGAGGGCAGGGTCTGAGCTGGCTCCACTGTTCTCTCTCGGTGTGCACTCTTCCCCTCCAAGCAATGGGACCTTTACCCCAGCGGGGAGCAGAGGTGGAGCAGGAGGGGCTTGAAGGAACTCCTGATGCAGGCCAGGTCATGCACTGGGCCAGTCCCTGCATACCAGCCAGAGCTCTGGACAGCTCCCGGTCCACCGCCTCTGTGAGGACCGTAATAGCCACCCTTGGCCTGCTCAAAAAGCACTACCAAGTCCAAGCTGGCCCCGTTCCTCCCAAGTGTGCACCGTCCTAGGAAAAGCAGCTTTTAACCTAGCGGGAGCTCTGCTGGGGTCAGAGGGCCAGAGCCCTGGGCCGTGTCAAATGCTTCCTCCACCTTGCTTGTGGCAGTAAGCAAGCATGTCTGTGCCCTTCACAAGCTGAGCCTTGGTTTCTCACAGCCCTCTTATAAGCCTAGTGATTTCCAAAGCAGCTAAAGGAACTCATCCTCCTGGTGTCTGCTGGTCCTCACTATGTGGTTCACACCCCTCTCTCCCCAGGGAGGATCTGCAAGCTGGTGATATCCTTCTCCTCTTCTGTGACTCCTCCCAGGGGAGCAAGTTCTTACTGACTGCTTTGCTCCCTTCCTGCCTGACTGTGTGAACTTTTCTTTTCAGTCTTGGTTTGGGAAGAATCATTACCAGTCACTGAAGTGACTTAGCAGCAGCAGTTTTCAGAGAGAGCTGCTCTACATGTAGATGTATTTTTTCCTTGCTCATGAGGGGAGGTGAGCGCAGTGTCCTCCTACTCCTCCATCTTTTCCCCTCCCTTTTTGTATCTTTTCCAACTACCAAATTCATTGCACTTGTGGTAAATGATCAAGAATAAATTACTAACATGGGTTTGCATTCATGTGGCTAGGCAATATGCAGTGGTTTAAAGAGCAAACTCTGGAGCCAGCTTTTTTGTGTTTGAATCCTGGCATGTATTACTATGTGACCTAAGGAAAAGTACTTAACTTCTCTGCCTCAGTTATCTTGAGTACACTGATACGGGAAAAACAATACTAGCCTTCTTCAGAATTGAGAGAACTTCATGAGTTAATGTTTACAAAATGCTGAGAATATTGCCTGGTACATAGCATGTTTAGTTATTATAATTTCCTTTCTCAATGACAACAGTGATTGCCGTACGAACATAAATGTATTCAAATCTGGGAATGATTTGTTGGGAGCTCTTCTGTTTTATGTAGGGATGTTGAAGATAGTCAACATGTAGGCTAGACATCAAGAGATTTTTGGATATAGAGAAATGTGTGATAACCTGAATGTTTATTGATTAATTTATAATTATAGAAAAATTATGAATGTTATGGGATATCATTAAAGGGATTTTAGAGGAGGAAAATCTTACAGCATGTTGATAAGTATTGGTGAATCAAGATAAAAACAATATTGATAGACATGCAAATAGTTTTCCTTAATTGAAGTTTTCTTTTTTCAAACTTAGATAATTGAAAACAGAATACTTTGAAATACAGAAAATAACCTAAGTCATTTACAAATGTAAGATGTTACAGCTTACTAATAAATATCATTATAAAATTTAAAAAATGAAAGCAAAATTAAATAATTTTGACCCCTCTTTAACAACACAAAATACTGAGAAGAAATATTGAGCTGAATGAACATTGCATAGTACTCTTTTGTTGATAGTTTTCTTTGGGTAATCAGTATTATGGACCTGAGAATATTCAAATATAATGTGTCCCAAAAATACTTTGGACCCCTTTTATATGTCTGTTTTCTTAATAGTTAATAGAATAGTTAATAGAATTAACTATTAGCTAATAGCTAATAGAATTGATCTCTGCAAGCATCATTTCAATAAAAGGTGCTAGGAAGATTTATACTTTGGAAATTTTTAGGCGTTTTGGCTACTTTACTTGGCATTATTCATTTATTCCATAAAAATTCACTGGGTGTGAACTAGAATGGGCTTTCTAGGTGGCTCAGTGGCAAAAATCTGCCTGCCAACACAGGAGACAGAGGTTCGACCCCTGGGTTGTTCCCTGGAGATGGAAATGGCAAACCCACTCCAGCATTCTTGCCTGGAAAATCCCATGGACAGAGGAGTCTGGTAGACTACAGTCCATGGGGCTCTCAAAGAGGCAGACACGACTGACCTACTAAACAGCAACAACAAACGGGTTAGAATACAGGCAACTCTCATCTAGTCATAAGTGAATGAAACTAAGTGGGGAAAAAAAAAGAATTAGGGATGATTATCTTGATGACCAAAGTATCGGAAAGCTTGCTTTAGAACTTAATTAAGAGAACAGAGTTAAATAGCAATAAGGAAAAGTTAAAATTCCATCTGGGTTAGGATGTCAATCTGTAAATATGATGAAATTCTAGAACCAACAATCAATAGAGGGAAATTTTAAGGTTTTGTTTTTTTTTTTTTAGGGTTCTTTAGAAACATGGTTTTCATATAAGGAGGTGGAAAGGGGAGGAGTGTTTACTTGATTTCTAACTTGGCACCCTCTTTAGCATCTCCTGACATATTGCATTGGCAAATTCCTGCATATCCAGAGTTCAAAGCACCTTTCCATACTTCAGAGGCACCTCTATATTTGCTTTCTCCATAATCCTTTGATTATTCTAATGGTGTTACCAAAGCGTGATGATTTCAACTCTTTGTGAGTTGGGACCCTTGGTTAGCAAAAGTATATCTGTCATCACACTAGTGTTTAGAAATTTTGCAGTTCCTCAGGTAAATTTAGAGATTATGATTTCTAAGCAGAACATTATACTTATTCTCTGAGAAAGAAGACCAAAAGTGTTGGATTTTGAAGAGTTTATTTTTTAATGCTTTTCATGGTGTCTAATATATCACCATGTTATGTAATCACTTTGAAGCATCTGGTGGTATATTTTATGTTGCTGTGCATATAGGATTCCCTAATACTTTTCATGCATACTGAGTTTTATGCTCTTGCTGCCTGGATGTACCTGGGGAACCCCTGTAATCCAGTTGATTTTCATATAAACTCCACAGAGAAGTTATAAAGCCTGCAGACTCCTCCTCTATCTAAATCTCTTTCATTTCTGGATATTGATCTCCACCCCAGCACCCTTCTCTTGAGTTTTTCATTTTTAATTTCCTTCTACAGTCTTCTCATATTTTATACCATCTCAATATTGGCATGCGGACCTCTTTTTGAAACAGAAACAGGCATTATTTTAGACTTCTTTGTCTGCTCTCTGTTCCATGGCTGCCTTTGTTCAGGACTCACCTTCTTATATTGACTCACGTCAGTTTTAATTAAGCAGTGTCCTTGTGTCATCTTACCAGAAATCCACATCACTGCGCATGAGTTCCTTTTATGTGACAGTACCAGCAAGTCTGTTTTAGTCCTTGTTATGAGTGAAAGATAGTACAAAAATGCACTCTGATGGACCAAGCACATTCCTACCCAAAACTGAGGTCATAGACACCTGCACACACTCTGAAATACTTGCTACTGCTATTCTACCACCCTAATTATACACCTTTAACCTACATTGCAATGATTTTTCTATGCTATCAGAAACCAAATGCAGACTGCTCTGAAGGTAGACCATTGTCAAGTGACCATTGATTTATCTTATTCATGCTTGGATAATATGTCTGGTGTTTAACAATATTAAGTAGCCTCAAACTTAAATGGACACTTGTGGTTGAACCACAATAAAGCAGTGTGCTTGAGTCTTGGGTTCTCTTACTCTCTGGGCTCTAATTCAAGCAATTTCCTGTCTATACAGCAAAAAAGATTCTTTAAACATTTTGTGAATATGACAGATTGCTTCTAAAATAACATAAGTAATTAGTACCCAGTACCTGAGTAAAATCCAGAAACCAGTTTACTATTCTCTGTTCAAATAGATTCCTTGGGTATAGGACTGTTAACCACTAGGAGTCTCTTATATCCATGAGTGTAAAGAAAGGAACACAATCATGGTTTTATGAGCTGACATTTGTTCAAGTATTGTGTCTTCCAAGCTAGAAGTTTCCTCTACTTTAGGTTACAGAGCAGTTGAAGTTTCTATATGGCATTAAAAGTATTTGTATTTATTTCATGAACTTTGAAGATTAATTTGACTATTGATTACATTAATGTCCTTTATCTTAGTTTCCTCACTTCTTATTTAAGGTTGTTGAACACAGTGGTGTCTAAAGATCTTTAATGCTCTCACTTTCTGCATTAGCAGGGAAGTTTGTGTTTTGAGTATACCTTATCTTCATCTGTTGTTGTTTAACCAGTCAGTCATGTCTGGCTCTTTGTGACCCCATGAATAGCAGCATTCCATGTTTCCCTGTCCTTCGCTATCTCCTGGAGTTTTCTCAAACTCACTGTCCATTCCTCTCCAGGAAGAGAAGGGGGTGACAGAGGATGAGATGGTTGGATGGCATCACCGACTCAACGGACGTGAGTTTGAGCAAGCTCCAGGAAATGGTGAAGGACAGGGAAGCCTGGTATGCTGCAGTCCATGGGCTCACAAAGGGTCAGATATGACTGAGCCACTGAACAACAATTATATGTCTACTGAGTGGATGATGCCATCCAATCATCTCATCCTCTGGCGTCCCCCTCTTCTGCCCTCAATCTTTCCCAGCATCAGGGTCTTTTCTAATGAGTCAGCTCTTCATATCAGGAGGTCAAAGTATTGGAGCTTTGGCACCAGTCCTTCTAATGAGTTTTCAGGGTTGATTTCCTTTAGGATTAATTGGTTTGATCTCCTTGCAGTCCAAGGGACTCTCAACGGTCTTATCAAGCACTACAGTTCAAAAGCATCAATTCTTCAAGTGCTCAGCCTTCTTTATGGTCTTATTCTCATATCTGTACATGACTACTGGAAAAACCATAGCTTTGATTAGGTGGACCTTTGTTGGCAAAGTGATGTCTCTGTATTTTAATATGCTGTCTAGGTTTGTCATGGCTTTTCTTCCTAGGAGCAAGTATCTTTTAATTTCATTACTGCAGTCACCGTCCACAGTGATTTTGGAGCCCAAGAGTGTAAAGTCTGTCACTTTTTCCATTTTATTCCCCATCTATTTGCCATGAAGTGATGGAACTGGATGCCATGATCTTTGTTTCTTGTATGTTGAGTTTCAATCCAGCTTTTTCTCTCTCCTCTTTCACCTTCATCAAGAGGCTTTTTAGTTCCTCTTTGCTTTCTGCCATAAGGGTGGTGTCATCCATATGTCTGAGGTTATTGATATCTCTCCCAGCAATTTTGATTCAAGCTTGTGAATCATCCAGCCTGGCATTTTCCATGATGTACTCTGTGTATACATTAAATAAACAGGGTGACAGTATACTGCTTGATGTACTCCTTTCCCAGTTTTGGACCAGTTCATTTGTCCGTGTATGCTTTTAACTATTGCTTTTTGACCTGCATGCAGGTTTCTCAGGAGACAGGTAAGGTGGTTTGGTTTTTCCATCTCTTTAAGAACTTTCCAGTTTGTTGTCATCCACCCAGTCAAAGGCTTTAGCATAGTCAGTGAGCCAGAGTAGTTTTGTTTTGTTTTTTTAAATTCCTTGACTTTTTCTGTGATTCAACATATGTTGGCAGTTTGAACCCTGATTCCTCTGCGTTTTCTAAATCCAGCTTGTACGTCAGAAAGTTCTTGGTTCACATACTGTTGAAGCCTAGCTTGAAGGATTTTGAGCATAATCCTGCTAGTATGTGAAATGCTCAGAATTGTATGGTAGTTTGAACATTTTTAGCATTAGCTTTTTGTGGGGGATTGGAATGAAAATGAAACTTTTCCAATACTTCTAAATATGTTGGCATATTGAATGCAACACTTTAACAGCATCATCTTTTAGGATTTGAAATAACTTAGCTAGAATTCTAGAATTCTATCACCTCCACTAGCTTTGTTTGTTAGTAATGCTTCCTAAGGCCCACTTGATTTCACATTCCAGGGTATCTGGCTATAGGTGAGTGACAACACTATCATGGTTATCTGAGTCATTAACACCTTCTTTTTTATAGTTCTGTATATTATTGCCACTTGTTCTTAATGTCTTCTGCTTCCATTAGGTCCTTGCTATTTTTGTCCTTTATTGTGCCATCTTTGCGTGAAATGTTTCCTTGGTATCTGTAATTTTCTTGAAGAGATCTCTATTTTTTTCCTTCTATTTCTTTGCATTGCTCACTTAAAAAGGCTTTCTTATCTCTCCTTGCTGTTCTCTGGAACTCTGCATTAAGTTGAGTGTATCTTTCTCTTTCTCCTTTGCCTTTCACTTCTCTTCTTTTCTCACCTATTTGTAAGACTTTCGGACAACCACTTTGCTTTCTAGGATTTCTTTTTCTTGGGGATGGTTTTGGTCACCACCTCTTGTACAATGTTATGAACCTCCGTCCATAGTTTGTCAGGCGCTCTGACTACCAGATCTAATCCCCTGGATCTATTCATCACCTCCATTCTGTAATCATTAGAGATTTGATTTACATCATACCTGAATGACCTAGTGGGTTTCCCTACTTTCCTTAATTTAAGCCTGAGTTTTGCAATAAGGAGCTGATGATCTGAGCCACAGTCAATTCCCAGTCTTGTTTTTGCATACTATATAGAGCTTCTCCATCCCCATCTGTAAAGAATATAATCAATCTGATTTCGGTATTGACTGTCAGGTGACATCCTTGTGTAGAGTCTTCTCTTGTGTTGTCGGAAGAAGGTGTTTGCTATGACCAGTGCATTCTCTTGGCAAAATTCTGTTAGCCTTTGCCCTGTTTCATTTTGTACTCCAATGCCAAGCTTGCCTGTTATTCCATGTATCTCTTGACTTCCTACTTTTGCATTCCAGTTCCATATGATGAAAAGGACATCTGTTTTGGATGTTGTTTCTAGAAGGTCTTATAGGTCTTCCTGGAGCCGTTTGACTTAAACTTCTTTGGCATGAGTGGTTGGGGCGTATTGGATTACTGTGATATTGAAGGTTTACCTTGGAAAGAAACCCAGAGCATTTTGTTGTTTTTGAGATTGCACCCAAGTACTGCATTTTGGACTTCCGTTGACTATGAGGGCTATTTCATGTCTTCTAAGGAATTCTTGTCCACAGTAGTAGATATAATGGTCTTCTGAATTAAGTTCACCAATTCCTGTCCAATTTAGTTCACTGATTCCTAAAATGTTGATATTTACTCTTGCCATCTCCTGCTTGACCACGTCCAATTATCTTGATTCATGGATCTAACCTTTCAGGTTTCTATGCAATATTGTTCTTTACAACATTGGACTTTACTTTCACCACCAGACACATCCACAGCTGAGCATTTCCGCTTTGGCTCAGCCTCTTCTTTCTGGAGCTATTTCTGCTCTTTCCTGGAAGCATGTTGGACACCTACTGACCTGGGAGGCTCATCTTCCTGTGCAATAATTTTTTTTTTTTTGCCTTTTCATTCTGTTCATGGGGTTCTCAAGGCAAGAATATGGAAGTGTTTTGCCATTCCCTTCTCCAGTGGACCACATTTTGTCAGAACTCTGCACCGTGATCTGTCCATCTTATGTGGCCCTGCATGGCATGGCTCATGGCTTCTTTAAGTTACCTAAGGCTATGATCCATGTGATCATTTTGGTTGGAGAGAGTTACTCTGTATGTAAATAGTCTCTGGAATACTATATATATATATATATATATATACCTTTCTGTTTTTCAATTGGAGAGATTTAAATGCTATCTGTTGGTGGCTATTTTTAGAGTCCCAAGCAATAATGGTTCAAAAGTAATACTGAAATAATAAGTGTCACTTTTTATTGTAATAGATTAAAGCATAATACAAAATCATTTTTATTAAGTTCCTTATATCTGTGTGCTTAGGAATTCATTCTATAATCTAATTATGGATTTATTTTGGGAAATTTGTTGCTGAACTGGTTAGCA
Organism: Odocoileus virginianus; assembly: GCF_023699985.2. NCBI lineage: Eukaryota > Metazoa > Chordata > Mammalia > Artiodactyla > Cervidae > Odocoileus > Odocoileus virginianus. The sequence goes on along the minus strand of NC_069686.1, from coordinate 33,304,965 downwards.
AAATTCTTGGTTTATGTAGTTTCTATTATACAGATAATACTTGGATTTTATAAAAAAAGATTGGTTGATATATTTGGGTATGAAAAAGACTGTTTTAAACAGTTCAATGCATAAAATAGCTACAATAGTAACTCTAAGGTAATCTCACTGATTCATGAAATTAAGTATGGCATCCCTAAATCATTTAAATATTCTTAGAAAGGTCACATTATGTTTAAAACTACTATGATAATACTAATGCTTTCAATTGCCTCTATCATAAATGCTGAAAACCCATATATTAAAACAAATTCATCTTTTATGCCAACTATTACAAAGGTGTTTATTTTAGCTAAAATAATAACAAATCTTGCTCTTAATGTTCAGAGACTTCATATACTACCAGTATGAAGATAACGTCATGTATTACAAAGAATTCCTTCTTCATTCATTTCATAAAAAAATGCTGTTCATTTTTTTTTTTACTCCTTGACATAGATCAATTATTAGTCTCTTTGTATTTAAAATTGTTTAGAAATCTTTTATACTTTGAGTAATTTACCACAAGCATCAATTTTGAACATTCACATCAAATTTTGAGGTTAAAAAGGAAATTCCTATATTCTCTGTCACTGTATTTTATTTTTTTGCTCACTAATGCAGTTTAATTGCTTTCAAGTAATTTCAAGGTCATGCTTAATTATTGATCCTGTGCCTGTTCCTACAGAAGATTTTCTATAGTGAAGATGCCAGAGAACCCAGTTCCACACAATTGATTTATATTTATATTCCTGCTGAGCTCTGTTAGTCTCCCTTCACCCACCCCTCCACTTGCTCAGGAAATAGAAATATTTGGCAGGACTAATTCTCAGAAGATAAAGACACTCTAATGGAAGAAAGATACCAATTTAGATAATTTCTTTGAATAAAAAGAGCATTCCTTATTTTCTTGCTTAGGTTTGGAATAGTGGCAATTGAAAACTGGGTTGGTACTAATTGTTAAGATAGTGAACAGTCATGATTTAAATATAAGCTGAATGCCTAGTATGTGAATGACTTTCTTTGTTTCTGTAAACCTTTGTTGTTTTCAGGTGCAGCATAGCCTCACAAAAGCTAGTTGCAGAAATAACTAGATCCAGATGAACAAATTGGGGAAAATGCACTTAGAGGCTACATTCAGAATTCACCAACTTTTGAGAGACAGGGCAGCATGAGAGTCTGCCGAGTGCAAAGGCACTAAAGCCTGGACAGTTCCAGTGTCTTGGGTTTGATTTCTGCTTCCATCATTTAATTGAAGTAAACGTCAGACAAATTACCTAAATTGTGAACCTCACTTTCTCGTTGATCATATAAAGAGTTTCTATGAGGATTACAAGTAATATATTTTAAGCTTTAGGCATAAATAAGGTGCATCTTCCCACCTTCTGATTTTGTTCAATGAAGATTCATTCATGAAAATTTTATCAAGTCCTTTGTAATTTGGTTAGATTTATAGTGCCATGATTAGTTTACATTGAAAGTTATTATACTGTGGTTGTTGCTTGTTTTCAGTAGACTGACTTTCAGCAAGCTGTAGTGTGGAACTGACCCTTCTTCCCTTTTTTAGTGAAATATGTTTTTCTTTGCACAGAAAAATCTTTTTATATTTAATATTATGTTTATTTCAACTAAAAATATGAGTACTTATGAATTTACAAATAATCAGTATTCTACACCCTCATCTATATAAACTTTTGATTGTATGCATTTTTATTCAAAACACTGATTTTATTTTTCCATCAAATAAATGTAACTGTCCACAGAGGATTTACCTTTGAATTTGGTTTTGGTGATACCTTAAACTTGGATTACTAAAGCAAGGTATACCCATGTATATTTCTAAATTTTATCAGCATAATATAGTGGAACCCAACAGATTTATAACCTCAAGAAAGTAATAATATTCCTTAAAGAAAATGGAAGTAATTTATAGGTATACTATTAAACATAATTGAAACAGCTTTCTGGATGGAAAATAACAAATCTAGTTTGTGATGAAATAGGTGGCATTAGTTCACCATATGTAGTCTATCATCATCATTTGTTTTTCATGAGAGAATTTATTTATTTATATAGAAACCTTAACTCTATCCACATAAATACTCTTCTAACAGTATTACCTATACCTTTGTCTCAGTTGGCTAATTTTTCAGAAATTGGACAAATTAGTGGAGTCTTAAACACTATGATACATGATTTAAAAAAAAAACTCTGAATCATTGCATGTCAAAATACATTGCATATTAACAAGGCACATTGTGTGTGGCATTTGTAGAATTTATATTCTGATTGTACAGAGACTTTTTTTTTTAACCTGATTCTTTTTACTTTGACATTTATGTCTACCTTGGAGTTTCTTCATTTTATTTTAATTTGACTGAAATGATTTACTGTCATAATCTATTGTAAATTTACTTGCCTAGATCCCGCTGTCAGCTTTTTGCCACCACTTCTTGAATCCAAACAATTGTAAGATTTTATTCTTCTAAAATGTGATTATATTAGTTGGACTAGTAATCTTCAAATATATTTAATTCATGTGCCCCCAAAAATAACTGAAAAATTTTGTAAATTTGATAGTATTTTCAGTTTCATCAATTCAATTTAGGATGCCACTTTACTTATGGAGCATTTTCCTGTCATTATACAACATTCCCAGAGCAAGGACTTGGAGATGTTACTTTCAGACCTCAGTGCTGGAATAGACTGACCTTCAGAGGAGCAGTATAATTTTCTTGGGCTAAACTGTGTAACTAAAGCTATTCGTGTTTTTCTCTTTTTTTGTCAAAAAAGAGTCAGAATTAAACCTGTATCTTGACTTCACAGTTGAATATATTATTTGAATCTTATAACATTTTTAAAGAATTATCCATGGCTTTATGCTACTGATTTTTGCTTTCTGTTAATGCTTTTGTTTCAGAGCATTTTCAAAGTGTTTCTGTAAATGGCCTTGTGTCCTTTTTGAATGAAGTAGATTATAAGTAAACAATTGAGACATATAATTATAATACAATGTGAAAAGTTTTACTATTTGCTGAAAATGTATTTACAGAAGCGGTCACAGGCTATGCCCATATACTATAACTTTTACAATGGCCTGAAGTCTCTAATTTTGCAAAGGTAACCATGGCTTTCATCTTTTATGTTATAACCTATATATTCTTTTTTCTTGTTTCATCTTTGGTAGATATGAAGAATAAACTATTCTATAGTTTAATTGAACCAGATTCAGATCCTATTTTCTTTTGCCCATTAATCCTACTTTAATCTTCCATATTCTATATATGTTAAAAATTGGTGCACATTTTCTAGAAAAATGCTCTATATACAGTTAGTTATTTCTGTATTCAGTTAGCAAGTAGAGGTAACAATATTTGTTTTAAAATAAATATCAGGACAATTTGGGGAAGTATTTTTACACAGAAGTACCGATGCTCTTTATGCTATTCTACATCAATTGCCAGCTGATTATTGTTTTCTAAAACACCTGGGAGTATAAATTGCTCCAGAGACTGTCCAGTTGCACTTTTTGCAGAGCTGATGTCAGAGACTAGGCTCTGAGATGTGTTCTGAACCCAGGAGGGCTCTTGTCTGTTTCTTTTTCTGGATACCAGCCCCCTCCAGTTCTCACTTCCACACACCCCACTGTTAGAGAATGCCTTTAGGCTTGATTTTCTTTGTACTTTGTCCCAAACAAAACTGCTTCCTTTGGAAAGAACTTTGGAGCTCTCTCGTTTTATGTAAGCCAGCCCTGGCCAAAATCTCTGTGCCTCTGGTCTCCAAAGCTGAGGGTGGGACAGAGGTCTACTTTTCTTAGGAGTGACAACTCCTGTTTCACAAGGAAGATACTGACGGAGGTGGTAGCTTTTGATCTTTGTTTGCCTCTCTTAGCATAGATCTTTTGGCCTATGAGTGTGTGGTGGGGCAAATGTGATCAGGACCCCAGTATTCTTGGTCAGGCAGGGGTTTTTCTCTCCTGCCATACCTGGGCCTCTCAGGCCTTGTCTGGAATAGAGCTGCTGCAGTACAGACCTGGGGGAAGGGAGATAAGAATGTTGTCTGCCTGCAGTTTAAAATTTATTTCATCAATGCAAGCCCCAAATATAAGCCCATTAAAAGTAGCAAACTCGGTTTAACCATTCTATCCTTTTGAAAATCCAGATTTCCTAGTCTACAAAATGTACCTTCAGCACTTTTCCCAGTCTATTTTAAAATAACCTCTGTGGTTGAGCTTATTCCACAGTCTCAGGAAGCTGTTCCATAATTCATTTATTGCTTGTAGTCAGGAAGTTGCTCTGGATATTAAACTCAAATTCCCTTTACTGTTATAAGAATAAGTTTTCTCAATTAGAAAGCTTTATATTTATTCTACTCACTTATAAGCCTCTATTTCTTTCCTCATTTTGCATAAACATTTATAATTATCCAACAGAAATATCTATATCAGCACTATTTAAATTTTAAAAATTTAAAATGCAACATTGAAGAATGCAATATACCTTATAGGATGAGATCTCTTTGCTGTGGGAAGAAAACAACAAATATTCTCATTATAATCTTTTGCATAGTGATTTCGGTTCTTAATTTGATGAGCCAGACTAAATATTAAATATACAATTATCAACATTATTAGCAGGATGAAAGGGATAATTCAGTAAGAACCAACTGTTGTCATAAAAATTGCTTAAAATGATTTAACTACATAAATAAACTATAACATTGTAATGATATGCAATAATCCTTTCCCTCTTTTATAGCTAAGGCTATATTTGAAGTCTAGTGCTCAAAATATTTCATGAAGCCTCTCATAATCTTTCTGAGAAGTTCTTCACTTTAGAATAGAGACAATGCAGTATATCCTGAATGACATGTTTATATAGGTTTATTTACATACACTTACATAGGTTTAACTTGTTTACCTGTGATAGTTTTATTTTTAATATTTATATGATTTTATATACTTTTGTAGATGTATAAATAAATTTTATTTGTATTCAGTTTTTATTCTTCTACTCTTATCACTGATTAGAATGATGATAAAAGGGCATGCTTATCACATGTGTATAAGACGGTCAACTTGGGGAAGAGTTGGTTATAATGGCCCAAAAGCTCAAGACTCAAAATAATCTTCACAAGCTGAAGAAATTGGTCATATCTATATACACATACAGTTTGTGCTAAACATTAAACTAAGTAAAAGGGATGATGTTACCTTTTACCATTTTTATAGCATGTATCATATTTTCTGATTATATGTTATCATTAAACCTGCTTTCAACAGTTTTAAATGAAGAACTGAAGATCATTAATCAAAATCTCTTATTTTCAGCATCATTTGGAATAGGAAATTATTATATTAAGCCATTTGAAATAATCTAATTTATATAGAAAAATATTCATAAATCCTTTCCTCAGAATTACAAGCATTTCTGTCAGAAAATGAGTTATAATGGCTAAACTGAAAAGTTTTCTTTTTCACTCTATTGAGGTGATTATACATATTTATTGAGATGTTAATTAATGGCTTAATGAGTCCGCGTTACCGATGTAAGGCTCTATAGTCAATAACTAAATGAATCAGTTAGATTACAGAACTACTTTGAACTAATCAGATATTTAATGGTATCCTGAGAGTTTATTATCAAAATTTAGATAGGCAGAAGCCATGCCTGGCAAAGCTGTTATCACAAGCTAAGTATAGAGGGTCTTGCTGCCAGTGGGTGCATTTCATGCTTCATGTCTGTAAAAAATGCTGTAATTCAGTTGTGTATAGTGGTTCTGATGGTTTCAAGTTGGTGCTTTGATTGTCTAAGTTCCAGCTGCTTAGGCCCGTGAGTCTTCCTGTGAAAAATTGTAAACTCTCAGCCAAATTAACTGTGGTAATTTTTGATAGATTTCATTTATATTGGTAGGGATTACTCTACACTGCTCTCTTTAAAACTAATTTGTTTCTAAAATGAGAGCCAATTAAAATTACTAAGAAGAAAATTGAGGCAACATTTGACATTTTGTGTGCATTAGAAGGCCCTGTCTTTTCTGGGAAGGTGTTTTGCTAGCTAAATGAGATATGCAAAATGTCTCTTATAGTATGGATCTTTTGGAGTTTAAAAGCAACAACCCAATTTGAAATGCAGGCTCCATGTAGGCTATATTTCCTGGAATGCTGAACATATCTTCTCTAATTAAGTTAATTAACTGAAAATAACCGAAAACTGTCACTGTTGGAATTGCACTGGCATATTTGAGTACTTAAAATGTACAGTTATTCTTGCTAGAATCAGAAGTTGTTTTAAGAGGACCTACGAATGTACTTTGTATCAAGACTAAGAAATTTATGGTTGTACAGAAACATCGTTTATTTCGTAATCAGTGCTAACAATGGTAACTGAGTGTGGTTAGGTTAGCACTTGATTTTCAATGAGAAAAATAAATTGTATGTATTTGAAAAATCACAAGCATGAAATATGAGTACAGGGAACACTGTAGGATGTAAGCAGCTGAAAGTACGTCTTAGGTTAAAGAACTCCTTGTAGAGAAAAATGATTAATTTCTGTGCTGTATCCAAGCAAATATCTGGATTGTGTTCCACTGCTTGTTCAAAAAATATATAACATTGAACACATCTACTTTTATAGCACTAAGCAGAAAAATTTTAAATATAAATTCAAATACTTAAAGGCTCAAAAGATTTCATGTCCCATTAAATGAAAATAATCCCACTTATGTCTCAATAGAATCTCAATTGCAGAAGAAATAAAATAATATGAATAAAGAAAATGAGATGTGAAATAGTTGTAAATGCTGAATATTTCTTTTAAGCTGTATTTTTATAAACTATTCACAAGTAGAGAATTCTTTTTTTTTTGGTGCCTTTTTAAAGTGATATTTATAACCAAAATATTAGTGATTGTGGAGATTAAGAGAGACAAAAATATAGTTAATGCTTATCTGAAGACTAATACCCTTAAGCATTAAAAAAAATTAGTTTAATGCAATTCATCAATGTTTGTTTAGCATCTCTGATATTCTATGCTGTGCCAGTACAAAAATGAATAGTACACAGTTGCTGTGTGTGTTTAGTGAGGAAGATGAATTAGTTATTCATTTGCACTAGCTACAAAAAGAACATCCAAACTGGAGAGGCTTGTTGGAAGAGTTGCCACAGTAAAGGTAAATAATTAAATAAAAATGAATACAGAAAACCATTTATGAATATTTAAATAATTTTTCCAGACATTGCTTGAATCTCATGGAGATTCCAGACATTTCACAGGTTAGTTATTTGACTCATTTTGCAAGTGAGAAAATTTCTTGTAATAGGATGAATATCCTTGCCCAATATCCATATACTTCGGTATACAATTAGTATATCAGGAAGCTTAACTCCAGCCCAGGAAATCTTGCTCTATGTACTTCCACGACCTCTGCTCCAAACTACCGTGAAGCTGTTTGTTATACTGAATAAAAATAGTATATACAGCTACATGAGGAAATAAGCAGAACTGCCTGTTGACATGTTTTAAAAGCAAGGTCTCTTGATGTAATGCTTTTGTAGACATTCACTACATGTAGAGTCTGTCACTGTTAAGAATTTGACATTTAATTCCCCAAGATGTTGCATACAGAGTTATCTCAGAGTTCATAAATGTAACGTGTCTTTAAAACTGGGCTCATGTCCAAGGTAGATAAGTTATTGTTTTTCTCAAGCTTTTCTCTTCTGTATAAAATTCAATGCTGTTGAACATCCCCTTAAAGCCAGCTGGACAGGTTCCTATAAAACTAGGCCACAGTTTCCAGGGTTGCAAAGTGTAGTGGCTTTCCAATGAGAAGAGCGAAATGTCTAGTCATGGAAAGAAATATTTGGGCTGTGAGGTTGCCTCTGTGAATTTGTTGGCTGGGCTCAGAGCCTTGATGCAATGCTGTACACCTTCAAGGTTGCATATTCTGATCATCCTTTATTACCCTGAAGAGTGAAAGTCACTCAGTCGTGTCCAACTCTTTCTAACTCCATGGACTGTATAGTCCATGGAATTCTCCAGGCCAGTATACTGGAGTGGGAAGCCTTTCCCTTCTCCAGGGGATCTTCCCAACCCAGGGATCGAACCCAGGTCTCCCTCATTGTGGGTGGATTCTTTACCAGCTGAGCCACCTGGGAAGCCCAAGAATACTGGAGTGGGTAGCCTATCCCTTCCCCAGGGGATCTTCCTGACCCAGGAATCGAAACAGGGTCTCCTGCATTGCAGGTGGATTCTTTACCAGCTGAGCTGCAAAGGAAGCCCTAGATGGCTATGATTAATAAGGCATTGATTTTAAGGCACAATAGGGTAGCAAAGTATACAAATTATTTGCCAGCAGTAGTCCTTGTCTTAAACTTGCCTCTTCAAATAAACTCTGAAGACATATTTTGTGGTAGCAAAAACATATCTTTTCAAATAAAAATTAAGATAATTGATTTTAATTTGTACATATAATCTTGTTATCAATTTTTCTTTCTCTGTCTCTGCTCCCTTTTCTCCCTCTTTCACGTCTTCTCTTCCTCTCTACCTTTCTCCCCAAATACATCCCGATATTTAACTTGGCTCTGAGTAGTTATGTATAATACTTAGTTGGCAGACTGGCTTCACTTTTGAAGGAAAATATTACTCATTGAACATATTCTCTTGGTTTACTTGTTAGCTATTTCTCTGCCAGTTAATTATCTTGCTTGCCCTCATCTTCAATATTTCTGTTTTCAGAGCTCTCAGTTACATAACCTGTATCCATAAAACCAATTTATTTGTTATATTAAGGAGAAAAGTTGAATAAAATAATTTTATGTTTAAAATAATACAGTGAATATTACTATTTTTGTCACCATTCAATGCTTTCTATCAGTTAATTTCCCAATACCTATACCAATTTCACTGAATCTTGGTCCATTTTAAAAAGATGAAAATTTTTGAAGAAGAGTATGAGAAAGAATATATATATGTGCATGTATGTGTGTGTGTGTGTGTTGTGTATACATATATATATATATAAATATATATATATATAACTGAGTCGCTTTGAAATCACCAGAAACTGACACAACATTGTAAATCAGGTATTTTCAGTTTTTTATAAAAGCTGGACATTCTTTTGGTTCAATAGAAAAGAAGTATTTATGGAAGATGCATGTCTGTCAGCACTACCTAATACACAGTTGTCTGTGAGTAATGTTTTTGAAGTGAAAATTTCTAATGCACATGTCTAATACTTAATAAATCTAACGTGTATTGTTCATTTTTAGCTAATTTAATGTCATAGCAACAGTTTTAGTGGTTAGAACAGTTTTGCAATTCTTTCAGCTCTTCGCTTCTTATCCAGATGTTCTGATATCTTTAGGTATCATTTAGTCCCATCTCTACTTCAGAACATGAGGCAGTAATGGCACCCCACTCCAACACTCTTGCCTGGAAAAATCGCACAGACGGAGGAGCCTGGTAGGCTGCAGTCCATCTTCAGACATGACTGAGTGACTTCACTTTCCCTTTTCCCTTTCATGCCTTGGAGAAGGAAATGGCAACCCACTCCAGTGTTCTTGCCTGGAGAATCCCAGGGACGGGGGAGCCTGGTAGGCTGCTGTCTATGAGGTCGCACAGAGTTGGATATGACTGAAGCGACTTAGCAGCAGCAGCATCAGCTACTTCAGGATTATTAAAGACAGTAGATTTGCTACTTGGTCATGATACATGATGAGTTATCAGAGAAGAATTTATGTTTGCTATATCACAAATTTGCTTTTTTAATATCTTACTATTTTGATATTATTTTATTATACCCTTATGTATTTTATTTTATATATATAAAACATTAATCTGCAAAGAACTATAAGAAGTTCACTGGAATGCCAAATTGCTGTATGGAACAAATGAAGGATGATTATCCCTATTTTTAAAGGTTTAATGTAATATTTACTTTCAAATCATTGCCAAAAACAGACTAACTTTTTGCACTCCACTTCCAACTTATTCTATCCTCAAATTTCTTTCTTTATTCATAATGCATATAGTCTCTCTATAACGAGAGAGAAGGGAAATAATAGCCTTTTCTTAATAGCTGAATAGAAAACTATTTATTTATTTAGTTCTATTTTTCATGGGCCATATCAAAAAATGTTCTATTTATTAAGCTAGAAGTGAATAGCAAGGGTTACTTATGAGATTATTTAGAATTTGCATATTTTATTTAAATTTTAGAAATATAAATATATGTTAAAGGGCACTGGTTTTAAAATTTATAATATCGAATGTAATAGTTTTTATTTTGTAAATTATGAAATGTTTCAGTATTAATCATGAATCCCTTTAAGTTGAACGTTGTCTTTTTCAAAGTATGCCTATCAACTCCTACAAATCATAAAATATGTAGATTCAATAATTAATTTATTCTCTCCAGATATCACATTTATAAAACATGGATGATAATGTTTATCTTCTTGGTAGCAAGGTACTAGACATGGGAATGATTTGAAGTTTATCTCAGATATGAGAACAGGTATTTTATTCTATATGAAAAAAAAGTGTGAAATTGTTAGTCATTCAGTCATGACCAACTCTTTGGAACCCCATAAACTGTAGGCCACCAGGCTCCCCATCCATAGAATTCTCCTGACCAGAATACTGGAGGGGGATCTTCCCAGCCCAGGTCTACCACATTGCAGGCAGATTCTTTGCTAGCTGAGCCACAAGGGAAGCCTAGGTATACTGAAGTGGGTAGCCGTTCCCCTTCTCCAGGGGATCTTCCTGACCCAGGAATCAAACCCAGGTCTCCTGCTTTGCTGGCAGATGCTTTACCATCTGAGATACCTGGGAAGCCCATACTACTAGTTAATGTATAGTAAGGAAAAAGTATATTTATCCTTAAGATATAATTTTGTTAACATTTTTATTAAAATGCATATTTTTAAACAAGAAAATTGAAACAGAATTTAAAGTTTTCCAACGGAATTTATGTTGTGTATTAAAAGAAAATAAAATCACAAAATAGTGTTTTCCATCCCCATTCCTTATACCATTCTTTGCATTAAGTATATACCCACTTCTCTTCTGTCTTTAGAACATAGAATGGAGAAAGAGGCAAATAATTTTGTTATGAATCATAAATTCATAAAAAACATGCCATCTTTCCAACTGGCTGTGGGCAATGACATTGAAATGGCTATAGTAATCTCAAACTGAGTTAAAAATAGCAAATACGTCTCAACACTGAAATGTTTCTCAAGCCTTCTCATCACATATATGCAGTGACTCAAACTTGAATATGCAGAGATAATTAACACTGCTTACAATATTTTCTCAAATGATATTCTTCTCATTTATGTCATAAACGACCATTCCCTTTAGTAATACTGATAAGGTATAAAATACATTTACATCATGTAGTTCAAATGTTATTAATAACTTATTGCTTCTAGGATAAATCCAAAATTAGTAGCATAGTTATCAAGTTCTTGTGGGCAGTGCCTGTGAGGAGACCAATAAATAGCGACCCTCTTCCCTGCATGGATTCTAAAATATTGAAGAAATATTTTAAAAAATGTTAATAGTTGCAGGCTTGTTAAAACAGGACTTCTATTAATGATAAAGATTAAATTGCAAGACATCACTTAGTATGAGAGCTAAATGGTTCTGTTAAATGAATCAGGGACTCAAACAGACCTTTGCAATATGACCCAGGGTACTTTGGGAGTACCTATTTTATGTCATTAAATTAAATAAATGAATAAGAAAACAAATCTTTTTTAAAGCCTTAAAGCACATAGCAAGTCACATCCTGAGTTTCTTATGATTGTCAGTATTTTAACAGGAAATTTGCCATACATTTACACATTTTTTTCTATCAAATGAGTATTAGATTACTTTATTATTTTACTAAGTGCTTACTCTGTTGAAAGCATTTTACTAGGTTTAATCGGGGAAAAGAGACTAGGAAAGTCTCTGCCCTCCCATAGTTCATAAAATAGTGAGCAAGGTGGATGAGTAAAAAAAAAAAAAAAAAAAAAGAACACACGAAACCTCTGGGATGACAGCAAATATAGGAAATCCTATTATATGTAAGTGATGTGCTATGACAATAGGAAGGAAAAAAGTTAAACTTCTGTTGACCAACAGATCCTACTTAAAAGAAAAGTGTTCTAAATAAATCAAAATTAAGAAAAGGCTTGATTCTATATTTATCTTGATAAACTTAACATGGAAGATAATACACCCTATTCATTACAATAATCAACTTTTGGAGCATCTCCAGAAATATTTGGAAATTTTAAACTATAGTAACTGTACCATTATGACCCTTCATCAAATACTGTAGACTAATATACAATATTTGTTAAATATGCCTAATATAATAACTGTTAGGTTATGAAAAGTCCTTCAGAGGTAGATTTTTCTTAGAGAAAGAATGTGAGAAGCTTAAGAAAATCTTATTTTATATATATATATATATATGTATATGAAGAACTTGGACAGGATTTTAAAAGTTTCATTGGACAGTCTAGAGAATCTAGACAATGCTATCCCATAGAACTCTCTGCAGTGACAAAAATGAAAATATTTTAACATTCTCACTGTCCAGTAAAGCATATCCTAGCCCCATAGAATCTTGAGTACTTGATATGTGATTACTGCAACTGAATGACTGAATTTTTATTTTATTTCAATTAATTTAAATTAAAGTAGCCACACATGGCTATTGGCTACTATATTGCACAGAACAGCTTTAGAGGGTATTTATGAAAACTGGCTGGGGTGTTCTTGAGTAATTGATGAGAAAAGGAAGCCATAATGACAAACCAAGGTAAAAACCGGTGATGCCTACCTAGTCTCTGAAGCCCATTCAGTCCTTACTCTCCTCTTTCAGTGCAAAACTCATGTAGTAGGCCTCCCACTTGGTATGCTGCTGCTGCTAAGTCACTTCAGTCACGTCCTACTCTGTGCTACCCCATAGACTGCAGCCCACCAGGCTCCGCCATCCCTGGGATTCTCCAGGCAAGAATACTGGAGTGGGTTGCCATGTCCTTCTCCAATGCATGAAATTGAAAAGTGAAAGTGAAGTCACTCAGTCATGTCTGACTCTTCGCAACCCTATGGACCACAGCCCACCAGGCTCCTCCGTCCATGGGATTTTCCAGGCAAGACTACTGGAGTGGGTTGCCATTGCCTTCTCCACCACTTGATATGAAGAATAAGTAAAGGAACGAGTGATTCAGAAAATTGGTATCATGAAAAATCATGCATCTAAGAGGTGGCAAAGTGAAGCCACTTGCACCAGGAAATCTATAGCTAATGAATTTCATAGTTTTCTCACCTATGTACATGTCCAGTAGGAAACACTCCATTCTTTGCTGAGTAGATCATTAAGCAAAGTGAATTAACTCTATACTCATAAAGTGAAGGTGAAGTCACTCAGTTGTGTCTGACTCTTTGCAACCCCATGGAGTGTAGCCTACCAGGATCCTTCTCCGTCCATGGGATTTTCCAGGCAAGAGAACCAAAGTGGGTTGCCATTTCTTTCTCCAGGGGATCTTCCTGATCCAGATATCAAACTTGGGTCCACTGCATTGTAGGCAGACTCTTTACCTTCTGAGCCACCAGGGAAGCCCATAAAGGGGTAGATAAATGAGAAAGATTGCAAGTAGAATACATAGCATTTGACAATTAATTAAATGAAACAGCTCTGCAGAGATTGGTTCAAAATTGACCACAGAGGAAAATTGGGTGCAATTTACAGAATACCTAGGGAAAGACATTGGTTTGAAGGACAAGATGATGCCATTGTAGTCTTGGAATTTACTTGAAGGGCGTAATTATGTTGGCCTACTTTGGTAATGTTTCAGTCAGTCAGTTCAGTTCAGTCTCCCAGATGTGTCCGACTCTTTGGGACCCCATGGACATCTGTACATGACTACTGGAAAAACCATATCTTTGGCTAGACGGACCTTTGCTGGCAAAGTTAAGTCTCTGCTTTTTAATATGCTGTCTAGTATATCATAGCTTTTCTTCCAAGGTGTAAGCATCTTGCTTGCACTTGCAAGTGCATTGCAATCACCATCTGCAGTGATTTTGGAGCCCAGAAAAATAGTCAGCCACTGTATCCACTGTTGCCCCATCTATTTGCCATGAAGTGATGGGACTGGTTGCCATGATCTTAGTGTTCTGAATGTTGAGCTTTAAGCCAACTTTTTCACTCTCCGTTTTCAATTTCATCAAGAGGCTCATAAGTTCTTCTGCAGTTTCTGCCATAAGGGTGGTGTCATCTGCATATCTGTGGTTATTGATATTTCTCCTGGAAATCTTGATTCCAGGTTGTGCTTCTTCTAGCCCAGCATTTCGTATGATGTACTCTGCATATAAGTTAAATAAGCAGGGTGACAATATACAGTCTTGACGTACTTCTTTCCCTATTTGGAACCATTATGTTGTTCCATGTCCAGTTCTAACACTTGCTTCTTGACCTGCATGCAGATTTCTCAGGAGGCAGGTCAGGTGGCATGGAATTCCCATTTTTTAAGAATTTTCCACAATTTGTTGTGATCAACACAGTCAAAGGCTTTGACGTAGTCAATAAAGCAGTCAGTTCAGTTCAGTCGCTCAGTTGTGTCCAACTCTTTGCGACCCCATGATGTGACAGGGACACCCAGCCTCCCTGTCCATCACCAACTTCCAGAGTCCACCCAAACACACGTCCATCGAGTTGGTGATGCCATCCAACCATTGCATCCTCTGTCGTCCCCTTCTCCTCCTGCCCTCAATCTTTCCCAGCATCAGGGTCTTTTCCAATGAGTCTGCTCTCCACATCAGGTGGCCAAAGTATTGGAGTTTCAGCTTCAGCATCAGTCCTTCCAATGAACACCCAGGACTGATCTCCTTTAGGATGGTCTGGTTGGATCTCCTTGCAGTCCCAGGAACTCTCAAGAGTGTTCTCCAAGTAGTAGTTGTTTTTCTGGAACTCTCTTGCCTTTTTGATGATCCAACAGATGTTGGCATTGATCTCTTGTTCCTCTGCCTTTTCTAAATCCAGCTTGAAAATCTGAAAGTTATTGGTTCATGTACTGTTGAAGCTTAACTTGGAGAATTTTGAGGATTACTTTTTAGCATGTGAGATGAGTGCAATTGTGTGGTAGTTTGAGTATTCTTCGGCATTGCCTTTCTTTGGGATTGGAATGAAAACTGACTTTTTCTAGTCCTGTGACCACTTCTAAGTTTTCCAAATTTGCTGGCATATTGAGTGTAACACTTTCACAGCATCATCTTTGTTGATCTGAAGTGGCTAAACTAGAATTCCATCACCTCCACTAGCATTGTTTGTAGTGATGCTTCCTAAGGCCCACTTGACTTCACCTTCCAGGATGTCTGGCTCTAGGTGTGTGATCACACCATCATGATTATCTGGGTCATGAAAATCTTTTTTGTATAGTTCTTCTGTGTATTCTCGCCATCTCTTCTTAATATCTTCTGCTTCTGTTAGGTCCCTACCATTTCTGTCCTTTATTGAGCCCATCTTTGCATGAAATATTCCCTTGGTATCTCTAATTTTCTTGAAAAGATCTCTAGTTTTTCCCATTCTATTATTCTCCTCTATTTCTTTGCATTGATCACTGAGGAAGGCTTTCTTATCTCTCCCTGATGCTCTTTGGAAGTCTGCCTTCAAATGGGTATATCTTTCCTTTTCTCCTTTGCCTTTAGCTTCTCTTCTTTTCTCAGCTATTTGTAAGGCCTCTTTAGACTCCATTTTTCCCTTTTGCATTTCTTTTTCTTGGGGATGGTCTTGATCACTACCCCCTATACAATATCATGAACCTCCATTCATTGTTTTCAGGCACTCTGTCTATCAGACCTAATCCCTTGAATCTATTTGTCACTTCCACTGTATAATCATAAGGGACTTGATTTAGGTCATACCTGAATGGTCTAGTGGTTTTCCCTACTTTCTTCAATTTCAGTATGAATTTTTCAATAAGGAATTCATGATCTGAGCCACAGTCAGCTCCCGGTCTTGTTTTTGCTGACTGTATAGAGCTTCTCCATCTTTGGCTGCAAAGAATATAATCAATCTGATTTCGGTATTGACGACCTGGTGATGTCCCTGGGTAGAATCTTCTCTTGTGTTGTTGGAAGAGGTTGTTTGCTATGACCAGTACATTCTCTTGGCAAAATTCTGTTAGTCTTTGATCTGTTTCATTTTGTACTCCAAGGTCAAATTTGTAGTGCTTTAGGAATACCACTGTTGTGTTTTCTTTCACAATTATGAGGTACGCAAGGTGAAATAAATACATTAGTTTTCATAGGCAGAACAATAGCAAAAATGAAATTATTAGTGGCTCAGTTGTTTCTAACTGTGACCACATGGACTCTAGCACACCAGCTTCCTCTGTCCATGGGATTCTCCAGGCAGGAATCCTGGAGTTGGTTGCCATTTCCTTCTCCAGGGGATCTTTCTGACCCAGGGATCAAACTCATGTTTCCCACATTGCAGACAGATTCTTTACCATCTGAACCATCAGAGAAACCTGATAATACCTTAAACATTCAAATGAGAACTTGTACTGTTAACAGAAATCATCAGAAATCAATTAGGTACATTAATGGGCTGATAGAACATTCAAGAACTCTTCCATATATGTGTTTATGTATATGTGTATATATATTTATGTGTGTGTATATATATATTTATATATATAAATACGAATTATACACTGAGCCTGTATATAGGAACTTCTCAATACCTTTTTTTGACATCTGACACTGTATATTTCATGTATTTATAGAGAATGTAGGAGTGTAAATCTTTTCCCTTCTTCATGGCTCTTTGGCTGATTTAATGATTATATTGGCATAAAACAGATTAACAGGAGAAAATTTTAATTTTTTATGTATAGGAGCCTCATAGAAAATATGAGACTTAAAGAAGTGATTGAGGTATGAAAACTTTATATGTTTTAAACAAAGAAACAATAAATTTGTGAAGCACTTTCAAGACAAAGTAGTTTGGGTTTGGGGTAATAAATTAGTGAGGATGTAGCACGGTTTATTTATGTAGCCTCCTTGCCCCTAAATTCCCTATCTCTCATGATAAGAATGTCTCTCCTCTTCCTGTTATAGGAGGATATCTTTTACATGGGAAATTTATTTTCTCCTTTCAGGGCAATAAAGAAGGTTCAGAGTATCCTTCTTGCACTGACTGTTTCTCAAACAACTTTAATTCAAAATAATTCATATGCTAAAGTGGCAACTTTGGGGGTGCCATATTTTGCTTACCTTCAAAAAAAAAGAAAAAGGATGACAACTTTTCATGGAAATAATATGTAAAATAATACATGTCAAGCTATCTTTAGTAATATATCTTAAGCTTCCTAAATGATTTTGCATTGTTAGCAATCTAATTTTGGCTCAGTGGCATTAATGGATATATTTAGGTAGACTTGAAAAGGATGTTTGAGAGAGTGTTATATATATTTATTTCCATTAAGTTTCTGTGAAATTTTGATTGAATCAAATTGAGGCTTGGCAGTGCTTTGGTCAGAGGTTATGTTGTTTATTTCATTGTTACCAAGGGATAAACTCTGGGTCAAGGCAATGTTCAGAATTGAATCATTTAGCACTACAGATAATAAGTTCAAGCTGTTTATATTGCAGTAGAAGTACTATGAGAAATGAAAAATGTGTGGGTAGAAACAAATACTCAAAATTATGAGGAAACTAAAGTCTGTTTCTCTAGCTGAATTTGTCTCTGGCAAAATAATCAGAATCAGTAAAATGCTAAAATAATATGAATTACTACTATAAAAATAGTGTAATGTAATTACAAAAATGTTGCTCATGAATTTTGGTGGCTATAAAGAAATCTGTAAACATTCACAAATGGGTTTTTATGTGAACTGAAGTTCTTAAATCAGTAGCTAGATACCCATGAGTGTGATTGCTTATTTTAAACACGATGTTTAGTTTTTTAAGGACTGTCTTACAGTTACTTTGGAAAGCAAAGTGTCTTCCAAAGTGACTATACCAATCTGACATGTAAGTTTATGAAGAATGTGCATTCTATTTTTAGATTTTTCTATGGATATCAATTGGATCAAATTGATTCATAGGGCTGTTCATGTTGTCTATATACTTACTAATTGTCTGCCTTCCAGATCTATCACTTACTGAAAGAGGAGTGTTGATATTTTTAATCATATGGTAGATTTATCTATTTCTCCATACATTTCTATCAGATTTTGACAAATTTATTTTGATGTTCTTTTGTTAGTTGTGTATATGTTGAGGTTTATTATCTCTTTTCTGATATTTGGCTACTTTATCATCATGTATATCACTTTTATCCCCAGTAATTGTCCTTGTTCTGAAGCCCACTTTGAAAGTAATATAGATGATTCAGCGTTCTGTTGACTTGTGGTAGCATAGTCCTTTAACTTTTAACCTAGTCTTTATATTAAAAGTGGTTTCCTGAAGACAACAGAGATGTGAGTCCAGTTTACCAATCTAATTGAGTGATTTGATTTAGTTGGTATATTTAGACCATTTGCATTTTAAATGGTTATTTATAGTGTTGGATTAATATCTGCCAAGTTTGTAACTTTTATTTATTGCAGTTTTGGCTTGCATCTTTTTTTCTCTACTTTTTCTGCCTTCTCTTAATATAATTGAGATTTTATATAATTGTTTTATTTTCTCACTTACTGCATAACTTTTATTTTTAAATAATTGATGCTGTTGAGCTGTGTTATTGGAGAAAACTCTTGAGAGTCCCTTGGACTGCAAGGAGATCCAACCAGCCCATCCTAAAGGAGATCAGTCCTGGGTGTTCATTGGAAGGACTGATGTTGAAGCTGAAATTCCAATACTTTGGCCACCTGATTCGAAGAGCTGACTCATTGGGAAAGACCCTGATGCTGGGAAAGATTGAGGGCAGGAGGAGAAGGGGATGACAGAGGATGAGATGGTTGGATAGCATCACCGATTCAATGGACATGGGTTTGGGTAGGCTCCAGCAGTTGGTGATGGACAGGGAGGCCTGGCGTGCTGCGATTCATGGGGTCACAAAGAGTTGGACATGACTGAGCACCTGAACTGAACTGATTACCCTAGAATTTACAATACATTTAAATTAATCTACATATGTTTTCAAATGATGTTGTTCCCCTTAATGAATAGTACAGGTACAGGGTTTTTTTTTTATTATGAATTTTAATAGGAAGTTAAAACTCAGCTACAATAGCTGGTTTTAATTAAGCACTTGCTATATTCTAAGACATTTATAGTATAGGTAATTTTTTAACACATTCTATGCCGTATGACATTTCCTTTATTCACTACACTTATCTGTGTGCTATTATCACTCAGTACCATATTACTGTTACTTCTTTAGACAAACAATTATTGGTCATTTTATTTTAAACTGTCTTGGTAAGTTGATGCAAAGGACATAGGACAGTCTTTCCAACAAGTGGTGTTAAAACAATTGTCTATCCACACTGCAGGTATAAAACTGCAACAGAAAACTGAACCTTAAACTAAAAACTTATCTATTAAAAATTCATCTGCAATGGAGTATAGAGCTATGTGAAATAGATGTAACTATAAAATTTGTAGGAGAAAATCCAGTGACTTAAAGTGCTAAAAAAATTTTATAGCAGGACATATATAAGCAAACAATGAAGGAAAAAGACATTGATAAATTGGACTTAATAAAAATTTAAAATTCTGTTTTTCAAAAGATACTGTTAAGGAAGAAAATATCATGAATTGGCAGAAAATATTTGCAAAAACAGTATCTTAATGAACTTTATCCAGGATACATAAAGAACCCCTATAATTTTATGAGATGACAGATTACCCAAGTGAAACAAATGGGCAAACATTTTGACCAGACAGTTCACAAGAGAAGACCATTTAATGGCACATAAACAGATAAGCACATAAACAGATGCCCAACATAAT
Source organism: Odocoileus virginianus (assembly GCF_023699985.2). NCBI lineage: Eukaryota > Metazoa > Chordata > Mammalia > Artiodactyla > Cervidae > Odocoileus > Odocoileus virginianus. The sequence goes on along the minus strand of NC_069686.1, from coordinate 33,284,983 downwards.
ACCATTAGGGAGATTCAAGTTTTATTCAAAATAAAAACATACATGTACTAGAGTGGTATAAGTCAAAAGACTAAAAATACCAAGTTCTGACTAGAATGCAGGGCAGCTAGGTATTTCATTATTTGCTGATGAAGATGGGCAAAAGACTCATTTTGGAACTTCTTATAAATTTAACCATGTACTTACCATAACCTCTACAAATCCTGTTCTTTAATATTTTACCAGGAGGTTGTGACCACACAAATACCCATATGCAGATGTCTATATCTGCTTTATTTTTAACACCTAACAATTGAAAATGTTCAAATGTCCATTAACTGGTGAATGAATTAAATTTTGATATGTACTTAGAAATACTAGTTAATAATTAAATACACAGAGAAACATGGATAAATATCAAAAACATCATGTAAGAAAAAGGCAAACATACAAAAATAAACAGAAAACTGAATAGTGTGCAAATCTATTTTATATGAAATTCTAGAATAGTAAAAATATAAGAACACAAAACAATTATAGTGGTTGTTGGGCTGGAAGTGTGAGAAGCAGATTTTCTGCAAATGAGCACTTATGAAACTAATTGAAATCCAGACTTCAGAGCAGTCTATGCTTTTATTTTGGTGGTGATTATATCTGTATGTTGTTGCGGTTGTTCACTAGCTCAGTCATGTCTGACTCTTTGCAACCCCATGGACTGCAGCACAACAGGCTTCCCTGTCCTTCACCATCTCACAGAGCTTGCTCAAACTCATGTCCATTGAGTTGATTGTGCCAACCATGTCATCCTCTGTTGTCCCCTTCTCCTCCTGCCGTTAACATTTCCAGCATCTTGGTCTTTTCCAATGAATTGGTTCTTCACATCAGGTGGTCAAACTATTAGAGCTTCAGTTTCAGCATCAGTCTTTTCAGTGAATCTTCAGGGTTGATTTCCTTTAGGATTGACTGGGTTGATCTACTTGCAGTCCAAGGGACTCTCAAGAGTCTTCTCCAACACCACAGTTGAAAGCATCAGTTCTTTAGCACTCAGCCTTCTTTATTGTCCAACTCTCACATTCATACATGACTACTGGAAAAACGATAGCTTTGACTATATGGACCTTTGTTGGCAAAGTAATGTCTCTGCTTTTGAATATGCTATCTAGATTTGTCAATGCTTTTCTTCCAAGGAGCTAGAGTCTTTTAATTTCATGGTTGCAGTCACCATCTGCAGTGATTTGGAGCCCCAAAATATAAAGTCTGTCACTGTTTCCACTGTTTCCCCATCTATTTGCCATGAAATGATGGGACCAGATGCCATGATCTTCATTTTTTGTATGTTGAGTTTTAAGCCAGCTTTTTCACTCTCCTCTTCACCACCATCAAGAGGCTCTTTAGTTCCTCTTCATTTGCTGCCATAAGGGTGGTTTCATCTATATATCTGAGGTTATTGATATATTTCCTGACAATCTTGATTCCAGCTTGTGCTTCATCCAGCCTGGCATTTTGCATGTTGTATTCTGCATATACTTAAATAAGCACGATGACATATGCAGCCTTGATGTACTACTTTCCCAATTAGGAACCAGTCCATTGTTCCATGTTCAGTTCTAACTGTTGCTTCTTGATCTGCATTCAGGTTTCTCAGGAGGCTGGTCAGGTGGTCTGATATTCCTATCTCTTTAAGAATTTTTCACAGTTCTTTGTGATCCATACAGTCAAAGGCTTTAGCATAGTCAATGAAGCAGAATTAGAAGTTTTTTTCTGGAATATCTATATAAATCTGTCAAAATGAACCTTAATAAGGATGATTTTTATCATATGTAAATTATATTAATATAGCTGATTTAAAAATCTTTAATAGGATAGATGGAATAAGCATCAAACAATCCAATTCTTGACCAAATTATCATAACTTCTCATAATAAAGCCCTATTTTGTTCATTATTTATTACCCTCTACAAGATTGCCAAGAGAAATATCAGCAATCTCAGATATGCAGATGATACCACCCTAATGGCAGGAAACAAAGACAAACTAAAGAGCCTGTAGGTGAGAGCTTAAAACTCAGCAATCAAAAATCTAAAATCATGGCATCCAGTCCCATCACTTCATAGCAAACAGAAGGGGAAAAAGTGGAAGCAGTGACCAATTTTATTTTCTTGGGCTCCAAAACATCACTGCAGATGGTGACTACAGCCATGAAATTAAGCGGCAATTGCTCCTTGGAAGAAAATCGATGACAAACATAGACAAAGACAGCACTTTGCCGACAAAGGTCTGAATAGTCACAACTATGGTTTTTCTAGTAGTCATGTATGGATGTGAGAGCTGGACCACAAAGAAGACTGAGTGCCAAAGAATTGATGCTTTTGAACTATAGTGCTGAAGAAGATCTTTGAGGGTTCTTTGGACAGTGAGCATATCAAACCAGTCAATCCTAAAGGAAATCAATCCTTCATATTTACTAGATGGACTTTTGTGGAAGCTCCAATAGTTTGACCACCTGATGTGAAGAGCTGACGCATTGGAAGAGACCCTGATTCTTGAAAAGCTTAAGGGAAGGAAGAGAAGTGGTGACACAGGATGAGATATTGGATGACGTCACTGACTTCAACACGAGAGTGGACAAACTCCGGGAGATGGTGAAGGAAAGACAGGGAAGCCTGGTGTGTTGCAGTCCTTGGGATTTCAAAGAGTCGGACCCAACTTAGCTACTGAACAACAAGTTTGCCTTTTAGCAAAAATTTATAAAGCATGTCAAAAGGCAAGATAAAACACAGTCTGAACCAGTGTCATCATTAGAATCAGACTGAGATGTTTATGATATTGTATCATACACCTTAATGGAAAAAGGTAGATAGCATGCAATATCTCTTTAATAATGTCAGCATATAAAAACTGTGACAAAAATTTAAAAGGAGATATTATAAATTAAAAACACAGTAAAAGAAATGAAGAATGCATTTAATGTGCTCCTATCGGACTTAACACAACCAAAGAAACAAAGAGCAGCCTTGAAAATAGGACACTAAAAGTTAGTCAAACTGAAATGCAAAAGAAAAAAGCTAGGATAAGCTTAAAGAAAAAAAAAGAGAAACTATGATGGCCAAGACTGTGAGACCAAGTTTAAAAGTGTGATACTTGTGTAATTGGAATAACAGAAGGCAAAGAAAAGGAAGACAATTAAAATATTTTTTCCATTAACCACAGATACCACAAGCTTAGAGAACACACATAGGATAAATAACCAAAAATACATACCTAGGCATTTTATATTAAAGTTGCAGAAAACTAAAGAGAAACAGAAAATTTAGAAGGCAGCAATAGAGGGGGAAAAACGTAATAAGGGAATAAGAATTACAGCAAACTGCTCATCAGAAACCACATAAAGAAGACTAGAGTGCAGTGAAATCATTAGTGTTGGAAAAAAGAACTGAAAAAACAAAGCAGACTTCTCTATCTAATGAAATTATCTTCCAATAATGAAAGTGAAATAAACATTTTCTCAAAAACTGAGGAAATTGATTGCCTACAGACTTGTAGTGTAGGAAATATTGAAAAAAAGTTCTTGTAAAGAAGTAAAATAACATGGCAGAAAGTTGCTTCTAAATAAAGGAAATGTGTCAGAAAAGAAATAAATGAATATCAGTATATTGATAGTGTTCTACAAGCAAAAGATCTGTTTTTATAAATGAAGACCATGAGAGATAGAAGTGGTATCTATAGGAACATCTGAGATTTAAAGAAAAAAAAAGTTGGAAATGGGACACATGGAGATGCATAGGTTAGCTTGAATGATGTGAACTTATAGAAAGCAATTTTTGTCATGTGAACATAAAATGTATTTCCATAATGTCCTCTACTGAACTGTGTAGGGGACTGAAGGTAATTGTTTCCTTGTTGATACACCTACAAAACCTCTGTGTAAGCTCACCTCTTTGCCAGATAGAGCTCAAAATAACAAATATAACATTCATAGTATTTGAGTAAATACCTGTAGTTTATAAATCAATATTGAATTCTCAAATGAAATATATTTTACCCTTAGAACTTCCTTGTACCTCAGATTGTAAAGAATCTGCCTGCATTGCAGGAGACCCGAGTTTGATCCCTGGGTTGGCAAGATCCTCTGGAGAAGGAAACGGCAATCTGCTCTAGTATTCTTGCCTGGAGAATCCAATGGACTGAGGAGACTTGTGGGCTACAGTCCATGGGGTCACAAAGAGTCGGATATGACTGAGTAACTAACACTGTTATTACTACTACTTAGAATAAACAGTACAATGAGATACGTAATACCCATTTTTAGGGCCAAATCAAAAAGAATAAAACATCTAATAGTGGTGAAGATGTGGGACAACTGGAACGCTCATACTCTGCTGGTAGGGATATGATTTGAGGAAAGGTTTGCAATTTCTTATCAATTTGAAAATATTCTTAGCTTACAACCCAGCAGTTTGATTCCTAGGTATTAACTCGAGAGATGACTACTGATACACTCAACAATACAGCTGTGTCTTAAAGATCTGCTGAGAGAGAGAGGTCAGACTCAAAAAGGCTACATACTGTATCATTTTATTTATACAGATGCTATAAAAACAAATTTGAACTCTAGTTACAGAAGACATATGACAAGTCTGAGCATCTGTGACTGGAAGGAGCACATGGCAACTTTGAGAATGGTGGATATTCTGTGTTTTGACTGGAAGAATGGTTAAATGGGTATATATATTTGTTATAATTCAATGAACGGTACACACAATGAGTGTATTTTATTGATTTAAGTAATATTTCAGTAAGATTAGTTTTGAAAAATATATCTTAACTATGGGGGGCCAAGAATTAACCTTAAAACTAGTGGCACTTCTGAAAAAAAAAAAAAAAAAAAACTAGTGGCATTACTGGATTTTCTTTTTTTCCCCCCTTTTAACCTAAAAATGGGCATAATTAGAATATACTTCATTATCTTAAGAAATATTTATCATCTAAAGGAGGGCAATCTCATTTATACAGGTGATAGGGAAGCTAGCTATATTTGTATATAATAAGTATATGGATGTGATTAAAAAAAAAAGATATCCAACATTCCCAGGTGTCTAGTCAGGAGGAATTTTCCCCCGGGATTGGATCAAAAGATTCAGAATAAAATCCAGGTACATTTGTCATTATGTTCAAAACTGATTTGCCTACTCTGATGCACTAAGGTTTGTTCTTTTATATTTTGTTACAGGTCTGTATCCAATTAGCAATATGCAAATTAAGCCACTGTGTAAATGGACTTTATGTTTCCTGCAGAAATCATTACATAATTATTAGAATCATTTGTAAGGATGAAATATTTGGATGTATTAACTGCCTATGCTTTGTCACAAGCCAGAAAAGTCATGGCATAGGAAGTAGTCAAATATATACACTGTCTGTTAATACAATATATCTCTCACTTGTAGGGAAAAATTTTTTTTAACAGATACGAATTTTCTGAGTTAACATGAAGAATGATCAGTTCAGTATGAAAGAGGGACATTTTAAATCAGTGACCTTGAGATTAAACTGATTAAGAAAGGGAGAAATACTGTGCTCTCAGAAATATTCAGTAGAATTTGATGCCTTTAGATTGCTTTTAAATATACAGCATGTGTGCTGTGTTTAGTCGCTCAGTCATGTCCAACTCTTTGCAACCCCATGGACTGTAAATTGCCATGCTCCTCTGTCCATGGGGATTCTCTAGGCAAAGAATACTGGAGTGGGTTGCCATGCTCTCCTCCAGGGGATCTTCCCAACCCAGGGATTGAACCCAGGACTCCCACATTACAGGCAGATTCTTTATCACCTGAGCCACCAGGGAAGCCCAACATACAGGTAATTTCAGCCAAATGAGAGATTCTGATTGAATTTTGGATTGCTCTGGTTTCAAACAAATAATTAAAGTGACCACATTAAAAAGAACATCATGTAAATGTTTCTGGAGAGATTTTGGGCTGATAAGCTGTGTGTGTGTGTGTGTGTGTGTGTATATATGTGTATGTACGTATAAATAGCACACTCTCTGAGGTTAAGCTGCCTGGTTTGGATCAGGACTTATGAACTGGTCAAACTTTGACATTATTTAAGCTTTCTGTATTTCTTCTTCCATGAAATTGGGATGGTGATAACTAGTGTACATTTTATTAACTTGTTATGCAGATTAAGTGAGTTAATGTATATATTATGCTAAGAATAGTGCCTAGCACATGAACACAACTTATGTTGTGTTGAAAGCATTCTGTGCTTTCACCTAATGATGCCATATTCTTTCTTATAAGGAAGATAATATACCATCTTCACCATCTCAAGGCCTGTTTTGTTCTTGTTTATATTGAACAATAACACAACTTTCCAATGAAAATGTTCTAGCAGTATTGATAAGAAAGATATAATAGAGGAAAATAACTCTTCGTTGGTGAAGCAGAACTGTGGAATATATAAGATTAAAGAAACACTAGGGTAGAATTTTTTTCTCTATTGTTCATTGACATGCCAGGCATCTCAAATAGAGCCTGGCATACTGAAGTCAGTAAATGTTTTTTGAATTAAATTGAAATGAATATGAGGAGATGGTTTTGTTATATTTTGCACTTAAAAGATTTAAACATTCAACTATATCAGAACAATTATAACTAAACATGCAAGACACATAAAATAGAAATTATTTAATAAAATACCATCCCACATTTAAAAAAGGAAATCTGTGTGAACCATATAATTTGTAGGTAGAAAGGAAGACTACAAAATATCTTGATAAGTCTTTGGGAATATCACAAGACAAAGAGAAATTAATGGCAATTCACTTTACATGAGAAAAAAATGGAAGAAAAGGAAAAAACTCTAAGGAGAAAATTTTTAGTGATCTATGAATTTCCCCGTGTACTCTATGGGAAATATATCCTGAACCTTGCAGTTAAACTTGACAAAATTTGGTTCCATATTCCCTGCTTCCTTTTTATTTCTAATCTGCATAGTTTAAAATGATCAATACAAGTAGAGATTACCTAAATAATTGTTTAATAAGTATAACTCTGCCTTGCACTTCTACTTACGCTTGCTTTAAATTCATGGAAACATCTTTTAACAAGATCAGAATGCTTTCACCTAATGATGCCATATTCTTTCTTATAAGAAAGATAATGTGCCGTCTTTACCATCTCAAGCTGTGGACCCCTACCTAAGTAGTTTTCAATGAGTGAATATATTCTGTCAGTTAATGCAAGGCAATAATAAGTTGCTGCTATCACATGGTTCTGCTTTGTTGGATGTGATATTAAATATGTAAAGGAACTTTATTGCATTACTCTACCTGCTCTATTTTCTCATCAGTCTATTTTTCTTGAGACACTTTTTAAGTTATAGTATTGTAAAATATCAATAAGATCATAAAGGTGAACTTGCAAAACATTTGCAAGCTAAACTCTGTTTTGAAACTCGAATAAGTGAGGTAAAGAGAATACTCTGGCTCTAAAGAATTCTCTGTTGAAAACACTCTTGTGCATTCAAATTTCCAATCTTGAGCTATTGTCAGTCTAAATTTTATAAAATATGTAAGTGTCTGGAATGAATGCAAGTCAATATGGCAAAACCGATGATACATATGACCTATTCAGATTAAGTTTTTTCATCCACTTGGTCTCCCATTTGAGACTGTTTGAATTAGTGCAGTCATATAGGAGAAAAAAACAAAACAAAACAGAGGCCAGAATGAAGAAATAGCTGGAAGGAACAATATCTAAAGGATAGTGAAATGATTTTTGCTCTGCTACAATGGAAGATGAACTAAAATTTGATCAATAAGCAATCTTAAAGTCCACTTACTAAAAAAACTCCTAGCTACACTTTAAAATAGGAAGCAAAAAAACCCACTTCATTTCAAAATCACTAGGGTAATTTACTTCTTTGAACTATGAAATAAGAATGGTAATAATTCAAATCAGTTCATTCATGCAGAGGAATAAATATAAAATAACTGAAAATAAAACAATATAATGATTCATATGAAAATAGTTGCCCCTTCCCAGTAGAAGGAATAAAAACTTATTAACCAAAAATCGCAATGGAATTGCCTATTGGATGACATTAACTTAAAATAAACAAATTTTACAGTTTTTTCCTAAAATGACTGCTATTACTTATTCCTGCAGAAAACTGGATCTATTACAAATGTTGAAGGCAGCAATGCCAGAGTAAACTGCTTTTCCTTCAGGTTAAAATAATTTCATGGGAAAAATTACTTGAGATTCATAGTTACCTCAAAACTCAAGTCCTAGTGCAGAATCTCCATAAATAAATTTTAACTTCAGTAGGTTTATAAATAGTTGAGGATTAAACTAGCAATGTGTATGTAATGAAAATTAAACTCTTTGATAAGTAGTCATGAAAAGGAGATAATTAAATATGAAAGAAAAAAGTGTTATTGGTAAAGATATTTTTAAAATTACCATTCCCCCAAATCTGTATATATATTTATGGGTATGCATGCTGCTGCTGCTGCTAAGTCACTTCAATCGTGTCCAACTCTGTGCTACTCCATAGATGGCAGCGCACCAGGCTCCTCTGTCCCTGGGACTCTCCAGGCAAGAACACTGGAGTGGGTTGCCATTTCCTTCTCCAGTGCATGAAAGTGAAAAGTGAAAATGAAGTTGCTCAGCTGTGCTGACTCTTCGTGGCCCCATGGAGTGTAGCCTACCAGGCTCCTCCGTCCGTGGGATTTTCCAGGCAAGAGTACTGGAGCGGGCCATTTCCTTCTCCAATGGGCATGCATATGTTTGCACAAATATAAACATATATGTGTGTATATGCATACATATATATACTATATATATATATATATATGTTATATATAGTCAGGTAGAATGTTAAGGATTATTAAGAGTAAACTATAAAGAAATAAGAAGAAGGGGGTTCATTATTGTTTCTCAGGCTCAGATCATTATCTGTTATTTTTTATTGGGTCACTCTTTTAATCTGTAGCTCATTCAGGGAACTAAGCATCCACAATTTGCCCTGGACATTATGATGTAGCCAAAATTTCTTTTAAGTAAAAGTTTAGACAATAAAAGTCAGGATATATTTGGCAATATTTCATATAGATCTGATGAGTTTTAAGAAAGAGAGTGTTCATTTATTTATTTATTTATTTATTTTTAAAGACCCCACACGTTGCAGTTATGACCCGGCATGGCCAAATAAGTAAATAAATAAATATATATATATATATATTTTTAACATTTCTTTTTTATTTTTTCTTTTTTTTTTTCCATTTATTTTTATTAGTTGGAGGCTAATTACTTTACATCATTGCAGTGGTTTTTTGTCATACATTGAAATGAATTAGCCATGGATTTACATGTATTCCCCATCCCGGTCCCCCCTCCCACCTCCCTCTCCACCTGATCCCTCTGGGTCTTCCCAGTGCACCAGGCCAGCACTTGTCTCATGCACCCAACCTGGGCTGGTGATCTGTTTCACCCTAGATAATATACATGTTTCAATGCTGTTCTCTTGAAACATCCCACCCTCACCTTCTCCCAGAGTCCACAAGTCTGTTCTATACATCTGAGTCTCTTTTTCTGTTTTGCATATAGGGTTATCGTTACCATCTTTCTAAATTCCATATATATGTGTTAGTATACTGTAATGGTCTTTATCTTTCTGGCTTACTTCGCTCTGTATAATGGGCTCCAGTTTCATCCATCTCATTAGAACTGATTCAAATGAATTCTTTTTAATGGCCGAGTAATATTCCATGATGTATCTGTACCACAGCTTCCTCATCCATTCGTCTGCTGATGGGCATCTAGGTTGCTTCCATGTCCTGGCTACGATAAACAGTGCTGCGATGAACATTGGGGTGCACGTGTCTCATTTAAACATGTACCTTACTGGTAATTGAACATTGTGTTGATTTTTATAACAGCCTTTAATTTTAATATTATCATATATCTTTGGCATAGACAGTAAATGCTTATTAAATGAGTGTTGATTTAGTCCTTGTGTATTTTGAATGGTGAGTTCCTGGAATATGTGGATACTTTAAAATATATGTACTGTATGATAGATTTCTGAAATTTTGATGTGAAGTGAAGTGAAAGTCGCTCAGTCATGTCCGGCTCTTTGTACCCCAAGGACTATAGAGTCCATGGAATTCTCCAGGCAATGATACTGGAGTGGGTTGCCATGCCCTCCTCCAGGGGATCTTCCCAACCCAGCCATTGAATCCAGGTCTCCCATATTGCAGATAGATTCTTTACCAGCTGAGCCACAAGGGAAGCTCAGGAATACTGGAGAGGGTAGCCTGTCCCTTCTCCAGCGGATCTTCCCAACCCAGGAATCAAACTAGGGTCTCCTGCATTGCAGGCGGATTAGTTACCAACTGAGCTATCAGGGAAATGTTGATAACATATTTACATTATTAAACCATATTGCACTACTAAATATATGAAATAATATATTCAATTTAGTTATATTGACTATTAAATAAGTCACCATTTATTAAAGTATATTGTTAGTGTTTTGGTTGTTTTTTTTATTATTATTAACTAACAAAATGCCTGGAGACAATGAAAAACTCACAACTTAAAGAATTAATGCTAAGCAATAAGATTTATAATATCTGCAAATAAATGCAAAGATCAGCAGCTGGTTTATACAGATGGCCAATAAAATGTTGTAATGCCCAAAACATAAACATAAGCAGTGGAGGCACGAGGCAGGTAGTGATTAGCTGTGTGATCAGTGAGGTTGGCTTTTAGTTTGGGTAGAATATTGGACTTTTTTTCTTCTACCAGAAATTGTCTCCGTAAAAAATAATTATCAAAATATTACATTTCACATCATGGTGCCTCTTGCAGCAAATTTACATCAGTTTATTTTGATGGCCTGAAATTATTGCTGGAGCTTCTGAAAAAAGATCTGCTTTAAAAATCAAGTAACCATTTAGGTAATAGGAAATTTGAGTTCATTACTTGACAGCTAAATTAAAGAACTGATATAATTTCATTTTTCTGAATTTACTGATAAAAACGTGAGTTTCCTCTCAGGGTAACATCTGATCATTCGAACATGCAAACCTTACAAGCCTTCAATTTATCCCCATGATGTTTTTAGTGTCATAGAAATTGGCACTATTTCCTACTTCAAGGAATACATTTTGATTAATACTTTAAATGAAACAAGAAATTTTACTTTCATGATTTGACTCTCTGTGCCTGACCATTCTAATCTTCCTTTCTCAGTTTTTGTCCTCCCCCTACTCAAGCCCACTTACCATTCCACATCAGAATGCACACATATATACACTATGTTAACACAGCTTATTCCAATAAATGTGACTGTGGTTTTCAGTAAAGGCAGCAGAGCATGTCTGTCATTTGAGCTTAATCCATATATTTGCCCTAAGAAATCCTATCCAGTAATTTTATATTTTTCTTGATATTATGCTATTAAGGATAATCAGTAAGAAGGTCAACCCCATGCCTAGTATCAAGATGTGAGTACCAAAATGAAGTAGAACTTGCCTAACAACCAGCCAGTGATAACAACAGACAGACAACCTTTTTTGACATCAAAATGTCTTGAGACCAGAATAAATGCCTGTTACCACCACTGCATCTACCGTAATTTCCAAAATGTGCTGTACATGCCCTATGTTACTTCATTGGAGTGAGAAAAGAAAATATTAGAATTTTTCTTTATTTTTTATATTACCACTAATGTTTTATGTTTGGTTTACTATAATATCTGTGTCACTCATCAACAAAAAATATAATTTATTACAAATATGTACTTATGCATTTTTTAATTGATTGGAGAACATGATTGAAAACATGTTGAAGACTGTTAAGAAAGTATATGATAGAGTTAAAGTGAAATTCAGTCCAGAGAAATTGGTAGGTTGAATGCTAAAGTGGTTGAACCATAAACTTTGTCATGTAAGTGGGGAATTCACTACATCTCCCACATAGCTTTTTAAACTTTAATCATTAGGAAACAGATGGCACTTTCAAGCAAGCCACCAAGGAGAGTATAACACAAGAGTTGTTTTCAAAAGAATCAACAGAGTTTAGAGAACACAACGAAAGATGGTTGTATATGGCGGCTCTTATCAGGGGTTAAGTCGCTACCACTTTGGACTTTAAGTGGAGGGGAGGAAGCCATTATATGGACTGATAAAAGAATACATCTTTAGTTTGAGTACAGAGTCATTTGCATCTGTGACACAAGGAAGAAACAAAGGAGTAAATGACTTAATTTTATTTTCATCTTACTGTTCATCTTCTTATTGCTTACTTTCATTGGCCAAATTCAATCTGAAGCCAGAGAAGTCCACAGACCTAGTCCATTCAAGTCAGCCTCCTGGGGCAGAGTTGGAGAGAGGTTAAGAGTGGAGTGTGGATCTAGAAGAACAAATAGAAAAATTACTGCATTCCATTTCTTCTTTTCTTTTTTTCCCCCCAGCATATGTGCTTTTTTAGATGAAAAATATATGTCCCAAGTATAAGGGATATGTAAATACCATCAACTACCATATTCTTATGAATTGATGTTTTATCATTTTCCCAAACAAACTCTAAGATGTTAGTAAACCTCAGTGCTCCTTGTAAAAGGTAATCTAGAAAAAATAAAGTATGGAAATGAATTAACATAAAATACAGCTGTTATAGTCTTATGATATTTAGCTGCTCATGAGGTCTTAGATGATACTTATATATCCTTTTAGCTACAATTGTTCTATGTGTATCCTAAGCTGTGTCAATAACTACTCTGTACACTGTTCTATACCTGATGGTATGATCCTGTGTTATAAGCATTGTTAATCTGCCTTTATTGTTTGCTCAGTTGCTCCGTCATGTCCTGACTCTTTGCAGCCCCATGGACTGTAGCCCACCAGACTCCTCTGTCCATGAAATTTTCCAGGCAATAATAGTGGAGGGCATTGCCATTTCCTATTCTAGAATATCTTCCCAACCCAGGAGCCAAACCCATGTCTCTTGTGTCTCCGGCATTAGCAGGCAGATTCTTTACCACTATCTTCACATGGGAAGCCTCTACCTTTATTGTGTTGCCCCATTATTCTATTACCCAGCCTATCACAGAAATGAGATGCTCCAGAATAACCTCTAGGTTCAGAAATTGTTCTCCTTACCCCCACCTTATGTGGGAGCAATCTCATTTTCTATTGGTGAATAACATCAATCACTTCAATCATGATTGTGTTCCCTTTCTCTGCAGAGAAGGTTCAACAGCTTAAGGAGCTCATAATAGCGAGGGCAGACTCAGTTTCAAATTTTACAGAGCCTTGATTATGTTCTCTAGTGGAAGCATTTTTACCCCATGGAACCTAGTATCCTTCTCCCCATAAAAGCTGGATTGTAGTGATAGAAATATTGCTTCAGCGACTTTGCTTAAAGAGGCTATTTTTACATCCTCCTTTGGTTCCTGAACCTGTGCATTCTGTTTTAGGAGACACGACATCATGCATTAAATAGTACTTTAAGGTACATGACATCCTGTGGGATGCCATCCCCAATCCACAAGATTTTGTCTCTCCAAAGTTGCTGTCATAGTCTTTAGTGGAGTATTCCATTCTATCAAGTCCACTGAGAGCTTGAGAGCAGTCAGTTTTGTCTTTTTTTCTTTTTTTGGTGTACCCATAGTCATGTTTTATTCTCCCCCCATAAATTTTCCCCAGTCTATGGTAAGATTTTGTCAAAACCTAAGGAAAATAAAGATTTTGAAAGTCTACAAATGGTGGTACTGACAATATCATGACTGGAGAAGCCAGATCCCAGATATCTATTTCTCTCTTTGAGAAGACATTTTTTCCCCACAGTGATGAAAGGGGTCTCATAGAATAGACCTTGTATAAGTGGGGTCTTCCCAGGTGGTGCTAGTGGTAAAGAACCCTCCTGGTCTTAAAGACCTAAGAGATGGATTTGATCCCTGGGTTGGGAAGATTCCCTGGAGGAGGACATGGCAACCCACTCCAGTATTCTTGCCTGGAGAGTCCCTTGGACAGAAGAGGCTGGTGGGCTATATAGTCCATAGGGTTGCACAGAGTCTGACACAACTGAAGCGACTTAGCATAGATGCATACACATTGGTCAAGAATGGTGCCATATAAATGACTTCGACTATTAGCAAGTTGGGTGGTCATACCATATCAACTGTGTTGAGAAGTTCATGTTATCAAATCAGTGTGTAGTCTTCATCTGTGTCATCATGACCTGTTAGTACCTCTCCCATTGAGCAAGCACTGGATTAACTGGGGGGGAAAAATGACATCTATAGGAAGGATAATTTTGTCCATGTGATTATTGAAGGGCTCCTCTGCCATGAAAGCCTTCTCTGGAGGATTCCATGGGACCTGAATCTTCATCTCATTTTCACATTTCAAGGAAACTACTCATATACTCCTCCATCAGACCTCTTTGCCATCGATTTCCCAATCTTGGTGTTTTTAGTCCCCTACAAATCCTCCAACCTATTAGCCACAATTCATAGATGAATGTAGATTCCTAATTCAAACCATCTCTCTGTCACACAGTATTCAGCCAAATTTCCTCTCTGACTTTCTGCCTGATGGGGGTTTTCCTTTAAGTGAAAGTCGCTAAGTCACGTCTGAATCTTTGCGACCGCATGGGCTATAGAGTCCATGGAATTCTCCAGTCCAGAATACTGGAGTGGGTAGCCTTTCCATTCTTCCCAATCCGGGGATCAAACCCAGGTCTCCTGCAGATCTGCCCCTGAGTAGATGTGAGGTAACATCTTTTAGCAAGTACCAGTAGATTCTTAGTTAATCTAGACTTGTACCATTTTTTCCTTTATTAACTGGTCATAGGGCACTCCCCATGAAGTAAATTATTATTGAGAATAAGAAAGCCATCTATCAGCAATCCCACAGACAGGAAACCAGGGAAATAAATACCCCTGACTCATCCATCTCCTAATCCCTAATATCCCTCCATCTCCTATTCCATAATATCCTTCAGTGCCTCCCCTACCATAAATAAAAGGACAAGGGAACTTGGATGATGTGAGAGGTCAGCCACCCTTGATACATCAGGCTGGAGTTGGTACAGAGGAAGGCCTGTCTGTATATATGTGCTCAGTTGTGTCTGATTCTTTGAGCCCCATGGACTTTAGTCCACCCAGCTCCTCTGTCATGGAACTTTCCTTGCAAGAATTTCAAGGCATTGGCTTTTCCAGGAAAATTCTAGACAACAGTACTGGGGTGGGTTGCCATTTCCTAGTCCAGGAGATGTTCCCAAGGAAAAGATCAAACCTGCATCTCTTGCATCTCCTGAATTGGCAAGTGGATTCTTGACCACCACCACCACCTGGGAAGCACAGAGGGAGGCCTTGTGGGCCAAATAAAGACACTTAACAAAATTACAATCAAAAAAGCCTCACAATACAGCAGTTGATTTAATTTTATGACTTAAAATACTTTAGGGTATTGGAGATAATCCATTTTTCTGCTCACAGTATTTTATAATTTTTAATTGCAGACCTCTAGGAAGGAATTTTTTTTTTTTTGCTTCTAACATAAGGCATCATAAGAACCTACCAAGTACTATTTGTTTCACGTTTTCTGTCACTAATAGTAGCTAATAAATTTTGAGCATTATTGGACACCTTATACAGCTTCATAATAATTAAAATGTTACATTCAGAAATTATTTTAAAGATATGTCTCTACTACCTCAATTAGATGTATAGTCAATGAATGCAGTGCTCTTTCATTTTTTTTGGCCAAAGTGGGTATATTTTTGTGCACTTGATGAATCACATGTGTGATGATATATCAAATGCTAAGAGTTTATTATTGTGTATCTTAGGAATAATTTATAATATTGAGTAACCCAGGGGACTTCTTTAAAATGGCCATTGTTCCACTGCAGTTTCCCCTTACAAAGGGTGGTTTAAAGCCAAAATCGGCGCTTTTGTTTCCAAAGATTTTGATTTATTTATTTGGCCATGTAGAGAGAGGTGGGAGGATGGGGAAATTTCCTATTTAAACTGAAACTTAGGCTATTACTAGAGCCATTGCAAGCTGAGGACAATTTAAATACTATGAATGAGGAAGCTCATTTTTAATGCAGGAGGAAATAGTTTCATGTTTCAGCATTATTTTATCACTTTAGTGAACATTTTAAAAGTTGGATCCATTGCTTCCAGGAAACATTTATGACTAATATATGCCTAACAACCTCTTAGTTGTACGTAAGAATAGACATGTAGAGTGTTTTTTAAGGATGACTGTGAAAAGAAAGAGGAAAATATTGATACTAATATAAAAATTTGCTTCTTCCTTAAAAGGAACCAAGAATTTTGCTATTTATCCCTATATGCAAGTGCGTATGCTCTGTTGTGTCTGACTGTTTGCAACCCCATGTAACTGGTAACTGTAGCCTGCCAGTATCCTCTGTCCATGGAATTTTCCAGGCAAAAATACTGGAGTGGGTTGCTATTTCCTTCTCCAGGGGTCTTCCTGGCCCAGGGATCCAACCCAATGTCTCCTGAATTGGCAGGTAGATTCTTTACCACTGAGACGCTTGGGAAGCCTTTTAATTTTATCTTTTGTCCCTGCTCAGCTGCTCCGTGTTTCCCTTACTTCCTTAACTTTAAATTGTAGTGAAGCTCCTATGAGGAACTTTCCTGCTCAAACAACCATCATTCTTGGATACTCTTCTACCTGCTTGTTATCTTATGTATATTAAGTAGCTTTCCTCCCTTCAGAAACTCCACTCAATACTGATCCCTTCTTTTTCATGCCCCTAATGTCTACTAGCAACTTCAGTATCTGTCACTGTAAAAGCCATGTTGCATCAATCATCATTGAAACCAGAGTTTTGGTTAATACGTGGCTGAAATCACCTTATTGGGTACAGTTGAACTGATTTAAAAAATAAAGATAATACTAAAGAAAAAATGTAAAAGGTCTTTTAATGAACCATTGTTAGTCTCCCTTGACATATGTTTATATGTCACATAGCTTTTTTATGTAGAAATTGGCTTATTTTGTAGCATTGTTTTATGACTGCTTTCTTCACTTAAGTATAATATGAATATCTTTTACATTATTAAGTTTTCTGTAGCATAGTTTTAATTATTTTTTGTTTTCTGAATGTGAATATAGCAGTGTATTTTTGTATTTGAAATATACATAGTATTTAGCATAGTCTATATGTAGTACATACAGTATTTAACACAGTCTATCTATATGGAGAGAGAGAATTTATACATTTTCTCCAGCATGTAAAGACACAAGATATTACTTTAATCATCTATGCCAGTAAAACTTTAGGCATATCTTTATTTCTTAGCATATATTCTTATAAAAGAATTCAGAGTCATAATTTATAAGCCATGTTCATTGTCTTTTATAGAATATTACACAAATGAATGATATGGGTATCTACTATAGTACATATGATGATGAGATGTCGTTCAGTCGTGTCCGACTCTTCGCGACCCCATGGACTGTGGCCTACCAGGATCTTCAGTCCATGGGATTTTCCAGGCAAGAACACTGGAGTGGGTTGCCATTTCCTTCTCCAGGGGATCTTCCTGACCCAGTGATCGAACCTGGGTCTCCCACATTGTAGGCAGATGATTTACCACCTGAGCTACCAGGGAAGCATAGTACATATATGCATTGGCATATAAATTCCATTTATACAACACTAAGTTATTTAAATATTTTATTTGTTGTTGTTCAGCTGTCAGCATGTCTGATTTTTTTCAACCTCATGGACTGCAGCACCCCAGGCTTTCTTCCTTAACTATCTCCCTAAGCTTGCTCAAATCATGTCCACTGAGTTGACAATGCTATCTGATCATCTTATCCTCTTACTCCCTTCTCCTCCTGTCTTCAATCTTTCCCAGCATCAGGGTCTTATCTAATGAGTCAGCTCTTCACATCAAGTGGCCAAAGTATTGAGACTTCAGCATCAATCCTTCCAATGAATATTCAGGACTGATTTCCTTTAATATTGACTGGTTTGATCTCCTTGCTGTCCAGGGGACTCTCAATAGTCTTCTTCAGCACCACAATTCAAAAGCATCAATTCTTTGGCACTTAGCCTTCTTTATGGTCCAGTTCTCACATCTGAACATGACTACTGTAAAAAACATAGCTTTGATTATGCAGATCTTTGTCAGCAAAGTGGTATCTGCTTTTTAATACACCTGTCTAGGTTTGTTATAGATTTTCTTCCCAGGATCAAGCATCTTTTAATTTCGTGGCTACAATCACTGTCCTCAGTGATTTTGGAGCCCAAGAAAATAAAATCTGTCAGTGCTTCCACTTTTTTCACATCTATTTGCCATGAAGTGATGGGATCAGATGCCATGATCTTAGTTGTCTGAATGTCAACATTCAACATTCAAATATTTATAGCAGAAGAATTATGGATAAGAAAGACAGATGCATGATTATAAGACTAATAGCTGCATATATTTAAGCAGCCATGCTTTGTATTGAGTTACTATCTAGAACCATTTGTAATACAAACTACTCTTTTTATTAAAGGTTACAATTGGGATTTGAAATAGATTAGTTGCATACTCTGCTTTATTTAAATGGTTTGCTTAACAGTCTGCTTAGGATCTAATTTGTGATCTAATTAAAAACTCTTCAGGCCATATTGTTTGCACATTTTAATTGTGTGCCACTATCAGTAGAAATTTCTGAGCTTGTGTTAATGTATCTAAATTTATTTACAATGCATAAATATAATATTCTCAACCTAAATATTAAATGGTAGTGAGAAATAATTTTTAATACAAAAGTAGATATGAAGTAGAGATTTTACATTTTTAAGTACCATATGGATAATTTTATACACCAGAGTCCTCTGTCCGTGGTATTCCCCAGGCAAGAATACTGGAGTGAGTTGCCATTTCCTTCTCCAGGAAGTCTTCCCAACCCAGGTATGGAATCTGTGTCTCCTGCATTAGCGGGCAGATTCTTGTACCACTGAGCCACCAGGGAAGCCTGATTTCTCACTTAGCTGGTGGAAAATGCTACCTTATTAATATCTAACAAGAGGCAGTATCCTGTTGGGAAACAGTAGCTAATATCTGCTGGACTTGACCCCATTGAAGCTTGCTATTTGCAACATTCTTACTGCATAAAAATCTAGTTACTGAAATTTAATTGGCAAAAACCAGAAAACCACATATGGCCATGGTAAAAATTTTCAAAATAAATAATATTGACAGATGAATCAGATTTTTAGAAATGCATGGGTTTTTCCAAAGGTGTAATAAATGAATTACTATGCATTTCCACATTAAATAAAATTTATATGTATATATATATTAAGCTCTGTATTATAATATTGATAATATTATATTGATATTTGAAGTCTATTATGGCTTTCCTGGTAGCTCAGACTGTAAAGAATCCTCCTGCAATGCAGAAGAATTGGGTTTGATCCCTGGGTCAATCCCAATGATCCCCTGGAGGAGGAAATTGAAAATCATTCCAGGAGTCTTGCCTGGAGAACCCCATGGACATTGGAACCTGGCGGGCTACATTCCATGGGGTCACAAAGAGTTGGACATGACTGAGCAACGAACATACAATAGAAATGGGCCAAATCAAAGATATACTGAGTTCCTTTATTTTAACAAGAATTCTTCTTGGTAAACTCAGTATCCGTGGATTGACAAAAGAACATGGGCCAGATAACACTGAATGGAAGGCAAAATGGTTTGGATAGTGAGATGGTGTCTCAAGTGTTAGTGTGATTTCCTCATTTTCTGACTCCACTACAAACACATTTATGATGGTCAAGATGAAAGTATTGTCTTAGGGAAATGATTTATTAGCAATGAAGTATGAATATTCAAAGATGAGAGAAATTAAAAGTCAAGATATTACATTTATTTCAGTTGACTATTTCAAACTGATAAAAACTAGAGAAGAGCTGGAGTGTATACAGAAATTAACAACTGAGTAGATCTGTGGATAGAAATACAATTTGAAAAAATTTTTTGGAAAATATGCTACTCAGAATGACATTTAGATTTTGGTCCAGTGTCATGCTTTTACCCGTATGCATCATATATTACTGTGTTCTTTAACATAATAAGTTTAAAAATGACCTAAATTTCTTACTCAAGTTTTTTTTCCCCTAAATACAAGATATCTCTTTATTTTTTGAAATAGACAGTGCTTGTTGTTAATTGGACATTTCCGCAACGAAAAAGTGTTCATAACGCAATGTACGTAAGCAAATATTGCAGTTAATATGTTCCTTTTGGTAGACTGATCAGTTGGTTGATTTATATTTTGGGGTTTATCATTTTTATCAATGCAAATTCTATGATAAAATAAATAAAATTTCATCTATACAGTATGCAATATGTTAAAATGAAAAATATGTTTTATATATATGTGCATATATAATGATTCTGCTTTTATATTCCAACCAGTTTTGTAATGTCATTTTGGGTCAAGTTATCATTTTAAGTGATTTAATCTTATAATTAGAAAGGATATAACTTCTAGCATAGTACTTTAAAAAACATTTAATTGGAGGATAATTGCTTTACAATATTGTATTGGCTTCTGCTATATAAGATGAATCAGCCACAAGTACATATATGCCCCTTCCTTCCTGAACCTCTCCTCTCCACCCCATCCTTCTTGCACTGTTGGTGGAAATGTAAATTGATAACAGCTGCTATGGAGAACAGTATGGAGGTTACTTAAAAAACTAGGACAAAAACTACCATATCACCCCCCAATCCCACTACTGGGCATATACGCTGAAAATAATAATTGAAAAAGACACATGTACCCCAGTTGTCATAGCAGCACTATTTACAATAGCTAGGACATGACAGCATAGTGTATTAATCTATTTATACAGTCCAAACTAGGTTTGTAATTGGGATATTTCCAATCATATTTAAGTGAAGTCAAGATATAATGTAGATTTAGTTGCCTTCTCTATTGTATTTGCCTACTAAGACTTGAAAAGTAACACCAATACTTCAGCGACAGTTCTTTTTGTTTTTCACTTTGACTGTGGAGGAGCATGGTATTTGGTGAGTGTGTGGGTGAATATTTTTTTCTTTATGTAGAGAAGAGAAATAAACAGGTGAGAAAAAAATTGAGGTTGTTATTTAAAGGTACTGGAGATGCCTCAATACTAAATTGCACAGTCTTTTTTTTATCTTTTTTATATTATTTGAAGAAGAAAAAAAAAAAACTTGTTTCTTCTAGAAAGATGTATTCTGCCAGGTAAGAGCAGGAAAAGAAAAAGGCTTCTTCCACAGTATAATCAGTTAGCATTTTTTTCTTGAGCAAGGTGAAAAACACCAATAGGTCTGCTCATGCATAAAAAGAAAAATAACATTTTGTAAAATGTCAAATATGCATTCATTAGAGGCTATTATAGAAAAATATATTTAACTTTGGGGAGGAGACACTTAACCTGATACACATTAAGTTGTCAACTACTTTTCACTAAGAAGCTGAGAATAATTAAGGAGAATATTAACATGTGCTTTCAAGCTAGTTCTAGGAATAAGAATCCTGTTTATGATGATTTTATTTTTATTGATAGCGCTGCAAGATTATACACTTTATCATGACAAAACTATAATTTTTCTAATACTCAGCAAGGACATGGTCACAGCTTTGAAAATATTACAAAAAACAAGTACTTCTATGTGCTCTGCCTTGATCTTCATGCTCCACAATGATGTAGTTGAGCTCCATGATTTTCTCCATAGAGTAGAAATCAATCCTATCTGCTTCATAGTCTTGGTAGCATTGCATTGATGCTACTATTTTCTGCGATGTCATATATTTTTGTTGGAATTTATAGAGGACATTTTAAAGACCTATGAATGGTGAATGAATGACTTTCTTAACTTCTAAAAATTGTAATTTTTTTAAATCTCAAATTTTTTAAACTCTTTAATGTAACAAAAACCAAACATTTTTTTCCCCAGAAAAAAAACATTGATCCTATATTTTCTGGCATTAAGGTTATAGACCAGAATATGTAAAATATTTATTTATCTATCTCTACCAAACTAGATTGAGAATCTATCTTCTTATAGATACATATAGATACAGATACAGACACATATGTAAAATATCTGTTATCAATGGGTGGTATCATATAGCCTGATTAAATCCTTTGCTTCAGAATTAGAAAGATTCGTAAGGAAACTATAGAAATTCCTTTTAACAATTTCTATGGAATCAAATCTTAAAAAATAAATCAGAGAAATGAAAAGTACTTGGAGGCCCATCTAAGTCCATAGTCTAATCAGCAACACAGATTTACCCAAAGCCAACTCCAACAACTCCATCTGATTTTAGGGACAGTAAACTTACTAACTCCCAAGGAAACATTACAGTTAGAATTTTGATTCGCAAATTGAACATGATAGACTTTATCATAAAATTCCTGTCTTCATTCCTACTTTTGCTTTTTAAAGTGAATGGAAGTCTCCATTAGCTTTAAGGTAATTTGTTTAATAGTTTGAAGTTGCATACAGGTATCTTTTTCATTTAAAAATTTCCCAGTCCTTACCATTTTTCTACATATAAGAGGATTTACAGGCTAATCACCTTCCTGATACCCGTACCTGAAGTTCCCCAGGGTGCCTAATCTCTTTTATAGTTTGGTTCATGGCAGTACAAAGTCAGAATAACCTTTCACAGAAAGTAATTGACTTGAAAACTTATTGTATATTAGCACCAGTAATATCAGTCTTGATGTTTTATAACTATGGTCAAATCATAAGAAATTCTCCTTGTTGTGTTCTACCCTAATTTGACTATATTTCATTTTTTATAACAGTTTATAAAATGTTATAATTTATGGGTTATTTTCACATACTTTGTATTCTTTAATATTTTTTATTAGAGTATAGTTGATTTACAATATTGTGTTAATTTTAGGTGTCCAGCTTAGTTAGGTGTCCAGCTTAGGGATTCAGTTTTTTTTTTTTTTTTTTTTTGCAGGTTATATTCCATTTTGGGTTATTATAACATATTGGGTATAATGCCCTATACTCTACAGTAGTCATTGTTGCTTACCTATTTTATGCATAGTAGTTTGTTAATCCCATAATCCTAATTTGTCCCTCTCCCCCTCTTTTACCTTTTTAGTAACCCTAAATTTGTTTTCTATGTCTATGAGTATGTTTCTGTTTTGTATGTACACACACATGTATTATTTTTTAGATCCCAGATGTGATTAACATCATAAGGTATTCATCTTTTTCTGTCTTATTTCACTAAGCGTAGTATTCTCTAGCCCTATCTGTATTTTGGCAAATATTGGCAAAAATATTTCATTCTTTTTATGGTTTAGATATATTCCATTATATATACATACATACATATATATATATATACATATATATATATGCATATATATGTATGCACATCTTCTTAATCCAGTCATGTATCGATGGGTATTTGGGTTGCTTCTGTCCTTTGGCTCATATAAATAGCACTGCTAGCACATAGGGGTGCGTGAATCATTTCAAATTGGTATTTTAGTTTTTTCGGAGTAAATACCCAGAAGTGGAACTGTTGGATCACATGGTATTTCTATTTAAAATATATTTTAAAGTAATCTGGGACCAAATCTTTGCCTTTTAAAGTATATGAAAATTAAACTCAGTAAAATTATATTGCAATATAGCAAAGTATAATAATATTTTATGGAAAAAAATGCAGATTTAAATTATTATAGAAAATTAAAGATTTAAAATATATAAAATATTTTAATTTTATATAAAATTTAATTATATTATTATAAAATAATATAGAAAATGTTATATATTATGTATATACAATATATTTGCTATAATATAGCAAAATGATGGAAGAGTCAGAACCACAGCTCCATTTTTTCACAGTACCTGGTTTAATATCATTGTGAAAAGTAAATCAAGGGTAGATTAGGTTAACAGGAACCTGTCTTCTGTCAACATACATACAGACATATGTATGCACAAGCCCACACACACACATTGAGTCGTGTATTTTATAGCTAGAAGGGACATTAGTGTGGTGATAACTTGGAGGAAATGCAAGAACATTAGCCTGTATGTAGAATCCTTAGTGCTCTTAATAAAATAAAGTCAAGCTCAGAATACTGCTGTGAAATTCCAGTTATGAAACACGTAGCCTCCAAATCCAACTTGACATTTAAAATTATATGTCACTGCTATGAAAGTTCTTTCTACTTATTTGAAAATGATTTGACAAAGGAATAAGACTCTGATGGGGATAAAGCATTCTCAATCTTACTTGCTTTCATAAAGATATAATGGCAGTAGATATTTGAAATATTAAAATTTTTAAGTGGATGTGAGAATAAACTAATCTTGGTATATTTTCAAAATTTCTCTTTCATTATTTTGCACAACATAGTGTGCCCAGAGCTCAACCTCATCCCCTCTAATAAATGTATTAAAAAACATGAAAGAGAAGCATGAAGTTTGGTATTTGTGTTGCTTATTTACTAAGTCTTAACGATTAGTCAGATCGTATAATATGTGATAGATTTGAAGGACAACATGCAGTATTGAGTTAGTGAATTAAAATAAGTTGTTTCTTTAGTGTATGGCTTGTAAGTAGCAATAGAGACTTGACGATTGTATTATTAAGCTAGTTTATAAATAATACACTTTAGAATCTGATCCAGCGTGGGTTTATATATTTAGTTCATTATCTGTATGTTTGTGTATATATGTGTACCTGTGTGTGTCTTACAGCTGTTATTTCAAGAAACCAAGAAGGGCCAGGAGAAATGGGAAAGGCTGTGCTGATTCCTAAAGATGACCAGGAGAAAATGAAAGAATTGTTTAAAATCAATCAGTTTAACCTTATGGCCAGTGATTTGATTGCCCTTAACAGAAGTCTGCCGGATGTAAGATTAGAAGGGTGAGTTTACATTTGTTTTATAATCTAATATACTAGCAATCTCCGAAGTTTAGAATATCTTGAAACTTCAGTTAACTCAGGTTATTTGAAACCTAGAGCTATATGGTTCTGAATACCTATGCCACCACAGGAATTAACTGTGCATGCATATGATGAGAGATATGAACTATGTCCTTCTCTGGCAGAGCAAAATATATTACTTGCAATGGCATTGCAGAATATACAACCAAACAAGACTTTTGCCTTCATTAAATATCTTTTTGTTTTGTTTTGCTTTATCTTGCCAAAAACAGAGCAAATATGATCTGTGAAAAAATTGTTTTCTTATCTATGTGGAAAGCTCTTACGTTTGCTTTGAAAAAAATATATGCTTTGCTATTTCAGCATAAAAATAACCTATTGCCTGTGTGATTATTGACACTTTAAAATGATTTATTGAGGATTCTTTAGCACTTTATGATGTTATTTATAATTAGAATGCTCAGTTATCAGCCATGGATGATATATACTCATTTAGAAATAATAATACTGTATGAAAAATTATGTTGAATATTCCAACACCACTGTAAGCCATGCTTTAGGTAGTTGAACATATTTTAAATGGATGTAATAAAAATCATAATATTTAGTGACAGTATTGTCATCCTTATATATAGTCCTTACAAAGTACGCTATTGGCACTTAGAAAAGGTATGTCCTCAGGTTTTAGAAAATCTCCAAGTTTACAAATATCCTCCAGAATGCACTTCTGTTTATAAAGAAGTTGTTATTTAGGTTTGTAATGACTTTGTCTATATACAATAAAATCATAGTTAATGCATATTTTGCTACATATAATAAGTTATGTTACATTAGGGCTATGGTGACATTAATATATTTAGTAAGCATGATGTTTTTTCCCTTTCTGAATAATTATTTCAAGTAAGAGCAAAATAAAGTAACCCAAGTCTTATTGATACACTAACCTAGGTTGTCAGAAGATTCCATTTGATAGCTAAGTATTGGTAACTGGTTTTGTATACCCTTTTATGCTTTTGAAATGTCGCTCCCAGCAAACCACAAATAACTACATATTATGGATATTTTGGATTCCTAGCAAATAGCTAAAATGTCAAATTTAACATTTGTGCATTCCAGAGGTCTTGATAATTTTACAGGTAGTTCTGTCCATATTTGTATGTGTTTGTATATGTGTAGGTATACTTGAATTTTTAAAGATATACATGAGCATGTTCTTTTAAATAATTTTGAGTATTTTATATCAGAGTTCATGTTTTAATGTTGCATTCATTACCTTGTGACGGTAAAGCGTCTACCTGCAATGCAGGAGACTTGAGTTCCATCTTGGGGTCAGGAAGATCCCCTGGAGAAGGAAATGGCAATCCACTCCAGTATTCTTACCCGGAAAATTCCAAGGACGGAGGAGCCTGGTGGGCTACAGTCCATGTGGTCGCAAAGAGTCGGGCATGACTGAGAGATTTCACTTTATTTTGATAAAACTGGTAAATGTAATACTTAAAACCATGTGTTTCAGGAAAACCATGTACACGCTATTTCAAAATTTTTAAAATCAATTTAAATATTTAATATAATATATAAATGTAAATTACATATCAGATCTGGAATGATTATGATAAGAACTATTTTAATACAGAACTATCACTTAAAAAAATCATTACTGAGCATCCATTTAAAATATTTGTGGCCAGTGGTTTTTACTTCTTTTAAGAATTACTTAGCATAATAAGTACTAGAAGAATTAAATTTTAAACTTGTATATAGTCTGTGGAACAATTCTTCATTTAAAACAACTGTTTGATTCAAATTGCTCAGTATAAAAACTCTAAAAAATGCCATACCTACTGTAGATATTTTTGCTTGAATTTTCAGATTTTGCAAATAATAGTAGTGAAGTAAATCATTTTATGTTTTATTTTTATGACATCACAGTATATGAAATTAGTAAAGAAAAAATAAATACCATCCACAATTCCTAGACAAATCATAAAGTATATATGAAGTTCACTGGGGACATTTGCAAGTCATTTTGAGCAACTCAATTTTGTGACTGCCTGGGAACAACTGCTTTTGAGAAACACACTATGAGTCAGCTATCCAAAAATTTTAAAAAATGTAAAAAGTTAATACTCATTTAATACTCATTTGAGTAGAAAACTATTTTCCAGTTTTGGTATTACAGTTCAGTTTCTGAATAGTTATATCTCAAGAAATATGACACATTAAGCTAGTTTCAGTGATGATTGATATACCAAGATATTTAAAAAATGAAATTTATAATTTACAAAGATCTTTATTTTAGTGAAAAATTGAGTTGATATTTATTTAGAAAGAGTTTGAACTGCCAAACAGTGGATTCATTAAAATATCTCAGACTATTTTGCTAGAATACATCCTTAAACTAGCTTGACTGAATTCATAAAATTGTCCAAATAGTTTAATGTTGTGTTTGACCTTAATATCAGTCTACAAATATTTGAAGATATATCCAGTGTTGGCCTGAAACAAATAGACTACCAGATATTTCTCCAGCAAAGATGGGTTTATTTAGGATCAACAGAGAATTGCAATTCAGTGTCAGTGACCCTGGCGAGCCACATGCAAGTCCCCACATAGCAAGGGAAGGAGAACACTTTTATAGAATGAAAGAGGAAATCAGGAGTCAATCCTAACTTTAATCCCCGTCTCCCACTTCATCTTCCCACCTATGTACACACATCTGTTCTCTATGTCTGCATCTCTATTCAATTCAGTTGCTCAGTTGTGTCCAGCTCTTTTGTGATCCAATGGACTGCAGCACACCAGCTTCCCTGTCCATCACCAACTCCCAGAGTTTACTCAAACTCATGGCCATCGAGTCAGTGATGCCATCCAACCATATCATCCTCTGTTGTCCCCTTCTCCTCCTGCCTTCAATATTTCCCAGCCTCAGGGTCTTTTCCAGTGAGTCAGTTCTTTGCATCAGGTGGTCAAAGTATTGGAGCTTCAGCTTCAGCCTCAGTCCTTCCAATGAATATTCAAGACTGACTGGTTTGATCTCCTTGCAGTCCAAGGGACTCTCAAGAGTCTTCTCCAACACCACAGTTCAAAAGCATCAAAATGTGACTGGAGAAGGGAATGGCAAACCACTTCAGTATTCTTGCCTTGAGAACCTCATGAACAGTATGAAAAGGCATGCCTATTCCTGCCCTGAAAATTAAGTTCATCTGTACAGTTTTTCTAGATTGTACCTACGTGCATTAATGTATGATATTTGTTTTCCTGACTTCACACAATGTGACAGATTCTAGGTTCATGCATGTCTCTACAAATGATGTATAATGTTGTTCTTTTTTATGGTTGAGTAATAGCCCATTGTGTATATGTACCACATCTTATTTATTCATTCCTCCCTTGATGGACATTTACATTGCTTCCATGTACTGGCTATTGTAAATGGTGCTGCAATGAATACTGGGGTTCATGTGTCTTTTTAAATTATGGTTTTCTCAGGGTGTATGCCCAGTAGTTGGATTTCTGGGTCATAGTGTAGTTCTATTTGTAGTTTTTTAATAATGATTTTTAATAGAAACAAATAGACCTTTGAAATATCGGAGTATCTCTCCTTTTAGCAGTTGTGACTCTAAAGTAGCAGGAGTCAAGTGCATTGAGCATCCTTTTACTATCTCAAAAGGTGAGCATTTGAGTTTGAAAAGTGGTGAAGGACCAACACAGTTCTTTTGGACAAGATATTTGGAGGGCCTCTACAAATTTTTGCAATTGAGTCTTAATGATGGAATTAGATTTCTCATCTTAACCAGAAGATTGGTGCAACAATCCACACCAGTGTGAATGTTATAAAACCAGCCAGACAGCAAAGACTTGTCAAAGTCCCTGGCCAATAAAATAGATTAGTCAAATACCATGAAGTTCAAGAGGAGTTCTTCTAGGAAGGAATCATCTTTCTCAGCTTTAGTCACAGAAAAAACAGTAACCAGTCTACAGGAGAACATTTCAGTCCAGTGTGGAAACATATAGACCATGACTGAAACATTGATATCTATTAGACAGAGGAAATTGTATGAAGTCCAGTTGCCAAACTTCATATAGACCATTTGCAAAATACCTGAGAGCAGTAGGTATTTGAATACCTGAGAGTAGTAGGAATAGACTTCCCTGGCTTGTATTTGCACAAGTGAGGTAGACACTGCTTTTGGTCTTGTTAATGTTTCCCTACCATATTGATTCATGAAAGTTTTTTGGTCAGGAGACCAATGGTTTAATGCATGTACAGTGGTGAGGAGTGGGTTTATTAGTCTTAGGTAGGACTGGGTTCTCACTGGTCCAAACTAGGGCTTCTCTTTTTATCAAACCAATAGTTGGTGCATTTCCAATCTTATTTTTTGCTTTTCTGAGGCCAGTTGCCTGGACTCTCTAACCAGTTTTACTAAATTATAACTTGGATAATTTGGAAATACCTTTTGAACCATGACAGATTCTTGGCTGCTGTTGGTCCCTTTAAGGATAACATTCCTTGCGGAAGTATCAACAGGATCGTTCCTCTTAGCTTCAAGAAATTTAAGTTTAGAATATATCATACTCTTAATAATAGCTAAAACGGCAGGTAAGATGTTTACATGCAATAATTCCTGACCATTGGGTCCATTTTAAATTTTATTTCCACTGGAAATAAGGAGGCCATGTTGCATCCACAACCTTCCAAAGCTGTGAGTATACTACTTCAAAAGCGTTTCTACTGTCAGTATAACTATTGGCAGTTTTGTCCTTGGCTTAATTTCAAGCTCATGTTAAGAGCATGTAGTTCATCATGTTGAGCTGAAGTAGCCACAAATTAAAGATGCTGCCTCAGCAACATCAAAAAAAATTATGATAGCATACTCAGCACACTATTTGCCATCGTCACCTTTAAAATGAAAACCATTGGTGAACCTTGAAAAGTCAACATTATCCAATGGAATTCACTGTAGATCATTATGAGGAGACGAGAGGTGGTGCACCAGTGTTAAGCAGTCATGAGGAACCTTGTGGGTGGTGGAGGGGGAAAAGAGTTGCCAGGTTAAGGTTATTACAACAGAAAAGAGTTATGTGAAGGGCAGTTAACAAAAGGGCTTCATAGAAGGTAAGATGAATGTATTCAGGAGAGGATTCAGGAGAGCTTCTACTGTATCAGATACAAAAATGTTTAAATGGATCATACAAAAATTTTTTGGTAGCCTTAACTGAATGGACAGTAGTCTGTATGGCACTAAGGCAAGGCTGTATCCTAGGGTCACAGGGTCTGGTTGCTAGCTTTAATACTTTATAAGTTGATGATGGTGTCTGTGTTTTTGGGTGAGTAATCCAAAGGTGTTCTCTTCCTTTTCATTTTCAAAAAGGAAAACTAAATCTGATCATTCTGATGTCCAAGGGTCAGTGACTTCATCCAAGTCTCCACTAGGTCCTGAAAACTGTGTCTTCCAGTTCATCCCCTAAAACTGGATTAAATTGAGTTGGGATTATTTTATTTATTTTTGTATTGTGTATAGTTGCTTTACAATGTTGTGTCAGTTTCTGCTACACAGCAAAATGAATCATCTCTGTGTGTACATATATTCTCTCTTTTATGGATTTCCTTTCCATTTAGGTCACCACAGAGCATTAAGTAGAGTTCCCTGTGCTATACATCAGGTTCTCATTAGTTATCTGTTTTATACACAGTGTATATATGTCAATATATGTATGACAATACCAATCTCCCAATTCATACCAGCTTCTCTTTCCTCCCTTAGTGTTCATCCATTTGTTCTGTACATCTATGTCTCTATTTCTGCCTTGCAAACAGGTTCACTTGTACCATTTTTATAGATTCCACATGTGTGTATTAACATATGATATTTGTTTTTCTTTTCCTGACTTACTTCACTCTGTATGACAAGACTGTAGGCCCATCCACATCTCTACAAATGACCCAGTTTCATTCCTTTTTTATGGCTGAGTAATGTTCCATTGTAAGTACCACATCTTCTTTATCCATCCATCTGTGATGGACATTTAGGTTGCTTCCATGACCTGGCTATTATAAATAGTGCTGCAATGAACATTAGGTCCATGTGTTTGTTTTTGTTTGTTTGTTTATCTTTTTTCAGGTTACCTGCCCAGTAGAAGGATTGCTGGATCATGTAGTAAATCTATTTTTAGTGTTCTAAGGAAGCTCTATACTGTTTTGCATACTGACTGTATCAATTTACATTCCCACTGACAGTGCTAAAGGGTTCCATTTTCTCTATACCCTCTCCAGTGTTTACTGTTTGTAGATTTTTTTATGGTGACCATTTTCACCAGTATGAGGTGATATCTCATTTTAGTTTTGATTTGCATTTGTCTAATATTCTCTAATAATTAGTGATGTTGAGCATCGTTTCATATGCCTCTTATGCCTCTTTCATAATCATTTACTGGTCTCAGTTAATCTTAAAATCATATTTTGCAGAGAGGCAATTTTAGGCTTCTTATAACATTGGAAAGCCTCAAAATACCAATCAAAATAAGTATTCCAATCATTTCTAGGAATTTTTAAACTAGTTCAATTTTAAGGAAATGAAGTTTGGGGATTTCAAAAGTTCCCCATCCTTGCCATTGAGATTCTATTTAAATTGCCTTTGGTCAGGTCTGTCTGTTTATTTAGAAATGTACATAAGGAAGGACCCTTGTTTTTAAACATAAAATCAACCAGAGTCCCTGTAGGTAAGGCACTCTCAAAATATTAATAGTTAAGTGACTGGAATACCAGTTCCTAGAGAATTTTCCTCTAAAGCAAAGAAAATTTCAAACAATTTAAACTTTTTGAAACACATATGGTTTAATTCAAAAAGCTTACAAGTCAGTCCTTAGAAGATAGCTTGGTCCCGAAGGAGGTTAGACTGAAGGCTTTGGTTTTTTAGCCAGTCTTCAGAGGACAGCTCCCAAAGGAATAGGGCAAAATTTGAAAAACCAGAAGTTTCATCTGAAGCAGCCCTGTCCTGAAAGAATTGATCCAAAGGCCATTTTCAGCCAGCTTCAGTTGAAATAGTCTGATCTCAAGATCAGACCAAAGTGTCCAAGGAGTAGTCACATACAGAACAAAACATTAACCAGAAAGACAAAACCTTTCAATAGATCCTGGAGAAAGTCTGCAGGGCTTCAGACACTATAGGATGTGAGCGCTAATCCAGGGAAAAGATACTAATTCAGACTCCAGGGTTGGAGAGAAATGCAGTGAATGACAATGGGCTCAATTGTGGGTACCACCTTTGTTTGTTCACCAGCCCTGGAGCCATAGGGAGTCTCCTCTGGTTTCACAGAAAGTCCATGGCTTTTCATTGGCTGAATTGTTGCCATGAAAGAAAGTCTTAAAAAAAAAAAAAAACTTTATTTTATTGTGGGTTTAGCTGGTTAACAATGTTGTGATAGTTTCAGGTGGATAGCAAAGAGACTCAGTCATACATAGACATGCATCCATTCTCCAAAATGGGAATCTTTCATCTTCCTGCTGAAAGATTGGTCTCTGCTGTCTGTGCAGGGTGTGAGAGCTCTCCCTTTCGCTGTCTGACTCTGCTTAATTGAGGTTTCGTTTTATTGAATTTTTTACAAAAGGAATAAATCTAAATAAATATCTCATGTTTCCAAAGAGAAGAAACTAAAATGTGTTTTCTTGAAGGCAATTGTGATGAAACATCAGGACAATTTGGAATTAACTTTGAGAATGTCCATCTCTGGAGATGTCGAAATTTTTATATCAATTTTCTTATTTACCTAATATATTTAACTTATTAAATTTTATAATGCATTTATATATTATAGTTAATTATTGATGGCCATAAAGGATAGAATCACAAATGATCATGGTATTTTATATTTTAAGTACAATCAAGGCTGAATGAAGCAGTTATAATGAAAGTCACTCAGTCGTGTCCGACTCTTTGTGACCCTATGAACTTAGTCCATGGAATTCTCCAGGCCAGAATACTGGAGTCGGTAGCCTTTTGCTTCTCTAGGGGATCTTCCCAACCCAGGGATTGAACCCAAGTCACCCACATTGCAGGTGGTTCTTTACCAGCTGAGCCACAAGCAGTTAACCAAATTTATTACTTTTTTTTTTGAAGGCTCTCAGGTTCTGTGATTCTTATGTTTGAATTGATATAACTATAAATAAAATTCCAGACAGCTGTAACCAACCCTCTCTCTCCTTTGCCCATCCTCCATAAATTAAAAAATAGTGCAATGTCATAAAATTATATTCTGAACTTAGAGAAAAATGACTAGCAATTTGTGTTGATAGATCAGCATTAGGGATTTGTTAGCATGTTTCTCAACTGGTAATGGATCTAATACTTTGTAAATTGATATAGTTTGAATTTAAGAAAGGAGGCCTACATATTTCTGCTTCAGAAAGCAAGTAAATGTGTGTCATTTGTTTGGTTTTCTATCTAAAGTTTTAAAAATAATATTTAAGAGAGAAAGGGAGAGGGAGAGAGAGTCTGTATAACCAAACTAAGGAAACCCATTAAGTGATATTAAACACATTATTTTAGCAATTAATATGCTGATGTGTTCCAAATGCTGTTCTGTGTGCTGAGGATATAACAGTAAACAAAACTAAGTCTCTGCTTCATGAAACTTAGAACAAATAAAAGAATGAAGAAAAGTAAGGAATAAAGAAAGATTAATGAGAAATCCTTTTTAAAAAACTTGTATTTGAGTGACTTAAGTGGACCTTAAGCACCTAAATGTTATAATTTCATTTTCCTAATACACAGAGCTGTAACATATTTTCTAGAATCTTGAAACAGACAATGCCAGAAATATAGCAGACATATGGCTATATAAAACTCCATGAAGATACAAAAGCAAACACGTAGATGTATGTTTGCCTGTGCCTGTGTGCATGTGTGTGTAATTATATCATTTTTTGTAAGGTGTTCAAACTGTATTTCCATGAAATCCAGCAAAAATCACAACCTGGTTTGCAAAAGTCATCAGTAGTCAATGCTATCCTCTGGCTCTAGGCTTTTCTGAAGTAGAGAACACAATACGGTCATGATTAATGAGGCACTGACTCTATTCCATTATATGCAAAACAAATACGAGCAACAGAAACCCAACTTTGGGGAAATTTTTCAAGTAATAAGGAGGAAAATCTGTAGGTATGGATCCAAAGAACATAGGTTTAAGATCTGACTCTGGCTTCTTACTGGATCTTGGGTTTCAGCCATTAATTTTCTAAGCCTCAACTTCCATTTACTGATGATCTCAGGTTATGGTTGTTCAGTAGTTCAGTAATGTCTGATTCTTTGCAACTCCATGGACTGCAGCATGCCAGGCTTAACAGTCCTTCACTATTTCTCAGAGTTTGCTCAAACTCATGTCTGTTGTGTCTATGATGCCATCCCACTATCCAATCGTCTGTCACCCCCTTCTCCTCCTGCCCTCAATATTTTCCAGCATCAGGCTCTTTGCATCAGGTGGCCAAAGTATTGGAGGTTCAACTTCAGCAACAGTCCTTCCAATGAATATGCAGGGTTGATTTCCTTTAGGATTGACTAGTTTGATATCCTTGCTGTCCAAGGGACTCTTTAAGAGTACTCTCCAACACCACAGTTCAAAAACATCAATTGCTCAGTGCTTAGCCTTCTTTACGGTCCAACGCTCACATCCATACATGACTACTGGAAAAACCATATCTTTAACTCTATAGACCTTTGTCAGCAAAATGATGTCTCTGCTTTTTAATATCTGTCTAGGTATGTCATAGCTTTTCTTCTAAGGAGCAAGCATCTTTTAATTTCATGGCTGAAGTCACCATGCTCAGTGATTTTGGAGCCCAAGAAAATAAAGTCTGTCACTATTTCCATTTTTTCCCCCATCTATTTGCCGTGTAGTAATGGGACCATATGCCATGATCTTCGTGTTTTGAATGTTGAACTTTAAGCCAACCACCTCTTTCACTGTCCTCTTTCACCTTTTTCAAGAGGGTCAAGTAATCAATTAATTAACCCACAAATCCCTGTCATTTAGCTAATATAGGCTTAGCCTTGACAACAAGAAAATGGATATAATATCACTGACTGTAAGGAGTAAAAAGAATATATTTATATAAACAATAAATTATAATATTGTATGGACATATCAAAAATGATGAAGGATAAAATTGTGCTGAGTTCCTAGTGAAATTTTTAAATTCATTATCATTCTATAGAATTCTTTCATACCCTAGGCTTTTTTTTTTTTTTTTACTAAGCAAGGAAACTTTAAGCAACTGGCTTCTCGCTTTACTCTGCCATTCTTTTTGAATAAGAAATTAACAGTAATTATTGGGTGAATATTTATAAAATAGCTGTAGGCAATTAAAACAAAATGTTAAGGTTCTGTAGCATTTACTTGTATTCAGACATATAATAGCACTTTAAGTTCTGATATTGAGTTATTTGAAGGTTATAATGCAGCTGGCATTTAAATATATTTCATCAGGGGAAAAATGAGAAAATAGGAAATTTATTTCAGCTATTTTTATCCCAGACCAAATAGCTGCTTCTTATGTATGCGTACTTGAAAGCTGATAAAGAGAAAAAGAGTCTAGCACACTTGCATTATTAGTGCAAAGAAGCTGTAGCATACAAATTCTGAATAAGATGCTCTCAAAGGACAAAGACTTTATTTACTTTATCCCACAGAAGTAAACCATAGTATATATTTTTTTCTGTGGTCAATCTCATAAGTGTACCTGTATGTTTATGTGGATTGCCTTTCCCATGAATTAAAATACAATAAATGTAGCATTGATTGCACAAGGAGACATAGAAATGAGAATATTAATTGGATTTCTGATCTCTGTTCCATATCTTTTCAATTGGAGAATTACTACAACTTTCATATACTGGCAAAAATTTTGCCTGTGAAGATAATAATTTCTCTAATACTTTGATTTATGTAATGTGTTCATGTGTAGAATTAATTTCACTTCCCCAATTAGAAGTAGTGTGTAAGTACTCTGTGTGTTTGTATATGCATGTAAATATGTATATATATATATTTGTATATTAGAAGTTAGAGATGACAAGTACTGTTACTTTCCTTTCAAGTAAGAAATAACTTTTCTTTCAAGTAAGAAAATTGAGTAAAACATCTTGGTATGTTTTCAGGGACACATTTGTATACTACTGTAGGCAAAAAGCATGCTGCATAACTCCATTTACACTTGAACTACCCTGTAACAGTCTCCTTATTTAATTTTCTGACACTATTACTTTGAATCTTTAAAAATTATAGTAAAGTATATAAAACACAAAGTTGACCATCTTAACTATTTTTAAATATATAATTCAATAGCATTAATTATGAAGGCAGTCAGATGTGCCAGATTTAAATATACCACTTTGGCATGAAGATTATTTTGAGCTAAAGGCAATTGAGGAAAAAGAGACACAGGAAAAGTTCTCTTCCCTCCCTCATCTGCCCCAGAGAAAGGCAGGTTTCCCTTGTGACAGTGTGGTACCCCTGTCTCTTGAACAAGAAAGGGAGCAACAGCTAGAAGGGAACTCATGATGGTGATGGAACTGAGATGACTGCATAAACTCAACCTTACTAAAAAACCCTCATCTTCCATTAGTTCCCCCCCATAGATTTGTCTTCCCACATTTTATCATCCCTTCAAGCTCCAATACTTTCTTCTTTGTCTTTTTCCCCTTTGTTAAAATGACCTCTTAAGTCTCTGAGTCTAATCTTTTCAGGCTTTTATGTTCTAAAAGACCTCCATATACATAAAAACTAAAACATTGATGTCAAAATGAAACTTAGATGCCTTTTCCCAAGTTATTCTTTTCTCAGTTTAATTTGCAGTCCTGGTTTATTAACCCAAGAGGAATAATCCGAAGTTTTTCACTAGCCTACAAATATATTCACACTGTTGTGGGGCCAATCTCCAGAATTCTTTTTGTCATGCAGAATTGAAACTCTGTACCCATTAAACAGCTCCATATTCTCCACTATCGCTGGACACTGACAATCACCATTCTAATTGTCTCTCTGAATCTGGGTACGCTTTATATATAGTTGAAATCATACATCATTTGTCCTTTGACTGACTGACTTAGCATAATGCCCTCAAGGTTCATCCATATTGCAGCATGTGTCAGAAATTCCTAACTTTTTTAAGGTAAATAATATTCCACTATATGTATATACCACTTTTGTTTATCCATTAATCTGTCAAGGACACGTGGTGTGCTTCTACCTTTTGGCCACTGTGAATTATCCTACTATGAGGATAGCCAGCTGTGCAAATATCTCTTTGAAATCCTGTTTTCAATTCTTTTGAATATACTCTGAATAGAAATGCTGGTTCATATTCCAATTCTGTGTTTTGAGGATGCACCACACTGTTTCCTATAGAAGTTGTACCATTTTGTCTTGTTTTTATTAAATTTTGTTGACATGAAAAAAGTCCATGACTTATTTTTAAATGTGAAAAACAGATTGCAAGGCAGTTAAAAAGCAAAAGACAAGTGAGAAAAGTAAAATTATTGATCACTTCTAGTTTAGAAACAGAGGCCAACCTGGTCTCATCACCTCTGTAATATTTATTTAACTCCTACATCCAACTGGACCTGTATACTGAATTTTTTGTTACAGTGAAACAAATATTTCATTATAGGTATGTGGAAAAAATTTTCCAGAGGTAGCTGAGGTAGCTTGGTTGTGAAAGCCTTAGTCCAAAGACCTAAAGATCCCTGGTTTGATCCCAGGTTTTGATAGTTATTTTATTATTTTTATTTATTTTTTATTGAAACATAGTTGATTTACAATATCATAATTAGTTTCTGTTGCACATCATAGTGACTCAGTATTTTTATGTTATTTTTCATTGAAAATTATTACAAGTTAATAACCATAATTCCCTATGCTATATAGTATAGCCTTGCTGCTTATGTGTTTTATACACAGTAGTTCTCTTTATCTCATACCCCTAATGGGCCCCTTCTCTCTTCCTTCTCCTCACTAGTAACAATTAGTTTGGCTTTCTAGTCTATTTCTATTTTCTATATGCATTCATTTCTATTATTATATATTTTTTTATCCAGTCAACTACCCTTGCCCTATGTCTTTTGATTGTAGAATTTAGCCCATTGGCATTTAAATATTAATTAATAGGTATGTACTTATTGCCATTTTATAAATTTTTTCCAGTTGTTTATGTACTTTTCTGTTCATTTATTCTTTTTTTCCTTCTCTTGTTTGATTTTCTTTGATAGCTTTCTTGTGTTCCTTTCTTTTCAGTTTCTGTTATCTATTATAGATTTTCAATTTATGATTACCATGGGGTTCATATTGGTTGACCCATAATTATATCTACTTGTTTCAAACTGGTAGTCATTTAATCTTGCTGGGTAGACTACCCTATGCCACAGGTTTTTCCCTTTCAGCATTTTGAGTCTACCTATGCTACTGCCAACTGTCCTGCGAAAGTTTTGCAGAGAAATCGGGCAACAGCCTTAGGGAGGTTCCCATGTATATAATCCTTTGCTTTTTTCTTGCTGCCTTTAGAATTCTCTCTTTAACTTTTGCCATTTTAATTATGATGTATCTTGGTGTGCGTTTGTTTGGGTTCATCTTGTTTGAAGCCCTCTGTGTTTTCTGTATCTGGGTATGTGGTTCCCCCCACCCCTTTTTTTCTTCAGGTTTGTAAAGTTTTCAGCCATAGTTTCCTCAAGTACATTTTTGATCCATTTCTCTGTCTTTCTTCTGGAACCCTTGTAATGTGAATGTTGCTACACTTAATATTTGAGATCTTCTAAATTGTTTTCAATTTTTATAAATCTGTTTCTCTTTTTGCTGTTCTGATTAAATGAATTCTATATTGTCTCCCAGATCACTTACATGCTCTTCTGTATCACTTAGTCTGCTATTCATTCCTTCTTCAAGTGTATGCATCATTTTCCTCCTAATCTTATAACATTTTTATCACCAATGTTTTGAATTTTCATCTGGTAAATTATTTCTGTTTCATTAGTTTTTCAAAGGTTTTTCTCTTATTCTTTCAATTGAGAGTAGTTCTTCTGCCTTTTCATTTTGCTTAACATTCCCTACCTCTTTAAACTTAGGTTAAACATTTACTGATTGTGATCTTGATGGTGGGCTCTTGTGTGAGAGCATCCCTATGTAATCTGCATATGCCAAATGCCTCTGAGGTGAGAGCTGGACTTGAGGTGGGCCTGGAGATAGGTGGGCTAGAGCTGGCCCTGGTGTGAGTTGGGACTTCTTTGCTCAGTGGCCATCACCACTCTATAAAGGGTGAGGTCTGATCTCAAATTGCTTGAGCAGAGACCCTGAGGGATGAGTTTCCTGTGAGTCTATGTTTCGGAAACAAGTGGGGCTCATGTAGACGCTGAGCTTGGTTTGGCTGCAGATAAAGTTCGGGTTCACTGCTTGTCCAGGTGACCATGGCTCTGCTCATTTGCAGCCTTGGATCCAAGTTCCTCTTGTCCTTTACAGCTGCCCTCAGCCTCTGCGGCAGCCACCCTACTACAGAACTGCTCTGCAGGGTGACTGGGGCCTTGTGGACCCTCAGTGTGTATGGGGCAGGCGATCTGCAGTTTAGTGGCTGCCATCAGAGATCTGGGCTGCTTTTATTGCATTATTTGAGTAACCTTCAACAGCAGTGGTACTGCTCCCCACTGATGCTAAGCCCTGGGACCGAGTCACGTCTGTGTCCCACAGTCAGATTTTCTCCCTCTTCATGGCTGCCCCAGATCCAGTCCTGCTCTGTGATGTGGAGTGCGTGGGGCCAAAACTTTTGTCCGTCTTGGGCTGAGGTGTGCTGTGGGGCAGTCTCAAGAAACTCAACAGCTTTCCGAGAAGACTTCTCTCCCCCCTGCCGGAGGGGCAAATCAGTGTGTGTACTCCCCATGAGTAAGGTCTGATCCCCGCAGTCCTTCTGTTAGTCCCAAGCCCTCCAGCCAGCCACGGAGGCCTGCCTCTCTCACACTGGACCCCAGGCCTGGGTGCCCAGGATGTGGTTTGAGCGGCTCGCTTCTCAGGGCGGCTGTCCCCGCTCCCTTGCAATCTGTTTTCGTCTGAGTCCCATTCCAGGGGCACAGTTCCCAAACTAATTGCTTTTATTCCCTTCCTCTTTTTTATAGCCTTCATTGTACAGGAGTTCATCTGGCAGTCTTCAGTTAGTTTTCCATGAAAACTCTTCCACGTGTAGATGTATTTTTGATATGTTCAAAGTGGGAGATGAGCTTCATGTCCTCTTACTCCGTCATCTTGATCAGAACCTTGGGACTGTAACATGTGACATCCCAGTGCAAAGGGTTCCACTTTCTCCACATATTTGCCAACATTAAAAAGATATATACATATAGTAACTATGATAATAGGTGTGAAATGGTATCTTGTTGTAGATTTGATTTGTGTGATTAGTGATGTTAAACTTATGTGGTTTTTGGCCATTTATGTATCTTCTTTAGAGACATGTCTATTCAGGTTCTTTCTCCATGTTTTTATTGAGATTTTGTTGTTGTCCTTGAGTTCTATGAATTCTTTATATATTTTGGATATTAACCCTTTATCAGATATATAATTTGTTCATATTTTCCCCATCTATAGTTCTTCACTTGATTTTACATCTGATTAAAAACAAAAGTTATTTTTAAATAGTCCAGTTTATTTTTATATTTTGTCTGTACCTATGAGGTCATATATAAAAAGTACCACCAAATCTAATATCATGAATCTTTTCCACTATGCTTTGTTTGAATAATTTTAGATCCTATGATTAGGTCTTTGATCTACTTGAGTTAAGTTTTGTATGTGATATAAGGTAAGGGTCCAACAGTTTTACTGAGAGTTCTTGATGAGTTCTCTCCCCATTGTGTAGGTTTGGCACTCTTATCAAAAACCATTTGACTATATCTGCAAGGGGTTACTTCTGGGCCCTCTTTTTATATTCTGGATTTTTTTTTTTATTACCGTAGCTTTGTAATAAGTTTTGAAATCCAGAAGTGTAAGACTTCCAACTTTGATCTTTGAACATTTTTTTAAAGATAGATGCTTTCCTCCCAGAATTTGCAGTTCAAATTTTCAGCTTTCATTCACAGCCTCATCTTTGTATAAGCAAATTATTAAAATTATTTTATATATTTGCACTTACAAAGATCTAATTGTGTGATCATGAAAATGAAATGATACAGTTCTCCATTAGATAATGTTATACATACATGATGGAAAATGTGTTAAAAAGTACAGTATTGGGTTGGCAAAAAATTTCATTTGGATTTTGCATAAAATACCCAAATGAACTTTTTGGCCAACCCAATACATGGAATTATGAGTTTTAAAGAACCATTGTGTGGAGACGAGGTGAAGGCAAGTTTTGTAAGAGGATGTATTTGGGGTCAGGCTTACAGGGTAGATGTGTGTGGAACTGCAACAGATAGAAAGTAGATAACTTTCTGGGAAGGAAGAAAAGCATATTGAGGATCATGCCAGTTCTGATTAGAACAACGATGTGAAACTACTTATTAAAAATAAAGATTATAAGCAAGCTTAGCTTTGTATCTGAATATTATTTCATCTTTACTCTTAAGAGTTTGTATATTTAAGCTGGCCAAATACAATTTTTTCTTTTGCTTATAAATTCTGATTGAGAAAGCAGAGAATTTAATTATTATATTCTAAATCTAGCATGGTAATTGTATTTTTATTTACTTATTTTGTCATGTAATTTAGGACTAAAAGGGTTTTTATACTTGCCCACTTTCATGGCTGTTGATGTTTTCTTCAGTTCAGTTCAGTTCAGTCACTCAGTCATGTCTGACTCTTTGCAACCCCATGAATTACAGCTCACCAGGCCTCCCTGTCCATCACCAACACCCGGAGTTTACTCAGACTCATGTCCATCGAGTAGGTGATGCCATCCAGCCATCTCATCCTCTGTTGTACCCTTCTCCTCCTGCCCCCAATTTCTCCCAGCATCAGGGTCTTTTCCAGTGAGTAAAATCTCATGAGGTAGCCAAAGTATTGAAGTTTCAGCTTCAACATCAGTCCTTCCAATGAACACCCAGAACTGATCTCCTTTAGGATGGACTGGTTGGATCTCCTTGCAGTCCAAGGGACTCTCAAGAGTCTTCTCCAACACCACAGTTCAAAAGCATCAATTTTTTGGCGCTCAGCTTTCTTCACAGTTCAACTCTCATATCCATATATGATCACTGGAAAAACCATAGCCTTGACTAGATGGACCTTTGTTGGCAAAGTAATGTCTCTGCTTTTAATATGTTATCTAGGTTGGTCATAACTTTCCTTCCAAGCAGTAAGCATCTTTTAATTTCATAGCTGAAATAACCATCTGCAGTGATTTTGGAGCCCAAAAAAATAAAGTCTGACACTGTTTCCCCTTTTCTTATGTGTGTGTATATACACACATACATATATACATATACATATATTTATATATATAGTTTTCTACATATGGATTTTCCATGATTTGGGGCAGAATGTGTATTTTTTAAATTTCATTATAAATTAACACTCATATCAATAAAGTTAGATAGTTTTTGTTTGGAAAAAAATAAAATTTTAAAAGGAAATGAGAAAAGCAATTTTTAAAATGCAGAAATTTTGGATGATTAAATGGAAGAAGGTGATACAGTCTAGACTAAAACTAAACGAGGCTTTGTTAGGCTTTGTAAAACTAGAATGGAAGTTGTAACCAGCCATTACGCATTATAGGCCTAGAGGAGATGATGAAGAATCTTAAAAATATAACCTCTGCTTTTTAGACATGTCATAGTAGGCAACTTGGAGGTGTTGGAAAAGAAATATGCCATGAATAAAGTAATACTTTAGGAAGAGACATATCTGAAGTTTTATATAGCAGACATTATAGATAGGAGAAGTTTGAATTTAGCAAAGAATTCCTTGTTGGCTATTATATTCACATCGATATGATGAGATAGGAAGATGGTGATAGCAGTTACCTCAGAAACATTAATGATGAAGACCAAATTCAGGATAACTTCAAGGAGACATGAACATGTAATTAAAGTTTAAGTCTCGTGTGTGTGCATGTGTTTTAAACCTGAAGTAGATAAGGAGGAGGGACAGAAACTATAAGTAGAGATGATCCCAAGTATACTCTGAAGTGATATTTACAAACTGGTGACTGACTGAATATAAGGTAAAAGAAAACAGAAGCCAAGGATGACTCTATTGTTTCAAATCTTAGTGACCAGGAGATGGATGGTATAGCTGATTTCATACACACACATAATCCCATACACACATGTACTCACACATATGGAGGCATACATAACACTTTTAATATGGGTAGTGAAATTAACACGTACATATTAGTTAAAACCAGGTGTTGCAGAAACTTATCTTTACAGGCAGAGTTTCTGCCAGCATATGAAAGTTGTAGTAATTCTAAAAAGGAAAAGATATGTAACTAAGATTAGAAATCCAATTAGTATTCTCACTTTATATTTCTTCTTTGTGCAATCATTGCTACATTTTATCTGTACAATGTTAGCAAAATTGAGTAAAATATAAATTAAGAAAATTTGGGGACTCTAATATTTCTAAAATTGCAAGTCAATTTTGTCATTAAAATGTGTAGTTTTTTCTTACTGCATGAAAAGAATGTGATTTAAAAAGAAAAGATAGTTTCTTAAGAAACACTTGCATATTGATTCAACTTAAGGAAGTACAAAAAAAAGTATGTAGTTCTGCTATTGCTAGAAAAATCCTATGCAAGATGAATAATGATTTAGATTTTAAAATATTCCTATTTTTCCATGGACAGATGTTTTCTGTACCTTAAAGGGAGGCTAAATTGTTCTAATGCCAACTTACAATGTTATTTTGCTGAGGAAGAATTTGATTTCATAGTTAATATAATTTAACCATGAAAGTAAGAGAGTTTCATTGACATGGAGATGTTAACAGGTCTAAAATTCACATAATAAATTGTAATTGATATTTTCATGACCTTGAAAAGTCTTCTATAGAAATAAATCCATTTTCTGCATGACAATTGCCATATAAATAAGACAATTTGTGTTTGGTCTTTGAATTTAAATGCTTAATATCTTAATATCTATATAACTTTGTTGTATTAAAACATATTGAAAACAGTCTTAAAAATAGAC
Source organism: Odocoileus virginianus (assembly GCF_023699985.2). Lineage (NCBI taxonomy): Eukaryota > Metazoa > Chordata > Mammalia > Artiodactyla > Cervidae > Odocoileus > Odocoileus virginianus. Next base: position 33,240,856 of record NC_069686.1, on the reverse strand, counting down.
TTCATTATGTACACTCCAAGTTCAACTTGAACTGTATGGAACATATGTAATGATTACAATTTTAAGATAAGGAAAGATTTGTGTACAAATACATTTCCTATATACCTTTATTTATTGCATTTAATGCCTCTTGCTCTATTTTTCCCTTGAGGAAAGGCATTTTTCCTTTTTTGTCTTTTTCTTTCTTGGTAGTGAAAGAATATAGACAGAGTCATTGTCACTAAAATGTCATAGGAAGTTATCTGATTCTGCTTAATAAGATAACTTTCTAAGATGGTATTCTAAGAAATTCAAATGGAAGGATCCAGTATAAAATAATTATTTTATCATTGTACTAAGTAAGATTAAGTTAAAATTTGCAGTGTAAGTTAGTAAGTAAAATTCAGCTTCATAAACACCTATCCAGAACCTCCTTTCTGATCAGTATTTTGTGAGGAATTATATAAGCAAATACAGCTCTCCATCTCTACCCTTATGAGCTTATTAACATATTGGTTAGGGAAAGAGATTTTCATCCATGAATTAATGAATATACATGAATTAATAAATTCTGTAATAATAGTGAATGTAGTTAGTAGTCAATATTTGTTTAATTTTTATTACCTTGTAAACATTACATTAAGTAGTTTAACTGCATTCTGTTATAGAATTCTCAATAAAAGTTCCATGAAATATATTGTATGTTTTATTGTGTTTGTCTTCTGGATTTAGAAACAGACCCAAGAGGTGAAGGAACTTCTCCAAGGTCATGCAGTTGACATCTGCATTGAGGGAGTATAAGTGCTATTATGTGCTCTCAGCCACCAGAGAAAACCATGAATGTCACATGGAAAAGACAAGATAGGTACCTTACAAAAAGCTTCACAGAGAACATGAGCCATGGGTTAGCCCTTGAATAATTACGTACAGATGTGTAGACAATTTCATACAGATATGAAGGAGAACAGAAAAATTCCAAGGGAGGAAGAGGAGATGGACAAAACAGAATGACTGTAATATGTGCTGAAGCAAATGATCTAATACCATAGGGAGATACTCTAAGGATTACACAAATAATCGTACTGACTACACTTACGGAGGCCCCTGATGCTGTCCATCAAATATATAAAACTTCCCATGTCTATTTTCTCTTCCACTTTGTGATTTATTATTTCATTATTGCAGCACTGCTTTCACACCTTCAGTAACTCTTCTTCAATCCTCACTATCAGCTTATGACATCACTTTCTTTTTAACTGAGAAAACAGAAGGAAATAGAAGAAAGTCTCTGCTAGTCCCCTCATTGCATCCACTCCCTTACTTGCATTCGCAGCCCTGTTCTCTGTCTCCTCTCCTGTTATTGTGAGTTAATGACAGCCCATCCACTGCACTCTAGATGCCCTCCCCTCTTACTTACTCAAGTGCATTGTTCAGCAACTCTGTTCACCCCTTCAATCATCAATCATTTTTTCTCTCTTGGGTTTTTCCTAGCATGCGAACAAACTGTTTATTCTTCCTTAAAAACAAAGCATATAAACAAAATACCTCTTGAGACAACACTTCTCCTCACAGATATGTCCACTTCCCTTCTTGTTGGAGGGACTGTCTATGTCTTGAAGGAATTGTCGGTGCTCACTGTCTTAAACCTCTCCCCATGTCCATTTTGTCCTAAACCCACTTGAGTTAACGTTATTCTTCATAATACCAGCACTACTGTTCTTGCCAGCGTCGAACCGAGGGTCCCCACCTTGCAGGCTGATTCCTGACCATCCGAGCCGCCAGGGAAGCCCTTTGAAGACATTATGCTGTCCTGGTTTGTGCTCAGCTCTGCGGTTGGCCTTTCTCTTTGTTATTTACTAGTGTTTGTTTTTCCCTCCCCGACCTCTACACACAGGAATGTCCTGAAGGTCTGTCCTTGGAGATGGCCTGTTTTCTCTCCCTCACTCCCTTGGCTGTTTCCTTAGTCTCTTCACATTAAATATCCTCTCAACCTCCAATCCAGGCTTCTCTGACATCCAGAGCTGAACATCTAATAGTGATACCTTCCGTCGAATATGTAACACTCATCTAAGACCAAACATTTCCCAAACTCAGCACCAGATAATTGCCATAAAGCCGCTTCCTTTCACGAAGTCTATTGTCTTAGGAGATGGAAAAGCCACTGTTTCAGCTGCTCATGTTAAACCTTGGAGTCTCATTTGAGCGCCCTCTCTTGCAACCCATGTCTGACACATCAGCGGCTTCCAAACATTAGCTCTTCTCATCATTTACACTGCTGCCATCTTAGTCAACGTTACCAGTATTGTCACCTGAATTATTGTCATAATCTACTAAGTGGTTTTTTTTTGTTTGTTTTGTTTTAATTTTTGCATTTCTTTTGGTTTACCCTATAGTCTGTAATTAAATATAATGGTCAAAGTGATCCTATTAAAATTTAAGCTACTTTTTGCTGCTACTTTGTTTAAATCTCTTCAATGCTTTGCATCTCCTTCAGTGAAAAAACCAAAGTTCTTGCAATGGCCTGTCAAGCTCCATGTGATCTAGCTTCCCATTACTTCTCCCACATCCTGTGCTAGTATTTACGTACCTTCTCAGTTGCAGGCACAGTGAACCACTGGAACATGTGAGTAATACTCCGACTTCAGGGCTTTAGAACTTTGTATCCCCTCTGTCTGAAGTGTTTGTTCCCTGAATATGCATATGGTTTGTTTCCTTACTTTCAAGGTCTTTACTCAAATGTCAGTTTCTCTCTGGGATCTTCCCTGGCCACATTATGTAAAATTATACACCTATGAAACCATCTATCTTCTTTCTTTGTTTTATTTTTTTATACTAGTGGCTTCATAGTATAGAGCATGTTTTGCTTATATATTTTCTTTATTACTTGCTTCAAACACTGGAGCATAAGTTCATTGAGTGCAGAGATCTTTTTATATTTTATTCACAGCTGTATCCCCAGTTCTTAGAAGAGATTTTGCTATATGGTGGGCAGTCAATAAATATTTGTTGAACATATTTATAAATTAAATGATATATATTCTGGTGGTATATAGAGGATGTGATGGGGGGAAAGCTTGGCTTTGATTTTATAATCATGAAGAGAGCTGTTACAGGTTTTCAGAGGGAAACTGACATGATGACAGAGGTATGGATCTGCTTTGGGCTAAGCTGGCATTTTTGTCATCTTTTCTTCCAGCAGAACAGTTAGCCTAGAGCAGAATAAGAAAAAAAAAAAAAAAGAAAATTAGAAATAGTTCCATGTTAAGAATACTATAATGTGCCCTATAAAAAAGATCAGAAAAAAATGAAGTAGCTGGAATTTAGTGGTAGCTAAGAGAGAGTTGACATTGTTAAATTTAAATTTGAAGTGTCCTCCTTATTTTTAGCATCAATTTATTGAAAAACTATTGGGTACATTTGACTATACTTGGTGCTTATAAGCTCTCAGCTTTTAGTCCTCCTTTCTAGTTCTCCGATTAGGCTGTAAAAGTAAGTAAGTGGCACTATTCCCATTTTAGAATTAGGAAACTCAGGGGAGATGATACATTTGTTTGGACTAAACTACTGGAAATGGCTTTCTTCCATAATTTCCTCTAACCTTGCTGCCAGATTTCTCTTCCCAGTCTTTGGATGATTGATTTATCTGCATCTTCTGGGTATTTTCAACTAGAACAAAGGTCACATTTCCAAGTAGTAATGGTGTAACCTGGTTTTGGGCTAAAAGTAGGTGGTCATCATATTCTCCAGTGTGGTAGACATCCGTGTTTCCATTTTTAGTGAGGGACATTTTGGAAACCATCACTGAACAGTTGCCAGCATGGACCAAGGACTCCTAGCTGACATCTTTCTGTCTCCCTCCCCAGCATAGGATTCTGCTTCAGACAATAAAACATCCAAAGACTTGCTTCTGGGGCTTCCTGCCTCAGCAGACAGCCCCAAGGAGTAGAGCCTATTAGAGAGGACTTAAACCCAGCTACCTTTTACTCTGTTCACTTGGAAACTGAGGCTCCTTGCCAAAAGAAGGTACTTCTTCACCCACTGATACTTCTCTCCATCAGTCCTTTTCAGACTCTTCTAGGATACTTCTTACCTCATATATCTCTAATCATCAAGGAAATCAAGTCACAGTTCCCCAAGTAACTTTCATGTTTTTTAATTAATTTATTTTTTATTGAAGGATAATTGCTTTACATAATTTTGCTGTTTTCTGTCAAACCTCAGCATGCATTAATTCAGGTTACAGATTCACAGTCAATAAATATCTATATAAGAGTGAGGTACTGATCTCTAAAAAGCAGTCACAACCTCTGAAAAGAAATCTCTTGGGATCCCTGTAATTTGGCTTGCTAAGTGCAAAATACCTTTCTCCCTTACCCGATAAGTAGGAAATTCCACCACATACCTAGTGACTTTGAATTCCCTTACTTCACTGACTCTTATTCAACTCTCTAATCTCCTCTTATAGAGGCAGGACGTGGGTGATAGAGATTTAGAGTCACAGTATCAGCTCTGATATCTTTCCAGCAGCTTTTTTTTTTTTTTGAATCACCTATCATTTGCTGGCTTAGTTTAGACACTTGCTAAAATTCTTATGCTATTATTATTTATCTGTTATCAGCAGTGTATACATTGCAAAGTCAGAATCTGTACAAGGATCTCTGAAACCAAAGTGGTGCCCTTCCTGATGTTCCTTACTTGTGTTCCTTGATAGGGCAGAGATCAATGAAGTATGTGTAGAGAAGTGAGGGGGCAATGGTAAGAAGATTGAGATTCTAATGACAAGCATGCATATGGAAGGATGCAGTGTACCTTGTCCAATGAATGTAAAGTTGAGGACCAACTAATGTGTACTGTACTATTAATGAGTAGTCAGCTAGAATGGGCCTGTCTGCATTTAAGGCACCTAGAAATTCATGCCAAATGCATCTCAAGACCAGATGATTTAAGTGGACTCTGGAATAGAAAGGAAAATAAAGTCCTACAATGGTATGATTTTCAGTTCAGTTCAGTTGCTCAGTCATGTCTGACTCTTTGAGACCCCATGAATCACAGCACACCAGGCCTCCCTGTCCATCACCAACTCCTGGAGTTTACTCAAACTCATGTCCATCGAGTCGGTGATGCCATCCAGCCATCTCATCCTCTGCCGTCCCCTTCTCCTCCTGCCCCCAATCCCTCCCAGCATCAGGGTCTTTTCCAATGAGTAAAATCTTCACATGAGGTGGCCAAAGTATTGGAGTTTCAGCTTCAGTATCAGTCCTTCCAGTGAACACCCAGACTCATCTCCTTTAGGATGGACTTGTTGGATCTCTTTGCAGTCCAAGGGACTCTCAAGAGTCTTCTCCAGCACCACAGTTCAAAAGCATCAATTTTTCAGCGCTCAGCTTTCTTGACAGTCCAACTCTCACATCCATACATGACCACTGGAAAAACCATATCCTTGACTAGATGGACCTTTGTTGGCAAAGTAATGTCTCTGCTTTTTAATATGCCATCTAGGTTGGTTATAACGTTCCTTCCAAAGAGTAAGCGTCTTTTAATTTCATGGCTGCAGTCACCATCTGCAGTGATTTTGGAGCCCCCAAAAATAAAGTCTGACACTGTTTCCCCATCTATTTCCCGTGAAGTGATGGGACCAGATGCCATGATCTTAGTTTTCTGAATGTTGAGCTTTAAGCCAACTTTTTCACTCTCCTCTTTCACTTTCATCAAGAGGCTCTTTGGTTCTTCTTCACTTTCTGTCATAAGGGTGGTGTCATCTGTGTATCTGAGGTTATTGATATTTCTCCTGGCAATCTTGATTCCAGCTTGTGCTTCCTCCAGCCCAGCGTTTCTCATGATGTAATCTGCATATAAGTTAAATAAGCAGGGTGACAATACACAACCTTGACTTACTCCTTTTCCTATTTGGAACCAGTCTGTTGTTCCATGTCCAGTTCTAACCATTGCTTCGTGACCTGCATACAGTTCTCTCAAGAGGCAGGTCAGGTGGTCTGGTATTCCCATCTCTTTCAGAATTTTCCACAGTTTTTGTGATCCACACAGTCAAAGGCTTTGGCATAGTCAATAAAGCAGAGATAGATGTTTTTCTGGAACTCTCTTGCTTTTTTGATTATCCAGCGGATATTGGCAATTTGATCTCTGGTTCCTCTGCCTTTTCTAAAACCAGCTTGAACATAAGGAGGTTCACAGTTCACATATTACTGAAGCCTGGCTTGGAGAATTTTGAGCATTACTTTACTAGCATGTGAGATGAGTGAAATTGTGCAGTAGTTTGAGCATTCTTTGGGATTGCCTTTATTTTGGATTGGAATGAAAACTGTCCTTTTCCAGTCCTGTGGCCACTGCTGAGTTTTCCAAATTTGCTGGCATATTGAGTGCAGCACTTTCACAGCATCATCTTTCAGGATTTGAAACAGTTCAACTGGAATTCCATCACCTCCCCTAGTTTTGTTCATAGTGATACTTTCTGAGGCCCACTTGACTTCACATTCCAGGAGGTCTGGCTCTAGGTGAGTGATCACACCATTGTGATTATCTGGGTCATGAAGATCTTTTTTGTATAGTTCTTCTGAGTATTCTTGCCACCTCTTCTTAATATCTGCTGCTTCTGTTAGGTCCATACCATTTTTGTCCTTTATCGAACCCATCTTTGTATGAAATGTTCCCTAGGTATCTCTAATTTTCTTGAAGAGATGTCTAGTCTTTCCCATTCTGTTGTTTTCTTCTATTTCTTTGCATTGATCACTGAGGAAGGCTTTCTTATCTCTCCTTGCTATTCTTTGGAACTCTGCATTCAAATGGGAATATCTTTCATTTACTCCTTTGCTTTTCACTTCTCTTCTTTTCACAGCTATTTGTAAGCCCTCCTCAGACAACCATTTTGCCTTTTTGCATTTCTTTTCCATGGGCATGGTCTTGATCCCTGTCTCCTGTACAATGTCATGAACCTCCATCCATAGTTCATCAGGACTCTGTCTATCAGGTCTAGTCCCTTGAATCTATTTCTCACTTCCACTGTATAATCATAAGGGATTTGATTTAGGTCATACCTGAGTGGTCTAATGGTTTTCCCTACTTTCTTCAATTTAAGCCTGAATTTTGCAATAAGGAGTTCATGATCTGAGCCACAGTCAGCTCCTGGTCTTGTTTTTGCTGACTGTATAGAGCTTCTCCATCTTTGGCTGCAAAGAATATAATCAATCTGATTTTGCTGTTGACCATCTGGTGATGTCCATGTGTAGAGTCCTCTCTTGTGTTGTTGGAAGAGGGTGTTTGCTATGACCTGTGCGTTCTCTTGGCAAAACTCTGTTAGCCTTTGCCCTGCTTCTTTCCGTACCCGAAGGCCAAATTTGCCTGTTACTCCAGGTGTTTCTTGACTTCCTACTTTTGCATTCCAGTCTCCTATACTGAAAAGGACATCTTTTTTGGGTGTTAGTTCTAAAAGGTCTTGTAGGTCTTCATAGAACCGTTCAGCTTCTTCAGTGTTACTTGTCAGGGCATAGTCTTGGATTACTGTGATATTGAATGGTTGTGCCTTGGAAACTAACAGAGATCATTCTGTCGTTTTTGAGATTGCATCCAAGTACTGCATTTCAGACTATTTTGTTGACCATGACCGGTACTCCATTTCTTCTAAGGGATTCCTGCCCACAGTAGTATTGATACGCATTGTGGTGGGAGGAGGGGCAAGTGGGAAGAAAGGAATGATTAAGTGGATGTCTGAGACAGATGTTGTGGACTTCAAATAAAGAAACCCACAGGGTGGTGGATAAATAATGATGAGAGTAGCATTGGGGAGTAAGGAAAAAGTGGACAACCCCATCCCAAGAATTTGGGGACTGTAGGATGAAATAAAACCTTTAAATGTTTGCTCCCTTTGAAAATAAAAATTGTGCAAGATCAAATAACTTGGAAGAACATTTTTCAATATTTTTGTTATAACATCTCCTTATAGTCAAGAAGATCAGATAAGAAAAGATAAGACTGAGCAACATATCACAATCAAGTATTTTTTTTAGAAAAAAAGTGTTTTTCCATCCTAACATAAATACTCAATCAGAAACAAATAAACAAAAAAAAGTTGAATTTGAATGAGAAGCTGTCATATACCTGGAATTTAAGTAATAAATAAAATTTTATTGTTGGAAGAATTACCAATTTGGATATGTGGGGAAATGTTCATTTTACAGTAAAATTTTTGTCATGCACAATTCCAAAATAACATAATAACTTTAAAAAGAAAAGACATTTAGTGCCTTTCATAAACAGTTTCAGTCATCTGAGAGTCAGTTCAGCTGTGAGTGATTTTAACAGAAGTAAATTGCTTCAACTGTGTGTTAATAGACTGTGTCACAAAACTGCAACCCGAAAGCAGGAGGCTGGGAGACAGGAGGTAAACGTGAGATGTGTATATTACAGCTGTAGCCTGGCCGTAGCACATACTTTTTGGGAGAGCCTGACTGGGGCTACCAAACTACCATATTTTCATATTTATTCTTGATAATAGGGGTGATAGACATAGATAGGGTCTTCCTAGTAAAGCATATTGATTTTTTTATATATGCAAGAAATATTGTGTCTTACAAAGAACATTATTAGAGAAAGAAAGTTAAGTAATACAAGGTACCTATTTTCACTATGCTTAAAAACGGCAACCTAAACTACTGGTAGGTTATTCTTTTTACCTTTATGAAATTATAATGATGAAAGTTTTAGTTTGGTGCCACCTTAAATATGTGACTAGACTTCACACTGCCCATATTGTATTTATAGTCACCCTTTTGTACAATTATTGTGATCATTATTGTGACTTATATTTCCCACTCACATGTTTTATTACACTCAGTATACAAAATGTCAGATGACTTAGTATTACCACTTTTAGTGGCTATCTGAGTTTCCCAAGGCTGTTCATGAAAAAGGTCCATACTGTGTCACAGCCACAGTCTTTGAATAAAGTAAGTGTTCCACTTCATCTCACTGCTATTGTCCATTTGATACCCAGACTGTGGCAACCATGTGGTCACTGGGGCAGTTTTCCTTTTGATATAGAGTACCTTGAGTGGCTGTGCATTGTTTGGGACAGAACACACCAAACTAATTCAGTTAACTCACTCACTAAATACATATTAGAGCCAACCACATGCCAGGAACCAGCGCCAGATCCTGTGATTGCAAATGAGTTAGACATATTCCCTGCCACTGTGGATTTTACTTTCTAGTTGAGGAAAGCAGAATCATACTCAAGAAACACATTGTATGTTAGAAAATGTAGCGTGATCAATTGATCTGCTTCTTTAACACACACATAGAGCATTTTTAAAAGCTGTATTTTTCAAGGGCTGATAGAGGAATTCTAGTACTAAGGGAGTTTCTGATGATTAAGCAGCTTTGAGGAATTAGTTAAAGTGTCTGAAAATTTCAAAAGAAGAGGCAACTTTTGAATGAGCTTTGGGAGTGGTCAAAATGATAGCATTCAAAGTAAAGCAAAGGTTTTTTTTTTTTCCTTTCTCCTTTCCTGTTTATTCCTTTCTCTTCCTGAATATTTGGTTCAAAAGCCATTAGGCACAGCTGAACATAGGAGGAGAACTGTGGCCAGTCAGTCAGTCAGAGGTCATGCAAGATGAGAAGGGGGTCCTAGTCAGCACTGGGTATCAGAACCTCTAGGGTACAGGACGAGCAACCACATGAGCATCAGAGCCCAAAGAGAGTGAGAAGAAAGGCGTCATAGCAAAGAATACTTGTATGGGGCACCAAGAGCCGTGTAAGTCTAGATGGCAGTCCCAGGGAAAGTGGCCTGGAATAGCATCTCAGAACGTGAATAGCACTAAGAAAACATCATCCCCACAGGAGAGCTATCAAGAATGGATAGTGCTTGAGTGAGCGGAAGGGTGCTTTCACATGGAGGCCAGCCTGTTTAAGGTTTCATAGCCAAGTCAAATCTGCAGGACATCAATGTATGAGGAGAGTCCAAGTGGGATAAGTAAGTTTCTATGCAGGAGCTGGCTTAGGGCAGGATGTTGGATCCTCAGTATGTTGAGGGGGCCACAGGACTGGAAAAGTTCAGGTTTCTAAAAAATCCCAAAGAAAGGCAATGCCAAAGAATGCTCAAACTACCAATTGCACTCATCTCACATGCCAGCAAACTAATGCTCAAAATTCTCCAAGCCAGGCTTCAATAGTATGTGAACTGTGAACTTCCACATGTTCAGGCTGGATTTAGAAAAGGCACAGGAACCAGAGATCAAATTGCCAACATCTGTTGGATCATCCAGAAAGCAAGAGAATTCCAGAAAAACATCTACTTCTGCTTTATTGACAATGCCAAAGCCTTTGACTGTGTGGATCACAACAAACTGTGTAAAATTCTTAAAAAGATGGGAATACCAGACCGCCTGACCTGCCTGTTAAGAAATCTCAGGAAGCAATTGTTAGAACTGGACATGGAACAACATACTGGTTCCAAACAGAGAAAGGAGTACGTCAAGGCTGTATATTGTCATGCTGCTTATTTAACTTATATGCAAACTCCATCATGAGAAATGCTGGGCTGGATGGAGCACAAGCTGGAATCAAGATTTCTGGGAAAAATATAAATAACCGCAGATATGCAGATGACACCACCCTTAGGGCAGAAAGCAAAGAACTGAGGAGCCTCTTGATGAATGTAAAAGAGGACAGGAGAGTGAAAAAGTGAAAAAGCTGCGAGCTGGAGCCCAGACCCACAGCATGCTGGGCCGCTGCCGCCAAGAAGCCAGGGCCACGGATCACGCCGGTGTTGCCCAACGGGCTGGTGCCGGGGGCCCGCAGGAGGCTTCTGCCTCCACTGCTGCTGCTGGCGGGGCGCACCGTGGGGGCCCAGTGCTGGCACAGTGAGAACTTCGAGAGGCCCGTGGCCCTTCAGGACTCTGGGGATGATGACTCTCCTGATGATGAGCTGGACGACCTCTACTCCAGGTCGGGCTCCGGCTACTTTGAGCAGGAGTCAGGCATTGAGACAGACAAGCCGTTCAGCCCAGATGTCACCCTGGCAATGTCCACCACACCCGCGGTGCTGACCACCATGGACATCCAGCCTGTGGGCACCCCGTTTGAAGAGCTCCCTCTGAGCTCCCCACCCTGAAGCCAGCCACCAGCCCCCCACTGGTGACAGAGGTGCTCGAAGAGCCCAGCCAGAGAGCCACCATCTGCACTATCACGGCTACCACCGCTGACACCACCACAGGGGCCCCGGGGGTGGCCACGGTGCCCGCCACGTGGCCACCGCCGTCCCCAGTGTCTCGGTGCCCCCATCCGCGGCCACCACCTCTGTCGTAAGGACCACCGGCGAACATAGGCTTCTGCCTCTTCCACTGACCGCAGCGGCCACCACCCCGGCCACCACCCGAGCGGTGCCCTCACCTCCCACCATCGTGGGTGTCTTGGACACAGAGGCCCCCAACCCCGAGGCTGCTTAGCACAGCTACTTCCAGGCCAAGGGCCCTTCCCAGACCGGCTACCACCCAGAAGCCTGACATCTCTGAGAAGAGCACCCTGCCCCTGGGGACCACTGCCCCTGGGCCCACGGAGGTGGCTCAGACCCCAACTCCGGAGTCCTTCCTGACCATCATCCAGGATGAGCCAGAGATGCCAGTGAGCAGGGGACCTAATGGGGACTTTGAGGTGTCAGAGGAAGAGACCACACAGCCAGACACAGCCAATGAGGCGGTGGCTGTGGGTGGGGCCACGGCCAAGCCATCCTCTACCCCGGACGCTGCCCAAGGGTGCCCGCCCAGACCCTGGCCTCCTGGACAGTGCTATCGATTCAGGCAGCTCTGTGGCTCAGCTTCCCCAGAAGAGCATCCTGGAGCGGAAGGGGGAGCTCCTAGCTGTGATCATGGGCGGGGTTGTAAGTGCCCCCTTTCCCGCCTTCCTGGTCACACTGCTCATCTACCGCATGAAGAAGAAGGACGAGGGCACCTACACGCTGGAGGAGCCCAAGCAGCCAAGCTTCACATACCAGAAGCCTGAGAAACAAAAGGAGTTCTACGCCTAGCAGAGCCAAAGTGCCTCCCGGTAGCCTCAGGGCCACCCCTACATCCAGTCCCTCACCTGGCACCACCAGCCCCAGCCTGGGACTGGGCTTCGGAGACATCCTGTCCCCACTTCATCTCTGCCACCCTCCCAAGGTCTGCCCAGATTGCCAGTCTCACACAGCTGGTCCCCAAGGGACAGGGGGCACTGCCACCTGCCAGACTATGCCCTTATCAGCTCATCACTTGTTCCACATACACATCCCCCAACTGCCAGCTTGGGGCTTTAGGACCTCACATCAGATGGACAGGAGGAAGGGGACTCCTGACTGGCTGGTGGACGAAGGGGTGGAACTTCAGCCTCAATCTGGCCCCACAGGGCTGGCTGAGGTTTCCTTTTGGAGGCAGAGAGGCACTCCTGCTGGTTTCCAGGACAAGCATTTGGCAAGCTCAGCCCTTGAAATCACTGGGACACTGCATCCTATTGCTCCTGTCCTGGGCTCACTCTCTGCCTGGGTGAGACAGTAACCCTCACCCACCATTCTGTTTTGTGCGCCTGGCCTTTCTGGGGTTGTGGGGTCATTTTCTCTCACCTCTGCTCAATGCACACGCACCCACAGGCTTCACTTCCTTCCTGGTCTGACCCAGTTTCCTGAGAGTGCTCTGACAGCCACTTGTGAGAGGGGCTTGCACCTCCTTCTTCCTAGAACAGACACCATCTCTCACATGGTTACACGTACTGTCACACACAAAGAGAAAAGCATGCAATAACAAAATCACATGCAGTCTTGACCACCTAACTAATCCAGACATGTCACACACACACACATTCTTCCAAAGATGTTTATTTTCATATATTTCTTATGTGCCCCCTCCAAATGTGTACAACAATGCAAGTCACTAATCATCATAACCTAATGGTAAAAAAACAAAAAATCAGAAATTAAGATCATGGCATCTGGTCACACCACTTCGTGGCAAATGGATGGGAAAACAGGGGAAACAGTAACAGACTTTATTTTGGGGGGCTTCAAAATCACTGCAGATGATGACTGCAGCCATGAAATTAAAAGACACTTGCTCCTTGGAAGAAAAGTTGTGACCAACCTAGACAGCATATTAAAAGGCAGAGACATTGCTTTGCCAACAAAGGTCCATCTAGTCAAAGCTATGTTTTTTCCAGTAGTCATGTATGGATGTGAGAGTTGGACTATAAAGAAAGCTGAGTCGCCGAAGAATTGATGCTTTTGAACTGTGGTGTTGGAGAAGACTCTTTAGAGTCCCTTGGACTGCAAGGAGATCCACCCAGTCCATCATAATGGAAATCAAACCTGAATATTCATTGGAAGGACTGATGCTGAAGCTGAAACTCCAATACTTTGGCCACCTGATGTGAAGAACTGACTCATATGAAAAGACCCTGATGCTGGGAAAGATTGAAGGCAGGAGAAGGGGATGACAAAGGATGAGATGGTTGGATAGCATCACTGACTCAATGGACATGAGTGTGAGTAAACTCTGGGAGTTGGTGATGAACAGGGAGGCCTGGTGTGCTGAAGTCCATGGGGTAGTAAAGAGTCGGACACAACTGAGTGACTGAACTGAACTGAAGGTGAAGGGGGGCTCCTGGGTGGCAGGGTAGTCCAGAACTGCAAGTCAGAGCAGGATAGGATGACAGGAAGCTGGCCACATAAGGTTGGGGCAGCACCCTATGCCCCAGAGATTATGTGTAGTGGGGAGAAGATGGCAGAGGGGATGGGAGATTGGTTTCATACAATGGTATTGATTGAGTAAATCAGGATACTTGCTGTCAAAAAAGAAGATAAAAACATGGAAAGGAAATTTTAGAATGAACCCTGTGGAATTAAAATGGAGCGGGGAATATCAGTATTGACTTCTAGGTTCTATTATAGAAAGAATAACATTAAAAACATTTTAAAGATAGTGTATCCATGCTTTATATATGTTTGAGTACATGTACACACACACACACACACATGCACACTGATATTCCTATACTTCTGACCACTGAGAAGGCTTGGAAACAATGACATCCCAATAACAGTGAGCATTCCTGCAGCTATATCTTGAATTTCTTAATAAATCTACTGGAATCAGATCCTTAGAGAAATGCCTGATTGCTATCGTGAGTCAGTGGAAGTATGAGTGACTTCAGAACATCTTGTACCTGAGAACATAAAGAATGATGGAGGATACAGAAGCCAAGTTACAGGGGCTGCAACAAACCAAATTTGGACAAATTGGGTATCAAAATAAATAATGATATGAATGAATTGCAGACTAATGAAAAAATAAGATTCTGTTAGTCTATATTGCTATGAATAAATGAATAAGTAGATATTTTGGTGAGCAATGGGACATCTAAACAGCTTTAACAGTCTTCTGAACAAACATAGTTAATTACAAAGGTAAAATAGAGGACACTGTCTTAAGTGATGAAAGTGGACACTGTCAGCAATACAATGAATGAGTCAAAATCTTGCCCCACCTGATAGTGTGTAGCATCTTATTCGATATTCCTGCTGGAGAAGCATAATTTGAATCTAATCATGAGAAGCATTAAACAAATCTGCATTGAAGGACATTCAACAACAACATCAACAACAAAAACTCGTCTGTAAACTTGCAAATGTCAAGGTCACGGAAGTCAAGGATTGGCTGAGTTTGAAGAGCCTAATGAGACATGACAGTCACATGCAACTCATGCATTCCAACAATTGGTGAAATCTGACTAGTCTGAGGATTAAATGGTAGTAATGGATCAATTCTAATTTATTTATTTTAACTGTTGTAGTTTTATAAACTACGTATCCTTATTTCCAGAAAATTCTTAAGTATTGAGGTTGATGGCTCATTATGTTAGTAACTGAATTTATTTTGTGCTACTATGTTATTTTTAATTATATTTTATTAGAGTATAGTTGCTTTACAATGGTAGTTTCTGCTGTCTAGCCAAGTGAACCAGCTATAAGGCTACATATATCCGCCCCTCCCCTTTTGTATTTCTTTTCCATTTAGGCCACCATAAAGCATTGAGTATTATTCAGTAAGTTCTCATTGGTTACTTATAGAGTTTTTGAGAATGTAATTTTTTGAAGTCTGAATTGAAGATGGATTGTTTGTTCAAAATTATTTCATAAGCTGATAAAAGTATGACTGTAGTATCTTAAGTGTCAGGGGTTAGTTTCCTTAAGGTGAAGATTGTTTTTTACAGCAGGTTTATTAGTGAGTATTCTTGGGATTAGTATCTTTGGGCAGGAAGAGAAAGAAGCAGGATTGTGCAGATGGAAAATCCCAGTAGTTTGCTGATAAATGTTTAATATTTGGTTTTTTAAATAATAATGATATTTTTAAAGCCCTGGTTTATATTGTTTGTACTTTCCCATGGTGAACATACTCTTATTGTGGCTGATTTCAGCCATAAAAAAGAACATCACATTCAGTGATGCAGAGATCAGCTCTAGTGTGCTGGTATGAACCAGCTCTAGCACATGGTTGAGTTGAGCTGTGATGTCTGAATAGAAGCTTCAGGCAATCCTATGGGGGAGAGTTTAAAGATAGAATGCGCTTTTAAAATGGTCCCAGATTGGCACAAGTGAGCCAGATCACTGACCCATGGATTGATCCACCACTGAATACAGGTGCCTTAGGAAGAAGGCATGCCACTGAGAAAATTATCTCTCTTTCCTCAAGGCAGTCTTGAAAGCCAGCCTGGCAACTGGGGCTGTTTTCTGGCAGCACTCAGCGGTTTGGATGTTTGTTTATTTGTTTCCTCCCCTGGATGAAGAATCTAGGGAGCACACCATAGCACCCATTATGTTCAGTGATAAATACCTGGTTTTTAACCAAATTCAACCAACCTCATATTTGGTTCTTAACTAAATTCATAAGAAATTGCTTCCCAGGTGATGCGGTGGTAAAGAGTCCACCTGCCAATGCAGGAGACACAGGAGATGCAGCTTCCATCCAATCTCCTGGAATAGGAAATGGCAGCCCACTCCAGTATTCTTGCCCGGAAAACACCATGGACAGGGAAGTCTGGCAGGTTACAGTCCATGGGGTCATAAAGAGACAAAGGCAACCGAGCACTCACTCACACACACACACACACACACACACACACACACACACACTCACGTGTGTGTATGTATCTTTAAAAAGCTCTTCTCATTCTCAACTCTGTATCTGCTCACACCATATCAGGAGTTCCGATCAATTTTATTTAACACTCTTAACTTTAGTCATTAAATGAAGTTCTGAGGAATCTTTATAAATATAATGGATAATCTGGAATTTATAGAAAAAACAATTTTGCTTCTCTTTGAAAGTAGCTTTTTCCAATGATCTTTATTTCCATAGTGTTTCATTAAATTACCACCATTAGTAGACAGAATAGTGTTATTCCCTCGTCTGTCTGTATGTATGTCTACGTCCAAATCCCCAGAACCTGTGAATATCATCTTATATAGCAAAAAGGACTTTGTGGATGTAATTAAGTATATATTGAGATGGGGAGATTATCCTGGATTATGTGTGTGGTCCCAGGGTAAGAGGGTGCAGGAGTCAGAGAGAGAGAGAAGGCCATGTGATAATGGAAGCAGAAACTAGAGGGATGCACTTTGACAGTGGAGGGAGGTTTACAAGTCAAAGGCTGCAAGAGCCTCTCCAGGCTAGAAAAGGCAAGGTGGTGGGTTGCACAGAGCCTGCAGTAGAAGCCAGCACTTCTGACACCTTGACTTTAGCCTAATAAAACTTAATTTCAGATTTCCAGCTTCCAGAACTCTGAAAGAATACATTTGTGTTGTTTTAAGCTACTGTATTTGTGTAAGTTGTTACAGTAGCCAAAAGATAATGAAAATACCAACCTATCCTAAGGGAGCCCTTCTAGGTTTGGCATGCAAAATCTGTTTAAGGTTTACAAGGACTTAAGATGCAAATTATAGCTGATACACAACTTTCATTGTATAGAAGCAGTCCTCCAGGTTGACCTTTGTATCAACTAGTTTTCTTTGGTTTCAAGGATGAGAAGCCATTTGTATAAGAACCCAAGTGTATCCAGAGATCTGGGGAGCAGGAGCAAAACTTCTAGAATGAATGAAGTCACCTAACTCTTGGGCAATCCAAGATTCAGATTCCAAAAACAGTTTTTTATATTGTCCAACTTGAGTCATAGAAAAGCTGTAGTTTTATTTGCTTATTTTTTAATTAACTTTTATTGGAATATAGTTGCTTTACAATGTTGTGTTCTTTCTACTATACAGAAAATGAATCAGCCACTTAAGAACATATATCCCCCCTCTTTTGGACTTCCTTCCCATTCAAGTTGCCACAGTTCATTAAGTAGAGTCCCCTGTGCTATACAGTATGTTTTCATTAGCTACCTATTTTATCCATATTATGAATAGTGTATATAGCCAAGACATGGAAGCAACGTAGATGTCTATCAACAGAGGAATAGGTAAAGAAGATGTAGTATATATATACAGCAGAATATTACTCAGCCATAAAAAAGAACAAAATTGGTCATTTATAGAGGTGTGGATTAACCTAGACAGTGTCATACAGAATGAAGTAAGTCAGAAAGAAAAACATGTATTTTTAATTGATAGGTCCTCAAGACTATGATCAATGAGGAGAATGTATAGGATATTATTCTGGATAGTTATCCACTTGGTTAATGGTGGCCATATATCTGATTGACTCAAGTTTATACCTACTGCCTGGAATAATTATTAATAGTCCAGTATGGACAATAAATCTCATAGTTATTATAACTCCACTGCCTCTGCCAGAGAGGCAACATAGCATAGTGGCTAATGTCACAGATTTTTTCTCTCATCTGTAACATGGAAATAATTATAATGCCTATATTTTAAGATTGTGAGGAGATTTGAATGAGCTAAATATGCAAAAATAGATACATTAAAGTATTGGAACAATATCTGGGTATTATTACATTTTCCTTGTGATGTCATTTAATATTTTATAAAAAGATGGAGAAGGAAATGGCAACCCAGTACAGTATTCTTACCTGGAAATCCCATGGATGGAGGAGCCTGGCAGGCTACAGTCCATGGGGTCGCAAAGAGTTGGACATGACTGAGTGCCTTCACTTTCACTTCACTTTCTGCTTTATTGACTGCACCAAGCCTTTGACTGTGTAGATCACAACAAACTGTGAAAAATTCTTAATGAGATGGGAATACCAGAATACCTTACCTGCCTCCTGAGAAATCTGTATGCAGGTCAAGAAGCAACAGTTATTTCTGTTGCTTGAAAGTAACGTGGACATGGAACGGACATGGAACAACTGATTCCATTGGGAAAGGAGTATGTCAAGGCTGTATATTGTTACCCTATTTATGTAACTTATATGCAGAGTGTATAATGTGAAATACAGGGTTGAATGAAGCACAAACTGGAATCAAGATTGCTGGGAGAAATATCAATAACCTCAGATGTGTAGATGACACCACCCTTATGGCAGAAAGTGAAGAGGAACTGAAGAGCCTCTTGATGAAAGTAAAAGAGGAGAGTGAAAAAGCTGGCTTAAGACTCAGCTTTCAAAAGACTAAGATCATGGCACCCAGTCCTATCAGTTCATGGCAAATAGGTCGGGAAACAATGGAAACAGTGACAGACTTTATTTTCTTGGGCTCCAAATCACTGCAGATGGTGACTGCAGCCATGAAATTGAAAGATGCTTGCTCCTTGGAAGAAAAGCTATGACCAACCTGGACAGCATTATTAAAAAGCAGAGACTTACTTTGCCGACAAAGGTCCTTATAGTCAAAACTGTGGTTTTTCCAATAGTCATGTATGGATGTGAGAGTTGGACCATAAAGAAAGCTAAACACTAAAGAATTGATGCTTTTAACTATGGTGTTGGAGAAGACTCTTGAGAGTCCCTTGGACTACAGGGAGATCCAACTAGTCCATCCTAAAGGAGATCAGTCCTGGGTGTTCATTGGAAGGACTGATGTTGAACCTGAAACTCCAATACTTTGGCCACTGATGTGAAGAGCTGACACATTTGAAAAGACCCTGATGCTGGGAAAGATTAAAGATGGGAGGAGAAGGGGACAACAGAGGATGAGATGGTTGGATGGCATCATCAACACATTTGAAAAGACCCTGATGCTGGGAAAGATTAAAGATGGGAGGAGAAGGGGACAACAGAGGATGAGATGGTTGGATGGCATCATCAACTCGATGATGTCAGTTTGATGTTAAGTTTGAGCAAGCTCCGAGAGTTGGTTATGTACAGGGAATCCTGGAATGGCTGCAGTCCATGGGGTTGCAAATTGTCGGACACAGCTGAGGGATGAACTGAACTGATTATTACATTTTCCTTGTGATGTCATTCTATATTACCCCTAAATGATTGAATAATAAAATGACCTTGTAATAAATTCTGACATAAATATGTCCAGCACAGAAGATTAAAAGGAAGAAAGATTTGATTTAACAGATGACACTTGCAGAACAATTTGTGTAGTTTTGTTGGAAAATCTTTGGATTCAGAAGGTTTTATTCAACTCCAAAATTGAACAAGCAATAGTTGCACCTTGAGTATTTTACTTCAACTTTCTTAGCCTCTCTTTTCTCAATTGTTCAGTTGTTGATAAAAAATAAAACTTTAAATCATATAGTATTTGGCTGACCTTCTTAGATGCTCAGCCATGTTAATTTCCTTCTCCTGGCTGAAAGAAGTGACTACTAACATTAGAAATTCTTTGCAGAATGAACAAGTATATAGAGGGCTTGGAAGGAGTCTTCTAAACATTCCTTCCCATGCAGAGGAACTCCAACCATGCCTTAAAAAATTCTCAATCACAGAGTAGGATGAGAAGGGTTAACACTACCTGCTATTCTAGGAACTTGTCCTCAATCCTACTTGTCTCCTACCAGTTCCCTGTAACTTGAAACATACTAATGTATAATATCTATGTTGTCATTTTCATGCTTTCACTCTATAAGATCGTTCCACAAATATATCTCAAAGGAATTTCAAAACAGCACATGAGTTGCCAAGTCAGGTAGCAATCCCATTTCACAGATGGGATATACAAAATTCAAAGAAGTTAATTGACTTGACAGATAATATAGTATATAATTGGAAGAGATGGGCAGGCTATGAAGCTATTTTCTTGACTCCAAAGTGTCTGTCTATTTTGAACACTCTGAGGTCCTTGACTTTGAAATAGAAGCTTCTGTCTTATTAAGGCAAGCACTGGTGAAGTAGGAACACATAGGTGCTAAACTGTTTCTCAGTTTCACAGCTTGTTTTATCAGCTATTTTGAGATTATTCCACTAGAGAGTTTTGTACTTCTGGCCTACTGTGAATCACTAATTATATAATCCATTTGTGGAAATGGTAGTAAATTGTGGGTGATGGTAACTTTGCTAGGGGTTTCTTATTAATTACTTGCCCTCACTTTCCATCTGATATTTCGTTGTTTTAATATACATGATATTTGTGTGTAATATACCATGAAATATACAAATGCATACATATACACACAGTGTTAAGCAAATGAGTTTTTACTTTACTTAACATTCAGTTTGAGTATCAACTATGAATCTGGATTCCTAAAAGCTGTGTTTTATATAACTTAAAAGAATTGTTTGGGTCAGTTTCAAATGACCACTCCCAATAAAAATCTTCTTTGAACTTCAATTAGGCATAATTGCTACAAGTTCACAGTATATGATTTTCTTAGCTTGTCATCTTCAGGAAGGGAATTTGAGATACCTTGAAACTGTGCAGACTTAGTCTCTTCACTGATAGATTGAATGATTAAAGGGTAGCTAGATGATACCTCAGTATCTGCAAAACTTTTATCACATACTAGTGTCCATGTTAAGGGGATGTGGAGTGGGGCAGTTACAATCAATGTCTGAGCTAGGATACACAGCCCAAACCTAGACCACAAAATCTGTGGGGCCACACAGAAAGCAGATTCCAATCTATAGAGTGAAAAAGGCTGAGAAATAAGGGAAATATGGGGTGTAGGGAATACTATTAGGTAAGAAATTCAGAGAAATAAGTCTTAGGATTGTCTAAGCTTTCATACAGCTCTGTGAGCATGTTGGAAAGGATTTAATGTAGTAGACACACATAAAACTTGAAAACTTGTCTAAAATAATCCTTTCCAGTCAAAGGGTGTTTTTAACCAAAACCAGTAAAAATGTTTGACTTTTATTAGATTTCCTCAATGGCATAACTTGCATATTTTATCCTCTGTGTAAGGTGACTTTTCCGATGCAAACTTTTTAGACTTGAGATTGAGAAATAAAGCTGAAACGTTTGGAAGATTCTAAGCAATTGTGAAAAATGGGATTTTATTTTGTTCTTTCTATCCCTCATTTTTTATTATTGACTATAATATATCATCACCATACTTTTCTGGCTGCATATCTATTATTATAAGGAAATGTTTTTAGTCTTGGGGAAATAAGGAGATTCTTCTTGTCATATTACTTCCAATACACTTGAATAAAAGTCTCTACTTATTAAAAAGATATTTATCATGAGTTCTTATGAAAACTTGAGCTGATATTATTTGATTTTAATTTGGTTGTAATAACTATTATCTTTTTCCTAAGGAAATAGTGGTAATATTTCCTATCATTTTGTTAGTTTGACTAGAGAAGTTGTAAATTCAGGTCTTCTAATATTTGAAAAGAACTAGTGAGCCAAACTTCTGCATATTCATACCAAAAAAATCTCTGACATCATTATGAATTTAATAATTTGAAAATTTTTACTTTTAACTTCTCACTTTTTGAGGAAATTTGTTTTATGCAGTAAATATATTTGTGTGTGGATAGCTAACCTGCTAATATTAGTTATTCTCCTGGTCAGTACTCTGGTCAAATCAATTTATAGGGAGCCACATTGTTGATATGGCATGACACCTTGACACATGGAGGTTCATTTAGAAAGACCTGAGTCTATTGTCTGAATAGTCATATTTCTAAAGTACACACCAAATATAAAAGTAATCATATTACAGGAATGAGAACTATTCTAGATGGAATATTTCAAGCCAATGGATCCTTTGGGCTATCTTGGAACACGAAAAATATTTTTACCAAGTCCTGCAGGCTTTCTTTTTTTTTTTCCATTTATTTTTATTAGTTGGAGGCTAATTACTTTACATCATTACAGTAGTTTTTGTCATACATTGAAATGAATTAGCCATGGATTTACATGTATTCCCCATCCCGGTCCCCCCTCCCACCTCCCTCTCCACCCGATCCCTCTGGGTCTTCCCAGTGCACCAGGCCCGAGCACTTGTCTCATGCACCCAACCTGGGCTGGTGATCTGTTTCACCCTAGATAATATACATGTTTCAAAAAAAGAATTCATTTGAATCAGTTCTAATGAGATGGATGAAACTGGAGCCCATTATACAGAGCGAAGTAAGCCAGAAAGATAAAGACCATTACAGTATACTAACACGTATATATGGAATTTAGAAAGATGGTAACGATAACCCTATATGCAAAACAGGAAAAGAGACTCAGATGTATAGAACAGACTTGTGGACTCTGGGAGAAGGCAAGGGTGGGATGTTTCAAGAGAACAGCATTGCAGGCTTTCTTAAACTTCAGGTGTCAAGGATTCCTTTGGATATCTGGTTAAACACATGGGCCCTTTTTCAGAATGTACAAAATATGAAGAGAAAAATAGGTCAATTAGATAGAAAAATATTCACCAAACTATTTTAAAATAAAACTTTTATAGAATAATATGTGCTTCCATATTACTACTGTCTTAATAAACTTTTAATAACAACCATAATTTCAAAATAGTGCTTAGTATAGATAATCCCAGATACCTGCAATTATGAAATGCTTATGAACGTATTTGTGATTACTATTAGTGACAAAGTCACAGGTACTGTAATATGTTCATAGTTTGTTACTTATAATTAGCAAATGCTGGGTCTCATTTGGAAATATGCATATATCCTATTCAAGTTTATGAAACTCTGATTTATATCCATGGACTCCTTTTGGAGTAATAGAAACCCACAATAGGAAACTTTGGTCAGTTACTCCTCTGAGAGGTGGTTCAGTCACTCAGTCATGTCTGACTCTTTCCAGCCCCATGGACTATAGCATACCAGGCTTCCCTGTCCTTCTCTGTCTCCTGGAGTTTGCTGTAACTCATATCCATTGAATTGGTGATGCTATCCAACCGTCTCATCCTCTACCATCCCCTTTTCCTCCTGTCTTCAATCTTTCAAGCATCAGGGTCTTTTCCAATAAGTCAGTTCTTCACATCAGGTGGCCAAAGTACTGGAGCTTCAGCTTCAGCATCAGTCCTTTCAATGAATATTCAGGGTTGATTTCCTTTAGGATTGACTGGTTTGATCTCCTTGCAGTCCAAGGGACTCTCAAGAGTCTTCTCCAGCATATTTCAAAAGCATCAGTTCTTCGGTGCTCAACCTTCTTTACGGTCCAGCTCTCACATCTGTATATGGCTACTGAAAAAACCATAGCTTTGACTATACGGACCTTTGTCAGCAAAGTGATGTCTCTGCTTTTTAATATGCTATGTTTGTCATAGCTTTTCTTCCAAAGAGCAACTGTCTTTTAATTTCATAGCTGCAATCACCATCTGCAGTGATTTTGGAGGCCAAGAAAATAAAATCTGTCACTGTTTCCCCCTTTTCCCCATCTATTTGCCATGAAGTGATGGGATTGGATGCCATGATCTTAGTTTTTTGAATGTTGAGTTTTAAGCCAGCCTTTCACTCTCCTCTTATATCCTCATCAAGAGGCTCTTTAGTTTCTCTTCGCTTTCTGTCATAAGGGTTGTGTCATCTGCATTATCTAAGGTTATTGATATTTCTCCCAGCAATCTTGATTCCACCTTGTGCTTCATCCAGCCTGGCACTTCACGTGATGTACTCTGCATGTAAAGTAAATAAGCAGGGTGACAACATACAGCCTTGATGTACTCCTTTCCCAATTTTGAACCTGTCCATTGTTCTATGTCCAATTCTAAGTGTTGCTTCTTAACCTACATACAGTTTCTTGGGAGACAGGTAAGGTGGTCCTATATTCCTATCTCTTTAAGAATTTTCCAAAGAGATAATTTCAAAATTATCTCTTTAAGAAAACTCCAAAGCAGTTTCCAAACAAAGAAATTTGTCGTGATCCACACAGTAAAAGGCTTTAGTGTAATCAATGAAGCAGAAGTTTTTCTGAAACTCCTTTGCTTTCTCCATGATCCAAGTTGATCTCTAGTTCTTCTACCTTTTCTAAAACCAGCTTCTACATCTGGAAGTTCTTGGTTCACCTACTGATTAAGCCTAGCTTGACGGATTTTGAGCATAACCTTGCCAACATGTGAAATGCCAGTATGTGAACATTGCCATTTTTAGGGATTAAAATGAAAACTGACCTTTTCCAGGCCTTTTCCTGCTGAAGTTTCCAAATTTGCTGACAGATGGAGTGCAGCATTTTAACATCATCACCTTTCAGGATGTGAAATAGCTCAGCTGGAATTCCATGCCCTCTGTAGCTTTGTTCCTGGTAATTCTTCCTAAGTCCCACTTGACTTCACACTCTAGGATGTCTGGCTCAAGGCGAGTTGCCACACCATTGTAGTTATCTCGGTCATTAGGACATTTTTATATAATTCTTCTGTGTATTCTTGCCACCTCTTCTTAATCTCTTCTATTTCTGTTAGATCCTTACCATTTCTGTCCTTTATCATGCCCATCCTTGTGAAATTTTCCCTTAATATCTGCATTTTTCTCAAGGCGTTCTCTAGTTTTTCCAGTTCTATTATTTTTCTCTATTTATTTTCTCATCTCTCTTGCTGTTCTCTGGAACTCTGCATTCAGTTGGGTATATCTTTCCCTTTCTTCCTTGATTTTCACTTCCTTTCTTTCCTGCTGTTTTTAAAATCTCTTTTGAAACCACTTGGCCTTCTTGGCAAGCCCGTTTGCTACACCAAGGCTGTGATCCATGAAGGGCAATTGTGTGAATGGTTTTATATAAAATGGAATAGGGGAAATGATTCTGGTGACGTTTCTTTATTGTGTAGAGCTTCTATTACAGTTACTGTTGTATTCATATTCTCCTTTAAAAAGTGGATGTTGTAAAGTAGTGTCCATTATGTCTCATTTAACATATCAACTAAAGCTAGGGAAAAACTCTTCATGAGAATACTGTCAGTGACTTAATGTTATCTAAAAATTTTTCATAGGCTGTGTTTATGGTTTGGATAATCTAGACCAATGTTAGTCAAACTGTGGGCCAGGGACCAGCAGCATGTGCACTGACTGGACAAGTGTCAGATAGGTGTGTTTGTGAGCTCCCTTCTGATCTATTGAGTCATGATTTGGGGGAGTACGGCCAAGGAATCAGTGTTTTAATAGACACGGAGAATGGCAAACAACAGTAACAGCAACCTGACTTAGTTGACAGTATTTAAACAATACAAAAATACTTCACATTATAATAATCTAGAATTTTAGTCTTTTGAGAAAAGACCAATTTTCTGTGTTATATCCAGGCAACAGAGTATTATTCAGTGATAAAAAGAATGAGCCCTCAAGCTACAAAAGAACATGGAGGAATCTTAAATGCATAATGTTAAATTGAAGAAAGCAGTCTGAAAAGGCTATGTATTATATTATTCCAAGTACTTGACATTCTGGAAAAGGCAGAACTATGGAGACAGTAAAAACTCAGTGGTAGCCTGGGATTAGGGGATAGGGACGAAGGGATGAATAGATGTAACATTAGGCTTTAGGGTCATGAAACTCTTCTACATGGTTCTGTAATGGTGGATACATTTGTTAATAATGATGTCTATAAATTGGCTCAGCAGTTCTAGCAAATGTACCACACTGATATTTTGGCCACCTGATACAAAGAGCTGATTCATTTTAAAAGACCTTGATGCTGGGAAAGATTGAAGGCAGGAGGAGAAGGGGACGATAGAGGATGAGATGGTTGGATGGCATTACCAACTCATTACACGTGAATTTGAGTAAACTCCAGGAGTTGGTGCTGGACAGGGAGGCCTGGCATGCTGCAGTCCATGGAGTCGCAAAGAGTTGGACATGACTGAGTGACTGAGCTGAACTGAACTGAACTGGTACAAGGGGTTAATGATAGAAGATACTATGAGTGAGTGTGTGGAGAGTGTTGGGGTTGTAGAGGGAACTCTATATTTTCTGCTCATTTTTTCTGCTAGCTTAAAGCTAATTTAAAAAGTAAAGTTTGCTCAATATATATGTGGACACTAAACCAAAAAAGGATCTGGCAATACTGGGCTAGATTTTTATGTTGATATCATCATACCCTGTATCTGAGTAATAGCCATTCTCTTTTGAAGGGTCCAGAGACATCAGTTTGCTTCAATGCCCAACTTTCCATTTTAGGAATTTGTTGTGTATACTCCCAGCCCTCACATCATAATCACTCATGTAATTCAAAGGTAAGTTTTAAGAGTATAATATTCATTAAAGTCATTCCATAACTGACACCCTGTGCTCTTGAGAACTTTCAGTTAAATGACCTGCCGCCATATATGTTACTCCTCCACCTAGATGTGGTTGGTCGTTCCTTGTATGGACCAGGAGAATGTCTTGCTTGTTCAAGCTTGTTTACTACTCTTGTGTTAACCTCTATGAGTTAGGTGCTGAAAGATGAAACTGACTTGCTTGAGGTCATAGGAGCACTGAAAGGAAGCGGTAGTAGCAGCTGTCTACCTGCCTACCAAAAGACAAAGCCAGTGCTCAGAACCACCAGCCTTGACCAAAACGTCCCTGACAACCTCTGGATTTGAAAGTGTTGACAGGGATTTTCTCAAATAGGAAGTTGACTACCAAATGAGGAAATAATGTCTAAAACATGGGAACTGCTAAGTGAGAAATAACTCAGAATTTTGCATATCTTCCCTATCAGTCACCCTGAATATTGAGAGTCACTCAGATTAGTCAGTCAGTTCAGTCACTCAGTCATGTCTGAATCTTTGCTACTCCATGGACTACAGCACGCAGGGCCTTGCTGTTCATCACCAACTCCCAGAGTTTACTCAAACTCATGTTCATTGAGTGGGTAAGGCCATCCAACCACCCATCCTCTGTTGTCCCCTTCTCCTCCCTCCTTCACTCTTTCTCAGCATCAGGATCTTTTCAAATGAGTCAGCTCTTCACATCAGGTGGCCAAAGTATTGGAGTTTCAGCTTCAACATCAGTCCTTCCAGTGAATATTCAGCATTGATTTTCTTTAGGATGGACTGGTTGGACCTCCTTGCAGTCTAAGGGACTTTCAAGCATCTTCTCCAACACCATAGTTCAAAAGCATCAATTCTTCAGTGCTCAACTTTCTGTATAGCCCAACTCTCACAACCATACATGACTACTGGAAAAACTATAGCCTTGACTAGACAGACCTTTGTTGGCAAAGTAAGTCTTTGCTTTTAATATGCTGTCTATATTGGTCATAACTTTTCTTCCAAGGAGTAAGTGTATTAAATTTCATGGCTGCAGTCACCATCTGCAGGGATTTTGGAGCCCAGAAAAATAAAGTCTGTCACTATTTCCCTATCTATTTCCAAAGAAGTGATGGGTCCGGATGCCATGATCTTAGTGTTCTGAATGTTGAACTTTAAGCCAACTTTTTCACTCTCCTCTTTCACTTCCATCAAGAGACTCTTTAGTTCTTCACTTTCTGCCTTAAGGGTGGTGTCATCTGCATATCTGAGGTTATTGATATTTTTTCCGGCAATGTTGATTTCAGTTTGTGCTTCTCCAGCCCAGCATTTCTCATGATGTACTCTCCATATAAGTTAAGTAAGCAGGGTGACAATATACAGCCTTGATGTACTCCTTTTCCTATTTGGAAACAGTCTGTTGTTCCATATCTAGTCCTAAGTGTTGCTTCCTGATCTGCATACAGATTTCTCAGAGGCAGATCAGGTGGTCTGGTATTCCCATCTCTTGCACAGGAGATTTTCCACAGTTTATTGTGACCCACACAGTCAAAGGTTTTGGCATCATCAATAAAGCAGAAGTAGATGTTTTTCTGGAACTCTTGCTTTTTTGATGATGCAGCAGATGTTGGCAATTTGATCTGTTTCCTCTACCTTTTCTAAAACCAGCTTGAGCATCTGGAAGCTCACAGTTCATGTATTGTTTAAGCCTGGCTTGGAGAATTTTCAGCATTATTTTACTAGGGTGTGAGATGAATGCAACTGTGCAGTCGTTTGAGCATTCTTTGGCATTGCCTTTCTTTGGGATAGGAATGAGAACTGACCTTTTCCAGTCATGTGGCCACTGTTGAGTTTTCCAAATTTGCTGGCATATTGAGTGCAGCACTTTCACAGCACCATCTTATAGGATTTGAAATAGCTCAACTGGAATTCCATCACCTCCACTAGCTTTGTTTGCAGTGATGCTTCCTAAGGCCCACTTGACTTCACATTCCAGGATGTCTGGCTCTAGGTGAGTGATCACACCATCGTGATTTTCTGGGTCGTGAAGATCTTTTTTGTACAGGTCTTCTGTGTATTCTTGCCACCTCTTCTTAGTATCTTCTGCTTCTGTTAGGTCCCTACCATTTCTTTACTTAAATGAGCCCATCTTTGCATGAAATGTTCCTTTGATATCTCTGATTTTCTTGAAGAGATGTCTAGTCTTTCCCATTCTTTTGTTTTCCTCTATTTCGTTGCACTGATCACTGAGGAAGACTTTTTTTTTATCTCTCCTTGCTATTCTTTGGAAATCTGCATTCAAATGGGTATATCTTTCCTTTTCTCCTTTGCTTTTTGCTTCTCTTCATTTCCCAGCTATTTGTAAGGCCTCCTCAGACAGCCATTTTGCTTTTTTGCATTTCTTTTTCTAGGGGATGGTCTTGATCCCTGTCTCCTGTGCAACGTCAGGTACCTCAGAGCATAGTTCATCAGGAACTCTGTTTATCATATCTAGTCCCTTAAATCTATTTCTCACTTCCACTGTATAATCATACGGGATTTGATCATACCTGAATGGTCTAGTGATTTTCCCTACTTTCTTCAGTTTAAGTCTGAGTTTGGCAATAAGGAGTTCATGATCTGAGCCACAGTCATCTCACAGTTTTGTTTTTGCCAACTATATAGAGCTTCTCCATCTTTGGCTGCAAAGAATATAATCAATCTGTTTTCAGTGTTGACCATCCGGTGATGTCCATGTGTAGAGTCTTCTCTTGTAGTTGGAAGAGAGTGTTTGGTGTGATCAGTGTGTTCTCTTGGCAAAACTCTGTTAGCCTTCCTCCTGCTTCTTTCTGTACTCCAAGGCCAAATTTGCCTGTTACTTGAGGTGTTTCTTGACTTCCTACTTTTGCATTCCAGTCCCCTCTAATGAAAGGTACATCTCTTTTGGGTGTTAGTTCTCAAAGGTCTTGTAGGTCTTCATAGTACTGTTCCGCTTCAGCTTCTTCAGTGTTACTGTCAGGGCATAGACTTGGATTACTGTGATATTGAATGGTTTGCCTTGGAAATGAACAGAGATCATTGTGTCATTTTTGAGATTGCAGACAAGTACGGCATTTTGGACTCTCTTGTTGACAATGATGGCTTCTCCATTTCTTCTAAGTGATTCTTGGCCACAGTAGTGGATATAATCGTCCTCTGAGTTAAATTCACCCATTCCAATGCATTTTAGTTTGCTGATTCCTAAAATGTCAATGTTCACTCTTGCCATCTCCTGTGTGACCACTTCCAATTTGCCTTGATTCATGGGCCTAACATTCCACATTCCTATGCAATATTGCTCTTTACAGCAATAGACCTTGCTTCCATCACCAGTCACATCCACAACTGGGTGTTGCTTTTGCTTTGGCTCCGTCTCTTCATTCTTTCTGGAGTTATTTCTCCACTGATCTCCTGTAGCATATTGGGCACCTACCAACCTGGGGAGTTCATCTTTCAGTTTCCTATCTTTCTGGCTTTTCATACTGTTTATGGCATTCTCAAGGCAAGAATACTGAAGTGGTTTGCCATTCCCATCTCCAGTGGACCACCTTTTGTCAGACCTCTCCACCATGACCCATCTGACTTGGGTGGCATTACGCAGCATGGCTGGTAGTGTCATTGAGTTAGACAAGGCTTTGGTCCATGTGGTTAGATTGGTTAGTTTTCTGTGATTGTGGTTTTCAGTCTGTCTGCCCTCTGATGGAGAAGGATAAGAGGTTTATGGAAGCTTCCTGATGGAATAGACTGACTGAGGGTGAAACTGGGTCTTGTTCTGATGGGCAGGGCCATGCTCAGTAAATCTTTAATCCAATTTTCTATTGATGGGTGGAGCTCTGTCCCTCCCTGCTATTTACCTGGGGCCAAACTATGGTGGAGGCAATGAAGATAATGGTGACCTCCTTCAAAAGGTCCCATGCATGAACTGCTACACTCAGTGCCCCCAACCCTGCAGCAGGCCACCGCCGATCCACACCTCCGCTGGAGACTCCTGGACACTCACAGGCAAGTCTGGGTCAGTCTCTTGTGGGGCCACTGCTCTTTTCTCCTGGGTCTTGGTGCACAAGGCTCAGTTTGTGCCCTTCAAGAATCTATTTCCCAGTCCTGTGTAAGTTCTGGCGGCTCTATGGTGGGGTTAATTGCGACCTCCCCCAAGAGGGCTTATGCCATAACCCAGGTCTGCTGCACCCAGAGCCCCTGCCCCTGTGGGAGGCCACTGCTGACCTGTACCTCCACAGGAGATGCTCAAATGTCCTTTATTCTACCAATGACATGTTCCTCAAGTTTCTCTCTACTTTTCCAGTTGCACAGCCCTCATCATTTGCTGCCTGAGGGTTTACAGTAGCTTCTTAATTTATCTCCCTGTTGTCAGCTTCGTGGTCAACTCTCTTCCCCATTCAGACAGCTCCAATTTCTTTCACAAGTCTGTTAGAATTATCTTCTAAATGCAAATATGATCATATGGCTCCCTACCTAACATCTTTCAGTGACATCCTAGACGAAATGCCTTGGCATAATTTAAAACTCCTTCAGACAGCCTTTCTAAGTTCATCGGCAGCCACTGCTCCAAAGGTGCCTTATGATCCAGACATACAGGATGCACTTGGAGCTTTTAAACAACTCAGGTTTCCTCTTACTAACATAACCCTTTTACTATGTTGTTCTCTTTTCTATAATGTCCTTCCTCACCAAACCTGCCTGGTAACCTCTCTCTCATCCTTTACCACCCAACAGTCATCTCCTTCCTCTGAGACTTTTTCTAAGTCCTTCTACCCCCTAATTCACCACTTCCTTCTTTTTAATAGCACTTATTATGCTATTAAAGCATAGTTTATTGTTATGTAATATAGCATCAGTTCATGATGATTTTTTTACATGTCTGTTTTCCCACACTGGAGTTCAAATCAGGGACTATGTTTTCTTCATTTCTCTTTTCCTAACATGTAGTAAATATTTATTAACTGTTCAGCCAACAGATACATAAATACATGGATGAATTAATCTGTGTGTGAAATACATAATGTTATTTTTTTAGCCTGATTTCATTACAATTAATTACAACAAGGGAAATTTTGTGGCAGATTGCGCATATGATTTAACTTCTTGTAGATTTTCTCATAGTCATTTTAAAATTAGAAGTGTGTGTAAGGTTTTCCCAAGTGAGAGAGGATAGGGAGAAATTATATAAAATGTGGAAGATAATCCCTTGAAACAGAGTGATTTTTCCAGGATTGTAGGCTTGGGTGTCAAATGACTTTACTAACACACTTATATTTTTTTTTACCCTGAAATAAGCCATGAAGGCATACTCAGTGTTAATTTTTAAGGGTTGTTCCTTTCATCTGACATTTATAACTTAAAGAGGCTTCAGCAATACTTTCATATCCAGGCAAAGCGGCTTTTTAAGAAAAACATTTAACTGTCAGTGTTGTTGGGTTTGCAGCTCTCTTTCATGATGAAAATTTTGAAGAGTGTTTCAGCTAACTCTGACATAATTCTATTTGTTACTTGACTGCGTATCCAATTAGATACTTTAGGAGGCAGATGTTTTTGGACACACATTTCTCTATAGCTGACTTAGAGTGAATTTTATAATGTGCTTGATTTGAAAACAAATTTCACAGCAGAATTTACAGAAATATGCTGCTTAGTTTGTAGTGCAATTCACATACTCAGCATGAATACTCAATTTATGAAGGTGTCATCAAGCTGTTTAAACCAACCCAAACACACATAATACAGATGGCACTGAAGACATCAGTGCCTGAAAAATAATTTGTGACATCTGTAGCCTTCTCACAGTCATTTCAGGTTTTTGTGCTTTTTATTCAGTGACTATTTTAAGCTATCTCAGATACATAGACACTCATAGCAACATGGAAATTGTTTTCCTGAGCATTAAAAATTAAAAAAAAAAAACCTGTATATCATTATTGTTCTTTAATCTTCTATTACTTTATCTAGTGTATTAAACATGCTTTGGTAGTTCATTTTCTTTCCTTTTGTGTGTGTGTGTGTGTATGCGGTTTTATTTCTCATCATCTCAACAAACCACTTGTCTTAAAAAAACAGTGTAAATATCGCTTTTAAAAATCTATAGCTATAATTTCTTAATGAAAGCTACACATTTCTATTATTATGTATTTTTTTAAGCAAATAGATTTAATTGATTTTTGCTTATAAATATAATAAAGACATTTTTCCAGAAAATTATAACCACATATTAAAAAATCTAAACATTACCACCTAAAATAATCATAGTTAAACATTTGCTATTCATGATTCCAATCTTCTTTCTCTAAACTTATATCCTTATATAGCTATTTCTATCTGTATATATAACTAGGCAATTCATCTATGTATTACTTAAGGAGATTTTATGAGTACATTTTAAAATTTGCTCTGTGCATTTAATTTCCTGGCAATCTTTCAATATCCACTATAAATCTTTGTAAGTATGATAATAATAAAACAAGTATTCAACAGACACACTATTTAATCTTATATTGTTGTATATTGAATAATTTTATCATTTTGTAGACCATACTGGCAATAAAGGATTTAATAGCAGAATAGATTTTAGAACTAAGATCAGAAAGCAGAAGCACATTAGCAAAATGAGAGTTTAGTCTTTAAAATAAAAATTATTTTTCCTTTGATGAAAAAACATTTTTGGATTTAACTACCAGTAAAGCATTTGTTTGATGCTAATATTTATAGCATTTCTTCTATTTACATTAACATTTTCCTTTCTGGTAGGTACTTTAGTGAAATAGTTTTAGGTTTTATTACTTGATTTAAATTTGATATGTGCTTTTCCCAAAAAAAGATAATTAAAACTTGAAAATGAAGCAGTGCCATTTTGCTTTTTTAAAGCCACTAAT
Source organism: Odocoileus virginianus (assembly GCF_023699985.2). Lineage (NCBI taxonomy): Eukaryota > Metazoa > Chordata > Mammalia > Artiodactyla > Cervidae > Odocoileus > Odocoileus virginianus. The sequence goes on along the minus strand of NC_069686.1, from coordinate 33,207,471 downwards.
TTTGATAACTTTTACAACATGCGATTTAGCCTTCTAAGTTTTAGCTACAAAACACTTTTTCAGTTCACTATTAACAGCTACTGGATTTTATAAGTAAAAATATAAGTCATTTATTTTCCTATGATCCACGATTGTTGCAAGTTACATTTACATATCTCTTGGAGATTGTCAATAATTTTTGTCACTTTTAAAAATACTTTACAGGGAAATTCTTAATATTAACAGTATTTCACCATTTTGTCATCCCTTTAATATCTAAGATAATATTTTGAATCTCAAAGTCCACTAATTAGTGTGTTCTTTAAGAATATTTTCAGATGTTCTCTTTTTTCCTCTTATGTTATTAGTATCTCTGCTCTCCCAGAAAGTCTTTAAATCTGGAAACCTAATAAGAGTAGCAATAATAGTGATAAAAATACAATTTAGAGGATTCGTACTGTGAGGTGTTATGCTTAATACTTTATATGCGTTGTCTATTACATCTTCTTAGAGCTATTGAGATTGGTACTCTTTGCTTATAAAGAAGCAGACATATTATGTAGAGGTTAAATAAGTGGACCAGACTGACAGAGCTAGTAAACTGAGAAATATTTTGAAACTCAAACTGTCTGACTTCCAAAGTTGTGCCAGTCATTTGACTACCAACTCATTCTGTGACAGTTTGATTTCTTCCATGCATGTCTATTTATGTAAATGGCAAAAGCACAGAGTCCTGCAATTGTTTTATGAATATGGTGGCAGAATTTCTAGATGTTTAAAATCTTTCAGCCTATTCTACATACCATGATCAGAACTGGTCTGAGCTTCAAGGGCTGCTCTTGTTTACAGTGATGTTGGTTTTCTTCTAGGGTCATTCAGGATGCTTCTTTCCTACTATCAATGTGAAGAATAAATGAATCTCAAACTTTAATCTTAAAAATTGTTAAAAAAAATTCTCAAATTGTTTATATAGAGAGAGTATTACAAGCAATATTTATTGGAATAAATAATAAAGCAGAAAATTTTAAATATATATTTGATTCATTTAAAATAACAATAAACCCATTATTTGTTGAACAAATATTTTTATGAAAAGTTTTTTATTTTGCAAATTTAGAAACTGAGTCGTGTTAATCTCTTTAATGTCTGTCTGAGAAAACTGCAGAAGTCTTATATCTGCTTGTGCATTCAATCTGTTAGAAATGTTGGTTTGGTTTAGGCATATGATGGATGTTAGAGCTCACAGAGATGTATAGTTGGACGGGAAGACGTATTTTAATAGTCCTTGAAGATAAAAGTATGGCTATTTGAAATTTGATGCTTTATCCAAACTCAAAGATACTATACCAAAGCTTTAAGAAAAATTGTTTCTTAAAGATCACTTGCAGTACAGCCTCTAAACAATATCAATGAACTTTCTCTACTCTGCTGTATTTAAGTCTGTTACTCATGCAACACTTGGTAACATTATTTATTGTTTATTGGGGAAATATCTGTTCACTGAATTATGTTTGTTTTCCAAATTGAACCCCTTGCCTATTATACAGTTAGACAGTTTTACACTAGCAAAATAATTTAATTGTTTAATATCACAGCTGACTGTATCAGATAACTTACATAGCTGTTAAGCTCTTTATGAAATTCTTAAGTTTCAAGTGAAGGATCTAATTCTCTCAAATCGTAAATTTGCTATCTCTTGCCTTTTTATCATAGACAAAACTCTACTACTGACAGTTGTCTTCCTTAATAAAAATGGAATCATTTTTGTTAATTTTCAAGAAAAGTCATGCACAAGCCCAAAATGGTAGGTTCTTAGTTGTTCCTTCAGATAACAATAGCATTCCAAGAAACAAGCAGCTAGTTAATTTGCAACACAGATGATCTCAAAATTGCTTTTCTTTAGACAACCATTAAGTGTTGGGATGTTGCAGGAGTGCTTTAGGCATTGTAGTCCTTGTAGTCCTGGTTTGAGGGATTTAGGCATTTAGTCCTGGTTCTCCAGAGAAATGGAACCCAGAGAAGGAATGTGTGTATGTGTAGAGAGAGAGAGGGGGAGGGAAAGATTTATTATAGGAACTAACCCAATCAGATATAGAAGCTGAGAAGTCCCACTGTCAGCTGTGCACAAGCTAGAGAACCAGGAATGTGGGTGGTGTAATTCAGTCTGACTAAAACTTGAGAATAGGTGTTGGGCAGAGAGGTGGAGAGATGGATAAAGAATAATGGAGGCTGATGGTATAAATTCCTATCTGAGTCCAAAAGCACACTTGATCCCAAGGGCAGGATATCTTAGCACGAATCAGTTCAGTTCAGTCACTCAGTCGTGTCCAATTCTTTGCAACCTCATGAACTGCAGCACGCCAGGCCTCTGTCCATCACCAACTCCTGGAATCCACCCACATCCCTGTCCATTGAGTGGGTGATGCCATCCAAACATCTCATCCTCTGTTTTCCCCTTCTCCTCCTGCCCTCAATCTTTCCCAGCATCAGGGTCTTTTCAAATGAGTCAGTTCTTCCCATCAGGTGGCCAAAGTATTGGAGTTTCAGCTTCAACATCATTCCTACCAATGAATACCCAGGACTTATCTCCTTTAGGATGGACTGGTTGGATATCCTTGCAGTCCAAGGGACTCTCAAGAATCTTCTCCAAACCACAGTTCAAAAGCATCAATTCTTTGGTGCTCAGCTTTCTTTATAGTCCAACTCTCACATCCATAAATGACTACTGGAAAAACCATAGCCTTGACTAGATGGCCTTTTGTTGACAAAGCTGTCTAGGTTGGTCATGGGCTTCCCTGGTGGCTCAGAGGTTAAAGCATCTGCCTGCAATGTGGGAGACCCGGGCTTCGATTCCTGGGTCAGGAAGATCCCCTGGAGAAGGAAATGGCAACCCACTCCAGTATTCTTGCCTGGAGAATCCCATGGACAGAAGAGCCTGGTAGGCTACAGTCCACAGGGTTGCAAAGAGTCAGACACAACTGAGCGACTTCACTTTCACTTTCTTCACAGGTTGCTCATAATTTTCCTTCCAAGGAGTAAGCGGCTTTTAATTTCATGTCTGCAATCACCATCTGCAGTGATTTTGGAGCCCAGAAAAATAAAGTCAGCCACTATTTCCACTGTTTCCCTATCTATTTGTCATGAAGTGATGGGACTGGATTCCATGATCTTAGTTTTCTGAATGTTGAGCTTTAAGCCAACATTTTCACTCTCCTCTTTCTCTTACATCAAGAGGCTCTTTAGTTCTTCTTCACTTTCTGCCATAACGGTGATGTCATCTACATATCTGAGTTTATTGATATTTCTCCCGGCAATCTTGATTCCAGCTTGTGCTTCCTCCAGCCCAGGGTTTCTCATGATGTATTCCGCATATAAGTTAAATAAGCACAGTGACAATATACAGCCTTGACATACTTCTTGCCCAATTTGGAACCAGCCTGTTGTTCAATGTCCAGTTCTAACTGTTGCTTCCTGGCCTGCATACAGGGTTCTCAAGAGGCAGGTCAGATGGTCTGGTATTCCCATCTCTTTCAGAATATTCCACAGGTTCTTGTGATCCACACAGTTAAAGGCTTTGGCATAGTCAATAAAGCAGATATAGATGTTTTTCGGAACTCCCTTGCTTTTTCGATGATCTAGCAGATGTTAGAAATTTGATCTCTGTTTCCTCTGCCTTTTCCAAAACCAGCTTGAACATCTGGAAGTTCATGGTTCACGTATTGCTGAAGCATGGTTTGGAGAATTTTGAGCATTGCTTTACTAGCATGTGAGATGAGTGCAATTGTGTGGTAGTTTGAGCATTCTGTGGCACTGCCTTTGTTTAGGATTGGAATAAAAAGTGAGTTTTTCCAGTCCTGTGGCCACTGCTGAGTTTTCCAAATTTGCTGACATATTGACTACAGCACTTTCACAACATCATCATTTAAGATTTGAAATAGCTCAACTGGAATTCCATCACCTCCACTAGCTTTGTTCATAGTGATGCTTCCTAAGGCCCACTTGACTTCACATTCCAGGATGTCTGGCTCTAGATGAGTGAAACACCATTGTGATTTTCTGGGTCATGAAGATCTTTTTTACCCAGACCTTCTGTGTATTGTTGCCACCTCTTCTTAACATCTTCTGCTTCTTTTAGGTCCATACCATTTCTGTCCATTTATTAAGCCCATCTTTGCATGCAATGTTCCATTGGTTTCTCTAATTTTCAGAAGAGATCTCTGGTCTTTCCCATTCTTTTGTTTTCCTCTATTTCTTTGCACTGATCACTGAGGAAGGCTTTCCTATCTCTTCTTGCTATTCTTTGGAACATTGCATTTCAATGGAAATATCTTATCTTTCCTTTTCTCCTTTGCTTTTCACTTCCCTTCTTTTGACATCTACTTGTAAGGCCTCTTCAGACAACCATTTTGGTTTTTGCATTTCTTTTTCTTGGGGTTGGTCTTCATTCCTGTCTCCTGTACAATGTCATGAACCTCTATCCATAGTTCATCAGGCACTCTGACTATCAGATCAAGCCCTTAAATCTGTTTCTCACTTCCACTGTATAGTCATAAGGGATTTGATTTAGGTCACTCCTGATTGGATTGTTCTAGTGGTTTTCTCCACTTTCTTCAATTTCAGTTTGAATTTGGCAATAAGGAGTTCATGATCTGAGCCACAGTCAGCTCCTGGTCTTGTTTTTGCTGACTGTATAGAGTTTCTCCATCTTTGCCTTCAAAGAACATAACCAGTCTGATTTCAGTATCGACCATCTGGTGATGTCCATGTGTAGAGTCTTCTCTTGTGTTGTTGGAAGAGGGTGTTTGTATGACCAGTGCATTCTCTTGGCAGAACTCTATTAGCCTTTACCCTTCCTTCATTTTGTACTCTAAGGTCAAATTTGCCTGCTACCCCAGGTATTTCTTGACTTCCTACTTTTGCCTTCCAGCCCCCTATAATGAAAAGGACATTTATTTTGTGTATTAGTTCTGCTGCTGCTGCTGGTAAGTCACTTCAGTTGTGTCTGACTCTTTGCGACCCCACACGGCAGCCTATCAGGGTCTGTCTGCCGTCCCTGGGATTCTCCAGGCAAGAACACTGGAGTGGTTGTCATTTCCTTCTCCAATGCATGAAAGGGAAAAGTGAAAGGGAAGTTGCTCAGTCGTGTCCGACTCTTAGCGACCCCATGGACTGCAGCCTACCAGGCTCCTCCGTCCACGGGATTTTTCCAGGCAAGAGTACTGGAGCGGGGTGCCATTGACTTCTCCAGTGTTAGTTCTAGAAGGTCTTGTAGTTCTTCATAGAACTGTTCAGCTTCAGCTTCTTCAGTGTTACTGGTCAGGGCATAGACTTGGATTACCCTGATATTGAATGGTTTGCCTTGGTAATAAACAGAGATCATTCTGTCATTTTTAAGATTGCATCCAAATACTGCATTTCAGACTCTTTTGTTGACTATGATGGCTTCTCCATTTCTTCTAAGGGATTCCTGCCCACAGTAGTAGATGTAATGGTCATCTGAGTTAAATTCACCCATTCCAGTCCATTTTAGTTCATTGATTCCTAGAATGTTGATGTTCACTCTTGTCATCTCCTGTTTGACCACTTCCAATTTGCCTTGGTTCATGGAGCTAACATTCCAGGTTTGTATGCAATATTGCTCTTTACAGCACTGAACCTTGCTTCTGTCACCAGTCCCATCCACAGCTGGATGTTGTTTATGCTTTGGCTCCATCCCTTCATTCTTTCTGAAGTTATTTCTCCACTGATCTCCAGTAGCATATAGGGCACCTACTGACCTGGGGGGTTCATCTTTCAGTGTCCTATCATTTTGCCTTTTCATACTGTTCATGGGGTTCTCAAGGCAAGAATACTGAAGTGGTTTGCCATTCCATTTTCCAGTAGACCACATTCTGTCAGACCTCTCCACCATGACCCGACCGTCTTGGGTGGCCCCACACAGCATGGCTTAGCTTCATTGAGTTAGACAAGCTGTGGCCCATGTGATCAGATTGACTAGTTGTCTCTGATGGTCATTTCAGTCTGTCTGTCCTCTGATGCCCTTTCTTAGTGCCTACCGTCTTACTTGGGTTTCTCTTACCTTGGTCGGGGGGTATCTCTTCACAGCTGCTCCAGCAAAGCACAGCCACTGCTCCTTACCTTGGATGTGGGTTCGCTCCTCTCAGCTGCACTTGTGCACTGTCTCAGCCACCGTGCTTAGCACACACAGAGAGAAAATTCTTCCTTCTGTTTTGTTTTTTTTTTTGTTCTACTCAGGCCCTCAGGAGATTAGAGGATGCTCACCCATGTTGGGTAGGGCCATATGCTTTACTCAGTTCAGCAATAAAAATGCTAATCACTCCAGGAAGCATTCTTATAAACTCAGAAATAACATTATACTAGCTATCTGGACAATCCCCTACCCAGTCAAATTGATACATGAAATTAACTATCATAGGCATACTTTCCATTTCATCACACGGAATATTTAAAAGGTACTTGTTACTGTTTGTGTTGCTTGTTTGCTGGGAGGTGTGCTTCTGTCATTTTCACTGGGAAGTGTATTGAAGAATTTAATGATTTTTGTACAGTTTGGTGAAGGAGCCACTAGTTGATTTTACAGCATCACTGCAAATGTAGCTCTGAAATAAATGCAAAAATAGTATCTTAGTTTTGTTATGAAACTATTTGAGAAGCACTGCAACAATCCATCCACATTTATTGATTCTCCTTGAAATTAGTTATGGATATATAGTTATGGTGATATATAGTTATATGGATAATAGTTATGGTGAGCTAAAAATGTAAAATTGTTTTTCACATTTTAAGAAGATTTGCAGTTTAAACCTATGACTTTGATCCTGAATGCACAGGACAACTAATTTAGGATAATGGATTTCATTATTTGTGGTCCCTCTCTTTGTCTTTTAACTTAACCTAAACCATATAGGAAGACAGATGTCAAGAAAGTGTTCCAACATCTCTTCAAAGTTTACGTATAACGGACTATTTATTAGGAAAGTGCTTTGCTCGCTGTATTAGCCTGAGTAGATGTAAGATGCATGATAAAATAACAGGACCAAAATACACGTAGTCTATTATGAAAATGAAATTGCACCTAAGTAGTATTGCAATATTTCTAGCTTTATACATTTTATAACACCAGGGCTTCCCTGGTGGCTTACGTGGTAAAGAATCTGCAATGTGGGAGACACAGGTTTGAGTCCTGGTCAGGAAGATCCCTTGGAGGAGGGAATGGAAACTCACAGCAGTATTCTTTTTCTTTTTTAATTAATAAATTTATTTTAATTTGAGGATACTTACTTAACAATATTGTGGTGTTTTTTTGCCACACAACAGCATGAATCAGTCACAGATTCATATGTGTCCCCCCATCATGAACCCTCCTCCCACATCCCTCCCCACACCATCCTTCTGGGTTGTCCCAGAGCACCAGCTTTGAGTACCCTGCTTCATGCATTGAACTTGCACTGATCATCTGTTTTACATATGGTCCTATTCATGTTTCAATGCTTTTCTCTCAAATCATCCCACCCTTGCCTTCTCACACATAGTTCAAAAATCTGTTCTTTACATCTGTGTCTCTTTTGCTGTCTTGCATATAAGATCATTGTTACTGTCTTTCTAAGTTTCATATAAATGCATTAATATATTGTATTGGTGTTTCCCTTTCTGACTTACTTCACTCTGTATAATAGGCTCCAGTTTCATCTACCTCATTAGAACTGATTCAAATGCATTCCTTTTTATGGCTGAGTAATAGTCTATTGTGTATACATACCACAACTTCATTGTCCATTTGACTGCTGATGGGCATCTAGTTTGCTTCCATGTCCCAGCTGTTGTAAACAGTGCTGCAGTGAACACTGGGGTACATATGTCTCTTTCAATTCTAGTTTCCTAGGTGTGTATGCCCAGCAGTAGTATTGCTGGGTCATATGGCAGTTCTATTTCTAGTTTTTAATGGAATCTCCACACTGTTCTCCATAGTTGCTATACCAGTTTGCATTCCCATGAAGGATAAGTGGGTTCTCTTTTCTCCACACCCTCTCCAGCATTTATTGTTTGTAGACGTGATGGAGGCCATTTTGATCTGCATGAGATGGTGCCTCACTGTGATTTTGACTTGCATTTCTAAAATAATGAGTCATGTTGAGCATCATTTCATGTGTTTGTTAGCCATCTGTATGTCTTCTTTGGAGAAATGTCTGTTTAGTTCCTTGGCCCACTTTTTGATCGGGTTGTTCACTTTTCTGGTATTGAGCTGTACGAGCTGTTTGTACATTTTGGAGATGCTTTGTCAGTCATTTCATTTGATATTGTTTTCTGCCATTCTGAAGGCTGCCTTTTCACCTTGCATATAGTTTTCTTCATTGTGCAAAAGCTTTTAAGTTTAAATAGGTCCCATTTGTTTATTTTTGTTTTTATTTCCATTACTCTGGGAGGTGGGTCGTAGAGGATTTTGCTGTCATTTATGTCAGAGAGTATTCTGCCTATGTTTTCCTCCAAGAGTTTTATAGTTTCTGGTCTTACATTTAGATCTTTAATCCATTTTGAGTTTAATTTTGTGTATGGTGTGAGTAAGTGTTCTAATTTCATTCTTTAACACGTGGTTAACCAGTTTTTCCAGCACTACTTGTTAAAGATGTTGTCTTTCCTCCGTTGTATATTTTTGCCTCCTTTGTCAAAGATAAGGTGTCCATAGGTATGTGGACTTATCTCTGGACTTCCTATTTTGTTCCATTGATGGATATTTCTGTCTTTCTGCCAGTCTTGATGACTGTAGCTTTGTAGTATATTCTGAAGTCAGGAAGGTTGATTCCTCCTGTTCTATTCTTTTTCTCAAGATTGCTTTGGCTATTTGTGGATTTATGTATTTCCATGCAAATGGTGAAATTACTTGTTCTAGTTCTGTGAAAAATACCGTTGGTAGTCGGATAGGGATTACATTGTATCTATAGATTGCTTTGGTTAGTATACTAATTTTCACTATATTGATTTTTCCAAATTACAAACATGGTGTATTTCTCCATCTATTTGTGTCATCTTTTATTTCTTTCATCAGTGTTTTATAGTTTTCTATATATATGTCATTTGTTTCTTTAGGTAAATTTATTCCTAAGTATTTTATTCTTTTTGTTGCAATGGTGAATGGGATTGTTTCCTTAATTTCTCTTTCTGTTTTTTCATTGTTAGCCCACAACAGTATTCTTGCATAGAGAATTCCATGGTCAGAGGAGCCTTGTGGGCTACAGTCCAGGGGCTCACAAAGAGTCGGACAGGCTTGGGTGACTAACACTTTCACTCACATTTTAAACAACAATCTAAATTAGTGAATTTACTATGTTACAGAAAACTGTCATGTTATATGAAGAAGACCAAATTCTGGACTACCAGTCTGGGTTGCTTGCTCAAGACATTTGTTATTATTTTTTCAGTCCTTAAATCATGTTCCAACTTTGCAACCTCATGGGAATGCAGCACATCAGACTTCACTACTCCTGGAGTTTGTTCAAACTCATGTCTGTTGAGTTGGTGATGCCATCCAACCATCTCATCCTCTGTCACCCACTTCTCCTCCTGCCCTCAATATTTCCAAGCATCAGGGTCTTTTCCAATGACTCATCACTTTGCATCCAATGCCCAAAGTACTGGAGCTTCAGCGTCAGCATCAGTCCTTCCAATATTCATTCAGGGTTGATTTCTTTAGGATTGAATGGTTTGACTTCCTTCCTATCCAAGGGACTCTCCAAGAGTCCTCTAGCACTACAATTCAAAAGCATCAATTCGTCAGCACTCAGCCTTCTTTATGGTCCAGCTTTCACATCCATGCATGACTACTGGAAAAACCATAGTCTTGACTATATTGACCTTGGTCGGCAAAGTGATGTCTCTGCTTTTTAATATGCTGTCTAGGCTTGTCATAGCTTTCCTTCCAAGGAGCAACTTGTCCTTTAATTTCCTGGCTGCAGTCAACATCCACAGTGATTTTTGAACTCAAAAAAATAAAATCTACCACTGTTTCCATTTATTCCCTAGGCATATGCCATGGAGTGATGGAACCAGATGTCATGATCTTATTTTTTGATTGTGGAGTTTTAAGCCAGCTTTTTCACTCTCCTCTTTCACCTTCATCAAGAGGCTTTTTGGTTCTTCTTCACTTTCTGCTGTTAGAGTGGTATCATCTGCATATCAGAGATTGTTGATTTCATCTTGTGATTCATCTAGCCCATCATTTCACATGGTATAATCTGCATATGTTAATTAAGCACGGTGACAATATACAGCCTTGGTGTACTCCTTTCCCAATTTTGAACCAGTCCATTGTTCCATGTCCCATCCTAACTATTGCTTCTTGACTTACATATAGGTTTCTCAGGAGACATGTAAGTTGGTCAGGTATTCTCATCTCTATAAGAATTTTCCACAGTTTGCTGTGATCCACAGAGTCAAAGGCTTTAGTGTAGTCAATGAAGCAGATGTTTTTCTGGAATTACATTGCTTTTTCTGTTGTAAGAGATGCTGACAATTTGATTTCTGGTTCCTCTATCTTTTCGAAAGCCAACTTGTACATCTTGAAGTTTTCAATTAACATAATGTTGAATCCTTGCTTGAAGGATTTTGAGCATTACCTAGCTAGCATGTGAAATGAGTGCAAATGTATGGTATTTGAACATTCTTTGATATTGCCCTTCTTTTGGATTGAAATGAAACTGATCCTTTCTTGATGCTTTGTGTCAAATATTTCTCCTAGGAAATCTGTATGCAGGTTAAGAAGCAACAGTAAGAACTAGACATGGAACAGACTGGTTCCAAATCGGGAAAGGAATACATCAAGGCTGTATGTGGTCACCCTGTTTATTTACTTTATATGCAGAGTACATCATGTAAAATGCCAGGCTGGATGAAGCACAAGCTGGAGTCAAGACTGCCAGGAGAAATATCAATAACCTCAGATATGAAGATGACACCACCCTTATGGCAGAAAGTGAAGAACTAAAGTGCCTCTTGATGAAAGTGAAAGAGGAAAGTGAAAAGGCTGGCTTAAAATTCAACATTCAGAAAACTAAGATCATGGCATCCAGTCCCATCATTTCATGTCAAATAGATGGGAAACAATGGAAACAGTGAGAAACTTTATTTTCTTAGGCTCCATAATCACTACAGATGGTGACTGCAGCCATGAAATTAAAAGGTGCTTGCTCCTTGGAAGAAAAACTATGGCCAACCTAGACAGTACATTAAAAAGCAGAGACATTACTGCTAACCAAGGTGTGTCTAGTCAAAACTATGGTTTTTCCAGTAGTCATGTATAGATGTTAGAGTCGGACTATAAAGAAAGCTGAGTGCTGAAGAATTTATGCTTTTAAACTGTGGTGTTGGAGAAGACTCTTGAGAGTCCCTTGGACTGCCAGGAGATCAAACCAGTGCATCCTAAAGGGAATTAGTCCTGAATATTCATTGGAAGGACTGATGCTGAAGCTGAACCTTCAATACTTTGGCTGCCTGATGCAAAGAACTGACTCGTTTGAAAAGACCCTAATGCTAGGATAGACTGAAGGCAGGAGGAGAAGGGGATGGCAGAGAATGAGACAGGTTGGATGGCATCACTGACTCAGTGGACATGATTTTGCGCAAGCTCTGGGAGTTAGTAAAGGTCAGGGAATTCTGGCCTGCTGAGGTCCACGTGGTCACAAAGAGTTGGACACGACTGAGTGACTGAACTGACCATATCTGTGGTTTCAATTATTTAAATATAATTTTAATAACATTTTTGTTTAATCATTCTTAGAAACTTCTTAAATAGATGATTAAATGAATGAGGACAAGATAGAAAAAAAAAAAGTCTTGAAACATGTGTGTAACTCTCTGGAGGAATCAAATTTGAGGGGCTTGAGCCAGACCTAGCATATAATATATCAGTGCTCACTTCTTGGTGATTTTGGATATCTCCTTCTTTTTGAAAATGCATATTTAGGCTAGTAAGTCGAGTGGAGCATTCATAAATGTATAAGTAATCTATCTTTTATAATTACTACAGTACATAACTCAATAATCATACTAAAATTTAATTACATAACTCAGTAATCATACTAAAAATTCCAGTTACTCTGGAGATACATATGAGTTCAAAGCTTGTTGAAGACTTGAACAGCCTGAGATGACACTTAGAAATTATAAGCTGAGAATGGGGAAAGAAGTACCAGTAATTTGAAGTATGAATTCAATATATCAAATAGGGAATTTTGTTTATGTTACAATTAAAAGTAGTAAAAATCTTTTCTCTTCCTATTTCATTTTTTTCTGAACTTCTTTTAAGAGAAACATAACTCATACTATTTCAGCACAATGAGGTAGATAACATACATTGTTGTTCTCTATTAGTGTTAATGAGAAGAATGTCTTTATTTTACAGAATAATTAAGCCAAGGAAAGAGCAGTGATACAGTCGAGAATCAGACATCTTTCTCTGTTTCTTATTTCTGCTCTTTTCTCTGCATTAACTTCATATGTTCACACTGTTGTGAAAGGTCACCAAATGGTGGAAAATATGGCTTTCCAAAATTCACTTTAAAGTCACTTGACTCCTCTGGACAGATGCCCAAAAATGAACAGGGAAGGGACTCCTTGGACCACTTTTTGTCTGATGAGTTCTCTAGATATCATGGAATAATAACTAAGAACTAAAAATTATGGAAATCCCAATTGGACTAAATAAATGGAGTATAGGATGATGACAGTCCCCAGATAAATGATAGTATTGTCCCTGAAGAACTGAGTAACTACTAGGCAGAAAAAATAAAGGTGTGCATTGCAGAGATTCATTGTTACAAGGTTTTTAAAATTTGTCTGTATGTGCTTAGTCACTCAGTCGTGTCTGACTCTTTGCGACCTCATGGACTGCCAGGCTCCTCTGTCTATGAGGATTCTCCAGGTGAGAATACTGGAGTAGGTTGCCATGCCCTCCTCCAGGGGATCTTCCAAACCCAAGGATGTAACCCAGGTCTCCCACATTGCAGGTGGATTCTTTACCATCTGAGCCACCAGGGAAGCCCAGTCTATTAAAAGTTGTTATAAATTCAGGTATAAAATGTAGCAATTTTGAAAAAAAGTAAAATCCTCTATTAGGCTGATTACCAGCTGGGGAAAACAAAAGCAACCAAAAAAAAAAAATGTTATTATTAGCCCAGCTGAAGCTTTCCATGTAAGTTAATTAGTACTTATTAATATTAAAGCTGGAAAGATAAGCATATTAATCTCCTAATAGCAAACAACATTTGATAAACAGCAGGCTATTTCTAAATTGGGTTGGTGAATGTTTCGTTTGTACTTACATATAACAAATGAAGATGTAACTATTATTATTTTTGCTTACTTTTGTGTTGGAAACAAAAAATCATCATAGGAAAAAAATTTCATTCTTAAAAATACAAAGTGTTATCTCATACACAAGGTATGGCTTTTCATTTTTCTGAATCTTGCTTAAATTGAAATTATTTTAAGTCTCTTTCTCTATTTACTAACTATAATTATCTTGAAGCAATTATTTACATGATTTACATGTAGTGTGCCTCAGTGCCCTAATATGAGAAACAGATCTAATAATACTGTATCATAGGGCTTCCCCAGCTCAGTGGTAAAGAAGTTTGCCTGCCAGTGCAGGAGGCATAAGAGAAGCAGGTTCAATCCCTGGGTTGGGAAGATCCCTTGGAGGAGGGCATGCCACCCCACTCCAGTGTTCTTCCATGAAAAATCCCATGGACCGGGGAGCCTGGTGGACTGTGGTCCATGGATTTGCAAGCAGTGGATATGACTGAAGCAACTGAGCATGCAATCCTATATTATAAAAGTTTTTTTTTTTTTTTTTTGTAATTAAATGATGTAAAGGAAATATTTTGAACTGGGATAATTAAAATTTTTTTTCCATTTTTTTTCTTCTGGCCTCTTTTTTTTCCTAACATTTTTTCTGGATCTACATATAGAGAAAATGGAAACATTCTCAATCATAAATAAGATGTATAAAACTAAAAGGTAGGATAAGAATTAGTTGATTTAGAAAAATGTTGGCTTGAAATGCATATGATAAGAGTGATGCCAACTTACATCTCAATAAATATATATGACTAACCACCCACATCACCTGCTCTTACTGAGGTGGAGTGTGGGGAGAATGCTTGATGATAAGTAAAGCTGTTTTACCAACATTAGCAAAAATTGTCTCACCTTGGAGGAAAAAAAAAGAGAAATATACTATTTTTATAACTGCATCAGTGCTGCTTAAATTTATCTATCATTATTTTTAACTTGAAAAATGCAAGTGGTTATCAAAACTATAAAAATAAAAGTCAAATAAGCCAAAGTGTCCAATCATAAAAGAAACCATATTTGCTGTTCTTGTGTGTTTTGCTTTTCAGTGTCTTGTTCTAAGTGAAAATCCCTCAAGTGTTCCGTAGAGGCAGGTTTGCTTGCAGCAGGTTTCATGATGCTAGAGGACTGTAACTCAATTTTCTGATTTAATAGTGCAGGGCTATTCAAGCATGAAATTACCTCCTTCATGTAGAGCAATCCCCTTTGCCTGACAAGTCAAGGCTCAAAAACTTGATGTCTACTGTGATTACAGCTGTTGACCCAACCAATTGTTGCCGAAATCAGAGTTAAGCCTTTCTGTATACTGCACAGAAGAAAATATGCCTCTTTAGGCAGTTAGAAAGTAAAAATAGATATGGGGCTTTTATTAGAATCTAAGCACTATGTGATTAAAATGTTGGGTTAAAAAGAACCAGATTTGATTATAGCACGGATGGAAACTGTTGTATTTTTTAAATTGAGTAGAAAATGCTTTCATTAGATATACACATTCCTTTAATAAAAATTCTAACAGGTTTAAAAATTATAAAGGAGGCAAAGTCTAGCTCGGCTTTATCTCTGACCATCTGCTATTCAGTAAACAATCAATTTGTTTTTTCCTCATTAACTTAATCGAATGCCCTAAGTGCTATTTTTTTCCCCCTACTGAGACCTCTGAAGTCTAAACATGGTAATAGTGTACAGAGCTGTTCAGTAGTAATCTAACTTTAAACACAAATGTGAGATGTATATGTACTTTTATTTTTCTGGGAAGTCACTTTTTAAAAGTGAAAAGAAACAAGTGAAACTAATTTCAATAGTATATATTTTAATTTACCCAATATATCAAGTATATGAACAGTTCAGCACAATCACTAAAAACATTTGATAATAGATTTTAGATTCTTTTTATGTACTAAGTCTGGTTATAGTTTATACCTATCGCACATCTTGATGTGGAGTAGCCATATTTCAAATACTCAGTAGCTTCATGATTCTGTTATTGGGTAGGGTAGGTCCATCATCCTTAAAATTCTAAAGCAATCTGGACTCAAGGGTAATTGGAACACTTCAGTAAGTGGCAGAACTGGAGATATGGAGTGGTTGAGAGGATTGACAATGATACTTAATTATAGTTGGGGCTTTTTCAATACGATAAGGCTATAAAGGATGTTTCATTGAGTTAAACAAGGCTGTGGTCCATGTGATCAGATTGCCTAGTTTTCTGTGATTGTGGTTTCAGTCTGTCTGCCCTCTGATGTGCTATTTAGCACCTACCGTCTTACTTGGATTTCTCTTACTTTGGAGGCGGGGTATGTCTTCACTGCTCCAGCAAAGAGGAGCCACTGATCCGTACCTTGGATGTGCGATATCTCCTCACAGCTGCTGCTCCTGACCTTGGACATGGAGTACATCCTCTCACCTGTGGCTAGACTGTGCAGCCGCTAAGCCATGCCGTGTGGGGCCACCCAAGACTACCGGGTCATGGTGGAGAGGTCTGACAGAATGAGGTCCACTGGAGAAGGGAATGGCAAACCACTTCATTATTCTTGCCTTGAGAGCCCCATGAACAATATGAGAAGGCAAAATGATAGGACACTGAAAGATGAACTCGCCAGGTCAGTAGGTGCCCAATATGCTACTGGAGATCAGTGGAGAAATAACTCCAGAAAGAATGAAGGGATGGAGCCAAAGCAAAAACAACACCCAGTTTTGGATGTGACTGATGATAGAAGCAAGGTCTGATGCTGTAAGGAGCAATATTGCATAAGAACCTGGAATGTTAGGTCATGGACCAAGGCAAATTAGAAGTGGTCAAACAGGAGATAGCAAGAGTGAACGTCAACATTCTAGGAATCAGCGAACTAAGATGGACTGGAATGGGTAAATTTAACTCAGATGACCATTATATATACTATTGAGGGCAGGAATCCCTTAGAAGAAATGGAGTAGCCATCATGGTCAACAAAAGAGTCTGAAATGCAGTACTTGGATGCAATCTCAAAAATGCAGAATGATCTCTGTTCATTTCCAAGGCAAACCATTCTATCACGGTAATCCACATCTATGCCCTGACTAGTAACGCTGAAACTGAAGCAGAACAGTTCTATGAAGACATACAAGGCCTTTGAGAACTAATACCCAAAAGAGATGTACCTTTCATTTTATGGGACTGGAAGGCAAAAGTAGGAAGTCAAGAAACACCTCAAGTAACAGGCAAATTTGGCCTTGGAGTACAGAATGAAGCAGGGCAAAGGCTAATAGAGTTCTGCCAAGAGAACGCACTGGTCATAGTAAATATACTCTTCCAACAACACAAGAGAAGACTCTACATATGGACATCACCAGATGGCCAACACCGAAAACAGATTGATTATATTCTTTGCAGCCAAAAATGGAGAAACTCTATACAAATAGCAAATACAAGACCAAGAGATGACTATGGCTCAGATCATGAACTCCTTATTGCCAAATTCAGACTTAAACTGAGGAAAGTAGGGAAAACCACTAGATCATTCCGGTATGACCTAAATCAAATCCCTTACAGTTATACAGTGGAAGCGAGAAACAGATTTAAGGGACTAGATCTAATCAGCAGAGTGCCTGATGAACTGTGCTCGGAGGTTCCTGACGTTGCACAGGAGACAGGGATCAAGACCATCCCCTAGAAAAAGAAACTTAAAAAAGCAAAATGGTTGTCTGAGGAGGCTTTACAAATAGCTGGGAAATGAAGAGAAGCAAAAAGCAAAGGAGAAAAGGAAAGATATACCCATTTGAATGCAGAGTCCCAAAGAACAGCAAGAAGAGATAAGAAAGCCTTCCTCAGTGATCAGTGCAAAGAAATAGAGGAAAACAAAAGAATGGGAAAGACTAGAGATCACTTCAAGAAAATTAGACATACCAAGGGAATATTTCATGCAAAGATGGGCTCATTAAAGGACAGAAATGGTATGGACCTAACAGAAGCAGAAGATGTTAAGAACAGGTGGCAAGAATACACAGAAGGCCTAGACAAAAAAGATCTTCACGACCCAGATAATCACAATGGTGTGATCACTCATTTAGAGCCAGACATCCTGGAATGTGAAGTCAAGTGGGCCTCAGAAAGCGTTACTACGAACAAAGCTACTGGAGGTGATGGAATTCCAGTTGAGCTATTTCAAATTCTGAAAGATGATGCTTGAAAGTGCAGCACTCAATATGCCAGCAAATTTGGAAAACTCAGCAGTGGCCACAGGATTGGAAAAGCTCACTTTTCATTCCAATCCCAAACAAAGGCAGTGCCACAGAATGCTCAAACTACTACACAATTTCACTCATCTCACACACTAGTAAAGTAATACACAAAATTCTCCAAGCCAGGCTTCAGCAATATGTGAACCGTGAACTTCCAGATGTTCAAGCTGGTTTTAGAAAAGGCAGAGGAACCAGAGATCGAACTTCTAACATCCGCTGGATCATCGAAAAAGCAAGAGAGTTCCAGAAAAACATCTATCTCTGCTTTATTGACTATGCCAAAGCCTTTGACTGTGTGGATCACAATAAACTGTGGAAAATTCTGAAAGAGATGGGAATACCAGACCACCTGACCTGCCTCTTGAGAAACCTGTGCAGGTCAGAAAACAACAGTTAGAGCTGGACATGGAAGAACAGACTGGTTCCAAATTGGGTAAGAAGTACGTCAAGGCTGTATGTTGTCACCCTGCTTATTTAACCTATATGCAGAGTACATCATGAGAAACACTGGGCTGGAAGAAGCACAGGCTGGAATCAAGATTGCCGGGAGAAATCTCAATAACCTCAGATATGCAGATGATACCACCATTATGGCAAATAGTGAAGAAGAACTAAAGAGCCTCTTGATGAAAGTGAAAGAGGAGAGTGAATATGTTGGCTTAAACCTTAAAACATTCAGAAAACCAAGATCATGGCATCTGGTCCCATCACATCATGGCAAATAGATGGGGAAACAGTTGAAACAGTGGTTGCCTTTATTTTTCTGGGCTCCAAAATCACTGCAGATAGTGATTGCAGCCATGCAATTAAAAGATGCTTACTCCTTGGTAGGAAGTTGATCACCAACCTAGACAGCATATTAAAAAGCAGAGACATTACTTTGTCAACATGGGTCCGTCTAGTCAAGGTTATGGTTTTTCCAGTATCCCTGTATGGAAGTGAGAGTTCGATTATAAAGAAAGCTAAGTGCCGAAGAATTTATGTTTTTGACCCTGGTGTTGGAGAAGATGCTTGAGAATCCCTTGGACTGCAAGGAGATCCAATCAGTTCATCCTAAAGGAGATGAGTCCTGGGTGTTCATTGGAAGGACTGATGTTGAAGCTGAAACTCCAATACTTTGCCCACCTGATGCGAACAGCTGACTCATTGGAAAAGACCCTGATACTGAGAAAGATTGAGGCAGGAGGAGAAGGGGACGACAGAGGATGAGATTGTTGGATGGCATCACCAACTAAATGGACAGGGATTTGGGTGGACTCTGGGAGTTTGTGGTGGACAGGGAGGCCTGGCCTGCTGCAGTTCATGGAGTTGCAAAGATTCAGACATGACTTAGTGACTGAACTGAGAAAGGATGTTTCCTTGCAGGTACAATGGAAATACTAAGAAGCATTCACACACACAGACACACGTGCATATACATATACACAGAGCACTTATTTCCATGACTCACTGACTTTTCTTGTCTTTAGCAAGGTATGGATTAAGAAGCTTTATTTATAGTTAAAGGTTAGAAAACTATTGTTTCAGAATAAAAGACACATCTGGAAAGGCTACAGTTGGAAGCAAGAAAAGTGTCATTGTTGCATGAGGTGTAGTAAGATGGATCAGAGATATGGAAGGAAGAGAGAATTTCCTTGTGATGTAGGAATGCAATCGCCCTGGGTTACCTATTTGACTGCCTCCGGTAAAGATTTAAATCACTTTTCAATTTCATGAGATGTTGAATTAATGGTTTTAGCATGTGACTTGATACCTAGGTAGAGTATGAAGCTGGCTAGGTTTATTTGAGTTACATTTATACTCACAGAGGTTAAGTGACCAATGGTATGTGTGCATGCTAAGTCACTTCAGTCCTGTCCAATTCTATGTGACTATGGACTGTAGCCTACCAGGCTCTTCTGTCCATAGGATTTTCCAGGCAAGAATATTGGACTGAGTTGCCATTTCCTTCTCCAGGGGATCTTCTGACCTGGGATTGAAATTCTCAAACCCGTGTCTCTTGTGTTGCAAGTGGATTCTTTAAATCACCAGGGATGCCCTAAACTGTTTATACTTGACAGCAATATGAATTAAAACTATGTGTTTTGCCTTTTTGTCATTGTGAATGAAGTTGACACAACACTTCATATTTATCTTTATAAAATTTGCTTTTTGATTAGCCTTCTTAGCCAGAAATTAGGCTAGTTTTCTAATAAACAGTTTTCATTTGTTCATGTTAAATATATGAAATTTTCAGAAATACTTTTTAAACTTTTTAAAGACAGTACTTGGAAGCCTAGAAAATTATAAGTAAATTCTATTAAGTTGTAAGTTGTTTTGTGACTTACTTTAGACGTATGTATAGCTTGGATAAAATGTTAAAATATTTTTGTTGCCAAGGGTTAATTTTAGTATTTTAGAAACAAAGTACTTAAAATTTGCATTAATAATTCTGATTAATGACTCACATTCACAACAGCAAAAGTTGAAATTTGTCAAGTTCTTTAAATTGACTCTAAGATCCATTTCTTGAATAGAAGAGCTATTAACAAACATTAATTAAAATAGAGTAAATATCACACAGGTACTAAAACATTTTGACAAAATATTTTTGTGTGCATGTATGTGTTTCTGAACAACAAAAAATAAGCACGCAAGTGTTTTGCTTCAGCTCACAACAATAAATCAGATATCTCTGGTTTTTTCTGAACAATGGTGACAGATAATTTTACTTGAAAATACCTGTAAAGAATCTATAATCCTTACCCACAGAATTAAATGAGCATAGGTATGTGTATATATCTATATGATTCACCCCATCTTCTCTCCAACAACTCAGATGGTACTGATATCTCTAACTGGTTGTTTTTCCTTTATTAGTAAATAGAACTCATGGACTCTGGCTGGGAGGCATCCAAGTTTGTGTTGTTCGATTGTTTATCTCCAGAGTTAGGGCAGCCGTCTTCCTGGGAGAGCTGCTGGCCTTCCTCAGAACTGACCAGTGTGCTCTAGACATTTCCTGAAGAACCATGGCTATGACTAAATATCATTTGAATATTAGAAGTGTTCTTCCTTCTACACTTTCCTCAGGGGATGTGATTTCCTCCATATGCCTATTTCTTAATCAGCCACAATCCTGATCTTGACAGGGTCTGACAGAAACCTGTTGCTCTATGCCAAGAAGCCCCCACTGTAGTGCTGTATAGAATTCCCCTTTGACAGAAAGATAATAACTAATGATAATTTTCCTCATCTAATTTACCTCCACTAATTCCTTGAGGGTGAATGCCAGAAGTTTGCTTTGCTTTCTAATATTTCCAGGAAATAAGTGGCCTCTGGAGTCAGACTTTCTGATTTTCAGTCTCAGCTCCACTTCTTATTAACCATGCTGCTAGCAACCTTTCTTTGCCTCAGTCTCCTCATTATGAAATGGAATTATAATAGCAACTGGACTCTGTGGGAGAAGGTGAGGGTGGGATGTTCTGAGAGAATAACATTGAAACAAGTATACTATCAAGGGTGAAACAGATCACCAGCCCAGGTTGGATGCATGAGACAAGTGCTCAGGGCTGGTGCACTGGGAAGACCCAGAGGGATGGGATAGGGAGGGAGGCGGGAGGGGGGATCGAAGAAGTGATTTTAGATTGCACATCAGAACTACTCAATTTAAAAAAAAATCACAGTATTTTAGCCTCAACCTAGACTTACTGAGTTAGCATCTTGAGAAGTAACCTCCCTCCATTTTTCTTTTAAAAAATCCACAAGTGTTTCTGATATGGAGCTATGTAACTTACTGCTTTATGGAAGCATTATCATTCTAATGAGTGTCCAGTTTTGAGTAGTTATAAGCCAATCATGTACTAACAGTGACCACGCTGTGTTTTGTTGATTGTGGAGAGCTCATGTGAAAGGATGAGATGAATGTTATCTGTGCCATACACGTGCCATGAAAACAGTGGGGTTGGAAAGAGGAACAGAAGGGTCAATCAATGTTTATCCATAAAAAGAAAATGTAGACAGAAAAATCCAGATTTCTGTTAAGCTCCTTGGAATAAACCATCATTTCCTGGGGGATTGGTGGTAAACTGGCTGGGTCTGTTTGAACTAGATGGTGCATCTGAGTCTGTCTTCATTTTCTGCAAGATTTCCCATAGTCCCTTCCAGAGCACAATTGCATTCTATTCAGGATAAACTTCTCTAGTTATCCTCATTTTTACTATTAGGTAAGATTTCCTAGAGGCAGTCAAGCACTATTTTTTGTTGTTGCTATTTAGTCACTCAGTCATGTCTGACTCTTTGCAACCCCATGGACTTCAGCATGCCAAGCTTCCTTGTCCTTCATCATCTCCTGGAGCTTGCTCAAACTCATGGCTATTCAGTCAGTGATGCCATCCAGCCACCTTGTCCTCTGTTGTCCCCTTCTCCTCCTGCATTCAATCTTTCCCAGCATCAGGATCTTTTCTAATGAGTCAGCTCTTCACATCAGGTGGCCAAAGTATTGGAGCTTCAGCTTCAGCATTAGTCCTTCTAATGAATATTCAGGATTGATTTCCTTGAGTATTGACTGGTTTGATCTCCTTGCAGTCCAAGGGACTCTCAAGAGTCTTCTCCAACACCACAGTTCAAAAGCATGAATTTTTCAGTGCTCAGCCTTCTTTACGGTCCAACTCTCACAGCTATACATGACCACTGGAAAAACCATAGCTTTGACGATACAGACCTTTGTTGGCTATATAATATCTCTGGTTTTTAATATGCTGTCTATGTCTTTCATAGCTTTTCTTTCAAGGAGCAAGCATCTTTTAATTTCATGGCTGCAGTCACCATCTGCAGGGATTTTGAAACAAGAAAATAAAGTCTGTCCGTGTTTCCATTGTTTCCCCATCTATTTGCCATGAAGTGTTGGGACCAGATGCCATAATCTTCATTTTTTGAATGTTGAGTTTTAAGCCAGCTTTTTCAGTCTCCTCTTTCATCCTCATCAAGAGGCTCTTTAGGTCCTCTTTGCTTTCTGCCATAAGGGTGGTGTCATCTGCATATGTGAGGTTATTGATATTTCTCCCAGACACTATTTATTGGGAGTCAAACATTGTCCTGTGGGCTTTGTATGATTTTATCACAACAGTGCAATGAACTGGGAACTGCTAATATCACCATTTTACCTATAAGGGATCTGTGATCAAAGGATAAGCAACTTGCCCAAAGCCACACAATTTATAAGTGATACAGCCAGGATATTAAACATTTTAACCTTAAAGAGTCAACCCCAGAGACACATTCATAACTACTGCTCTGTGCTATTACTCCCTCAACTTTACCTCTTCAGCAAGATCCTTTGAAATAAACACATCCTTTTATATAAACAACTGTTTCAAGAAACAAAAATATTCTTACCTGGGAATTTCTTTCTCTTTCTGACTTATGTCTTCAGCTCTTAGATTTGACCACTACCAAACCTCCTTAAGCTGAGATAGCTGTGCTTAGAATTTCAAGTTCAAATATTACTGAGAACTGTTTTCCATTTTCTTCCAAAAACTTACCGTGGGAGAAAGGCAGCCATTTTTCCTTCAGGGTTCTTTCCTTTAGACGTGATTAAATAATCTATATCAATAAATGTACTGACCCAAGTGAAACAGAGAATTCCTAAGAAACCGTAATTCTGATACGTTTTAAGGCTGCATCTCATTTCAATTTGTTCAGATAAAATACTTCACCTTAAATTGAACTTTGATCATATCTTTCTAATATTCTCTGCCCTTAGTACTTCTCAGATTTTCAGTATTTTGTATGACAAAGGATGTTTTATATAGGTTTCTTTGTTTAGTGCTCAAGGCTTTCTAACAGATGGGGAATGTAGTACATAGCTGTTTCTTTGCCATAATTAAACATGAACTTCTTGAAATTTTGAAAAAGCCACAGCTATTGGACTCAAATGAGTTATTCTTCTCAACTTTTAGACTGGTGGATAATTATATGTGCAAACCAAGAATGCACAACTGAGCTCTTACAAGGAAATGATTTTGCTACTGGCAAGCATTTTTCTTGCTGCCTACCGACTTCATGGTACTAGAACCCCAATTTCACTCTGAAGGATTGTGCCACTTCTATTCACAGATCTATGTTTTAGGTCATACTGATCCAACCAGTCTAGAAGCTGAATTTGTAAAGTCTGTGCTCCTGTTCACATTCATTTCATTAGACCTGGGCCTGTGAATGAGTCAGTTTGAACCAATAGGACATCACAAATATCTGCTGATGTACACCCAGGTGGCGCTAGTGGTGAAGAACCCGCTTGCCAGTGTATAAGATGTGGATTCCATCCTTGGGTCAGGAAGATAATTTGGAGGAGGGCATGGCAACCCGCTCCAGTATTCTTGCCTGGAGAATCCCATGGACAGAGGAGCCTGGTGAGCTACAGTCCATGGGGTGGCACAGTGTTGAACATGACTGAAACGACTTCACATGTACTGAGTACGAAGCTTCCTCTTTCCTCTGAGAGCTATGGGGAAATATGTGTTCTTCTCTTTTGGACATTAGGACATAAGGTTTTAAAACCTGGGACTTTTGCAGCTATTTCCTATAGAAAG
This sequence comes from Odocoileus virginianus, assembly GCF_023699985.2. Lineage (NCBI taxonomy): Eukaryota > Metazoa > Chordata > Mammalia > Artiodactyla > Cervidae > Odocoileus > Odocoileus virginianus. The sequence continues at coordinate 33,183,343 of NC_069686.1, read as the reverse complement.
AGTCAAGTCATTCTTAGAAAGAATATGATATTTAGGCAAAACAAAAAATATCTCTAATGGCACTGCAAGATTTCAGATCAAACATATGGGGAGTCAGAGAATTCGAAACTACTCATTCTTACAGGTGTGTTGTCTGGGATTTGGGTTACAACATAAAAAGTCCTAATGATAATTCAATAGAGAAAAGTTCATTCTTGAATTATAGTCTTCACAGTAGTTCTTCTTCTTTTTTTTAAATCTACTAGTGTTAGTCTAACGAAAGACAAAGGGCAGTGAATTTCTTATCCGAGAGTCAAAGATAACATCAAGACAGAAATGTATAATATAACTCAATTCCCTATTTAGTTTAAAGCTTTGATTAAATCAACATAATGATCAGTGTGTATTTGAAAACAATGGTGAAACTGGGAGGAAACTGCTGCTTGTCATTTTTGGTAATTTTACTTTTAATTATATCAACTTTGTGATAATTACAAATAAAACCATGTTGGAATAGTCACATTGTAATTTTAAATGTGGATTTCCTAAAAAGGTTATTATTTTTTGATGGTGTTTGACTTCTGATTTAAAATAATTAAATTCTCTTAAAACTATACTTCTTGAGATTTCTATTGAATACCTTTGGCAATGTAATTACAAATGGGTCATCAGGCTCTGTTTAACTCCCATGAGTTCTAATTTTGATTACTTCTGTTTTTCTCCTGCTTTCTACATCAAAACATGAATTATTATATTGCTATCCCATTCCCTTGTTGCCCAATAGAAATTCTATTTACACATGAAAGTCTTTTAGCAATTTAAAGATATCTTTCATAACTGTCTTTTCCCCAAATCTCTAACATCTTCTTCAAGATAAATTCCCTCAACATCTTCCAGGTTTTGTGTTTTTTTTTTTTTTTATTTTTTCAATGTGTTATCAGTATAACAAGGTGTTTTCCCACAGGCGACTGACTACCATCTTGGAACAGGAAACTGGGCTGGAGAAGGTACTTGAAAGTGATTTTAACTCCCTCCGCTTTTGTGGAATGAGATTTACGGCTTTAAGGGAAACTTCTGATCATAGAGCCTTTCTAGTTGGAATTACAGAAAAGAGTAAAAATGTTATTAACCTCAACAAAATAAATAGTAAAATGACAGCAATGGGAAGACAGAGTGAGTTAGAGTTCAAGGGTTGAGGAGTTAATATGCTCATCTTAAAAACTGAAAAATCAACATATACCCTTTGTGGTTGACAGAGCAAGAAATAGAAATTTAGATATGGTATTTATAAATATACAAGTACCACTAAGAGTAATTAAAACTGTATTGTTCAGAGGAGCATGATATAAGTGAACTAAATATTATCCTATTATAGCTGAATTTCAATGTTTAATGTAAAATAATCCAATAAAAATGAGCACATTTATTCATTTAAAAAAATAATAATTTATCGTGTGCAGTTATGGAGTGATAACAATAGAAAGGGCCTCCAAGTGTACACATCTGAGAGTGGGAATTCTAATCAGGAGATTGCAACTTTTAATTATAAGTTCCTCTATAATTTCTTTAACCATTTGCATATATTAATTTTATCATTTTGTTAGGTTTAGAACAGTGATTTTGTACTGCCACTTGTGACTCTCTTAAATATGTGTTATATCTAAATTTTAATATTTTTGTTAATGGAATAATGTACTATTATAAGATCATTGTAATGTATGGAATATGAAGGAAAAGGGGAAGTGTTTTCACTCTAAGAAGTAGGATAAAATACATTATAAAAAGTGTTTTTAGGATTAGTATATTTGAAATAGATTCAACCTAGCATTAAGGAAAGATTTTAAATTGTTCTATGCTTCCTTTATAATCAAACATAGGCACAGAGTGTGTATGTTAAACTTCAGGAAGCTTCAGAGTTAGTAATTTTTCTTTCCTTAACACTTTTTCTAATATCACAGTGGTTTACTTAATTTGATTTTTAACTTTTATATAATTTAAGTCAAAGTAGTTAGACAATTTTACAGTTGTTTAACAGTAGAAGTTAAACAAGGTATGTCTGAGTGAAGTAAGTTTTGCTAATTTATTAGTGTAAAAATAATAAAATAATCAGCCTTATAATGTTGCCATAAAATTTGATAAGGAACATAAAACCAGAGATTGTAACACTGTTTGAATTCAGAGATGCAATGTGTTTTTTTTTTTAATCTCATTTTGGAATGTGTCTCTTTTGAATTCCCAACAAGGTATTTTGACCCTAGGTAAAAAATCTTTCATCTGAGCTCTGTCTTGAGTTTTCTAAGATTTGTCATAATCAAGACTTGGACTGAAAGCATAAAACATTATTCAGATATGTGTTATGTCCTTAATCTTGTAATTGAAGAGCAAGAATCCTAGAGAAGTGCAGAATTGGTGTATTCCACATAGACTCCTCAGAAATCATATCTTCAACATATGTAAAATTATTCCCACCAGCAAGACAATTTTGGCCAAAGGTGGTAAGGGATTAACTCCAAAAAACTTAAATATTTAGGCATTAAAGTTTCTATAAATCATTATCCTTAAAACTTTTCTTTTAGGAATCAGTATGTTATCAGTGAGTATCGAATTAATATGACCTTGCATACTGAAGTCATTTCTCTAGGTATTATTAAACTTATGCATGAAGAAGATTTTTTTCTTACCTCCTTTACTTCTTTAAAAATTCCCACCCACCCACCCCTCCCCCACCCAACCCCCCACCCCCCCGCTGGGTTATAGTTGCAACATGCAGGATCTTTAGTTGCAGCATGCAAACTCTTAGTGATATGTGACATATAGTTCCCTGACCAGGAATCAAACCCAGGCCATATTGGGTGGTATAAAGGTCCGTTTAATCAAGGCTGTGATTTTTGCAGTAGTCATGTATGGATGTGAGAGCTGGACTGTAAAGAAAGCTGAGCACCAGAGAATTGATGCTTTTGAACTGTGGTGTTGGAGGAGACTCTTGAGGGTCCCTTGGACTGCAAGGAGATCCAACCAGTCCATCCTAAAGGAGATGAGTCCTGGGTGTTCATTGGAAGGTCTGATGTTGAAGCTGAAACTCCAATACTTTGGCCACCTCATGCGAAGAGCTGACTCATTGGGAAAGACCCTGATGCTGGGAAAGATTGAGGGCAGGAGGAGAAGGGGACAACAGAGGATGAGATGGTTGGATGGCATCATCGACTCGATGGACATGGGTTTGGGTGGACTCCGGGAGTTTGTGATGGACAGGGAGGCCTGGAGTGCTGTGGTTCATGGGGTCGCAAAGATTCGGACATGACTGAGCAACTGAAGTGATGTGTAAATAATATGTGTTGTATTAGTTCTTGAGAGCTATTATCAAGTTCAGCTGCCTAACTGAAGGAAATATGGTCAGCTTATGAGGAGTTGTCATAGGTATTAATAATTTAATCTGATTGTTCAGTGATGAAATTATAATAACAGTAATTAATAAAGACAATAGAAAGTCTTGCATAAATGCATATTGATGGCAGTGTGGGAGAATAATTCTCTCTAGTGCACTTTGAAACCCTGGCATGTCATAGAAGCTTTGTCTTCTTTGTTAATATTGCTTCTATGACAGAAAGTCAATTTAGGAAGGAAGTTCTAAGACCAATGCATCTGTTACCTGCTTTGTGAAGCATGGCATTGAAAACTCTCATATTTCTTAGCCATCATAATGAGAAGATATTCCTGGTGATAGCACACATGTATATCATCAGCCTCTGACTTTATTTGGAGTGACATGGGATTGGTCCCCTCAAATAACTTATGTTATTTATATATTTATATTATTTATATAAGTCCCAAATGAGTTTACATAATTTTGCCACTTAAACATAGAGATAATCAAAACCATAAGTCATAAGTGTTGCTCTTTAGATCACATTTTTTTAAAGCATCCTTCATTACCTGCTCCTTTTACAGATTTCCTTTATCTTCATTTGTGTTCTGATAACAGCAAGAGTCAATACTAAATGCCTTTTTGCCATAAGCATGTGTACTTGAGAATTCTTTGCTTTTCACTTACAGAATTGGCTTCTAGTTGAGGAGGTATATGCAGAAAGATTGATTTTCTGACAGTGCTTTGGTTTTACCTGAGTTGTTGTTCAGTTGGATTGACTCATATAGATAGGTACTGGTGCTGTCCGTGATTCACCCTTGACATCTCAAAGACTCTGAAGGATTCACCTAACTTTATTATTGCTGTTTACAATTTATCTCTTGACAATCATATTTTCACAACTAAGCTGCATTGGGGAAAGTAACCTTCCAGCATTTATACTGCTGACTTCTTTCCCTGAGATTTAATTCAATCTAGAATGCTTTTATGAAGCACCTACTATACGTCTGGCTGGAATAAAAGCTGTTCTGTGTCTAGCAGGGAAGAAAGATAGATAACTATATGCCAAAAAAATATGCAGAAACATATAAAGTTTATAGTGGAGAAAATGAAAACTTGACTTTTTCAGTGGAAGAGGTTTGATTGGGATAGTCAAAGAAACCCTAGTAATGTAATATTTGAACTAGACTTTGAAGCATGCATGTATTTTAACTGCATATAGTAAGTATTGCATGTCCCCTGATTAAAGATCTTTATTTCCAGGGAAGACGACATCTCTGAATGTCCTTGAAAACACAGTTCTTCTTTTGGATTAACATAATGAATGGAAGCAGTGATTTTTAAGTACAGATACTACAGGTGAATTCTTCACAGACTAGGATGAGGGCTAACAGGATCCTCTCTCTTCAACCATGGTCTAGAAAACCCAGAGTGACTTAAAACCATATGATAAAGTAATAGATTATTAGCCTGAGAGAATTTAGGAGGTTTATTGGCTTTCTGATATCCAATAACAAGGTCCAAGCTTCCATCACTGCAATATTTACTAATCTCATATTTGTATCCATCTTTCCCCACCATGACATTCTAAATAGTTTCTTTATCTGTTTAGAATCTAGACTCTTGATATTCCAAATAGGCTAAAACTATATTCCTTAGTACTTCAGGATATACATTAATAATCCCAGCTGACCACTGTGAGTGATTTCAGCCTCACCAGGCATCAGGTTTACCCAGGGAAATTTTTTTTTTTTAATTCAGAACCTTGAGCCTAACATTGAATATTTTGCTGTAGTGGGTCTGGGGAAGAAAAATAAAATAAGGAGTTTGAATCACCTAATTACATATTCAAATTGGCAGCCTGGAAACCATTGATTTAGATTTTGTATACTAGCGGGTGAAATATGCCTTTCTTATATTTTCTAGTCTGTACTTTTGTTTTCAGGGGCTGTGATTAGCTCCCAAACAAAAATATCTTAGCACTTAAAAACTCACTGCATCCCAGTTAGGGGTGAGGAGATACTTCATAATGAAATTCTTCATGAGTACTCAGAACCAGTCAGCCATTTTTGCCTTGAGCAGCCCTGGCAGAAGTTGATGGAGGAGTAAATGTGAATATTTTGTATTCCTCCTTATTCACTTCCAATTCTATTTTCCTGTTAACATCTGGATGATTAATAACTTATTAATATTCTGCCTTCAGTTCAGTTCAGTCACTCAGTCGTGTCTGACTCTTTGCAACCCCATGAATCGCAGCACACCAGGCCTCCCTATCCATCACAAACTCCTGGAGTTTACTCAAACTCATGTCCATCGAGTCAGTGATGCCATCCAGCCATTTCATGCTCTGTCGTCCCCTTCTCCTCCTGCCCCCAATCCCTCCCAGCATCAGGGTCTTTTCCAATGAGTAAAATCTTCGCATGAGGTGGCCAAAGTATTGGAGTTTCAGCTTGAACATCAGTCCTTCCAGTGAACACCCAGGACTGATCTCCTTTAGGATGGACTGGTTGTAGGAAGCTCTTAATTTATCGAGGTTGAACACCTTGCTGTCAAACTATCAGGATTGGCATCCCCAGTTGTAACTGAACTGTCTTTTCTGTGATATGTCTCATGTCACATTTCTGTATTTTTAATATTGGTTTTCTTTTGCTTCAGAATCACCTCCAAGTCATGTAATTTCTTTCAAAGTCATTTACACTAGAAACCTGAAGCTCACCCTAATTCCTAAATCCTAGAGGACCCACTTCATCTTTTCTCCTCCAGTCTTCCCTATGTGAGTGAGTGACAACACCTTCAACCCAGTGCTTTGGAGAAAACTCCAGGAGTTGTTCTGGATATTTCCCTTTCAGTTCTAGCCCACCCTCATTTTCAGCTCTCCAAAACCCTTATTCTTACGACTCTGTAATTCATCCTGAGTCAATCCTCTTGTCTCTCCTAGGCAGTCAACTTACATCACTGCCATAGCCACTGCTGAGTTATCTCCACTCCTTTATCCATGGAGTAGCAAGAGGGGGCTTCATAGAAAATATGTATGCTAATGTCATTACTCAGTAACAATTTCCCAGTAGATTCTAATTGCATTAATTGAAACGAAAAATCATTACCTAGTAGATAATTGACAATATGACTTCTGCCCACCTCTTTTACCATATGTACCACATTCCCACAAGCTCACTAAGATCAGGCACGCAGGTCATAATACTGTTCTTTGGACACTGAAGTTCACACCCTCTGGACCACTGACCTTTTATCCTCTGAGGTACTTAACTCCTAACTTACTCCTTGTTAATCAAGTCTAAGTTCACAGAGCAACCACCACAGTCAGATAGCTTCACTAATTAGCCTAACTAATACATTCTGTCTCAATACTTTATACCATCTAATTGATTCATGGAACTTATATTTTTTATTCTATGCTTAATCAAAATTTTCTCCTAGTGAAATGTAAGATTTTGTCTGTCCCGTTATTACCATATCTCTCACCCTGGAAAAATGCCATATATGTTGTAAATACATAATACATATTATGTGGATACATGAACAAATACATTTCAGTGAATGATAACTTGAATCCTAGACTTTTTTTCCCCCATTCTATAATCTCCTGAATTATGAGAGGACTTTGGTATATTTTCTTTTTTAAGCATCCAATTATTAATATTCTACAATTCTCCTTTCCCCAATTTTGTTGTTGTTGTTCACTTGCTCTGTTGTGTCCAACTCTTTGGACCCCATGGACTGCAGCACACCTGGCTTCCCTGTCTTTCAACATCTCCTAGAGTTTGCTCAAACTCCACTGAGTCAGTGATGCCATCCAATCATGTTATCCTCTGTTGCCCGCTTCTCCTCCTGCCTTCAATTTTTCCCAGCATCTTGGTCTTTTCCATTGAGTTGGCTCTTCACTTCTGGTGGCTAAAGTACTGGGGCTTCAGTATCAGTCCTTCCAATGAATATTCAGGTTAATTTCATTTAGGATTGACTGGTTTGATCTCCTTGCAGTACAAGGGACTCTCAAGAGTCTTCTCCAGAAATACAGTTCAAAAGCATCAATTCTTCAGCACTCAGCCTTCTTTATGGTCCAACTCTCACATCCAAATGACTACTGGAAAAGCCATAGTTTTGACTAGATGGACCCTTTTTGGCAAAGTAATGTCTCTGCTTTTTAATACACTATCTAGGTTGGTCATAGCTTTTCATCCAAGGAGCAAGCATCTTAATTTCATGGCTGCAGTCACTGTCTACAGTGATTTTGGACTCCAAGAAAAAAAATCTGTCACTGTTTTCATTGTTTCCCCATCTATTTGCCATGGAGTGATTGAACCAGATGCCATGATCTTCATTTTTTGAATGTTGAGTTTTAAGCCAGCTTTTGCAGTCTCCTCTTTCAGCCTCATCAAGAGGCTCTTTAGTTCTTCTTTGCTTACTGCCATAAGAGTGGTGTCATCTGCATATCTGATGTTATTGATGCTTCTCCTGGCAATCTTGATTCCACCTTGTGCTTCATGTAGCCCGGCATTTCGCATTATGCACTCTGCCTGTAAGTTAAATAAGCAAGGTGACAATATATAGCCTTGATGTACTTCTTTCCCAGTTCTGAACCACTTATTATTCCATGTCCAATTCTAACTGTTGCTTCCTGGCATGCATAAAGGTTTCTCAGGAGGTAGGTAAGGTGGTCTGGTAGTCCCATCTCTTTAAGAGTTTTTCACAATTGGTTGTGATCCACATCAACAAAGTGGAGAAGGGAATGGAAACCCACTCCAGTATTCTTGCCTGGAGAATCCCATGGACAGAGGAGCCTGGCAGGCTAAAGTCCATGGGCTTGCAAAGAGTCAGACACAACTAAAGCAACTTAGCACACACACATGCATATAGTCAAAGGTCCATTTTGGTTACTCTGCAATTCATCTTACACAAAATTGCCAAAGTTAAATTTCTAAACCAGTAAGATGATAATCTTTTACAATTCCCCAAATCCGTAAGATAAAGTCAAAAGTCCTGAGCAGGATCTAAAGGCATTTTACATATTTCTACCTTCATTTTCTACTACTTCCTTCTTGTGAACCTGCTATCCAATCTCATAAAACTATGTATAGTCTCAGATATTCCATTTTTCTACCCATGATTTTGCCCATGTGAGTATATTATTTCTATGAAGGTTTACCTCATATCAGTTCTCCCCTCTTCATGGGCAGTTAGTGATTGTACAAGTCTCTATATTAGCATTTATTGTGCCATATGGTAATTAACTCTTTATGTGCTGTTCTAGTCCTGGAAAGTAACATAGTGATCAGCGTATATTCCAAATGTGGAAATTGAGTAAGGGATGGATAAATGGATGGATTGATGGATGGATGGATGATTGGAAAGAAAATAGCTTCCTACTAATCCAAAAGCATCATGTGGACAGAATTCTTTTTAAAACCATCTGAATTTTGCCTTGACACAGGCTTTTGTGCTAAGCTCTTTGTGCTAAGGGCTTAACACTATTTATCAAACTTTGTATTAGTTGATGGAACTCCCAGGTGGCTCAGTGGGTAAAGAACCTGCCTACAATGCAGGAGACACTGGAGATAAGGGTTCAATTCCTGGGTTGGGAAGATCTCCTGGAGGAGGGCAAGACAAACCACTCCAGAGAATAGCCTAGAGAATCCCATGGAAAGAGGAGCTTGGCGGGCTACAGTCTATAGATTGCAAAGAGTTGGACACAACTGAAGTGACTGAGCACAGCACCATTTGATAAGAGGGATTAATCAGAAAAACTATTTCCTTAGTTCAGATGTCACACATCATAATAAACACTGCAAAACTGGAAAATCTTTTACTTTGTTATAGAAATGAAACAACAAAACTGAGAGTATTTGCTTCCAGGTTGTTAACTTAATAATATTAAATGGGAAAACTCGTTAGGTTTCTTAAGAATTGTCTAAGCTGAGCTGCTTTCTATGATGTCAATCAGTTTTTTTTTTTTCCATTTATTTTTATTAGTTGGAGGCTAATTACTTTACAATATTGTAGTGGTTTTTGTCATACATTGACATGAATCAGCCATGGATTTACATGTATTCCCCATCCCAGTCCCCACTCCCACCTCCCTCTCCACCCGATCCCTCTGGGTCTTCCCAGTGCACCAGGCCCGAGCACTTGTCTCATGCATCCAACCTTGGCTGGTGATCTGTTTCACCACAGATAATATACATGTTTCAATGCTGTTCTCTCGAAACATCCCACCCTCGCCTTCTCCCACAGAGTCCACAAGTCTGTTCTGTACATCTGAGTCTCTTTTTCTGTTTTGCATATAGGGTTATCATTACCATCTTTCTAAATTCCATATATATGTGTTAGTATACTGTAATGGTCTTTATCTTTTGGGCTTACTTCCCTCTGTATAATGGGCTCCAGTTTCATCCATCTCATTAGAACTGATTCAAATGAATTCTTTGTAATGGCCGAGTAAGATTCCATGGTGTATATGTACCACAGCTTCCTTATCCATTCGTCTGCTGATGGGCATCTAGGTTGCTTCCATGTCCTGCCTATTATAAACGGTGCTGCGATGAGCATTGGGGTGCAGGTGTCTCTTTCAGATCTGGTTTCCTCGGCGTGTATGCCGTGAAGTGGGATTGCTGGGTCATATGGCAGTTCTATTTCCAGTTTTTTAAGAAATCTCCACACTGTTCTCCATAGCAGCTGTACTAGTTTGCATTCCCACTGACAGTGTAAGAGGGTTCCCTTTTCTCCACACCCTCTCCAGCATTTATTGCTTGTAGACTTTTGGATAGCAGCCATCCTGACTGGCGTGTAATGGTACCTCATTGTGGTTTTGATTTGCATTTCTCTGATAATGAGTGATGTTGAGCATCTTTTCATGTGTTTGTCAATCAGTTTTAAAAGCACATGGTGCTCTGCTTTAAATTTATCCCATATGCTATTGTTTAATACTGGATTTATGTAACTGTTTTACTGCACAGTATTGAATTGATATCCTTTGCACAGGTACCAGTAAGCTACACACTGAAATGTTAATAACTTGGACATATTGATTTGCATAAGTTATATAATTAAAATCAGTTCATCTATTTTTTCTTTGATTTGGCAACTAGAAAGTTTAGAATTATATGTATGACTTGTATTTTATTACAACTGTAGTTCTTTTTACCAAAATCTCTGTTATTTGCTAACAGCTGTCATTTCTGACTCACACAATGTTTATCCCCATGATGCTACTCTCTTTCTAGGAGTTCCTCCTTTCATCATATTTTCTTTTGTCAATGTTAAATAGTTAAATCAGATGAGTGTCTCTATATATCATTAACTCTCCCAAGTCATAATAATTAAGTGACTCAGTTTCATTTTTACCTCCACCACCTGAAAAATCTAGAGATTATTTATTTCAAAATTTTAGATTATGCTCCACTTTAGTATCAGAAAAAATATAGCTTTAGTTTTTTTATATAAATTTCATTCAGATTCATTTGTAAATATTTGACTTGCATTATGTTCTATGTATAAGATCAGCCTTACACAGTTTGAGATATTTATGATTTTTACATGTACTGTTTGTTTATAGAAAGGCAAGTTCCGTTTTTGAACATTTTTATCTGTTTTTCTTTTATTCAGCTGAATGAAATTTATGTTTCTAAATAGGTCTGCTTATTCAGGCATAAACATATACCTACAAAACATCCTAATATTAGGGTCACATTTGTCTTGGCATATGACAGGAGGTGGACTTTGGTATTAAGGAGTAAGCATACGTCAAGAGGAAAGAGACTGCATCACCAGGTAGAATCAGCCACTGGGTTGTATGTATCAAATTTGTTCATCTTCCTCACCTCTGATACCATGTCTTATTTTAGGACTTTCTTGTCTCTACTTGGATGACTTAAAAAATCTAATCACTATCCTTTCCTCCAATACTCACTCCATCAAATTTTCTAATTCCACACAGTACAAGAGAGGTTATTAAATGTTTATAATCTTAAAATACCACTTTTCTAAGTAAGAGCCCCTGTTAATCTTTAACTATGAGCTCATTAAGTACAGAGATGAAGTCTAAACCCTTTGAGAGGACCCTCGTGGCTTCCATGTGGTTGAACTTGTGGCTGCTTCTCCAACCTTGTGTCTTGCTGGCTACTCTTTGTGCTGTGCTAAGTTGCTTCAGTCATGTTGAACTCTGTGATCCCATGGACCGTAACCTCCGGCCACCTCTGTCCATGGGATTCTCCAGGCAAGAATGCTGGAGTGGGTTGCCATGCCTTCCTCCAGGGGATAGTCCCGACCTAGGGATTGAACCCATATCTCCTGCAGCTCTGTGTTGCAGGTGAACTCTTTACCACTGAGTCACAGGGGAAGCTTACTCTCTACTTCCTGGCATATTTTCTAGCAGCATCAGTTGCGTCTTCCTCTTTCTCATCTCCATACTCGGGTTCCCTGTTTATCATTGCTCAATTCTTTGGTAGTTCTCTCCTTAATATCATGTTACTTTACCTATCATTTTCAAGCCAATTTTATTATGAATCTGTTTATTATAAGTCACCCAACTTAAGTGTTATAGGGCTGAGATCTTGCCTTAATTTTTATGGCTAAGTTTCTTCATCAGAAAAACAAAGGGAGTTCCCTGATGGTCCAGTGGTTAAGACACTGTGCTACCATGAAGGGGTCATGGGTTTGATCCCTGGTCGGGGAACTAAGATTCCCCATGACACATGGTATGGCACCCCTCCCCCCAAAAAAGAAAAATAAGGATGACACATTACTTTGTAGGAGGATTGTATGAGTTAATGCATGTACCTGGCAGATAGTCAGGGTTCACTGCGTTAGTTATGTTGAGCTTTTTATTGTCATCATTATAATTATCAATAACAGTAGTAGTTTCTATTGTCACATCATTGACACACATTAGGCACTCAGTAAAGTGTCTAGACTGAATAATATTAGGTAATCAACTTGATTGAGGAACCCAGGAATAAAGGACAGGAGGAGAACTGATTGAATTAAGAAAGACAGAATGATATAAAGAAAGATTGAGGCCAGAAAACTTCAGCTAAAACTAGTCATGCCTGCAACCTTGTCTGAACCTTAATCATTCAGTTTTACTGTCCCCTAAGGAGTCATTTTTCGCATAGTCATTATAAGTTCCCTCAGAGACCATAGTAAGTATTAGGTGATATTGGATAGGACTAAAGGAGCATATGTAGTGCTGAAATGAGACTTTTCAATGTACCCTCTATAGGAATACCCTGATTTACTTCCTACAGTTCAGTACTACTAATCTGACTGTTTCCTGCTTGAATTTGAATGTGAAAGTCGCTCAGTCGTATCTGCCTTTTTGCATGTCCAACTCTATACAATCCATGGAATTCTCCAGGCCAGAATACTGGAGTGGGTAGTTGTTCCTTTTGCCAGGGGGTCTTCCCAACCCAGAAATCAAACTCAGGTCTCTCGCCTTGTGGTAAGATTGTTTACCAGCTGAGCCACAAGGGAAGCCCAAGAATACTGGAGTGGGTAACCTATCCCTTCTCCAGGGGATCTTCCCAACCCAGGAATCAAACCAAGGCCTCCTGCATTGCAGGTGGATTCTTTACCAACTGAGCTATCAGGAAAGCCCCTTTCCTGCTTAAACAATAGATAAGGTAAATAAAGTAATTTTTAAAACAACCAATAAAGGCGTTAGTAGTTTTTACTAAATTTTCAATTAGATGAAAGAGAGTCTATATTAGTTTAGTTCCGCTCAGTTGCTCAGTCTTGTCTGACTCTTTGCAACCCCACGGACCACAGCACGCCAGGCCTCCCTGTCCATCACCAACACCCGGAGTTTACTCAAACCTATGTCCATTGAGTAGGTGATGCTATCCAACCATCTCATCCTCTGTTGTCCCCTTCTCCTCCTGCCCTCAATCTTTCCCAGCATCAGGGTCTTTTCCAATGAATCAGTTCTTCCCATCAGGTGGCCAAAGTATTTGAGTTTCAACCTCAACATCAGTCCTTCCAATGAATATTCAGGACTGATTTCCTTTAGGATGGGCTGGTTTGATCTCCTTGCAGTCCAAGGGATTCTCAAGAGTCTTCTCCAAAACCACAATTCAAAAGCATCAGTTCTTTGGCACTCAGCTTTCTTTATAGTCCAACTCTCACATCCATACATGACTACTGGAAAAACCGTAGCCTTGATTAGATGGACTTTTGTTGCAAAGTAATGTCTCTGCTTTTAATATGCTGTCTAGGTTGGTCATAACTTTTCTTCCAAGGAGCAAGCGTCTTTTAATTTCATGGCTGCAGCTGCCATCTGCAGTGATTTTGCAGCCCCCCAAAATAAAGTCTTTCACTGTTTCCACTGTTTGCCCATTTATTTGCCATGAATTGATGAGACCAGATGACATGATCTTAGTTTTCTGAATGTTGAGCTTTAAGCCACCTTTTTCGCTCTCCTCTTTCACTTTCATCAAGAGGCTCTTTAGTTATTCTTCACTTTCTACCATAGTCTATATTATGAGGTTTCTAAAAACAGCATTAATAACCAAAAGATTATTTCATAAAAAGTTGTAAAACAAAAAATGGGTGCTGTGTGTGCTCATACATATGTGCATGCTAAATCACATCAGTCATGTCGTACTCTTTGCAACCCTATGGAGTGTAGCCTGCCAGGCTCCTGTGTCCATGGAGTTCTCCAGGCAAGAATACTGGAGTGGATTGCCATGCCCTCCACCAGGGAATTCTCCTGAATCAGCTTATTGTTTAAGCTCGAACCCGCATCTCTTATGTCTCCTGCATTGGCAGGTGTGTTCTTTACCACTAGCATCATCTGGGAAGCCTGCTATGTGTGCTCAATCCTGTCCAACTCTTTGTGACCCCGTGGACTGCAGCCTGCCAGGCTCCTCTGTCCATGGAATTTCCCAGGCAAGAACACTGAAGTGGGTTATCACACCCTACTCCAGGGGATCTTCCCCACCCAGGGATTGAATCCTTCATCTCCTGAATCAGCAGGCAGATTCCTTACCATTTGAGCCACCTGGGAAGCCCAAAATGAATTATTCCATATTATTTAATGACTAATTCTTTGTACTTCGCACTCATGATATTATTCCATAAGAATGATATGTTGACTTATAGAATGGACCTAGTTCCTGGGCTTCTGAGTATGTATTAGGATCTTCCCTGTTGTTCAGATGGTAAAGAGTCTGCTTGCAATGCAGGAGACTGGGGTTCAATCCTTGGGTCAGGAAGATCCTCGGGAGAAGGGAATGGCAATCCACTCCAGTATTCTTGCCTGGAGAATCCCATGGACAAAGGAGCCTGATGGGTACGGTCTATGGAGTCACAAAGAGTCGGACATAACTGAGTAACTAACACTATCACTATGAGAAAAATAGAATTTAGTCTGAAAAATTAGTCTCTGTATTTATTGCTGTTGTTTAATCGCTAAATCATGTCTGACTCTTGAGAAGCCATGAACAGTAGCATGCCAGAATCCTTTGTCCGTGATATTTCCCAGGCAAGAATACTGAAATGGTTTGCTAGTTCCTCCTCCAGGGGGTGTTCCCATCCCAGGGATCAAACTTTTGTCTCCTCCATTGGCAGGCAGATTCTTTACCACTGAGCCAACAGGGAAGCCCAATCTATATATTCCTTTCTCATAAGATAAAGATCGGTTCGGTTCAGTCGCTCAATCATGTCCGACTCTTTGTGACCCCATGAATCGCAGCACGCCAGGCCTCCCTGTCCATCACCAACACCCAGAGTTTACTCAGACTCATGTCCATCGAGTTGGTGATGCCATCCAGCCATCTTATCCTCTGTCGTCCCCTTCTCCTCCTGCCCCCAATCCCTCCCAGCATCAGGGTCTTTTCCAATGAGTAAAATCTTCACATGAGGTGGCCAAAGTATTGGAGTTTCAGCTTCAGCATCAGTCCTTCCAATGAACACCCAGGACTGATCTCCTTAGGATGGACTGGTTGGATCTCCTTGCAGTCCAAGGGATTCTCAAGAGTCTTCTCCAACACCACAGTTCAAAAAAGCATCAATTCTTCAGTGCTCAGCTTTCTTTATAGTCCAACTCTCACATCCATACATGACCACTGGAAAAACCATAGCCTTGACTAGACGGACCTTTGTTGGCCATGTAATGTCTCTGATTTTTAATATGCTGTCTAAGTTGGTCATAACTTTCCTTCTGAGGAGTAAGTGTCTTTTAATTTCATGGCTGCAATCACCATCTGCAGTAATCTTGGAGCCCAAAAAAATAAAGTCTGACGTTGTTTCCACTGTTTCCCCATTTATTTGCCATGAAGTGATGGGATCAGATGCCATGATCTTAGTGTTCTGAATGTTGAGCTTTAAGCCAACTTTTTCACTCTCCTCTTTCACTTTCATCAAGAGGCTTTTTAGTTCCTCTTCACTTTCTGCCATAGGGTGGTGTCATTTGCATATCTGAGGTTATTGATATTTCTCCCGTCAATCTTGATTACAGCTTGTGCTTCTTCCAGCCCAGCATTTCTCATGATGTACTCTGCATATAAGTTAAAAATAAAGATAGCAGTATTGATTATATATTATTTCAAATTTAATGTTTAAAATTGTGTGTGAAATCTAAGAATACTGGATAATTTATTGATCATTTATTATGTTTTTATATTTAATATTTGTAATAATACGGGGCTAAGATTAAGTATGTTACCTGGAGACATGAAGTCATAGAAACACAAGGTTCAACTTAGATCTGTTTGGCGCTGGAGTCTAATATTTGAAGCACTTCACTCTGTTTTAGTCACTTATGTGTGTGCATGTATGTATATGTAGCTTATTTAGTATTCATTTCTTGAAGAGTTTTAGTCATAATTTAGATGAACATCATATATTTTTATTATGTCAAATGCCCTCAAGTGTCATAGCTCTTCATAATCACTTATCATAATTTGTTTTCATGATCCCTTTGAACCTATATATATTTTATATCCCATCTAAACACTGTTTTTAATAAGATCCGTGGATGTGTTATATGCATTGAAATACAAATTAGAAATTCTTTTTATTTCATTTAACTTGACCTGTGTTGTGGTAAAAGGGGTACCCATAATGATAGTACTTAAGAATTTGATGAGTACAGCCATATATCCCCTTTATATTTTTTGTATGACTATAAAAATGCTGGTTAAGTCCATTCTAACCTGTCCTAATCCCAGATCAAAGAGTTAGAATCTTGGGAAGTTGAGGTATCAAAACAAAGACAGGAAGAACTATGATTTTCTGAAGGAAAAAAAAAAACTTTTGTGAAAGTTCATGGAAAAATTAATAAATGATAATAAATGGGGTTTCTGGATAAAAGGAGAATACCCAAATCCTTCATAAAAGGCAATTTAATTAAATCTCAGGATACATGGGGCTCTACTGTTATGGTTTTTGTTGACCTATTTTTTGGTCACAAACCTCAAAGGAGGATTTAATGAAAGCTCAGATTCTTTTCTTCCAGGCAAAATGTATGTTTGCAAGTAAATACAACATTTTTTCATATAATTTCTGGGGATAAGACCCAAAGGATGGACCTTAGGTTAATAACTTCTGGCTAAATCTATAAATTAGGATTCACTTTACAGAAGTGCACTCAGCATCCACTCTTTCCTGCTAATGATTTTTTTCCTCCTAAGCCATAACCTTTTTTTTATGTTTACTGATTTAGCACTCATCTCCTCCCATCATTTATTAATGCATAATGCTGATGCTAATCTCTCCAACTCTGCTAGAAAGTTTGTTTCCAGTGAAAAGTTACAAAAAATATCCAACCTTTCAAATGTCCTGCATGCCCAGGGCAGTGTTTGTACATTTTCTGAGTAATCACTGAAAGTTTCTTCAATTCCAGTTGTATTTCTGTATATCACTCATGACAAAATCAGTAAATTTAAACTTGTTGGAGGATATTATGTCAACTTTTTATCCTAATTTTTACATTAGAGTGATATGCAGTCTTTCTGTATTTTAACTTTCTGACATGTTTATATAAAAATTATAGATCATTGAATTCCTTGAATATGTGGGTCGTATATCTTAGCAATAGTGTTTATAGATTTTTTTTCCTGTTTTATGTATTTTTCTCATATTTTATAAATATTTAGCTACTGGAAAATGTTTCAGACTTGGTGATAAGTGCATTTTAAATGGTGACATTTTACTAATTTATAAGCTTACAGAATATATATGCCTAGGAATTTGCTAGATACTTGGAATACAGTATGATTGATCCAAAATAGACTGGGTCCCAGTGAGGTCTGTAACTTAGAAGGTATCTTGTAAATCATTAAGCCACTAAAGGGACCTGTAATTATATAGTTATTTATAATAAATGAAAATGAGAGAATGACAAGAGTATTATGAGGTAAGATAATATATGAAGGGACTTATTTCACAAGCATATTTTTGGGGTAATATATATAACATTGGAGGAATTTATATATTTAAGCTGAGGATAGTAGAATGACTAGCTTCTGGCTAGGTGAAAAATGGAGAATAAAATTTGCGTTAAAGAGAAAAACCTAACTTGAAGCTGGAGCAATCTTGGCACATTTAAGGGAGTAAATGAAGGCTAATATGCATGCATTATAAATTATTGGGAGAATGTCAGACAGTGTGATTTGAAATATAGGCCTGATCCATATTACTCAAGGCCTTGAGGGCCATGTTAAAAAGTTTGTATTTCATTATGTGTAATGAGGGCCATTTAATGGTTTCACATTGGTGAATTATATGATCATAATTCCATTTTAAAAATATTGGGTGAATGGTTTATGAAAAGTGGGTTGGTATTGGGCAAATATGGTGGCAGCTGTTGACTAAAACAATGCACAACATGAGAATTGTGAGTTAGTTTTATTTGAGGCAAAGTGAGGACTGAGGCCCAGGCCGAAGAGGCAGTGGGGTAAGGTCAATATACAGATTTTGGTGAAGAGTTATGCAATCAAGCACTTAATTTACAAGAGGTGTTCTGCTAGTCACAAGGAGCTGATACCACCATGAAGGGATTTAGTGCTTTTCTAGATAGGAGGAGATACAAGGATTGGGAGCATGAAATCAGTTCCTGAAAGCTACCAAACTATCTAAAGATCTGTTCTGCCAGTTTCCCTGGAGCGTGAGCACTTCACTCTCCTCCCCGACTTGCCTTCAGGGTGTGTCGAAGGTCAACAGATGCACAGGGTTCAGTCTCTGCAGAGGCCGAAGGCAAATGCACCCGGCAAGTGCCAGTTTGTAGCTGATGCAGGGGAAGTGTTTAGGAGGCTATTTTTCTAGTACTGTTAAGTGAATTATGGTGATTTGAACTAAGAAGGTATGGTGATGATAAGAGTAGATAGATTCAAGATATATTTAGGAAATACAGTTAACATACTGAAGGTAAGAAGAGGCAGTATTAGAAATGACTTTTGGAAGTATTGCTAAGCTGGGTAGTATATATATGTCAAAAGTTTCTGGTGGCTAATTCTGCAACCACCTGTGGAGAGAGAAATCAACAAAGAGAAAAATTGCACCCAGATGGAGGAGAGAGAGGGCTGCAACTTTCAGCCCCATCCCCTGACCTCCATGGAGGGAAGAGGGGCTAGAGACTGAGCTCAGTCACTACTGGTCAATGATTTAACAAATCATACCTATGTAATAGATTCTCCATGGAAACCATAAAAACCCTAAAGGAGAGAGAGCTTCAGTGTTGGTCACCACATGGAGATGGGGCGAGAGCGGCACGCCTGGAGACAGCACAGAGGCTCCAGGCCCCTTCCTTCATACTTTGCATCACGTTTATCTGGCTGCTCCTAAGTTATATTTTCATATAATGTACTAGTAATTCAGTAAGTGAACAGTTTCTCTGAGTTCTGTGAGCTGCTCTATAAAATTAACTACACCCACGGAGGAAGTTTTGTGAACATGTGATCTAGAGCAAATCAATCAGAAGCACAGATAACAACCTGAACTTGTGATTGGCCTCTGAGGTTGGGGGTAAGTAGTCTCATGGAACTGAGCCCTTAAATTGTGGGCTCTGACTCCCAACTCCAGGTAGCTAGTGTCAGAATTGAGTTAAACTGTAGGACATCCAGCTGTGTCCCAGGATTGCTTGATATTTGAAAAACTATCCCACATTTGGTGATTAGAAGTGACAAAAGTGAAACTGAATTTTGAAAGTAGAGAAGACACCCTGGGGGAACATTTTGCTTTACAATTTGATATTCAAGACTAGATTCAGAATGTGTCATCATTAGAAACTATTGCAGCTGAAGGTGTGACTGAAGGCTCTTCATTCTTACTGAAAACTTATTTATACTGCATATACTGTATAACATTAGAGAGACATTTTCCTTATATGTTTTCATATTCATCATTTTCTAGGTATAAAATTGATTGAATTTTGATTTCTTTTTATAAAATTCAAGAAGTCAGCAATGTAGAGTAGTCACTGTCCACATGAGGTTATCAAACAACTGGTTAGACCTAATTGGAGTAATATTTTAAACCATGCTAGAACCCTGCAAGTCTAATGGAATTAATTAGTTGTACAGATGACAGTTTCTCCAGCCATTTATAAGGCCTGAATCCTTTCTATCACATTTTTTATTCAATATAGCAACATACTAAAAACTCAATTACAAGCTGTAGGACTTAATCCACCCTCTTTCAATAGGGTGCTTCCTAGACAGAGTTAATTTTGTTGGGGTAGAGATTTTACAAGTTATCTCATTAGAAGTTTCCCTATGATATAGAGAATTCCCTAGTGGCTCAGACGGTAAAGCATCTGTCTACAATGCAGGAGACCTGGGTTCAATCCCTGGGTTGGGAAGATCTCCTGGAGAAGGAAATGGCAACCCACTCTAGTATTCTTGCATGGAAAATCCCATGGACAGAGGAGCCTGGTAGGCTATAGTCCTTGGGGTCACAAAGAGTTGGACACGACTGAGCGACTTCACTTTTACTTTCAACTGGAGTGTCTCCAAGTGTAAATATAAACTCATCTTGAAAATAGTGCAATAAAGTTATATAAAATACCTCAATAATTTTTATTTTGATTATGTGTTGAAATGACTCTTTTTGGCATAATAGTTTAAATAAAATACATTAAAACTAAAAAAGTAGAGTGTGGTTTTATAGATCCTATTTCTTTCATATATTAAAAAAACTGTTTTTCCAGTTATTCATTAGGATAACAAATTATGAATTCGAAATGTAAATTGCTTCCATTTAAAAAATACTTCAAATGCCACCCTTCTATTTATTAAAATGAGATTAAACCAGGAAAGTTCAAATATTAATATTACAATAAGGTTTCACTTTGTCTTTGAGTCATTGAAGTTTTGCATAGGTAGAACTTTGAGCATAGCCACTTTTCATAGATTTTTATCAGTGTTTTTGCTTATATTATTAAGAAGAATATACAATATTAATTTACTTTCCTCCTTTAAAATGCTTTATAAATGGCAGGTATATTAAGTATGTTTCATGTATTTTTGTTTTTTCTTTTAAAATTAAGTTATTCAATTTGCTTCTGTCTTCCTATTAGACATACTAGTATGAAGGGTAAGGGATACAAAAGGCCTTTATCATTTGTCTTAACTCTTGTAAACACTATCTTCAAAAGCATTGAAATCATCAAATAAAATTTAAAATTCAATTTCTAATGATGAAATCCTCACTCTTTAGTACATAACTTCTATTTAACCCCTTATTTTGAAACATAAAATTGAGCAAAGTACTATTTCTTGAAGGGATTATATCTGTGCATACAATTGGAAACCAGTTTAGTGCCTTTAAGAGAAAACATAATTGTTATTAACATTTTAAAATTTATAAGTTAATTTTGTATATCATGTGTTTTATTCTAATATATGTATCTATTGATTTCAATGGCATCAAATGATATTATACACATGTACTGGCAGTTGTTAGCCTCATGAATTTTATAGCTCAAGCCGACTCTTTTGGTTTCCTTATGCATACAAAACTTTAGAAATAGCTATCAAAAAAATCTCTTAATGAGGAATTAGCATTCTACTAATAAAAAATATTCAATGTTGAGATTAAAATAATTTTAATTTGTCATGATCTAAGCAAAATGAATGCTCATGACTAAAAAAAAAAAAAGAAAAAGGCAATGAATTAAAAGTGCAGAGAGGAATTTAAAATAGGAAGTGAAAAGAAACAAATGACACTTTCCAGTAAAAAACATTTTAAGAATTATTTCCAGAAGAGTGTGTGTGAACAGAATTTGTTGGACTAAACCTATGGACTAAGTTGACAACAGAAAAATCATCCAGAATAAGAACTCACCTAGAGAGTCTAGGAGGTATATATTGCCATGAAAGACCAAGAGTATTCACCAAAACAGGAAACATCTAACAATGACATAGTGTGGGGAGCATGGGGACACTTCAGCTTCCAGGACACCAGAATATAACAGCAGATATGGATCCCATACCTTGTTGATGTTGTTCAGTCGCTCATTCGTGTCTGACTCTTTGCAGTGCCATGGACTACAGCACACCAGGCTTCCCTGTCCTTTACTTTCTCCCAGAGTTTGCTCAGTCTCATGTCCATTGAGCCAATGATGTGATCCAATGATCTCATCCTCTGTCATCCCCTTTTCCTCCTGCCCTCAATCTTTCCCAGCGTCTTTTCCAATGAATCAGCTCTACATATCAGGTGGGCAAATTATTGGAGCTTCAGTATCAGTCTTTCCAATGAATATTTACAGTTAATTTCTTTAGGTTTGATTTCCTTGCTGTGCAAGGGACTCTCAAGAGTCTTCTCCAGCACCAATAGTTCGAAAGCATCAATTCTTCAGTGCTCAGCCTTCTTTATGGTCCAACTCTCACATCCATACATGACTACTGGATAAACAATAGTTTTGACTGTATGGATCTTTGTTGGCAAATGATATCTTTGCTTTTTAATATGCTGTCTAAGTTTGCAATAGCTTTTCTTCCAAGGAGCAAGCATCTTTTACTTGTGTGGCTCCAGTCACCATCTGCATTGATTTTGAAGTCCAAGAAAATAAAGCCTGTCACTGTTTCCCTTGTTTCCCTATCTATTTGCCATGAAATGATGGGACCAGATGCCATGATCTTAGTTTTTTGAATGTTTTGTTTTAGGCCAACTTTTTCACTTTCCTCTTTCACTTTCATCAAGAGGATCTTTATTTCTTCTTCACTTTCTGCCATAAGGGTGGTGTCATCTGCATATCTGAGGTTATTGATATTTCTCCCAGCAATCATAAGTCTAGATTGTTCTTCATCCAGACCAGCATTTCCAGAAAAACACCTACTTCTGCTTTATTGACTATGCCAAAGCCTTTGCCTGTGTGGGTCATAACAAATTGTGGAAAATTCTTAGAGATATGGGAATATCAGACCATATTACCTGCCTCTGGAGAAATCTGTATGCAGGTCAGGAAGCAACAGTTAGAACCGGACTTGGAATAATGGACTGGTTTCAAATTGGGAAAGGAGTACTTCAAGGCTGTATATTGTCACCCTGCTTATTTAACATATATGCAGAGTACATCATGAGGAATGCTGGACTGGACAAAGCACAAGCTGAAATCAAGATTGCTGGGAGAAATATCAATAACCTCAGGTATGCAGATGACACCACCCTTATGGCAGAAATCAAAGAAGAACTAAAGAGTCTCTTGATGAAAGTGAAAGAGGAGAGTGAAAAAGTTGGCTTAAAGGTCAACATTCAGAACACTAAGATCATGGCATCCATTCCTATCACTTCATGGCAAATAGATTAGGAAACAATGGAAACAGTGAAAGATTTTATTTTGGGGGGCTGCAAAATCACTGCAGATGGTGACTGCAGCCATGAAATTAAAAGATGCTTGCTCCTTGAAAGAAAAGCTATGAAAAACCTAGACAGTGTATTAAAAAGCAGAGACAATACTTTGCCAACAAAGGTCCATCAAGTCAAAGCTATTTTTTTCCAGTAGTCAATGTATGTATGTGAGAGTTGGACTATAAAGAAAGCTGAGCACCAAAGAATTGATGCTTTTGAACTGTAGTGATGGAGAAGACTCTTAAGGGTCCCTTGGACTGCAAGGAGATCCAACCGGTCCATCCTAAAGGAAATCAGTCCTGGGTGTTCATTGGAAGGACTGATGTTGAAGCTGAAGTTCCAATACTTGGGTCACTTGATGCAAAGAACTGACTCATTTGAAAAGACCCTGATGCTCAGAAAGATTGAGGGCAGGAGGAGAAGGGGACAACAGAGGATGAAATGGTTGGATGGCATCACCAACTCGACAGACATGATTTTGAGTAAGCTCTGGGAGTTGGTGATGGACAGGGAAGCCTGGCATGCTGCAGTCCATGGGGGTCACAAAGAGTTGGACACGACTGAGGAACTGAACTGAGCTGAGCTCATCCAGCCTGGCATTTCACATGATGTAGTCTGCATAGAATTTAAATAAGCAGAGTGAAAATATGCAGCTTTGACATACTCTGTTTCCAATTTTGAACCAGTTGTCTGGTTCTAAATGTTGCTTCTTTACCTGCATACAGTTTTCTCACAAGGCAGGTCAGGTGGTCTAGTATTCCCATCTCTTTAAGAATTTTCCGCGGTTTGTTGTGATCTACACAGTCAAAGACTTTAGCATAATCAGTGAAGCAGAAGTTGATGTTTTTCTGGAATTCTCTTGCTTTTTCTATGATTCAACAGATGTTGTCAATTTGATCACTGGTTCCTCTGCCTTTTCTAAATGCAGCTTATACATCTGAAATGTTTCAGTTCACCTACTATTGAAGGCTAGCTTGAAGGAGTGTGAGAACTCTTACATACTAGCATGTGAAATGAGCATAATTGTGCAGTAGTTTGAACGTTCTTTGGCATTGCCCTTTCTTTGAGATTGGAACAAAAACTGACCTTTTCCGGTCCTGTGGGCACTGCTGAGTTTGCCAAATTTGCTGGCATATTGAGTGCAGCACTCTAATGGCATTATGTTTTAGTATTTTAAGTAGCTGAGCTGGAAATCCATCACCTCCACTAACTTTGTTCATAGTGATGTTTCCTAAGGCCCACTTGACTTCACACTCTAGAATGTCTGTCTGACTCTAGGTGATTTATCACACATCATGGTTATTCAAATCATTAAGACCTTTTTTTGTACAGTTCTTTGTATGCTCGCAGCTCTTCTGAATGTCTTCTGCTGCTTGTAGGTCCATACCATTTCTGTCCTTTATTGTGTCCATCTTCGCATGAAATATTCCCTTGTTATCTCTCATTTTTTTGAAGAGATCTCTTGTCTTTCCCATTCTGTTGTTTTTCTCTATTTCTTTGCATTGTTCACTTAAGAAAGCTTTTTTTTTTCTCCTTGCTATTCTTTTGAACTCAGCATTCAGTTGGGTGTATCTTTCCCTTTTCCTTTGCCTTTTGTTTCTTTTCTTTTTTCAGCTATTTTTTAGGTCTTCTCAGACAAACATTTTGCCTTGTTCGTTTCTTTTTCTTTGGATGGTTTTAATCACTGTCTCCTGTACAGTGTTACAAACCTTTGCCCATAGTGCCTCAGGCACTCTGTTTATCAGATCTTATTCCAAGATTCTGTTTGTCACTTCCACTCTATAATCATAAGAGATTTAATTTACGTCATACTTACATCACTTAGTGTTCCTCCCTACTTTCTTCGATTTATGTCTGAGTTTGGTTCAGATACTAGATTCTGGGAAATAAAAATAATAGAAATTTGGTGAAGCAGCTAGTCTGTAGCAGGTCTAATATATAGATCAGTGAACCAAATGATCTGACCATGGAGTTTCAGTAGTCATCCTGGGACACTGGCATTCAGCAGAATTATATTTATTCAAGTTACTCAGAAGCTGTGAAGAGATAATTCTATACATTCTTATATCAGCTATAGATAGAAACATGTAAGTAACTGCATTTCTTTCCTACTGACTTTTTCCTCAGCCTACAACCACTCTGACATCACTTCTGTCATATAAACAACCAGGTAAGTAAGCTGACACAGAAGAAATACGTCTTCACTTAACCTGCAATCTTCCATATGTTGCACTATTCTCAGTTTTTCTCAACAGTCAAAATTTTTGATAAAGTAGTCTTCATTGGCTGTGTCTACTTACTTATCTTTAGATTATTACTCTATTCAGTGTAATCTTTCTGTCACTCAGGATACTGTATTGAAATTCATCTTATGAGTGTTACAGAGGGTCTGTGGATTGGGACATCCAGCAGGAACTTCTCAGTCTTTCTCTTACAATGTGCTACTGACTATGCCTTCTATGAAATCTCTTTCTCTTGAATCTTATTTAAATTCTCTGAGTTCTTTCCAAGGCTCCTCCATTATTTATTTTGTCTCTCACCTCATGAGCATTAGAATTCATTCTTGACACATTTGTTATCATACATCGTCTGTTGATAATTTCCCATTATCTGTCTCAACATTTGACTAACTCCAGAGCTTCGAAGTCAAATATTTTATTCTTTGCTTTCCATATCTCTTTACTTCCTTCAAAGTCAGCACATGACCTAAAATGGTGCATGATCTCTCCCTTTGCCTCTCTCATACCTCCACACCTCTTAGGATATTGCTTATGTCCATTAATGATACTTGAAAATCTGAAGTCATCTTAAACTCCTCCATATTTTTCACCACACATCAAAATTAATCTCCAAGACCCAAGTATCTATTAAGCATGTCTTCAATTTTTATCAGCTTTCTAGCCTATTTTAATCATCATCGTCCTCATAATAATAGCTAACATTTACTGAGTTCTCACAATGATTCAGTCACTATGCCAAGTGCTTTACCTATTTTAGTTCACTTGATCCAACATCTTTATGATGTAAGTGTTGTAATTAATTCCATTTTTAAAATGAAAAAAGATGAAAGATGATAAGGTCACTGTACCAATTTGCTATCCCAAGTAAATGATGCGGTCAAGGTTTGAGTCAAGTTGTTTTCCCTTTTTTTTTAATTAATTTATTTATGGCTGTGCTGGGTCTTCATCGCTGTGTGTGAGCTTTCTCTAATTGCAGTGAGTGGGGCTACTCTTCATTGCAGTGTGTAGGCTTCTCATTGCCATGGCTTCTCATGGTAGAGCGTGGGCTCTGGGCTTAGTAGTTGTGGTGTGAGGGTTTATACTCTGGGGCATGAGGAATCTTCCCAGACCAGGAATCGAACCCGTGTCCCCTGCATTGGCAGATGGTTTCTTAACCATTGGATCACCAAGGAAGCCTTTAAGTCAAAGTTTGAGTCTAGGCATTCTGATTCCAAAGCATACCTCCTAATCTCCTTACCTGTCTGTATCTTTCCAACATTACCACTTCCCAAACTTTAATCTAAATTTATGTTTAAATTTTGCTATGCATATTTTAAGGCAATACCAGTTAGAGATCTGCATTAATAGTATGTTTTGCACCACTAGCATGCCTCAAGTTTGGTTTCATCTTTTCAAAAGACTCTTATAAATAAACCACTTCAGCTTCTACTTATGATAAAGCCACATCTCACCAACCCAATCCTGCTCCCAGCTGAGCTGTTTGGAGGTGGTCTTGGCCTTGGGAGCTCTTTGGGACTCCCAAAAAGCTAGTTAAAACTAACAAGGTTTTAACTCTCATAGTCTGTGGCCCAGAAAGTGCCATTGTCATACCCTATTCCATGCTGACTTGGAAGAATGCCACTCTCTACCTGAGAAGTGATGGTTTTTAGCAGAGTTTGTATTTTCCTGAAATATTTAGTGCTGAAATTTCAGTCTGTGGGCACATATGACCTCTAGATGCCTGATACACTAAGACAAAATGGTGCTCAGCAAGCAGTATGCTAATTTTCAATAAGTGAGGAACGATAGAACATCTCATATACTTCATACTCAGCTTCCAGAGCAGGTATATGTTTGAATAAAAACTTGGGGATTGGAAGAAAAAAAACTATTTTGAAGTCTTTAAGAGAAAAATAGTAAAAAATGAAATTATAGAATTTAATAGTGCACTGAATAGACTATAGTGGATTCTGATGCTTGATCTTTGACTTTATGGTATGTCTGCCTCAGTGCACTTCATTAAGTACCAGAATCTTGTTGACTCGGCAGTTTCCCCCATGAGCAAATGTTCCGTATGTTCCCAAGCATAAATTTTATCCTTGAACCACAAATGAAAGATCTTAGATATTTTAGATTTTAGATACTAACTCTACTCTCGAAGCCTTTCTTATGCTATGGAGACATTCTCTTTTGAAATGCAGAGATTGATGTTAACACAATTTTGTTCTTGTCTTGGCTAAAAACATGTCTTGTTTCTCTTGTTATATCAAGGCATGTGTTTTACTTTTTATAAGATTGAAGTAGTGCATAAAGTGGCCTTTCATTTTTCAAAAGAGGCTACAGTACTATAGTCCTCCAAGAAATGGAATCGCCCCAACATTTCTCTGAAATAGCTTGTAGTTCCTCCATAGTTGTCTCAGTTTAAGCCTTGTTATGTTGGGAAAAAATTTAAATGCAAGATGGAACTGCCTTTTTACTAACATTTCGGGAACATTTTTATCCTTGCTCTTCACCATTTGTTTTCTATATACATTTATGTTATTCTTGCCTCCTCTTTTTATCTTTTCATCATTTATTCTCTATATATGGTTATTATATCCCTGCCTGCTCCCTTTGTGCAATTCACAGGTTGATCTCACTCTCCCTAGAGAAGAAAGCGCTGAGTATTCAGTCTATATTTCCTACATAAGAAATCTTATTGCAATCAAGTATTTAATCTAGGTGAAAATTAAATTCCCAAAGGATTCTATAATAAATTTTTCAATGAATTAAAAAAAAATTGATCAATGAGAAAAGCTTTTGAAAAGTTTTGCTGCTTTTCCTAATCACTACTATGTCATTTCAATGAGAACATATATCTTAAACAGCCAATATTATGAGAGATAAAGTTTAATGGTAAGAAAACCAGATAAGGACAGACTATACAAAAATAAAAGAAAAGTATCTTATAGTAATTCCTAGAATTATTTTTGATAAACCATTGAATGAACTTTCACCTAGCCTGTCCCTTTTGTTTTTAATCTGTTATATATTTCAAAAGGAGGTGTAGCATGCAAAGCACTTGGTACTGACATTTCATGGGGGAATTTCCCCCAGTAGCTACTAGACACACAGAAAAAGCGAGCTCACTGTTCAGAGAGTTCAAAGACCTAAATTCTGGTCACAGCAAAGCCACCCACCAAGTATTTGAGAGATTTTACCAGGCTGTTTTCTTTGTCTGTGAAGCAGTTTTCCCTCCCTGACATTAAAGTTGTTAGATACTCTGAAAGGCACCTTCCTTGTCTGTGGTTCTGTAGATACTATTGCAAATATAATGTAAAACAAGGGAAGAGGAAATACACACTCCTGCATAACTCTGCTCATGTAGCAAGAAGCATGGTTTCTTGGGGGTTTTGTTCCTTAGTGAGACCTAATCTTGATATCAGTCATTTCCCCTCCTCTTTTGCTAGCTTCCTTCTCTGCTCCGTACATCATGGGGCTGAATGTCTCCATGGATGTAATTCTCTGGAAAGGAAATTGGGTTAACTGTCCCAAAGAGTGAATTCCAATGCTGGTTCCAGGAGTCTAAACCATCTGGAAAGTAAATGAAACAGGGGTTGCAATAGCAGCTCAATCTCCCAATGTGATTATCTTCAGGAAGAGAAGTTAGGGGAAAAATAGAATCAGTGCACATATGTTGTCCCTTCAAGTAGGGACTGACTGAGCAAGTGGGAGTGCATGGAGTAGGTTTATGAACAAGAGAGCAAAATTGGCAGGGTAGGAGCTACATATGTGAACCAACGAGAGGCAAACAGTTTTTCCTCCCCCCGCCCCCAACTTTGTTCAGAAAGTATTTAAGAACGAAGCAAAGGAGCACGTTGATTGAATGATCGTGTGCGGTTCTCAGTCACTTCATTCGTGACCGACTCTTCACCTCCCCATGGACTCTAGCCCGCCAGGCTCCTCTGTCCATGCGATTTTCCAGGCAAGAATACTTGTGGTGGTGCCATTTCCTTCCCCAGGGCATACTCCTGACCCAGGGATTGAACTGGCATGTCCTGTATCACCAGCATTGGTCAACAGATTCTTTACCACTGTGTCACCTAGAAAGACCTTGAACAAATCATAAAGAAGACTAAATTATGAAAAATTTATGGGTCTAATCCAGAGATTGTGTGTGGTAAAGGAGAAATGCTTATTTTTTAAAATGCTTTTCTAAACTGTGAAATTGTAGCTCCTTGTTAATTTATTTGAGGATAATATCTATAATTTCCTTAGCATATAAAAGTATAAATGTATTCATCATAAAGTATTTAATCAAGTGGTGTTAAATCTTGGATATGATTTAAAAGAAAAACACATTGTACTTATATTCAATTTGTTTTTTAGTCCTTTCTTAACAGAATACAGATCTGAATTCTTTTAATAAAGAAATTAATGAACATGTACCATGTTTTAGATATCTTAATAAAATAGATATCAACAACATGCAAAGGCTACTGGACAGATACTGAACCTATTTGGCAGCAATTATAGTCACTATTTCTCTTCACTAAGTGATTGTAGATGAATAGTGATCTACTTTGCTTGAATTCATTACTTCATTTTTAATAAATCATTTGAAAATTATCTTATTACAGGTAAAGTATTTATCATCCAGGATTCTCATTCTTTAATAGTAATAGCTGCTCTTAACTAACATTATATTGAAATTTAGAATAGATATATGTGACATTTTGATATTGCTTGCAGTCACTGAAGCATGATATCTTATGTTACATTTAGCAATAACAATTGAGGCTCTGGGCATTTATGAGATGTTAATGATGAGAAGGGAGGAATTGATATATGGAGATTGCTTTGACTTTAGGTATTCATTGCAATTCAGAAGATGCTTGGTAATAAGGTTCTTCTTCAGATATTTTAGATAAAACAAGAAGTTTAATTTTTTTTTTCTTTTTTTTACTGTGTGAGCATGTGTGTGAAGAGAGACTGAAAGAGAATATAATGTGTTATACAGAAGAGCACATGCAATTTATATACTTCATAGTATTTAAATTTTTCACTAAAAGAAAAAATTAAGAAAAACAATTAAAAGTCAAACTCTAGTTAATAATCATGCTTCAAAATTTAATGGGAAGTATACTGATACTCTGAAATACATTAACATAAGATGGATAGAGAGCCTCACACAGAGAATAAACAGACCAGAATAACAATGCCAAAAAAAAAAAAAAAAAGGCTATAAGAGAGAACTAGGCTTACCATTCAATGAAACATAGCCTAAAGCTCTATAATTAAAAGAGTGCAGTAGTGGATCACAGATAAACAGACAAGGAAATGAAATGATATGTATAGAGATAGATAAGAAAAATAAATGAATGTTTGAGATAACAAAGTGACATCTTAAAATCACTGTCTGGTCATAATAATAATAATTGCTTAGTTATTTTGAAAATATATAATTGGATCCATTCCTCACACCATACTAAAGCATAAGCACCATGTCAATCAGCAATCTAAATTTAAAAAAGAAAACAAAAAAAACCTGAATTCCTCTATAAACTTGGTAGAGAGAAATGACCTATTTTTCATTATAATTCATATACATGAAAGAATATTGCAATACAGTTGAATACATATAAAAAGGCTTTCACATGGGAAAATATAAGTAAAATAAAAATACAACTATCAAACTGATAGAAAATATCAGCAGGTATATCACAGATAAAAGAATCATTATCTCTATAATTAAAGTGTTCTGAAAATTCCAGGGACGCAGAACAAAACAAAGAAGCAAAGAAACAAGATGCCTTCAAAGCAAAAATGGACAAAAAACTAGAACGGATTCATAAATACACACACAGAAAGTTGACTTTTAAGCATATTAAACACATTGAAGAATGTTTGACTTCATTCCTAGTTAGAGAAACACGTGTTAAAGTGACTGAGATATTTTTACCCACCCATCAGACTGGTAAAAAATTGTGAGTTTGGTACCACATTCTGTTTGCAAAACTACGGGAAAACAAAACTGTGAAGCACTGAGATGAGAATGCAGATTGGTACAACTTTTATAGTCCAGAGATTTGTCAGTATGTTATAAAATTGTGTCTGCATTTACCTTTAAATCAGCTATGTTACACCTAGAAATTTACTGAGACCACACCTTGAAATATGTGAAAAATATGCAGTATATTATAGCCTTGGTTGATATAATTAGGAGTTAGATTTTGATAAAGATATAACATTTTTACAAAATCTCGAGTAGTCTCCTCACAAGGTACTTATTGTTACAATAGGAAAACACCGTACATTAGGGAAACCAGGCAGACTCCACCCTATTCAAGTGGTCAACATTAACATTAGTAATAACATAAATCAGCATCATGAGCCTCCTGTTATGGTGCACTATGAATTACAAAACATTTCTTCAGTTGTACTCTTGCCCCCAAATGATGACCTGAGTCCAAAGATGTGGAAAAATCAGACAAAACTCTCTTCTCCCAAAATGATGTGCACATTGTTGCCATTGATAGAAATGACTGTACTCAATGAGAAATAATATAGAGAGAAAAGGAAGCATTTCTTATTTAAAAATGGGTGGGAGAAATACAAAAGAAATTCATGATGTGTAGTCTTTTAATTGATACTTAATTTGACAATGATTAAGCCTTGCCATTGCTATTTGATATTTTTAAATTTTATCTTAGTAGATAATGAAGCTTGGTTTCTGTTTGATTTCTTCACTTGTTTCACACATGAGACTTTGATCTTAATTTTGTTCTCATTCATGGATTTAAAATATTTTTGTAAAAATATATAACATGGTGTTTAAGTTCTGTGATAGGGGAACAACTTATAATTGTTTCCTGAAGCATTTCTTTAGTGTTAGAAATCTATGATATTTAATTTCATGGAGTATTATTGAGTATAACATGTATTTTATAAGTAAATATAGATGGATATATAGATATAAAGTGCCTGATAGTAAAGAAAGCTAGAAATAAATGAAAACACTGTCTAAGCCAAAGTGAAAAAAATGAATTCTCACAAAGCCCACATACTTTACTCCATATAGATAGGCTTTCCACATTGACCCCATTCAAATAAAGTGCAATAACCTGTCTGATTTTCTGCCCCACTATTCATTCTATCCCCACTGTTAAAGATACAACTGTGCTTCTGAAAATAGAATTAATCATCTCTGTAAATGAGGATATGTAAAATATGCCAAGGCTTAGGGCACCCCTGTAGGGTGGTCCATGGTGTGCGCGGCACAGTCATCCACCGGAAGGAATGAGTGATGCAGTCTCCTAACAGTGTTGTACACCTTGGTGAGGGCTATGTCTCACTGGAAGAAAGAGGGCCTCTTTCTGGGCACAAAAGCCTAATTTGCTTTTAAGTCTGTGGTAGCACGATTCCACTGCCTAGAACTCACACATTTTTCTAACCACACAAAGCATAAGCTAGTTGTGGCCCTAATTCTAGTTGAAAAATTTGTTTCACATTTTGCCTGACCCTGTGTATCACTTTCAATTACCACTTTGATCCAAAGATCTAGTTCATATATTATCCTCTAATCCATAAACTGAGCACATTTCCTGTACTTGTGTGTTAATATGTTTGGCCCAATAAAGCAGAAAACTATTTTTTTTTTTAATGAGTGAGTTCTTTTCTTTCTCTAAGCTTTCAGATGTTGAGTTCTTCCAAATCTGAATTCATTCCCTAGTTTTGATCCTTGTTCCTTGATACTAGGTCCCATAAATATTACCAGTTTTCTGTTAGTATCTGTCTTCTGCTTGTTGCTAGGCGCCCCATGGCAATGCTTTCGCCCCTTGCCAGCACTTCTCTTGACACAGAGTTTGGCTTAAACAATATCCATCATGATTCATTCTGCATATAGAGCCCCACTTCACCAATTGAACTTTCTTTTATTATCTATTACTCTATCTTTCCTCAAGAATGTTTTATAATATGTATCTCTGTGTGTGTATTTGATAAGCAAGTGATTATTTTAGATTCAGAGAATTATTTAGCTAGAAAGTCTCATCAGAAGAATACTGAGAAGAAAGGAATCTTTTCTGGGAACATTTCAAACCTTTTCTTGAAACAGTAGCTACAGTACCACAGAGAGCTTTTCACACACTTCAGAATGACTCCATTCTTGCTATGAAAAAATTTTATGTAGGAGGAAAGGGGGATAAATGTATAAAATGTTCTGGGAGTTTAGGTGATTGAGCAGTTGGATGTCCTGGGAGGAAATACGGTTTCATTGAGGAAGTGTGACTTGAGCCCTATGGTGAATAACGTGTGTGAGCACTTCAGGGAAGACAGCAGTCCAAATACAAGGAATTCTAGAGACTGAAAAAGATGAAGGCATGAGAGAGCTATGTTTCTTGAAGGACCTTTAAGATGTTCAATATTGCTGAGGAGTTAAAGGCCATAGTGAGAAGAGAGGGTAATATATGTGACACTAAGCCAGGAAGAGCGTTTATAGCATTTAACACTAGACAGTTAAGAGCCATCAAAATATTTGAATAAATAAATGCTTAGATTTGCATTCTGGTCTGCTATGAGAGGGATACACTTTGAGAGCCAAAATGTCCCCTAAATGCACTGTATTGATTCCATGCAATAACTTAGAGAAGGGTTGATGATCATCTATGTAGACATAGTAGCAGCAAAGAATAAGAAAGATGCTGAAGGAGGACTCATCGGGATTGATGACTCATGATGTCAGCATCATCATCATAATGTCAAAATCAGAGTCCCTGCCTGCCAACCTGTGTGGTGGTTTTATTATCTCAGAGAAGTGAAAACCATAAGGCTCAGAGTGGTCAGTTGACTTGAATGAGGCCATAAATGAGGGTGGAAGTAAAACTTGTTTGAGATTCCATGCACATTGAAATCAGTGTTATTTTTACTAGCAAATGTGAAAGTTTAAGCTTATAAAAGACAACACTGAGTGATTTTGTTGCAAAGTCACTTTAATTATAGTTACCACATTTGAGAAACACATTTTAGACAACTCATTGTTAAGTACTTTCAGTAACATGAAAGAATTATATTCAGAGGTCACAGAAAGAGAACAAGCTTCTAAATTCATGTTCCAAAACAACAAAGGCCATAAGACCTACTTGAATGGTATTCTTTTGCTTTTAGATATAGAGTTGAATTATAGTTCATTTCCAAAATTAAAGAGAGTTCTACATAATACAAAGAATATAAAACTTTCTTGTACAATACTTATTTTTATGTACTGGAAAAAAGAGATTGTGTAGCAACTATTAACATTCAAGTAACACCGGTAGGAGTATATGGTTGCCACTTATTTGGTAGAAATAAATCTAATATAAGTTTTATTTTTTAACATAAACCAGATGTCAACTTAGTGTACCCAATCTGTTAAAGTCAAGATAAGTTAGCTTCAACCCTAAAGAACAGTCTTTCCAAGATTGATTCAGTTCCCTGGGGGATTTACTCCTTTGTGACTGCTTTCTCTTCCTCACAATCCAATCCAGATACTATACCTGGCTTCTTTCTTAAATGAGAGACAAATTTATGTAATCACCAATGTAGTGCAATTATGCATTGGACAGATTTAATGGATGATAGAGAGGGAAATGGGGTTGCATTATAACATTGTAGTCAAATGTAGACATAGTGTTAGTTGCTCAGTCCAGTACAATTCTTTGCAACCCCATGGACTGTAACCCACCAGGCTCCTCTCATGGGATTTTCCAGTCAAGAGCACTGGAGTGGGTAGCTGTTTCCTTCTCTGGGGGATCTTCCTGACCCAAGGATCAAGCTCAGGTCTCCTGCGTTGCAAGTGGATTCTTTGCCACCTGAGTCACTAGGGAAGCCCTACTTAAGACATAAAGTGAAAGTGAGCCACTCAGTCGTGTCCGACTCTTTGCAACCCCATGGATGGTAGCCTACCAGGCTCCGCCATCCATGGGATTTTCTAGGCAAGAATACTGGAGTGGGCTGCCATTTCCTTCTCCACTTAAGACATAACTCACCTTTAAAATCTCTTGCAGTTATCACCTCCTGAGGAAAGTCCACAGGTCACTTTAGCCTCTCATCATTTTACTTGCTCATTTCCTCTCCCAGTTCCTGTTTACTCTCTGCTTTAATCTTTCTCACTTCAAGTGCCCACCTCCCTGGAGCAAAGTAAAGTTTTCCCTTATCTCATTCAAAGCAGTTACTGTTTTCCTTTGTTTCCTTGGAAGGTACACCTTAGGCTCCTTTTCTGCTTCCACAAGTGCCTTATCTAAGAAGTCTACCTAACTGAAGGCAGTTTCTTCCCTAAATGAGAAAGGGCCTTATCTTATCAAGAAAGAGGTAAAATAGCAGATATTTTGGGAATATAATCTCTTTACAATCTTGTATTTAACTCTCCATATCCCCTGGCAGAGGGCCCTGCAACTGACTCTGGAATTCTTGCCTGAAGAAGCCCATGAACAGAGAAGTTTGGCAGGTCATGGTCCATAGGGTCACAAAGAATAGGACATGACTGAAGCAACTTAGCATGCACACATGCATTCTGCTACTGCTGCTAAGTCTCTTCAGTCATGCCTGACTCTGTGTGACCCCATAGATGGCCACCCACCAGGCTCTGCCGTCCCTGGGATTCTCAAGGCAAGAACACTGGAGTGGGTTGCCATTTCCTTTTCCAATGCATGAAAGTGAAAAGTGAAAGTGGAGTCGCTCAGTCATGTCCAACTCTTCGCGACCCCATGGACTGCAGCCTACCAGGCTCCTCCGTCCATGGGATTCTCCAGGCAAGAGTCCTGGAGTGGGTTGCCATTGCCTTCTCCGCACATGCACTCTGAATATATGTTAAATAAGCAGGGTGACCTTCTACAGCCTTGAGGTATTCCTTTTCCAGTTTTGAACCAGTCTGTTCTGGTTCTAACTGCTGCCTCTTGTCCTGCATACAGATTTCTCAGGAGATGGGTAATGTGGTCTGGTATTCCCATCTCTTTAAAAATTTTCCAGTTTATTGTGATCCACACAGTCAAGGCTTTATCGTAGTCAATGAAGCAGGAATAGATAGTTTTTTGGAATTCTCTTGCTGTCGTCCATGGGGCTGCAAAGAGTCAGACAGGACTTAAGGACTGAACAAAGTAACAACAACAAGAATTTGCCATCTACCTATGCTGCTGCTGGAGAAGACTCTTGAGAGTCCCTTGGGACTGCAAGGAGATCCAACCAGTCCATCCTAAAGGAGTTCAGTCCTGGGTGTTCACTGGAAGGACTGATGCTGAAGCTGAAACTCCAATACTTTGGCCACCTCATGCGAAGAGTTGACTCATTGGAAAAGACCCTGATGCTGGGAGGGATTGGGGGCAGGAGGAGAAGGGGATGACAGAGGATGAGATGGCTGGATGGCATCACCGACTCGATGGGCATGAGTTTGAGTAAACTCCAGGAATTTGTGATGGACAGGGAGGCCTAGCGTGCTGCGATTTATGGGGTCGCAAAGAGTCGGACACGACTGAGCAACTGAACTGAACTGAACTGATGCCGCTGCAGTTGCTGGCTTTTGACACTCCTTAAGGGGAATTCAGAATGGAAAGTGAGGCATTCAGTGTTCCAGGGAAACTATTGAAACAGGTCTTTAGATGGTTAGGTATTTTCAGTACCTGAATTCATGATCCCAATCCTTGTATCTCCTCATATCTAAAAAAGCATTAATTCCCTTCATGGTGACATCAGCTCCTCATGAGGAGCAGAAAACCTTTTGTAAAATAAGTGCTTGATTGCATTGAACTCCTCCTTCACAATATCTTACATATTTACCTTCCTGCACTACCCCTATGGAGCAGCCTCTCAGAGCTATCTGAGGTGCTGTCTCCCAGGCTGCAGTCCTCCTTTTGCCCCCAATCAAACTTACCTTGCAACTCTCAAGTTGTGCATCTTTTTAGTTGAGAGTTGTCATTCAGTTGCTCAGTCATGTCCAACTCTTTACAACCCCATGGACTGCAGCATGCCAGGCTTCCCTGTCATTCACCATCTTCTGGAGCTTGCTCAAACTCATAACCATTGAGTCAGTGATGCCATCCACCCATCTTGTCCTCTGTCATCCCCATGTCCTTCTGCCTTCAATCTTTCCCAGCATCAGTGTCTTTTCAAATGAGTCAGCTCTTTGCATCAGGTAGCCAAAGTATTGGAACTTTAGCTTCAGCATCAGTCTCTCCAAAGAATATTCAGGATTGATTTCCTTTAGAATTGACTGGATTGATCTTCTTGTAGTCCAAGGGGCCCTCAGGAGTCTTCTCCAACACCACAATTCAAAAGCATCAAGTCTTCGGCACTCAGCCTTGTTTATGGTCCATCTCTCACATCCATACGTGACTACTGGAAAAACCATAGCATTGATTATACAGACCATTGTCAGTAAAGTGATGTCTCTGTTTTTTAATATGCTTTCTAGGTTTGTCATAGCTTTTCTTCCAAGGAGCAAGCATCTTTTCATTTCATGACTGCAGTCACCATATGTAATGATTTTGGAGCCTGAGAAAATAGTCTGTCACTGTTACCATTGTTTCCATACCTATTTGCCATGAAGTTATGGGACTAGATGCCATGATCTTAGTTTTTTGAATCTTGAGTTTTAAGTCAGCTTTTTCACTCTCCTCTTTCACTTTCATCAAGAAGCTCTTTAGTTCCTCTTCATTTTCTGCCGTAAGTGTGGTGTT
Source organism: Odocoileus virginianus (assembly GCF_023699985.2). NCBI lineage: Eukaryota > Metazoa > Chordata > Mammalia > Artiodactyla > Cervidae > Odocoileus > Odocoileus virginianus. The sequence goes on along the minus strand of NC_069686.1, from coordinate 33,145,295 downwards.
ATCTGCATATCTGAGGTTGTTGATATATCTCCTGGCAATCTTGATTCCAGCTTTTGCTTGATCCAACCTAGCGTTTCTCATGATGTACTCTAAATAGAAGTTAATTAAGCAAGGTGACAATATACAGCCTTGATGTACTACTTTCCTAATTTGGAAGCAGTCCGTTGTTCCATGTCCTGTTCTCACTGTTACTTCTTGACCTCCATACATGTTTCTCAGGAGGTAGGTCAGGTGGTCTGGTATTCCCATCTCTTGAAGAATTTTCCACAGTTTATTGTGATCTATACAATCAGAGGCTTTAGCATAGTCAATGAAGCAGATGTTTTTCTGGAATTCTCTTGCTTTTTCTATGATCCAGTGGATCAACGGCAATTTGTTTCTCTAACTTTTCTAAATCCAGATTGTAAATAAGGAATTTCTCAGTTCAGGTACTGTGAAACCTAGCTTGAAGGATTTTGAGCATTACCTTGCTAACATGTAGCCAACAATAGTGTTGCCAAAATCTTGGCTCTATGTGCATCTGTGCCAAACAGAAATATGGAAATAGAGCCATGGAGAAGAAGGAAAGAGTGGCTTTATTACTTTGCTAGGTGAAGGCACAGTATGCTTGTGCCTCAGGAAATGTGTACCTTCCTTGGTGAGGTTATATAGTCAGGCAGGGATATGGGATAAGGTTCAAGGGAGTAACATTCTCGCGTGGTTTTTTTCTTCTGGAAATTTTCCAAACTGGGGTTCTGTGCAGGGTCTTAGCAGTTAGGTCTTCTAATCTTGATGAGCCTCTCTCATCCACTTAATCTAGCTTCAGATGGTTTTGTAGTTGCTCCTCCTTTCACTAGTAACTGTTCTGCTATTTGGAAGTCACTGAAGGTCATGGAGACTGAAGTCTTGCCTATGAGATGGTGAACAAAAAGCCCTCCATGCTCAAGAGACCCAGAGTAGTGTGTACATATAGCAATACTACTCCCTCAATTCTTCCCCCTCTCTTCTTCCCTGCATCTTCTTCCTTCTTTGTCCATTATTCTGTTCTCTATGTCTGTACTTCTATTCCTGCCCTGAAAATAGGTTCATCAGTACAATTTTTCTAGGATCCATGTATATGCATTAATACATGATATTTGTTTTTCTCTTTCTAATTTAATGTAACTTAACTTATGTAACTTAATGTCAGATTTCCAGGGTTTGAAACCCATGTCTGTCCCTTAGAATCAAGTTATTTAACTGATGTTCAGGTTGTCATTATCAAATTGGAGTAATTTGGAATCTTATAAGGATTAAAGTTATAATTATTATAAGAATAATTATATTATTATATATCATATTATTATGTAACATATAATTCTTAATTATTTTTATGAGTACTATGAAGAGTCCATAGAAGACCACAGAATAACCACCACCTTAACAGACAGTTCTAGAAGTCTAGGAAAGGGAAGCAAAGATAGATATTTATAGAGATTGGGAGTCTGAGCTTAAGTGGCTTAAGACAGGTCTTTTAATGCAGGAATCTTATTGTGACTGGTTAGTGTCCACTAAAAAGATGCACAAGCTGAGAGTTAATTTTTATTTGGGGGCAAAATGAGAACTGCAGCCTGGGAGACAGCATCTCAGACAGCTCTGAGAAGGGAAGGTCAATAGATAAAGTTTTAGTGAAGGGGGAGTTCAATACATTAAGCATGTGTTTTGCAAATGGTTTTTTGTTAGTGTGAGGATCTGATGTCACATGAAGCGATTTAGTGCTTCTCTAGATATGAGGAGATGCAAGGATTGAGGTCATAAAATCTGATCCTAAGAACACCCAACTATCTAAAGACCTGTCCCATGGGATTCCCTGGAGCAGAGTGCCTCACTCCACCCTGAACTCCCGCAGGAGCTGCTGAAGGTCAACAGCTGTAACAGCAGGGGTTCAATCTCCATAGAGGCAGATGGCAAATGTCATTGTTGTGCAGTCATTGGCAATGTTCTTGGTAAGTGCCAATTTGTAGTTGACATCAGCATGTGATGTAGTCGTTTAATACTGGTGGCTATATTGAGGGGAAAGTTTTGAGGTCAATGGATAAGCAAGCAGTCTTTCTATGTTATGATATATATTGTTCTGAGACAACAAAACAACCTAGTCTCCTTAATAAGGGAACTTTCTGACTAATTAATTGTGTGAATACATTTATTTTCTGGAATTTTTTTGAAGAATGAAACCATTTATAAGTTCATAGCCTTCTCTTAGTTCTGATATTTAACCTGTGTCATTGCAGATTTCACTTCGTTGTCAAGGTCAAATGAGATGATCCATCGAAAACTTGTGGTACAATGTCTGCTATGTAATTAAGTGTTCAATAAATGTTTGCTGTTTAGCACTTCTTTCTTATCATGATGCTTTTTCTTTTTCTTTTTTTTTTTTAAATCAGGGTTTGACTACAGGAGGAGATGGCCTAGCCCTAGATGAGGAATACAAGTTTTGATAATCAGATTCTCTATAGGGTGAAGTAAGTCAGTTCAGTTCAGTCGCTTAGTCGTGTCCGACTCTTTGCAACCCCATGAATCGCAGCACACCAAGCCTCCCTGTCCATCACCAACTCCCAGAGTTTACTCAAACTCATGTCCATCGAGTCGATGATGCCATCCAGCCATCTCATCCTCTGTCGTCCCCTTCTCCTCCTGCCCCCAATCCCTCCCGGCATCAGGGTCTTTTCCAGTGAGTCAGATCATCACATGAGGTAGCCAAAGTATTGGAGTTTCAGTTTCAGCATCAGTCCTTCCAATGAACACCCAGGACTGATCTCCTTTAGGATGGACTGGTTGGATCTCCTTGCAGTCCAAGGGACTCTCAAGAGTCTTCTCCAACACCACAGTTCAAAAGCATCAATTTTTCGGTACTCAGCTTTCTTTACAGCCCAACTCTCACATCCATACATGACTACTGGAAAAACCAGAGCCTTGACTAGGCAGACCTTTGTTTGCAAAGTAATGTCTCTGCTTTTTAATATGCTATCTAGGTTGGTCATGACGTTCCTTCCAGGAAGTAAGCGTCTTTTAATTTCATGGCTGCAATCACCATCTGCAGTGATTTTGGAGCCCAGAAAAATAAAGTCTGATACTGTTTCCACTGTTTCCCCATCTATTTGCCATGAAGTGATGGGACTAGATGCCATGATCTTAGTTTTCTGAATGTTGAGCTTTAAGCCAACTTTTTCACTCTCCTCTTTCATTTTCATCAAGAGGCTTTTTAGTTCCTCTTCACTTTCTACCATAAGGGTGGTGTCATCTGCATATCTGAGGTTATTGATATTTCTCCCGGCAATCTTGATTCCAGCTTGTGTTTCTTCCAGTCCAGCATTTCTCATGATGTACTCTGCATATAAGTTAAATAAGCAGGGTGACAATATGAAGTAAGCAGTAGGGAGCTATTCCAGCTTTAGTAATAGGAGGGAACACAAGTTAACAGACTTAACTCATGGATATTGAAGAGCAGGCAACAAGCAGAGATCTCAGCAGAAATTCACCTTTAGAGATCTTTTAGCAGAAAATCATAAGCAGAGATTAAGGTAAGGAAACAGGAAGATTAAATAGCATACAGCCACAGCCAGCCACAGAAATTTCATATTATAACAGTAAGTGACTTTAAAGAACTAAAAGGGAAAGAGGCAGGACTCTTTTACTCCACACTGCTACACTGGACAAAGAAGTAAAGCAGTTTTCAAGCCAGGATGGTCTAGGCACCAAACCTATTGAAACTGCATTGTAAGTAAAGAATAAAACAGATGCTTGGCACAGAAACTAAGAATAAAAGATGAGTTAACATGGCTGTGATCAGAATCCTATCAGCAGTAAGGCTGAGCCAAGTAATTATAAGACCTTACTTAAAGTATCTCATATATGTGTGTGTTAGTCACTCAGTCATATCCAATTCTTTGTGATTCCACGGAGTGTAGCCTGCCAGGCTCCTCTATCCTTGGAGTTCTCCAGGCAAGAATACTGGAGTGGGTTATGACCCAGGGATCAAACCTGGGTCTCTTGCACTGCAGGCAGAGTTTTTACCATCTGAGCCACCAGGGAAGCCCATCTCATATATAGTGCTTTATAATATAAGAATATAATAAAAATTACATTCATATAAATCCTTAATGATTTCATTCATTTCCTCAAAACCCCCAGAATATAGATATTTCAAGCAGTTTTACTCAAATTAAGTGATGACAAAACTGAAACTTCAAGAGTTTGCTTACAGATCCTGAATGGCAAAATGAAGATGTAAACATAGAATTTCCAGACACAAAGCCTTCTCAAATATATCAAAATAAAATGATGCCACTTATGTTCAAGAGGAATGTGTTATAATAGAATGACTTGTAGACCAATTTTCTTACATTCTTTCCCTTCCCTAACCCTAACTCATTTATTTGTCCTGGCTCCACAAGCTTGAAAACCAAAACCAACTGAAAATATAAAAAAGATGTAGAAAACTTGACATTTCTATACCTCTACTACAGATTATAATAGTATAGAATTATGATTGGGAAATTGATCTGGTGATTAATACAATAGCCTGTCTCGTCAAGTTTTCATACATCAACATCTTATTAAATATATTTTGTGACTTGCAGAATACTACCTTCTGAAAGGGATTTCCTGGCGGCTCAGACAGTAAAGCATCTGCCTGCAATGCGGGAGACCCGGATTCCATCCCCGGGTTGGGGGGTGGGGAGATCCCCCGGAGGAGGAAATGGCAAACCACTCCAGTACTCTTGCCTAGAAAATTCCATGGATGGAGGAGCCTGGTAGGCTACAGTCCAGGGGGTCGCAAAGAGCCGGACACAACTGAGTGACTTTTCACTTTTTCACTTTCACCTTTTGAAAAGACAGAAGCAAATAAGATTAACCTCCTCTTTTAAAAAAAACCCCTACTCTACTGTATTAGTTGTGTTTATTGTGAAAGAGTATAATGAGGAAAGTGAGGCATATATGAAGTGCACGACTACAGAAGGGGGCTGAGTAGTCTTCTCTGGGATTAGGGAAGTAGAGAGAAAGAAGCTCCCTGTTCCTCCTTTTTCCTGCATAGCACTCCCCACCCAGGGTCCTCATGGCATGTTTCAAACAGAAACCACCAAGCAGAGGAGTCCTGGGAAAAAGTCCTGCTCAGTAACCCTCCTGTTATGCCCACCCCAATACATCAAAGAAAACAGGAGCAAGGAATGTTTATGACAGCAAATAGGCCAAGGATGAATACAAGATCTGTTCATGCTGCGTGCTAAGTCACTTCAGTCATGTCCGGTTCTTTTCCACCCTATGGACCGTAGCCTTCCAGGCACCTCTGTCCAGGGGATTCTCCAGGCAAGAATACTGAAGTGGTTTGCAAAGCCCTCCTTCAAGGGACCTTCCCAACCCTGGGGTCACACCTGTGTCTCTTCTGTCTCCTGCATCAGCAGGCAGGTTCTTTACCACTAGCACCACCTGGGGAGCCCAAGTATACCTGAATTTATAACAAAGGTGTTTGTGGCAAGTGTTTATCAACTTCCCTGGTGGTTCATATGGTAAAGAATCTGCCTGCAATGCCAGAGACCTGAGTTTGATCCCTAGATTGGAAAGATCCCCTGGAGAAGGGAATGGCTACCCACTCCAGTATTCTGCCTGGAGAATTCCATGGACAGAGGAGTCTAGATGGCTGCATTCCACGGGATCACAAAGAGTCAGATACAATTGAGTGACTAACACTTTGTAAAAAGAAATTTTTTTTAATTAGTCAAGTAATTATGACTTATAGGAACTTAACTTTTGGAAGGTATAACACAATGTATATAGAAACATATAAAAGACCTTGCAAAATTAAGCGCTTCATTTTACTTGAGGCTCCAAGCTTTCAGTTATGAAAGAATCTCTTTCCTGTTGCCCAGGCTTTTGTTGCATGTATGCATTGAAAATGATGAAATTTCTTTCTGTGAATATAAATGTTAAGGAATTGGGAAACATTGAAACCACCCATAATTCTGAAAGGTTCAATACAATTCCTACAGCTCTTAAAAATAAGAAGTAGTGCTTGCTTCGGCAGCACATATACTAAAATTGGAACGATACAGAGAAGATTAGCATGGCCCCTGCGCAAGGATGACATGCAAATTCGTGAAGTGTTCCATATTTTTAATTCATTTGAATCAGTTCTAATGAGATGGATGAAACTGGAGCCCATTATACAGAGCGAAGCAAGCCAGAAAGATAAAGACCATTACAGTATACTAACACATATATATGGAATTTAGAAAGATGGTAACGATAACCCTATATGCAAAACAGAAAAAGAGACTCAGATGTACAGAACAGACTTGTGGACTCTGTGGGAGAAGGCGAGGGTGGGATGTTTCAAGAGAACAGCATCTAAACATGTATATTATCTAGGGTGAAACAGATCAGCAGCCCAGGTGGGATGCATGAGACAAGTGCTCGGGCCTGGTGCACTGGGAAGACCCAGAGGGATCGGGTGGAGAGGGAGGTGGGAGGGGGGACCGGGATGGGGAATACATGTAAATCCATGGCTAATTCATTTCAATGTATGACAAAAACCACTGCAATGTTGTAAAGTAATTAGCCTCCAACTAATAAAAATAAATGGAAAAAATAAATAAATAAAAATAAAAATAAGAAGTATACAGAGGACTTGTACTGTAAGTCTTCATTTTAAATTACTGTTATTAATTTGCCACTTACAGGTAGCCACTGACTCACTGAGCCACATTTCAGCAAGTCATGCAAACTACAGTGCTGACAGCCTTTGTCTGGAGTCCTAAATGGATTGTGTCGAACTAAACCACTGTGTAATTATGGATCCTTTGTGATTTCACATTCTCGTCTTAGAGTCAATTTTTCTTTCTTTCATATGGTGTGTTGTGTTCGTCGCTTATCTGAAAACATCAATATAGCTTTGAAAAGGATAAAATCAAATTGTAACAATCTATGTTTCCCTAATGTGGACATAGCCAAGGGGAAAGATGGTAAATAGGAACACTGTCTCACTGTATTTCCATGTTCCACATGGAGGAAATGTGATTCTATCACCATATTCTCTCCAAAGAAGAGCAGTTGCATTTATTTCTCCTACATTTATAAGTCAACAGCTGATGCACAGAAAACTGGATAAGCATTAGTATATATCCAGATGACAGAGGAGATTGTAAATGAAGTAGAAAGACTTTCTGACTCCAGTATTTATAATGAAAGCAAATAGTGACTTATTTTAGTTCAGATAAACATAGAAAAAGATACTAACCTTATATATCCTATTTTAAAATATTGATGTAAGCAAAATGTTGATGTATATATGTATGTCATATCAGTGGTTCTGTTAAATAAATTTGGGTAACTGATCTCAGTTTTGGCTGCACATTCAAATCCCCAGGAGAGATTTCTTTTTAATCTTATTACCCATAGCCACACCCCAGACACCTAAATCAGAATCTCTTTGGCTAAAACTCACATACCAGTATTTTTTCATGCTTATGGGATGATTCTGATGTGCAGCCAAGATTTAGAGTGACAGATAATTACGGAATTAAAAGGAAATAAACTTTGATTTTCTTTCAAGTATTATAGATTTAGAATGTCAAAATATAGTGCAAATATGAAATTCGGCTAGGATAAATCTTATGAGCTTGTTGAAATACCAGATTTCAGGAGCTCAATTTGAGTATTGGGTATCAAGTATCTTTCAAATTGATTAAAATTGCTGTTGCAGTCTGACACATTTGCTCTCAAACTTAATTACATATACATTATGCTCTCACAATTGCGTCAAAATTTCCACTTCTATTTAGATGTTTACATAAAAGAAAAATAATGTCTTCAAAAGACAGATTGCTAAGAGTATTTGATCCATATGTACATAATTTCAGTGATAGTTGACTTTCTATACTTAGTTTTAATAAAATGATCCTAGGGAATCTACTTCTCTTTTTATAAACATATATATTTATAAATATATAAATTATTTTTTTAAATGCATAGAAATTTTTTTCTAATTTTACACACCAACAATATCATTTAAGACATTTGATCTAGTATATATATTATGGAGCCGTATTCATTACCATTACTAATATTATTAAATCATAAATCATCTTATTAGCAATATCATTTATTACTTTATTATGCATGGTATTGAAGTAGCTCTGTGACTTCAGATTTGTATCCTGTGAAATAAATATTTGAATTAGTCAACTTGGAAAAGTGAAAGTGAAAGTGTTAGTTGCTCTGATATGTCTGACTCTTTGTGACCCCATGGACTGTAGCCTGCCAGGCTTCTCAGTCCAGTCAACTTTGAAAGTCCTTTCCAATTCCACCTTTTGGAGATTCTGAGCTTTACTCTGCTGTGTGGCATGCGTGCTCAGTCCTGTCTGACCCTTTGCAATCCCAAGGACTGTAGCACACCAGGTTCCTCTGTCCTGGGAATTCTCCAGGCAAGAATACTGAAGTGGGTTGCCATTCCCCCCTGCAGGGGATCTTCCCTACCCAGGAACTGAACTGGTATTTCCTGTGGCTCCTGCATTAGCAGGCAGATTCTTAACCACTGGGACCACCGGGGAAGCCCACTCTGCTGTGTAGATCAAGCAATGTCTACCACGCATTTCAGAGTACATCATTCAGTTGCCCAGTCACATCCGACTATCTGCGACCACATGGACTGCAGCGCGTCAGACGTCCCTGTCCTTCACCATCTCCAGCAGCTGGCTCAAATTCATGTCCAATGAGTCAGTGATGCCATCCGAGCATCTCACCCTCTATCGTCCCCTTCTCCTCCTGCCTTCAATCTTTCCCAGCATCAGGAGCTTAAGGAATATTGTCTACATGACAACTGTAACTAACCATCAACTATGAAACTCATCCTGAGTAAGACATGAAAGGTAAAAAGCACACACTTAAAAGATCATTAGAGAAGTCGAAACTACAGAGTTATTTTAAGTACCTTCCCCCAATCCCATTATATACGTTCCTTGTTGTATTTTCTTTGTTTTTAATTTTTTTCTGGAAAAATCACTGAGTTAAAAACTCTTCCAGCTTTGATACTAAAAGCATTTTTAAGAAAACTAAAAAAATCAAACAACACTTTAAGTATTTTTCTATGGCTAAAGAAAAAAATTACTGTATTTACCTGTTTTAAGTGTACACTTTTTAACTTTCATGTGTCTCACTCAGGATGAGTTTTATAGTTGGTGGTTAGTTACAGTTGTCATATAGGCAATGTTCCTTAAGCTTGTGTGAATGTGGTAATGCTGTTCACATAATCAAGCTTCAACTAAGTTATGTGCACTATTTATATTCTGTGTGTGGAGTTTGTCATTCAATATTTCTTTAGAAAGATTGCAATATGATTCGTTATTGAAACAAAATGTTACAGTGTGAAAAGAAAGGAAGGAAACAGTGGCAACAATTGAATTTTATAAGATGAAGCCAATGTTTAGCATTGGAGCAATGACTAGTTTCTCTTGCTTATCAACAGCTGACGATAGCCTTATTATCAACTGCTTATTATGTCAACTCAGGGCTAGCAGTGTCCACATTGCCAGGAGTCTTACTAGGAATTCAGAACCTTATTCCCATACCAGATCTACTGAATCAGAATCTGAATTTTGTCAAGATTTCCTTTGCCACTAAAAGTTTGTAAGTACAGTTTTATAGTACCAAGCAGGATACTCGCAAGATGAAATTGTTTTGTGTTAATATTTTGTTACTGAGATACATGCTAAATGTATGTCTCTCATTTGTTAAGCAATACAACCCAAAACTAGAGAAATCCCTTTAGAATAGATGAAAGAAATTTCAAAGCAATAAGAAACTAGTGTGACTGATGTATAAGTAAGCTTAAAATATTGATAGCAATCTATGTCAAAATAAATTTGAGAGCTTTTTCTATAGGCTTTAGGTATTGAATAGATCCTATTCAAGATAACAAAGCATTTTATTATGGTTTGACAACATTTTTCTTTCCTAGTGGTGCATAAAATAATGATGTATTTTACCCTAGGTGGCAAGAGGTTTGAAGAATTATAGGCAATAATTCCAGTTCAACGTATCATAAATCTTTTAAAAATTATAAAAATAAAAAACTCTTGTTCATATATATTTGTATACTTGAGTAACTGGATAAACAGACATAGAAAATGATTAACTTGTATAATAAGAATTATCCTATGAACTATTTTATTAAGCAAAGTTTCTTTTGCAAAATAACTGTTTACATAGGAGAAAAAGGATGAATTAATAAAATATTAACCACATTTTATTTTATGCGACATTAAATAATGACATAGTGGAAATTTTCTCTAAGTAAGCAAAATATTTTAGCTGCATTATTAGTAAATTAGTTCATTATAATGTTGTCATATATAACAAATATAAAATTAACATTTGTGAGTGGATTTTTTTAACCACAAAAATAAGGCATGATGGAAATAACTTGAGAAGCTGGATCTAAGTATCTGCTTTTATTTTTATTTTATAAATGATTTATTTGAATAAATATCTTGTTCACTTTTTTTCTTTATTAGCACTTAGCATAACATGCAAGAGGTTTAATTTAAAAGAAATGATTAATATACAAATGATAATAAGTAGCCTTCATAGACTATTATCCTTGGGTTAAACCAGTAGTTGCTGACTGTTGGACTGATTTCAGCCTGCTTTTTCAGTTTTACTTCTTCATTGATGATGACAGTCATCTTTACGACTCATTTTGTTCAGCATACTGAAAGTGAGGGGGTGTTTTGATGAGGCAGAAGAATGGAGATTTGAGAAGAATCTTGGCTAGGACCTTTCTGACTTACCAAGACAGCTTTCTAAGTTTGTTTAACGATAAACTTCCTGGAAGCCCAAGTCAAATGACGATGAGACATATATTAATAGAAACCACTTTAATCTTGCTACCAGAATGGGAAAGCATGACTATGAATCAACCTACCTCTTCTACCCTACATTTGAACTTTTTTTATATTCACAATGTCTTATATAACGTGGATGGTTAATGAATGTTATTCAAATAAATATATGCTGAAAAAATGGTTAGACATATGTACATTCTTTCCTGGCTATATTACAGAGCACTTCACTGAGGTGTTATTGTAGACTGTTTTAAAAAATGATTAAAGTCTCTGCAGGCATATAGTTGGTATTTATTTTATTACATGCCTTTGATGCCCACACTTTATTGGGTTTTTTTCACTCACCTGTGAAGGGGACTAATTTTAACGATACTAATTTTGTGTCAAGAATTAGGTCATTTATTGGTGGCAGGGTGTTTCTGGTTCATTTTACTTTATGGAAGGATTTTAATTTTCTTGCTCTTCAGCATATTTCACCAGGAAAAATAACATAAAGTGAATAAATTTCTATTCCTGTCTGGATACCCAGTGACATTTTTGCAAAATACTCTATAATCACAATGATTTAACAATATGTGACAAAAATGTCTAAAAGTTGACAAGTGGATATGGCTGAGAGACACCTGAACATTAAAACTGCAATGACCACCTAGAACACCTGCATGGTGATGGTTTAGTCACCAAGTTATGTCCAACTCTCTGTGACCCATGGACTGTGTAGACCACCAGGCTCCTCTGTCCATGGGACTCTCCATGTAGGAACTCTGGAGTGGGTGGCCATTTCCTTCTCCAAACATCTGCATATTACTTATCAAAATGTACCTTACAAGTTTGATGGCTTGAAAAGCAAAATCTGGACTTCTTTTAATTTATCAGCAAAATTAAGTTTTTATTTTCAAAATATCAAGTTCTAAAATTAATAACAATTATGATGCAACCTTTTACTTAACCGTGTGTTCCAGGGATCAACAGCATCAGAATCACCTGGAAACATTTTAAAACCTGTATATTCTCAGACTGCACCCTAGATCTACTAAACTAGAAACTGCATGTTACCCAATCCCCAGGTGATTCCTCTGTATATTCAAGAGATGTTCTGGAAGCCTATACCCTTTTGTCATCTCTGATTTTGTTTTTTTTTTTTTGAGAATCTTTGAAATGTATCTTGATCCCAACATCTTTCCCTCAAAGTAGACATGAATTATGGCATTCTTCAACAGAATGAAAAATGTACATGACTAGATTTTAGAAGAAAAGTAATCTCCATTTTACAAGCTTCAAAGCCCTGTGAACATATGTCTATTTATGTTCTCAGGAATTTTTGAGTTATACAATAATTCTTTTTTCTAAATAAAAAGACAATTGTATCTACTAAATGAATTCCTTTAGTACCTGGTCTTCCATTGATAGTCTCATAATGTTATTTTAGCTTTCTTAGACTCATGTCCAAATCATGCCGTTTTGTTCCCTAGAGTTAATGTAAAATTTAAAAAAATAAAGTCAGTTCAAATAATACTAGTAAGTATTCATATTTAATTTTCCAAGTGCCAAGTGAATACTCACAATATATATAAAAGGGAAAATAATTTTGGATAACCATAAAGTGCTGCTGTAATAAGGAACTTTTGAGTCTAATTTTGTGTCATAGTGGATATTTTTATTACAATGATCAGAAGGAAAAATAAACTTATTAGCTTGTCCCTCTTCTTTCCTTTCTTCCAGATGCAAGACAAAGGTCTACCCTGATGAACTTCCAAACACAAGTGTAGTCATTGTGTTTCATAATGAAGCTTGGAGCACTCTCCTCAGAACTGTTTACAGTGTTATAAATCGGTCCCCACACTATCTGCTCTCTGAGGTCATCTTGGTAGATGATGCTAGTGAAAGAGGTAAAATTATTTTTATTGTGTATGTATTTTTTTAATTATAGAGCTTTATTGTGTTCAAAAAGATAACAGGGTAATGATCCATATTTTCCTTTTCATTATACTAACCCTGAAACTACCTATCAAATTTTTTCAGTATATCTAGTCAGTGCCACTCCAGAAACAAGTAGCTAATTCTTTCAGTTTACCTCATGATTCCATTTGGTTCTTACTAACATAAGAAATCAGCCAAAATAACTTTGCAAATTATTTCTCTTTTTTCCCAACTCAGTTGGTCATATGACTGAACATTTATATGACACAGTAGGTATCTGGCTCTCTTTTTTTTAGTGTAGGTAAAAGAAAAATATGTGGAGAAGGCAATGGCAACCCACTCCAGTACTCTTGCCTGGAAAATCCCATGGGCAGAGGAGCCTGGTGGGCTGCAGTCCATGGGGTCACGAAGAGTCAGACACGACTGAGCGACTTCACTTTCAAAAGAAAAATAACATATTTAAGAAGACTGCATTTGCCAATGTGGCCCAGTTTATAAATTTCAGTCTAGTATATTAACTTCCTAGTGTAGCCTTATCCTTGTCAGCCATGTGATAGAGTCATAATGAACTGTACAGTAATAGTGATGAAATCTCTGTGTCTTCTCTTTTTTGAACCTAATGCAAAGCATGTTGATAGGAGTTGATTATCACTTCTGTGTGTTGAATTTCCATCTAAGTAGTAGTATCACTTCTCTGTCTTAAAAGAATTTCAAAGCTTTATAAATTCTTAATTGCACATTACAGATTTTCTCAAGTTAACATTAGAGAATTATGTGAAAAATTTAGAAGTGCCAGTAAAAATTATTAGAATGGAAGAGCGCTCTGGCTTAATACGTGCCCGCCTTCGAGGAGCAGCTGCTTCAAAAGGACAAGTCATAACTTTCCTGGATGCACACTGTGAATGCACGTTAGGATGGCTAGAGCCCTTGCTGGCAAGAATAAAGGAGGACAGGTAAGTATTCATATGCTCTGTCTGTCTGGATTTTGACTTAACTTGTTAGGACCGTTACAGCTATCCCTCAAAACTTTTCTTCCCAAGCTGCTATTTTCAGAATGTTTATTTCCTAGCTTTTAAAAAAGAAGTCCCCTTACTCCTTATTTAATTAAGATTTTGGTTTATTTATGCCAAACCTGAATATTTGATTAAGAAAGTCAAGCAATTCAAACAGTAAAGATGCTGAATATTCATTTTATAGATGAAGGAAATCAGTCCAATCAGAAATAGTAGTATATTTTACAAAATATATTTTAAAAGCAGCTTTGTCTTCACAACCACTCTGTGAGGTAGATTATAAAGATACACTTCTCTGTATCTGATGATATGGAGGAACAGATGAGTTAAATAGTTTGTCCTAGAAATTGTAAATGACGAGGACAACAATTTAGATCTCTCCACTTCCAGAACAATCTTCTCTCTACCTAGTCACTTTTCTTAATCAAAGTCGAGTGCAAAGCCACCTTGAAGACCTTAAAAATAAACTCATATACACTCATGCACCCCACTGAAATGAAATCATGATTTAAAGAAGAGTGCAGTTGTAAGAATGTTTATTTAAATAGCATTGCCATTCTGTACAGACATATCATGAAATCTGAAAAGTTGAAGAATGCTTTATAGAAATTAGAAACCCTCATGGATACCTGCAATTCTTTCCCATGTGATACTATGAAGTTTAAATGGATTTCTTGCAGTTATTCATAACTATTGATGATAAATGAGTACCATTCCTAAGCACCTAATGAAGACAATTATGCCGATTGCTGTCTGAAATAATAGCAAAACATTGCATAGCACCTTGCTTGTACAGTCATTTCATAAACAGTAGAAAGGTCTTCTTAGAATTGAAGTTTTTAATTAAGGCTCCAAGACAGGGGCTGCTTTGTGTGAGCTACTGCAGCTCTATCACATAAAATGGCATGATTTGGTATTTGCCAGGAAGATGGATGGAGGTTGTCAGTAAAATGAACCATAGCAGTTGAAGAAAGCAGCGGGAACCTTTTAGTCTACTGAATGTAATATATGGGTAATAACACTTTTCCATTCTGTGTATTGTACAGTATGCACAGGAGGGTAAGGCTGGCAAAGTAAAATGAACTTGGAACATCTTAAATGCATTTCCTGGCAGCTTTTCATACATTATGCTGCTTTTTAAAACATGTGTTTCATATTCAACATTTATAATATAATGTTACTTCACTATGGTCATGAATAGATCATTTATTTTTTAATCTAACAACATATTTAGGTGTTCATTATATGAACATACAATGAACTCTAATGTCTTATCTTGCTTATATGTTCTAAAGTTGCCATAACTAGATACTAAAGTTCTATTCAAGGTTATTAGATCTAATGTCATCTCCCTATAATTTAAATTATTAAATTTAATGAAGAAAGAAAGATATTGTTTTTGTAAGGACCAGAGTTACCAAGAAGCTTATCCAAGGCTAGGTGAAACCTTTCAATTTCTTTCTTTTTCTTTTTTTTTTTTTTTTTGAGATTCATTTGTTTATTTTCACGCTGTACTGGGTCTTTGCAGCTGTGCATGGGCTTTCTCTAGTGGCAAGCAGAGGCTGCTCTCTCGTTGCTGTGTGTAGGCCTCTCATTTCCGTGGTTTCTCTTGTTGCAGAGCACAGGCTCTAGGCACGTGGGTTCGGTAGTCACAGTGTGTGGTCTCAATAGTTGTGGCTCCAGGGCTCTAGAATGCTGACTCAGTAGCTGTGGTGCTCAGGCTTAGCTGGCCCATGGCATGTGGCATTCTCCCAGACCAGGGAGCAAACCTGTGTCCATGGCATTGGCAGGTGAATTCTTCACCACTGAATCATCAGCAAAGTTTGAAACCTTTTAACTTCAGAGGACTCTAGATATTGGTCAATTGTGTGGCATATAAGACCTATTAGAAATTGAGCATTGGTGATACAGGTGTTGCAAAACCAGAATAAATAATGGGCAACATTTCCTTGTTTTCCATATCTGTGGGTGATTCTAGAGCATATTTGTGTATTTACTCTCTATCTTATATGAAAAACAAGCTCTACTTTTTGGAATTAGCTATAAACAAGGCCCAGTTGTTTAAACATTTACTTTGGAGATGACAGAAGGTTGACACTGTAATAAAACATATAGGCTTGGAATAGGGATAGACTAGAGAAAGTGAAACATAGATTAAAAGAATACCTAATGACCTCCCATGGTGCAAAGTTCCTTATCCTAAAAAACCACCATCAAGAATATCAAATCTATGTGTGTATAACTTAATCACTTTGCTATACAAAGTGATATATATATAGTATAAATTAACAACATTGTAAATCAACTTTACTTCAGTAAAATAAATTAAAAAAGAAAAGAATACCAAATCTTCTGGCTCTTCCTCTTACTTTAAGAAAAAAATGGATCATAAAACTCCGAGACTGAAGTTGCTTATCTTTTCCTATTTTAAAATATGTAGATTGTTAGTGTAAACTGCTGGTCTAAGATGATTCACTCAGAAATTGTCATGAACGTAATATCTTTCATAGGAAATATTTACTTATACTGATGATCATGATTTTAATTGTTGCTTCTCTTTGTGGATTTTCATTTGTTTGTTTTTCCATGAACATTTTCTCTGAGCTCTCTCTTTAATCTAAACAATCGCCTTTGAGAGTCAAGCTACCAGATTGAATTTGCTATCATTCATCCTTCATTCCTTGCACACCGTTGCTTTTCAGTGGGCTATAGCTGAAATGCTGCATAATATCAAAGCAGTCTACTAATCATGCTGTGGGGAGAGGTTTAATGAAAAATAGGCCATGCTCATCCTGCTGAGTTAGTACTTAGAATGCATTTGGAAATTAGCTTGAGGATCAATTAGTATATTTGATTAGATTATACATGATAGAATAAAAGTAGACTGAAGTCAGATGTAATAAAAGGAAGTAATTCCATGGAGAAAAAGGGTAACATGACAATAAAGGCAAATTAAAGTCACAAAATAATTAAATTTCAATGTATCAGCTATGTGATGTTTAAAGAAGCTAATGAAATGTTTAAGTTATCATTTTTGCATCAGCTGATTTTAGTTTTTCTGCAGGAAGACAGTTGTATGCCCCATCATTGATGTGATTAGTGATGACACCTTTGAATACATGGCTGGATCAGACATGACTTATGGGGGTTTTAACTGGAAACTGAATTTCCGTTGGTATCCTGTTCCCCAAAGAGAAATGGATAGAAGGAAAGGAGACAGAACATTACCTGTCAGGTATGTGAAGCATATCTTCCAAAGCATAGCATGTGTATTCCTAGAACAATTAAGATATATTATATACCTATTACTCATTCTTTAGGCTTTCAAAGACATCTACTTTTTATTCAAATACATGTATGTATTATCATTAGCATGATCATCCTAGAATCAATGGAAATATTGATTCTAGTTTAAATCAGCACAGACAAATTTAAGTATTGGCAGAGTACCAGTTATTTTTTGAAACTTTGTGTATTCTTATATTCAAAGTATATGTATTGTTAATTTTCTATGTGACAAACATGTATTAGCTTTGATACTTCAGGTGTAGATATATACCTACCTAAATGTAGCTTATAACTGGGGTATGCTCAAAATTGAACTAACCAAAAATGTTTTGGTAAATGTTTTAAATTTTCCAACCTTAAAGAGCTACTTTCCCTATAGATACAATAAAAGGTTCATTTGGAAAATTTTAATTATTAACAATTATGAAACATTTGTTGTTCCAAATTATTTTAAGAATCTGCTTAACTTGAAATAATTACACTTAAAATATGTATGTCCTTAACTGAGAATATATAGGTATACATGTACACCTATCATATACATCTTCAGTTTTCTAGACAAGCATTATCACCTTCTTACTCTAGCATATTGTTGTATACCTCTTACCTGCAACTAAAAATTGATTCTCTGAACAATACTTGGGGAAGAAATTCACTAGTTTAGCTCTTTAAGATGAATTTAGCAAATCATCATTTGATTGGAAAATAGGCTTTTCCAGTGGTTCAGTAGTAAAGAATTTGCTTACAGTGCAAGAGATATAAGAGACATGGGTTCAATCCCTAGGTTGGGAACATCCTCTGGAGGAGGAAATGGCAACCCACTCCAATATTCTTGTCTGGAAAATTCCATGGCAGAGGATCCTGGAGGGCTATAGCAGAGGGCTGCAAAGAGTCGGACACGACTGAGCACATACACACAGATGACCGAGAGAGAGAGAGAGAGACTAGAGAAATACCCTAATGTTTTAAAACAATATATATATATATAACCCAGTATCTAAACAAGAATATCTCCTAACCTACTGAGAGAATGGCTTATCCATTGTTAAGACTAATTATATAATGAATTAATTGAAGCTAGCTCAAAAAAAAAAAGCTAATAGAAGAGCTCTAACTGCTTGTTATTGAACAATTAAATATTGAGACTGTTAACCCTCTTGAGATAATAATTACATCAAAGAAAATAGTAAAAAGTATTTCCAAGCAGTTGCATAAGGATGTGAAATTATTATGTCAATATGTAGAGTATAATTTAGTAGTCCTTAATTCTTGCTGGCATCTTCACATTCACCATGTCTTATTGATCCTTGGCTTTAACAACTTGAAGGAATACAATGGCTCATGTTACCATTGTTTATTTAGAAATCCTATTTCCCTAGATCATAGTTTTATTTATTGTTAGATGATTTCTCAGCTTCAGACCCCAAGTGGAAATTATCAAAGTACTTGACCAGTACACTCAAATAGAGATAGTGTGTTTATTTATTTGAAAATGAAGTTTAGAAGAAAGCATGTGAGTACTTACTTTTTAACATGTTGGGAAAAGTTCTGCTTTATTTAATTAGTTTCTCCCAAATTTGGAACATACATAATTAAGAGGTAGCCATTATTCATACGAAGAAACTGCCAGTCTTATTCATAAAATTAAAGATCTACGGAGAAATCAACCATTATCTCTCATCTTTAACTGAAACAAAAGAGCAAACATCTAAATTGCTGTATTTTAATCACAACTTATGTGATTTTATTATAATAACATGGAGCAATGATGGAATCTGAGTATGTTTATTTGTTTGCCTCAGTAATTGCACAGTGTTTTCGCTGCGAAGGGACAGTATTTCAGTGCTAAGGAAGCTAGAGCAAGAGAAACAGAAAATTCAGTCTTTGCTGAAGTTTCAAGATTTTTATGGCAAAAGGTTAATTAATTCACAGGCTGTGTTGTAACAGCCTGCAGGTAATTTTCATCAGCATAGCTGTAATGTGAACTTTCTCTGTACTTGTAATCTATTACTTGACGGTGTGATCATTTTTCTTGCATTCATACAAACAGATAAATCATTGTAAGTGTTAAAGACAATTTTTTTTCTACTTGATTAACAGAATTCTGAATAGCTAAAGTGATTAAAATGAGGTTGAAATTTTGGTTTTCTTAGCAGAATGCTTCATTTAAAATGTCAGTTATGACAGAACTTTCTAGGGACTATAATTGGCTAGTTAGTCATCATTTAGAAATACAGTCATACATCTGCATACACAGAGAAACAACTTGAACTTGTAACCTAACCTTAGTTATACTGCATTTAAAGTAAAGTTTATAATGGTTATACTTATTATTCTATTGTCAACCTCTGGTCTTTGATATTTTCTTTTTGATAATAAATGGAGTTGTGAGATGCTTGGCATTTGTGAAGTTATGAGTGTGGAATAATAGCATACATAATCCAGCTTTGTTCATTCTATTTAGTTTTCTGTAATCAGTAAACTGTCCTTGACATTTTAGTAGTCAAATTATATGACTTTTCAGAAATATCTCAACTATATGTACAAAAATATAGTAATCAAATTATTAAACCAGAGGCCATTAACCAGGAGATTGTGTGTCAAATATGCTCTATAGATGTTTTTTCTTTGGCCTATATAATGTTTGGCATTTGTTAAAATTACCAGTGTTTTTAAAATGAGATATTTAAAAATGTAAATTTCAAGCTATTCTTTAGCAATAAGAAGATTTTGCTACAATGGTCCAATTTCCTACTTGGCATAATCAGGAGTAACTGAGTAAAAGCTGCCCATGTAGAAATAGCATGATAGTTTAGCCCAATCTCCCAGTTCCTTTTTTAGTGTGTGTCTCCCTGATTCTAAGGCTGAGGATCAACTGCCATTTTTCATTCTTGCACTTGGAGAAATATTTCTCTGAATCTGTGTCCCAATCACAGGTGAGAGAAGTATGTGTATTGCAACTAATTGCCTTCACATATTTTTATTTGCATGGCTATAATCTTTTAAAGGGCTTCCTTGATGGCTCAGATGGTAAAGAATTCACCTACAATGTGGGAGACCTGGGTTGGATCCCTAGATTGGGAGATCCCCTGGAGGAGGGCATGACAACCCACTCCAGTATTCTAGCCTGGAGAATCCCCATGGACAGAGGAGCCTGGCGGGCTACAGTCCATGGGGTCCCAGAGTCGGACATGACTGAGCAATTAAGCACAGCACAATCTTTTAAATCTTTTATAATCTTTGATTTAGAGGCTACTGCCTGAAAAATGGCTGAGTTTGAAAGTCATGGAACACACAAGCCCTGCTCAGAGTCTAGCATCAGCCAGAGTCTACTGGATAAAGAAAAGACCAGCACAAAGTGGAGAGAGTGGAGGTACAGGATTTAAACAAAGTCAGCTGATAGGTGTGTGCTTCTGAAAAAGAATCTGACGCTTAAATCTTATTGATTGTGTTTATCTCTTAAGTATGCCCTACAAGTAACCCTAAACAAATAGTTATAAAGATATTAGTTTCTACTTTAATTTCTCCCTGATTAAAACAGATTACTTAATTAAAAGTCTACAGGGTTATTTATCAAGTCTATTTATCTTTTCCTTTTGTGTCTTACTTTATGGACTTTTTTTTCCCACATTTTGTCATTATTAGAATTCTTAGTATGACTCCATTCTTACTTTGAGTACCATGTTCAATATTTTTCTCAAGCAAAACTAGAGTTCTAGATTGTCTTCTAATCCATGCTAGCATAATATTGAATGAATGAAGCATAAATGCCATTATGAATTTTTTATTTCTGACACATTTGACTTTGTCCATTTTTGTTAACATTTGTCTAATCTCATACATGTATTTTTATCTCATTGAAATTAGGAATTTATAAAGAAAATCAAATAAATAATAGTATTAATAATAACTTGGGTTACAATTATTATGAATAACATAGTGTTCATATATATTATTTCCTGTGTCCTTCTAATATGATATGACAGAAGGAGCATTAAAGTTGGCTTTGGAGGATCTGAGTTTTATTTCAAGCTCCTCCTATTGAGAATTTAGCAATTCTCCTTAATGCTGAAATGGAAAATTATCCTCCTTGCCTTGCTTTTAACTTGTGAAGTGCTGTAAAACATTAAATGAAATTTGAGACTATTTTAAAGGTAATTTTTTTCTGATAATATAAGTAGAACATACATGGATTGAAAAATAAATGTGAAAAATATGTGTATTTTTAAGCAGAACACCAGTGAGCCAATTCTTTCATATTTTGTTATTTACTTCCAGTGCATTTCTTTCCAAATACATTTCTCCACAGTTTAAAAGTTGGTGTATCAACTTAGTATCTTTAATGCCATTAAACATTGTCACAAATAAAAATTTTAATGGTTGGTAACATCTAAATTATTTACTAATCTCTTTTTCAATTTTTGATAGTCAAAGTCAACCTGAGAGTTTTGCTTTTTATTTTTTGCCATTTGCATCTGTGATCTACAGTTTTTGCATATAACATAGTCTCTTTAGAATTATGCATTCAAGCAATATGAAATTTGTTTTAATATCCTGATACCTTTTGCAAGTTTGATTTCCCTCTCCCCTCAAATCATCACTAACTCCAATTTATCAGGAAGTATAATAAGTGAAATACACTTATTCTGTAAAATCTGAGACAATATTTGTTATTATATAGTAGCAACTAGTGATATATTTCTTAGTTTTTAGCTATCAGACTTTATTTTCCTCAGTCCAGTGAAAATTGCACTTTGAAATTGGATAAAAGAAGCAGAGATAATGCCTGTGAGGCACCTCTTTAAAATAAGAGATGCTAAAGAAACAGCACAGAGAAAGTGAAGTTTGTGCATAGAATAGATTTTGAAAGAGTTGAACTTCAGAATATTCAACAGTTCAACCTTCATACCTACTTGTATTGAAATCTAATATATGTTGATTTTGGGAAAAAAATATTCTACCCCAGGTGGAATCTTTATATTCTTTGGAGAAAATAACACATTAATAGTATATTACTTCCTAATGGTTTAGGGGATAATTTGAAAGAGTTTCCTAGCAATCTGTTGAAATGAGATGGAAACAAGTCTGGTACAGAAAGTTTACAGGGTGATAAATAAACTATCATATTTATATATTGAATAATTAATTAACAAAAACATTTTAAAGCATCTGGCCCCATTTTTTATTTTAACCCATCTGAAGCATTAAATGAAAAAAAAATTTTGCACCATTTACTATATATCCTCTTTGGAAGTTTAGAGTTTTATCAGGTGGTGAGGATTATGAAAAAGGATTTAGGAGAAAGGAAAAAAAAAAAAACTGTTCCTTCTTTTGGAATATAGGTCTTTAAGCACAGGTTACTGTATTTGATTCTAGTACTTCTTGATAAATGGATTCTTTGGTGGAAAAAAAGCCATTTGTCCCTACTGGGCAGAACTTTAATTTTTTTCTTATTCTTTAAATATAGCTTTGAAATTATCTGTGTTCCATAGACTCTGCAGCATCTGGACAAGCTTCCTGCTAAGAGGCTAAGTTGACATAACTCTTAAAGTAACTGTTTCTTCTATACCAAAAGTTGCATCTTCTTACTCAAACATATGTTCAAATCAGTGTGGTATGCAATATTCCACTAAACTTCCCACTTTTCTCTATCCAAAAACCTTTAATTACATTCAACATGCAATTATTCATAACTTACTCTAGTAAAAGAATAGATTATGCCTTTCCTTCCTTTCTTTCTCTCTTTTTTTTTTTTATATTGAGTATAGTTGACAGAATACAGAAGGAAGGAGAGAAACTCACAGTTTCTAAATTTCCTTTAGTTTCTAAACATTCACAGTGGTTAACCAATTGAAGTCATTATTTTTTTTATGACTTGAACAAAATCAAACATGAAACTATTTCAGCTATTTGCCTCACATTTGTATAAATAATAAAATATTTATGCTTTTCTTTTCTCTTTATCATAGTTTATAATATGTGAGAAATTTTATTAATGCAGAGCTAAAACCTGATTGTCTAGATACTGTGTAATTTGACTACTGCAAATAACAGCCGAAAGCTGAGCTATAGTCTCACAAATCTTCTTGACTTTTCTCCAGAGATCCTGGTTATTTGCCAAGTAAGATTAAATAGAATCCTAGTATATCAAAGGATTAGTGAGAAGAAGTGATGTTTCAATAACTTTACAAGAAATTGCTTTGAACAGCATTACTAACATTCACAGAAAAGCATGATACATACATTTGGAGCTTGAAATCAGGAAAAGACTATTTCAAATTATCTATATCAAATCTTTTGTTGTATGAGTTATATGGATAACTGGAAGCTGGTTAGATGGAGAGATAGATGATTGATATATAGAAGGAATTTTTTTCTCAACTAGACCATCAACTACTTGGTGGTTCCTGAACAAGATATTTAAATACATTGCAGTTAAATTTGGTTGATCAAATCTGTAGGGATTTTAAAGCCCTAAAGTATTACACTTCTATTAAAAATTGATTAGAGTCTGAAAATAAGATAAAGCTGATTATTATCTTGATAAACAGATGTTTTCCTCTTCTTCATTAAAATTAAAATTTAAGTCTGCAGTACTTGCTTAGTGCTGATACTATTCTAAGAGTATCACATACATTAACCTATATCTCCAACTTATAGATGATCAAATTAAAGTATAGAAAAGGGACTTGTTGAAGGTCACATTGTGGAATTGAGCTTCAAATCCAGTCAGTCCAGATACAAAGTCCATACTCCTAAAACTAACTAGCTTCATTTTGGAGTCTCTTTACTGTGTACATTCTTTTCATACACATGGTGGTTATACCAGCCCAGTGTAAAATACAGGATATATTGTCTTATTGGTGAAAATGCATCATTCCATTTTAGCATTACTGAATAATCAAATGTATTCTATCACAATTTCTTTTACCTTAAGAAGTTCTGGTGAAAATCTTCAGTATTTTTCCTTGTCAAATGCTTACTTTTCAAGTTCTTCACTACTCTGTGTTGTTATAAAGCTTTTTATCTTTATTTCTAAAATACTATCAAACTCAATCCCCCAAATTCTTACTAGATGATAAGATCTTTAAATATCCTGGAATTCGTGAAGCCATCTCTATTATCAATTTAGCAGATGTAAGCTAAGAATTTTTTTTTTCACAGTTTCAGAAATACAGTTGCAGGTAACTTTGACTTACAATATGGACATGGGGATACATATTCTTTCTTGTTTATTTCAGTTATTCAATAAATGTCTATTACTATTAAACCAATATATTAACTGTACTGATAGGAGTGGTAAGATGTTTATAGTAATAAATATAATACTCAATAAGAAGTGACAATTGCCTCATGAGAAGCAGAGTGCTATAGTACAAGGAAGAAGGGAAAGATGACAACTAGTCTGGAGGGAAGAGGTTTGTACCAAAGCCAGCCTGTATGAACTACATAAATTTTGCATTGACCTGGAGCAGGTTTAAACATTTAAGGGGAGTTTACAAAGGAAGATTTAAGTGGCAAATGGATGAACAGATGTATGAAGGTTTGAAAGTGTGAAGCATTTACTGCAAACAACTAAACTTTTTGCATGTGTACATGCTTAGTCGCTTCAGTCGTGTCCAACTCTTTGTGACCTCATGGACTGTATCCCCCCCAGGTTCCTTTGTCCATGGGATTTTCCAGGCAAGGATGCTAGAATGGGATGCATGCCCTCCTCCAGGGGATCTCCTGATCCAGGGATCAATTGAACCCAAGTCTCCTGCATCTCTTGCATTGGCAGGCAGGTTCTTTACTACTAGCGCCACCTGGGAACCCCACTAAACACTTTATTAAATACATAAAGATAGTTAAATGAAGGAGCTCATTGGGTAGCTCTACATCACTAAGGGCAAAATAACATAAAAATCTGAAATTTTTTAAATATAGCTTTTGGAACATCTGGTTAATGTTTTAAAAGGAATTTTTATTTAGAGAAATTAAACAGGCTATGGTTTATAGAATACATTTTGGATGTTGCAGACTGCAGAAGCAAGAACATTCCATAACAAATAGTTAGAAATAAGGACAAAAATTGGATAACAGAGATAAGTGTCAAAAAATACTTTAAAAGGAGGAAGCATGTGGGAAATGACTGAATGAGACAAAATGATAAAGGTGCTGAATGGTGGTTTGATGAAATCAAATCTGATGAATAAAGTCTTAGGACTTTAGAAGGACACAGAGGTCTTTGAAAGAGAAGCAGACATGGTGGCACTTTCTCTGTTATATACACTGAGCAGAGTCAGGAGGAGTTTTTTAAGAAAGCATCTAGCGAGTTATTGAAAGAGCACAACCAACGCAGAGGAGAGAAGAGACCACGTAGATTAGGAGGTGACGCTAAGGGCATAAGACCAAGTAAAGAGTTTAGAAAGAGAAAAGTGCCTCTGAGAGACCCTTGAGAAGACTACATTTTGAGATCTGACATCCAGCAATGGGAAGGAAGGGGCATCGATAAGTATCATACAATATTCAAATTGGTAGAAGGAGAAAACTCTCTAGAACAATGCAGTGGGAGTCAGAGGTGAAAAGAATTTCAAGCAAGGAGGCTGATAGATTGTGTTAAATGCTTTCAAAGGAAAGGCTATTGAAGTTCGTAATCAATAGTCTCTTCCAGAAAGAAGTTATTGCAGAGATGGGAACAAGATCCAGATTCTAGTTAGAAGGTCAAGAGGAGTTGAGGGAGTATGTAAAAACCATCCTTTCAATAAGGTCACCAGTGAAAGATACAGAAAAAATATGTCCCTGGTTTAAATGAGCAATAGAATGGAGTGAAGATGTATTGTAGTTTAGGATAGAACTTAATTGAGCAGTTTTGTAAGCTCAAAGGGACAATCTAAAAATCAAAGGTATGAAATACAGATGTAATAGTCAGTGAACAGAGACTTCCCTGATGGCTCAGCTGCTGAAGAATCTGCCTGCAATGCAGGAGACCTGAATTTGATCCCTGGGTTGGGAAGATACCCCGGAGAAGGAAATGGCAACCCACTCCAGTATTCTTGCTTGGAGAATCCTGTGGACAGAGAGTCTCATGGATAGAGGAAGCTGGCTAGTTGCAGTTCATGGGGTCGCAAAGAGTCAGATATGACGGAGCAACTCACTTTCAATAGTCAATAAACAGGTAGCTGAAAGGTTGCAGGTATACCTGAGAGGTTGTGGGTTTGGTTCCAGGCTGCTGCAATAAGTGAATATTGGGTTACAGTGAGTATTTCTTTTTCTGGTTTCCTGGTGCATTTAAAAGTTATGTTTATATCATGCTGTAGTCTATTAAGTGTTCAAGAGCATTGCCTCTAAAACAATGTATGTACCTTAGCTAAAAAATACTTGCTAAAAAATTCTAACCATATCTGAACCTATAGGGATGAAGGGTCTTGTCTGAATGCTGTTGTTGATGCCTGCTGACAAATCAGGGTGGGCTTACTAGAAAGTTGGTGTGATTGTAGAAATTTCTTAAGACAGTAAAGCTTACCACATCCATTGACTCTTCCTTTCACAAACTATTTCTCTGTAGCATGTAATGTTATTAGATAACATTTTATTCACAGAAATCCTTTCAAAATTGGAGTCAGTACTCTCAAATCCTGTCACTGCTTTATCAACTAAGTTGATGCAGTTTCTAAATCCTTTGTTGTCATTTCCCAGTTTTCACAGACTCTTCACTAGGAATAGATTCCATCTCAATAAACTTTATCTGCTCATTCATAAGAAGCAATTCCACATCTGGTAAAGTTTTGTTATGAGTTTGTAGCAGTTCAGGCACATCTTTAGGCTCCATCTCTAATTCTAGTTCTCTGGCTATTTCTACCCCATCTGCAGCTGTATCCTGCACTGAAGTCTTGAACACCTCCAAGTCATTTGAGGATTGCAATTAACTTTTTCCAAATTCCTATTAATATTGATATTATGACCTCTTCCCATGAAGTGTGAATGTCCTTAATGGCATCTAGAAGGGTGAATATTTTCCAGAGACTTTTCAATTGATTTTGCCCAGATCCATCAGAGGAATCACTACCAATGACAACTACAACCTAATGAAATGTATTTCTTAAAGATTAAGATGTGAAAGTCAAAAGTACTGCTTGATCCATGGGCTGCAGAATGGATGTTGTGTTAGCAGGCATGAGAATAATATTAATTTTGTTGTCCATCTCCATTAGAGCTCTATGGTGACCAGGTGATTTGTCAATGAGCAATAATATTTTGAAAGAAATCTTTTATTCTCAAGAAATTTTAGTTTCAATAGTAAGCTTAAAATATTCAGTAAACCATGTTGTAAACAGATGTGCTATCACCCAGGCTTTATTACTCCATTTACAGCTAACAGGTAGAGTTGATACAGCACAATTCTCAAGGGCTTTAGGGTTTTCAGAATGGTAAAGTAGCATTGGCTACTTAAAGTCACCAGTTTCACTAGCCCCTGATAAGACAATCGCTGAAGCTTTGAAACCCAAGCATTAACTTTTCCTCTCTAGCTGTAGATGCTAAGATGGCATTTTCAGCCAATAAAAGGCTGTTTAATCTACATGGAAAATCTGCTGTTAGTGTAGTGGCCTTCCTTAATTATCTCAGAGTTCCACATAATTTGCAGCTTCTACATCAGCACTTGCTTCTTCCCTTTGATTTTTATGTTATAGAGACAGCTCCTTTCCTTAAACTTTATAAAGCAACCTCTTCCAGCTTCAAGCCTTTCTTCTTTCTGGCTTGATAAAAGTGAAGAGAGTTAGGGCCTTGCTCTAGATTAAGTTTTGATTAAGGAAATGTAGCTGATTTGATTTTCTATGCAGACCACTCAAATTTTCTCCATATCAGCGATAAGACTGTCTTGCTTTCTCATTATTATTCATGGTTTACTGGAGTGGCACTTTTAATTTCCTTCAAGAAGTTTTTCTTTTCATTCAAAAACTATTTATTTGGTACAAGAGACCTATCTTTAGGCCTGTCTTGACTTTTATCACACCTTCCTCACTAAGCTGACTCATTTCTAGTTATTTATTTGAAGTGAGATATGTGTGATTTTTTCTTTCAGTTGAACAAGAAATCATTGTAGGGATATCAGTTGGTCTCAGGGAATAGGGAGGCCCAAGGAGAAGAAGAGAAATAGGGAAAAAGTTGGATGGTATTGAAGTCAGGACACTAACAGCATTGATTGATTTTTGTTTATTCGCTCAGTCATGTCCAACTCTTTGCAACCCCATAGACTGCAGCATGCCAGGCTTCCCTGTCCTTCACCATCTGTCAGAGTTTGCTCAAACTCATGTCCATTGAGTTGGTGATGCCATCCATCCATCTCATCCTCTGTTATCCCCTTCTTCTTCTACCTTCAATCTTTCCCAGCATCAGGGCCTTTTGTTATGAGTTGACTCTTCACATCAGGTGGCAGAAGTATTTGGAGCTTCAGCATCAGTCCTTCCAATGAATATTCAGGGTTGGATTCCTTTAGGATTAATTGATTTGATCTCCTTTCAGTCCAAGGAAATGTCAAGAGTTTTTTCCAACACCACAGTTCAAAAACATCACTTCTTCAGAGCTCAGCCTTCTTTATAGTCCATGAATAGTGGACTGTAGTCTACATGAATACTGGAAACACCATAGCTTTGAAAGTTTCTGCTTTTTTAATATGCTAGGTTGGTTATAGCTTTTCTTCCAAGGAACAAGTGACTTTTAATTTCATGGCTGCAATCATCATCTGCAGTGCTTTTGGATCCCAAGAAAATAAAGTCTGTCAATGTTTCCATTGTTTCCCCATCTATTTGCCATGAAGTGATAGGACCAGATGCCACGATCTTCATTTTTTGAATGTTGACTTTTAAGCCAGATTTTTCACGTTCCTCCTTCACCTTCATCAAGAGTCTCTTTAGTTCCTCTTTGCTTTCTCTGATAATCGTGGTATCATCTGCATATCTGAGGTTATTGGTATTTTCCCTGGCTTTCTTGATTCCAGCTTCTATTTCATCCAGCCCAGCATTTCACATGATGTGTTCTGCATAGAAGTTAAATAAGCAGGGTGCAATATACAGCCTTGATGTTCTCCTTTCCCAATTGGAAACCAGTCTGTTGTTCCATGTCCTACTCTAGCTGTTGCTTCTTGACCTGCACGCAGGTTTCTCAGGAGTCAGGTAAGGTGTTCTGGTATTCCCATCTCTTTAAGAATATTACACAGTTTGTTTTGATCCACACAGTCAAAAGCTTTGGCATAGTTAATGACCCAGAAGTAGATGTTTTTCTGGAATTCTCTTGCTTTTTCTATGATCCAAAGGGTGTTGGAAATTTGATCTATGGTTCCTCTGCCTTTTCTAAATCCAGCTTGAATCCACTGGAAGTTTTTGGTTCACGAACTTTTGAAGCCTAGCTTGGAGAATTTTCAGCATTACTTTACTAGTGTGTGAAATGAGTGCAATTGTATGGTAGTTTGAACATTCTTTGGCATTGCTTTTCTTTGAGATTGAAATGAAAACAATTTTTCCATTCCTGTGGCCACTGCTGAATGTACCAAATTTGATGGCATATTGAGTGCAGCACTTTAACAGCATCATCTTTTAGGATTTGAAATAGCTCAGCTGGTATTCCATCATCTTTACTAGATTTATTCCTAGTGATGCTTCCTAAGGCCACTTGATGTAACACTCCAGGATGTCAGTTTCTAGGTGAGTGATCACACCATCATGGTTATTTGGGTCATTAAGATCTTTTTTGTATAGTTCTGTGTGTTCTTGCCACCTCTTCTTAATGTTTCCTGCTTCTGTTAGGTCCATAACATTTCTGTCCTTTATTGTGTCCATCTTTGCATAAAATGTTCCTTTGAAGAGATCTCTAATTTTCTTAAGCGATCTCTAGTCTTTCCATTCTATTGTTTTCCTCTATTTCTTTGCATTGATCACTGAGGAAGGCTTTCTTATCTCTCCTTGCTATTATTTGAAACTCTGCATTCAGATGGGTATATCTTTCCTTTTCTCCTTTGTCTTTCACTTCTCATCTTTTCATAGCTATTTGTAAGGCCTCCTCAGACAACCATTTTGTCTTTTTGCATTTCTTTTTCTTGGGAATGGTTTTTGATCACTATCTCTTATACAATGTCAGAACCTCTGTCCATAGTTCTTCAGGCACTCTGTCTATCAGATCTAATCCCTTGAATCTATTTGTCACTTCCACTGTATAATCGTAAGAGATTTGATTAAGGTCATATCTGAATGTCTAGTGGTTTTCCCTACTTTCTTAAATTTAAGTCTGAATTTTGCAATAAGGAGTTCATGACCCCAGCCACAGTCAGTTGCCAGTCTTCTTCTGCTGACTGTATAGAGCGTCTCCATCTTTGGCTGCAAAGATTATAATCAATCTGATTTCGGTATTGACCATTTGGTGATGTCCATGTGTAGAGTTGTCTCTTGAGTTGGTGGAAGAGGGTGTTTGCTATGACCAGTGCGTTCTCTTGGTAAAAGTCTCTTAGCCTTTGCTCTGCTTCATTTTGTACTCCAAGGCCAAATTTGCCTGTTAGTCCAGGTGCTTCTTGACTTCCTACTTTGCCATTCCAGTCCTCTATGATGAAAAGGACATCTTTTTTTTGGTGTTAGTTCTAGAATGTCTTGTAGGTCTTCATTGATTGATTATGTTCCCAGTTTTATAAGGGCGTGTTTCATGGTGCCCAAACTACAATAGTAATGTCAAAGATAACTGATTACAGATCAGTGTAGCAAATATTATAATGATTTAAAAGTTTGAAATACTATGAATTTACCAAAATTGACACAGAGACATGGTGTAGGCAAATACTGTTGGAAAAATGATACCAGTAAGGGCTTCTCTTATGGCTCAGTCAGTAAAGAATCCACCTGCAATATATTGACCTGGTTGGGAGGATCCCCTGGAGGAGGGCATGGCAGCCTACTCCAGTGTTCTTTCCTGGAGAATCCCCATGGACAGAAGAGCCTGGTGGGCTACAGTCCATTGGGTCACAAAGTGTCAGACACAACTGAGCAACTAGGCACAGACTTGACTCAGAGTTGCCATAAGCCTTCCATTTGTAAAATACGCAATATTGTTGAAGCTCAGTCAATCAATGTGTGATTAAAAAAACAAAAAGAAAAAGTGTGCTTATAGTCAGAAAAGAGCTGACTGAGGCAAAAGAATGAATACTATTCCACATTCAGAGGAGAGGAGACATCTTTCCCCACCTCCTACCGAGGCAAGAAGAAGGAAGAGGCCCTGAGAAACACAGTATTAACACAGAGATTGGGAGAGGATAGACTTCATGACTGAGAGAGTTTTGATCTTATGCATTGCCTTAATCTTCAGTTTTTTGAGAAGAGTCCAAAACTTTTGGGGAAGATTCATATAAGATGAGACAAGTTAAACAAGTAAAGAGATAAAAGGATCATTAGCTGTTTGTGGCCTAAGCAGAGAGTCAATAACATGGACTTTTAGCTTGACCAGATGACCTCAGCTTATTGCCATTTCAATGATTCTCGAGGTTTTAGGAACAGAAGTGGATGAGGAAAGTTAAGTTTACCCAGGAACTAAAGTTTCTTGTTGTGGTTCAGTCGCTCAGTCCTGAATGACTCTTTCTGACCCCATGGACTGAAGCAGGCCGGATTTCCCTGTCCTTCAACATCTCCCGGAGTTTGCTTAAACTCAAGTCCATTGAGTGAGTGATGCCATCCAACCGTCTCATCCTCTGTCGTCCCCGTCTCCTCCTGCTTCTATCTTTCCCAGCATCAGGGTCTTTTCCAATCAGTCAGCTCTTCTCATCAGGTGGCCAAAGTATTGGAGCTTTGGCTTCATCATCAGTCCTTCCAATGAATATTCAGGACTGATTTCCTTTAGGATGGACTGGTTTGATCTCCTTGCTGTCCAAGGAACTCTCAAGAGTCTTCACCAACACCACAGTTCAAAAACATCAATTCTTCAGTGCTCAGCCTTCTTTATGGTCCAACTCTCACATCCATACAAGACGACTGGAAAAACCATAGCTTTGGCTATACAGACCTTTATCTGTATAATATTAATATTTATAAAAAGAATGTAGTCAGTCAAGGACAGAGAACCTAGTGTGCTCAGCTAGGTTTTTACTGACATAGTAGGATCTTGGAGAGTGGGTGGGAGGAGAGAAGTAAATGATTAGTAAAGGGAGACAGTCTGCGAGAATATGGAGTAGCTAAAAAACCATATCATCAAAGGGAGTTCTGTAGGTTTTAAATAGGAAGGGTTAAAAAATTGAAGCTTGTGTTTAGTGAAGCAGATTTCAAAGTTCAGCATCTTGGATCTGAAGTGTTTTTAGATGATTTTGCGATCCAAAATGAGAGCATGTATATGGGGAGCCAAAATTAATTGAAGGACACTTAAGACTTTTGTTTGAATGATTAACATTAGCAACTATAAAGATTTATTATCAAGCCTTATTAGCTATTTTAATGTGCCAGGCACTGTGCTGAGTCCTTTAGTTCTATTTACTCAGTTCATCTTCACCTATTTGCTGTATGGTAGATAATATTCACAGCCATTTGGCTGATTAATTTCCCCCCCAATATAATAGATTGAATTGGTTGGTCGACATTGTAGAGATGCTTAAAAAGATCATCTTAGCTAACTCAACTATAATCAAGGTTTTATATTTTTTAGTTACCCTGAACACAAGGTCTGCACAGGTGTATGTAAATAGTTCATGGGTGACATTACAGATCAGTTAACTTAGAATACAACATGATACACAGCACTGGCTATGACTGTAGATATTATTTAAGGCAGAATAATATCTCTGAACTGTTTGAGAGAGCTACCTGCCATTTAAAATACAAAAAAAAAAAAAAAATCCTAGTAGCATACATCTTCAGAAAATACAGGATTTTTTTTTTTTTGAGCAATTGCAAATTTTTAAAAGATTTTGTTACTTTTCAAGTAAAAGTGAAACTTATTTGAGTCATTCCTATGGTTGAAATGTAATTCATTGTAGCCATTTATTATGTATTTCTCACATATTTGAGGGAGTCATCACCAACTATAAGGTGAAATTTAATACATGTATTTAAGTTAAATGCATTTGTTCTTTACTAGTAAATATACAAGTGAATGGGCACTCTGAACTGATTATTAAAAATGCATCATTTAACATTCTTAAGCACTTAGTTACATTATAATAGGATAATTGTAGCAATTTCTGTTCCTCATTTCATTAAATAGACTATTCAGCAGTGTGGTACCTTACACAGTTTTTTCCATGGACTTCCAAAACCCCAATCATGTGAGGGTCATGACTAGTTCATAATTAGCATCCTCTTAGCTTTGTTACTATTCCTCATTACAACTCAGTAGGTCAATGATACTGTCCATAATAGGAACCCAGCAAGACTAGAAGTAATAAAACAGCTCAGACCAAGTGCGGCTCTGCTGCTCCAACTGATGGGCAGTTAATTGCCTGAGTGTGAAACAGTGATAGCACTGGGAGAAATAGAGAACTCTGATATGGTAGGTATCCAGGTACAATATTGTATGGAGGTTTTTCAGTGAAATACACTGTTCAGTTAGAGGCCACGAGCATATCCTGTGGCAGAAGAGGACATAATTTTGAGAAAAAACATTGAGTTTTCTAACAATCTCAGACTACCATTGAATAACACAGAGGTTAATCTGAATATACTTTTTCCAGGCCCTTGGTATCCAAGGTTCCTCCACATCAGAGGACTCACCCAACACTGGATGTTGTTCAAGGGTCAAGTGTACCTGAATGAACATTCTAAATCTAAGTTACTAGATCAGAGTTTCCGATCTAGTAAATTTAGCATCACAGTAGAATCACCTAGGACCTCTACACAATATCAAAGATCTGGTCCCCATTCCCAGCCAATTAGATCTAAATCCAAGAGAATCATACCCAAACATTGAAGTGTAGTTTTTTCAGGATGTGTCAGGTGCTGCTAATGTGCTGTGAAGCTTGAAAATCTCTATTCAGAAATAATCATTGCTTGTATAGAAAGATTCATTTGTGAACTAGAACTTTCTTTTTTCAGTTTCAATGTTTACTGCTTTTACAGAAAAACTTTGTGTAGGTCACATACTAACTACTGATTTTAATTAATCTTTTAAAATCAATTCCTTGTGAAAGTTAACACCTGATTTCTTAGTTTCTACAGAGAAAGTTTGAATGTGAAAACCAAAATCATTAATCCTAGTAAAAAGTTCTGGATCTATGCCAAATGGTCTTCTAAACCCATGAATAGTATACAGGATTTCTGTTTATCTATAGGGTTGTATGATTCATTCTATCATTTCAATTAGGTAAAACAATTAGCTGTAGACAATTAGATGTAGCACTATTATGGTACTATTATGTAACTATTATTAGATACTTAATTGCCTATAAATATTTCACAGCACTTATTTTTTCATATTCAAATAGATTGTAGATCTTTTCATAGAGAAACCATTTCCATAGGTTTCTAGAGTTCATATTAAAATAATTTATAATTAAGTGACAGGATCACAGCTAGTAGTTTCATGACTAGTTCATCTCTTTAAGGATAGTGATAAGAATACAAATTTCTCTTCACTATGCCTTTCACACAGGATGTATATGCCCTTGTCTTAAGTGGCCAGTGTTCCTTATATCTACTTGATCATCCAAACGAAAGACTATAGACTAATCTAAGTTTAGTTTTACAGAAAATGTGAAATAAAATGCTATTTATTAATTTAAAACCTCTTATAATTTGGCTTTATGTTTCCAGTTTGAATTTTTTAAGTATACTGCTTTTTATTTAAAATGTTTCAGAAATATTTGCTATAGTCTCATTAAACTCCACACATTGTTTTCAAAAGATATTCTTTTGTTTTTGTTTTTTTTCAACTAGGACCCCAACTATGGCTGGTGGCCTATTTTCTATTGACAGAAACTACTTTGAAGAGATAGGAACTTACGATGCAGGAATGGATATCTGGGGTGGAGAGAATCTTGAAATGTCTTTTAGGGTAATTTTATTTTACTTTATTTTTTGACTCTGAACATACTATGCTGTAGCATGCATGTGTAGACTCAGTAATTTACTGTCAGATATTTTTTGTGAAGTGATACAAATTACTGATCAGTTGGTCATTTTAATACTTGTTTAGAAGCTAGAGTCTTTTTGCATGCAATATTTACCATTAAATGGGAAATTAGAGGCATTTTAAAAATTTTCAAAATAATTCTTGTATACATAGTTCAAAGATATTAGGGCTTTTAGTTTTTTTAAATAAAGAAGGGCTTTATTTTTGAAATAAAGTTTTACCCTAAAAATCACTTGGTGTTTTTGAACTGAAACTTGAAAGTGCTATGATATCTGTATTTACAAGTGCTGCTTGAGGTTATTCTCCAATACCTTTAACCTGTGTTCAAAGGCATTCTGGATAATTCAAGAAGCATGACTGTTTTCACAATCATAGACATTATTGTTTGATGAATGAGTTGTAATAATGCAAATGCACTTTTTAAATGGCCTTCCAAGTAAACAAAAATTAAGAATTAGTCCATCATATATCTGATACTAGGAAGTATGTTAATAATTTTAATGTTGCATTTGAAAATTTTAACTATGAACACATAAATGTTCCTTCTTACTAAGAAATTATGAGGGATGACATACTGTTTTTTTCTTCAAACCACATTCAATATCATGTAAAAATTAGTTAAATTAGTAATACTGTTGTTTTCTCCTTTCTATATTTGACATATTATTTGAAACACTGTTGTTTTGCTGCATTATTTGTACAACAAAATTATTATAGAGATATATTTGTCTATGAAGTTCAAGAGTTATGCCTTTTAATTTCTCATTTAGAAAGTAAGCTTTATTGTTTACAAATGTAAATATATTTGATATTGTGTAAGCAAATGTCAAAATCTGAGAATAAGAATTACTTTGAGTTTATATAATGTGAAATTTAATGGATCTTGGACAATATTTATTATTTTAGAAGCACTAGGATGTCTTTGTTATACAACTTTTTGCCTATAAATCTTCCTTACAGTCCCGTGTCTGAGAAGATCATTAGTTAATATAATTTTATTCTTTCTATCTTTGTTTATATACTTATAGTCCAATGGAACTTGCCCCACAAGACTTAGTAGCATACTTAGGAATGTCTTCTTCCTGTCAAGTACGTGATTCATCTTTGCATAGTCTTTGGAACTTTTGGAGACCCCAATTTTTACTCAGTGTAGTTCTCAAAGTACAGAATATAAAAGCTAACAGTTAAAAAAGGAAGAAGAAAAAAGATGGAAGGAAGGGAGTTATGAAGGAAAGAAAGTATATTTAAAAGATTAAAAAGTTTTCTCATATCCTTAGACTTAATGAAGAGAGTATTTACACATTAATTAACCAATATTCCTTGAATGCTGTGGTTGAAATTCATAAGGAAAAAAAATCAACATAGTAACATTAGTAACATCTAGTGATCCTGTTACTCATCTTTTTTCCCCTTCTTTTCTAACAGTCTTACTCACCTTCTTTCTGCTCACCTGTTAAGCTTGATTCTCTGTCAGTAGACTCCCCTTACCTTCATCACAGAGCTCTCAGACTGGATGGGTGCTCTTCACCTAACTGATTGAAAGATGTGCTAAGGAAGAATCTACTTAGGAAAGAATTTAGTGGATTAATATGATACATCTTCTTTGTAAGAAATGAAGTACTCATAAGCGAATGGTCTTTGAATGTGTAAAACATTCATTGTCTTTAGTTTCCGTATATTATCAACAGAAACAAAGTGTGTATTTTGCTCTTTATTAGCCTCTTGATTTGTGTTTTACTTTTCTTTGAGTGACATGGATATGTGTTTATTTAACAGTTGGTACCCTGGCTGAGGAATATGTTGACTAAGAGAAAATGCTAGAACAATATATTAGCAAAGGGATGACACCCTCCTTTAGATTAATTTCATAAAAAGATGTATGACTTAATGAAATGAGAATATGTTAGGGATTCATAGTCCGAAGATCTATGTCTAATATCCAGCTTAGTTATTATACAGCAAACATATATGGAACATGTAGTACGTCTGCTACACTTTACAGATACCGAGGCTGCAAAAATGAGTAAGGTCTGGTGCTTTTACTCTCATAGGCCTTTCCAGATGGCGGTAGTGGTAAAGAACCCATCTGCCAGTGCAGGAGATGTGAGACTCAGGTTCAGTCCCTGGGTCAGGAAGATCCCCTGGAGAAGGGCATGGACACCCATTCCAGAATTCTTGCCTGGAGAATTCCACAGACAGAGGAACCTGGCAGACTACCATCCATGGGGCTGCAAAGAGTCAGACACAACTGAAGCAACTGAACACACTTTTACTCTCAAAAAAGCAATACATAGGCATTATTGTCAGTAAAATGCAATAGTTTTTTTTTTTTTTTTTATACATGAGGTTTTCTTGTCACTGTCATGTTAGTATAGGAACATTTTTATTGTGTAGTCACTTAGTCATGTCTAAACCTTTGCAACCCCATGGATTGGAGTCCACCAGATCCTCTGTCCATGGGATTTCCCAGACAGGAATACTGGAGTTGTCATTTCCTTCTCCAGGGGATCTTCCTGACCCAGGGATCAAACTCATGTCTCCTGCACTGCAGGCAGTTTCTTTACCATTGAACCACATGTGGGGGCCATATGTAGGCAAATTACTTAACATCAACTGTGAAAAGGTGACTATAATAGAAGTAAAGATGGCAGAAAGTGAAGAACCAAAGAGCCTCTGGATGAAATTGAAAGAGGAGAGTGGAAAAAGTTGGCTTAAAGCTCAACACTCAGAAAATTAAGATCATGGCATCTCGTCCCTTCACTTCATGGCAAATAGATGGGAAAACAGTGGAAGCAGTGGCTGACTCTCTTTTTTGGGCTCCAAAATCACTGCAGATGGTGACTACAGCCATGAAATTAAAAGACACTTACTCCTTGGAAGGAACGTTATAACCAACCTAGATGGCATATTAAAAAGCAGAGACATTACTTTGTTAACAAAGGTCCATCTAGTCAAGGCTATGGTTTTTCCAGCGGTCATGTATGGATGTGAGAGTTGGACTATAAAGAAAGCTGAGCACTGAAGAATTGATGCTTTTGAACTGTGGTGTTGGAGAAGACTCTTGAGAGTTCCTTGGACTGCAAGGAGAACCAACCAGTCCATCCTAAAGGAGATCAGTCTTGGGTGTTCATTGGAAGGACTGATGTTGAAGCCGAAACTCCAGTACTTTGGCCACCTGATGTGAAGAGCTGACTCATTTGAAAAGACCCTGATGCTGGGAAAGATTGAGGGCAGGAGGAAAAGGGGATGACAGAGGATGAGATGGTTTGATGGCATCACTGACTCAATGGACATGAATTTGGGTAAACTCCAGGAGTTGGTGATGGAATAGGAAGGCCTGGCATGCTGTGGTTCATGGGGTCGCAAAGAGTCAGACACGACTGAGTGACTGAACTGAACTAAAAAATATAGTTGTCTTATAGCTCTGGTCTATGTAGACTTGAGGATGAAAAACTGAGAAGTATTAAATGTCTGCAAAATATTATTATTCTGACTGGTTTATAGATGTTTAAGTCAATCCAAAAGTGTATCCTTTAGTGGATTTATTTATAACGGTATCACTTGATCTTTGATGCCCAAAATATTGTAAATACTGACAGACTTTGAATATCTGATCAAAATGATAGATCTTCCAAGAAAGAAGCATCTAGTCTCCTATACACCATAGGTTTAAATACAGTTTCAGAGCATTGAAGAAACACTTGAAGTCTCTGGATAAAAGTTCTTGGCATAAAATAATAGTGACTTCTAATATGTATAGAACTAGTAAGTAGAATAGTTGAAAATTGAACCCCAGCATTCTGAGACCAGTGACTGTGCTGCTGACTTCTATACCACTACTGCCCCTAATCAGATTCATTCCTCCATAACATGACAACCCTAAAAACTAGTGGTATTATCAGGAGAAAGAGGAGAAGTTAATATATAAATGCAATCTTCTTCCAGAATACTGAGAATGTGTTCTCATCTAGTGATTTAATCTTCTAATAGACTATAGCCTCCTATGGGTAATACATGCCCAGGGAAAATACGTACAAGTAGATCCAAGTGCTCTTGAAAAATTAGTCTCAAATACTATTTTCCACGCCATTACACAACAATCATCAAACTAACATAAGTCCTGAAATATAAATGTTATTTTTTTAACTGATATTTATTTCCTGCTCAATAGGTGCAGGGCATGGGGTTGTGAACAAAATAGACAAAACTGTGTGTCCTTATGGAACTTATATTTTAGTGAAGGATACAGACAATAAACAGAAGTAAAATATATTACTATGTTAGTGATAGTGTTTAAGAGAAAAAAACTAAGGAAGGGAAGAGGAATATGAAGCAGCAGGTGTTGGAAATTCTTAGTGGTTGAAATTCTAGATAGGAGGATTGAGAAATGAATATCCATATAAAATAGTTTATGACAAAATTAACCCAGTATAGTATGACTTTATCATCAAAGGTGTCATCTATCTTTAAATAGTATCCCCGATGGCACCATCAGTACCATCCAAAAAGCGTCACCACCAAAAGTACTTGCCTTGCATGAGGCAATAGCACAGGGCAGCATTTCTAGAAGCATACAATATATGAGAGAATCTGCATTGTAGAACCAACTGACTCATAAAAAGTCAGAAGGCAGCAAAGGACTCAGAAGAGTGTCCCACTGCAATGAAATGTGATTGTGGTTTAATCGCTAAGTCGTGTCTGACTCTTATGACTCCATGGACTGTAGCCTGCCAGGCTCCTCTGTCCATGGGATTTTTCTAGGCAAGAGTAGTGGAATGGGTTGCCATTTCCTTCTCTAGGGGATCTTCCCAAGCTAGGAATTGAACCCAGGTCTCCTGCAATGCAGGCAGATTCTTTACCAACTGAGCTACAAGGAAAAGTTACAAGTATGGTCCAGAAGGGAGGCATCGTGGGTTCAAGACCACGGCTCTAGCACCACCTGTGTGAGTTTGGGTAAGGCATCAGGTCTCCTGAGCTCTAGTTTGTTCACATCTTTAAGAAAGATTGCATCACTTTTTGGATTTGTTCTTGGGAACTATTAAATGAGATGGTGTACTTAGTGCTGATCACCCCCATTTGTCACACATAAATTGTGTCATAAGTGGCAGGTGTTATTGTTTTAGTGGTTTAAACTGTGCAGTTTTGAGCAAGTCATGGCACTAGTCAGCATCACTTAATCTGTCAGCTTAAAACTATGCACAATATGAGAGTTGTGAGTTAAGTTTCATTTGGGGCAAAATGAGGACTGAGCCTGGGAGACAGCGCTCAGAGAGCTTTGAGAGACTCTTCCAAAGGGGCAGGGGGGAAGGTCAGTCAGTACACACGTGCTTTTGGTAAAGGAAGAATACATGGACTCGAGCATATATTTTTCCAGCAAGTTTCTACTGATCTTGTGAAGCTTCTGCTCGTCACAAGAAGCAGTCATCACCATTAAGGATTTAGTTCTTTTCTAGATATGAGGAGGCGCATGAATGGGTGTAGAAAATCAGCTCCAGAAAATGCCTATCTGAGGACCTGTCCTGACAGCTCTCCTGGAGCGCAGAGTGTCTTGTCTCTGCTCTCCACCCTGAACTCCTACGGGAGTCCTGGAGGTCGGTAGATGCAGCAACACACAACTCAACCCTCGTCGAGCAAGATGGCAAGTGCCCATGTGTGTGCTAAGTCACTTCAGTCATGTCCAACCCATCCAGCCACATGGCACTGTAGCCCACCAGGCTCCTCTGTTCGTGGGATTCTCCCAGTAAGAATGCTGGAGTGGGTTGCCATTTCCTACACCAGGGAATCTTCCTGACCTAGGAATTGAACCCGCATCTCTTACGTTTCCTGCATTGACAAGCGGGTGCCCATGGCAAGTTTCAATTTGTAGTTGACAAGTCCAGTGTATGTTAATTATACTGCAGTAAAGTTGATAAGTATTAAAGCATGCATGCACACACACACACAGAGAAAGAGAGAAACATCTTCCAAAGAGAAACAAATGAAGAAGAAATGTAACTGATGATATCAAATCAGCTATAGACTTACAGTCTAGGTGACGTTCCCACTGTATCTTAGCCTAGTTTCTTTTAAAATACCCTCAGTATGATTCTAACCATCTCCCTCTCAGGACAACTATGTAGGTTAAATAAGACAATACTTATTGATTTTTTTATGATCTGTATCATACTATGGAAATTTTCATTTTATTATTATCACTACCCTTAAAAATAAGCTCTTTTGACAACAATCAGTAGTTTAATGAACAGAATGGGATTTACTTTAAATGCCTCAATTTTCTTTCCTTCTAGATCACTATAAAAGTAGCAATATATTTATCTGAAGAACATGTCCATTTATATCAAAATTTCACAAGTAATGAAGTAGAAAAGAAATTTGACTGGACATAATATATAATGGAAAAATGAAAGGCAGAAATTCTTATTGAACAGAATAGCATGGTAAATGAAGCGAAAAGTTTGTAGACTTTTTGGGGATTGTAGTATTAAGGTTTGTGAAAGTATTGAAAGTAAAGAATTTTTTTAAAAATCCATGCAATTATAGTTTTTACAAATGAAAATGTCAATCATAATAATTTATTAAATAGAAATAAATTTTGACAGAAGTCTAGTTGAGTTATATCTGTAAGAATTGTTTGCTTTATTTAAATTTAATTCATGTAAATTTGAGTATATTGGATTGTCAATATATAAAACTTGACTGTTTCTGTTTCATTTGGCTAGTCATAGAAACCAGACTCTAATAGAAATCTTTTAACTAAATTAACTTAATCTAAGTTCATGTGTTATCCCCAATTTTGGTGGAGATGGTTTTGTAGAACACTTTTATTTAAGTATTAAAAAGTACTCACTTAATATTAACATAGAAACTTCCTAACCTCTTTCCCCCATCTCAGATATATTGGCAAAAATTGTATCTATTTGAGTTTTACATCATGATGCTATACATATGTGATGTGGGAAATGATTACCACAATCACGCTAATTAACATATTCATCACCTCACATAGTTAAGATATACTCTCAACAAATTCCAGGTATGTAAAACAGAATTATTAACTATAGTTACCAAACTGTACATTAGATCTTAGAACTTATAACTGAAAATTTGTATCTTATTAGCCTCTTTTAAAGGCTGCTGCTGCTGCTGCTTCTAAGTCACTTCAGTCATGTCCCACTCTGTGCGACCCCATAGACGGCAGCCCACCAGGCTCCCCCATCCCTGGAATCCTCCAGGCAGGAACACTGGAGTGGGTTGCCATGTCCTCCAATGCATGAAAGTGAAAAGTGAAAGTGACGCTCAGTCGTGTCCGACTCTTAGCGACCCCATGGACTGCGGCCTACCAGGCTCCTCCGTCCATGGGATTTTCCAGGCAAGAGTACTTGAGTGGGGTCTATTGCCTTCTCTGCTTTTAAAGTCTAAGAGGTCATAAACAGACATAAAAGTCTAAGAGATTATGTTCTTGTATAGCCTCCGTAAAGAATAGAAACCACTAGCAATTATTTAGTCCAGAAAACTACTCTAAAGTTATCTATCTGTTGCAGGATAAACCTTAAACATGATGCAGATGGCTTCAAATTATTACTTCTGTGCTTACAATGAGATTTTCTGGCGTTTAGGCCACCACTCTAACAGTTGTTTAAACATATCTCTTCAGTCTGTTTAT
The DNA here is from genome assembly GCF_023699985.2 of Odocoileus virginianus. NCBI lineage: Eukaryota > Metazoa > Chordata > Mammalia > Artiodactyla > Cervidae > Odocoileus > Odocoileus virginianus. Next base: position 33,102,486 of record NC_069686.1, on the reverse strand, counting down.
TCTTCATTTAATTGAAATTATAGAATAAAATATTTTTAGGTAAGGGGTAGCTAAGACATTGTTTCTAGAGACTGTGTTACATCTATTATATATATTTCAGAACATTGGGTCAATAAGATCATGTAATATTTAATTTAGATATCTATAGAGAACTCTATTTTCTAAAATAAATGTTATAATTTTATTTTGAATGTTAACCATAATGCATACTTGATTTCCTCTGCTCCTTTAGAAAACACAAGTGAACAACAGGATAATTAGATATTAATCAAACTTTAGGATAATGTTAGTTTCCTGCCTCTCTTGTTTCTATGACTAGCAGAACTTGTTTTGCATTTAAAGTTATAATACGGTAAGGCTTGGTCATTTTGATAACTATACTTCTTCATTTGAACTTTCTTGTTCACAAAAGCAAAATGTGAGAATAGATATTATATTAGATAGTCATGCATGTAATGTTTAACCTCATAAACATATGCTACATTGAGATGTATTTTGTTTTAGAAATACAAGTCATTGTAGGGGACTTAGGTACACTAGAACTTGATATTAATCTCTGGTTCTCTTTTATAGGGCTTCCCTTGTGGCTCAGTTGGTAAAGAACCCACCTGCAATGCAGGAGACCTGGATTCTATCCCTGGGTTGGGAAGGTCCCCTTGAGAACGGAAAGGCTACCCACTCCAGTATCCTGGTCTGGAGAATTCCATGAACTGTATAGTCCATGGGGTCGCAAACAGTCGGACACGACTGAGCGACTTTGACTTACTTTTCCCTTTTATAGTCACTTAGTTATCTCTAAAAGTGATTTTTTTATAAAAAAATATTTTTTGGGGGTAATAGTACCACTCACAGTTTAGTGCCTTCTTGAACTGATAACATTCACTGCTTCTTTTTCATGACCTGGATTCTTATCATGAGTGTTTCTCTGATAATGTAGATGTACACTATATTTGTCAGCCTGCAGATATACACATCTGAAATTCAACTTATTCTGTTTGCTCTGTTTATTTTATCCATCTATCTATTAATCATCTATCTACCTGTCTAAATTTATGTGTATGTGATTCTGAGTGCAAATAGTTAAATATTCATAAAGGCCCAGATGAAAGTTAATTGTGGTTATTATAAAGTATATAGTGTGATAATAAATATATTTATTTTTAAAAGTTTACAGTGTAATATCTATTGCAAATGAGTGTTGAGAGGTATGCTTCTCAGGTGGCTCAGATGGTAAAGAATCTTCCTGCAGTGCAGAAGGCTCACCAGACATCCAGAAGGTGTTAGATAATTAAGAAAATTCAGAAATTATGAAAGTTTGAAGATGGATATGTATGAAATGCATAAAATGGGGAAAATGGAGTTAAGACCCTATGAAAATAGTAATCTGTAAAATCTGCATTTTATTTCCATTAATATATAAACCAGAGTTGAATGATTCTTTATGGGATTTATTCAGAAATACTCACTGGGATAAATTTTAAGATTACTCTAAATTTTGGCTCTGTTTTCTTGAATTAAATCATTAAATGGAAGCAAAAATACAGAAAAGAGAATCTATGATTTCTAAAACTTGATAAAAACATTTTGGACAATGTTTTTCTTTAACAATTGCAGGTACGTTTCAAAGATACTACACAGAATTTCCCTATAGGAGGAAATAGCAATAAGCCAGATTCACTTAGCTTTTTACTGAATTTTAGCACATTAAGAAACCAATAACCTTTATTAGGGACAAATATCTGAAATGTCTCTTTTGTAAAACACACTAATTCTGACTGTTTTTTTTTTTTCTCTGCTAATGTACAGAGACGAAATATCCCATGTGTATTCACATTAACTATAAAAATCCTTATGATTCTAAATATGAAGAACCTCAATTTAACTATTTGAATTTATGGCGATAAAAAGAACTTTCTGAAGAGTTTAATGTGCTCAGAATTGTTGCATGGAAAAGTCTGACACTTCCTGTCATGGCCATATTTTACTAAAGCTTCCCATTAAGTGTACTTACTCATACGAAATGGCACTGATAATTAAGTCAATTATGCTGCTGACTTACATTTAAAGTGCACCTAAGATATTCTGATAATGAAATGTTTGACATCCTTTTTGTATCTAAATATGTGCTCAGTGCATTGACTTTGAACTATTTATTTTATAAATTAAGGTTCCATTTTTTTTTTCCCTTAATGGAAAGGGAGAGTTAAATAACTTCCAAAAATATTTCAAGTTTTGAAATTTTAAGGATCATTTATATTATATATCCTGGGTTTGAGGAAATGAAATAAACCTGCCATTAAATTCAAATGAAGTTTGTAAGTAAATTTACTTTGGAGAATTTTACTATTTAATTTATAAATATTTGTTAGTAATTAGACATACAGACCTGTAGAAGATCTGTCCATAGTCTCATAGAACTTGTGCCAGAGGGAGATATATGATAAATGAATAAACTGGAAAAAGAAAGTAGTCTGTTAATTTCAAATCAAGGTGAGTGCTTTGAAGAAAATCCAGTGAAAGGTGGAGCAATGCATTACTTTAGAGTGGTCAAGGAAGACCATTCTAAAGAAACTTTTTAGCTGAGACCAAATTGACAGGAAGGATCCATCTATGCAAGGATTTGCAAAGAGAACATTCACTGTGGAGCATAATGCAAGAGCATCACATCTCTCATTCCAAGTCTGTAAGAGCACAAATATCCTAATGCTTTGGGAAAGGAAAGCTTTCCTATTTTAGGGATAAGAACAGTTTATTCTCTCAGAACAATTGTTGCTCAAATGAACAAAACTCCTCTAGGAGTTTATTTTTTGATGAGGCTTTATATTTGAATAGTGCTTTATAGAATTATTTTACACGTATTATCATAATGGATCTCAGAAGGTTCTTTCTCCCATGTGTTTGGTTTTAATTCTAATGCATCAGTAATGTTTGCATTATACTTTATATTACCTTTATATGCTTATGTATCAATCTACTCCCATATTACCCATCAATCAATATAAATAATTATATACCTAGACCTGCACTAGACCCTGTGGATGGTATATCTGTAGATAGATCATCACCAAATTTATTGAAGGTTTTGAGAGTATAATATAGTATAGGATCATTTCAAGGTGCAAATATAAAACTCATTATGTTCAAAGGAAAAATTTCTATGATCTAAGATAACCAGGGAAGAATCTGTAAATTAAAATTTCAAGTGTTGTAGACAGTAGGGCAGGAGAGGAGCAGAGACCTGAAATCAGTGAAATCTCAGAACTTTGCTACTGTAATCTTTCCTTCTTTGTGCTTTGAACCACACCTGAGTTTAGGCTGGAATATCTGGTTCGCCTACCTTTTGTTTTCCCTCTTGAGAATTACTTTAATAAAATATCACTAAGCCATTAAATATATAAATTTTTGCTAAACTAGGCTTCAAATGATGAAGTACCCATTAAAAACTCCAGGAACTGAATATATATATATACACATTTTTAAAAATATGCCTATGTTTGATCCCTTAAAGATTTCTGGGACAAAATTCCAAAACTGTTGTGCCTATATATGTGCATTACTAGGAAAGCTGGTGCACCTTGCTAACCAAAATGAATGTATTCAAAATGAAATTCATGTACTTTGTATTAAAGAGCCAAATATAAGTCTCTATGGTAACTACTGCAGTAAATGTGCAACGTCTTAAGCTATGATTATACTGTCACTGTTGGTGATGTCTGTCTTAAGTGCATGATTACCAATCATTTTACTGTTGTTCTAGTCAACCAGAAATGTAGTTAAAAAAGGAAACCAATTATGAGATTTATTTAAATAAGACTGAATGATTTCAGCAATAACTGGTTCTAGATACCAGCAATGATTCTTTTGAGGGTGTGAAATAATATTGAGGGAAGATTGATCCAACTGTTCAGAATTTGAATATTAAGTATCAATAATATTGAGTTTTAAGTACCGTTGAAAAGGTAGTTGGTGATTTTTAATAGATTTTTAAATTACCTGTAAAAATAGATTCATCTTAATAGATTTCAGTATATCTGCAGGAATTCGAACTTGATTGATTACAAATTCTTAAAATATTTTATTATCAAACTAGCTACTGGTTTATACTACAAATATGCAAAAATTGAAATAAAAATTGTGGTGTAGCATTCCTCTGTTGCCACCATGATGTGCCTGGATACTAAAACATGTTTCTACATGAATTCCTCCATTGTCAAAGATTTGATTACACTTTTCTACTCGTTTTGTTATTTCATAGTTCAGTAATATGCAGTCTTGGTCTTATATATTTTCTCCATTTTATTTGGTCAACCAACATTCTATTTGTTTTTTAATTTTATTTTTTATTGAAGTATAGTTGATTTACAATGTTATATCAATCTCTGTTGTACAGCATAGTGACTCAGTTATACACATTAGACATTCATTTTTTATATTTTTTTCCATCATGGTTTATCATAGAGTATTGAATATAGTTCCCTATGCTGCACAGTAGGACCGCATAGTTTTACTTATGATTTTACATTCTGCATCTTAATTGGTAAAACAACTTTACATTCTTTTATTTGGGTTTGAGAAATCATCTTAACTTCCAGAATTTCTGAATTAAGATAGGAATATAGAAATTAACTGTTTAAGGGTAAAGTGTCCCACACTAACCCTGAAATGATGAGTGATAATTAGACCTGATGAAAACCTAGTGCTCCTTGAGCATTTCTCTGACTTTGCAAGAGAAGACCCCAGGACCTACAAGCTTTCTTGTCAGTTTTGAGGAACAGAATGGAAACTCTTGACTCGTTAAGGTCATAGAAAGTTAAAAGTATATCTGAGGAAATTGAAAATGTGCTCCAGAGTGGAGGCAAATTATTGTGTAAGAAAGGTGACAGACTTGAAAGTTAGGTTTACAGAACTTATAATTAAATGAGTATATGAGCATGGATATTTGCCAAGAAAGAAAATAGAGAGGGCAGAATAGCAACGCATGTCCTTAGGTAGCACATACATTTAGGGATGGGAGAAAAAAAGAGAAAGTGAATGCCAAACCAAAGCTGTCAGGAAAGAAGAAATATATATCAGGAGAACTTAGAATGAAATGGTGATTGTCAGCATGTCAAATGCTGCAGAGAAGTGAGAAAGAATTATGAAAGCTCATAAAAAGCTTCATGTGCAAATTTAGATGATAGGATCAAGAAAACTACTAGAATGTAAGATGTCAAGAAAATTGAATTGTAAAGATACATAGAGAAAAGAAACACTTTTTAAAGAAGATTCCCAGTAATTAGGGAAGAAAATGCATAGTAACTTAAAGGGTAAATATGATCAAAGTAATTACTTTATATTTGTTATTCTTATTTTATCATAGATAAAGTAAGATGTAAGCTGATAGGATTTTAAAATCTAAGATATAGTGAAGAAGAAAGAGGAAGGAACAACTGATCAGATTAATGCCTACAGATATTGGAAGAATATTCTAGATATGGTAAAGTACCACTTTTTAGTTTACAACAGTTTTATGCTTATTGTTTCACTGTGTTCTTACCAAAGCACTGTGAATGAGTATTGTTGTTTTTTTCTAGAATTAAATGTTTTGAGTTGCAAAGAAACTAAGTCATGCAGCTAGAAGTTGTCAGGGCTGAACATCAAACCCACACCTTTTGCTCCCAGTCTAGCGTTCCTCTATTTGAGTTCAGGATCTTAAGGGCAGGATTTATCTTTGGAGAGTTGACTCTCCCTCTTAAAACAGAAAGAAACAACTAAGACTATATGAGATATTTCAAGGTAGAAATGAATAGAAAGTTGGGTCAACTTCTTTGAGCTCAAGAAGAGTGGAAAGCAACAGATTATCTACAGAGAGGATGGGGTTGATATTGGAAGCTTGGTAAGAGGAGAAAATTTTGGATTAAACACAGCTTCTTCAGCAAGCACCTGAGTGAGCATTGATGTTCTCTATGAAACAATCTTTAAATGTCACAAGAATGACATGTTGCAATTTTAATGAAACAGATATGGGGAAATTACCGTCACTGTGCTTTCAGCATCAGATCTGGAGAAATAAACCATGTGTCATCTTCTTCTGGTTTGTGACTAATAAGTAAGCCAAGTAATAGTCTAAGGGTTGCTATTTCATGTTTCCTTCTTAATTCGTCTTCTCAAGTGTAATGTAACCTATGTTGACCACTACCAATTTAATTTTAAAGAATCAAAACCTGTCAAAGTAGGGTATGACTTCCCATCACAGTGGGTATTGTGAGTATTTGTAGTGAGTGCTTCATATCAATATGGATATTTTTATATGTTTCACTTTTATCTGACTAAAAATTTTACAACAAAGAAAAAGATATCTGTAAGGTGATTTATGGAAGAAAAACATAGTTTTCCATCCATGGCATTAGAGTTTTATATGTGTTCTCTAGGAAAAGGGACACATTCTGCTTCTTTATCTGAAGCAGAACTTATAACTTTGTTTGAAAATGTCTCAGGTCCTTAATACAAAACAGAATGTCTCCAGATGATTAAAAACCAGGAAAAGAAAATTCTGTCCATGAAGGGATTATGGTTAGAGTGAGTACCTCTTAAGACAATCCTTTTCTTGTTGGCATGGGAGACTGCTCTTAGCTGCCAAATGCAAGCTGATGATTGGACCTTAACATGCCTGGTTCTTACACTCACAAAACTAGACTGGCCTGTGAACTACTTGAAGATAGAGAACCATGTTTTATTATTCTTTCTGCATGCCCCAGAGTCCAGCATGGTGCTTGACACAAAGTCAATGGCTAGTAAATATTTGCTCGGTAAATGCCAGCCAAGTCCCGAGGGAAATAGCTTGAGGATTGAGAGGTCATTCCATTGCCTCATACTGATCACAGGCCTTCCATTTGAAAAGTGCTTGACCACTTTGCAAGTTATATAGGAGGTTCACTTAAACTAAAATGTTATAACTGCAGTCAGAGGAGGTGGATGGTTTACAGATGGAGAAATTCGGTAACTGAGGGATAACTCTTTTTGGAGGTACCAGGTTTTCTTTTCCTTCTGCATCCAAGTTCTTTTTCTGTATCTTTGGCATTCATGAAAGAGCAGGAGATGTTGTTATACACTGTTGCTGGATGCCCAGGTGGTCTACTGATATTCAGAGATGACCATTCTGGCATGAATTCTAGGGCAGGATCACACAGCTGTCCTGAGCTGCTCTGTGACTGCTAGCAGCAGATGTTACTGATAACTGACAGGCAGGCAGATCATCAGACATGGGAGGACAGCAGTGTCAAATGTAGAATATATGACCCACACCTCATTTAATAATCACAGACCTTTTCATCTAGTTCTCAAAAATCTCATCTATATGCAATTTTCCAGAGTTGAAATTTATTTGTAGGATTAATTATACCACAAGGAAAGCATAAATCCCATTAATTCTAGATTTTTTTTAGTAGTCCCCTTCAAAGCACTAAATATTCCAAAACCTCCAGTATTATCAAACTTTAAGATTATTGATTATTTGAAAGATGAAAAAGTATCACTGTATCACATAGCTCTTGTGTTCTTTTCTTTTCCATGAATTATCTGCTTGCAACCATCTATACTGATAGAACAGCAATACTTTTTTGTAAATATGAAAAGTTTGGTACTAATTTTCTTAAGCAAAACCTCCTTATATTACATAGGATTTTCAATATCCGGTAGGCTACTTCTTGTTCTTCATTTCTTGCCTGCTATATTCACAAGTAATTGGAAGATTTGCTATAACATAATCAAGACTGTGTGTTGCTCTGTTGATCTAAAGGAAAATCGAGAATTTCTGTAGTATCAGTAATCCCAAAAAGATGTGGGATAATGAACAGTTCTCCTGATGCCAGAAAGTTCAGCGGCCATGATGTGTAATTCTGAAGGTCAGAATGCTCTGAGGTGAAGAAAGTTGTTGAGAGGCAAAAAGTAATAGTAGAATTTATATTATAAAATGTTGACATGTGTGCTTTAAAAGTATTGTCACTCTTCATGTTAACTGCTGAGAATGGGTGCTTGTGTTTGAGAAGAATGGGAGACAAGGTTAAAAGGACTCCATCCATAACCACAGCTGCCTCATTATACTTGTGATACACAGTGGTTCATACATAGACTGCCTAGTTCCTTTTCAGAACAGTTCCTCCACTTCTAGTCACACCCAGGATAAGCACACCTTTTCAAGCTTCTGCTCTGTTTTCCTTCTCTCCCTTCCTTGTGCCTCATCCCCTGTTCCTTGGCCCCCAGGAGTCACTTGCTAAGTCTTTGGCAAAGGAAAAAGATAAACTAGTTTGGGAGATTTCCCTTTAGGAAAGTCATTTCAGGATTAATGTGTTATGTCCTGTATGAAGTGAGTAGGTATAAGAGGTCCATTTAGAATTTGGGGCTTTCAGGAAGTTCAGTTCTAATTTAAGATACAAAGTATTTTATAAAGGAAAGTAGTTGACAAATGGATTTTTAGAACCAACATGAAATAGCATGCTGCTGCTGCTGCTAAGTCGCTTCAGTCGTGTCTGACTCTGTGTGACCCCATAGACGGCAGCCCACCAGGCTCCCCCGTCCCTGGGATTCTCCAGGCAAGAACACTGGAGTGGGTTGCCATTGCCTTCTCCATGAAATAGTATAGATTCAGATTAGAATTTTCTACATCTCATGCCAAGGTGAAAATAAAATCTTCAAACAAATTGCTCTAATATTTGGACATTTCTTGAAAACCTCCGGAGATTGAAAGTGATGTGGTGGTTTTCCTTGCCTTTATAATATCTGTGACATTTCTAAAACAGAACTATCAAGTTTGAGAGGAGAAAACACATTGATTGCCTCATAATAAGTTTTATAACCTCAGACTTTCTGCTATCCAAAGAGTTCTAAGACTTCTAAGACAGCTAAGGTAAAGTAAGCTCGCCCTAAAGAGGAAAATGTTGAGTTTTATCATTCCCATCTGAAAATCTGGTCTCTAAAAGTGTCATTTGCTCCATACAAGGAGATTGGTCTGGATCCTAGGACTCCAAAAGAAAATTTAGTCATTATCAACCTCTCTTCCTCTTCTTTTTACATGTGAATTTTCCAAGGACTATCAAGATTAACTTGCCTCACATTCTACAATCAGTTTTTGTTTATTTCAAGTTCAGAATCTGGCTTTCCAGTTTTAAATCTGATGCTTTCTTTTTGATAAAAATGATTCTATTAAAATTTAAATTATCTATTACTGGATAGATGCATTAGACATGTTGAATCTGTGATCTGTGGCAACTCAAGTGAGTACTTTAAAGGCCACAGCATCTTGATATACAAAAGTCTTCATCTTGAGATATGATGATAATATCAGGATGTGATTTGAGCTCTGGAAACCTCTTCCAGACCATACACCGTGAACTGAAAACTAGGTTATGAGACAAACCAAACAATTAAATGAGACATTTATCCAAATCAAAATGACTATGAAGAATAGCTTACAAGTTTCTTGTCAGGAATGAAACAGAAAATGCCTACTGATCCCCTTCTGTCTGCCTCTTTAGAATAATGACTTCCATGCCTCTTGTGTTTATGCCAACTTATCAAGGATCACAGTGCCTTCAGGATCTTACTGAAAGCTCTTTTAGACTTCGCCTCAATTATAAAAATGAAAGGATTTGTCACCGGTCTACTTGAATATGTATAAACAAAGTAGAGAGTTGAAGTGCTGACAGGGATTATTTGATACAAACAATGACTATAGAGTGATAGGTGAAAATTGAGTCATAGTATCCTGTTTCAGTTGTCCTTTTGCCAGAAGTAAGAAAATAAGAACTTGTGTTCCTAAATCCACTTTATGATACACACACATTTGTGTATACTGTGTAATTTTCCAGGTTTCCTTATATCAATATTAATAGATCAGTTAATATATATCATGAACCAGTATTTTAAGCATTTTTAAACTTTGTAAAACACCAATATAGCAGCATATTTAAGTTGTGATTTTTTTTCACTGTGTGAATTATACCATTTACATAAAGTGAAGTATGTGATGATGATACTCAATTTCATAAAATAACTTTCATGTGATGCTGAAGTTCAGTTTTATAAAATGAAATGTGTGATTTTTTTTCTCAAAGAGATAGTTATATGGTTGGTATATAAGATTTATATATATATATAAATAATATATGTATGTATGTGTGTGTGTATGTGTGTGTATATATATGCTGTGCTTAGTCTTTCAGCCATATTCGACTCTTTGTGACCCCATGGGCTATAACCCACCAGGCTCCTCTGTCCATGGGGATTCTACAGGCAGGAATACTGGAGTGGGTTGCCATGCCCTTGTCCAGAGGATCTTCCCAATCCAGGGATCGAACCTAGGTCTCCTGTATTACAGGCAGATTCTTTCCCATCTGAGCCACAGGAAAGCTGTATATATGTCATATATATATATATATATATATATATATATATGTATATATACATGAAAGTGAAAGTCTCTCAGTTTTATCTGACCCTTTGCGGCCCCATGGACCATAACTTCCATGGAATTCTCCAGGCCAGAATACTGGAGGGGAATGCCATTCCCTTCTCCAGGGGATCTTACCAAGCCAGGGATCAAACCTAGGTCTCCCACGTTGTAGGTGGATTCTTTACCAGCTGAGTCACAAGGGAAGCCAAAGAAAACTTGAGTGAGTAGCCTATTCCTTCTCCAGGGGATCTTCCCAACCCAGGAATCGAACTGGGGTCTCCTGCATTGTGGGCAGATTCTTCACCAACTCAGCCACCGTGTGTGCACGTGTGTGTGTGTGTGTGTATGTATGTATGTATGTATATATATAATGTATTTTTATCAATATACATATACTTAAATATGCACACACATACACAAATATTTATCGAGATGCAAAAGTATACAGAAGAGCTAAATGAGGCAGAGTGGGATGATATAAACAGTAAATGTGAAATCAGTGAAAATGGAGATCAATGAAAGATAACATAGTTAAGATCTGTTTACTGGCAGAAAATGTATATGAAATAAGTTTATTAGAGAGGATGTGATACATAAGGGAAAGCACATACATTAATTCTTAATTTTAATCCCCCAAATTATGTCACATTATTGAATTTGTTTCCCTTGCCATCATCACTCTGGTCCAAGTCATTCTCATCTCTTTTCTAGATGATTATAATAATACCTTTATAAACCTCCCCTATTTGCTTTATTCAAATTCATTTTCACATAAAAGTTTAGTATTGTTACGTGCGCTGCTTCCCTTCCTCCTCACAACATCCTCTGGGGTAGATTCTTCAAGTCTCATCTTATTACCTGAAACCAAAGCACAAAAAGATGTGGATGTCAGAGCTAGGATACAGTATCAGGAAATAGAGCCTACACACTCAACGATTGTGCTGTGTGTCCTTCATGTGTGTTGTGGTGGTTGTTATTAAGCCCATGTTAAACAATGGCTTTGTGCCAGTGATAGACAGTATGTAGATGGGTTGAGGGGTGGGGGGATAAAGATTGTATAAAAACAAGCACCTGCATGAATTTGGCACAACAGCCTGTAAAATTAGAAACAATAGCAGCACTAGAACTGACATTGCTAAATTGGAGCTTAGGAAGTTTATGAACCTTAATTAAAATGTCACTGATGTAGGTGCCAAAAAACATGAAAAGAGTAATGTATGTTAGTTAATTGTCTTCTATCTAGTGGAAGAAAATAAAGTACATTATCAAATGAGCAATGGGTATTTTACATTTTGATTAATAACCTTCTCTATCATCAGAATCTCATGAAAGTATTTGGAAACAAAGGTAAGTAACCAGCTAACTTCAATCCTCTGTGCATAAAAGGACAGTTTGTGTTTTACACAGGGTCAAATTTCTTTGAGATAGGTAATATACAAATATTAATCTTTTGGAAGCTGAGGAAATAACAATCAGATATGTCCAATGGTACAAAACAATTCATGCATCACATATTCATGTAGATGATACATTGTTTTATTTAGTTTAAATTGTTTAGACATTGTAAATAATTTCAGAGAACAAAATTCAGTATTCTAGTTGGAAACTAATTGGCTATTCTTTTAAACTCCTCACCTAAACCCCTAGACATTGATATTACAGTTCTCAAAAGAGGCAAAACTCACCAAAATTTGACTTTTTTAAGAAGAAAGAATCAGCTAATAATCTACAGATTTTGGTTTTCCTTGATAGAAACAACAATGAACGTTAAGTAGTATACAAATAAAATTTTATTTCTTTCCATGTGAAGTGTCAGGCATGGTGGTTAATAAGGACAATCTCATTAAGGTTTTAGGAAGTAGTTATTATTATCCCTGTTTTCTAATGGGAACATTAAAGTCTTGAAGACAGAAGTAATTTTCAAAAGTATATATAGATAGTAAGTCAGAGAGCCGCTAGAAAATTATTTTTGCTTGTTTTTAAGCCCAAGTTCTTAATGACCATGTCACACTCTTCCTTTGTTTTTTCTTCTTTCTTTTCTTTCTTCCATCCATCCCAAATATTTTTGAAGATGCACTAAGGGAATTATCTTAGTCATTAAGGACTCCACTCAGTTGGAATTTTCTCCACTTTAATATTTAATCATATAGTTTTCTGGAAACTGTTTATTTTTTAATTATTTCACATTACCCAAATGTCTACTAAGTACTTGGTAACCGTCTGGTCAGTTAAATATTTTGTTTTTATGTAAACTAACTGGGGATTATCATGGTTAGATATCAGCTTAACTAATGCATAATGTTATGCTTTTCTACCTTGATCTTTTTATTTCTATGCAAGTATGGGGGAGATGCTTTACTTAGGAATTGCAATATTAATATTTCTTTACACGTCCTTTGAGTACAGATGGCAATGGGAAAACTACGCACTTTATTCCAGGAGTCAGTCGAGTATGACCCACAAGCGAAACAGGCCAATATTCACTGAGTATGGAGCAGTTACTTCTGTTGTCTCTCTTAAATATACCACAGAAAGCTGACTCCATCTGTGAGAATCCACGTCAGGGACAGGTTTTCCTTCTGTCTTGTAAATCAACAGTCATTACTTCATTCAGTTCAGTTCAGTTGCTCAGTCGTGTCCGACTCTTTGTGACCCCATGGACTGCAGTATGCCAGGCCTCCCTCTCCCGGAGGTTACTCAAACTCGTGTTACTCAAACCATTGAGGCGGTGATGCCATCCAACCGTCTCATTCTCTGTCTTCCCCTTCTCCTCCCGCCTTCAATCTTTCCCAGCATCAGGGTCTTTTCCAATGAGTCAGTTCCTTGCATCAGGTGGCCAAAGTATTGAAGTTTCAGCTTCAGCATTACTGCATTATGCCTATACATGTACACATGAAGTCTTATTGCAAGTTAGAGGACAACCTAAAATCAGCACTTTCATGTTACGAGTGAGAACACTGGAAATCTACTTTCAAAGGATTTCAGACTAGATATTTTCCCTTTCTGTGTGCATGCTCAGGGCATAGAAGCCATAAGCCTATAAAACCAGGGTAAGACCAAGAAGTGGCAGAGTAGAAATAAGTGCCCTCACACAACCACAATGCTAATCCAATATTTGCAAAAAAAGAGAAATTGGAAACCCTGAGGACAGTTGTAAATCACTGGTGTGTTTGCAACAGAGTTTATTGCATAGTCTGAATTTTAGTGAGTATACAAACTTAAAATGTTAGTTTTTCTCCAGTTGTTGCATCATGCTCTGAAGAATATTCCTGTCTAATCTGACGTCATTTAGAACAGATTCTATATATTTCTGGTCACTTTCAGTTATTAAAAATACTAGTAATGTTCAGCTGAAAGCTTTGATTTAATTCACAGTGCAATGAAAAACTATTGAAGGATTAAAGCAGGGGAAAAAAATGGCAAGATTAAAAATTTTAAAGACCACTCTGATTTCTCAGCACAAAGCAAATTATGGAAGAGCAATAGTGAAAGTGAAAAGAGAAGAGTCTGTTACAGTTGACTGACAAGACATGTTGATGATTAGAACAAGCATGATGGCAGTAGAGTCAGAGATGGATATGTTGAGAATTACTTTATAGATAACACCACCAGGATTTGTTAATGGAGGAACCATAAGTGATGAAAGAAAAAAAGAAATCAGTGATGACTTCTAGGGACTTTTGGGGGGATGGGGGGAGGAGAGAAGGGGAGTTATGTTGTCTTTATTTTTCGATTGACTACCTGGTGAATAGTGGCTCCATTTATTGATGGTTTAAAGAAACAAAAAAAAAAACAAAGAAAATAATACCTGCTTGACAGGTGGAGATATATCAACAATTCCACTTCAGATACACTTAATTGGATGCCTCTGAGTCTTGCAAGAGGAGGTATCAAGTAGATGTTTGGATATACAAGTCTGGATCCCACGGGAGAAGTCTGGGCTAAGATGTTACTGTTCAGGTTTTGAGTATTCAGATCATACATAAAGTAATAACAAATAAGACCACTGAGATAGCAAATAAAGAGTAATGCCAACATTTAAATAGAAATTTAGAGTGAAAATGTATAAATAGTGACATAGTAGGATGGAAAGCAAGAGAATCCAAGAAAGGAGTCTGCTAAGTATTCATCAAAGGAAAAAATTGTGATTTTCATTGTGGCAATTTTGTGGAACTACAAAGATAAACAGCATTTCACAAATGAGTAGGAAAATGGATGAAAATCGAGGAAGGGATATAATATATATCAATAAATTTTTATATTAATTACAGTGAAGGGAAACAAAGATATGTTGGATGGGAATATAAAGGGGTGAATTTTTGTTGTGTTTTATAATTTTTAAAGTTTGTTTATCTCTTTTAAATCTGCTGGAAAAATAGGTTTTAGAAGATACTACACAAAGATAGGCATAATCTAATAATGAGGAAAGTAATTGATATTTCAGGAGAAAATCAAAGGTAGGACTAAACCAGTAGTTAAGACAGACTTAAGGGATATGCCCTAGACTGACATACAAGTACTGATTTGTCTTTGATAGGAGAGGAATCAATTTTCTCCATTTTAGTAGACAAGGAAGAACATAAAGAGGTGTGTGTAATTACAAGAAAGTATATAGAATTTTTGCTATAAAGATGAGAAGGTTTCTGATCAGTTAAGTAATTTGATTATTTAAGAAAGAACTATCATGTCTTTCTAGGAGAATGGTGAATTACATTCCTCTTTTATATTGTCCATCATTTCAGTGTTGGGTTGGAACATATTTTCTATTAGCAAGACACTGCTTAAACAATTAAAAAATGAGAAAGTATAAATTGTGCATGTAATGTGCAATTATTGATGAGTATAATTTAATTATCATCTTTATTATTCTAGAAAAATTAAATGTCTCCTACTGCTACCTAAGACCAATAGCAGCCCTCTTCTAAGATGAATATTACTTGAGGGATCTATAGGAGAAAACTTTTTCTTTCAAAATAAGAATAATGTTATTTACAGCATAAAATCGAGTCTTTCCAATTAAAACTAGCAATAATTATGAGTTTTATTTATTGGGATGGATAAATACAGTATATGTGCATATATATCTATAGAAATAAATGTTTTTTAATTTATTTTAAATTAAACAAATATGAATTTTTTTAATGATAAAAGGTACAATTCACAAAAAAGATAAACATCATAAACCATTAGACACTTTAACAAAAAAGAAAGAAAGCTTTTATGTATACTTAATACCTAGCCCCAACTGAAGAATAAATCTAGGATACCAAGAAATATATGTTTTATGTCTTTCAAGAGTTTATAGTTTTAATGAAGCAATAGTGAAGTAAAAAGTTGTTTAAATTACATTATAATACATTCTTAATATAAGTGTGTTTAAATTACAAAAGTCACACAATACTAAGTATCCCCACAGAGCTTCCTAAAAGAAATGATCTTAGAAGTGGGCTTTAAAGGTTGCATACATGTTGAACAGATATAAAGGATACTTATCATGTTTTAACAATAATCTAGTCAAAGGCCTAAGATACAGGGGATATGGACAACTGAAAATGAATAGTTATTTAGAATTCCAGGTGGTTGGGTACCATAAATTGATTTTCTCCAAACCAAATTCAGTTACTGAATATGGCATTCATGGCATTCATCATATACAAATTCACTTACTAGAAAATTTTGAGTATCAAATATGTATTAAATAGAAATTAGGTTAGCTCTAATATCAAACTAAAAATTTGGTAATCTAATAAAGGTATGTAAAAATAATTCCATCTTACTTCCTCAATTCCAATACTACAATATTTAAATATATCAAATCTTCCAAATTAGAAGCCTTTGCCAAACCCAAGTCTACCAGTTCTACATTTTATGTCCATCTGATGTTTGTTTGAACCACATAAGACCTGAAGATTTGGCCTTAACTGAGTTAGCCTCGGTTGCTTCTCAGATGGTATTATTGCGTTTTCTACAGTGATTATTGTGCGATTGCTCTCTTTTCTAGATTTGGCAGTGTGGAGGCTCGCTGGAGATTGTGACTTGTTCCCATGTTGGCCACGTTTTTCGGAAGGCAACTCCCTACACATTCCCGGGTGGCACTGGTCATGTCATCAACAAGAACAACAGGAGACTGGCAGAAGTCTGGATGGATGAATTTAAAGATTTCTTCTATATCATATCCCCAGGTAAGCCATTCTGACATCTTTCTTCCTCTGCAGGGGAAAACAAAGTTTTAAGAATGCTGATTATATGTTCCATTATTGCCATTATTCCATTCCTTTAAATAAGGTATTGTTTATCACTGTAATATTGTAGAAGATTGTGTTTGAAAAGTTGTCCTGTGAGGTGAATTTTGACCTAAAATGAGAGAGACTATTCTTGTCGCAAATGCCTGAACATTCTTTTTTCATTTGTTTCTTTATGAGTACAAGTATTATACTAAAAAAAAAAGAAAGAAAGAAATAAGCAAGCAATATACAGGGAGATCCAAATTTAATTAACATGTATCAGTACAATTTAAGAAAAAAAATTTTAAGTTTTTATTTCTATGTTTCACACTTAATGCTGACTGTGTTGGTAAGAAATGTTTTTAATTTTTTTTTTTTTAATGTTCTTACAGAGATTTTTTTTCTGCATTATTTTCTTAAAATACCTGAGTAGGGAGAGAGTGAGTGATTTCCCACAGGAACAAGATGGAAAATTATGCAGATATAAAAAATACTTTAAAGAATATTTAATAACAGTAAATTACTCATCTATGCATGTGAAAAGGCAGTAATATATGACAATAACATAGCATCCTACTTTAGTTACAGAGTAGGATAGATATGGAAATAGAAGTAGGATATCACTGGGTAGTGAGGTTATGAGTAATTTCATTATTTCTTTTATTATTTCATTAATTATAATAAAATATTAATTTCTATATATTATAAATTTTCTTTATAATACATAATATTTATTTTTCAAAATTAAAAACAAATTTTAAAAGAAAACAAATAATTAAAATATTAAGAGAGAAATATTTTAAACCTATTAAAAGAGAAAAAATAAATCATTGTGAGAAATTCCATTACTGGATGATGTGATTATGAGTGATTTTATTCTTTAAGATTTTCTAGAATATCTCCAACAGCCATACTGCATTAAAAAAAACTCTGAGATATTGTTTTTAAGTAAAAAAAAATGAAACATTATGAGAAGATACAAATAAGAGGAAGACAGGGTTGCCTTTAAGATCTCCAATCTATACAAAGAAAGCAAATCATAAATTATATAATAGAAATTGAGCTGTACTGGTAAAATAATTTGTTGTGTTCTATTTTTGATAGTTTATAATAGGACTTATGTCATCAATGCCATTATTACATAACATGCAAGAACAGCAACAAAAACCCATGCCCACAACCTCTTTTCTAAATTATCATCTATCACAGGTTTAGAAAAGTCAGTGTGGGTTCTAATTGACATGCTCAGGTTCTGAAAGTAGATAATGAGGCTGTGAAAACCCTTCTTTTATAGATGAAGAAGAGAATGAGCAGTATGAGCTTTCTTGTTAAGATCCAGTATTACTCTGTAGAAAAGAAAAATTGGGGCAGTGCATGTGTAAATGTTTGATTAGGAGAAGGATTTCTTCACACATTTTTAATCCTCCCCTGTGTCAAGACGCTATTGCCAGGAACACTATTTCTCATATAGATATATTTCTTGTTACAATAGAAACCCTGTCCAGATGTTCACAAAGTTGAGCTCTTTCACAAAGAGAGAGCATGTAAATTTTCTGGAAAGCACTGACATTTATATAACCTTTTCATTTTCTTTTGATGATACTTGTTGAATTCAAATCATTACTTGTAGAGATATATAAGCTCAAACATCAAAAAAGAAGTAATGGACAAAAGAAATGTGTTATGTGTAATTATATACAGTATACATTCAGGAATATAAGTAATTGTGAATAATTGTAACTATGTGTATTATATTTACTCATGATGAATATTATTTGTGAAACCAGGTGTTAGTCTTTTGTATAATTTCACATTGAATGAAAAAGGCAGATAAATGGTAGAACCATTTTTCATAATGTAGTGAAATGACCAGCTTCAGAGTTTAAAGGTGAAAAAGAATGCCTGCTATCTGGAACTAATGACTTGCTGCGCAAGAGGGACTCTGTATATTCTGGAAAATGTAGTTATTTTCATTGCAATAAATATCATTTGGAAAGTTGTTATTCATATAAAATTGGCTCATTTAAGCCCAGAAAGGTACTTTGGAAAGCAGTAAAAGAACTTCTTGAAAAATATCTGGGAATTTCCTAAGGGGCATTTATGCTTTTGTATGTCTCAGAGATAGCACTGCTGAGTGTGAAACCCGCCTGCTCTATATGGGCAAAGAGAGAAAACCACAAATCTGAAACAATAAATTGCTGCTCAGTGGAAAAGGAAGATGGGAAGTACACTGGAAACTACAGTTGCATGCCTATAAACAATTCTAGCCCTAGGCAGGTTTCAGATCACGCAAAAACAGATAAAATAGGTTGTATTGAGGAAGTCAGGAATCTGTCATTTGTATGATGGAAAGCCTTCTTTGGGTAACTATTTTTGTCATGACTGACAGTTTCTATGACTCTTAAAAGCATGAATTTCTTTGCTATCATCTAAAATCATGGGGTTTCTGTTTTTCATTTAAGTTTGCATGAAGAGAAGTTGGTGTGGGGTGAGATTGGAAGGATACATACATGTGCATTTACACTTAGAATTATATCCTTTTCTATAGTGTACATAAACACACACATACACAAACACATTTATGAAAAATCTAAAAAGTTTATATGGAATTTTAAGTCTCCAGAAACTCCATAAAAATCTGGTTGAGAAAAATGTTACAGTTCTTTCTAGAATTAACTCTGTATATCTGTTCATTTTTCCAAGATATTTTATAAGGATACTCCCATTTTTTATACCAGGGATTCTAGTACAAAATCTTATTTTCCACTTATGCAGTTGTTCAAAATGTGATCTTTAAGTACTGAGTCTTTGTGATTGAATGTTGACAACAATCTTGCTTCCTTTCAACATGCTCTATAAAATACTACCTTTCTACTTTATTGATTGGTTTAAGGATGCTTCAGTTCTGTCTTGAACTAAATGGGTACTCTTTCTCTCTCAAAAGTGTATTTCTTGCAGTTTTGATACAATGGCCAATCAATTCTTACTGTATGCTATATTCTTTTATCTTTATTACCTATCGCTATAGCCAGAGTAGTTCAGAGACTTGTGTTACAGTGCTTAGAAACCTTCCTGTCACTTTATAGTCCTTGAAAAATATATGTTTTGAATAATTAGAACAATAAGTGAATGACTGAATCAATGAGTGCATTTTTAAAGGGGGCCCATTTTGTTTCATCTTTTCTATGGAATTCTCCATGGATATCTGCTCTTTATCAAGGAATCCCTTCATAATAATTGCAGCGAATCAGAACACTTTGTCCCAACTTTCTATTCCAACCCTTGATAGCAGATCCACTGATAAAAGAGTGGTAAAACATACTTCTCATATACCTGCATTCTCATTCCTCTGACTCTGCCACCAGAAAAGAAGGTACCATTGGCTTACCTGTGTGCTTTAGGTTATATGATTCTACCATAATTATTGGCACACAAGTCATATAATTGTATCTTCCAGGGCTAATATAAAAGTCTAATAGGCATAATTTAGGAGGACAATAACATTTTCTAATAAAGCAGCATAAGAGCTCATAAACTTAAAATGATTACTTTTACACATATCAATTTGTGTTTTCTCATGACCCCCAATAATTTAAAGGAGACATATAAATAGATACAATGTGAATTACTTTTACTTGTTTTTTTTCAAAATATTTACTCTATGTCCTGACTGTCTTCCATATGCCCATTACCCTTTGGCAATATTGATAGAGTTGCAATGTCTAATTATGTCCCCTTAAAGGATATATGAATGAAGAGAAGCAATACTTTGAAATAGTGTTGAGGCCTGCATTTTCAGCATTTGTTTAGTTTGCTTTGCGGCTGTCTTTTTAAGGATGCAAATACTATAGCATCATCGATTTTTAAAGCCCTGTAGGCTTTTAAAGCCTGAGGCGGTTCTTACTAGTAATTGGGCTGTTTCAGCTTGAGCCAATCTGATTGTCCTGGCAAATCCTTTGAAGTGATCTGATGTAAGCAGAAACCACTCTACACAGAACATCCCTTTATAAATGGCAACATTTTTTTTCCCCCTATTGGTCACAGGTAAAAAGCTTAAGAACTTTAATAGAGTGGAGTCACAGCACTGACTATATATTTGACATGCTTTCTGTTCTATAAATATTGATTTTCTTTCTTTGGAGAGGTAGATTTCTAACTGTGTATCAATTGACATGGTGATTAGAAGCAACTGTCCTTATATAACCTCTAGTTGTTCTTCTTCCTTTTCTTAATGGGCTGCTGTGCTTTTATTTTGAGCACAAATTGAAAATAAAATGGTAAAGACTCCCAAACAAAGGTATTTATATGTAACTGGGAAAGCAGCTTATTTTCCTTGACATTGTTGTAGTATTTTCATCTGTACTCTATGTAAACAGAAACCACACATTTAAAGAAGGTTTGTTGAACTTATTTTGAAAGTTAACTCTCTAGTGCTAACCTTTTTAAAATACTTTGGAAAAATCAGCTCATCAAAGGTAATCTTTTTTAATAGCATCTTTGGATCTTTTATTAAACTTTAAGGTCCACGTTCATTTTTATCTCTTGAAATTTGTATCTGAAAATACAAATGTTTTCAGCATGCTGATTTGTTTAAAAGATAACAATATTTAATAACCAGCCCTTTGAATGTAGGGCCTAATTTCTTTTATAATTCATAAAAATGTAGTTTCTGGCTGATATCATAAGCACAGGTTTTGATGTTTCCAGCAAAATGTGCAGCATGCAGGATTTTTGTTTTCTTTTTAAATAATCCATGTATATTAGTTTTGGGTTGAGTTAACATGAACACATCTGAAAAGAGTGTGGCACTTCTGAAAATACATTTGTACCTATGAATTTTGAATTTTTGTTACTTAATAAGTGCTTTTTCATTAGTACCAACCATGATATCACTGAGTGAATATGATATTATGAGGAGGAAATTCTCAATCATTTTGATATGCTGTATTGTAACAACACAGAATTTATATACCTCTGCGATCCCTTGAAATGCTAAATGTTGAAGTAAATGATGACACTTGTATTCAATATTGTTGGTGTAGTGGACAGACAACTGCTTTTCCTCACTGTAGCCCATCACTGGTCAGTTTTTATTGTTGGTATTGTTACTAGTATTTCATGTGTATTTATTTGTATTTTTATAATAATGATCCTGCTTTGCTTCTATCCTCATCTGTTGAGAATTATTTAAGTTCTTGATTTACACTGTGCCAGGAAAAGGGACATGGAAAAAATATTGTCTTTGCCTTTAAACAATGAACTGCTGAGATCATCACAGTTAATTAGTTTAAATGGAAAATATTAAGTACTTAGTACATGAGGAACATACAGACAAGAATTGAAGGGGATACTTATAAAAACTGTTTGCATTTTCCTAGTTTCCTCTTCCACACAGAAACTTCAAAGTCAAATGAATCTTCAAGTTCTTTCCATTCTACTGACTAAGTTCTCTCTAGTCCAGTTATCTTCATTTTCACACACATCCTGCATGCTGATAACTTCTTGATTGTCCTGATGGCTCTCCCTGCCTCAAAGCTTGCCCGCATTTCACTCACTCCTACAGTGCTGCTAGAGAACCTTCATAAACTTTGATCTCTCACTCACCTTAGCACAAAGTCAAAAGTTTAGAACATGGCCAACAAGGCCCTATGTGATTTAGTTAACTTTTCACCCTATACTATCAACCCTAGCAGTCCACATACCAACCATGTAGAACCATATTCAGACGCAAAGCTCAACACACTTCCTGCCACTTTTAGGTCTTTGCATATGTCTAAAACAGTATTTAATGAATGAATGAATGCTGCTGCCCCTGCCTAAAATACCATCATCATCCATGAATCAAGTTTGATATAATTTCCCCCCACGAGCTCCAATGGTTCCAGGTACTTCCGCTGTTGAAGAATTTACGCATTTTTAAAGTACTTTTTTTTCCCTCCACTAAGCTATAAAGGAACTGTATCTGTTATTTTTTTAATGTGTCTGTTTGGTTCCATTTTTATGTAACGTTCATTGAGTTCATATTTTTAAAAGTAGTATTATATATGTCAGATGCAAATAAAATGTTTTCATCACTACCCCTGTCAGCCTTCCTTCAAATCCTTTTCCTATGCATTTGCATGAATATACATACATATACACACATATATAAGTAAATAAGATCATATAATGAGTACTATTTTCATTTCCTTTTTTAACTGAATATGTTCTTCAATATTTTGTTTAATTCACAAAAGATTGTCTCATTTGACTCTGCAGCTAAATTGTATTATATATCAAAGCTTATCCAATCATAGCAATATACAGCATTATCAGTTGTTTGCTGTTATAAAAAATTCCAAAAACATTATTGAAATAACATTTTGATGAACTTGGGAGGTTAATTCTGAAAAATGTAACAGCATTAAGAGAGTGCTGGAGGCAGATTGCTTGGGTTAGTTCAAATCTTGGTTCCATGTAACCCCACTGTATTTACTTAAGCTCTTTGTACTTACTTTCCTTACTATCAAATGGGATTTATAATAATATGGCAATCCTCAGAGATTTTTGAAACTAATGAGAAAAGATATATAAATCACTTAGAATAGTGGCTTGCAACTAGTGTTAGATATTTCTGTTATTGACTAGATATATGCATAGAAGTAAACTTATTGGGTCAATGGATATGTAAATTTATATTTTGGTAGATATTTTCAAAACTTCCATCCAAAAAGACTGAAGCCGTTATCACTTTCACCAGCAGTGCTTGAGCACTTATACTATACTATTAACATTTCAGATCCTCAATCCTTCTTTTTTTCATGTATATTTATCTGAGTCTACATATATACCTACATTTATTTACAAATGGATATATATTTTCATATATATGCACTTTCTCTTCCCACACTTTTACAAGGAATGAAAGTCTACTGCCACTTTTTGTTATTTGGATTTCCTCTTTCCATTCCATACCTCTCGTTCATTTTACTTTTGGATATCTATGTTTCTTTTTAAATATGTATTCTGGTAATTAATCTTCTGTCTGTTATATACATGGCAAGGGTTTTCTCCCAAACTACTACATATGCTGTAATTCAATTGATATACAAAAATATATTTTTAAAAATTTTTGAAAAAGAATCTGTTTATGTAAATTCTGTTTATCTTCTTCTTTATGGCATTTATGTTTTTTCCTGTGTTTGTGTGTGTGAAAACAGTCTCTCCCAAGCCTAATACATTTTAGGTGCCCCACAAATATTTGTTGAATGATTTAGGTTTGAGTTGAGTAAAATGCATTTTTTTTTTTTTTTAAGTGGTCAGTGATCTCTCTGGGCAATAAACATGAGCAGAAATGTCAGATGAGATAACTCTCATTATGTAAAATATTATCATCTTTATCCATGGGCCATAAATAAAAGTATTCACCATAAAATTTCTGATTTTAAAGCTATTAATATGATTATATCAGTTCCAAATACAGTAATTCTTGCCTAGTGTCTTGAATTGTATTCATGGTTCATAAAATTAATAAATAGGTGATATAAATAATGTTTATTGAATCTTACCAAAATATTGAATTTGAACACTAAGGGTGGATCATTGTATTTCAGGATCTTTGATTGGCAATTCACAACTATTTCAGATAACTAACCCCTTAAATAATTTTATTAATATCAAATCTGGGCAAGTTCAAAGTATTTCCAGAGTGAATAAATGTAGCAAGTTCTAGTGAAGATCTGTTCACAGACTAATCACTGCCTTCTAGGGTTTAGATACCAAACACTCAGGCTTTAGTTTTTGCTCCCTGTTCCAACTAAGTGTCATATAGCCTTTATCTAATGGGTGTGTGTTTGTATGCAACCAATTCATTATTCTGAAGTTTTCAATTAGAAAATTCTACCCCATTTGGATTGGATGGATCATGATTAATATCCATATCCTTATGACTTGTTCCAACAGTCAAAGTAAAAAGTTTCAGTGCTTTTTAAATTGGTATAAATGGTCAAGAACCCCTGTGTAAGATGTATGGGTTTTTACTGTCAGGAGTTGGCTGAGAGTTTTTGCTTGATGTAAAAACATTATATATGAATCAAACATGATTCAGGTGCATACAGAGGTTTTATCATACCTACTTTCATCTTGTCATCTTCAGATAAATAATAACTTCATTATTTAACTATAAAGTACTTAAAACTGAACACCTTAAAAATTATATAGTCAGTTATATCTCATTTCAATTCCAATTCTTAATTGAGGGAATCACTCTGACACTCAGCAATAGTTACGTCATAAATTGATTGGTTGTCATGTGATTACACATTGCAGATTTCTTATTTCTAATACTCTCAGGCTGAGGCCCCTGGATTAGGTGTTCTGGAGGGTCATCTTTGCCTAATTCCTATGTTATCATCAGCTTTTGCTATTTTACATAAATGAGTTTAATTCTGGAGTTACCTAGTTAAATATAATCTTTTGAAAGTGAGAAGTAAGGATAATTTTTAGAGAATTAGAAAGAAAACACAGTCTTTCCTAGATCCAATAATGAACTATCTAGTTTAAACTTTCCAGATGTGCTCATCTGGGGTTTTTTAATAGTTCCTTGCAAAAGTAAAACAAAAAAACAAGAAAGCAAAATCATAGCCACATACTTGCCTATCAAATATTCAATTTTAATGACAGATTACCTTAGCATCCTAATAATTTACAATCCAATGCCCTTGAAAGTAGATCTTCTTTAGCGTAGCAACACAAATTCTCTGGAAAATAAGGGTTTTACTTTTAGCAATTGTTTTTATCCAGTGTGCTTCATTTTCAAGGCAAACAATTCTATATCACAGTATCCAAGAATATGCTTCTACCAGCAATGTTGAAGACGCTTAAGGTGAACAGTTCTATGAAGACCTACAAGACCTTCTAGAACTAATACCCGCAAAAAATGTCCTTTTCATTACAGGGGACTGGAATGTAAAAGTAGAAAGTCAAGAAATACCTGGAGTAACAGGCAAATTTGGCCTGGGAGTACAGGATGAAGCAGGGGCAAAGGCTCATAGAGTTCTGCCAAGAGAACGCACTGGTCATAGCAAACACCCTCTTCCAACAACACAAGAGAAGACTCTAGACATGGACATCACCAGATGGTCAATACTGAAATCAGATTGATTATATTCTTTGCAGCCAAAGATAGAGACGCTGTATACAGACAGCAAAAACAAGACTGGGAGCTGACTGTGGCTCAGATCATTATTATTATTGCCAATTCATTATTAGTACTGCCAATTATTATTGCCAATCATTGCCAAATTCAGACTTAAATTGAAGAAAGTAGGGAAAACCACTAGACTCTTCAGGTATGACCTAAATCAAATCCCTAATGATTATACAGTGAAAGTGACAAATAGATTCAAGGGATTAGATCTGATAGAGTTCCTGAAGAACTAAGAACTATGGACAGAGGTTCGTGACATTATACAGGAGGCAGTGATCAAGACCACCCCCAAGGAAAGGAAATGCAAAAAGGCAAAATGACTGTCTGAGGAGGCCTTACAAATAGCTGTGAAAAGAAGAGAAGCAAAAGGCAAAGGAGAAAAGGAAAGATGTACACATTTGAATGCAGAGTTCCAAAGAATAGCCAGGAGAGATAAGAAAGGCTTCCTCAGTGATCAATGCAAAGAAATAAAGGAAAACATTAGAATGGGAAAAACTAGAGATCTCTTCATGAAAATTAGAGATACCAAGGGAACATTTCATGCAAAGATGGGCTCATTAATGGACAGAAATGGTGTGGACCTAACAGAAGCAGAAGATACTAAGAAGAAGTGGCAAGAATACACAAAACTATACAAAAAAGATCTTCATGACCCTGATAACCGCAGTGGTGTGATCACTCATCTAGAGCCAGACATAATGGAATGTGAAGTCAAGTGGGCCTTAGGGAGCATCACTATGAACAAAGCTAGTGGAGGTGATGGAATTCCAGTTGAGCTATTTCAAATCCTAAAAGATGATGCTGTGAAACTGCTGCACTCAATATGCCAGCAAATTTGGAAAACTCAGCAGTGGCCACAGGACTGGAAAATGTTGGTTTTCATTCAAGTCCCAAAGAAAGGCAATGCCAAAAAATGCTCAAATATGACACAATTGCACTCATCTCACACTCTAGTAAAGTAATGCTCAGAATTCTCCTAGCCAGGCTTCAACAGTAGGTGAACCGTGAGCTTCCAGATGTTCAAGCTTGTTTTAGAAAAGGCAGAGGAACCAGAGACCAAATTGCCAACAACTGTTGGACCATCAAAAAAGCATGAGAGTTCCAGAAAAACATTTACTTCTGCTTTATTGACTACACCAAAGCCTTTACGTGGATCACAACAAATTGTGGAAAATTCTTAAAGAGATTGGAATACCAGACCATGTGACCTGCCTCCTTAGAAATCTGAGAAATGCAGGTCAAGAAGCAACAGTTAGAACTGGATGTGGAACAACACACTGATTCCAAAAAGGAAAAGGAGTACACAAGGCTGTATATTGTCGCCCTGTTTATTTAACTTACACGCAGAGTTCATCA
Organism: Odocoileus virginianus; assembly: GCF_023699985.2. Taxonomy (NCBI): domain Eukaryota; kingdom Metazoa; phylum Chordata; class Mammalia; order Artiodactyla; family Cervidae; genus Odocoileus; species Odocoileus virginianus. The sequence goes on along the minus strand of NC_069686.1, from coordinate 33,075,290 downwards.
TGTGAAATGCCAGGTTGGATGAAGCACAAGCTGGAATCAAGATTGCTGGCAGAAATATCAATAACCTAAGATAGGCAGATGCCACCACACTTACGGCAGAAAGTGAAGAAAAGAGCCTCTTGATGAAGGTGAAAAAGGAAAGTGAAGACGTTGGCTTAAAATTCAGCTATCAGAAAACTAATATCATGGCATCTGTTCCCATCACTTCATGGCAAATAGATGGGGAAACAGTGGAAATAGTGACAGACTATTTTTGGGGGCTCCAAAATCACTGGGTGTGGTGACTGCTGCAATGAAATTAAAAGACACTTGCTCCTTGGAAGGAAAGCTATGACCAACCTAGACAGCATATTAAAAAGCAGAGACATTACTTTGCCAAGAAAGGTCTAGTCAAAGCAATGGTTTTTCCAGTAGTCATGTATGGATATGAGAGTTGGACTATAAAGAAAGCTGAGTGCCAAAGGATTGGTGCTTTTGAACTGTGGTTTTGAAGAAGACTCTTGAGAGTCCCTTCGATAGCAAGGAGATCCACCCAGTCCATCCTAAAGGAGATCAATCCTGAATATTCATTGGAAGGACTGATGCTGAAGCTGAAACTCCAGTACGCTGGCCACCTGATGCGAAGAACTGACTCATTTGAAAAGACCCTGATGCTGGGAAAGATTAAAGGCGGGAGGAGAAGGGGAAGACAGAGGATGAGATGATTGGATGGCATCACTGAGTCAATGGACATGATTTTGAGTAAACCCCAGGAGTTGGTGATGGACAGGAAAGCCTGGCGTGCTGCACTCCATGGGGTTGCAGAGAGTCATACATGACTGAGTGACTGAACTGAATTGAATTGTGGTTATGAGTGAAGAGAGCTTTGCATCAATTTGTTGAAAGGAATGAATGCTGAACAATGGATACTGGCCAGGATGAAAAGGAGACATGGGGAGGGCTTTCCAAAGGAAAGGGGAAACGATTTCTGAAAAGGCAGGATACCCGTTTAACAAATAGGCTTTTTGCATAATTTTATCAGAAGCAGCATTACTATGGAGCAGTACTAATAGTAGTTGTTTAGCCACTAAGTCGTGTCCAATTATTTTGCGATCCCATGGACCTTAGCTCACCAGGCTCCTCTGTTCATGGGATTTCCCAGGCAATAATACTGGAGTATTTCTGGAGTGGGTTGCCATTTCCTACTCCAGGGGATCTTCCTGACCCAAGAATTGAACCCATGTCTCCTGCATTGGCAGGCATATTTTTTACCTCCACGCCACCAGGGAAGCCCTTATGTGGTGTAGTCACTGTTGATGTGGATTGTCAATGCCTAAGAGAAAGTGGCTGCCATATTGATAACTGACTGGCTCAGAATCACTTCATGGAAAGCTCTACTCTAGCATCTACTTGGCTCTGTTTTCTTTCATTTGACTTTCTCATGTTTAGAATCACTGTATTTTATTAACAAAGCAGTGAACAAGAAGGAAAACAGTGAGGGATGGTCTTCTTGGCAGGCTTCCAACTGCTTGTACCATAGGGACGTTGTCCATAAATGTTTATGTCAGATGGCATAATGTGCTTACAGAAGTCTTTTTCATCATGGATGTCAGTAAAGAGCAATAGAGAAGGTTGGTTGGTATGTGGGAAAAACTAAAATTCATGGTCTAATACAAGTCATACCATAAAAACTGTATTTTATTTGTAAAAATCCTGGTGTTCCCAATGGTAAACCTTCTTCACTCTATCTCTACAGCTTTCTTATCTTTCAGCAGCCAGTCTAGCCTGTCCTAGGCATAGACCAGAGAGATTGAAGAAGGCTCTTTCTTTACTTCTACTTCCAGATGCCATCTCACTCTGGTACTAAAACCCAGATATTTCTCTGAGCAAACCTGTGTCATCCAAGATTCTAAATTTGATCGCTAGCTTCATCCCAAATCAGACTCCTGGGGACATTAACATTGAAAGGATGGTTTTTCCCTGTAGAATATTTTCCAGTAAGAGTCACTTGATGTTTTGGTTTCCCATTTTCTTCTGTTATTTATTGGTCTCTCTTAGGAAAATCCTTATTATGTACGTGGGAAAGACAGTAAGTGGAGAACCATCTTAGGGAAAAGGTATTAGCCACTAGCGTCATAAATGTATTGTGCTTAAGATTTTTCCAGGTAATGTAAGATGAGAGGGAATGCTGGGGTCTAAAGTAGGTGATTTTAGGCCAGGGAGAGTGGAGATGGAAGAGAAGAATGATATCTTAGGGTTATAACTCAAGAGCCAGCTTGGCTACATCATGATGAAGGGCACCAAATCTGGATAAGACAAACTTGAAACAATAGTAGCTGTTTCCCATGGGTGGAGCTTTGGTGATGTTTTCCACTGTCAGCCTTTCTTCCTTTCTCCTAATCCATGATCCTTGCCAAGTGACTCCTATTTTCCCATACTTGCTTCCAGCTTCTTTTATATTCTACCATCTTTTAATTTTTTTAGTTAAATATAACCAATAAATGCTATTTCTTCTCATTCTTTCAATTTCTTTATAAATTAAAACATTAGTAGAGAAAATATTTCAATATTTTTGATCAAACAATGCAAACAGGTATACAGAAGTAAGTCATATTCCAGAAGTAGCTATGTAAGCTTACACAATTTGTAACTTTACTAGTCACATAATCTCTTTATCCCTCAGCTTCTGCATCTATAAAGTGGGAATTTTATAATATTTATCACACAGAATCTCATTTTGACATCTCATTTATCTCACATATTCCATTTTTGTGAGCAATAATGAGATAAATTATATACAGATACTGAACTGTATCTGAAGCATACTAAGGACTTAACAAATTATAAATAATATCTGAAGAAAATAATAAAAGGATGCACTGGCCAAGGGTCAAGTATTTTATATATAAATATCTGTGTATTCTATTACTTATGAAAAGGTTATTACTTAAAATATTGTTAATAAATAACATATATGTGACAAAATATTTATATAATAAAATGACAGTTTCTTTTATATAAGATACATTTCTGGGCAGAGATCACAGACTGCTTTGAGACTTTGTTAAGTCTATAAAACTATTCCCAGTTGGATACATAAATATACAACTTTGTTCATATAGGTTTGGAATTCATGGAGGCTTTGATTCCTACTTATGGATTTCAAAGGCATGTATGATTCTAGGACTCTAGCTTTAAAGGCAAATTAGAAACCTTGAATTTGAATTTAATATCTAAACATGTAGATTTGTTTATTATGTTGGGAAAGTGACAGTTTCTCAGGTATTGAATATTTTTTATTTAAATTAGTAGCTGAAAATGATAATCTCTAAGTTCAATTGTAACTTTCTATATTCTTCTGAAACAAGGAGCTCCCCTACTTCTTTTGAAATATGAGACCATTTTCTGCTCCCTGATTATGTTGATATAAACAGGATGATTCAGAAGCACTCACTAAGGAGGGATACATTCCACTGACTCAGGTCTTTTAAATTAGGGCAAGAATCAGGGGGCAAGAGCCAAAAATAAAGAGGATCAGAACCTTGCTCTCAGACTAGAAAAAAATTAAGTAGGCTTGTAACTGAATATTGTGGCAGGCTTAGTTTGAAAGAGCTCTGACTCGGGGTAGGAAGCAATTTCAGAATTTTTAATAGTATTTTGTTTATCTTTGTCTTTCAGCCTTCATAATTTTATTCTTGAGATCTAGACCTTAATTGGTGGTGTGCATGTGTACTCAGCCATGTCCAGCCTTTTGCGACCCCATGGAATGTAACCCACCAGGCTCCTCTGTCCATAGGATTTTCCAGTCAAGAATACTGAGTTGCCATTTTCTACTCCAGGGGGTCTTCCCAACCCAGGGATTGAACTCACATCTCCTGTGTCTCCTGCATTGGCAGGCAGATTCTTTACCACTGCAATACTTAGGAAGCCAAAATTGGTAGTCAGTTTTTATTATCAGTTTGTTTGTGCTGATTCTTGCTTTCTGTTACTGCAATGCAAATTATCCAAAAACCTAATAGGTTAAAACATAATATTTTATTGTATCTCATGATTCTGTGGATCAGAAGTTCAGGCAGGGCTCAACAGGGTGATTCCTCTGTTCCATGTGGCATTGACTGAAGTTACTCAGTAGAATTCAACCGTAATGCAGGTTGGTCTGGGGAGTCCATGATGGCTTTTCTTGAATATCTGGCACCTTCCTATGATGGCTAAAAGGCTGGTCTGAGTAGGATGGTCAACTGAGGGGTTTGTTGTTCAGTCGCTCAATCATGCCCAACACTTTGAAACCCCGTGGACTGACTGCAGCATACCCTGTCCTTAACTATCTTCCAGACTTTGCCCAAACTCATGTCTATTGAGTCGATGATGCCATCCAACCATCTCATCCTTTGTTGCCCCCCCTTTCATCCTTCCCTCGGTCTTTTCCAGCATCAGGGTCTTTTCCAATGAGTCTCCCTTCACATCAAGTGGCCAAAGTATTAGAGCTTCAGCTGAAGTGCTTATCAGTGGCCTTTCCAGTATAATGGTCTAAAGGTACTCAGATAACTGTCAAAGAAGCTGACTTCCCTTTGAGTAAATGTTTCAAATGGGCAGAGGTGCAAGGATTCTCATGAGAGGCTTGAGAATCCCAGAATGTCCCTTCAGCTACATTCTGTTAGTTTAGCAAGTCATTAAAGCAAATAGAATCAAGGAGAGAGAGTTTAGACTTTATATCTATCTCAAAGGAAGGAATAGACAAGTATCTGTGACCATCTTTAATCTATCAGATTTTCCCCCTAAACTTTGAATAAAGAAGATTCAGTTAATCATACTCTTTGATTCATGGCTATGATTTGCTTTCTTTTTTCTTTCTTTTCTTTCCTCCCTTCCTTTGTTCTTCTTCCTCCCTCCCTTTCCCCTCCTCTTCCTCTTTTTTCTTCAGCCCTCCTTATAGATAACATTACATTTTGTTTAATATGTATATATTTTTCTTCATAATTATACTTTTGTTTTGGGAGTTTTTATTTGAATATTTTTTTGAAAACTGTATTGTTTGTGGTTAATTTATTTTTAATTAGTATAAATGGCATTTAATTATATTTCATTATTTTTCTTTTCTTTATACCACAAATATTACCATTTTAACACCCATTCTAGGTTTTTAAGCACACATCTATATGCTACAAAGCACTCAGTCATGGAAATCCACTGCATTTTAACTATTTACCCTCTGAAAGATGGTTAGAATCGTCCCTGGTGGTTCAACAGTAATGAATGCTCCTGCCAGTGCAGGACACGGGTTCAATCCCTGGGCCAGGAAAATTCCCTGGAGAAGGAAATAGCAACCTACTCCAGTATTTTTGCCTGGAAAATCCCAGGGACAGAGGAGCCTGGAAGGCTGCAATCCATGGGATTGCAGAGTCAGACATGACTTAGTGACTAAAGAACAACGCCAAAATGATAGTTACTCAAAGTAGTTCCAGTTCCCTGCTGCCATTAATTTTACTTTCTTCAACAAATCATATCAAATAATATTAACTGTGTGACAAACATGTCTAAGTACTAACAACATACATGTTTTATGAATTTATATAAGAATAGGGAAGGGGATTTATGCCTCGGAGTAAAATTTGTGAGTCATAGAATTTTGTCAGATGTTTTTCAGAATTCCAGCAAGTATCTCATTGCAGGTTCCATTAACTTTGCCCATGCTTTTTTCATTAAGCAAGATTCTTTTTCAATTTTAAAATGTTTATTCTATTTTGAATATGTAATAAATTCACATAGTTCAAAAATGAAAATAATATAAAAGAAGTTAATGTGGAGAAATCTTGATCCAACCCCATTTCCACCCATCCCATTCCTCTTCCATGCTTTTTCTTAATTACTTTTGCATCATTCCAATGAGAGAGCCTTGATTTTGATATAACCTAGATTTATTGGGTTTGCTTCCTGTCTTTTGGTTTATGCTCCTGAAGAGTTTTAGAAAACATTTTCTCATATTTTTTAAAATTCTTTCCTTTAACATTTTCATTCTTTATCATCTTATTAGTATGAGATATTTTATTATCTTAAATATTCCCAATTATGTCTTGATCTTACTAACTTTAAAATCATGTGCAAAGGGTACAATTTTACTTTACTAATGTTTTCATCCTTTGAATCTGATCTTTGTCTTCTGGAGGTTATTGAGCAGCACAATGCATAAATACTTTTATTTTTGTATTGTGCTATATTTAAATGACACATTTGCAAATAACTTGGCACATGCTACATCAGCCTCTGTTTTTGTAGCTCTGGGCTGTAGAGATAAGGCAGATTGATTTGCCTGAAGGGCCCAAGGTTTTCCTAAAGGGCAGGAACCAACCCCTTTTCAAGTTCCACATTTAAGGGGTTAAACTAGGGTGGCCCCAAGAGCAAAAGTAAATTGCAGAGAAAGTAGGGAGGACCAGTGGGCTTCCCTGACTGTGAATCAGAAAATGTGGGAGCGGGCACAATGACTCCGGTGTACAAGATAGAGATGAGGCCGCTCGTTGTAACTAGAGCTCCTGGGGCTGGTGCCCTCAGCAGTAGTGTGATCACCTGGGACTGGCAAATGGGAATAGTAGGTGGGATTATTCAGCCCCACCACAGTGCCCTGGACATGGCCTCCAGAAGCAGTAGGTGATTTCCAATGAGGAGACTCTGCATTATTTGTGAGATGTTTCACCCTGGTAAAAGCATTTGCCTCACTTTCCTTTCTGCCTCTTTATGGGAGACCCAGCAAGCATTCCTCCCTGAGGCCTTGAACCTGCTGGCACAGGCCCACTGTGGCTGGAATTTCCACCACCTCATCTCTACAAGGCTAAACCCTGGGGTATTTTAGCACCTTGTAGAAGTGGTTGGGTGAGGAAATCAAAGGTACTTCCCACTAGAGAGCCTGGCCAGTTTGAATAGGAACATCCTCATCCCTGAACCTGAAAAATGATCCATGCCAACTTCTCAGGAGAGCAGGGTTACCACTACCACCTCGGAACTCCTGGCCTTCTCAGAACAGAAAGCTTTGCTCCTGCCTCCAGTGTTAGGTGCAGTTATTCAAAACAACACTTTATTAGACATTTTAACAAGATCTTCAGTGATTCTTGTTCATGTAAAAGTTTGAGAGAAGCATTTGGTCTCATTTTTGTCTCCTCTGGTTGGCTCTCTTGTTCTCCCCTGGCCCCTCTAATAGATGTACAAGTATTTGGCAACACTGAGCCTCTTAAAGCTAAGATCAAATAGCTAAGTTTTTTATATGATTTCTCCACTTTTGAGGGGATTCCAGTCCCCTCTTCCCCCAACATAATACTCCATGTTAAATTTGAATGTCAGTCCAACAACAAATAATATTTTAATGTCCTGAGCAATACTTGATTCTTGGGTCATATTTATGCCAAGTAATTAATTGTTGGTAATATGAAATGCAAATTTAACTGGACAAACTGTATTTTTATCTTCTACATCTGGAAACTACAGTAACAAAATTACCCCTTGTATAACTAGTAATTTCTGCCAGCATCAATATGAGTATTTGATAAAGCAGCTATATCTTTTTATATAAGGTTTTCACTTCCTTTTTGAAGAGACAGAAGTTGAAATCCTAGTCTCTGCCCTCTACCAAGCCAGCATCTATATGCTTTTGTATACCTACAGAAGATGTCATTGAACAGAGCCACATTATCTTAAACAGGAACTGGCTCTAGATACAAAACACTCTACTTTCTAACACTTGTCAGAAGAAAGCACTCAAAATTAACTGTTGAAAGAAAAAAAAAATCTGTTTTGAAAATATTCCCCAACATAAAATATCAATATTAACTAACTCTGCAGTAGATTAAATCAAATGCCAAGGGCACATTATACAACTGAGTCATTCAGGACTGCTGCTTGCTTTAAATGTGATATTCTCTCTGCTGAATCACTGCTACAGTTTCCTCTCGTCTTGGAGGATAGCTGGTAACACCTGCTTTGAGTGGAGTTTTCTTTAGGTCAAAATTGTCTCTGCTATCATCTGTGTTGAGAATTTGCAGTTGAATACAGGATTGGTCCTGGGGGCTGGTAACTAAGGCACTCTCTTGAGGAAATCTTTTACTGGCCGACCTTGGTTGGGCCCAACTCTATGCAAAGATAAAGTGCACTTTTATTTCCATGAGAGTACCGGATGAGAGAACTCTTTAATTTCAATAATGCAAAGTCTGTCCCTGCTCACCAGATTTCCAGAACTTAGATAAATGACCTTAATCAGCAATATTATTACTGCAATTTAAACTCTGACTACAGGAGTACTATTGATGTATAATTTGTAGTTTCTACCCAAGTCTCATAGAAGATAATTTAAGGAATATGCTGCTAACAATGCACTCCTCTGTATGTTTAAGGTCTATTTATGGATCAAATTAGAACATCAGAGTGCTGTAAATGTAATCATATCACTGGCAGAATGACCTCTTCTGAATTCTCTTTTTAGGTTTTGCCTTCAAATTTTATCAACTGTTGTTTTAGACATAGTCCTGTGCATTTAATTTTGAATTTTATTTATTTAATTTTGGCTGTGCTAGGTCTTGTCTTGGTTGCTGTGAGGATTTTTCTCTAGTTGCAGCAAACAGGGGCTACTCTCTAGTTGTGGTGCCGGGGCTTCTCATTGCCCACTGCCGCGGCTTCTCTTGTTGCAGAGCACGGCCTCTAGGCACACCGGGTTCAGTGGCTGCAGCTCTTGAGCTCTAGAACACAGGCTCAATAGTTGTGGCATACAGGCTTAGTTGCTCCATATAGGCATGTGGGATCTTCCCAGATCAGGGATCAAACCTGTGTCTCCTGCATTGGCAGGCAGATTCTTTTCCACTAAGCTACCAGAGTAGCCCAGTCCCATGTATTTTGAAATTTTCACTTTTTAGCTTCTTGTTAACCTCCTTTCCCCTTTTCTATGATATTTACATAATATTTTCATTAATTTAGGTGTGTGTGCTGAGTTGCTCAGTCATGTCCGACTCTTTGCGACCCCATGGACTGTAACCCGCCAGGCTCCTTTGTCCATAGGGCTTCTCCAGGCAAGAATACTGGAGTGGGTTGCCATGTCCTCCTCCAGGGGAATCTTCCCAACCCAGGGACAGAAAACCCAGGTCTCCTGCATTGCAGGCAGATTCTTTGCTGTCTGAGCCACCATGGAAGCCCTACGTTAATTTATATTATCTTTATTTTAGGGACATAGTGTAGAAGATTTTGTGTGTTTTTATGATGAAAATGGGCATTCATGTGATAAAGTAAAGTTGAAAGAGTACTATCAAAGTAAATATCTTTGTACACAAATCCTGGATGTGAGAGTTGGACCATAAAGAAAGCTGAGCACCAAAGAATTGTTGCTTTCTAACTGTGGTGTTGCAGAAGATTCTTGAGAGTCCCTTGGACTGCAAGGAGATCCAATCAGTCCATCCTAAAGGAAATCAGTCCTGAATATTCATTGGAAGGACTGATGCTGAAGGTGAAATTCCAATACTTTGGCCACCTGATGCAAAGAACTGACTCATTTGAAAAGACCCTGATGCTGGGAGGGATTGGGGGCAGGAGGAGAAGGGGAGAACAGAGAATGAGATGGTTGGTTGGCATCACTGACTCAATGGACGTGAGTTTGAGCAAGCTCCAGGAGTTGGTGATGGACATGGAAGCATGCCGTGCTGCAGTCCATGGGGTCACAAAGAGTCGGACTAGACTGAGCAACTGAACTGAACTGATATAATAGCAATTGATGTTTACATATCAATCTTCTATGCAGTCATTTTGTTAATGAGGTTGAACTTTAATTATTTGTTGGCCATCAATATTTATTCTCTTAAAAGCTTGTTCATAGTTTTGTTCATTTATTCATGTTATCATTCCCTTATTGATATTATGATATTCTTTATGTATTCTGTACACTCTTCTTTTGTTGATTAATAGACGTTGAAATTAGTTTCACCCAGTTTGAGCCTTGTGATTTTCTTTATGAGGCTATTAATTAACTGAAGTTCTTATTTTTAATAATAATGAAATGATCAATTTTTATAATGGTAGTCAGGGTGTTTATCAATGTGTACATGCAGGCTTGTGTCTGTGCTTCTGTGCTTTGCCAGTTTAGTTCCTCTGGGTATCTAATTCTTTACATTTCTGAAAACATAAGACATAGTGAAGTTCCCATACCCTAATTCACCCCCTTTATATCATAACTAGTGAGTTCCAGGTGGGTAAAATTGTACAGAGAGGGAAAAGAATAGCCAGATGGGAAACCAATATTACATTATAGCCAGACAGATGATATGCATCTATAGTCAAAGTGAGATTCCAGAGCAAACACTGTCTTACTAGGACCCCAGTTATAGGAAATTAACACATACACACACTTTAAATATAGAGAGATTGACCAGCACACGCTCACTGACCACAAGGAAATAAGAACTTCTTGAGAGACTAGAGCTCCTATTTCTGATGTAGGGTCTAAGAAACCTATCCATTAGTATATATGTTCAGTGAATGTTTGTATATAGCTGAGTCCAATCAAATTAGCAATGCCTTCCTCGTAGCTCAGTCAATAAAAAATCTGCCTGCAATAAAGGAGACCCGGGTTTGATCCCTGGGTCAGGCAGATGCCCTGGGGAAGGAAATGGCAACCCACTCCAGTATTCTTGCCTGGGAAATCTCATGGACAGAAGAGCCTGGCAGGCTACAGTTGTTCCCTGGTGGGCAACAAGGGCAATTGAATGAATATAAAATCATCAGCTGTTGGACAAAGCTACTGTAGTAAAATGCAGGAGACAGTAATCATCTCATTACCCTAATATATATACTTTTGTCTTCTTTTATCTCTACTAACTCATTGAACTGTGGTCAATTGAGAGAGACACTAATCCAATTCCCAGCTTCATAATGCTGCTTCTCTTGCATCCGGGAATCAATGGTTTTGGGTATTCATGTCTTCGTTCCAAAAATCTCTGTAAAATGGAGATTTTTTTGGAAAATCTCCATAAAAATGGATCTCAATAAGACATCAGTTTTTACTCTTACCACACCATACCATGGATCAAAAATTCACATATTATTCTAACTCCCATTTTACATTAGATTCAGTTGTGTTGGCTAGTATACTCATATGAAAAGGTATAGGTTCAAGTAACAAAATAAAATATGACCTAAATTTAAACAATATGACCTTGTCCTTCCCATTAATTAGTTCCTATTGAGTACTTTTAAACCCCAGTCCTTTTGTAGTAATGTATATTTAAAGGAATTACACTACAAATATTTTTTTATCACAATTAGTTTTTTCCCTTGTCTCAGTCAGAAGTGTGACAAGGACAAAGGATCACATGACAAGAGCTGAGTTGGGGTAATTCCTATGCCTGGACATTTTGTATTTCATTATTATAAGCATTATGATAACTTAAAGAAAAACTTAAAGGCCATCATAAATATTCTCTTTATAACACTATTTCTTTTCCTTATTAAAATATAATGTACAATAAAACTTTAATCAAGGCACTGGCTATACATGAAACAAAAATAATGCAAGCTTTTGAAAATCGGGAGGAAAGTATGTGGCAACAATTTGATAAGATTGTCTCTTGAAATAAACTATCATTAAAAAATCTGTTAAGTAACCACATTTTCTCGCTTATAAATTTTCCGGTGTGTCTATTGAGAAATACTCTTTTCATATAAATAAAAATTCCTCTAGAATTGTAATGAAAATAAATTTCTGGGAAGTTAGTTCAGAGAGAGGTGACAATCGAATCTAATTTTGACAAAGTAATGTTTATGTACTGTTTTATATACTCTGAAAGATGTCAGGCTTTATCAACAACCAGGAAATCTTAATATATGGGCTTCTGTCTCAGAGTGGTGAAAGAGACAAAAATCTATGGAGGCAAATGCCCAAGGCAATCTTCATTAAGAAAGAAATTCATTTGACTAGTTTGAACAATTTAAGCAGAACATACCTGCTGTCATTAATGTGATCTGTTTTAGGCTTGAATGCAGTTGTGGGTTATATAATTTATTTTATCTTATGGAAAATATTTGCTGTTACAACCTCTTGGAATCAGGATTCAAAATACCATGCTTTTCACACCTGGTGAGCAATCCACACACTTAACCTCTGTATCTTTAGACACCCTCTTATTTCATTCCAGAATGCCCTTGTCCTTTATTCATCTGAAAAATGCCCTTAAGATCCTATTTACTCCTTGTCTTTTTGCTTAAGTCTTAACCCATGGCACTTTATCTGAATTCCTAAAATTGCATTTATAGAAACATATTTTTATTTATATCTTTAACTCAAATGGCAGCTCCTCAAGGGTACAGACTTTGATTTATTCATGTGTGTCTGCCCAGTATCTGGAGCAAATTCTCTCCTATAGGAGAATACATAGGAGAATGGGCAAGTGGTAAATGAATGAACAAATGAACAAAAGTTGTATTTATTTTTTCAAATGTATTTGAACATGATGTATTTATAATTTGTCTAATTACCCAATATAGTCCAGTATGTAAGCTGCTTCAGACATTATGAACTATTGATAGGTTTGATGGTATTAAAGACAAAAGAATTGAGGTTGTCATGAAGTGTGTGGGAATATGAATGTTGTATATGTATATGAATATGAATGTCGTGTGAGAGAAAGAGACACTGTTTCCTTGGTCACTCAGTTGTGTCCGACCCTCTGCGACCCCATGGACTGTAGCCCACCAGGCTCTTCTGTCCATGGGGATTCTCCAGGCAAGAATACTGGAGTGGGTTGCCATTTCCTTCTCTAGGGGATCTTCCCAACCCAGGAATCAAATCCAGGTCTCCCGCGCTGCAGGCGATTCTTTACCGTCTGAACCACCAGGGAAGCCTACATCAGCCAAATCTAGAAATAAGGAACATAAACTCTGACTCTGTAGCCTGATGATTCAAGGCCTGGTTTTACAAGACTTGTCTAGTTACAATAAATCCTTGAATCTTAATGGGTCTCAGCAACCCATCTGGAAAGTGGGAATAATAAATTCTGTCCTAGCTACCTCACAGAGAAACTCTGAATATCTAACCAAAGGAGATTTTAAAGGAAATGGTAAGTGGTCTATAAAACTCTGTTTCATGGTTTGCAAGGGAAATAAATAGCTCTCTCTGTCTCTCTCTTTTTTAAGTAAGATTCTTTGCTGGCCCCAATATTCTGAATACTGAGAGTTCAGACAGACAAGTGGAGGAGTCTCTTGCAATAAACACCTACCTCTCCTAGTTGCTCGCCCAGTCACAGAAGTATCACCGGAAGGTGAACGGGTCTTCCTGTGGCAGAGTGGGTGGGGCTCCCTGCGCTCAGGCTTGAAATAGCTGCAACCTATGCTTCTCTTCTCCCAGAGCCAGGTGACTGGGAAGGTATCTAATGGAGATCCAGCAAATTTATGAATTATATTCAAGCCTAAAGTCAAATAAAGAAAATTCATTTGTTTTCTTATCTGACTGTAAAAGAAAATGAATGGAATATAAATCTATTTACTCATATATGTTTTCTGATGTTGAGATATTTTGTTGTAGGAAAATTAAAACACACACACACACACACACACACACACACACACAGAGGTGTGTGCTGCCTCCTGTTGAAAGCTTTTCTGCATCTCACATCTCCTTTTCCTAATTCTTTCCAAGCAGAATTAGTTACTTCATTTTCAGTGCTTCTGTAGAAATGCTCAAACCTTAGATTTGAGATGTCACACTGATTTGAAATGATCTGTTTATGAGTCTGCCTTTTCCACCAACAGGGAAATTTTTTAGAAAGTCTCTTTTTCTTTTTGTAAGACCAAAGCTCACCTAGCTCTGCACCTGGGAATCAGGAAGGCCTTGAGAAACACTGACTCTTGAAAAATAATGGACATTTTTAATCTTTTCCTTCAGGCCCTTTTAGTATTAAGTATGTTCTAAAAAAGGCAAGGACAGAAAAGAGCTTGAATGCATGGTAGAAAATGGAGAGGTTTGGGTAAAGGAGAATCACATGACTTTATTTTTCAAAACCCTTGATAATAAGAGAAGACTGTGTAGCTGCTTCAACTTAGAGTGAATAAGGCTTTTCACTTGTTGACGCTATGCTCTCTATTCATGTAGATGCACTTATGGAGGGGCATAGGAAAGAAAGAGCCACTCCAAAAAGCCCATTACAGAGAAAGGTCCTAGGAGTCTGTTATTAAGCTTAATATCCTCGGTGTTCTGGCACTATAGGGACTCAGCTATAGAACAAACAGGAAATATGCCAATGAGAGAAAAATGGATTTTATTTCTACAGAAAGCAGAAAAATCTCCAGCCTTTGAAAGGAGAGAGGGGGAAAACAACAACAACAACAACTTTGGAACAGTATAAATGAAGTATAATGTCTTTGGAATGATATTATTTTAGATGCTTAGGATAGAGCTAAGGAATTCTAAGCCCTAAGCCAGAAGAAAATGAGGTAGTTCTACTTATTTGGCAACAACTTTGAGTTGTAATGAAACATATGTGAATAATTTTTGCTTTGACATCTTGAGTCCTTTTTTTCTTGAAGAAATGTTGAATTAAAAATCCCCACCCTTATTAGTGTTACCACATGGAGGTGAATGAAGGATGCAGTTTTAAAAGTTGGGTGGGAGATGGAGAAATGACAACAGAATGTTCAGAAAGTCTTCTGAAAATAGCTTTAGGAGGCCACAGCAGTCTTTCTGAGTGAAGCCATTTCTAAGCCAAAGCATAAATGATATGCAGAAGTCAACCAGGGACAAGAAGACAGTGGGGAAAATGGATTTTTACTGACAAAAAAAATCAGAATTTATCACTTCAGAGAATTAAGAGATAGCATTCTTTCCAGGAACCAAAAATGAAAAATTTAATACAATTGAAAGAGTTAAGTAACAGCATGGAATTTATTTCAAAGGGACAAGGGTGTCATTGAAACACATAAGTGGAAAATGAATTATTTTGAGAGATCACTCTTGACTGTTATATGGCAAAGGAAGTGGAGTGGGATAAGACTGAAGGTTGCAGGATGTATTCTAAACCAAGTGTAAAATGTTGACGGCCTAAATTTGTATAGTAGTGAGAATGGAGAGTTGTACAGAAAGTTCAAGAATACTGTAAAATAGAAGAAACAAAATGTAGTGAATGCTTGAAATTTTTGAGAGAGAGAGAAGTCAAAGATGGTGGCAGGTTTTCTGAAGCAGATAACCAGATGGATAGTTACTGCCTTTGTGTGAATGGGGACCCCAGGATAAAGTTCTGTGGTAGTGGCTACAGGGCATGGATGACAAGGACTGAAAATCCCCATCAGTGACTCAATATTTTTTTATTGTGTCATATTTACAGTTCAAATTTCTTAGCTTGAAGAATCACATCTTGAACAGTATTGGAATGAATAAATGTCTTAGTCTTCTTGGCAAAGAAAATCTTATGGGGATCTTCTAGAGTGTCATTTTTAAGGAGACAGAATGGAATGTTTAAACATTTTATGAAAGAAACATGAAAAAAGAAATGTCCATGAGGAAACATGACAATGAGAGTTCAAAAGCTATATAAATGATTGGCTATGTGATTGGCAGCTCCAACATAATGAACTCAGCTGTCTGTGAAGCTTTGTAAGTTACTACAATTGTAGATAAAGGCGTCTGTGATATTATCCTCCATGATTAGTATCCAAGCAAATACACTAGATGAGTTTCATTTGTTAAAACAAAAGGCTAGTTTCAAACAAAGCGTCAGCTGCCATTTTCAGATTCAATTGGAGAACCACGTTTTTCTTTAACAGGAAAAAATGTTCCTCATTTTAATTTGTCGAGAAGGGATAAGCTGCTAATTGCCTTTGCAATAGCAAGAACTATTCATTTATAAGTTAGTCATTGTTCAACACTGATATTTTGAAACATTTTTTGCATTGCTTTTGTAAATCAGAGATATAAAGAATTCATTGTTATTTTAAATGAATTCAAAATTAATATTATAATATGAAATATCAGAGGAAAATAGGGCAGTGTTACAGGAAATAAGTGCCTGCACAATTAAAGATTTGCAAAATTATTTGCTTCTTTCAATGACTTTATTCAACAAGTAGCAAATGCTAAACATTATTATTTTGAACCCAATAATACAATTGTATTTCTTACATTCAAAGAATAAAGCATTTTAGATAAAGCCTTTTCTTTAATACATTACTGGAGCAACTAAAGAATCACTTTAATCATCAAACCATTTCATTTAATCATTTTTAAAAAATTCACATTTCTGTTATAAGAAGAATATGTCTGTACAAGAAAAGTAGAAATAAAAATATATTTTTAAAGGCAATGATAACTATAAATCTAATACCAGTGATAATCACTGTGAACATTTTTGTATATATTCTTGTAATATCCAGACAGAAAATAAGAAACAAAAGCAAGTAATTTACATATCTTGAACATCTTCCCATTCAAAAATTCTATTTACACTTCATCATGACTGCATTATTTTAAATTATATGGATTAAGCAAAATTATTCACTCAAACCCTAATTAGCAGGACTCTTGGTCATTTAAAAATAAGTTACAAACTGTATAGCAGTCAACATTTTTTGGATTTAAATCTTTACTTAACCTTAGTATAAATTATTAGAAATTAAAATTTTGGGATAATTAGTAAAATATTCAAATTTCCTCATGATCTGATAGCTTTCCTTATCTGTCTCATCTGCTTTAAGTCTACATTCATGTCTTTTTGTATCTATTCATTAAGTATCTACTTGGTACTTTGATAGGAAACCTTAGGAATTCTAAGATGAGTAATGTATAGATAATGGCTATAAAGACAAGCCTGGTATGCTGTAGTCCATGAGGTCACAAAGAATTGGACACAACTTAGCCACTGAACACCAACAACAATGGCTAGAAAGAAGCAAATGTCTATCAGGATGAATGACAAACACACAATAATATCAAAGGGCAGAATATAGAACTACCAAAGTGAAAAAACACACCTGGAATTCTGATTCAGTGAGCTCCGATTAAAAGAACAGACTGTGAGGCACAACTGGGATGGTTAGTGGTAGAAATATTTTAAATTAGAGGTACAGTTTGCATAGTCAACAGTCATAGACTTTTGATTTTCTTTCGAAATTGGCCTTCACCTGGCCAACCCAAAGACCATCAGGGATACCAGAAAGCTTTGCCAACCTAGGCAATTAGACATTGTGCACATGAATGATAACTCCTGTTCTCTAATCAAGGATATTCTTGGCTCCCAGCTCATTTGTGAGACCGTAGGGGTCAATTTAAATTTAATATCATCAGTTGAGGTTATTTCATTTGTAGAACCTTTCCTGTTAAAAGCACTAAAGGAGTACAAAGTCATTCTTTAGCCAGAACATTTGATTTGAAGTGTGATTATATTTAAATGGTGCTTTTAGAATTCAATTTAGAATGCAGAAATCATGGACAATTTCTTTTGCCTAAGCAAACTAATAAAACCACGATCTTTTAAATATAATTATAACATTAGTTTGAAAATGGTCAAATTCTTTTTCTGATTAAAAGCCCTTGGTTGTAATTATAACTTGGCATCTAGTTTAGAATTTTAATGTCCCAATATTTATTAATAAGGAATGCTATGGTGAAATTAACTATTTCTCTGCAGTGGGATTTCCTACTACAAGAAACTTTTGATCTACCTTACTGTGTAAATCCCTGGTGCAAGAGTTCTAATTAGTTCAGGATATTAGAGTTCTTTTCTGGGAATATGACCACAGTGGCAGAGTAGGAAGACCCTGAGTTCACCTCCTCCCAACGGCACACCCAAATTACAACTGTTTATAGACAACTATTTATAAGAACAACCTAGAGACTAGAAGAAAAGATTTTCCACATCTAAAGATATAAGGTAGAAGGGGCAGAGTTATAAGATGGCCAAGACTCACACCCCCAGGTAGATAACCCACAAAGAGGAAGATAATCAGAATTTCTAAGGTTCTCTCCAAAGTTATTGAAACAACTGGGGTGTTTATCAATACATAAATGGATACAGATAATGTGGTATATATACAATATATATTGTATATTGTATATTTCAGCTGTTGAAAATGAGCTCTTGTCATTTGTTACAGCTCTTGTCATTGCCATAATATTCTTTGGATAGATCCAGAGAATATTATGGTAATTAAAATAAATCAGAGAAAGGCAAATACCACATTATCTTATCTACATCTGGAATCTAAGAAAGTGAAACAAAGTGAAAGCAGATTCATAGATACAGAAAACAAAAGAGTGGTTGCCAGAACTGAGCAGGTGGAGAGGTGGATGGAATGGATGAAGAGGATTAAGAATTTAAAACTCCAATTATATTCTAAATACGTCACTGGGATATAATATACAGCATTATGAATATGATCTATATTATAATAACTTTGTATGGGAACATATGGTTATTAGACTTGTGATCATTTCACAATATGTGCAAATGTCAAACCATTATATAGTACACCTGAGACTAACATAATATTGTATGTCAACTATATTTCGGTAAGTAAATAAATAAATGTAATGTTCTTTTCTGCTTTCATGCTCTAAACATTATCTAAGCAAAAATAGTTGTAATCAGTAACTGCAAATATACTATCTCTAATTATTAATGAATGAACATAAATCTTAAATGGTTAAATATTTCATTGTAATGGCTTATGTATACATTTCCATCAAAGAATCCTTGATATGCCTGGTAGCCTCTGGTGGAATTTCATGTTCCATATGTTAAGCATTCCACATTAGGGCTAAGGTCTAAGTGGAAATGCTACCATTTAAAATATAAAGTAATGAGGCACATTAGCATCAATTCAGTATGATGAACATCAATTCATTAAAATGCCACACCAGGTATATTCAATATGGTTTTCTTAATTACAAAGTAATATATATTCACTGAAGACATTTTTTAATGTAAATGGATGATAATGGCATTATAGGTAAATTATGGGGAGGAAAAAAAAGGAACAAGGGGGCTTTTAGCTGTGTTTGTAATGTTTTATTTTTTAAAAAGATACCTGAAGCTAACATGGTAAGCCTAGATTGTGGGTAAATAGTTTAATTTATCTATTTTTTAATATTAAAATTAAAAACCTAAAAGAAGACATTTTAAAACACCCATAAACTCACCACATAGTGATATTCACTCAGTGTTTTAGTGTTTAGCCTTCTAGCCTTTGATGTAGGAATAACCAAATACACATTTTGTCATAAATGTGGATTGTAGTTTTTTATATCTTTGTTTGAACATTGTATTATATTAATGCTTCTATGTAAGATATATTGCATATTATATATGGATATATATCTAAATAGATAAAATTTAAATCACTTTATTCCGTTAGGCATTTTAGTTTTTTTTTTCTATCACAAATTGGGTTAATTGTTGCAGTCTTGATTTAAGTACTTCCAAAATGTCTTTTGGGCTTCACTGAGGGCTCAGATAGTAAAGAATCCACCTATAATGCTGGATACCTGGGTTCAATCCCTGGGTCTTAGGACATTTACACAAAACTATCCTCAGAATGGGGCTTCCCTTATGGCTCAGTGGTAAAGAATCAGCCTGCCAATGTAGCAAACACAGGTTTGAGCCCTGGGTTGGGAAGATCTCCTGGAGGAGAAAATGGCAACCCACTCCAGTATTCTTGCCTGGGAAATCTCATGGACAGAGAAGACTGGCAGGCTGCAGTCCATGGGGCTGCAAAAGAGTCAGACATGACTGAGCAACTCAACAACAACAATACTCAGGATGATAAATTTAAAAACCTTCGCCAATTTCATAGGTGAAAAATCTCTCATTGCTTTCATATGAAATCAATTTTTTCCCCAAACATGGAGTTTGCTTCATTTGCCCAAAGTTTCAATGGAAATATTGTCCCACAGAAATTGTATTTTAAGGGTACCAGTGTTTATTTTAATCAGGTATGATAAAACATGTGGACATGGAAATGGCTGTCATGAAAGAAGTTTGTTAGAGATCCCTAGAAACAGGAGGCCTGGCATGCCATACAAGGGGCAAATTGGAAAAATGACAGAATCAGTCAGAATTACTCAGGAGGCAGAGGAAATGAGAAAAACGTGGACAGGAGACTCACCTGTGATTTCCACAGAAAGGCAGGGTGAGCTGGTTTAGGACTGGCTAATGAATATTCTCATTAGGCTCTAATATTATAGGGCCTTCCCTGGTGGCTGAAGGGTAAAGAATCCACCTGTAATACAGAAATATACTGATTCAATCTCTGGGTTGGAAGATACCCTGAAGAAGGAAACAGCAACCCACTCCAGTATTCTTGCCTGGGAAACCCATGGACAAAGAAGCCTGGTAGGCTACAGTTTATGGGGTCCCAAAAGAGTTGGACACAACTTAGTGACTAAACAACACGACAACAAAATCAATATATATGGACGGCCCCTTGTTGTCTGGTACCTGGCCATGGAAAGACTGTAGCACCCAGACAGTGACCCTGGAGTGAGAGAGCCGTGCAGAGGAGGCAGTTGGGGTGTGGACTCTGTACTGGTTGGTTTGCACTGGACAGGCACACTGCCTGAGCCTGCTAGGCTGTGTATCTCTAGAGACTGACTAACCCTGGGAAGGACAGTCCATCCAGGATCAGCAAGGTCTCAGATGTCAATGTAGCGAATACAGAAAATAAGACACCATGGTTAATACAAATTAGTTATTAAACGCAGTGCTTTAGAAGAATGAGCAGGCATGCATAATGCATTGGGGAATAAGAGAAAAAGACCAGAGATAAGATGGTTGTGAAAAGTATTTATTCATTTATTAAGCAGTTATTTTACATATTAAGTATTCAGTCATGGGCAAACCCAGATGCAGGCTCTCTTTTCATTCAACTTATACTCTAAACTTCATAAATACTAAACTCTTCATAAACACATAAAACTCTAAACTTCAAATATATTGTACTGGAGTAGTTTTTTCATAGATTATACTAATAGAGGATGTTTCAAAACCAAGAGTAAGTAACATGCAGTTAGTACATCTACTGTTGTCTTCTATATCCTCTGTTTTTTTCAGATTTGCTTACTCTTTAATGGAGATAATGCTATTTATAATCTATTGATTAAAATTTGGAGGAATTGTAGATAATTGCAAGGTAATTTTGCAGTGACTCCAAAGACTAATAAACATATTTTAGGCTAGTATTCCACAGACATATTTGACTGGAAATAATGAATATAAGGGTTAGCATGTGCTTTGAGTTTTTAGGAAGAGTTTTAGTTTTGAATTGTATTCAATTCGTATGCAGAAATGGATATCCACTTTAATGATGTTGGGTATTAAATGATTGAAAGTGAAACTGAAGTTGCTCAGTCATGTCTGAATCTTTGTGACCCCAGCTCCTCCGTCCTTGGGATTCTCCAGGCAAGAATACTGGAGTGGGTTGCCATTAAATGATTAGGTTTTGCCAATTGCTGATTTTAATTTTGTTTCCTTAAGAATGATTTGAACCCTATTTGGTAGTGAAAATTCTATTTTGATCATTAGTTTTGGTACCCAAGCCTTCTCTCTCTGTGTATACAATGGTTTTTCAGATTGATGACTTATTTCCCAATTACTAGAAGGGATTTTTATGTTTAATCTACTAGAAGTTTATTGTTAGATAAAATGTACTTTCAGTTACAATATGTGTTTTGTAAACATATTTCATGTTTGTTTACCACAGGAATATTTTGCATGTAAATTAGGTGATATTATATGAACTGATTTTAAAAGCAGCCCTCCTATTTCTGTTTTTAAATAATAGACAGGGAAATAATTTGAATGTTGTATGTGACTTTGAAAATAGTAGAACATATTGACACTATCCAAGCCAGCCAGCATAGAATTGTGTTATTCCCATTTCCTGGCTAATATCAGATCTCTACTGCCCCAACGTTCTAACTTGATTAGGAGGCCATGGTTCCTTCATTCCCCACCTTCTGCTTATGACTCCAGTAACTTTCATTGAACCATTTTATCCCATCTCATCCTGCCCCATCTGAATAATACATACATATTCTTCAATGCAGTACATGAAAAGAATTTGACTTAATGCCACTGGACACCGTTTTCTTTGTTGTTATTCAGTCACTCAGTCGTGTCCAACCCTCTGCAAACCCATGGACTGCAGCACGCCAGGATCCCTGTCCTGAGCTTGCTCAAACTCATGTCCATTGAGTTTGTGATGCCATCCAACCATCTTGTCCTCTGTTATCCCCTTTTCCTGCCCTCAATCTTTCCCAGCATCAGGGTCTTTTCAAATGACTCAGTTCTTTGCATCAGGTGGCCAAAGTACTGGCACTTCAGCTTCAGCATCAGTCCTTCCAATGAACACCCAGGACTGATCTCCTTTAGGATGGACTGGTTGGATCTCCTTATAGTCCAAGGGACTCTCAAGAGTCTTCTCCAACATCACAGTTAAAAGCATCAACTCTTTGGCACTCAGCTTTATTTATAGTCCAACTCTCACATCCATACATGACTACTGGAAAAACCATAGCTTTGACTAGACGGACCTTTGTTGGCAAAGTAATATCTCTGCTATTGTCTAGGTTAGTCATGGCTTTTCTTCCAAGGAGCAAGTGTCTTTTAATTTCATGGCTGCAGTCATCATCTGCAGTGATTTTGGAGCTCAAGAAAATAAAGTCTGTCACTGTTTCCATTGTTTCCTCATCTATTTGCCATGAAGTGATGGAACCAGAAGCCATGATTGTATACAGCCTTAATATACTCTTTTCCCATTTGGAACCAGACTGTTGTTCCATGTCCAGTTCTAACTGTTGCTTCTTGACTTACATACAGGTTTCTCAGGAGGCAGGTAAGGTGGTCTGTTATTTCCAACTCTTTAAGAATTTCCACAAATTATTGTAATACACACAGTCAAAATTTTAACATAGTCAATAAAGCAGAAGTAGATGTTTTTCTGGAATTCTCTTGCTTTTTTTTTATGATGTAATGGATGATGGCAATTTGATCTCTGGTTCCTCTGCCTTTTCTAATCCAGCTTGTACATCTGGAAGTTCTCAGTTCACATACTGTTGAAGCCTAGCTTGGATAATTTTGAGCATTACTTTGCTAACATGTAAAATGAGGGCAAATTGTGTGGTAGTTTGAAAATTCTTTGGCATTGCCCTTCTTTGGGATTGGAATGAAGACAGACCTTTCCGGTCCTGTGGCCACTGCTGAGTTTTCCATATTTGCTGGCATGTTGAGTGCAGCACTTTAACACCATCATCTTTTAGGATTTGAAATAGCTTGGTGGGAATTCCTTCACCTCCACTAGCTTTGTTCATAGTGAGGCCCACTATGATTTCACACTCCAAGGTATCTGACTATAGGTGAGTGATCACACCATCACCATCGTGGTTATCTGGGTCATGAAGACCTTTTTTGTATAGTTCTTCTGTGTATTCTTGCCACCTCTTCTTAATATCTTCTGCTTCTGTTAGATCCATACCATTTCTGTCTTTTATTGTGCCTGTCTTTGCATGAAATGTTCCCTTGGTATCTCTAATATTCTTGAAGAGATCTCTAGTTTTCCCCATTCTATTGTTTCCCTCTATTTCTTTGCATTGTTCAGTTAGCAAGGCTTTCTTATTTCTCCTTGCTTTTCTTTGGAACTCTGCATTTAGATGAGTATATTTTTCCTTTTCTCCTTTGCCTTTTGCTTCTCTTCTTTTCTCAACTGTTTCCTTCATGATTTCATTTAATTTTTATCAATTTTATTGGAGTATAGTTGGATTAAAATGTCATGTTAGTTTCAGGTGAATAGCAGCGTGAATCAGTTATACATATACACACATAACCACTCTTCCTTTTAGATTCTTTCCCCACAGAGGCCATTACAGAATATTGAGTTGAGTTCCCTGTGCCCTACAGCAAGTCTTTATGAGTTTCCTCCTTTATATATAGTGGTGTACGTATGTCAACCTGTCTTCCAGTTTACCCGATCCCCACCCTTAACCCTTGGTAACCATAACTGTGTTTTCTACATCTGTAATTCTCTTTCGATTTTGTAGATAAGTTCACTTGTCCTTTTTTTAAGATTCCATACATAAGCAATATCATAGGATACTTGTTTTTCTCTGACTGACTGACTTCACTCAGTACGACAATCTCTAATCCATCTGTGTTGCTGCAACAATGTTATTTTGCTCTTTTTTTAATGGCTGAGTAATATCCATTGTATATATATGCCACATCTTCATTATCCATTCTTTTGTTGATGGACGTTTAAACTGTTTCCATGTCCTGGTTATTGTAAATAGTACTACAGTGAACATTGGGGTGCATGTATCTTTTTGAATTACCATTTTCTTGTATATATGCCCAGAAGTGGGGTTGCTGGATCATAAGGTAGCTCTACTTTTAGGTTTTTAAGAAACCTCTATAGTGTTCTCTAAAGTGAATGTACCAGTTTACATTCCCACCAACAGTACGTAAGGCTTCCCTTTTCTTCACACCCACTTCAGCATTTATTGTTTTTAGATTTTTTGATGTTGGCTATTCTGACTAGTGTGAGGTGATATCTTATTGTAGTTTTGATTTGCAAAATAATTAGTGACATTGAGCATCTTTTTATGTGCTTTCCAACCATTTGTATATATTCTTTGGAGCATGTCTATTTAGGTCTTCCACTCATTTTTGATTGGGTTGTTTGTTTTTTTAAAATATTGATTTATTTCATACAACTGTGCCCTGTGTCACCTGATGTACGGTGATGTTGATGGTGAAATTGAATTTTTCAAGATTCTTCTTCCTTCGCTTCTTCCATATCTGGAGAAAAATCACTATACCATCACCTTGAATTTATATATAAAGCTAGTCCTTCATTTAATTCAGATTACAGAGACCATAACACAGAAAGAAATATGTCAATGTAATTGAGTTGGATGTTTATCATAAAATGATTAGTAGAAAAATATATAGTAACCTCTCTTTATATTGATCCCATGTTGAACAGCTTTTTATAGCTTACAAAATATTTTCAAATCATGTTGTATTTTATCATCAGAGTAATGTGTTATGCAGTTAAAGAATATCTTTTAATTTTATTGTATAAATGTATATATGTGTATGTGTATATATACATATGTGTGTATATAAGTATATATCTGTATATATAACAGATAACTTTTAGTCATACAGATAAAACCTTAAGCTATAGACTTTTGAACTTACTGAAATGCACACAGATGTAAAGTGACATATTCAAGACTAGAATCCAATACATATGTCTCTTGATCTAAAAATCTGCCCTACTTTTTTTCTTTTTAGTAAAATATATAGGCATGCACAAAGAAAAGATACAAAGATTGCCCACAATCCCATCATGAAAAAATGCTCAATTATTCAACAAATACATTTTGAATTCTTACTATGCTAGCTACTGTTCTGCTGTACTAGGGAGAACTACAGCAAAAGAAGCAAATAAAGATTTTTGCTGTCAGGAAGGTTACATGCTAGTAGGGTGATTTAAGTAGGTAAAGATGTAGTATTTTTCAAATGGTCAGAATGTTATCGAGAGAAATAGGAAAGCAGGGAAGTGTTGGAACTGGAGATATGGTATGTCGTGTGAAATCAATCACTAATCAAGAAACGCCTCATTGATAAGTTAGCATTTGAGCAAAAACCTGTTTGCAAACATTAGATACAGTATTCCAGATAAATGTGTGGCTGTCATGCTGTAGCACAGTGAGCAGCAGGAACTGAGGAAGATGAAGTCAGACAGGTTGGAGGAGGGGGAGTAGAGGGCATGAGGATTGTAGGTAAGTTATATAGGACACAGCAAGGATTCTGGCATTTTCTCTGAATGAAACTGATCCATTGGGACATTTTGAATACATGAGTGACACGATCTAGCTTAGATTATAACAGATCACTCTGAATCTTATATTGAGAATAGATTGTAGCTGGCTGAGGGGTGGGGTTGGAGATACAGTGGCTCCAATTAGGTGCCTGTTGCAACAATTCAAGTTGGAAATGGTGATAATAGTAACAGTAGAGATGACATGAAATGATTGTATTCCAGATATATTTTGAAGTTAGAACCAAGAGTATTTGCACGTGGAAAGATGTGTGCTATAAAAAAATAAAAGAATCAAGGACAGACTCAGGTTTTGGCCTGAAGAAATAGAAGTGTTGCCAAAAATTGGCATGAAACAACTATGAGAGAAACAAGTTCAGGAGAAAGATTGTGAGTTTAGCTTTGGCCATGTTAAGTTTGAGATGAACTTAAGATATCCCTATGGAGATGTTAAGTGGGGTTTTCAAACTACGAGTATAGGGTTTAGAAAGAAAAGTTCAGTTCAGTTCAGTCACTCAGTCTTGTTCGACTCTTTGCGACCCCATGAATCGCAGCACACCAGGCCCCCTGTCTATCACCAACTCCCGGAGTTTACTCAAATTCATGCCCATTGAGTCGGTGATGCCATCCAGCCATCTCATCCTCTGTCATCCCCTTCTCCTCCTGTCCCCAGTCCCCACCCCACCCCCCAGCATCAGGGTCTTTTCCAATGAGTCAACTCTTTGCATGAGGTGGCCAAAGTATTGGAGTTTCACCTTCAGCATCAGTCCTTCCAATGAACACCCAGGACTGATCTCCTTTAGGATGGGCTGATTGGATCTCCTTGCAGTCCAAGGGACTCTCAAGAGTCTTCTCCAACACCATAGTTCAAAAGCATCAATTTTTTGGTGCTCAGCTTTCTTCACAGTCCAACTCTCACATCCATACATGACCACTGGCAAAACCATAGCCTTGACTAGATAGACCTTTGTTGGCAAAGTAATGTCTCTACTTTTTAATATGCTATCTAGGTTGGTCATAACTTTCCTTCCAAGGAGTAAGCATCTTTCAATTTCATGGCTGCAGAGAAAAGTTCAGGTATATATAAATTAGGGAGCCATCAACTTGTAGATGATTTTCAGGTTAGAACCCTGAATGAGTTCACCAAGAGTAGGTGTAGAGAAAATAATATCTAATAAGAGATGAGTACTAAGGCAATTCAAAGACAGTAATAATAAAATAGTTATTTCATGTCTCAAAAGATGATTGAGTTATTAAGTCATCATATACGAAAGAAAAAGTGTATAGTAAACATTAATCTTAAAAATTCCCTTTATCACCCACCAATTTCAGTATACATGGCTTGGTTTATGCCAGAGATTGGCAAACTATGGCCATGGGACAAACTCAGTCTGTATTTTTTTAAACGAAAGCTAAGAATGTTTTTTACATTTCTAAATGGGAAAAATCAAAATAATAATATTTTATGACACATGAAAATTCTATACAATTCATATTTCAGTGTCCATAAATAGCATTTTGCCATAGCATAGTCATGCTCATTTTTTATGCATTATTTAGGCCTCAAGAGCAGAGCTGAATAGTTGCAACAGAGACTATATGTCTCACAAAATCTGAAATATTTTCTTCTGACCCTTTACAGAATAAGGCCTGGCTTATACAATTCTATACATTTGTATGGATGTATGTTCAGTAAAATGAATTATATAATCAAAAATATATACTTATATATTATATGCAAAATATGTCTTCAGTGTTTTTAAAGACATTTAAAATATTTTTCTTTTATGATGAACATACATGGAATTCAGCTGAGTTAAGCTGTCTGCCCTTATGATCATGTCTTGAGCATCTGGTATATGCCAAGTACTTTGTAAATTATCACCTTTAGCATGAATTTGCTATATATTTCACAGACAAGAAAGTTGAGGATCAGAGAGGTTGGACTAGTTATCAGAATACAAATCCAGGCTTATATGGGCTTTAAGACTGGGATCTCTTTTGCCCTACCACAACCCTGATATGTGGCATGCTAAGTTGCTTCAGTCATGTCTGACTCTCTGAGACCCCATGTACTATAGCCCACCAGGGTTCTTTATACATGCAATTCTCCACGTGAGAATACTGGAGTGTGTTGTCATGCCTTCCTCCAGGGGCTCTTCCTGACCCAGGGATCAAGCCCAGGTCTCCTGTATCTCCTCCATTGCAGGCAGATTCTTCATATCTGAGCCTCGGGGGACGTTCCACTGCCATGTGGAGCTAAGTACATGGGGTGGAAGCACCTGATATACTGTGTGCAGGTCCAGCAGGTACTCGAAAAGGAAATCCAGAGATTTGGAGAATATTCAGAAACTTGGAGAAAAGTGGGAGACATGTTTTTAACATATTGATATTAACAAGTTGTTACCTGACTCAGAAGATTGAGAACTATGTGTTTTGAGTAATATCAGTAAATACATACATTTACTCATTCTTAAGTTTATTCCTAGACAATGTATTAAAAAGCAGAGACATCACTTTGCTGACAAATGTCTGTTTAGTCAAAACCATGTAGTCATGTACGTATGTGAGAGTTGGACCATAAAGAAGGCTGAGTACCAAAGAATTGATGCTTTCAAATTGTGGTGCGGAGAAGACTTGAGATTCCCTTGGGCAGCAACATCAAACCAGTCAATCCTAAAGGAAATCCACCCTGAATACTCATTGGAAGGACTGTTGCTGAAGCTGAACCTCCAATACTTTGGCCACCTTATGCAGAGTTGACTCACTGGAAAAGACCCTGATGCTGGGAAATATTGAGGGCAGGAGGAGAAAGGGGTGATAGAAGATAAGGTGGTTGAATGGCATCATTGACTCAATGAACATGAGTTTGACCAAACTCTGAGAGATAGTGAAGGACAGGGAATCCTGACATGCTGTAGTCCAAGGGGTAACAAAGAGTTGGACATGACTGAGCAGCTGAACAACAATGACAAAGTTCATTCATTTTAAGAAAGGGGTTTTATTTTATTTTTTTTTCCATTTATTTTTATTAGTTGGAGGCTAATTACTTTACATCATTGCAGTGGTTTTTGTCATACATTGAAATGAATTAGCCATGGATTTACATGTATTCCCCATCCCGGTCCCCCCTCCCACCTCCCTCTCCACCCGATCCCTCTGGGTCTTCCCAGTGCACCAGGCCCGAGCACTTGTCTCATGCACCCAACCTGGGCTGGTGATCTGTTTCACCACAGATAATATACATGTTTCGATGCTGTTCTCTTGAAACATTCCCACCTTCGCCTTCTCCCAGAGTCCACAAGTCTGTTCTATACATCTGAGTCTCTTTTTCTGTTTTGCATATAGGGTTATCGTTACCATCTTTCTAAATTCCATATATATGTGTTAGTATACTGTAATGGTCTTTATCTTTCTGGCTTACTTCACTCTGTATAATGGGCTCCAGTTTCATCCATCTCATTAGAACTGATTCAAATGAATTCTTTTTAATGGCTGAGTAATATTCCATGGTGTATATGTACCACAGCTTCCTCATCCATTCGTCTGCTGATGGGCATCTAGGTTGCTTCCATGTCCTGGCTATTATAAACAGTGCTGCTGCGATGAACACTGGGGGGCATGTGTCGCTTTCAGATCGGGTTTCCTTGGTGTATATGCCCAGAAGTGGGATTGCTGGGTCATATGGCAGTTCTATTTCCAGCTTTTTAAGAAAGGGGTTTTAATATATTGTACTAGTCAGTTTCCTGGGATCTAAAGATAAAAAGGTAAGTGATATGTTCCTTGACTCCAAGAAATTTTCAAACCAGTAAACTGAGAAGCAGGCAACTTTATTATGAATAAGGAACAAATAATTAGTGATCTCATAAGCCTGATACATTAAAATGTGAGACATTTCAGTTTTTTTTAAATTATGTTTAGATATTCATCCCTAACCCTTGAAATTTACAAGAAGTCAATCAACAACCTATAGCCATACCCTTTCCAGCATGCTTTTTGTGGCATCTATGAAATGGCATTCTGTCTTGAATGAACCTTAGATATGATAGTGTCCTGAAGTCCTAGGTAATATTGAATGTGCTATTCCAAATTGTGGCTACAACATCGTGCTCAGTAGAAATGCACTTATTAGTAGTAGTATAATTAGAAACAGACAGGAGTCCTCCAGCAGGTTTTTGGTCATTTGAAATGAGATAGTAGATTATGAAAATATTTTGAAAAAATATTTTATGAGCTATTGAAGCTCATGAAGGTGGCTGTACTTACTGATGTTACTGTGCCTAATTGAACCCCTGAGAAGAACATTTTTCATTTTGAGAAGACGTGATTCTGCCACTTGTCTGTTTATAGAAAGAATATATTTCAGCATTTTGAGTGGCACCTTAGTGGCTTGGAAATATGAATACTGCTCCAAATATACACTATTTCATCTTCTTTTTGAGAACCTGATGACCCTTTACATGATAGAATATGTTTCTAAAGAAGAGGTTTTATGCATCCTGTCTCTATGATTTTTACAAATTCTTTACTAGGCAGTGACATTAACCTCACATCTAAAACTGTCCGCTTTTAAGACACAAAGACTTTGTTTCTGAACTGTGTAATTACATGGTGTAAATATACACAATTTAAAGTAAATTAGCTCATACTACACAGCTGCAAATAAAAGAGGTTCTTGCTTGTTGACTGGCCTGACAAAGACTTTTAACGTGCCATTATGTTGCTGTTGTTGTCATCCTTTCATCTTCAGACTAACAAATAACATTCAGACAGTGTTAAAGGACATCTGAATTTTTTCTGCAGAAAACAGCCCTGAGCTGACATCAATGCTTTCACAAAAGCATAAAATAAAAACTGGCAAAGATACTAGCTTGACATCATGGGGAAAGATTGTCAGACTGGATTATATCCAAATCCATTATCCCATTTAATCTTCACAAAAACCATGTGCTATAGGTATTATCATTTACATTTTTCACATGAAGAATGCAACTCAAGATAGTTAGATACTATGCCTGTGGCTCTGTAATCAAAAGATCATGGAGGGACAACCAAACTTGATTTTCTTATTCCTTTTTTGTTCTTTCAATGGTAGAGTCTTGGGGAATTTCCTGGCAGTCCAATGGTTAAGGCTTCATGCTTTCACCGAAGGGGCCCCAAATTCGATCCCTACTTGGGAAACTAAAAAAAAAAAAAAAAAAGATAGAGCCTTGGAATACTACTGCCCACACCAGAAAATCCAAGTACTCTTGTTTTTAGACTGTTCTCATTATGCCATCACCATTAATCTTTAAGTATATGGACAAGAAGTAGATAATACAATTAGCTGGAGAGAACAGAAATCTAAAAAAATATATTTTGTTGACTAGTGGAGGCATAGAAGAGGCAGGATATATTTTAGGCTTGGGAAGGTTCACTTGAATCAGTTATGGACTTTCGGACCATGAGGGGATATTTTATGGGCTCCAAGCATACTGCTTCTAATGTTGTCAAAACAGCAGAAGTTTAAGAAAACTTCATTTATAGATGTTCACTTTCCCTTGATTTATCCCCATCCTCTTTCCAAAGTCTCTATAATAGTCTGCAGTAACACTTTGTTCTTTATCACTGAAATTCATATATCAATACTATTTATATCCAAGCCAACAGAGTGCGAAGCAGAAGACCTTCAACTGGGAGACTTAGGTGGAAGCCCTAGCTGTAGTCCTACCGGCTTCTGAGCTTGGGGCAGGGAATTATTTAACCTCTTTCATACTCAATACCCTTGTCTGTATCACTGAAAATGTGTGTGTGTGTGTGTGTGTGTGTGTGTGTGTGTGAGACATTAAAGGGATTAAATGAGATAAATATGTATGGTAGTGTTTTCCAAAAAATACATAGAATACTAGGAAAATCTCAAACATTACAATTACTTTGTCAGTAATCTACTTTCTGTCAGACTTCCCCCTTCTTTGGATCCCTTATATTCACAGCACATGTTATTTTTTAATGTATTTTTAAATATAATTCCATGCATTTACTGCTTAATGCATAGATTCTCTCTTAGACTCTGATCAAATATCTGTGCAATGTAGTTTTCAGAAATATTCCCAAAAATATATGATGCGTAATCACTGTACACAGCAACCAACTGTGCATTCCATGGTCTCATTTTGGCATGGTAATTGTCCACTACTCCAAATCTGTTCATCTATTATCCAATTATTTATTATAAGAGTAAAAGTTAAGAATAGTATAACCTCATTCAGAAAATTTGAAAGGTGAAATTCAGTGTTAGAAAGTTTTGTTAGGCATCATCACCAGCAGTAATTATTAATTTAAAATTTAAATAACAGGTGATTAATCCTATCTCAATATTTTAGTTTGTATCCTTTGATTAATAAAAATTCTGAATATTTTGCTTTATGTTTTTAATAGTTATATTTCCTCTTTTGTAGTCTCTCCTTTTGTCTATTTATCAGGGTCTTAGTGTATTATCATTTATATGAGCACATAATATATAAAAGATCTCTTTGATCTATCATGTTTGTTGTAAATCTTTTTTTTTTTAACTCAAAATGCTTTTTTTGTTCTTACTTTGGTAACAGCTATTTTGAAGATCTGATTTTTAAGATTTGTGTGTACTCAAACCTGCAATTACTCTTCTCTGTATTTTTTTTTCTGTGTCTTCTCAATCTTATAAATCATTCATCCTTCAGTGGTTTAACCAATTATTATTAAACCTAGTCTCTCCATACAAATCAATCACCACATATTTTGTTTGTTCTTAACTTTGTTTTTGCCACTAATATTAAAGCTAGTAGAATTAAGAGGTTTTATTATCAGACAAGAGTCATGGAAGAATGTCCAGTCTTCTCAGTTCTCCGCAAGTGAAATGAAGGACAAAAATTACAGCAACAGATTTCCAATGAAGGCAAAAGAGACCAGTCAGGTACCAGGTGCTTGGCATTTGTGACCTCATTTCATATTCACCACAGCTCTCAAAAGTAGGTATTACTTTTTTTACACAGGAAACAACTGAGGCTAGGAGAGGCTAAGCATAGTAGTAATATCTTATAGCCAGAAATCAGTGGAGCTGGTTCCCTAATCCAGATCCAGTTGGCCCAAAGTCAGTATTCTCTTCACCATGCTGGCATTTGTTTCTAAGGTATCTCTTACTTTTCCAGGACTTTCTATTTATCTAGTACCAGCATGTTAATAATAACGATTAAGAAATAGCTAATAATTATTGACCTTCCTTGGAAGCAGGTATTCTGCTCAAGCCTTGGCATGTTTTATCTTATTTGATATTGACCACAGTAATATAGAGTGCTATTATATGTCTATTTTTAAAATTAGGAAATGAATACTAAAGGTAATAGAGTTATGAAATATTAGAGTCTTATTATCATGGTCTTGTTCCTAGCTCCTGGCCCTTAACCATTGAGTAATCTTGCTTTGTACCAATTCTGTACTTGATTCTTATCTCATACTTTAAATAACTTTGAGAGTAGAAATATCCACTCTTATGAATAGTTGCCCAAATAATTTTTTAGTACATTTGTTTGATTAGGCACTCTGAATATATTCACTGCCAAATTAATAGTGTTCAGTTCAGTTCAGTTGCTCAGTCATGTCCGACTCTTTGTGACCCCAAGAACCACATCATGCCAGGCCTCCCTGTCTATCACCAACTCCCAGAGTCCACCCAAACCCATGTCCATCGAGTTAGTGATGCCATCCAACCACCTCATCCTCTGTCGTTCCCTTCTCCTCCTGCCCTCAATCTTTCCCAGCATCTGGGCCTTTTCCAATGAGTTAGCTCTTCCCATCAGGTGGCCAAAGTACTGGAGTTTCAGCTTCAACATCAGTCCTTCCAGTGAACACCCAGGACTGATCTCCTTTAGGATGGACTGGTTGGATATCCTTGCAGTCCAAGGGACTCTCAAGAGTCTTATCCAACACCACACTTCAAAAGCATCAATTCTTCGGCACTCAGCTTTCTTTACAGCCCAACTCTCACATCCATACATGACTTCTGGAAAAACCATAGCCTTGACTAGACAGACCTTTGTTGGCAAAGTAATGTCTATGCTTTTTAATATGCTGTCTAGGTTGGTCATAACTTTCCTTCCAAGGAGTAAGCATCTTTTAATTTCATGGCTGCAATCACCATCTGCAGTGATTTTGAAGCCCAGAAAAATAAAGTCAGTCAATAGTGTTAGTAGTGCTTAATAGTTTCACAGTGTACAAATGTGCTTTCTTTGCTTTTTTTTTTTTTAAGCATTTTTTACCAGTGGAATTAACAGTCAGGAGGGAAAAGCACACACACAAGTGTTAGGTTTCCTAGCATGTCCTGGAGCTCCTTTGAAAAACAGTGTGCATTCCCTCCTTACAGGAGTGTTGACCCTGAAGTGTGTCATATTCATAACAAAGCCACGGCATCTGTTTCATGTTTGGGCTTGGCCTGTCTCTGATGTGCTATGAGTTGCCCCCCAACTGTGTGTCCCCGTAGGGGAATCTATTTGAGGAAGTCCCAATACTACTTTATACTAGACAGTAGCAAAATGTTCACAAAGCAATCCCTGACACCTTTATTCTGCAAGGTCTTGCAAATGCACTTAAATATCTGGCTCTCTGGAGTCTGCACGTTATTCAGAGGTGAGCATTCAGGATGAAAGAGCATAGTCGGAATCAAACAGAGCCTTTCTAGAGCTTTTTAAGGGGTCATGGAAATGAAAAGACTAGTGGATTCATTCTAATAATTCTGCTTTTCTCTATCTTCCACTAAATTTCTAGAAATAAATACTGCAATTTCAAAGTTGACCACTGTTGTGCATTCACTAAAATACTTTAGATACCAAATTATTTAAAAGTATCAAAATATTTTAAAATATCATAACAAATTAAACTTGCTCTATCAAATGTCATTCTGGAGAATACCAAGAATATCCCAAAGAACGTTCATGTGAACAGTTATCAATAAACCGATTTGTATAATCCAAGGAAAGAGCCATAAAGCAGGAATCAAAATATCTGCACTTCACTTAATTTTCATCAAAATTGAACACATAAATGAGGAAACATGTCACTGGTTTATACTGTTGTAATTTCCTATCTATGAAATGTGGACAAAATAAAAACATTCTTCTCTTGCTTACAGAAATAGTGCAAGGATCATGTAAAGTACCATGTAAAATAATTTAAAGCACTTTTAACAAAAGGGACTCACTTTTAGGTTTTTCTCCTCCTTGGACAAAACACAGATGAACATGATACAAAGTTTTTCATTGTAAATATTTCCATTAGAAGATGGAAGAAATCAAAATGTTCTTTGCATAAAGTAGAATTATTCACAACACTGTGTTAGATCCAACATTAATGCTGTTACAAGTCACATTTTAGGATGTGGCTGATCATGGCTCAATTTATTGTGAAATCATTCAGATTGGTAAAGACCTGAGAACTGATATCAGTCCAAACCCTAGGGTGACACAGGTGCAGAAAAAGAAGCCAGGAGGGAAGGAGATGGACATACCCAGAAACTAATGCTTGAGGTGTCCAATCTCGCAAACAGACTTAATGTCCTAAAACTGTGGACACTAATAATAAGTGGCCGTGCATGCATGCATGCTCAGTCATAAAGTTATGTCCGACTTCCTTCAACCCCGTGGACTATAGCCCACCAGACTCCTCTGTCCATGGGATTCTCTAGGCAAGAATACTGGAGTGGGTTGTCATTTCCTCCTCCGGGGGATCTTCCCTACTGAGGGATTGAAGGCACATCTCCTGCGTATCCTGCATTGGCAGGCATATTCTTTACCACTGAGCCGCCTGGGAAACCCCAATAGGTGGCCATCCAGGGCCAAAGCAACATAAAATGGATCCAGTGTTAAGTCAACTTTAAGTCTTGCACATGAGTGCAGAACAAAATGAGGCTGGATGAAAAGCAGGAGGACCATGCCACTCGAGTCTGCTTGATGGCTCAGAGCTCTGCTCATTAGACTGTGTGCATTTCAGAAAGAAATGACAATTCTCTTTGTTGTTACTAAGAGCAAGGGAGAGACTCAATAACCTCGAGCCTCAAGAGATTCAAGGACAAAAGAATAAACAGAAACAACTCTATTAAAAATAGACCATTAATTCAAAGTTAGAATAGCAGTAAGGATGATATTTATTCATTTGCTCATTCAACAATATTCATGAATTCCCTACTATAGACAAATGAAAATACTGGTTTCAGGAATGTAGAAATAAAAGACTCAATAGTCCTTATATGCTCATATTCTAATTAGGAGGTATATGGGCAAACACACCAGAAGTAGCATTGTGTGGCAGGTGGCACAGAGCATGTAGGGTTGAGGCAATGGCTTCACAGAGAACGTCACACTCACATCACATTTCAAGACAGAGGATGTGTGTGTGTGTGTGTAAAAGCTTGAAATCAAAGTAAAAAGTGTTAGTCTCTCAGTCAGGTCTGGCTCTTTGGGATCTCATGGACTGTAGCCCATCAGGCTCCTCTGTCCATGGAATTTCCAAGGCAAGAATACTGGAGTGGGTTGCCATTCACCTCTTCAGGGGCTCTTCCTGGCCCAGGGATTGAACCTGGGTCTGCCACATTGCAGGCAGAATCTTTACTGTCTGAACCACCAGGGAAGCTTGCTTTATAGTAAAGACTTTGCTATTACTGAAGATTAAGATGTGTGCATGTGAAGTGGGGTTTAGACTGCAGTTGGGGATGCAAAACTTGAAGCTGAAGAGAAAGTAAGCTTATAGTTTTGTGAAGATCTGTTTTATGCCATGTGGAGAGCTCTAGTTTCTATCATGAAGAACTTAGGCATTGAAGGACTTTTACGTGCAGGAATGCCTTAGCACAGTTTTCATTCTGACTCAGTCTAAGCATTAAAGACAAAGTCATGCAATATCTTTTGGAAATGATGTAAACATGACATTATTTTTTGGAAAGATCTCAGATTTAATAAAGCTGAACAAATTTCATTTGGAAACATGAGTTAGCATTGTAATATTTTTTGCATCTTGTAGAAGTTTGCAATTGTGAACTTTAGAGATGAGTTGGAAAAAAAATCCAAATCCAATAAAGACCAGAGTTCTACTTCATGAAATCACTCAGTCCTTAGTATACAAATAAATCTCTTATAAGATCATATTGATCCATGCATCTCTATCACAAAGAAAATATAGATTCTAAACACTTTGATCAATAAAACAAGTAGTTTTATATAAGCATATAAAAAGGAAAATAAAATACATGTATTAGTCAACCATAGAAAGCATAAAAACTATCATAATGTTCATTTTTCCTTGAAACAAAATTAAGTGTACCCTCCTTCAAGAAGTCTATTGCATGTGAAATTTTTCTACATTCTCATTTCATGAGGATAATTAAATACTTTTTCTGTGGTTTTGACAATAATAATAATATACAAAGCTAGATCACATTTTTAAGTACATTTATACAGTTTTATTTGGCTTTAAGCCTTATGCTATGAAATAAGTATCACTAGCTGTTTTAATAAAGGAGTGAACTGTGGCCGCTGGAGGAACAGAAATTCACTCTATCACTTGCTATACCTACCTCAACTCCAGGTAAGTCAGTCAACACCCCCTGTGCTCTAATAACCAATAATGTGAACCGCGGATGTATCATTATAACTGCCCAGCTGCACCTCTACCCAATCTGCTCCTCTTTTGGGCCACTAGCTAGCTAACTCATTGCCACCTTTGGTTTCCCTAAAACTTGGCTCTGATTCTCAGATAAATGAAACAGATATTTACCTTTGCACATTGTCTGAAAAGTAAACTGTGGCACCTTTAGTCAACAAATGCTGCTATTTATTAAGTGCTTGTTACTACTGTTGGACATAGTTCTAAGCACTGTCCATGTGTTATTTCATTTAAGGCTGATAACCCGTGAGGTAGACCCTCTTATTTTTCTCACTTTACAAATGAGAAATTGGAGTATCAAAAGAGGTGGAAGACTTCTGACCATCTGCCACAGAGGACATTGTGGTGGAAAGCTTGAACTGAATCCAAATCGGTCTGACTCCCAGGTTCTCATCCATGGCCACCGATATGAGAAGTAATTCTCAGCCCCCCTCCTTACGTGCCTTCTTGCAGTTACGAGTGTAGTAATCCTCAGTATCCCTCCTCCTCAGTGTCTCCACTTGCTCTTCTCCTGACACAATCCTCCTCCTAATTTCCATGCAGCCTCGTTGTGCTCAGCTATCATGTGCAAAACTCAAAGTTAACTTAACGCTGGATCCATTTGTTGCATTTTGGGCCTGAATGGCCACCTATTATCGGTGTCTGTACATTTAGGATATAAGCTACTTATTTAGACTCTGCAGGCACTCTGAGGACTTAAAAGTACAGTATAGAGTCTAACTGGGTGCATCTTTCCTGGGTGGCACCCTGTTAGTCTTACTGGTGGTATCTTTACTTATCTGTTGCTGTGGTTTCCTGGCATCTAGATACTAACTTTCAATGACAGCTACTTAGGAGTGAGTGCTGGCCTTTTTCTCTGGTGAACAGGTAATTTTCTTGCATTATGGAAAGATCATGAGTTTTGAATTACAAAAACCCAGTTTCAAACATCAACTCAGCCTTTTAGTAGTTGTGCAACTTTCATCAAGTGATTTAAACTCTCAAGTTTACTTTTACCAGCCGTATAATAGATATTGTAATACATATGACATCAGGCTTATTGTCAATTCAAATTAAATAATGGATATAAATGATATTAGCATAGTCCCTCCTATATAGTTAGCCTTCAATAAGCCCTTCTTGTTATCCAATTTCTTAACCCTAGATCCTTACCGGTTCTCTCCTTTCTACTCCAGCTCTGTCATGCCTGGGTTCCTCTAATTGAATAATAGTGTTTCTATGCCTGGCATATTCCCTTTGTTCCTGTGATACTAACTGGATCTCTGCTATAGTCTGTTTGGATCTCTGCTATAATCCTTCCCAGACTAAAATTATAGTTGGAATCTAATAATAATCATATAATTCCTAACGTCTGGGAACTGATTTGAATTTACAAACAACTTTCAATCTTTAGTCCCTACTCACCTGCCAGTAAAATAATGTACCCCAGGCTTGCACCCATACTGAGTCCCATGTCTTGCCTCTTCCAAGTTCAGGCTATATTGCCTATAAATATATTTATACTGTGCTAAGTCCTTTCAGATTCACCATGTCATTTGATTCTTTCAGTAAGTCACTTGAGGATGTGTAGTGGGTCAAATGAAGAAATAGAGACTTGCATTTTTAAGACAGTATTTCATAGAACCATATGAAATTGCTGTTATGTGGACATTTTGACCTACACAAACAATATCTTATGACTCAATCTTGTTTCTCAGTTGTCAAGTCATGTCCAACTCTTTGCGACCCCATGGACTGGAGCATGCCAAGCTCCTCTGTCCTCCAATATCTCTGGAGTTTGTTCACATTCATGTCCATTGAGTTGGTGATGCTATCTAACCATCTCATCCTCTGCTACCCCCTTATCCTTTTGTCATCAATCTTCTCCAGCATCAGGGTCTTTTCCAGTGAATCGGCTCTTTACCTCAAATTGCCAAAGTACTGGAGCTTTAGCATCAGTCCTTACAATTAATATTCAAGGTTGATTTCCTTTAGGATTGACTAGTTTGATCTTCATGCAGTGCAAGGGACTCTCAAGAGTGTTCTCCAGCACCACAATTTAGAAAGAATCAGTTATTCACCTCTGTCTTCTGTAAGGTCCAAATCTCATATTCATACATGACTACTGCTAAAACAATAGCTTTGTCTAGACAGACCTTTCTCAGCAAAGTAATGTCTATACTTTTTAATACACTGTCTAGGTTTGTCATAGCTTTCCTTCCAAGCAGCAAGGGTCAAGAGACTCTTTAGATATTATTCACTTTCTGCCATTAGGGCGGTATCAGTTACCTATCTGAGGTTGTTGATATTTCTCCCAGCAAACTTAATTCCAGCTTGTGATTTATCCAGTCTGCATTTCACATGATGTACTCTGTACATAAAAAGCAGAGACAATACTTTGCTGACAGAGATCCATATAGTCAATGCTATGGTTTTTCCAGTAGTCATGTATGGATGTGAGAGTCCATAAAAAAGGCTGAGCACTGAAGAACTGATGCTTTTAAAATGTGGTGTTGGAGAAGACTCTTGAGAGTCCCTTGGACTGCAAGGAGATCCAACCAGTCCATCCTAAAGAAAATCAACTGTAAATATTCATTGGAAGGACTGATGCTGAAGCTGAAGCTCTAATACTTTGGTCACCTGATACACAGCACTGATTCATTAGAAAAGACCCTGATACTGGGAAAGATTGAAGGTAGGAGAAGAAGGGGACAACAGAGGATGAGATGGTTGGATAGCATCACTGACTCAATGGACATGAGTTTGAGCAAGCTCCAGGAGATGGTGAAGGACAGTGATACCTGTTGTGTTGCAGTCTATGGGGTCACAAAGAGTCAGACAACTGAGTAACTGAACAACAGTAATAACTCTTAATATAAGTTAATAAGCAGAGTGACAATAAACAGCCTTGACATACTCCTTTCCTAATTTTGAGCCAGTCAGTTGTTCCATGTCCAGTTCTAATTGTTGCTTTTTGACTCACAGTTTTCTCAGGAGACAGGTAAGGGGGGTCTGGTATTCCCATAACTTTAAGAATTGTCTGCACTTTGTTGTGATCCACAGAGTCAAAGACTTTCTTATAGTCAGTGAAGCAGAAGTAGATGTTTTAATGGATCTCCTTGTTTTCTCCATGATCCAACACATGTTGGCATTTTGATCTCTGGTTTCTGTGCCTCTTCACAACCTAATTTTTACATCTGGAAGTTCTTGGTTCACATACTGCTGAAGCCTAGCTGAAGGATGTTAAGCATAACCCTGCTAGCATGTGAAATGAGCACAATGGTACAGTAATTTGAACATTGCCCTTCTTTGGGATTGAAATTAAATCTGGCTTTTCCAATCCTGTAGCCATTGCTGAGGTTTCAAGTTTCCTGATAGAATGAGGGCAGCACTTAAGCAGCAGCCTCTTTTAGGATTTTAAGTAGCTCAACTAGAATTCTGTCAACTCCACTAGCTTTGTCCACAGTAAAGATCCCTAAGGCCCACTTGACTTCACACCCCGTATGTCTGGCTCTAGGTGAGTGACCATGCCAATGTGATTATTCATGTCAGTAAGACCTTTTGTGTATAGTTCTGTGTATTTTTGCCACTCTTCTTATTTTTTTTAATGTTTTTATTTTCTTTATTGAAGGATAATTGCTTTACAGAATTTTTTGTTTTCTGTCAAACCTCAACATGAATCAGCCATAGAGATACATATATCCCCTCCCTTTTGAACCTCCCTCCCATCTCACTCCCCATCCCACCCCTCTAGGTTGATACAGAGGTCCTGTTTGAGTTTCCTGAGCTATCAGCAAATTCCTGTTGACTATCTAGTTTACATATGGTAATATAAGTTTCCATGTTACTGTTTCTATACATCACAACTTCTCCTCCCCTCTTCCCATCATCCAGAAGTCCATTCTCTATGTCTGTTTCTCTATTGCTGTCCTGTAAATAAGTTCTTCAGTACCATTCTTCTAGATTCGATACATATGTGTTAGAATACAATAGTTCTCTTTCTCTTTCTGATTCACTTCACTGTATATAATAGGTTCTAGATTCATCCACCTCATCAGAACTGACTCAAATGTGTTACTTTTTATGGCTCAGTAATATTCCATTGTGTATATGCACACTACTTTTTATCCAATCATCTATTGATGGACATCTAGGTTGCTTCCATGTTCTAGCTATTGTAAATAGTTCTGCAATGAACAATGGAATCAGTTCAGTTCAGTCACTCAGTCGTGTACGACTGTTTGCGACTCCATGGACTGCAGCATGCCAGGCCTCCCTGTCCATCAACAACTCCCAGAGTTTACCCAAATTCATGTCCATAGAGTCGGTGACGCCATCCAACCATCTCATCCTCTGTTGTCCCCTTCTCCTCCTGCCTCCAATCTTTCTGAGCATCATAGTCTTTTCAAATAAGTCAGCTCTTCGCATCAGGTGGCCAAAGTACTGGAGTTTCTGCTTCAACATCAGTCCTTCCAATGAACACTCAGGACTGATCTACTTTAGGATGGACTGGTTGGATCTCCTTTCAGTCCAAGTCACTCTCAAGACTCTAACACCACAGTTAAAAGCATCAACTCTTTGGCACTCAGCTTTCTTTATAGTCCAACTCTCACATCCATATGTGACTTCTGGAAAAACTATAGCTTTGACTAGATGGACCTTTGTTGGCAAAGTAATGTCTCTGCTTTTTAATATGTTGTCTAGGTTGGTCATAACTTTTCTTCCAAGGAGTAAGCATCTTTTAATTTCATGGCTGCAGTCACCATCTGCAGTGATTTTGGAGCCCCCCAAAATAAAGTCAGCCACGGTTTCCACTGTATCTCCATCTATTTGCATGAAGTAATGGGACCAGATGCCATGACCTTAGTTTTCTGAATGTTGAGCTTTAAGCCAACTTTTTCACTGTCCTTTTTCACATTCGGGAGGTGTCATCTACATATCTGAGGTTATTGATATTTCTCCCAGCAACATTGATTCCAGCTTTTTTCCTCCAGCCCAGCATTTCTTATGAGGTACTCTGCATATAAGTTAAATAAGCAGGGTGACAATATACAGCCTTGACATACTCCTTTCCCAATTTGGAAGCAGTCTGTTGTTCCATGTCCAGTTCTAACTGTTGCTTCCTGACCTGCATACAGATTTCTCAAGAGGCAGGTCAGGTGGTCTGGTATTCCCATCTCTTTCAGAATTTTCCATAGTTTATTGCGATCCACACAGTCAAAGGCTTTGGCATAGTCAATAAAGCAGAAATAGATGTTTTTCTGAAACTCTCTTGCTTTTTTGATGATCCAATAGATGTTGGCAATTTGATCTTTGGTTCCTCTGCCTTTTCTAAATCCAGTTTGAACATCTGGAAGTCCACAGTTCACATACTGCTGAAGCCTGGCTTGGAGAATTTTGACTATTACTTTACTAGGTTGTGAGATGAGTGCAAATGTGTGGAAGTTTGAGCACTCTTTGGCATTGCCTTTCTTTGGGTCTGGAATGAACACAGACCTTTTGCAGTCCTGTGGCCACTGCTCAGTTTTCCAAATTTGCTGGCAGATTGAGTGCAGCACTTTCACAGCATCATCTTTTAGGATTTGAAATAGCTCAACTGGAATTCCATCACCTCCACTAGCTTTGTTCCTAGTGATGCTTCCTAAGGCCCACTTGACTTCACATTCCAGGATGTCTGGCTCTAGGTGAGTGATAACATCATTTTGATTAATTGGGTCATGAAGATATTTTTTGTACAGTTCTTCTGTGTATTCTTGCTACTTCTTGTTAACATCTTCTGCTTCTGTTAGGTCCATACCATTTCTGTCCTTTATTGAGCCCATCTTTGCATGAAATGTTTCCTTGGTATCTCTAATTTTCTTGAAGAGGTCTCTAGTCTTTCCCATTCTATTGTTTTCCTCTATTTCTTTGCAATGATCACAGTGGAGTACGTGAGTATTTTTCAATTTTGGTTTTCTCAGGGTGTATGTCTAGGAGTGGGATTGCTGGGTCGTATGGTGGTTTAATTCCTATTTTCTAAGGATTCTCCATACCATCTTCTGTAGTGGCTGTATCAATTTACATTCTCACCAACAGTGCAAGAGCGTTTCCTTTTCTCCACATCCTCTCCAGCATTTATTGTTTGTAGATTTTGATGATAGCCATTTTGACTGGTGTGAGGTGATATCTCATTGTAGTTTTGATCTGTGTTTCTCTAATAATGAGCGATGTTGAACATCTTTTCAGTGTTGGTTAGCCATCTGTATGTCTTCTTTGGAGAAATGTCTTTTTAGGTATTTTTCTTACTTTTTGATTGTTTTGTTTGTCTGTTTGTTTTTCTGGCATTGAGTTGTATGAGCTGCTTCTATGTTTTGGAATTTTATCCTTTGTCCGTTGTTTCATTTGCTATTATTGTCTCCCATTCTGAGGGTTGTCTTTTTAACTTGCTTAT
This sequence comes from Odocoileus virginianus, assembly GCF_023699985.2. Lineage (NCBI taxonomy): Eukaryota > Metazoa > Chordata > Mammalia > Artiodactyla > Cervidae > Odocoileus > Odocoileus virginianus. The sequence continues at coordinate 33,031,414 of NC_069686.1, read as the reverse complement.
AGTTCCCTTTGCTGTGCCAAAACTTTTAAGTTTAATCAGGTCCCACTTGTTTACTTTTGTTTTTATTTCCATTACTCTAGGAGGTGGGTCATAGAGGATCTTGTTTTGATTTATGTCATTGAGTGTTCTGCTTATGTTTTCCTCTAAGAGTTTAATATTTTCTGGTCTTACATTTAGGTCTTTAATCCATTTTGAGTTTATCTTTGTGAACAGTGTTAGGAAGTGTTCTAATTTCATCCTATAAAATTAGCTGTCCATTTTCCATAGCACCCTTTATTGAAAGAAGCTGTCTTTGCCCTATTGTATGTTCTTGCCTCATTTGTCAAAAATAAGGTACCCATAGGTGTGTGGGTTTATTTCTGGGCTTTTTATCTTATCTCATTGTTTTATATTTTTGTTTTAGTGCCAGTACCATACTGTCTTGATGACTGTAGCTTTGTAGTATACCCTAAAGTCAGGAGTGTTGATTCCTCCAGCCCCATTCCTCTTTCTTAAGACTGCTTTTGCTATTCAGGGTCTTTTGTGTTTCCATATGAATTGTGAAATTTTTTGTTCTAATTCTGTGAAAAATGCCATTGGTAATTTGATAAGGATTGTATTGAATCTGTTGATTGCTTTTAATAGTATAGTCATTTTCACAATATTGATTCTTCCTATCCAGGAATGTGGAATATCTCTCTGTCTGTTTTTGTTGTCTTTGATTTCTTTCATCTCTGTCTTCTAATTTTCTGTGTACAGTTCTTTTGTCTCCTTAGGTAAGTTTATTCCTAGATATTTAATTATTTTTGTTGCAATGGTGAATGGGATTGATTTCTTATTTTCTCTTTCTGACTTTTCATTGTTAGTATATAGAAATGCAAGTAGTTTCTGTGTATTGATTTTGTATCCTGCAACTTTGCTAAATTCACTGATTAGCTCTAGTAATTTTCTGATACTATCTTTAGGATTTTCTATGCACACTATCATGTAATCTGCAAAAAGTGAGAGCTTTGCTTCTTATCTTATCTGGATTCCCTTTATTACTTTTTCTTCTCTGATGGCTATAGCTGGGACTTCCAAAATTATGTTGGTTAACAGTGAAAATGGATACCTTTTTCTTGTTCCTCATCTTAGGGGGAGTGCTTTGAGTTTTCACCATTAAGAATAAAGTTTGCTGTAAGCTTATCTTGTATGGCCTTTACTATGTTGAGGTAGGTTATTCTGTGCCCATTTTTGAAGAGTTTTCATCATAACTGGGTGCTGAATTTTGTCAAAGGCCTTTTCTGTGTCTATTGAGATTATCATATGGTTTTTATTTTTCAATTTGTTAATATGGTGTATCACATTGATTGATTTGCATATATTGAAGAATCCTTGCATTCCTAGAATAAACCCAACTTGATCATGGTGTGTGAGCTTTTTGATGTATTGCTGAATTCTGCTTGCTAAAATTTTATTGAGGATTTTTGCATCTATGTTCATCAGTGATAATGGCCTATAGTTTTCTTTTTGTGTGTTGTCTTTGTCTGGTTTTGGTATCAGGGTGATGATGGCCTCATAGAATGAGTTTGCGAGTATTACTTCCTCTGCAGTTTTTTGAAAGAGTTTTAGAAGGTGCCTTCAAGGGGACCTGCATCCCTGTCTGAGGTATGTATGGCTGCGGCAAGGACTGTCTGATTCTCATTCCATTTAGGCTGCCACAGATCAGTTGTTTCACTCTCAGCCTTAAATGTTTCTCCTCTGACTCAGACAAGTGCCCCACTGTGGGTATTGGACCCCTGCTTCAGTTCCCCCACCGGCTGAGGGCAGATCCATTCCTACTAGCACTCCTGTTTTTCCCCCTAGTTCATTTGTCCTACTGACTTTTGCGTGGTTCTATATATTCTTAACCACTGGTCAGGTACTCCTGTCTGCTCTCAGCTGGTGTTCTGCATGCACTTCTGTGTCTGAAGGTGTATTCCTGATGTATCTATGGAGAGAGATGTTCTCCACATCTATCTACTCCTCTGCCATCTTGTTCTCTGCCACCTCTTCTTAATCTCTTCTATTAGATCCTTACTGATTCTGTCCCTTATTTTGCCCACCCTTGCATGAAATATTCCTTTAATATCTCCAGTTTTCTTGATGAGATCTATAGTCTTAAGCTTTTTATCCTTTTCCTTTATTTCTTTGCATTCTTCATTTAATGAGGCCTTCTTATCTCTCCTGGCTAATCTCTGAAACTTTAATTGAGTTGGTTTTATCTTTCTCTTTTCCTTTCTCCTTTGTGTTTCACTTCTCTTCTTTCCTCAGCCATTTGTAAAGCCTCCTCAGACAACCACTTTCCCTTCTTGTATAGGATTTGATTAGGTCGTATCTGAATGGCCTAGTGGCTTTCCCTACTGTCTTCAATTTAAGCCTAAATTTTGCAATAAGGAGCTCATGATCTGAGCCACAGTCAGCTCCAGGTGTTGTTTTTACTGACCATATAGAGCTTCTCCATTTTTGGCTGCAAAGAACATAAACAATCTGAATTTTGTATTGACCATCTGGTGATGTCCATATGTAGAGTCATCTCTTGTGTTTTCAGAAAAGTGTGTTTGCTATAACCAGTGTGTGCTCTTGACAAAATTCTGGCCACCTTTGCCCTGCTTCATTTTGTACTCCAAGGCCAAACTTGCCTGTTATTCCAGATATCTCATGACCTACTGCCTTTACATATTCTAATCTCCTATGATGAAAAAGGCTTTGTGTGTGTGTGTGTGTGTGTGTGTTCTAAAAGGTGTTACAGTCTTCATTGAACCAGTCAGCTTCAGCTTCTTTGCATCAGTGGTTGGGGTATAGGTTTGGATTACTATGATGTTAAATCGTTTGCCTTAGAAACAAACTGAGATAATTCTGTCATTTTTGAGACTGCACCCAAGTACTGCATTTTCAACTCTTTTGTTGACTATGAGGGCTACTCCATTTCTTCTAAGGGATTCTTTCTCACAGTAGTAGATATAATGGTCATCTGAATTAAATTTGCCCATTCCCATCCATCTTATTTCACTGATTACTCAGATGTCAGTGTTCACTCTTGCCATCTCCTGCTTGACCATGTCCAATTTGCCTTGACTCATGGCCCTAATATTCCATATTCCTATGCAATATTGTTCTTCACAGCATGAGACTTTACTTTCCCCACCAGACACATCCACAACTGAGCATCATTTCTGCTTTGGTCCAACTGCTTCATTTTTTCTCGAGTTATTAGTAATTGCCCTCTGCTCTTCCCCAGTAGGATATTGGACACCTTCCAACTGTAAGGGGTAGTGCTCATCTTCTGGTGTCATATCATTTTGCCTTTTCATACTGTTCATGGGATTCTTTTGTTGTTGTTGTTGTTCATGGGGTTCTTGAGGCAAGAATACTGGAGTGGAGTGGGCTGCCATTTCCTCCTCCAGTAGACCACATTTTGTCAGAACTCTTCACTATGATGCGTCCATCTTGGGTGGCTCTGCACAGACTGGCTCATAACATCATTGACTTATGCAAGTCCCTTTCCCGTGAGAAAATTGTGGTCCATGAAGGGGATGTTTCAGTCTAATACCTTCCTAAACATGCAGAATGTGAGCTCTTTTCTAGATCCGGAAGTGCATCAGCATAGGTACATGTAAATGTCACACTTCATTCTTATGGTATTTGCCACACTGAAATGAGAGAAGCCATCTTTAATTTTCTTTTTTGGCATAAAACATGAGATTACAAGGGATAGATTCCATCTTAATGTCTTCAATTGACATAATATGAAACCCTCCTCAGCTTATCACTTCTATTGTAGAGTTCAGGAAGCCAAATTCTTAGTCATACTTGGAAGGTTGTCTAGATGTTCGTTACTAGACTTATATCCTTTAATGGTTCTCTGTTAAGTATTTAATATGAGAAGGACTGGTAAACTTTGTGTAAACCTATAAAACATAGTATTAATCAATATATCCTTCTTAGCACAGTTAACTGACATGTTGTAACTGCTAAATTAATCTTCTTGAATGAATTGATAAACAGATTAAATAAAATAACTTAATCAGGTATAATGAGTACTGTAAGTATATTAAATTTATGCAAAACAGTTTCCTATCTATTCTGCGGTTAAAAATAAGACCGCAAAGTAAATGATTTCTGAAATATATTCATTCTGCGACATCCTCTTGTATGACATTAGTTAAATCACGTTACCAAAACATTAATTTTTTTCTCAAGGTAGATAACATAACAATACATCAATTCAACATTGTGCCTTGAGCACTTTACTTAAAAGTGTTTTTACTTATTTATCTTATAAGAACTTCTTAGCACTACTGAACAATATTCTTGAGGGTCTCATAGGTTTTTTTTCTAAATGCAAATAATAATTATGATTATATTCTAATTAAATTCAAAGCTTACATTTAAAATCAAAGGCAAAGGTAGTTTTCATATGAACACCCTTTCACTGAAGTTGTGATGAAAGATGCATGGGCAAGTAATACAAAATACTGTTCATGCTTTAGTTTGTAAAAGACTCTGAGTGCCTTCTACCTTCTCTTGAGGATGTTATTGCAGAATTTAAATGATTTCTGAAATTAAAAAAAAAAAGAAAGAAAAAAAAGTAAAATCTTATTGGTGAGTGTGGTGTTTAATGAGGAAAACAGAAGTTTTTAGTATGTTATTATCAAGCCAAATTTAATGAATATAATGAATATTATCACTGTCCATATATTCTCCATATTGAGGTATAACACCATAAATAATTGTGTTTTGTGATCATATGTTATCCAGTATATTTTTAAGTGTTCTAGCACTGCTTTTACCTGTTTACTATTCTATTGAAGATAAAATAGTATATTTTTTCCTCAAAATTTTTTGAAAATTTTAAAACACACAGCTAAGTTGACAGAACTCTGCAGAGAACAGTGGTATATTCAACCTGTGATAATCTGCTATTAACATTTTACTGATTACTCCCTTTATGACATAGCCATCTACCTAGGCTTCTATTTAATAATCCCTCCTGTTTTTAATCATCTTCAAAGTAAACTGAAGGTATCAATACACTGCCCATAGATACTTAAATTTAATACTTTATGTAGATACTAAATATTTAATATTAAACACTTAACTACTTTAAAATCACTAAATACTTAAGTAGCATCAACTAAAGTCAATATCTGTCCAGATGTTTTCTTGAGGTGAAATTTACATACAGTGGAATATAAATATCTTAAGTGCATATATCTGAGTCTTGAAAATATACAACTGTATAAACCAAAACTCTATTCATATTATAGTACATTAACATCACACAGAAAATTCTCCTTGGCCCTTTACTTGTCAGACCATCTTCCCAGTCAGTCAGGACTCTGATGTTTTTGAGCCATGGGTTAGTTGTACCTGGTCAAGAGTGTCATACAAATGAAATCATATAGTAAAGCCTCTTTTTTTTTAAGAAAAATTTTGGCCATGCCATAAGGCATGTGGGATCTTAGTTCCCTGACCAGAAATTGAACTCATAACCCCTGCATTGCAAGTGCAGAGTCTTAATCACTGGACAGCCAGGGAAGCCCCTGAAAGCCTCTTTTATTGTGCGTTTTTTGAGACATATCTATGATACTGCATGTCTCAGTGGTCTCTTTTCTACTGCTGAGTCAAATGCCATTATTAGAGTTTGTTTACCCATTCTCCTTTTAATGAATGTCTGGTTAGTTTCCCATTCTGTTTTGTTTTGTTTTGCCATTATGAATCAAAATGCTATGAATATTTATGAACAAGCAGTGCCAAGGCAGCAATCAGGTAGCTGATGACACTTAAGTTATTTCTGTCTCACCATTCTGGGGTATGTATGGTGGTATCTCTTTGTGATTTTGATTTTAATTGCCTGGTACCTAATGATGTCAAGTACTTGTATATTTATTGGCCACTGAGTGCCTTTATTTGAATTATCTCTGTTTAAATATTTTCTAGTTTTAATAGAGCTGGCTTTTTATACTACTGATTTACAGGAGGGCCTATGTATCTTGTATATCAATCCTTTATCAGATATGTTTCAGAAGCATTTTCTGTTTGAGTTTTTTTTTTAATCTATTTTTAAGCAGAATTTTTAAAATGTTGGCAAAACCTAATTTATCAAAGTTATCTGGTGATGTGTAAGAAACTTTTTTCCCTATAACCATGTCACAAAGTTATTTTCCCATGTTTACTCCTGAAAACTGTATGGGCTTAGCTTTTACATTTAAATCTGTGACCAGTCTTATTTTTTTTAACTGTAGTATGAGGTAAGATTTGAGTATTTTGCTTCATTTTGTCTGTACAGTTAGTTATTTAAGCACCATTTTCAAAAATTTACTTTTTCATCTTGTTGGTTTGGCACTTTTGTTGAAAATTGAATGTCTGTTTAAATATATGACTATTTCTAGACTCCTCAGTGTTTCACACACCTGTGTGTCTTTGATTTTGCTTATACCACACTACTTTGATTACTATAGCTTTACAAGTCTTGAAATCAGGTAGTTAAAATCCTCAGAATTGCTTCTTTTTTAAGATTATGTTGGGTAGAGTATGTCCTGTCATTTTAATAGTTCATTTAAAAATAATAATTTGGAGAAGGAAATGGAAACCCACTCCAGTATTCTTGCCTGGAGAATCCCATGGACACAAGCGCCTGACGGGCTAAAGTCCATGGGGTCACAAAGAGTTGGATATGACTGAAGCAACTTAGCATGCCCCAAAATAATAATTGTCCATTTTACACTGTTTGGAGGTATAGCAGGTACTGACAAAGAATATTCACTTTATATGAATACTTTTTGATTTTTGTTTCTAAGTGTCTGTATATCTAAAGGGCTTCCCAGGTGGTGCTAATGGTAAAGAACCCTCCTGCCAATGCAGGAGACAGACTCAGTTTTGATCCCTGGGTTGGGAAGATCCCCTGGAGGAGGACAATGGCAACCCACTCCAGTATTCTTGCCTGGAGAATCCCATGGACGGAGGAGCCTGGCCGGCTACAGTCCATGGGGGTCTCAATAAGTTGGACACTACTGAAGCAACTTAGCACCCATGCACATATATCTAAAAATTCAGAGTTTTCTCATTAGTGGATTGGTCATCTTAGAAAAATGTAATGTTTCAAATATTTCCCTAGAAAGTAGGGATTTTTTTTTTAAAGTTTCTAATAAGATACTGTTCAATTATTTAAACAAAATTTAAAGTAATAAAACATGAAAAGCTTCTCAAAGTTTGAAAAGTAACACGATTTTGGTATAGGAATGAATACAAGAGACTTCTGATTATGTAAATGTAATGTCAGTTCTTGAAATGTTCATGTATTTCAGCTATTTCTTATTCATTTCTGTACTACTGCAACTCCTAAGATAACTAGCAATTGTTCATGGACCTAATTTATTGGCCTTATAGGTTATTTTCACTATCGAGTCTAAAAGAAGATGCTATGTATTCTTAATGAAATTGATGGGAAAACCCAGAGTTTTGAATAAGACATATTCTTTCTAGGAACCTAACAGGTATTTGGGATGTGTTCAAGGTACTATTGATGAAAGCCTCAAATTCCCTGAACCTTCATCACTACTGCAGATATTTCCAGATTGATTTCTCACTATTTTAGATAATGTGGTTATTTTCTCTTTAGTCAAGTGTAGTTTTCCTTAAGCCATGTGAGATAAATTGCAACTCTGGTTGGCACTGTTCTCAATTTGTCTTTAGAAAATATATTTCAGATTTTGATGGATGAAAGCTCAGAATATATGTTACATATTATAGTGCAGTCTGCCTTTTAAAATCATCTCTGAAATCATGTATATAAAACATAAACATAAAACATATGTACAATATCATAAAAGTTTAGTATAGAACAGCAAAACATAAGTTGTTCACTTTCATAATTACTGATATGCTTCATGATAAATAAACTCTGATAATCCCAGAGTTTGTTTATAAATGTAATGATGAAATCTCACAGCATCCGCAGGACAGCTTTATTTTGAGAGACTGCATAAAGAGTACTTTTCTCAAGCAAAATTACCTACTTCATAATGTTCTAGAATATTAGACACTATGTTCTAAGGCTAAATTGTTTTTGATAATGGGCTGTGAGGTCACATTTTCTTTTTGCTAGCAGCAGATCAAAGACAGGATTTAAAATTTTGCTGGTTAGAGTCTCAGCATTCTGCCTTTCTGCTGGCCAGTTTGTTTAGTCTCCAGTAGAACAGAATTTTTTGTTTGTCACCACATCCCCCTTGAAATTAAAACAGTTCCAAGCATCTCTATTGGACTTCAGTTAGGACTGATATTGTTCACTAAATCTCTACTAAACACAATTTCTAATGATTTCTCTTTGATCACCACTCTATTATTATTTGTGAGCGAAGTCTCTCAGTATTGGTTTAAAACCAGTTTGCTTTATTTTTGACAAAGTTATATGCAGATTTTCCCATTAGCTTTCTGCTGTTAAGTGAATAAATTTAAATCTAACTGCTATTAAGTGCATTTTTCTTAACACTCCCTGAAAAAAAAATTTGAAGAAGTGTATCTCTGGCATATTATTCTGATTTTGTAAATTCAGACTCTTTAAGAGCCTGTGAATTACCAGTTTTCAGTGTGTTCACGTTAGATTTTAGTTGTGAGAAATCTGAACCCAAGGAAAAGGTGCTTTTTAATCAGTTCTTGAAATCAATAATGCAATAAAGCAATATATGAGAAATAAACCATTTTGAAGAAAATTTGTAGGGTAGATATCATGGAGTATTCTAGCTCATTTCGTATTTAAGTAAGTTATTTTGTTACTTACACTAAATTATTTTATTTAGGAAACTGGTCACCAGTACAACTTCTGGTAAATAATTATGCTTCTCAATTATATATGCCCAATTTATTCTACTTTAGATCAGTATTCCCTCACATTATGTCTTTATGTCATTACTTTCACCACTTCTTGTTCGGTTGTGAAGTCATGTCCAACTCTTTGCAGCCCTATGGGCTGCAGCATGCCCAGCTTCCCTGTTCTTTACTTTCTCCCACAGTTTGCTCAGATTTATGCCCATTGAGCCAGTGATGCTCCCTAATCATCTCATCCTCTACCGCCCTCTTCTCCTTTTGCCTTCAACCTTTCCCATCATCAGGGTCTTTTCCAATGAGTCAGCTCTTCATATCAGGTGGCCAAATTATTGGAGCTTCAGTATCGGTCCTTCCAATGAATATTCAGGGTCGATTTCCTTTAGGATTGACTAGCTTGATTTCTTTGCAGTCCAAGGAATTCTCAAGAGTGCTCCAACACAATAATTCGAAACCATCAATTTTGCAGCGCTGAGTCTTTATGGTTCAATTCACACGTTTGTACATGACTACTGGAAAAACCATAGCTTTGACTACACAGACCTTTGTTAGCAAAGTGACGTCATTGCTTTTTAATATGCTGTTTAAGTTTGCCATAGCTTTCCTTCCAATGAGCAAGCGTCTTTTAATTTCATGACTGCAGTCACCATCTGCAGTGATTTTGGAGGCCAAGAAAATAAAATCTGTCACTGTTTCTACTTTCTCCCCTCTATTTGCCTTGAAGTGTTGGGACTTCAAGGATGCCATGATCTTTGAATGTTGAGTTTAAGCCAGTTTTTTCATTCTCCTCTTTCACCCTTATCAAGATGCTCTTTAGTTCCTCTTCACTTTCTGCCATTAGAGTGGTCTCATCTGCATTTCTGAGATTGTTGCTATTTCTCCTGGCAATCTTGATTCCATCTTGTGATTCATCCAGCCTGGTATTTCGCATGATATACCCTGCATATCAGTTAAATAAGCAGGGTGACAATATGTAGCCTCATTTTACTCCTTTCCCAATTTTGAACCAGTCAGCTGTTCCATGTAATGTTCTGTTACTTCTTGACACACATACAGTTTTCTCAAGAGACAGGTAAAGTGGTGTGGTATCCCCATCTCTTTAAGAATTTTCCACATATTCTAATATATATTTGCTTTGAACACAAATTGATTTTAAATATCCTCACCATTTAACTGACCCTTAAACTATGAAAATATAGGTTGATACATATTAAGTATCAGATACACATTAAGTATCCTTAACTATCAGGATATAAAATGATATCCATATACTACCTAAAAGTCATCCTTTTTTCCATTAGTGGTGCAGATATCTCTGTTTAAAAAGAGCTTATAGTTGTCTTATATGCTCTATATAAATTCATATATTTGACAGTACCTGGTTGTATTAACCTGCCGGTTGATTGAAAATAAAGATGTGGATACTCAGGCAGTATGTTGAAAATAATATTATATTGGAAATTAGATAAAGTGGATCTACCTTCTAATTGCCTCTATATCTCTTTTTTGCAATATAATTTTGAGTACGTATTTTTTCTGAGGCCACATTAAAAGTGGAGATTAACTAAGAGAATCTTTAAGATCCTTTCTAGCTTTTAACTTTCTAGGAGAGTCAAAAATGCTTTATGGCACTCTTGAAAAATGAGTGCTGTATTTTTGGCAATCCATTTTTTAAGTTGCATTACTATTACTATTTTTTTGTAGTACTGATAAGAGTACTACAAAAAAAAAGGTAGTACTCTTTAATAATCCATCTGAGTTCTTATAACCTCATTAGAGTTCACTGTCTGCCTTGGGATCACAAGTCTACTCCTGGTTTCTCATTTGGCTACATGTTTGGTGTAGATCAGAGAGTGCTTCTGATATTTAACGAATGCAAATTCTCTAGTTAGCTGATTTGAGTCACTCCCAGGAGGCATTGATGAGGCACTGTGCTTTGGCAGAAAACAGTTGGAGAAAGACTTGACTTAGATATTCTTTGTAACATTGGGTAAGCTACTCAAGTACTCCAGTCTTCCATATTCTCACATGTAACAAAGCTACATTTATTAAAACTGCCATGAGAGTGTCAGTCAAAGAACAGCAGATCATTCAGTGGGGGTGATCAGGACACTCTCTGAACACCACCATGTCACTTATGTTTGACATTCACATGGAGTGATGGCCATGGTAGGTAGATATCATTGGTCTTTAGGTGTGTGCCATATAAATGACAAAGACTGACAATGTGCATCTCCGTTGTGTTCAAATGGGCCTTATAAAGGAGACTACCAATTAAATGACTAAGAAAAATTAAAAATATTTTATATTTTAACCTCTCTTTTTATTTAAATTTACTCATTTTTCTTTGGTCCTCTGTAGTGAGGTTCCAGCTTACTCACATCAGTAAATTTTGAGTATATCTGAGTTTTAAGTAGACTATGCCCTTGCAAACTGTAAACATTTCTGTAGAGTGTGAATATTTTTACATATTGCTTAAGGAATACTTGACTTTTGAAAATCATCCTCTGATTTGCTTTGCTCTGACACAAGTTACATGGTGCTCTATACATATTAAAAGCAAGAATGCTGCTTTTCCAAACAGCAAGTTTTGTTACCATAGAAGAGTGATCCAGTTATCTTTGATATTATTTTTTTCTCCCTCTTATTTATTTGAAAAAATTATTCAGAAAAATCTGTCACTGTTTTCATAAGGTGATTTATTCAGGTGAATTGTGGGCTTTCAAAAAAATTGTTTTCTCAACTTTTCAATATATGAACTCAGAGTTGTTTCTTTTTTAAATTAAATTCTTTTAATTTTAAATTTATTTTTAAATCGAAGGATAACTGCTGTACAGAATTCTGTTGATTTCTGTCAAACAGCAACATCAATTAGCCATAGGAATACATATGTCCCCTGCCTCTTGACCCTCCCTCCCACCTTCCTCTCCATCCTCACCGCCCCCCGCCCACCCTGGTTGTTATGGATCCCTGGTTTGCATACAGCAAATTCCCACTGGCTGTCTACTTTACATATGGTAATGCAAGTTTCCCTGTTTCTCTCTCCATACCTCCCATCCTCTCCTTAATTAATTTTAATTGGGGGATATTTACTTTACAGTAATGTGATGGTTTTTGTCATACATCACCATGAGTCAGTACATGCAAACGTGTGCCCCTCACGCCCAAACCCCGATCCACTTCCCTCCCCACCCCACCCCCCCCTCCAGGTTGCTGCAGAGCAGAGCACTGGCTTTGGGTTCTCTGGGTCATAGGGCAACTTCCCACTGGCTATCTATTTTACACATGGTAATGTACTTTTCAGTGCCATCGTCTCAAATATCCCTTCCTCTCCTCCCACTGAGAATTGTTTCTTTTACAAAATGCCTGAGTTACAGATCAGCAAACTGAGAGATCACTTATAATACTAAGATGTTTCTGTAAGCCTCCATAGAACTATGTTCATTATTATGTAAAATTTTACATTAAAAATGCCTAGGTTCAAAATCACTTAGTTTGATATTTCCATGCAATATAAGAACTTACTGTAAAAATTGGGAAAAGGTTACACAAGACTAAAAAAGTAAGAACCTTAATTGGTGCTGTTTTGATTTTATTTGTGACTTATTTCCCTTTTGTTTTTTCTTTTTAGAATTACAAAAAAAATGAGTCTTACCATTTTTCAAAATAGTTCCTCATTTGCTGATTTGATTCACAAATGTGTATGATCTTTTCACAAAGGACCCGCTCATTTTCTTTACATTGTTCCAATTTTAATACATCTAACTATAGTACTTAGATACTTGCCAAGTGCAGTCTTCAGCATTTTTAAGTCTACAAGAAGCTACAATGAAAGAAATTCATGGGCTGCATTCATGGTACTATGATTTTTTTTTTTTAGCTCAATGAAATTCACTAAAAACAGAACCTATTTTTAGCCATTCCTTATTTCAATCTGCATTCCTTGCCTGAATAACTGTAATAAAATAGGACAAAACAAATTTTGATGGGCAATTTCATCTCAGCCCATCTGTTCGGTTATGCTGTGAGGCAGAAACCTGGGCTTATCTGTCCTGCTGCTTGTAGGGCTGCCTTACTAAAGTGTAGAGAATCAGAACAACAACATAGTTCATTTATTTCTACTCCTATCACTGCTGGTTGACTCCCCTTCCCCTCCCTTCACAGCAGCGCTAATACAGGTAGCTGGTGATACTGGAGATGAGGGTTCAAATGGAGTGGAGCTAAACCAGGTATCCTGTTCAAGATGGTCCTGACCACAGATCATAAGTGGGGTGGATCCAACTCTAATCCACTAGGGACAATTGAGATTCAAACACTAGAGAGACCAACTATATACTCCAAATGACAAGAGGGATAATGAAAGTAAGGGTTGAGAGCCAAGAGTGAGCAGAGGAGCAGAGACCAGATCAGCCCTGAAGCTGGTCATAAGGCAGCAAAGAGGATTGCTGCCTGGAGCCATGGTAGCTAGAACTACTATTTTCCAACTGGAGGGTTCCTAGGATTAAAAGATCATGAAACTGTTGACAACTACTTCAGTACTTGAGGACTGAAACTAGGCGAAAGTGAGACAGGACTTTCCCCTGACTTTCCTGATAAAATTCTTCAGCTATTCTGCTTCATTTTACAGACTACAGAAAGACAATCTCCTTGTGATTCATGGGTCGCTTGTTCGTTCTCCAAAATGGCCTTGCACATTTTATTATATTTTATTTGAATGTAAACACAATTACTGAGCAGTGAATAATGATTTTCCCTACCCATTGATTACTAAGTGCATGTTGATGGCACAGATGCATTGATTTGTACAAACCCAACTTAAAATGGAGCAGGTGGGTATGTAAAGGTTTACTCAAAATCAATGTGAATTAGATTGCTGCTCCCCAGTAAAATGGATTATAAGTTAGAATGGCTATTTTCTTAAACATAATGTGATAGAATGCTAAGGCAATCTGTTAAGGTGGACTGACTCAAAATGTAGCCCTTGATCTTAAGAGTCAGCATTGCAGAAGAAATGTGTGATTTAATGAGCAGAGATATACATATCTGATGAAAGGACCATATTGTGTCTCTGAAAGTGTTGTTAATGAATTTCAGCAGATCTCAGGAAAAAAAAATGCTTGGCAATAAATCTTGTACAAAAGAAAGATGATCATGTTCTATTACATTATATGGTATTACATCAACTGTTTTTCTTCCTAGATTGGGTATTTGCAAATATTCACATATACATATGTTACAGTAGTTTAATCATTGCACTGTTCTGAATGCAGAAGTGCTGACTGGATAGCTTTGGTTAAAGGAAAACCATTAACACTTATGTCCTTGTTTACTGCTATTGCTTACAATGTAAAGAAAATGATAATCTGTGTACAGTCCATTGGCTCCCTATTAAGGCGACTTCTTTCCTTTCACATGAAAAAGGTCTAGCTATTGATATTAAGGGAGTAGACTATTCTTTGTCCAAGTCTTTTTCTAAATAAATCTGAGGTTTGGAAAGGATATGCAGGGGAGGAAGGTGTTAGAGGGCGTGCAGTAGACAGGGTTTTAGCCCAGTATAGTGGACTGCTTTGGCGCAAAAGCGAAATACATTCTAAAATGATTGTGAACTTTTGGTTTTCTACCTGATGTGCTCATCAGATGAGCTGTGCTTATGAGCCCATGTCCATTCGAGAATGATTTGTAACAGTAAGATATCCCCTGCCAAAGTCCATTTTCATAAATAAGACTACTCAATAAGTCTTTATTGAGTATATATTTTGTATGCTCAATAAAACACACTACTTGGTACAAAATATATACTTAAAAAAGACTTGTAGTATGCTGCACACCCAGGATTTAAAGAAACAATAAGCAGAGCTACTGCTTTCAAGGAACCCACACTTTAGTGTGGGGTCGTAATGATTAGGCAATATAAACTCTGCAAGATGTGTGAATACAATTTCCCAAGAACTCAGAGGAGAAGGTGTGATATTAATCCAGCGAAGGAGGGTCATAGCATTTAAGTTGGCTCATAAAGGTGAATCATACTTTGGAGGACTGGTATAGCAGGGTGAAGATGAGATTGGTGAAAAGATAGGGAATTCGAAAAGTATATAATGCAAAATTTGGAAGGGTGGGTTATATAAGTAATTAGAATGTGAATGATTGATGGGAAAAGAAGGCTAGAGGATTCTTGAATAGATAACCTGTTTCCCTGTATATTTTTCAGACTAAAACTTAAAAGGAAAGTTATTTATATATCTCTGATTAGTTAATTTTGAGAAATATTTTATTGAGCAGAATATGATAACACTTCCAGGTATAACAAAGAGTAAGCATATTTGTAGATCCATAGACTTAACAATATATTTATATACAGTTTACATATATATATATATATATATGATATAAACGTTCCTTTCCAGGTTGATGTGTGTGTAAGCTTAATTAGATTATACTTCCATATCTGACACTAGTCAAGTAATTTTTGCTTAAGTTATTTACCCCTTTGAATGTAACTGTTGTTGTTCAGTTGTTCAGTCATGTTCATGGACTGCAGCTTGCCAGGCTTCCATGTCCTTTCCTATCTTCTGGAATTTGCTCAAACCCATATCCATTGAGTTGCATCTCATCCTCTGTTGCCCTCTTCTCTTCCTGCCTTCAATCTTTCCGAGCATCAGGGTCTTTTCCAGTGATGAGGTCTTCGCATCAGGTGGCCAAAGTATTGGGGCTTCAGCTTCAGTACCAGTCCTTCCAATGAATATTCAGGGTTGATTTCCTTTAGGATTGACTGGCTTGATCTCCTTGTCCAGGGGACTCTCAAGAGTCTTCTCTAGCACCACAGTTTGAAAGCATAAATTCTTCAGAGCTCAGCTTTCTTTATGGTCTGACTCTCACATCCATACATGACTATTGGAAAACCATAGCTTTGACTATATGGATCTTTGCTGGCAAAGTAATGTCAGTTCAGTTCAGTCACTCAGTCATGTCCGACTCTTTGTGACCCCATGAACCACAGCACGCCAGGCCTCCCTGTCCATCACCAACTCCCAGAGTCCACCCAAACTCATGTCCATCAAGTCGGTGATGCCATCCAACCATCTCATCCTCTGTCGTCCCCTTCTCCTCCTGCCCTCAATCTTTCCCAGCATCAGGGTCTTTTCCAATGAGTTAGCTCTTCTCATCAGGTGGCCAAAGTATTGGAGTTTCAGCTTCAGCATCAGTCCTTCCAATGAACACCCAGGACTGATCTCTCCTTTAGGATGGACTGGTTGGATCTCCTTGCAGTCCAAGGGACTCTCAAGAGTCTTATCCAACACCACAGTTCAAAAGCATCAATTCTTCGGTGTTTAGTTTTTCTACAGCCCAAATCTCACATCCATACATGACTTCTGGAAAAACCATAGCCTTGACTAGACGGACCTTTGTTAGCAAAGTAATGTCTTGTCTTTTTAATATGCTGTCTAGGTTGGTCATGACTTTCCTTCCAAGGAGTAAGCGTCTTTTAATTTCATGGCTGCCCTCACCATCTGCAGTGATTTTGGAGCCCCCAAAAATAAAGTCAGCCACTGTTTCTCCATCTATTTGCCATGAAGTGATGGGACCAGATGCCATAACCCTAGTTTTCTGAATGTTGAGCTTTAAGCCAACTTTTTCACTCTCCTCTTTCACTTTCCTAGGCTCTTCCATTCTTCTTTGCTTTCTGCCATTAAGGTGGTGTCATCTGCATATCTGAGGTTATTGATATTTATCCCAGCAATCTTGATTCCAGCTTGTGAGTTGTCCAGTTGCAATGTAATTAGATGGTCTCTAATATTTACTTCAAAATTTTGGCTCAGAACAGAATATTTGAAGTCAGACTGTCTTGGGTTAAAATCCTAGCTCTGATGCTTACCAGCTATGTTAATGTTTTAATTTTGCTATAGTATCAGGCAGTCTCTAATTCTCAAATTTCTCTTGTATAAAATAGGATTTGAAAAGTGCCTACATATGGAATTTAGAAAGATGGTAATGATGATCCTAAATGCAAGGCAGCAAAAGAGACACAGATGTAAAGAGAAGCCTTTTGGACTCTGTGGGAGAAGGGGAGGGTGGGATGATTTGAGAGAATAGCATTGAAACATGTATATTACCTTATGTAAAATAGATCACCCAGTGCAAGTTTGATGCATGAAGTAGGGCACTCAAATCTGGTCCTCTGGGACAACTAGAGGGAGGGAATGGGAAGGGAGGCAGGAGTGGGGTTCAGTATGGGAAGATGTATGTGCACCCAAGGGTGATTCATGTAGATGTATGGCAAAAACCACCACAATATTATAAAGAAATTATCCTCCAATTAAAGTAAATTGATTAATTAAAAAAAATTTTTAAGTGCCTCCTTACAAGATTGCCTTCAGAATGAATATAAAGTGTTTGGATTACTTTCTGCCACAGAGCGACTGCTAAACAAATGCACTTTATTATTATTATGATACTGTATTGATTAGTAAGATAACAACATCCACTTAATTTCTTAGCCCAAAACCTGCCTCTTTATCAACATTACTCACCTCAGCCTTGGGTAGTGACAACCAGGCCTGAGTTTAGTTCTCACTTTCCTAGGACTTCACAGTTTAGCTTTTGGTACTCACCCTAAGGCTTGATTTATTTTTGGAAAACTAATTAGATCCATTTCTTATGGTTACTTTTCCTTAACTGCCAAATTCCATGTACTTGTTTGCAGTTCAAGGTAAAAGGTGCCACCACTATTAAGCCCAGTCACGTGGAATTGACACTGACTAGGCAATCACTTCAGAAACAGGAAAGAAGCAGTAAAGTAGCAGTGAGGATGGGTAAACAATTGGGTGACTACAGAGAAACTTGACACCATTATTTTCATAGAAACAAAAGATTGGCGTGGTCCTTGGAAGTTTCTACTGTGACATGCATTGTGAGAGACGGGAAAAAAATGAACATAAATTCTTCCCTTCCCATCAAAAGTGAATCTAATTTTCCACCTCTTGAATCTAGACCTGCCTTATAACTTTGCCTTTGTGGCATAAGTGACATAGAGTAAGCTGTGAGCCTAGAATTAAGGAGAACTGAATACTTCATCTCTCCCTCCAGAAAAAGAGAAGGCTTGCCATGTGAGGAGGAGCCAGTTCTAACCCATTGAATTCTCTGAAAGACATGAAGAGATGCCTTATTATCCCCCTGCCTCCACAGTCAAAATCATCATAAGCCAGCAGCCCCCACCAACCTAGCAACTCCTCACAAATGCAAGAGGGAACTTGAACCTGAAAAGAAAGGAAGGGGAAAAGCCCAGCTAAACCCAGCGAGATTACTTTTTGACTCAATTTGTGAGTCAAGCAATCAGTTACCAGTTTAGGCACTAATTTCAGAGTGATTTGTGCTGGAGCAAGAACTAGCTGCTGCACTTAGCAATGCTTGAATCACCTCTCAGACATCCTCCACCAGCAGCCAACTAGCTTTTGCATTCAAAAAGAGATTTCATTCCTTGTCCCCATATTCATTTTCATGACTGAGGAGACTTTATTGGCTCAATAATTAGCTTTGGTCAACTTTTAAAGTCCTTAAAAAATATTAAATGCATTAATTGAGGTTTCCCTATAACAGATTTTCCCCTTAGGTGATTGCTGGCTAGATGGCAACAGTTGTGTACTGGCCCAGTTTGGGAATATCGAGCTGAGAGATTGCTAGCTACTTCCCCCTCTGGGTTTTGTGCTACTTTCCTGACAGTCTCCTCCCTCCACCTCTGTTGTCTTCCATCTCCAATCTCTAAATAAGAACTTTATTGTCCTTCCTTGTACCACCTGTGGGGTTGGGTGCTAGGAGCACAGTAACATATGTAAATCACAAAATTTGTGTGTGTTTTATGGGATACCAAATTCCATTATGCAGCTTTTAAAGTGTCATTGCCCAGTATTCATTTTGATGTCTGATTTACTTTAACCCAGTAATATTTTCTAGGCTTAACTGAATTCAAAGCTTGTTTCTCTGTTGTATTTGTTTGCTTTCTCACCAAGTATTATGGATCTGTTTTCTAAATTTAATTTTTCTTTTTCTGACACTCTCTAGCAGCTGTGTCATACTTTTGTGTCAAAAACCCAACAGTCTTAGTAAGCCAGATGTGTGCTTGTCCAACCTGTTCAGCCCATTTTGAATCACTACTATTTCCTCATCCCTGTCTTCCCGTTATGCTTTAGATTTCTCAAACTTCGCCTTGCCTACAGCTTTTTTGGAGCGGCACTCAGAATTACGTCTAAGGCATTTGTTTTATTATTTGTGGAGGGTAAATGATCATTTATTCTATGGATTTCTGTAATGGACCTAGTGAGGATTCTGTCAGCCATAGTTATCTCTATCCATCCATCAGCTAATTGTACAACCTTTTCTTAAAAATGCAGTTTCATTGCCATCACAGTTCTGCACACTCTGACCCATTATAATAATGAAAGAAAATCAAAGTGCACTCTGAAATATGAAAAAAAAAAACCTAAGAGCAGCATGATGAAATGAAATGGTTATGTCTATAGCCTGAAATTTAAATATTGGGCAAATTCTTTGTCTGTAGGGAGTTTTTATGTGAAACTCTTTTAGAATAAATATAAAAGATAAAGACTACAGTTAAATAGAACTGTTGAATTGACTCTGCAGACCTGTGCCTTCCACATCATGTTTATGCAATTGTGTTTTTAAGTCAATGACTTTATTCATCTGAAAATATCACCCGGATGCTTTATCCCATCTACAAAGGAATCACATTCAAGCACTGCTCAGTGGGTTGGCATAAAAGTTTCAATCCCCTTATAGCCATCAGAGAAAACTAACTGGGGGTCTAAAAAGTGAAATAGTCTCAATCATTTACCTTTCAATAATTATTTTTTGATGTGAAAAGCATTTAAAATTCACAACCCTTGAGCTGCAAATAGCATAAGCTAAAAATCACACAGGTTTTGTATTGAATGGAATACAATGAAAAGTACACTGAGCAAATAGAGGTGTGAAACTGTTTCCTATCTTTACAGAATTCAAGTTGTCAGGCGAGTGTATGCTTCTCGGTTCTGTCTCGTCACAAGAAAGATTTGGAGTGACGGACATTAAAGCCCCCCTCGGCGTGTCAGAGCTCTTGGGTCTTGGACAGACTGTGTTATACCTCTCAGGTCTTGAACGGACCATTATAGCTCTTAGACAAATCAGTGTTACAGCTCCGTGTTACAGCTCTATTTTATTTAGAAGATAGCAGTGAAGACATGTTGATCCAAAGACGCGAAAAGAAGAGCGCCCCAGCGCATAGGAGAGAGAGAGAGCCCTTTGGCTCCTCTTTTTATATGTTTTTTTCTTCCCCCTGGGCCTGCCCTATGCAAATTGGGCTAGCCAGGAGTGCTGTTTGTTCTACCTGAAGTCCTCACTCTGGTCCTCAGACCTTCCTTTGACCTTCCTATGTTCTGTTTTCGAGGGCTTTTCCCTTCCTTGTCTTTTAGCCACCGCCATTTTGGACTTCTTTTTCCTATTCTAACTACCTAACAAAGTGATAACAGAACACCTATTTGTAAGCAAGCAATATTCCATTGAGAGACAAAGAAATAATTTGTAACTCATAATTATGGAAAGGTAATTTAAAATTTTTATCTCATGGAGTAAAACATAAATTTTCAATTAACCTCAGTTCTGACAGCATTAATAATACAGTCTCATTGTTAGCAAGAAGATATTTAACCTGACTGTATAATTCATTAACATATTGTTCAATATCACTTCTCCTGTGGGAAATCAGCAAAATGTGATGCTTAGGGAGGAGTCGCCTTAAAGGTTCAAGGGATAACATAACATTTCCAGTAATTCCACCAAGGCTATGTGAATAGTGTGATAGCAATTAGAAAGTACAGCAAAGTAATATCCTAGAAAGACTACCTTGGGCCCAATGAAATCAGATCTCACCTAAAATGTTTTCTCATGATGTGTTTTAGAAATTGTTTTAATCCATTTTCCTCTATTAAGGATTGTTATCTTACCTTTTTTATGTGCATTTGCATTTTTATATTTTCTGCAAAAATGTAAGTGGCAATTTTTTAGCTCCTAGATAATTTAATTCAATGCCCCTTACTTTACATACAAGAAGTAGAATCCCATTCAGCTGGGGTGATTTTCCTAGTCTACTGCTTTCTTCTTCTTGAGTGGGTAAAATCAGTAAATTCATCAAAGCTCTATTTATCCATTTACTCCATTCACTAAATGCCTTTGTCAAGTTTGTTATTAGGTTCTGGAAATACAAGAATAGGCATGTTCTTTACCTAATCTGATCAATTGTTGGATATAAACAAATAGTTTTCATACAATCATTTCCCCTATAACCTTTAATTTAAACAAACCAAAAAACACAACTATACATTATTTAAAAATAGACAAAAATATAATTGTTCTGTGTAAAAGCTTCAACTATTTAGAAAAGAGAATAAAAAGATGTTGAACTTGTGTAAGAAAGTGCTATGTATATCACACCAAGTCCCTTCAAGCTCATTTGTGCACTATAATGACTCTCATACCAAATAACTTGAAAGGATAAGTTTTCCTAATAAAGTCAAGGTTGAGTTTACAAAAATCAGTTTCATAAAGTGATGTGGACTACTATGACAAGATCATCCTGTAAATGGACCAAGACTTGTCATTTTCATTGGTTTTACTCAGTAAAGGTAGGAATAGCCATAGACCTAGGATTCCATCACCTATGTTCTTTCCTGTTAGATAGTCAATATGTGTAGTTATATTGATTGGCTGGCAAAACAGTCTTCTTTACTGCACTGAGGGAACTATCTCTATAAAAGGGAACCCCTTTTGTGCCCAAATCTTCTGAAGGAAGTCTTCAATGAAAAGAATGTGTATTTTTCTCTAGAGAAAACTGATCTAGTATAGTCTTGGTGAAGAGATCTAGACCCCTGTCCATTATTGTAAAGTCAATGTTACAGTCATCAAATGCTTTTATCCTTTCTACTAGAGTACTTAAGAAATAAATATCATCAGTAAGAACTAAATTCTGTTGATGTGTTCCTGTGATTAATCTTAATTAATAATACATGAAATACTTCCTGATTGTGTGCACATATATCATTTGACATTAATTTATGCCAAAGCCATTAGGAAGAATTTTGCAGCATATCACAGCCAAGGTTAGTCCTTTCTTTATTTTTTTCTTCTCTACCCATCAAAAAGTGTTCCAGTTACCAAGAATGAACTAATCTGATTATTTTTTTTGAAAGTATGGTTCCTGCCTTCTTCAAAAAAAAAAAAAAGATTTCAAAAATTGTGTCTTTGTCTAAAATACATAGTTTAGAAAATAATTGCATAATATTGAAATATTGAAAATAATTGCATAATAATTTGTATATATGTGTGTGCCTGTCTCTACAGATATAACTGTATATACAAATTATATATATCTAAATATATATATAAAAAACAGAATTTAATCATGAACCCCATGCCTGTCACTCATGCATAGCTTCAGACAAAAGTCACACTAGGTTCAAATACTAAAAACAGGAATGTGATTCTGACTACCAGAACCTTGTAGGAAGACTGGGTAAACCAACTGACATCTCTTTTTTTTGGCTAATAGGATGACAAGTACAATGAGTTAAGCTGTTAAAGCAAATTCAAATCTGTTCCAAATCAACACTAATTTTCAAAATTTGTTATATAATATCAAGACTTCTGAGCAGGGTTAATCAAGTGAAAATTAGCAGGGGCAAATTACGGTGATCTGTAAAGGACATAAGGAACAATTAGCAAACAATGGGAGATGGAGAGAGACTGGGGTGAACAATGACCAGCGTGTGAAAGGAAGCTACCAGGGAGGAAAGAAGGAGAGAATAGTTACACAAGAAAAAGATGGCTAAATTGAGGTCAAACAGTCATATATGAGTCACTTCCTAGATGTCACTAAAGGTGCAGGAACCCTAAACTGGGTCAAATATTGAAAGTAAGCATGTGGGGACTGATTAGTTTGGATTATAGGTGATGTAAATAAAGAAATTGTGTGGAGTACTCTTTCCCTCATGCCTGGTTGGAAACTGAGAAGAATGAATTTCATTGCCGCTATCTTTTAGCTTCAATTATCTAGGTACCACAGGTACTATGATATCTTTCTTAAATCCTGGGTATCCATAACCAAATTACATAATAGAATCCAAAGTTGATTTGGTCTGCAAATATAATTTATTGACTATATTTTTGGAGGACTCAAAGTAGTGAAGAGTACAGTTCAGGAACATCTACCTTTAGATTCAGACTCCCATCAGTTATTAGTTATATTACTTTCAGAAGGAAATATTGCCTTTTCATATTCAGCATTTTTGTATATAAAATGAAGAAAATTTTATCACAAAGATTTGAAAGAAGATTAAATGAACCAGTATATATATATATATATATATATATATATAAGGTATTTCACCACAAAGCTTGGAACATAGTCAATAAATGGTTGCTGTTGTTATTTATTAGTGGTGTAACCTTTGGTTTTAGAGATCGCCATTAAATATACACATTAAGAAAATTAAAGACAGAAAGAATCCTAAAAGAATGGAAGGAAACATGTTGCAATTCAAAGAGAAACATATCAATTAAAGAAAATGTTTGAAGGCAACTAAAATGAAGAAATGAACTTTGTTTTTTAATTGAAATTTCCATAATGGGGTAGAAATAGAATTTGCTTTATATAGTTTGAAAAGTTCCTGGTTTTGAAACAAGGGAGGTTTAAATGAATGAAGAGATAAAACACCAATGATGCAAATCTAAGCCAAGAGCATTCTGCTTACTGGCAGGGATCAAAGGAGTTCAAGACTTTAAGAACCTTCATAAATGTGAAGAAAGGGAAATTAACCACATCAAACCTCTCCACCTAGAATCTGAATGTGGTTCCTGAAAATAGAAAAATAGTCTTAAGCAGAAATTCCCTGGTGGTCCAGTAGTTAGGACTCTGTGCTCACTGCTAAAGGCTCAGGTTCAATATCTGGCTGAGGAACTAATATCCCACAAGCTGCACAACCAAAAAGAAAAAAGAAAAAATCTTAGGAAATTAAAAGAAAGTTAAGGAAAGGAATGGATAATGTAGACAAAAAGTCCAGAAATGAGTCCTACAAAAGAAAGCATGATTCTGTTAGCCACTAGTTACACACTGCTGGTTCCTTGTGTCCTCAACCAAGTAGTTAGTAAGCTTTCCTGATAACACTAGCTGGTTACCAGCAGATTTTGAAGAAGAAGGTTTACTCTCTGAACCCAAAAGTCAGCATTGTTTTTCTTTTTAACCTGATATGCAATTCCATTATTTATAATTTCAAGAGTAAAAAAAACCAAAACAATGAAATTGACTATTTTTCCGACCTGCATAGTTTGAAAAATAAAGTTTTCCTGATTTCTATTGCAAACATGAATAATGCCAGTCCTGACTACAAAACAATCTAGAGGCTATAACTTCTATCTTAATGAAAAAATAAGACTGAATTTTTAGGACCTTGTCATTTTCTCTATTGATAAAGCAAGAGCAGAAAGGGTACAGATGATCCAGAAACATTTTTAAATGACAAGTATGGATAAAAAATTGCTCAAAGTAGAATAATTATGGAACAAAAGCATTTAAGGATGAAAACATCTGTCATGGGAAATGGAAATACTGGGGGATAAAAAGAAAGTTCAATAGTAAAGCATGAAAATTTATGATAATAGAGTTTCTCATAATATTTTCTGAAATGTGGTTGAATAGAAAATGAGAAATAGTAGCTTGGAGTAGTCAATAGGCCAGTAATACAGATAGGAAAGATTGAATTTGGGGAAAGAATGAATTTTAAAATGTGCATGTTTGGGGTTTTTTCCTCCTAGAATGAATTATTTGTGTCTATCTCTTATGAATTCCCTTTGATTACAAGAAAATTCAGTGGGTAATAAGTTGTATAATACGTGTGACAAATATTCCTGGCTCTGATGAAAAATCTCACACATTTGCTACCACAGCATATTATTACTTCTTGATAATGAGAAGCCTACATGAGTTTTTTTTCCCCCCACGATATTTTTAATAAGAGCTTGTTTCTGTAGGAGATTAGATGATAAAAAAGCCAGTATTGCTCAGAAAAGCTGGTCACAACATAGAAATCCCTGCCAACACTGAGAAACTAGCAAAGCCCTCGGGGTGAGTGGCTAACCAGTGCAGACCTGTCTTTCTCTTAAGGAATCATGGGTGCTGCTCATGTGGAGTGAAAAAAAATTCTTCTGTGAAGGACATTCAGTCAGATATTTCCCTGATATTACAATACTTCATGTTTTCATTATGGAGTAAAAACTTACTGAGTTTTAACTTTGCATTATTCAGCTAATCAGTGTCAAGGAGATGGCTTGAGTTGGCCTAAAGTGGAGGCTACAGGAGCCAGAACTCTGAAGTCAGATTTGTCATCTTGACTCCTGTTTCCCTCATCCTTTGTTGTCAGATGGTTCACAGTTAGTTGATTTCTCTGAACCTCAGTTTTCTCATTACTAAAATAGAGGTAACACATGATGCAATTATAGGAACAGGGCTTGGGACAGAAGAAATGCTCAGTAAATTTTGCCTATTTTCATTATAACTTCAGTGTAACATCCGGGAAATTCTCCACAACTTTCTGGAAGCTAAAGAGATGAGGGCAAAAGATGCTACAGGGGTACCGTTTTCTTTCACTTCCATCTAAGGGCAGATCTTGCTGTTTGGAATCAGTATTCAATTGATCAGGTGAATGTTCCATTGTGTTCTAGAATTGTAGACTATCTGGTGAAGACTTTAAAAGGCCACCAAGTTTACTTTCTTGAGAGTTGTGTTTAATTTATCCAAGGCAAATGTTGCCTTGGGGAGCCCTAAGTGCTTGCGACTGAGTTTCTTTCAGATGATGTTGTGTCTAGTTGTATTGAAACAGGACTTTGAGAGAGGTGACCTGGCACTGTTCAGAGAGCATGCACTTATTAAACAGACCACGCTAAATCCTGCTTCCTTACTTGGAACTTAGGTTAAGGTTCACTGACATGAGTTTCAGTTTCCTTAAGTGAACAGAATTCATAATACATACATGCCTGAAAGTTGTGAAAATTATTTAAAAGCAGGTATATAAGGACTATAAAAATTTTTTATCCAGTCAGTGCCAGTTCTCAGGAAAGAAAGTCAGTGACCTCTGTGTAATTATTACATGTTTGCCAACATTGTACCAATACCTCAGATAGCTCTTTCAGATCAGTTGAATATTTTCCAGATCTTGGAATTTGTCTTTTGAACAAGGCCTTTTGGCTTTATTAATTTTTGGTTTGTGTTCCAGATATTTACTCATCCAACAATCATCTATTAAGCTACTACTATATACTAGACATTGTTCTAAATGCAAGTGATGCCACAGTGAACAGGCTAGACACAGTTCCAGCTTTCATAGAGTTCAAATTTACTGGAGTAGATGAATAATTTACAAGTAAGAAAATAAATAGGGCAGTTTCAAAGACAAAGTGCTGTTGAGAAAATAATGTAAAAGCAATTAGAGGAGATAGCTGCTTTTGGTTGAATGGTTCAAGAAGACTTCTCAGTGAAAGTGGCGTTTAACTAATGAATAGGTGCCACCATATAGCAATCTGGGAGAGAATGTTTATGGTGGGAGACAAAGTGCAAAACCCTTAGATAAGGATGAGCTTGTTATTTCTGAGGAAAAATAATAAAATTTGTCTTAGTTTTCTCAGTCTGCCATAACAGAAAATTATAGACTGGGTGGTTTAAACACCAGAAATTTATTTTCTCACAGTTCTGGAGGCTGAGTGGTCCAAGATAAAGGTGTCAGCAAGACAGCTTCCATTCTGAGGCCTTTTCTCTTGGCTGGTAGGCAGCGGCCATCTTGCCATGAGCTCTAAACCTCTTTGTGGGTGCATGGTGCGATCTGTCCCTCTGTCTCTCTCTTCCTCTTCTTATAAAATCTGTAAGATTATAATCCCTATTAGATTAGGACCCCACATTTATGACCTGCCTAACATAAATGCCATCCTAAAGGCTGTATCTTCAGAACAGGCTTGCCTGGTACCTCAGTCAGTAAAGAATCTGCTTGCAGTGCAAAAGACCTGGGTTTGATCCCTGGGTCAGAAATATCCCCTGGAGAAGGGAATGGCAGCCCACTTCAGTACTCTGGCCTGGAAAATCCCATGGACAGAGGAACCTGGCAAGCTACAGTCCATGGAGTCTCAATGAGTCAGATATGACTGAGTGACTAACACAGACATCTTCAGGATAGTCATATTTGAGGTTGGAGTGTGAACTTATTAACTGGGGGAGTCATCAGCCCGTAGCAGCTAGTGAGGCATAATTAGTGAGGCAGGGACTGATATAACATATAGGGGGAGTGGTAGAAAGGGACTTGGTCATGTAGGGCCTTCTAGATTATTTTAAGGAGTTTGCTTTTATCCTAAGTGATGGGAACTCATTGGAGGATTTGTAAAACATATTAAAGTCTGACTGACATTTTTGAAAAATTACTGTGGCAGCTCTGTAGAATATTGGAAATAAAGTGGAAAGAGAATAACTGAGAAAACTGGTGTGAAGGCTACTTTCATATTCAAAAGAAGAACTGATGGTAGCTTCAACTGGCACAGGAAGAAGAAGGAGGGTGTAAGTGATCTGAATTAATATATGTCACAGGGGTAGTCAACAGGGCTTGCTAACTGGATGGAGAGGAGCAGTCGGAGAAATAGAAGTAAAGTTTTCTATATTTATTTAGTTATGATCTACTGGGTGGTTAGAGGTGCCATTTGCTAAGAAGGAGAGATTGGAAGATGATCAGTTTCAGGTTTGGTAGGGCTGAATCTGGAGTTTTGTCTTGGACTTGCTGAGGTCCCTCCTAGGTATTCAAGTGTAGGTGTCAAATAGACATTTGGGCTCAAATCTTGCATTATTAAGATTAATGTTAACACTTTGAGTGTCATCTGCATATGTATAGTACTTAAACCCATTGCACTCAATGAGATTACTTATGAGAAACTTTAGATGAAAACAAAGAAGAGTCTCAGAATTGAATCTCAGGACATAGCAATGTGCTGAAGGCAAGCCTAAGAGGAGGCACCAAAGAGAATCTAGGGTGGTTGCTGAGATAGAAACAAGGCCAGAAAAGCATGCTTTGTAGACTCTAAGAAAAGATCAGCTGGCAGAAAGAGAAAAATCACTTGCCTGGAAAGCTGCTCAGAACATAAAGTGAGGATAAATAGTGGCTATTATATTTGGTAGTGGGCAAGTGGGCAACTAGCCTTGCTTAGTTTCAGTGGAGTGCTGTTTCAGGAAGTCTTCTGAGAAGACTGAAGATGGAATCTGAAGTGTGGGATTGCAAACAGAATCTAGACCCATAAACCGAGTCACCTTAGAATCACCTGTTGAACTCCAGAAATTTCCAGTACCTGATCTCAGACCAGTCTAATCTCAAGTCAATCATAAAAGAGCCTCTGGGAGGGAGATGGAGGACCTTGGAAGGATTTTTAGGAGCTGTGAGTATTTTTGAAGAATTCCCAGATAATTCTAATACGCTGCCAGCCTTGTGACTTACCTTTATCAAAAGATGTTTTTGGAGTTGTTCTTTTGTGTGTGTGAGAGAGAGCAGAAAGGTGACAGTGTGGCAAGAAAGTATTTGTTTTTATTATTATTGTAGTTTTGACTATTTTTTTAATCAGAAATACTGGAGGATATTTAAGTATTCATGAGAAGATCTAGTAAAGAGGGACAAATTGATGATTCAGGGTAAAGATAAATAATAGCAAGAGGAAAGTCCTTGAGGAAGCCAGAGGGGACAGGAATTGTATACTTTCAAGCATCTTATCTTCTCTTAGCAGGAGTAGATATTTTTATTCCTATCACTGGAGGAATACATTTGCCCGATTTGTAGCTCTAGTCTGATCCTGAGTGGGGAAAAGGTATGAAACAAGTCCTTAATTTAAAAAACAAAATGCTTTCTCAAAAGCAATTTTAAAAACTGTCTCAAATTTTAATATCTTTTAAAAAATAATTTTAAAAGATAGCCTTCATACATGTTAGTTCTTTGGATAAATATTAATTTACCATAGAAACATTAGTCTTTTGGGGTCTTTATGATCAAGAGCCTGGGTATAAAATAGAAACATTCATCTATCCCATACTTAGTTAAAAAGGACTGATCAATTTATTCAGTACAAAGTTTTTCAGAGTTTAAGAGCATACACTTGAGCTTATACTTCACCCAGACAAACACATAAAATAAGAATGAAAATCCATTAGCTAAAATCAAATTTGATAAATTATAAAAGAAAAGAAGAGGTGCTTTCATCAAAATTGGCAGATACGATAGTCTACTTTTCAGTCCAGACATCTTTGTAAAGATTCTAAAGATTAATGGCTTTATAAAAAACAAATAAGCCTTTTTTCAGTTTATAGAAAAATTACTTGGATTTCTATAAAATGGATGGTTTGATTCAAAATTTCCAAGAGTCATCAAATTGAGTGAGACTTTACTGTCACAATAACTTGGTTTGTTTAGGGAGGAGAATAGAATTTGCTCAAACTAATAATCTTGAAATTTCATCTCAAGATCTTAGGGTATGCAAGAATTCACCATCTCCTCTGAAGCCCTATTAAGAAGAGGTTATTACAAAATTCATGCAAATATCTATTCACAAATGTATTTTTCACAATGTCATTTGTAGTAATGTTCAAGATAATATCTAACAACAGTAGGGACCTGAGTATCTAAATGATGTTTTATTTGATAGATTATCATGCAGACATTAAAATATTTACAGGGTATTTCATTAGGAAATTTCTTTGTATACAAAGTAAAATAAAACCAAAAATGCAAAATACAGTAATTTTCAGCTAAATGAAAAGTATATAGATGATAAATATTAAAAAGAAATGTGATAAAATATTTCTCATTTTGCTCACTTTGGGTAGTAGGATTCTTGATTATTATGACTTCATTCTTTCTTTTCTGTATATACTTTCTTTCCATAGATTCCCTGAAACTTTGCACAATGAATATACATTTCTCCATGTTAAAAAAAAGATAATGACTTTTATAAGTGGAATCAAATCATAAAAATGTTATAAAGAGTCACACTCTTTATTCCTTTTCAATATATGTTAAAAGATTCTCTTTCATATAAACATTAATATATGTCCAAAAATATCTTAGAACTTTTTTAAGAGTACTATTTCTAGGAACTAAGATAAACTAAAATTGAATTTTAGTTTTAAAAAGTCAAAACATTTAGTTTTAAAAAGTATTTTAACGCCAAAGTCAATTAGCATCATGAAAACATTATGAAAAATGAATACTGTGCAAAAAGAATTCCTCAGTTTATAATAGAGCTTCACCAGTTATAATTTATTACCAGATGCTAGTGCTGAGACTAAGACATCTGGCATAATACATGAGAAAACATACTAATTAAAAAGGGGAAAAAATCATTGAATTAGCTATTTTAGTAGTCAAACTAAACACAGGAATGACATGACAAAATTGAAGTTGTATTATATGTAAGTCCTCACAATTTAAATTGAGACTTAAATCTGAGTAACACCAGAATCTTTCTGTCCCTTTCTTCGATTCTATCTACATCTCTATAATTCAAAGCCTAAATGGTATTATAAAAATCATTTAATCCAGTTCCCTCCTCCCAATTTACTGAAAAATAATGTCCCAAAAGTCATGTTCCTTGTTGAAGATCACAAAGATAATGAGAGAGAACAGAGCTCCCTCATTAGATTTTTCTTCAAAATCTTATATAAAAACAATACCTATTTTGTATTTTATTTATTGAACTACAGTTGACTTACAATATTATGTTAGTTTCAGGTATACAATGTAGTGACTGGATATTTTTATAGAAAATGTACCATACAAAGTTATTATAAAATATTGACTATCCTCTGTATGGTACATTATATCCTATTACTTATTTATAACTGGTATTTTGTACCTCTTAATCCCTTTCATTTATTTTGTGCTTCTTCCCACCTCTCTTTCCTCTGGTAACTATTAGTTTGTTCTCTGAGTCTCTTTCTGTTTATTATATTTTTTGTTTTTTATTTTCCATATGTAACTGAAAATACGTGGTATTATTTTCCTTTCTATGTCTGACTTATTTCACTGGCATGACACCCTTCAGTTCTTTCCACGTTGTCACAAATGGCAAGATTTCATTCTTTTTTATGGCTGAGAACTATTCCATTTGTGTGTGTGTGTGTGTGTGTACATACACATCTTCTTTATATATTCATCTGTCAGTGGGCACTTAGGTTTCTTCCATATTATAGCTATTATAAATAATGCTGCAGTGAACATGGGGTGCATATCTTTTCATATTAATGTTTTCATTTTCTTCAGATAAATACCCAGAGGTAGAATTCTTGGATCATGTAATAGTTCTAATTTTAATTTTTTGAGGATCCTTCATACTGTTTTCCATAGTGGTTGCACAATTTACATTCCCAGCAACAGTGTACTACGGTTCAAGTTACAGTAATCAAAAACGTATTATACAGGCATGAAAGTAGACACATAGATCAATGGAACAAAACAGAGAGTCCAGAAATAAACATACATATGTGGTTGATTAGTCTATGACAAAGGATGCAATAATATACAATGGGGAAAAGACAGTCTCTTCAATGATTAGTGTTGGGAAAACTGGACAGCTACATGTAAAAGAATGAAACTAGAACATTTTCTTATACTGTATACATGCATAAAATCAAAGTGGATTAAAGATTCAAGTGTAAGACTTGAAACTGTAAAACACCTAGAAGAAAATATAAGCAGCATGCTCTTTGACATCTGTCTTAGTGATAATTTTAGTCTATATACTCAAGGAAGGGCAGCAAAAGGAAAAATAAACAAATGGGACCTAATTAAACTTAGAAGTTCTTGCACAGCAAAGGAAACGGTAAACAAAACGACAGCCTACAGACTCGGAGAAAATATTTGCAAACAGTGTGACCAACAAAAGCTTAACTTCTAAAACATACAAATTGCTCATATAGCTTAATATCAAAAAATAAATAACCCTATTAAAATATGAGCAGAAGACCTAAATAGACATTTCTCCAGAGAAGACATACAGATATGGCCAACAGGCACATGAAAAGATTCAACATTACTAATCATTAGGGAAATACAAATCAAAATCACAATGACATATTGTTTCACACCTGTCAGAAAGACTGCCATCAAAAAGACAAGAAATATCTGCTTTTAAAATAAACAAGCATCCTATGTTTAAATTTTTCATTTTAATTTTTTAAAGCTTGCTTTGTCTTACAAAATAGCTGAGTCAAAGACACAAAATTAGTTTTGAACACAGAGTGGTAACAGCAAATGCTTTTCCATCTTAGGTATAAATCTCACGTTGGCCTTATAATAGTGGTTTACAAGCATGGTAGGAGTGCTGCTTTGATAACTTTTAAGGATTTATAAATGGAGTGTGAGTAAGAACAAAGACATTCAGAGCCCTGTGTGGTTTATGTATCAGTTGTTTTGTTTGTTTAAGGCAGATTTCATACACCTGAGTGCCATTTTTGGTCTCTTAAGTTGTGGGGCTATAGCAGTGTCCACTTAAGCCATAGCTCCTCAAAACTTTTCATGAGTTGCTCCTCCCAACGTGTCTGCTGAGACAGTTCACCAATTATATCAGAGTATTATCTTCATTTCTGGCCTCCTCTCCCCTTTTCCTCTTTCCTTCTTCCTTAGTTCTTGTGCAGTACAGAAATTTGGGCTCTGCTAGATGAAATCCTCCATTTTGAAAATTGGAATATTATTTAACTGTATTGTCATGAACCATCTAGATACACGGTGAAGCTCCAGTAAGGGGCAAACACCAACCAAATAGTTTACCCAGATGTCTTCCTGCTAAAGAAAGAACACTTACATACTATTAACACAGGGAAGTTGTTATAGTTGTTGCTTTTCAAGTCTTAATTCAGTTTGTTGCTTTTTTATCCTTAAATGTATATCAGTTCAGTTCAGTTGCTCAGTTGTGTCCGACTCTTTGCGACCCCATGAATCACAGCTCACCAGGCCTCCCTGTCCATCACAAACTCCTGGAGTCTACTCAAACTCAAGTTCATCGAGTCGGTGATGCCATCCAGCCATCTCATCCTCTGCCGTCCCCTTCTCCTCCTGCCTCCAATCCCTCCCGGCATCAGGGTCTTTTCCAGTGAGCAACTCTTTGCATGAGGTGGCCAAAGTAGTTTCAGCTTCAGCATCAGTCCTTCCAATTGAACACCCAGGACTGATCTCCTTTAGGATAAACTGGTTGGATCTCCTTGCAGTCCAAGGGACTCTCAAGAGTCTTCTCCAACACCACAGTTCAAAAGCATCAATTTTTCAGCACACAGCTTTCTTCACAGTCCAACTCTCACATCCATACATGACCACAGGAAAAACCATAGCCTTGACTAGATGGACCTTTGTTGGCAAATTGATGTCTCTAGAGGCTTTTTAATATGCTATCTAGGTTGGTCATAACTTTCCTTCCAAGGAGTACGCGTCTTTTAATTTCATGGCTGCAGTCACCATCGGCAGTGATTTTGGAGCCCAAAAACATAAAGTCTGACACTGTTTCCCCATCTATTTGCCATGCAGTGATGGGACCAGATGTCATGATCTTAGTTTTCTGAATGTTGAGCTTTAAGCAAACTTTAGGAGATGGTTAAATGAGTTTTCAGTGAGACATGAACTGATGACTCTTGTTTATTAGTACAAGGAAAAGTGCTGAGCAGTTAGAGCTGTTAGAAGCCATTACCAAAGATAAGGCACTAAATCAAAGCTTAACTGTAAATGTCAAAACTGAGTTAACAAACACAAGTGGAGGAGCCAGTACCTAATTGTAATGCAATTCAGTGAACAGAGGGTGGTGTTGATTCAATATCCAGGCTGTCCTTGCACAAATTGCCACAGTTTCATTGCTTCAACTTATAAAAACGAGAACACCATCCCACTGCGTCTTTTAGAATTAGAGAAAAGGTGTGTTTTTTTTTATGCCAAAGTGTAAATTCCATATTGAGATTTGAACTGTAAAAAAATACTCAATACTGTACAAGGGAATGCCCTAAACCAAGATTTTTAAAATTACCCTGGCTTTTATTATCTTTCAAAGAGCGGATGTGCATGCTCAGTCACATCTGAGTCTTTGAGACCCCCATGGACTGTAGCCTGCCAGGCTCTTCTGTCCGTGGGATTATTAGCAAGAATACTGGAGTGGGTTGCCATTTCCTCCTCCAGGGGATCTTATCTACCCAGGGGTCAAACTCTCATCTCCTATGGCTCCTGCATAGGCAGGCAGATTGTTTTACCACGAAGCCACCTGGGAAGCCCATATTTCAAAGAGACCGAGAACTAAATAACCAATCTAATAGACTAATCTTGATTTAATTCACCTAATGATTAAATCTGATCAATTCTTTAGAATGCAATGATTCATTCCCTGGACAGTCAAGTGTAAGAATAATCTTTGGATGTTCTCAGAGATGATGCTCAGGAATCTGGAAAGAAGGCAGAGGTGACCAACGTTTGAGAGAGGCAGAAAAGTGAAAGTGTTAGTCACTCAGTCAGGTCCGATTGTGACCCCATGAGCTGTAGCCCACCAGGTTCCTCTGTCCATGGGATTTTCCAGGCAGGAATACTGGAGTGGGTAGCCATTCCCTTCTCCAGGGGATCTTCCCAACCCAGGAATTGAACCCAGGTCTCCTGCATCGCAGGCAGATTCTTTACCGTCTGAAACACAAGGGAAAAAAGAGGCCACAAAGAGTCACAAAGAGGGCGGCCATGCACGTGAGCCTCACCCTTCTAGAGAATCCTTTGCTCATCCAGAGAGCCTAATTCAGAATGTCTTTTTCTGCTTATCTGAAGATTGCGCCAAAGAACTCTAATGTAAGGAAACAGATGTAACCATTAGCCTAAGGAATGTGTCACTGAGACAGGGCAACAAGAATGTGGACAGTAATGCAGGAAGACAGACAAAATTGCAGCCACCGAGAGCCTGGCTTCAGGAGTCAACTATTTATTTATTCTTTCCTTTCTTGTTCACCTCATAGGGGTCAAAACAACTTGACTTTGATAATGCAATTTTCAAACCACTTACAAAACAGGTAAATTGTGGTCTTTCTGATATGCTCTCAGGAGAGCAAGTGCTTTTTTCCCCCAGCTATTTCCAGCTACTCTTTCAGCAGGAATAGCAAATCCAACTGCATACTCTAGAAGCAGTTTGAGTTTTAAAAGGGAAAGGCTTCCACCTACTGGATTCTTTGAGTAATAGTTTGAGAGTTCACAGTAGATTTTTTTTTTCCCATTTATTTTTATTAGTTGGAGGCTAATTACTTTACAATATTGTAGTGGTTTTTGCCATACACTGACATGAATCAGCCATGGATTTACATTTATTCCCCATCCCGATCCCCCCTTCCACCTCCCTCTCCACCCGATCCCTCTGGGTCTTCCCAGTGCACCAGGCCCGAGCACTTGTCTCATGCATCCATCCTGGGCTGGTGATCTGTTTCACCCTAGATAATTTACATGTTTCGATGCTGTTCTCTCGAACAGTAGATTTTCTTTTGGTGTTGGTAATGTATAACCTGACATGTCTACTTAGAAGTTTCATAATTCTTTTAAATGGCATTTTATTTCAAGAATCTGTTGGTTAATGAAAACATTCATATTTTACAAAACATAAACCCCACTTTATGTCCCACAAAGGAATCAAAAGAAATATACAACTTGCTTGGCTTTCTATTTGGAAAAAGTGATATAGAGCAGTAGTATAATCAACAAAAGTTTTATTTACTGAGAAAATACATTATAAAATAACTTTTCCCACAATGTCAAGATGATTATAAAAAATGAGGTGTGTTTTTATACAGTCACTTCATATTTTTTTTTCATTTCTAAAAATCATCTTTTCATGAGCAAATCTCATCTTCATTAAAGTGCCCCTACTTTGAGTTCAGCTAATACTACTTAATGACATATCAACTTGCTCATATATTGCATTACCCAATTAGGCAATAGCAGGGATCCCCTGGAGGCCTATTCTGAAGCACACTAGAGGATATATATACAGTTTAAGATAATTTATGTACTACCTCTTTTCTGTAGTCTTTCACTGAGTCAGTACAAAGAGGTCAAGATCATTTTTTCCTCAGTAGAGTTGGATTCTTAAAAAGAATGTAAGTTTAAAGCTTTTATTTAAAACTAATTAATAGAATGCAGATGTGGGTACAGCATAACTTCGGGGTGTCTGGTCTTATGTTACAATCATACTGAAGATCTTTTATAATGAATGAAAGTGAGCAAGAGTTGGCAGGTGAATATCTGTTTATAACTATGGCCATTACATGTAAAATAAAACAAAATTTGTAAATCGTAGTTTTTTACTTCAAACTCATAGATTATCTAAGACAGATCTGTGGGTTTTTTATGATCCTATGAGGCTAGATTGAAGAAATAAAGCAGAAAAACTTAAGATGTGTCTCCTAAGCTACAACAAATGTCTTAAGAATTCCTGGATGGATTCTCTATGGTTTTAACTAACTCCTTCCTGTCTAAATTAGTGAATATAATTTCACACCTAGAAAAGAATATATTTCTGTAAAGTAGAATTCTGTTAGGGTTGTGATAGACTTCATTTTGAATACTCTTAGCACAACAATCTGGACTATACTAGAAAGTGAGGACCTACCCAATCAAGATATGAAGTTATTGATTGTACCTGCAAGATTTCCTAAAGTAGGACTTTTGATGACAGTGCAGTGATTTGCTGGGAATAACAGGTGATGTAAACAGTTTATGTTTACATACATATTAGTTTGTTAAGTATATGTAACAGATATTAAATTATAAAATGATGTGGTAACAGTTCCTCTTTAGTAAGGATCTGTTTTACCTCTGTGTATTTTCCTCATTTTGAGTTTTGTGGGTTCTGTTCATTATCTCTTTCTGTGACCAACCTTTTCATGTATCTTTCACTCAAATGTTGATTGATATTGGGAATTTTTTGTTCTTTAAAGTAGAAAATTTCTTGGCATTTGATTGAGAGGTCATTTCTTTGCAATTAGTCCACTAAAAAATCAAGCCCAGACCCTCTAAATTTAACAATAAAGGAAGACTCACTTTGCAACTTTAGTCTATACATTAACCTTAAATTATTTAAAGGAAACCTTACAAAGGAAATAAAAAGTCATATAGAAGTAGTTCATCTGACTTAAAAGGAATAGTTCATTCACGCATTCACATGACATTCATTATTTAATATATACCAGGCTTTCTTCTAGGTCCTGAGGATGTCGATGCACATGAAACAGACAGAAATCTTATTTTTATGAGCTTATCTGTAGCCTGAAGAAAAACAGTTAATGAGATACACAAGTAGTATGTGTGATTATGATAGCAGCTAAAGATATCAGTAGATAATGAAAGGGAACTAGGTGGAATGGTGGTGCAATTTTATATAGGGTGGTCAAGACAGGCCTCCCAGAGAAACTGCAGTGATATGAGCAGCCTGGCACAGTGGCCTCTTGCTGGAGCAAATCTCAGGGGTCTCTGAGGACATGTCAGCCTTCCAACATCCCTTTTTAGCTGACCTGCCTCCTTGCGACCAGGTGACATGGACGCCATAATCTGGGAGTACCCTTGAACCCAAGTAGACTACTCCAATTGCAGATCCAATGACCATCTCACCTCCAGTTTCCTGTCCAGGGAACTGACACAGGGAATACAATTTCTCTGTAAAAGAATCCTATCCCTGTTCAAGAGGCTCACAAAGATCAAAACAGGAGGTTTCTCTGCCTCACCTGCTCAATGTTCAGATTAAAATTATTTGTCCCAAATGATACTGCACTCTCCTGGGGCTATATTATGAATGATCTGAGATATGTTTTCTCTTGAGATAATCTAGAAGTGTGTATATAACTAATATTTTATGTTACAGAGAATGGCTTCTTCATGAACTTCCTTCTAATAAGAAAGCCTGACACTAACTCAACCTCTACTTTGTAGACAATATCTCATTTTTTCACAATAATTCTATGAATTAGTTACAATTATTATTTCCACTGAAACTTACACAAGTAAAGTAGTTTATTCAAGCTCATATGGCTAGTATGTGATGGACTGGAATTCATACTCAGGTGGACCATTAACATATTCAGTACTTCAAAACTATCATTCAGCTTCTCTGTTGTAGGTTCCTAATCTAATATAGTTTACACATGCATGAAAATCGTATTTCCTTTTTTATGTTAAATAATGCAAGGGACAGCTTGGTTGCAATGATTTCTTGTATTAAAAAGGTATTATTTAAAGTTATGTATTACAAAGTCAGAATTTTTCTCTAATTAACCATTGATATGCACCATTCTTTCATATCTTTACACTGTCTTACATAATTAAGAATCTTCTCTCTGCATTTAAAATTTGATAAATTTTGATTTTAAAAGAATGATAAATGCCCAGTCTTATGAAGATTTATTATGCTATGTAAATGGGACTATTATAATAGCAGTAATTTCAGAGAGCATGTAATATGTGGCTGGAGATATATAATGTATATTTAATAGATGATACTGAACCTAGCTCTTTTAAAACAGAAAACAAAACTACATCAGCAACATTTTTCTTTTGAAAACCACCTAAATTTTAGTAATTTGCCCATCTTGGTAGGACATTTGAAAAAAATCTGTATTTATGTGTGATAATAAAACATATGTTGTATTGGCTGAGGACTAACAGAATGTCCTAATAAAATAAACCCACCATCTAAAATGCCATGTAGTTTTTCCTCCTTTTTAAAAAAGCTTAAAATTGGATTTTTATTAACAAGGTTTGAGCACATGTTCTTAACTTTTTGTTGATGTTACTATTAACCATCTTTAAGGGTAGAAACGAGTTATGAAGCTATGAGTGAAGTTAAAACATTGCTTTAGTGCAAATACTTTTAAAGTAATTCATCTTTGGTCTATTAACATTACCAATATTCTCCCACTTTTCAGGTCCTTAGAAGGCTGTTGGATTCTCATGCTATATTTCTGAAAGAAACTTGAAATAGATATTAAATGTAAAAGCATACTGATGTGTTAATAATTACTAAATAGTACCTAATTACCTACTATCACTCAAGTCCTGCAGTGTCTTTATTCTGTAAATGTTGAAAACAGCTTGGTTTATTGTCAAACAAAAGTCTATAATTATACCATATAATAACCATACAATTTTAATGTTCTTAAAAATTTGTGATGAATTTGGTAATACTCCCTTGCAGAGTTACTTCTTAACTCAGTAAAAGCACTGGGTAAGAAGGAAAAAATACAAGAGTGAGGACTACATAAAAAAGATTAAATGGATTAAGACTGGTGGGGCCTGCGAAACTATTAATAAAACAGTCCTAATGACTGTTATGTGAAGTAGCAAATATCTTAATCCATGACTCAAATCACTGAAAATTGTTCTAAATTTTTTTCAAGCCAGCAGAAAGATGTAATTATATTTTAAGAAATTTCTCACTCTCATCTAAAATTTCAAAAAGTGAAATGAGACTGTAATCTGTTATTAGATTATGAAATACTTGACTGCATAGTTTATATAACTGAACAAAAGGCATTTATAATTTTTTGACAATAGTTAAAATATTTAAACTCTCACTTTGTACCAGTGTACTTTGCATACAATACCTCATTTTTTCACAATAATTTGGTGAAGTTACAATTATTATTTCCATTGAACCTTACACAAGTAAAGTAGTTTATTCAAGTTCATTTGGCTATTATGTGATGGACTGGAATTCATACACAGGTGGATCATTAACACATTCAATACTGAATAATTTAAATCTCTATTGGTCTAGTTTTCAACCTAATGCTTTTTAGACTACAGTATGACATTTCAGAAAAATAGTGGTAGAATATCTTCCTTTATATAATTCCTAAATGGATCATGTATTGATACTTCCAAATTTTCAACTTTAAAAGACTTTTCAACAGTATATAATAAGAAGTAAATGATGATCTAAATAATTTCAAAATATTTAGTCTTCTAGGAAATTTTTATAAAATGTTAGAGGACTTAATGCCGTCAAAAAAAAGATACTTCAAATAGTATGAAACAACTCAAAAGGCAATAGACTAGTTATCTATCGATGTGTGATAAACTACCACAAACCTAGTGGCTTAAAACTACACATATTTTATTATCTCACATGTCCTGCGGGTCAGCAGTCTGGCTAAGGCCTAATGGGGTCCCCTACTTCAGGGCCTCTCACATGGCGACAGTCAACAAATCAGGGTTCTGTCTCATCTCAAGGCCCAGGCGGGGAAGGATCAGAATTTAATTCCTGGCAGATGGTCAGAGAGAGAGGGGCAGTGCCTTGCTGGTTTTGCCAGCAGTTTCATGCCACATGCTCTTTTCCATCTAGATAGTGCATGTGGTAGCTTACAAGGCAGCTTAATTTACTAAAGCCAACAGGGAGAGAGACAGTAGGAAACATGCTAGCAAGATGTTAAGTTACAATCTTAATGCAACACCATCACATTAGTGGAGTCCCTTCACCTCTGTCTATTCTCTTGGTTGGAAGTAAGTCACAGATTCTTCCCACACTCAAGGAAGAGGGGCCACACAGTGGCCTGAATTACAGGAAGTATGGACCGTCAGAGCCATCTCAGAGTCTATTTGTCCCAGAAAATAATTATGAAATAAAGAAGTGACTCACCCTTGGTAGTAGCCAAAGAAAAAAACCTTTTTATTTCCCTAAGTGTTCCTAAAAAACAAAACCAGATGGCATTTTGGTGTAACACCAACCCAGTTCACTGTCTCATCTCATCCATAATTCATTAACATTTTAGCTCAATGCTCTCTTCCTTGGAGAAGCCTCCTTACCTCTCTTCTTTACACCAGTGGATCAGCTGCCTATTCTGTGTTTTTATTCCCTGACCATCTCTGAGATATATTTGTAATTTACATTTGGTAATTTTCATTTGTGTAGGTTACTTGATTAACTACTAAGTTATGAGGGAAGAAACTGTGATATAGTTTTTGTTCAACACTTTATCACCCAGCACAGTATATAACATAGAGAAACAATGAAAACATGCTGGGTGAAGGGGGAAAAAAAAAAAAGCACTGAACTGGAAGAGACATAGGTTCCAATGTGAGCTCTTTCATGTTATCAGCTGTGCAACTTCACGTGAGTCCAGTTAGCTTTCTGGAAAGGTCAATTCTACCTCAGTTAAAATTTTGATGCAATCTTGTGGTTTTATGGGCTTCCCTTCTGGCTCAGTTGGCAAAGAATCTGCCTGCAATGCAGGAGACCTAGGTTTGATCCCTGGGTTGGGAAGATCCTCTGGAGAAGGGAAAGGCTACCCACTCCAGGATTCTGGCCCGGAGAATTCCATGGATTGTATAGACCATGGGGTCGCAAAGAGTTAAACATGACTGAGCGACTTTAAGTCGTGGTTTGTAGTTTTATACAATTGTAAATCAGTAAGTTTTTGCTGCATTTTTTATTTTTTTCCCCAGAGTTTTCAGTAACTACCACCTTTATTTTTTGGTCAAATGATTTTTGATGTTTTAACCTTTTTGCAACAAGCAAAGGCAGAGGACAGGAGAAATAATGTGAGATACTTAAATCAACATTCACAAGTTTATTTATAACTTAAGAAACACTCCTGATATTCTTCAGCTTGTATATTCGAATAACATAGCTATGGTACGATTCAAAATGCTTTTCTTTCCCCTAGAAAAATCAAACCCTCACCAGGAAATAACTACATTATACACATGCTATTCCTTTCAAGATGCTGGCATTCTGCCTTCTCCTTCAGCTGCCCAACTGGCCCCATTATGGTCCCAGAGGGTTTGTTGAATTAGATGGTAGTACAGACTCAGACCAATGACATCCTAAGAAAAATACAAAGCTCTGAAAAAGAGAGAGAGGCATGTTAGAATTCTCTGTGTTATAGAGTACTAGACTATAACGTAGAAGAATATTTTAAAATCACAATAGTACAGCTGACACACTTGGCCTATTTTCATCATTACTGAATGTTACCCTTCCTCAGTAGCTGCTGAGAAAGTCTCCTATTAAGCAGTGTTAAGTCTGGTTTTTGAACTGTATCCTACGTATGCAATAAACTTTGGTTTGCTTTCACTGTCAAGTCTTTGACACGGCTGGTGCTAGAAGGTAAACACTGCATGGGAAATACAGGAGCAATATGTTACTCTACCTTTCACCCAAATCATAAGTCAAACTCATGCTTATTGAAATTTTTGTCTTGGGTTGCCCCACAGTAAGAGTGTACAGTGTCCCAGAGGTAACTAATGATTCTCCTGTAGCCTTTTCAGCTCACTCATTTGTAGTAGTTCAAAACAGAAGAGGGAAATTTGTTGACAGTGGAAGTTGAGAATATTTTTATAATTTTTATTTCAAAACAGAAAAAGACATCTTCTCTGAGAACAATTTATCTTCTTTTAATCTGAATTCCTACTATTATTAGTGTATCTTCTTAACTGAAAAATTGTAATTATGGAATTTGTGGTTTTTCTTGTATGACATATGTGTCAGAATCACCATAATGCACAAACCTGAGAGGAAAATGTAAAGTGCAGAGATGTGTGGAGCTTCAACTTCATCTTTCTTAGTACTTTGGGGTAAGAAAAAATGCTTGGATAGAGGTGTTAAATGATACCTGCAGGAGTACTATTCTGAGAAGTCTTAGAAGTGATGTATGCTATCCTTCTCACTGAAAGGGCATCAGGGTCATAGTTAACTTGTTGATTTCCCACACCATTCATCTAATATACAAAAGAAGGGCACAGGCTCAGAGAGTAACTAGCCTGGTCTTCTATGCAGGGGTGATGTACCGCTTGAGGTGCAGATCCACAGTAAAACAACCGCAAGCATAATAGGTAACACTTATGGGACACTTACTATGTATCATGAACTGTTTAAGTGTTTTACATGTTAACTCATTTAATAATCACATTAACACTCTGAGGAAGATGCTATTATTATGTCCATCCAATACAGGAAAAACTAGGCCTAAGAGGTTACATTATAACTCAATATCACACATCTAGTATACTGCAGAGCAGAATTCAAACCCAGGAAGTGATAATCAGTCTCTAAGTAAACCACTGTGTTCTTAATCTCCTTTAATCATATTACTATATAGTCAGAAGTATATTCCTTTGCTGAATAAATATTTAAAAGGTATAGAAGTCATATATATACACATACATATATATATACACACACACATATATATATAGTAGGCTTACATTTTGTTAGCCTAAATAACCAAGAATTGACTATGAGTACTTAATATTTGTTTGAAATGTGCTTGAGAATACAATCTCAGGTATCACTTTAGTTTATCAAATGTACTAACCAATTCACACTAATCTTTCTGAGTCATGTTTTCCTCCCAATAACTCACAATCCAAAAACATAATTACATTTCCTTGGCTTTGCAGACAAGGCTGACAAAGTACAGACTAGGAAAATGCACTTAAATATTTAAAACTGTTAATGATGTTCTTTGTTAATGAAACACTCTGGAGCCAAATATTGCATACAATTATTTCTTTTGTTTCTTTCTGTCTCAACTCTTTTAGTAAGTGTTAAGTAGTAATTTTTTAAACCTTTATTTTTGGCTGTGCGAGGTCTCCGGTGCTGCACAGGCTATTTTCTAGTTGCAGTAGTCAGCAG
Source organism: Odocoileus virginianus (assembly GCF_023699985.2). Taxonomy (NCBI): domain Eukaryota; kingdom Metazoa; phylum Chordata; class Mammalia; order Artiodactyla; family Cervidae; genus Odocoileus; species Odocoileus virginianus. Next base: position 32,987,854 of record NC_069686.1, on the reverse strand, counting down.
GGGCTACCGTTCCTAGTGGTGCGTGGGCTTCTCACTGCAGTGGCTTTGGAGGCGTCTCTCGCTGCAGAGCGCAGGCTCTAGGGCACACGGGCTTCAGTGGTTGTGGCGTGCAGGCTCAGTAGTTGCAGCTGTGGCAGATAAGGCTCACCAGCCCAAACTCAAGGAACAGACTTGGAGACATGAGGTGCACCAAGAAGCAAGGCTTTAATGAGTCTTGCAAGATCAGATGTCTTGTGGGAAGGCACACCAGAGTTGTTGCAATGGGGATTTTAGCCTATCGGCATGCAAGTCCCTCCCCCAGTCCTCACTGGCTGAGTACTATGAGGTTAACAATCTTCCGGAGGAAGTCATCTGGATTTATTACTCTCCCTTTGTCTGGATTTTCTGGCACAAGTATCTTAAGAGCTGAAACATCAGCACGCCATCACTCTAGGCTGCTGCTGTTGCTGCGTCGCTTCAGCTGTGTCCGACTCTGTGCGACCCCACAGACGGCAGCCCTAGGCTAGCTGTCCTTGAAAATGGACCACTTTAAGTTTCTATTTCTTAAGTAGCTCCCGTGCTCTAGAGCACAGGCTCAGCTGCTCCAGGGCATGTGGGATCTTCCCGGACCAGAGATGGAACCTGAGTCTCCGGCACTGGCAGGCAGATGCTTTACCACTGAGCCATCAGGGAAGCCCCTGTAAAGTAGTCATTTTAAGTCACGAAAGTAAATAGAGTTGTACTACTTACTATTTACTTCTTAAATAGAGAAATACTTCTTTTTAAAATTTTTATTAGAGTATAGTTAATTTACAATGTTGTGTTAGTTTCAGGTGATTCAAAGTGAAAAAGTTATAGTTATACATATATCCACTTTTTTTTTTAAGGTTCTTTTCCCAATAGGCCATTACAAAGTATTGAGTAGAGTTCCTAGTACTATAAAGCAGGTTCTTATTAGTCATCCATTTTATATATAGTAGTGTGTATCTGTCAATCTGAATCTCCCAATTTATACCCCCCCTTACCCCCTGGTAACCATGTTTGTTTTCTACATCCATGACTCTACTTCTCTTCTGTAAGTTAGTTCATTTGTACCTTCATCTTTTGCTGCTGGACTTAGGTCACTATGACAATCTCTAGGTCCATCCATGTTGCTGCAAAGACAACATTTTGTCCTTTTTATGGCTGAGTAATATTCCGTTGTACATATGTGCCACATCTTCTTTATCCATTCCTCTGTTAATGGGCATTTAGGCTGCTTTCATGTCCTGGCTATTGTAAATAGTGCTCAATGAACATTAGGATGCCTGTGTCTTTTCAAATTATGGTTTTCTCTGGTTATATGCCCAGAAGTGGGATTGCTGGGTCATGTGGGGGTTCTATTTTTAGTTTAAGGAAACTACATACTGTTCTCCACAATGTCTGTATCAATTTACATTCCCACCAGCAGTGTAGGAGAGTTCCTAAGATATACTTCCTACACAGGAGAAAGTGAGAGGGACTGATAGGGAATGAACATGAGGGAAGGGACAGCATGTGTCAGAGATCAGTATAATTGACATTTAAAGACTGACTATTGGCACTAGGTACTGTTCTAGGAACTGAACATAAATACACCCATCAACAAATATATGTGTTGTACTGACTACCACTGTCTTGGTTTAATTAACAAACTTGCAATGGAAACTTGCTAATGAAAAAAACTGAAAAGCATATAGTATTTCCCCCCATGAAAGTTTTTCTCTAAAAGGATCAATTTATGTCCTGTGAATGACCAGTATTTTTGCTTACAGGGAATACAATATAATCATATTTCTCAAAATGTTTTCCACGGAGTATTCTTATCACAAAATCTGGGGGAAAGGATAGTTAAATTTGGGAAATATCACTTTAGATTTCCAAAATGCACTGTAATACAGTAAAGGTTATAAGAAGTCTTGTAGTAAAGATACTTGTTTGAATTTAACTCATTATTTCTATTAAGACAAGCTAACAAATGTTTAATATATGCTACGTCGCTTCAGTCGTGTCCAACTCTGTGCGACGCTATGCACTGTAGCCCTCCAGGCTCCTCTGTCCACAGGATTCTCCAGGCAAGAATACGGGAGTGGGTTGCCATTTCCTCTTCCAAATGTTTAATATAGTTCATCTAACTTAAGCTTTCATCATTTAAAGATCATTTTCTTACATGCCACTAAGATAAAGTCTCCACTTTACAATGTATCACTTCCTTTTCACTTAAAATTATTTTGTCCCTATTACAGGAATTCTTTCAGACAGAAACTGTTCAGATAGCTTTTTGATCTTGTCATTCTTGTACTACACAGAATTTGTTTTAAATGAGCAAAATAAACTAGTCAAGCAAGTTTTTCACATTTGGAAACTGACTCTTTAGAATCACTTTTCAATGAAGACTTACTGCTGTTTACGTGCTTGTGATCAACTATCATTCTCAGTACCATGAAGATGACTGATAATGTGAGTTTCTTAAAATATTATTATTCCTGGGATTTTCCTTGAAGTCCCTAAAATCATTCATTAAATTTTCATCTTAGTACTTTCTCGATCTTACCAGAAGTATTAAAGTTTTTAGACAATAATCAAGATGTATTTAAATGCTTATTGATTTAAAATTTACATTAATTACTAAAACTGTAATTGGCTACAATAAGAAAAACAAGTTTGTATATGTCCAAGTAGTGTCAGCTGCAATACAGTGTCTTCTCCCCTCAAGCAATTGTAAGATCCCATTTACTATTAAAAAAACTTACTACTTCAGAGAAGGTATAATAATAATAATATTATATGTGTCATGAAACTGAAGAAATAATTATATCCAGCATCCTGCAGAATGAGGGACTGATAGTACAAAATTTGGGTAGCATTTTATGGAAATATTTTAGTTGATCATTCAATTGCACACTGAGACCTTCTGGCTTGTATTTAATTGTCAGGTCAATAAAATAACTCCCAATTATGTCACTACTGATCATTTATTTCTATGAATTCAAGCTCATCCTAGATCTTGGATCATGTTGATCTGTTAGGACTGGGAGAATTTGCCAGGTGGAATCTACTCTTCAAGGAATGAATAATTACCATGTTGTGTACCACCATCCAAGGAAAGATATCTCTATACAGGTTTCAAAATTTCTCCAGTTTTTTCTTTTTTTTTTTTAATCTAGTAAATGGGCAAGAGCTTGGACTATGATATAAGATGGATGTGAATGACTTCTAATCCTCTCCTGATATTTTCTAAGCAAGCTTGAGCATATTTAATCTTTTAAAGCTCCAACTCTTTCATCCTTAAACAAACAAAAACAATAACAGATAGGGGTATGACAGAGATTTAATGAGAAAATGTATATGAGTGTCTATAGTCGAGTTTGGGCTTCCCTGGTGGTTCAGCAGTAAAGAATCTGCCCTGCAATGCAGGAGCTGCAGGATACGTGGGTTCAATTCCTGGGTTGGGAAGATCCCCTGGAGAAGGGCATGACAACCCACTCCAGTATTCTTGCCTGAAGAATCCATGATAGAGATATCCAGGATAGAGGAGCCTGACAGGCTGCAGTTCATAAGGGTCGCAAAGAGACAGACACGACTGAGCACACATGCATGCATAGCAGAACTGTAAAAGAAAAACATGAAGTGAAAAAATTTAAGCATGAAAGAAAATACACCTGGACGTTATATATATATCTGGGGATCTCTAAGCATACTATGAAGGGTAGAAAATATAAAGGAAAGATTTTTACTGTGTCTAAATTTGAAGTTAGTCTCTTATAGGCAGCATATATAGGTGTCTTGTTTTTGTTTTTAGTCCTCTGTTACAGTCTTTTCATTGGAATATTTAGTCCATTTAACATTTAAAGTAATTACTGATAGGTATGTACATACTGACAGTTTGTTCATTGTTTGCTGGTAGTTATTTTTGTAGTTCTTTTTGCTTCCTTTCTTCTTCTGTGATTTGATAACTATGTCTAGTGTAATGTTTGAATTCCTTTGTGTGTGCATGTATTCTAAGTTTTTGATATGTGGCTAGTATGAAGTTCATATGTAACAGGTTATATATATAAATATCTTAAGTTAATGATCTCTTAAGTTTTAATGCATTTTAACAATGCTATATTTTTACTTCCCCTTCCTGTTTAATGTTAATGACATATTTTACACTTTTTTGTTTTAAATATCCTTTACTTATTGTGTACATAGATGTTTTACTACATTTGTCTTTACTACTTTAACCTTCCTACTAGATTTAGAAGTGGTTGATGTACTCTGTGGTTGCCTTCACCAATGAGATTTTTCCTTTTGTAATTTTTATGTTTCTAGTTCTAGTCTTTTCTACTTATAGAAGTCTCTTCACCATTTTTTACAAAGCCACTATAATGGTGCTAAACTATTTTAGCTTTTGCTTCTCTGTAAAACTCTTTCTCTCTCCTTTAAGTCTGAATGGTAGTCTTTCTAAGTAGAAAATTCTTTATTATAGTTGTTTTCCTCTCATCATTTTGGGTACAGAATGCCACACCCTTCTGGCCTGCAATGTTTCTGCTAAAGTCAGCTGATAGCCTTTATGGGAGTTTCCTCTTAAAATGTAAATAATTGTTTTTCTCTTGCTGTTAAGGTATGCTCTTTAATTTTTGCCATTTTAATTATAAACTGTTTTGGTGTGGACCTCTTTGAGTTCATCTTGTTTGGCACACTCTGTGCTTACTACATCTGGATGTGTGTTTCCCAGGTTTGTGAAGTTTTCATCTATTATTTCTTCAGGTAAGATCACTTACCCTTTCTCCTCTTAGGACTCCTATTATGCAAATATTAGTATACTTGATGTTTTCACAAAAGTGTCACAAACTATCAGCATATTTTCTTTTTTCTGTTCAACTTCATTTTTCTACTACTCTGTCCACTGATATAATCCTCTGTATCATCTGATCTACTGTTGATTCCTTCAAGTATATATTTTATTTCAGTTAGTATACTCTCAGCTCATTTTGAATCTTTATATTTTCTAACTCTATTAAAATCTGCACTATATTCAATCATTATTTTCCCAAGTTTGTTGAACATCTTTATGATTATTACCTTGATGTCTCTGTAAGGGAGGTTATTTAATCTTCATTTTTCTATGATTTTGTCTCATTCCTTCATTTGGACCATATTCCTCTCTTGCCTCATCTTACTTAATTTTCTGTGTTTATTTCTAGGTATTGAAGGGGTTATGTCTTACAGTCTTTGAAATGTGGCCTTATTTAGGTGAATTCCTATGGGGTCCAGAGCACATACTCCTCTGTTCACTACAGCTTTGTGCTCTTCATGCCCTAGCATATTTCCTTCTGTTTTGACAGCCAATGGCTGTTTGCTTGCTCTTAGGCAGGGGCCATGTTAATTGCCAGGCCTTGCTTGGTGTGGTGGCTACTGGCCCACTAGTGGATAGGGTGTGGCAAGCTACAGAGCCCAGTGGGGTGCAGGACTGGTCCTGCCTGCTGGTGGGCAGTGCCAGGTGTTGAAGTGACTGGCTGATGCCCAAGGATGCCAGGTTTGGAGCTAGCACACTGATGGTCCAGGCCAGGTGCCAACATGGCTGACTGTGAGGTCTGGGGGGTCATGGGACTGGTGCTGGCCTGCTGGTTTGCATGGCCCAGTCCCCCACTCAGATATATGCATGCCATGGGAAATCAGGGCTGGTGCTGGTCCACTGGTGAGCAGGTAAGTCCCTGGCACTTTAAGGGTGGAGGTAGGATTTCAAAATGTCACTTGCCAGCAATAGTAATACAGCAGTAAAATGAGCTCTCCAAAATAGCTGCCTCCAGTGGCTGTGTCCTTCTTCATGCCCAGAAGGCTCTCCAGGATTAGCAAATGGGTCTGACCCAAGCTCCTTTCAAACTACTGCTTCTATGCTGATTAAGGTTGTGAGAGATTGCACAAACCCTTTAACAGAAAAGTCTCTGTTTCCTATAGCCCTCCCACTTTCCTGAACGGAAGCCCTGCTGGTTTTCAAAGCCAGACATTCTAGGGGCTCATGTTTCTGGTGCGGGATCTCTGGGCTAGGTAGCTCAACATGAGGTTCAGACACCTCACTCCTTGCAGAAAACTCCTATCATTGTTTTATCCCTCCCATTTGTGGGTTACCAACCCTGAAAGTTTGGGTCCTAACTATACTGTCTCCACCATTCCTACTAATCTTATTGTGGTTTCTTATTTTTAAATTTTTATTGTATATTGGAGCACAGCTGATTAACAATATTGTGCTTGAGGTGTACAGCAAAGTGATTAGGTATACATATATACATGTATCTACTCTTTCTCAAATTATTTTCCTGTCTAGGTTATTACAGAATGTTGAGTAGAGAGTTCCCTGTGCTATACAGTAGGTCCTTGTTGGTTATCCATTTTAAATATTAATATAACGGTGTGTACATGTTAATCCCAAATTCCCAACCTATTTCTCTTTCCCACTCAGTTAACTATAATTTTTTCCTCTAAGTCTGTGAGTCATACTGTTGAGTTCCTTCTTTATGTCTTTAGTTGGAATAGATATTTTTTGCTCATCTTCTGGTCCTTCCCATAGATATGGGAAGGATATCGTTATGAAAATCATTATGCAAATAGTTGTAATTTTGGTTTGTCTCTGGGAGATGCGTTCAGGGTCCTCTTACTCCACCATCTATGTCACCTTCTGACCTGCCCAGACTTTTGATGATAAAGAGCAGACTGATATAAATAAATTGAGAAGTTTTCTGATATTCACTTCTTCTATGTGATACTGTTCTCAACAGAAGCTATGATCTTTGTACAATTCATTATCTCATTTTTATTCCATTAAAATAAAACTGAAGTGATAATAGTAAATGATAAGTTCAACAGATAATCACTGTGTATTACTAGCTGGCATGGGTCATCAGCTGCTTAATATAGTTCTAACCATTGACTTCCTAATGAGCAGTTATGAGCCTGATAATTTCTGTGCATATTAAGAATGACTAAAAATTAAAATGGCAGGATAAGAGTAGCTTTAAATTTAAAAAAAAAATTCCAACTGTGTTAAACTTCTTACACATATAGTACTTAGATACTCTAGAATGCAGTAACCCCTAGTTGACCTAAAAAATGATCTTTTTATTATACTTGAGAATAAATGTAGATTATTTGAATAGCCCTTGATGACAATTTTTTTAAGTAAATAACAAAATAAAGATAATTTTCTCTTTAACAGGAATTTTGAAAATATAAAAAAATTCTTAGCTAAAACTATACTCATTTTATACAAGCATATTGTTAATATATAATTGTATATAGAAAACTGTGATTTAAAAAAAAGAAAACTGTGATTAGCTTCACAGTTTTAATTTTTGTACTTAAGGATAAAATAGATTTTTAAAGGTTTTTTTTTTCTTTCTCTTCTTTTAGTAGCAAAGAGAATGCACTGCTTTTATTTTTCAGTTATTTTTGTTCCACAGATTTACTCAGTTACAATGATAGTGTAAAAAATTATTTCTATTTTATTTCCATTTCCAATATTTTATAGACATTTCAATACAGCAATCATATTTTGTCAATTAGATATACCACTGATTTACTTAAAAATTCCCATATTGAAGGAAATTATTTCCTCTTTTTACCACTTTAAGCTATGCTACAATATGTATTTTTATGCACAAAACTCAAGAGCTTTAGTCTAAACGCAGGTATTCTCTCATCAGGTACCTTGACTATAGGTAATCAAAACTGTTAGGCTTATTAGCTATCTGCTTGGGAGGAACTTATTTGAGATGATGACGATCTTCTATTTGAAGAATTAAATACAATTCTTCTACATATCTAGATTATCTAGATTAATACTCCAATAACATAGATTTTAACATGAATAAATAACAGGTTATTTATCATTTACCTATTAATCAAACCTGCAAATGTAGAGTTAAAGTATTTTTTTATTATAATTCATCATTAAACTCTAAAGGTCAGAGCTTCTCTAGCATTTGTTCAAGTTCCATTGAAAGATTTACCTTAAAAACTTGTAACTCCTATAAGCTGCTTTTGAAAAAAAATCAAAATTCATTAAAATTCCTTCTATTGCAAACTTCTTCCCTCACCCTATTTTTGTCATAGCATGTATCACCTTCTAATGTATTACTGTTTACTTATGTCTGAAAACATGCTCTGTATAAAGGCTGGAACATGATAAATATCTGCTGATTTAAATGTTGGCTTGGCTTATGCTATCTTTGTCTGTTTCTCTTTCCATTTGTTTATCTTATTCCTGTATTTGCTTCACTATCTTAGAAGGCATTCTCTATATGGTAGGCTCAGAAGCTCCAGGCTTTAGTCATCTTTACAGCTAGCAATTCCAAAGAAAAGAGAAATTCTACTTTCTAATAGTCCTAGAAAGTTGTCAGAGCATAATTTTATTTATTTATACTTTTATCACATGTCCAGTCCTAAGCCAATCATTATGGTAGGTTGTAAGTAAATGATGAATGGGCTGCTTTGATTGTCTTGGGGGCTACTCAGAGTTTGTCCTAAGGAACAGCAGCATCCCCTGGGAGCTTGTTAAGTATGTAGACTCTCAGGCCTCAGTATAGACCACCTGAATCAGAATGTGAATTTTTAACAAGATTCACCAGTGGTATGCCTTTATTCTGTGATGCTAGTTGGAGCTGGAAAGACAGGAAGGGGGATGAGGTCAGCAAGTCACACAAAGTTGAAGTGAGGATGTGACGATTGCCCAAAGAAAACTTGAATGCTCTTACCAACATGCAAAATGGATGCCAGGCAGTCAAAAGCAGTAGGTATCCATTACAATGTGTAATATGTATTCAATAATTATCATATACCACACACAAGATACCTTAGGAATCAAGAGATTAAATTATTTGTCCAAAGTTCTTACTGGAAAGGCAAAGAGAATTAACCTGTGATAGGATATCAAGTACTAACAAGTATACTGGAGAATAAAGAAGAATGAAGGGATAGAGCATTACCAAGATGATGGGAAAGGTGATCAGTTTAGAGAAGAAAGTCAGGGTGAGCATGAGGAAGTAAATTTTGATTAGAGGTTTGGAGAAAGAGAAAGAAAGCAAGAAAGAGTGGGAGAGCCAGTTTTGCTACAATGAAGTGAATACAGGTGATTAAGTCAGAGAGATAACCAAGGGTCATTTCATAAAGAAACTCAGGCAATGATTAAGGTTATTGTCAATTATTTCTAGCACAATGGAAAATTGTTGGACGCTCTGGAGCAAGGGAACACATGATTTTATATTTCAAATATACTGTCTAGGGAGCAGGCAACATTAAATAAAGGATAAATGGAGAAATGTAAGATGTCAGGGAGACTATTTAGGAGGTGATGGCATGCTTAGTCTTAGGCAAGAGATGAGAGAGAGACAGGCCAGGATGGTAAAGGGGATGATAGAGGAGCTTGGAATCTATGGACAGTCCTTGACTCATGATGATTTGACTAAAGTTTTCAACTTTATTATGGTGTGAAAGCAATGTGTATTCAGTAAAAACTGTACTCGTGAAACTTTAGAATTTGGTCTTTTTCCAGGCTAGCAACATACAGCATAATACTCTCTCGAGAAGCTGGGCCGCCCCAGCACCCAGTCAGCCATGTGATCAGGAGGGTGAAAACAACCGATACACTTAAAACCATTCTCTATCCATTCGGTCACCCTGTTTTTCACTTTCAGTATAATATTCAATAAAGTATGTGAGATATTCAACAATTTTTTTTTAAATTGGATTAACATTAGATGATTTTTTCCAAGTGTAGGCTAATAATTGTGGGTTAATGCAAGTGTTCTGAGCACATCTGATGTAGGCTTGGCTCAGCTGCAACATTTGGTAGGTTAGGTCTATTGAATACATTTTTTTAACTTATGATAGATTTCTCAGAATGTAACCCAACTATATGTAGAAAGATCCATATTGTGGATTGTTAATGAATTGAATGTGTGTGTGAGATAAAAGAAATAGTCCTATGTTTTTGCCTTGAGAAAATGGGTGGACACTTGTGCTAGTTACTGAAATAGAGAATCTTGAAGATGGGTCATATGGAAAATCAAGAGGACCTTTTTGGAATGTCAAATTTAAGATGCAAAACTGCTGAATTAAATCCTTTGAAGCAGCATTGCCTTTTTTGCTGAGTCCAATAGAATTTCTCTTTTTTAAATAAGATTTTCAAAGCCACCTATTAGTGTACCACTAAACAAATTCTTTTAGTAATCTATTTTGTAAATGTTATTGAACTTCTTTTGAAGGCTATATCCAGATTGTAGGTTCTGGATACAATTATTTTGAAAGGAATTATTTGTCTACAAAGCCCAAATATCTTTTTATTTTCATCTAAATACTAGCTAGAAAAATCAGTATTTTGTTGTAGAAGGAAAAGGTTTGGCTGCTTAAGCACTTTGGGAAAACACAAAATTCTGAAAAAAAACCAAACGGGTGGTGAGGAGTGGGAAGGACTGGCAGGTGGTAAGCCTCAAGAGTGCGGCCTTATTTCAAAATAGCAACCTAAATAATGGTATTAGTTACAGACATTTAGACTAAACAATTGTTCTTTTATTACACATGACTAATAGACTTTGCTGTTTGGTTGGGATAGCATATAAAGACTGGGCCATTTTTTTCCTGTGCCAAAGTGTGGTTGCTTACTGCTCTTAAACAGAGATCTTTTCAAAATCTAAGAATTAATTGTCATCTTATAACAGTTCTTTAGCCATTTCAATTAAATATTAGTAATGAGCAATTCATGTCACTATCTTTTATATAAAATTAGTGGTGTTATTTCTATTTCTCAACTAAAACTCATTCTATTAAGATCCTCAATGGAAAATTCATTTTAAATTCATATATCCTGCTATTAAATGAAGTACAGTTAAGCAATTTTAATAATACACATGTGAGTATATTTCATTTGCTTGTGGTTTCTTTTTTTTTTTTCCATTTATTTTTATTAGTTGGAGGCTAATTACTTTACAATATTGTAGTGGTTTTTGTCATACATTGACATGAATCAGCCATGGATTTACATGTATTCCCCATCCCGGTCCCCCCTCCCCACCCCATCCCTCTGGGTCTTCCCAGTGCACCAGGCCCGAGCACTTGTCTCAGGCACCCAACCTGGGCTGGTGATCTGTTTCACCCTAGATAATATACATGTTTCGATGCTGTTCTCTTGAAACATCCCACCCTCGCCTTCTCCCAGAGTCCACAAGTCTGTTCTATACATCTGAGTCTCTTTATCTGTTTTGCATATAGGGTTATCGTTACCATCTTTCTAAATTCCATATATATGTGTTAGTATACTGTAATGGTCTTTATCTTTCTGGCTTACTTCACTCTGTATAATGGGCTCCAGTTTCATCCATCTCAACATACAGATGCTTGTGGTTTCTTTATGCTTATTTATTTACTAACTTAAGGATTTGAAGTGTTTTACACTAACTTTTAAAACAGGGAAAAATTAGTAAAGAAAAAGTTAGGTCCTAAACCTAGATAAAATAAAAATTCAAGAAGGAAAACAGAACACAAATGTGTCATCCATTGTGAGGGTCATATTTATGTATATTCTCATGAAATGCACAAGTAGTGAATTAATGACACTAAAGGAAAAATATGAGGAATAAAAATAGTGAAGCCACTGAAACTTTCATTAAAAAGAAACCACATTATCACACAGCTCAATTAAGCTTTCAATATGAGATGCTAAATTAATACTAACTTATACTTACTTGATTAATTATTCAATTTAAGAAGTACAAGTACTTGGTGATAAATATTTGCATTTTAAGTCATAACCAATGGAAAAACTTTTTATATCCATTTAATGTACTAATTGGATGTTAGCAAGAAATCAGTGTAGTAGCAGCTGCACATGCAATTCAATTTGATGAAATTTTAATTATAGAGAAAAAACTGATAGCAAACAGAGTGAAACAGTGCTAAAATGAAAACAGCATAAACGGATTTCAATGTTTCTCTGAAAAATTCCAGGTGTTGTCAAAGTGGATTACGGAGACGTGTCAGTCAGAAAAACACTAAGAGAAAATCTGAAGTGTAAGCCCTTTTCTTGGTACCTTGAAAACATCTATCCGGACTCCCAGATCCCAAGACGTTATTACTCACTTGGAGAGGTATGAATTATTTATTTTGGTTAAGTTATAAATATATTTTGCAAAAGGGGCAATTTCTAAGGAGCTCAGTATTTTTTATGTTATGAATACAATGCTTTAAAGGTTTTTAAACAGATCTATTTTAAAAGACTTCTCATAAAATTACAAGGACCATAAAGGTCTATGTCACTGGGATTTATAAAAAATAAAAACACAGTTTAAGGTAGAATAAATATTTTTTATTTCATTATAAATAGCTCTAAAACTTTTTAATCATATGGAATTTAGAGTCTTTGAGGTTTACAGCAAATTTTGAGTTTTTCTTTATGTGGGCTATAAGTGTTAATACTTACTGTGGGAAAACAAACTGGAAACTTTAAATTTATTTAGTAAAGATAATATGTAATAATCCCTTACACAGTAATATAGTAACATATTTTTGGAAGAGTAAACTTTATAAAGCAAAATAAAATAGTAAGAGGATTAGCTTAATTTACATTTTTTATAAATTGCATCAAAAACTGGCCAAAAAGAGTTAGTTGGATTCTTCTATCTGCTTTGATATTCAATCTATTATAATATAGCACACCATGTAACCAAGTGAAGATTCCCTAAACATTCATGAGAAGGGAGGGTGAAAGATATTATCATAATACTGTTATCAAAATCATGATGACTTTGTGGACACATGGAGAACCCCTGATCTGTTTCATACTTTTTCAAAATATTATCTTTATTTTTTAATAAACATTGTCACTTCTTAGAAAGTTTTCACTCTCACTCATCCGGAAATCTACTTTTTCTAATAACCATGTACAATTCAGAGGACAAATCTGCCCTAACTTTATTATATTCAGAAGAAAACAATGCACTTTTGTTTTTATTTTTCTCTTCCTCTGTGACTTTTAAAATTTTTATTGGAGTATAGTTCATTTATAATGTTGTGTTAGTGTCAGATGTACTACAAAGTGAGTGATTCATTTATATATATACATATCTCTATTCCTTAGATTCTTTTCCCATAATAAGCTACTACAGAGCATTGAGTCGAGTTCCTTGTGCTATATACAGTAGATCCTTATTAGTTATCTATTTTATATTGTGTATGTATCAATCCCAATATGCCAATTTATGCTCCCCTTCCCAGCACCCTGGTAACCCTAAGTTTATTTGTATGTCAAATATATTTGTTTTGTAAATAAGTTCATTTGTGCTTTATTTTTTAGATTCCACATCAAAGCACTATTTATTTTTTGTTCTTACTTCACTCAGTACAACAATTTCTAGGCCCATTCATGTTGCTGCAAATGGAATTATTTCATTCTTTTTTATGGCTGAGTCATATTTCATCATACATATGTACCACATCTTCTTTATCCATTATTCTGTTGATGAACATTTAAGTTGCTTCCATGTCCTGGCTACTGTAAGTATTGCCTCGTTAAACACTGGGGTGCATATATCTTTTTAAATCAAGAGTTTTCTCTAGATATATGCCCAGGAGTGGGATTGCTGGATAATATGGAAGCTCTATTTGTAGTTTTTCTTAGGGAATCTCCATACTGTTGTCCATAGTGGCTGCACTAATTTATATTCCCACCAACAGTGTAGGAGGGTTCCCTTCTCTCTAGCATTTATTGTTTGTAGATTTTTTTAGGATGACCATTCTGACCAGTGTAAGATGTGTCTCATTATACATTTGATTTGCATTTCTCCAATAACTGGTGATGTTGAGCATCTTTTTATGTGCTTTTTGGCCATTTGTATGTCTTCTTTAAAGAAATGTACATTTAGATCTTCTGCCCATTTTCTGATTGTTTTGTTTGTTTTTGGATATTGAGCTGCATAAACTGTGTATTTTAGAGATTAACTCCTTTTCAGTCACTTCATTTGTAAATATTTTCTCCCATTCTCTGGGTTGTCTTTTCACTTTGTTTATGGTTTCCTTTGCTGTGCAAAAGCTTTTAGACCCCATTTGGTTGTTTTAATTTTCATTACTCTAGAAAGTGGAGTTTATTTTTGTGTACCTTGTTAGGGAGTGTTATTTTTTTTTCTTGTTTTAACACTTAGCTGTCCAGTTTTCCCAGCACCACTTATTCAGTTTTATCCATTGTATATTCCTGCCTCCTTTGTTGTAGATTAGGGGACCACAGGTGTGTGGGTTTGTCTCAGGGATTTCTATCTTGTTCCATTGGTCTATATTTCTGTTTTTGTACCAATACCATACTGTCTCAATGACTGTAGCTTTGTACTCTAGTCTGAAATCAGGCAATTTGATTCATCCAGCTTCATTTTTGCTTTCTCAAGATTGCTTCAGGTATTCAGGGTCTTTTGTGTTCTATACAAATTATAAAATTATTTGCTCTGTTGAAAATTACCATTGGTAATTTCATAGCAATTGCTTGAATCTATAGATTGCTTTGGGTACCATAGTTATAAAATATCTTTAGAGATTAAAAAGTTGGCTTCATTGTAACTATACAAGCATATGGTCATAATACATATTAATTGCTCAAAATAAGAGTTATCCCTTTATGAATTATATGCTTCATATTGGTAATTTCCCACTTAATAGGAATTACATTTAAGAAAACTAATTTAGTACTTGTTATTTTTAAAACATTTTAACAGCAATAATAATGCATTTGGGAAATATTATTTGAATCTGTCATTTTTATAGGTCATAACAGTGGAATATCTGAAAATTAACTCTAATATTTTTTCGTTCATTTGCCAAGATATCTATGAATTTATCCACTCTATAAACATTCCTATAAACATCACTAGAAAATAAAGAAAAGCATATAATTCATTTCCAGCTGAATTGTTTTTAAAGACTGTTTCTTTGTGCATTATCCATACACTGTCAAATCTCCACTCACTCATCAATCAGGTAAATATCTCTCCATAGAATTTTTCAGTTTATATCTATTTAACATTAATCTGAATTCTGTAGTGCAAAGGTTCATGTGTAATAACACTGAATGTTACCACTTTCTAGGTGTAACTTTGGCTTTCTTTTTTAATTAGTTGTTTTCATTGGGATGGGAGTGTCATTACTATTGTTTTTAAATAGGCAGTATTCCCATTTTAGCTCTAATGTCACAGGATTTATTTATATTTAACACATAGTATAGCATTTTTTAAACTAGAGCTCTATGTGCATGCTAGTTATTATAATCTAGTTCTACTAAAGATCTCCAATAAAGTATCTAACACACATTTCTTTTATGGAAAAGTTGGTTGAGCCAATTGTGAATCTGTACCTTTAGAAGAGGGAGTTTTTCTATTCTTGTGCAGGGTATTCTTCCCATGGCAGTCAGTGGACCCAGGTAGTGAGTAAATGCTGATCACTTTTTCTAAAAGAACATATGAGCAAGACCTGTTAACAAGACAGATATGAGTTAAGAGGAGTTTTTGGAAATTATCTAAGGCCATCAAGGTGACTCCTGAGAAAGACTCAGGACTCTGAAACAGAACCTAGATGTCACTTCCATTTTAAAAGTTCAGTTTCATACTCTCCTGCACTACACATTGAGAAATCTAACTGACTGACTTTCTGAAAAAATGAAGTGTGAGAAAATTCCTTTATACAACCTACTGATTTTAAAGTAGCTACCTTCTTTAATGGGTCAGGTAGCTATATTTTAATTTCTAGAAGTAATCTGAAAAACTTTTGAAAATAGAAATATACCTTTAGGGTTTTTGAAACATATCCAGGAGAGGGAACATGGTACACTGAAAGAATCCCAGACTTTGGAATCAAGCAGAGGAGGGTTTAAATCCTGACCTCCCACTTTAGGACTGAAGTAGCACTAGGTCTGTCTGTGGTATCCAGCAGTAGAAGGAAAGTAATCCTATAGGTTACAGTGATGATTGAGGATACAGAGCATCTATAACACCAGTAGTTACAGTTATTGTAATTATTATAGCTACTACTGTTTTCTTACTATGTCAAACATTATGCTAGATGCTTAAAAATTGTATTTTTTTTAAACAAATCACAATTTCTTGGCAGGTTTTGTTACTATCCCCAATTAAATATGGAAATCTCTATGTAGAAAATTCACATGATTGAACTAATGGTCATAGAACTAGCTAAATATTGAAGTCAGGATTCAAATATATTTTAGTCTAACAATAATGTCCACTTTTCCTTCTAACTAGAAGGAGAAAATGGATATCACTACATGTTATTCATTCAAAATACTTTTATTAAATAAGAGCTTAAGCTGTAACCTGTGTTATATGCTAAGGATGTAAAGTCAATAAGGAAAGAACTTTACTCTTGAGCCATTCTACTGAAATGGAAGTGAGGGAAAAAGCAAGAGATAATCAAACAGGTAAGAAATTCAGTTGAATTAAAACTGTCCTAGCAGGTATTTTAAAAACTCAATAAATTAAAAAATCTACGAGATATATCTGATTTTGAACTTTCTGGTATATTAATGTACTACAGTTTTCCATTTTAAAACTACCCTTCAAGAGATGCAGTCCTGCAACAGTTTCCTTGAAAACAAGGACAAATTCACCAAGCACTGTTTTCCAATTCAATTTTGCATAGACATGTGTAGTCACAGACATAGTCATAGACACTTTGATAGTGAATTTGAGATAAACTATTAATGGACTATAATGGACAGTCATTTAAATCTTTTTTTCTTTCTTACTATCTGTCATTATATATGAAGGCACTGTCTCTCAGATAGTCTCAAAGTGGAACCCGGTATCCAAAGCTACTTATCTAGGGCACAAAGTTATTTCTTTGAAGTAATTCATATGTACTCAATTTCAAATGAAATTGTTAGGATCTAACAATTTACAAGTTCTTTAAGTTTCAATGTTTATCAAAGCCCAGATATTTAATATTGCAGCGCACTGGTGAATATAAATACCTTCACATCAATTTCTCTTTATAACTTTCCTAGTTATATTAGAAGATAGAGGTAAACATGATATTCAGCTTCTATCACTGTATATTGTCACCAAAATAATCATCAGACAACTGTCGTAATTTCTCACATTTGAATTTTATGCTGGTAATTGAAATATTACTTCACCCAGCCCATGAATTACATGCAATTTCCAATGGGAAGTTAAAAGCTGAATTGCTTTGAACTAAAACCTTTAAGTAGCTTAATGAAGCATATGCCTTTTAGACTTAGTAAGCAGATCATAATGGAATAAGAAAGAAGAGCTTCTTGCAGCATTAAATTCTCTCTTGACGAACACTAGCTTATGTATATTTAGCATGTCAGCTCCTGATCTTGTAAATATAGAAGCTAATTCAACTATAAGATTGAAAATTGGCTTTCTAAAGTAGTAATGCTTTACCGTAAATTTTTGGCCTTGGACAGGCCAGCATCTTGGGAAAAAAATGTTTTGTGAGCTATGTGGAACACAAGAATACAGAAGGTAAGAGGGAAGAGAAGAGGAACTCTGGAGCCAATTGACTTAACTCTTAGGGCTTAATATCTGCATTTGCATGCTGCCTGGAAGACCTTTTGACAGTCGTGTCTGAATTTTTTACTGTCTACATGACCCCTTAGCACTTCCTTTTTCTCTTGTATTCTTTAACCTTATCATCTAGTTAAGATCCCTGCACACATTGACACTGTATTCCTTAAACACTGTTAAAGAACAAATTTCAGTAACTAAAAATAGACATCTGTTGAAGCTGCTAGGCTGCAGGGATTAAGGATAAAATCAGTTACTGCCAAATCCAGAGGCTAAAACCCTGAGAGTGTTACACGTCTGTTGGTAATCAGACCTATTTATAAATTCACCATCTTCTTGATCTTTTAATAACCAGTAAAAAAAAAAAAAAAAACTCATATTTTAAAACATGCACAAATGGGGCATTCTCTCTGCCCACGATCATATTCGCAAAACTCTTTGGGACCCAGTAACTGATTTTTATCCCAGTGTAACTAATACACAGGCAAAATATATTACTCTCCATCACATGTTAACCCTAAAGAATGTTGAGCTGGGTAACTCACCCATGGACGAAATAAGTGAGGTTACTACTGGAAAGTCCTTTTTTTTTTTTTTTTGGCTTTACAATACTGATAAATACATTAGAACCAATTCTGATTTTATCACTTAAATATGTAATGGCATAGACAATTACAACAAACTATATTCCAGTTAGAGCATTTATGAATTCTCCTAGGATTGATTTTGTTATCCACCAAAATATGTGAAATTGTCCAGTATTCTGTATTTACTGTTTTGTTGAAGGACGTTAAGATATCACATACTCAGTGTTTTAAAATCTCACAGTCAGGTCATTGGAAACCCAGGTTTACATAAGAGAAGTCAGCTTGGATTGTTAATTATATAGATTTTGCAAATCTATATAAAACCATCCTTCTGATTTATTCACAATTTGGTACAGAGAAATGCATATTCACTACAGCAATTATAATATGGAAATATTAACATTAAACTTGAATTCACTGCAAATGTATTTCCTTCTTTACAAAGTAAAGAGAAACCAAATGAGGTTGACATATTTAAAATAATGATAATTAGTAACATAATATACAGTTGAAGGATAAGCATGTGTTGGAGTAATTAAAGCCCAAAAAAAAGCTAAGTTTAGTCTAATTTTAGAATGAGTTTTACATATTAGTTTTGAAATTCAAAGGTGGTGGGGATGAGAGTTTATGCCTCTTTTCGAATTGGAGTTCCCCCTGTTGCTTGCTGTTACAATCCAGCAGAGGGAGCAAAAGCTAGTGAATAAACCATGTGAGTGGTAACATTACCCATGATCCTGCCAATGAGTAGAAACTTTTAGAAAAAGACTTGATTTCTAACATCAAGTAACAAGTGGAAAAAATACTCCCAAGTTTATGTCATTAAAGACTATTCTCAGGCAATAAAAGATGCTGTGTAAACAAAGAAATGTCAAAGTAGACAACAAAGTTAAAACTATATTGGTCCTACACCACATACTCAAAGCTATAAAATAACATAAGGGATGAGTCACAAGACTTTCCCAGAATGCAGATATACCCATATGCTCTACTTATGTTGATTCAGGTTGGATTCTTTAAGGAGTTTCTGTGGATGAAGTTCCTCCATGTTTGTCTGCCTAAATTTTTCTTACGATTAGTGAATGGCATGATCAAGCAATTGGTGTTGTAATACCAGTGACAAGCTCAGGATATTTCCTGATATTTCATTTTTTTGTTTAAACAGCATTCTTTGGGAATATATACATATATTTTTTTCCTGTATGCCAATATCTTCTATTATACATTAAGATTAGATCATTGAGGACTGTCAGAAGACACTAGTAACCATTTTTATGTTTGAGGAAAATATTACAGATTTCCAATGTTAGACTCATTTACTTGAGAATACCCTGATGCACACCATGCTGCCTTCTAGGTGTTCATATGTTAAAAAAAAAAAAAATGTAGATAACATAGGACTACTGCAAAAACCTCAGACATTGTCTCAATCCACATGGTATGTTCTTCTCAATTTTTTTTAAGTAGATATTGAGAACCCTGTTCCCTGACGCTTCATCCTCTATCATATTTGTATCCAGTGTCATCTTAACAATAGCCAGAAATAATTTTCATGACCTGAACCCAACATTTTGGCATTCAGCATGGAAACCACTTTACTTCTAGACCTTTTGACCTGGTTCTCAGGTCTGATCCTAGGCCATTTCCATGGTCCATGTGTCTTTGCCACTGTCTGGATGACCTGTCATTTACCTTCGCCTTTATTCAACTGGAACTTATTCCTCCCTTGCTCTTTTCACCTCCTTTCTGCAAAATACTGCCTACCTGTCTAGATGTCAGGACTAGGCAATTTCCAATGACTTATTTGAGCAGACTACTTAGCCTGTTTGTATCTTAATGTTTTCATATATAAAATTAGGGTAATAGGTTGGTTATTACACATAAGTCCTTGGAACAGTTCATGGCACATACAACTTCAATTATTCAATTTTATTGTGGTGGTTGTCTTCCCTGTCTCATTCTGACAGCTTACTGAAGACACTGACTCCTATCTGTTTCCAGTCTCCCAGAACTCATGTCCAGTTAGCCTCACCAGATTTGACTTGAGTTCCTATACTATAACCTCTTAGTGCCTGCTACATTCTAAGGGAAAATTAATATTACATGTCTAGAAACTGTCAAACCAATTTTTAGGAAGGTTAGAACATGTCATGAATAGAACAAACTCCTTTCCATGCACTTCCCCAAATGAATCTATTCTATAATTCTGAAAAAATAGCAGCAGCAGTGACATAGTTTCAATCTTTTTGAATTCCTCGATTGAAGCAGAGAGAGCATCCAGGTTAGCAAAAACAAAAACTGATGGACAAATTTAACAGTAAAATTAGAAGACAAGGTATTCTCACCAATCCTAAAATATGACTTGTAAACTTCATGACCACATGATAATACAATCATTACAGTGGGAAAAAAGGGAAGAAATGGGGTGTCTGATGGAAATGAGACCACAATAACACCTCAGTTACCAATAGATACTCATGAGAAATTGTTTCATGCTAACTTAACAATAGTAATTGAAACTGGGAAAAGTGTTTTCATAAAATCCAGTTTGCAAGTCAGTGAAAAGTCTCCTCTTTAAATGTCTGAAGGGTCAAAGAATTCTACAACCTGTGAACTTTTACAGCTCAATAGCTGAAGCTCTTTCTCAGGAAAAAATTCAAGGAATGAAGCCCAGCTTAAGCAGGCAGGTACAACAACAACAAAGGAACCAAAGTCCGGACAGAAGCAGGAGAGAGAGGAGGGATCGGGTCAAGGGGCTAGGCGGAGACAAAAGGCAGAGGAAAAGGACCTGAACTGACCTCCTCTTACAAACACACCAAAATCACAACTAAGTGCTAAACGATCATTGACAAAAAGACTGGAATGTACCAAAACAGATTCGACATCCAAAGACAAAGCCACAACGAGGCAGCAGGAGGAGTGCATTCACGAAACAATCAAATCCCACACTGACTTGATGGGTGGCACACAAACTGGAAAATAATTATATCGCAGAGGTTCTCCCACAGAATAAAAAGATGTGATATGTATATATACACACACACATACACCCAGTGGAATATTACTCACCCATAAACAGAAAAATATTTTGATACGGTCAGACAAAGATAAATATTATATGATATCACTTACATGTGGAATCTAAGTTATATAAATAAACTTACTTACAAAACAGAAACAGTATCTCAGGCTTTGAAAACAAACTTATGGTTACTGAAGTGGAAAAGTGGGGGTCACAAATTATGAGTTTGCTCAAACATATACACTGCTATATATAAAATAGATAATCAGCAAGGACCTACACAGTCAATGCTCTGTAATACCGTATATGGGAAAATAATCTGAAAAATTCTGAATTATTTTGCTGTATACCTGAACCACAACATTGTAGATCAACTCTACACCAATAAAAACTTGGAAAAGAAAAAAAAGTGGAGAGCTAAGCAGAACCAGGAATTCTCAAAAAAAAAGCAGGATTTTTTTCCAACTCTCCAAAAAATTACAGGAACAGAGCTATCCTTGTGAAGTTAGAAACGGTCTCCAGTGTAAACATGTCCTGTCAGGTACAGCTGGAAATATTTATTCTTAAAAATTTTACTTGGTAGTGGCAAAATCAGCTTTGCTATAAAAATGTCCTTTACTTTCCACCAGCATCCAGAGTTCTCAAAATGATTCACAAAATAATCAGGCTTCCAGCTAGGAAGCTCCATTGTGCTCTCCTGATACAAGGAGTTTCAGTCCTGATTATACACTGGAATTATCTGGGGGATCTTTTAACTGTATTCTAGTCCTACTTCAGACCTGGTCCTACTCCAGAGCATTTGAATCAGAATCTATGAAGCAGAAGCAAAGTAGAAGTATATTCTAAAAGCTTTCCAGGTGAGTCTGTGGGGCAGCCCAGGTGGAAACCACTGAAAAATAAGTTACTCAAAAAAGGAAAAGTAACTGTACTGTCACCATTAAATATCAAGACATGTCATACCTTCCTCCAGAATGGTGGTTGCCAAACTTTGCACGTTAGAATCACCTGGGGAGATTTTAAAGAACACGATGGACACTTTGTACCCTTTTCCAATTAAACAAGAATAATCTGGGTATCAGACTAGTTTAAAGAAGACAAGTCATTACTCCCATCAGGAAGCAAAGAAAAGAAAAAATGAAAGGAAGAGAGAGGGAGGGAGGGAGAAAAATTATTTCCTGATCAAATTCTCCCTCTTAACAAATCAGGAGAATTTTTTTTTCTGAAAAGAAAGGAAAAGGATCACTACCATAAGAATAAAGATAATAAACAGTAAAATGATATCTCTATGAAAAATGAAACCAAATCAAAACCTTAAACTCATAAGATAGGAAAACTGTCAACTAATATTTCAAAACAAGAGATATTTTATTATGATAAGTAAAACAACAACATAAATTTAAAAAAAAAAAACCTCTGAAATGAGGGCCTGAAATGGAGGAAGGAATTAGAAATTAAGGAATGAATCATTTCAGAAATGGATAAACTTGAAAGAACAGAGGAGTCAACAATCCCAAAAGAAAATGCCATAAGAGTTTTAAAACGAGGGAAGGAGGAAATTTTTTAAAGATAGTTTTGTCTTTCTTTTCTATTGAATAGAAAATGACATATATGAGAGATATATAAAAGATACAAAATACAGAATTTCCTGATAGCAATATCAAAATAGTAAAAAATGAACACTAATAATTCAATTATCTATAATTCAATATTATTCAATATTTACTCCTTGAAAATAAATTTGGAACTACATATTGAAACAGACTACCACCTATCTGGTCAATCTACTGGACTTATTTTGGCATTCAGGCAAATATATATTTGTAAGAACAAGGG
Organism: Odocoileus virginianus; assembly: GCF_023699985.2. Lineage (NCBI taxonomy): Eukaryota > Metazoa > Chordata > Mammalia > Artiodactyla > Cervidae > Odocoileus > Odocoileus virginianus. Next base: position 32,964,860 of record NC_069686.1, on the reverse strand, counting down.
AAAGAAAACATTTTCATTGTTACCTTTTCAAAAGCAACTATTTATGCTGGAAGTGAACAGAGTAACATCTTAAATATAGTCAAGGAAATAACACTGTGAATCAAGGACTTCAGATGTAGCAAATTGATTTTGAAGTATAAAGGCCACAGATACAGTTATCAACGTGTAAGAACTCAGAATATTGCTCCCAGTAAATGGAAACATCTACCGATCTGCTCAAACCAAAATCTTGTAATGCTTCTTGATGCCTTTGTTTTCCTCTCCTGGGTCATTTCCACTTCAACTGTAAGTCCTACTGGTTCCATCTTAAAAACAACCTAAACTTGACCTCCCCACATCCACTGTTGTCCTTTTATGCCAAGTAACCATATCTAGTTGGCATGACTCAATAGTCCCCTTATTTGTTTCTCTGCTTCCACTCTTGCCTCCCTCTAATCACTGGGACAGGGCTTGACCTCACTGCTCAGCTCTGCCCAACCCCTTACCAAGTGTGAATTTCAATTGCTGACTGGGACTTTACTGCAAATCACACCATTTTCCCAACTCAGGCAACCATTACCTGACCATGAGGTTCTCTGTACCATACAAAAAAGTTGAACTGTAGAAACCTAATCCAGCCTCTACAGAAGTTTCTAACCATACTCATTTGCCAAGAGGGAGAAACAAGCACCTGAAGTATAGGTAACTAAACATATCCAAGTAATGAATGAGTGAACAGTAAAATATGTACCCTAATAAGAGTCAGAGAAAAGAACTTTTTGGAGGCTGAGTGGACAAGTGTAAAGCATACTACTTTGGGTTGAGACTAAAGGAAAAAAACTAAAACATTCCATCTATTAGAAAAGGTTTTCTTCTTTTTTACATTCACTTGTATTTGACTTAGTAATCTGGGCATCTTTAAACTCAATAAATGGCTTCTGTAAAATTACATTTGGCACAAATGTATATAACATGTTAATTATGGGACTAATGCAGTGTCTGAGTGTAAACCATGAATCTTATGTTTGCAGCTGGCAATTTAATCTTGGTTTTGAAAAATTCTTCCTGTGAAATCACCATTTAGCCTTGTAATAGTTTTTCTTAGGGTCAACTGCTTTCCACTGTCTGGTATTAAGAATGCAAAAAGATGCAAGTTTTAGTTAAAAAATTATCAGTGTAATTAGTCTTTATAAATGTACAGAATGGAGCATCTAGTAAAGAAGCAACAAAAAATACATAAATTTGCATATTTGACCAATTTGTTTCTATTACTTTGCATATGGCACTGCAGGACTTAAGAACTTCACAAAAACACTATGATTATTTGGATGGAATTTCGAGACTGTCCTAATTTTCAGAAGATTTGGGGAAGAACTCCGAGTTTGTAATATGTAGATGTTTTCTTCTTCTCTGATACTACACTATAAACAAAGAGTGCTTCTTGACTGGATGCTAATGACAATGCCAGTGCTATTCAAGTTTACCTGAATGGGAGTTTAGAACGTTATACAGAAATCAGAATAGACATAGAAAAATAAATATTTTAAGCTTTGTCTTTTCCTTGGAGAAATTTCCTTACAAAAATAGTATTTTGCTATCAATAAGCAATTTGAAAATAGCAAAGATTTTCTGACTTACATTTTTGTGTTTCCTTTAGATAAGAAATGTTGAAACAAATCAATGTTTAGACAACATGGGCCGCAAGGAAAATGAAAAAGTGGGTATTTTCAACTGTCATGGTATGGGAGGAAATCAGGTAAACTCCCTTTTTTATCAGCTTCATATTTGGGGGGGATATTGTGTAAACTATCCAGGTAGATTATGGCTCACTGCCAATAACAATGTCTTAGTAAATTGACAGGCATACTAATCAAGACCTAATTTACGTCTTTAACATATAATAACTATGTTATTATTCCAAGTATTGTAAGAAAGCACTGAAGAATTTAATAAGTAGGGCAACATCTTTAATTGGCCTAGAGTGAATGAGGGCAGCCACATGTTTCAGACCTACTTCCTATTACCATGTATGAAAAATGAGGACTGCATTTCATTGTTAACTCAATCATATAAAATAATCACTCAACAGTTATGATGGTTTCCTAATGGTGCGTATCCTGAATTTCTTCTTCAAATGTTTCTTGTCTATCATGTTTTCTATGACTTTTGGTGGTTTAATAAAATTTTAAGCACATAGATAAGCATGTTTGTTAACAACTTTGCTTTGGCTATCTGAAGATGCCCTTTGGATCAGGTAAAAATGTATTATTTAAACAAAATTTATACTTGATTAAAATTTTAGGACACCTGTTTTGTGTGTGATGGTCCAATTAATTATCAGAGACTTATCAGACTATAACAAGGATGCTTGTGTTTTCTGTAAGCAACGAAAGGTCGCAGTGCAAGGCAGAAAATGAGTCTTGCTGCCACAGCCACTTTCAGAGGTTTAATTTGAAGTTCCTGGGAACTTATAACAAAGTGCAGTTAAGAGACTGCTGCTCCTTGGTAGACAAGTTGTCTAAAAGGGTCAAGGTGAAGCACATGAGTGAGCTGTCTATCTAGCATTTTAGAGTGAATTGAGGAAGCAAAAATGATTCTGTTCAGCACAACATGATGATGATTACTACAGCTGAATGCATCAAGAATCCATAGAAAAATCTTCAGGATCAAGATGTCTGCTCACCTACCCCCACAAATACATCAGAAATACATGTATAAGTATAACAACTCAGAAGAATATCTACTGAATGCTGGCAAAAGACCTCAGACTTCTGAAAGGGCAAGAACCCCTCCCATAACTCTATAGGACAAAAGAATAAAGGAAAAACAGTTTAAATGGGAAGCCCATTTAGCACCCCAGGGAGGAAGCTAAGGAGGAGGAAAGCTTCTGCACCCGGGAAAGTCCCTTCTACAGTAGGAAGATCAGCTGGGATGGAGAGGAAGCTGTGGAGCCAGAGAGGAGAGGGCAGCAGCCAGCCTGAGTCAGGCAAGATGAACAGTAACCAGCACAGACAGACCAGTAAGCCTGCCCTGTGCTCCCCAGTCTGAGATGCTTCTCTGTCACTATGGACAGGGGCTGGGTGCTGAAGCTTGGGATACAGAGGTCAGACTCAGGTGGAGGACAGGATCGGCTGTGCAGAGACACCCTGCCTGAGTGGCAACCAAGGGTGCACTTGGAAGAAGCTTGGGGATGCCAGAGAGGCAAGGTGCCAATGTTCGGGAAATACAGGAGGAGATGGGCGGGGCCGCCACGCGGGCTTCTTTCCCTGTGCACACTCTTAGGTAACGAGACACCACCTACGTGAGCTCCAGTGACGGGCACATGCAACCACTGCCACTAGGCCACCCACAAGCGGTCGCCAATGACTGCCCCTGCTGCCCTGGGGGTGTTCTGGCTCCCAGTGCTGTCAGGAAACCCAGAAGCAGGTGCAAGCATTCCTCAATATCTGCCAATCAATCAGTATGATATACCACAGCAACAGGCTGAAGGAAAAAACTAAATGACCATCTCAATAGATACAGAAAGAGGTTTTGACAGAAATCAATATGAATTTATGATGAAAACTCCCCAGAAAGTCATCATAGGAGGACGCTTCCTCAGCACAGTAAAGGCCATATATACAAACCCAGAGCTACCATCACTCTCAACTGTGAAAAACTGAAAGCATTTCCCCTAAGATCAGGAACAAGACAAGGACGTCCACTTTTATTCAACATTGTTTTGGAAGATGATCAACATCACAAATTGAGAGAAATGCAAATCAGAACTACAATGAGGTTTAACCTCATACTGGGCGACTGGTGAAACACCCATCATCAAAGTCTATAATCACTAAATGCTGGAGAAGATGTGGAGAAAAGGGAACCCTCCTACACTGTTGGTAGGAATGAAAATGGGTACAACCACTATGGCGAACAATATGGGGGTTTCTTTAAAAACTAAAAATAGTTCTATTTCAGTTAAGAAACCCCCATATTGTTCTCCATAGTGACTGTACCCATTTACATGATCCAGCAATCCCACTCCTGGGAATGTATCTGGAGAAAATCTTACTCAAGAGATGCATGCACCCCAGTGTTCACTGCAGCACTATTTACAGTAGCCAAAACACGGAAGCAACCAGGATATCCATCAACAGAGGAATGGATAAAGATGTTGTACACATATACAATGAAGCCATAAAAGAGAATGAAGTAATGTCATGTCCAGCAATGTGGATGGACCTAGAGATTATCATAAATGAAGTAAGTCAGAGAAGGACATATACATATACTAGAAGGACAATATCATATACTATTGCTTATATATGGAATATAAAAAATGATACAAATAAATTTATTTACAATACAGAAACAGAATCATAACAAACTTCTAGTTACCAAAGGGAAAATGTGGGGTGGAGGGATAAATTAGGAGTTTGGGATTAACATAAACACACTACTATACATAAAACAATCAACAGAGATCTACTATATAGCACAGGGTACTCTACTCAATATTCTGCAATAACCTATATGGGAGAAGAATCTGAAAAAGAATAAATATAAGTAAATCACTGTATACCTGAAACTAACACAACACGTAACTCAACTATAAGATTTAAAGGAAAAAAAAAGGATCCATAGCAAAAAAGCCAGAAATGAAATGGGCCTGTTGAGTTTTGGCACCATACTTCAAATCAGACTTTTGTATAATTCAATGGAAAACACTAAAACGATGCTTCTCCCTACAACTAAACAAAGACAACTTAATTATTAAAATCCTAATTAGTATCTCACAGTTTAAACAAGAAAGTATATGAGTCAAACTTTCTAAATTACAGCATGTGGAAATGACTATATGAAAGACGATGATGGAAACAACATCAGAGCATTCAAAAATTGTCCAGCTTATTATACTGATTCATGGTGAGTGTCAGAGGTTTCTACCACCAAGGTCACGATGAATTCAGCCCCAAGTGGCAAAAGCGATCACAGGACTAAATACACAGGGGTTTACTTTTTTCACATAGTATGAAATCTAAAAGTAGTCAGTTGTTGATAATTTAGTCAGGTCCTCAATAATTCCACAAAGAAACCAGATACTTTCTATCTTCCCATTCTTATAGTTAAGTTTTAGCATCAGCTGATCACAAGAGGGCTGCTAAAACTCCAGATGTCATGTCTACATTAAAAGCAGGAAGAAGCGGGAATAGAGAAGAGTTGAAACAGCCATGCCTGTCCTTCTATTATGCAAAGTAGATGCCTTCCTAGAGGCTCAACACACCTCTATGAATGACTCTTTGGCCACAAATGTATAATTTTGACACCTCATAGCACAAATACACTAAAGACATCATCTCACACTCACACATAGGTTCTCCTCATAGTTTATTTACCATAGTATTGAGTAGACATTTAGAGGTGTCTTCCATAATGAGTTTCAACAGCTTATGAAAAAAGCTACTCATCATTTGCACCATGATGACATGCAGAATTCTAAAATAAAACATTATTTATTATATCACTCTGATTCAAATATAGATGAAAATGAGGGAGGAAGACCTTTCAGGTGAATTATCTTCATGGATTCATTAAGATGCCATCAGTTCAGTTCAGTTCAGTCGCTCAGTCATGTCTGACTCTTTGCAACCCCATGGACTGCAGGACACCAGCCCTCCCTGTTCATCACCAACTCTCAGAGTTTACCCAAACAAATGTCCATTGGCTCAGTGATGCAATGCAACCATCTCATCCTCTGTTGTCCCCTTCTCCTCCTGCCTCCAATCTTTCCCAGCATCAGGGGTCTTTTCAAATGAGTCAGCTCTTTACATCAGGTGGCCAAAGTATTGGAGTTTCAGCTTCAGCATCAGTCCTTCCAATGAACACCCAGGACTGATCTCCTTTAGGAAGGATTGGTTGAATCTCTTTGCAGTCCAAGAGACTCTCAAGAGTCTTCTCCAACACCACAGTTCAAAAGCATCAATTCCTCGGTGCTCAGATTTCTTTATAGTCCAACTCTCACATCCATACATGACCACTGGAAAAACCATAGTCTTGACTAGACAGACCTTTGTTGGCAAAGTAATGTCTCTGCTTTTTAATATGCTGTCTAGGTTGGTCATCACTTTCCTTCCGAGGAGTAAGCGTCTTTTAATTTCATGGCTGCAGTCAACATCTGCAGTGATTTTGGAGCCCCAAAAAATAAAGTCAGCCACTGTTTCCACTGTTTCCCCATCTATTTGCCATGAAGTGATGGGACCGGATGCCATGACCTTAGTTTTCTGAATGTTGAGCTTTAAGCCAACTTTTTCACTCTCCTCTTTCACTTTCATCAAGAGGCTCTTTAGTTCTTCTTCACTTTCTGCCATAAGGGTGGTGTCATCTGCATATCTGAGGTTATTGATATTTCTCCCGGCAGTCTTGATTCCAGCTTATGCTTCCTCCAGCCCAGCATTTCTCATGATGTACTCTGCATATAAGTTAAATAAGCAGGGTGACAATATACAGCCTTGACGTACTCCTTTTCCTATTTGGAACCAGTCTGCTGTTCCATGTCCAGTTCTAACTGTTGCTATGGTTACTGTTCAAAAGGATAACCAGTTATATGCTTAAATTTGTCTAAATGACACAAAACACTTAATATTTAAATGTCTTCATATGTCCAGAAGTCAACTATGCCACTCTACTACAGACTTCCTATTGGCAGGGCCCATATCTTGCTCCACTCTTCATACCCAGTACCTGGTACTTAGGATATGGGAGGCACTTATTGCACTTAATAAATTCTAGTCAAGTAAATAGATGAAAGAATTCATGGTCAGAATAATGGATTTATACCCTAGTACTATATGAGCTCAGACGGTAAAGCGTCTGCCTGCAATGTGGGAGACCTGGGTTCAGTCCCTGGGTCAGAAAGATCCCCTGGAGAAGGAAATGGCAATCCACTCCAGTACTCTTGCTTGGAAAATTCCATGGATGGAGGAGCCTACAGTGGGTTACAGTCCATGGGGTCGCAAAGAGTCGGACACGACTGAGCAACTTTATTTACTTATTCACTTACTATATATACATTGCCAAAAATGTTGTTATTGTCATAGTAACCAAAACTATGAAAAGATACTAATCTCAGGGATTCATAAACAAAGGGGACAAATAAAAAGTAAAAAATACCCATAACTACACATTTTCTAATGTCTCTACATTATCTAGTTAATGACAAGATAAACTTTAAAACTAATATTTTTCATCTATGTGAACACATATTCATGTCTACAAATATGAGAATGCTTACCTAAGCCCATTTTGTTGTAACACAAATAATGGAAACAAATATTTACCAAGAGGAGAATGTTTAAATAAATCATAGTGCATCCAGAGTATAGAGATTACTACTTAGCCACCAAAATGACTGAGAGGCCTAAATGTATTGTCTTCAAAAACTGAAAAGAGGTAAAAATAACACAGAGTACAACTTACTTTGAATCTGAATGACCTCGTTTGTGGAAAATGTCTTTGAACATTTTTCTCTATGTATTAATAGTGTCTGTCATAGCTATATGTGAATGATATGCAACTTATTAGAAATATATAGATATATATTTGGAATATAAATTACCACTGGAGAGAGGATTAAGCTGGAATAGGAAATTTTTCTTTTTACCCCACATTTTCCTGTGTGTATATATACATATATATATAACTGTCATAATTAAACAAATAAAAATGGAGAAATTGGACTGCTGAAATAAAAGAACATCATTTTATAACACTATTCTGATCTGATAAATTGCATACCTTGTAAGTTACTGAATATTTTTGAGCTTCAGTATTTATTTATAAAATGCATAAAAATTTTCCCTCCATTTTTTTCTCTAAAGATTAGTAAACTTTATAAAACAAATAACTAGCATAGCATACACTAGATAGCACATTTTGCCCCACTGATATTAATTATTCTCTTTATTATTTCCATTTGTGTTCTCCATTATCTCAGTTTTTACTTCTAAAAGTAAAAAATATTTATTCAGTGCCTAATGCCAGAGGTAAGTTAAAAGCACAAGACATTTTATGGTATTGTTAAGGTCAATAAAAAGAACTGCCTCTCCTGTTATTCTAACAAATAAATATTATGAAAAATATTAAAGCATAACACAAATGCTATTCTGGTATCTTTTATTATGGAATTCAATATTTCTAGCAGTATTAATACTAGCATGATTTAAAATTTTGACTGACTTTTAAAAAGAACAGATCTCAGGATTCTATTCTCAGAGCTACCTCCCTGTTTTTATTGCTATTCTTTTGTGTTACCATGGAAACAGCATTTATTTTTATGGTTATTTAGCTTTGAATATTTAAAAGTAGCCCCAACCCCTAAAAATATTCAAATGTTTTTCTCCTGCTTTTTACAATAAAGTCAAAACAAATGTTTTTTCTTTTTTTTAGGTTTTTTTTTGTTTTGTTTTTTGCTCATTTACTTTTCTAAAATAAGGCAGTTTATATCTCAGGACAGTTATACCTTTCACGATTTCTCCTTGCATGGATGTTTTGGTAGTTTGTTTTTTTGTTAAATTTTGGAGATATCATGAAGAAACTTACTTTTCAGTGGTTCTTGGAAGTATCCAGCATACTCTTTCTTTCGTCATTCCAAGCACTGGGTACAGTGCTTGGGATATTGTAGGCACCTAATAAAAATTAGTGAAGTAAATAGATGAAAGAGTGCATCGGTGTTTTTGTATTAGGAATACTGTGAAACAGGGTAGCAAGTGAAGAATTATTATTAAAATCAACACTTGATCATCTTGAAGTGCTCTCTTTAAAACTTTAGTAATTCAAGTCTTCTAGCTCTAATAACAAAATTTGATACTCTATTAACTCCTACCTGATCTTGAAATGCATTCTTTACATTAGCAAACCATATTAAAATGATGATTACTTTAAAAAGAATGAAAATAAATAAGAACATGATTAAAACTTGAATATAACACTTTACAAGTGAAAGGAAGAACTTACAATTTATTGGTAGAAAATGTGTTACTAGAAGTTAGGGGATTACCTTCTTTATGCTTTTGAAAAGATGACGTGGATTCCTAGAAGTAGTTTCGTGTTACTGATGACTCAGATTTATATCTTCATCTTCAGCCTCTCTCCTGAGCTCTGGAATCTGTTGCTAATTAATAACTGAATTCTTTCAAAATCACAACTTTCCAAACTGTGCTCATTTTCTTCCCTTTCACAAAACCAACAAAATCAAAATCTGACATAGACACTCATGAAATTTCATAGGTCCCCAAAGCCCCTATTTCTATGAAAATAATACACTTTGACTCCTACCTGTAAATCCTTTTAAAACCAGGATCTCTGTCTTTGTCCTGGCCTACATCTTCTTTCACCTGTGTGGTTAAAAAAAGAACAACTCGTTATTTCCATGTATCATAGGAATTCCATAAATACATCCCATACATGTTACGTTAGAATTCAATCAGACTAAACGCTCCAGCAACTCTTCACTGTCCAAACATAAAGTAAAAATTCCCTAGTTATGACATTCAAGGCACCTCCTAATTTCATCCCCATATGGCTTTTCAGCAGTGTCCCTTGATGTTCTAATAGGTCCTTGTGCTCTAGCCATGTTTGATATGTCTTTATTCCCTGCATGCTCTGTGTATTCTTATGTCTCTGCACTGTTCTAATTGCCCTATTGGCCAAATATGGCTCCACACATAAGCTTAAGATATAGTTACTGTTTAAAAGCCAAATAATTTAGCTTCTTTTATGCTACCTGTTGGCTAACAACTTCTTAAACTAAACAGTGCATATTTTAATAGATAAACTATAATTTAGCTTTAATCAAACCTTTACTGTTTAAGGCACAATGTTATTTATAACTTTTCCCTGTTATAGTCCAGGCTCATCGGTACTCTTGTAGCTAAAACCTGGTGAGCTTCCATCCATATTTACTTCTTTAGAAATGTCTAGAAATTTGCTAGATCAAAAGTTATACATCATTATAAGGCTTTTAATATATAGTGACAAATTGTCCTCTTTAACATTTCACCAATTTAATAGGACAAACAACTAAAATAGAAAGAGGCACTGTGATAGATATTTAACATGTATTAATTATTCTTTTTGATTTTTACAATAATCTATGAAGTACCTAGTGTTATTCTAATTATTAAACTCCTCACGAGTTTAATGGAAACCTTGAGATTAAAAATGTGATTGAGGTAGTAAAGCCATGTTGAACCAAAATCTGTCTGACTCCACACCAGTTTTATATTCACTGCATCTGCACTGATTCCCAGCACTCTTCCAGCACTCTGACCACAGTGGCCAACTCTAACTGGGTGTTGTATTTTTCTTGTTTTTCATCATTGCCAATTTAGTATGGGAGAAACATTCTATCTTAGTTTAACTCATATATCTAACATAACCAAGGCATGTAAGCATTTTTCAAGTTAGTGTTAGTACTTTATGAATTTTATAACCATGCCTTTGCTTGTGTTTTCATTGGAGTTTGAGAAGGCTCTTTGTTCTTTTCACTACTTATAAAAGCAGTTTATTATCTTCTGTTATACACATTAAACATATATTGCTGATTTGACAGTTTGTTCACATTGTGTTTTCATATACAGACTTTTAAATAGTTTATCCCAATCAATATTTACCTTTATGTTTTCTCTTTTTAATGTCAAAATACCATGCTTTTCTAACGGGGTGCTTTTACATGACATTTAAGATCATCTTACAGGAGCCAATAGTAAATAGGTCTTAGCCTCACTGGATATATACTAGATCTACTCAAAGACTGACACTAATTTTTAGTGACAATTTTAAGTAAAATTTATAAGTGGGTCAAAGTAGATTAATATAATATTTATAAAATAGCCATTTTACTTTGTTAAAATATCAATATAAAATTTTTGAAAATACATCTTTAATCAAAGATAGGGAGAAAAGCAGCCTTTGTAAACACTGTACTTATTTCTTTTAAAGATAAAGAACATAAAGTGATGGAAAAACACTCACATTTTAGCAAATGTATTAATAATGTTTCTCTTTCTCCCTGGAGACACTCATTTGGAGAAAGCTAGAAAGCACATGGAAACAGTGTGTAATTTATTGCAGTACTTGATTCAGAGTCATGTTTCAAGGTAGCAAGTCTAGAGAAGCTCATGCTAGCCATTTATTAAAACCACCTTGTCTGCCAAGATAAAGAGATTAGGTATTATCCATACTTTCAAACAAATGTCTCCTCTTCCTCTAAAATGCTGTTATTTATACTTAAGAAGAATCCAATGTTATGACAGGTGCATTACAAATTTTGATAGTAAACAAATACATTCTCTCCTTATTACAGACCCTATCCTAGAAAAACTTCATTATTTTAGTAATGCTTTCTCATGTACTCATGGATTGTAATGGATATAGTCATTCAAGAGATATGTATTCACTTTAAATATCAGATTTTTATAAGTAAAGTTTACATCTTATAATTACTTATAAGCCATTTCTATAATAATTTGGTCCCCTTTTAGTAACCTGAATACTAGAATTAAAACTCACCAGGGATTTCACAAAGTAAAATCCCACAATGGCCATTAAAATGTTTAAATGAGTTGGACACATGTGAGCCAGAAGAAAGCAGAGTTGTTATAATTTCTGTGGAAACAGGGATTATTCCAAGAGCCTTTCAACCTCATTAATGCTTGGCTGGAAGAACTTGTGTTTGGAAGGCTCAGTCTCCTATCAGGGGACTAAAATATACTATACGGAGGATGGAATGGCAAATTGGCTCAATCACTCATTCAACAAAGGTGGTTGTGCCAGTCTGTAACAGATACTCTAGATGAGGTTAGTATATGATGTTAGTAGGAGAAAATATATACAAACATCTCACACTGACCTCGTTTTTCAGCGGGTCATGCAGTATCTATACTGTTCATCAAGTCCATCAATACAAGAGTTAGTCTCCTTCCAATCAGTCTCAGCAGGGCCTGCTATCATGGGAACAGTCTGGTATCAAAAAAAAAAAAAAAACCAACCACCTTTGGGATACATATACAAGTCAGTGAGATCACTATTTCTGTGCTATTCTGGTTATTCTTGATTCTTTTCATTCTATTTTCCTAGGAAATTAATCTTAGATTTACCTTTATGGAAGCTCCAAAGTCATACCAATTCCTGAGCTTACAGCCACTGCTTAAAACTGACTAATGCACATTTCTTCTTAAATGACCAACTGTAACTTTGAACTCAGTATGTCTATGATTAACTCACCTTTCATCCAAAGCCCTTTTTCTTCAGTCTTTGTATTCATCTGTCTTTTACATTTTCTTCTTTTCTCTCTTTTCATATCCTGCTCTTCTCAAACTAAGCACTAAGCCTTATGAATTCTACTTGTCCTTCTTACCTATGCTTTTATTAATAATTCTACTTTCCAAATCTGGGCCTTTATTGCCTCATATTTGAATTATCACAATAGTTTTAGCAAAGCTCCAGCTTTTTCTCATATTTACTCCATCTCATTTGCTAATGACATGAGACTCCTTTAAAAATATCATTACTAATTGGAGAAACAAAAACCTTTAATATCCCATTATTACAAGATAAAATTAACATTCTTTACCAGTCAAAGCTCTATAGTCTGATCCCTTCTTATCTTTGAAATTTTTATCTCCTGTTGCTCACCCATACAGACTCTCAACAACTTTATCATCTCTATTGAGTATAGCCAGAACAGACATTTAAAAAATTGTTACCATTATCCATTTTTAAAAATCATATCTTTGCCTTTTCTTTTACCCACCTGACATCACCTTTCTCCATTTTCTCTAACTACATAAATTCTAGTTTACATAATTTCATAGTTTATATCATTCATCGAGTTCCACTTCACCATCCTCCATGTAGTAATTTATTTTTTTCTGATTTTCAATACACACTGGTATTTCCCTTTTCTGAACTCACAATATTTTAAACTTTTTCTCAATTTTAATTATTCATATATCATATATCTCAATGTTTCTCTTACTTTTAACTCCTATATTTTCATTCAATTATGTATGTTTGTTCTTATCTGCAAAAGCAAATGGTAAATTCTTCTTGAAGCAAGTATTAATTTCCTTTTCTTAATCCTTCTATAGTAACAAGTGCTTACTGAAAGAATGAATGGGTAAACAAATTCATACAAAATTTTAAAGTTACTCAAAGACCTGCTATTAACTTAGAAATAACTTCAAAATTTGGGAGAACCACATAAAGGAAAGTCCTCCTGGCAGATGAAACTGCTCTTACGAAAATGCCTAGATCTGAGGCTGTAGTAGGCTGAAAAATGACTTCCAAAGGTATCCACATCCTAAGCCTTGGAACCTGTGAATGTCATATGGCAGAAAGGACCCTGCAGATGTGATTAAGTTAAGCATCATGATATAGGGAGATTGTCTCAATTATGTGGTTGGCACTCAGTGCAACCACATGTATCTGTATGAGAGGAAAGCAGAGGGGAATTTGACACACAGATGAGGAGAAGGAAATGTGACTAAAGAAGCAGAGATAAGAGTGATATAGCCACGAGCAAAGAAAAGCTAGGCTGTTGACAGAAACTACGAGAGGCCAAGTACAGATGCTCCCCTAGCGCCTCCAGAGGAAGCACTGCCTTGCTGGTACCATAATCACAACTTAGTGAAACTGATTTCAAATGCCTGACCTCCAGAACTGTGAGGGAATAAATCACCGTTGTTTTAAGTCATCAAGTTTGTGGTAATTTGTTTCAGCAGCCACAGGAAAATAACGTAGGTCCTCACAAACAAAACTTCAAGAACTCTCAAGCTCAGTGTTCTTAAGCAATCCATTCCTTCAGAGAAGAGATTTAAGATAAGAAACCTTCCTCAAAGTTATAAACATATATTACTCTATATTGCTCTTCAAGAAATCAAGTGGTAGGTGCAAAGAATGGTTCTAAATTACACTTTTAGAATATTTTAATTATACAAAATTTGGTTTTGGATATTCCATTTTAACTTGAATTTGTATCTGTTCTATTTTAGTGCAATTATAGTAATAAATAAAATTGTCAATAGCTCTACAGTAATAAAGTCTTTCAAAAATAAAAAAGTGAATAAATATTGAATTATATCCTTTTCCATTAATAGTTAATAAATTAATAGTTAATAAATTCTTAAAACTGGTTTTTTTTTCAAATCTTAATTCAAGAACTGAGCAATCAAAAAGTAAAATTTTATTAATTAAAAAAATTATATTTATTTTTGTATTAATATTAAAGAAACATCTATTAAGTTTGGAGTTGATTAAAATTTGGAGGAACTTAAACTTATAATCTTATTTTACTTAGTTTTGCCTATCCAGAGTGTTTCTTGACATATAAATAAATGTCAGATCTGTCGTGTTCAATCCTTTTCTTTCCCTGGTAGGAGTTACTTAAAGATTGTGAGGTTTTTTTCTTAATATTCTCAGAAAAATGAGCACTAATATTATCTATTTCTTAGATAAAGCTTTCCTTCTAAGTGCTGTACAATCTAATTTTATGTATTTCTACTTAATGACAGTTCATAACATCTATCACATATGACACTTTTTTAAAAGCTATCTAAAAACTGGCAATGCAAGTCAATGTAGAAAGCACTTTTACTGTCTTACTGTAATGTGTTTAAAATTAATACCTGAGTCCTTCATTCCTTTAAATAAGCAACAACTTTGGCTCCAAGCCTTCTAGCTGTAAGTACAACACTGGTTATATGAGTCATTGGGTCAATAATGTAAAAACAAATCAGCATCCAAAAGGTTCAATTATTTCTGGTGTTGAGACGATAAAAATGTCTACCCTGATTCTGGAGAGATATTGGATTAAACTTGGAGGAGACAACGGTCTTTAGGAAGGCATGTAAGGAAATGACAATGGGTGTCAAAGTATGTCTGTGCACACAGGAGGACAAAGAAATAATGTATTAATCAATTAAAGTGTATATCAGCTCATGCTTTAAGGTGTTTAAAATTAAATTTCTATAAAAATTTAAATATTAAAATGCTTTAAGATATTTGGGAGAATTCACACAAATTTGTATCTATTTTATTAATGACATTTACAGAATATTTTGAAAAGCGTCCTTTAAAAAGTGAACTATTACACATTTTCATAAAGTAAAAAGTTTAATACTTCTATAGTCTTACAAAATACACACATACACATACACACATGCATATATATTTCTCTTACTGCACACCACCAATAGAACTTTTCTTCCTGACAAGGGTATACTGTTGGTTGAAAACCTACTGAAAGAAAAATATTTTGCTACTAGAAGTATCAGCCTGCTCCCTCAGTCCACTATGCATTTCTTCTGAAGCTCCTGTTACTTCGAGATGGACTACAGACTTTCTGCTAACTTCACAAGATAGGTTTGTCTCCGTTAAACAATTTAGTTCCAGCAGAACCTTTCTCCTCTGTACTTTTTTCTAATCTTCTGAACCTCATCCCTTTCTCTATTTTGTCTTCAAATGTTTTTTATCCTGTCTTATGCCTAATTCTTGATTTAACACCCCTGTCTTAATCATTAACCTGAACTTCCTTGTTCAAGTCATTTTCCTGCCAAAATTTTAGCTTATTTATTAAAAAATGTAATGGATTAAATGCATGAATCTACTATATATGCAGAATATTAAGGTCCTTTGAATGAGCCCCTCTTCTCCCTCAAAGAGTGTACATACCTAAATTTTACTGAAGATAAAAGTAATTATTTTAACTTACAATTTGAAGCAATTTGTAGTAGATAAAATAATTTTATCTTGGTTTACTCTAGTAGAAAAGGACACTTTATTAGTTTCTAAGTGAGGTAAATAATGGCTGGAGTTTCCAGTTTCATATTCACCAGAAGAACCTATACTCAAGATTATTTGCTTTCTTATACCTAAGATATTCTTTATCTTACTGTATTTCCCAATTATATCCTAGTTAATAAAATCTTACAGTATTGGAACAAAGTAATGGGTAAGGGTACTCCCAGGGTTATTTTTTTTTTCTTTCAAATATGAAAACTTGTTTTTTGGGAAAAGAAAAGATAACACAAGTAAGCTTAGGTAACATAAAACTGGATGAGAAATTTATGTTCAAATATCTGACTAATCAATGCAAGGAAGAGAAAGTTTAGGAAAAGGGAAAAAAGTTGACAAATGTGCAAGTCAAATAAAATATCCAGTAATATATTATCAAGTATAATAGCACCAAGATTTTTAAGGCATTCTTTGCTTAATACTCACCAATATTTGAGGCATTTTTTGCTTAATATTAATGAATTTTAAGAGAAGTCATCATATAAAAGATTTTATTGTATACAACTCAAAGAGGCTAATCAAATGTAAGCTTATAAACTTATAGTGCTGAAAAGAAAATGTTTTAAATATTTCATTTGTCCATGATTAACTATATATCCCATATATATTTTGCCTTGTTAGAAATGTAGATATAACAATAGTGACAAGATAGCAACAAAATATCTTCCACATTTTAATGGCACCAATTATTGGCCTCAATAATATAATGGTCCCAATATATATTCTTTGTTTCAAATAAAAAGCAATTACATTTGAAATATCATGGAATTGTCATCAATTTTCTGTATAAATTATGAAGAATAAATATTTCTAATTTTTGTTAGGTATTTCTCCTAGTTAACAATCTAATCTCTTTAGAAACTATTGTTTTTACATCTATGGAAGTATACCAATAGTTCTACTTTGCATGGAATAATTTTTTTTCTTTATTTTTCTAGGATTAACTGCATCCTACACTAAAATGAAGTATATATCACCAATACAAGTTGGTTTAGTTATTAGTATTATTTAAGCTCTTCATGACTGTTCCCAGGTGGTGCTAGTGGTAAAGAAACTGCCTGCCAATGCAGGAGATTTGAGACTTGGGTTTGATCATTGGGTTGAGAATATCCCCAGGAGGAGAACATGGCAACCCACTCCAGTATTCTTGCCTGGAGAATTCCAAGGACAGAGGAGACTGGTAGGCTACAGTCTATAGGGTCTCACGGAGTCAGACATGATGAAGCAATTTAGCATGCATGCATGCAGGATGGAGCTTGAGCAGGAAATAAACTTTCATTAAAGCTGGACTTTAAACTTCTTTAGAAAAAATGCAATATCCGTATTTTTTAATTATATTTATATTTTTATGTAGGTGGACTGTTGTCCCTTATCTCTCTATATATATTAATATATGTGTGTGTATACCTGTATGTAAAATTCTGTTTAAATCTACTTCCACTTTTCAATGAGATTAAATATAAATAAGTATATAGGCACAGAATCCCAATTCTCAATACAAATGGGAATACAAAAACATGATTCTTGAAACAAAGAAGACTTGTACTGTTATACAGAAGGCATTCAGAGAAAAAAAATCTGATAAGGACAGGGGTGAGTCTAAAAAGGCTTCACAAAGCTGTCAGGGAACACAGAGAATGGAGTGTGTGCCAGGACCGCAAGGATACTGGCCTTAATGGAGTCGAAGGCCTGGACAAGGCAGAGTGGAAAATTAAGCTTTATAAGTAGTAGAGCTAAGGTCGTAAGAGAATGTAAATGTCAAGCAAGGAAATTTTGACTTGAGGGGACAAAAAGAGCAATAATCTTTCAGACTGCAAAGGTTGCCAAAGGATAGCCTGTAACCTGTTTCTAATACAACATCATGAAATACTTGCACATGCACCTTTGTTATTAAAAATGGCATGGTGAATGTGGCCAAAATGAAAAGGGCTTTTTTTTCTCATTATTTAGTACCGAGAATAATTTCACCACAAGCAGGGCCACACTGTAGAACTTTTTGTCAGTTCGTTTATTTTATTCTGTTGTAAAAGGACTTGATCCAATACTGAGCAGGAAGCTACATGTGGTATGCAGAGAAATGATACCTTTTCATTAAAGGAAAAAAGGCTTTGGTAGGTTACCATGGAAACAACCTAGAGTCTATTCCAATTTCTAGTAAAGAATCCTAGTCTTCTAATGAAAACCTACCAGATATATTTCTACTCTCTCTCTCTAGTTGCTAACTTTCTACATAGATTTTGAGGTATTTTTTAAAATTATGATTTAAGAGAAGTAAAATGTGTTTATCTGGCTGAGATATGCAGAAATTGTTTGAGAGGCACTTCCCCCTGCTTCCTCTAAAAACACAGAAACCTGCCAATTCAGAGGTGCATTGCCTGGCTGTTAACACCAAAGAAGGATCAAAGTGGTATCTGGAGGTTGCAAGGACCAATGTTCAATTCACATCTTAAGAGCTGATGAGACCAAGTGCCATTTCTAAGTGGTGGAAATTATCACATTACAATTTGCCACTACAGAGATCTTCTGTTCTTTCAGTGAGTGAAACAAGGAGCCCATAAGCTGGGTATTTTTTTTTTTTTACTATGAGAATCTTAATGCATTACATATAAATCTAATTTAAAGACATGGCCCTGGTTTTAGACTGAGGTTTTTAGAGACATGTTAATATTGATCTCTAAGATCAATAAAGAGTTCCAAGTAGTTTATATTGACAATCCCTGCTCCAGAATATGGGATTTATCTCTCCTCCCCAGTTGTGTGTGTGTTGTGCTTAATGACTTGCTTTTAAAGAGTAGAATATGGAAGGGCTTGGTGCTGACTTTCCAGTGGAGAAAACTGCCAAATGCTACCTTGGGTTAGTAATCAAGGTTCTATGCTGTAAGTCATGTTAATACCAAGAACCCTTGATAAGATCTGAGGAGAATGGCATTTCACTTTTGTGATCTTCCCCCAAAATCCTATAACCCCAATCTAATCATGAGGTGAACATTCAGTTCAGTTACTCAGTCGTATCAGACTCTTTGTGACCTCATGAACCGCAGCACACCAGGCCTCCCTGTCCATCACCAACTCCCGGAGTTTACTCAAACTCATGTCCATTGCATCAGCGATGTCATCCAGCCATCTCATCCTCTCTTGTCCCCTTCTCCTCCTGCCCCCAATCCTTCTCAGCATCAGGGTCGTTTCCAATGAGTCAACTCTTTGCATGAGGTGGCCAAAGTACTGGAGTTTCAGCTTCAGCATCAGTCCTTCCAATGAACACCTAGGACTGATCTCCTTTAGGATGGACTTGTTGGATCTCCTTGCAGTCCAAGGGACTCTCAGGAGTCTTCTCCAACACCACAGTTCAAAAGCATCAGGTGAACATTAGACAAACCCAAACTGAGGTGCACTCCACAAAATACCTAACTAGTGCTCCTCATAACTGTCAGTCATCAAATAAGTTAAAGTCTCAGCAGCCATCAGAGCTGGCTAAGGAGATATGATGACAACATATAATGTGGTATCCTGGATTGGCCTGAAAAAATGAGCATAGGATCATATGGGAACTTTAATGAAAACCCTGTGAAAGCTGAATAAAGTTTGGAGTTTAATTTTCAAAATATCCCAGAAGCAAAATGTTAATTATGTGGAAAGAACATGGGATATATGAGGTCTGATAGACCACAGTTCAAAGATACGTTCTCCCACTTGCAAACTGAATGACGTGGAATTTACCTAACCTTTTCAAACCTCATATTCCTTATTTGAAAAAGTGAAATTATAATACTAACTTTGAAAAGTTATTAAAGAAACATAATTTATAATATGTGCTATATCACATTTATGTGTCTTTATGCTTAGTCGCTCAGTCGTGTCAGACTCTGCTATCCCATGGACTATAGCCCACCAAGCTCCTGGAATTTTCCAGGCAAGAGTACTGGAGTGGGTTGCCATTTCCTACTCCACGGGATCTTCCTGACCAGGGATCGAGGCTGCGTTTTCTGCACTGGAAGGCAGATTCTTTACAAGTGCGCCAAGTAGAAGCCCGTATCTCTCTTAATATACTAATATTTAAAATAACGGCTATCTTGCCACATACATGGCAGGTTATCCTGAAATGTCTGCTTTCTCTCCTTCCACCTGCTTCTAGGTTGACATTCAAAAGGCCAGAATCTGTCCCCCTGCCTGATAGTTTTCTCTGCCAGAGGCTGCTCTGCCCACCTTGTCACACCTGGGGAATTAATCAGCTCTACTCCCTGGAAGTACACCTCAGGCAAAAGCAGAGGGCAGGTGGTATAATTATCTCAGCTTCTTCACTGTTACAGGGAACTGAATCTGAGGCTTGTGTTATCTGGTTGCCAGAATTTCCCAACAGGATTAAGTTCCAGCTACCTATAGTGTAAATAATTTGTAATGTACCCTTTATTGGCTGCTTTGCCTTCCCTGCATTCCAACTGATATTTCTTGGGATCAGCTACATAGTAAATTACTTGCACTTGAATCCTTGTTCAACATCAACTTCTGGAGGAAGCCAAACTACATCTTAGTTTAGCCAAACTGATCTTAGTTGGTAGCAATGATGAACTGTCATAAATAGGATTTTTTTAAGCTTAAAACCACCTAGAAAAATTCAGTATTATTTGATTCAGTGCAAATGTTCTGGTAATAATATGGAGGTTTTTTTTTTTTTTAATTATGTCTAATTTAAACTAAAGTTAGTTTTACCTGTGCGGGTAAGAAGCAGTTATAACAGATACACAATAAAATTATCTTTGTGCTATCTTAAGGACATTATAATTTGACTTTTGAGACATTTTAATACACTCAATAATTTTTCTCTAATTATATGCCACACACCAGAGTTATAGGAAGTATCTAAATAACACACTGTATGTGAAAAGGCCTTGAAATTATATAAAATATCAGTAAAAATGTATTCATAGATGGTATCATAAAATCCCTTATCATTAATTTGGGGCCAATAAAACAAATACTAAAATGAATATATAAGCTGTGTGTGTGTGTGTGTTTGTGTGATGTGAATGACATATTATTGCTATGTTTATTACATTCACAGGCATAAATGAGTAAGAGCCTCAAAGACTAGCTATCTTGATGCTCCACCATTCCAACTAGTGATACAGTCATATAAGCAAAGTGAAGTGAAAGTCGCTCAGTTGTGTCTGATTCTTTGCAAACCCATGGACTAAACAGTCCATGGAATTCTCTAGGCCAGAATACTGGATTGGGTAGCGTTTCCCTTCTCCAGGGGATCTTTCCAACCCAGGAATCAAACTGGGGTCTCCTGCATTGCGGGTGGATTCTTTTACCATCTGAGCTATCAGGGAAGCCCTCATAGAGCAAAGCATCTATTAAACTGCCCATAACTGAAGAATATCCCATCCAAGAATTCACTTTACTTACTTTGCAATTTATATACATGAAAGCTAGTTCTTCAGGGAAAAAAAAATTAAGGAATAATTCAATGGGGGAGAACACCGGAAAGAGTATCATCAAGAGACAGCTGATTTGTTACAGAAAATACATTGAGAACATGAAGAACAGAGTTCAAGTAGGTAGGAACAGTGGAGGAAGCTCTTAAAGAAATCTGGGCTCTCACCTGTATGTCTGTATATCAAATTCAAAGTTTCATGAAAGGCCTGTATGATTCGGGTAAAGCCTGAAACCTTTAACATTCTCCAAAGTATTAGTTGAATAAATAGATGGATGAATTACTGAATGAATAAATAATACAGACATAGCACAGGAGAAAAGTGTTCCTCATGGTGGTAGTAATTTACTTTTTTCATGTATCTCCTTTACCCTGATGGTCACTCTCCTTGTATTCTATTGTTGTGTAACAAATTACTACAAATTAAGTGGATTACAACAACACAAAAGTATTACCTCACAGTGCCACAGGATAGAAATTCAGGTGCAGCATGCCTGGGTTCTCTGCTGAGGGTCTCATAGGACTGAACTGAAGGTGTTGACCAGAGCAGTGATCTTACTGGAGGCTCCAGTTCCTCTACCAAGATTCCTGATAACTGGCAGATTTCAGTTCCTTGAAGTTAGAGGTCTGAGATCTCATCTTTGACAGGCTGCAAAGACAAAGTCTTATGTAATTATGAAGTGACTTCCCTATCATAATCACAGTCTCAGTGACATTTAAGGAAAGGGTGTTAATACAGGGCCTGTACACCATGGGACAAGAATCTACCATAGTCACATAGAAAACAGTATCTGCACTTCAAGTATTATCTATTGAGGTGTCTTTTGGAAGGATTACTCTTAGGCTTAAATTTACAATTTATACTCGATATTACAATAATAGAATATGAGTAAATATTTGGATAATATTTGAGCATAGAATCCGGATTGTAGCTGTCCTTTAAAACCCTTCAAGGCAGAGTAAAGTATTAAACAATTAAACATACATAAACTTTAACACCAGGAAACAATGAAGTAGAAAGAAAACAGAAACATCAGTCACATTTTCTTATTGTATTAGTGCATTCTGCTTATTATATTACTTTAATCTCTTGCTCTGTTTTCCACAGAGTGGACTAGAGAACTCTAAAGACAAATTGCTTTCATTTATTCAGCAAGTAATTACTGGACACATACTCTTCACTTAGAATTGTTTCCACGGGTATTCAAAATATATCTCTAGTATTACTATTGGGAAAGCAAGGTTTAAAAAATAAAGATAAGACAAATGTAATCAAAGGTAGATAATATGCCTGGATTTTGCACAGATAATAACTAATACTGAGATATCACTTGGGGTTAGTGCTATATTTAGAGTTTAGATAAATCACTTCACTCAACCTCTGAAAAAGCCCAAGGAATATCCCTGTTTTATCCCTTTTTCCAGATAAGGAAGCTAAGATTTTGCATGAGGTACACTGCATGTAAGTTAGATAAGCCAGTTGACAATATACAGCCTTGATGTACTCCTTTCTCAATTTGGAACCAGTCTATTGTTCTATGTCCACTTCTAACTGTTGCTTTTTGACCAGCTACAGGTTTCTCAGGAGGCAGCTAAGGTGGTCTGGTATTCCCATCTCTTTAAGAATTTTTCACAGTTTGTTGTGATCCACACAAAGTCAACAGAGTGGTCAGTGAAACAGATGTAGGTATTTTTCTGGAATTCTCTTGCTTTTTCTATGATCCAACGGATGTTGGCAATTTGATCTCTGGTTCCGCTACCTTTTCTAAATCCATCTTATAAATCTGGAAGTTTTTGGTTCACATACTGTTGATGTGTAGCTTGAAGGATTTTTAGCATTATTTTTCTGGCATGTGAAATGAGTACAATTGTCCAGTAGTTTGAACATTCTTTGGCATTGCCCTTCTTTGCACTGGAATGAAAACTGACCTTTTCTCGTCCTGTGGCCACTGCTGAGTCTTCCAAATTTGCTGGTACATTGAGTGCAACACTTTAATAGCATCATCTTTTAGGGTTTGAAATAGCTCAGCTGGAATTCCCTCACCTCCACTAGCTTTGTCTGTAGTAATGCTAAGGCCCGCTTGACTTTGCATTCCTGGATGTCTAGCTCTAGATGAGTGACCACACATTGTGGTTATCTGGGTCATTAAGATATTTTTTGTATAGTTCTTCTGTGTATTCTTACCACCTCTTCTTAATATCATCTGCCTCAGTTCAGTTCATACCGTCTCTGTCCTTTATTGTGTCCATCTTTGCATGAAATGTTCCCTTGGTATGTCTAATTTTCATGAAGAATAGGAATGAAGGTCAAACTCAGGTCTTGGTCATTTTCCAAAGCTCATGGTGTTAGGCTGTCCCGCTACATTAAGAAAGTAAAGAACGTACTAAGATTTTAAGGGGGTAGTTTTTTCCTGGAAAAGTGGAATTGGATAGCCTAATAATACAATCAGCACATATCAGGTCAGGAATGGAAGAATGAGGTGACTTGCTGAGCACAAATAAGCAACTACCAAATTGTTATATACAGTTATATTGAACTCAAAGAGGAAAGAGTTAAGCCTTCAGAAGTGATACTGGGGAGAGGCCGGTAATACTGAACCTGAAATAACACACCCACCTCATGTTTTTAACAACAGTCTTTTAGAGCATTAAAACTGTAAAAGACCACAGATACCATGTAGGCATGTAAGATAAGAGTACACAGCTAGAAGCTACCTACATCTCCTTAGCCTCCTCTACACAAATCACTGAGCTAACAGGCTATAAAAGAACTGAAACAGAATCTGAAAGAAAAAATCTTTCACCTGAAAGCAAAAGTCTCTTTGCTTGGCATCTCCATTGATAAATTCAATTCCACCTATGCATTCTCCATGCTAGTATCAGGAAGATGTGACATTCATCAAGAGAGAACATGTTAAAAAATAAACCACACTGCTAGGGGGACTTCCCAGGCAGTCCAGTGCTCTGCCTCACACTGCAGGGGGTGTGACTCGCTCCTGGCTGGGAAGCTAAGATCCCACATGCCTCACAGCCAAAAAACAACAAAAAAAACACCATAAAACAACAGAACCAATAATGTAGCAAATTCAATAAGGACTTTAAAATGGATTACATCAAAAAATCTTAAACACACACACACTGCTAAATGTCGAATTTTTATCGCTAAATAATTTTCTTTTGTTATTTCCCGGGCTACATTTTTACAGAATGAGGAGGGGGAAAAAACTATATTTACTTTCTTATAATTTGCCCTTCTGGATGGCTGTTAACAGATTCCTCAAATTGTATTTCAAATACCTAAATAGGTTCCCAGAGGCCCCAAAGCTCTAAAATTGGTATGTAAAGGGCAGTATAGTCAAGTGAAAAGAGTAGCAGCGATAAGCCTACTTATTGCTATAGGATCCAGAGAGACCTGTGCCACTAAGAAGCTTTGGCAAATTGTGCAAAGCCTGTAACTTTATTGACTTCGTGTATGTGTGTGTGTGTGTGTGTGTTCAGTCACTCAGTTGTGTTCAACTCTTTGTGACTCCATGGACTGCAGCCCGCCAGGCTCCTCTGTCCATGGGGATTCTCCAAGCAAGAACACTGGAGTCAGTTGCCATGCCCTCCTCCAGGGGATCTTCCCAACCAAGGGGTCAAACTTAGGCCTCCTGCATTGCAGGCAGATTCTTTACTGACTGAGCCACAAGGGAAGTCCAAGAATACTGGAGTGGGCAGCCTTATGCCTTCTCCAGGGGATCTTCCCGACCCAGGAATCGATGATCTCCTGCACTGCAGACGGATTCTTTACCAGCCGAGCTACCAGGGAAGCTCTTTGTTGGACCTCAGTTTCTTCATATAGAAAGTGAAACAGTTAGCACAGTGTGACAGAGTCTCTTTAAACTGTGAACTTTTATAGTAAATGTTGTCCTGAGGAACTCATCAGGAAAAGTATTTTATAAATTCAAAACTAAATCTAGGGAAATCACAAGTATATTTAATAAATCTAAATCAAATACACATGTGAGCCTTTTGATAAACACATATTTTTTGGCCAAATGTTTATCTAAGGATTAACGTAAAGAAACCCTATGTCAAGACAGAGCCAGCAGAGGGTGTTTAGTCCCCAAACCTCTTGCTGAAGAAGTGGTCCAGGTCCCAGTAACAGAATACAGTGTCCTTGGTTTGCAACTTGGACTGCTCCCCAATGTTTTGTGAAAGGCTGCTTATGCTATTTGCAGTCTTTCAAAGGGATAAAGAAATGAGTAGTTTGAAAGAAGTATATACAACATTAGGGTTTTAGGCAAGATATAATTTTAAAAAATATATATATATACAGACATTCTTTCCACTGTGTGAACTAAAACTAATTTACTGCAGACTATTCTAGGCAATTTTTACACAATCCTTAAAAAAATGTTTAAATGTTGTTATAATTTTAGATATTTGAAGAATCATAAAATGTCTTTGATCACACTTTCCAAAGAACAATCCAGAACAAACTGCATGCATGTGTGATATAATGAAAAAGTTTACCTTTTCTGGAAAAATATTAAGATTAAAAGGAATTGAGAATGGACTTTGCTATCATCTTTTATATGTTGGAAGTTATTTCTAAACTCATTTGAGTGTATCAATTCAAAGACAGAAATCAATCTAACCTCAATAAAGTATACATAAAAGCAAGAAAATCATCTAGTCACAGTACAGAACCACTTTACAAAGATAATATTTAAGTAGAAAAATGATTATGAAAATGCTCTCATGCTTTTTGAAAGTATAACTGGATATTAGAATTTTAAGCCTAGACATCAAGATACAATAGATTTGAAACCTAAAGTCTAACTTTCCTACCCAAAATTTGCAATGACAATTTGGAAAACTAATCCTATTACTTTTAAAGAGTTCCACCAGCATTAAGAAGAAAAGGAACTGTATCAGTTTCCTCAAACTGCTATAGCAAACTATCACAAACTAGATGGCTTAAACAACAAAAATTCATTGATTCACAGTGTTCGAGGCTGGAAATCTGAAATCAAGGTGCCAGAAAGGGCATATTCTTTCTGAAACCTCTAAGGGAGAATCATTCCTTGCTGTTTCTAACTTGCAGTGTTTGCCAGCAATTGCAGTGGCTAGTACATGCATCAGTTAATTATTTTCTCAATTGCAAAGTCCAAAGAAAGATAATTTATCATACAGGGTCAGATAGTATTCTACAGATTTATTTCTTAATCGTAAATTACATATCTATTAACTGACCAAAATGAATCAAAATTAGAATCAAGGAACAAAGAGTGTTTTGCAGATTTCTTTCTAGAACTTTCAATAAAATTTCCAAACTATCATGAGAGACCCGAGGAGAATTGTTCCTCAGGCTGTGATTATGCTCATTATGCAAAATTCATGGTGAATATGGATGTTTTGGTGTTTCCATTTACATTACCATCTGCATACAACTAAAATAAAGCAGCTTCAAAGAGGAAAATTATCCTTTGCATTGAAATAATCCTGTAGGGGGCAAAAGATATTTCTCTAGAAATAACCTCTAGAAATGTCTACTACCAGACTCACATATTTAATTAAATGTTTGTAACTATAGTAAAAATACTAATCATATTTGGGAAAGATACAAATACTTCTCTCATGAGTATTTCATTTGTTCTTTTAGTTACTCATTTTCCCATGAGAAGGATAAACAAAAAATATACACATATACAGGATACTTCAAAGACACGAAATTTTTTTCTGAATTTAATACATAAAATCTACAATATAATTTATATTGTTCAAGTAAATGAACTGTATATATGTCCCAAGTTTTTATATTGTTAAACAGAATGTATAACCTTTGTGAAAATTTTCCTTTTATGACATTGGCCTATTTAAGAGGGTACTTGGGTTCCATCACTGACTTTGCGTCTTCCTCTTATCAGTACTTGTGACTTTCCTAGGAGCCCTGAGTAGCAGTTCTGTAGAGGTAACCATTTCAAAACTAACTTAGCCAATTTACAGACTAGAACTCAGTTTATCAGTGATCTGTAGAGCTGACTTCCTTAGATTTCATCATACTGCTTTGGGAAATTAAAAGACCTTGAAATGAACTTCCTCCTCATACTTCCTCTTTGCAAAAAAATAAATAAATACTCACAGAATACAGAAGCATGCTTATCATAACAAAAGAAAATTTTTGTAATTATGTACTTAATAACCCTCATGAAACTTTAATAATCAATGTTATAATAGTTCACACTAGGAACAAAATAATATACATTATAGTATCAGTTTCAATTAGCTATCATTGAGTCTACCATCTGCCTTGACATTTCTTACTTTGAGAAGAATTATAGTCAAGCCCAGCCAAAACCACGTGAGAAACAAACATAGACCCTGCCTTTACAGAAATCGCTAGAGTTAATTCTACAACCTTCAGAAATCCACTGACAATACTTAATCGGTGTGATATACAGGGAAATGTATGTGATGTGGGGTCATGTAGAATTGGACATAACTTGGTGACTAAACACATACATATATGTGATGTACTTGTGTTATGGAAAGGAAATTGATGAAAAAACATCATTGTCTCTAGACTTAGGGAATTGGTCATATGGTAGTGGGAACAAGAACTTTAATGGAGCTCCATGTAGTTTACAAACTTTACTTTATTGAGTCTGTTGTATAAGCTTTATAAGGCAAATACAGTGCAGGAAAACAAATGCCAACAAGTAATAAGGTATAGTTAACACTGTCTAACACCACACACAAAATTAAACTCAAAATTGATTAAACACCGAAATAAAAAACTGGGTACTATAAAACTCTAGAGGAAAACATAGGCAGAGCACATAAATCACAGCAATACCTTTTCAAATCCATAAACAAATGGGACCTAGTTAAACTTAAAAACTTTTGCACATCAAAGGAAATCATAAAACAAACAAAAAGACAACCTACAGACTGGAAGAAAATATTTGCATATGATGAGACCAACAAGAGATTAATTTCTAAAATATGTAAACAGTTCTTATAGCTCAATACCAAAAAAAGAAACAATCCAATCAAAAACGGGTAGAAGATCTAAATAGACATTTCTCCAAAGAAGACATTCACATGGCCAAAGAGCACATGAAAAGATGCTCAACATAATCATGAGACAAATGCAAATCAAAACTACAATGAGGTATATCACCTTACGCTAGTCAGAATGGCTTATCATCAAAAACATGTAAAGTTTTTGAAAAGCAATTGCTGGAGAGAGGGTGGAGAAAAAGGAACCCTCATACACTGTTGATGGGAATGTAAATGGATACTACCACTATGGAGAACAGTATGGAAATTCCTTTAAAACCTAAAAGAAGAGCTATCACATGATCCAGCAGTCCCACTCCTGGACACATATCCAGAAAAGATGAAAACTCAAGTTGGAAAAGACACATGCACCCCAATAATCACTGCAGCACTATTTACAACAGCCAAGACCTGGAAGCAGCCTAAATGTCCATTGACAGAGGAATGAATAAAGGGGATGCAGTATATGAATATATACAGAGAAATATTACTCAGCCTTAAAAAAGAATTAAATAATGTCACTTGCAGCAACATGGATGGACCTAGAGATCATCATACTAAGTGAAGTAAGTCAGACAACAGTGAAAGTCGCTCGGTCGTATCTGACTCTTTGTAACCCCATGGACTATACACAGTCCATGGAATTCTCCAGGCCAGAATACTGGAGTGGGTAGCCTTTCCTTCCTCCAGGGGATCTTCTCAACCCAGGAATCGAATCCAGGTCTGCTGCATAAGAATTGCAGGCAGATTCTTACCAGCTGAGCCACAAAGGAAGCCAAACAATTAACATATATCACTTATATGTGGAATCTAAAACATGATACAAATGACCAAAACAAAAACAGACTCACAGACATGGAAAACAAACTTCTAGTTAACAAAGACGAAAGGGATGGGGTGGGGAGGGATAAATTAGGAGTCTGGGTTAACATATACACTACTATACACAAAAGAGAGAATCAACAGAGACCTACTGCATAACCCAGGGAATAACACTCAATATGTCGTAACTTATGATGGGAAAGAACACACATACACACACATATCACTGTGCTGTACACCTGAGATTAACACAACATTGTAAATCAATATTCAATTTGACAAAAATAAAAGAAAAAAGTAAAACAAGTTAGAATTACAAAAATAACAATAATAATTTAGTTTGTTAAACTGAGAGATCATAAAATCCTTAAAAAGCACATGACATGGTACCTATTTTGTATTTTGAGGAAAAGAACACAGAAAGATGAACTGGCTTTCTCAAGATCACATAGCAGAGTCATTTGAAAACACAAGTTTATATGATATGAAAGCTTCCACAGATAAATCTGCTATACTGCAACATTTTTTAAAAGAAGATATTATTTTATTAGCTGCCTTTTATATTTGCAGGTATTTTCTTATACTGCTGACAAAGAAATCCGAACCGATGACTTGTGCTTAGATGTTTCTAGACTCAATGGACCTGTAATCATGTTAAAATGCCACCATATGAGAGGAAATCAGTTATGGGAGTATGATGCTGAGGTATAGTATTTTCTTAACTTCTTATTTAATGCTAGACTCAGTCATGTATTTCAAATATTGATCCTTCAAGCTAACTTTCTCTGCATTGAAAGAATTGCACTTTCAAGCACTCAGGCTCACAGCTGAAAACATTAAAGTGGAATATCACACAAATAGGTTTCTACGAAACTATGCCATTAGTATAAAATATGAACGAGGAAAAATAGCCATTTTTATGTGCTTAAAATTTGTTAGCACCAAAAACATGCTCAACATAAATTAGGTAACGGATGGGCCATGCCCTGCTAAAAGGTTTGCATGTCCTCTATGAAGATGTGCATACAGGACAGTATTAGTAATATTTTCAAACGTTAACTTTTATACTACTGTAATCTGTGATCTTTATGCTTCTCAACTTAAAGGAAAAAGTAAAGAGCTACAAGATTAGCATGAATATTCTTTATATTAGTAAATATTTGCAGAATTCAATGAATTACTTATGTACATTCTCAGCTAAGGAGTATCTTTACAATATAGCACATTTTTATAATAGAAGAGAGGGACAGAAAACAATAAAATTACTGTTGGGAATTTATAGCCAGGCAGTGTGTAAAAACCAGATCAACCATCAGATGGAGCTAATAAAAAAGAAATATTTTCCTCTGCATAAGGAAGCTGGAATGGAAACAGCTGCGTTTCTTTCAGTTCTCTTTGCTTAGCAAAATGAATGGGTTATCTCTGCTACATTTCCCACATCATTAAATGGTTGGTAACTTATTTAAAGATGAGTAAATTTTATTCTTACAAGATAAATAATACAACAGAGGTGAATGAATTTCACAAATGCAGTGTTCTATGCAAGACTGTACTACTCTGCAGGAGTAACATTTTAAAAAGCAAACTACAGGGTTGTTGGTATTGTTATTTTAACAAGGTCTTCTTTTTAAACACTTTTTGAATGACAATATAATTTGCAAGACGTTGTAGTTTCTTAAGTGGAATATCAGGAAAACACTGAATTCTAATGTGATTTGAAACCAGTTATGTAGGTTTGATATTAGGCTCTAAATTTATACAAAATTATCAAGCTCCTGAGACATCAAATACTTTTCTTCTGGGACATTATTAAAAACAGATATCTTGAATTCGTCCTATATTTCACAAGTGTGTTCCATTTGGATTCTTTTGTCTTCCTAATATGTTATTCATCTTCTCTGTCTGACCACCAAGTTTTTCTCTTCAACTGTTACCATCCATCACCAACCTTTAAGATTGGGTGAGGATGGATGGTATCTCCCCATAATACATGTGGGCAGTTCTGGAACCTGAGCCTCTTACCTCTCCAATAAGGAAAAATACAGATAAAAGTACAAATAAAGGAAAAATGCTGTAAGTTTTAAAATAAAACCTTTTGTTGTTTTGTTGTTTTTAGTTTACACTAGGAAACTAGGATTTTATGGGGTTTGTGCTAAAAAACAAATTTCTAGCATTTATTAAGGGGGAAATGAATGTATATATTTTTTGTAAGATGAGTGAGTAAAGAATTTCACAATACCACATCAAATCTTTAAACTTTCTATAATTTTTGGGTGACAAAGCTTCTAAAGTCATAATTCAAATTCCTTCATATTTGAAATAACTATTGTTTATATATGTGTATACTTGTTTATATTTTTATCATCCAGTAGCAAGATTATTCAGGCATTTAGGGATTCTGAAGGAAAGGTAAAAAAAAAAAAAAATTAGGTAGCTTCAGCTAATACATGGTTTTATTGTAAACTTACTATTTTGGATAACTAGTACTTATTCTACTGTAGTATTTTAGAGCACTGTAATAGGAAAGACACATGATAAAGCTTATAATATGCCATAAGTATTCTGAAATGTAATTCATTCATCTTAATAATTATATTCATAGCTAAATTTACTGTTAGTTTTCAAAATTATGATGTTCAACACGTCTAAAACTAAGATTTTAAATAATACAACTTCATTTGCCAAGTTAAAAAAATGTAGAAGTCATAATGTAGAGAAGACACATGAAAATAGAATAATTATAGAAATAATGTGGTCCACTAGAGAAGGGAAAAGCAAACCACTTCAGTATTCTTGCCTAAAGAACCCCATGATAGTATGAAAAGGCAAAAAGACAGGACACTGAAAGATGAACTCCCCAGGTCGGTAGGTGCCCAATATGCTACTGGAGATCAGTGGAGAAATAACTCCAGAAAGAATGAAGGGATGGAGCAAAAGCAAAAACACCACCCAGTTGTGGGTGGGATGGTGATAGAAGCAAGGTCGATGCTGTAAAGAGCAATATTTCATAGGAACCTGGAATGTCAGGTCCATGAATCAAGGCAAATTGGAAGTGGTCAAACAGGAGATGGCAAGAGTGAATGTCGACATTCTAGGAATCAGCAAACTAAGATGGACTGGAATGGGTGAGTTTAACTCAGATGACCACTATATCTGCTACTGTGGGCAGGAATCCCTTAGAAGAAATGGAGTAGCCATCATAGTCAACAAGAGAGTCCGAAATGCAGTACTTGGATGCAATCTCAAAAAGGACAGAATGATCTCTGTTCATTTCCAAGGCAAACCATTCAATATCATGGTAATCCAAGCCTATGCCCAGACCAGTAATGCTGAAAAAGCTGAAGTTGAATGGTTCTATGGATAACTACAAGACCTTCTAGAACTAACACCCAAAAGAGATATCCTTTTCATTATAGGGGACTGGAGTGCAAAAGTAGGAAGTCAAGAAACACCTGGAGTAACAGGCAAATTTGGCCTCGGAGTACAGAATGAAGCAGGACAAAGGCTAATAGAGTTCTGCCAAGAGAACACACTGGTCATAGCAAACACCCTCTTCCAAAAACACAAGACCCTACACATGGCCATCACAAGATGGTCAACACCGAAATCAGATTGATTATATTCTTTGCAGCAAAAGATGGAGACACTCTATACAGTCAGCAAAAACAAGACTTGGAGCTGACTGTGGCTCAGATCATGAACTCCTTATTGCCAAGTTCAGACTTAAATGGAAGAAAGTGGGGAAAACCACTAGACCATTCAATTATGACCTAAATCAAATCTCTTATGACTATATAGTGGAAGTGAGAAATAGATTCAAGGGATTAGATCTGATAGACAGAGTGCCTGATGAATTATGGGAGGATCATGACGTTGTACAGGAAACAGGAATCAAGACCATCCCCAGGAAAAAGAAATGCAAAAAAGCAAAATGGCTGTCTGAGGAGGCCTTACAAATAGCTATGAAAAGAAGAGAAGCAAAAAGCAAAGGAGAAAAGAAAAGATATACCCATTTGAATGCAGAGTTCCAAAGAATAGCAAGGAGAAATAAGAAAGCCTTCCTCAGTGATCAATGCAAAGAAATAGAGGAAAACAATAGAATGGTAAAGACTAGAGATCTCTTCAAGAAAATGAAAAAATAAAATAAAATAAAAAAAAGAAAATGAGAGATACCAAGGGAACATTTCATGCAAAGATGGGCTCAATAAAGGACACAAATGGTATGGATCTAACAGAAGCAGAGATATTAAGAAGAGCTGGCAAGAATATACAAAAGAACTGTACAGAAAAGATCTTCACGACCTAGATAATCACGATGGTGTGATCACGCACACTTACCCAGAGCCCGACATCCTGGAATGTGAAGTCAAGTGGGCTGTAGGAAGTATCACTATGAACAAAGCTTGTGGAGGTGATGGAATTCCAGTTGAGCTATTTCAAATCCTGAAAGATGATGCTGTGAAAGTGCTGCACTCAATATGTCAGCAAATTTGGAAAACTCAGCAGTGGCCACAGTACTGGAAAAGGTCAGTGTTCATTCCAGACCCAAAGAAAGGCAATGCCAAAGAATGCTTAAACTACTGCACAACTGCACTCATCTCACACGCTAGTAAAGTAATGCTCAAATTTTTCAAGTCAGCCTTCAGCAATACATAACTGTGAACTTCCAGATGTTCAAGCTGGTTTTAGAAAAGGCAGAGGAACCAGAGATCAAATTGCCAACATCCGCTGAATCGAAAAAGCAAGAAAGCTCCAGAAAAACATCTATTTCTGCTTTATACTATGCCAAAGCCTTTGACTGTGTGGATCACAATAAACTGTGGAAAATTCTGAAAGAGATGGGAATACCAGACCACCTGACCTGCCTCTTGAGAAACCTGTATGCAGATCAAGAAGCAACAGTTAGAACTGGACATGGAACAACAGACTGGTTCTAAATAGGAAAAGGAGTACATCAAAGGTTTATATTGTCACCCTACTTATTTAACTTATATGCAGAGTACATCATGAGAAACTCTGGGCTGGAAGAAGCACAAGCTGGAATCAAGATTGCCAAGAGAAATATCAATAACCTCAGATATGCAGATGACACCACCCTTATTGCAGAAAGTGAAGAAGAACTAAAGAGCCTCTTGATGAAAGTGAAAGAGGAGAGTGAAAAAGTTGGCTTAGAGCTCAACATTCAGAAAATAAGATCATGGCATTCAGTCCCATCACTTCATGGCAAATAGACGGGGAAACAGTGGAAACTGGCTGACTTTACTTTTCTGGGCTCCAAAATCACTGCAGATGGTGATTGTAGCCATGAAATTAAAAGACACTTACTCCTCAGAAGGAAAGTTATGACTAACCTAGACAGCATATTAAAAAGCAGAGACATAACCTTGCCAAAAAAGGTCCGCCTAGTCAAGGCTATTGTTTTTCCAGTGATCATGTATGGATCTGAGAGTGGGACTATAAAAAAAGCTGAGCACTGAAGAATTGATGCTTTTAAACTGTGGTGTTGGAGAAGACTCTTGAGAGTCCCTTGGACTGCAAGGAGATCCAGCCAGTCCATCCTGAAGGAGATCAGTCCTGGGTGTTCACTGGAAGGACTGATGTTGAAGCTGAAACTCATACTTTGGCCACCTGATGCAAAGAGGTGACTCATTTGAAAAGACCCTGATGCTGGGAAAGATTGAGGGCAGGAGGAGAAAGGTATGACAGAGGATGAGATGGCTGGATGGCATCACCAACTCGATGGACATGGGTTTGGGTGGACTCTGGGAGTTGGTGATGGACAGGGAGGCCTGGCGTGCTGCGGTTCATGGGGTCGCAAAGAGTCGGACACCACTGAGCGACTGAACTGATGAACTGACTGACAGAAATAATGCACTGCCTTTTTAGAATTTCAGCTTTGAAAGAAATCACTGATTTTATTTGTGTATAGTCAGCAAAAAGAGATGATTTTTGTAAATGAAACTGAAATATTTAATTTTCATAATTGCCTTTTCAGTTTTAGGTTTATGATCTCTTTAGTCTACAAAATAGTCTCAACCATTGCTAGCCAAAGTGTAATTCCAGGACTAGCAACATCACCTGGGAACTTGTTAGATATTAGGTATGTGAGAGATCACTCTAAACACACTAAATCAGAACCTGTATTTTAACAAAATCCCCAAGTCATTTACGGAGATGTTAAAGAGTTTGAGAAGGAAAAGTCTAGACAGTTCCCAAACATCTGGTTATGTTTCTTAGTCTTTTTATATGCACTATTGAAAAATATTGCAAAACTAGGAAAAACAATAAATAAATACATTTTAGAAAAAGACAAGGCTTTCAACCAGTGGAAAGTGGTTAAATGCCCTTGCTATTTCTCTAAGTCTTTATAAATGGCTATGATGGGCAAATTTATTCTTTGACAAACCTATGAGGTGGTACACTTTCAAAGCAGAATAAAGTTTGATGCAGTTCACGATTATAGAGCTGAAATATACCTTAAAGTTCTCTCCTTCTAGCATTTATCAGAAGAAAGCTAAAGCAGAGAAATTATACCACCAGCAGATTTAGGTCCTAGTCAAAGGGCTTCCCTGGTGGCTCAGATGGTAAAGAATCGGCCAGCAACGCTGGAGACCTAGGTTCAATCCCTGGGTTGAGAAGATCCCCTGGAGGAGTGCATGGGAACCCACTCCGTATTCTTGCCTGGAGAATCTCCATGAACAGAGGAGCCTGGAGGGGGTCCATGGGGTCACAAAGAGTCAGACATGACTGAGCGACTAAGCACAGCAGAGCTAAGTAATCCAAGAAAGCTAGTTATCAGCACAACTGTGAATCTCACAGTGTGCACAACTGAACTATTCCATCACCTTATCTTCCATAGTCATTTCAATCTTATAAAAGCAAGTCACAGGTAGAACTGTTCAGATATACAGAGAAAAACTGAAACGGTATCATAAAGCCTCAAAACATTGAGTGTATCCAGCTGCTTTGGTTTGTTTACTTTTTAAGTGACTGGGGGGAAAGAGAGAGAAGAAAAGTTTTTCTGAGTGTCTAATTTGATCAATTGTCTACGGCAATTCTTACAATAGTCCTATAAGATATTATTATTTGTATTTTTCACATCAATAAAACAAAGCTTAGTGTGGTTTAAATTCCTTACCTAAATGTGAACAGCCCAAGTTTCTGGCACTAAATTAAGCAATCTTTCCACTACACTACACTGCTTCCTGACTGATGTTCTTGACGCAGCCCGGGACCTGAGACCCTTTGGTGCAGTGGTGTAATGATGCCTGCACCTAGACAAATGTCTCCTCCATCTACAAATCACAAAGTAACGATAAGAGACTAGAAACAATTGCATGCATTCATAGCTGGGGCAAATTATGGACCACAAACCCAACTGGCCACCTCTGAACAGCCAGGAACAAAAGCACACCCTTACCCCATGTAAGTAAAAAGCTCACCCCATCCCCCAGGAGGTCACAGAAGAGAGTGAAAACAAGTAACTGTTTTTCTTTCTAGCTCTCTGGTGGGGGGATCTTTACATGAGATGGAGGTGAGGGTGTGTCCAAGGGTCAGGCTAGAGGGGTGGCTTAGGTGTTTTGCCCACCCCTTTGATGGTATTATGCAGGGGGCATGCGTAGTACCCTGCTTTTGCTCCCTGTTTTTTGGTCTTTTTGTATCTTTTTGTTCATAATTTATTCCAACTGCACATGTATGCAGCTCTATTTTTAGCTCCTTAATCTGCAGCTCAGAAGTGTTTGTCCAGGTGCAAGCACCGCAGCAAAGGGTCCCAGGTCCCCAGCATGTCTGGATCTGATAAGCTAACTGTACAGTATTACAAATGAAAGAAATAGTTAAATACTATCAATTATTTTGGTACCAAATTGTATTCACACAGAATTCCTTCTTTCCTAAATAATCGGAAAGATGTGCTGCAGTAAATATTGTCTGTTTAGATAAATGGTAAGTCATAACACTACTTTGTCAACATGGTCTGACTGTTTACCAATTTTAGCCATACATATTCATAATATATTAATATATAATCATTTCACATTTTATTTGAATGAAACTAAAGCAAATGTTGGTAATAAATACATATCTTTGGCCAACTTTCCTTTGAAATACAGTCTCCCACTTTCTTAACTAAATATTTCTTAAACAGCACAACCATGAAATTAATTCAGTACCACTTTATACCTGGCCAGATGTGTTCATTTTGGAGGCAACCAAAGCATCATCAGCACAACTGAAAGATCCCCACCTGGTCCAGAACTCTTGAATACATTACTTGAACACTTTGGTGTAATAAAAGCCCACTGCCACAGGGTTAAAAGAAAAAAGACGAAATTTCATCTCCCTGAAATATTTTTAAGATTACTGTTATAAAGGTCTGTCATCCATCCATTCTCTTATTCAGGTTTTGTTATATTATCCTATTTAGTTGCAACTGTGTTCCAATCCATTTGAAATTTACATTTTACTGCAATAAGTGCACAAAGTAACATTTCTTTTTGAACACCCAGGCTGCTACATACAGTGTGAGAATCTAATTTTAGAACAGAACACTTATGTTCCACAAACACTGTGCAACAAAGGAAAAAAGGGAACAAAATATGATGCTAAAAATAAGCCTTGTGTCTCATGCAACAGAGCAAATTGACTGAGAAAATACTTGTTGTGAATTTGATATCCATCTGTATCAAATGTTTCCCAGAATCACAATATCAGGAATTTTCTTTAGTAGGTTAAATATGTGGGATGATATTTACTGAAATCACAGAAGCTTATATTTAGATTTTTAACAACTCCTCTTTTATTTACCTTTATCAGAAAGCAGGTAAATGGGAATATAATTTCCAGGTAAGTCATCTATAGTTGCCAACGCAGGCAATTCCCTGAGTAGCATTCCTAATAAAAATAGTGGCTTGATTTACTTTTTGAAGGCTGTGTATATCAGACAAGTATTATATTTTCATAGTTCTACTGACCCATAGCTGTGATTTATGTATTATTAGAAACAATTAGTGAATAGGAATTTCAGTAGTTTAGTATTGTTTTTAGTTCTTGCTTATTAAATACACTTACAGACTTATTTAATACTTATATTCTATTATAACAAATGCACAGATCACCTTGTTGGGAGATAATACTTAACATTTTGAATAAGAACTTTACTATATTAATATTTAAATAATCATTATTCTGTACTTGATCAATAGGGGAAATCCTATTGCTTTTGCTACTAAATTAAATATGATAGTCCAAGTTTATTCTTACTTTATCATTATATATAGCAATAATTAATTTCATTTCAAACTTTTAGTATGGCATCTTTTAAATTGAGACCTGTATGGTTGGTTTTTCAATCAACCATGCAGTCATTTCTATTTGTGCATTAAAATATTAAATTTTTTACTTAGTGCTTTTTAATCCAAAGGTACAAAGGTATTACCTAATTTTATAATTCATATTTTGCCACCAAAATTGTTTCCCCAGCCTGTTTCCAATTGGCTTCCAGCTCTAATTGTATCTTTAAAGGGGTACAGTTGGAAATACTCCATGACACACCTTGTCTTAGATAGAAAAATTATGTTTAAAGACAGGAATTATTACTTTTCTTATGCATCTTAAAATAGTATGATTGAAATTTTGTAAATCCTAGGAAATAATGTTCCATACTTTAGTAAAGAATAATTAAGTAATACTATATTATAAACAAAAAACAATACTAGCTTAGGGTTCATATTTCCCTGTTCTAGTCAATATTTTAAATCATGCCATTCAAAATGATATTTGGCAGTATGCTGCTTGTCAGCCTGTATGTCATATTGCCTTCAAAACTGAGTTAATATGACAGTTTCCTAAAGTTGTCAGAGGCATTTGCAATAAATATGACAAGGGCTGGTATGCTTAAAAGGAGTATTTAAAAGAAAAAATGTATACCTAATATGAACATATCCACAGTCCTGTATAAAGAGTATAGGAAAAATAGAAATTAACCAATGAAGATGAAAAAGAAGTTATTTTAAATAAATATGAAAAACCACTAAATAACTATAAAAAGTCATTTCACATGTGTTCTTTTATCCATATCATTCTTTATCCTGTCCATATGTCAAGAAATATTTATAGTGGCAACACACAGTACTAATGCAGATGCAGTGAAACTGACACAAATACAGTATTCTGATATATAGTAAACACAATAAAGCTGCTGCTATTATTACAAAATAATTATTATAGATGTTTAATAGATTTTTTATTTTGCTAACACATATTAAAATGTTCATACCTTTTGATCTTGGGATTTCACTTCTAAGAATCCTCTGTAAAGAAACGAGATACACATGGAGAGAGATGTTCAGAGATGTTTATCCCAGCATTCCTCCTAGTAGCTCCAAACTGCATATCCCCAATGGAGAGTTAAATGATTTTTGGCAAGTCTCCTCTGTAGAAATTATTTTTTAGGTTTTTAGAATAGTTAACTTTAAAAATGATGCCCATAATATAAAGTGAGGCCTATTTAACTAGATGAGCTCAATTACATAAAAGTGATTAAAATTACTAGAAAAAAATATTAACAATTGGTATCTCTTCTATACAGAATACTAAGGAAAAAAATATTTTTTTTTCAAACAAATGAAAGCACTAAATGTTTTATGTGTTTTTTAAAATGAAAAATAACATCTCAAAAGGATTATTTCAGATTTCGAATTTCCTCTGGTTAAGGTTTTGTCTGAAGTACCTAGAGAAAAATAACTCATTTAATGCTAAGAGCATTTTATTGCTGGGATGAACACTAAGCATGTAACGTTTTCTATCCAAAATAAACTTTTGTCTCAAATGTTTCACCATTTGATCTCAGGCGCTTCTCCATATTCTCAGTCTTATCTTCAGTTGCTCCTACTGAACGGATGTGGCTCAAAGTTCCATGAATGAAATTAGTGTGATATGTGCCTTCCGTGCTTACCCAGTAGAAATTGTATATTGCTGAGAATGACTGATTTATTACTGCCTTTGTACTTGATTTTGTCATTATTCATTATTTTCTTTGTCAAACAGACCCACACTCTTCTTCACATAATCACCCAGTCCTGTCTCTCAATAAGCAAAGTAGCTGATGGCTCCCAACAGCCCGCTGTGGAAATATGTAATGATAGCCCTTTGCAAAAATGGCTTCTAAGAAACTATACAAGAATGGAAATTTTTAGAAATATTTTTAAGAATTCTACTGATTACTTTCTCAAATAATTTTGGAGGTTTGTATTGCAGACTTTATAAAATTTTAGTGTTTTTGTTATGCTGTGTATTGAAATCTGAACTTACTTCTTTAAAATGTGTTTTAAAAATCTGTATGTTATTTCTCCATGGAGCTATTTTTCATCTTTAGGTGCTCATTACTTTGGAGGCTGCATATATTAAGTGGTATTTGCTTATTATCAATAGGTATTTCCAGTTTTTTCCATATTTCAAATATACATAAGCATAAATGATGGAATTACAAAATGGCATATAAGCTCTTTTTAGGCTAACTATACCCATGTCTATATGACAGGAGATTTTGTATTACAGCTGAAAAAATAAAAAAACAACATAGCCAAAAATTATTTTTAGAAGGATGAAATTATTAAATTTTGTTAATTTTTATTCAGCTACATTGTGTGAAAATATAACATATCCTTTCTAAAATTTACTATTTTAACTGGAAACAAATGCATTATTGAAGACTAATTTTCAAAAACTTTATGAAGTAAATTATTTCTAAGCACTTTCTGTGGTTACTTAAGCGATATAATAATAAAAGCTTTTAAGAACTGTACTTCCATTTCTGACTTGTGTGATTGTGAATATCTTCACAGTAGGCAATAATATAAACCATTATTCAGTTCAAGTCAAAAAACTGGTATGGCATTCTTGTAAAGAGTACAAATATGTATCTGTCCTGGTTCTTGATTTTAAGGGGATTATTGTACTGTAAATAAAACCTATCATAATGTCCAATTCTTCCCTATGTGAACACACAGAAAGTCAGGGAGTTGGTCTGGTTCAGATCAATAATAAAAGATTGATAATAGAAGACACAATTGAGCTTGGAATACTTGTGACAAGATTGGAAATGGAAGCATGGGGAGGAGCGGAGGAGAAAGGAGGTGTGTTGTTTAGATTAGGCTTACACTTGAGACAAGGGCATTCCAAACATGCATTGGAAAGCTGGCAAAGTCTGGACTTTTTGCACAAAGAGAACTTGTATACAAGACAATCTACATTTATCATCTTCATTTGTTTTCAAAGAAACATTGGAAAGTACAATGCCCATCAAGTGGTCCTCTCAGATTTAACTATTTAATCTTCCAAGTCAACTTACAGAATGCAAGGGCAGAAACCACAACTTGCTTCTCTCAGACTCTGCAAAAGTTCCACAGCAGTTTATATACTCATGAGAGCAAGCTTCTCCACAGGTGATAGCCCTGAGCAAGGCCATGCGAGTCACATCAAGCGGTTGTGGAAAACTACCCTGGTGTAATAGCCTATGCCTCAAAGGAGACAATATCTCTAACAGCTGCCCAAAACCCAGGGAATATGCAAAAGTACACTTTGCACTTAGAAAAGTCCACTACTTGGCTTCCTGTCAGGTATTATAATGCAGTTTATCAGATGAAGATGCAGTAAATCAGTCAAAGGTCACGTTTACCATAACTATGCCTTTAAACATATTATAGTCAACAATTTTACCCTTATCGGGTTGGCAAGAGATCACAGACAGTTGACTACAGGTCAGATATTTTAAGCAGTAGAGAAAACAGCATTTATATATATATATATATATATATATATATATATATATATATATACACACACACAATAAGTATATATAGTAAGTATAATAATATATATATATTAAGTATAATTACATATATATATAGTAAGTATAACTAAGCATCTGAAGGAATCTAAGTCTTCAGAATGATTTAGTAGCTTGCCCAAATCTTCATAGCTAGTAACTTGGGGAGCAGAAATTCACATTTATGGCTATCTAACCCTACCTAAAATGACTGATCTTTCTGCCCCACTACACTGAAAAGGAGAATACTTTCCTTGGTCGGTTGTTATCTTAACAGCAGTGGCTTTTGACTACTAATGAATTTCTTCAAAAAAATTTTTTAAACA
This sequence comes from Odocoileus virginianus, assembly GCF_023699985.2. Classification (NCBI taxonomy): domain Eukaryota; kingdom Metazoa; phylum Chordata; class Mammalia; order Artiodactyla; family Cervidae; genus Odocoileus; species Odocoileus virginianus. The sequence continues at coordinate 32,922,592 of NC_069686.1, read as the reverse complement.
ATACTAATGTTTTAGAAGTTATCATTATATGTGTAGTTGACAATACATATTCAATCTAATCCTTAAAGTCATATACATATTTTTTAAAAGGATCTAATAGAAGCATACAAGGGTAAGTGGCTTTTTTGGAAAAGGACATATATACACAAAGGACCTCAGGTATGTAACAAAAATGAAAAACATTTTGTTGATTTTTAACTAGAATTTTCTAAAAACAATGTTTCTGTTTTGTATCTTTTTTCAATCTGGCTGTTGGTTCATAAACCAACAACATAATTTCTGGCATTATAAGCATAAATCAGCTATCTTCTTGCCTATCTTTGGCCATTTCTTCTTTTGTCTGTTTTTCAGTATAAATGGTCTTCATGTATTGAAAAGAGCAACAACAAAGGCCAAAGTTTTCAAATCTTCTTCACATATAATAGCCTTGCTCATTTAATTTCCTGCTTGTTGTCTATTAAGCATCTTTTACCACAAGCTTATTTTTCATTCTATCTTTTCTCAGGACAGTGCAGTCCAGGGTGTTTGTAGCCCTAATCCAAAACAAATTGTAATTGTCTAGGTAGTGTTTCTCTCCCACTTTTGTGTGTGTGTGCATATCCCCTGCATTTTTTTATCTTCCAACTTTCAATATAATATCAAGAGCTCATACTCAGTTGTTTCAGTCGTGTCTGACTATGTGACCCTATGGACTGTAGCCTACCAGGCTCTTCTGTCCATGGGATTCTCAGGACAGGAATACTGGAGTGGGCTGCCATGCCCTCTTCAAGGGGATCTTCCTGACGCAGGGACTGAATCCACGTCTCTTATGTCTCCTGCATTGACACTTTACCAGTTTACCACTAGCACCACTGCGAAGATGATCAAGAGTCCACCCCCCCACCCAACCAAAAGAAGTATTTGTCTCCCTTTAATTTTGGTAATTTGCAACAAAAGTATACAGCATGTTTTTTTCAAGATATATTTCCAAATCACCTTCTATATTCAAACATACCTCTTCTGGCCGGGAAGTTTTCCATATAGTATGGTTCTAGACCGACTGAGCAGAACAGTATATGATATTGTATATAATCAGTGCATAAATTATTATGTATGTAAAGCCATGTGTACTTAAAATGTTTATCTGAAAAGTTCAAAAATATGACGTCGAAGTGTAAATATGGACCCAAAAGAGATGCAATGACTGGTTAACATGATGAAATTATTGGAATTACATTTTAGCATTTGGGTACTGAGAAGATGCTTCTTAATAAATATTATTATGAAAATATATAGATATAATATTTTAAAATACATGTCCATCACATATTTATTTGATGTTGGTATTTAAGATCCCTAAAAAGGCACAGTAAATATGATGATCACACTATCAAGTAAGACAGATCTTTGTTGCCATGATAGTTCTTCTCCTACAATGAATGTCTCACAATCACAGATACTGTGGCTCAAACAGTATTTTGAAATGGGAACATCTCTTCAAGTTTTGAGTCCCAGCAGTGACATCTCTTTGCATGTTTGCCAAATGGTTACTAAATAACACATGCCTAAGAAAACTAAGATTCTGTAATAGGTTATTTGCAAAGGAGTCTGAATTCTTGGCAGTGCATGATAAATATCAGCCAATTTCTTTAACCTTCTGCAAATAAAGGTGTATTAGACAATGATGAAATCATAACAGTGAAAGTTGTATAATAATTAACTCAGAGCCCCCTGTGCACAGTTCCTTTTACAAACATCATCACACTGTTTATACCAAAAAAAATCATACAGGATATTTTAAAGAGTAGATTTAATCTGATGAGCTAGTGCAGTTTAAGATAAAACATGTTGCACTGATTATTGGTTATCTTTTACAGAGACTCACCTTGAGACATGTTAACAGTAATCAATGTCTAGATGAACCTTCTGAAGAAGACAAAATGGTGCCTACCATGCAGGACTGTAGTGGAACCAGATCTCAACAATGGCTGCTAAGGAACATGACTCTGGGGGCCTGAAGACCATTTCCCCTAAGCCATGAAAGTGTCTACACTTATGTTTTTCCATTATTTCAATTAGGGAAAAATATTAACTTTGTTGAATTGAAAGTTTTAAAAATCCTTTTAGTATTCTAAAACAGTTGTTTATAATTCATTTTTAGGAATGTTTGCTTACTTCCCTACTAAAATTTGTATCTGATTAAAAAGCACATAAAAAGAATAAATAACAGCAAACTGTTATTAAACATCAGAACAATGTGAAAAACAAATTGTGTTTGCTTTAAAAAAAAATTGCCATGATGTCACAGAATTAGTTTGGGGGTGGGGTTACTTTTCTTTTTTTCTTGTCATAATGTGGCGAGAGACAATGTAAATGCCTTACAAGGTAAATTCATTATGAAATTTTATAAACTCTGTTTCCACTGGACCGTCACGAAAACATGTTGTATTTCTGTCAACATCAAGTACATACATTGAATTATTTCTGAGCAATGAAAATTCACTGTACAAAAATCAGTTCTAAATTTTGTACCAGGAAAAAAATTAGATATTGACATCTCATAAGGTCTTATTAAAACATCACAATTTAAACAAAAAAGAGAAGGAGAATATGAAAATTCAATTTAAAGTACATGAAATCAGAAGAAACCAGCTAGGGAGCAAAATGAAATTAAAAGGCAACAACTGAAACATTTCAAAAGATATTCTGTTAGGTTGCAATCACTTCTAAGGCAGGCTAAGTGTAACAATCAGCTTGGTCCCAGAACTGATGTGGGAAACTCAATCTTTAACCACTCTGTCTCATAAACTGTACAGTTCTTTTTCTCTTCAGACACTGTGACTTGTCTCCTAGGCTACAGAGAATCGTAGGGTAAAGGGTAAAATATTAGCCTTAATATTTAATTCTTAGGACCAACTAAGACCAACTTATTTTATATTAAAAAAATAATGCATTAATATCAGAATTTCATTGCTCTGCCAGAATATCTAAAGTTTTAATCACTGGGAGAATGAATTCAATATATACCAATTAAACATTTAATTGAAATGCCATGAATTATGTCTCAAGGAACACAATCATAATTAACCTCCTTTCACGTTATTTTTCCATGTTAAAATACTTTGTGTTCAAAATACATAAGATAAGAAAAAGTAGAAAAATCTGTGACACCATTTGACACCATTTAAAATGCCCATAAAGAAAAAAAAATAAAATGCCCATAAAGTTGCTCTACATATGTATTTTATTTACTGTAAATGCACTCAGCAGCTAAGAGAAATTTGGGGTAGGGGTTTGTAGGGGAAAAGGAAGAAGTGACCTTTAGAGTAGAGGATGTCACATCTTTGACTCTCATCGCTTCTTAAAAAGCTCTAATAGGAAATATTAATCAGTTTGAACAGGCTGACTACAGGCAAACACTCCCCCCACCCGCCCCCCTCCCATAGACAAACACAAACAGGCACTGTTTTATAATGACAAGGAGTACAGTTTCTAAAGGCTAGTAAAAACCATGTATGATTTTCTTAGCCAACATTTCTTATCTTTTGGCTTTAAACTGCTAAAATTCTAAGAATTTTACTAAGAACATTTCAGGTTTACTCCTTAAAGTATAGACATCCCTTATCTGGAAGTCTCTGGGAATATCTAAATTTTTTTCCCCATCTTTAAGACCCTTTGTGTTCAAAATACATGAGAAGAAGATACTAAAAGGAAGAAAAATCCATGAAATTTGTGCTAAGTTTTCAATTTATTTTTTCAATTTATTTATTTTTAATTGAAAGACAACTGCTTTACAGTATTGTGTTGGTTCTACCAAACTTTAAATTTATTTAATTATAAGCAAAATTTTAATGTTGGGCCATTTTTTTTCTGGTGAGTGAATCGACTGCTTACAGCAAACTTCTAAGGAAGTTGGGACTCCTAAGAGCTAGCTAAACACTGACTTAAACTGATATGATAGTGACCTCACAAGTCAACTGAGATCTGACTTAACAGTCACATCTTCCATTTTAACTTCTCTTGTTTTCCTCTTGCCCTGACTAAAACATGATAAAATGTCCCTGCACAGCATTCCTACTTAAACTTAAAAAGCTTAAACAGTCAAGGACTCTTATACAATTTGTTTCCCTTATTATGGATTTGTCAATCAAAAAGCGTATGTCATCTAGCAAAGAGTCAATGACAAGTTTTCAAAAATACAGCTATGTCACTGAAACTGAATTTGACATACTTCAGAAGCATTTGAAGTATTTGCAAGTTCATTACGGTCCTAGCAAAAATACAGGAAATATGAAAACAGCCTGAGCTTGAATGCCAAAGAAGAAATTTCAAAGAATCCTCAGATGGTTTCAGCACATGCTACTGGAGTATCTAACAAACAAAAAATAATATAAAATCTCAAAACCACAAAAAAACAATGACTAATTAAAGTTTCTTTTCAAAAATATTTATTGTATTCAATACAGAAAATTAAAATCAGGAGTGGATTCACAGTGCATTAATCTAATATACTCTTTGTCTACGGAAATAGACTAATACATATTTCAAATTATCTTAATTTTCCTCATCTGAGGTCTTGTGCATTGAAGTTAATGTCAACTCCAGGATTCAAGTGCACAGAGAAGCTGGCAAGCTACTGTCCATGGAGTCGTAAAGAGTCAGCCACGACTGAGCAACTAACACTTTCACTTCACTTTCCAGGCTTCCAGATATTCAGATCAAAAACCTAGAGTCACTTTTGACTCCTCTATTTCTCTCTCAACTTTGATTCAGCAAATTTCCTTGATTTTTTACTTGAAACATAACCAACAAATTGCCACCATATCCACTGTATCACTAACTCTAACCTTCAAAACTGCAGTATGCATGTAATTTTGTTCCCGAATTTCCCAATCCTTGCCCCAATACAACAGTCACAGTGAAGTGAAAGCTGCTCAGTCGTGCCTGACTCTTTCCGACCCCACGGACTACACAGTTCATGGAATTCTCCAGGCCAGAATACTGGACTGGGTGGTCCTTCCCTCCTCGCGGGGATCTTCCCAACCCAGGGATCCCAGGGACAGAACTCAGGGATTGAACAGCATTGCAGGTGAATTCTTTACCAGCTGAGCCACCAGGGAAGTCCACGACAGCCACAGTCATTCTGTTAAATATAAATTTAACTGTTTCACTTTCTGCTCACAACCCCCCATGACTTCATGTTTCTTCAACCAAACTTCCTACAGTGGCCGTTAAGGTCCTTCACGGATGATAGCCCTCTTCACTGTGATATCCTGGATAGAGCTCTTGGCACATAGTAAATATTCTTTAAACATTTACTGAATTAATGAATTGAAGAATGTGTGTTAAGGTTGCTAAGTGCTATTGTATCATATTTTTTGCACATTATTTTAAGTATTAAAGTCTAGTAATATATTTAGACAGGATTTCTATAACTGTCTCTAAATATAATTTTCATCCTAACCTTCTTCATACTAATGTATGGACTACATTTTGTTCTCTATGAACAAATATCCTGCCTTATGGAAATGAAATATGACATTTTATAAACATACTGCTATAAGTTGCTCTAATAAGATAAAATAATTTGTATTTTTTATTGTGTTCAATGGCCATTTGAAAGCATAGATTTTTATTTCTAGAGAGAAGACATAGTTCTCTTAAGAATCTCTCATAATTCCCATAATTCTCTTAAGAAATATGTATGTTCATGATTTCACAGGAGCAATTATTTTCTATGGGCAAGTATATGAACAAAACACAGTTACAGAAACTTTGAAAGGACTTTATAGATTATCTATTCTTAGTTTACCATTGATAGATAATAAGCCTGAGACCCAGATGTGTAAATGTGGTTTGTCCAAAGATGATATAGCTATAAGCAGTGTTGTAGGACTCATCATTGTTAATATAACCTAGAATACTGTCTTCAATTATTTAAAAGCACTCAAAAAAAGGCACAATAATGAGAAAAATGTCTTTGTCAAACATTTTGTGATAAGTACACTGATTCTTTAGATACATAAACACTACCTTTCATACTTAAATAAGATTAGTTCTGTAAAATACTGCTGCAAACAATAAATAAAGGCCAAATACAGGCCTGCAGGAAAAATAAAGAGATTAACAGGAAACAGCATTATTACAGAACATTCTAGTATTATTAGACAATAACCTCTTCCCCCCCTCACTTCTATTTTTCTTATAATTATATTTCAAGGTAAAAGTAAGATTGGCCTACAGCTTATATATAATTAGACCATCTAATAGAGGAACCACTGGAGTAGGTTATAGGTTACACAGCTTGAAAGACTGCAGTGTAATCACCAGAAACTTATAAGCATCCCAGTAGGAGCTCTGTGGACTATAGTAAACACAACCTACAATTTCAATTTTGCCATGGTGCTTAGAAATAACCTAATAATAAATAAAGGGGAAAAGTAAGAGAGAAAAGAATACAAAAAAAAAAAAAAAACAGGAAAGAATTCACCTTTTTTTTTTTTTTTAAATCTTTCAGTGGGAGGCTAAGAACATAGTACAGACTGGTGCCAAAAAACTAAAAATTTTGGCTATCCCCTACATTGTTTTCATGACTTGCAAAACTATTTTATTTGCAACTTATTTACAAATGCTAAATCTAGTCTCAGAGGAGGCAAAATTTGTATGCATTCTTAGAGATATAAAGCATGCTGATTTAATAAATATGAAGAATTTAGGAAATTCAAGATCTTAATGGATGGATCATCACCTGCAATCTGTTGTTATGCATAGCTGATATCTACAAATCTTGAATAAATTTCCAATCAGTTTGGCAGCAGAAATTCAGTTAAAACTATGTTTCAGGAGTCAACCACTACCCACCATTTTTTCCCATTTTTCCTCAATATGTCAAAATATGGAATCGATAAAGTCAGCTACTATTCTGTAAAGCACACAAACACATCTGGTGTGACACACACTATGTCCAAACTACTACTAGGTATAAGGTAATGTATGAATTTAAGCTACAGAATGAACACCAGCAATGTGCTTTAAATAGTTTGTGTAAATTTATGTTCAACTTTTCCTTTATATTATTCAATAAATTCTAAAGGCAATTTTAACTGTATTTGTCTTTAAAAAAAATCCTTCTGAAATACTAGTGATGCGGGGCACCTTCTTTGTTAACTATCTTTTAAGATAAAGACAACTTCCATGATATTGATTTCATCATTATATAAAGTTACCATTTTGTTTTTTATTTTAGCTAGGTAGAACAAATCACTTAATATTAGGTTTTTAATGTATGAAAAAGGATGGGAAATTAGATGACTAAGGCTATATCTATAATGGTTAAAAAGTGAGATGTTCCTCATGCTTTTAATTTGGGGTAAAAATGAATGTGAGCTTTGCTTCAGTTGTACTTTCAGCTAAAAACAGCACAAGTGGGAAAAAAGGACTTGATGATTTTTTTGGAGCTTTTGCTTTTTCAGTAGGTGTAGCCAGAGCTAAAGAGAAATAATTTCAAAACTGTTTTAGATATATGGTTGCCACACAGTTCTTTAACATGTATAAAAGTAGGCTGTGCATCAAGAATCACACATTTCAATAATAAACAAAAGAATTACACATTTTAAATACTGTAAGCACTAATAAAAGATATACTTGTTCCTTTGCTATAACTTTCAACATTCATATATTTTTGTAGAATTAAAATATACCAATTTAGTTTTCCTTTGCAATATATAGTATTATTTATATATATATATATAAAAGTTTTGTTAGCATTTAAAGTAGACAAATAATCTCAGTATTTTAAGCTTATGTTCCATATTTTAGATTATTTAAATAAATAGCACAGGCCTAATATAGATATCTCTTGGCAGTAAGAAAATATTGCGGTCCCAAATCAATTCTGATACCAAAAATATATAAAATAGAAACATTAAAATATGCATGATTTTTTAATTTATACTTTTATTAAAAACTAGTTCTCTGTTTTATAAAAATGACTTGAGACAGAAAAGCTAAAATGTTTGCTATTATAAAAATTATTTTTTCAGTATGAGTTCCAGAAAAACATCTATTCCTGCTTTATTGACTATGCCAAAGGCTTTGACTATGTGGATCACAATAAATTGTGGAAAATTCTGAAAGAGATGGGAACACCAGACCATCTGACCTGTGTCTTGAGAAACCTGTACGCAGATCAGGAAGCAACCATTAGAACTGGACATGGGACATCAGACGGGTTCCAAATCAGAAAAGGAGTATATCAAGGCTGTATATTGTCACCCTGCTTACTTAATTTATATGCAGAGTACATCATGACAAACACTGGGCTGGAGGAAGCACAAGCTGGAATCAAGATTGCTGGGAGAAATATCAATAACCTCAGATATGCAGGTGACACCACCCTTATGGCAGAAAGTGAAGAAGAACTAAAGAGCCTCATGATGAAAATCAAAGAGGAGAGTGAAAAACTTGGCTTAAAGGTCAACATTCAGAAAACTAACATCATGGTATCTGGCCCCATCACTTCATGGCAAATAGATGGGGAAACAGTGGCTGACTTGATTTTTTGGGGCTCCAAAATCACTGCAGATGGTGAATGCAGCCATGGAACTAAAAGACACTTACTCCTTGGAAGGAAAGCTATGACCAACCTAGACAGCATAATAAAAAGCAGAGACATTACTTTGCCAACAAAGGTCCATCTAGTCAAGGCTGTGGTTTTTCCAGTAGTCATGTATGGATGTGAGTTGGACTATAAAGAAAGTTGAGGGCTGAAGAATTGATGCTTTTGAACTGTGGTGTTGGAGAAGACTCTTGAGAGTCCCTTGGACTGCAAGGAGATCCAACCAGTCCATCCTAAAGGAGATCAGTCCTGGGTGTTCATTGGAAGGACTGATGCTGAAGCTGAAACTCCAATACTTTGGTCACCTGATGTGAAGAGTTGGCTCATTTGAAAAGACCCTGATGCTGGGAAAGACTAAGGGCAGGAGAAGAAGGGGACAACAGAAGATGAGATGGTTGGATGGCATCACTGACTCAATGGACATGGGTTTGGGGAGTCTCTGGGAGTTGGTGATGGACAGGGAAGCCTTGCGTGCTGCAGTTCACGGGGTCGCAAAGAGTCTGACAGGACTGAGCGACTGAACTGAACTGATGCATCATACCCAATTCCGTGACTCCTGAGATGGAGCCCTGAAAGACAGTCTGTCAGAGTTTGGAGGGGAGGATGGAGGCTACCCACACTGCAGTGAAGTGTGATTTTCCAGGATCAACCCTACCTTCCTAGCCACACAGAATCAAGGGAGAAAATAACAAAGCATCATTTGCTAAGGTAAAAGGAAGAAGGGAGGAAAGGAGGAAGGACTCTAATATTATCTATTTTTATAACTTTATTCTGAAAAAAAAAAACACCTAAAATACTGTATTTCCTTGAATTCAGAAGTTCCAATATTTTTTATACAACTGTCAATAAGTGTAAATATAGCCTAGACTTTATATATTAAATCCAAAAAGGCTCTTCTTGGCTTTCTGTAATCTGATGGGATTCCACATTATATCTATTTTCTATCTGCTATGTTACTTTCTGTTACTCTCGTCCAACAGAAAAACCTCGTCTTTCAAGTACAAACCATGTTAACCTTAGTTTTCAGTAGTTCTGTAACTTACCATGTTTTGCTTTTCTTTAGAACCTGGCAGAAACAAAATGGAATTGCAAGCTCAACAATGGCACTCTCCTGCCTCCTCCTCAGTAACCACTCCTCAGACACTATTCATATCTCTAATATATCATGCTTTCCAACACAATGGTGATACATGTCAGAGGATATTAATTACCAATTACAGTTCCCACTCTCAGAAAGAGTTGGCAGTTGGCAGATAGTTGACTGAATTTCTGCTGACAAATCTCAACAGCAATGAAAACCTAGATAAACATGCAAGAATCTGTTTCACAGTTTTTTGTCACTGAGACACATGAACTTGGTGTAGCAAGTTATACTCATCTACCATGTGATAACTTACATCAACAGAACCTCAGGTATCAACACCGCCTAGATGACTGAGGTCAGAACTGAAAATAGCCCTCATAAAGATGAATGACACCTGTGCTTTTTTAGTTCCTGATCTCTTAGCTTGATTTCTCTGTGTATACTTGAGGCATTCAAAGATGACATGGAATTACACAATATACGTAAAAGCATTTCAAAGTTCTTCCCTCTAATTATATGAACCAAACTGAATGGTGAATCCATTTTTCTCATGCACTGAGCTTTTGAAAACTCTGGTTTCCATTAGCAGAATTGGAAACATTTGACTCAGCAGATCACCGTCTCTCCCTTTAAATATATATTTTATTCATTTCTTGGTTTTACTCCTACTCACTGGTCAACTGATTTTAGTGTCTTTTCTAGACTTGCTCCTTTCTCCCATCTCTTAATTCTGGAATGCTTCAAGGCGCAATCTTGGTCATCTTCTCTATTTACCTTCATTCCCTTGGTGATCTCATGCAGAAACATGAATTTGGATACCTCCTTTATGCTGCTTGGGCTTCCCTTGTGGCTCAGCTGGTAAAGAATCTGCCTGCAATGTGGGAGGCCTGGGTTTGATCCCTGTGTTGGGAAGATCCCCTGGAGAAGGGAAAGGCTACCCACTCTAGCTTTCTGGCCTGGAGAATTCCAAGGACTGTATAGTCCATGAGGTCGCAGAGAGTCGGACACGACTGAATGACTTTCACTTCACTTTTATGCTGCTCACAATGAAGTGTCTCTTCCCGGGTCATAACCTGCTTCAGCATCTCCAACTGGATGACTAATAGGTGTCTCAAACTTAGGATATCCAAATCTGATCTCCTAACTTCATCCTACAAATCTGTTCAATCCAAAGAGATCTTCCCATCTCAATGGATGGCAACTCTATTCTTCCAGTTGCTCAATATCTAAAAATATTGATGTCCTCGAATCCTTTATTAGAAAATCATGTTGATTCCAACTTTACAATATTTCCTGAGTCCAATCACTTCTTAACGCCCCCACTGCTACCACCCTGGTACAAGTCATCATCTGACTATTGCAGTGGTCTTCTAATTGGTTACAACCTTGCCTCTTCCACACCTATTCTCTCAAGGAACCATAATAATGATACAAAGTGTAACCTAGATATGCCCTTCCTCTGCTCAAAACCCTCCAGTGGCTTCTTCTTTTGTACAGAGTAAAAGCCTAAAAGGATCTGCATGATCTACTCCCTGTTAAATCCCTAACCTCCTTTCATATAACGTCTCCTCTTGTTCAGTTTATCCTAATCACTCTCCTTGCCATTTCTTTGGACAAGTTAGGTGTGCTCTTGATTTAGAATCTCTGCCTGGAATACTTATTTCTAGATATCCACAGGCCAACTCTCTCACCTTGAAGTGAAGTGAAAGTTGCTCAGTTGTGTCCAACTCTTCGTGACTCCATGGACTATACAGTCAAAGGAATTCTCCAGGCTGGAATACTGGAGTGGGTAGCCATTCCCTTTCTACAGGGGAGATTCCCACCCAGGGATTAAACCCAGGTCTCCCGCATTGCAGGCAGATTCTTCATAAGCTGAACCATAGCTTGTATTCTCAATTGGATTTCCTATACACCATTTTAAACGCTAGAGCCTACCTTTCATCTCTCTTCAAGATATGCCAATCCATAAAATGGCAACCCACTCCAGGATTCTTGCCTGGAGAATCCTATGGACAGAGGAGCCCAGTGGGCTACAGTCCATGGGGTCTCAGAGTCAGACATGACTGAGTGACTTCACTTTCACTTTCACTAATCCTACTTCAGTTTCTTCATCCCATAGTCCTCATCACCTGTTACTGTAGTATAAAATTTACTTATGTATTTATGCTTTCCTTTACTGTGCAAATGCATTTAAGTTTAATCAGGTCCCATTTGTTTATTTTTGTTTTTATTTTCATTACTCCAGGATGATGACTTAAAAAGATCTTGCTGCAATTTATGTCAGAGTGTTCTGCCTTTGTTTTCCTCCAACAGTTTTATAATATCTAGCCTTACATTTAGATCTCCAATCCATTTTTGAGCTTACTTTTGTGCGTGGTGTAAGGGAGTACTCTAATACATTCTTTTACATGTAGCTGTCTAGTTTTCCCAGCACCATTTATTAAACAGACTGTCTTTCCTCCAACGTGTATTCTTGAATATTTTGTCATACATTAGATGACCATAGGTGAGTGTCATTATTTCTCAACTTTTATCCTATTCCATTGATCTACACTTCTGTTTTTGTGGCAGTACCATACAGTTTGCATAACTGTAGCTTTGTAGTCAAGCCTGAAGGCAAGGAGCCCAGTTCCTCCAGCTACATTTTTCTTTTCCAAGATCGCTTTGGCTATCTGTGGTCTCTTGTGTTTCCACACAAATTGTAAAATTTTGTTCTAATTCTGTGAAAAAAAAAAATGCTATTGGTAATTTGATAGAGCTTGCACTGAATCTGTAGACTGCATTGGGTAGTACAGTTATCTTGATTATATTGATTCTTCCAACCCAAGAACATGATATATCTCTCCACCTGTTTGTATCATCTTTGATTTCTTTCCTATCTTAGAATTCTCTGAGTACCGGTATTCTGCCTCCTTAGGAAGGTTTATCCCAAGGTATTTTATAATTTTTGATATGATGGTAAATGAGATTATTTCCTTGATTTCTCATTCTGATCTTTTATTGTTAGTGTATAGGAATACAAGAGATTTCTGACCTAATTAAACTTAAAACACTAGGCATAAAAAGGAAACCGTAAGAAAAATTAAAAGACAACTCTCAGAAAGAGAGAAAATATCGTCAGTTGCAAACAAAGCAACAAACAACATACTCATCACCAAAATACACAAACAGCTCATGCAACTCAATATAAAAAATCAACCCAATCAAAAAATGGGCAAAAGATTATAACAGACATTTCTCCAATGAAAATATGCAGATGGCCAAAAAGGACATGAAAAGATGCTCATCCCTAATTATTAGAGAAATGAATACTAAAACTACAATGGGTTATCACTTCACATCAATCAGAATGGCCATAATCAAAAACTCTACAAACAATAAATGCTGAAGAGGATGTGAAGAAAAGGGAAGTGCTGGTAGGAATGTAAAAAGATATAGCACACATGCACACATATACCCTTTGAAGGAGGAAATGGCAACACACTCAAGTATTCTTGCCTGGAAAATTCTTTGGACAGAGAAGTCTGGCAGGCTACATTCCATAGGGCTGCAAAGAGTCAGACATGACTGAACATGTGCACACACACACAAACATATATATATATATATATATACACACACACATACACACACATACACATACACACACACAGTGGAATAATACTAAGCCATAAATAAGAATAAAATAATGCCATCTGCAGGAACACAGATGGACCTAGAGATTATCATACTAAGTGAAGGCAGATAGACAAATATATGATACTGCTTACATGTGAACCCTAAAAAATGGGGGGAGAGAACAAATGAACTTATCTACAAAATAGAAATAGAGTTACAGATGCAGAAAACAAATTTATGCTTACCAGGGGGTTAGGGAGGGTAGGGATATATTGGAAGACTGGGATTGAGATATACACACTACCATATATAAAAGAGATAACTAATAAGAATCTACTGTATAGCAAAGGGAACTCTACTCAATACTCTTTAAAGTCCTATATGGGATTCCCAGGTGGCACTAGTGGTAAAGCAGAAGACGTAGAGACATGAGTTCAATCCCTGGGTTCGGGAGATCCCCTAGAGGAGGCATGGCAACCCACTCCAGTATTCTTGCCTACAGAATCCCATGGGCAGATAGCCTGGGAAGCTACGATCCATAGGGTCACAAAAAAACAGACACAACTGAAGCAACTAAGCGCGCACACACACACAGGAGAAGAATCTACAAAATAGTGTTTTTAAAAGAAATATATATATATATATACACACACACACACACATACAATAACTGATTTACTTTGTTGTATACTGGAAATGAACACACATTATAAATCTACTGTTCTACAATCAAATTTTTTAGAAACATATAAAATTTACTTATTTTTTAAAAAGAATAAGTAAAATTTACTTATTTATTGCCTGTAATATTCACGTCCTTATTGCCTTCTTCTCTCCACCCTCCAGTCCCATCAACCACCCACCACTTGAATCCCGATCCCTTGCATTGAGGGCAGATTCTTTACCAACTGAGATGGAAGCCCAGAGGGAACCTAACTCAACAAAATAAAGGCCATAAAGTTGGCACTACTGATAAAGAACCTGTCTGCCAACACAGCAGACATAAGAGATGCAGGTTCAATCTCTAGGTTGGGAAGATCCCTGGAGGGGGGCAAGAAAACCCACTCCAGTATTCTTGCCTGGAATATCACATGCACAGAGGAGCCTGGCAGGCTACAGTCCATAGCACTGCAGAGTCAAACACAACTGAAGCAACTTAGCACACACACAAATGATAAACCTACAGCTAACATCATTCTAAACTGAGAAAATCTGAAAGCATTAACTATAAGACCAGAAACAAGACAAGGATGTCCATTCTTGTCATTATTATTCAACATAGTTTTGGAAGTCCTAGCCATAGCAATCAGAGAAGAAAAAAAATAAAAGGAATACAAATCGAAAAAGAAGTAAACCTGTCACTGTTTATAGGTGACATGATACTATACATAAAAAATTCTAATTATGCTGCCAGAAAACTACTAGAGCTCAAAGAATTCAGTAAAAGTTGCAGGTACCAAATGGATACATAGAGATTAGGTTTCACCTTTAGGTGTTTGGAACTGAGTTGGGAGAGTGAGTTCCTGCGGTGGGTGCTGGACCGCCCTGGGGTACAGGGAGACAAAGGGATCCACACTCAAGTCGCCACTTTGCCGCTTTGAGTCTCGGTTCTCCGCCGCCTCATAGCCCTCATACCAGTGGCCCTGCTCATGTCAGGTGTCTGGAGACAGGTTCTGAGGATCAGTGTACTGATGACTGACGGAGCTTCTACTCCAGGTTCAAGGGCAGTGGTCCTCAGGAGACCCCCAACACTTCACATCTTCAGTTGAATATAACACCTGACTCAATGATCAAGTCCTGATCCTCTGGAGTGGGAGCACTGACTCCGAGACCCTAGGCTACCAGAGAACTAACCCTAGGGAGCATCAAATAGTGAGAACTCACACACTGGAAACCACTTGAATACAAGACCCAGCATTACCCAACCACCAGTAGCACTCTGTGCAGGATGCCTCATCTAAACAAACAGAACAAAAATACAAACCCGATCATCAGCAGACGGGATTACCACCTCACTCAGCCTTGTCCATCTGAGGAGAAACAAACAAAACTCAGCACAAATTTCACCCTATACAAAGGTCACACAAAGGACTGGACCAACCTGAGGAGGGCAGAAACCAAAAGGAAGAAAGAATTCAACCTTCTTCAAGGAAAGAATTCAACTTTCCTTGAAGCCTAAGAAAAGGAGACTTCAAACACAGTAAGTTAAAAAAAATAATGAAAAAGCAGAGAAATACTGCACATATGAAGGAACAAACTAGAAACACAGACGTCCAAATAAATGAAGAGGAAATAGGCAAACTACCTGAAAAATAATTCAGAGTAATGACAGTAAAGATGACCAAAATCCTTGAAGACAAAATGAAGAAAATGCAAGAATTAACAAAGATCTAGAAGGATTAAAGAATAAACATACAGAGACGAACAACACAGTTACTGAAATTAAAAATACTCTAGAAAGAATCAATAGCAGAATATCTGAAGCAGAAGAACGAATCAGTGAGCTGAAAGATAAAATGGTAGAAACAACTTCTGAAGAGCAGAATAAAGTAAAAAGAATGAAAAGAACTGAGCAAAGTCTCAGAGACATCTGGGACCATATCAGACACACCAACATTCAAATTATTGGGGTCCCAGAAAAAGAAGAGAAAAACAGAGCATGAGAAAAATTTTGAAGAGATTATAGTTGAAAATTTCCCCAATATGGAAAAGGAAATAGACAACCAAGTCCAAGAGGCACAAAGAGCCCCATACAAGATAAACCCAAGGAGAAACACACCAAAACACATACTAATCAAACTAACAAAGACTAAACACAAAGCAAGAATATTAAATGCAGCAAGGGAGCAAGTAACATACAAGGGTAACCCCATACACTTAACAGCTGATCTTTCAGTAGAAACTCTGCAGGCCAGAGGGAAAGGCAGGACATATTTAAAGTACTGAAAGGGGAAAATCTATAACCAAGTTTACTGTACCTGGAAAGGATGTCATTCAAAATTGATGGAGAAATAAAAAGCTTTTCAGACAAGCAAAAGTTAAAGAGAATTCAGTATCACCAAATAAGTTTTACAACAAATTTTAAAGGGATTTATATAGTCAAGAAATACAAGATAAGAAAACAATCTATAAAATCAACCCCAAACAATTAAGAAAATGGCAATAGGAACATATATCAATAATTACATTAAATGTAAATGGATTAAATGCTCCAACCAAAAGACACAGACTGGCTGAAAGGATACAAAAACTAGACCCAAAAATATACTGTCTATAAGAATCCCACTTCAGAACTCAAGACACATATAAGACTGAAAGTGAGAGGATGGAAAAATATACTCCATGAAAATGGGAAGGAAAAGAAAGCTGGAGTAGCCATCCTCATATCAGAAAAAAATAGACCTTAAAGAAGATTACAAGAAATAAGGAAGGACACTAAATAATGATCAAGGAATCAATCCAAGAGGAAAACATAACAATTGTTAAGTATCTATGCACCCAACATGGGAGCACCTCAATACATAAGACAAACACTAACAGACATAAAAGGAGAAATTGACAGTAATACAATAATAGTAGGAGACGTTAACACCCCACTCACACCAATGGACAGATCATCAAAACAGAAAATTAATTAGGAAGCACAAGTCTTAAATATACATTAGATAAGATGGATCTCATCAATATCTTCAGGACATTCATTCAAAATGCAGAAGAATACACCTTCTCAGGTGCACATGGAACATTCTCGGATAGACCACATCTTGGGTCACAAATCAAACCTCAGTAAATTTAAGAAAATTAAAACTGTATCAAGCATCTTCTCTAACCACAATGCTATGAGACTAGACATCAATTATAAGAAAAAAAACTGTAAGGAACACAAACACATGGAGATTAAACAACACATTTATAAATAACAGGTTGCTGAAGAAATCAAAACGGAAATCAAAAAATTTCTAGAAACAAATGACAAAACATGACAACTCAAAACCCATGGGATGCAGCAAAAGAAGTTCTAAGAGGGAAGTTTATAGCAATACAACCCTGCCTCAAGAAACAAGAAAAGCATCAAATAGAAAACCTAACTTTACACCTAAAACAACTGGAAAAAGAACAAAAAAACTCCAAAATTAGTAGAAGGAAAGAAATCATAAAGATCCGAGCAGAAATAAATGAAAAAGAAATGAAAGAAATAATAGTAAAGATTCATAAAACTAAAAGCTGGTTCTTTGAGAAGATAAACAAAATTGACAAACCTTTAGCCAGACTCATCAAGAAAAAGAGAAGAATCATATCAACAAAATTAGAAATGAAAAAGGAGAGATTACAACAGACAATGCATAAATAAAGGATTATAAAAGACTATTATGAACAACTACATGGCAATAAAATGGATAACCTGGAAGAAATGGACAGATTCTTATAAAAGTTCAATCCTCTAAGATTGAACCACAAAGAAATAGAAATTATGAACAACCTAACTGCAAGCACTGAAACTGAAGCTATGATCAAAAATCTCCCAAAAAACAAAAGTCCAGAGCCAGATTGGTTCACAGGAGAATTCTATCAAACATTTACAGAAGAACTAATACCTATCCTTCTACAACTCTTTCAAAAACTTCCAGAGATAGGAACACTTCCAAACTCATTCAACAAGGCCATCATCACCCTGATATCAAAACCAAAGACAACACAAAAAAAGAAAACTACAGGCCAATATCACTTATGAACATAGATGCAAAAATCCTCAACAAAATTTTAGCAAACAGAATTCTGCAACACATCAAAAAGGTCATACACCATGATCAAGTTGGGTTTATTCTAGGAATGCAAGGATTCTTCAATATATGCAAGTCAATGTGATACACCATATTAACAAACTGCAAGATGAAAATTATAATCTCAATAGATGCAGGAAAAGCCTTTTACAAAATTCAGCACCCATTTATGATGAAAACTCTTCAAAATATGGGCACAGAAGGGTCCTATCCAACATAGTAAAGGCCATATATGATAAGCATACAGCAAACATTATTCTCAATGTTGAAACACTGAAAGCATTCCCCCAAAGATCAGGAACAAGACAAAGGTGTCCACCTTCGCCATTATTATTCCACATAGTTCTGGAAGTCCTAGCTACAGCAATCTGAGAAGTAAAAGAAATAGAAAGAATCTAGATCGGAAAAGAAGTAAAGCTCTCACTGATTGCAGATGACATGATAGTGTATACAGAAAACCCTAAAGACAGTATCAGAAAATTATTAGAACTAATTAGTGAATTCAGGAAGGTTGCAGGATATAAAATCAATTCACAGAAATCACTTGCATTTCTATATACTAACAATGAAAAATCAGAAAAAGAAATTAAGAATCAATCCCATTCACTACTGCAACAAAAAGAATTAAATAGCTAGGAATAAACTTACCTAAGGAGACAAAAGAACTGTGCACAGAAAATTATAAGACAGTGATGAAAGAAATCAAAGATGACATAAACAGATGGAGAGATATTCCATGTTCCTGGAGCATCAATATTGTGAAAATGACTATACTACCAAACACAATCTACAGATTCAATGCAATCCCTATCAAACTACCAATGGCATTTTTCACAGAACTATAACAACAAATTTCACAATTCATATGGAAACACAAAAGACCCCAAATAGCCAAGGCAGTCTTGAGAAAGAAGAATGGAGCTGAGGAATCAACCTTACTGACTTCATATTTTACTTCAAAGCTACAGTCATCAAAACAGTATGGTACTGGCACAAAAACAGAAATATAGACCAATGGAACAAGAGCAAAAGCCGAAAAATAAACCCATGCACCTATGGGTACCTTATTTTTGACAAAGGAGACAAGAATATACAATGGGGCAAAGACTTTTCAATAAATGGTGCTAGGAAAACTGGACAGCTACATGTAAAAGAATGAAATTAGAACACTTCCCAACACCACACACAAAGATAAACTCAAAATTGATTAAAGACCTAAATGTAAGGCCAGAAACTATAAAACTCTTAAGTAAAGCATAGTCAGAACATTCGATGACATAAATCAAATCAAGATCCTTTATGACTCACCTCTTAAAGTAATGGAAATAAAAACAAAAGTAAACAAGTGGGACCTGATTAAACTTAAAAGCTTTGGCACAGCAAAGGAAAGTATAAGCAAGGTGAAAAGAAAACCCTCAGAATGGGAGAAAATAATAGCAAATGAAACAACTGACAAAGGATTAATTTCCAAAACATAGAAGCAGCTCATACAACTCAATACCAGAAAAACAAACAACCCAATGAAAAAGTAGAAAAAAGACCTAAACAGACATTTCTCCAAAAAAGACATACAGATGGCTAGCAAATACATGAAAAGATGCTCAACATCGCTCATTGTAAGAGAAACGCAAATTAAAACTACAATGAGATATCACCTCACTCCTGTCAGAATGGCCATTATCAAAAGTCTACAAACAGTAAATGCTGGAGAGGGTGTGGAGAAAAGGGAACACTCCAGCACTGTCGGTAAGAATGTTAAACTGATACAGTCACTATGGAAGATGGTATGCAGATCCCTTCAAAATGTAGGAATAAAACCACCATGTGACCCAGCAACCCCACTCCTAGGCATATACCCCAAGGAAGCCAAAATTGAAAGAGACACGTTTCCCATTGTTCACTGCAGCACTACTTACAATAGCTAGAACACAGAAGCAGCCTAGATGTCCATCAACAGATGAATGGATAAAGAAGCTGTGGTACAGACACACAATGGAATATTACTCAGCCATAAAAAGGAATGCATTTGAGTCAGTTCTAATGAGGTGGATGAACCTACAACCTGTTATACAGAGTGAAGTGACTCAAAAAGAGAAAGATAAATACCATATTCTAATGCATATATATGGAATCTAGACAAATGGTACTGAAGCATTTATTTACAAGGCAACAATGGAGAAACAGACATAGAAAATAGACTTATGGACATCGGGAAAGGGGATGAGAGGGTAAGATGTATGGAAAGAGTAACATGGAAACTTACATTACCATTTGTAAAATAGATAGCCAACAGGAATTAGCTGTATGGCTCAGGAAACTCAAACAGAGGCTCTGTATCAACCGAGAGGGGTGGGATGGGGAGGGAGATGGGATAATGGTTCAAAAGGGAGGCGATATATGTATCCCTATGGCTGATTCATATTGAGGTTTGACAGAAAACAGCAAAATTCTGTAAAGCAATTATCCTTCAATAATAAATCTAAGAAATTAATACATAGAAATCTCTTGCATTTCTATACACTAGCAATGAAAGATCAGAAAGAAAAAGTAAAGAAAAAATCCCATTTACCATTGCATCAAAAGAGAATAAAACACCTAAGAATAAACCTAAGGGGACAAAACATCTGTTGCCCAAAACCTGTAAGATGCTGACAAAAGAAATTGAAGATGACAAAAAGAGATGGAAAAATATATACCATGTTCTTGAACTGGAAGAATTAATACAGTCAAAATGATGACAGGACCCAAGGCAATCTACAGATTCATTGCAATCACTTTCAAATTACCAATGGCATTTTTCATAGAACTAGAACAATTTTTTTTTATGGAGAGATTAGCTTAAAATGGCAGAATAGAAGGATGTAAGCTTACCTTCTCTACAAAATAACCAGAACAACTAAGTGCTAAACAACAACTGACCAAAAAACGCTGAATCCTAGTAAAAAACGCTGGATCCATACCTTACATCCGAAGATAAAGAAGAAGCTGAACAAGATGGCAGGAGGGGTGCAATGGAAATAAAATGAAATCCAAGCCTGCCAGGTGGGCAACCCATAATTATATATATTGTAATATATTAATATGCATATGTAACAATATAATAATAACTGGAAAACAATTACAACACAGAAGTAACCTCACAGGAGTAAAGGTTCAGAGTTCCACATTAGACTTCCCAGCTGGGTAGCCCACAGCAAGAGGAGGAGTCCCTAGAGAAACTGGCTTTGAATACCAGTGGGATTTAATCACAAGACTTCTAATGGACCAAGGGAAACAGAAATTCCCATTTTGGAGGGTACAAAAGTTTTGTGTGCACCATGACCCAGGGGGGAAAAAGCAGTGACTCCTAAGATACTGGGCCAGACCTATCTGCTAGTATTGGAGGGTCTCTCGTGGAGGCACTGGCAGCTGTGGCTCACCGTGGGGACAAAGACACTGGCAACAGCAGTCTTGGGTAGTACTCCTTAGCGTGAGCCTCCAAGAGGCCACTGTTTCCCTCGTAAGACCAAGCCTCACACAATGGTCTGGAGGCTCCACTGCTGGGATGCTTGAGGCCAAGCAACCAATAGCCCAACCCATCAGCAGACAAGTGGTTCAAGGCCTCCCTTACTGTGGTCCTGCCTAGCAGAGTGAAGACAGACCCACCTCCATACATCAGTGAACAGGCGCCAGCCACTCTCATCAAGAAGCCTGAACAAACCTTTTAGACATCCTCGTCCACCAGAAGGCAGACAGTAATAGCAAGAAGAGCTACAGTCGTGCAATCTGCTAAAAGGAAACTACAATCACAGAAAGCTGAAGAAACCAAGATGGCAGAAGAATACAACTGAAATGGAAAATACATTAGAGGAAATCAATAGCAGAATATTGATTTCAAGGAACATAAGAATGGATAAGTGACCTAGATGACAAAATACTGGAAATCATTTTCATGGAACAGAAGAGAGAAAAAATAATAAAGTAAATGAAGACAATCTAAGAGACCTCTGGTACAACATGAAGGACACCAAAATTCACAGTACAGAGGTCCCAAAAGGAGAGGACTGAAACTGAAGCTCCAATGCTTTGGCCACCTGATGCGAAGAGCCAACTCATTAGAAAAGACCCCGATGCTGGGAAAGCCTGAAGGTAGGAGAAGGGGGCAACAGAGGACAAGATGGTTGGAAGGTATCACTGATTCAAACGACATGAGTTTGAGAAAACTCTGGGAGAAGGCAACAACAGGGAAGCCTGGCATATTGCAGTCCATGAGATCACAGAGCCTGACAGAACTGAGCAACTGAACAACATCAACAGAAAGGAGAGGAAAAAGCGGAAGGCTCTTAGAGAATATTTGAAGAGACAATAGCGGAAAACTCCCCTAATGTGGAAAAGGAAGCAGCGACACACTTTGGAAAGCATGCAGAGTGCCAGGCAAGGTCCACCCCAGGAGGACTGCAACGAGGCACACGGAAATTAAACGGACAAAAATTAAGACGAAAACGTTCATAAAGGCAATGTGGGAAAAGTGACAAACACAAGGGAACTCCTAGAGCGTATCAGCTGATTTCTCTGCAGAAATTATGCAGGTCAGAAGAGAGCGGCATGATACACTGAAAGTAATGAAAGAGAATAACCAAGAATACTCTACCCAATAATGCTCTCATTCAAATTTAAGAAAGAAATCAAAAGCTTTACAGACAAGCAAAAGCGAAGAGAATTCAGCACCACCAGATCAGCTTTGCAACAAGCGAAGTAAATTCTCTAAGTGGAAAAGAAAAGACTACAAATAGAAACAAAAAATTATGAATGGAAAAGCTCAGCAGTAAAGGCAAACATACAGTAGGGGTATAAAATTATCCACATACAAATATTTTATCAAAACTAGAATTTGTGAGGAGAGAACAAATACAGGATATTGAAAATGCATTTGAAATTAAAAGACCAGCAAGTGAAAACAATCATGTTTATACACAGACTGCTGTATCAAAACCTCATAGTAACCATAAACTAAAGGTCTATAGTAGATATACACACAACAATGAAAAAGGTAACCAAATAACATTAAAATTAGTGTCACAAGATGAGAACCAAAAGAGGAAGGGAAGAAAAAAGAGTCTACAAAAACAAATCCAAGGCAATTAAGAAAATTACAGTAATTAGAACATACAAATCTGTATGTAATTACTTAAACATAAATAGATAAAATGCTCAAACCAAAAGACAGAGACTAGCTGAATGGATACAAAAACCAGACCATACATATGATGCCTACAGGAGATCAACTTTAGATCTAGGGACACATGCAGACTGAAAATGAGAGGCTGGAAAAAGGCATTCCATGCAAAGGAAAATCAGAAGAAATATGGAATAGCAATGCTCATATTAGACAAAATAAACTTTTTTTTTTTCAAAATAAACTTTAAAATAATTCTGTAATACACAAAGGACACAAAATAATGATCAAAGGATAAATCCAAGAACATGTAACAATTGTAAATATAAAAAGCAGAAAGGGAAAGATAGATCCAACTGAACGTGGAGTTTCAAAGAATAGCAAGGAGACTTAAGAAAGACTTGCTAAGTGAACAATACAAAGAAATACAGGAAAACAGTTGAATGGAAAAAACTAGAGTTCACTTCAAGGAAACTGGAGACAAAGAAATACAGGAAAACAATTGAATGGAAAAAACTAGAGTTCACTTCAAGGAAACTGGAGACAGCAAGGAAACATTTCATGCAAAGATGGGCACAATAAAGGATAGAAATGATGAGGACCTTACAGGAGATAATAAGAAGAGGTGACAAGAATACACAGAAGAGCTATACAAAAAAGGACTCAATGATCTGGAAAACTACGATGGTGTGATCACTCACCGAGAGCCAGACATCCTGGAGGGTGAAGTCAAGTGAGCCTTAGGAAGCATTACTAGGAACTAAGCTAGTGGAGGTGATGGAATTCCAGGTGAGCTATTTCAAATCCTAAAAGATAATGCTATTAAAGTGCTGCAGTAAAATTAGTACAGCCACTATGGAAAACAGTGTGAAGATTTCTTAAAAAGCTGGAAATAGAACTGCCATATGACCCAGCAATCCCACTGCTGGGCATACACACCAAGGAAACCAGATCTGAAAGAGACACGTGCACCCCAATGTTCATTGCAGCACTGTTTATAATAGCCAGGACATGGAAGCAACCTAGATGCCCATCAGCAGACGAATGGATGAGGAAGCTGTGGTACATATACACCATGGAATATTACTCAGCCGTTAAAAAGAATTCATTTAAATCAGTTCTAATGAGATGGATGAAACTGGAACCCATTATGCAGAGCGAAGTAAGCCAGAAAGATAAAGACCATTACAGTATACTAACACATATATATGGAATTTAGAAAGATGGTAACAATAACCCTATATGCAAAACAGAAAAAGAGACCCAGATGTATAGAACAGACTTGTGGACTCTGGGAGAAGGCGAGGGTGGGATGTTTCAAGAGAACAGCATCGAAACATGTATATTATCTAAAGTGCTGCAGTAATATGACAGCATTTGGAAAATTCAGCAGTGGCCACAGGACTGGAAAAGGTCAGTTTTCATTCCAATCCCAAAGAAGGGCAATGCCAAAGAATGTTCAAACTACTGTACAATTGTGACATTTCACATGCTAGCATGTGAAGTTAAAGCTCAAAATCCTTCAAGCTAGGCTTCAATAGTATGTGAACTAAGAACTTCCAGTTGTACAAGCTGGATTTAGAAAAGGCAGTGGAACCAGAGATCAAACTGCCAACCTCCACATGATGACAGAGAGAATCCCCATGCAGAGAGGGGTCTGGCAGGCTATGCAGTCCATGGGGTCACACAGAGTTGGACATGACTGAGCAACTAAGTGTATTACAAAACCTTGAAGATACTACTGTGCAGATTACAAAAGCTGTGGAAGCACACTACAAAGCTTTGCAGATTACAACAAACTGCAAAATTCTTGAAGAGATAGGAATACCAGACAACCTTACCTTCCTCCTGAGAAACTTATATGCCAGTCAAAAACCAATATTTAGAACTGAACACAAAACAATGGACGGGTTCAAAATTGGGAGAGGAGTACATCAAGGCTGCATATTGTTACCTTGCATATTTAGCTTTTATGCAGAGTACATCACGTGAAATACAAGGCTGGATGAATCACAAGCTAGAATTAAGATTGCTGGGAGAAATATCAATAACCTCAGCTAGGTAGATGATACTGCCCTAAAGGTAGAAAACAAAGAGGAACTAAAGAGCCTCTTAATGAAAGTGGAAGAGGACAGTGAAAAGCTGGCTTACAACTCAATATTCAAAAAACAAAGATCATGGCATCATGTCCCATCATGGCAAACAGATGGGGGAAAAATGGAAATAGTGAGAGACTATTTTCTTGGGTTCCAAAATCAGTGCATATGGTGACTGCAGCCTTGAAATTAAAAGATGCTTGCTACTTGGAAGAAAAGCTATGACAAATCTAGATGTAGTATTAAAAAGCAGAGACATAATTTTACCGACAAAGGTTTGTATAGTCAAAGCTATTGTTTTCCCAGTAATCATATTTGGATATGACAGCTGGACCATAAAGAATGCTGAGCACTGAAGACTTGATGCTTTCAAACTGTGGCACTGGAGAAGACCTTTGAGAGTCCCTGGAACAACGAGGAGATCAAACTAGTCAACATTAAAGAAAATCTGTCTGAATATTCATTGGAAAGACTGTTGCTGAAGCTCCAATACTCTGGGTGCTGCTGCTGCTGCTGCTAAGTCACTTAAGTTGTGTCTGCCTCTGTGCAACCTCATAGATGGCAGCCCACCAGGCTCCCCCATCCCTGGGATTCTCCACGTAAGAACACTGGAGTGGGTTGCCATTTCCTTCTCCAATGCATGAAAGTGAGAAGTGAAAGTGAAGTCGCTCAGTCCTGTCCAACTCTTAGTGACCCCATGGACTGTAGCCTACCAGGCTCCTCCGTCCATGGGATTTTCCAGGCAAGAGTACTGGAGTGGGGTGCCATTGCCTTCTTGGAATACTCTGTCTACCTGATGCAAAGAGCAAACTCATTGGAAAAGACCGTGATACTGGGAAAGATTGAGGGGAGGAGGAAAAGAGGATGACAGAGGATGAGATGGTTGGATGGCATTTAATGACTCAATGGACATGAATTTGAGCAAACTCCAGGAGATAGTGAATGACACAGAAGCCTATCGTTCTACAGTCCATGGGGTCACAAAGAGACAGACACAACTTAGTGACTAACAACAACAATAAACAACACACCTAACAGGAGCACCTCAATATATCAGGCAAATACGAAAAGCCATAAAGCGAGAAATCAACAGTAACACAACAATATTAGAGGACTGTGACAGCCCACTTACATAAATAGATCATTCAGAAAAAAAATTAATAAGGAAACGCAAGTCTTAAATAACAGAGCAGATGAGATGGACTTAACAGATATTTATGGAGTATTCCATCTAAAAGCAGCAAAATATACCTTGTCAGTACATATGGCATATTCTCAAGGATTACCATATCTTGGGCCATGAAGCAAACCTCAGTAAATTTAAGTAAAGTGAACTCATATCAAGCACCTATGCTGACCACAGTACTACGTGGTTAGAAATCAACAAGAAAAAAAGAAAGAAAGTGTTAAAAGAGAAAAAAAAACACACACAAACAGGTGGAGGCTAAACATATGCTGTTATACAAGAAGGAAATCAAGGACAAAATCAAAATCAAAACTACCTAGAGGCAAATGAAAACAAAAGCACAATGATACAAAACATACGTGATGCAGCAAAAGAAGTTCTAAAAGGGAAATTTAGATCAATACAATCTTACCTCAGAAAACAAGAAAAATTCCAAATAAACAACCTAACCTTACACATAAAGAAACCAGAGAAAGAACAAGAAGCAAAACCTAAATTTTATAGAAGGAGAGGAATCATAAAGATCAGAGCTGAAATAAAGGAAATAGAGACAAAGAAAACAGTAGCAAAGATCAATGAAAGTAAAAGTTGATTCTCTGAGAAAATTGATAAGCCTTTAGTCAGACTCAAATAGAAAAAAAAAAAAAAGGGAACAAGGACACAAATGAGTAAAATTAGAAAAAGGAAGTTACAACAGGACACCAAAGAATTATGAAGGATCATAAGAGACTACTACAACCAACTGTATACCAACAATGGACAACTTGGAAGAAAGGGAGAAATTCTTAGAAACATACAAGCTCCCTCAACCTAACCAGGAAGAAATAGGAAATATGAACAGAACAACCACAAGTACTGAAATTGAAACTTCTATTTAGAAAAAAAAAAAAAAAAAAAAACTTCCAACAAATAAAAGTCCAGGACCAGATGGCTTAACAGGAAAATTCTATCAAATATTTTGAGAAGACGTAACATGTATCCTTCTGAAACACTTCCAAAAAAGTGTAGAGGAAGGAATACTCCCGAACTCGCTCTTTGTGGAGTCCTCCATCATTTACACCCTAATACCCAAAGCACAAAGATACCACACAAATAATTACAGGCCAATAACACTGACAAACACAGACACAGAAATTCTCAAAAAAATACTAGTAATCTGAATCCAACAATACATAAAAAGGATCATACACCATAATAAACTGGGATTTATCCCAGGTATACAGGATTTTTCAATACCTTCAGATCAATCAATGTGAAACACCAAATCAACAAATTGAATAAAAATGGTATGATCATCTCAAGATGCAGAAAAAACTTTCAACAAAATTCAGCACCCATTTACGACTTTTAAAAAAACTTCCCAGAAAGTAGGCATAATGGAAGCATTCCTGAGCATAATGAAGGTCACATATGACAAACCACAGCTAACATTGTACTCAATGGTGAAAAGCTGAAAACATTGCCTCTAAGATCAGAACAAGACAAGGATATCCAGTCTCACCTCTTCTGTTCAACATAGTTTTGAAAGACCTAGCCTTGCCAATCAGAGAAGAAAAAAGTAAGGAATCCAAGTTGGAAAAGACCTTAAAGTGTCAGTGTTTGCAGATGAGATGGTGCTATACATAGAAAATCATAAAGTTGCTACCAGGAAAACTACTAGAGCTCAATGAATTTGGTAAAGTTGCAGGTTACAAAATTAACACACAGAAATCTGTTGCATTTCTATACACTAACAACAAAGGATGAGAAAAATTGAAATCAAAGAAACAATCCCATTTATCATTGGATCAGAAAGAAGAAAATACTTAGCCTACCTAAGGAGACAAAAGACCTGTACTCTGAAAACTACAAGATACTAATGAAAGAAATCAAAGATGACACAGAGATGGAAGACTTAGTATTGTCAAAATGACTATATTACCTAAGGTAATCTAGAGATACAATGCGATCCCTATCAAATTACCAATTTGTACTCCAATAGAGACAACAAAACAGCATGGTACTGGCATTACACACACACACACACACAGATACGCAGACCAATAGAACAGGACAGAAAGTCCAGAAATAACCAATGCACCTATGGTCAATTAATCTACAAGAAAGGAGGCAAGAATACACAGTGGAGAAAAGTGTCTTCAACAAGTGGTACTTGGAAAACTGGACAGCTACATGTAAAAGAATGAAATTAGAACATTCTTTAACACCATATAGAAAAACCAAACTCAAAATGAATTGAAAACCTAAATATAAGACTGGATACTATGTAACATCCAGAGGAAAACATAAGCAGAACACTTTTTGACATAATTCTCACCAGTAACTTTTTGAACTACCTTCTAGAGTAATGGGAAAAAAAAAAGAAAAACTAATGCAACCTAATTAAACTTAAAAGCTTTTGCACAGCAAAGAAATTGTAAACAAAAAGACAACACACAGAACTGGAGAAAACATTTGGAAACAAAGTGACCTACAAGGGATTAACCTCCAAAATGTACAAATAGCTTGTAGATTCAACAACAAAAAAACAAACCCAACTGGAAAATGGGCATACAATCTAAGTAGATGTTTCTCCAAAGAAGGCATACACATGGCCAAGAGGCTCATGAAAAGATGGTCAACATCACTAATCAGAGAAATGAAAATCAAAACCACAATGAGGTATCACTTCGCACCACTCAGAATGGACATCACCAAAAAGTCTACACACAATAACCCCTGCAGAGGGTGTGGAGAAAAGGGAGCCCTCCCACACTGTTGGTGGGAATATAAAGTGGTACAGTCTCTATGGAGAACAGTACAGACATTCCTTAAAAAACTAAAAATATGATTCAGCAATCCCACTCCTGGGCATATATCCAGAGAACGCCCTAATTTAAAAAGATACATGTACCTAATGTTCACAGCAACAGTATTTACAATAGTCAGGACATGGAAGCAACCTAAATGTCCACTGACAGAGAACTGGTTAAAGAAGATGTGGTAAATACATACAATGGAATATTACTGAGCCATAAAATGAATGAAATAATGTCATTTGTAGCAACATGAATAGACTTAGAGATTATCACACTAAGTGAAGCTAGTCAGGAAGAGAATGACAAATATCACATGATATTGCTTGTATGTGGAATGCAAAAAAATGATATAACTGAACTTCAAACAGTAACAGACTCACAGACTTAAACAAATTTATGATTACCAAAGGGGATTTCCACCTTTAATGCATAGAGCAATGAATAATTAAATTAGATATAGTAGACAAGAGAGAGACTGATTTATTGTGCTTGCTGGATAGACTGATCCAGAGTATCAAGAGAAAGTTGGGTTGCTACTACACAATGAGGCTAAGGAAGAGGATAACTTAATTCAGTAGGTCCCCTAAGATAATGCTGAGAATGCCCATGTCTCTAATAAGGCACTGATTCTAACAGCCCATACTTTCAGGAATAATGATTTAGGTCCAGGCAAAGCAGCATCACTCATCAAGGTGTTAGCCAAGGACAAGGGGGAATGGTAGATTAATGGAAGAGAGATATATATTGGACGACAAGTTGACAAAAGATGGAGTGTAATGGCTTTGTTTTGTTTCAACTCAGTTTGGCTGGAAGCAGGTTTCCCAGTGTTCTCTTCTATGCAAAGTTCTAGTTAGGGTTGGCCACTTTGGCCACCTCATGTGAAGTGTTGATTCATTGGAAAAGATCCTAATGCTGGCAAGGATTGGGGGAAGGAGGAGAAGGGGACAACAGAGGATGAAATGGCTGGATGGCATCACCGACTCAATGGACATGGGTTTGGGTAGGCTCTGGGAGTTGGTGATGGACAGGGAGGCCTGGCGTGCTGCGATTCATTGGGTCGCAAAGAGTCAGACACTGAGCAACTGAACTAAATTGAACAAGCAAAACTGGCAAAGGACTGAAGCCTGGCCAGAACCAGCTGATAGGTTCACTCACGTCAGTGTGAGGTCAGGGACTGCTGCAACTCAGTTTACGACACTGTGGTGATGTGCACAAGTCAGCTGAGAGGCAGCTCCTCCAGCTTTTTGTAACACTCCTCTTTCATTCTCTGAACACTAACGCTGCTCTTTCAGCTTCTCCGAACACCAACTCTCCTCTTTCATTCTCTGAACACATGTGGGTGCTAATGTAGCAGCAAAACGTTCCAGTCTGCTGCAGGCTGCCCACATCACCAAAGTCGAGGGCTTGGAGAGTCTGTGATCTTGAGATCTGAACCACTGCTGATTCAGGTAAGAGATCGACGTGAATCTTAGTATTGTATCTTAATAGGTTCTGATTTGCATTCCCCATCTACCCATCCCTGTTCTCTTAACTTCACATGAACCATTCCTTCCTGACTGCTACTTCTGTTGACTTCAAGTCCAGACCAGATCCAGGGACAGTAGGTTTAAACAGACAGCTAAACCAGATTCTATAATTTGTCTAATCCTTACAATAAAATATTTATATCACTCATAGTGGTCCTGCTTCATTAACCAAACCCTAACAGATTCAGGAAGAGCTCAAATAGCGTGTTTTTCTTTCTTCTAGAGAGAAAAAGTGGAAGAACACAGTGAGGGAAACTACCAGTAAACAAAAAAGCAGCTTACTAAAAATAAGAAGATATTTGCAAATAATATGTCTGAGAGGTGGTTAACATCTAAAATATATAAAGAATTCATACAATTAAATACTTAAGAAAATTCAGTTAAAAAATGGGCAGAAGACCTAAAGAGAATTTTTTCCAAAGCAGACAGATTCCCAATAGGCACTAATTATAAGGGAAATGTAAATCAAAACTATAATGAGATACAGATACCATTTGAAACATGTCAAAATGGCTATCAGCAAAAACGACAACAAATAATTTGTTGGTGAGCGTGTGTAGGAAAACAAACCCTCATAAACTGTTGATGAGATTGTAAATTATTGCACCACTACGGAGGTTTTTTTAAAAAAAATTAAAATAGAAGCACCATATGAATTCTGAGTACTCACTCAAAGCAAATAAAAACATGAATTTGAAAAAAAACATGATGACCAATACTTGCTTCTCTGGTGGCCTAAATGGTAAAGAATCTGCCTGCAATTTGGGAGACCTGGGTTCAATCCCTGGGCTGGAAAGATCTGCTGGAGAAGGGAATGGCAACCACTCGAGTATTCTTCCTTGGAGAATCCCATGGACAGAGGACCCTGGCAGGCTATAGTCCACTGGGCCACAAAGAGTCAGACATGACTGAGCAACTGACAGTTTCACATTCATGATGGTCAATACCAAAATCAGATTGATTATATTCTTTGCAGGCAAAGATGGGGAAGCTCTATACAGTCAGGAAACAAGACCAGGAGCTGACTGTGGTTCAGATCATGGACTCCTTATTGCAAAATTCAGACTTAAATTGAAGCAAGTAGTAGAAACAACTAGGTAATTCATGTATGATCTAAATCAAATCCCTTAAGATTATACAATGGAAATAACAAATAGATTCAAGGGAGTAGATGTGATAGACAGACTGCCTGAAGAACTAGGGACAGAGGTTCAAATATTGTACAAAAGAGAGTGATCAAAACCATCCCCAAGAAAAAAAAAAATACAAGAAGGTAAAATGGTTGTCTGAAAAGGCCTTACAAATAGCTGAGAAAAGAAGAGAAGGGAAAGGCAAAGGAGAAAAGGAAAGATATACCCAGCTGAATGCAGAGTTCCAAAGAAGAGTAAGGAGAGATAAGAAAGCCTTCCTAATTGAACAATGCAAAGAAATACAGGAAAACAATAGATTGAGAAAGACTAGAGATCTCTTCAACAAAATCAGAGATACCAAGGAACATTCCACGCAAAGATGGGCACAATAAAGGACAGAAATGATACGGACCTAACAGAAGCTGAAGATATTAAGAAAATGTAGTAAGAATACACAGAAGAATTATAGAAAAAAAAGGCTCAATGACCCAGATAACCATGATGGTGTGGTCACTCACCTAGAGCCAGACACCCTGGGTGTGAAGTCAAGGGGACCTTAGGAAGAATTACCACAAACAAAGCTAGTGGAGGTGATGGAATTCCAGCTTAGCTATTTCAAATCCTAACAGATGAGGCTGTTAAACTGCTGCACTCAATATGCCAGCAAATTTGGAAAACTCAGGAGTGGATACAGGACTGGAAAAGGTCAATTTTCATTCCAATCCCAAAGAAGGGCAAAGCCAAGAATGCTCAGACTACTTTATAACTGTGCTCATTTCACATGCTAGCAATGTAATGCTCAGAGACTTTCAAGCTGAGCTTCAATAATATGTGAACTGAGAACTTCCAGATGTACAGGCTAGATTTAGAAAAGGCAGAGGAACCAGATATAAGCTTGACAACATCTGTTGGATCATAGAAAAAGCAAGAGAATTACAGAAAAACACCTACGTCTGCTTCATTTACTACACTAAAGCCTTTGACTGTGTGGATCAAAATAAAGTGTGGAAAAATTTTAAAGATATGGGAATACCAGACCATTTTACTTGCTTCCTGAGAAACCCACATGTAGGTCAAGAAGCAACACTTATAACTGGATATAGAACAATGAACTGGTTCAGAATTGGGAAAGAAATACATCAAGGCTGTATACTCTCAGCCTACTTATTTAACTTATATGCAGAGTACAACATATGAAATGCTGGATTGGATGATACTCAAGCTGGAATCAAGATTGCTGGGAGAAATATCAATAACCTCAGACATGCAGATGACACCACCCTTATGGCAGAAAGAGAAGAGGCACTAAAAGAGCCTCTTGATGAAGGTGAAAGAGGACAGTGAAAAAGCTGGCTTAAAATTCAACATTTAAAAAATGAAGATCACAGCACCCGGTCCCATCACTTCGTGGCAAATATATGGGGAAACAATGGAAACAGTGACAGACTTTATTTCCTTGGCCTCCAAAATCACTGTGGACAGTGACTGCAGGCATGACTTTAAAAGATGCATGCTCCTTGGAAGAAAAGTTATGACAAACCTAGACAGTGTGTTAAAAAGCAGAGACATCACTTTGCCGACAAAGGTCCGGATAGTCAAAACTATGGTTTTTCAAATAATCAAGTACAGATGTGAGAGTTGGACCATAAAGAAGGCTGAGAGCCAAAGAACTGGTGCTTTTGAATTGTAATCCTGGAGAAGACTCTGGAGAGTCCCTTGGACTGAAAGGAGATCAAACCAGTCAATCCTAAAGGAAATCAGTCCTGAATATTCATTGGAAGTACTGAAGCTGAAGCTCCGATACTCTGGCCACCCGATGCAAACAGCAGACTCAGTGAAAAATACCCTGATGCTAGGAATGATTGTGGGCACAGGGAGAAGGGGGCAACACAGGTTAAGATGGTTGGATGGCATCATCAACTCAGTGGGCATGAGTTTGAGAAAACTCTGGGAGACAGTGAAGGACAGGGAATCCTGGAATGCTTCGGTTATTGGCTACAGTCCATGCAGTCACAAAGAGTCGGACATGACTGAGTGACCGAACAATAACAAATTCATGTCCGACATTTGTGATCCTGTGGGCTGTCGCCCACCAGGCTCCTGTAACCATGGAATTTTCCAGGCAAAGATACTGGAGTGGGTTGCCATTTCCTTTTTCAATAAAATTAATGTTACAGAGATATAACATAAAGCATAACAGATATGGTCAATAATATTGTAATAACTTTGTATGGGGACAGATTATTACTAGACTCATTGTGGTGATTATTTTGTAATGTATTAATATAAATATACTATGCTTTTATCTGACACTAACATACTGTATGTGAACTTATTTCAATTTTTAAAAGTGGAAAGATAATCTGCAAAGCAATCAAAATGGCTACTTTGTCAGAAAGAACGAGTAAGAAGGGGAGAGGGTGAAGCTGGGAACCTAAACTATTTTGGTTCACAGTTTTGACTCTGGAATCATGTCAATATTTTTTCTTGATTTAAAAGCTAAAATTAAATAAAAACAGAAACCAAAGCAATCCTTTAAAATTAAAATGATAAAAATAAAATGAAAAGTATATAAGTTTAGTGGAATAAGCAGATAATGTAAGGGTTATTTCAAATGATTTTTTCAAATACTTTTTTTTTTTGGCTGAACTGCATGGCTTAAGGGATTTTAGTTCCCCTGACCAGGAACTGAACCATGGCCACGACAGAAAAAGTACTGAATCCTCACCACTGAGCCATCAGAGAAGTCCCCCAAAACACAATACTTTGAATAAAAAGTGTAAACTTACATACTCTAAGGCCTGAAAAGAACCACACAAGTTTTAAAATGGTTTCAGTGGGCAATTTTTACTGATAATAGAGGTAACTATTACTTTGTGTATACATGAAATATTTTATATACATATATATATAGTTATATTAGTCTCTAAAATTTTCAGAAAGGGGGAAGATACACATATTTTTAAAATCATTTTACACATTAAGTAAAACTCTGTAACGCCAATTCCAAGTATCAGTATGAATTCAAGATTTATTGTTTTCCTAAAGTTCATATATTTTTTAGCTCTGTGTCCTGAAAAGTTCTAGAAGCAAAAAGCATCCCTAATGCTCACGCTGTCATCTCTTACTGCAACTTTCTAACGAAAGGAACCAGGACTCCTTGGACAAATGGCTGATTCATAGTCAAGGGAATGAAATGTAAACAATGAACCTGAAATAGACATTTCTACCTAGAAAAGAAATCAATCAAAGAAAGAGGAGCCTAATGCATCTGGCACTGACAGCATAGTTTGAGCATCAAAAAGAATAATGCCTGTGATGGACTGAAATCATAAAATATCGATATGTTAAAATCCATGAGTTCTGAAAACAAAACAAAAATAAAAATGACAAAACAGAGCACAAGTTATGGGTCTCCTTAAGAGTTTACAATGGCACTACATCATAATTTTGAGAACTGGCAAGGAAGAAGAATCGAGCATCTGTCTAAAACTGTCTTCAGTGGACTTTCAAAGTCATAAAATTGAATATAAAGATCTTCTTTATGTAAGAATCAAAGCTAATAAATATAAGGATCATGCTAAAACCACAAAGATTCTATTTTGCAATATCTAATGAGATAACTTATCTAGGCAATATCATTAATACATGCTAAAAGCCCTGGGTAAAAATTTGATAGATGAGACAGAGATGGCATTACGGGAACCTGTTGATGAATCTCTATAATAAATTTAGACAAACACATACAATGTGCCTCTTGATGGCATACAGGAGGATGCTAAGCAACTAGATCTAGCTACAGATTCACAGAAAATAAAGGAAATTATTGATGAAATAGAGCAGAAAACTTAGTATTGTTGAAGCTTGGTTATATGAACATGGAAGTTTATCTTATTATTCTCTTTATTTCTATGTGTTTTATTGGTGAAGAAATGTTTTAAGGAGCAGCTTAATTTAAAACCCTTTGAAAATCTGCAAATTGTATGATTCATACTTTTCTTCCTTCTCTATCAATTTACAAAGAATGGTGTGTATATATTTTATAAAGAATGTTATGTGTGTGTGTGTGTGTGTGTATTACTCTATAATGAAAACAAAATATAAGTCAGTGTTGTGCGTGAAGTGAGAAATTTGGCAAAATTTCTAGTATTTATTCAATGTGTGATTTATTAAAAAGAAACAAAAACATTCTTCTGGTTTTAAAATGTTTTCAAATTCACATTTTGTAACAAAACTATAAAACTGATAGACTTCTACTTTTTTAAACCTTAAAAAAATCTTACTGGTTAAAAAAATACTTAATAGGTGTGTCACTACTATTATTATTTTGTTTGGTTCCAAAGTTCAGATTTTTATTTCCTCCTTTTGATAATTTTTTCTAGCGGCCAATTTGTTACAATATGTGTCATTTTAAATCAATTAGTGAGTTTTATCTCATGAGCTCAGACTCATGAGGGATACGATATAACACTGGCATAGGGGATTTCTTAAAAAGCTGGAAATAGAACTGCCATATGACCCAGCAATCCCACTTCTGGGCATACACACCGAGGAAACCAGATCTGAAAGAGACACATGCACCCCAATGTTCATCGCAGCACTGTTTATAATAGCCAGGACATGGAAGCAACCTAGATACCCATCAGCAGACGAATGGATGAGGAAGCTGTGGTACATATACACCATGGAATATTACTCAGCCATCAAAAAGAATTCATTTGAATCAGTTCTAATGAGATGGATGAAACTGGAGCCCATTATGCAGAGCGAAGTAAGCCAGAAAGATAAAGACCATTACAGTATACTAACACATATATATGGAATTTAGAAAGATGGTAACGATAACCCTATATGCAAAACAGAAAAAGAGACCCAGATGTATAGAACAGACTTGTGGACTCTGGGAGAAGGCGAGGGTGGGATGTTTCAAGAGAACAGCATCGAAACATGTATATTATCTAGGGTGAAACAGATCACCAGCCCAGGTTGGGTGCATGAGACAAGTGCTTGGGCCTGGTGCACTGGGAAGACCCAGAGGGATCGGGTGGAGAGGGAAGTGGGAGGGGGGACCGGGATGGGGAATACATGTAAATCCATGGCTAATTCATTTCAATATATGACAAAAACCACTGCAATGATGTAAAGTAATTAGCCTCCAACTAATAAAAATAAATGAAAAAAAAAAAAAAAAAAAACTGGCATAATTATAAGGTTAAATAATTTTGGGAAACTCTACCCTAGAATTTCAAGTTCCCAGTTTCCTTGTAACAGGTAATGAGTGGCCAGGAGCAAGCTTCCAAATAAAGCAGTAACTAGCAAAGGGTATTTGCAAAGCCATTTTTCTCTTAAAAAAATGTACCTTGATGACTCTCTTTTAAGGATGGTAATTATGCCTTTGTGGTTGCCCTCTGTTCTCCGGTACACTCAGAAACATTATGGTTAACAGGTGGGCAATTAATTAATGAACGAAGTAGGAGAAATTAGAGATCAGAATACCCAAACAAGCTCTGAGAGGTTAACCAACTAATAGTTAAAGAGGTGCTGAAAAAGGGAAGAACTGCTCACCACAGCCCCATCAGGGGATGTTTTCCAAGGCAGCTGCAGCTGAACAAATATACCCATCCGAGTAGGGCAGCTTTCACCCCGCTAATGTTTGGAAAATATATCCTCTAGGCTTCTGCCTCCTGCTGTAGATCTGTATGGTATATTAATGGCAGACAAATAGTAGCATGCTGTGTCCAATTGCTTATGGCACTTTTTTCCTCTAAAGTTTGCATCAGGGAATATTTCACAAAATGTTTCTAAAGGTCATTTGGAATCTTCTTGAAACTAAGAAAATAACGAGACAGCTGGAGATGTTAAAATATTCCTTTCAAATTGATAGGTGAAAATATAACAAGCCTGTGTTTATGTCATTATCAAGAAAGCCTCATTTCCCACAGAAATGCCCTCTTCCAAAGGAAAGAACATACCTTCCTTCAGTATAATCAGCACTGAAGTTCTTAGGACATATAAAGCTAGACACCTTCCCAAAGCAGTCTGTGGTGTGTTAGTTGCTCAATCATGTCCGACTCTCTGTGACCCCATGGACGGCAGCCCACCAAGCCCCTCTGTCCATGGAATTCTCCAGGCAAGAATACTGGAGTGAGTCGCCGTTTCCTTCTCCAATGTGAATTTTAGTAGTAGTAGTTTATTCGTTAAGTTGTGTCCGACTTTTGCGACCCCACAGACTGTAGTCTGCCATGTTCCTCTGTCCATGGGATTCTCCAGGCAAGAACACTGGAGTGGGTTGCCATTTCCTTCTCCCAAAACAGTTTACACATTTACAAAAACATAACTTCATCCAGGTCACAAGTAATTTTCAATAATTAGAGTTACTAAAACTCAGAAAATCAAAATCCTCACAAATGTAAAGGTGATTTACCCAGTGTTAAGATTCTTAAACACAAGTCCCATTTTTCCCCAAAAAACAGAATTACCATTTAATATAAAATCCTCTGCAACCAACACTTCAGTTCTAATGGCATTAGAAATGATAATATTGATTAAAATAATAATGCTCAGAATTAATATGCTTCCAATTTGAGAGGTATATTTACTTGCAAACAAGTTGGTATTTACTGCATATAAATTAGGGGGAAATGTTTACTATATAATACTGTAGTTATTAGCAAAAATAAAAATTTTGCTTAATTTTGACATTCATTAAAATCATGTCAAACTAGTCTATTCTGAAGAGTGTGGGAGGAAGACATAAAATCATGTAACTTTAGAGTTGAAATGAACTGAGATTATTTCATATAATTTCTTACTTTTCCATAGAAGGAAGCAAGAGGCTCAAAAACTGAATTTTTGATGTTCTGCTTTGTTTTTTGTTGTTGCCCACAGAAATCAGTGCCAGTGCTTGGATCAGAACTTAAACCACGCTTATCTACTAATCACGGAAGCAGGAAAGCAATAAGATCAACAGGCATCACTACCTACCTACTTGGTGTCCAGTCCTCCCCTCTCTGATTTGCAGACTTTCTTCTGTATATTTGTTCTTTATGCCATTTCAAAGTATATGGTATAAACACGTTAGGGAAAGTAGCACTGAGATCTGCAGTGACTAATTAATTTAGGGTGGACCCATTCTTTCTGAACTCACAATAAACTCTGATTCCTCTATATCCATCTAGGAGGTTCCTGGACAACAGAAGCCACTCCCTATCAGGATAAGATGAAATAGATATAATACAGAGAGTAGCTTCCTAAGGATCAGACACTGATTCAAAACCCTACATATGAATAATCTCATTTAAGCTGCCTGCCTTCCAGAGTTGGGTATCACACATGACAAAGGCAAAGTACAAAACATTTTAAGTGATTAACCCAAATCAAAAGCAAGAGTGGAGCCATAATTTCAGTCCAAAGAGTATGAATCTAGACACTGTTCCTAACTACTCTATGTTAGACATGAAAATGATACCAAGTTAAAGATTATAATTAAAGATTATATTCAATTAATTTAAGTTTCATTTTGGTTAATAAGCTCAAATTTAAGAAGCATGGCTTTTATCACAATTCATAAGCAGTGACTAATATTGGATAGGATTTTTAGTCCCTTTGTCCTGGGGACAGGCGGTGATTCCTATAGAAACTGAATACATCAATCTATACAAAAATAGTGTCTGTTTTGCATATCAGGCATCAGGTATGAAGATATAATAGGAAGCAAGAGAGATGTTCAAGCTGATTTTAGAAAAGGCAGAGGAACCAGAGATCAAATTGTCAGCATCTGATGGATCATCAAAAAGCCAAGAGAGTTCCAGAAAAACATCTATTTCTGCTTTATTGACTATGCCAAAGCATTTGACTGTGTGGATCACAATAAACTATGGAAAATTCTGAAAGAGATGGGAATACCAGACCATTTGGCTTGCCTCTTGAGAAATCTGTATGCAGGTCAGGAAGCAACAGCTAGAACTGGACATGGAACAGCAGACTGGTTCCAAATAGGAAAAGGAGTACGTCAAGGCTGTTTATTGTCACCCTGATTATTTAACTTATATGCAGCATACATCATGAGAAATGCTGGGCTGGAGGAAGCACAAACTGGAATCAAGATTGCCAGGAGAAATACAATCAACTTCAGATATGCAGATGACACCACCCTCATGGCAGAAAGTGAAAAAGAACTAAAGAGCCTCTTGATGAAAGTGAAAGAGGAGAGTAAAAAAGTAGGCTTAAAGCTCAACATTCAGAAAGTTAAGATCATGGCATCCAGTCCTATGACTACATGGCAAGTAGATGGGGAAACAGGGCAAACAGTGAAAAACTTTATTCTGGGGGGCTCCAAAATCACTGCAGATGGTGATGGCAGCCATGAAATTAAAAGACGCTTACTCCTTGCCTGACAAGAAAGTTATGACCAATCTAGACAGCATATTAAGAAGCAGTGACATTACTTTGCCATCAAAGGTCCATCTTGTCAAGGCTATGGTTTTTCCAGTAGTCATGTATGGATGTTAGAGTTGGGCTGTTAAGAAAGCTGAACACCGAAGAATTGATGGTTTTGAACTGTGGTATTGGAGAAGACTCTTGAGAGTCCCTTGGAATGCAAGGAGATCCAACCAGCCCATCCTAAACATCAATCCTGGGTGTTCATTGGAAGGACTGATGCTGAAGCTGAAACTCCAATACTTTGACCACCGATGCAAAGAGCTGACTCATTTGAAAAGACCCTGATGCTGGGAAAGACTGAGGACAGGTGGAGAAGGGGACGATAGAGGATGAGATGGCTGGATGGCATCATCGACTCAATGAACATGAGTGTGGGTAGACTCTGGGTGCTGGTGATGGACAGGGAGGCCTGACGTGCTACAGTCCATGGGGTCGCAAAGAGTCGGACATGACTGAGCGACTAAACTGAACTAAACTGGAGAGATGTAAGGAAGATAATTGGTTTGATAAAGA
Source organism: Odocoileus virginianus (assembly GCF_023699985.2). Taxonomy (NCBI): domain Eukaryota; kingdom Metazoa; phylum Chordata; class Mammalia; order Artiodactyla; family Cervidae; genus Odocoileus; species Odocoileus virginianus. Next base: position 32,881,667 of record NC_069686.1, on the reverse strand, counting down.
AACAATGAGAAATAAGAATATTTGTTAGACTTTAAAATACTTCATGAACACTCTTTAAAAAGTAGAAGAGATGGTAACTTGATGATTAGAAAGAAGAAAACTAGACAACACCCAGAAGAAGAAATATGAAAACTCATTTTTTTTTAAGAAATATTGAGTACTGAAAACAGTTGACATCAAAGAACTCTATTCCCCAATTTTGATTCAGTTCAGTTCAGTCAGTCAGTCATGTCCAACTCTATGACCCCATGGACTGAGCATGCCAGGCTTCCCTGTCCATCACCATCTCCCGGAGAGAACTCAAACATGTCCACTGAGTTGATGATGCCATCCAACCATTTCATCCTTTGTCGTCCACTTTTTCTCCTGCTTTCAATATTTCCTAACATCAGGGTCTTTTATAAAGAGAGTTCTTCCCATCAAGTGGGCGTAGTATTAAGAGTTTCAGCTTCATCATCAGTCCTTCCAATGAATATTCAGGACAGGTTTATTTAGGATTGACTGGTTGGATCTCCTTGCAGTCCAAGGGACTCTCAAGAGTCTTCTCCAGGACCACAGTTCAAAAACATCAATTCTTCAGCACTCAGTTTTCTTTATAGCCCAACTCTCATATCCACATATGACAACTGGAAAAACCATAGCTTTTACTAGATGGACCACTGTTAGTAAAGTAATGTCTCTGCTTTTTAACATGCTGTCTAGGTTGCTCATAGCTTTTCTTCCAAGGAGCAAGCGTCTCTTAATTTCATGGCTACAGTCACCATCTGCAATGATTTTGGAGTCCCCAAAATAAAGTCTCTCACTGTTTCCATTGTTTTCCCATCTATTTGGCATAAAGTGATGGGACTTGATGCCATGATCTTAGTTGTCAGAATGTTGAGTTTAAGCCTATTTTTTCACTCTCCTCTTTCACTTTCATCAAGAGGCTCTTTAGTTGTTCTTCACTTTCTGCCATGAGGGTGGTGTCATCTGCATATCTGAGGTTATTGATATTTCTCCTGGCAATCTTGATTTCCAGCTTGTGCTTCCTCCGGCCCAGCGTTTGTCATGATGTACTCTGCACATAAGTTAAATAATCAGGGTGACAATAAACAGCCTTGATGTACTCCTTTCCCGATTTGGAACCAGTCTGTTGTTCCATGTCCAGTTCTAACTGTTGCTTCTCCCCAGGTCGGTAGGTGCCCAATATGCTACTGGCGATAAGCAGAGAAATAACTCCAGAAACAATGAAGAGACAGAGCCAAAACAAAAACAACACCCCGTTGTGGATGTGATGGGTGATGGAAGTAAAGTCCCATGCTATAAAGAGCAGTATTGCACAGGAACCTGGAATATTAGGTCCACAAATCAAGATAAATTGCAAGTGGTCACAAGGGAGATGGCAAGAGTGAACATCAACATTTTAGTGAATCAGTGAACTAAAATGGACTGGATGGGTGAATTTAACTCAAATGACCATTGTATCTACTACTGTGGGCAAGAATCCCTTAGAAGAAATGCAGTACCCCTCATAATCAACAAAAGAGTCTGAAATGCAGTACTTGGATGAAACCTCAAAAACTACAGTTCTCTGTTCATTTCCAAAGCAAACCATTCAGTATCATAGTAATCCAAGTATGCTCCAACCACTAATGCTGAAGAAGCTGAAGTTGAATGGTTCTATGAAGACCTACAAGACCTTCTAGAACTAACACCCAAAAAGGATGTCATTTTCATTATAGGGGACTGGAATGCAAAAGTAGGAAGTCAAGAAACACCTGGAGTAACAGGCAAATTTGGCCTTGGAATACAGAATGAAGCAGGGCAAAGGCTAACAGAGTTTTGCCAAGAGAACACACTGGTCATAGCAAACACCCTCTTCCAACAACACAAGAGAAGACTCTACACATGGACATCACCAGATGGTCAATGCTGAAATCAGATTGATTATATTCTTTGCAGCCCAAGATAGAGAAGCTCTATACAGTCAGCAAAAACAAGACCGGGAGCTGACTGTGGCTCAGATCATGAACTCCTTATTGCCAAATTCAGAATGAAATTGAAGAAAATAGGGAAAACCACTAGACCAATCAGGTATGACCTAAATTAAAACCCTTATGATTATACAGTGGAAGTGACAAACAGGTTCAAGGGATTAGATCTGATAGACAGAGTGCCTCAAGAATTATGGATGGAGGTTCATGACATCATATAGGAGGCAGGGATCAAGACCAACCCCAAGAAAAAGTAATGCAAAAAGACAAAGTGGTTGTCTGAAGAGGCCTTACAAACAGCTGAAAAAAAAGAGAAGCTAAAGGCAAATGAGAAAAAAAAGATATAACCATTTGAATGCAGAGTTCCAAAGAACAGCAAGGAGAGATAAGAAAGCCTTGTGCAATGATCAATCCAAAAAAGAGAGGAAAACAATAGAATGGGAAAGACTAGAGATCTCTTCAAGAAAATCAGAGATGCCAAGGGAACTTTTATGCAAAGATGGGCACAATAAAGGACAGAAATTGTATGGACCTAACAGAAGCAGAAGATATTAAGAAGAGGAGGCAAGAATACACAAAAGAAGTATACAAAGAAGGTCTCAATGACCCAGATAACCACGATGGTGTGATCACTCCCCTAGAGCTAGACATCCTGGAATGCGAAGTCTAGTGGGCCTTAGGAAGAATCACAATGAATAAAGCTAGTGGAGGTGATGGAATTCCAGTTGAGCTATTTCAAATCCTAAAAGATGATGCTGTGAAAGTGCTGCACTCAACATGCCAGCAAATTTGGAAAACTCAGCAGTGGCCACATGACTGGAAAATGTCAGTTTTCATTCCAACATTGATTAGAGTAGATGAAAGACCAAACTCTCTTTTGAAGGTATAACCTTCCTGAAAGATATTTCACTGGAACAGTGAGGAAAGAAAGAATATCTTTTTCTTCAGCTCTCAAGAAAAAGTCTCATCCATTTTTATTTCTTATTCTTCTCTGAACAAACAGTGAAAAAATCAGGAAAAAAAAATTTTTAAACCTCAGCTTTATATTCCATAAGAGAAGTTTCTTTCATGTTTGTTCAGGAACAACAGCAAAATTAACACATAGTAAGACCATCCAGAACATACAACACGGACTGTAATTTAGTCTTTCCCCTTCCCAAGGTAAATAGTAGTATTAGAAGGGGAAAATGAAACATCTGATTAACCCTACAATGGGAAACAGCCATCAACTTGGCACTGACTTATTTATCACATTCTTCTAACACAGTGTATTTCCCCTTCATCAAAATTAGAAGTAAATATGTTCCATGTAATATTCATATAAATTTGACAGAGCATTTCTGAGCTATTTTCTTATAAAATGTTTGTGTCTGTCTACATTTACACATTAGTCTTAGATAAAAAAAAAAAATTCCCAGGTTAATTCTCTGCATGCTATTCTAGAAAACACATATAATTAGTTCTAAAACTAAAGCTTGCGAAAGAGGGTGACTCATATGCAAATATGTCTTTGCTCCAGTATGAAGGAGGAGGGAAAAAAGCCATCCTCTCTAGTCTCTACCAACTGCTTTAAATCTCAGCACCAAGATACTTGATGGTCATTCTTTCCTGAGGTCAAGAGATCTTTTTTTTCCCTCATAACTGGTTGAGGAGGCACCACTGTGGCTTCAGGACAAGGGCTTGTGTGTGGCACACCTGTGGGAAAAGAGAGCTTCTGTCTGGGCTCCAGTATCTAAGAAGGGGCTGTGCCAACTCTTATCCAGGACACTGGTTTCCTAAATAACAGCAGAGCTTTCCTATTCTGACGTTCCCATAAGCTTTACTCTCTGCTTCCTCAGAGCTTGAATTTTTTGTGAGTGAAAATTCAGAGAAATACAGATTATACCTGAGTACTTGACAATGCAATCACAGAATTACAGGAGAGAGACAGGATGGAGGAGTACAAGACATGAGCTCACCTCCTCTCACAAAAATACCAAAATCATCAATTAAGTGTTGAACAATTATTAAAAAAAAAAGCACTGGAACCTACCAAAAATGATGTTCTATTACAAAGACAAAGAAGACAACACAAGATAGTGGGAGAGTCAAAACTGCAATACAAATCGCATACCTGTCAGGTGGAGGACCAATAAAGTGCAAAATAATTATATCACAGAGGTTATCCCACAAGAGTGAGAGTTCTGAGTCCCATGTGAGGCTCCCCATCCTGGAGATCTGGTATCAGAAGGACGAGCCCCCAGAGCATTTGGCTTTGAAGGCCAGTGGTGCTTGAGGACAGAAATTCCACAGGATTGGGGGTGGACATCAGAAACCAGAGGAATTACAACCCTGAAGCCTAGAGAACAGAGACAGCAAACGTGGAAGATTAGACAAAATGAGACAGCAAAGAAGTATGCTCCAAACGAAGGAACAGGATAAAACCCCAAAAGACAAACCAAGTGGTGATAGGCAACCTAACCAGAAAAGAATTGCAATCTACCCAAAAGAGAATTCTGAGTAATGACAGTAAAGATGAACCAAGATCTCAGAAAAGGAATGAAGGCACAGAATGAGATGATATAAAAAATATTTAACAAAGAGCTGTAAGATCCAAAGAGCAAACAATGAGAGAAGAACAACAAAATAACTGAAAATGGGACTTCCCTGGCAATCCAATGGTTAGGACTTCACCTTCCAATGCGGGAGGTGTGGGGTCAATCCCTGGTCAGGGAGCTAAGATCCAACATGCCTCATGACCAAAAAACCAGAACACAATCAACAGAAGCAATAAAAAATTCAACAAAGACTTTTTAAAAATGCTCTACATTAAGAAAGTCATTAAAAAACAAAATAACTGAAATGAAAAATACACTATAAAGAATCAATAGCAGAACAAATGAGGCAGATGATTAGGTAAGCAGGCTGGAAGACAGAAAGGTGTAAATCATTGCCATTGAACAATCATTGCCGTCAAACACAATTTTAAAAAGTAATGAAAAGAAATGAGAACAGAGTAGGAGACCTCTGGGTCAACATTAAAAGTACTAACATTTGTGTTACAGGGGTATCAAAAAAGAATAGAAAAGGTGCCTAAGAAAATGTTTGAAGATATAATTGCTGAAAACTTCCTTAACATGGGAAAGGAAACAGTCGCCCAAGCCCAAAAAGGGCAGAGAACCCCAGGCAGGATAAACCAAAGGAGTAAAACAGCAAAACATACAGTAATAAAATTGACAAAAGGTAAAGGAAAAAATACTAAAACAATATGGGAAAAGCAATAATGTACAAGGGAACTTCCTTAAGTTTATAAGCTGACTCCTTAGCAGAAACTGTGGGCCAAAAGGGAGTGGCGCAATATACTTAAAGTGATGAAAGGCAAGACCTACAACCAAGAATAGTCTACCCAACAAGGCTCTCATTCAGATTCTAAAGTAATTCAAAAGCTTTACAGACAAGCTAAAGCTAAGAGAAAGCAGCAGCACCTAACCAGCTTTGCATCACATGCTAAAGTAACTACTCTAACCAGAAAAGACACTATTAGAAACAACACAATTCTAAATAAAAAATCTCACTGGTAGATTCGAACATAAAGTAAAGATAGGAAATCATCTGCACAAAAATATATCAAAACCAGCAGTGTGAGGAGAGCACAAAACAGAATATAGGAAAAACATTTGAAATTAAAAGACCAGCAACTTAAAACAATCTTGCTTATATATAGAACGTCATATCAAATCCTCATACTAACCAAAAATTAAAAATCTACAATATACACACACAAAAGGAATCCAAACACAGCACTAATTATATCCCATGAAAAGAGATGCTTCCCAACTATGGTACTAGAGAAGACTCTTCAGAGTCTCTTGGACAGAAAGAAAATCAAACCAATCAATCCTAAAGGAAATCAACCCTGAATATTCATTGGAAGGACTAATGCTGAAGCTCCAATCCTTTAGTCACCTGATGTGAACAGCCAGCTCACTGGAAAAGACCCTGATGCTGGCTAAGATTAGGGTCAGGAGGAGACAGGGGCGACAGAGGAAGAGATGGTTGGATGGCATCATCAACTCATGAGTTTGAGCAAAACTTTAGGACATGGTGAAGGACAGGGAAACCTGGCATGCTGCAGTCCACGGGACTACAAGGCACCAGACACAAATGAACAACTAAACAACAACAACAGTGAGAAGAGATCAAAATAGGAAGAAGGGGAGAAAGGAACTATAAAAAGAAATCAAAAACAATTTTAAAAACAGCAACATGAGCATGAAAGTAAGTAAAAGTGTTAGTCACTCAGTCATGTCTGACTCTTTCAACCACATGGACTGTAGCCTGTCCACCTCCTCAGTCCACAGGATTCTCCAGGCAAGAATACTGGAGTGGATTGCCATTTACATACTGATAATTACTTTAACTATAAATGGACTAAATGCACCAACAAAAGGACACAGACTGGCTGAATGAATTCAAAAACAAGACCCACGAATATGCTGTCTACAAAACCCCACATCAGATCTAGGGACACATACAGACTGAAAGTGAGAAAATGGAAAAAAGGTATTTGATGCAAATAGAAATAGAAAGAAAGCTCAAGCATCAACACTCATAATAAAACAAATAAAATTTAAAATAAAGACTACTACCAGAGACAAAGAAGGACACAACATGAGAATCAAAGGATCAATCCAAGAGAAGATATAAAAGTTGTAAATATATATGCACCCAACATAGGAGTACTCAAATATAAAAGGCAAATCCTAATAGCCATAAAGGAGAAATAAACAGAAACACAGTAATGGTGGGTCACTTTAACATCTCATTTTCATCATAGGACATGTCATCCAAGGCAGAAAAATCAGTAAGGAAAATCATATCTTAAATGACACATTAAAACTGATAGACATAATCAATATCTATAGAAAATTCCATCCAAAAGCAGTAGAATACACATCCTTTTCAAGTGTATGTTGAATATTCTCCAGGATTGACCACATACTGGGCCACAAAGCAAGTATTGATAAAATTTAAGAATTGAAATCATAGTAAGAACCTTTTCTGACTACATACTAAGAGAACAGCAATAGCCTACAAGAAAAAAAAACTGTAAAAAACACAAACTTGTAGACGATAAACAACACCAAACTAAACAACCAATGAATCAAAAAAACATCAAAGAGAAAGTAAAAATTACCTGAAAAAAATGAAAATCAAACTCCAACTATCCAAAATCTATGGGACACAGCAAAAACAATTTTCAGAGGTCAGTTTATAGCAGTAGTATCTTAACTTAGGAAACAAAAATAATCACAAATTAACTTCCTAACCTTTGCCTAACCAACCAGAGAAAGAACAAACAAAACCTAAAGTTAGTAAAAGGAAAGAAATCATAAATATCAGGGCAGAAATAAATGAAATATAAGTGAACAAAACAAAAGATCAATGAAACTAAAAGCTGGTTCTCTGAAAAGATAAAAAAAAGGTAAATAAACTTTAACAAGATTCATCAGAAAACAAAGGAGAGAGCTCAAATCAATAAAATTAGAAATGGAAAAGAAGAAATTACAATGGAAACAGAAATGAAAAGCAATTACAATGGACCCCACAGAGGTGGGGGGTGGGGGGTGGAGAAAGGATCATAGGATAGTACTCCAAGAAACTACAGTACATGCCAATAAAATGGACAAGAAGAAATGGACAAATTCTTACAAACATTGAAAATAAAGGTCAATTTCACCAATTTCACTAATGAACATAGATGAAAAATTCTCAACAGAACACTAGGAAACAGAACCTAAAAGCATGTTAAAAGGATCATACACACCATGGTCAAGTAGTATTATCCCATGGATGCAAAATTTTTTCAGTATCTGCAAGTCAACCAGTGTGATACACCACACAGATACAAAAGTTCTCAACAAAAATTAGCACTCTATATCCAACAACACATTAAAAAGACCATACACTGATATTAAGTGGGATTATTTATCCCAAGGATGCAAGGATTCTTCAATATCTACAAATGAATTAGTGTCATACACCACACCAACAAATTGAAGAATAAAACCATACGATCATCTCAATAGATGAAGAAACACATTTTAATAAAATTCAATATCCATTTATGAAAAAAACTCCAGAAAGTTGGCATATAGGGAACATCTATTGTTCAGCTGCTCAGTCATATCCGAATCTTTGTGACCCCATGCACTGTAGCATCCCAGGATTTCCAATCCTTCACCATCTCCTTTGCTCACTCATGTTCACCTCAACATAAAGGTCACATAGGATAAACCCGGGCTTCCTTAGAGGCTCAGTGGTAAAGAATATGCCAGTCCATGCAAGAGATGTGGGTCCAATCCCTGGTCCAGAAGATCCCCTGGAGAAGGAAATGGCAACACACTCCAGTATTTCTGCCTGGAGAATCCCATGGACAGAGGAGCCCAGTGGGCTACAATCCATAGGGTTGCAAAGGGTCAACACAATTTAGCAACTGAACAGCAACAACTAAAAAATGACAAACCTAGAGCTAACATCATACTCAACATTGAAAAGCTAAAAACATTTCCTCTAAGATCAGGAATAAGACAAGGATGTCCACTCTTGCCACTTTTACTCAACGTAGTTTTGGAAGCCCTAGCCATGAAAATTAGAAAAGAAAAAGAAAGAAGTGGCACCAAACTAGAAAAGAAAAAATAAAGCTGTCCTTGTTGGCAGATGACATGATATTATACTTGGAAAATACAAGAGCTGCTACTAGAAAACTATCAGATTATAAACAAATTTGGTAAGGTTGCAGTTTACAAAATTAATACACAGCAATCTGTTACACTTCTATACACTAACAATAAAAAATCAGGGAGAGAAATTAAGGAAACAGTCCTATTTACCATTGCATCAAAAAGAATACAATATCTAGGAATAAACCTACCTTAGAGACAAAATATTTGTATCTCAAAAACCATAAGACACTAATCAAAATGACACAAAGAGAGAGATACACCATGTTCTTGGATTGGAAGATTCCAATCTCTATCAAATTACCAATGGCGTTTTTCACAGAACTAGAACAAAAAGTCTTAAACTTTTATGGACATAAAAGACTCTAAATATCCAAAGCAATCTTGAGGGGGAAAAAAGGAGCTGAAGGAATCAGGCTCCCTGACTTCACACTATTTTACAAAGTTACAATCAAACAATATGGAAATAGTATGAAAATAGAAATGTAAGTCAGTGTAACAGGACAGAAAGCCCAGAAATAAACTAATACACCTACAGCCAATTAATCTACAACCAAAAAGACAAGACTATACAATGAAGGTCAGACAGTTTCTTCAATAAATGGTGCTAGGAAAACTAGACAGCTAATTGTAAACAATAAAATTAAAACATTCTTTAACACAATACACAAAATAAATTAAAAAAGGATTAAGACCTAAATGTAAGACCAGACACTATAAAACTCTAAGAAAAAAACATAGGCAAAATACTTTTTGATATAAATCACAGCAAGATCTTTTTTGAGCCATTTCCATAGAAATGGAAATAAAAATAAACAAATGTTACCTAATTAAATTCAAAAGCTTTCCCAGGGCAAAGGAAACCTTAGACAAAAAGACAACCCACAAAACTGAAGAAAATATTTACAAACAGTGCAACTGATAAGGGATTAGTCTCCAAAATTTACAAATGGCTTATGTGGCTCAATATAAAAAAACAAAAACAGGCAGAAGACCAGAGGAGTCATTTCTCCAAAGAAGATCTACAAATGAGCAAGAGTTACATGGAAAGATGCTGAAAGTGAAACTGAAAGTCGCTCAGTCACGTCTGACTCTTTGCAACCCCATGGACTATCCAGTGGAAGTGACAAATAGATTCAAGGGATTAGATTTGATAAGAGTACGTGAATAACTATGGACAGAGATTCATAAAATTGTACAGGAGGCAGTGACCAAAACCATCCCCAAGAAAAAGAAGTGCGTGTGTGTGTGTGTGTGTGGAGGGGGGGGGGGGGTGGAACATGGTCCCAAGATGGCAGAGGAATAGGACGGGGAGACCAATTTCTCTCCCACAAATTTATCAAAAGATCATTTGAATGCTTAACAACTTCCACAAAACAACTTCTGAATGCTGGCAGAGGACACCAGGCACCCAGAAAGGCAGCCCATTCTCTTCAAAAGGACATAGGACAAAATATAAAAGACAAAAAGAGAGACAAAAGAGTTAGGGATGGAGACCCGTGCTGGGGAGGGAGTTGTGAAGGAGGAGAAGTTTCCAAACAGTAGAAAACCCTCTCACAGCCCAGTCTGTGGGGAGTTTTGGAATCTCAGAGTGCACCACAACCAGGAGAAGAAAAAAAAAAAAAAACACAGAATACAAGCCAGTGGAGAAGTAGCCCAGACGCTCCTGGTCCCCACCAGTGAGCAGAGGCTGGACAGGGAGGCGCAAGCTACATAATCCATGCTTAGGGTAAGGACCGGGCCTGAATGCCCTTAGGACAATCTGAGGGAGCTAGCAACCCACACTGTGGAATCATCAAAGGAAAAAAGAACTTGCCTGCAAAAGGCTCTAACGCGCAGCCTGGCCTGCTCACAGAACAAAGGATTGAATTAACAGCAAAGGAGAGCTGGCCAGCTGTGTACAGGCCCCTCCCCACCAGTGCAGTCAGAGAGGCAGGCGTGCACAGCCAGAGCCAGAAGGCAAGGGGCTGCTCCAATCATGGCCCCAGAAACTGCCATCCTCCACCAAACTGTGAGCAGGCTCCCAGTTGCTAACCACGTTTCCCTGGGATCCTGGATGGTTGACATCTGCCAGGAGGGCTACAGCCTGAGATCAGCTCCCCAGAGGAGACACACGGCACACCCGGCAAACCGAGTGGCTGGGACTGAGGGGTGATTAAGATGCACGGCCCACCTGGGACAGTGTACTCGCCAAACACCTGGTCGCCTGAGCTGCTCGGACCCGGGAGAAGCACAAAAACGCACACCCAACAGAGTCTGTGTCCTTGTGGAGTACCCGAGAACCTGAACGACTCAGACCTCAGAAGTGCATGATATGCAGGGCCCGCTTTGGACAGTGACCCTGCAGAGCACCCTGGAGACTGAGCAATGTAGACCCAGGAAGCACACGCTGCTGCCTTGAGCGGGGGCAAACCCAGTGTGGTCCATACACTGCAAGCACTCCACACACACGCCAGCAATATTTGTTTGCAGTGTCCCTCCCTCCCCACAACACAACTGAACAAGTGAGCCTAAATAAGTGACCACCTTCGCCCCCTTGCATCAGGGCGGAAGTTAGATACTGAAGAGACTTGCAAACAGAGGGAGCCAAAATAAACAGGAGGGAACTGCTCTGAAAGTGACAGGTGCAACAGAGCAAAACCCTGCAGTTAATACTGACTAAGCACTGGAGGGGCCTTTAGACCCTGAGAACAAGTACAAGCTGGAACAAGGAACTGTCTGAAACTTAACTGACCCCACACTGCCTCAACAGCTCCAGAAAAAATTCCTAAATAATATTCTTACTATTACTTTTTTTTTTTAAGTCCTTTATTACTCCATTAATTTTCATTTTTATAACCTACTATTACCTTGCAAAACAAGACCCTATTTTTAAAGTAAATTTCATATTTTTTTAATAATTTGTGAATAATTTTGTTTTGTATTTTTAATTTTTTTTTTGAGAGTCTAACCTCTACTCTAGATTTTTAATCTTTTCTTTTTGGTATTTGTTTTCAATTTTGTACCTTTAAGAAGCTAATCTTCAGTAACCATTTTCACTTAGGGGTGTGATTACTGGCTTGCTTGCTCTTTCCCCTTTTGACTCTCCCTTTTCTCCCCCAGGTCACCTCTATCTCCTCCCTCCCCCTTCTCTTTTCCACTTAACTCTGTGAATCTCTCTGGGTGTTCCAGGCTGTGGAGAATACTCAGTGAACTGATTACTGACTAGATTGGTCTCTCCCATTTTGACTCCCCCTCCTCTCCTCCTCACCTCTATCTCCCTCTTCCATTCTCCATGTAACTCTGTGAACCTATCTGGGTGTCCCTCGCCATGGAGAATTGTTTCACCATTAACCTAGATATTTATCTTCTGTACTGTATGAATGCAGAAGTCTTGAGGCTACTGTACGAATAAGACTGAAAATCAGAGGCAGGAGGCCTGACTCCAAAACTTTAGAAAATCAGACAACTCCTGATTCCAGGGAACATTAATAGACAAGAGCTCATCCAAACGCCTCCATACCTACAATAAAACCAAGCCAACAAGAGCCAACAAGTTCCAGAGCAAGACATATCATGCTAAATTTCCAGCAAAGCAGGAACACAGCCCTGAACACAAAAAGACAGGCTGTCCAAAACCATGCCAAACCTATAGATATGCCAAAACTCACTACTGGACACTTCACTGCACTCCAGAGAGAAGAGACCCAGCTCCACTCACCAGAACACAGACACAAGCTCCCCTAACCAGGAAACTTTGACAAGCCACTAGTCCAACCCCACCCACAGGAGGCAGGCTCCACAATAAAGAGGAACTATGAACTTCCACCCGACAGAAAGGGCATCCCGAACACAGCAATCTAAACAAAATGAAAAGGCAGAGAAATATTCACCAGGTAAAGGAACATGATAAATGCCCAGCAAACCAAACAAAAGAGGAGGAGAAAGGGAGTCTGCCTGAGAAAGAATTCAGAAAAATTACAGTATAAATGATTCAAAATTTTAAAAACAAAATGGAGTTACAGATAAACAGACTAGACAAGAGTTCAGAAGATGCAAGAAATGTTTAACAAGGACCTAGAAGAAATAAAGAAGTCAATCAATAATGAATAATGCAATAAATGAGATCAAAAGTACTCTGGAGAGAACCAACAGTAGAATAACTGAGGTAGAAGATAGGATAAGTGAGGTGGAAGATAGAATGGTGGAAATAAATGATGCAGAGAGGAAAAAAGAATAAAAAAAATGAGGACAACCTCAGAGACCTTGGAACAATGTTAAATATCCCAACATTTTAATCATTGGAGTACCAGAAGAAGAAGGCAAGAAGAAAGGGCATGAGAAAATACTTGAGGAGATAATAGTTGAAAACTTCCCTGCTGCTGCTGTTGCTAAGTCACTTCAGTCGTGTCTGACTCTGTGCAACCCCATAGACAGCCAGCCCACCAGGCTCCCCCGTCCCTGGGATTCTCCAGGCAAGAACACTGGAGTGGGCTGCCATTTCCTTCTCCAATGCATGAAAGTGAAAAGTGAAAGTGAAGTTGCTCAGTCGTGTCCGACTCCTAGTGGCCCCATGGACTGCAGCCTACCAGGCTCCTCCATCCATGGGATTTTCCAGGCAAGAGTACTGGAGTGGGATGTCATTGCCTTCTCCAGAAAACTTCCCTAGAGAGTCCCAAAACCCAGACAGTCCCAAACAGGATAAATCCAAGGTGAAACACCCCAAGATGCATATTAATCAAAATAATGAAGATCAAACACAAAAAGCAAATATTAAAAGCAGCAAGGGAAAAGCAACAAATAACACACAAGGGGATCCGCACAGAAGGATAACAGCTGATCTTTCAACAGAAACTCTCCAGGCCAGAAGAGAATGGCAGGACACACTTCAGGTGATGAGAGAGAAAAACCTACAACCCAGATTACTATACGCAGTGAGGATGTCATTCAAATATGAAGGAGAAATCAAAAGCTTTACAGACAAGCAAAGGCTGAGATAATTCAGCACCACCAAACTAGCTCTTCAACAAATGATAAAGGATCTTCTCTAGACAGAAAAGACAGAAAAGGTTCATAAACTCGAATCCAAAAACCAAAGTATATGGCAACAGGATCGATCATACCTTCCAATGATTACCTTAAATGTAAATGGGTTGAATGCCCCAATCAAAAGACAAAGACTGGCTACATGGATACAAAAACCAGACCCCTATATAGGCTGTCTACAAGATACCCACCTCAAACCAAGGGACACATACAGAGTGGAAGTGAAGGGCTGAAAAAAGATATTTCATGCAAATGGAGACCAAAAGAAAGCAGGATTAGCAATACTCATATCACATAAAATAGAATTTGAAATAAAGATTGGGAAAAGAGACAAAGGACACTATGTAATGATCAAAGGATCAATCCAAGATACGTAAGGCAAATGCTAGCAAGTATGAAATGGGAAATTAACAGTAGCACAATAATAGTGGGAGACTTTAATACCCCACTCACACCTATGGATAGATCAACCTAACAGACAATTAGCAAGGAATCACAAATTTTAAATGATACAATGGGCCAATTAGACCTAATTACTATCTGTAAGACATTTTGGCAATACGTGAACCATGAACTTCCAGATGTTCAAGCCAGTTTTAGAAAAGGCAGAGGAACCAGAGGTCAAATTGCCAACATCTGATGGATCATTAAAAAAGCAAGAAAGTTCCAGAAAAACATCTATTTCTGCTTTATTGACTATGCCAAAGCCTTTGACTGTGTGGATCACGATAAACTGTGGAAAATCCTGAAAGAGATGGGAATACCAGACCACCTGATCTGCCTCTTGAGAAACCTGTATGCAGGTCAGGAAGCAACAGTTAGAACTGAACATGGAACAACAGACTGGTTCCAAATTAGGAAAGGAGTACATCAAGGCTGTATACTGTCACCCTACTTATTTAACTTATATGCAGAGTACATCATGAAAAATGCTGGGCTGGAAGAAGCACAAGCTGGAATCAAGTTTGCCAAGAGAAATATCAACAACCTCAGATATGCAGATGACACCACCCTTATGGCAGAAAGTGAAGAACAACTAAAGAGGCTTTTGATGAAAGTGAAAGAGGAGAGTGAAAATGCTGTCTTAAAGCTCAACGTTCAGAAAACTAAGATCATGGCATCTGGTCCCATTACTTCATGGCAAATAGATGGGGAAACAGTGGAAATAGTGGCTGACTTTATTTTTGGGGGCTCCAAAATCACTGCAGATGGTGACTGCAGCCATGAAATTAAAAGATGCTTAGCCCTTGGAAGAAAAGCTATGAGCAACCTAGACAGCATATTAAAAAAACAGAGACATTAATTTGCCAACAAAGATTTGTCTAGTCAAAGCTTTGGTTTTTCCTGTAGTCATGTATGGATGTGAGAGTTGGACCACAAAGAAAGCTGAGTGCCAAAGAATTGATGCTTTTGAACTGTAGTGTTGGAAAAGACTCTTGAGAGTCCCTTGGAATGCAAGGAGATCCAACTAGTCCATCCTAAAGGAGATCAGTCCTGGGTGTTCATTGGAAGGACTGATGTTGAAGCTGAAACTCCAATACTTTGGCCACCTGATGCAAAGAGCTGAGTCATTTGAAAAGACCCTGATGCTGGGAAAGATTGAAGGTGGGAGGAAAATGGCATAACACAGGATGAGATGGTTGGATGGCATCACTCATCACTCAGTGGACATGAGTTTGGGTAACCCCTGGGAACTGGTGATGGACAAGGAGGCCTGGCATGCTGCAGTTCATGGGGTTGCAAAGAGCTGGACATGACTGAGCGACTAAACTGAACTGAGGACATTTCACCACAAAACAATGAATTTAACCTTTTTTCTCAAGTGCACACAGCACATTCTCCAGGATAGATCACATCCTGGGCCACAAATTTAGCCTTGGTAAATTCAAAAACAATGAAATCATGTCAAGCATCTTATCTGATCACAATGCAGTAAGATTAGATGCCAACTACAGGAAAAAAAAAAAACTATTAAAAACACAAACCTATGGAAGGTAAATAACATGCTTCAGAAAAACCAACAAATCAAGGAAGAAATCAAAAAGGAAATCAAAACATGCATAGAAACAGATGAAAATGAAAACATGACAACCCAAAACCAATGGGATTCAGTAAAAGCAGTATAAAGCGGAAGGTTCATAGCAATAAAAGCTTACCTCAAGAAACAAGAGAAAAGTCAAATAAATAATCTAACTTTACACCTAAAGCAACTAGAGAAAGAAGAAATGAAGAACCCGAGGGTTAGTAGAAGGAAAGAAATCATAAAAATTAGGGCAGAAATAAATGAAAAAGAAGCAAAGGAGACTATAGCAAAAATCAACAAAATTAAAGCTGGTTCTTTGAGAAGATAAATAAAATAGACAAACAAATTAGCCAGACTTATCAAGAAAAAAGGGAGAAGAATCAAATCAACAAAATTAGAAATGAAAATGGAGAAATCACAACAGACAACACAGAAATACAAAGGATCATAATAGACTACTATCAGCAGCTATATACCAATAAAATGGACAACTCAGAAGAAATGAATGAATTCATAGAAAAAGTATAACCTTCCAAAACTGAACCAGGAAGAAATAGGAAATCCTAACAGACTCATCACAAACAAACATGAAAATCAAAACTATAATAAAAATCTTCCAACAAACAAAAGCCCAGGATGAGATGGCTTCACAGCTGAATTCTACCAAAAATTGAGAGAAGAGCTAACACCTATCCTACTTAAGCTCTTCCAGAAAACTGAAGAGGAAGGTAAATTTCCAAACTCATTCTATGAGGACACCATCGCCCTAATACCAAAACCAGACAAAGATGCCACAAAAAAAGAAAACTACAGGTCAATATCACTGATGAACACATGCAAAAATACCCACCAAAATTCTAGCACAGAATCCAACAGCATATTAAAAAGATTATACATGATAACCAAGTGGGCTTTATCCCAGGGATGCAAGAATTCTTCAACATTCACAAATCAATGTGATACACCACATTAACAAATTTAAAGATAAAAACCATATGATTAACTCAACAAATGCAGAGAAAGCCTTTGACAAAATTCAACGCCCATTTATGATAAAAACTCTCCAGAAAGCAGGCACAGAAAGAACATACCTCAACATAATAAAAGCCATATATGATAAAACCACAGCAAACATTATCCTCAATGGCAAAAAACTGAAAATATTTCCCCTAAAGTCAGGAACAAGACAAGGGTGCCCACCCTCACCACTTCTATTCAACATAGGTTTGCAAGTTATAGCCAGAGCAATTAGAAAAGAAAAAGAAAAAAAAAGGAATCCAGATTCAAAACAAAGAAGTAAAACTCTCACTGTCTACAGATGACTTAATCCTTTACATTAAAAACCCTAAAGACACCACCAGAAAATTACTAGAGTTAATCAATGAATATAGTCAAGTTGCAGGATATAAAATTAATACACAGAAATCCCTTGCATTCCTATACACTAACAATGAGAAAACAGAAAAAGAAAATATGGAAACAATCCCATTCACCATTGCAATGAAAAGAATAAAATACTCAGGAATAAGTCTACTAAAGAAACAAGAGACCTATACATAGAAAACTATAAAACACTGATGAAAGAAATCAAAGATGACACAAATAGATGGAGAAATATAACATGTTCATGGATCAGAAGAATCAATATAGTGAAAATGAGTATACTACCCAAAGCAACCTATAGATTCAATGCAATCCTTATCAAGCTACCAATGGTATTTTTCAGAGAACCAGAACAAATAATTTCACAATTTGTATAGAATTACAAAAAATCTTGAATAGCCAAAGCAACCTTGAGAAAGACGAATGGAACTGGAGGAATCAACCTGCCTGACTTCAGACTATACTACAAAGCTACAGTCATCAAGACAGTATGGTACTGGCACGAACAGAAATATAGATCAATGGAACAAAATAGAAAGCCCAGAGATAAATCCACACACCTTTGGACACCTTATCTTTGACAAAGGAGGCAAGAATATACAATGGAGAAAAGACAATCTCTTTAACAAGTATTGCTGGGATAACTGGTCAACCACTTGTAGAAGAATGAAACTAGAACACTTTCTAACACCATACACAAAAATAAACTCAAAATGAATTAAAGATCTAAATGTAAAACCAGAAACTATAAGACTCCTAGAGGAAAACATAGGCAAAACACTCTCTGACCTAAATAACAGCAACATCCTCTATGACCTATCCCCCAGAGTAATGGAAATAAAAGCAAAAATAAATAAATGGGACCTAATTAAACTTAAAAGCTTTTGCACAATGAAAGAAAACCATAAGGTGAAAAGACAGCCTTCAGGAGAGGAGAAAACAACAGCAAACCAAGCAACTGAAAAGGAATTAATCTCAAAAATATACAAGTAGCTCATGCAGCTCAGTACCAGAAAAATAAGTGACCCAATCAAAAAAACGGGCCAAAGAACTAAACAGACATTTCTCCAAATATGACATACAGATGGCTAATAAACACATGAAAAGATGCTCAACATACTCATTACCAGAGAAATGCAAATCAAAACCTCAATGAGGTACCATCTCATACCAGTCAGAATGGCTGCCATCAAAAAGTCTATGAACAATAAATGCTGGAGAGGGTGTGGAGAAAAGGGGTCACTCTTACACTGTTGGTGGGAATGCAAACTAGTACAGCCACTGTGGAGAATCTACACAGTGTGGAGATTCCTTAAAAAAAAATGGAAATAGAACTGCCATATGACCCAGCAATCCCACTGCTGGGCATACATACTGAGGAAACCAGAATTGAAAGACACATGTACCCCATGTTCACTGCAGCACTGTTTACAATAGCTAGGACATGGAAGCAACCTAAATGTCCATTGGCAGACAAATGGATAAGAAAGTTGTGGTACATATACACAATGTAGTATTACTCAGCTATTAAAAAGAAAGCATTTGAATCAGTTCTAATGAGGAGTGGATGAAACTGGAGCCTATTATACAGAGTGAAGTAAGTCAGAAAGAAAAGCACCAATACAGAATAGTAACACATATATGCGGAATTTACAAAGATGGTAATGATGACCCTATATGCAAGACAGCAAAAGACACAGATATAAAGAACAGACTTTTGGACTCTGTGGGAGAAGGCGAGGGTGGGATGATTTGAGAGAATAGCATTGAAACATGTATATTACCGTATGTGAAACATATGACCACTCCAATATCAATGCATGAAAAAGGGCACTCAAAGTGCTCTGGGACAACCCAGAGAGATGACATGTGGAGGGAGATGGGAAGAGGGTTCGGGATAGGGGACACATGTACACCCATGGCTGATTCATGCCAATGTATGGCAAAAACCACCACAATATTGTTAAGTAATTAGCCTCCAATTAAAATAAAATATATTTCAAAAAACGAAAAAGAAATGCAGTAAGGCAAAAAGGTTGTCTGAGGATGCATTACAAACAGCTGAAAAAAGAAGAGCAGTGAAAGGCAAAGGAGAAAAGGAAAGATATACCCATCTGAATGCAGAGTTCCAAAGAATAGCAAGGAGAAATAAGAACGCATTCTTAAACAATGCAAAGAAAAGGAGGGAAAGAATAAAATAGGAAAGTCTAGAGATCTCAAGAAAATCAGAATCCAAGGGATCCATGCAAAGGTGGGCACAATAAAGGACAGAAACAATATGGACCTAACAAAAGCAAAAGAGATTAAGAAGAGGTTGCATGAATACACCAAAGAACTATACAAAAAAGATATTAATGACCTGGATAACCACTATGGTATGGTCACTCACCTAGACAAGACATTCTGGAGTGTGAAGTCAAGTGGGACTTAGGAAGCATTACTACAAACATAGCTAGTGGAGGTGATGGAATTCCAGCTGAACTACTTCAAATCCTAAAAGATGATGCTCTGAAAGTGTTTCACTCAATAAACCAGCAAATTTAGAAATCAACAGTGACGAGAGGACTGAAAAAAGTCGGCTTTCATTCCAATCCCAAAAAAGGGCAAAGCCAGTGAATGTTCAAACTACCACACAGCTGTGTTCATTCATGTGCTAACAAGATAATGCTCAAAATCCTTCAAGCTAGGCTTCAACAGTATGTGAACCGAGAACTTCCAGCAGCACAAGCTGGATTTAGAAAAGGCAGAGGCCAACAGCTGCTGGATTACAGAAAAAGCAAGAGAAATCCAGAAAAACATTTACTTCTGCTTCATCGACTATGCTAAAGCCTTTGACTATGTAGATCACAACAAAATGTGGAAAATTCTTAGAGATGGGAAGATCAGACCACCTTACCTAATCTCCTGAGAAACCTGTATGCAGGTCAAGAAGCAACAAATAGAACTGGACATGGAACAATGGACTGGCTCAAAATTGGGATAGGAGTACATCAAAGCTGTACATCATCACCCTACTAATTTAAATTAAATGCAGAGTACATCATGTGAAATGCCAGGCTGGATGAAGCACAAGCTGGAATCAAGATTGCCGGGAGAAATATCAATAAATTCAAACATGCAGATGACACCACGCTAATGGCAGAAAACAGAGGAACTGAAGAGTCTCTTGACAAGAGCACAGTGAAAATGCTGGCTTAAAACTCAATATTCAAAAAACAAAGATTATGGCATCTGGTCCCATCACTTTATGGCAAACAGATGGAAAAACAATGGAAACAGTGACAGACTTTATTTTCTTGGACTCCAAAATCAGTGTGGATAGTGACTGCAACCATAAAATTAAAAGACACTTGCTCCTTGGAAGTAAAGCTGTGACAAACCTAGCCAGCATGTTAATAAGCAGAGACATATTTTGCCCACAAAGGCCACATAGTCAAAGCTTTGGTTTTTCTAGTAGTCGTGTATGGATGTGAGAGTTGGACCATAAAGAAGGTTGAGCACAGCAGAACTGATGCTTTCAAACTCTGCTGGAGAAGACTCTTGAGAGTCCCTTTGACAGAAAGGAGATCAAACCAGTCACTTCTAAAGGAAATCACCCCTGAATATTCATTGGAAGGACTGATGCTGAAGCTGAAGCTCCAATACTTTGGCCACCTATGTGAAGAGCGAACTGGAAAAGACCCTGATGCTGGGAAAGACTGAGGACAGGAGAAGGGGGCAACAGAAGACAAGATGGTTGGATGGCAATACTGACTCAACAGACGTGAGTTTGAGCAAACTCTGGGAGATAGTGAAGGATAGGGAAGCCTGGCATGCTGCAGTCCACGGGGTCACAAATAGTTGGACACGATTAAACAACACACTGAAAGTGACAGGATCCAAAAAGATATTCTGTGAAAACTGACATCAAAAGAATGTTGGAGTAATACTCATATGAGACAAAACAGATGCTAAAATAGACTGTTACAAAAGACAAGTAAAGACCAGGTAGCACAAGTGTTAAGGAACCTGCCTGCCAATGCAGAAGACAAAAGAGATGCAGGTTCGAACCCTGGGTCAGGAAGGTCCCCTGGAGGAGGGTATGGCAACCCACTCTGGTATTCTAGCCTAAAGAATCCCTTGGACAGAGGAGTCTGGCAGACTACAGTCCACTGGGTCATACAGAGTTGGACACAACTGAAGCGAGTCAGTACACATGCATACAACAATCAAAGGATCAATCCAAGAAGATATAATGATGACATGTATGCAACCAATATATGAGCATGTCAACATATAAAGCAAATACTAACATCAATAAAAGGGGAAACTTAACACAGTAACAGTGAGGGACTTTAACACACCAATTTCATCAATGAACAGATAAACCAGATAGAAAATTAAATGATATGTTATCCTGGACAGACTTAATTGTTATTTATAGGACATTCCATCTAAAAGCAGCAGAATGTACCTTCTTCTGAAGTGCACATGGAACATTCTCCAGGATAGATCACATCTTGGGTCACAAACCAAACCTTGGTAAATTTTTAAAAATTGAAATCATATCAAGCATATTTTTGACTACAATGCTATAAGATTAGAAATCAATTATAGGGGAAATACTACAAAAAACACAGATACATACAGGCTAAAGCATTGTTACTAAATAACCAATGGATCACTGAAAAAAATCAAAGAAGAAATTAAAAACACACTAAGAGATAAATGAAAACAACAATCCAAAACCCATACATGGGACACAGCAAAACAAGATCTAAGAGGGAAGTTTATAGGAATACAATCTTAACTCAGGAAATAAGAAAAATATCAAATAAAGAACCTAACTTTACACCGAAAACAACTAGAGAAAGAAGAAAAAAACAAAACCCAAAGTTAGTAGAAATAAATTTAAAAGATCAAAGCAGAAAAATATCAAATAGAGATAAAAACAACAATAGCAAAGATCAAAAGAGTAAAAGTTGATTCTTTGAAGATAAACAAAATTGTTAAAAACTTTTTAGCCAGACTCACCAAGAAAAAAATAGTGAGAACTCAAATCAGTAAAATTGGAAATTAAAAGGAAGTTAAACATGATGCCACAGAAATATGAAGGATCATAAGAGACCATCACAAGCAACTATATACCAACGAAATGGGTAAACTAGAAGAAATGGACAAATACAATGGTACAACCTGCAAATGGACAAAAACCTTACAAAGATTGAATTAGGAAGAAATAGAAAATATAAACAGAACAATCACAAGTACTGAAATTGAACCTGATTAAAATTCTTCCAAACAAAAGTCCTCAAGCAAATAGCTTCACAGGCCAATTATATCAGTCATTTAAAGGAAAGTTAACAACTTCCTTCCGAAATTCTTCCCCAAAAAATGCTGAGGAAGCAACATTCCCAAACTCATTCTATGAGGCTACCACCACCCTGATACCAAAAACTAGACAAAGATACCAAAAAAGAAAAAGGAAAAAGAAAATTACAGGCCAATATCATTCAGCAAAAATAGAAGCAAAAATCCTCAACAAAATACTAGCCAACTGAATCCAGCATACTAAAAGGATCTTATACCATGATCAATTGGGATTTTTCATAGTGATGCATGTATGATACATCACATTGATACATGCAAAATCAACATGATATATCATACTACAAATTGAAGAATGAAAATCATATATTCTTCTCAACAGATACAGAAAAAGCTACTGACAAAATTCAACACCCATTTATGACAAAAACTCCTCAGAATGTTAGCAAAGAAGAAACCTACCTCAACATTATAAGTGCCGTATGTGACAGACCCACAGGAAACATCATTCTCAATGGTGAAAAACTGAAAGCATTTCCTTCAAAATCAGGAACAAGAAGAATGTCCACTCTCACCACTTTCATTCAACATAGTTTGGAAGTCCTAGCCATGGCCATCAGAAAACAAAAAATAAAAGGAATTCAAATTGGAAAACAAATAAAACCATCACTGTTTGCAGATGACATGATATTACACATAGAACATCCTTAAAATGCTACCAGAAAACTACTAGAGATCACCAGTGATTTATGCCTAGAAGAAAACCTAGGCAGAACACTCATAAACTGCAGCAATATCTTTTTCTATTCCTCTCCCAGAATAATGGAAATAAAAACAAAAAGAAACAAATGGGACCTGCTTAAACTCAAAAGCTTTTTCACAGCAAAGGAAACACACAAAATGAAAGACAACCCATAGATGGAAGAAAATATTTGCAAATGATGTGACCAAAAGGGATTAGTCTCAAAAACTTACAAATAGCTCATGATGCTTAAAGCACAACACAAACAACCAAATCAACAAATGGGCAGAAGACCTAAACAGACATTTGTCCAAAGAAGACAGATTGCCAAGAGGTTCATGAAAAGATGTTCAACATAACTAATTATTAGAAAAGTGGAAATCAAAACTGTAACAGCATATCACCTCACACCAGCCAGAATGGCTATCGTCAAAAAATCCACAAACAATAAATGCTAGAGAGGATGTAGAGTGGGGAACCCCCCCTACACTGTTGGTGGGAATTTAAATCAGTACAGCCAGTATGGAGAACAGTATGTAAGTTCCTTAAAAAAACAAAAATAGAGCTACCATATGACCCTGCAATCCCACTCATGGGCATATATCCAGAGAAAAACATGATCCAAAAGGATACATGCATCCCAATGTTCATTGCAGTACTGTTTACAACAGCCAGGACACGGAAGCAACCTAAATGTCCACTGACAGAGGAATGGATAGAGATGTTGTGCATAATACACAATGGAATACTACTCAACCATTAAAAAGAATAAAATAATGCCATTTGCAGCAACACAGATGCACCTATAGAGTGTCATACTAACTGAAGTCAGTCACACAGAGAAGGAGAAATATTTTATGACACCCCTGATATGCAATATCTTAAAAGAAATGATACAAATGAACTTACTTACAAAAGAGACTCATAGACTTAGAAAATAAACATGGTTGCCAGGGGGGAAGGACAGTTAGGGACTTTGGGAAAGTCATGTATGTCATGGACACACTGATATATTTAAAATGGATAACCAGCAAGGGCCAATTGTATCACACATCGATCTCTGCTCAATGTTATATGCCAGCCTGGATGCAAGAGAGGTTTGGGGGAGAATAGATATATGAATATGCATGGCTGAGTCCCCTCACTGTTCAACCGAAACTACCATGACACTGAAACTACCATGACACTGAAACTACCATGACACTTTTAACTGGCTATACCCCAATACAAAATAAAAATGTTTAAAGTTTGGGGAAGTGTGTGTGTGTGTGTGTGCGTGCGTGATGCTTGCTCCTGGGAAGTAAAGTATGACCAATCTAGACAGTATATTAAGCAGAGACATCGCTTTACTGACAAAGGTCCATAGAGTGAAAGCTATGATTTTTAAGTAGTCACATACAGATGTGAGAGTTGGACCATAAAACATGCTAAGCACATGCTTTTGAACTGTCATGATGGAAAAGACTGCTGAGACTCCTTTGGACTGCAAGGAGATCAAACCAGTCAATCCTAAAGGAAATCAACCATGGATATTCATTGAAAGGACTGCATCCTGAAGCTCCAGTATTTTGGGTCAGCTGATGTGACGAGCCAACTCATTGTATAAGACCCTGATGCTGCAGAAGATTGAAAAGGAGAAGGGGGCGGCAGAGGATACGACGGTTAGACAGCATCACTGACTCAATGGACGTGAATTTGAGCTAACTCCGGGAGATAGTGAAGGACAGAGGAGCCCAGCATGCTGCAGTCTATACAGCTGCCCAGAGTCAAACATGACTTAGCGACTGAACAACAACAAACTGACAATCACTTCGCTATGCACCTGAAATTAACACAATATTGGAAAAGAACTATATTACAATATAAAATGAAAATCTGAAAAGAAAGAAAATCTCAGCATCTAAATAATTGAGAAACTTAAATGTTGCCTCTTCCTTACAATCGTTTTGGGTTGAGCCATTCTTAAGGGTAGTGGAATTATTTGCCATGATTTAATTGATTTTGGGAGGGCTTTAATACCAAAAGAAAAAAAAATAACACAGCCTGGGGTCATACATAATACTTTCACATTTAGCAACAATATATGGCAGGCACTGCAAATATTTCTTGAATGAATAGATGAACCCCTTTTGGCCCAAATTTCAGAAGAACCCTACCAAAACAAGATTAGAGCTAAATGAAATCTAGGCCCTTTTTAAGTAGAGCAGATCAGATCCTTAGAAAGACAAATAAACTTAAGTGGAGCACCTGGAGGTGATTCACAGGTCAACAAATCCAGAGGAGAAAGTTTCAAAACCTAACTCTCCAATGCAGCACCTTGGATAGAAGGTCCTAAGATCAGAAAATTGTGTGTGTGGACCTTATCTATTGAAATTATCAGGGGACAACACTGGTATTTTTATTATATAAATGGGAATTGTGTCAGTTATGAATTATTACTCTCGTACAACACTAACAATGATTAGAAATGAAGATTTAATAATCTTCAGGGAAAAAAAATAGTTGGTAACAAATAATTCCACTATCCTCTGTATTTTGAGCATTACAAAAGATCAAAGAAATATAGGGAGAAGACACCCTCTCTATATGATGCACATTAATCTTATAACTAAAAGTGGATATTATTTTCTGTTGTAACAGATGGGTAAATGAAGCTCTGATTAATTACTTTGTTTTCAGTCAAGAAACTAAACTAGAAAGTAAACCAGAAGCCCATTTCTTTTTTTTTTAATTCTACTCTGAAAACTCATGGCAGAGAAAAAATGTATAAGCACCAATACTCTTGTAGAAGTGAGAGCACAGAGAAATTATATTAGTAGTGTGCCGAGCTCACAAGAGCTCACCTAACTTAAGCCTTAGAAATTTGTTAGTGAATGAGTAACACATTTACCATACTGATCTTTAAAATATTTTGACTGACTTATATCACTGACCTAGTACCACCAGAATACCCTTTCAGCACTTACTACCCTTTTGCCTAAATTAGCTCAATGGTTGCTTCTAGTCACTATTTTCATGTCAACTGAAGAGATTTGGTGAACAGCATCTGCAAGTCAAGCCACAGGGGAGTGACTTATTAAAGATCAAATTAAACAAGTGTTTTCTCATGCTCTGCCCTTTAAATAACTGGTGGTTTGAATCTTCAGACTCAGAAACCAAGTTCTGTAAGTTCCAAAGTTACACAAGAACATGGAACACAGTCTTTAAAAGACAAAAAAAGAGAATAGAATGCATCTTAATCTTCAGAACAGTCTCATGGATTTCTTACTGTTTCCCCCAACAAGCTGAAACTATGATTTCAAATGCCCTTGAGGAAATTTATTACATAGCCAGGGAGGTGAGTGTGAACTTGTGGTCTCTTTTTATTCCTTCCTGGAAATTCTCTTTGGTTTTCACAAGAAGTGGTGGAAAGGATGGCACTATTAATTAATTTCTCTGTGGTTTATTTATGTTTTCATACTCAGAGGCTACTGGATTGAATTTCTGGGGAAAATGTGAAACATGTCAGAGTCCTCAAGAATTGTGTGAATACCCACCTGGAGATTCTAATACAGTGGTTCTGCACAAAAAAACCTATGCAGCCTATGCAGGAAGGTTAAGGGTCTAGGAGGATGCTACCTAGGAAGTTTCCTGATGTAAACACTTGAGTTTATAAATAGAAATAAAAAAACAAGTACACTGAGAATTTATCTGCTAAATTTTTCTTTTTTTATTGCAGCTATGAAGAGTTACATAATTTGTGCTAGGCAAGGAGACAATTCAGAATCCAGACTCAAGATAAAATACCAACTCTAACACTTTCTAAAATTACCACCTTGGGAAGTTAGTCTCTTTAATCCTTCATTTTTTTTTAATGTGTAAACTGGAGGAAGTAATAATATCTACTTCATACAGTTGTCTTGATAGTTTAATGAGGTCATCTATATTTATTACTTAATAACAGAAGATCTGGTACAGAAGTACTCAAAAATTATTTTACATTTATGATCTTAAATTTCTTCAGATAGCTACAAAATAAGTAGTAGCCTCAAATTTCTGGAGAGTAAGATTTCATGAAACCAACAAAGGACACAAATGCTTCATTAATTAATTTTTAAAAAATAATAAAAACTAGGAAGAAGTGAGTATAGAAGGAAGGTTTTCTTGCCTCAGTACCTTCAAGGTTGAGTTATTCTACCCTTAAAAAATATACGGAGAGTAAAATAATAACCCCCTCCTGTTACTATCGATGGGGATATTTAGCTGACTAGAATAAGTGACTTTCTCAGAATCACAGAATGATTTAGCTGCAGACAGAAATCAAAGCCTCATGAGTGTTAAATACGCAACGTCAAGCCTGGGTCTTTTCTAAGCTTTTCTGTTTTTACATTGTTCTTTCTACTTACTTGACAGTAGCACATTAAAAACACTAAGGAATTTTGAGACTATTTTAGGGAATTCCCTTGTGGTCCAGTGGTTAGGACTCTGCACTTTCACTAGTGAGGGCCTGGGTTCAATTCCTGATTGAGGAACTAAGATCCCACGAGTTGTACAGTGTGGTCAAAAAAAAAAAAAAAAAAAAAAAATTTAAACTTTACTACATGCTTAGCAGGTAGTATCTGTCATCACATAGTAACATAAATGACATAATGTAGTTACTGCTCTTCAGAAACTACAAACATGTGAGCCAGACCAGGTTGAATGCACAAAGCCCAGGCTTAGCCAGTACACTTGACAGACCTCACCTCAGGGAAACAAGCATATTTAATATAAAAAGGTTGACTATAAGCTACATTCTAAGATTGTGTCTACCACTTAAAGTGCATTTTACTTCTCCTTATCCTTGTAAAGGTGATCTTTCCTACTGCATGTGCTCATGTATCATCTCTCTCTAGGGATACTTTATTCAAACTGCAGAGGTTCTGCTGTGTTGTCTAGTCACTTTGGTTTTAAATATACCTGAGTTACTCTTACCTGGCTAACTTCTTTATCTTTCACTCTCTCTCATCCTGTCACCTCTTCAGGGTGTTCTTGGCTGAGCTTCAGTTGAAAGCAGGTAACTAGGTTGTAAATGCAAGCTAGGCTCTTTTTTTTTTCATGCAGGGCACTTTTCTTTTAGTAATTCATGTTTGTTACTGAGTTTATTTCATTAATGCTCAACTTCCTACACTAAATTGTAGTTTCAACCAGAGTAGACCATGTTTCCTTTACTCAACAGTAACTCCCCAGTTGATTATAGTGCTGGGCACCAAGTGACATCCAACAAATATGTGGTGACTGAACATTTGTTCTGAATTAAGTGGAGAAATGGTTTCTTGGCTTGTCATAAAAACTTTACCCCCTGCTCATTTCTGGGTAAAAGATTTATCTGAAAGTCGTATCAACAGTTCTAAATTTTAGTTTTCATGAAACTTCTGATCAATGACACTTCTAGGCTTTTATCCAAAAATAGATTTTTCATTTGGGGTTAGAAGGAGTCACTGAGTCTGCATTTATGGTGGATAAGCAGATAAATTCAAGTGTCAGGTTGGTGATTGGTTCTGAAGTTTTGGTGAAAACTTTCTGTCATATCTGGAGTTGTGTCAGGAGTTCTGTATATAAGACCAGCATGGACAGCCTGGTGCTTATCACTCTGAGGTCAGCTTCACAGCAAACTTGCTGACTGATACAGGCATGGATATACGAGAGGAAGTAGCAGCTGGCATAGGATCTACTGGCCTGTGCCTATCCTAAGAAAAATCAGCTCTTGAATGTTTTTGTTTTTGCTAGTTCATTTTGGTAATTTAAATACAGCTTTAACCCAAAAGTTTGCTGACTTATAACCCCTCATTCAGGACTTAGGGCACACACTAGGAACTCCTCAGTATCCTCTAGGCATTACGAAGGGGTGCCTACCCTGGACCTTCCAACCTTTCATTAGCTTCAGTACCAATGTGGCTTCCTCCCATCCTGCTCTGACTCCCCCTTGAGCCTTGTCTAATACAGTTGGAAAAATTCTCCAATTTCCATAGCATACATGGATGGGAATGCCTATACCCAATGCCAAGAGACACTGTCTCTCCCTTTCTATGTACCAGAAGTTTAAGTGTGGAAACAGTGCTGAGTTCCATGCAGGAAGAAGGTTCTCTCCAACTTCTAGACATGTCACTAAGGCTTCACATCACTGGACTCTAGTTGCAGAAACTGCTTTTAACCATATAGGCTGTGTTTTCTCAACAGGATGACACAAAGGCCCCCAACAAAACCTCCAGAAAGAACCTCCTAGATTTAAGATATCAGGCAATGTAGGCTCAAGACCACAACTTTCCTTGCCCTGATTTAACTCTGTTTACAAATTACCTGATGTTGGGTAAAGATACTTTGCAGCTATACTTGGAGACATACTCAGTGGTCAGTGGCCTTAACTGGATCTGACTTGACCAGAGGAATGTGTGTGTGCAGATGAAACCTGGAGGTGTCAGAATGTTGCCTTTGCTTCATTACCACACTAAGATCTTTGCCCAGTGGGGGGACTTATCCCCTGCTAAGCAAGATATGCCATATGCTGAGGGACTGAGCAATGCACAGGCTATTCCTGGTAATCTCCACCCTTTTCCCCAATTTCTGATCCTGCATTTGCCTCTTGCCCTTTAAAAGCCACCCCCTCCTCCCCGCCCCATCTCACCCTCAGAGAGAAGTTATCTTTAGAACCTGAGCTCCCTGCTCCATTCTGTGGGGTTGAATGGAGGCCTGTTTGGCTTGCCCCAAACTCAGTTTCCTCACTGGCAGGGTGAACCAGAGCAGGAAAGAACCCCCTGAGTGGGCAGGGGCGGGGCTTTGGTTCAGCTAGGACCCCAAGAGGAGGGCCTGACATCTAATTTGGTAACAGACCTAACTTCTGATCTGGGAATTGAACTTTCACAAACTCTCCATGGAATTGTTCCCACACATCTGGCTATAATCCTCATCCACACATAACCAATTCTATGAAAATTACATGCTACACACACTGACCTCAACTGACACTGAGGAGGGAGATTGATGCAGGTTCCTATCAGTTGCTTTCCTACTCCCCAACCCTTCCTGTTACAAAGAGGGTAGAATTTGAATGTAGAAAACTAGGACTTAGCTAAGGGTGATTTAGCTAGTCTTAATGTTTTCTTGGGTTTCCCTTGTGGCTCAGCTGGTAAAGAATCTGCCTGCAATGCAGGAGACCTGGGTTCGATCCCTGGGTTGGGAAGATCGCCTGGAGAAGGGAAAGGCTACCCACTCCAGTATTCTGGCCTGGAGAATTCCACGGACTGAGTAGTCCATGGGGTCACATCAAGAGTTGGACACAATTACCTAGGCAGTAGTACAGATAAAAAGAGTTTTCAGGGGCAATCTGAAAATTAATATTATCTTTGTCACCCTCTCTTCTCTGTCTCTTATCCCAACTTTTTCTCTGTGGAAATGAAAAGCAGTTCAATACCTACACATTGGCCCCCTGTTTCTTTCTGGCCACCCTAATATTGAGTTGGCAAAAAAGTTCATTCAGGTTTTTTCTATAATTTAATGGAAAAACCCAAACAAACTTTTTGGCCAACCCAACAGTTTCATGTCATTGCTTACCCGTCCAAAGAAAGAGACTGGGAAAAGAATTACATACATTTCAAGGAACAGATAAAAAATGCACAATCACAGTTTTTCTAAACATTTAGTTTAGAAAATAGCCAAGAAAAGAAGAGGAGTGAACGGCAAAGGAGAAAAGGAAAGATATATCCATCTATATACAGAGTTCCAAAGAAGAGCAAGGAGAGATAAGAAATCCTTCTTAAGTGAACAATGCAAAGAAATAGAAGAAAACAACAGAATGGAAAAGACTACAGATCTCTTCAAGAAAATTACAGATATCAAGGGAAAGTTTCACTCAAAGATGGGCACAATAAAGGACAGAAATGGTATAGACCTAACAGGAGGAGAAGATATTAAGAAGTGGCAAGAATACACAGAAGAACTGTACAAAAAAGATTTTCGTGACCTAGATAACCATGATGGTCTGATCACTCACCTAGAGCCAGACATCCCAGAATGTGAAGTCAAGTGGGCCTTGGGAAGCATCACTACAAACAAAGCTCATGGAGGTGATGGAATTCCAGTTGAGCTATTTCAAATCCTAAAAGATGATGTTGAGAAAGTGCTGCACTCAATATGTCAGCAAATTTGTAAAACAAAGCAAGTGGCCTCAGGACTGGAAAAAGTCAGTTTTCATTCCAATCTCAAAGAAAGGTAATGCCAATAAATGTTCAAACTACCACACAATTGCACTCATTTCACAGGCTAGCGCGGTAATGCTCAAAATCCTTCAAGCTAGGCTTCAACAATACATGAACCAAGAACTTCCAAATGTGCAAGCTGGATTTAGAAAAGGTAGAGAAACCAGAGATCAATTGCCAACATCCAATAGATCATAGAAAAAGCAAGGGAATTTCAGAAAAACATTTATCCTGCTTCACTGACTATGCTAAAGCCTTTGGCTACAAAGACCACAACAAACTGTGGAAAATTCTTAAAGAGATGGGAATACTGAACCACCTTACCTGCCTCCTGAGAACTGTATGCTGGTCAAGAAGCAGCAGTTAGAACCAAACAAGAAACAACAAACTGGTTCAAAATCTGGGAAAGGACTACATCAAGGCTATATATTGTCACCCTGCTTATTTAGTTTATATGCATAGAACATCATGCAAAACACGTAAATCCATGGCTAATTCATGTCAATGTATGACAAAAACCACTACAATACTGTAAAGTAATTAGCCTCCAACTAATAAAAATAAATGAAAAAAAAATACGAAAAAAAAATAAAAAGATAAAAAAAAAAAAAAAAGAATATCATGCAAAATGCTGGGCTAGATGACTCACAAACTGGAATCAAGATTGCCGGGAGAAATATCAAAAACCTCAGCTATGCAGACGACACCACCCTAATGGCAGAAAACAAAGAGGAACTAAAAAGCCTCTTGCTTAAAACTCAGCATTCAAAAAACGAAGATCATGGCATCCAGTCCCATCACATCATGGCAAATAGATGGGAAAAAATAGAAACAAGACTATTTTCTTGGGATCCAAAATCACTGTGGATGCTGACTGCAGCCATGAAATTAAAAGACACTCGCTCCTTGGGAAAAAAGCTACGACAAACCTACACAGTGTATTAACAAGCAGAGACATCTGTTTGCCAACAAAGGTCTGTATAGTCAAAGCTATGATTTTTCCAGTAGTCATGTACAGATGTGAGAGCTGGACCATAAAGAAGGCCGAGTGCTGAAGAATTCATGCTTACAACTGTAGTGTTGGAGAAGACTTTTGTGTGTCCCTTGGACAGCAAGGAGATCAAACCAGTCAATCCTAAAGGAAATAAACTCTGAATATTCATTGGAAGGACTGATGCTAAAGCTCCAATACTTTGGCCACCTGATGTGAAGAGCGAACTCACTGGAAAAGACCCTGATGCTGGGATAGATTGAGGGCAGGAAGAAAAGGGGGCAACAGAGTTTTGAGAAAACTCTTGGAGATAATGAAGGGAAGCCTGCCATGCTGCCATTCAGAGGAGCACAAAGAGTTGGACACTACAGAGAACCTGAACAACAACAAATTCTCTACGAAAAGAGAGGGCAGGGGCTTGTGATCAAGAAAAAATTTGTTTAATCAAGTTGAGGAGAATGTTAAAACTGTCTTGGTCAGCTACAACTCAGAATTACCACAGGAAATGTAAAACCAACCAACCAACAAAATCAAACCAAGAAATCCCTAGATCCCATCCCAGACCAATTAAATCTGAAAATCTGTATCTTTAGTGACCTGGGCATCAAAATGTAAATTGCATTTTGGTAAAGAACTCACAGCATGAAATCTACCTCCTTAAAAACTCTGAAGTGTACAGAATTGTTAACTCTATGCAAGCTATTGAACAGATTCCTACAATTTATACATCTTGCATGATTGAAACTGTAACATATTAGAAAAATGTGGTTTATACATAAAACATTATTCTGGCTTAAAAGAGAATGACATCGTGTAACACGCTGCAACATGGATGAAGCTTGAGTATATGAGTTTAAGTAAATAAGCCAGCCACTAAAGGGACAAATACTGCCCCTCCTCCTTCCTCTCTTCCTTCAATCTGGCCCCCTTTTCTCTCTTTGGAATCTTTGAAGACCCAAAGTATTTGTTTACTCTGTTGGCAGTACTTGGATCTGAAGTTTTGAGTCTTTGAAAGAGATTTGTGAGACACTACAATCTTTCCTCCCTGTCAGTTGCGCTTTCTATTCCTGGAGGGTTAACTAGAAGATAGAAGACCTCAGTCAGGCATCCTGTTTCTATAAATTCAGTCATTTGGTTGTCCAATGGACTGAATGCTTCCAGGTGGAAGTGGTTGACAGGGTTCTGTACAGTTGCACCTGGTCTTGGATGAAAGTTAACATGTTAGACTTATATTTACAGGTTAACTTAAATCTATTGGGACCAGCCCTAGAGCCCCCGTGACTACACTTACCACTAAGCATTTCTTTTGGTGCATATACAATCAGGTGCTCTGGTACCAAGAGAGAACTTACAACCTCTCTAGAGTCAGAAACAGGGACATCTACCCTAGCACTGGTACAAACTATATTGCCATCAAAACAGGAAACAAGCTCAGATTCCCTTCAGACACACCACTGAGTTGTCTGAGAGAAATACTGGCTGGATGCACTAAAAATGAAAAATCTTATCAGGTACTACACCCAGGATTGGCTTATCTACTCCTTGAGAAATGGATTTAGCACCATTTAATACAAGGGTAAAAACAATGAGTTACCCTATGTCCAAGTCTTTATGTACCTCTACCAAGAGCCCCCAAAAATGAGAAAATGTAAGCTCAGAGGCTCTGATAAATGCTCCTTCAAAGTTATTTTGGTAAAGGTTGGGATGGAAGATGTCCTCAATGTTCTCCTGATTCTTCCAAAGCAGGCAGGGAGGGCAAGGGAAGTTGTGGCTGCCCTCTAGACCACAAGACCCGGGAGAAAGTCCTTACCACTGCCTCAGGTCCACCTCCTTATGCCCCTTCCCCCATGCAATTTTGATCAGGAAATAAGCTTTACCTTCCACATGAAGAAAGGCCTGCCTCAGACAAAATTTGTCCCCAAAGAGAGGTACCAGATGGGGAAGGGAGATCCATGTAGGGTCATGTTCCTTTTCCATGCAAAACATTCAATGAGATGTTTGGGAAAAATGGGTTTCATATTCTGAAAACCCCCAAAATTTAGGTGAATTCGGCTGCCTTAAGCCCTTACTTGGAGGGATGTGATGGTCATCTCAATTGGTATTGCAAGGATAAAGAAAAAGCTATAACCCTAGATCAGGCCAGAAAATATCTAAAATCCTAGATCAGGCTGATGAATTGCATGGGTGGATGCAGACCTAGCCCCTGCAGAAGAGGCAATCCCCTCTGCAAAGCCCGATTGGGACCCCAAAACAAATGCAGAGATGGAATCCCTAAGATACGTGATTATTTGCCTACTGCACAGAATGACCCAGTGGGTCCAGAAGGCCATTAATTATAATAAAAGAGGTTACTCAGGGAGAGAGAGAAAATCTGGGCCTGTTTTGGGGAAGGCTCATGGAGGCACTCAAAAATTTTACCCACATGAATCTAGAAAGTACTGAAGGTCGAGTCCCGCTGGTCCACCCCTTCCTAACCACAGGCAACCCTGACATATGGAGAAAATTACAAAAACTAGAAAAAAGACCAGAGACCCCAACTCTGAGATAGCGGACAAAGCCCAAAAAAAAAAAAAAGGTGTTTCTAATTAGGGACCAGGAGAAGGAGGACACGAGGGCAGGAGGAAAGCCCAGTTTGGATACAGGGGCTGCCTTCTCTGTTTTTCCTTTCCCACCCGGACCCTTAAACTCCCTGACTAAAACAATGATGGGGGTAGATGGAAAACCCCCAAACTGAAATTTGACTAAGCCCCTCCATATAAGGTGGGCAATTGGCAAGGGACCCTCATATATCCTCAGTTGCTCCGTTCCTCTACTGGGGAGAGACCTCCTTTGCCACCTGCAGACCAGAGTGACTTGGGGAAAGCTAGAAACCAATAACTTAGTAGTACCTGTGTGAACATTTGCAGTCAGACACAGGAAAGAACACCTGCCATTTCTCAGATAAAGTCAATCCCCAGGTATGATATGTCTCCAGCCTGGTACTAGCTATAAATGTCTCACCAGTAAATATCCTCCTGAAGCCAAATGCTCCCTGCCCCTGGAAAAGACCCTTTGAAATCAGAAGCTCTTGAGGGCCTTAGACCACTAGTTAACAAATACTGGGATGTCAGAATCCTAATCACCTATGAGTCTCTTGAAACACCTGTCCTGACTGTTAAAACCAAAAGATCTTATCATCATCCAGGATCTAAGAGTGGTCAGTGAGACCGTGGTTCCCACCTACGTCACAGTCCCAAACCCATATACCCTCCTAACACAAGTCTTGGGAACCACTAAGTAATTTTCAGTCCTGGACTTAAGGATGCTTTCTTTTGTGTTCCCCTCCATCCTGAGTCCCAAAAGATTCTGCCTTTGAGTGGTGAGACCCGGAAACAAAGTAAGCCATACAGCAGGGTTTCAGAGACAGCCCCCATATATCTGGGGCTTCCCTGGGGAGAGAACTAAGAGAATTAACCATAACAAACAGTAGCCTAATACAATATGTAGGTGATTTGCTCATAGCAAGCCCAGACTTTACTAGCTCTTTAATGGATACTAATAAAACGTTACATTTTCTTTATGAAAAGGGATAGCGACTGTCCCGCTAAGAACACTCATATAAGCTTAACCTAAGTAAAATACCTTGGGTTCAGAAGGAAAAAGGATGTTACAGAAGGAAAAAGAATGTCCACCCTCAGAGGAACTCCTTTATCTTGAATAACCACGGCCCCAAACTACGAAACAGTTTTGGGGGATAACTAGAGTTTGCCAGATCTGGACTCCTGGTTATGGAAATCTAGCCCAACTCCTATATGAAGAATTAAACAAGAAGAAGGGCCACTTGATTGGGATGAGACCTGTAAGGTGGCCTTTAACACTCTGAAAGAGGCCATCACTTGGCCCCCGCTTTAGACCTCTCAAATCCAGAAAAGTCTTTTAGGCTGTAGGTCTCTGAACAGGTGGGACCCACTCAGGATGTTGGGACAAATGAAGAGGGCTATATTACAGCCTGTGGCCTATCCTTTGAAACAATTAGATGAGGTAGTCAAAGGCTGGCCCGCTTGCCTCCGGGAGTAGTAGCCACACTTTTATGGCTAAAAAAAACCTCTAAATGGTCCACAGTGGATGGTGGAGTGCACATGCTCCACCAGGTACAAGCAGTATCAGAGACTAAAGGGGATAGATGGATGACGTGGTAGAGGGGAATTACCCAATACAGACCCCTCTCCTTAACACCCCAGCAATAAAACTAAAGGTCTGTCAGACTTTAAATCCAGCCTCCTTAATATCAGATCCCCATATTCCCCCATAGACCACCAATGCATGCAAGTTGTAGATGAATTTTACTCTTCTTATCCTGACCTACCTGTGACACCTGTAACTGACCCAGAGAAGTACGGCACAAGGATGCCAGCAGCTTCGGGGAACAGGAGGGAGGAAACTGGGATATCCACAGAGAGCCCAGAATAAACCAGGGAGAGTGGGTCTCTTGCCTCAGGCACCTCAGCCCAGCAGGTTAAACTTTTCCCTCTGACAAGGGCTCCAGAACTAGAGAAGGGAAGGAGGATTAACATCTGCATAGATGTAAATATACTTTCCTCATCCTGCACGCCCATGCAGCATCTGGAACTAAAGAGGGATGCTCAGAGCCCAAAGTTCTCCTATTAAACACACAGAAAAGCTCATTCTCAGGCTCCTTGAGGTAGTCAATTTTCTTGCTAAATTAGCAACAAAAGGGAGAAAAAAAGGAGACCCAGGGGAATAGGGAAGCAGGTCAGGAGGCCAAAAGACCTGCCAGGGCAGATCTCCCACCCAACACTGCTATCTTCCCCCTTTTTTCCCCAGAAGAACATTCCCAATATGCTAAGCAGACTTGGGAGATCAGGTCACATAAGTGGTTGCCGACTGACCAGGTTCAAATAATACTATCCCCTCCCACTACAAAGTCTAGAAAATTTTTAACTCCTTACATGAAATACCCATTTTGGAAGAGACAACCTGGAAACTTTACTTAAGCCCATTTCTCTACCATCCCCATAGTTGGCTATGGTTACTAGGCAAATCACACAGAGTTGTGATACCTATCTAAGAAATAATCCAAAACCCAGACCTCTGCCACCTCCCCTAATGAAACCTGTCTAATATCAGGGGTCACTCAGGAAAAGACTGGCAGGTGGATTTTATAGCTATGCTGGAATTGCAAGGGTATTATTTACTAGTTTTTGTTGATATTTACAGGATGGATTGAAGCATTCCCTAGTCGAACAGAGTTACAGAAGTCTGTAAAGCTTTATTAAAGAGACAGCGCCTAGGTTTGGGCTGCCCTGGAGTGACAAAGGGACCTTATTTACAGTCATGATATCCCAAAACTTGGCCTCATGCTTAGGAACTAAACATCACCTTCACTCCTCGGAACATGAGCCCCTAGGTCGGTTGGTGTCCAATATACTACTGGGGAGAAACAGCTCCAGAAAGAATGAAGAGGCTGGGATAAAGCAGAAAAGTCTCAATGGTGGAAATGTCAAACGGTGAAAGTAAAGTCTGATGCTGTAAAGTAAAGAACAACACTACATAGGAACCTGGAATATTAGATCCATGCAGCAAGGTAAACTGGACATGGTCAAACAGGAGATGGCAAGAGTGAATATCAACATCTTAGGAATCAGTGAACGAACATGGGCAGGAATGGGCAAATTTAATTCAGACAACCTCTTTACCTAGTACCGTGGACAAGATTCCCTCAGAAAAATGGAGTAGCCCTCATAGTCAACCAACACTCATAATCAACAAAAGAGTCCAAAATGCAAACTTGGATGCAATCTCAAACACAACAGAATAATTTTGGTTCATTTCCAATGCAAACCGTTCAACATCACAGCAATTCAAGTCTATGCCCCAACCATTAAAGCTGAAGAAGCTGAAGTTGAATGGTGCTATGAAGACCTAGAAGACCTTCTAGAACTATCATCAAAAGAAGATGTCCTTTTCATCATAAGGGGCAAGAATGCAAAAGTAGGAATTCAAAAGATAACCCAGGTATCTAGAGCAAAGTTTGACCTTGGAGTACAAAATGAAGCAGGGCAAAGGCTAACAGAGTTTTGCAAAGAGAATGCACTGGTCACAGCAAACACCCTCTTCCAACAACACAAGAAACAACTCTACATATGGACATCACCAAATGGTCAATATAGAAATCAGACTGATTAAAATTTTGCAGTCAAATATGGCTAAACTCTCCACAGTAGGCAAAAACAAAATCTTGAGCTGAGTGTCTCAGATCATCACCTCCTTATTGCAAAATTCATGCACTCTTTTCAAATGTCAGCGAGAGTATGCTCTAAATCCTTCAAGCTAGGCTTCAACAGTATGTGAACTCAGAACTTCCAGTTGTACAAGCTGGATTTAGAAAAGGCAAAGGAACCAGAGATCCAATTACCAACATACACTGCAACATAGAAAAAGCAAGGGAATTCCAAAAAGCATTGGCTTCATTGACTATGCTAAAGCCTTTGACTGTGTAGATCACAACCAACTGTGGAAAATTCTTAGAGACAGGAATACCAGACCACTATGCCTGTCTCCTGAGAAACCTGTATGCAGGTCAAGAAGCAACATTTAAAACTGGACATGGAACAACGGACTGGTTCAAAATTCAGAAAGGAATGCATTAAGGTTGTATACTGTCACCCTGCTTTTTAACTTACATGCAGATTACATCATGCGAAAGGCCAGGCTAGATGACTCATAAACTGGAATCAAGACTGCTGGAAGAAATATTAATAACCTCTGATATGCAGAGATACCACTTTAGTGGCAGAAAGACAAAAGAAACTAAAGAACCTCTGATGAAGGTGAAAGAGGTGAGTGAAAAACTTGGCTTAAACGCAACATTTGAAAAACTAAGATCTGGCATTTGGTCCCATCACTTCATGGCAAATAGATGGGGAAAAAATGGAAACAGTGGCAGACTATTTTATTGGGCTCCAAAATCACTGTGGATAGTGACTGCAGCCATGAAATTAAAAGATGCTTGCTCCTTGGAAGAAAAACTATGACAAACCTAGACAGTGTATTAAAAAACAAAGACATGCATTTGCCAACAAGAGTCCGTATAATCAAAGCTATGGTTTTTCCAATAGTTATGTATGGATGTGAGAGTTGGACCATAAAGAAGGCTGAGCACCAAAGAATTAATGCTTTTGAACTGTGGTGCTGAAGAAGACTCTTGAGAGTCCTTTGGACTGCAAGTAGGTCAAACCAGTTAATCCTGAAGGAGATCAACCCTGAATATTCATTGGAAGGACTGATGCTGAAGCTTCAATACTCTGGCCACCTGATGCAAAGAACTGACTCACTGGAAAAGACCCTTATGCTGGGAATGATTGAGGGCATGGAGAAAAGGGGGCAACACAGGATAAGATGGTTGGATGGCACCATTGACTCAATGGACATGAATTTAAGCAAACTCTGGGAAATAGAGAAGGGCAGGGAAGCCTGGCATGTTACAGTTCATGGGGTGGCAAAGAGTCAGCGGACATGAGTGAATGACTGAACAGCAATAACAACATCCTGGTGACCCCAAACTTTAGGGAAGGTAGAGCAGGCCAATCAGATTCTTAAAAGAGCCCTAGCTAAACTATGTCTAGGGCCACTCTTCCAGATGTATGCTACCACTCCATGCACGCATCTTGGTCATGGCATAGCCTTTCAGATAAAAGGGGAAAATAGCTTTATGCCCTGGTGCCAGCAACACCTGGCTATATTTACCCCCACAGTGACATCTGTAATGCCGCCTGAATCCTTAATTTCTCTCTTGACCAACAGCCCTTGAGTGGTGTGCCCTATTTTCAAAGAAACAGGAGTGTCTCCAATAGGAGAGTCTGTGGAAGACCTGGACAGTTCACAATGAAGAGTAACCTTCAGCAGTGGAACTGACAGGAAAAACCAGGATCCAGCAAATTATTCTGCAGTAATATGGTTTAGCCCAAAGCCTAGAAATTAGAAGTTTAAAAAAAAAAAAAAGACACACTATACCTATCCCCAGGTTTGAGGCCCTCCTCTGATGCCATCATCCAGTCTTAAAAATCCATGTTCTGTTCGGGACAACCAAAATATCACACCCAATCACCCTGATTTCTAAATCAAATGGGCACCTTTGACTGTTTGTTGTTACTCCCTTGTAGGGGTCCTCATCCCTGAGAACTGAGCCCTATGGCGGCAATCCACATGTAACGCTCTCCACTTTGAGGACACACACCAAGATGCCTCTCAGCACTTGAGTCCCTTTCCAAACATTCTTATTGCTCCTGGCTTTAGGGCAAGCAGGGTGACAATTTCCACCCAGATACTGAAGGTCTGCCCCGTTCCACTATGCTGTGTTCCACTTGTAAGAGAGAAGTTCTATCCCCATTTGGCAAATCCACTTTGTCACCCAGCTTGAACCCCGTCATGGTGTCTGCATCATGTGCAGGAATAGAGCTTACTTACCTCGTCCCCCTCTTTGGTCAGGGACCTGCTCTCTAGGGTAAGTCACACTTCACACAGATCAGGCCTGGAGTAATGCCTCAGTCAGTGTATCACCACCAGAGGAAATATTGCATAGTGGTGCTTACCCTCTGGCTTCTGGCCCTGGGATTAACCTCAAGGTTTGGCAGGAGCTGCCACCGAAGGGACCTCTCTACATAAGTTTCAGTAACTTTCTAGTGACACTGCTGTAACCACAAAAAAGATTGCAAGGACCCTCTGATGGATGCAATCTCAAGAAGATTACTTAGCCACTATGATCCTATAAAATCACCAGGCCCTATACTGACCTCAGGACAGGAGAGCACCGGTCTATCTGAAGGGAGAATGTTGTTTTTTTATTATAACCAGTCTGGGGCAGGTCCAAGAAGATGCTAAGGGGCTCTTAGGACAGGCCACCAAAAAACCGAGATTTGCTCATGACAGGCACTTGGCACTTTCTCTCCTTCCTCCCTTGGCTCCTGCTACTTCTGGGTATCTTGTTAGGCCTCCGGTTTGGGCCCTGTCTGTTTCAACTGCTCACAAAGTTTAGTAGGCCCCAAAAGCTTCAGACTAAACTGTTGTTACTAAAGCATGGCTTCCCTGGTAGCTTGGCGGTAAAGAATCTGCCTGCTAATGCAAGAGAAGTGGGTTCAATCCCTGGGTTGGAAAGATTCCTTGGAGGGGGAAACAGAAATCCACTCCAGTATTCTTATCTGGAAAATTCCATGGTTAGAGGAACCTGGTAGGCTACAGACCATGGGGTCCCAAGAGCATCAGACACAACAGTCACTAAACAAGAATGGAAGCCAATTTCAGACACAGAATATCTTTATTTACATCAGGTAGAGAGATCCTGGCTACTCTACTAGCCAGGACAGTGCCCACTCTAAACAAGAAGTAGCTACAGACGAGACCTCCTTATGGGAGGTTCCTATAAGGAACATGGAAATGACAAACTACCACCAGTCAAAAGCATTAAGGAGGAGCCAAAAAAAGGGAGGCGGCACCAGCTCATAAAATATGCTGACAACCTCCCAGAAACCTTTCCACCGGAACCCATCTTGGCTAAGTCATGCGCATGACACCAGGAAGCACCCAAACATGGCAAAAGTAAGATGAGTGGCCAGAGACCACCTGGAAACTAATCCCATCACCATAAAGCCTGAGACTAAAGGCCACATGGCAGAGCCCTCCTGGGCTCCCTTACCCCACTGCTCTCCACCTGGGCTCCCTTACCCCACTGCTCTCCACCTGGGCATCCCTTCCCAATCAAGTCCTCTGCTTTGTCAGTAAGTGTGTCTCCTCAGACATTTCTGAGTGTTAGACAAGAGCTCACTCGTGGGTCCTAGAAGGGAGCTCCCTTCCAGGAACATAAGCTCTGAGTGCTCAGACACATGGATGTGTTCTTGCAGATGCTGTTGGAAACCAACCCTCCGTCCTTCCTCTTTTTGGTTTCTATATTCTCAGCTGTGTTTGGGCAGTAACATGCTCAGGGAAAGCGGAACTCTCACCCACCCACAGATTCAGGAAAAGAAACATGACTGATCAAAGACACGTAAGCTAAGAGTTACCCCTTTGCTAAGGAGTAAACATGATCTAGTGCTCGCAAATAAGATGCAAGAGAAATTGTCCTGGGTTTCTCCTGAGCAGGACTTTTCTCCCTGATATAAAGAGTGAGAAATCTTTTCTTCTTACTTTGGGTGAACTGCATAGCAAGTGACACTTAGAGCTGAAGCAGCCCTCCTACAACCAGGAAGCATCAAACTAAATGATGAAAACTCACTACTGAAGATGGTAGAGTGGAGAGGTAAATAAAGAGTCCAAGTTCTTAATGATACTATGTGACTGTACCTCACTTAGAACCACCTACTTCCAGATTACTTTGTATATGTATAAGATTTCTTTTTCTTACTAAGCCAGTGCTAGTTAATTATTATTGTACTTGCAACTGCAAGTATTCTAATGATGATTCATCATAACATGATGAGCAAAAACAGACTTAGGAAGAGGTTGAAGAAGTCATCAATACAAGAAAAGTACTATTTTTACATCTTTGCACACAGCCATGATTCCTCTTTCTACAACACAGCAGAAACACATTTCAGAGATTCCCTTGTTTTAAAATTACTGATGTATCTCTCTTCCCTATTAGACTGTTATCCCCTAGAAGGTGAAGGCTATGTTATATCTCTCTTGGAGTCCCCTCCAGCCCTAATGTAATGCTTTGCATGTGCTAACTCAGTAAGTGTTGAATTGAGTGAACTGAAGTTTGAAGTCTGTAGCTGAGTGATTTATGAAGAATGGGATAATGTGTGAGTTGAATGAGGTTCTCCAGAGAGATAAAAATGTCGGGAGGATTAAATATGTCTTCAAAAGCACTCTATAAAATGAATGTCAAGAGATCTTCTGAAATTGGTCTTTGTACCATCACCACGATCCCATCAACACTTGAATTATAAAGTTGAGGTGGAATAATCACACTAGAAAATCCTTGTAACTTTTCATTTGCTTCAGTGATAAACATTTATATTCCTCATTAGTTCACTAAAATGGTTATTTTATTTATTTGGAGTGTGATTCTTTTTTCAATGTTGCCTACTACTTTAAAGGACCATGTGAAACAAATGGCTGCCCCTCTATCTCTCTCACCTCAGCAACAGAAACATCACATCAGTTTGGCTCACTTTCCCAGCAAGGACAGTCATGTGCACTGATAATGGAGTTAAAAATAACTCTATTTGGAATTCAGGATGGGTAGGGGATGCATCAGCTTCCAAGACCACAGCCTTTCAGAACTGTCAACTGCCACGCAAATGACTTAACATAGCTGCAAAGCATTTCAATAGCAAATATCTTCCCTGCCTAGAAGGATTCAAGGGTAGAAGGAAATCCACTTACAGTGACATACACTCAAAGGGTGTCCTTTGTTAAATAACTCTCAGTTAACATTATTATTATTTAATTGCACATAGAGCTCTAAGGTGTCTTAGGAGGCTTTATAGTCATGTAGCCTTTGACTCTCAAGTCAGCGTCTGCACCATCCATCACAGATTATTAGCTATTCAATTTTTAAAGGTTGCCAGACATGGGGATTTCACTGACATTGAACAGAACCTGACCTGATTCTATTGTTAATCAGCAATAGAATAAAGTAGTTATTTCATCTCATCTGTTAAACTCTATGATACTGAAATAAACAGTGTATCTATCTGAAAAGTGTCAAGGAGACATGAGGAGTCATTTTAGACCAGCCTAAGAATAACAGTTTTAACCTTTTCAC
Source organism: Odocoileus virginianus (assembly GCF_023699985.2). Classification (NCBI taxonomy): domain Eukaryota; kingdom Metazoa; phylum Chordata; class Mammalia; order Artiodactyla; family Cervidae; genus Odocoileus; species Odocoileus virginianus. The sequence goes on along the minus strand of NC_069686.1, from coordinate 32,837,524 downwards.
TAAAAAAAAAAAAAAAATTAATAGTCCATGCACAACAGATTCCTAGACTTTATTCACTTTTGGCCAGTTTTATTCTAAATCCTTAAGACTGACTCCAATCATAAGCCTGCCACCACCCATCCCGCTTACTTTTGGCAATTCTATCAACATGGACCACAGTCATTTTTCAGAAGACTCTACTGTCTTATTTTATACACCACTATCTGCAGTGTGCTGAAGTGTGGCTCCTTGCTTTTACTATAAGGTAAAGCCTATAATTCTCATGTCTCAGAAAACTAGTTTTCACTTTTATGTGGTCTTTTAACCAGATAAGGATAAATCTGAAAAAAAATAGGCAAGATCTGTGTACACAATGAAATCTACAAAATATTGCTGGGAGAAATTTAAATGATCTTTTAAAATATTCTTTATTTTAACTAGTTAAAAACCTCAATATTGTTAAGATGTTATTAACAGTTCCCTCCAAATAGATATACAGATTCAATGCCATCTTAATCAAAATCCAAGAAAAAAAATATGTTTTAGAAATTGACATGTGGATTCTAATATTTCTAAGGAAAATCAAAGGACAAAACATGTTTGAAAAAGAATAAAAAGTTGGAGGATTAATATTACTGGATGTTAAGACTTAAATTCTTAAATGACAGTAATTTCGGGAGTGTGTTATTGGTATCAGGACTGACAAAATAACAGTGAAAGAGAGCAGGGAATCCAGAAATAAATCCATATATATTTGGACAACTGATTTTTGACAAGATTCAGAGATAACTCAATAGAGAAAGAATTTTTTAAAATAACGAGGCAACAAATATAGTTCTATATGCAGATGATAAAGAAGATGAAGACAAAGAAGAAAAAATAGAGCTTCAATCCATAGTTCACATTGTTTCAAAAAAAATTAAACATTTAACAACTGTGGAAACTAAAACAATGAAATTTCTAGAGGGAAACAAAGGAGAAAAATATTTGCTACCTGAGTTTGGCAACGACTTCTTTGATGACATGAACATGACACTTAGATGAACACATACAAGGGAACACCTGCTTCTGCTGGGGTGGTCCTGGGAAAGAAAGGAAGGGAAGTGTTTGTGGGATAAAGGGAGAAAGGGCTTCAAGCCAAAAAAGAAAGCAGCACAAAGTGAGGATGAGTGAGAGGGTACTCATCTGGGTCAGACCAGAGTTTTGCAGAAGTTGCTGAGAGAGAAGACAGGAAAAGTTAGGGCCAGATTGTGAATTCTCAGCTAAAAGAGTGACTTTATCCTGTGGGCAGTGGGACCTACAGAAGGATCTTAGTCAGGTGAGTAACACGATCAACTGCATATTCTGAAGAGGGGACTTTGGCGGTGACAGGGTCAAATCCAGAATGTAAGGAAGAGACCAGTTAAGGGCAGTGTCCATGCTCCAGACAAGAGATGGCATGAGAGATGGTGAGGGAGTAAGCCAAGTCATTAACTGTGATCAAGCAGAGTTCACAGTCCACCACACACACTGAAGGCAGAATGGAAGATTCACTGGATGTAAGAATAATGGGTTAGAGGAGGGGAGCACTGCTGAGCAAGTAAAGAGAATACTAAGGCGTTTCATTTATTTGTTTTGGTTTTTTGGTAACTATATGAATGGAGATGTGAACGTGTGCTAAGTCGCTTCAGTCACGTCTGACTCTTTGCAACCCTATGGACTGTAGCCTGCCAGGCTCCTCTGTCCACGGGATTCTCCATGCAGGAATATGGAGTGGGCTGCCATGCCTTCTCCAGGGGATCTTCCAGACCCAGGGATACTGTTTATTAATTCAGGAAAAATAATAGAGTAGGAAGTACTTTGTTACTGAGTTTTGGGAGAATTTTAAACCCTTTGAGAATTGTTGAGTCAAATAAGGTATAATAGCACCAGGCTTAACAGAAGCCTCTTGTTTTCTGGTTTCTGATACTACAGAATCAGTAGTGGTGACAGGGTCAAATCCAGAATGTAAGGAAGAGACCAGTTAAGGGCAGTTTCCAGGCTCCAGACAAGAGATGGCGAGGGAGTAAGCCAGGTCATTAACTGTGATGAAGCAGAGTTCACAGTCCACCACACACATTGAAGGCAGAATGGAAGATTGACTGGATGTGAAGAATAATGGGTTAGAGGAGGGGAGCACCTGCTGAGCAAGTAAAGAGAATATTAAGGTGTTTCATTTGTTTGTTTTGTTTTTTTGGTAACTATATGATTATATGCATATAATCATATATAATTAAGAAAACTTAATTATATCAAAGTCAACAAAGTCTAGTGTAAAGGAAGCCCAGTGGAGGAAAGCCACTCCAAAGGAAGAATCACTTAAGGCACCACAGAGAGCCCAAAGGGCAAAACTCAGACTGGAAGAAGTTTACAATTCATCTGTCTGGTCAAGGACTCATTCAGAATAATCACTGTGTCATGGACAGGGATTTATTTTATAGTCACTCTATTTGGGGGAAGGTTTTTTGGAAGCATTTTCACGCTGGATCCCTTTTCACCTTTGATACTTGTTAACCCATTGTGGTATTGCTGGATCAACAACTGCCTTGTGGCAACTTGGCTCAAACTAACTGTGGCATTGCTGGAGGTAATGCATTTGTCAAATGCATCACCTGTTATAATCACTTTTTTATAATAGGTAATGCATGTGTTCCTGGAGAAAGACGTTTTATCATCATGAATCACTGGGCAAAAGAGGATAATTCCTGTGAAATTATCTGATGAGATATAGCTATTTCAGATTAGAGAAAATCTACCTCAAAGCCAGTCTCAAATGCGTCCCTGGATTTGGTTGGGCCATGCAGGCTGGTGCCTATATCTTCATTCATAGCAAATGGAAGGATGACAAGAGTTATTTTAAGACATGATATATTATTTCTGTGATATTGGTGAACCACTTCAGCTCCTCATATTCCCAGAAGGGACTGATCTCTAGAAAACAGCATGGCTTGAAATAATAAATTTGTTGAAAAGAATGGACTTCAGAAATATGAATGTCTTAAATCGAAAAACTACAGCTTTACTTTTGTAGTAGACCATCTAAGAACCTGGATGCTGCCCATGTCATCAAGGTGACATACCCTCACAGCATTCCTCAGAGAGGCACCTCCTCCTCAGTGACTTTCTCAAGGAAATCCACTTCCACATCCACTGATACCCAATGGATACCCTCCCCGCAACCAAGGAGGACCTCCAGCTCTGATGCCAAAAATGGTAGGAGGCAAAAGAAGAGAAGCTGTGCTCCTTCTATTGAGGAGAAAAGACATTTAACTTTATGAGATACACTGCCATCCCACCTTGCAAGTCTGAGCCCAAGGTCCTTGTGGTCAAACTGTTCTCCTACTGTACTGGACCCTGCTCAGTCCTGCTAAGTACGTGCTCATCTATTTGTACAGTTTGTCCAGTGATATTTTATAATCATCGTCACCTCTGTGCTGTAGGAGAGAATATCTGGTGGACCAGAGGTCATCAGACCTTGCATGGTAACCTTGCATGTTACCATTTTTTAGACAAACAGCCACGTTTAAGTGTAAAGAAAAATGAGTAAGATTCTAAGGTTCACAGTGTAAAAGCTTAGGGATATTTTGGAAATGTTTTATACCTTTGTAAACTGAGATGCATTTTTGCACGACTATGTCAAATATCTCTCACTACTATTGTTGTTACAAATATTTTCTCTTAATTTAGTGGGAAAATATTACTATATACATGTTTTTTTTGTTTTTTTTTTTTTAACATCTGTGAATGTAATTTCAACACTGTAGCAGGGAGCAATCACTGTGAAGTAATACAGGCCAGAGTATTAGTAAACAATCATCAGGCTGTTAGCAGACACGGTACACACAAGACTGTTAAAGGCCCAATCATACTTCCCAACAACTTCCAGACAAGAGGCAGATGTGGGGCCCCTGTGCACCGGCCAGATCAAGTGCTGACACTTAACCATGGAGGTGAAGGCCCTTCCTCTCGACTCCTCTTGGCACTGTCCCCACATTCCTTTCTATGCCACTCAAACCCTTGCATTCTGCCTTAATACCAGAAATCAGAAACACTTTGTCTTTAAGCTGAACAAAATTTTGATAGGAAGCCCTTCATTGTTCATAAAATCTTTGCATCTAGCCTTGCACTGAGCTAGATGTCAGAAGACCACCTGGGTCATGAGGAAAATAAAACCTAGATGAGACACACACAGCAACCAGCGGCTCTCCACTCAGAAACCTTAGTTTGAATTTTTAAAGCTAGGAATTCATAGTTTAGTTCTTTGCTTTTGCATAATCCTGCCTGCTTAGTGCTACTTTCTTTATAGCCTGTTGCTTTCTTTACAGGTGTTGCTTTTTTGCATTAAAAACGGTATTTATCAAGCCACTCACCTTTTTAAAGGAAAGCATAGAAGAATGTTCTGGTACTGCCATCAGAAACTCTCTTTTGCAGCTGCATCTTGGTTGAAATATTTAAAATCTGCCACAAAAAAGGAAGGTCATTGTATTTTCTACACATGCCTGGGTGTCTAATTTCTGCCATAGAAACAGCAATAACAACATGCTTGCAGAATAGGCCCTATGGTTTAACGTATATTATTCTATTCTTACAGCCTTGACAAATTTTATTCTTAAAACCAAAGTGGAGCCCTTTTTTATGACAGTGGGAGATCTCTTAGTTCCAGACTTCTTTCATTAGTAAAATTGAAACCCACTTTTGACCAACAGTAATTTTTAGGCAAACAGCCATTTGAGGCGATGGAAAATCCAGCAAACCAAAAGCACCAGCTCCTTCTGAGGCAAAGAAACCTGTGGGCATTGTTTCCACTCCACTGGAGTCCTGCAACTAGTTTTCTTTTTTAATCATAATGGGAATGCAAGTCAGAGCAGCAGAAAATATGGGGAAGTAATTAGCTCTTAAGCAAACCTGTCAGCTTATTCCTACCATGAGCCAGTCTAAAATGCTGTTTCTTGTTTGTGCACTCTTGGCAAGAATACCTTCTCATTAATTACATCACATTTTTACTGAACAATGACTTCCACCCTACAGGTTCCTATGAGTCTCAGTGATAAAGAATCCACCTGCAATGCAAGAGATGTGGGTTTGATCCCTAAGTCTGGAAGATTCTCTGGGAAAGGAAATGGCAACCCACTCCAGTGTTCTTGCCTGGAGAATCCCATGGAGAGAGGAGCCTGGCAGGTTACAGTCCATGCAGTTGCAAAGAGTGGGCCATGACTGAAAACACATACACATGACTTCCACCCTGTAGAGTATACAGGTTTCACTGTGGGCTGGACTTCTCGTGCAGACTCTTCCAGAAAGTCCTGGTTCTGGCAGCACTCTGTTGGCACACCATTTTTACTGGAAGAATACTAACTAGTGCCCCTAGTGAAATGCACCCACCTATATATAACTCTTCCTCCAATGCTGTTTTTAATTCTGATGGGGGCTACCAAGTAGTTATTATGCACATCCGCTCCAAATCCAGCTATTTAATTATACTGGTTTTTAAGGTGGTTATTTTAAGTTTTTTTAACTTAATAAAAGAGATTTCTAATTTAGGTCTTGCTCAGACATCTTTTAGTCATATTTAGAAACAAGAAATAGTTTAACCATCAGCATTGCATTTGTCCTGAGAGAAAAGCCCTGTGTTCTATCCCACAGGTGTTTATAAGGTAACCTGTTCACACTTCCTCCATCTTCTCATGGCTGTTACCTTCAGTTTGACTTTAATGTCATATCCTCATTAACCCTCTGAAATCTAAAAAAAGAACTTTTTTTTCCTTTTTAAAACACATTTTCTTTTGATTATTAAAAAACAGCTTTAAGATAACATGCAAACTTTACCTACCCAGAATTAATAAGCACTGTACTTCCTCTAAAAGTTATAAATGGTAACTTCAAAATGAAAAAAAATGCCTTTTTTGGTGTGGGTTTTTTTTTTTTTTTGATAAGCCTCCTTTAAAATCGTAATTATTTGTGTTTTTCCACAAAAAATTGTAATTATTTAAGTTTTTCTTCTTTTATTCAAAAAAATTCAAAGAAATATGCACTCTGTAATTTGGAATCTAAAATTAACAACAAGGTATCAAGTAGAGGTTAATGTCAATACTTTGGCCACCTGATGCAAAGAACCAACTCATCGGAAAAGACCCTGATGCTAGGAACCAACTCATCGGAAAAGACCCTGATGCTGGGGAAGACTGAAGGCAGGAGAAGGGGACATGAGAGGATGAGACAGTTGGATGGCATCATTGACTCAATGAACATGAGTTTGAGCAAGCTCTGGGAGACAGTGAAGGACAGGGAAGCCTGACATGCTGCAGTCCACAGGGTCGCAGAGTCAGACACGACTTAGCCACTGAACAACAACAGAGGTCAATGCAGTTTCAATACTGTGCTTGTCCTCAGGGGTGATCCTCTCCCCACCTCCCACTGTGACTCTGGACTCAGCGGCTGCTTGTCTAGCCACATCTGGAATCTCACCTCAATGATAAACTCAAGGGACTTTGAAACATTTAAAGTGCTGTATGTCCCATTAATACACCTTTACCGTTCAGAAATGTTTGAAATAAAGCAAGTGTAGCTTAAAAAAAAAATGGTACTTAGATGACACCAAAAAATCCATATAAGAAAAGATAATCTGACTTCAACCAAAATTAAAGACTCTGGTCTATGACAAACATAGAAGCAAGAGACAAGCAAGAAACCAGAAGAAAACATTTTCAAGTTACAAATCTGGTAAAGGAATTATATCAAGAATACAGAACTGTTAAAACTCACTATAAGAAAACAAAAACCCTAACAAAATAGGCAAAAAAATTTGAGCACTTTACCAGAGAAGATATATGGAGAGCAAAGCTCAATTATTAAAGAAATTCATTTTAAAGCTATTCTGTAATACCCTCTAGGAACCTATTAGAATGATTAAGATGAAAAAGATTGGCCTTACCAAGTTTTGGCAAGGATACAGAGGAATTCACCTTGAGCCAGACATCCTGGATGTGAAGTCAAGCGGGCCTTAGGAAACATCACTGCAAACAAAGCTAGTGGAGGTGATGAAATTCCAGTTGAAGTATTTCAAATCCTAAAAGATGATGCTGTGAAAGTGCTATACTCAATATGCCAGCAAATCTGGAAAATTCAGCAGTGGCCACAGGACTGAAAAACATCAGTTTTCACTCCAATCCCAAAGAAAGGCAATGCCAAAGAATGTTCAGACAACTGCACAATTGCACTCATCTCACATGCTAGTAAAGTAATGCTCAAAATTCTCCAAGCCAGGCTTCAACAGTATGTGAGCTACCGATGTTCAAGCTGGATTTAGAAAAGGCAGAAGAACCAGAGATCAAATTGACAACATCTGTTGGATCATCAAAAAAGCAAGAGAGTTCCAGAGAAACATCTGCTTTATTGACTACATCAAGGTCTCCGACTGTATGGATCACAAAAAACTGTGGAAAATTCTTAAAGAGATAGGAATACCAGACACCTTGCCTGCCTATTGCGAAATCTGTAGGCAGATCAAGAAGCAGTAGTTAGAACTGGACATGGAAAAACAGACTGGTTCCAAATCAGGAAAGGAGTATGACAAGGCTATATATTGTCAGCTTGTTTATTTAACTTATATGGAGAGCACATCAAGCAAAATGCCGAGCTAGATGAAGCACAAGCTGGAATCAAGACTGCAGGGAGAAATATCAATAACCTCAGAAATGCAGATGACACCACCCTTATGGCAGAAAGAGAGAAGGAACTAAAGAGCCTCTTGATGAAAGTGAAATGAGAGAGTGAAAAAGTAGGCTGAAAACTCAACATTCAGGAAACTCAGATCACGGCATCAAGTTCGATCAATTCATTGCAAATAGATGGATAAACAATGGAAATAGGGACAGACTATTTTGGGGGGCTCCAAAATCACTGCAGATGGTGACTGCAGCCATGAAATTAAAAAACGCTTGCTCCTTGGAAGAAAAGCTGTGACAAACCTAGACAGCATATTTAAAGGCAGAAACATTACTCTCCCAACAGAGGTCAGTCTAGTCAAAGCTACGGTTTTTGCAGTAGTCATGTATGGATATGAGAGCTGGACTATAAAGAAAGCTGAATGCCAAAGAATTGATGCTTTTGAACTGTGGTATTGGAGAACACACTCTTGAGAGTCCCTTGGACTGCAAGGAGATCCAACCAGTCTATCCTAAAGGAAACCAGTCCTGAATATTCACTGGAAGGACTGATGCTAAAGCTGACACTCCAATACTTTGGCCATCTGATGTGAAGCACTGACTCACTGGAAAAGACCCTGATGCTGGGAAAGACTGAAGGCAGGAGAAGGATGAGATGGTTGGATGGTATCACTGACTCAATGGATATGAGTCTGAGCAAGCTCCAGGAGTTGGTGATGGACAGGAAAGGTTGGTGTGCTGCAGTTCATGGGGTCACAGAGTCAGACACAACAAAGCGACTGAACTGAACTGATGGAGGAACTAGAGCTCTTATGTACTGCTATTGGCAATGTAAGGTAGTACAACCACTTTGGAAAACAGTTTGGAAGTTTCTAGAAAAACATACACCTACCATATTTATCTAGCCATTCCAAAATACTTAAAGAAAAATTAAAGTATATATTTATACTAAGATTTGTGCAAAATGTTCATAGAAGCATTATTTCTAAAAACTACACTAGATAAAATCCAAACATTCAACAGAAGTACCAGAGAACAATTTTCTGTATATCTACACAATGAAATATTACTCAGCAATACATATTGATAAATACATAATTGTGAATGACTATCCCAATTATGTCATGCATAAGGAAGCAGAAAATAAGATTATCTACCATATGAATCCTTTCATATAAAATACAAGTTAACTTACAAAGACTGAAACTAGATTAGCGGCTGCCTGGGGAGAAGGTCTGGGGCTTCCCAGATGGTGCTAGTGCTAAAGAACCTGCCTGCCAGTGCAGTAGAAGTAAGAGACACGAGTTCTATCCCTGGGTCAAGAAGATCCCCTGGAGAAGGGCATGGCAACCCACTCCAGTATTCTTACCTGGAGAATCCCATGAACAGAGGAACCTTGTGGGCTACAGCCCATAGGGTCGCACAGAGTCAGACATGACCGAAGCAGGACATGCCTAGGCAGGAGAGAAGGGCAGGATAGGCAGGAGGGAGGTTTCGATCACTGAGAAAATTTTGGGATTCATTGATATGTTAATTTATCTTCATGAGAATAATTCTTTAGGTGTATACATATGTCAAAATAGCAAATGGCATACATGAATGTGTACCATTTATTCTAAGTAAATTAAAAACAACTAGTTTTAAAAATCAGTTAGATCTTGTCACAAGTTTTATTTGTGCAGTTAACTAAGTTTCCACTCAAATATCTGAGCCAGCAGCAATGCACTTACCCTAAAAAAAAATTTTTAACTGAAAACATGAAGAGGAATAGTCTAGTTGGCAGTCCGTAAGTGAATAAATGCATGGGCATGCTCACTCAGTCATGTCCAATTCTTTGCAACCCCACAAAGTGTAGCCCTTAGGCTCCTCTATCCATTGGATTTCCTAGGCAAGAATACTGGAATGGGTTTCCATTTCCTCCTCCAGGAGATCTTCTCAACCCAGGATCGAACCCACATCTCCTGCACTGGCAGGAGGATTCTTTACCACTGGAGGATTCTTTACCTGGGGAAGTCCATGGACTGAATAAATGGAATGAATCCCAAATATACTCCTTCCTGGCAGACTCCATTTGAGAGCAAAGTGCAGAGGAAAGAGTGCTATGTCGAGTCTTGCCTTTGCCAGTACTACTTATCCAGCTTTGAGAAAGACAATTGACATTTTTTAAACCTAGTTTCTTCACCTCAGGTCAGCAACGATATTTATTCTGGCATCTGCAGGTTTCTGGTGATGATCAAAAGTGATAACTCCATAAAATATACTAGAAACTGAAATACACATAAACATAAATAGTGTAAACTGCAAAACCAATTTACCAGTATATCAATGTAAGGAAACGCAGTATGAGCACATTAGAAAATGGATTTATTTCCTTCCATTACTATTTTCAAAAGCATTTATCAAATCCTTTTCTTCTTTTCTGAATGTTATCTCTTAGATGCCTTAAATATTTCAGGCTCAGGAGTTAATTTTTCAAGGTGTACAACTATTAGTTTAAGTAAAACTTCCATTATCATTTGACTGAAACCCTGCTCCTTCCCCTCACACTTCAGGCCTGGAGGGCATGGAAGCCAGCAGGGCAAGTGAAACCGAGCTGGACCCTGTGGGGTTCCAGGGCACAAAAGTTTTTCCGTGTCCCCCATTTTCTTGTTAGCAGGAAACAGGCTTAATTCAGCCTCCAGGATCTTCCCTAAATTACAAAAGTGAAAGTGTAAGTCGCTCAGTCCTGTCTGACTCTTTGCAACCCCATGGACTATACAGTCCATAGAATTCTCTAGGCCAGAATACTGGAGTGGGTAGCCGTTCCCTTCTCCAGGGGATGTTCTCCAGGAATCGAAGCCAGGTCTCCAGCATTGTGGGCAGATTCTTTACCAGCTGAGCCACAAGGGAAGCCCCAAAATTACAAAAGGGAGATTCAAACAGTTGCTAATCAGGGTAGAGAGGGGACAGGGAGACAAGGGAGGAACAGTCAGGAAACAATAATGCAGCCCTAGGACAGGGTACAGGCTCCCCCTCAAGGAATATACATAAGAATATCTTTGAGCTGTTTTGTAGTTACTGTTTCCCAGGTGGTGCTAGTGGTTAGGAAAAAAAAGCAAAGCTGCCTGTCAATGCAGGAGACTTAAGAGATGCTGGTTTGATCCCTGGGTCCAGAAGATCCCCTGGAGAAGGTAATGGAAACCCACCCCACTATTCTTGCCTGGAGAAGCCGATGGACAGCGCAGCCTGGCGTATTAAGGTTCACAGGATGGCAAGGAGTCAGACACAACTGAAGCTACTTAACACACATGCAGTTACTGAAACCCCATCAGGTGAGAAAAGTTAACTGTGTGCTATCCACAAGCACATAGGCCCCAGACTGGTTGGAACCAGAAGGTTAATGATACTGACTCCTATTTAACTCACCCCCAACCAAATAAAATAAAGTCCACCAGCTGATCAGTACCTTCTTTGAACCACTGCTATAGAGCTCCTCATTACCCTCTCCAGATCAGGACACACAGTTTCCAGGCAATTAGCCTACTGCAGCCCCCCTTTGCAAAGCAAAGCAAGCCAGCAAATCTTTTCTACTTCACCCCAAAGTCTGTCTCCAACATTTAATTTGGTACCAGAATAGAGGCCAAACCTCAGCTACATCAGGGTAATGAAAGGTTGCCTCACTGTTCATCTGAATCATCTTTGCCACCTGCCAGTTCCCTTCCTGTAACTCCACAGCTGCAAGCACAGCGTTGACCAACTCTAACTTTAATGGTTCTAATTTGTCTTTGGAGTTCTCTGTAACATGACCAAATGCCACTTTTCTCGTGGAGTGACTGTGCCTTTCTAGAAGATCCACTCACCTGTGCCCTCTCGCAGTCGACTTTCTCCTCCTAGGCGATAACTTCCTCCGGGCTGGCTCGTCCCTCAGCTCCTGGCTTTTCTAGAGTTGCTGTTGACCGCCCATTTCGGCCTCACAAGTGGGCTTCCTTTTAAGAGAACTCAGTTCTAGCTCTTTTTAGCAGGGGCCACAGTGGACTCTCGAAAAATAAGCACCTCTGGCCGCCCCTGGTAGAAGAGTGACTCATTCTTATTGCAGAGCTGTTGTTTCTCTTTTTACAGGAGCAGCTCCGGCTAGGCTTTGACTTAGCGGTCTACGTATGAGACATACATAAGCTGCTGCGGCCACCCAACTTCAAGGGACACATGGCAAGTTCCCAAGGGCTTCCTGAAATGTTTACGGCAGCCGTGGCGCCAAGTCTTCGTGCTCTCCACTGGTTGCGTGACCGTCTCCCATCACCACGCTGGGACTCCGGGGCCAGAGTGTTGCAATACAGGACACAGAGAGGTTTCTTGGCTTCAGACATTCCTGCAGGAATTCAGGGCAAAAGACGCGTTCGCAGAGCACCTGTAATGGTTTCTCGGACACCTCTCAGCACACCGGCCACACGAAACGGCCCAGGAGGTTGCCTTCGCTCCGACCTAGGCCCTGCCCTGGCGCCGCCACCTTGCTGCCCGCCACGCAGCGCGAAGCTGCTGAGAAGAGAGAACCGAAGGGGCGGGGCCTCCAAGGGGCGGGGCCTCGAGCTCTGACAACTTGATTTCAGAAAAGGAAAATCTGTCCTTTCTCTGAACAGGTGGGCAGGGAGGGAAAGGTAACTCTATGACCATATTCACAAGGAAGTTTCAGGCAGCATTCTTCCCCCTGATGTTCCTCAACCTTCCTTCCCGTTGTCTTGAGGTGGAGAGAGGGCTGGTGTCTCTCACTGCTTTGGAAAGTGAGGGTGCTTTGGTATAGCTTGTCCTTAGTTTAGTTATCCAGAAATTCCAAACAAAAAAGTCTTGTTTTAAAGCTCCTATTAAAAAGACTAAAGTTTGATTAAAGAACTTAGCAGGAAAAAAGAATGTAGTAGGAAAAAAATCCAAGGAATGATCTGTTGAAAGTATGCATCTATGTAATTTTTAGGTCCTGGTCATGAAGGGATGCAACTGTACCTCTTTTATTATTTTTATTATTTCATTTTTTTGGAAAAGAAATCATGTCTTAGCATACTGTAATCGTTTGTAAGCCAGAATATCATGTAAAGACTATTAAGTACGTAATGGTTTTTCTCCTCAAGAATATAAGATGAAAGGAAAGTAGTGATTATGGGAAGAGGTGTACTATAATAATTCCTAATTTGGCTAGTATGCACATCTTTAATAAAAAAAAAAAAAAGAATAAATCCATTGCTTTAATTTTCAGAATAATCCCAGGCTGTGGAGTTCTTATCTTCAAAGTTAAAACTATTATTATAATTTTGCTTACTCTGGGTATGGCTTTCCAAAAACCATGAAATAATGGGAGTTGATATCAAAGTTGATAACCATTATTGTAAAGAAGAATATCCACTTTCCTATCCTTTTCATGTGCTATGAACAGAAAGTTTCTGTGTGAATTTAATACACTAGAGGGGTGTATCTATGATTGGAAAAATGATTAGTGTATGTACATATTTAATCAATTGAATTAACAAAAACAATGCTCATTTTAAAATATTTATTTGTAAATACATCATAACATAAGAGTTGTCCTGCCTTAATTATACATAGAAAAAAACAATACTTAAGATCACTTTCATATACTAGTTAAAATTTTGTCTGATATTCTCCAAATCTTTTAGTGTAAAAACTGTGACTTGTTTACTTTCATTGCTAATCCTAAAAGAAATGTTTATAGTTTAGTTACTGAGAAACTTGTCATTCTGTATTCTTAGGAGGCCACTTGTTGTCAGAAGTAATGCTAGGAGGATAAAACATATGCTAAATAAACTATACCCAGACAGCATATTTCTTTTATTATACTCTTGACAAATAAAGTTACATGATATTAACACCTAGTAGCTCTGACCCCATACAAAGAGTATTTTAATTTCTTCATGTATAAAACAAGCAAACAAAAAAAAAATCAGGCAAGATATTGCAAATAATGTTACATATGGTGATAAATATTTTATATCTGGTTTCAGAATTGGGTCAAATACCCTAAAAATGTAGTATTTTTAATGACTTGGCCAATGAACAGTTAGGTAAAATTTGACTCAATCATATAAAATGCTTTCTTTAAAAATTTGAAAATCAGAAGCTTGAGGATTTAGTTTATTTTTAGAGGTTTGTAAATGGTAATTAAACCTGTGTTTTAAAATAATTAAGATTGTTCATGTATGGATGTAATTTGTCAAATTCACCATGAAGCAGTATTCTTGTCTGAAGAATTCCACAGACAAAGGAGCTTGGTGGTCTGTAGTCCATGGGGTCAGAGTAAGGCAGGACTGAGGGACTAATGCTTTCGGACCTTCACAATAGCTAAACAAAATACTTAACCCTCTAGTTGTTGTGTCTCCATCTTTTACTTCTTATTGTCAATTGTCTCATCCATTTCACATTTTAGAGGCTAAAGTGCTTTTGCTCTCTTCTTATCTCTTTATTTTTTGAAAACCAAGTTGGCATTTGGGAAATCTTATAAGCTGATCACCCATTCATTTTAAGGAGTTTCAGCCAATGCCTTACCTCAGTGAGCCCTTTGTCTTTTAAGCCTTTCTAATTGGAAATATTGACATCAAGAATAATTAGGAAGCTGGAATCATCCTATAGCAATTAATAAGTATCTTGTTAAAGATTAGGATGACTGTGATATAAGGATTGTCAAGGAGATAAAAGGTAGAAAGGACTTGTTCCCAGATAATTTTTTCAGAAGTCAGAACTGAGACCATCTGCATCCAGAGTTTAATTTTCAGGATTTGGACATGAGCTCACCTGTGTCAGCTTAACTTAAGCACTTTTTCCAGGAAATTATTATCCAGGAAAATAATGCTGTTAAATTATAAATAACTTTAGAAAATTCCCCAAAATCAATTTGTTCAAGCAAATAATTGTCTCATCTGAACAAACAGCTAATTTATCAAATAAAAATTTAATTAAGTCTGAATTAAACTACTGGGATGAAACCCACAGTCCTATAAATATCTTTATCTGATATCCCACTTCTGAGCTCTTATTAAGACTGTCAAGATGTTGTTCACCTTTTTTTGAAATAATTGTAATAAGCTTTGCTTTGCTTGATCAAAATGTTATCCTGATGGTCTTTTCAATGGAGCAGGCAGTTGGAAATTCTTAAGTTCTGCTTCTGGAGGGGATTGTTATTTGGTTTTACATTGACCTGTCCTGCACAGGTGATGCATACAATGTCCACTGTCCACCCTCTGCCATCCTCCCTATCTTCAGAGAGACATTGTGGGTCTCTTCTATACTCTAGCACCACTGGGGAAATACTCTATTTCTAAAAATATGCAAGATTTAATTTTTATTAACATATCCTGACCATAAACTCTGATTCCTACTATCTTGTAACACTCTCTTATCTCTGATTGTTACTTCTAGAAAGTACATTTCTAATAGAATTATCTAAATTTAGGAAATTTAATTAATCTTAGTGTGAGACTTTGGGAATAGGTAACAACTAGGGTATCTTTGAATGCAAATATTTCAAAATTCTCTGACTCTAGCTTATCCTTGGAATGTGTTCTCTTTATGAATAGGCAAGGCATTAGGATCACAATATCTGCCTTTCCAGTAATTATCATGGTTGCTTTAGCAGATTTGCCTGGTACAAGATTCTTCTCACAAGATCTATGTGTAATTTCATATCTGAATCTCAGTGTTTATTTAAAAGAATAAACTTCTTTAGTAGTGATCTATCCTAATCGTTAGAGTTCAAAGGCCAGAACAGTAAAAGTGTGAACTCCAGATTAGCAATCTCTGAATGCAATGCATTTCATTTACTTTACACTATGAGGGCTTAATAAGATTATGATAAGGAGACTTTCCATTCCAAATGACTTCCAATAAAAATAAATTAGAAAGTTATTGTGATTCAGTTCAGTTCAGTTACTCAGTCGTGTCCAACTCTTTACGACCCCATGAATCACAGCACGCCAGGCCTCCCTGTCCATCACCAACCCCCAGAGTGTTTTCAAACTCATATCCGTTGAGTCGGTGATGCCATCCAGCCATCTCATGCTCTGTCGTCCCATTCTCCTCCTGCCCCTAGTCCCTCCCAGCATCAGGGTCTTTTCCAATGAGTCATCTCTTCACATGAGGTGGCCAAAGTATTGAAGTTTCAGCTTCAGCATCAGTTCTTCCAGTGAACACCTGGGACTGATCTCCTTTAGGATGGACTGGTTGGATCTCCTTGAAGTCCAAAGGATTCTCAAGAGTCTTCAACACCACAGTTCAGAAGCATCAATTCTTCAGTGCTCAGCTTTCTTCACAGTCCAACTCTCACATCCATACATGACCACTGGAAAAACCATAGCCTTGACTAGACAGAACTTTGTTGGCAAAGTAATGTCTCTGCTTTTTAATATGCTATCTAGGTTGGTCATAAATTTCCTTCCAAGGAGCAAGCATCTTTTAATTTCAAGGCTGCAATCACCATCTGCAGTGATTTTGGAGCCCCCCCCCCAAAATAAAGTCTGACACTGCTTCCACTGTTTCCCTATCTATTTACCATGAAGTGATGGGACCAGACGTCATGATCTTAGTTTTCTGAATGTTGAGCTTTAAGCCAACTTTTTCACTCTCCTCTTTCACTTTCATCAAGAGGCTTTTTTGTTCCTCTTCACTTTCTGCCATAAGGGTGGTGTCATCTGCATATCTGAGGTTATTGATATTTCTCCCAGCAATCTTGATTCCAGCGTGTGCTTCTTCAAGCTCAGCGTTTGTCATGATGTACTCTGCATATAAGTTAAATAAGCAGGGTGACAATATACAGCCTTGATGTACTCCTTTTCCTATTTGGAACCAGTCTGTTGGTCCATGACCAGTTCTAACTGTTGCTTTCTGACCTGCATATAGGTTTCTCAAGGGGCAGATCAGGTGGTCTGGTATTCCCATCTCTTTCAGAATTTTCCACAGTTTATTGTGATCCACACAGTCAAATGCTTTGGCCTAGTCAATAAAGCAGAAATAGACGTTTTTCTGGAACTGTATTGCTTTTCCAGTGATCAATCGGATGTTGACAATTTGATCTCTGGTTCCTCTGGTTTCCAAAACCAGCTCGAACATCTGGAAGTTCACGGTTCACATATTGCTGAAGCCTGGCTTAGAGAATTTTGAGCATTACTTTACTAGCATGTGAGATGAGTACAATTGTGTGGTAGTTTGAGTATTCTTTGGGATTGCCTTTCTTTGGGATTGGGATGAAAGCTGACCTTTTCCAGTCCCATGGCCACTGCTGAGTTTTCCAAATTTTCTGGCCTATTGAGTGCAGCACTTTCTTACTGTGATTAATATGACCTAAAAACCAATAAAGAATAGACAGACTTAAATAAATACAAACTTTGTCAGCTGCACTCACTCAGGATGACCAAAAATTTCTTGAAGGGTTTTAATGAAGTAAGTTCTGATTTTTGATTGATAAAAACATGTGTATTTTCCAGAAATGAAAATGGATTATAACATGTGATAAGTTGCGTTTTAAGATAGTATAAGTAAAATATGTATAGATTTTATTTTCTAAAATGTTAAATTATTTGTATAAGAGATACTTATATAACACTTAAATATTTAATAAAACTGATTAAATTATAAGCCTGGTGAGCATGTATCACTTATTTTAGAGAAAATGATTAACACCCACAATGTATAATAAACCCTACAAAAAAAACAGTATGAACATTCAAATGTAAAATAAGCAAAATAATTACATTAGAAACATATAAATTGAAATATAAATGGTCAATAATGATATGAAATTATTCTATTTTGCTAACAAATAAATAATTAAAATATCAATTGGATACAGCTTTTCAGCTGTCACATTGGTCAAATCTTTTAAAAGTCTGATAGTAGCCAATATGAATGTTCATACACTGAGGATGGAAGTGTCAACTGATGCCACTTAATAAGAATGAGCCATTTGGTAATGTTCAAATATCCTTAAAGTATCCTGAAATATACATCAAGTAAACTATTCTTAAAGATATTCACACTAACATACAAATACGCAATGATATAGAGCTAGGATACTTTTTGAACCACAGTCATAGCATAAAAAAGTGGCATGAAATAAATGCCCTTAGAAATTAGATCTTTTTTTAAAAAAAGGATAATCCATACAATGGATTACCTGCAGCCATTAAAATAATGGCATAAATCTACATATACTGACACTAAGATATGTTCACAATTTATTGTAAATAGAAGACTGCATGCTATAAAGCACAATGCTTAATATAATCTCAATTAGACAAAGTTAATAGTATAAAGAGATAAGGAGTTAGATATGGAGATAGGCAGCCCTCTGAAGACTAACCATCTAGATTAACAATGGTAGTTTCTGGAAAGTGAAATTGTAAGAACAAGGTGGGAGGGGTTCATTTTCTGTTTTAAACACTTCTTTATTATTTTAATGAGCCTATTTTATTGGTTTTATATCAAAAGAGAAATTCCCATATTAAGAATAAACATTTTGAACTCTCTCCCTGGCAATTATCCATTTCATACTGTCACTTCTATATACTTTTCCAGTTATTCTTTGTCCAAAAATTGTCATTCCTACCTATCCCAGGTATTCAAATGCTTCTCTAGTACTACTTCTTTGAAAAGGCCAGTAGGATTACTTACCAATTTATTTGGAAACTCCTAGTATCTGAATCTTTGCTCTTGAATCTGCCAAGAAGGTAATGAATAAAGTAGGAAAAGGGCAAAATTAACTCTCCAAATATCTATTTTTCAGAGTTAACAATAGTGCTGAATTGATCCTGGATAAAAAGTCTTTATAAAATACTATATATAAACATTATATATAAAACAGTGTTGTATATTAGAGAAGTTCATGGGTGCTTATCATTCCTTCTTTGACTTATGAGACTTTGAGTTTTTCACCCACTTAGGGTGGTTAAATGATGCTCTTGAAAATTTCCACCTGATGAAACAAATACCACCAGTACTCAGTAAAATGACCCATCAGGATCATTATACTGGAATGGGTGAATTTAACTCAGATGACCATTATATCTACTACTGTGGGCAAGAATTGCTTTGAAGAAATGGAGTAGCCATCATAGTCAACAAAAGAGTCTGAAATGCAATACTTGAATGCAATCTCAAAAATGACAGAATGAACTTTGCTCATTTCCAAGACAAACCATTCAATATTACAGTAATCCAAGTCTATGCCCTGAACAGTAATGCTGAAGAAGCTGAAGTTGAATGGTTCTATGAAGACCTACCAGACCTTCTAGAACTAACACCCAAAAAAATACGTCGTTTTCATTATGGGGTGTGGAATGCAAAAGTAGGAAGTCAAGAGATACGTGGCAAAACAAGCAAATTTGGTCTTGGAGTACAAAAAGAAGCAGGTCAAAGGCTAACAGTGTTTTGCTGGGAGAACGCACTGGTCATAGCAAACACCCTCTTCCAACAACACAAGAGAAGACTCTACACATGGACATCACCATATGGTCAATGTGGAAATCAGACTGATTATATTCTTTGTAGCCAAAGATGGAGACACTCCATACAGTCAGCACAAACAAGACCAGGATCTGACTATGACTCAGATCATGAATTCCTTATTGCCAAATTCAGACTGAAATTTAAGAAAGTAGGGAAAACCACTAGACCATTCAGATATGACCTAAATCAAATCCCTTATGATTATACAGTGGAAGTGAAAAACAGATTCAAGGAATTAGATCTGATAGAGTACCTGAAGAACAATGGACAGAGGTTCGTTACATTGTACAGTGGGCAGTGATCAAGACCATCCCCAAGAGAAAGAAATGCAAAAAGGCAAAATGTTTGTCTGAGGAGGCCTTACAAACAGCTGAGAAAAGAAAAGAAGCAAAAGGCAAAAGAGAAAAGGAAATATACCCATCTGAATGCAGAGTAACAGAGAACAGCAAGGAGAGATAAGAAAGCCTTCCTCAACGATCAATGCAAAGAAATAGAGGGGAAAAATAGAATGGGAAAGACTAGAGATCACTTCGAGAATATTAGAGATACCAAAGGAAATTTTCATGCAAAGATGGGCACAATTAAGGACAGAAATAATATGGACCTAACAGAAGCAGAAGATATTAAGAAGAGATGGAAAGAATACACAGAAGAACTATACAAAAGGGATCTTCATGACCCAGATAACCACGAGGTGGTGATGACTTACCTAGAGCCAGACATCCTGGTATGAGAAGTCAAGTGGGCCTCAGCAAGCATCACAATGAATGAGGCTAGTGGAGGTGATGGAATAACAGCTGAGCTATTTCAAATCCTGAAAGATGATGCTGTGAAAGTGGTGCACTCAATATGCCAGCAAATTTGGAAAACTCAGCAGTGGCCATAGGACTGGAAATGGTCACTTCTCATTCCAATCCCAAAGAAAGGGAAAGCCAAAGAATGTTCAAACAACTGCACAACTGCACTCATCTTACATGTTAGTAAGGTATTGCTGAAAATGCTTCAAAAATACATGAACCTGAACTTTCAGATGTTCAAGCTGGATTTAGAAAAGGCAGAGGAACCAGAGATAAAAATTACCATAATCTGTTGGATCATCAAAAAAGCAAGCTAGTTCCAGAAAAACATCTACTTCTGCTTTATTGATTATGTCAAAGCCTTTGACTGTCTGGATCACAGCAAACTGTGGATAATTCTTAAAGAGATGGGAATACCAGACCACCTTGCCTGCCTATTGTGAAATCTGTATGACAGTCAAGAAATAACAGTTAGAACTGTACAAGGAACAACACACTGGTTCCAAATCAGGAAAGGCGTTATGTCAAGGCTGCATATTGTCAGCCTGTTTATTTAACTTATATGCAGAGTACATCATGCAGAATGCCTGGCTGGATGAAGCACAAGCTGGAATCAAGATTGCTGGGAGAAATATCAATAACCTCAGATATTCAGATAACACCACCCTAGGGCAGAAAGCAAAGAACTAAAGAGCCTATTAATGAAATTGAAAGAGGAGAGTGAAAAAGTTGGCTTAAAGCTCAACCTCCAGAAAACTAAGATCGTGACATCTGGTCCCATCACTTCATGGCAAATAGATGGGGAAACAATGGAAACAGTGACAGACTTTATTTTGGGGAGCTCCAAAATCACTGCAGATGGTGACTGCATCCAAGAAATTAAAAGATGCTTGCTCCTTGGAAGGAAAGTCATGACTAACCTAGACAGCATATTGAAAAGCAGAGACATTACTTTGTCAACAAAGGTCTATCTAGTCAAAGTTATGGTTTTTCCAGTAGTCACGTATGGATGTGAGAGTTGGACTATAAAGCAAGCTGAGTTCCAAAGAACTGATGCTTTTGATCTATGGTGTGGAGAAGATTCTTGAGAGTCTCTTGGACTGCAGGAAGATCCAACCAGTCCATCCTAAAGGAGATCAGTCCTGGGTGTTCATTGGAAGAACTGATGCTAAAGCTGAAATTCCAATACTTTGGCTACCTCATGTGAAGAACTGACTCTCATCGGAAAAGACCCTGATGCTGAGAAAGATTGAAGGCAGGAGGAGAAGGGGACGACAGAGGATGAGACAGTTTATGTCATGACCAACTTGATGTATATGAGTTTAGCAAGCTCCAGGAGTTGGTGATGGACAGGGAAGCCTGGTGTGCTGCCATCCATTGGATCACAGAAAGTCAGACATGACTGATCAACTCACCTGAACTGAACTGACCTGAAGTGAGGATTGTATCCTTACCAAAGCAAACAAAATGCCATAAGCCATTCTGCCTTTGTAGAAGATGATTATGGCCAGACATCCAACAGGTTTGAGTTTAATTCCCAGCTCTTCCACGTAACAGCTCTGTGAATTGGGACAAGCAATGAAGTTTCTCAGTCTCTGCATTCAATCTGTATTTTAATAATAGTAGTACCTACCTCATAGAATTATTTAATGATTAAATAAGACAACAAATGAAAAATGGTTAGTATAGTACCTGCCCACAGAAACACTCAAACTATTGGGTCTTACTGTTTATATATGGTACTGTGCTCTGCTTAGTCACTCAGTTGTGTCTGACTCTTTGTGACCCCGTGGACTGTAGCCCACCAGACTCCCATGTCCATGGGGATTCTCCAGGCAAGAATACTTCAGTGGGTTGCCATTTGCTACTCCAGGGGATCGATTGTCAATTGATTTATTTCCATGCTAAAAAATAGCCTATCTTATAGCCTATTTTAATGAAAACTATAAGCAATATAAGTAATGAAAAACACTATTCAAATAGTTTAATACTGTTTTATTTCTCAAAAGCCTTATGTCTACAGGCAGCTTCAATTCAGTTTTTCAAAACCAAATTTAACTCCATCATGTATGGTCACCCTCAAAAATCCAGTTTAGTAGATACTGTAATTCTCTGGAATATTTAGCATCAGCCTCAATCAAGGGGAGTCCGACTATGGCAGGTGTAGTATTCCAAGGCAAGTTAGAGGAACAAAGCAATGTCCATTTCCTGGTTTTTGTCCGTGTTACATGCTTCATATTAAGGAAGTTGCTGTTGTTGTTCAGTCACTAAGTTGTGCCAGACTCCTTGTGACCCATGGACTGCAGC
The DNA here is from genome assembly GCF_023699985.2 of Odocoileus virginianus. Lineage (NCBI taxonomy): Eukaryota > Metazoa > Chordata > Mammalia > Artiodactyla > Cervidae > Odocoileus > Odocoileus virginianus. Next base: position 32,815,284 of record NC_069686.1, on the reverse strand, counting down.
ACACCAGGCTGCCCTGTCCTTCACCATCTCCTGGAGCTTGCTCAAACTCATGCCCATTGAGTCAGTGATGCCATCCAACCTCTCATCCTCTGTTGTTCCCTTCTCCCCCTGCCTTCAGTCTTTCCCAGCATCAGGGTCTTTTCCAATGAGTTGGCTCTTTGCATCAGGTGGACAAAGTATTGGAGCTTCAGCTTCAGCATCAGTCCTTCCAATGTAAATTAAATAATCTCATAATATCTCAGAGAAAGCCTGTCAATCTTCTTTTGAAACCTAGTTATGCCACACTGTGCAGCTAAAAAAAGAAAAGAAAAGAAAAGAAAAGAAACACAGCTCTGAATTAAAAGCTACCTAAGTGATAAAAAGAATATGAATTGTAATGACCATTCTTCATGGATAAAGGGGATCTATCAAGTGAGATGATAAAGAGATTGGTGAGACCTCATATTTACCACATTTTATATTAATCATCCAAAAAAGAAAGAAAACACACATTCATGAAATCTGCAGATGGTACTAAATATAGCTCACTGTTAACTTTGATAGAGGATAGCATTTGTGTAAAAAGGACTCTTTCAGTTAGAAATAAGGTCATAAAATGCCTGAGATATGACTCCCAAACAATCCATATTTATCAGGATATTAGCATCATACAATGTTAAAACCAACTGCATTTTATTTTATTCTTCTGATGCTTTTATCTTCTTTCAATTTTTCATTATGGAATGCTCATTATATACAAAATTGAAAATATACATAATTAAAAAGAACAAAAATGAATAGCTCTTATTAACATTTTGTTCTGTATTTCCAGATATATATAACACATTCACTATCATGTTTGCAAATGGATTGGTTTCTCTAATTTTTAATTTTTAATTTTTTTTCCATTTTCAGTAATCTGTGACTGCCTGCTGCTTCACCTGATCAAGCACAGGCTCTTTCAAGGAAGCCACTCATCATGGAAGTTCAAAATTTCTTATTCTGGTTATGTCCATACAGTTCTCAGTAGCTGGATGAACTCTGAAAAAAGTCAGGCAAGTCGATCAGAGAGAGCACAAAGGAATTGTTAACCAGTAGAAGCAAGGTGACTACATTTTCAATTCTGTTATTTTATTTATAAATGTGTCTGCTAAGCCGCTTCAGGTGTATCCGACTATTTGCAACCCCATGGACTATAGCCTGCCCAGCTTCTCTGTCCATGGACATTCTCCAGGCAAGAATACCAGAGTGGGCTACTATTTCTTCCTCTGGGGGATCTTCCCAGGGATCAAACCCCTGTCTCTTTTGTCTCCTGCTTTGGCAAGTAGGTTATTTACCACTAGCGTCACCTGGGAAGCCCAAAATACATATTACATATTAACATAGCCAGAAAACTCAATCACATTTGAGTTCATACATGTACTTTATAAGAAAAGATAAGTATTTTAATCTCATTTCACCATTTAAAACATTCTCATTTTTATTTATTAAAATTGTGGTAAAATATATATAAACATTTTTACCATTTTGGCCATTTTCAAGTGTACAGCTCAGTGCTTTGCGGTACATTTACACTGTTGTGCATCCATCGCCACCACCCATCCCTGAAATTCAATTTATCCTGCAAATAGAAAATACTTTTCAGTAACTCTCCATCCATCTTCCCTCCTGTCTTTGGCCACCAACATTTCATTTCCTGTCTCTATGAATTTGACTACTTTAGGTACCTCATGTAAGTGGAATATACATTACTTGCCCTTTTGTGACTAGCTTGTTTCACCTATCAGCATGTTTTCAAGTTTCATCCATGTTGTAGCATTTTTCAGAACATCCTTCATTTTGGAGGCTGAATTACATTCTTTTGTATGTATAGACCATGTTTTGTTTATCCATTCATCCATTCATGGACATTTAAGTTGCTTTCACCTTTCAGCTATTGTGACTAATGCTGCTGTGAACCTGGGTCTAGTCCATGCTTTCAGTTCTTTTGAATATATACCCAGAAGTGGAATTCCTGGATAACATGATAATTCTGTTTTTAATATTTGTTGGGTAGCTGTACCATTTTCCAAAGTATATGTACCATTTTACATTCATGCTATCAGTGCTCAAGAGTTCCAATCTTCTTCCAACGCTTATTTTCTATTTTTATAATAACTATGTTAATGGGTAAAACTTTACTTCACCTAACATTTGACTGTATTGTCATTGAGTTATAATTAGCATACATACTAACTACATTAGTTTTAGGTGTACAGCATAGCAATTTGATATATTTGTATATTATGAAATGATCAATGCAATAAAAAGCTACCATTCATCGACATACAAAGTTGTTGCAATACTATTGACTATATTCTCTATGTTTACATTACATTTGCTGACTTACATATTTTAGGGTTGGAAGTTTGAACTTCCTAATTCACTTTGCTTATTTCATCCATTCCTCCCTCCATCACCTTTTGTCTGACAACCACCAGTTTCTGTTTCTATGATTCTCTCTATGAGTCTGTTTCTCTTTTGTTTGTTCTTTTGTTGTCTGTTTTATTTATTTATTTATTTAAATTTACTTATTTTTATTGGAGGCTAATTACTTTACAATATTGTGGTGGTTTTTGCCATACATTCACATGAATCAGCCATGGGTGTACATGTGTTCCCCATCCTGAACACCCCTTCCACCTCCCTCCCCATCCCATCCCTCAGGATCATCCCAGTGCACCAGCCCTGAGCACCCTGTCTCATGCATTGAACCTGGATTGGTGATCTGTTTCACATATGATAATATACATGTTTCAGTGCTATTGTCTCAAATCATCCCACCCTTGCCTTCTCCCACAGAGTCCAAGAGACTGTTCTATACATCTGTGTCTCTTTTGCTGTTTAGATACCACATATAAGTGAAGTCATGTAGTACTTGCTTTTCTCTGTCTAACTTATTCCAGTTAACATAATACCCTTTAGATGATGTTTTATCATCCCTCAAGTCTTTAACAGAAATTGCTCCATACGTAGGTATAGATCCAGTGTGTCTGTGGGAGAGGTAAGCTCAGGGTCTTCCTATGCACCATCTTAGAGTTCTCTTGATGGTATTCTTAATTTAAAGTTGGAATATTACTCAGCCATTAAAAAGAATACATTGGAATCAGTTCTAATGAGATGGATAAAGCTGGAGCCCATTATACAGAGTGAAGTAAGTCAGAAAGATAAACACCAATATAGTATACTAACGCATGTATATGGAATTTAGAAAGATGGTAATGATAATCCTATATGCAAGACAGAAAAAGAGACACAGATGTATAGAACAGACTTTTGGACTCTATGGGAGAAGGCGAAGGTGGGATGATCTGAGAGAACAGCATCAAAACATGTATATTATCAAGTGTGAAACAGATCGCCAGTCCAGGTTGGATGCATGAGACAAGTGCTCGGGGCTGGTGCACTGAAATGACCCAGAGGGATGGGATGGGGGGGGAGGCGGGAGGGGGGTTCAGGATAGGGAACACATGTAAATCCATGGCTGATTCATGTCAATGTATGACAAAAACCACTACAATATTGTAAAGTAATTAGTCTTCAACTAATAAAAATAAATGAAAAAAACAAACAAACAAAATAAATAAAGAAAGAAAGAAAAGAAAAGAAAAAGCATGATTATCAGACGTGTTAGTTTTTGTTTCCATTTCAAGAAAGAACAACTGCTATTTATAAAATAATAATTTCATAGATTATTTTTGGAAAATGAAATTCCTAATTACTATTCATTGCAAGAGAGAAGTAGATATGGATTTCCTGTGTGTGCATGCTTAGTTGCTCAGTTGTGCCCAACTCTTTGCAACCCCATGGACTGCAGCCCATCAGATTCCTATGTCCATGGAGATTCTCCAGGCAAGAATATGGGAGTGGGTTGCCATACCCTACTCCAAGGGAACTTCCCAATTCAAGGATTGAACCCTGGTCACTGGCATTGCAGGCATATTCTTTACCATCCGAGCCACCAGGGAAGCACATATTATGAAAAGAATTAAGAATTCTTCTTAATTCGTTATACTCTCCATTAGAATATTATATCAGATTTATAAGAACACTAAATTTTTGCAAAGGCAAAAAAAGAATTTGCAAAGGATAAAATATGTCAACCCACCATTGTTTCCATACTGACCTTGTGTTCTGTACTCTTGAGTTGACCAAAAATATAACAGATACTTCTCTTAGTGATTAGAAACATGAAATTTTATAGTTAACTAATTTAAGTCTTTAAACAAAAAGAATTCACAGAAAAATTTAGATACAGGAAATGTTTTGTTTATTACATGTCCTACTTTTATTCACTGCCCAACAGCAGCAAACAGAATGTAAGCAAAAGACATGAATAATACACCAGAAAATAAAACAAAAATAAGCTTGATTAAATCTATTTTGTTTCTCTCTATTATTACTTAACAATACAGAAGCACAATCATCTCCCAGTTACTTAAGTATCCCCTTCTTTTCAAGACCCATCATGATAAGCCTATATGCTATGCAGGTATTAACTGTATACTGCTGAACAAAGGAGTAAAGAGAATGTTAATCTAATACATTTAGCTAATACTTATATAATTTAGATGTATATCAATTCTTAGGGAGAAGTAGTACACTGTGACTAGATTGACAATATAGATTGTCAAACACATAAAATCTCTCACTTATTCAGTGATTGTAAGCCACTCCAAAAGACACCTGTAATTGCTGAGGGCAGAGTACAAAGAAAAAGAGTAAGAGTCTAATAGGAAGCTTTAAATAGAACTATGGCCTCTGATCCTTATCCATCAGATGTCAGACAGAATGAAAACCACAGTCACAGAAAACTAACCAAACTGATCACATGAATCACAGCCTTCTCTAAATCAATGAGACTGAGCCATGCCGTGTAGGGCCACCCAAGACAGATAGGTCAAGGTGGAGAGTTCTGACAAAACGTGGTATACTGGAGGAGGGAATGGCAAACCACTTCAATATTCTTGCCTTTAGAACCCCATGAACAGTATGAGAAGGCAAAAAGATATGACACTGAAAGATATATTCCCCAGGTCAGCACGTGCCCAAAATGTTACTGCAGAAGAATGGAAAAATAACGCCAGAAAGAATGAAGAGATGGTGCCAAAGTGAAAACAATGTCCAGTTTTGGATGTGACTGGAGAAGGAAGTAAAGTTTGATGTTGTAAAGAACAATATTGCATAGGAATCTGGAATGTTATGTCCACGAATTAACATAAGATGGAAGTGGTCACACAGAAGATGGCAGGACTGAACATCGACATTTCAGGAATCAGGGAACTAAAAGGGACTGAAATAGGTGAATTTAACTCAGATGACCATTATATCTACTACTGTGGCCAAGAATCCCTTAGAAGAAATGGAATAACCCTCATAGTCAACAAGAGTCTGAAATGCAGTACTTGGGTGCAATCTCAAAAATGACAGAATGATCTCTGTTCATTTCTAAGGCAAACTATTCAACATCACAGTAATCCAAGTCTATGCCCCAACACTAATGCTGAAAAAGCTGAAGTTGAATGGTTCTATGATGACCTACAAAACTTTCTAGAACTAACACCAGAAAAACATGTCATTTTAATCATAGGGGACTGGGATGCAAAAGTAGGAACTCAAGAGATACCTGGAGTAACACGCAAGCTTGGCCTTGGAGAACAATTGAAGCAGGGCAAAGACTAATAGAGTTTTGCCAAGAGAACACACTGATCATAGCAAAGACCCTTATCCAACAACACAAGAGAAGACTCTAAACACGGACATCACCAGATGGTCAATACTGAAATCAGACTCATTACATTCTTTGCAGCTGAAGATAGAGAAACTCTATACAGTCAGAAAAACCAAGACCCGGAGCTGACCGAGGTCAGATCGTAAACTTCCTATTGTAAAATTCAGATTCATTGAAGAAAAATAGGGAAAACCACTAGACCATTCAGATATGACCTAAATCAAATCCCTTACAATTATATAGTGGAAGTGACAAAACAGATTGAAGGGATTAAATCTGATAGAGAGTGCCTGAAGAACTATGGATGGAGGTTTGTGACATTATACAGGAGGCAGTGATCAAGAGCATACCCAAGAAAAAGAAACGCAAAAAGGCAAAATGGCTGTCTGAAGAGGCCTTACAAATAACTGTGAAAAGAAGAGAAGTGAAAGGCAAAGGAGAAAAGGAAAGATATACCCATTTGAATGCAGAGTTCCAATGAATAGCAAGGAGAGACAAAAAAGCCTTTCTCAGTGATCAGTGCAAAGAAATAGAGGAAAACAATAGAATGGGAAAGACTAGAGATCTCTTCAAGAAAATTAGAGACTCCAAGGGAACATATCATGTAAAGATGGGCACAATGAAGGACAGAAATAATATGGACCTACTGACGACTTCACTTTCACTTTTCACTTTCATGCATTAGAGAAGGAAATGGAAGCCCACTCCAGTATTCTTGCCTGAAGAATCCCAGGGACCGGAGCCTGGTGGGCTGCTGTCTATGGGGTCACACAGAGTCAGACACGACTGAAGTGACTTATCAGCAGCAGCAGCAACAGAAGCAGAAGATATTAAGAAGAGGTAGAAAGAATATACAGAAGAGCTATACAAAATAGGTCATCATGACTCAGATAATCACGAGGTGGTGATCACTCACATAGAGCCAGACTTCCTGGAATGCGAAGTCATGTGGGCCTTAGGAGGCATCACAATGAACAAAGCTAGTGGAGGTGACAGAATAAGAGTTGAGCTATTTCAAATCCTAAAAGATGATGCTGTGAAAGTGGTGCACTCAATACGCCAGCAAATTTGGAAGACTCAGCAGTGGCCACAGGACTGGAAATAGTCAGTTTTCATTCCAATCCCAAAGAAAGGTAATGCCAAAAATGTTCAAACAATTGCACTCATCTCACATGCTAGAAAAGTAATGCTGAAAATTCTCCAAGCAAGGAGAACATGAACCGAGAACCTCCGTATGTTCAGGCTGGATTTTAAAAAGGCAGAGGAACAAGAGATCAAATTGCCAATATCCATGGGACAATGAAAAAGCAAAAGAATTCCAGAAAAACATCTACTTCTGCTTTACTGACTAAACCGAAGTTTTTGACTGTGTTCAGTTCAGTTCGTTCAGTGGCTCAGTCATGTCTGACTTTTTGTGACCCCATGAACTGCAGCACGCCAGGCCTCCCTGTTCATCTCCAACTCCCAGAGTTTATCCAAACTCATGTCCATTGAGGTGGTGATGCCATCCAACCACCCCATCCTCTGTCATTCCCTTCTCCTCCCACCTTCAATATTTCCCAGCATCAGGGTCTTTTGAAATGAGCAGCTCTTCACATCAGGTGGCCAAAGTATTGGAGTTTCAGCCTCAATATCAGTCCTTCCAACGAACACCCAGGACTGATCTCCTTTAGGATCGACTGGTTGGATATCCTTGCAGTCCAAGGGACTCTCAAGAGTCTTCGCCAACACCACAGTTCAAAAGCATCAATTCTTCAGTACTCAGCTTTCCTTATAGTCCAACTCTCACACCCATACATGACTACTGGAAAAACATTGGCCTTGACTAGATGGACCTTTGTTGACAAAGTAATGTCTCTGCTTTTTAATATGCTATCTAGGTTGATCATAACTTTCCTTCCAAAGAGTAAACGTCTTTTAATTTCATGCTACAATCACCATCTGCAGTGATTTTGGAACCCAAAGAAATAAAGTCTGACACTGTTTCCACTGTTTCCCCATCTATTTCCCATGAGGTGATGGGACCAGATGCCATGATCTTAGTTTTCTGAATGTTGAGCTTTAAGCCAACTTTTTCACTCTCCTCTTTCACTTTAATCAAGAGGCTTTTTAGTTCTTCTTCACTTTCTGCCATAAGGGTGGTGTCATCTGCACATCTGAGGTTATTGATATTTCTCCCGGCAATCTTGATTCCAGCTTGTGGTTCATATAGCCCGGTTTCTCATGATGTACTCTACATATAATTTAAATAAGCAGGGTGACAATATACAGCCTTGATATACTTATTTGCCTATTTGGAACCAGTCTGTTGTTCCATGTCCATTTCTAACTATTGCTTCCTGATCTGGATGCAGATTTCTCAAGAGGCAGATCAGGTGATCTGGTATTCCTATCTCTTTCAGAATTTTCCAGTTTATTGTGATCCACACAGTCAAATGCTTTGGCATAGTCAATAAAGCAGAAATAGATGTTTTTCTGGAACTCTATTGCTTTTTCAATGATCCATCGGATGTTGACAATTTGATCTCTGATTCCTCTGCCTTTTCTAAAACCAGCTTGAACATCTGGAAGTTCATGGTTCACGTATTGCTGAAGCCTGGCTTGGAGAATTTTGAGTATTACTTTACTGGAGTGTGAGATGAGTGCAATTGTGTGGTACTTTGAGCATTCTTTGGCATTGCCTTTCTTTGGGATTGGAGTTAAACTGCCCTTTTCCAGTCCTTGGCCACTGCCGAGTTTTCCAAATTTGCTGGTATATTGAGTGCATCACTTTCACGGCATCATCTTTTAGTATTTGAAATAGCTCAACTGGAATTCCATCACCTCCACTAGCTTTGTTTGTAGTGATGCTTCCTAAGGCCCACTTGACTTCACATTCCAGGATGTCTGGCTCTAGGTGAGTGATCACACTTTCATGATTATCTGGTCATGAGAATCTTTTTGTACAGTTCTTCTGTGTATTCTTGCCACCTCTTCTTAATATCTTCTGCTTCCTTTAGGTCCATACCATTTCTGTCCCTTAGTGAGCTCATCTTTGCATGAAATGTTCCCTTGGTATCTCTAATTTCCTTGAAGAGATCTTTAGTCTTTCTCATTCTATTGTTTTTCTCTATTTCTTTGCATTGATTGCTGAGTAAGGCTTTCTTATCTCTCCTTGCTATTCTTTGAAACTCTGCATTCAAATGGGTATATCTTTCCTTTTCTCCTTTGCCTTTTGCTTCTCTTCTTTTCTCAGCTATTTGTAAGGCCTCCTCAGACAGCCATTTTGCTTTTTTGCATTTCTTTTTCTTGGGGATGGTCTTGATCCATGTCTCCTGTACTATTTTATGACCCTCCATCCAGAGTTCATCAGGCACTCTGTTTATCTCATCTAGTCCCTTAAATCTATTTCTCACTTCCACTGAATAATTCTATGGGATTTGATTTAGGTCATACCTGAATGGTCTAGTGGTTTCCCCCACTTTCTTCAATTTCAGTCTGAATTTGGCGATAAACAGTTCATGATCTGAGCCACAGTCAGCTCCCGGTCTTGTTTTTGCTAACCATATAGAGCGTCTCCCACAACTGAGCGACTTCACTTTCACTTTTCACTTTCATGCATTGGAGAAGGAAATGGCAACCCACTCCAGTGTTCTTGCCTGGAGAATCCCAGGGACGGGGTAGCCTCGTGGGCTGCCGTCTATGGGGTCGCACAGAGTCAGACATGACTGAAGTGACTTAGCAGCAGCAGCATAGAGCGTCTCCATCTTTTGCTGCAAAGAATAAAATCCATCTGATTTCGGTGTTGGCCATCTGGTGATGTCCATGTGTAGAGTCTTCTCTTGTGTTGTTGGAGGAGGGTGTTTGTTATGCCAGTGCATTCTCTTGGCAGAACTCTATTAGACTTTGCCCTGCTTCATTCTGTACTTCAAGGCCAAATTTGCCTGTTATTCCAGGTGTTTCTTGACTTCCTACTTTTGCATTCCACACCCCTATAGTGAAAAGAACATCTTTTTTGGCTGTTAGTTCTAAAAGGTCTTATAGGTCCTCACAGAACCATTCAGCTTCAGCTTCTTTGGCGTTACTGGTCGGGGCATAGATTTGGATTACCGTGTTATTGAATGGCTTGCCTTGAAAACGAGCAGAGTTCATCGGTCGTTTTTGAGATTGCATCCAAGTCCTGCATTTCAGACTCTTTTGTTGACTATGATGGCTACTGCATTTCTTCTAAGGGATTCCTGCTCACAGTAGTAGATATAACGGTCTATAGTCAATATAGATATTGACTGTGTGGATCACAACAAACTGTGGTAAATTCTTAAAGAGATGGGAATACCACATCATCTTGCCTGCCTCTTGAGAAATCTGTATGTTCTCAAGAAGCAACAGTTAGAACTGGATATGGAACAATAAACTGGTTCCAAATTGAGAAAGGAGTAAGTCAAGGCTGTATGTTGTCACACTGCTTATTTAACTTACATGCAGAGTACATCATGCAAAATGCTGGGCTGGATGAAACGCAAGCTGGAATTGAGATTGCCAGGAGAAATATCAATAAACTCAGATATGCAGATGACACCACCCTTACGGCAGAAAGCAAAGAAGAACTAAAGAGCCTCTTGATGAAAGTGAAAGAGGAGAGTGAAAAGCCGGCTTAAACCTCAACATTCAGAAAACTATGATCATGGCTTCTGGTCCCATCACTTCATGACAAACAGATGGGAAAACAATGGAAACAGTGAGAGAGTTTATTTTGGGGGGCTCCAAAATCACTGAAGATGGCAGCTGCAGCCTTGAAATTAAAAGACACTTGTTCCTTGGAAGAAAAGCTGTTACAAGTCTAGACACTACTTTGCCAACAAAGGTCTGTATAGTCAAAGTTATGGTTTTTCCAGTAGTCATGTATGGATGTGAGAATTGAGCCATAAAAAAGCTGATCACTAAAGAATTGGTGCTTTTGAACTGTAGTGTTGGAGAAAACTCTAGAGAGTCCTTTGGACTGTAAGGAGATCAAATCAGTCAATCCTAAAGGAAGTCAGCCCTGAATATTCATTGAATGGACCGATGCTGAAGCTGAAGCTCCAATACATTGGCAGACAGATGCAAAGTGACTCATTTGAAAAGACCCTGATGCTGAGACAGGTTGAAGGCAGGAGGAAACGGTGATGACAGAGGATGAGATGGTTGGATGTCATCACTGACTTGATGGACATGAGTTTGAACAAGCTCTGGCAGGTGGTGATGGATGGGGAAGCCTGGTATACTGTAGTCCGTGGGGTTGCAGGGTCAGACAGGACTTACTGACTGAACTGAACTGAACTGAACTGATGGTCAATGAACCCATCAGTAAAGTGAAAGTGTCTAATTCTCTAGTTTCTGCCACAATTAAGGAGATTTTAAGATCTTGACTTTTGCTCCTTAATGAAAATTTATGTTTGGCTTGCTTTACTTAAGTTACTAGTCTTAATTCTAAGCTCTCAAGTCTAGGATAAAACTATAGAATCCTTCTTTCTGCAGCAGAACCAACATATGTGGAGCATGTGGGATTTGTGAATAATGCACTTTGTTGGGCCAACAGCCTCAATGCCAGCCTAATTGTTCCAAGTAGTGGTTTGTTTCTTAATGAAGATTCCACAATGCAATTGTTGTAGAAAATAATCATTATTTTAGGACAGATGGTAAAGTGGCAAGATGGGGAAATGGTCCATATAATTCTGACTCTTAATCTTGAGTTTGATGGAGGATAAGAATTTGAATACTCCGGGAGGTGTATTTATACAGCTCTGAATCACCCACTTATTGCTCAGCAATTCATTCTCTTTTCTTTAAATAATGCAAACTTTGCCTACAGGGCTGAAAAAGTAAATGACAATGTTTATCCTTTAACTAATTAAATACTTTGAGTAATGCCAAAGCATGGTTATGTTTTCTCCCTCTGTGTATGTATGTTCTAAATTCTGAAATGCAAGAGGGAGAAATAAAACTGGAAGTCCAGATAAGTATATTTTTAAAATTAAAACATAAATGACTCAACCATCTGTATTTTTTTGATCAAATATGAATAGCTGTGCTTTTGATTTTCACTTTTGTTCCTGTAGCTGTAGATCTATATGTAATTATCATATATGTATCTATTTCAAACACATGCCTTTCTGGGACTATGAGCATATGGACACAAAACTTAATATGATAGTGAAAATCTTTGGCACACTGCATCAATAAAACTAACTTTTAAAATAAAACTAATTTACCTATTATTCTATTACTTATTATTATCAATCATTTGTCTTTTGGTTCAATCCTCTACTAAAATATACAATACTACTGAAATTCTTCTTCATGTAACATTGAAACCTCACCAAACCAAGCTTTAGGGAAATTAATGATTGATCATATCAGGAATTTTTAAGGCAAGCTCAGTAAAGGATTAAGGAAATTTTATGTAAACATATGTGAAAACAAATGCACTTTTCTTCTAAGTGATTTAATTCTGTATGTGAATAAAACAGTTAAATATTTTACATGGTTATAAAGACTTCGGACTGCCCAATCTCTACATGGCTCTATAGCCTCAATTTATATAAACTCTTCTCCTCTCCATACACATTTTTTGTTCCTTAAAATTATTGTCTTCCTAGCCTGCAAATATAAACTGCCCTTTACTTAGAATCCAGTCCTATCCCCCAAATTTATAATTATTTACACACTGTTCACAACTCAAAATCAACTATCACTCTCTAGGGACTTTTTCCCATAACCCTAAAAATTGTTTTATTTCCCCTGTTTGATATTCCCATGACGTTATGTGAATTCCCTGCAAAGCATTTATTATAGTTAAAATTAGACTCATAGCTGTTTGGTTATTTGATTAATAGCTCTCCCCTCTTTTGGATACAGAGTTCCACAAGGACAGAAAACCAGTTTTTTCTTGCCCACCATATTGTATTGTCCCCAATACCTTTCAAGGAGGCAATAACTATTCTTTGAATAAATGAGTGAATACCTGAATCAGTGTTGATAAATGTTATGAAGAGAACAAATATTTAAGCTGAAACAATAAGAAAAATAATGCTTTTTATAAAGTTAAATCCCAACTCTCAGCATTTCCTTTTCTTTTCTACTCAAGATGTAAGGTTGCATTTTACAAACCTGCATAAGAGAAAAAAAAAAGGAGAATGAAAAAGAAAAATTGGGGAATATGCTATATGTATATGTAAACAGGAAATTAATCTCCATTAGTTGTGGGCTATTTACTAGGAATGTCTTTTACTGAACTAGGGGATTTCATTACATAGCGTTTTTTTCCTAGGCTTTTTATAATAAACCAGAAAATGTCTGCAAATGAAAGTAGGTGACTCTTGCAAACCCAGCTGTAATCTGGACCATCCTGATGGCAGCGAATTATTCTTTGCTAAAGCTTTTTATCATCACTGCTGAAAATATGTTTCTGACTAGGATGAAATATCTCCTTTTGCTCCAATTTCCCCCAAAATGCTCAAATTAGACTGGGTACATATTTCCAATTACAATTAAATTCTAGTGTTATAATTTGCCTGCTAGACTAAGGGTTCTTACTAACTACAATAAAATTAATGAGCTGGAAATGCTGCTGCAGCTTGGCTTGTAAAGGGCATGCTGAGGGGGTATGAACACAGGTGCTCATAGTGAACAGCAGCCTGGTCCATTTCTAGGTGGGAAATATTTGTGAACACATGAGTTAGCTGCTCAGCATGAACATTTCCTGAAGAGTATTGGTCTCACACTGTAATAGTTTCCTACTGTGGGCTTCCAACTATTAATAACTTAGAGAGCTCATGCAAAATGATGAATCTCAGCTCCTATATCCACATATTCTGATTTGGTTGCTTCAACAAGCATCTCAGATAATTCTGATACTAGTCAGTATTCTATGGACTACATCTTCCAGGCACACTGGCCTATGGGATTATGTTCCAACTTCTCAGCATACACAAAATGGAACCTGTGGTTGACTCCTATTGGACTCTCAAGTCTCACTCACCCTGCTTCCTTTCCAGTTTACTTTCTAGTCCCAGAGAGTGCTAACTTTCACACTGAGGCTGTTTGATAACTTTTGCCTTTCTTCACACATTTCCCTCTTCTTTGACTGACCTTAACCACCTTTGCCATATTGAGGTCCAATTTTCAAGGCTCTTACAGATGTCAACTCTTTTCTAAAACATCAGATCACCACCCTTCTCTGTGCAAACCTAATCTACACCACAGAGTAAAGAGAGAAAATAGACAACATGCAGGTGGACCTTCTCCATCCCGTATCTATGGCAACCATCTCCAATTGATCACACTTTTGACTCAGTTCCAAACCCTTCTAAACCATGCTCTCAAAGCTATCACCTACCTGTGAGGTTTGTAGGATAAAAAGAAACATGTTGGCCATCCTGGCTATCAGTTTTGAAAATTATTATTATTATATCTGTATTATTCCATAATATCACTTTTTTATATACATGTTTCCTACTAGACAGAAACATGGATCATGCTTTATCTTTATATACCATCAACTCCTGTCCTAGTACCTGGCATGAAGTAGGCCCACAATAAATGTTTGAATAATGAGTTCATAATTGGATGATACTGTTTTCTTGAGGAAGATAAAGATTTTCTGTGTTCACCCTCTTTTAGTTCTGCTCTTTTATCTTTAAGATTATAGCTTCACTCAATAAAGTCTTTCTTTTTTTCTTTTGGTCTATTTGCGTGGCTTGTGAGATTTTAGTTCCCAGACTGTGGACTGAACTCTAGCCCATGGCAGTGAGAGCTCAGACCCCTAACCACTAAGCAGCCAAGGAATTCCCAGTAAGGTATTTATAATCATTCAATTGAGAGTAAAAGCTAGATATAACTTAGTCTTTCTGAGAAATGCTTTAATTATATCATTTGTATGTCGTGAAGATCCTTAAACCAAGGTATATAACAATGAATCTTACTGATATTTTCAAGAAAGAATTGAATATTGCTCTACATCTGATCATAAAGAGTTAATAGACAATGAAATATTTAAGGCTAAAGTCTCCTCTGTCTTAATTCTTGGGCAAATGTCATTTCATCATCATCATAGCAATAGCATTTATTGGATATCCTCTAAGCTTCTGACTTTAATATACAAGAGTTTCAGTCTGCTGACCTGCCCTTAAACAGATTTAAGAAAGCTTATTCTTAACAGAGTGAGATGATTGCACTAGAATGGAATTGACATAATCAGAAAGAAGGAACCAGGAAGAACAAGTGCACAGTGCAGAGTAGATACAAGTAATAAAAATCTTCAAAATAGAAACATTACGTTTTCTAAACTCCTTGTTATTAACAAGAATGCTATCATTCGTAACATTACTGTGGCTTTATATAAACCAGTATCAACCAAATAGCTTAAAATAAAATAAATGTTCAGTTTTGTGAATTGACTCTCCAAATAATTTATTAATACAGGTGAGAAAAAACAACCTATAGGCCTAATTAGTGTAACCTCCAGAGCTCTTTAAAGTTTGTCTAGGCATCAAGTAAACATTTGGTGAGAGAATTAGCTGTCAGTATATTAGTGGTATATTAGCTGGTTATTCATTTATGGGAGGTTAGTTTCAAAGAACAGCACTGTAGTTTTTCCTAAAGCACCAGGAGATTCATTCTTTAAAAAAAAAAAAAAAAAAAACTATGTATGTTCTTAATTATCACCCTTCAGTTTCCTAAAACTCTGTTCATCTTTTTTTTTGTTTTTTAAAACATCATCCCCATTTATTCTGTTGGTTTAACAAATGCTCCGAATGGAGCATTCAAGTTTAACCTCTTTGTCTAGTAGGAAATACAACAGTGAGAGATTGGCATATCTCAAAATGCTCTTACTTAAAAAATTAAAAAATCTCGGAATTATAATTGCCAAGAAGATTGATGTGGGTCCTCAGAGAGGTAGCATGATATATGAATAAAACGGAGGGGCTTGGGAGAAATGCAAGATGAAGTAAGTGCAAGGTTGTTTATTATAGCAATGGCTTAAACAGCAATGACTGCAAACAACTAAATGCTTAATAAGAGTGGGCTGGTTAACAGATTATAATACATCAATGTAAAAGTCTAGCTACCCATAATAAAAAAACAAAGATTTTTTCTCTAACCTGATATTAAAAATTAGTAACTTTTTTTAAAAAAGCAGGTTGCAGGGGAATGTATATTTCATGACAGTTTGCGTTTTTAAAAGGAGCAATTTTATATGCACATTTATACCTTTCTGCTTATTAATGCTTACAGATTTTCTTTGAGGACACATCTGAATCTGCTAAAATTGATTACTGATATTTAGAAATTGAACAGTGGAATTATAAAACTTCTAAAAAAAATCAGCAAATACAGTTTTAAAAATCATTAGTTTCATTATAAAGGATAAGGACACCAGACTTTCTCCTGGGTTTGGAGGTTGGATCCACTACTTGTAGGATAAGTGAACTTGAGTAGTTTCACTTTGTGGATCAGAGTCTGGATAATGGGACTCAACTAATGCTTACTCCACATTCTTTGGGAAGGGGAGGGGCTTCCCAGGTGACACTAGTGGTAACGAACCCACCTGCCAATGCAGGTAGATATAAGAGACATGGGTTCATTCCTGGATCGGAATAATCCTCTGGAGTAGAAAATGACAACCCGCTCCAGTATTCTTGCCTGAAGAATCCCATAGACAGAAGAGCCTGGCAGGGTGCAGCCCACAGGGTCACACAGAGTCAGACATGACTGAAATAACAGCATGACAGTACTTTGAAAGCATTATCTGAGCATAAAACCATGCAGTAAGTGATGTCACTATTATTAAAATATAATACCTCACTGGGCTCATTTGCCTTGTTTAATAGCCCTTTCTCTTTCAAAAGTGGCTGAGTTCTGGCTAGAGAATTTAAAGAATGTTTCACTTCCCATCAGCTAGGAATTAGAAGGAAAATAAAGGAAAAACTGTGTAAGATATGATTTTCATAAATCCTTTATCATATAACTCCTAGGAGTCCTGCTTCTCTGATTAATTTCTGACAGATATACAAGATAACTTTCTTTAAAAACTTTTAAATTTATCTTTTAAATCTCTGAAATGAGACACTTAAAATGGTTTAAGGAAGCATTTTAAATCATTACCATTGATTTTACATTACATTTTCTGGGACCAATTATGTTTATGAAAAAGTACACAAAAAATAAAAAGTATGTAGTCAAAAGTATTTATTGACATTTCTGTAGAAGTCTATACTGTATAGAGTGGAATGAACCATAAAATCAATGAAAAAAATGGTCCCTTACAGAAAGTCATTTGACTAAATTTGAAGACTGTATTATTTAGGTACTAACAGTAGATTTTCAGTGGCTTGAAACACAGAGGCTTGTTTTTGCTTTCACTATATGTCTGGCTTAGGCCACTAGAGAGATTTGCCTATAGCATTACTAGGGAATGCTCAGGTCAATGGAGACATCACAATTTGACACATGCGTTCTTCTAGTGGAAGACACAGTTGGAAGGTTGAACTCTTTTATACTTTTGCTCAGAAGCAACACATCACTTATTCTTCAGCCAGTTAGCCTGAAATATTCACATGCTCTTACCTAACTACAAAGAGGCTGGAAAATGTGAGGGAAAAAACTGAATGTTTCGTGAAGACCACTCACTCTGCCACAAAGAAGAAATAAACTTTAAGACTTGGAAGACACTTTAACAAAACACATTATGGCAACTGTAAATAAATAAAAAATAAAATAAATTCTGGGAGGAGTCAGAGGGAAGGAGTGATTTGAAATAGTCAGTCAATTATTATGGCTACAAGTCTACTTGGAAAATAGGAACATTGAGGCAAGTGGCAAATATTCAGCTGAGCAAATATGAGCTGTAGTAGATGGGTCAGACTTCCTGTTAAAAGAATAAAACTGAGATTGATGATTAAGTGTTGACAATTAAGTTGAAATCTTGTGAAAGAGGAAAATGTTTAGGGGTGAAAATAGTAAAAGAGAAAGCTTGAAAATTATCTCAGAGGATGATTAGTTGCTAAGCCATGTCCGACTCTCTTGTGACCCCATGGACTGTAGCCCACCAGGCTCCTCTGTCCTTGGGATTTTCCAGGCAAGAATACTGAAGTGGATTGCCATTTCCTTCTCCAGGAGATCTTACCAACCCAGGGATTGGACCCACATCTCCTACATTGTTAGGCAGGTTCTTTACCACTGAGCCACCTGGGAAGCCCCTTAATAAATAATAAAGAAGCACAAATATATAAAAGATGATAAAGATAAAGAAAGGTAAAGAACATAAGATTACTATTATGAAGCTGCACATGATGAGTAGATTTACAGACATAAAATTAAAGACTTTAATACGTGGCTATAATCTAGAACAAGTTTTATTTGTTCTTAAGATGAGAGAACTGAGATCCAAAAAGGTTGGGACTTACCCAACACCTTACAAGTATTTTCCTGCCAAGATATAGAATATAATGTATAGAATATATGTCTTCTTTGTTTGACCTCCATAATACACTGTCTGACCGTTGGCCTTTAATGCAAATGAGATATCAACACAAATAAGCATTTAGTGTTAACTTTAACCTAGAGGAAATTAACCACCATCAATCTAGTACTCACAGTGAAGTAATAACAAAATTGATCTAATAGTGCAGCCAGTAGGAATGGAACTTATTAAAAGAGGAAGAGGCTGCAGATGAAGACTATTTGCACAATTTAGAGAGCATTAATTATCAAATTAAGAGGTATTGGTACTTAGGACATCTGAGGTGAATTGTGGCTTAAGCTTTTTTTAAAATTACAATGTGTACTTCATATTTTTAGAACTGTGCAATTTTATTTCTTCCAGACTTTCTTCTGGCATAGCCTGTCACAAAATTCAATTTTTAAAAGGTCAAATCTATTAAAAAGCAAAAGTGCTTGAGCTATTTTCTTGTTCTCCTTTTATACATTCTGCCTTAATTTTGAACGGTTAATTGGAAACCACCTTCAACTTCAAAAGCCCAGTTGTAGTTGGAGACAGCTACCCTTGTAACTGGTGCTAGCTGACTGTCAGAACTCCTCTATTAGGACCTGTCCTTATTGATTTGGGAAAACTTGAGAGCTGATTTAACCAACTGTGACCAGCGTAAGGGAGAATAGCCTGGCTTTTAGCTTTGGTGTCAGTAGAACCAGTAGGAAGTGATCCTTTAGCAATTGCTTCTTGATAGTGTTAGAAATTCCTTTGATCTCATGTGCCTGGTTCTTCTTGTAGTTAGAAAGGCTCACTTCTTCTTTGTCAGCCCCCAAATAACTTTGAAATCCATTTTGCTAGCAGGTAAAATGTTAGCTGAGTGAATATACAACCTTTGTTTAATACACCTCTCTCTAGGTAAAACCAGAGCTCTGGTTCTCCATAAGGGATATCCTGGCCCTTCTATTTACCAGCTTCTGTCCTTAGTTGGGATATCCAGGCTCCACTTCCTTTAGTCTTAAAATTGAGCTAATGATACAAGCTGCCATGCTTGGTTATATTGAACATTAAATGAGATAATATTTGTGAAATCGCTAATATACTGTCTTAAAAATAATAAGTACTTTGGTGAAAGCTAATAAATGATGGAGTTTGGATTTGAACTGGATTTTATATCTTTCCTCTACAGTAAATATAATGCTTGGCCCATAAATGTATTTGGTCATCATCCCTATTGCTTTTGTGCTCCAGAAAATCTGGTAGTTCTTGTGGAATTTCCAGCTTTAGAACAACACAGTTAAAGGGAAAGGACCTTCACAGAAGTGACAAATACTATTCAGTAGCCCCTAATATGTGCCAAATGAGCAATAAGAAAGGAAACTATAAGCAAGGTGAAAAGACAGCCCTCAGAATGGGAGAAAATAATAGCAAATGAAGCAACAGACAAAGGATTAATCTCAAAATATACAAGCAACTCCTGCAGCTCAATTCCAGAAAAATAAATGACCCAATCAAAAAATGGGCCAAAGAACTAAACAGACATTTCTCCAAAGAAGACATACAGATGGCTAGCAAACACATGAAAAGATGCTCAACATCACTCATTATCAGAGACATGCAAATCAAAACCACAACGAGGTACCGTTACATGCCAGTCAGGATGGCTGCTATCCAAAAGTCTACAAGCAATAAATGCTGGAGAGGGTGTGGAGAAAAGGGAACCCTCTTACACTGTTGGTGGGAATGAAAACTAGTACAGCCACTATGGAGAACAGTGTGGAGATTTAAAAAACTGGAAATAGAACTGCCATATGATGACCCAGCAATCCCACTCCTGGGCATACACACCGAGGAAACTAGATCTGAAACAGACACGTGGACCCCAGTGTTCATCGCAGCACTGTTTATAATAGCCAGGACATGGAAGCAACCTAGATGCCCATCAGCAGACGAATGGATAAGAAAGCTGTGGTACATATACACTATGGAATATTACTCAGCCATTAAAAAGAACTCATTTGAATCAGTTCTAATGAGATGGATGAAACTGGAGCCCGTTATACAGAGTGAAGTAAGCCAGAAAGATCAAGACCAATACAGTATACTAATGCATATATATGGAATTTAAAAAGATGGTAATGATAACCCTATATGCAAAACAGAAGAAGAGACCCAGATGTACAGAACAAATTTTGGGACTGTGGGAGGAGGCGAGGGTGGGATGTTCTGAGAGAACAGCATTGAAACAAGTATACTGTCAAAGGTGAAACAGATCACCAGCCCAGGTTGGATGCATGAGACAAGTGCTCAGGGCTGGTGCACTGGGAAGACCCAGAGGGATGGGATGGGGAGGGTGGTGGGAGTGGGGTTCAGGATGGGGGACACGTGTAAATCCATGGCTGATTCATGTCAATGTATGGCAAAAACCACTACAATATTGTAAAGTAATTAGCCTTCAACTACTAAAAATAAATGAAAAAAAATAATTTGGGTAGAGGGAGAAGTTTCCTAAAGCTGATATAAACAGCCAAACTTTAAGAAGGGATTTGCCTAAACTGTGAGGGATTAATCAAATGTGAATAAGAATAATAAGAAAGTGTATTCCAAGGGGAAATTAAATGAACAAAGACATAGAAGCCGGAATGAATGGGAGATAATTAGCATATCTGTCTGCTGGAGTGATTTGTGTAGGTAAATAATAGGAAATATGTTGAAAGAGAGGGATGGTAATGAATGGGAGAGCACTTCAAATATCAAACTAGAGTTTATGAATAATGGTAAATTGATAAACGGCTTAGTACCTTTGACAAAATATTTTATATTATGATCAAATTTTCTTTTAAAATGCTGTCTGAAATTGTGCCATGTTTTTGGCTAATATTGGCCCAAATTTCAAAAGTTAGATAAGAATCTCCATTTTTCTCAGTTTAGTAAAATTTGTTTTTCCATATTTTTTACAGTGAAAGAAACAATCAAAATGCAGATTTGAATCTCCTTAGGAATATTAAAGCAAACAACAATGAAAACATAAAACTTATAAACAAAAAAAACTCCTGACAAAATTTTTCAGTAGGAAGAAACAGAATGAATAATTATAGAATAATTAAAAAATAATCTATGTCAAAATTATTTTTACTGTCATGAACATAAGACCACATCAAATCTAAAGCCTGGAAACCGTCTATTATTTTATGGCCACAAGGGATGCTATATTATTATTTGAAGATATTTACTTATTTGACTGCTCTGGGTCTTAGTTGTGGCACTCGGGCTCTAGTTCACAACCAGGTATGGAACCTGGGTTCCCTGCATTGGGAACTCAGAGTCTTAGTTGCTGGCCACTGAGGAAGTCTCCAGAATGCTATATCATTGATGTAGAAATTGACATTCTGTAGGATATGGGATAGGGCTTCCCTAGTGGCCCAATGGTAAAGAATCTGGCTGCAATGCAAGAGACCTGGCTTCAATCCCTGGGTTGGGAAGATCTTCTGGAGAAGGAAATGGCAACCCACTCCAGTATTCTTGCCTGGAGAAGAATTCCATGAACAGAGGAGCCTGGCAGGTTAAAGTCCGTGGGGCCGCAGAGTCGGACACAACTGAGGATGGAACTGTGGCCTATATAGTTTTCTTCTCCTAGGCTTCTACAGACTCTGTCTTTGTTAACCTGGTATGTTATTCATAAAGCTAATTACAGATATTACTTGATAAAAGAACCCAAATACTATTTCTAAACCTACACAGTCACACCCTCTGCCATGTTCTATCATTCTTTTCAAGTTTTCTCTATTTTAACAAATAGGACAGTCATCTATGAATTTTAAAGTCTGGTGTTTGTAGAAACATAATCCAGCTCTGTAGTTAATGCTGACCAACTTTTCTATTTATAAATCTCTACTTTTTAGAGGTTTACCAGTTAGCTTTAAAAATTCTGTTCTGGTTTAGAACTTGGTGTACATGAACTCTGTCAAAACAAGGTGGTTTGACATCTTTTTTTTTCTCTTTAAAGCAAGCTATTTTGACTACTTCTTAGTTTCAGAATAGCTGGGCTAAAATGAGATTGAAATTTTTATACTTACTCTCTCACAGCTATAAAAATGGCTTCATTAAATGAGTAAAACCGTTTTAGGTCATTACACTCTTATGTGAAGGGAAATATACTTAGTAGCATGACAAGAACTTGACATTTTAAATATAGTCAAATTCTAAAAAGTATTAAGTTGCTGGTTGACTGCCAATTATACATGTAATAGAAGTGTTTAAACAAAAGTTAGTATTTCTTTTGAGATTTAGAGAATATATTTTTTACAGTCTCAGGTACTCTTTTTCAAAATTTGCTACAGCCACCCATGCTTGAATACACTTTTTAATTCATTTCTAATTTTTTTATTCACAGTCTTAAATTTATTAAAAGTATTAGGAGTATATTGTTTGAGTTTCAGATACAGGGTAAACTTTTTTGTTATTATAGGAGAAATGACAATATTAAAAAATTATGACAAAATATTTTATCAATAAATTGCAGATATTTAGTCAGTTAAATTTTAGTAATAAATGTTACTTACATTTTATAAAGCTTAATAGCTTTTAAGTCACTTTCTAAGAAGATTATGTAATTTTATACTCCCAGTGAAAAGGAAAGGAGGAGAAATGTTATCTCCATTTTACAGCAAGTAGAAATAAAAGCTTCAGAATTTGTAGTTCTTTTGATTCCATCTTTCTTACCTCTCCCTGTAGTCTTAATTGTGAGATCAGGGTGCATTTCTGGGGACATATAGTCATTGCTCTGTCTGGCATCATACTTAGTTCTTCCTATTTCACTCACAGCCCCAAAATGAGCCAGAGAGTGAGGCTGTGACCTTACTTCTCTGCATAACTGTAACACTGTCATCTTGCCAACTCCAGCCAAGAGACCTGTGTGGCCTGAGCAGGAGGTAGAAGCTGCCATATGCTGTTTTGTCAGTTTCTTCTGTCGTCTATTCTGTTTATACATACTTTCTGGGTTAACATCTAATTTCAAAACCCCATCATTTTCACTCTTTTTTATTTCATTTCTGTCCATTTTTAAATTACCTGATAACACTGTGAACACAGACACATCCACCAGTTTGAGGTTGTGGGTTTTGTTTCTGAGTGTGTGGTTAGTAATATTGCCGCAGTGGTTGTTATAGTAACCAGTTCTCAGTAGAGGAAGGAATATGGGCATTTGACAGTGCTTAAGATTTAACAGAAGGAGATGAAGTTCCTAGATTTCATAGTTCATTATGAGACGATTCCAGGGTAATTGCTATCTTTTAAAGACTCTCTTTTTTAAAAAATTTTATTGGGGTATAGTTGATTAAAAATGTTGTGGTAGTTTCAGTTCTACAGCAAAGTGATTCTGCGATATATATATATATATATCAGAAATATATACATATATATACTCATTCATTTCTTATATAGGTTATCACAGAATATTGAGGAGAGTTCCTTGGCTATACAGTAAGTCCTTGTTTGTTATCTATCCTATATAGTAATGTGTATATGTTAATCCCAAGCTCCTGATTTATCCCTTCCCCCTACATTTCCCCTTTGGTAACTATAAGTTTGTTTTCAAGGGATTGTCTATTTTAGAAGAAATATAGAGTTCTTGCTGCGTTTCTGGATCCTCTTAGTCGATGTATTAACAACAGTAACGCTGTATATTGTCTGGCCTGGCCTCTGACATGGAGGGGACTTGATTTACCACTGACATTTCACTCCTGCTTAGCGTATAACAGCTCCTCTTGAAGAACCGGAAGAATGGAGGAATAATATGGGTGTTATTCCAGAGGGCAAAGGTCTCAGACCTGTGCAAGCATTTGCATAGGGCTGCCCTGAACCTCCCAGTGAGGGTTCCACACACCTGTGGGTACCTCCTGGGAGCCCCGCCTTGGATCCTGGTCCTCACTGGCTAGAACCCTGGCTTTGTGCTCAGGACTGCTCTGCCCTGTGCCTATGTGTGTTTCAGGCTGTCTGGCCTCTCCATGTGTGTGTGTCTGAAGTTTCCACGTTAATGTGAGTCACGTAGACAGCCAGGGGAGCCCAAGATTGTGGAAAGAGCGCAAGGAGATGCTGAGGACAGAGACATAGAAGGGCAGCCCCTGGCTTCCTCTGCCACAGTGTCGAGCCACAAAGGGACAAGTGTTTTTGTGTTAAAAGGAGAGCCACTGGGTCTCGGGGATTTGTGTCCCGTCACTGGCTTGGAGAGGCCTTGGAGAGGAGGCAGGAACATGTAAACACTTCTGTGCTCTTACGTGGGTGTCATGACTAACACTCACGGGGAACTCAACTCACAAAAGCACAGACTGCCATACAGACTGCACACTCTCTCCTGGCTTATCCTGTTTAACTCCTTTATGGCTGCCCTCTAAGACAGGCGTTGCACTTAGAGGTGAGGAAACTGAGGTTCTAACAAGCTCTGAATCGCAGAGTATAGGGGGGTGGCTGACAGCTCCGGTTCTGAACCAGAGTGTCTGAGAACTAATCTCATCTCTGACACTTCCCAGCTGGGTAACTTTGGACTTGTGACTTAGTGCTTCAGTGCTTAGACATTCTCATCTGTGAAATAAAGTCTCTATTTTTAATAAAGGATAAAGTAGATAAAGTGCTATCTTCCCACTTCTTTGAATTAACCTGGATAAATTGTCTCCACTGGATAGTTTTGCTTATGTAGTTATTCATCTAATGCGTGTCCAGAGATGTAGGCAAAAGTGCCCAAGTTACCAGGAAAAATGAACAAATCACATAAAGCTGAAAAATTAATTTTATATGACATGGCCACTCACAGCAGGCAATTTGCAAACAATGACATTCTCAGTGGGCTCTTCCTTCTTGCTTCTTGGTTTGATTTAGCTCATTCGTACTAGTTATTTTTTATTTCAGAAGATTCATCTGTTGGTTTGAAATGCTGTGCTTACTTGTTCAGTCATGTCTGACTCTTTGCAACCCTACAGATTGTAGCCTGCCAGGCTCCTTTATCACTGGGGAATTCTCCAGGCAAAAATACTGGAGTGGGTTTTCATGCCTTCCTCCAGGGGATCTTCCCAACCCAGAGATGGAATCCAGGTCTCCCGCATTGCAGGAGGATTCTTCACCTTCTGAGCCACCAGGGAAGCCCATGAACACCGAATTGGGTAGCCTATCCCTTCTCTAGGGGATCCACCCAACCCAGGAACTGAACTGGGGTCTCCTGCACTGCAAGCAGATTCTTTACCAGCTGAGCTACAGGGAAGCCCCATCAATATGCATACTCCTGCTTAAATCATGTCCATATATGTATATGAGGTTTAAAAACACATTTTATCATAGAGCATTGGAGTTACTTTTATTCACTTAACATACTATGAAATACTTCCCAAGTTAATACATGATAATATACTGTATTAAAATAAAAGAGTGCATAATCTGTTTGCCTACTAATGAGCAGTTAGGTGCCTGCAAACTTACTGTCCTGAGTAACCAGTGTTGTAATGGGTGTTCTCATCTGCAGACTAAGCACTGGTGGAAGAGAAATTGCTGCATCATGAAATAGGAGCATGTCACGTTTTATAAATATCGCTAAACTGCTATCTAAAGGATATCACCATTTACAATTCTATGAATGATGTATAAATGTGCCAATTTATTTACATCCTCGTCAATAATAGATATTATTTCTCTTTCAAAAGTGTGTTGCCAGTCTGATGGACAAAAATCATATTACATGGTTGTCTTTATTTTGGAGGAAATAAGTGTGGATGTCAACCCTTGAATGGGTTTATCATATTGCTACATATGGAATATACAGACACACATATATGTATATATATACAGATACACACATATATATATGTATATATATATACACACACACACACACACACACACATTCAGGATTTTTTTCCAATGTTACTTTTCTTGCAATTTTTTTACAATATCCTTCATAACACAAAATTTTACATTTTTGTACAGTCAGATATGTCTGATCTTTACTTGGGAGCTTCCCTGCTTTTATATCTTTTAATTCCAGTATTTTATTTCGCTGTATCATTTTAAACTTTAGATCTTTGATAGAACTTGATTAAATTTTCACATATAGTATGACACATGCATATAATTTCTCTTCCCAGATAGAAAGCTAAATTTATCAACACTTATTGAATAATTCATCCTTTTCAAATGGCGAGAGAATTACTTAACCATTTACTAATTTCTACATATATAGTTATCTATTTTTAAACTTTACTTTCATTCATTGATTTAATTCCTGTAATGGTACCGTTAATAACATTTACATACATACACACAATTTATAGGGTAATATAGTATATCTTTACAATATTGTGTCTTCCCATGTAGAAATGTTTTCTTAGTTTTATAGAACATCTCTTATGCTCTTAAATAAAATAATGTCTATATTATTAGGTAGGCTTCCCTAGTAGTTCAGATGGTAAAGCATCCACCTGCAGTGCAGGAGACCTGGCTTCAATTCCCGGGTCAGGAAGACCCCTGGAGAAGGAAATGGGACCCCACGCCAGTATCCTTGCCTAGAGAATTCCATGGTCAGAGGAGCCTGGTGGGCTACAGTTCATGAGGGCGCAAAGAGTCAGATACGACTGAGCAGCTAACACAAACACACATAGTCCATTAGGCAAGCTTAGTATATTTTGGACTACATTAACTTTAAGCAGGTTCTAGATTTTTGTTGCTACTATGAGAGGGATAGCTTTAAAATGTCCCAATTTTTTTATCTCTGTGTTGAAAACTCTAGATTTTTATTGGTTGATCCTCTATCCAAATAGCTTTTTATTTATTTATTTTTTCCAAATAGCTTTTTAAATTACCACGTTAGCTCTACTTGTACTTTACAAGTGAAAGTCACTCAGTCATGTCCGACTCTTTGTGACCCCATGGACTATAGTCCATGGAATTCTCTAGGCCAGAATACTGGAGTGGGTAGTCTTTCCCTTCTCCAGGGGATCTTCCCAACCCAGGGATTGAACCCAGGTCTCCCACATTGCAGGCGGTTTCTTTACCAGCTGAGCCACAAGGGAAGCCCAAGAATATTGGAGTGGGTAGCCCATCCCTTCTCTGGGGGATCTTCCCGACCCAGGAATTGAACCGGGGTCTTCTGCCTTTCAGATGGATTCTTTACCAACTGAGCTATGAGGGAAACCCTGTACCTTACAAGGTATTCTTTAATGAGAATGCTTTTCATGTTTCACCCCTTAAATAAATGGTACTATAAGTTTCTAGATGTGACAGTTTATCAGGTTAAGTTGTTTGCTTTTATTGTTGAAACACTTAGAAAAACTTGTTTGGTATTAAGTATTGAATTATGTAAACTTTACAAAATGCATCAAATACTTCTGGGCAAATTTAATGCAAGATGTGAAAAATCTATATGTGAAAATTACAAAATATTTCAGAGAAAATAAAGAACCAAACATATATATATATATATACATACATATATATATATATATATATATATATACCGTGTTTATAAAATGGAATACCTAATACAATGTTTGTTTTTCACAAAATCTAAAGCAATGTCAGTAGAAACTCTAGCAGGTCTTTTTTTCTAGAAATGGCATAGTAATTTTAAAATGTATTTGTTAAGAACTAAGATAAACAAAGTTTTGAAAAAAGAACCATAGAGATTTTGCCTCACCTGAAAACAAGATCAAATTTTTAAATATAGTAAGATAGTATGACAGTGGGAAAAAAAATAGACAGAGTACTGGGACTTATAGAGAAACCAGAAATAGACATGAAGCCTATTTGGTGAAACAAGTTTTTCCAAGAGTCAAAAGCAACTTCTTTCAATTAATTTATTTTTTCTGTAATAAGTGATATGGATATTTTTATGAGAAAAAGAAAGAACTTTGATTCTTATCTCAGACAGTTTAGAAAAATCAATTTGAGAAAGATCATGGACCTAAATGTAAAGTCTAAAATACAGAAAAAAATAGAATATTTTCATAATCTTGGCTAAGGTTTTCCCCTTCCTTCCTTCTTCCCTCCCTCCTTCTCTCTTTCTTCTTTCGTTTATTTTTTTTAAGCAAGACATCACAAAATATATAATATCATATTTACAAATTTGATTCCATCAAAATTAAAATAACTACTAAGGTAGTCCCATTAGCAATATGAAAGTAAAGCTACAGATTCAGAAGGATTTCTAGATGGATTATATATTAAAATATAAAAAAGCTCCAGCAACTCAATAATAAAAGGCCACACCACCCCCAAAATAAGTCACTTAAGACGAAATGGGCAAAACACACACACAGACACTTGCTCAAAATTAACATACAAACTAAAACATATGAGTGGCCAATAAGTACACGAAAAACCATAAATTATCAGATATCAGGTAATGTAAATGAAAATTTCCAGGAGATACGGCAACACACCCATAGGAAGTCATAAAATACCAAAATGATTGACAAAATTCAAATATTAGAGAGGGAGTGGAACAACCAAAAGTTTCACCCATTGGTAATGAGAGTGTCAAATTGTACAACCACTTTAAAAAACTGTTCAACAGTTTCTTAAAATGTTAAATACAACTTATCAATGCCACTCATAGGTATTTATCATCGTTATGTATCTACAAAAAGCCTTTCTCTAAAATGTTCACAGTAACATTATTATCATAGCAACATAATAGACAAATACAAGATCCAAATTTCTATCAATGGATAGACCAAAGTGGAAGCTAAGAGGTAATATAATGAACGAACAACACATTCAGTAAAAAGGAAAGAAATATTGCTACATTCAAGACCATAGATAACTTTAGAAATATTAAGCTAATTGAAAGAAAATGAATGAGTCCATTCAGATGAAATTTTTAAATATGCAAAACAAACTCATGATGATAGAAATCAGTTGAATGGTTGCTTCTGTGTGAGGTTGACATTTGGGCATAAGAAAACTTTCTGGGCCATGGCTAATTCATTTCAATGTATGACAAAAACCACTGCAATGTTGTAAAGTAATTAGCCTCCAACTAATAAAAATAAATGAAAAAAAAAAAAAAGAAAACTTTCTGGGGAGATAGAAATGTTTTATATTTTGATCTGAATATATGTAAATACCTCAGTTAATCATACATTTTCCTCATCAAGAAGCACTATTAAGAAAGTAAATAAAAAATAAATAAAAAAAAAAAGAAAAGAAAAAGAAATAAATAAAGGGAAAAAAAGTAAATAGATATGTAGCACCTTGAGGGAAATTATTCTCATTACCATATATGGGACAGAGTAGCTTCTATCTGGAATATATAATAAGCTCATTCAAATCAATTTCAAAAGACAACTAAATTTTTAAATGGACAAGAGACTTGTGTGGATACTTTACAAAAAAGATGTAGGAATAACCAATTGTCACAGGAAAATTTGCATATTATCAGTGACCAGGGATTGCAAATTAAAATCATAGTGAAATATTGCTATGTACCCACTTAGATTAGAATGACTAAATCTAAAAATACTGAAAACGTCAAAATTTGGTGAGCATGTGTACAGTTGAATCCTTATGTTGTTGAAGGGATTAGAAAATGGTACAACCCCTTTGGAAAACTCTTTGGCACGTCCTGATAAAACTAAACATGCATCTACCTTACTATCCTGCAATTCTACTCCTGGATAGAGAGATGAAAATCTCTCCTACTGCTCCTAAGAGAGATGAAAATCTATACCCACAAAAAGGCATGCACAAGAATATTTATAGTGGCTTCATTCATAACAATCCAAAAGTAAGAGCAGTCCATATGTTGATCAACAGGGCAATGTAAAAACAAAGAATGCACTGCTTATACATAAAAACAGCATGCAGAAACATCAAAATCATATGTTGAGTAGAAGACCAATACAGGAGAGAATTATAACCATAATTCTGTTTATATGATAAAGAATAAGCAAAAAAGAAGTCAAACCAGTGGTTGCCTTTTCAGTAGTAGTGTTTGAAAGGGGGCATGAAGAAACTTGGTGGGGTGATAGAAATGTTCTATATCTTGATTGATTTGTAGTTATATGATTGATTACATCAATCAAGGGTTATCAAATGTTTATTTAAAAATCTGTGCTTTTTGCTATATGTAAATATTACCACAATTTAAGAATATATGGAAATATTTATTGTTCTGCTTATGTTACTTAATATTTTGAGTCAAATTTATCTTGACCTTTTTTTTTTTTTTTAACAGTGTGCCAGGGAAATGACGAGTGATCAGCAGGACAGATTATTCTTTTGTGATTATTAAAAGTACTAAAGTGAGAAATCTGCAGCTTGAAATAGAAAAGAAACAAATGTAATCAGTGTTCTCATAGCAACAAATGCTGGAACCATTGTGTGTTCCCGTGAACTGTCACAGAGTGGTATTGAGACGCTGGGGTAATACAAGTGGCAGTAAGTGGTGACTACCCTTGTTTAGTTAGAAATACTCTTCCCATTTTCTCCCTCTTTAATTTTGTCCAAATATAATGTATCCTTTCCATGTCAGTGTATTTTAAAGCTTTCAAGATAATTTCTTAAACCTGAAAATTCTATTCAATAAATTCATTTTCATTTGCTATGGATTTTGGGGGGTATTGAGAGGAGCAAGGACTTTCCTGGTGGCTGAAATGACAAAGAGCCTGCCTGCAATTCAGGAGACCAGTGTTCAACCCCTGGGTCCCAAAGACCTCCTGGGGAAGGGGATGGCTACCCACTCCAGTATTCTTGTCTGGAGAATTTCGTGGACTTTGGAGCCTGGTGGGCTACAGTCCATAGGGTTGCAAAGAGTTGAACATGACTGAGCGAGTAACAGAGAGGAGCAAGAATTTGGAATCAATAAATGAATGTTTCAGTCTTGGCTAAACCAGTTGTTAACTCTGGGGGTCTTAGGAAAATAAATGAACATACTGGAGCTATGTTTCTTAATGAAAGTGAAAGAGGAGAGTGAAAAAGTTGGCTTAAAGCTCAACATTCAGAAAACTAAGATCATGGCATCTAATCCCATCACTTCATGGCAAACAGATGGGGAAACTATGGAAACAGTGTCAGACTTTATTTTTTGGGGCTCCAAAATCACTGCAGATGGTGATTGCAGCCATGAAATTAAATGATGCTTACTCCTTGGAGGGAAAGTTATGACCAATCTGGACAGCATATTAAAAAGCAGAGACATTACTTTGTCAACAAAGGTCCATCTAGTCAAGGCAATGGTTTTTTCAGTAGTCATGTATGGACATGAGAGTTGAACTATAAAGAAAGCTGAGCGCCGAAGAATTGATGCTTTTGAACTGTGGTGTTGGAGAAGACCCTTGAGAGTCCCTTGGACAGCAAGGAGATCCAACCAGTCTGTCCTAAAGGAAATCAGTCCTGAATATTCATTGGAAGAACTGATGTTGAAGCTGAAACTCCAATATTTTGGCCACCTGATGCAAAGAACTGACTCATTTGAAAAGATCCTGATGCTGGGAAAGACTGAAGGCAAGAGGAGAAGAGGACAGAGGATGAGGTGGTTAGATGGCATCACCGACTCAATGGACATGAGTAAACTCCAGGAGTTGGTGATGGACAGGGAGACCTAGCGTGCTGCGGTTCGTGCAGTCGCAAAGAGTTGGGCATGAATGAGAGACTGAACTGACTGACTAGAGCTGTAATAAGTCTGAGTTGTTTTAATGGACAGTTACACAGTGTATGTTAAAGGACCTTGGTTTTGGTAAAGGCACAAAAAATGTCAGTTACCTTTTATTCCATTTCTATGAGTATATGAGGTACAAGTCCTTCTGCTTTATTTATTACTTATTAAATAATTTACCAATTATTAAATAATTTACCAATTATCACACCTGCTCAGTACTGCAGACAAAATTAGTAGTAACATCACGAAAAATATAGAAAAATAAGAGAAAAATAGGAAGAAATAAAGATCAAATTCTAAAAGCAGGTGGCATGCATTTATAAAGGGTTTCATAAACATACGTATTCATAATTGTTTGTGAACTACATAAAACATTTTTAGATAAATAAAAAAATACTTTTGAAATAAATTCTGGGACTCCAGTGTAAACAAAGTTGAAGGATCCTGTGTAGCTACTTCCAGTCACTTCCCAAATCTTGTTGAAAAGACAGAAAAAATATGATTTTAAGAATAAATGCGAAACAGAACCAGAAAACTGGAAAGGTGCCACCCACAAGCCAGAATAGATAGGAATTTGCTAACTTATAAAGCAAATGCTATCAATTTGAAAAAGAAACCCAAGAGAACTAAGGATTCTGCAATCTCAAAGTGTAAATCTCTCCAAATGCTGAATTTCTTTGGCACAATCACAACAGTCCCATCATCAGATGTGGTGATGTGGTGGTGCAAGCTGACCAAAAGAAGTGGTCACGTGTAAGAACTTATCTGTATGTTACATCATTCTCAGATTAAATCTGTGCACATAATTCTCAAAAAAGGAGGATGTTATTACCAAGGAGGCTTGTGGACTTGACGTTGGGGCCAGATTGGCAGAACAGTGCTACAGCTACTGAGGCAACAGAACGTCAAGCATCCTTGCTAGAATAAAAGACACGTTACCTTCAACACTAAAGACCCCCCCCCAAGGGGCAGCCCTCAGTCTCCTTTGTATAGCTCCTAGCTTTGAGCTTCCTGTGAGGCTCCATGTACCTCCACATGCAACCAGTTCTTCTCATGATGAACTCTTCTCTAATTTCATGTTCCAGATGGAGTCATCTCTTCAGGGAAGACTTCCATGACCAACCTACCTAGAGTAGACCCCCTTCATTTGTTAGTTTCTATCTTAGCCCTTCTTTAAATCAGAGCACTTATTAAATGGAATTGGGCTTCCTGGGTGGCTCAAATGGTAAAGAATCTACCTGCAATGCAGGACACCTGGGTTTGATCCCTGGGTCAGGAAGATCCCTTGGAGAAGGAAATGGCTACTCTTTCCAGTATTCTTGCCTGGAGACTTTGATGGACAGTGAGCCTTGGGGACTAAAGTCCATGGGGTCACAAAGAGTTGGGCACGACTGAGCAACTAACACTTTCACTACTTTTTCACATGACTTGGAATTATTTTATTAGAGTTCTTACTTCTACTTCTCTCTTTCAATTCAAGTGTAAGCAGCATCCCTCTGACCCTGTTTCTGGTTCATGGTGCTGTTCTCTGCCTTTTTCAGAGCCTGGCAAAACAAATAAGTTGCTCAACAAAAGTTTGTTTAATGAATGAGTGAATTAGATAAGTACCTATGGAACATTTAAAAATAAGCCATAGTTTCAGCTACAAGGAAAAATTTATTTCCTTAGAAATAATATATGTTCTTTGAAAGCAATGTAATACTCTAGAAATTTGTCTCAAAAAGAGAGCAAAAAATGAAGTTTATATAATCTATCTCTACGTAACTATACCCCTTATAAGTAACTCAAAGTAAAATTACCAGTGAAATTACATCTATTAGAAATGGATGGAGAGCAAAAACAACACAGATAAACGGATGCTTATATGCTTTATAAACTATCTCATTACTGAATAAATTATGGCTAGGTTCCAAAGAAAAAGCAACTATTTCCAACTAAGATCACGTTCTAGAAGACGACCTTAATAGGAATGACCATTTGACCAATCATAAATTGTACTATAGGTTCTTTTTGTGCTTGCAGCAGCTTCATACCTAATAGTGGTTTGATACTTAAAGATCAGTTGAATGCTAATTATTGGATACATATTTGCTTATATAATCATTTGCTGTTTTTAATAAGTAAATTATTCTGGTGCAGAATAAAAGCTGTTGAAAGGGACTAAGAGTCTATCAATAGCAACCCGATCCTACAGATACTCATATTAGAACTCTGTTTCTGAGGACCAGTCCAACATAGCGCACGTTTCCTATATGATATGCTGTTCCTTCCTTAATAACTCTATTTTATTTTAATAATTGCTTAATGTCTCTCTAGGAATGTTGCATAAATAAATGTGCCAAATATTTATCAGAGTTCAGTCTTGCACTTACCCTGCCATGTGCTATGGACTGAAAACTTAAAATTATATTTCTTAGACTCCTTTGCCAGCTGTTCACGGGTTAGGTTCTGTCAAAGTGAGGCACTTGTGCTAGACTGAAATTGAAAGAGAAGACGTCATTATTATTTCTGCTGTGGCTTCTGCACAGCAGGCTACTGGAATTGCCCTGGTGGTCCTGGGGGAATGCCAGCACTTCAGACCAATGGGAGCGCCAAGGTTTTGCTCTATTGCCCTGTGGCCTCCTAGCCGCCTGCTTGTCTGACTTAATGGTATTTGCACCGCATTCCCTGTGGACACGGCAGCCACCCTAAAAATGGAGTCTGAATAAACTCCTTTCCTTTTCACTCCCTGGCCCTTCTAACACTTTGAGGACCAGTTCCTCTATTTAGTGCTCTTTGTTTCAAATAACTAGAGTGATTTCAGTTTCTCAGCCTGAATGGATACAATATGAGATACAGAGGAATTTGACGACTTGAAAGGGTTATAGAATGTAGATACTGTTGGGCTGCATCCCATAATGCTGCAATCCATGTCATTGCCCAGCTGTTGTTAGACCAAAGAAGGAGCCAGGAGTTAGCCACAGAGACATCAGCAATTTATTGAATGCGAAATCTTACAAGTTAGAGGCAAAGGTCCTGTAGCAACACCCCATCAAGCCTGGTCTGCAGTAGGCCGGACGCAGCGGCAATATGGCTACACAAGAGAGGAGGAGGCTCTCAGTTACAGAGGCCTTGGTGTCAGAACGGTTCCTTGGTTGCCAAGGTGACTGCTGGCCCACGTGCTTCTTTCCCACAGCTATTGTTTCCTGCTGATGATCAAACATACTGGAGTTCCTGGTTCAGGGCCAGAACAATCATTAGCTGGGAGGGGGGTGGGGGGTGGGAGGGTCTGCCTGATCATGCAGATGGTTACTGATTAAACTTTCCGACTTTGGAGGGGAAGGCGATCATGCCCTTAAGATAAGGGTGAGGCAGGGCTGGGAGAGCAGGGATTGTACAGAAAATAAAACAGCAGCCATCTTATGGGTCCTGCTTATACAGATATGAAATCTGCATGCACTATGAAGTGTTGTAGTTGAGAGCTTGGACAATAGTAGTAACTATTATTTATTCTGTTTACTGAACAATAGTAACGTTTAAAAACTACTCACAACTAGTATTTAACTACAGGGGTTTGTTAGTTTTAGGAGAAACAAAAGTTGGAACACCTAACTATATATGGGCTCTTCCATTTCTTTCATTATCTAACTAATTGGATTAGGACAACTCTGGTAATCTACAACATTCTTTTTGTTTATAGCCCTTTGAATCTATTAGGAAACTAGGTTTCCTTTGGCATGTAAAATTTTTGCTAGTTAGGGTTTTAAGAACACCATCCTAAAATCAGCTCTTGAAAGAAAAATATTCTTGGAAATATATTTACCAAGAATACATGACTGAAGATAAATATTCATCTCAGTGATGTTATTTTTGTAATCATACCAACTTGTACCAAAACATACTCCTTGGAGAGCTTCAGATATCACCTTATTCACTGCCAACGAGTCCATTAATTCTGAAGAGGTTTTTAACTTTTGCCAAAAATTAATATTCCCTAGCGTTGTCTTTACCATTTGTAGATTATACCAGAAACCAAAAGATGCCACGATTACTGGGGAAGGAGGTTGGGAATGAGTGTGGAGTGAGGTGAGGAAGATTTTTTAACAAGAGGTTAAATAGAGGAATTACAACATGGAGTTTTATTTGAAATGAGGGTCATAAAAGTTATAAAATGCATAGTTTTTGCAAGTAAAAAGCTTACCTATTATTTGAAATTGTGTATTATTTTTTTAAAGTATGTTCGTATATACAGATCTATTTCAGATCCCTAGTGTTTTTAAGAGAAGTACAGAACTCTAATACCATACACATTACCCAAAGAACCATATACTTCAGCCTAAAGTGTAAGAGCTGTCCTACTGAGCAAATGATTCCTGGCAGTGGAAATAATGTTATATGAACTATTTTTAAAGTGGATGGATGTGTCACAAAGCTTTTCAAGAAATATATACTTTGAAACCTAAAGCTAAAAAAGTGTGTGCTGTTCCTCTAAATAGAATATCTAATACAGAAAATAGAAACGAGTTAATTTCAGTTCTTAAAATTTCATATGACAAGTCTGCTGGAAATTTTTGTGGAGTTTGGTGTTGAAAACTTGGCACAAGACTTGAGAATTTATATTCTAAAGATGTCTTGCATCCTTTCATATAGACCAAATGAATTGTGATGAGGGGAAAAAAAAAATCAGCCTTCTATTTTCTGGATGCAGATTTGAAAGCTAAAACAACTTCTCTTATTAATGTTTAATGTCTCCATTTTTAACTTGTTAAAAATACATGTAAATAAAACTATAAAATAAAACTTTCAAAGTTGAATTACGAGACATCTAAATTTATAGTCCTCAAACAATTCATAATTGGGGGTACTATCTTAACTGATTCAGGGTTTTTATTCTGGATTATATGAGATCCAGGGAGTAAGAAACCTCTGTTAATAGGGTATGTGCTTGCATGCTAAGTTGCTTCAGATGCATCTGACTCTTTGCGACCCCATGGACTGTAGCCCACCTGTCTCCTCTGTCCATGGGATTCTCCAGGCAAGAATACTGGAGGGGGTTGCCATGGCTTTCTACAGGGGATCTTCCCAATCCAGGGATCAAACCACGGTCTCCTGCATTGCAGACAGATCCTCTACCGTCTGAGCCACTGAGGAAGCTTGTTAATAGGGTATCCCTACTCTGTTTATGAGCAAGTAAAATCTGCAAAAGTCTTTATGGCCTTCTTAAAACATCTCTGATCTTGTCCAACAGCAGAAAGAGCCAGTGGCAAATGGCCTCTTTCTCATGGTGAGAACTACCTCTCCCTACGTTTTTCAACCACTGGTGAAACCTAAACATTATACTTTTGAACTGCAGTGTTGGAGAAGACTCTTGAGAGTCCATTGAACTGCAAGGAGATCAAATCAGTCAATCCTAAAGGAAATCAGTCCTGGATATTCACTGGAAGGATTGATGCTGAAGCTGAAACTCCAATACTTGGCCACCTGATGCAAATAATTAACTCATTTGAAAAGACCCTGATGCTGGGAAAGATTGAAGGCAGGAGGAGAAGGGGATGACAGCATGAGATGGTTGGATGGCATCACCAACTCAATGGACATGAGTTTGAGCAAGCTCTGGGAGTTGGTGATGGACAGAGAAGCCTGGCATCCCGCAGTCCATGAGGTCACAAAGAGTCGGACATGACTAAGTGACTGAACTGAACTGAAACAATATACAGAACTCTAGCTAAAATGCATACTGGAAGTAGAAGTATATAAAATGAGTGGGAATGAAGATACTGAATAATCATGTATAGCACATGTATAGAATGAAAGCAATGTAAGTTTTATTTAATCATAAGTAGTTGAAATATATAGTATATATCCTCAGCCATTTTCCATAGTTGATTTATTTGTTTATTTGCTTTTTTAACCAATAGGAGATGTGTTATGGAGTGCTCTTGGGGAAAACACTTGTGGGAGGTAAGGAAAGGGAGCAAGACTGGGCAAATGGAAACTGCCTTAAGAAAGCTCTCACCTGACTTTACTGGGGATCTCAAAATGGCATAACCTTCAGAGTTATCCTAAAAGCTGGGTCAAAAATGTCAGGTCTTTATCCCATGCCAACTAAGCACTGCTTATTTTCTGCCTTGAGAAGGAAGAATGCTGTTAGGTAAGGCAGATCTCACCTAAGGCAATCATCAAAGGGGACTGCTAGGTGAGGGATGCCTGCTGGCAGTATTTCCAGTAATTGAGATAACAAGGCCTTTAATGCTGAAGACAGTCTAAGTGATAAAGCCTGACTTCCCTACAGACCACTCTCTGTGTGGCTCAGATCCATTTTCAAAATTTTAATTTTTAATTGGTAAAAATTGCTCTACAATTTTGTGCTGATTTCTGCCATACAGCAATATGAATGTCATAATTATATATATATATATATCCCTTTCCTCCTGAGCCTCCTTCCCCTCCCCCCGTTCCACTCTTCTAGGTCATCACTAGTACCAGGCTGGGCTTCCTATGTTATATAGCAGCTTCCTACTAGTTATCTGTTTTATACATGATACAGTATGTATGTCAATGTTACTTCTCAGTTCATCCCACCCTCACCTTTCCCCACTGTGTCCACAAGTCTCTAGTATTTTCCTCAGTATTAGTTTTCTAGATTGCATATATATGCAGTAGTATATTATACTT
Source organism: Odocoileus virginianus (assembly GCF_023699985.2). NCBI lineage: Eukaryota > Metazoa > Chordata > Mammalia > Artiodactyla > Cervidae > Odocoileus > Odocoileus virginianus. The sequence goes on along the minus strand of NC_069686.1, from coordinate 32,776,794 downwards.
GCTTTTCTCTTTCTGACTTACTTCACTCTGTATAAGAGGCTCTAGGTTCATCCACCTAAAGACAACTGACTCAAATTCATTCCTTTTAATGGCTGAGTAATATTCCCTTTATACGAATATACTACAACTTCTTTATTCACATATCTGTTGATAGACATGTATGTTGCTTCTATGTTCTGGATATTGTAAATATTGCTATTATGAACATTAAGGTGAGGTGTCTTTTAGAATTGTGGTTTTCTCAGGGTATATGCCCAGTAATGGGATTGCTGAATCATATGGTAGTTTTACTCCTAGATTTTTTTTTCTTTAAATAATTTACATATTGTTTTCCATAATGGTTGCATTAGTTGACATTCCACCAATGTAAGAGGGTTCCCTTTTCTCCACATCCTCTCCAACATTTATTATTTGCAGATATTTTGATGATGATGGCCATTCTGACCAGTGTGAGGTTATCACCTCATTGCAGTTTTGATTTTCATTTTGCTAATAATGAGTGATGTTGAACATCTTTTCATGCGTCTACTGGCCATCTATATGTCTTCTATGGAGAAATATCTGTTTAGGTCTTCTGCCCATTTTTTGACTGGGTTGTTTATTTTTCTGATATTGAGTTATATGAGCTGCTTATATATTTTGGAGATTAACTCTTAGTGAGTTGCTCCATTTGTAATTATTTTCTCCCATTGTGGCGGTTGTCTTTTTATCTTATTTATAGTTTCCTTTGCTATGCAAAGTGTTTAAATTCAATTAGGTCCCATTTATTTTTGTTTTTATTTCTGTTAATCTCGGAAGTGGGTCAGAGAGAATCTTGCTGTGATTTACGTCAAAGAGTGTACTGCCTATGTTTTCCTCTTTCCTCTAAGAGCTTTATGGTTTCCGGCCTTACATTTAAGTCTTAAATCATTTTGATTTTATTTTTGTGTATGGTGTTAGGAAGTGCCCTAATTTCATTCTTTTGCATGTAGCTGTCCAGTTTTCCCAGCTCAAATAAGGACTGAGACATCTTTATAGAATTCTAATGGACTTGCCTTCCTGATGTCTTGATCTTCAATTATGAAGGTTCTGGACCCTGGTCATCATATCTTTCTCAATCCATTTGTGTTAAAATTGACAAAGGGAGCAAAGGGTGGCACTGAAATTGGTGACCTCAGCACTACCCATATTCTCAAATATTCCCACTATATAGCAGCCTCCTCTTCTTGTCTGCTAGTCCCTTGACACAAGAGCTTAAGTGCTCAGATGGCAATTATAGTTTATAGTTTAATGGTACTCTTGCCATGTCTTTGAGAGAAGTATTCTCTAGCAGATGCAGTTTAATGGTACTCTTGCCGTGTCTTTGAGAGAAGTATTCTTTAGCAGATGCATTTATTACTTTGTTAGAAATGTAAAATATTTTGGAAGAATTTCCAACCCAGAATCTTTTAAAAATGAAAGTGAATAATAGTAGGCCCAATGTTCTATATGTTTACTGTCATCATCTAGGACTCACTAAAAACAATTATGCAACTGTTGCTAGCGAAGAAAATCTTACTTAACATAGTAATTCATGGTTTTATTTTAATGAAATGATTGATTTTTCTATATTTTATTATGCTATCAATGATTATAAAGGGCATATTAATATAGGTTAAAGATATCCTTTTTTATGTGTATACATATGTGCATACATGTTAGAACAACTAGGCAAATTAAGCTTTTGGTAGGTAGATGAGCATTCAGAGCTTCTCAATTTTCATCAAAATTTATAAAAAAAGAAGACTAGAGAAATATTAACATCATTATCTGTAATTGTAGAAGAGGAAAATAACAGAAATAATGAATCCATTATAAATAAACTAAGAAATTCCTGCTTTGTGCATGCATTTTGGATGACTACTTAAGATATATTTCACTGATTAGATTTTTTTAAAAATATTGCTCATCCAATATCAGTAAGATGAATGCCTTGGAATATTCCAGGATATTGACTGGGTCAAACTTCCTCTTTTGGATAATGAGGGAAAAAGGAAGAAAACTAACAGACTACAATATTAAAAAACATGTATTGCCATTCATGTATTTATGAAAACTAGATAACTATATATATATATATATATATATATATATATATATATATATATGTAAGAAGAAATTGACTTTTTTCAAAAAAGATCGATGTACCTTGTATTCAGTATAAACTGGGTATCTTGCACTGGAATAAAATCTCTTACAGTGTAAGGAGTAAAGATCTAGAATTTTTGACTACCTAGTTACCTTTTTAATTGTTATGTTTTCTCATGTTTTTGCTGTATCTTTCCAGTGGATGTATTTTCATTCTTCCATTTATTTAATTATACATCAAGTTAACTATCCAGTACTTTCAGTTTCTTGTAAAAATAAAGAAGCTTCCCCACAAAGTTTATGTAGAGTCAGCTAGGCAAAATATTGGCAATTTGCCAGTATCTGGGTGATAAAAGTGAATGTTGCACTCTCCAAACATTTCTTATAAATGCTTTGTATGTAACTGTAGAAAAATAATTTATTTGTGCAATTGGATATTCTATGTTTTTCACCCTTATCTTTGAGGAATGAACATTCCTATAAAGCCAGAACAGCACACCTTAGAATTTTTTTAACATTTTATGGGTGAATTAAGTAACTGTAACTAAAAAGAAGTAATCCAACAGTAATTACCACTTGTTTTAGATTCCAAATTTTATCACAGAAAAGCAGTATCATCTTTATTGCTTTTTTAGGGGCTCTTTATTTTTCTAATTATTTCTTGTTGTTTCTTATATATATTTTGATATTATTTTGTTAAACTTTTCCAGCAAATCAGATCTCTAACTCTAGTATTGTTATAAAATAACTTTCATTGGGAATATCACTAGAAAATTCTAAGCATTCATTTTTTCCTATTTAGAGTTCAGTCATCCAGCCTTAACAACAATGTGCTTATAACAGATAGCATATAAAAACCATCAAAAAGAGTCTATCATTCCTGGTAAGTGAGAACGGATGAGGTGGTTTCTCATGAAAAAGCTGAGGCAATCAGAGGTATAAACAAGGTAGCATTTCTTCAAAAGCATAGGTAACAAGTACTCATAGATGAAAAGATGCAAGTTTAGAGCAATAGATCTGAGATACTCTTGAAAATTAAGATTCATCCCTGTAACATAATGATTTATGAACAAGAGAGAATCTATCCTGGGATGTTTGGATTCTGCTAATCATTTTAAAATCAATGGTAACAGTCTATCTTCATCATTGGTGATTTTATCATAAGAAATTACATCAATCAAATATTTACTATTGAATAATTCTTCCATGATTTGTACATTTTCTTTTTCAAGGAAGCAGGAAATGTAGGTCCCAACTCAACCATCAATAACTCAGAGAAAATTTAGTAAACTCAGTGATCATTTCACTATCTAAATGTTACATTATTGTAACTACATTGATATCTACTTCTTGATATTTATCACAGCTGCAATTTTACATTTTATCAGATTTGATGGCTCCTCTCTCACTAGATTGTGAGGTACATGACAAGAATTTTGTTCCTTGGTTTTATTTTCTTTCTTTTTGGGAGCAGTAAGATGGTGGTTTCATCATTCTACAAGTAGTGAATAGTAGAATGCATGGCAAATGAAAGGCAAATGAACTGTTTTTACCTCATTGACTGAATAATAAATAAGATAAGAGTTGAAAATCATTACTGATTTTAATGAACTGGGTAGTTTTCAAGTTGAAAATTGAAGAGGGTCAAATCAACATGACCTTATGTAGTTAATTTTATCATCTCCTCTCAAAATATCAGAAAAAAATACCAGTGAAACATAAAGCATATAAACAATATTTTAAAAAGATTAGCTGTGCTAAATAAAACCAATAACTCAAAAAAATGTTAAACACATCTGAATACCAAAAATGGGGACAAAAACAATCAGTGAGCTGGGCATATGCTTCATTGAAAGCTGAAAAAATGATGGATGTGGGTGGATAATGGAGAAAAAGTACCACACAGGTTACATGATCCAAACCTAAGGTGGAAAGTATAAAAATAGGAAAGTAATGGCCTGTGTAAAACACATATAAAGATTCCCATCATCATATGAGATCAGTAGCCTAGGTATAGACATTTTTAAAATGTCTAATCCCAGGTGATTCTATTGTATAATCAAGGTTAAGAACCACTGACTAAGAAAAGTTATTCTCACATGTAGACATACTTTGTTTTATTGTGCTTTGAAGAGAATGCATCTTCTACAAATTTAAGGTTTGTGTCAACCTCCAACCAACAAGGCTCTTGGTGCCATTTCTTCCAACATTTCCTCATTTCATGTCTGTGTCATATTTTAGTAACTCTCACATGTTTCAAACTTTTCATTATTATTACTGTATTTATTATAGTGCTCTGTGATCACTGATCTTTTAAAAAGAAGCTTTAACTGGAGTATAGTTGATTCAATATTGTGTTAGTTTCCGCTGTACACCAAAGTGAATCAGTTATACATATACATATATTCGCTTTTTTTTAGATTCCTTTCCCATATAGGCCATTACAGAGTATTGAGTAGAGTTTCCGGTGCTATGCAATAAGTCCTTATTAGTTACCCATTTTATATATACTGCTATGTATACGTCAATCTCAATCTCCAATTTACTCCTCCTCTCCCTTGTCCCCTGGTAGCCGTAAGTTTTCCACATCTGTAACTCTATTTCTGTTTTGTAGATAAGTTCATCTGTATCCTTTTTTAGATTCCACATATAAGTGATATCACGTATTTGTCCTTCTCTGTCTGACTTACTTCATTCAGTATGACAAGTTTTGATGTTATATTGCAAAAGATTAAGACTTGCCAAAGGCTCATGATGGTTAGTATTTTAGCAATAAAGCATTTTATAATTAGGGTATGTGCATTTTTGCCTCTTGATGAAAGTGAAAGAGGAGAGTGGAAAAGTTGGCTTAAAGCTCAACATTCAGAAAACTAAGATCATGGCATCCGGTCCCATCATTTCATGGCAAATAGATGGGAAAAAATGGAAACAGTGACAGACTTTATTTTGGGGGACTCCAAAGTCACTGCAGATGGTGACTGCAGCCCTGAAATTAGAAGAGGCTAGCTTCTTGGAAGACAAGCTATGACCAACCTAGACAACATATTAAAAAGCAGAGACATTACTTTGCCAACAAAGGTCTGTCTAGTCAAGGCTATGGTTTTTACAGTAGTCATGTATGGATGTGAGAGTTGGACTGTAAAGAAAGCTGAGTGCCAAAGAATTGATGCTTTTGAACTGTGGTGTTGGAGAAGACTCTTGAGAGTCCCTTGGACTGCAAGGAGATCCAACCAGTCCAACCTAAAGAAATCAGTCCTGAATATTCATAGGAAGGACTGATGCTGAAGCTGACACTCCAATACTTTGGTCACCTGATGCAAAGAACTGACTCATTTGAAAAGACCCTGATGCTGGGAAAGATTGAAGGCAGGAGGAGAAGAGGATGACGGAGGATGAGATGGTTGGATGGCATCACTGACTCAATGGACATGAGTTTGAGTAACTCCAGGAGTTGGTGATGGACAGGGAGGCCTGGTGTGCTGCAGCCCATGGAGTTGCAAAGAGTCGGACACAACTGAGCAACTGAACTGAACTGAATTGATATGCACTTTTTAGACATAATGCCTTTGCACATTTAATACACTACAGGATAGTGTAAGCATAATTTTTGTGTGCACTAGAAAACCAAGAAATTAAGTGACTTTCTTTATGGCAGTTGTTTGAAACCCAACCCACAGTATCTTTGAGGATTGCTTGTACCTAACAAAGCATGTACAATCTCTGTAAAGATATCTGCTGCAAACACAAAAATGGACTCTCCATGCTCATAATTCAGAGAATAAGAAATTTTGGCCGTAAATGGCCATAAAGTGAAATCATGTAAAAATGTATTCCAGTTAAGTAGTAATCAGAGAAATGAAAATTAAAACATTGTTGAAAATTATTTCATATTCAGATATTCATGGGTAGGAATAAAAAACTTTAAATATTAGGATGTAGAGAAATAATGGAAATGTTTTTAGATTGCTAATGCTAATGTGGAATAATATTAGTGAAGAATGTTTTGAATTAGGACTAAAGGCTTGAATAGTTTTTTAATAAATTTTGGCAAGAATATTTTATTGATAATGCTGTATTTTTTAACATTAGATCATAGCAGACCACAGATTTTAGATGGTACCAGTTTTAGGTTTGATCATTTGGCTATGTAAGTTACAGCCAGTTGTTTTCTTTCCAAAAGCTGTTCTGTTGAATTTAGGAAGTAATCTAAGAGGTAATATGCAAGCATTTGCTTCTCATCAGCCTTATATTTCATGATTTATCATCTATTAATGACACTTGTATGAATCATTTATTTCATTGTGGGTTGCAAAATTGTTATTTTCTAATTCTTTCACTCTTTATGAGCTGGCATTCTTATTTTTATTAATTTTTATTACAGTATAGTTGCTTTACAGTGTTGTGTTAGTTTCTGCTGCGCAGCAAAGTGAATCAGTTATATGTACACATATACCCATTCTTTATCAGATTTCCTTCTCACTGAGTTCACCACAGAGCCCCGAGTTCTCTGTACAGTACAGAAAGTTCTCATTAGTTCTCTATTTTATGCATAGTAGTGTATATATGGAGAAGGCACTGGCACCCCACTCCAGTACTCTTGCCTGGAAAATCCCATGGACGGAGGAGCGTGGTAGGCTGCAGTCCATGGGGTCGCTAAGAGTCGGACACGACTGAGCCACTTCCCTTTCACTTTGCACTTTCATGCATTGGAGAAGGAAATGGCAACCCACTCCAGTGTTCTTGCCTGGAGAATCCCAGGGACGGGGGAGCCTGGTGGGCTGCTATCTATGGGGTCGCCCAGAGTCGGACACGACTGAAGCGACAGCAGCAGCAGTGTATATATGTCAATCCCGATTCCCAGTTCATCCTTCATTTGTTTTGTTCACCTCTGACTCTATTTCTGCTTTGTCAGTAAGTTCATCTGTGCTATTTTTCTAGATTCCACCTATAAGCAATACCGTATGATACTTGTTTTTAGCTGGTATTATTACCTAAGGATGAGGAGGGCACAGGAACCCACTCCAGTATTTTTTCCTGGAGGATCCCATGGACAGAGAAACCTGGCGGGCAAGTCCAAAGGGTCTCAAAGAGTTGGACACAATTAAAGCTACTTAGCACTCATTACCTAATGAAAAGTCTTTAATCATCCACTATGGTGAACTCCAGTGCCTTACATTAAAATGCAGGATAAGTTGTTAATTTTTTATCTTTAATTTTCAGTTTTAGAATACTGTGTCTGGGCAGACTACTCTTGAGAATTTTCACGGTTTGTAGAAAATTAAAAATAAGAAAGAACTTCTCTGGTGGCTCAGAGGTAAAAATCCCTCTGTCAATTGAGGAGATGTGGGTTTGATCTCTGGTTTGGGAAGATCCCTGGAGAAGGAAATGACAACTCACTCCAGTATTCTTGCTTGGGAAATCCCATGGATAAAGATGCCTGGCAGCCTAGTCCATGGGGTCACAAAAGAGTCAAATATGACTTAGTGACTAAACAACAGCAAAGTAAGATAAAGATATAATTACTGTTAAAAACATAAATATAGCTTTTAAAAGAGTACCTTCATATTCTATGAATATGTACTAAATGTCCCAAGTGTTTACATAGTGAAAACTTTTTATCTTATATACTAAATGTATTTTGCTAATCAATAAGTTATGTTAGATTGTGGTGCACTAAAATTATGACTCTAGTAATGAATGTTATATAAGTTCTTCTGTTCGCATTGCTTAAATAAAGTAGGATAGAGAAGAAAATTAAGTGATAGTGTCCAACAAAATATCTTTAGGTATGTTGCTTATTTCAGGAGATTCTTTTATTAATAATAAGCAATGTCAAGATCAAGGCTAGATTCTTATAAGTTATTCTCAGATTTCCTTTTTCAAACAACATTGTAGCTTGAGTTAATTATTTCTGAAATCTTGGACTTTACTAGAAGCTGTTTTCTAAAAATAAATATAAAGGAATTGTTAGGGAAGTGTGTAACTTACACTGTTCTGTCTCGCCGTAGCAAAAAATTGAAGTGACAGATGGACCAGTGTTACAGCCCCATGTAAATTTCCTTGGTCGCAGCAAAAGTTTGAAGTGACGGATGGACCAGTGCTACAGTTCCATGTTACAGCTCAGTTTTATTTAGAAAGGAAAGGAAAATACATCCTCAAGGTGTGAGGGTGGGTCAGCCCTAAAGACCGAAGAGAAGAGAAGCCCCCGGCTCAATTTTGGCTCCTCTTTTTTTATGTTTTTTTCTCCTCCTCCTGAGCCTGCCCTGTGTAAATTGGGCTAGCCAGGAGGGCTGTTTGTTTTACCTGCAGTCCTCACTCCAGTCCTTAGATTTTCACTTGTTCTATTTTTGCAGGCTTTTCTCTTCTTGTCTTTTAGCCACTGCCATTTTGTACTCCTTTTTCCTATTCTAACTCCCTAAGATTCCCCCCTCAAGAGATGGGAGGCCCAATGATTTGGGAATAGGGGCATTGAGGTCTCTCTGGCTAATTCTTGCTGAACTGGGACAGTGAGCAGCATTGGGTCTCCTCCTCTTGCTAGTCTCAAGCCTCAGACCTTATAGTGGTGAGTCCAAGGGTGAGTGATATTTTCCATGGTCAGCTATAGTTTTATATATCCTTGCTGAACTGGCACTTCATGTTGTAGCTTGCTGACCTGGGCAGTGACAAATGGGTTAGACAATTGATAATACATGGAGCAATCATAAACAGCATCAATATGGTGATAACAAGGATTAGTAGGGGCATTTGCCAACTTCAATTACCCCTCACCAGAAGAAGGATCCCCCAAAGAGAGATTGTAGCTACCCAAGAACTCTCCAGCTCATTCTTTGAGATCATGCAGGATCTGAATGTTTTTATTGAGGACTGTAAGACTTTCTTTAACTTACCTGGAGGTATTTACCCAGAAACAACATGTCTCATTCAAGATGGGTCAAGTCCCTCCATGTTCAGGGATCAGGAGATCTATTTTCTGTCTATTTTGGAGTACAACACTTGCCAAGCTGTGTTAGTTCTTTAGAGCTATCCTGAGAAATCTTGTCCTCAGAAATTTAATTTTGGGGGTGTTCATTAGAATGGCACTCGTTTGTAGTCCTGAATACATATCTGAGATCTCCCAGGGGCTCACAGGTATTGAATGTCCTCCTCTTCTGTTTTCTTCCTTGGCTTGACTGATGAGTAGTGAATACAGGAATCATGTCTTGGTATCTTGACTGTTGTGGGGGTAGAAAGTATTACAGGGTAGGGACCCTTATATGTGGGCTGGAGTTGAGCCTTTGGGGACCCAACTTTCCAGGCTTTAATTAGGGCTTGAGTCCTTGGAGCTCAGAGTGGTGGCTCTTTAGAATCTTTTGGGTCCTGGATGACACCCCACAAGTATATATCTTGTTGGAATTGCCCAGTGGCCATGGCATAAGACTGGAGGATCTGAGCCTCTGGATACTAGGAAGAGATCATTGACATAAACAAAAGGTCTCCCATATAGCATCTCGTAAGGACTAAGATCCTTGGGGCAATGTGGGTGCAGAGGAGAGCTATTGGTAAAGCCTCCTTCCAGCCCAGGGAGGTCTCCTGGGTTATCTTTTTTATCACTGATTTTAAGAATTGGTTGGCTCTTTCTACTTTTCCTGAATACTGAGGTCTCTAGGGACAATGGAGATAATAAGTAATGCCAGTGCTTTAGAGACCCCTTGGGTGACCTTAGAAGTATATGATGTCCCATTGTCACTGTGTAATGACATCAGTTCAGTTCAGTTCTGCTGCTCAGTCATGTCCGAGTTTTTGTGACCCTGTGGACTGCAGCACGCCAGGCCTCCCTGTCCATCACCAACTTCCAGAGTTTACTCAAACTCATGTCCATTGAGTCAGTGATGACATCCAACCAATTCATCCTTTGTTGTCCCCTTCTCCTCCTGCCTTCAATCTTTCCCAGCATCAGGGTCTTTTCAAATGAGTCAGTTCTTCACATCAGGTGGCCAAGTATTGGAGTTTCAGCTTCAGCATCAGTCCTTCCAATGAACACCCAGGACTGATCTCCTTTAGGATGGACTGGTTGGATCTCCTTGCAGTCCAAGGGACTCTCAAGAGTCTTCTCCAGCACCACAGTTCAAAAGCATCAATTCTTCAGCCCTCAACTTTCTTTCTAGTCCAACTCTCACATCCATACATGACTACAGGAAAAACCAAAGCTTTGACTAGACAGATCTTTGTTGGCAAAGTAATGTCTTTGCTTTTTAATATGCTGTCTAGGTTGCTCATAGCTTTTCTTCCAAGGAGTAAGTGTCTTTTAATTTCATGGCTGCAATCACCATCTGCAGTGATTTTGGAGCCCCCCAAAATAAATCTGTCATGGTTTCCCCTGTTTCCACATCTATTTGCCATGAACTGATGGGACCAGATGCCATGATCTTAGTTTTCTGAAGGTTGAGCTTTAAGCAAACATTTTCACTCTCCTCTTTCACTTTCATCAAGAGGCTCTTCCATTCTTCTTTGTTTTCTGCCATAAAGGTGGTGTCTTATCTGAGGTTATTGATATTTCTCCCAGCAATCTTGATTCCAGCTTGTTTCATCCAGCCGAGCATTTCATATGTTGTACTCTGCATATAAGTTAAATAAGCAGGGTGACAGTATACAACCTTCCCATACTCCTTTCCCTATTTGGAAACAGTCTGTTGTTTCATGTCCAGTTCTAACTGTTGCTTCTTGATGCGCATACAGATTTCTCAAGAGGCAGGTCAGGTGGTCTGGTATTCCCATCTCCTTCAGAATTTTCCACAGTTTATTGTGATCCACACAGTCGAAGGCTTTGGCATAGTCAATAAAGCATAAATAGATGTTTTTCTGGAACTCTATTGCTTTTTCGATGATCCAGTGGATATTGGCAATTTGATCTCTGGTTCCTCTGCCTTTTCTAAAACCAGCTTGAACATCTGGAAGTTCACGGTTTACATACTGTTGAAGCCTGGGTTGGAGAATTTTGAACATTATTTTACTAGCATGTGAGATGAGTGCAATTGTGGTGTAGTTTGAGCATTCTTTGGCATTGCCTTTCTTTTGGATTGGAATGAAAACTGATCTTTTCCAGTCCTGTGGCCACTGATGAGTTTTCCAAATTTTCTGGCATATTGAGTGTAGCACTTTCCCAGCATCATCTTTTAGGATTTGAAATAGCTCAACTGGAATTCTATCACCTCTAGCTTTGTTCATAGTGATGCTTCCTAAGGCCCAGTTGACTTCTCATTCCAGGATGTCTGACTCTAGGTGCGTGATCACACCATTGTGGTGTTATCATGAAGATATTTTTTGTGTAGTTCTTCATCTTTTAGCCACCACCATTTTGGACTTCTCCTTTTTCCTATTCTAAGTACCTAACAGAATGTATTAATTATTGATCTTATTTTTATATTACTAACCCAGAGTAGGTAAATTTACAATATGTATGGTTCTGACTTTTTTGTCACTAAATTCAAAATGTTTTTTACACTCTAACTTGTCTTGCCTCTCTACTCTCAAAATATGGGTTTCCACTATTCAGTGCATGTGTTTGAGAAATGGCCTATTTTAAATACTTAGTCGCCTATTTACCTTTCAGCAACTCATGTCTTATTAGTCTCTTCAGGGATTAACTGACTTCTTTCAAATTTAAGGAAGAGTCTTTTAAAAATTCTATAAAAGTAGCACTGATGAGTCAAAACAAGAAAGAGTAAATTAGCCTTACTCTGTTAAACATTAGCATGGATAAAATTGCTTAATAAAGCTACATTAAAATTTTAATTATCATAATCAAAATATGGCAGCATTCCATGCACAATTCATTTACATTTTTCCCTCTCAAACACATCATGGGAATTAAGTAAAATTGATATGCTTATAGTCTACTTTATCTGAGTCAAATTTTTAAAATTTGTTTGTTTCAATTTTTAAAAATTAGGTCTTTAAAGAAATCACAATACTTTTACCAGTTAAGAAAGCAAGGCATAATGGATATATCTTCAATATTTCTATATATCATCTATATTTTTTCCCATTTTATAAAATATTGAATGCAGGTCATTTCTATAATGAATTTAATTTGCCTAACCCATATTTTTCCTATATTTGAAAATTGATATTCAAAACTAGTTACAATTTTGCCACACAGAAAATACAGACAGCACAATTATAAATCAAATATTCTTGTCATATAGAAAGTCAGATAAAACAATCATAAGTTTAATTATAAAATGTGAATTTAGAAATTATATTTTATGGAAATAATTATCAATTCTGCAAAAAGTTTTTCCAAATGGTATTTGCAATATGTAAGTTTCTTATTATTTGGTTATTTATTTTGCAGTTCCATTTCAAATGTTCACATTTCAGTTCATATAAAATAATAATCCATACAGCATCTGAACATAGAAACCAAATTGGAAGTTTCTAAACTTTTTACCCTTCCTCACAGTGTGAAAATGGCCTGAATTCTTCTTTTGAGGAAATGTGACTGAGAGATAATATTATCACTTTACTTCAAAATTCAAAACTTTGAGTTCTAAGAAATATATAAGCAAAGATAATATTTTAGGCTAAAGATAAGATAGAAAAGGCTGGAAAAGGTAATACTTATGACATATAACATCTATAATATGTTCATATTACTTATTAAAAATATATTATTCTAAAATTCTATAACAGACTAGAAAGATAAGGAAGATGTAAAAGTCAGAAAAACTCTGCCTCAAATCCTACCATATTCCTCACTTGGGCATATTTCTTAACTTTCTTCAGTTTTACTTTCTTTTCTGTAAAATGAGGGAGAAAGATACCTAATTTATAGAGCTCTTTAGGATGGTCTGAGATAATGTTGTTTAGTCATTAAATCATGTGCAACTCTTTTGTGACCCCATGGACTGCAGCCCACCAGGCTCCTCTCTCCGTGGGATTTCCCAGGCAAGTATATTGGAGTAGGTTGCCATTTCCTTCTCCAGTAGGTCTTCCCCACCCAGGATAGAGCCGATGTCTCCTGCATTGGCCAGCTAGTTCTTTACCACTGAGCCACCAGGGAAGTCTGGTCTGAGATAATATATGCAAATGAAAAATGCTTGACATCTTTCTGCTAGGATATCAATAAGTACTTTCCATATATCAAATTCCCAAAATATTTTAAGGCAGATTGTATTATTATTCCAAATTTACAAAGAATGGAAAAAAGAAAAGACTGGGGTTCCATGAGAGTAAACAAAAGGCCTAAAGTCACCCAGCTTGTATAAACAAGAACCCAAATACAAATTAGCTTGGCTTGTCACCTTCATCCTTTAACACACATCAATGTCTGCAGAGCTAGCTATATAGTAGGTGCTCAAGAAATGCTGACTTTCTTCCTTACTCTTTTCTAACATTAAATATCCCGAGGAAGTAGATTCATTTAGACTTTTGACAAATGTGTTGCATTTGCTATGAAACTGAGATATAAACAAACAGTGAGTGATATAAAAATTCACTATCAATATTAAAAAATAGGAACACAACTGTGGAAAACAGACAATATAAAGGCCTTTTTTGCCCTCACCTCTATGCTTTATGATACACATAGGACAAAAGTTTATAGGGCAATAAAATTCTCTGCTCAGTGTTATTACCTATGGCACAGTCTATGATCATTCTCTGTCTGTAGTTTGTCATTTGGGTTGAATTTACTGCTAAAGAAAAAGACATATTGTCAAGTCAGGAACATAAGTCCTCTGTTAGTCTTTCCAACAGACATGTTAATATGTGCTGGGATCCCCGCTTGACTTCATCAGCCACTCACAGGTGTATTCTCTGCCTCAGAAGTGATTTAAATTTCTAACTAGTTAACTTTTCTGAAAAAGTCATGTACTTGGTGGTTTGTTTTGATGAGTCTTACTTGTTACCCTTCATTTTCTTATGCTCACTTATTCTTTTCATCTCAGAGTCTTTTATGTCACATAGTGAAGGTAAGAGATATAACCCACGTCTCCATGGGTGTTCTATTTGGATGCTCAGTTTACTCATTCTTAGCATGTATATGTCCTGAGGTTGTGGTTTCTTTAAAGCAGAATTAGCGTCTCTCTGACCTCTTTAAAATCTACACTTAGGAGAATGTGCATGAGAGTTATTAACAAGGATATTACTTTCCTACATTTCTGTAGCACTTTGTAATGCAAATTTAAAGTTTTCACGTGCCTTTTATGCTCCTAACTACACTTGAAGTTAGAAAGGGAGGTGAGAAACGTAGGTAATATTATCCAAATTCACAACCTGAGAAATTTAGGAGTGAACTATCTCTAAGGATACTGAGCTGGAAATTAACAATCAATACTCAAACCTGAGTCAGGATTTCTAACCCACTCCTTTTTTCAGCAGATAACTGAAGAATTTATCATAGTTTCATGTCATTTGTTTCTTAGCTGCTTTAAATCATGTTTGAATAACTAACTAGTTAATTTCTTGGCAGTTTCCTAAAAAAACTGAGGTAGTATTTTTATATCTTTTTATCTTACATTTAAAGCAAGATAAAAGCACATGGTACTGTATGAATGAACTGCCTGTCATCTCACTCCTAGACTGAGCATAATTTTCTATAAAAAGAAATTTCTCAGTGTAATTCCATTGAATCTGGAAGCTACTGCAAATATGTTAGGCTTGGAATGAAACTAAATCAGCAGAACAATTAAAAATTGGTTGAAACATCTGGTTTCAATCCTGACATATAATAAGGTTAGAAGTAATCACTTCCTTCCTTACAACAAGAAAAAGCTGAGCAAATTGAAAATCAATAACTTTCCTTAGACCCATAAGCGAACTAAAGTTGCAGGGAAGTTTGCCACCGTGAAATCTGGAGAGACAAGTAAAAGAATGGAGCTACAGTTGAGATTTGCTTACCTGGTGCAGAAGTCTCTAGAGCCATGTATCCATCACACCTATTTTCTATATTCTGATGTCTTGACATCTAGGGCCTTGCTGACTCTGGAGGGACTGCCCCTATCTAGGTAAGCTGATTCCTAGAGATAGTGAGCCACCTGCCAGCAACTGTGCTTTTCAAATGCAAACCAAACAATTCAGAACCCACACACAACAACATACTTTACTAGGCTCTTAAATCTATGAAAGAAATTGAAATAAATATTACTAAATAGTTAACACTTGAACCACATGGGGGTTACAGGTGTGACTCCTATGCAGTAAAAAATTCGCTTATAACTTTACAGTCAATCTTTCATATCCATGATTTAACATCTCTGGATTCAACCAACTATGATCAGATGGTGTTGTAGCACGTATTTATTGAAAAGATTCCCTATATAAGTGGGCCTGAACAGTTCAAATTCATGTTGTTCAAGGATCAACTAACTGTATTCCCAAAAAGAAAGCAAGAGACTCAGACTTTTTTTAGGGGGAATTTTACCATACATTTAAGGAATAAATGATGTCAATTCTCTATAATCTCTTCCAGAAAATAGAAGTAGAGAAAACCTATTCTAACTTGTTTTATGACCTAATACTAAAACCACATAAAGACAGCACTGCAAAGGAAAACCTCAGATCTATATCTCTCTTTAACTTAGATGCAAAAATCTTCAAAATATTAGCAAATCAAATCTAATAATGTATAAAGTAAATTATACACTATACATGATGACCAAGTGGGATTTTTTTCAGGTGTGCAAGACTGATTAAAGATTTGAAAACAAATCATTCAATGTAATCTATTATATTATTATCAACAGGTTAGAAAGGAAAATCATGAGTGTATCAGTTGAGGCAGAAAAATATTTGACAGAATCCAATAGATATTTATGAATTAAAAAAAAGCACAGAGCAAGCTAGGAATAGAGGGAAATTTGCTTAAGTTCATAAAGAAAACCTAGAAAAATTTCTATAGTCATTTTGATGGTATGTATCTTAAAAAGCAGAGACATTACTTTGCCAACAAAGGTCCATCTAGTCAAGGCTATAGTTTTTCCAGTAGTCATGTGTGGGTGTGACAGTTGGACTATAAAAAAAGCTGAGTGCCGAAGAATTGATGCTTTTGAACTGTGGTGTTGGAGAAAACCCTTGAGAATCCCATGGACTTCAAGGAGATCCAACCAGTCCATTCTAAAGGAGATCAGTCCTGAGTCTTCATTGGAAGGACTGACGATGAAGCTAAAACTCCAATACTTTGGCCACCTGATGCAAAGAGCTGACTCATTTGAAAAGACCCTGATGCTGGGAAAGATTGAGAGTAGGAGGAGAAGGGGACGACAGAGGATGAGATGGTTGGATGGCATCACTGACTCGATGGACATGAGTTTGGGTAAACTCCGGGAGTTGGTGATGGACAGGGAGGGCTGGCGTGCTGCAGTCCATGGGTCGCAAAGAGTCGGACACGACTAAGTGACTGAACTGAACTAATCCTTGAAAAGTTGTGATGTAAATGGCAGTTTACTTCTGTGTTTTTCCTTTCAAAACCTATAACCTCTGACTAACCATGAGTAAACATTGGACAAATCTCCACTGAAGGATATTCCACCAACTATCTGATCGATATTCCTAAAAATTGTCAAGGTCATTAAAAACACAGAAAGTCTGAGAAACTCTAACAGCCTTAAGGAGCCTAAGGAGACATAATAACTAAATGTCATGTTTTGTCCTAGAAGGGATTTTGGAACTGAAAAAGGACATTAGGTAGAAGTTAAGGGAATCTGTATAAAGTGTGGACTTTAGTTAATATCTATCTGTTAGGTAGTTAGAATAAGAAAAAGTAGTCCAAAATGGTGGCAGCTAAAAGACAAAGAAAGGAAAAAGCCTGTGAAAATAGAGCAAAGGGAAGTCCGAGGACTGGAGTGAGAACCTCAGGTGAAACAAATAGCCCTCCTGGCTAGCCCAATTTACATAGGGCAGGCTCAGGGGGAGGAGAAAAAACAAATAGAAAGAGAAGCCAAAATTGAGCCCCGCTCTTCTTTTGTGTTGGCCTGTCCTCATGCCTTGAGGATGTATTTTCCTTTGCTTGCCAAATAAAACTGAGCTGTAACAGAGCTGTAACACTGGTCTGCTGTTTAAACTGATCTGCAACCAAGCTGTAACACTAATCTACCGCTTCAAATTTTTGCTGCAGCAAGACAGAACCGAGGAAATTACACACTCCTCTGACACATCAATATTTTGTTCTTTCATTATAACAAATACATATGCTAAGATAAGATGTTAAAGATAGGGAAACTAAGTATAGGTTTACTGGAACTCTCTGTATTAATCCTTTAAATATTTCTGTAAATCAAAAACTACTCTTAAAGTTTGTGTGTTTGTTTTTTAAAGTTACCTATCCACTAAAAAAAAATACATGCAACCTAAAAGTTGAGAGGCTTAATTTGGTGGGCGTGTTAGGACTCAAGCCTGGGAGACAGTATCTCAGGTGACTCCTAAAGAACTGATTTCCAAAGAGGTGGGAGAGGAGCCAGGTTATATACGAATTTGCAGCAAGGGGCATGTAATCTGAATATGAAAAGATTATTATTAATTAAGAGAAAATGAAATCTCACAGGCTTCCCAGGTGGCACTGGTGGTAAAGAACCCATCTGCTAATGCAGAAGACATAAGAGACCCGGGTTGGATCCTTGGGTCAGGAACATTCCCTGGAGGAGGGCATGGCAACCCACCCCAGTATTCTTTCCTGAAGAATCCCATGGACAAAGGAGCCTGGCTGGCTACAGTCCATAGGGTCACAAAGAGTTGGAAAGGACTAAAGCGACTTAGCACACAAGCACAAATCTCTCAAATGAAGAGATTTAGTGATCTATGCTTGGGAAGATCCAAGTGTCTGGGCTTGCTGAAATAATTTCTTTCATATGCATCTAGCTATCTGGAGCCAATCCTTCTTTCTTTATTGTTCACATACTAATTCCATGTTTATCATTAGAGATGGTGAATATGGCAGGTAGCTGCTTCTCACATCTCCCAGCTCCAGGGAGGAAGTAGCTGATGGCTTCCAAATAGCTGGCTTTGTTTCACCTGGGCTAAGGAATATACATTTGGAAAAGGCGTGTTTAATGATAGAATGTAAAGGAGAAAGCATTTTATTTCACATATTCCATGTCAATCTCAACATTTTCTAAACAGTGATGTTTGTAAGTCTTTATTACAGACCATGCCTTAGCTTGCTATTAAATTGTATACAAAATTTTCTCTGTACTCAGAGGTTGTCTCTGCCTTTATTGTTTTGTGTTTCCTTGTTTGTCACTTGCATAGAGGATTGAGTAACTTGGAAAACACTCTTAGTACTTGTTTCCTATTGAAAGAATATCTTGTTTTATCAGAAAAATCATTTCATAATACAATTCTCTATCCCTTTTCAAAACATGAAGAATTTTTTTTTTAAATAATGAAAAAGCAAAGACATTTTCAAAAATATTGAAATGAAATGTTACTTTCTGTCCCTGTCTCCCATATTATGCCTTGCCTATTCTCGTCCTTTTCAGTCAAAGGCACTGAGGTTGTGAATTGCCAGATTCAGTCCTACCTTCCTTCTGAGCTAATCACTATTTATTAGTCATTGGGTCTGGAGAAGGTGAAATGCAAGTTATTAACCCTTGGGCATAGCTAGACAGCAAGTCAAGTCCTACACACACTGACTTCCTCTTCATTCCAAACTGGCCCAGGTAACCCAAATGCCATAATGGCTTCAGGCTTAGCCTGAAGTAGGAGTTATAATACTAATACAGTGCAGAATATTCTGTCACGAGCAATAATCCAACCCCAGTCTCCCATTCAATGTTTGAGAAGAATTTTTAAGTCACCCAGAGGTGTCCTGATGAATATACACATTTTCCAGATGAAGTAAACACACTTCTGGATTCTCCAACACCGTGATTGTCCTTTCAGAAAGGCATCTTCCATTTGGATGTGACCCCCAAAGACAGGACCATTATCCTAATGCTGAACGCAAATAGCACCATTTTCACTATCAAGTGCTAATGAAAATACTAAATGACTAGCATATTAGAGTGGTTCATGGAGTACAGTACATAGGAACACCACAGAGTGTCACTGCCTTTTAAGGTCTAAAAATTTTGTAAAACAATTAGAAAATATGAAGCCTGTGATAAATCTCCACCAAGTATCTAGCCATGACGACTCTTGGGAGAAGAATCTTCTTGAAGAAGAACTAGAGGTCACTTGATATAAGTAGAGAAGGCTTTAGGGAGAGGTGGTTTAAAGCTGGACATTTAAGGACATAAGAAATGTATTTTTCAGAGGAATAAAATTTTTAGTAGGGGAGAAGGCATGCTCAAGTCATTATCAGGGGATCATCTTCTGATCAGACTTCAGTATGTAGCATGAGATAAGTAGCTTCAAATACAAGAAGTCTGAGATTTTTCTCAGACTCAGAAAGAAGATTTTCTCAGAAAGATGATTCTGCACATAGAAATCCTGATACCAGGCTGTTATACCAGACCTTATAGAACCTTCAGGAGATTCAGGGATCATCATCTTGCTTATCCCTTAGCCCTCAAAGGACTCATTCTCAGGACAGCAGAAATGTGGTTTGAATAACTGACATGGACACCCAAGAGTTCTAAAGATCATTTATGGCCTTAAATAAATCTTGAATCCTTGAAACTCTAGAGTCATACATTCCAAACGTGGGGCTAATCTGGCATAAAAGACTGTTGATAATGAGAAACCTTGAGCATAACAAATCTTTTCTAACTTTCTGATCTCACCTTGTATCTAGACAATTGCCCTTTTTTATTTTAAAATTATTATGTTTTTTCATCTTTGTATTCTGAGGATATAGTAGGTTTATAGTAGAGCACTCTTCTCATAGTCGATGCCCAGTAAATGAATTTTAGGCAGGTTACCTACTGAAAAATTTTTAGCACAGGGTGAGTGAGATCAAAACACTACTTGAAAAAGACGACTTTGGCAGTGGAGAGACGTGAATTGGAGTGAGGAAGACTTGAAAATTAGAAATGTGGTTTGAACGTTAAGTGCCTGAATCAGGAAGACTACAGAAGAACTGCCATCTGAGAGTCCATGAAGAATCAAGATAATTTGTTGATAATCATATGTAATGGAAATTGCATAAATTGTGATAGTGACATCTTGGAAGCTTATTGGAAATGTAGACTCTCAGGTCCCACAGGAGACCTAGAAAATAAAAATCTGCATTTGAACAAATTTCCTAGGAGATTTGTATGCACATTCAAGTTTGAAAAGCATTGGTCAAAGAAGAAGAAAGAATAAAAGATGACAGGCATGTTTCCTTTTTTTTTTTCTAGTCAAAGGATGTCTCAGCAATTTCTTTTATTATAGATTTCTTTATAGATTCCTATGAAGTGATATTCAGCCAGGAACAGGTGAAACACTAGTTGTCTCAAAGATCCAGGGAAACAATTGAGAATTTTTTATGGAAATAAAGCCCTGTTATCTACAGAAGGCATACACACCTTTAGAAAACTCATAATGAAACATGGAGCAATAAGGTTTATTTTCTATTGCATTTTTGTGGCAAATGCTTCTTCACTATACGTAGAGCATACAAGATCCATAAGTAGCCTTAATTCTCAAGTATCTCAGTGAGGCTCGCAACTCATTTATCTTCCCCATAGAAACTTTAAAAAATCTTTCTACTAGTCTTGCTCTTCCAGGCCTTTCTTGAAACTAAATTCCAATCAGTTAATCCAGTAGATTAGTTGTAGCGTGATAATAGGTTAATGGTAAGAGTATACAATGGCCTTCCCAGGTGGCTCAGTGGTAAAGAATCTGCCTGTAATGAAGGAGACCTGGGTTCAATCCCTGGGTCAGGAAGATTCCCTGGAGACGCAAATGGCAACCTGCTCCAGGATTCTTGCCTGGGAAAACTCGTGGACAAAGGAGCCTGGTGGGCTACAGTCCATAGGTTTGAAAAGAGTCAGACACGACTGAACGCACATGCATGCAACATAAGAGTACATAATATATGTAATGTTTATAATATGCCAGGCATTGTTCTAAGCACTTTACCTATATCAACTCATTAAATCTTCACAAGAACAGTATGATACAACTTGTTAGTGTAGTCTTCATTTTACTAGTATCACACTTGAAGAATCACTTCATTATGTAACAAACTATCCCTTTATGTTTGCTAATTTTTAGCTTATCTAATTATGTTTGAAAATTGTCTTTTTGTAGGGGAAAAAAAACCTAGATTCACATGAGTGATGTAAATTGAGAATCCTCAGATAGTTTGAAAATACCATTTTTGAATTAAATAAGAGCTCTTCTGTAATGTCTCATACCAGACACATACTTGTCTTTCTTTTCAACTAATCCTTTTTCAAAATCCTGTTCAGGCAATTCTGTTCTACTATCTTTCTTATTCTAATTTTTTTACTATCCCAGAAGGAATAATTTTCTAAATATTTCACTTATGAATAATGTTGTTTCAATCCCCAAATAAGGGATATAAAAAATTTCAGAACTTTCATAAAAGTTGTAGGATACCTATGAAACTGAGTTACTCTCAAACTGAGTTCCCCTGCCAAGTTTATGATTGACTTGTCCCAATTCAAATCTTTATTCTTTTGTGTTGTTCCCTTTCTTGTTCCCCTCTGACCTCAGTCCTGTGCTAACTGAGCCATAAGCAACCAGAGTCAGATGTCTAAAATCGCTGTTGTCTATAACATTGTTAACATACAAATTCAGGTTGTTTCTCTAAGTCAAGATGAGCTTACAGATGTCTGGGTCAGGGACAAGCAGACCAGAGACTTGTAACCCATAGACATGCTGACTCCTAAAACTATGATCAAGGAATGTCACAAGACCATGATTAGCCCAACTTCTTCATTCTTCCCTTTAAAAAAACCCCAAGTCAAAGATCAGGTTGGAGTAGATTTGAAACTTGCCTCCCACTTTGCCTGGTGTCCTGCAAAAAGCCCTTTGTTGCAAACACCTGCTGTCAGAGCTTTGCTTTCTCTACTGTGGGCACAGGAGTCCATTGCTCAGGTTCATCTAGAAACTGTAGTTGTTTCTGCTTTGTCCTTAGTTACCTACTTGTCCTGTGACTCCTCACATGACCTCTATTTCTTCATCTGTAAAAGAAGAGTGTTGAACTAAGTCTATTGTTTCCTTTGTCCTAATCCTGTGTATGGACACAAGATGGAGGGCCAACAATCTCCCATCAGAGATCAGATTAGAGGCCCTACTACTGAGCCACTTAATGATGTTGCAAGGATACCTGTAGCTTTCTTGTTACTAAAAAGGAGGAAACAAAAGAGAACTCTGCTAGAATTCTACTCATCATAAATCTATGCAACGGGGACAGGGGACAGTTAATCTCCTTTTCCTATTAATAGATACAGATGCCTAGGGGCTTAACATTTTCCTACTAGCTTAATAAGGAGAAAAAGATTGAAAGGGAGGCAGACAGAGATGCCTAATTGCATAGCCAGCAGCTATGACAGTGTTGCTCAAAGGGACACACTCAAAAACGAAGGAAAAAAGGCAAAATGGTAATTCAGCATAGCCCATGCCAGCAACTTGCCCCAAAGGGAATTAAAAGCAAATCATTCTGATCTGTTTTGCTGCATCTCTAGAAATACATTCAATTAAAACTCCAGATGAACATTCAGTTACCATCATGTCTGCCCAGCAATAAAAAACAAAGTTAAAGTTGTATTGGTCTCCCTGAATATGCCATGGGATAACAACTACAAAAACACCAAAAAAAAAAAAAAACCCAAAAAACAAAAAAAAACCCAAAAAGCTAAATGCCCCTGGTTTCACAAAACCATTGTGTTTTTCAGTTCAGGAGGAAGCTATCAGGTCTCATTAGGCTTGTATGTTTCATGGACTTTTGAAGACAGGAAGCTTGTGAGAGGGAAAGGGCCTCTTCATATGTCTGTAAAATGAAAAATATTTCATACATGTGTATCGCAGTTTTTCTAATTTCATTTCTAAACTAAAGAGATTTTTATCACATCTGAAGTACAACACCATAGAAGTTACTTAGAGTTCTTCAAATAGTTTCTTCCTGGAGGAGAAACATAGTACCCTGAAAATAACATGTAAATTAAGAAGAAATGAAAGTTACATAAAAGAGGCCAAATCTTGCATACTGAATTAATTTATCTTTGAAGACCTTTAGCTGAATGGTGTTTATTAAATTTCTATTTTGATATTACAGATATTGTCTTAAAAAACCACATTGCAAAGAATCTAATTTATACCTGGGTGTTACCCAGTAATTTGAAGTTGAACAGTCTATTTTGAAAGCTTACTATGAGCCAGGTCTACTACTAGACACTGAGAACAGGTATGAAAAGATCATTGCTTTAAACTAAGTATGTTAGTAAGGAATCAAAGCTGTTGCTTACAAATAACAAAACCTCTGGTTAACTTCTTGCATTTCCCCAGAGAAGGAAAAGATGTTTAAAAAAAAAAAAAAGTGTGTTTGAATCCTGGAAAGCCCTGAGTTAACTAACATCAGCTATAACTTTAACAACGGTTCATGTAATTTAGTACAAATATGAGGTTTGCCCCAGGCTGGTTAAGAGTCAGGGAAAAGATGACAGGAGTCCTAGCATTTTAGCACTAGTTTTTAGAGAACTTTTGACTTCTCAAAATATTACCAAAATGTTTGCTAAAGTGGTTGCCTTAATCCACACACACAAGCCATGTAAGAGTTCCTGTTGCTCCACTTTCTAGCCAACAGTTAACATCATCAGACATTTAGAGTTTTGCCAATAGGATAGATATGAAATTATAAAACATATGGTTTTATTTTGCATTTTTCCATTTAATAATGAGGCTGAGAATCTTTTATGGTTATTTCATTTTCAGTTTTCCTAATTTCATCTTCTGTGATGTCTGTTCATGTCTTTTGTCTATTTTTTGTTTGGATGTTAAATACTGTATTTGTATTCTTCTAATGGTTACTTTAAAATTTTTCTATATTTGCAAAGTTTAAAACAAACCAATAATATAAATATTTTTCTGAATAGTAAAATATCTTGAAAATGTCTTATATCTATCTTGTCAGTCCTGACTTACGTGTTATCATTGTCCAGTGTTTCCATTCTTCCCAACTTTTAATCCCCAAATAGATGTTATTTGCTATTTAATTCAATTCCTCTTTGATCACATCTCAATAATTAGTTTCTCATTCTTTGTTCACATTGCTGTGTCGAATGTTAAATATTTCTACAGGATTAACTCCGCATTTTCCTTATTCTTGAAGTACATTGTTTAGAAATTTCTTTAGTGAAAGTCTATTGATGCTAAACTTCATTTCATTTGTCTGAAAATGTCTTAATTTACCCCTGTATCACAATGAAAGTCTTTATTTCATCCATGTTTTTCAATAAGAATTTAAATGAATATGTTTTCACTCTGACTTTTTGGTAGCATCTTAAAAACACTTTTCCCTATCTCTTGTCCTCTGCTGTTACTTATTTCAGTTCAGTTTTCAGTTCAGTTCAGTTCAGTTGCTCAGTCGTGTCCAACTCTTTGTGACCCCATGGACTGCAGCACATGAGGTCTCCCTGTCCATCACCAACTCCCGGAGTTTACTCAAACTCATGTCCCTTGCATCGGTGATGCCATCCAACCATCTCATCCTCTGTCATCCCCTTTTCCTCCTGCCTTCAATCTTTCCCCAAATCAGGGTCTTTTCAAATGAGTCAGTTCTTCGCATCAGGTGGCCAAAGTATTGGAGTTTCAGCTTCAGCATCAGTCCTTCAATGAACACCCAGGACTGATCTCCTTTAGGATCAACTGGTTGGATCTCCTTGCAGTCCACTGGACTCTCAAGAGTCTTCTCCAACACCACAGTTTAAAAGCATCAATTCTTCAGCAATCAGCTTTCTTTACAGCCCAACTCTCACATCCATACATGACTACTGGAAAAACCAAAGCTTTGACTAGGCAGACCTTTGTTGGCAAAGTAATGTCTCTGCTTTTTAATATGCCATCTGGTTGGTCATAGCTTTTCTTCCAAGAAGTCTAAATGAATATGCATCCTGAGTAAGAGTGTTGCACCTCAAATTAGACCTCTGAAATATCTTTCTATTTTTACACACTGCATGGGGTTTCTATATTTTCTATCTTCTACATTGTGGGTTGTACCTTCAGATTCATATTTCCATATCATTAATTCCATCTTCAGTGGTGTCAAGTGTGCTGTTTAATCTGTCCTTGAAGTTATACTTTATTTTAATGATTTATTTCCTTAAATACACTCAAGTTTCCTTTCAAATCTGCTTAGACCTTTAAAATTGAATCCTGTAGATGGAACCAATGTTCCTTGGTCATGTTCTTGTTTCTCTTATTGATAATTTTGCATATTAATGATTTCACTGTTTAAATTAATCAATTTACTTTAAAAATCTTGTATTTGTTTCTCTGTAATATTCTATTTAATATACTATTTTGTGTTCCACATCTTATAATTTAAATGTATAAAACCCTCACAGGACTAAAGACTGTTGTTTTTGCCAATTCTTAGTCACAGCATTCATTCTATACCTGTGTGAATAGTCAGCTTATATTCAATTGTATAACAAACCACCGAATGTCTGAATTACGAATTTTAGAAACATTTTTTTTTCCTGAGCCTTGATCAGGATAGATGTATTCCCAGCCCATTCCCTCTGTTTGGTAACAAATGATCTTTAGTGTCTATTTTAAGGATCTCATTTTTGTGGGGCATACCATACAAGGCAGAGGAACCAGAGATCAAATTGCCAATATCTGCTGGAGCATCGAAAAAGCAAGAGAGTTCCAGAAAAACATCTATTTCTGCTTTACTGACTACACCAAAGCCTTCGACTGTGTGGATCACAATAAACTGTGGAAAATTCTGAAGGAGATGGGAATACCAGACCACCTGACCTGCATCTTGAGAAACCTGTATGCAGGTCAGGAAGCAACAGTTAGAAATGGACATGGAACGACAGACTGGTTCCAAATAGGAAAAGGAGTATGTCAAGGCTGTATATTGTCACCCTGCTTATTTAACTTATAGGCAGAGTACATCATGAGAAATGCTGGGCTGGAAGAAGCACGAGCTGGAATCAAGATTGCTGGGAGAAATATCAATAACCTCAGATATGCAGATGACACCACCCTTATGGAAGAAAGTGAAGAGGAACTAAAAAGCCTCTTGATGAAGGTGAAAGAGAGTAAAAAAGTTGGCTTAAAGCTTAACATTTAGAAAACTAAGATCATGGCATCTGGTCCCATCACCTCATGGGAAATAGATGGGGAGACAGTGGAAACAGTGTCAGACTTTATTTTTGGGGGCTCCAAAATCACTGCAGATGGTGATTGCAGCCATGAAATTAAAAGACACTTACTCCTCGGAAGGAAAGTTATGACCAACCTAGATAGCATATTAAAAAGCAGAGACATTACTTTGCCAACAAAGGTCCATCTGGTCAAGGCTATGGTTTTTCCAGTGGTCAAGTATGGATGTGAGAGTTGGACTGTGAAGAAAGCTGAGCGCCGAAAAATTGATGCTTTTGAACTGTGGTGTTGGAGAAGACTCTTGAGAGTCCCTTGGTCTGCAAGGAGATCCAACCAGTCCATCCTGAAGGAGATAAGTCCTGGGTGTTCATTGGAAGGATTGATGCTGCTGCTGAAACTCCAATACTTTGGCCACCTCATGCGAAGAGTTGATTCATTGGAAAAGACCCTGGTGCTGGGAGGGATTGGGGTCAGGAGGAGAAGGGGACGACAGAGGATGAGATGGCTGGATGGCATCACTGACTTGATGGGCATGAGTTTGAGTAAACTCTGGGAGTTTGTGATGGACAGGGAGGCCTGGCGTGCTGCAATTCATGGGGTCACAAAGAGTCGGACACGACTGAGTGACTGAACTGAACTGAACTGAACTGAACCATCTACCCAATCTTGCTTGATTTCAAAGCCTAGTCTCCTGTTCATAGTGTGCCTGTTAACTCAGAAATTTCTCAACCATGGAGACTGGTGTATCTCTGAAAACAGATTAGAATTCTTGTTTCCACTCCCTTGTTATTTTTGACCCCTGGGCATATCACTAAATTTGGGAGAATATTTGTTGTATTTGTTCTAGTATTTCTAGATACCTTAGAGTTGGAAGAATTTTTCATCAATCCTGATTCCTAAGTTACCAGAATAGCTACCAGTCTTATGTTTTCCATTTAAAAAAGTAATCACATTAGGGGTGTGTGTGTGTGTGTGTGTGCACGTGCACATATGCTCAGTTGCTCAGTCTGACTCTCTGTGGCCGCATGGACTGTTGTCCACCAGGCTCCTCTATCTGTGGAATTCCCAGGCAGAATACTAGAGCAGGTAGTTATTTCCTACTCCAGGGGAATCTTCCCCACCCAGGAACTGAACGCATGTCTCTTGCATCTCCTGCATTGGCAGGCAGATTCTTTACCACCAACACCACCTGGGATGTCTAATCACATCAGGAAGTATATCTAAATATGGAAGTGTTCAGAAGCAACAGAATGTAATGTCAGGTACTAAGTACTTGGATCCTCACTCTGATCATATCACTTAGGTTTATGATCTTTGATACATTGCCTAACCTTTCTCTGCCTTGATCTCCTCATCTGTAAAATGAGGATGATGACTTATGGATTACACTGAGAAGTGAGTCAGTAAGACCAGCATTGTCTATGTGTGCATTAAGTTTTAAATAAATATTACTTAATCAGCACATCTTTTGTATGTAGAATCACTAAAATACTTGCATAGGAGTTGAAAATGAAATTATCATATACTGTACAGCTGGCCTGAATGAGGCACTATGTATCTTCTCTACTATGGTGACAAACATAATTCTCACAAGTCCGTTATGTATGCATGTATATTTTATTCCTATTATATCTATGAAAAAATTGCTCACCCCTGACTCACACAGCTTCTGCATAGTTGAGTAAGAATGAAATCCAGGTTTATCTTGCTCCAGAGTTTAAATCTGACAACCGATTTAAGTTCAAGTCTAGACTCCATCAGTTACCAATATCCAATACTCATACTTTCTATGTGCCAATTACTGTTTAGGAGCATTTGACTCACCTCTTTACCATAATAAAGGTGTGAAAAGTGTACTATCATTTTCATCACTCCATTTTATGAATGAGAAAACTAGAGAATAGAGAGCTTGAGTAACTTTCATGAGTTATTCAGTAAATGCAAAGTAGAGAAAAATTTGAACAGAGTGTCTAGTTCTCAAGTCCATACTTTATTAATCTGTGCTATAGAATTTGTTCAAGCATCCTGTTCTGCCTGAACTTTAGATCCCTTATCTCTAATATGAAGATTAATGTACTTTAAGAGATTTTTGTGAGAGGATTTAATAACATCATACAGATGAAGGGTTTTTTTTTAACTATAGTACCTTCAAATGAAGGTTTTTACATGACAGATTTTTGTACTATAGGCAACCATTTAAGCTCATAAAATGAATAAATTGAAATCTTGATAACTTAATATTTACTTTGGATTTTCTTCCAAAAGAGATTGTCAACATTGAGATGATAATTTCATCAGCTTTTGTGAAAAAATTGAATTTCATCGGAGTGATCCCATCTTGACTACCATTTATAAATATTTACTTACGTCTTCCCCTTTCATTATAACAATGACTAATCATGCATCATCTGATCTTGATTATATGAGTGATTTATGAAACATTGAATTATTTTACATGATTGAGGGTTTGGATATTCAAGGGAGTTGAAAATTGTCAAAAGAGGCACCTGTAAATGGAAGAGATTAGAAATTGTACTGTTCTTGTTTGAAATTTGGGGGCCAAACATAGATATAGATATGTTATAAGTATCTGCATAAGCTTCTAATTCCAGTCCCTTCAACTCTCCATGATATGAGGTATCTATACAGATATTGCTACTGCTGCTTTGTCGCTAAATTATCTCCGACTGTCTTGTGACCCCGTGGGCTGTAGCCTGCCAGGCTCTGTCCATGGGATTCTCTAGGCAAGAATACTGGAGTGGGTTGCCATTTCCTTCTCCAGAGGATCTTCCCAATCCAGAGATCAAAGGCCAATTATAATAGTGTTTAGCTGCAAGGCACCCAACAGAAAACTGATAAAACACCTTGATTATGATGCAAGCAATTATGAATATAAACAATAGCAGTTTATAGAATAGGTATGAAATTCCTCTCTTATATACTTTACAGTAAAGGTAAATCAGGCAGCTCACTAGGGCATAGTCCTTTTCCTAAACGACTCATTAGAGTGAAATAGTTAAAAATAAGTGTTTTGTCTGAAACAGTTTCTTCAAGGGGAGAAGTTTCTTCATTTAAACTGAAAACTTAATATACTTCTCTGCTCTTTTGTTAGCATTTTCTTACAATTTTTACTACTCTTTATATTGCTATGTGTGAAACTATTTACCCAATATGCATGACTGTAAAATCTAAATGAAGTTTTTAAGCATAACAATGTATCTAAGCTGTATTTTCATTCCTATATCTGCCTTTTTCATTGAATGACCATGTAATATTTCACAGTAACATGATCTAATGCCATTCTCTTATTAATAAACTTTTAGGTTATTACTATAACTTTTCTACTAGAAGTAATGTGATGATAAGCATGTTCGTATTATTGTGTACATGTGACTGTTTGTATAGAATCCTAAATAATGAAGTTTCTGGGATAAAAGCAATGCCTATGTTAAATATAACAGATACTGCTAAACTTCTCACCAAAAATCTTATGCCAACATATATATAAACATAAGCAAGTGAAGGAAGAGGATTTCTCCCCATCCTGCCAACATTCTCGGTCTATTTTAAGAAAATTTTAAAGAATGTGGTTGTATTTCTTTCTCCACACTCCTTATTTATTTAGGTGTAAGTGATTTACAGCATTGGTTTCAGGAACACAACATAGTGATTAGATATTTTTATGCAGTACAAAATAATCACCACAATAATTTTATCTTTTACCATACAAAATTACTGTGATATTATTTACTGCTTTTCCTGTGCTGTATTGAATCCTGTGACTTATTTATTTTATAACTGGAAGTTCGCGCCGCTTAATCTCCCTCCTATTTCACTCATCCTCTCAACCCTCTCCCCTTTTGCAGTTAGTAGTTTGTTCTCTGTATCCGTGAGTTTCTTTCTGTTTTGTCATGTTTGTTGTAAGTTTCATTTTTAAAATTCCAAAAATCAGTGAAATCATATGGTATTCATCTTTTTCTTTCTGATTTACTTTGCTTAGCATAATACTTTCTAGGTCTGTTTATGTTGTCACAAATGGCAAGGTTTCATTCTCTTTTTTATGGCTGAGTGATATTCCATCGCATGTATATATATGTATATATATACCACATCTTTTTTATCCACTCACTTATCTATGGACACTTAGGTTGCTTCCATATCTTGGCTACTCAGGACAATGCTGCAATAAACATAGGGACACATATATCTTTTCAAATTTGTATTTTTGTTTTCTTTGGGAAAATACCCATAAGTAAAATTGCTGGATCATATATTAGTTCTATTTTAAATTTTTTAAGAATCCCCGTACTGTTTTTTACAGTGGCTGTGTCAATTTACATTCCCTCAAATAGTGAGGGAGGGTTCCTGTTTTTGCACATCATCATCAACGTTTGCTATGTGTTGTCTTTTTGGCGGTAGTCATCTGACAGATTTGAGGTGATATCTCATTGGGGTTTTTATTTGCATTTCTCCGATGATTAAAGAGCATGAAGACTGTAGGATTGTATTTGAATCACTTTTTAGTACTGCAGTTTGATTTGTCCCTCAAGAAAAAGAGAATAAAAGTCAACTTATATTGAGCAAACCATGGTTAGTGCTCACACTTATTATCCAGACACAGCAAAATAAATCTATTGTTATTCATTAAAATGGCAATTAAAAAATTGTCCTTATTTATATATTTATGTCTTTATGAACATCTATTACTTAATAAAGAAAAACTTGCTTTCCAGTTTCCAGGAAGTAAAAGATAAAATAGCAGTTACATAAAAGGAGAGACGAGAAAGAGGTTTTCAGAAACTAAAATGATTTTTAAAACCTAGAATAGCTCCTGGCCTTAGAAAATTGAGCAATTTGTCCAAAAAATTATTTTCTACCTTTGGTACTGGATTAATAGTATAAACACTAAAGACCAGTTAACACAGTATAGGAATACATGTTATAGTGGTTTTCCAAATATGTCACTAATTTCTCTTGAAAACCATTTTACATTTTAGAAACACCAGCTATGAATAAATGTTTCTATAATATACCCTTACTTTCAGGATTTTAGAATTATTCATAACAACTTGCTGCATAAAAAGTTGTCACACTTGCAAGTGGGTAAATATTACATAAAGTTGTTAAATAATTTTATGTAGTATTAGTTTCATCAAATAAGTTTTAAATAAAATGTGTCTGAGCTAAAAATGGAGTGTATCAAGTATGTTACATTTCACAAACTTTGTTTTAAAATTTTATTCTGTATGAGAATTCCTTGGTGGTCCAATAATTAGGACTCCATGCTTCCATTGCAGGGGGCATAGTTTCAATCTCTGGCAAGGTCCAATAATTAGGACTCCATGCTTCCATTGCACGGGACACAGTTTCAATCTCTGGTTGAAGAACTAAAATTCTGCATGCCACATGGCTTGACCAATTTGTTTTTTTATTTTGTAAACTAAAATACTAAACAAAATCCCCCAAACAATATAACAAATATAGCTCTCCCCTAAAAAAATTATTATTAATATTTAGTGAAATTAAAATCCAGTATTTTTTTAGAAGAAATAAAACTGTGCTCACATAAAGGATTAACTTGTCAAAGCAGACTAATAATCTCATTTAATCAAAAGAAACAAACTTTCACTGGTGCTGCAGTCTACATGTGTCTAATAACTGGAATTGTGACTAGCCATAGTTCTGTAGCTTCTGGATTTCATCAGTGTTTCTATTTCTTGTTGACTTAGTTTTCATAAGTTGAAATTTTCTAGGAATTTGTCAATTTCATCAATATACATTTTCAAATTTCTTGTTGCAATGTTGTGCATAGTAGTATTTGATATATTTGTAATGTTTAGTTCTGTAGTACTGTACCTTTTCTATTCCTGAAATTGTTTCATGGTGAGCTTGTTTCTTCATCAATTTTGCCACAGGTGTGTACATTTTATTTATATTGTCAAAAAGTTAACTTATAGCTTTGTGAATCTCTTATTATATTTTGTTTCCATTTTGTTATTTTTTTCACCTAATACAATGTAAATGCTGTGTAAATAGTTGCAAATATAATTGTGAATGCTATGGGAATAGTTGCCAATGTGCAGCAAATTCAATTTTTATTTTTTGGAAATTTGGGGGGGATAGTTTTGATCTGCAGTTGAATCTGAGGATATAGAACACACAGATTAGGAGGCCGACAGTATTTGCATTGGTATTGTACACTTAGCTCCAGTCATATTTTCTTCATATTTTCTAGCTTAATTTCATTGTGTTCAAAGAACTTTTAATGAATAGTATTCCACCATGTAACTGTGCAAATCTATTTACTCTTTCTGTGGTTCACACCTGGATACTCACAGATTTGTGTGTGTGTGTGTGTTTATTCTCCAGATTTGTGGATTTATCTTTAAACTTGTAAAACTATAATCTTATAAACCTTGATAGTTTATATAATTTTGTGTATAGCATATGCAACATATGATATTCATTTAGCTTTATATTACTATAAACATTTTCTTCATTTATTTTAAATCTGGTTTTAAATGCACGTGACATTTATGCCACGTGCATGCTCTGCCACTTCAGTTGTGTCCGACCCTTGGCAATCTCATGGACTGTAGCCTGCCAGGCTCCTCTGTCCTTGGGATTCTCCAGGCAAGCATACTAGAGTGGGTTGACATTTCCTCCTCCAGGGGATCTTCCAGACCCAGGGATCAAACCCACCTCTTTTATATCTCCTGCATTGGCAGGCGGGTTCTTTATCAGTAGTGCCACCTGGGAAGTCCATAGCATACATAACTTTGTACATAACATATGATATTCATTTAGCTTTATATTACTCTAAACATTTTCTTCATTTATTTTAAATCTGTTTTGTTAGGTACATGTAAATTTAACCTAGTTATATCTTCTGGTTAACTGAAACTTGGGATCTGGTCTATTTGTTTAGAGTGTTCATGGAGATTGTTTTTCTCCTTTGTTAATTTAAAATAAAATAAAAATTTAGGTTTCTAATATATCTAAATGGTAAATTTTCTTATACACCCATTCTTACTTCTCTTGATTCTTAACCCCCCATTCTTATTATAAAGAAACCTTTCCATATTTATCTCATTAATGATTTGTGCCTAAATCACATCTCTGAAGTCTCCTTTGTCACTTAAGGTAACATCCACAGGGATTATGATGTGGACATATTTGGGGTGGAGGCATTATATGGTGCATTAAGCCCATTTTGAGGGCTTCCCTCATAGCTCAGTTGGTAAAGAATCCACCTGCAATGCAAGAGACCCTGGTTCAATTCCTGGGTCGGGAAGATCCCATGGAGAAGGGATAGGCTACCCACTCCAGTATTCTTGGGCTTCCCTTGTGGCTCAGCTGGTAAAGAATCCACCTGCAATGCAGGAGACCCGGGTTTGATCCCTGCTTGGGAAGATCCCTTGGAGAAGGAAAAGGCCACCCACTACATTACTCTGGCCTGAAGAACTCCACGGACTGTATAGTCCATGGGGTGTCTAAGAGTCGGACGTGACTGAGCGACTTTCACTTTTCAAGTCCACGTTGTTTCATTCATCTATTCCTCTAATGAACTGTCTTATTTACTGTATATAATAGATCTTGTTATCTTGTAGAATGAGTATGAGAATTGTTCTTCGAAAGTATCTGTTATTCTTTGCCCTTTACATTTACATTTTATGATTATTGACTTGTCAATTTTCACATGTATATATACCTACTGAAATTTTCTTTTGATTGCAAAACATCTGTAAATGAATTTGGCAAATTGTAGCACCTTTATATTTTTTTCTCCAATTATTGCATAGATTTACAAGGTACATTTAGATTTTCTCTATTAAAAGTTCTATTAAACTTAGCTAAACTTCTTTAGGTCAAGGTCATTCAGTATATGCACAATTTGTTTTAGAACATCAAATATACCTGATTCCAGTTACACATGAACTTACTGATGGACTGTTAACTTGAAATACTTCCTAGTGGTAATCAATTTACTTGTGCTACCATCTTTACTGTTCACTAACTTGCTGAGACCAACCTTCTTTCTTAGATCTTGGTCCCTAGATTTATTCTTTTCATTTATATTTATTCCTAGTGTTTCATTCCTGATGAGTATAAAGGAAACCAAAGAATCTCAGCATAGCTGTAAAACAAGAAAAGCCTTATTTGTAAAGAAGCAGTGCAGACATATTTTTCAGAATGTAAAATGTTAATTTAGAGGCTGCAGCTTCACTACCTGCACTAAACATGTCTAGAGATGCCAGGGACTTTTAAACATATTTTAAATGGTTTATCTCCTGTTTTGAGTTGGGTTCCCTAGAAGCAGATTGAAATGAGTATTTGTGTGCCTGAAAGAGATTTGCTAAGGGAGCGATATTCGGCAATACCTCCATGGGAATTAAGAGCACTAAACAGAACAGAAGTAACATTTTGGTGTCAGGTGGAGTCCAGCCATGAGTTTGAGCAAGCTCAGGAAGTTGGTGACAGACAGGAAAGCCTGCCCTGCTGCAGTCCATGGGGTGTAAAGAGTCGGACAGGCCTGAGCAACTGAACTGAACTGAAGTCCAGCCTCCACCTATTTCTCAATGAACTCTGGAGCTTTCGCTACAACACAGATTCTCTCCCAATACTGGGCAAGAGAGCAAAACTTGTAATCCCTACCAGTCTTTCACTGAATATATTGTATACCTTCAAGGCAGCTCCCTGAGAAGTGATTTCAATTACCCAGGGGCAAAACTCAGAAGTTAGGGAGAATTTACAAGTGTGAGCTTTGAGCAACACTTGTGACTGTTGAGGGACGGGAGTATTGAACAGGAGCAAAGGATTCCTATGGATGTGGTTAGGGGCCATCATCATATGTCATATCTTTATTCCCTTGAGAGCTCTCTTTTACATGAACTAATGCTTATAACAAATATCTATCTCATTATTAATCATGGTTTCTTAGATTATATAATATTTTGTTTAGAATGAATCATAAGAAATTCTCCAGGTGCACATAATTTTAGAATAATGTTCTTTGACTTCTTATGTGGGCTTAAAAATTATATCTGGGAATCAAACATTTTCAAAGGAGCAAATATTGAAATTGTATTGTGAATTAAGGAGATATTAATAGATTGAGAGGGGGACGACAGAGGATGAGATGGCTGGATGGCATCACCGACTCGATGGACATGAGATTGAGTAAACTCCGAGAGTTGGTGATGGACAGGGAGGCCCGGTGTGCTGTGATTCATGGGGTCACAAAGAGTCTGACACGACTGAATGACTGAACTGAACTGAACTGAACTGAATAGAATGAAGGGACTACAAAAGACACTTGTTAACTGTTTGCCATAATAATTTCCCTGCTTTTTCTTTTCTTCTTAGACTATTTTCAAGCCTACCCTTATTGTGACTGAGTTATGACCAATAGGACGTGCACAGCTGTGATGTAAATGACTACCAATACAGGCCTATAAAAATCCCTCATTCAATCCTTCAAGCTTTATTTCTCTGTGTATATTGGTTGGATGTCAATGTCTAAAGTGGCCTTATGGGACATACATTCTAGATGCAGACCTTCCATCAACCTGAATTCCTGAATCACTAAGAGCTCATACCCTTCCCTTGCCTCTAGCTGAATTTTAAATAAGCAAGGAATAAGCTTCAAAAATACAAAGTGGTGGAAATTTCAGGGTTTGCATAATATAGTAGTTAGTGTTAGCTTACTTAACATGCATACCAAATTACACATTTTCAGCAACATATGGATTATAAAAATTGTT
This sequence comes from Odocoileus virginianus, assembly GCF_023699985.2. Lineage (NCBI taxonomy): Eukaryota > Metazoa > Chordata > Mammalia > Artiodactyla > Cervidae > Odocoileus > Odocoileus virginianus. Next base: position 32,740,720 of record NC_069686.1, on the reverse strand, counting down.
AAACATATTTGTGTATGACAAAACAATATTAAAATCCTTTCTAGTTTGCTATTATTAGAAACATACTTCTTTTTTCTTTAAGATAGTAAATAGCATTGCTTAATAACTTGAAGCTAAATCTTTAACTTTGCATATTCTACTCTGTCCTTAATATAATTATTGAAGATGAAGAAAACAAGGAATAATTTTAGAAAATGTAGAATGGGAACATTTTCTGGGTTTTAAGAGTTTTGATGGCAGTTGTAAAATTTCCCCAAAAGTTCTTTATTGAATTTACTTCAATTTGATTTTCCATGTTTTCGGGTTTTTTTGTAAAAACTGTTATAATAGAAAATGAACCTAGGCCACAATTGGTACTGGATCCATTTACTTTCCTATTCTCAGCTCACATAGCCAAGCTGCAAAACAGCTTATCAGGTATAATCAGAAAATACCTATTCTTTCAGCTACAAATGTGATTATAGTAAACTCATCAGTTACTGAGGTGACCTTTTACTGGAAGGTTTGAAGAAAGCATGTATGCTCAGACATAATATTTTATGTTTCTGATATTCTTCCAAAGCAAATAATTTTTAAGAAGGTAAAGTTTCACAGGAACTTTCTTCCTATGAAAAACAGGAAGGTTGATTAGTAACTCAATAACATCCATTATCACAAGAGCTTGGCTTACTGGGGAGTTTATCATCAATGAAGAGCAGATATAATTCAGACAGTCTTTGAGAAAGGGAAAACAAAGTGAAGGTCTCTGTTGAGTTTCTTTTTCTTTGTATCCTAGGAATAAATGTGTTGTTTGTGAATAGACGTCCTGCTGTGTCTGAATGGTGGAAATGAAAGAGTTCATCCATGGTGGACCACAGAACATTACCAGAAGTTCTCACTATAGACTGCAGGCAGGACCAATCCTTTCTCAAAACAGATTCAGAACTTAGATGAATTTGTAACGACATTATCTTTTAAGACATTTTATTTATTGTAACCCATGCTTACAAATCTGTTGTTTTTTTGGGGGGAGGAGGAGATTATACCTAACATGATAAAAGATGTGGTACTATTACCTGGGTCATTGTGCTTTCAAAAAGAATATTATTTGAGGAATAATTTATCATAGTCTTTCCTTCCTTTCCAGGTTACTATCTCCCAGGAACAAAATTGGGTTCAAAATTATGCTCAAGCATTATTTTTGAAACTCAGGAAATTATGTGTATGTTCTATTTTCAAAGGTCAACACATGTATACCTAACAATAAATATTTATTAAGCACCTATTTAGTTAAAACCATGTGAGAAGAAACATATAATTCTAAATGTGTTTAAGTTTATATCACATATTTAGATACGAATGTGATTTGAACTATTTCTTCAAAGGTTGTTATAATAATTCTTCCTTCAATGGATACTGCTAAAGATTTAAATAGTGCACTTTTTTTTTCTTTGAAAAGTAGTAATTGGCTTTCTTTATCGCTCATGCCAGTAAACTATGTGTGATTAATCTGTATATTTTTCTAGACATCTAAAAACACAATTAGATACAAGGTTGAAAGTGAAAGTGCTTGACATGATTATTTGAGATTGTGTAAAATAAGATAGAAATTTACCTATAATTATTCTTCATTCTATTGGTAAAGGGGGTCGCACAGAGCCTATTCAGTTCAGTTCAGTTGCTCAGCCATGTCTGACTCTTTGTGACCCCAGGGACTGCATCACGCCAGCCCTCCCCTGTCCATCACCAACTCCCAGAACCTACTCAAACTCAAGTCCATTGAGTTGGTGATGCCATCCAACCATCTCATCCTGTGTTGTCCCCTTTTCCTCCTGCCTTCAGTCTTTCCCAGCATCAGAGGCTTTTCAAATGAGTCACCTCTTTGCATCAGGTGGCCAAAGTATTGGAGTTTCAGCTTCAGCATCAGTCCTTCCAATGAACACCCAGGACTGATCTTTAGGATGGACTGGTTGGATCTCCTTGCAATCCAATGGACTCTCAAGGATCTTCTCCAACACCACAGTTCAGAACCATCAATTCTTCAGCACTCAGCTTTCTTTATAGTCCAACTCTCACATCCAAACATGACTACTGGAAAAACCATAGATTTGACTAGATGGACCTTTGTTGGCAAAGTAATGTCTCTGCTTTTTAATATGCTGTCTAGATTGGTCATAACTTTTCTTCCAAGGAGAAAGTCTCTTTTAATTTCATGACTGCAGTCACCATCTGCAGTGATTTTGGAGCCCCAAAAAATAAAGTCAGCCACTATTTCCACTGTTTCCCCATCTATTTGCCAAGAAGAGGTGGGACCAGATGTCTTGATCTTTGTTTTCTGAATGTTGAGCTTTAAGTCAACTTTTTAACTCTCCTCTTTAACTTTTATCAAGAGGTTCTTTAGTTCTTCGCTTTCTGCCATAAGATTGGTGTCATCTGTGTACCTGAGGTTATTGATATTTCTCCCAGCAATCTTGATTCCAGCTTGTGCTTCATCCAGTCCAGTTTATGAGGTACTCTGCATATAAGTTAAATAAGCAGGGTGACAATATACAATCTTGCCATAATCCTTTCCCAAAATACCTTAGCAAATTGCTAAACTGAAACTAAAAACCTCTAGATTGCCATTCAAGTTCAAACTGCATCTGTTCTCTCAAGTATAGTAACATCCTTTCCAATCACATACAGAGATATTAGATATTACTTATGTTCTTTCAAAGGTGGCCATGATAGTATGGTTTAGATACTACCTGAAGATTTGATCCTGGCTAACTGGACAATTTCGAGGAGAGTCATGGAGATTCATTTGTTCTCTTAAACACAAAGATTTACTTAAGTAGAATTTTGATTTCCTGAAGTTAGTTAAAATGTGGAGGGAGCTTTGGGTATTTCATGTTGATGGAAAAACTTATGCATATTTAGTCCATAGTATTTGCCCAGCTTTGGACTAGATACTCCATGTACAGTATTTTATTGAATTTTCCTAAGAGCCTTGTAAATTATACATTATTTTCCCTATTGTACAGCCAGTGGTTTTCTAGAGTTATAGAGAGAGGAATGCAGAGATAAGAATTCCAGTGGAGGAACTTTGCTGGCAGTCTAGCAGTTAAGACTCTGGGCTTCCACTGCAGGAGGCATAAGTTTATCCCTAGTAGGGGAACTAAGATGCCACAAACCCCACAGCCAAAATACAACTACACAAAATTTTTAAAAAACAATTTCAGGGGACTATTTCACTTGAGATCATTTTTTCCTCCTTACCTAGTGCCTTCTAGGGCTTCCCTGGTAGCTCAGATGGTAAAGTGTCTGCCTACAATGTGGGAGACCTGGGTGCGATCCCTGGGTCGGGAAGATCCCCTGGAGAAGGAAATGGCAACCCACCCCAGTATTCATGCCTGGAAAATCCCATGGACCAAGGAGTCTGGTGGTCTACAGTCCATGGGGTCACAAAGAGTCGGACATGACTGAGCGACTTCACTTCACTTCGCTTCAGTACCTTCTAAGAGTCTTATTCTGCACCCTTGCTTGGAGATAAAATACATTCCTCTTTGGGTACTCCTAGGCTCTTCATCCCTCAACTTTTCTTGCCTTTTGTAAGATACTAAAGTGAGAGAGGGGAAAACCATCTAGGGTAAAAAACTGTGAAAACACTGATACATATTAAGGCCTGAAGAGCTATCAGCCACTGAGGAGAACTCGAAATCTTATAACCAAGAAACAAATGTATTTGTGGGCTGAATTTCTAGATCATTTCCCCCTTAGGTCGCCAAGCCAGGTTAGCAGGAAAGGTTGCTAACTCACTGATGTGCGAATTCCCAGACCCACGTCTCAGAATAGCAGGATTCCTAAGGTAGCCAAACCTTGGCTATGAAGCACTACTGGTCTTCTTACTTGATTAGTTCTCCTTGTCCCCACTCAAATCCTTGCAAACCTGAGACAGCAGGGGATGAGCTAAGCAAACCCATAGTAAGTCTAGCTTTGACTGGCCAGTGTTTATCTCTTCATGCCATTCCATGAGCCTTGTACCTGAGAATGTCCATTTTGAGATGTTACAGTATATTATTTATGCTGTTTAGCTTTATTCTTAATTCAAAAATAGTTTGATGAAAGTCTATGCAGTTCCGGATACACTTTCTCCAAAGCTGGCAATTTGACATTTTGTAAATTTCAAGCTGAAGGAATTTGAAATGTGGTGTGTGCAGGAAGAACTTTCTGACTATCCCTTCAAGCAGGTCATAAAACTCCCATGTGCGTAATGCCCTCTGTATACCCAAAGTAAGGTGTATCCTTATTTCTGAAAACAAAAGACTCAGAGAAGAATCTTCACAGACCTTGCCTCACTTTTGTCCTATCACATCATTCCACCACTCTTTATTCTTCACTAAACTAGCATAAAAACACCCAAGCTTGGGTCTTCATTCCTTTAAGAAGGTCCTATATTGCTTAAAACTTATATTAAATAAATCTGTATATTTTCTCTTGTTTATCTGTCTTTTGTTATAAAACTAAATAGCAGAAGGCAAAACTTTTTTTAGTAATGAAATTATTGATGAGCATAGAGAATAGTCTGTGTATGTTTATTCAACAATTTTCTTTCTCCACTCTGTTTATATTACAGCTGTCAGAGTAGGTGCAGGTTTTCTAACAAACAAGCCCAGTCAATGTGTTCACCAGTCAAGAATTTAGAAGGGGAGAAGAAAAAGATATTTTCCTCTCCTACAAAATTATTCTCCCCATATTGGTTGCATGTGAACCGTAGGCATAGCTTGGGGCAGCAATAACACTTTGGAGAGTTTGAGAGGCAAATCTCAGTATTGATTACCATCTGTGTCAGGGAGAGTGAAAGCTTTCTCTTATACTATTTGTTTTTACCACTGCTAAGCTTAGCACTTCATATTTTAAATGGGAAAATTCCAAAGCAAATAAAATATGTGAAGAGTAGCCACTGCATTCTATGTAATGAGGAGGAAACCCATCAGCAGTCAAGTGAGATATCTATTTCTAGGGTCTACATTCTGAGTGACATCTGTATTAAAAGAGGTGGGAGGAAGGGAAAGAGACACTTCCATTATATAGAGTAAAATTCAGAGAGATTTTAATTGAGAGAAAAGACTGACTAGCAGAAGGCAAAACTTTTGTTAGTATCAAAATTATTGATAAGAATAGAAAATAATCTGTGTATACTTTAATCAATAATTTTTTTTCTGCACTTTATCTGTTTATATTATAGTTGTCAGAGTAGGTGCAGATTTTCAAACAAATCAACCTAGGCAATGTGTTCACTCATGTTCTGTCTCACTATTTATTTCTCTCAAGCTCAGTGTTACAACTTGCCTTCAGACTTACATCCTGCCTTTTCATAACTGGGGCATTTTGAGCAAACCTGGTGTCAGTCTAATGAAAGTGCATTTCCATTTCTTCAGTGGACTAAATGTCTCCTTCAACCCCACATATGCTTGCAGAGATTGTAAATTAAGCCTCAGAAGATAAAATGAGTTATACAGTTATTAATGAAAAGACATGATACCAGAATACATCAAGAATTTAGCAGAGTGGAATGCTTTACCAGGCTATAGTACATATAATCAAGTAAAACTTGTAAATGATAAAAGTTGAACTGCAAGCTATATATTTATTTTATCATGTAGACGTCAATATGATGACACTTGTTAGTATGTGTGAAATAGTGATTTCGAATCTTCCCTAAAGCAGTAAATGATAATTATCCATAGACGCTTCCATTATTTCCTGATTGCCTGGCAATCTGATATTTAAATAAACTAGCTTAAACTGAAATGAATTTCAATCTCACAATTTCCTTTATGAGCTTGAGCAACTGGCAATTTTAAACTTCAGTAGGCTATGGTACATCTGATATTACATACCAAAGGAGGAGACTGATTTCTTAACCAACTGTCACTTAAAAAGAGAGACTATGAAAGGGAGAGGATATATATATATATACCTATGGCTAGTTCATATTAAGGTTTGACAGAAAACAGCAAAATTCTGTAAAGCAATTATCTTTCAATAAAAAAATAAATTAATTAAAAACAAAAAGAGACTATGAAAAAAGAATAAATCTTGGGCTTGCTAACTGCAAACATAGAATATTTGTTCCAAAAATAGCAATAACAATAGCAGCAACTAGAAAACTGGATATTGACTTAATGAAAATATATTGAGATCAGGCCAAACAAATTACTAGGCTTTGTTAGACAATTTTTAGAGAATACTGGAAACTAAAATAATACTGTTTCTATGGCAAAGATGAAGGGTTTAGTATTTATTTGGTTGTTCACTTACATACTCATTCTTTTCTCTTCTGTTCATAAATAGACAAGTACTAAGCAGCAATCCCTGGGGCCAGATATAAAAAGTAAAACAGATTACTGGCAACAAATTGTGTCAGGTTGTTAGTACTTAAATTGGTGGGAATCGCATAACAGAGGATAATTTTTTTAAATTTGCCAAGATCTATGAATCACTTTCCATTGAATCTGTTTGTAAATACACATTGATATCACTATAAATAGAGATTTAGCAGGACATGATTCATTCTGTCAAGTTTGAAAAGTTTATGTTCATTTAGAAAGAAATTGCATCTAATACAGTGTCTACTGAGAAATCTTTCAGCACCAAATATCATTATCCTTGTCCAGGCCTCCAGAAATGTCAACAGAAACTAAGTCGTTACATACTTTGAACTCTTCTTTTCTTTTCTTATGCCATGGGTACCCTAAGATGTTTCGGAATTGAATGGCATTATTTTCAGAAGACCATGTATGTGTGCCTCTTCAAAATCTCTTCATCATTCATTTCATCTTTATCACAATAATATTTTTATTTATTTAGCTATTTATTAAGGTTTTGGTCATGCTCCGTGGTTTGTAGGATCTCAGTTTTCAGGTCACGACAGTGAAAGCCAAGAAACCTAACCACTGGGCCACCGGGGAACCCCCACCATAATAACATTTTTAAAGCATTTCAGTACTTCTTAATTTCTACTTCTACTTCAGTTTCCCCAAATTCATGCCAGATTTCCCCAATCTAATCAACTCACTCCACATTCAGATGCATAAGTAGACAGTCCTGCTGTCCCAAATCTCCTGAGTCTAGCAAACATAAATAAGTAGCTCTCATTAAAGACTTCACTGTCACCTTACCTGTTAGTAAGTTAGTATAAATTGTTAAGAAAAGGAGCACTCTGTTCTCAAAAATTGTCCCACTACAGCTCTAAGAAAATCAGAACGCATTAGACAATATAAATTTAGGAAGGGTGGAGACTTTCTATGGATTTCCTACTTTATTTTCTAAGCCATAAATCTATGTCAAGTGTTTTACTGCATTGAAAAACTTCTATAGTTATTTTCATCAAAAGTTTTTTATTTCTTCCAATACATTCTGGTTGTAATGAAATAAATTCAATCAAACTCTATCTTTATTTTTCAGAGTGAAGGAAATAAAAGTTTGGTAACTCAGTACCTTTTCTTTATTTTGCCCCTTAGCCTTATCTACCTCAGGGATATTAGAAACCTATAAAGTTTGCTTCTTTAATTTACAAGTGATTTATTTCTCTAGCTTTTCCAAGTGAATTGTATCTTGTGCTATATACATGAGTTGTGATAGACAAGTGTCATTGATGGAATCACCAATGTCTTCTCTATGTGATCATTTCAGCACCTCTAGCCCTCAACCATGAATGCTTATATGACCACAGATCTTTATTCTTTTTTCTTAAGCAACATGATGTTGAAATAGGCACCTGGTAGATCCAAATGACTCTTGAAAAATATATCAATAAGTTACTTGGTTTCAGTGGCCAGACAATTAAATATTTAATTCTTCAGCATTTCACTTTTGTTCCTTTGGGTTTGTATATTTGCTCAGTCTTGGCACTGTGACTTCAAGTCATCTCTTAACTGCTGCCATAACGGTACAGCCCTAAATTGTGCTGTGATTTGACTCACCTAAAATGATGGTTTTCTTTCTTTTTCTAAGAAAAAAAAAAAATCAGATTTTTTTTTTTTTCATTTATTTTTATTAGTTGGAGGCTAATTACTTTACAATATTGTAGTGGTTTTTGTCATACATTGACATGAATCAGCCATGGATTTACATGTATTTCCCATCCTGATCCCCCCTCCCACCTCCCTCTCTACCCGATCCCAAAACCTCAATGAGGTACCATTACATGCCAGTCAGGATGGCTGCTATCCAAAAGTCTACAAGCAATAAATGCTGGAGAGGGTGTGGAGAAGAGGGAATCCTCTTACACTGTTGGTGGGAATGCAAACTAGTACAGCCGCTATGGAGAACAGTGTGGAGATTTCTTAAAAAACTGGAAATAGAACTGCCATATGACCCAAAAAATCAGATTTTAAATACGTAGATTTTTTAAGAGTATATTGATTTTGGAGGTCCATTACACTAGTCTCAGCCTTTATGTTTGAAAAATTTCATAACTGAAAAAATAAAATAAAAACAAAGTCTAGTTGCTTTATATGAAAAAAAATGTAGGTAAATCTGGCTTTAAATAAAACATAGTAATGATAGCTGTAACTATTCAAGTAATTCAGAAACCCAGTTATGTTCTTGTGTCATCTGAGTCAACAATATTTAAATAGGGAAAGGGGAGTAGTGTTGAATGTAATAGTATGAAAACTATGGTTTTATTTTACTTTTTTAACCTTTGAGCTTTGATATGGGCCTATTATGTTTTTCAGTGAAGCCAGGATCTGCTTTGCCTTGTTATAATTCAGCATGGCTTAATGAGCTCCATGTAGCTGTTTTAAGAACTGGAGGGCTTGGAGAGCCAAACCTTTGTCTTGTCACTTGCATAACTTCCTGCCAGAAATCTTCCTTCCCATAAAAACATAATTTAAAAAGCTGGTTACTGCTCAAATCAGGTTTGTTTGGAAACTCATTAGTTGAAGATTTGTGAGAACAGCTGGAAGAACTAAAAAAATATGGAACCACTCCCCCCAGCAGCTTAGCAATAAGTAAACTCATGATTTTAAAATATCAGCTTTATTTCTAAGAATAAAGGATTATTATTTCATGTTAAATGTTATTGCCATTCTCTGTGAAAATTCTAGCATTTTTATTTCTTGTTTTTGTTCTACTTACATTATTTCCATGTTAAAGACTGAAGAAAGTCTTTTAAGACAAAGCAAGCTATAATTTATCTTAAAGATAATTGTTGCAGATAAGAAACAAAAACTGGGTTTATAAGAGAATTTTAATGGTCTTACCCTCAGATATAAGATGCCAGAATAAATAAATAATATTTTCAAAGAGTGTACTTGTTTCTATCTAAAAACAAAAGGAAAAACCTACTCACTGTATATACCCTTTTGTATCTAAGCTGCCCTTAATTAGCCTTTTCCTCATTCAGGAGGTTGCTTGGAAAGGCCAACACATCACAACTGTCACGTACATATTCTGCCCTACACTTTTGCTAGAATGTTGAAGTCCATTTCTTCTAGCCATTTTCCAAAAATCTTTCTGAAGTTATCATCTATTAATTCATTCTTTCATTTTTTGACAAATATGTATTGAACTCCAATTGTGGTCTATGCTCTGTGCTAGGGATATAGCAGTAAACAAAAAGACAAAGTCAGCACTGCCCTCAAGAAGTTTACTTTTAACTAGGCAAATCCACAGCAAGCATAAAAACAAATTAATAATTAAAATGATTTTAGTAAAATAAAATCCTGTGTGCTATGTTATGATGACTTGGTAAAACCATATAAAGGACACATTTAAACAGAGGCATGAGAGAGAAAATGAGACAGCTATACACATGGCAGGTGCAAGAAGAATCTAGACAGAGGGAACTATAAGAACTAACCCCCTGAGGCTTGCTTGAGTTAATGAAGAACTGCAAAAAGACTGAATTGTGAAGCCTGATGAATAAAGTGTGATATAAGAAGTGGAGGTGATGAAGTTGCTACAGCAGCAGCCAGATTGAAAAGAATCACTTAGGCTAAAGAAGGAAGAAGGGGTTTTGTTCTTTGCTTTGTTTTTCTAATAATATTATAGTGAGGGTTTTTATTATGGGAAATAGAAGAGCTGATTCTTTTAAAAGATCATGAATGAAGAATGAACTCTAATTAAACCATATGGAGAGGGACAGGCTCGCACACAAGAGTATCCATCCTACTTGCTTCTGTTTAAAACACAGCGTGTTGCACTGTGTATCACATGATTCTTGGAAGAATCTTCCATATATAAGGCTAAAAACAGTTTCAGTCAGAAGCCCATAAGTTGGTTTCTTATACCCGCACTGGAAAATGATGCTGGGAAAGATTGAAGGCAGGAGGAGAAGGGGACGACAGAGGATGAGACGGTTAGATGGCATCACCGACTTGATGGACACGAGTTAGAGCAAGCTCTGGGAGTTGGTGATGCACGGGGAAGCCTGGTGTGCTGCAGTCCATGGTTGCAAAGAGTCAGACATGACTGAGCGACTGAACTGAACTAAACTGAATATACCTGCACTTAACTGAGGTGCCTTTTCATTGTTCTCTGGCCTTTCTGGTCTGAACAGGGAGGAGCTTCCATTCTATGACACAGAGACCTGTTAGTCCATGTGTCTTCTAAACTCATCTCTTCCTCTAAGACCAACCAGATGACAGGTACAAATTTAAAGATGTGTGATTCATGACCTCGAAGAGTTGACAGTCACAATCACAACCAAAAACATTGCAAGAGATACTCTGAAAAGAGTTGTACCATAGTGTGTAGACACATTAAAACAAGGACAAGAAGAAGGAAGAGAAGGTTTCTGACTTGGGGATGTTAGGGAGGATGTGGCATTCAAGCAAGGCCTGAAGAAGACTTCAAGTTCTAGACAGAGAAAGCTTCAATAGGAAATAATCTTTAAATTACAAGAGTACAAATATGAATATACTTGATTTTAAGAAAAAAAGGAAAAACATGTTATTTCACTAGAAAATGTGAATACTGCTTTGTCCCTGGCAATAGTAGGAAATGAAATTAAAAATCTTGATACTTCAAGTATTTGAAGAAGAATTTGAACACTAATTTTAAACCCTATTGGAGAGACAGTGAACATTTTTGAACCTGAAGTTAACTTTACAAATTCTGTGTTTTAAAAAGATCATACTAAAAAAAAGATCTTCATGACCCAGATAATCAACGATCACTCACCTAGAGCCAGACATCCTGGAATGTGAAGTCAAGTGGACCTTAGGAAGCATCACTACAAACAAAGCTAGTGGATATGATGGAATTCCAGTTGAGCTATTTCAAATCCTGAAAGATGATGCTGTGAAAGTGCTGCACTCAATATGCCAGCAAATTTGGGAAACTCAGCAGTGGCCACAGGACTGGAAAAGGTCCATTTTCATTCCAATCCCTAAGAAAGGCAATCCCAAAGAATGCTCAAACTACCACACAATTGCACTCATCTCACACGCTAGTAAAGTAATGCTCAAAATTCTCCAAGCCAGGCTTCAGCAATATGTGAACCGAGAACTTCTAGATGTTCAAGCTGGTTTTAGAAAAGGCAGAGGAACCAGAGATCAAATTGCCAATATCCGCTGGATCATCAAAAAAACAAGAGAGTTCCAGAAAAACATCTATTTCTGCTTTATTGACTACGCCAAACCCTTCAACTGTGTGGATCACAATAAACTGTGGAAAATTCTGAAAGGGATGGGAATATCAGACCACCTACCTGCCTCTTGAGAAACCTGTATGCAGGTCAGGAAGCAACAGTTAGAACTGGATATGGAACAACGGACTGGTTCCAAATAGGAAAAGGAGTACATCAAGGCTGTATATTGTCACCCTGCTTATTTTACTTATATGCAGAGTACATCATGAGAAATGCTGGACTGGAGGAAGCACAAGCTGGAATCAAGATGGCTGGGAGAAATATCAATAACCTCAGATATGCAGATGACACCACCCTTATGGCAGAAAGTGAAGAGGAACTAAGAAGCCTCTTGATGAAAGTGAAAGAGGAGAGTGAAAAAGTTGGCTTAAAGCTTAACATTCAGAAAACTAAGATCATGGCATCTGGTCCCATCACCTCATGGGAAATAGATGGGGAGACAGTGGAAACAGTGTCAGATTTTATTTTTGGGGGCTCCAAAATCACTGCAGGTGGTGATTGCAGCCATGAAATTAAAAGACGCTTACTCCTCGGAAGGAAAGTTATGACCAACCTAGACAGCATATTAAAAAGCAGAGACATTACTTTGCCACAAAGTTCTGTCTAGTCAAGGCTATGGTTTTCCCAGTAGTCATGTATGGATGTGAGAGTTGGACTGTGAAGAAAGCTGAGAAAAATTTTTTGAAGAATTGAATTGCTGTCACACCCTGAGGGTAGCGGGGATGAAGACTTTGAGGTCCCTTGGACTATGGAAGAGTTACCATTGGAAAAGCCTGTGGGCAGGAAAGGACTGATGCATGAAGAAATGATGTTTTGAAACTCTGAGAGTTTGTGTGGCCTGAGTCTGGATCATGGCGCAAAGAGTTGGACACATGATGACTGAATTAACTGAGAAGCGTGTGGAGATGCACAGCAAGACCTGTAGAAATCTGTATGTTGGATGATTTTTTAGTATAATTTTTTACAACTTTTTTTTTTTTTTATTATTGGAGGCTAATGTATTTCATCATTGACAGAATTTATGTCATCAATTGAAATGAATTAGCCATGGATTTACAATGATTCCTGATAAGTCTCGCCCTGCCACTCCCATTCGCAACCCAGATCGGAATCTGGGACTTCACAAGGTGCAAAGCTCGACTACTTGTCTCATGTACCAACTGGGAGTAGAGTTAATAACTGTATGGTCGAAACATACACCTGAGATTCCAAGAGGAATCACTACAGTTTCAATGCTCGTTCTCTTGAATCCTCTTGTGAGGATCCCACAAGCCTGAATCTCCCATGAGTCCACAAGTCTGTTCTATACATCTGAGTCTTTTTCTGTTTTGCATATAGGGTTATCGTTACCATCTTTCTAAAGTCCATAATATACTGTGTTAGTATACATCAACAATTCGTGGAGTTTACTCAAACTCATGTCCATTGAGTCAGTATTGCCATCCAACCATCTCATCCTCTGTTGTCCCATTCTCCAGACGCCTTCAATTTTTCCCAGCATCAGAGTCTTTTCAAATGAGTCAGTTCTTTGCATTAGGTGGCCAAAGAATTGGAGTTTCTGCTTTAGCATCAATCCTTCCAATGAATATTCAGGACTGATTTCCTTTAGGATGGACTGGTTGGATCTCCTTGCAGTCCAAGGGACTCTCAAGAGTCTTCTCCAACACCACAGTTCAAAGGCATAAATTCTTTGGTGCTCAGCTTTCTTTATAGACGAACTCTCACATCCATACATCTCCATATGGAGAAACCATAGCCTTGACCAGACGGACCTTTGTTGGCAAAGTAATGTCTCTGCTTTTTAATATGCTGTCTAGGTTGGTCATAACTCTCCTTCCAAGGAGGAAGCATCTTTTAATTTCATGGCTGCAATCACCATCTGCAGTGATTTTAGAGCCCCCCAAAATATAGTATGTCACTGTTTCCACTGTTTCTCCATCTATTTCCCATGAAGTGATGGGACCAGATGCCATGATCTTAGTTTTCGGAATGTTAAGCTTTAAGCCAACTTTTTCACTCTTCTATTTCACCTTCACAAGAGGTTCTTCAGTTCTTCTTCACTTTCTGCCATAAGGGTGGTGTCATCTGCATATCTGAGGTTATTGATATTTCTCCTGGCTATCTTAATTCCAGCTTGTGTTTCTTCCAGCCCAGTGTTTCTCATGATGTACTCTGCATATAAGTAAAATAAGCAGGGTGACAATATACAGCCTTGATATACTCCTTTTCCTATTTGGAACCAGTCTGTTGTTCCATGTCCAGTTCTAACTGTTGCTTCCTGACCTGCATACAGATTTCTCAAGAGGCAGGTCAGGTGGTCTGGTATTCCCATCTCTTAAGAATTTTCCACAGTTTATTGTGATCCACACAGTCAAAGGCTTTGGCATAGTCAATAAAGCAGAAGTAGATGTTTTTCTGGAACTCTTAATCTTTTTCAATGATCCAATAGATGTTAGCAATTTGGTCTCTGGCTTCTCTACCTTTTGTAAATCAAGATTGAACATCTGGAAGTTCACAGTTCACATACTGTTGAAGCCTGGCTTGAGAATTTTGAGCATTACTTTACTAGCATGTGAGATGAGTGCAATTGTGGATTAGTCTGAGCATTCTTTGGCATTGCCTTTCTTTTGGATTGGAATGAAAACTCACTTTTTTTTCCGGTCCTGTGGCCACTGATGAGTTTCCCAAATTTGCTGACATATTGAGGGCAGCACTTTCACAGTATCATCTTTTAGGATTTGAGATAGCTCGACTGTAATTCCATCCCCTCCACTAGCTTTATTCATAGTGATGCTTCCTAAGGCCCAGTTGACTTCACATTCCAGGATGTCTGGCTCTAAGTGAGTGAAGACACCATCATGATTATCTGGGTCGTGAAGATCTTTTTTGTATAGTTCTTCTGTGTATTCTTGCCACCTCTTCTTAATATCTTCTGCTTCTGTTAGGTTCATACCATTTCTGTCCTTTATTGAGCCCATCTTTGCATGAAATGTTAATATTCTTGAGGAGATCTCTAGTCTTTCCCATTCTATTGTTTTCCTCTATTTTTTTTGCACTGATCATTGAAGAAGGCTTTCTTATCTCTCTTTGCTATTCTTTGGAATTCTGCATTCAAATGGGTATACCTATCCTTTTCTCTTTTGCTTTTTGCTTCTCTTCTTTCACTGCTGTTTATAAGGTCTCCTCAGACAACTATTTTACTTTTTGCCTTTCTTTTTCTTGGGGATCATCTTGATCCTTGTCTCCTGTACAATGTCATGAACCTCCATCCATAGTTCATCAGGCACTCTATCAGATCTAATCCCTTGAATCTATATGTCACTTCCACTATATAATCATAAAGGATTTGATTTAGGTCATACCTGAATGGTCTAGTGGTTTTCCCCATTTTCTTCAATTTAAGTCTGAATTTGGCAATAAGGAGTCATGATCTGAGCCACTTGCTGACTGTATAGAGCTTCTCCATCTTTGGCTGCAAGAATATAATCAATCTGATTTCAGTATTGACCATCTGGTGATGTCCATGTGTAGAGTGTTCTCTTGTGTTGTTGGAAGAGGGTGTTTGCTATGATTAGTGTGTTCTCTTCACAAAAGTCATTAGCCTTTACCCTGCTCCATTCTGTACTCCAAGGCCAAATTTGTCTGTTATTCCAGGTGTTTCTTGACTTCCTACTTTTGTATTTCAGTCCCCTACAATGAAAAGGACATCTTTTTGGGGTGTTAGTTCTAAAAGGTCTTGTAGGTCTTCATAGAACTGTTCAACTTCAGCATCTTCAGCATTGCTGGTTGGGGCATAGACTTGAATTACTGTGATATTGAATGGTTTGCCTTGAAAATGAACAGAGATCATTCTGTCATTTTTGAGATTGGATCCAATTACTGCATTTCAGACTCTTGTTGACTATGATGGCTTCTTCATTTCTTCTAGTGGATTCTTGCCTGCAGTAGTAGATATGATGGTCATCTGCATTAAATTCACCCATTCCAGTCCATTTTAGTTCACTGATCCCTAAAATGTCAACATTCACTCTTGCCATCTCCTGTTTGACCACTTTCAATTTGCCTTGATTCATGGACCTAACATTCCAGGTTCCTGTGCAATATTGCTCTTTACAACATTGGACTTTGCTTCTATCACCAGTCACATCCAGAAGTGGGCGTTTTTTTTTTGTTGTTGTTGTTGTTTTTGCTTTGGCTCCATCCCTTCATTCTTTCTGGAGTTATTTCTCCACTGATCTCCAGTAGCATATTGGGCACCTACTGGCCTGTGGAGTTCATCTTTCAGTTTCCTATCTTTTTGCCTTTTCATACTGTTCATGGGGTTCTCAAGGCAAGAATACTGAAGTGGTTTACCATTCCCTTCTCCAACGGACAACATTTTGTCAGAACTCTCCACTGTGACCCGTCCATCATGGGTGGCCCTACGGGTCATGGCTCATAGTTTCATTGAGTTAGACAAGGCTGTGATCCATGTGATCAATTGGTTAGTTTTCTGTGATTGTGGTTTTCAGTCTGTCTGCCCTCTGATGGAGAAGGATAAGATGCTGATGGAAGCTTCCTGATGCGAGAGACTGACTGAGGGGAAACTGGGTCTTGTTCTGTTGGGCAGGGCCATGCTCAGAAAATCTTTAATCCAATTTTCTGTTGATGGGTGGAGCTGTGTTCCCTCCCTGCTATTTCCCTGGGCCAAACTATGGTGGATGTAATGAAGGTAATGGTGACCTCCTTCAAAAGATCCCATGCATGTACTGCTACAGTCAGTGCCTCCAACCCTGCAGCAGGCCACCACCGAGCCACACCTCCATTGGAGACTCCTGGACACTCCCAGGCAAGTCTGGGTCAGTCTCTTGTGGGGTCACTGCTCCTTTCTCCTGGGTCCTGGTGCACACAACATTCTGTTTGTGCCCTCCAAGTGTCTATTTCCCAGTCCTGTGTAAGTTCTGGCAGCTCTGTGGTGGGATTAATGGTGGCATCCTCCAAGAAGGTTTATGCCATACCCAAGTCTGCTGCACCCAGAGCGCCTGCCGCTGTGGCAGTCCACTACTGACCCATATCTCCATAGGACATGCTCAAACAGTTCTGTCTCAGTCTCTGCGGGGTCCCTGGTTCCTGGTGCGCCCAAGGTTTGTTTGAACCCTCTGAGCATCTCTGGAAGGAATGGGGTTTGAATTGGACTCTCCTACCATCTTCTGGGACTTCTCCTTTGCCCCTGGACGTGGGGTATCTCCTCACAGCCATTCCAGTGCCGCACAGCTGCTGCTCCAGCGCCTACCATCTTGCTGGGGCTTCTCTGACCCTGGACGTGCAGGATCTCCTCACGAAGTGACTGGGGTATCTCCTTACGAAGTCACGAAGTTACTTCACTTCAGTGAAGTGACTAGACAGTCACTAAGACAGTCACTTCATAGACCAGAACTTCCTCCAAATTCTCTCATAATCATCCTGACTTAAAGTTTTTATTCTCCCATGGGGTTTTCCATTTGTATCATGAATGTGAACTCTCTTTAATCAGGGTATAGTATGCCTTGCTTTTTGAGTTGGAAATATGTCTCCTTCATCTTAGTTTTTTGTCTCCTTCATAGGTGAACTCATTTTGACAGAGTCATTGCTCTTAACAGGCAATAGATTCACATATGGTTTTGGGTTCTGCTTCATAAAGCCGTTGTAGATTTTACTTACTGCTGATTAATATTTTATACTCATGAATTTAGTTATCTTCCATCCACCTCAATTATTCCAATCTAAAGAAAGTGTGGTTTTTCCAGTGGTCATTTATGGATGTGAGAGTTGGACTGCGAAGAAAGCTGAGCACTGAAAAATTGATGCTTTTGAACTGTGGTGTTGGAGAAGACTCTTGAGAGTCCCTTGGTCTACAAGGAGATCCAACCAGTCCATCCTAAAGGAAATCAGTCCTTGGTGTTCATTGGACGGATTGATGCTGAAGCTGAAACTCCAATACTTTGGCCACCTCATGCGAAGAGTTGGCTCATTGGAAAAGACCCTGATGCTGGGAGGGATTGGGGGCAGGAGAAGGGGACAACAGAGGATGAGATGACTGGATGGCATCACTGACTCAATGGACATGAGTTTGAGTAAACTCTGGGAGTTGGTGATGGACAGGGAGGTCTGGCGTGCTGCGATTCGTGGGGTTGCAAAGAGTCGGACGTGACTGAGCACTGAACTGAACTGAAAGAAGGTGTGGAGTTGAAATTCTTTATCAGTACTGTAAACTGGCTACTACATGAAATTAAGTTGTACTCAGCTACAAAGAAACAAAAACCCAATACAACTCTTTTTTTAAAAGAAGAGATATTCTATCTCATAAATCCAAATATAGAGCAACTACTAGGTTGATTCAGAGGATGAATATTGAGAATACAGCTTTTTTTCAATCTTTTTGCACTGCCATTCTCATCATACTGAGTTGTCTTTTTAGATTGGCTACACTTATGTCCCCAAGAAGACTGTCAGTTCCAGACAACCAGAAAAACTGATGGTCCTTGTACTATGTCCCTTTATAAGAGCTAAGAAACTTTAGTAGGAGGTATCAGCCAGATTTCTTGTCACATCTTATTGGCCGAAATTGAAACACTTGCTCTGTCTAAGCCAATCAAGTGTAAGGGCAAAAGTAATGAGGCCACTGGGCTTCCCAGGTGGCTCAGTGGTAAAGAATCCCCACCAAGCAAGAGATGCCTGCCAAGAAGGAGACCTGGATTCGATCCCTGGGTCAAGAAGATCCTCTGGAGAAGAAAATGGCAACCCCCTCCAATATCTGTGCCTGGGAAATCCCATGGACAGAGCAGCTTAGCTAACTATAGTTCATAGGGTTGCAAAGAGTCCGACATGACTTTGCAACTGAACAGCAGCAGAAGCAATGGAACCATGATGATTGTTTAGACTCACCTTCCTCTCAAACACATGATCATCTAATACTTGAACAAAATCAGGGTTCTGTCTGCAAGGATGGAGGAGTATGGGCAGATGGGCAATCAACAATATTCACCACTGAAATATTATTGAAGAATGCTTTTTTCTGGAGTATTTTGACATTTTTTAATTACATAGAATAATATTTGGGTAGATAACACTCCCTCGATACCTGCCTGAACTTTGGAGCTTCCAGTATCTATTGATTACTCATTTGGAGAAAGTGGAGTGGACCAGATATCAAGGTTGCTACCACAGGAACATAGTCTCAGGAATTTGAACAGAACATTGGAAACTTTTAACATTGGTCCTGCTCAACCCCTTTTCAGTGCCAATCATTTTGCTATTAAAATTTGTTGAATTCATGCTGCTCTGTGACTGCTCAGATATTTTTTCCCCTTATCTATTTTATCCTATTAGTAGATTTAATTTTCAAGCTTCTCTTTCATCAAAGTGTACCTGTCTTATATCTTCTGAACCATGTCTGGTTAAACTTTATCTCTATAGTCACTGGAACTAGTAGATTTTGTTTTTAAAAAGGCATCTCCCAAGCAATGCAAGTATATTTTGACAAAGATGTGGAAGTTCTAAAGATTTCTCTGAAGAGTACACTCATCCGGAAAGAATCCTCTAGTCTGTTGCCCACTTGGCATTTGACATTTGACCATGCACTGTTTATATCACTTCTCAAAATTAAATCTTCCTACCTACTTCTCTTTAAGGACCAGGTGAAACAATGTATTTGAGAGGATGCTTTCATTGTGAGGTGTTGCCTGATTTACCACTAAGAAGTTCTTGGCCCTGGAAGCAAACTATCCAGTTTAAGAGCCCAGAACAATGCTGAATGGTGCTCCGGCAAGTTGTAGTTTCAATTTTCAACAGAACCAAACAGTGGAAATTCTGATAGATAATGGCATTAAAAATTTCTGGGAATTTTTTTTTTCCATTTATTTTTATTAGTTGGAGGCTAATTACTTTACATCATTACAGTAGTTTTTGTCATACATTGAAATGAATTAGCCATGGATTTACATGTATTCCCCATCCCGGTCCCCCCTCCCACCTGATGGGATGGGGAGGAAGGCAGGAGTGGGGATCGGGATGGGAAACACATGTAAATCCATGGCTGATTCATGTCAATGTATGGCAAAAACCACTACAATATTGTAAAGTAATTAGCCTCCAACTAATAAAAATAAATGAAAAACAAACAAAAAAAAATCTCTGGGAAGCCAAGGAATAACTATTTTACAAACTATTAATGTTTAATGTCCATCTACCTAAGAATAACCTATTTAATTTCTATAATTGATGAGCAGTTATAATATAATGATACTAGTCGGAAAGTAAATATTGTAATGATTATGCCAAATTCATCTCTTCATACAGAGAAACATAGCATTAAAACAACTAGAGATTATCAGCTTTGTATACGTGAAAAATAAGGAACTTCTGATGAAATCTCACATTGGTGTAATAAATGTATGGCTTTACAAACTATATATCTTCTGAAATTCAGCAGAAAGTATGTCTTCAATGCCCTGAGTATTTAGAAGAACCAGAAAGCTATTTGAAAGAGTTTGATGATAAAAGAAGGGAATTAGTTTCCATTTCTTCAAACTTTTTTTCTTCCTTCAGTTTTTCCAGAAATCCTATCTATCTTTCTTCTCTGAATATCAAAAATAATTTGTATTAACTTGATAGGGTCTTGGAAAATGATTCAAATTATTAAAATATAGTTTCTGTAGGTACAAAAAGTTCATGTAGGCATTCTATTCTTCCTTATTTCAGTGTGACTTCCTGCCCTTCTCCATATTTTGTGGCTTTCTGCACTTGTCTGAACACAGAGGATATCTTTTATGTATAAAGATTCAAATGAAGTGCTATGAATCATTTACTTTTTAATGTTTCCCATTGAGTATTTCCTCTTGCTGTCAAATAGAAACCCATATTATTCTCTCTTAGACTAAAGAGTGATGAGCTGGCTTTTGCTTGGAGTACTTTTCTATTTTATTTTGCTTCTGCATTATTTCTTGCATTAGGCTTCTTTGCTCCCTGATTCTATATGCCCACACTATTTCTTTGTAACTTGGCCTTGTTATCCAGTGAAATAGGACATTCCAAAGCTCTAAGCATCTGGAAACATGATGATTTAATGATAGAGAACTTAATAAAATAAGATCATGAATTACATAGTGTGAAATTTAATAAGTGTAATTTGAGAAGTACCTATAACGACCAAGACCAAAATCAAAGTTTGTTTGTCAACCATAGGTAGAGTGTGATAGGACAAATGTTAGCATGGGTGTCTGAAAAGGTCACAAAAAACCTCTATCATCTTTTACAAGTCACTTTATCATCCTGACTCTGTTTCCACATTTATAAATATATGAATTTTGAGCTAGATGATTGTTGCGGCCTCTTCCAAGTCAACCAATCTCTGATAGTTAATATGATAGAGATCTCCTTTAGGCAACATTGAACTTTGCTGGGGCTCATACGATAAAAAATCTGCCGGCACTGCAGGAGACCAGGGCTTGATCCCCTGGGCCAGGAAGATCCCCTGGAGAAGGGAATGGCTATTACTATCCATTCCCAGTATTCTATCCATTCCAAGAATTCTCCAGGATGGAGAATAGACAGAAGAACCTGGCAGGCTACAATCCATGGGGCCACAAAGGGTTGGACACAATTGAGTGACTAACACTTAGGTTGTATTACTTTTTTTCATCTGTAGGAAATGAGATTTTAATGTTTCTTTTCCCTGAAAATGACTTCTAAAGCACAATTTGTAATTATAGTTCAGTTAAGTCTTATCAAAGGATATAGATATTTTAGGTGGTTTTCCATAATGAGTCAGAAAATTTCCCAGGAGAGTTTAGGACAGGGCAGCTGACTGAATATAAAGTTTACTAGAGAATATTGGCTACATTTTAAAGAAATGAAAACTATTTGAAAGGCTATTGCCCTTTCTTTCCACTCCATTTTTTCCGTGTTTAATTCTACAATTTCAGTCTGAGTCTTAATATAAGATTTTGTTCTTTATACAGAAAATGTATCTGGTAACTGTCCATTTGCTACCCAATCTGATTAATGCTGCAGAATAGGTTCATTGACCATAATGTATCCCTTCTTATCCAAGTCAATGTATCTTTTTATTTTAAATGATAACCATTTAGATGAACAATTTGGATAGAAAGGAATATTATTAACTCTTTGGTTCTAGGATTTTGGATATCAAGAATTCAGACAATGTAAGGTTTGAATGTGAAGGATGGGGAACATACCATGAATACTAGGAGAAGTAGAATTTCTTATTGAAAAGAGTATGAGAATTCAAGCAAGACAGGTTCTCTTTTCTTTTTGCAACCAGTAACTATTTGGGTGACCTGGAACAAAGGAATAGAAAAGATACATGTTTTAGAATTCACAGCTGTAAGTAACAGAAAGTAGCAACTCTAGCTAATTAAGTGAAATTTGATTTATTGAAAGGATCATGGTAAGGCTTGAGGGACTGAAAAGAATAGGCTGAAACTAAACTTTACCTGTTCTAAAGGACTAGAAAGCAAGAAAAACAAAAATTATTTCAAATCTAGGAGAGCTAAATGTATAAGGCAAAAGACAAAGTCAGTCACTGGCCCCATGTCCCACTTGGACAAATCACTTCTAAATATCCTTCCACTCTTGCCTCAGAGGCTCTAGATTCAATGCCTTTGAAGGGAGACCAGGATTGTGGTATACCTGGGGCACAGGTGTAGTTGGCTAACATAAGGGAAGATGCAGCACCTTTGACAGCCACAATGTCAATTGCTCACTGCCTCCAAGATGACCAAAATGGGGAGGATTAATTCCTCAATATGGAATTTAGGTGCCACATGTAAGGAGGCAAGGATCCTCAGCAGACAGGAATTAGCTAAAGTCCATTGCCTAGAAAATAAACAGATACAAAACATTTATTTTCTCTGATCTTTGTCTTCAAAATTAAGTTATTCACAAAAGTCATCCCAGTATCTTATTTAGCTCTACAGTGCTATAAATTCTACTGTGATTTCTATAAATCATGAGTATTGTAAATATAGCTATTACTATCTGTACTTATCAATGAGGATATTCTATAGAAAAAACAAAATATAAATTATTAAATAAAAACTCATTTTCTAGAAACTTTTTAAAAAGTGGAGAATTTTTTCTGATATTTATGCAAGTGTCTTAACATCATGTAGCAGGAAGGTGTCCCAAAAGATCTATAATTTTTCCAAATTAAAAAATAGATATAGACTAAAAAGCATAACAAGAAAGTGTTTTACAAATATGATTGCATTCTTACCTATTTAATACAGGTAAGAGGCAGAGTCAATCATATGGTTCATGTAGCCATTAAGAACATGGACTTTAGACTGTCTGAATCTTGCTATATACTGACTTACTATCTTTGAGATCCTGGGCAAGCTCCTTAACTTTTGTAGGCCATAGTTTTACTTACATCAAAAATAGAGAGAACAAAAATTATACATACCTCATAGAAGGGTCATGATGAAAACGTGAACTTGTGTTCATAAGCACTATGCAAATATAAAATTAAGACCTAAAATCATTCTACCAAATGTATACTCTCATTAATTCATATAAATGATGTATGTAGATATCAAAGAATTATTTTTTTCTTCAATTCATTGTCTATGTAAAACTCCACATTATTAGATGCTTAATAAATATACATGAAACAATAACTAAACATGAAAACTTAATAAATATGAAAAATCATGAAAAAATCACATGAAAAACCAATGTCTAAATTTTATTCATCATGTTACTTTCCATTGTGATTGCTTAGGATAGAAGCAATGTGTTGTAAATATCATATAATTTCTGAAGCTGATATTGTTTTATCAATAATAATGTCTTTTGACTTCCACTGCTAGTACACTGTTAAAAAGCTATTTCACAAGACTTAAATCAATCACTAGGTAGTGATAGATTAGAAATCCTATCATGATCTGTTCATTTACTTTTATATTGTACTTCTAAAAGATGAAAGTGAAAGTGAAGTCGCTCAGTCATGTCCAACTTTTTGCGACCCCATGGACTGTAGCCTACTAGACTCTTCTGTCCATGGGATTTTCCAGGCAAGAATACTGGAGTGGGCTGCCATTTCTTTCTCCAGTCCATAATATATAGCTCTCAGGTGAGAAAACAACATTGAAATCTTTGTGTAGCATTGTTGAATCACATCTCATTCAAGGGATGTAGGTGTTAAAGCAATTTTATAATAAAATGATCTCACTGTTAAAATGGTTGCAAGAAACTAAGACTTCATCAGCTTTAAAAAATTGTTTCTTTGTTTAATGTTTCCCCCTTAGTTATTTATAGATCTTTAATTAGACCTATTCTACCTATAGCTGTCTTAGTTTTGGACATACATATTTACTCAGAATCTCATAAGAAAATTACGTTGTTTAGTATATGCCCTTTTCCCTTTTATATGAGCTTTACAAATAAGAAGTGACAAGATTAGCCATCCAGGAAACCACAATTAAAGGATATGGTTTATTCATAACTGTTAATCAGTTGGCAGAAATTTCCTGTCAGCATTCTGATAAACCAGTCACAAAAATAACCAAAACCCTTTTTGATATAAAGAGAGGCAAAGATAATTTGTTAAAATGTTAGCCCCAGTTTGACTAATGTAGAGGCTTAGTCATTATGTTTTCTAAAATGTTCATGATCATTTAAAAAATCATTCAGTAATTATCACTTTGATTTGAACTACTTTAATTCTTGCATTTTAAATATGAAAATAAAAGAGAATTAGTTTATTGTGTAAGATCTGGACTTCAGAATTTTTCAAGTTTTTGACTGCCTAAAATGGAAATGGAGCATTCATGATACACAATCCTTATCACTGTGACAAATTTATTTGATGACAAAGAATAAGGGAAAAGTAATTTTTCCCCATCAAGCTGGAGTAGGCATATTGATACATAACTAGAGGAAATAGTGGTCAATGCTTCCCTGGTGGCTCAGAGGGTAAAGTGTCTGCCTAAAATGCAGGAGACCTGGGTTCGATCCCTGGGTGAGGAAGATCCCCTGGAGAAGAAAATGGCAACCCACTCCAGTACTCTTGCCTGAAAAATCCCATTGACGGCAAAGCCTGATAGGCTACAGTCCATGGGGTCACAAAGAGTCGGACACGCCTGGGTGACTTCACTCAGTATTCATATAGTTGATCTCCTTGTTAAAAATGCAGATTTCTGGATGCCATTTCCAGAGATTCCGACTTGTTAGATTAAACAAACAAATATTAGGACATTCTGGTGCCAAAACTCAAGCACCAAATTGGAGAACAGTGCCTATCAGACATTTTTCTTGAATTTTTTTTGTTTGTTTTTTTACAACTCCATTGGTAATTATAATTGGGTGGGCAACTCATTACCTGAGATGTAGCTCTCACTTCAGGCTCACTCTTGGCAAAAACCCATCTTGTTAACAGAGTTTTGACTGTAATAGCAGGTAGTGCTCTCCTAGGCATCTTGGCTCAAACAATGACAGCCAGTACTTTAAGTGATGCTTTTTTGTACTACCCATGACCTGTGAAACTGCTATTACTGTCAGTGAAAGGATGGAGGAAATCAAGTGAACATGGAAAGGAGAAATCCCTTGCTTTTAGCCACTAGCATTTTCTTCTGATGAGATAATCTGTCAGTGGCTGTACTTGTTATCTCAGCATAAATGACAGTGTACTGATTTACTCACATCAGATGCGCAAATTAGAGATGACGAAAAGCTAGCATCCTTTAACACTCAAGCTTCAGAGGAGAGATGCATTGACTCTCTAATGCTTTGACCATGGCTAATTTGCTTTGACCATTTAATACTAATATTGTGTGTGTTCCACTGTCATTCATTTTTCATCTTGAGTTCTGCCAGCATAATCAGTTCAGTTACCATCCTCCTCAGGTGCCCCAGTCTTGCTATTGCAGACATCACCTTTTTACATAAAAAATAGGCATGTAAAATTTTAATAATTTGCCAAAACATGGCTTTTTAAAAAGCCCTTTAGAAATATTTAAACTATTCCTTAAAAACACAGAAGAATAAAATGTCATATTACATGACAAAACTTGTCAGTGATATGATGCAATTAATAGTTTGTGCTAGAATTGCCATAGGGAAAATTTTCATACTTTTATAGCCATCAGGCATTGAGTAGACATTAACCAAAAAAATGCATCTATTTTTTTCTTTACATATTATTATCTGTATAGTTGGACAATATAAGTCATAATAAAGTGTTTCAGTAGAAAGGATGTTTTGAATTCAAACATGTTTGTTTCGATTTTGTTTGTTGAGTGTTTGGATTTTGACCCCTTCTGTTAATGGCAAGTTTACTTAGCCTATTTGAACTGGGGTTCTGCCTCATAGGATTTTTCTGAAACTGTTATACATAAATAATCTTAAAGGTAAAAATTGAATCTTACTAAATCTGGGTCTTTCTTGGTGTATAGATGTGGAAAATATGTTACTTTATGATGCTCTAAAGCAGATATATTTATGTTGTAGACTTCCAGTAGATGGTAAATCACACCAGCATAAAAAGACATGTGGTGGCAAGGACAGAGCAGTGATTTTGGTATCCTGGAGTTAGTGGCTTCATTCTATATATAGTCCTATGTCCTTTGGGTAATCATACTTTGTGGGGCTTTAAAAAGTTACATAGCTCCCCAAATTATTTTCATTTTAGAATTTATTTGTATTTACTTTTCTATAGTGAGAATTTCAGCCACATACACAAAACTCCTAATGAAAATGATAATAAATATAGAGTTAGAAAATCATAACTGAATAATACAACAAATGGCCAATATGGTAAAAGCAAAAAAAAAAAAAAAAAATTCAGACCTCATGTTTGTTTCCAAGTTACTTTTATCCAGGGTAATATTTGTAAAATAAGTTACAGCATTTTGTAATCATAGGAGAAAATGCATATCATTTCTTGAACAGAAATAAGAAAAATTTTCACATGGGCCTTCAAAACAGATATTTGATGATAAACGGGAAATATCACTGATAAATTTTTGATAAAAGTAGAAGCAAATTTTATGTGACTATTTCAAATCTTTAACAGTCTTAAGAAACAAGTATTTATAATTCAGTGAAAGTCATTCTAAGAAGCACTAGGAAAATGTGATCCATGCATACATTTTTCTAGTTGTTTAAATAACAAACAACTAATAAATAACACAGAAGTGGATAAAGGATGGAAAACATTTTGCTTAAACAAATTCTCATGATTATTATTCCCATAAATTGAGTTTTTAAGAGTAGGTAATTTGATATTAGTTAGTAACATTGGTGTTCTCACTGGCTGATAGCAAAATCAGATTCTTTGGAGATGAGCTGAAACTCTCAAAACAAATGCAACACAACTGATAGGATATTAGGAAAAGAACAAAATCCATTCGTGACTTTTTTTCTTCACTAGACATCTCCCTACTTCCACATACGTGGTCTGAGAGACCAAAACTTATGTTTGATGATGAAAATATTTATAAATTATTTTTCTATTCTCTTCTATCTTTCAATCTTTCACATGATTAAAAAATAATGTCCTTGCCTGTTTCCTTTTCCAATTCCCTGACCACCTCTTACTGAACTCTCTCTGCTTCAACTCTCAGGGACTGTCTATGTCCTACTTCATCAGGCCTGTATTTTTTAGTTCATTAACAGCTTCCACTTCTAATGACAAATTTATCTATTTCTCAACTTTATCTCCTTGCCTCTAATCACAAATGATAACAAGGTATTGCTTTTTTCTTAGATCGGTCCAAACGTTTACCCAGATCAACCCCATGTGTGCCTGACCTCCATGTCTCACTGTGAGCTCTGCACTCCACTTCACACCGCTGTGGTGTTCTGTAGCAAGCATGTAGGTGGCCTGCCGATGTTCTCTGGGCCTTACTACTTCAGGGCCCTAACCCCTGCATCTCTTTGTCTGGGCTTTCTCTAGTGGCAGCGCTGCTCTCACATGCACCTCGTGTGGAGGTCCTGGAGAATTAATCACCCCTTTCCCAGACCTGTTTTCAGCCCTCAGCTGATAAGAAGGGCTGCAACCAGGTCAGGGTTTCCATGGTGACTCAGATGGGTAAAGAAGTCTGCCTGAAATGTGGGAGACCCTGGTTTGATCCCTGAGTCAGGAAGATCCCCTGGAGAAGAGAATGGATATGCATGCCAGTATTCTGGCCTGGAGAATTCCATGGACAGAAGAGCTTGGCGATCTATTATCCATGGAGTCACAAAGAGTTGGACATAACTGAGCGACTTCACTTCACTTCCCTGACCAGGTTTCACTCCTCAACTGATGATTTAAGAAAGCTAGTATATAAATAGTCCAGCCCTCTTGCCCCCCAGATGGGAAAACTATTAGGTACATACTCTGTACTGTCTTCCAAAGTTTATCAGTGGGATTAATAAATTCTACTGATCCAGAGTTGTAACTAACTTAATTATATACCCTTTATCTGTTGCTATTATATCTATCTCACCTCATCTCTGCTGGACCCAGGTGCTTCCTGAGATTGCTTCCCAGAGTAATAATTTAAAACTAAATCGTTGTCTCAGAATTTGCTTTTTTTTGGAGGGAAAATTTTAAAAAATTCCTTGCATCTGACTCTGAGTCTATCACACAGTCAGAATTTTATAAGTGACTGTTGAATGAATGGATGAATAAATAAGGTTGATGAACCATGAATCTTGCCATATTATTAGATTTATATAAATTTAGCTTGTCTTTTAAGGTTTGATATAACTACTGTTCTGTACATATTTTTGCACCACATTGAATTCAGAATTCTGTCTAGATTGTCATAAACTTGGATTGTCTTTGCTAAAATTACTTCACCTTGTCAGTGAACATTCTTCCACGTTGATATTTTCTAGATTGTAAAATGTTTCCAGAAGGATAAAAGTATGTGCAGTCTACATACTATGAATGGTTTGCAAATAACAGAAATTTAAGATAATGATGCCAGCTCTATCTTTAGAACAGATCACAATGACAATTGAAGGGTTCACCTATTGGTGTGAAAATACATCTTTGCTGTGTCTCTTAAATGAAAAATAAAACCTAGTCATAGCAGGTACAGCTGTGCTAGAGACAAGCTTCATTGGAATCCCCTATTATTTCTCAGCTCTGTTGGACCATCATGTCCCTGAATTTTTTGTGATCATTATTTGGTTCTCCTAGCTTCAACATAAATGTAAATAAAATTATGTACCATGTCAATGAAAAAAAATCCCCCCCCCCAAAAATATATACATATAAACAGTGTCAAACGAGGATTTGAAAATGTTTTCCTCTCTTTCTCCCACAGTCCAGCAGAGGGAGCAGAGTGTCATCCAGAAAAGCCTCAGCCACCTACATACCTGAGTATTGGACTCTGTGAGGCAAGACAGACTCTCCCATTTACTCTCCCATACAGATAACCTGTATGAGGTTATCTCTGAAAGTAACAGAGCAGAGCGCAAACAAAACTGCTAGTGAAGGTGAAAAGGAGTCACTTTGCTAAAATCCAAGAGATTGCACCAGACATTTCTTAATCTTAAATCTGTTTCTTTTACAGATGCATTCAAGATTCCTCTGAAAAAGAAAACAATTTTCAGAGAATAGAAAGCCACTCTAGAGCCTTACAGGTCACAGATGTCTTTACCAGATTTAGTTTGCTAGGAGCAGTAGATGAGATGATTCAGAAAATGAACCTTGAGATCACACTCCACCTGAACTAGGTGCAATTTCTGGCTCTTTCACGTATTACTTGCGTAACTTTATTCAAGGGATGGAACACTTTTAACTTTCAAATTCCTCACCTTAAAGACAAAAATAATAGTATCTACTTCATAGTATGGTTGGGAGTATTGGATGAGTTAATGCCTGTGAAGGGCTTAACATAACCAGGCCAATAGTATTTTAGTGAATGTCAGCCCTTTATTAAATTGATTAAAATTCTTTACCATGGCCCTGAGGAAAAGGAACATGTTAATGTGAATTTTAGTGTTAATAAAGAAAAAGGGGAAATTACATCAGAAGGAAACTCTAGGGAGGAGATGAATGATGGGTATCGAATTTTGGAGGCTGTCCAGCATGTCCACTGGCATTAGGCACCAGAAAACTGAGGTGTGAAGGGAGAGAAGGGAGGAGAGTTCACCAAAAGAGGCAGGGAGGTGATACTTAACTCAAACACTGTTATTTTTGTATACCTAACTGGCTTGACTCTGCCAGTTTTTCATTCACTATGACCAGAATGTTAAAGACAAAAATGAGATAGCTAAACTCATTACTGAACTATGTTCAAGTCAGTTTTTCTTTACTGTACAAAGCACAAAAATACAGGCAAAGACATGTGAACACTTGGAAGACATGTGAACACTTGGCATCAAAGGCAGCTGGAAATAAAGATGCTGAGCATCCTTCTGGGAGTGGCAGTCTCACTTGAGCTCCGTTTGTTCCTGTGCCCGTGCCTTTAAGATGAGTTTTATGTCTATTCTCCTTGCCAGTCTTTCAGGAGCAACATCTATCTCTCTGGTTTAGATTTTTTGGAGGCATATTCTGAGTTCTATGAGACCAGAGACAACCAATAATCTGCACGTTCCACACTCTGATGCTTTCCCTTTTCTCCACTTCTCTTGAATTTCTTATTTGCCCTTTGAAAATCAATATCATATTCCATCGCCCACGTGTTTCACCTGTATTTCTCCTTCCTGCTCACCGACCCCCCACTACCATTCACAGATATTGAAGAGATGTTGCTGTGGCAACCTTCTGTGAGGAAGCTTTGGAGCTGTTCTATTACTATATATTAAAGAAGATTATAGCAGAAACAGTCATTTTTAAAATAGAAGAAGTTTAACCAAATTTTTATCTCAAAATTAAGAAGTACCAGGACTCAGGTTGTAAAAATCTTCTGTAATTGAGCTCCTCATTTACAAATATTATTAGTGTTATTACTCTTTGTACTCATTTTTACTTTGGGCTTTGAAAAAACATTTCCATTTCCCCCTTTTCACCCTAGAGCACACTGCAAATTGGCATCTGGTACAATTGTTCTCCAGTGTATTTCTCGATGTGTGCTATGCTAAGTGTTCCTCTCTTTAGTCTCTTTGGTTTTCAATAAATATTAACTCATAATTTCCTTTTTCTCCTCTGAATTCCCCTTCGTGAAACATTGGCTTCTCTGTTAGATGAATCTGTCATGTCCAAGAGAGTCATGAACTTCGCACATTTTGGAAAAGTTGTGATTTCTAAATGTGGCTCTCAGGTGGGTATCAAGAGAGAAGAAATTTTGGAAGCAAAGTCTAGCCTTTGTCGTGTCTTTTCCTCTCTTCATACCTCAGTTCTCATGTGCCTAATTGCAGTGGACATGCTGGGCAGTCTGAAATTCGATACCCATCATTTATCTCCTCTCTAGAATTTTCTTCCTATGTAGTTATCCCTTTTTATTTATTCATACTAAAATTCACATTAACATGTTCCTTCTCAGAACCATGGTAAAGAATTTCAACCAATTTAATACAAAGGATTAACATTCTCTAAGATACTATTGGCCTGTTTATGTAAGTCCTTCATAGGAATTATCTCACTCAATACTCACAACTGTACTATGAAGTATTACTATTATTTTTGTTTTTAAGGTGAGGAATTTGACTGTTAAAAATGTTCTATCCCTTGAATAAAGTCATACAAACGTTATGTGAAAGAGCCTGAAATGGTACCTGGTTCAGCTGGATGTGATCTCAAGGTTCATTCTCTGAACCATCTCATCCACTGCTCCCAGCTAACTAACCCTGGTAAAGACATCTGTTGTGTCCTTCTTTCCTTTGTCTTTATAACTTCCACTATGACTAGGATTTCCTTTTTCCACAAACTAGGCCTATGGGTGTGTATGTGTTTGTACCACACATATGCATACCCAAGCACATATACACATATCCAGTGAATGGCAGAGCATACTATAATATTTACATATTGCTCTCAGAGGGAAGCATTTAAAGCCCTCCTTCCTCATGGTCTGTTTTCCACAATTCTCTTTCACCTTCACAGCCCATATTTTTCAAGTCTGTGTCTTTTAGTTCTCACTATTTTAGGCTCACTAGATTGAGAATTCCTGAAAGTAGGACCTATAGCCTGCTCATTTTTCTATACTGAGGGTACAGGGTCTGGCTCACTATAGACATCTCACAAATGATTTGTTGAGTAATACAATAAATAACATACAGACGTTATACATGTCCCAGTATACATGAATCAGTTCAGTTCAGTTCAGTGGCTGTCATGTCAGACTCTTTGCAACCCCACAAACCGTAGCACACCAGGTCTCCCTGTCCATCACCAACTCCCGGAGTCCACCCAAACCCATGTCCATTGAGTCAGTGATGCCATCCAACCATCTCATCCTCTGTTGTCCCCTTCTCCTCCTGCCCTCAATCTTTCCCAGCATCAGGGTCTTTTCAAATGAGTCAGCTCTTCGCATGAGGTGGCCAAAGTATTGGAGTTTCGGCTTCAGCATCAGTCCTTCCAATGAACACGCAGGACTGATCTCCTTTAGAATGGACTGGTTGGATCTCCTTGCTGAATACATCCTTTTTAAGAATCGTAGAATCACACCCATTACATCCATAGGAATTAACAATGTACAATGCAGTGGACTCTACATATGCTGTTGTTCAGCCGCTCAGCTGTGTCTGATTCTTTGCAACTCCATTGACTGTAGCACTCCAGGCTTCTCTGTCCTTCACTATCTCCCAGAGTTTGCTCAAACTCATGTCCATTGAGTTGATGATGTTATCCAACCATCTTATCCTCTGTCACCCCCTTCTCCTATCCTCAATTTTCCCCAACACCAGGGTCTTTTCCAATGAGTCAACCCTTCGCATCAGGTGGCCAAAGTACTAGAGTTTCAGTATCAGCATACATATGAGTCGTTATCAAATATACAGAAATTAATTTAATTTGTCTTAATACTTGTTCCATGTTTTGGGGTTGATTAATTGAATATATTAAATCATTTGTTTTCATATCAATTTTTTATTCACTAGCATTTGTATATAGATGCCTGCTACTACTTGAAATGTGGTAAAGCTGTTCAGATTTTCAATGAGTATTTTGCAGAATCTAAGGAGTAGGGCTATTACCCTCTTTAACATCTTTGATACAAAATAATTTTTAATCTTCAAAGAATTAAACTTGCAGTATTTTAATTTTAATATATGTATGGTTAATTTAGAAACTATATTTGCTGAATTACTTGACTCAGTGAGTGAAGTCGCTCAGTGGTGTCCAACTCTTTGTGACCCCATGGACTGTAGTCTACCAAGCTCCTCTGTCCATGGAATTTTCCAAGCAGGAGAACTGGAGTGGTTTGCCATTTTCTTCTCCAGGGGATCTTCTCGACCCAGGGATCGAACCCAGGTCTCCTGCATTGCAGGCAGACGCTTTACCATCTGAGCCACCAGGAAAGCCCAAAAGGGGACTCTGTGGCTGCATGGGACTGGAAACAAACCCATGCCTCCCGTGAGGCAAGAGAGAATTCTACCACTGATCCACCTACGCACCATCTAAAGTGTTAGTCGCTCTGTCGTGTCCAACTCTTTGCGACCCTATGGACTGTAACCCACCAGACTCCTCCGTCCAGGGGATTATCCAGGCAAGAATATCCACTGCCAGGCAACCCAGGCAGTGGGTTGCAAAATTCTCCAGGGGATCTTCCTGACTCAGGGGTAGAACCCCAACCTCTTGGGTCTCCTGCATTGGCAGGTGGGTTCTTTACCACTAGCGCCACCTGGGAAGGTATCTACTTGAATTACTTGTCTTGCCTAGAAAATCCCATGGACAGAGGAGCCTGGTGTCCATGGGGTCGCAAAGAGTCGGACACAACTGAGCGAGTTCACTCACTCACTTGAGTTTGATGTAAAATATGACTTCAAAACAGAGAAGGAAATTCTCCAGAAAAAGAGAACTGAGGGATTTATTATGAAGCATTGGTTTACATGATTATGGACACTGAGAAGTCCCACAATTTGCTGTCTGCAAGTTGAGGACCCGGGAAAGCAAGTTGTGTAATTTGAAAGCTTGAGAGCAAGGAGCTGATGGTGTAGATTCCAGTCTTGGGACTAAAGGCCTGAGAATAAGGAGTGCAGGGGGTGAAAAAAACCATGACCCAGCCCAGTGGTTAAGCAGAGAACCAATTCAAATTTTCTCTGCCTTTTTTATTTTATTCAGGCCCTCAGAGAATTGAATGGTTGATTTGGAGACCAATGTGGAGATTCTGATGTTGCTGAGTATACCAGTGCCAATTATGTGTTCTAAAACTGAGGAAACAACCACAGGTTGTATTCAGGGATTCACTGAGCCCACTGTCAGAGGGACCTGGGCTAAAACTCCATTGATCACGTGACCACCATAAGCCCCTACTCTGACTAGTAGTCCAAGGTGATGTTTTCGGTCTCCTAGAGTTAGTGTCAGTTCAAAACCAGTGTCCAGTAATTCCCCAAAGGTATAATGAGTTACATTTTCCCAGTGAACAATTACCTGAGTTAAAGGCTATAGGACATTTGGAAAGATTGGAGGAAAGAATAACAATATAAAGTATTGATAGGATTCCTGGATCCTTCTTCAAGGAGATTTGACCTCCCCTTTGTTCAAGTGGTTCTGGGTCTATAAACTGGCTCAAATTTGAGATTTAATTGAGAAACTATGTCTGTTTTTAAGGTTCAGTTTAGATTTTTGTTCACTCAACATAGAATGTTTCTGCTTCTATAGATTAAGGAAGAATTTAGTAGTCTTCATATCTATTTTACTTCTGGAAATGCCATGATCATCAAGCCAATGCCCTATGTCTGTGTGAGTCAGACTATTCTGATTCCAGCTGTGACCCCGCTGCTCCTTCGAGAAACCATGCCTACTCTGCCTTTGGCAGTTGAATGCCAACACTTGGCCTCTGTGACCCAAGGAAGCAATTACTTCTTTTGCATTTAGGTTTCCCAATTGAATGTCTGCAGTTCCCACTAAATTTAATCTGGCTTACAGAGAACAAGTACAGAGCTATTCAAAGATGCCAGGGCTCCCTCATGAATTTATTCCTTACAGTACTGTTAAAAAGTATGTCTTCTGGACTCTCCCTGTGGGCTTCCTCAGTGGCTTAGCAATAAAGAATCTGCCTGCAATGCAGGAGTCAAAGGAGATGTGGGCTCAAACCCTGGGTCAGGAAGATCCCGTGGCAAAGGAAATGGCAACTCACGCCAGTATTCTTGCCTGGAAAATCCCATGGACAGAGGAGACTGGTGGTCTTTGGGGATACAAAGAGTTGGACACAACTGAACACAGCCCAGTGTGGGTGAGAGAGACTTAAGACAAATACACTCTGACATTCCAATCTCCCTAAGCCTTTGAATCCACTCCTCTATACTAAACCAAGGCAGTTTATATTACACAACCAAGAAATACATACACATATGTTTTTATATATTAATATATTAATAGGATACATAATCTGATATGATACATATTAATATTATACAATGTTAATGGTGTGGATTCCAGTCTTGAGAACTAGGAGTGTGATAGGCAGGAGAAAATTCATGTTCCAGGCTGGTGGTTTATATATGTATAAAGAGATTTATTATAAGGTATTGATCCACATGATTATGGAAGTTGAGAAGTCTTATGATCTACTATTTGCAAATAGTTTGAAGGCTTGGGGGGTGGAGAGTAGATGGTGTATTAATAGATCCTAATCCTTATGTGAAGGTCTGAGGATCAGAAATATCAAGGGCCAGAGATGACTGATATCCCAGCTTACAAGTCTGAGAGTGAATCTCACTTTCCTCTGCCTTTTTGTTCTACTCAGTTACTAAATGAATTGGCTGATGCCCATCCGCATGGGAGAAGCCCATCTGCTTTACACAGTCCACCATTCCCAATGCTAGTCTCTTTTGGAAACTCAGACACACACAGGACTAATGTTTAACCAGCCACCTGGGCATACCTTGGCCCAGTCAAGTTAGCATAACAAATTAACCTTCACGTAAAGATTTAGTACACATTCAGAAATATCTTTCATTGTAATATTCTTGATGTGCTGGACATCTTATCAGCAGGACTGCCAGATGGGCTAGCAATATGTAGCCACTAGAAAAATGAATTTTAGGTGTCAAATTATTTCCCCTTCATTCATTTTTCAATAATTAATCATCCAATTCTGGAATATGATGATTGTTTGCTTCTCAATTACATTTTTTTCTGGAAAATTATACAAAATCACATGGTGTTTCTTTGAATGTAAATTTTCAAATATTTCAGAATGACAAATTACATGTACATAGTTATTGAAGAGTAGACAATTTAGCAACATAGTGCAAAATTTTTGCAAATATATTTAGATATGTATGTATATTTTGTATAATGCTTAAAAAATTTTATACTCCTAAACCCTTTCACCTTTGGTTTGCTCACCTGCAAAAATGAAAGATGTAATGAAACTATTTCTCAATCTGTTCTTGCAATTTCCTTTTCAGATTCTAAGTATATATTCAGAGGAAACTCATGACCATTGCCCAATTTGCCATTTTATCTTCCCTTTATTCTGTATTATAGTAATTGTCTCCATCATTCATATTATTTCACAAATTGGGCACAGAGTATTCTTTGAGATCTCTGTCTCTTTTAACCCCATTTGAATTTCTTTCATCAATTTATTACAAATGATTTATATCTATTTTTAATAATAATTCAATTACGATCAAATTTTTCTTGGACAAGTGCAACTGTCTCCTAAGGGATCTCCCTAAATCTTTCCTTCATTTCAGTTTAGTTCAGTTCAGTTGCTCAGTCATGTCCAACTCTTTGCGATCCCATGGACTGCAGCATACCAGGTTTCCCTGTTCATCGCCAACTCTCCGAGCTTGCTCAAATTCATGTCCATTGAGTCAGGGTCGTCTGGCGGGCTACAGTCCATGGGGCCACAAATAGTTGGACACAACTGAGCAACTTTCACTTCACTTTCACATAACTGTGCAAATTTAAGGTATACAACCTGCTAATTTAATACATTAATATATTGTAATATGATTACCATTTTAGCAATAATTAGCACCTCTCTCTTCTTTCATAACTATCTTTTCTCTTTAGTGCTTGGAATCATTAGTCCCAGTTTCTTAGCAAGTTTGATGATTATAATACAATATTATTATTTATATTCACTATACTGTACATTAGCTCTCTAGGCTTTATTTACCACTCTGTAAGTTATTAACTGGGCAAGTTATTAATTTGAGCTTAGAGCTCAACATTCAGAAAACTAAGATCATGGCATCTGGTCCCATCACTTCATGGAAAATAGATGGGGTAACAGTGGAAACAGTGACTGACTTTATTTTTTAGGGGCTCCAAAATCACTGCAGATGATGATTGCAGCCATGAAATTAAAAGACGCTTACTCCTTGGAAGGAAAGTTGTGACCAACCTAGATAGCATATTAAAAAGCAGAGACATTACTTTGCCAATAAAGGTCCGTCTAGTCAAGGCTATAGTTTTTCCAGTGGTCATGTATGGATGTGAGAGTTGGACTATAAAGAAAGCTGGGCCCTAAAGAATTGATGATTTTGAACTGTGGTGTTGGAGAAGACTCTTGAGAGTCCCTTGGACTGCAAGGAGATCCAACCAGTCCATCCTGAAGGAGATAAGTCCTGGGTGTTCATTGGAAGGACTGATGCTGAAGCTGAAACTCCAATATTTTGGCCACCTCATGCGAAGAGTTGACTCATTGGAAAAGACCCTGATGCTGGGAGGGATTGGGGGCAGGAGGAGGAGGGGACGACAGAGGATGAGATGGCTGGATGGCATCACCGACTCGATGGGCATGAATGTGAGTAAACTCTGGAAGTTGGTGATGGACAGGGAGGCCTGGCGTGCTGCGATTCATGGGGTCGCAAAGAGTCGGACACGACTGAGCGACTGAACTGAACTGAACTGAACTTATTAATTTGGGCTCCCCTCGTGGCTCAGACAGTAAAGAATCTGCCTGCAATGTGTGAGACCTGGGTTCAATTCCTGGGTTGGGAAGATGCATTGGAAAAGAGAACGGTTACCCACTCCAGTGTTCTTGCCTGTCCAATTCCATGGACAGAGGAGCCTGGCAGGCTCCAGTCCATGCAGTCGCAGAGTCAGACATGACCGGGCGATTTCCACTTTCCCTTTCAAGTTATTAATGGTAGAGTTAAACAGCAACTGTCCTGTCCCCTCACCCTGCAACAATTGTTATAAACTGCAATGAAGTATATTTCAAGACTCTAACATTGTTTTACCAGTTCGTTTGCTTTGTTTTTCCTAAAAAATAATTCCATAATCATTCATAAAACTCTATTCACTACCACAAGCATTTCTAAGCACAGTGTTCTTCAAGTTCCATTCTAAAACAGAGAGGAATGAAAGAATGTGAATCAAGACTGAAGTGGCTCTTCCAGAATATTTTGTATAAATTGTGCTATTTTCTTATCTCCTTTGTGGTACTCCAAGGAGATCCAACCAGTCCATCCTAAAAGAAATCAGTCCTGAGTGTTCATTGGAAGGTCTGATGTTGAAGCTGAAACTCCAATACTTTGGCCACCTGATGTGAAAAGCTGACTCTGAAAAGACCCTGATGCTGGGAAAGATTGAAGGTGGTAGGAGAAGGGGACGACAGAGGATGAGATGGTTGGATGGCATTATCGACATGAGTTTGGGTAAACTACAGGAGTTGGTGGTGGTCAGGGAGCCCTGGCATGCTGCAGTCTATGGGGTCACAAAGAGTTGGACATGACTGAGAGACTGAACTGAACTGAACTGGACTCATGGTATTGTATTTCAAAGAATTAAACCCACATATATATGTAGGTGCAAATAGTAACATTTCATTACTCCTTTATGACCATTCATGAAGAGAAATGTTGGAGAACATGCAATCCTTTTGATTTACTTTATGGAAATGTTGATGAGTCTCATGTTGTTTAGATGTGAACTCACTTGGTTCTTAGGTTGAACTGAAAGAATCTCAAATCTACTCTGTTTCACTGTTTTAAGGCCCTGTTTACCTTTTCTTCTTTCTGGGCAAAAAGATGACTGATAACATTATACTTTATCACAGTCACTGTGATTTTCATCATGTGCAAATGAATCAAGTCACTAATTAATTCGTGAGGCTGATCAACAACACTTTTCACCAAATAGTCAAACTTGCTTTCATGTATTTTGTCACGTGTAGTAAAAACAGCCACTCATTTCTCACTTTAAGCATTCAGAATTCTAACAAAATATTTCCAAATAAATCTGTGAAATAAGCTGACCTAATAATTACAATTTATTTCAATTCTGATTAACAAAGTATATTTACCTTAACTAGATATTTTCTCTGTTTTCAGGTTCTTTATTTTCTTCCATAATAAAAATGACCAATATGACAGAGTTCAAAAAGTCAGAACATTCTTTCTCACTAAATAGTCATATATTCCCCCCAAAGAACTAGTCCATTATTAATTATATATATAATATATAAAAATTAATTATCATTATTAAATACTTAATAATAAAAGCCATTTATTTTTTCTTAAGGTTAATTCCATCATTCAGAAGTAATAAAAAATCAAGAAAAACAAAATCTTTGATGCAACACGCATTTGATGAATAATAGTAAAATGGACTCTGGTGCATAAAGGTTTTGATGAGAACTATCACTCTCATAGA
Organism: Odocoileus virginianus; assembly: GCF_023699985.2. Taxonomy (NCBI): domain Eukaryota; kingdom Metazoa; phylum Chordata; class Mammalia; order Artiodactyla; family Cervidae; genus Odocoileus; species Odocoileus virginianus. The sequence continues at coordinate 32,701,406 of NC_069686.1, read as the reverse complement.
TCTTTGAGGTCATGTTCATTAATAGAAGCCTCAGGTCAATATAATGACAATTGAAAACTTAAGACTCAAAATTTTATATACTGCATTTTTCTACCTATCTCTTCCATCAGAATTTTATCTTATGTATCAAATTTCTGTTTTTATCTATAATTCTACATTCTCAATTAAAATTATGCTAAAAATGACATACAAATTGATATTAAAATTACTAGCTTCCCATTTTTTAATCTTTGCATTGAATAAGTAACTGAAAGAGAAATGTTAGTATAATTAATTGTAGCATCCACAGGAAGTTTAGCTGACTTATTAGCATATATACTTCTTGGAGGGTGAATCAAAATGTAGGGAAAAGTTATAAATTCCAAGACATGTAAAAATATGAATTTCAGCGAACTCTTAGGACTCACTGAGTAATCACACAATCCAGCATAATTGCTCAAGGAGCCAAGACTACCCATTAGCCCAGTTTGTACTGACTGCATTTTTTTTTTCTTTTTTTTTTTTTTAATTTTTATTAGTTGGAGGCTAATTACTTTACATCATTACAGTAGTTTTTGTTATACATTGATATGAATTAGCCATGGATTTACATGTACTCCCCATCCCAGTCCCCCCTCCTACCTCCCTCTCCACCCGATCCCTCTGGGTCTTCCCAGTGCACCAGGCCCGAGCACTTGTCTCATGCACCCAACCTGGTGATCCGTTTCACCCTAGATAATATACATGTTTCAATGCTGTTCTCCTGAAACATCCCACCCTCGCCTTCTCCCAGAGTCCACAAGTCTGTTCCATACATCTGAGTCTCTTTTTCTGTTTTGCATATAGGGTTATCATTACCATCTTTCTAAAGTCCATATATATGTGTTAGTATACTGTAATGGTCTTTATCTTTCTGGCTTACTTCACTCTGTATAATGGGCTCCAGTTTCATCCATCTCATTAGAACTGATTCAAATGAATTCTTTTTAATGGCTGAGTAATATTCCATGGTGTATATGTACCACAGCTTCCTCATCCATTCATCTGCTGATGGGCATCTGGGTTGCTTCCATGTCCTGGCTATTATAAACAGTGCTGCGATGAACATTGGGGTGCATGTGTCTCTTTCAGATCTGGTTTCCTCGGTGTGTATGCCCAGAAGTGGGATTGCTGGGTCATACGGCAGTTCTATTTCCAGCTTTTTAAGAAATCTCCACACTGTTTTCCATAGTGGCTGTACTAATTTGCATTCCCACCAACAGTGTAAGAGGGTTCCCTTTTCTCCACACCCTCTCCAGCATTTATTGCTTGTAGACTTTTGGATAGCATCCATCCTGACTGGCGTATAATGGTACCTCATTATGGTTTTGATTTGCATTTCTCTGATAATGAGTGATGTTGAGCATCTTTTCATGTGTTTGTTAGCCATCTGTATGTCTTCCTTGGAGAAATGTCTGTTGAGTTCTTTGGCCCATTTTTTGATTGGGTCATTTATTTTTCTGGAGTTGAGCTGGAGGAGTTGCTTGTATATTTTTGAGATTAATCCTTTGTACTGACTGCATTTTATAGGATACACTAGTATGAAAGTTCCAGATTCACTAGTCTATGCTCATAGAAATGTTACTTTTCTGATGTCAGGAAAAAATGAATGCTCCCACATCAAATCAGGATTCTAATAACTGCCTGGTTGGGTATCAGGGTAATGGTGGCCTCATAAAATGAGTTAAGAATCATTCCCTTTAATTTTTTGAGAGAGGTTGAAAAGGGTAAGCATTAAATATTCTTTGAATGTTTGATAGAATTCACCTGTGAAGCAGATGTTCATGTAGCTTTAGATACATTCTCTGCTATCTTCTCCCTGTCCCCTTCTCCTTCTGGGATATCCATTTTCCCAAAATTTCCCTAAAGAAGTTTAATAGTTCTTATAAGATTTTTGTCATTTTTCTTTAGATCTTAATCTTCTCTCTTCTCCTACCTATATCATTTCTAGATTTCTATCCTCAAGTTTGCTAATTCTCTCTTCCGTATAGTCTGCTCTATTTTAAAGGCTTTTTAATGCATTCTTTGGGCTTCCCAGGTGGCACAGTGGTAAAGAATCCAGCTGCCAATGCAGGAAGGGAAAGAGACATGGGTTTGATTCCTGAGTCAGGAACATCCCCTGGAGGAGGAAATGACAACCCACTCCAGTATTTTTGACTGGAAAATTCCATGGGCAGAGGAGCCTGGCAGGCTATATATAGTCCATGGGGTCACAAAGAGTCTGACATGACTGAGCACACACACTCCACTCCAATGCAGTATTTATCCCATTTGTTGAATTCCTTAGCTCCAGAATTTCTGTTTGGTTCCTTTTTAGAGTTTAAACCTCTGGCCAAGTATTCCTCCTGTTCATAAATTTTATTTCAAAGCTCACTGAACTGCCTTTTTGTTTCCTTGTAAGCTCACTGAGTTTCTTCATGATAGTGATTTTGAATTCTCTCTGTTAGATTGACTTTAGTTTCTAGAGAATTGTCATTTTATTTCTGTGATACTGTGCTATAGCGATCCTTCATAGTGCTTGATGAGTTACTCCACCAATGCATTTGAAGTAACAAGCACCTTCTTAGGTAAATGCCCCACCCTCCCCCTTGATTGTATTTCAGTTTAGAATTAAAGGCACTTCCTTTTGTGTCCAGTAGGTGGCGATATAGCACAAGTTGTTGATTTCTCCTCCCTGCGCTACCTCTGGTTATGTTTGCGAGTTGGCACTTTCCACCTTCCATCATCTCTCAGGGGTGTTGCCTGGTGCCCTTGTTGTCCCTGCTTGTGGGGGGTCTTTGGTGCTGCTTGTGTCCCTGGCATCACTTCCTGGGGCACCAGGATCGGAGGCCCTTCTGCCATATCTGGGGTCTCCTTTGTTGCAGGCTCTGCTGCTGTGGCAAGAGGGTGACGGTGATGGAGGAGCCGGGGTCAGGGGAGCCTCTGTTATGTCTGGGATTGTTGGGTTTGTGGGAGCCACTGCTGTGGACAAAGCTGGGGGGTAAGAGTACCTCCAAGACTAGAGGGACAAAGTCACTGGCCCCACTCCCACTGCTGCCTGGTTCCCTGGGTCGCAGGCATCACTGTGGCCCAGAGGCTGAAACTGTGTGTGCTACCTCCCCTGATGCGATGGTGTTCTCTGGGGCAGTAGGCTGAACCACCACAGCTAAAGCTCTGGGATTGAAGCATCACCGGTTCCTCTGTCCCCTGGTTCTACCTTCCCTATGTGTTCTTGTCCACCTACCTTTCCAAGTACAGATATGTGGAATACCCCAGTGTCCTGCTGTATTGAGTAGAGACACCTTTGTCGGGCCATAGATATTTCACTGGTTGCAGATTGAAGGGGAGAGACAAAGGGAATGTCTTATTCTACCATGATACTAACATTACTCCCTAAAAACATCTTTTAATGCACTTAATCTACACAAGTCTAATAAAAGAAGTGGCTATGAGCAAATGAATTTTTATTGCCTGCAAGCTGTTATATTTAGAAGTAAGAGAACTGAATGATTTAGTTCAACATATGAACGATAAGCCTATAAATGACAATAGAACTCTGAACTTCAATAGCCACAGGCCTGCGAAGCCACAGCATAACCTCTGTAGGCCTCAGCTTAGAATGGTCAAGAATTGGTCAGTGACTTCCGGCTGCTCTGATTTTTGCCTTTGCTTCCAACTCAGATGAAGCCAAATATATTCCCGTGATCAAGCACATAAAATACCTCACTTGTAATTAATCCACCTTCTTATGCCAACAACTTTCAATCAATGCATACCTGAAGTGCTCTTCTTCATATTCTTTAATTTTTTTCACTGTAAAGCTTTCTCACTTTGTTGCCTGCCTTTAGGTCTCTGGCAAATGCAAGTGATAGTGGCTGACTCTCTTGCTATCAGTTCAATTCAGTTCAGTCGCTCAGTTGTGTCTGACTCTTTGCAACCCCATGAATTACAGCATGCCAGGCTTCCCTGTCCATCACCAACTCCCAGAGTTTACTCAAACTCATGTCCGTCGAGTCGATGATGCCATCCAGCCATCTCATCTTCTCTCGTCCCCTTCTCCTCTTGCCCCCAATTCCTCCCAGCATCAGGGTCTTTTCCAATGAGTCAACTCTTAGCATGAGGTGGCCAAAATATTGGAGTTTCAGCTTCAGCATCAGTCCTTCCAATGAACACCCAGGACTAATCTCCTTTAGGATGGACTGGTTGGATCTCCTTGCAATCCAAGGGGCTTTCAAGAGTCTTCTCCAACACCACAGTTCAAAAGCATCAATTTTTCGGTGCTCAGCTTTCTTCACAGTCCCTTGCTATGGTAAGCTGTAAATAAATAACCTCTATTTGTTCTCAGTTTGATAATCTTTATTTCCAAAGTGACATTCTGCAGGGGGCAAGGAGGGGCGGTGTCCTGGGTCTTCACTGCTATGTGTGGGCAATGTTTGTGGTGCACAGGCTCAATTGCCCCAGGGCATGTGGAATCTTCCCAGAGCAGGAATTGAACCCGTGTCCTTGCATTGGCAGACAGATTCTTAACCACTGGACCACCAGGAAAGTCCCAAAGTGACATGTTTTGGAGCCTTAATACTTTGTGGATTTTTGTTTCTACTCTTGAAATTAAAGTAATATAAAATTATAATAGCTCAGTTGTAAATTGGTTTTTATAGTTCCTTTTGTGGAGAATCCTGCAATTACTAAGTACACTGTTCTTTTCTCATTGCCAGATACCCTTTCACATTGTATCATATATTGTTTCTTCTCTCCCTATTATTATTTGCCCAGCATCTATATAGTTTACAATATAGTAATAATTATGGTTACAAGTTGGTTTTACATGTGCAATCTCACTTAATCCTCATTACAAACAGGCTATTTTGGTTTTATTCTTCCCATTTTAGAAGTCAGAGTACTGTTGCTAAATGATAGCAGATGGCAAGGCCAACCTTCGGCCCAAGATTCTAATTCTGGTGTTCTCTCAACTTCAGAACAGGTAGTGCGTGAGAAGACTGGATGAGCAGTCAATCATTGAAATAAGCAAAGCTCTAAGTGTTAGGGCACAGAACTTCTGTTTAGCATATCAAACTTGACTCTTATCCTCTGCAAGCTATCAAAACAGGGAGACTCCTACTGTCTTATTGTATAAACCAATTTAACCTTGAATTTTGCATTTATGATGATGGACCTTTAAAACTTGAAAATGTTTGCTACAATTTGGCAGTCTTTACATGACTTCCGAAATGCTGTTTAAGATTCCATACATGTGTTTGTGTATGTATGTATACACACACACTGTATAGGTATATATGGGGTTTTCCACCTTAGCTCAGTAGTAAAAAATCTGCCTGCAGTCAGGTGCTGCAGAAGACGTGGATTCGATCCCTGGGTGGGGACGATCCGCTGGAGGAGGGCATGGCATACATGCCAAGAATACACTCCAGTATTCTTGCCTCGAGAGTTCCATGGACAGAGGAGTTGGCAGGCTGTAGTCCATAGAGTCACCAAGAGTTGGACATGACTGAAGTGCCCTAGCACACACGCATAGGTATATATATTATATATGTGTGTGTGTATATATTATATATAATGTATTATATGTATATATTATATATATATACATAATGTACATGTATGTACATTATATACAAATGTACATAACATACATTTACATAATGTAAATATATACATAATATATATAATATATGCACATGCATGTGTGCTAGGTCATTTATATATATATATATATATATATATTTTTTTTTCCTTTCCCTTTCTCTCCCTTGAAAAAAGCCCAGTTTGCTTCCTTTGGTGGTTAAGCTAAACCAAAGTGGGAGGATTACAATGCATCAAACAAGTCTGAAATTTGTCTCTATTTCCTTCAATCTTAACTGTCACTAGTTGAGTTTTTGTAGTAGAGTGCCATCTCCCCATGCAGTGTTGACATGGAAATTCCATTTCTAACCTCTCCTGCTTGCCCTGAGCCTTCTATTCTATAAACATTTCATTTTATTCCTCAGCGTGACTCATATAACGAGTTTTCCCTTACCCAATGTGTTAACTGAAGGTGGAAATTGTACTTGATAAATTATAAAAGATAGAATTAAAGGTTGGATTTCTAAGCTTGTTTTTACTGATAAATGGGATTTTCAAGCTTTGATGGTATGTTTTCTCTTAAGCTCCTGGGATTTTTACTATTTAGCTTTGAGATTGGATGAGGATATGTGCTTTTTATTTGCTAACGAAAGATTAATTTGGTTGCTATGAGATCGATTTCATTTTGCTTTCTGAACATATTTTACTTTTCAGCTCCTTTAGGAAGTTGAAAATTGGATAACATTTCCTCTTATAGTGAGTTGGCAAGGGTCTCTCAACTTGATATGAAGATATGCTAGCAGTGTTTTAATTCATATCTTCTAAGCAGAAAATATATTTTTCAGAGTTCTTTTTCATTGCTTATAATAATAGGGGCAGATGGGTTATTGAAATCCATTACATGTAATTTTAATTAAATGACTTTATTGCACATAAGGGATTACAGACTTGATTTTGGGGTGACTGTATAGCCCAGCATCCTCCCCCATGCTTCTTATAGTTTCATTTGTACCTTGAAATATCGTCCACCTGACCATGACCTACTGATTACGTTGGGTTTCTGTTGGACTTCAAAATAACCTTGAATACCTTGCTTATTACTTTTTGGAAGTATTCAAATTAGCTATTTGAAACCTCCAGGCTATGTTTGCTCCTGTGTATTTTCCGGATTGCTTTCAAATACACAATTCAAAGATTAAATCAAGTTAAATTAACAAAAGTTAGGTAATTTATGTTTAAATAGCTCTTGGATATTCAAGACTTGGTGGTGCACAAGTGCAAATGGCATGATTAGAGGCTAAAACAAAGTAAATCCTATAACTGGCACTAGAACTTGACCTCAGTGATGTGCAAGGCTGATTTTCACCTTTTTCAGAAGGATAATACTAAAGCAGAGTGGCAATTTGCATAGCGATAAAATATATAGTCTGTGAAGCCAATCTGGGTTCCATTTCTAGTTCTGCCGCTTCCTAACCATGTGCCCTTCGACAAGTTATTTTTATACCTGTTGACGGAGAAAATTAGGAGGATGTGACACCAGTTGCCCCTCGAGCTGTCCCTGGGTGGGGCAGATGGCATCTGCTCATCCCTGCCCGCTGTCTTTGGAATGTATGCACTGCCCACCATGTCCATAGTGGGACCCATTCTCAAGGATGCAGCCTTGAGAGATAAGATGTTGGTGAGATTGTCTGGACAATACAGATGACTAAAAACACTTAAGGCTGCTATATATACTTTTAAAATTCTGGTGGGCAGGTGCAGAGATGCAGAGATCTACCTGTCTTATGACTGCCTGAGACATTCCTTGGATGCAAGTTCCCTTGCTTACTAAACCTGCCAGCTACCCATCTGCAGTGGGCTGCCTCTTCCTCCGGTGTCTCCTGGCTCCCTGTGAATGGGAGCCAGCTCATGCGCCAAGATCCCATAATTCAGTTCCTCTAAATGAGTGTAGTAGTAGTGCCGGACTTCACAAGATTCTTGGAATATTTAAATGCACTCATACCTTCAAACACATAGGATCTGTTCCTTCTTCCTTGTTGTTTCAAGTTGCTAAGTCATGTCTGACCATTTGCGACCCCATGTCTGACTCTTTGACCCCGTGGACTATAGCCTGCCGGGCTCCTCTGTCCATGGGCTTTCCTAGGCAAGAATAATGGAGTGGGTTGCCATTTCCTTCTCCAGGGAATCTTCTGACTCAGGAATTGAACCCACGTCTCTTGCATTGCAGGCAGATTCTTCACTGCTGAGCCACCAGAGAAGATCCCTTCTCAAACACATAGGAAGCACTCGATAAGTGATGATGGATTATGAACCCACAACTGTTTATTCTGGATTATCTCAATTGTTTTTCTCACTAAACAAGTTTAGAATGTGGTGACAATATAGAAATATGCCACACCTAATTTGTTGTTTTACAGCTTTATTCCAGCATAGATTCATCAGGGAACATGTGTTTTATTCAGATTTGTCTCATGATGACAATTTGGATTCCATTTCAATCTAATTAATTTTATTCAAGAATATGCCAGACCTTCATGAAACTCAGAAATTACATTCTCATAAACCCTACAAAGCTTCCTGATTCATGAGCCAAGACCTTCACGCAAGAAAGGGCAAAGCAACACTTTGAAAGAATTTAGCACCATTGCAAAGCTACTTAGAAATATAGCACATAATATTTGGCTGCAGACCATCATCTCTGTTAGGAAGCTTGGAAACAGAATATCACTGTGTCACACAAGGTGTTACAGTACATAACGGTGAGCAGCTCTTTATTAAGACTCTTGAGAGGTGATTGGTGTTTGGGTCAAAATAAATTCTGCTCCACATTCTCTGCCCTGTTCAGGGAAACATCCCCTTTACCTTAAAAGGATTTAACTCTGGGGAAAAAAAAAATCCCAATACAGCTGTAACAGAAGGACATAAAAACAATTATATCAATTTATGCCTCTCTATTGATTTTATTCAAACTTCATTGCATTTTGTGGATGTGGATGTCATGAACTTTTCACTTGTAAGAACTTTAGAATGTAACAGTTTGTTTATTAGAAATGAATTCATGATTATCTTTATTCTTCCATTTAGATCTAGGACATGAGCTCTGTATTTTTCAGCTTTTGGCTAAAAGCAGAGTTTCCAAGTTATTTGTACTTGAGGATAACCCGGAAAGGGAAGTGGAGTTGCTAGGTGATAAAGAAATGACAGAGTGTTTGTGTAGTTAGCACAAACCACAATTGATATAAAATCTAAACCTTTACTGAGAAAGTATGCCTATTCCATTGAGTGGTGCCCTGAGAAATCCTGCAGCTTTTCCTTCCAAAGGCTTTTATTAAAACATTAGTATATGCCAGACACTGTGTTAACCGGTCTGAGAGATTCCCAGGTGAACCATGCATTTTTCCTTTGTTAAAGCATTAAAGGTTTAAGAGCAGATCTAGACTCATGAGCTGCAAATAATAGGATGCTGTGGAGAATGCTATATGAGATCTTATGTATACCAGGCTTTGACTACATGGCAAGGAGAGATTAATTCTGGCTGAGAGCTGAGGTTGTTGCTAAGGGTAAATTTTAGAATATTACTGAGCTGAATGTTCAGAGATAAATAATGGTTTTCCAGGCAGAGAAATGAGGTCAGGACATTTGAAGCTGAGGAAGAAACATATATAACCACACAGTATCTAGAGGAAACTTGGTATATTTGCAGAAAAGTGAGACACTGTCATCAGATTTCTAGGTTGGAGCCTGGAAATGTGTAGAAGAAAGATAGTAGAAGAAAATCAACCCAGAGAGATGGAGTGGGGTCTGGTCATGAAGAGCTTATGAAGATATGCTGAGCTGTTTGATTTTCCTGTAGGGAAAATCACTTTTTGATTTAGAAAGATACTATTTTGCATCTGGAGGACAGATGGAAGGAGGAGAAATTCATGGCCAGGAGTTCGAACAAGAGGAGACTGCAACATCCCTCGTGAGAGAGAAGGGAGAATTGGCCTACAGGGTTACTCATTGAGGAAAAAGAGTAAATAAATCCATGGTTGCTTTAGGAAATAGAGAAGACAAATATGTGTTACCAATGGGATAAATGCTAGAAAGAGAAGATGAGAATAAAATCTTGAAGATTCAAGTTAAGTGGATGACAGTACATCAGATAATGAGAATATAAGTAGTGGAAGAAGTCATATTAGTTCACATATTAACACAGGTGAAAATTATAAGATTAGAATTCTAATTTGAAGACGCTGGCAGATAATTCAGGAGGAGATAACTAATGACACTTGGAAATATGAGTTTGTTCAGTAGTGAGTACTGACTTGAATATGTCAATACATAGAGAGTCATTAGAACCATGATAATAGAGGAAAACATGGAGATCAAGAAAAGAAAAAAGACTGTGATCAGAATGAGCTTATCTGATCAGATCTGCTCTAATGATTAGAAAGAAAAAGTAGAAGTGCAGAGAATGGTTTTTGCCAGTTGAGATGCTCTTGGATGCAATGTACTTATTTGGGCTGGCTTAATAAGGAGAAGAAATATCTCACATGGTAGAAGTGCATTCCCTGGACTTTACAAGTAAGGTCACATGATTCTTCAGCTTTAAACTCTTCCTCAGGCTGGTTTCAGTCATCAACACCAAATGGTTGCTGGAAGCAATTGAGGCTATATGCTTGAGAAGAGCGGAGAAGGCAATGGCACCCCACTCCAGTACTCTTGCCTGGAAAATCCCATGGACGGAGAGCCTGGTAGGCTGCAGTCCATGGGGTCGCTAGGAGTTGGACGCGACTGAGCGACTTCACTTTCATTTTCACTTTCATGCATTGGAGGAGGAAATGGCAACCCACTCCAGTGTTCTTGCCTGGAGAATCCTAGGGACAGGGGAGCCTGGTGGGCTGCCATCTATGGGGTTGCACAGAGTCAGACAAGACTGAAGCGACTTAGCAGCAGCAGTAGCAGCTTGAGAAGAGAGAGAAAGAAAAAATACTTTTAACCATGGAAATAAAAGCTGCTTCCTTTGGACTGGTAGAGCCAAGTAAATCCTGTGCCCATCTCTGGTCAAATAACAATCACTTGGAGAAGTCCATCTGGCTAACCTACATGAGGTACAGGCTGGGAATAATTATGACCTACAGAATGTAAACCCCACTCTGAAGCTGAAAATGCTGTCAGCTCCTCTTGAGTAACATTGGCTGAACTGGGAGAAGTAGGTATTTGAACAAAATGATAGTTATATGAGGAAAGAGAAATAAACAGAATGGTTTCTAGATAAGCAAACAGTCTCTACCACACTAATATAGAAAGACAAACTGACAATTACTAAAATTTAGGCAAGTGGATATGTACTTTATATACATGATTAGATATTTTTCCTAAGGAATGATTTTTTTGGTACCAGTTTAGGGCTGAAAGGAAATAGAATAATCTGTGGAGCAACTCCATCATAGAACTGGGTTAGTTTTCTGAGTAGAATCTCAGGCAGCATTTGGTATCTAACATTTGCTAATTTTTAAAAAATTTTATCAAAATACAGTTGATTTATAATGCTGTGTTAATTTCCACTATACATCAAAGTGATTTAGTTACCATTTAATTCTAAATATTTTGCTGGATTTTTTTACATGGGTTGCCTCAACCCTACAATACACCAAAGAAGTAGACAGTCAACCTTGCGTAGGATCATATCAGTAGTTTAAGGTAGAACCAGTGTTCAAACTCAGTCCTTAAAATCCCCCAGACCAGAAAGTCAGAGTCATCACTCTGGTCATCACACATCACCCCCATTCATCAAAGGCAAGTGAAACCATGATGGGAAGAATGTTATGCTTGGGAAAACAAATGCAAAGAACCAAATTTTTAAAAGGCAAATGATACAGGGTTTGAGCTCTCCATGAGTTGTCAGGTACTCTAACAATTGAGCTGAAGTTCAAGATTGTTTGAACTGAGCTCTAGCTGATGAAACAGGAAGTAGTCAAGAAGACTGAGGTTAGGAGAAGCCTATTTCTCTGTTTTCTGTATCTTTAGGTACAAAGATTTCCCTGTATCTTTAGGTACAGAGGTTCCATGGCTTAGCTCCTCATTTGAGACCAATGGCTGCTGGCTGATGCTAAATCTGTTGAGAAATAAAAGTTCCTATCTGAGTTGAACTGGCTCAACAATTCATACAGAATTTTTGTATAAAGAATGTAAATGCCTGTGGTTGACAAGGTGTAGGGAAGGTGGTTTGTGTGGTAATACTGCTCAGTCACTAGGTGCTTAGCCTCTCCAGCACTGATTAATTGACAGCCAACAGCATCCACTCTCCTATAGAGGAAGTTTGCTAAAACCTCACCAAACAGGCTTAAACTCATACCAGTTCCCAAACCGAAACTTTTAAGGCATGGTTTATGAGTTCTTAGCCTTTACACTGTCTTGTTTTTCATAAGACTTTAGTATTTCACCTACCAGCATTGGGCTTCCCCAGGGGTTCAGATGGTAAAGAATCTGCCTGCAATGAGGGAGGCCTGGGCATTTGGATCCCATAGTGTAAGCAGGTTTCATTTTGATGAAGTCTCACTTAGAATTTCATATCCTAGTGCTCTCTGTGAAATCCCACGTCATTTCCTGAGTTGCAGCTCCACAGTCTTCAGAGAGAGGCTCTTCTAATATTTTGCCTGCCCTGCTCCATGTTACCTAGCCTGAATTTTACTGTATCTTTCAGCTCAGATCCTATTCTGAGATTCTGTTTCAGAAACATGCAGTGTTCCTCAATCTGCCTTTTAGAGCAGACTTCTTCCTGGTCTCATTAATTAGTCTCCTTAGGAACTTGAATGCTGACTCCTACTAGTTCAACTCACCCTGGGTCTGAATAGTGAATGGAGTTACCAGGAAGCTCACCTGCTGTGATGAATATTTCAGGTAGCCACACTACACCAGGGGGCAATTGACCCCGAGATATTTTACAATAAATAAACTGTCCTGCCTCACAGATGGACACTGAGTGAAAACACTTGTCATTGTCAACTCCATTGCCTCTGTAACTTTTAGTGGATTCTCAAATATTTCTATTATCCATAAAGTTTATATATCACTGATTTTAAAGAAATAAGATATATTTATAAATCACATATATATCACATATTTTAAAGAAGTATTTATTTATTAGAAGGGAATATAGCTGATTTTTCAATCAAACTCAGAAAATATACTATGATAGTCTTGGAAAGGAATTCAGACCTTGCACTCAGCCTATATAATTTATGTGATTGAAAAATGAAGTACTTATGCAATTTGCAGAGTCAACACAAATTCAGCCTAGCTTGTACTATTGAAAAATCACGGCTTTAAGAAATCTTAAAATCAAGGCAGACTAAACTCTAGACCTCGTCTATGGGATATAAAGAAAAAAATATATTTCCTTAAACCACTTTTATATTTTCAATCTGTCAACCTGAATTGATGTCACTAATTTGATTACAAATTCATCTGTATTACTTCTGGCTTGACAGGAGCTCAGGCTGCAATATCCAGCTCTTCTGGGATTCTGATACTGTCAGGAGGCCAATTTTGTGAAACATTTTAGAGAAATAGTATTTATATAAAATGGGGACATTGTTCATGCAATTGATTATACTTGATTTATGTTTCTGTCTTTTAAATCAGGTAAATGTCTGCAACTGAATCCTTTCAATGCTTTTCCCCTCACAGTTCCCTATTATGTATAAGGTGATTGAAAAAGAAATCAAACATAAAAATATATTTTTTCAGTAAGTTAGGTGTATAAGATTATGTCATAAAACCAAATTGAAAAGAAGGAACATAAATATCATTGAACATATTCAACACATCTCCATTTCACCAGGCACACATCAATTTTGGGATCTAATTATTTCAGGATCCCTCTTTTGCGTGTTGTCTTCCATGATTGAGTAAGATTTTTACCACGTGTTTCTTCTTTCTCTTAAAGATGTGAGAAAGAAGTCTTACAACATCAAGGTTAATTGATCTCTCTGAGTCTTATAATTTGCTATCTAGGGATCTGGGGATTTGGGCATCTACTCTTCAATTATTCATTGTATGTATGGAGTGTGTACAGACAGCTTCCCTGGTTACTCAGTGGTAAAGAATCTGCCTGCAAGGCAAAAGATGTGGGTTCGATCCCTGGGTCAGGAAGATTCCCTGGAGAAGGAAATGGCAACCCACTGCAGTATTCTTGACTGGGAAATCCCATGGACAGAGGAGCCTGATGGGTCTACAGTCCATGGGGTCACAAAAGAGTCAGACACAACTTAGTGGCTGAACAATAGCATATGTATATTGTATATTGCTTTTCAGATATATTTTTTATTATTATCAAGGATTATATCATGTTAAAATAAAAGTGGAAACTGTTATACTTCTTGACCACTGTTAAAAGATACTAACCAAACGTTTATTTTTCTAATTTGGCATACAGGGTAGGTTAATTACAGTATTATTTTGTTCTAATTTTGGATATATTACAAATGCCAAGAATAAAGAAAAGGGAATCTACAAAATTAATACTTTTTGAAGTACTCTAAAAAATTAGCACTTTTTAATCTTACATAGATAAATATAGGAGTTCTTGAATATGACATTTCTCAATATAAGTTCTGATCCAAAAAGTGCATATTAATATGGATTTAAATAATAGAAAGTGAGAAAATTGCATTATTTTGTATCATGTAGATCATTAGTTTGTCACTCGCAGACATAATGTACTGAATAGATGAAAAACATTAAAAATTAACAACTCAAAGATATCCAAGGAAAATCAAGTCTGTTATTAAAATGCAGAAGAGATGTGCATACAATGTACCATGATTTATAAGGAAGGTTTGATTAATAGAGATGTCTCAAAATTACTAATTTTGATATAAGTAATTTGATATAACTAAGTGATGCACTTAGATTTCAGAAATCAGTGTTTTGTTATAGTAGTTAAAACACATGGAAAATAGTATCAGAGCCAAGAGAGAAGATGTCTTTGAATCAACGTCAGCATTATAAGATAACTCTATCATATGTGCTTTATTCTTTAATGGTTTCCTTAAAATAAAACTAGATTTAGTGAATGACCCAGTAACTTAGCATTGAATATTTTGAAATTATTTTATCTAATTTTTACATTCATGTAATAACAGAAATGTAGTACAGTATATGGTTGATATAAGTTTAATATGATAATATAGTATCCCCAATAAGATAATTTTTAAAAATCACAATGCATACATTAGAGGATCCTAACTCTAGATGTCAGAATGATATCTAAATTCCAATTGAATGAATTAAGCTTTTTGTCATGTTTCATGCAAAATGCACATTTCTAAATGTTCTTTTCTAGAGTTAAGAAATTCAGTGTGACTATTAGCCAAAAGGAAAGGGGACACTAATACCTAAAAATGAATTTTAAACACACAGGAGGTAACTGTTATGAGCCAAAGCAAACAAACTTGGCAAATATAGAAAATAAAAAATGTTCTCTGAAAGGTCAGAATAAATGAATGATTACTGAAGTATAAAGGTGTAAAATGAACATATAATTTTTGTATGGCAGAAGGATAATAATGAGAAAAATTAGAGTTATTGAAACAGAAACCAGTAAAGCATGATTGCAGAATGTGCATCTTTGTCACTTCTTCTGTTGTAGGGATAGCTTTCATGTCATATATAGGGTTATCATAAAATTATCATGCAAATCAGGATACATTTGAGCATGAATAAGAGTGCTAGTAGTCATTACTACAGGCAAACTGGGACATGTATTCACCATAAATGGCAAAGGTATTTTCAAAGAATGCCTCCGCCAAAAATTTACTCCAACCCTTACTAGTGCTATAAACTTTCTGAATTTGGTGATTAGTTTCTGTATGCCTGTTTCCTTCCCAGTGTAACAGGAATAATAGTTGCATTTTGGGTTGTTGTGTAGAAGTTTCCTAAAATTACTATATAACTTTCAAATATTATTTTGCTTTCTTTCTTCATATTATTCCATTAATAACTGCACATAACTTACTCAGGAAGTTTAGATTATTTCCATTATTTTGCCATTATATAAATACATCAATATCATTTCACATGTATGTGAGAATATATGTATATATTATGTGAATATACATAATACATTTCTGTAAATTCCCAGGTATGGTATTGATGGGTCAATGGGTATATGCATTCAGTGTGTTTCTGCACTCTCAAAAATTTATTTTGGAACATGTGAAGATACACAGTTAATAGTATCAGAGATAATCAATATAAAGAATAATGTCACACACATATATATTTCTGAAATTTCCCTCTTATAGTGATAATTGAATTACTTAAATCCAGAGAATTTTCCGTGGCTTTAATATTTCATTGCTAAATAATGATGTCTTATTACATTTTCCCCCTGAATTTTTGTCACTTCCTCAACGTCCATTTTTAACTTTTATTTTAAAGGGGTATCTAGTAAAACTTTGTGTTTGCAATGGAGAACAAGGAATGAGAAAGAAAAGGTAAAATAATGTGGCAAATTGGTTGTAGTAGAAGAAAGATGATTTGATGATGATGTTAATGGCCTTTTTAATTCAGTTGGAGCACATTGAAACAATTCATTTTCCTCATGCTTAGCAGAATCCTCTACATTTATTAAGTGATTTCTTGAGCCTCGCTTATATCACTCCTATTTTGGTACTCTCATCCCAATGGTGTACTCTTCAACTAAGTACCAATTTCCAGCAGATCACAGTAGTTAATGCTAGTTAATTATTTAAAATGAAGCAAACATGCTGAGAGAAACATCAATATGTCATTATTATTACCCAAGTAAACTTGATGATGCTGGGGCCGTCAGAGGCCCTGGAAAGATCTGAGTCAGGTTATGTGTGTAACCTTTCTGACTCGATTCCTTCTTATACTCTTAAGGCTTGTTTTTAAGCTTTTAAAACTGGGTCCTACTCTAAGGGTGGTTTCAATCCACAATCAAGGTGTGACCCACATTGGATCTCTACTGAATGGTCCTCGTATTCAACATGTTTTCTCTATTCGGACTTGTGGGGACTCGATGACACCTGACTATATGATCTCTTGAAATTATTTGACTTATAGTAACCTGATAATTTCTCTTTCTTTTAAAGTTTTTTCTACTCTGCCTCGTGGGTTTTCACATGTGCAAAGTAATGTTTATCCATATACTCTAGAGCACCCTGTGGCCCCTGGATCTTACCACTTAGTGGAAAAGTTGAGAAGATAATATCTTCAGAAGTAGCATTCATATAATGATTGTTTAGAAGTTTTTGGATAAAAACTCCAGCTTCCTCATCCTTTGGTTGGGATAGCTCTGAGACACGTTTTATAACATCTCCTAAAGTCCTCTAGTGAAGTGAAATGAAGTCACTCAGTCATGTCCAACTCTTGGCGACCCCATGCACGGTAGCCTACCAGGCTACGCGGTCCATGGGATTTTCCAGGCAAGAATACTGGAGTGGGCTGCCATTTCCTTCTCCAGGGGATCTTCCCAACCCAGGGATCGAACCTGGATCTCCTGCATTGCAGACAGATGCTTTACCGTCTGAGCCACCAGGGGAGCCCTAGCTCTCCAGGGAGATTGAATTTCAGTTATCTGCAGAGGTAATTAGGTCAACAATGCATCCTTCATTAGTTTTTGTCTTTTCCTTTTCTTATATCTCCACTCCTCTGAAAAAGTTTTTTTTGGAGTCAAATCACTTCAAGAATATTTTTACTCAACTTCTCGTCTCAGGGTCTACTTCTAGGAAGAACCTACTTTACATAGCTTTTTTAATCCCTTTGCGTTTTGTTCATTTTGATTGAGAGTTGTGTTTTAAAAATTATAGAAAAAAATTAAAAGAATGATGTTGTATTCCTCTAAAGATGATTTCAGTTATTTTCATCATGAAACCTGTGTCCAGAGCAGGGATTGGCAAACTTTTTTTCCTGTTCAGATTCAGAGAACAAATGTTTCAGGCTTTGAGGGCCACATGACTTCTGTCACAACTACTAAGCTCTGTCAATGAGCAAGAAAACATCATGGACAGTATAAAAATAAATAAATGCAGATATTTTCCAACAAAATAATTTTAGTTAATTTACAAAAACAAGTAGCATGCCAGATCTGATCCATAGGCTATAGTTTTATGACCTCCAGTCTATAGAAATGTATAACCCAATTCCTTTTTGGTTTTCCTGCCTAATTTTGTTCATGCCTCAAAAATCTCCACTCCTTTGGTAGTTCTCTAGTATTTCTAAATACTTTTTACAAAATATACTGAACAGCTTTTCTAGATCTTCTCAGTGGGAGAGTTTGTCCACATTACCTAGTCTTCTATTGCTGAAACTGGAACTCCTATTCTTTTTTTTTTTTTTCCATTTATTTTTATTTGTTGGAGGCTAATTACTTTACATCATTACAGTAGTTTTTGTTATACATTGAAATGAATTAGCCATGGATTTACATGTATTCCCCATCCCAGTCCCCCCCTCCCACCTCCCTCTCCACCCGATCCCTCTGGGTCTTCCCAGTGCACCAGGCCCGAGCACTTGTCTCATGTACCCAACCTGGGCTGGTTATCTGTTTCACCCTAGATAATATACATGTTTCAATGCTGTTCTCTTGAAACATCCCACCCTCGCCTTCTTTACTTGTGGTTAGTTCCTCTCATTTGAAAATTTCCTAGTTTATTGTCATTAAAGTTTTTTTAAAAAACTTTTTAAAATTGTAATATAGCTGATTAAAAATGTTTTGATAGTTTAAAGTGGACAGCAAAAGGACTCAGCCATATATACACAAGTATCCATTCTCCCCCAAACTCCCCTCCCATCTAGGCTGCCACATAATATTGAGCAGAGTTACCTGTGCTATACAGTAGGTCCTTGTTGGTTACCCAGTGTAATGATAGCAGTGTGTACATGTCCATCTCCAAGTCATTGATTCTTGTACTTAAAAATTCATATACATGGTTCTTCCATTACACGGACCTCCCAGATTTTTCATCTTTTTTCTAACAGTGATCATGTCCTCCACTATGAATGAACACTCCATTGTTAAATATCTTCTAGGTGTTGTCATAAGTAATAATTGTTTCAACTTGAGATCAGTATCGTCTTCGTTTCTTGTTTATTGCCTCTAGAACTTTACCTTGAGTTCTAAAACTCTGCTTTGCTCCTTCCTCATCTCCCAGACCAAAGATTTTATTGTATCAGAGCTCAGTAGCCACTCACTATCTTCAGGACCTCTTCCAGTCTTGCGGTTTCTTCTCAAGGCAAGGCAGGAATGCACAGGAGAGTGGGTCAGAACAAGTTGAGGACATTGTCCACAACCCAGAAGGTGGAAATTAATTTTGGAGTTGTGGATTTTATACAAGGCCAGTTGTGAGGCCAAACGCTAAGAAAGGAGATAGTAAAGAAAAGAAGCCTTGAAACAGGTGGAATTCTGGCCTCAGAAAGATAGCTTTCTAGACACTTTCTCTTTCAGTGGAAGCAAATTACTGAAATCTTCCAGGCATTATTCCAGGATATGAATAGTTTAAATGCATTAGGAAGATCATGAATAAACTTTTAAGTAAGATTAAAGCAGT
The DNA here is from genome assembly GCF_023699985.2 of Odocoileus virginianus. NCBI lineage: Eukaryota > Metazoa > Chordata > Mammalia > Artiodactyla > Cervidae > Odocoileus > Odocoileus virginianus. The sequence goes on along the minus strand of NC_069686.1, from coordinate 32,682,267 downwards.
TCTAATTGTTTGCAAACAAATTTCCTTTTTCTTTCCTACTCTTTAACAAGCCAATTAGTTAAGAAGAATCTTTTTCTCTAGCTTTGGTCCGTGGAATTCCAAGTATATCCTATTGGAGACGAAGCAAAACATTACAGATATTACATCCAAGAAGCTTGATAGCTAAATTGGAGAAAGGGCTGAGAATTCTGTAAGTTCTGAAAAATTCTTCCACTGCAGCATGTGGAAACTTATGTTCTAGTTTAGTCCCTTTGCAATACCAGCATTATAATAAAATGAAACCACCTCTAACCCATAATTTGTACCATCTGGAGACAAATAAGAACTAAGCTCTCCACTGCATCTAACTTTGCCCCTTCAGAGATACTCACCCTTGTAGTTTTCAGTGAATAATCTTACCATATTCTCATGAAATTTTGAAATTTTATTACACATAATACTATTTCTTCCATTCCAGAAAAATTCTAGGTCCATCCAAAGTTTTGGGCAGTCTATTAACTTGACTCTAGAGGTTTACCTAGGAATACCAAAGTACTAATTCATACATGTCAAGTTGAAGATTTAAAAAAAGATGAAGGTTAATTTCAATTCTATTTAAACAAATGCAGAGTTATATAGAAATGTCTACGTTCCTATTTCCAGTAAGATTGCTGCTGCTGCTGCTAAGTCGCTTCAGTCGTGTCCGACTCTGTGCTGATAGGGGAAATACTAATTAAATCATGTTGAAATTAGAAATTCTCCTCCAGGTTCTAATGCATCATTGCCTCTAATAGGTCTCTATAGTAAGGTATAATTTTTCACAAAAGTATGATATAACAGCCAATGTGGTATAAAGACCTGGTTGCACCACATAATACTTTTATGTTTGGGAAAATATTTAAACTCTCTTTCCCTAAATAACCTTATCTGTAAATGGATTGTGAGGATTCAATAAAATAACTACTCCAATAGTGCCTGACATATAAGAAGCATTCAACTGACGGATTCACTCATCCTCTCTATCTTTATGATAATTTTTTATTATCATTGTTTGTCAGCTTTTGTAAACAGTACATAAAATCTTACAAAAATGTTCACTAAATATTAACTGAGAAAATAAAAATATGCTATACCTAATGCAACTCTATAAAATGTTAGCAGGTCAGAAAGGCTTACACAACTATTTGTAATTGCCAAAATAGTTACATTTTCACGAATTTTTTCAAATATTATTTTTGATATATTATTATTTAAATAAAAATGAGTCTTTTGTTGCTTTTCAAATGATCTTCTTCTCCTGACAATTGGGGTTTCCCAATTGGGAAGTGGTAAAGAATCTGCCTGCCAATACAGGAGACACGAGACATGTGGGTTCAATCCCTGGATCAGGAAGAGTAGGAAGTAGGAAGATTTAAGTTAATCTTCTTCTGACAATTATCTAGCTCAAATTTATTTTCACTTGGTCAGTGAAAATGTGCATAGAAAATCTTACAGGACTGGCAATATTACCTTCACTGTCTTCTATTGATCATCCTTAAAAGGTAATTTAGTCTCCTGGTGAATTTTTCTGAGTCACTACATCCCAGGGCAGAGAGTTCTCTAATTGTTAGAAACTATCACCTTATACTGAGCTTAAATCTGTCTCTTAGTTACAGATATCAGTTTACTCCAGTTCTGCCTTCTGAAGCTCAAAACCTGTAATTCTAGGATATTTTCAGGAGAACATTCCTCCACTCTTGTGAGTGAGGATTTAAAATAAACCTAATCAAACAACATGTTTATGAATGTACACATTTGATTTATTCTGAGCTAAATCTTGAGTAAATAACAGAACATATACATAAAGAAATTTTGTGGCTGCTTTTTATTTATTTTAGGATTCCAATTTTGATGTGATTTATAATATTAGTTACATAAGTAAGGTATTTCAGCCATTGCTATTGGTAAGATACATTGCATTGTTTTAAAATTGAATTTTAATTCAAAACTGAACTTATATATGCAGTTTAAATTTTTAAAAGCATTTCCTTTTATTATGTATGATGTTCCTATTAGGATACATGTTACAAGCTTATAATGTTTAGGCCAAGAAACTTTTCATTATCTTCACTTTTGAATATATAAAATATATTTACATTTATTTCTAGCTTTTGAAAGGAGAAACGTTTTTGGGTACAGTAACCATGCAAATATTCCATCAGGAGAACTTTTAGAGAGCTCTGAGTAGTAGAAAGCACAGCTTAATAATCATAGTTATCTTTCTGGTAGGGTTTTCTTTCACAAACTCTGTTATATAGAGTTCTAAAGATCACTACATTGCAAAAAGTGATAATAAATATGAATCTGAAGCATTTCTTTTCAATTTTTGGTAGCTTGTCTTTAACTTGATTTTTATTTTGGAGTATCCTAAAATAAAACACTATTTGAACTTAAAATACAACACTATTTGAATTTAAAATGCAACACTATTTGATTAAAATACTTATTCTGTAAGTATAGTGTTTAGAAGTATAGTGCATTGATTATTTTAAAAGATGGTCTTTTATTTAGTTACCCATTTTTATAATTTTTATAATTTAAAGTTAATTAACTTCAATACATACAAAATGGTACTCAGCATGGTGATTTCACTTCTTGCCAGGATTCTGTGATACTTAAGTCATATTTAGAGATGTAATATTATTTTTCCTTCTTCAAATATATAAAGATAAAACAGTGGAGAAAAGGTAGAGTTCTAAAACTATATTCTTTAACAGTTAGTATTTGAAGGTAAAAGGCATTATTTCACAGTTGAAGTGACAGAATAAAGGCTGTTACTGTCAACCCCCTGTTAGAATGATTGACTGTGAAGTGTTTATTTTCTTTAAACTTTTCCTTTTCTAATTTGTTCCCCTATTTAGAAGTTGGAAAAAGAATGAGCAAATTAGCCAAGAGAGACTGCTATATATTTTCACAAAGCAACCAATGCTTTATTCAACAGACCACTGGATAAAACCAGTATTTATTAAGCATCAACTGTGCAGTAAACTAGGCATTTCCATAAGAATATTTAACCCTATGGGTGAATGCTGTTATTTCTATTATTTGGATAGAGAAACTAATGTTAAAAAATTACACAAATTTGCCTGGAGTCATGCAATACATTGAAGTTTCAACTTTAACATAAGAAAGTCTAAATTCTTCTATAGTTGTGGCATTTCCCACTTCACACTGCTGCTGCTGCAATAACAAGATACTATTTGATCAAATTAGTTACATACAAAACCAGAGTTCACATAAGACATTCCTGATGTAAAACCTTTGGAAACTCTATATACTTAACATGTCAAACATTCTTTTAAACAATTATAGTATGATATAATATTGAATGTATTATATTGACACAAAATAGGTTTGCACATAGAATTAAAATTGATTACTATAGTGACTTTGTGAATTAGGTGGGATGATGACATATTGACCGCATAATTAATAAATAAGGAAATACACACAAAGAAGTCTTAGAGTTATAGGCATAGATAGAAAAGTGTTAAGAGTTTTAAGAAACCCTCAAAACTTCTCTACCCTGTCCCTTTTCCCTGTGTAAAGACTCTAGACCCTTCTGCATAACCACCATTTACCCTATAAAATACAGATCGAGATTTACACACACACACACACACACACACACACACACACACACACACAGGTGTTTTTTTACTTTGTAATTTGAATTTAAACATGGTATCAGGCTTGGTACTTGATAAGTTTTGTGGTAAGGATCTATATGAGATTTGTAGAATGTCTTCTTCAGAAGTAATTTAAACTAGGAAGAATTAGAAGTAAACATAATGTGTTATTTTAGTTGATATTTCAATCTTCTACTTATATAACTTTGAAAAATTCATCATAATTTTTCTAAAGCATTAACTTGAAGAAGTAATTCACAACTGATTGATTTTTGTATAAAAATACAAAAAAAAGTGTTCAGAGCTATTTTGGCTTAAGTAATTATAACATTGTTTGTTCTTTTTGTTCAATATAGTTCTGCATTCGGCTACTTCTGCCCCAATGTGATGCTGACATAATGTTAATATTCAACAGTGAAGGGTGTTTAGGTCAATAGATCCAAGAGCCTTGAAACAAAATTAGATAACACTTGAGAAGGTTTCTTTCACCTTCATAGGAAAACTGGAATGCAAAATGACAACTGTGCCTTAGGCATAATTTTTGAAATTTGTCTTTCTTCCTCTAAGGACTATTTTTCTGAATATGTTTCTTACCAAATATTGTGCGCTTATAGACATGTCTGAGCAATCCAGCATTTTACTTGGTTCAGTAATTACCTAAAATGCCTTTATATTCCAAATATAAGTTTTGTGTAACTGACCTCTGGGCTTGTGAATCTCAAGTTTTCAATCAGGAATATATGAAACTTACTGAATCCACCATTTAATTTTAACAGACATAAACATTTCAAATTGCCTTGTTAACTTTTAAAATTGGACACAAACACCATTCCCTTACCCATTCTTAACATTCTGGGGGTCAGAAAATTCTTTGAGATTAAAAATTGAGACAAAAGCTATTTTTTGGTGTCAAGAAATGTAAGTAAATGATTGACCAAAAGGTGTTCAACCACAATGATGCTCGTAAATTTTTCTTAGTACTGGTACTTTTTGACTGTTGGAGTAAATGGATGAAATTTTATATGTAGATCTTAAATGACATATTAACCATAGATCTTTAAATAGAGAAATTCTGTTTATCTATCCATGTATCATCTACCTATCTAGAGAAATGATTGGGCATAGATATAGAGAGACATTTTCCTATTTTAAGGGCAGATAAAATAAAACCATCTACTATAGCTGCAATTAAGATTAAAAGAATACCAACTGAACAGTGGCCTCACAGAAGGAAAAAGACAATCTCATAAAGATTAATAAATAATAATTTTGATAACTAATATAAAGATTGAGCCAAAGTATTGGACATGATTCAACTCTATACTTTATTTAATATAGAATCATTTGGTAGTTACTACCATTGTCCTGATTTTCAGAAAAGACATAATATTTAAACATAATATTTTTGGTAGAGGGACATAAACATTCTATCTATACCAACTACCATGTTATGCTCATTTAAATTTAATATATAGCACTGAAAATGGGGAATACTACACATTCCTAGCTCCAGAGCGCAGAGTCTTGGGGAGGGGATCAGGTCCTGAGAGCAGAGTTCTCTTGACTGGAATTAGTTCCTTTAAAAAAGAGCTCCTTCATCCTTTCTACTATGTCAGGACACAGTGAGACGACCTCTAGGAATCAGGAGGCAGGCTGTCACCAGACACTGAATTGGCACATGCCTTGATACTGGACTTCCCAGCCTCTAGAACTGCTGTATCCAGTTTATGCTATTTTATGATAGCCACCCAAATGGACTGAGACAGTGGTCTTGGATAAAATTGCAGCTATGAAGTTTTTCAGAAAGATGAAGCAGATATTAAATTAGATGCAGCTATTTTCATTGCAGTTAGAATCATAAGTAAATTAACCAGTTAATATTTTTGAATGTTGGTAGACTTGTTCTGAGCAGATTCAATTTGAATCCACATTCATCTGTCACTCATTAGATTAACAAATATTTAATAGACTTCTACTAATACTCTCAATATGTTTGATTTAATCATGATGACATTACAAATATGAAGACTAATGAGTTTAAGAGAAAAACTTAACAAATGTGAATCTCATGAGTTTTATATTTGAATATCTTTGGCAAAATGGGGTAAAATTGTAACAAATGAGAAAATAAACTCTGGGAAAACCAATGTCTTGAGTTTAGTTGTGTAAAAATCTCCTTTTACACATAAACTTTTACTAGTTTTGCTGTAATGCAACACATATATTTGATCTGAATTTCAAATTCTTTGCACTTTCTCATGAATATTAATATAAATATTGCTAAGAAATTGCCAAGATGGGCAAGAGTAGGAAAAAAGGAAAAGATTACTGGCTTGAATAAATCCTTAGATTTATTAGCAGAGTGAATCAAATCAAGGACCAGAAGTCAGACTGATTTGTAGTGTAGGATTTCAAGATTTCAAGCTCATTAACCAATGGAAAAAGGTAGGGAAATGGTTTAGGATTTTTTTACAGTGCAATGATACTTTAGAAGTTTTATTGGGACCTTTAATCTCAAAGATCTAATAGTCTCATTGAGAGAAAAAGAACAGCCATGTCTTAAGCAGATTATAGAGATATCAATTGTGTGAATGAAGCAGGGATTTCAGGCTAGATACACCTCTGAATTTGGCCCCATCTTCTCTGAAGATTTACACAGTCAGGAAGAAGTGGTATAGGGCAAACACAAGATGAAGACACTGACGATGCATTTTAATGTTTATAAGTGAAAAACGCAACTATCCAACATGGTACCACGCCCACTAAAAACAAGTTCTGGGGGTTGCAAATAAGTTTATTTCTGTCCTTTCACTTCATTTCTGCCTTTGCTCTATTCTCCTATGTAACTGAATGCTGAACCGAAAACTTTGACTCCTATCCTTTATTCTTTGGCATGTTCACCTTAAGGACACTTTTCTTCTTTTAATCTATGAAACATTATCATAGATGAACTGCATCTATGATAATGCATTTGATCTCATTGCATTTTTTTCAAACAGTCCGTGTGACGTAAACTGGGAGATAGAAAGCCACTCGTGTCAAATCCTACTTGTCATTCTCAGCGACCTACTGCTCTCCCCAACCTCAGCAACCTGTCCCCTCCCTCTCCCACCTTTATGCCCTCCTCCTAAAAGTGATCATATACATAACTCAGCAATATCTCTGAATATTCCATCATTCCTGGAAATGGATGAAATGGATCATGGTGGAAGATCAACACTTCTCGTAAGAAAACTGAAAAATGATGTCTTGAAGGCAGCATGTATGATTTGATTTGATTTGACTGGTAATTGGTAAATTCTACAGAATGGAATAAATTATTGCAGGTATATATATGTGCATATATTTAGGGACATTTAGCAGGAACTACATTCCCATATGAGGTCAGCCTATTACATGAGATGATGTTTGAAGTGATTCAGAATTAGACTTAATATGTGACTGAAAAATTGAAAAAACTAATTCTAAATAACTTCAACTCTGAAACACTTTTCATGTTTTTTCTAGCTACCTCATTCTTTTCTCCCTTTCTGGTAAAATATAGTTATTTACATCTAATCCTAAATTGTTTTGGAAAGTATATCATAGGCAGATTTCGGTATTCAACCTAATTCCACACCTGATACATAGGGATTTTATTTTCATTGCAATTAAACTAATTAATTAATTAATGTTTACAACATCCCATGCTTTTTTTCTTTCCTGTGAGACAAATTTCCTCTGCTCACCAGTGGAGAGGTTGGAAACTCAACTTCATTATCACCTCTTATACCTGTTTCCATTCTTCTATAATCATCCAGAACTTCTGAGCGTCTGTGAAGCAGAAATCAAAGATGTTGGCTAGGTTCCCGCTCATTTGGTTTTTAGCTATAGTCACTTCTCTGCTTCTTCATGCTGAAGTTCAGCCCTGTAGTCTATCCTTTTTTCTTGGACACATTTCTTTAGAAAGCTTAGAAATTCCCCTAACAGCAGCCCTCCTTGCTAATGAGCTCCATGGGCCTTCAGCCATTTCATTTGCATTTCTGCTCTCTTGGAGAAGCACTCATTCAGTCCATGATCTACCTTGTCCATTTTCTCCATCAAGACATTTTCCTATTTCCAAACTCCTTGCAGGGACTTTGTACAAAATTCCACTCGGGACCATTAGAAACTCAATGCTGTCTTCGTCTAGAGTTGGATGGAAGTTCTAAAATTCATATGGAAATTCAAAGGTCAAAAATAGATAAAGCAATTATGCAGTAAAACAAACCTGGATGACAGTAATTAAGTAAATGTAGGTTTTGAGCAAGTGTGTGTGTTGGGGGGGGGGGGGGTAGGGGCAAATGGCCAATAGAACAAACTAGAATCTAGAAAGACACCTTCATGTTCAATTACCTGATTTATGAAAATGCAGTGTTCTTGATGTGCTCAATCATTGGATATGCACATGAAAAAATATAAATTTTGACTCATTTATCATACCATCAATGTTTGGAGTATAGTCTCCATATCTTCATCAACACTTATCAACCATTCTGTTTTCTTTTTGGCATATTAAATTTTGTTTTAATTTTCATCTCCATGTTTATGCTGAGTAACTTGCCATTTGTTTGTTGGCCTTCTGATTTCAAGACTGAATCTAAATGGTGATCTTCTATAACTTACATCTAATCCATAAAAATTATAAAAAAGAATATAAATACTTAAATCGCTGAACTAGACAATAAGAAGGGAAATGCTTGGCAGATAGAGAGCTGAGGAATTCCAAGCAGAATTAATCCTTTCTATTCATCTTTTCTCTTCCAGAACATGACTTGAGCCTATATTCTGGCATCCATTTAATTCTTGTTACTAGAGTTGGACAGTTTTATGTCCAACTGCTTCCATTAGTTAATAAGCAAGATATCAAAAGCCATGTTGTTGTTTTTATCTGGATCTACCAAATAGGCAATAGAGCCATTTTAGAAATGCAGCTAATGTGTGTTGAATAATGTAATATTGAGATTGAGAAGAAACATCTTAAGCTGGATATATTAGTTTTACAGGTCTGAGAATGAGTTTCCCAAAGCCTATTCATCTGTTATATTTTAAAATCAAAGCTAGTGTCCTCCAAGAGTGCATACAAAGTCATAATCTTTTGCTCTATAGCAGTAAAATAATGTGTTTATGAATGGGTAATCAGACAAAGGAAAACATACTTTTTAAAAATACCTATTTCAATAATATTACAAACTCATTTTTATGAACAAAATTTGTTGATTGAGTTTGAATGTCCCATTTGTGATGTTAAACTATGGAAGGGATACCTAGGCAGCTTCCAGAAAACCTCTCTACTGTAGACACTTCCAATAAGCATTTTCTCAAAATATTCATAAAAGCACATACCACCATTGAGAGAGGTTGAGGAATACAAGGTGACTAATGGGATGAAGATACATCTTTAATAGTTACCATAGAATATTTAAGTTGCTGTTTGAGTCTCTAAATTGTGACCTAAAAATAAGTTGCTCATTTATCAATAATAGTCAATTTAAAGCATAATTAATGATGTTGCCCTAAAGGGCTTATTAACATATCACACAAGACATGGTTTATTTTAGAAGTCATTTTAAAAGCATGAAAGAACAGAAAAGGAAGTTTCTAGTCCAAAGAAACATCATATTTTCAGCTCCATAATTATTGTCATTTGCAGCGCTGTAAGGCTTTAGTCCAGGGGAGCTCATCAGTGGAATATGACTCAGTTTGATCTGAAAGTCCTTGAGAGGAGGAGGAATATCTGCAGATGGTGGCTCATCTGCATCGTGTAATTACAGTATATGTTCACACTCTAATAAACCTAAAAATATATCAGGACCAATATAGTCAGTCCTCTGAATAAGCAAGAACTAATGAACATCTGGGAATGGCTGCATGACATATAATTGAATAGATAATTTCCAAATCAGTCAATGAAGTGGTGGCTGTTAATTTCTTAGTATAAGTACATACTTCAGTGCCATCTAGCTAGACCCATTTGAAAGGACTTCCCAGATGGTGCTAGTGGTAAAGAACCCGCCTGTCAATGCAGGAGATGGTAGAGATGTGGGTTCAGTCCTTTGGTCGGGAAGATCCCCTGGAGGAGGACATGGCAGCTCACCCCAGTATTCTTGCCTGGAGAATCCCATGGACAGAGGAGCCTGGCAGGCTACAGCATATAGGGTCGCACAGAGCAGGACATGACTGAGGTGACTTAGCACTCATGCAGACCCATTTTAAACATTTCTTTATGCAAATTATAATATGATATACTTTTAAATAAGTCTGTATATGAAAATGTACTTATTGGATATAAACCACCACACGGTTGGCTAAACAACTGGTAACATTGATAAAATGATTCTAGGAAATGCAGACAAGTGGGGAAATAAATAAGCCCTGTTAATATATTTACTATAACTATAGCTGAGCCATAGGGGGAAAAAAACACTCTCAGGAAAAAAGATTCAGAGAGGGCCAACTAGTACTAGCCTCAGTTCCAAAGACATTGCATTTTCTGTTGCCTTTCTAATTCAGTTACACTTACCATTTTTGTGGCCTTTGCAAAAAAGAATTGCTAAGCTTATTCACTGAAAAACATTACATTCTATAAGATAATGGTATTCTCAATTTGTTATTTAACGGAGTGTTCTGGACTCCTGGCTTCCTGAGCCTGCTTCAACAAGAGGGGATCTGGTTTTATTTTCGTCTTTCAAATGACATTAATGCTTGTTTTAGTAATTCACTGGGCTACAAAAAGGCAAGGTTTGAAATATTTTATTGTAAAAAGCCAGGTCAACACTTGACATCAACGGGTGAAACAATCAATGCGAAAATTCAGGAAAAAAGCACAACACTCTTGACAAGTAGATATTTTTTAAAAGAGAAATTTCCTGGCACTTATCTATAAATGTTACATTGAAGACAAACTTTTTAACCTACAGGAAAAACTGGGGCTGATCTTATTTAAAGAAAAGACACATGAACCAAAAGAATTAAATTATTATTTTGGATTTGGATATGACTTTTTGTTTCCAAAATTCCAATTATACCCCTTCCTTAGTTTTTGGATGGAAATAGTAAATGTGAATAAAAAGAAGAAGGCAAAGCCCTTTCTCTTATTCAGTTGTAAGCACTGAGCTAAACAGTTAAGCATTGCTTTATTTAATCTTTAAAACAATTTGTTTAAAAGAGGTACTATTTTTATTCCAATATAATAGACAAACTTGGCCTGGACAACGAGATCCTTAAAAATATGTGATCTACATTATTCTTGGTTCCAAAATCACTTCCTTTTCTTTCTTTATCTATTTAAGGAAGTAATACTTTAAGAGAATTCAGAGTGTGTCATTGTGTAAGTAAACTGGTCCTATTTGCTCTTCAATTCATATTTTTCTTGGGTATGTGAACAGAAGCAAGAATAAATAATGTGTATTTAAGTAAACTCAAAACTTAATTACCTCTTCAGTCAGTCAGTTAGTCAGTTCAGTCGCTCAGTTGGGTCTGACTCTTTGTGACCCCATGAACCGCAGCACACCAGGCCTCCCTGTCCATCACCAACTCCCGGAGTTCACCCAAACCCATGTCCACTGAGTCGATGATGCCATCCAACCATCTCATCCTCTGTCGTCCCCTTCTCCTCCTGCCCTCAATCTTTCCCAGCATCAGGGTCTTTTCAAATGAGTCAGCTCTTCACATCAGGTGGCCAAAGTACTGGAGTTTCAGTTTCAACGTCATTCCTTTCAATGAACACCCAGGACTGATCTCCTTTAGGATGGACTGTTTGGATCTCCTCTCAGTCCAAGGGACTTCAAGAGTCTTCTGCAACACCACAGTTCAAAAGCATCAGTTCTTTTCTTCTGTGCTCAGCTTTCTTTATAGTCCAACTCTCACATCCATATACTTCCCTGGTGGCTCAGAGAGTAAAGCGTCTGCCTACAATACAGGAGACCTGGGTTCGATCCCTGGGTCAAGAAGATCTCCTGGAGAAGGAAATGGCAACCCACTCCAGTACCCTTGCCTGAAAAATCCTATGGACAGAGGAGCCTGGTATGCTACAGTCCATGGGGTCACAAAGAGTCAGATACAACTGAGTGACTTTACTTTTACATCCATACATGATCACTGGAAGAACCATAGCCTTGACTAGACTGATCTTTATTGACAAAGTAATGTCTCTGCTTTTTAATATGCTGTCTAGGTTGGTCATAACTTTTCTTCCAAGGAGTAAGCATCTTTTAGTTTCAAGGCTGCAATCACCATCTGCAGTGATTTTGGAGCCCAGAAAAATAAAGTCTGACACTGTTTCCACTGTCTTCCCATCTATTTCCCATGAAGTGATGGGACCAGATTCTATGATCTTAGTTTTCTGAATGTTGATCTTTAAGCCAACTTTTTCACTCTCTTCTTTCACTTCCATCAAGAGGGTCTTTAGTTCTTCTTCACTTTCTGCCGTAAGGGTGATGTTGTCTGCATATCTGAGGTTATTGATATTTCTCCCAGCAATCTTGATTCCAGCTTGTGCCTCCTCCAGCCCAGCGTTTCTCATGATGTACTCTGCATATAAGTTAAATAAACAAGGTGACAATATACAGCCTTGATGTACTCCTTTACCTATTTGGAACCAGTCTGTTGTTCCATGTCCAGTTCTAACTGTTGCTTCCTGACCTCCATACAGATTTCTCAGGAGGCAGGACAGGTATTCTGGTATTCCCATCTCTTTCAGAATTTTCCACAATTTATTGTGATCCACACAGTCAAAGGCTTTGGCTTAGTCAATAAAGCAGAAATAGGTGTTTTCTGGAACTCTCTTGCTTTTTCAATGATCCATTGGATATTGGCAGTTTGATCTCTGGTTCCTCTGCCTTTTCTAAAGCCAGCTTGAACATCTGGAAGTTCACAGTTCATGTATTGCTGAAGCCTGGCTTGGAGAATTTTAAGCATTACTTTACTAGCGTAGGTATAAAAAATATGATTAAGAAAAATGTTTTCAACTTAGGAGTCAATGATTATTTTTCCCCAAAGTAGACACTACATTATTTATTTTGGTGTAATAGAAGATGCTTAGGTTATTATGAATTTGAATGTATGCATTACTGTTAATTTATTTTCTAATCTCTCAACTAGTTTCTGAGAAATAAAAATGACCAGCTCAAAACCAACATGATACTGCAAAACAATTATCCTGCAACTAAAACTAAATTTTTAAAAATAATTGGCTCTGTTTCTTTAGAAAGAATTTTTTTTTGGTTTGCTTTCGTAAGATAGCATCATTTGGTACTTTACAACAGATTATTTTTAGTCCTAAATCTGATACATTTATTTAAGATGCTATTTTAAAGTGATTTTTCTACCTGACAAATAATCATTTTAACATTTTTCATCTGACATTTTGTACTTGGTTGTCAAAAAATCATGTGAGTTGCTTAAGACAGTATACATTTTTTAAATGAATTAACTTTTGAGATAACATTGGTTTATAACATTATACAAAATTCATCTGTGCACTTTGTATTTCTACTTCTGTAAACACTGAAACATGCTCACCACCAAAAATTTCCTTTTCCCCCAATCACCATACAGTTCATCTCTTTTACCCATGTTGTTCTCCCCCAAAACTTACCCTCTGGTAACCACTACTCAGTTCTTAGTATCTATATGTTAACTGTGTGTTTATTTTTGCTTAGTTTGGTTTGTTCATTTACTTATTTGCTTTCTTTTTTATATTTCACATAGGAGTGAAATCATATGGTAATAAGAAATGTAGGAGAAAAGGCAATCCTCGTACACTGTTGCTGGGATGTAAGTCAGTGGAAAACAGTACAGAGTCCTCAAAAAAATTAAAAATAAAGCTATTGTATGATCCAGCTACTCTACTTCTGGGTATTTATCCAAAGAATATGAAAACACTCGTTTGAAAAGATACATCCATCCCTATGTTCATCTCAGCATTATTTACAATAGCCAAGATAAGGAAACAAACTAAGCATCCATCAACGAATGAATGGATGCAGAAGATGTGCATTTACATACAAAAGAATACTACTCAGTCACACAACAGATGAAATCTTACCATGTAATAACAGGGGTAGACTTTGAGGATATTAACTAAGTGAAGTAAATCAGATGGAGAAAAAAGAGAATAGCTCTTAAATGTTCTCATTACAGAAAAAACTGTAATTATATGATGGATGTATTAGTTAACATTATAGTGGCAATCAGGTTGCATTATATATGTGTATCAAATGACTGTGTTGTACACCTTAAAGTTACATAATATTGTATGTCAACTCTATCTCAGTACAGCCTAGAAAAAATAAAAATTAAAATACTATGTTTGGTTTCTGTAATTATGTATGCTCTCTTGGCCAAGTGGTACTTGTAAGTTATTTGTCTTGATTTCAGGAAACTGAAATAAATAATCAACATCTCTTACAATTTGTTGTTCATATAATTTATTAGAATGGTAACTGTTAAAAATTGAATTCTAAACCCCCAAAGTTTATATGTTGAAGCCCTGACCATTAGCATCTTATCATGTGACTGTTTTGGAGATGCCATGGATGTGTTCTGGGACAGAGGAAAGTTTATATAACACACAGGAAGAAGGCAGCCACCTACAAGCCAAGGAGGGACCCCCTCAAGAGAAACCAAACCTGCTGACATTTTGATCTTGGACTTCCAGCATCAAGAATTGTGAGAAAAAATTGTGTAAGCCACCCAATCTATGGTAGTTTATTATGGCAACCCTAGGAAAGAATATAGGGCTTATGAAGTTTCTTGGTTGTATAAATATGTGTGGACATAGAAGAACAAAACTCATTTGGACAGAACAAATTGAGAGCTTACCTCTCATTTTTTGCTCACACAGTGACTTACAAGACAAATATTTAAGAACTATGGAAAGATAGCCAATTTTTAAGTGCCCTAAATCTATGGAATGAACATTTTATCATTATTTTCGTGTCCAGTTTTAGAGAGGGTAATCCTCATAATCATTATACTCAATCACTGATTATCTAAAGGATGTGACATTTGATTAGATTCCAAATTCTAATCATGTCAAATCATCAAACATTAGAAAACAATTACCTGATAATGAGTCAATCTAAATAGTTTGGATCACAAAATTTTCTCTTATTCTCTCTCTGCTTCTAATATTTCTTTAAATCCATTCTTCTCACTCAAAAGAGTGACCATTCTGAAATGCATTTGACCATGGAACTTTTGGGAAAACACTTTTGAATTGTTCCCTCATTAATTCAAGATAAATCTCAGTCTCTGGAGCATAGCACAAAAAGTCTATGGTAACTTGATGACTTCTGCCTTGTCAACTTCCCTCTCAGGGCTTACTCTGCTCTGGAGTTCAGATTCCCAACCTCCTGTGTCCCTGGGTTTTCGTTTTTGCCATTTCACTTGCCTTTGTCTTTGCTTGGTTAGCCTTTCTCAAACACACCATGCTTGACAAACAAGTGTAGTGGCTAAGATTAGGAACTCTGATGTTAGACTTAATAGGTTCAAATCCCAGTCTGTCATTAATTAGCTGTATGATCTGTCTCTGCTTTAGTTTTCTCATCTGTATGTATCTACAAGATTAAATTCATATGAAAATGAATATTTTAATTGTTACACTTAATAAGTTAATTCATGAAGAAAAAGTATTATTTGACTCATTATAAACATTCAGCAAATGTTGTTGTTCAGCCTCTAAGTTGTGTCCAACCCTTTGCCACTCCAAGAACTGTAGCATGCCAGGCTCCCCTGTCCTTCCCTGCCTCCTGTAGTTTCTCAAATTCATGTCTGTTGAGTCGGTGATGACATCCAACCATCTTATCCTCTGTCACCCTCTTCTCCTCTTGCTCTCAATCTTTCCCAGAATCAGGGTCTTTTCTAATGAGTTGGCTCTTTGCATCAGGTAGCCAAATATTAGAGCTTCAGCTTCAGCATCAGTCTTTCCAGTGAATATTCAGGATTGGTTTCCTTTAGATGTTAAGATTTAGGATAAGGGTCTCCTCCTCTGGGGAACTGCCCATGAATACAGTAGCTACCCTCCAAGTTTTTCTAATGTTATCAAGTCCATATTTCACTTTATTTTAATTGACAAATACAATGGTATCTGTGATACAACTAGAGCATCTTGAAAAGAAGAATATGGTCTTATTTTCATTGCATTCCCAGAGCATATCACTGGAGCAGATATATAGAAGGGCTCTATAAATATTCATTGGATAAGTGAACAAAATAGTGGAAGAGCAATGTTTGATTCAAAGATTAAAAAGGTTTAAAATAAATACTTGAGAGAGATGTTGTTCTTATACATAAATCAGTTCATCTAGAATGACAATTTTCATTACTTCTACCACTAGTGTTTTTAAATATTGAATCACTAGGAAGAAATTTTTCATTATGAAACCAATACAAGTTTATTAATAAAATTAATAAATAATTACTTAAATGTTTGAAAATACAAACAGGAAAAATAAATATGAAAAATCCATAATAAAATCATCCAAAGATAAATGTCGTCAACATTTTAATATATTTTTGTCTTTTTCCTCTTTAAAAAAGAATGTACATATTTTCTATGTTATCCCAATATCTTTGTAAACATAAACCACCCAATAGATGTACCATTGTTTACTTAAATATTTTTTATTTTAGGTCATGGGTTTGACCAATCTTGTTAGGCTGTAAACAGTGTAAACAACAAACATCTTTTTGTATGAATCTTGTTTCTGCATATAGAATTATTCCTTGGAATGCCATCTGAGTAATTCAATTTCCAGTTCAAAGTTTGTGAACACCATTAAGACACTTGAAATCTACTCATAAGCTGGCTTCCAAAAGATTTATATTTACATTTTTTTGTGAATTTTTCTAGTATTTCAAATTGCTGTTACAACTATGGAAATTTTTACTTATCAAATAAATACCTTCTTTTGAATTATTATCTGTACTTTCCTAGTCTCCTTTGCTGTTTACTCACATCTTGCTAGAAAACGATTAATAATTTCCCTATATCCTAAGTCTTCTTAGGACAGGTATTGAGAATTAGCAAACATGACAAAACCATTCTTAATATTTTTTTCTTTGGTAAATGGGATGGAAGAGCAAAGAAAGACAGAGAAACCAAAGGCATGGAAGAAGAGAATAGGGGGCTTCCTAGGAAGGATGTCTTGCTGCTAGATGAGTCTCATTTCAAGGTCTGTCCCACCTTTTCTTAGGATTAGAAATTAAATTAGAGATCACAGGATTGTGGAAGACAGTTTTCTGTTAAATACACTAAAGGGATCTGATGCATAAAAACCTGAAGGTCAACAGACTAATAATCAGTGAGAATAATAATTATATTTACTGCTCAAGAAATCTTAGATGAGAAACCAAATTATTATTAAAAAATCACTGGGTGACCATGCAGTTAGAAAATGGAGAACTAGTTGCAATATATCTATGGCTGGTGTTGTCAAGCCAGAAATAGAATACAGCCTTCACTCCTATTGGATGTATGTTATACAGAACCTGTGATCTTATTTATGAAGCACTGTTGGCATGTCAGCAACTTCCCATTTGGCTTATTTTTACTCTACCTTCACAGCAGAGAAATTGGCCTCTCATTAACAGTCTTACATTAGGTGCGCTAATGTTCACAGTTTACAGAGTCTAGTTTAGCTCTCTGACAGTCATTTTGTCTAATGATGAAGACAGTGATGGTCATTATACTGATGATGATATTGGGCCTAAAATTGCTTTCAGCTTTTCTCCTTTAGCTCTTTGTTGTTGCTTAGTCTTTAAGTTGTGTACAACTCTTTTGTGACCCCATGGACTGTAGTCCACCGGGCTCCTCGGTCCATTGGATTTCCCAGGCAAGAATTACTGAAATGGGCTGCCATTTCCTTCTCCAGAGGATCTTCCCAACTCAGGGATCAAACCCATATCTCCTGCATTGGCAGGTGGATTCCATGACACTGAGGCACCCAGGAAGCCCTTCAGTTCAGTTCAGTTCAGTTCAGTCGCTCAGTCATGTCCGACTCTTTGCAGCCCCATGAATCGCAGCACGCCAAGCCTCCCTGTCCATCACCAACTCCTGGAGTTTACTCAAACTCATGTCCATCGAGTCGGTGATGCCATCCAGCCATCTCATCCTCTGTTGTCCCCTTCCCCTCCTGCCCCCAATCCCTCCCAGCATCAGGGTCTTTTCCAATGAGTCAACTCTTTGCATGAGGTGGCCAAAGTATTGGAGTTTCAGCTTTAGCTTAGTCCTCTATAAATTATATCTATGGTTTAACTCAATAATCACAACATTTTTTTTTATTAATAAATTTCATGGCTAGGATGAAGAGGGAGATACCTTATTCCCATGTGTGGACACACACACACAAATTCACCACGAATATTATCCAATTTATTTGATTGTCAATATAAGATTGATTTGATAGCATATAATAATGGTGAAATAAATTGCCTTTCTTTTATATTATAGGAAGTCAGGGCTATAGAGGTAAGACCATTTATTCCCTTTTGTGCGTGTGTGTGTGTGTGTGTGTGTGTGTGTGCACTCAGTTGTGTCCAACTCTTTGCGACCCCATGGACTACAGCTCCAATTTTACAATTTTACAAGCAAGAATACTGGAGTGGGTTACCATTTTCTTCTCCAGGGGATCTTCCTGACTCGGGTTGAACCCATGTCTCTCGTGATTTATTCCCTTGCCTAGTTATATAGGAAGAACAGCTTTTCTCTTTAGAAGTCTTTCATACCCAACACCAACTATGACCCAACACCAGTTTTGGATTTGTTTGTGACTTTCTTTAAAATCTCTCAGATTCTGCTGAATTTCAAAATTCAGTTACTAACTCCAGAAGTCACCCAAATCACCTGAGCCATCACTGAACATTTTCTTTCTGGCTTCTGTGGCTGCAATGGATTTATCTTTTTATCGTGTCATAATTCCTGTTTCCCAGTTGTTGCCAATGCTGGGCCTGTCAATTGGACCCACAGATCTCTGTAGCAGAAAGCAGAGTGCTAGACGCAAGCCATTACCCCGGGAGCATGTGTGAGCACTTTTAGGAACAGCCTCACTGCAGTTGTTTTGACTACAGGGCGAGGCTAATGAAGCAACTCCAAGAATTTTTCATAGTGAAAGCAATTACCCAGATATGGGGCTTGAACAACAGCAACATGACCTTCCATCATGACACTCTCTTTATTAATATTTTAATTACTTCTACGCAGATACCCGGTAATATTGGCCACATTTTATCTGGTAATTTTGTTTTTCTGCAATCCCTGGATCATAGGTCAAAGAAACTGTTGTAGCAAAATTTGTGAGGAAAGAGTCACTATATATTTATACTTATCATTATATTCCCAAAAAATGACAAAGCTTTTGTTTTACTTCATTAACTTTGTTGACTGCAGAATTCTTTTTGCCCTTGGTTCTAACATATACTAGAAAATGTATATTACTTAAGTAATATAACAAAAAATACCTATAAAAGACATAAGGCTTCTGAATATTTCAAAGTATTGACAATGATATTGTGCCAATATGAGTGTTATGATTATATACAGATTAGCCTAATTTACTGCATTTGATTTGTTATTTTCATTCATTGATAATGCCACTTCTGATTATGCATCTTCTCAACAAAATCTGTGTGTGTCTTTGTAGAAAAAAAACTTAATTTATCTCCAATTAAAGCACAAAAGCTTAATTTACTAGAACTTCTGAGGCCAAACATACTAATACTTGGGATATTTTAGTTTCTGTGCAGGCTGCTCTCCCAGGATCAAGTGAATCTTAACTCATAACGTAGACACTATTTTTGCATTCTTGTCATGTATTCTGTGAAAATATACAGCCCAACTGAATTAAAATATAGCAGGCAACATAGATCGATGGGTGTGTGTGTGTGTGTGTGTGTGTGTGTGTGTGTGCGTGTGAAGAGAGAAGTGAATGTGTATATCAACTTGTGATTATCTGTGGTGAAATTGTGCTTTACATTCATTGGCAACATTTATATTTTAACATAATTGACAGTTCCTAATCAGCTTAATTACCTGTTTGTTGACTTACTGTTTTAATTAGAAGGTCTTGAATTGCAAATAGCAGAAAGCTCCACTTTAATTGGCTTAAAAAATAAAGGAACATTCTGGTTGAGTAGATTTATTGGTGGAAAGGGAAGGACAGGCTCAGGCAGGGATTTATCCTGAGGTTTATAATATCATGAGGGATCTAGCTCTGGGTCTCTCAGCTCTGTCCATCTTCATTTATTGATTTTTCCTCCTGATGACTTTATTAAACTGGCTGCAGCAGACTTAGGCCTCATATCTATACAAAAAATCATCTAGGGAAGAGAACACAGTCACAGCACATCAACAACCCTGAGGTTTACCATTCTTGGGTCAGTTTAGAATGAATATTCAGGCCTGAACCCCATGACAGTGCCAAAGAGAATAGGATATACTGAGTCAAGATCACATTCCTACACCTGAAGCTTGCAGGATGATCAGCTTCCATTCACCATACTGGAAGGTGGGAGGGGAGCCAGTTTTCCTGGAAACACTGGGATGTTTAAATAAAAATCAGGGGCTGTTAAAAAGGGATAGGATAAAAGGAAAAATGCATACTGAAAGAAAATCCACAAATAAGCTGTTGTTTTTTTTTTTAATTTACATTGCCTACTGCAAAAATAGTCTGTGGTACTCACATGCTCATTTCGCTTTTCTGTATGGACTGACATGATTCTAAAAGACACTGAGCCATTCCTTGTGGTGTTAGAGAGTGGGAGTCAAAGAGAAGTTCGGCAGGGAAGCAGAATGCAAAGAAAGCTGGACCATTTCCCAGCTCTCCTGAGTCAGGTCTTCACAGTATGGCTTCATTAATCTCTTTGAAGTAATTTCTCAGAACATCAGACACACATTCAAATGTTAGTACAAAAATACCTTTCAAAGCCAAATATGAATGCTTTTCACACCATGTATCATTTTGGATTAACCATATCTCTCTGATCCGGTGTAACTATTCCTCTGGGTTTTAGACAGCAATGGCTTCAGGTGGACCCAGGAGAGATATTCAAAATATTTAACAACTGCTATGTTATGGGCTTCTGCCAATTGCAGCACCCCCAGCCAAGAAGAGGGGTTGTCAGCTAATGTTCCTAACTTACGAGTCCAGGTAAAATTACAGCCTGATTAGGTCCTTCCACAAGGAACCCTTGTGCAGTTATACTAGTAGTAAATTCTTAAGATTTAAGAAAGATGTATTACTTAAAAAATGCAACTCCAGTGGTAAAAATGGATGCCAAATGGCTTGATATTTGTGGGCATGAGGTCTCTTCCATTTCTTTCACTCTTGGTCTTTCACTATTGGCCTACACTTTTCTACTACAGTGAGTTGGTTTAAGTTGCTGTTTTTTAAGTAGATAATTTATCAAACACACTTAAGCTTTATGATGAAGAAGAACAAATAAATGTACCACTTAATTATAAATTTTGTCTCCTATAGTTATAACCAATTTATTGTTTTATCTTGTTTTTCACCTGTTGCTCCTGCATCAGTGATCTGTCAATTATTTCTTACATTATCTTCTGGGAGAATATGTGTGCTGAAAGAAAACTACCATGTCTTTGACTACTGTCCACTAATTGTCTGGATTCATAGCTCTGCCAATGTTAGAGATTACAGGGCCCACTCTTGAGATCAGCCAAGCCATAAAGAAGGATCATTTTGTTAGAAAACTGAATTTTTCTCAGAGAGGATGCTGGTAACTTCTGGAGAAATTTTAGTAGCTACTTTTCACTAGTCACCTATAGTTTCTTGATGCCATAGTCATTGTTCAGAGTCATTGTGGAAATATAACCCTAGAGTCAAGAAAATCAATTCCCTTAGTAGATTAGACAACACTTAGACATATTTCTGTAACATCAGGAATAACTCATATTGGCATATGTGAGTCTATTAATAGATAAAATAAAAATCAAAGAAACTTTTACTGAAATGATTAGAACTGGATTTCCATTGAATGTAACTGCTAGTAGAAACCGCTTAATTGCATCTTCCTTTACATTCTAAGCCAAAGAGAAAAGGAAAAAAAAACTGCTTTGAAGGATCATTTGGAAACTATTGATCTCTTTTTTTCCCTTCTCTTCAGAACAGCAATGCAGTATCTTAAGCATAGATAAAAGAAGCACATCTTGACCATACTTTAAATAAGTTAAAAAAAACTCTTAGTGCAACCATCTTACACTTTTTAATTCAGCCCGTTTCTCATTTCTGTAATAATTCATAGTCCCTAGAACCAATGTGTTATCAAAGAAGAGAGAGTACTGATCTTGTCAGTGTGAAAATTAGCCCAAAATTTATTTCTGTATTCTAGATATACATACTCAACTTTTTGTGTTTAAAACTTAAAAGCCCAAGGTAGAATTAAACATTTGATCGTCTTGCATTGATCCTATTTAGTAAAATGATAGAGTCTTGTGATCTATTGCTTGTAGAAGCCCAAGAGTCATGGCTCTCTCCCTCACTCTTCGCCCATACCCAGACAATCAATTGACAATTTCCCATCAGTTTTATCTCTTAATGTACCTTGGATCCATCAACTTTTTATCCTTCACTGCTACTTCCCTCACCCAGTCACTTAATCTGATGTTCACACTTTACCCTCCCTACCCAGTTCATTCTGTCTCAGCTGTCAGCATGAGCATATAAAAAATACTTAAGCCTGATAAGGACACCTTTTTACTCAAAAGCTTTGAGAGGTTTCCATGACTCCTAGAATTAAAAATAAACAAAACCACTGGCCTTGACATTGCACATAAAGACTGATATCAGTGGTTCTCAGTCCTGGCTTCAGTATTTCAAGTACCCCAAGGCAGATTGATTTTACTATCTCAGTTTTATTTCTGATGTTTAAGGAACAGGGTCAGGTTGATTTATCCAGACATGCAGGGTGGAATGGAGAGGTAGAGGAATAAATGAAATGGGCATTCTCAGCAGATTATAGAGTCCTGCAAATCAATCAACACAAATTCCAGAACCCAGCTTGAGAAACGTTAGAAGTTGAGTAATTGAGCAACTGCTGACATTGTTTTCCCTGTGTATTAGTTAGAGTTCTCATGAGAAACAAAACCAATAGGATAGATTGAGCTGTCTGTCTATCTGTCTGTCGTAGTAACCTCTTGTGATTTTGGAAGACTTAAGTCCAAAATTTGATGGGGATAGGCTAACAGGTGAGAACCTTCCTTGGTGGCTCAGACGGTAAAGCTTCTGCCTACAATGCAGGAGACCTGAGTTCAATCCCTGGGTCGGGAAGATCCTCTGGAGAAGGAAATGGCAACCAACACCAGTACTCTTGCCTGGGAAATCCCATGGACTGAGGAGAGTAGTAAGCTTTAGCCCATGGGGTCGCAAAGAGTCGGACATGACTGGGCGACTTCAAAGTAAGTAAGTAAGCACGTGAGAGACTCAGGAGACTTGCAGTTCAAATCCAAAGGCATTCTTCTGGTGAAGCAGGAAGAGGTGCTGTTACAGATGAAGTCTGAAGGCAGTGTGCTGGAGAACTTCCTCTTTCTCAATTGGGAGTGGGGAGGTCAGCCTTTTGATCTAGGCAAGTCATCAACTGATTGGATAATGTTGCCCGCATTATAGCAGGCAATTGGCTTTACTAAGTCCACTGATTTAAGTGTGAATTTCATCAAAAACTTCACAGAAGTTCTTGTTTTCTAATCTTCACAGAAACATTAGAATAATGTTGGACCATCTATCTGGGCACCATGGCCAAGACAGGTTGACACATAAAATTAGTCTTCACACCCTATTCATTCACTTTCTTTTGTGTAGCCTTTCAATAGACTGTCATAAGTGAAGGCAGGGTATGTACAAGTGTTATCTGTTAGTTCTGGACTTTTTGCATAAGAATTATAAGAAAAACTTGTTAAAGTACAGATTCTTGAGTCCCAATACAGGTTGATATAGTCAGAACTTGCCTCTTTTAATAATTTGGCAAATCATTTTCTACCTAGTAAAATATGAGAATAATTTGTGTTTCCTCTGAAATACCCTAATCAAAAAGTGTTTTTTATTATTTCCTTGGATTGTTTGTTTTGGTACTCACACAATAATGATCAATGTGCTTATTTTCCATTGTCAGCTTTGCCCTGAGTTCTCAAGGTCCTGAGCCAACAATTTAGTGAAGGATATGAATACAATCCAGAAAAAGATACATGATGTTTTATTTATTATTGTTATTGTTGTCAGGAATATGAAATCATCCACAATATTTACTTGGAATAGCATTGAAAAGTTAACCTTGCTCTGTGTTCCTTTCATCTGCCTTGAAGAATAGCTTAAATTTAATTATAAGAAAACTATATAACCTTTGGGTTATATTATATATTCTTCTGGTGAATAAAGATATATATGAGAGGAAACTGTCTTTATTATTGTCTTATAGTGAATTAATGAACCTGCTCATAAAAACATTTTCAAAATAATTTCCTTAGAGTGTAACTCATTTCAAATATTGGTTTGGTAGCAAAATGTTCAGTGAATATTTTTATACTACATTCCTTTTTTAAGATTCATGATATGCATTAAAAAGAGATTCTGAGTAGTCCAGTTAAAATTATTTCATTTATTTTTTTAATATATCCCCAATTGGTTTATCTACAAAACCATATTTATATATGACAGTATTTTAACATACTTCTGAAGCATATTTTTGAAAGATCCTACTTTAGCAATTCCTGTCTCTAAATATTCATTCAATAAGAAGCATTTTTGAGATCCTACTATGTTCTAGTCAATAGATTATACTCTGGGGCATACAAATATGAATAACATAGAGTTCTTATTATGATGGAAGGCTCAATTTAGAATTTCCAGAAACATAAATGGTTGACACATACTTCAAAACTAGGATTGAGATGTTTAATAGATACTTGAACAGTGGAGTACCAGGAGTTGAGGGTTATATATTTGTCTTCCAGGCAAACTGAGGTTAAAAAATATTGTTTAAAAAAACAATCCTTCTGTGAGAAGTGGGAACAAGGGAGGTTTTAAAACAGGATAGGGACACGATCAATTAAAAATGCTTTCAGGAAGATCACTTGGCAGGAATTTGATGGAAGGACTATAGTAAGAGAGCCTGGTGAGAGAAGGAACAGATGGGAAGCTATTGCAATATTTCAGATGAGTGATCCCGAGTTCCTGAATTAAGGCAGTTGCAGTGGAATTAGACAAGACAAGCCAGACTTGAGGAACATTCTGAGAAACAATTGACAAGAGAGGCTGATGTGTTGAATATGGGGAAGAAAGGAGCCAATGCTGACTCTAAGATTTCCATCTCAGGGCATGGCAGGGATAACAATTTTAATAGTGCCTCAAGACAAAAAGGAGTCCTGATGTGTCCTGGGAAAGAAGTACTGATTTCAGATTTGAGCCCACAGAATTTGATATGGGTGTACAGCAGCATGGGAGAAATATTGATATGGAGCTCGAAAGAGAACAGGGTTGACAAAATAGGTTTGAAAATCATCAGCCTATGGATAATTGTATTTGAGAGTGTCAACAAGAAAATTCAGAGGGCATGGAGTGAGGACAAACAAGACGAGGATCTGGCAAACCTCACGTGTACAGTACAAACCTGGGTGACAGTGCTTGAGGAGACCAAAGGAATGCAACTCAATTACACTGAAGGATAATAAGAGAGGCCAGGGTTCTGACTACACAGAAGGAAACAGCTCCAAGAAATGCATCAAGGCATCCCTCAGTGCTGGACAGAATTTGGACTTCCCTTATCATTTTCTTTTGCTTTGCAGTCTCCTTCATCACCAGTGTTTTATAAGCTTTTTAGAGATGCATATGCATCAGTATCACCTTTTATTTAATGATTTAATTTTCTATTTTCTTCTGTCTACTGGCATTTATTTTGGGGTAAGCATTGGCATACAGGTTTAAGTTGATACCTGACTTCCACGCAATATTTAATTTTTTTTTTTTTAATTTTAGATACACACTGCTTCAAAATGGTTCTCCCTCAGCCCTTCCGTCTCACTGTTTTACCTGCTCCAACCCCAGTAACTATAGCCAGACCTAACTGGGGGTAGACTGTGACCAACCTCACAACACAGACCTCCTGCCCTAAGGCCTTCTTATTGAAGAGTAGTGACATAGAGGTATTTGTATCTGATGTCAAAATATATATATAAGCAGAGGATGTGTGTATGGGGGGTAAACATGAGTGTTGTAGGAACTGGAGTAATTAATCTTTTGGGGGCACATACTTGACTAACCAATAACAGGTGAGGGGACAACTAGAGATCACTTTTTTTTTGCCTTATGAGAAGCTGTTGTCCATAATGCCTCTTAGAAAACAGTCTTTTGAGATGGAGCAGTCAGTCAACTCAATCCTTGCATCTTCTATTGCCTTTTCCCCTTCCTAAATTCATTCTCCTTTTCTTCACTCTCACTATCTAGGATTATATTCCCTGATACAGGGGTATCTCATGAATCTTTGCCTCAGAATCTGCTTTTCAGGGATCCCCTTTTAAGACATTCCTGGGACGTTCTTGGCGGTCTAGTGGTTGGGACTTTGTCTTCCAATGCAAGAGGTGTGGGTTCAATCCCTTGTCAAGGAGTTAGGATCCTACATGCCTTGTAGCCAAAAATATAAGAACATAAACAACAGAAGTCAATATTGTAACAAATTCAATAAAGACTTTAATAAAAGACATTCCTTAACAATAACAATGACATTTATTACGAATCCACTCTGCGTCACTAGTTTGGAATTCTTTTAGGTTTTTATGTGGGTTCTGGGTATATAATCTATTTAGTTAGTATCTCTTTAGCCTGTTTATTATAGCTTTATAAGATATTTTAGTATGAGATTTACCAATTATCTTTAGAGTATCATTTATTTTCCGATGTTCTTATTTCTTTCTGTTGATGCATAATGCTATCAATGTATAATGTGATCACTGGTCCATGTGATCCATAGGTAATGTTATTGAGTTACAGCTGGACTTCATTCACAGAAGCCTAGAAAGTTATGAACAATGCAGTAGTTACGAAGTCCCTGCATGTCTAAAATAAAGTGCCAGATATCTTTGAGACATGCTCAGAGATCATAAAATTGGTTCAGTCAATATTATTTCACCTGCTGCTTAAAAAGGTTGTAGTGACACAGCTTTTTAAAGAGTTGATAGTTTATTGTGTGTCCTCTTCACAATCTCCCAAGAGGGGAAAAAATGAAAGATAATACCAGATGGAAAGATTTTCAAGAAAATATTTTGGAAAGCTTGACATAGATTCCCTGGAGCTTGGGGGACCTTGGAACAAGACCCTGAGTCGCACCAGGAAAGTGGAACAAAACTCTGCTTTGATAGAACATCTGAAGCAGTGACATAAGAGGCGTATCCCTGGGAACAAGCTGTAAAGTATCTGTGGGGAGTGGAACTGGCTGAGGACCATTTCGGAAAAGCCCCCAAGGGCGTTCCTGCTTGGAAAGCAAAAGAGAAAAGAGATGCAATCCCAAGACAGGAAGCTAAAGATGGAACTCTAGGCAGCCAGCACTGTCCATCTGCAATCAGAGGGCACCAGAGAAATTCGGAAGGTTCTCAAACAGAACCCTCAAAAAACGTTTAAAAAAGAAAACATTTAAGCAATAAGGCGGATGCCTAGAGGTTTGAGTCCTTTTAATTCTCTGTCACTTCATGAACTTGAGACGGTGAGGCTTGGACTAAGGTGGATGCTAGTAGAAGGGCGCATTAGGGCTGCTGAGGGGCACTAGGGTGGCTCAAGTCGAGGCACTGTCTGAACCAGGCCCTGATGGTTGCCTTTGGAGCACAACTAGGAGACTGCTTTCTCTAGCCAAGGTTCCAGTTCTGGTGTCAAGATTTTCTCATCATATATAAGGCTACCTCTCAGAAGGGCAAAACTGGTCCCATGAACACTGGATCAAGGTAGAAGCCAGCTTCCTATCATCACATGGACACAGAACACATGGCTTCTATTGCATTATCTCTCAACCACATGGGGCCACAGTCTTTACCATCCTAAGGCTATGGCCTCCTCTGTGCATAAGGAAGGCAATTTCCAGTGATTCCAAGATGGATTATCTTTCTTAGCAATGCTAGCCTCAGTGATTCCACAGTAACTTTCTGTCTTATCTGTCTTGTAATGTGGCATCAGCTTTTCACATTAAAGAAAACAGAAGGGAACTCCACACATCTAATTTCATGTAAGGTGAACAGATTGAAAAGTAC
The DNA here is from genome assembly GCF_023699985.2 of Odocoileus virginianus. Classification (NCBI taxonomy): domain Eukaryota; kingdom Metazoa; phylum Chordata; class Mammalia; order Artiodactyla; family Cervidae; genus Odocoileus; species Odocoileus virginianus. The sequence goes on along the minus strand of NC_069686.1, from coordinate 32,654,358 downwards.
CTATGACATGTGAGCTCCAGAGGGCCACTGAGCTCTACTCAGCACAGAGAAGTATGGTTGGAATATTCCAGAAGTGCAAAGACAGAGTGTATAAGTAAGTACAGAAATAATTTGACCAATTGCTTTCTTAATACTTGAAAGAGTAAAGGTTATGCAGTCTGCTTCTCTGTTGTTGTTGCTGTCGAGTTACTAAGTCTCTTTGAGACTCCATGGACTGTAGCTCACCAGACTCCTCTGTCCCTGGGATTCTCCAGGCAGGAATACTGGAAGGAGTTGCTATTTCCTTCTCCAGGGGATCTTCCTGACCCAGGGACCAAACCCAGGTTCTCCTGCACTGCAGGCGGATTCTTTGCCACTTAGCCACCAGGAAAGCCCCTCATTCTCTTTAGTTAACCTCTTTTTCTGTTGTTGCCACTTGATCCTAGCACTGTCTTTTCCAATTAATGCAACTTCCACCATCCATCATGCTTTTGCGGGGAATCTTTTGGTGGTCATTCACTATTGTTGAGGTATAAGTCTAGGTCTGGTCAAGTAACAGAGACTTGTTTTTTTGTTTTTTTTTCCCTATTTTTTCCTGCTCTGCTGCCTCTCAGGGGATGGAACTTTCCACTCGGGAGGAACCTGTGAGTACTGTCAGCTCTGTCACTTCTGACACTCGGTTCTCCCCTTGAGGAATCACACACACGGGACTGCCTCTTCTGGGCATTTTACTCTCCCTCTGTGACAGCCCCTGTTCTGAAGCTAGGCTCAATACTCCATCTCATAGCAGGTAGGCTAGGCAACTTTTGGATATCCCAATTCTCAGAAACCAAGCTTTTTCAAAATAGCTCTCTCTTGCAGTGTTAATACCACTCCACAAGGGCACCAAAGTATGCTGTTTATATTCAACATTTCTTTCCTCACAGATTTCTTAATGAAACAGCCTATTCTTCTTAAATTTAGGCTCCCATCAATCCTTCCCCACACCTGCACATCTATAACACTCATTATATTAGACCGTTAGTTCCTGGATGAGGACATTTTGTGTGCTAGGTAACCTATGGCAGAATTGCTCATCCCTCTATGACTAAGGCTTTGCTACTAGCTTCTCAACCTCACTCCTTCTTCTCTCAGAAGGAATGGACTTCCTTTCATGAGAGTTTTAAGTCCTTCAGGGAATTCACTTTCATTAGTTCAGCCTCCTCATTCCTCAAATGTCAGAGCATCCCGGAAGTGGACCCGGTTTGGGAGGAATTCAGCATCTCTCCCTCACCCTATCTCCATTCCATTCTATCAATTAAATTCCAGAGACATGGAGGATGTGCCCTTGTGAGTGCTATAGTTTCTATTTGTGTTGAGGAGATTCTCTGCCATGACCCAGCCTCAACAGGAATAGCTCTGCTTTTATCTGTTTTATTTTTCCTTCCTTGTAAGTTATCTTTTAAGAAGGAGTTCTAAGAATATTATTCTTCCTTACCTTCAATTACCGTTCTAGATGGTACATAGGGTCATGAGTTATTTAGCACTAGAAACTCTTCAAAGTAACCCTGGTATTACTGGAGCCAATTAAAACTTATGGCAAACAGATGATGAATGCAATCAAATTCTGAAAAATGATATAAATATTTCTTCTTTCCACATACTCATTGTGACAATTTCATGAAATTAATTTATTACTCATAGGTGTTCTGACTTTTGAAAATAAAATACTCTTGCTTTAATAATGTGTGTATTAAGATATTTCTTAGAAAATTATATGTATACACATATGTGTATATATATAAATATATATTCTGCTGCAAGTTTTTGCTTTTATTTGAGGTAAATCCTAAAGTTATAGCTTTTCATACTGTTTGAAAGGCATGTAGAATTGAAGTATCAATGTCACTTTTTATAGTACAGCTATTTTGCCTTTAAATAGCACCAATTTAAATGTGCCCTATTATGTTAGGCAGGTTTACTTTCTAAAGTCATTATTTGAAATACTCTGATAGCATTTCCAGATTGTTATTTGCATGGTTATTTTAATAACTTAGCCCGCCACTATCTCTTAATTTCAAAATGCCCTTTGCTCACTGGTGTCACTTTGTAACCCACACAGAACACAATGAAAGGTTAATGGTGATAAAGCTGATCTGGTGCAGCCACTGATCTCTTTGACTTAATAACGAAAATGTTTTTAAATAAATCCGAAAACCAAAACTAGAATTGTAAACCAAGGATCATGTTGGAGGCTCCTTACTCTTCACAGAACTATTCCAACTTGATTTGATCCTTATGGCCTTACCTAATCCAAAGTCTTCCTGAGATGTCTCTGTTTTCAGGGCTTATTTCTTCCTGCATCTTTGTATCTTTCAGATCTTGCAGTTGCAAGGACCATCTTGGCTTTCCTTTATGTTATATCAAGAGGAATGTGTGTCCCAAGCACTTCACTGGGTTCAAAAACAATCAGACCAATGAATTTTGTGAATTTCAAAGACTGTCATTGGGAGGTCTCCCATCAGCTCTGAGACTGCTCTCAATTCTTCCTCGCTTCCTTTTGTCCTTCTTCCTCCCTCTCAAGACAAACAAGCACCTCTTGAAGTCTGACTTTGAAATAGTTCCATCCACTTTCATATGTCTCAGACTCTGCTCAAACACTTCCACATCACAAAAAGTGTTCTGGTGAATACTTCTTTCACTGTTTCATTACAGGAGAAAGTTAAGGAAAGTTTTATTCTGCTTTGCTTCTAGCAGGAATTTTGTTGTTGTGGAGAATGGATGAGGGCTGTCTTTTTGCTAGACTGCTAAGAAGCCCATTCTTCTCTTATACTGATGCAAGGACTTGGGTAGGGGTGGGGGTGGAATGAGGTGACCTGTGGACTTCTTCCATCAATAAGCAAAGGATTCTGAATGAGTGAATGCAAGTGCACATTAGACCACAAATAATAGACTCAGGTGGTGAAATTTCAGATACAGCCAGCATTGAGCGAGAAACAGGGAAATGGGAGAGTGGAGGGAATGAAAGGGCTTGTCTGGTGGCTCAGTAGTAAAGAATCCACCTGCCAATGCAGGAGGCTGAGGTTCAATTCCTAGGCTGGGAAGATCCCCTGGAGAAGGAAGTGGCAACCCACTCCAGTATCCTTGCCTGGGAAATTCTGTGGACAGAGAAGCCTGGTGGGCTACAGTCCACGGGGTCACAAAAGAGTTGGACCCGAATTAGTGACTAAACAACAACAGGGAATGAAAACAGGCACATTCGTTTCTGTTGACTTGAGAAAACAGAGTTTGTAACTTGTGACTTACAACGTTACTAAAGAAGGTGAATATACTAAAATCTTTTGACTTCAGTTGTTGCTTTAATTTCATTATATTTCTGTGGCCATAAAATCATCTGTAGGCTAATAGCAGGTGAGATGTTCTCCCTGTGGATATTTTATTTATTTAAAGATAATTTTTATTTGCTTTTCAGTGAATTTGAAAATATTTTGCATCGAATATTAGACACTATGATCTATATAGATTGTCAGTTAATTCTCACATCATACTACCTCAACAAAGTGAAAGTTACTTTTATCTCATTTTAACAGTAATAAAAGCCAGAAACAGAGAGATTAGTAACTTGCCTAAGATCACAAAGCCAGAAATTTCAAAGCAAGGATTCATATTCCAACAGCTGGGGGCAGTATCAGAGGTCACAGTGAAGACCCCCAAAAGCCTAGCAATTCAGTTAATATCGAATTGTGTTTTGAACATCTAATGTATTAGTACCTGTCAGGATGATGAATAGAGGAAAATGTTAGTAGAATGTTATCCCTAATAAAACAATGTTTTTAAATTATTTTTAATATTTGAAATGTATGGTGACAGGTTTATAATCACCTTACAGATTTTACTGATTGATTTGATAAAATATTTTCACAATACTTAGTTTTATCCCATTGACCTACCTTTTATCTCAGTTGGCAAAGGAGACAAGGGACTCAGGAACAAAGGGGCTGGATATCTTAGTCCCTTTGTGTATATATTGCAAAGATTTTATCACTGTGTCATTTGGGTTTATTTTGTGTTATCCAAACTTTATTGGTGATAGCAATCTCCTGTAAATACATGGACTTCAAATTGAATACCAGAAGAAAGAACATCTGAAACAACATGCAAATAAAGGAGAAAAATAAATGACACTTCTTCTTCAGTATGACTATCCACTTGATAGCAGGGATTCAGAAAGGCATTTTAATCATTAAACGCTTTGCATTAAGTTGTTTAGTCAATATTTTTTCAAGCAGGAGAATAACAGTTGTATGTACTGTGTTGGCTGCTGGTAACATACCTAATTTAATGGCACAGTTTAAATGAATTCTGCTGACTACGTTGTCCTTCATCTGTGTTACCTCTAACAATTGGTATGCAACCTTTCACAGCTATAGAGGCAGCCTTGTCATTCATTGGTATTGTCAAGAAGCATAAATAATCACCATGTGACATTTTGACACAAGGGTTTATTTAGTGATGTTTGCATTCTGACATTGACAGAATATGTGAGGACATTTCATCAGCAGCAACTTTAGCCTCACAGAATGCAAAAAGGTATGCAGTTTACTGATGGCTAGACCTGGGCTGTGACCTCCCTATTCCATCCTCTCTTTCTCCCCTTCTCTAATTGCTGCATCCTTGTTCTTTGATTTTGCTAAAAACTACTTGCTGAAACAATTTTATTTCTACATACATGGAATTATTTGGTACATTATTTGGTCATATATCCATTATTTGGTCATTTCACAGTATCTTTAATTTCTTTGGTTGTTCATCTTGATGCAAAACAGAAACAATATAGAAAGGTAACTATTGAACAGCAGGCATCTTCTTTATCTTACTTCCATAATAGATTGCTAACCCCTATCTGCTCTCTCTAGAGAAGTTCACTAATTAAAAAAAAAAAATGTGTCAATCACCTAAGCTCTCTTTGGAGGAGAGACTTTTCAATTAGTAGATAGAGATGAGAGAGAGGAAAAAAGAGTAGCTTTGGAGAATCATTGCATTTAATTATTACTTCAATGCCAAGATGCTTTCAGAGCCACAGTATAATCTATGGTATCATAATAAATAGGTAGAAGCTCTTTATGAATAAACTAGATATGGTCTTTACTTTCAGAGCAGTTTTGACAATAATTGCTTAGTCTAGTCAACCAGAAATTTGAATTGCTGAAGCACCCACTTTGAAAGTTGGAGGAGGAGCCACGTAATAGGGAAAGGCAGAGTTTTAGTGTGCTTTCTCCACTCTACCCCTGAAGTAACCCACAGCGCCTCTTCTGTTATCTCATAGGGAACATGAAGATGATCCCTGGACGGCTGGATCATCACTAACATGGGTGAGTTTATGATGTCATTTTACTAAACGAAAGCAAAGCTAAATGAAAAAAAAATATTGAGAGTTTTCCCTGAGTAAAAAACTGGGAGGAATTTTAGAAGTAAGTGTGTATAAAAAGGACATTCCAGTTTGTAGTTGTAATTGTCTTTATTTCTGTAATTGTTTTTTACCCACCCTTCTCCAAGTAATCATGTAACACAAAGCATGTATTAGCTGAGATCTGCTAATTTCAGCCTGGCTGTCAGCCAACGCGGCCACCCAGTTTCAGGGGTAACGTGCTCTGCCACAGGTTGATCCGTGATCTTTGTGAGAATTTTAATTTTTGTGCTCTTTCTTCTTCCCTCCTTTTCTTCCTTCCACTCTCCCTCCCTTTCCTACTTTCAGTTATTCTAATTCAGGAAAGTATGATAAATAGTGGTGAAGAGAGATTATAAAGGCAGAATTTTTAAATTTACATCTGCATTCAGAGAAAGTTGTAGAAGCATTATTAATGAAAAAACGTAAAACATTAATGGGCTTAAGAATTTAGTGGCCCCAGATCCTTCTATTCAGTTTCATTATTTATGAGTGTGGGTGGTAGGACTGGATGAAACTGCAAGCAACCTGCACTGCATCCTGCTTTGCCCAGGTGCTTTTGCAAGGAGGGAAAGAGCTTCCTTATTTTGCATTCAGATCTACAGGTGTTGGACTCTGGTGATTTGCGACAGTTCATGGAACAAGGGGTTACTAATCCCACTGTCTTTCTCCAGTTAATCAAAGGATGGGGCCTTTGAGGAATGGGGAAGAAAGAGTGATGATACTTCTACATGTAACAGTTCCCAGGGAAACTCCTCCACCATAGGCAAGCACTTCCTACCACCAATGTTTCCCAATCCTAGCTGTGCTGTCAGAACCACCAAGGGAGCTTTAGAAAAATACTGATGCCTGGACCTTATGCAGAGAAAATCTGATATAATGACCTGGGGTAAGGTCACAAGGCGATGCTAGTGCACAGTTATTGATAGAAACTATAACAGGATAATTAGATTTCAGAAAATTCTACATGTTGTTCCACTTTCCTTTCTGGGGCTTCCCAGGTGGCACCGTGGTAAAGAATCCACTGTCAGTGCAAGAGATGCGAGAGACATGGGTTCAAGTACTGAGTTGGGAAGATCCCCTGAAGAAGGAAATGGCAGCTCACTCATGCTTGAAAAATTCCATAACTAGAGGAGACTGGTGGGTTACAGTACATAGGGTCTCAAAGAGTCAGACATGACTGAGCACACACAGGAGCACTTTCTTTTCTAATCTGGGTTTCCTGCTATGAAATGTTGCTTGATTTCCATCCTCCACCTCTTTATCATCTAGGATATTTTCTTTCATAATTTCTCTTTTACTCTTTTCTTCTATCCTATGCCCAACTGTTTCATGACTCTTGTCTCTCCCTCTGTCAAGCTGCCTCAGTCCAGGAAGACGCTAAAAGAAGTTATATATATATATATATATATATATATATATATATATATAATCCTATTCTCTAGAATACTATAGCTGAAGACAAGATCAACATGGCCATAGGCTATTACGCCCCTCACTCTTGCCAAAAAGAGAGAGAGAGACAGAGATTCATGCCATTGTATTAGGACAAAACTGAAGATTTATGAACACAGTCATAAATACTATACTATAGTATAGTATAGAAGTCAGAAATACTATACTAGTATTTCTGGATATTTGTAACAAAACTTCTGAAAAGACTCTGATAGATTCCACGTCTCTGATTGGCAGCCATGGAGGTTTGCCATTTGATCTGCTTTGGAGAATGTCTTCAGATGGGAGGAGCGCAAGGGATGGTCTGACTTCCGGTGACAGCATCTTCCTGTCTGCTGCAGTATTCAGCCAAAGTCATGTTCTTCTGCGGGCATCCCCTAGCCAATGACAGCTCCGTGAGCCCATGGGACAGGGCTATCTGTGCCTGACGTTGTATGGACACTATTCCATGGGGTCAGCTTTTGCTCCCCATGGGGTTGGCCAATTTGCATCACAGTCTGAATGTCTCTCTATTCTACTTCCTCTCACCTTTCTTTTCATTACCCTCAGATCAACATCACGGCCTAAAGGCTCTTTCTGCTTCATCCTGTCTCTTCCTTTTTTAAGTGTCACCCCTAAGAAAACTTTTGCCCTCCTAGTTTTGTCTCTGTATCTGCACTCCAGATAAACTGTACTGACACAATCTGTCAATCTGCTAACATTTTAAAGAAAATGGCAAAAGTTGCATTTTTATTTTCCCATAGTGAAAACTAATTATAATCTTTTCTGTGTATACTAGCGCAAAAATTAGCATGAAAAATGTACTTTATTGTTCCAAAATGCTACTCTTTGTATTTTTTATTCCAGTATTTTAATGTTTAACTTTTTATGAGCATAAGTGATTTCTTATTCCATTAAGTAGAAATGTTGCCTCTTAGAAATCTGGTCATTAAAACTCTGTCTTCAGATATTTAAAATAAAGTCATTTGGATAGAGATAATTTAATGCCTAAAAATATAAGTGGTTCCAGTTTGATAGGTTTGGAAAACTCACCTTCAGAAGCCATTTCCAAAAGAGACACGTTCTTCTGAACGTTAACTAAAGCAATCTTTTTCCTTTAGATGCTTACCACATTGTATTATTATTATTGTTGTTAACATATTTTATTTACATTATGTTGTTATCATTTCTGACCTGCACAACCCTTGGCATAGTGCTGGGCACATCATTTATGCACATTATGTGTGTGTTGTATTGAACTAAGCAGCATTTTTGTACATATTTTGACATCTGGGACTTTATCAGTGTTCTCAGGGGAGAAATTCTCCAATAACTTCAACTGACATAATTCCAATAGGAAATTATTTTTTCCTTCATATCCTTAACAAACCCTTGAGTCTGATAATTATTTCTTTTCTAACAGAACTTAAGATTTGAAAGACTTTTAAAAGTCTTTATTCTTTTACAAACCAGAGTATTCCCACATACAGGACTGGAGTAAAGAGCAGGTTTATGTCAGGAAAAGTCTCACTAAATAGACAGTCTCCAAGTGACAATGGCATCTTGCCTCTCTCTGAATCCTCTGGCAAAGGCCAGGATATGGAGCCAAGATGAAGGACTGGATGAGTCATCTGCTATGGTATGGCAATGCCTCTGTTCTCAAGTCTGTGCAATCAGATCTCAAACTGATTTCTCCCTTTCATTTTTTTTTTTCCTTCTTTTTTTGGCAAGAGAGAAAATAACTTCAGTATTTCTTTTTTTAGGAGGATTGGAAAAAAAAAAAAAAACACACCACCATTCTATTGCCCAAAATTGCATACAGAATTTCAAAGAGTGACCTCTTCCCAAATATAGCGGAGCTGATGGTGGTAATGGGATGTGTTACCTTTTGAAGCATCAGAGCTTCAGATCCCAAGCCTGCCCATCCCTTCACCAGACTTTGGAGAATGGTAGGATTAGGAGTAAAGGAGTATTAAATGTAATACCATTTTCACCTGGGAGTAATTAATATTTCTGGCCATGCACACTGTCCCATGGTGGGAGTCACAGTAACAATCAGTGAATGATGAGGAGATGAACTCCAGGTATGCTGAAATGTTCAAAGCCTTGCTTTTTTCACAGTTGGCAGACTAAGTCATTTTTAGAATTTGGACTTCTCGGGGGCAGAGGGTTTTTTCTTTTACATTAAATATACTCTTTTCTCCACACTGTTCTGTTATATAATAGGGTGAGCGCAAGTGCAAAGTCATGCTTTTTCAGTATTAAAACACAGAATCATAGCCTTCATTTTTAAAGTTACAGTTATTCATGTTATTACTAATTTTGGACACAGAAAATAAGACAGTGCCAGAATCACTTTCTGGGAAGAATAAATGTGTAGCTTGTTTAGGACTGAGTTGGTTGTTAAATATAGCTTTGATTCCTTCCCCTCCTCCAGCCAAGAACCGCATGGTAGTTTTGTTGATAATCTACCACCTTATCTTTAAATGGTAGCTTGTGTATTCTCCAGTTCTATTTTCCAGATTGTTCCGGCTTTGTGGCCTTGGCTGAAACTGTGTGCCTCTCCTGTGTTTGACCCATTCTGTCCACAGTGTTTCACTTCAGTTCATCAGACAGCACCTGATTAGGTGGCTTTCTGTCATCCATTCCCTACACGTCTTGCCTGACCTTAGCACCGTGGGGCTGGCTGCTCACCAGAACCTCATCATGGAAGCAGCCGCCTGACAGGGGAAGATGTGCTTGGTTCATCTTTAAACATTTTCAAGGAGTGGGACTGGATGTCACAAATAGGTCAGAGGCTCAGTCACATGTAAAGTGTGACAATGATGGCATCCTGAAAAGTCTTTAACTTATCAGGCAGTACTGTTTCTCTCCAAGAGAGACCTTGAAAACGGGGAGACATGCTTTGGGATCTCGTCTCTACCATCTTGCTAGCTGTGAAACAGGAATACTAACTGTAAAGTTCCAAGAAAGTTTCCTGGCACAGTAAAAGCAGGCTCAGCAGTTTATGTTATTTCTAAAAATGTATTAAATATTTACCTTTGCAAGGCAGGGTTGGGTAGCTGGAGCGCTAGATGGTATCTAAATATCAAGAGGTGGATGCTCAGGGTGTTTACTATTTTACAAGGGAAATCTTGGTAAATTTTGGTAAAATCACTTGAAATAAAAACTAAAGAAATTTCCCCTTTCCTTTATGTATACACTAGAGATGGTAATTTGGACTTTTCAGGGATAGAAAAAGAAAACTTAAGTGACAGGACAGATATTGAGCAAATGCAATTAATGTTTGGGAAACTGCAGAACCAAAGTTGTCTGACTCAGAGACCACATTAAAGGGAACGGAGGAGATAATTTTGGAAAGATAGGTTAGGCTATATTCTGGTGTACCTTAGATCTCAACCTGTATGATCAGTGTGGTGGAGCGGAGGGAGACCCTGGCTCTGGAACAGGAATCTCAGATTCCTTTCTAGGCACCTGGGAAAAGATGGGCAGAGCAACCAGGTTCTAAAGATGCATTGCTTTGGGTTCAAATCTCAAAGTTTCTACCTATTAAGTCTGTGATATTGACCCAAGTGATTTCCCCCTTCTAGCCTCTAGACTAGACTATACTTCTTAACATATAAACTTGTTTATAAATTTGGTTGTTGGTTAGGGACTTTGGGAAGGTCATGTACACACTGCTATATTTAAAATAGATAACTAATAAGGACCTATAGTATAGCACATGGAACTCTGATTAATGTTATATGCCAGCCTGGATGAGAGAGGGGTTTGGGGGGAATAGATATATGTATATGTATGGTTGAGTACCTACGTTGTTCACCCGAAACTACCACAACATTGTTAATTGGCTATACCCCAATACAAAATAAAAGTTTAAAGTTTGGAAAAAAAAGTTTGGTTGTTGGAAAATGGCAAAGGTTTTTCACAGAAAAACATTTTTTTTTAAAGTGGGAATGTTTAAAAGCTTGGAAATGACATAATTAAACAAAATAATCAAATAACTCTTTGGTTTCCATGCCACTTATAAATGGATACGATTCTAAGGAGACAGACCTAGTAATATTACCTAGGACAGCCTGAAGGAGTAAAAGACTAAAGGTAAGAACATCATTTGACTTTGGGTCTAAAACGAAATGACAATTTGAAGAAAGTAGCATTTTGAAAAGAGAGATCAGAGGGACAATCAAAAGGATTTGGCAACTGACTGAGTATCAGTTCGAAAACTAACAAGCACAGGAAGGATTGCTTTAATTTACATGCTCTTTTATATTAAATTATTTAAGTGACCTGATTTAGTGATAACTTTTAATTTTGCATTACTCAGTGCATGTGGAGTTTCTAGTGATATACGTATATTGGTATATGCTATTGATCCAACAAATATTTATTGTGGACCTAGTACATGACAGATGGTGTTCGAGGTGTTAGGGACAAGATCTATGCTTTTCCATTCCAGGACTCTGACAGAATGAGAGAGAAACAGGAAACAAATGAAGAAAACAGTAGCTGGAAAAAGAAGTATCATGAAGATGGACTAAGCTGATGTGATAGGGGGTAGCTGAGAGGCTAGTGAAAGAGCTCCTTTAGAAGGACACATTCAAGCTGAGGCGAATGATTGACGAAATCGGCAACATGGAGCGCCATGGCGAGAACATTTCAGAAAGAGAACACAGATAAACAAAGGTCCAAGGATGAGGATTATGCCTCAGTGGGTTTCAGGATTTGAAAGAAGCCAGCCTGGCAAGGGCATCATGACTTAGGAGAGAGCAGTCAGAGATGAGAGGAGAATCTGTGCTAGTTCACAGCTTGAGACCAACTCCAAACACTCATTCCTCATCTCTTGGCCTCGTTGCAACTTTACAGTCCAGTCTATGACATCCTTTGCAGCTAGAAGAGTTAATAAAACCACACTCATTCTCCTTTTCGGGTATTAACTTTGGGAAAAAGTTCAAACTCCCAATTTTCCAGAATAGAAAGCTCAGGGTCAAAGATGTTGTGTGCAACTTGCTCAGGGTCACGCAGTTTGTAAATAGCAGGCCCAAACTCAAATCAGGTCTATGATCCAGGCCCAGAGAAGTTTCCACTTCCCACAGGGTCACTTTCCCTTATGTAATAGTAAAGAATCACAGTCACTGACCTCTTCTCAGAGAGCCTGCAGGAGAAGTCTGTAATCAGGGGTAGGGGTTTTAACCAAACCACAGGGCAAGAGTCCTCTACTTACGGCTGACCTGCACTAAGGTTGAGAGACAGAGCATTAGAAGAGAGCACCTACTGGAGGAGAGTTAGTAGAAAGATTCATTTTCCTTTGCCTGGGAGTCTTACAGCCGTCCCTTGTTTTCACAATCCCATGATTTGATGATTTTCCAACAATTCAATTTTATGGATCTGGACTGAATGGAATATGCCATCAGAGACCATGGCATCTTAGAACAAACATGAAACGTGGTAAACAAACTGATGTTTCCACATGGGCACTATATTAGCTATTTCTGCACTTTGCCCTTCCATCAAGTTAACTGCCAGGCCTGGCCGTTACAATCTAGCCTTCATCCCTCAATTACAGCCACACATTAACTCCGGACATTCTATGCCTTTCTAATAGAGCCATTCTCAGGCAGGACTGTGAGTTCTCCTAGGAGCGTCTCCCGTCTCTTCTGTTCCCATCTTGAACCCCCTCGGCTGCTTGCAACTCTGAGTTCTGAACATGCTTATCACGAAGCCAGTTGCGGTGTCTCTGTATGGTGCATCCTTAAACCCAGGCATCCGTGTAAAGGAGAGCCCTAGTTATACAGACACATTACACTTCTCCCCTTTCAGAGAGAAGCTTTTCGTGCTTGTTGGGGGGGTTTCTGTCTGATGCAGAGGGGCGAGGAAGAAGAGTTGGCTGGCTTTGGGGAGCAGATTTAGAGTCGCTTCTCATTGGAGGGGCTAGCTTTTTCCTGAGCTGCCAGACACTGCAGGCTCAACTGAGGCGCGGAGGTGCAATTCAGGCTGGTGAAACAGCGGGGGAAGCAGGACAGGCGGGGCTAGCGCGGCTCTGCAGCGGATCACAAGCACCCGCACACACACCACTCTCCCGCCGCCCCCGGCTCGCGCCTCGCTCCTTCCCACCCGGGCCGCAGAGACGCGGACCGGCAGTGGGGGGCCAGGGGGGGAAGAGGAAAAAGGCAGGCGCCGTGAAGCCGAGGAAAAGCTGGAGCGGCGCTGGTATTTCACCTGAGAGTCTGACTCGAATCCCGAAGCTCAGACCCCCTCCGGCAGCACCTTTGTCGCCAGCCAGGAGAGCGCGGCGGTGCCCAGGAGCCCTCGAGTCCCGCTCCCAAGTCTTCCCGTTGCCCGGTGCACCAGGATCCTCCCGGTGGGGGCCGCGCGGTGCCCCCAGGAAGGCGCAGAGCTTGGGGGACCGGCGCTGGCGCCCATCGTGGTGCGCCGGGAAAAGTGGAGGCGAGAAGAGCCCTGAGCGCAGAGTGCGAGGCCCGGCGGCCGCTGCCGCCCGCGGCGCCGCCTCCTGCCCTCTCCCCTCGGGTGAGTGCCGGGCGGTAGCGCACCGCCACGTCTCTGCCGGGCGCGGGGGCGGCCGGGGGGCCCGGGGGGCGCCCGGGGAAACTCCGCGGCCGGCGGACGGCAGGCGGACGCGTCTCTGGAGTCCGGAGAGGGGACTCTGAGCCGGGAGGACGCGGGTAGGGGCTGCTGCACCCGTGCCCGGGCAGACATGCCTTTGGGCGGGATTTGGGCCAAAAGATAGGAGGCGGGCGCGCCGGAGGGAGCCGGCAGCCGTCCCGGGGGGTGGGGGGGCGGGCGAGCTGGGAGCGGCGGGGTGGGGGGGAGGGTCTGGTCGGAGCAGGTAGTGCCGCTAGGGCAACCCGGCGAGTTGGCCGGTGGGGTGGAACTCGCTGGTCAACTCGTTCATTTTAAAGCAGTCAGTTTGGGAGTGCGGCAGGATAGTCAGGGGGGGCTGTGAGAAGGCGAGAGGTGGCCCCCGGGATGCCGGTGGTGGGGGCAGAGAGGAGAAGCCTGGAAAAGCTTGGAGGCGAATTCGCGCTTGGGTTCGTGGTCCTCGCAGCCCTCCTGCCTTGACTGTGGGAGAACACTTTTTTCGGTTTTAAGACTCAGCGTGGAGAGAAAGCCTCCGTCGCAGGGGAGGAGAGACGTCTGCGGGGGGCAGAGACCGCAGCTACCGCCGGGTGCGCCCCCCACCCCAGGCGCGCCGGCTTTGGTCCCCCCTTTCTCTCCCGCCCCCACTTCCTTATTGGTGCTGGTTTGCAGCGCTCGGCTCCTGCGCCTTCGCTTCGCGTTTGAATCTGGCTCGCCCCTCCGTATTATGTCTGCACTCCGAAGGAAATTTGGGGACGATTACCAGGTAGTGACCACCTCGTCCAGCGGCTCGGGCTTGCAGCCCCAGGGGCCGGGCCAGGGCCCGCAGCAGCAGCAGCTTGTGCCCAAGAAGAAGCGACAGCGGTTCGTGGACAAGAACGGCCGGTGCAATGTCCAACACGGCAACCTGGGCAGTGAGACGAGCCGCTACCTCTCGGACCTTTTCACCACCCTGGTGGACCTCAAGTGGCGCTGGAACCTCTTCATCTTCATCCTCACCTATACAGTGGCCTGGCTCTTCATGGCGTCCATGTGGTGGGTGATCGCCTACACTCGGGGCGACCTGAACAAAGCCCACGTCGGCAACTACACGCCCTGCGTGGCCAATGTCTATAACTTCCCTTCGGCCTTCCTCTTCTTCATCGAGACCGAGGCCACCATCGGCTATGGCTACCGCTACATCACCGACAAGTGCCCCGAGGGCATCATCCTCTTCCTCTTCCAGTCCATTCTCGGCTCCATCGTGGACGCCTTCCTCATCGGCTGCATGTTCATCAAGATGTCCCAGCCCAAGAAGCGCGCGGAGACCCTGATGTTTAGCGAGCACGCGGTGATCTCTATGAGGGACGGGAAACTCACGCTCATGTTCCGAGTGGGCAACCTGCGCAACAGCCACATGGTGTCCGCGCAGATCCGCTGTAAGCTGCTCAAAGTAAGTGCTGTCCGCCCCTCCCCGCCTGGCGGCCGCCATTCCTCACGCTCGGGGGAGTTAACCCACCTGAGGGCTCCCCTCTGGCTCCTAGGCTGTCTGACGCTACTGGCAAACTTGCTTTTTCGGGGTGGAGGATGGGGCGACGAGAGTACAGTCGACAGTTCTGTTCTTTTCCCACCCATTCTCTTGCACTTGTTTGTTTTATTCTTGTTTATATTACTCGGACGTACTTGTAGCGCTTCTGGACTAGTAACACTGACCGAGTGGTGTTGGCTCCTGGCCCTCTGAGGTAAAGGCAGACCCTGTTCTCCTTCCTATCCTGGCTCTTTTCCTATTTAGAGAGCTTTGAATTTGTTGTCAGTACACCACTCCAGTAAACTTGAAGTATTAAAACTGAGCAGGCTTTTAGTCTGAGGACAAAAGGTGCTGAACTTGCCTCAATTTTCACCTAAGGCTTTATTTATTTATTTATAGTTCTTCCCTCTCCCCCCACCACCCCCGTCCCGCTCCCTAATAGTATCAGCAAGTGGATTATTACTTCAGACCCAATAACTCTGTGGTCATCTTTTTAACAAGTACACAGATGGGAGAAGCAGTTTATAAAGTGGAAAAAGTAACACCTGGTTGTTGTCAATTTTTATTTTTACTAAATATTATCCTAGAGAAGTGTTCTGTGAAAGCTGAGTGCTTTCCCTGCAGTCTCTTTTATTCATTTTATTCTTAATTGCTTGTTTCTGTGAAGCCTTTGTCAATTACAGATTTCACCTGAAAATTCTTAGTGTGTATGAAAGAAGATTGCTTCCTACCAACAGCCCTGTAAATGCTAAGAGAAATCGCTTCTGGAGTGATTTTAAAGCAAGGTCCATCTGGTCGTTAGAGGGCACCACTCCAAACAAGGAGGGAAGCCCCCTCTGCTCACTAACCCAATTAGAGTGTGGGAATGAGGGGTACAGGCCCAGTTCTCTCTGTGTTATTTCTAGTTCATCTTTTTGAGGGATTCTCCCTAGTTTTCAAATGTTCATAAAGCAAAAAAGATGACCGCAGTACAATCTCAACGATTTCTCTGAGATTCCATAGAAAGTCATAGCCCCATTCACAATTTAGCACTAATAAAATGAAAATCTAAAGTATTTAGGTTGACATTTTGCCTTTGAGATTTCAGTTCTACATCCCAGGCCTGTATGGTTTTATACAGCTTCAGTTTACACGGCCGTTAAAGTAGTACTGTGTGCTTTTTAAAAGTTTGGCTCTTGTGTCATTTTTATCATTCATTTATAAGGTCTTGCCCTAATCAATTTTGACTATCTTGCTCAGTATAGTGTTAGAATTAAAGTAGCTCAGTTGTCCTGCCACTTCACATCATATGCATATTTCCTATGCTACAGACAGTAAATAAACAAATTGTGTGTAGCTTACTGGAAAATTTTTAACCTAGTTCCAATGTATATGTTAATTAAGATAATTGTAAATAAGTAATTTGAGTGGATCATATTCTTTATAAAACTCCAATGAGCTGCATGTAATTTTTAAAACATTTTAACTTAGTGTATCCTGCTATGGACCCCTGTTTGAACTGAGTTATTTGGATCAGGTTAAACATGCTGTAGACATGTTTGTTGTATGTGCCTGTTTCTATGTATAGAACAAGATACATAACCTCTTTTTTAGGTTAGGTGTACTGGGAACATTTTGTAAATATATAGCAAAAGTCTCTATCGTGGAAGCCATGTTTGTGTGTCACTTTGAGATTCTTACTGAAGAATAGTTTACCATATTGGTTGATCTACTAGAAATTAAAAATTAGACCTTTAAGGTCACTTATTGCTATTCTCTAGTTTTTCAAAGATATAAATACATTTATTAAAACAAATATCTTTTTAAGGAAACATATTTGGATGTTTTTAGATTGATCAGAAGTCAGAAATAAATAGAATTAATATACATAGCATGTTTTGGTTATTGTTTTTGCTTTTTACAAAGTTATAGTGAATCTGAAGCCCCTGGTCTCTAGTGGTTCAGGACGCTGATAGTGATTTTTCTGCATGAGACCATGTAGTGCATGTACTGTAAGAAGTGTCTTTATTAAAAAAATAGATTTCTAGTGTTGGCAAATTTGGAGCAAGGTGCTATATTAACACAAGGTGATTAAAAACATCTAATTAAAACAATATGTATACTATTAAAATTCTTTACTTTTGATATGTTGGGAAGACGTCAGGGTTAAAAGTAAAATTGATTGGCATGTGGCATCAGTTTATATCTAAACAAATTATGATGAAATTCTGTCCTGATTTTTTTGTGAAGGGAGAGGGTTGATGAGTGGCAGCTCTTCATCCAGTCACTTACTTGTAGTAAGTAGTTTGCTTGAAGTTGATTTCTCCAGTAGCCATGGTGACTAAAATGAATTCTCAGAGTTCTTGTCATTTCCTTAGACTTCATTAAAAAGGAGCCATGTTTTATTGGGAAAATGATAACATTCAGCAAAATTAGAGGGAAGATATGCCTTTAGTAAATGACTGTTATTTTCTCTTAGGAACTGAGATGAAGTGACCCAAAGCAGCCAACTATATTTTTAAAGTGAAGCTATACCAAAAGCTTAAAGCAGTAACGTTTTGATGTTAGTCTTATACATTCTTATTAAATATTATTACACATCTCAGTTTCTTCTCTTAACCCATGTTTGACATTTTAAATGTAAAATTTATGTATCTTTAATACAATGAAATACATAGACTTTTAAGGCAACAAAAGCTTAATATTTAACAATAGTCTGTATGAGTTCTTCCTATTACCTAATTTAATTTCATTTGTATTTTTTTCTATTACTGTTTTCTTATTTGCTGAATAAAGCCTGTTGTAAATATTAATGTAAGAATTCTATTTGATGACTAAAGCGCTTTCTATTCTTGCAAGACAGTAAGAACATTCACGTGGCTTTCTGATCCTTGCCACTATGAGGTTTTTCATGCATTTTTTGGGGTTCTCTTTCTTGATGGAAGTTTTTTATAATTTTCTGCTTAATTATTAGCTGTTGTTAACTTACATGAAAGCAAATTTTATTTCAACTCTATTCCTATCTTCTGAGCTTGCAAATACTGAAATTTATTTTGATATTTAATATAGATCTTCCAACTTTATGCTTGGAGTGATCAGTCCTTTTCTACTTAGGAAAAAATGAAAGTAGATTAAATAAAAATTTTAGAATATAATTGGAAATTATTCTTTAAAATTTATAATATTTATTATAAATACAGCTATAGGAAGCTCTTTTAAGATGAATGGTCTTTCTCTTTTCCTCTTTTCATCCCCATATTGATGTTTTATTTGAATTTTCAGTTTATTTTAGCTGTCTTTTTATTTTATTTATTTATTTTTTTAGCTGTCTTTTTAAAAAATCTAAAATATAGGAACTAATGAATGGCACAGTTGTGTTAAGTTAGCATAACATCCAGTTTAAAATTTTAATAAAAATGCCTGAGTCAGGGAGTTGAGACTAATGGTTGGTACATTGGAGCTTGTAATTTAGTGTTGGGTTAAAAGGATTTGGAAATCTCACTCCTTCCCACAAATCTAACACTGATGGTTGACTGCCCTAGACTTCCCTCTTAGTAGGGAAAGATTTCAACTTCTTGAAGCATCATGTAAGAGCTTGCACACTTACTGTCCGGAAGCCACTGTACTTACATGTATACATGTGTATATGTGTGTGTATGTATAGCTACTCAGTCAAACCTTGTTTACATACAATAAACATAAAATCAACTATTGTTAGATACATAATTTAAAATTAAGTGGTAAGGATGTTTTTCTCATGGAAATATAACTTTATTTTTTCATATTTTTATTCATGGAAAATAGTCAGCATCTTTCTTTCATAGGATGCCAGCTATGTAACCTTTAAGCTCTCACTTAGTGAGAAGTAATGGTTCCCAGTTATCTTTTAATATATCCCTTGCATTATTTTTATGGTCATGTTTTCTATTCTCCATTTACATGCATACTCAAAATTGGATGTTATCTGGTTTCCTCGTATGATTGTGATCCAGTGCAGATGCTATAAAAAACAAAATTGAATCTGCAAAACTAATAAGCTCTTCATTCTCTTCATATGTCTTAATCTTTTAATCACAGTGATTCCTGGACCATACAATTCCTGATATTTTTCATTTATTTATTAGTTTGTCTTCATTCTATACCTTGCACTTAAATGTAATTATGATTTTGACTCTATATGACCCTATTTTATATGACTGACTCTTTTCCCCGGTTGCTCTTGGCCAGTTTGCACTTTAGTTTTAATCTTGAGATTATTAGTCATCTCTCTTTAAATAAAATAATTCACAAATGAATATCTATTAAAAAAACACTCTTCTCCTTAACATTATACATGTGACTAGTAAAAAGATTCAAGGAGTCTAAGACTGAGTACCCCAGAACTCTTGGGCTAGATCTTAATGTCAGTGAGGTTTTATTAGGTGGATTTATTATGTCTTATTAAAAAAGTACAGTTCTTATTTAGCCTAGCTTTGCTTTCTCTGACACAAGTACAATAATTCTGTAATAGGTATAGAACTTGGGTTCCTTTTAAAAAGACTATAATTATTATTCTTCTTTTAAATAGTAGTAATATGTTGTTTTGTTTGTTTTTTATTTTGAATATGGTTCCTGCAAAGTACAGGGTGGCTTGTGCTTAGGGGACTACAGCATGAACAGAAATAAGGACATAAAGACCCACAAATACACAGCAGTAGGTAAGAACAAATGAGAAGTAAGGAAAAACACTTGATGGCTTTGAGGGTATTTGGTGAGTAGGAGGAGAATGTGCAAGTAGGGTTACAAATCCCATCCACAGTTATTATTATAAATTCCATAAAAAGTCCCCAAGGAATTAAAAAGCTGTTCTTTCATTTGAATGGAATAAAAGCCTCACAAAAATTTATTACAAGATAAATTACATTCCATTCTATAAGTTACTTTCTTTTCATAAAAATGAACATATTTTATGGAATAATTGGCTTAGCATTGAAAAAATCTTTATTTTAGGTTTGATGTTGGTCATATTTTTTCCACCTGAGTATTGATGGAGTTTCAAACTTAAGGAGTAAAAAATGTACAATTGTAGTTTATCCATATGAAATTCTAGGTCCATACTTTCCTCTGCCTGACTCTAATTTTGGTCTGATCCCAAAACCATTGCCAGAACAGCTTTTAGTCACAAGACATTGTTGTTCTTTATCCTTGTACCTGCTTTTGGCTCATTTCCTAATTTCACATTCCACGTGGTACCCTGACCTCATTGCGTGTAATTTTCTAACTTCAGCATATGTTCAACATACACATAGACACACACATTGCCCATTTAAAGAGAAGTGAAATTTCAGATAGAATAGTGGAGAGATGATAGGCAAGAAGAGCCACCCTCTCCATCTTCACCTACTTGTTTTCTTTTCTTTCTGAACCACTTGCGCTCATTGCCTTTTCCAATGGAGACGTGTGAAAGGTGGTAGAGGGGTAGATCAAGTCTTAGAATATGATAAAGGTGCATCTCACATGTCAGATGTTAGTGATTAAATGTTTTTTTCCTTTTTTCCCTATTCCCCTTGCTTGCCTCTGAGCTGGGGAAGGGCACAATAGTTATAATTACAACACAGCTATGGGTTAGAGAGATGGGAGAAAGAGAGCAAAGAGATTGATTGTGTTGGTAAAGTTTGTCCATGTTGAATGAATGTGGGCAATTGACCACAAGTTTCCCAGAAGGAGAATGAACAAATGTGGATCTGGTTATGCCAAAGGCAGTTGTAACTGTATCCCAGAGCAGTGTGCGTGTGTGTATGTGTGTGTCTTTGGATATGTACTCAGCAGTCTTTCACTATAGGTAATTTGTCTGTAAAGTACATGACCATGATAATCCCTTCCAAGCATCTGTGACTTTTGGTTCTTTTTTCACCTATAGTCAGAATTTGTTATTGATCATCTTGCAGGCCTTTTTGGACTCTAAGGGAGTTCAAAGTCATTTGACATTAACTACTTCTTTGAAATTAGTACTTGTGACTATAGAATGAGTCACAAACCTTAAGTTCTAGACATAGATCCATGTGACTTCTAACTGAAGTGTATATAACAGAAATAGTATATTTCAATAATAATATTTTATTACAAAGAATAACTTGGAAATTATTGCCAAGATCTAAATTGTATAAAATCATTTCAAATATCTATGATATTCTACTTATAATTTATTTGGACAATAAATTGAAACAAACTTTATGCCTTAGACTTCCTTGATTTTTCTCTTAATTCCCAGAATTTTCTATATGCAACCAACCAGAAAAGCTTTAAAATTTCAGAGATATTTATTTCCTTTTGAAAAGTTATTCTATACAACTGAAAATAAAAGTTATATGGAAGTCATTCTGAGGTCCTAGTGTTTTCAAATTATGTTCTAAATTTTAAAGAATTAACTAATTTTCCATGAGCTGTGTTTCATTCCACCTTTCTCCAACTTATTCATCCAATAGTTTCAAGACTCTAAGTGATTATTTCATCAAGTAAAGTCAACCTCAGAAATTTTAACAATTTACCACATTAATCTTAACCTTTAGCAGGTGTTTTGAATTAATTTTTTTATTTTGACTGTATCTGTTTACATATTTTTATGTAAAAATGATCATGATTCTGTATTCCCTTTGGAATTAGGAGGTTTATACAGCTAAAAGATATGATGTAGACTAGGTGCAAACTGCTCTACTAATGAAAGATTCTTCTTTTATCATAATTCTTAAGATACCATAATAAATTAAGGTTAAATAGGTTTTTCTCTAAAGTTTTTCTATTATCAACATTTCTGAGTGAAATACAGTAATTGTTATATAAATAAGATTACTAGAAATAGATGAAATATTATTGCTCCTGATTTATTACATACTCAAGGTACAGATCATAGTTTAAGTTTATAAAGGCACATACATAACTCCTATTTTTTCTTTGTGTTTGTCATGTATGTGTATGTATTACAATTCCTTGAGGAAAAGTTCTGAAACTCCAGTTATACAAGTTGAGAAACTTAAAACTATCGTAGGCTTTTTTACCCCCCTTGCTCCAGAAAATCTCTAGAATTGCACCAGAATTAGAAAATCCTAGATTAGAATTCCTTGTAAGCCTAGAATAGAATGTGCCTGCTTCTAAAGATATATTTGGTAGGCATATATCAGTTTCTGGAATATTGTGTTTGTCTGAGCGTTGATAAGATAACCTTGCTTTTGCCAGGAGCTCTGACTTCAAACAATTCCAGTTCTACAAGCACCTGCCAATCCCTTCCCAACCTTTAAATAGAAGAGCTTTCTTTTTAATTCACAGTGATTAATAGGCTTCTCATTCTACTGCAGAGTCAGAGAAGCAAACAGAAATTAGTGAGGTAAGCATATTGATAGTTGAAATAGCTCTTAACCAAACAAAATGGAAGAAGACTTGAAAGATGAAATTGTGGATATATGTAGTACCTCAGAGTCCTTTAAAGAAAGGTTTAGGGTTACCCACTGGGAAATAATTTTCAATGAATGTGCAGAGAATTTCACTTATCTAAAAAAGATGTAATTGTGAGAATCTTTTTTTCAGTGAAATGAAGTATTACTTCTCCTATAGTATCACAAAATAAATGCAGTTGTTAGCTTTGTTTCTGCCAAGACTTAGGATATAAAGCATTTGGAGGAGGGTATAGGCATAATTTTGAGTATATGGAACACATTTTTAAAATCAGAAGATAACGTAGAGTCTGAATGGCATAGATTCATGCATATTTAAGTGTAAATTACCTACATATGAATTAACTGCTTGGCTAAAAATAAGACATTTTCTTGTTCTAGGTTGGCATTTTCCTGATAGCCAGTCTGTTTCTAGGCCACTTCTTTCCACGGGTTGTAGAATGAGCAGAGAATATGAAGCTAATAGCTTACTCTGAGAATGAGGCACATGTATAAATAACAAATATATGAGTGAGGGAGATGAATTTCAGTCTTGGTGTATTATATAAAAGTAGAAAAATATCTGTTCTTTGGGGGAAATTATTTTAAAATGAATGGGAAAGTGAGCTTAAAATTATACTTGTGAATATTTTTATTTCACGCAGAAAAAGCAGAGCTTAGAATAGTTGGTAAAATGACCCAAATTCTGATATTAACTATAAATGTCAGAATACCACCTTGTGTTTATATAGCACCTGTTTCTTAGTAGGTGGGAGAACAGTGACCCAGGATTTTTGCTTTTATTTTTGCTTTGTATTTAGCTTTTATTTTGCTACATAATCAATATAGCTATACAACTGTATACTTGGAAAGATACTGGTCTCATCTGTATTTTACCAATTTGAGAATATATAGTGAAAGATAAGTGAGTTCTGCTGGCTTAGAAATGATTAGCTTTCTCCAACATTAATTGTTAGAGCTGCTGTTTTTATTTTTGCACCATCAGGTTTTTCTGTGTGTGTGTGTGTTTTTTTTTTTTCCTTGTCAGTAATCATTTTCTTCTTCTTTTTAAAAATTTAATCAACTACTCCTAGGGCAGAGAAGAAAAATAGTCTCTGTCTTTTCATTGGATGTTTTTCCTACTCAAAACTCCTGAGTGTCACTAATTACAAAGTAGCTTCATTAACTGACTAGCTTTGTTTTTAGGAATCTGCAATTGCTGCTACAACAATTTGTCACCAACTTTCAAGTCTTGGTTCTATTTTGCTATGGAGGGCAGGTTACTATATATATACCATAGTTCTCAGTGTTTTCAGGCTCATTTACAAAACCTCTGTCTTTTCTGGAACTCTGAGTAAAGACTCTGTGTTCAACCTACTGATTCATTGGACAGACCAGTGTTATGGAGTCTGTTTTGTTTATTAAATTAGCTTTGCAAAGAGTCTCTTAAAATATACTGGATTTTTCCAAACCCCAGTTGACCAGCAGCAAGCCTCCCTCCACTCTGATTTTTCTGTATGTAACTGCTTAACCCAGCTTTTATTTTACCAGCATCATCATATAAACCTAAATACTTGCTTTTTGTGGTCCTTGTAAGTAAGATAAGGAATACGAATATGGAAAGACCAGATATGGAAAATGAATAGAAAAGGGAAATAAGTTTACTTTCATGACTTGCTAATTGTTTATAATCATGTGTATACTTTTTTTTCACCATGTAAGCAGTTTGTTGAATTAACCTTTTCAGTGATTTATATCGAATGCCACTGTCTTATAAAAATTTTAGTAAGCTAAAAGTTTGTCTAATACAGATATTTTAAACTACATTTTGACTTAACTTCATTTGAGCATTAATTTTCACTATTTTTACAATTCCTTAAATAGGTAGAGAAATGAACAACTTCAATGCGGTTACTTAGTAGTAGTTCGAAAACCACTAGTTAACAGCATCTGCCTTTATTTTTATTATGTGAGCTGTTGTGTATATAACGTTATTTAATATGATAACATCTTCACTATTCTATTCTAGTTTATATCTATTTATTACTTTTCAAAGGTCCTAGAAAAATAAATGATTATGCTTGCTTTATAATAATGCAGTAAATCTGTTTTTAAATTATGATCAACCTTTTATCTTTAACTCCATAAGAATTGCCTACTTATATGCTTTGAGAGGAAGAAACATCTGGCATGCAGTGTGTTATCATTTAGTGATTTATGTCAAGCCGTAGCACATGTACAGTTAGCTCCACAGTCTGTGTTATCAGCCATTGTTGGACCAGGCGTTTCTCCAAAGCTTATGAGTTAGGAAATGGTAATTATAGTAAGTCGTATATTATAAATAATGCATGTATGTTCCACATGAGTTATGTGGGATTTCGGCCCATTTGCTAGAACATAGCTGCATAATGATTTGTTTGGATTTTGTTGCAGATGATTGATAGTGCAGAATGTTGGCAATAATGTAAATTACTGTTGGGCTGCCTTGCAAATTTCAGTACAAGTGGTGATTTCTTCTCTTTTTCTGTGTGCTTGTCTAGTCTCGGCAGACACCTGAGGGTGAGTTCCTTCCCCTTGATCAACTTGAACTGGATGTAGGTTTTAGTACAGGGGCAGATCAACTTTTTCTTGTTTCCCCCCTCACGATTTGCCACGTGATCGATGCCAAAAGCCCCTTTTATGACCTATCTCAGCGAAGCATGCAAACTGAACAGTTCGAGATTGTCGTCATCCTAGAAGGCATTGTGGAAACAACTGGTGAGTAAAAACATAGCTATGCCATCGAATTTCTTTATTCCATGATAACTTTGTATTATATGCATAGTACCTCTCATAGGTTGGGCTAAATGTCTCAGCTTGCAATAATGAAAGTGATGATTTGTCTGTTATTTCTTTGTAACATTCAGTTGATACTGCTTTGAAGATGATTTATTGTTGTGATGATTGAATGTATAATGTAAACTCAGAAATACTTACTGCAAGACAAAAAAGGGAACTGAGATGACTTCTAGAAATGATTATGATGTTCTAGTTTAATTGTGGAGTTGGATTTCCTATAATCATATTTTTTAAAAGGTTTAAGGTTAAAATAAATTCAGGGCAATTAGTGAGCAGCCTGAACTCAGCAGGCATATTCTTGCCTTAGGGATGGTGATTCGGGTGTCACTGATAGAGCTTTGATATGCTACTAAGTGCAACCTCAGTGGAAAATTCCCTGTGTGTACATGTGTATGTGTGGGTGTGTGTGTGCGCGTGTGCTAACGCAGCATTTTAATTTCAAAGTAGGTCAGTAGATTTCCCCAGCTGAACCTTAACCAAAAATTTTTTAAAAAGAAAATTTCTTCCTTTTCTGCTTTGCTATAGCTAGCTGTGTGCTGTATGTTATTCTTTAAGATGCAATGTTGGTAGTGCTGCAAATACTCACAATTTACTACTCTCTGGGGAGAACAAGGTTGGCAAAAGAAAAATAACAGTAAATCAGAGTATATTATTTGGGAGCTAAGCATTGCCAGTTGGTTCACAATCTGCTGGATGCTTGAGACTAACAAAGGAGTATCTACATAGTTATATCTATCTATCTATCTTGAGTTTTATCTTTGCTACAAATAGTGAGAAAGCAGAAATATTTTCACTTTCAATTTTTTTCTGCCAATATCATTCTAGTCATCTTAAAGTGCTAGTTATTATGTATAAACTATGGCACTGAAAGTTTTAATAACATTGGCAGTAACATAGATGCGTTCAAGCCTTATGTCAAGGTAGATGTTACATAAGGAAAGAATCTCCCACCTTGACATAAAGCTTTGTCCAAGGAGCAGGGGGAGGCAAGCCATTGTAATATTATACATCTGCTACATAATTCATATTTGAAATGTGGGCAAGATACTCAATCTCTATAAACTTCTTTTTCTTCTCTCTAAAGGAGAAAGATATAATAATCACCTTGAAACTACTTGTTGTATTACTATTATTTGGTTAACATTAGTGCTTCACTTTAAATTTAAGGTTTAGAGGACAATGAGTAAAGACTTAATTCATCAATCTTTATCTGGAATTTGATTTCTGTGGACAGTTTTATGGTTTAAATTCTCTAGATTTTTAACTTAAAATTGAAATCATGCTATAGTATATTTTTTACAATATATTGATAATGATGAAACCAATATGTAAAAGCTTCTAGTTCAAGAAATCTTTAAATTTCAGTTTTATTTGCCTCGTTTATTGAAGTAATAATATATTGTTAGCACTTAAACAGCAGATGGTTTTTATTGATTTGTTTTTATAGCATATGGTTCTACTTTTGATGCAGCTGCTTATTGTTTATTAATTGCTTATTATTCTAATCACTGCTACAGTGAAGTTTCTGTTTCCCTTGACAGTCTCAGAAACCTTTCATTTAGTTCTTTCTGTCTACCTATCTATCCATTCATCCATTTTTCCCTACTTATCTCTAGTTAGTGTGTATCTCTTAAGAATGAGAAAATTCTTCTACAAAATCACAATGTAATTAAAAAAATCAGAATATTAGACAATGATACAGTACTGTTATTTAGCATATAGGCTCCCTTCAGTTGTTCTACTATCAGTTGTTCAAGTAATTTCCATCATGACTATTTTTTCCTGGTTCAACATCAAATGAAAGATTATGCCCTTATTTGTTTACTTGTCTTCTCAGTCTCAGGATGGAATAGTTTCTCATTCTTACTTTGTGTTCTTGACCTTGATGTACTTAAAGTATAAAGGCCAGGTATTTAGTAGAACATCTCTCAACTTGGATTTGTCTGAGCCTGCCTTATTCATTAGTTCTTTCAAATTTTGACTTCTACACGGGCATCATAAGGGAATACTGAAGCAGACTGTTTTTAAAATACTCGTTTGTGTTCTTGACTGAACTGATGTGTCTCCATCAGATTTCAGAGGATCATGGTTAGTAAATGATATTCTACATAAAGTAATTTGGAGTTTTGTAACATTAAATTATTCATTAGGACTGTAGATTTCACTTTAACAATTTCTTCTTTCTCCTTTTTTAAAAATAATGAACTGGCAGAGAGTACTTTCCACAGAAAATGTGAAAACTTGCCTTGAAACTGAATTTCTTATTTAGAGATTGCCTTTCATGGAGAAAAGAATAAAGTCTACCTCCTCTTAACCTCTTAACTAAGCCTGTTTTCTAGATCCAGTATAGCAAGAAAAACAGCAAAACATTACTCATAATTTATACATGTTATTTCATGGAAAATTTATCTGACATTTTGTTTGCATATATGCCCTAACTAATTAAATCATGTACTGTTCAAACTCTGTAAAATCTGTCTATATTCTCAGACCTTCCTGAGTCTGGTAAAAATATCATGAACGTTCTTATGTCCATATGATCATTTAAAATTATACTGAGATTTATTTAGATTCATTTTTCAGGATGTTTCCTCCTTTATCCTTTCATTCATAATACTTTCTCATAATAGTTATTTGCTTAGAGTAAGGCAAATATGATCTTTGGGGATGTTTTGAACATCAGTAATACCATTTTAACTCCAGTGTTTTTTTGTTTGTTTGTTTGTTTGTTTCACAGGCTTGTGACTAACTGTTTACTCAATGTAACTTTTCATCATACTTAACATTAAACCACTAAGAGTTTTTAAAATCATTCATTCACTAGATAAATATATAAATGCATGCTCTGTACTTGGAAAATATTTGAAATTCTGGCAATATAAAGTATGCTTCCCAGTCTTAGGTTGACACTCAGGAAAGGTCTCTCCTAGAAGGTGATACCAAGGTGGAGACTTGCCTTTCAAGAAGGACCTCTGGGCCTGTCTAGAGGAGAGCACAACAGAGGCTGAGAAGTGACTGGTACAAGGATCCTGAGTCGGGAACCAACCTGATCGATTCCAGGAACTAAAAGAAGGAGGTGGTGGTTAGGATAGAGTGAGCAGTGTGGAGTGTGGGGTGAGAAGTAAGAGAGGTGGGGAGCACCTCTACATGACAGACGATTATATTGCATTGCTACAGCAAATGCTGGGGTTTGATTCAAAAGCAAAGCCTGCATTGAAATGCTAGAGTAGTGATTTAGTCATCTCAAACTCTATATAACTAACAAAAAACATTTTTTCATAAATAAACTGGATTGCATGCAGTTTACTTAAAAACAAGTGACCCCAACGCCTAGGGAATGTATTAAACTTTTGACAGTTTTTGTATTAAAAGTACTAAACTCACAGCCTTTACCCCCCAGCACAGGCACACCATTGCTCACTTGGCTGCAATCCTCTGATGAGGATCTGATGTCATTTGGTTTTTGCCTCTTTCCTTCCTGTAGTCACAGTGGGAGTGGTGCTGGTGATGAGGAGAGGGGGGTGGAAAATTAGAAGCTTTCTCATTTCTTTGAGAGTCTCAGCTTCCAGCTCAAGACTCACAAATAATTACTTTCCCCACCTCCTTGGAAATACTCCTCAGTGATCAAGTTCAGGGATGCTGCTTTGCTTGCTTCTAATGAGCTGGTCTTTCACTTCCATTAAGGAACAGAACATCCACCTCTTCATGAATAACCTCTGCTTCTTGGCTCACATAGCAAATTTCTAAACATAGGTTACCTCCAACTCTTGCTCTCTTTGCTGCTTCTCCCAGGAGGGAGAGCACTGCTAGCGGCAAACAGCATTGCAGATTTGGCTCATTAGAACTCGATGCTTTCAAACTTCAATCTGCTCTCCGCTACTATTTGGCAGGCTTCTTAATTGTCTTTTCTGCACTCCCAGGCTCTGTCCCCATGGGATCTATTTTAGCCCTTTTCTCTCTTTCCATGCCCCCAGTCCCAGCTGTCCTATGCCTTCCTTAGCATACTGTCTTTCCACCTAGTCTGTCAAAAAGAATGTGACACTTCAATTTTGATACCTTTTTTTTGCCCTCTTTGTCCATTTCTCATGGCTATCTTCTTTTTTTTTTGCTAGTGTCTGTGAGTAAAATGTCTTTATTCTTCTTCAAAACCATCTCCTTTATCATTATATCTATTACCTGTGACTCAAGTGCCAATACTTAGCATACCTAATACTTAAAATAACTGACTCTCATTTCTCTTATATGTATTCCAGTGTTTTCTTCATGAAAAACATCATCCAATTATTTATTCCTTTATACTCAAGGTACTTTCTGGAATTCAGAGACACCACATTCTCTCTCTCCTTCTTTTTTGTTTCTTTTAATTTTTATTTTCCAGTTGTTCCTTATAACCTGTATGACTGCCTCTCCCTGTAATTTTTTCCTGGATCACTGCCCTTCCCTTCTTTCCTTTTGAATCAAAATACTTGATTTTTTTTAACGAATCCACAAAGTACTTTCAAGTCCATTATTTCTCTTATCTCCAGCTATGAGAAGGAAATGGCGACCCACTCCAGTATTCTTGCCTGGAGAATCCCATGGACGGAGGAGCCTGGGAAGCTACAGTTCATAGGGTCACAAGCTTTGGACACAACTTAGCGACGAAACTGCTACTATGAAGTCTCTCACTGGCCTTATATATGCCATCAATTTCCAGGACATTCTTCTACTCAGATGTCACTTTTTTGATTCAGAGTCAATTTATCTAAATACCAAGTAGTCATCTTACCCTCAAATTACATCCTCATCTGGAAAGTTTGTCCCTTTTAATCATGGCTGTTTTATCCAAGATCTCTCCCCCTTTCTTCCTTTTTTAAAATTATCCAATTAAATCATTTCACAAATATCTACTGAGTACCTGTTACAGGCGAAACAGTATTCTAGACTCTGGGGACATGTTAGTTAACAAAACACAATTCCTGTTATAATCACATGTGGAAATCAGACAATAAATGAAGTGCCTCATTTAGAATGTTTGAAAATAAATGCTATGGAAAAAAAAATAAGAAAACAAGGCAAGAGGGATTAGAGTTGTAGGGAAGTCAGAGTAGGCTGCGATGAGAAGATGACTTTTCAGCCCAAACACAGTACCTTGAGTAAAGTAAATCTCTTTTCTTTGAAAGGGATTCTCGATAGAGCTTCAGCAGTTGTTAGAGCTCCAAGAGAGCTGGTAACTGGCTTCTGCTCCTTCTTCGTGATGTTTCTTAATTCAACACTTCCTCTTTACGTTCACTTCTAAATCACAGTAGTTGTCTCAGGAATGGATTTAGTATTTGCTTACATGGAGACTGTGCACTATTGAATGGTTGCTTGGTGAGTTTGCTTCAACACTACTATCATAATAAACCTGTGCTCAAAAAGCCCTAATGACTGCCAATCAAGATGCATGTGTTCCTTCCTGAGAAAATTAGGCTGCTCTGCTTCCTGTAATGTCCATCCACTGATGCTCCCTTTTGCTCCTATGTCTGCGATAATACCATTTTCATTACCTAGGACAGCATTTCTGTCTTCTCTTACATGGTATGAGAACTGCCATATTTGTTTATAGTTCTCCCTGGACTCTATAGTCCATGTGCTTTCCTTTAATAAACTCATTTAAAATGCTGTTTTATTTTTTTACTATGAAAGGGCTATTAAATGCATTCTCATTTTAGAAAAAAATTTAAAAATACAAATATGCAAAATAAACACTTTACTCTTATTTTCACTACTGTACAGTTAATGTATAGGTCATTAACCTTTCAAGTGTCTGTATTAAGATATATTGTTATTAAACATGTGCTGTTTTATAACATTCTTTATTGTATAATATGTGTTTAACATCTCTCATGTCAAATTACAGCGAATGCAATAGCAATCCACTCCAGTACTCTTGCCTGGAAAATCCCATGGACGGAGGAGCCTGGTAGGCTGCAGGCATGGGGTTGCGAAAAGTCGTACACGACTGAGCGACTTCACTTTCATTTTTCACTTTCACACACTGGAGAAGGAAATGGCAACCCACTCCAGTGTTCTTACTTAGAGAATCCCAGGGACGGCGGAGACTGGTAGGCTGCTGTCTTATGGGGTCACACAGAGTTGGACAGCGCCAGCAGCAGCAGCAGCAGCATGTCAAATTAGGGTTCTACACCCTTCATCTTAATGACTTTATTGTATGCCAGTTGTGTGTATTTGAATTTTTATTATCTATCTCCTAGTCTGGAATTTTTAGCCATTTCCTTTTTATTAAGATAAATACCCTTACAGGCCACAGTTTTAATTTACTACTAAGTTTACTATTTTATATTAATTCTTAGAGATGAAATTCCTGGGTAAAGGAACATATATATTTATTTGTTCTTAACATCTATTTCAGGGTTGCTGCATAGAAAGTTGATACCAATTTACATCTGGATATAAAGGTTCCCATTTCTTCATACCCTTGCCAATAATAGATTTTATAATCAGCTTTATTTTTGCCAATTTGACATCATTTTATTCTGATTGATTACTAGCAAGGTTGAAATTATGGTATTTATTGACTATGAATTTTATTCCATGAATTCTCAGACACTGTTGCTCATTTTGCTTGCAATTTATTGTATGTATAAATTGCCTATATAATTAGAACATTATTTTGAAAAACTCTATCCCTAGTAGTCTGCATACTATTATCAAAATAGTTTATTATATATACATGTATACATTTTTCACATACATGTATATATATTTTCACATTCATCTCCCATGTACTTTATTAATATCTCGAGATAAACTGTAAATTGATTGAGGACTTCATTTTGAGGCTATATTTTTTATATCACATATTGTATATCATAGATTGCAGAAATTAGTAGATACCAGTAAACATTTCTAATCTATTTATTGTTATTTTTAACTGATTTTAATAGAGTTGCTCTCTGTTTATAAGCTTGCTTTCTGAGTCACACATTATTTTCTTATAGGAAGTTAATCAACAAATCCTTTTGATTATTCATGTTATGGTAGGTGTATGTTCATGCCTACTCTTTGTGACCCCATGGACTGTAGGGGGTCAGTCCTCGGAGTTCTCCAGGCAAGAATGCTGGAGCCGGTTGCCATTTCCTCCCCCAGGGGATTTACCTGACCCCGAGATCAAACCTGTGTCTCCTGTACCTCCTGCATTGGCAGGCAGATTCTTTACCACTTGAGCCACCTGGGGATCCCCTATGGTAGGTGTAAGATATTACAAGGGTAATAAAAGTGGAAGCCCGGAGTCCAAAGGGAGAAAGAAGTTGAACGAAATTGACTGTTAGCAGGATGTGCTCAAACAGATGTATGCCATGCTATAGTGTAGGCCAAGAGTAGTGGTTCCTGATGGGTGCCTTCTTAAGCAGTCTGAGAAAGCCCCATAGTGGACACAGCATGGGTTGAGACAGGAAGGTGAAGGAGAAGGTCATAAGGAGGGTGAGGAGAGCTGGACATTACAGCCCAAGGAACAGCAAATGAGAATTCATTTTATTAGAATCAAATCGTTTTATGTGGTCCAGATACAGGACAGGTGGAGGGGGATTGCCTGGAGATGAGCCTATCCCTGAGGCATGATTTGAACCTAATTCTACAAGCAGTAAAGCCCTCCGAGGATTTGAAGCAGGAGAATGCCACAATCCTACTTTCGGGATCTGAAGCAGGAGAATGCCACAATCCTACTTTCGGGATCGAAAGATCCTTCTGGCTGCAGGTGGAGGATGGATTGAGTGGGGCTGAGGCTGGAGGCAGACCAGTCATTAGCTGTTACAATAGGCCAGACCAGAGATAATTGGTTCGTGTGTGAAATTGTCTGACTCAGACAACTATATAACTGTTGAAAGTAATGAAAAAGGCCTCTGGTTCCAAAGTTGTTACTTATGATTAAACAGGAATGGGAAAAATCAGCTCCAGGATCTTTCCCACTGAAGTTCCTCTGGCTATTTAGAAGAAGCTGAGACAGAGAAACAATAAGATAAATTGAGAAAAATAAATCAAACAGCATGAACAAGCCACTGGCTTCTCCTTACTAGTGAAAAACAGTTGGAAATTTTCTAATGAAAAAAATCACAGAGCAGAAGCTCAACTTGTGAATAATTGAGATGTGCCTACAATTTTCCTCTGTGAATGAGTCTACAATATTTAGCTTTATTGGTGGTAATTAATAGTTACAGTTTAATGATCCTTCCAGAGATAGTATTCAACAAACCCCTAGTGTTACTGCAAATGATGTAGCTCCCTCTTGACTATTGGAAATTTTATTCATCCTTCCTCATTGAAAGTACTGAATCATTAGCCTGTGAGCTCCTCGTCCCTTTTGTAGTCAGGACCTAAATCAGGGATGTCTTGTTTATTCTCTGGTTTCGCTGTTCCTGCCCAGGTTGCAGTTGCTCTTAAGGTAAGTGGTGTTTCAGAAGACTTACCTTGCCACATAAGACCCATGGATGTGTATATTTTGGAAATCTCAAAGTACCCTCCTCCAAGTGACTTCTTAGGATTATATATTTGTTTGAAATTTATTGTTTCTTAATTGTGATTTTTTTTCTCTTTTAGAGATAGCTTTTGAATAATTTGGTGAGTCAAAATAGAACTCAGGTTTTTGAAAACCATGGATTCTTTTTTAAATATAAGGGAATTTTTATGAATAATTCCTAAATAAAATCTTGGTTTATTATTTTCTTTTGATAGGCTATTATAGACATTTTCCCAGGGACTGTTTATTAATGCCTAAACAGTGAGGCATGAAGTAGGATGACTATCTCCACTAATCTGAAACTGAAAGGTTTTCTGGGGCATGTAGCTTTCAGTGCTGTAGGAGCTCTGAGCAAACTGGGATGGTCACTGAGCTTCGCAGTCAGGAGTGTTAGTTAAGCCCTCCTAGAGGCCTGCTTCAATATATTGTGGAAGTTTGCTTCATTGGTAGTGGAATAGGTCTTCTCAAACTCATTATTGGAGTTATTCCACTGTTTTCCATATTCTGCCTTTGTCAATGCTGAATCCTCAAAAACACCTAAAAAGAATATTTTCATGTTGTTTTCTCTGTTATTTTCCTGTCTTGTATAGAATATTTAATTAATACAGTCCCTCAGTGTTTTAGAATGAAGTTTATCATTTGTTGTGCAGGAGGGTGGTATGGGTAAGTTACTGAGGCTAAAGTGGGTTGGGGAGGGTTGACACTATATTTGTCACAATTTGCCTATGGGGAATATGATAAAGTAGTAGTGTGTGTACGCTCAGTTGTGTCTGACTCTTAGTGAGCCCATGGACTGTAGCCCATCAGGCTCCTCTGTCCGCAAGATTTTTCCAGGCAAGAATACCAGAGTGGGTTGCCAGTTCCAACTTCAGGGGATCTTCTGGACCTAGAGATCAAACCTGCATCTCTTGTGTCTCCTGCATTGGCAGGCAGATTCTTTACCACTGGGCCACCTGAGAAGCCAGCATGATAAAAGAAGTCTGCAAACCTTATGGATAATGTAGCTAATTGTTAAAATGTAGGCATGGGGGATTGTAATTGGGGAAGACAGTTTTGGTGAAGATGTGGCTTAGCCCAGTGACAAGGAACATCAAGATTTATACCTTAACTAGGTAATCTTCAGAGATTTTCAAGGTAAAGTCCTACGACTAACTGCATTGGAGTCCCATGGGATACTTATTAAACTACTGACTTTGGGGCCCTCACTTAGTCTTAGAGTGTTCAAATATCTGGTATTTGTGAACCAAGAAATTTGCATTTGTAATAGGCACCCATGTGATTCTTATTAAGAACATTAAAGTTTGAGAACTCCTTAGTCCAGCAACTAGTAAAGCCACAAATATTTAGTGAATTAATTACTCAACTGAAATACTAAGGACTAATGAAAGAGAACATAGCTCTTTAGATTTTTGAAGTCTTCAGAGATGAAGCTTTGTGTCAACTCAGACTGTGCTGATCAATGTAGCCAAATGCAAATGAATGTGGGTGGAAAACAGTGAAAATCAGGAGTATGAATTAAAATGCATTGCTATTCATCATCTTAACGAAGAACAAGATGTGATAGCTATTGTGGAACATTGTGTGAATATATAATGTAAATGCCAAACAGCAGTTTTAGTGCCACTCACTGCTGGAGAGTATTCCGTTCACTGAAATCACTACATATGGGCTTGACCAGAACACTGCATGCAAGTATTTAATGCATGCAGTATTTACCATTTCATAAGAGGAATTATGCCTGTGAATGGCATCAGCCCCCAATCCCCACCTTATTTCTGAGTCTTATTTTTCTTTATTCTTCTGTGGCACTGCTCCCTCAGTTCAGTTCGTTGTTGGGCTGATCCCAACATTTGGCGCCCAAACAGGGACCTGAGGTTTTGAGGCTTTTTTGGCAGTGCCAGAAGATGCAGGGAATTCCAGCCGAGAGATTGGAGGACAGTGAAAGTGCTTGATGATGGACAACACCATTGGATACCAGGAAGGCATGTCAAAGAAAGGAAAGAGGAGGACATAATTCGACATTGATCCTCCTGGAGAGTCACCTGTGAGGGGGATAAGAAGACTGATGATCAGCACCACCCGGAACAGGCTCCAAGGACCAACAAAGCCAAACCATCCACTTGGGGTCAATTGAAGAAGTTGACCATTGAAGGGGAAAAATTGGTCAAAGAACAGGGACAGCTTTGACCTTGGCTACCTTGTTCTTGGCTATGTTCCCCGTGATAACTACCATGGTAGGTGCCAATCATACTTATTGGGCATATGTACCTGGTCCTCCTCTATTAAGACCAATTACATGGGAGGATTCTTCTGTTCCAGTTTTCATAAATGACTCTTCCTGGTTACCCAGACCTTTGGACCCGAGCCTTCCTTTAAAACCAGAAGGCCGACAACTTTCAAATGTTAGTGTTAATTATACTGTGGGAACAGGTCTTACACCTATATGTATGGGAGACTCATTGTCTTAAGAGAGGATTACAAAGTTGGTTATCTGTAAAGAACCTCAAGTGAACAAAACTCATTTTTTCTTATTAGAATTATTTGCCTTTAATATCACAGGAGAAAATACTACTATGTTTCTGCCTCATCTACCTAACTGTATTATTTCTATAAAATCTGGAATAGAACATTGGGTACAATGGAAATTGTGTAAAGCTAAGCTGGGCTTCCCTGGTGGCTCAGAGGGGTAAAGTGTCTGCCTGCAATGTGGGAGACCTGGGTTCGATCCCTGGGTCGGGAAGATCCCCTGGAGAAGGAAATGTCAACCCACTCCAGTACTCTTGCTTGGAAAATCCCATGAACAGAGAAGCCTGGTAGGTTACAGTCCATGGGGGTAGAGAGTCGGACATGACTGAGTGACTTCACTTTCACTTTCAAGAGGAATTATCATTATGTTTACTGCAAAGTTCAATAGGACTTTCTTTTTTTCCCCCATAATTTTACATTAAGACTAAACCTGGCTGTTGATCTTTAAAGCTAAAGATTTGAGGGCTTTGTTTTCTGGGATAAGTTTTGTGGATATTGCAGAGATTAAAGAGAAATAAAGTTATAATAGGAAATGGATAATGAGTGAGTAAGATTTGAGATTCAGATGGAGTGAGTTTGTCTTGACAAATAAGGATTCTAGACCCAATTTGGATTGCTTCATTTTGATTAGCTATTTCTTTGTCCTAGGCTCTGTTTGGAAGAGCTGAGATCATTAACCCATTCAGCTCATAGTGGAGAGCTCAGAACTGCAGTTCAAGTGGGAAATCATGGCTGCCGTTGTTACTGTTGCAGTTGAAAATGAATGTTGAATAAAATAAAAGTATATGAAGTTATTTTATAAGTTGTGCATTTTATTAGTCATTAATGATGGTAACAGGGTGCCATTACTAAACCGAGAAGCCATCATCCTGGGGTGGGAGAAAAAGGAGGATGATTCCTTCTTTGTTGTCCAAAGATGACTTATTACCCTCGGAGCCTAAACTTCATTGTGTTGATTATGGGTGGTGTGTATTTTCTGAATGTCTTGCACCAAAAATAACTCACGAGCATGAGAGTAGCTCTTTTACAATCATTCCTGCTGCATAGTTCAAAGAGTGATGTCTGGATGATTTGATCTTAAAGGCTTTTGAAAAAAGTGCATCTTTGTCTTCCAAATTACTGTCAAGCAACCTTTTTGTACACCTCTAAATAATTTTTACTTTAATTTAGACCTTTTATTTTATTTTGTTTTTACTTTAGATTTCTTGTCATTTAAGTTGGAAACTTAATGACATTAGTTTTCAGGGCCCTTTTTAGGCACATGTAATATTAACTCTGTAGCATATCTCAACATTTAGATACAGACAAAATCTGAGTCCATGAGAGGAAATCTTTCTTCCAAATGTACAATATGAAGGGGTAACTTTGGGAAGGGAAGAGCTCATGGTGCTTTGATAATTGGGGAAGGTTTGGACCTTCGGAACAGAATGTACATATATAAGCTCCAAGCACTGTTTTTATTACTTTTTCAGTGCTAAGGGTTTACTTTCTGACTCATGCTCCTGATTCAGCAGTTCCCCAGAAATGGCTCCGATCCTTCCGTATTTGGCAGCACTGCTTAGAGAATGTAGAGAGAAAATGATGTAGCCTCTTTGTATGTGTGTATTTATTCAGATTAGCATTATCGGTTCCAAAAATGTTTTAACATGTGTTATCTGTTTCTTTCTAGTTTTGCTTTGCTCTACATTTCTCCCAGTGGCTTTTTTTCAAATATGCTTCATTACCTTCATTTTAATTTGTATACATTAAATGCAAAGGTTTGTTAAGCTTATTTGGCTTATTTTCTTCATTTAGTTAAGATTTTAACATTTTATAGCCTTTAAATTATAGAATAGTAGTGACTCACCATAATCCCTTATGAAAAAGTTTAGAAGTCTCGAGTTTTTAAGGCCCATTTGCCAAAATTGAGGACGGACTTTGGTCTTAAACTTTTAATGTCTCTCTTATGCAATGCATTGATGGTTTGTTGTTTTTTGTTCAGTTATTTATTAGTGTTTAAATTCAGTCTAACAAACTGAATTTTGCTTATCTTTTAAATATGTCTAAAACATTAATAAAGAAGGGAAATAATCTTTACAGAGTGCCCTTCTATATTCCAGGTTCTCCTAGACCAGTTGTGTGGATATCAGGTAAAATGTACCTTAGTTGAACTGGTCATTTATTTTATTATTATTTTTTTCATTTATTTTTATTAGTTGGAGGCTAATTACTTTACAACATTGCAGTGGTTTTTGTCATACATTGAAATGAATTAGCCATGGATTTACATGTATTCCCCATCCCGATCCCCCTCCCACCTCCCTCTCCACCCGATCCCTCTGGTTCTTCCCAGTGCACCAGGCCCGAGCACTTGTCTCATGCATCCAACCTGGGCTGGTGATCTGTTTCACCACAGATAATATACATGTTTCGATGCTGTTCTCTTGAAACATCCCACCCTCGCCTTCTCCCACAGAGTCCAAAAGTCTGTTCTGTACATCTGTGAAACTTTTTCTATTTTGAATATAGGGTTCTCGTTACCATCTTTCTAAATTCCATATATATGTGTTAGTATACTGTAATGGTCTTTATCTTTCTGGCTTACTTCACTCTGTATAATGGGCTCCAGTTTCATCCGTCTCATTAGAACTGATTCAAATGAATTCTTTTTAATGGCTGAGTAATATTCCATGGTGTATATGTACCACAGCTTCCTTGTCCATTCGTCTGCTGATGGGCATCTAGGTTGCTTCCATGTCCTGGCTATTATAAACAGTTCTGCGATGAACACTGGGGTGCACGTGTCTCTTTCAGATCTGGTTTCTTTGGTGTGTATGCCCAGAAGTGGGACTGCTGGGTCATATGGCAGTTCTATTTCCAGTTTTTTAAGAAATCTCCACACTGTTTTCCATAGTGGCTGTACTATGAACTGGTCATTTAATCATATCTGCCCAATATCATGTGTTCCTTGGCTTGGATATGCTTGGTTAAGTCTAATATGCTATTTCAGCTTTGAAGAAGTGTATTTCTGTCTTTTCTTTACAATAGAAGCCATAATATTACCAAAACCAGAGAAAGTTGAGAGGAAAGAAAAAAGGGCACATTTATTATTTTTAAAACCTAACAGAATTGAAATGATAATATTATAAAGATAAAGTGCACCTTAGTGATATTTTAGTTGAAATGGAAATGGAAACTCTGATTCGATGAGGTGAAATAATTTGCCTGTCTTTTGAGAACCAGTTGGTGGAAGAGTCTGGAATATATCTTTGCACTTTGAGTCTTTTTTTTTTTTTAAACAAATACATTAAATCAGCTGTTCATTTTTTTTCCACTTATTTTTATTAGTTGGAGGCTAATTACTTTACAATATTATAGTGGTTTTTGCCATACATTGA
This sequence comes from Odocoileus virginianus, assembly GCF_023699985.2. Taxonomy (NCBI): domain Eukaryota; kingdom Metazoa; phylum Chordata; class Mammalia; order Artiodactyla; family Cervidae; genus Odocoileus; species Odocoileus virginianus. The sequence continues at coordinate 32,614,793 of NC_069686.1, read as the reverse complement.
CATGAATCAGCCATGGATTTACATGTGTTCCTCATCCTGAACACCCCTCCCACCTCTCTCCCCATCCCATCCCTCTGGGTCATCCCAGTGCACCAGCCCGAGCACTTGTCTCATGCATCCAACCTGGACTGGCGATCTGTTTACACTTGATAATATACATGTTTCGATGCTGTTCTCTCAGATCATCCCACCTTTGCTTTCTCCCATAGAGTCCAAAAGTCTGTTCTGTACTTCTGTGTCTCTTTTTCTGTCTTGCATATAGGGTTATCATTACCATCTTTCTAAATTCCATATACTATGCGTTATATACTATATTGGTGTTTATCTTTCTGGCTTACTTCACTTTATATAATGGGCTTCAGTTTTATCCATCTCATTAGAACTGATTCACATGTATTCTTTTTAATGGCTGAGTAATATTCCATTGTGTATATGTACCACAGCTTCCTTATCCATTCGTCTGCTGATGGGCATCTAGGTTGCTTCCATATCCTGGCTATTATAAGCAGTGCTGTGATGAACATTGGGGTACACGTGTCTCTTTCAGATCTGGTTTCCTCGATGTGTATGCACTTTGAGTCTTATTCAGGCTTTCTTCTCATTACCAACAATGATTCACTTATTTAAATGTAATTGTTTACCATCTTCAAAATAATTGATAATTATGGTGATTGTGTATCTTTTAAGATATGTCAAGGATTTTCTCCCTGTTACTAGAGCTTTAGTTTTTGATCAGGTCAACTAGTTGCCCAGCTGAGGAGAGGGGAAGGTCAGTCAGGAGATATATGCTTTATAAATAGGCCTGGTCTTGAACAAGACTGCAAAGTCCTTTTTTTTTTTTTTTTAAATTCAATACGACTGGTAGTTATTGAGCTTATTCATGTTTTCAATAACTATGTATTAAGTAACTGTGTATTTCAAGCTCTGTGCCAGGCACTGGGTCATAGTGATAAATAAGAAAGTCTGAGGATGCCAGTTGGCAAAATTCATGATCCAGTGAGAACTAACACTTACCCAGGCAGTGAGAGTAATGTAAATTGGGAAATACACTGTTAGTGGTATGATTGGAGACATCTCAAGGCTACAGCCTATGCTTAGAAATGGTAAGGGAGTTAGCTAGGCCAAGGAGGAGTAGTAGGAGTATTACTGGAATTATTCCAGCAAACTTGGAAGACCTCAAGTATAGTATAAAGAGAACACTTGCTTTGTTTAAGGTACTGAAAGATATTCCCGTGGTTAGAGATAGAGTATATATGGGGTTATTGTAGTTCAGCTGCTAAGTCATGTCTGACTCTTAGCGACCCCATGGACTGCAGCACATCAGGCTTACCTGTCCTTCACTGTCTCCCAGTTTGCTCAGTTTCATGTCCATTGAGTTGGTGATGCTATCATCTCATCTTCTGCCATCCTCTTTTCTTTTTGTCTTCAGTCTTTCTGAGCATCAGGGTCTTTTCCAGTGAATCGGCTCTTCTCATCAGGTAGCCAAAGTATTGGGGCTTCAACTTCAGCATCAGTCCTTCCAATGAATATTCAGGGTTGATGTCCTTTAGGAAAATATCATATGCAGATGATATATGGGGTAATGGAGAAATAAAGAAGTTTCAGGAGATGGTATTGGAAAAATAAAGGCTAGAAAATGTAGCACTTTTAAGACATTTATGTGTTTGCACTTAATTGTTTTGAGCAATGAGGAACCACAGATGGCTTTTAAGTAGAAGAATGATGTGATCATAACTACATTTTAGGAAAAAAAATCACTCTGGCTGAATTTATCAATAGTATTAAGCAGGAGAAAAACTAAAGATGGGTTGATCAATTAGGGTGTTAGAGCAGTAATTTGGATGAGAAATGATAATCTGTTGCTAAGGGAAGTTTGAAAATGCATCTGGTGGCTCATCTGGTGAAGAATCCGCCTGCAGTATGGAAGACCTGGATTCGATCCCTGGATTGGGAAGATCCCCTGGAGAAGGGAACGGCTACCCACTCCAGTATTCTGGCCTAGAGAATTCCATGGAGTTGCAAAGAGTTGGACATGATTGAGTGATTTTCACTTTCACTTTGGCCAGCATATGGGGAAAGACTTGTTGAAAAGTCTTGTTGAGGTATTGCCCCTGATGAAATTTGGTGTCTGAAGATGAAGACACTTAAGATGAGGAAATTGCAGACTTAGGGGTATACAATACAGGGACTATATATAGCACAAGATTTTCTAAATTCATATTTGGACTAAAGAGAGAGATGTATGAAGTGGAATAAGCCCAGAAATTAAAGCTGGGAAGGTATTGGGAAGTCATGGATAGGTCTCAGAGCTGGAACTTCAATTTGTTAGGGAAAACGGAAGGTATAACAGGTTTTTAGAGCAGGAAAGTGCTATGATTAGATTTGTACCTAAAGGTCTCTGAATGATGATGTATAAAATAATAGTAGTGTATATATCAATAATGTTGTCTTTCTCATTTCATTGTTTTCTTTGTTCATTTTGAACCTCCTGGGAGAGGAAAGATAAGTAAAATGGATATGGTTTGAATTCCTTTACCTTTTGAAAAATGCTTAATATCAATATGATATGTAAATTTTGGAAATCAAATGAGATATGCTAAATACTTTAGTTAAATTTTAAGTGGTCGTAAATTATTATTTTCCATCAATATTTGCTGCAAAAACTTATTCTTTAATTTAGATATGTAGAATGAGTTTGTCTTCAACATGATCTTTTTTCTAAAGACCTACTGTAGTGTGGTATATAAACCAAAGTGTCAAATTAGACTTGGAATTTAAAAACCTTTTTTAGATCTGTGTAAAGAAATCCTCTGTGTTAGCTGCTCAGTCATGTCCGATTCTTTGTGATCCCATAGACTGTAGCTTACCAGGCTCCTCTGTCTGTGGAATTCTCCAGGCAAAATACTTCTCCAGGGAATCTTCCCAACCCAGGGATCAAACCCACGTCTATTGCATTGCAGGCAGATTCTTTGCTGTCTAAACTGTTGATATGTTTATTTGTACTATATAACTTAAAATTAAGTCCTAGAGAGCCCTGTTGAATTATGCTCCATTTATCTTTCAGAATTCTTTAAGAAATAAAATTGTGACTCTGTGATGAAAACTAAAATCTCAAAAATTAAAAATGTGTTAAAATTAGATAAATCCTTTGTATGAAGATAAAAATTGTAATTTTATAGTTATGGAAATTAGTCTATTAGTGACAACATCTAAGACGATACTGTGAGTGTCTGAACTTACAAAATGTTGATGTGTGTGTCTGTACAAATGTGTCTTCTGATGAACACACTTAAAATTAACCAAAAGCTGCTATTATTATTTTGACCTTTGCTATATTAAGAATAATTGAGTTCAGTGAGTGCTGAATATAGGTAAATTTCTGCCGTGTTTCTTTGAATAAAATACTATTCAAAATGATCTTGGGAAAAGTGATGTAGAAAAGTTCATTGCTCCTGAGAGTCAAGAATTTTCTTTTAGTGTGTTGCCATATTGAAATTTAAGTTGTTATACAAAATCCCATGGACGGAGGAGTGTGGTAGGTTGCAGTGCATGGGGTCGCAGAGTCGGACACGACTGAGTGGCTTCGCTTTCACTTTCACAGTTTCTGCAATGCAGTAGTTTTTACTCTGCAGGCAGAAGTGAGATTAGAACATACCTGTTGAAAAATGCCTTCCCTCACATCTTTCACTTCTTGGAATTGTACTAGCAGTCACATGTCCTAGGGATGGATTATTTCCTTTACGTGAGCACTTTGCCTTGCCTCAATAGAGTATCATTTTAAATTGGAGGATGAGAAGCTTAACTGGCCGGACAAATAAAACCTGATGTAGTGGGTTAAAGTAAATTCTATTCCAGTGTTATATTATAAAAGTAATGTTTCACTTTACATTATTTATAAAGTAAAATGATACATTTTACTTTTAACCTACACATGTACCTTTAATGCAGAGCTGAGACATGAAGTATTACTTAACTCTGAAAGAGTTTTTATGACTTATCTGGACTTTTAGTGTTTCATTTGAGAGATTCTTTTGCAGTTTAATGATTCATATTTCAAAAATAATGTTCTTAGACTTTCAAAATCTCCTTCAAGAAATAAATCTTCACTGATAGTATTATTAACTAGAGCCTTTTGACTTTTTTCTTTTTAAATGAAATCTTTGAATTTTTTTTCTGGTTTTGATCATATCCCTGCCATCACTCACTGGTCAGACAATAGATGTTTATTTTCTTTTTTTTCCTTCCAAAATTCTCTTTTGGAAACTTGTCTTTTACTACTTTTTACATTTTGTATCTGGTAGCCTCCACCAACTACCTGTGTATTTTGGGAAGATATCATTGAACAATTCTTGTTTTTAAAATTGATAGTAATACCTTCTCCACTTATCTCTCAGTTCCTTTTCTAAGAATTCAAAGGGATGATGCTAAGACCATGCTTTGCAAAATTGAAGTTCTGTATCGTGAAACATCCTCAAACTCACTGTGACTTCCATTTTTCACTTCTCCCCACACCTGTGCCACTTGTTTGAAAACATAAACTTGTATGGTTTTGCTTCCTTTGTTTTTCCCTAGTAATATTTGACTTAATTTTCTTGTGTCAAACTTTATTTCATTAACTCTTATTTTTCTCTTTAAAAATTTTATTGCAGTATAGTTGATTTACAGTATTGTGTTAATTTCAGGGGTAGAGCAAAGTGATTCAGTCATGTATATACCTATGCTTTTTGAGATTCTGTTCCCATATATATCATTACAGAGTATTGAGTAGAGTTCCCTGTGCCATCCAGTAGCTCTTATTTAGTTATCTGTTTTATATATAGTAGTGTGTTTATGTCTGTCCCAATATTCCAATCTGTTTCATTAATCCTTGGCAGTACTCTTAAACTTTCCATTTTTAGCTGTTTGGTGTGATCTACACAGATCTGCCAATAACCTGAAGATTATTTTAATTTATGGAAAGATTATAAATCAAATCTACTCAATAGCTGAATGTTTATGTGTTTACGGAATACTGTAGATTCTTTTACATGATATCTCACACTAACAGTTTGATTATATTGAAAACTAGAGTGCAGACATTATGTACGGTATTACCTTTTTCCAATGACATTTAGAGTAGTCTTCTACCAGCATGGCCAGTTACTGTGCTAGTGTTGAGTCAGAATCCAGTTCTGCCCCTGAATAGCCATGTTATCACTGCCAAGTCAAATAATATCCTTGAATAAAATTTTCATTATTTACAATATATGCTTATTCTGGTTTTTGCTAAGGCAAAGGGTAATTAATATTTTTTGAAATTATTAAGTGCCATAATATATAAAATATAATGATTTTGATGAATGGAAATAACATCATTTTTCATATTTATTCATATTTTTTCATATGTATTAGTATTTTATTTATGTCATGGTTTTTCAAGTAGGCTCCTTTAACTCTTCTTTTTTTGGTTGTATCAAAATTTCAATAGTATTTTGTGTCATTTTGCATAGATGTTTAGTAAAAATTTATCTTTATTTTTTCGGCAATGCAGTTATAGCTAGTGAAACCTCTGATACTCTTGAGCTTGTTGATTTTTTATAGAAAGCCCTGTAGCTTGCTTTCATCCACCATGGTTTGTGCTTGTCTCTGTGTATTTTAAAATACTGTGCTCTGATGCTGGATAGCCATGTAAATGCCAGAACTACCTTATATTGGTGTCAGTTTGGAAGGGGAATATCTCAAAGATCATACATTCTCAAAACTTTTGTCATGGTACAGTAAACCACTTCCCTATTAATCTACCAAGGATGGGATTTCACTTTCTGGGAATTATGTGGTGGGTTTCTGAAACCACTGGAACAAATTATTCATCCTTAGTGAAAAGATCAGTATTTGAACAGTTGACTCACTGTAAAAGAATGTGTTGCATGATATTTCAACTTGATGATTTTTAAAATATGTCCATTAGTAAGAGGATATTGGATTGTTTGTTAAATTTGAGAGAGTAAACTCATCTATAAATTATAATTTATTGATTATAGATACAGACTTTCAGAGTTAGATTGCCTGACTTTAAAGACTATATGCTGTCTGTTATTCACATTGATTCTAGGAAAGTTGATTAATTTTCCTCTGTCTTGATATCTTCATTGGTAAAATGAAGGTAAAAGATTTTCCCATCTCTTTTACTTTGTGTGTGTATGTGGGGTATTAAACTAACAATATTAAAACAAGATAAAGTCATGATTGTGCTTAGTATATTTAGGACTTAAGGGCCACCCAGTAAAATGACCATTTGCTGTTGCTGTCATCAAAATCCTTAGGTCTTGGTTGAACTCATTTTTCAGTAGCTTATTAACATATATTATATATACCAATTTCTTCAGACTAATGCTCTAAAACTATTGACTAATGATAAGCCTTTATGTGAAATTGCAATGAAATTTTATTAATGAATGGCAGAAATGAAGCCTTCTTCAGTTTCAGCAGGTTTTTAATTGACAAGTGCAGGTTTAGCATGATGATAATGAATTGAAATTGTATTTATTTATGCCAGTTTTGTAGAATTATATCCAAAATTTATTGCTGTCATTGTTCAGTTGTTGTTCAGTCATGTTCGACTCTGTGATCCCATGGACTTCAGCATGCCAAGCTTCCCTGTCCTTCATTATCTCCCAGAGTTTGTTCAAATTCATGTACATTGAGTTGGTGATGCTATCTAACCATTTCATCCTCTGTTGCCCCTTTTTCCTCCTGCCCTCAATCATTCTCAGCATCAGGGTCTTTTCCAATGAGTCGGCTCTTGGCATCAGGTAGCCAAAGTATTGGGGCTTTAGCTTCAGCATCAGTCCTTCCAATGAATATTCAGGGTTGACTTCCTTTAGGATTGACTGGTTTGATCTCCCTGCAGGCCAAGGAACTCTCAAGAGTCTTCTCCAACACTAGTCTTCAAAAGCATCTTAACCTTCTTTATGGTAACTCTTACATCTGTACATGTGATGGAAAACCACACTGGAAAAACCATAGCTTTGACTGTACAGACCTTTGTCAGCACAGTGATGTCTCTGCTTTTCAATACACTGTCTAGGTTTGTCATAGCTTTCCTTCCAAGGAGCAAGCATCTTATATATATATATAGTTTTTAAAATTACTAATAGTTTTTAGTTAGTTAGTTTTACTGATAGTTTTTGCTAACTATACATGGAGGAATTTCATCTTTTATTTGCAAGTGCTGTAAAATATAAAGTTCTAACAAGAGTAAGGAGCTTTCCTTTAACTGAGTCAGCCATGGTCATTTAATTAAGTTCTTCTTGAACTGGTCCATGAACCTGAATATAATATTCAGTGTTCAGAACATTCTTAGATATTTTAACTCCTAATTGACTTAGGCTTTTTTTCTGTTCTGTGGTGCTATATTTTTGAAAGTGTTTTTCAGAAGCATTATCATTTTATAAACCTCTGCCAATAAATCATATTGGCATAAAGTGACTGATAAAAAAAGGTTAATTATTCTGACCTCTCATCAGTGAAAATCATGGACTTGGGACCAAAATGCTACATGTAGAGAGCAATAGAGACTATATTTTGTTGTTGTTGTTTAGTCACGTCCAAATCTTTTGTGACTCCGTGGACTGTGGCTCACAGTCTCCTCTGTCCTTGGGATTTCCTAGGCAGGAATACTGGGGTGGGTTGCCATTTCCTTCATTGTGCTACCTGGGAATCCTAGAGACTATGTAAATCCATTTTAAAAACAAATGAATAAGAATAAGTTTTATTATAAAATAAACTATAGTGAAATAATTTAAAATCAGAATTACCTTAACTCAGAAAGCTTGATTTATATGTGCAGTCCTAAATAATACTGAATGAATTAGGCATGCATTTGATGGCAAATAGTAGAAAATCCAGTCAACAGTGATTTCAACAGCTAGAGCTTTATTTTTCATTTCTAACAAGATGTGCAGAAGCTGGCAGACAGGCTGGTCCAGCTGCTCAAAGACTGCTTAGAGACTCAGACACCTTCTTTCTTCTTGCTTTGCCATCTTTAACATATGTCTTTCCTGCCACTGGCCATTATGGCTGCCTCACTTTTAGACATTATTTAAAGTTACAAGCAGAAAGAAGGGGAAAGAGGAAAGGCTAACAGAGCTCTGTCCTAGTGAGACTTAAACATTATATTTAGGAGAGGAAATTTCCTAGCAGATTCTCTCTCCATTGCATTGGTCAAAACCTAGTCCAACTCTCTTATCACCCATGGAAGAGTTTTAGAGATTGAATATTTTGAGCAGTGCATAATTTCTTAGATTAAATCAAATTTTTAATATTAAGCTTTTATTTATTTGTTTTTTTGGCCATGCATGGTGGCATGTGGGATCTTAGTTCCCCAACCAGAGATCAAACCTGTGCCCCCTGCACTGGAAGTACATAGTCTTCAGTGGACTGACAGGGAAGTCCCTAGATTAAATAATACAATGCAGTAGTATTCAGCCATAAAAAGGAGCGAATGTAGTCTGTTGAACTGAGGTAGATGAACCTAGAGCCTCTTACACAGAGTGAAGCAAGTCAGAAAGAAAAAAACAAATATTGTACATTAACACACTTATATGGAATATAGAAAAATAATACAGATGACTCTATTAGCAAGGCAAGAACAGAGACACAAATGTAGAAAACAAACTTGTGGACACAGTGAGGAAGGGGAGGGTGAGATGAACTGAGAGAGTAGAGTTGACATATATACATTACCATGTGTAAAACAGGCAGTTAGTGGGAAGTTGCTGTATCACACAGGGAACTCAGCCCAGTGTTCTGTAATGACCTAGAGGGGTGGGATTGGAGGGGGGTGTCGTGAGGGAGGGGATATATGTATACTTATGGCTGATTCATGTTATATGGCAGAAACCAACACAACATTGTAAAGAAATTATCCTATAGTTAAAAATAAATTTAAAAATACATTAAAAAATTAGAATGAAAATCTTGCTCTTTCTGAGTTTCTACTTAAACCTTGTAAGGTAAGCCAAGATACCTACCTAATAGTTTAAAACGTGCTGGCAGTATACTTTATTATTTTTCCTACCATTCTGAAACTATTTGTAGAGATAAAGCTTGATAGAAAGTGAGTTTTTCTGCTGTGTCTAATTCTGCATATGTTTGTATTTTAAATTTCAAAATATCCTAGGTATCCCAGGACAATTTTGTTGCTATGGAATTTGTCATTGTTTCCTAATTAGCATAGTATTTTTGGGCTTTTCTCTTTCTCAACCCTTACCTCCTTTTCTTCATATCAGTCCATACTTTTCTTACCCACTGGTATTTAGATAAATGAAAGACAATGGCAGACTTCAATGGACTCTTTAGAAACATAAAAACATCTCACAGGGTCATATTCTGGAACAGGATTCAAAAAGATTTGTGGCTTTCATCAATTTTTTTCCCTTTGTATCACCACTTGGTTTGAAGTTTTTCTTGGATGCAGTGCCAGGCTGGCATCCCAAGTAGCTCATTAGCTGTTCATTTCTGCCTTCTTTGCATTATTTCACTAACTGCCCATCAAAATTCAGTGTGTAGCTCTAGGCCTGCTAAGAACAGTCTGGCAAGATATCATTCAAAAGCATGTATTATTTACAGATCACTTGAAAGTATCAGGGATTAATCAAGGATAGAAAGTACAAAAACACATTTAGCTTCTATGAGTGATTCATTTTAAAAGTGGAAAATAAATCAGATGTTTAGTGCATTTCTAGAAAACAGAGGCTGTTTCCCCACCGTGATACTGGAAAAAGCAAGCAAGTAAAAGCTTTAGTATTGATTTTTGCTTTAACCTATTGATATGTAGACAGTTTGTCTCTTGAAATCTACTTTCCTTATACAGATTTGGAGACTAAACCAACCAGCTTACCTGGACAACTGACTTGTGTTAAACAAGGTGAAACTAAAGATCTGTCCGTGTCGTGCTCCCCTGCCTCTTATCCCTCCTCCTACTGTCCTTTCCAGTTTTGCAGAACCAGCAGGTGGAAAAAGGGTGAGCGCAGTGATGGAGAGAGGGAATGATCAGACCACATGCCCCTGCTTATTTGGAGTAAAAAAAAAAAGCGGCATTGAAGTTTGATTTTAGACAAGACTGAGCCATTTAGTAGTGAAAGTGAATTGTCATGATCAGCAAAGACAGGTTCTTTCCATGGAAATTGAGATATTGTCATTCATTGAAGAATCAGGAGCCAACTGAGTGAACTGAAAGGAATTAAGTAGAGAAAAAGGAAGCTTTTTCTTTTTCCTATTCACCTCGCATTCAGGTTGTTCATTAAGCCGGTTCTGTTTATGTTCAGTCAAGTAATAGCTCCAGCTTTAGCTTCCTGGACTTTACACCCAGCTGTGGTCTGTCTCCAGGTCACAGGAGTATCTTAATCAGTGTTCTTGTTGACACAAACCAGCTGAGATTATAAGGCAATCAGCTTTCTAGGGTAGGAAGAGGCCTAATTTTGTGGCAGCTTTTCTCCAAGCAGGAAGGGAGACCCTGGAAATATGCTTAGTAAAATCCTACATTATTTTGTTTTCATCTGGGATGTAGTTAACTTAATTTGTTTGAATTATTAATGTAAGTACAAAATGTCTTTGAATATTAAGAAATCCGTTTAAAAAGTGAAACTTGGCATATATAGACATGGTGCCAATTGCTCTGAGAATTGTTTTTCTTTGTATATTATTATAGATGACTTCATTTATTTAAGATTTTTATATTTATTTCCTTCAGAATAGTCAAACTTACATTGTGTAAAGTCATTGTGTATCACTCAGGTTTTCCCCCATATTATCTTTTAGGAGAAGCAAAAGAAAACTGTGAAATTTTGATTTTAAGTTACAGGTCCTGGACTGTTTCATAGAAAGATATTCTAGTTTGGCTTAAGAATTTTAGCTCCTTCTAATTTGATACATGAAGTAATAAATAATAAGCTCAATTCTGATTTTTAAGTTATAATTTTTGACTAGTAGAAGAAGGCTACTGTGTCTCTATGATTGTCCAATGCCAGTGTGTACCAGGTGTGTGGCATTACTCTTTGGAAATTCGCAGTGTCTTCTGAATAATTCTTGGAGTTTCTGTTTCCTGTGCTTCTTTCTCTCTTGTTGCTATAAAGTATATACGGTTTTCCTGAACTTCATTGGTTGGTACAAGAAGTCATAGACTTAGTTATTGCAGCTCTCAATGCAGGCCACCTTAGTGTCTAGAACCTGAGGCTGTTTCAACACTAACAGGCCCTGGATACTTCCCTGCTTGTCCAGTGGTTAGGACTCTGAGCTTCTGCAGGAGCCCAGGCTTCAGTTCCTAGTCAGGGAACTAAGATCTTGCAAGCTGCACAGCCAAAAAAGGAAAAACAACAGCAACAACAAAAAACCCCAAAAGTAAGAGATCCTCAAAGCCATAAGAAGTGGGAGAAAGTGACAGGGTCACTGGTCCTAAGTATGAAGAAACAAAACAAAATGAAAAGACCTGAAGACTGAATTCTGCTGGTGGCCACTCTGATTTAACTTGCCAAGTCTGAGGGTTCACAGCCTGTATTTACTGAAGCAATAGAAATGGTAAAGAATAATGAATGGGGGGAGGAAAGGACAGACTCACTCTGAAAACTATACATTTAAAAGAAAAAAAACTAGATTTCTGACTTAGCTACTAAATCATCATCATCATCCTGCAAAGACAGATTGACAGAGACAAAGCATATTATCCTGCCTGAAACATCTGAAGAACACACTGTATTAGACAACAGTTTTCAAGACATTGGATATTAAACCTGGAAAGGCCCTGATTCCTGAGAGAGGGGAAACAATGAAGTGAGCCTGACTGCCCTGCTTCCCCCTGCGCAGATTCCAGGCTGTGGTGCCGGGGAGGGCAGCAGGTGGAGCCTTGGGGTCCCTGAGTGAAAGGGAAGCGCCGGGATCCCAGAGAGAGGAAAGTGGTGGGATGTTCCAGAGGAGAGAGCTGCACAGAGACACACTTTGGGAGGTCTGCGGAGGTCTAGAGTCTTCAGACCCACGTGCAGGGGAACTACCTCAGGTGAGGGAAAGGACCACTGAAAAAGGTTAGAGGGAGCCGACAGGAAGCAATCTTGTTTTCACTAGCCAGAGTGGAAAACCTCATAATTTGCAGGGCCTCAGAATTCAGTCTTGGGGAGAATGCACACAGAAATATACCGGCCTACTTAGGCTAATACTTCAAGATATAAGCTGCAATGTATGCTTTGATAGATATGTTCTTTCTGCCTTTATGTTGATATTTGGGAAATAATTCAGTATTTTCATTTGCATTTGGCAATTGACTGAGGTGGTATTGTGTCTTATAGGTATGTATGTGAGTTTTTTCCTCTGTAAGTAGAAATGAAAAGCAGTGAGGTGTAGAAATGGAAAAGACTGGCTGATGGGAAGAAAATCTCCTTATCAATTTGCCTTAGAATGAAATGAAATACAAGGGGAATAATTAGGATTTCTTGGGTGAAATAAAATTTGAAGTTGACAAAATATTCACCTATGGTACTTTTTTAATGAAAATATTCACCTATGGTACTTCTTTTATTAATTCTTCTCTTTGGGTTTTTTATTGGTGTTTGTTTTTTCTCATACATTAAAAGAGAAAGGAAAATTTGTTTATTTGATTCTCCTTTATAGGGTTGTCTTTAGTGGCTCATATCTCATTAAATAAATCGCTTAGTCATGTCCAACTCTTTTGAGACCCCATGAATTGTAGCCCACCAGGCTCCTCTGTTATGGAATTGTTTAGGCAAGAATACTGGAGTGGGTTGCCATTCCCTTCTTGGCGGAGTCTTCTCAACCCAGGGATTGAACTTGGGTCTCCCACATTACAGGCAGATCCTTTACTGTCTGAACCACCAGGGAAGCCCATCATAGCTCATTACAACATAGGCTTTATTAATGATTTTATTTTCCTTTGAAACACTGAATAAGTTAATAACCATACTGGATTATTATTATTATTATTATTAGTGCTTCTTACCTAAAACATAAATAGAAATGTATACTGTTTTGTTACCTTTTAGAAATAAAGAAATAACAGCTAAAATTTCTCTCATTTTTCCTTTCATTTCTTGAGAAATCTAGAATTACTTCTGACATGGGGGTGCTTTATAATCCAGTTTTTCTTAGCTAGTTTATATCTCTTACTTACAAAAACTGAACAGAATTTGCAAATCACAGGCTTTTTCTTCGTGTAAAAAGTCACATGTTATTGCATGGCTGTATCATACTTCCCAAACAAAGCAGAACAAACAAAAGAACCTTCTTTATCTTTTCGAGTTTACTTAAATTTGAGACCTTTCAAGAGATTACCATCTGGCAACGTGTGTTGGATTTAGTTCATTGGTGTATTTGATGCCCATAGTTTTAAAATAATTCTTGGTATTTCTTTTTTAAAAAACAGCAGCACTTATGTAACTTGTGATTATGTAGATTGTGTTGTGCTAAGTCATGTCCAACTTTTTGCGACCCCATGGACTGCAGCATGCTGGGCTCCTCTGTCCTTCACTATCTCCTGGAAGTATGAATTTTCAGAATTTTATTTGAAAAGTGAGATTTAACTACACCAGGCTTGCTTTATCACACCAAGCTGAATAGCACTCATCTTCTGTCCTTGAGCCATTCTCTCTCCTGGTCCCCACAGTTCTCACATTGTTGGCCTCACTCATCCATGTTACCTGCTTGGCACTTAAAGTTTGCAAGCTTATGCTTTAGAAAATAAAGCCCTAGTCATCAAGTATACTTTCAGATTCAGTCTGATTGACAAGCAGCTGAAGACTATGAAACCTTTAAAGCCAAGTTTCTCCTCTGATAGAATGGAAATCTAAAGGGAGTAAAAAATCAAGTTCAAAAATATTTGAGCATGAAATAGGTTTTGCTAAAGGCTATCTGTGCTTCTGGATCATAAATTCCCCATTGTAATGGTATTAATTATAGATTGTTTTTCATTTTTCTTGCTGAAAGCTGTCTTTAATTATCAATTTTCATTATCAGGTTTCTATCTCTGTATTGTTAAAACAGCAGGAGAGATTTCCTTATTGTTTTTCTTCAGCTCTGCACTGTCATTAGAAACTATTTTTAGTAATGGCTTCTGTTATTATATTGCTGGTTGATCATATGTTCCCTGTTGTCACCCATGATTAAAAAAAAATACCTCCTGGTCTCTTGGAAACCAGTTCAATCCAGATTTTACTTCCCATCCCACAAAGCAGTATGTTCATTTTTGTTAATAGAATTTTAGTAGTATAACTATTTAATGGAAGCCATTTTTCATTAAGAAGCATGCTTTTGTTTTCTTCTTAATACTTTGTTGCCATTGTTACTGATGCTTTTTTAGAGAGAAATCATAGAACTCTAATGTCACGCCCTAGATGAGATTTTCCAGTTTTAGCATCTGTCCCCTTGGCATAATTCCTGGTGTTGACAGTTGGGTAAGAAGACACCCCTGGGTTTTAAGAAGTCCTCCTGCTGCAGATGGTAGTTTTTGCTTGAGTCTGCTTTAGCACTGACTCTAACCTCCTTCCTATGTTTTTCTTGTGTGTGTGTGTGTGAAAATTTTATATAATCAAAAAAAATGAGAACTTTCTCATATAAAATCAATATAAAATTTTACTATGGCATAGAACATGAAATTAAAACCACATATTTTGAATTGGCCAAATCTACCAGTTCTGGCTTTATTTTCTACCAGACAGAAAGTAAAAACAAATTGCAAAAAAGCCCAAGACAAAGCACTTTGGTCATTTTTCTTGAGCTTTTGGATTGAGTACAGAGTAACTCATCATTTTACTCACTATGATATAGCTTTCCAGGGAATCCTGTAACTGAAATAATTAAGGTTGAAAGGATATATGGTCTGGATTTCCAGGCATTGCCATCTCTATGCTTTCTGAGAAACACAGCTTTTTGTTTCTTGCCATACCGTGTGGCATGTGGGATCTTAGTTCACCAACCAGGACTGAACCCATGCCCCCTACATTGAGAGCATGGATTCTTAATTAGTAGACCTCCAGGGAAGTCTCTACCTTTTAATAATCTGAAGAAATAGTTATTGAGTAACTATTATAGAGTAATTCTTATTTTGTGTTTTCATATATTATTTAAACCTCTTATCTAATTAGGTGGACACTGTTATCATAGGTGATAAAACTAATTGTCAGAGAGGCGAAGTAACTTCCTTACAGTCACGCAGCTGATCAGTGATGCCTTTGAGATATGAGCCCTTATGGGCTGCCTCCTGCACATGTTCATGTGCTGATGGATAATATGCTGCACTGCTTGATTATCTCTAGGTTACTCCATAAACCTCTTTTGTGTCACATTTGTTTGATAAGTTTAATTCAAACTATCCTGTATAGAAATAAAAATATAATTGGTTTAGCTTTGCAATATTATTTTCCAATATTGTAATGAACATTTTGCTCACCACCCCCATCACCTTAGGCAGTTTTTTCCTGTCTTCTTGAAATGGGTGACAAGGAATTGATTGTGTTAAAAATTCTAATTGTTCATTTCTCCATTCAAATCTTCTATGGAAGTAAGTAGAATAGGATGAAAATTTGAGCAAAAATTTTTCCAGTTATTTGTGTTGAAAACTATAGCTGGAAACAGAACTTAGAGTATTGACTTGAGGTTTCAGATGGTAAGTTTAACATGTGAGTTTAGCCCAAATTTCATTGAAATAGCAGACAGAGTAAGTGCAAAAAATGAGTCCATTTAAGAATTCTAGGAAGCCAGAAAGGATACAATCAGTAAATAAGCCACTTTGATCAATTTCTAAAGTGTGTAAAACAAACGAAATAGAATAAGGGAGAAATCAGAGGAGAGAAGTTCAAACCACAAAAGTTGAAACTGTAATTTGCTTCAGAGCAAAGAGACCTTGCTCTCAATGGACCTCACAAAAATTGTCTTCCCCTTAGGGAGGGTGATAAACAGGAATTCTTGAAGACAGTCTGCTTAAAGGTTGGTCCATGTGGGTCCCTCTGGCCTTCTGCTTGATTTCAGTGCTTGTAACCCGGATACATCTGGGAGAACAGTTGTTTAGGTTAAGTGAGAATTTTCTCCTCAGAGATAGGGAGGAAGATGATGTTGGCATGGACTGAGGGAAGAGACAGACAAACCTCCTTGAAGCCTCAAGACTCCAAACTGATACATCAGAGGTGCGTTTTCTGTTTGCAAGGAGCTCTTAGATTAGTTTGTATATCCTAGCTCTGTGATACTTAAAATGACAAAGAAAGCTCACTTAGGGAGATGGAGCTATTATAGCAAATGAATAGGCAAAGATATACCAAGCAAAATAAACTCAATGATTTTTTAAAAAATCAAGTAATGTGTAATTTAGAGTCTAATGCATCAGATAGAAAAACAATAGTTAAAAGTTCCAGTCTACCGGAAGATAGAGCTTAAACCTATTGGGTAATAAATAGAAGAAACTTAAAAACGTTGAAATATTAGGAAAGAATTACAAAATACAAGGACAATTTGACAAATCTACAGTATTTCCAAAATTGATACTCATTTGACCACATTTCTTCCTACCATGACATAAAAATAGAAATTCAAAGCAAAAGATATATTTTTTACATCTCTAACCCCAATCTATAGCAGCAGAAATTTTAAAAGTTTAGAAAATGCAAAAATCAAACAAGTAGCTATTTATTTTATGACATTTTGAGTTTAAATAATTCATACTAAATTTACAGACTGTTTGATTCAAAGTGACCAAGAATTCCACAAATTAAATCCTGTTTGGTGTCTAAATTTGTAATCTTAATGGTATCTATTAGCAAATAAAAGGACATCACAAACTGACTTAAACTAGAAAAGAACAATGAAATAAAGCTACAGAGGTAAATGAAACAGAGAGTAAGACCTAAATTTGTTAAATAAACCTCTCCAGTCCCAAAGTAGAAGAGAACACAGAACCCTAAACCTGATTTGTTTAACTGGTAAAAAAAAAAAAAAAAGAAAAGACAAATAATTGGCAAATCAGAGTGAGATGCAGGGAGAGAAGGTGTAATGCAAATGCCTCTTCGAGAGTAAATGTGAACAGTAGTCTTGGTATCAACAATAAGTAAAGTTGAAGAATGTACAATATTATTGTAGAATTGAGATTTGCTTCTTATAAGACATGAAGCATGTATGTCACATGTGGATTCTGTTTAACTCACTTTGCAGTCTTTTGAAATTAAAGTCACAAAGGGCTGACTTTGAATTACTGATTTCAAGTTAAGTACATTCCTAAGGAAGAAATAAAGCCATCTATATATTACAAGATTGTATTGCGAGATAGTGTCTTGAGATGCCTTATATTTTCTAAAATAACCTTATGTTTTCTAAAATAAATTTGGCAAATAATGCTTTTCTGAAAAGTATATGATTATATTCACTTTATAGATTAGAATATTTCATTTGTATTGTTTTATTATGAAACAAAATTTCAGTATGCACTAAATTATTTCTGGTTTTCCATTCCAGTATTCTTGCCTGCAGAATCCCATGGACAGAGAAGCCTGGTGGGCCATAGTCCATAGCATCACAGGAGTTGGATACAACTGAAGTGACTTTGCACGAATGCATACCTTACACACACACACACACACACACACACACACACACATAGAGAGAGAGAGAGAGAGAGAGTTTCACTTTTGCTAAGTGAATAGTTTCACTTTTGCTAAAGTGATCTTTAAAAAAAGCATATATCTACAAATATGGGCTTTTGCATATGACAATAAAAGTGTCTTGACTTTTTAACAATGAATCTAAATGCCATAAATAAATATGTAATAGAGTAAGTATGCCAATAAAAGGGCTTAGAAATTAATGTGAATACCTCTTTGGTTCTTTATAGTATTGCGTAAAGTGTTAGGAAAAGTCAAGGACTAAGTCAGTTGTCCCGCGATAATGACTATGCCTCATAAGGACCATTTTCTCTATAAATTTCTTATTCAAATTTATAATGGAACTCTATTTGCTACCTCCATTAGGAATTCTAGTATATATTTCCAATTCAGTTAGGATGAGTCTGGAATATGTGGATCTGGGCAAAGTCACAACTTTCATAAGCACAGGAAAAAAAAGCACATTTGTTTTCAAATAGCACACCATTATATATTAAGATGAAAATGTAAGGGATGTAATTATTTATTTTTTAAGATTGTAAGGCAATTTAAATTACAGAATACTAAAGATGAGCTTTAGTCAAATATCTTCTAACCTGATGATTTTTTCCTTCTATATTATCGACTTGAGACAAAAGATTTACATTTAGACTTGATTTTTATTTAGTTTTTATAAGTAATCAGCATCTGATATCTCATTTGATCCTTATAAAACCATTGTATATTCAAAATATTCTAATTTTGTTAATGGAGAAGCCAATAACCTCAGAAATTTGTGCAAAGGTAAGTAACTAATGCTTCTCTGGTGATTCAGTGTTAAAGAATCTGCCTGCTATTGCAGGAGACAAGGTTCGATTCCTGGGTTGGAAAGATCCTCTGGAGAAGGAAATGGCAATGCACTCCAGTATTGTTGCCTGGAATATAACATGGACAGAGGAGCCTTGCGGTCTATAGTCCATGAGGTCACCAAAGAGTCAGACATGACTTAGTGCATTAACAACAACAACATAACTCGTAAGTGGTGAAACAGTCAGTGTGGTAGCCTGCAGACCCATTTACTCTTGAACTTACTGTTCATAATGGTTTTACTTATAATAAACAATTTTGCACTCCTTTCTTATTACATTTTTAAATCCTTCAGGACAGATTTTATGCAATACCTTTCCCAAGTACTAAATATTTCTTGTAAGCTCTGCATAAATATTTATTCATTGATTTCTGATCCAGACTGGTGCTGGAGGAGGAAAGTTAGTTTTGTTATGTAGGAATCAACCTTTGAACCAGTGAAAGTGAAGCGTGTGCCATCAAGTGCAATGTAGCCAAGTATTAATATTTGAAACTTTCAGACAATTTTCTGTATCTAAATGTTCTGCTTTCTGTCTTTCCCATAGTCTAGGCAGAAGACTTAACATTTTGCTTTTACTTTTTGACTTAGATCTCCTATTCTTGATTTTGCTTCTGACTTGACTTTTTCTGCTGATTGATCCACCTGTTTTAGATCCAGTCATCTCTGCGTTCTGATTACTTCTCTCATTGCAAGCGTTTGTTTAGATTCTGTGCTATACAGTTGGCCCTCTATATCCACGGGTTCCACATCTACAGATTCAAACAACCAGGGCTTGAAAATATTTTTAAAAATTCCAGACAGTTCCAAAAAGCAAAATGTTGCCACTCACTGGCAACTATTCCCATAACATGTACATTGTATTTATAACTAGTTATATAATGTTTATACTGTATTATATATTACAGGTAATCCAGAGGTGATTTAAAGTATAGGGGAGGATATAGGTAGGTTATATACAAATACTGCCCATTTTATATAAGAGAATTAAGCAACCTCTCAGGTTTTGGTATCTTCAGAGGTCCTGGAATCTATTCCCTGTGGACACCGAGGAATGACCATATTCTAAGTTTGATTAACTCAGGCAGAGTGACTCATAAGAAAGAGCTAGGGCATCTTTCTAACTAATTTCAGAATCAGTATTTTTGAGCCTTAATTTTTTTAAACTTTTAAAGAGATAATTGCAAATTCACATGTACTTGTTAGAAGTAGTACAGATCCCATGTACCCTTTACCTCATTTCCCCTAATGGTAACCTCTTGCAAAAATATAAACATGACATCGCAATTAAGATAATGTCTTTGGAACAGTCAAGATACAGAATATTTCCATCACTGTTTTATAGATTGCTTATGTTGAATTTTGAAAGTTCTTTGTATATTCTAGACACAAGTCTTTTGTTGGTTATGTGGTTTGCAAATATTCTCACCCAGTCTGTAGCCTATCTTTTTATCATCTTCACAGGGTTTTTCAGAGAATAAAATTTTTTAATTTATATGAGGTCCAAGGTACCAACTTTTCACTTTATGAATTATGTTTTCCGAGTGAAGTGTAGTACCTCTTCCCCTGACCCTAGATCCCAAAGAATGTTTTCTATTTTTTTCTAATAGTTTTTGAGTTTTACATTTAACATGTAAGTCTGAGTTATCTTTTGTATGTAGCATAAGATTTAAATCAAGGTTCATTTTTCCATGTGTGCCAATGAATGTTGAATTGATCTAGCACTGTTGAAAGTGCCATCTTTTCTCCATCAAATTGCTTTTTGCACCTTTGTTGAAAGTGAGTTAGGTGTATTTGTGTGGATCTATTTTTGGATTCTCTGCTCTGTGCCATTGATCTATGTGTCTGTTGCTTTGACAAAACCTAATAGTCTTATTTCTACAGTTGTACGCTGCTGCTGCTGTTGCTAAGTTGCTTCAGTCGTGTCCGACTCTGTGTGACTCCATAGATGGCAGCCCACTAGGCTAACCCGTCCCTGGGATTCTCCAGGCAAGAACACTGGAGTGGGTTGCCTTTTCCTTCTCCAATGCATGAAAGTGAAAAGTGAAAGTGAAGTCTCTCAGTCATGTCTGACTCTTAGCGACACCATGGACTGCAGCCTACCAGGCTTCTCTGTCCGTGAGATTTTCCAGGCAAGAGTACTGCAGTGGGGTGCCATTGCCTTCTCCACCTGTAGTTGTATAGTAAGTCTCAAATCAGGTAGACAGATTCTTCCTGCCTTGTTCTTTTTCAAGGTTGTTTAGAAATTCTAGTCCCTTTACCGTTTCATAAAATTTTAGAGTAATCTTCTCATGTCTATAAAACACCTTGCTGAGATTTTGAAACATACTAGTTTGAACCTATAGATCAATTTGGGGAGAATTGACTTCTTTACAATTTTGAATCTTCCAATTCAGGAACAATGTATGTCTCCCCATTTATGAGATACTCTTTGATATATACACTTAGCACTTAATAGTTTTTCAGGACACAAATCCTGTGTATGTTTTGTTAGATTTACTCCTAAGTATTTTCTTTTTTATTGATTGTGATGGTATTATTTTTTTTTTTTGAGTGTCTTGTGTGTTCATTTCTAGTCTATAGGGATAAAATAGATTTTAAAAATTAAAAAAAAAAAGATTTTAAAATATTCTACCTTGATATAGACTGAATATTTATGTTTCCTCCCCCCACCCCCAATTCATATATTGAAATTAAATCCCCATTGTGATGGTATTAGGAAGGGGGGCCTTTAAGGTGGAACCTTCATGAACAGGAAAAGAGTTTGTATAAAAGAGACCTTAGAGCACTCCCTTGCCCCTTCTGCCTTATGAGGACACAGCAGGAAGATGGCCATCTTTGAGCCAGGAAGCAGAAACTCGACAGACAACAAATTTGATGGTGCCATACTCTTGGACTCCCCAGCTTCTCGAACTGTTTGTTTATAAGCCACGCAGTCCAGGATAATTCTGTTATAGCAGACTATTTGACTAAGACATACCTGTAACCTTGCTGAACTCATTTATTAGTTCTAGGACATATATATATATATATATATATATATGAAATTTCCTACATAGAAAATCATGTCATCTATAAAATTTTATTTATAAATTTCTTTCTGATGTGAATGCATTTTTATTTTCTTGCATAATTGCATAGGCTTGAACTTTCAGTACTATGTTAATTATGCATTGTTAGTATGGGCATTCTTGCCTTAGTCTCTATTTGAAAAAGTAGCATTCATTATTTAATATTAAGTATAGTATTACCTATAATTTTGCAGTATTCTTTATAAAGTTGAAGAATCTACCCTCTTATTTCTATTTTCTATTTTCATATTTTTAAGTATTTATTTTTATTATTTATTTTGGCTGTGCTGGGTCTTAGTTGTGGCATGCAGGATCTTTTGCTGTGGTATGAGAACCCTTAGTTGAGATGTGTGGGATCTTGTTCCCTGACCAGGGATCAAACCCCAGCCCCCTGCACAGAGAGTTCAGAGTCTTAGCCATTGGACCACTAAGGAAGTCCCTATTCCTGTTTTCTGAGTATCTTTAAACTTATGAATGGATATTAAATTTTGTCAAATATTTTTCTGGATCAGTTAATATGATGCAGTGATTTTTCTCTTTTAATGGGCTAATGTGATAGATCATATTGATTGAGTTTTTCATATTGAAACTTCATATTGAAACAGCTATGCATCCCGGGAATAAACCTCACTTAGTCATGGTTTATAATTATTTTGTATATGTTGCTGAACTCTATTTGCTTATATTTGTTAGAAATTTTGGCATCTATATTCATGAAGGATATAAATATTTTTTTAAAATTGACATGAAAGTTAATAGTTTATTTTTCTTTATTTAAAAAATAAAATTTTTTATTTGGCTGTGCTAGATCTTCATTGCTGTCTGGGCTTTTCTTTAGTTGCAGCGAGCAGGGGCTACTCTCTAGTTGCAGCGTGAGGGCTTCTCATTGGGGTAGCTTCTCTTGTTGCCAAGTGTAGGCTCTAGGGCCTGTGGGCTTCAGTAACTGCAGCACATGGCTCAGCCGTTGTGGCTCTTGGGCTCGAGAGAAAAGGTTCAGTAGTTGTGGCACATGGGTTTAGTTGCTTGAGGCATGTGGCGTCTTCCCAGATCAGGGATCAAACCCATGTCTCCATCAAACCCAGGTGGATTCTTTACCACTGAGCAACCAGAGAAGCTTGGATATTGCTATTTTTTGTACTGTTTTTGTTTTGGTATCAGGATAATCCTTGCTTCATAAAATGAATTTGTGAGTACTTCCTTCCTCTTTGGTTTTTTTTTTTTTTTTTTTCTGGAAGAGAGTGTGTAAAATGGGTATTAGTTACTATTTAAATGTTTGGTAGAATTTTCCAGTGAAACCGGCCTAAAAATTTCTATTTGGGGGATTTTTAGTTAGGAATTAAATTCTTTATATGTGTAAGGCTGTTCATATTTTCTATCTCATATTCTATTTTGCTAGTTCATGTTTTTTTTAAGGAATTAATTCATTTTATCTGAGTTGTCAAATATTTCTGTGTATAATTGTTCATAGTATTCTCTTATAAGCCTTCTAATGTCTACAAGGTCTGTTGTGGTAACCCTTACATTAGTTACGTTTATTTTCCTTCTTCTTTTCTGTTAGACCTTTGATTAAGTTTTGTTGATTTTGGTAATTGTTTCAAAGAACCAACTATTTGCAACATTGATTTTTTTAGAGTGTTTTTCTATTTTTAAACTTCATTTTTTATTTATTTTTTTACTTTTGTTTGTGCTCATCTTCCTTGCTGTGCATAGGTATTATCTAGTTGTGGTAAGCAGGGGCTACTCCCTAGTTGTGGCTCATAGGTGCTAGAGAGTAGATTCAGTAGCTTGGTGCACAGTCTTTTTGCTCTGTGGCGTGTGGAATTATTCTGGAACAGGGATCACACCTGTGTTCCCTGTATTGGCAGACAGATTCTTAACCAGTGGACCACCAGGGAAGTCCATGTTTTTAATTTCATTTTTTTTTAATGTACTTTATTTTTTCTTCCTTTTGGCTTCTTTGGGCTTATTTTACTTTTCTTTTTCTAAGTTCTTGAGGTAGGATTTTAGATTATTCATTTGAGGCCTCTCCTCTGTGCCAACATAGGCATTTAGTGCCATACATTTCCCTCTAGTGTTGCTTTATCTATGCTGTGTGCTTTTTTCAATATGTTGTGGGGCTTCCCTGCTGGCTCAGCGGTAAAGAATCTGCCTGCAGTGCAGGAGACTGCCTGCCATGCAGGAGACACAGATTCGATCCCTGGGTAAAACAATCCCCTGGAGAAGGAAATGCCAACACTCCAGTATTCTTGCCTGGGAAATCCCATGGACAGAGGAGCCTGGTGGGCTACCGTCCATGGGGTCACAAGAGTCGGACAGGACTTAGGGTCTATACCACCACCAGGTATGTTATTTTTTTCATTTTCATGCAGTTCATTGTGCTTTTTTGGATTTCCTCTTGACCTATGAATTATTTAGAAGTATGTTGTTGGATTGTCAAGTATTTAGAGATTTCGCTTGTATCCTCTGTCACTAATTCCTGATTTGGTTCCACTGTGATCAGTGAACTCATGCTACATGATTTCAGTTCTCTTAAACCTGATGAGATTTATTTTATCGTCTACTTTGTTCTAGGTTCTGTGGGTATTGGAAATTAATGTACATTCTGATGTTTGTTAGTGGAATATTTTATAAATGTTGATTAGGTTCTGTTCGTGGATGATTCAACTTATTCTGTATCCTTCCTAGTTTCCGTGTAACTGTTCTATCAATAGTACAAAAAGGGGGTTTTGAGTCTCCAACTATAGCTGTCAATTTGTGTACTTTTCCTTTCATTTCTGTCAGATTTTGTTTCACGTGTTTTTCATCTTTGCTGTTTGGGTATGAGCACATTTAGGGTGGTTATATCTTCTTGGTGATTTGGCTTTTTATCATTATTTAATGTCCCTCTGTGTCCCTGGTAATCTTTATTTCAGTTACTGTGCTTTATACTTCTAAAATTTCCATTTTGTTTATCTTTATATCTTCTATTTGTTTGATGAGATTATCTTTTCCATTTATTTCAGGTGGCTTTACACTTGCTCATTAAAGCATTTTTAGGAAGTCTGCTTTCAGTTTTTTCTCAAATAATTAACAGCATCTTTGTCATCTTGGTTTTGGCATCTGTTGGTTGCATTTTATCGTTCAGTTTGAGACCTCCCTGGTTCTTGGAATGACTAGTGGACATTTTATGGGTCTCTGAGATTTATTTAACCTTCCTGGTTTGGCTGGTTTCCTCTGACCTGCTTGGATGGGGAAGGTAAGAGGGCGGTAGAAGTTTAGGTTCTCACTCAGCCTGCATTGTCTCCTCTCTACTGCTGAGCAGGAATGGGAATTCGGGCCCTCTGCTCGGCTTCTGCCGGTATCTCTCTGTTGGGGAGATGTAGCAAAGCCAGCGTACGTCTCCACACGTGGCCTGCGCTGACTGGAGAGGTGGAGGGGGGTGACATGGTCATGGCGAAAGTTCTGTCTCTCTACCAGGCCTCCCTGACACTACCATGACAGTACTGGGGGGATACCGTGTTACTGCCTGTTGGTTACACAAATCCAGATTCCCCGTGTGGTCTCCGCCAACACCAGGGAGGAGAAAATAGGAGTTCCCTACTCAGCCTGCTCTGAGACCCCTCCAGTAGAAGTGGGCCCAAAGGTTATCGTGTGGTGTTTGACTGGAATAGGATTTTTGCCTAACAGTTTTCGATCTTGTTGGGCTGTCCTTTCTCCTTTCTTTTGGTTAGAGGGACCACGCTTTTGTTGAGGCTTTTTATGTCTGTGTTCTTTGGTGTTTCTTAGTTGTGAGTTCTTTTGTTCCAAGTCTAGAATGTACATGAAGTAAAAAGGAAATCCAGTGAACTAATTACTGTGTCTTTTCTTGGGCCCTGCGAGCCACCGCTATTTTGCCTTATTCTCTTTCAGTTTTCTTATGTTTGCTTTAAATATAACATCTATGGAGTTTAGTTGTACTTAACTGGAGACACAGGGATAAGTATATTTACTCTGTCTTCCCAGGATTGGAAGTCCCTCTGAACTTTATTTTATTTATAAAATGTATACCATAAAATCTATTAACTGGTTTTCTACTAGAGAAATTTAGAAACATTTTTGATTCATAGATAGACATGTACTAAAATTATAAAGACATGTAATGATATTGTTATGTTATCATTACTGGTGGTAAGGGTGTACATACACACATATATATGTATTTGAAATGTATGTATTTTGAAAGGAAATGACAGTGAGCACAAAAATGTTCATAAAAATGGCTAAAGCTACATAGAAAATTAATAAGCACCAAATTCTTCTCTCAGATGTTTCTTGCTATAACTTCCTGGAAAATCATTTGTGAAATGCATCTCCTGTCTTATGACATCATAATTATATGGACAGTGTTTTTATCTAAATAAGTAATAATTGCTTGCTGCTCAGATCCCATCAATATAATCGAGTCTGCCCATTGTACAATGGCAGTAAGAACTTCTAGCAAGCAAACTACTTCCTGCTCTTGCTGTTGGAAGACGAGGGAAGCTCCAGAACATTATTTTTGTGCAGCAGGGATACATACCAAGCTTACAGTACTTTTTCATTGCATAAACCCACTTTAGAGTTGTACTTTATAGTCTATTAAGTAAGAAGTGAATTGAAAATAATGCTTCTCTTGAGAGGTCAGTATTACATTTGTCATAAAATGTGTACCTTTTGAGCTGTTAACAGTTATTCCTTGTACTCATTTATCAGAGTGATTAAAGCTATATTCTCTAGTTCTTTTAGAATGGTTTGCAAACTAGAAGAGTTACAAACATAAGGCTAAAGAATTACTGAAAGGGGAATTGAGAAGCTTCAATTAGTATTCTACTTTACTTTTTCATCTTCTTTGTTTTTTCTTATAAAATTAATAAAACAAGGTATATTTTTAAGAAGAAAACTAGAGTCGAGGGTTTTTTTTTTTATTGTTGTTGCTGTGGTTCCATTAGGGAAGAATGAATATAATATGTTTTCTATCCCTATTGTGGGAAAATGGGGGGTGTAGTGGAGGGGTAAAGTGGGGTCATAAGGCACCACATTAATATTTCTAAAAGTCTGAACTCTCCTTACATTACCCCCATCACTACAGGTAAACAGCTTTGCCATCTCATGCCCTTTCCAGACAAGTGAAAGAAGAGGTCATTTCTTGAGTTTGAAAAGGACAAATAGTCCTCTGTGAATGTAATTTCTCAAGAGAAAGGGGTTTAGAGCTGTAGATTTTTGAAATGGCAAGACTTTGATTGAGCCCCAAACACTATAGAGTCCCAGAGGAAGACCAGATGTTTGAATGAGCCAAATACCAAGGACCATGACTTTGGGAAATAAAGTAACAGATTCCAGTGCCCAAGGCAGGAAAACAGTTAATCTTCAATGAACACGTGGGCTTGGTCAGGGAGCATTTTCTCAGTGTCCAATTCTCACTAAACTCAGTTCTTCTTCAAGTTTTCTAGACAAAATATGCCTCCCTGGGACTCTAGTAAATCCCTAGAGATCATTAAGCTTCCTTGACTCTACCACCTACCACCTCAAAATATAATACATGAATAAGTTAGAATTTTCTGTGACCCTTTTGTGACAAGAAGAAATAAACCCTATTGTGTTATTTTGATTGTTTTAAATTTACATCTTGACTTTTCTTCCACTTGAATTCATAACCAAATTCATAACTATCACATATATGCCTATTAAACAATACTTAAAAAGATGATATGACTCCTAGTTTAAAATCAGTTTAAATTGATAGATCACTTGTCCTTTTTTTTTTTTCTTTATTCTATTTCATGCACTAAAGGTACAGTGGCCTTTCAAATAAAACTTCTGTAAAATATAAAAGTATTAGTCACTCAGTTGTGTCCAACTCTTTGCAACCCCTTGACTGTAGCCCACCAGGCTCCTCTGTCCATGGAATTCTCTAGGCAAGAATACTGGAGTGAGTAGCCATTCCCTTCTCCAGGAGATCTTCCCAACCCTGGGATTAAGGCCTTGTTTCCTGCATTGCAGGAAGACTCTCTACCATCTGAGCCACCAGGGAAGCCAGTGCACTGGCATCTTAGAGGTGTGATCGCTTACCTTGATTATCACCTTTTAGAACTGAAAAGTTGAAAGGTACAGGTGGGTTCTCTGGCAGAGGCTAGTTTTTCTTTTCCAGTTGTTGAGGTGTATGATATTATCCAGTGAGAACAAGTAAGGAAGCAATTCTTTGTTACATCTCTAGGATGCCTGGTACCCTGTGTCTTATGTCTTGGAACTAAATTCATCCAGTTGTAAGATCTAATTTAGAAGAAATATGAGTGAATTAAAAACTTATCAGTCATACACTGATTGACAAATTTATTAGACACCTATACTCCTTTATTCAAATGTATTAGGGAAATAGAATAAAGAATAATTTACATGCTCAGGAAGCAGTGATAAAATTCAAATTTTTCTTTTAAATATTACTTTCAGTGAGAAGACTGATATTCTGAGAAACACAAGTTGTTTCATGTGATTTTACATGGTAAATATACTATAGGAATGAATAAATTGACAATTCTCTGTCAGCTGCTTGACTTTTCCCTCACTTAGTGGTGAAAATGAACTGGCTTGCAAAGCACTGTACAGATTTCAACTGACCAGATTCATTGAAAAAGAAACTTAATATTTTCACTATTCAACATTAGCAGGAATTGTTCTCATTCCATTTTTAAAAGTTACCAGATGCACTGCATAATGAGAATCACTGCTCTTATTTTTGGTTGGAATGGGCAATGGTAGGGTAAATTCATGTCAACATAGATGTCAGTCTGTTCTTTTGGAAGCTATTAATTTTGTATAAATTATTGATTGGGAATTTTGCCACTGACCACTAAATAACAGATTCACTGACAAGTAAAAGACCTTTCAGATACACTTAGTTGACACCAAATGACCTCCACCCAATATTAAAGTTTTCTCAGATGTCTACATTTGTAGACAGCTCATCTGTATGTCCATGGAAAATTGAATTTGTTCAAAAGTTTTAGGAGATCTGCTTTATCATAGTTCATAAAGGTAGTTAACTTGCCAACCCCTCAAGCCAAATAATCTTTGCATCTGATTGTCATATGTTGCATAGGCATAACCCCAAATTGTTAAACTCTACAAGAATATTGTTAAACTCTACAAGAATATAGTTATAACCCTCATCTCAGAGGGTTGTAACCCAAGATATTTTATCAGTTGCTTTTCTGTATTTTAAACTGTGCTTGAATACTGTTTTTTTTTCTTTCTTCTTTCCTTTGCTTAGTGTTATGACCTTGGCAGAGTAACCTGACTTCTTGATACTGATTTCTCTCTTCTAAAATGAAAATAGGTTACTTCTGAATTTTTTGCTTCTCTTATATTAGTTTTCTAGAGCTGCCTTAGAAGGTATCACAGACTGGCTGGTTGAAACAGCAGAAATTTATTTTCTTACAGTTTTAGTGGCTAGAAGACCAAGATCAAGGTCTCAACTCAGTTTGTTTCTTCTGGCTTCTCTCTCCTTGACTGGTAGATTGGCATCTTCTCCCTGTGATTTCACATGGTTTCCTTCTGTGTCTGCCTCTTGTATCTCTTCTTTCTATGACATCAGTCATATTGGAGCAGGACCCAGCTATGATCTCTTTTCAGTGTAATTACTAGTTTAAAAGCCCTATCTGCAAATACAGACACATTCTGAAGTGTTGAGGTTTAATTAGAACTTCAGTGTATGAATTTGAAGGGGACACAATTCAGCCTGTAACATCTACTAAAATTGTTTTTAATACATTTAGGGAAATACAGCTTTTTAATTTTATTTTCAATTAATTCCTTCTTAAACCAACTGTGCAAGCAAAATGGTTCTGTTTTAAAAATCTTGAATACAGAAACAATGGATCAGTGTACTGAAATTGAGATTACTTTTCTTTTAAAATAGACTATTGTCATTAAAAGAGTAATACCAATAAAGATCAGTAGTTTTCCTTTGCAACACCAATAACCAATTAAGAAATATGATGAGAAAATTAAATCCATTCAGAATAATAATACAAACTACCACACAAACTACAAAATATGTGTGAATAAATTTAAGAAGGATAAAAGTTACACAAAAAGTATGAAGCTTAATAGGAGGATATGAGAAACTTGAAGAAATGGAGATGCTTTTAAACTTTATGATTTAAAATATTTTGATTTATGATTTAAATATTTATGATTTATGATTTAAAATACTTTTGATTTTATGATTTTGATGATTTAAAATATTAGTTTACTAAAATTTATTTATTTGGTATATCCTTAACCTAGAGGAAGAGGAAATATGAAATTTCACTTGATGATAATAATAGTAATCATAGTAATGGCTAATCAGAAGCCTTTTCTGAATATTTACCATTTGTAAGTTCCTCAAGTTCCTCAAATATGTATTACTTGTTAGGTTCAAATATTTCTCAAATAGTTACTTTTTATAAGATCCTATGTAAACCTTCATATTACTAAATACACTGGTTTCCTTAACTGTAAAATAGAAATACTAATTGTTCTAGTAAGACATGAAGTGTTAGAAAGTTTGGGATTCTATTGAAACTGTTAGAACTCTATAAGAAAGCTATTGTTAATATGACTATATGAAGATTAACATTTTTTGTAACAAAAGCATCATTAATAGAGATGAATGGCAGTCAGAAATAAAACATACATGAAATATGACAAATTGTGTCTAAAACATCTAATGTGTGTGTGTGTGTGTGTGTGCGCGCGCTCAGTCATATCTGACTCCTGCAACCCCATGGAGCCCACTAGACTCCTTTGTTCGTGAAATTTCCAGGGAAGAATACTGGGGCAGGTTGCTGTTTCCTACTTCAGGGGGTCTTCCCAACCCAGGGATTGAACTCACGGCTCCTGCGTTGGCAGGTGGATTCTTTACCACTGTGCCACCTGGGAAGCCCAAACATTTAATAGATATAACCAATCAGTATATGAGACAGCTTAATATAAGTAACATTGAACGGTTTATGTGTACCACATATTGTCCTAAAGCAGCAATCCTATCTTGATTAGTGTTATTATTCACCTCAATGAAGACCTTAATCGTCTCTTATTGCACACAAATTTTGTCTAGTGAATTATAATCTAATGACTATGGTTTTTGTAGCAAGGCTTTTTGAGCTATTGAAATATTCTTTGTAATGGATTGTTAAAACTGTAATTATGAAGTCAAAGGCCAATAATGTGACAGCTCCCCATGCTTTCAGTACAGGTTATAGCAATTAAACTGCCCCATAAATGTTTATTTATATAATGTTTATTAATAGCAGCCTTTCTGATTGATGTAAAGCCACTTAGAAATAGCATGACAAAATTGGCTTATTAAGTTTTTGTTGACACTAACATTTGAGAAAATATCTCCTTATTTCACGTTACTTATTTATATATTGTTGTTCTTTCTTGAATTTAGGATGATAAGAAATCATGTTCATTGTAGTATTAGTTCTGGACTCAGCACTGTAGCATAAATGCCTTGTCCTTCACCCAAATTTTAATTTCCAGTGAGTATTTTTTTTTCCTCTTTGGTTTGTTTTAACCACGTGAATGGCTTTGACTCGCAAATTTAAAATGGCATTTTGAAAATTGTATCTGAAAAAGGAAAAAAATAGAGGTGGAAAAGGCCTGGCCTCCAGAGACTACTGAAAGTATGGGATGGGGAGAGGAAAAAAATTTGGCATTGATATTAATATATGACAGATTTTAAACATTATTCAGATGTTATTTCCAAGAATTTTTAATACATTTACTTCAATAGTATGATACATAGTTTCTTCTTTTTCCATGAAATTTGTCATATTCTTTCTTTTAAGAGGCATTATTTTGAGATCATTTTATATTTACAGCAAACTTAGATAAATAATATAGGGAGTTTGCACTTACATATCACCTAGCTTCTCTTGATGTTAATATCTTTCATAACTGTAATACCAATTGTGAGAACCATTTTATATGTAATAGTTTGCATCTACTAACCCAAACTCCCAGTCCAGCCTTCCTCTATCTTCTTCCTCCTGGGCAACCACAAATCTGTGCTCTGTGTCTGTATGATTGTTCTGTTTCATAGATACGTTCATTTGAGCTATATTTTAGATTCTACATGTAAGAATATCATATGCTATTTGTCTTTCTCTTTCTGGCTTACTTCACCTAGTATGATAATCTCTCTAGTTGCATCCATGTTGCCACAAATGGCATTTTTCTCTTTTTATGACTGAGTAGTATTCCATTGTATATATGTACCACATCTTTATCATTCATCTGCTTTCATGTCTTGGCTATTGTGAATAGTGTCACTGTGAGCACAGGAGTGGAGGTATCTTTTGGAATTACAGTTTTGTCTGGGTATATGCCCAGGAGTGGGAGAGCCAGATCATCAAGAAATTCTCTTTTTAGTTTTCTGAGGAACCTGCACCAACTTACGTTTCCACCAATGGTTTAGGAAGGTTTCCTTTTCTCCACACCTTCTCCAGCATTTGTTACTTACTGACTTTTTAATGATGACCGTTCTGATTCGTGTGAGGTGATACCTCATTGTAGTTTTGATTTGCATTTTTCTAATAATTAGTGATGTTGAGCATTTCTGCTTGTGCTTTTTAGCCATTGGTATGTCGTCTTTGTAGAAATGTCTGTTTAACTCTGCTGCCCATTTTTTGTTTGTTTTCCTGTTGTTGAGTTGTATGAGCTGTTCGTATATTTTGGAAATTAAGCCCTTGTCAGTCACATCATTTTCATCTATCTTCTGCAGTTTCTTAATCCATTTATCTGTTAAAGAAAACTTTAGGTTGCAGTAGATTTTAATTGCAAATCTAATTTCTTTATCAGTAATAGCACTATTCAGATTTTCTACTTGTATCAGTTTTGTCAGATATATTTCTAAGAGATTTGTTTATTTATTCTAAGTTGTCAAATTTATTGATGCGTAGTTGTCTATAATATCTTTGTTTTATCTTTGTAATATTTCTAATCTATAATGATAGCTCCCTTTTCTTTCCTATAACTGGAAATATGTATTTTCTCTGTATTTTATTCGTCAGTCTTGCATGAGATTTTTCAACACTTAAAGTTTTTCAAAAAACAGACTGGTGACTTTGTTGAGGTTCCCTATTTTGTATCTGCCACTTTTGTTACTGATTTCTTCTTAACACTATTTTTTCTTTTTTTCCTATTTCTCCTTGAGGTTGAGTTACAGTATTTTCCTAGCTTCTTGAGATGAAAGCTTAGGTCATTGATTCTTGATTTTTCATTTAATTCAAACTATTACCTAATTTTCATTGTGACAAAATTTGTCACATAGGATATTTTTAGAATTTTGATGCTAAACATTAAATTATTGAATATTTTATTTAATCTGATATTTCAGGCATTTACAAACATTATTCTGCCTAAGATTCATGCTAAGAAATATTAAGACTCTCTGTGAATATTTGTGGCCAGAAAAATTACTCAAATTCAAATAATTTTAATTTTTGTTAGTGTTTATAGGTTGTTTCTCTCTATGGTCAGCATTTTATGTTCATAAAACCTGAGCGCAAAGATAGACATTTCATTCTAAGGTTCTCACTCATGTTTTTTCTCACAAACCTGCTTTTCCTTTTAGTTTGATATTGAATCAAGATAGTATATTCTCTGTTGCTTTTAAGTTTACATAGAAATGAAGTTACACAAAAGGGATATAAAGAATATAACATGATTTCATCTAAAGGTTAGTGAGATAGATTGGATAATTTGGGTTTGGAGTTTACCTCTAGTTTCTACTAGCTTTTTGATATCAGATAAATTAATTAAAGCTTCCTATAGTTTCTTCATTTGTGAATTGGGGATAGTTAATATAGCTATGGGCTTCCCTGGTGGCTCAGAGGTTAAAGCGTCTGCCTGCAATGCCGGAGACCTGGGTTCGATGCCTGGGTCGGAATGATCCCCTGGAGAAGGAATGGCAACCCACTCCAGTATTCTTGTCTGGAGAATCCCATGGACGGAGGAGCCTGGTGGGCTGCAGTCCACGGGGTTGCAAAGAGTCAGACACGACTGAGCGACTTCACTTTCTTTCACTTTTCAATATAGCTATAGGTATCTGGAAGACTCTGTCACCAATTCTGTTTTAAGTGTGTTACTGTTTTTCCACATCATCTCCCCTTAAAGATGTCACTTTGAGGACCTTCACTGTTTACCTTTATTCCAGTGGTCTTCAGTATTTTTCTGTTGTGGTTCTTGGATTTCCAGACAGTTTATGTCTTGTGTAAATAGCATATATGGTACATGCCTTCTTATTATCACCATTTGATCAATCCTAGAATAGAATCTGTCTTCCTTACTTCAAGTTGATAGAAATTTCATGTTTATATATAGATAGTACCTCTATTCTATACTTTCTTATATTCTTCATTTAGTGTACAAACAATGGGACTTAATTCAATAAGAAGGGAATTAACTATTATCTATGAATATAAATAATAATAATGATAATGATTGTAACAATTATCATATATATTAATAACCTCCTATATATAAAGTTCTATCTTAAGAACTTTATATGTATGTAATTTAATTTTTCAAACTAACACTGTACTATGTATTCAAGGGCTGATATCCTCTAATATAATTGTGACTCATGTTTGATAATTCATTGAATAATAAATAGATTCGTATTTTATATATTGGAAATCCTTACACTAGATTTTTATAAAATTGCTTCTATAGATGGTTGTATGTTCACAGTGCCATTTTTATCAAATGTGCTATGTGGTATAAGAGAGCAAATACCTTTCTTTTAAGTCTAATTTAATATTTAGGATAAAAGAATTGGTTCAAATTTGTAAATTGTAAGAAATTTATAGTAGAAAGAGGCCAAAACATGTGTGAGAGGATTTTGTGTGAGTTTTAGTGGGAAACTATGTAATCTTGGGAAGTTATAAAACTTAACAAATCTAGGCTTCTCTATCCTTCCAAATTAAGTAAGTAAAAAAAAAATGATAACTTGACAGGCCATTACAAATACATTAATAATGAATTTAAAATATACTTTTAAGTGGGCATTATATAAATATTTTCACAAGTGTGGGTTTTTTAGAGTGAAATACAATATATTAATAGATACAGTATTACAAATGAAGAATATAAATCAACATATTTGAATGCAACGGAATGTTCTTCCCATTCCTCATTTTTTTTGGCTCTTTCTGGATGAGCAACTAAAGAAAGCTGCTGATTTTGTATTTGTGAGCAGCAGAGCGGTATAATAAGTGAAGTGAATATTTTGGGGGAAGAAGGTTTAGTATTGCGACAGCTGGTTCAGGCTGTTCCTTTATCAGAAATAGTGCCTCTAGACTATCAAAAATAGGAATAGGAACTTAAAATATAATTTTCACTCAATCAAGTAAACTTTGCCCTTTTTCCCTTCTTACATTCATCTCTGTATCTCCCAACTTACAACTGTGCACATTTTGGCTTTTTCCCCCTGCACATGAGATCTTATTATGTAGTATCAAATAGAAGAAAGATTTGGATACTTCAGTATATTTTGCAAGCTTAGTTTTAATCTCTGATTTCGATGGCCTCCTTAAAAATTCTCTGCTTAAAGTTGGAGAAATGCTCAGCATTTCAAGCTTATTGAACATAATCTTGACTAAGTAAATTTCCTTAATTTCAGGCATTTTTGTAAATCTCTTGACAATAGAGAATCTTTTGACAATTAGTCCCTACATTTAAATTGAGTGGTTTTGCAGGGATGTTGGCGGGGGATCCCTCAGAATTTCAGAACAAGGATTATTTTAGTATGGGGAGAATGGCACTGGGTCAGCAACAGTGTTCAGAATTTATATCAAGTTTGACTTCCAGAGAAGTCATAGTATTTGAAATGCAACTGAATACAAATTAAAGTCAAAGACCAAAAGCTAGTGATGTCCAAGCTGCTTCTAGCCAAGTTTAGAACTTTGCTTAGTACTATTGGGTGTCCCTGGAGGGACTACAATCTTGGACAACAGGCGAAATGTGACAAAGGAAAAAGGATCTTTTTTTTCACATGAAACAAATGCTAATTCTTTAATTGGATTCAATAATAAACTGAATATGTAAGAGACAATTTAACTACTTGAGAGCCCAGGTTTAAGGAAAGGGGTACTTCTAAATTGTCTTGAGAGCTCTTTTTTTAGGTTTTTCTTCAGGGCATTATGCTTAGTGATTGTACGTTTGCAGCTTACACTGATGATTGGACTCTTGAATTGGCCCTGGAGGCCTCTGACAACAGAAAACAAGGCTCATAAGCAAAGAATTAAAATAGATGACAGAAATTCCCTGGTTTTGCTGACTCATGAACAGATGGTGCTCCCAATCCTTCCATTAAATGCTCTTTTATAACATTGCTGTCTGTAGCCAACGGAGAATGAGTCTCATGGCTATAAAGCCTAGGTTTGTGTGAAATTGGGATGAACTTCGGAACAAACTCAGAGTTCTGGGACACTAATGTCAATTCTTAGTCCTTTGTACAGTTGAACTGCCCTCCAGCCTAGTGTTTAGCCTAAGATGAATTTCAGATATACCAGAGGGATGTTGTACTTTTGATGTTAATGTGGTTCCAAGAGATTTGCCATTTGAGCCAGTTCTTTTTGCACTATACTTCAAGGACCTTCTTCATATTGGTTCTATTTCAATTGAATTTTATTTATAAAATATTTCAAACATATGGGTAAGAAGAAACATTTGTGTGTCCACTGCTCAGTCTTAACATTTGTTTGAAAGTTGAAATGTTTGTTTGAAATTTTGTTTTAAAAACACAAATTGCTAAGATCTAACTGCACTTCTTTCTACTTCCTTATTCCCCCAAGGAAATTACTCTTCTGAAATGATGTGTATCAGTACCATGCACAGTTTTTATTTTCGTCATATTTGTATGCATCTCTAAAATAAATATTGCTTATTCTGCCCATATTTAAACTGTAAGTAAATTATATCACTTGTGACTTTTTTTTTTTTATTGTTGACTTCACTGTGTGGTTTGAAAACTTAGATTAGCTTACCAGTCCCTAAAAAAAACCTCTCTGGAATGCTGATCGGAATCTTAATTTTAGACTTAAGTGGGGAAATTTGCAATTTTCATAATATTTAAATAATCATAATATTTATTTGGAGAAACTCATAATCTCCATAATATTCCCATCCTTTTATATTTTCAATATTTTTTTATTGTTTTATTATGCTTTCTTAGGATACTCAGCATTATAGAACTTGTAAATATATCAATATTACCTTACACATTGAAAGGGGCTTTGCAGATATGTAACGAGTATTTTGAGATGGTGAGATGATCCTGGATTAGCCAGATGAACCCGGTGTCACTACAAGTGTGCTTATAGGCTAAAGAGGAAGGTAGGAGGTAGAAAAAGGACTTGTAACTGATGGAAGTAGAGACTAGGTTGATGGGGCCACAAGCCAAGGAATGTAGGCAGCCTCTAGAGGCTACAAAAGGCAAAGAATGGATTCTCTCCTAGAGCCTCTACTAGAAACTCAGTCCTACCATTTCTTGGTTTTGTATTTCTGACCTCCAGACATCTAAGATAACACATTTGTGCTTAAACCACTAAGTGGTGATTTTTACTGAAGAAATGGGAAACACATGGGCCTTCTGCAGAAATTGCTTTGCAAGGCTCTGATCTGACTTAGTGTGAGAAAGAAAATACCTTTAATATTATGTATCAAATATCAAATGCTGTGTCTGTTTTTAAAAGGTTGTTATTTTGGTGAGAATAATATAGAAATGAACATCTAGAAGAGGTTCATTCAGTGTTACCCAGTGTGTGTAGGTAATGTTTCCACATGCGTCTCAGAGAATGGGCCAGAATTTTAAGCCTGGTTGAAGGTGAAGGAGGCAGTTACTTGTAATAAGTGAGACTTGGACTAGATGTTTGAAGATATGATGGTTACTTGTTTATATAAGTATCCCAGCAAAACCA
The DNA here is from genome assembly GCF_023699985.2 of Odocoileus virginianus. Classification (NCBI taxonomy): domain Eukaryota; kingdom Metazoa; phylum Chordata; class Mammalia; order Artiodactyla; family Cervidae; genus Odocoileus; species Odocoileus virginianus. The sequence goes on along the minus strand of NC_069686.1, from coordinate 32,577,283 downwards.
TTTACCTCCTGGGAACTTGGTTTCTATTTTTTGTGCAGCAGGGTGTCTACTATTTCCTATATCCAAGAGTTGTTTGCAGAAACAAACAGGATTTTATATAAACTGTCAAGAGATACCACAGAGGGCTATGGTTAGAGGGACTCTAATCCTGGAGGCCTGCACATAGAGAAATAGTATCAAAAAGAGAAAACGAACTGGAAATCAAAATGGATGATGGTCCCTTCTAACTGTGGCTGTCACATTAAATTGGGTGTTGACTTGAAAAATAGTGTAGGTTACCTTCACTGGTTATTGAGAAGGCTGGGAAGCTTTGAAGGAAATGGGCTGGGGGGTGGTTGGGAAAGAGTTCCTAGCAGGCAGTCTGCTGAAAATACAGAGAATTCCTTGTTCTGATACCAACCAGGGTTCTTGTCCTTCACTAATCAGAAGAAATTGACCTGAGACCAGATAAATTCAGCCAAAGCTTTATTGGGGCTATGCTGCAGCAGACGGGAGCAAGAATAAATTATAGGTTTCCTTGCTTGCAAGTTTGCTGAAGATGGGGTGGAAGCTTGTTCCTTATATGGAGTAAGGGTAAGGCTGTGTCCAGGGGTCAGGCTGGAAGTGTGACTTATGTGGTTTGTCCACCCCTGTCTGGTGGTATTGATTTCAGGGGGCATGCACAGTACCCTGCTTTTGCTCCCAACACCCTGTTTTTTGCTTCTGGCCCTTCAGAAGTGGCAGGAGGGGCTTTTTGGTCTTTTTGTATTTTTGTCCAGAATTTATCCCAGTTGCTCCTTTAGTCCCATATAGTTTCTCTGTATTTTGTTACTGGAGGAGAGGTTTATCCAGGTTCATGCACTGCAGCAGGTCCCAGCCTGTCTCAGCTCTACTTTGAACTTACCTGCTGAGGCAGATTATTTAATTTCTCCAAGCCCTGGTTTCTTCATCTGTAACATAATGATTCCAAAGCTTTCCAGAACTGTGCTGATAAAATAAAATAATGAAAATACCTAGTCCAGGATATTTATAATAGTAGCTTTGGGATTCATATTTCTGCCAATTTCTTGTTAGATTTTTAACTTAGTTATTAAAAGTTTAAATATGTTATCAAGTGCCTTTTTAATTTCTTTTCAGTGAATCAAATCTGATTTGGACAGATGACTTCTTTTTGTATGACTTGTTTTCTCTGCCTTAACATGAGGATATTTGAGGAGCTGAATATAAACAAGTGAGAAGTTTTAGCTCTAAACCTATCACGTACAAACTACATGTTTTGTATATGTATCTGCTGCTGCTACTAAGTCGCTTCAGTCATGTCCGACTCTGTGTGACTCCGTAGACGGCAGCCCACCAGGCTCCCCCGTCCCTGGGATTCTCCAGGCAAGAACACTGGAGTGGGTTGCCATTTCCTTCTCCAATGCATGAAGGTGAAAAGTGAAAGTGAAGTTGCTCAGTCATGTCCAACTCTTCTTGACCCCATGGACTGCAGCCTACCAGGCTCCTCTGTCCATGGGATTTACCAGGCAAGAGTACTGGAGTGGGGTGCCATTACCTTCTCTGTATATGTGTGTGTGTGTATATATATATATAAATAAACCTATTACATACAAACTAGATGTTTATATATATAACACATATATATAATATATATATATATATATATATATATATATATATATATAAACACATCCTTTCTCTTTGTTTTATCTATTGTACAGCTGCTAATATTAGGAGGGCTTTTTTAAGAGTGTATGCTTCTTATCATAGCTTCTATCTGACGGCTTATAGCTGGTGAGGATCCTATCTGGATTCTTCAAAGATGTCATTTAAACAAATTAGTCTCTGTACTCAGTTGTGACATCAGTTTCTGTTGTCAGTTTACTAAGTCATTGAGTTAAGTATGAAAATCCTCCTGCAATGCAGGAGACGTCAGAGACTTGGGTTTAGTCCCTGGGGAGGGAAGATCCTCTGGAGAAGGAAATGGCAACCCACTCCAGTATTTTTACCTGGGAAATTCAATGGACAGAGGACCCTGGTGGGCTATAGTCCATGGAGTCACAAAGAGTTGGGCACAACTTAGCACCTAAATGTCAGCAGCTTACTGTAACAGTATCAATTACATTCTGGGGTAAAAGAAATATCAGTGTCAAAGTAATGAAAGTAATTATTTTAAATGGAAGCTAAAGGGTGAAAGTGTCTCTGATTATAAAATGCCCTCCTCTCTTTGTCCCTTCAGGTTTTTTGATTTGACCAAAAACCAGAGTTATGCTTGATCAGCTATAGAATCTCACAGTTGCTCAGAGGCCAATACAAGCCATGACACAGCCATTTAGTCCCTGTGTAGGCCTTTGTGCAGATCAGTATTTTCTTCACTGCGTCACATTTTACAGCAGAAGGTGAAGTTGAATGCTATCATAATATACTGCCCGATATTTCCTTGAATAATTAAAATGACAGCTACTGTGCTCCTCTTCTTTTTACCCTAAGGATTATTTAGGCAGAACAGCCTTTTTGATTACATTTTCCTCTAACTTTCTTCAGTGAATTTTAAGAATTGCTGCAGTTGTCTACACTGGCCTCCATCTGTACAGACCCTCTCTTTGTTCATTGGATGTACTATGAAAGTGATAGTGAAGTCGCTCAGTCGTGTCTGACTCTTTGCGACCCTATGAACTGTAATCTACTAGTCTCCTCTGTCCATGGGATTTTCCAGGCAAGGGAGCTGGAGTGGGTTGCCATTTCCTTCTCCAGGGGATCTTCCCAACCCAGGGATTGAACTTGGGTTTCCTGCACTGCAGGCAGACACTTTACCATCTGAGCCACCAAGGAAGCCATTGGATGTACTATCCTCTTACTATTTAAGAATTTGTAAGTTCTGTTCCTTTTTTCTGGAATGCCCACTGATCCCCACCAACCCCAAACAACCCCCCCCACACACACACATCTATGTAAAAGCTTCTCAGCATCATGACCATTTGGGGTCAGACAATTCTTTGTCAGGGGGTAGCACATGTGGGCTGTCTGTGTATTCTAGGATGTTTGCAGCATCTGTGGCATTTACCTACTGGATTGCCTGCAGCATCCCTCCCAGTTACAACAGCCAGAATGTCTTCAAACTTTTCCAGATGTCCCATGGGAAGCAGACTCACCTTCCACTGAAAATCACTGCTTCAGAGTTTACTGCACATGTTATCTTTTTCAGGAGGACCTCTCATCTCCCTTAAAATAACTTGATTCCCTCCACCCGTATTTATTCTCAAGCCAGCCTACGCTCTTTGTCAGTTTCCTTTGTAGCCCTTACCACAAATAAAATGACATAATGAGCATTTCTTTAGATATTCTGCGTTAGTTGTTTTTGCTAGAATGTAAAGTGCAGGAGGGAAGTGACTTTTTCTGCCTGGTTCCTCACTGTATTCCTTGTGTCTTACGTGCTGCAACCTCTGTGTAGGCACGCAGTATGCATCGCTCACCTTTGTGATCTTTGACTTGGGTTCAGTTGATATCCTACTGCATAAAATTAATAGTTTTGAAATGAATGATTGTTTTTGGCCAAACAGGTGTACCCATACCAGTAGTAACTGTGGTTATTTAAGAATGAAATAAAATATTATTTTTCCTTGGATTTAGTTTTTAAAATAACTGCTAAGTTGTTAAGGGCATAAATAATTAGTAAATTGTTTGAATTTAACTGCTTAATGAACAGAATAGGCAGATATTTCTTTTGGATAAAAAGGTAAAGAAAAAAAATTACTGAAGCAGGAAGGGAGCAATGAAGAGAGAAAGTGTGGAAATCTCTGCATTCACCAATTTAACCATTTTCATTCTAAACATTATTTTTTGCTGACCCTAGTTTCTAGTTTCTTAAATAAGCAGTAACATATTTTAAATCTGACTATATTTCTCCCGTGATGAATCATTATTTCTTATGAAAGAATATGTGATAAGAAACTTAAGATGGATATGAATTACAAATTTTCTTTTGCCATTATGTGGAAATTCAGTCCTCAAGGAAAATGAGATTGGTTTTAGAGAGTTTTCTGTTACTCAAATTAGAAAGAAAAATATTTAGTTAAAATAATCTATTTTTTTATGTTCTCATTTTTATAGGGAGTGTCTGTTAATGTTGAAACTGAGCTTAATATATGTTTGACCTTATCATTGTATCTACTAGGGTTACTAAGCTACTCATAGGTTATTAATATTCTTGGCAGTACTAGATAAGGTTCTTATAAGAACTTATTTGGAATAGGCCTTAACTGTCACTTTTAATTAAACTCCAGATCTCTTTGCTTTTGCCTTTACAATAACTTTCAGTAACTTGTGCCATAGATTGCATAAATGCCATTATAATTATAGAAAAATTATTTTAGCTGAAAATCTAAATCCTGTTTAATTGCTTTGATATTCTTTACATTTGTAATAGACTCTATACACTGATGCCAACATTCTGTGGTTATATGAATTACTGTAGAAATGGGTAGAAGGGAAGCTTTATGAATCCTGAAACTATTAATAAATTTTGCATACTCATATTATTCTTCTGTTGGTAGTTTTAATGCAGAAATTTTCAGTAATAAATTCAGGTCTTTTAAAAGAAATTTATAATTGTGATTGTATCTACAGACTTATTATTATCACTGGCTCTGGAAAAGTACTACAATAAGAGATGAAATTTTAAACTGAGTTCCACACTTTGGGGGAAATTCAGTAGTTTACAATTCTCAGTGTTAAACATATTTACAAAAGATACAACTTTTTAAAAAATTATTTTAGTATTGAAGGATAATTGCTTTACAGAATTTTGCTGTTTTCTGTCAAACCTCAACATGAATAAGCCACAGGTATACATATATCTCCTCCCTTTTGAACCTCCCTCCCATCTCCCTCCCCATCCACCCCTCTAGGTTGGTACAGAGCCCCTGTTTGAGTTCCCTGAGCCACACAGCAATTCGCATTGGCTGTCTATTTTACACATGGTAATGTAAGTTTCCATGTTACTGTTTCCATGCATCTCACCCTCTTCTCCCCTCTCTGCGTGTTCATAAGTCTATTCTCTATGTCTGTTTCTTCACTGCTGCCCTGTAAATAAATTCTTCAGGACCATTTTTCTAGATTCCATATATATGCGTTAGAATACAACATTTTATCTTTCTCTAAAGGATATAGCATTTTTTGCTTTCTTATGCTTTCTCCATTGGTTCATATCTTTGAAATTCATTGCTGTCTCAACAGTTCTCTTTGTTTTTTTTTTTTTCCCATTTATTTTTATTAGTTGGAGGCTAATTACTTTACAGCATTGCAGTGGTAATTCCAGATGTTGTGCACCAAACTAATTTGTTAAAAATTTGTGTCACTGAGACTTCTTGGAAGGATGGGTAGAATTCATGTTGGTGGAAATCTTCCTAGTCCTAAATTCTGCCCCAGCACAGCTCTTGGAAACTGGAAGCAGCATATTTGACAGATTGAAGGAACTGAGAATTAGGAATTTTTGCTTCTGTTTTTATTTTTTTTTTCCTTGTCTTTCTTGCCTGCAGTGTTTTAAGGATTATTTATTATTTTTAAGGATTATTATTAAGAGTGATTATTCTATACCATCGCTAATTAGATGATTTTCTGAATTAAAGGGGTTGTGTTTTATGATTTTATTCATTCTGTGACTGATTAATCTTACAATACTGTTCTTGTTATTGCTTTGAAGTATTGAGGAGGCAGTGAATTGAGGGAGGTCAGGAAGCATAAGGATCCATAAAGATCCTGTAATTTTCATTAAATAACTTATTAGAAATAGTTTTGTTTTCCCCCATTCTAGTCTTCGGATGACAGCTTCCTCAGAGCAAAATACTGAAGCCAAACTTTTGAAGATGCTAGCAGAATTTGATTGATGTATTAAATTTGTGATTAAATAAATATTACATTTATTTTCATAGATAATAAGCCTCAAGAAGATACATTTTAAAGGTTGTTTGTTAAAATTAATTTGTTCAGAAGATGGAAAAAGGAGAACCACCTAGGTCGTCTCTTCTACACAGACACAGAAAACAGGCCTTTTTGATAAATGATACAGTACTTTTGATGAATAACACTAGAACAAGTGAACTGTCATCTGGAAAAAAAAAATTTTGAATCAGTACCTCGCATATGTGAGATAAATTAAAAATGTATTAAATATAAGAAATGAAGTGATAAAAGTACTCAATAATAATATTGAGGGATTTTTGTGAATGTGGAATGGTGCTGTATAAAGCTAATTTACTGGCAGTAAAAACTTTTTGTAGGAAAGTTTAAAGTCAATGGGGTCAGATAGCTGAAAAGATAGTGATAGGGAGGCAGAATAGGACAAACCCAACTCTGGGAATTAAGAGGTGGTGTATTCCATAAAGTAGAACCTGTCATACCTTGGGCCATTTATCAAGCCACTGTTACTCATTACTGTTGGTGTCAGCAGCATCCAACATGGTCACAGTATTCTGAGAGTCCAGTAGAAGAGAAACGAACACTTTTCAAGAGTATAGTAGACTCTAGATACTAGACAACGTCATTAATCAATGGCAAGACCATAGCCTTAGACTGAGGTCAGGATTTGGATTCCTCTAATCCTTAGAGGGGAAATTGGTACTAGCAAGGTAGACTATACAAGTTACTATGTAAAGAACTTGGAGCACAAAATTAGTGGTGGCTTCATGCAAAGGGTGACTTTTTTTAATCAGGTATAATAGATTAGTTTGAATTTCCCTTGTTTATGTTTGAAAACAAACTGAGAAACTACATGGGGTTGTAGACATTTAGTCCCATGTGTGCTGGGAAATAGAGGCCAAGATAGAAGTGAAAGGAAATCTGTCAAGATGCTGGAAATACATACATTGATACTGAGAAAGATGACTGGTTTTGAGTGAGGTCATAAGCCAAAATTTACATAAAATAATCATCTTTGTTGAAAATTTGGATTTAGGGAGAAATCTAAACAGAAATAAGGGATTCTGAAATTGCTTGCAAAGATGCAGGGTTGTTTTTGTATTTCACATGCCAAATAATATATTCAGCAGATCAGTCTAATTCCCTATCCCCTATCCTTATATTTATGTTCTCCCTGGGACAGGACATTGAGTAAAGAGGGAACAAGAAATAAAAGCTGAGAATAGTAGGCAGTAGTTTCTCAGTTGTTTTTTAATTTGTTGCATATTCCTGGAATAAAGAAAACTCTAATGTGCAATTCATAGGTATTAAAAGCACATCATGGAATTTGGAATGGTTGGAACACAGAAATATAAAATCTACACTAACAGTTGCTTTTGTTCTTAAAGTATGGTTTTTGACAGTATGATGATGAATTGTAAGCTTAACTTTTTACTGTCCTTGTGATAAGCCATGCTGTGTCGTTTCAGTTATGTCTGGCTCTCTGTGACCCCATGGACTGTAGCCCACAAGGCTCCTCTGTCCATGGGATTCACTAGGCAAGAATACTGGAGTGGTTGCCATACCCTCCTCCAGAGGATCTTCCTAACTTGGGGCTTGAACCCATGTCTCTTACATCTCCTGAACTGGCAGGCGGGTTCTTTACTAATTGTACTACCTGGGAACACCCTCACTTTCCTTGTTACTTTCCCTTAATTTGTGGAAAAGAAAATGTACTTTAGCAAGAAAAAACATATATAAAGTACTTGATTGGTTTTAAGCTTTACCTCAGAAAATCAGAGCAATGTGAAAGCTGAGAATCATTCTGAATTATTATCCTTAAATTCTGTTTTCAGAGGCCAGTTCTTATAAGCTAGATCAGAAATGGTAGTGGCATCTTTCAAAGCCTTCTTGCCTTTACCAATCTCAGTGTCTTAAAAAGCTCAGAAAGTTTATAATTATTTGAACTGTATAATTACAAATGTGTTGAAATTTTTTTTCTCAAAAATAGTTTTATTAACTCAGTATTATATTAAATGATATTTCCAAATTTCAATTTACTTTATTATAATTCCTGTGAAAAGCATTGGAGTACTTAGTGGTTTTTGATGTACCCTTCATCAGCACAGGAGGCAGTGATCAAGACCATCCCCAAGAAAAAGAAATGCAAAAAGGGAAAATGGTTGTCTGAGGAAGTTTTACAGATAGCTGAGAAAAGAAGAGAAGCTAAAGGCAAAGGAGAAAAGGAAAGATATACCCATTTGAATGCAGAGTTCCAAAGAATAGCAAGGAGAGATAAGAAAGCCTTCCTCAGTGATTAATGAAAAGAAATAGAGGAAAACAATAGAATGGGAAAGACTAGAGATCTCTTCAAGAAAATTAGAGATACCAAGGGAACATTTCATGCAAAGATGGGCACAATAAAGGACAGAAATGGTATGGACTGAAGAAACAGAAGATAGTAAGAGGTGACAAGAATACACAGAAGAACTGTACAAAAAAGATCTCAATGACCCAAATAACCATGATGGTGTGATTACTCGCCTAGAGCCAGACATTCTGGAATGCAAAGTCAAGTGGGCCTTAGGAAGCATCATTACAAACAAAACTAGTGGAGGTGATAGAATCCCAGTTGAGCTGTTTCAAATACTAAAAGATGATGCTGTGAAAGTGATGCACTCAAATGCCAGCAAAATGGAAAATCAGTAGTGGCCACAGGACTGGAAAAGGTCAGTTTTTATTTCAATCTCAAAGAAAGCCCATGCTAAAGAATGTTTAAACTACCACACAGTTGCACTCATCTCACACGCCAGCAGAGTAATACTCACAATTCTCCAAGCCAGGCTTCAACAGTACATGAGCCACGAACCTCCAGATGTTCAAGCTGGATTTAGAAAAGGCAGAGGAACCAGAGATCAAATTGCCAACATCCGTTGGATCATTGAAAAAGCACAAAAGTTCCAGAGAAACATCTACTTCTGCTTTATTGACTGTGCCAAAGCCTTTGATTGTGTGGATCACAACAGATGGTTGAAAATTCTGAAAGAGATGTGAATACCAGACCACCTTACTTGCTTCCATCTGTATGCAGGTCAGGAAGCAACAGGTAGAACTGGATAAAACAGCAAATTGGTTCCATATTGGGATAGGAGTACATCAAGGCTGTATATTGTCACCCTGCTTATTTAACTTATATACAGAGTACATCATGAGAAGCTCTGGGCTGGATGAAATACAAGCTGGAGTCAAGATTGCTGGGAGAAATATCAATAACCTCAGATATGCAGATGACACCACCCTTATGGCAGAAAGTGAAGAAGAACTAAAGAGCCTCTTGATGAAAGTGAAAGAGGAGAGTGAAAAAGTTAGCTTAAAACTCAACATCCAGAAAACTAATTCATGGTATCTGGTCCCATTACTTCTTGGCAAATAGATGGGGAAACAGCGGAAACAGTGACAGATTTTATTTTTGGGGGGCTCCAAAATCACTGCAGATGGTGACTCCTGCCATGAAATTAAAAGACACTGCTCCTTGGAAAGAAAGCTATGACCAACCTAGACCGCATATTAAAAAGCAGAGACATTACTTTGCCAACAAATGTCCATCTAGTCAAAGCCGTGGTTTTTCCAGTAGTCATGTATGGATGTGAGAATTGGACTATAAAAAAAGCTGAGTGCCAAAGAATTGATGCTTTTGAACTGTGGTGTTGGAGAAGACTCTTGAGTGTCCTTTGGACTGCAAGGAGATCCAACCAGTCCACCCTAAAGGAGATCAGTCCTGGGTGTTCATTGGAAGAACTGATGCTAAAGCTGAAACTCCAATACTTTGGCTAGCTGATTGGAAAAACTGACTCATTTGAAAATATCCTGATTCTGGGAAACTTGAAGGCCGGAGGAGAAGGGGACAACAGAGGATGAGATGGTTGGATGGCATCACCAACTTGATGGACTTAAGTTTTAGTAAGCTCTGGGAGTAATATCCAGGGTGATGGACAGGGACGCCTGGCATGCTGCAGTCCCAGGGGTCGCAAAGAGTCGGACATAACTGAGCGACTAAACTGAACTGAACTGATTCATCAGCCTTTAGGAAGTCATGTGGCAAATTCCCATGAATAGGTTGAGACAATGAAGTTAGCATGGGATCTAAGAAGAGGCTCTGGATTAAAAGTTACTACATTTTTTATGATGTAAGTGGTGTATTTCAACAACTGAAATTAACTTTTAATTTATATTGATTTATTTATACTTATTTTAATGTAGTATTTGATTTTAAAATATAATCACCTCCTTAAATAACTCACTGTATTTCTTTTAAACATAACACCATGGGATTTCTTTCTTCTTTGATAATTAGCTAGCACCAAAAGATGAATTTTAAGAGTGTGTCTGAGGGATTGCTGTTAAATCTGGCAGCTTTTTGGAGTGTGGGCAACTTTACTAGGTAGTTAACTTACATGTGATTCTGAAAATAAGAATTTGGAGTAGTTTAAGGGATGCATTTGGAGAGTAGATATGTACAGTTTGGTATAGATTTTATGATACAGCGTTTTTTTGGAATACTTCTCAGTTTTGAGCAGATGCATGGTGCTGTCAAATTCATTTCTCTCCCACATGTTAAGAACCATTGAGTTGAGTTATTTGAAATAATGTTTCAAAACATCTTTTATTTCTGATGTGGATATCTCTAGTATTTTAACATCATTTTAATAATCCAGACTTTTACCTTTTTGGGTTGCACATTTTTATTTTATGCACTTTTAAAAGTTTTAAAGGGTTATTAAAGTGATTGAATGTCTAATATTCATACTTGAGAGCATATCTTAATATACCTGCTAAAAACATTTGTGTAGTCATTATGTTACATTTTTTTCTTTAATACTTTGTCATAGAATGGTATTTTAGATACAAATTCATTAATCTTCAGCTGTTTTTATACTTACTATGCGACTGTTAACACCACCAATGCATAATTGCTAGAGGGTTTTCTTTAACTGTCTTTTTCTAAAAGTTCATATTTTCATTTATAGCATCACAATAAGCTGCAAAAAAGGTCATCAAATGTAATTTTGTCATATTAAGCTGGCCAAGGATGGGTATTGGTTTCCTCTATTTTATTAAATTTTTAAAAGTTAGCAAACTCTAATATTTTAATCACTTACAAGTATATTGATCAACAAAACATAATTTGCTTTCAAGCATGTCTGAAATGACACATATCCTCAAAATGAAAAAAAAAAAAAATTCTGGTCCAGGGAAAATGCTTCAAAGGAAATCTTGTAGAGTAGAACTAGTTCTCTCAGATAGAAACTGATTTCCATGCATATAAACTCTGCTTCATTTCCTCTCCAACACTGGATGAACAGCACTTGAATAAATAAGGTTACACTTTTCCACTTGCATTGATTCAGACTTTTAACAAGTCATTTATGATCAAATAGGTAAATTTAACATTTTTATAAAATATTTATGTATGTTCCAACCTTTATTCAGTTCAGTTCAGTTGCTCAGTCGTGTCCGACTCTTTGTGACCCCATGAAGGCACGCCAGGCCTCCCTGTCCATCATCAGCTCCTGGAGTTTACTCAAACTCATGTCCATTGACTCGCTGATGCCATCCAGCCATCTCATCCTCTGTCGTCCCCTTCTCCTCCTGCCCTCAATCTCTCCCAGCATCAGGGTCTTTTCCAATGAGTCAACTCTTCGCATGAGGTGGCCAAAGTATTGGAGTTTCAGCTTCAACATCATTCCTTCCAATGAACACCCTGGACTGATCTCCTTTAGGATGAACTGGTTGGATCTCCTTGCAGTCCAAGGGACTGTCAAGAGTCTCCAATATTTATTATACCCCAACAATACAAATATCCAATGGAAGAGAAGTTGGTCAGCCTAGTTTTATATTTGAGGCTTCTTGGGTGGCACTGGTGGTAAAGAATCTGTCTGCCAGTGCAGGAGATGCAGGAGACCACGGGTTCAATTCCTGGGTTGGGAAGATACTCTGGAGTAGGAAATGGCAACCCACTCTTTGGGTTGCCAAGTATTCTTGCCAGGAAAGTCCCATGGGGAGAGGATCCTGGTGGGCTGCAGTCTGTGGGGATGCAAAGAGTGAGATACTACTGAGCTCACACACAGTTTTGCGTTGAGAAGTAATATTATAATTCCTGCAATGTCTTTGATTTATTTTAGGATTTAGTTATTTAGATTGATTTTTATTGGAGAAGTATTTATTTTTTTGACTTTCTGTCTTGTATTGGAGTATGGCTGATTAACAAACAATGCTGTGATCATTTCAGGTGAACAGCAGGGTGACTCAGTCATGTATACATGCATGTATCCATCCTCCCCCAAACTCCTTCCCATCCAGGCTTCCACTTAACATTGAGCAGAGTTCCCTGTGCTAGTAGGTCCTTGTTGGTAATCCGTTTTAAATATGGCAATGAGAAATATTTATCTTTGAAGCATCAGATGCTTTCAGTGTTTCAAAAACTAACTGTAGTAATAATGGGGCATATATTTTGATGAAATGGTGAAATCAGGTGGGGACACTGTAATAAACAGGTGATGGAAAACATACTTCATTTAAAATTACCAATTTTATGCATAATGTGTGGAAGCAATTCTGAAATATATGGGAAAGACTTAGAATTCTGAACATATTAGCAAAAGCAAATGCAGAATAATTTTTCTAAACCATGGTTACCTTTTAAGGATGTCACTTATTTTTAGCATTTATAATGACAGTGTAATAACTGGGTACTTTTTAATTATTAAATTCAGATGAACAGCCCATGAGGCTATCCCTCTTTTTTTAACCTCTCACACTAAATTTATTTTTGCTACTTTTATTTCTTTTTAGATGAAAGAATTGTCTTCTCCATGATACTTTTGTATATCACAGAAAAGTGTCCTTCTTGCTGGAATTAAAAAAAAAAAATTCAAAGGAGCTTGGTCAGTTTATCTTGGTATTCAAGAGCCAGTATTTTGCAGAAAAGTTTTTTGCTAAACCACTCATCTATGTTATTTGTATCACATTCCTTTTTTCGAAGGCTGTTTGCTTCACAGATTTGGGTATCTATCTTCTTCTACATGAAAGTTTCTTAAATACATAAATTCTTTATTTTTTTTCCTTTCTAATAGTTACTACTGCTAAAAACTAAAAGATTGAGTTTACAGTATATTTTATAAGTAAACATTAAAAATAATCAAATAGATTTTATAAAATATACTAATTGAATTAAAATACATTTTTACTAATGTCATCATGTAACACAATAGGCCTTTCCTGGTATTCAGTTCTGTTGCTCAGGAATGTCCAACTCATGTGACCCCATGGACTGAAGCACGCCAGGCTTCCCTGTCCATCACCAGCTCTTGAAGCTTCCTCAAACTCATGTCCATCGAGTCGGTCATGCCATCCAACCATCTCATCCTCTGTCGTCTCCTTCTCCTTTTGCCTTCAATCTTTACCAGCATCAGGGTATTTTCCAGTGAGTGACACCTTCACATCAGGTGGCCAAAGTATTGGAGTTTCAGCTTCAACATCAGTCCTTCCAATGAATATTCAGGACTGATTTGCTTAAGGATGGACTGGTTGGATCTCCTTGCAGTCCAAGGGACTCTCAAGAAGCTTCAACACCACAGTTCAAAAGCATCAATTCTTCAGCGCTCAGCTTTCTTTATAGTCCAACTTTCACATCCATACATGCCTACTGGAAAAATTTTAGCTTTGACTAGATGGACCTTTGTTGGCAAGGTAATGTCTCTGCTTTTTAATAGGCTATCTAGGTTGGTTATAGTTTTTCTCCCAAGGGAGCAAGTGCCTTTTAATTTCATAGCTGCAGTCACCATCTGCAGTGATTTTGGAGCCCAAGAAAATAAAGTCTGTTACTGTTTCCATTGTTTCCCCACCTATTTCCCATGAAGTGATGGGACTGGATGCCATGATCTTAGTTTTCTGAATATTGAGTTTTAAGCCAACTTTTTCACTCTCCTCTTTCATTTTCATCAAGAGACTCTTACTTCCTCTTCACTTTCTGCCATAATAGTGGTGTCATCTGCATATCTGAGGTTATTGATATTTTTCCTGGCAATCTTGATTTGTTTGTGCTTCATCCAGCCTGCATTTTGTATGATGCACTCTGCATATAAGTTAAATAAGTAGGGTGACAATATTGCCTTGACATACTCCTCTCCCAATGTGGAGCCAGTCTGTTGTTCCATGCCCAATTCTAACTGTTGCTTCTTGCTGCAAACAGATTTCTCAGGAGGCAGGTCAGGTGGTCTGGTATTCCCATCTCTAAGAATTTTCAATTTGTTGTGATTTGTTGTGATCCACACAATCAAAGGCTCTGGCATAGTCAATAAAGCAGGAATAGATGTTTTTCTGAAACTCTTGTGCTTTTTCAGTGATCCAATGGATGCTGGCAATTTGATATCTGGTTCCTCTGCCTTTTCTAAATCAAGCTTGAACATCTGAAAGTTCTTGGTTCGTGTACTGTTGAAGCCTGGCTTGGAGAATTTTGAGCGTTACCCTGCTGGCATGTGAGATGAGTGCAATTGTGTGGTAGATTGAACATTCTTTGGCATTGGCTTTCTTTGGGATTGGAATAAAAACTGACCTTTTCCAGTCCTGTGGCCACTGATGAGTTTTCCAAATTTGCTGGCTTATTGAGTGCATCACTTTCACAGCATTATCTTTTAGAATTTGGAATTCCATCACCTCCACTAGCTTTGTTCATAATGATGCTTCCTAAGGCCTACTTGACTTCACATTCCAGGATGTCTGGCTCTAGGCCAGTGATCACAGCATCATGGCTATTTGGGTCATTGAGATCTTTTTTGTATAGTTCTGTGTATTCTTGTCACCTCTTAGTATCTTCTGTTTCTTTTCAGTCCATACCATTTCTGTCCTTTATTGTATTCATCCTTGCATGAAATGTTCCCTTGGTATCTCTAATTTTCTTGAAGAGATCTCTAGTCTTTCCCATGCTAATGTTTTCCTCTATTTCTTTACATTGATCACTGAAGAGGGCCTTAATATCTCTCCTTGTTGTTCTTTGGAACTCTGCATTCAGATGGGTATATCTTTCCTTTTTTGCTTTGCCTTTAGCTTCTCTTCTTTTCTCAGCTATTTGTAAGCCCTCCTTAGACAATCATTTTCCCTTTTTGCATTTCTTTTTCTTGGGGATGATATTGATCACTGCTTCCTGTAGAGTATCACAAACTTCTGTCTATAGTTCTTCAGGGACTCTGTCTATCTGTCTGGAGTCTATCTATCTATCTTCAGGCACCAGTCTATCCATCTGTCTGTCTTGCCTGGTGGATCAGTGCTAAATAATCCACCTGCAAGGCAGTATATGCAGGTTGAATCTCACAGACTCAGACATGACTGAGCAACTCAACAACCGCAGTGTGGCACAATATTTATTTTAGAGTCAAAGGAATTCAGTATGTTTCTTTTTGGAATTGTATAGAAGTTTTTCAGTTAATGACTATGCATAAGTAATTACACAGAATATAGAGGGGACAGACTGTAGATCCTGGCAATCTTAGGAAATGGAAAAAGTACAAGGAAGTATGGAGATAATAGAATTTTGGTACACTTGCCTTATCTATGAGGCAGAATATTGCCTTCAAAATGCTGAGCTTGCTTTTTTCTTATTCAATTCAGTTCAGTTACTCAGTCATGTCAGACTCTTTGTGACCCCATGAATCGCAGCACGCCTCCCTGTCCATCACCAACTCCTGGAGCTTACTCAAACTCATGTCCATCGAGTTGGTGATGCCATCCATCCATCTCGTCCTCTCTTGTCCCCTTCTCCTCCTGCCCCCAATCCCTTCCAGCATCAGGGTCTATTTTCTTATTAGTCCATTAGAAATTGCAAACTGAGAAAAATTTTATGAGCACTTTTAATTGGAATTTAGGAGAAAGGAATTCTTAGGGTTTCTGCTGTTTCACTGTCTCGTGATTTCCTGTCTCATCCTCCCTCTGCCTGGAAGTTTGGAGAGTAGATTGAGAAGGAGCTTGAATAAAAGCAGTTGTTCACTATCGGTCATGATAAAGAAACATATGTAACATACTAATATACACATAATTGATGAATTAATTTGTAAACTTTTGAATTAAATTTATTGCATTTGAAGCTGAAGATTTCAGACATTTTTCAGTAATTTGTAGCCCTAATATTTGGTAAAACATGTTTTTTCCATACCTAATATAGGAAATGTTCTTTCAATTATGTGATCGTATCTCTACAGTATGGTTCAGAAAGGACAGATAAGTACTTTACAAAATTATTCTTGATTATATTTAATAAATATTTTAGTCCAACTGAAGGAAAAAATATAGAGAGAGATAGAGATAGAAATATGTACAATATTAGTTTTAAAAAATTACTCTAGTTAAATGCTGATAATACCAGAAAAAGATGGCAATACTAAGTGTTTAGCAATGTTCTGCAGACTATTAAACATTTATTGTTTTTTGTCCTGTATATTCATGTTTTGTCGCAATCCATTGGTAATAAATGCTGCAGCCCTTGCTGTTGGACAGTCAGACACGACTGAGTGACCGAACAACAACTTCCACATTTAGAAAAATTAGGTGTTCAGAAAAGTAGAATTATGTTCTGGTGTTCTGTTTTTAAATAACATCACACATACCATTCACTCGGTTTCTAAATATTCCAAAGAAAAATTTTCAGAAGTCTCTTCAACCAATTTTCTCTCTCTCTCTCTCTCTCTCTCTCACATACACACACACACACACACACACACACACACACACACATCATCATCATCATCATCATCATCATCATCAAATTGGAAAGATGCAGTTGGGGCATGAGCTAAATTTGTCTGAATGATCAGAATGGTAAATCTAGTTTGGAAACACCTCTTCGTACATAATGCACATAAATAAAAATTTTTTGTGCAAGTAGGATATTTTCAAAGTTTTCACTGAGAATATGTCAGTTGAGTCACAATAGGTCTTGTTATTTACATTTGACTATCCCTGGACTTTGTGTGAGTATGAGTGTGTGTGTGTATGTGTCAAACTTAAGCAAATATTATTTTTTCCTTTTTATTCAATATCATGTGCATTTCTTAGTTTAGCCAGGTTGATTTTGTCTGCTGTCAAAAATTATTGACCCAGTACAAGCCAAACAACTATCAACAGTCCTATGAAAGTCATTACTTACCTTCCTCTTTGCTGTCACTCTGACAAATCCTCTTTATCCTTTGTCTCTATTTCACTTTTCCCTCCTCTCCCATTCTGTGCCAGTGACCTGATACTTTTTATTCTTCTGCATGATGAAGGATGTTGAAAAGTGATAACCTTATTAATTGAATCAGTAACTACTCTACCCCCAGCTCCATTGTTTGGTGTATTCTGTTTAAATATATTGGACTTTAGGAGTGTTTCATTTCTTAAATATATTTTTCTTTTGAAGTATATCTTTTAGTGATGCTTTTTCAAAGAATTAAGTTTTTTGTATAAATGTGCTGAATATTTCAGTCATAGCTGCTCTGAGTCAGTTGTTACATTTAATGAACAGACTAAGTTGACAAAAGGAAACTAAAGAGAGAAAGGAGATTGCCTTTCTGTTAACCATTAGGCAATAAAAATCAGTGTGAATATGGCCTTTAATGGCAGAGAACCAAAAACTAACTCAGTGGACCGTTTCTTTCACAAACTCTGTTTCCTGCATGCCAACTCATGGATATAGTTTACTCTGTTCATTGGTTTGTCCTTAATTATAAAGAAAAGGAATAATCACAAATTTTAAAAGAAAGATACCAAATGTGATAATCTGCAAAGTGTGTTATTTTCTAAATCTTTACTAAAATAACTCTATGTCTGCTTATACAAGATGATTAACTAAAAGCTAAAGGTTTCTGAAAATTTTTTACAACTATATTTTATAGTCTCAGTATAGAGATCACATTTTGAAAAAAATAAATTTCAAAAAAAAGTAATAATTCATTTTTTGTTAAAATATAGTTAATGATCAGTTACAGCTTCCATATTACTATGGTGTTACCAAGATTACTATGTAGAACTGAGATACTTAAAGGCCAAAGCAAAGCAACAAATATTGCTTTCAAGAATAAATGACAGATTTCTATTTTGTAATTTTTATCTGGTAGACTAAAGCTCTAGTGTAGGAAGCGCTTTCAGCAGTATCACTCAGAGGGTATTGGTCTTTATTTTATTTATTTATTTTTGGCTGCTCCGGGTCTATGTTGCTATGTGTGGGTTTTCTCTAGTTGTGACAGTTCCTCTCGTTGCAGAGCGTGGGCTGTAGGCATGCAGGCTTCAGTAGTTGTACCTCTCCTGCACGGGCTCAGTTGCTCCACAGTATGTGGGATCTTCTTAGACCAGGGATTGAACCTGTGTCTCCTGCATTGGCAGGCAGATTTTTAACTACTGGACTACCAGGGAAGTTTGAGAGTTATGTTTTTGATGATTTAAAATACTAAACCTCTTTCAAACTTTTAGCCTATTACGTTACAAAGATTTAAGAGTTAAACATGGTTAGTTTTCCCTTAAGACAACTAAGTACTATGTAAATATAAATGATATAACAGCTTTAGTAACTGAGATTAATTTTATTTAATTTTTATTATGGGTTTAATCATTATAACATGTATGCATGCATAGGTCTTTTTTGGTGAGCAGTAATTTTCTTATGTATTTGAGACTGGAGATAGTCTCCCTTCTTCTCTGTGGTCTAAGAGAGGTTTATCATTTTTTCTCCTTTGTTTCAGGGAATGTAGGAAAGCCTATAGTTTAAGGGCATGGGCTTGTCTTTGAAGGGACCAAAGCTTTGTGACTTTAGCAACAGGAGCTAGTATAATGCCCTAATCTTTACTTTCTCCCTATGTGAAATCAAAATGATAATATTCTTCTCAGTGAGACGTCATAAGGATTGGATCCTTCCCATTATATGTATTTGCTCGGCGGCTTTAGTCATGTACGACTCTTCACGACCTCATGGACCATAGCCTGCCAGGCTCCTCTGTCCATTTGATTTCCAAGCAAGAATACTGGAGTGGGTTGCCATGCCCTCCTTCAGGCTATCTTCCTGACCCAGAGATCATGCTCACATCTTCTGCATTGGCAAGCAGATTCTTTACCTCTGAGCCACCCTGGAAGCCCCATAAGGATTAAATATATGTAAATCCAATACTTGCTTGGCAAAAAGTAGGTGCCTGTGAAAAGAAGAAAAAAAAAAAGTAGGTGCCTAATAAAGTGTAGTATTACTTATCCTCTGAAATGAAAAGAAAAACAGTATTAATTCACTGATGGCTTACTTTTTCTTATGAAGAACAAGGAACATCACAATATGTTGATAATTCATTGCATTGTGTAGGTGGAGATTGATTACTTACCTCTAGCCTGGAAGTAGTTTCTGTAGACTTTGTGCAAAGGAATTCATGATAAAAGGAGACCATCCTGGATGATGCTTTGGTACCTGAAGCTGCTCAAGGTTTTTGCTTCTCTAACATGTCAGCTCCCACTAACAGCTCAATGAATTTAAACACTTGATGACTTATCAGGCTGGTTCTCAGAGTCAGTTTTACAATAATGCTCTGATCAGCATATCTCCCAAATTGCTTCCAAAGTCTGACTCCCAAAGGAGCTGGACACTTCCGTGTATTCTTCTAGTTTAGGGTTATGATGAGGCGTTTGAGTTTTTTTCTATTGTTCAAAATGTGTTTCAGCACTTGTGACCTGGTAACTAAAGACTAATAATACGTTAATATAATAAAATAATGAATTATGTACTGCATATATAAGGCAATGCCAAAGAACGCTGAAACTACCCCACAATTGCACTCATCTCACACGCTAGTAAAGTAATGCTCAAAATTCTCCAAGCCAGGCTTCAACAGTATGTGAACCATGAACTTCCAGATGTTCAAGTTGGTTTTAGAAAAGGCAGAGGAACCAGAGATCAAATTGCCAGCATCTGCTGGACCATCGAAAAAGCAAGAGAATTATAGAAAAACATATACTTCTGCTGTATTGAGTATGCCAAAGCCTTTGACAGTGTGGATCACAATAAACTGTGGAAAATTCTGAAAGAGATGGGAATACCAGATCACCTGACCTGTCTCTTGAGAAATCTGTATGCAGGTCAGGAAGCCACAGGTAGAACTGGACATGGAACAACAGACTGGTTCCAAATAGGAAAAGGAGTACATCAAGGCTGTATATTGTCACCCTGCCAATTTAACTTATATGCAGAGTACATCATGAGAAGCTCTGGGCTGGGTGAAGCACAAGCTGGCATCAAGATTACTGGGAGAAATATCAATAACCTCAGATATACAGATGACACCACCCTTATGGCAGAAATTGAAGAGGAACTAAAGACCCTCTTGATGAAAGTGAAAGAGGAGAGTGAAAAAGTTGGCTTAGAGCTCAACATTCAGAAAACTAAGATCATGGCATCCAGTCCCATCACTTCATGGCAAATAGATGGGTAAACAGTGGAAACAGTGGCTGACTTTTTTTGGTGGGGGAGCTCCAAAATCATTGCAGATGGTGATTGCAGCCATGAAATTAAAAGATGCTTACTCTTTAGCAGGAAAGTTATGACCAGCCTAGACAGCATATTAAAAAGCAGAGTCATTGCTTTGCCAACAAATGTCTGTCTAGTCAAGGCTATGGTTTTTCTAGTAGTCATGTATGGATGTGAGAGGTAGGCTGTAAAGAAAGCTGAGCGCCAAAGAATTCATGCTTTTGAATTGTGGTGTTGGAGACAACTCTTGAGAGTCCCTTGGGCTGGAAGGAGATCCAATCAGTCCATCCTTAAGAAGATCAGTTCTAAGTGTTCATTGGAAGGACTGATGTTGAAGCTGGAACTCCAATACTTTGGCCACCTGATGTGAAGAGCTGACTCATTTGAAAAGACCCTGATGCTGGGAAAGATTGAACGTGGGAGGAGAAGGGGATGACAGAGGATGAGATGGTTGGATGGCATCACTGACTCGATGGACATGAGTTTGAGTAAACTCCAGGAGTTGGTGATGGACAGGGAGGCCTGGCATGTTGCAGTCCATGGGGTCACAAAGAGTCGGACATGACTGAGCGACCGAACTGGTATTACATATATAATACAGTAATCAAAGAGTAACTTTTATTTCAGCAATATTTATTTAGAACCATCAGAAGCTCCATTTACATGTTGAATAGATTAAAAATGATGGTTGTACCATTCTTGCTCTCGAAGGGATTAGATTCTAGTCAGAGAGCAAGAGAAATGACAGAGACAGGAAGAGAGGAAAAGAGACAGAGAGGAGAGAAATATGTGTGTGATTATGTGAGAGAGACAGAGGGAGAGAGAGAGAGATGCGGGAACACATTTCAGAGTGACATGATAATGTCTCTAATAGAGTAGTATATCCTATTATATAAGGGAATACAGAGAAGGAAATGTCTTACTTTAAGAAGGCCAGGGAGGAATTTACTCATGAGGAATTATTTGAACTGAGTTACTAAAAGGGCTTTTTGAGGCACACAAAGAAGGGTTTTTATAAAAGGGAAAACAAGGTACAAAAGTAGGAGACAGCCTGGCACATTCTGGGCATAATAAGTATTTCAGTATGGGGAGAGGTATGTATGTGTTTGTGCACATGTATGTGTGTATATGTTGTATAGAGAGGATTATGTGTCAAGTGATTTGACTGCTGGGTACTGAGACAGATTACTTTCACAAATGACTTAGTTTTATCCCAAAGTGATGCAGAACTATTTTAATCAAAGGGGACATAATAGGATTAACGTCATAGAAACTGTCATCGGTGGGAAAGATGTTGAAAGAGGAAAAACCTGGTAATAATAAATGTGTGCTTGCTCAGTCTTGTCTAACTCTTTCACACCTAGTTGCTCAGTCATGTCCGACTCATTGTGACCTCAGGGACTGTAGCCTGCCAGACTCCTCTGTCCATGGAATTTTCCATGTAACACTGGACTACAGTACTGGAATGTCTCCTGCATTGGCAGGCAGATTCTTTACCACGGACTCACCTGATTCTTTGCAACCTGCCAAAAGTGGATGGGCTTTAGTCCCAGGCAACAGAATTGAAGATGGAGGAGAGGAACCTGATTATTGCTGAAGTGAGTTAGCTGGAGTGAGAAGGGATGGGTCCGGTGAGAGAACCTGAATTTTGGTTTGCACAGTCTCTCAGGTGTGGGCTACAGGAGGTTTGTAAGATGATGTTCTTGTTTTATCCATATGTATTACATGTGATGCACATCTGATCAGAAGCTCTCCTTTAGGATTTCCTCTTTTTTGAACAGAAAGATTAGTATGAATAATTTCTCAATTTCAAAGAAAAACTGGCCTTTTTTGGTAGACAGAATCATAGGCCTTCCCCCTGAAGATGTTCACATATGACTCTCAGAGCCTCTAATTAAATGTTACACTACAAGGCAAGGGGGAATTAAAGTGGAAGGTGGAATGAAAGCTGTTAACAAGCTGATTTTAAATTTGGGTGAGTCTCCATGATTTCCAACTTCCTTAATAAAGCTATCTCTCCTTTACTCTCCACCCCAAATCAATAAATTAGGGAGAGTATCTTGAGTTATCTGGGTGGGCCCAGTATATTCACTGGGGTCCTAAAATGTGGAGGAGAAAAGCAGAAGAGTCAGTCTCAGTTGATTTGTGAGACTCAAGCAACCCTTGCTGGCTTTGAAGATGGAAAGGGGCCATGAGCCGAGGAATTAGGGTATAATCATTTTTATAAAATGAAAAAAATCAAGGAAATGAATTTTCCCCTACAGCTTCCAGAAAGGAATGCAGACTAGATGATACCTTGATTTTTAGCCTGGAGACACTCATTTCAGATTTCTGATTTACATAACTGTAAGCTGATACATTTATTTTAGACTACTGAATTTGTGATAGTTACAGCAGCACTAAGAAATCATTTCACCCTGGTACAACACCGAGGCTTATGACTGTACCTTTTGCCCTACAATCTTGTGTTCAGTTATTTACATGAAGATTGCAAGTGATACATTAGTACTAAAACATCACTCACAGTTTTCCAAAGAAGTCTTAGCCTTGAATTTTAGTCTTTTGCTGATGGTAAAAGCAGTCTAGAGAGAAAAAAAGAAGTAACACAACAATAAAACAGAAATACAGATGCATGAATTAGCCATGAGGACTGTTTAGAAATTTATACTTAAGTAATATGCATTTTAATTACTGAAATGATAGAATTCAATAGCATGCAAGGTCTTGGCTTTTTATTGACTTGTTTCTTGGCTACTGATGATATAGTAAGACAAAAATAGATCTTAAAGGGAAAAAAATAAATATTTGGATACTTCTTATTTGTCTGAACTATCTAGTAATATATTTACTGTTGCTGTATCTATAGGTAGAAGTTAATGATCTGAGTGTGGAGCACATCTGTGATTTTTTATTTCTCCCACTTTGCCTACCTTATACTTAGTGGGAACTCAGTAAAGACTTAATAAATTCAATTATTTTTATTTAGTGTTTTGTTGGGTCAGACTAACGATGGTGAACTGGTGTGTAGTGCTGGGCAGAACTTTCAGTGGTTTTGAGTTCTGCAAAGTTTTCTCAAGTGAGTATATAATTCTTTGTGCCTTTAAAGATGTTCTTGTGATTATTTGCCCTGTCAGTGAAATTAAGTATATTGCTGTTTTATTTGTGATATTTTAGGAGCTTCTTCTTGCTTATGTGCATTGTGATTATTGGGAAGTGTTACTTGTTGAGGTAGTTTAAGGAAGCACTGTAGTGCTTGAGAAGAATAATTATGGAGCCAGAATACCAGGTTAAATGTGGTCTGGTATGTGCTTACCATATAATTCTGGTCAAATTCTTTATCCTTTATATCCGTCACTTTCCTTATGTGTGAAATGATGATAATAATAGTGCCTATCTGAGAAGGATGTTGGAAGAATCAAATGAGTTAGTGTATTTAAGATACTCAGGACAAGATAAGTACTAGACAAATGTTCAGTCAGTTCAGTTCAGTTCAGTACAGTCACTCAGTCGTGTCTGACTCCTTGTAACCCCATGGACTGCAGCACTCCAGACTTCCCTGTCCATCACCAACTCCTGGAGTTTACTCAAACTCATTGTCCGATGAGTCGGTGATGCCATCCAACCATCTCATCCTCTGTCGGCCCTTTCTCCTCCCGCCTTCAATCTTTCCCAGCTTCAAGGTCTTTTCAAATGAGTCAGTTCTTCCCATCAGTGGCCAAAGTGTTGGAGTTTCAGCTTCAGCATCAGTCCTTCTAATGAACATTCAGGACTGATTTCCTTTAGGATGGACTGGTTGGATCTCCTTGCAGTTCGAGGGACTCTCAAGAGTCTTCAACACCACAGTTCAAAAGCATTAACTCATCAGTGCTCAGCTTTCCTTATAGTACAACTCTCACGTCCATACATGACTACTTGAAAAACCATAGCCTTGACTAGATGGACCTTTGTTGGCAAAATAATGTCTCTGCTTTTTAATATGCTGTCTAGGTTGGTCATAACTTTCCTTCCAAGGCGTAAGCATTAGCCATAATTATTTACTCTACACATGATTGCAAATGGGTGAAAAATCCATTTTAAACTGTTATGAAACGTAGCATATGCATATTCCTACAAAGCTTGTGCAGGCACACACACATACACACACAGATTCTTTCACTTCCAGCATATATTTTATAGATTAGAAAATTGGAGGCAAAATGACATGATAAAATATCTGCTAATAAAACTCTGTCCCCAGCTGCCTGTCTGGTGCCATGCATGGGAACTAATAAAATGTTCCCTTGCATTCTGCCTCGGTGAAAGATTGGGAAGAGAGATAGTTTCTTTACAGTATTCTACTCAGATAAATCATCTACAAAATATCCTTATTTATTTTGTTTACTTTCTTAGTTGACCAGGGTGTGTGAAGATACAAAAAGAGAATAAAGCTTAAAATTACTTCAGCCAAAATTTCATTCATCTTTTGAATGAAGAGTTCCACATTTAAATCAGGGAAGAGCGATTTTAGCATGTTTTGGTGAAGAAACACTCACAAGTGACTTTAAAGCAATGGGCTTGGATTTCAATAGCATTGGAATAGTCATGGATGTTAACATTTTTATCTCATCTCCCAGTGCATTTTGCATGAGTCCAGTGAGTTTATAAAATGAGCTTAAATAATGTTCACAGGTCTATACCTTGTTTTTTGGTCTTTTTGTTTCGTTTGGAATCAGACGGAGACGAGGAAACAGGTTGTTTTTTCATGACATAGTAAGAGAATAACTCCTTAGTACATGTATTTCTGCCACCACTAACTTGCTGGATTAACCACAAAATTATAATATTTCCATGTCTTTAAAAAATACATAGTAGATAGCATGACTAAATCACAGTTTTAAGTGCCATATAAATGTAAACTTGTTAAATTCTCATAAATCTATCAAGTAGACACTATGATTTTCCACATTCATTTCCACACTCTTCATTCAAAAGATGAATGAAATTTTGGCTGAAGTAATTTTAAGCTTTATTCTCTTTTTGTATCTTCACACACCCTGGTCAACTAAGAAAGTAAACAAAATAAGTAAGGATACTTTCCACATGAGGCACGGAGAGGTTAAATAACTTGCCCGATGTCTCACAGCTATAAAGTGATGGAGTCATATCTGAACTCCGTAACCTTCTACTCTACTTTTCTCAACTACAGGAGACAGTGTTTTGTTTTTATATTAGTAATTATTTCCATTATTCTATTTTTTTAATGCCTAGTTTAAATTCTGTGTATGCTACAGACTTAGGATGTATTTGGATTACTATGCTTTTATTGAATTCAGTGGAGAAAGCTATTTCTCAAACATATCATAATGAAATTCAGCTTGGATTTATGAACAAATGATGGAAGAGTTTGGTACTCTCTCCAATTTATAAACTTTAAAATATAAGTTTTATTTTTTCTTTATGGGAGATGAAGTTGGAAGTTTATAATATACTTCATTAAATTTTAGGGTATTACTTTAATAATACATCAATAATTGTGGCAAGGGTAATTTGGTTTTCCAACTGGTACTGTTACCAAGGATTTTCAAACAATTTTTAATATTTACAAGTTCTCATTTATCACAGAAATATTATTTATGACCATTTCTAAACTGGAAAAAATTCTATTTAGCTTATCTATCTGAATCAAAAAGCTATTGGTATTATATAAAAGAAAAAAAAAACTTTTCAGTGGAAAACAGGTATGACTTCTGTAATAAATATTCAGGTTGTGTAAGGAGAATAATTGAACCAAAATGGAAGACAACTGTACTTTCTAAAATGCAGAATACTATTTAAACCCTGTAATGTGAAATATAGTCCCAGTTGACTGCCAAAGTTTGTACTTTTGGCCAAAGTTTGTACTTTTACCTACCTCCCTGTGTCTATTTCCCAGTTAATAAAATGATCATAAAAATAAATGTAACTGTGGAATCATGAGAATTGAGTGATTCAGCAGGTCAAGCATTTAGAACAGTGCCTATAACATACTAGTTACATTTTGCTATTGTTGGAGTGATTAATGGTGGAGGATCGGAGGAAGGAGAGAAGGACTAGGAGGGGAGAGCTTTACTGGATTGTGATCTAATGTGCAGGCAGTACAAGGCAGCACAGTATAAGTGAAACATTCCTCCAAATGTTGCTGTCAACTGTTCTCTCAGAGAGAATATATGATTAAATAAACTTTGTAATGGTAAATTTTGTGTAAATGGTAAAGATGTATGATAAAATTATCAGTATTAGTTTACTATGGATGCCGTAACAAAATAGTCCAAACTGGGTAGAATAAACAACAGGAATTTATTTTTTAACAGTATTGCAGATGAGACGTCCAAGAGCCGGGTGGCAAGTTTAGTTTCTTCTGAGGTCTTTGTCCTTGGTTTGCAAATGACCGTTCTCACTGTTTCCTCACAAAGTGTTTCATCTGTCTGCAGTCGTTCCTGGTCTCTGTGTGCAAATTTCCTCTTCATATAAGGACATCAGTCAGACTGAATTAAAGCCTTCCCAATGGCCCAGTTTTACTTCATACTACCTTTAAAGTTCCTATCTCCATATGTCGTCACATGCTAAGGACTAGGGGTTAGGGATCGATTCAAAAAATGAATGATAAAGAATGCATTTCAGCCCATAAGAGTCATATTTAGGGTAGATGAA
Source organism: Odocoileus virginianus (assembly GCF_023699985.2). NCBI lineage: Eukaryota > Metazoa > Chordata > Mammalia > Artiodactyla > Cervidae > Odocoileus > Odocoileus virginianus. The sequence goes on along the minus strand of NC_069686.1, from coordinate 32,550,213 downwards.
TTGAAGACCAATTGCTGAGTATCTGGACCAACCTTGTTGTTTAGTTGATCAGTCCTGCCCGAATCTTTGTGACCCCATGGGCTGCAGCATGCCAAGTTTCCCTGTCCTTCACCATCTCCTGGAGTTTGCTCAAACTCATATCCATTGAGTTGGTGATGCCATCCAACCATCTCATCCTCTGTTGTCCCCTTCTCCTCCTGCCTTCCATCTTTCCAGGATCAGAGTCTTTTCCAATGAGTCAGCTCTTTGCATCAGGTGACCAAAGTATTGGAGCTTCAGCTTCAGCATCAGTCCTTCCAATGAATACTCAGGGTTGATTTCATTTAGGATTGACTGGTTGGATCTCCTTGCAGTCCAAGGGACTCTCAAGAGTCTTCTCCAGCACCACAGTTTGAAGGCATCAGTTCTTCGGCACTCAGACTTTTTTATTGTCCAGGTCTCATATCCATGCACAACTTCTGGAAAAACCATAGCTTTGACTATGCAAACCTTTGTTGGCAAAGTAATATCTCTGCTTTAAAAAAAATTATTTTAATTGGAGGCTAATTACTTTACAATATTGTAGTGGTTTTTGCCATATGTTGATATGAATCAGCCATGGGAGTACATGTGTCTCCCATTCTGAAGCCCCCTCCCACCTCCCTCCCCATCCCATCCCTCAGGGTCATCCCAGTACACCGACCCTGAGTGCCTTGTTTCATACGTTGAACCTAGACTGGCGATCTGTTTCACATATGGTAATGTTTCAGTGCTATCCTCTCGAATCATCCCACCCTCGCCTTCTCCCACAGAGTCCAAAAGTCTGTTCTTTACATTTGTGTCTCTTTTGTTGTCTAGCATGTAGGGTCATCGTTACCATCTTTCTAAATTCCATATATTTCCATTAATATTTCCTTCATTGTGCAGAAGCTTTTAAGTTTCATTAGGTCCCATTTGTTTATTTTTGCTTTTATTTCCATTACTTCCGGAGGTGGGTCATAGAGGATCCTGCTGTGATTTATGTCAGAGAGTGTTTTGCCTATGTTTTCCTCTAGGAGTTTTATAGTTTCTGGTCTTACATTTAGATCTTTAATCCATTTTGTTTATTTTTGTGTATGGTGTTGGAAAGTGTTCTAGATTCATTCTTTTGCAAGTGGTTGACCAGTTTTCCCAGCACCACTTGTTAAAGAGATTGTCTTTTCTCCATTGTATATTCTTGCTTCCTTTCTCAAAGAGAAGGTGTCCATAGATGTGTGGATTTATCTCTGGGCTTCCTATTTTGTTCCATTGATCTGTATTTCTGTCTTTGTGCCAGTACCATGCTGTCTTAATAACTGTAGCTTTGTAGTATAGTCTGAAGTCAGGCAGGTTGATTCCTCCAGATCCATTCTTCTTTCTCAATATTGCTTTCTCTATTCGAAGTTTTTTGTATTTCCATATAAATTGTGAAGTTATTTGTTCTAGTTCTCTGAAAAATACCATTGGTAGCTTGATAGAGATTGTGTTGACTCTGTAGATACCTTTGGGTTCAGTTCAGTTCATCCTCTCAGTCATGTCCAACTCTTTGTGACTCCATGAGCTGCAATGCTTCAAGCATCTCTGTCCATCCCCAACTCCCAAAGTTTACCTAAACTAGAGTCGGACATGACTGAAGTGACTTAGCAGTAGCAGCAGCATATCCATTGAGTCGTTGATGCCATCCAACCATTTCATCCTCTGTCATCCCCTACTCCTCCTGCCCTCAATCTTTCCCAGCATCAGGGTCTTTTCAAATGAGTCAGCTCTTCACATCAGGTGGCCAAAGTATTGGAGTTTCAGCTTCAACATCCGTCCTTCCAATAACACCCAGGACTGATCCCCCTTAGGATGGACTGGTTGGATTTCCTTGCAGTCCAAGGACTCTCAAGAGTCTTCTCCAACACCACAGTTCATAAGCATCAATTCTTCAGTGCTCAGCTTTCTTTATAGTCCAACTCTCACATCCATACATGACTACTGGAAAAACCATAGCCTTGACTAGACAGACTTCTGTCGGCAAAGTAATGTCTCTGCTTTTAATATGCTGTCTAGGTTGGTCATAACTTTCCTGTCAAGGAGTAAGCATCTTTTAATTTCATGGCTGCAGTCACCATCTGAAGTGATATTGGAGCCCCCCAAAATAAAGTCAGCCACTGTTTCCACTGTTTCCCCATCTATTTGCCATTAACTGATTGGACGGGATGCCATGATCTTAGTTTTCTGAATGTTGAGCTCTAAGCCAACTTTTTCACTCTCCTCTTTCACTTTCATCAAGAGGGTCTTTAGTTCTTCACTTTCTGCCATAAGGGTGGTGTCATCTGTATATCTGAGGTTATTGATATTTCTCCCAGCAGTCATGATCCAGCTTGTGCTTCATCCAGCCCAGCGTTTCTCATGATGTACTCTGCATATAAGTTAAATAAGAAAACTGACAATACACAGCTTTGACATACTCCTTTCCCAATTTGTGACCAGTCTGTTGTTCCATGTCCATTTCTACCTGTTGCTTCCTGACCTGCATACAGATTTCTCAAGAGGCAGGTCAGGTAGTCTGGTATTCCCATCTCTTTCGGAATTTTCCACAGTTTATTGTGATCCACACAGTCAAAGGCTTTGGCATAGTCAATAAAGCAGAAATAGATGTTTTTTTTCTGCAATTCTCTTGCTTTTTCGATGGTCCAACAGATGTTGGGAATTTGATCTCTGGTTCCTCTGCCTTTCCTAAATCCAGCTTGAACATCTGGAGTCATGGTTCACGTATTGCTAAAGCCTGGCGTGGAGAATTTTGAGCATTGATTTACTAACGTGTGAGATGAGTGCAATTGTGTGGTAGTTTGAGCATTCTTTGGCCTTGCCTTTCTTTGGGATTGGAATGAAAACTGACCTTTTCCAGTCCTATGGCCACTGTTGAGTTTTTCAAATTTGCTGGCATATTGAGGGCAGCACTTTTACAGCATCATGTTTTAGGATTTGAAATAGCTCAACTGGAATTCCATCACTTCCACTAGCTTTGTTTGGGTAGTATAGTCATTTTCACTGTGTTGATTCTTCCAATCCATGAACATGGTATATTTCTCCATCTATTTGTGTTATCTTTGATTTCTTTCATCAGTGTTTTATAGTTTTGTATATATAGATCTTTTGTTTCTTTAGGTAGACTTATTCCTAAGTGTTTTATTCTTTTCACTGTAGTGGTGAATGGAATTGTTTCCTTAATTTCTCTTTCTGTTTTTTCATTGTTAGTGTATAGGAATGCAAGGGATTTCTGTGTGTTAATTTTATATCTTGCAACTTTACTATATTCATTGGTTAGCTCTACTAATTTTCTGGTGGTATCTTTAGGGTTTTCTGTGTAGAGGATCATGTCATCTTCAAACAGTGAGAGTTTTACTTCTTTTCCTATCTGGATTCCTTTTATTTCTTTTTCTTCTCTGATTGCTGTGGCTAAAACTTCCAAAACTATGTTGTAGAGTAGTGGTGAGAGTGGGCACCCTTGTCTTGTTTCTGACTTTAGAGGAAATGCTTTCAATTTTTCACCATTGAGGATAATGTTTGCTGTGGGTTTATCATATATGGCTTTTATTATCTTGAGGTATGTTCCTTGTATTCCTGCTTTATGGAGGTTTTTTTTTTTATCATAAATGGATGTTGAATTTTGTCAAAGGCTTTCTCTGCATCTATTGAGATAATCATATGGTTTTTATCTTTCAATTTGTTAATGTGGTGTATCACATTGATTTGCAAAGTTTAAAGAATCCTTCCATCCCTGGGATAAAGCCCACTTGGTCATGATGTATGATCTTTTTAATATGTTGTTGGATTCTGTTTGCTAGAATTTTGTTGGGGATTTTTGCATCTATGTTCATCAGTGATATTGGCCTGTAGTTTTCTTTTTTGTGTGTGGCATTTTTGTCTGGTTTTGGTATTAGGGTGTTGGTGGCCTCATAGAGTGAGTTTGGCAGTTTATCTTCCTCTGCAATTTTCTGGAAGAGTTTGAGTAGGATAGGTGTTAGCTCTTCTCTAAATTTTTGGCAGAATTCACCTGATAAGTCATTTCGTCCTAGGCTTTTGTTTATTGGAAGATTTTTGATTCCAGTTTCAATTTCTGTGCTTGTGATAGGTCTGTTAAGATTTTCTATTTCTTCCTGGTTCAGTTTTTAAAGGTTATAGTTTTCTAAGAATTTGCCAATTTCTTCTAAGTTGTCCCTTTTATTGGCATTTAGTTGCTGATAGTGGTCTCTTATGATCCTTTGTATTTCTGTGTTGTCTGTTGTGATTTCTCCATTTTCACTTCTAATTTTGTTTATTTGATTCTTCTGCCTTTTTTTCTTGATTAGTGTGGCTAATGGTTTGTCTATTTTATTTATCTTCTCAAAGAACCAGTTTAGTTTTGTTGATTTTTGCTATAGTCTCCTTTGTTTCTTTTTCACTTATTTCTGCCCTAATTTTTATGATTTCTTTCCTTCTACTAACCCTGGGGTTCTTCATTTCTTCTTTTTCTAGTTGCTTTAGGTGTAAAATTAGGTTATTTATTTGATTTTTCTCTTGCTTCTTGAGGTAAGCTTGTATTGCTCTGAACCTTCCCGTTAACACTGTTTTTACTGAATCCCATAGGTTTTGGGTTGTCATGTTCACTTCTATGCATATTGTGATTTCTTCTGTAATTTGTTGGTTATTCAGAAGTGTGTTGTTTAGCCTCCATGTGTTTGTATTTTTATTAGTTTTTTTCCTGTAGTTGACATCTAATCTTACTGCATTGTTATCAGAAAAGATGCTTAAAATGATTTCAGTTTTTTTTTTAATTTACTGAGGCTAGATTTATGGCCCAGGATGTGATCTATCCTGGAGAATATTTTGTGTGCACTTGAGAAAAAGTTGAAATTCATTGTTTTGGGGTGAAATGTCCTATAGATATCAATTAGGTCTATCTGGTCCATTGCATCATTTGAAGTTTGTGTTTCTTTGCTTATTTTTTGTTTAGTTGATCCATCCATAGGTCTAAGTGGGGTGTTAAAGTCTCCCACTATTATTGTGTTACTGTTAATTTCTGCTTTCATATTTGTTAGCATTTGCCTTACATATTGTGGTGCTCCTATGTTGGGTGCATATATATTTATAATTGTTATATCTTCTTCTTGGATTGATCCTTTGGTCATTATGTAGTGTCCATCTTTGTTTTCACGGCCTTTATTTCAAAGTCTATTTTATCTGATATGAGTATTGCTACCCCTGCTTTCTTTTGGTCTCCATTTGCATGAAGTATCTTTTTCCAGCCCTTCACTTTCAGTTTGTATGTGTCCCTTGTTTTGAGGTAGGTTTCTTGTAGACAGCATATATAGGGGTCTTGTTTTTGTATCCATTCAGCCAGTCTTTGTCTTTTGGTTGAGGCATGCAATCCATACATTTAAGGTAATTATTGATAAGTATGATCACATTGCCATTTACTTTGTTGTTTTGGGATCAAGTTTATAAACCTTTTCTGTGTTTCCTGTCTTGAGAAGATCCTTTAGCATTTGTTGAAGAGCTAGTTTGGTCTCTGCTTTTGCTTGTCTATAAATCTTTTGATTTCTCCTTCATATTTGAATGAGATCCTTGCTGGGTATAGTAATCTGGGTTGTAGGTTCTTCTCTTTCATGATTTTAAGTATGTCCTGCCATTCCTTTCTGGCCTGAAGAGTTTCTATTGAAAGATTAACTGTTATGCCTTCTAATATGTTGTCTAGGTTTATGGTAGCTTTTGTTCCAATGAGCAAGTGTCTTTTAATTACATGACTGCAGTCACCGTCCACAGTGATTTTGCAGCCCAAGAAAATGAAGGGTGTCACTGTTTCCATTGTTTGCCCATCTATTTGCCATGAAGCAATGGGACCAGATGCTATGATCTTAGTTTTTTGAATGTTGAGTTTTAATCCAGCTTTTTCACTCTCTTTCACTTTCCTAAGATGCTCTCTAGTTACTTTTCCTTTTCTGCCAAAAGGGTGGTGTCATCTGCATACTTGACGTTATTGATATTTCTTGCAGTAATCTTGATTTCAGCTTGTGCTCCACCCAGCCCAGCATTTCACATGATGTATTCTGCATATAAGTTAAATAACAGGGTGACAACATAGAGCCTTGATGTACTCTCTTCCCTTTTTTGAACCAGTCCTTTGTTCCATGTCCAGTTCTAACTGTTGCTTCTTGACCTGCATACAGGTTTCTCAGGAGGCAGGTAAGGTGGGTCTTGTATTCCCATCTCTTTAAGAATTTTCCACAGTTTTTTGGACCAACCTAGAAATGCTTTCAAGGTCTCCTTTCGAGGTCTCGATCTTGAAATTGATGGCTATCAATTCTTTTAGGATCCCCTGTTGTGATATGAATATTATCTTCTAAGGAAATAGATTTTCTGTATTCGAATCACTGTTCTCACTCAGACTGAATCTATTTTAGAAATCGGGTGTAAACTTTTGAAATACAGTTTTGACTCTGTATATTTAAAACTGAAATTATTACTATTAGAATATTCAATGTTTTCTTTTTATTCCTTCATTTTAAGAACTGAAGTTAGAAAGTTATTAAATTTTCCTTCATAGACCCTTGGGAACTTAAGGATACTAAAGGTCCTTTCCAAAAAAAGTTGAAGTGAAGTGAAGTGAAGTCGTGTCCGACTCTTTGTGACCCCATGAACTATAGCCTACCAGACTCCTCGGTCCATGGAATTTTCCAGGCAAGAGTACTGGAGTGGATTGCCATTTCCTTCTCCAAAAAAAGTTATTCAAACATAAATATTTCACTCATTTATGGGGCCAGATAAATGTTTTTCAGGATCAATGATGTCATCCACCAAAACCATAAAACTACCCATTGGTTATTGGGCACCATTTTATATGAGGAATGAAATGTCATTCCTCATGTTATTTTAAGTCAGTCAAATTGTTTCTTAGTACTCTGTGCTATTTTATTTTATACCATTGAGATGCAGATATATAGTCAAGATTCCTCTGTTATTTATTACCCTGGCCAAATTGCTGTGCATCATTAATAAAACTGTGTTATCATAAAAGAGTTTCATTTTAGTCAAGAAAAATACATATATTCTTTTGCTTAGCACAGTATTCTAAAAGCTGAATTATAAAATGTACTGTTTTTGATGAACAAACCAAGAATGAATTAACCATAATATATCAGTATAATGCACATTATAAGGGAAGCAGAAGATTTAATAGTTATATTTCAAATATAAATCAGAGAATATCAATTTGTTAATTTCAAATTTCATTTACTGTACAACATACAGGACTCTTGAGATATCAAGTGGTAACAGTGAATGACATTACTTGGCTTTTTACAAATCTTCCAATAAATTTTTTTCTGCCACTCTAAAGAATGTATGTCAATTTAAAGACAGTAAAACATATATTGAGATGAAAAATGTTTCCATACTTGGAAGATGGAGGAAAATATTTTTTTTAATATTCTGTTTTCAAATTAAGATTCCATCTTATTGTCCCTGCATTTTCTATGACATAAAATATTGCTGACATTGTATTGTATTCCTCTCATTTTTCCAGCTCCAGCAGTCACTAATGGCTCTATTTCCTAGCATTCTTTCTGAAAAAAATTGATTTTCATAATGTATTTTTCTCTTATTTGCTGTTTTCACTGTTTTTTTTTTTTTTTTTCTGTTAAACTTCAGTAGAATATTAACATATCTTTATGGAGCTGCCCCACACCAGGGACTGTGTCAACCTTATTTGTTCTTCTCTGCTTTTGCCTCCCTGCCACCCCTCAACACATCACAGCAACCATTGGCTTCCTCTTGGAAACCCTAGGGAACCAGGAAGAAGATATAAATATGACTGCTGCAAGCATTACAGAGATATTCGTTTACCTCTTGTTATTCTTTCCGTTTTGCCAAACTTTTCTAAGTCCAATTATCATGAAAGGAGTTTAATAAGTACAAAAGCTGTATCTGGGTTGATTTAGATGTAGATAAAGGTGGCACACTTCCCCCACTATTCTGCCTGTACTTCTCAAGTTCCTTGAATTTACCCTATGTCCTTCTGCATTCATTTCTCCACGATTTTCCCTTTAAGTGGAACATAGCTTCTTCCATCTCTGCCTTTTGAAAAGCCATACATCCTTTGGTGGTCATCTCAAATACTCTTAACTCTCATTCCCTGATGCTTTCCAACTAAATGATATTAGAAAATTATGATGGTAATTTTACCCTTCCTTGTAATATAATACAAAATATACATTGTTGTTGACAAAAAAACAAAACAAAACAAAAAACCTGCCTCAGTGGAGGGAAGATTTTCAGGGAAAGACTCAGGCATTCATCCACAGCCATTTCTTCAGTTTGGAATTTTAAGAAATAGAGTAGCTAATATTACTGTGAAACTACGCTTGAAAAATGAGATGAGAAGATCTTTCAAGATAACCAATATTTAAGATAGAGCAAAGAAGGTCAGTCAGAATGATCAAGAAGAAACACATACATATCACATATCTATATGCTATATTAATAAGTAAGATCAATAAAGTTACATATATTTCATCCATAATGTATACTTGGCAAAGTAGAAATAGTGAGAAGATATAATGAAAACTACAAAACGATCCCAAATTATTGTATTCAGTTGCTTTTTTGTGTTAGTTGAATGGTGTTAGTCACTCAGTCATGTCCAGCTCTTTGCAATCCCATGGACTGTAGCCTGCCAGACTCCTCTGTGCATGGAATTCTCCAGGCAAGAATACTGGAGTGGTTAGCTGCTGCCTTCTCCATGAGATCTTTCAGACCCAGGGATTGAATATGAATTCATGAGTGGTCCTGGTGTGTACCACAGACTGCTGGTATTTTGGAGCTTAAATTGTGGTGTTATACCACTACAACTGAGAAAATGGCAGTCTTTCCTCATTTTGCAGAGGAAGAAATTTACTGTATAGGATTTTCTTGCACCTAAATGGATATTTTGTCATTTTCTCTTATTCCTTTGATACCACAGCTTGTCTGATAGCAAATGTGGTCTTTTATATAAATATTGATGGAAAAATTTGAGATGGCTAGTGACATTTATAATAGACACGTATTTTGCATGGCCCCATGTTCTTCTTTTTTTTTTTTTTTTTTTTACAAACTGTTGGTAAATCAGTTCTAATGAGATGGATGAAACTGGAGCCCATTATACAGAGCGAAGTAAGCCAGAAAGATAAAGACCATTACAGTATACTAACACATATATATGGACTTTAGAAAGATGTTCTTCTTATTTTAAAAATATTAACTTAAAATATATTTATGTTTTCTGAAATTAGTATTGTTATCATTTTTAAAATGGGAGGAAAAGATAACACTGGCTGAGTTTGAGGTATTTTTCAACTCAAATATGAGGACTACTAGTCAAATATATTCGAAGGGATAATTTTCAAAAAGTAAGGTAGCATGCTCCTTCCTTGAAAAATATGAATATCATGGAGAAAAAAGAATGTTATTCAAAATTTGCCTTGATATGGCTGTGAGGGTTTTTTAAAAACCTTATCTTTTCTTGATTCAGAGTTATTTGTGATTCTCACTCTGAAGTTCAGTTTTAGAGTTTGAGAAACCTTTGCCATATGGTCAAGAATGTGTTGATATGAATGTTAACTTTTGCTGTTTTTGGTAGTTCTGTGTTATATTATTTTTATAACCCTTAATTTGCTGAAAACTCAGGGATTTGGTCGCTGATATTTTTCTTAGCTGTGTAATATTGCAATAAGATAAAGTACAAGAATTTCTGAATATTAGAGTTTTTTTCTAACCAGCAAGTCCAGAAGATATCATGTACCTAGGGCCTAATAGTACTCAGCTTAAGCCTAAAATGAAGAAGACAGTGGCCCTAGGGGAAATTAAACCCATTATTGCTTTGAATTTATTTGTTGGAATATCATGAGGCTTATATATGAAGAGAACACTAAGGATACATATGTACTTTTTCTAGGAATCTGAATTGTGCTAGTTTGTTTTATACAAGGCTTTATTAGAAACTAGAGAAGCAAAGGGATCTTGGAAACTAGAGTTACTTTCTTTGGAAAATACTAACTCTAAATATTATGATCTTAATAGACTTAGCAGAACACAATAGAAGTCTGCTCTGCTTACTGAGATAATACACTCAAAACTGCCTTGAAATATACAAAACACCATTAAGATGATAGATATCATTATTTTATTAAAATGTAAACTCTTCCTGACAAAACACAGTCACACAAGATAATAGGGAAAATAATTTTATTTATCTTCTGTTCTCAATATTGTAGATGTGTATATTTACCCAGGTGTTTCACATTGTCCTGTTGAATATGAAATCTTCGTTGACATTCTATGGAGAAATGTACAGTATTGACACTGAGAAGCCCAAATAGAAAAGGCTTTGGATATTCAAAAATAAATAGGTAAATAGAAGAAGAAAAATTAAAGACAATGTGATGGAGAGAATAAGGATTTACAACAAAGAGCATTTGAAGCAAAATTTAAGTGAACAAATGAATACTACTGTGATCAGAGTTCTCTAATAAGAATATTATTAGCAATACATTCTAACATTTTAGAAATTCATAGGAATCAGATTCCATTCAGTATGTTCAGTAACAAGCAGCTGTTTTATTTCGTGTAGAAAAGGGGAAGACATCATAAATATGACTGTCATCATGAAGCATAACCTTGTCTCCTTTTCTTGAACAGACATATATCTGATAGTACTTTGATAAAAGTCTGCAAATAGCACAGCTTTCAAGACAGGTTGACCAAATTATTCAAAGTAATACAGAGAACTAAAAAGATACCCTAGAATGTCTCTTTTGTCATCACAGGTAATATAGTCATGGAACAAACCTTAATAGTGGTGAATCTTACTCTGACAACCAAATTACTAGGGAATAGAGCAAGAGACACCAGACATAAGTTGTACCTTCTTTTGACACTGTGGATGCTTCCCTAATTATATTGTTGCATGAACTTCAATTATCTCCTCCACTTGCTTTCATTATTCTTCTTAATACTTGTCCTGAATCTGTCACTCTTAAATGACTCTGAGGCTTCCCAAATGAATGATTAGTGAGGTAAGATGATAGATACACTAACATTCAGCTATTTCATTTGTCTTCATTTTTCACCATCATTTTGTTGTGAGGTTATGTGCTTTGTAGAAAGTTGCCTCTCCCTTCAATAAAACCAAACAGCTTTATAAGGGTTATCATAAGATGTAAGTTAAAAAAGTGAAAGTGAAATCTCTCAGTCCTGTCTCTTTGCGACTCCATGGACTGTAGCCTACCAGGCTTCTCTGTCCATGGGATTTTCCAGGCAAGAGTATTGGAGCGAGTTGCCATTTCCTTCTCCAGGGGCCTTCAGGAATCAAACCCAGGTCTTCTGCATTGCAGGCAGACACTTTACCCTCTCAGCCACCAGGGAATCCCCATAAAATGTAAGAGTATTTCCTTATTTTTGATGACTAAGATTCTGGGGTTTGGTGGGATGAATTTCCAGTTAGGAGGCATATGTTTTCAAGTCTATATCCTTCCAAAGGTGGTGGTGCTAGCAGGGAAGAGCTCTATGGAATGTACATCAGGAGTTGGATAAGAATCCGGAGGGTTCTGCCAGGGAGTTTTTGCTCATGTTGCCTGGGGATGGGGTGGGGGAGGATTCCAGCAAGGTTAGAGGGTGATCTTTGAATAAGTCAGAAAAATACTTCAATAAAGATAACTAGTACTTGGATCTCAACAGCAATAGTTAAGTGAGACCTTGATTTTATCCTTATTTCTCCTCTTCTTCAGTTTAGATAGTCAGAAGTTGTCCAGTGATAAGCGGTTAAGAGGAGAAGGTGAAACTTTGAGGAGGAGGAGAAAACACAGGGAAGAATACCAAAAAAAGATAAGTCCTACCTCCACTGTCAGCCTTTGGAAATCATTAGTTGTGCCTGATTTAGGGAAGTATTGCAGTTTTAATTGGTTAAGATTAAAGTGTAGGAGACATTGGAACATATCCAGGGACATAAAAGAAGGTGTAAAAATTTCATGGTCTAAAGGTTTGTACCTTGTTTTATGCCCCTGGGAATATTCCAGTGTCATCTGGTTTATAGTCTATGGGAACTTGAATAGAATTTGTACCCTGCTGTTGTGTGAAAGTTATATAAATCTTCATTATGTTGAATTGGTTCATAGTGCTTTTCAGGTCTACTATATCGTTCTACTTTTCTGTCTATTCATTCTACTAACTTTTGAGAGTTTGATATTGAAATTCTAAATATCTTAATTTATCTATTTTAAAATAATTGTAATATATAGTAGAACTATATATAACTTTGTTCTGTTTTTTCCAAGTCTCCTGTGTGTTATCATGCTTTCATAATTTAAAACTAAATATTAAAATTTTAGTAGCTTAAAATACATAAGAACTGCTAGCTCATTAACTTCTGAAGGTAGTTAAAAATCTAAAGGATGTACCCCACGTTTTGTCCAGGAAAGAGGTGAAAGGGTGCAGCAAAGTTAATTTTGGAAGCTAGCATGTGTAAAAAAATTAAGTTTCTTATTGCTCATTGAACTTCCTGGATCTAGCCTGTTCTGTGAACTGTTTACACATGGTTTACCTCATTTAATTTTCATGAGGTGGATTTTATTATTATTATCATTTTAACAAATGTAAGTCAAAGTGAGACTACAACACCTGAGTTCATACAGCTAGTAGCTAACTAAATCACATTTTGAAAGTGGACTTTGACCAAGAAATTCACTCTTTTAACCAGTATGGGCAAGTGTTCAGAGCTGGTTAGAAAAGTAAGTAAGGATCCACAACTGTGGAGAACAGAAATGAAGTAGTGATCTAAAAACTCTGAGGGAGATGAAAGGGATTGTTAAAGCAAGGGTCTGGGAACAAGGGCATCTAAGAAGAGACCAGAAAGCCTTCAGTATTAGTTGACAGCACCAAGTCACATTTTATCACAGCCAAGGATGGTGATTCAAGCAGAAAGTACCCCAGATTCAACTGGTTAAATCAGCAAGGTGCCTAATAGAATGGGACAAATGGCAGACAGAATTTATTTAATCATTCAACAAAAAAATACACTGAACTTTTCTTAACCACATTAGACTTCCTGGTAGCACAATGGACAGGAATCTGCCAGTCAGTGCAGGGGGACATGGGTTGATCCCTGGTCCAGGAAGATTCCACGTGCCGCTGAGCAGTCAAGCCCATGAACAACAACTACTAAGCCCACCATCTAGAGCCCACAGGCAGCAACTGCTGAGCCAGTGCGCTGCACCTACTGAAGCCCGTGCATCCTAGAACATGGGCTCTGCAACAAGACCACCACAGCAAATCTGAGCGCCACAAGGAAGAGTAGCTCCTGCTTGCCACAACCAGAGAAAAGCTCCTGAGCAGCAGCAAAGACCCAGTGCAACCAATAAATAAATAAATAGCTTAAAAAAATCTTAACCCTCAATTAGAGTCCAGGTTCTATGTTTTGCCATAAGATTAAATTAACCTAAGGAACAAATAAAATCTTCTATCCTTATGCAGCTTCTTTAGAAGGCAAAGTGAAACTATAATAGAATTGGAAAATTTTTCCTTGAACAATTTTTTTTGGTATTGCATTGTTACATATTTTAGATTTCTAGATCTAAAATATTTTTTATTCTATTGTTGCTGTTCAGTCACTCATTTATGGCTGACTCTTTGCAATCCCATGGACTCCAGCATGCCAGGGTTCCCTGTCCTTAACCTTCTCCCAGAGTTTGCTCAGACTCATGTCTGTTGAGTCAATGATGCCATCAAACCATCTCATCCTCTGCCATTCCCTTCTCCTCCTGCCTTCAATCTTTCCCAGCATCAGGGTCTTTTTAATGAGTCGACTCTTCCCAAGAAGTGGCCAAATTATTGGACCTTCAGCTTCACCATCAGTCCTTCCAATGAATGAATATTCAAGACTGATTTCCTTTAGGATTGATTGGTTTGATCTCCTTGCAGTCCAAGGGACTCTCAAGAGTCTTCTCCAACACCATAGTTCAAAAGCATCATTTCTTTGGTGCTCAGACTTTTTTATGGTTCAGCTCTCACATCCATACATAACTATTGGAAAAACCATAGCTTTGACTATACAGACCTTTGTTGGCAAGGGAATGTCTCTTCTTTTTAATACACTTTCTAGGTTTATCATAGCTGTTCTTCCAAGGAGCAAGTGTCTTTTAATTTCATGGCTGCAGACACCATCAGCAGTGATTTTGGAGCCCCCCAAAATAAAGTCTGTCACTGTTTCCATTGTTTCCCCATCTATTTGTCATAAAGTTATGGGACCATATGTCATGATCTTCATTTTTTGAATGTTGAGTTTTTAAGCCAGCCTTTGTACTCTCCTCTTTCACCTCCATCAAAAGGCTTTTTAGTTACTCTTCACTTTCTGCCAAAAGGGTGGTGTCATCAGCATATGTGAGGTTGTTGATATTTCTCCCAGCAATCTTGATTACAGCTTGTGCTTCATCTAGCCTGCATTTCACATGGTGTATTCTGGATATAAGTTAAATAAGCAGGGTGACAATATACAGTCTTGACATACTCCTTTCACAATTTTGAACCAGTCCAATGTTCCATGTTCTGTTCTAACTATTTCTTCCTGTCCTGCATGCACATTTCTCAGGAGGCAGGTCAGGTGGTCTGGTATTTCCATGTCTTAAAGAATTTTCCAGTTTGTTGTGATCCACACAGTCAAAGGCATAATCAATGAAGCAGAAGGAGATGTTCTTCTGGAATTATCATGCTTTTTCTATGATCCAGCAGATGTTGGCAATTTGATTTCTTGTTCCTCTGCCTTTTCTAAATCCAGCTTCAACATCTGGAAGTTCTTCATTCAAGTACTGTTGAAGCATAACTTGGAAAATTTTGAGCATTACTTTGCTCGTATGTGAAATGAGTGTAATTGTGCAGTAGTTGGAACATTCTTTGGCAGTGCCCTTCTTTGTGACTGAATGAAAACTGACCTTTTTCATTCCTGTGGCCACTGCCTAGTTTTTCCAAATTCTGGCATATTGAGGGCAGTGCTTTCACAACATCATCTTTTAGGATTTGACATAGCTCAGCTGGAATTCCATCACCTCCAGTAGCTTTGTTCCTAGTGATGCTTTCTAAGGCCCACTTGACTTCACATTCCAAGATGGTTGGCTCTAGGTGAGTGATCACACCATTGTGGTTATCTGAGTCATGAAGATCTTTTCTGTATAGTTCTTCTGTGTATTCTTGCCACCTCTTCTTAATATCTTCTGCTTGTGTTCAGTCCATATCCTTTCTCTCCTTTATTGTGCCCATCTTTGCATGAAGTGTTCCCTTGATGTCTAATTTTCTTGAAGAGATCTCTAGTCTTACCTTTTCTATTGTTTCCTCGTTTCTTTGCATTATTCACTTAAGAAGGCTTTCTTATCTCTCTTTGCTGTTCTTTGTAACTCTGCATTCAAATAGGTATATTCTTTCCTTTTTTTCTTTGCCTCTAGCTTCTCTTCTTTTCTTGGCTACTTGTAAAGCCTCCTCAGACAGCCATTTCACTGACATGTAAATTGACATATAGCAGTATATAAATTTAAGGTGAGCAGCATCATGATTTGCCTAACGTAAGTCATGAAATGGTTTTTATGTTTTAATTCATTTGTTTGTAATTGAATGATAATTTCTTTGCATTGTTGTGTTGCTTTCTGCCGTACATCAGCCATAGTTATACATACATCCACTACCTCTTGACCCTACCTCCCGCCTCCCACCTCATCCCACCCCTCTAGTTTATTGCAGAGTCCCAGTTGAGGTCCCCAAGTCATAGAGCAAATTCCCACTGGCTATCTATTTTACATATGGTAGTGAGTTTAGAGAACATCCATCAACTTGTATACATACAAAATTAAAGAAATAGAAAAAAAATTTTCCTTGTGATGAAAACTCTTAGGATTTAACTTCTTAACAATTTTCATATATAACTTATGCTGCTGCTGCTGCTGCTGCGTCGTGTCAGTCATGTCTGACTCTGTGCGACCCCATAGACAGCAGCCCACCAGGCTCCACCGTCCCTGGGATTCTCCAGGCAAGAACACTGGAGTGGGTTGCCATTTCCTTCTCCAATGCATGAAAGTGAAAAGTGAAAGTGAAGTCGCTCAGTCGTGTCCGACTCAGCGACCCCATGGACTGCAGCCTACCAGGTTCCTCCATCCATGGGATTTTCCAGGCAAGAGTACTGGAGTGGGGCATATATAACTTATAGTAATGCTAATAATATTTACCATGGTGTAAATTACATGTGTGCTCCTTTTTTATCTTATAACTAGAAGTTGGTACTTTTTGATTACCTTCCTCCACTTCCCCTCCCTCCATCATCTACCTCATATAACCACAAATCTGATTTCTTTTTCTATGAGTTTGTTTTTAATTTTTAATTTATAGGACTTTCCAGCTGTAGGTGCAGGCAAATCACTTGTCAGATCTGTTGCCTGGCAGTCCATCATGGTCCCCTTGACATCTTCCATGTCTTGCACAGTGTACCGAACCATCCTTTACCTATGTTCCTTCTTAGGATTGTATATTCAGCTGCTGATTCTGAAAAGTAGGGAGACACATCCCAGGGGCGCACCGTTTAGTCCTAAACTAGACTTGGTCTCCCTCTGGGCAGAACTGCATGTAAGATCAGCAGATTCCCTGAGCTTGGGGTTCCTCTCTGCTGACATGTCCCACTGCATGTCCAAGCTCCGTGTAGACTTTTCGGTTACCTTGTGGGATCTGGGGCTCAGGGAACCAGAGCAGCTATGCTGACACTTTTACCTCTGATTTTGCTGTGAGTAATAAAGTTAATTTTCCTTGATCAAGAATTCCTTCTCTTCTGTGAGAATCCATGGGGCTGTGACAGACTAACTTATGAGCCCATATAGTTATTTTAATGAGAATTCTCCTGCTTCGAGCATTTAATCACACTTATTTTAGTAGTGAAAATTCAAAAAAAGCAATCTATTTGGAGCAATGAAGATTTTGTAAATCAGTTCATCACTAATGGGTGATTGTATTGACCAGGAGAATCATTCTGTATTTTGATCATAGCCAAAGGCAAAGGCAGAAACCTTGTGGCCTCACAGAATGTTTGACCTTGTTTATTTATTTCTCTTTCAGTTATCCACATGTTTTTAAACATGTTTACCCTCATGAAAAATATTAACTGTATTGTGCTGTCAAACACACTTCAACCCACTTGAATAGAAAAACATCTTCTGAACAAAGTTGCCATTTATGATTATAAACAAAATCATAGAGGTAGGGGAAAGACAAAGGGAATCTCTACTACAAACTCCTAGCACAAATTTTCAGAAAAGTGAAAGTTAATCATTCAGTCATGTCTGACTCTTTATAATCCCATGGATTGTAGCCTGCCTAGCTCCTTTGTCCATGGAATTCTCCAGGCAAGAGTACTGGAGTGGGTTGTCATTTCCTTCTTCAGGGGATCTTCCCAACCCAGGGATCAAACCCGGGTCTCCTGCATTGCAGGCAAATTCTTTACCAATTGAACCACTGGGGCAATAAAACTAAAATAAAATTTTGTTGACAATGAAAACCCAGAGTTGTACTAAGTAGAACTTTAGGAAATACTTCTTAAAATGGTCAGTTTAAACTTAGGCACTAGGCTGACTTAATTTTTTCTTTCCTCAGAAAATAGTATAGTTTCTAAGGATTCATTCCATGGCCCTTGAAAGTAAAAGACTGCAAGTACTTGGGGAAATAAATGAGCTAATGAAAAGTGCAAGTCACATCATAAGAATTATATTGGTGAGTTTCCACTGTTTTCCCCTCTCTTTGCGGCAGTTCAGTATCTGCACTCTGCTTTCCACAACCTCATTTTGCTCGGTGGAAAACATCCACTGATGACATTGAGTCGTTTTAAGTAATCAGAGGCAACTGCATAAACTCCATCAGAATAACGCCTTCCAGGCACATGCTCATCAATTTATGGTGAGAGCTGGAAACTGCATGCATATATCTGAGCAGATGAAAATGAGGAGATGAAAATGTTGCTCTAGTGCTCTGCCTTTTCATGTCTTTCTTAAATCATGATTTCTAAGACTATACTCTACCATAAAAATTCAGAAAAACGTGATTGTGTGACTTTACCATAATCACACAGTCCTCAATCTTTTGACGTTTTTACCCACATGAAGTTTTCTAAAGTGATTTCAGAATGCAATATCTGTGGTTTAAAACCTATAAACAGAAATCTTCTGAATGAGAGCATTAAAGCATATAGTATTTATCATCTCAAACTTTTCAAATTTTGGGTTTGCCAAGTATTGGCTCCTGGATAGCTCCTTTAAAAACACACACACACACACACACACAGACACACACACCACAGCAGCTACATTGGAATTCAAGTTTCCAGAGACCCGTGACTAACCTTTAATACATATGCCTGTAAGCTCACCAACTAGTGCAAGGAGCCTGGCATCTGACAAATATTTGTTGATTGAATGAATAAATGTGAGTGAATAGCAGCACAAGAGATGGTCATGAATTGAATATAGGTAACTGGATTTAATGCCTCTAGGCATTCATACTGTAGATTCTGAGCCCAGACTTTATGATAATTCTTTTTATTTTTTTCCTAAAGCAAGTGCCTTGCTATTTTCAGGGACTGGTATATGTTCACTTCCAGCAATGTAACGTGGAGGTGTCTGGAAATGCCTCCAAACTAATCTATGAGGAAAGTTTGGTTTTGCTGAATTGGGAGCTGACAGTTCACATCAAAATGGAAAAATCAGATTAATACATAATTTCACATCCTGGGCCTTCGAGTAAGAATTTCGGTTCTTTATTGATAGGAAGCTATTGTTCAGATTGAATTGTTTTTGTCAAATAGGAGAGAATATATGTTTTGTTGTCATTTCTCATTGATGTTTTTATTTCCTTTAAGGGAACTGACTTTAGAAACTTTTGTTCTTATTCAGTATTTCCTTTCAATGTTCTTAAAAACATATCTGCCAAGAAAAATAATTCACCTTCTTGCAAAATGTTAACATTTTCCATTTTAAGTTAAAGCCACCTTGCCAACAGTGTTATTTCAAAACGTTTGATTTGTCATGATATGTTCAGTCTATTTTTAAGGTTCTCCAAATTATATTTTGAAGTTGGTACTTGTTCCAAGTTAAAGCAGTGTGCAATATGTTGCAGTATGACTGAGTGGAGGAAAGAAAGAGATCCAGGAATAAATATAACTAAGAGAAGAGCACTCACAGCTACATTCTCTCTTTTCGTTTCCTAAGCAAAGGGGATTAACCTGCCAAATGGCAGCTTGCCCTCAAAGTCATACTGGATCTCATTCATGAATGAGTGTGATCATTACTTTTTAAAACATTTTTTTTTTAAAATTAGAGGATAATTGCCATAATGTTGTGATGATTTTTGATGAAAATTTTCACTGGTATGAAGCACTCAATCTTGTTGAATAATAAGAAAGTCATCTGAATTCTCATTGTTTTCAATCAGAGGTAGTTTTGTGCCCAGTTCTAGTGAAATAAATAATTGCATAATACTCAAAATGTAGTAGGTATTCTGTAAATATAAATGGATGATGAAATATTGATATCTATAAAAAAACCTAGTCTTTTCCTATCAAAGAATACTTGAAATATATTGTTTTCTTTCCTAATATCCAAACTTGATGCCAGCCACTGTGTAATGGGATATAAAAATGAGTATGAAATAATTTTAGCCATCACAACACTTGCAGTCGCAGTAAGCCAGGGACACAGGTCTAGAATCAGTCAGTTCAGTTCAGTTGCTCAGTTGTGTCCGACTCTTTGTGACCCCATGGGCTGCAGGCTTCCCTGTTCGTCACCAGCTATCAGAGCTCACTCAAACCCATGTCCATCCCATCGGTGATGCCATCCAACCATCTCATCCTCTGTCATCCCAATCACCTCCTGCTTTTAATCTTTCCCAGCACCAGGGTCTTTTCAAATAAGTAAACTCTTTGCATCAGGTGGCCAAAATGTTGGAGTTTCAGCTTCAACATCAGTCCTTCCAATGAATATTCAGGTCTGATTTCCTTTAGGATTGACTGGTTTGATCTTATTGCAGTCCAAGGGACTCTGAAGAGTCTTCTCCAACACCACAGTTCAAAAGCATCAATTCTTCAGCACTCAGCTTTCTTTGTAGTCCAACTCTCACATCCATGCATGACTAGTGGAAATACCATAACTTTGACTAGACGGATCTTTGTTGGCAAAGCAATGTCTCTTGTCTCTGCTTTTTAATATGCTGTCTAGGTTGGTCATAACTTTTCTTCCAAGGAGCAAGCATCTTTTAATTTCATGGCTTCAGTCACCATCTGTAGTGATTTTTGTAGCCCCCCAAAATAAAGTCTGTCACTATTTTCCATTGTTTCCCCACCTATTTCCCATGAAGTGATGGGACTGGATGCCATGAAGTGATGGGACTGGATGCCATGATCTTAGTTTTTTGAATGTTGAGTTTTAAGCCAGCTTTTTCACTCTCCTCTTTCACTTTCATCAAGAGGCTCTTTAGTTCCTCTTCACTTTCTGCCATATTATAATCTGTGTATCTGAGTGGCAATCTTGATTCTAGCTTGTGCTTCATCCAGCCTGGCATTTCACATGATGTACTGTGTATATAAGTTAAATAAACAGGGTGACAATATACAGCCATGACATACTCCTTTTCCAGTTTGGAACCAGACCAGTGTTCCATGTCTGGTTCTAACTGTCACTTCTTGACAGGCATACAGATTTCTCAAGAGGCAGGTCAGGTGGTCTGGTATTCCCATCTCTTTCAGAATTTTCCATTGTTTGTTGTGATCTACACAGTCAAAGGATTTGGCACAATCAATAAAGCAGTAATAGATGTTTTCCTGGAATTCTCTTGCTTTTTCTGTGTCCAGTGGATTTTGGTAATTTGATCTCTGGTTCCTGTGCCTTTTCTAAATCCAGCTTGGACACTTGGAAGTTCATGGTTCATGTACCTTTGAAGCCTCGCTTGAAGAATTTTGAGCATTACTTTGCTGGCATGTGAGATGAATGCACTTGTGCAGTAGTTTGAACCCTTTGGACCTGGAATGAAAACTGACCTTTTCCAGTCCTGTGGCCACTGCTGAGTTTTCCAAATTTGCTTGGTGTTATAGATTTGTAATACCAAGGGAGAAAATGTTGCACAGGATGCTTCATCAAGGAAGCCATCATTTTAGTAACATTTGTAAACATTTTTATATAATCTGATTGAAACTACCATTTTTGAAGAATCTGCTCTTTAAACAATCATTGTTTTCTTTTCTCTATGAAGCCTATACTTTAAGCTTAACAAATGAATTTGCTTTGTTGATCAGTAACATGCATGTACCTTGTCACAAATCAGGGCTTTTCAGTAGATAACTTTGGTTTACACCACATACCTATACAAGATTATATTCAGACTTATTAAACATATGTTTGTTTCATCTATGTGTAACTTGTTTCAATTTTGTTCATTTTTTTCTTTGTAAGTTCTGTGCCTAAGAAGGCCTATTATGTTGACTTTCTCATTTCTCCTTTAAATGACTTGGTATGTACAATTATGTTTTCTACAGTTTTAGAAGAAAATTAGCGCTTTTTTTAGAGAAAAATCGGAGATCGTGAATCTATAATCTTCACCTAGAAAACAAAAGTCAAGTCAAACTGTGTCTTTGAAGCTGAAATTATATTTTGCTGCCTATTTTATCAATATATGTGAATATTATATACTCCCTGTTAATGTATTTATATGTATGTGTGTATATATATGTGTATAGCGAGTGTGTATTTTTATACACATTTAGTGGACAGCCAACACTTAAAATTAATTTCCTATGGCTATTTCACTATTTTAATGTAATAATACTTTTTATTTTTATAAATGTTTCAGAAACTTTAGATGCTAAGACTCAGGTTTTTTTTTCTTTCTTTTACTGTCTCCATGTATAATTTTTTTTTATTTCAAATTTTTCAAGTCTTTCAGCTTCTTAAGGATATTTTTATTTAGTATTCCAGAGGCATAGTCTTTTAAATGCTTTATAGTACTGATTTGCTACCTGTCTAGATGAAATAGATTATGACTGATATTTTTTGTCCTATAGACTCTTGAAAAGCAGACCCTTTTGGAGTCATAAAAGAAACCCTGGTGTTTTACTTTTGCATTTCTTTGTGAGGTGCTTTTCTTTTCATCCTCCCTGCTAAATCAGTGTGGAGCCCAAAGCATCATTACGGAGTAAGGAATGACTTAAGTAATTGGATTTCTCCCTGGGAAATTGGATTTTGAAGAATTGGATTTCCCCACTGGAATGTGAATGACAGTAACACAAATTCTAAAGGAAGGGCATCTTTTGGGATATCCTTGCAGACTAATTCACAAACCCTGGACCGATGTTATTTTCTACTAAACTGAAGATTTTTTTCATTGCCATTTCTCTTAGTATCACTTGCATAACATGGATTATAGATTAAACAGCAAATTATGTTGAGTGTCTGAATGAAGATTGTGACATACTGCTGAATTACATAATCATGTCAGGTTATCTGAAGGACTTGAATCTCTCTGTAAGGTAGAAGATTTACAAAAAGAGACTCATTTTAGGAATGGCACTCAGGATATACAATACGAGAAGAAAAGATGCCAAATCAGGTAGATACTCAATAGAACTGTGGATTTCCATGGATATAAAAAATCCTGCAGAGTATCATCATGCAAAAGGGAAAAACTGAATTTTCCAGTTATGTTGTTTAGACAATATTAATGTATCACATATTATTGGCTATGCCAAAGCCTTTGACTGTGTGTATCGCAACAAACTGTGGAAAATTCTTAAAGAGATGGGAATACCAGACCACCTGACCTGCTTCCTGTGAAATCTGTATGCAGGTCAAGAAGCAACAGAACTGGACCTGGAATAAAAGACTGGTTCAAAATCGGGAAAGGAGTATGTCATGGCTGTATACTGTCACCCTGCTTATTTAATTTATATGCAGAGTAAATCATGAGAAATGCTGGACTGGATGAAGCACAAGCTGAAATCAAAATTGCCAGGAGAAATATCAATAACCTCAGATATGCAGTTGACACCACCCTTATGGCAGAAAGCGAGGAAGAACTAAAGAGCCTCTTGATGAAAGTAAAAAAGGAGAGTGAAAAAGTTGGCTTAAAACTCAACATTCAGAAAACTAAGATCATGGGATCTGGTCTCATCACTTCGTGGCAAATAGATGGGGAAACAATGGAAACTGACAGATTTTATTTTGGGGGGGGGCTCCAAAATCACTGCAGATGGTAACTGCAACCATGAAATTAAAAGCTTGCTCCTTGGAAGAAAAGTTATGACCAACCTAGACAGCATATTAAAAAGCAGAGACATTACTCTGCCAACAAAGGTCCATCTAGTCAAGGCTATGGTTTTTCCAGTAGTCATGTATGGATGTGAGAGTTGGACTATAAAGAAAGCTGAGCACTGAAGAATTGATGCTTTTGAACTGTGGTGTTGGAGAAGACTCTTCAGAGTCCCTTGGACTGCAATAAGATCAAACCAGTCAATCCTAAAGGAAATCAGACCTGAATATTCATTGGAAGGACTGTTGTTGAAGCTGAAACCCCAACACTTTGGCCACGTGATGTGAAGAATTGACTCATTGGAAAAGACCCTGATGCTGGGAAAGATTGAAGGCAGGAGGAAAAGGGGACGACAGAGGATGAGATGGTTGGATGGCATCACTGACTCAATGGACATGAATTTGAGTAAACTGCTGTAGTTGGTGATGGACAGGGAGGCCTGGCGCACTGCAGTCCATAGGGTCGTAATGAGTCAGACACGACTGAACCACTGAATTCAAGTATCACAGTTAGCTGCCTTGGTTATTTTGTCTCAGTGATTTCACTGAAATGTTGACATAATTATTTGTTTTGTGTCTTTTAAATACTAACCACCTTGCTCAATGAAGTGACATCTTTTTGTCCTTACTCACTTGATACTCCTGGGTCATGTTTTTCCATCAAGTGGAGGCAAATAATTTAATATTTGAAAAGCTAATATGGTAGTCTGTGTTGCTCTCTAACTTTTGAGTCACTGAGTTCAAATCATGCATTAAAGTTTCCTTTGTGATTTTGATTATGAAAAAGATACTATTAATATATAACAGTAGAATGGCTTTATGCAGATATCATTTAAAGTAGGTTACCTGGGTAAACAACTGAATACCTTACTAGTGTTTTTGCTGTTATTACTAAAATTTAGTACGTAGGAGTATTTAAGAGTCATCTAATATATTTATTAGGAGGAACAATAAATTCAACCTTGTAAACTATTCCTTTAAAGATCAAGAATTCTTTTCAGAATACTTGCTTTAGGATCTGTGATGATAGCTCGTTGAGTCTTTTCTATTCTAGACCCATTCTCAAGCCTATTTTATTATAACATTGCTGATCAAAAGTCATATAACCTGTTCAGGAGTGTCTAGAAAGGGCTCACCTGCCTGGGTATGGGTGAAGAAAAAGCCTCAAATTAGATGTTTAGATTCCTAGTCTCTAGAAATCTGTCTTTTATTTGTGTCATTGAGTACCTACTGAGATATACGATGTATCACCCAGTGTTCTAATTGCTTTGCATATAAAGGCAGCTGTCACCTTTCCAGTGCCTAAGCATTCCCATTGTCTTCTATGGAGCATTTTTTATTTTTTTACTCATTTTGTGAAATTGAATATTAATACGTATAATTGTGTTTCACGAAGTTGATGTAAGACTTCAGTTAGATAATGGATATTCTTCAAAGAGCCTGAAATTTGATACCATGATACATGTATAGATATATGTTTAATTACAAATGCAAGCATGAAATATGTTCCTTATTTAAAATTTCCAATAACACAGAACCCTAAAATAAAAAGTAAAGTCCTGCTTTTCCAAACCTCACTGTTCAATTTAGTGTGTTCTCTGGTGTTTTTAGCCATGTGAATGTATACAATGCAAATACATTCAATCTTGCTATTGTTTCTGTTTAAGTGTTAATATTTTATAAAAATGGGAAAATATTTTATATGTATGCATATATGTGTGTGTATATATGTGTGTACATATATGTATGTACATACATATAGTATAATTTGCTTTTCTTCTGTAAAGAAAATATTATAGGCAGTCTTCCTTACACACTGTATTTTGTAGTATGTGTGATAACTTATTTAATAATCTTCCCTAGTTTGAACATTTAGGTTGTCTCTAATTGAACATTTAGGTTGTCTCTATTATATTTTAACAATAAATGAAATTGCAACAAATGTCATAGTTTATTTATCATGATGCTTAAGTCCCAACATTTATGGGCTTTATTCTTTCTTTCTTTTTTTTTTTTCCCACTAATTCCTGGACTGAAAACACTATATTAATGACTACAACCTTTTGTACATTTGTACTTTTTTATATCAAGAAAGGCTAGCCTTCCTTATTATTCCACTTGGCTGTTCTTTCAGTTTTTCTTTCAGATGGACATCAGAATCAACCTGAAAAAGTCTACACACACACACAAACACAACTTTGTTGAAATTTTGATTGAGATTGCCTTGAATTTTAGATGTTTTGGGGAAGGGTTCACATAATTAAATTGTAGAATCTTTGTCTAGGAGTCTTCTAAGATTAACCATGTGTCTTACATTTGGTGTGCAATGTGGCTGAGGAACAGACTGTGTGTGGGGGGTGTGTGTGCATGCATGCCATAGTGTATGCTGGAGTGGGAAGGAAGCAGGGCTCAACATGTAAGACTGGAGTCTTTCAGGATTGCATGTATGATTTTACAAATTTGTAGGAGGGTGGTGGAGAAGAAGGGGATGCATAGAGAAGCCAGTAGTGTAATCAGGTCCTAGATATTTCCAAGGCTCTTCTTGTTGGATTCAAACACCCACTCTTCTTTTAACTTGGGTAACTTAACATGTAAATCCTATTGTCTCCAGAACTGTCTCCAGAATTCTTAAAATAAAATCCTCTTCTTCGTTATTTGACTTCCATCTACCGTTCCAGGGCTTCCCAGGTGGCACAGTGGTAAAAAATCTGCCTGCCAGTGCAGGAGACACAAGAGGCAAGGGTTCAATCCCTGGTTCAGGAAGATACACTGGAGTAAGAAATGGCAACCCCACTCCAGTGTTTTTCCCTGGATATTTCATGGAGAGAGGAGCCTGGTGGGCTACAGTTCATAGGGTCCCAAAGAGTCAGACATGACTAAACAACTGAACACTCATTCTGCCATTCCAACCACTTTTCTGTTCTCCAAATGTAGTTCTTGGGACCTGATATTTCTTTCTATGTATGTATCCTGCCCTCTGTCCCTTTCCTGAACGTTCCACTCCTTAATAAAACTGACACTTAATTGATATGTAATATGTGTCCGGCACTGTTCTCTGTTCTTGGGATTCATCACTGAGTAGCGTAAAACATTCCAATCCCTCATGAATCCTATATTCTAGTAATAATATATAAGAATTTATATCATACATTATTATGTGCTAAGCACTTAACATAGATAAAAACAGAGCGGAGTGGGATTGAGTAGAGAGTAGACTGTAATTTTAAATAGGATAGTCAGGACAGAGTCAACAGAAAGGGGACATTTTTGTCACCTAGTCTTGAAAGTGACAGGGGATTAGCAGTGCAAATATCTGGTCTCTACAGTAAAAGGCTTATTTTCGTTGCCCCTGAAACCCAAAAAGGTCAAGAAAATGTGTGCGTATTGTTTCATTTGTGTTATACTTGTCTAGTCTTCAGTGACTTATTTTGATCTATAGGTACAGGAGCTTCCCACCCCCAGCTCTGGGAAGTTTACTGTCCAAAACTTTGAACACATCTTAGTTTGTTCTAGCTTTTTCTATAATAGTCCTTGGAATGTCACTAAAATTCAAGCAAAGTGAAGGTAAAAGATCAGCTTCTTTCAATTTATGAGTTCTATAAAAATATGGGTATGATTATAGAGGCAAGGAATTTTAGGTTTTGAGTAGTCATGGGAGGAAATATCTGTTGAATGCAGGGACAGAAATGAATGTATAGGTTTGCCTCCCCCCACCCCCACCACACCATTCTGTTTCCCCCAAGTCTATCATGTTTATTATATTGAATAGCTTTTTTTCCAGTGATTTTTTTTCTTTATGTTCAAAGTACTTATGTTTTTCCTCTACATCACTTATTTTCAGTTTTTAATTCTGCTTTTTATTACCTATTGCCTTCAATATGGATTTTAATTGAGCTTCAATATTTAGAATATTTTGCATTTTCTTCCTATTTCTGCCAACTTCTTTTATAATATCTTGTTCATTCTCACTTATTTTCTCCTTGTGGCATTTTTTTTTTTTTCTTGATGCTCTTTTATTACACTAACCAATTATATTTAAAAAATATATTTGAGTCCTATTGAAAAGCTATTTTATTTTTACTGTTGTGCTTTTCCCTGGTGACTTTAGAAGAAGCTTTGGGTTGTTGTATAGATTATGTTTAAGTGAAAATTACATACAAAAGCCAAATTTAAAAATGGCTGTGCAAATCAGGACCTTTGGTGTCATCCCCATCTGAGGAGCGTGTTCCATTGACCTTCCTGTCCTTAAGAGCTTCCTGCCCTGCCTATTTGACTTCACTTGATTTGGAGTAGGCACCCAGTAGTGTGTTAAGAATCTGTGGTAGATGCTCTCACTTCCTTGAAATCCTCAGATGTATCAAATAAAGTGAATGTTAAGTCTGTGTACTCTGGAGTCAGATGCCTGAGTTTTAAATCCCCCTTTTGCCTACTTGTGTTCACTGCATGATCCAGCATAAATCACTTACCTTAACTTGGTAAGTTACTTGGCTTCATTTTTCCTATTTCTAAGATAGAAATAAAATCCCATTGACTATAGAGGATTATCATTAGGATTAAGTAAGTGGGTATGTGTTAAATATTTAAAAGCATAATTGGCAAATAGTAAGAACCTAGTAAGAGTAGCAGGAAGAGTAACTAACTCTAAGCGTTAGCAAGTTCATTCTTAATTCTTATGATTATTTGTAGATCCCATAGATTTGTTTCTGTTTACTCAAAACAGAACCTCCAAAATTAGCCTTAGCCCCATTCTCTCAGCATGTATGAATGTAGTTTGGATCTGTATCCTGCCGCTTTGGGATTTTCTCCTGCTCTGGCTATTTGGTTCTGACTCTAGTTCAGTCAGGGTTAGTGTGTTAACTGTTGATATGTGTCTTTGATGAAAGAATCTGCTACTCACAATGTGATGTTATCAGGGTTTTAAAAGAGTCCTTGTTTTGCAACAACCCTTCAACTGCGCTGTGCCCCTAGGTTTCTTTTCTATAGAAAGTGCTGGTGGGGGCAGAAGAGTGGTGCCACGTGGGGAGGTGTGAATCAGTGTGGCTGGGGAGGGAGCTGAGTTTTGCTACTGGTGTTCTGCTCGCTGCTGAGACTTGGTTCTGTTATCCTCATATATCCTTTCAGTTCCTCTCGCCAGTTCTGCAGTTGCATATCTCCATAGTGTTTCTGAGCAGCAAGCTTCAGAGAAAAACTAAGAAAATCTGTATCACAGGTTCTTCATCATGAATTTATCCTTCATTCTTTAAATTATTGTATCTCTTTAATCTTAACTTAAAAAACCTATGCTTTAAATTCTGGCTACTAACTGTATTCTTTTATATGAAGGTATGCTGACTTTTCTTCTTCCGTCATGTATTTGAAATTAGAGTGAAAACAGTTAATAGGAGCATCTTGTTAACAAGATGCCTATAGAAATAAAGCTATTTTGTGGCATGGAAAGACAGTGTATTCAAGATTAATAGTGAAATTTGAACTGAAGTGTAATACAAAATGAGTCAGTAATGCTGATTACCTTTTAGATGAATAAATAATGCTGCTGTTGCTATAGAAAATTGTTCTAAGTATAATTTTTGAATTGCACAAAAGAAATAAAAACACAAGAAAGGTTACAAAATCTAAGAGTTATCATAGTGTCTTAGTATTTCAGTGCATTCTATATTAAGGTATCTTTTAAAGTTTTTGCATTTCTAAGAAAGATTTATTTTAGGGTTATGAAGGCTATTTAAAAATATAGAGGGCTAGAACTTTATTGGGCATGATTGTCCTCAAGACATTTTATTTTTTGAGCAAGGAAATGGCAACCCACTCCAGTACTCTTGCCTGGAAAATTCCATGGACAGAGGAGCCTGGTAGGCTACAGTCCATGAGATCGCAAGGAGTCAGGCACGACTGAGCAAATTCACTTTATTTATAAAATAGTGAAAATAATACCTACTTCAAAGATATATAATATCTCTAAGGAAATAGTCTTAAGCGTTTCAATTTAACTGAAAAGTGCCAGTTTTCGCTAAAATCTAATCAGTAGATTTCCTGCAGAGCTATTTCTGATATGATGTCTTGTGCATTGCTTGCTGGTCACACAGAATTTTCTTTATTTTCCTCCATTGTCCTTATTTGAAAGAATTTTGCCTTTCTAGATTGTCTAGTGGATATTTCACAATATCGAAATGTAGAGAACAGGTCAAGTAAATAAGAGTGAAGGAGAAATCATATTGCACCATCTTCTCATGATCAATTTTATGCTGAATTTCTCATGAGATAATAATAGATAAACTCCATTGTGATGAGTAAATCCAGGTACCATGCAAGTATGATAGCATCCAACTCTGTGGAGTAGATGTTATTTACACCCTATTGATGAATAATTCTAAGTAGAGGGCATTGAGGAGTTCATCTGTGTGAACATACTAACCAACAGTGGTACTGAGGTTCAGATCCTGATCAGTTTCACTCAAATCTGTGCTCCCAGCTGGAGGAGTGCTTGCCAATATTTGACATGTTCCTCACCTATTTAGTATCAAAACATAAATATGTTATAATGTAAAATAATTACACATGATCAATTTTCCATTATTGCATCATTTGAGTTTTCCTGTATTTGAATATAATTTTCTAGGCAGTTCCCAAGTTGCCAGTGGATTTTCTCCCTGAAGTTCATTTCCAAATCAGATTTCAAAACATGAAGATAAGAAATTACTTTTTTAAAAGTTGACGAAAAGCAAATATAGACAAAGAGAGTAAATAGGTAGATTGAGGTATATAAAATTCCAAAGGGGGGGTTCTGTATACTTTGAAGGACTAACAAATGGAATCCTGAGAAAAAATGAATGATTTTCTAAGAAGTCCCTTCAGTAGTTGGAATATGTATGCATGTGAAAAGCATAATCTATAGTTATGTGTACCAAAGAGGTGGATTTGATAACTGATAAGAGACTTTTAAAAATAGGTATGATGGTGCAGTATTTTGTACAAACCCTGTCCTAACAGACTCAAGGGGACAAGAGGAAGTAATGGACCTCTGGGGCAAAATAATTTCCTCCTGTGTTCTGGAGGTGGCACCTGCAGTCTGGGCTTTATCGTTGAAATGGTATCTTTATTTATGTCAGTAGCTGGATAGGAGTGAAAACATAGAAGGAGCTGAAGAACATTGAAGATGAAATACAAGTCTTGTGAAGTTGACTTATTTTGTACTCAAAATAGGGTATCTGTAAATATTTTTTTTCTTTTTCTGCTTCAGAAAACATATTAATAGCACTTTGAAATGATTTTAAGTTTATCCTTTTCCCTTTGGATTAATTAGTTGATGGTAGTACAGGGATAATTTCAAAGTGGCCACATCCTATGAACTGCAAATTGTAACAAAGTAACTAAAATATTGTATTTTTACTTCATAAATTCTTGACATCTAGATTTCTGGAACTTTTCAATGAAAGGACTATAGTATAACTCATATTATTTTTGATTTTGAATTAAACTCCTTTTTTTAACTGTTTTATTCAAATGATAGAATGTGATACAGAACATGGACATGTTGCAGTTACGTAGTTTGTTTTTTAAAAAGTTTATATATCATATTCAATTTAAAGAGAATGATGATGATATCTGTCAAATTTAAAGTGATTACCAATTTAGAAAATAAGACTAAAAAAGTTGATGTTTAGTGAGTTATAAACAGAATTACATAATATAGACATGGGAAAATTAGTAAATAAAATGCAAAATGTTCCAATGTTTTTAAACTGCATCAACGTACAAGGAAATATAGAAAAGTAGTTAACAGCATGTTCTGCATTTGTAGTTTTGATTCAAATTCTAGTCCGGCTACTTCCTAGCAGCGTGCCTTTAATGCATTGTAAGGATATATTCAAATATTTTGGAAGATAATTAAGAGATGCTCAAGTAGAATATCTCATTCAAAATAGTGTTTCTCTCAAGAACTGTGAAGATTTTTAAATTTTATTTTACTGTATTTGCAAGCTACATCAGCTATATTTGCACAAGACTCATCAGGTGGAGACAGAGGACCTTATTACACGTGGCACGGAAAGCAGCATGAGCATCAGCACATTTGTCTGTCCTCTTTACCTCCTGTGTCCCAGTGGGGCTATGCAGTGGATCCAGAGAGATGCTGCAGTAGATTTGTTTCACTGCTGAGGAACCAAGTTCTAAGTACTTTAGGACCTAGCAGTAAATATCACAGCACATGGCAGAAAAGCAGATCTTCTTCCGCTAGAGAGCAGGCAGCTACCTGGTTGTCCCACCCTGGTGGACATGGCCTACTTAGCTGCTTATGTGATTACCTAGAAAAACTGCTCAGTATCAGGAGATGGATAAACTCTGCATCTGAAACACTCAGCAAGAATATGTAGGGATGCTTAGAGTCCTGGCAGACAGCCTCTCCCTCAGACCACACCTTAACCCCACATATTCTTAGCTGTGTGGTCACATGACTGTCCTACTCTGTGGGTCACTCTGGTTATTCTTACCAAGAGAGTAAACCTATATCAGTTCAACTTGTCCTATAGAACATTGAATTAAAGGCACTATCAACAGGACTCCAAGCAGCAGCTTAGGGCCAACCTGTAGTATTGACCTCAGCCATGACCCTCAGGGCTCCAGACTCAGCCTACTGAACAAATTCCTGAAAAAACAGGGTATATACTTTAGAAAAACACATGACTTTCTCTTTAAGTCTCTTCATTAACCTTTCCTTTTTTCAGAGGAATTACTGTAGGTGGAGAGATATATTAGGGATGTCATCTGTTCTATCTTGATCTGAAAGATGGATACTTAGGACAGTCTTCCATAACAGTCCTGGCCAGTGAGTTGAAACTGATCTAAATACCTTCTATGTTCAAAGTGGTATCACTGATAACTTCAGCTAAGTCAGGGACACATTTGTTAGCATCATTTCTAATTGGTTGGCTCCAATTTTAAGGATGACCACCCAATGACTGTATATACCACGAGTCAGTCATTTATTAGTAACTAAGGTTGTCCAATCCCCAAAGACCTGCACATTTATCTGAGAACTACGTGATTTACTGGTAGTGTTTCCTTAAACACTTGAAGGGCTCTTTTGACCACTCCTGAGGTACAAATCAAATCAAAGCAGTTTATAGATAAATTAATGTCTGGCTTCCACAGAAATAGTGCAGTCCCAGAGACATACATGGTGCCCCTAGAAAGAAGGTGTTAACTGAGATGGTTCTTCTACCTAAGGGTAATATACATCAATCAGGGGACACAGGGTAGAGATACTTTCAGTGTGGCTTCCTGGCTAGCTAGTAAATCTTAGGTTCCCCAAGTCCAGTTCAACCCGTGTGTTTAGAAGAATTGCTTAAAGGAAGTCAGATCTATCATACTTGAATACACCACTGGCCAGGTGGCACTCATCCATCACATGTAAAAACCAAGCAAGAGAGATGGGAATGGATACACTCAGAGGTGCTGAAGGCATTTTGCATGAGAGCTGCAGGAGCTGAGGCCACACTTCATGCTTCTTATTGACTTCTACAAAGTTGTAGAGACTGGAGATCAAGTCAAGGTTTATCACCATTTAATGAGGAATGGCACATCTAGGAGTCTTTTAAATGTAAGCAGCTTACTACCTTTTGAGAGAGTGTATCAAGAGGTTTTCTTTTCTTTTTTTTTTTTGTAAAGAAGACTCCAGAGTGGCTTTGAAAAGATGAGAGATAGTTAATGTCCCTCCCTGCTCTTACCTCCTGAATTCCAAGGTGATTCCTGCCCCAGTGTTGGCATTGTTCCTCCCCCGGCACACGGACAAAATCAGTGTATCCTGTTCCACTAACTGTAACGCTCTAATCACCATCTCCATGTACCCAGACCTGTCATCCAGAGTGTCTGATGAAAGAGGAATAAGGGCATTTTGATAAACTTTATTGAGGTGCATTAATACCTTCCTTGCTTCATGTGGATCTCATCAGCTACGTTTTGACCAGGATGTCCCACCTGCTCTTGCCTGGAAATTAGCTGCCAGTCTGGCCTGAGGCTGTTGTTAGGGGGAAAAGAAGAAGCAGCAGCATGGGCAGGAATGATAGGATGGAATCCTAAAATTTCAAAGAAGAGGTCTGTATAACTCGTCAACCCTGTGGTCCTAATCACTACCCAGGAGGTGGCCAAGAAAAGAATTATTAGGGAAACTTCCTTATTTAGTAATCAGACTGCCTTTACAAAGGTATTTGGATTGGAAAAAAGGTGAGGGAGGTGCAATTGGAAAGATAAATCTTTTTTCAGAGTATTTATTCAAAGACCATTCTACTTCTTAATGAGACCAACATTTAAGGATGAGAAGAGGCATCAATTGCCCTGACTGTTGGTTTAATGCTGGGTGACCTTTGTGACAAAAGTTACACCATTTTCAGAGGGTAAAACCCACCCCAGTCACCACCCCAAGACTGTCGCAGGCAGTTAGATGTGGCGGGAGCTTTTCTTTCATTAGCTCGCCCACTGTGACGATCACCTACAGCTGCGTTGCAAATGGCCGAGTGGTCCTAGCGGAGCTGGCCGTAAACAGCGGCTCTTATCAGGAAGCAGAAGCAGCAGTGCTTAAACTAGTACTTCTTAGAGCTGAACCAAGATCATAATTCAAATGGGAAGCTTACACTTAATATAAAGCCTGCTTCACGGGACTGGCTGTGAGGAGATACCCCACGTTCAAGGGCAAAGGAGAAGCTCCAGCAAGATGGTAGGAGGGGTGAATTTACGTTTACAATCAAACCCCATCCCTGCCAGAGATGCTAAGAGGGCTTAAACAAACCTTGTATGCACCAGGATCAAGGGACCGCACAGAGACTCAGACAGAACAGTGTTTGAACATCTCCTGTGGAGGTACAGGTCAGCAGTGGCCTGCTACAGGGACAGGGGCTCTGGGTGCAGCAGACCTGGGTATGGCATAAGCCCTCTTGGAGGAGATCGCCATTAACCCCACCATGGAGGCTGCCAGAACTTATACAGGACTGGGAAATAGACTCTTGGAGGGCACAAACAGAACTTTGTGCACCAGGACCCAGGAGAAAGGAGCAGTGACCCCAAAAGAGACTGACCCAGACTTGCTGTGAGTGACCAGGAGTCTCCAGTGGAGTCGTGGGTCTGTGGTGGCCTGCTGCAGGGTTGGGACCACTGAGTGTAGCAATTTATGCATGGGATCTTTTGAAGGAGGTCACCATTATCTTCATTACCTCCACCATGCTTTGGCCAGGTATATAGGTAAAAAAAAAAGAAAAAAAAAAGATGGTGGCTCAGGCGATAAAGCGTCTGCCTGCAATGTGGAAGACCCGTGTTCAATCCCTGGGTCGAGATCTCCTAGAGAAGGAAATGGCAACCCTCTCGAGTATTCTTGCCTGGAAAATCCCATGGATGGAGAAGCCTGGTAGGCTACAGTCCATGGGGTCACAGAGAGTCAGACACTATGGAGTGACTTCACTTTCACTTCACTTTAAATAGCAGGTGTGGGAACACAGCTCCACCCATCAACAGAAAATTGGATTAGAGATTTACTGAGTATCAGTTCAGTTCAGTCTCTCAGTCCAGCCAACTCTTTGCCACCCCATGGATTGTAGCATGCCAGACCTCCCAATCCATCACCAACTCCCGGAGTTTACTCAAACTCATGCCTATGGAGCCGGTGATGTCATCCAACCATCTCATCCTCTGTCGTCCCCTTCTCTTCCTTCTCCTCCCACCTTTAATCTTTCCCAGCATCAGGGTCGTTTCAAATGAGTCAGCTTTTCGCATCAGGTGGCCAAAGTATTGGAGTTTCAGCTTCAGCATCAGTTCTTCCAGTGAATGTTCAGGACTGATCTCCTTTAGGATGGACTGGTTGGATCTCCTTGCAGCCCAAGGGACTCTTGAGAGTCTTCTCCAACACCACAGGTAAAAGCATCAACTCTTCGGCACTCAGTTTTTTTATAGTCCAACTCTCACATCAATACATGACTAGTGGAAAAACCATAGCCTTGACTAGATGGACCTTTGTTGTCAAAGTAATGTCTCTGCTTTTTAATATGCTGTCTAGGTTGGTCACAACTTTTCTTCCAAGGAGTAAGCGTCTTTTAATTTCAAGGCTGCAGTCACCATCTGCAGTCATTTTTGGAGCCAAAATATAAAGTCTGCTTACTGAGCATGGACCCACCCATCATAAAAAGACCCAGTTTCCCCCTTAGTCAGTCTCTCTCATCATAAGCCTCTTCACCTTCTCCAGCAGAGGGAAGACAGAATGAAAACCACAATCATAGAAAACTAACCAATCTAATCACATGGACCATAGCCTTGTCTAACTCAATGAAACTATGAGCCATGCTGTGTAGGGCCACCCAAGATGGACAGGTCATGGTGGAGAGTTCTGACAAAATGTGGTTCACTGGAGAAGGGAATGACAAACCATTTCAGTATTCTTGCCTTGAGAACCCCATAAACAGTATGAAAAGGCAAAAAGATAGGACACTGAAAGATGAACTCCCCAGGTCATTAGGTGCCCAATATGTTACTGGATCAGTGGAGAAATAACTCTAGAAAGAATGAAGAGATGGAACCAAAGCAAAAACAACACCCAGTTGTGGATGTGACTGGTGATGGAAGCAGGGTCGATGCTGTAAAGAGCAATATTGTATAGGAACCTGGAATGTTAGGTCCATGAATCAAGGCAAGTTGAAAGTGATCAAACAGGAGATGGCAAGAGGAATGTCGACATTTTAGGAATCAGTGAACTAAAATGTACTGGAATGGCTGAATTTAATGCAGATGACCATTATATCTACTACTGTGGGTGAGAATCTCTTTGAAGAAATGGAGTAGCCATCATAGTGAACAAAAGAGTCTGAAATGCAGTACTTGGATGCAGTTTCAAAAACGACAGAATGATCTCTCTTCATTTCCAAGGCAAACCATTCAATATCACGGTAAGTCAAGTCTATGCCCCAACGAGTAATGCTAAAGAAGCTGAAGTTGAATGGTTCTATGAAGAACTACAAGAACACCCCCAAAAATTGTCCTTTTCATTATAGGGGACTGGAATGCAAAAGTAGGAAGTTGAGAAACACCTGGAGCAACAGGCAAATTTGGCCTTGGAGTACAGAATGAAGCAGGACAAAGGCTAATAGAGCTTTGCCAAGAGAACGCATTGGTCACAGCAAACACACTCTTCCAACAACACAAGAGAACACTCTACACATGGACATCACCAGATAGTCAATACTGAAATCAGACTAATTATATTCTTTGCAGCCAAAGATGGAGAAGCTCTATACAGTCAGCAAAAATAAGACTGCGAGCTGACTGTGGCTCAGATCATGAACTCCTTATTGCCAAATTCAGACTTAAATTGAAGAAAGCAGGAAAGGGGAAAACCACTAGACCATTCAGGTATGACCTAAATCAAATCCCTTATGACTATACAGTGGAAGTGAGAAATTGATTTAAGGGACTAGATATGATAGACAGAGTGCTTGATGAACTATGGACGGAGGTTTATGACTTTGTACAGGAGACAAGGATCAAGACCATCCCCAAGAAAAAGGAATGCAAAAAAGTAAAATGACTGTCTGAGGAGGCTTTACAAATAACTGTGAAAAGAAGAGAAGAGAAAAGCAAAGGAAAAAAGGAAAGATATACCCATTTGAATGCAGAGTTCCAAGGAATATCAAGGAGAAATAAGAAAAGCTTCCTCAGTGATCAATGCAAAGAAATAGAGGAAAACAATATAATGGGAAAGATGAGATCTCTTCAAGAAAATTAGAGATACCAAGGGAACATTCCATGCAAAGATGGGTTCAACAAAGGACAGAAAAGGTATGGACCTAAAGGAAGCAGAAGATACTAAGAAGAGATGGAAAGAGTACACAGAAGAACTGTACAAAAAGATGTTCATGACCCAGATAATCACAATGGTGTGATCACTCACCTAGAGCCAGACATCTAGAATGTGAAGGCAAGTGGGCCTTAGGAAGCATCACTACAAACAAGCTAGTGGAGGTGATGGAATTCCAGTTGAGCTATTTCAAATCCTAAAAGATGATGCTGTGAAAGTGCTGCAGTCAATATACCAGCAAATTTGGAAAACTCAGCAGTGGCCACAGGACTAGAAAAGTTCAGTTTAATTCCAATCCCAAAGAAAGGCAATGTCAAAGAATGCTCAAAGTACCACACAATTGCACTCATCTCACATGCTAGCAAAGTAATGCTCAAAATTGTCCAAGCCAGGCTTCAAGCTTACATGAACCATGAACTTCCACATGTTCAAGCTGGTTTTAGAAAAGCCAGAGGAACCAGAGATCAAATTGCCAACATTCGTTGGATCATCGAAAAAGCAAGAGAGTTCCAGGAAAAAATCTATTTCTGCTTTATTGACTGTGCTAAAGCTTTTGGCTATGTGGATCATAGTAAACTGTGAAAAATTCTGAAAGAGATGGGAATACCAGATCACGTGACCTGCCTCTTGAGAAATCTCTGTGCAGGTCAAGAAGCAACAGTTAGAACTGGACGTGGAGCAACAGACTGGTTCCAAATAGGAAAAGGAGTATGCCAAGGCTGTATATTGTCACCCTGCTTATTTAACTTATATGCAGAGTAAATCATGTGAAATGCTGGGCTGGATGAAGCACAAGGTGGAATCAAGATTGCCAGGAGAAATATCAATACCCTCAGATATGCAAATGACACCACCCTTATGGCAGAAAGTGAAGAAGAACTAAAGAGCCTCTTGATGAGAGTGAAGGAGGAGAGTGAAAAAGTTGGCTTAAAGCTCAACATTCAGAAAACTAAGATCATGGCCATCTGGTCCCATCACTTCATGGCAATTAGATGAGGAAACAGTGGAAACTGTGGCTGACTTTATTTTTCTGGGCTCCAAAGTCACTGCAGATGATGACTGCATCCATGAAATTAAAAGACGCTTACTCCTTGGCAGGAAAGTTATGACCGACCTAGATAGCATATTAAAAAGCAGAGACATTACTTTGACTACAGAGGTCCATCTAGTGAAGGCTATGGTTTTTCCACTAGTCATGTATTAATGTGAGAGTTGGACTATAAAGAAAGCTGAGTGCTGAAGAATTGATGCTTTTGAAGTATGGTGTTGGAGAAGACTCTTAAGAGGCCCTTGTACTGTGAGGAGATCCAACAGTCCATCCTAAAGGAGATCAGTCCTGAGTGTTCATTGAAAGGACTGATGTTGAAACTGAAACTCCAATACTTTGGCCACCTGATGCGAAAATCTGACTAATTTGAAAAGACCCTGATGCTGGGAAAGATTGAAGGTGGGAGAAGGTGATGACAGAGGATGAGATGGTTGGATGGCATCTCCAACTCAATGGAGATGTGTTTGGGTAAACTCCCGGAGTTGGTGATGGACAGGGAGGCTTGGAGTGCTGCAGTCCATGGTGTTGCAAAGAGTCGGACATAACTGAGTGACTGAACTGAACTTAAGTGACTGAAATGGGTAAATGGTATGGAAAGCTGGAAACACAACAGTATTAAGTTTCCTAGGTCACAGTGATATGACTGTTGTTGGTGTGAGCAGATTGGAATAGCAGTTGTTTCATAGTGTCCCATCAGCTTATTTCACTATTTATGAGCACCTCCAAGCATTGCTGGTAACTCTGTTCAGGGTGGGCATCTGACCACATAGCAGAAAGAGGCAGTAGGAAGAAAACCTGCAACTCTTGAAAAATCACCCCGTTCTTTTTCCTGGTCTCCACAGTCAAATAAGTAAGATTGGGTTAGAGGGGTTTCCCTATTATCTCTGAGAGATGAGAATCTCGTTTCAATTGTCAGAAAACTGGGAAGAAGAGGGAATGATATCACCTAAACAGTGCTAGACTAGACAGTAAGCTAATTACATCAGAAAATCTAGTTAATTAAGAAATTGAGAGGCAAAGTGAATTGTCTACACAAGCAATTATCAGAAACACTCATACAAGGCTGAAAATAAGTAGCATTGGATGGGCAGAATTGTCAGGCTTTTGTTCCAGTAACATCTACCACAGAATGTCTTGACTTGGGATTTTTCTTTTTTCACCATGTTTCCATCAGAAGCAGTGGGGTTAGTGGTGTCTTTTTTTTTTTTTTAATAAAATTTTAAACTGAAACCCAAAACCTTCTTGACTATGTACTAATATAGAGCAATATTAAACATATTTCCTAGAATAAAATACTTTATTTTTACCTAGTACTCAAGGAACTGGCATTACATACCTAGTTTTTATAAGTTCTTACACCTTTGTATGAATTTTTATAAAGAGATAACATTAGCTATTTCACATAATGAATATGAAATTCCACATCATTGAAAAATATATGTATATATATATGTGCATGCGCATCTATATAATGTGTAAAATTTGTTTTACTTTTCTGTATTATAAATTTTTCAAAATTTAGTGCCACATTTGTATGTGCAGAGCACTTTTTTTTTTAATCTTTGTTGGAGGATAGTCACTTTACAATGTTGTATTAGTTTCTGTTGTATAGTAATGTGAATCAGTTATATGTATGCATATATCTTGTCTTTGTTAGATTTCCTTCCCATTTAGGTCACCACAGAGCATTGAGTAGAGTTCCCTGTGCTATACAGTAGGTTCTCGTTAGTTATTTACTTTATACGTAGTAGTGTATAAATTAGAATTTAAAGGTCATTGAGACTCTCTACATTAAGGGTCAAAGAATAAGAGAAACAGATAAGACAAGGGCATATTTAAAAACATGTCCTACTGTGTGCTTAGTCACTCAGTCATGTCTGACTCTTTGTGACCCCATGGACTGTAGCCCACCAGGCTTCTCTGTCCATGGGGATTCTCCAGGCCAGAATACTGGAGTGGGTTGCCATGCCGTCCTCCAGGATATCTTCCCAACCCAGAGATCGAACCCAGGTCTCCTGCATCGAAGGCAGATTCTTTACCATAGGATCACCAGGGGAGCCTACTAGATAGGCTAAAATATGGGCCAGTAAAAGTAGTTTGTGAAATTAAGAGATTATGTACTTAAAATAATACTAGCATAAGAATTCAGGGAAGCCTGGCATGCTGCAGTTCATGGGGTTGCAAAGAGTCCGACACGACTGAGCGACTGAACTGAACTGAACTGAGCATAAGAATATACAGAAAAGTTAATCAGAACAGGACCAAGAAATAGATTCAGCATATCTTAAACTTTGCATTTCAAATCATTTTATTTTTTAAAAATTATTAAATGATACTATAACAGCAGGTTTACTATTTGAAAAATATTCAAAAATATATAAAGTTCCCATGAATTAAAAAATAAAATCAAGCCAAAATTAACTAGATAAAAATGTAATTTAAATATTTATTTGAACTCATTTGTGACTAAGCTATTTATTAGATCAGTAAAAAGAATCTATAATAGATAAATACATTACTTACTTTCCAAAAAAAAAAAAAAAAAAAAAAAAATAAACTTACTTTCCTGGAAAGGGCTTTGGTCTCACCCTTTAATAAAATTTTATCAGAATAAAAATATTTTATTTCCCACTGCTTATAGGTGGTTCTTTCACTATTCAAAAAATTTATAGTGTATGTCTCTTGCATTTTCTTGCCCAGGGTGGAAATAGAATGATTAGGTGTTTTTCAGTGTGGGATAAAGCCTTGGTAATGTTTTTTCCATCTTTATGTATTTATTACATTGGCTGTATACTTACTATGTTCCAAGCAGTACTCTAAGTGTTAAAAACTTACTTAAACCCAGCTGTAGTCTGATTGGGTTCAGGTGAGGAACGTGAGTGGGAAAGGCCATGCTGGAAGAATTAAGTGCCTTTTTGTTGTTATTTTGTCCCTAAGTCGTGTCCGACCCTTTGTGACCACACAGACTGAAGCTTACCAGGCTCTTTGTCCACAGGATTTTCCAGGCAAGAATACATCCCAGAAACTGGGATGCCATTTCCTTTTCTAGGGGATTTTTCAACCCAAGGATTGTACCCACATCTTTTTTCATTTTATTTTATTTATTTATTTTTCATTTATTTTTATTAGTTGGAGGCTAATTACTTTACAGTATTGTAGTGGGTTTTGCCATACATTGACATGAATCAGCCATGGATTTACATGTATTCCCCATCCCGATCCCCCCTCCCACCTCCCTCTCCACCCGATCCCTCTGGGTCTTCCCAGTGCACCAGGTCGGAGCACTTGTCTCATGCATCCAACCTAGGCTGGTGATCAGCATCGAAACATGTATATTATCTATGGTACCCACATCTTTTGTATTGGCAGAAGGTTTCTTTGCCACTGAGCTACCAGGGAAGAGTCTTTTGGGGATACCCAGATCTTCTGAAAGGCATGGTCAAAAGAGAGATAGACCGGGGAGGTGTTAAATGACAAGCTGTGGACTTTTTTTCCTTTTTATTTATTTTGTAAAAATAGTTTTTATTGGAATATAGTTGCTTTACAGTGTTATATTAGTTTCTGCTGTATAGCAGTGTGAATCAGTTATACATATGTCCCCTTTTTTTATGGATTTCCTTCCCATTTAGGTCACCACAGAGCAGTTAGTAGAGTTGCCTGTAGTATATGGTAGGTTGTCAGTGAAAGTGAAAGTCACTCAGTCGTATTTGACTCTGTGAATCCTACAGGCCAGAGGTACTGGAGTGGATAGCTGCTCCGTTGTCCAGGGATCTTCCCAACCCAGGGATTAAACCCAGGTCTCCCACATTGCAGGTGGATTCTTTACCAGCTGAGCTACCAGGGAAGCCTGGGTTGCTATTAGTTATGTATTTTGTACATAGCTGTGTATATGTGTCCATCCCAATTTCTCTATTCATTCGGCCCCTTCCCCCTGCTTTCTTTCCCACCTTGGTGTCCCTACATTTGTTCTCTACCTCTGTGTCTCTATTTCTGCTTTGCAAGTAAGTTCATCTGTATCATTTTTCTAGATTCCACATTAAAGTGATATTATATGATACTTGTTTTTCTCTTTTCTGCTTTACTTTTCTCTGTGTGGCAGTCTCTAGTTCCATCCATATCTCTGCAGATGGCACTATTTCATTATTTTTATGACTGAGTATTATTCCATTGTGTACCACATCTTTACCCATTCATCTGTTGATTGACATTTCAGTTGCTTCCTAGTCTTGGCTGTGGTAAACAGTGCTCCAGTGAACACTGGGCACATGTACCTTTTCGAATTGTGGTTTTCTCTGGGTGTGTGCTCAGGAATGGGTTGCTGGGTCATAAGGTAGTTCTATTTAGTTTTTTAAGGAACCTCCATACTGTTC
Source organism: Odocoileus virginianus (assembly GCF_023699985.2). Lineage (NCBI taxonomy): Eukaryota > Metazoa > Chordata > Mammalia > Artiodactyla > Cervidae > Odocoileus > Odocoileus virginianus. Next base: position 32,507,604 of record NC_069686.1, on the reverse strand, counting down.
TCCATAGTGATTGTATCAAATTACATACCTACCAACAGTGTAAGAGGATTCCCTTTGCTTCACAGCCCTCCAGCATTTATTGTTTGTAGATTTTTTTAATGATGGCCTTTTGACCAACGTGAGGTGATACTTCACTGTTATTTTGATTTGCATTTCTCTCATAATTAGTGATATTTAGCATCTTTCCATGTGCCTTTTGGTCATCTATATGTCTTTGGAGAAATGTCTATTAGGTCTTTTGTCCATTTTTTTACTTTTATGGAGCTATATGAACTATTACTATATTTGGGAGATTAATCCCTTGCCAGTCGCATCATTTGCAAAAATTTTCTCCCATTCTGTAAGCTGTCTTTTTATTTTGCTGACAGTTTCCTTTGCTGCACAGAAGTTTTTAATTAGATCCCTAATATAACATTATAAAATGACTATAATTCTATTGAAAAATAAAATAAATTTAAAAAAATATATAAATGAATCTGAAAAATAAGACAGGTTGTATGAAGTTATAGGGAGTAGAGGGTGATGCCTCTCAAGTGATTTCCTATGCTTTTATTCTTTGGGAGCCTCTGCTAATGAAGACATTCCTCAAGAAAGACAAGAATATTTGGGAACAGTTTTCAAGTTTGTTTCAAGCCCCTCCATCACTTCCTTGGAGAGTGGCAGCTTTGTCTCCCTTTGGCATCCATCAACTAACCATGAGCCCTTGCTCCACCACGTCTTGTCCATTTTTTTTTCCATTTATTTTTATAGTTGGAGGCTAATTACTTTACAATATTGTAGTGGTTTTTGCCATACATTGACTTTAATCAGCCATGGATTTACATGTGTTCCCCATCCTGAACCCCCATCCCATCCCTTCTTGTCCATTCCTGTCCCACTGCCGTGAGTTGCTCCATGCTCCCGGTTCAGCGTGTCCAGGAAAGAAGCAATTTTCAGTGTACTTTGAGCTGTTAGTGAAAAAGGACATGAGAAGGAGAATTTCAGGTGTGCCACAAAGACGGGTGGAATTTCATCCAATTCCCAGGTGGCACAGGGGTAAAGAATCCACCCACCAGCCAATACAGGAGATGTAAGAGACATGGGTTCAATCCCTTGGTTGGGAAGATCCCCTCAAGGAGGAAATGGCAACCCACTCCAGTGTTCTTGCCTGGAAAATCCCATGGACAGAGGAACCTGGCAGTCTACAGTCCATGCGGGTCACAAAGAGTCGAACACAACTGATAGAGCATGCATAGTGGCTGCCACACTTAACAAGCCTGGAAGGAAGGTGTGGTCCCTGTTGCTTGAAGTTCTCTTTAAAATAAAAATTTTAAAACTTCTAAAAACTTTCTTGGGTTTTAGGTTGTTCCCTAGGTGTCAATTGTTGGGCAAAGGAAGTCTCACTCAGCAGCCTTTCTTACTAGTGACAATTAAGTAGAAAATTCTGTAAGAGGAAAAAGATTTAATTCACCAAAAATATCTTGAATCAACTTGAAATTTTTAAGAGCATGACAAACGTCACTGAGTGGGATTTATTTATTCCTCAGATAAATGCCTATTGACTATTATACAAAAGAAAATTTGAATGTCATCACCCTCAATGAGAGGAATCAGTATTAGAAGGGTGAAACTTTACTCAAATTGATCTCTTAATGCAGTGGTGATCAAAAGCTCAGTACAACCAAACAGAAACTTATATAATCAAGAAAATTTTGACAAACTGCCTTGTCATAGTGTGGGGCATACTAAACTTGTCCTATTTGTTAATTGAAAAAGAAGTGTAAGGACAAAAGTTAATATACATATATATATATATATGTATATATATATATATATATATACATATGTGTATATGTATGGTTTTTAAATTTTTTTAAATTTTATTATTGAGGTATAATTGCTTTACAATATTGTACTAGTTTCTGCTATACAACAGAGTGAATCAGCTATATATATTTTTTAAAAATTTTAAATAAGTGTTTAAAAAAATTCAGTCTAAGTTTTCCTAGTGTATTATAACCATTCTGTTGTGAAAGCCACAGAATCTTTTGAATTCTGTTAGAAATTAGAAACTTTCTAAAGTTGTTTCACTTTTTTTATAGGATATTGATTTCATGGGAAGTCAGTGATTCTGTCTCCATGGTACCCCCTTTTTTTCAGACTAAAGAATCTTTTGTTTTTAAGCATTGACAGATCTGCTTTCTCATTCTTAGAGGCACAGTACAATACTGGCAGTTGATTTGGGCTCTACAAAAGTTTGTTTTGATTAATTTGGTTCTCCCATAACCAGGTCAAGAGACATTAAAATAGTTTGTTTACAGATTATTTTGCTATGTCATATGCAATCAGATTGCCTGACACATGACATAGTCAGTGAGTGAAGCTGGAAAAAGGGCAATAAAAGCTTCATTTTAAAGATACTATGGATATTAATAATAATCAAAACTAAAATTTATTGAGCACTTTCTATGTGTCTCCTATATGCTTTTCATTCAGTGTCTCTGTTAATCCCAGCAATACAGACAAGCTAGGTATTATTACTGTCATTTCTGTTTTTTCAGATGCGGGAATTGATGTTAGTAAGGAATTGAAGTTAACTTATTAACCCAGGATATATAGAGAGTAAGTATCTGGAATATACCCCTAAACATTATTTTGAATGGCTAAAGAGTTTTCTTCATATATTTAGTGTCAGCAGGGGCTGCTGTCCCATGTTTTTTGTTTTATCCTAGTCTATGTGCCTTCACTAGTAACCAGCTTGCAGCCGTGCCCCACTTTCTTTCTGCCTCGCACAGTAGTCTTTTCCAAGTGCAAACCTCCAGCCTCTACTTAAAGATTACTAGATAGGAACCTACCATCCATGAAGTCTCTTCTTGGAGAGCAGAATATCCATGTCTTCTGAGATCTACTCTACTTTTTTTTCTGAATCATGGATTAGAGTTGCATTTCCGTTGTCTGACTCCATATTCTATTTGACAGTTTTCTTCTGTTAGGATCCAGATTTAACTCCGGTTTTCCCTTCTCCTTACCTAGTTTTGCCTACTTAAGTGACTGCTGATGAGAGTATAGACTTAGACAGATATGATGATCTGCCACTGTTCAAGGTTAATTTATTATTGGGGGGGTCAGTTTTATGACTATCTTGGCAAAATATGAAATAAAATATGTTAAATGTTAGCATCATCCAGTAAGTTGAAACAGATTTCACTATAGAAACTAAAATATGAAAAAATTGTTATTGATCTTATCAATTCAACCTGTTTGCCCTAAGAACAAAATGTTAGGAATGGGTGAGATTTTGAGTTACAGACTCTAATGGTGTCAACTGTCACCTTCCTCACCTATGAAGAACTATACATTATGCCCTACTTCATTAGAGATAAATGTATTATCCATGTAATAATGTGTTTAAAAATTGGGTTTACTTGTCCCAGGTAAATTTTCAAAACTCACAGCTATAAAAATGCATATATTAATCAACTTGTTGTGGTGTCTACAGAATTGTCACTCACTGCACACTTACTATTTTTCTCTCTAAATGATGTCACCAATTCCATTCTGAACACATTCTCTCCTATCTTGTTTCTTCCTCAAAATTTCTGCCAAGATTATTACCTGATACATACATTTTTTAAAAAAGAGGTAGCTTTTCTTTTTAAAAGAGATAACTTTTCTTTTTAAACTAACTTTGGTGATTTCTCTTGGTTTTCAGTACTTAAGTAACTTTTGGCGTTGATGACATAGCTCCATTCCTAAGGGGACAAATATCATTTTATGAATTATTAGCAAAGTTTTCAAATGTATCATTCTTAATATAATGTATAGGTATAGCAATTGTATGGCTTCTCAGGTTTTGCTAATGGTAAAGACCATGCATGCCAATGCTAGAGACACCAGAGATGTAGATTCGATTCCTGGCTCAGGAAGACTGTCTGGAGGAGGGAATGGTAATCCAGTCCAGTATTCTTGCCTGGAGAATCCCATGGACAGAAGAGCCTGGTAAGCTAAAGTCCATAGGGTTGCAAAGAGTTGGACATGACAAGTGACTTAACACACACACACACACACAATAATAGAATAAGTCATGGTGAAATTGTATATAAAACTGAAGTATTTTAAAGGAGGAAATCACAATATAGTAAGCTAATAAAATGATTTTTGCTCACTCTTTTGTCTTTTTCTTTTATAATTTAATCTCAGTGGAAATGCCTTACAGGGCCTTTGGGTGAAAAAATATACAATCAGTAATATTATGTGCATTATTGTGAAAGGTGACCACCCAGGAACATTTTAAGATCTTTGTTAAATCCTAGGAATACAGTGGTAACAAAAGGATTTATTGTAAACCAGGCAATTTAACAAAATACTTTTAGAGCCAGATAGCAATTCTGGAAAAGATCACAGCCATAAATAGGTAGGACAGTTAAAAGCAGGCACTGTGACTTCCCCAGAGACAACGCTGGTGTATTTATGGCATGTTGAATGTGCAGGAGTAGCTGCCGTAGCCCCAGTAGTTAGACAGACAGGAGAGTAGAGTTGCCTCATTTGTTTGACTTTTATTCAGTATAAACATTTCCTTTAGAGTCACGTCTGTGTGTGTGCTCAGTTGCGCTTGCTCAGTCACATTCAACTCTTTGCAACCCTGTGGTCTTTTAGCCACTAGGCTCCTCTGTCCAGAAAATTTTCGAGGCAAGAATACTGGAGTGGGTTGCCATTTGCTATCCCAGGAGATCTTCCCAAGCCAGAGATTGAACCCTCATCTCTTGCATCTTCTGCATTGGCCGGCAGATTTTTTACCACTGCCACCTGGGAAGCCATGTTTCTATATAATTCTTCTTCTATATCCTTGTTTTCTTTCTGCTTAAGGAAAAGGTCCTCCTTAGCTTCTTAAATATATGTTTTGAATTTAACTCAGTCCTAAGGAGGTGAACATTCATGGTTATTATTTCTGTTGTAGAGAATTCTCAGGAATTTAACAAGTATCAACAGCTAATTCTGTTCCAAAGGACTATATTAATAATCAGTAATAGCAAATAGATTCTGTGGATTTTATTCAATTCTTTACTTCTTTTTCTTTACTAAAACTGCCTTAGACATTAATATTGATTATAGAGTTGGCTTTCAACATTGTCCTTCTCTGTAATTTAATTATAGGTTTATTACACATGCCCTTGTTCACCAGAAAGAATCAATGTTGAATAGATGAAAAGTGTGTGAGTCAACCCAGTTTTGACCTTATGTATAGTAGGTGTATATGAAGCCCTCCTGGGATTTGACTGGGTATAGATCCCCTTCCTGTCTTCCTTATATCCTTCCTCCAATCTATGAGGTTCACATGAGCAGTCTCCCTGACTCCTTTCTTAATATGCATGCCTCACATATTTTGCCCTGCAGTCATGGTGCACGCCGCCCCCTCGTAACCACTGTTGTTCTTACTTGCCATCTTGACACCCTCCCCAGGACCTTTGCATTCATGGTCCTTTTGATGAGCCCTGGTTCTGCCAGATGTTTTCATGGTTTCCTTTGCTTACTTTATTTACACATCTGCCCATCATGGAGTTATTTCTTGACACCTAACATATGGATGCCTGTGCCATCAATCACACTGCTTTATTATTCCTGCCCTTGTGGCTCAGCTGGTAAAGAATCTGCCTGCAATGCAGGAGACTGGGGTTTGATCCCTGGGTTGGGAAGATCCCCTAGAGAAGGGAAAGGCTACCCATTCCAGTATTCTGCCCTGAAGAATTCCATGGACTGTATAGTCCATGGGGTAGCAAAGAGTTGGACACTACTAAGTGACTTTCACTTTCACTATTAATCCTCAAAGAGCTTATCATTTTCTAGCATGATGTCATTCAGTTGTCTATCTTTTGTATCTCTTTCCATTAGAAAATGTATTTTGTGAGGGTGTTCCTTTGCCTGGTATATGGTTCTTTCTTGATTATTTATAATTGAAATAATTAAGAATTAATATTTAATAATTAATAAACATATTTTTGTGATAAATTCAGAATATTTTGATGAAAAGGAATAAATTAGTTAATGTAATCAAACAAAAACATTCTGCATAAAAGCTGCACTAAGTAAAAATTGCTGTACATCATACTATGCAAAATGGAATATTGATTGTTGGGACTTGATCAGAATTTTTTAAAAGTTGTACATTTTAGAAAATAGTTTTCACAGTACGGTATGATTATCACTGACTCAGAAGAAAATATAATAGTTTTTTTTGGTTTTGACTTGTTTTTTGCTTTTCCCTTCATCTGTGTTGCATTTTGGAGCTTGCTATCTTTATGTGTATATAGTTATAGATATATGCAAGTATATACATATGTCTATACCTCTGTCTACTTACCTATCTATCATCTATCTATCTTACACAATGTGGTGTTTGGATACATGAGATTCTTAAACCAAAGGAAATCAGACTAGATTTGGGGAAGAAAAGCTCATCCACAGATATCATTCAGTATGTGTGAACTGTTGCAAATATAAAAGCACTAAAAATTGACTATAAAATATTATATCTGTGTTATTTAATAAATATAAATGTGTATGTATTGATTGGCAGTATTCTTCATAACTTTGGGTTAGAAGATGATAGAAAATTATGAATAAATCAGCAAATGTTTTTGTAAATAACCTACCATTAAACTTTCAGTTTATGGAAGTTTTGAAAAAACTTCCATGGAGTGACATTTTCGTATGTGTGATAATTATTCTGTAGATGTATTCTGATATATTGTTTTAAAGTGTAGTTCAGAGTTAGTTCTTTTATCCATATTGCAATTTCTCATTGACCTTTACTTTAGTCACTAATAATAGTTTCATATTTTAAGGATAAAGCCTTGTGAGAGGTTTTAAACAACTCAGGACTTTATCTTTGTTCTCCCAAGTCATTTGGCCCTGAGGCATTGTGTCATATCTATGCATGTCCTCAGTTATAAAAGTGACTAATGTGAGAAAATAACAAAACACCTAGTACAATCATTTTAGTTCATTAATTGCATTCAAGATACAGTCTTTTTCTTCCACCAGATAATAAGAACTCGTGTTTGGTTTTCTTCCCATTTACTGCATATTCCTTTTTCATTCTAATAATAACCTGCAATCTGCAGCCTTAATCATGATAAGCAGTCTCAAATCACTTTATCTCATCACAGTGTTGGATAAACACTTCTGATTTAAATTTCAATAATTCTACATTAGCAGTGCTGATATGAGCCTTAGATGTCTGATGGAAATTCTGCACAGGGATTACTTAGTAATTATTGGTTTCATTGAGGTTTACATTGGAGCTATAGTTAGTGCGGTGCCAGTAACCCAAGCCCCAGAGAGCAAGCCAGGCCAAGCTTGCATGATCGCTGCTGTTCACCTATTAAATATGTCATAAAAAATGAAATTAAAGTCTCTACAGGGTGAACAAGCTGTCTAAAAATCTTACAGAATTTTAGAATCATGGACATTTAAAGGTGAGACAGTTCTGTTACATTACCTAATCAACCTTCCACCCCATCTTCCTCCTGAGGAACTGTTCTCTTAATGCCATTTTTGATGATTTTGTCTAATCGATTTGAAATGACTTGGTTCATAAGACTTCAATACTTCCCCCAGGAGAACTTTCCCTGCTCTAATAGATTTCCTTATTGGGAAGTGCTTTTTAATTGCTAAATCTCCCCTCTTTAATTTCATGCTATTGTCTTATTTTTTTAGCCTTTGTTTTACTGTCTGGTTGTTTCTGTATTTTATATACAATCCACATCTCAAGTAAGTTTTACATTTATCCTATTGGGATTCAGAAAATGGGCAATAAGAAAACTCGCAAAAAGTAAAACTCAGTTAACCAGTCATATTTATTCATCAACTAAGAAACTCTCTTATTTAATATGTCTGTTGGAGACTGAACTAATCATTTTTATATAATTGTTTCTCCCTTCATGTTCCTATATTAAAACACTGAGCCACACTTGGTCATTCAGAGATGTTTTTCCCCTCACCCTTGGTGGTGGTGGGAGAGTCAGAACAAATATTCCATTGATATGTGCTGTGGACTGGATTGCTCAGTTGCTCAGTCATATCCGACTCTTTGTACGCTTTTGACTGTAGCCCATCAGGCTCCTCTGTCCATGGGATTTTTCAGGCAAGAATACCGGAGTGGTTTGCCATTTCCTCTTCCAGGGGATGTTCCCATCCCAAGGATTGAACCCATGTCTCCTGTATCTCCTGCATTGGCAGGCAGATTCTGTACCACTTAGCCACCTGGGAAGCCCCATGGACTGAATTTTAATCCTCTTAAGTTCATCTGTTGAAGCCCTAAACCCCAAGGTGACTATGTTTGGAGATAGGATCTTTATGAGGTAATTAAGGTTAAATGAGGTCATGACGGGTTGGACCCTGATCCAATAGGATTGGTGGCTTCATAAGAAGAGGAAAAGAGACATTTCTCTCTCTCTCTCTCTCTCTCTCTCTCTCTCTCTCTCTCTCTCTTTCTCCCCCTCCCCACCCACCCCTGTACAGAGAAAAGGCTATGTGAGGTCTTATCAAGACAGTGACTGTGTGCAAGCCAGGAACAGAGCTCTCCCCAGGATTTGAATTGGCCAGTATCTTGATCTAGGACTTCCAGCCTCAAGAATTTTTAGAAAATAAATTTCTGTTGTTTAAGTCACCCCATCTGAAGTATTTTGTTGTGGCAACCCAACAAACGTGACTGATGCATCTGACATTTTGTTTTTTGGAAGTTGGTAGCATGCTGGTATAATAAAAATCCCATAGCACTTGCGCTTTAGTTATTAAAACTTTTCTTTATTATATATATCGTGAGATTCTCCGGCAGACTCACAGTAGGCACAGAGATTGCCAGGCAGCCCTCACTGGTCATAAGGCAGTTGTGGGATTCAAAAGCATATGTATAGCCATGAATGATGTGGGTCAGGGCTGAGTGAGCCCAGAACTCTGTTCTTATTGCATGACCAAGGAGAGGTTACAGAATATAAACTTTTTAAAAACTAACACAGATGTGGAAAGGATGTTATAATGAACTTCCATATACTTATCCCCAGATTCAACCCGTATCAATGAAAAGTCATCAGTGTGAATTTTCCTTTTTTCCCTTCCTATAGAATTTTAAAGTCAAATCCTTGGCACCATGACACTCATGTCTAATTACATCTGTATTTGTTTCTTTCAAAATAATTTGCTCTTCTACATTCATAATGCTATTATCATACCTACATAATTAAGTATATCTAAGATTGAATTAATCTTCTAATTTCCCAGTTTGTCAGGAATATCTGGAGTAGGAAATAGCAACCCACTCCAATATTCTTGCCTGGGAAATCCCATGGACAGAGGAGTCTGGAGGGCTACAGTCCATGGTGTTGCAAAGAGTCCAACACAACTGAGTGAATGCGCACACACACACACACACACACACACACACAAAAGTTGTCTTAAAAAATGTCTCTTTGTAATTTAAATGTTCAAATCGGGAAGCAAAAACACTGTGCACTTTGCATTTGTTTTATGTCACTCATTCTTTTTAACTTTCAAATTTGAAATAATTTTAGTTATTTGAACATTGCAGATTACAGTAAATTTCAGAATAGCATTTACCCTCCTTCCTTTAATGTTACCATCGTACAACCATACATATATACCATTGTATAACCATAGTACAATGATCCAAGGGAAGAAGTTAGTATTGGTGCAGTATTATTAACTAAACTATACACTTTATTTGAATTTCATCAGTTTCTCACTGATTTTTTACCCCCAGAATCCAAAGTGTCTCTTGTATATACAGTCCAGTCTCCCAGTTCCTTATCTCCAGTCACCTAATTAAAAAAGCAAAACAATTAGTGGGCAGAATGTCTTACATTCTAACCTTGTCTGCTTCCTCATGGTCTTACTAAATATGTACCTACATCTATAGGTGTGTTTTCTGAGAATTGGAAGTGAAAGCCAAACACATAGTTCAATTTAGGTTTATCTTTTTGACAAAAATATTTCAAAGCTGATACTGTGTAATTAATGTCATATCACATCAGGGTACATGTAATATCTGCTTGTTCCACTTTAGTGATGGAGACAGGTTGAGGGATGAAGGTGGTCCCAGACAGGTTGCTTTGTTGTTAATTTTCCCATCAACTTTTTTCATGATTTTAGTATCCATTGATGATCATAGCACGAATCATTATTTCATCTGGAATTGAAAATTGGTGGTGATTTTCTTATTTTATAGTTTCTTTTATAATTTGTTATTGGGAATGATACTGTAAAGGCAAACTTGCCCTTAATGACTAGAGGTTTTTAGTTACCTAATGTATCAGTTGGGTTAGCTGGGGTGACCATTACCGAGTGGTTAAAAACACTTTTAAAAATGTATTTGTCACAGTTCTGGATGTTGCAAGTCTAAAACTTGCACATGGCAGTCTTCTCACTGTGCCCTTAACCTGGCTTTTTCTCTGTGCTCTGGCGTTGCTGATTTCCCTTTCTCATCTTATTTTAACACTAGTCATTTTGTCTTAAACCCCACACTAGTGACCTCATTTAATCGTTATTACCTCTTTAAAAGCCTTGTCTCTGAATATAGTCACATTCTAAGGTATGGGGGCTTAGAGTTTCAGTTTATGAATTTTGAAGGGACACAAATTCATTCCATAACACCCTGAATATTAATTTTCTATTTAATTGCCAGTTCTTATCTAAAGGGTTGGTGTTCCAGCTACCTCCAATAACAACCAGAAATTTTATTTTTTCTCTTTTATTCTGTTTGAGCACTTTGTCTCTCTTTGTAGCTGTGTCTGTCTATATCTGTTTCTATAGAGAGATACACTTTGAAGTGCCGTTATGAGCTCATGGATTTTTGTACATTCGGTGTTTCTATTAATAGTACTTGTTATTCTTTTTCATGCTGAAATCCTCCATCTCTTATCAGTACTGACCGAATTGACTTGTTTCCTGTGTCCTTTTTACATGACTTTTAGATTTTGACAGGTTTCTTGTTTTTCAGTGTAAAAAGTCCAAGTTTCACCTTGTGCATTTCTTGTTTAAGACCTGGAATGAGTTATTTCTTCAAAGTGCCCAAGCTCTTTGTGTGTTAAAATGAGGTTGAGAATCATAAGCTGAAAGCATGATTCAAAAACATAGACACTATTTCCTTGAAGTACCTTATTTCATGGGCAGATTACTGAGCAATTGACTATTGCAAAATAATCTCCTGTAAAAATTAAAACGTTGAAGATATTTTGAAAAAAATATTTTCCTGTAACTTTTCAAAATCAGGTTATCTAAAAATCATTTTTCTACAGAGTACTTTAAACAAAATCCCATTAGTTATATCTTGTACCCTTGTAGAGATGGCTTTCTGATTTCAAGAAAGCAAAACCACCCACAGAAGCTTATGGTCACTGGATGGAAATGTTCGCACCCAAACCTTTCCAAGAAAGGAAAAGAGAAGGCACTAATTTTTTTTAAAGTAAGTGTGCATCTGTCTGGCAGCAGAAGTACACCAAAGACTGCAGCCATGCTGCTTTTATATTTTTGGGCTTAGACCACCTTAGCATGCTACTGCTACTGCTCACTACATACCGTACAGTCCACTTGTCAAACTTAATGATGTTGTTCTTCACAAAAACCTTCAAAACCAGGTGCAGTGTAATATTTTTCTGACTCTAGTATGAGGTTTGGAGATGATCTCCACAGATGTTTACAAGTGAAACTGAGCAGGTTTTCAAATATCGGAGGTGAAGTAAGTCGTATATGAGTGCTTATTTTATTTTTTTTCAATATGTAAATTTAAAACTACAACACTAAAGAAGGTATCTATCTTGCTTTCATCTCCAGTCTCTATGTCTCATAATTTTCTTGAACTACTGGGACATTTCAGCAACTCTAACTGACCTAGGATAACATTTAAATATGTTTTATTCAATTTCTGTTATTGACAAAATGAAACACTAAGTGTGGCATGTAGTAGAAGAATTGGATCCAAGACAATCTGTCCATTCATTATAAACCAGAAACCCAGTCTCTTTCCATTTGCCTTCGCTTCACTGACAAGGGTGAACTGTAACCAGTGCAGTTGAAACTATATAGCTCAGATTCCAAATATTTTGCTGTAATAATGGATACTATGTTTCCATGGGAACAGAATATACCTGTTAGATTATAAAAGTAAATGAATCATTATTTTAATTAACATGCTAATTAGATATTATTAAAGCTATATTTTAATTTCTCAAGTTATTATAGTAAAAATATCCTTTATAAAAGTATCAGCATTTGTGTGTACAGCATACCAATAAAGAATAGGATAAAAAAATCTGGTGCAATAGAAATACAGTTCGTAGTATTTTATTATAAATGCTTTTAGCTTGACTAAACAATAGTTGAGTCTTTAAATTTGGCATTGAATATTTTGTGAAAATATTAAAGCTTGGGATTCTTTTCTAACATGAAGGATATTATTTTAATGAAGTGGATGTTACATATATATTTATTTTTTGACAGCTTAGAACTTCAGCATATGATTCTTAATAATTTATATTGCATAATAATATTAATACAGCACTAATAGAAAGGATGACATATAAATCATGCATATGCAACATTGAGTTGACTTTTATCCATTTTTACTACTATACACTAATATAACTATGAATCATAATTGAAAGATAGACAGACAGTGATACAACAAGGGATAGTCAGTGTTGATATAGAAAGGAACATTGAAGGAGTGAAAAAAAGAAAATAAAAAAGAGGCCAGGGTAAAGCAGAGGACTGAAATAGCATAGCTGCTGCTGCTAAGTCGCTTCAGTCGTGTCCGACTCTGGGTGACCCCATAGGCAGCAGCCCACCAGGCTCCTCTGTCCACGGGATTCTCCAGGCAAGAATACTGGAGCGGGTTGCTATTTCCTTCTCTGAGATACCATAGAGATTTCTCTTGTCTACTTAGTGAACGAAGTCCAGTGATGATTCATGGTTTTATTTATTCAGTCTTTTTTTCCCTCAATCAGCAAATATTTTTCCAGCACCTAACATGATAATCTCATGATCCTAATGCCTCTGTCTGTCTCATGTAATCTGTCTCTAATTTTACTGCCTTCATTATACTTTGGATATATTATATCCATTCCTTTTCTTATATTTCCCCTTTTAATCATATAGTTTTCCATACATTTTAAGCTCAGTTCATATGTCTCTTTTTTTGAATGATATTTCTGGTCTCACCCACAATGACCAGTATCAGTTATTTCCTTTTTCGTTATCTCTATATATATACATATATTTCTTGCTCTGTTCCTATTGCTTTTTAGTGGGGTATTTGTTTATAATTTTGCTTCTATATAAGGCTGTAATCTCCTAAATCAAAGGTCTTGTCTTATTTATTCATCTCTGGTCTGATGACCTTTTAGTATTGTACACAAAGCAAGTTTTCACATACTTGAATGTATGAGTGCATTTTTGGTGTGCAGTTTTGATTTCTTAGGTTTTAAAGGAGTAAGAATTTGAGAAGTGTTTATTTGGCCCTAAATTGGTTCATACTTGAGAATACATCATTGTGTTATTAATTTTATTAATATTTATTTCTTGGTATACTCATCTTCGTCTCCTTAAATATTAAATACTAGGCTTTCATTTTTAACAAAGATTTGAGTACCTAACGTAATAGACATCAAAGTCACATTATACCAGTTTTCAGTCCTTTCAACATTATTTAAAAGTCAAGAGTTCACTGTGGGTCTATCACTAAAATAAAATCAGTGGACAGTCTATTAAAAAAACTCAATGTATACCTCTGGCCTGCAGCAATATTCCTTTAACTTAGAAATATGTAAATCCATTTACAAAATGGGGAAACTATTTAAATCATATGACACAGATCATAAATATACATTTTCATGTGTAGAAGCCAGAAAGCAGAATCTAGTCACAAGAAACCCAGATGAGGAATTGTGAACTAGAAACTGCATTATATCAAAAACAGATTTATAGGTAACCTTCCAGGGGATACAGGTCAAAGTAACTACCGGAAACTAATGACTGTAATAAAGTTTTCTTGAAAGGGCTTTAGTAAACCACATGTGATGCTCCTTTAAGGGAAAATAGTCATGAGGATTATTTGGTGCTAGCCATCCTGTGCAATCTATTTAAGGGAGACCTTTGAAAGGGAAATCAAACAAATCTGTAAGGGAAGTTATCACTTGCTAGGTATGTGACACATTTAATAGTCTTCAATGCTTCTGTGTTTCTCTCAAGTTCACTCTGCTTAGTGTGACTTCATGGCTCTCTATGACCTGGCTGTCTTATGACATGCCTCCCTATGAACTCAGTCATGTCTGACTCTTTGCGACTGCATGGACTGTAGCCCACCAGGCTTCTCTGTCCATGAAATTCTCCAGGCAAGAATACTGGAGTGGGTAGCTATTCCCTTCTCCAGGAGGTCTTCCCAACCCAGGGATCAACCTGGGTCTCCTTCATTGCAGGCAGATTCTTTACCACCTGAGCCCCCAGGGAAGCCTGTGGCCTGGTCACTATCTACTTATTTGTCATGTTATTACTGCTACCTTATTTTTAATAGTCTGTGTTTGTCCATAACTGGTTTTATTCAATATATTCAGTGTTTTTTTCTGGCTTCCACTTTCAGCATTTAAGTTTTCCTATCTCTTGGCCTGGAACAATCTCCCTCCCAATTTGCTTTTTCATTATCGTTTCTCTGTGTGCTGTCTACTGTAGGAGACCTTACTTTTCCTGACCTGGGTGGGTACATCAGCCTTGTGTTCCAGAAGCGCCTAGGGGGAAGTTGTCACATTTTATTGAAATGTGATTAGAAATCTATTCTTTCCTACACTCTTGTGTCAACTAGGTGGGGATCAAACTGCTTTTATTGTTCTATTTACATTTAGTGCCTAGAATTTAATATAATGCTCAATGCCTAAATGTTTGAGTGTATTAATGACATAACTGAAATATTTAGAGAAATGTTAAGAAACAAGTAGTAATTTTGGGGAGTTAGTCATGGGAATGAAGACTCAGGAACCAAGAACCCATGCAATATTTTTCATTAGACATCAGCTATTACAAATGAACTTAATTGTACATTCATACTCAACCAAGAATACTGGGATAGAAATTTTAAGAGTTAAAGATCAGTGGTAGAATTACCTAACATGAACTCACTCACCATTTGTTTTGTTGAAGACTTACTAGGTAAGACTTTCCTAGTTTTCGACCTTATAGAGGAGGCATTCTCCCCTCTATTTAACTTAGAAGGTAGAGTAAGAGAGAGAGAGTTTGATTGAGGCTCTGATTCACATCCCCATGACATCCTTGGTCACTTGATACTCAGGATCCATGAATTGTTTAGTGAGGGTCAAATATGCAGCTGAGCACAACTAATCATTAGAAATGGCACAGAAAATTATGGAATAGTCTTTGCCCAATGAGATTTGTGAAAATATCCATGAAGAAAAGTTCAGAGGACATAGCATTTGACTAACAACATATTTTTTTCTAAAATGTTATTGGAAATCTGGAAATTTTTCCAAAACTTATAAAATATTTAGAGTTTTTAGCTCCATGTTATTTTCTTTTTATTTATATAGAAGGAAATTTGGTTAAGATATTAATTTACAATATATGTTCATGGAGTTTTACTAATTTAACTCAATGTGGGGCCAACTTTCCCACACAGATAAAAAACTGTTTCCACACATGTAATTTGAGAATTGTCACTAACATTTGCTTTTCAGAGATAATGTTAAAGCTAATTTTGTATTTAACTAGAAATAAATACATGTGGATACTTTTGAGCAGTTGTTTCTCTTTGATGAGAGCTTGCCAATAATTAGGGTATTTAGATTAGATAGTATGGGTTCCAGCAACACAGCCTGTTCTAAAATGCTTCACAATGAATCCAGGGAGTACCAATTCTGTTGTGTGCATTTTGATTGAACATTTTATTTCTCAGATAAACCTACCTGTACCTGTATTTCTATATGTATAAGTGTGTGTTTCTTTGGGGGGATATTTTCTGCAATTACATTTTAATGTAAAGCAAACATACTTGATGTAACAGAATAACTTACTAAATTTGCATATACTAGTAGTAACTGTTCAAAAACAGCATACATGGATTAGGGCCTCTGGTCATCTTGCACAGTTTCATTTTCAAGAACAGGCTAGAATGTGTAAATCTCCATTCCTTTTATGTGTCTGTGTATCTGAGCCTCCAGGATCCCCATTTCTCTTTATTATTGGTACATTCTATTCTCTAAGATGACAACTTTTCACCAAATCAAATCCTTCACTCCTTTTCAACTTAATAAATCTTCCTTTATTTCCCATTCTGATCATAAACATATCTTTTAATTAATTTATACCCTCCTTGATTTACTGAGAAAACCTAACTCCTGCAAACAAAGTGTTCTAGATATAAGCTTCTTTTTGACTTCTTAGTTTTTTGGTTAACAGTATATATTTCTTTTATACTTCAATAAAAGAAGTTCTCAAAATGATCTCTCCTTTCTTTTGACTTATGTGTTGATAAAATGTATCAGTTTTCTGTGGCTTAGTACTTAGAAATTTCAGTAACTCAGAAAATTCCTTTAAGACTTTTGAAAGGTGATATTTTCCTAAGTCAGTTTAACAGGTGTTCTACTAAATTAACTGCCTCATTCATGTTGATGACTCTCTCTGCATGTCAAGTATGAAGAGACCATTGCCTCTTTCCTGTGATGACCCCTACTTGAAATACAATTCATCACAACTCTAAACTTCTAGAAGTCTCATAAACTAGTGATTGTTGGAGGACACAGGGATCAATGGAGATAGTAAGCAAGTTGAAGACAGAAGTGTATAGGTGCTTCCTGTGAATGTTCAGAAAATTGCCAATTTTATTGAAACAAATGCATTTAAGACACTTCATGCTCAAGTAGGTTTTTAAGATAGATGCTATCTCAAGTGTAATATATTCCAGTCTAATATGTTTAATAGTATATAAACATATTTTATAAACCATATAGTTCAACATAATTATGATAAGGAATTTTATTTTCTGATATCATTAGTAATGATTCTAATAATCAGATTCTGGAGGAAACTATTTTTCCTGTAATTCACATTTTAGAAAATACAAGTAGACTATCAGAAGACTAATAGTATGTTAGTATGTTATGCATAACATTCATATTATATACTATATATGTAAGAGAGCATATGTAGGCATACTAATATGCAATATGTTAGTACAATCTAACAATATATTAGATTCAAGAACACATTTTTGAGTGTATTTCTGTACTCTGCTAGCCTTCATATTAAATTGATGACATGAGTTTGACATTTGAATTCTAGTTGTGCTAAAATTAAGTCCTAGAAGATTAAGTAAATGGCCAGAAGACAATGACTCCATTTTCAAAATCACTACTACTTCCCTATTAACATATACATTAAAAATGTTTAAAGCATACTTTTCATTTGATCACTAGACGTGTAGGTTTCACTGACAAGAGCCATCTTCTGAAAACCTCATATACCTGAACTTACCCAAAACTTGGAAAACCTACCCAGATGTTTTAATAGACATCAAAATCTTTAGGTAGCTTCATAGAGATCCCAGTGACCTCAGCCCTGCCCACCTCCCATGTGTAAGAACAAACAAAGCAAAGAGTAGATTCTCAAATACTCAAAGAAAGAAAGAGAGTTGTTACCACACATAAAATAGATAACCAGGGCTAGTTTGATAGATGATGCATCCAAAGCCAGTGCTCTGTGACAACCTGGAGGGATGGGGTGGGGAGGGAAGTGAAAGGGGATTTCAGGATGGAGGGGACCCATGTATACCTGTAGCCAGTTCATATTGATGTATGGCAAAAACCCATCACAGTGCTGTAAAGTAATTATCCTCCTATTAAATAAATAAAATTTAAAAAAATTTTCCATTTGCTAGATGGGGAAGGAGTGTTGCCATTTTGGGGTGTTGATTTGGGAAGACTGGTTGGGGAATTTGAAGTAATCATTGGCTTTAGTACCATCAGGGTCGAGAGATGTCAACATGGAATGGTAAGGAGAACACAGTTCAGATGGACTATTGGTTCAGTTAAAACAGAGCTATTCTGTTCTAACATGAAGCCCAAGTTTAGGACATAGGCTTCATACATGAGCTGCTCCCTTGCATGGTGCTGCTTCTGGCAGGGTGGGAAATTTCATTACTCTCATTTTTTTTCCATGTCTTTGGGTGCATAAAATCTTATATATCCTTTCACAATCAAGAACTTTCACTCTGTATTGCTAGAGAGATATATTTATAGAGTTTTTGAAACAAAAACAGTGGAAAGTAGAATTTACTTAACTAATCAGTTCAGTTCAGTCACTCAGTCATGTCTGACTCTTTGTGACCCCGTGGACTTTAGCGTGCCAGGCTTCCCTGTCCATCACCTTCTCCTGGAGCTTACCAAACTCATGTCCATCGAGTCGGTGATGTCATCCAACCATCTCATCCTCTGTTGTCCCCTTCTCCTCCTGCGTTCAGTCTTTCCTAGCATCAGGATCTTTTCCAATGAGTCAGTTCTTCACATCAGGTGGCCACAGTATTAGAGCTTCAGCTTCACCATCAGTCCTTCCAATGAAGATTCAGGGCTGATTTCCTTTAGGATGGACTGGTTGCATCTCCTTGCAGTCCAAGGGACTCTCAAGGTTCTTCTCTAACACCACAGTAGAAAAACATCAATTCTTCAGTGCTCAGTTTTCTTTATAGTCCAACTCTCACATCCATACATAACTACTGGAAAAACCATAGCTTTGAATGGCTGAACCTTTGTCGGCAAAGTAATGTCTTTGCTTTTAAATATGCTGTATAGGTTGGTCATAGCTTTTCTTCCAAGGAGCAAGCATCTTTTAATTTCATGGCTGCAGTCAGCATCTGTAGTGATTTTGGAGTCCAAAAAAAAATAGTCTGTCACTGTTTCCATTGTTTCTCCGTCTATTTGCCATGAAGTGATGGGACCAGATGCCATGATTAGTTTTCTGAATGTTGAGCTTTAAGTCAACTTTTTCACTCTCCTCCTTCACTTTCAGCAAGAGGCTATTTAGTTCTTCTTCGCTTTCTGCCATAAGGGTAGTGTCATCTGCGTATCTGAGGTTATTGATATTTCTCCCACCAGTCTTGATTCCAGCTTTTGCTTCATCCAGCCTGGTATTTCTCATGATGTACTCTGCATATAAGTTAAATAAGCAGGGTGACAATATAGAGCCGTGACATACTCCTTTCTCAATTTGGAACCATTCTGTTGTTCCATGTCCAGGTCTATTTGTTGCTTCTTGACTTGCATACAGATTTCTCAGGAGGCAGGTCAGGTGGCCTTGTATTCCCATCTCTTGAAGAATTTTCCATAGTTTCCACACAGTCAAAGGCTTTGGCATAGTCAATAAAGCAGAAGTAGATTTTTTTCTGGAACTCTCTTGCTTTTTTGATGATGCAGTGAATGTTGGCAGTTTGATCTCTGGTTCCTCTGCCTTTTCTAAAACCAGCTTGAACATCTGGAAGTCATGGTTCACATACCGATGAAGGCCAACTTGCATAATTTTGAGCATTACCTTACTAGTGTGTGAGATGAGTGCAATTGTGTGATAGTTTGAACGTTCTTTGGCATTGTCTTTCTTTGGTATTGAAATGAAAACTGACCTTTTCCAGTCCTGTGGCCACTGATAAGTTTTCCAAATTTGCTGGCATATTCAGTGTGGCACTATCACAGCATCATCTTTTAGTATTCGAAATAGTTCGACTGGAATTCCATCACCTCCTCTAGCTTTGTTAATAGTGATGCTTCCTAAGGCCCAGTTGACTTCACATTTTAGGATGTCTGGCTCTTGGTGATCATACTATGTGGTTATCTGGGTCATAAACATCTTTTTTGTACAATTCTTCTGTGTATTCTTGCCACTTCTTCTTAACATCTTCTGCTTCTGTTAGGTCCATACAATTTCTGTCCTTTATTGAGCCCATTTTTGCATGAAATGTTCCCTTGGTATCTCTGATTTTCTTGAAGAGATCTTTAGTCTTTTCCATTCTGTTATTTTTCTCTATTCCTTTGCATTGATCACTGAGGAAGGCTTTCTTGTCTCTCCTTGCTATTCTTTGGAACTCTGCATTCAAATGCATATATCTTTCCTTTTCTCCTTTGCTTCTTCTTTTCTTCTTTTTCTCCTTTTTCTTTTTTTCTGTTCCTCCTCCTTTTTCTTTTTTTCTTCCTTTCCCTTCTCTTCTTTCCTCAGATATCTATAAGGCCTCCTCAGACAACCATTTTGCCTTTTTGCATTTCTTTTTCTTGGGGATGGTCTTCATCACTGCCTTCTACTTAACCAATGCACTGTATCAAAAATGTGTTATGCCAGCTATGCTGTCTTATGTATAATAGATTTTTTATAATGTTTAAATCTAAAGTAATAAACTTTAAAAACCCTCTGTTTAATGGTACCATATCACCTGCTATACCATCCAGGTTCTGTTACTTGCTTCCTCACCTAGGTAAGCAAAGGTTGAAAGTATCTGAAAGGACCTTGGAATAGGTATAAAGATTTGAAACACAGATATTATTTTTAAATGGCGGTAAAGAGAGAGACAGATGGCTGTTCCCTTTACATATTGTAATAACAACCAGTACTGTCAATTAAAATAAGACACAGCTCAAAATATAACTAAACCTATACTGAGAGTGAAATTACTTAGACAAGACCATAGCTTTCTTCACTTTAAAGCAAGGCTTTAGGTTGTGTTCATTTTAGTTGGTCATTGAACTCACATTCCCAGTTCACTTACCTAGTGTTGAAATCATCTTTTACATAAATCGTGTTATAAGTGAAAAACAGATGAGACTGGCACCTTTATAGGAAGTTGTTCTTGTATCTCAGTTTCCCTCTTTGAAGCAAGTTAATGTTTTAGATTGTTTCCTAACTCAAGTTGTTCTGAGTTTCTTTCATTTGCTACTCAGGCTGAGATTGCTCAGCTTACCTTAGATATATTTCTTTGTCACAGTTCTTAATATTAAGTAGGTTTTTTTTTTTTTTTGGCCTATTTTGCTCTTGTATTCCTAGAAAAGAAGCAGTGAATTGTGCCCGTTTTCCAACAGATTTCTATGATTTTAGGAAAGTTAATGGCTTCCATAAAAACTATATTTTTATATCACGAAATCACTATAATATTATTGATAGCTATTTGTCCAGAAAGGAGCCTTGGAAAAACAATTGCATTGATGTGCATCATGTACATCAAACTCAGTGTATTTAATCTGACTTACTTGGCTGAGACCTAGTCAGTGCTTTGTCAGCATATCAGGAGTAAAACAAAGAAGCTATAATTAATTAAATAAAGGCTAGATATAGAAACTTGAGATTTGAGGTGACATTTTGGTCATAACATTTCCTTTGAGCTTAGCACTATGCACAGACAGCTTAGTTGAAAGTGATTGTTCTTGGTTTAATGACACATGATTAGATGAGGATGGTTATTTTTCTTATGCTACTGGCTGCTAGGACTCAGTTGGCAGACAGGATGGTACAAAACTGTCAAACATTTAATCAAAAAGTTCAGAAAATAAAAGGGTATGATTTAATTTGCTATTATTATCTTCTCTTTCTTATGAGAAGTACTAGTAAAATTTCACGGCCTGTCCATCCATCTTCATCTTTCTAACAATATGAAATTGTTGGTCTCCCGTCTTTCTCACCTTCTAAATATAATCAGTTTTCAAGTCTTGTTAAATTTGCCTCTTAAATATCTTTTCTATCTATCTCCACAGTCAATGTCTTTTAACACAGCTTCACAACTGGTCTACTTGCTTTAGTCTAGACCTGATCAGATATTTTCTCCCGGAAACAGTCAAGGTGATTTCTGCAAAGCCTATCAGACAATGTCACAACCTTTGATTAAACACATCAATTACCCCCCACTGAGTGGAGTAGCACATTTTTTTCCAGGTGATAAGTACAAATTTCCTTCAATATAAAACAACAGATACTCCTTGTCAGATAGAAGTTTTTCAGCATTCCAAGGAAATAAGAGAGTTTAACCTTTACTATAAAAATAGTTTTGTATAATATGATCTTGGTCCCTGAAAGTAAGCTTTGAAATCTTGATAATTGTAGTAGTACTAATAACAGACAATATTTATTGAATTTTATATGAAATCGAAGGATGGAAATGGTGAGGAAGAGTCCTTAGGTTAATTGCCAGGTGCTGTGGAAGGCTGTTTCACTGAATTAGATCTGAGATGGGAAAATATGATGTCATGTTTGGGCAGTTTATACAGATAAGTTATGTACTTGAGGTGAAATAGGGAATGCCAGTAAAAGGTATGCAGGATGTATAATCGACTTCCAAAGTTAAAAAATACTAAGAACAGATAAATTATAAAATAATTGCACAAAGATAATGGAAAATCTTTTTAATTGTGCATGTAGTCTGTGTCACTGAACATGTCACTTTGATTTTACGTTATAGCACATTGTGGGTGCAAATCTAGGCAGGAAGGGATGCTCTCATAATTTGAGGAGGAGGTCTTTTTAAGGAAAAAGGAATACAAAATGATGAAATCAAGTATGTGAAAATGAAAAGGACATGTGCTAGTGGAAGTCCCTGAAGCATAAGCTTCATAAGTATCATCTTAAATCACCTCTGGCAGATTGAGGTTTTGAATGTTTACTTTCTGCTTCTCTTGATGAATAGTCTATGTACATTTCCCTTTCTCTTCTGATGATAGGAACATTTCTTTATTAAGATCCTAGAATGTTCTCATAACAGTCCTAGACTTAGATCTTATTTGTTAAATACTTTGCAGTAATCTCTACTTCTTCCACTGTTTATTAGATATCATATGCACTTAAAGAATTCATGTCTGAAGAAAGATTAAAAGAAGAGTATGTATTGCTTAAGGGAAGAAGTAGATTAAAAAGAGCTTGAGAACAGCCTATAAATAACTAAGAACTGTCAGTATCAGAAGGAATGGAGCTCCTGTAGATGGTATAAACAGTAATGATAGTTTAAAATTACAGATGGAAAGTTTTGTTTATATTTTTAAAGAATGGCTGCATACTTATATCTTTGTTTGTGGAAACTTTGACTTTAAACTTAGGTTTTGAAAATTAACTTAGACTACATAGAAAATATACCTATTTCTTACTTCCATTCATTTTGTGGAGATAAAATATAGGCACAGTAAGAGAGATGTGCCCATTTACACTTATGTGAATTGGCTAGGTCTGTTGTGGTGAGCAGGATAGTTAGAGTGTACAAATGTAAGAATAGCAAAATAGGGTATTTAATTATGCAACTTTTCATTCCACCCTTAAAAGTAATGTTTTTTTAAATTTAAGTGTTTCAGACCCCTTTGTGAATTATAATATTCAAAATTTAGAAGCTGTTAAAGAAAACAGATTTGATAGTATATCTCTGTCAATAGTTTCTTTGTTTTGTTTTTCCCATCATGTGCATCATGGTACCTAGTTTCACCTTTAAGGTAGACTAAAATGGTTGAAATGTAGCATGTAAGCACTGATAAGGGCTTCTGAGGTGTAGAAGAGTTAATTCCAAAATAGAAGCAATCTATTTTCATCACTTACAATCAATGTACCAACACTGACAAGTTCTTGTCAGTCTACATCCATAGTTTACATTAGGGTTCACCTTTTGTGTTGTGCATTCTAAATTTTGACAAATACGTAATGACATCACACAGAATAGTTTTACTGGCCTAAAAATCCTGGTGTGCCAGCTCTTCATCCCCAAACCCTGTACTGATTAATCTTTTCACTCTCTCCATCACTGCCTTTTCCAGACCAGAATGCCATATAATTAGAGTCATACAGTATGTAGGCTTTTCAGGTATACTTATTTTCACTTAGTAATATCCATTTGAAATTACTCCATTTCTCTTTTTGGCATGATAGCTCATTTATTTTTATCACTGAATAGTGTTCTTTTATGTAGATATACACCAGTTTGTTTATCTATTTATCTATTGAAGAACATTTTGGTTGCTTCCAAGTTTGGGCAATAATGAATAAAGTTGCTGTAAATATTTGTGTGCAGATTTTAGTGTGGACATAAATTTTCAATTCATTTGAATAAATAACAAATTTATTGCTGGATCATAAGTAAGACTACATTTTGTTTTGGAAGAAATTGTCAAACTGTCTTTCAAGGTGGCTGTACCATTTTGCATTCCCATAGCAGTGCCTGGGAGTTCCAGTTGCTTCGCAACCCCATCAGCATTTGCTATTGTCAGTGCTCCCGATTTTACCATTCTAATAAGGGGATAGTGGTATCTCTTTGTTATTTTACTCTTCAATTCGTAAATGACATACAATGTGGAGCATCTTTTCATATGATTGATTGCCATCTGTATATCTTCCTTGATGAATTGTTTGTTCAGATCTTCTGCCCTTTTTTTAGATGCAGGTTTATTAGCTAAAAATGAGATAGCAACAACTTTACACAAATTTTGAAAATAAAATAATTCATTTCAAATTTTAGCATAGACTAGAATGTGTATGTACAATAAATTTTAGGTGATATTGCTATAAACTGTGTATATTACATCATAATAACGTCTGCGACAAAGCTTACTCCCCACACCTCATCCCATCAACCAACTTACGTTTTCTCTTTTAAAAATCAATACTGCCAATATTCTTCCTTTTGATTTAGTTTAAAAGATTTCTATTATTCTTTATGTATTCCCAAAATGCAGACAAATTTATTTCACTTTTTTTTGAATTCTTGATAAATGAAGGTATAAATTACTGAATGAAACAGTCTCAGGATAACTTTGGATACTTCCATGTCAGTATATTTCAGAAGATTTAATAATACACATTTCATGTATTTTTCAGGTCAGTCAAATGAAATATAACCTTGTTTAACTTCAGGAATGTTTATCAGGAAGAGTAAAATATTTCTTGAAATAAAATAACTGCAAGACATTATTTTCTAACCTTTGTTTTAATCTTGTTCACGTCATGTATCGAAGTATAAACATCAATAGCTGCAAACCTATTAAAATTGGTAGAATATTTGAGAATGTAATTTCTGATGATGATTCATATAAAAATTGATACATGTAGGTATTGGTCACAAAACGAGCCTCTTCTTTACCAATTATTAATTCTATCTTATGTTTCATTAAGTGGACATCTATCCAGAGAGCTTGAGTCTTAATATTCTAAGTGGATTAATTTACTTGTCTTTTCTCCTTTCTCTTTCTCTTCTTTAGTTAGACCTTGGTTATTAGGTCATTATTTATACCTTTGTAATATTAAGAAGTCTTTGAATATTAGACAGTTTTATATATTGTATACCGAGCATCATTTATAGGATATAAATAATTCTTTTTATAAATGTCAAAACTTTCTGCAAAGATATATATGATAAAATTTCCCCACAAGGTCACCAAACCAGTGGGGTTTGGTGAGAACCACCAGTTGAGAATTTTTCCTCTATGTCTTGGTTCTCTTCATTAACAAAATGCTGTAGAGAGATCATTTTTTACTTAAAACATGGGAAAAAAATTAGGGTGCCTTAGGAGTTGAGCTGTATTTTAGCATAAAGCTATAGAATTTGGCTTCTTCTGAAAATGTCAGTTTAAGGAAGTTGCTATTTGCATCTCATATGTTATTTGCCTTAGTATTTTTATATCTGACTTTTTACTTGAAGTGATTTTATTTTTTTTAATTCAGATAATTTTAAGTGTTATTCATGGAGATGAGGAACAATGTAGTTTAAGGAAACCTTTAATAGTTTGACTTTTAAATACCTGTTTATGTCATGGAAGATAAATAGATTATTTCAAAAGACTTGTGTATATGTGTTCAAAACAATCATTTTCCTATAAAATATCATATATTGTGATTATTACTGTGATGTGGTATTTTTCACTCTTAAAAGCTACTCTGTAATAGTTCCCATAAAATTTTAGGGACTTTATTTTTCATTTAGGCTTTGTAAATAACAACAACAAAATTAGAAGCAAAATTCTCTGACCTTTTACTGCAAAGCGTAGAACCAGAACAACCGCTGAATTGCAAATATTTATTCAGGCTCTGTTCTAAGCCTGCAAGCAAACAAAATGTATTTGAATTTCTGCCAAAGAAGATGTTTAAAAAATAGCCATAGTTTGTGATGCATAAAGATATAACAGCCTATATAAAAAGTCAATCTCATGAATTAAAAGGAAAATAAGGTTTCAAATATCCGATAAAAATGGATTGTCTCCATTTTCTAAGGTGATCGATTACAGTTGCATAAGGGGTAGTTTCCTCAAAATTTTAGCCATAGCTAGAGGTTACCTATTCAAGTAATTTAATTATCTTAATACTTAATGGCTAAATGCAGATAAATCTAACCTCTAGTAGATGTATTTAGTTGTATATCTCTCAGTGTATAATTTCACAAAAATGTGAGGAAAAAACTGGTTGTCATTGAAAATGATTTATTAGCAAGTATGTTTTGCTTCTTTGTGTAAGAATCATTCATATTCTACATAGTGATTACATATAATATATTTTAAGATTTTCCCCTTCCTACTTTACTAACCAAAATAAGAAGCTCTTAATATAGTTGTTTCAAAGTGAATTTTTGAGTTCATGTGATGAACTAATAGATCATCACCTTAAAAGCATAGAAAGTAATCAATATTGTCATATTATATGTATGTATATTGTAGTTATATCACTTCCATTTTGTTGACTACAGTCTCCTCTGGTGGTGAATAAATTACCCATGTGTATGGGAACTCTGATTCATTCAAAAAGTTGACTTTTCTTGCACTGCCATTTTAGGCTTCCCATTCTTCCCTTTCCTTTATTCCTTTTACTGTCTCTTCCCAAGAAAGCATTAAGCATCCAATATAGGCACAGTGTTGGATACCAGCAATGTTATGTTGATAAAGAGTTCTCTAAGAAGCTTACTCTAATATTTATCTGTAACCATAATGAATGAACAAAAAGGAAGACATGAAGCTGCTCAGTCATGTCCGACTCTTTTGTGACCCTGTGGACTGTAGCCTACCAGGCTCCTCCGTCCACAGAATTCTCCAGGCGAGAATACTGGAGTGGGTTGCCATTTCCTTCTCCAGGGGATCTTCCTGACCCAGGGATTGAACCCAGGTCTCCTGGATTGCAGGCACACTTTACCCTCTGAGCCACCAAGGGAGTGTATACAGTATAACATAGTAAATATGGATCAAATATGTGATTTCTCCATTACTCATCACTGCACAAAAAGGAGCTGTATCCTAAATTCAGGTACAATTGTTTGTGCCCTTACATAGCTGAATGTGTGCACAAGTCTGTCCTCATCCCAGAATGTGTTTTTTCATGTGGTGGGTGTGAACTGTGTGGTAGACTACTAGTCATTTCTCAGGCTAGGTGTATTTTTTATTTTATTTTTAATTAAAAATGTAAATGTAGTGTTCCACTGCATCCTAAGAGACAGTTGCTTTTATTTTTATTTATTTTTAAAATCATTCTGGCTGTACTCTGTGGCATATGGTATCCCTGTTCCCCATCCAGGAATCAAACCTGTGCCCTCTGCAGTGGATGAGCAGAATCATAACCATTGGACTGCCAGGGAAGTACCCCAAAGCTTGGTTTAAACATGGAGGTTGAGAGTGTTGATCTTTCATCCCATTGCCATAACACCTTGTAATTCAGCACCTAGAAGAGTGCTTGGTGGAAAGGAGATGTTTAACAAATTAATAAATGTTAAACATTATCATTGATCAATATGTATATATATGTGTGTGTGTGTCATTGAGATATTTAATACACTTGTCAAAGAATGTGAATGTGTGTATCTGTGCATATGAGCATGAAAATAAGACACATTTAAAGCATAGTAAATTAAATAGAAAAATCCTATTAGGAAAGACTCCATAGAATTAACGACATTTGATCTGAATTTTCAGTTCAGTTCAGTTCAGTTCAGTCTCAGTCATGTCCGACTCTTTGTGACCCTATGAGCTGCAGCATACCAGGCCTTGCTGTCCAACACCAACTCCCAGAGCCCACCCAAACTCATGTCCATTGAGTCAGTGATGCCATCCAACCATCTCATCCTCTGTCGTCCCCTACTCCTCCTGCCTCAATCTTTCCCAGCATCAGGGTCTTTTCCAATGAGTCACCTCTTCGCATCAGGTGGCCAAAGTATTGGAGTTTCAGCTTCAACATCAGACCTTCCAATGAACACCCAGGACTGATCTCCTTTAGGATGGACTGGTTGGATCTCCTTGCAGTCCAAGGGACAATCAAGAGTCTTCTCCAACACCTCAGTTCAAAAGCATCAATTCTTCAGTGCTCAGCTTTCTTTATAGTCCAACTACATCCATACATGACTACTGAAAAACCATAGCCTTGACTAGGTGGACCTTTGTTGGCAAAGTAATGTCTCTGGTTTTTAATATGCTATCTACGTTGGTCTTAACTTTCCTTCCAAGGAGTAAACGTCTTTTAATTTTATGGCTGCAATCACCATCTACAGTGAATTTGGAGCCCCCCAAAATAAAGTCTCTCACTGTTTCCCCATCTATTTGCCATGAAGTGATGGGACCAGATGCCATGATCTTAGTTTTCTGAATGTTGAGCTCTAAGCCAACTTTTTCACTCTCCTCTTTAAATATGAGGAATTACATCAACAGGTAGAGAGATGGTAGAGGACAATTCAAGCAGTCAAAATACCATAAACCAAGCAGTATGTATGGAAAACAGTACTTAACTAATAGGAAAGTCATCCATTTAAGAAAACCAGAACAGAGTATCATAGATGTTAAAAAGACTGGCTCTGGATTTGGAGGTTTGAGTTTATATCTGGACTGCAGCATACTTTGTCATGTGACAATGGACAAGCTGTTGATTAAATTCCAGCATTCAATTCAGTTTAGTTCAGTCGCTGAGTCATGTACAACTCTTTGTGACCCCATAGACTGCAGCACACCAGGCTTCCCTCTCCAATCACCAACTCCCTGAGCTTACTCAAACTCATGTGCGTTGAGTTGGTGATGGCATGCAACATCCTCATTTGTTATCCTCTGTTGTCCCCTTCTCCCCCCGCCTTCAGTCTTTCCCAGCATCAAGGTCTTTTCCAATGAGTCAGTTCTTCGCATCAGGTGGCCAAAGTATTGGAGTTTCAGCTTCAGCATCAGTCTTTCCAATGAATATTCAGGGCTGATTTCCTTTAGGATGGACTGGTTGGATCTCCTTGCAGTCTAAGGGACTCTCAAGAGTCTTCTCCAACACCACAGTTCAAAGCATCCGTTCTTTGGTACTCAGCTTTCTTTATAGTCCAACTCTCATATCCATACATGACTACTGGAAAAACCACAGCTTTGACTAGACACCTTTGTTGGCCAAGTAATGTCTCTACTTTACAATATGCTGTCTAGGTAGGTGATAGCTTTTCTTCCAAGGATCAAGAGTCTTTTAATTTCATGGCTTCAGTCACCATCTGCAGTGATTTTGGAGCCCCCCCAATATAAAGTCTCTTACTGTTTCCATTGTTTCCCAATCTATTTGCCATGAAGTGATAGGACTGCAAGGAGATCCAACCAGTTCATCCTGAAGGAAATCAGTCCTTGAATATTCATTGGAAGGACTGATGCTGAAGCTGAAACTCCAATACTTTGGCCTCCTGATGTGAAGAACTGACTCATTGGAAAAGACCCTGATGCTGGGAAAGATTGAAGGTAGGAGAAGAAGGGGATGACAGAGGATGAGATTGTTGGATGGCATCACTGACTCAATGGACGTGAGTTTGAGTAAACTCTGGGAGTTGGCCATGGACAAGGACACCTGGCATGCTGCAGTCCATGGAGTAGCAAAGAGTTGGACATGACTGAGTGACTGAATTGAACTGAACAAATAGGACCAGATGCCATGATCTTTGTTTTTTTGTTGAATGTTGAGTTTTAAGCCAACTTTTTCACTCTCCTCTTTTACTTTCATCAAGAGGCTCTTTAGTTCCTCTTCACTTTCTCCCATAAAGGTGGTGTCTTCTGCATATCTGAGGTTATTGATATTTCTCCCGGTAGTCTTCATTCCATCTTGTGCTTCATCCAGCCTGATAATTCTCATGATGTACTCTACATATAAGTTAAATAAGCAGGGTGACAATATACAGCCTTGAAGTACTCCTTTCCTAATTTTAAACCAGTTCCTTATTCCATGTCCAGTTCTAACTGTTGCTTCTTGACTTGCATGCAGATTTCTCAGGAGGCAGGTCAGGTGGTCTGGTATTCCCATCTCTTTCAGAATTTTGCAGTTTTTTATGATCCACACAGTCAAAGTCTTGAGCATAGTCAATAAAGCAGAAGTAGATGTTTTTCTAGAATTCTCTTTCTTTTTCTATGATCCAGCGGATGTTGGCAGTTTGGTCTCTGGTTCCTCCGCCTTTTCTAAATTCAGCTTGAGAATATGGAAGTTTACAGTTCACGTACTATGGAAGCCTAGCTTGGAGAATTTTGAGCATTACTTTGCTAGCTTGTGAGATGAGTGCAATTGTGCGGTAGTTTGAACATTCTTTGGCATTGTTTTTCCTTGGGATTGGAATGAAAACTGAGCTTTTCCAGTCGTGTGGCCACTGCTGAGTTTTCCAAATTTGCTGGCATATTGAATGCAGCACTTTCACAGCATCATCTTTTAGAATTTGAAATAGTTCCGCTGGAATTCCATCACCTCCATTAGCTTTGTTTGTAGTGATGCTTCTTAAGGCCCACTTGACTTCACATTATAAGATTTCTGGCTCTAGGTGAATGGCCACACCATTGTTGTTATCTGGGTCACTAAGATCTTTTTTTGTATAATTCTTCTGTATATTCTTACCACATGTTAGGTCCATACCATTTCTGTCCTTTATTGAGCCCATCTTTGCATGAAATGTTCCCTTGGTATCTCTAATTTTCTTGAAGAGATCTCTAGTCTTTCCCATTCTATTGTTTCCCTCTATTTCTTCCAGCATTATCTGAAAGATATTCTGTTTTCTTTTAAGCTAAAAATCGATTACATTTTTCTTTTTGAAAAGTATCTTTTATGATTTCAGTCTAATAATATAGAGTATTTTCCTATATATTTGTATATTCCTAACAGCAATTAGGTTACATTATACCTATACCATTAAGATATTTCAGAAGCTAAAAATCATATCTTAACAGGAGAAAACAATAGCATGAATGGATTTAGGTAGCTTTGATTCTATAGTTGTCAATGCTAGAAAGAATGTTTAATAGATGCCGTGAAGGAAAAAAAGAAAAAAGATATGCAAGAATTGAACATTTCCGGTTAGTTAAGGGAATGATAATCATTTGAAAATATATCCTTTAATATCTGCAGTGCTTCTGTATGAAGTGAGTATGGAGAGCTGAAGATAGTGCCTTGTCAACAAAGTAGAGAATTTAATTGTATTTTGAGGGAAATAGTTGCTGCTGTAAAGTTAGTCACATTTGTGCAGGGCAGTCCAGGTTGACTGTGCTAGACTTGACTCACTTTATTATGTATGCATTAATAGATATTCCCTCATACTCTAGATAAACAACCTGGAATGTATCAGATTAATAGAAACAAGATGAAAATTATTTACCTTGAGTTGATTCTAAGGAAGTGTTCACTAAAGAATTGAAATAAAATGATCTTTTATCTAGCTGGAACACTAATAATAATAATAATTGATAATAGCTACCAGTTATTGAACCTTTATTATTTATCAGCTATATGGTAAACCCATCAGCTAGATAATATCTTATAATAATAATAGCCTTATAAATGGTATATTATTATCCTTGATATATTATTATCCCTTATTATTGTTGATTTTTTTAGTAATCAAAATTCAGATCATTAAAGTAATATGCCCAAGGCCTTACTAATGAGTGGTTGAAACAGCAACAGTCTCATTTATATTCAAGGTCCATGTCCTTTTACTTAATATTACCCTGATTCTCTTTACTATATTTTCATCAGTATGATAATGAATTCCACATCATATATTCCATTTGCCATTGACCCTTAGGACCTGCACTTATATTCCTTTCTAGGAAGCTAACATTTTGTTCTGTTGGAATTGGATAAAAATCTATTTTCTTTTGTTCTTCTGGGAACTCAGAAATCTAAAGTAGTTCATTTGAGACATTTATTGCTAAATGTCCTATTTACACTTTATTCTCTAACAAATATAATTGGCTTTTTCTTCTTGTTTTTATTTTTTTAATTTAATTATTGGACTTTGACCTAACTTAGGCAATGATAGCAAGTTGATGTCTGTGAGCACACTGTAAGACCAAGTGCTTGTAAATAATAGAGGATAATTTTTGGTTGAATGTATGCCAGAAACATTTTACCAAAGTCTGTCTGATCAAAATATGCTGAGCTTTAAAGACATCCATCTTTTTGAAAACTGCAGTTTCTGGAAGCCAATGATGTATTCTTAGGAACTTTGCAATATATATCCCAGAAGAGCCTGATGCCATGACCTTAGTATTATTGAGCAGCAGTGTACACAGGGTTTTTATGTTTTGTAAACAAGATAAAGCCCCAAACATCCTATGCTTCCTCAGAACCTTTATCCTTTAGAGTTCAGCTCAGTGCAACACAATAGGGAGCATGCAGAGAATGCCAAGTGAGCTTTACAGTTGTTACATCTTGGGTGATGGATGAAAGTTTGGAAGTACTTTAGGAAAGGCACAGCTACAGAACTTATTCAGTAATCCTCAGAGCACTGCATAGGGCAGACTAGGAAATTACTTTGTGATACAGCACATGGGCTTCCCTGATAGCTCAGTTGGTAAAGAATCCACCTGCAATGCAGGAGACCCTGGTTCGATCCCTGGGTCGGGCAGATCCACTGGAGAAGGGATAAACTACCCACTCCAGTATTCTTGGGCTTCCCTGGTAGCTCAGCTGGTAAAGAATCCGCCTTTAATGTGGGAGGCCTGAGTTGTATCCCTGGGTTGGGAAGATCCTCTGGAGAAGGGAAAGACTCCCCACTCCAGTATTCTGGCCTGGAGAATTCCATGGACTGTGTAATCTATGGGATCATGAAGAGTTGGACATGACTGAGCAACTTTTACTTCACTTTCATAGCACATGACA
This sequence comes from Odocoileus virginianus, assembly GCF_023699985.2. NCBI lineage: Eukaryota > Metazoa > Chordata > Mammalia > Artiodactyla > Cervidae > Odocoileus > Odocoileus virginianus. The sequence goes on along the minus strand of NC_069686.1, from coordinate 32,474,493 downwards.
TGCATGCTAAGCTATTTGTCAGCTCACTTATAAAAATCAATGCCAATTTAAAGAAAAAATAGACAAAGAGGATAGAATTAAGAAACAAAAAGATGTAACTTGGCTAAATATTTCAGCTGTGTGTGTATAAAGGCATAATGATATTTGTAGAGTTGTATAGCCTATAAGTAGGACTTCTGGATGAAAGTGACCAATTTTTATTGTCTAAGCTCTCTATATATATATTTATATAATTTAATTATACATGTAAGTTACATAAATATAACTTAAGTACATATATCTATTATTTAATTTCATTTAATTCTCAGAATATTCAGGTGAAATTATTTGTTCAGTCACTCAGTTGTTGCAACCCAATGGACTGCAGAACGCCAGGCTTCCCTGTCCTTCATCATCTCCCAGAGCTTACTCAAACTCATGTCCATTGAGTCGGTGATGCCATCCAACCATCTCGTCCTCTATCATCCCTTTCTCCTCCTGCCTTCAGTCTTTTCCAGCATCATGGTCTTTTCTAATTAGTCAGCTCTTCACATCAGGTGGCCAAAGTGTTGGAGCTTCAGTATCAGTCCTTCCAATGAATATTCATGGTTGATTTCCTTTAGGATTGACTGATTTGATCTCCTTGCAGTCCAAGGGACTCTCAAGTCTTCTCCAACACTGTGGTTCAAAAGCATCAGTTCTTTGGTGCTCAGTCTTCCTTGGTCCAACTCTCATATCCATACATGACTACTGGAAAAACCATAGCTTTGACTAGATGGACCTTTGTCAGCAAAGTAATGTCTCTGGTTTTATTACACTGTCTAGGCTGGTCAGAGCTTTTCTTCCAAGGAGCAAGTATCTTTAATTTTACAGATGATGAAATTGAAGATTAAGAGATTTAGTAGATTTTTTTTAAGATCATACATTAGTTAGTGGTAGAGCTGGGATTCACATACTTTCTTTAAGGAATTGTAAGGATTCTGAAAAGTGCTTAGAATGATATTTGACACACAGTTAGCCTTATAGCAATGTTATTTATTATTATTATTATGTCATGGCTTATTTAAAGGAGTTCTGCTTTTGTCTTTCTTTTTATTACACACATGATAAAGCACAGTCACAACCACCATTACTGAAGAATTTCTAACCCTCCACCTGTCTTTCTCATCAACTTCTATATTGAGTAAGGTTTAGGTAAAGCTTCCACTGTTCAGAAGTTATTGATTATTTGATATTTTTGCATCACAGCACCCACTCACCTTAGACTGTGGTAATACTGTATTTAACTATCACATACTCACTGCATGTAAGTGACATATTCATCACCTCTGGCCAGAAGAAGCAACAGAGAACAGCTTACTTAGAGATATTCTGATAGCTTAATTAAAGACTTATCAAGTAACAACTCACTTTACCATTTTTGCTTTAAAAGCTTTCATACTTCTTATCTGAATGAACATTCAATTTAGTTAAAGAAATGAACGTAATGCTATAAAGGCAGAATCAGGAAAAAGAAAAGTCAAAAATAAAAAGATTATACTACATTGCCTCTATCATTTTAAGTTAAAACACCGACTTTGAAATAAATTAAACAATAATATATAGTTTCTTTGTCCGTGAATCAATGAACAGATAAGTAATTTTTTCACAAAATGTTTTTCATCTCAGGATTCAAAAGTCCCAGCTATTTCCAGTTAAAGCAGCATCTGTTGCTTTGCCAGTTTCCACAGAGATGAGCTCGTGTTGATTTTCATCACATTTGTTCAAGTCTGGAATCTGGTTAAAACATGCAAACAGTTGCATTGCAAGTTAAGAGGCGCAATCAGATAGTATCTTTTCACCTGCATTTATTTTGATTCAAATGGCATTTGTAATTACGATTCCAAGCATGGATTATTTTTAAATAATTTGGCTGGGAGCAGGAATATCATCAGTTAAAGCATTCAAGAAGGAAGAATACTATGATATATACATGTTCTTAGAAAACATAGTTATGTTTACATGAAATCATCTCTTGGATTCTGTATTCTATTTTTTTTTAACACCGTTTCTGGTGTTACTTATTTGGTATAATTGTAAAAAGAAGTAGTTTATCAATTGTATCTTAGCGCATGTCTAAACTGCAGACTGACCATCATAGACATTTTCCTGTTATTCAGTTTATAACCTCATTATCCATTTGTTGATTGTACATTAATATTCTGAGGTGAAACCAGATTTTTAAAAATGATGTTGTTGAATTGGAAATTTCTGATATTTGTGTACCTACTTTTAATGATAGGGTAAAAGGAACAGAAGAAGAACAAACAAAGGTTAAAGTGCTGGCAAATGCTGTTCATTACCAAAGTTTATAGTGGATTGTAGTCATTTACCTTGTCTTGGCCTTTTTAGTACACACCAAGTTTCCACTCTGTCTCCCCTGCTATTCTAGATAATTAGGTGGAAAATGCTGAGAAACCCTAAAAATTGGGAAGATGAGTAACATATCTTTTTCTGCATACTTAAATATTTCAGATATTTAATTGACCATTTCAAAAGAAAATTGCTGTGTGATACCTAGCAATTTTTAAGTGAATTTCCCCTATGGGACAAATTACTAAAATGTCAAAATTGTCCAGTTATAATAATGCTTTGTCACTAATGTCTAGGAAAAACAGGAAATACAAATGATCACCCACAGAATGATTAAAAAAAAAGTAGTTATGACTGAGCATTGTCTAATACCAAGCACTGTTTTGGATACTTATCTCAAACTCTCAATAGCTTTGTCAAAGGATACTGTTATCTTTATTACATAGAAGCATAAACTGAAGCCCAGAGAGCTTTAAGTGATTTCTACAAGCTGTTTAGTAGTGTGTTAGGAAGCCAAATTTATATATTTTCAATTATATAAAGATGTTGCATCACAAGTGTTAGGTCGCTATGGAAGGAAGTAAAGTCAATTTCATATAGTAGAATAAAATTACCACCTTCTTTTTCAGTCAGAATTAACCACTAGCATTTTAGTAACAAAGCTTACAGGTATTTTTATGCAAACAAATATCTGAATTTGAAATACCTGTTTCCATTGTAGATGTCACATCACCTCAGTTATCAGTCCTGATTCCTCAAAGTGAAAACTTTACAAGATTTTATTTCCCCATTTTTTTCCTTCCATTTAAGTTTCTCTCTCTGATTTCTGATAACTTCATAATAAACAACTCAGGTTAGGCATTGAGGATCAGCAACTGATAAGTAATGGAGACAGAATTTTGGTTTTTTAATTTCATAGACCTTTCCTAATGTTAAAAAAGGGTCACTAAATATGGGCTTAGATGGTGATAGGAATCAAATTTTGTTTCAGTATGTACTCTATTATTAGAAATAATCAAACAAAGTTCATGATATGAATTTACTTCAGCTGTTAATGTATACATGCATTTAAAGTGATCAAAGGACAAGCACACAGGTCTATGTTACAAAAGTAAATACTGAGTTAGTTATATATGCCCTTCTGTCAGATAATCCCACCCACTGTCAATTTTCAGTGGTGTGTTTTTAAAATTAAAATGAAGTTGTAAGGGAAGTACTGTCACTTAACAGTAAGTATATATTTATAATAATTTTTCTTTAATTCAACTTGATACCCCATACTGGAAACTATTCATAAAGAATTCATGAGAATAATTGCTCTTGGAGAGAAATTAAAGGATACTTTTAAACTAAACAACTAAAAGGTATTCACTCACTTTAATATTCCTATTTTAATACTAATGGATAAGAACATCAGTATTTGTTTTTCTAAGTAGCTTGCTCAATATTTAAACATCTTGAAATTAAACCAAGTAGATATATCAGGAAATACATTTTTTATCATTTTTAAATAAGTGATGATCTATAATTTTTTGTCATGAAATATTTAATCAGAGGCTAGAAGTGTTTGAAAATACAGAATGCTACTTACTGTGTGCATGTCTATAAAATGTACAAATCATTTTTAAACTATTTTGTTATTTTCACTGTACATATTTCTGGAGGTGGGAGTGCTTCCCTGCTGGCTCAGTGGTTAAGAATCCACCCACCAGTGCAGGAGACACGGGTTCGATCCCTAGTCTGGGAGGATCCCACATGCCATGGAGCAACTAAGCCTGTGCAACTCAACTATTGAGCCTGTGCTCTAGAGCCTGGGAACCACGACTGCTGAGCCCACACCCACAGCCCCTGAAGACAGCATGTCTGTGCTCCCCAGCAAGAGAAGCCTCCGCAGTGAGAAAGTCATGCACCACAGCTAGAGAGTGGCCCCCACTCAGGGCAGCTAGAGGAATACCTGCATATTGACAAAGGCCCAGCACAGCTTAAATAAGCAAATATTTCTAGGGGCTATTCTTGATATGATAAAGATTATGAAGACTAATATTGGATCACTATTAGGTATCCACCGTAACAGTGAGATTGATAAGTTGTTTAGAATCAGGTTCCTAACAGAGACATTGTGGCAAGGTAAAAATAGCAACAAAAAACATAAGTTAGAATAGTACTGAGATCTTTTCTTTTCAGCTTCCTATATCTGTGTACTAGGAGGGCAAGAGATTTAATCTCTCTGAGAACTATATTCCTTATCTTTAAAATGGACATAAGAAGATTTCCTTAGCAAGATAATACTGATGATTAGAGATAATATATATAGAGAGTACCTCACATAGTGCCTGAGATGGGCATTTATTTTCTACATAAGTTTCTTTAAAAACTATCTGGAGAGAACCAATATATATGTCATAATAACTGATTTCCTGGTCATATAGAACTGATAATAATTATAAGGTAAGATTTTGGAAGGATTTCAGTGAAGGATTTAATTTCAATATGGTTTTTGAATTATGCCTTTTATGTTCATTCTTACTATTATATGTATGATTACTAGTCAGGGGAAAAAAGGAATATCTCTTTATCCAAACTATTCCAGGCTTAAACACAATAGAAATTATTTATAAAGTGGCAAAGAGAGAATAGAAATGAAAGAAGAAAGACTGTTATTACTTGTTTAAATTATACTTAACTATTGAAGAGATGCATTTTTAAAGTTCATCTTTTATTTTACACTTTAATAGCCTTTATGAGAAGTCTGATAGTAAAGGTAGAGGACAGTAATGACTTTTGCAAATGATACAGAAAATCGTACCTTTTGATGAATATAAAACTAAAATATAATATATGGCTTTAATTTATTCATATATTTCCAATCTTCACAAAGGAATATTGAAGTTGACTGATTTAACAGTAACTCAGTCTTAACATATGATTTATGAGAACAGAGCTGAATAAATCAGAGTAGCATAAGGTAAATGATATCCAAGCAACATAATATTCATATACAAATAGCAACATTTCACATCTTAAATGCAACATACAGTTTCCAAAGCTTTTATAGCAGGAATAGAACTTGTAATATCACAGTGGCCCAGAGTACTGATTTTATAGGTTTCTAAAACTTGAGCAAAAGTTTGTTCTGGCCTTAAAAGTCCAGAAGAAAGGAATCACTACAGTAACTTTACATTATGCAACAGAAATGTTTTCAACTTTTATTCATTTAGCAAATACTTGAGATGGTTATTATGCTCTCATTTATAAAAGGCAACCATTTTTAGACATTATAAGATATGTTTTACATTTCTGTATGAGTACTTTGCGAGCTTACCTGGTGAAAAAATGTGAGTGAAAGCTGACTTAAATTCAACATTCAAAAAATTAAGATCATGGCATCCGGTTGCATCATTCCATGGCAAATGGGTGGGGAAAAGTAGAAACAGTGACAGATTTTATTTTATTGGGTTCCAAAATCACAGTGGATGGTGACTGCAGCCATGAAATTAAAAGATGCTTGCTCCATGGAAGGAAAGCTATGATAAACCTAGACAGCATATTAAAAAGCAGAGACCTCACTTTGCCAGCAAAGTTACATATAATCAAAGCTATGGTTTTCCAGTAGTCATGAACAGATGTGAGATCTGGACCATAAAGAAAGCTGAGCACTGAAGAATTAATGCTTTCGAATTGTGCTCGAGAAGACTCTTGAGAGTCTCTTGGACTTCAAGGAGATCAAAGCAGTCAATCCTAGAGGAAATCAACTCTGAATATTCATTGGAAGGACTGACTGATACTGAAGCTAAAGGTCTAATATTTTGGCCACCTGGTGGGAACAGCCAAATTACTGGAAAAGACCCTGATGCTGGGAAAGATTGAAGGCAAGAGGAGAAGGCAGTGACAGAGGATGAAATGGTTAGATGGCTTACCAACTCAATGGACATGAGTTTGAGCAAACCTCAGGAGATAGAGAAGGACAAGGAAGCCCAGCATGCTGCAATCCGTGGGGTCACAGAGAGTTGGACACAACTGGGCAACTAAACAACAACAACATGAGTGATTTTATTTCATACTGACAGCATTCCTGGGAGAAAGGTATTGCTTTTTATGCTTTACTCTTCAGAAGAGGAAGCTGTGCTCAGCTAAATATCCTTACGTTTCCACAGATGGAAAGTTTGGATTCAAAGTCAGTTTGTTTGTTTCATATATAATAGTGCTCCTTCAATGATGGCAAATGACTATGTGATTTTTTTTTTCACTTATCTCCTTATAGAAGAGACATACATTATGACACTGTTCTATGCCATTTTTACTTTTGGTTTATGATAATAAACAATTAGTAATGCTTTGATGTACTATCCTTCAAATATATACACTAAATGTACCCTTCATTTTTATGGGAAGAAAGTATATGTATCAAAGTTATTAACACCACAACTTTAAACATATCCTATATTCAGTCTACTCAGATAAACAGTCCAGAGCTTAAATAAGAAGGCAAAATGAATTCCTTAATGAAAAGTGCCTGAATATGTGTTCCTACTATGCCTAATTTATCAAGGACTTTCTTTTTGCTTTCAGGAATGACTTGTCAAGCTCGAACATCGTACACTGAAGATGAAGTTCTCTGGGGTCATCGTTTTTTCCCTGTAATTTCCTTAGAAGAAGGATTCTTTAAAGTTGATTACTCCCAGTTCCATGCAACATTTGAAGTCCCCACCCCCCCTTACAGTGTGAAAGAACAGGAGGAAATGCTCCTTATGTCATCTCCTTTAATAGCACCAGCCATAACTAACAGCAAAGAAAGACATAACTCTGTGGAATGCTTAGATGGACTTGATGACATTACTACCAAACTTCCATCTAAGCTGCAGAAAATTACTGGAAGAGAAGACTTTCCCAAAAAACTCTTAAGAATGAGTTCTACAACTTCTGAAAAAGCCTACAGCTTGGGCGATTTGCCCATGAAACTTCAACGAATAAGTTCAGTACCTGGCAACTCAGAAGAAAAACTGGTATCTAAAACCACCAAAATGTTGTCTGATCCCATGAGCCAATCAGTGGCTGATTTGCCACCGAAGCTTCAAAAGATGGCAGGAGGAGCAGCCAGGATGGAAGGGAATCTTCCAGCAAAATTAAGAAAAATGAACTCTGATAGATTCACATAACAAAACACCCCTTCAGGCTTTATTTATTGTTTGATTTAGTAATAGTCCAATATTTGGCTGATGAGGTAATCCTCTCTAAGGAATTTGAAAGGTACATTTTTTTCTCCCAGTCATATATGCATATTTGAGAACCCTACCTTTTCAAGTATTGCTACTGTGCAGAAAGAAAATGTTATAAAGGCGGGACATCAGAAGGAAGTTCTTAATAATGGGCATGTATTATCACATCAAGCATGCAATAATGTGCAAATTTTGCATTTAGTTTTATGGCATGATTTATATATGGTATATTTATATTGTATATTATGGAAAATGTATATATATATTTAAAGGGGTGGTACTACCCACAATATTTCTAACATATGTATTAAGCCAAACATGAGTTGATAGCTTTCAGGGTGATAAAACTATATATATATGTGTGTGTACACATAGTTTTATATATACACATACATATATATGTACATATATATATATTCACACATACATACATATATCTGATAAAATTGTGATGTTTTGTTCAAAGTTGTAGTTCTTGTGCATGTTTACTTTATTAGGCTAGGAAAGCTTCTGGCATTAATTATTAATACCAAATATTTTAGCCTTAAATTATTTGTCATTTTAAAATCTGATTTAATGTTTTCTGCTGTTTAAGGACCTGGAAGGTTTTCCATTGTACTTTTTATGAGAGAGTCACACAAGTATGTGCTACTTATGGCCCTGCAAAAATGTAACCATTATATATTTGACATGTAAATTTTGAAGCACACTAATACACTGACAATTTCTAATGATTTTTAAAAGTTGCTAGTACTGGGGAAAAAATAAACATTGCTTATTTTGAGAGTTGGTCCTTTCCTGGACTAAAGTCTGGAAATCTCTTTTGTATATGATCTAATTTAAATATGAGCTCTGAACAAATGGTGCGTCATTGTAATAGTCAGTAGCCAAGTAATATTGAATATATTGGAATCTGTGTGAAATTGCATAATGAATGGTCCCTGTTTCGAGCTGAGTGAATTGGTAATATTTTTCACTCTTTTTCTCGAACTTTTGTCATTTTAAAAACCAATAATTAATCCTTGAGTAGACAAAACAACACAATGAAATAGATGATAGATATTTATGCATAAAACAATGTATGTCTAATCATGTCTCTCATTTTATGCCATTTTCTTGTTTGTGGCATTTGTTATAACAGGACAGGTTTTTTTCCTCACCTGGGCAACCTACTTTATCCCATACCTGTCACTCAATTCAGACAGAATGTTTTGTACATACCTGAGAGAATTTAAAATCAGATAACTTGAAGATATTTTACCCATGTGAGTTTTTTGCTTTGTTTTGTTTCAGTAAACAATCAATTTATTAGTGTCTTGGATCTCTCGCCTACCAAAATAAGTGTAGCAGTACTATTTTTTTAACCCAAAGGTCTGATATTTATGATTCATTAATGGGAATTAAAACTATTCCTCAAAAGAACACAGGTGAAATAAAGATTTGGAATGTAGAGATTTTAATGAAAATTTGTAAGTGCTCCTTATCAGAATATCATGGACTTTCCTATAAAACTTCTTTGGGTGTTGTACTCTAAAGTCTGTCCAGAATTAATCTATTTCTCCTTATAAATATGTAAATCCTTAATAGCTGGTTTGGAGTCCCACTATTTTCCCCTTTTTTAGCAATCCTGGGATGATTTTCATATTGGAAAATTATTACATCAACAATTCTGTAATTGACTACAATAATATTAATACCTTCTGGCTACCTCTGTATCAATCAAATTCTGCAGGTGCAAACATATACCAGGGAATTGTTACTGGCAAAATGATCAACTTTGGGCATCCATCCACTGTGAATAGACCTGATTGACCTAACCCTTTACCCCCAAACTTTCTTATTTGCTGGATACAGGAAATGAAATAGTAGCAGAGCAAGAAGGGGCCCAAGGGGCACAGTATATTTGTTATCAGTGGAAGAAACTGCACAGATCATTTAGTCCAACCACTTAAAACTAAAGAGCCATAATTTAATTTGGAGAGTTATTTGAGTTTGGTTTTGGTGCCAAGGGGAAAATGGGACCAAAAATAAACTCTCCAAATACATTCAATCATTCATTCAGTGAAATTTCTGCATGTCTTCTAAGTTCTAGGCATTTTTAGCTCCTGTAGATTTGGATATGACTAAGTCAGAGGTGGTCCTTGCTCATTCAAACACCATATATCAGTTGGAGAGGGGGGAGGGGAGATAAAAATAACATAATTTCAGAGTCAAAATATCAGTTAATGGAAGGAAAGCAGAGTAACACAATGGAAAATGATTGGGTGAAATAATTGATTATTTTGGAAGGGGGAGGCGGTGATATTTAAACAGAGACCTGGATGATGAGAAAGAACCACTGTTGCCAAATTAATTTTTCTTAGTGAATGCTATTCCTTTCTCTTTCCCACATATATATGGGAAAAGTATGATTTCTGCATGTAATTGCAGTTTAACTCCTGTTACTAAGTTGATCATTGGTCTCGGTTTACCCAGGAGAGTTCCAGTTTTTACCTGTTGTACCTGTGTAATTATTAATACTCTTATAATGTCTTGGTTTGGATGATATATGGTGACTCTACATTTTTGTTGAGACTATATTATGAAGTCTGATATATTTGGATAAAAATAAAGAATTGCTTTTTCTTCTCATTTTGCTGGTTTTTTTGACACTGGCATTCCAAGCAAAGTCATCTCAGTTTCATATATTTCTTCCTGGAGGACTTCTTAACAAAGTTATTTCCTGTAACATGTGTTTAATCTGTACATGACATGTTTTCCTAGCAGTGAAAAGTTATGCATTTTATTGACTAAATAAAAGGTAAACCTTTGATATTTCCATTTCAGGAATTTGTAAGAGCTCAAATCAAATGGAGTAAAAGTCAACTTAAGTCAAAATAATTTTCAGCCCACCAACGTGGCAACTGTTGTAAAGCAAAATATAGTATTCATTAAACTGAATAATTCAACTTAGTTAGAAACTAGTCCCTTTTAATGGGATTTTCATGGATAGTTCTGTCATGGTAAAATATTTCATTCTATTTATTTAAATGTAAATGAAAATACAATTATTTTGATAATGCCTATCTTCAATTTAAATATCCTTCTCAGCAATATGTGGATACATTTTTGTAAATATATATTCAATTAAAAATTATAATATTTTATCATTAATTATTTATGAAAAAGTTCTTATGCTGTTTTAAATTCATCCATATATGGGATTAAATACTTTGGAAAGTATTTAGTTGTGTCAGTACTCAAGAGACACTTTGTAGAAATAGGATGGAAACATAACGTGTGATTTCTTTCGGAGGAAAAGTGAGATTATGGGGAAGGTGGCTTACATTCCATTTTAGTGAAGGTTTCTGCTATTTCATACCATGAAGAGAGTTCAGCTTGACCACACAGCACATCCATGAGCTCTACTTCAGAATTTGTGCTTGAGTTATGTTGTACATATTTAAATTAGCATCAAGCTAATTGCATTGTCTGGTAAGCTATTGATTATTATTTAAATGTGCAAAAGTAGGAACTTATGTATTCAATACTGCAAGTTCAGTTTTATAAAAACTGTTTTAAACTTTGAAAATATGATTGGGTTAAATTTTTATAGTGTGCTCATCCTTTTTCTACTTCCCAAAAGTTGATGACTCACATTACTTTATTTGGTCTATCATAAGACTCTTTAACTCCTGAAAATCAATAATTCAGTCCATTACAAGTCTTTCCTCAAAGGTTACTTTTATTTTGGCTCCTTACTGATGAGATGCTTCAGCAATACAGAACCTGAACTTACTAATACAGATCATTTGAGACCTGCATTTCTTGGAAGAAGCTTCATGACCATCTTACCCTTTGCTGAATCTGAGTATCAAAAGCCACAGTAAGTAAAGCAGACAAATACACAGTTTTCCTAATTTTTTTTAAGTATCAAATCACCTTTGGAAAAGTGGTCATTTACTTTTTCTGATAGTGTTTCAAGGAAAAAGTGTTTTCCTAATTTTAGATCAGATGAGTTTGATGATATGTCATATGTTCAAGTCTCTGGTGCCTCACAGAATTAATCCACAAAGTTATGTTCCTACAGATTCTGCCATAGTGGAGTTCAAAATGGATGATCTGCATCATACAGTAGAATTTTTTTCCAAATTATGGTTTTTTGTACCTGAAAACTTTCTCAAAATCATGGCTGGTTTTGAATATTCAGGCTACGTGTGACCAATGGACAAAAGATATAGTAGGGCCCATTATCTTTCCTCATTAATTATTAAATTCAGCATTCAATTTAACTACTCTTTATCCTTTTCCAGCTTCACTAGTCCGTCACTTACATCAACTTTACATGGTGGAGATTATCCCTTTTGCACTTGAAAAAACTGATTCTAAGTGAGGTTGTTTAGAGGGTTTTTAATTAAATGAAATCCACAAAGCTGAGTGGTCCTTACCTTCTTGGATGGTTCTGTTGCTATGCTGTTGCCTCTGGATTTTCCATTTGGGGCATATCTGTTTACATTGTGGTAGATGGACATATATTTCTACTTATACACTTGCTGTTCACCATACCTCTACTGTGTACACGTGTGCATGTTCAGTTGCTCAGTCATGTCCAACTCTTTGCATCCCCGTGGATGACTATAGCCCACCAGGCTCCTGTGTCCATGGGGTTATCCAGGCAAGAATACTGGAGTGGGTTGCCATTTCCTCCTGCAGGGGACCTTCCCAACCCAGGCATCAAACCCGTGTCTTATGGCTCCTGCATTGACAGGTAGACTCTTTACCACTGAGCCACCTGGGAAGCCCCTACTATGTACACCCTACCCTAGATTTCCAATATTGTTATATATTTTCATATTTTTAACTAGATTAATTAGCAGTGTTTTAAGTTCTACTGTATGGATGTAAGAGTTGGACTGTGAAGAAAGCTGAGTGCTGAAAACTTGATGCTTTTGAACTGTGGTGTTGGAGAAGACTCTTGAGAGTCCCTTGGACTGCAAGGAGATCCAACCAGTCCATCCGAAAGGAGATCAGTCCTGGGTGTTCACTGGAATGACTGAAGCTGAAGCTGAAACTCCAATACTTTGGCCACCTGATACGAAGAGCTGACTCATTGGAAAAGACCCTCATGCTGGGAGGGATTGGGGACAGGAGGAGAAGGGGGTGACAGAGGATGAGATGGCTGGATGGCATCACTAACTCGATGGACATGAGTTTGAGTAACCGGGAGTTGGTGATGGACAGGGAGGCCTGGCATGCTCCAATTCATGCGGCCGCAAAGAGTTGGACACGACTGAGCGACTGAACTGAACTGAACTGGACATTTGAATTCATGTATTTTGATCATTTTTCTCATCCTTCACAGCTTTCCCCCCCTAAAGTTGGTAGAGTCATTTTTCCTTTGCTTATTCATACATATACTTGTGGGACTAGTGGTAAAAGAATCCATCTTCCAGTGAAGGAGACACAAGAGATGCGCGTTTGATCCCTGGTTTGAGACGATCCCCTAGAGGAGGAAATGGCAACCCACTCCAGCATTCTTGCCTGGAAAATTCCATGGGTAGAGAAGCGTGGCAGGCTACAGGCCATAGGCCCCAAAGAGTCAGACCCAACTGAACACACACTGGCATAGATCACGAATTTAGCGATAGTGTCTTTCCCAATTATGAATACTTTCCTATTAATTCCTCAAACACATAAAATATTGGAACAGTGTTATCTTCTTGATGAAATTTCTATCAAAACATCCTGATCTGCTCAGTTGTGTAAATTTCTCTCCATTTACTGCACAGCTGTTGTCTTGGGATCTCCCTTTATAATCATGGGAATTTCAGTCACATCTTTCTCGGTATAGAAACCTAGTTTCATGGACCATATGTAGCTTACTTGGTCTACTTGTTTTTGTTTTTCTGGCATGCTACATGGCACATGGGATCTTTCTTAGTTCCCTACCAAGGTTAGAACCATGCGTCTTCAGCAGAAGGGCAGAGTCTTAACCGTTGGACTGCAGGAAGTCCTTACTCTTTCAGTTTTGATGAATCACATTTTCCAGGGGTTTCTCAGGAGAAAAAGAAAAAAAAAAAAAAAAAAACAACTAGAAGTAAACTTTTTGAACGCTTGATTACTTTAAATAAGATAACTTGTCCCTAATAATTAAGAGTTTGGTCTAGTATAGAAATTATGATCCTTCTGAATTTCAGCAGCATTGTTCCTTTTACTACTAGACTCTAATATTGCTATTGAGATGTCTAACACCATTAAGTTTTAGTCCCTGTGTAAAACTGATTTCTCTGCTTAAAGCTAATAGGATATTCTAATCCTCCCTGGTGTTCTAAAATGTCAAAATTTCTGCCTAAGTGTGCACTAATTTTAATCTATTTTGCTGTGCACTTTCAATCTGGAAATTCATGACCATCAAGAAAATGTTCTTAAGTTCTTTTTCCTTTATTTACTCCTTTCCATCTTCCTCTTGCCCTCTTTCTGGAATCTTCATTATTTGGATGTCAGAACTCTTGGAATGATTTTCTAATATTCTCATATTTTCTCTTCTATGTAACTCTTTGTATTTTTTCTCCACTTTCTTGGAGATTTTCTTAATTTTATCATCTCTAACTTACATCTATATGCATATATTTGATTTCATTTATCTTCCAAGATGTTCTTCTCTAGTAGTCTTAATTTTTAAGAACGATTTGTTGTTTTTGTTTTCTAAAAGTTTCCTTTTTTTTTGAGTCTTTTTCTTGTATCATAAGCGAAGGATTTTAGTGTTGTCAAATTTTTGACAGTGTGTTTTAACTGTTTCTTCTTCGCACATTCTATTTCTAATATCCATTAATATATATGATTTTGAATTTAAGGTTGTTGAGACTCTGCACAATTGTATGCAGTAAGTCTGTCGACTTCCATTTTCAGTGATGTGGTTCGACTCTTCACCAGAAGTTAGTGTCTTTAGACGTCTTCTTTAAAGTCAGTGACATTGTCCAGGTAAGATACTTAATCACCTTCCTACAGAGAGGTGCCTTGCTGTCATTGTTCTGAAAACAAGTTGAGTTGATTAAACAAAGGTAAGTGTGCTTTTTAAACAGGCTTTCAAGGAGTTCTTTTTACACTCTCCTTTCCTGATCGTTTTACTCTCCTATGCTTTGAAAATTCCTCTACTGTTGTTTCAGTAGTTTCAGAAAGTAGCAGTAATAAATACTTATGGTTAACCTTCCATTTTGAGAAGAAAGGCCAGCTTTCCTGTATTAGTTTTCTATCACAGTTATAATTCCCAGGTGGTGCTATTGGTAAAGAACTCAGCTGACAATGAGGGAGATGTTAAGAGACTCAGGTTCGATCCCTGCATTGGGAAGATGCCCTGGAGTAGATAATGGCAACCCACTCCTGCATTCTTGCCTGGAGAAGCCTATGGACAGAGGAGCCTGGGGGGCTACAATCTACTGCATCGCGGAGTCTGAGACAGCTGAAGCGACTTGGCAGTACACATACACTACAGACTTGAAGCCTCAGTAGCACAAACGTGTAATACTGCAGTCTGTACGCAGAAGTTTGACATAGGCCTCATTGGGCTAAAAATCAGTACGTTCCCAGGGCTTAAGTTCTGTCTGGGAGCTCTAGAAGAGAATTAATTTCGTTGATGTTTTCAGTTTCTAGAGGCCATCCCTATTCTTTGGCTCATTGCCCTCTCCGTCCATCATCAAAGCCAAAAAATTTGCATCTCTCTGTGCTTTTGTTCATAGTCACATCTTCTTCTGACTCTTCTACTTTCTTCCTCCAATTTTAAGGACCGTTGTGATTACACTGGCCTCACCTAGATAATCTGAAATAATCTTCCCATATATGTCCTTAATATAGACACATATGCCAGTCACTTTTGCCCAAGTAAGGTAGCATATTCACAGGTTCCATAGATTATGATGTGGGTTTCTTTGAGGATCATTGTATTTCACTAATTTTTCTTCTTTCATCCTTTTATATCAAGTGAAATATTGTCTCAACAAAATATTTTTTCCAGTGTCTCAGTATATGTAAAAATAGGGGCAGTATTTATTTTCATTAATAACATCCTTCCTTATAAAGAAACATATTTAACTAGACATTATTTAATTATTCTCTTAGGAATTTATTTTTGTCATAGTCTATGAGCAAGCCTCATAGTCTATGAGGTTTTATTTTTCCACTTCTTTAGAGGGGAGAAAAACACAACAATGCAGTGTTTCATTAAATAGATTGAAAATAACATCCAAAACTTCAGTGTCCTGAATCTGAGCTTGTATATCAAGTTCACTTTTCTTGATAAGAGCCCTATCCTTTGGACTTAAAAAAATATCAAAGATGGATTTACATTTCAGTACATAACCTAAAAGCTGGTGTCAGTATTTATTGGCAGAAAACTATCTGCCATATAGACACTTAAAATGTATGAAAGCTTGTGACCTAGAAGTTAATTTTAGAAATAAATCCTGTCATATCTTAACCAAATGATCAATGAACAGTATGCAGAAACAGTGGGTGGGCCCATGAGACTTGTATTATGATCAAGGTTAATATTTCAGTGGCTGACTAAATGAGAAGGGAAAATCAGAAAATATCACTTACATGAAGGTTTATTTTTGTAAATGAAAGGTAGCAGCGTGTCTTTTACCAGTAGTCTGTTATTATAATGATATGGACTTACAGTAATGTAAATTTTTTAAGTGTGAGATATATGGCTTCCTTTTTCATTAAAGCTTCCTAAATAAATTACTGCTTTTTATTATCAACTTTTATCTCTTCCACCTATTCACTGATGATATAGCTTCTTGGTTTCATAAGCTATTTGTATTAAAAGGAAAGTTGTGCACAGAATAAGACAATTAATGATATCATAGACTAGTTTTTTTGTAACCCTGTAAAGGTTTGACTTCACTGGCTCTCACTTCCCCATGTGTACAGTTTATAGTGTGAAACTGTATTACACTATATTCTGAGATTTATATTCCACATTATTCAGAACTTCACTTATTAATAAAATATTTAGATTTGTACATGTGGATGAACCCTCTCATCCAACTGTGGTGTTTTGACTAAGATGACTCATGTTTAACACTAGACACTTTCCATTCTGGATGCCTTACTGAGTTGATATTTAACAGTAAAGAAGACATTGTGGCAGATATTTAGTAAATTGAGATCTATGCTGTGATAAGATATATAGTTTCTTAAAGAAAGTAAAGATTAATCACAAATTTTAGGCTTATTAGAGGATAAAATAATTATTGATGATCAAGTTGGAGGACAAAAAGTTTGCTTGGGAAAGTGTGTACTTGAGAGCAGATGATTAGTCATGTCCGACTCTTTGTGACCCCACAGACTGTAGCCCAGCAGGCATCTCTATCTGTGGAATTGCCCAGGCAAGAATGCTGGAGTGGGTTGCCATTTCCTCCTCCAGGGGATCTTCCCAACCCAGGGATCAAACCTGCATCTCTCAGGTCTCCTGCATTGGCAGGCAGATTCTTTTCACTAGCACCATCTGGGAAGCCTTTGGGAAAGTATACATTACAGTTAGTCTTGAAGAGGGTAGTTTCCCTCTCCACTGAGAATCTAATGTTGGTAAGGTTGGAATGGAGCACTACTGTGAGTGACCAGTATTTATACCAATAATCTATTCTGAATCCATAAATTATTTTTTAGTCATTGGTTATATATTTTACTTTGTTTATTTTCTCTATGCCCCCTTTTAATACTTTCTAAATTCTCAAGCATGCCTTTTATATGGGGGAGCTCTTATTTGAAGATGATGTAATCAGTTTTACCATATGTACAATCTATGCCACCTTTTGTCCATTGACAGAAATTGTCTGGGTACTCACCCAGTTTGAAATTTTCTGCAGGGTTGTTATATCCAAAGACCCATCAACTTAAAAGTCAAATCAATAAACACTTGTTTGATCAAGTTTGTGTGCCTATTATGTTGTAGGTGTTATATAAAAGCATCTCAAACATTCAGTGTTCTGAATGTTTTGAAGTATAACTATACATGATACTGTGGGCACAATGAGGCAGACAGTGATTCAACTCATATCAGGTTCGGGATTGGGGTGGGTTTAAACAATGTGGGAGGATCTTGAAAAGCATTTTGTAGCAAGGGATACTGGAACTGTATTTTCAGAGATTTGGAGAAATTACATAGATAATGAAAAGAAGAGTAAAAGAAGCTCTGTTATAGATTAATACAGTTTGGAAAACATATTATGTGTTGCAAATATAAGTAGTTCAGAAAGACTAGATGTTGGGTTTTGAGAAGTACATTAATACAGGTGATAATTAGAGGTAAATAGGGACCCATTCATGAATATATAATCCTCAAAAAGAGTTTTTATGTTGAAAACCAACTTTTCAATATTTTAAAAGTATGGTGGAATCAGATACGTATTTTAGGAAGTTTACTCTTCCAGTATATACATGGGATAAATGGACTTCACAATTTTTATTTCAATGGAACCAGTATGTTGCTCATTAAACTTTATTTACAGCTTTAAATCCATCAGAACTTATGGGGCTTACAAAATGATATAAAATACAAATAAGATTGAATGCATAAGAGGTGAGAAAAACAAAAAACATATTCTTATTGCAATGGTTAATATACATACAGTAATTGATGTAACATTTCACTCCTGAAAAGTAGGGAGGAAAAAGAACCACTTTATGTGGTTCCCCTTACCTGAAAAGGAAAACACTAACATTTCCCCAAAGAACAGCCAGCAATTTCAGATCTTTTTAACTCTCATTATATTTTCACAAAACTGTCTCCTTCCTCAAACATTGAAATCAAACACTCCAAATTACCTGAACTGTTCCCCAAAGGAAAATGCTATTTGAAAGTTTATTTCCTGTCTTTACTTTTCTTGCTGTGTTTAAGAGCATTAGCTTGATTTAAAGAAAGATTGTAAAATGCAAACTATGAAGAAGCAAATGAAACAATAAAACAGTTTTGATATTGGCCGTTTGCTAATCAAGAGGTGATTTTTGCATCAGGTATGTATTTCAGAGGGATAATTCCTATTGATTTCTAATCCAAGATGGAATTTAAGAAAAAACAATATCAGGTGTTAGCACATAAGTTAGAATCATCTGGAATATTATTTTAGATTTTCCACTACTTAAAATTTAATAATGATTCATTGGTTAAATCACTTGAATTTAAAATTTATGCAACAAAATGTATTTTTCCAATAATTATTTGTAGGAAAATAAAAACTTGATTGTTATTCAACATCACTCAAGGAAATAAATGTTCATATAGTGACCCTTTCATTCAGCCTTGGGATTCAGCATAGTGATGCGCCAATGTAGACCACATGTAGACTGATATTCATACACAGACCACATATAGTTAAATGTAAAATGTGAGCTTTGATGAGGTAGAAATCAGAATTTCTTCTTTACAATTTTAATTTATAGCTAACTTGCTATAATATAGCTAATTTCCCACATCTGGGGAAAGAGAATCAGTGGTATATATCTTGGTCTCCCCCAGGTCATATAGATCATTTGAAATTTCAATAGAAATTGAATTGAATAGACCACGCTACACCACTCTGCAATATCTGGGATGATGGGCACAGATACAATGTTTTCTCTGAGTATCCTGGTTGGGTTAGACAAATGCCATTTGACAAATGCCAATCTCCACCCAGTTTCACCATGCAAATTGGTCTAATTTATATCCAGTGAAAAGTTAAATAAACATGGCAGACATTTTTTTGCCATACTCAGATAATTTTAATATTAATTAAAGGTTTAACTTTAACTTTCTTTCAGGATAAGTCCTCAACTTAATGTGCTCTCTTGAAAGAAACTCATTCCTGAACTATCTGAGTATTTAGTGTGCTTAATGGCAGCTGACTTGGCAAAACCTGAAAGGGAAATCTGAGGCCTGATGACAAGAAAGGAAGTCAACCAAACTCCATCTCAAAGTAATTTTCAAAAAATCTAAATTTCCAGATCACTGTTCCAAGTACTTCTTTAATTAATGTTAGAATTCATGCCTATTCAGTGCATTAAAAATAACTAAATCATAGTTTCAAAATAATAAAATGACTTGATAATTCTGATATATATATATATATATATATACACATATATATCTGTATATGTATTCATATAAAGTTTGAAATGTAAAAATGATATTCTTTGAGATGGGAGAAAGAGACTACAATAATTATTTTAGATATTTGCTTGTCTTTGTTGTTATTCAGTCACTGTCAGACTGTCTGACTGTTTGAGACCCGCTGGGCTGCAGCATGCCAGGATCTTCTGTCCTCCACTATCTCCCAGAGTTTGCTCATATTCACACCCATTGTGTCAGTGATGCTATCTAACTATCTTACCCTCTGCTGCTCCCTTCTCTTTTGGCCTTCGATCCTTCCCAGCATCAGGGTCTTTCTCAATGAGTCAGCTCTTCGCATTAGGTGGCCAAAGTATTGGAGTTTCAGCAACAGTCCTTCCAATGAATATTCATGGTTGGTATCCTTTAGGATTGATGGTTTGATGATTTTACTGTCCAAGGGACTCTCAAGAGTCTTTTCCAGCACCACAACTTGGAAACATCAATTCTTCGGCACTCAGCCTTTTTTATGGTCCAACTCTTACATCTGTGAGTGACTACTGGAAAAACCATAGCTTTGACTGTGCAGACCTTATAAATTATATTCTTTGAGATGGAAGAAAGAGACTACAATAATTATTTTAGATGTTTGCATTCATGTATATAAATGATTTCAAAATCAGTATGCAAGTTTTAAGAGAATATGTAAAATAGAATAGTCAGATAATTTTTAAGATATTAAGAAAACTATTTTTGTATTTACCTATAAGTGAGTCAGGTCAGAGAATAATTTTAGTTCAGTTTAGAAGAGGAAACTAATTACAATGCAAAGAATTTGGCGACTCTAGTTTATACTAGACCTCCATGTAAACAAACTGAATGATGTGAACAGATTGCTTCATTCTGTGACTTGATTGTTATTCATTGTTCTCAGGAAACAGGTGACCCCTTATGTGCCAAAGTGTAGAATCATTTTTTTCCCGTACTCATCTACCAGATAATCATTTTCCAGTAATCGTGTAAGATGTGAAAGCTGGACCATAATAAAGGCTGAATGCTGAAGAATTGATGCTTTCAAACTGTAGTGCTGGAGAAGACAAATCCAACCAGTCCATCCTAAAGGAAATCAGTCCTGAATATTCATTGGAAGGACTGATGCTGACGCTGAAACTCCAACACTTTAGCCCCCTGACGTGAAGAGTCGACTCAGTGTAAAAGACCCTGATGCCAGGAAAGATTGAGGGCAGGAGGAGAAGGGGGTGACAGAGGATGAGATGGTTGGATGGCAGCATCACCAACTCAATGAACATCAGTTTGAGCAAATTCTGGGAGATAGTGAAGGACAGGGATGCCTTCGCATGCTGCAGTCCATGGGGTCACAAAGAGTCAGACACAACTGAGTGACTGAACAATAACAAATCTTCCTGATATGTTACTCCCATGCCAGTGAGGACATATATGATAGTGAATTACATCCCATTCTCTTCCAGTGCTATGGAATTGAATGTGCAACTACTCTTTCAACCATCCTATGGAAGATTTTAGATATATGCTCACTGAACTCTTACTTAATCTGCATTCCTTTCACATCCAACACAATGGTAGCTTCTAACATAAAATATGTAATATAATTGATGAGTGCTATTTTCCTGATAAAGTCTAATTAAATTGACTCTTTTGATCTCTGTCCCTTGAATGAAAAGTATATGGGTCTGCCTTATCTTTGAATAATAATTAAGTTATGTATTATAATAGCCCTGCTATTCAGAAGTAATATGAGCAAGGTAAGTGAGAAATATTCCTTTCCTTGTGGCTGTAGGATTCATGAAAACTTGCTTCTTTTTATTATTATTTTTTTAAATTTTTACAATGCTGTGTTGGTTTCTGCCATATAGCAATGGAAAGGAGCTTGCTTCTTCAAAGCCAGCAATGGAAAGAGAGACAGGTGGTGTCACATTTATGTAACTATCTAAATTCCTTTGTCTTGCCTCCATTTTCTCTATGTAAGCAAGCCACAGGTGCTGCCCACATCAAGGGTAGAGATTACATAAAAGCATTAATATCAGGAGATAAGTTTCAGGGGTTTATTTCTTCATTTGGTCTGTCTTGAAGACTATGACAATTTTGAATAGTTTAACAATCTGAACAGATAAATTCCCAAAATTGTAGGTCATCAGGAAATTTCCAGAATGCATCCTCTGCTGCTCTTTCCATCTTAAAAAATATCAAATGTATAGGACTCCACACAGACCGCTAAGTAGCTCACTTTTATTTAGTCCTACAGAAGTATCAAGTTTTCCAAAATGACCTGAAGAAAATGTGTCTACCTCTGAGTCAGATCTTACCATGATGTTAAGTGAGAATTTTATAGGGAAATAAAAGTTGTGTAGCAGTAACTAGAAAAGGTAATTTTCTGTTTATCCTTATATTAATATTTTTCCTTCCTAATATATACAATCAAATCCTATAAAATAATGAAAATAAAAAAAACAAGACTACAGATAACACTGTGGATTAATCTTGCAAGCATAATATTAATATAGGAAAAATAAAAAATAGAAATTAACTTCATATTAATTTTTTGCAAAAGAAAACCGAACAGATACCTTATATGATGTCACCAGTCAAACTGTATCAGCAACCACGTTTTGTAATAACCAGGCTTGTGTAGCTTTATCCTGTATCTTCTGTCTGTAAATAGCAAAACATAGCAGCTACCACTATCATTACAACAAAACCTCACAAGCTAAAATTTGAAAATTTCAACATGGCTGTTTGGATAACCACTTATAAAACTCAGAAAGAAATGTGATCTTGCATTTCTCATGAAAATGGTCAACAAGAAAATAGTCATTTTTGTGCACATCCATAGACTAAATATTATCCGGTTTTCAAAAAATGTGACTTATTGTCTATGTTTTAAATTTTTTTTTGGTGTTTTTGAGTATTCATATTATGTTGCTTTTGTTAAAAGGGAGCAATTTATCAAAGAGTTATTCCTTTGATAATTTGGACTTTCTGTTTCTCCTTAAAATCTTTTCCTATAAAAGTAACTCTAGTATGAATGTAAGTGAAAGCATACAAGTGCACTCAGTCACTGAATTCACCATCTATTTTCAAACAGCAAGCATTTTAAAAACTGACTTAACTACAAATACATTTCTTTGTGTTAAGGTTCAAGTACAACTAAATTTTAACAGTACAACTATTAGCAATGTTTATTTCACTAGAATATTTTTTTAAAAAAACAAAACAATCTGATTATAACTTTGAAAATCTTCCTTTTTCTGGGTTAACAAGGTAACTTTTTTGTTGTTACTTTGTATATTAAAACTGTGTTGACTAAAATTACTGAAAAAATAGGCCATATCCATATTTCAGCTTCTAAGATCAGTTTTTTAAATTCAAATGTTGAAAAGTTAATTTGCAAAGTTCAATAAAAATTCATATGGAATATATTTAAGGGAGTTTGTTTGATAATGTACCTCAAAATTAGTAAGATCTTTAGATAAAGCTGATTGCAGAATGGTAGTAATAATTTTGACATGTGTATCTATAAACCTATTTGATAAAGTAATAAAAGTATCACTAAATTGCTAAAACAATTGTATCCAATTATCTAGAGAATGAAGTTTTAAGCAGTGAAGCGAAGAATAAACACATATGATTGAAGGTAACAGTAAGGATGAGTGTGGATATATAAGTAACAGCCCAATAATGTGGAAGGGAAAGTAGTTTTTTATTCACCTGAAATGGAAAACTTATAAAAAGAAGTTATATTTAGTGAGATGATTTGGTAACAGGGACCAGAGCCTGTAATTGCCTGTGAGAATTAAAACCTTGAGAAAATCAAATGTTTGCCTCTGTGTTTTAGACTGCATAGCTTGAATAATGAAACATGTGAAAGGAGAATCTTTTGTTTCAAAAGATGATTTGTTTAACAGTGTATGTAGGATGGAGAATTATGATAAAATGAAGCAGCAAAGTAGAGAAGGAGACAAATTATACATTTGAAATGGACCTCCCTGGTGAATGTAGGATAACCAGCCAATACTAACAAACTCCTGATTGTGAGTCTTTAGCTCATCAGCTTCTAGTTGTTCAAGTTCTTTTTCAGGGACAGGCAATGAGCTTTTTATTTTGTTTTTTTGTATTTCAAGAGACCAAATCCAACTAAGTATTCCCTGAATCAGGTAACAAACTATCATTCATCATTATTATCATACTTATAAAGTTGCATTTATGGAGCCCTTACTGTGTTCCTGATAGTGACAATTTTTATGGGATTTTATTCTTTTTAACCTTCACAAACATTCAATAGGTTAAAAGAATTGTTGTCTTCATATTAAAAATGATAATATTGACACAAAGAAGCATTAAGTAGCTCTTTTAATGCAGGAAAGTATATGTTCAATGAATGAAATAAATATCTTCCCTAAACAAATATACATTTCAGAAGACTGAATACACAAAACAGAAATATTTTATGGAGTCATGTTTTGTTGTAAATATAAACAATAACTTAAAATAGGTAAAGTAAAGAATCTGCCTGCCAATGCAGGAGACACAGGAGAAGTGGGTTCAATCCCTGGGTCGGGAATTTCCCCTGGAAGAGGGAGTGGCAACCCACTCCAGTATTCTTTCCTGGGAAATCCCATCGACAGAGTAGCCTGGTGGACTATAGTTCATGGGGTCGCAGAGTCAGACACAACTGAGCAACTAAATGCAAGATCTGTATAGACTGATTATTGCTAGACAGAAAAATGTAGGAAGGATGGTAGGAAGTACTAAAGGGGGTACACAGGAAGTGCTTACTAAGATAGTGACATTGGAATAAAGACCTAATGGAGGTCCCAGAAGCTCTGTGAGAAGAAGGCATCCAGAGAATAGGCATATTCTCTAGACATGAACATGGTTAGTAATTTGATTTCAAGAAACAGCAAGAACAATTTAACTAGAAAGCAAAAGCAAAAATAAACAGATGGGACCTAGTTAAACTTGAAGGTTTTTGCACAGCAAAGAAAACCAACAAAATGAAAACATCTATTGAGTGGGAGAAAATATTTCTGAATGATATGACTGATAAAGAGTTGATATCCAAAATGTGTACATAGCTCATACAATTCAATTTAAAAAAAAAAGCCCCAATTAAAAAATGAGGAAAGGACCTGAATAGACATTTTTCCAAAGAAGACATACAGATGATCAACAGGCACATGAAAAGATGCTCAACATTATTAATATCAGAGAAATGCAAATTGAAATCACAATGAGATATCATCCTTTGATGATGGCTATCTTCAAAAAGGACACAAATAGCAAGTGTTGGTGGTGTGGAGAAAAGGAAAACCTGGGACGCTTTCCATGGGAATGTAAATTGTGGCAGGTTTCTGAAGGTTTCTCAAAAGCTAAAAACAGAACTATCATATGACCCAAAAATTTCACTCCTGGGCATCCAAAAATACAAAAAAAATACAAATTCTAAAAGATAATATGCCCAAATATTCATAGCAGCATTATTTAGAATTGCCAAGATATGGAAGCAATCTAAGTATCTATTAACAGATGAAAGGATAAAGAAGATGATATATATATATATAAATATATATATATATATATTTTACTGACATGAAATGAGAAGTTATTGAGAGAATTTCTGCAAAGAAGTGACATTGATTTCATTTACACTTTGATATTATCACACCACCTGCTGTGTTGAAAGTAGATCAATAAGGAACACAGACAGCTCAGGGAGGTCATTTAGATGTTTGTCATAGTCCATGCAGGAGATATTGACACAAGAAGCAGGGATTCAGCCGTGGATTTAGTGAGAAGTAGTTGTACTCTGTATTTTTGAAGATAGCTGACAAAATGTGCTGGCATGGTAGCATGCAATTGCCTTTGTAGTTATAAGTGCATGCTAAGTCGCTTCAGTCTTGCCTGACTGTTTGTGACCCCATGGACTGTAGCCCACCAGGCTCCTCTGTCCATGGGATTCTATGCTTGTGTGGGTTGTCCTGCCCTCCTCCAGGACATCTTCCTGACCCAGGGATAAAACCCGTTATCTCTTATGTCTCAGGAATTGGCAAGTGGGTTCTTTACCACTAGCACCACCTGGGAAACCCAATTATAATTACATGACAAATCAAGCTTTATACCTATTTCATAACTCTTGCTCTCCCACCATTTTTTAAATGAAAATTATCAAGACTCAGATATAAAAGAAAAAAGTTTGCTTTCAAAGAAGTCTACAAGACAGGTACTGGTTCACCAAATAAAAATATCTCAGGTGTTTAAAGGAGAAAATAATCCACAACAATAACAAGATTATTGATGAGAACCAGTTGTTGATAGAAGCTGCTATTTTCCTTGTCAGAGATTTTCAGAGATCAGCCCTCCAAAATTGAGGGAAAATGGTGCTTCTTGAGGGAAGTTTTAGGTAAAGCTCAAGAAGACTTTATTTAGCAGACAGGAACTAAGTAGAGATAGGGTTACTACTCTGTTTCAAGGAGAAGGGTATTTATTTATATTTATTTAAATATACTGATTTATCAGAGAAACCGAAATTCTTTTTTCTTTTTCTCTGACATAGGTCTTGTTGCTCTGCTCACTTGAAGTGAAGGCAGGCAAGGTGTCAGTTTTCTTTGGCATAACTGGTGTTAGCGTATATTAAGTGGAATAATAGCTCTGAGCTGCACCTGAACTTCATCTCCATCCCTGGGCTGGCCAAGGCAGCCCCGTTGCTCAGAGTTGGGTAGCTTGCACTCTGGTCAAGGGGCTGACATCCACCTCTGCACACTCACTAAGCTGTACCCTGAGCTCCTCACCAGATGGGAAAACTTTTTACCTAATTGCTCAGTTCAGAGAGGAATCTTTTATCCAATATGTCTGGACAGAGAGTTCCTTTTTCAAATTTTCACAGAAGAGCTGATTTACTTAGCTTTTGAAAGTATTGAATAGTATCATACCAGTATGACTAATCCTAGATCAGAGGACAGAATCCTTATTGTCAGGTTCAAGTGCTCTACTTGTGATACTCTAAAAGATAAATAAAAGAAGCAGATATATCAGCTTTCCTAATATATTTTAGTTCATATTAACAGAATTATGCAGTTTATGAATTTAACCCAAAACAGGTAATGGATAATCAGAGGATTCCTGGATGGCAAACTTAGATACCACATCATATCATCTCCTCAAATATTCCTATTCATTAATCTCGTGTAGATAGAGGCTTGTGGTTGAAGAAAAAATTTAGGAAATGATGACTAAAGTCTTTATCTGAAGTAGAGACAAATGTTTTGTTTGTTTTTTTTCAATAAAATAAATGTCCATGTTTGTTACTGAACTGCTGTTCAGAAGAGAGAAAGTGATGAAAAGAATTAAGAATATGAGAAACAATGCCTTAGCTGTTAGGAGAGACAACTGTTATCAGCAGTCAGGACACCTAGAACTGTTCAAAGAACTCCAGAAAATGTGACCACTCAAAAATTTCATATTGAATTTAAAAAGAAATCAAATATCCATTTCCAGTGACATCTTAAAGGGTTGTCCAATATGACATAATGGATATGACTTTGAGTCTCAATATTTTTGGTTCTTAGTGTTATTTTTCAAATAGTTAATACAGTTACACTGCACAAAATTCAGAATTTACAATAGGCTGTGTAACTAAAGGGGCTTCCCTAGTGACTCAGATGGGAAAGAATCTACCTGCACAGCAGGAGACTCGGATTTGATGACTGAGTAGGGAAAATCCCCTGGAGAAGGGGCTGGCTACCGGCTCCAGTATTCTTGCCTGGAGAATTCCGTGGACAGAGAGTCTGGCGAGTTTGTAGTCCATGGAGTGGCACAGTCGTACAAGACTAAGTGACTAACACTTTGATTTAAGGGCTTCCCAAGTGGTGCTGGGGGTAAAGAAGCCACCTGCCAGGGTAGGAGACATGAGACCCTGGGCTGGGATGATCCCCTGGAGGAGGGCATGGCAACCCGCCCAGTATTCTGCCTGGAGAATCCCGTGACAGAGCAGCCTGGCGGGCTACAGTCCATAGGGTCACAAAGATTCAGACGCGACTGAGGCAACTTCACACACATGCACGTGTAGTGAAAAGTGTGACTCCTATACTTTTCTCACTAAGCAGTTTTGTTCCCATCTCCTGAGGCAAAGACTATTGCCAGTTCATTTTATGTGTGCATGCTCAGTCTTAGGTATCATTTCTTTCATTATAAGAGGAATTAAGCATATTTTCACATTTTAAAGTCCATTTTGTTTTTCTGTGCATGTCCAGTTTATAACCTTTGGCTTTTTCTGTGGAGTTTCTTCCTTTATCTCTCAACTTTTACATCCTCCTGTGGAAACAGATCTGATTGTGTGGATGGTAAAGTCTCCCACTTCGAGTTCTGTGAAACTTCAATTTGAGCTTATTCTGTTTTGCACAAGCACAGTTACAAGTTTGTCTGCTGTCACAGATTAGATTCTTTGGAAGGTATTTAGTGTGAGATATTTACTAAGAACTGCTTCAGGCGTCAAAGTTTATGGAAACAGCAAAGCCAAGCGGTGATGTAGGTTCCAAGACAGTTCTGCTGACTGTATAAAGAGCTCTGCGACTAAAATGACCCGAGATGCCAGGCCTGTGTGTATCTTCAATGTTCAAATGCTGGATGTAGTCACCTGTGAAAGAAAATTACTTTGACACTTAGGAACTGAGGCAAACCCTGTTGGATACATTTATTTGTATCTGTATTGTAGTAAAATATATTCAAATGGAGTTTAGCAAAAATTGCCTGTAAATTGGATGGGAGTATGAACCAACTAAATAAAAGGAAAGGCCTAGCAATTTCAAGAATTAGCACAATATGTAGTCAGTGAAAGGGGTTAGTGTTTAGGATACAAAACGAAAACAAGAATAATTTTGAAAAAGATATATGGTTGGTTAGAAAGTATTAAAAAGTAGAACTTGATTTCAAAAGTACTTCTATATGCACCAGTTTTTTACTCTAATTTTTCCTTTAATTAATTAAATAAAAAAAATAATTATTCTTATCCATCAATACTTCATACAGTGCAAATAAAAATGCAATAGAATGTCATAGCTAAGAGGGAATAAGATTGTGAAACTGATTAATTAAATTCTGCAGGTAAGTCAAAAATAGCTTTGGTGAATAATGTATTATATTTTATTACAAAGGACAATTTAAACACACATTGGCGTAATTAATACTTCCATAGCTCAGGAATTGTTTGGCAGGTCTCCTAACTTCATTGTCATTAAAATTACAAGCCCTAAAATAATGAATTTCTCAATTAATGCTATTACATGCTTGTACAGTGGACAAAATTTAACTCTAGGCATTTTCTAAGACATGCAAGTCAAGGATAAAAGTGGATATACTCATAGTAGTGCTTCCCCAAATAAACCAGGGGTAGCTGTATTCATAACAGGCAAATAGACTTTAAGGAAAATCACTCTTCCAAAGATGATGAAAGGCATTAATCATGAGAAAATATGACACTTTTCAGCCACAATGACCTAAAAATATAAGCTAAGTTATATGAAGAAAAGTTAATTTAAAGAAGATATAGGCACATTCACAATTACTATGGAAAAATTTGATGCACCTCTTTCAGTAATCAATTGAAAAACAGAGACAAATTATTAAGGATATTAGAAAAGTAAGATTTATAATAAATGCAATGACTTTACATAGGGCCTGAGTGAGTGAAGTGAGTGAAGTCGTTCAGTCGTGTCCGACTCTTTGCGACCCCGTGGACTGTAGCCTACCAGGATCCTCAGTCCATGGGGTTTTCCAGGAAAGAATAAGGTAGTGGGTTGCCATTTCTTTCTCCAGGGGATCTTTCCGACCCAGGGATCGAACCCGGGTCTCCCACATTGTAGGCAGACGCTTTACCGTCTGAGCCACCAGGGAAGTCCATATAGGGCCTTGCACTGCAGGAAAAAAAAAAAAAGGAAGAAAAGATAATTTGATAGCTCAGTTTGTAAAGAACCTGCCTGCAATGCAGGAGACCTGGGTTCGATCCCTGGGTTGGGAAATCCCCTGGAGAAGGGAAAGGCTATCCACTCAAGTATTCTGGTCTGGAAAATTCAACGGACTGTACAGTCCATGGGGTCGCAAAGAGTTGGACGTGACTGAGCAACTTTCACTTTCACTTTCATGCTGTTTAAGTACCTGGATCATTGACAAGATTTGATCAGATACTGAGTCATGAAACAAGTCAAATTACTAAAATCAGAGGATTTGCTCTCTGATCATAGCAAAGATTAGCTATTAATCAATACAACAAAAGTAACTAGAAGTTTTTATATGTTTGAAAATTAAGAAGGCACTTCAAATTTTCCATGGTTCTATTAGGTAGGAAGTTACGCCAAGCACAAGGAGTGGCCTAGCTGAAAAGGATGCAACCTGAATCTCTAAACACCACTTAGACATGCCCTGGAGAGCTCACAGATATGCTAGAAAAATAACCACAAAGACTTTTCCAACTTCTAAGCATGTGTCCTAGGCATGCGGTGGGTACAATGTAACCACAGGCGCTTCTCCAATTCAAGTACATGCACCCTGGATGCACAGCTGTGGCTTCAAGTAAACTTAGGCACCCAGGAGCCCCATTAAGGGTTCATAAATATTCTATATATACATACATCTGATTATAGCAGACTGAATTATGGAAAAGATGTGCAATAGAGTCTGTTATATAATTTGCAACTGTCAATCAAAACTCTCAGTCCATGCCTAGTTGAATATGTAGAAGCCTTATTTTGCATGTACCCAGACATGCCCCCTTTCCTGATTGGCCTTGATCATGCACCCAATTTACATTTCCTTTCCTGATTGGTGGCAGGTACAGTTCTATCTGCTTGAGCTGTGACCAGTCTGTTGGTTTGAATCCTTGCTCAGATGAGACAGAAGCCAAGAGATCTGCCTGCTTGAGCTGTAATTAGTCTGTCATTCCAAATCTTTTTTACTCCCAGAAAACATACTAATATCTGTGCATAAGATCACAAGACGGCCATGTCTTTTTCAGCCTCCTTAACAAAGGATAAAATTTCCTAGTGGCCAAATGAACTAAGGAGTATCTTTTACACTGTCAGAGAATTTACTGGTAGCAAAAACTTCTCAATAAGCAACTCCACCAAGTCTGAAATATTTGATATTTTAAAAAATATGATCTTTGTATTTATGGGGTTTATAGATAACTACCATTTATATGTAATATATCAAGTTGTAATGATGATACCTGGAAGATAAAACATCCAAGAACCACCCACTTTTAAATAAAGTACAGAAAATAAAAAAAGGGCTATAAATAATCCTACCCATAATGGACAGTTTTCTCCATATATTGATATCTTAATTTAGTATACATAGATTTCATTTCCTAGTATATTTCATTAGACCTTCATCTGATTTTTCTAGGCTGAAGTCTAAATCACCAAATATATAACAGTACATCTATTGAGAAAGTGCATTAGTCTAAATGCATTAATGAATGTTATAAGAAAGTCCAATGTCATACAGAAATACAAATGTATTTATGTAGTAGTTCCCAGATGTACATTGTATAAGCAGATCTTTCTTGGTAACTTCCAAGAATTTACCAATTACAAGAAAATTGTAATTTCTTTTCTATGTCCTTTTATATTATTAACTTAGAGATACAGTATAGGGGGAAAAAGGATACATAAAATTGATGTTCAATGAAAAAGTTTAGCTGTTAAGATTCTTTATAGACAATATATTCATTTAAATTCCTTTCCATGGTAACACACTCCTCAGTAAACTGACTCTGGCCTATCTCGCAATTTTCAATTTCTCCCCCCACTTCTGAATCCAACTTGGCAGACAACCAAAATGTATTCCTTGAAATACATCTCATGTGAGTCGTAGTGAACATAAAGAGAAAACAAAAGTTTTAATAGGTACAGAATTTTTGGAGAGCAAAGACATATTCAAGTATTAACCTCTAAAAATACTGCAACAGGCATGATTCATTTAAGTCACACACAGTCATGATTAGGCAACAATCACAAACTCATGTCACACAAAAATACTATGTTTCTGTACTGATTTCAATGATAACTCTTTGGGGTTCACATGAAATTTGATTTTTAACCATTTTCATTTAAGTGCATTTTACACACATTAAATTCACTCAGTTTTACATCAGTAGCTTTTAGTATGTACATAAAAGTTCAAGAGTCACCTAATCCAGTTTCAGAATATTTCTATTTTCCTCAGAAGATCTCCCCTTTGTAGTCAGTACTTTTTTCCCAACTGGGGTTGCCGCAGGTGATCACTAATCTCCTTTCTGTCTAGATCTGCCTTTATCTGGACATCTAATAGATGTAGAATCATAAAAAATGTACTCTTTTGTGTCTGAATATATTCACCTAGCATAATATGTTTGAGTGTCATCCATATTGTAGATCGGTACATCTGTAGTTCCTTCCATTATGTTGCTGATTAATATTCCATTGTACAGATATATCACCTTTTGTTTACCTATTATTCTGTTGATGAACATTTAGGCTGCTTCCAGTTTCTGGCTATTACAAATAATACTACAATAAACATTCTCATACATATCTTTTTGTGGTCCTGTGTTTTCATTTCTTATATGTAAATTTATGCTCAATATTTTGAGAATTACTGGTTTTTCAAATTCTGTCCACCATTCGACAAGTCCACTAGCAAGATATGAGGGTTCCCATTTCTCCATGTTCCTACCATACTTACTATTGTCTGAATATATATTATCCTAGTGAATGATATCTTATTGTGGTTTAACTTACACTTCCATAATAATGAATAAAATTGAGCATATCTCATAGTGCTTACTGGCAAAGCATATATTTTCTTGATGAAATATGAATTCTTAGATTTTACTAATTTTATTGGGCCAAAATTATAATTGTATATATAAGACACAGGAGCTTCCCTGGTATCTCAGTGGTAAAGAATCTGCCTGCTATTGAAGAAGATAAGGTCTCCTGATCTCTGGGTCAGGAAGATCCCCTGGAGAAGGAAATGGTGACCACTATGGTGTTCTTGCCTAGGAAATCCCATGGAGAGACGACCCGGGCAGGCTACAGTTCGTGGAGTTGCAAGAAGAGTCAGACACAACTTAGTGACCAAATAGCAAAAAACATGTAAGATACAAGTAATTTTATCATATCTGAATTATAATTTTCCCTATTGCTTTTCATTTTCTTAATGGTGTCCTTAGAAAGAAAGCTTTTAATTTTTATGAAGTTCAATTTTTCATATTTATTTTATGGGTCATGCTTTTAATCACATTTTAGAAATCTTTGACTAATTCAAAGTCATGAAAATTTCTTCTGTTTTCTTATAAAATATTTACAGTTTAGCCCTTGCATTTAAATCTGTTATCCATTTTAAGCTAATGTTTGTATGATGTGAGATAGGGATAAATATCTGCGTGATTATATCTTACTGTCCCAGGATGTTGTGGTGAAAAGTCCTGCTTTTTCCTATTAACACTGCCTTGATGCCTTTGTGAAAAATCAATGTACTGCAAATGTAAGAATTTATTTTTGGATTATCAAACCTGTTCTATTGATCTACTTATGTATTCTCATGATATTACCAGATGGTCTATGTTACTGTAGTTTTAGATTGAGCAAGTTTTCAAAGTGGATGAATAACTTAACACATGTGTACAGTTAGGTAAATCACCACAAGATGATTTGTTTTACTACGGGAAGAAATGCAAATTAAAATAATGTTAAGATTCAAATAAATTCTTATTAAACTAGAACAATGAATTAACAAGTTATAAAACCAAATATCAACTTAGACTGTGAATTTATGTTTGAATGTATACCCTGGAAACATATATGAAGAAAAAAAGCTTTTAAAAATCTTTTAGCAAGGAAGGAACACTGTACAATATACTGCATAAAAGTAAGAAAAAAAATATTCTCCCAAGCAACCAAGAAAATGAGGAGAAGCCATATTTAAAATGATAATGTCAATAAACAGAAGAATGTTCACTCTGTCAGACATGAAAATACAGTATAAGAGAAGTATTAAGTTGCATGAACAGAACTGAAAATAAAACAGAAATAGTGACAAGAGCATTTTACTTCATTGCTTTGGATAAATGATAAAGGTCAGATGTAATTTGGTGCAATTAAATAACTTATCTGCAGAGTATATCATGCAAAATGCTGTGCTGGATGATGCACAAGCTGGAATCAAGATTGCTTGGAGAAATATCCATCACCACAGATATGCAGACACCACCCTTACAGCAGAAAGCAAAGAAGAACTAAAGAGCCTCTTGATGAAAGTGAAAGAGGAGAGTGAAAAATTTGGCTTAAAACGAAACAATCAGAAAACTAAGATCATGGCATCTGGTCCCATCACTTCATGGCAAATAGATGGGGAAACAGTGGTCAGACTTTATTTGGGGGGGCTCCAAAATCACTGCAGATGGTGATTGCAGCCATGAAATTAGAAGAGGCTTGCTCCTTGGAAGAAAAGCTATGATCAACCTAGAGAGCATACTAAAAAGCAGAGACATTACTTTGCCAACAAATGTCCATCTAGTCAAAGATATGGTTTTTCCAGGAGTCATATATGGATGTGAAAGGTGGGAGGGGGGACCGGGATGGGGAATACATGTAAATCCATGGCTAATTCATTTCAATGTATGACAAAAACCACTGCAAGGATGTAAAGTAATTAGCCTCCAACTAATAAAAATAAATGGAAAAAAAATTAAAAATAAAAATAAACAAAAAATAAATAAATAAAATGGAAAAAAAAATAAATAAAATGGGATGGAATTAAAAAAAAAAAAAAGAAAGCTGAGCGCCAAAAAATTGATGCTTTTAAACTGTGATGTTGGAGAAGACTCTTGAGAATGCCTTGGACTGCAAGGAAATCCAACCAGCCAATCCTAAAGGAACTCAGTCTTGAATATTCATTGGAATGACTGATGCTAAGGCTGAAACTCCAATACTTTGGCCACCTGATGCGAATAACTGACTCTTTTGAAAAGACCCTAATGCTGGGAAAGATTGAAGGCAGTAGGAGAAGGGAACGACAGAGGATGAAATAGTTGGATGGCATCACCAACTCAATGGACATGAGTTTGAGTAAGCTCTGGGAGTTGGTGATGGACAGGGAAGCCTGACATGCTGCAGTCCATGGGGTCACAAAGAGTCGGACATAGCTGAGCGACTGAACTGAACTGAACTGAAATAGCTTCATTAACCTTTTGTTTGTCTTGTAAATTTATCTTACATTGAATGTATTTCTTCTGAATAATTGTCTAAGGTCAAAATTATACACAAATGCATATTGTAAAATAGTAACATAACTTCAAAAAATGCTCCTTTTCTGTGAGTATGTGTGTGTGTTTGTGTGTGTGTATATGTGCACGTGTCATGACTAACAGTAATATGTGAAGAATGGAAACAACAGAGTGTACATCCTTATCTTGGAGAACAGACTTACTGACCTCAGCATTTTCAGAGAAAAAGTTTTGGCAAAGGAGTATGGATTTCCAGTGACAGGTTAGATTTGGTGAATGAAGAAGATGAATTGACAGCCTTAAGGTCCTAGAGAATATTTTCTCAACAGTGGCCTTTACATTTTTAATGCTTTCATTATTTTTCAATCTTCCATTTCTTACACTTTGTGTCACTTAATTTTTTTGCCTCCCAGTTTACTCTCATTTATACCTCACTTTCATTACAAATATTCACCATTTTTTCTGTCCCTACCTCTTTAATTATCTCCAGATTATTATTGTTGACTCCTTCTTTAAAATTAAAAATGTTACCATAAGTTAGGATCTCAGCACTACAGAGCATTTAGTGGCAATAAGCCCAAGGAATAAATAGCAAATGAATGGGTGTGTCCTTGTGGCCCCTGAGGCAAAGATAGCACAGTTAGTATTAATATTTTTCCTTCTGTGAAAAGAAAGACCAAGGGCCAAGCTGAGACCTGGAACAAGAGATTCCTGTAAAGATGTCTATAGCAGTTCAGTTTACTTTCCAGCATCCCAACACACAGAGCACTGACATGCTCTGTGCAAAAATTCGATATCAGGAGATTTTAGAAAATAGGCGTTGGGGTATAAAGTCAGACATTCTTTACTAACCCAGGTGATTATCTGTATTATTCTCTTAAAAATGAATTACTGTTGTGAAAGGAGGAACAGAAACATTTTTTTCCATTCCTGAGGTGGCCGTTATTTAAACAGTTTCATACAAACACATGCTGTATTAGTTGTAATTTGACTCTGGCAATTTTGATGTGTTTTTTTAAAAAACACCTTCCTTTATCCCTCCTATAATCATTTTTGGGTTTCCCTGGTGGCTCAGATGGTAAAGAATCTGCCTGCAGTGCAGAAGATCCCAGTTCAATCCCTGGGTCAGGAAGATCCCCTGGAGAAGGGAATGGCTACTAACTCCAGGATTCTTGCTTGAGAATTCCATGGGCAGAGGAGCCTGGCAGGCTATAACCTAAGGGGTGGCAAAGCATTGGACATGACTGAGTGACGAACACTATTATTACTACTATAATCTTCCTTTGGCTGGACATAATAGCATAGTCTTCTGCATTGTTCTAACAGCCCAATGTAACCTGTATACCTTTTCCATTTAGGTCACAGAGATTAGTTGGCACTGTACCTACTGAGTTATTATTGATAGCTAGCTTGCAGAGGACTTTTTAAATAAACCATACTGCATTCAATTCATGATACTTGTGGCTCATTATGACTTCATAATAATGTTCTAACTTTAAGAAAGTTATTATGATTTTTGATTAAGAAATGAAAAAATCTTTGCATCTCCTTGCAATGTTAATACAAAAGAACAAGAAAAGCATAATGTGTCTTCCAAATGCATTTTTCACAACATAGTTATAAGTAACTTGATCTCTAAAACAGTGCTTTTTTCCAAGAGTAAACATAATTGCCTTCTACTAGTAAAGTTAATAATAACCGATAATTTTAATTTTTGGTTGTTAAACCACAAAGTATAGTGAAATCTTTTAAGACAGGGGTCCCCAAATCCCTGTTCAGGACAGGGTTGTATAGCAGGAGGGGAGTGGCCAGTGAATGAGTCAAGTTTCATCTTCATCTGTAGCTCCCCGTCACTCCCCATTGCTCACATTACTGACGGAACCGTCCCCTTCTTCCTCTGTGGAAAAATTTTCTTCCATAAAATCAGTCCCTGGTACCAAAAAGGTTGGGGACTGCTGCTTTAAGATATAAGCCTGTAGTTATCTTAGTCATTTGGATGCTGGATTTTATGAAATTGGTATGTTCTCTTGATTGCTCTCAACGATTACTTGGGGATGAATTCATTGCTTTTGAAAAAGGGTCATTTGATAGATCTTTACTTTTCTGCTCATCTATAAATTTTAATATCAAATATAGACATCACTAAAATTACTTAATTATAACTCTATGAGATTGTAGAGTCCTGCCCTGAATGTATCTGAATGAAAAGATGACTGGTCTCTCCTCTTCTGCGTATGTACATAAACATATGGTTCTATTTATGTTTCCATTCCATTCCAATGAATAATATGGGAAGACAGTCACTTGTGTTTAGACAGGTAGAATGAAAATAAGGGTTCAAAAATGTCACGAAGAAAAAGAAGAATAAGGAAGATTAAAGGAAAAAGGAAGAAAAAAAAATACTGTCCAAAAATAAAGGCAATTTGGTATGTGGTTACAGTTTTTCATTCAGGTACATTTAAATATATATGATAATATACATAAAAATATAATACTTATATTTTATTTAAAACCCAGTATCAATCAATTAAAAACACAAATTAATTTTAGAGCTTTGATGTGAGAAAATTTCTTTGTAAATAATGAGTGAGAGACAGTGGCATTCTTCTTTGCAAAGTGACACATATGGGTTTGTACTATGCATTCATTTGACAATTAAGATGGATGATTTGGTAAAAAATTTATTTGGACTATTGCCACAAGAGAATCTATGAAGAAGGAATTTTTACTAATTTACTTACTGTTTCTAATTTGAGAGATATACTTTGATCAGCTATGCTGGGAGGGCAAATCTGGGCCTTTGTGATTTGTTCTGTACAAAACAAAGAAATATAGCCACACTGTTATCATAAAACACTGATAAGGAATTTGTAATTTGCTGTAAGAGGGGAGAAATTGGAGTTGGGGAAGGGAAGTAGGCAGGCAACAAGGCACATAAGTCTGGGCTCTCTGGGGAAGGGTGGCCAGACATAAATCATCTATGAGGAGGCCCAAGAACTTTTAAGGATAATAGGACATGCAAGCATTTCTGACATATAAAGGTTTTTCACCATGAAAAATCTTCGCTAAAATTTGCCATGCATTACTAACTTTGGATGCAATAGTTTGGGAAAAAATGAGCAAAAGTGATTCAGTTGTCTATCTAGGTTAGAGATGTAAGGTAGAAAGTAAGTGCTCGTGGAAAGAATTAATTTATCAGAGTCCAGAATTGGTAACATAACTGCCATGAAAATATTAACTGTCAAAATCTTGCTAACCTTTTAAGGAAAACTTCTCACTATTTCTGGATAACACTGGAAATTGAAATCAACTCAAAGACTCAAGCAGATGATTTGGGGTTTGTTTGTTACTTTGTGAACAAGCTCCCTGTACCTTAACAATGCCACAGGTGTAACCAAATGGGTTAAAGTTTTAGAAGACTGACCCTGCATTACTGACAGGCCAAATCCACGCTGTGCCCAATGCAAAAATGAGATAAATGCTAATCCATGATTTCTCATCTGGACATCTGAGAGCTATTTGTGCCTTGTGCCTGGTGTAAAAACAACTTTTTATTTTTTAGCCTAGAGTTTCTCTTTCCTTAAGCCCTCAAGCACAAGTTCATTGCCCCTGCTGGTGAATTATTATCTAAGGCAGGCACCATGCTATCTGAAACACAGAAATTTTTTCCCTAATTTTATTTTTAGGTTTTAAAAATATCCATCTTGCAAATAACTCCTGGTGGACTCTCAAATGTTTATCAAACAAGCCTAGAAACAAGCTGGATCAAAATCTTGTAACATTATATTCAATTATAAAGTGATACAGTGGTGTGGTTGGGAGAGAGGTCTCTAAAGCTACATTGCCTGGGTTTGAATCCTTTCTTTTTCATTTACTTTCTGTAGGATCTTAGGCAAACCACAAAATGTTCCCTCAATATCCTCATCTACAAAATGGAGCTAATTGTAGCACCTATATATTAACTATGTTAACCTGCGTGTGTGAGTGATAACTTGCTTTAGTCGTGTCCGACTCTGTGCGACCCTATGGACTGTAGCCTGCCAGGCTCCTCTCTGTTCATGGGATATTTCAGGCAAGAATACTGGAGAGTGTTTCCATTTCCTCCGCCTGGGAAATCAGGGGATTTTCCTGACCCAGGGATCAAACCCTCACCTCTTCTGTCTCCTGCATTGGCAGGTGGGTTATTTACCTCTAGTGCCATCTGAGAATATGTCAATGTATTTTTATCTTGTTTGGTTTTAGAAAATTTCCCAGTATAGAAAGCATTAGATAATATTAAATATTAGAAACATTATATATTAGATAATGTTGAATGACAAATATTAGATACTATTGTTTCCCTAGATAGCAATATAATTTAGTCACTAATTCTCCAGGCAAGAATACTTGAATAGTAGCCATTCCCTTCTCCAGGGGGCTCTTCCTGACCCAGGGATTAAACCCAGGTCTCCTGTATTGCAGAAGGATTCTTCACCATCTGAGTCACTGGGAAAGTGCACTCATACACTCAATAAATATTTATTAAGCTCCTAATATGTACTAAATAGCTTCCTAGGTGGCTCAGGTGGTAAAAAATCTGCCTGCTGGTGCAGGAAATGTGGGTTCAATCCCTGGGTCGGGAAGATCCCCTGGAGGAGGAAATGGCAGCCCACTCCAGTATTTTCGCCTGGAATATTCTATGGGGTTGCAATAATAGTCTATGGGGTTGCAAAGTCAGACATGCTGAGCATGTCCATCCCATCTGTACTATGACTGTGCTAGTGCCTAGGAACACAGTGATGAGAATACTTAATCCTCAGGTGATAAAGAACTCTCCTGCTAATACAAGAGATGTATGAGATGCGGTTTTGATCCCTGAGTCAGGAAGGTCCCCTGGAGGAGAGCATGGCAACCCACTCCAGTATTCTTGCCTGGATTATCCCATGGACAAAGGATCCTGGTGGGCCACAATAAATAGGGTGGCAAAGAGTCAGACACAACTGAAGCAACTTAGCGCATCCACAAAAAAGTATGCAGTTTATTAAATAGGCAAGCTAATTATAAAAACACTAATAATAATGAGTCTAATATATGAGAAGAGGTGGGAAAAGAATCAAAGAAACTATTAGGCTTATTTGTAGCACAGCATAGAGCATCACAGAACAGGTAACATTAATCTAAGATTCGAAAGAAGAGTTAGATTTTTCTGATTAGTCAGATTGAGTATTTCTGAGAAAAAACATCCAATGCAAAAATTTTGCTGCTAATGTGAATTGTGCTTTGGAAACTGCAAATAATTATAAATTCCTGTAGCTTAAAGTTTGGGGATGCTGTTGGTGGACAAGGCGGGGGGAATTATAAAGGCTCTGCAAGCCATGTAGTAAACATTAAAATTTCTCTTCCAGGTGGTGAGAACCATTTAAGAGTTTTGAACAAGGACATTACAGTGATGTAGTTTACATTTTGGATCTCTCCGTAAGATGTGATGACAGAAGGACTCAGGTACCAGGAACCAAGGAGGCAGCTATTGGGTGTTCAGGCAAAGTATGGTGATGAGTTTGTTGATTAAGGGAAGCTAGTGGGAGAGAAGACAAGCAGTTTAAGAAATATGTAAGTGGGAGAAAAGTCACAGCCTACATGATTGCCTACATGGTGTGACTGTAGAAATGTGAGGAAAGAATGACTTCTGTGTTTCTAGCTAAATGATGTTTAATAGATGGTGAAACTGACATGAAGTTCTAACTTCTCTTCTCTAGCCTGAGACACTCAGCAATGTGGATGACCTTTACAAGGTCACTTAGAAATGCATAGGAGTGACCTTCATGTGGATGATTGTCACCTGCCATTTCTATGTAAAATACATTAATACAATTCATCACATTAATCATCACATTGAAATATAGCTTAATGGCAGAACCTTGGAAATATAAACCATAAGACACATTTAGGATTTAGGTACAGAAGACAGCACTGTGAGAGCCCTGCTTAGGAAAAGCAGCAGATACTGAGGGTGGAAAGTGGAGGCAGATAAACTAGAGACAATACCAACAGACACACACATGTACTATGAACAGTTAGGAATAAAGTGATAGAGGAAGTGATGAGCAAATTAAAACTCATAAAAAAGCAAATGAGGGTCAATAGTATCTCAGACTTTCATTTGGTGTGTCTGTGCTGATTATTTAGGCAAGTGAATAGTAGACAGTATATAATAGTAAGAAAAATGTATATAATCAATAGACATTATGTAAAATAGTTAAATATTATATATTAGTATAACATAAGAGTAAACAAAAAGACATAGTATTTAGACATGTTCATATGGACTAACTACAACTCGTATCAGTTTGTTAGCCCAAAGTATTGCACCTACATTAGGTCATCATTAAAGAGAAATATTAATACAAGGAGGTCAAGGTTGATTTCTCACCTGTGAATCTCAATATTCAATCATTTTTCTCCATTCTCTTGTAATAGAATTTAAATATTTTTCTTTTATGATTTTTAAACATATAGCTTAGCTTCTTCATGATATATGAAAAGTAGTTCACAAAATTATTAAAATGTTGGAATAAATTTGGCTACCCA
Source organism: Odocoileus virginianus (assembly GCF_023699985.2). Taxonomy (NCBI): domain Eukaryota; kingdom Metazoa; phylum Chordata; class Mammalia; order Artiodactyla; family Cervidae; genus Odocoileus; species Odocoileus virginianus. Next base: position 32,433,011 of record NC_069686.1, on the reverse strand, counting down.
TATGCAACTAAATTCAGAAACATTTCTCAAGCTCTGACTTGTAAGACTCCAAGATATTAATAATTGCATATAAGAGTGAGTGATAAAACTTAACTTTTATTTTGATATATTGATTGGCTTTATAAAAATATTAAACTAGAAGTAAATCGAATTATATAAAATCTGTGGTCTATCTTACTCATATAAATATTGTATTCATATCCTTAAATTGATATTGTAATCCCTGAACTTGATAATGGACTTCCCAGGTGGCTCTAGGGGTAAAGAACACTCCTGCCAAGGCTGGAGTAGTGAGAGATGCTGGTTCAATGCTGGGTCAGGAAGATCCCCTGGAGGAGGGCATGGCAACCCACTCCAGTACTCTTGCCTGGAGAATCCCATGGACAGAGGAGCCTGGCAGGCTACAGTCCATAGGGTCGCAGTTAGACACAGCTGAAGTAACTTAGCATGCTCACGTGCACTTGATATAAGGTGTTTTTAGTAACTTGAGGAATTTTCCCCTTGATCCCAGGAAACATTTGCAGAGTAACAACCGTGTATTAGATAATGGTGCTCAGAGATAAGACATGGTTTCTGCTCTCAGAAACTTACAGTTTAGCAGGCAGACATAGATAATGCAGTGTTTAACTATAATTCAGCTTGCTAGGTGGTGTTATCTGCAAGGCCAACTTTATGATAAACACTGTAAATAACAGTGTTTCCTTACTTCTTTTGGGTCAGGCACTATATATGACATTATCTCTAATTACCACAAAAACCCTGTAAGGCCGATTTTCTTGTGACTTTTATAGATAACAACAAGGAAGATTAAAGAGGTGATAGCTTGCTAATGTCATACCTGCAAAAGGGATGGTTTGAGTCAAGATTACATTACAGAGCCAGCTGACTGTGTTTACAACTTCATGAGTTAGATGTCACTCTCTATTCCATGAAACTATTTTTCAGAGCATAATGATGTAAAGGCAACTTATATGTGTAAATTTATTTTCTTGGATTATCTAAGTAATTTGTATGTGATTGAACTGCCAAAACTGCTATATCTGTCCAAAACAAAGAATGACAAACTCTAGCTTCTTATCAATAAATTGTCTACTGCATTTGAAGAATTAAAGATGTCCTGATAATATTTTTTGAAGCCAGTGAGTTTTGGTGTCTTTCTGTCTTCACTGGGATTCGCTGAGTTACAATAAGTCTGTCCCTTTCAAAATCTCTTGACTTTCAGAAAATACCTGCTGTCTAATGTGGAGCAAAGCAGGACATAAGCCCTACAGGTACATGTAGACAGCTCTAGGAGGGATGAATTGGGACATGGCCAATGTAAGCTGGCAGCTGAATCATTTGGCACTAAAATTAAATTCATCAGAATTATGGTCCCAAAAATATAGGCTGAAAATATATAACACATTGCTAATTTGAAATAATAACACACAGATAATTTTTTGTTATATGAACTTATCTGAAGCAATGTAAGCATGTGTTGTTTGAAGAAAGCAACCCTTCCATAAACTATATTGACTTTACACCATTTTGACTTGAATTTCTTTTTAGGTATTTAAACAGTGCAAATTCCCACTTTCCATCTCTCTGCTTCACTCTGTGTTATTCAGACTTGAAAAAAGTTTTCACCACTTGAATACTCCTAGTCTCTATCTCAATAATGGTTAGCACTGTGTCAAAGTGAGTTTCCTGGCAAGTGGACATTCCTCAAAGTCAACTAGTATTGGATAAATGGAAACATTCACACATTTTTGATGGGAAGAGTCTTAGGACAAATTATACTGAATGGCAATTTCACAGTATAGTTCAAAAATTAGGAAATACTTATCTCCTAAGCAATTTTCCTGTGGGAATGCATCTCACAAAAAATACAGAAGAAAGCATGAATAAATATGGAACAGATATTCATCAAAGAAATATTGATATTTGTAATAGTGGGAAAAATAAATATTTACTAAAAGCTGAATGGTTATTGTTAATATGAATGATACTATTAACAAAAGTAACAATGCCACATACAAATTACCACTTTAAGTATAACATAACATCAGTGTTATAAAAATATTGTAAAGAATCCATATGGCAAATTCTCTCCAGATCAATAAAATTTATGTAGTTCAATTTAGACTTGAAATATACATATATTTCATCGATAAATGGATGTGACAAGTGTATTTTTAAGTGCATAAAATAGATTTCATTCATATAGCCAAGGTGCAGAATATATTCATCACAACCAGAATCCCTCATGCTGACCTTTAACTACACCACCTCCTTATTTGTCTACTCCATCTCTGACTCTTGGTGACTACTAATCTGTTGTCCAGTTGTATAATTTTGCTACCATTAAAATGTTATATAAATAGAAATATGGACTATGTAAACTTTGCTGCTGCTAAGTCACTTCAGTTGTGTCCAACTCTGTGTGATCCCATAGACGGCAGCCCACCAGGCTCCCCCGTCCCTGGGATTCTCCAGGCAAGAACACTGGAGTGGGTTGCCATTTCCTTCTCCAATGCATGAAAGTGAGAAGTGAAAGTGAAGTCGCTCAGTCGTGTCCGACTCTTAGCGACCCCATGGACCGCAGCCTACCAGGCTCCTCTGTCCACGGGATTTTCCAGGCAATAGTACTGGAGTGGGGTGCCATTATGTAACCTTTAGGGACTGGTTTTTTCATCCAGAATAGTTTGAAAATGCATTCAAGTCATTGCATGAATCAAAAATGTTTTTTTTAATTGTTAAATAATTTTCCCTATGTGAATGTAAACACAGTTACAGTAGTTGCAAGTTTACTTTTTAAAGAGACTGTTAAACTATGTTCCAGACTATTTGTATTCTTTTATGTTACTACCAGTAAAGTATAAGTTATCTGGAATTTCCCAGTGGCATTTGTTTTTGTCACTATTTACCTTTGCCAGCATTTGTTGTTTATTTTAATTTTAGTCATCCTGATAGGTATGTGGTGATAGCTCACTGATAATTTCATTTCTTGATGGCTAATGGTGTCAAACTTCTTTTGATATTCCTTGTTTCATCTTGTATTCCCTTCAGTGAAACATCTATTCATTTTTTTTCATAATTTTGTTCTATTTTCTTTATGACATTTAGATGTACAACTCTAGCATCCTAAGTCAAAATAATAGTATTCATACAGACATAATCAAATCTTAGTTTTTGGAACAGTTTAGGTAACTTTCCCATTTAGTCAAAAATAGTGTGGAGTCATATGGGCTAGAAAATAAAATTATAATACACCCAGACCTAAGAAATTCAGATTAGCCAAAAATACTTAGATGGACTAAAATTTACATTGCAAGAGATCAAATATATAATTATTGACACTACTATTCTGTGGGAAATTTCCACTGAATTCAATCTTTTTTTATGATACATTATTAATAGCTTATAACTGTTAGATGATATTTATTGCACTTAACTTTATTTCACACCTACATTGATGAGAATTTTTTCTCAAAGTACTGGTAGAATATTGTATAATTTTTACATTAATTTTATTTTTAGGGTGTTTCATTATCAATTTCTAAATATGAAAGCTAATTCTTCCAAAACATGTTATTACTCGCTAAAATGCAGAATATAAATGTGATATTATTCACATGTTAAAAGTCTTGTATTTGAATGAGATATAATGTAGACTCTAAATTATTTTTTGATATACTAACCTATCACTGCTGATCATTTTGATTTCTTGGCACAGAATTACAACTATGATCTGTATGTAAATGGTTATATTTTCTTGAGTTCGTTTTTAAAGTAGACTATAAAAGATCATAGAAAATAATAATGAGCTTCATATACTATTAAGCTCATATATTATACTTCTACATACATACTATTAAGCTTATACATTATACATACTATTAAACTTCATATATTGTAAATGCAGAACATTTGTATATAAATTCTGCATTTATAAATAAATTCTCTATGCATTTAGCTACAGTCCCTCCTATTGTGCATTAACCTCCATCCCCAACCTACTTACAGACATCACAGTTGGAGAGGAAGACAGAAGACTTTTTATTTGAAAACTATAATGTGACATTGGGAATTTAAATTAAAACTTTTTATAATAATAACAAAAGATGAAATATTTAGAGATTTCTACCCATTAAAATCTACAAAACATATGAAGATAATATTTTGGCCATCTGGTGCGAAGAGCCAATTCTTTGGAAAAGACCCTGATGCTGGGAAAGATTGAGGGCTAAAGGAATAGGAGATTACAGAGGATGAGATGGTTGGATGGAATCACTGACTCAACGGACATGAGTTTGAGCAAACTCTGAGAGATAGTAAAGGGCAGAGGAGCCTGGTGTGCTGCAGTTCATGGGGTCACAAAGAGTCAGACATGACTTAGCGAATGAACAAGTAAATTCAAATATGTACCATGATCAGGGATTGGAAAAAAATATTATGTTTAGATATGCAATATCAACCTATTTCCTGAAATTGTTTTTGTAGAAACTGACCACTCAATTATGAAATTCATATGGAAAAGCACAAGAGCAACCAAACAAATTTAAAAACTAACAAATAAATTAGATAACTCAGACTATCAGATATTAGGAAAAAAAAAAACCTAAGAGAATTCAAGATAGTATTGTTTTAGAAAAGACATATATACCAATGAAACATAACAGAGTTGAGAAATATACTCACATATATAAATGTATTGATTTTTGACAATAGGGTCAAATTACTTCAGAGGGAAAGATAATAGTCTTTTGAACAAAGGATCCTGTAATAAATGGACTTTCATACACAAAAGTAAGTGAATTTTTACTTTTACTTCACATTATATATAAATTAACCTGAACAAATAGATATAAAGATAAAACAACAGTTTTAGTCAAAACATAAAAAGTTTTTGTATCATAGGCAAATATTTCTTAGAACAAAAGAATATGAACCATAAGGAAGAAAAATGAATACATTAGACTATCAAAATTTTAAATGTATGCTCTTCAGAAAACATTGTAAAAATTAAAACATAAGCAGTGGAATGGCAGAAAACAGTTTCAAAAAACCTATTTGATGAAGAACTTGTATGAAGAGCTACATGAAGAGCTCTCATAACTCAATAATAAAAATAAAACACCCCCCCGAAATTATAGAGCTCAAGATGTGAACAAAAGAGCACATATGAATAGCAAATAAACTCATGAAAAGATGCTCAGCATCATTAGTCATGAAGGAAATGCAAATTAAACTCATGATGAGATACTTCTACATATCTGCTATAATGCTTAAATTTATAAAAACTGGTGATTTGGTAATTCCAAATCCCAGTGAAGATGCAGAGCAACTGGACCCTCCTACATTATTTTGGAAAAACAGTATGGTACAGCACTTTGAAACACTGTTTGGAACTTTCTTATAAATTTAAGAATATATGAACCAACAAATTCACTTCTAGGTATGCAAGAGAAATGAAAACATATATCTACATAAAGACCTGTACACAAATAGTTATGGTGGTTTTATTCATAATTGCCAAAATTGGCAACAATCTAAATGACTATCAATATGCAAATGGATTAAAAACAGTGGTTTTCTATACAATGGAATATGTGTGTGTGTATGTGTGTATGTTCATTTGGTCGCTAAGTCATTTCAGACTCTATACAATTCCAGCAGGGATTTGGGATGGGAATGAGTACAAAGTATATGATGGAAGTTTGAGGTGATGAAAATACATCTTGATTCAGTTTCAATACTATATTCATTTGGAAAAACTCATTGAACCACATGCTTTAAAAAAGATGATATTAATGTAAATTATACTACTGACTTAAAATGCATTAAATTAAAATAAACATAGTTTTCATAAAATTTGGAAAAGTGTTTTTAATTACCAGATTGGTATAGTCTTCCCTATTACTTATAACTATGGCCAATCACCAGTAGTATTTCAAAGGGCATAGAATTCTAAAATTAGTGTATTTTCTATCCCCTGGGAACTTATGACAGAGGTCATTGTAACTGAAGATGCTTGATTATTGTCAAGGCTTAAAATAATATCATGAACAATCAGTGGTACAATAAATGTTTTGGGGGTGATAACACTATACATATTTTTTTTATTTACATTTTTAAGTCAGTATACACGTCTCATTATTAGAATTCTTACAGTTAAGTATGCAATGTTTTCTAATTTTAGGATCTCTTTTCAATTTATGCAACACAAGAGGCAGAGAGCTTTCTAATAACTCACTCTAAAGCTTAAGGAACAAAATGCTTATCTAAGAAATAGATATTCTGAAACCAAACTCAATTAAAATTACTTTTCCATTTTGATTAATCTGCGAAAAACATACTCTACATTAGTATTTAGATCAAACTGAGCAAACAAATGAGAGTAAATTGTTTTTATTATAAAGGGAAGGTGGAATGTGCCTCTTCTTTGAACTCTTAATATTTAACCCCATTACAAATACCAAAATTTAAAACAAAGTCAAAAATTTTCTTTCTGCAATCATATTTGAATATTACCAAGGTGATGCTAAAGCCAAGAAAATGTTACATTCTCTAGTCAAAAGATTTTTCAATTATTTTGAAAAACTGAAATATATTTATTCAAAATTAAACGCTTAATGGCTCTTAGGAGTTAAAAGTGTTTCTAAAGTTAAGCACTAACAAAAGCAGTTTATTTACAGAGGCGCAGCCAAGTACATACTTAAAAATCACCTTTTTGTTCATGCTGAATCAGACTTTGCAACCTATGGATGCTCTGTAATTTAGATAGACTTACTACAAACTTTTCCACCCTTCTGGTTTTATCTTTATTTCTAATATGAAATTTACCAATTAGCCTCAGTGCTTTGTTATTTATGACTATGGTAATGGATTACTTCATGAAATTATTGCTTTTGTCTCATTAACTGCGATGAGATATAAAACCTTACTTATAGTTTTAAATAAATATAATGCCTAATATATCAAATATTACCAAATGGTGAGAAGATGACCTACTTCTTGTTCATAATTAGATTTATTCTTTGTGATAAATTCCTTGCTCTTTAGTAAAAAACCCTACTTGGTGTTATCACTAGCAAGGATTGAGAGAGAACATATATATTTCTAAGAACATTTATTTTCATTAGTGCTTTTTAGATGAATAATATATATATATATATATAGATTAATATATAATATATAGGATTAAGAATAAGACATTTACTCAATTTCTTCTCCAAACAGTTCCTCTAAATGTTAAGAAAGGATTTTGTGATTTAACTAAGTGTAGGAAGGCAGCTATCTTTTTCAGCCTTTTAGGCCAAGTATTTAAATTAGAGTATTTCTTACAAGTTATAAGAAATATAGCTCAAACTATAAAAATATACACATTGTAATCAAATGTGTTCCTAGTTTTATTTCTGTTATAGTAAAACAACTACCAGTAAGTTTCATTTTACACTTTCGCAACTTCATGAATATAAAAAGAAAAGGGGCACCTGTCCAATTTCCAGCATTTCACCCCACATCTTCCTCAAAAATCTCCTTTCCTCTCATTGCCCCTTATTGGACCATATTCCAAGCCCCAAACCTATCTTATGGCTAGAATACTGAATTACTCTAACTGGTAAGGCCTCAGTCCATTGCCCACTTCTGTAGAAAGAAGTGGAGTCTTCCCTCTAGAAACACATAGATTGTTCTTCCTAGAGAATCAGTAGAAGGTCACCGGAAGAGATGTAAAAGAAATATCAGATAGAAAAGCAGCAAACGATTGTTATTCTCTATGCTAGGCTCTGTTATATGTGCGTAACAAATATTCATTTTTTAATATTCAGAAAAATGCTATGAGATAGATCTCTTATTGTAAGGGGAGGAAACCAAGAATCTAAGTATGTAACAACTTGCCACAGGTTGTATGGATACGAACAGAATTTATACTCCAATCCAGGCAGTCTGGTTTCCAGGGAAAAGCATCTGTAACCTTCTTTGGGAAATAAAGAGTCATAGGTATATGAAAAAAAAATTCATTTCAAGTATAAGCCAGACAGTGGGGAGTAAAGAAATTAGGGAAGACCATATAGGAGAACTTCTGAAGGACTGGGGAATATCTAAATCAGATATAAACCCATAAACACCCTGGAAAAAGGAGAGATCAGGAAATAAAACATACTCTGTGACAGGGACTTCCCTGGTGGCCCAATGGCTAAGTCTCTGTTCCTTCAATGCAGGGTGTGCAGGTTTGATCCCTGGTCACGGAATGAAGGTTCCCACGTGCCTCAGAGGGGCTAAAAACGTATTCTGTGACCAACTCAAACACATTGTAGTGTTCTGGAATAATGTTGATTCCTCGATCAAGAAAGTGTAAAACTTCCATTGTGATACAGATCTGTATTTCTAGTGGGAAAGAGATTTGGGGAGTAGAAAGTTAGGCAGGATTTATATCATTAGCAAGTAGAAGCTCTAATGATATCACCCTTGTTCTCATTCTGGACTATCCCATATCTAGTGATGAAGCTACTGGACAGCAGTAATTGATACTAGAATTTACCCTGTCTGGAGCCACATCCATTGTGGGACCAATCAAATACAGTACAGTTATAAAGAAAGACCTGGCCTTTCCTGATGGCTCAGATGGTAAAGAATCTGTCTGCAATGCGGGAGACATGGGTTCAATCCCAAGGTCAGGAATATGTCCTGTAGAAGGAAATGGTTACCCACTCCAGTATTCTTGCCTGGGAATTCCCAAGGAGAGAGGAGCCTGGTGGACTACAGTCCACGTGGTCGCAAAGAGTCGACATGACTGAGCAACTAACACACTTAATGCCTAATAAAGAAAGACTGAATTTGTTCAAATTAGGAAATATATACACATCAACTACTAATGTCTCTGACAAGTTTCAAGGCCCATTTAGTCTCTAATACTATCTTCTAAATGCCTGGATATCGCTCACTTTGTTCCAGAATACAAAATCTGCTCCTTCCAGCAAGCCCTCATTAAATAAACCTTAGTAATGTTCACTTCCCTAGCTTATCTTGTTTCCTTATCTTGTTAATGACTTCACTTGCTTTTATCAAATTCTTTGATTTTTGAGGCTTATTTGAGATTACAAATTCTTGCATGTTTAATTGTCTTCATTTGTGTCAGTTTCTTCTCCCCTACGGCATCTATATTTCATATTCACATTTCATTGCATTTCATGTCATACGTATTTCACAGATCATGATATTTACCGCTTAGAATGATGTAGTATCACTTGAGAATGAAGATAATATTTTATATGTAATGTTTACTCCTTGCAAATAAAGTTGCTCAGAATAGACCCTTTATATGTAGTTGCTGATTGAAGTAGAAACTACCAAATCTAATTCATAAGGGACATTAATTATGAGATGAAAAGCATATATAAAAATAAAGCATTTTTCTTTTGATACTTTTAAAGTAATATCAATGATAATAAAATACAGAGTAAAGTGTAACTGAATCCAACTATGCCCTACTAATATTTGTCAAATGTTAATATGTAATTTCCTTTAATTTTTTCATGAAAGTAGAACATTATGCATAAATTTTAAATCTATTTTTTTCTCTCCACAAGTCTGTTGCCCTTTGGCTATGTATTTAGTAAGTATCTTTTTAGATTGTGAGTATTATAGAAATCAGATTAGTTAATTCATATAATATTACAATTTATGGCTTTGTCATAAATATGTACAAATGAGTATACATGTGCATGTAAATAGATATATGTGTGCCTATCCTATATATACTCCAAGAAGTGAAATACATACACATATGTACATATATGTATACATATAAGAGTAAGAAAGCTATGGAGCATAGGGTCCAGAAAGCTGAGAAGTACAAAGCTAAAGATTAGAAAGAGCGGAAAAAAGGTGTTTTCCAAATATTTGCTTGAATCTTATGCATGAAGCTGTTGATGATGACAAACTTCAAGGCAAGATCAACAATGAGGGCAAACAAAAATTCTTAGTAAGTGTAATGAAATCATCAGAATCAGACTTCAGAGAAAGAATCTGAACACTTGTAGAAAGAGCTAGAAAGACTGCAATTCCATCGTTACCGGACTCTGGAGTACAGGAGGCATGCCGGAGGACATCCTGGTGGTGGAGCTCGTCTATCTGCGGAGGCCTCCTCTGGGCTCACCACTGAAGAGTTAAGTCAACCTTAGCATAGATTTGACATTTTCCCATACAATGAAACAGTGAAGGATCCAAATTTATAACATAACATTGCATCTTCCCTGGAGGCCCAGATGGTAAAGATGCCTGCAATGTGGGTGACCTGGGTTCAATCCCTGGGTTGGGAAGATTCCCTGGAGAAGGGAATGGCTACCCACCCCAGTATTCTGGCCTGGAGAATTCCTTGGACAGAGGAGACTGGCAGGCTACAGTCCATGGGGTCACAAAGTCAGACATGACTGAACAATGTTCACATCTTAAGCACTCTATTCTAAGTGGAAAACTCAGGGTCTTAAATAAAACTGTATTTAAATTTGGCATCATAAAATATATACCTATATGTATATACATATATACCTATATGTATATTCAGATGTACAGAACAGACTTGTGGACTCTGGGAGAAGGCGAGGGTGGGATGTTTCAAGAGAACAGCATTGAAACATGTATATTATCTAGGGTGAAACAGATCACCAGCCCAGGTTGGGTGCATGAGACAAGTTCTCGGGCCTGGTTCACTGGGAAGACCCAGAGGGATCGGGTGGAGAGGGAGGTGGGAGGGGGGACCGGGATGGGGAATACATGTAAATCCATGGCTAATTCATTTCAATGTATGACAAAAACTACTGTAATGATGTAAAGTAATTAGCATCCAACTAATAAAAATAAATGGAAAAATAAAATAAAATAAAATAAAATAAAATATATACCTATATGTATATATGTGTGTATACACATGTATGTATAGGGATGTGTGTATATTATTTCCAAGTTTCATTTCTTTTCACTATTTCAAACAGTGCTGCATCTAACATTCTTCACAGCTATCCTTGTGTACATGTTGTATTTCTAAAAGCAGAATGACTACCAAAATTGCATTGGTTATATGCATTGCAAATATTTTTCTTAGACTGTTGATTTCCTTTTAATTTTATAGGCTAATTTTGTCCTTTTTTTTTTTGGTAATCTTTTTGCATTGATGTCACAAAGATGCTTTCACATATATTCTTATAAATGTTGCAATGTTTTGCTTTTTATATACAGGTATTTAACCCATCTGGAACTTTTTTTTGAGTATGGTGTGAGGTAGTATCTAATTTATCCTCCTCCATATGGAGAACCGGTTGTCTTAGCGTCATTTACAGGAAAAGTGTATCCTTTTCTTGCTCATGCAGAGCACTTCTGCCAAAACCACCTTCAAAATATTCAGAGGTGTGTTTATGCCACATTGCCATGAATTTGTGTGTGTGTGTCTTTTACTAGTCTATCTTGTAGCATAACTATATACTTGGCTAACAGTTCTCTGAAACCACATTGTTTTAATTAGCCAATAAAATTTGAAATCTGGACAGGTTTATGTTATGTATAGCTTTTAAAAATTGTCTTGCCTACTCTTGCCTTTCTTTATATACCTTTTAGATAGCTTGGTAAGTTTTATGAAAAACTCGGCTGGAACATTTTTGCAGCTATGTTAAATTTATGAGTAACTTGCGGAGAAACAACTCCAAAATGTTGAATTTTTCCATAAAATGTTACATTTCTCATTCTTTCTTTCTTGTATTCTAATAATATTTCATTTAATTATACTTTTAGATGTTGGACAACATTTGATTTCCTTATTTATAGATATGTTATAGTTAGAATAGAACTTTAAAAATTATTGTAAAATTGTTCCTGGCATATTAAATATATTTATTTTATATCATTTTATAGCTGATGATATTGCTGAAATTTATCATGAGTTTTCATGATTAGTTTTGGTTTTGGATTTTCTGTGTTTAAAAATCTAACATCTATGAACATTAGATTTTTTTTTGTTTTCAACTCTTAAATCTCATTTCTTTTACTAATTAATTGCATTGACAAAAATATCCTCTTGATTCAGTTTTAAAAATGCACAATTTAGATTAAGGAAGTAATTCTTTATCTATCAAATTTATTTTTGTAATGTAGTTTACAATACTTGCTTATAATTATTTTCTTTTAACTGTCTTTTTTTTATTTCTAGCATTACTTTTAACTTTCTATTGAAGACTAACATATACACTAGTCATAACTGTATGACTTGTTAAATTTTTACATACAGATACACCCAATTTTCTAAGTGGTTAAATCAATTTAAACTCCTGCCAGAAACATATGAGAGTTCTAGATGTTTTTCCTTGGCATACACCTTGTATCATTAACCCTTTTAATTATAGCTTTTGTGATGGGTATAATTATCTCCTGGTTTTACTTTGCATTTCTTTTATGACTAATGATGTTACGCATACTTTCCCATGCATGTCGAACAATTGTCTGGATATATTTTATTCAAGTCTGTAATTTTCCTTCTTATTCTCTTATTTTAACATTTGATGAACAAAAATTATTTAAAATTTTTCCTTTTATGGTTAATACTTCCTGTTCCTTGTTTAAGAAAAATAATTATTAACCCAAGGTCATGATTTTCTTCTTGTGGCTACTTTTTAAAATCTTTAACATTTAGACCTAAGATCTATCTCTAATTAATTTTTATGCGTGATTGGAGGTAATGCTCAAAGTTTTGCTATACTTTCTTTTTTCTTTTTCTAAATAGGTATTTAACTGACGGAGCACCATTTTTTTGGTAAAGACTTGTTTCTTGACCAACTTACAGTACATTTTTTGGTCATTAAACATGTCAATGTATATTTTTGTGTCTTTTACAGACTCTATTTTGTTCCAATGATTGTTTTTCCTAAACTTATGCCCAAATCGCCCTGTCTTGAATATAATAATATTGAGTAACTTTAAATATTAATATTTATTAGTCTAACTTTTTAGCATTGTTATTCTCACGTTTCTAAAATCATGTGGGCTTCTTGTTTTCTAAATCAGTCTCACTTTCTTTCTCTTTAGTGAGTGTTTTCAAAGAGGCTTACTTTTCTACTTTTTAGTATCTTTTTATCCTCTCCTATTTTAAATACTCTTACAATTATTATTTCTTTTCTTTTTGCTTTACATATCACACTTGTTTTCTAGTGTTGCTATAACAAATTACCACAAGCTTTTGGGCTTAAAAACACATTAGCTTAGAGGTGTGTAGGTCAGAAGCTCCGGTGAATGTTACTGGTTCCTCTACTCTTGGCCACACAAGGAGAAAATCAAGGCGTTGGCTCCTTGGGCTGTTGCCTGATGGAGAGTCTGCTTCTGAGCTCATTTGCGTCATTGACACCATTCAGCTCTTGAGGCTGTTGGGCTGACACCCTCATTTCCTTGTCGTATGATGGCGCTGGAGTCTCTCAACTCTTTAAAGCCATCTGCTCTGATGTCATGTGGAGCCCATCCATCTTCAGACTAGCAAGTCAAGTCCTTCTGGTCCTTCAAGTATCCCTGAATTCCTCCTGCCACATCTCTTCTTCTTCCTGAAAATACTTTACTCTTAGGAGCTCAAGCACTAAACAGAACATATTGTACACTCTCACACCTGAAGTATTCGAAAAACTAAATCTATGGTAATAAAAAGGAGATTTGGTGTTTGTCAGGCAACATCCGCTGGATCATTGGAAAATGCAAGAGAGTTCCAGAAAAACATCTATTTCTGCTTTATTGACTATGCCAAAGCCTTTGACTGTGTGGATCACAACAAACTGTGGAAAATTCTGAAAGAGATGGGAATACCAGACCACCTGGCCTGCCTCTTAAGAAACCTGTATGCAGCCAGGAAGCAACAGTTAGAACTGGACATGGAACAAGAGACTGGTTCCTAATAGGAAAAGGAGTATATCAGGGCTGTATATTGTCACCCTGCTTATTTAACTTATATGCAGAGTACATCATGAGAAATGCTGGGCTGGAAGAAGCACAAGCTGGAATCAAGATTTCTGGGAGAAATATCAATAACCTCAGATATGCAGATGGCACCACCCTTATGGCAGAAAGTGAAAAGAAGCTAAAAAGCCTCTTGATGAAAGTGAAAGAGGAGAGTGAAACTGTTGGTTAAAGCTCAACATTCAGAAAACTAAGATCATGGCATCTGGTCCCATCACTTCATGGGAAATAGATGGGGAAACAGTGGAAACAGTGTCAGACTTTATTTTTGGGGGCTCCAAAATCACTGCAGATGGTGATTGCAGCCATGAAATTAAGACACTCCTTGGAAGGAAAGTTATGACCAACCTAGGTAGCATATTAAAAAGCAGAGACATTACTTTGCCAACAAAGGTCCATCTAGTCAAGGCTATGGTTTTTCCAGTGGTCATGTATGGATGTGAGAGTTGGACTGTAAAGAAAGCTGAGCACTAAAGAATTGATGCTTTAAAGTGTGGTGTTGGAGAAGACTCTTGATTGTCCCTTGGACTGCAAGGACATCCAACCAGTCCATCCTAAAGGAGATCAGTCCTGGAGGTTCATTGGAAGGACTGATGCTGAAGCTGAAAGTCCAATACTTTGGCCACCTCATGTGAAGAGTTGACTCATTGGAAAAGACCCTGATGCTGGGAGGAATTGGGGGAAGGAGGAGAAGGGGACAACAGAGGATGAGATGGCTGGATGGCATCACCATCAACGGACATGAGTTTGAGTAAACTCTGGGAGTTGGTGATGGACAGGGAGGCCTGGCGTGCTGTGATTCATGGGGTCGCAAAGAATTGGACACAACTGAGCGACTGAACTGAACTGAGACCACAGAGAGGGTTAGAATTAACCAGGCAGGGTAGGGGAAACATTTGGGGAGAATAGAAATCTCCTATATCTTGATTATGTTAGTGGTTAAAAGGTGTGTACATTTGGCAAAACTCTTGAACTATCCCCTCAAGATGGGTTCAATTTGTCTAGTGCAACTTATACCTCAACAAAGTTGATTACACAGAACTGTGGCTCACCCGTGTTTAGATGTGCAAGATTAAGTTTGATCATTTCAGTAGATGTTGTAATGTACTAGAAAAGAAAGGTGGCAGATTACTATGTTCTAACTTCATTTTATCCTGATATGTTAGAAAATTTTACATGCTATATAGCAGAACAAATTTTTTTATTATAAAACAGAGGAGTGTTCAGGAAAGAAAAGAAGTTTTAATGTCCTAGAGCATCTCAGGCTGAGTCCCAGCAGAGAGAAAATATATAAATGTTCATTCTAAAAATTTGGAGTCCTGAGAGTTATAAATGTATATACTAGATTGGGCTTTTGCTATGCCTTTCTATCTAAAATTTATTTTTTGGATTGTGCATTTTGAATATCTCATCCTCAGTTTTAATGATTTATATACCAATAATTGCAAAACATTAAAAAATAAAAATCACCTCTGAAAAGTCCATTTTAGGTCCTCTTTGTATGTTCTGCAACATATTTTCCATTTTGTGCTAACTATAATATTGATGACTATCATGACTCATAGTAAATCCTCCCCCCTTGATAATTAAAATATTGTATTTTAAAGAAATAATCATTTTAGAAAAATTCCTTTGATTTCACGCTTATAATGTTTAGATAAGCTCTAATCACTTTATTTTCAATTTAATTTAATTTTTAAAATTATGATAAAATAGTTATACATAACTATATGTAACATGGGGCTTGCCTGGTGGCTCAGACAGTAAAGAATCTTCCTGTAATGCAGGAGACCAGGGTTTGATTTCTGAGTTGGGAAGATCCCCTGGAGAAGGGAAAGGCTACCCACTCCAGTATTCTTGCCTAGAAAATTCCAAGGACAGAGAGGCCTGGTGGGTTAGAGTCCATGGGTTTCAAAGAGTTGGACACAACTGAGCAACTAACACACATACATGCACATAACATACAATGTACTATTTTCAAAACTTGAGTGCATAATTCAGTGACATTAAGCACATTTATATTATTGTGCAACCATCATCACCATCCAGCTCCTGAACTTCCCCAACTGAGACTTCATAACCATTAAACAATAAAATGTCACTCTCCCTTCACCTGCCCCTGACCACCACTCTTCTTGAATCATCTCTATGAATTTGATTATTTCAGGCACTTTATTATGTAGAATCATGTGGTATCTATCCTTTTGTGAATGATTTATATCACTTAGTATAATGTCTTAGTACTTAATGTCATTCACATTGTAGCATGTGTCAAAATTTCCTTCTTTTTCAGGTGGAAAAATTTCCTATCATGCATGACCCATGCACTTTGTTAGCCGCTGCTTCTGTACTGGTCATTGGAGCAAGTGTGTTTTTGCATGTGAACTTCCAGAAAAAATTCTGCATTTGCTACAGTCCGCCAGCTCTCCCAGTCCTGCTGGTTTTCAAAGTCAGACATATGGGGATTCATCTTCCCAGGGCAGGTCCCCAAGCTGGGGAGCCTGATGTGGAAGTCAGAGTCCTCACTCCTCAGGGAGGACGTCTGAGGTCGTGCATCCCTCCTGCCTGTGGTTCACAGTACCAGGGGTGTGAGTCCCAGCGAGACCACGTTCCTAAACATCTCAGTGTGGCTTTTTATTTTTATCCTTCGTTTCAAAATATCTTTTCTTCTAGTCTTCAGGTTATTCTCAGAGATAGTTGCTTACATGCAGTTGTAATTTTGGTGTGTCTGTGGGAGGAGGCAAGCCTAGGATTTTCCTGCTCCACCATCTTCTAGCATGAATTTCTTTTTTCTTCTTCACAAATTCACAGATAGATTCGTTCTTATCACAGATCTTAGCTACCTCAGTATGATTTTGTTTTCCTTTTTAAGTAGAGAACTTTCTGCTTTTTATTTAAAGGAAGTGCTTTACTGCTTTGTTGGTGCGTCTAAATTGCCAGCATCACTACTCTTGTGCTTTGGGGTCATTTTTAAGTAAAATAAGGGCTACTTGAGCACAAGCACTGATAAAGCACAATAGCTGATCTGATAACCGAAATGAGTGCTAAGTGACTAATGGGCAGGATACATTGGACAGAGGGATGATTCTGCAGGCGGGTGGAGCAGCGTAGCATGAGATTCTATTATGCTATTCAAAATGGCCTGGCCTGCAATCTAAAACTTATGAACTGTTTATTTCTGGAACTTTTCAATTAATATTTTCAGACCATAATTAACCATGGGTAACTGAAGCCATGAAAGCAAAACAGCAGATAAGGAGGGACATATGTATAAGCATAACTCACATTATATATTAATACATATATAACTACCTAATAAAGAGATACTACCTGATGAAGATAATAGTATTCTAAATCTGATTAATTAAATACTGGATATACAGCCTACAAATGTCCAGTGAATAGTCAGCACATTTTTCTGTAAGTGTGTATTTTTCTCTCAATTGATGATTCAGTATATCTTATTACTATCCATCTGCTAAATTAGCCTTACTTATAATTAATGTCATCTCCAATCAAAACCTGCTACACTTAAATAGAACAATGAATTAAAAAAAATGGAAGTTTATTTTTTAATAAATAGAAAATACTTCGAGTTAAAATTTGAAGCAGTATGGAGAATATCATTTCCTGTTAGTAGGCTGTGTAAAAATTATATGAAATGAATCAGAATGGCTTGAATCCTCTCAATGCTTCACAGGTTAGATATTAAAAGGAGGTGCAATAACCCTTTATGACTATTGTGTTAGTGCTTACTTCCAGCTCATATCTCTGCCTGGGGCAACCAAAACTCTGAAATGGTGTTAATGGCAGGCGGAGAAGTCTAAGAACAGACTGCTTAGATTTTTATACAAGTCTTCACAAGATATCAGGAATGAGACTTTCCTGATCTCAGGTTTCCAATATCTGGGATTTACTTTCTAGTAGTGAGTTCCAGTTTACTAGTTATTACCATGTGAATGTATGACCACATCATTTATTACTTATTTCTTCCTCTCTACCAACCACTCTGCCATTCCCAAAAGGAAAATGTGAAAAAAGGGAAGAATCATATTAATGACAAAAGTTTTATGTTTAGGTAAGAGGCCTCATGCTAACCAGTTTATTTCATTATCTCATTTTGACCTGAGAAAACTGCAGCTTAGGAAGAAGACATGTTAGAGTTATACCTAGCGGCTTAGGAAGAAGACATGTTAGAGTTATACCTAAATTAGGAGTTAAGTCTGACATTTTTAGTTTGTCATAAAAAAATATAATAAATATCAACCAAATATTCTAAAAGAGTTTGTGGTTAAGATCATGCCTTTAAGATGCTTCCCTTGTGGCTCAGCTGGTAAAGAATCTGCCTGCAATGCGGGAGAGCTGGGTCCGATCCCTGGGTTGGGAAGATCCCCTGGAGAAGGGAAAGGCTACCCACTCCAGTATTCTGGCCTAGAGAATTCTATGAACTATAGTCCTTGGGGTCACAAAGAGTCGGAGACGACTGAGTAACTTTCACTTTCCTTTCTAACTCCAATGTTCCTATCCTGAGGCAACATTCTAACAGTCTGTGTTTCAGTTTCTTTTCGTGATTTCTCCCATCTTTGTAGATAGCATTGTTTTATGTCAATTTTTTATTTCATCAAGTTCAGGCAGTAGTTCTTGACTACATCTTATAAAGTTAACAATTTACCTGATTTTATCCCCTCTCTTCTTGTTCTCTCATCTTCCCAGTGTTTGATAGTTATATTATCATTTTATTGGTATTTCTTGCTTTGTTGTTGTTCAGCTGCCCAGTCATGTCCAACTCTTGGTGGCCCCACCGACTGCAGCACACCAGGCTTCCCTAGCCCTCACCATCTCCTGGAGCTTGCCAGGTACTTTAAAAGTATAATTGCATTTCTATGTACTGTTTTAATCACTTTGAAGTATTTATTGACATCCTCATTTTGAATATGATGATAATAGTGTCTCTAAAATTCTTTCTCTTTTCTTCCCCCTTTTCATATACCATCTTTATTCTTTTTCAAGTTTACATTGTCAAGGGAATTTTATATTATATCCTTGATCACACAGTTAAATCTGTGTCTATATTTTGGCTCTGGATTTGAGGATAATGTTAATATTTTGATTAGGTAAATACTGTCCATCACTAGTATGCTCGTGTTCAATTTCATTCTAATGTCACTGTCCCTGAGCAATGCAATTAATTCACAGACAAATCTTTACTTTATATACCTGCTAATTTTAGAAACTCAATCCTCTCCTGGGTTGTCACCAACAGTTGCATTGCCCCACCTCATTAGCATTCATGCAGCGACCTCTGGTTTGTATCTTCTAGAGTTTTTAAAAGTCTTATTCTATAGTAATCACTTCTTTCCATTCTCTTTGCTGTTAAGAATTTATTCCTTCTGTATACTTTTAGGAAATTTTTGTGACTAAAAAGAAGGCAGTACATTTGAACAGTCTGCCAATGTCAAAAGGAATTCATGAAAATTGTAACTCTGCTCACCTGTCTCCCTTCCCAGATTCTTTTAAATGAATATGGTACTGCTGGATTCAATACCTGGACTCTTTTTCAATTATGTCCAGATAACACTGGGAAATTTCCAAAACCGCTCTTCTAGGTAAGTACAGAAGTTGTTGTCAGTCCTCAGGGTGTCATGTAAAAAAGTAAGATGTACTATAATAAGCCTTTCTGGGATGGCAAATCAATAATCAAACAGTAATATTTTCCCCTATTCCTTCTTATCTGCTCACTGTAGGGAGGGGGCTTAATTTTCACTATCATTTTACAGCTAAGAGTCATGTTGAGTATCCAATTGTTGTTAGCATATTACTTTATCTTGCTTAGGGAGACTAAGAATAAAATACATATACAGTTTTCTTCTTCAGATACAACTAAGCAGTAGAGACTTGTGTTTTTTGTTTTTTGTTTTTTTTTACTGATAACAAAATGCAAACATAAGATCACTATCCTTTAATAACCTTCCAGGAGAAGAAAATAATCACAACCAGATTCCACAGTTGCTGTTCTCCCTGTTGGTAGGCATG
This sequence comes from Odocoileus virginianus, assembly GCF_023699985.2. Lineage (NCBI taxonomy): Eukaryota > Metazoa > Chordata > Mammalia > Artiodactyla > Cervidae > Odocoileus > Odocoileus virginianus. The sequence continues at coordinate 32,413,010 of NC_069686.1, read as the reverse complement.
GTGTCAGCCACACAGGGTACTGAAATCTACAGGGGGATGGTGGCTCAAGGAAAAAGTAAGCAAAAGGAAGAGAGAAACACCTCAGCAGGGCAGGTGACCTCTTCCGTTCTGGAAGGAAACTAAGATTCAAAAGGGATGGGATGGAGAGGGAGGCAGGAGGGGGGATCGGGATGGGGAACACATGTAAATCCATGGCTGATTCATCAATGTATGGCAAAAACCACTACAATATTGTAAAGTAATTAGCCTCTAACTAATAAAAATAAATGGAAAAAAAAAAACAAAAAAAAAAACAAAACAATAAGAGAAACTAAAATCAAAATAAATTAATTTCAAACAAGCTGACTTCAGGCATTTTAGAGGAAGCACTTTGATAGATGAGAATTCAGGGCTTGGCAAGTAAAATGATGTATCTTTCAACATTCAGGCAGCATTACTTGGAACCAAATTTAAGTTTATGTTGATTACAGGGATGTCCCAATAATGATGGGGAAAAAAATCAGAACTAGGAAAATAAGGTAAATGACAAGAGAAAAGAAGCGGAAGAGCTCTTGCTCTTTGACCGGTGTACAGATTAAGATATTTGAACCAAGGAAGTGGGGAAACTTTAGGCAGAATCTACTAACCTGAGGCGGAGATCTCCCATCGCATCTCAGTTCTGTTAGGTTGTAGCTGTTTTGTTCTAGCAATAGGATGAGAGACTGCTTCCAAACCCCAATTGTTCTTGGCAAAGGATTTTCTAATACGCTGCAGTCTCATCTTCTTTTGGTTAGGCTGGGAGAGACGTGGATTGGTAATTTACCTTTCAGCTTTATGAAGTCAAAAACTTAAATGTGAGTTAAAGAATTGGAAAATTCTTTACAACTTAAAGAATTGTAAAATTCTTCTTTATTTTTTTTTCCATTTATTTTTATTAGTTGGAGGCTAATTACTTAACAACATTGCAGTGGTTTTTGTCATACATTGAAATGAATTAGCCATGGATTTACATGTATTCCCCATCCCGGTCCCCTCTCCCACCTCCCTCTCCACCCCATCCCTCTGGGTCTTCCTAGTGCACCAGGCCCGAGCACTTGTCTCATGCACCCAACCTGGGCTGGTGATCTGTTTCACCCTAGATATACATGTTTTGATGCTGTTCTCTTGAAACATCCCACCCTCGCCTTCTCCCACAGAGTCCACAAGTCTGTTCTATACATCTGAGTCTCTTTTTCTGTTTTGCATATAGGGTTATCGTTACCATCTTTCTAAATTCGATATATATGTGTTAGTATACTGTAATGGTCTTTATCTTTCTGGCTTACTTCGCACTGTATAATGGGCTCCAGTTTCATCCATCTCATTAGAACTGATTCAAATGAATTCTTTTTAATGGCTGAGTAATATTCCATGGTGTATATGTACCACAGCTTCCTCATCCATTCGTCTGCTGATGGGCATCTAGGTTGCTTCCACGTCCTGGCTATTATAAACAGTGCTGTGATGAACATTGGGGTGCATGTGTCTCTTTCGGATCTGGTTTCCTCAGTGTGTATGCCTAGAAGTGGGATTGCTGGGTCATATGGCAGTTCTATTTCCAGCTTTTTAAGAAATCTCCACACTGTTTTCCATAGTGGCTGTACTAATTTGCATTCCCACCAACAGTGTAAGAGGGTTCCCTTTTCTCCACACCCTCTCCAGCATTTATTGCTTGTAGACTTTTGGATAGCAGCCATCCTGACTGGCGTGTAATGGTAGCTCACTGTGGTTTTGATTTGCATTTCTCTGATAATGAGTGATGTTGAGCATTTTTTCATGTGTTTTTTTGCCATCTGTATGTCTTCCTTGGAGAAATGTCTGTTTAGTTCTTTGGCCCATTTTTTGATTGGGTCATTTATTTTTCTGGAGTTGAGCTGGAGGAGTTGCTTGTATATTTTTGAGATTAATACTTTGTCTGTTGCTTCATTTGCTATTATTTTCTCCCAATTTTATTTAAATGCTTCATGCTACCATTTGACTCCAGTTCTTTTTAACTGCTTTAATGCAAATTCAAAAATCAACCCTTGAATACACAATGCTTTCTAATGGGTATCCACAAGGACAAATCAGACACTTCTTTCCTTTATGCTCCATGAACTGTATATAACGGCATAAAAAAAAAAAAAAGGTGGATTTGGCACAATCAATCCTCTTTCTCTGATTTTCTATTTTCTTGTTTTTTTTCCTCCCACATACCCATCCAAAAGCATCACCAGAAAATTTATAATGTTCAAGAATAACTTGCTTCTTTAAAGCCATGAATCTTTAAGATATAGAAAGCTAAAGCTAGAAATTCAGGATAATTTCAGTCTAATGAACACTCAAGACCCAACTAGTCTTTGAGAACTGGTCAGTCTAAAAGCTTATCAAAAATCACTGGGTCCCACACATTTATTATTGATGCTAGCATCCAACATCTTAAACATTTCCTAAAAACAGGCTTAATTATGACAAAATGGGGTTATTAGATGTAAAGTACCAGATGTAAGCTAAAACTAAAAAAATTTATGAAATTGTATCAAAAAATATGATATAGAACAAAAGCACACAATGTGTTAATATGTATTTTAAAATAGAATTTTACTGTTTGTATTTAATTGCAACAACATATGTTTATTAGAAATGGAAAACATAGACGGAAAGAATATTAGAATGTTAGAATCAATAAGAGGGTTTTTTTCGTTGTTGCTGTTGCTCCTGTTTCTTTTGTTTGTTTGTTTTAAATCCATTGACATGCCCAGGGCAAGAACTTGCAGTGTGAAAGTCTGCAAAGAATTCCACTTCTAGAAAGCAACCTACACTAGGCCTAATGTTTAAGAACAGCTTGAATTTTATAGACAAAGGGTGGTGCAACTGCTTTAATAAAGCTCACCCCTGCTGTTCTTGCTGATGGTTCCTCCTGCAATGCATTAAACCTTCTGTGTGTGCCAAATAGCTGTGGTTTTAATCCACAATCATTAAAATACCAAGTTTTAAAAATCCTGCAGGCACGGAGCTTATAACTAAACAATAGGAAAAAAGAATAAAACAATGTTCCAAGGAGGAATCCAGTTATCTCTAAGATCATCATATAATTATTTCTAAGCAGTTTGCTTGTGGACAAAAACAAAATCCAGGAATCTGTCAAAGAGTGTGTAAAAAAACATATTTTTTTCCTGAATTGAGTTTTAATTTCTTGTTTTTATAAACATTCATGGTATGCACTTAAATTTAGCATGAAATTCTCCTATTTGTCTGATAGAAAACTGCTGGAAAACTTTTTAAAAAACAATAGAAGCTCTAATTTTCCCAGTTAGATAAAAAGTCAAAATTAGGGATAATATGGGTTGCAAAAGCAGATATAGAATTCATATTTCATAGTCACCCCAATATTTCAAATATAATCAGTCTTACCAGGATAAGATTTTTTTTCTTGTATTTCACTAATATGAATTTACTATCCATCACAAGTGACACCTTTTCCTTTTGCACAGCCTCATTATGAACCCATAAATAGTATCAGCTTAAATATTTACATGTATATGACTGCCTCTATTTAGAATTACATATTGCATTTCAGTATGATAAAATATTTTTGATTATCTAACACAGTGATTCAGTAACTGGACTTGTGGTGGTCATCACTTTGTACTGCATATAGATATTGAATTTGAATGCTGTAAATCTGAAACTCATATAATAAAAAATGTTTTGAAATGATGGTGATCTCATGTAATTCTGTGCCCTCTGATGAATCCAAATATAAATAAGTAATGTATCTGATAGCTCAGCTGTTTAAGAACTTGCCTGCAATTCAGGAGACCCCGGTTCAATTCCTGGATCAAGAAGATCTGCTGGAGAAGGGAAAGGCTACCCACTCCAGTATTCAGGCCTGGAGAATTCCATGGACTGTATAGTCCATGGGGTCACAAAGGGTCGGACATGACTGAGTGACTTTCACCCCTTGTCTGTGAATACTGAGACACTGTTACTCCTGATAACAGGCTTTTGTACTACATTTCCCTATTCTTTGATTAAACCCTGTGTGTTTTCTGTGCCATTATGAAATAAAAAATACATTTATTATTGGAGCTATTTTATAACATACATTACACATTTTATTTCAAAAAGATATATTTTAATATATTAGAAGTTAGTATCTTTCTTGAGTCCATTGCTTATCTCTTCACCTAGCTTTTCTGAGGTTTTATCTTGTCGCATCATCTGGGACATGTTCTTCTGCCTCCTCATTTTGGCCTAAGTTCTTATTTGTGTGTTTATGTATGTGGTAAGTTAGCTACCTTTCTCAATCCTGGAGAAGTGGCCTTCTGGAGGAGACTTGGGCTCTGGAAGCATTTAGGCATCCCTTCTGCTGATGGGGCTTCCCTGGTGGCTCAGCTGGTAAAAAATCTGCCTTGAATGCAGGAGACCCTGGTTTGTTCCCTGGGTTGGGAAGATCCCCAGAGAAGGCAGAGAAGGGAATGGCAACCCACTTCAGTATTCTTGCCTAGAGAATATCAGGGACAGAGGAAACTGGCAGGCTATAGAACACGGGTCGCAAAGAGTTGAACAGAGATTTGAAAGGACCCTGATGCTAGCAAAGATTGAAGGCGGGAGGAGAAGGGGACGACAGAGGATGAGATGGTTCGATGGCATCCCAACTAAATGGACATGAGTTTGAGTAAACTCCGGGAGTAGGTGATGAACATGAAGGCCTGGCCTGCTGCAGTTCATGGGGTTGCAAAGAGTCGAACACAACTGAGCAACTGAACTGAACTGAACTGAACTGAACTGAGCAGCTAATGCTTTCAATTTAACTTCCTGCTGGCTGAGCCAGGCTCGGTTTCACCAGGCTGGCTATTTGGCCTGAGGCTCCCAGCCCTGGTGCCTATTAGCTGTTGGGAAGGACCAGGTGTTGACCATTCATGAGCAAGAAGAAGGATCTCAAGATGGCGGCTGCCCCAGCGTCTTCATTCTAACGAGATCCCAAATGAGGCCGCTGCCTGTGTGTTTGTCTCTGGAACAAGCTGCAACAGGTAGGTCTGACCCCTGCTGCTATCAGATTACCAATTTTGCCCTAAGTCTCCATGTACATGAGATTTTGTGTGCATTTACATCCCATGGACGGAGGAGCCTGGTAGGCTGCAGTCCATGGGGTCGCTGAGAGTCGTACACGATTGAGCGTCTTCACTTTCACTTTTCACTTTCATGCACTGGAGAAGCAAACGGCAACCCACTCCAGTGTTCTTGCCTGGAGAATCTCAGGGACGGGGGAGCCGGGGGAGCCTCGTGGGCTGCCGTCTGTGGGGTCGCACAGAGTCAGACACGACTGAAGCAACTTAGCAGCAGCACACAGAAGAGAAAAGTCTCTGCTTCCCGCAGCGCAGTGGGGCTCCTGAAGGTAAGTTCTACTGGCCTTTCCCTCACACTTGTTCGAATGGCTTCCATACAAAATAACAAATGCGAAGTCTGGTGAGGACGTGGAGAAAATGGAATCCTCCTTACACTGTTTGTGGTAATGTAAGTTGTGCTTTCCAGCCATTGTGGAAAACAGTGTGAAGTTTCTCAAGATACTAATAATGAAAATACCATGTGACCCAGTCGTTCCACTCTAGGGTATATATTTGAAAAAACAAAAATGAAACACAAGAAAAGCCCATTAATTGGTTGAGTCTTGCCCGGGGTCACACATATGAGGCCTTACACCAAGGCCTCAAAGCAGAGCCCAGAATCAAGTTATCTCCGAAGCTGACTGAGCCGCTTTGTAACCTTGGCAAAAAACCCCCTGATAATCACTTACAAGCTTACTAACTCTCAATTAAGTAAGGATACCCACTCCAGTAAACACCCTATAGTGCCCCAACTAGTCACCTAACACTTTCCTGCAGGAATTTTCTTTGTCTTGAAACTGTAAAAATTGGCTCTTAACCCAGGAAATCAGTCAACTTTCCCTAGTCTGTCAGGTGGTTGGCCCCCTGAGCTCACAGTGCCCACTTTATCTCTGCTCTTTGTTCTTAATTAACTCACTTCTGAAATGCTCTATGTTTGGAAATTATTTTCAAACCTGTGCTGAGTACTTCAACATAATTCAAAAGATACATGCACCTCAACAGCAGCATTGTTTGCTGAGATACAGAAGCAACCTAAGTGTCCATCAATAGACAAATCAGTAAAGCTGTGTATATATACAGATATTATATATATAATGGAATACTACTCAGCCATAAAAAAGAATAAAATTTTGCCATTTGCTGCAACATGGATGGACTTGGAGACCATTATGCTTAGTGGAATAATTTGGACAGAGGAGGAAAAATACTATATGATATCACTTAAATGTGGAATCTAAAAAATACAGCAAACTAGTGAATATAACAAAAAAAAAGCATACTAATAGATACAGAGAACAAACTAGTGGTTACCAGTGGGAAGGGGGAGAGGGGTAATACAGGAGTAGAGGAGTAAGAGGTACAAACCAATTGGTATAAAATAAGCTACAACGATGTGTTTAAAACATGGGGAATACAGCCAATATTTTGTAACAACTATAAATGTAGTATAACATTTAAAAATTGTGAATCACTATATAGTACACCAATAACTTATATTGTACAGCAACTATACTTAAATTATTTTTAAAAGTTAGTACTTTTTAAAAGTATTGTTATTTAGGAACTATGAAAGCTATTAAAATGATTACTTTATATAAAAATACAGTCTATTTTCCCGCTCCAGGGTTCTTGCCTGGGAAATCCCATGGATATGTGGGCTCAGTCTGTGGGTCATAAAAAAGTCAGACATGACTTATCAACTAAACAACAACAAATTATTCCAAAGAACAGTCTTAAGGGACAGTAATAATTTTCTTACAGTATATATAAAAATGATAATTTTAATATATATTATTGATAGGGAAAAAATGTACCCTAAAAACTATAATTTTGTAAATGGATTGAAATATCCTTTGTGTGGTTTAAAATAACATTGGATGGAATCTCATGAAAATTACAAGCCTTAAGGAAATTTAATGTCCTTTCATCTTGGCCAGGTACCTCTTGGTTTGTTTCGTCTTTTCTGTTTCTGTTCAATGAAGAAGCAAGTGATCGCAATGAACTTTAGACAGTTCTTTATTTGCCTGTGACTCGTGGTTTGAGAACTATTGACTTAGAGATGAAAATCTTATCAGGTTCCAGTTGCATGTGGAATAAAGCAAGATTGACCTCTATTGAAATTTAGTCTCAAAACAACAAATCCAATAAGCATCAGAATCTCTTTGCTCTTCCATTCTTATTTTCCCTCTGCTTAGGGTAAAATCAAAGTGATCCTTTCTTTACATTCAAGGTTTATTTAGTTATCAGAGTAACAGATAACATATGACATCAGAGTTATTATTGCTTCAAAAATCTGACAAACTATTTTTTTAGAGAATAATAATGAGATATAATTAAAAAAAAAGAATTTGTAATATGAAGGCATTAAAAAATCATACTGAGAACTCGGTGTAAGTTAGGAAAAAACCCCTAATTTCATTAGCTATAGTATTAACAGACTTCACACCTAGTCTGCACCTATATATTGTGTTTTAAATTCTTAGTATTTATTTAATACTTTCCTGCATAATGGAGAAACCAAGAGCCTGAAGGCTTTCATAAGTATGCAAGCATGTTAGTTTACAGTAAGAACTGCAAAACTCAAGACCATAGGGAACAGTGGAAAAAGCAATAAAATTAATATCATGAATGGGACACATTTTATTTATTTAATTTTTAAAATATTTCAAGTTGGTATGTTGCATTTTCATTTTTATTCAGTTGAAGAAAATTTCTTTTGTTTTTGGCCATGTGGCATGTGGAATCTTAGTTCCCCTGACCAGGGGTCAAACTTGGGCATCCTGCTTGGAAGCACGGAATCTTAACCACTGGACCACCAGGGAAGTCCCAATGGGACACATTTTAGAAAGGGCTTATTATGGAAAGAATGCAACAGTTTATAATGTTTATAACCTGGCTTGAGAACAAAAGTAAATGGAGATAGACAGTATTCCTTTAGCTGGTTATTTTACTAAAACCCAAGTCAAGGAAGTTGTCCAGAGAGAACATAGTCAATCACAAAATCATGTCACAGGGGGAAAATAAAATCACAGTTTATAAATTAGTGCCTCAGCAGGTGGAATCTAGATCAGAATATGTATGTCTGAATCTTTGATCTCCCACCTGTTAGTTGGATACCTCTGGGAATGTCATTTCACAGCTCTTGTGCTAACAATGGTGATGATAATAGTAGCAGTACTTTCTCATAGGATCATTTGAAGATCAAATGAATTAAGATCTGTGAAGTGTCAAAACATCTGATCCTTGTAGGTATTCAATGGTTTATTGTTATTAATGGGTGAAGAAAAAATGAAAAAAACTAGCTAATGAGAACAGGGATGAATAGTTAAAGTATTGGCAAATTTTAAGCAACAACATGGTCAGAACATATTCATTGTTTTTGCTTCATCTAAAAATCACATTTACAATAATATATTCAGAACAATTTTTAAAATGTATCTATAATAGATTAAAGGTGATATTTCCCAATCAAGAAGATTAGTTCAATTCTTATAGTATGTGCAGATTAGAGTTATAGGAAAATTTATTACAAACATATTTCAAGGATCCTCAAATTTTGGAAAGTTTATGAATATACCTCTCCTCTCCTGTATCCATTAGCCTTGTTACATATTTTCTCTTCTTTGTTTCTCAGTTTATTTTGGATTTTGAACACACTTTAATCTCCAAATTATTTCAATATTTCACACTAAAATGTTATTCTTTCCTAAAGAGTGCCCTCAGGGTGTATTTTATATTATTTAAGTGTTGCCTAGATTTTATTTTGGTCAATCATAGGTGATACCAAAAGTTAACTTTAGGTTATTATATAGTCTATTCCAAAAGTGTATCAGGTAGATTGAACCTACTGGGTTAGAGTTCTTTGTTTTTTTTTTGTGGGAACTTTATTTGCATCAACATTCGTTAGTTTTCATACAGAATTACCAATTCCCTGGAACAATTTTAATATAAATTTTTCCTATTTTATAATTTCACATTATGATCTGCATCATTTAAACCAAGTATAAATAAAGCAACTGTTCTGAACAAAGCAGACAAAGGAAGCAGTTGCCTAGCAACAGAAATCACAGAACAGATCCTGAACTCCTACTCAGATGGAAGCTTCCTACCCCAGCCCGGTGGTGAACATTTCTTAGTATCCATTCTCTCACCGTACATGCCCCTCACATTGGGAGAAGAAACACCTTTTGATCCTGCTATTAGATGGAATTGGAAATTATTAGGCTTCACTAGAGTTTGTACCATTTTCTTTGAGGTTCATGAATTACTATATTGGAAATGATGAATAAGGTACATGCCTGACATGCTCTTACTTTTGTTTTAGAGCTGAGTGACTGTGTACCTGAGAATTATTCTCAATGCTCAAGGGATGACCATATGGGCTGAGATGGAGATTAAAATGCATCTGAATCTGTGTGTGAACAAATCCAAAACGAGCACTGGGGCAGCCTAGAAACCAAATCAGCGTGATGCACCCTGTGTATGAGGCTTTGTGATCCCATGCAAATTATAACTAATTTAGGTTTTAATTCATGTCAGAATTCCCTGTGTTTGGGCATAGGAATCTTTAAAAATGATGACAGATTTTGTTTTCTTGCCTTGTGTGTATGTGTGTGTTTTAAATTTCTCCCTTAAGTTGCTATATTAAGAAAGACCAGTATATTTTAAATTATTTAGAGATTGTTAAGATTTTTTTTCTTCATAGATGTCAGGTGAACATTATGGAACTGGATGTGTCTTAATTTCTGTTTCTTTGTATGATATTATCATTGGCCTTTGTAAGTCCTCCTGCATTTAAAATATTTACTTAGCTAGCAATAATTTTTTGAGTGCCAACTATATGTCTAGGGCTTCCCTGGTGACTCAGGGTAAAGTGTCTGCCTGCTATGCAGGAGGCCTTGGTTTGATCCCTGGATCGGGAAGATCCCCTGGAGAAGGAAATGGCAACCCGCTCTAGTACTCTTGCCTGGAGAATCTCACAGACAGAGGAGCCTGGTAGACTACAGTCTATGGGGTCGCAAAGAGTCAGACATGACTGAGTGACTTCACTATATGTCTGGTTATGTTTCATGAATAAGTCAAGCCTGGTCACTGATGCTAAATCTATGGGTCAATTCATGTATAGTTTCAGGGTGGATGAGGCTGGAATGCCCTCCCAAGTGGGCAAACTAAAACTAATTCAAGGCCAAAGTACCAACCTGAGTGGAATATAAATGAAAAAGATCATTATAGATGTGGCATGAAATGTTAAGGGGAGATCATATGAGATCACAGGCAAAAGAGACAGACAGCAGAGCAGGAGCCAAAGTGATTATGGAAACATGAAGAAAGTGTAAAGTGTAGTGAGGGATATGGTTGAGGACCCAGACCTCAGACAAAGTAGTTGATTTTTATTGAGGACTGTCTGTGTGGATGTGACGGTGGGCCAAATCGGTGGCTGAAAGTACCATGTTGCAGTCATGCCAGGCATTGTGCTCCAGGTTTTGAAGATCAAGGGAGTAAAGAAAGGAACTATGGTTACTGCTCTCAAGAGTTCATAATTAAATAGAAGATGAACATGTAAATGAGTGATTCCTATGGAATACAGAAAGCTCAAGAACAGAGATAGTCCCAAGGTATATTGCAAAATAAAAAGGAGTGGGGGGAATAACACTGCAGAGGGGAGGTGTAGTCAGAATATGGTTTGCTTACATAGATGGCACTTTCTGTTGGCTCCAGAATAGTTCAGTTCAGCTTACTAGAAAGGAATTTCCAGGTATCTCTGCACAGAGGTTCAATATCCACTGCAGAGTGGTGTCTACTTTCCAAAGACATGACTTCCCACAATTCATATCCCACAATTCATGATAGAGCCCTATCAGTTTCTATCAATTATGTAACTTTTCTCATCTACCCAAATCAAGACTCCTCTAAATCTTGCTCTCTCAGAGCAGTTGGCCTTTCTCCCTCTTGAATATAAATGCCTATATGTTCTTCCAAAACTCTTTTTCATTTCAGTAAAGTAGCTTCTTTCTTTAAAGACTGCACAAATGTAACAGAATGTGAACAGTTTAAGGGCACTCAATTAAATGTTCTTTGTCACTCTATGACTGTTTTCACTGTTTCAAACTTACTATGAAATGAAAACAAGAATATATCTAGAAAAACCCACTGGAACTGGCCAAAGTGCTAATTATTTATTTACCTTTTACCTCTCTAATTCATTGTGGTGAAATGCATGTGATCAGCATGGAGATTTATTGCAGGTAGATGATTCCTCTGATAGAATGTTCCAAGTTGCCCACATTATTAAAATCTTTATTTGTATTGTAGACTCATCTTCCTTGAACTTCCACCTTGTTTAGTAATGCAGAATCCATTTGGATCAAACTTTAGGACATTGTCCTCTTCCTAGTGATATTTTCTTTCTATATGGTATGTGGTATTAGAAAACACCAGAAGCTCCTTGATTTGGAAATTCAATTAAACTATGAAATTAAACTATGATCAGTGACATCAGGAGTTGTTCACTTCGCCCTGAAGCAGTATTCTTCCTTGAAAGGAAAAAGCACAGGAAATTGAAGATTTAAGATGGCTCTGGTTTTGACTTCATCATTTACTTACCATATGGCTTTGTTAGATAGTTAGGGATCTTGGAGGTCAATTTCCTTTGCTGAAAAATGAGAGTTATATGTAAGTCTCAGAGCTAGTATCAGGCTTAACTGAGATCAGCAAAACAAAGGGATCTAGAACATAAGAGCTCAACAAATGCTGGAACCTCTTTCTTTAGTTTCCCCATTTGCTTTATTCTGGTGCAAACAGTCTTATTCCTGAATGGGATATTGGTGGGATATCTATTAATGCTAATTTGTCAATTTAAGCACTGAATACTGTCAGTGGTATAACAATGTTAGTGGTATGTCAGAGATTTGTTGTTGTTCATACCTCTGCTCTAGTGAAAAGCGACCTGCTGAAAGATTTTCATCCCTTCTAAATTTTGTGTTATCTAGTAATCTTTTTCTTATTGTGAACCTGACATTCCAAATGCATTCTCCTTGTTTCTCAGGTCCCACCTGCATACTGGCAAGTGGAGTTTTTTTTTTTTTTTTGAATTTACAAAAGTCTGCAGCCTTTTTAAAACAATATTCACACATAGCGGTATCTATGACAATTAAACTTGGCCTTCAGCAGTCTACCTCCTGCTCCATAGCCTTGACATCTGAGAAGTAATGTTTCATATATACTGATAAGACCACATTGGTAGTTAGGGATTTGTCCTCTTCCAGTTTTGACAGAGTTGTTTCACTACATTTCTATTAGTTCATTTGTTTTGTCATTAACTCATAAATTGCTCACTTAATCATGAGTTGTTTAATGAATGCTGATTATATTCCAAATGGTCTTCTACTTGCCAGTCTTTATGTTGCAAAGCATAGACTATGACTTTCACTTTCCCATAATAACGTACTTAGTAAACTGTCTTACACATTATGATCACTCAATTCTCCTGAAAATAATGCTTGGGAGAGAATTGCTTTAATACATTTACTTTACCATTTTCTGGTCTCCTATGATTTGATGGATAAAACAGGAAAAGAGATGGGTTAGTGGATATTATTAATATAAAGGCAATAACATAACATTTTTCTATGTTGCATGTATTGATCTTTTATTACTGGAAACTGGTCAATTATGTTGCATCATACTCATGCCACATCTTTGTCAATTCAGTGTTCGACTGACATTTTTTATAAACAGCAAAATAAACAGCAAAATTTGGTAACTGACTATAGAATAATGCAAAAGTTGGATTGTTTTGGGAAATACCCGGAATACCCTGAAATATCCGGAAATACCCTCAAATGAATTTTACAGATAATATCAGTAAATGCCAAAGGACAAAAGAACAATAAATTACCATCATAAGGCCAAAATAATGTAATATAATGACTCTCTTTCTCTTCTCTCTCTATTGAGAAAGAACAGTTTTCACTGTTAAGTGATTATTTTCAAAATACCAATTCCTCTTCATTTTTTGAAAGTTGTCAGTATGTATAGTCTGAATATAGTCAGTGAATAAATATCAGAATGCTGTTTTGGGGGTTTTTTTGGCCATGCTTTTGGCTATGGGATCTTAGATTTAGGACCAGAGTTTGAACCTGGCCTCCCTTGCAGTGGTAGTACAGAGTCCTAACCACTGGACTGCAAGGGAATTCCCCTGATAGATTTCTACCTTAGATTGCATTTTCTTCAAGCTACAGTGAAAGTTATATACTGGGTCTACTAGATACTTAGCTATTAAATTATCCTTAGTGTGTAAAGTTTAAATAATAACACATTTTACAGTTTAGTGCAATAAAAGTAATTTGATTTCATTTTATAGATGATGAAATTAGAATTTAAGAGACTATAAAAGACTTGTCCATTTCCAACCCACAACTTCTAAACCTGTGTATCCACCATCACTCCATCTGTGATTAATTTCTATTTCCTAACGTGACTCTGATTTTTGTTGGGGCTATATAAATGTATCGATAGTCTTACAAACAATACATGAAAATAAGACCTGGATTTGCTGACCAAATACACCATTTGTTGAGACATGTATATTCTTGCTTTCAAATGTACACACAGCCTTTTCTCTATACAAATGCTTTCCAAAGTATAATTTAGAGGTTCTACCCATCAGAATCACATGGGAAGCCTGACAAACGAATATTCACCTGCCATTTAAATTACCTGGATAAAATTCAATGGGAGTAGGAACCTGGGAACTTATCATTTTAACAAGATTCTCTCATCATTGTTATGTACACTAAAATGTGAGATCAGCCAATGATTGTGATTGTGCCATTCCCACAAGATGAGAATATATTTCCCAACACTTTTGATTGTCTGGAGAAGTTGTCCAGGCATGCAGAGCATCCAGCCATTGAGAGCTAACAGCACAAATAATCCTCACAAGAATAGATGATACTCAATAGTATAGCACAGTAAAATCCTTTCAGAGGAAAAAGAAACCTACACAGAGCACAGAATGTATTGTCTCTGCAAACTGGGTAGTTTCAGTTTCAGGTGTCTATGAAACTGGGAAGCACATTCCTGGGAAAAGTGAATTTCTTTCAAGTGTGATCAGCCTTATATATACAAAGGAGTATATTTGTAAGTTTGAGTCTGAAATACCAATCTGCTTTATAAATATATATTTTACTTTTCTGAAAAAGGCAGTAAAGAATCAACTAAGAAATTGTCTTTATGGTCTATTGAATACAAAGTTGTCTAATACAAATGTATCAAATATACAAATAACATATGGACATATGGAATTAAAAATGGCGACATATGGAATTTAAAATTTTTCTGAGAGCCACATAATAAAAAAAGGAAAAAAGTAAACATGTTAGGGTCATGAATCAAGGCATATTGGAAGTGGTCAAACAGGAGATAGCAAGAGTGAACATCAACATTTTAGGATTCAGCAAACTAAAATGGACTGGAATGGGTGAATTTAACTTAGAGGAACATTATATCTACTACTGTGGGCAAGAATCCCTTTGAAGAAATGGAGTAGCCCTCACAGTCACAAAAAGAGTCCAAAATGCAGTACTTGGATGCAATCTAAAAAATGACAGAATGATCTCTCTTCATTTCCAAGGCAAACCATTCAATATCATGGTAATCCAAGTCTATGCCCTGACCAGTAATGCTGAAGAAGCTGAAGTTGAATGGTTCTATGAAGACCAACAAGACCTTTTAGAACTAACACCCAAAAAAGATGTCCTTTTCATTATGGGGGACTGGAATGCAAAAGTAGGAAGTCAGGAAACACCTGGAATAACAGGCAACTTTGGCCTTGGAGTACAGAATGAAACAGGGCAAAGGCTAATAGAGATTTGCAAAGAGAATGCACTGGTCATAGCAAACACCCTCTTCCGACAACACAAGAGAAGACTCTATACATGAACATCACCAGATAGTCAACACCAAAATCAGATTGATTATATTCTTTGCAGCCAAAGATGGAGAAGCTCTATACAGTCAGCAAAAGCAAGACCAGGAGCTGACTGTGGCTCAGATCATGAACTCCTTATTGCTAAATTCAGATTTAAATTGAAGAAAGTAGGGAAAACCACTAGACCATTCAGGTATGACCTAAATCAAATCCCTTATGAATATACAGTGGAAGTGAGAAATAGATTTAAGGGACTAGATCTGATAGACAGAGTGCCTGATGAACTATTGACGGAGGTTCATGACATTGTACAGGAGACAAGGATCAAGACCATCCCTGAGAAAAAGAAATGCAAAAAAGCAAAGTGGCTGTCTGAGGAGGCCTTTCAAATAACTGTGAAAAGAATAGAAGAGAAAAGCAAAGGAAAAAAGGAAAGATATACCCATTTGAATGCAGAGTTCCAAAGAAAAGCAAGGAGAAATAAGAAAGTCTTCCTCAGTGATAATTGCAAAGAAATAGAGGAAACAATATAATGGGAAAGACTAGAGATCTCTTCAAGAAAATTAGAGATACCAAGGAAACAGTTCATGCAAAGATGGGCTCAATAAAGGACAGAAATGATATGGACCTAAGAGAAGCAAAAGATATTAAGAAGAGGTGGCAAGAACACACAGAAGAACTGTGCAAAAAAGATGTTCATGACCAAGATAATCATGTGATGGTGTGATCACTCCCCTAGAGCCAGACATCCTGGAATGTGAAGTCAAGTGGACCTTAGGAAGCATCACTACAAACAAAGCTAGTGGATGTGATGGAATTCCAGTCGAGCTATTTCAAATCCTAAAAGATGATGTTGTGAAAGTGCTGTGCTCAGTATGCCACCAAATTTGGAAAACTCAGCAGTGGCCACAGGACTGGAAAAGGTCAGTTTTCATTCCAATCTCAAAGAAAGGCAATGCCAAAGAATGCTCAAACTACCACACAATTGCACTCATCTCACACACTAGTAAAGTAATGCTCAAAATTCTCCAAGCCAGGCTTCAGCCATACGTAAGCCATGAAATTGGAGATATTCAAGCTGGTTTTAGAAAAGGCAGAGGAACCAGAGATCAAATTGCCAACATCTGCTGGATCATACAAAAAGCAAGAGAGTATCAGGAAAAAATCTATTTCTGCTTTTTGACTGTGCCAAAGTCTTTAACTGTGGACGACAATAATCTGTGGAAAATTTTTCAAGAGACGGGAATACCAGACCACCTGTTCTGCCTTTTGAGAAATGTGTGTGCAGATCAGGAGACAACAGTTAGAACTGGACATGGAACAACAGACTGGTCCCAAAGAGGATAAGGAGTATGTAAAGGCTGTGTATTCACTCAGCTTATTTAACTTATATGCAGAGTACATCATGAGAAATGCTGGACTGGATGAAGCACAAGCTGGGGTCAAGATTGCTGGGAGAAATATCAATAACCTCAGATGTGCAGATGACACCACCCTTATGGAAGAAAGTGAAGAAAACTAAAGAGCCTCTTGATGAAAGTGAAAGAGGAGCGTGAAAAAGTTGGCTTAAAGCTCAACATTCAGAAAACTAAGATCATGGCATCTGATCCCAATATATCATGGCAAATAGATGGGGAAAGAGTGGAAACAGTGACAGACTTTATTTTTTTGGGCTCCAATACCACTGCAGATGGTGACTGCAGCCATGAAATTAAAAGACATTTACTCCTTGGAAGGAAAGTTATGACCAACCTAGACAGCATACTAAAAAGCAGAGACATTACTTTGCCAACAGAGGTCCATCTAGTCAAGGCTATGGTTTTTCCAGTGGTCATGTATGGATGTGAGCGTTGGACTATAAAGAAAGCTGAGTGCCGAAGAACTGATGCTTTTGATCTGTGGTCTTGGAGAAAACTCTTGAGAGTCCCTTGGACTGCAAGGAAATCCTACCAGTCCATCCTAAAGGAAATCTGTCCTGAATATTTATTGGAATGACTGATATGAAGCAAAAGTCTAAACTTTGACCACCTGATGGGAAGAGCTGACTCATTTGAGAAGACCCTGATGCTGGGAAATATTGAAGGTGGAGGAGAAGGGGATGATAAAGGATGAGATGGTTGGATGGCATCACCGACTCAATGGACATGAATTTGAGTAAACTCTGGGAGTTGGTGATAGACAGGGAGGCCATCAGGGCCTTCACAGGGAGGAGGATGCATTTTAATTCTCTATTTAACTAGTTACAAAAAATTTAATTTACATGCAATCAATATGAAAATTATTAGTGAGATAGTTTCATCTATTTAATGTCAAGTTTTCAAAGTCTGATATGTATTTTTGCACTTTTAACACATCTCATTTCAACCTATTCGTATATCAAGTGTTCATAGTTACATGTGTCTAATGACTGTCATATTAGACTGTGCAGTTCTAATAGAAGGAAAAGAGTTATATTCAAATCTTGTGATTACCACTTCTATTCCTGGTGATGTCTGTCACATCACATAACTTTTAGAGTGGTAGTTTTCTCATTTGAACAAACATAAATTAGGAATAATACATAATGTATATCTTATAAGATGTCCATGTCAGTTGATCTGTAAACAAAAGGAACCAGTTATTTCTATACATGTATATGCTGGTGTGCCGGTATCAGGAATGACTAAAAAAAAAGGAAATTTCCATCATCAAGTTTAATAAAAAGGTAAGTTTATGTTAAGATTATCCAGGAAGTTAAGGGCACAGAAATATTCTTTGCAGGGTACAGAGATAAAGTTTATGAGTCTAATAGTGGAATTATAATTTTGGTTTTTTGTTATGAAGTTCCTTTTATTCTCACAGAAATGGTGTATAAATGGCAGAACAACAGTTATCTGCTGCATAACAATGTGCCATCAATCTGTGCTTTGGTTCATGAAGGCAGATAAGGACAGCTAAGAACAGCCCGATTCCAGTGAGTTATTGGGCACCTTGGTTATCCATCAACATCCTAGATCTACAAATTGGAAGAGTCATGTCTGTACAGATCACCTCACCAGGAAAAGAAAAATATCTGAAATGTCTTATATTTTGGCCACATAACACTTACTAAAAGAAGTTCACCTCACCACTTTAGACCTTTATAACGAGTGTGGAAAGGTATTGGCATTATGAAAGACATATCTGAGATTATTTCCTTTTTTTTTAATTTAAAAGATGAGGCTGTTTCTGAACACAAAAGTATTAGCTATGCTTCATTGTGTTCTGGGATTGTATGATTTATAGCATAATTTGTGTCACAAAATGAAATGACAAGGGGATAAAAGGATACTTATATTTTATTTAGATATTTCATGTAAGAAGAGTGGATTCTAATGTATTTTATTAATTTATTTATAGGAAACATGCATAGTGAAGCAAAAATTGTACAAAATTAACTACTGAAATAGGTTTAATAGCTACTAGTTTATTTGTGAACTGTAAAGGAAAAGATAAGTGGAGAGGTACAAGGAGGCTTGGGTTTTCTTACTTTGATTCAGAGGAAAATTTTTGAATCTAAAGCTGTAAATGACAAGTTTTCTTGCACTCAAGTCTACTGAAATTCTTGGCATTTTTGGCTTTAAAAAATCATTATTGTATGAATCAGTACAGCCTAGTATTTTTGATTTTTTTTTGAGAAACAGTTTAGGAGTTTGCATTCTCTAGCCCATTCTTTATAAGGTCTGAATACACAGATGGCTAATAATTGAAATTATGTGTCACGGCTTACCTTATTTTTGCTTGTTTATTCAGTCTGTGATTTTTTTTTTTTTTTTTGGAGCTTTGCATGTCCCAAATAGTGAAACAAAACAGTGTGTCTTTTGTTTTCAGCAGAAGGATCTCCAGAGGTAATTGCCTTTAAGCTAATGTGTAGGTTATTCTTCCCACATGTGTGACATGCCATGGCTTGGCATGATTTTGTTTGCAGTTCTCAGAGTATGAGGCCCAGACAGCATGTACAATATTCACAGCAAGGATTAGAGACACCTTGTTGAAAGCAAAACAAAGAATTGAAAATAGCAAAGCACACATCCCACTTTTTCTTCACTTATTTTTTCTCATTATCACAGATTATTTTCCAGAAATGGCTTCTTAGCAGATGATTCTCTGGTAAAAAATCTTTTTAAAGTTCACTTTATCTCTCTTGAGCTAGTTCTAATTTAGGGTGGTTGAAAGTGTTAATTATTAATACTGCCCCATTCAGATACCTCAGCAGGCATCTTCTGAGAGTCAACAAAACTGCGATGCTGTGGTGGGGTTTGTATAGATGAAACAGTTCACTTTAAGGGACTATTATCCTTACGAAGCTTATAAAAATAAGAAATTAAAATGTAGGGATTCTTAAGAGAGATACAAAAAGTGTTTGAGACAACATACATGATTAAGAAAACCTGGATTTAAAAGCCATTGTACAGTTGTTTCTTGGTATCTATAGGGCGTTTGTTCCAGGACTCTCATAGACATGAAAAACCATAGATGACTAAATCTTTTATATAAAATAGCTTAGTGGTTGCATATAGCTTATGCACATCCTTTCATATACTTTAAATTATCTCCATATTATTTATAGTACAATAAAATATAAATACAATATAACATAATATAAATAGTTGCAGATACAACATAAGTGCTATGTAAATAGTTGTAATCATGTGGCAAATTCAAGCTTCACTTTTTGAAACTTTCTGAAATTTTATTTTCAAATATGTTTGATCAGTAGTTGATTGAATCTGGCAACATGCAACTCATGGATAAGGAGAGTGACTGTATCTGCAAAAAACCTTATTCATAATGAGTGCAGAAAATACTCATAACAAATAGCTGTGTCATTCTTACTACCCATGAAGCACTGTGTTAAAATCCAAGAAGAGTAAAATCCAGTTTCTAAATTCATAGGGCTTGATGCGGTGGAGAGAAATCACACAGGAATAATTTTAGTACAGTAGTTTCTCCCCCCCACCCAGTTCACAGGGGTTACTTTGCAAGAACTCCAGTAGATGCCTAAAACCTTGGATAGTAACAAAGCCTATATTTACCATGTTTTTTTTCCCCCTATAATACATACTTATGATGAAGTCTAATTTATAATGTAGGCACACTAAGAGATTAACAGCAATGGCTAATAATAAAACAGAACACCTATAACAATATATTGTTGATATAAGTTATGTAAATATGGTCTCTCTTTTTTCAAAAGGTCTTATTGTACTATACTCACATTTCTTCTTGTGATAATGTAAGACAATTAAATACCTATATGTTAAGATGAAGGGAGATGAATGACATAAGCATTGTGATATAGTGTTAAGCTGTTTTGACCTCCAATCAGTGTATCATGAGGATGGGACCAATAAGCCACAATGACAGCAATGGTTGGATGTCAGGGGTAGACAGTGTTGATGGGTGAGGATCCTAAGTGGATGAAGTAGGTGGGATGGGTGAAAGATTTCATCACACTACTCAATTTAAAACTTACAATTTTTTTCCTGGTATTTTCCTCTTAATATTTTCAGATCTATGTTGACTATGGATAACTGAAACTGAGAAAATCAAAGCCATGATGAGGGTACTGCGTACTGTAATACATAGAACTATTTAATAGCATCGTGGCTGGGTCATTTTTCCCTGAGAAGAAGGGTTCAGGAGTAGACTTGACTGAAGAAGCAATACCTGGATGAATCTGGAGGGATGAGTAAATGTTTGCTAAGTTGACAGGAGGAAGAAAAATATTCCAGGCAGAAGAGCCAGCAAAAGAGAATATGACTCATCTAGTGAAACATGGGATGCTTAGGAATATATGGGAATATGTAAGAATGTTTATAGGAAATAGGTACAAATCAGATCCTGAAAAGACTAGATTTGCTTGCTATATTTAAAATTGCTTCTTTGTGGCTCATTTAAAATAGGAGATTGTTACAGTTAATTTCTTTCCTTGAAAAAATACTCTGCTTGAAAGTTCTGTAGACATAGAATGAGACTTGGAGGGGGGTCTAGCTAGAAAGCAATCATATCAGTAATAATCTAAGTAAGGGATGGGGTGGATAAAAACTAAAGTAGTGGAAGTGAAAATAGAAAAGAGCTGGATTATAGAAATATGTCAGAGTCAGAAATGACAAAACGATTTCTGCGTGGATATGGAAATTGAAATAAGCCAAGAAATTAAACTATAATTCCTATATTTGAAGATTTGGCAATTGTTTGAAGATTGGGCAATTGGATGGATGTTCAATCCTCAAACCAAAATCCTAGTATATCTGGAGACAAGTTCAAGATGTAGGGTGGCTGCTGTAATTTTTATTATATTTGGTGTCCAGTGCATAAGGAAACCGAGGTGTGCACTCATAAGAACTCAAAAAGGATCCTAGAACTAAAAACTTAAGAAGTTCTAGAATAATCTATTTCTTTCATCCTTATGCATTATTCTATGGTGCTGCTGACTCTACGTCTAAAGGAGTCTCTGTTCAAGACTGCCCATACTTTCTTCCTCTGCTCTCCTCCCATAGTTATTGCAAGTTCAAGCTCTTTTTGTTGGGATTGTGAAGCAGTTAGGCTGAAGTCAGATAATTCACTGAACAAGTAGTGAGACAAAATATGAATAATAAAAAGTTAGAATCCAACAGGTAATTTGACAGAATCATGAAAGATTGATTGGACAATGAATGTGGTAGTAATTCGTCCTAGAGACCCTTTGAAAGTGAAAATCAGTCACTCAGTCATATCTGACTCTTTGTGACACCATGGACGATATAGTCCATGGAATTCTCCAGGCCAGAATACTGGAGTGGGCAGCCTTTACCTTCTCCAGGGGATCTTCCCAACTCAGGGATCGAACCCAGGTCTCCCACCTTGCAGGTGGATTCTTTACCAGCTAAGCCACATGGGAAGCCTAGAGACCCTCTACAGGCTTCCAAAATCTATTTCACTATAGGGTACAGAAGTACTAACTGGATTTTAAACTGCAAAACTCAAAGGCTCAAACAGAGATTGATAAAACCACAGAAACATAGATAGCTTATTCACTGAGTCCAGTTGGCTTACATGATGTTTTCCATAGCTCTTCCTTCCTTCTGGAATCAGAATGAGTTAATGCCAGTACATTATGTCTGTCTGAGTGGTGAGTACATTTTATGGATTTACAATAGCATTATAATCTCCACGTCTCTACAGATAGTCAAGATCAGAGAATTTTTGTAATGAAATTGTGACCCTGGAAGCATGCCATGTAATATGCATTTTTGAACCTAGAGACGGTTGAATTGAGGATCTCATGGTTTTCTAGGATAAAGAGAAATAAATGAAGAAGGACAGAGTTGCTCTTCTTACATTCTGTTAATGCATGAATCCACATGCCTTTTGAAGGCAGTTTCTCCTCTCAAGGTGATGAGATGTTGCATGTGCTGGGGGTGAGGTTTTTGTTTGTCACTTTAGGCAAAATTAGATCTAAGCCAAGTTTATATTTGGCATCCAAATTTGCCTTTTCCCTGCCTTTCTGCCCAGTCACACTGGCTGCCCTCCCACTCCACCCCTCCAGACACTGTGTTATACTCCTTTCTTATGTTCTCCGCCCTCAGTCTGCCAAAAGCTTCCTTCAAGAAGGAACTGGATAAACTCCTTCACATTACAGCTCATATTCTTGATGAGACTTAAAATGGTTTGGTTTTTTTTTTTTTCATTTGTTTTTGAGGGAGGAGATTAGCTTTTCCTTCAGCTGTTGGAAGGAAATGTTGGTATGAGCGAACCTGAAAGATAACAGCAAAATGGGTGATTACTATTGTCATCTTTTGTGGGTCTGCTTACCATCACCATACTCTTTTTAACCGGCAGCATTGAAAGACAGTTGCTCTCTTTGCCTCTCTGCTTTTGCACCTAGAAATAAGGGAAAGTATGCTAAAAGTTATTCAGATATCCAATTTGGTTTCCTTACTCCCTGCTTTTTACCAGTGACCTATGGGGATATTCCAGGAGGTTATCCACTGTTAGATTAGTTTTCTCTCCTGATGCTTTGTTTTGCATTTCTTTTGTTTTTTTGCAGCAAGCCTAATGGCTAAACATATTCTCCTTTCTTCTCTATGTGTTCTATAACATTCTATCACATGGGATTCTTTTCCATTCTAAATCTATTCCCCACTCCTCATCATATACTCCAGGCTTCTTTCCTTAAAAGAAAAAAAAGTACTTAGTTATCCCTTCGGGGCTGCATGCCACTCATAAGAATAATAGCTAACAAAGTTAAATTCTGAATAATAACCCCTTTGAAGCCTCATTAAGGGCCTTATCAATAGCTCCATATACCTACCTACAAAATCGTTCATAGAATTGTCCTTTTCCCTGGTTCAGTAAAATGATCTCAGATTGCTGAAAGCTGTCTGTGAAAAATGCAAAATTATTATTATATTTTTAAACTAAGAATTATAAAACTAAAAAAGAAAATAGAAACATTCTAATTGGTAGATTTTTAAAGGAGGACATAATTAAAACCTCTGTAAGTAAACAAAAATATACATGTATATTCTTTTATACCTACATTCAAGAAATATATCAATCTAGTTGTACTGATTGATTAAGCATCTAGACATAGAAGAGTCTAATTTTTTTCTGAAAGCATCATCAAAGAAACATGAATATGGATAAGTGTATATATATATATATATACATATATATATGTAAAAACCAAAAATAAAATAAGCAGTCATTAAACAGATGGATACTTTTATTCACTTTTTAGCTCCTCAATATTTTTCGTTGCAAACATGTCATGTGTATGTTTTAAAAATACATAAATGTGTATTTATTCAGAGTATATTAACCATCAGTGAAAATATTTTATTCTTCTCTAGCTATTCCTCCTTAAAAACCTTTTTCCCCCATCAAAAAATCAGGTGTTCAGGAAAGACAATGCACATGGTGAGTAGGAGGGACAGGACTGGTTCAGTCCAAACACAAAGTGTCCTTATTTGGCCTTCTTTGAAGCTGATGTTAGGATTGTTTGAGTAGTTATTTTCATCTTTAAAATGTATGCCCAGGAGACCTAGTATAATTTGTTTGATAGAGGAATTTTAGAACATTCCTAGGCGCCAAGTTATTTTCCCTCTATGACTGTCAATTCCCAAATTCATACTCAGATTTGCAGAGAAATGATTTCTGAGAATTTAGCAAAACTGAATTTTTCCCCCGGAGATCATTAAAAAGGACATTTTGTGGACTTATTCAAGGAGATACCTCATTGTAAAATGGTACATTGGGAATAGCCATCTTCCACCAACCCCTTATAGTAACTGATTATGTGAAACCTCAGAAAATTGGGGGAAGGAGTACCCCCCAAAATAAAGATGGCTATGGATTAAACAGCAGAAACTGAATAGACATCTCCTCTAGAGAGTCACCACCTTTCTCTACTGCTTGTATAGTTTACTTAAAAAAAAAAATCAATGCAGCATTCAGTCTGTTGTGGTAACTGTTGCGTGAGGTATGAGATAAGGAGCTAACATCCTAAAAACAACAACTACAGGTGGTTCAACTGTATGTACTGAAGATTGTTCTGTTTTGTTTTGCTCTTCTTGGATTTCAGGATCTGGCTTTAATTTCAGAATGTCATTTTTTTTTTCTTGAATCACTCCAGAAATATCCATTTTACTAATTGTAACAGTCTTATATAAATTGTTCCTGTTGATTTCAGTTTCCAATTTGTTGATATTGATGAGTCTCTTTAATTTGTTTCCAACATGTCTCAAAGGAGGAATGATTGCCTTTGTATTTGTGGAGAGGAAAGTAAATCATAGACTTGAAAAATAGTTTCTATTTCTTGAGCTCTAAAGAGTCATATTCCTTACCCACAGTAGCTTTTGATTATATTAAAGCTCTGAAGTGATAATTTGAGAGAGAATATGGATATGAGAGAGAATATACTGGATGGCTTGTCCCAGGCACTGCTGTGATTCTTGGGCTCCAGCTCTCAGCTTACTCTGGGGGTGTCCTGTCAGACTCCAACCTCAGAGCAGTGCTGGCTCTTTTAGCTGGGTCCCTGCTTTCCCGTCTGTTGCTCTGCGAGTAAGGGAGAGTTATATTCAATTAATTTCATTTTGACTCCATCTCACGTTTGCCAGCCTTCATTTCCTCTATTCCTAGGTCTCTGGAGGATTCTGTTGGGAGACAAATGTGTTTTGTTATTGTTCATATTTTCTTGCTTCTTTTATTTAAATGCCTCTGGCCTTTGGTTTCTATTTAAGGTAGTATGTTGTGTTCTTTTGAATAAATTTTGCTCTCAGCCTACAATCATCTGCTGTATTCCATCTAGAATATCCTCAACACACTTACCATGATATTGTATTATGTATTTCTCCTAATTTTACTTTAAAAAGTGTATTTATTGTGTACTTTCCCATGAATTTGAGGAGGGAGGATAAGTTACTGGAACTTTTCATTTCTGAAACATTCCTTCTTTTATCTTCCTTCACCATCACTTATTCTACCTGCCTTTTACCTTCAGCTATGATTTTGAGTGTGTGTAAAATTTATTAAGTTTGGTTTTGTTTATCTTTCTACTGAGTATTTGTAAACCTACTTTGAAAGTTTATATTCAAATAATTGTGACCAAATCACAACTTTTTCTATTATTTTTCTTCTCTTCAAATATAATTGTTTATTTTTGTTTTCCATGTTAATCACATTTTCAAATTTACTGGAAAAAATATTTTAATGGTTTTTAGTGTCCACTGTTTGCATTTTTTTAACTTAAGTTTGAGAATTCTTTTGCTTTGATGAAGTGAAAATCCTGAATTTCCTCTCCCATTACTCTAAGAGATATATATTATTCTCTTAGAGAATGTATAATTCCCTAAGTCCTTGAATTTTAGGAAATGTCCAAGTATTGCTTTTACACAAGAAAAAAAAAAAAAAACTTGGAAGGATATAAAATTGTATGAACATAGAACAAATATTTCAGCTGATATTTCTTCATTGTCCTCCAGCATTTCTTATTGATTGCCTGTTTGTGGACTCACTCATTATTCACCCATGTGCTAGTTAAATTCTCTTTCTAGAATTGTAACTGGGGGTGGTAGAGGGAAGGTTTATGTGCAGATCTCCTAGCAAAATTTCCAGGTCTCAGTAGGCATTCATCCAACTTCCCTCTGTACCTCTGAGGTGCTTTTCTTGTACCTGCAGTTTGCTACTCCACCACTTGGAAATGCTGGGGCACTTGAAAATATCAGAAGGCTATCTCCCAGCAAACACCTACATGTACCTACAAACATATGTGCCCTGTCATCACCTCCTCTGCCACCCCTGCCCCCAAGAGAATAGCTTTCTCTGCAAACAGAAGCACTGACTTGGATCTGGAAATCAGTGCTTGGACCACCTAAAAGTTACAATTCATAGCATCAGAGTAGCTCTCCATTTTCATATTCAGTGGATAACTTGTTTTCTTCAGCTGAATCTGATATTTTTGTAGTTAGTGGGAAAAACTTCTTTTACTTAGTATCATTTATAAATTTCAGTGTGTATTCTTTTTCCTTTTACCTTATAGGTTTTTCAGGAGTAGTTGTGATAATGCTTCATGGTAGATTCTTGCGATATGCTACTTTCCCTCTTGGCTCCAATACCAGTGCTTTTCTTGTGCTGAAACAAACACAATGAGCTTTCCATTGATATTGTTGTTCATCTTGTACTTTGAGTTGCCTCCATATACTGTTAATATTTCCGCAGGTCCAGCCCACAGGGCAAAGCTCAAAGCTTGTCTCTATGCCTGTATTATTTTTTCAATTTTGTCAATATCATCCGTTACTTTATAACTATGTTTAAAGAAAAAAAAAAATGGTGCCCTGGACAGCTTGAGGAGTTCTCACAGTGGAATTAAACAATCTAAAAAGCCTCAGAGAAATGTCCTTCTGCTCCTGGCAGAAGCACAACATTTAAAAAAGGATCTATTGTGTCTTCATGCATGATAAGTCATCTAATTCTATTCATACCAATTCAACTTAATGCAAAGAGCACAGTATCTAGGAACTAACTTGCTGACACCTGTAAAGAACATTATGGATTCTGTTACCTTAAATAAATGATTAAAATGTGTTAAGTTTTAAAACTCAAGTTTTTAAAATAACAGTATAAGAAAAGTAAGTTATAGATGAAAAAACATAGGCAAATAAAACACAAAATGTATATTTTATGTGGGCTCATAATTTATCAGTAGTCCTTATAAGAACTTAAACTTAAAAAGAACAAATGATAGTGTAATAACATTAATATGAATTACTATGCTGTTATTGTTATGTAAGTATGGAAAATTATTTTCTTTCAAAAATATATACATAGTATACAGAGGAATACTATCTAATAATGATTGCACAAAAACATCACAAACAACAATAGGGGCAAATAATCAGTCGTAAAAATTCCAACACTCAGCAAACTATATGAAACGTTTGTAACCTCAATTCTCCCAAAAGTTATGCATTTTCTTTTTCTCCCCTCATCAAGTAACTGTTTAAATTTTAAGAAATCCGTTTCAGAGCACACAGATAACTTTTTTATAATATAACAATTTGAATGGCCGTTAGATTAAAAACAAAACAAACAAACAAAAAAGCCCAACAAATAGGATAAGAGTAACTTTTCCCAAGAAAAATAGTGGTAGATACCCCAAGAAAAACAGTCAACTTAGTTACAGTTGCATTGTTATTACCAAAACACTAGAGAGTTCTTAATGGTATAAAGGGAACTTCTGGACACAAAATTCTTTGAAGTCTCATTAGTATCCAGTAACATTATCTCTAAACACAAGAAAGACAATCTAGTCATGAAAAGACTTTTCACAATCATGAAAAGACTGTGGAATGCAGATGTCTGCAACCTTTTTAAAAAAATTATGGCGTTTCCAAATGTAGAATCAAATATAGAAAAGCATGAATGGGTTTTTACAAATTATAACATTGAACTAAAATCCAATAATAATATCTGTCATCCAAATTCAAAGTTCTGTTTCTGTCACAAAAATCGTTAAGTACACAGTAATGACTCAACCAAACAAAAATGTCTGAGATTGCTTAAATGGTTTGTAAAACATTTATAAATGTGTTGGAGATGTCAGTTTGGTAGCTGGAATGTAATATTATTTCTAAGCCCATGGTAGACGCAATGATTTTCATCTTACAAAAGCAAATTTGACTCTATCTAATATAGGAAAAAAGTAGTTTTCAAACTAAATCTTGTTTAAGACATAGTGGAAAGTTTAACAACTCAAGGAAAACATTTGAATCTATCTTTATAAACGCAAATTCATATTCTGCACTAATTCTAGTTGGACATATATTGTTCACAGTGGACATTATCATGGTAAGTGCATTTCCAAAGCACTGATTTTATTATTTTCTACATATAAGTTTTCAGTCGCTAGGCATGCTTTTCCTAAATGATGCATCCCATTTTTTCATGTGACAAGGATACCCAGACACAGTAAGTAAGGGGAACATGGTTCAAAGACAGCACTGCTCTGATTCTGACCAATAAACCTTTAAAGCAAAACACAAAAGGTTTAACCTCTTTCCAAAAAACTTAATTTTCTCTCAAAAATATCAATAATATTTATAGGAATACAAAAATATTCAAAATCCAACCAGGTAAGATTAATAACTTCTGTTATCCACTTTAAAATTACCAAAAGTAAAAAGAAACAGGAATATACAAACCATAATGTGAATGAAAACGGACACATAACTGACAGAAATGTTAGAATTAGCAGACAATGGCATTAAAACAACATTATTACTGCATTTCATTTCTTCTAAAATTTAAGAATCTATAGAAAAGATACTGGAAAAAAAATTGACTTCGCCAGTTGAAAACCATACAGTGTGAGGTGGAAAATAAGATTGCATTAATAGTAGATTAAATACTGTAGGAAAGGTTAGTGAAATTGATGATGTGAGAATAAATGATCAAAATTGGGAGAGAATAAGAGACAAAGATGATAAAACAAGCAAAATGAATAGTGCCAATGTGGGACAACTTTAAGGGGCCTAACATAGGTGTAATTAGAGTCTTCAGAAGAATAGAAAAGAAAGAGAAGAGAGAGAGGAGGGTCAGGAAACAAAATATTTCAAGTAGTGGTGACTGAAATTTCCCCAAATTTGATGACAGCTATAAACCCACGGATTCAAAACTCTCAATGAATGCTAAGCACAAGAAATGTGATAGAAACTAAAGTACATCATAATAAAGTTGCACATACTCAGTAATGAAGAGAAGATCTTAAAAGCAGTCATATGTAAATAAGTTACATACAAAGGAACAAAACTAAGGTTGACAGATCTGGTGAGTGCAACTACAAGTATATATCACTACAGATACTTATAGCATATTCATAGCAAGTTTATAATATCATCAAACTGGAAGCAACCAAATGTCCATAAAAAAGTGAATATGTACCAAGCTGTGGTATAGCCATGCAGTGGAATACTACTCAGCAATGAAAATGAATGGCCTCTTGAAACATGATACAACATAGATTAATCTCAAAATAAATATCCTGAGTGAAGAAATTAGACCAAAATTATGTTCTTCATGTTTGGTGGTGGTTTAGTTGCTAAGTCGTGTCCGACCCTGTGATCCTGTGGACTGTATGTAGCCTGCTAGGCTCCTCTATGGGATTCCCCAGGCAAGAATACTGGAGTGGGTTGCCATTTCCTTCTCCAGGGGATCTTCTAAACCTAGGAATTGAACCCAGGTCTCCTGCATTGCAGGCAGATGATTTACCAACTGAGCTATGAGGGAAGCCCTTCAGAGCTTCGAGTTTTCATTTATATAATTTCTAGAAAGTGAAAGCACACCTACAGTGACAGAAGGGCATTTAGTGGTTTCCCCAGGATAAAGTGAGGGGTAGACAGGAGAGAGTCATTGAAAGGAACTCGGAATCTTTTTAAAATGATCAATATTTCATTATCTTGTATTTGATAATCATTTCACAGATATGTTGATTTGTAAATATGTATCAAACTATATAGTTTAAATCTGTGCAGTTCATTATATTTCAACTATAATACAATAAAGTTAAGAAGGGGTGATTGAAGTTAATATTAGAAACAATCACAATCAACTCAGAGTATTTTCCCAATATGTATATACTACCAATGAAACTTCAATTAAATTTAATATAACTATCAGTAAATTTAACAAAATTAAGAAAACTGGAGATTTTTTAAATTTGAAAACATGTAAAAATCTAGATGTATAGAAATATAATTTTATAGCTGGGAACTATCTAAGTACCTAGTTTGAAATCCACAATTCTTGAATCATTGTTTACAAAATTTAAGAAAGACAGAAGAAGTTATGTGGGACAGCATGTCCATACTTATTATAACATAGATAATGAATTGAAGTTCATTGAAGCGTATTGATTTGTGAGAAAATCTCTCTTGACTCTTCATCCACAGCTGTTTCCATTTTTCTCATCTTGTCTCAATTAACTTGTGTATCATTCTTTTGTGCATTCAATTATGTTTCTCTGAGAACACAGTAGTGTGCTTTGGCATTGATTGTGTCTTAATAAAAACTGTTGAATTACTGTCATTTGTCAACTGATAGGAAATTTAAATGCTGCATTTCATGGGACTATAGAAATTTCAACAAATTTATGAAATTTGATATTTACTTGTGTTTGAACTTGGACTTCACATTCTTAATGAGAAATCTTTTAGAAGTTCTGTCTTATAGTATTTGGACAACCACTATTCTTAGCCATTCTTATCTGACCCTGTTCTTCATTGTTGAAAATTTCAGTTTTCTGTTTCTGGTTGCTTCTCACTTTACTTCATAGCTGTGGTATTGATTTTGCTAAAGTGTTAATTGTCCCAGTTTATTGCTCAAAACAGCGGGATCAATTGTTGTTTTCTTTTTTATTTTAAATGTCACATTTCCTCTTTGTGTTAAATAACCGGTATTCAGACTAAAATTACCTTTATGTCCTTCTTCATTCCTGTTATTGCTTATATTTTAAATTGAATGCTTGTACATCCCCAAAGAAAGCACTAGACATTTATTTCATGTGTTTAGAGTATTCCTCATCTTGATATACACTTATGATCTCATGAGTCTTGACATTCCAAATTAAATATCACCATCTATCATTTTGAACAAGCATTGCCTATTCTTTTAAACCACAAGTGATATCTTCTTTTCTAGAATTCAATTATGCTTCATTGCCTTAAATTATGCTTTTAATTTTGTCTAAAATATCTACATCTGCCAACATATAAAAAGGAATATAAATGTAAACAAAACTTCCTGTTTAGTTAGGGATAGTGAATGGTGCATGTGATTTTAACAGAGGAAATTACCCTAAAAGGGGACAGCCTTCACTAATGTTGTACTCCTGTTCCCATAAATTGTCCCCTGACTTCCCAAAATCATAGTTTAGGTAATTTATTTTATTTTCCCTCTTTCTACTACATAGTGTAAAACATTTCTGTTGCTAGCAGATAGAAGTAATTTGCAGAAGTAAAGGAGGGTTTCAGCACTGGTATCAAACAGTATGATAGTTGACAGGAGAAAGAACACTATGTGTATATATCTTTGATGGAGATTCAGTAATAAAGCCATGCACTTGACAATTACAGAAAGATATTTAAGATTTCCAATCTTTTATATTTTTATACTACTGTGATATACACAAAAGTGTTTAAAGCAGTAACCAAAAAGGATGATCTGGACTAGACTGGAATGGAAACATGTATGGTATTCATATATAAATAGGAGTATAATAAGCCATTTCCAAAGTAGAAGAGATTAATAGAAACCGGAATGAATTTCATTTGTTTATGAAAGCTCAGATTAACTGGTATTTGTAGACTAACCAGCCCCCACCCCTGTAAATCATTAGAGCTAAAGAAGGACAAGCAATGGTGGTCAGTGGTCTTGCTTTGAAACTAGGTCTCATTTCTCTTTCATCTCCCTACCTCGCATCTTAGGAAAGCTATTCTATACATGATCTTGGTATTCTTCCAGGATTGCACATTGGAATTTTAAGTCAAAGACCAGAATGATGAAACACATCCTTTTATTGATCTGGATCCATACACACTTTGTACTTCAAAATGAGGGTAGTTGGTGGAGAACAGAGTGGAGATAACTAATGTTTTAAGCTTAATTCCTCAAAATAATCATTGCACCTTAAAGTTGCCTATTTTTATGTTTGTGAATCATTCTAACATAAACAACCTCATTTGGTCATGATGACAGTATTTAATGGCAGATATTCTGAGCCAGGCCATGTGATTAGTATTGGAGATACAGTGGTTTAAAAAAAATATGACATGATTCTCAGACTCATCAACATTATAGTCCTATAAGAAAGCTAAAAAATTATATACCTTTGAACTACAACAAGGTATGAAAAGAAAAGAAAAGGATTCCAGAAGAAAGAATAATAGGAGGGAATTAATTGATTTTGAAGAACCATGGAACCTCTCCTTGAGGAGGAGCTAATAAAGATGAAACATAAAGAACAAGAAGGACCCAAACATATGAAAAGTTTGGGAAACAGTTTCTAGATATAGGCAATCACTTTAAGGATGTTTCAAAGGCATGCATTTAGTTAGGTAGCAGAGTTGAAATTTAACAGAAATTTCTGAAGATGATAATTAACATTTGTTTAGCTCTTTTTCATAGTGCTTTTGGGTATATACTCATTTAATATACTCATAAGGACACTATGAGGTGGGAAACTTAGGAAATGTTTGATAGATAGAAATTTTGCCATCCTCCTTTTGACTTAAATTTTATTACTAATTGGGAAAGAAAAAATCTGAGATTAAGTTAAAGGCATTCTGAGTGGCATATGAATTTTAAGTGGGCAAAATATTCAATAAAATATTTCCCTTTTGAACAATAATGAGAGTGGATGTGTCATCAAAATATTCAGAAGCATGTGATTAAATGCTAATCATTTACCTTAATTGAGCCTGCACTGTGTTTAGAGATTTGTGTGAGGAATTTTAAGAAGAAAAAATGACTGTATGGAGAAATAGGTGAAGTTTTAAAACATTCTAAAATTCTTGGTAATATTTAAATATTTCTAAGTTTTGTGTCTCTGTGTACCAATATGTATATATACCTGGAAAATCCAATGGACAGAGGAGCCTGGTGGGCTATAGTCCATGGGGTCACAAAAGAGTCAGGCATGACTTAGTGACTAAACAACAACAACATATATATGTAATAGAGATAATACATACATATATATATATATTTATGTATATATTAGCCATAATATATTTTAGTCATATAGTATGCATCAAATTATTTTCTGATTAAAAATGACAATACATCTTAGCTTACTGAAAGTGTTGCTAATTAAATGAACAGATCTTAGTTGAAACTATGATTAAAAAAAAACTTTGTTATTGTTTAGTCGGTAAGTCATGTCTGACTCTTTGAGACTCCATAGACTATAGCACACCAGGCTCCCCTGTACTTCATTCACTGTCTCCTGGAGTTTGCTCAGATTTACATCCATTGAGTCGGTGATGCTAACTAACCATCTCATCCTCTGCCACCCCCTTCTCCTTTTCCCTCAATCTTTTGCAGCATCAGGGTCTCTTCCAGTAAATTATCTCTGACTTAGGCCAAAGTATTGGAGCTTCAGCTTCATCATCAGTCCTTCCAGTGAATATTTAGGGTTGATTTCCTTTGGGAACAACTGATTTGATCTCCATGCTGTCCAAGGTCTCTTAAGAGTCTTTTCAAGCATCCCAATTTGAAAGCATCAATTTTTGGTGCTCAGCAGTTTGATGGTCCAACTCTTACATCCATTCATGACTACTGGAAAAACCATGGCTTTGACTATATGCATCTCTGTCAGCAAAGTATTGTCTCTGCTTTTTAATACACTCACTAGGTTGGTCATAGCTATTCTTCCAAAGAGCAGGCATCTTTTAATTTCATGGCTGCAGTCACTGTCTGCAGTGATTGTGGAGACCAAGAAAATAAAACCTGATCTTGCTTCCACTTTTACCCCTTCTATTTGCCATAAAATGATGAGACCAGATGCCATGATCTTATTTTTTTAAATGTTGAATTTCAAGCCAGGTTTTCACTCTCCTCTTTTACCCTCATCAAAAACACCACTATAAATACATTAATATGTTGGATCACATCCCAGTTGTGGATGTGACTAGTGATGGAAGAAAGGTCCAATGCTGTAAAGAGAAATATTGCATAGGAATCTGGAATGTTAGGTCCATAAATCATGGCAAATTGAAAGTGGTCAAACAGGAGATGGCAAGAGTGAACATCAACATTTTAGGAATCAGTGAACAAAATGGAGTGGAATGGGTGAATTTAACTCAGATGACCATTATATCTACTACTGTGACAAGAATCCCTTTGCAGAAATGGAGTAGCCATCATAGTCAACAAAAGAGTGAAATGCAGTACTTGGATGCAATCTCAAAAACAACAGAAGGATCTCTCTTCATTTCCAAAGCAAACCATTCCATATCATGGTAATCCAAGTCTATGTACTGACCAGTAATGCTGAAGAAGCTGAACTTGAACAGTTCTATGAAGACCTACAAGACCTCTTAGAACTAACACCAAAAAAGATGTCCTTTTCATTATGAGACTGGAATGCAAAAGCAGGAAGTCAAGAAACACCCAGAGTAATAGGCAAATTTCCTTGGAGGACAAAATGAAGCAGGACAAAGGCTAATAGAGTTTTGGCAAGAGAACGCATGGTCATAGCAAACACCTCTTCCAACAACACAAGAGAAGACTCTACACATGGACACCACCAGATGGTCAACACTGAAATCAGATTGATTATATTCTTTGAAGTCAAAGATGGAGAAGCTCAATATAGTCAGCAAAAACAAAACCAGGAGCTGACTGTGGCTCAGATCATCAACTCCTCATTGCCAAATTCAGAGTTAAATTGAAGAAAGTAGGGAAAAACCACTGGGCCATTCAGTTATGTAAATCAAATCCCTTATGATTATACAGTGGAAGTGACAAATAAGTTTAAGGGACTAGATCTGATAGAGTGCCTGATGAATTATGGATGGAGGTTTGTGACATTGTACAGGAGACAGGGATAAAGACCATCCCCAAGAAAAAGAAATGCAAAAAAGCAAAATGGCTCTCTGAAGAGGCCTTATAAATAGCTGTGAAAAGAAGAGAAGACAAAAGCAAAGGAGAAAAGGAAAGATATATCCATTTGAATGCAGAGTTCCAAAGAATAGCAAGGAGAGATAAGAAAGCCTTCCTTGGTGATCAGTGCAAAGAAATAGAGGTAAACAATAGAATGGAAAAGACTAGAGATCTCTTAAGAAAATGAGAGATACCAAAAGAACATTGCATGGAAAGATGGGCTCAATAAAGGACAGAAATGGTATTGACCTAATAAAAGCAGAAGATATTAAGAGGTGGCAAGAATACACAGAAGAATTGTACAAAAAAGATGTTCATGACCCAGATAACCACAATGTTATGATCACTCACCTAGAGCCAGACATCCTGGAATGTGAAGTCAAGTGGGCCTTAGGAAGCATCACTATGAATAAAGCTAGTGGAGGTGATGGAATTCCAGTCGAGCTATTTCAAATCCTAAAAGATGATGCTATGCGGCCAGAAAATTTGTAAAACTCAGCAGTGGCCACAGGACTGGAAAAGGTCAGTTTTCATTCCAACCCCAAAGAAAGGCAATGCCAAAGAATGCTCAAACTACTGCACAGTTGCACTCATCTCACACGCTAGTAAAGTAATGCTCAGAATTCTCCAAGCCAGGCTTTACAGTATGTGAACCTTGAACTTCCAGATGTTCAAGCTTGTTTTAGATAAGGCAGAGTAAGCAGAGAACAAATTGCCAACATCCTCTGGATCATTGAAAAAGCAAGAAAGTTCCAGAAAAACATCTATTTTCTGTTATATTGATTATGCCCAAGCCTTTGACTATTAGGATCACAACAAACTGTGGAAAATTCTGACAGAGGTGGGAATACCAGACCACCTGACCTGCCTCTTGAGAAATCTGTATGCAGGTCAGGAAGCAACAGTTAGAACTGGACATGGAACATGGAGCAACAGGACAAGGACAACAACAAATAGGACAAGGAATACCTCAAGGCTGTATGTTGTCATGCTGCTTATTTAACTTATAGGCAGAGTACATCATGGGAAATGATGGACTGGATGAAGCACAAGCTGGGATCAAGATTGCCAGGAGAAATATCAATAACCTCAGCTATGCAGATGACACCACCCTTATGGCAGAAAGTGAAGAGGAACTAAAGAGCCTCTTGATGAAAGTGAAAGAGGAGAGTGAAAAAGTTGGCTTAAAGCTCAACATTCAGAAAACTGAGAAGATGGCATCCAGTCTCATCACTTCATGGGAAATAGATGGGAAACAGTGGCTGACTTTATTTTAGGGGGCTCCAAAATCACTGCAGATGGTGACTGCAGCCATGAAATTAGAAGAGGCTTGCTGCTGGGAAGAAAAGCTATGACTACTATGACTAACGTAGAGAGCATATTAAAAAGCAGAGACATTACTTTTCCAACAAAGGTTCATCTAGTCAAGGCTATGGTTTTCCCAGTAGTCATGTATGGATGTGAGAGTTAGACTATAAAGAAAGCTGAGTGCCAAAGAATTGATGCTTTTGATCTGTGGTTTTGGAGAAAACTCTAGAGAGTCCCTTGGACTGCAAGGAGATCCAACCAGTCCATCCTTAAGCAAATCAGTCCCTAATATTCATTGGGAGGACTGATGTTGAAGCTGAAACTCCAATACTTTGGCCACCTAATGGGAAGAACTGACTCATTTCAAAAGACCTGATGCTGGGAAAGATTGAAGGCAGGAGGAGAAGGGGATGACAGAGGATGAGATAGTTGGAAGGCATGACCGACTCAATGGACATGAGTTTGAGTAAACTCCAGGAGTTTGTGATGGACAAGGAGGCCTGGTGTGGTGCAGTCCATGGGGTCACCAAGAGTCACACATGACTGATCTGTTGAACTGAACTGAATATGTTGGAGCAATTGAAATGCCAGTGTGTTAACTGGCTCTTTGATATTTATTGAGATTAGTTGAAAACTTATGACAACAATAAACCCTTACATGGAGTTGCAGCATTTGTATTGATAATATCCAATACTTGAAAGCAACTGTTAAGTCCCTCAATAAATGAACAGACAAATAGACTGTGATATATACAGGCAATGGAATATTATTTAGTGTTAAAAAGAAATGTGCTACTAAGCCTTGCAAAGGAATGGAGGAACTTTAAGTGTATATTACTAAGTTAAAGAAGTCAATCTGAAAAGGATACAGAAGGCTCCATGATTATAACTATATGACAACCTGGAAAAGGAAAAACTATAGTAATAATAAACAGATCTGTGGTTGCCAGGGCAGATGGTGAAGAGATGAATAGAGCACACTGGATTTTAGGGCAATGAAAGTACTCTGTATAATATTATAAAGATAGACATGTCATCGCCTATTTGTCCACACCCATTGAATGTGCAAAACCAAGAGTGAACCCTACGGTAAACTATGGATATCGGGTGATTATATGTGTCAATATAGTTTTATCCTTGGTAAATAATATACCATGCTGGTGAGGGAAACTATGCAAGTGTGGAAAATCTCTATGCCTTCCTAATTTTTGTAAACCTAAAACTTCTGTAAAAATGGCAGCATTAAATTTCAAAATCATCAGGCTGCATATTTATCTAAGGTAATTTATTCATATAGTTAAATTTTTAAAGTATTTGTGAGCATTTTGTGTGTTCTGTGTTCAAATACAGAAGCATGCATGATACTATCCCTCATATTCTGCATATTCTTTTTATGTCATCTTCATGTCCTTTTTATACTCTTGAGTCTTTACAGTCTTTTCTCCATTCAGCAACTCTAGTAGTGCTTTTAAAACAAACTGAACACACACACATACACACACGCACACATATATATAAAGAATTTAAAGAACACCTGTGTACATATGTGTAGAAATACTGAGTATGACTGGTTAATTTCAGTTGTTTGTATAATATGTAATTACAAACTCAAAATACTGCCTTGACAGCCCATCTCACTCAGAGTAAAATCCAGAGTATTTTAGGGACTGGAAGCCACATATTTTGTTCCCTTATTTCATATCTTGTCACTTCCTACCTGCACATTCTACTTATAGTCACACTGGCATGCTGTTCATGGGATACACAAAAATCTTCATGCCTCAGTCTTTATACATTTTGTTGTCTCTGCCTGCTTCCTCTTTCCATTAGGAATCTGATCAAATATCTTATCAGAGATCTCTTCTGCAGCATTCTAAAAATGGAACACAATTCTCTCAGTATTATTCTCTTATTCAGTTTTGCTATTCTTCATCATGCTTATCACCATCTGACAAATGTGTTACTCTTTCTTATAATATAACCCTTCCCAGGCAATGTCTTTGTCCATTTTGTTTCATGATCCAATCCTAGTCTAGGGGAAAGTTGGTCATCAATAAATACTTGTTGAATGATTAAAAGAATGAGATATGAAAATGATGTGTTGTAAAGAGAAGTTTTGATAAGTTTTTATTATCATGATTGATACTTCTTTATATAAGTAGGTTTTCTATGTAGAAGTAAAGCTATGCTACCTTTTTATCCTTGAGGACCAGTGATAAAATCAGCATTTACAGTGAAGACGCAAACAAGTAAAAAAGATTTTACCTATGGTTTTTCTTTTGGGTAATATCAGCTAATGGTATTGCATCTTGGAAATTCACTTAGTGTTTTCTAAAGATGAAAACGACTCAGCCTCTCTAATCCATGAAGGAAAAAAATGAGTTTATTCAAGTTAAATAGAAGGAAAAGTGGACTTGATGGATAATATTTCAAATGATATAGAATAAACAGAAGATACCAGCCTAGAGCAAAAATGAAACACTCAATTGGCAAGGTAGAGATCTTTATTTAAACATCATTCATCTCTTGTAACAGGAGAGGCAAATGATAATGAATGCAGTAGGAAAAGCAGCCTGTTTTCAGAGATGTACACACGTTCATTTATCTTTTAACTCCCCAACAGGGGGAAAGTTTATAGACTATTAGATCAGTAAAAAAAAACCTGAAATGCTGTCTGAAACTCCCTCCTTACCAAGAGAAGTGACTGACACCTAGAAGAGAGAAGAAAGAACCTTGGATGAGGAAAGGAGGAGCCAAGCCTTTCTTGCTCCTGGTCATCAATTCCAGCTTCACTACTGTACTTTCTTCATCATAAAGCAGAACAGAATGCAAAATCAATCAAAATATATTTTGCAAGTGATAGATATGTAAGGGCAAGGACAACACAGTTTGCATCTAGCAATAAACAGATAAACACACTAAATCACAATAAACAATAATAAGAGCTGCTAGAAAGAATGGTAATAAATTCAGTTGTTTAGAAGGACCAAAAATGTTCTTGTTAGGCCAAGTATTTGTTAATCTTAAACATGTGACATCAAGAGGTACTGAATTTTAAGTTTTCAGGTGGTCCGAAACTTTCTTCCTATTTGATAGGCTTATTTGCTAAAAAGCTTTGGTTTTTATTTTGTTGTTTTGTTTGTTTAATGCCTCACAAGTTTCTCAAAGCCATCCTGGCCATCACAGTCCTATTTTTATGCTATGTGTAGAATTTGTCTGTAATAACTGACATAAATATTTCTGCTGGAATTCACATTTATGGAAATGCCTCCAGTTTAGTTGGAGGTAAAACTAAGAATGACAAGAATGTGAGGTCTATTTTTCAAAAGATCTTTTAACAGAAGGGCAAGTAATTATTTCCCTGAGTGATTTACATTGAATATTTATATTGATTCTAGCAGAAAATTGTGTCTAGATGTTTCTTCAGGGCAAGTCATCTCTTATTTAAGAGGTTGGTATAGAACAACAAATCCCTGTTTCTTCATGTTGAGCTGTTTGACCTCAGACAAGTTACTTAACTTCTCCATAAATCAGTTTTCTCAATGGTAAATGGGTATAATGATAACATCTACCTCACAGAGTTGTGAGTATTAACTGATTTAATATATGTAAAGTACTTAGGTCATGACTGGCACATGATAAATGAAAAATCTCTTCAGAATTTTCCAAAGGGCAAAGGCTTTTATTCCCTCGCTTTCCCTAAAGCACAGGCAGTGATGCCTAGAAAGCTCTTCAGAAACCTCCTGACTACTCATCTTTGATACCAAGTCTGTTTCTCAGTGAAGCCATCCTGAACCATCCTCTCTCAATGATTTTTCTCTGGAGCCAAGAAAAATCATTACTTTTCAATCTTTTGACTATTAAACAAAGCTGTCTTCCTGCAATATGGAAGACCCAGTTTCGATCCCTGGGTCTGGAAGGAAATGAAAACCCACTGCAGTATTCTTGGTTGGAGAATTTCGTGGACAGAGGAACCTGGTGGGCTACAGTCCACGGGATTGCAAAGAGTCAGGTATGACTGAGCGACTAACACTTTTCACCCTCAAACAAGGCTATTAATTCCTAAATTCCTAAAAATTAAAATTTTATAACTCTCTCTCTCTCCTGGTTCTCTTTCTGGATCAACTTACAGGAAATGGGGGAGATATAGACACCAAAAAAGTGGGGGCAGAAAGAGCACAGGCAGAAGCCAGAGTATGCCTTAGGAAGACAAGACTGAGCTATAGGACAAGTTTATCTTTGCCTCCATATACCTTTTTTTTCTCTTTTTTTTGCTTTCTCCCTCTTTGAACCCTTGCCTCCAACTTCAAAAAATCAAACATTCCCCCACCCCCAAAAAGAGAAAATCTGCTACTACTTCTTGATTTATCTTATCAGTGTTGGAATTCTTGTTTCAGAAATTCACAGCACTGGGGAATATTTTGCTGGGGAATGTTGAGACTTTTACTCAAAAGTTTTGTCACTCCACTATAGCTTACTTCTAAATTTTGATTCTCTATCACAACAAAGAAAGGGAACCACAAAAGAGAGAGAATATATTAAGGGATATAAAGAGAAGACAGAGAAAGAGGGAAGGATAATTGGAAGAAGAATAAGAATCTAGGCAGGAATTTGGAAGAAAGGAGATGCAGATATGGCTTGAAAAGGCAGGATGGTGAAAAACATAGGAAAGGTGTTGGTGAGTAGCCTTGTATGTCTAATGTACAAGAAGAGTTGGACTCTTGAAGTCCCAGTTGATGGAAATTCAAAAGAGGTTATCTGTTTTAGCATACAGATGATCCAGGAGGCCCCACAATTCTATAAATGAGGGCTGCAAAGTCATCCAGTTTTTCATCCCCGGAGGAAGTGGTGCCAAACTCTCTCTTCCCAGGACTGCAAATGAGGCTGCAAGTCTTGTATGAATGTCAGCCTGGAGCATGAGGCTGGAGTGTGTGTGTGTGTGTGTGTGTGTGTGTGTGTGTGTGTGTGTGTGTGTGTGTGTATGCTTGTGTGCTTAATCATGTTCTACTCTGCAACCACCATGGACTGTAGCCTGCCAGGCTCCTTGGTCCATAGGATTTCCCAGGCAAGAATACTGGGGTGGATTGCCATTACCTTCTCATATATTTATATATGTGCATGTATACACACACATACATGCACACACCAACGGATCAAACTGCCTGGTTAAACATTTTCCAAATTGTCATAAAAATGAGTATTATTCACTGGAATTATGTAAAAATTTCAAAATCATTTAAGTATGTAGGGAAAAATAGTGCATCAGAGATTGTGCTCCAGAATAACTGGAGCCATAGTTCTAAGAACTATTTGCAAAATGAATAAATATATTAGCTGGAGAAATGTCTGAGGCATCATAATTTTAAATAATTGAACTTACTCTGAATTATAAATATATAACACTGTAAAACAGAGGAACATTCACAAACCTTCAACAAGTGAATGAAAACAGAAAATCAAATAGCTTATTTTTAGGCACATTGATTCATGAAGATAAACTACTGAAAATAATTACATAAAAATTGAGAAAAAACAAAGCATGCATTTCTAGAAGTTGACATTTTGCAATAGATAGACATTTTTAAAAGACTGACATCTATTGCTAATTAGATCCACACATGACTGATTTAAATTGATTTCAACAATATTTTGGTGCAAATAGGTCAAAAATTGAAGAAATAAAATGTTCCATTAAAATCAGAGAAAGTTTTTTTTTAACTTTTAAATTTTTATTTTATTTTTTTACAGCTGAGAGTAGGAAACAAAATTGTAGTTCACTCTTAATTATATAGTAGCATAAATAACGCTGTAATTAGAGCTGTGAAAATTGTCTGGTGGCAAATTTTCTTTGTAGTTTGAAGGAGTGAAAATAGTATTTGATATGCATTTCATCAAAGTGTGCTAAAGGGATACACTAAATTCTTAATATTTCTCTAATGCTTTGAATGTGACAACTGCTAGTTGTTGTTATTTTAGAATGTGGTAGCTGTTTTAAAATGTCCAGGTTTTCATTGATAAAAGGTTTACACTTTCATGTCTTTCATGTTTAGAAAATTAGAAAAGTGGATAGGATAAGAGTACAAGCTCAGTGCTACAGTCAAAGCCTCTACTCCCTAATTTTTATATCACACCAAAAGTTTTCTGTCCTTGTAGTAGACATTAAATGATTTGTGACTAGTTATGACTAGTTATCATATGATCCAATTCTCTGGTTTCAACAAAGAGATTATCTAAACTATGAAAGAAAAATGGCCACCTGGTGATCTAAAACAGAGGTCCCCAATGTTTTTTGGCACTAGGAACCAATTTTGTGAAAGATGATTTTTCCATGAACCAGGGAAGAGAGGAGATTCAAGTACATTTCGTATCTTCTGCACTTTATTTCTATTGTTATTACATGAACTCCACCTCAGATCATCAGGCATTAGATCCTGGAGGTTGGTGGCCCTAGTCTAAAAAAAATTAAGAGTTGTGTGTTAGTTTTTATTAAGCAGATGGCTGATTATCTAGTGTGTTTTAATATTCACCAAGTCAACTAAGCAAAACTCTTGAAATAAGATGAATTTAATTTTGATTTTAAAATCAAATTTCTTGATTTGGTCTTTCTAAGATTTATTAACTTAAGCTTAAATATACAGAAGACATACTTTGTAATATTTTCTTATAAAAATTAATATAACTCATAAGAGGAAAGAATATTCTTCCTTGTTAAACAAAATTAACTCATGCTCTACTGGAAAGGATACATACTTATAAATTCTAACTGATCTTATCCTAGTCAAAGAAATATATATATTTTAAGCAAAATGTCATTGTTTTGAAATACAAAAGAGCAAACCAGAGATGGCTTTAGCATACTTATTAGATGGAGGTGGCCAAGATGCGGGACAAGACAGGCTGAGTGCAAAAAGACAAGTAACAAGTGTTGGTAAGGATATGGAGAAAAGGGAACCCTCATGCGCATGCATGTTCATTGGAAATGTTAACTGGTGCAGCACAAAAAATGAAAGTACAACTACCATAAGATCTAGCAATCCCACTTCTGGATCTTCACCCAAAGGAAATAAAAACACTACTTCAAAATGATATATGCATCCATTTATTAGTCTTATTTTAATAGTCAAGACATAAAAGCAACCTAAGTGGTCATCAATGGAAGAATAGATAAAGATATGGTATATGTGTGTGTATATGTATATATGTAAATATATACATGTACAGTGAATATTCCTCAGCCATAAAAAATGAAATCTTGCCATTTGC
The DNA here is from genome assembly GCF_023699985.2 of Odocoileus virginianus. Taxonomy (NCBI): domain Eukaryota; kingdom Metazoa; phylum Chordata; class Mammalia; order Artiodactyla; family Cervidae; genus Odocoileus; species Odocoileus virginianus. Next base: position 32,369,240 of record NC_069686.1, on the reverse strand, counting down.
TTCAACATGGATAGATATAGAGGGAACTAAGTCAGACAGAAAAAGACAAATACAATATGATCTCAATTATATGTGGGATCTAAAAAAGAAAACAAACAAATAAAGTATAAAAAAGGAAAACAGACTCATAGATACAGACAGCAAATGGGTGGTTGTCAAAGGGGAGAGAGGTGAGGAATAGGTGAAGGCAATAAGATGTACAAATGTCCAGTTATAAAATAAGTCACAGAAATGTAATATACAAATAAGGTATATGGTCAACAACATGGTAATGACCTTTGTGCGGATAGATGATTAATAAACCTTACTGTGGTGATCCATTTCGTAAAGTATGCAAATGTCAAATCTCTGTGAATTACCTGAAACTAACATAATAGTGTAAGTCAACTATATTTCAATAAAAAAAAAATATAGAAACATAGATTTAAGTAATTTTATATTAAACTATTCAATTAAAAATATACCCCAAGACATACTTTATAATATTGACTATTTTATTTATATAAATATGGGTATGCAGATTGCTGTGGACCATTCTGTTTCTTCCTTGGGTGCTGATTTTATAAGAAAATTTTTTAACCCTGATAAAATTCATTGAGCTTATAATTTCTGTATTTGTCTAAATGTAGGTATATTTTAATAGTTTATTTTTAAAAATCTTAATAATGTTCTACTTCTCTGCTTCTACATATATCTATGTGATTTTAGCCCTACCTCAAGTTATTTTCTTGAGGTAGTTTTTAAGCCTACTTTATTTCCTTGCTTACTTTGTGTCATTGCCTCTCTCTGTCTGCCTAATGACAGCTACTTTGAAACCATCTGAAAACATAGGCTTGACTGGAAAGACTACTTACTAGAAAGGCTACAAAATTTTTTATTTATTTATTTTTTCTTATCTCAAAGCTGAGGGCATTTCTTTAGTATCATTTAACTGTCCATAAGATGCTTTGTTATTAGATGCCTTTTTCTGTCTCATTTTCTGCTGTTTGGGTTGTAAGAATAATTGACTTTTCTGAGACTGGGAAGAGCTTAATGTCTGGATCCTCTATGTTTTCTTCAATCTGTTTGCAGACAAGCTAGTTTATTCCCTTGCCTTATTGCTTTCTGAAATACCTTGCTAAAAGCAGCAAAGAGAAGCCAACACTCCCCAAAAGGTTGACTTTTTGAAAATTTATTTTATTAAAAAAAATTTTTATTGGCGTGTAGTTGCTTTATAATGTTTTAGTTTCTGCTATACAGCAAAGTGGGTCAGTTACATGTATACATATATATCCTCTTTTTAAAATTTCCTTCCCATTTAGGTCATCACAGAGGATTGAGTAGAGTTCTCTGAGTTATGCAGTAGGTTTACATTAGTCACCTACTATTATATATACTAGGATATGTGTGTCAGCCTCAATCTCCCAATTCACCCCACTCCTCTCTTCCCCAGCTTGACCACCCATAAGTTTTTCTGTGTCTCTATTTCTGCATTGAAATATCTTCATTTATATCACTTTTCTAGATTCCACATATAAGCAATGTTGTACAATGTTTGTTTTTCTCTTTCTGACTTCACTCTATGTAAGAGTCTCTGTCTGTGTGTGCTAAGTTGCTTCAGTTATGTCCAACACTTTGCAACCCTATGGACTGCAGCCCGCCAAGCTCCTCTGTCTATGGAATTCTCCAGACAAGAATACTGGAGTGGGTTACCATTTCCTACTCCAGGGAATCTTCCAACTCAGGGATTAAACCCACATCTCTTAGGTCTCCTGCATTGCCAGGTGAGACTTTACTACTAGTGTCACATGGGAAACCAAATATAGTCTCTGGCTCTATGCATGTCTCTGCAAATCTTTGCTCCCTTTTGTGACAGTAATATTCCATTGTATATATGTACCACTTCTTTATTCATTCTTCCAGTGATGGACATTTAGGATGCTTCAATGTCCTGGCTATTGCAAATAGTGTTGTAATAAACATAGAGGTCCATGTATCTTTTCAAATTATGGTTTTCTCCAAGTATATTTCCAGGAGTGGGATTGATGAATCATATGTTAGTTCTATTTTCAGGTTTTTCAGGAACCTTCATACTCACCATAGTGACTGTTCAGTTCACTTCAGTCGTTCAGTCCTGTCTGACTCTGCGACCCCATGGACTGCAGCATGCCAGGCTTCGCTGCCTATCACCACCTCCCAGAGCTTCCTCTAACTCAGGTCCATCAAGTCATGTCATGCAGCTATCTCATCCTTTGTCATCCCCTTCTCCTCCTGCCTTCAATCTTTGCCAGCATCAGGGTTTTTTCAAATGAGTGAGTTCTTCCCATCAGGTAACCAAAGTATTGGAGTTTGAGCTTCAGCATCAGTCCTTCCAATGAATATTCAGGACTGAATTCCTTTAGGATAGACTAGTTGGCTCTCCTTGCAGTCCAAGAGACTCTCAAGAGTCTTCTCCAAAACCACAGTTCAAAAGCATCAATTTTTTGGCACTCAGCTTTTTCTAGTCCAACTTCCACATCCATACATGACTACTGGGAAAACCACAGCCTTGACTAGGGGGGCATTTTTTGGCTTTTTAATATGGTATCTAGGTTGGTCATAGCTTTTCTTCCCAGGAGCAAGCCTCTTCTAATTTCTTGGCTGTAGTTACCATCTACAGTGATTTTGGAGCCCCAAAGAATAAACTCTGTCACTGTTTCCACTGTTTCCCCGTCTATTTGCCATGAAGTGATGGGACCAGATGCCATGATCTTAGTTTTCCAAATGCTAAGTTTTAAGCCAGCTTTTTTACTCTCCTCTTTCACTTTCATCAAGAGGATCTTTAGTTCTTCACTTTCTGCCATAAGGGTGGTGTCATCTGCATATCTGAGGTTATTGATTATTTCTTCTGGCAATCTTGATTCCAGCTTGTGCTTTATCCAGCCCAGCATTTCACATGATGTACTCTGCATAGAAGTTAAAAAATCAGGGTGACAATGTGCAGCCTTGACATACTCCTTTCCTGATTTGGAAGCAGTCTGTTATTCCATGTCCAGTTCTAACTGTTGCTTCTTAACCTGGATACAGATTTCTCAGGAGGCAGATCAGGTGGTCTGGTATTCTCATCTCTTTAAGAATTTTCCACAGTTTATTGTGATCCACACAGTCAAAGGCTTTGGTGTAGTCAATAAAACAGAAGTAGATTTTTTCCTGGAACTCTCTTGCTTTTTTGATGATCCAACAGATCTTGGCAATTTGATCTCTGGTTCCTCTGCCTTTTCTAAAACTAGCTTGAGTGTATGGATGTTCATGGTTCACATACTGTTGAAGCCTGGCTTGGAGAATTGTGAGCATTACTTTGCTAGCAATGTGAGATGAGTGCAATTGTGCAGTAGTTTGAACATTCTTTGGTATTGCCTCTCTTTGGGATTGGAATGAAAACTGACATTTTCCAGTCCTGTGGCCACTGCTGAGTTTTACGAATTTGCTGGCATATTGAGTGCAGCACTTTCACAACATCATCTTTTAGGATTTGAAATAGCTCAACTGGAATTCCATCACCTCCACTAGCCTTGTTTGTTGTGATGCTGCCTAAGGCCCACTTGACTTAACATTCCAGGATATCTAGCTCTAGGTGTGGGATCACACCATCATGGTTCTCGGTCATGAAGATCTTTTTTGTACAGTTCTTTTGTGTATTCTTGCCACCTCTTCTTAATATCTTCCGCTTGTTTAGATACATACCATTTCTGTCCTTTATTGTCACCCACCTTTGCATTAAATCTTCCATTGGTATCTGTAATTTACTTGAAGAGATCTCTAGTCTTTCCCATTCTATTGTTTTCCTCTTTGCCTTTCCATTGATAACTGAGGAAGGCTTTTCTTATCTCTCCTTGTTTTCTTTGGAACTCTGCATTCAATTGAGTATATCTTTCCTTTTCTCCTTTGCCTTTAGCTTCTTTTCTTTTCTCAGCTATTTGTAAGGCCTCTTCAACAATCTTTTGCCTTTTTGTATTTCTTTTTCTTGGAGATGGTCTTGATCACTGCCTCCTGTACAGTGTCACGAACCTCCATCCATAGTTCTTCAGGCACTTTGTCTATCAGATATAATCCCTTGAATCTGTTTGTCACTTCCACTGTATAATCATATGGGATTTTATTTAGGTCATATGAATACTCTGGTGGTCTTCCCTACTTTCCTCAATTTAGGTCTGAATTTGGCCATAAGGAGTTCATGATCTGAGCCACAGTCAGCTCCTGGTCTTGTTTTTGCTAACTATATAGAGCTTCTCCATCTTTGGCTGTGATGAATATAATCAATCTGATTTCAGTATTGACCATCTGGTGGTGTTCATGTATAGAGTCTTCTCTTGTGTTGGTGAAAGAGTGTTTCCTAGGATCAGTGTGTTCTCTTGCCAAAACTCTGTTAGCCTTTGCCCTGCTTCATTTTGTCCTCCAAGGCCAAATTTGCCTGTTACTCTAGGTATCTCTTGACTTCCTGCTTTTGCATTCCAGCCCCCTATAATGAAAAGGACATCTTTTGGGGGGGTGTTGGTTCTAGAAGGTCTTGTGGGTGTTCATAGAACTGTTCAACTTCAGCTTCTTCAGCATTACTGGTTGGGGCATAGACTTGAATTACTGTGATATTGAATGGTTTGCCTTGAAAACAAACAGAGATCATTCTGCCATTTTTGAGATTATATCCAAGTACTGCATTTCAGGCTCTTGTTGACAATGATGGCTACTTCCATTGCTTCTGAGGAATTCTTGCCCATAGTAAATATAATGGTCCTCTGACTTAGATTCACCCATTCCAGTCCATTTGAGTTTGCTGATTCCTGAAATGTCAATGTTCACTCTTGCCATCTCCTGTTTGACCACTTCCAGTTTACACTGAATCATGGACCTAACCTTCCAGGTTCCTATGAAATATTGCTGTTTACAGCATCAGACCTTATTTCCATCACCAGTTACACCCACAACTGGATATCGTTTCTGCTTTGGCTCTGTTTCTTCATTCTTTTTGGAGTTATTTCTCCACCAATCTCCAGCAGCATATTGGGTAGCTACTGACCTGGGGAGTTCATCTTTCATTGTCCTACCTTTTTTACTTTTCTTACTGTTCTTGGGGGTTCTCAAGACTAGAAGACAAGACAAGTGGTTTGGCATTCCCTTCCCCGGTAGGCCACGTTTTGTCAGAACTTTCCACCATGACCTGTCCTTGGGTGGCCCTACACGGCTTGGCTCATAGTGGCTGTACCAGTTTACATTCCCAACATCAGTTTAAGAAGGTTCCCTTTCCTGCAAAAGCACTCCAGCATTTATGGTTTGTAGACTTTTTGATTATGGCCACTCTGGTGTTTTCTCACTGTAATTTTGATTTGCATTTCTCTCATAATTAGTGATTGTGAGCATATTTCATGTATGTTTTGTCTATCTGTATGTCTTCTTTATAGAAATGTTTATTTATAACTTGTCAATTTTTTCATTGGGTGGTTTCCAACCAGTTCTCCTAGGACTATGCTCTCAGTAGGGAATTTTTAAGCCTTTGATTTATCTCAGCTACTGTGTTTTTTCAAATGTTTTGCTGCTGTGAAAAGGGTTTTCATCTTCCTGTTGGCTAAATTTGTTTTTGTTGTTGTTGTTGATGCCTGGTAACTGACAACTGAGCCAGTGTCATGACTCTTGTTTATTCATTTTTGCCGTGTAAGTTTAGCATGGTTTTAGACTTAACTTTCTCTTGTAAAAGTATTTTTCCTTTTTTTTCCCTAATACTTATCATCAAAAGTTAAATAGAGCATTTATTATTCTAGCTTTTATATATAATTATTTGCAGAATGACATTTAACACCTTTTCGAAGGAAATGGCAACCCACTCCAGTATTCTTGCCTGGGAAATTCCATGGACTGAGGAGCCAGGTGGACTACAGTCCATGGGATAGCAAAAGAATCAGACACAACTTCGTGACTAAAAAACAACAAACAACAGCAACAGAGAATTAAAGCAGAAAAACACAAAGCAATTTTAAATCATATCATCTGTTGTCCCACTCGGTATTCTTGCCTGGAAAATTCCATGGGCTGAAGAGCCTGGGAGGCTACAGTCCATGGGGTTGCAAAGGGTCAGATAGGACTGAACGACTAAGCATGTAAATAGATTAGAAATGTGTGAGATGGTTAAAGAGAATTTATTCATTTTTAGACGGTGGTGATTAAGAGCATTTTGACATTTTTTTCTTAAAAACTTTTAATTGTAAAAATACTCTTTATTTTCATCTTTCATGTTTAACAATTAAATTAGTCACAAATATTAGTTTATGTAAGACAAATCAAGAAATTGTTTTAGATTTATGCACTTTGGATACAAGGTGTATTTAGGCTGTTTAGAGGAAAGCCTGTGTGACTATTTAAAAGGAAATAGAATTAAGTCAATGAAGAAGGTGATTTTGCAAAACTTATTCCACAGAGAAGCCTTTTCAAGTACATGTCAGAATTAGTTGACAGAACAAAGATGTCATAAAGGTGATCTTTTTTTCTTCTCCTCTATTATTAAAAATATCCTACCTAAAATTACTGGGTATAGTAAGCATGTATATAATATTAAGTTCATTGTATAGTTGATAAACCAAGATGGTTACTCTGCAGAGCTACTTTAGAAATGTTTCAAAATCAGTTTAAATGATCATTTTTGATAAAAAAAATTAGAATCTGTAGTTCAGTTCAGTCGCTCAGTTGTGTCTGGCTCTTTGCGACCACATGAGCCGCAGCATGCCAGGCCTCCCTGTCTATCACCAACTCCCGGAGTTCACCCAAACCCATGTCCATTGAGTCAGTGATGCCATCCAACGATCTCATCCTCTGTAGTCCCCTTCTCCTCCTGCCTTGAATCTTTCCCAGCGTCAGGGTCTTTTCCAAGGAGTCAGTTCTTCACATCAGGTGGCCAAAGTACTGGAGTTTCACCTTCAACATCAGTCCTTTGAATGAACACCCAGGACTGATCTCCTTTAGGATGGACTGTTTGGATCTCCTTGCTGTCCAAGGGACTCTCAAGAGTCTTCTCCAACATCACAGCATCAAAAGCATCAATTCCTTGGTGCTCAGCTTTCTTTATAGTCCAACTCTCACATCCATACATGACCACTGGAAAAACCATAGCCTTGACTAGGCAGACCTTTGTTGGCAAAGTAATGTCTCTGCTTTTTAATGTGGTGTCTAGGTTGGTCATAAGTTTCCTTCCAAGGAGTAAGCATCTTTTAACTCATGGCTGCAGTCACCATCTGCAGTGATTTTGGAGCCCAGAAAAATAAAGTCAGCCACTGTAGAGTAACTTCAATAATGCATTTAATGTAGAATTACTGAAATTCAGTGACTGTGGGGGCTACTTAATAATAATGACAGACCCGAGGCGTAGAAAAGCAGAAATAATACTAAGAAAAGGGAAAAGCATAAGAGACATAGAGCTAAAAGTAGAAAAAAAGATTTTTAAAAGAAATTTAATATTAGCCACCAAAAGTTTCAAAAATGTTAGCATTATTTTGGGTTGATGTCAGTTTTTCAAAATCCAGCTGCCTAAGTTACGTTGGTCCCTAGGAAAAACCTTACTTTTCAGTACCCAGAACGTTGCCTTTCACCTATGTGCACATTTCCAAATCTTTGTTTCCAAGAAAACCTTTTATAGAAGTCAAGTGCACCTTGTGTGGATGAGAGCAGATGGGTATGCTCTAGGAACATATGTATTTTGTCTTTTGTTACTCGTTTTGAATGAGAGACTTCCATTAAAATAACCTTTACAGTTTGGGGAGGAGAACCAAAGAAACCTGAAAACTTTATCTAGTGACAAGAAATCACACCATGAATGCCACACTGAATACAAATTATGTATAATATTTAGACTGAATATCATGTGGGAATCATATCTCTTAGATGTACAAGATCTTCAATGAAAAGTATTTCATGGGAAGTTATATTAATAATGAGAAGATTTAAAAAAAATTAAGTTATTATATATACTAAACAAAAGGGAAAGGTATTTCTAAAAGTAAAACAAGTATAGTTTAAAAAGGTAACTTTTTTTTAGTTTAAATAAATTGAATTTTTACAAAAGGGCAACATTAATTAAATTTAAATAAGCGAGGAGAAAGCAAAGTATCTCAGATGTAATAACCATAGTTAAGGAAAGAAATCATAAGCAATATATTTTAAATTTATTTTTATTTTAAAATATACTATTTTTTAAAATTTTAAAAATAGATTTCAAAATATGGTCGCCATTCTTATACATACAAGGCTGAAAGAAAGGGATTTTCCAATTGAGAGCAATAGTATTTAGTTTACTAAGGATCTTCAATCCAAATAGGCTTACTTTAAACAAGAAGCCATCACTGTGGTCTTTCCTCTCCTGCTGTAAAGTTCACAGAGGATGTGCAAGGAGCTCCAGCTAGTGAACAGTCCTACAACATGACTCAGAAGGGTGCTCTTGGACTTAGTCTTTGAGATCTTTAACTGGAATGTTTTGACCATAAATTCACCAATCATCAGTTTTTCTGACTACATTACTGGGTGTTTCTGAGAATCAAAGAAATAACTTATCACTATACCTAGAACATTCTAGCTATAACCAAACTAGTAAACAGGTGAGATTCATAAGATGAACAAAAATATCTTTATTCTCTATCAATTCCAACACAGTATATCTTGATTTTTGGATGAAATCTAGGAAAGACCCTTGTCTTTTCTGGACATTCTCAAATAATGAAAAAAAATTCCCCTTCATAATTTCAAGATGAAAAGCTGCTCTCATTTCCACATAAAATCTATGTCCACATAATAGTCAAACTTTCAAAATTTATTTTAATTTAAAATCTTCCTTCTCTGTTAGCTCAGGCTTGCTTAAGGCAGGAACCTGGAAACATGGAAATAGGGAAGGATATCTTTTCACATTCTGTTAATTGGAGAGAAATACTTCCTTTTAACAGTTCTTCTTTCTTTCTGCAGGGCATCTTCAAACTTCTTGCCCTTTATAATTTTTCCTCAGGATTGAGGTAGACACAGATCTACTGTGACCTTACTGCTCCCTGAAAACTCCCAAGAATACTTACAAAGTCCTCTTCATGGCCTCTTTAGAATCTCCTTGATTAGGCCTGAGCTGAGGAGGAAACACCTTAACAGTTCTCTCTGCTGAATTTCCCTCTCTTGTTTGCTACTTCTTTCCAAGATCTTTCCAAGTTGTTTTATAGCCTGGAGCTGGGTAATTAGCTGCAGGTCACACAACTGTACATATTTGAAGAGACAAATATATCTCTTCATATATGTCTCTTGAGACCACTCAGTTTGAAGGAAGGAAGTATGTTCTAGTTCCCTGAGACAGTTTAATAAAATGTAGTGACAGCAACAATTTATTATTATCTCTCAGGATTCTGTAGTTTATGACTTAGCTACGGGATTCTTGTTTGCAGTCTCTTATAGGGTTGTGTCAAGCTGCAGCTCAGGCCAGAGTTGTCTGAAGGCTCCATTGGACAGGAAGCAGGAGCTTCCAGGACTGCTAAGGATCATATCTGGAACTGGTACCAAATCTTGAAAGAAATTGTGTTGTTTATAGCAGTAGCAGGGCCTGTTCAAGACTTGGTTAAAGTAGTAGAGATGAGCACCATCTTTTGATGGAAGAGTGGCAAGGTGACCTTGATAACCGTATATGACATGGGAGATATCTTTGCAGCCATTTTTGTTTGGAAAATACAATCTTTCACAAAGTCCTTGCTGCCTATATAGTTGAAGCATTATTTGAAACTGAGAAACATTTTCATTTTAAGTTCCTGATATGTAGGCATTCAGAGGATATTATCTGTTTTTACCCACCTTCCATAAGTGTGTTCAATTCTCAGTTATTTCTAACTCTTTGTGACCCCATGGACAATAGCCTTCCAGACTCCTCTGTTCATGGGATTTCCCAGGCAAGAGTACTGGAGTGGGTTGCCATTTCCTTCTCCAAAGGGTCTTCTGGACCCAGGAATCGAATCGCGTCTCTTGTGTCTCCTGCAGTGGCAGGCAAATTCTTGACTAGTGTGCCACTTGGGAAGCCTTCCACCTTCCATACTTCCCTCTATTCCTTTCACAGTGCTAAAGTGATTTGCTTATCTCCTTAGCTACCAGTGACTTTCCTGGTGGCTCAGATGGTAAAGCGTCTGCCTACAAAGTGGGAAACCCGGGTTCAATCCCTGGGTCAGGAAGATCCCCTGGAGAAGGAAATGGCAACCCACTCCAGTATTCTTGCCTGGAAAATCCCATGGATGGAGAAGCCTGGTAGGCTACAGTCCACGGGGTCTCCAAAGAGTTGGCCACGACTGAGCGACTTCACTTAGCTACCAACCTTAGGAGCATATTGAAGGATGAAAGTCAAACTGTTCACAATATTTGAAACAAATATCCCTTGAGATATTACATGGAAAGAAGTCTTTTGGAATGGAAGAGAAGAAATTTTTATTTTCCTTTCCCCTTAGAGTTTATTATAATTTAATTTATTTTTAAGTTAACATTTTTTGTGTGTGGAGTGTCATCAATTCTAACTGGTGTATAGGTCTATGTGGTCATGACTATCACAATTGGAATTCAGAGCATTTCTACAGCTTCTGCAGAAATTCTCACTACCCCTTTGTAGTCATTTTCTCCCTTGACTTAAGATCTATCCAAGTTGTTGCTGGAACCATAGTTCATTATTTTTTATTACAGAATCATAGTCTGTCATAAATGTACCACAGCTTATCCACTTGCTTATAAAGGACATTTGTACATGTTCAGTTCTTAACAATTGTGAATAGAACTGTCATGAACCCAAATATATAGGTTTGGGTATGAGTATAATTGTTCATTCATTTTGAGTAAATTCTTAGAAGTGAGATATATGTTTAAATCCCTGAGACACTGCCAACCTCCTGTCCAGGGCCGCTGTATCATTCTCAGTTTTGATACATCAGTGTTCTGCATCCTCACTAGCACTTGTTGTTGTCAGTAACATATATTTTTAATAAACTTGGTTTGGATTTGCACTTATTGAATATCTAATGGTGATGAATATAATTGTAAGTGCTATTTTACATTCTTTTATGCACTTTGGTCAAGTGTATTTTCAAAAATTTTGTCCATTTTTAAATTAAACTGTTTATATTCTTCCTGTGGAGTTTTTAGTGTCTTTTGTATATGCTAAGTGCACATTCTTTGTTCAGTATGTAATTTGCAAATATTTTGTCTCAGTCTGTGACTTATTAATTTTATTCTATTACCACCATATTTAGCAAAGCGATTTTCTTTCTTTTTTTTTTTTTCACTTTGTCTTGTCTAAGAAGTTCTTGCCAATTCCAGAGCATACATTTTCTTTTCCTACATATTTGTCTTTAGTTTTACATTTTTAATTTAAAGTTTATGATTTATTTCATGTTAATTTTTAGATAAGGTACAAAGTTTTAGGTTGAAATTCTGTTTTTTGGCATTTATTCATTATTCAGGCATTCCAACAGTTCTTGAAAAGATGATCTTTTCTATATATTTGCCTTTGTAGTTAAAAAAAAATGGGCATATTTGTTTAGGTCTGTTTCTGGACTCTGTCCTGCTCTATTCATCTAGTTCTTTTCCAATACCATACTTTCACATTTATTGTAGATTTGCAGTAAGTCCTAAGTTCAGGTGGCCTGGTGCCACCAAACTGATCGTCCTTTGTTAAAATTGTTCTGGCCAATTGGCATCTTACTCTAGTTAATTTGTCTTCCCATATAAATTTTAAAGTGCATCTATCTATATCTATCAAAATCCTGCTAGGAGAGAATTGATCATAATTGTGATCTTCAGTTTGGATAGAATTGATGGCTTTAAAATGCTGAATCATTTGGTACATTTAAAATGTTTTCATTGTCAGTGTAAGTAAATATATGTGCAATTTTGCTTAACTTATTCTAGCTGCTTTTAAGATTTTTAAGGCTGCCTTTAAAGCAGATAACAAGAATTTGGGGAATTGGTTAGTTTTAAGATCAATAAACATAGTCATCTTTTTCACCAGCAAAACTCAAGTAAAAATTTACAACAGGAAAAATAATCACTTTTATAAATTCATGAAAATGTAAATATATAAGAATGATGAATATATATAACAATTTTGTGAAAAATTAAAATATTGAAAACATAATATATGTGAATGACTAATATCAATGTAGTAGAACACTTATACCTTTAATGTAACATAAAGATGTAATCCCAAGCAAAACTCCAAAGTTCATCTTGAGAAATAAAAATGCAATAATAGCCCTACAACTTTGAAAATAAAAAAACAACAGATTTTCTCATCTATGTGTTAAAAGATATAAATATGTAAAAATTTAAGGTATATCTTACTGGTGTATTGATATACATATGCAACACTGAACCAGATGAGAAAATGAGAAAAAGGCTTATGTATCAGTGGGAATTTTCTGTTTTAAGTGGAGAAGCATATCTTTTGACTGTGTGTGCATGCTTTGTATATACATACTCATATGTGTATTCATCATCTATCTCTATCTAAATATATCTCTATGTGTATCTATGTCTACATGTGTATGTAGTTTTCTTCCAAAACTTTTTCATGACAGTGAATAATTAAAAATAAAACATAATTATTCAGTAAAGCAGTAGTGAAATTAATGCTCTTATCTCTTTCATGAGAAATACTACACAGAACTTTAACAAATATCATGAATTTTTATGTGCTTATATTGGTGAGTAAAAACAGCAAGTCAAAAACAAGTATCTATAATACATTATTTATAGAAATGCAAAATTATGTTTGTATCTATTAGTGCACAAATATAATTCAATTCTATTTATGTGGGGGGAATACTGCATGTACTTAAGCCAAAGTATATGTATAGAATGTATTTTTATGTAAATGTAGATTACTTAAGGAGAGGGGTAAGGCTTGGATTTATGTTATGTGAAAGGGAGAAAAGGTAAATATTTACTTTTTCCTTTCTGTAAATTTTTTCATTATTGTCACATTTTATAATAAGCAGGAATTCATAGTATAAATCATAAAAAAATCCCAAAAAATAATATCCTAAATGAAACAACTAGCAAGAAATTTTGTGCTTTCCTCTAGTTGTTTTAAACTTAAATATAGATAGAGATTAAATAACCAGATATATTTTCTTCTTTTGATGATCTTCATTTCAAGGAGGATTATGTGAACATTGGGCTTATTCATGTAAATTAAGAAAGCAGATTCCTATGAAATTCTTATTAAAATTAATGCACTGTCATCTTGTCATAGTTTTATGATCAGTGGGAACCTCTGACCTCTGTAAACAACATATCACTAGTAATTGTAGCCAGTAGAGTTGAGGCAGGCTTAGCTGTCTTCATTTTAATTTTACTTCTGAACTTTTATCATTATCTTTCATCATGTCTAGCAGGTGGAATGAATAACAGCTTCCATCTGTGACATTCAGTGGCTTATGAAATTCTAAGGCTGATTTAGAATGATGCTATTGGCCTACATCCCATATGTTATTGTGTTGCTCATAATAACAACAACACTGGCTTATCATTTTTTATCCCCATACAAGAGTCAATCTTATAAAATCATACTGCAGCTGTGCCATATGGATAATATAATTATACACATTTCCACTTTTAATTCCAATTTACAACTGTGAATATCCTAAATTATGTACCCTTCTAATCTGCATGTATGTCCCAAATAATAGTATAGCTATGTGTAAGGTACATTTAATAATAACAGACTCATATCTTTAGTGATATTTTATAAGTGACTATTTGAATAAAGCTGGCATGATTTTGCTCTAGAGAAACTAACAACAGTTGGTAAGTTGATCAATTTCTGACTCCTGACATTTTGATCCATGATGTGAGCATGGAATGCTTATCATGTAAATCTCCTGGGGACCAAGAACAGTACTCATCAATGCATCATTCTGGTGGAAGGGAAAATGAAGCATCAGAGGAATAGAAAAAGTCAGTTAATTGTGGGCCCATGGAGAGGATTAAACTCTAAATTCTTGACAGGAAATTAGTAAGAGGAAAACAACCATGTATTTGTGTCCCTGAATAACCATGTTCTGTTTATCTTGATTCAAATAATGCATAATTATGGATTTCTTCTTTTTTTTAACCCACTTTCTTACTAAAATGTGAGCACACTTATGTAAATGGATGCATCTGTAGATTAAAATCCTGCAGATTTTTGGTATATTAATATTGGTTATGTCTAATAACATTGATTAAAGTAGGTCATAATAGAATGAAGATTACAAGACTCAAAGTTTCTTCTTTCAAAATTAAAAAAATTAACTCTGTCATCATTTTTCATAGGTCGTAAAACCTATGAAAATTCTTTGGACTTCACAGAGCTTGAAAACTGGTATTTTATGCTTTTCCATTAGAGTTTTCTTTGATGGCTTTCATATCTGGGTTCACAAAATGTTCCTGTCCAATTTCTTGCTTTAAACAAGAATTTTTCAGATTTGTCATGAAACTACATTGGTAGAGAGAGAAAGAATAAAAGGTTGCAGTGAAAATTGTGATTTTAAGTCTTTAACTTATTTTTTCTAATAAACTATATATAGCTTAAAATTTCCAATATATTACTTTTTTCTTATAAATTGATTTTTAACTTTTTATTTTGATTTCCATAATGCAACTGTACTGACTAATGAACTAAAATTGATTTCCATATTATCTAACCATTAGTGTCTATTTATGGCTATCTGAAACTTAATTTTTACCTAATGCTACTATTTTATGTTTGAGCAAGCTTCAGGAATTGGTGATGGACGGGGAATCCTGGCGTACCACAGTCCATGGGGTTGCAGAGTCAGACCTGAACTGAACTGTTTATTCACTTGGGGAATGAAGGATTTTGGCAATATTGCTCAGAACTACAGTACACCAATATTAAAATTGAAAAGGAGAATAAAAACAAAACTCTTAAAATACAATCGCAAAAATATAGATAAAAGCTTTTCCCAAATCATGATAAGTCATAGAGGAAAGTAGAACAACTACCCAACTCTGGTATGATAGTCAGATACAAGTTTTAAGGCCATTGAAGGTTACTAAGAGAACAAAACACAATAATGCAACTTAAAGACTTTTGGGAACAGCCCTAGTGACACTCCTTAAATTTTCCAAGTAAGAGAAACATATTATTTTATAAACTTAGTTAAAAAGGATCTGTCTACAAATCTTCCAAAGCCCAGAAATTTCTCAAGTTGGATAAGAGCAGAAACTGGCTGCAGCAGTGGGCACAGGTCATTAAACAGGTCTAGGATATTGTCAGAGCAGAGCCTGCTGTTGTGCCAGTATTGACTTGCCATATAGGCAATGCTTACAGAAGATTCAGTGTTACAGAATAGTGGTAACATGTGCTGGAGAGTTTCTCTTTCCTGATCACACTATATAAAGGAAAGTATGCTTCTGGTATATGTGCATGTGATGAGTGAGTCCTAGGGAAAAAATTCAGGGAACCTGTGACTATGGAGTGTGGAAATTAGCAAATAGGAGAGGGAAACGAACCACAGAAAAGAGTTAAATCAATGGTGTAGACGGCTTTACAGTGTGAGACACCATGCATGGTGTTTTACCAGCGCTGTGTTATATAGTCTAATTAGTCTAATCAGTTTGTCTAATGTTAGTCTAATCCACTGATGTCCACAGTAACTCTTTACTCTCTAGATGAGTTCTCTTTATTTAGTCTCTTCTGCTCTCTTGGTATTCTATAGCCTGAAATATAACTAGATTCTTGCTGCCCCTCCATGTCCCAGTCAGTTTGCTAGGCTTTTCCCAATACATTCTACCTTCTTTCATTTCTCAAAAATCACTTAATCATGTTTTTGTTTCTGCTGTTATTCAAAACTCAGGTCTCTAGCACAAATGTTATTTTTCACTTTCCTGTGATGAATTGGAAATAATGAGAAAAAGAAATGTTAGCTTCTTATTAGCCCCTTTTCTTTAAGAGGCCCCAAAAGGAAAAAGATGCAAGACATGTATGTATTATTTGGTCAACGAAATATGGCAAATGAAACTAACTATTCTGCAAGTGTCAATGAATTGTTCTGTGATTTAAAATCTTTATCAGATGCTGAGACTCCTAGTTTTCCTACTGAATGTCAAAAATATAAGACTGAAGATACTGAGTTAAAAAAATCTATGTCTGAAATGTCTCCTCAAGATCAATTAGTTTCCCTGGTGGCTCAGACAGTAAAGAATCTGCCTGCAATGCGGGAGACCTGGTTTCTATTCCTGGGACCGGAAGACCCCCTGAAGAAGGAAATGGAAACCCACTCCAGTATTCTTACCTGGAAAATCCCACGAACACAGGAGCCTGGCAGACTACAGTCCATGGGGTTATAAAG
Source organism: Odocoileus virginianus (assembly GCF_023699985.2). Classification (NCBI taxonomy): domain Eukaryota; kingdom Metazoa; phylum Chordata; class Mammalia; order Artiodactyla; family Cervidae; genus Odocoileus; species Odocoileus virginianus. Next base: position 32,352,888 of record NC_069686.1, on the reverse strand, counting down.
GGTCAGACACCACTGAGTGACTAACACTTTGACTTCACCTTTCATTTCACTGAAAAGTTGTTCACTGGACAGGTAGCCATCATGTAACTCCTACTTCTTGTGTGGTTTTGGAAAATATTACAAACATTTTCAAACATGAAGGTACAAAATGATTGATACTGACAGTTACACTTCTAAGTGTGTATGCATGTGTCTGTGTTTGTGTGTGTGTTCAAATGAGATGTTTGACCTATGTGTGCCTCTTATTATAAAACCTTACAAACATCAAGGTGTTTCACAGGGTGAAATTCCTCTCCTGGTATGGCCGTTCCAGGAAGGATCAGAGTGTGCAGTTTGACTGCACCTTACTGACTGATTTTTAAGAGAAACACCAGTATAGTATATTAACACATATATATGGAATTTAGAAAGACAGTAACAATGATCCTATATGCAAGGCAGCAAAAGAGACATAGATGTAAAGAACAGACTTTTGGACTATGTGGGAGAAGGCGAGGGTGGGATTATTTGAGAGAACAGCATTGAAACATGTATACTACCATAGGTAAAATAGATGACCAGTACATGTTCGATACGTGAAATAGGGCACTCAAAGCCAGTGCTCTGGGACAACCCAGAGGGATGGGGTTGGAAAGGAGGTGGGAGGGGGGTTCAGGATGGAGGAATACATACAGCTGATTAATGTTGATGTATGGCAAAAACCACCATGATATTGTAAAGTAATTATCCTCCAGTTAATTAAAAAACTCCCTTGTATAAAAAGAAAAAAGTCTCCACCACATTGCAATGGTCCTTTTAAGACCTCCCACTTGAGGGGATATATGTATACCTATGGCTGATTCATGTTGAGGTTTGACAGGAAACAACAAAATTCTGTAAAGCAATTATCCTTCAATAAAAAAAAATTAAAAAAAAAAAAAAGACCTCCTACTTGACTACTGTGACTGATAGTTCTGACATCCCTCAATAATCCCACAGCATTCCAGCTAATTCCTTATAAACAAATAAACCCACCAAAAGCCAGCCAATAAGTAGGAATGTGTTTGAGGAGTTATCTCATACTGGGTTTCTAAAGGAGACAACACAGACATAGAAAAAAAAGAAAAGGAAAAAAAATACTAATTGATGGTTTTTATTCCAACCACCTTCCTTCTTTCCCTGCCCTTTTTTGATCTTATGCATTTCACAGTAAATTCACACTCCATGAAAGATACTAGTTACATGTTCACTGTACAGGTATTTGGTTTTATGAAATGACCGAAGATTATCAGAAACTAAAGAAATAATTTTTATTATAAATTATTCAATTTATTTAAACTAAAACAAACAAAGAAAGCTGTTCCCTTGTTTCTTCCACCCCTAACCTTTGGCTGCTATCAATCTGTCTATGAGGTTTGTTTGTTTTTTATTCCACATGTAAGAGAGATCATTCAATATTTTTTTCTTTTTAAAAATTTTATTAGAGTATAGTTGATTTATAATGTTGCATTAGTTTCAGCTGTATACAAAGTATATCAGTTACAGATGTACATATATCCACTGTTTTTTAGTGTCTTTTCTCATATAGGTCATTACAGCATATTGAGTAGAATTTCCAGTGCTATACATTAGTCATCTATTCTGTATATAGTAGTGTGTATATGTCAATTCAAGTCTCCCAGTTTTTCCCTCCCCTGAGTATTTGTCTTTATCTGATTTATTTCACCTAATATAATGCCCTCACAGTCTATCTATGTTGGGCATGTGGCAAGATTTCATTCTTTTTATGGGTGAATAACATTCCATTAGGTGCATATACTATTTCTTTATCCATTTATCCACTGATGGACAGGATTGCATATCTTGGCTATTGTGTAATAATTGCATGTAATGCTATCATGAACATGGGGATGCATATGTCCTTTCCATCTAGGATTTTCGTTTTATTCAGATAAATATTCAGAAGTGAAAATGCTAGATCTTATGGTAGCTCCATTTTTAATTTGTTAAGGAACCTTCATGTTGTTTTCCATAATGGCTATACCAATTTACATTCTCTTCAACAGTACACAAGAGGTCCTTTTTCTTCATATCTTTGCATACTTATTTACATGTTAAAACTTACAGAAAGAAAACTATCTTGTCCTATAATTTTATACCCAGCAAAACTGTATAGTTTCTTATGTCATCTAATATATGAGCTGGAGTGTTTTTCCTAGATTTGAAATTATCTGGTTATTCTCCTTTCTTCAACATTAGGTCATTACAGTAAATGACCATACTCCCACTGGGAAAAGAAAATAGAAATTGTGATAAATAGTTGGCATGTCGTTATAGTGTTCTCCCTCCTAGAGTTCTGGCTACTTCTTTAAACATTTGCTCTTGTTCTGAAGACTGACTCATATCCAGAAATTGAGCAAAAACTCATGATTTTATAAAAGTGGCCACAATCAATCTCCAATTCCTCCATTTTTCTTCCATATAATTTTATATACTAAATTGTCCCTCTTATTTATTTAGCTGTCCACTGGCTTTGATCCTAAGGATATGGGGTTCTATTAACTATATCCCATAACTATCTGTAGGTCAAATTCCCTTGGGTACTTCTCTAAATTTTCTGGATATGAAGGTAATTGTTATTTATGGCTCTGGCTAAGTGGTACCTCTCATCCTCTATTTGGGCCTTTGTCATCACAATGTGTATTAATAAACACATATCTGTGATTGCCTTTCCATCATCAGCCCTTCCTAATGGAAAAGAGCAAACTCTAAATGTTTAATGATATTGATGCTTTACACTTCATCACATTATTGATTATAGTGTTGAATTTGTCACTTTGGCCCTTCCATGAAACATAATCCTCTGATTTATGTTGTAGATTTACATAAGATAGCCACTTCAACATGTCTACTTTCTTTATCTTCTATTTCTTCCTCTGCTGTCTGACAAAGCAATTCAGACACTTTCATTTTGCTGAATGTTTGCTATCACATTTTACAAGCTTCTAAGTGCCATCCAATAGCAACATCTGCCCCATCCTCCAGGACCCTTGCTAGAATGGTAAAACTTACATCCTGATAAAATATTTCCAGTCAGTGGATTCTTATTTATCCAGTAATACATCTAGTTTCTTTACTGAAGTAACCTTCAAACTCGGAATATTCCTCTGGCTGGGGTTTGTGCTAATTCTTGCTACACATTTGGGGTCTTTCCTCCCTTATCAGGCTCAGCACATCTCCAGAAGTCAATGCCAGATCCCACTGATAAACCATTTAATAGAATCCTACACTGGGATCAAACAATTATTCCAGGGCATCCAGGAAAACTCTAGCTCCAGAGGAAAACTCCCATTTTCTACTACTTTTAACTGACCTGGTTTTGATTTCTATGTCTGACTCTTACAGGCATCTGATCTTTGATAAAACATTTAAACAGTATCAGCCTTAGTTTTTTATTTTATAAAATAGGACATTTCCTACTATGAAGAATATTAAGTCTTTAATTTGAAAGCAAAATATTTTGTAAACATTTAAACTGTACAGTCTATTAAGTAAAGTAACATTGGATTCCATGTAAAGAAGAATTATATTTACAATGAAGAAATCTCATATAGAATGTTTCTATGCTTGTGGATTATGAGAAGTTATTTAAAAGCAAGTCTTGTTAAGATTGAACATTAAGAAAAAAGCAAAATTTTAAAAAGTGTATATAACAACTATCCTGCTTTGCAACCTTTATAAAGGTTAGTCTCACCAAGAAAAAAAAAAGATAATAATAATGCTAGACCATTTAACTTCCTTTGTTAGCTCCTCCCAAACTAAACTAATGGCCTTAAGTTGTCTCAACAGACCCAATATATTACTTATCTGGTAACATTTTATTTATTTGTGCAATTCTATGATTTGGGACTTTTTTTCTTATCATTTATTTAGTTGACTAGACCTGTCATGTGGGCTTCTCTATACTCAGCTTCAAACATAGACACTGAATGAATGAATGAATGAATGAACTAATAAATTGGTAAAATCTTAACCCAGGTGTTTAGAATAAAGTAATTATAAGGAAATTGAAAATAACTATCTAAATCCACTATGTGAAAAGTTAAATGCAATGATCCAATGAATAAATAACTTTTATCAAAAAAATTTTAATAGCATTATGAAGATGCTCTACAAATAAATTTTTCTATGGCCCTTGGATTTTTACATCAAAATTGCTAGATCTCACAGTCTAAGTTAGTTTTGTAGAGATAATTTAAGTACATCATCTAGAAATATTTTAACTAGACTTTTAGAGAATAATGTGAGCAGATTAGTAGACATTATAGGAGGAAATACTGCCAATCAGAAAATTATATATTAATTGATAACTTTGTAACATGTTCACTTTGTACTTTCAGCATAAAACTTTTATGCCTAGCACATTTATTATCAGGCAGTTTGGTGATTCAGCTCATGACTTCAAAAGAAAGAGAGCTGTTGAAATAATTTAATTAATAATTTAATTAATAATTTAATAATTTAATTAAATTTAATTATTTAATTAAATTAAATAATTTAATGTTGGGAGAAAAGATAAGAATTTTCGATTTTAAAGAGATTATAATTGTGTACCTCACACTGAAATATCTTTTTCATTTTTAATTAATATTTGTAAAGTTTCCAATAAGAACAGTTTTGAGTCTGTGTTGGATTAAAAGTTATTAATATGAAGTAAGATAAAATCTTAGACATATATGATCAATGTCTTAGATTTTTAGGTTTTGTGGCTGCTAAGTCACTTCAGTCATGTCCAACTCTGTGAGACCCCATAGACGGCAGCCCACCAGGCTCCACCGTCCCTGGGATTCTCCAGGCAAGAACACTGGAGTGGGTTGCCATTTCCTTCTCCAATGCATGAAAGTGAAAAGTGAAAGTGAAGTCGCTTAGTCAGGTCCAACTCTTTGCGACCCCATGAACCGCAGCAAGCCAGGTCTCCCTATCCATCACCAACTCCCAGAATCTACCCAAACCCATGTCCATTGAGTCGGTGATGCCAACCAACCATCATCCTCTGTCGTCCCCTTCTCCTTCTGCCTTGAATCTTTCCCAGCATCAGGGTTTTTTCAAATGAGTCAGTTCTTCGCATCAGGTGGCCAAAGTATTGGAGTTTCAGCTTCAACATCAGTCCTTCAAATGAATATTCAGGACTGATCTCCTTTAGGATGGACTGGTTGAATCTCCTTGTAGTCCAAGGGACTCTCAAGAGTCTTCTCCAACACCACAGTTCAAAGGCATCAATTCTTTGGTGCTCAGCTTTCTTTACAGCCCAAATCTCACATCCATACATGACAATTGGGAAAACCATAGCCTTGACTAGACAGATCTTTGTGGACAAAGTAATGTCTCTGCTTTTTAATATGCTGTCTAGGTTGGTCATAACTTTCCTTCTGAGGAGTAAGCGTCTTTTAGTTTCATGGCTGCAATCACCATCTTCAGTGATTTTGGAGCCCCCAAAAATAAAGTCAGCCACTGTTTCCCAATCTATTTCCCATGAAGTGATGGGACCAGATGCCATGATCTTAGTTTTCTGAATGTTGAGATTAGGCCAACTTTTCACTCTCCTCTTTCACTTTCATCAAGAGGCTCTTTAGTTCTTCACTTTCTGTCATAAGGGTGGTGTCATCTGCATATCTGAGGTTATTTATATTTCTCCTGGCAATCTTGATTCCAGCTTGTGCTTCCTCCAAGCCAGCGTTTCTCATGATGTACTCTGCATATAAGTTAAATAAGCAGGGTGACAATATACAGCCTTGGCGTACTCCTTTTCCTATTTGGAACCAGTCTATTGGTCCATGTCCAGTTCTACCTGTTGCTCCCTGACCTGCATACAGGTATTTCATTGGTTTCTACCAAATATCAACATGAATCAGCCATAGGTTTACCCAGGTTCCCTCCCACCTGAATATCGTCCCACCTCCTTCCCCATCTCACCCCCTAGGTTGCTACCGAGTCCTTGTTTGTGTTCCTTGAGTCATACAGCAAATTCCCATTGGCTATCTATTTTCCGTATGGTATGTGTTTCCATGTCACTCTCTCCATACCTCCCGCCTTATCCTTCTTCCAGCCCCAGCTGTGTCCATGAGTCTGTTCTCAGTGCCTGTGTCTCCACTGCTGTCCTGCAAATAGGTTCATATGAGAATCTAGAAAGTACCAACTTTCTAGATTCCATGTATGTGTGTTAGTATATGATACTTATTCTTCTGTTTCTGACTTACTTCACTCTCTGTATAATAGGCTCTAGGTTCATCCACCTCATTAGGACTGACTCAAATGCATTCCTTTTTTGACTGAATAATATTCCATTGTATATATGTACCACAGCTGCTTTATCCAGTCATCTGTCAATAGACATCCAGGTTGCTTCCATGTCCTAGCTATTGTAAATAGACCTGAAATGAATGCTGGGTTACATGTATCTTTTTCAATTTTGGTTTTCTCAGAGTATATACCTAGTATATACCTAGGGTTGTTGGGTCATATGTTGGTTTTATTCCTAGTTTTTTAAAGGAATCTCCATACTGTTCTCAGTGGCTGTATCAAGTTGCATTCTCACCAACAGTGCAAGAGGGTTCCCTTTTCTCCACACCCTCTCCAGCATTTACTGTTTGTAGATGTTTTGGTAATGACCATTTTGACCTGTGTGAAGTGATATCTCATTGTAGTTTTGATTTGCATTTGTCTAATAATGAGCGATGTTGGGCATATTTTCATGTGTTTATTAGCCACCTGTATGTCTTCTTTGGAGGAAAGTCTGTTTAGGTCTTTTGTACAATGACTATTCTTTAAATTTTGTGTTGATGGATATAACAAAATCTAGATTATTTTCTCACATATAAAATTCTATTCTTTATGTCTACCTGTTGTAATCACTGTCTATAAAGACCAACACATCATAGAATAGCAGTTAGTACCCACTGACAAACCTTATAAATAATACTAACTAGCTACAAAAATGAAGATCCTTTGATAATAAGATTGCTAAGATCTTAATTTTTTCTCCATATGATACTGAATAATGCTTCAGAAAAATCTCATGCTTCTTATCTTGTAATTAGTGTAACAAATCTCCATTATTTCTGTTGGCTTTTCAATGCTATACTCCCTCTGCCACTCTGCATCCTGCTTGTTTTAATCATGCTTCCTAAATATTCTTTTCTCTCCTTAGATAAAAGACATATCTTAATTTCCATCTTCTTTGTTGTGGTTTTACTGATTCCTTTATTGAATAACCATTCATTTTGAGTTAGATTATGAGTTCTTAGGAAATGTTGATCCCACATTATATAATTTTCATGTACACCTGTCAGCTCAGTCTGCTATGTATCCCTATATACATGAATGTTGGAAAATTGAAGGAGAATAATGGTGTCTGAAAAGTCTGCCAGGAAGAGTGAGTGTTCTTGGCCAGGCCAGTGGCAGTTCAGTGACACAAGGTACTTTAAAACAGAGATTTAATGAGAGTTAAAAGCATCAAAGAAAATGTTTTCTTGGTTCAAATTTTTCTTAACAGGAAAGAAATGAAATACATTAGTGTTAATAACATTGATTAAACATTTGTGTTAAAATTACCTAATGGTTTTGTTGAATTGTGCTTTATCAAAACTAAATAGAAAACTGAGTTTCTACTCATTCCTTTTCATCAACCCCCCTCCACACCAATGTAGTAATAGATATAAATAATAGGAATTTAAAAGTTTCTCTATTTTCTTGCATTATAGGATGTCTATAAATTAAGCAGTAGAGATATTAGAGAAATTACAAGGAAGTTAATAAGTGGTTATACTAAAAAACCATTAACAACATTATTGATTCAAGAATAAAGTTTATTTTGTTAATACTTTATATTGCCCATCAGAAAGTACCTGTTATTATTAACTTATTGGTTCACTTTTTTATTTCATAGATATGTGGGCTGTTTTTAAAATTCAGGTATATTCAGGATTGTTTTATCTTCTTGGAGAACTGATCTCTTTGTCATCAATGGCTCTAGAGATCATGAGTGAGTACTCTAATCAATGCTTAATTTTTTTCTTTGTGTTTCAGTTTGGGAAATATATATTATCTGTTTCACTATTTCACTATTTTCTCTTGGCTGTATTGACCTACTGATAAGCCCACTGAATGCATTTTACATCTCTGTTTCTATGTTTTATTTGTAGAATTTTTCTCTGATTCTTTCTTATAGTTCCTCTCTCTCTCTTGAATAAATATATATGGCTTTTCATGTTACACATTTTAAACATTAGAATCTTTAACACATTGTTATAGTTATTTCAAGATTTCCCCATGTTGATAGTTCCAACATATTGGAGTTCAGTTGTGCTAGTTGCTTTATCTCTTAGTATTGTGGTTCATTTTCCCCCATTTTTTTCTATTATTCAACATTTTGCTAAGAATTGGGTACCTTATGTAAGGCATCTATTGCAAGACAATAAAAAGGCATAGGACTTTGTTTTGTTTGACAACTATATTTTATTTCGTGAAATGGATTAGCTTTTCCTTCTATTAGACTTTTGGTGTTAAATTTGTGTCTATCCAAGGGTTTAGCTGTATTTAGGGTTTGTTGTTGGTATGGTTCCTATAGTGTATTTCAAGTCTTGAATTATTTTTGTGATACCTTGTGTTTTTCATATGTATTAGTTGACAAAGGATTTTTCTTAACATCTGCTTTCTACTAAGCATTATACTTTTTCTTTGTGGTACACTTTAAGAAAATTTACATACTCTCGTAAGTATCCCTGCAGTATTACATTGTTGCTTGTTACTCACTGTCTTTACCCTAGTGGTGAAGAGAACTAGTCTCTACTGTGGCAAAGTTTCAGTCTTAATCAAGCATCCTGTTTCTGAGTGTACCTCCTCCTAAGACAGCATTTTTACCCATTGCTCAGCTGTAGTTCTGGAGTTAGCATACATTTCTTCATATTTACCAGATATAGAGAATGGTTTTCTGTTACTTCTTCCCATATGCAAAGGATGTTTACCAGAACCTGTAGGAAAAAGTGTTTCCTTTCCCCTTTCCTCTCTACATATTTGTCTTTAGGGGAGAAAAGTGAGAGAGAATGTGGAGAGTGGTATTCCTTTTCCATAGCTACAGGTATTCCTCTCCCAGGACATGAAGCACAAATGGTTCTGTCACTCCTGTCACCAGTGTTCTCTTGTGAGCTCCTGTGAGTTTTGTGGAATAGAATCTGAGTGTGTATTTCCCTTATATCTGTGGCCTCTGTGGTTTCTATATTCTTTTGTTGACCTGCGCACTACATTTTTACCTGAATTCTCACTACTGACTGGCTATATTTGCCCCAGGTGTGTAAATGCTCATGTCTTGTCTTTCAACTGCAGACACTCGTCTGTCCTTGGATTTCAGGTTAGTTGTTTTTCCTGTGACTTCCAACTTATGATTAATTGTAGAAAACTCATGAGAGTGCAGATTGTCCCAGTTTATTGGTTGGTTTGATGAAGAATGCAAGCAATGTTTTATTAATAGAACCAGCTTCCTGCAGTCTAAGAAGAAACTAAAAGTAACAACACTCTCATGAGGAAAACAGATATCAGTTTATTAACTGAAACATATATACAGTAACAATACACATTAACAACATAAAAATCACAATTTCTTACTACTAGTTCAGGAAGTATAATGATATAACCTATAAGGAGGTATATTAATCAAAATATATTAGAAAATGATACAGTCTCAAAATTAGCATAAAATAATGTTGAAACAGCTGTTATTAACATTATTTAAAGAAAATAATGTATATAATGTGTGAGTACATGGAGAATACAAGTTCCAAAATATAAATATTAAAAAATGGAATTATTTAATTCAAAATAGAGTTTTTTGCCATAAAAGTTCCAATGGACTTAACAGCATATTGGGGTATCAGAAGTCATAGAGCTGACATTTTCTGGTCTTTAGCAATGGAATATAGTTTTCAATTTATAAATTGGATTTTATAAATCAGTCAACTAATAAATTAAGTCTATTATTTTTCTAGCACAGGGATAATTATGGTAGATGTAGAAATGAAAGAAAATTTACTTAAAGTGCTAATAACTTCTTTGCATAAATAGTGATGAAATATATGAAACAATTAGCAAATCACTAAGTACATGTGTGTGGTATTGTCAAAGTGCTTTAGAAATTCAGAAGTCAAAATCTAAATGGGATACAGTATTTAGAAAAAAATATTTAATAGTTAGCATTTGGAAGATAGAAAATTTGCACTAATAATTAAATAAACACTCATATAGCATTTACAGTGTGCTGCGTCTTATTTGTAATGTTCTCATAGATTATATGATTTAGTTTTCATAGCAAATTTAAAAGAAAGTAATATTACTAACTCTGGATTGCAGATATGGAAAAAGTTTCAAAACAGGTGACTGCCAAAATATCGCGAGTGGCAGCCTTACAGTTCAAATAAAGCTGTCTGGATTAGGGGTGAATGCTGTTTTTACATCAATACACTGTCTCTACACTAACCAAAAGTTAGACAAAGGGACATTGGGGCACAGAAAAGTAGGGGAATAGGAATTCATCTGCCATTTGGAGGACAGCAAAGAGATCAGTCTGACTGTAATAAATTATTAAAGTGGGGACTTGTTGGGAACTACTGGCTAGGTAGGACAAGATCAGGCTATTGAAGGCCTTCTTTACTGTTTGACAAAACTGCTGAGAGGCTTCTATAGGCACAAACAGCATTTCCAGTTCCTTCAATCACTTTCAATTGATTTCTAGGCTCAGATAGAAAATGGAAACTGCATTGGTTTAAGAGATGAATGATCCTTAAGTGATGGACTGAGCTAAAAATATCAGCAGAGAAATTCAATTCACAAAGCGCTACTTCACATGACACAGAGCAGGCTATTAGCCCAATTGGTATTTTTAATAGAGTTGCCTTCTGTGACTCGAGTATTGCTTTTCAGAGGTCATTGCCTGAAGAATCAAAATTATTTATTTTTATTTTAAGGCTAAACCAAAAAACTCTGCCTTTGAGAAACTAAGCTTTCATAGGGAAGAGATGCTTTTATTGTTGTTGTTGCTCTCTATCTGCAATAATTTAAGAGCTCTAATTTTGCTTTAGTGCCCTAAAACCAGCATGGGGAAAGCACCGCTAATACACATTGCATTGATTTATTTCTAAAGGGTACATATCCTATTATAGCCTAGCTTTTTGTGGTTGCCAATTGTCTTTGACACAATGAAAACTTCAGCTCATCTAAAGCACTGTCTTTTTTCTCTCTGTGTGTGTAGCCATTAGTGTGTATGTATGTGGTAATACTACTAAAAAGAATTATGATCATCATAAATGGTATTGATTTCTCAAGGAAATAATAATCTGATTTCATTTTTGGGAAGCTGTAATATGTAGCCACGGCTCATAATTTGCTCAGTGACACACTTACTCAGCAGTAAACATTTGTACTCCTGCCAATTATTTGAATTTGTGTGAGGAAAAATGGAAAATCATCCAAGTTTCTGGGGTTTTCCAACTGTTTCTGAATGCTATTTTGGATAAATTAGAAGGTAAATATACTTTCAATAGTTTGAGCTTAAAACTGATGACAGTAGTTAAAAAGAGTGTCAAATAAATATCTTAGGTAAGAATTTACCTCCCCTTGTCAAGATCAGTGAAGGTTTCCTAGCCTATACTATGAAACTAGGGTGATTTTACATTCTTAGCATAATATCAGTCTTAGAATAGGAACATGGCAAATAATTATTGAATAAATGTATTAGTGGAAAAAGAATATGTGAAAATAATAGATGGATCTTCAGTTATATGCATTCATACTGCTAGTATCAATTCTTAACAGGCCTCAGGGTTAGTAAAATTGCTCCTGTTACAATGCTGAAGGACATGCTTTAGCAGCATCCAATTATTACTCAAAGCATATTCCTGATTTTACTCAAGCTTTTGTGCAGATATTGTACAATTGAAATTTTTAAACACACATTTCAGGAAAATATATTTTAATAAAGCTGAGATATTTCTTTTTGTTAGCATGTGTTTTGTGCCCTGCTGTTTTTTTAATTGACATATAATTGCTTTACAGAATTTTCTTGATTTCTGTCAAACCTCTACATGAATCAGCCATAGGTATACATATACCATAACCCTTTTGAACCTTCCTCCCATCTTACTCCCCATCCCACACCTCTAAATTGATACAGAGGCCCTGTTTGACTTTACTGAGCCATACAGCAAATTCCCATTGGCTATCTATTTTAAATATGGTAATATAAGATTCCATGTTACTCTTTCCATATATTTCAACCACTCCTCCCCTCTCCCCATCTCCCTAAGTCTACTCTCTGTGTCTCTTTCTCCATTGCTGCCTTGTAAATAAGTTCTTCAGTACCATTTTTCTAGATTCCGTATATATGCATTCAGTTCAGTTCAGTTCAGTCGCTCAGTCATATCAAACTCTTTGCATCCCCATGGACTGTAGCATGCCAGGCCTCCCTGCCCATCACCAACTGCCAGGGTCTACCTAAACCCATGTCCATTGAATTGGTGATGCCATCTAACCATCTTATCCTCTTTTGTCCCCTTCTTCTCCTGCTCTCAATCTTTCCAAGGATCAGGGTCTTCTCAAATGAGTCAGCTCTTTGCATCAGGTGGCCAAAGTATTGGAGTTTCAGCTTCAACATCAGTCCTTCCAATGAACACCCAGGACTGATTTCCTTTAGGATTGACTGGTTGGATCTCCTTGCAGTCCAAGGGACTCTCAAGAGTCTTCTCCAACACCACAGTTCAAAAGCATAAATTCTTCAGAGCTCAGCTTTCCTTATAGTCCAACTCTCACATCCATACATGACTACTGGAAAATCCATAGCCTTGACTGGATGGACTTTTGTAGACAAAGTAATGTCTCTGCTTTGTAATATGCTGTCTATGTTGGTCATAGGTTTTCTTCCCAGCAGCAAGCCTCTTCTAATTTCATGACTACAGTCACCATCTGCAATGATTTTGGAGCCCCCAAAATAAAGTCAGCCTCTGTTTCCACTGTTTCCCTATCTATTTCCCATGAAATTATGGGACCAGTTGCCATGATCTTAGTTTTTTGAATGTTGAGCTTTAAGCCAACTTTTTCACCCTCTTTCATTTTCATCAAGGGCCTCTTTAGTTCCTCTTCACTTTCTGCCCTTAGGGTGGTGTCATCAGCATATCTGAGGTTATTAATATTTCTCCTGGCAATCTTGATTCCAGATTGTGCTTCCTCTAGCCCAGCATTTCTCCTGATGTACTCTGCATATAAGTTAAATAAGCAGGGTGACAATATACAGCCTTGACATACTCCTTTTTCTATTTGGAACCAGTCTGTTTTTCCAAGCCCAGTTCTACCTGTTGCTTCCTGACCTGCATACAGGTTTCTCAAGAGGCAGGTCATGTGGTCTGGTAGTACCATCTCTTTCAGAATTTTCCACAGTTTATTGTGATCCACACAGTCAAATGCTTTGGCAGTCAGTAAAGCAGAAACAGGTGTTTTTCTGAAATTCTCTTGCCTTTCCAATGATCCAGCGGATATTGGCAATTTGATCTCTGGTTCCTCTGCCTTTTCTAAAACCAGCTTGAACATATGCATGTTCACGGTTCACGTATTGCTGAAGCCTGGCTTGGAGAATTTTGAGCATTACTTTAATAGTGTGAGAGATGAGTGCAATTGTGCAGTAGTTTGAGCATTCTTTGGCATTGCCTTTCTTTGGGATTGGAATGAAAACTGACCTTTTCCAGTACTGTGGCCACTGCTGAGTTTTCCAAATTTGCTAGCATATTGAGTGCAGCACTTTCACAGCATCATCTCTTAGGATTTGAAATAGCTCAACTGGAATTCCATCACCTCCACTAGCTTTGTTCCTAGTGATGCTTCCTAAGGCCCACTTGACTTCACATTCCAGGATGTCTGGCTCTAGGTGAGTGTGAGTGATCACACCATGTATGCATTAGAATATGATAACAGTAGGAAAAGCAACAGAATAAATGTAGAAAAAGTACAATAGATTTTAAAGATTAAAATTTTAAAAAGAGAAAAAAAAGAAAAAGTATAACTCCATAGAACTGCAAAAGCCCAATATAGAGGCAAACGTTTTTAACAATAAAAAATGTGACTGAGGAAAAAAAAAAAGCTTAGATTAGATTCATAGTGCCAGTAAAATTGACAACTATAACAGAGGGGGCAAAAAGGGAAAAAAATAATTAAAAATCCAAAAGAACCTACAGTACAAGTCAAAACATAAGAATAATAAATGTTTTTCTTGAGTCATACTGTCAGAGTCCTTTCCCTCGCTGGGAGTCACAGAGCTCCTCACCACCTTAGGATGCCCTCCAACACTGTGCTGATCTCTGGACCTGCTGTGGGGGCAGCTCAGATTCTAATCTGGTCTTGCTCCTGTGTGTTCTTGCCTCCAATGTCCACAGTTATCACAACTAGTGAGTTTTCTTTTGTGGGAGCTCTCAATGTCCTTTTACATATTCCATAGACACAGAGTCTGCCCATTTGATCGTGTGGATTTAATCTGCAGCTTGTGCAGCTGGTGGGAAGGTTTTGGGTCTTCTTCCTTAGCCACACTGCCCCTGGGTTTCAATTGTGGTTTTGTTTCTACCTCTACATGTGGGTCACCCACTGGGGTTTGCTCTTGAGGCTGCCCTGGAGGACTTGGGTTTGTCCTTGTGAGGGCCAAGTGTGGAAGTGGTGCCGCTATTTGGGTCACAGGGGTTCTGGCAGCACCAGATACTCAGGGGAGTTGGCATCTAGGGCAGCAGGAAATATAGTGCTCTGGAAGGGTATGACAACCAGTATTGGCCAATATGCTCCAGTATTCTTGCCTGGAGAACCCCCCTCCGTGACAGAGAACCCTGGCAGGCCACAGTCTACAGGGTTGCAAGGAGTCAGACGTGACCGTATCGACCCTGAGCACACAGATGCAAGACTTTTTTTGCCTGTGGCAGCTCTGCCCCAGTGAGAGTTGAGCGTGGAGGTGGCATAGCTACTTGGCTTGTCAGGACCCTTGTGGCACCAAGGGTGCAGGGACACGGACTGCCTCCACTGCAGGAGTTATGGCGCTATCAGAGTCTTTTTTCGAGCCTCTTGTAGCTGGCAATCAGAAGGCCTCTTTGGCCAGACTTTCTCTGCAGTTCCACCCCATTTAGGCACTTAGAGTGTTCCCTTGCCTGGGTGCATCTCTGTTGTTTAGGGAGTCAGGCACATAGAGGGGACCCCCTGGCTGGGGTCCTACTCTGTAGATTGGCACGTCGGGCACTTAAAGGGGCACCCTAGGTGGGGCCCTACTCTGTAGTTCAGTGCATCAGGCATTTGATGGGCCAGCCTCTCCATTGTTCAGGTGCCTATGCTGGCATGTGGGAAGAGAGAGGTTATGGTGATGGCTCCACATCTTGCGCATGACTCAGCAGTATCACCTTGCTTCCGTAGCTGCATGGCTTTCACCACTGGCATTTCCCCCCATGATGTCCTCCCTCACATCCCCTTAATCTGCCTCTCCACAGTCACTAGCAGCCCTCACCCTGGGATTGCTCTGAAGTCCTTAAACTCCACCTCCCAGCCACTGTGCCTTCCAGGGGAGCTGTGTCCCTGTCTGGGGTATTATGGCTCTGGCAAGGATTGTCTGATTCTCATTCCATTTAGGCTGCCCCAGATCAACTGTTTCACTCTCAGCCTTAAATGTTTTTCCTCTGACTCAAACAATTGCCCCAATGTAGGGACTGGACCCCTACTTCAGTTCCCCCACCCACTGAGGGCAGGTCCAGTCCTATTAACACTCCTGTTTTCCCACCTCATTCCTTTGTCCTACCGAGTTTTGCGTGGTTCTATATATTCTTTTCTGTGGGTCAGGTACTTCACCCACTCTCAGCTGGTTTTCCACATATACTTCTATGTCTGAAGATGTATTCCTGTTGTATCTGTGGAGAGAGATATGCTCCACCATCTTGTTTTCTATGCCCTGTTATTTAAATTTTTGCTTTGACTCATAGCAATCACATTAACTTAAAACAGTTAATGTATTTGTGTCCCTAGTCTATACTATATTTATTTGTATGTTTGCCTTGTGATTTAAATATTATTTCTATGTGTGTTTTTTTAATTATAAGCTGATTTAGCCAAATCTCACTGTCATATTATTTTGTCTTAAGTTATTCAGTATTTTATTCAAAAGCCCCTTGGGACATAGGTGGAAGCTTGATTTATGAGAGATTCTGTATTATGTAGGTGATTAATTTTAGTCATTTTATGCTTATCTTTTTCTATATTATTCTAATGATACTGAAAATCAGTAGAAAAATCAGAGTCAGAAATATAAAACTCACAGTGAATATTATCATCATATTTATAAGTCCTATTTGATTTTAGTCATAAAATGTTTTGTGTTATGACAGTGGAATTCAGTAGTTAGTAGTACTTAGTTGAAATTTGAGAACCTAAATTGTGGCAGATATCCTGAGAAAGCCCTTCCAATTCAAAATTAATTATAATATGGATTTAATAATAATAACCAAACAAATATACCCAATTCAACACTGTGGAATTAGACATCTTGGTTCAGTCTTTTTATTTTGTAGCTCTATAATGACTACCCATTGGTATGCATGCTGAGGATACTGCCCAGTCTGTTAGAAATACCTTTGTTGACTTTTCTCAGTCTTTCCAAATTCCATATAAAAGTCTCTATGTCTTTGCCTTCAGATGTTTAAAAATGTCATTTATACAGATGAAATGAATGCTGGGTTTTTACAGCTCAAAGACAAGGTTTTTACAGCTCAAAGACTTTTCCTTATATTTGGAATATATAATAATTATGGGTACAAAACTCAGATTAACAAATCGAATACTATTTGTGTGTGGGGGGGTCCTTATAGAACCAAAAGTTTCATCCTCTAGCCTGTTGATCTAAGAATAAGAAACCAGTTCTAAAGGCAGAGCATTTAGTTGGGACCAAAGAATTGCAACTCGGAATATGCAGATTTGGGTCCCCTGACTGCAGGAATAGTGTCCCCTGATTACAGGAGAGGAACTCAGGGTTTTGATGGGTAAAACAGAGGAAGATGAGGTAAGTTGTTTTTAAGAAGAGTTCATTGGTGCAAGATGAGGTGAAGTGTTGATTGGTTAAAGAGGAAAGAAAGCTAGATTTGTATTTCATTGATTGGTCAGGTGATGTGGTCATTAGGTTAAAAGTTCACTTTTATCAGTCCTTTCAACAGGAAATTCTTATTCTTGTTGACTGTTTGGAATGTTGGTAATTAGGTCTCATCACAAGTAAGTTCTTCCAACTGTGCTCTTTGTAATGATAACTTTGGTAGCTTAAGTTCCTGGGGTAGGACAAAGTAGCCACTGCATTAGCATTTTTGTTTGTTTGTTTTTTAAGAACCACCAAGGCTAATACATTAATTAAGAGTTCTCAAAAGCTTAGGTCAATGGATAGTACCCTCTTATTCTTTCAAGGGAAGCACCATTTGCTATTTTTCAGTTTCGTTCCTATGTGATCTTCTTGTATCAGCTACAATACTGCTCAAAGAATTTTCAAAATTTATCAGTGACTCAGTTTTGTTTGAAATACACAGTGTCACATTTCTTTATTCTGTCCTTACCCAATGCTCAAGCTTCTTAAATTCCAAGAGGAGATCTTGGTGTTTAGAGAGTAGTACCCCACCTCTGCCTGCCTGTAGTTTCTGAATTACCAGAAAGTGTGTCAAAATCTGTATTTGCTTTTCAAGACTCATGTCCTTCCTACAGGGCATCTAATCATGTGCATTTTCAATAACTGATATAGCTATTGTAAAATTCTTCAAGCTAGAAAACTAAGTGCTAAGAAGGAACTTAGGTTTTAATAAATTTGTGTTTGCCTCAATAACAGTTGAGCATTAACTTCAGTACCTGCCAGACAGCAGATTCGTAATATATTTGTTCCAGCTTTAGCATTATTGGGAACATAAGTAGAGCAAAGATGTTGAATAGAATTGAAATAAAGGTCAAAAGAAAACCATAACACAAAAATCATAAAATTAATTTCAGATTTAGGTTAGGCACATAAATGCTTAGTTTTGTACATTTTTCACATGCATAATCTTAAATGAAAGAAAGTAATTTTATGTTAATAAAAGAAATGCATATATTTACCTCTACATAGAAGAGAGATAAAAATACTAGTATTAATGGGAAGAACTAACCAGACTTCATGGTGGATCTATTTCTTTAAGCTCTAGCCTTTGTCCTCTACAGCTAATTGCTTTCTGCCCAGTCTTGGTAACAATGCTTGTAGGTACATTAATTATGAAAGGGATTGTGGCTTATAGTTGAAACATACATAATAGATATATTAAAGGTTGTTCTTTAGGATGTTAGTCCACCACCTTCTTGGTTTGATGGTTTTCTTAGTAAAGTCACTATTCCTTGTCCTAGCACCTTGTCTCTCAACTTGTTGGCCTGTCATGGAGGGAGCAGTAGAAGCTTGGACTTAGTTATGCTGGTAAGACACAGTTAAGAACTAAAGTACAACTCCAGGAAATGTATTGACATGAAGAAAATTAAAACATCAGCCAGGAAGCAGTATCAATATGGTCTTTTTCCTTAAAGTACACACTTAAAATTCTATTACTTTGATGGTACTTTTCATAATACTTGATACCCTTTTATTTCTCTCCACATGGGAAAAGTGAATGGCATTTCACATTATTAGCTCTCAGTCTGAATTAATATTTTTCCATTATTTTCTATTATTCTTTTTGCTTTTTATTGCAATGTTTCCATATAGAGTTACATAAGATGCAGTGATATTCTTTGAATAAATACAGCAATCACAAGCTTCTTAAGATAGAAAGGTCTCAACATTACTGCAGGGTATCAGTGCAGACTGCCTTAGAAAATATTTCTCATAAGAATTGATCTACTTTAAGTGATGAGTCTAATCATCCAGGAGGCTCTTCTTCAGGAATCCCATTTATTATTAGGAGGTTAAACTAGTCAGAAATTGGTCTCCTGTAAACTGAACTAATCTTGAAAGAGACTTTCAATCCTATTACTGGTATAGAAGACTTTCTACATTTTTTTTTTTTTTTTGGTCCAATTCTCATCTAGATCTGATCCAGAACTGCAACAGAATCCTTTGTTTCCTTTGAAAAGAATTATCTTCTTTTGGTCAGGGATTTAAGTAGTGTAGAAAGGCAAAAATAAAACTTTAAGTGTTAAATCAATACATTTCTATAAATTAATGACAAAATGCAAGGCACTGGTTGATATTATTTCTTCACAGTTTCTTAGTACACAATTTTTCTAAAAGGACTCACTTTCACTTATATCTCATTTAGTCTTCATGACTGACTCCACTCCCAGTATCATAGGGACACCTGAAAAACAAGGAGAACACGTTTAGATTATCAGCAATCATTGAAATGTTAATCCATCGTATTTATATTGCCCACAATTCAGGAAATAACAATCCACAGTAACCCTGTGGACACTTGTGTGTGATATGGAGGGCATGGGAGTGGAGGTAAAGAAGGGGTGAGATTGAAGAATAAGTCTTTTCTAATATATGCATTTAAAAAAAGATTCAAATATCTATTCTTTTCATTACTGATCTTTCCAGAATCCTGAACAAAATAAAAGGAGCTGTAACCTCACTCTGATTTCTAAGTTTTGATAATCTGTATTGGTGAGATTTATTGCTTTACAAATATATAGTAATAAGAAAAGAAAGTAAATTTTCCCAGTACATTGGGAAAAGTTCCTTATATAAGTGTCTTTCCTAAACAGTTCGCCAAAATTAAAATTAGCTTCCTCTTATTCCATTACACAAAGTTGATTCATATATATTTTAATGGGCTCACACAGATATTCCCATAAAAGTATATTATCCTGTGTTCTCTTGACAATATTACACACACGCACACACGCACACACACTCATACACACATACATAGACATGCTTGGTATTTGGGAGAAAATTAATGCAGGGAGCCCAAAGAGCCTGTTGTTGCTATTTTGGGTATTTCCTTCTGTCCCGATATTAGTGCCAACTCAAAACCACTAGAAAATATTGCAATCCTTTGAGGCAGAGACTCTGTTTTTGTTTTGATTTTCTCAGTACACCTTTCACTAATAACTGTGAAATATTTATAGCAGTATTTTTATTCAGATTAGTTGAGGGGGAAATATTTCTGATAGGACATTTTTTATATAGGCAGCATCACTTTTTACTAAAAACCTTCCTGGAAACTAAGTCATTATATGAACTGCCATGAAAAAAGGAGACTTTTCTTGAAAATGAATATGGTTCTAAATATTTCGGACTAAGGCAGCTCAGACAGTAAAAAATCAACCTGCAATGCAGACCTGGGTTTGATCCCTGGGTTGGGAAGATCTGCTGGAGTAGGAAATGTCAAACCACTCCAGTATTCTTGCCTAGAGAATCTCTTGGACGGTGGAGCCTGGCAGGCTACAGTCCATAGGGTATCAAAGAGTTGGACATGCCTGAAGAAATCTAGCATGCAAATAAGGAATCTAAATTCAGTAAATGAACTTAGATATTGATTTTAAAAGTAATATACACCAGTTCTGTTAAATGAACTGCACAGATTAATATCAACTTCAGTGTACTATAGACAACATCATTTACAATCAAAAACCTCTGTTATGTAATATATGTATCTGAACTAGTGTTATAATATTACTCTAGACAGAATAACCACTCAATATATATCTCTTTTTTAAAAAGTTATTTATTTTAATTGGAGGCTAATTACTTTACAAAATTATAGTGTTTTTTGGCATACATCAACATGAATTAGCCTCGGCCACACATGAGTTCCCCATCCAGAACCCCCCCTCCCACCTCCTTCTCCATCCCAACCCCAGGGTCATCCCAGTGCACCAGTCCTGAGCACCCTGTCTCATGCATCGAACCTGGCCTGATTATCTGCTTCACATATGATAATATACACGTTTCAACACTACCCTCTCAAGTAATCCCACCCTCGCCTTCTCCCACAGAGTCCAAAAGACTGTTCTTTACATCTGTGTCTCTTTTGCTGTCTTGCATATAGGGTCATCGTTACCATATTTACAAATTCCATATATATGCATTGGTATACTGTATTGGTGTTTTACTTTCTGACTTACTTTGCTCTGTATAATAGGCTCCAGTTTTATCCCCCTCATTAGAACTGATTCAAATGCATTCTTCTTAATGGCTGAGTAATATTCCATTGTGTATATGTACCACAGCTTTCTTATCCATTTGTCTGCCGATGGACATCTAGGTTGCTTCCATGTCTTGGCTATTGTAAACTGTGCTGCGATGAACATTGGGATACATATATCTCTTTCAATTCTGGTTTCCTTGGTGTATATGCCCAGCAGTGGGATTGCTGGGTTGTATGGCAGTTCTATTTCCAGTTTTTTAAGGAATCTCCACACTGTTCTCCATAGTGGTTGTACTATTTTGCATTCCCACCAAAGTGTAAGAGGGTCCCTTTTTCTCCACACCCTCTCCAGCATTTATTGTTTGTAGACTTTTGGATAGCAGCCCTTCTGACTGGCATGAGATGGTACCTTATTGTGGTTTCAATTTGCATTTCTATGATAATGAGTGATATTGAGCATCTTTTCATGTGTTTGTTAACCATCTGTATGTCTTCTTTGGAAAAATGTCTGTTTAGTTTTTTGGCCCACTTTTTGATTGGGTCATTTATTTTTCTGGAATTGAGCTGCATGAGCTGCTTGCATATTTTTGAGATTAATTCTTTTTCAGTTGCTTCATTTGCTATTATTTTCTCCCATTCTGAAGGCTGTCTTTTCACATTGCTTACAGTTTCCTTTATTGTGCAAAAGCTTTGAAGTTTAATTAGGTCCCATCTGTTTATTTTTGCTTTTATTTCCATTACTATGGGAGGTGGGTCATAGAGGACTATGCTATGATTTGTGCTATGTCAGAGAGTGTTTTGCCTATGTTTTCCTCTAGGAGTTTTATAGTTTCTGGTCTTACATTTAGATCTTTAATCCATTTTGAGTTTATTTTTGTGTATCATGTTAGAAAGTGTTCTAGTTTCATTCTTTTACAAGTGGTTGACCAGTTTTCCCAGCTCCACTTGTTAAAGAGATTGTATTTTCTCCATTGTATATTTTTGCCTCCTTTGTCAAAGATAATGTGTCCATAGGTGCATGGATTTATATCTGGGCTTTCTGTTTTGTTCCATTGATCTATATTTCTGTCTTTGTGCCAGTACCATACTGTCTTGATGACTGTAGCTTTGTAGTATCGTCTGAAGTCAGGCAGGTTGATTCCTCCAGTTCCATTCTCCTTTCTCAAGGTTGCTTTGGCTATTCGAGGTTTTTTGTATTTCCATACAAATGGTGAAAGAATTTATTGTAAGTCTCTGAAAAATACCGTTGATAGCTTGATAGGGATTGCATTGAACCTATAAATTATTTTGGGTAATATACTCATTTTCACTATATGATTCTTTGGATCCATGAACATTGTGTCTCTCCATCTACGTGTGTCCTCTTTGATTTCTTTCATCAGTGTTTTATAGTTTTCTATATATAGGTCTTTTGTTTCTTTAGGTAGATTTATTCCGAAGTATTTTATTCTTTTCATTGCAATGGTGAATGGTATTGTTTCCTTAATTTCTTTTTCTGTTTTATCATTGTTAGTGTACAGGAATGCAAGGGATTTCTGTGTGTTAACTTCATATCCTGCAACTTTACTATATGCATTGATTAGCTCTAGTAATTTTCTGGTGGTGTCTTTAGGGTTTTCTATGTAGAGGATCATGTCATCTGCAAACAGTGAGAGTTTTACTTCTTTTCCAATCTGGATTCCTATTTTCTTCTTCTGCTCTGATTGCTGTGGCCAAAACTTCCAAAACTATCTTGAATAGTAGTGGTGAGAGTGGGCACCTTTGTCATGTTCCTGACTTTAGGGGTGGTGGTGGTGGTTGGTGGTTTAGTTGCTAAGTCGTGTCCAACTCTTGCGACCCCATGGACTGTAGCCCACCAGGCTCCTCTGTTGATGGGATTCTCCAGGCAAGAATACAGGAGTGGGTTGCCATTTCCTTCTCCAGGGGATCTTCCCAAGCCAGGAATCGAACCCGGGTCTCCTTTATTGCAGGCAGATTCTTTACTGACTGAGCTACGAGGGAAGCCCATGCTTTCAATTTTTCACCATTGAGGATAATGTTTGCTGTGGATTTATCCTATGTGGCTTTTATTATGTTGAGGTATGCTTCTTCTATTCCTGCTTTCTGGAGGGTTTTTATCATAAATGAATGTTGAATTTTATCAAAGGCTTTGTCTGCATCTATTGAGATAATCATATGGTTTTTATCTTTAAATTTGTTAATGTGCTGTATCCCATTGTTAATTTACAGATATTAACGAATCCTTGCATCCCTGGGATTAAAGCCCACTTGGTCATGATGTATGATCTTTTTAATATGTTGTTGGATTCTGTTTGCTAGCATTTTGTTAAGGATTTTTGCATTTATGTTCATCAGTGATATTGGCCTGTAGTTTTCTTTTTGGGGGGCATCTTTGTCTAGGGTGCCCTAGGGTGATGTATTAGGGTGATAGTGGCCTCATAGAATGAGTTTGGAAGTTTATCTTCCTCTGCAATTTTCTGGAAGAGTTTGAGGAGGATAGGTGTTAGCTCTTCTCTAAATTTTTGGTAGAATTCACCTGATAAGTCATCTCGTCCTAGGCTCTTGTTGGAAGATTTTTGATTCCAGTTTCGATTTCTGTGCTTGTGATAGGTCTGCTAAGATTTTCTATTTCTTCCTGGTTCAGTTTTGAAAGGTTATAGTTTTCTAAGAATTTGTCAATTTCTTCCAAGTTGTCCCTTATATTGGCATATAGTTGCTGATAGTAGTCTCTTATGATCCTTTGTATTTCTGTGCTGTCTGTTGTAATTTCTCCATTTTCATTTCTAATTTTGTTGATTTGTTCTTCTCCCTTTTTTTCTTGATGAGTGTGGCTAATGGTCTTAAGGAACGTCTTAATGACCAGGATAACCACAGTGGTGTGGTCACTTACCTAGAGCTGGACTTCCTGGGCTGTGAAGTCAAGTGGGCCTTAGGAAGCATTACTATAACAAAGCTAGTGGAAGTGATGAAATTCCAGTTGAGCTATTTCAAATCCTAAAAGATGATGCTGTTAAAGTGCTGTACTCATTATGCCAGCAAATTTGGAAAACTCAACAGTGGATACAGGACAGGAAAAGATCAGTTTTCATTCCAATCCCAAATAAGGACAATGCTAAAAAATGTTCCAACTACAGTACAATTGCCCTCATTTCACATGCCATTAAAGTTATGCTTAAATCCTACAAGCTAGCCTTCAGCAATTTGTAAATTGAGAACTTCCAGATGTTCAAGCTGAGTTTAAAAGAGACAGAAACCAGAGATCAAATTGCCAACATCTGTTTGATCATAGAGAAAGCAAGGGAATTCCAGAAAAACATCTATTTCTGCTTCATTGACTACACTAAAGCCTTTGTGGGGATCACAACAAACTCTGGAAAATCATTTAAGGGATGAGAATACCAGATCTTCTTAACTGTCTTCTGAGAAACCTGTATGCAGGTCAAGAAGAAACAGTTAGAACAGGACATGGTTCAAAATTGGGAAAAGAGTATGACAAGGCTGTATATTGTCACCTTGCTTATCTAACTTATATGCAGTGTACGTCATATGAAATGCTGGATAACTCACAAGCTAGAATCAAGACCTCTGGGAGAAATATCAACAACCTCAGATATGCAGATGATACCACTCTAATGGCAGAAAGTGAAAAGGAACTAAAGAGCCTCTTGATGAAGTTGAAAGAGGACAGTAAAAATGTTGGTGTAAAACTCGACATCATAAAATTAAAGATCATGGCATCCAGTCTCATCACTTCATGGCAAATAGAAGGGGAAACTGTGGAAGTGGTACAGATTTTCTCTTCTTGGGCTCCAAAATCTCTGTGGACTGTGACTGCACTCATGAAATTAAAGGATACTTTCTCTCTGAAGCAAAGCTATGACAAAATTAGACAGCATATTAAAAAGCAGAGACATCACTTTCCTGACAAAAATCTATATAGTTTAAGCTATGGTTTTTGCAGTAGTTATGTATGGATGTGAGAATTGAACCATAAAAAGGCTGAGCACCGAAGAATTGATGCTTTTGAACTGTAGTGTTGAAGAAGACTCTTGAGAGTCCCCTGGACTGCAAGGAGTTCAAACCAGTCAATCCTAAAAGTAAATCAACCCTGAGTACCCATTGGAAGGACTATTGCTAAATCCGAAGCTCCAATGCTCTGCCACCTGATGGGAAGAACTGACTCATTGGAAAAGACCCTGATTCTGGGAAAGATTGAAGGCAAAGAAGAAGAGACAGCAGAGGATGGATGATTAGAAAGTATCACTGACTCAATGGACATGAATTTGAGCAGACAGTGAAGGACAGGGGAGCCTGGCATGCTGCAGTCTGTGGGGTTGCAGAGTAGGATCTGACTTAATGACTGAACAAAAACAAACGTATGTATGTATGTATTTTGGCTGTGCTGGGTCTTCATTGCTGCATGCAGGTCTTTTCTATTTTCAGTGCTTGGACATCTCATTTCAGTGGCTTCTCTTGTTGCAGAGCACAGGCTTTAGGGCAGACGGGCTTCAGTAGCTGTGGTGTGTGGACTCTGTATTTGTGGCACATCAATTTAGTTGCCCAGTGGCATATGGAATCTTCCCAGACTAGGGTTGAACTCATGTCCCCTGCATGGCATGGGAATGCTTAACCCTGGACCAACAGGGAAGTCTTGCAAACCTTTCTTTACCAACTGAGAGCAGATCTGCTGGCAGAAATGTTCCCTTAGCTTGATTTTCTCAAAGAATATCTTTTTGTCATTTCATTCATGAAATTCAGTTTCACTGAATATAGAATATTGTATCAAAAACTCCTTTTATTTTTAGCAGTTTTCAAATATTGTATCACTTCTTTCAGGCCTCCATAGTTTTGCAATGGAAATCCATAATCACTCAAATTACAGTTCCTGTGTAGCAGCGTTCTCAGTTCTGCAGTTTTAATATTTTGGATCAGATAATTCTTTATTGTATGTGTGTGTGTGTGTTATGTGTGAATGGTGAGGTAGAGAAGAATGGGGGCCTGTGCATTGTAAGATGTTAAATGGCATTTCTATCAAATAGGTGATTTAGAGTTGTGGGAGATGAATGATAACCATCTTGCTTTACTGTGAAGAGGTTGGACTGTGTTTAAAATCAGAATCTAAAGAACTCTAGTTAAATATATATCACATTTCCTCTCTTGGAATAAGCTGAGTCCACAAAAGGCTCTAGAAAACCATCCTGTCACCATTAATGTTCCTTTAATCTGTCAGAAGGTGCCTCAAAATAAATAAGTTTTTTGAGAGAGGATGGGGAATCAATAAGACTTTCCAGATGTTTTATTTGAGCCATAAAAAATCCACATGAAGGTGCCAGGCTCTTTAAATGTTAGGAGTTCTGTTGCCTCCTTAAGACAATCCACAGGAACTTTCCTGCAGCTGTCTCTGTCTCTACCCTGGTGCTTAATCTGGGGTTGGAGAGTCGTGTGAACCCTTCAAGTTCTCATTCTACAAAATCAAATCAAAGTGAAATTAAGAAAGCATTGGAAAAAGTATTCCAGAAAAATATTTGCAGCAAAAGCAGCTGATAAATTCTCTGTGTTCATTCAGCTAACTTCCTTTGGGGTAACACATCTATTATTTGATTACTGTTTATTCAAACAAATATAACTTTAAACATGCTTGACATTTTCCAAGTGTAGATAACATATGAGGTGAACTTTCAGTCACATTTATATTTTTCAGTTTCCCTTGTATTAAACATTTGACTCTAAGCAGATCATGTTTAAGAGCAAAGAGAGATTTTCTCACAATGGGCTCCTTTTCTGTACTTTTTTTGTTTACTTTACTGTAAATGGAAAAAACAAACAGAAGTCTAGTGTCAATATGAGCATAATTTAAACTATGATAAAAATTTCAAAGTCAATAATGTTATATTGTCTAAACATAATCCATAAACTCTACTAATATATATGTTTACAGCTATAGAATATTTATTATCAGTGTATTATAGAATTTTTTCATTGTTTGCTATTGTTAGTACATAGTGAGATTTTAATTTATTATCATGTCCCCTAGGAATCACCAGATAGGGATCAAGGACAAGTAGCACAGTGCCTGACATATAATAGACACTAAATAAATGTCAAACCTACATTAATATGAATCAGTTAACTGGAGGATTATATTGACATCAGCAAAAATAAGTTTAGAAATAACAGCTCATATACATTTATGAAAGCATCCTCTCCTGCTTGTTGCTGTGTCACATTAGCTTTGATGGATACTGAGAGGAAAATTATTTGAGGTTATAAGCACTACAGCTGAATTGTTACATGAATTACTCTGAAATTTCTCTATCACTGATTTAAAATTTGACTTTTATGAAAGCAAGTTTAGATAAAGACAGTTCAGATAAAGACAGAATTACTTGTACTCAATTCAGGGGGAGAATTCTTGGAGAAACAAATATGCTATAGTGAATTAGCAGGAAAGTCTGTTAAATTGTTAATTATTAATAAATCAGTTTATTTAGCAAATGTGTTGAAAAATCTTCATATGCTTTAGACAAATAAGATATAACTTTCCCTAGAGGAGCCTGACAGCTGTCAGGTAATTAAACATATAACAGCAATTAATGGGATAAACACTGAAGAAACAATGAATAAAATGAGCCATTTTCATTTCAAAAGTCATGAAAAATCTTACAAATATAAACTTTCCAACAGGGTCTTAAGTGAGATACAGAAGTTTTCTAGGAATTATGGTAAGGGAGGAAAATATGGAGTTCATTCCAGGTAATATGTCAAAGAAACATGACACATTTGGGATATCACAAGTTGTTCAATGTATTCAAAGGATAAACTGCAGGAGGGGAACAGAGAGAGAAACAGGAATGACCCAAATCATGAAGACTTGATGATATGCCACACGGGGGGAAAAAAAAAAAAGAAAACTCCTATAGCTTCATAAAGGTAATTCTCAGATATTTATCTGTAGGTTTGGACTCTGTCTTGATTTTCAGGTACATGTTTTCAATGGCTTTCCAAGCATACATTTCAACTGGAACTCATTCTCTCTCTCTCTCTCTTCTAAACCAGATTCTTCCAAATCATAAACCAACCCACATGACCACAATTGAATATTGTAATGGATAAGGCTCTTATCATAAACATTCGTGTATTCGTGTATGCATTCAATTCAGCTGCTCAGTCGTGTCCGACTCTTTGCGACCCCACAGACTGCAGCACACCATGCTTCCCTATCACCAGCTCCCAGAACTTGCTCAAACTTATGTCCACTGAGTCTGTGATGACATCCAACCATCTCATCCACTGTCGTCCCCTTCTCCGCCTGCCTTCAAGCTTTCCCAGAATCAGGGTCTTTTCCAATGAGTCAGTTCTTTGCATCAGGTGGCCAAAGCATTGGAACTTCAGCTTTAGCATCAGTTCTTCCAATGAATATTCCAGACAAATTTCCTTTAGGATTGACTGGTTTGATCTCCTTGCAGGCCAAGGGACTCTCAAGAGTCTTCTCCAACACCACAGTTCAAAAGCATCAGCTCTTTGGTGCTCAGCTTTCTTTATAGTCCAAATCTCACATCTATACATGACTACTGGGAAAACCATAGCTTTGACTAGATGGACCTTTGTCAGCAAAATAATGTCCCTGCTTTTAATATGCTGTCTAGGTTGGTCATAGCTTTTCTTCCAAGGAGCAAGCGTCTTTT
The DNA here is from genome assembly GCF_023699985.2 of Odocoileus virginianus. Lineage (NCBI taxonomy): Eukaryota > Metazoa > Chordata > Mammalia > Artiodactyla > Cervidae > Odocoileus > Odocoileus virginianus. Next base: position 32,324,021 of record NC_069686.1, on the reverse strand, counting down.
AATTTCATGGCTGCAGTCACCATCTGCAGTGATTTTGGAGAGTCCCCCCACCTCCAAATTAAAGTCTCTCACTGTTTTCCCACCTGTTTGCCATGAAGTGATGGGACCATGATCTTAGTTGTTTGAATGTTGAGCTTTAAGCCAACTTTTTCACTCTCCTCTTTCACCTTCATCAAGAGGCTCTTTAGTTCTTCTTCACTTTCTGCCATAAGGGTGTTGCCATCTGCATATCTGAGGTTATTGATATTTCTTCTGGCAATCTTGATTCCAGCTTGTGCTTCATTCAGCCTGGCATTTTGCACGATGTACCCTGCATATAAGTTAATAAACAGGGTGGCAATATATGCTCTTGACAGACTCCTTTCCCAAATTGGAACCAGGTATGCATTAGTAGCCAATTTTGTTGTTATTTTCAAGTATTCCAGCTTCAAAAAAAATATTTCACAACATAATTTTCATACAATGCTGGGTTTGAAAATCTGTGGGAGAGAAATACTAGGGAGACTGTGGTGATAACATATTGGATCAGGAAGGCATTTCTCCCTAGCAATGGTAAGGTTTATTCTAGGCAATGAGTTTTAATTTTAGAAAAAGGAAACTGGTTACATCCTTTCATAGAAGCTTTGGTGGGTTGTTCCAAATCTAAAGTTTCCAAGTATCTGAATTCTTCTCCTTCCTTGAAACCTGGGCAAACTTCTCCAATAAAAAGCAAGTAAGCAAGACAAATAAGGGGCAGTTGTAAACTTAGCCTGCGTTACAATGGATTTAGGGCAATTTCAATTATATTCAGAAACTGAATTATGAACCATAAGAGCATGTTGGCATTCTGCTTCTATTGAACAGTGCCACTGTGATGCTAACGTATTTTCCAACATAAAAGTTTTGCCCTAAAAATTTAGATAACTTTTATCATCAGATAGATCAGAGGGAAGAGATTATCCCTCATTTTGGGTAATCCATGCTGAGAGGAAAATAGACAAACTCACCATGTCTTGTGTGATAGAGTCATGAATTTTCATCTTTGCACTTTCAATGTGGGAAAGTAGTGTAAATTTTTTTGGGGAATAATAACTGTATAAGAAAATTTTATTTTCCTGAATATATTTTGAAGACAAGAATCTGATTACTTCCAAAAAGTTTAAAATGCTAAAATTGAAAAAATACATATGAAATAGGTTTTAGTGGCATATGTTGTGTTTTCTTACAGTTCAAGGTATATTTTAAGTGATAAAAAGTAACTAAATTAAATGTTTTCAGAATTTTCAATGTTTGTTTCACTCCATAACATGTTTAAAGCTAACTAGTATATTCTTTTATATACTAAGTATCTATAGAATATTCTGCATGTTCCAGATACTTTATGTCACAGAATAATGATTTTATGAAGTGAGCAAGAGATTTTCAATATTTAGATTTTTTATAGGTTTTGCTTTTCATGAAGCCAGAATAATATTTTTGTGTAAATTGTAAGTGTACGTTTTCCTTATGATTATTGTATTATTCAGAGAAGGCAACGGCACCCCACTCCAGCACTCTTGTCTGGAAAATCCCATGGATGGAGGAGCCTGGTTGGCTTCAGTTCATGGGGTCGCTAAGAGTTGAGCACGACTGAGCGACTTCACTTTCACTTTTCACTTTCATGCATTGGAGAAGGAAATGGCAACCCACTCCAGTGTTCTTTCCTGGAGAATCCCAGGGACGGGGGAGCTTGGTGGGCAGACATCTATGGGGTCACAGGTAGTCAGACATGACTAAAGTGACTTAGCAGCAGCAGCAGCAGTGTATTATTGCTAATTATTTAAAGTTAGCATAAGTATTACTATTTTGATGAATTTTTTCCACATTAGGTATAATTTGAGTTGAATGATAAATCATTATTTTGATTGTATTTAGTTTTGAATCCCAGCCTTTATTAAATAAACTATGGGCATAATTTACTTTCTTTCTATTAAATCGTTATTTTCTACGTCATGAAGTCTATGGTCACCAAAGCCACAACAGTGTTATCTTTATAAGATTTTTTTGTCATTTCACATAAACAATATCTGCTTAAACTATTACTAGGTGAGTAATGACTTTTGTTCACTCTTACCCCTAATGCTCCTTGTATGTAATGTTGATTTATCTTAGTTTGATTTATCATTTTTATTATTGCTGATTAATTGTTTTTATTATTTTATAGTTATGCTGTCTCATCAGTACAACTGAATTATCAAATGCAATGATGGTATTGAGTATGAATTGTTATCTTGGTAATTGTAAGTGCACATTTTCACATTTAGCTAGAAAATACCAAGCATGGTCTTAATATGGTACTTAAAAGAGCTATTATTATATCTCTATCTAACTATAGTAAACTTAAAGTTATACAATATTTTACATATATCAGCATGTTTGATATTAAAAAATTACCTTATTATGAATTATAGAACAATAGTGCTCTTATTCCTGTGTTAATAATCAGCAAAAGAATTAACAAGAAGACTGAGTGACTTGCTTGTTCATCTATTAATGAACAAGTCAGAGAGAGTCAGTTTTAACAAAGCTAAAATAAGAGCTCATAGGGCCACACTGCTAAGGAAACTTAAATAAATTTACAGATTGGAAGAAAACTAGGCAGTGTACACTTTTAAGAACTAGAGAGCATCTAGTTACTCCCCTTCTGAAAGATAACATTTACTCAGTTCTGAAAAATTATTGTCATGTCACTCCATTGTTATTGGATATATCTGTTTGTTCTGAGATGCTAGATATTTGGATTTTAATATGAAATGCCCTGACTGTTAGTTATTGGCTCAAATACCATTAAGACCTATGTAAGACACATGAACCTTACCCACCCAGAGGTAGATGATCTCTGTAGACTCTGAGAAGTGCTCCATTGGAATAAGGTTGCTATGCTATCACAAGAACAAGTGAGGGTTTCCAACCAGTCAGCAGACAGATTGTAGGGGTGACATCCCAGAAGAGACAAAGCTGAGCTGCCTTTAAGCAATAAGAGTAGTTTAATTAGGGGAAAAGAAAATGAACGATCATTCCTGAGAGAGAGAACTACAATTGTAGAACGACAAAAGTAGAAAGATTATGATATTCAAAAAGTCTAGAACTTGGAGACTTAAAGCCCTGAGTACAGTTAGCAACAACAAGAGGTGATCAGGAACAGAGGCTTTCATTGTTTATCCTGTACATGCTAGGCCTCAGCATGTGTAAAGCCAGCTGTCTGAGGCATTCTCTGATTCATAGGAGGCCATATTCCATTCACTCAGCCCTGACTCTGAGTCTGTCAGGCTGAGCCTCTGAACAAAGGGAACCAATTTAGAAGACTTATGACCTTTTTGGATTTTTGTATATAGCCTTTCTGGATCTCTGGAAAATTAATAGATCCTGTGTCCTTTTATTAAAATACTTAGTTGGAAATTATGACCATATAGATTTGCTAGGGAATTATGAGTATACTGACCATACACAGAAACTCTAAGACTTGAAAATAAATAGCACAATAAGAAGAATGTAAATGTGCATATGATGGAGAAAGTAATATGTGACCACAGTAAAAAAAGAAAAGTGTATTGTAAGTAATAAGCCGAAAGGAATATTTTCTACCATATAGTCCTAAAAAACTAAAGATGTAACTTACTTTACATAACTACTATATTCATGAAATCTTGACAGCTAATTAAATTTCGATTAAATCATATTATGGATAGACTTAGGTTGGTACTACAAAACTTATGAGTGAGTCCACTTCTAAAACAACTCCATTTAAAACTTTGATAGTTAATCCTTACTCATTTGGTTTAATTAGTTTTAATTAATTAACTAATTAGTGTATAATTACTGCATGGACTTCAAAAAATTCTTCTTAGAAGATTCATGTACATTTTACTCAAGAATTAAGCTATTTGACTTTTAGTGGTATATTTTTCTAATGAACAGAAAAATTATAACACTCCAGGAGAAAACGGGTATTCAAAATGTACCTACTAAATTATTTAATTGTTAGCTTAAATTAATTTTCTAGATGACTATAGGGCATTTTTCTAATTTATAAGGTAAGAAATCAAGGACTAGGGAAAGCAAGCAATTGACTCAATATTAAGCATCAGAGTGTTTTTATACTGGTCTGACTTAAAGATAATGCTTTCAGATCATTTTGTGGAGTAGCTCATTGGTAGAAATAAGCATTTGTGCCCTTAGAAAGAAACGCACTTTTAACATGGTGTGATTTTTCAACTTCTTTTGAAACTATTTATCTTCATTTTGAGTTACTTCTGACAGAATTGAGCTCTTTCTTTCTGCTGAATTTGAAATGCTGAATTGATATCATAACTACAGCAATATTCTGTGTGTGGCGGGTGTCTAACAATATATGTAATAACTTCTAATGTTACTAAAAATATGTTAAAAATAAACACATGGGTGACTCTTAAGATAATGCTGCTCAACTCTGCCTGTTATTATAAAAATAAACCCTTGCCCAGGCACCACTCCAGACATTTACATCCAATACCTGAAAAAAAGAACCCAGGAATCAGAAGTTTTAATTGTCTTGATGATTTAATGTATCAGCCAAAATTGAGAACATCTACTTTTCCATCTGAGTCTGAGTAATATTGTCCAAAAACTTACATGAGATAATAATGTAGGCAATTGGTAATTTCATTAAAAAAAATTTTTTTTTGAGAACTCATTGTGTTGTGCAACAGTAAATTGAAATTTGATGGAGTTGTCATTTGTTATAATCTATTGGGTTACTAGAGTCCCCTGAAGGGGAAAATATTTCAAATTGTGTTACTTATCCATCCAGTATATGACTTTCCAAATGACTTAATGAAATTTTGTCATTTTAAAGCAAATTAAGTGACAGACAATTCATTTCATTATGATATAAAGACATTTTCAATTGTTTAAATGGTAAGTATGTATAGTTAAATGAATTCTTTCTAGCTTTTTAATACATTTATAATATGAATCTGATATAATACAAATATATTTTATTTTATAACATTATTTCAAAAACATTAATTTTAATGGGCAGTTGAGTGATCTGTTGTTAAAAATGCATATGTACTTACAAACAGAATTTTAAAAAATGATGTATGAGGAACAATCTCATTTTCTCCCTGCAGGGAAAGTAACATCTTCATGTGAAAATACACAAATGAATTAGGAAAAACAAATATAATTAAAAGAGAAAAAAATGACCAGATCAGATCTGTAATAAATGGAGATCTGTAATAAATAGATCTGAAATCAGAATGTGGGTTAAAAAAAAGATAGAGATTTGGAATCTTTATTAGCTTGCCCACACAATTTATACAAATGTAGATAAAGCATATTTGGAACTCACAAAATAAATAATTTTTATTCTTATTTCTGCATTTAAAATTTCCTAAATAGAGTTTAACTTCAATTTTATGATGCAATATTTAATATCTATATAGTTTGCCATTAATATTTTCCAAAATTCAGTAAGAGATATAATTTAAAACTTAATGATTTACAGCCTCTGATATTCTAATAATAGAACAAGGTTCACAGATTCAGTTTTTATGATTATTTCAATGCATAAAATTCAATATCAAACCTCTGATTAGCTGAATACATTTTGTAAAAATAATGTATTTATTAAATACTATATTTTACTCTAATATCATACATTATTAACATATTTCTCCTGAGTTATTTATATATATTATTTACTATTTGCCATGATTGCTGTATATATTTTTCCATGAATCATAGATTTTAAAAATGGGAGATAGGCATTTTTGCTTTGGAAAAGTCAAATAAACTTATTATTTTCTTATTAAAATGGTAACATTTTAGAGACATGTACTAAATATTCTATAGGAGATTGATTTTAAAGATTTGACTGTTAATGAGAGATTGACATTTTCATGGAAGAATATGAATTTTCTAGCATTTTCAGTCAAAACATCCGGTTAAACAATAGCCCATGGATAAGAGACCATTTGTAGAAGTCAAGGAGTTTAGCAGAGAAACTCCAGCACAACTTTGGGGTAAGAAAAAGATCCAAGATTGGATGCAAATTGAAGAGAATAAGAGGAACTAGTTCACGTTACCTGAGTCACCCGTCACCCATAGTGACACGGCTCAGTGCCAAGAGAGACCTCCTTGACCTGTGGTTTTACTTGCAGGGGCAGGTAAGAGAGTATGAGTGAGTGCCTGGCTTTCCCAGCTGAGTGGGACAATGCCAAGGAGACCAACTTTTTTCTCACACTACCCAGAAAAATCGAGGTGTGCTACAGGGCACAGCTAGGAGAACACTAGAACAGGCTCTTGATGGGCGTCAAAGGAATGCTAATCCTACTAGCTGTGTAAAACACTTCACAAGGAAGCCTGCCCACAAGTCACAAAGGAGCTTTTTGCCTACAGATTCCCCCAAGTGATCCATAGGAACCCTCAATATACCATGTGCCTTACCCACATATTCCACCACCTCATGGTAAGTTCCCCATATGTGCTGCCAACAGGAATGAGAGAGCCTTTACAGATGACTAGTGAGCATGTGTAGAAAGCTGGCCTGATTCTGCAGAATTAAGAGAAACCACACACACATTTGATTGAGCATTTAGCAGGTAGCAAAATGAAGAACGTCAGCACCCAGGATGGCCTTGAAGAATTGAGAGAAGGCATGCAATCTTAAGAACTTCTTCAAAGAAGGAAAAAGAAATAGGAGCAAGCGAATCCATTAAAAAGATCTGAGAAAGCCTCAGTAGTCTAACAGGGCTGATGAAAGGCATTTCTTTAACAAAGCCTTTCAGTAAAGACTAAAGGTGGTGACTGCTTCTTTACATGTAATAAAAAGCAGTGAATGTCTTCAAGGAGCATGAAAAATCAAAGAAATATGACACCACCAAAGATACATAGTAATTTTCTATTAATTGACCCCGAGAAAATGAAGATTTGGTATTTGCCCCAAAATAAGTCAATGTTATTTCAAGGAAACTCAGTGAGATAGGAAACACCACAGGAAACCTTTAGGTAAAATCAAGAAAGCAATATATGAACAAAATGAGAAGCTGAACAAGAGATGGGAATCATGAAAAATAACCAAACCAAAATTGTGGAATCAAAGAATACAGCTAATGAAATTTAAAAATACAGTAGAAGTCTTCTGTGGTTGTCCAGTGGTTAAGAATCTGCCTGCCACTGCAGGGGTCATGGGTTGAGTCCCTGGTCTGGGAAGATTCCACAATCCACAGGGCAACTAAGCCCATGTGCCACAACTCTTGACCAAGCTCTAGAGCCTGAGAACTGCAACTATGAGCCCATGCACCTCAACTACTAAAGCTTCTGTGCTCTAGAGTCAGCACACAGCTACTGAAGCTCATGTGTTGAGAGCCAGTGCTGTGCAACAAGAGACGTCACCAAAAAGAAACCCATGAGCCAAACTAGAGTAGCCCCTGCTGATTGCAACTAGAGAAAAGCCTGAGCATGACAGTGAGATTCAGTACAGCCAAAGATAAATAATGAAACAAATAAATAAGTACTTTATATTAAAAATACAGTGGAAAGCACAAACAACAGATGCAATCAAATAGTAGAAAATTTCTGTGAAGTAGAAGACAGGCCCTTGGAGATTATCCAATCATAGGAGAACAAGCAGAAAAACAAAAAAGAGTGAAAGCTGGTTAGGAAAACCTGTATGAAATATGGGATACCATTAAGTGAAATAGTCTATGCATTATTGGCGACCTGGAAGAAGAAAAGAGAAAAAGAAAGGCCAGAAAAGATGTTTAAAGAAATAATGGCTGAGAACTTTCCAAATCTGGGGAAAGACTTAGATGTCTAAGTTCATGAAACTCATAGATCCACAAACAGCTTCAACCCAAAGCAGTCTCCTCTAAGGCACATCATAATAAAATTGTCTATAATCAAAGACAAAAATAAATAAAATTGTCTAAAATCAAAGACAAAAATAGAATTCTAAAAGCAGTGATACAAAAAACAAAAACGAGAGACTCCACAAGGCTTGAAGCCAGATCGAATATATTCTTTGCAGCCAATGATGGAAAAGCTCTATACAGTCAGAAAAAACAAGACTGGGAGCTGACTGTAGCTCAGATCATGAACTCCGTATTGCCAAATTCAGACTTAAATTGAAGAAAGTAGGGAAAACCACTAGACCATTCAGACATGACCTAAATCAAATCCCTTATGATTATACAGTGGAAGTGACAAATAGATTCAAGGGATTAGATCTGATAGACAGAGTGCCTGAAGAACTATGGACAGGGGTTCATGACATTGTACAGGAGGCAGTGATCAAAACCATCCCCAAAAAAAGAAATGTAAAAATGCAAAATGGTTGTCTGAGGAGGCCTTACAAATAGCTGGAAAAAGAAGGGAAGCTAAAGGCAAAGGAGAAAATGAAATATATACCCATTTGAATTCAGAGTCCCAAAAAATAGCAAGCAGAGATAAGAAAAGCTTCCTCAGTGATCAGTGCAAAGAAATAGAGGAAAACAACAGAATGGGAAATACTAGAGATCTCTTCAAGAGAATTGAAGATGTCAAGGGAACATTTCATGCAAAGAAGGGCACAATAAAGGACAGAAATGGTATGGACCTAACAGAAGCAGAAGATATTAAGACGAGGTGGCAAGAATACACAGAACTGTACAAAAAAGATCTTCATGACCCAGAATTTCATGATAGTGTGATCACTCACCTAGAGCCAGACATCCTGGAATGTGAAATCAAGTGGGCTTTAGGAAGCATCACTAGGAACAAAGCTAGTGGATGTGATGGAATTCCAGTTGAGCTATCCCAAAGAAGGGCAACGCCAAAGAATGTTCAAACTACCTCACAATTGCACTCATCTTACACACTAGTAAAGTGATGTTCAAAATTCTACAAGCCAGGTTTCAACAGTATGTGAACTGTGAACTTCCAGATGTTTAAAGGATTTAGAAAAGCCAGAGGAACCAGAAATCAAATTGCCAACATCCATTGGATCATATAAAAAGCAAGAGAGTTCCAGATAAACATTTACTTCTGCTTTATTTGTTATGCCAAAGACTTTGACTATGTAGATCACAACAAACTGTGGAAAATTCTCCAAGACATGGAAATACCAGACCACATTACCTGCCTCCTGAGAAATCTGTATGCAGGTCAAAAACAACTTAGAACTGGACTTGGAAAAACAGACTGGTTCCAAATTGGGAAAGGAGTATGCCAAGGCTGTATAGTGTCACCTGCTTATTTAACTTATATGCAGAGTACATCATGTGAAATGCTGGGCTGGATGAAACACAAGCTGGAATCAAGATTGCTGGGAGAAATATCAATAACCTCACATACGAAGATGACACCACCTTTATGGCAGAAAGGGAAGAGTAAATAAAGAGCCTCCTGATGAAACTGAAAGAGGAGAATGAGAAAGCTGGCTTAAAACTCAGCATTCAGAAAACTAAGGTCATGTCATCCAGTCTCATTAATTCATTGCAAACAGATGGGGAAACAATGGAAACAGTGACAGACTGTTTTTTTTTTTTTTTGGCTCTAAAATCACTGCAGATGGTGACTGTAGCCACGAAATTAAAAGACACTTGCTCCTCAGAAGAACAGCTATGACCAACTTAGACAGTATATTAAAAAGCAGAAACATTACTTTGCAAACAAAGATCCACCTAGTCAAAGCTATGGTTTTTCCAGTAGTCATGTATGAATGAGAGAATTGAACTATAAAGTCCAGCTATATAGCTCAGCTGACTGTAAAGCTGAACGCTGAAGAATTGATGCTTTTGAGCTGTTATGTTGGAGAAGATTCTTGAGAGTCTGTTGGACTGCAAGGAGATCAAACCAGAAAATCCTAATGGAAATCAGTCCTGAATATTCATTGGAAGGGCTGACGAGGAAGCTGAAACTCCAATACTTTGGCCACCTGAGGCGAAGAACTGATACATTGAAAAAGGCCCTCATGCTGGGAAAGATTGAAGGCAGGAGGAGAAGGGGACAACAGAGGATGAGATGGTTGGGTGGCATCACCAACGCGATGGACATGAGTTTGAGTAAGCTCTAGGAGTTCATGATGGACAGGGAAGCCTGGTGTGCTGCAGTCCATGGGGTCACAAAGAGTTGGATACAACTGAGCGACTGAACTGAGTGACTAACTGACTGCCTCCATGAGGCTATCAGTGGATTTCTCAGCAGCAACTTGCAGGCCTGGAGAGACTAGTTTGATATATTCAAAGTGCTAACCCACCAAGAATAATTCACATGGCAAGTTTTCCTTCAGAAAGTCTTCTCAGCCTAACAAAAGCTGAGGGAGTCTATCACCACTAGATCTGCCTTATAAGAAATGCTGAAAGGAGTTTTTGAGCTGAAATGAAAGAGTGCTGCTTAGTAATTTGAGAACATATGAAAATATAAAACACACTGGTAAATTTAAATATATAATCATATTCTGATAACTCTAATAATATAGTATTATGTTAACCACTATATTATAAAGGTTACAGGATAAAAATATTAAATATAACTATAGTTATAATAATTGTCAATGGATACACAATATTAAAAGATGTAAACATAAAATGTTGGAGGCGAGAGTGGAGGTATAAAGTTTCTGAAAGTAATCTTAAATTGTTAATGTAAAATAATAGACTCATATCTATCAGATGTTTCATTCAAAGCACAAAACAAAAACCTATATTAAACAAATGATAAAGAGAAGGGAATCAAAGCATACCACTCCAGAAAGTTACTATTTCACAAAAGATAGCAAGAGAGGAAGAAAGGAACGAAGGAACTACAAAGCAGTCAGAAATCAAGTATTAAGATGGCATTAGTAAGTCCTTACCTATTAATGATTGCTTTCAATGTAAGTGGATTAGAATCCCCAATCAAAGGTGGAAAGTGATTGGATGGATTAAAAAAATCAAGACCTATCTGATGCTAGCCAGGTTGTTTCTGTTCAGTTGCTCAGTCATGTCAGATTCTTTGTGACCCTGTGGACTGCAGCACGCCAGGCTTCCCTGTCCTTCACCATCTCCCGGAAATTATCTGGGTTATCCAGGTTGCTGAAGATAACTTTTTTTTGAAACCACTAGATTGAGTAACTTGAGAATCACTGAAAGTTTCAAATCAGGACTACAAGTGAATTTTATTATAAGGTCAGGCCTGCATTTAATTGTCACACACAGAAGTAGAGTTTTACCAACATAAATAATTCTCTTTATGTTCCTAATTGTTTAAAGGAAAAAAAAATATGTTTGTTTTTTTTTTACTCCAAGTGCCTGGCATAGAAATTTAACTATGAGTCTCACCAACACTGAGTATTGCTCAATAAAGTTAGTCAACAAACTGTCAAGTAAATAGAACCATCTATGTGAGTGAGTGCCCTTCAGCAAAATTTCACATGAACATACTTGAAATTAGGAAAATTGAGTTTATTACTTGTTTCAGTGACAGTGCAAACAAGGGAAAACAAGAGTATCTTAATAAAGGAATTAGGCAAAAGCTTTCTTAGGATATAGAAATTGTGAGGTGATTTGGAGAGTGTCTAAGGAGGTAGAGGTTTCTTTTTGATTGAAATCTTTCATGTATCAGGGGTAATTTTATGATTCAGCATTTCAATAAATCTTGTCTGTAAGTAAGGAAGGCCTTAATGAAGATAGAATTGTAATTGGTTCAGAAGTAGCAATTACTCATGTTAGCCAAGAGAGGGCATTGTTTGACATTTTGAAGACTCAGTAGAGTGACCTTGATTTTTTTTGTGATTAGATAAAATTGTGAAATGACCTTTTTCATCTCATTAGGTTCATAGTTTCATAGGACCCTTGCAAGATTGTTTATGTCCAAATAGAGAACAAACTGGCCAGCTTGTAATAAAATTGGCATTTAACTATGAACATTAGATCAGTTCCAGATATCAGATCTAATTTTATCTTTCTCATTAATAACAAGTCTTCATTTTCTTAACACCATGATGTGAGAACAGCTAAGAAAGGTCATGTCACTGGCCTCACAAATTACCATTGTAGTAGTTGTTTGGTGAATTCTAGTCTTCAGCAGCAGACAATGAATCTCATTGATGGCTATTATTATCTATATTACAGTGGGTTGGTATTTGCTTTCTGTTTATTGGTAATTAATTTCTCTTCAAAAAAGTAATTTTCATCTTCCCACTTCATAAGCAAATCTCTTTGATTGTTAAACATCTAGAAAATATAAACAATGGATAATAAAAACCATCTCTTAATTCTACTATGCAGAAAATTGTTAATATTTTCATGTGCATAGTAACTCAAAAATTAATAGTGGCTCAACTATGGAGTTTCTAACTTGGTTTGATAGGGGATCCTCTAGAAAAAACTCCCACTCATGATGAAATGTTAGGCTGGTAGCTTTTTTTTTTCATGTTTATGCATATATGTGTGTATGCATATACACAAGTTTTTGTCAAAGTATCTGTAGGGTTGAATAATTTTCACCAAGTGAACATCCCTATGTAATCACCATATAGATCAAGATAGAATGCAGCACATCCTCAGAAATATTCTTTATGCCTCTTTTGAGTCCCTCCATCACACCCTTTCAGCCCTTCCTTAAACTGACTGCTAATGCTACAGAATTTTCTTTCCTGCTTTTGTGTATGTGCTCAGTCACTTCAGTCATGTCTGACTCTGTGGTTTCATGGACTATAGCCCGCCAGGCTCCTCTGTCCACAGGATTCTCCAGGCAAGAATACTGGAGTGGCTTGCCATTCCCTTCTCCAAGGGATCTTCCTGACCCGGGGATCAAACACATGTCTCTTAAGTCTCCTACATTGGCAGGCAGGTTCTTTATTACTAGTGCCATGGTCAGATCATGCGTTTAATTTCATATTCCTGCTTTTAAATTCATATAAATGTATTGTCTATGAATAATGACTTTTATTTTTTTCTTTTTGTCTTTTGTACTGAATAGACCTCTGGCACAATGGTAAATAGAACTGACAGTGGCAGGCAGCCTAGTCTTATTCTTAATTTCAGGGAAGGGAAGAATGTTTTTAATTGTTCACCAGTAATTACAATGTTAATTATGTTTCCATCTGTGGTCCTTTCCTTTCTAACTTAATGACTTCCTTCAGTATTCATTGAAGTTTTTGGTGATAATTTCTCTGTCTTTATTTGTCTGTATTTTGCCTTCAGTTTTGAAGGGTATTTTTGATGAATACAGAGTCAGTTTTGTCAGTTATTTTAGTCATTCCTTTGAAAATGTCATTCTTCTCTCTTCGTTTTATCTGGTTCTTTGTGTTTTTTTTTCTTTTGACTGGCTTGTTTTTGCTTTCTTTTCTTTTGCCTATAGGCTTGATTTTCTTCAAGTTTCTTCATGCTTACCCTAGTTCATAGTAAATCTTGAAACTGTAACTTGATGTTTTTTTATTAGTTTCAAAAAGTGCTCTACTGTTATTTCTTAATGTATTTTTGTGCCTCATTTGCTCTCTGCTCTCCTCCATGGAGCCTAAGTTTATGTATTTTAGCTACATATGCCATAGCTGTATATGTATACTTTATGTTTTCATATTTTGTTTCATAGTTTTTACTTTATTTTTAGTGTGTATACTTTTCCATGATTTATAGAGTCGGACATGACTGAAGCGACTTAGCAGCAGCAGCACTTTTTATTTTTGTAATGTAACCTTAATATATAGAATTTTCAGTTAGTCTATTGTGTTCTTAATTTCAATTTCTGTATTTTTAAATTCTAGAGTTTTCATTTGATTGCTGTGTATGATTTCCATGTTTCTGCTGGTAGTCTGCCTTTTCATATTTAATTAATCATAATTATTTTGATGCTCTTCATTAATACCAGTATAACTGAGTCTCCAGCTAAGTCTCTTTTACTGTTTTTCTTCCCCCCAAGATATTGACCCGTTCTTGAATTTTTGAATGCTTTTTAAAACCACATACATTTTTTTTAAAGCATATAAAGGCAAATCAAACTTTATTGATGTTTATCTTCCCCCAGAGACTACTGATCTTTATTTTTTCAAACTTTGGTGTAAGGGCTGATAGCTTTAATCCACTGTGAAATCAGCTGTCTGCTTAAGCCATTACACAAGGAATGGGTCCCTCTTTCTTTATGAGGTTTTGAGTCCCAGTTTTGCCCTTCAGCCTCATAAAATACCAGTTTCCGCTATTATTTCCTTTAGCTTCCCAGGATCTTGTCTAAGAGGTTGTGACTACATTTTGAATCAACACATATCTTGAAGAGACAGCAGTACCAGTGTAAGGCTCATCTCTGTGATTTATCTTTGTCTTTTGGAAAATATTATTTTCTTTGATACTTCCTTCTTGATTCTGCAACTCTCAAATGCCTTAATTTTTTAAAATTAATTAATTTTTTAATTGAAGGTTATTTGCTTTAGAGAATTTTGTTGTATTGTTTCAAACCTCAACATGAATCAACCATAAGTATACGTATATTGGATCCCTTTAGAACCTCCCTCCCATCACTCACCCAACCGTCTAGGTTGATACAGAGCCCCTGTTTCAGTTTCCAGAGCCATAGAGCAAATTCTCGTTGGCTATCTACTTTACATATGGTAATGTAAGTTTCCATGTTACTATTTCCCTACATCTCACCCTCTCCTCCCCTCTCCCCATGTCCATATGTCTATTTTCTATGTCTGTTTCTCATTGCTGCTCTGTAGATAAATTCTTCAGTACCATTTTTCTCACCTCACACTGCCAGAGTAGCCATCATCAAAAAGTCTACAAACAAAAAATGCTGGAGAGTGTGTAGAGAAAAGGGAAAACTCTTGCACTGTTGATGAGAATGTAAATTGATACAGCCACTATGGAAGTCGGTATGGAGATTCCTTAAAAACTAGGAATAAAACCACCATATGACCCAGCAATTTCATTCCTATACATATACCCTAAGGAAACCAAAAGTGAAAAAGACACATATATCACATTGTTTATTGTAGCACTATTTACAATATCTAGAACATGGAAGCAACCTAGATGTCCACTGACAGATGAATGGATAAAGATGTTGTGTTACATATATACAATGGACTACTACTCAGCCATAAAAAGAAACACATTTGAGTTAGTTCTTTTTTTGTGTGTGTGATTGACAATTTCTGCTTTATTTATTTTTTCATTTACTTTTATTAGTTGAAGGCTAATTACTTTACAATATTGTAGGGGTTTTTTCCATACATTGACATGAATCAGCCATGGATTTACATGTGTTCCCCATCTCAATGCCCCTTCCCACCTCCCTCCCCATCCAATCCTTCTGGGTCTTCCCAGTGCACCAGCCCTGAGCACTTGTCTCATGCATCCAACCTGGGCTGGTGATCTGTTTCACCCTTGATAGTATACTTGTTTCAATGCTATTCTCTCAGAACATCTCACCCTCACCTTCTCCCACAGAGTCTAAAAGTCTGTTTTATACATCTGTGTCTCTTTTTCTGTTTTGCATATAGGGTTATCATTACCATGTTTCTAAATTCCATATATATGTGTTAGTATACTGTATTGGTCTTTATCTTTCTGGCTTACTTCACTCTGTATAATGGGCTCCAGTTTCATCCATCTCATTAGAACTGATTCAAATGAATTCTTTTTAATGTCTGAGTAATATTCCATTGTGTATAGGCACCATAGCTTCCTTATCCGTTCGTCTTCTGATGGGCATCTAAGTTGCTTCCATGTCCTGGCAATTATAAACAGTGCTGCGATGAACACTGAGGTGCTCGTGTCTCTTTCAGATCTAGTTTCCTCGGTGTGTGTGCCCAGGAGTAGGATTGCTGGGTCATATGACAGTTCTGTTTCCAGTTTTTTAAGGAATCTCCACACTGTTCTCCATAGTGGCTGTACTAGTTTGCATTCCCACCAACAGTGTAAGAGGGTTCCCTTTTCTCCACACCCTCTCCAGCGTTTATTGCTTGTAGACTTTTGGATAGCAGCCATCCTGACTGGCATGTAATGGTACCTCGTTGTGGTTTGATTTGCATTTCTCTGATAATGAGTGATGTTGAGCATCTTTTGATTTATGCCATCGAGTGTTCTGCCCATGTTTTCCTCTAAGAGTTTAGAGTTTCTTGTCTTACATTTAGGTCTTTAATCCATTTTGAGTTTATCTTTGTGTATGGTGTTAAGAAGTGTTCTAATTTCATTCTTTGACATAAAGCTGTCTAGTTTTCACAGCACCATTTATTTAAGATACTGTCTTTGCCCCATTGTATATTCTTGCCTCCTTTGTCAAAAATAGGACCCCATAGGTGCATGGGTTTACTTCTGGGCATTTGATCTTATTCCATTGGTCTATATTTCTGTTTTTGTGCCAGTACCATACTGTCTTGATGACTGTAGCTTTGTAGTATAATCTGAAGTCAGAAAGGTTGATTCCTCTAGCTCCATTCTTCTTTCTCAAGACTGCTTTGGCTATTCAGGGTCTTTTGAGTTTCCATATGAATTGTGAAATTTTTTATTCTAGTTCTGTGAAAAGTGCCTTTGGTAATTTGATAGGGATTGTGTTGAATCTGTAGATTGCATTTGGTAGTATAGTCATTTTCACAATATTGATTCTTCCTACCCAGGAACATGGAATATTTCTCCATCTGTTTATGTCATCTTTGATTTCTTTCATTAGTGTCTTATAATTTTCTATGTACAGTTCTTTAGTCTCTTTAGGTAAGTTTATTCCTAGATATTTAATTCTTTTTCTTGCAATGGTGAATGGAATTGATTCCTTAATTTCTCTTTCTGATATTTCATTGTTAATATATAGAAATGCAAGTGGTTTCTGTGTATTGATTTTGTATCCTGCAACTTTGCTAAGTGCACTCATTAGCTCTAGTAATTTTCTGATACTCTCTTTAGGGTTTTCTATGTACAGTATCACATCATCTGCAAACAGTGAGAGCTTTACTTCTTTTCTGATCTGGATTCTTTTTGTTTGTTTTTCTTCTCTGATTGCTCTAGCTAGGACTTTCAGAACTATGTTGAATAATAGTGGCAAAAGTGGACGACCTTGTTTTGTTCCTGATCTTAGGGGGATTGCTTTCAGTTTCCCAACATTGAGAATAATGTTTGCTGTAGGCTTATCATATATGGCCTTTACTATGTTGAGGTAGTTTACTTCTATGCCCATTTTTGAAGGGTTTTAATCATAGATGGGTGCTGAATTTTGTCAAAGGCTTTGTTCTGCATCTTTTGAAGAATCCTTGCATCCCTGGAATAAACCAAACATGATCAGGGTGTAAGAGCTTTTTGATGTGTTGCTGAATTCTCTTAGTTAAAATTTTGTTGAGGATTTTTGCATCTATGTTCATCAGTGATATTGGCCTATAGTTTTCATTTTTTTGTGTTGTCTCTGTCTGGTTTTGGTTTCAGGGTGATGGTGGCCTCACAGATTGAGTTTGGAAGTGTTCCTTTCTCTGCAAATTTTTGAAAGAGTTTTAGAAGGATAGGCATTAGTTCTTCTCTAAATGTTTGATAGAATTCTCCTGTGAATCCATCTGATCCTGGGCTTTTGTTTTTTGGGAGATTTTTTAAATCGCAGTTTCAATTTCAGTGCTTGTAATTGGGTTGTTCATAATTTCTATTTCTTCCTGGTTCAGTCTTGGAAGATTGAACTTTTCTAAGAATCTATTTCTTCCAGGTTATCCATTTTATTGCCATATAGTCATTCATAATAGTCTTTTACAATCCTTTTATATCCTATATAAATCCTTTTACATCCTATTATAATCCTATAATCTGGGGGAGGAGCCAAGATGGCGGAGGAATAGGACGGGGAGACCACTTTCTCCCCTACAAATTCATCGAAAGAACATTTGAACACTGAGCAAATTTCACAAAACAACTTCTGATCGCTAGCAGAGGACATCAGGCGCCCAGAAAAGCAGCCCATTGTCTTCAAAGGGAGGTAGGACAAAATATAAAAGATTAAAAGGGAGACAAAAGAGCTACGGACGGAGACCCGTCCCGGGAAGGGAGTCTTAATAGAGGAAGTTTCCAATCACCAGGAAACCCTCGCACTGGCGGGACTGGGGGAAGTTTTTGGCAATCTAACTGGGAGGAAAAATTAAATAAGGCCCACAGATTACGTGCCTAAAAGCAACTCCCAGCAGAAAAGTACCCCAGACGCCCGCACCCGCCAGCAACAAGCGGGGGCGGAACGGAGAGGAGCGGGCGGCATTGCTTAGGGTAAGGACGGGCCTGAAGACCCCGAGAGCAATCGGCGGGAGCTTTTTTTAAACGGTGGGACAAAATTAACCGGCCGGAACACACTGCCTGCAGCTCGCAAAACAAAGGGACTGAAAAAGTCCAGAGAAGAGCCGGCCCATCCCCGCTGGAGGTAGGAGGCAGGGGGAAGGGGAAAAGGGGAAACTCAGCCCCTGAGAAGCCACCCCCTCCCACACTGCAAACAGGCCCCCGGTTCCTATCTAAAGACTTCCTGAGACCCGACTGGCGGCGCGCGCTGGGGCCGCGGAGGGGAAAAGCGCGCCGTATTAGGGAGATTGCGCCCAAGCCTCTGGCTGCCTGGGCCGCTCGACGCGGAGGGAAAAGGCGCGCCACATCCGTGGAGAGTGTGCCCAAGCCTCTGGCTGCCTGGGCTGCTCGACATGGAGGGAAAAGGCGCGCTGCACCCTGGCTGCCTGAACCGCTCAGGCCAGGAAAGGCACAAAACGCAGGCACAACTGAATCCGCGCTTTTGTGGAGTACCAGAAAACTGGAACCGCACTCAACGCAGGGCCCGCTCCACATAGAGCAGCCGGGAGCCTGAGCAGTGTAGACGGGGAAAGCACTGACACCCGTGAGCGGGGCAAACCCAGTGTGGCCGGTGAGTGCTAGCTACACGGAGCGGTATCTGTCTGCAGCGCCCCGCCCTCCCCGTAGCAGGACTAAACTGAACTAGGGAGCCTAAATAAGAGATCACCTCCACCCACCTGTGTCAGGGCGGAAATTAGACACCGAAGAGAAGCCAAAATAAACAAAGGGAACCGCTTCAGAAAGGACCGGTGCAACAGATTAAAATCCCTGAAGGTAACACCGACTACACCGGAAGGGGCCTTTAGATATCTAGAAGTGTAAGCTGGAAAGAGGAGCTATCTGAAATTGAACTGAACCTTCGCTGACCGCAACAACTCCAGAGAAATTCCTAGATATATATGTATTTTTGTTTTTAATTAAAAAAAATTTTTTTTTCTTTCCTTTTTTTTTAAATTTTTTCTTTTATTTTCTTTTAAAATTCCCTATTACTCCCCCATTACTCCTCAACTTTCATTTTCATATATTTATATGATTTTTTTAATTAGAAAAAAATTTTTTTTCTTTTTCTTGTTTTTCTCTTCTGTTTCCTTTTAAAATTCTCTAATACTCCTCTATTATTCCTTAATTTTCATTTTCATTTCACTATAACTTTGCCAAAAAAAAAAGAGAGAGAGAGAGAAACCCTATTTTTAAACCAAACTTCATATACATTTCTAATTTTTTTGTGTGTTTTTGTTTTTAAATATTGTATTTCAAAGAGTCTAACCTCTACACTAGATTTTCAATCTTTGTTTTTCAGTATGTGATATAAATTTTGGACATTTAAGAATCCAATATTCAGTTCCCATTTCTATTCAGGAGTGTGGTGATTACTCTCCCACTTTTGACTCTCTGTTTTCTACCTCAGAACACCTCTATTTCCTCCTTTCCCCTTCTCTTCCCAATCCAATTCTGTGAATCTTTGTGGGTGTCTGGGCTACAGAGAACACTTTGGGAACAGATAACTGTGTAGATCTGTCTCTCTCCTCTTGAGTCCCCTTTTTCTCCTCCTGCTCACCTCTATCTCCTTCCTCCCTCTCCTATTCTTCATGTAACTCTGTGAACCTCTCTGGTTATCTCTCACGGTGGAGAATCTTTTCACCATTAATCTAGAAGTTTTATTATCAGTGCTGTATAGTTGGAGAAGTCTTGAGACTATTGGAAAAATAAAACTGAAATCCAGAGGCAGGAGACTTAAGCCCAAAACCTGAGAAAACCAGAAAACTCCTGACTACATGGAACATTAAGGAATAAGAGACCATCCAAAAGCCTCCATACCTACACTAAAACCAACCACCACCCAAGAGCCAATAAGCTCTAGTACAAGACATACCACGCAAATTCTTTAGCAATGCAGGAACATAGACCTGAATGTCAACATACAGGCTCTCCAAAGTCACACCTAACACAAAGACCCATTGCAAAACTCATTACTGGACACTCCACTGCACTCCAGAGAGAAGAAATCCAATTCCACGCACCAGAACGCTGACACAAGCTTCCCTAACAAGGAAACCTTGACAAACCAATCGTCCAACCCCACCCACTGGGTGAAACCTCCACAATAAAAAGGAACCACAGACCACAAGAATATAGAAAGCCCACTCCAGACACAGCAATCTAAACAAGATGAAAAGGCAGAGAAATACCCAACAGGTAAAGGAACATGAAAAAAGCCCACCAAGTCAAACAGAAGAGGAGGAAATAGGGAATCTACCTGAAAAAGAATTTAGAATAATGATAATAAAATTGATCCAAAATCTTGAAAACAAAATGGAGTTACAAATAAATAGCCTGGAGACAAAGATTGAGAAGATGCAAGTAAGGTTTAACAAAAACCTAGAAGAAATTAAAAAAAGTCAATTAAAAATTAATAATGAAATAAATGAGATCAAAAACACCCTGGAGGGAACCATGAGTAGAATAACAGAGACAGAAGATAGGATAAGTGAGTTAGAAGATAAAATGGTGGAAATAAATGAAGCAGAGAGGAAAAAAGAAAAAATAATCAAAATAAATGAGAACAACCTCAGGGACCTCTGGGGCAATGTGAAATGCCCCAACATTCGAATCATAGGAGTCCCAGAAGAAGAAGACAAAAAGAAAGGCCATGAGAAGTTACTCGAGGAGATAATAGCTGAAAACTTCCCTAAAATGCGGAAGGAAGTAGCCACCCAAGTCCAAGAAACCCAGAGAGTCCCAAACAGGATAAACCCAAGGCGAAATACCCCAAGACACATATTAATCAAATTAACAAAGATCAAACACAAAGAACAAATATTAAAAGCAGCAAGGGAGAAACAACAAATAACACACAAAGGGATTCCCATAAGGATAACAGCTGATCTATCAATAGAAACCCTTCAGGCCAGAAGGGAATGGCAGGACATACTTAAAGTAATGAAAGAGAATAACCTACAACCTAGATTACTCTACCCAGCAAGGATTTCATTCAGATATGAAGGAGAACTCAAAAGCTTTACAGACAAGCAAAAGCTGAGAGAATTCAGCATCACCAAACCAGCTCTTCAACAAATACTAAAGTATCTTCTCTAGACAGGAAACACAGAAAGGTGGTGTAAACGTGAACCCCAAACAACAAAATAAATGGCAACGGGACCATATCTATCAATAATTACCTTAAATGTAAATGGGTTGAATGCCCCAACCAAAAGACAAAGACTGGCTGAATGGATATAAAAACAAGACCCCTATATATGCTGTCTACAAGAGACTCACCTCAAAACAAGGGACACATACAGACTAAAAGTGAAGGGCTGGAAAAAAATATTCCACGCAAACGGAGACCAAAAGAAAGCAGGAGTTGCAATACTCATATCAGATAAAATAGACTTTCAAATAAAGGCTGTGAAAAGAGACAAAGATGGCCACTACATAATGATCAAAGGATCAATCCAAGAAGAAGATATAACAATTATAAATATATATGCACCCAACATAGGAGCACCGCAATATGTAAGGCAAACGCTAACGAGTATGAAAGAGGAAATTAATAGTAACACAATAATAGTAGGAGACTTTAATACCCCACTCACACCTATGGATAGAGCAACTAAACAGAAAATGAACAAGGAAACACAAACGTTAAAGGACACAATGGACCAGCTAGACCTTATTGATATCTATAGGACGTTTCACCCCAAAACAATCAACTTCACCTTTTTCTCAAGTACACACGGAACCTTCTCCAGAATAGATCACATCCTGGGCCATAAATCTAGTCTTGGTAAATTCAAAAAAATTGAAATCATTCCAGTCATCTTTTCTGACCACAGTGCAGTAAGATTAGATCTCAATTACAGGAAAAAAATTATTAAAAATTCAAACATATGGAGGCTAAACAACACGCTTCTGAATAACCAACAAATCATAGAAGAAATCAAAAAAGAAATCAAAATATGCATAGAAATGAATGAAAATGAAAACACAACAACCCAAAACCTGTGGGACACTGTAAAAGCAGTGCTAAGGGGAAGATTAATAGCATTACACGCCTACCTCAAAAAACAAGAAAAAAGTCAAATAAATAACCTAACTCTACACCTAAAGCAACTAGAGGAGGAAGAAATGAAGAACCCCAGGGTTAGTAGAAGGAAAGAAATCCTAAAAATTAGGGCAGAAATAAATGCAAAAGAAAGTAAAGAGACCATAGCAAAAATCAACAAAGCTAAAAGCTGTTTTTTGAAAAAATAAACAAAATTGACAAACCATTAGCAAGACTCATTAAGAAACAAAGGGAGAAGAACCAAATTAACAAAATTAGAAACGAAAATGGAGAGATCACAACAGACAACACTGAAATACAAAGGATCATAAGAGACTACTACCAGCAGCTCTATGCCAATAAAATGGACAACTTGGAAGAAATGGACAAGTACTTAGAGAAATATAACTTTCCAAAACTGAACCAGAAAGAAATAGAAGATCTTAACAAACCCATCACAAGCAAGGAAATCGAAACTGTAATCAGAAATCTTCCAGCAAACAAAAGCCCAGGACCAGATGGCTTCACAGCTGAATTCTACCAGAAATTTAGGGAAGAGCTAACACCTATCTTACTCAAACTCTTCCAGAAAATTGCAGAAGAAGGTAAACTTCCAAACTCATTCTATGAGGCCACCATCACCCTAATTCCAAAACCAGACAAAGATGCCACAAAAAAAGAGAACTACAGGCCAATATCACTGATGAACATAGATGCAAAAATCCTCAACAAAATTCTAGCAAACAGAATCCAACAACATATTAAAAAAATCATACACCATGACCAAGTGGGCTTTATCCCAGGAATGCAAGGATTCTTTAATATCTGCAAATCAATCAATGTAATACACCACATTAACAAATTGAAAGATAAAAACCATATGATTATCTCAATAGATGCAGAAAAAGCCTTTGACAAAATTCAACATCCATTTATGATTAAAACTCTCCAGAAAGCAGGAATAGAAGGAACATACCTCAACATAATAAAAGCTATATATGACAAACCCACAGCAAGCATCACCCTCAATGGTGAGAAATTGAAAGCATTTCCCCTGAAATCAGGAACAAGACAAGGGTGCCCACTCTCACCACTACTATTCAACATAGTTTTGGAAGTGTTGGCCACAGCAATCAGGGCAGAAAAAGAAGTAAAAGGAATCCAGATAGGAAAAGAAGAAGTGAAACTCTCTCTGTTTGCAGATGACATGATCCTCTACATAGAAAACCCTAAAGACTCTACCAGAAAATTACTAGAGCTAATCAACGAATACAGTAAAGTTGCAGGATATAAAATTAACACTCAGAAATCTCTTGCATTCCTATACACTAACAATGAGAAAACAGAAAGAGAAATCAAGGAAACAATACCATTCACCATTGCAACAAAAAGAATAAAATACTTAGGAGTATATCTACCTAAAGAAACAAAAGACCTATACATAGAAAACTATAAAACACTGATGAAAGAAATCAAAGAGGACACAAACAGATGGAGAAATATACCGTGTTCATGGATTGGAAGAATCAATATTGTCAAAATGGCTATACTACCCAAAGCAATCTATAGATTCAATGCAATCCCTATCAAACTACCAACGATATTTTTCACAGAACTAGAACAAATAATTTCACAATTTGTATGGAAATACAAAAAACCTCAAATAGCCAAAGTAACCTTGAGAAAGAATAATGGAACTGGAGGAATCAACCTTCCTGACTTCAGACTGTACTACAAAGCCACAGTCATCAAGACAGTATGTTACTGGCACAAAGACAGAAATATAGATCAATGGAACAGAATAGAAAGCCCAGAGATAAATCCACGAACCTATGGTCACCTTATCTTCGACAAAGGAGGCAAGGTTGTTAAAGACAACCTCTTTAACAAGTGGTGCTGGGAAAACTGGTCAACCACCTGTAAAGAATGAAACTAGAACACTTTCTAACACCATACACAAAAATAAACTCAAAATGGATTAAAGATCTAAATGTAAGACCAGAAACTATCAAACTCCTAGAGGAGAACATAGGCAAAACACTCTCCGACATAAATCACAGCAGGATCCTCTATGACCCACATCCCAGAATTTTAGAAACAAAAGCAAAAATAAACAAATGGGATCTAATGAAGCTTAAAAGCTTTTGCACAACAAAGGAAAGTATAAGCAAGGTGAAAAGACAGCCCTCAGATTGGGAGAAAATAATAGCAAATGAAGCAACAGACAAAGGATTAATCTCAAAAATATACAAGCAACTCCTGAAGCTCAATTCCAGAAAAATAAATGACCCAATCAAAAAATGGGCCAAAGAACTAAACAGACATTTCTCCAAGGAAGACATACGGATGGCAAAAAAACACATGAAAAGATGCTCAACATCACTCATTATCAGAGAAATGCAAATCAAAACCACAATGAGGTACCATTACACGCCAGTCAGGATGGCTGCTATCCAAAAGTCTACAAGCAATAAATGCTGGAGAGGGTGTGGAGAAAAGGGAACCCTCTTACACTGTTGGTGGGAATGCAAATTAGTACAGCCACTATGGAAAACAGTGTGGAGATTCCTTAAAAAGCTGGAAATAGATCTGCCATATGACCCAGCAATACCACTTCTAGGCATACACACTGAGGAAACCAGATCTGAAAGAGACATGTGCACCCCAATGTTCATTGCAGCACTGTTTATAATAGCCAGGACATGGAAGCAACCTAGATGCCCATCAGCAGATGAATGGATGAGGAAGCTGTGGTACATATACACCAGGGAATATTACTCAGCCATTAAAAAGAATTCATTTGAATCAGTTCTAATGAGATGGATGAAACTGGAGCCCATTATATAGAGCGAAGTAAGCCAGAATGATAAAGACCATTACAGTATACTAACACATATATATGGAATTTAGAAAGATGGTAACGATAACCCTATATGCCAAAAAAGAAAAAGAGACTCAGATGTATAGAACAGACTTGTGGACTCTGTGGGAGAAGGCGAGGGTGGGATGTTTCAAGAGAACAGCATCGAAACATGTATATCTAGGGTGAAACAAATCACCAGCCCAGGTTGGGTGCATGAGACAAGTGCTCGGGCCTGGTGCACTGGGAAGACCCAGAGGGATGGGGTGGAGAGGGAGGT
The DNA here is from genome assembly GCF_023699985.2 of Odocoileus virginianus. Taxonomy (NCBI): domain Eukaryota; kingdom Metazoa; phylum Chordata; class Mammalia; order Artiodactyla; family Cervidae; genus Odocoileus; species Odocoileus virginianus. Next base: position 32,298,585 of record NC_069686.1, on the reverse strand, counting down.
GGGAGGGGGGACCGGGATGGGGAATACATGTAAATCCATGGCTAATTCATTTCAATGTATGACAAAAACCACTGCAATGATGTAAAGTAATTAGCCTCCAACTAATAAAAATAAATGGAAAAAAAAATCCTATAATCTCCTATAATGCATTTCTGCATTTCTATTGTAACCTCTCCTTTTTCATTTCTAATATTGTTGATTTGATTCTTCTCTTTTTTTTTTTCTTGATGAGTCTGGCTAAAGATTTATCAATTTTGTTTATCTTCTCAAAGAACCAGCTTTTAGTTTTATTAATCTTTACTATTTTTTCTTTTATTTCTTTTTCATTTATTTCTTCTCGGTTCTCTATGACTTCTTTCCTTCTACTAGTTTTCGGTGTTTTTTTTTGTTGTTATTATGTGTTTTTCTTTTTCCAGTTGTCTTAGGTGTAAAGTTAGGCTGTCTATTTGATGTTTTTCTTGTTTCTTGAGGTAGGATTGTATTGCTGTAAACTTCCCTCTTATATCTGCTTTGGCTGCATCCCCTAGGTTTTGAGTTGTTGTGTTTGCATTGTCATTTGTTACAAGACATTTTTTGATTTCCCTTTCGATTTCTTCAGTAACCTGCTGATTATTTAGAGATGTGTAGCTTAATCTCCATGTGTTTGTGTTTCTTACATTTTTTCTCTATAATCGATATCTAGTCTCATAGTGTTGTGGTCAGAGAAGATGCTTGATATGATTTGAATTTTCTTAAATTTGCTGAGATTTGATTTGTGACCCAAGATGTGGGCTATCCTGGAGAATGTTCCATGTGCATTTGAGAATAAGGTGTATTCCTCTGCATTTGGATGGAATGTCCTGAAGATATTGATGAGATCCATTTCATCTAATGTATATTTAAGACTTGTGTTTCCTTATTAATTTTTTGTTTTGATGATCTGTCCATTGGTGTGAGTGAGGTGTTAAAAGTCTCCTACTAGTGTTGTGTTACTGTCAATTTCTCCTTTTATGTCTATTAGTGTTTATTTACTGAGGTGCTCCTATGTTGAGAGCATAGATATTTACAATTGTTATGCCTTCCTCTTGGATTGATCCCTTGATCATTACGTAGTGTCCTTCCTTATCTCTTGTCATCTTCATTTTAAGGTCTATTTTATTTGATATGAGGATGGCTACTCCAGCTTTCTTTTGCTTCCCATTGCATGGAATATATTTTTCTATCCTCTCACTTTCAGTCTATATGTGTCTTGAGGTCTGAAGTGGGTTTCTTATAGACAGCATGTATGTGGGTCTTGTTTTTGTTTCCATTCAGCCAGTCTGTGTTTTTTGGGTGGAGCATTTAATCCATTTACATTTAAAGTAATTATTGGTACATATTTTCCTGTTGCCATTTTCTTAATTGTTTGGGACTAATTTTATAGATCTTTTTTCTTCTCTTGTATCTCTTGACTATATAAGTCCCTTTTACATTTGTTGTGAAGCTGTTTTCGTGGTACTGCATTCTCTTCACTTTTGCTTGTCTGAAAAGCTTTTTTACTTCTCATCAATTTTCAGTGAGATCCTTGCCAGGTACAGTAATCTTGGTTGTAGATTTTTCCCTTTCAGTACTTTATAGACACCCTGCCATTCCCTTCTGGCCTGCAGAGTTTCTCCTGAAAGATCAGCTATTAAGCGTATGGAGTTTCCCTTGTATGTTGGAGTTTCCCTTGTATGTTACTTGTTGCTTCTTTTTTGCTGCTTTTAATGTTCTTTCTTTGTGTTTAGTCTTTGTTAGTTTGATTAGTATGTGTCTTGGCTTGTTTCTCCTTGGGTTTATCCTTTTTGGGATCTTTGTGCCTCTTGGACTTGATTGACTATTCCTTTCCATGTTGGGGTAATTTTCAACTATAATCTCTTCAAAAATTTTCTCATACCCTTTCTTTTTCTCTTCTTCTTCTGGGACCCCTATAATTTGAAGGGTGGTGCATTTGACATTTTCCCAAAGGTCTCTGAGACTATCCTCAGTTCTTTTCATTGTTTTTAATTTATTTTGCTCCTTAGAAGTTATTTCCATGTTTTTATGTTCCAGTTCACTGATTTGTTTTTCTGCTTCAGATATTCTGCTATTTATTCCTTCTAGAGTATTTTTAATTTCAGTGATTGAGTTGTTTGTCTCTGTACATTTATTCTTTAATTCTTCTAGGTCTTTGTTAATTTATTCTTTCATTGTCTCCATGTTATTTCCACAGTTATTGGTCATCTTTACTATTATTATTCTGAATTGTTTTTCAGGTAGTTTACCTATTTTCTCTTCATTTATTTGGACTTCTGTGTTTCTAGATTTTTCCTTCATTTGTGTAGTATTCTCTACATTTTCATTATTATTATTTTTTTTTAACTTATTGCATTTGAGGTCTCCTTTCCCCTGGCTTCAAGGAATGTTGAATTCTTTCCTTGAAGAAGGTTGAATTCTTTCTTCCTTTTGGTTCTGCCCTCCTAAGGTTGGTCCAGTGTTTTGTGTAAGGTTTGTCTAAGGTATGATTTGTACTTATTTTTGTCTGTTTGTTCCTTTTTCCTCTGATGGGCATGGCTGAGGAGTGAGGTGGTAATCCTGTCTGCTGATGAGTGGGTTGGTAGTTTTGCTTTGTTTTGTGTTTAGATGAGGTGTCCTGCACAGGATGCTTCTTGTGGTTGAGTGATGCTGTGTCTTGTATTCAAGTGGTTTCATTTGTATGAGTTCTCACTATTTCATAATCCTTAGGGATAGTTCTCTGGTAGTCTATGATCTTGGAGTCAGTACTCCCACTTCAAAAGAATCAGGGCTTGATCTCTGGTCATGAATGAAGATTCCACAAGTGGTTTGTAATGGCATTAAGTGAGATAAAACAAATATCCCAAAACAGGAAACCAAAATGAAGCCCAAACAAATGGCAGTTACAAAATCAGTTAAATAATAATTAAAATGATGGAATATACACATATACATATACACCCATGAGCAAAGTCAAAACAGTCCAACAAAAATAAAGTACAGTAGATTGACCCAGTGAACAAAGGAAATCAAAAGTTATTTTTACCAGTTAAGAACAAAACTAACTAAAGCACAAACAGGAAAACTAATGCAAGGTGCCAAATGGGGAATAAAGCAATGAAAACAAAACTAAGAAATATTTTGAGAGGACAGGAAAGAAAGAAAGAGGAATATATATGCAAGATTAAATAGAGGTAGATAAAAGATTTATATACATTAAAGATTAACTGTAATGGGAAAAGAATGGTAGGAAAGGCAATCAAAGCAATAAATGTAGAAAAAATATAATCAGTCAGTTCAGTTCAGTTGCTCAGTCTTGTCTTACTCTTTGAGCCCCCATGGACTGCAGCACACCAGGCTTCCCTGTCCATCACCAATTCCCAGAGCTTAATCAAACTCATCCATTGAGTGGGTGATGCTACCCAACCATCTCATCCTCTGTCGTCCCCTTCTCCTCCTGCCTTCAATGTTTCCCAACATCAGAGTCTTTTTCAATGAGTCAGTTCTTCGCTTCAGGTGGCCAAAATATTGAAGTTTCGGCTTCAACAGTGGTCCTTCCAATGAATACTTAGGACTGATTTTCTTTAGGATGGATTGGTTGGATCTCCTTGCAGTCCAAGGGACTCTCAAGAATTTTCTCCAACAACACATTTCAAAAGCATCAAATTTTTGGCACTCAGCTTTCTTTATAGTCCAACTCTCATATCAATACATGACTACTGGAAAAACCATATCTTTGACTAGACAGACCTTTGTTGGCAAAGTAATGACTCTGCTTTTTAGTATGCTGTCTAGGTTGGTCATAACTTTTCTTCCAAGGAGCAAGCATCTTTTAATTTTATGGCTGCAGTTACCATATGCTGTGATCTTGGAGCCCAAGGAAATAAAGTTTGTCACTCTTTCCAATGTTTCCCCATCTATTTGCCATGAAGTGATGGTACCAGATGCCATGATCTTAGTTTTCTGAATGTGAGTTTTAAGCTAACTTTTTACTCTCACTTGATGAAAAACTATAATAGGTTTAAAAAAGTAAAATTAAATTATAAAAAAGAGAAAAGAAAAAAAAAACAATAAGAAAGAAAAAAGAAAAAAAATCCACAGAACTGCAAAAGCCCAAGGTAGAGGCAGAAATTTATAACAATAATAAAAATTGTGAATGAATATACACATATTACATACCCCCATAAGCACAATCAAAACAGTTCAACAAAAGTAAAGTACAATATGTTGACCCAGCAAACAGGAAACCAAGAATTATATCTACCAAACAAAACTGACTAAAACACAAACTGGAAAACAAAGTAAAGCAAGGTGCCAATTGGGGAATAAAGCAATGAAAATAAAACTGACAAATAAGAGAAAATGAGAGAAAAAAGAAAGAATAGATATGCAAACTGCATAAAGGTAGATAAAGAAGATTTATATATGTTAAAGATTAACTGCAAGGGGAAAAGAACAGTAGTATAAGTAAATAAAAGAATAAATAGAAAAAATAATAGATTTTAAAAATTAAAAATAAAAAAAGAGAAAAGAAAAAGAAAAAAAGGAAAATTCTACAGAACTGCAAAAGCCCAACATAGAGGCAGAGGTTTATAACAACAATAAAAAATGTGAATTAAGAAATAAAAAAGTCTCAAAGCTTAATTAGATTTCATAGTGCCAACTACAATAGTGGGAGTGAAAATGGAAAAAAAAAATCCAAAAGAATCTACAGCACAAGTCAAAACATAAGAATAACAAAAGTTTTTCTTGAGTCACTGCTGTCAGAGTCCTTTCCCTTGTTGGGAGTCACTGTTCACCTAATCTCCCTAGGATGCCCTCCAACACAGTGCTGATCTCTGGACCTACTGTGCAGACAGCTCAGATTCTAATCTTGTCCTACTTCTGTGTGTTTTTGCCTCCAATGTCCACAGTGATCAGAACTAGTGTGTTTTGTTTTGTGGGAACTCTCTGTTCACAGACACAGAGTCTGCCTAGTTGATTGTGTGGATTTAATCTGCAGCTTGTACAGCCGGTGGGACGGTTTGGGGTCTTCTTCTTTAGCCACACTGTCCCTGGATTTCAATTGTGGTTTTATTTCCATCTCTACCTGTGGGCCGTCCACTGTCGTTTGCTCTTGATGCTGCCCTAGAGGACTTGGGTTTCCCTCTGTGAGGGTCAGGTGTGGAGGTGGTGCAGCTGCTTGGGTTTCAGGGATTCTGGCAGCACCAGGCACTCAGGGGAGTTGGCATCTAGGGCAGCAGGAAGTATAGTGCTCTAGAAGGGTAAGACAACCAGTATTGGCCAATGTGCTACAATATTCTTGCCTGGGGCACACCCTCTGACAGAGAAGCATGGCAGGCCATAGTCTTCAGGGCCTCAAGACCATGAGTTGGATACAGCTGAAGCGACCATGTGTGCACAGACGCAAGACTATTTTTTTGCCTGTGGCATCTCTGCCCCAGTGAGAGTTGAATGTGAAGGTGGCACAGCTGCTTGGCTTGCAGGGACCCTGGTGGCCCCAAGTGTGCAGGGTCACAGACTGCCTCCACTGCAGGAGTTATCGCCCTATCAGAATCTTTTTTTGAGCCTCTTTTAGCTGGCGATCAGAAGGCCTCTTTGGCCAGTCTTTCTCCATAGATCCGCGCGTTAAGGCACTTAGAAGACTCCCTTGCCTGGGGTCCTTCTTTGCTGTTTGGTGCCTCAGGCACATAGAGAGGCCCCCTGGCTGGGCTCCTACTCTGTAGATCAGCATGTCAGGCACTTAAAGGGCCACCCTGAGTGGGGTCCAGCCCTGTAGTTCAGAATGTCAGGTGTTTTTTGCACCAGCCTCTCTATTGTTCAGGGGCTGATGGTGGCATGTGGGGAGAGAGAGGCTGTGTGATGGCTCCACTCCATACACATGACTCAGCAGTATAGGCTTGCTTCCCTGGCGGCACGACTTTCCTCCACAGGCATTTCCCACCACAATCTCCTCCCTCGTATCCCTTCAATCTGTGTCTCTGCCTTCACCAGCAGCCCTCGCTTGGGATTGCTCCACAATCCCTAATCTCCAGTTCCCAGCCACTGTGCCTTCCAGGGGACCTGTGTCCCTGTCTGGGGCATGTATGGCTGTGGCAAGGACTGCCTGAGTCTCATTCCATTTAGGCTGCCCCAGACCAGCTGTTTCACTCTCAGCCTTAAATGTTTCTCCTCTGACTCAGACAGTTGCCCCAGTGTGGGGGTTGGACCCCTGCTTCAGTTCCCCCACCCACCAAGGGCAGGTCCAGTCCTATTAACACTCCTGTTTTTCACCCTAGTTCCTTCCTCCTCCTGAGTTTTGTGTGGCTCTATATCTTCTTTTCCTCTGGTCAGGTACTCCTGTCTGCTCTCAGCTGGTATTCCACATGCATTTCTGTGTCTGAAGGTGTATTCCTGATGTATCCATCGAGAGAGGTGTACTCCATGTCCACCTACTCCTCTGCCATCTTGGTCTCCAATTTTTTTTTAAAATTTGTCATTGTCAGTAGTCATTTTTAATGAGAAGATGGCTTGAAGAAAACTCTTCTACCATTGCCTGCAGCAGTAATCTACTGGGGTGATACTTAATTCTTTCCTTCAGAATCTTAAATTTCAATAGATTCCATATTTAGTAAAATTTGATATGTTAATCTATTATAATAAAAACAGCAGAAACCAATCTCTATTCAGAAAGTCCACAAAAAAATCCATGCCTAAATTTAGTACTTTATTATGCAGTGCTCAGTAGGGTCTAGAGCTGTATAAATGGTGAGACAAAGGAACAAATCATCAATAGCTTACATCTGAGCTATTTTTGAAAACCCTAGTGTCTGTGCCATAAACCCAAAGATCCCAATAAAAACAATGATATCGAGGACAATTCTTTCCTGGAAAGGAGAAGATTTACAAAGAACTTTAAAAAGCACAGCTGGCATGTATTAGCTGGTCCAGTCAAATTCTCAAGTAAGATATAATTTTGTGTATATGGTAAAGGCTTATGGATAATAAATATTAAATATATATCTTCCTTCTAGAAACTTATAATTTACTTGGTGAGAATGGAGTAAAATAAATATTAATAACAAATATAAGATAATAAAAGATAAAATTAAGAACATGTAAGAACAAGAATGATTACATAGGGATGGATTCATAAGAGAAGGATTTAAGGATTTGGCAGGATTTAAGTTCAATTTTAAAAACTTGTAGGATTTATTTTGAGATGAATAAAAGTATCATTTGACCATTACCTGGACTTTAATGCTAGAGTCTATAAGATAGTGGAAATAAATTCACATTCTGAAAATTTACTCTCAAATTGGTCTACTTTTAACTGAAAAGAAGTGACAGGGATTAAGGACTCCTGCAACAGAAAATCCGTTATTCATTTCTCCTTGCTCATCCCCTGCTCTCTGGAAATAATTCAAGCGCCAACACAAGAGGAACCATGAAAGATGAAAGGTGGAAGCCTAAATGTTTAGGGCACCTAAGACTAGAAGAACAGTATAAATGCAGGACATCCAATGACCCCTACCCAGCAGAAAAAATTACCCAGGCCAACATTATCTCAACCTTCAATCTAGTAAAGATAAAAAAAAAGTGTCCCAGATTAACTTGTTTTCCTCCAGGTTGAAAGAAAGTTCCACCAACAACACTAAATGATTCCAGCATTACTGACAAGGGGAGTACATCAGGAGTTCACTGAGAAACATCCAGAGATAGAACTGTCCTTTCCTGCTGAGGCTGAGACATCCCTCATACACTGAGAGGGATCTCTTGGTCCAGTTGGGTCTGAAGCACTAGGGACCCCAGCATGAGGAAATTTCTCTGCTTGTTCAGGCAGCACCAGCAGATGGCAGAGGGAACCCTAGAGGCACCAGATAAAATAAGAAGATCAAAAAGCTCTAAATATGTTTTAAAAATTAAATTATCATAGGAACCAAAGCCCACAAAAATATGTAGAGACCTGCTTGCTAAACCTGTGGTTTCTGTTGCTGTTGTTTAGTCTCTCAGTTGTGTCCAAATCTATTACAACTTCGTGGATTATCAAAGAGATTTTTCAGGCAAGCCTGCTGGAGTGGGTTGCCATTTTATGGTTATCTGCTAAAGTTAAAAAAAAAAAAAATTAGATAGGACTCTGGCCACAGGACTAGAAAAGGCCAGTTTTCATTCCCAAAGAAGCGCATTGCCAAAGAATGTTTAAACTGGTTCACAGTTGCACACATTTCACATGCTAGCAAGGTAATTCTCAAAATCCTTCAAGCTAGGCTTCAACAGTATGTGCACTGAGAACTTCCAGATGTACAAACTGGATTTAGAAAGAGCAGAGGAACCAGAGATCAAATTCCCAACATCTGTTAGATTAGAGAATCCAGAAAAACATCTACTTCTGCTTCATTGATTGTGCTAAAGCCTTTGACTGTGTAGATCACAACAAACTGTGGAAAATTCTTCAAGAGATGGGAATACCAGACCACCTTACCTGCCTCCTGAGAAATGTGTATGCAGGTCAAGAAGCAATAGTTAGAACCGGACATGGGACAAAGGACAAATTCAAATTTGGGAAAGGAGTCCATCAAGGCTGTATATTGTCATCCTGCTTATTTAACTTCTGTGTGGAGTACATCATGCAAATTGCAAGGTTGGAGGAAGCACAAGCTGGAATCAAGATTGCCAGGAGAAATATCAATAACCTCAGATAAGCAGACAACACCACCGTTATGGCAGAATGCAAAGAACTAAAGAGCCTCTTGATGAAAGAAAGAGGAGAGGGAAAAAGCAGGCTTAAACTCAACTTTCAAAAAACTAAGATCATGACATCTGGTCCTCACACTTCATGGCAAATAGATGGGGAAACAATGGAAACAGTGACAGACTTTATTTATTGGGCTCCAAAATCACAGCAGATGGTCACTGCAGCTATGAAATTAAAAGACAGTTGTTCCTTGGAAGAAAAGCTGTGACCAAACTAGATAGCATATTAAAAAGTAGAGACATCACTTTGATGACAAAGGTTCATACGGTCAAAGCTATGGTTTTTCCACTAGTTACATATGGTTGTGAGAATTGGACCATAAAGAAGGTTGGGAACCAAAAAATTGATTGTTTTTAATGGTGGTGTTGGAAAAGACTGGGAGCCCCTTGAATTGCAAGGAGATCAAAGCAGTCAATCCTGAAGGAAATCAACCCTGAATTATTCATTGAAAAGACTGATGCTGAAGTAGAAGCTCCAATGCTTTGGCCACCTGATGTGAAGAGCTGACTCATTAGAAAAGACCCTGATTCTGGGAAAGATTGAAGGCAGGAAGAGAAGGGGACAACAGTGGGTAAGATGTTTGTATGGCATCACCAACTCAATAGACATGAGTTTGACCAAGCTCCTGGAGATGAAGAGCAGGGGAGCCTGGCGTGCTGCAGTCCATGAGGTCTCAAAAGAGTTGGACACAACTCAGTGACTGAACAACAAACAACAGAATCTTCTGTTAGCAAACATGTCCAGCATACAATCAATACTAATTCATATCAACAACCAAGAAAACACAAATTGGATCAGAAATCATAATCATATTATGTCAACAGAAAATACTTTATATGTTGGGATTGGTGGTGGTGGTTTAGACAGTAAGTCATGTCTGACTCTTGTGACCCCACGGACTGTTGCCCACCAGGCTCCTCTGTCCATGGAATTTTCCAGGAAAGAATACTAAAATGGGTTGCCATTGCCTTCTCCATGTTGGGATTATCAACAAATATTTTTAAACAAATATTTTTAAGTAGTCCTCATAAAACTACTTGCACTAGCAATTATAAATTCTTTAAAAAAAAAGATTTCACTGAAGAAATATGTTATAAAAAAGAATCCATTGGCAATTATGACACCAGAACAATACAATAATCAGAATGAAAACAGCTGGATGAACTCAAAAGTAGAATGGAGATGGCAGAAGATACAGTGATTAAAGTTTGGGATGGATTAATAAAATTTATCTAATCTGAACAGCAGGAGAAAACAGACTATCAAGGACCTGTGGAATAAAACAAAATAAGACAGAAATCCAATATTCATGTCATAGTCCTAGACATGAGAAAGTGAGGTTGAAAGAGTAATCAGAGAAATAATTACTGAATCTTTTCCTAAACTGATGAGAGACATAAAAATGCTGATTCAAGAAGATCTGATAACCCAAAATATGATAAACCCAAAGAAATTAATTCTAAGACATATCATAATTAAACATCTGAAAACTGAAAATAAAAGAAAAAACTCTTAAAAGCAGCCAGAAATAAATAACAAACTACCTATGGGGGATCACAAATTCAAATTACAGATTTCTTATCTGAAATCAGAAGAAAGTGAACATAATATTTCTGGTGCTGAAAGAACAGAATTCTATCTATCCATCTCAAATTCTATATCTGGTAAAACTATCCTTTAGAAATGAAGGAGAAATAAAAGACATTTTCAGATGAAGAAAAACACAAATAACTGATTTTCACTAGATCTACCCTTAAAGCCGGTCTAAAATATTTCCTCAAACAGAAATGAAATTATTAAAAAAAAAATCTTGAAACATCAAGAAGAGGAACAACTGATAACAAAAATACAGGTGTGTACAGTAGAACAGCTTTATTAAGTTTTACAAGTCAAATTTTGTGATTCAAAATAATAATGGCATCTAATATTCAAGACAATGGCATTTTAAAAAGAGAATAAAGGAAACAAAATGCCAGTCAAATTTCCACACTTTTCTTGAAATAGTAAAAGATTGACACCAGTAGACTATGATGAATCACATATGCATTTGGCAATACCCAGAGAGGCCATTAGTAAAAAGATAGAAGAAACAAGATAAATTATTTAATAAGAAATCCTTAAAGATTGTCATACAATCCACAAGAAGATAAAAGAGTAATTGGGGAATGAGAACCAGCAAAAATAAACAGAACACAAAAAACAAAATGGCAAACTTTGTAAGCGCCACAATCTGAAAATAATGCAGATACCCTTCAATCGATAAATGATCAGTTAAACAAGCTATGGTATATCCATGTCATTTAACACTAATCATCAATTAAAAAATAGTGAATGGAAGAACTTAGATGAATCTCAAGGGAAATGTATTAAATTTGGAAAATGCTATCCTGAAAGATCACATACTCTGTGTGATACCATTTATATAGAGTTATTAAAATTATAAAGTAATAGAAAAAGAGAACAGATTAGTCCTCACTATGGATTACAGCTGAGAGTATGGGAAGGAAGAAGTGTGTGGTTATAAAAGCTAACGCAAGGGATCCTTGTGGTGAAATAACTTCTGTATCTTGACTGTAGCAATGAATACATGATTTTACACTTATGGGAAAAAACTGCATGGAAGTAAATATGCACAGATACAAATGAATATAAGTAGAACTGAGGAAATTTAAATTGCATTGGTGATTATATCAATGTCAATATCCTGGTTGTAATGGTGTTCCATAGTTCTCAAAGATGTTATCATTTGGGGAAATGGAAAAAAAATGTACACAGCATTGTTGTAATTCACATTCCTCACCTTACTTGCTGAGTTCATCCTGCAGTTATTTGGAAGCAAAGGACTGATGCAGGCTCATGAATTTAAACACATGATTGGAAGATGTTTGCTTCCATAAATACATTTCCCAAGTATGTTGAACCTCTAGTTGCAATAGCTGAAGTGTTTTAATTTAAACTGTGTTTGTTCTGAAAATAATTATAAGGTATGTATTCATGTACATCTCTTAGTAGTACATATAAGTTTTATGTTCCAGACTTTTGAAATAACTCCAAATATCTGCAATAATAGTGTATCTGTTAGGAATTTACATGCAAACAATTGATATTTTATATGAATAGTTTTGGGCTTCCCTGATAGTTCAGTTGGTAAAGAATCTGCCTGCAATGCAGGAGACCCTGGTTTGACTCCTGGGTCAGGAAGATCTGCTTGGGAAGGTATAGGCTATCCACTTCAGTGTTCTTGGGCTTCCCTTGTGGGTCAGCTGGTAAAGAAACTGCCTGCAGTGAGGGAGACCTGGGTTTGATCCCTAGGTTGGGAAGATGCCCTGGTGAAGGAAAAGGCCACCCACTCCAGTATTCTGGCCTGGAGAATTCCATGGACTCTATAGTGCATGGGGTCGCAAAGAGTCTGACACGACTGAGTAACTTTCACTTTCACTTTCTTCTTTCAAAATATAATCGGGCTTCCCAGATGGCAATAGTAGTAAAGAACCCACCTGCCAATGCAGGAGATGCAAGAGAGGATGCTTCAATCCGTGGGTCAGGAAGATCCCCTGGAGAAGGGAATGGCTACCCACTCCAATATTCTAGCTTGGAGAATTCTATGAACAGAGGAGCCTGGCAGGCTACAGTCCAATGGGTTACAAACAGTTGGACACGCTGGAGTGACTAAACCCAAGAATAGAATTATAATTAAGTTTTCTGATTAGTATGATTTGTTTGAATTTTATTTATTTCTTTTCAGGAGTAATAAATTTTGAATCTACATATACAACCAAAGAATGTGTTAAAAATCTTAGAATTTGAGATCAGTCCCTTAAAGACTGGGATCCTTTTAATTTTTTTATGTAAAAATACTTATGCCTCAGTATACATGATCAATATTTAACTTATAAATCTAATTCAGAAAGGAAATCATATTAAACATCACATTAGTGGAGACCATGTGTTGTAGGCTAAGCAAACTTGGATCTTTTCTTGTAAACTTTTAAACTAAAAGAAAGAAATAAATATGGACAATTACTCATCAAATCTGATCAGAGAAAAAGCTTAAAAGCCTGTTAACATCCTTTTTTTTTTCTTTATCTTAAATTCATTTATTTACAATATGTGTTACATACATTTCTTTTTCAGTTACTTTCTCTCCAATTCATATTTTTCTCTCTCCCTCTAATACACTTTTCACAACACCATGTGTTTCCCGTTAATTTACTAACAATACCTTCCTTCAAAGCTCTGATGTCTAGTTATTCCCTAGTAATAGTAATTGGAATAATATTTGGTTTGCTGTATATTTATGTACATATTTATTTAGCAAATCTAACCAGTGAATTTGGGAATTGACACTGTCATGATGATATCAGTAACAGAAGATGAGACTGACTATTGCAAGCTTTGAAAGGATGATGATGCTTCAACCATTTGACAACCCTTAACTTAGTAGCATGGGCTTCCCTGGTGGCTCAGATGGTAAAGCATCTGTCTGCAGTGCTGGAGACCCGGGTTCATCCCTGGGTCGGGAAGATCCCCTAGAGAAGGAAATGGCACCCCACTCCAGTACTCTTGCCTGGAAAATCCCATGGGAAGAGGAGCCTGGTAGGCTACAGTCCACGGGGTCGCAAAGAGTCAGACACGACTGAGCAACTTTACTTACCTACTTAACTTAGTAGCATATTAGTGTTTTTAAACCCAAGTCGAGGAAATAAGACTAAAATATTTGGGTAAAATTTTAGGAGGAAAAATGGCTCATATACACTGAGTCATGTATATGACAGTATTCTAAAAAGAACAAATGTTACAAAAATGGAAGGTATTATCTGAATCTATATATTAATATAAATCTTTGGCCAAGAAACATACTCCCTTGATGAAAAAGCCTAAAATATTAAATACCATTTCAATCTGCTGAATTCTTAGAATTTTCTTCATTATAAGGAATTTAGATTTACAACTTGAATTTTCTAATCCTTCCTCTGCAATTCTGCTCAGAAAACTCTTTGCAATAATCAACCAGAATTACTCAATTTTCCCCCAAGATCTCATTAATTTTTACTTGTCTTTAAGTTATAGAATGATAAAGAAGTCCTGAACTATTTAAAATAGACTAAATGTCATGAGTTGTGAAGTGAAGTGAAGTTGCTCAATCTGTATGACAAAAACTACTGCAATGATGTAATTAGCCTCCAACTAATAAAAATAAATGGAAAAAAAAACCCAAAAAACAATAAGCTTTAAGTGAATAGTTCAATTATTGGCATATTTTGAAATATGTATGCTTTTATATCATTTATAATAATATTCTTTCATCTTTTTGATATAAACTTCAAAGTAATATATAAAGACTATAGACTCACTTTTTCTTTTTTACTTGACTCATACATACTGTTAATCCTTTTTAGGGAGTAAATTTATGAGCAAGCATAAAAGGCAATTTCTATGTACTTCCATAAGAAATGTAAAATTATACTTCTAGTTATTTTATATGTTCCTTGCATAATGTTTCATTATAGCTTAACTGAAGCACTACTCTTTTTCAAAGTTCTCTTTGAAAGTTTAATATATTGATTCTCAAAAAATCCATAGAAAAGTTCAAAAATTTTCTCCAATGTCTGCTTTTAAATTGGTAACAATGCATGTCTCTAGGGAGGGAAATTATCCCAGAGGTAGTAGGGGCAGGAAAACTTTCTTTTCATTTTGTATCTTTTGCTGCCTTTTTAATTTTGTACTGTGTGGATGCACAGCCTTTAAAACTTTTAAAGATAGTAATTAGGCTGACCAATCCTGGAAAAATTCCGTTTTCACAGTATAATAACTAAGTAAAATGTTTAGTTTTACTAATGAGTCAGGGAAGAAACAGTGAAGGCAATGGCACCCCACTCCAGAACTCTTCCCTGGAGATTCCCATGGACAGAGAAGCCTGGTGGGCTGCGGTCCATGGGGTCCTTAAGATTCGGACACAACTGAGCGACTTCACTTTCACTTTTTTACTTTCACGCGTTGGTGAAGGAAATGGCAACCCACTCCAGTGTTGTTGCCTGGAGAATCCCAGGGATGGGGAGCCTGTTGGGCTGCTGTCTATGGGGTCACACAGAGTTGGACATGACTGAAGTGACTTAGCAGCAGCAGCGGCAGGGAAGAAAGGAGAGGGGGGTTTTAAGAGAGGAAATAGAACACAGTGAATTGTGATAGAAGAAGAAGGAAACAGCAAGATGGTAAGAAGCTAGATGTAAAGAGATGATCTCTGAGATAAGTGGTGGTAAAATGGTATTTTATAAAGAGACACTTTGTTTGCAGTATTCCCCTCCCCCTCAGCCTACACTGTATCAGATAGTCTTTTTCTACTTGCAGATGCTATGACTTTTTCTACTAAGAGGGAAGATGGGGGCTGTTTCAGATTGAAATAGTGCCTCCAGTATCTACCTTTCTGCTCTGTTACTTTTAACCTGATTAGTCTGACCAGTATCAGACACTCAGAGATGGAATATTAAGATTGGTTAACTGAGGCCACATAATTAGCCTTTGGATCTAGGATAGAGTGAGCTTTACTGAGGTATACTGTATAAATACTGAAGTTGCTATATTTAGATATTATACCCCTCAAAGGGAATTGAAATGCTGGGCAAGCAACATAGTGAAAATCTACTTTTTTAATAAATTTGAACTACAAATAGTTGACTTGTATAAAATGTTTTTGGAAACTGTAGAGAATATGGGTTTGTACCACTTGAGCTTGAAAAGAGAAGGAATACCTATAAGTAAAATGAAAGAGTGTACCAATTTAGCAAAGTTAGAAATCAGAAAGGCAACAACAACAAAATCCAGAGGAAGACTAACTTTGTAAGAAGAAACTTGAGGATCTGGGCCACAAATATATCCCATGTACACAAAGCTTTTCTATAATAAAGCATGTAAATATCACAAGACTGCATACCATACCTTCAGTAATTCAGGAGACGTAATTAAGAGACTCATGAAATCCATAACTAAAATAAATTAAACTTAGGGATTTTATATTAGGTTTAACATATTTGGGAGAAGAGTATTTGGATTTAACTCTGTTAGAGCTTAGTGTTTTTGGAAAATAGAGCTATGTGCAAATAATCTCAGCTAAATACATCACAGACCTGAAAGAGGAAAACAAACAAAGAAACAAAAAAACCAGATCAATGTGTGTATAATCTTCTCCCCAAACACAGTTTACCTAGGTAAACACCTTGATGAGTAACTTTCTATTAATGTAAAGAGGTCAGGTATCTAGAGTCTAAGAAATGAACTTTAAATTTAGGATGATCTTCATTTCTTTCACTTTTCTCAAAATGCTCTTTTTTAACTTTTTATTTTATATCATAGTATAGTTGATTAACAGTGTTGTGCTAGTTTCAGATGTACAGCAAAGTGACTCAGTTATATACATATATGTATCTACTCTTTTCAAATTCTTTTAAGTAGCTTTTATTGCCCCTCCCTCTTTATAGAACAAATTAACCATAGTGCAGCTACTTCAAATAGAAAAAATTGATTGCTTATCAAGAAAGCAAACTACTGAAGAAAGTTATCATTTTAATTAACCCTGAAAATTAACTAGTAGTAAGGAAGCATAGTTAAACCATATCCATAATTGGAACCATAGCCTTTTGTATTTGCTGTCTATAATAGGTGCTCCAATTGTCATTGCCCTATTTAAGTTTCTGCAAATTTACAGAGTCAAGCAATCAGGCCTCAGAGTACATTTGGGTTTAAGATCACCAGCATATACTAGCTCTGTCAATTTTGGCAAGTTCTCCCAATGTATTTTGAGTCTCTATTTTTTTTTTTTTCCCCTTGGCAATTGCACTCATTTTAACCAGTACAGAAGTTGTCTGGTGGTATTTGAGTCCTTTACATTTTTTTCATTTTAGAACAATTTAAGATTTACAGGAGAACTGTGAAGATACTACAAAGTTCTCATATTTAACATGGAGAGCAAATTTTCCTTTCCAATTGAATCTTCCGGCCAGGAAGTGTTTAATAAGTATTTTTGGCTGAGTCTACATTTCCATGGTAGATTACCTTGACTATATGGTTTTGTAGACCTAATTTACAGTGATTTATGCACATTGCACCTTCAACAGGGGAGACTATCACTTTTAGCTACTCTGTCACTGGGAGAATCATGCTGACTCTTTGCAGCAAATTGGTTTCAGTATAATCTATAGACCATTTTGATTCTGCTGCACACATATAGAGTCAGCCTGAATCTTAAACCTCTATTTACTTGTTTTTTTTTTTTTTTTAACCTAAATCCACTTATGGTCACTTTTGTGTCAGTAAAAACTAATGGAAATTCTAGGAATCGAAAGAAAATGGGATTCTAATTAAAAGTGATTTGAGAATGAAGGAAATATATTGAGTAAGTTACTTTGGAACAGATGCAACTGAATCTTTGAAAAAGATTTTTGTATTTGCTTCTTGGTATTTGAGCTTTGGGGCAAACTGTATTCCCTAAAGATTTTAATGCAAGAATATTTTCTTTACACCTTAATATTATCTATTTGTGGATTTAATTAGGTGAATAATATTTGTGGCATAGAAAAATAGTTTATTTTGTGAAATGTTAGGAATTTATTTCTAGTGACTAAAAATTCTGGACAAGCATAATATGGATAAATCATTTGAAACAAGTCCATATAATGTGCAAATCAAAGTAGAGATAACCAGAAGTACAGCATAGAATAGCATGAATGTTAGGTAAAGAAAAAGAAAAGCTATTCACAATGAGTAAATTTTTCCACTAACTGAAGCATTAAGATAGTCTGCTGGTAGAGATAAGTTGAGCTGAGTTTTGGACCTATAGGATGGAGAATACTGGCTGCCAGAAAACTCTGGAGGCTGACTTTTTTTTTTTTCTTGTCAATATTTATTTTATGGCAAAAATAGACTATAATATATTCACTTCACATATATTACATTCATTCAAACTTTTTTGCCCATTAAATGTACACATTTTTACAAACCAATGACAGTTTAGAAGATTTAAGCTCTTCTGATTATACGTTTTTACATTGTTGATCATCAGACAGACTTTTGTAAATTTGAACCGAGTAGTGACTGAACTGAACTGAACTGAACTGAACTGAGTGACATGATCGATATGATGCTTTAGGAGGCACACAGGATAAGTTGAGAAGTCAGTATCAATTCCTGTAGGCAATGCAATTCCAAGAGGACACTATCTGAATTTAGGGTCCCCCCTCTTTTTCAGTAATAGGATGATGATGCTAGCATATGTAGGTAAATGCCAAAGATATAAGACTTTTTGTCATGGAGAGCTTCAAACAAGAAATAATGTTTTCATATCCCACACAAATCTCAAATGCTTTGATGGATAATGATGTACATGAAAAATCACTTAAAACATCTTTTAAAATGTAACCCACACATAAATACATTTCCCTGGCTTTAATGACATTGGATTTTTTACAAGTAAATATAAAATCAAATTGAATAAGGATTAGTCACCTGACTTATATGACTGTATTAACATTTGAAAATATTTATTTCTTATAGATTTAGTACTTAGTCTGGCACATTAACCACAAATAATATATTTCAACAATACTCAGTGGTATATTTCATATTGGGTTTTAAATATATGCCATAAATAACATTTATCAACCTACATAACCTGCTAATGTTATTTTTATTCTAATGAAACAATGACATGTTAAGTTGAGTAGAATATTTTACAACAAAATATGCTGATGTGGTTAGCAAAAAGTAACACACTTCTAAGGTTTAGAAACAAGTTTTGAAAACTCTGTACCATGATTTTAATGTTAAAAGAAAAATAATGTTAACATTGGGGCACCGTAGCATTAAAAAAGAAAAAAAGAGACTGCTGTTTATTTTAGTATAGCACAAATGACCACAGAATATGCTAAGCTACGTACTATTAAAAGATTAAACTTATCAGCTATGAGAGGTTTTGAGACTGAAAGAAAAATCCAAATAATGCATTTTCTCCACTTCATTATGAAATAATAGTGTTTCAAGAAAGACTGATGCAATGGCAAAAGATGTGAAAAATCAGTTGTTCATGAATTGCCATTAAGCACATCTTTATTACAATCACATGAGAATAACATGCGTCAATATGAAGCTTTACTGCTCACATATGTTGTCTCCACAAAATGAAAAGTTTCAAAATGATATTAAAATGGTATTTTAAAAAATATTGAGAATGGTCACCAAATGTCTGCCAATATTTATGACTTATGGGCAACATATTTAATTTTCCAAATGTCACTCCTTGCACAAACTGTTAGAGCGCCAACTGTGGCTCAGAGAAGTCATAAAAAAGTAAAAACTGGTATTTTAACCATTTATTTACATATCTTAGAAACAGAGATTCTGACATCAATATCATAAATCACAAATGTTCTGATCATTAATAAAATTAAGAGTAGAGGTGGAAACAATGGAAACAGTGACAGACTTTATTTTTGGGAGGCTCCAAAAATCACTGCAGGTGGCCACTGCAGCCATGAAATTAAAAGACGCTTGCTCCTTGGAGGAAAAGCTATGACAAACCTAGATTGCATATTAAAAAGCAGAGGCATTACTTTGCCAACAAAGGTCTATATAGTCAAAGCTATGGTTTCTCCAGTGGTCATGTATGGATGTGAGAGTTGGACC
The DNA here is from genome assembly GCF_023699985.2 of Odocoileus virginianus. NCBI lineage: Eukaryota > Metazoa > Chordata > Mammalia > Artiodactyla > Cervidae > Odocoileus > Odocoileus virginianus. The sequence continues at coordinate 32,279,186 of NC_069686.1, read as the reverse complement.
ATAAAGGAAGCTACGCACTGAAGAACTGATGCTTTTGAACTGTGATGTTGGAGAAGACTCTTGAGAGTCCCTTGGACAGCAAGGAGATCCAACCAGTCAATCCTAAAGGAAATCATTTCTGAATATTCTTTGGAAGGACTGATGCTGAAGCTGAAATTCCAATACTTTGGCTATCTGATGCAAAGAACTGACTCATTGGAAAAGATTCTGATGCTGAGAAAGATTGAAGGCAGGAAGAGAAGAGGATGACAGAGAATGAGATGGTTGGATGGCATCACCAACTCCATGAACATGAGTTTGAGCAATCTCCAGGAGTTGGTGATGGATAGGGAAGCCTGGCGTGCTGCAGTCCATGGGGTTGCAAAGAGTCTAACACGACTGAGTAACTGAACTTTGAGTTAAGCAATAGATTAATTCATAAATGTTAAAATTGCATAAGAATGTCTCTGAACATCTTTCTTACACAAAAGTTAGAACCAGAGGAATTGTTTTAAAAAATCATTTCACTATTTGAAATGTGTATAATATACTCTGATATAATTAATGCAAAGTTAAAGATCAAAATTAGGGAATTTTGATCTGATGTTTCATCTTTCAGATATTTTAAAAAATATAATTCTAAAATTGCAAAATGATGTAATAAATATTAGAAAAAATCATTACTATTGAACTAACATCATAATATTGTAAGATAACTTTGCTCACTGAAAATGATCACAATTTATTACCTTCCTTAAATTAAGTAAGGAATTAAAACTATAGTTTTTCCTTATATACTATTAAAATGTATGATGATTGATTTTTAAATTGTGTATAAAATTTCAATACATGTTAACTACATTTGAAATATTATATAACATTCCAATAAACATTCTAATATTTTGGGAAGATATAAATTGTTTAAAAAATTTAAAATTTTAAGGCTGAACCCAACTGGATCCATAAAACTACACAATGTTTTAGGATCAATTCAGACACAAGCACATTTTGAGAAATAAGGTAAATTACTTAATTTGAGCAAAAGCAGCTAAAATAATTGCAAATAGAAAGCTCCTTTTTAATAATATTTGATTATGAGTTTGTTAAAAGGGGGATTCATCATCTCCCTTTTTTGTGTGTATCAATTACTCGTTACTTTTTATTGCTGAGTTATGGTTGTGTCACAGTTTTTTGTTTGTTTTGTTCTTAAATCCATTTTCACTTTAGAGGATAGTGAAGTTATTTGATTACAGGATAGTCAAGTTATGAACAAGCTACTATAAATATTCTGACAGGCTTCTCTGTGATCATGAGATTTTATATTTTTGGGGTAAATACCTAAGAATGATATTGATGGGTCTTATAGTAAGTATATTTTTAGTTTCATAAGAAATTGTCAAAATGTTTTCCAAGGTGAATATACCATTTTTTTTCCACTAGTACTGTATGTAAATTCCATCTTTCTAACACTTTCTAACACTTTCTAACACCATACACAAAAAATATGCAAAAGATTTTATTGTGTCACTCTAAGTAAAGAAAGTAAAGCTGAAGTATTTGATAAAATTTTATGAAGTTTTTATGTGAGCAGTAGTTTTATGTGATTACTGTGGATTCAAGTGATTATATATAATGAAAGGAACCAAATATTCATAATTAGGAAGGAATTTTGGAGGAAAAAACAAGGTTGTTACTTGTCAAGTACAAATTGGCACTTGCCGTGGGCACTTACCATCTATGTCTATAAGGATTAAGTCTTGAACTCCTGCAGCTGCTGCCTTCAACACCCCCTGAAAGGAGTTTAGGTAGAGATCAGAAGTGAGCCACTCTGCACTAGGGAAAAACTGTCAAGATAGGTCTTCAGATAGTTATTTTCAGGAGCTGATATGTGACTGATTCTTGTATTTCCTCACATCTAGAAAGACTAAAATCCTTAGGAACAGTGACAACAATGACAACTGTTCCTCATGACTAGCAAAAGCTTCATGAAACTAGCAGAAACCTTCTGGAAAAATATGTGCTTGACTGCATGTATTCCCCCCTCCCCAAAATCTGATAAATACCAATCTTCCTACCTGCTTCTCTGGAGCAGTTTCTCAGAGCTATCTGAAGTGCCGTCTCCCAGACTATAGTCCTTATTTTGCCTCAAATAAATCTTAGCTTGCAACTTTCACACTGTGCATTTTTTAAAATGACTTCCTGTAATGGTACACTCACTGTTAACATTGGAAATAAAAAGTTAAATCCTGAATTCCAGAGTCAGTTGAACTACTTTTCACAACCTACTATTTTTATTATTTTATTCAACAGATCACTTTCATAGTGTTAGTATTTTCTCATTCAATGGAAAAGTTCTACAAATTACTATTTGGTCTTATCCACACTATTTTCTTTAGGCTTCCTGTTCTTGGGCTTAAATGGTTTCACAGTGATGCTTTAAAATTTCTAAATAGTTCAAACAACAGCAAGTACAGGGGAAAGAAACAGTCCAACTGAATGCAGCAAAGCCGTTAGAAAGAAAGAAAAATGAGGGAATCTAGCAACTGTTAAAATTGTAGGTAAAAAAAAAAAAAACTGCTACTTTTATTTCACTGCATAAATACTTCTTACTAGGAGAATATAAATAAATGTTGTATGCTAATTCACAGATTAAAATACTCTATTAGTATTTTCTTTGAATTTTGCATCATAATAGATCTGTAACTTAGTTTGAAATAGATACCCTCAAAATAAATACAATTATAAATGCATATGCTTCACTGAGCTGCTGAACTTTTCTCACTAAGAGAAGTAGAAATACCACTTAAAAGATGGAAATCCATTCGCTTTCATTCTTACAATAAGGCAGTTTATATGATGTCTCAGAATGATTTACAAATCAAAACAAACCAAAAGCATAGAGCTTCAAATGAGGCTATCAACTTTTAAGATTATTTGAAATTCAGACCGTGGAGAGGAGGAGTAGTTCAAACTCCCAGAGAATTGGACATGCCACATACAAATGTATTCAGTGTTTTTATTCTTAATCCCTAAAGATCCAAATAGACACTGTGGTTTTGGGAAAAGCACAGGATGGGAATAGCACATTATTAAAATGCACTGCAACTAACCATGTTAAGAAACTCTCACAGGGCTGTCTCTCTTTTTGATTCTCTTTGTTACAAATATATAAACTACTCCCTATAGCTGGGTTGCATATTCAATACACATTAAAGATTATGTGAAATATCTTAATTTTCACTCTTTCCACTAAAGTCAGGAATCTTTATTGTTCTTTAAAACAATCAGCACTAACCTTAGCTTTTTTTATTAAATTTACTTGAAATATACAATTAAAATATTTAATTTGCAATGTGTTAGATTCTGGTATATAACAAATTTGGATATATCTATTAATATCTATCTATAGATTAATATATGTATTTTTTCTATTCTTTTCACTTGTAGGTTAGTATAAGATATTAAATATAGTCACTTGCTATAAAGCAGGACCTTGTTGGTTGTCTAATGTATGTGTGTATATATATATGGTCTTTTATATCTATCCAAGTCCTAATTTATCCTTCTCCCCACTTTTCCCTTTGGTAACTCTAAACTTGTTTTCTATGTCCCCAAGTCAGTTTCTGTCTTGTAAATACGTCTATTTGTATCATATTTTAGGTTCCACATAAAAGTGATGTCATGTATGTCATGTATGTCATGTATGTCTGATTTACTTCACTTGGTATGACAGTCTCTAGGTCTATCCTTGTTGCTGCCAATGGTATTATTTCATTCTTTTTTAATGGCTGAGTAATGTTCCATAGTGTATATATGTATGTGTATATATATATATGTACCACATCTTCTTTATCCACCTTATGATCGACATTTAGATTGCTTCTGTGTCTTGGCTATTGTGAGTAGTGCTATGAACATGGAGGTACATGTTAGCTTTTCAAATTGGAGTTTTCTCCAGATATATGCCTAGGAGTGGGAGTGCTAGATCATATGGTAACTTTATTTTTATTTTTTTTAAGGAACCTCCACAATGTTTTCCATAATTGCTCTACCAGTTTGCATTCCCACTAACAGTGTAGAACGGCTCTCTTTATTGCCACACCTTCTCCAGCATTTGTTTGTGGACTTTTTAACGATGGCCCTTTTGACTGGTGTGAGGTGATACTCACTTCTGGTTTTGATTTGCATTTCTCCGATAATTAGAAATGTTGAGCATCTTTTCATGTGCCTGTTGGTCATCTGTATGCCTTCTTGAATACTAACCATGGTTTTTAATATTTTCATCAATCTTTTCAATTTTTTTTTTCTGTTGTAGTTTGCCTGAAAATAGATATATAAATACATCTCAGTTCGGAGATCTTTTGAACATTCAAATCAGTGATTGCTACAAAGAGGCTTGGTGGATATGTGTAGTAGCCTACAGTGTAGGAAAAGTTTCTGCTAACCACATCCTCCTCTAGATCAATGCAGAGACCCAGACAGAGAGGGAGCTCAGTAACCACCGCATTTATAGTCCTCTAAGGTGGCTCAGACGGTAAAGCGTCTGCCTGCAATGCAGGAGACCTGAGTTCGACCCCTGGGTCAGGAAATCCCCTGGAGAAGGAAATGGCAACCCACTCTAGTACTCTTGCCTGGAAAATCCCACGGACAGGGAGCCTGATAGGTTACAGTCCATGGGGTCGCAAAGAGTCGGATACGACTGAGCAACTTCACTTCACTTCAAACACCAAAGTAAAAACTGTCTTTAAAAAATACAGAATCCATGGCACCACTTCCTAAAATTTCAACTTAATAGCCTTCAAATGAGGGACCTGTTTTTCTGAAAGGTACCCATGTTAATTCTGATATACAGCCACATGTGGAAAACAGTAGTTTATTTTAGGACTAAATATTTTTCTATTTTTATTTCAGTATAGCATTAACAAATATTGTACAATTCCTTTTATCTTCCAAATCCATTCCTAAACTACGGGTATTTACTTATTTTCATTATAAATAGACAACAAATTTGTGCTTTTAAATTTAACAATCAGAAGCACTTCTAGGCCAAAAAAATTTTTTTAATAACAAAGTGTATTTTCAATGAATTTCTATGACTGTAATGTTTATGTAAATGCATATACATATTTTCAGCATATAATAACAGGTATGATACTTTGAGAAAATTCTTTATACAAATCATGCCAGTGTATTTTATCTCTATAATGACTAAGGACAATGAGTTCCGAGCTGGCAACAAATAGTTAAGAGTATCATTTTTGTGACATTAATAGAGGGTTTTCTTCAACAATTCCAGCTGTAGCTAGTGATCCATTTGATTTTTTCTTCTCAAGGGAAGGAGAAAAATGAAGATGTTTAGTTTAAAATGCTTTATTTTATAATGTAAAAAAGATTTGTTCCTATAAATCCATCAAATGATCTTATATAATCCTTTTAAGCAGCTATCTCTGAGTCTTTATTGCTTATACTTCTTTACCAAATGCTGGTGAAATAAATTTGAAAAATACTTATTTAGTGTTTGAAACCCTATGAATTTATTTGGGATCGCTGTATTTGGACCACATTATTCCATATGCAACTTACTGTACTAATTCTAGGGTTAATTAAAAAATAAAAAAGTGACTTGTTCATCTTAAAAGCCTTCTGTCAGTAATGCCTCTTAATATTTTAATATACATTTAAAAATACTTGATATATGAGCATTAGAGGATATGGTTACAAATCACAGCAAGAATTAGGATAAGTGTTTAGAATCTATTTAACTTGTAGAAAGAAAAAGAAAGTGAAGTTGCTCAGTCATGTCCAACTCTTTGCAACCCCATGGACTGTAGCCTACCAGGCTCAACTGTCCATGGGATTTTCCAGGCAAGAGTACTGGAATAGGTTGCCATTTCCTTCTTCAGGGGACCTTCCTGACCCAGGGATCGAACCTGGCTCTCCCGCATTGTAGGCGAACACTTTGCCATCTGAGCCACCAGGGAAGTCCCATTTAACTAGTAAGGGATTAATTATTGTTATGATTGAATAGTAAGTGCTCATTCATAGTAAACTATGCTAAAAATTTAGAACATGTTATCTGTTCTTTCAGTTAATTTTCCATAGCCAAGAAGAATAAAGGTGGATTTTTCAGCATGTTGTTATTTATGTACTTTTTCTTATGATTTTCTAATTTAGGAATGTGATTTTGGTAACAAAATGAATTGAAGATAGAAAGAGATTCATGTTTTCATGCTACAGTATTTGTTCTGCTATTAACTCCCAATATGATTTATATGTGTGGTTTTACTTCTTTCAGCTATAACTTTTTCATTGTAAAAAATGAGCTGTCGGATTGGATTCTGTCTACCATTTCTTCCATTTGTGAGATTTTATGATTCTGTGGCTGTATATTATTTTGCTAGGCAAATCAGAAAATTATGTAATATTCAGCAAGTGGGATGTGGTAATACATTAATATTTTCTATTGAATTTGCTTTCCTATTATGATGATTTTCATACTTACAATCATATTAGTCATCTCCAGATCATTCTTAAAAACAGAACTCTTACTAAAACAGAATTCTCATGGTAGTTATCTGGAGATATACATTTTAATGAATACCAACTTATAATTACCCAAGTTTAAAAAACACTGAGTTGTTATATTGGACAACAGAAGGAATTTTATCATATATTAGGAAAATTTTAAATGCAAATGACAGAAAATCCAACTTAAATTGGTTTAAGCATTCTATAATAAGAAGCATTTATTGGACTTAACAGAGAAACCCTGGAATTAAATATTCTTTAGTCTGTAGGAAATTCAGGGCTCATATGATATCATCTGGGACTTTCTCTCCATGTGTATATACTGGGGGGATCACTTATGATTCTAAATTCCTCTATGATTTATTCATACTCATGTATACACTGCACTTGAGAACACCAATTGCAGTCTCACAAATCTCCAGGTTGCTTTCATACTGCTCTAGGAAACTGAAACAAACAAACATCTTTACTGGGTGCTCCACAAAATCCCTAGGTCTGATTGCCTTTGATTGATTCCAATTCCTGTCTGAGTAGAGTAAAATGCAATGCTTTATTGGCCAGGTCTGCATCGCATACTCATCCCTGAAACATCTGCTCCACATAAATAAAACAAGATTAAATGGGAGAAGAGAATATTTCCTGGGGGAAAATCAGGTGTTTACAGTTGAATTGATCTTGGGCAAGAAGACATTAACTATTCACTATGTGGATAGATTGGGCTTCCCCCGGTGGTTCAGTGGTAAAGTATCCTCCTGCCAAGCAGGAAACACTGGGTTCGATCCCTGGGTGGACAAGATTTCCTGGAGAATGAAATGACAACCTGCTCCGGTATCTTGCCTTGGAAATCTGAAGTGCAGAGGAGCCTGACAGGCTACAGTCCATGGGGTATCTCTCTCGGTCCCTCCCTCTCTCACACACACACACACACACACACACACACACAGTGTCAGATATGACTTAAAGACTAAAAGACAGCAATGGGGATAGATTGCTCAGAGAAGTATCAATTGCTCTGGAAAACTCATGGATCAAAGTTTCTTCAGTCAGGTACATGGGAATATACCTGTCCCATGTAAGATACCACTTACAACTTATTATCAATACACTTTTATTCTGTTAGTCCAAGTCCAGTGAAAATTATTCCCAGTCTCCTGTTTCTTCTTTCCAGTGTTGCAGCTTTGATTGAAGAAGAAGAAGAAAAAGTGTAGGAAAAAACTTTGCTCAATAAGTCGTTGGAAAAAAACCTATATTTTGCTCTCAAATTTTTGAAAATAAAAAGTAAAATGTGAAAACATGTGCCATTGTCATTATATCCTAAACAACAGGAGCTTTAACTTCATTTTCAAAGTTTACTTCAAAGAAAAAAGCTATAAACTTTTTTTTTAAATTAAAGCTTCATGTTTTTAACAATGGGAATTAAAAATGATTTTGTATTAAGATATTTATATTTCTGGACATCTTTCATACTGTGATTTCTTCCTAACATTGAAAATATACCTTTTCTTTTGATTTCCAAACATATTTCCTTCATAGAAACATTTAAAAGTATTAATACTTATAAGTACATAAACATAACTTATTTATTATGCTAACATGGCAAATAATCCAAATTTCCATGTTTCATATTTAATTTCATCATACTTTGATAGTACATTTCTGTTCATAGGAAATTAGATATCTAGCTTTAAGAGGAACTGCTGCAAACAGTTCTCTATGGGACATGGTAACAGCGTGTTTGGAGAATCCTGGATTTGGCTAAGATGGAGTAAGCACAAGCTACCCTATCTCTCCACAGATTCCAACTTGAAATGCTGGGCACAATACATAAAACAAATACCTGAGGACCCTGTAAAGAATGGATGAGATGGTTGAATAGCATCACCGACTTGATAGACATGAGTTTGAGCAAGCTCCCAGAGTTGGTGATGGACAGGGAAGCCTGGCCATACTGCAGTCTATGGCATCACAAAGAGTCAGACATGACTGAGCAACTGAACTGACTGTCAAGAAAATAAGAGCAGGTGGGTTAGGGAGGGAAGTCAAAACTCAAGGAGTGACCAAGGCAGCTATGCTTTTTCCCCTTCTCCCTCCGATACCCTAGCTTAGACCTTGCTGCTATTTAATCGCTGTCATGTCTGACTCTTCGCTGCCTCATGGTCTGTAGCCCACCAGGCTCCTCTGTTTATGGGATTTCCCAGGCAAGAGTACTGGAATGGGTTGCCATTTCCATCTCCAGGGAATCTCCCCAACCCAGGGATTGACCCCGTCTCCTGCTTGTTAGGCAGATTCTTTACCACTGACCAACCTGGGAAACCAAAGCCTAAATTCCAGAACTGTGTGGACACAGAAAGCTCCAAGAAGAACCTTCTGTGTTTGACCAGAAAATTGAGAAACAAATGACTAAGGAAATCCTTGATTTCTCTTCTTCTTATTTTCTTTTTACTTTTTTTTTTTTAAACTTTCCTGTTCTTAGTGAAAGCAACCTCTGTCAAAAGCTACACTCTTGTAACTGTAGTGGTGGCGGTACCAGCAGCATCGGCCACATAGGGCACCCAAAACACTAGAGAAAAACATGCCTCTCTGTTTGGAAGGACTGGGAAAAGGGACATCTGTTGTCCCTAAAACTGTGAAAAGAACCCCTGTTATTTTTTTCTCTCTTTGATTTTATCACCAGGCACCAAGTTGGACTCAGTCCCAGAAAATACATGACAGTGTTAGGAGACATGGTGCTATTCAGAGCATCGGGGAAGGGTGCTCCTCTATGACAGAGTGGGTGTCTTCGTGAACCAGAGAGAAGATGACAAGTGGGTCACAGACAGCTTGGGAGGACCTTCTGAATGGCCTCAAACAGCAGGGCCACTGCGTTCAAGTGAGGAGGTGATGGTTCTGGAAAACTGCAATGTGTGACCACTGCAGTCAACAGCAGCTCAGGAAGGACTGCTTTTATTTTTCACTTGCCAAATGATTAAGGAAGATATAGCATTGGTTCTATAGAATCTCTTCCAAGAAATTGAAGAGAAGGGAGCTCTTTCTTTATAAAGCCAATATTACCCTGATTCAACTTTTCAAAAAGACAGGAATTCACAATATAAGAAAAGAAACCCACAAACTAATATCCTTCATGAAGACATATTTATAAAGTTTTAGCAAAATATTAATAAATTAAATCAACAATATAGAAAAAGGAATTTATTTATAAATTCCAAGTGGAATTTATCTCAGGAATGCAAAGCTGGTTTAATATTAAAAAATCAATGAATACAATCCCCAGTATTAACTGTAAAGAAAAAAAAATCATACCAATTGATGAAGAAAAAGTTTGACAGTATTCAATATACATTTATGATTAAACTTCTCAGCAGTCTAGGAATAGAAGGGAACTTCCTTAACCTGATAGCATGTATCAACTAAAAAAATACAGCTAATTTTATACTTCATGGTGAAAAACTGAATCCTTTCCTCCTAAGATAAGGAACAGAACAAAACTGTCCACTCTCACTACTATAATAAGTTAAGAAAAATAGTTTAAAAGCCTATAACATTAGAAAGAAAGAAATACAACTTTCTATATTTAAAGATGAAACAATTTTCTACATGGAATAATCCCCAAAATTATATCCAAAAAAGCTTCACCTGAAACTAATGAAAGTATTAAAAATTCATTATCTTTCCATATTCTAAAAATAAGTATTAAGAAACTGAAGCTTAAAGAAATAGAATCATCGAGAAGCTCTAAACATGCAGTTCTCATGTGTATATCTTGTATACATGAGATAATAAATGCAAGAATTGTATGCTAAATGTGTTCATTGACAAATGAATGGATCAAGAAAATGTGATATATATATACACTATAAATATATAAATTATATTATATGTTATAAATTAATACATAGTATGGTATTATATATATAATGTGATGTATATAATGTGAGATATATATTAATGTATAATATGTATTATATATACAAATTTGATATATATAATGTGAGATATATATGTATGTGTGTATGTATGTATGTATATATATATATATATATATATATATATATAATGGTACTTTTTAGCCTTACAAAGAAGGAAACCTTGTTATTTGCAACCACAGGGATGATCCTAGATGATATGATGCTAAGTGAAATAAACCAGGTAAAGAAAGGCAAATACTGCATAATGTTGCTTAAAGGTGGACTCTAAAACATTGAACTCATAAAAGCAGAGTTTGATAGTGGTTTAGTGGTTTAGTGGTTTAGTGATAGTGGATAGAGTTTGATAGGAAGTCAAGAAATACCTGGAGTAACAGGCAAATTTTACCTTGGAGTACAGAATGAAGCTGAGCAAAGGCTAATAGAGTTCTGCCAAGAGAACACACTTGTCATACCAAACACCCTCTTCCAACAACACAAGAGAAGACTCTACACATGGACATCACTAGATGGCCAATACCAAAATCAGATTGATTATATTCTTTGCAGCAAAATATGGAGATGCTCTATATAGTCAGCAAAAACAAGACCGGGAGTTGACTGTGGTTCAGATCATGAACTCCTTATTGCCAAATTAAGACAAATTGAAGAAAGTGGGGAAAACCACTAGACCATTCAGGTATGACCTAAGTCAAATCCCTTGTGACTATACAGTGGAAGTGAGAAATAGATTTAAGGGACTAGATCTGATAGACAGAGTGCCTGATGAACTATTGATGGAGGTTCGTGACATTGTACAGGAGACAGGAATCAAGACCATCCCCAAGAAAAAGAAATGTAAAAAAGAAAAATGGCTGTCTGAGGAGGTCTTACAAATAGCTGTGAAAAGAAGAGAAGCAAAAAGTAAAGGAAAAAAGGAAAGATATACCCATTTGAATGCAGAGTTCCAAAAAAGAGCAAGGAGAAATAAGAAAGCCTTCCTCAGCAATCAATGCAAAAAAATAGAGGAAAACAACAGAATGGGAAAGACTAGAGACCTCTAAGATACCAAGGGAACATTTCATGCAAAGATGGGATCAATAAAGTACAGAAATGGTAGGGACCTAACAGAAGCAGAAGATATTAAGAAGACATGGCAAGAATACACAGAAGAACTGTACAAAAAAAGATCTCCATGACCCAGATAATCACGATGGTATTAAAATTCTCCAAGCCAGGCTTCAGCAATACCTGATCCGAGATCTTCCAGATGTTCAAGCTGGATTTAGAAAAGGCAGAGGAACCAGAGATCAAATTGCCAACATCCGTTGGATTATCAAAAAATCAAGAGAGTTCCAGAAAAACATCTGCTTCTACTTTATTGACTACACCAAAGCCTTTGACTGTGTGGATCACAATAAACTGTGGAAAATTCTGAAAGAGATGGGCATACCAGACCACCTGACCTGCCTCTTGAGAAACCTGTATGCAGGTCAAGAAGCAACAGTTTGACTGGACATGGAACAACAGACTGATTCCAAATAGGAAAAGGAGTAAGTCAAGGCTGTATGTTGTCACCCTGCTTATTTAACTTATATGCAGAGTACATCAGAGAAATACTGTTTTGTATGAAGCACAAGTTGGAATTAAGATTGCTGGGAGAAATGTCAATAACCTTGATGTGCAGATGACACCACCTTTATGATAGAAAGTGAAGAAGAACTAAAGAGCCTCTTGATGAAAGTAAAAGAGGAGAGTGAAAAAGTTGGCTTAAAGCTCAACATTCAGAAAGCTAAGATCCTGGCATCTGGTCTCATCACTTCATGGCAAATAGATGGGGAAACAGTGGAAACAGTGACAGACTTTATTTTTTGGGCTCCAACATCACTGCATATGGTGACTGCAGTCATGAAATTAAAAGACACTTCTTCCTTGGAAGGAAAGTTATGACCAACCTAGACAGCATATTAAAAAGCAGAGACATTTCTTTGCCAACAAAGCTCTGTCTAGTCAAAGCTATCCTTTTTCCAGTAATCATGTATGGATGTTAGAGTTGGACTATAAAGAAAGCTGAGCACTGAAGAACTGATGCATTTGAATTGTGGTGTTGGATAAGACTCTTGAGAGTCCCTTAGACTGCAAGGAGATCCAACCAGTCAATCTTAAAGAAAATCAATCCTGGATATTCTTTAGAAGGACTGATGTTGAAGCTGAAATTCCAATACTTTGGCCACCTTCTTGGAAGAATTGACTCATTTGAAAAGACCCTGATGCTGAGAAAGATTGAAAGCAGGAGTAGGGGACAAGGATGAGATGGTTCGATGGCATCACCAACCCAATGGGCATGAGTTTGAGTAAACTCCGGAAGTTGATGATGGAAAAGGAGGCCTGGCGTGCTGCCATCCATGGGATTGCACAGATTTGGACATGACTGAGCAACTGAACTGAACTGAAAGTTCAGGGCAGTCAATATATAGCATTGTGACTTTAATTTATTGTGCTATATACTTGATATTTGCTAAGTGTATATCTTATGTGAATCTTTTTCCAACTAAGAGAAAAATGATAACTATGTGAGATGATGGATAATTTAATTAATTTGATTGTGACAGTCATTTCACAAAGTCTACATATTTCAAAACATTATATTGTACACTTTAAATATATATGATTTTTATTTGTCAATATATTTCAATTGTTGGAAAAAATAAATGGTAAAAATTCACAAAAGTGAACAATTAGCAGGCAAACAGCTTACTTTTAAAAATAAGTTTTGATATGAAATTATAAAAATGAGTCAGTTCAGTTCAGTTACTCAGTCATGTCCAACTCTTTGCAACCCCATGGACTGCAGCACACCAGGCTTCCCTGTCCATCACCAACTCCCAGAGCTTGCTCAAATCTTGTCAGTTGAGTCAGTGATGCCATCCAACCATGTCATCCTCTGTCATCCCCTTCTCCTCCTGCCTTCAATCTTTCCCAGCATCAGAGTCTTTTCCAATGAGTGAGTTCTCATCAGATGGCCAAAGTATTAGAATTTCAGTTTCAGCATCAGTCCTTCCAATGAACGCCCAGGACTGATCTCCTTTAGGATGGACTGGTTTGATCTCCTTGAAGTCGAAGGGACCCTCAAGAATCTTCTCCAACACCACATTTCAAAAGCATCAGTTCTTTAACTCAGCTTTCATTATAGTTCAACTCTAACATCCATACATGACTACTGGAAAAACCATAGCTCTGACTAGATGGACCTTCATTGGCAAAGTAATGTCTCTGCTTTTTAATATGCTGTCTAGGTTGGTCATAGCTTTTTTTCCAAGGAGCAAGCATCTTTTAAGTGCTGACAAGAATGCAGATTAACCAGACATATTATATGTTGCTTGTGAGATTACAGCAACTTTGGAAAACAGCTTGGTACTCATAAAATTAAGTATAAACTTGTTATATGACCTAACAGGCCTGCTTTTAGCATTTTTATTAGAGAATAAAGCTCTATGTGGGTATGTTTTAGTTGCTCAGTCATGTCCAACTCTTTGCGATCCCATGGAGTATAGCTCACCAAGCTCCTGCTTCCATGGGATTTTCCAAGCAAGTATCCTGGAGTGGGTTGCCGTTCCCTTCTCCAGGGGATCTTCCCAACCCAGGGATTGAACGTGGGTCTCCTGCATTGCAGGCAGATTCTTTACCATCGGGGCCACCAGAGAAGCCCTTAAATAAAAATTTGGTCACTTGCAAATATACACACAAATGTATATGCCATCATTATTCATAACTATCAAATATTGGCAATAGCTGAATATCCTTAACAGGTGAATGGATGAACATACTAGTGTACTTATACAATACAGTAACTTTCAGAAATAAAATACAGTGAAGAACTGAATGTCAAAAATCATGACTGAACCTAAAATGCATTATACGAAGAAAAGAAATCAGGTAAAAATTATATGATGTCCTGCAAAATCTAACAATAGGCTGGTGCTTGGCAGGGGATAGGGGAAAGGGGCATTTGACCAAAAAGGGACAGTAGTAGGGATTTTTTTGCAGTCAGGAGATTGTCCTGTATCCTGAATATAACAGTAGTATGTGGCACTATGTACTTGTCAAAATGTACAAAACAGAACTATAAAATTTAATATTGCTGTATATAAATTAAGATAAATGTATTTCTTGACAGGTTTTTCCTTATTACATCATAAACTCAGTAGATATATAACTTAGGGGAAAATAATACTATATATTTGTGGCGATTGCTCATTCATTTGGATAATAGTACATGATATCAATTACAGTTAAACTCTTATTCAAGAAGTCACTCCTTCCCTCACTCCATCCCCACATGCAGAAAGATTGGCTTTACTGAACTTTTACAACCACTAGTAAATCCACAATTTCAACTTCTAATATTATTCAGTGAAAACATGAGATTTTTAAAAAGTCAACTTTCATTTTGTAGCAATTTATAACATTTAAAAAGCCTTACCATCTAGGATATTTCCATTTTGTTGCCCTTAAAATTTGGTTCAGGTGTTTTTGATTCCTGCTAAAAACAGGTTAATTTTTCCCCCCAATGAGTTTCACTGACAAAGATTCTGAGTCAACAGGGCCCAGACGTGTATCTTTTATAGAGTTCAAAAATCATGATGCACATCACAGTTTGGAAATGTTTTAGTTAAAACTTTACATTTTAGTTATGAAACCAAATTGTCTAATATTGATTCATTACAATATAATTAATATACAACATGTTTGTGATAAGATTGAGACAATGTACTAAGCTTTAATTATCAAACAATTAACTTCAAAGAAGAGAGATGAGCATCTATTAAGAAAACCACTTTACTGTACTCTTGTCTCAACCACCTTCTCCCAAAATCTCATTTATCTTTATCATTCAAGAATATGTTGTTACAATGAGCAGGGAATTTGTCTCTCATTTATAATCACTGGTAGCTTATTAAATTTGGTTTTAGGAAAATCACAAAGTTTGGGTCAAAACTATTTGTGAGCAAAGAATTCAAATAGCCTTTAAAATTTTTTTCTTTATAAACTTATATTTGTCACCTTACCTAAGTAGTCATAAGGTAAATGCTCAGATAGTCACAGATTTCCTCATGGAAAACTTGGGTAATGAGGCTTCAGAAATCTGTGAGATACCTACATAGTCTCAAAAAGAGAAATTCCTGAGAGCGTTGAACTGTGGGCTTTACATTACATTTTATTTGATAATTAGAATAGCATAATAATAAGGAGGTAATTTGGGAATTGATTATGTAGAAATAGGTTAATAAATAAGGAAAAATAAGGTTGCATTTGAAAATTGTTCCCCATCAAGTGGGGAACAATCGCATCACTCTTATTCACCCCAACTCACTGATCAAGCATCATACTGAGCACAAATGCAAATCTCAGAAGAGCACTGAAATGTCTAAAAAGTAGTAAATTCTGATTACTTATTTAGTTTTCCTTTGTTTATGCTGTTGCCATGTATGTTATGTTACTTTATTTGAATTAGTTTCTTTTCAGCTAGTATCAATACAAAAAATTTTTTTATTGAGAAAAATCAGCAAAGCATCGGACACAAAATTTCTCTATAGAATTAGAATTAATTCATTTAAATAGAAAAAATATATTTTGAAATTATCAGTTTGGTTTGTTATGGTTTATTGATTCCCTCTTCCCCCTTTTTTTCCCTCTCTATCTTCACATACACAGATATAAACACATGTGTACAATTTCAACTACTAATTGTTAAGTATATTCTTGAAAATCTGTTTAACCCACATAAGATTGAATTTTCTCACAGCAAAAATAATTTCACTTAAGCAGTCCAAATTTAGGCATTTCATACTGAATGACTTACACTCATTATTTTTAAATTTTCTTATGTATTCTAAAACTGATATATAGCTCTGCATAAATTTGTACTCATCTTTGAAGCACATATTCTCTTGATTTATTTTATTTTGTTTTTCAGTTTCACTTATAAAGAAGACAAGAGTAGATATATCTCTTGACAAAAAGTGAGAGTTTTCCACTGCTTTCATCCTAGTCTTTCCTTAGGTCCTTCACATTATTCAGTGAAATATTAGTTGCTGTCTGCCAGATATTTGCAATCGTATTTTTCATCTGCCTTAAAATTTAGATTTGAAAGGACTTCTAAAGAGTTGTGCTGGTTATTTAACATTCTCAGAACAACTTTAAATTTTTTTAATGCTCATTTTACCACTGTCAGTTATTGATTTAGGTATCACTTTTCCTAAAAAGATATACAACCTGACCACAGACATTATCTATCTCTAGAATATTACATACAACATAATGCTTTGAGCATGAAAATCTCATCAACATTAGAAATCTTACATCTCACTTCCTGTATGACATGGTAACTTATAATTCCTACAGGTGTCATATTCTCAACATTCCTGAACTCCATTCTTTAGCCTTTCCCACAAAACTGTCCCATAGGTAGCACTCTAAATTCAGATGCTAACAGTGCAAATGCTCAAGTCAAATCCTTGAAACTGTCTGGATTCTATTTTCTTTTTCCCCTCACATCTCAGAGTTATTCTTTCAGAACGTTTTATTAGCTCTTTTTCCAAATATCTCAAGTTCAGCCACTTCTCATCATTTGCATTGCTACTCCATGCTCTAAATCATCACCAAAATTTGCTTGAATAACTGCAATAGCCACTTAGTTTGCCTTCTCCAACACATAAATAAAGCAATTCTTCAAAATATGAATCGAATTGTTTTGTTTATTGCTAAATAACTTATGATGCTTTTTATTTCGTGCACAGGGAAGTCAAGGTGCTTATTGTGAATGTTTTGCCTGCCATTTGGGTGAATGAGTGCTGTCCACCATCAGGCCATCAGCCATTGCAGTCAATAATCTGGTGAGTCCTAGGGGAATTCAGGGCGAGCAAAACAGGGTATTGGCTCAAGATAGGGTGCATGTCAAAGGAATGGGTCCAAGCTCTTTGCATCTTGTACATAAAAAGTGCTAAATTCATTGACTTGAGTTTTGTGTGTGTGTGTGTGTGATTAGCAGTAAACTTTTGATGTTCAACTACCTTTTTTTTAAGGAATGTCTTTTATGTATCCTGACCCCTCGCTGCCTCTTTGGAACAATTCACCTGAGAGGCTGCCTTCCAGGCTATAGAACTCAGTACCCACCTAATAAAACATAACTCAACTATTAGGTCATATTTTTCTTACATTCATGCTTCCCTTTCTCTTTCTGAGACTACAGTTACACAAATTTTGCGTTCTTTGGCATTGTCAGCCAGGTCATTGAAGCTATGTTCATTTTTTGAAACTTTTTTATTTTTGCAGTACTTCAATTTTGGTAGATATTTTTTCTCTATACAGGTTCAATGATCTAATCTTATTTTGAACCCACTTTCTGAATTTTCATTTCAGATATATTTTTCTAATCTTGAAATCCATTTATTTTTATAGTTTATTTCTTTTATATATTTATGCTTTCATTAATGTTTTATTCAAAAATGAGAGGGAGAAAGAGAGAGTATGCTATGTTTATGAAAGTGAAGAAACTCATTAGGCTGTATGTGTAAATATCATTTGAAGCAAAATTATTTTCCTTTGAAGCTTTACTGGTCTACATTTATTTATTGGTGTTTTATAATAATTACATTTTTCTCTGATATGAGAGTAATATATGTAAATTATTGAAACTTTAAAAATACATACCAAATATAAAAATCAATACTAAAGCTACCATTTAGATATATAATAATTATATGCATTTTTTAATGCATGTGGATAAAACATGCTGTTCAAGAGATGTAATAGAATCAATATTTATCTCTTTCTCTTTCCTTCTTTTTCTTACACTTTAAAATATTTAAAGATATGTTTAAATAAATTAGGGCCATACTGCATATTTTGGAATATTATATCTGGTCATATAAATATTGTGCCATCAGACAAGTATGACCTTTCTGATAGCAACTGAGATATTAACTTTATTCAACTGAAATTTATTAACCATTTAAATAAATATATTATGGGAATAAAGTACTTCAATTATCCAGTGTGATGTTGTATTAGTTCATTTAGCAAATACACATAGGCTAGTTTGTGACAACTTGTCTTTTGGTATTTTGTCTTTTACATGAATATGTTTTTAAAGTGAAATGTTTTCCACTCAATTATAAATTTGAAAGACTTGGGCAGTACAGTCTACAACATTATACTTTTCATAATGTCAAATTCATGTTTTACACCCATTAAGCATTTTATAAACATTTAGAAATTAGCAGGGAATAATTTATTTGCACTTGGCATAATCCTTCCAATTCATTTTACAAAATATTTTCATCTCAAAGTATTGATGTGATCACAGAAATGAATTGGGCCTGATTATTGAATGTATTTCTATTAGTTGAGATGAATATTGTTTTAGTAATATATAAAGATGACTCAAGTGTGGATGAAAACATAAAAGCCATTTTTAGATATAGATACAATTTTAAATAAAATAACTTCTTCTTTTCAATATTTCAATAAGGGATAGACAAAAGCAGTTTTTTTCTTTCTCTTTCACTTACACCGACACTTACTATAGCTCTTTAAACTTACTACCCACACAACACCTGCCATTTCATATGTATTTTGAAGTGCACAGAATTATTCAGTCATGATTTCTTGAAACTGTTACACATTGCTAACATTTATTAGAAATTATAATTTGTCTTTACTGCTCCATAGGCCTGCATAAAAATGAATAAATTAAACCTAAATATAGCTTCCTTCATTTTATAAATTTGCCTAATAATTCATTTTTTTGTGGAAGTGTGTATCTATCTACAATAGGATCATTAAATAGCTTCTTCAAATTACTAACCATAGACCTGCTGACTTATTAAAAATGTTTTTGAGAAATTTGCAATGTTAAAACAAATACAGTCTTTATAAATGTCTTTCTCCACTATATAGTTCCATGACTTCTTACCAAGATTTTTGCAGAAAGGAAAAATTAGTAAGAATATGGAACATAAAGAGGAATGCCAGGATAAATTTTGGCAAGAAAATGTTTCTGGAGTTATTCAAGACTTGGAATATTTTTTATACAAGACAGACATTTGTGTCTTAAAATATGATATGTACCTTACCACAATGAATATTTGTGATTTAAAACAATGCAAATTTACTAATTGAAATGGGTCTTATTTGGCTAACATAATAGGATTAGAAGAGTTGTATCCTTTCTACAAATTTCTAGGTAAGAATATCTCCCCACTTTTTCTAGTTTCTGGAGACTGCCCACATTTCTTTGTTTGTGATCCCCTTTCATCTCCAAACCAACACTGATTATATCTATCTCACCTAGATGAGTCTGTGGTAATATCCTTCAAATCTGAGTCTGAGTCTGTGGTAATATCCTTCAAATCTTTATTCTGGTTGTTGCTTATGACCACATTCTGTAAATTCAAATGTTTATAAAAAGATGTTTTATTCTTTCTTTCTTTAGTTGCACTTGGCTTATAAGTAGAACATAAGTATAATCTAGATGATAGGGATTGAATACTTGTTTAAACAGCACCAGAAAAATAATGCTTTGTGATAATGAATGTTACAGATTATTATGCTATTATTACCTTGAATCCAAGTTACCTATCAGGAGGATGAAAATTTTAAATATATCACAATTTATTGCCTTATCAGTTCAGTTCAGTCGCTCAGTCGTGTCCAACTCTTTGCGACTCCATGAATCGTGCATGCCAGGCCTCCCTGTCCATCACCAACTCCCAGAATCCACTCAAACCCATGTCTGTCGGCTCGGTGATGCCATCCAGCCATCTCATCCTCTGTTGTCCCCTTCTCCTCCTGCCCCCAATCCCTCCCAGCATCAGGGTCTTTTCCAATGAGTCAACTCTTCGCATGAGGTGGCCAAAGTATTGGAGTTTCAGCATCAACATCAGTCCTTTCAATGAACACCCAGGACTGATCTCCTTTAGGATGGACTTGTTGGATCTTCTTACAGTCCAAGGGACTCTCAAGAGTCTTCTTCAACACCACAGTTCAAAAGCATCAATTCTTTGGCGCTCAGCTTTCTTCACCGTCCAACTCTCACATCCATACCTGACTACTTATAGCATAATAATATTTCCATTAAACAGTGAATCTTTTTTAATACAAAAGACTTCAACATGCATAGGTGCACCAATGCATAAAATGTTGCTAATAATTTAGTAGAATCATGAATCTCCTAAAGTAAATCTCTAGATGCTCTAGGTATCTTGAAAACTCAATTAAGATCCTTTGAATTAGGATATGCAACCCAGCATCAGGCTTTACTTTTGGCTGGAACGGAAGCTGGGATACATTTAGGTAGGGAGCTATTTGATTGGTAGGGCAGTGACCTAAGAGTCATTTAATGACAGTTTGAACAAGGGTGGCAGATTCTTTTCAGTTCTAGGCAAGATGTAGAGATACAAAACTATTACAATTCAGAAAAAGAGAGGACTTGGTTAAATAAATGAAAAAGAGAAATAAATCAGGCAGAACTAAAGCTGATCTTGGAATTCTTTTGACCAAAGACAATAGACAATGAGAAGGATTCAATATTCAGGAAATAGAACTGACAAGAATAAGCTGAGAAGAAATTCATTCTCCTTCCCATGACACCATTGCTAAAGCAGTTTTACTCATAACAAAGGCTGAAAACCAGTCCCTGTAGGTAAATTATCAGCAGCAAAGAGATGAATACCATAATGCGAGTTTGGAAATTTTACACCATAAAGTTATGGGTATTGAGTCTAATAATGGAAAAGTTTTGCTTGTGTTTGTGTGAATTTTTCTAGTTGTTTATTTTATGGGAGTCTCAATATACAAAACCAATGCATTAGAAATTAATAATAAAAAGAAAGGCATTTTCCTACCACATAGCTTGAGTAGCACCCATCCAAAAGGAGAAATTCTCATCACCTAAAATGTCAAGGGAATAGGGCATATGTCTCTACTGAAATTGCTTATGGGAGATTATTGGAAATGGGAAAAGTGCCTAGTAACGTCTACTTTAGGTACAGAACAACTGAATGAATATATGCTTAAATCTTTTGCCATTCAGGCCAAATGTTCCATTAATCCTTCAATCAAATCTGTCTGAGTAGCAGTTTTTCTGCATGCAATCGCTGGTCATTATAAACAACTTGGAGAAACTATTAATATTAAGAAGCATTAATTGTTAGAAAATTATCTACTGACCACTTTGCTTTATATCTGACCCTAAGATTTAATTTTTTCTAGCACAGTTCACAAACATTTTCCAAACAGGAGATCACCTGACAAAACATAGATTTTTTTTTACCCCCCAATATCAATTCCTATGAATTCACAAAACAAATGGAAAGAGTTGCTAATTCACTGAAAATTAGATATTACTTAGTATGTTCAGCTTTGTGTCTCTTATTTCTGAACAGTACCAGATTTTCAGATAGGGATTTTAAAATATTTTATTAAATAGGAGATCATCATTGATTCCTCTCAAATAAACACATGATTTTAGTCAGAATCTTTATCATCAAAATTGTTTTAGGTAGCACATATTTTGTACATATATAATGAAAATGTATTTAAAAGTTCTTGAAAGTCTGAGATCATTAGCAACAGAGTAATTGGGTTACTAGAATGGGAAAGACTAGAGATCTCTTCAAGAAAATTAGAGATACCAAGGGACCATTTCATGCAAAGATGAGCAAAATAAAGGAAAGAAATGGTATGGACATAACAGAAGCAGAAGATATTAAGAAGAGGTGGTAAGCATACACAGAAGAACTATACAAAAGAGATCTTAATGGCCCAGATAACCACAATGGTGTGAACACTCACCTAGAGCAAGACATCCTGGAATGTGAAGTCAAGTGGGCCTCCACAAAGCTAGTGGAGGTGATGGGATTCCAGCTGAGCTATTTCAGATCCTAAAAGATGATGTGTGAAAGTGCTGCACTCAATATGTCAGCAAATTTGGAAAACACAGCAGTGGCCATGGGACTGGAAAAGGTCAGCTTTCATTCCAATCCCAAAGAAAGGCAATGCCAAAGAATGTTCAAACTGCCACACAATTGCACTCATTTCACACACTAACAAAGTAATGCTCAAAATTTGCCAAGCTAGGCTTCTACAGTATGTGAACCAAGAACTTCCAGATGTTCAAGCTGGATTTAGAAAAGGCAGAAGAACCAGAGATCAAAATGACAACATCCATTGGATTAGACAATTCCAGAAAAACATCTACTTTTGCTTCAGTGACTGCACTAAAGCCTTTGAATATGTGGATCACAACAAACTGTGGAAAATTCTTCAAGAGATAGGAATTCCAGACCACCTTATCTCCCTCCTGAGAGGGGGGTCAAAAAGCAACAGTTAGAACCAGACATGGAAAAACAGACTGGTTCCAAATTGGGAAAGGAGTATGTCAAGGCTGTATATTGTGTCCCTGCTTATGTAACTTATATGCAGAGTTCAGTTCAGTTCAGTCGCTAAGTCATGTCCGACTCTTTGCAACCCCATGAATCACAGCACGCCAGGCCTCCCTGTCCATCACCAGCTCCCAGAGTTTACTCAAATTCATGTCCATTGGTTCAGTGATGCCATCCAGCCATCTCATCCTCTGTCATCCCCTTCTCCTCCTGTCCTTAATTCCTCCCAGCATCAGGGTCTTTTCCAGTGATTCAACTCTTTGCATGAGATGGCCAAAGTATTGGGGTTTCAGCTTCAGCATCAGTCCTTCCAATGAACACCCAGGACTGATCTCCTTTAGGATGCACTTGTTGGATCTCCTTGCAGTCCAAGGGACTCTCAAGAGTCTTCTCCAATACCACAGTTCAAAAGCATCAAGGTTTCAGCGCTCAGCTTTCTTCACAGTCCATACATGACCACTGGAAAAACCATAGCCTTGACTAGATGGACCTTTGTTGGAAAAGTAATGTCTCTGCTTTTTAATATGCTGTCTAGGTTGGTCATAACTTTCCTTCCAAGGGGTAAGTGTCTTTTAATATCATGGCTGCAGTCACTATCTGCAGTGATTTTGGAGCCCCAAAAAATAAAGTCTGACACTTCTTCCACTGTTTCCCCATCTATTTCTCATGAAGCAACAGTTAGAACTGGACATGGACCAACAGACTGGTTCCAAATAGGAAAAGGAGTACGTCAAGGCTGTATATTGTCACCCTGCTTATTTAACTTATAAGCAGAGTACATCATGAGAAACGCTGGGCTGGATGAAGCACAAGCTGGAATCAAGAGTGCCAGGAGAAGTATCAATAACCTCAGATAGGCAGATGGCACCACCCTTATGGCAGAAAACGAAGAGGAAGGAACTAAAGTTACCAGTGTATTTATATGTTGCTATGTGCCTGTAAAAATTTAATATTGGAAAGGATCTACCAATTCCATTTACTTACACTTTTACATTTCTACTAATTTACTCTAAATTTAAAACAGCTCTGTAAGCAATTTGCTGTCTGATTGAAGAATATCTTTTTGAAGTAAAGTGTAGTAAAGTAAGGCTTTCTCTACATATTTCTACATGTAATTCTATAATGAAGTATTCTTGAATGTTTCAGTTGCATCAGGTTTAAAATTAACTAAAAAATACTCTGTTAATTTCAATAGAGATATTTCCACTGAAGGCAATGGTATAGAAATGAATGCAGATTTTGGAATTACTTAATGTTTCTCTATATAATGTCTTTTTGCGATACCCAGTTTTTCATTTGGCCTTTGACATAATTTCACTATTTGTGTTATAATACAAGAAACTTGTATTATCTCTCTTTGAAATATGAGAATTTATAAAATATTATATATAAAGGTTAAAATGAGAATCATTTGTTAATTTAGCTTGTATATACAAATATAAATGAATATTTACACACATACTTATATCCATAATCATAGAATTTGGAGCTTCTTAATTCACTGTGAGTCAAGCTATTGATGTTAACATTTAAAAAATCTCTAAGGTATGGAGAATTTGGAACCATTTTGTGACTGATATCTTTTGCTCATTTAGGGAATTCATGCTGGTAAATACTCAGGCTGGTCTGTAAGAATGACTTAAAATTAGAATTCATAGCTTTAAAAGTTTAAATACAGTATTATCTTATATTTCCTAACATAAATTTCCATTTAAATGATAGTTAATGCCCAGTTTTAAAGAAATATATCTACAACTACACCTAACACTTAACAGGACCTTTATTCATCTTCATTTTCTACACATGTATATAGAAATTTTTATTCCACAAAAGGCTAGATTCAATCAATTTGTTGCAAGGTATACTTTTGAGAAATAACTCAATGGTATTTCATCTGGGTTTTTAGCCAAGGGAATCTATTTTCAATGCTTGCCATTATATGATTATGATTTTTTTTTCTTCAGTTCCGTTTACTTTACTTTTGTATTTTAAATATCTTTCTAAGCCTTTTAGTTCTGTCGACATTCATTATTTGTGCATCTCCATTTTAATGTACTGTGTGAATTTTTAAAACAAGAAAGATTGAGAATAAACCCTCTGAGCATGATTCTATGTTTTGATCAAATTTTTATCTTTCAAGAACTCTTAGCTTTTTGTGGACTACTTTCACCTAAGCAGCACTTACAACTTTATTTTAATATATCATGTCAAGCCACATGAGCTGAAGTGTTCTTAGATGAATATAATACTGCTTTATGCCATTGTTTTTTTTCCCCCCTTCAATTTATCTATTGATCATCACTCTTTTGAATAGCTAGGGAATGATCAACAAAGCAAGAGAAATTTTGTTGCCACCACAGGAAGGAGAAACCACCAGAAAATATTCTGCAGTATGAAGACTTTAAATTCAACTCAGTCCATGATCTAAAGTCACTCTCCTCTAACAGCTGTTTTTATTGATAGCTATCTCTAGAGACAGGAGGCAGAAAGTGTTATGACAAAGCTGGGGATCTGAGCTATAAATAATTAAGACACAACAGAAGTGTGAGAAAAATTCCTCAATGTAATTATTAATTGGTAAAACAGAAAATAGCACCTGATGCCTACCCATCCTACTGCCCAGTCCCTGATAAAGCTGTTACACATAACAAGCATGTATGTAGACATCTCTCTCTACCTGTCTATTGTGACTTTTCAGAACCAGTGTCATATATTTGACTCCCACCTGTTTTCAGTTTCCTCTCTGAAACCCACAAAAGTCTTTGCTGTTAATGAGATTTCCAGAAATGGCCCCCTCACTGGACACCTCAAAAGGAAAGGATGAGAAGGAAATGGCATACAGGTCTTTGAGGGAACAGAGCAGTCTAGGTATAGATAAATTAGGATAATTTCTGTGGCCAGGGAATGTGAAGGACCTGCAGTTGTCCACATTCCAGCCATGTAATGGCTATTTGATTAGAAAGGAGCCTGAGAGGGTAATAGATAGAAAAGGACTGTAACTGATA
Organism: Odocoileus virginianus; assembly: GCF_023699985.2. Lineage (NCBI taxonomy): Eukaryota > Metazoa > Chordata > Mammalia > Artiodactyla > Cervidae > Odocoileus > Odocoileus virginianus. The sequence continues at coordinate 32,253,326 of NC_069686.1, read as the reverse complement.
GAAAGAAGTAACTTTAAAAAAAAAAACAACCTCAAGATAGTGGCCAGGTTAGGAAAGGAATTGGGTATGTCTAGACTTCCAAATCAACCATGAGCCTATAGAGAGCAGTTATACCTCAACAAAACAAAACAAAACAAAACAAAAAAACATGTAGAGGAAGTCCAATGAAAAAATGAAAAATGGAATCCTCTAGGTCAGCTGCTAGAGGGTGAAAACAAGGTAACAACAACAGAAACCTAATATTTCTAATTTCAGGCTTTCAGGATAAACATTTCTCAAGTCCCTACCTATACATTTGTGGCTGTGGCTTTGACATTTTCTTTTATCAACTATGGCTTCACTTGTAGCTCAGCTGGTAAAGAATCCACCTGCAATGCAGGAGACCTGCATTCGACCCCTGGAAGCCTATCCACTCCAGTATTCTGGCCTAAAGAATTCCATGGACTATATAGTCTGTAGGTTCACAAAGAGTTGGACACAACTGAGCGACTTTCACTTTCACTTTATAAACTATAACACTTTGATGCTACCAATGGGGAAAAAGTCTAAATTTTCCATATTTTTGTAGCCTAGGTTTGAAAGAAGTGAAAGATATAATCAAATCAAGTATGAATACTAATTAAACTAAATCTTCTATAAGTATGGCGAAGCAAGGGTGGAGGGAGCAGGGGTAGAATGATGTGGATACCATTCATTCTATGCACTTAGAGTAGATGGACTTCAGTGAATGAGAATCTCTGTAGGGAAAAGATTAAGGATTATTTTGCATGAGTTAGATAAAAGCAGACTTTCATGATACAAGAGAAATGTATTAAAACGTGATAATGAGAGAGAAATAGAAAACAAGATTGCTAGAATATAATGGCAGTAGATAGCACAGTGAGGACTTAGGGAAGCGTGTTAGTTACTGAGACTCTTGAACAAACTATTTCAGAACTAAGAGCAAAAGGAGATGGAAAGATATCAATTAGGAAATGTCAGGAAGCATTTAACAAGAGGCTTCCTGTGTGCTGTTTGGATCTGTCAGGAACCCTGTGGCCCTTTTTGATTCCTGAATACTCAGGAATTAAGAGGAGAGGCACGCCTTTCCCGGGGCTGAGGAATCCAGGCATTTCTCATTACAGTGATAGGTACCCTCTTCCTTCTTATGAAAAGGTTTGCAACTCTCTCTTTAATAGGGATCGTCTTACGTTTTGTAAGTCTGGAATTTTAATCTTTATCTTTGCTGAGAACAACCACCTTGTAAGACAGTATATATGCCCACACCATGTTGATTTAAACACCTTTGCTCCATCAAAGCTTTGGTCCCTGTGTCTTTGTTTCTTTCTATTCTTCCTGTCTTTCTCTCTCTATTTCTGGCTAATTCCTTGGAGCGCGGAGAGCCGCTGAGCTCGCTTTCTGGCCCGGGCTTCTAAGCCCCTCTCGAGAAGGCGCACTGCGCCTTTACCCACTCGAGAGGCGCCCGGTGCCTCCGCGCAGCAGCGCCGCCCTAAGAACAGGGCTCTATTGCCTTTCCGCCTGAACCAGGCGATATCAGCCTCTTTCTCTCTCTCACTCTCCTGGCCACCAGGTTCCGGTCCATTAAAGCACCAACAAGTGCTATCAGCCTCTTTCTCTCTCTTACTTTCTTATCGTCGACTCCGGACCACCAGGTTCCGGTCCATTAAAGGACCAACAAGGAAACAAAACAAATAACTTGAGAAATTTTTCATATATCCAATAGAAGTATAAGGAACTTTCTATACATACAGATCACAGAATTAGTCAGATAGAGAAAAGGATATAACCAAAGGCATCTGGGGAGAAGTTTTCTGCTCTGAATAGGACTCCAATAGTGCAGCATCGGCGCTGATGTGCTTCGTGGCTTCTCAGTCTCAGGCGCCCTCCTTTTACTACTGATGCTCCTCTGTGTCCCTTTGTACCCGGCTACATTTTATTTCTGCTCTTCTACCGATACTGATGCTAATGCCTGGTACAAAAGCTGGCTGGTATCTGTAGGGAGCAGGATACTCCTTTAGCAATGCCTTAACTGAATAATGTTTGAGGTTCATTGTTTTATATATTTAAGCTTTTACCTATATTTCCTTACCTCACTGGTCTGGGTAAGAAGAAAAATCTGATTAATATACACCAAGGTTTGTTGAGAATTAGTGTTTCTATCTGTAATTTTGTTGGTATTGTTAAAGGGCTAAGTCTGTAAGGGCCAGGTCTTAATTGTCTTAGGATGGAATTTTCCTTTTCTTTTTTTTTTCAGAGGAGACCTCAACACCGCCTTGTATATGCAAATAAACTATTGTCTGCCTAGCTAACTAATCTGATTGATAGAATATTTATGTTCCGTTATCCCTTGGTATTCTCAGCTTCTGCCTCTTCAGATTCAACCGTGAATGAAAAATATTTGAAAAATATTTCTAGAAAGTTCCAAGAAGAGAAATTAGGATTTTCTGTGTGCTGACAACTATTTATGTATTATTTATATTGTATTAGATATTATAAGTTATCTAGAGATGATTTAAAGATTACGGGAAGATGTGAGCAGGTTATATACAAACTCTGTGGCATTTAGTGTAAGGGACTTGAGCACCCATGGACTCTGGAATGCCAAGGGGACATGGAACTAGTCCCCTGCAGATACCTAAGGATGGCTGTGTTTGAAACTCTGTACACCCATTTCTTTCCAAGGGTGAACTGTGTCCACTTGCAAATAAGCATCTAGTGATCCCTTGTTTACAAGATATGCTCAGTAAAATCTGGATCTTAATTTATCTCAGAGAACACATATATGGGTATGTGTATACATATGCTTATATATATGTATATATGTGTACATATATTAATACATGTGTATACACTCACAACCCCCCACATATATATAGCTAACAATTTTCCCCCTTGACTTTTATGTTATTATTTATATAACACTTATATAAGCTATAAGCTATACACTTATGTAGAATTCTTTAACTTTAAAAGTAAAAATATGACTTCTAAAGCTTGGTTTCCTTTTTCATGAATAATTTTTATATTTAGCATCAAAATAGTATATTAGTATGTATTTCAAGTTATAGTTTCAACATTGAAAGTGTTTTGGTTCTGACAGAATAATGATGAAGTCACTGAAAATAAGTTCTTACTGTCTTGCATCCTAAATAATTTCAGATAATACTCAATTTATCAAATTGTTAACATACAGTCTGTATTGCCTTCAAAAAGACCAATAGAATAATTTATAAACTTCCAAAGAAATTTATAACACAGGGTATACTAAAAGGATTATAATTGGAATTATCTTGCTTAATTAATCATTTTTCAGTTTGAAAATACAGTCAGATGTACTTTTTTATAGAAACAGCATTGTGACAATTGCTGCTTAATTGCATGGTCTGTGGTATTTAATTGGATTTACAAGAATGACTAAAAAATTATAATGTCTACTACTTAAAGTAGTTGTTCTGATATTCCTTCAAGCATTTTTATTTAGTAGGTCAAATAATGATAAATTGTAATTTGTATGAAGAAGGAAAAATCTTCTAGAAATAAAATATAAAATTAAATAAAATCACACACTTGATTCACAAGTTGTTTTGTTTTATAACACATCTCTGCATGCTCATTTACTCAAAAATGACCACCCACCAGCCCCTTCATTTCTGTTTTTTTTTTTTTCATTTCTTCCTCTGATCACGTTATATGTTCTCCTTTTTCCTAAGGAAGTAGCTGCCTTCCTTCAAAGATATTCCCCTAACCCCATATCAAATGTTATCTCCATAGAGCATTTCAGATGCAACTGAATCCATATATGATTATACATGTGTCATCTAACACAAAACTTTTCCATAGGCATACATATGTGATAAACTCAGGAGGGAATATGGTGTAATTGCTTGGGAATTTCAGTGTGGTTGCTGATTTCTTCATGTGGTAACATGTTTCACTCCAAAACTTGTTATTATAATGTTTATTTCTTCAACTTTTAAATAATTTTTGAAAACCTACCAAAAAGCTCTAAATCCCTGCATCAGTTCAGTTCAGTCACTCAGTCCTGTCCGACTCTTTGCAACCCCGTGGACTGCAGCACACCAGACTTCCCTATCCATCACCAACTCCCAGAGCTTGCTCAAACTCATGTCCACGGAGTCAGTGATGCCTGGATACATTTTGTTAATCCCTGGATACATTTTGTTAATCAGTAGAAGACCAATCGACAAAATCCTAGATTTCAAGTATTTTACATGATATATACCTCAGATCAGAACTGCATATCAAAAACTTGCTTTTAAGTTTTGTAATTTGACATCCCTGAGGATGTCAAAATTCTTTCATGTGGGCGAAATAGAGCAGCTATGTTTCACTCTGTCATGAGAATGTATATGTTTGCATGCGAAGTTGCTTCAGGCATGTCCGACTCTGTACGACTGTGGCTTGCCAGGCTCCTCTGTCCATGGGATTCTCCAGGCAAGAATACTGGAGTGGGTTGCCATGCCCTCGGCCAGGAGATCTTTCTAACCCAGGGATGGGACGTGCATGTCTTACATCTCTTGCATTGGCAGGTAGGTTCTTTACCACTAGCACCACCTGGAAACCCTATGTGTGTGTTTATGTCCACCCAAAGCTTGATTCATCAAGACCACAAATGGATAGTAATTTATATGAGGACAATCAATAACTGCACCTTTGATTGTTATTCTTTATGGCAACACATTTTATAAATTTAACTTCATAAATATATGAACTGTTTGTCTTATAAATTAACATTGATAAATTTTGCTGTCAATTTCCACATAAGAGTTGTGTTCTTATAGTCTTAGATCTATCTACTCCATCAAAAGAGAAAATAAAAACTCTTACTCTTGATTCTACCTCTGGCTAGACTCACCTTCTACTCACTTATAGGACCACCCATATGTGATCCTAGTTGTAGAAGGGGTTACAGAAGCAAAATTTTCTGCTGAGGTTTTCCTAGAGCTTATGCTTATTGGCATTGTATACTGACCTACATACATAACCTTTCAAATATATGATTCTGTCTTGCCTGTTTTTATGTTATGTCAGCTGACTCTTGAAACCCAGAGTTTGTTTTTGACTTCTGATATCTCTCATCTTTATCTATATTTCTCTATTATCAATCTGTCTATCTATCTATCTATCTATCTATCCATTCATCTATATACCAGCTCCCTGTATCTAGCATTTTCCTAAATCTTGGTTTTCAGTCTCTGATAATATTTCCCTAGAGCATCTTGAAACTAAATATGTCAGTCTCAATGTAAGATATTCTCTGGCTCATGAATACACTTGGCTAATCCCTTAGTAGTCCCTCAGTGGGTCGGAGTTTGCATGAAATCTCTGATTGACCTCTAGGCATTTCTAATATAGTTAAATGTAAACTTCTACCACGTATCATGGTGCCTTGTTTTTGGTGCTAAAATCTGTATACATAGATTCCAATTTAGTCACCCATTGTTAGTCATTGTGCTAGTATAAAAAAATGCATGGGTTAAAAATAAATAAATCTGTGCCTTAAGGAGCTTAGATCTTAGTGTGGAGAAAAAGTAATATGCAATAATATCAATGTGAAATGCTGTACAGTAGTACCTATGAGCTACCTAGGAAAAAAATTCCTGTATTGTGCACTTACTAGTGAATGACTTAAACATATTAAATTCTGATACATAGTAGGGATTCAGTGAATAGCTATGGCTGCAGTTGTAGAAATTCTTAATGCACAATGAAATCCCAAATTTGAGGAAATAAGGGTATGTTGACATAATTTGTTAGATTGATATATCTTTTTATTATCTTTGTAACTAAAAGTTTTATTCTCAGTATGAATGATCTAGACTTTGATTTTTTGATTGCTCCTTTAATTGCAACTATCTTATCACCTAGATTTATGATATTGCCTCATTCTTCTTTTATAGACTGATATTGTTCTCTTTGTTTCTTTATATTTACATGATTTATTCTAATAACTCTTATGAATAGGATCAGATATCATTTTCCAGAATAAAGTTTTATAATACTGTTATTAAATGTCTTTATAGTATTGATAATCAAACCCATAAATTAATAACCTGAAATACTATCTAGAAATTTCACTAGAATGATTTTTGATGAAAAATAAGTTTACAATTAATAGATCATAGTTGACAATTTCATTGAAGACTTGTAATTTAAAATGAGAAAATAAAAAGAAAAACTACTTAGCTAAATGATCTGATACATTAAAAATACTGAATTTACTTCTGAATTCTTGGGATATGCAATCACATTTAGGATTTAGGTAGATGTAGCTCCACATTTATGCAGACATGGTGCTATCAAACTAGAATACTTCATGTGTCATTTTAGAATAATGGTTTAACATTTTCTTTTTCTCTGATGAGAAAATAGGGTTTATAAGGCACTAAGGATAAAATCTACTATTAAAACCTTTTCCAGGGAAAAAGAAAGAGGAAAACAAATGAGAAAAATGGTGTTCCTCAACTCAAGCTAATGTTTCATTTTAATCATAAATTCTTTAGAAAACTGTTTATATAATACTATTTAGATGTCTTCAACTTTGAATAAAATCTCAGCCTTTTGTAGGTTTTGACCTCCAAATCTTTTGAAAATTTTTAATACTTTTCTCATAGTCTAAACTCAAAGGTCAATTTTCAGTTTTGATTCTCTTTGTCTTTCATATTTAGTACACTGTTGAGTGGCACTACTGTAAACATTGTCCTTTATTGGTGATGATCTATCATCATTCTCTCTCATATACACATCTATCTATCTATCATCTATCTATATCTCTATTATCTATCTATATCTATCATCTTATCATTTAACAAGCATCATCTTTCTATAAGACCCAACTCAGTGGTAGTAAGAATTTTACTACTTCCTTTATCTTTATTTTCTGTAATTCCCCTGCTTTTGGAAATGTTTCTGAAATAGCAGTTGCAATGTTGTTATTAATATAATGCTATATTGCTTTGTTTTGTCTAAGATAATACCTGTCACATAAAATTGCTGAAGGGATGAGTAGATAGAGTCAACCAGCTCACCTTGCTTTGTGGTCCATGTGACCTCATGGTTAGGCTCTCTAAACCCGACTTTTAGCAGGATATTGGCAGGCAAATGGGGGAGACCAGAGAGCATAATCAGGATGTTTATTCTACCAACATCTACCCCTCTGTAGTTTCCTTCTATCCTTGCCTTGGTCTGAAGGTATTTCTCTTAATGAAAACTAAATCCCTCTCAGGGGTCATTTCCATAACGTTGTCATGAGAGATTTTAGGATATATAGATTTGCTAATCCACCTTACTCAGAGGAAGAAGAAATATTTTTATATCTTTACAGCAAGAGCTAGTATTATAATTTGGAGCAAGACTTCCACTGAGCGAGGCTCCTACCTCACACAGAGCCTGGGAGATAGTGGTACTATCTTCCTTGGTGATTACATTTCCAAGAGATGGCTTCCAGGTTCTTGAGTAAAACTGTCCTATGATATAAAACTGGTAAAAGGCTTTTTGAAAGATTTACACCTCAAAGGGGAGAAAAAGAAATTTCAATTACCAGTTTTCTAAAGTAAATGCTTTAAGGAAAAGGAGGTAATGGACTTCTGTCATTAGGCTATCTGGATTCTGTAAACGAGGGTGATCAGGGGCTTAGAGGTGGAAGGAAAACTGTTTAAAGTTTAGTCAAGCTGAGGGAAACCTTAAAGTCACCTTGCTGAATATAATTTAGAAGGAAAATACTAAGAACCCCTTAGAAAGGATGAATCATACAAATTTAATATACAGGCAAGTGAAACAAACTCAGTAAGTCTGATGCATATAATGTGAAATCTAGACTTTTTAGAGAGGAATCCATGAGTTACAATGTGACAACCCTTACAAATACATTGAAATATAATCTGGTTCAGCTAATTAAAAAGTAATTTTAAAATAATGGAGGTAAAAATACATGACACAGAAGTAAAACCAGAAAAAAAAAAATGTTGCCACTGAGTCTAAGAGGGAACAGAATTTCATTAATAAAAGTGTGAGTGAATAAAGCTAAATGTGATAACTTAGAAACAGCTTTTGGAGGTAGCAAGTAGAAGTCTGTCTAATCTGGTGTAAGATTTCTGGCTTTACACCAGAAATATTAATAAAATAGGAGAGAAAGGAACTAGATGTAAAAGGTTGAGGAAGTAGTGAATAGAAGCTTAAAATATAAAGGAAGGTAATTTTATAGACCTTTCATGGAATCTGTCAGTAAAGAGAAAGGTAAAATAGTGTGATTCTTCTTATTGAACAAAATTTTTAGAAATATTTCTGTATTTGTATGTATAAGAATAGGTTCAATGAGTTAGCTATTTGGGATTTTTCCTCTTTGTTTACTCAGTTTACCTGAATAAACAGTCTACCTGAATAGAATGGGTCCAAATTGCTTGCTGGAGAAAGGCAAATGTCTCATCCAGGCATATGTCTGCCTCCGATGGATTTATCCCAACCTGATCCTCAGTTGTCTGGATTAACCATCTATAGACTCATTTGTCATATGTCTTGATATTTGACCTGCCTCAAACCACTGATTTAACTGATTATATTTTCAACATCTGTTCAGGTATCTATGAACTGATTGAAAACTTCCCAATCAATACTGTAACTCCATCCTATCCAGGGGTGAAATTTATTAGGTCCTTTTATATTGCTCAAGACTGCAGCATGGATAAGACATACTAAAATTCAAGTTTGCCACAGGAAATCTGGAAATATTATTTCCGTTAAACTACACTCACTATAGGATTAAGTCATTCTAACGTCTTGAACATGATGGTGATTGATAGGTGAAAGGAACAAGTCGGAGACCCAAAGAACGTATTGAGCAGTGGGATATTAGTGAGACAGGAGCTAGTAGTTCAGTTCAGTCCCTCAGTTATGTCCGACTCTTTGAGAACCCATGAACTGCAGCACGCCAGGCCTCCCTGTCCACCACCAACTCCTAGAGTTTACTCAGACTCATGTCCATCGAGCCGGTGATGCCATCCTGCCATCTCATCCTCTGTTGTCCCCTTCTCCTCCTGCCCCCTATCCCTCCCAGCATCCGGGTCTTTTCCAAAGAGTCAACTCTTCGCATCAGGTGGCCAAAGTATTGGAGTTTCAGCTTCAGCACCAGTCCTTCCAATGAACACCCAGGACTGATCTCCTTTAGGATGGACTGGTAGGATCTCCTTGCAGTCCAAGGGACTCTCAAGAGTCTTCTCCAACACCACAGTTCAAAAGCATCAATTTTTCAGCGCTCAGTTTTCTTCACCGTCCAACTCTCACATCCATACATGACCACTGGAAAAACCATAGCCTTGACTAGATGAACCTTTGTTGGCAAAGTAATGTCTCTGCTTTTTAATATGCTATCTAGGTTGGTCATAACTTTCCTTCCAAGGAGTAGGTGTCTTTTAATTTCATGGCTGTGATCACCATCTAGGGAAAAAACAGAGCACTTGAGCGGGGGACATAGGGAGATAGAATATGTAACAGGTTGGTGATTGCTTTGAACATTTCAGGGTCTTTCATGTGCTGCTGCTGTTCTGGAAGCTTCAAGGCAAAATATGTAAATGAGAAATGTGTTCCTCACAGACAGTCACTAAAACAAATCATTATCTTTTTATTTTTAGGATTATCTATTCACTGTGCATCTATGTTAGAGAAGAACAGTTTGGTATGCTTGTCTAAGAAGTATTACTTTAAATAGTCTATCTCAGAAAGCTACTTTTTCTAGTTTTACACATTGACTTGTAGTCATTTTTCAAGGAATCATTATATAATAACTGTATATATAACATTATATATAACATTATTTTGTTCCCAATTTTTTTATTAAATAAATATGCTAACCTTTTATTCCATTTATTAAAATTGATTAGAACATAATAATGTAATAGTTACAAGCAATAAAATTGAGTTTTTAGTCTGAAAACTACCATATACCTAAGAATAACAGAGTTACTGTATTACTTATTGATAATTAAATGCTTGTCCTTAACATACTCACTGATAAGCCCTTATGTTTTCTAAAAAGAAAGATTTTTATGTTTCTTTGTAGCTATCAAACCAAGCTTGGGTCCTCTACAAACTTACAAATCGAATGATATTATCTCCTTAAAATTATCTGCTCATTTTATGTTTTGTAGTGTATAGCTATGATAAAATTTGAAAGTATTAAAAGAATTATGCACTTTTCTTGATTTTTAATGTACTATATTTCAGTTCTTGTATTTGATGTTTCTCATTTATAGTCTCTACTATATCTATATCTATATATATAAATTTTCTACCTTCATTACCAAAAACAAGAGCAATAATGGTAATAAAGGGAATGTTGCTAGGTTAAGAAAGTTAATATAGATCAATTATTTTCTTAGAAATATAGGTACAGCATGCTTGAATATCCACTTCACTAATATTAGTCAGAGTAGGGTAATTGAGGGAATAAAACATCCCCCAGATCTCCTGGGCTAACACAGTAAACTGTTATTTTTCATTTGTGTGCAGTCCAATGCATTTGGTCATTGTTAGACAAGTCTTGAGGTCAACTCTTTTCCAAGCTCTAAATCAGGTATACCGTACCCTGTAATGTGTCTGACACTTTCTAGAACTTAAGAGAACAGAGAGGGAGATTGTGTTTTTGTCAGTTTTGGGAGAAGTTTACAGTTCTGTCATATATATTTCATCAGTCAGAATTTTGTCTCCTTTTCCCATTCATAAGCAAGAGGCTAGTGAATGCCTTTAGCTATGTCCAGTAAGCAGAGAAGAACAAGATATTGAAAAATAGTATCAATCTTTACCACAGTTAGAAAATAGTATTCTTATTAAGATTTTATAAATGTGAATGATTTTGTATTGAGATTTATGGTTGATGTAAACAATATTGAAGTGATTTTTGTCTACTACCAATGAAGAATGTAGAGTAAAATTAATTTAGATACAATAATATTGTCAATTAACTTAGATTAACATTTAAACCCAACAAGGCTCATGCTATATTCTAAATCATTATTTTAAACTTTGAAAAAAATAGAATGGAGACTAAAGTGCAAGTGTAGATATTTTGGTCACCAAGAAAATTCATATAATTCATATCATAAATAACTTATAATTTTAAATAATATGAAATAGTCAGATCCAATATAGATAAATATTTTATAATATAATAATAAAATAAAGAATTCAAGTATTTTAAAAATTTTCTTTAAAAAGTTTTTTTCTTAAAAACAAAACTGATACACATTACTACCCAATTTATCTTATTCCACTTGGTTTTTGATCGTTAGATTTATGTTAAATAGACCAATAGAATATTAAATCATGCATATCTTTACAAATGTTTAAGAACAATGCACTCATTATTATTCAACTGATTGATAATAGCTTTAATATTTCGTTCTCCCAAGATAAATTCCTCACTGATCACTACTCACTATTTAATCGTACTTTCAGTGTTAGTAATACGTTGTCGAAATGTTTCACGTTGAGCTTTCATTATACCTGGGCTCTCTTTTCTCTTGCCCACTAAGCCTGTCAAAATGCAAACTGTTTTCTCTGACCAAAACTAGAGCAGAAGCACTGCCTGGTTCCTTTCTGTACACATCCACCAACAGGTTTGTTAACAGCTGCTCTTAGGGTCTGTATATAAATGGGAACTTCAGAATCTTGCAGGACCCAGAGTTTCTCTGTCTACAGCCCAGGAATCATTTAACAGTAGATGACATTTTTGGCAATGTGTAATTAAAGGGCTTGTTTTAGCAAAATTACATACTGTGAAACACATAATAAAAGAGAGGTGGGGAGAGAGTAACATGCATGAGTGTACAATTTAGATTGTGGCAGAGAATGTGAGCACAGCTGGGAGCTTGACAGTTTTGGCTGTGGTTACTGAGATCAGATTTAGAAAAACAATCCACTGTATGTTTCAACATTATCCAGGTGACGAATGAATCAATAAGCTAATTAAAAATATCTTTCCTTCCTTATTCTGCTAATTGAGACTGAGGAAGATTATAAACAGGTCTACAACATGACGAGCCAGAGGTCATCATTTAATTTGGATACAAGCATCACCTTTCAAAGGTATTGATCTTTGGCTTATAGGGGAGTAAAATAAGGAGAATTTAAGGGACTCTGACTTGCATTATTCTGAGCACATATGATGCTTCAATTCAGATTGATGGGGTGTAATAAATCTTTAAAACAGGACAGCTTTGGATCAATAGGCTAGCATATTGGGTTATATTTCTTTTGGATTCTACTTGTTAAGTGTTCATTGTTCGTTAGTAAAAGCAAAGGTAATCCTGTAGTTTAGAAACTTGATTTAAAAAGTAAATTAGAAACTAAAGAGGAGAAATGTATTCTGTTCCATTCCTGACAATTGTACATCCCACAGCTCATTAATAACAACATGATTAAATGTTTCACCTTCATTGGGTGACCTCTTTCTCCACATCTGTTATTGATTACATTTGCCAAAGTCTAAAATGTATAAATGAAATTATACTATATATGCACATTTTGATCTAGTGTTTTTTACTTAACATTATCTTATAGGTGAGATTTATCAAAGTTGTTACACATAATTGCAGTTCATTCATTTTCATTGATGTGAGGCTTTCCATAAAAATTCTACATCTTGCTATATCTGAATAATATTGATGGACATTTTAGTTGTTTTAAATAATAGTGGTTTAAAGATTGTTTTACATGTATCTTGAACATGTGTAAGCATCCTGATAGACATATACATGACTATAGAATTACTGCTTTACAAAGCATATGAATATTTAGCTTCCCTTATATCGCCAATCAATTTTCCAAAAGGAATGTAACAAGTTACACTCCCACCATCAATAAAGAAGAATTCCATATCTTCCCCAAAGCTTAGAAGTATTAGTATTTTGTTATATTGTAGTAATTCTAGTGAGTATAGAGTTTTATTCAGTATTTTATTTTTTTATTTTCATTTTCCTGATGGTGAAAGACATTAAGCATCTTTTCGTGTTATAAATCATTCAGATAAACTTTACTGAAAGTACCTGTCTGAGTCTTTAGCCTGTTTTTTTATTGGATTGTCTATCTTGATGTCATTGGTATGAAATATTTCTTTTTGTATTCTCAATATCATGCATATGTATGTGTGTACAGACACACATACATAGCCATAAACTCTCTCCCTATGACTTGCCTTTTCGAACTCTAAATAGTGTCTTTTGAGAGAAACAGAATGTCCTAATTTTTTGTTGTGTCATACTCAGCTGACTGTTTATTTGTGGGTATGCCTATATATGTACTCTATACTCTGATCCACTACACAGTTCATATTCATGCCCATACTTCACTATTTGTTCACACTGGAATTTCATGAAAATTAAGTATCTGGTGTTGTAAGACCTCCGGTACCACAATTGTCTTGATTATTGTTAGTAATTTTTATTTTCATCTGTATGGTAGAATCAGTATGCAATTTTTATAAAACACCCTACTGGGAATTCATTGTGAATTACATTAAATCTTTAGGTTCTTGGCTAAAAATTAACAGCTTTACAATATTGCATTCAAACTCATGAATCCATGATCCCGGTTAGTCTTTAATTTCTCTCAAACACATTTAGATTTCTGTTTTGTTTTTCAGAGACCTTATACAACTTTAGTTATATTTCCATGTATTTAATATCTTTGTATTTTTGTAATTAGTAACATTTTAGAATTTTTATTATTGATTTATTCCTGATATTTCTGTTCTCTTCAGTTTGTTTTCTCTCTTTGATCATTCTTGTAAGATATTAATGACTTTGTTAAACTTTATATTCAGCTTTATAATTTCTGTATTTCTCTGTTTTATATTTTTTTTCTACTTGTTTATTTACTCGTCTTTTTTAATAACTTCTAATTTCCACATTCACTATGTTTGATTTTATCTTTTATTTCTAACTTTTTGAAATGGATTTTTAATAAATCAGTGTTTTTCAGCCATCTTTTTTCATATTCATTTAATTCTACATTTTTTTCTTTTTCAAATTGAGATTTTATTTCAACTTCTTATGCTTTGTAATAAAAGAGAACAGGTTTTTTTTTTTTTGTAGATGAGAATTTGCATACCTTCTACTCAATCCCAATACATTTATATTTTATATAGACTGTAAAAGGATTTTGAGAGGCCAGAAATCATAATATAGCAGGTAAAAATCATCTAAAATATTTCTGAGTAATTAAATTCTAACTAGTGCCACATAATACTTAGATGAGAAAGAACTATACAATTATATAATTTATCATCTTAATAAGATTTACAAAGTCCTATGGAAAAAAATAAGAATTTTTAAAGTATTATTTATTTATCATATTTACATGTTTAATTATTTAATGAAAATAAAATTTTTATGTTGTATAAATATATTGAAAAGTTGCTAATTTTTCAGTGATTGATTAAAATAAATTAAGATTATTGCAAAAGTATTAAAGTGTTATGGTAAGATTAATGATAGTTTTCAGTTACTGGAAGAGGCTCAAGTAAGTAATGAACAGTTGGTGAACTGTTAATCTATCTTGCGAACTCTGTGCTAAACACTTTGCATACCAAATCTTGCTCAATTCTTGTAAGTATTCTATGAGGTGGGTACTTTATCATCCCCATTTGATAAAGTCAAACTTCTGATTTGCTAAGGGACTTCCAAATTAACAGATCAGATAGATGGAGCAGCTAGAATTTAATACTTTTCTGTCTGTCCTGGGAACACAGTATTTACCAACTCAGGTAAGTTTTTCTTAAGAATAAGAGCACTATTTATTCTTAGGTTATAAACACATATTTTACTATAATCTTTATCTCTTCTTTTTAGAATTCTTATCAGTTTATAGACAGCAGTAATATAGGTACCCAAATATAAACTCTGAAGCTGCTTTCAAATCATAGGAGTATGCTTAGTCGCTCAGTTGTGTCTGACTCTTTGTGACCCCAGTAACTGTAGCCCGCTAGGCTCCTCTGTCTGCTGGGTTCTCCAGGCAAGAGTACTGGAGGGGGTAGCCATCTCCTTCTCCAGGGGATCTTCCCAACCCAGATATAGAACCCAGATCTCATATACTGCAGGCTAATTATTTGCTTTCTTTACGGTCTGAGCCACCAGAGAGTTTGAGCCCAAGAGGCTGCAAATAACTAGATCAACTCTCGGAGGGGAGGAATATATATATATATATATTTTACATATATATTATATTAATTATTATATTATAATAATTATAATATATAATTATATAATATATTGTAGTATAATAATTATAATTAATTATATTCTATAACATTTATAAATATATAATATATAAATTATTAATTATATTGATTAATTAAATATTAACATATTAATTATTAATATATAAAAATATATTATATATATTTTAAATTTCATGAGGCTACCAAGGAGTTAAGAGCTGGGTCTCAATCTTTACTCTCAAGGTTTTATTCCCATGTCAAACACTTTGCACTAAGCTCATAATCTATAAGCATTGCTTTTTAAATTATGGGCTTCTTTTTTCCTTCAGGTAAATATGCAAGCTTAAACCTCTTTTAGAATAGAATATGTCTAGCTGTTAGGCAGTGAAGAACCACTTTATTGTCTTTGTCATTCTTTTCCCTTGTTACTCCTTCCTCCGGTTGGTTGACCAGGAACCAATGCAATTCTTTCTCTGCTACAAAAGTATATCCATACATTTTATTATCTAGTGTATTGCTTTCAATGTAATCTGTGCTTACATGTCCCTGGTGTTGCTGTTTAGATAGAGTGGTAATCCAAATCACCTCCTGACAATAAACTAATGAAAACTTTTGAACTACTATGTTAACTATGCTCAACAGCATATTACAAATAGTGACTTTTTGTGTGATTTCTAGGAACATTGTTAGGGTAACAGGGACTGCCTTGAGTTGTGACTGAATCATTTGTCTCAACTTTTTTTGGTGATGTGTGTTGGTTGTTTTCCCTAGGGAAACAGACTGTAAATCAGGTGTGCAAGCAAGAGGTTTAATAGAGTGTTTCCTCAAGCCCACGTGAGGACCGGCCACACAGACAACAGAGGCCTCCATCACTCATTCAGGGAGCCGTGGAGCTGTAGCACCTTGCAGATTTGTCATTTTTGACAACAGGGGGCCTGGAAATTTTAATTATAGCTGATTTACAATGTTCCAGGTGTACAGCAAAGTGGTTCAGTTATATATTTCTTCTCAGATTCTTTTCCCTTGTAAGTTATTACAAGATATTGAATATAGTTCACTGTCCTTGTTGTTTATCCATTTTATATACAGTAGTGTGTATCTATTGATCCCAAGTTCCTAGATTATCCCTCCCTGCCCTTTCTCCTTGGAAACCATAAGTTTCTTTTTTGTGTCTGTTTCTGCTTTGTAAATAAGTTCATTTTATATTAATATCATTTTAAAGATGTAAGTGATACCATATCGTGTGTGTGTTTGTGAGTCTCTCAGGCATGTCCGACTCTTTGTGACCCCAAGGACTGTAGCCCACCAGGCTCCTCTGTCCATGGGATTCTCAAGGCAAGAGTACTGGAGTGGGTTGCCATTTCCTTCTCCAATACCATGTTATATTTATCTTTTTCTGATTTACTTCACTTAGTATGATAATCTCCAGGTCCATCTGCTGCTGCTGCTGCTAAGTCGCTTCAGTCGTGTCCGACTCTGTGCGACCCCATAGACAGGCAGCCCACCAGGCTCTCCCACGCCTGGGATTCTCCAGGCAAGAACACTGAAGTGGGCTGCCATTTCCTTCTCCAATGCATGAAAGTGAAAAGTGAAAGTGAAGTCGCTCAGTAGTGTCCGACTCCATCTACATTGCTGCAAATAGCAATATTTCTTTTTTCTGACTCAGTAGCATTGCATTGTATATATACCACATCTTCATTATCCATTCATCTGTCAATGGACACATCCTGATTATTGTAACTAGTGCTGCTATGAACATTGGAGTGCATGTATCTTTTTGAATTAAAATCTTTATCTTTTTTCAAATATATGGGCCCAGGCCTTTTGAAATCCTCCTAAGAACTATCTTTGGATGCTGCTTGCTCTGGAAAGAGCATGTCACCATGATGAGGCAGATTCCTTTGGCTGTGGGGAATTCCTGGACAGGGATTGGGCTGTGAGCTGTCAGGTAAGGCCTCAGTTCTGGAAGAAGATCTGAATATTGGGCCTCAGTATATATGAATCTTTAAAAGACATGTTTGAAATCAACATGCTAACTACCCCTATCTACTTATATATCTTATGTTCTGAATGGGGCTTTCCATTTTTTAAAACTCAAACTTTTTCACAGCTTTCTTTAAGTTTCAGTATTCATTATTTAGGGGCTTCCCAGGTGGTGCTAGTGGCAAAGAATTCACCTGACACGGCAAGAGGTGCAAGAAACGTAGGTGGTAACCCTAGGTCAGAAAGATTTCCTGGAGTAGGAAATGGCAACTTGCTCTAGTAGTCTTGCCCTGTTAAATTCCCTGGACAGAGGAGCCTATTGGGCTACAGTCCATGGGGTTGCAAAGAATCAGACATGATTGAGCGACTGAAAGCAATTCATTATTTTTTCTCAAAACATGTAAAAAATGTTCTCTCATATTGAATATATTTATGCATTTAGAATAAAATAGGTGTCTAGATAGATCTGAAGGAAACAGTACCATATAAAATATAAGCTCAAATGTACTGCAAGATTAGTATTAGCATAATTTCAATTTTAAAACTTAATCCCTCAAATATAATATGAAACAATAAAATCATGAAAATAAATATTCTGAAAGTGTATGTAAGCTTTCTTCCAAGTGTTCCTTGATTTTTTGACTCAAAAGTAGATGAAAAGGAATGTTGATATACTTTTATCAACAATAATTATATTAAATAACTTTATATAATACAGGCTTACTCTTTTGAGTATTAAACTTAACTGAAAATTTAATGAAGCCTTTAGGTAAATATACCACAAAAGGACATTTAAAAGTCATGTGTTCATTTCCTCACATATGGAACAAGTCTGAATCCATGATTTTCATTTCTGTAATGTGCTCAGAAAGAATTGTAAATAAATACTGTACAGAATAGTGACTTTCTGACAGTATTCAGAACTGGCTCTTGAAACTGCTAGCATTTATTGAATGCTATGTTCTAGGAACTAAGCTGTGTACCTAATGTATCTTATTTAATTCTCTGCAGGACAAGAAGGTAAGTCCATTAAGGCTGTTTTCCAGATGAGAAATCTGAGACTCAGAGAATTTAATGAAACTGCCTAAGGCTACAAAGATAGAAAATAAAGAAGTCAAGAAATAGATCTGTCTTTATTTGGATCCAACACAGGTTCTTTCTACTATTACCAAGCTATAGAGTTCAACAAAATTGGTAGTCCCTGAATTGGAAGTTGAGTACAAAGCAGAATTAATATGATAAGCAGTTAAGGTTTTTGAAGCAGTACTCAGAGTGCATTTCTAACCATTTCTAGAATAAGTGATAACAAAGAGAGGAAATCAACATGAATAAATGTATAATTTTTCCAAAGTTTATTATGCATACCAGTTTAATACCTATTGTACAGTCCCACAAAAGAATATAGGCTGTTTCCTTTCTAAAATCTCCCAAATAATTTTGAGAGATGATGGTTTAAACAAACATAATTTTTTATACAGCAGGATCTTAATATAATAATGTGCTTGTAAACATTTCCCAAAAGAGTGGGGTGTATGAATTACAACTCCAAGTTCTTTTGTCAAGAAAACTTTTTTTTTTCCTTTTTCAAATAGGCTATCTCTCAGCACTCATTTCTTCAGGATACATTTCAGTTCATTCTGTGATATTATGTTAAACATAAATATCCACTACAGAAGAGCAAGTACACCAAAACTATAGCTCCAGGATGACTATAGTGTCATTACACTGAACTACATGAACTAAAAGAATAAAATCAAACAAAGACTGTATAACACAGTTAGGAAGCTGGGCTGAATTTCATTTAGGAAACCTGCTTAATATATAGTCAGTTCAGTTTTAACTGAATTACACTGAGCAGATCCAAACATCCTTGATTCATTTCCATGCCAGCCCTGCTTACAATTTAGATACTCTTCACTAAAGCAATCTACAGATTTTGTCAAGCTGGGACTCGGGAGGCACCACAACTGGACTGATAGGGATTTGAGGGACAGAAATGGGGACCAAAGCCTAAGTTCAGCCACATAGAAGTGGGCAGGAGTTTCTCAAGATAAGAATAGCAAGCGTGTGGGCAGCAAAAAGGAGAGAAAAGGGGAGGAGTTGCACATGAGTTTATAGAACTGGGCAAATGAAGGGCAGGACTGAGAAGTCAGCTGAAATAATGGTCTATGGCACAAATTGTAGTACAGATAACCACATTCCTGGTAATCAGAGGAAAAAAATGGTTTAAAAAAAGAACCAAAGAAAATGAAAGAACTCAGGCTAATTGCAAGCTATTTGTCAGGACATAGATCAGACACAGGGCAGTAGAAGCAACTTGGGACCAATTCAGTGACTTTCTGAGAGGGGTGGGTCTCCTCATTTCTTTCTGTCCAGAATCAGCTTCTTTGACGTGCTAGAAGGGAGATATTAAGCACCTGAAGCTGAGGAATTGAGATTGGGGGATGAAAGCAGATACAACATTTCTCTCTGTACTAATAAGGATATCTTAAAGTAGAGGGGGGCAAGGGTTATCTAAAATAAAGGAACAAGAGGAAGATGAGAACTCACATTATTCAAAACTGTATAGTTGAACTGTGGCTACATGCAAAAAGTCAGATTCCTTTGTTTTTTCTATCGATTTCTGAAAACTGTTCACAAATTATTTCATATTTTTCCAGTTCTAAGAAAAATCATTATTATATTTACATGCAACTTTTGAAAACTTTACTGAAAGCATCTACTAGCACTTCTCAATGATACAAAATTATGAACTGGGAGAGTTGATGTACTAGGTATTTCCCCATTATCCTATTCACTTTTCACCTAAGATCACTGCAAAAAATAAATGTACTAATTAGTGGACATAGACATTCTCTGAAAACAAGTGTGAAGTTCTTATAAGCAAGTGTTGCTTATTACTTCTAGAAGCATAATGTTTCAATTTAAATACCCCACTATGAGGTTTTTCTCTAACACAAATATTTTGGAGTTTTAGGATATGGCCAAAGTCATGTTACATATGTATTAAAAAGGGTATGATTTTTTAATAGGATAATATTTTGCTTAAAACTTTGTCAATCCTGTGATTACTGGGTATGCACAAAGATTAAATAACATATCATTCATTAAGTAACCCTGGGAAACAAATACATCTGGTGTAATATATAAGCTATATAAATGAACAAAAACCTTTGCCTAAACTAAAATAGAGGAGATTGTGTGTGATTGTGCACATAAGCTTGTATTAACTAAGAGATTAGCTGAAATAATCTGGTTCTGGTCGATGGATTAACTTCCAAGCCTATGTTAAAGAGACTAAACCTAGTGACAGTGGGAGCAGTGATCAGTTCATGACATTGGGAAATTTGGTTATGATGGATTTTATGAAGTGAATGAGAATTTTATAGTGTATTTACCTTTGAAAGCACTTGTAAAGTTTTATTGCTGTAATACAATTAGTTACAGATTCAAGCCAGAGCACCCCCTTTGTGCATTATACCATATGTTGTAAATGGCTCTTGGCTGACTTTGCTGAAGTTTATAAAGTTGTTGCAGGACATTCCCTTTGCCAAAAGATAAAATAAATAATGCTTCTGAGTATGTTTTAGGGACATCATTTTATAGTTAGAACCATTCCCAATGGAAAACCTTTAAATTCAACAGTGGCAACATTGAGATAAGGCTAAAAATACCAAGTGGAAAGAATAAAGATGATTTGTGAAACATTTAAAAACATAAAAGAATGTATTTTTGGAAATAGCTCTATAAAATTTACTCTGTGGGGAAATGACCAGATGGTAAGAAGATGAAAGGCTATAATTAAGGAGTGTCATAAATTATTATGTGACATAGAGGTATGATGCTATTTGCATAAATCAAGGATATATCACCTTCTAACTCAAGTCAAGCTTCAAAATTATAAGTTAAGACAAATCAAAAGTAGATTATTATTATTAATAGGCTGAAAAGGATAAAGAAGGCAAAGTTCCCTCCTCTTTTTCTATCAGCTATCACAAAGAAACTTTTTTGAACTCTCTTTTCTATTAGTAAGTGTAAGTGAGTTGTATATTGCATTGGTAGGTACAAACGGCTTTGAACTGAGAAAAGAAGTCAAGTCTATGCAAGTCAATCACGTTTTAAAATATACAAAAACATATTTGTATGCAGTCCCTGGCAGTCCAGTGGTTAAGACTTCATCTTCCAATGCAGGGGGTGTAGGTACAACCACTGGTCTGGGAACTAAGACCTCACATGCCTCAGGACAAAAAAACCAAAATATAAAACAGAAGCAGTGTTGCTTCAAATTCAATAAGGTCTTTAAAAATGGTCCATATCAAAAAATCTTAAGCATATATATATATATATATATATATACACACATATATACCGGGTACTAATGTCTGTCCTATTTAATATGTAGAATTTGTATGTATTATAACATTCAATGAGAATATGTATATGAAAATGCTTTCCTACTGAGCTTTTAAAGGTAGAAGTAGTAGGATAAGAGATGAGTGACTCAGACCTTGAGAAGATATATCTACTAGGTCTTAAGGCAACTTTATTGAGAAATAATTCTCCCAAAATAAAATTCACAGATTTAAGTTACCCTACTCCCATCAAAATATAGAACATTTCTATCTTTGCAGTCGATTCCCCCACTACCATTCCCCACCCCAGGCTATCATTGATCTGATTTATATCACCATAACTTTATTTTGCCTGCTTAAGAATTTCATAGAAATGGAACCATACATTGCATATTCTCTTTGTCTAGCTTTCTTTATTAACATAATGCCAGGGAGATTCATCCATGTTACTGCAATTTCAAAACTTAGTTTATTTTTATTTCTGTGTTGATTCCTACTATTTGAATGGACTACATTTTTTGAAATCCATTCTCTGGTCGGGGGTACTTGCATTGTTTCTAGTTTTTTTGTTTTTGTGTATTTTTTATTATGATGAATAAAACTTTCATGAACATTCATATAGGAGTCTGTCTGTAAGCATATGTTTTCATTTCTCTTGGGTAAATACCTAGGAATAAAATTACTGAGTTGCCTACCTGGTATTTACATATGTCCACACACACACACACACACACACACACTCTGTGCAAATGTTCATGGCAGCTACTTTATTTATATTTTAAGAATCTCCTAGAGGATAATAAGATTGAGTATGAATGGATAAGGCACATATTCTTTTTTCCTTGTTATTGTGTTCAATTATTTTGTAATCATTGTGAACTAGTTAATTCTAGGGAGAGTAACATAACTGATATGATTGAGAAGGGGATTTCTATCTGTCTCTGGGATTTTAAGGTATCAATTTAGGCTCTGAGACATGAAAAACCTGGATGTGCCTGGAGTGGTGCTAAAAGAAGAAACAGTAAGTTTTTATTATATTGGTGTGGAAGTAGACTGAGCATAATCAGCAGCATAGTCAAAGAGTAGCTATGGCCGTGACAGCAGCATCTCAGATATCAGCTCTGAGTCCTGGAGGCAAAAGTAAGAATATGGGTGGTGCTGATGAGCTGAGGACAAATCTGCTCCGTATAGTGGTCATGGGATGAGAGTCAGCGTTGGCATATACAGCACAAGAAGGCCAGAATAAAAGAATCTATTCAGAGAGCTATCTTAAGAAAATTCCAGAAATAACCTGAGAAATGACTCTTTGTAGGATATTAATATCTGGCAAGTAAGTTTTGGAGACTCATATTCTAATAATGTGAATATAAAAAACACATGTTTTATTTTGTTCTCACTGATTCAGTACAACAGTGGAAATGGATTTTGTTTTTGTTAAATTATGTAATTCATATGTTTAGCTTATAGTATGTGACCTTACAGACATTAACCTAAAGCTAATGATTGGTTCAGGTTATATTCTTATTGAATAATTCTAAGCCCATTCAGCTTTCTAAATGCTCAGAAAATTATTGGTAAAACTCCACTGGAATATTTCTACCATGGAGGCTTGGATAATTATATGAGGCTGTACTCACCAGTTTTAAAGGTTATTTCCTTCTCTCTGTTTACACCATTACACTGATAAAAATATTGAGATTGTCCATTAACCACTGGAATTAATGTTTCTTCTGGAAAAGTCCAAAGTTTTTCTCCTGTTTTTTCTTGTCTTAAGGAACCTTCACACATTTCTTCATTAAGAATTCCAGCGGTAATGAATGCTTGTTACTTATGTAGAATTAAAGTTAAAGTGCTACAAGACAGACATTACAGTTATAAATTTTCAGTTGGTTTTAACCATGCTATTACACCCACAAGGTAACCGAGAATAAGAAATCCATTGCTGAGTGTATGTGAACTGGTATGCTAAATTATAGATGTAGAATGTAAAAAGAACATGGTTCCATCTTTTTGCTTTAAGCGGGTATAATTTAATTTTAATTTTGGATTTTCCCCTGTCATATAAAGATCACCATGACTTAAAATGTTAGTCTCCTCTGTAATTACAATTCAGTACATTTGAAATCACTAAACTATAACAAAGAACCTCTTTTTAAAAGCCTCCATAGAATATAGGCTATCACTGGCCAGGCAGGCTTGCCTCCCACTCTCATCACAAAGTCGTGAATAACTAAAAATAATCCTCTAATATGTGGCTGCTGTACCAAAGTGTATACATGGGTATTTTTGACTCTTGGTTTGAGAACCGGCCAGAAATCATTACTCGAAACAAAGCACCTTCTTTCCAATTACTGGTTACCAGGTGCAGTTGTCTTCAGTTCTTATCAAGGTCCCTCTGTATTACATTTGAGATATGCCAAAACTTCCTCTTTTATCCATACTTGTTCCTCTTCCACTCATGTTATGTAAGTTCCTTGAATATCAACCTTTCACCCAGTAATTAGAAAATAAACTATGAAACCATAATTTTCTTTAACTTCTTACTAGGCATCATAAAATCTCATATCCTTAGTGCAAATTATTGCCTTTCTAAGTAAGGGAAGTTTCATTCTCCATCTCCATTTCTATTGAAAGTAGCTGTGAGGTCAACTCTATGTACTTATTCATTCATTATGTTTTTGAGATAATATTTGTTTCTTATTTCCCTAATTTCAAGTTTATATGGGGATTTGTAGTTTCTAATAGTACATTGAAGTTGAAGGAAAGAAAAACCTTAGAAGTCCAGGTGTTACATATGGATCATACAAAAGATTTCTTCAGAATCTAGAAACTAAGAGGATAATCAGTATCAATGTCAGATATAAAGTCAGTTCTTTGGTGAAGAGGGCATCAGGAATATATGATACTGCCAGAATTTTCCTATAGAAAGCAGCTATATATGTATTTGTATATCTTCCTTTCCCAAGTGAAGAATATTAGCTAAAATATATTACATGACTTCAGATATGCCACCAATATCACCACCTTGACAAAAACTAAGAAGACAAAACATCTTGCTTATAATAAATTATTTCATATACAGTTTAGTTCAGTTCAGTTGCTCAGTTGTGTCTGACTCTTTGCAACCCTATGGACTGCAGTGCTCCAGGCCTCCTGTCCATCACCAACTCCTGGATTTTATTCAAACTTATGTCCATTGAGTCAGTGAGGCCATCCAATCATCTCACCCTCTGTCATCCCCTTCCCCTCCCGCCTTCAATCTTTCCCAGCATCAGGGTCTTTTCAAATGAGTCAGTTCTTTGCATCAGATAGCCAAAGTATTGGAGTCTCAGTTTCAACATCAGTCCTTCCAATGAATATTCAGGACTGATTTCCTTTAGGATAGACTGGTTGGATCTTTTTGCAGTTCAAGGGTCTTTCAAGAGTCTTCTCCAACACCACAGTTCAAGGGCATCAATTCTTCGGTAATCAGCTTTCTTTATTTTTTTTTCCATTTATTTTTATTAGTTGGAGGCTAATTACTTTACAACATTGCAGTGGTTTTTGTCATACATTGAAATTCCCCATCCCGGTCCCCCCTCCCACCTCCCTCTCCATCCCATCCCTCTGGGTCTTCCCAGTGCACCAGGCCCGAGCACTTGTCTCATGCATCCAACCTGGGCTGGTGATCTGTTTCACCCTAGATATACATGTTTTGATGCTGTTCTCTTGAAACATCCCACCCTCGCCTTCTCCCACAGAGTCCACAAGTCTGTTCTATACATCTGAGTCTCTTTTTCTGTTTTGCATATAGCGTTATCGTTACCATTTTCTAAATTCCATATATATGTGTTAGTATACTGTAATGGTCTTTATCTTTCTGGCTTACTTCGCTCTGTATAATGGGCTCCAGTTTCATCCATCTCAAGTCCAGCTCTCACATCCATACATGACTACTGGAAAAACCATAGCTTTGACTAGATGGACCTTTGTTGGCAAATAATGCCTCTGCTTTTTAATATGCTGTCTAGGTTGGTCATAACTTAGGAGCAAACATCTTTTAATTTCATGGCTGCAGTCACCATCTCTTTTAAGAATTTTCCAGTTTGTTGTGATAAACACAGTCAAAGGCTTTGGCATAGTCAATAAAACAGAAGTAGATGTTTTTATGGAACTCTTACTTTTTCGATGATCCAACATTAGGAATAAAATTATGAGTACTAATAAACTTTTGAAAACCTGAGTTAAGAAAAAAAGCTTTATCAACCTTAGAGTTGTGTGAAAGACTCTCAGTTGTTCCATCTCTGTGTCTATCTTCTGCTTCATCTCCAGCATCACTAAAATGAGCTCTTCTCCCAGCATGTCAAGCAGTGTGCAACATGTGGGTGCCTGGCCCTTCTCGTGGCTCCATAGTTTGACAAATGAAGTTACACTGCTCTGCAGTGCCCTTTCCAGTCCCATCCACCTTACATGCTCTCAGTCCTGACATCATTCCTCTGAAGCTTCCTTTATATAATGCAGAGCAAGGATGCTCCTTCCTTTCATTGTTTGTTTGTTTGTTTGTTTGTGTTTGTTCTTATGATTTCTAGATGATAGTCCACAATAGAACTTCTCACACAGCATGCTAACTGTCCATTGGGCTGTCCCTCTTAGCAGGCTGGAAGAATTTTTCATGCATAGCTAGACCTTATATGAATATTAATATTCAATATCTGACATATTTCCGACACTCAGACAATCAGTAATTATTTGTTGACTGTATAGATTTATGCCACCAATTTGTTGGGCAGAGTAATAGAAATTTAGTTTTCAAATTGAGGTTGTCTTCAGGGCCAGCAGTTCAAATTCGTATTATCACAGCAACCTTGGTTCAATCTAAAGAACTTTTTGGCATTTTTTTTTTTTTGGTATTAGTATGATTCAGATGTTACTAAGCTACAAGCCATTTGCTTAATATCACATAGGAAGGGAATGCTATGATCTGATCTGTAATTAAGAAACATGATTTAGAAACATTGTGAGGGAAAGAGCAATGTGGTACGATTCGACTCTACGTTGGTGTTAAACTATCACAAGTCTACGTATATAAGATGTTGGAACACTTGATGCTCTTCCTTTTCTAATAACATGACAGAAGCTTGGTGATATTTTGAAAATATTTGTTCCTTTAGGAATCAGATAAAGTACATTGCTTTTTAACTTAATAGACCTTCATAATATAATATTTGAAAATCTATATTTGAAGAAAATAGATCATAAATATAAGGCTTTACATAATGCTAAAATATTTTACAAATACTAGAGAATAGAGGCTTCAGGAGACATAAGAGATGCAATTTCAATCCCCAAGTCTGGAAAATCCCCAGGAGGAGGGCATGGCAACCCACTCCAGTATTCTTGCCTGGAGAATCCCATGGACAGAGGAGCCTGGTGGCCTACAGTTCATAGGGTCACATAGAATTGGACATAACTGAAGTGACTTAGCATGCATGCACACACTGGAGAAATAATATCAAACAGAATCAGTGTCTGTAAACTTATTATCTTTTATCCCAAGAACCAGCAGACCCTTATATAGCTGAAATTTCACTTGAATATGTTTTGGCATAATTTGATCAACTATTATGAAACCCAAAATTCATAATTTCTAGAATTAAACACAATAAAACTATCATAATTCAGTGTTCATTCATTTATAAAATGTTTACAGAAAAACAAAGACATACCTTTGAATGTAGTGGAGAAATTAACACCCAACTTACAATAAAGCTGGCAAGGTTTAACCTAAAAAAATCAACAAGGGCATACTTTAAAATAATAGAAAATAGATAAGTGTACATATATTTAAAACGATGATCTACAAAAAGTAGACTTTGTATAAAATTTAAAAATACTTCCATTTTCTCCAAAATCAATGCATTTGTTTTGTTTTTCCATAAGTACAAATTTGTTTGGCATATATTATAACAAAAAATAGAGCAAATAGGATATTTAAATAAATCATAGGTTTTACTGTTGTTGAACAGTTTGAAAAACTTGAATATTTATATAAGATATGAGTAAAACCAATTCCTGAATAATTGACTTCAAGTCTTTATCTCCTGCCTCAAAAGAAAAAACATCCTTACAAACAGAGACACTGATAATAAAAGAATTGCCTTTGGTCAAATTTAGGAGAGCCAGCTGAATGAGATGGTGCACTGTTCTGTGTGTTGAACAAGTTATCCCCACTCTGAAATCTGAAAAAGATAAAACCTAGTGGTATTAAAGCATTCAGAGTAGTGGCATGATATGTTATAAGGAATATTTTAGACCTAAGATCAAAGATAAAGCACTAAAAAAAGCAAAGCACAAGGGAAATTTGCATTACTAAAACATGACTAAGCCTGAAGACATGAAGAAAAGAGAGAAGATGAAAGCAGTAGCAGATGTCCTGGTGACTGGAACAGTTACGTACCACTGGGACTTGCTTTTTCAACTCTGCACACAATGTAAGAGAAACCTTGTCTGCAGTAGATTCCACAGAGACACCAGGATGCTTAAAATATTGGGATTTTCACTCTCTCAAGGTATTGCATGATAAGAAAATAAGTGGGAAACACACACATACTCTTTGCAACCCCATGGACTGCAGCATGCCAGGTTTCCTTGTCCTTCACCAACTCCTAGAGTTTGCTCAAACTCATGTCAATTGTGTCAGTGATGACATCTCATCTTCTGTCAACCCCTTCTTATCCTGCCTTCAATCTTTCAGGATCTCTTCTAATGAGTTGGCTCCTTGCATCAAGTGGCCAAAGTATTGGAGCTTCAGCTTCAGCATCAGTCCTACCAATGAATATTCAGGACTGATTTCCATTAAAATTCACTGGTTTGATCTCCTTTCTGTCCAAGGGACTCTCAAGAGTCTTCTCTAACACCACAGTTTGAAAGCATCAGTTCTTTGGTGCTCAGCCTACTCTATGGTCCAACTCTCACATCCACACATGATTACTGGAAAAACAGCTTTTGAATACACTATCTAGATTGGTCATAACTGTTCTTCCAAGGAGCAAGTGTCTTTTAATTTCATGGCTACAGTTACCATCCACAGTGATTCTGGAGCCCAAGAAAATAAGTCTGTCACTGTTTCCATTTTTTCCTCATCTATTTGCAGTGAAGTGATAGGACCAGATGCCATGATCTTTGCTTTCTGAATGTTGATTTTTTTTTAAATTATTTATTTATTTTTTTATTGTAGTGGTTTTTGTCATCCATTGACATGAATCAGCCATGGAGTTACATGTATTCCCTATCCTGATCCCCCCTCCCACCTCCCTCTCCACCCGATCCCTCTGGGTCTTCCCAGTGCACCAGGCCCGAGCACTTGTCTCATGCATCCCACCTGGGCTGGTGATCTGTTTCACCCTAGATAATATACATGTTTCAATGCTGTTCTCTCGAAACATCCCACCCTCGCCTTCTCCCACAGAGTCCAAAAGTCTGTTCTGTACATCTGTGTCTCTTTTTCTGTTTTGCATATAGGGTTATCGTTACCATCTTTCTAAATTCCATATATATGCGTTAGTATACTGTATTGGTCTTTATCTTTCTGGCTTACTTCACTCTGTATAATGGGCTCCAGTTTCATCCATCTCATTAGAACTGATTCAAATGAATTCTTTTTAATGGCTGAGTAATATTCCATGGTGTATATGTACCACAGCTTCCTTATCCATTCGTCTGCTGATGGACATCTAGGTTGCTTCCATGTCCTGGCTATTATAAACAGTGCTGCGATGAACATTGGGGTGCACATGCCTCTTTCAGATCTGGTTTCCTCGGTGTGTATGCCCGGAAGTGGGATTGCTGGGTCACATGGCAGTTCTATTTCCAGCTTTTTAAGAAATCTCCACACTGTTCTCCATAGTGGCTGTACTAGTTTGCATTCCCACCAACAGTGTAAGAGGGTTCCCTTTTCTCCACACCCTCTCCAGCATTTATTGCTTGTAGACTTTTGGATAGCAGCCATCCTGACTGGCGTGTAATGGTACCTCATTGTGGTTTTGATTTGCATTTCTCTGATAATGAGTGATGTTGAGCATGTTTTCATGTGTTTGTTAGCCATCTGTATGTCTTCTTTGGAGAAATGTCTGTTTAGTTCTTTGGCACATTTTTTGAATGTTGATTTTTAAGCCAACTTTTTCACTCTCCTCTTTCACCTTCCTCAAGAGGCTCTTTAGTTTCTCTTTGCTTTCTGTCTTTAGGGTAGTGTCATCTGCATATCTGACATTATTGATATTTCTCCCACAATCTTGATTCCAGATTGTGCTTCATCCATTTCACATGATGTACTCTGCATATAAGTTAAATAAGCAAGATGACAATATACAGCCTTGACATATTTATTTCCCAAATTTGAACCAATCTGTTGTTCTATGTCTGGTTCTAACTGTTGCTTCTTGACCTACATGCAGGATTCACAAGAGGAAGGTAAGATGGTCTAGTATCCTCACCTCTTAAGAATTTTCCACAGTTTGTTGTGATCCACACAGTCAATGGCTTTAGTGTAGTCAATGAAGCAGAAGTAGATGTTTTATTTGGAATTCTCTTGCTTTTGCTATGATCCAACAGATGTTGGCAATTTGGTCTCTGATTCTCTGCCTTTTCTAAACCAGCTTGAACATTTGGAAATTCTTGGTTCACATACTGTTGAAATCTAGCTTGAAGGATTTTGGGCATTACCTTGCTAGCATGTGAAATAAGTGCAACTGTGCAGTAGTTTGAACATTCTTTGACATTGCCCTGCTTTGGGGTTGAAATGAAAACTGACCACAAACTCTTGGAAATTGGGTGAGAATTGCACTATGCTATACTTCCATCATCATGTATTTCTGACTCTTCATGAATGCTGATGACAGACTGGAATTGTTATGAAGTAATCATAAGGCATACAAAAATGGAGTTGAGCAACCATTACGAACCTAATTATTAGAATGTCCCTATACCACTGAGACTGTTTCTGTGAACTATACCAAACCCAAGGTCACAAGCTTTTTTCAAAAAAAAGCAATAGATCACTCTGCGGAAACTGGACAGCTACATGTAAAAGAGGAAAATTAGAACATTTTAAAACACCATACACAAAATAAACTCAATATGGATGGAAGACCTAAATGTAAGACTGTAAACCATAAAACTCCTAGAGGAAAACATGGCAGATCACCCTTTGACATATTGATATATAATTGTAGCAATTATTTTTGGATCTGTTTCCTGAAGCAAAGGAAATATAAGCAAAAATAAACAGATGGAACCTAGTTAAGCTTAAAGACTTGAATAGCAAAGTAAACCACCAACAAAATGAAGATACCTACTGAATGGGAGAAAATATTTGCAAATGATATGACCAATAAAGGATTAATATCCAAAATATATTAACAGCTCATACAACTCAACATCAAGAAAAAAGAAACAACTCAATTAAAAAATAGGCAGAAGATTTTATAAACATTTTTCAAAGATATACAGATGGCCAACAAGCACATGAAAGGATTCTCAATATCATTAATTATCAGAGCAAGGCAACTCAAAGGCACAATGAGATATTACCTCACACCTGTCAGAATGGCTGTCATCAAGAAGACCACAAATAAATGGTGGCAAGGATGTAGAGAAAAGGAAACCCTCCTACTTAGTTGTTGGGAATTTGAATTTGTACAGCCGCTATGGAAAACAGTTTGGAGGTTCCTCAAAACACTACAAATGGAACTACCATATGACCTAGCAATTCCACTCCTGGGTATATATTAAAACAACAACAACAACAACAACAACACTAATTTGCAAAGATGTATGCACCCCATACTCATAGCAACATTATTTACAATTGTCAAGCTATGGAAGCAGCATAAGTGTCCATCAATAGATGAATCGATAAAGATGTAGCATATAGATATACAAACAACTCTTGTAACTGTGGCCTTGCAGCTTTTTGCCTTTATAAGCCTCCCCATTTTGTAGTCAGGTGGAACCCAATTTAAGAGCTTCTTGCATCCATGTTTCCCAAGCTGCCATCATATCAAACCCCAAATAGGTACCTCTTGATATCAATCAGATCTCTGTTTCTATGATTTTGGTTAATAATACAAAATGGTCTGAATTAAGAATGTAATTCAGATGTTCTACACTTCCCTAAGAGGCAGGCTTCATGTAAATGTTTCAGCAAAACCAAAACTTTAGGGGAAAGAAAATAGAGAAGGAATGGCGACAGTTAAAATATAGGACTTAAGAACTGACTATCTCACTTTTCTAGTTCATAACTTTTTTATATGAAAACTAAAATAATGAAATGAACAATTACATTAAAAAGCTAATCAATGATTTTTTTTTTCCACTAAGGCTTGAAATGCTCCTTTGGGACTCTCAGGGAAGAGAGCCTAGTGAGAAATGTCCCTTTCCGCTCTCCTGACTTCTTACAGAACTTATGGGCTCATTTGCTGATCTAATCCTTGGATGTGGTGAGTGATTTCCACACTGCCATCCTGTCACTATTTACCTAAAAAACTCTCATTTCCTTCAAAATTCCTCAAAAATACACTTTTTCATTTCATTCTGCTGCTATTTCCCCTTTTTGTTGTTGTTCAGTCACCAAGCCCTGTCTAACTGTTCCCCTAAATTCCACTAAACTTCAAATTCCTTGAGAGCGTGAACTAAGACTCGACTTTGTATCCCTGGGATCTAATTAGCACCATTACATTTTAAGATAGCGATGCAAATTACATTTTAAATAGATAACTTGATGTGCCTTTCCTGAAAGGATGATATATCAGTAGAAGCATAAGAATATTTCAGTAGACCTAAGGTATTTTTCTGGACATGCCTAGCATTTTCAAGCTTCTTTTATTTTGCTCTCTGATCACTTTACCATTTCTAACATTACATTTTCTCTCCATCTCTGTATCTAATATAAAACTTCTATTCAGTTTTAAGGTCAAGCTTAATAATGATATATAGCACTGAGTATGTGCTATATACTTGTCCTTTGGTCTAATTTTATGTAGTTCTCCATGTAAGCATGCTATGATTATGGAGTTTTATTATTACAGTCAGCAGTCTATCTTCTATAGCAGTACATCTCAGTCTATCTGGATTACATAGGCTTTTGAGAACCTCCACATGGGGAAAAATTGTTATTCATATATTTCAGTGTAATTTCTTTAGGACTTTGTCTTAAACAGAATTAGATTCCTCTACTTAAAGAAATTTTGAGGATAGAAATTTTGCCCCAATATTGAGAAAAAATAATCTTACCTTTAGAGGAAGAATTAAAGTATATTTGAAGTCAGTATACTATGAGTATATTTCACATGAATAGCTGTTTTTTGTTTTTTGTTTTTGTCTTTGTGGTTTTCCTTCTTTCTATTTCATTTATTTGGTCAATTGAATTAAATGCTATCCTAATTCTAATTTTGTATATAAATTTTGTGAAATATTTCTGTGCCCAGTTTCTATTAATAGATCTCAATGTTTTACATTTCAGAGGCCACAATTCAAGTCTCAGAGTTTTGGTCCATTACTTCTCTGAAACTATTCTTGCCAAAGTACCTACAACACCTTTGTTACTAAAGACAAAGGACACCTTTTTTCTCTCACGCTGTAACTTTTGAAAACGTATTGCCTCGTGACTACTTGTGCTCTCCAGAGTGCAGAGTGTTTAGCTTATAGGGGGCAGCTACCTTAGATTTTCTCCTACATTGTTCTCAACTGTTTTCTGATCTCTTAAACATCCTTGTTCATTGGTATTCCATGATAGCTCTTCTCACCATGGTTGACTTCATCCAGACCAGGTTTTCTGATTATTTAAATGTTTATGTCTCCATCTGGCATTTATTTCACAGTGGAAATTGGCTATCAATGTCAACATCTAAGTTTATGGCATTAAATTCTTTTCAGTGCCCTGTAGCACTTGTTATTAGAGTTTGTATGTAATAAAAATGGTAATTTAAAAGTGGAAAATAGATTGCCCAAAATATAGGATAATTAGCAACCTGTTAGAATAAAAATCGATTTCTATTTGGTCATGCATGAAATAAATCTTATATGGATTGAATATTAAAATATTAGAAATTATAAGTGAGTCATATAAAAATAGATAAAGCTAAGATCAGTCTTCTTTTATGAATCGTGAAAGGAGGAAGTTAAGTTTCTAAAAGCCCATCAATAATATTATTTACTTTTAGATTGGTTTAAACTAGTAATTTTAAAGCACCAACACAAATAGAAAAGTACTATTTAGTACTGAAACGTTTGTAAATTTGAAAATACTAAGTTGATTCCTTATTTGCTGCTCTTTAATTTTAACAGAATCATGTCTGTCTTATTTTAATAAAATGGATATCAATGACAAATAGATGTTACTTTTGAGAGTTTGAAGAAATATGTGATTATAATATATATAGTAAGCAAAATAAAATGCTTTACTATTACTTATCAGCCATAAAACTTTATAAACTATTGATCTATAAATAAGATTATTAAATAAAGACCATGCTCAATAATCATGTGCAATGCATATCTTCCCATTAAACAAATTAGCAGAAAGAAATACTCTTTAATATTTAAGATTAATATTATACATTATTATGTTAATGATGTTAGTATAGTAGTTGTATTTATTAACATATTAATATTAATAATATTTAATATTATATAGCAGTGAATGTTTTCAGATGGTTGTGACCTTGAAAAGCTTCCTAGCCATAAATTTTAGTAAGATTAATAAAGCAGACAGATACAAGTATAATTGCTTTGGTTTGGATAGGTTTTGAGGGATAGAACCCCAGATTTTTGTAATATGCAAAATATTCCTGAGGAACCTCTGATCTCTAAAGAATGCTGTTCTGTTTCAAAAACAACCATTCAAACCCCAAATTAATCATTTTCTAACATTCTAGCAGATCATTAGTTACTTTAACATATCACACCAGTACGGTTAATGCCAGACATCTTCTCTGTGTTTTTATTTTCATTCATTAATATCAAATGAATTCTCTCTCCACTAAGAAGAATATTTCATTTTAATTAAGGGAACACTGATAATTTTATTATTGCATAATGTGTACATGTAATAATTATATTTTATGATACAAAATAGCAATTGGTAATAAAGTACACTAAACAGTAACAGAACACATTTTATGTTATAATTAGAAAAAAAGTAGCCCTCAAGTATAGACCTCCAATTTATACATATCATTGCATATAAAGCCAAGTGATGAATATTCTCGGGATTCACTAAAAGCCAAATGATCTTTTTGTTAAATCTTATTTTATTATTATTATTTATTTATGTGTTTGTATGTATACATGTATGTGGTTATATATACATATATATATTTATTGGAATATAATTGCTTTACAATGTTCTGTTAGTTTCTGCTGTATAACAGATTGAATTAGCTATATATAAATATATCCCCCCCCTCTTGAGCCTTCCTCCCAGGCCCCCAGGCCCCTTTCCTCTAGAACACCCAGCTGAGCTCCCTATGCTATACAGTAGCTTCCCATTAGCTATTTATTTTATACAAGATAAAGTATATATGTCAAGGCTACTCGTATGCAGAGTACATCATGTGAAATGCCAGACTGGACAAATACAAGCTGGAATCAAGATTGCTGGGAGAAATATCAATCAATAACCTCAGATATGCAGAAGACACCACCCTTATGGAAGAAAGTGAAGAGGAACTAAAGAACCTCTTGATAAATGGGAAAGAGGAGACTGAAAAATCTGACAAAACTCAACATTCAAAAAACTATGATCATGGCATCTAGTCCCATCACTTCATGGCAAGATGGAGAAACAATATAAACAATGAGAGACTTTATTTTCCTGGGCTCTAACATCACTATAGATGGTGACTGCAGCCGTGAAATTAAAAAACGTTTGCTCCTTGGAAGAAAAACCATGACAAACCTAGACAACATATTAAAAAGCAGAACATTACTTTGCCGACAAAGGTCCATCTAGTCAAAGCTATGGTTTTTCTAGTAGTCATGTTCAGATGTGAGAGTTGAACCATAAAGAAGGCTGAGCACCAACGAATTGATGCTTTTGAACTGTGGTGTTGGAGAAGACTTTTGAGAGTCCCTTGGACTGCAGTGAGATCAAACAAGACAATCCTAAAAGAAATTAATACTGAATATTCATTGGAAGGACTGATGCTGAAGCCGAAGATCCAGTACTTTGGCCACCTGATGCAAAGAGCCAACTCATTGGAGAAGACTGTGATGCTGGAAAAGATTGAAGGCTGGAGGAGAAGGGGATGGCAATGGCTGAGATTGTTGAATGGCATCACTGACTCGATGGATGTGAGTTTCAGCAAACTCCGGGAGACAGGGGCGGACAGAGGAACCTGGAGTGCTGCAGTCCATGGGATCATGTAAGGTTGGAAGTGACTTGCCAACTGAACAACAACAATATACAAAATATCTTTAAGAGTCTAAAAAGTCACTATTGTCCTAAACTACTTTGTATAACTTAGAGCATTCAATACCAAATATCCAGTTTAACAATTTAACTTCAAATATATTAAATATAACTTTATAATATGATAACTTATAAATATAGTATATAACTTTAAATATAATAGTGTAAACTGGCGTTTGAATCATGAGTTTACAGTCTGGAGAAAAAATGGCAACTTGTTTCTATTCCAATAATTTTATTTGCCACTTTAAAAATTGTTTCCTTTACTATTTCTCTTAGTTTGTTTATTTTTAATTGAAGGATAATTACAGTATTGCGTTGCTTTCTGCCGTACATCAACATGGGTCAGCCCTGGGTATACATTTGTTCCCTCCCTCTTTACCTTCCCCCCCACCTCCCACAGTCTCAATTGCTACTTTTGATCAAAACCAAAATTGCTCTTGCCTGGAAAATCCCATGGATGGAGGAGCCTGGTGGGCTGCAGTCCATGGGGTCGCTAAGAGTCAGACACAACTGAGCGACTTCACTTTCACTTTCACTTTTCATGGCTTAAATTCAGATCTGCCATGGATATGAAATGTACATTGAAGTGATTATTATGATGTCTGCTTTGATATAGTATTTCTGTCATATAGCAATGGTGTTAAAAATTCAGAAACATGAAAATTAGTGCCACAGATTGATAAAATAGTATTTAGTAGAAGTCTATTGTGCTTCTATAGTCTCAGTCTATAGGAACTGAGAGTTTTCAAAATCAAAACTGATTTGGAGCTCACAGGCATGCTATTATGGGGTGGCTTATAAGATGAAAGTGAAAAAGTTTTTTAACCTTTGTAGTGACTGTTCATTACAATAGGGGTTTCAAGATGGCAGGTGGTTGTTTGAAAGGAATTATCTCATACCATTTTAGGATGTGAAATAAGCTCTTTTTATGATTGTCAGAGGCACTTATGAGAAATAACCTAAGTTAAATGTCTTCTATGTTCATGAAATAAGCTAGATTTAGTTCTGGTTACATGGTGTTAGTGGTTTTGTCTGCTGAGGGAATTTTTAAGTTTGGTCTTCATTTTCTATTTAATTTCAACAATATTGACACTTGAAAAATAATTATTTAATAGGAAAAATTTGCAATAATCTGTGTCTGTTATATTTCCTGATGTTAATCAGCAGGCACTTTGATCAATGAAAGTTCCAGGAAATTGATAAATTAGTTGCCAGGAATTTAATAAATATGTGAACAAGGAGTCTGTTAAGTAACTTAGTAATTATCCCTGGTATACTCTGGCAGCAGTTATTAAGTTGACTTAAAATAGCTATAGTGAATTTATAAATGTCCCAAGAACATTTTTCAAATGTAATGTATTCATTTGATATATAATGACTATTTCTACATTATATATGTAATTAAGATCCAATTAATTATTTTGCTTTTAAGTTTCATTTTCAAAGTTTTAATAATAGAAGTTTCTCTGTTACTTGAAGGAAATTCATTAATGCAACAATAGATGAATGATGATAATTATTTATATATAAAGGAAGTAGAATATACTAAGGACTTTTAAAACAATATCCATTGTCTCCTAACTAAGTGGTAGCAGTGAATGAAGTATATTTATATGTTGTGAGTAAGAAAAAAAGATGTTAATTGCCAAATAGACAGAGTTCTGCAAATTTAATGCTCCAAATAATGTCTATAATTGCAGAACTAAGTATAATCTCTTCCCACAAATAGCTTTTATGTCACAACAAAAAGAGATCAAATTTAATGCAAAGCCAGACATAATTAATAAGAATACAGTTCAAATCAACACACTGTCATATGATAAGTGTTGTTTTGATAAAGGTAAATTGCTATCCCCAACAATTATGATATTCACTGCTGCGGCAGAAGTACTTTGGAGTTTGCCCTGACCCCAACGAGTGCTGTGTAAAAATTTAATCTTCTTTTTCCTTTCCACTTATTTGAACTACACAGGCATCAGGGATGCTCTACAAAGTAGGCAAATTTGTTGTAGTCTGAGAGTGGGTTGGAAAAGAAGTTCTAGACATGAGACAGAATGAAAGGAAAATAGAGTTTATTAGAGTGGGAGATGCTGTTAGAATAGCGAGCAGGTTCCAGGGAAAGCTGACATTGAATAGGGGTCCTTGGTCCATTTTTATAGCCAGAGTACAAGGAACGGGATAGGGGTCTTGTGGGTCATTTGCTGATTAGATGAGGCATATATACTGGGTGGGGGAGGAGTAAGGCAAATACCTTATCCCTCGGAGGTAGGAGGGGAGACAGATTATACTGCTCAGGAGGACCCGAAATTCCTTAATGGTTATAACAGGGGGTGGGAAGGATGATAAGATCTGGTTTTTGGCATTCCTGCATTCCAAGGCCCTCGGTTTTTTTCTGTTTTTTCATCTTTGGGACTCCACAAGATTCACAATTTCAACTTATAAAAATGGGAATTTTGCTATTATAAGCACAAGAGAAGAAGATGCAGTGATATCACAATGATATTTAGTTTTATTTTGATTTTCAGTAAGTGACTAGACTTGGTTATGCTGACATATGTCTTAAGTCTAATGAGTAATTTAGTAAATGCATATTATTCTTATTAGGTATAAATATAATTTATTAAAGCAATTAGAAAACTGATAAATTATATTTACTGCCTAATTTCTAAAGCTGATTTTAAAATGAATAGTTTTTATTACCAAAGAATTAAATCAGTAACTAAACATTTAAGTTGAAAATAATCATGATGGCTAGCATAAATTAAAGCAAGTCAAAAATGGATATTTAGCAGGACAACTGGACAGAAGTGAATGATTTGAGAAGTTTATTTCAACATTTGACTTGTATAAAGTATAAAAATTCTAGCTATATTTTAATTATCTAAGCAGTGATTTATAAGGAAAATCAGATAATTGTTTGAAAATAAAAAAACAGAGCACATATTGGCTATAATTCAATCTTATTTTATTATAGAGAAGCTTCCATAGTTGAAAATGGTTAGATTCTGAAAGACTGTTGATAAGAGTGTTAGGTAGTTAAAATAGGAAAAAGGAGTCCAGAATGGCAATGACTAAAAGACAAAGAAGGGAAAGCCTGCAGAAATAGAACAGAGGAAGGTCCAAGAACCAGAGTGAGAACCTCAGGTGAAAAAAACAGCCCTCCTGGCTAGACTAATTTACAAAGGGCAGTCTCAAGGGAAGGAGAAAAAACATAAAAACAGGAGGAAAAATTGAGGCCCTTTCTTCTCTTCATTTCTTTTGGGTTGGCTCCCCCACACCCCTCGAGGATGTATTTTCCTCTGCTTGCCAAATAAAACTGAGCTGTAACCGAGCTGTAAAACCAAGCTGTAACACTTGTCTGTCCATTGCTTCAAATTTTTGTTGCAGTGAGACAGAACCAAGGAAATTACACACTTCCCCAACAAGATGATTCTTTCATAAACACATAGTAAAACTATATAGGAACAAGTTTGAATCTCCAAATTGAATAGATTTGCCTTTTTTTTTTGACTCATTGAAAGTTGGTAAATTGAGAATCTTGATTATATAAATATACAGAAATTCGTTCTTTGTCCCACCATTCTCCCTATTTTGAGGTAGTTAAGATAGTTATACTCTATTCACTTAAAATTTTATGCATATTTATATTTACATTTTTTACATATACAAATATATGTTTAAATATATTTCCAAATTCTATAATAGAAACTTTTCAAAAACCTTTAAAAGGAGCTTAGTTATCTAGTAATAAAAATTAGCTTTGCTATTGTTAAACTATAAAACTTAATTTTTATCATGTTCTATGATCTGTAGCTCTTATCTGTAATGGGAAAGCATTTCCATTTTACTTCTGAAGCAGTATATCTTCCAGTGGTGTAAATAGAAGTTATTACCTTTAAAATCTCAGAAATGAAGGTTATTCATAAAAATCACTGTCAGTTAAATTTATGTAAGTTAATTATTTTAAATAAAATTGCATAAGACCTTCAGGAATTCCATAATTTGCATATAGATTAGCAGTGCTATTCCAGAGTCTCTGCAAACCATTCTTCTAAGTCCTCTATTTTTCATGTTTTTTTGTGTGTGTACGTGTGTGTCTTTGAAGACCCTAGCTCAGACAGTCTATTCCTCCTTTTCATTGACTCCTTGCATTTGAGAGACTTTAGACAGTACTCCTTCTAATGTTTTTTCACCTCTGAAAAGATATTCACTAAGTTTTAATTGCTGACTATATGATTATCTGGTCAGCAGGAAAGCTAATTAAGAATTGAACATTACCAAACATCCATATGTCCTAATTTGTTCATAAAAGAAAAAGCACATTTTACTTATTAGTCATTAAAATTGCATCCAGGTCAACATTACTACAAAATTTGTTTTTGTGTTTGGTATTATGGACCATAGGCCAGTAACTTACCACTTTTAAACCTAAATCTTCAGAGCTAACAGTATCTAGCTATCAGGATTATTGCAAAGTTTAAAGACATCTATGTGAAATTTCTTTGTCAATATCTATATGGTATGCAAAATATTTCTCTAAATATAAGTAAGATGAAATCAGACATCTGTGCTCTAAGGAAATTCAATGCATGAAAATTCAAATATATAAAACATAGTCTACCAACAAAAAATTTATAGGCATAGCAGTTTTAAATTTTAAGATGGTTCATATTATGAGAAAGATGAGACAAATATTTTTGTTTGCTTTTTAAATTTTCATTTTTTAGCTGCAGAAGTGACAACAACTTCAGATTAAGTTATTTATTAAAGGTCACAAGTGTACTAAGTACAAGGGCTACAACTATGAGTTAAATGTTAATAGCATTTCACAATTTCCTTTTACTTCACAAGGAGAATTTCCGTAAACGTTCATACACAGGGTAACATTTAAATGAATTGAAATAAAGTTGGAGTTGTTATAAGAGAATTGTTACTCTACTTTCTTCTCACAAATCTCACCCTATCTAAAAAAGATAAAGAAATTCCATGTCCAAGGAAAAAAACTGTAATAAATAAATAAACTTAAAAACACAAACAACGAAGGACATCTTTATTACACTGTAAAATCTACACACATAGGAGGAAGGCAAATTAGAGCCAATTCATAGCCTCATCTCTGATACTGGCCCAGAACTCAAAGTTATTTATTTGATCTTGTCTTTAAAATGACAAATTTGGGAGCATAAAGAGAACCATGGGAGGAGTGAGAATGTTCCCAGAGGCCCCAGTTTCATAATGCAGAACAAAAAAGAAGACAGAGTTGAAAAAAGAAATGTGATATCACCTATGTATTCTGGAATTTAACCATCTAATCCAGTGTGTGATGAAAGCTGAGAGAAGGTGAAGTGCAGATGAAACATCTAGAACAGAAGGAAAGAGAAGATGCAGAGAATAGGTGCAGAAGACTGTAGCCGAGAAAAGAAAACCTCAAGAAGCAAGTCTTAAAAAGTTCAAACAATAAGCTGAGACTGGCTAACAGTAGGGAAGCCACAGAAGAGATAAAGTACCAGAGAAGTGAAAGTGAAGTCACTCAGTTGTGTCGAACTCTTTGCGACCCCATGGACTGTAGCCTACCAGGCTTCTGGGTCCATGGGATTTTCCAGGCAAGAGTACCAAGTGGTTGCCATTTCCTTCTCTGGGGATCTTCCTGACCCAGGGATCGAACCCAGGTCTCCCACATTGCAGGCAGACGCTTGAACCTCTGAGCCCCCAGGGAAGACCAGAGGTAATCCCAATGCCCTGAGAATGATATGGCAGAAGAAAATATTTCTACTACCTCTGAAGACACAAAAGTTATTCAAGGCCTAGAAAATTCAAAATTTAGGCAAGGCACAGAGTTTTCTGAAGTGGCACCACAAAAGTGTTTTTCCTCACTAGTGTCCTAGGTACATGGGCTTCAGATGCTCCGAGAGCAGCTTCATTCAAACGTCTGTTCAAAGTGATTATCTGGCTGAAACAAAAGCAAGGACGCAGCAGGAGAAAAGAGATTGAGAGACATAGTTCACTCTCCATGCAGACCAGTTAGCTCAGAACACAGGTCTTAAAAGGAAAACACATATTTATTGTGTGACATGGAGATGGAAGTCAGCTTCAAGTGATGCCTGATAATGTTGCCAGTGCTGTATTGGATTTTAAGTTCCACATAGAAAGGGTGGTAAATTCCCTTTGCTGAGCAGAAATGCTGTATGCATGGGTAGATTTCTTTTCCCCTTCCAGATAGGAAATTTCAGTTGCTTTATTAACACTGTATGTGCCAGATTTCCAAAGAACCACATCTAAGATTTCTCTTTTTCTCTCTTATACTGTCTTTCTCCATTTTCTGTTTCAAGATGTCTCTGAGTGTCTCTTTTGTTCTTGGGAAACAATACATGGGCCTGGATTGTATAAAAATCAACCCAGGGTTCTAGAAGCGTACTTTTGCTTTTAATGAATTCTTTAGGTGTTTGGATATGTTTGCATTTTCTCAATTTTGTGTATTTAATGTTGTGTTAATGTTTAAAGTGAGAAATATGAAATGTAGGGTTGATTTAATTCAACCTCAAAGGACTTAAAGAAATTAACACTTGGTTTGGTAGAAGATAGCCAATGTACTTGCTATAGGAACTTTGTCCCAACTCTCCTTGGGCATCAGGGTAAAACTTCACTTATTGGAGATGAAAAAGAACAACAAATTAGCTAAGAAAAAATATTGGTTTCTGATTCCTTTGAACTAAACCTTAATGAATTTGAACTTCCTTATTTTAGTTACAAAATTCAAGGAAAATACAATTATATCAGTCTTGATTACTCTGAGATTTGGATAGTTAGAGGGGCTCATATTATTTATATGTGGAATGTATTATATTTTGATTTACTGTGTAAAATACATTGAAGCTATTATTTGTGCTTACATAGGTTCTAGTGAAGTGTGTTGAACATGGCTTGTATATTTTGAATGGGAAATGAAATAGAATGCAAAGTTTTGACTTAGGAAGCAGCATAGTCTGAGAGTTAACTATTTGGACCCATTTCAGAGCCTTCTTTTGGTAAAGGCTAATTCACCCACCTTGGATTCAGAAAACTCAGAAGAGCAACAGATAATTGGAGAGAGTCTCATGAAGGTGATACAGTACTATCCCCCTTTTTTTTCCTGAATAGGTAGACAACTAGATTAAATGTTGAAACAAATAAGAAAATAAAAATCTGGAAAACATTAGCCCCATCCATCACTTATATTATGTGTCCATGGAGAAATTTCCTTTCCATTACAATTAGAAAAGAATAGTAATAAAAAAGTTATTTCTGTTTTCTCAAAACTTTTTCTTACTCAAATATCCCCTAAGTAGGACTGGCTTCCTATTGGTGAGCTTGAGGAAAAAACCTGGACATGGGTAGTTCAACTATTTCCTCTCTAATTCTTTGAGTTCTAGTATCCTGTAGCAGGGTAGGCAGGCACCTACTGCTACTCCATGTCCATAGCATTTAACAAATATTTAGTCAGTAGACTGACCATGCCACACGTTCACTTTTGATGGCATACATAGCCTTCTCAAATACATGGATTATAGGGAATTTTGAACCAAACTGTAGGAACAAATCTTTGGAAGAAAAATTCATTCTGGATTAATATCCTCGTGCTTCCTTCTCTATTTACAGAAAGACTCCAAATTTTTGAGCCTCAGTTTCTTTATCTCCACAAAGGGAGTAGTAATACTTAAATAGCAAATTAGTTATTTTTTGAAGCAGAAGGAACAATGTATATACGTGCTCGTGCTCATCAAGTGCCTGGTATGAGAGTCACTCAATAAACATGAGCAATTAAACTCCAAAATAAGAATATTGCTTTCTAATGAATGACATATTTCCACTACTAAAATGAATTTACTGATTTTTTATTTAAAGATACATTTTTTCTCATTTATTTCTAATAAATGACTCTAGCTAAATCATCCCATTTGAAGAATACCTTCTCACTGTCCTCTATTTACAGTTAGGTGATTTCAAGAATTAGAAAATGATGCCAAGGGTTATCCACTCTACATAGGAAGAAAACTGCATTTTTATTTGGTTCCATGAAATTCACAAGAAACTTTGAGGAAATATTAATGTTA
Organism: Odocoileus virginianus; assembly: GCF_023699985.2. Classification (NCBI taxonomy): domain Eukaryota; kingdom Metazoa; phylum Chordata; class Mammalia; order Artiodactyla; family Cervidae; genus Odocoileus; species Odocoileus virginianus. The sequence goes on along the minus strand of NC_069686.1, from coordinate 32,209,223 downwards.
TCCTGCCAAAAGTTATACATTTAAAACTACAGTGTGACTTCCCAAAGAATAATGGAGAAAAGGTAACTTTAGTCTCTAACATGTTTTCATGAGTATGCTTTGTATAGGAAAACATATCCACTGCCTTAAAAATGATAGTACAGAAAAAAATTCATACTTCAATAAATTTCAGCATAATCTAAATATTTATGTTTATGTGTGTCATTTTACCTTTATTTATCAATTTAATATTAGACATAGATATTTCGGTTTATATCATTCTACCTGTAAAGGATTTTTTTTTTTAATGAAAGGGTAAGCCAAAGTTAAGCAACCATAATTTCACCTATGCATTAATAAGCTTCTTGTGTACCTCTTTATTATTTTAGGTCTTAAATTGTTTAATTTGCTTAATGTGGTTTAGCTTAAAATTTTGTGGTATGTTTGTAAGTGAATAACTGTTGTGAAATTTGAATACATATATTTAATTTTTAGCAGCATTACAATATGTATTTTATAAATTACAACTCTCAAAGAACAAGGCTCAAATGACAATCTCAGGAAAACAGTCACACATAGGTCTTCACGTTCTATGAGCTGTGAGAACTGAAAGCAGAGCTCTCATATAAATCTGGGAATTAGGAAGGATATTTAGAAGGCAGTCAACAACCCTTCACTTCATTTTCAATGAGCAGATACTGAACTTAGTGACCAACAGGGTTACAACTTAGTCATGTTGGCTTCTTTCACTTTTCACTTATTATTTATCGATTCAACAAACCTTTTCTAGGAGCTCAGATATGCATATGACACCAACCTTATGTCAGAAAGCAATGAACTAAAGAGTCTCTTGATGAAAGTGAAAGAAGAGAGTGAAAAATTTGGTTTAAAACTCAACATTCAGAAAACTAAGATCATGGCATCTGGTTTCATCACTTCATGGCCAATAGATGGGGAAACAATGGAAACAGTGGCAAACTTTGTTTTTCTGTGCTCCAAAATCACTGCAGGTGGTGACTGCAACCATGAAATTAAAAGATGCTTGTTTCTTGGAAGAAAAGTTATGACCAACCGAGACAGCATATTGAAAAGGAGAAACATTACTTTGCCAACAAAGGTCAATCTATTAAAGGCTATGGTTTTTCCAGTAGTCATGTATGGGTGTGAGAATTGAACTGTAAAGAAAGATGAGGCCAAAGAATTGATGATTTTGAACTTTGGTGTTGGAGGAGACTCTCAAAAGTCTCTTGGACTGCAAGGAGAGCCAATCAGTCCATCCTAAAGGAGATCAGTCCTGCAAATTCATTGGAAGGACTGATGCTGAAGCTGAAACTCCAATACTTTGTCCACCTGATATGAAGAACTGATTTATTTGAAAAGACCCTGATCCTGGGAAAGATTGAAGGTGGGAGGAGAAGAGGAAAACAGAGGACGAGATGGTTAGATGGCATCACTGACTCAATGGACATGGGTTTGTGTAGACTCTGGGAGTTGGTGATGGACAGGGAGGCCTAGTGTGCTGCAGTCCATGTGGTCACAAAGAGTCAGACACAACTGAGCGACTGAAATGAACTAAACCATGGGAAGACACTGCTAAGAGCTGGAGATATCTGTTAAGCAAAACTGGAGTCTTTCCTGGCTCTCTTGGCATTTAAAGCCTTGGGGACACTGGCAAATGTCACAGACTTAGCCTTCATAGTCAAGAATCATACAGGTTCTTGTTTGATAAACATGCAGACAAGTCATTAAAAGTTGTGTAATTAGCAGTTGTGGAAAACGCATTGAAGAAGTATAAAGACACATAAACACGTTACAGTGATATCTTTTCTGGAATGGGCTTCTTTGAGCAGGTAACATGAATTGAGATCTGAAGAATGACTAGCAATCGTTAATTGGAATTGGGAGGCAGTCAGCCTTGAAGAAGAAAAAACAGCTTATATAAAGGCACAAGGTAGAAAGATAACACGATGTTTGCTTGAAATTGTAATCAGAAGGTGTTAAGAAGAATTTGATTCTGTAGCTTTTGTAAAAAGTTAATTTCATCAAGAATGCATTAAAGAATTTTAAGGAGGGGAATTACATAATGTATTTTCAAAAAATAAAACATCACTCCATCCACACTTGGAAATGCATTGGGCTATCGGGAATCTGCTGTTCAGTGGGGAGCTTAGCTTGGTGCTCTGTGGTGTCTTAGAGGCATGGGGTAAGGCAGGGCGTGTAGGGGATATATGTACACATTTAGCTGATTCACTTCACTGTTCTGCAGAAACTAACACAACATGATAAATCAACTATGCCTCAGTTAAAAAAGAAATAAATAAATGGAGCAACTGGAAGTATAGTAGGAGCAATGAAGTGAGCCTGAGTAAGAGACCTGTGTAATAAACAGGCGGGATATGATCATATCTTAGAATCAAATGGTGGTGATGGAGAAAAATACCCTGAATTCAAAGATATTTAGGAAAACGAATAGCTAGACGTTGATTGATATGGCATGGCAACTTCTAAACTCTGAAATCCTTGGTACATTTTCCATATTCTGAACGAAGAATTAACCAATGTTCAACTTTATCTAACATTTCAGCTCTCACTTGCCGAGTAAGTGTTGCATTGTCTACAGAACTAACTGAAACAGTTTCATAAAATATGAAATATGTTAGACTTATACACAAGTCATAAATTTGGGTCACTACTGAATTCAGTCTTCTGAATATTAATTTAACTAAGATGTCTATTTTCTGGCTAAGAACCATGTTACCCAATGATAGTCCTCCAATATTGTCCAAATAAATGGACAATGTCTAATCTAACAAAAAATTAGGATGTATCACTCAGGGAATACTTTCCTTACACACAGATTGAGAACACTAGATAACATTCTGGGTTAGTTAATCTCTCTTACAAGCCCAGTGGCTCAGTTCTGCTGAGAAATCTCATAGCAATAACACAGTGTTCAGAATTACATCACAACAGATTGATAGATCACCACTTTTCATGGATTCAGAGTTACTCATGAATAATTGTTATAACCTTGCCCAAGTAGAGCCTACAAAGCTCTACTTTTTCTATTTCCTACCCACATCCATGAGTTCTGCCATTGCTCAGTTTGCTTTTTATGCTGATTCATGTACATGTCAAGTTTGCCCAAATTAGGCCCCCTGTAGAGGATAATCCCTCTGTTGAAAGTGCTTCTGTGAGATCCTCTATTGCTTCTCTCCCTGCTTTATTCAGATTTCTGCTCAATATTCCTCCTTCCTTTCTCTGTTGATACTAGCTTTTCTGGCTTCTATTATTCAGTATCCTCTTACCTTGCTTATTTTTCATTCATACCTTTTATTTTCTTTTGCTTGTGCTGGGTCTTCATTGCTGTGAGAACTTTTCTCTAGTTACGGTTGCAGGCTTCTCATTGTGGTGGCTTCTCTTGATGCAGAAGGCATGATCTTTAGGCACACAGACTTTAAACTTGCACTCATGGGCTCAGTAGTTGCAATTCCTGGGTTCTAGAGCACAGGCTGAATAGCTTAGTTACTCCACGGCATGTGGGATTTCTCAGACCAGGGATCAAACCTATGTCTCTGTATTGGCAGGCAGTTTCTTTACAACTGAGCTACCAGGGAATCAATGATTCATAGCTTTGACTAATATCTGATATTGATCCCTGGGTTGAGAATGTCCCTTGGAGGGGAAATGGCACCCTACTCCAGTATTGTTGGACGAATCCCACGAACAGAGGAGACTGGTGGGCTGCAATCTATGGGGTCACAAAGAGTTGGGCATGATGGAGCATCTGAGCCACACACATTCCTTCGTATGTCAAAACTCGTGCTTGCTTACTGTGGTAGACTGAATAATGGCACCCTTCCACCTCTTGAAGGTGTTCATGTCCCAATCTCCTTCATCATAATAAGGACTTTGCAGAATGATTAAATTAAAGGGTTTGAGATTACAAGATTATTCTAAATTATTCAGGTGGGCCTAAAATTATCACAGGAGTCCTTGTAAAGTGGAGGCAGGGGGATGAGATGAGTAGAACACATGGTAATGGAAATAAGAGGTTGGAATCATGTGGGGAAGAGGTCGTGCACTGAGGAGTATAAGCAGGCTCTGAAAACTGAAAAAGGCAAAGAAAAAGGTTTTCTTCTGAAGCCTCCAGAAGGAATGCAGTTCTACCTTGGTTTCTGACTTCAGTTCAGTTCAGTTCAGTTCAGTCGCTCAGTGGTGTCCAACTCTTTGTGACCCCATGAACTGCAGCACGCCAGGCCTCTCTGTCCATCACCAACTCCCAGAGTCCACCCAAACCCATGTCCATTGAGTCAGCGATGCCATCCAACCATCTCATCCTCTGTCATCCCCTTCTCCTCCTGCCATCAATCTTTCCCAGCATCAGGGTCTTTTCCAATGAGTCAGTTCTTCGCATCAGGTGGCCAAAGTATTGGAGTTTCATCTTCAACATCAGTCCTTCCAATGAACACCAAGTACTGATTTCTTTTAGGATGGACTGGCTGGACCTCCTTGCAGTCCAAGGACTCTCAAGAGTCTTCTCCAACACCATACTTCAAAAGCATCATTCTTCTGTGTTCAGCTTTCTTTATAGTCCAACTCTCACATCCATACATGACTACTGGAAAAACCATAGCCTTGACTAGACAGACTTTTGTTGGCAAAGTAATGTCTCTGCTTTTTAATATGCTGTCTAGATTGGTCATTACTTTCCTTCCAAGGAGTGAGAGTCTTTTAATTTCATGGCTGCAGTCACCATCTGCAGTGATTTTGGAGCCCAGAAAAATAAAGTCAGCCACTGTTTCCACTGTTTCCCCATCTATTTGCCATGAAGTGATGGGACCATATGCCATGATCTTAGTTTTCTGAATGTTGAACTTTAAGCCAACTTTTTCATTCTCCTCTTTCACTTTCATCAAGAGGCTCTTTAATTCTTCTTCACTTTCTGCCATAAGGGCAGTGTTATCTGCATATCTGAGGTTATTGATATTTCTTCCAGCAAATCGCTGTGAAATGAAAGGAAGCGAAAGGCAAATGGGAAAAGGAAAGATTTTTGACCTATGAACTCTAAAATTCTGAGAGTATATTTTTATTATTTTAAGCCATTAAATTTTTGTCAACTTGTTAGAGAAGCCTTAGGAAACTAATACAGTTAGTTTCTACCTTCTCCATCTGAATGTAATCTTGAAGAAATAAGACACTTAATATTTTTTACCATTATATTATTATGTGTAGAACACTGCAACATAATTAATAATCATTTATAAAGCAAATAAATATTAGGAAATAAAATTTATAAATATACACAGTCTAATATACACATAATAATGCATAAACATACATCTATACCACAAATGCTACAAGAGTATATACTCACATCTAAAAATTACTATACTGCTCTTGGTTAATTAAATATATGCCTATGCACATATTTCAAAAACAGTTGACTAAAACATCTTTTAGTTCTCACAAATGTACACAGAATGCAGGCAAGGTAAAAATGCTAATTTAAGCATAACAACCATACTCTGGTGTATTAGATGAATCATTTTAATCAAGGAGATGAGCTTCTAATTAATGCCTGATCCCTTCTTTTGCATGCAGTTGGATAACAGTAACATGGCTATTACAGTTTACAGTATATATTCTTTCCTGAAACAAAATTGAAATAAATAAAAAGCTTATTATTATTATCGCAACTCAGCTAGCTCTTCAGTACCAGGTTTCTCAGCAATAGCAAGGGTATGACTTTTAGGGAGAAACAGTGAAAAACATACTTTGGTGCTGAGGAAAAAAAAAAAAATCTCACTATTGCTGAATTTGAAGGCTGATTTTTCAGTCCTTTGTGTGAGCAGAATTAACATTGGAACCAGCCAGGGGCTCAACAAACTATTGTAGACTGCCCTAGAAGCCACCTACAGTGGTATCCTGGCAACCCTGGATATTTCATTCAAGCCAGAAACCTTATTATAGTTCTACTTTAGTCTTAAGAGTGAAATTGTGATATACAGTTTGTTTGGAATTAAAAGAAAAATCCATAATCAAATGTAATTCAGATACTTATATCAATACATGGTTTTATCTGGCTAGTTACACACTGCAACTCTTTTTGTGCACTTGTTATATAAGGAGGATAATCTTCAGCTTCTTCCTTTGCCAAATAAATTCCTTACCTACACTGATGATGCGATTTCCTAGTCCTCCAATGTATTCAGCTATTAAAATAGAATTGCGAATGTTGGAAATTTACATAGAAGCCGATCAGCAGTGTTCATTTTTAGAATAGCTAGAATTCCAAATAGAGATGCTAGGGAGCTGCAATCTGCCATTTTTATATTTGAAAGAAAGGCCTGTTCATTCAAAGAGTAGAAATGAGAAATCACAGAGCAATCATTTTTCTTTAAAATTCCTGGTCGATATAGAATTGCTATGTGTGCTTTATTTTATGGAAACAATGAGCAATTAAAACCCCTTTGTTTGTATATTTAGTTATAACATTTTAAGCAAAGCTGATCCAGCTAGAACTCAGAACATTTATTTTAAAGACCTAAGATATATCAAATTACAATTTATCCAGCCAGTATTGCCAAGAAACTGAAATCATAGTATAGTTAATAAGCAGTTGGGGAAACATAGCATAAAAATTCGATCTTGAGCCTGATTTAGATTTGGCTCAATTTAAGATATTTCCAATTTTATTCACTTCTAAAATTGAAACCTATCTCAATTTAGAAACTATCACATAACAACCAAATTACTTATAATTCTAGTAGCCATTTTTATATTTAGATCGAGTTATCTCTTTAGAATTAAATATTGGATTTAAATTCCCATGTAGTAAATGCTTTTCCAAATTCAATTTAAATATAAATTAGTTATGGACTCATTTTTATTTTGGGTTTTCCTATTTGATTTTTCATAAAGTACACAGATGTTAATGTTAATCAAAGACTAATCTTTTAATAAACACATTTAAAGATACAACATAATTATTAATTTAAATATTCAAATTGATCGCCATTCCATTTTATAGATTAATAATTGGATAAAGAGTGATGTCAGCAGGAAAGTTTCAGGGAAGAGCCTTGAGAATTCACCTTTGAAAAAGCAATGAGAACACTGTCAAAATTTTTCAAATATCACTTTCTTTCATGACCTTGGGAATAAACCAAAAGCTTGCATCAATCCTGGGGAGCACTTAATTAAGGAAGAAAAAAAGACAGCAAATCTCAGTGAGAACAGTAAGATTTGTGTTGTTTTAAATTGCTCTATTTTCATCACCCTCTTCCCACCTCCATAGTAGCCTTGAAAATTAATTTCATAATTACAGTTAAAACCCAGCAGTCTGAGACTTCATATTAGGCCATAAAAAGTGGTTCTTCATAAATTTTTGAAAGATGGAAGTCATACAAAGTATCTTCTCTAATAAAAGTGGACTGAAAACAGAAATCAATAGCAGAAGGAAATCTAGAAAAGTCATGACCATGTGGAAATTAAACATGCTTCTAATTAATCAGAAAGTCAAAGAAGAAATCACAAAGGGATTAGGATATACTTTGAGATGAATGGAATAAAGACACAACATATGAAAATCTGTGGGATACAGCTAAAGTAGTGCTTAGTAAGAAATCTATAACTGCAAATGTCTCTATTAAAAAAAAAGGAAAGTTGGTTAATCAATAACATAATCTTCTGCTTTAAAACTCTAAAATTAGAAGGGCAAACTGAACTCAAATCAAAGTGAAACAAGGCAATTAGTAAAACAGAGAATAGAAAAGCAATAGTGAAAATCAACAAAAAATAGTAGGATAGAATTAAGAATTCAGAAGTAAGCAGAAACATTATGGTCAACTGACTTTTTAAAAGGGTACCAAGACCATTGAACAATCATTTAATAATCTCTTAAATAAATGGTACTGATACAATTGTATATTGACTGCTACTTCATATCATATACAAACAAAACAAAATAAGACAAAACAAAAAAATCCTCAAAATGAATCTAAGAACTAAATGTAAACTGTAAAACTCCTAGAAAGAAGTGTAAATCTTTTGGATCAAGCAACAGGTTTTTAAAGATGAAATCAAAAGATAAAGGAAAACAAGAAAAAAGTACAGCTTGGTTGTTCCATAACAAATCAAAAAAAAAGAATTGTACAAGATTTATTTTTTTGGATTAATGAGAACAGTCTGTAATTACATATGAAGATAAACACACAACTTTGTGAGTATACTACAAATTGTGAGTATACTACAAATCACTGAATTTTATACTTTGAAGTTTGAAATTTATAATGTGAATTCTATCTAAATTTAAAATAAACAGAAAATGTTAACTCTGATTAAATCTTAAAAGAATTAATTTATTATTTAACAATATTGAAATTTATTTTCATATTTAATAATGAGAAAAATGAAATTTAAGCTCAAAATTTCACAAAGAAAATAAACTCAAAGCAATGCAGTGCTGATCAAGTTTTTATTTATCTTTAGAAATGCTACTGTGCCATATTAGAGAAATTTCTGAACCAGATATAATTTGTTAGGAATTATGTTTTGACAACTGAAAAAGTCATCTGATATTACTATTTTTCAATTACCTTTAAAATTGAAATCTATTTACTTTACAGAGTTTTTTTCCCCCTATGATATGAGGACAGCACATTTAATGTGCTTAACATAATATGAGGAGGTTAAAATTAGTTACTTTTATTATTATTATTACTATCACTATTATTCTTATTTTTGTCTTATTATCTCAATAGTTTTATAAATGTACTTGGCTGATTAAGTCTTTCCTTGGATGGAAGATTAGAGATAATATTATTTAACCTTAACTAGTTGTGATTGATTCATTATATAACACGATTGTCTGATCCTTAATAGTAAAAGGGAGACTATACCATGATTTCATTTTCAGTCTCACAAAATAAAAAGCAGTGAGATGAAAAGCAATAAAAGTGTTCTAATTCACCTGCCTCTTGAGAAATTTGTATGCAGCTCAGGAAGCAATAGTTAGAAATGGACATGGAACAACAGATTGGTTCCAAATAGGAAAAGGAGTACGTCAAGGCTGTATATTGTCACCCTGCTTATATAACTTATATGCAGAGTACATCATGAGAAACATTGGGCTGGAAGAAGCACAAGCTGGGAGAAATATCAATAACCTCAGTTATGCAGATGACACTACCCTTATGTCAGAAAGTGAAGAAGAACTAAATAGCCTCTTGATGAAGGTAAAAGAGGAGAGTGAAAAAGTTGGCTTAAAGCTCAACATTCAGAAAACTAAGATTATGGCATCTGGTCCCATCACTTCATGGGGAAACAGTGGCTGTTTTATTTGGGGGGGGCTCCAAAATCACTGCAGATGGTGACTGCAGCCATGAACTTAAGACACTTACTCCTTGGAAGGAAAGTGATGACCAGCCTAGACAGCATATTAAAAAGCAGAGACATTACATTGCCAACAAAGATCCATCTAATCAAGGCTATGGTTTTTCCAGTAGTCAGGTATGGATGTGAGAGTTGGACTATAAAGAAAGCTGAGTGCTGAAGAATTGATGCTTTTGAAGTATGGTGTTGGAGAAGACTCTTGAGAGTCCCTTGGACTGCAAGGAGATCCAACCAGTCCATCCTAAAGGAGATCAGTCCTGAGTGTTCATTGGAAGGACTGATGTTGAAGCTGAAACTGCAACAGTTTGGCAACCTGATGTGAAGAGCTGACTCATTTGAAAAGACCCTGATGCTGGGAAAGATTGATGGTGGGAGGAGAAGAGGACAACAGAGGATAAGATGGTTGAATGGCATCACCGACTCAATGGACACGAGTTTGAGTAAACTCCGGGAGTTGGTGATGGATAGGGAGGCCTGGCGTGCTGTGGTTCATGGAGTCGCAAAAAGTCAGACTTGACTGAGCACCTGAACTGAACTGAATTCATATTTTAATAGAAATGCTTCATACTAATAAATGTAAATAGTTTGGTGCCCAGATTTTTTTTTGAAATATCCTGTTAAAACCAAATAACACTGTGTTCCATTTCTATGCTTAATTTACAGAAGTGCAAAATCATAATACTACAGTTATTTTGTTCTCTACATTGGAAGTAAGGATTTTGTACTCTGAAGTAGCTATTATAATGTTTATCTGAATTGTAATGTTTACACTGTAGCTTCAATTTTTTATGACTATGGATATGTTTTTCTCAAATATTAATATTTCCCAAAATAGATTAGTCTATAAAGAATGTAAAAACACACTAATAAGTGCCTTCTGATTAAGCAGCTTTATTTGTTTTAAGAGTACAAGCAACTTGATTTAAGGTATCACTGATATTCTCCAGATTTTCACATGGCAATATGAGATAATCCATGCATGTATGCCATATCTCAAGACCGTAAGACTTAAAGGATCATGTCAAGATTGTAGACAACTGGTGAATCTGCAAAATTATATGCAAAATATGGACTTGGACATTTTTCAGAGAGATGTTTGTACATTTAACCAGACTATTGAAAAACTTATCATAATCAGTCTAATACTCACTTCAGTGTTACATATTTCCCAAGTCTACAGTAAATATTCATGACTGTGTTAACCTATATATCAACAGCATGCAAGAAACAACAGACATAAATTTAATTAAAATGAAAATTTTCCTTTTCTGCTTATGAATTTTAATTTTTAGAGACAGATTTGATAATTGTTCAGATTTAATAAATGTGTGTAAGGTTTACTTAATTTATCTATTTGGTTATTCATGCAGTTTTATTAAATAATATTCATTTATTTGATAAATATTTAAACTACTATATTCATAATAAATACATTAATAACATAAAACAAGATATTTATAACTTTGCAAGTTATGACTTTTAAAATTTGCAGTCTGTAGGCTAATGTACATTCCCAAAGGGATTGCATTAAATAAAACTGGGTTGCTAGAAAGTTAAGCTTATTAACATCATCCATTTTATTTCAAATTAAGCTATGCTGGCTGCACTTATTGGAGGATTAACTCATTGCAACTCTAGCAGTATCCTATGTTTAATGGGAAAACATCATGTAAAACAGAAATGATCAAAGGTATGAAGATCTGGAGCATCCCATTCTAACAGGGGCACCTTAGTCAAACTTTTCTCAGAAACACTTCACTGTTAATGAAGCTGTGGGAGGAGAGGAAATCCAAACTGTGTTGCTGACACCCCCACTTGGGTGCCATGACTATGGCCTTTTGTTGGGTGGAAAAATGTAGCTTGGGAAGTAGAGGTTCAATTTGCAACTTCTTGGTGAATGTTTTCAGATGAAAACATTCTGGAGGTAATGGCTGTGCAACAATGTGATTGAAATTAATGCCTTTAAACTATACACTTAAAAGTGGTTAAAATGTTAAATCTTACATATTATACCAAAATAAAAAATATGAAAATAATAATTTATTTTTTTTAAAGAGGAAAGGGAGTGGACAGATTTGTTCTATCTTGTTCTATCTATACTGTAAGAAGAGTTTTCCTACAGTTTCACATTACTGGTAAGCTAAGAATTGGAAGAGCCAGGCAAGTAACAAAATACTTAGGAGATACAAGGTATCTAAAAGTAATATAATGAGTGACTCTGACAATATTATATACTTTAAATTAAATTAAATACTTTAGTTACATATTTCAAGTTACTGAATCCTCAAATGCACAACTACCTTTCATATCAAGGAATATTTTTAAATGATAAATCAATAACCCCTGAAGAGATGAAAATTTCTTCAACAAGTAACTGAGACACACATACTCACAGTAGAGGATTCAGCCAATTTTAAAATGTGTGCAATCTTTACAAATTTAGGACTAGCAGTTTTAATTCAAACATTAGAATATATGAAGTTAGATATTGTGGAGAGTCTATATAAAGAAAGATGTGCAGTAATAATACTAATATAGCCCCTACTATTGTTTATCACCTATAAATTTTGATCCTATTTTCTCCTTCTAAGATATATAACTTGCATCATTTTAATTCTGAAAAGTTTATAGCCATAGACATTGCCATGGTCTATAAGTAGTTGAAAATTAAAAAAAAAAAAAAAGGAAAGAAATCATTGTAACAGATTTTATCATTTAACTTTGGCTAATTTTTAACTCAACTTATCAGTTTTCACATCTTGGAAGATTTTTGACACTCCTATTTTGGAGACCTTTAATCTACATCATAGCAAAATGCTAAAAATTCAACATCTTTTACATTTTTAAAAAATAAATTTAAAGGATCATGGTGATTTTGAAATTCAATGGATAGAAGTAATGATTCAACATCTGCCTGGCTGTGATTTCTTGGTAATTATTGTGGATACTAGAGAAAATCCATTTCTAGGGCTGAAGGAGAGTACCCAAGAAAGGACAAATTTGAAAGAGGTATCTCCCCGCCATGTCCTGGAGTTCAGACATTGGAGAGGAATGGTTGTAGCCAACTGTGTAGTTGCTATGGTCAGAAAAAGCAGAAAACAACAGGTTATAAAGTATAGGCAAGCTTCAGCCAGAAGACAATGGCCACAGGAGGTGATCACCAGGCCAGCCAGGTCTGCAGGCTTGCTTTAGGGGCCTTGCATTGTATGTGTGTGACGGGGGAAAGCGCAAACAAATGTCCTCACTCCACATTACTGACCAGGTCTGCAGTGCCACAACCAAGAGAAAGCCCTCTTCCTTCGTGTTCTTCCAGATCCCCTCCTGAGAAAGTTCAGCATCAGACTCACTCAAAAGGAGAAAGGCTTTACAGAATTCTCTCATGATCACAGAGCAGGTATGAAAGAATGGATTCGAACTGAGAGACAATACAATGATACTGTCATTTCTTTTTAAAGTATTTTGGGTGAAATCCTATTTTTATTTCATCATGTTTCAAATACATCTTGCAGAAAAGTAAAGGCTTTACATCCAGGAGTAATAAATAATATTATTTAAAAGGGCACTGGTTCGGTATCTCTCCAAAGGGAAGTCTAAGATGGAGACTTCACAACTGTTTTGTTTTGTTTCTCAATTTGGTCCTTCTTCATTTTTAGTTGTTGTTTTATTTTTTTTTTCATATTCAATTGCAAAAGAAAAAAAACATTGATTTAAAAAGCAAATGTGAATACTCTTTCCACAAAGCTGGGTCCCCTCCATATTAGTTGATTTCTTTTTACCCTTTCATTCATGAATAGTCAATAGGTGTTTATTGTATGGTGCTTGCTGGGTAATGGGTGAAAATAAACATGATTTCTGCCATCAAGGAGTTTACTGTTATAGCAGAAATGTTTCTCCTTGATGAAGAATTCTTTCTTCATTTTCTTGACTGTCATACCTTTGCAGTAGATCAGTGTAGTACTTGGAGTTGTATACTTCAAACATACTAAACTTTTGTATTTGTAAAGAGAGGATTGAAACAAATACAAAAGTAGAGGGATAGTGATCATGAAAAAGAGACAATTCCAATATGATATTTTTAAGACTGACCCACACTGACAGACAGATTTAGTAATTGTCATAGAGAAGAAACTGAAGTTATCTTGAGAGGAATTTTAAGACATTTTACTATGTTCCTGTGTATTCTTATTCTTTTGAAACTTGTAAACTTTTTTTTTTAAATTTTGTGAATTGTTGATGTTAGTCTAAAGGTAAATATAGCTAACTCAAGATCATTCAGGTGTATTTCAGTTGCCCAACTTGGAGGAGGGTGTCAATAGTTTATGTCAAATAAGATACAAGCAGAAAAATGACTATGATAAAGAAACACTGGTGATGCTATGAGAGTAAATTACAAGTCCTGACCTCCTTTGGATACTAACAAAAATGCTTTCTTAATTAAAATTTAATTAAATTTAATTAAAATGAGCTTAGAAGTAAAAATAGATGGAGAAACAATAAAAAGTGACAGACCTTGTTTTTTGGGGCTCCAAAATCACTGCAGATGGTGACTGCAGCCATGAAATTAAAAGACGCTTGCTCCTTGGAAGAAAAGCTACGACCAACCTAGTTCAGTTCAGTCGCTCAGTCGTGTCCGACTTCTTGCAACCCCATGAACTGCAACACACCAGGCCTCCCTGTCCATCACCAACTCCCGGAGTTTACTCAAACTCATGTCCATTGTGTCGGTGATGCCATCCAACCATCTCATCCTCTGTCGTCCCCTTCTCCTCCTGCCCTCAATCTTTCCCAGCATCAGGGTCTTTGCAATGAGTCAGCTCTTTGCATCAGGTGGCCAAAGTATTGGAGTTTCAGATTCAACATCAGGCCCACCAATGAACCCCCAGGACTGATCCCCTTTAGGATTGACTGGTTGGATCTCCTTGCAGTCCAAGGGACTCTCAAGAATCTTCTCTAACACCACAGTTCAAAAGCATCAATTCTTCAGTGCTCAGTTTTCTTTATAGCCCAACTCTCACATCCATACATAACTACTGAAAAACCCATAGCCTTGACTAGGTGGACCTTTGTTGGCAAAGCAGTGTCGCTGCTTTTTAATATACTGTCTAGGTTGGTTATCACTTTCCTTCCAAGGAGCAAGCATCTTTTAATTTCATGGCTGCAGTCACCATCTGCAGTGATTTTGGAACCCAGAAAAATAAAGTCAGCGACTCTTTCCACAGTTTCCCCATCTATTTGCCATGAAGTGATGGGACCAGATGCCACGATCTTAGTTTCCTGAATGTTGAGCTTTAAGCCAACTTTTTCACTCTCCTCTTTCACTTTCATCAAGAAGCTCTTTAGTTCTTCTTCACTTTCTGCCATAAGGGCAGTGTCATCTGCATATCTGAGGTTATTGATATTTCTCCTTGCAATCTGGATGCCAGCTTGTGCTTCTTCCAGCCCAGCATTTCTCATGAAGTTCTTTGCATATAAGTTAGAACTGGACATGGAACAACAGACTGGTTCCAAATAGAAAAGGGAGTACGTCAGGGATGTATATTGTCACCCTGCTTATTTAACTTATATGCAGAGTACATCATGAGACCAACCTAGACAGAATATTAAAAAGCAGAGAAATTACTTTGTCAGCAAAAGGTCCATCTAGTCAAAGCTATGGTTTTTCCAGTAGTCATGTATGGATGTGGGAGTTGGACTATAAAGAAAGCTGAGTGCTGAAGAATTGATGCTTTTGAACTGTGGTGTTGGAGAAGACTTTTAAGAGTCCCTTGGAGATCCAAGCAGTCCATCCTAAAGGAAATCTGTCCTGAATATTCTTTGGAAGCACTGATGCTGAAGCTAAAATCTTATTCTTTGGCAACCTGATGAGAAGAACTAACTCATTAGGAAAGACCCTGATGCTGGGAAAGATTGAAGGCAGGAGGAGAAGGGAATGACAGAGGATAAGATGGTTGGATGGGCATCGCCAACTCAATGGACAGGAATTTGAGTAAGCTCTGGGAGTTGGTGATGGACACGGAAGCCTGACATGCTGCAGTCCATGGGGTTACAAAGGGTTGGACATGACTGAGTGACTGAACTCAACTGAGCTTTTGAATATATTAGGAAAAGACATGGATAGGTCGGCCGATGGTATTGTTATGGACAGAAATTGAAGTATAGGAAGTAGCTTGATGGTGCAAAAAATAATCTTTCTGCATGGAAATGTTCATTTGTAAATTTCCTTTCTGCATTAATTTGTACCCTTCCATCATAAAAGCTTAATCTCTATAGAGGACACTTGCATAATCAGTATATGGTTAGTGTAATAAGACAGTCTCTCAGCTCTTTAGCTTTATTATTTTTCACCTTAATCTTCCTTTACATATGCAGTTTATTTTCCTTCGAGTAGATATGTGTGTTAAATCTGAAAAATTTAAAACTGGATTTCCCCCAATGCAAATTAGATTTAAAATACATTAATGGTCAGCTTTCCTCATACTGTTTATATATTACTTTTAATTCTTTAACTATGCTTGTTTTTCCTATATTAAATTCCAAATGTAGACTCAATTACAGGATTTAGGAAATTTTTTTTTAAATGATACATGATTTTTTCCACAGTTACTCTCTATTTCATTAACCTATACTATATTTTTTCACAATAATTGTTAGACAAAATTTATTTAGTGAACTAATATCTGTCTTTAAGTTGACTGACTCCTCAACACTAGGAAATTCCACCAAAGCAGGGACTCCCCTGTCTTATTCACCAGTGTCCCATCACTGAAAATAGTCCTGGTTCAATAAACATCTGTTAAAATAATGAATGAATGATTCATATATTGGCAAATATATGCATAAAAGATCTATAAATATTGTTATCACCCTGGCTATAAGGAAAGGTAAAAATTCCATATCTATATCTATACACACATACACATATAGCTATAATATGTAGAATATTTTTTCTGTCCTTACATAAGCATACATATAAATAATTATATTTTAGAAATTTATCTTTGTATCTAAATGCTCATTTTTTAAAGTATTATTTGCAAACATTTGAAAGGACAACAGCAGAAAGGAATAAAAATAATGAAATGAATACTATGGGATGCAAATATTGGTTACATGATTATAAAAGATGGAAAACATGTCTTTTCAGTTGATGGTAGAAAATAAAACTTGTTAGTGAAGTGAATGGTAAATTTGTTTGTCCACTCCAGCCTGTTACTTCAGAGAAGTCAAGAATAATGTTTAATATTAGGTCAGAGGAAAATCATTATACTAAGACATTCATAGAAGGCAAAAATGGACAATTTCAGCTTGTGTTAGAAAATGACTTTTATTACATTGAAACGTTCCATTTATTTTATGATTTAAAAATGGCATGAACTCATATTTGAAACAAATCCCATGAAACAATTAGAAAAGAATTTCATGAGAAATAATGGGAAATATAAAATTCCGTGAAGCTCTTAAACACCAATTATTAAACAAAGGTGAATAACCACCTTGCAAACAATTAGAATTAAAAACTTTTATATGCAATATTTTGTATTTGTCTGAATAGCTTTGAGGTCAAGTAATAGAGCATAACATTGGAGCAATATCTTGTTTTCCCTGATCTAATCATAAATATAAATATATGCAGGTTTTTGACTTGGTAAAGATAAATGGAAAAGGTCCTAACTTCAGAGAACTTCTGGATATTTTGTACTTATTTTCTGGAATTATCCTCCATATTTATTTTCCATTTTTTTCTTCTTTTGAGAAATTCATAGAACAAGAAATGGTAAGATGAATTTGAATTTGATTCTTAGAATTCAAACTAAATTCCATTTTATTCAATCACATATTATTTACAAAAATTGAAGAGATCCATGATACTGAATAAAAACTCAAACTCCACACAAAATAATGTTTATAATTTTTCCCACTTTCAGTCAGTTCAGTCACTCAGTCATGTCCGACTCTTTGCGACCCAATGAACCGTAGAACGCCAGGCCTCCCTGTCCATTAACAATTTCTGACTTTACCCAAACTCATGTCCATTGAGTTGGAGATGCCATCCAACAATCTCATCCTCTGTCGTCCTCTTCTCCTCCCTCCTTCAATCTTTCCCAGCATCAGGGTCTTTTCAAATGCATCAGTTCTTTGCATCAGGTGACCAAAGTATTGGAGTTACAGCTTCAACATCAGTCCTTACAATGAACATCCAGGACTGATTTCCTTTAGGATGGATTGGTTGGGTTCCTTGCAGTTCAAGTGACTCTCAAGAGTCTTCTCTGACACCACAGTTCAAAAGCATCAATTCTTCTGTGCTCAGCTTTCTTTATAGACCAACTCTCACATCCATACATAACTACTGGAAAACTCATAGCCTTGATTAGATGGATCATTGTTGACAAAGTAATGTCTCTGCTTTTTAAAATGCTGTCTAGGTTGGTCATAACTTTTCTTCCAAGGAGTAAGTGTCTTTTAATTTCATGGCTGCAGTCACCATCTGCAGTGACTTTGGAGCCCCCCAAAATAAAGTCAGCCACTGTTTCTACTGTTTTCCCATCTATTTGCCATGAAGTGATGGGACCAGATGCCATGATCTTAGTTTTCTGAATGTTGAGATTTAAGCCAACTTTTTCACTCTCTTCTTTCACTTTCATCAAGAGGCTCTTTAGTTCTCCTTCGATTTCTGCCATAAGGTTGGTATCATTTGCATATCTGAAGTTATTTATATTTCTCCCTGCAATTTTGATTCCAGCTTATGCTTCTTCCAGCCCAGCATTTCTCATGATGTACTCTGCATATAAGTTAAATAAGCAGTGTGATACTATACAGCCTTGACATTCTCCTTGTCCTATTTGGAACCAGTTTGTTCCATGTCCAAGCTAACTGTTGCTTCCTGACCTGCATACACATTTCTCAAGAGGCAGGTCAGGTGGTCTGGTATTACCATCTCTTTCAGAATTTTCCACAGTTTATTGTGATCCACACAGTCAAAGGCTTTGGCATAGTCAATAAAACAGAAATAGATATTTTTCTGGAACTCTCTTGCTGTTTTCGATGATCCAGTGGATGTTGGCAATTTGATCTCTGGTTCCTATGCCTTTTCGGAAACCAGCTTGAACATCTGGAAGCTCATGGTTCACGTATTGCTGAAGCCTGGCTTGGAGAATTTTGAACATTACTTTCCTAGCCTGTGAGATGAGTGCAATTGTGTGATAGTTTGAGCATTCTTTGGGATTACCTTTCTTTGGGATTGGAATGAAAACTGACCTTTTCCAGTCCTGTAGCCCCTGCTGAGTTTTCCAAATTTGCTGGCATATTGAGTGCAGCACTTTCACAGCATCATCTTTTAGGATTTGAAACAGCTCAACTGGAATTCCATCACCTCCACTAGCTTTGTTTATAGTGCTGCTTCCTAAGGCCCAGTGCTGCTTCCTAAGGCCCACTTGACCTCACATTCCAGGATGTCTGGCTCTAGGTGAGTGATCACACCATCGTGATTATCTGGGTCATGAAGATCATTTTTTTTACAGTTCTGTGTATTCTTGCCACCTCTTCTTAATATCTTCTGCTCCTGTTAGGTCCCTACCATTTCTGTCCTTTATTGAGCCCATCTTTGCATGAAATGTTCCCTTGTTATCTCTAATTTTCTTGAAGAGATCTCTAGTCTTCCCCATTCTATTGTTTTCCTCTATTTCTTTGTGTTGATCACTGAGGAAGGCTTTCTATCTCTCCTTGCTATTCTTTGGAACTCTGCATCTAAATGGGTATATCTTTCCTTTTCTCCTTTGTTTTTCACTTTTCTTTTTTTCACAGCTATTTGTAAGGCCTCCTCAGACAGCCATTTTGCTTTTTTGCATTTCTTTTTCTTGGGGATGGTCTTGATCCTTGTCTCCTGTACAATGTCAGAAACCTCCATCCATAGTTCATCAGGCACTCTGTCTGTCAGATCTAGTCCCTTAAATCTATCTCTCACTTTCACTGTATAGTCATAAGGGATTTGGTTTACGTCTAGTGGTTTTCCCCACTTTCTTCAATTTAAGTCTAAGTTTGGCAATATGGAGTTCATGATCTGAGTCACAGTCAGCTCCAGGTCTTGTTTTAGCTGACTGTATAGAGCTGCTCCATCTTTGGCTGCAAAGAATACGATCAGTCTGATGTCGGTGTTGACCATCTGGTGATTTCCCACTTTAGTTCCTCATTAAACTCAAACAGAAAGTCACATTAATTTACCAAAGTGGCATGTCATGTTACTATGTTTATTAATAATGAACTTAAGTTTCCAGCTCATATAATATTTAATAAAAATGTTACAATTTCTCAGTAAACTTTTTATCATGAAGAACAATTACTGAAAAAATATTTTTGTAACACTGAATATTAGTAAGTTATAATATTTGCCTTAGCAACTTATCCTTCATGAACTATGAATCAAGGCTAACATTTATAATAAAATATCATTGAATGAACAGAATGTTTTATTTAGCAATATCTCAAAATACACCTGGAATAAATAGATCTTGGAATTCCATCTCTGTTTCCAGGTCACTCTTTTAATTTAAAATATTTGTGTATTCACTCTGATATTCTTGCCTGGGAAATCCAGTGAACAGAGGAGCCTGGCATGGGATCACAAGAGTTGGACATAACTTAGCAACTGAACAACAACAAAAACAATTGTGTTAACTATAAACCACTATACAATTTAGGGCTTTGTAATAGTGCTGTTTAGTCACCTAGTAGAAACACTAAAAATAATATCTAAGACAGTGATTTTCATCAAGGGCAATTATGGTTCTCAGGGGGCATCTGGCAATTTCTGGAGACATTTGAGGTCCCTACTGATGATACTACTGATGTCTACTTGGTAGAAGCAAGGGATGCTAATAAACTTCCTGATAGGGTATTCCCCATAACAAATATATTTATGGTTCAAAATAATACCAAGATTGAGGAAAGTGAAAGTGAAAGTTTCTCAGTCGTGTCCAACTTTTTGCAACCCCACAGTCCATGGAATTCTCCCACCAGAGTGGGTAGCCTTTAGAAGCTTGATCTAAATGTCTTGATTCGATTTTAAAAAGTATGATTTCAAATGGAATAAATTGCCTTTAGAGCAACCCTTTCAGTTCAGTTTCTCAGTCGTGTCTGACTCTTTGTGACCCCATGGATTGCAGCACGCTAGGCCTCCCTGTCCATCACCAACTCCTGGAGTTTACTCAAACTCATGTCCATTGTGTCAGTGATTCCATCCAACCATCTCATCCTGTCATCCCCTTCTCTTGCTGCCTTTAATTTTTCCCAGCATCAGGGTCTTTTCAGATGAGTCAGCTCTTCACATCAGGTGGCCAAAATGTTGGAGTTTTAGCTTCAACATCAGTCTTCCAATGAACACTCAGGACTGATCTCCTTTAGGATGGACTGGTTGATCTCCTTGCAGTCCAAGGGACTCTCAAGAGTCTTCTCCAACACCACACTTCAAAAGCATCAATTCTTTAGTGCTCAGCTTTCTTTATAGTCCAACTCTCACATCCATACATGACTACTGGAGAAACCATAGCCTTGACTAGACGGACCTTTGTTGACAAAGTAATATCTCTGCTTTTTAGACATTTAGCATCAGCTGTCTAGGTTGGTCATAACTTTCCTTCCAAGGAGTAAGTGTCTTTTAATAACCCATTCAATTGAACTTAAAAATTAGAAACTTGTAGAGACAAGTTGTGCATTGTTTTTTATACTTGGCAAAAACTCACACTCACATAGAAGAAATTTTTGAAGCCAAATTGATAAAATGGTGAATTCTGGTAATGTATATTAGTAACTATTTTCCTAAAATAGATCATAAGGAATAGCCTAGAAGATACCTTAAAAGAACAGGCTTTCTATTCTGTCTTAGAAAATAAACAGAATTGCTGAAGTGAAATACACTTCCATAATTTCATCATTACACCAGGTGATAGCATCTCAAAAACTTGGAGTGTCTGAGGCATACAGTAAAAATTGAACTAAACTGAAGGAAGATATCAGACTTTAACAGTAAGTATCTTTCCACAGACCAGAAGAGAGTTATTGGAAATGTGTTGTAGAAAATCTTGGAAACTGTGACTATATTTCTTATTATAGATTAACACTGGAGAGCCAGAGCCCCAGGGTATGACATATTCAATATTCTATCTTATCCATCATCCATTCCAATCTCCTTCCTCTCTAACTTCCTGTACTGTAGAAATTAGAAAGCAAAGAAATATATTTCCTGAGTTCACAGCAACAGCTACGGTTCTATGTGTGGTTTAGATTTCTCTCTTCAAATGTATTCACATGAGTTCTGAATTGAAAACTAAATTAAAACAGAGAAAAAAGATCAGAGAAACAGAGAGAGAAGAGAATACAAACACAAGGCATCCACTTAGTGGGAGAGTGTGCAGTGGCTTTGGAACCAACAGTTCTGATGGTTTCTTCTTGATCTTCAGATTGCAGAGGTCAGGTTAAGTTTTAAGAACCTGTGGCTGCCAGTTGATGCACAAGCTGCCTCAATCTCAGTACCTGGTATTGACTAAATAAAATATATAATGTGTCCTGTATGTTATCATGATTGTACTTAAAATAGGCAAAATATGGAAACAATCGAAACATTCCACAAGAGTGGGTCACTTAGATAAGTAAATGTACATTAATAGAATTTATTTAAATCTACTTATAAAAGTAATATAGATCTATGTTAATTGTCAAGGAAAGATCTGATGTTATAAATAATTAGGCATTCAGTTTTTAACAAATATTAATATTTATTGAACACCTACTATATATTTGGTAATAAAATTGATACAATGAAAAACCAGAAGTATTTACAAATTAAATAATTTAATATTTTTAAATTCATAAGATATCTTTAAATGAAAATGATGTGAAATGGTATAAACAATAATAATCTACCATTTAAAACATTTATATGTTTGCATATACATAGAAATTACCTAGGAGGTCACATAGTAATATTAAGAGTGGATATTTCTGAACCTCTTATTCCTTCACATACTGTTTGAATTTTTTTACATCATGTTTTCATTGTTTGTATATGGGGAGGAAATGAATTATTTTTATTTTAAATAATTATTTAGGTATTTGTGGTATACCTATAAATCTCCTTAATCTAAAATGCACTATTTTTTCTCAAGTTCAACTTGCTTAATATGTGAATGTTAGTCTTTATACACACATATGTATATACTCATCCCATTATATGTGCCATGTTTTATGTATGTTATTGATGAAATTAATATGCCTTCTTAAATTGCAGCAGAAATAAAAAGAATCAGCCAAATACAATTCTAAATATGTTGTAAACATGCCAGTATGCATTTATTCCAGTGGGCTCTATGTAAATGAGCATTTACAATGTGCAAGACATGGTTCTAAGTACTTTAGATGAATTCCCCTAATTAATCCTCATTACAACCCAATGCAATAGATCCAAAACCTAGCACCCCTTTGTTGTTATTATTGTCAGTCATTAAGTCTTGCGCCACTCTTTGTGACCAAATGGATTGCAACATGCCATGCTCCTCTGTCTTTCACTCTCTCCCAGAGTGTGCTCAATTTCATGTCCTCTGTCTTTCACTCTCTCCCAGAGTGTGCTCAATTTCATGTCCTTTGAGTTGTCCTTTCATATCTCATCCTCTGCTGTCCTCTTCTCCTTTTGCCTTCAATCTTTCCCATCATCAAGGTCTTTTCCAATGAGGGCTCTTCCCATCAGGTGGCCAAAATGTTGGAGTTTCAGCTTCAGCATCAGTCCTTACAAAGAATATTCAGTGTTGGTTTCTTTTATAAATGACTGATTTGATCTCCTTGCAGTCCAGGGACCTCTGAAGAGTCTTCTCCAGCTCCACAATTTGAAAGCATCAATTCTTCAGTGTTCAGCCTTCTTTATGGTCCAACTTTCACATCCATACATGACTATTGGAAAAACAATAGCTTGACTATATGGATCTTTGTTGACAAAGTGATGTCTCTGCTTTTTAATACATAGTGCATGTTTGTCATAGCTTTCCCTTTTATGTACTATCACTCAGAGAAGCTAAAGTGCCTTGCCCAGTATATATGACCAGTACATGATAGAGCTTGTTTACCTGAAAAAAAAAATCTCACAATGTAAGGGTTACGAGTTGAGTTTATTCAGTGTCTTACTGAGGACTATAGCTTGAGAGACAGCTTCTCACTATCTCCAAGAAGCTCTCCTAAAGAAGAGAGGAGCCAGGATAAATATGAATTGTTTTGCTGGAAAAACATTTAGTCAAACCTAGAAAGAGTACTACTAATCACAAAGAACAGACATCTCAAGTAAGTCATTTCAGTGCTTTTCTATGTATGGGAAGATGCATGAATCTAGGGTCTTTTAAAATTTTCTTTAGATACGTATTTTAACTTTCTAGAGGTTAGTATATCTAAAGCACAGAGTGCTTCCTATTTTTCTCCATCCTGAATTCCCCTCAGGCACACTATCAGAAGGCAACTGCATTGGCTAATAGCTTGATCGTTATAGAACTGTAATGGTTGGCAATTTTTTTTCTTTATAGGGCATGGAATTGAAAAGAGTTTTCTAGAACCTCTGCATTAATGTTTTAAATTACTCTATCTTTGTATTTACCTATTACTTTATTTCTGATAACCAAAATTATCTTCCAAATGATTGTTCTATCATCCTGGAAGGATGATGATTATCTCACCATGATTTTATTGTCAGGCTATATGATAGTATAGTGTAAGTCCTGAAAGTTTGGTTTTCTTTTTGTAATGCAAATGCTTGACTTAAGCTTTGATTGCCCAGGCGTTCACTTCAAAGAAGAATCTGCTTCCAAAGATAGCTATCTCCATTACAGTTTCCATTTCCTTGCTTGTGATGGGTTTGTTAAGATCTTCTATTTCTTCCTGGTTCAGTTTTGGAAAGTTATACTTCTCTAAGAACTTGTCCATTTCTTCCAAGTTGTCCATTTTATTGGCATAGAGCTGCTGGTAGTAGTCTCTTATGATCCTTTGTATTTCAGTGTTGTCTGTTGTGATCTCTCCATTTTCATTTCTAATTTTGTTAATTTGGTTCTTCTCCCTTTGTTTCTTAATGAGTCTTGCTAATGGTTTGTCAATTTTCTTTATTTTTTCAAAAAACCAGCTTTTAGCTTTGTTAATTTTTGCTATGATCTCTTTAGTTTCTTTTTCATTTATTTGCCCTAATTTTTAAGATTTCTTTCCTTCTACTAACCCTGGGGTTCTTCATTTCTTCCTCCTCTAGTTGCTTTAGGTGTAGAGTTAGGTTATTTATTTGACTTTTTTCTCATTTCTTGAGGTAGGCCTGTAATGCTATGAATCTTCCCCTTAGCACTGCTTTTACAGTGTCCCATAGGTTTTGGGTTGTTGTGTTTTCATTTTCATTCATTTCTATGCATATTTTGATTTCTTTTTTGATTTCTTCTATGATTTGTTGGTTATTCAGAAGTGTGTTGTTTAGCCTCCATATGTTTGAATTTTTAATAATTTTTTTCCTGTAATTGAGATCTAATCTTACTGCACTGTGGTCAGAAAAGATGACTGGAATGATTTCAATCTTTTTGAATTTACCAAGACTAGATTTATGGCCCAGGATGTGATCTATTCTGGAGAAGGTTCCGTGTGCACTTGAGAAAAAGGTGAAGTTGATTGTTTTGGGGTGAAACGTCCTATAGATGTCAATTAGGTCTAGCTGGTCCATTGTGTCCGTTAAAGTTTGTGTTTCCTTGTTCATTTTCTGTTTAGTTGATCTATCCATAGTTGTGAGTGGGGTATTAAAGTCTCCTACTATTATTGTGTTACTATTAATTTCCTCTTTCATACTCGTTAGCGTTTGCCTTACATATTATGGTGCTCCTATGTTGGGTGCGTATATATTTATAATTGTTATATCTTCTTCTTGGATTGATCCTTTGATCATTATGTAGTGTCCATCTTT
Organism: Odocoileus virginianus; assembly: GCF_023699985.2. Taxonomy (NCBI): domain Eukaryota; kingdom Metazoa; phylum Chordata; class Mammalia; order Artiodactyla; family Cervidae; genus Odocoileus; species Odocoileus virginianus. Next base: position 32,183,890 of record NC_069686.1, on the reverse strand, counting down.
GTCTCTTTTCACAGACTTAATTTGAAAGTCTATTTTATCTGATATGAGTATTGCAACTCCTGCTTTCTTTTGGTCTCCGTTTGCGTGGAATATTTTTTTCCAGCCCTTCACTTTTAGTCTGTATGTGTCCCTTGCTTTGAGGTGGGTCTCTTGTAGACAGCATATATAGGGGTCTTGCTTTTGTATCCATTCAGCCAGCCTTTGTCTTTTGGTTGGGGCATTCAACCCATTTACATTTAAGGTAATTATTGATAGGTATGGTCCCGTTGCCATTTATTTTGTTGTTTGGGGTTCACGTTTACACCACCTTTCTGTGTTTCCTGTCTAGAGAAGATCCTTTAGTATTTGTTGAAGAGCTGGTTTGGTGGTGCTGAATTCTCTCAGCTTTTGCTTGTCTGTAAAGCTTTTGAGTTCTCCTTCATATCTGAATGAGATCCTTGCTGGGTAGAGTAATCTAGGTTGTAGGTTATTCTCTTTCATTACTTTAAGTATGTCCTGCCATTCCCTTCTGGCCTGAAGGGTTTCTATTGATAGATCAGCTGTTATCCTTATGGGAATCCCTTTGTGTGTTATTTGTTGTTTATCCCTTGCTGCTTTTAATATTTGTTCTTTGTGTTTGATCTTTGTTAATTTGATTAATATGTGTCTTGGGGTGTTTCGCCTTGGGTTTATCCTGTTTGGGACTCTCTGGGTTTCTTGGACTTGGTTGGCTATTTCCTTCCCCATTTTAGGGAAGTTTTCAGCTATTATCTCCTCGAGTATCTTCTCATGGCCTTTCTTTTTGTCTTCTTCTTCTGGGACTCCTATGATTCGAATGTTGGGGCGTTTCACATTGTCCCAGAGGCCCCTGAGGTTGTCCTCATTTCTTTTGATGCTTTTTTCTTTTTTCCTCTCTGCTTCATTTATTTCCACCATTTTATCTTCTAACTCACTTATCCTATCTTCTGTGTCTGTTATTCTACTCATGGTTCCCTCCAGAGTGTTTTTGATCTCATTTATTTCATTATTAATTTTTAATTGACTTTTTTTTATTTCTTCTAGGTCCTTGTTAAACATTTCTTGCATCTTCTCAATCTTTGTCTCCTAACAAACACATGAAAATATGCTCAACATCACTCATTATCAGAGAAATGCAAATCAAAACCACAATGAGGTACCATTATACGCCAGTCAGGATGGCTGCTATCCAAAAGTCTACAAGCAATAAATGCTGGAGAGGGTGTGGAGAAAAGGGAACCCTCTTACACTGTTGGTGGGAATGCAAATTAGTACAGCCACTATGGAAAACAGTGTGGAGATTTCTTAAAAAGCTGGAAATAGAACTGCCATATGACCCAGCAATCCCACTTCTGGGCATACACACCGAGGAAACCAGATCTGAAGAGACACGTGCAACCCAATGTTCATCGCAGCACTGTTTATAATAGCCAGGACATGGAAGCAACCCAGATGCCTATCAGCAGATGAATGGATAAGGAAGCTGTGGTACATATACACCATGGAATATTACTCAGCCATTAAAAAGAATTCATTTGAATCAGTTCTAATGAGATGGATGAAACTGGAGCCCATTATACAGAGTGAAGTAAGCCAGAAAGATAAAGACCATTACAGTATACTAACACATATATATGGAATTTAGAAAGATGGTAACGATAACCCTATATGCAAAACAGAAAGAGACTCAGATGTATAGAACAGACTTGTGGACTCTGGGAGAAGGCGAGGGTGGGATGTTTCAAGAGAACAGCATCGAAACATGTATATTATCTAGGGTGAAACAGATCACCAGCCCAGGTTGGGTGCATGAGACAACTGCTTGGGCCTGGTGCACTGGGAAGACCCAGAGGGATCGGGTGGAGAGGGAGGTGGGAGGGGGGACCGGGATGGGGAATACATGTAAATCCATGGCTAATTCATTTCAATGTATGACAAAAACTACTGTACTGATGTAAAGTAATTAGCCTCCAACTAATAAAAATAAATGGAAAAAAAAAAAGAAAGTAAAAAAAAAGAAAAAGAAAAGATAGCTATCTCCAATAAACATAACACCAGGTATAGGACTAGGTAAAGAGCCAGCCTGCTTTGCTTTAAAGATCTTGGTTGCTTTTGATAACTGACTTTGGACCACATTTTTTCCCCTCTTTCCATGTTTTAAATTTAAATTTAAATGTTTCCCATTGTTTTAAATTTACCAATAAAGAATGAGCTCTTGAAAACCTAGGCCTTCACTGTTGACCCCAGTAAAAGTAGACTCAGACTCATGACTCGCTCTCTCTTTCTTTGTGCATGTGATCTCTCTATGGGACCCTAGATGTGCCATGTAATAGCCAGAATTTGTAAGTAATAATCTACTCTTTTTTCAAGTTTCCTGATGGTTATTGCAAAGGACATCTTGCAAACATAAGAACCACAAGGGTGGGTTTAGCCACAACATTAGTTATTGACAACACATGGCTGAGACCTGCACAGAACAAATATGCTTTGTGAATTTCTGTTTGTCTTCTCATAGCACAATGAAACATAGGCTCATTGTGTACACCTTCACATTATGTGTACAACTACACATGAGCTCACTGTGTGCAACTTCACATAAGCATATTGTGTAAACCCACATTAACCTCATAATTGCAGTGAAATTCAGCTGCTTGTCATTCATGAAGCTATGTAAACATATATATTTGTTTCGTAATCATGTCTTTCTGCCTTAAAAAATATCTTTGCTTTCGAGTGTCTTATTTTGTACCATTTGGTAGCTAAAATTTAGAATCAAAGGGGCATATTGCAATGGCCACAGAAGGTTATTAAATAACTTTACAGCAATAGCTCACTTTATAGCAATACTTCAAAAGACTTAAGAATAATGGATAAATATGTGAGTCTGGGGAAGAAATTAACATACATGCTAAATCTGTGCAGTAAAGATTTGTCTGTCTTTTCTGTACAATTTTTAATTAGCGTTCTTGTCTCAATTGTCTGTGCGATTCTTAGGAAATCATATCCTTTCAAAGAAAGAGTTAATGATTGAAAGTTACCATCCTGTTAGTCAAGTGACTGATGCTAGATAATTGTATTGTGAAAGATAACAGCTAGAAATAAGAGCTTCTTGTTTTTACCAGCTTAGCACTCTTTCTTAATAAAGCACCAAAATGTTATCTTCCAAATGTTATTATTCACACTTTGTTTTATAAACAAACACCACATAATAAAAGAACAAAGGTGACAATAGAGCAATAGAGTATGAAGAACACTAGTGTTAAACATGAATGTGGTTGTATTTTTTCCCTGAATTTGCAAAAATGCTAAATACATTATTGTGGACTTAAGGTAAATGCCAATACATGAACTTTAAGCATAATATACAGAAAAAAATCTCACAACCAACAAGAATATGTTCATTACTATGGTTAATGAAATATGGTGTTCTGTAATTTCTAAATTGTGCAATTAAAATAATTTAAAATCCATATGATAAACTATACATTATATTAAGTACTTGGGAATCAAAACTGAAAAGATCAAATCTCTGCCCTCGATGAAGGAAATGTGCCATCTAACAGATAAGAGAGAGTCAATGCAATGAGCTATGATCCTGCAAGCAAATTCTTTATACAAACTTTGGGTAAAGAAATATCAGAGAAGGTGCTATAAGAGCTAAACTCTATATATCAATAGGATTTCATCAAACCAAGAAGGGAAAAAAAGAGATTGATTCCAGGTAGAGAAAATAATATAAAATAAGCATGCTTGGTCATGTCCGAACCTTTGGTTGCATCACACTCTTCTGTCCATGGGATTTTTCAGACAAGAATACTGGAGTGGGTAGACATTTCCTTCTCCAGGGCATATTCTCTGTGGGATGTGGGATCGACCCCACATCTCCTGTGTCTCCCACATTACAGGCAGATTATTTGCCTGCTAAGCTACCACAGAAGCCCCACAAAATAAGCAGACATGGTGAAACTACATGGGGCAATCACATAATAATTTGCAAATCAGTGCAACTAACATGGGCAGTGCATGGCAAGAGTGGAAGATCAAACTAAATATTAGAGATACAATATGCAATTTAAATTACCAGCTCTCTTTTAGAAATGTAACTCTAGTAGCCACTGTGCAATGTGGGGGCATGGGAGGTACAAAGTCCAAGGGCCATTTTCAAGTCTATTGCATGAATATAAATGAGAGAGGACCATTACATTACATCTACTACTGTGGGCAGGAATCCCTTAGAAGAAATGGAGTAGCCATCATAGTCAACAAAAGAGTCTGAAATGCAGTACTTGGAGGCAATCTCAAAAACGACAGAATGATCTCTGTTCATTTCCAAGGCAAACCATTCAATATCATGGTAGGCCAAGTCAATGCCCTGACTAGTAACGCTGAAGAAGCTGAAGATGAACAGTTCTATGAAGACCTACAAGACCTTCTAGAACTAACACCCCCCAAAAATGTCCTTTTCATTATAGAGGACTGGAATGCAAAAGTAGGAAGTCAAGAAACACCTGGAGTAACAGGCAAATTGGCCTTGGAGTACAGAATGAAACAGGGCAAAAGCTAATAGAGTTCTGCAAAGAGAATGCACTGGTCATAGCAAACACCCTCTTCCAACAACACAAGAGAAGACTCTACACATGGACATCACCAGATGGTCGACATCGAAATCAGATTGATTATATTCTTTGCAGCCAAAGATAGAGAAGCTCTACACAGTCAGCTAAAACAAGACCTGGAGCTGACTGTAGCTCAGATCATGAACTCCTTATTGCCAAATTCAGACTTAAATTGAAGAAAGTGGAGAAAACCACTAGAGCATTCAGATATGACCTAAATCAAATCCCTTATGACTATACAATGGAAGTGAGAAATAGATTCAAGGGATGAGATCTGATAGACAGAATGTCTGATGATGTCAAGGCTATGGTTTTTCTAGTGGTCATGTATGGATGTGATAGTTGGACTATAAAGAAAGCTGAGCACTGAAGAATTGATGCTGTTGAAGTGTGGTTTGGAGAAGATTCTTGAGAGTCCCTTGGACTGCAAGGAGATCCAACCAGTCCATCCTAAAGGAAATCAGTCCTGTTTTTCATTGGAAGACTGATGTTGAAGCTGAAACTCCAATACTTTGGCCACCTGATACAAAGAGCTGATTCATTTGAAAAGACCCTGATGCTGGGAAAGCTTGAGGGCAGGAGGAGAACGGGATGACAGAGAATGAGATGGTTGGATGGCATCACTGACCAATGGACGTGGGTTTGGGTGGACTCCGGGAGTTGGTATTGGACTGGGAGGCCTGGCATGCTGCAGTTTATGGCATGCTAAGTCAGCCACGACTGAGTGACTGAACTGAACTGAAATGAGAGAGCCTGAGAAAGTGGAGGTTGAATGGGGGTGGGGGTGGGCGCACAGAAGAAGATCTAGAGCAGAGGGGTATGGAGGTAAAAGTAGTCAGCTTCACAAGGACATTTTGGAAGTAATTGGGAAAACTTCAGCTTTAAAAAGTGTGCCATGGTTTGCAAACTCATTCATTTCCTTTTATAACATCTGCATTAAACAGTCAGCACCATGCCTAACTTGTAGATAAAACACAAGTGAAATCCTGATGTCAAGTAGTTTATTTAGTTCACAAAGAAGATTCCAATTTAAAAGCAATAGCTTTCCTGACACTTTTCATAAAATAGCTTAAGTAATTTTTATGTAACCATGATGATTTCTAGGAAATACTGGTTTCTCATTTGAAAATGTATCTGTATCTATCTATATCGACACCTATACCTATAACTATCAACCATCTATTTATCTTTAGCATAATCCTTAAGAATAGAAAAAACTGTGTTCTTAAATTCTGCAATAAATTACTTCCAATTTGCATTATTATATATATACTTATTCTCACAGTGGGAGTCCTGATTTCTTCTGTATGACCAATTGCCCAGCCTAGCCAACCATGTTAAGCAACTTCTAGAATGTCCTGACAAGCATTCCATATATCCTAATTCCAGCATTATCTACTGCCACTCTAAATCAAAATTACCAAAAGTACACTTCTTCTTCCATTTATAGAGTTGCTGTCAAGGAACAAGAACAGTTTAAACTCAGTCCACTAAAAAACATAACATTTCAGTTCAATCATATATATCCTTGTCATAGTTTGGAATTGCTTATAGTCATCAATCAATGTATTTAAAATAATTTTAAAGCTAGAATATAAAATGAAGTTTTAAAGTTATTGCATTACTTAAGTTATTAATAATAATGAACTAGAATTTGCTTAGTATTTTCAAATTGTCAGACAGTATCATAAGTGCTGTGTATGCATTATCCTATTTAACCCTCATGATGTATACATTATTATTACTATCATTTTTATTATTATGCAACTAGAGCTGCAGAGGTTTAGAAATATTAAACAAAAATGTCAAGGTCAGAGAACTAGTAACTGTAAAAACTAGAACTCAGATCCTCTTCTGTTTGAGCTTAAAATTTATTGTTATATTATATTACACTGATATTACATCTATCAAAGTCCTCATTCAAAGTCCATTCTATAGTCATTAGTAAAGCATGGTCACTAAAACTAGCTTTTGTTGAATGCCACAGTTGCTTAAATGAGAAAATAAAGTCATTGAAAGAAACAAAAATATTGAAAAAACAATGCCAGATGTTTAGTGAAAGTATTATTGAGAGGTGCATGCACAAAAATTAACTTTAAATTAAAAGCCAACGGACATAATTGCTTCCCTGACTCCTTCACTCTACCCCCAAAAATCCTTGAACTGATATGTTAGATTTTACACATTGTTAAAGAGTAAACTCATAATCATAATAGAAAAGCAGATAATATGCAAACAATAGATCCTGTATTTCAAGAAAAGCTTAGAAGATAGAAGGTAAATGGGGTACTAGTTACTGATAAGACAGATCAGAGGAAACTACAAAGTCACATTATACAAGATTCTAGAGAAACACTCAAAGGAAGGTAGATAATCAAAAGTGAGAGGAAGTGCAAAGACATAGGATCTTCTTTAACATTTTTTAGATCTTTGTTCTGAGAAGCTGCCCATGGACAGCATGGACAATCCTCTGTCTCAACCTCTCTCAAGCACAGTCTAAATAAACAGCCATCTGCTAAAAGAGAGCTCCTATTTTATCATCAAGGCTGGATATTTGCAGGAGCATGGGTAAATCCAGACCACCACAAGGACTATTAAGGTAGAAACAAAAGAAGAAACAGGGCTGATTCTGGACTCCATCCAGAAGCAGTGAATCTCTGAAGTGAGACTTCTGACATGTCAGGCTCTATCTAGAGAAAGAAAGTAGAAAATGTTGAGCATACAAAGGATGGGCAATTGCCAGAGCTGGAATAGAAACTAACTGTACACTCTCCGGGCTTAATAACCATGCAGAGTTTTTAGCTAAAATAAGAACATAGTTAACTCATGAAGAAATCAATAATCAAATGCAATTAAGGGGGAAAAAACCCCACTGAAAAAAACAGATATTTGAGAAAAATCAACTGCTTTGTGTAAAAATAGGAATTCCTACAAAAGCACTCAGTTCAGTTCAGTTCAGTTGCTCAGTTGTCCAACTCTTTGCGACCCCATGGACTGCAGTACGCCAGGCCCCCCTGTCCATCACCAACTCCTGGAATTTACTTAAACTCATGTCCATTGAGTTGGTGATGCCATCCAACCATCTCATCCTCTGTTGTCTCCGTTCTCCTCCTTCCTTCAATCTTTCCCAGCATCAGGGTCTTTTCAAGTGAGTCAGCTCTTTGCATCCAGTGGCCAAAGTGTTGGAGTTTGAGCTTCAGCATCAGTCCTTCCAATGAATGTTCAGGACTGGTCTCCTTTAGGATGGACTGGTTGGATCTCCTTGCAGTCCAAGGGACTCTCAAGAGTCTTCTCCAACACCACACTTCAAAAGCATCAATTCTGCGGCACTCAGCTTTCTTTATAGTCCAAATCTCGCATCCATACATGACTACTGGAAAAACCATAGCCTTGACTAGACAGACCTTTGTTGGCAAAGTAATGTCTCTGCTTTTTAATACGCTGTCTAGGTTGGTCATAACTTTCCTTCCAAGGAGTAAGCATCTTAATTTCATGGGTGCAATCACCATCTGCAGTGACTTTGGAGCCCAAAAAGACAAAAACACTACATCAAAGTAATAGGTTTAAAGAAAATATATATTCAGTATATTCAATAAAAGTGGACAGCTAAAAAATAAAACAAATAAAAAGTTTCTTTTTAAGAGAAATTAAGATTATACATTTTAAAAGAAACAAAATAAACTTGACTGGATATTGACTTAGCGAACTGGAAAAGGTAATTGAGAAATTCCATCTGAATGATGAGTCAAGGACAAAGTGATAGAATTTATGAGGAAACTTAGAAAAAAAATGTGAAGATGTATTCACATGTTCCAAAGTGTATCTAAGGGAAATGAGTAAAAAGAGAGTACTAAAAGAATGAACTGAAGAAAATGATAACATGGCTGAATAAATTTCCCAGTCTTCTTTAATTTGAGAGGGCTCACAGATCTCTAATTAGAAAAAAATTTAAAAAGAGGAGGAAAAATCAACAACAATATATTTTAACAAGACAGATTTAGTCATATCCCTGTCAAGTTTTAGAACTCCAAATGTAAATAGAATAAAAAATCTTTGGCATAAGTTTCTCAATTCTTTTTTTTTGCTGTTATTTTTTTAAAAAATCACTGTTAGAAGACAATGACAGCTTGAAGGGAAATTATTTTAAACCTATCATCTTATGCCAGGAAAAACTAGCTTTCCAATATAAAGACTAAATAAAGCTATACAAAAAATTTTTGTAAAATTCAAAGATGATAAATTTAGCAAAGCAGAAGACAAATCCCCTACCAAAAATGTAGGGTACAAGACACATTATTGGGGGAAATAAAGTAAAATATAACTATAGATAAATAACTTTATAAAAATATACATTATAAAAATTGATATGATATTGGAGATAACACTATCTTGGGGCTAGATATGTGTGGAGAATGACACATAATGATACATTTATCAAAGCATTCTGATCTATATGTTAAAAAATTTAAAACTTAAGTGCAGAAGTTATTAAAATTTATATTTACCTGAAACTAATGAATTAATTAACTATTTTTCCATTTTGGCTAAACAGTAAAGAGTTTGTCATGAGAGTTATTGAATTAAATGTCTTTTATGTGTATAATATTTTGCAGAGCTCATATTTTTTGACAAAACTTATGATTGACTTTCCTTTGGTTGGAATTAAAAATGGAAGTAAATGCTTCCCTGATGTTAATATGCACTAATAAATCTCTTGATTGCTTTGCCTCGTGATCTCTTAATAAGCCATTAATGTAGCAGATATTTTTTACTGTCTTCTGAGAGATATGAGAAAAACAAGTGATGAAAATGTGTTGCTTAAACATTGTTTTTATTCCTCTTCATCCAGTTTGCTAAAACACATTCACATTTTATTGGGAATGAAATTCTATAGAAAACATTTCTTCTTACATTTTTATTAATTTATTAATAAAAATATGTTTTTAATAAAAGTTACAAAAATGATCTGCATGTTTGATGCAATCATATTTTAAAGCTATATTCTATACATTCTTTATATTTAGTTCTCGTCCTATTAGAGATTGTGGATAGCTCTATAGAGATTTGGATAAATGAATAGCTCTATCCAAAATCCCTAGTAGTGTCAGGGAAATGTATGATTGTTGAATCTGAAAAATTCTAGGAACGTTACTGACAATAGTATACAGGTTTTGTAGCTCCTTTTCCTTTGAGTATCTCTGCAAGATATCAAAAACTTCAAGCAAACAATTCTATGAAGAATATGGCTGCCTTGTATCCATACTGTTCTTATCATTCAGAGAACTTAGAAATGTTCAAATGTGTTTAAATGAATAAAGAAATAAGTATTTGCCTAAATGAATTAATAAATGCATTGTTATCTAGAACAGAGAAAAAAAATAACTTACCTTTAAGTACACTTATATACAATGAAATAATTATTTAGAAAAGGTTCATTACATTTAATATACTAAATATAGTACTAAATATTGGGACAGAACCCTGAATAAGGCAAAATCATCCTTGCCTTCACAATTTAAATATCTGAGAGAAAAATGAAACCAAAAAAGAACTGAACAATAAGCTAAGTATTAGGATAAGTGAAGGCTAGTTTAGATGCAGAACTAACATGGAAAAATCTGAAGCATAAGTATGAGTTACCAAGGACAAAAAGGATGAGGAAGGACTAATGTGTATACATAATGGTTTAGAGAAACACAGTTGACCTTTGAAAACATGCATTTATTTAAACCATGTTGGTCCACTTACACATTAATTTTTTCAATAGTAAATACTACAGTACTACACAATCTGAGGATGGTGAAATCAGTGGATACAAACCATGGATATGGAAGAAATACAGACATGGAGGGCCAACTATAAGTTATGCATGAGTTTTTGACTGGGTGAAAGGTCAGTACCCCAACCCTTTATGTTGCCCATATGTCAACTCTATGTCCTTTAAAGTCATCTGGATCTTCTCAGATGCACAGAATACATTTCTGGGTTTTTTTTTCTCCTAATATGGGAACTAAAATGTCAGCCAGGAAGTTGAACTTCTTTCTTTGTGATGTGAATTGAATGTAACACAACTTCTAAAAATATTTATCCTGACTTTGCCCTAAATTTGACATTTGACTATATGTCTTGGATTATTGCCATAGTTTTTAATCTCATCTTCCACTCTAACATATAACTTTTTTGGGCATCCTTTCCATTTGTGATTGATATTTTCCTACAAGAGTATGCTGATCTTAAAACACCTGGCTTTCAGATAATGTTAGGGATCCACACATTAACATTCTTATGATGGCAAACACAAGTGCTATTATGTGACATTAACCAACCTCTCCATGAAATCTCCATTGCAATTACAGTAAAAGAGAACCTGTAGGTACTGGCATAAAAAAGGATGCATGGAAATAAACCCATGTTTACATGGTCAGTTCATCTACAACAAAGGAGGTAAGGATATACAAAGGGAAAATACAACCTCTTCAATAAATGGCATGGGAAAACTGGACAACTACATGCAAAAGAATCACCCTGGACTACCTTCTCACACCATATACAAAAAATAACTTAAAATGAATTAAAGACTTAAATGTAAGACCTGAAATCATAAAACTCCTAGAAGAAAACTTAAGTTATATCTTTTGACATAGGTCACAACAATATTTTTTGGATATTTCCTCAGGCAATAGAAGCAAAAGCAAAAATAAACAAACCAACTTCAGTAAACATCAATAAACATCAAACTTAAAAGCTTTTGCATAGAGAAGGAAACAATCAACAAAATATAAAGGCAACCTACTGAATGGGAGAAAGTATTTGCAAGCAATATATACAGTAAGGGGTTAATATCCAAAAAAATACAAAGAATTCAAATATAAAAAAAACACCTGATTTAAAAATCAGCAGAAGATCTGAATAGGTATTTTTCCAATACCTGGTGAACAGGCATGTGAAAAGATGCTCAATATCACTAATCAGCAGGAAATACAAATTGAAACCACAATGCAATAGATAAGTTCATTTGTAAACTTTTTTTGGATCCATATATAAGCAATATCATAGATATTTGTCTTTTTCTGACTCACTTCACTCAGTATGACAATCTCAAGGTCCTTATCTGCAAAATAGAAATAGAGTTACAGAAGTAGAAAATAAGCTTATGATTACCAGGGGGTAAGGGGTGGGGTATGATAAACTGGGAAAATGGAATTGACATATACACACTATTATATATAAAATAGATAACTAATAAGGACTTAATCTATAGTACAAGGAATTTTATTCAATAATCTGTAATTGCCTATATGGGAAAATAACCTAAAAAAGAGTGGACATGTTTGTATGTATAATTGATTCACTTTGCTATACACCTGAAATTAAGACTGTAAATCAAATATATTCCAATTTAAATATTAAAAAAGAAAACACACACACACACACACAAACCAGACTGCAGTGACGTACCTCTTCACTCTTATCCCAGTGTCCGTCATCCAAAAGACAGCAAATAAGTGTTGACAAGGCTGTGGGAAATAAGGAACCCTGTGTACTGTTTGTGGGGTTGTAAATTGGTACAGTTGCAATGAAAAACATTGTGGACATTCCTCCAAAAAGTAGAAATAGAACAAACACATGCTCCAGCAGTTTCACTTTAGGTATTTACCCTAAGAAAGTAAAATTGCTAATTCAAAAAGATAAGTGCACTACAAAGTCCTCTGCAACATTATTTGCAGTAATCAAGTAATGGAAGCAACCTAAGTGTCCATCGAAAGACAAATATATAAAGATGTGGTGTATGTATACTGTAGAATAATACTCAGCCACTGAAAAACAAAATATTTCCATTTGGTTCACTATGGTTGAATCTAGATAATGAAATAAGTCAGACAGAGAAAGGCAAATACTGCATAATAGTACTTATGTGTGGAATCTGGGGCAGGCCGGGGGGGAACACTCAACAAAATGAAATAAAGCAGACTCACAGATACAAAGAATAAATGAGTTGTTGCCAGAAAGTGGGGGCAGGGGGAGTTAAAGGGTGATCAAACTATCAAACTCAAATAGGATTAAATATAATCCTCCAGTTATAGAATAAATAAGCTATGAGGATGTAATATACAGCATAGGGAGTATGGTCAGTAATACTGTAATAACATTGTATGAGACAGATGGTTACTAGAATTTTCATGATGATCATTATATTATCAAAAGTGCAATATCAAATCATTATGTAGTGCACCTGAAATTAGCATAATATTATAGATCAACTATATTTTAATTAAAATTTTTCTTTTATTTTTTATAAGATCTTGTTTATATCTTCATTAGAATGTCTATTTAATTCTTTACATTGTGATCAGTTCATCTATTCAGTATTTCACGGTCTAGTATGTCTTTGATGTTTCCTGTGTGCCCTCTACTGGCTTATAAATTCTTTTAGAATAAATTGTATGTTCTCTTATTATTTCATCAGTGTCTAGAATGGTATATTCTAAGGAATATGTGTAATATTCTGTTTTATAATTTAAAAATAAGTAAACTATATAAGTGTAGTTCTGGGAGATGATTATCTGATTTAGGAAGTTTAGATAAGACAGCTTATCTTAAATATGAGCAAATTCTAAGTTAAATTATCTTTTTAAAAGCATGTTTAAAATAACATATTTTCATCACTGCTCTCTCTTAACCATGTTAAACATGCATCCAGTCACTTTGCTGATTACCTTCATTGTAATGAGAGCACATAACCACAATGAATCTCAGTTTTCTCATCTCTTTAGTGAGGATATTGGTGCAGATCACCTGTGTCTTCACACATATAATGTTATAAAACTCCTCATGCACTCATTATCAAGTAAAGTGCATTTTAAATGCTTTGGGAAACAGGTAGGCTTTCTTTTAATGAAAGGAAAGATATAGCTGCAGCTTTTGGAATATTTGTTAACTCTCAAATATCTAGTTTTGGAGCTACAATTTTCATTATCTCTTGTCTTTCTATTGCACACTTTTCAGTCAGTTTGCTACTTATTAATACCAGAAGGCTTGTGAGGAGTTGGGAAACTTAAATAAGCAAATACTACTATTATGTAATCATTTTAAAAACATAGGACAAAAATGAATTAAAATGAGGTCTTTGAATTAACCATGGATTGAAGAATTCTCATTACAGCAGATCATCAGGAATTTGCTATTAAGACTATGAAACATCTTAGTGAGAATTTCATTCTCAACACCTAAGTATAATGTCATTAATTATTCAATTATTAATAGATTAAGTGATTAGAAACCTATCTAATAGAAATATTAGTGCATGCATGTGTGCTGAGTTGCCTCAGTCATGTCAGACTTGTAGCCAGGCTCCTCTGTCAATAGGATTCTCCAGGCAAGAATACTGGAGTGGTTTGCCAAGCCCTTCTCCAGGGGATCATTCCAACTCAGGGATTGAATCCACATCTCTTATGTCTCCTACATTAGCAGGCATATTCTTAATAGAAATATTAGTATTGGCCCCTAAAGATTAATTGTAATTGAATCCCTGAGGCTGGAACAAAGTAATCCTGAATATAAAAGAATTTATTTTAAGGAAATGATTTTATCTGAATGTAAGATAGTACAAAATATAGAGATATGTTATATAAATATCCAAATGTATTAGTGATTAATGTATTCATAAATTCAATTAATATGTATAACACAATTATATTTGAATGCAATAGTAGAAAAACAAAATGTAATGTTCTAGCATAGGCTTGTATGTAGAGGGAGCTGTAATACTAATTTTAGATAGTTTCTTTTTATAAAGTAAGATTTGCAATGGCAAAATATTTCATGTTTATATAATAGGAATGGCTATTAGTCACAAAAAAATATAAAAACAACTATTTGAGTTTTCAAACAGTCAGAAAAATGCTAATTTTTGTGTGACATATTAGCATCTAAAATATGTGTAAAAATAGAAGACACTCCTAATCGTTCTTCCATTGGTGTGCAGTGGTTATATAAACCCTATGTCTAAACAATATCTGGTCTTCCCGGTGACTCAGCAGTAATGAATCTGCCTGCCAGTATAGGAGACACCCATTTGATCCCTGAGTCTAGAATATGCCCTGGAGAAGGAAATGGCACTTTCCCACTCCAGTGTTTTTGCCTGGGGAATCCCATGTACAGAGGAGCCTGGTGGGCTCCATGGGGTCACAAAAGAGTCATACACAACTTAGCTACTAAGCAACAACAAACAACTTCTACATAGGTCTGTTTGTTCTTTCATCACTATTTAACTGATATGTTTTAAATCATAAATGGGTATTTATTTTTGCCAGATGCTTTTCTTTTACACCGAAGTTTTGCAAAATGTGTTTTGCATCTTCTAAAAATGGCTGCAGAAACATTTTCCACCCAACATGATTTCTGCAGCCAAATAGAGATTATTTCTCTAGTCCCTTGTATATGAGCAGATTTTGGTACCACATTGTATAATAAGATGCAGTGGTAATAATGGCTGATTATGGAGGTAGCCATTTACCAGTCAGTAGTTTCTTCTACTTGACACTTGGAAAACAACCACAAGGGCATCTGGATATCAGACATTTGAGTGATGATGCCATCATTGTAGTGGATTTTCCAATCACAACCACTTCAACTGAAGCCAAATAAATAAAAGAATCACCCAATTAAATCTTTCCTGAGTTCATGACCTGAAGAACAGGGATCAAATGGAGTATTTCTTTAAGCAACTGAAGTACAGAGTAGCTGGCAATATAGCAGTAAGTAACCAAATATATGCCTCTTGATCAGATGATAATAGAATTTTCTGTTTAGTTAATGTGGTCAAAAACTATATTGTTTGAATTACAGATATTGAAATAACTTTATATTCCTGAAATATACAGAAGGTCATTTGTGGGCAGATGTTTACTACGACCACAAGTTCATGCTCTAAACATGATAATTCATTCTTTTATGGTTACCAGAAGGAAAGGATTGGCAGAGGTGTAGAGGTGAAATTTGGAAAACTCAGCAATGGCCACAGGACTGGAAAAAATCAGTTTTCATTCCAATCCCAAAGAAAGGTAATGCCAAAGAATACCCAAACTACCACACAATTGCACTCATCTCAAATGGCATCTCACAAAATTCTTCAAGCCAGGCTTCAACAATTACATGAACTGTGAACTTCCAGATATTCAAGCTGGTTTTATAAAAGGCAGAGGAAGCAGAGATCAAATTGCCAACATCTGTTGGACCATCAAAAAAGCTAGAGAGCTCAAGAAAAACATCTACTTCTGCTTTATTGACTGCGCCAAAGCCTTTGACTGTGTGGATTACAACAAACTGTGGAAAATTCTTAAAGAGATGGGAATACCAGACCACCTGACCTACCTCCTGAGAAATGTGTATGCAGGTCAAGAAGCAACAGTTAGAACTGGACATGGAACAACAGACTGATTCCAAACAGGAAAAGGAGTACGTCAAAGCTGTATTTAACTTAAGCTGCTTATTTAACTTAAATGCAGAGTACATCATGAGAAACACTGGGCTGGATGAAGCACAAGCTGGAATCAAGATTGCTGGGAGAAAAATCAATAACCTCAGACATGAAGATGACACCACCCTTATGGCAGAAGGCAAAGAACTAAAGAGCCTCTTGATGAAAGTGAAAGAGGAGAGTGAAAAAGTTGGCTTAAAGCTCAACATTCCAAAAACAAAGATTGTGGGATCTGGTCCCATCACTTCATGGCAAATAGATGGGGAAACTGTGGAAATGGTGAGAGACTTTTTTTTTTTTACTCCAAAATCACTGCAGATGGTGATTGCCGTCATGAATTTAAAAGATGCTTGCTCCTGGAAAGAAAAGTTATGACCAACCTGGACAGCATATTAAAAAGCAGCGACATTGCTTTGTCAACAAAGGTCCATCTAGTCAAAGCTATGGTTTTTCCAGTAGTCATGTATGAATGTGAGAGTTGATCTATAAAGAAAGCTAAGCACCAAAGAATTGATACTTTTGAGCTGTGGTGTTGGAGAAGACTCTTGAGAGTCCCTTGGACAGCACGGTGATCCAACCAGTCCATCCTAAAGGAAATCAGTCCTGAATGTTCATTTGGAAGACTGATGCTGAAGCTGAAACTCCAATATTTGGCCACCCGATGCAAAGAACTGACTCGTTGGAAAAGATCCTGATGCTGGGAAAGATTGAAGGCAGAAGGAGAAGGGGATGACAGAGAATGAGATGGTTGGATGACGTCACCATGTCCAACATGAGTTGGACATCACAGCTCATGTCCATGACTCAGTGGACATGAGTTTTAGTAAGCTCCAGGAGTTGGTAATGGGCAGGGAAGCCTGGCAACTGCAGTGCATGGGGTTGCAAAAGTGGGACATGACTGAGCAACTGAACTGAACTGACCTGACCTGTGGAGGTGAAAGGGTAGTTACGGGTTCATGTACACACTGCTATATTTAAAATGGATAACCAACATAGGCCCACTGTATAGTACAGGTGATGGTGCTTAATATTATGTAACCACCTAATTGGGAAAACATTTGTAAAAGAATAGATACACATATAATGTAAAGCTGAATTCCTTTCTGTACACCTGAAACTATTGTTAATCAACTATACTCAGATATATAATTTAAAAAGCTACAAGAGAGGGAAGCAATTCTTACTGAAGGTAGGCAGGTGCAAGATATCAAAGGTTGTGGGGAGCAGTGGATGAGGAATTTGATCAGATATCCAGAGAGATAAAATATCCAAAGAGGGAAATTCTCTCTAAACTGACTTAGCAGGATTCTTGCTAGAACTGAACAATGCAGACTTATTAAGGAAAGGGGCCAGTCACGGCCAGGTTGAGAAGAGGGTTCAGAGGAGTCTGATTAATGTTTGGTTAAGGAGAGAGCATTGCTGGTAGTTCAAATGGTAGAGAATCTGCCTGCACTTCAGGAAACATGGGTTGGATCCCTGGGTTGGGAAGATCCACTTGAGAAGGTTATGGCAACCCACTCCATTATTCTTGCCTGGAAAATCCCATGGACAGTGGAGTCTGGTGGGCTAAAGTCCATGGGGTCACAGAGTCGGACACAACTAAGTGACTAACACTTTCATTTTTTCAGACGTTAGAAACATGTTACAAGCTTGATCATCATCTCTTTGGTTTTATTATGTTCAGTACTATGTTATTTCTGTTGATATCTCTTACAGTTTAACATTTTCAGAGTTACAGCTAAACACTGAAGAATATATTTAATGCTATAGTCTTTCTTTTCCTGAAACACATAACATCACAACATGTTGTAAATGAATATATTTTTAAAATAAGAAAATATGATACCTATCAGGTTTCATAATCTTATTCTCCATTGAGATGTAAAATAACCCTAAGAAATTAGAAAGTTTACTATTTAATGTAAGTATAGATATTTTGGTATTCAACAAAATGATTTTTTAAATAAATCCAAGGTTACATTCTTTCTTCAAGGGAGAATAGTAAACACAGTAAGTAGGTAAGAATGTTGTCTTTAGAGACTAAAGAACAAGTTTGAAATCCTTCATCTGACAAGCGTCTCTAAAGACGTGTAAATAGCCATGTTAGAAAGGTTCCTCAACCATTCTTAGTATCATATATAGAGATAATAATAACACATATTTTATCATGAGATTATGGAAAATTAAACATGATTTCCCCTCCAAATCAACATGGTATGTAGTTAATAATAAGAATTCAATATATGTTAAATTACTAAGATCAAGCTTTGATGCTATGTTTTGACAGTGTTAAAATACATGTCCTTAAACTTCTAAAGGATCACTGTAACATAGAAATTAACTCCTGCCTCATGTCTGTGTCTACGGGAGAAAAATAAAACAATAACATAATCTAAATCCAGAAACAGTAGAATATACTGACAGACTGATTAAACATTGAAAAACTAACTCATCACCTCTTCCTACAGAAACTGTTTACATTAAAAGACACTCCTCTGTCTAGACAGATTATGTCTGTACATTTTTAAATGGGTGCCTTGACCAGCACTTTGCATTTTCTTTTTGCTAAGCGTGCAAAATACCTGATATCCTCATCTGAGTAAGGATGAGTAAGGATGAAGTGTAGGATGGGTATGGTCTGTAGTATGATGTATGGTAGATGCAGAAGTTGGCTAGTATATAAAGGAGTGTACAAAAAATAAATCAATCCAAAGAAGTAAAGCTAAGTTCAGCAACTGGAAATAAGTTCTAAAGCAAGTAAGAGCTGGAAAAATTTCCCAAGGCAAAATTACAAGATGTAGGTTTGGAGTAGAGAGTCTTATGAAATGCCGGTGGAGGAGCTCTTGGCTAGAAAGAGGCTCCTTAAGGGGACTGAACTGGTCCAACAAATTAAATAAGTGTCAGTGCCGGGAAAAGGGTGTGAGAATTAGAAATCAAAGTATTGAGAAATGTTTCACTTGTTATTTAACAGAGGAGACTTTAAAGAACAGGAAACAGTTATAAAGCTATAATTTGTGAGTCCAGTAAGAAACACCAAGGAGAGGCATTTGTGTCTTAAGCAAAAAATTAAGACAGAAAACCTTGCCTTTTATTAGTTGATAAGATTGAAATTAAGAAGAAAGCATTGACATTGCTGAAGTATAGTTACAGTTTATGATAATTTATAGAAAAAGTGAAAGTTGCTTAGTTGTGTCCAACTCTTTGCAACTCCATGGACTGATGGAATTCTCCAGGCCAGAATACTGGAGTGGATGGCTGTTCCCTTCTCCAGGGGATCTTCCTGGAGATTAAATTAAATCAGGAATTTAACCCAGGTCTCCCACATTACAGGTGAACTCTTGACCAGTGAGCCATCAGGGAAGCCCAGGAATATTGGAGTGGGTAGCCTATCCCTTCTCCAGCAGATCTTCCCAACCCAGTATAGAAAGTATAGAAGTATAGAAAGTATACTTTCTATAGTATAGAAAACTTTTGTTTAGAAGTATAGAAGTATACTTCCCAACCCAGTATAGAAGTATAGAAAACTTTTGTTTAAAAGAACAGAGGTTAGCTTTATTTTCATTTTAAAACTTCAGTTGTGCACCTGAATCTCCCCTTGCCTATGCTTACTCTTATTTTTTTAAGTTAGATAATGAATGGGTTTCTCACTTTAACTCTATCTCTGCTCCCCATGTTAATTCATATTCCTATCTGGTCACTTACATTGATTTAATTTAATTTTAGACAATTTTACTAAAGTATAACTCACATGCCAAAAATGGACCAGTCTAATGTATAGAATTTGATGAGTTTGGAGATATACAAACACAGATGAGTCCATCACCACAACATAGCCAACACCTCCAAAAGTATTCTCCTCCTCCTTAGATGTTTTTGTTTATTTTTTTGTTGTTGTTTTTATGTGGTAAGAGCCTTTAACATGAGATCTTAATTTTCAAGAGTACAGTACTGAGTTGTTAACTACAGACATACCTCAGAGATATAGCTTGGATTCAATTCCAGATGATCACAGTGAAATGAGCTTCACAATAAAGTGAGTCAAATGAACTTCTTGGTTTCCTGGTGCACATTAAGTATGCTTGTCCTATACTGTAGTCTACTAGAGCTTCCCAGGTATGCTAGTGGTAAATAACCTACCTACCAATGCAGGAGACTTAAGAGACCTGGTTTGATCCCTGGGAAGATCCCCTGGAGGAGGAAATGGCAGCCAACTTCGGTATTCTTGCCTGGAGAATCCCCACGGGGTCACAAAGAGCTGGACACTACAGTCCATGGGGTCACAAAGAGCTGGACACTACAGTCCATGGGGTCACAAAGAGCTGGACACTACAGTCCATGGGGTCACAAAGAGCTGGACACTAGTGAAGCAACTTAGCACGCATGCAGTCTACTAAGTTTGCGATAGCATTATGTATAAAAAAAATACATATGTTTATTGAAAAGTACTTTATCACTTAAAAAAAGAATTTAGCTATCCCCTGAGCTTTCAGTGAGTCATAATCCTTTTGCAACAGTAATATCAAAGACCACTATCACAGACTATAACAAATATAATAGTAATGAAATGGTTTGAAACATTGCAAGAATTACTAAAATCTGATAAAGAAAAATTAAGTGACCAAACACTGTTGGAAAAATAGTGCCAATAGACTTGCTTGAGGTGGGGTTGTCACAACCCTTCAATTTCTGATGAACATAGTATCTGCATAGGGCAAAAAAGTAAAGTACAATAAAAAAAGTATGCCTGTATGACATTGTTTTTCAGCAAATCTGTGGAATTTATTCATCTTGAATAACTGAAACTTCATACCCACTGAACAACACCCCACTCCCCTCTATCCCCAGACCCTGGCAACCATCATTCTATTCTCTATGAGTTTGACAATCTTTAGATACCTCATACAATGAATCATTCAGCAGTTGTCCTTTTGTGATGAATTTATTTCACTTAGCATAATGTCCTTCAGTTTGACTCATGGTGCTACATACGGCAGGAATTCCTTTGTTTTCATAGCTGGTGACACTCCGTGAGTGTAAATATCATATTTTATTCATCAGTCAATAAAAATTTTGATTGATTCCATATCCTGGCTATCGCACATAATTCTGAAATGAACATGGGAGTGTAAATAGTTCTTCAAGATTCTGATTTCAGTTCTTTAGGATAAATATCCAGAAGTGGAATTGCTGGTTCATGTGATGGCTTTATTTTAGTTTACCGAGAAACCATCATACTCTTTTCCATAGTGTCTAAATTTTATCTTCTTACCCACAGTGTACAAGGGGTCCAATTTCTCTACATCTTTACCAGAACTTTTTATCCTTTGTTTTTGTTTTTTTAATAACAATGATCCTAACAGGTATAAGGTTATGTCTCATAGTGGTTTTGATTTACATTTTCCTGATGATTAATGATATTGAACATCTCTTCACATACTTCTTGTCCAGTTGTATATCTATTCAAATTCTTTGCTCATTTTGTTTTAAAAAAGAAAATTGCTTGCTTTTTTTGCTATTGAAGTGTATGAGTTTTTTACATATTTTGAATATTGACCAATTGTTAGATATATTAATTTTAGTAGCTACATATGTTATTATATAGCTCCTATTACCCTCTAATGATTCCATCTTCCTATCCATCCTTCACAAGCATTTGCTTCTTTTCCTTCCTCCTGGACTTCTCTGGTCTCTCAGCTGGTAAAGAATCTGCCTGCAATTGTGGAGATCCCAGTTCAATTCCTGGGTTGGGAAGGTCCCCTGGAGAAGGGATAGACCACCCACTCCAGTATTCTGGCCTGGCGAATTCCATGGACCTTTCCGTGGGGTCACAAAGAGTCAGACACAACTGAGCAACTTTGCTCACTAATAGTATACCTGACCATAACTTCTTCAATAAATTACATTTTTAAAAACAAAGCAAGATTCATTTTTGTTTGCTTGTGTGCTGTGTTTATTTTGTTTTGATTTTTCCCAGACAATTTCTGCTTTAGGCGTGCTTACACAGAACCAGCCAGCGGCAAAGATAAATAATTTCTTGTGATAAAAGTGTGGGGGGGGGGACACATGGAAACAGAGTAGAAATTAGTATCTCAGTATTATACTGGGCTTCACATTTGCTTTAGTTTCCATTAAAGCAGGGAGATAACTTTGACTCAAGTTAACAAATACTTCTCTTAGTAACTACTAGACCCTCATGATCTAAGAACCTAAATCTTTCTTTACTTTTTATTTGTCTATGTTTCTTCTCCTGATCCATTTTTCTCCTGCATTTGTATTACAAGTATATTAAATATATGTTAGATAGATGGTAAATTACTTCTGCATTTTTTTGTCTTTTACCATAAAACTTATTTGCTTTTCTTCTTTTCTTTTTTTAGTTTTTAGCAGATTCCCTAAGCTGGGCTTTAAAGTTTTGCCCTTTTTTGCTATTTACAGTCTTTTCCTAAGTTATTTTTTTCTTAAATTGGCAATTCTAAGTATTAAAAAGTTAATAGTTTCTGTTAGTGTTTTTTTTCTTTACTAGATTTATTGATAACTTGAACCTTGCTAAAATTGCAAAAAAAAAAATATAATATTTTCAAAGCCGTTCTAAAGTTTTTCAGAATGTTTGTTTAAGAGGTGAATATTATCTCTTCATCTTCATGTAAGATGAACTGCCTTTTCAGAATATTTACATATGCATGACATTTTTCTTTTTGCAAAGAAAATATACATTTGTTCCTCATTATAATTGAGACTGTCCTATTAGAATTTTTGTTTTTTTTAACAATCCACTTTAAAAACTTAGCTTAAAGAAAGAAGGAAGAGAAATTATATTGTTTGCATTCTCATGTTACTTGGGAATGGTGTTTTTCTGGGAAACACCAAGAGAGAACTCCTCAGAGAAGAGTCTGGCATGGAAGGAACACTTACTATAGGGTTACGGAGATTAAGTGTGATAGCTGGGAATTAGCTTGGGGCACCACTCTTCCTTCCAACTGGCACACTTGGCCATGTTGAGAGCGTGTCCCATCAATAGCCACTTTCACAATTCCTGCCGCGTCTGCTGAGGTTCAGTGAGAACAGACTGGCTCCCCTCCTGGTGCTGACACTTACACATCCATCTGTCCTTGGAGTTGATACATGCCTGATACCTACCTCCTGACTCTCTTGTGGCCACCCCTCAATTTTAGCACCTAGTACTCTCATTTGAAGTATATTTTGGGGTTTCCATAGGAGATTAGATTAAATTCATCCCAGAGATGTGGTAATATTTCCCTTTATCAATCCTTTCTGCAGAACAATTTCATATGTTTGGCATTTGAATGAGAATTTTAAAGGAGAGAAACAACCCAAATGTTTTGGTTCAGGTCATCAACTTGAAGTGGAGGACAATTTCTTCTATTCTAGCATAACATGTTACCCATGAAAAATAGGAAATTACAATTTGACAGTACTTTTGAATTTCTTCAGTGTATTCTGTGAAAGAGTGAAATGTCTGCACAGGGCTTTGAGCTTTTGTAGGAAAATAATACATAAGGGCAAAGACCAACTCTTCCTCAAATTGAAATGTTCTTTTGCATAGCTCCATAATGATTTAGAAGTACTCTTCCAAAAACTGTAGTGTACAATGGAAAATACAGGATAATCTTCCCGCCTCATGACCCTTAATTTAATCAAACCTGCAGAGTCTGTTTTACCACGGAAGATAACATAGTAAGGTTTCAGGGAGTTAGGTGGACATCTTTGGGAAGCCATTATTCTGTATCCCACAGTGACATTTTACAAAATACCCGATTGTATCCTAAATAAATATCAGTTTCATAAAACAAAATTGGATAAATCACTCCAGTTAAAAAAGAGTAAAGATAGATAAAAACTACATGCATTTTCTGGTCCTGGGTTGGATTTTGGATCAGAAAAAAATTGCTCTAAGATTCTGTTGGAGTAACTGACAGCATTTGAATAACTGAATTATGACTATGTATGTGAATGTCCTTGTTCAGAACAAATACACATAGAAATGTTTAGAAGTAAAGGAGCATATTTCTGCAACATATTCTCAAATCAAAATTAATACTTTATTATTAGTTATTAGGATTAATAATAAATGATAAATAGATGTGGCAAAATATAAACAATCAGCTAATCTGGTAGATACAGAGTTCTTTGTAAAAATCTTACTAACTTTTCAGTGCATTTGAAATTATTTCTAAATAAAGCAATACTAAAGTATTATTCTAGATTGCTTCCATGTGATCTTATCAGCTAAGTTCTTCATAATCATTACTTATATTAACAGAGTTACCCAGAAATGGTATTCATGCTGTGTCAAATGAGGATAGTAGGGAGACATAATTGAGATGCCAATGAAAAAATACTGGAGACAAATGTTCAGTGTTGATCCCTAAAATGAGCCTGCATTCAAATACAATAGGATGGTAATATGTAGCACTCTAAAGTCAGTGGTAAGCTCAAATTCCTTTTTGACCTACATAGTGTTTCACAAAATATTTTAGTTGTGGGGCAAAATGATGCAAGCAATAATTAAGGGAAAAAATGAACACGATGGATTGAAAGCATATTACTTTGGAATTTAGCAGCAAAAGGAATTTACAACATGCTATATAACTCCGTCAGCATTTAATTTTGAGATGGTAGGAATTAAAACTGGTTTATTACCACATGGCCTGGGAAAGAAGAGATATAGAGTTATTGAGAAAAAAAATCAATAGGACTTGATAACAAGCAAGATAGAAAAAGATAAAGATGAAACTAAGAATAAGATATTTTATTTGCTTTTTTTTGTATAGCTAAACAAATAATGGAATCTTTCCAGTAAAATTGGCATGCGAAAATGATTTGGCACAATTAATCTGATTATATAGCAAGATAAACATTGAGAAAAATTACAATTTTAGGACTAGATCTCAGTAGACATCCAAAGAAGTTCATTTGTAAAACTTAGTTATGGGAATATGTCTGCTAATTCTAATATCCTACATTAATAGTGGATGTAGAATTATTTGATATTATGAAAACATGGAAAATCTAATATAGTAAGAAGAGAAATCTATTTTAACTTAATCTATTTCCATACTCATATAGCAATCAGCTGTCAGTTTATGCACTTGCAAATTTTCATTTCCTTTCAAGATAAAATGAATTTTGCATGTATAAATTTTCTCTAATTTTATCACATACTGTTATTCTAAGGAAATGCAACAGATCTATTTTTGTCAAAATACCATCATAATTTTAGAACTTGTTTGAAAATTAACTTCAAAATCTATAAATTTACATTGAAATTGTCATGATTAATTCCTCCTAGTATTTTTTTAAAGAAGTCATTCATTCCCCCAAAATATACAATGTAAATTCTATGTTAATAGATTCTAAAAACTGATGATTATCACTCATTACTTAAATACTCTGCAGATTTTTTTTCTTTTTTACACTTTCAGATACTATAACCTTATGAAGAATTCCCAGTTGAAAAATCTTCCTCTTTTGATAGTCTCTCTAGCTGTACTTCTCTCTAGTACCACTAGTATCTAATACAATAAGTTCCTATGTATGTATCATCCTTTAGAAAAATAACCCTCATTATCGTAGATAATACTCATTGAGAACTTGCAATGCCCAAAATGTTGCTCTTGAGAAACCTGTATGCAGGTCAGGAAGCAACAGTTAGAACTGGACATGGAACAACAGACTGGTTCCAAATAGGAAAAGGAGTACATCAAGGCTGTATATTGTCACCCTGCTTATTTAACTTATATACAGAGAGAAACACTGGGATGGATGAAGCACAAGCTGGAATCAAGATTGCCGGGAGAAATATCAATAACCTCAGATATGCAGGTGACACCACCCTTATGGCAGAAAGTGAAGAAGAACTAAAAAGCCTCTTGATGAAAGTGAAAGTGGAGAGTGAAAAAACTGGCTTAAAGCTCAACATTCAGGAAACTAAGATCATGGCATCTGGTCCCATCACTTCATGGCAAATAGATGGAGAAACAGTGAAAACAGTGAGAGACTTAATTTTTTTTTTTTTTGACTCCAAAATCACTGCAAATGGTGGCTGCAGCCATGAAATTAAAAGATGCTTGCTCCTTGAAAGAAAAGTTATGACCAACCTAAACAGCATATTAAAAAGCATTGACATTGCTTTGCCACAAAGGTCCATCTAGTCAAAGCTATGTTTTTCCACTAGTCATGTATGGATGTGAGAGTTGGTCTAAAGCTGAGTGCCAAAGAATTGATGCTTTTGAACTGTGGTGTTGGAGAAGACTCTTGCGAGTCCCTTGGACTGCAAGGCGATCCAACCAGCCCATCCTAAAGGAAATCAGTCCTGGGTGTTCATTGGAAGGATTAATGTTGAAGCTAAAACTCCAATGTTTTGGCCACCTCATGTGAAGAGCTGACTCATTTGAAAAGACCCTGATGTTGGGAAAGATTGAAGGCAGGAGAAGGGGATGACAGAGGATGAGATGGTTAGATGGCATCACCGACTCAATGGACATGAGTTTGGGTAAACTCCAGGAGTTGGTGATGGACAGGGATGCCTAGAGTGCTGCGGTTCATGGGGTTGCAAAGAGTCGGGCATGGCTGAGCGACTGAACTAAACTGAAATGTTCCCTGATGTAGGTAATCATTTAAACAGATCGGAAGCATAACATTAGTTTCCTATTACTTCTGAAACAAGCCACCACAAACTTAGTGCCTTGAAAAATGCAAATTTATTGTTTAAATTATGGAAGTCAGAAGTCTTCCATTAAAAAAAGAAATGGTCTTGGCAGAGTTGTTTTCCTTCCAGAGGCTTTATGGAAGAATATACTTCCTTGTCTTTTCCAGCTTCTAATGGCCATTCACATTCCTGGATAATTTCTCCATCTTCAAAGAGCATTATTCCAAACAATGCATTCCTTATCTCAACTCCTTCTTCTGCATTTGGCATTCTCACTTCCTCTGATAAGAGTTTTCTGAATGTATTAAGCCCACTCAAATCCAGGGTAATTTCCTTGTCTCAAAAGTCTTAATCACATGATCAAAGATGCTTTTGCCATATAAAGTTACAGACTCGGGTTTTGGGGATTAGGAGGTGAGCATTTTGGGGAAGTCATTATTCTCTCTACCACTCATGATTAAAAGAGATAAATATTTTTCCATTGTTAGGTAGTGGAGATCAGAATAAACCCAGAATTTTCTGACACCAAATGTAATCCCTGCTGTACTACTTTGCTTACCCTTCATCTTTCTTAAGCCTCTTATCTACTTAATTTCCAACATGAATATCAAGACATAAAATACCAATACCAAAACCACACATACTTTGCATATTAAAAACTGTGGAAATGTAACCATCATAAGGATGTCTGTATTGTTGTTGTTCAGTCACTACATCGTGTCCGACTCTTTGCAACCCCATGAAGAGCATGCCAGGGTCCCCTGTCCTACACTATCTCCTGGAATTTGTTCAAACTCATGTCCTTGAGTTGGTGATGCCATCCAACCATCTCATCCTCTGTCGTTGCTTCTTCTCCAGGCTTCAATCTTTCTCAGGATCAAGGTCTTTTCCAGTGAGTAGGCTCTTCTCATCAAGTGGCCAAATTATTGGAGCTTCAAGGATCAGTCCTTCCAATGAACACCCAGGACTGATTTCCTTTAGGCTTGACTGGCTTGATCTCCTTGCAGTTCAAGAGACTTTCAAGAGTCTTCCCCAATACCATAGTTCGAAAGCATTAATTTTTCGGTGCTCAGCCTTCTTTATGGTCCAACTCTCACATCCATACAGGACTACTGGAAAAATAATAGCTTTGACCGTAGGGACCCCTATCAGGAAAATGATATCTCTGCTTCTTAATATGCTGTCTAGGTTTCTCATAGCTATTCATCCAGTGATATCTGTATTACTCCATCCAAAATAACATGGGCACATATTACTTCTCTTTAAGATTTTTATATTTAAAATTTTTCACAGTTAGACAAAATAAAGTTTATAGAATTGGATTGCTTGATATTTATTCTAAATGTAATCTCTCTGCCACATGTTCTCCCTACCTGTATTTCTATCTAAAGTCAGTGTGCTGTATCTCTTTATATGCCATACTCATGTGATAGTCTTAAAAATATATTTAAAGTATACTATTTCAAAGTGATGGATATTCACTTTAATATGACTGAATGAGAATTCTTAAAGAGTTGATTTAAATACCAAAACAAATACAATAGACAATTCTAGGAGTCCAGTCCACAGTAAAGTACATCTCATTATTATAGCTGAACTTTTGTTTAAGAGATTTTTTTTTAAATTCTCTGTGATGACTTTAGATTGATAGATGGGTTGCAAAGATGGTACAAGAATCCTTACTCAACAAAAGCAGTGATCTGTCTCTGGTATTAAAAAAATCATTGTACCATGTTTGTTACAGTGTATAAGCTCAACAAATGGATGAATCAACAATGAATTTGGAATGTAAATGGTTATTCAATTCTCAATTTAGGACTGATTTTCAACTAATTTGATGTTTGCCCCCTAGAAGACATTTGGCATTGTCTGCAACAATGGTTTTATCACAACTTCAAGAGAAGTAAGTTGCCACCATCATCTAGTGGCTAGCTACTGGCATGTAGCGAGTAAAAGCCTAGACTACCACTAACCATCGGCTGCTCCCTGTCTACAAAGAACTACCTAGCCTAAGATGTTGAAACTGCAAAGGTTGAGAAACTGTTTTAGATCAATACAGTTGTAATCAATACAATGGTTTGATGAGAATCTATACATTTCCAATATGAGAATGAAAAAAGTCTCTGTTCAAGATACTCCATAAATTTAATATAAACACATGCAAGTGTTAGCACAAAAACTATTTATATAACATCTAGAGAGCAATAGTAATTACACTGATCTTGAACAAAGTGGAAAACAATTCCTTTTCTGTTGTTTCAATGTTTTGGAGAAAATCACAGATATTAAGTCAGGTTTGCCCAACATTTGATCAGAGAACTATATGCTTTCTTTTGGGAAGTTAAAATGTCTTTAAAACAACTCATCAAACACCCTAATTACTCTATTCTTTGTTCTGCACAAAAATTAGCAGCAGCTTTCTACAGAAGACAAGGATGCAGATGTTGCTTTTACACTCAGCCAGAAGATTTCATTAAAACCAAATTGTAAGTTCAAATATATATTTCAATCTCTTCTCTCTTATGGCTGTAGCATATTAAGACCTAGATTATCAATTTTGTATAAAATGTAGGCTAAGAAGAAGTGTTCTTGAGGTATGACATTAAAATCAATTTCAAAAAACATAATTTTCATGCTTTTTAAATCTATTTTTCATGTATTATCCTATTAAGGATAGCAATATAATGTATATAGTCAAAGCTATGGTTTTTCCAATAGTCATGTATGGATCTAAGAGTTGGATCATAAAGAAGGCTGGGAGCCAAAGAATTAATGCTTTTGAAGTGCAGTTTTGGAGAAGACTCTTGAGAGTCCTTTGGACTGCAAGAAGATCAAACTAATCAATTCTAAAGGAAATCAATCCTGAACGTACATTGAAGGGACTGATGGTGAGGCTGAAGCTCCAATACTTTGGCTACCTAATGTGAAGAGCCAACTCATTGGAAAAGATCCTGATGCTGGGAAATATTGAAAGCAGGAAGAGAAGGGGACAACAGGATGAGATTGTTGGATGCATCAATGGGCATGAGTTTGAGCAAACTCTGGGAGATGGTAAAGGGCATGGAAGCCTGGTGTGCTGCAGTCCATGGGGGTGGCAAAGAGTTGAACATGACTGAGTGACTGAACAATAACCACAGTACTATTAAGTATAATTCTCAAATGGAATTTATGAAAGTTCTGAGGAGTTTATTGAATTCGGAGAGTTCAACATGACACTACTTTTTAACTCTTTTCCTATACCGAGAAAGGCCAATTCATTTCCTGGCAGAAATATTTACTTTCACCATCTTATTGTGTTATACAACCTTGTATATTGTGTGAATTAGTGAATTCTTTACACTTCCATTTCAGTATCTCTTTTTTTAATTTATTTATTTTTAATTGAAAGATAATTGCTTTATAGTATGGCATTGTTTCTAACAAACATCAACATGAACCAGCCGTAGTTTTACCCATGCCCCCGCCCACTTGAACATCCCTAGCACCTCCCTCCCCATCCACCCCTCTAGGTTGTTACCAAGCTCAAGTTCCGTGAGCCATACAGCAAATTCCCACTGGCTATCTAGCTTACATAGTTTTAGTATCTCATATCTCTTGTCAACAGTACATTTTATACTCTCCCTAAGTGATATAAAAATAACCTATTATTACTATTTGCTTTTTAAAATTAATTTATTTCAATTGGAGGCTAATTACAATAACTGGTGTGGGATGGTACTTCATTGTGGTTTTGATTTGCATTTCTCTGATGATGAGTGATGTTGAGCATCTTTTCATGTGTTTGTTAGCCATCTGTATGTCTTCTTTGGAGAAATGTCTGTTTAGTTCTTTGGCTCACTTTTTGATTGAGTCGTTTATTTTTTTCGATATTGAGCTTCATGAGCTGCTTGTATATTTTGGATATTAATTCTTTGTCAGTTGTTTGCTTTGCTATTATTTTTCTCCCATTCTGAAGGCTGCGTTTTCACCTTGCTTATAGTTTCCTTCATTGTGCAAAAGCTTTTAAGTTTAATTAGATCTCATTTGTTTATTTTTGTTTTTATTTCTGTTACTCTGGGAGGTGGGTCATAGCCCTCTTATGCTTTTCATGGGAAAGCAAACTAGTACAGCCACTGTGGAAAAGGCTGGAAATAAAACTGCCATATGATCCAGCAATCCCACTGCTGGGCATACACACCAAGGAAACCAGAATTGAAAGAGACACATGTACCCCAGTGTTCACTGAAGCACTGTTTACAATAACTAGGACATGGAAGCAACCTAGATGTCCATTGGCAGATGAATGGATAAGGAAGTTGTGGTCCATATAAACAATGGGATATTACTCAGCTATAAAAAGAACACATTTGAGTTAGTTTTAATGAGGTAGATGAAACTGGAGCCTATTATACTATTTGCTTTTAAACATAAAATGATTGTGAATTTTCCAGAATTTTCAAGTAACTTAGTCATATGAGAGAGACTCTGAGACACATTCACCTAGGCAATGCATATGATTTAAGCTCAAATGAATTGTTTACTTAATAGTAAGTAAATACCCTGTATGCTAAAACAAATGACTTTTAAAAAATCAAGATCACTCTCCTTTATGAGCCTTTCCCTCCTTGCTCACGTCTTAAATATGAGAGCTCACTCTAACTACTATACACTGTGATTTTAGTTATATCTTAGAAAGTGATGACCCCCCAATACAGATCAGTATTCTCTTATTTTCATTCCTGTGTTTCAACCATTGCCACCCAGGTGTATTTAAAACCAATAACATTTAATTATTTAAACAATTATTTCATGTGTCTTTACTAGGAGGCATGAGAAATCATATAATATTCACAGAAAAATAAGGAGGTCTATGTGGCCTCAGACACATGATCAGCATCTCCTCCAACAGGTTTCAATACTTGATGCCTGAGCACAATCATAAAACTAACTTTCCTAAATCCCTACAGCTATACAGATACCGAAAGTGTAGAGCTGAAAACTCAACTTCTAAACATTTCTCAAACCCAGGCCAACTGTACCAACTGCCATAATTCTGGACCATATAATTTCTTGCCTCAGTTATTTCCTGTCTTCTATTCCTTTACCCTTTTCCAGTTCTTTGCTCTGCACTAGAGTGATATTTCGAAATTGAGGTCTATTTAGTCATTCAGTTAAAATTTGCTAAATGGTCCTGGCAGGCGAGTGTATACTCACTGGTTCTTGTCTCGTCACAACAATGATTTGGAGTGACGGACATTCAAGCCCTTGGTGAGTCACAGCTCTCGGGTCTTGGACAAACTGTGTCATAGCTCTTAGACAAATCAGTGTCACAGCTCTATTTTATTTAGAAGATAGCAGGAGAATCCATCCTGGAAGAAGAGAAGAGAGTGGAGGAACGCACCAGCGTGCATGGTGGGGGGCGGGGGGCGCAGCACGTAGAGAGAGAGAAAGAGCGTACACATGTGGGCATGCAGGGGAGAGAGAGAGAGAAAGCACTTTAGCTCCTCCTTTTATATGTTTTTTCCTCCCCCTGGGCCTGCCCTATGCAAATTGGGCTTAGCCAGGAGTGTGCTGTTTGTTCTACCTGAGGTCTTCACTGAGCTCCTCTGACCTTCTTTGACCTTCCTTTGTTGTATTCTCATGGGCTTTTCCCTTCCTTGTCTTTTAGCCAACACCATTTTGGACTCCTTTCCCCTATTCTAACTACCTAACATTCCCAATCATAGTCAAGATAAAACCCTAAATGGGATATAATGTAAAGGACTTCTTGATTTATATCCCCCACTAATCTTTCTGATTCTCCTTTCTGATTTTGACCTTATGTAATAATCTGACTAAATTACTTTAAAATCCTTAATGAATGCCTATGTTTTTCTTCTATTGTTTCTTTGCCCATTAAGTTTCTCTCAGCCTCTGCTTTCATATTCCCTCCACCTGAAAAGTTCTACTCATTTGTCAAATGTTAGCTTAAGAATAATCCATCTAAAGTTTTTTTGGAATCCTAGGATTTCTATTATCCTTAGATTCTATTTTTACCTTGATGAGATCATAACTTGTATCCCATTATGTTTTACTGCAGTTTGCTGTTTTAACATCATTCTCCTTTCACTCTCCTACAAACTTCTAGGAGCAGTGACTATTTTAGGAAAATCAGTGACATTCAGTTTCTGTTGAATAATATGGACTGATACTAGTATAGATGTGTCTAGTTGAATAGTGGGCTGACTGGAGTAGAAAATTAGTGAACACACTTTGTCTTTAGGCAGAGACATGCAATGCAGTCATCCAACCATTTTATTTTCTTTCTGCTTTCCAGCTTCCTTGCATCTAAATGTTGCCTTGAATTCTGTCCAGTAGTATGTGGGCACCAGCAACGGAACGTAAAATCTTCTGCTAGGTCTGTAGTTTATTCTCTCTTTGCCCATTTCTGGCTAAATTCAGAGAATCAGATCAAGAATACTGATAACCTAGAAATAGTACTGGGTACCTGCAGAACTGTAATGTGAAAAATGAAAACTATTGCATCTAGAATAGTCATCAGTGTATACAAAATGTGTTTCTTGAGGGCTATTGACTTTTAGAGAGTTTAATATTCCTTTTTGCTTTCACCACTTCCTGAATAGGAATTAAGAAAATAAATCAAATCCAGGTGTATTCATTCTAAAACCTTTCCTCTACCCCCCTAATAAATCAAGCAGAAGACAGAAGGAGACTTGGAAGAGAAAAGGTGTGGAATGATGGTTTAAATCATGAGTTACAGAGAGATCTGCTTCCCATGCTGGGTTCTCTTTTCCATTGCAACTGTGAGTTAAAACAGTAAGGATGAATTCCCAAAGGAATTTCTCTACTTGTTAGTGTAAATCCTGGGTCTTTAGTCGCCTTTGCAAAAGAAGTCAATTGTAAGCCCAAATGTGCTAGTCTGACTTGTGATACAAGACAAGAGTCTTATTAAAATAAGCTGAATTATTTAATATGGAGAATCTGTTCTGCACTTTTTCTTTGTGAATCTGTGGAAGTGATATGCAAGAGGTTAGGAAAATACCAGTTCTAATAGAGATGAACAGATTCCTGGATACTGTATTTTCTTCTTCTGTATTAAGGAATGTGGTTGAATAAAAAAGAATGTGGTTGAAATAAATACTACTGATGACCTTTATATATTCCTCCTTATTAGCATCCAGATATTGGATAAATATTTAAATAATCAATTAAGACTAGGTACCAACAACCAAGAAACATTTTTAAGTCTTTTTGTAAATGCAAAGAAAAATTTTTGAAAGTAAAACGCTATTTTAAGACCTCAGGATACATGCTGCATGATGCAATTTCCCTAGCCTTCTGTATGATAATGCATGCCACAGGGAAATATTCATCTACAATATTGTATCAATACCAAAAAGTCAGTAGAAAGACCACCAAATTTCACAATTCCTCTGTAATATCTCAAATGGAAAATAATGAGCTGGACAATGCCTATAAAAGTGGCAGATTATATATCAAATTTTTAGGAGCTAATGGCCACTTGGAAAATAAATTATAAAATATACTATATATATATAATGTGTAAAATATTTTACCTATACTGCATTTAAAAAGGCAGAATAATAATTACCCAGTAAAGAACTACAAAGTTTTAATTGCTTGGCAGCAAACTCCATCCTTCATAGAAAGTTAAAACAGGATTTATGCAAGGTGCTCTTTATTAAATATTTGAGTATCATTTGATATTAAAAACAGATAAAAGTAAAATGTATTATTGTTTTTTTTATAGATATGAAATATCAGATCGGGTCCTTAGAAGTCATAGGTAGAGAATACTCTTTGAAAAACATAGAGAGTGAGTAGAAGAGAAAATTATATATATATTTTATAAATTCTCAAAGTCACATTGAAGATTAACTTAGAGTAGGAGAGTTCTAAAATAAATATTGGTGAGCACACACACAAATCTTCAAAGTTGTCTCAGTTCAAAGCATATTTTCATGAAACTGTAAATTGTCTTACATGAGAGTGATTCTTGAAATGAATGTAACCAATTTATTCACGATTGAAAGGAAATAGGGGAGCAAGAAAGTGGGAAAAATACTTATTAAAGTGTGCTCATTTTAGATTTGCAACATTGACTAGTTACCAGATTATTTATAATCATAAAATAGCTAATTTGTTGAAATCATATAACACAATAAAAATCACTTTGAATGAATAATGAGGCTCATGGAATAAGAGTCACAAAGTATAACCATAATTTACCATGTAAGGATAATGGTAAAGCCAGGGCCTACAAAATAAAAGTACACATATGATTCTTTGGATTATTTTTCATAAAAATGTCAACATTTTTGGGAATATGAGTGAAGAATAATTCATTTTTGCATTAATATTAGGCTTAGCCACAAAACTTTGCCTAATAGGGAGTAATGATGCTACAGTAAGTAAAGGTTAGGCTTTAATAGTATGATATGATGGTCTATTCATGGAAATAATATACTCCAGATAGCCAAGACCTCAGGATGAGACAAGTAGAGCAGACCATAAGCCCTATAGCTGCTAGTTCAAGCAAGATGAGATAAATATGAAACTAACCTGAATTTGTATCTACAGTCTGAGGCCCAGAAACTGATGCCTAGAATCTAGGCTAACCCAGCTGATTTGCAGCCAGTCCTCATACCCATGAGCATGATAATAAATGATCGCTTTTAAACTTCAAATAATTTGAAGCTGGAGCTCCAATACTTTGGCCACCTAATGTAAAGAACTAACTCATTAGAAAAGACCCTGATGCTCGGAAAGATTGAAGTCAGGAGGAGAAGGGGATGACAGAGGATGAGATGGTTGGATGGCATCACCGACCCGATCAGCATGAGTTTGAGCAAGGTCTGGTAGTTGGTGATGGACAGGGAAGCCTGGTGTGCTGCAGTGCTTGGGGTCGCTAAGAGTTGAACATGACTGAGTGACTGAACTGAATTTGTCTCCTAAGAACTATAAAGAAAAAAAAAGAGTTGGAAAATTATATACTGGGATCTCATGCACAAAATCATTGTTACAATTTATTGTATTTGTACTTTTGTTCACATTGAGTATTCCGTACTTGGCAGGTAAAAAAAAAAAAATCATATCTGAGTATAGTTGTTCATTCATGTTCTATTGCAAGGAATCTTGAATTTATGTGAGCAGAGAGAGAATAGCCATAGGATGCAAAGGATTATGCATAATGACCCACTATTCTTCACTGATAGGCTTTTAAGTTTGTAGAATGTAATCCATTCTGATATTTTAAAGGTCTTTAGGTTTGTTACTGAAGTTTATGAATAACTGAATTAAGAAAATACAACCTTTTAGGAATGAATGACCAAAATAAATAAAAGCATATCAGAAATGAAAGTCAGTGACTGATGTAAACATGGACTTGCATGCATGCTCGATTGCTCAGCCATGCCTGACTCTTGTGACTCTGTGAACTATAGAGCCCACCAGGCTCCTCTGTCCATGGGATTTTCCAGGCAAGAATGCTGGAGTGGGTTGCCATTCCCTTCTCCAGGGGATCTTTCCGAATCACAGATTGAAGCAGACTGTGTTGCACTGGCAAGTGGATTCTTTGCCACTGAGCCACCTGGGAAACGCTTAGACATGTACAGTTGACTATTAAAAAATCTACCATTGGTTTCTGGTTTTACTGAATTTCTATTTTATTAGGCTTTGCTCTGTCACATGAAACTCTGAATGTGATGGTCAGTGAGGTACCATATAAAATCCTCCTTGTCAAGAAAAAGTGTACTTTCATCCTAAATTAATGAAAGATTTCCAGGTTAAATATGAAAAAGGGAAATGTTGCCTGGCTATCTTGTAATCAAATCCAAAGAGATTTGCTTGTCTTCCACACATGTTGTTTTATATTTTGAGTTACAATCTATAATTAAATCCA
The DNA here is from genome assembly GCF_023699985.2 of Odocoileus virginianus. Lineage (NCBI taxonomy): Eukaryota > Metazoa > Chordata > Mammalia > Artiodactyla > Cervidae > Odocoileus > Odocoileus virginianus. Next base: position 32,147,228 of record NC_069686.1, on the reverse strand, counting down.
GAGGGAATGAATTGTAATTCTTTCTGATAATCCATCTTCCCATATTTTCACATAAATTTGGGGGATGTCTTGATGTAATAAAGCTAATTGGTCCCTGTGGGAAATACAAAATTGCATTTTGAAGCAGTTTGCTTTCATCTGACTGTGAGCTCTGTTTGGCATATTATTAATATATGAAATAAAAAGTAAATACCTAAGCATACGTAAGATCATGCCTATAATCCATATAATAGATTGTGCTACATGAGATCTACTTAAATCAGTTCTTTAGGACACAGATTGAATTTTTTTTCAGAAAAATAATGGTTTCTACAAAAATTAGGGTTTCAGACAAGACTGAAAATAACTATGTAAAAATGAATTTCAGTTGTCTCTGGAGTAGGCAAGAGTACATTAAATACATAAGAGAAAATGAATTTTAATATAATTAATGTATAGGTGGTGGTTGTTGTTGCTTTCGTTGTTGAGTCGCTAAGTCCTCTCTGATTCTCTCCAACTCCATGAACTGTAGCCTGCCTCTGTCCATGGGATTTCCCTGGCAAGAATACTGGAGTGGGTTGCTGTTTTTCTTTTCAAGGGAATCTTCCTGGCCCAGGGATTGAGTCAATGTCTCCTGTTTGGCAGGCAGATTCTTTACCACTGAGCCTCCTGGGAAGCCTTCAGTCGCTCAAGTGTTTGACTCTTTCGTGACGCAATCAATGGGCTATAGCCTGCCTCTGTCTATGGGATTTCCCAGGCAAGAATACTGGAGAGGGTTGCCATTTCCTCCTCCAGGGGATCTTCCTGACCCAGGGATCAAACCTGCTTCTCTTGCATTGCAGGTGGATTCTTTACCACTAGGGAAGCCCTTGTACAGATAGCATATTAACAATATCGGCATGGAAAAAAAAATTCAGCATTTCACATTAGTTTCCAGTGAATTAATTACTTATACTCTACTCCAGGCATAAAGAAAATGGACTCTAGTTATAGTATACATTTAAAATATATTAGAGAAAATCTAGGGTTCCAGAGAGTAAAGTTATGTGTGTGGAGGGACAGGATGAGATTCATGTTTTGGGTGGTTCAGTTCTATGGCAGAATGTTATATATCTATACATATATATAAAATATTTATAATTCATGTATAATGTGTTATACATATTTAGTGGCAGGGCAAGCTGATCACCAGTATTGACAGCAAAATTGGTATCTACAGTGGTCGCAAGATGGAGCTCAAAAGCAACTTGAACAAGGAAGGAAACCAGTGTGGTAGATTATATACATTGGTATTTTACCTTTGAGTTGGTTTGGTGGATGGGTCACTGAATTGTATTGGGTGTTGAGAGATGTGAGTGTTCTTGCCTATTCTCCAAATTATTTGACTTACTATCAATAACCCTGATTCATATTTACTTAAGTATGTAAAAAAAGCGCCTCATGAGATGATAGCCACTGTTTCTTATATTTGGAGACTTCTAAGAACTAAGGTTTAAGAAAAGAAATGGTTTGCACTAAATGGAGAGCTATCTTCTACTAGTTCTTCCATCTTCCCTACCTTTGTGAGCTCAGTTTAAAAAAAAAAAATGCTGATGAAGACCAAAAAAATCAAGTCTTGTAGATTATTTCCAAATTTTAGTTCATAAAGCTACAGTACAACACAACTGTGACTACTATACTTTTGAAGAATAGTGTTTAATAATTTTCCTATTGCTATAACAAGTGATGCATTGACCTGGATATCTTAATAAAAAGAAAAGATATTTTCTCACTGAAGATTATATGCATGAAGATGAATATAAGCTCAAAGTTGTTTTAGAATCTAAACCAGCACACTTTATTCTTTCATAATCTCTAGGCCCTTTTATTTCAGAAACCCTATGCCACATATGACCATAGTATTCAAGTAAAGTGAATCCACATTCCATATCGAAGCAATTTTTTCCACAAATATTTTTGAAAGAGTTTTAGAAATTCTGTCCTTTATTTATCAATGTGAATAATTCATTTACTTGATAATTGGCCATGATTTGCTAGCAGCTCATATGTACCTAGAAATCTGGCAAAAATGAAACACCTCACTTGAAAATAATTTTCAAATGCAATTGCTCCTAATGAAGTTCCTATAACATTAATCTAACAGTGGGTAATTACCATACATGTTATGATTTTATAGATATTAGCTTGTTTCACAATAATCATTTTTGTTCCTTTTAAGCCAAAAGCAATTTTTTTTTTAGCGTCAAGATTCCTGAGTCCTTGAAAAACTTAAAGACTTTTAGCATTGTTTGTTTACTAACTGCTGGAAAAAAAAATCCCTAGACATAGTTGCATGCTACAGTTTCGCTCTTGTTCAGTTAGCCTGCTATATTCAACTCAGCAAAGTTGTGCAGTCTAGTCCACATGTTACCTAGAGTTCTAGTACTCGAATATATTGTTGAGGAATATCAAGGTGGATTCCTTCATGTCTCTCAGTCAGTTTAGTCACTCAGTCATGTCAAACTCTTTGCGACCCCAAGGACTGCAGCACGCTAGGCCTCCCTGTCCATCATCAACTCCTGGAGTTTACTCAAACTCATGTTCATTGAGTGGGTGATGCCATCCAACCATCTCATCCTCCATCATCCCCATCTCCTCCTGCCTTCAATCTTTCCCAGCATCAGGATCCTTTCCAGTGAGTCGGTTCTTTGCATCAGGTGACCAAAATATAGGAGTTTCAGCTTCAGCATCAGTCCTTCCAAAGAATATTCAGGACTGATTTCCTCTAGGTTGGATTGGTTGGATCTCCTTTCAGTCCAAGGGACTCTCAAGAGTCTTCTCCAACACCACAATTCAAAAGCATCAGTTCTTTGGCGTTCAGCTTTCTTTATGGTCCAACACTCATGTCCATACATGACTACTGGAAAAACCATAGCTTTTTGTTGTTTTTAAACCATAGCTTTGATTAGATGGACCTTTGTTGGCAGGGTTTGCTTTTTAATATACTGTCTAGGTTGGTCATAACTTTTCTTCCAAGGAGAAAGTGTCTTTTAATTTCATGGCTGCAGTCACCATCTGCAGTAATTTTGGAGCCCCCCAAAATAAAGTCTGTCACTATTTCCACTGTTTTCCTATCTATTTGCCATGAAGTGATGGGACTAGATGCCATGATCTTAGTTTTCATGTCTCTAGGTTCTAATATTTTATCACCATCCAAGTTAAACCCACAAAACTCAGTAAAAATTTAGTATATAAATATATATACATATAATAATATGTGTATATGTAAAGATACACATACAAATCCAATTTGTAACTTTAAATATTTCTTTCCACATGATTTTTGTATTATTTTAACTTTAGTATTTTTCATTTTTTTATTATGAAATTCCCTCAGAGCTCTCAGAATTGCATTTCACTGTTAATTTTTCTCCCTTTGCTCTGGTAAAGAGCAATGCAGCATCAGTACAGAAAACTGACAATATAACCAATATTGTAGCTGAAAAATCATTTACTAAATGAGAAGTTCATAAAATTGGAAAATAAAAGCATTGCATGAGATTGACTTTGGTAAAGACACAAGTTTTCTGAAAAAGACTCTGAAAGCAAGGGAAGGGATTAGGCATTATCTTAACACAGTAATGGACAGACTAAATCCAGTTACTGAACTGGAATATCAGAAGCAAATTCTGATATTCATACTTTTACACGTGACCTCCCATTAGAATTTTCCAAGGATATTCTGGGTGGGAGTGTGTAACAAACCACACAGGGGAAGAAATTGTATATGTTTTATTAATTTATCCATCACTTAATTTCAGTGTTCTATAATGTGTCTGTTAAGGATTGAATGGTAAAAATAAATATAAATATGTCAGAAATTGCAATATGTGTAAATGGACTCAATGTCCCAGATAAAGATTAACATATTACTATGGATTGTAAAAAATATACAGTCATATCCAATTTACCAGAGACAGGGCTTGAACCTAAGGACACAGAAATCAAAAAACTGAACCAGGTACATCTAACAATACTAATGAAAAGAAAACCTGAAGTAGTATATTCAAACTGGAGTAATTTGGATGTTAGGGAAAAATGTTGATGAAGATAAAGATCTCTATATAACAATAAAAATATTAATCCACCTTCATACACACCTATATATATATATATATATATACATATACACTAAATATTTTCAAGTAAATATCTAGTCTTTACATATGTAAAACAAACACAAAGAAACTACAAGCAACAGACATACTCACCATAACAATGAGAGATTTACCATACATTTATTATTTGCAGGTATATTCTTTACTGTCTGAGCTACCAGTTAATTGTTTTAAATTTAAGAAATTCTGTTTATCAAAACACAAGAAAATTAAAAATAAGCCACAGATCAGGAAAACATTTTCAGACATACAAGATATGTAACTTGTATATCTACATATATTCATATATTCATATATACATATATACATATATAGCATATACATATATTCACATGTACATATATACATATATTCACATATACATATATCGCATATACATATATGCATATGTGCATATATACATATATTCATATATACATATGTACATATATACATATATGCATATATCATCTGTGTTGTGCTGTGCTTAGTTGCCCAGTCATATCTGACTCTTTGTGGCCCCATAGACTGGAACCTATCAGGCTCCTGTCCATGAAGATTCTCCACCAACAATACTGGAGAGGGTTGCCATGCCCTCCTCCAGGGAATCTTCCCAACCCAGGGATCGAACCCAGGTCTCATACATTGAGGCAGATTCCTTACCAGCTGATCTACCAGGGAAATGCCATATATCATTTACTATATGTTATAAAAAAGAGCTTCTATGAATCAACTAGAAAAAGATAAACAACTCTGTTAAGAAACAGGAAAAACCTTGCAAATACATTATATAAGGGGCTGTGTGCTGTGTTTAGTTGTTTAGTTGTGTCTGCCTCCTTATCAACCCACGGACTGTAGCCTGCCAGGCTCCTCTGTCCTTGGAGATTCTTCAGGCTAGAATACTGGAGTGGCTTGCCATCTCCTCCTCGAGGGGATCTTCCCAACCCAGGGATCAAACCTAGGTCTTCTGCATTGAAGACATATTCTTTGCCATCTGAGCCATCAGGGAATCAAGTAATAAATATATGAAGTTTGGCCTTATCTTGTTTGAAATCAGAGGAATTCAAAATAAAATCATGAGATCTATTTCACACATACATTGGATAGGTGAGAATTTTAACATCTGAAAATGTTAAGTACTAGAAAATATGTAGAACAGCTACAGGCTAATAACTGATTGTGGTAATGTAACATGACATAGCAAGCCTAGAAAGCAATTGGCATTATCTAATATATTTTAAGATATGCAAAACACTTAGAAATTCTACTCCTGGGAATACATCCTAAAGAAGGTCTTGCTATTTATAAGCTCCAGGAGACCACTTCAAGAATATCGATGGGCTTACATTAGCAGACACCTGGGAAGAGCATTATCACCCATTAAAAGAAGAGTGAATTAAATGTCCCTCTCATATTAATAGGTTAGAGTATGGGTTGAAAAGGAGTATGTTGCAGCTAATGTACTCACAGCAACACAAACTTATCTTTAAAACCTTAATTATGATTGAGAAATACAAGTCATGTAGGCAGCATAATTATATCATAAACATATAAAATTGAAATAGATATAGTTTAGGGATAAAAAGGTAATTATGATAAAAAGAAGGAAATTTTAGGCACAAATTCAGGATAATGGTTTTTAATTTGACCAAAAACAAGGCACAGACAGTGCAAGAAATAAAGGAACTTCAAAATTATGGTAGGTAATATTTTACTTCTTAGTTTGGATGACATTAACCAAGTCACTACTCTTTACACTATTTAAATTTGACAGTCTTTGATTTCTATAACAATAATAATTTTTAAAAAATAGAATTTAATACTTTCATCTCACACCTCAAAGGACTGTCTGTCATACAGCCACTTGGAGGCCACCTACTACAGAAGAAAGAGGAATTCCTTATGACTCCCTAAAGACATATTTTTAATGTCCTATTGGGTTTATAGCATTATAGACTTTCATACTCTATTTCTTTAGATAGTTAATTCATTCTGTTTAATCCTCCTTCAAAGGTATTTCTTGATTTCTTTTCCTTTATTTTCCTTCTCTTTAGCTCTCCTAAAGCACACACGCTGGCATGAGCACACAAATGTGTTCTTGGCCCTGATCCGTTATTTCTCTCATATAATTCCTTTGCATTTTATTTTTCTAAATTTCGTTCACTTCCTTATAATTACCACCTTCTTTAAATGTGGTTTATAAAAAATACATGCTCAAAGCAATTCAGTGGATTTTCAGTAGAAAATAGCCTTTTCTGTATATCATACCAAGTAGTTAACATCTATAGGCCAAAAAAGGAGGGGGGGATTGATATATAAAGCAAAACACTATAGCAATTTTGAGGAAAAAAAGAGGAGATGATCTTCTAGATTTGGAGATAGGCAAAAGGTTTTTAGACATGACACTAAAAACATGGTCCATAAAAGAAAAAATTTGATAACTTAAAACTTCATCAAAATTAAAACTTTTGCTTTTTGAGAGATCCTGTTAAGAAAATAAAAAGATAAGCTAGAATGAGAGAAGATATTTACCTCATATTCAACATTTCTTGGGCTCGAAAGTCACTGCTGATGGTGACTGCAGCCACAAAATTAAGATAATTGCTCCTTGGAAGAAAAATAATGACCAACCTAGACAGCATATTAAAAAACAGAGGCCATTTTGTCTTTCTTTTGTCTCTCTCTGACAAAAGTGTCTATAGTCAAAGCTATGGTTTTTCCAGTAGCCATGTATGGATGTGAAAGTTGGACCATACAGAAGGCTGATCGCTGAAGAATTTATGCTTTTGAATTGTGGAGAAGACTCCTGGGAGTCCCTTGGACAGCATGGAGATCAAATCAGTCAACCCAACTCTGAATATTCATTGGAAGGACTGAGTGCTGAAGCTGAAGCTTCAATGCTTTGGCCGCCTGGAAAAGACCCTAATGCTGGGAAAGACTGAGGGCAGGAGGAGAAGGGGGCAACAGAAGGTGATATGGTTGGATGGGGTCACTGACTCAACGCACATGAGTTTGAGCAAACTTCCAGAGATGGTGAAGGGCACGGAAGCCTGGCGTGCTGCAGGTCATGGGGTCACAAAGAGTCAAACACGGTGACTGAACAACAATAATAACAGTCAAAATATATACATCGGATATTAAAACACCTTCTTATTGAATGAATAGTCTTATCTCTTTATGCCTCTGAAGTATTAAAATATAACTCCATGGTAATATCAAATCACTTAACTTCACTTATTCATCCTCATATTTCAATTGCATGAAGCATGCCTGCTAAGTCAACTCACTTGCATCTGACTTTCTGTGACCCTATGGACTGTAGCTTTCCAGGCTCCTCTGTCGATGGGGTTCTCCAGGCAAGAATACTGGAATGGGTTGCCATGCCCTCATCCAAGGGATCTTCCGATCCAGAAATGGAACCCACATCTCTTATGTCTCCTGCATTGACACACAGGTTCTTTACCACTAGTGCCACATGGAAAGCCCTTCATTTATCAGTTACTTCTTATAAGTAATAAGCCATTTAACTTCACTGTTTGAAGTAACTTCAGTCAGTAATGTAGTCTAACCCCTTATTTCCAGTGGGAAATTTAAGACAGAGCTTCTCAAATTTTAGTGGGCGTTAAAATTATCCAAAGAGAATGTTAGCTCAGATTGCTGAGTCTCATCCACAGAAAATCTAATTCAAAAGTTCTGGGCTTTGCCTGAGGCTGTATTTCTAATAAATTTCCAAAGGTTGCTTGTGTTGTGATCCAGGCCTTGGACAATAGGCTGTATTTGAATAGTACTCTCCTTAGCACCAAACAAATTGTTCTCTTAAAAGCCATCCAGTTCTCCAGAGTCAAGTGCTATTTCCAGTTAAATTATATTCTGCACCACCACACTATTCTTGAATTTAATTATTGTTGTTTTATTGTTATTTTTAAAGTAAATACATAAAAGAAGATTTTTCATCTCCACTGAGTGGTATAATAAGCCATAAAATAGAATTTCCACTTCTGTTGCTTATATCTTTCCATGAGCTCATCAGATTTTATGAAAAAAATATCAGAATTGAGTTCAGCATTTTAATTTTAGTTTAAAAAGTTTGAATCATTTGAGGTGTTCGGGGAGTGTGTAATTTCCTTGGTTCTGATTCTTCACAACAAAAATTTGAAGTGACAGACCAGCATTACAGCTTTCAGATGGATCAGTGTTACTGCTCCGTATCACAGCTCAGTTTTATTTAGAAAATAAAGGAAAATACATCCTCGAGGCGTGAGGGCATGCCGACCCAAAAGACATGAAGAAAAGAGAGAGAGAGAGACCCCCAGACCTTTGGCTCCTCTTTTTATCTGTTTTTTCTCCTCTCCCAGGCCTGCCCTATGTAAATTGGGCTAGCCAGGAGTATTGTTTGTTCTACCTGAGGTCCTCACTCAGATCCTTGGACCTTCCTTTGTTCAATTTTTGCAGGCTTTTCCCTTCCCTGTCTTTTAGCCACGGCCATTCTGGACCCCTTTTTCCTATTCTGACCACCTAACAAAGGCATTGTGTAAGAAGTGTAAACGTCCCAAGATGATTTTCAAACACTGCATGCATGCAGTGCCCACACAGGAGCAAACTCTTGAATACAATGGCATAGAATCATTGCATGATAGACCTTATTTTTTTGAACTGTGAAAATAAAAAACAAGAAACATTATGCTTTGTAGCATTACTTAGAAGGAGATTTTAAAACTCCAGATTATAACATTGCCATTTAATGTGAATCCACAAAGAAATTTTACAGTTCATAATTAAAGGCACTGTTGCAATCGAGGTTCTGGTTTGAATCCAAAGGAAAGTCTCAGGTCACCGCACCTGAAAATTTCTAAAAATAGGACACCAATTTTTTTTTTTTTCCTGATAGGGCAAACAGTAACATAGTATATCACAAACTACTAAGTTTGTTCCGACATTCTCCTTCATCTTTTTCTGACAGAGCTAAATTTTCCTATTTCACAGGAAACAAAGGGAAGCAACATTCATACTTTTTTGTATGTCTAAAAACCAAGTGACTTTTCTCAGTCAAGATATTTAAGCACAAGTCACATTTTGTAATGAACAAAAGCCTTCTGTTTTTTTAAAAATAAATTAGGACAATCATCAGAAATAGAGAAGAAGGTTTACAAAGATTGCTGTGATGTAGAAGTTGCATTAAAATAGGAAAGGAAAGGGGATCCTGGAGTAGCTGTCAGAGGCCTGGTGAAGAGCATGAGCCAGCTGACAGCTGTGCTCTGACTTAATAAAACTGATTACAGCTTCATGGTTCACAAAATAAAGAAAATGAGATCCAATGGGCTTTTAGTTACCTTTTTGATTTAACATCTTAAATGTCTTTCTGAGGTGCAGTTCCTTTCCTTATTGAGGATAAAAATTGGTTTCAATTAGGAAATTTCTTTTCAAGAAAATGCTGACTCCACAGTCACATCTTTCTCTGGGATTTCCTAGACGCTTTCCAAGACACTCAGTTTAACCATTCTTCTTCATTTTTCACAATCCTAAGTTTTACCAAATGCTTAAGGTATCATAAAAACACATTTTCCCCATAATATTCTTTCTTAAGAAAGATTCACCTCAACCTTAGGGAAAAAAAAAGTATTCATCTTTCTTAGTATATATTTTCAACAACATATATCAAGATAAAACCAGAGTATTTAAAATTGTAGTGTATTTAGGCTTGTCTAAATACACTTTGATCTGTAACCATCTGTAGGGATGGAGAACACCACCATTCTTGAGTCCTTGTGCCTGGACTAATACAAAAGACAGAGTAATGGGAGAAAAATCAATTTAATTCTGTGTGCACAAGAGATCATAATATGAAGCTCAGAGTGTCGCCAAAAGCAGGAAGCTTTTATATCTTCTTATACAAAGAAAGAATAAATATATGAAGATTTTATACAACAAAGAACCTTAGGTTTGGATGTGTGAGGAATTTAAGGAACATTTGGGCTTGGGTAGTTAAATTAGTAAAAAATAACACTGTTTATATCAGCTGCTTTTCCCTGAATTCTGTCTCTGGTGATGAGTGTCTTTCTCCCTCCCAGGACAAGGAGGGCATCTTTCATATAGGAGATTTAGTTTCTACTTTCAGGGAGACAAGAGAGAAGAGTCAAATCATCTCTCTTGCATCAGCCATTTCTTAAGTAAATTTATTCATTTTTTTAGTCTTTAATTAAATTGTTTATTTTTTACTAGAAGTATAGTTGATTTATAATATATGTTTCAGGTGTAAAATATAGTGACTTACAATTTCTAAAGTTTGTATTCTCTTTGTTATTTCAAAATAATTGCTATACTCTTGGTGTTGCACAATATAGCCTTGTAGAGTATTTTATACCTAATGGTTTGTACCAGTTACTACCCTACCCTGATACTGACCCTTGTCCCTTCCCTACTGGGTAACCACTAACTTGCTCTCTATATCTGTGAGTCTGCTTCTTTTTCATTATATTCACTGAAAGTGAAAGTTGCTCAGTTGTGTCTAACTCTTTGCGACCCCATGTATTATACAGTCCATGGAATTCTCTAGGTCAGAATACTGGAGTGGGTAGCCTTTCCCTTCTCCAGGGGATCTTCCCCACCCAGGGATTGAACCCAGGTCTCTTGCACTGCAGGCAGATTCTCTACCAACTGAGCCATTATATTCACTAGCTTACTGTATTTTTGGACTCCACATATAGCTTATATCATATGTAACTTTTAAGTGCTAAAATAATTTTTTAAAGTATATACCTCATTCCAGTACTCTGCAAGGGAAGAAAGTATGAGCATTTGTGTTGCTTGACCAAGCTAAAAATTCCAATTTTATTTCCAAATTTCAATTCCAAGCTAAAATTAACAACACGTTCCTTCTTGCCTTCAGAATGAAGGGTGATCCAATTCTAGATTTCCAACCAGAATGCTCACTAAGTTCTCCTAGAGGCATTCAGGTTCATTCAACACTCCCATCCATTATTATTGATTCTGGACACTAATTATGTCTTCCCTTTCAAACCCTCCAGCCAGCTCCTGACTCTGGCTGGGCATTCTTTTACAAACAGAGAACACTCTTAGGCAGGAAGATATAGGAAGCTTTTGGAGCATTATAACCTCCAGGTGGGTTGAGCTGATACGTGCAGGGACTGATAGGGTCTCTTACAAACTTTAAATGGATTGATTTGGGGAAACCACTGTGTGGAGGCATCATCTGAGTGGTCTCTGATCCATAGAAACATAAAGAAAAAACCAATAAAATCATTTAAAAAGAAAATTTATCATCATTTAATATTTAATAGTACAAAATGCATAGCAAATCAATTAAAATGTCACAGTTTGGGGTAAGTAGTTAGTATTTACTGCCTTCATGTAGGTATCTTGGAAATCTAGGCAGGGCCAATGCCCTCCTTTCAGCAACCACAAGAACACATCTGTATATGAACAAGTTGGACTTGTTACTTAATGCCATGAGGGAGAAGGTACAGCATAGAAAACTAGCCCATCTCAAAAAAGGGATAATGGAATGCAGTTTTGACAGGATTTGGCCTTGTGTTTGATAGTAATAATTTGGGGAATATTTAAAGAAGAAGGCTTTTTTCTGGATGAAATGCTGTTGGGAAGCAGGGGTGATATATATTATGATTGAGTATCTTAATAAATCTTATCTAGGAGGGTAGACAACTGGACCAAGGCTGAAACTGCAGCTGGCAGTTTTAATGAAGTAGCTATCACTCACATAGTGGGGAAGGGGTTATCTAGTACTTTGTGGCTAGGACAATGTTCATGTGTTGTCTATATTCAGATATGACTATGGCATCATCAAATAAAGGGTCAGTTTCTCTTTATTGTATTTACTAAATCTATTAAATACATTAGAGCATTTAAATTTGAAGTGTATTTAGGAAAAAAATTGGAAAGCAGGTAAACAGACAGTTTAAACTAATAAGATTAAACAATTCCTCAGTGATCTAAGTCACTTGAGATTTGACCCTACCATTCAAGAGCCAAATCCAAAGTGTAGATTAATAAAATGGAAGGTGAGTAAAAATTATCTTATCGATATTCTATGCTAGGTCATACTAGAGTACCACTCAGAAGAAAACTACCTAGGTATTTGTTATAAACCAGTTGATAGTCGTAAGTATTTTAGGTAAATACTTTGTATCCCCTGTATTAATTTTCTAGACAGATGAGGAATGTGTGCATCCTTGTGTTTCTTTTGGGACAACTCTCTAGTGCTTTTCCTTTGCACTAGGTGCTAAACCCAGCCTGCCTTAGTAATTAGCCATGCAATGCCTCTTCTCTGTCACTGCCTCAATAATCAGATTTAGTGCACAATGGAGATTTATTGTGAACAAAAATGATAAACAACTAATAAGAGATGTAGATTATATAGAAGCATAGCTTACTGTTTCACTTAACAATGATCAGTAAGAATACACAGTTGATATGACCCTGTAAATCACATTCTTGAGTGACTAGATGAAAAATCTTGCTCAGTGCTTCCTGGATAGCTCAGTGGCTAAAGAATGGCTAAAGAATCTGCCTGCAATGCAGGAGACGAGGTTTCGATCCCTGGGTTGGGAAGATCTCTTGGAGGAGGTCATGGCAACCCACTCCAGTATTCTTGCCTGGAGAATCCCATGGACAGAGGAGCCTGACAGGCTCTGTCCATAAGGTCATAAAGTCCATAAGGTCACAGAGAGCTGGACACGACTGAAGCAGCTGAGCACAATGGGCACATATAAACCCATGCTCTCCATAAATTACAGAAACAATTAAAGATCTTTGTTTTACATGAAGATCTGGGGTTACAGGATCCTTAAAATCTGTTCTAGGTCTATCATTCCATAATTCTAACATAGAAAAAATGTACTTTAGAAAGGTTTATAAGAAGAAGAATTCATGACTCAGAGATGCTGCCTCCTGAAAATTTTGTATACACAGATCATCACTTACAGCACATGGGACAAACATGAGGACAGACAATCCTAAATATTCTAGGAAGAATTTAGCAGGTAGTTCTCCTCTTAGCACGTAACTCTCCTCCCTTCCCTGAGGAACTGGGTAAACATCTGCCACAACATTTAAGCTTCTGTCAGTATAAGGAACATATTTTAGCAATTGCATTCTAGATTTACATAATTGTAATTTTCAGCCTTTTTGTTGTGCATTATGTATAGGGCAGGCTCAGAGTATCATCACCTAGTTAAAAGTGATTAGCGAGATTACCTACAGTAAAATTTTACTTAAGTTTCACCACCCAACTTGACTCATTTCTCTAATTTGACTTTCATTGTGTAGTATACAAACTCCTTTCCTTTGAGAATTTTTCTATAATCATAAAATCTAAAAATCATGTTGCATTGGAGCAAATAATCTATGCCACCAATAATATTAATACAAAATTAATATTTTTCTTTATCCCAAACTTCTTCCATAATTTAAACACTTTCAAATAAATGTTTCTGATGGTAGCAATTAAAAGCAAAATAACTCATCTCATGATATCCTTATTTTTATTTCTAAAAAAGAAGTTTTGTTGGAGCCAATACATGATATTCAGGAAGTCCATATTTACTTAAAGAAGACTTTATCAATATAAACATGGAAGATCATCATATTATATTTTAGCTTAATATTAATTTTATAATGTTTAAAGTAAAATTGTTTAAGTATAAATAATTCCAGTCATCAGTATATGGTACAATATATGGTACATTTTTATTTTAAGTTTATGTCATCCTTCATGAAGTAACATTAGATAAACCCAAAGAAAGTGATATTCAACAAAATAATTGGCCTGAACTCTTTAAGAATACCAAGGTTATAAAAAGCAAGAAATGTGCCAGGTGAAAAGAGACCAAAGAGAAAACTAAAAGCAATATGAAAACTAAAAGTAATATGAGATTATGGATTAGATCCTGAACAGAGGAAAATAATGGCAGCAAGTGGAGTATTGAGAAAATTGGCAAAATTTTATCATAAGTTATATAGATTAGGGAATAGTATTATATCAATATCAATTACAGAACAGATTTCCTGATCTTTATAATTAAGTTTGTATAAAACAATGTCATTTTTAGGATACATATCGAAGTATGTAAAAGTAAGTTACCAGGATATCTAATACCTACTCTCAATGGTTAAAAGATTTTGTATAAAAATATAAGACAAATATTAATAATTGATACACTTGAGTAAATGGCAGAGAGGAGTCATCTTTATTATTTTTTTCATTTTTCAATAAGTTTAATTTATGATAAATTTTCAAAAAAGGAATATCAGTATATCCATAAAATAAATTATATTAATTTTAGATAAATATAGAGATTTAGTTTATTTACATATCATTGTGTGTTTCAGGATCCTTATAAATATTTTTCCTTAAGGACAGTTTTTATATCTATGCTATAAACAAACATAGACCTGTGTCCACTTTAGAATGCTCAAACTTTGGAAAATTTGTTTCATAAGAGCAAAGTAATAATGACACTTCTCGTAAATCTAAGGCAGACCAAATTCTTTGGCTCTACAGAGGATGAAACTCAAAACTAATGTTTTAAAATCAGTTCTTGCTAACTTCTTCAGCAAATTAAGGGGATAGGGATCAGCTCTAACAAGCTGCATTGTCTTGATTAGAGCTCCTCTCAGTGGCTTCATTTAGAATTTCACATGATAATGATATGCGCGCACACACACACACACACACACACACACACACACACACATTTTCGGCCCCACAAATATTTGACTTTACAAAAAAAGTAGGAATAAGACTTATTTCAATACTCTGAAAGATAACAAAGTGCAATTATTTAAGTTTCTTTCCCTAAAATGCTCAAAAACAGGCAAGCTAGTATGACATATACAGATGCTTCTATTTAATCCAACATGATCACAGACTTTCCACATCAGGGATATAAAAGCAAAACTTTTTATTGTTTTAAAGATAGAACTGTCATTGAAAAGATAGAGTTACACTATAAAAGTTAATGAACAAATATGAAAAGTGAACGTGTTAGTCACTCAGTTGTGTCTGACTTTTTGTGATCCCATAGACTGTAGCTCACCCGACTCCTCTGTCTGTGGAATTGTCCAGGCAAGAATACTGGAGTGGGTAGCCATTCCCTTTTCCAGGGGAATCTTTCTGACCTAGGCATCGAACCAAGATCTCTCACATTGCAGGCAGATTCTTTACCGTCTGAGCCACCTTCTTTTACAAAAATGCTTAAAAACAAGCTATTTAGTATGAAATATACAGATGCTTCTATTTAATCCAACATGATCACAAAATTTCCACATCAGAGATATAAAATCAAGCTTTTTATTTTTCTAAAGATAGAACTATTATTGAAAAGGTAAAGTTAGACTATAAAAGTTAATGAACAAATAGAATAACAAGTTATTACTTATATTTTCTGTGTTTTCAAAGGAAATATGTATTTAAGGGGCTGAAGTAAAACTATAATTGATAAAAACATATGTTTGTTTTCTCTTATTCCAGTAATTAATGTGAAATTAAATTTCTTATATATTAGCCACTCAATGTCAATGCCAATAAAAATATATGGAAAGTTGCTGAGTTTTTATTTTGAATATACAAATGATATGTTTGAATCAGAGTTTTTGACTATTAGATTTTTAAGTCACAGGAAGCTGAAGCTGAAAAGCAAATGAAATGATGACAGAATTAAATACGATTTGAAATACTTTTGCTTGGTGGTAGACATGTGTGTGTGTGTGTGTAAGGGTGTTGGGGATGGAGGTGTGCTGGCAGGAATAGGCCCAGCTCTCCTTTCTTTCCATGGGAAGAGTTTTTAAACCCAGCTTCCAAGTATATTTTAAATGAATGAAGATACTGTCCTGCTTTCCTGGACACAGTCAGTGACGGCCATCTGATTCAGTGTAATAGAGAACCTCCTAACTCATTTCTCTTGATTCCCACCTCCTGGTTTCCATAGCTCAACATACACCAGAGCTGATCTGCATTACCAATATAACATGCCAAAGTGATCATATGCTGCTTCCAACTTAGGTTATAAAAGTCATCAGGAGTTTCATCTTGGTCCCTCTCTCTACTCTCTATTTCTCTGTTCCTCTCATTGTTTGCTCAAGCCGAGGTCAGCTGCCCTGTTGTGAGCTGGCCTATGACATGGTCACATAGTAAGAAACATAAGATATATATTTGCAATGTCATTCCTGGGTGCCACCCCTACAGAATCAGTGTGAGGCATACTTAGATTTTCTTTGGTTGATAAAATCACACCTGTCAAAACCCTACTCATTTTTTTTTCCAAGCTCAGATCATATGTCACCTACGTATTGAAGCCTACCTGAAACCTACTGTGTGGATAAATATGCCCCAAGACTACTAGTTCTAATCTCTTTGATAGTCTCATTGCTAAAGTGAACTATGTGGCAGGTCTGGGAAGTGATCTGATCATCTTCTTAACCTTCATATCATATTCAGATATCAAACAGAACCTTAAACAGGAAAGGAGGTAATAAAGGGGAGTATTATTAAATTGTTTTCACATTCCCTGTTTTTATTTCACTTTTTCTGTCCTTTCATATAAATGAATATTTTGGGTTGGCCAGGTTTCTTTGGATTTTTCCATAACATATTGCAGAAAAATCCAAATGGGCTTTTAGGCCATATTTAAGTCTATTTCAATACATTAGTAAACCTATTAATATGGTTACTTTGATGAAATGCCAACTAGTTATGTGCTAGTTTGGTATAAAATGAAGTCTTTCTCATAATGCCACTTCTGGGCACTGGTCTGGATGGACATTCTTTTCCACTTCCACCTGCAGAAGTAGCATATGTTGAAACCTACCTCTTTTTCTCTCTTCAGATTAAATGCTACCAAGTCTGTAAAGTTGCCTGAATCTGTAATGAGACAGATCACTTGGTTCAAGTTTGAATCTTTGTTTTGTGTTATAATGAGTTCTATACCTGTATGTGATCCCTATTAATGTGCTTCCTAAAGTCAGAAACAATCCTTGTCCTTTTCATGAATTGTATTAACAGGAGGCTAAATAAAAGTGACTTTTTGTAACCATTTATAATGTTGGTAAAGAATTGATAGAACAAAATATCACCATGTTATAACCCCATCCACACAAAGTTAATAAGCAACATGAGGTCTTTCTGGTGGCTCAAACAGTCAAGAATCTGCCTGCAATGGAGAAGACCTGGGTTCGATCCCTAGGCTGGGGAGATCCCCCAGAGAAGGGAATGGCTAACTACTCCAGTATTTTTGCCTGGAGAATTCCATAAGCAGAGGAGCCTGGTGGGCCACAGTCTACGGGGTCTCAAAGAGTCAGATGTGACCGAGTGACTAACACACATACACACATACAGAAGCATTAGCAGAGTTGGACACAACTGAGCGACTGAACTGAACTGATCAACATTACAAATGGAGAAATGACCATTGTATTTCTCCTGTATTCCTGTCCAACAGGACTTCAGTCATGACAAAAGGGTACAACCTGAGTCTCATTAAACGTCTGGATGCAGTAGCTAATTTTCAAAAATGCAAAGGGTGGAGAATCATATTAAATCATTCTAAATGTATAGCCAGACTAAATGTAAGTCCAGATTGTGGAAAATACTTTAGGTCAAATAGTTGATTCTGTAAAAAATAAATTGTAAGACAACGAAAAAGTAAATGAGGTGTACATTGAATGAGAATTTTTAAATAGACACAATTAAACTATATTTCCTAGGAATTAATATTTGTATGATAAAACTTAAACAAACAAGAAAATAGTTCCTATAAAACTGATCATAGTTGTTTATGGAAAGAGGGAAAGAAGTGCTTCCTGAATAGTTGATAACCTGTTTCATGAGCTCACAGTTACTTGTGTTACAGTAATTCTTTAAGCTATACATTTATTTTGTAGATTTTTCCATCTAAGATTCACTTTATAATAATATGAGATTTACAAAAAAGAAGAAAAAAAGTCCATATAAAAGAGATTCATGCACTCAGAAACCATCTCTTTCATCAAAAGTTAATTTAAAATTAAACTGTGATATTAAAAATTAAATTGTTGAACTGTCTACAAGTGAAGGACTAAGATGAATTTTGAAATTGCTTTACTTGCTTCATTCTGGGGAAAAATGAAAACATTCTGAAGTTGATGAAATTAAAGCTGCTTCTTCCAGTTCTAACAGCAGATGTCTAGGGGATTGATTTCTCTAGTCTTTTATCAAAAAATTATAATGTCATATTTAATACATTAATGACCAGTACACAGTTTTTCAGGGAAAAATAGATATGGTTGTACAATTCTCTTGTATTTGCTTATGTAACATATGTTTAATTATACTATAGAAATGAAATTTTGTGTCTGCTGCATCTAATAACAAAAAGTTAGACTTGCATTTCATATCATGTGATTTTTTTTTTGAATTTCACTTTTCTAGTAGTCAATTTTTACTATATTTTAAGAGAAGATTGCTCTGCAATGAATTGGAAATTAGAAAGCCTAGTCCTTCATCATAGATAATTTGAGAAGTAGTGCCTTTCAACATTGATCAAAACACCTTTAACATAATTAATACTCAATGTATTTTTAAATTCAGTTCACCAGATCTCAGTGCTCAACATTGCTTCTAAAATCTCAAAGTCTCTATATATTATATCTTAATTTTTATTATGTAGAAGTGCTTCACTGCAGAGTATGCTTATCTTAATATAATTCAATGGAATTTAGTTTAGTTATACTAAATTTCTGCCATGTGAAACATACTGAAATAGGCAATGAAGGGCGAAATGAATTATTAGTAAGTTGTCCCAAGCTTTAAGCAGCTTAACACTTCAATATGGAAAATAGGAAAAATATACAAATTGTTATTATATAAATGCAAATAGGATGTATGAAAAGCATTTCAACATGTATAGAGAAGTCATAGTTTGTTCAAGATATCAGGAAAAAATATTTTAACTGAAGAGAAATTTGAAAGACATTGATGGAGAAAAATTGTAGAAAAGAACATGAAGAAAATAATATTTAATGGGTACTTGTGTTGATATCAATAGAAATAGTATTCAAATGATATATTATGGAAAACTTTAAATCCTTGGGTTGAATAACTTATTTATTCTTTCAAAAATCAATTGTGCTTTTACACAATTGATTTTTATCTATGGGCAACAGTATATATACTAGAAAACTAGGGGTAAGGGCGGGAGGAAGGGAAGGTGAGATTAAAATCACAAAGATTAATTAACCAAAAAATAGTATTGAACAATAATTGAGACTACACCAAAATGAAAAACTTCTGTATAGAGAAGGAACCCATTAACAAAACACAAAAGTAATCTACTGAATGGGAAGATATGTACAAATAAAATGTTTAATAGAGGGTTAATAACCAAAATATATAAAGAACTCATACAATGCAATAGCACCAAAAATAAACAATTCGATTTAAAAATGAGCGGGAGTCCTGAATGGGCTTCCCTGAAGGCACTAGTGGTAGAGAACACACCTGCTAATGCAGGAGACGCAAAAAGACAGAGTTTGATCTCTGGGTCATGAAGATCTGCTGAAGGAGGGCATGGCAACCCACTCCAGTATTCTTGCCTGGAGAATCCCATGGACAGAGGAGCCTGGAGGGCTATAGGGTCTCAAAGAGTTGGACACAACTGAAGTGACTTAGCATGCACACATGCACAGGCTACCTGAATGTAAATTTTCCAAGAAGACATACATACAAATGGCTGATATATGTATGTAAAGATGCTCATCATCACTAATAATGAGGTGAATGTAAATCAAAATCACAATGAGATATCACCACAAATGGTTATGACTAAAAAGATAAGAAGTGTTAAGTGTTGGAGACTATGCAGTGAAAAGTGAAATTTATGCACTGTTGGTGGGAATTTAACTTGTTACAACCACTGTGAAAAACAATATGGAAGTTCCTCAAAAAGCTAAAAATAGAACTATCATATGATCCAGCAATTGCACTTTGGGGTGTTTACTCAAGAAAATGGAAACACTAATTTGAAAACATATATGCACCTCATTGTTCATTGCAGCATTATTTACAATAGCCAACATGTGGAAGCAACCTTAGGTCCACTGATAGATGAAAGGATAAAGGAAATGTGATGCATATGTACAAAAATATTTAGTCATTATGTTGTTCACCTGAAGCTAATATAAATTTTGTAAGATAACTATATTTCAGTTTTTTTTTTAAAAAGAAAACATTGATGAAGTTAATATGAAATAGTGTCTATCTTACAGAGGAAATTGATGTGGTCTCAGTTAGTGCTGAAATATTTCTACTGTTCTCCAAAACCAGCGTAAATAGTTCTTCTCTGTTACTATATCTGTCAGAGGAAACTTAATTTCTTCTAGATTTCTTTTTCTGAAATCTTGTAGTTCTGTACTATAAATCTAATCCTTCCCAAGGCAGTCTCTCCACACAGCAGCTTATTTCTGCCAGTTCCTAGGTTTCTGTCAACAACTCTATGACTTCTAAGTTTCCTGGAGCATCAAACTCTTATGAACTATTAAATAACTTCCTCCAGTGAAATAATTCTTTGCAACCCAGATGGTGGAATTGTCCTGCCTTCCAATCATTTTTTTTCACATGCAGTCAAACTCTTGCAGTCTCTCAAGCTTGAGACAGTATCCTGGAAAAGTCCTTTGCCAAAATGAACAACACTAAACACTTTTAATGATGTAACCTTAATCTATTCCCCAATTATTTTAGAAGAATTGATTGTAGTCCAGACAACTTCTCAAGGAAAAATACGTAACTTGGGATACTCAATTTTTTCCTAAATTCCAAGGAGTAATTTAGATATTGCAAACTTTTGCATATCTCTGAAATCGGTTCTGTTCAGTTCACTCGCTCAGTCGTGTCCAGCTCTTTGCGACCTCGTGGACTGCAGTACACCAGGCCTCCCTATCCGTCACCAACTCCCAGAGTTTACCTAAACTCATGTCCATTGAGTCGGCAATGCCATCCAACCATCTCATCCTCTGTCGTCCCCTTCTCCTTCTGCCTTCAGTCTTTCCCAGCATCAGGGTCTTTTCAAATGAGTCAGCTCTTTGCATCACATCGGCAAAATATTGGAGTTTCACCTTCAGCATCAATAGTGGTAGGGATTTCTCTTTTCTCTGTTTTTTCCTCCCCGTTAACAGGGAGCAAAATTGAATATAAAAAAAGAAGTCAGATGAAAAATATGTATAAATATTAACTAAATGCAAAAAAGGTATACAAAACATTTCAATTCATTTCAAGGGTAGAGTTATAAATGAATATTTACTTTGGTGTATTTAAGCCCCATGTTAATATGCCAAAAAGTGTCAATGGTATAATAAAAATTGATAACCTGGTTTAGACCCAAACTAGAATTTAGCTTCAATATTTTAGAATTAGAAATGTAAGATTAGAGTCATTTTTTTTAAGTGGAAGACATCAAGATGAAAATTTATTTGGGAAAACTACCTTCAGTCATATTTACCAATAGGAGTTGAAATTGTATGTTGACACAGAAACCTTCACATGGATGCATGTAGCTGCTTCTTTATAGTGGTCAAAACTTGGGAGCAAACAAATATACTTCAGTAGGTGTTGGGTAAATATATTCCTATGCTATTTTCAGACGATGGAATATTATTCAGTGCCAGAAATGTTTTATCAGCTAATGAAATGTTTGGAGGAAACTTGAATACATATTATTAAGTGAAAGAAGCCAGTCTGTAAATACTACACACTGTGTAATTCTAACTATGTGGCATTCTGGGAAAGGCAAAACTATAGTGGTAGTCAAAAAATTAGCAGTTGCCACTTCGGAATGGGGGCATGAAAATGAATCTGCAGAGCATGGAGAATTTTTTAGGGTCAAAAAATTATTCTTTATAATGACTGCCATAATGATGGATACATGTCATTATACATGTGTCTAAACTCATAGAATGTACAACCCCAACAGTAAATCCTAATGTAAACTATGAACTTTGGGTGATATGCTATATCAGTCCAGGTTCATCAGTTTTAACAAGTATACCATAATTGTGGGGGATGCAGATAAGTGAGGAAGGCTATGCGTGTGTAGGGGTAAGGAGTATATGAGAAATCTCTATGATTCTCCTCAATTTTCCTGTGAACCTAAAACTTCTCTAAAAATATCAGTAAGAAATGACGAGTTTATTTCCCTCAGGTATTGAAAGGTTATTTATGTTGTTTCTAGTTATTTTATACTATAAGAATCTCTACAGAATAATGCAAAATATTCAAATTACTAGTCTTTTATTAAGAGTATTTTCTCCTGCTGTTCCATGATTCTATGGTTAATTTATTCTGCACTTTTAAGAAATTGTTCCAAATGGCTTGCTGTGTGTTATTGTGTGTGTACTGTTTTTCTTTTTAAGAATAGAGAAAAGAAAGAAAGCTAAGACTGCAAAACAGATGACTACCTCCTAAGTGATGAAGTCACACTTCGTTTTTCACATGGTACTTAATGTTTTAATAGCTCTGTCATAATGGATCCTTAATTGGGTGTCCCTGAATGAGAAACTGATTTCTGGGGGGAAAAAAAGGGTATATTTTGCACATATCCACTGATAGCTTTTCTCAGTGATATCATCAAAGTTCATGCATACATTCTTGGAAGTGAAAAACTGAAATTCTTCTGTGCATATAAATGACATTTCAACTGGTTGACTGTAGAATAATTGAGAGAACTTGTAAAACTCCATATGACAACACAGTGAAAGAGTGAGTGCTGACATCCGAGAATAAAATAATAAACAGCTCCACTTCAAATCTGAAAAAAATTGATGAAAGCACATTAAACCTTAAAATCCATATCCAAAAATGACAAGAAACTGCATCCTGTGTTAGAGTGAATTATTTTCAGTAGTTGAAGGAAAACACATTATTGATAAATGTATTAAGTATACAATGGTTAAACCCAATGTTTAAGTAGGAATTATCCAAATAACATTGTTCTTTAAGGTAGAGATAATCAAGTCAAATATTCTTCTTTCTATAAATAGAATCACAATGCAACCAATTATTCTAGTCCAAACATTAGACATCTTTCTTGATTTCTCTCTTTCTCTTTCAGTATATAGTCAAATAGACTACTTTATCAATATTACTTCCAAAATGTGTAGCATGTATTTCCTTTTAAATTTACCAAGTATCAGCTTTTCCCAAACCGGTATCTTCTCTCATCTCAACTACCAGCCAAGCATCTATACAAAGATTGCTGGATCCAATGCCTCCAATATCTATTCTCGTTTTAGAGGTGTTGCCTTACCACAAACCCATTTTTTGTGAAACCTATAAGAAAATCCTAGCTAAACTGAGGATGAGGTGAATGGGCCATGAACAGGGATCAGTAAATAGAAAAGTCTAAACCTCAAAATTAAGAACTATTTTGGAATAAGCCCTTTTTCTGTTGATGCTAGCACATGAAAAACAGTGGCCGTATATAGATCAAAGTGCTTCTCTGGGGGCTTAGTGGTAAAAAATCTGCCTGTCAAGGCAGGAGACATGGGTTCAATCCCTGGCTTGGGAATATCCCCTGGAGGAGGAAATGGCAACCTACTTGAGTATAACTTGCCTGTGAAATCCCATAGACAGAGGAGGCTGATGGGCTGCAGCCCATGGGGTCCCAAAAGAGTCAGACATGACTGAGCAGTACAAACCTCAGAATTAAGAACCATATTCGTGTCCTTTTCGTGTTGATCCTAGCACATGAAAAGGAGTGGATGCATATAGATCAAAAGTCTAATAAGATTTTGGAAATGTTCCATGGCTAAAGAAATCATATATCTGACTTGTCAAAATTCATGAACTTTAAAGCCACTCCTGGTTTTCCAAATTGGTGTTAGCAGAAAAAGAATCAGCAAAGTGTTTTAAGACACCAACAGTTACTCCATGATGTGCTACAGATGTGATCACAGAGAATAATGTGCAAGGACTTTTCTTCCTGTGAGCAAACTGGGGACTATGAAACCAAATTTTGAGAGTTCCTTTTCTATCCATTTAAGGAACTTGCTCTACTCTAAGGACTGAGATTTCAGCCTGAGTTTCTGCACAGCAGGTTTTTAATATTGATATATAACAGTGACAACTATATATATTCTATTTTTTGAACTTTTATGTTATGAAGATGACTTCTTTCCTGACACCCCATGAACTAACCCCTGCTAAACTTCAAGCATTTCTATTTTGAAATTATTTATTCATTTATTTAAAATCTGAAAAAGAATATATATATATATATATATATATATATATATATGCATGATTGAATCACTTTGCTGTACATCTGAAACTAACACATTGTAAGTCAACCATACTCAAATATAAGCAAATTTTAATAAAACTAAAAATACACGTGTATAAAATTCAGAAAGCATTAAGAGTACAGTCAACAAATTATGGCATATTTTTCACACCCATGTAGCCCTTCCTAGTTGTAAAGGATGATATATATGCCACTGAAATTCTTTTCTTGGGAGTGAAATATTTATCCCTTCAATTGCCAAGAGTGTTGGCTTCTCACAACTCACATCTTGGGGTCTCTTGGCCAAAAATCGCTTCCTTTTTTTTAAGGTTACATAGCCTCTTTGGGACAGAACTTATCCAATGAAAGGTTGACAAATGAGTTCAAAGGTCTAACACGCTTGCCTTGAAAAGACAAATCTCAAAGGTAATCTAACCCCAAAGCCTCATCACTGGGTCAGTTGAAGTTTTTGCATCTATTTTGCAAAAACAGGAGAAACAAACAAACAAAAAAACCCTTCTTTTCTGTCCACCTCTACTTCTTTTGCTCCTTTCTATATATTTTTCCCAGGAGTCCATGAATGCAAATTTCTACTTCAGAGTCTATTTCCAAGATAAATTGATCTAAGGGAGTTCATAGCAGAATTGATCTTAGAAAGCAAAATTTAAAACAAGATTTTAGAAGTGGATCGTTTACTGGTCTCTGAGTAATGGGGACTCTAATTAAAAGTTGTAGATAGAATACTGATAGCTTTTACATACTGTAGCAGTTCAACTTTTAAGACATACACTAAAGGGTGAACTGGACTGGAACACTAATCAAAACAAATGCACTGGTAGATACAGCAACTTGAGCATTTGAGACATTAGGGGAAAATAATAATTACAAAGCCTGTAGAATTGGATGATGAAAGTAAAAGAGGAGAGTGAAAAAGTTGGCTTAAAGCTAAACATTCAGAAAACTAAGATCATGGCATCTAGTCCCATCACTTCATTGGAAATTGATGGGGAAACAGTGGAAACAGTGGCAGACTTTATTTTTTGGGGCTCCAAAATCACTGCAGATGGTGATTGCAGCCATGAAACTAAAAGACACTTACTCCTTGGAAGGAAAGTTATGACCAACCTAGATAGCATATTAAAAAGCAGAGACATTACATTGCCAACAAACTTTGGTCCTTCTAGTCAAGGCTATGGTTTTTCCAGTGCTCATGTATGGATGTGAGAGTTGGACTGTGAAGAAAGCTGAGTGCCGAAAAATTGATGCTTTTAAACTGTGGTGCTGGAGAAGACTTCTTGAGAGTCCCTTGGACTGCAAGGAGATCCAAACAGTCCATCCTAAAGGAGATCAGTCCTGGGAGTTCATTGGAAGGACTGATGCTGAAGCTGAAACTCCAATATTTTTGCCACCTCATGCGAAGAGTTGACTCATTGGAATAGACCCTGATGCTGGGAGAGATTGAGGGCAGGAGGAGAAGGGGACAACAGAGGATGAGATGGCTGGATGGCATCAGCGAGTCAATAGACATGAGTTTGAGTAAACTCTGGGAGTTGGTGATGGACAGAGAGGCCTGGCATGCTGTGATTCACGGGGTCGCAAAGAGTCAGACACGACTGAGCGACTGAACTGAACTCAACTGACCATGAATTGAAGAAAAACAAAGAAAGACTTAGGGTGATTAATCACCAATTTAAGGTGCAGTGTGAGAGCCAGAGGGTCTTTTTGGCATTATATAAAATGATTCATTCATTGCAGCAAGAGGACAGAAAAAGTTGCTCCTCTGATCCGGGGATTTAATTATAGTGGTAGCAGAACTCCAGAAAAGAACAATGTCCAATACCAGTGAGTCCTTTATGATAAGAGCAGGTACCCTAATTGAGAGGGACTCAGCATGAAACATCTGAGTCAATATACTTGAAAAATTCGATTGTCAAATTTCCCTATATTCTCTGGGCCTAAAAAATTGACCCACTCCTTGATAAAGGCTAGTGATCCTTCTTGTTTAAGTATGGTACAAAAGCTCTGTGTTAGATGTAATAATGTACAAACACCTCAGGATCTAATACCTTCTTCTATTCTGTACACCAGATCTGTAACTACTGTCAAGTCAACATAACCAAGCTGGAGAAATGCTGCAATTGTTAAAGGGAAGTTGCAGAAATTTCTGCAGAAACTAGTCACAGACTAGAATGGAAGTATATGGAATTGGATTCTGATAGTATTGTATATGTGTCAGTGCGGGACATAAATATGGATAAGGAAAAATTTATCAATTTGGAAGGCTTGTCTCATGATAAAAGATTGACTAGCTTTTTATTGAAATAGAGTTGTACAATATTGCATTAGTTACAGGTGCGCTACTTCATGTTTGATATTTGTATAAATTGTGAAATAATCACCACAATAAGTCTAATAATTATCTGTCCCCATACAATGTCATTACAATATTATTGACCATATTTCTTGTGCTGTATTTTACATACCCATGGCATATTTATTTTATAACTGAAGGTTTGTACTCCCTAATTCCCTTCATCCATTTTGCCTCAAGCCTCATCTCCTACTCCTCTGACAGCTATCTGTTCTCTGTAATCCATGAGTCATTCATGTAATTCGTTCTGTTTTGTTTGTTTTGTCTTTTAGATTCCATGTGTGTGTGTTAGTTGCTCAGTCATATCTGATTCTTTGGGTGACCCCATGGGCTGTAGCCCATCAGGTTCTTCTGTCCATGGAATTCTTCAGGCAAGAGTACTAGAGTGTGTTGCCATTTCCTTCTCCAGGGGATCTTCCCAACCCAGGGATCGAACCTGGGTCTCCTGCATTGATATCAGATTCTTTACGATCTGAGCCACAAGTGAAGTCCTTTATATTCCATATATAAGTTTTATCATACAGTACTTGTCCTTCTCTGTCTGACTTACTTCACAGAGTATATAAAAGGTATCTGACAAGGATCATAGGAATATTATTAACAAGTTGCTAAGATAGTTGGTTCTTGGAAGCTTGGGAGAAAAACAGGACCCATACTATGAGATAAGGAAATTCCAAAATTGTCATGAGAAATAATGGATAAAGAAGAAAAAGGCTCAAATATGTGGCCACCTAGAAAATTAACCTTTTTCTATTAATAAAGCAGAAAAAGAAATTACACTGTTGAGAGGGGCAGCAGAATTATTGAAAACCTTGAGGATGTCTTTTTCTCTAGATCTAGGACTGATGGCAAGAGATACTTTTATGTGCCAATTTCTCTGACAACAGCAGAGATAATAAATGTAATTGGGGACAAATTTCAAGTGGCTGCAAGAAGAGTCTGACCCACCAAGAGCTATAAATATAGCTAATGTTTGAATATTGTATTCCTAGGGCACAGAGTAGGACATGACTGAAGCGACTTAGTAGCAGCAGCAGCAGGGTCAAAATAGATGGGATACCAGTAATGGCACTGCTAAGTTTATACAGACAAAATAAATCAAGGATGAATATTAAAATGTTTAAGGCCATCTATCCCATTAAAAGAAGTATTTGGAAGTGAGCTTTCATGTGCATGCTCAAGGGCTTTAGTCATGTTTGACTCTACATCCCCATGTACCCTGGCCCACCAGTCTCCTCTGTCCATGGGATTTTCCAGGTAGAAAACTGGAAAGGGGTGTCATGCCCTCCTCCAAGAAATTTTCCCAACCCAGGGATTGAAATTATGTCTCTATGTCTCCTGCATTGGAAAATGGATTCTCCCTGGAACTAAGCTAGTTCTCAGCTACAGAAGATCTGAGTCTCTATGAAGAAGGATCTTGCAGTATCACAGCAAATATTTGCAGTAATGATTCTGCTGGTCTTCCCCCAAAGAGACCTAAGGCCATTTAGGTTCAGATTATTATATTATGGGTAAAACAGAATACTCAAAATTTTCAAGGGGTATTACACTAAAATCTGTGATGATACTGACTCTGGGCACTAAGTATCATCGTATTTCCCTCATTAGATTGATTATATTTGGGGACCTTGGCTCAGTCTGGCTCACATGATGGTCATTTTCCTGGCTGATAAATATATAAAACATAGACATACTCAGTAGCTGGCAGAATACCCACATTGGTCTTTTTCTTTGTGAGTTAAGAGCTATTGTGGTGAGGAGGAGATCAAGATGGCAGAGTAGGAAGATGCAAAGTTCACTTCCCTCCCCCAATGAATACACTAAAATGACATCTATCAGTACATATGGAGCAATTCTCACTGAAATAATCTCGATAAGACTCTAATACCTACAACCAAGGTTGTGAGGAAGACCCATGTAGTCAGGCAGGAAAGGAAGAGAGAGGTGGTGTTGAGACCTGTGCTCCTAGAGGGAACAAAGAAGAGGAGGGGATTATGTGGACTTGGGGAGCCTCCCTGGGATGGGAGCAGCTGGAACACATATTGGGCGTCCCATCCCTGGGGCCTGAAACTGGAAGGACAAGCCCTCTTAGCTGGTTTGAAAACCGGTGGTACTAACAGCAGGGCTGTAAGAAACCAAACTCTACTCTTGAAGGGTTGACACACACTTGCCTGCTTTGGAAACAATCAGAGGAAGCAGATGCAACTGCCCAGGACTCTGACTGCTTTCCTGTGAGGGTCACAGCCTGAGCTTCAGATGGCACCAAGTGTGGCTCCAAGCCCATATGCATCAAGTGCAGCCTCGCACTAGGGAGAAGACTGTCCTTGCTGAGAAGGGTGTGCAGGTGTGGGGGATGGAGTCTGCTTACACCCAGAACAGCGTCCAAACTGGGAGACAGCAGCCCAATCAATGTATTCATGAAAGCATGAAGTACTGGTTTACTTATTGAGTTCTTATAGCACGTTTACAATTTTTAGGAGGGGTTGCTACTCCTCAGTGTTTTTTCTTTACAGGGTTTTATAGGTTATGTTTGCTTGTTTTTGTTCTATTTTATTTTTGATATAAAGTTTGGTGTGAGTTTGATCAGTTCCAAAAAATAGGGCTACAGGTACTATTTTGATCTCAGATTATATTATACGATATACAAATTAAATGTATATTTTATAAAAATTATAAAAATTTATATTATATACAAATGTATATTATATACAAATATATAATGTACATATACATTATATATATAACATGTATATAATATTACATAGATGTGTGTGTTAGCCACTTAGTCGTGCCCGACTCTTGGCGACTCCATGGACTGCAGTCCACCAGGCTTCTCTGTCCATGAAATTTTCCAGGCAGGGATACTAGAGTGGGTTGCCATTTCCTTCTGCAGGGGATCTTACCAACCCAGGGATCAAACCCGGGTCTCCTGCACTGCAGGCAGATTCTTTACCAACTGAGCTACAAGGGAAGCCAAATTACATAGATACAGAACTATAAAAAGAAATTTAAAAACCCACCTGAATAGAAGGAGGTTTCTTAAATATACCTTTCTCAATGATTGAAAAATAATGCAAAACAAAAATAAACCTGAGTATAAAGATATAGAAATTTCTATACACAACTAGTACTTGACCAAAAGTACATGTATACACAACATTGCTCCAAACAATTATAAACTTGCATTCCCTTCAAATTCATTTAGAATATTTAGATAAATAAACTTATAGATGTTTTTAAAAACAACAAATAATTTTAAAAGACATTGCTATCCTATGGACCACAGTATCTGACTAAATTAAATTAAGCAACATTCTTAAAGAAGTTATACTCATAAAACTGCATATGCATATATAGAAAATAAAAATTGTATCAAGTACATATACAAAAATATCCTAAAATTAGTAAGGAGAAAAAAATAACCAGTTCCAAAATGGGAAAAAGAAAGGAGCAAGTATTTCAAAGAATAAAAAACACAATTTCCAAAATAGACAAAAATTTTAAATTTTATTATGTTATTGAAATGAAGACAAAACCACAATGATATATGATTTTACTCTCATAAAATTAAAGAAAAACAGTTTGACCTTAAAGAGTATGGTGGCCATGTGAAACAAATATTCCTACAAATCACTCATAGTACAGCCATTTTGGAAAACAATTACTAAAGTTAAAGATACACATATCATATGACTGGATATTTAACTCATAGATAGATCACACAGAAATTCTTACACATGTGTGATAAGGATGGATTCAAGAATGCAAATAACAGCTAGTTTTGTTCATAACAGAAGATATATAAATTAACCAAAATCCCTAACAGGGAAGGAATAAATACTTGCCTATGCATACAACAGAATATTCAACTTGTATAAGGAGGCCTTACAAATAGCTGAGAAAAGAAGAGAAGTGAAAAGCAAAGGAGAAAAGGAAAGATATACCCATCTGAATGCAGAGTTCCAAAGAATAGCCAAGAAGAGATCAGAAAGCATTCCTCACTGACCAATGCAAAGAAATAGCGGAAAACAATAGAATGGGAAAAACTAGAGATCTCTTCAAGAAAATGAGAGATACCAAGGGAAAATTTCATGCAAATGGGCACAATAAAGGACAAAAATGGCATGGATGTAACAAAATATTAAGAAGAAGTGGCAAGAATACACAGAAGAACTATAGAAAAAAGATCTTCATGACCTAGATAACCATAATGGTGTGATCACTCACCTAGAGCCAGACATCCTGGAATGTGAAGTCAAGAGGGCCTTAGGAAGCATCACTATGAACAAAGCTAGTGAAGGTGATGGAATTCCAGTTAAGCTATTGCAAATCCTAAAAGATGATGATGTGAAAGTGCTGCACTTAATATGCCAGCAAATTTGGAAAACTCAACTGTGGCCATAGGACTGGAAATGGTCAGTTATCATTCCTACCCTAAAGAAGGGCAATGCCAAAGAACGTTCAAACTACTGCACAATTGCACTCATCTCACACGCCAACAAAGTAATGCTCAAATTTCTCCAAGCCAGGCTTCAGCAATACATGAACCGTGAACTTCCAGATGTTCAAGCTGGATTTAGAAAAGGCAGAGGAACCAGACATGAAATTGCCAACATATGTTGGGTCATAGAAAATGCAAGAGAAATCCAGAAAAAATATCTGCTTCTCTTTATTACACCAAAGCCTTTGACTGTGTAGATCACAACAAACTGGATAATTCATAAAGTGATGGGAATACCAGACCACCTTACCTGTCTCTTGAGAAATCTGTATGCAGGTTAAGAAACAACAGTCAGAACTAGACATGGAGAAACTGACTGGCTCCAAATTGGGAAAGGAGTATATCAAGGCTGCACCTTGTCACCCTACTTCTTTAACTTATATGCAGTGTACATCATGCAAAATACTGGGCTGGAAGAAGAACAAGCTGGAATCAAGATTGCTGGGAGAAATATCAATAACCTCAGATATGCAGATGACACCACCCTTATAGCAGAAAATGAAGAGGAACTGAAGAGCCTCTTGAAAGTGAAAGAGGAGAATGAAAAGCTGGCTTATAATTCAACATTCAAAAAACTAAGATCATGGCATCTGGTCCCATCACTTCATGGCAAATAGATGGGGAAACAGTGGAAACCATGACAGATTTTATTCTCTTGGGCTCCAAAATCACCGCAGATGGTGACTGCAGCCATGAAATTAAATGACACTTACTCCTTGGTAGAAAAATTATGACCAACCTAGATAGCATATTAAAAAGCAGAGACATTACTTTGCCGACAAAGGTCCATCTAGTCAGAGCTATGGTTTTTCCTGTAGTCATATATGAATGTGAGAAAGTGAAGTCGCTTAGTCATGTCTGACTCTTTGTGACCCCATGGACTGTAGCCCACTAGGCTCCTCCACCCATGGAATTTTCCAGGCAAGAGTACTGGAGTGAGTTGCCATTTCCTTCTCCGAGGGATCTTCCCGACCCAGGGATCAAACCCAGGTCTCCCACATTGCAGGCAGACACTTTACTCTCTGACCCACCAGAGAAGCCTGATGGAAGTGACAGTTGGGCCATAAAGAAAGCTGAGCGCTGAAGAACTCATGCTTTTGAACTGTGGTGTGGGAGAAGACTCTTGAGAGTCCCTTGGACTGCAAGGAGATCAAACCAGTCAATCCTGAAGGAAATCAGTCCTGAATATTCACTGGGAGGACAGATGCTGAAGCTGAAACTCTCATATTTTGGCCACCTGATGCAAAGAACTGACTCACTGGAAAAGACCCTGATGCTTGGAAAGATTGAAGGCAGGAGAAGGGGACGACAGAGGATGACATGGGAAGCCTGGCGTGCTGCAGTCCATGGCGTCACAAAGAGTCAGTCAGGATTGAGCAACTGAACTGACCTGAACTGATTGATATATATATATATAATATATGTTATTTTCTATACCTATATCTATATATATATCTTCTCTATATATATCTTCTCCCACACCACAGTTCAAAACCATATATATATAATATATGCATATATTTACTTTATAATGTATGTATATATATATAGTTTAAAAGAAGACAAAATCAAATAACATGTGTGTATGTGTGTTTTAAAGCTATAGAGAAAGCTAGGGAATGAATAATGCAAAATTTAGAACTTTGGTTACCTCAATGAAAGTGAGTGGGCATGCGGTGAGTTAATTCACACCGCAAATTGCTCTTTTATTTAGTTAACTGATTTTAATTGGAGGCTAAGCACTTTACAGTATCGTGGTGGTTTTCGCCATTCATTGACATAATTAGCTGCAGGTGTCCATGTGTCCCTCCATCCTGAGTCCCCCTGCCCCCTGCCTCCCCACTCCCCACCACATCCCTCTGTGTTGTCCCAGAGCACCAGCTTTGCGTGCCCTGTTTCATGCATCAAACAGGCACTAGTCATCTATTTTACATATGGTAATGTACACATTTCAATGCTTTTCTTACAAATCATCCCACCATCACCTTCTCCCACATAGTTCAAAAGTCTGTTCTTTACATCTGTGTCTCTTTTGCTTTCTTGCACATAGGATCGTCATTACAGTCTTTTTAAATTCCATATATATGCATAAAATACTGTAGTGGTGTTTCTCTTTCTGACACATTTCACTCTGTATAATGGGCTCCAGTTTCATCCACCTCATTAGAACTGACTCAAACGTGTTCTTTTTTTATAGCTGAGTGATATTCCACTGTGTATATGTACCACAACTTCCTTATCCATTCGTCTGCCAATGGACATCTAGGTTGATTCCATGTCCTGGCTATTGTGAACAGTGCTGCAGTGAACAGGGGGTACATGTTTCTCTTTCAGTTCTGGTTTCCTCGGTGTGTATGCCCAGCAGTGGGATTGCTGGGTCGTATGGCAGTTCTATTTCCAGCTTTTTAAGGAATCTCTGCACTGTTCTCCAAAGTGGCTGCACTAGTTTGCATTCCCACCAACACACATGGGAATTCAACTCTACTTTTAGTGCTCTAGTTTGTAAGCTTAATAATGATATTTTTATTTTGTTTTGTCTTATTATATAACATGTACAGACATATAAACTATATTATTTTTCATGTATGATAGCATTAAAACAAGAAAGTTGGTAACATAAAAAAAAGAAACAAAAGCTCCCTGAAATTTTTACACCATTCCATTAATTTTGACATTTTTCTTTTATATAAAATTCTAGTTATAAATATGCAATTTTACATCTTGAAAATGTTAAAAAGCCACTTGAAAATACATACTTGTTCCTTTGTTGAAAATAAAATGCCTGCCAGATCAAATAAATTTGATTTTCAGCTATATTGGTATTAAACATTTCCCTTTCGTACCAATATGTAAAGTTGTTCTAAATCTGCTTTCATGAACATGCCATTTGAGCTAATTACTTTATAGTAAATGCAGCTCTTAAATAATTGCTAAACCTTGGGAAATGCTTTCAATAATTGACTAGGTTTTCATAAGCAAAACTTGCATTATTAAATTTAAGTTAAATGCACGTTTGAGACACTTAAAGTGTTAACATATCAGCATTTTAATAGCATAAGTGAAATGACTTGTAGAATTAATACCAAAAATAATTCAAACATATTCAGAATTTTTTACATATTTTCTTTCATCTGAAAATTTTGTATGAACTTTCTATGTGTATATGTCAGCTTATAATGAATGTGCTTCCTACTTATTAACATAACCTAATTTTAAAATATTCTTAATATCTCCTAAGGTACAAATTTCCAATTTCTGTGAGCTAAAGAAAATGAGATAGAAAGGGTTATTCTATGATGTTATAAGTATAAATCAGAGAAGAAGTAACAAAATATTGCAGGCAGATTGATATATCTAAATGTTAAATTATTCATAATTAGAATTCATTGGTAATTTTTCATAGTGATTTTATTCAAATTTTTATAAATTTTATATAGTTGGGACAAAGAGTGCACAGATCTAGTCTCCTTTTAAAAATTCTCTATGGCTTTACCTCTTGTTTGTGCATATATATGAATTTTTAGCATTTATTTTGTATTCAGGTTCAGTAAGTATTTGGAATATAGATGGAAGGATAGATAAAGATAATTTCTTAAGCATAATACTTTCCCTTTGGTCAATTTTTGTTCTTGCTAAAGATGAAAACCTTTCTAAATCTCATGCTCAAAATGGATTAAACTGTCTAAGTTTGTCAAGAAAATATATGTTTCACAAAGAAATGAGGGAATAGTGGTTATATTACATATTGCATATGCATAAATGCATAAACATATATTTAAATGTTTCTTTTCTTCCCCTGGAATCTCTTTTCCCTGCTCAACTGACTCACCTGTCTTCTTTACTTATCTCCAATAGGCCTTGAAGAAAACATTTCTACTCCTCTCAAAAATTAATCTTCAAGTTACAATTAAATAATTAGTTACATGAAGAAAAATTTCTCTCCAAAAAATTTCCCTGGAGCGCTTGGCCAACACAAGAATGTGTGGGAAATATTTTAAGGCTTAAAAAATAAGATTTTTCTCTAATTTTGAGATTTGTATGTGCAGACACACACATCCTAGTTACTAGATCTTTGTAGTTGGTAACTGTAGAGTTGAATCTGGCCTGTGTAGCTCCACACCATATTAAATCTCAGAGGCAGAGTTTAGGGTGAATAGAAAAGAACAGTTTTACTACTTTGCCAGGCAAAGAGGGCCACTGCAGGCAAATGCCCTCAAAACTGTGGGTCCCAACCCAAAGGTCTTTTAAAGAGATTTATATTCAAAGTGTGAGGTTGCTGATAAGGATCAGGGTGCTCCCAGGGTCCACATTCCCTTAGTCGGTGATGTCTCTTGGTGTCAGGTGGTAAAGGGTGAACTGTGACCTTCTCTGTAATGAAGAGTGATTCAACAAGTCTCTAACATCTCCCATTTGTTGGGAGTTTTAGGTCTGCAGAAGAGCTCAGACATATTGCTATGTATATAGCTTGAGGGAGGACCAGGACCCTGCCTCCAGTGCAGGACTATTGTTTCTGGACTACGCCTCCCTTACTTCTGCGTCCCCTTCCTTCCCTGATTCATTGGGACCTGCCATTTTGCTCCCCTCGTAGCTCAGACAGTAAAGAACCTGCCTGCAATGCAGGAGACATGGGTTCAATCCCTGGGTCAGGAAGATCCCCTGGAGAAGGGCATGGCCACCCACTCCACTATTCCTGCCTGGAGAATTCCAGAGGAGCCTGGCAAGCTACAAGACTCAAGGAGTCACACACGATGGAAACAACTAACAGTTTCACACACTTCTGCACCTTGGAATTCAGGGAAAGGGACACAGAAAAGCTTTTGTGTCCAGGAGCCTCACAGGGTCTTGTTTGGTTTCAACTGTGCTCTTTACACATGGAAATATCCACCTCGTAACTATATAGTCAACTCCAATATATTGGGTCTGGCAATATGTAGATGTGTGAAATAAATATGAGAAAGACAATAATGAGCCTCCAGCTGTGATTCCTTCTCAGTGGTGTGACAAAATGGAATGTGAATGATGTTTGACCCACGTATATGATTAAACACACTTGAATAGAACCAGCTGTCTTCCACATTCGGAACTGGGCAGACTTAAAGAGATGGCCTCTTATGTTTGACTCTACAACTCTATGACATTTTTATATCCTCTTTTACTCAATTATTTCTCCTTTCTCTCTGTGCTGAGTCAAATTCACACTGTTTCTCCCTCATGAGCCTACGCCTTCTCCAGCAAATCTTCCCGACCTGGGAATCAAAGCGGGGTCTCCTGCATTGCAGGTGTAGTCTTTACCAGCTGAGCTAGCAGGGAAGCTCTTATGAGGTACAATCCATCTCTTTTCTCTCATCAAAATTTCTTTTGCCTGTTTCTATAACTTTAACTCTTTTCTTTTTAATTAATTAATTTATTTTAATTGGAGGCTAAACTGAAAGAAAAGTCTGTCGACTACAAATTGGCACTTGCCAGGAGTATTTGAACAAGGGCATCTGCCATCTGCCTCTGCAGAGATTGAACCCTCTGCTGTTGCGTCTGCTGACCTTCAATATCCCCTGAGGGGAGTTCAGGGTGAAGAGCGAGGCACTCTTTGCTCCAGGGAAACTGGTGGAACAGGTCTTTAGATGGTTAGATATTTTCAGGAACTGATTCCATGATCCTAATCCTTGCATCTGCTCATGTCTATAAAAGCACTAAATCCCTTCATGGTGACATCAGCTCTTTGTGACTAGCAAAAACCTTTTGTAAAATAAGTATTTGATTGCACTGAACTCCCCCTTCACCAAAATCTTACATGTTTACCTTCCACCACTACCTCTTTGGAACAGTTCTCAGAGCTATCTGAGGTGCTGTCTCGCAGGCTCCTCAGATTGCCCCAAATAAAACTGAACTTGCACTCATGTTGTGCATGTTTTTTAGTTGACAAGTTTCAGTTCAGAATTGTACACTAGATGTGATCCTTACTTCCTTTAATGAAGAGATGGCAATTCTGCCTCGATGATTGCATTCCAGGACAATGTAGAAAAAACCATGATCTATTGTTGAAGTGGCACATATGTTAATGTGATATATTATTAAGGTAATGGCAAATATTAATTTACAGTGTTATTCCTGTTTACATAGTCAAATATAATTTTAATCTACTTTGGAATCTTTCAACTTATGCTGATGTCTGTGCATTCATTCAGATTAAAATAGTTGTATCATACTTTCCTTGTTCAGCAAAAAAGCTCTATTCTATGAAAATTTGTGCATGTTTTAGAGATTATTTTATGATTATATGTTCATAACTTTTCCATAGAAAATATAAGTTCTGAATATATTGGATGAGTAAAGATAATCCAAAGAAAAAAGAGGTTTGCTATAGATGTCAAATCTTTAGGAGAGCTAATTGAGTGCCCCAAGGGTCTCCTGTGAAGTGAAAAATGGAATGAGCCGATAAGGCTTTGCTCATCTCTTCTACCCCTTCTTTATCGAGAAAATTTTCTATCTGAATTGGACTCTTGTGAAAAATTTTATTTGAGAAATCTTTACAAATGTGAAAACACTGAGTCAGTGGACATTAAAAAAAAAAAAAAACCAACAACTTTACAAGCCTTAAAGCTATGGTGCTTCAGCACCCTTTATGGTCTCAGCTCATGCCTGATGCCTACCTAACTATACTCTTGACAACAGACAGCGGGTATTATTTTGTGGCCTGGTAGCTCAGCAGTGGACCTCTGTTACCCATCACTTAATTTTTTGTTTTCATTGTTTTTAACATTTTTTGTTTTTATTTAGCAATCTTGTTTCAAACAGGGATGGACTCTACAACAGCATCCTTTCTATGTGACTGTATTCCTTGGCCAAACAGTCATTGAAAGCACCGTGATTGAACACCTAAAGCAAATAAGATCAATGAGAGACTCTTGTTTGGGTAAGAATTAAATCTGAAAGACCCTGGTTGAAGTGGAGGAATACATTTACTAGGAAACAGTACCTCATTTTAAGCCTGCATACCTATCAGGACCGAAGCTTTCCGTTGTGCGTGTCCAGTTTGAATAGATCCATGATGTTATTACCACCTTTGGCCAGCAGATGGCAGTAAAATATATTCTTTTTAAAAAGGCACTATGGTCTAATTAACGCAAGTTGTACAGGGTAGATCGCTACTGCCAAGCTCAGAATGGATCTTTTTTTGTTGTTTAATGCTGATAGTTGTTTATTAAATGAATGGATGCACTGTCAATTAAAAGCAAATGGTAAGTTGTTATAGATGAAATAAAGTGAATGATTCTAGATTTAATATTAAGACTGTGGTGGCCTAAATTTTTAAAATCCTTGTTTCAGTCCGTATTCCACTGCCTGTGAAAATCTGAAATCATTCTAAATCTATACCTTGGCAAAATATTCTGAGAAGTGAGAAGCTGGCACGTGTTGGCATGGATACCTAACATTCATACTGTTTCCCTTTGACAAGTTATTAACAGAAATGTTTCACTGAATCTGATGGGCTTTGCTTTACTGAAGAATTTCCTGCCAAAATATTTCTTTTCTGTCACAGGGCCAGCTGAAATGGTCGACTGGTGCTCTTGCTTCAATCTCTCTCATCTCCTCTATTCAACAAGATGGAAATTTCACACACTGCACTTTGAAAAAGTTATTAAACATTTACTAAGTGCTTATTTTATTCTTTTCCTTCCATTTCCCCTAACGCTAACCTAATCAAACTCTCCTTGTTTTAATCATCTCTCTCAAAGGATTATGATCTGGGTTTTCTTTCTCTAGCTCTCCTACTTTCTACCCATTTAGTTAGCTGCAAGTAAATTACTTTTTCTGACGTAAGGTCCTGTGATTGTGATTTCTCTCACCTGTTTATTTAGTGGAAGAAGGGTAATTTTGGGAATATCATGACAACTACCTTATTGTAAATGTCCAAAGTTTTTAGCTTCTCTTTCTATATGATTCATTTTCCCTGTGTGTGTGTTGAGTGTGTGTCTATGTATGTCTGTATGTATGTGTGTGTGCATGTGTGTGAATTCAGAAAATTTCAAGAACTATGCCGCTATTGCCTCTATACTCTCAGAATCCTCTCAATTATATAGTGGAATGTTTTTATATCTATTGACATTTTACAGCCACTCACTGATATTTCTATACCAGTATCTATCCTTCATTATCAGCACATGCAATCAGATATATGGAAATATATATACAAAAGAGTAATGTTAGTTATGAATGATGCAATTTATAATAGATAACATCGTAAGTGATTTTTTACCTTCTTTTTTTTTAAATATGGAACGCTTCATGAATTTGTGTGTCATCCTTGCACAGGGGCCACGCTAATTTTCTCTGTATCATTCCAAATTTAGATAATGTGCTGCCGAAGCGAGCACGAATTTTACCTTCTTTATGAATTGAGTTTTTTAAATAGAGAAGTATATATATATATATATGTGCATGTGTATACATCTATACATATACACACATATATATGTGTATACATATATATATACACATATATATTATGTATGTGTGTATATATATATATATATACATATATACACATATATATTATGTATGTGTGTATATACATATATATATATATATATACATATATATATATATATATATGGGTCTTCCCAGGTGGTGCAGTGGTAAGGAATCCACCTGCCAAGGCAGGAGTTGCAGGTTAGATCTCTGGGTCAAGAAGATCCCCTAGAGTAGGAAATGGCAATCAGCTCCAGCTTCTTGCCTGAAAAATTCCATGGGCAGAGGAACCTGGCAGACTTCAGTCCTGGGGGTCACAAAGAGTAGGGCACAACTGGGCAACTGAACAACACGAGCGACTATAGTTCTTGGGGGTTTTGTGACCCCATGGACTGCAGCACGCCAGGCTTCCCTGTCCTTCACTACCTCCCAGAGTCTGCTCAGACTCATTCCACTGAGTTAGTGATGCTGTCTAACCAGCTTATCCTCTACTCTCCCCTTCTCCTCCTGCCCTGAATCTTCCCCAGCAACAGGGTAATTTCCAGAGTCAGCTCTTTGCATCAGGTGGCCGCAGTATTGGAGCTTCAGCTTCAGCATCAGTCCTTCCAAAGAATATTCAGGGTTGAATCAAAATTTAGATATACTTATTACTGAGCGACTGAACTGGCTGACTGACTGATTCAGAAAAAAACTTTGAGAATTGGTTATCATTACTGTGGTTAAGAAAATGAAAGACTTTCCAATGCCTACTCAGTAACACACCAAACAAAGAAAAAATAGAAAAGGAATAAAGAACTCAAGGAAAATTGAAAAGCTTTACAATAAAACATGATACTATTACAAACAAGTAAAAATGTAGTGTCATTTTATTCAGTCATTAGAGATTAAAGATTCATTTGAATTTGAGACTTAGCACTTTCCTCTTTGGAATGATACATATTTAATGACAAAGATTACATTTCACTTTTTACAGATCAAACAGTGTTTGGTATTGCTATAAATAATGATCAAATGATCTTTAGCTGTGATTTATTCATTTTAATTAGTATAATCAGCATATAAACACAGGTGACTTAAGGTTGGCCTATACTTTTAGACAAATAATAAATGCTGTAACCTTAAAGCCTAAAGTAATTGCAAGTCTGAAATGATCAAGAGGTAGAGGGAGTGGAAAAGATGTGAAATATACAAGGGCCAAATCCTTGGATAACATAGTGGTTCACATACACAGACTAAAGAGGCTGGTTTAAAAATACATGCCTAACTATTTTACTCATAGAGAAAAGTAACAAATAGGGAGACTAAATGTCTGATGAGCATGCTGAGAAGATTGAAGGTAGGAGGAGAAGGGGACAACAGAGGATGAGATGGTTAGATGGCATCACTGAGTCAATGGTCATGAGTTTGTACAAGCTCCGGGAGATGGTGAAGGACAGGGAAGCCTGGTGTGCTGCAGTCCATGGGGTCATAAAGAGTTGGACACAGCTGAGCAACTGAACAGCAACAATGTGTTGTTTACCTTAGGTATATCCAGCAGAAGAGTTAAAACATAGTATTTAGAGCTTGATGAAAAATCTACAGAAGAACTAAAAACAGATATGATATAAGATGCTAATCTTAGAAAATGAGACCAAGAATGAGTTATTTAGTTTTATTATTTTATACAATCCTATGTCATCACAATTTTCAGTATATTCATGTTATTTTTATACTGAAAAATTATTTTTTGGAATAATGACAATTTTGACTTCTGAGGCATTATATAAAAGTGTCTTATTATGAAATATTTCATTTAGAAGGGCTTCCCTGAAAAAAAAGGGTGGGGGGCTTCCCTGGTGGCTCAGTTATAAAGAATCCACCTGCCAATGCAGGATACATAGGTTCAATCCTTAGGTCAGGAAGACCTCCTAGAGAATGAAACCATTCCAATATTCTTGCCTGGGAAATCCCATGGACAGAGCCTCGGGAGCTACAGTTCATGGGGTTGCAAAAGAGTTGGAAACTGCTTCGTGACTAAACAACAACAGATTTAATTTAAAATTTCTTTTAATTTAAAATTTTCCATTCTGATATAGTTCAAAGGTACTTTTTACTTAAGTTTTGCTAACTATTTAAAGCAATCTACTATGAATGTAAACAACCTACATGCTTTTATAACTTGCCAAAATAAATGACTTTACCACATCTCATAGAAAACTGAATGGTACAAAACCTAAAAAGAATATGTAATATTTGAAAAATAACACAGATAACACTGATGAAGAGTGAAGGAATACTTTCTAATAAAAATGTAATTTCATGATTCAATGAAATTTTTAATAACAGTTGAGTAAATTAGAAGAAATCTTATGAATATATTATTATTTTGTAAATTCTAGTTATTATTCAAAAATACATGCAAAATCACAGAGATCTGATGTATGTTTAACATTTCTGTAACAATCACCTACTTGCAAAAAGTTCCTCAAATTCTTAATTAATAGGGATTTACTCTTTTCAGTTAAGCAATATAAAGTTCAAATTGAAGAAAAAATTTATCCATTAGCCCATATTAATGTTTTTCTATCACTGTTCAGACACTCAGTCATGTGTCCAACTCTTTGCAACCCCATGGACTGCAGCACGCCAGGATTCCCTGTCCTTCACTACCTCCCGGACTTTGTTCAAACACATGTCCATCCTGTTGGTGATGCCATTCGACCATCTCATCGTCTTTCATTCCCTTCTCCTGCCCTCAATCTTCCCCAGGATCAGGGTCTTTTCCAATGAATCTGTTCTTTGCATCAGGTGGCCAAAGTATTGGAGTTTCAGCTTCAGCATCAATCCTTCCAATGAATACCCAGGACTGATTTCCTTTAGGATGGACAGGTTTGATCTCCTTGCAGTCCAGGAGACTCTCAAGAGTCTTCTCCAAGACCACAGTTCAAAAGCATGCATTCTTCAGTGCTCAGCTTTCTTTATGGTCCAACTCTTACATCCATATATGACTACAGGAAAAACCATAGCTTTGACTAGACAGACCTTTGTCGGCAAAGTAGTCTCTGCTCTGTAATATGCTGTCTAGGTTGGTCATAACTTTTCTTCCAAGGAGCATTTGTCTTTTAATTTCATGGCTTCAGTCACCATCTGCAGTGATTTTGGAGCCCCAAAATATAAAAATCTCTCATTGTTTCCATTGATTCCCCATCTATTTGCCACAGAGTGATGGGACTGGATGCCATGATCTTAATTTTTTGAATGTTGAATTATAAGCCAACTTTTTCACTCTCCTCTTTCACTTTCATCAATAGGCTTTTTAGTTCTTTGCTTTCAAAATAGCACTTTACTCTCTGCTATTACTCACAATATATAACCCAAGTCTATTCCCAAGAAAAATGCCAGATAAATCACAATAGTGGGAAATTCAACAAAACTTCACCAGTACTCATGAAAACTAAAACTAACAAAGTCACCAAAAGCAAGAGAAGTTTGTAAAACTGGCATAATCAGAATGAGTCTAAGATGACTCAAAAAATCCTAGAACCAAAAATGGCATGAAGTGAAAGCTAAGAAAATCTGAAAAAGTATGGACGTTAGTTAACAATGTTGTATCAATACTGGTTCATTAACTGTTAAAAGAGTAGTACACCAAAGTAATAGGGGAAATTGTGCATGGAATATATGGAGACTCTGTTTTCTTCACACATTTTATGTAAATCTGAAGCTGTTCTAAAATTACGATTGTTTTGTAAAAGGCATTCAAAAAATAAAATTGAGAGTGGCATAACTTTATGTAGTCATTATATTTTTTCTAAAATATTTCCTTTTAAAGGAAATATTATCTATATTTAGGAGACTGAAATGCAATTTTAAGTAGTCTAACTGGTTCATTAGTCACATCTCTGAAATTCGTCAAGCTTCCCACCCGTAAACAAGGAATGGCTGCATATATAGGCATTAACCAGCTGGACCTTTTCATAGAAATCTACTCAAGTTTATCCATCTTGAAATCAATGGCTGCTCATGACACTACTGATTGGGTGGCAATGATCAGTGTTGAAGAATCAAAGTGTCAGTAACGACTGAATTGGCTGTGTTGCAGGCTAGTTCAGTTGGTTCTGTGGAAAGTTTATTTCAGGTAGTAAATCTGCAGAGGTTTTCTTATTGGCAATTAGATTTGAAAAACTACAATCAATGCTGTCATTCCTATTAGCTACTTTAAATTACCTGTTCCTCTACAAGCTTTAGGATGCTGTTTGTTAAATGCTACATGTTCTCCTGGAAAAAAAATTTCTCTTTAGATTGAATGGTCATTTTGATTAGAGCACTAGTGTTTACTTGTTTAAAGCAATTATAGAAACATACACCCTGTTTCAGATATTGTAGTCTTACCAGTCAAGGAACTAGCATGACCTTCAAGAAGGAAAAAAGGAAACAAAAAAGTGGAAGAAAATATTTTTATTAGACTGCAAGGATTTTTAAGATACTGGTAATTTTAAAATAATGTCAAAAATTCTACCATCTTCACTAAAATTTAGCCAACACTTCCTCCTCACACAAAGTGAAATTTTGCAAGTTTCATGCTTCACATCTGTACATCTCAGCTAGTTCACACATGAGTTGGAAATATAGCTAAAGTACCCTCTCTCTTCTGTCTTAAGTTATGTTGATCCCACCCTGTTATAAAACCAGAAGCTGAGAGGAGTAAGAAATGGTACAAGAATAAAAATCTTTTTCATCTCTAAAATTTAAGAAG
Source organism: Odocoileus virginianus (assembly GCF_023699985.2). Classification (NCBI taxonomy): domain Eukaryota; kingdom Metazoa; phylum Chordata; class Mammalia; order Artiodactyla; family Cervidae; genus Odocoileus; species Odocoileus virginianus. Next base: position 32,102,758 of record NC_069686.1, on the reverse strand, counting down.
CCAAAACCCTGAATTTTGCTAACATCATAAACAATTGACTAACCCTAGGAAAAGAGCATACACTAAACACTATAGCACTTCACATCATCCAACAGTAACACACTATGAAATATTAAATACATCTTATTTGCCATCCTTTAAAATTTTTTTTTCCATTACCACGAAATACAGCTCCTAAGCCCTATGAATGAAAGTCATACCTTGAAGTAATTTCTTCAGGCTCTACTAGATGGAGCCAGAGTATAAAAAATATGTCCATGTTAGGCTCTGCAGTCTAAGGATTCTTAAGCTAAAACAGCTTTACTAGCATAATAAAGCAAAGGAAAATGATAAGAAACTGAATTTTTAGTTTTAAAGCTATTTCCTAGGATCAGAATCCTGGTTCATTCACTTTTTTTTTCTGAAAATTCTGTATATATAAACCTTAGGTGATAGATTTTTTTTCTGAAGTCTTTCATTGGCTAAATTTCAGACATTTCCACCTATATTCTAAAATCATTAGTACTATATAACCATTATTTAAAAATTATACAAAAATCCAGTTTACTCTTGAATTTTAAAATATAGCTTCTTTCATTTCTTGCAAAAAATGAAAAAAGAGGAAAATGACAGTGAAAGAAATGATGAGGTGTGTTGTAAAACCAGAGTAGTTTATGATAACATAAAAAGATAAGACAAAGAAGAAATGTGAACATAATCAGTTTTATCTATTCTTTTACATCTTTTTCTTTTAAAAAAAATCTGTTCTCTATATCATGTCATTGGATTTTCTATGTCTAGATTAGTTAACATTGTTAACTAATGTTAACAATGTTAACTAAGTTAACTAATGTTAACTAACTCCTTTTGCTTTTCAAACAACTAATTTTGGCTTTCTACATTGTTAATTAAGAGAATCCAAAAAACAAAACCCAAAATATTAAATGAGTGTTTTCTATTGTAGTTTTTCTATTCTAGGAATAATCTTTTTTTCAATATCATTGAAAGTCACAAAATTTTAATGTACAAATAAAACTGAAGCTAAAATATCATTTTTTAAAACTTTATCCCAAAGATATAGCCTAAAATGTCAATCACAAAAAAGCTAATTTGTTGGCAAACTCATAACACTTTGTTCGTTAACATATTTATTCATGTAAGTAAAGAAAGTACTCTTGAGATATTTGGCAGATGATTGAATTTCAGAATGACAAAGTACTTGCTTGACTAAGTATTTCACATTTATAAAGTTTACTTTGTCAGTTCTTTTAGCAAATCTTTTGCCTCTAGTTATACATTACCAACTTTTCCAGATAAAGTAAATAGCAGCTGGTTGAATAATGAAAATTTTGTCCAATAAGCATTCCTTTTTTTATCTTTGAAACCAAATATGTTTCTTTTCTGATTCTACCTAATCAACCTAGTTGTTTAGTAATGTGTAAGCATATCCTTTATGGGCTTCCCTGGCGGCTCAGTGGTAAAGAATCTGCCTTGCCAATGTGGGAGATCCGGGTTCGATGCAGGAGACCCGGTTCAATCCCTGGTTCAGGAAGATCCCCTGGAGAAGTAAACAGCAACCCATTCCAGTATTCTTGCCTGGGAAAGCCCAGGGACAGAGGAGCCTGGAGGGCTACAGCCCATGGGGTCACTAAAGAGTCATACAATTTGGTGGCTAAACAACAACTATCACAAAGCATATCCTTTACAGATAAGCTGGGCCTATCACCTGAATCATGGAATGAGGGGTCTGTAACATATAGGTTGCCACACGAAAATGCAAATAATCAGTATTAACAATTTAGTCAAGTAACAGTGAAGGTCAGGTTTCAAAAATAAAAAATCAGAAAGTTTACATGTTTTTGGAGCCATGTTGAAAAAGAAACAAGTTGTTTTGTTGCTTTTTCTACATTTTAATTTGTTAAATTAAGGTTGTGTTGTTGTGACCATAGAAATATTTAGGTGAGATAAATTGTAAATGGAACAGTGACTAGTCACTACTTTAATAAACAAGTAAAAGAGAGGCTGTGATTCTTCAGAATATCTTCATATATAATTCTAATTGAGATTTTAGAAGCTGAATATGATTGTAGTAAATATTTATAAAGTACACAAGTAGGTCATCAGCCAGTTTTTCATTCTTGTGAAATATTTGTAGACATAAATTGACATGTACGGAAGGAAAAAGAGAGAAAATTAAGGCTTACAATGGCTGGCAGATCTATTGGAATGATGATTTCTAAGAACACCTTGAATGAATAAGTCTTCTTTCAAGGAAATTGAAATTCTTTGTATATATTATTTGTCATGTAAAATTTGTAGAGATTTAAAGCTATTAAAGTAGCTCCCAAAAAATAAATTCTACAAATTCATACAGTTAGGTAATTTACTAGTAAAGTTCTATGTTTTTCTTAGAATTATTCGATTATAACCAATGTAGGAAAAAAGAGGAGAAGGGAGGACTGAAGACAGCAGAAGGAAGAAAAAGTAGAGAAAACAGTGGGCACTATCTGAAATAAAAAAAGAAGTCTCTTGATTTTAATTGCTGATTTAATGAAGATCTTTCATACCCTCAATTCAGTTTACAAATGTTTTCAAAGAAAACGTCATGACATACAATAGGTATGCGCATAACATTGCTTTTGTATCATGTGACATATCTCCTTTTATAATCATTGATTTTTATTTTTAACTGAAATTGATGATGCAAATTCTCTGAATCCTGCTCTCATTAGTGTTGTTAAGTAGATTATATGTGCTTTGTTTATTTTTTGTGTTATTTTGTTTGCTGTTTTTAAATTTTTTCATACAACCTAGTGTGAATTTCTATACATGATACTTTTGACTTGCTGTCACCTATTCTTTTACTAATAATGTTGAATCAGAATATGCAACTATTGGAAACAAGTAGGTAAATAATCACAAGATGCTAAAAATTATTTCTTGTGTGATCTTTAAACAGAAGAATATTTTACTGTGTGCTTTTAATATAGTGTGGTTACTTTGGTGGAGAATGCCAATGACATATGTTAAGACTTCCAAAAACAATGTGTATATAGAATGCCCCCTTCTTTAACAAAATATAATTTTGTCTTCTTAATCTATCAAAAAGGAAGGGGAGTCAATATCAGCTTATTGTTATTAAAATATGAATTATTTTTACAAACAAACTAAAAATACATGTAGGTTTCCTTAGCAGTAAGCAGCACATTTTTATCTTCTAAGAACTTTATGTATTAACATGGACAAAATTTTGGACTATCATCTAAAATTTAAGGATTGGAATTTAAGATTTTTTCCTTCATGAAAGGGAAAAATAGACTACAATATAATTAGCAATTACTGAGTGGGGATAAAATGGGGCATATTACATGTTTATACCATTCCTTGCTGCCATTTTGGTCAAGCTGCTGCTGCTAAGTCACTTCAGTCGTGTCCAACTCTGTGCGACCCCACAGACGGCAGCCCACCAGGCTCTCCCGCCCCTGGGATTCTCCAGGCAAGAACACTGGAGTGGATTGCCATTTCCTTCTCCAATGCATGAAAGTGAAAAGTGAAAGTGAAGTCGCTCAGTCGTGTCCGACTCTTAGCAACCCCATGGACTGCAGCCCACCAGGCTCCTCCATCCATGGGATTTTCCAGGCAAGACTACTGGAGCGGGGTGTCATTGCCTTCTCTGTATTTTGGTCATATGTCTACATTAAACATTTTAGAATGTAGCTGATATCAAAATTTACATGGAGAAATATTTTGAATGTTATCCAATTCTAATCTATATTGGGATAACTGAATACCTTTCTCTCCTCTACCCCATGTCTACATAAGATATTTTAGAGTATTCTGGACAGTCTGTCAAAATACAGCTTTTGTTGAATATTAAATGAAGAAGAGCTCAAAGTCATTCAGTGCACCCCAAAGGTCAGCAGTGGAGTAAGTGCAAGTCTGCTTTCCATTCTTACCAATCTTATCAGCTCCTTAAGAATCCCAGATGTTTATAGTTGAAAAACACATTGCAGATGGTTTTGTCCAATCTACAGACTTTTTTTTTCAGAGGAAACAGAAGTCCAAGAATTTGTCTTTGAAGTTCAAGTCTGTACAATTAACATGTAGCAGAGATCCTAGAATTCATTCTTACTGATTTAAATCCCTGCTGTCAAATGGCTTTTGCCCAAATTCCAGATGAGCAATTATAATCAAAATGTGTATTACTATAGGTTCACATTTCTCCCAATAAAGTCAGAAGATGGTTTTAAGTTTTTGAAGGGCTATGGGATAAATGATCATTGCTATCGGGGCAACATGAATTAGGATGTTGAATCATTCATTCTTCAGGCCTGGCTTTACACTGGAAACAAAAAGCTGAGAAGGGCAAAAGAGAAAAGAATGCAATGATAGTTTGGTTAGCCGTGGTTTTATGAAGACTGTTTTTGAAAAGCAAAGATTAAATAAAATGTATGCCTGCAGTACAAATGATTGTTAAGATCTATTGAATGAGCAAATATCAGAGATTCTATAAACTCAGGCCATACGCTGACGGAGACTCCTAAGATGTTTTACTATAGAATATGAACTTCCTACATAAAAAAGGAAACTGTATATAGAAACAAAAAATGGATGTTCATTTTATGCTTTGTGTTACCTTGTATGGATAATTTATTTAACACTAAAATGGATATCAGAAGTACTCTATTATTTCATAGAATAGCAAGTTAAAGTGCCACGGAATAGCCAAACACTTGCCTTCTAACCTTACTGGGGGAAGGTCAGTTTAGAATCTCATCGCTAGATGGCATTGTTACACTTGAATACAATTTGAATAATACACTGATCAAATGAGCTAGTTAAATTAGTAGACAATTATCCCTGTTCTACTCCTCCTTTCATGTGATGAAACTGGTTCCTTACAGCCTGCAGGATAAGTCCGATAGGATGCCCCCGGTCAGTCGGGGCTGTTTTTTCACAAGCTCTCTCTTCCCGGCTTTCACCTCAATCCGTCATCCAGATTTGACACCACATCGTTCCAACAGTACTCAGAAATGACATGTATATAATGTGGAATATTGTGCACATTTACAGCCAGGGCTCTTTCTTTTAAACATTGCTTTCTGTATCTTGGCATCTCTGTTCTGCCTAGCTGGGTGTTCTTCACTTTCCATGTGTAAACAAACTCTTACACCAAAACTTTAATCATCATCATCATCATCATTTTCAGTATTACTATTATTTAAAGAAAAAACAGAGAATAGCATAACTGATTTCTGTCATTTTCTGTTAGCATTTTCAAATTTCCACGGAGCTTCCTTACAGGCTAATGAAGGCCATGAGACATACAGGGCAACACTAACACATGGTATTTTTATGATTCAGTTCCATTAATGCTGCACATTATAAATCAAGTTAAGTGGCATTTCTATCGAAAGAGGTTCTTCTTTGCTTGTTTATTTCCTTAAGATCAACAAGGCCAATTCAATAAGCCTAGGAACCCATTTTCTTCCCTAGAATAGACAGCAGCTTTGTTTCCCTATGTTATCGTAATCTAGCACTTTTCCTGTTCTAACTGAAAAGCCACTGGGGAAGGGAACCATTCCATTATAAGTGTTATCAAAAATCAATACTATTCTATTTTTAAATGAATACAAATCTAAAATGCATTGTAAATTGTACCTGGCCTATATGCGTGAGTGATACCACCCAAACATTCTGTGTGTGATTATAGTACATCACATTTGCATATTTCAGAAGACATAAGGACAATGCAGTGTGAGTGGCAGTGCTAGAAATACCTACCCACGTCACGGAATGATATTTTTGTTCTATTAAGGCAATAGGGCACAATGGTTTTGGCAGATTGAGATAGAGCTGTAGTTTACATCTTCAATTTAGGATGACTACTTTGTTCTTTTTCAGATATCTGCCTACTCCTCAACTCAGTACTTTCCCATGAATGTGGAAAATTGACTCTTTTGCATTTCTCCAACAAAAACCTTCTCAGCATATACTTTCAATTCCTATTAAGGGAATATAGAAACCATAGAGTTGAGTGTGCAAAAATACAAGCAACCCAATGAATTCTATACTGTAAACTGTTAATTATCAAAGGACATGTAAACATTAAAGCTAATTAAGAGTAAAACAAATTAAGACTGCTCATGAAAGTTCAGTTTGGCTATGAGTACGTACCGAGCACAGAAAAAGTTTTGTAGAAATTTAGAGTATGATGCAAGTTTCTGTTGGAATGCTGTCACAATAGGTAAGAGGAAATGGTTAAAAAAAAAAATAATGACTGTCCGGTCTAGGTCTTTAACCAGTTAATTGAAAGAAAAGATAAATCCTATTACTATAGTTCTCAACAATTATAATACTTAAATTTATAGTAATATGTTATGTAAATTTATAAGATTTTAGATAACCTTCTTGACAAAGTACCTAGAATCAAGATTTTTAAGTTCAAACTTGAATACATCTATTTACCTTATAAAGTATATTTAATTTATTCAGAAAATCTGTTCATATATGTCATACAGGCTTACTAAGATGTTAGAAGCATATCATTTTTATGCAGGCCAACATTTCAAAAAATTCCTTTTAGTTTTCATTTACTTCAAATTCCTTGTAATGCATCTGAGAACCACAAAGTAAAATGCTTCTGATTCAGAATTTGTCTGTATTTAATTTATATTTCTTGAGAGAACGTATTTCACTACTTAAATTATGAATGACAGAGGGAACTTTTTCAATATTATTTATTTGTATGATTTCTTAACTGGAGTGTCACCTAATGAATTTTAATGTTGAAAATGAAACCTAGTTGTCATTCTACTAGTGTTCTGATGAACTCCTTCATTTAAATTGTACATGCAGCAAATTAAAGATTTTTAGTTACTTTTACCAAAGTCAAAATGTCACTTCTTAATATAATTTATGATAAATGTGCATTTTGTTTAGGAAAAAGAAAGCTTATTCCTTGTAGAAAAAAAAAAGATGATTTATTTGTATTAAAACTCTGAACTGCTGAAGGATATTTTGATTGCTTTGCCCTGATTGTCCTAGAGAACTGATATGGTTATGATGTTAGCTCCTACAATCTATGTATCCTACAATATATTTCTCACATGAGTATCTCCCGAGTTCACTTACAGTATACCTCTCTTTCTCTCTTCTTGCTGACAGGCTAGCATTAGCTCTTTATTTCTTGGGTATCAATTTTAAAATTATATCTGAAGCTTAAAAAAGATATACATTTGCATCAAAACTCTTGAAATAACTATATGTATATCAGTACCCTAAGGGAAAATAGAATGCCTTCCCAAGGCATAGAACTTCATCTGAAAAAGTTTACATGTAATGTAATTTTCAGTATTTGTGTCAATCAAATTTAGCTAAACTCGTTTTGTTCAACACATTGACTAAATATGTTTTTAAATAAGAAGCTGAAATAAATGAAAAGCCAAACCACCACTTGTATTATTTGATTATTAATTCCATACAACTTCTCATGGAGATTTTACAAATAAATTCTTGACTATAGATGATCATGCTGAAATCACAATAATAGACAGTGGTCATTTTGTTTGCAGTCTATATGTTTATAATTCTGTTTTAAGATTGCCTTGAAGTAAGATAGTGTACTTAAAGGCAAATTCAGAAGAGGCATACAGTATTAGAAACTTAGTTTTATTAGCAAGCTTGTAATTTTTTTAAGCATTGTCTTTAAAAAAATATTTTATTGAAGTATAGTTGATTTATAATGTGTCAATTTCTGTTGTACTGCAAAGGAATTCGTTAAACACATATAAACATTCTTTTTCATATTCTTTTCCATTATGATTCATTATAGAACATTGGATGCAGTTCCCTGTGCTATACAGTGGGACCTTGTTGTTTATCATTCTATATATAATACTTTGCATCTACTAAACCCAAATCCCAAACCACCTCTCTGAGACTTCAAAAGTATTGTCTATAAATTACAGGGATTCAGGTACAAGGATTACTCTTTTTTTTTTTTTTTAATAAATTGCATTGATGGTTTTTCCATCAAAAAATGAGTTAAGATGAAAATAGTCTTTAATTATTATGATTATAAATGCATTTCACTAAAAACCCTACAATGCATTAATAGTGTTATTGATTTTATAAAATGAGTTCATTTTGGGTTAACACAAGGCTCTCTCAAGGGGTGGATGATGAGAAGTAAGTGGTTTCTTTGTAGGCATAAATGTCAAAGGGCAGGATGGCATAGTGAAAGAAAACCTAAGACTGAAATTCGGTGACCTAACTCCTCCTCCTTCCATTTTTATTAGCTATGTCACCTTTGCCAAGTTTTAGCCATCACAAATCCCCATTTTCCTCACCTGTAAAATGCTATTACCAAAACTTGCCTAGATTTTCCTATGAATAAGCGAATAATGAAAGTATTTTGATAACTGTAAGTTATTATAAATGCAAGGTGTTAATACCCTGCACATCTTTCTGGTGGGATAAATAGTTCTCATGAATATGGGAAGTTGAGTTTTGTCTGCTTTTAAAATTTGGCAGTGTTTAATAGTCAGGTATACAATCTGGCAGTTCACAAAAAGTGCCTTGTCTTTTATACCACAAAAATAATTTGACATTTTGGTAAAAATGGAAAGCATTTAGAATCTGAAGATCAAGTTGACAGTAATTAGAAAGATTTTACTCTCAAGCTACCTCACATAAGTTCTCACGAAATGTTTCTTAATATCATTATTTTCTATATAAAGATATATATATATCTTTTTATGAAGGAATATATATTAATATAGAACATATGACACATATATGTATATGGGTAAGTATACACATACACACACTCACACAAAGTCATTCTACCTCATTGAGATGGAGAAAACTGAAAATGACTGCCCTGGGATCAGATACTTAGTCTTCATTTTATTTCATTTTAAATATCAGATTTGAAATTAATCCAAAGACCACCATGGAACAGAAAAATGTATGTGTCAACATCATCTTTGAAAACTAAACTTTGCCAGGCACAAGCCCTATTTCAGTCCTCAATTCAATTTGATGCAGATAATGAGATTAATTCACAGGCTTCATTTTAATATTGTCTTTATTTTTAAAAAGCCCATTGATGGTGTCAAAGATTTTGATTAGATAATTTGATCACATTTCTCAAGCCAGATACAAATTAAAGTTGGAGCTAAAACAGAAAATCTTACTGTTTACTATTCAGAACAATCTTCCTATTTCAGGAAATGGCAGCGCTCCAAAAGCCACATGTGTACAAATGAAAATTCATAACATGTTATTCAAACTCCTGTTGTATTTGTGCAATTTACTAATTAGATATGGTAAGTATCAGCACTGAAATATCATAGTAATAGCATTCAAAGGCAAAAGAATCTCCTTTTCTCTGTTCACTTCTCTTTATGAATGATATAGAAGTCTTTTTTGTAGCATAACTACCATCTATATCAAATATAAAGTAAAACCTTAAGAGTGCAGTGCATATTTTAACAGGAGATTAGTTTTCTGTGTGAGAAATGGAAAGACACTGATGAAAGGATACTCTAAGATTGGTGATATCTGTAATAAATCAAAGAAATACTCATGTATACAAACTAATTTCTTTTTCAAATAAAGTTCATTATGTTCTAAATATAACAATTTATTTGACCTCTTTGGGTCTCAACCTGTAAACTTAAAAAGAATGATTTCTTCTCAGATTTCTCACTTCATTTTCTAGAAACATATTTATCTACTTGTAGAATTTTTGGAAATTGATCCTTCATGTATATATACTAGCTATACATAATTTTATGGATAGCATATTAAATTGCAGGTAACTGGTTTTTAAAATTAGAGAAGGTGTGTTTGTGCAATTTTTGCCAAGTAGAAAAACACTGACTCTCCAATTACCACAATTACCTTCTTTAGGTATGATCCCCATTAATTTTCTTCTGAGGAGATTTTTTTAAAATAAAAATATACCTATTTACTGAATATTTACTGAGACAGATATTGTAGTAGCATTTTATATAAACTTCATGATTTAACCTCTTCCTATAGCTGAGACCATACTCTCTGACAAGCCATTTTACTAACTTAGGAAACCAAACCTTAGAGAGGTAAAATAATTGGCTCAAATACCATATTGTGGTGGTGCTAAAATTTGAACCTAAATATGTTTGATTTAAGAACTTAACTTTCTTACTCACCATGATGCATACATTGACTGCTAGTTTTAGTCTCAGCTATTTCTCATCAACAGAAGAAACTGACTACTAACATAGATCATACTTGTGTAAATATCTGTTCATGACGAAGATCTGCCAGTGACGTTTTCAAGGTTGACGCTGTTAGCAGTCACATATTTCTTGCTTTCCAATGTTAAAGCATCTTGAATGTACAAACTTCAGGACTCTGGAGTCAGGACATGTTTTTCATGCCAACCTAAACAGAAAACACTTAATTCATTTTCAAAAAGGGATGAAAGGGAATAAATGTAATGAGCGCCTACTGTCTCCCCCAGGTTCCCATGGCAGCATAGCAGGCTCAGGAGCCATCAGACAGTGAGAAAAAAGAGACACAGAATGGGAGGTGCTGGATCTCTTACATGGAATCACATCAGAGAGAAAACCGGAGCTGAGGCAGTGTGATGTCTGGGAACTGAAGCCGAGGCACAGATCAGGGGAACGTTGGGCCGACTTCAGTAGCATGTTCCAACCTCCTTATTTCTCATCTCCTCAACCCAAGTTTGATGATCTGGGGACAAACCTGCCTCTGTCCATCAGTCTCTACTCTTTTTCCTCAATTTATTTCCTTCATTATCTTTTTTTGTTTGTTTCCTTCCATACTTACTTCATGCATAGGGAGACAATCTTGAAAAAGCCTATGTTTACACATGCACACATTTTTCTTTTTTAATCTCTCATAGCTTCTCATTGTATTCTGTGACACAAACTGAGAAAATCCCTACCATACTCTCAACATATCCCTATTAAAAAAAAAAGAAAAATAACTTTCAGATTTCTGAGAGACTATAGGTTTTTTAGTAGGCATATGTAGACACAGTTTAAGAAAAGGAAATTCATGTGGTAAATGACTTGTATTGATAAAAAATGAATATGTTTTCCACAGAATATGTTTTATATGAGTCAATGTGCACACAAATACATACACAGAAAGTTTTATAATTCATAAACTAATCTTTATTGTTCTCTTCAACAGTTAACTACTCAAAAGCCAAAGCTCCTTACTGAGTGGTATAACATTTTGTATCTCTTAGTTCTCATATCAGCTCAAAGGTGCACGGCCAACACAGTCTCTTCATACATGGACCTGCTTCCCTTCCCTTTGCTTTCCTTGATGTGCTAAACATAGATCAGGAAATCACAGGCTAAATACACTAAGTTAAGTAGCAGTAGTTTATTTAACACTTATAGAATTGTGTGGGAAGATCCCCTGGAAAATGGCATGGCAACTCACTCCAGTGTTTTTGCCTGGAGAATCCCATGGACAGAGTAGCCTGGTGGGTTACAGTGCATGGGATTGCAAAGAGTCAGACATAACTTAAGCAATTTAGCATAAACACGGAATTGTATACTCATCATTCCCACTTTTGTTTATCTAATCTTTAATATATTTTTGATTTTTTAATTTTTTTTTTCAGTTAAACAAACAGTGGTATACATAGTGTTAGACACTTGGGTCATTTTCAACATTGGGAAATTACACTTTTGTTCACTTTTTCCCCTGAGTATCCTCGTTATAATAACTGGGCTGGTGGGGGAGGGGGGTGTTCTAGCTAAAAATAAAGATATTTTTTCCTCTCTCCCAGGAAATCTGATATATTATGGCTTACATGGTACCAGATAATCCTTATGGTAGGATATATTTGCAACACAGTGGGGTAGTGGTAATAATGAGTATTTGCCCAAATTAATGCAGGCTGTAGTGTTTTTGGAACTCTGCATTCAAATGTGTATATTTTTCCTTTTCTCCTTTGCCTTTAGCTTCTCTTCTTTTCTCAGGTATCTGTAAGACCTCCTCAGGCAACCATTTTGCTTTTTTGCATTTCTTTTTCTTGGGGATGGTCTTGACCACTGCCTCCTGTACAATGTCACAAACCTCTGTCCATGGTTCTTCAGGCACTCTATCAGTTTTTAAAATAAATTTTTGAAAGACTTCTTGTATCAAAATAATTTGAATTACCACTTTTCCACTTTAAATAGAATTTATCTAAAACCAATACCATAATGCTGATTTAGGTGCTACGCAAAAAATCACAACACCTGGGTTGTGATACCAACACAAAGATCTTGGGAACTGAACACTTCTGTGGAGCAAAATTACTTAACTGCTAATTACTTAATTCATTGCACAGTATTTGGAGTAACATCTTGAATGCCAGGAGTAAAGGGCAGTAGACAAATATTCAATAAATTTTTAATCATTGATGATAGAATTCACTAACATTGGATTTTTTGTTAGTGATTCGTGATGTTGGGAACGTATGAAGAAAATCAACTTTTATCAAAAATACACAATTCAAGGAATAATAATTTCCTGCCAGTGCAGGGAACACAGGTTTGATCCCTGGTCTGGAAATATCCGACATGCCACGAAGCAATTAAGCTCATGCACCTAAGCCCACTACTGAGCCTGCATTCTAGAGACCATGAGCCACAACTACTGAGCTCATGTGCTGCAACTACTGGCACCCACATGCCTAGAGCCTGTGCTGGGCATCAAGAGAAGTCACTGTGATGAGAAGCCCATGTACCACAACAAAGACTGGCCCCTGCTCACCACAACTAGAGAAAGCTCATGCACAGCAATGAAGACCCAGTGCAGCCATACATTAAAAAAAAAATTAATTTATACAATTCAAGAACCTTCCTAGGCCTGCCAAATCACATTCTCTAGGGGTACAGAGTAGAAATAAATATTTTTAAACAGTGATTTTCTTTTGATACCCTCATTACCCTGATACCAGTTCTAGTAAAAGTATAATGTTCTCCTTGGGCAGTAAGCCATAGCAATCTAGAGTAGAGAAGTCCATATTGACTGAATAAAGCAATGTTGAATGATGAGAAAATGAAAATAGCTTTTGTTTCCCATGCTCATCATAATTCATACTCATTTTCATAATATTGATGGAAAGAGATAACGGATGGCCTCGTCACCATGAGGAAACATGGTAACAATCCACCCTCTGAGAGAAGAGTTCTGGTCATGTAAAACAAGGACTAGTTAAAATATTTTACAGTGTATTTTGGAATGTGCTAAAATGCTTATTTTTTAAGCAGATAACTTTTTAAGCTGAGTCATACAGGTATGTTTAATATTATAATTAGTTTTGCCTCCCCTACCTTCAAGATCTACCATCTAGAAACAAAAGCAATTTTTAGAGGTGATCAAATACAATGTTGTTGTTGTTTTAATGCTGTAAACCTATTACTAAATTTAGAATAAGAAAAATTCACCTTTAAAAAAGATTTTTACTGTAAGCACATTTTTATTTGTATTGTCCTCAAAAAGGAAAGTTCATATTTACAGTCTGAGATATTTTCCTTTTAGTTGAATGCATAAATAAAATAAAAGTGTGTTTATATAAACTGATTTATGAAAATCTAATGTGAGATCTTATCCTACCACATGCTTTGCAGTCTGGAAAATTCAGGCTTGATTTTACCTTTATAAGGCTCAGTGTCATTGAGACAGTTAAATGTAGAGTTCCACATATTTTGTAAGTGTGGGCACCAGTCTTTTCTCCTCAAAATGAGAGTTGGGGGTGTCCCTGGTGGCTCAGTGATAAAGAATCTGCCTGCTAATGCAAGAAACATGGGTTTACTTCCAGCCAAAAATTAAATAAATAAAGGAACTGGATAATGCATTATCAAAGACTCTTCTGGTTTGGGAAAAGAAAAAGAAAAAAAAAAAAGAAGCTCTGTATAGCTGTATGCTTGGTAGTAAAGAAATGAGAGAGAAAGTGAGAGAGATGGGATGTCCAACCAGGTAGCTGATTGTAGCGAGGTAGCTTGGCCTAGCACCATTAGATAAAGCTGTTAAACAAATGAAATTTACTTTTCACATTCTTCTTCAGTGCCAGTCAGTTGGGTGTTTTTAATCACTGTGAATTTTCAGAGTCCTTCTAAAATCATTACTAGAATGTGAGAGGTTAATCCCACCTCCTGACCTCATAGAGCTATGGGCCAAACCTTTGGAATTCTAAAAGGCGGGGAGGTCTCCTTCCTTCTGATTTAGTTTCACAGGCTCCTGGGACATCAATTTTTAAAGGCCCAGTCAACAGATTACAGAAACCATTCAAGTTAAATTTTTATTAGGAAAAAAAAAATTACAAATACTCTTTCCTGTGAACATATAAACTTAAATATCTTTTGGGGAGGAATAGGAAAGGGGATGGAGCAAAACATGTGAGAGATTTTTGTAATGTGAATATGCAGCTCTAAGATTAAAGGATTTTTCTAGTGGTTCTATTGAATAATTAATATCAATTACTATTTTCAAGGGCATCAAAACTTATTAGAAATAATTGGCCAGGGCTTTTATAGGAAGCATATCTGGGAAATAACTAGGGACAACAGATCTGGGCATACTAAACATCTAGAAAATCTTTCATTAGCTCCAATTTTCAAGAAGGAGTTCTAATCTCTGACAGGACTCCAGCCTATTTCTAAAGAGGGTACTAACCTTCTATCAATTGTTCTCAAAATCTTTTTCTTAGAAATTTAATATATGGGACTTATTTTCAGCTTCAAATCTGTACTATGGAAGATATACCTTGTTGTCAGTGACAGGAATTCTAACTGTATTGGATTTTTTTTGTCATTTATACAGGATTTGTTTTCAATCCAGTAATTTGAGGTGAATTCCCTCAATTCCCATCTGTTCCCATGACCCTCTAGCTTGCAAATCACAATATCTGAAAGAGTCCATGCCCTGAATGATTGGTGCTCTCACAGTCTTGGCAGAATCAGAATTGCAGGGCAGAGGAATTTCACTTATGAATACTGTTGTTGATAAGTAAAGCTAGAATTTTGGGTGTGTGTGATTTGGCTTTTCCTAGTTATGGTGAAGTATCTGCTATAATGTGTTGGCATTTGTAAGGCCAAATCATTGGGTTAAGGTTTTGGTTTGTACCTGTGAATCAAAATAAAGCAAAATAACCTCCGTAGAAATCAAACACATCCTCAGCATCACTGTCAACAAACTTTAAAGCCAATTCAGTTGACTCAGATTTAGACCAAACTAGAGCCAGCTTAACCTGAAACTCCCGAAAGTTCAGCTACTTAATCTAATCCTTTTTCACACATTATATTGATTTGGGAATCCTCCAGAATTTATGACAGTAGATGTCTCATTGCAAAAACTAAAACTAGGGGAAAGATGGTCCTCTTGAAATCGTACAAAATTTCAGGTTTCCCTTATAAAGCAATCATAATGCTAGAACCCCTCAGGGAATCTGAGCACCCAGTTAATGAGGGTTTGTTGAGACTTGAGAACATTGAACAGTTGATAAACCCCCGAGGGAAGTCTTGTTATGCCACCAAAATTATCATTGCTAATCTGGAAGATAAGGGATGGCTGCTGAGTTACCTGGGTGACAGCATATAGAAGAATCTTTGTTGCATTGAAATTGACCTGCACACCTACATTTTCTTCAGGCAAAATGGTGCATGAGTTTCCCAGGGATCTGGGTCAAACCAGGAAGAGAGCTGAGGCAAAGGTAAGCTTGGAATCTCTCCAATATGACTCTTAGAGGAGTAAGCAAGCTTCTGTAGAGAAACTGTAGGTGGACATTTACAAATTCCAGCAGCAAAGGATCAAGGTATCTACCATTAGAGCAGAGTACATCCACCAAGGCTATGAGAACTGCAAATTAAAGACTATCAGGTATTGAAATAGGGCTCCATAGAACCCTTCATGGATAACCATGAAGTAATCCACAAATGTAAGTGTTGGCTTAAAACACCTGCCAGGTGGCTGTACTAATTTGCATTCCCACCAACAGTATAAGAGGGTTCCCTTTTCTCCACACCCTCTCCAGCATTTATTGCTTGTAGACTTTTGGATAGCAGCCATCCTGACTGGCGTGTAATGGTACCTCATTGTGGTTTTGATTTGCATTTCTCTGATAATGAGTGATGTTGAGCATCTTTTCATGTGTTTTTTTGCCATCCGTATGTCTTCTTTGGAGAAATGTCTGTTTAGTTCTTTGGCCCATTTTTTGATTGGGTCATTTATTTTTCTGGGATTGAGCTGGAGGAGTTGCTTGTATATTTTTGAGATTAATCCTTTGTCTGTTGCTTCATTTACTGAGGAAACCAGATCTGAAAGAGACACATGCACCCCAATGTTCATCGCAGCACTGTTTATAATAGCCAGGATATGGAAGCAACCTAGATGCCCATCAGCAGACGAATGGATGAGGAAGCTGTGGTACATATACACCATGAAATATTACTCAGCCATTAAAAAGAATTCATTTGAATCAGTTCTAATGAGATGGATGAAACTGGAGCCCATTATTCAGAGCGAAGTAAGCCAGAAAGATAAAGACCATTACAGTATACTAACACATATATATGGAATTTAGAAAGATGGTAATGATAACCCTATATGCAAAACAGAAAAAGAGACTCAGATGTATAGAACAGACTTGTGGACTCTGTGGGAGAAGGCGAGGGTGGGATGTTTCAAGAGAACAGCATCGAAACATGTATTATCTAGGGTGAAACAGATCACCAGCCCAGGTGGGATGCATGAGACAAGTGCTCGGGCCTGGTGCACTGGGAAGACCCAGAGGGATGGGGTGGAGAGGGAGGTGGGAGGGGGACCGTGATGGGGAATACATGTAAATCCATGGCTAATTCATTTCAATGTATGACAAAAACCACTGCAATGTTGTAAAGTAATTAGCCTCCAACTAATAAAAATAAATGGGGGAAAAAAAAAAAAACACCTGCCAGGTCGTCTTTACCTTCTCCCATTTACCTGCTATTCAGTATCTTCCTTTCAGATGAATCACAGTCTGGTCATGATGGGGTAAACAGTAGATGAAAAAACTGAGGTAAGAATGAAGACTTTTCTCACTTGCCCACATTATCACCTGCAACAGCCCCTAAGTAAAAAAATGGATGTATATTAACATTAATTTGTTTGAATTTTTAATTGCTAAAGTTGCTAAATATTACTGATTACTAAATTGGAAATTTAAACTAACAAAGGCATGCACTGCTAAGTTTTCTTGCAGGAAGAGGATAGATTTGCTCTTCCAAAAAATGTTGTAAACGATAGGAGATAAAACAGTATGTCCAATATAAGATAATCGCATCTTCACAATGATTCAAGTAAATTGGTTTTGCCTGTTAAATATTGTCTGACTATTTCTTCTTCTTAACAAAGTGCTTTAACCTCTAGAACTTTACTTACATAACGTTACCATCCATTTGACCAGTTGGAAAACATTTTTTCAACATTCAGTGCAAATATCATCTCTTAAGTCAAAATTTTCCAGATGTGCACAGAAATTATGCACTCCCTCATCTATTCCTTCTTAGGACTTCTTGTTACCTGATACTTTGCATATATTCATATTTTTATAAGCATGTCTCCTTTGAAAGATTTTGAGATTTTTTAAAGAGATTTGTTGTCTTAGCAACCAGCAGTGTGGTTACTAAATATATTTATTGAATTAATAAATGCATATATTTGAAATTATAAAGTTTATACAAACAATTGACTACAATTTCCCTTACAGTATCTTCCAGTCACTTATTGACTTCCATGTAGAAGTCTGAGCTGTCTTCCAAATTCCAACCATTCAAATATTTAAAAATATTTTAAATGGACTCCCTGAGTATCTCTTATTTTCCCTTTATTATTCTTTTTATAACATCATGATAAAATTATTTACAGTTTGATCACAATAGTATTAAGGGTTCTCATGTGTAAGCAAAAGAGTCAATATTGGCACACATCAGGAGAGAAAAATACTGTAAGTGTAGGTCACAAATAAGAAGGCTGGAAAAAACAGGCTTTGAAATTGGAAACAAGGCAGACATGGAAAGAATCATTATGTGAAAGTATCATTTAAGGTATTCTTGCTATTTAATTTGACTCAAGTCTAGAAATTGATAACACTCTACCACCTGTATTCATATACAGGAAGTCAAGTCAGGAAGTCTTTTTTCCAGCCTACAGAGAGCAGTCTAAAGTGTTTTTGTTTTTATTTTCAAAACTCAAGTCTATCTCATTCCTGCTGTTGAAACATACAAGTAAAAAAAAAAAAAAATAGAGTACCTAGTTTTCAATCTGTGACTTATCTGAAAATTCAGATATATGAGTTGCCTTTAATTTCTTCAAGTTGTAAAATGATGTGCGGTCTTTGCTTTTTAGAAGATGTTCATATAGTTCTAAGGAATTGGAAACCTAAATCATTATTAGTCCAGTAAGAACTTCCTTGTCTCACATATCTCTCCATCATTCCAACCTGGTAGGTGTCAGAAGACACATTAGCCAGCTAGGAAGGAAGATTATTCTTTCACTGGGAATTTTTTCATTCTCATTATTTTTTTTAACATTTATTTCCCTTAATGAAGATACTACTTTATTCTTTGACTCCTTCCAAATCCTTGAGAAATTTCCTGATACTTCCAGGTTCTCTGTACTATATTCCGCTTACCTCTCTGAGTGGACAGGACCTACACATCCCTCATGTAGCCAACAGCTGGTCCATCAGAAGCCCTTACAAAGTTTTTTCCCCCCAATAAACCATGGGAATTCAGGCTACCCAAATGCAGCTACTTCTTTTTGGTTTGTCGATCAGTGGTAGATGGCTCATCTTTTGTCTCTGACTTTTGCTGAAAGAAATTATATATTAGATCCTCTGTAACTTTCAGCACTCTAAGAGAGTCATATTTGACTAGCTGAGCAGTCTTACTGAAGTCTCTGATTAGATTTGAGATGATAATTAGGCACATTCATCTTCCTCCCTTTGTGAAAGGGAATTTAGGCTCAAAAAATTTAAAAAAATTTTTTCTTTACTATCCTCAGTGAAGTTGCAAAGTTTAAGAGTTTTCAATAGGTGTCCTTGACATGTCCTTTGAAGCTCTCCTATTTTGTCTAATATCTTATCCTTCCTACCGAAGTTTCCACTTTAACATATTGTTACACTAGCAAGATAATTCAGATGCTGGGCAACTAACAATGACAACTTTCTATCATAACAACTTTACTCTCAATGTGCTTGGTTGGCCGTTTTCATTTTAAAAAGTAGCACAATATACATGTTGTGTTTGGGGCATAACTGATGAAAAGAAGGCAACCGAAATTTACTGATATTATGTCATATCAAAGATATTCTGCTAGGTGCTTTCACCTAAGGGAGGATTTAGAAAAAATAATGTGTGTGTGGCAGAGGAGGGCAGCGGTTGGGGGTGATGCACTATTACTAGTAATATTTTTTAAATGCCTTTCATTCATTGCAAGAGAGTGCTAGCAGAGTGAAGAAATCTCTCATCATCATAAAATTTTCAATTTTATCATTATTTTTTCTCCAATGAGTTTTGTGTTACCTCTGCAATTGAATTAATTTTGGATGGATGTTGTGCATCCATCTGGCTGGTCTGTGAAAAAGTTCCTAAAGATTCAACTGTAAGCCCTCTATTTAGTTGTCTTTCCTTAGTTTGTTTTCAGTGTATTCCAGGCTTAAATCATTGCATTAATTTGAGCAATTTCCATGAGAGGGAATACAAACTCATTAGAGAAAATCTACATGTATGGACTCCTCCAAAACCTAAAAGTTTACCTCTATTCATGTATGAAATAAATACTTAAACATTTGATAAATTAAAATCTTATTGGCAGAAGCAAGAAATTCTGATAATTCTATTCTGTTATTTATTTATTTATTTGGGTAGCAGATTCTCCTGTTGAAAAAATGGGTGTTTCATTTTATATATACAATGTTCTTTGCCACAGATATACCACAGAGGATCTCTTGGATAAGCATAAGAACAGAATATTTTTAAGGCACTGTAATTTTAACATATGTATCTCATGGATAAATTTTCTCAATAATTTAAGTACTTTTATTCATGCCTCCTTGTCTTCAGTGAGCTCTGATATGAAAGGCTAGGTTCTTTATCTACATTTCCTTGACCATGATTTTCAACCAGAAAATATTACAACTGAATTCCAAAAAAGGTGTTGTCCTGTATTCTACTAATTTTAGAAGGTACACAGGACCAATCTCAGAATGGAGTATGTGCAAACACCATATTATTTACAGCAAACTAAATATAATGCCTTGATTTGGCACTGCCTGCTTGATATTTCTCTTGAAAACTGTTACATATGTTTGTTTTGAGTTTCTGCCAAAATAGCAAGATTGTTAAATATCTTTCATTTGCTTCTTGTTAAATGCAAGAAAAGAATTACAAATTACCTTAGCTTAACTTTCATACAACAGTCCAGTGGACACTAATTCTTTTGGGAGAAAAAATTAATATTCAAATGATACAAAAAAAAAATTGCTCTTGTAAACGCAAACTATTGCAATTGTAACATGCCAATATTCATTTTTATACCTAAACCAACTCTATTCATAATAATGTGACTCTTTCATAAATTACATGTAGAATACAGTGAGATTGTAATTATGTTGGGGCTGATTATGCAGGTTGTCAATTATTCAAGATTTTTGCTTCCCCTTCTTCTTCATCCTACAGTCCACCTTTTGGACGGTTATCGCCTTGTTAGTATTTTTACTCTCTGCTTGTTAGTGAGATTGGCAGGGAAAGAGAAAGGTGTGAAAGCTTAAATCAGTAGATATTATTGCTTGCAAGAATTGCTCATAAAAATTGGTAGTGGAAGAGTTTGAAGCTAATTGCTAAAATTACATTGGGGATATGTGTATTTCACTTATGCTTATTTATCTAGTCTTCCGTGTATCAGGGAGCATTAAAAGTGTGACGCAAGCCTTATGAAAGGTAGAAAATTATTTTTGATAGACACTTTCTGAGAAAATTATTTTGGGTGGAGGGTTTCTGAAGAACCTTTCATAAAATAGCTTACCTAACAATTCAAATTTTTATACTCAGATAATTACATTAGAAAACATTATAATTTGCTCCCCAATGAACTATTCAAATGCATAATTAAGCATTGTAATATGCCTGATGAATCTCTTTAATTGGTAAAAACATGAATCTGAAAGTCAGTATTTCATATTTTTTTATATTTTGCAGTCATCATATTATATAAGCATGTAAGTTTAAATGCAATTTCTTTTATTTGAAAGTTTCAATAAACCTGAGTTTATTTGAGAACATCTTTCTATAATCTATTTTTAAAAGATATAAAATTCAGCTAATCTGAAACATGTGCCATTTATTCACCCCCCACCTAAATTTTAAAACTTTATGTAAACATTCATTTTAAATTATTGAGTCATAAAATATTGAGCATTAACATCATGACCAACATTCAGTAGACATTAGAGGTAAAATGGTAAAGAATTTATACATTGTTTTGCCCTCACAATACTCACAGTCCAACAGCAAAAGCAGGCATTTGTCAAATACTCCCACAATCTTTTTTGCACTTACCCCACCCTTACCATTCAGGATGAAGGCAACACAGAATAATGTAAAGAGTAAAAAGAATAACCAAAACATATAAGTTTACTAGACCTCTCCAGTTTCAGGCCAGTTTTAACAGGCTTTCATGAGTGAGACTTTTCACCTTTCCCCAAAGTTCATCATTTGTGCCCTGGGGCTGATTATCAGAATACATGAAACAATGTGGTGTTACAATAATAGTTTATAGGTATTCACTTCAGAAACAAGGAGAAAAACAAGAAATTGATAATAACCCAGGAAACCAGCAAAATGCATGCTTTTTTTTTTGAATACTTATTTCTAACCATACCCCATGCTTTTCTGATGATCCCAATCATTACTGCTGCCAAGTTTCCATTTTCTCTTCCAGGAGGTCCGAAGACACCTCCTTGGGTACTTTGGAGTGGATTTTCTTGGAATGCCCAAATTCAGTGTGAATGCTGGTGTCATTATGTTTTTGGAGATGTTTATCATTTTTAGCTTCCATATCTTGCACTGCACAGCTATTTTGCAGTGATAGTTGGTAAGAAAAATTTGTTTTGGATATTTCTGGTAAAATAAAATAGGTAAAGAAAAACATTTTGGTTTCAGTCCCAGGTGGTTCAGTGATAAACAATCCACCAGGCAAGTAGGAGATGCAGGTTTCATTCCTGGGTTGGGAGGATCCCCTGGAGAAGGAAATAGAAACCCACTTCAGTATTATTGCCTGGGAAATCCCAGGGACAGAGGAGCCCTGAGGGCTGCAGTCCATGGGGTCACAAAAGAGCAGGACACAACTTAGAACTAAACAAAAACAATAACAAATATTTATCTTATGGCACCCATTGACTGTTGATGCTGAGCAAATTTTTTTTAACATGTTTGATTATAATGGATGACTAGCGATCTAAATGGTGTTGTTCAAGATGGTAAGATTTTGTCATGTTGGGTACCTAATGACTATATCCTTGAGTAGAACTTTGAGCATTAGCCTGAATGAGAATTAACTTTGTATGTTGTAAGCCACTGAGAATCTGCACTGATTATTAATGCAACATACTCTAGCCTATCTAACTATGCATTTCCTTAAATGTCAGTTTTACATGTGAGAATTTTGGCCAGTGTACAGTTAGCAGGGACAGTCCACATAAGACCACTCTCTCTTGTGACACAAACTACAAGTTTGGGAGGTTCCCCAAAATACTGTTAGTTGTGATAATTTCCTAGGAATCCCAGAACTCATTCAAATATATTTACTCTTGCTTATTGTATATTATAAAGAAAGGATACAGAATAAAATCAGCCAAAGGAAAAAGGTTTGATCTCTTTGCAGTCAAAGGGACTCTCAAGAGTCTTCTCCAACCCCACAATTTGAAGGCATCAATTCTTTGGTGCTCAGCCTTCTTTATGGTTCAAATCTCACACCCATACAGGACTATTGGAAAAACCTTAGCTTTGACTATACACACCTCTGTTGGAAAATTGATGTCTCTACTTTTTAATACACTGTATAGGTTTGTCATGGCTTCCCTTCCAAGGGGAAAGTGCCTTTTAGTTTCATGGCTTCAGTCACCATCTGCAAAGAGCCCTCATTTTCTCTTGGCATGCTGGATATTAGTATCCTGAGATTGAACCCCTGCAGCCCTGCAGTGAAAGTTTGACCCCTGGACCTCCAGGAACATCCAAAAGCCTTTATTTTTGCTTTCTTTAAAAAGAAAATAAAATTTATGTATACTTAGATACTATCAATCATGATTAAAGAGAGAAATATAGGTTACCTATTTAGCATGAAGTTTATTAATCAAGAGTATGCACTATCTAACCAATAATTTTAAAAAATTGAATTCCTTATGAAAACTACCAGTAGGCATTTTAAAACAACTTTCAAGTTGAACTTATATTTTGAACTATATTGCTAAAAATTGGCTTTAGTTCACATTTTTTGCATTTATTTCTTGAATTTATACAAAATCATTATATAGGGGAGAATAAAAGGAGAAAACTTGTGTAATGGCTGTGTGCATGCACATAAAGTAAAGATTTAGACAATATATCCAAACAAGGGAATACTATTTACATATTCTTAAAAACACCAATTTCTTAATCTAAGCTAAAGAATTGAACATGTATGTAAGAAAAAGAACTAGAATCATTTTATTTATCTTAAAATATTTCCTCTTGTGAACTGCTAATGCTATTTCAAAATCCATTTCTGTAGTGCTAGTTCATCATTCAAAGAAATAGTTGGGAAAATTATTATCAGTATTATCACTCAGGTAAGCTATAAGCTTTGAATTTTAATTGAATTATAAGAAAATATTTTTAAGTTTTCAGGTTGTTAAGCAGAATAAGTATGGAGAATTCTTTATTATGCTAAGCTGCTGACAGAGACAACAGACTAGGACAAATGAAATCCCTTGCTTTTTAAAGTGTAGAATGGTAGAGAGAGTTTCTCTGTCATTCTCTGTACATCTTTCTCTGTAATTTTCTCTTTGTAATCTCAAAGTCAATCATGTGTCTTGAAGTTCCTCAGTGCTCACTTGGTTCAGTCGCTCAGTCATGTCCGATTCTTTGAGAGCCCATGGGCTGCAGCACTCCAGGCTTCCCTGTCCCTCATCAACTCCCAGAACTAGCTCAAACTCATGTCCATCGAGTCAGTGATGCCATCCAACCATCTCATTCTCTTTCATCCCCTTCTACTCTTGCCTATAATCTTTCACAGCATCAGGGTCTTTTACAATGAGACATTTCTTCGCATCAGGTGGCCAAGTATTGCAGCTTCAACTTCAGCATCAGTCCTTCCAATGAACATTTCAGGACTGATTTCCTTTAGGATTGCTGGCTTTGATCTCCTTGCAGTCCAAGGGACTCTCAAGAATCTTCTCCAACACCACAGTTCAAAAGCATCAATTCTTTGGTGCTCAGCTTTCTTCATAACCCAACTCTCACATCTATGCATGACTACTGGAAAAACCATAGCTTTGACTAGGGGGACCTTTGTCAGCAGGGTAATGTTTCTGCTTTTTAATATGCTGTCTAGGTTGGTCATGGCTTTTCTTGCAAGGAGCAAGTGTCTTTTAATTTCATGGCTACAATTACCATCTACAGTGATTTTGGAGTGCAAGAAAATAAAGTCTGTCACCGTTTCCATTGTTTTCCCATTTCTTTGCCATGAAGTGATGGGACTGGATGCCATGATCTTTGTTTTTTGAATTTTGAGTTTTAAACCAGCTTTTTCACTCTCCTCTTTCACTTTCCTTTTTTTTTTTTTTTTTTTTATTTATTTTTACTAGTTGGATGCTAATTACTCTACAACATTGTAGTGGTTTTGCCATACATTGACATGAATCAGCCATGGATTTACATGTATTCCCCATCCCGATCCCCCCTCCCACCTCCCTCTCCACCTGATCCCTCTGGGTCTTCCCAGTGCACCAGCCCTGAGCACTTGTCTCAGGCATCCAACCTGGGCTGGTGATCTGTTTCACCCTTGATAATATACATGTTTCGATGTTGTTCTCTCTAAACATCCCACCCTCGCCTTCTCCCACAGAGTCCAAAAGTCTGTTCTGCACATCTGTGTCTCTTATTCTGTTTTGCATATAGGGTTATCATTATCATCTTTCTAAATTCCATATATATGCATTAGTATACTGTATTGGGCTTTATCTTTCTGGCTTAATTCACTCTATATAATGGGCTCCAGTTTCATCCATCTCATTAGAACTGATTGAAATGAATTCTTTTTAATGGCTGAGTAATATTCCATGGTGTATATGTACAACAGCTTCCTCATCCATTCGTCTGCTGATGGGCATCTAGGTTGCTTCCATGTCCTGGCTATTATAAACAGTGCTGCGATGAACATTGAGGTGCACGTGTCTCTTTCATATCTGGTTTCCTCGGTGTGTATGCCCAGAAGTGGGATTGCTGGGTCACATGGCAGTTCTATTTCCAGTTTTTTAAGGAATCTCCACACTGTTCGCCATAGCGGCAGTACTAGTTTGCATTCTCACCAACAGTGTAAGAGGGTTCCCTTTTCTCCACACCCTCTCCAGCATTTATTGCTTGTAGACTTTTGGATAGCAGCCATCCTGACTGGCATGTAATGGTACCTCATTGTGGTTTTGATTTGCATTTCTCTGATAATGAGTGATGTTGAGCATCTTTTCATGTGTTTGTTAGCCATCTGTATATCTTCTTTGGAAAAATGTCTGTTTAGTTCTTTGGCCCATTTTTTGATTGGGTCATTTATTTTTCTAGAATTGAGCTTCAAGAGTTGCTTGTATATTTTTGAGATTAATCCTTTGTCTGTTGCTTCATTTCCTATTATTTTCTCCCATTCTGAGAGCTGTCTTTTCACCTTGCTTATAGTTTTCTTTGTTGTGCAAAAGCTTTTAAGTTTCATTAGGTCCCATTTGTTTATTTTTGCTTTTATTTCCATTACCCTGAGAGGTGGGTCATAGAGGATCCTGCTGTGATTTATGTCGGAGAGTGTTTTGCCTATGTTCTCCTCTAGAAATTTTATAGTTTCTGGTCTTACATTTAGATCCTTAATCCATTTTGAGTTTATTTTTGTGTATGATGTTAGAAGGTGTTCTAGTTTCATTCTTTTACAAGTGGTTGACCAGTTTTACCAGCACCACCTGTTAAAGAAGTTGTCTTTTTTCCATTGTATATCCTTGCCTCCATTGTCGAAGATAAGGTGCCCATAGATTCGCGGATTTATCTCTGGACTTTCTATTCTGTTCCATTGATCTATATTTCTGTCTTTGTGCCAGTACCATACTGTCTTGATGACTGTGGCTTTGTAGTATAGTCTGAAGTCAGGCAGGTTGATTCCTCCAGTTCCATTCTTCTTTCTCAAGATTACTTTGGCTATTCGAGGTTTTTTGTATTTCCATACAAACTGTGAAATTATTTGTTCTACTTCTGTGAAGAATACTGTTGGTAGCTTGATAGGGATTGCATTGAATCTATAGATTGCTTTGGGTAGTATATTCATTTTGACAATATTGATTCTTCCAATCCATGAACACGGTATATTTCTCCATCTGTTTGTGTCCTCTTTGATTTCTTTCATCAGTGTTTTATAGTTTTCTATGTATAGGTCTTTTGTTTCGTTAGGTAGATATACTCCTAAGTATTTTATTCTTTTTGTTACAATGGTGAATGGTATTGTTTCCTTACTTTCTCTTTCTGTTTTCTCATTGTTAGTGTATAGGAATGCAAGAGATTTCTGTGTGTTAATTTTATATCCTGCAACTTGACTGTATTCATTGATTAGCTCTAGTAATTTTCTGGTAGAGTCTTTAAGGTTTTCTATGTAGAGGATCATGTTATCTGCAAAGAGAGAATTTCACTTCTTCTTTTCCTATCTGGATTCCTTTTACTTCTTTTTCTGCTCTGATTGCTGGGGCCAGAACTTGTTGAATAGTAGTGGTGAGAGTGGGCACCCTTGTCTTGTTCCTGATTTTAGGGGAAGTGCTTTCAATTTTTCACCATTGAGGGTAATGCTTGCTGTGTGTTTGTCATATATAGCTTTTATTATGTTGAGGTGTGTTCCTTCTACTCCTGCTTTCTGGAGAGTTTTAATCATAAATTGATGTAGAATTTTGTCAAATGCTATTTCTGCATCTATTGAGATAATCATATGGTTTTTATCTTTCAATTTGTTAATGTGGTGTATGACATTGATTGATTTGTGGATATTAAAGAATCCTTGCATTCCTGGGATAAAGCCCACTTGGTCATGATGTATAATTTTTTTTAATCTGTTGTTGGATTCTGTTTGCTAGAATTTTGTTAAGGATTTTTGCATCTATGTTCATCAGTGATATTGGCCTGTACTCTTCTTTTTTTGTGGCATCTTTGTCAGGTTTTGGAATTAGGGTGATGGTGACCTCATAGAATGAGTTTGGAAGTTTACCTTCTTCTGCAATTTTCTGGAAGAGTTTGAGTAAGATAGGTGTTAGCTCTTCTCTAAATTTTTGGTAGAATTCAGCTGTGAAGCCATCTGGTCCTGGGCTTTTGTTTGCTGGAAGATCTCTGATTACAGTTTCGATTTCCTTGCTTGTGATGGGTCTGTTAAGATCTTCTATTTCTTTCTGGTTCAGTTTTGGAAAGTTATACTTTTCTAAGAATTTGTCCATTTCTTCCAGGTTGTCCATTTTATTGGCATAGAGCTGCTGGTAGTAGTCTCTTATGATCCTTTGTATTTCAGTGTTGTCTGTTGTGATCTCTCCATTTTCAATTTTAATTTTGTTAATTTGGTTCTTCTCCCTTTGTTTCTTAATGAGTCTTGCTAATGGTTTTTCAATTTTGTTTATTTTTTCCAAAAAGCCAGCTTTTAGCTTTGTTGTTTTTTGCTGTGGTCTCTTTAGTCTCTTTTGCATTTATTTCTGCCCCAATTTTTAAGATTTCTTTCCTATTATTAACCCTGGGTTCTTAATTTCTTCCTTCTCTAGTGGCTTTAGGTGTAGAGTTAGGTTATTTATTTGACTTTTTTCTTGAGGTAAGCCTACAATGCTATGAACCTTCCCCTTAGAACTGCTTTTACAGTGTCCCATAGGTTTTGGGTTGTTGTGTTTTCATTTTCATTCGTTTCAATGCATATTTTGATTTCTTTTTTGATTTCTTCTATGATTTGTTGGTTATTCAGAAGCTTGTTATTTAGCCTCCATATGTTGAATTTTTAATATTTTTTTTCCTGTAATTGTGATCTAATCTTACTGCACTGTGGTCAGAAAAGATGACTGGAATGATTTCAATTTTTTTGAATTTCCCAAGGCTAGATTTATGGCCCAGGATGTGATCTATTCTGGAGAAGGTTCTGTGTGTACTTGAGAAAAAGGTGAAGTTGATTGTTTTGCAGTGAAATGTCCTATAGATGTCAATTAGGTCTAGCTGGTCCATTGTGTCCGTTAAAGTTTGTGTTTCCTTGTTAATTTTCTGTTTAGTTGATCTATCCATAGTTGTGAGTGGGGTATTAAAGTCTCCCACTATTATTGTGTTACTATTAATTTCCTCTTTCATACTCATTAGCGTTGGCCATACGTATTGCAGTGCTCCTATGTTGGGTGCATATATATTTATAATTGTTATATCTTCTTCTTGGATTGATCCTTTGATCATTATGTAGTGTCCATCTTTGTCTCTTTTCACAGTCTTTATTTTAAAGTCTATTTTATCTGATATGAGTATTGTGATTCCTGCTTTCTTTTGGTCTCCGTTTGCGTGAAATATTTTTTCCAGCCCTTCACTTTCAGTCTGTATGTGTCCCTTATTTTGAGGTGGGTCTCTTGTAGACAGCGTATATAGGGGCCTTGTTTTTGTATCCATTCAGGCAGTCTTTGTCTTTTGGTTGGGGCATTCAACGCATTTACATTTAAGGTAATTATTATAGGTATGGTCCTGCTGCGATTTACTTTGTTGTTTTGGGTTCACGTTTATACCACCTTTCTGTGTTTCCTGTCTAGAGAAGATCCTTTAGCATTTGTTGAAGAGCTGGTTTGGTGGTGCTGAATTCTCTCAGCTTTTGCTTGTCTGTAAAGCTTTTGAATTCTCCTTTATATCTGAATGAGATCCTTGCTGGGTAGAGTAATCTAGGTTGTAGGTTATTCTCTTTCATTACTTTAAGTATGTCCTGCCATTCCCTTCTGGCCTGAGGGTTTCTATTGATAGATCAGTTGTTATCCTTATGGGAATCCCTTTGTCTGTTATTTGTTGTTTCTCCCTTGCTGCTTTTAATATTTGTTCTTTGTGTTTGATCTTTGTTAATTTGATTAATAAGTGTCTTGGGGTGTTTCACCTTGGGTTTATCCTGTTTGGGACTCTCTGGATTTCTTGGACCTGTGTAACTATTTCCTTCCCCATTTTAGGGAAGTATTCATCAAGAGGCTCTTTAGTTCCTGTTCGCTTTTGGCCATCTGTTTATCTGAGGTTATTGATATTTCTCCCAGTAATCTTGATTCCAGCTTGTGCTTCATGCAGCCCAGAATTTCTCGTATGTATTTTGCATTTAAGTTAAATAAGCAGGGTGACAATAAACAGCCTTGATGTACTCCGTTCCCATTTTGGAACCAGTCTGTTTTTCCATGTCTGGTTCTAACTGTTGCTTCCTTACCTGCATACAGATTTCTCAGGAGGTAGGTAAGGTTGGCTGGTATTCCCATCTCTTTCAGAACTTTCCATAGTTCGTTGTGATCCATGCAGTCAAAGGCTTTGGCATAGTCAGTAAAGCAGAAGTAGATTTTTCCTGGAACTGTCTTGCTTTTTCTATGATCCAACAGATGTTGGCAATTTGATCTCTTTTTCTTCTACCTTTTATATCCAGTTGAACATCTGGAAGTTCATGGTTCACGTCCTGTTGAAGCATTGCCTGGAGACATTTGAGCATTAATTTGCTAGCTTGTGACATGAGTACAATTGTGTGGTAGTTTGAATAAATATTCTTTGGTGTTGCCTTGCTTTGGTTGTGAAATGAACACTGAGCATTTCCAGTCCTGTGGCCACTGCTGAGTTTTCCAAATTTGCTGGCATATTGAGTACAGCACTTTCACAGCATCATCTTTTAGGATTTGCAATAGCTCAACTGGAATTCCATCATCGCTACTAGCTTTGTTCATAGTGATGCTTCCTAAGGCCCACTTGACTTCGCATTCCAGGCTGTCTGGCTCTAGGTGAGTGATCACACCATTGTGGTTTTCTGTGTCATAAAGATCTTTTCTGTATAGTTTGTCTGTGTATTCTTGCCACCTCTTTTTAATACCTTCTGCTTCTGTTAGGTCCATACCATTTCTTTCCTTTATTTTGCCCACCTTTGCATTAAATATTCCCTTGCTATCTCTAATTTTTTTAAGAGATCTCCAGTCTTTCCCATTCTATTGTTTTCCTCTATTTCTTTGCATTGATCAGTGAGGAAGGCTTTCTTATTTCTTACTGCTATTCTTTGAAACTCGAATTCAGATAGATATATGTTTTCTTTTCTCCTTTGCCTTTAGCTTCTCTTCTTTTCTCAGCTATTTGAAAGGCCTCTTCAAACAACCATTTTTCCTCTTTGCATTTCTTTTTCTTAGGGATGGTCTTGATCACTGACTCCTATACAGTGTCACGAATCTCTGTCCATAGTTCTTCAGGCACTCTGTCTACCAAATCTAATCCCTTGAATCTATTTGTCATTTCCACTGTATAATCATAAGGGATATATTTAGGTCATTCCTGAATGGTCTAGTGGTTTTCCCTACTATCTTCACTTTAAGTCTGAATTTTGGAACCTTAACTGCCTTAACACATATAAGAACAATTTATGAAATTGAGAAAGCATAACTGGTTATATAATATCAGTTATTATTGTATTTATGTGACAATTATATAGAGGTAATGTATTTTAATTATATTCTATAAGTGCCATCAACTGAAGACATGATTATATTTTGTTGAACACATGAAAGAAAAAAAATCCTTTCAGAAGGCTACAGAATAAACAAGACATATACACTAGTGTCCATGAAATTGTTAAAATGAAATTGACAGTGATCAAAAAGGAACTAAAAGATAGAGAAACAAGGACTACTTTTCTAAAAAGTAATAAATGGCTTTATGAGAAAATGTGCAGCAACTATCTTCTCAATAAAAATGTTAAAAAGATATCTTCATGAAGATAAAGCAGGAATTATAAACAACATAGTAAGTGTGAACAATAAACTATGGTGCCATGTGATATTAAAAGGAAATGTATAAAATCGTACTTAATAATGGGGAAATTGGAGTTTTCACACTAAGATCAGGAACAAGCCAATAATATCCCTTCTCACCATGTCTTTTCAACATCAATTTGGAAATATAAGCTAATGCACTAAGACAAGAAAAGGATATAAAAAGTATAAAATTTGTCAAGGAAGAAATAAAAATGTCTTTGTTCACAGATGCGTTGATCATCTATGTAGAAAATCCAGAATAATTGGCAAAAAGTCTGGAACTAATGAGCAGTTTATAACAAGGTTTTAGAATATAAATTAATATACCGAAGTTATATCAACAGTGAAAAAGTAGAATTTGAAAGCAAAATGCCATTTACATTAGCACACACCAAATAAAATAATTAGGTGTGATCTAACAAAATATATATAACATCTATATGAGAAAACAATACAATTCTGGTAAATAAAATCAAATAAGAACTAAATAAATGGAGAGATATTTCATGTTCATGGATAGAGAGACAAAATATTTTCAAGATGTCAGTTCTTCCCAATTTGATATAGATTCAACACAGTCCTAATTAAAATTCAAGCAAGTTATTCTACGGGCATCAACAAACTGATTCTAAATTTTATATAGAGATGCAGAAGACCCATAAAAGCCAACACAATAATGAAGGAGAAGAAAATAGTTGGAGGATAAAACTACCTGGCTTCAAGACTTATTAGAAAGCTACAGTAATTAAAGCAATGTTGTACAGGCAAAAAAATGGTAGGGGCAAATAGGTCAATGGAAGTGAATAGAGAACCCAGAAATATATCTATGTAATACTGTCAATTGGTCTTGGACAAAGGAGTAAAAACAATAGAATAGGGCAACAATAATCTTTACAAAAAATGATATTGGAAGAATTAGCCATCCATAAAAAATGAATCTAGATGCAGACCTTACATCCTTTACAAAAAAATAGCTCTAAATGAATCACACACTTAATTTAAAACTCTTATATGGTAATGTAGGAGAAAAACTGGAAGACTTTAGGGATGGCATTTACTTAGATACAACAGCAAAGGCATGGTCTGTTAAAGAAATAATTCATTAGCTGCACTTCATTAAAATTAGAAACTTTTACTAGTGAAAGAAAATATCAGGAGAATGAGAAGACAACTTACAGGTTAGGACAAAATATTTTATCACATCTTATAAAGTACTGTTATTCAAAATATGAAAACCTTTAAAACTCAATAACAAGGGAACATATAACCCAACTGAAAAGTGAGCCAAAGACCTTTCCTCACACTTCACCAGAGAAAAATTTTAAATGGCAAGTAAATGTATAAAACTGTTTGGCATTATTTGTTATCGGAGAAATACAAATTTTAAAAATGAAATACACACCTATTCAAATCACCAAAATGTGAAATACTGACAACCAAATGCTGGTGAAGATGTGAAATAACAGGAACTCTTTTCATTGCTGGGAGAATGCAAAATGGTACAACCACTTTGGAAGACATTGTGGTAATTTCCTATAAAACTAAACATGTTCTTATCCAATGATTCCACAATGGCACTCCCTTGTATTTAATCAAAAGAGTTGAAAATATTTGCCTACACAAGAAACTGCATATGTATGTATGTTCATAGCACCTTTATTCATAATTGCCAAGACATGGTAGCAATCCAAATATATATCAGTAGGTGAATGGATAGATAAATTATGTTACATCTAGACAGTGATAAAAGAGAAATGTGCTATCAAGCCATGAAAAGGCATAAAGGAAACTTAAATGCATATTACTAACTGAAAGAAGCCCATCTGCCAAGGCTACATACTGTATGATTTCAAGTGCATAACATTCTGGAAAAGGCAAAAATATGGAGATGATAATGTTTCAATGTAGGTTCATCAATTGTAACAAATGTACCCCTCTTGTGTGAGATGTTCATAAGGAGAGGCTGTACATGAATGGGAGGTGAGGGGTAGGTGATATGAAAGAAGTTTTTAAAAAGTAAGTGTACAGCATTTTATGTCTTGCTTTAAGTTTAAAGCACTTTTACAAATTATATTAAATTTAGAAAATGTTTCTATGTTAAATGAGACTGTAATTTATAGCTGATAAAAATGAGGAGGGTTTTTTTAAGCTTTAGAAGTTGGACTTTAACTCCTGGTATTTATTTGTAATGTAATTCATATGATTTCTATCACCTTGGCTTGTTGTTTTCTTCTAGCATCACAATCTACCATTAAATATGAGAACTGTAATCAATCTGTGGAAGTTGACACTGATTAAAAAGAAAAAATAAACAAAATAAACATACAAAAAATTGAATCCATTTGGGCAGGACCTTATTGAGAAGGTGTATCCAATAAAGTATAATAAAAATTTAATGTTTCAAATGACCTAAATTCAAAAGAATCAATTTTTGTGTGTGTGGGAAATTCTTATCTTTGTGTGAGTCCAGAAGCTAGGCATCAGTTTTGTTTTCTTCTGAAATTGCATTGCAGCTCTCTCTATCTCCTTTCTTCCCCCCAAAAGACAGATATTAGCTTTAAAGAACTACCCTATTTCCAATTGTTGTCAA
Source organism: Odocoileus virginianus (assembly GCF_023699985.2). Taxonomy (NCBI): domain Eukaryota; kingdom Metazoa; phylum Chordata; class Mammalia; order Artiodactyla; family Cervidae; genus Odocoileus; species Odocoileus virginianus. The sequence goes on along the minus strand of NC_069686.1, from coordinate 32,068,883 downwards.
TTGCTGTGCAGCTGTTACCAAGCTTTCTTGAGTGTCATGAATAATTTCAAGTTATGTTCAGTGCTTTGAGGCTCTGGGACTAAAAGGCCAAATTAGAAAGACAAATGTGGGCCAAACATCTTCCCTTGCGTCTTCTGTGAAGTACCCTAAAATTGAGAATTCTCAAATTTTTGAGTCCGGATCCATAAAAGCTTGAGCAAAGACACTGATATTTTATCGGTGTTGATTGACATCTTTCACACATTGAGGACAATCCCAAAATGTCCTATGAAAATATGTAATTAATTTGTACATTCAAAATATTACCATAAACATTCAACTAACATTATTATCTCAATAGGCAGTTGGTACCAGTTAGCAAAATAGTGAGAATGTAGGCAAAGGAGGAAGAAGATTTAATTAACAGCCTTCAGACTCGAGGCATTTTATAGCTATGCATCTGTTGTTGTAATACCGTTTTGAAAGAAAAGAACAGACAGGAAATCACTCATCGTAGGTTGATTTTATTATCTTAATATTTAGAGATTTATTTTTTTAAAAATGTTGAGAATATAATTTTTAAATGTGTAGAAAAATCCACTGAATTTCATTCCAATTAATGGAGTTTCGATCATTGAGCTATATACATATTAAACCTAGCATAGTACATATAAACATGTAGATATATCTCTATATATCAAGGTATCTGTGCTTATCTACCTTATGTAGCTATGTGTCTATCTATCATCTGTGTATTCATGTTTCTGGTGTGGTGTGATGTGGCATGCTCAGTTGGGTCCTACTCTGCAACCCCATGGACTGCAGCCCACTAGGCTCCTCTCTTCATGAAATTTTCCCAGCAAGAATACTGAGTGGGTTGCCGTTTGCTACTCTAGGCGATGTTCCCAACCCAGGGATTGAACCTGGATCCCTTCACTGGCAGGCAGATTCTTTGTCTAACTCCCAGCTTCTCTTGAAGTTTGTTCTGGTTAACTCGTTATGTTTAGTTTATGAAACGTAACAGAAATGTTTGCTGTATTTCTGAGAAGTGTCTTCAAAAGACAAATGTTACACTCTTCTTCCTTCCTCTCCATCCTCCAACTTGGGATAAAGCATGAATTCAGGTTTTGTATCAATCATCCTGGAGCATGGGGATAAGTCCTGTGCCTAAGAAAAATGCAGAGAGGCACACAAAGCAGTCAGCTCTTACAGAAACTGCCTGAACCTCTAGGCTGGGTGGAGGGACTGAATGAGACTGACTGAGTCTTGGGTCCCTGGTGATTTTTGAAGATTCCAGGTGTGCCTAGCCCTACCTTCCTTCAGGTTTAATTTACATAAAAGCAAAATACATTCTGATCTTATTAAAGGGATTAATCGAATGTGTAAATACTAAATTGTTGGATCTACAGACTTCTATCTTCTTTCTAGAAAAGCAAAAAGGAAAAAAAAACTCCTTGTATTTTAGAAATATGCACTAATGAGTGAAATGATAAAGAAAATATTTTGCTCAAAAATAAATCAGTGTAGATGGTAGATATACAGTATTGAGGGAAATATGGAAGGATGAAAACTGACTTTGTGCTGATAATTTGTGAAGCTGGGAGAAGGTTATGGAAGAGGTATAAGGGCTTCTTATATTATTCTTTCTATTTTCATACGTGTTTATAAGTTTTTAGTAATAAAAATGAGAGAATATACATAAAGCATCCATAGGTGGAGGAAGTGGAGGAGAAAGCAAAGGAGAGATTAAAATAAGAGATACTCTGAGTGACAGAAAGAGAGAAAGAAAGAAAAAGAGAGGTGAGGAGAAAACTAGATGTCAAAGGCATAAAAAAGGAAAAAAAAAAAAAAGAAAAATGGCATCAGATTTATAAAATGTAACATTATTGCTAGTTTATTATAAAGAAATAGCCTCTTAGCAAATTAAAATTATTGGCAGCTTGCAAACAAGAACACATTGAAAGATTTGTCACTTTCAAATTAGCCATATAATGCAAATTTAAAGACTATTTGAAAAAAATTTAATGAAACTAATAAACTCATGTTATAATATATACTTTAGGAAGTACCAGTGACATAGTATTAGAGATAATTATGACTAAGCCATACAACTGAAGTATGCAAAGATGTACCAAGAATAATTTTCAGGTTATGTTAATAATTTTTCAGTGAGATATTTAGTTTTTAAATGTTGCTTTAACACTGTTTGGGGAGAAAAATATTTCTTTGAAATAATTCTTAAATATGATTATCTTATGTCTACAAATAAAATGAATTCAAATTGTCCATTCAAAAAAAAAGAAATAGCCTCAAAATTATGATAGAAAAGCATTTTAACTCAGAATTTAAATTTAGTTACATCATTAATTAAGTGTAAGGGTAGAATTAAGACATTTAAAAAATGCAAGTTGTCTCTTTTTCTTAGCAAGTACTATAGAAACTGCCTTAAGAAAATTAGAATTAAACACAGAGAAAGACACCAGTTTCAAGAAACAGAAAAGCAAACACAGAGCAAAGGGAAAGGAAGTGTCAAGATAAGAATTCTGGTCTGAATTTAGAAAGCAACGTGGATAGGTTAGATGAGGTAGCCATGAGAGAAAGTTAGGAGACAAAAATATAGCTGACTGATCAGCCAATATGCTTATGCTTTCACAAGTTATGTTGGTCATTTGAAACATCTAGTGGAGCATTTTTAAAAATCAGATACACAGAAAGCTATGCAAAGTTGTAAAATGCCATTATTAATCCAATAAAAATTAAAAGTTCTGAAAAGAGTATAATTCTCCATTTGGGAATGTACAGCTCTTCCATTGCCACAAACATGTAAACATTGACTTTAGAGAATCCCAAATTGTAGTAAGAAGAATAAAGGAAGGAAAAATAGAATATAATGGTGTTAACTATGAAAAGGTAAAATTAATAGATTATTTTTAAAATTTTTAAATCAAAAATTAATTTCAAGTTTATTATTCACTAACCCAGAAGCAAAAATTCACATTAAGAGCTGAAAGAACAGAGCTGGGAGTTAGAAAGATGTGTATAAAGGTACTGCATTTTTTTCAACATAAACTTTTAAGTACTGTTTGAGCTACCTAATCAAATTGTTAAAATATATATATTTCAAGTTATTTTTATCAATGTATATCTGTATCTAAATACATCTATAGGTATTTATGTACATATATAACAGAACATACATAATATGTTTACATATAACATATCCATATGATAGACATATACACACAAATGCACACTCTCATATAAACATACAGACACACACACACACACACACACATATATATATACACACATACATACATGTACACTAGAAAGTGTATTTTTCACTGTGTTAAATACTTTTTTAAAATTTCTCTATTGCCCAGAGAGGCTGCCAGCTGCTCTTTGAATTTGCAGAAATGGAAGGTCATTCTGGTGCAGGTCTTCTTTGTCCTGCTTTGGGTCATTTGGGTTACCCTTTTAGTTATGTAAATATGGGGCAAGAAGAAACTCATAGTCCTGGGATTAGGGTGTAACAAGATTTTTTCCCCTATGTGATTTAGCAAAACCCACCTCTGTGAAGAGCTCAGGGTTAGAGAAATAACCTATTTGCATAATGGCTCTGGGGACATTCTGGCCAAGGTACTAAGCATGAAATTACAATGAGTCTCTGATACAAAATTTTTGTTAATGAGCAGAAGAAACTAGACAGGTGGTTTACCTTCAATTCAAGAAACAACCTATGAGTTTGTTGGTTGGAATAGATTTAAGCCCAGTTTGCTGCTAATGCTGTCTCTTCCAGACCATGTGCCAGAGGAACAGTGACAGAACTTAAGTTGAACTTACATGGAAGGTAAAATAAAATATAACTTGGGATCTTAAGACCACATTATGCCAGTGATGTTAACAAATGTTACCCACTGATTATGAAGGAGGTCTCCAAAAGTTCCTCTACATGACTGGAAGAAATAACAGCAGTGGTAAGCCAGTTAAGATCCCACTTCTGTCTCAGTTTGTCAAAGAATTGTTGCCCTCTGCCATGAGTAAGCTGATGGGATCTTTGCCTAATATGAGATGGTGAAAAGGTCTCAAGAGAGATTTTGCACCTACTACTAGTAGGGCATTGTAGGCTATAGAAATTAATTGAAACAAGATAAAAAAGTGTAATTACATACATAGCCCAAATTGGCAGGGTAGGTCCCACTATTTACATGTATGTAGACATATGTTTATACATCCCCACACCCTTACATCAATTTACCCTATGACACTTTAGGAACTAAGATGTATAGCCACACCAAGGATATCATTACCATTTCAAGTCATAAACTCTGAAATGTCTCCCTTAATACCACTAACTTTCCTCTTTCTTCTAACCATAGTAGCCAATTTTTGTTGTTGCTCAGTCATGTCTGATTCTTTGCAACACTATGAACTGCAGCACACTGTTCTTCCCTGTCCACTGTCTCTTGGAGTTTGCTCAAACTCGTGTCCATTGAGTTGATGATGCTATCCAACCATCTCATCCTCTGTCGCCCCCTTCTCCTCCTGCCCTCAATCTTTCCCAGTATCAGGGTCTTTTCCAACCCCATCAAGGGTCAATCTTTGAGCCTCTTTCCAATCATTATTAAATCAGCAAACTTTTTCATGTAGAGTTAGATAGTAAATATTTTGTATCCCTATTATAAATTGTGGGCTTCCCCGAAGGCTCAGCTGGTTAAGAATCCTCCTGCAGTGCAGGAGACACAGGAGACATGGGTTCAATGCCTGTGTCTGGAAGATCCCCTGGAGGAGGTAACAGCAACCAAGTCCAGTATTCTTGCCTAGAAAATCCCAAGAACAAAGGAGACTAGCATCCTACAGTCCATGGGGTCACAAAGAGTCAGACAAACTTACTGACTAAGCAACAACAATAATTTTAAGGTGTCTTGCAATAATACTCAATCTGTCATTGTAGCATAAAAGCAGCCATAGATATTTGTAAACAACTAAGCATAGTTGTATTCTGTAATTACTAAAGGATGTTACCCATAATTCAGTCAGGTCAGATTTATTTGTAGGAATTAGAATAGTTAGGAAAGTTTTCTTCCAAGCCTCAGTTCACTTCAGTAACTCAGTCATGTCCAACTCCTTGCAACCCCATGGACTGCAGCACGCCAGGCTTCCCTGTCCATCACCAACTCCTGGAACTTCCTCAAACTCATGATCATTGAGTCAGTGATGCCATCCAACCATCTCATGCTCTGTTGTCCCCTTCTCCTCCTGCCTTCAATCCTTCCCAGCATCAAGGTCTTTCCCAATAAGTCAGTTCTTTGTATAATGGGGTTAAAGTATTGGAGCTTCTGCTTCAGCATCAGTCCTTCCAATGAACATTGAGGACAGATTTCCTTTAGGATTGCTGATTTTGATCTCCTTGCAGTCCAAGGGAATCTCAAGAGTCTTCTCCAACCCCACAGTTCAAAAGCATCAATTATTTGGTGCTCAGCTTTCTTTATGGTCCAAATCATATCCATACATGAGTACTGGAAAAACAATCGCTTTGATGGACCTTTTTAAGCAAAGTAATGTCTCTGCTTTTTATTTATTTATTTTTCATTTATTTTTATTAGTTGGAGGCTAACTACTCCACAATATTGCAGTGGTTCCTGTCATACATTGACACGAATCAGCCATGGATTTACATATATTCCCCATCCCGATCCCCCCTCCCACCTCCCTCTCCACCCAATCCCTCTGGGTTTTCCCAGTGCACCAGGCCCGAGCACTTGTCTCATGCATCCAACCTGGGCTGGTGATCTGTTTCATCCTAGATAATATACATGTTTCGATGCTGTTCTCTTGAAACATCTCACCCTCGCCTTCTCCCACAGAGTCCAAAAGTCTGTTCTATACATCTGTGTCTCTTATTCTGTTTTGCACATAGGGTTATCGTTACCATCTTTCTAAATTCCATATATATGTGTTAGTATACTGTAATGGTCTTTATCTTTCTGGCTTACTTCACTCTGTATAATGGGCTCCAGTTTCATCCATCTCATTAGAACCGATTCAAATGAATTCTTTTTAATGGCTGAGTAATATTCCATGGTGTATATGTACCACAGCTTCCTTATCCATTCATCTGCTGATGGGCATCTAGGTTGCTTCCATGTCCTGGCTATTATAAACAGTGCTGCGATGAACATTGGGGTGCACGTGTCTCTTTCATATCTGGTTTCCTCGGTGTGTATGCCCAGAAGTGGGATTGCTGGGTCACATGGCAGTTCTATTTCCAGTTTTTAAAGAAATCTCCACACTGTTTTCCATAGCGGCTGTACTAGTTTGCATTCCCACCAGCAGTGTAAGAGGGTTCCCTTTTCTCCACACCCTCTCCAGCATTTATTGCTTGTAGACTTTTGAATAGCAGCCATCCTGGCTGGCGTGTAATGGTACCTCATTGTGGTTTTGATTTGCATTTCTCTGATAATGAGTGATGTTGAGCATGTTTTCATGTGTTTGTTAGCCATCTGTATGTCTTCCTTGGAGAAATGTCTGTTTAGCTCTTTGGCCCATTTTTGGATTGGGTCATTTATTTTTCTGGAGTTGAGCTGGAGGAGTTGCTTGTATATTTTTGAGATTAATCCTTTGTCTGTTGCTTCGTTTGCTATTATTTTCTCCCAATCTGAGGGCTGTCTTTTCACCTTGCTTATAGTTTCCTTTGTTGTGCAAAAGCTTTTAAGTTTCATTAGGTCCCATTTGTTTATTTTTGCTTTTGTTTCCAATATTCTGGGATGTGGGTCATAGAGGATCCTGCTGTGATTTATGTTGGAGAGTGTTTTGCCTATGTTCTCCCCTAGGAGTTGCATAGTTTCTGGTCTTACATTTAGATCTTTAATCCATTTTGAGTTTATTTTTGGGTATGGTGTTAGAAAGTGTTCTAGTTTCATTCTTTTACAGGTGGTTGACCAGTTTTCCCAGCACCACTTGTTAAAGAGGTTGTCTTTTTTCCATTGTATATCTTTGCCTCCTTTGTCGAAGATAAGGTGACCATAGGTTCGTGGATTTTCTTTCTATTCCGTTCCATTGATCTATATTTCTGTCTTTGAGCCAGTACCATACTGTCTTGATGACTGTGGCTTTGTAGTATAGTGTGAAGTCAGGCAGGTTGATTCCTCCAGTTCCATTCTTTTTTCTCAAGATTACTTTGGCTATTCGAGGTTTTTTGTATTTCCATACAAATTGTGAAATTATTTGTTCTACTTCTGTGAAGAATACTGTTGGTAGCTTGATAGGGATTGCATTGAATCTATAGATTGCTTTGGGTAGTATATTCATTTTGACAATATTGATTTTTCCAATCCATGAACACAGTATATTTCTCCATCCGTTTGTGTCTTCTTTGATTTCTTTCATCAGTGTTCTACAGTTTTCTATGTATAGGTCTTTTGTTTCTTTAGGTAGATATACTCCTAAGCATTTTATCCTTTTTGTTACAATGGTGAATGGTATTGTTTCCTTACTTTCTCTTTCTGTTTTCTCATTGTTATTGTATAGAAATGCAAGAGGAATGTATAGGAATGTTAATTTTATATCCTGCAACTTTACTATATTCATTGATTAGCTCTAGTAATTTTCGGGTAGAGTCTTTAAGGTTTTCTATGTAGAGGATCATGTCATCTGCAGAGAGTTTCACTTCTTCTTTTCCTATCTGGATTCCTTTTACTTCTTTTTCTGCCCTGATTGCTGTGGCCAACACTTCCAAAACTATGTTGAATAGTAGTGGTGAGAGTGGGCACCCTTGTCTTGTTCCTGATTTTAGGGGAAATGCTTTCAATTTTTCACCATTGAGGGTAATGCTTGCTGTGGGTTTGTCATATATAGCTTTTATTATGTAGAGGTATGTTCCTTCTATTCCTGCTTTCTGGAGAGTTTTAATCATAAATGGATGTTGAATTTTGTCAAAGGCTTTTTCTGCATCTATTGAGATAATCATATGATTTTTATCTTTTAATTTGTTAATGTGGTGTATTACACTGATTGATTTACAGATATTAAAGAATCCTTGCATTCCTGGGATAAAGTCCACTTGGTCATGGTGTATGATTTTTTTAATATGTTGTTGGATTCTGTTTGCTAGAATTTTGTTAAGGAGTTTTGCATCTATGTTCAGAAGTGATATTGGCCTGTAGTCTTCTTTTTTTGTGGCATCTTTGTCTGGTTTTGGAATTAGGGTGATTGTGGCCTCATAGAATGAGTTTGGAAGTTTGCCTTCTTCTGCAATTTTCTGGAAGAGTTTGAGTAAGATAGGTGTTAGCTCTTCCCTAAATTTTTGGTAGAATTCAGCTGTGAAGCCATCTGGTCCTGGGCTTTTGTTTGCTGGAAGATCTCTGATTACAGTTTCGATTTCCTTGATTGTGATGGGTTTGTTAAGATCTTCTATTTCTTCCTGGTTCAGTTTTGGAAAGTTATACTTCTCTAAGAACTTGTCCATTTCTTCCAAGTTGTCCATTTTATTGGCATAGAGCTGCTAGTAGTAGTCTCTTATGATCCTTTATTTCAGTGTTGTCTGTTGTGATCTCTCCATTGTCGTTTCTAATTTTGTTAATTTGGTTCTTCTCCCTTTGTTTCTTAATGAGTCTTGCTAATGGTTTGTCAATTTTCTTTATTTTTTCAAAAAACCAGCTTTTAGCTTTGTTGATTTTTGCTATGGTCTCTTTAGTTTCTTTTGCGTTTATTTTTGCCCTAATTTTTAAGATTTCTTTCCTTCTGCTAACCCTGGGGTTCTTCATTTCTTCCTTCTCTAGTTACTTTAGGTGTAGAGTTAGGTTATTTATTTGACTTTTTTCTTGTTTCTTGAGGTAGGCCTGTAATGCTATGAATCTTCCCCTTAGCACTGCTTTTACAGTGTCCCATAGGTTTTGGGTTGTTGTGTTTTCATTTTCATTCATTTCTATGCATATTTTGATTTCTTTTTTGACTTCTTCTATTTGTTGGTTATTCAGAAGCGTGTTGTTTAGCCTCCATATGTTGAATTTTTAATAATTTTTTTCCTGTAATTGAGATCTAATCTTACTGCACTGTGGTCAGAAAAGATGACTGGAATGATTTCAATTTTTTTTAATTCCCAAGGCTAGATTTATGGCCCAGGATGTGATCTATTCTGGAGAAAGTTCCGTGTGTACTTGAGAAAAAAGTGAAGTTGATTGTTTTGGGGTGAAACGTCCTATAGATATCAATTACGTCTAGCTGGTCCATTGTGTCATTTAAAGTTTGTGTTTCCTTGTTCATTTTCTGTTTAGTTGATCTATCCATAGTTGTGAGTGGGTATCAAAGTCTCCCACTATTATTGTGTTACTATTAATTTCCTCTTTCATACTCGTTAGCGTTTGCCTTACATATTGCAGTGCTCCTATGTTGGGTGCATATATATTTATAATTGTTATATCTTCTTCTTGGATTGATCTTTTGATCATTATGTAGTGTCCTTCTTTGTCTCTTTTCACAGCCTTTATTTGAAAATCTATTTTATCTGATATGAGTATTGCGAATCCTGCTTTCTTTTGGTCTCCGTTTGCGTGGAATATTTTTTTCCAGCCCTTCACTTTCAGTCTGTATGTGTCCCTTGTTTTGAGGTGGGTCTCTTGTAGACAGCATATATAGGGGTCTTGTTTTTTTATCCATTCAGGCAGTCTTTGTCTTTTGGTTGGGGCATTCAATGCATTTACATTTAAGGTAATAATTGATAGGTATGGTCCCGTTGCCATTTATTTCGTTGTTTGGGGTTCACGTTTATACCACCTTTCTGTGTTTCCTGTCTAGAGAAGATCCTTTAGCATTTGTTGAAGAGCTGGTTTGGTGGTGCTGAATTCTCTCAGCTTTTGCTTGTCTGTAAAGCTTTTGAGTCCTCCTTCATATCTGAATGAGATCCTTGCTGGGTACAGTAATCTAGGTTGTAGGTTATTCTCTTTCATTACTCTAAGTTTGTCCTGCCATTCCCTTCTGGCCTGAAGGGTTTCTATTGATAGATCAGCTGTTATCCTTATGGGAATTCCCTTGTGTGTTATTTATTGTTTCTCCCTTGCTGCTTTTAATATTTGTTCTTTGTGTTTGATCTTTGTTAATTTGATTAATATGTGTCTTGGGGTGTTTCGCCTTGGGTTTATCCTGTTTGGGACTCCCTGGGTTTCTTGGACTTGGGTGGCTATTTCCTTCCCCATTTTACGGAAGTTTTCAGCTATTATCTCCTCGAGTAACTTCTCATGGCCTTTCTTTTTGTCTTCTTCTTCTGGGACTCCTATAATTCGAATGTTGGGGCGTTTCACATTGTCCCAGAGGTCCCTGAGGTTGTCCTCATTTCTTTTGATTCTTTTTTCTTTTTTCCTCTCTACTTCATTTATTTCCACCATTTTATCTTCTACCTCACTTATCCTATCTTCTGTCTCCGTTATTCTACTCATGGTTCCCTCCAGAGTGTTTTTGATCTCATTTATTGCATTATTCATTTTTAATTGACTTTTTTATTTCTTCTAGGTCCTTGTTAAACATTTCTTGCATCTTCTCAATCTTTGTCTCCAGGCTATTTATTTGTAACTCCATTTTGTTTTCAAGATTATGGATCATTTTTATTATCATTATTCTAAATTCATTTTCAGGTAGATTCCCTATCTCCTCCTCTTTTGTTTGACTTGGTGGGCATTTTTCATGTTCCTTTACCTGTTGGGTATTTCTCTGCCTTTTCATCTTGTTTAGATTGCTGTGTCTGGAGTGGGCTTTCTGTATTCTGGTGGTCTGTGGTTCCTTTTTATTGTGGAGGTTTCACCCAGTGGGTGAGGTTGGACGATTGGTTTGTCAAGGTTTCCTGGTTAGGGAAGCTTGTGTCAGTGTTCTGGTGCATAGAATTGAATTTCTTCTCCCTGGAGTGCAATGGAGTGTCCAGTAATGAGTTTTGTGATGGGTCTATGTGTTAGGTGTGACTTTGGGCAGCCTGTATGTTAACACTCAGGTTTATGTTCCTGTGTTGCTAAAGAATTTGTGTGGTATGTCTTGTACTGGAGCTTATTGGCTCTTGGGTGGTCATTGGTTTTAGGGTAGGTATGGAGGCTTTTGCATGGTCTCTTATTCCTTAATGTTCCCTGTAGTCAGGAGTTTTCTGGTTTTCTCAGGTTTGGGGCTTAAGTCTCCTGCCTCTGGATTTCAGTTTTATTCTTCCAATAGTCTCAAGACTTCTCCAACTATACAGCACTGATAATAAAACTTCTAGGTTAATGGTGAAAAGATTCTCCACCGTGAGGGACAACCAGAGAGGTTCACAGAGTTACATGAAGAATAGGAGAGGGAGGAAGGAGATAGAGGTAAGAAGGAGGAGAAAAAGGGGGACTCAAGAGGAGAGAGACAGATCTACGCAGTTATCTGTTCCCAAAGTGCTCTCCGCAGCCCAGACACCCAGAAAGATTCACAGAATTGGATTGGGAAGAGAAGGGGAAAGGAGGAAATAGAGGTGTTCTGAGGTAGAAAACAGAGAGTCAAAAGTGGGAGACAGTAATCAACACACTCCTGAATAGAAATGGGAACTGAATATTGGATTCTTAAATGTCCAAGATTTATATCACATACTGAAAAACAAAGATTAAAAATCTAGCATAGTGGTTAGACTCTTTGAAATACAATATTTAAAAACAAAAACAAAAACACACAAAAATTTAGAAATATATATGAAGTTTGGTTTAAAAACAGGGCTTCTCTCTTTTTTTTTTGCAAGGTTATAGTGAAATGAAAATAAAAATTAAGGAATAATAGAGGATTATTAGAGGACTTTAAAAGGAAATAGGAGAGAAAAACAAGAAAAAGAAAAAAAAGAAAAGAAAAAAAAATTTTTTTCCCTAATTAAAAAAATCATAAAAATATATGAAAATGAAAGTTGAGGAGTAATGGGGGAGTAATAGGGAATTTTAAAAGCAAATAAAAGAGAAAAAATTTTTAAAAAGGAAAGAAAAAAAAATTTTTTTTAATTAAAAAAATATATACATATATATCTAGGAATTTCTCTGGAGCTGTTGCGGTCAGTGTAGGTTCAGTTCAATTTCAGATAGCTCCTCTTTCCAGCTTACACTTCTCGATATCTATAGGCCCCTTCCGGTGTAGTCGGTGTTACCTTCAGAGATTTTAATCTGTTGCACCGGTCCTTTCTGAAGCGGTTCCCTTTGTTTATTTGGCTTCTATTTGCCGTCTCTTCGGTGTCTAATTTCCGCCCTGACACAGGCGGGCGGAGGTGATCTCTTATTTAGGTTCGCTAGTTGAGTTCAGTCCTGCTAAGGGGAGGGAGGGGCGCTGCAGGCAGATACCGCTCTGTGTGGATAGCACTCACCGTGTTCCGGCCACACTGGGTTTGCCCCGTACAGGGGTGTCTGTGCTTTCCCTGTGTACACTGCTCAGGCTCCTGGCTGCTCTGTATGGAGTGGGCCCTGCATTGCGTGCGGTTCCAGTTTTCGGGTACTCCACAAAATCACGGATTCGGTTGTGCCCGCGTTTTGTGCCTTCCCCGGCCTGAGCAGCTCAGGCAGCCAGAGGCTTGGGCGCACTCTCCCGGGTGCGGCGCGCCTTTTCCCTCCGCGGCCCCAGCATGTGCCGGTTCGAGTGCCTGCGGCTTGTGTTTGTTCTCAGGAGCTGGCCTCTAGCTGCGACCCTCCCGGCGGCGGATGTCGACCATCCAGAATCTCAGGAAGTCTTTAGATAGAAACCGGGGGCCTGTTTGCAGTGTGGGAGGGGGTGGCTTCTCTGGGGCTGAGTTTGCCCCTTTCCCCTCCCCCCTGCCTCCTACCTCCAGCGGGGATGGGCCGGCTCTTCTCTGGAGTTTCTCAGTCCCTTTGTTTTGCGAACGGCCGGCAGTGTGTTCGGGCCGGTTAATTTTGTTCCTTGCTATCCCACAGTTTAAAAGAGCTCCCTCCGATTGCTCTCAGGGCCTTCGGGCCAGTCCTTACCCTAAGCAATGCCGCCCACTCCTCTCCGTTCCACCCCCACTTGTTGGTGGCGGGTGCAGGCGTCTGGGGTACTTTTCTGCTGGGAGTTGCTTTTAGGCACGTAATCTGTGGGCCTTATTTAATTTTTCCTCCCAGTTAGGTTGCCCTCTGAGATTTGAAAACTTCCCCCAGACCCGCCAGTGTGAGGGTTTCCTGGTGATTGGAAACTTCCTCTGTTAAGACTCCCTTCCCGGGACGGGTCTCTGTCCGTAGCTCTTTTGACTCCCTTATTATCGTTTATATTTTGTCCTACCTCCCTTCGAAGACAATGGGTTGCTTTTCTGGGTGCCTGATGTCCTCTGCTAGCGATCAGAAGTTGTTTTGTGAAATTTGCTCAGCGTTCACTTGTTCTTTTGATGAATTTGTAGGGAAGAAAGTGGTCTCCCCGTCCTATTCCTCCGCCATCTTGGCTCCTCTCCTGTCTCTGCTTTTTAATATGCTATCTAGATATGTCATAGCTTTTCTTCCAAGGAGCAAGTGTCTTTTGATTTCATGGCTGCAGTCACCATCTGCAGTGATTTTGGAGCCCAAGAAGGTCTGTCACTGTTTCCATTATCTCCCCATTTATTTGCCATGAAGTGATGAGACCAGATGCCATGATCTTCGTTTTTTGAATGTTGAGTTTTAAACCAGCTTTTTCACTCTCCTCTTTCACTTTCATCAGGAGGCTCTTTAGCTCTTCTTAGCTTTCTGCCATAAGGGTGGTGTCATCTGTATATCTGAATTATTGATATTTCTCCAAAAATCTTGATTCTAGCTTACGCTTCATCCAGCCTGGCATTCCCTGGTGGCTCAGAGGTTAAAGCGTCTGCCTGCAATGCAGGAGACCTGGGTTCGATCCCTGGGTCGGGAAGATCCCCTGGAGAAGGAAATGGTAACCCACTTCTTGCCTGGAGAATCCCATGGACGGAGGAGCCTGGTGCGCTACAGTCCATGGGGTCGCAAAGAGTCATACACGACTGAGTGATTTTACTTTCACTTTCCTTTCCTTTCACTCTGCATATAAGTTACATAAGCAGGGTGACAGTATGCAACCTTGACATACTCCTTTCCCAATTTGGAGCCATACCACTGTTCCATGTCCTGTTCTAACTGTTGCTTCTTTACCTGCATACAGATTTCTCAAGCCTAGAAGGAGCATATATTATTTTCAATCATAATCCACTGGCTAAAACCATCATACGGCCTCAATCTGATTGCAGGGGAGAGCTTGAGAAATGTACTCCTGTGTGCCCGAGTGGAAAATAGGATTAGAGAGCATCTAACCAATCTCTGACAACAATGCTGAATGTATCTTTTCTCTTTCTTTTTAGATTTCACATTTAGTGATATCATATATTTGTCTTTCTCAGTCTGACTTGCTTCATTAGTATTACAATCTTTAGGTCCATCCATGTTGCTTCAAGTGGCATTTTTCTTTCTTGAGAATGGATGTGTATATACATATCTGAATCACAGTTTTGTGATTGTGTACAACAAAAACATTGTACATCAATTATACTTAAAAAAATTCTAAGTGTAGCTCTGTTTCATTCACTGCAATGTCATTATTTCAAAGGATAATTTGGGGTGTTAATACTTATTTGGCATTTTTAATATCCTCTAGGGTTTCTATATGTCGCTTATTACCTCATGGCTTAAAACCAATTTCTCTCTAAAATATAAGCATAAACTTAAAGCCAATTTGATATGAGTCTACATAAAATAATTTGGGATCGCTGGTGGCTTAGACTGTAAAGAATTTACCTGCAATACAGGAGACCTGGGCTTGATTCCTGGCTTGGGAGGATCCCCTGGAGAAGGGAACATCTACCCACTCCAATATGCTTGCCTGGGGAATCCTGTGGATAGAGGAGCCTGGCAGGCTACAGTCAATGGGTTTGCAAAGAGTAGGACACAACTGAGCAACTTTCACTTCTCTAAGACATTTTGAACTCCAAGGCCTTGATAATGAAACACAAACCAACCAAAATAGTGAAAATTCTGAGGATCTGAAACTAGATGTATAGGAAAGTTCTAGATGACTAAATACTTTTAAAGGAAGATGAAAAATGAGGGCATTGACTAGCACTTCTATTAATATCACTAAGACCAAAGAATCCAGGATCTTAAAAAAAAAGAAAGAAAGCCACAGAGATTAACTATTTTCCTTGCTGTGATCATTGTTTTAATATTTAAGATTATTAATTAGTCATTCTACCCAGGGTCCAGATTGCATGAATTTATAGGAAAGCTTATATACACCATAATAGAACAGTTCTAATGCTTAGGTCACTTCTAACTTTTCTGTGCACTTCTGGATCATGTGCATGCTCATTTGAATCAAAAGATGTCGCTGCTTATGAGAAGGTGTGTTACATCTTTCATAGAAGCCCTGGATGTCTGAGAACTTTTCTAGTTAGGCAGCTTCCCTCAAAAAATAGAACACTGGTGAGAGATTTCTCACCAAGCATTCATTAAAAGGTAAACTTCCTTGGACTGAGAGTCATGTCAATCATCGTTTTCTTGCAAATCCAAAGCTGCCTTTTTCTCTGTTAGAAGCAGTTATCATCTTCAAAGCCATATCAAAACAGTGTTTGTTCTGTGCTTTGATTTCACCCACATGGTGAATTCAAAGACAGGTCTACTTGAGAGTAAAGAGAGACTGTTTTCTGATGTTGTTTGAGCATTTGTCTTTCCATGTTTGTAAAAGTGATAAAGTGATTTAAGTGCCTGACAGCTAACAAAAATCCTTTAAATGTAGTGGAATTTTTTTTTTAATTGAAACATTCTACCTTCTGTGTTTCAAAATGTTTATGGCTGAGACTTCATAATCTTTAATATAAAACTCCAAAAGATTTGTAGAAGGACAATATAAATTTGTAATTCATCTCAAAAAGTTCATTTTTCTTTTTTTTTATTTTACCCTGGTGCAGTCCAGTAAAAATAAACAACAAAAAAAGCTATTTTTGAATAACAATTTCTAAATACTTGGCACAAATAGCCAATTTTTCACTGGGAAAAGAAAAGTCATTAGGAAGATAATGTTACTTAAGGTTCATTTTGCATTGAGGATATTTGACACTATTCACCGGAGATAAACAGATGCATGTAATTTACATATGAAAACCTATCAGATAATGCAAAAATTTGTATGTGAAATGCTTCATTCACTGAATTAGCCTATGGTAATATCTCATTATGTGAAAAAGAAAATGATTACTAAAAATGTCTAAATAAATATTAATGTGGTTATATTGTTTTTAAATAAATAAAATATTTAGAGAGAACAATATGCAGAGAGAATCATTTAAAGGTACAGTTGCTGTTTTAGCTTTTATTTATCTGAAGAGCCAATAAAGTAGACTTAACAAAATTAAATTTAGTGATGAGCTGAAAAATATGATTTTAAAACTTCCTCTCTTTTTGAACTATTTTAAGTGATGGAAGAGAAGGAAAAATGGTAGAAAAGGAACATAATATACCTTTTATATCTTGAATGAGTTCAAAGCAATTGTGAAGAATGCCAAATTTTGATTATCTTGTTCCCTCCCCACTGAACTCAGAATGGTATCGAGGTTGTGGCAAACCATGCTTCTCTCTTAAACACTATTGTCAGTTTTCTTCTAACTAGAAAACATTTTAAGATATTTACAAGATCAAGCAGTATGAAACTTAAATTATTTTGAACATAGCATTTAGATCACAACTCATTACTCCCAAATAAAAGTAAATTTTGCCAGCATTTTATCACTAACCATGTTGTTAATGGAAAGAGGTCATTGACTCTGAGCACTCTACAGTCCACTTGGCTCACAGAGCAAAGCCATTGGGAGCAAACTAGAACCAAAAATGGAAATCATTTCATGCAACTGTTTGTGATAAAATATCCATATACTTTTTTAGAGATGCTTGCCAAAAGATGTTGAAGTGCACGATAACCTCCGAAATTTGCTTTATATAATTCAGGAGACAGAAGTGAGAACAAGAGTGCCAGAGCTGGAGAAGAGGTTTGATAACCAAGTTAGAAAAATCATGAAAAAGTTGAATCTGGTGAAGAGTAAAAGAGAATTAATTTACTCTTCTCTGTGCTTTTGCAATTTTGAAACTTTCACATTACAAAGTATATTTTTAGACACTATATCTCATCTGACAAATAGAGTAAAGTGTGGTGAGTATAATCCTTGCATTATTAAAAAAAAAAAAAGAATATATTGGTCATTCCCCTTCCATAAACATCACTCAAGAAAGTTAAGTCCATAACCTTTAGTATGCAATATATTTATATGATGGTCAATAAAATAGTAATGCTGATGAAAAGCACTAATTTTTTTACCCAAATCAACACTATCCTATGCCTCCAGTATCTACCCACCTCCCTAACAGAAATGGTCTCTGAAGTGAAGTGAAGTTGCTCAGTCATGTCCTACTCTTTGCGACCCCATGGACTATAGACTACTGGGCTCCTCCATCCTTGGGATTTTCCAGGCAAGAGTATTGGAGTGGGTTGCCATTTCCTTCTCCAGGGGATCATCCCAACCCAGGGATTGAACCCAGGTCTCCTGCATTCCAGGCAGACACTTTACTGCCTGAGCCACCAGGGAAGCCAGAAATGGTCTCTAATGACGTATAAATTAGCTAGATCCCTATGCCTGCGTGCTCAGTCTCTTGGCCGGTGTCCCACTCTTGCCACCCTATGGACTGTAGTCTGCCAGTCTCCCCTCTCCTTGTGGACTCTCCAGGCAAGAATACTGGAGTGGATTGCCATTCCCTCCTCCATGATATCTTCCCCACCCAGGGATTGAAGCCATGTCTTCTGTGACTCCTGCGCTGCAGGTGGATTCTTTCACCACTAAGTCTCCAGCGAAGCCTAGCAAGGTTCCTACCTTGTTCTTATTTTAATACCGGCTTATCAGTGTATGTGGGTTAGAGAGGAGGAAGGTATATTCACACGTATATCCACACATTGTTGCATTAGATTCAGTTTTTCTTAGACAAATCTCTATATATTAAAAGTTGCTTTCAATGTTGGCTAGAAAATTTACTTTTCCCTCTTTATTTGCTAGAAATATGTACTTCAAATTGTTAATAATTTTGATTTGGATCATATTCAAATTTGTCATATCTGTTATATTTTGTGTGGAAGTACTATTTCAACTGGAAGATATCAACTCTAGGATTACTCTGACCATGACTAAGTTATAGGAGAGCCAGCAATACTTCTTGGTTCCTAAATATTGACTCCTCTAAAATGTCATTAATCTGTACTAATTGGAGGAAGCTTAGTCTCAATTAAAGAAAAAAAATCTTTCAGAAAGGAATAGAGTTCTATTATTTCAAGTACCTACATTAACTCACATTAAATTAACAAAATGTTATCCAATACACATCCTTGACTTGATTTAATGGTTTGTAATTAGCATATCAATTGTGTGGAAATGGTTCCTTCTAAAGTACTTGAGGGTGCTTAGAAAGTTTGTTCTACTAAGTATTTTCAAGGATCCTCTTGTAATCTTATTTACATTATTAATTTACTTCTATAAAAAGAAATTAATCAATGCAAAAAATAATATTCCTGTCAGCTTCTGGTCAAATAATGAATGCTGAATTAGTGAAACACAATTATTAAATTCTTTCTCTACCATTAGCACCCTAATTATAATCTCACAGCTTTGCTAGAAAGTTATTTTTATTTACTAGAAGTAATTTGCTAAAAAGTATTTTTCTCCATTTGTAAGGTGATTCTATTGATTGGAAGAGGCTCCTTCTGATTTGATGTTCTTTCCCATTATATATAGTGGAGTTCCTTGCAACCAGCAACACATGTTTTGAGAGATGGTTGGGTGCGCTCATGCTTAGGCATGTCCATGTCTATGTGACCCCATGGACTGTAGTCCGCAAGACTCTGGAGCAGGTTGCTGTTTCCTATTCTAGGGGATCTTCCCTAACGAAGGATCCAACCCATATTTCTTGCATCCCCTGCATTGGCAGGTGGATTCTTTACCACTGTGCCACCTGGGAAGCAGAGATGATTAGCAGTCATATCAGATATACATATATTAAGACCCATGATCTTGTGTATTTGGATTCTTCTCTTGCAATGGATTTGTGTTAGTACCTAGTATAGTGCCTGGCATAATAAATCATTATACACACACACACACACACACAATAATTTATGTTTAGCTTCTGGATCAGCTTAAAAAAAAACATACAATTTATTTTCCACCAACCCCCTCCAGTATTCTTGCCTGGAGAATCCCATGAAAGAGGACCCTGGCTGGCTACAGTCCATGAGGTCGCAAAGAGTCGGACACGACTGAAGAGACTGAGCATGCTTGAGTGCTTGCACAAGCTAATCCTTTGCTCAAAGTAATATCTATTCTTTTCACTTCATTGTGTACTTCATTCTATTTTTGTGTGAAATAATTAATTTTTTTTCAAATATGAGTTAGAAGGCTAAAGACAGCCAAATCTCAACAAAAGAGAGAATGAGAAAGTAAAATTAGATTTCAACTTTGGAAGGAAGGTATTGGTTTATATCTGTTCTCCTTTGTAGTAAGGAAGGGTTAGCTTAATTATTTATAAGCATTTCTTAATAAGCATCAAACATCAATCTTGGCTTTTCAGCAATGACAGCCACTATCGCCACAAGAATTGCATATTCTTTGGTTTTACATTCTTCACCATTTAGAGATTTTCTTAATTTTTTCATGGATTTCCTAGTTCATAATTTTCATGTTTTGTCTTCTTTTTTATCAGTTTGTTATATATTTGCAAATAGTTGCCATCTTACCTTTAAGTAGGTTGATTTGACTGAACATGTCTTATTCTTTTAACCTTTCCTCATTTTCTAAACTGTTCCTCAAAATCTTTCTTGTTATCTCTTCAAACTGTTCGTGTTCTTCCCCAAATGTATCACTATTGTATATACATTTATGTGTGTGCATGATAATGAATGATGCCCTAAGGTATGTACTGTTTTATCTGAGCTTTCATTCTAGTGAATATGATTATGTGCATTCACATATTTATTATTCTTTTTAATTTCGTGTATTTTCTTTTGATTTATTCTGAATTTTTTTCCTCTTTGAAATATTTACACTTAGGTTAATAAATTTACTTATGGAAATATTGATGAATAAATAAAAGTATGAAATGAAGTGGATCCAAAGTGTATGTCATTTTTGCTCTTATGACCTTCTTAAAAGCAGGAAGCATTAATTTTGGACAAACTACCTGGATGTGGACTTTTCCTTTTTTTTGAATTTATATGTTAATAACTGGTAGAGTTAGTTTATCTGTATTTAGCTCTTTATATCCATAAAGCAGTTCTCAGCACTTTTTAAATAATTCATTGAATGTTTTGCTGCAGGGCTGCTGTGTTCTCAAAATTACATAAATCATATGATTGAAAGGAGAAATGCAAGAATTTATACTTTTTGTAAAGAAATTTTATATGCATATCATGTAGCACAAAACTGCATGAAAATACAGTAAGATCAACATTTTCATTGAGTATACAGTAAAATCAGAGAAAGGTAGAATATTATATGTCTACTTATTTTGTAGTTTTTGTATTTATTTTGATCGCACACATCTGAGAATCAAGTTTGAGAGAAGAAATGTGCTTTGACCAAAATAAAATATTCTGATTAAAGTCAATGGGGGACAATGGACTTATGATTGACACCTAGTTTTATTTTAACACCTCTCCCCACAAAAAAGAAGAAAAGAAAGCATTTTGGAATATATTAAAACATCTGAAATTTTTTTAAAGAAACATTGACTTTCTAAAAATTAACACAATATACAATAATCCTTCCAAATGATTTATCAGAGAGAATTCTGAAATTATTACCATAATGAATAAGGTACCAGTACATTGTTTATAATCCACGATGCCTAGACATTCTGATGACTATATATCCATGTTGGAAACAGTTCTGCAAAGACAAGCTCTTTTTCTATTTTCAAGAGCTTGCTTAAATTCAGATTTTATAAACTGAACTCCCCAACATGATCTTTTTATCTATCTGTATTATAACAATCCATATATACCTACCATCAGAATATTTTATCAAGTTAAGTGTTATGTTAAAGTATAAATGTTCACCAGACTTCCCTGGTGGCTCAGATGGTAAAGAATCTGTCTGCAGTGCAGGAAACCCAGGTTCATCCCCTGGGTCAGGAAGATCCCCTGGAAAAGGAAATGGCAACCCACTCCAGTATTCTTGCCTAGAGAATTCCATGGACAGAGGAGCCTCGTGGGGTTGCAGAGTCAGACATTACTGAGTGACTAACACACACATCATAAATGTTCAGAAAGATAAAAGCACAATTTTCATATACAAGTATAAAACTAACGTAACTTAAAGTGGAAGCAGTGAAAGATTTTATTTTCTTGGACTCTAAAATTGCTGCAGATGGTGACTGCAGCCATGAAATTAAAAGATGCTTGCTCCTTGGAAGGAAAGCTATGTCAAACCTATACAATGTGTTAAAAACCAAAGACATCGCTTTGCCAACAAAGGTCCATATAGTCAAAGCTAAGGTTTTTCCAATAGTCATGTATGGATGTGAGAATTGGATAATAAAGAAGACTGAGTGAAGAAGATGCTTTCAAACTGTGGTTCTGGAGAAGACTCTTGAGAGTCCCTTGGACTGCAAGGAGATCAAACCAGTCAATTCTAAAGGAAATCAACCCTAAATATTCTTTCATAGTACCAATGCTGAAGCTGAAGCCCCAATACTTTGGCCACTTGATGCAAATAGTCAACTTACTGGTAAAGATTATTGATTCTGGGAATTTGTTTTCTACCTTAGAACTTTAATCATGGAACTTCTACCAATTTGGAACTTTTACCAATCTGGAACTTTTCCCAATTACCTTGAAACTTTAATAAAACCTTAATTATTAAGCATTTTAAAGTTCTGTTAATTATATTGTTTTGGGGTCATAATTTCCCCAAGGTAGAAATCAATTGTATCTCTACTGGACAAAATTTATTTGCATTTCTATGGACAATAATTACATGCATTACTATCAGTTTTCTGAGGCTTCCCAGGTGGTGAAATGGTAAATAATCTGCCTGCCAAGCAGAATATGCAGGTTTGATCCCTGGATCAGGGAATATACCTTGAAGGAGAAATGTCAGCCCACTCCAGTATTCTTGTGATATTAAAATATTAATACTAATATTAGTATTAATAAGATGTGGATATATATAATAGATAGAGACATAGTGTCTATGTCTGATTATGAAATCAGACTGTGCAAAATATTTTAGAGTTTAATGATCCCTACCCATTTCATCTTCCATACAGCATTTTTTTTTTTTTTTCATTTGAAGGGTAAGTGGTTTAACATAAAATTCTGAGGACCAGAAATATTTTGCAAAATTTTATCTATCTCATTGCTTTGGTTGGTTTCCCTCATTTTGTTTGCTCTTCTCACAGTATAATTAGATTGATCAAACTACTCCTTACAGATTTGTATTGAGTTTCATATTATATGTCTTGATATGTTTACTCACTTCTCCACCTAGTAAATATTTTTGAATTATATTTTTCTTCTTTGCTGAACAAGTTTGGTAGCACATTTTGAAATCCTAGCAAGTTGAAATAACAAATTTTCCAATCTTTCATCTTAAGCTACCAATTAAATGTTCTCTGGGATCAGACATTAGACTAACGTCCAAAAATGTATCCTGTAAGTTTTTGTATACTTTTTTCCTTTCCTATTACTGATCACTTTTCTCCTCTAACTATCCTCACTGCATTTACCTGCCAAAATTGTGCCATCGGCTCACCTCTTTTTTATAATTGGGAAATTGATCCAAAGTAAGAGGTTAAATTTTGTTAAATACAATTTTTGTCTCTTTCTCTGGTTTATGTTCCATTCCCATTTTCCTACTTTTCTTTACATCAAAAAAAGTTTCTTAGTTGCAGCAAATTAAGCTGACTGTGCTTTTTTCCCCATGGGAGCTTAGCGTGCCACAACTAGAAAGTCCCAATGCAGCCGAATTAAATAACTAATTTAAATAAGCTCCTGCTTATATATGAGTTAAATTAGTTCCAGAAACATCACTTACATTAATATTTTTTATAAATAAAAATGAAAATAATATTACTTCTCCCACATCAGGAAGACTAAATGGAGATAGATTGTTTGAGCTAGTGTCACTGAAACACGTCTTATAAGCGAATTTATATATTTTTTGAATATGAGGAAGTGCATCTATCAGATTGCTAAATAAAACAAAGTGAATTATAAGTTTATATAAAATGTATATATAGTATATGTACATACATATGTACATCTGTGCCTACGGCAACAGAAAGTAAGGTTGAATAGTTTTGATTACCCCTCCCCCACATTTCCTATAAATTCTAATAATACTTCCCCTCATGGAGACTACAGTATGTGTGAAGTGGAAGATTTTCATCTGTAATTTGACCTCTATTGTAGTTCATAATAGTAGCGGATCTCTAGTTAAAGGAAGAATCAAACTTGAGGAGCTCTGCTTTGGACAGAACTTACCTTCTAAAATAATGGATATAGAAAAGAAAGGCTGAAGAATAACAAGATGGAGAACACCGAGGGATTTTCAATTATCTTTGGTGAATAGGTTTTTCTTCTGATGCTAACCATTCCTTTTGTAAAAGACCTGATCATGTAAGTGAAATAGAGGAAAAGGCCAGGCTAGGCCATTTGGAACGTGAGAAATGAATGTAAAGGGTCACAAAAGCTCAGGATGGCAAAACTAAAAAGAAAAAGTTGGTCTGACACTTAAAACACTGCTGCGCCTTTAACAACTTTCTAATGTTATTGATTGAAAGAAACGTCATTAACTTATACAAATACGTTCTCTTACGATTTCAGTTTTTCTTATTTTGAAAGTAAATAGTTAAATTGCCGTTAGAGTCAACTTGGTTGATTTCTTTGTGGTGAGTCTAAGCACTTTCTGTGTAGCTTGGTCATCTTTTAATTTTTAATCCAACCATTTAAAATGGTCTTTTATTCATTGTTTCATTGATTTACATAATAATCAACTAACTGTTAAAGACTTCTTAGAAAAGTCATCATATCATTAATAAGCCAGCAGTCTACAAAGCTGGAAGTTTGTTCAGATATTCAGGCAGACTCCTGATCTAAAGAAATGAGAATGAGGAACCACATCAAACATGTGTTTAGTCTTTAGGAGCCTGTACAGGCACTATTGCCCTCTATCCAAAGGTGTAGTCACCAAATAGGATTACTTAGGAAAGTTTTAAGAGTTTTTTAACTTCTCAGTGAGTGAATGACCTCATACTTAAACCCACGTATGTTTGCATCCAAAATTTTTACAAATGTGTCATGATAATATAAACTGGTAACAATGGGGGGAACTGAATGGGAGATATATGGAAAACTTTATAATATGTTTGCACCTGCCTGCAATTTAAAATGATTCAAAATGAAAAACATATAAAATATCTTTCACTGTTTTCATTCTAGTTTTTGTTTGTCTTCACCCTATTTCTCTGCCTACACCCTGAGCAAAAAAATACTCTCAGCTGGTGAGCATTGACATCATTTTCCATTTTTTGCTTAAATATACTCTGGCTTTCATGCTCCCTAATTCACCAAAACTCTTTTATCAAGATGGCCAATGACATCAAAATGCTAAATAAGAGGTGAGTTTTCAGTCTTCATTTTCCTTTACCACTCAGCAACATCTGATTCAGTGCATGACTCTCCCCCACCTGCTCAAATTCCAATGATCTTCCTCTTCTATAATCAGCTACTTTGTGCAGTTCTATTGTTGGCTTTTTCTCCTCTTTCCAATACTAAATCACTGGAGCATCCCTGCACTTTATCCTTTTTTCATCTCTCTTCTCCATCTAAACTCTTCCTTTTGATGATCACCTCCAATACCACTGACATAATATTATCTTTATTCCAAGATACCCAAATTTATTGTTCCTGCTTAGACCTTATCCTTGAACTCTAATTGTCAATTTGATTTCTCTACATGGATATTCAAAAAGCATGTAAACTTAACATGTCTAAAAGTGAGCTCAAGTTCTTCATCTACTAAATCAGCTATAACACTCGTCCCAACCCAGTTTAATATGGCTCTTTCCTTTCACTTGGTCCAGCCAAAATCTTGGAGACATTCTCCATTCATGCATTTAACAACCTATACCAAGTTCAGACAGAAATCTTATAACCTGTTATTTAAAAATATATCCTTAGTTCAGTCATTTCTCATTCCATCCATTGCTACACTCTGGCCTAAGCCTCCAGGCACATTTTTCCTGAGTTATTTCAGTAGTCTGTGTGTGAGCTCAGTCACTTCAGTCGTGTCCAACACTTTGCTAACCCATGGACCATAGCCTGCCAGGTTCCTCTGTCCATGGGATTTCCCAGGCAAGAATATTGGAGTGGGTAGCCATTCCCTTCTCCAGGGGATCTTCCCTGACCCAGAGATCAAACCCTCATGTCCTGCACTGCAGGCAGATTCTTTAACTGATGGGCCATCAGTGAAGTCTATTCCAGTAGTCTACAAAATAGAAATGAATAAATGCTCCTTCCTTATCTCCCAAAGTAAAGAATCTCTTTCCCATAAAGTAGTCGGCACAACTCCCATTTTACTCAGAATAAAAGTGTTAATCATTTCAAAGACTTAAAGACTCTATTCTGTTTGTTTGTTTGTTTTTTAGTCATCTAGTTGTGTCCAATGCTTTATGATCCCATGGAGTGTAGCTGGCCATGTTCCTTTGCCCATGGGATTTCACAGGCCAGAGTCCTGAGTGGGTTGCCATTTCTTCCTCCAGAGGATCTTCCTGGCCCAAGGATTGAGCGCAAGTCTCTACATCTCCTGCATTGCAGGCAGGTTCTTTACCGCTGAGCCATGAGGGAAACTCTGAAGACTCCATACCACATGGCTTCTTGCTAATTTCTGCCATCACCTATACTTCTGTCTTTCACATTAACTGCCTTTCTTGTTTTTCCAAGTACGGTATCCTCCAAGTACGGTATCCTCTCAAACCCTTTGCATTGACTTTTTTTTTCATTCCTGAAATGCTCTTTTGCTAGATATATGCAAGGTTTTATCCCTGGCTTCCTTTAAAACTTTGTTTCTTTCTCCTCAGTGAGGACCTCACTGATCATATTATTTAAAATTGTAGAACTTACAACCTTGTCACTTTCCATTCTCCTTATTTTGCTGTTTTTTTTTTTAAAATCATCCTCTAACACTTTATATAAGCTATTTATTTCATGAAGCTTATTATTTGCCTCATGAAGATAGAAATCAGCAAGTTTCTTCACATAGAAGACAGTAAATAAATACTTGTTGAGGGGATGAATAGGTTGACTTATGATAATGGTATATTAATCCTGAATACTTTGGAGGGATGTTATCTATTTCTGTCTATAAATTGACATGATATCTATATTGAGAATAATTCTTATAGCAAACCTATCTTATAAGAGGGCAGCAGAGCAAAATTCTGTACCTCCTTTTTCAAATCAATAGTTTTCTCTAGCATAGATGCATGTACGCATTTTGCATCAACCAAAAACATTAGATAGATTTACTTAGGACCCATCTGCATAAAGCACTCTATTTCCTTCTACTGAAATATTGTAAAATAGAAATTTGTCCCCCAGTAAATTTTATTGGAATGTGTTTTGAGTGAAACCAAATTTGCCGCCTTTCCAATTTAACTCAATATGAGACAGTTCTATTTATCAAGAGTATTTTTATAGTAGAGACCAATTAAACCTGACAGCTTATTCACAATGGTTTTTTGAGTGATAGCAGCTCAGATATATTACATTAAGAAGACAATATAATGCAGAGTATAGTAACAAGCATTATTCGACTTTGAAGTGTTTGCTGCTTATCTATATTTTTCTTTTAATTATTGTATTTTATATAGACAGGCTTTAAAGCAGAAAGAGATGAGAAATGCTGCTTTATTTAATTTCAGGAAACATATTTTAATAGCTTACTACTATTACAGCATATAAGTAAATGGTTGGATAAAAGTGTTAAATTTTGTCCTTATTCTTTCAGGAGTCTTGGTAAAGAGAAAAAAAGGGAAGTATAGTCCTCTGATATTATTAAAAAGTATTTAAAGCACACTATTTATTTTAGCCACTGTTCTAATAATTTTACAAATAATAACCCATTTAATCACTTTAGTAACTCTATGAGGTAGGTACTGTTAACATCCTTATTTTGCAGGTGAGGAGTGTGAAGCACAGAGAAGTTAAATAAGTTGCCCAAAGATACAAAAAACTAGGTGGTGGACCAAGGTTTGAAGACTTTGTGTACTTAACACTATATGCTTTCATTCTCTTTCCATCTACTTTGCTTAGCCTTGCCTTTCAGTTATCTCCTAAATTTACTCCTTTACTGGAGACAATGTAAGCACCCACAGTTCTTTTCAGAGTGTTTTGAGAACTGATGATACACTTGCTAAGCTGGCACACTGCAGCAGACTGAGTCCATTACTATTTTCTGAGCCTCTCTCTGGACTCCCCCAGAGGGGAGGGACTTTAGTTTATTATCATTATATCCACAGCATCTATTGTAGATACCTGATACACAGAAAGAGACTTTTGGTGTAATAAGTAACATTTACACAAGATCCTATTCTACTTAAATAAAACTTGTACTAATAGACTATGTTATGGTAGTAAATAGGTCTCAAATTCTATAGACTTAAGATAAAGAGAGAGAGAGAAAGAGAGATGTCTCACATAAAATTCAATGTGGATCAGGTAACTCTACAATTTGAAGCTAGATAATCTGGAAGAATAACCTCCTAATTGTTGTATCAGGGCTGGGGCGAGTGCTATGAAAGAGTAATTTGTGTTTTAAAAATCTTAAAGATTTTAGTGCAGGCTAAAGTTTGAGGACCACAGATATCTAACTAAAAATACTAAGGTTAAGAAAATATTTGTTTGTACAGAATTACATAGCAAATTGGTGATCTTAAAGAGAATTCAGTTGAGTTTCAGCAATATTGGCTTTCCTGCATGAATTTAACCTAACAGTTTTTATTGTATTCATTTGTTTTCTGTTATGCCGTCCTTCATAATGTCCTAAATTTATTCAAAGTTTTATGTGATAAATTCTTATGAATACTTTGGTAAAAACATTTTATAAATATCAAAAGATTTAGATTACATGCAAACAAATAAATAAAAAATGATATTACTTATACCCTGATCAAGCTGCTTTGCTTTTCTGCTGGTCTTAAGATACATCGTGTGAGTGGCAACTTGTTAAGATTATCCAAGAACAACTTTATCATGACTTGATAAAAATTAAAAATAAATGAAATAATAGAATAGAACAATAAAATACAACATTGCACATAAATACAACATCTAAAACAATTGTCTCTACTTGATGGGTATTCTAAACTTACGTCAGAGAAACCACTCTGGTCATTAGCTCCCTAACAGAGTGTTGTTCAAACAAGGTCCCTTTTAACCTATTGCATTCAGTATATGCTAGAACATATATTATTTCAGAATATGAAATTCACTTCCCATTTGGAATATTAGTTACAGAAAATACTTTCCTTGTGGCTTTTCCCAATTTTTTTCAAGAGAGTCATAGATCGCCCATGGATTTAACTTTAAAGTGTTTGGAAATTTTGATGGAAATTTTTAAAACTTCCATAAAGTAAAATGGGACAAGCAATATGTGGCAAAATGTCACTAATATTAATGTAGTTGGTCTGAAATCTTCAAGCATTATGCATTTTGACATTCTTTGAAAAGGGCTTTTGTTTTACTTAAAGCCTTACAGCAAATTTATTAACATTTTTCTCTTTCACTACTATATTTAACCTGTACATCCTGGAATACTACCCTCTGTGATTACCAAGGAGGTTGACAATTGGAAAATGGTGAAGATAAATTATACTTATCAACCATGCCATGACTGGTGGTTAACTCCAGGCTTTATCCCCAACGTACTGCTTCTTGAATCTAATTAAGGCAAATTTATCCTATATCCATAACTGCAAAGTATTTCACATCAGGTTTTAAATTTTGTTTAAAGAACAATACTAAACATCTTTTAAAGTAAAAGTTTTAGTATGAGGCAAGAGTTTTAATATTGTCTTCATAAAGCTTTGTGAACATAGGCATTTAATAGAACAACTTGAATATATATACATATATATAAATACAACAATATTAACTTTGCTTAAAATGTTACCTACATATAGGCATCACTATGCATTCTAAATCCCAGATAAATCAGATGGTAAAGAATCTGCCTGCAATGTAGGTGTCGCCGTTTCAATCCCCAGATCTGGAAGACTCTCTGGAGAAGGGAATGGCTACCCACTCCAGTATACTTGCCTGGAGAATTCCATGGACAGAGGAATGTGGTGGGTTACAGTCCATGGGGTTGCAAAGAGTCAGACATGACTGAGCAACTAACAATAACAGTAATATTGGCATATGCATTCTAAATCTAATTTAAGTTTTGACATGGTTAAAGGAGTTCAAGCCTTTGATAGCAATAGTTAACTTCACTATAATATTTCAATAAATATATGTTTTAAGTATTCCAGATTGTATGTATTACGTATAGACCTCATATGCCATGGAAAGATACTCTTTTGTGTTTTTGACAATCACTTTTTTAGCACCTTTAATTCTTGTTGTCTTACTGTACATTGTAGAGGAGATGGAGGAACAAGACAAATAAATTTGTAAAGCACCAACCTGCAAAATATTCCTATTTATTGCTGACTGTGTGATGTTTGTGCGTGTGTGTGTGTGTGTGTGTGTGTGTGTGTGCTCAGTCATGTCTGACTCTTTGCAACCCCATGGACTGTGGCCCACCAGATTTCTCTGTCCATGGAATTTTCCAGGCAAAAATACTGGAATGGGTTGCCATTTCCTACTCTAGGTGATAGGGTGATAGCAAAATTTAATCAGATATTTAACATATTTTATACTGCAATATTCAAAGTTTGCCACAAAAGCCATATAATATGAGATGTAACTATATTACGTAACATCACACTGCTTTTCTTTTTGTATGTGAACAAAACAAATCTGAGCTATGTAAAATTCAGTATAAGTTTTCATTATACTGGAAGAAAGTATATACAGGAAGAAAGTATATATTTCATTATACTTAGAAGAAAGACCTCATATTCTTGGAACTGAGGGTATTACAGTGAATAACAGATAAGCTCCTTGCTCTCATAGTCTGCAAGATCTAGTGACAGGTGGGGATGAGACAGGGGACTAGTAAACAACTGATGATATAAATGGGATAGGTTGAAAAACTGATAAAGTGTTATGAAGAAAATAAAAGGATGCTAAGAAGAAAATCAATGGTTTGAGATGAGAACCTTAAAAACGTTTAGATATTATGGTCAAGGAAGGCTTTTCTCAGAAGGTGAAATGTAATCCGAAACTTGAAAAATAAGTTAACCAGGCTGATATTTTGTGGAGAAGCATTATAGACAGAGGAATAACAGATTAAAAAAATATATGAAACAGGAACAAAGTATAAGTGCAAGGAAGAGTAATTTATTGAAAAATATTATTAAGGGAAAGAGTATAGAGTCAAAGTATTACCTTATATTCAGTATTGAGAACAGTAGAAATTAAACTTTTATATAAACTGAAGCTAACCTGAGCTCACTTCCAGCCCTAAACATGACCTTGACGATTATTAGGACAGTGGTGGCTTGAAGGGAAAACCAAGTCTCCTGATCAAGGGAAAGCTGCACAGAATGTTTTAACAGTATTTTTACAGTTATAGAACACTGTAGGTTTGTAACACCAGCAATCAAAATAAAATCCAAGAAAAAGTAAAACTAGACCCCAAATATTAGTCGTATAGCAGAAAGAAAGAAAGGGGATTAATAAAAATATAAAAGGAAAAGTTGAATTATGAAACAAAACATGTTTTGTGTTTTGGGCCATTATGATATTATACATAAAAGCAAACAATTAAGTGGTTATTAAGTTGTTAAGGAAAATAATTCCTCCAAATTCAGAAATGAGTACCAAGTTGACTACAAGTAACCTTACTCCTTGGAAGGAAAGTGATGACCAACCTAGACATTAAAAAGCAGAGACATTACTTTGTCAATAAAGGTCCATCTGGTCAAGGGTATGGTTTTTCCAGTGGTCATGTATGGATGTGAGAGTTGGACTGTGAAGAAAGCTGAGCGTTGGAAAATTGATGCTTTTGAACTATGGTGTTGGAGAAGACTCTTGAGAGTCCCTTGGACTGCAAGGAGATCCAACGAGATCAGTCCTGGGTGTTTATTGGAAGGACCGATGCTGAAGCTGAAACTCAGTACTTTGGCCACCTCGTGTGAAGAGTTGACTCACTGGAAAAGACCCTGATGCTTGGAGGGATTGGGGGCAGGAGGAGAAGGGGACGACAGAGGATGAGATGGCTGGATGGCATCACTGACTCGATGGACATGGGTTTGAGTAAACTCCAGGAGTTGGTGATGGACAGGGAGGCCTGGCGTGCTGTGCTTCATGGGGTCACAAAGAGTCAGACACGACTGAGTGACTGAACTGAACTGAACTGAACCTTAGCATATGAAACTCATCATTCTGAACATCTCAGAAAATGTGGAATGAAATTTAAGATTATTCACTTGAAAGAATGTATTATTGATTACATAGGAAACAACTAGTAAAATTCACTATTAAATAGAAATAGTGATATTATCTCAGTAGTTTCTAAAAAACATGTTGCAAGATTCAACATTCATTCCTAGTAACATTTTTGAGATAAAATGTTATTTGATACAACAATGTATCTATCTCAAACTAACAGCCAATCTATATCTGACAGTGAACTTTCCTATACATTGTCATTGTCATAAGGGGTCAGGGGATCTCCTTCATGGAACCATTATTTATTGATTGATTGGCAGCACTGGGTCTTTGTTGCTGTGACTGCACGGTCTCTCTCCAGTCGTGGTAAGCAGAACTTCTCTTCATTGCAGGGCAAGAGCTTCTCTAGGTGATCTGTCTTCACTAGTTGCAGCACACAGCCTCAGTAGTTGCAACTCATGGGCTCTAGAGTGCGGGTGCTGTGGTTATGGGCGTGGGCTTAGTTGCTCTGTAGCATGTGGAATCTTTCAGGACCAAGGATCGAGTTCGTGTCCCCAATACTGGCAGGTAGATTCTTATCCACTGCACCACCAAGAAATCCCTGGAACCATTTTAAACCTCATTTGAAACTGATGCTAACTCCATTTATTTAAAAATTATCAGCAAAAAGCTATAATAGGAAAAATGAAGCAAACTACCGACATTTGTAGACAACATGCCTCTATTCCTAGAAAATCAAAAAGAATCATCTGACAGTGGGTAAAAATGAAAGCAGTTAAGTATAGTAGCCAGTTTATAAATGATGCATGAAATCAGTAACTCTGTTATATATCAACAATAAACCATTAAGTCTATGAATAACTTGATATTCTTAATAGTAACATAGAAAAGCACCTATAAACAAAATTGCCAATAAATTCATGGAAACCACACAAGAGCAAAGGTACAAAATTGTACTAAGAAAAAAAAAAAAGGAGACTTGCTTGTAAGGAGAGCCACATCTGTTCTAGATTGGGAAGACTCAGGATTATAATTATACCATTTCACCTGTAAATTAGCAAATAGATGTTTGTGTATGTTCAGCCACTCTGTCGAGTCTGAATCTTTGCCATCCCATGAACTGTAGCCCATCAGGCTTCTCTGTCCGTGGGATTTCCCAGGCAAGAATACTGGAGTGGGTTGCCATTGCCTTCTCCAGGGGATCTTCCCGACCAGGGATCGAACACGTCTGCCCAGTGTCATGCATTGGCAGGGGGGTTCTTTGCCACTGAGCCACTTGGGAAGCAGCCGATAGGTATGTTGATTCTAATACAAAAATGAAGCATGCTTTAAAAGAACAGACACCGATTCTAAAACGTGTTATTCAATGGCTATAACCAGGGCATTTTTGAAGAGAAATATGGATTAGCAGTTGAAGATAAGGCAATTTTGGGAAAGGATAGTCCTGTCAGAGAGAATCTGAATTATACTACGATAATCAAAACAAAGTGATTCTAGCACCTTTTCGGTGATAAGCAAGGCAATAAATTAGAAAAACACTGAAGTATATTTAACTATTTATAAGAATTTATTATACAAAAAAGGTCTAATTTCAAAGTCCATAAGTGTCGGTATTTGACATGAGTAAACACAATGGACATTCAGCAGTATTTGTCAAATTACATTGTATTAAATGTATCTGTGGCAGGAGAGAAAACAGTAGTATATGCTTTGGCCTGGAAAAATCATCTGTGAAAACATAAAAAAGTTTGTAGATTTGGGGAAAATTATTTTCTATTTAAATTTTTCATTGGCCTTTTTGTTTTAGTTTTTGTCAGTATTCTTACACTGCACAACTATAAACCACAGAAATATTATTACTTGAACAACTAGTCATTTATATCCAATATTATCACTTACAAGTCTTGCCATGCTATTTCAATCTCTATATTCTAACTAGGTGAAAATCATGCAAACTATTTCAAAATAATTTCATTTGATAGTTCTCCAACCCTTTTACCCAGACTGCTAGTGGTTGTTTATTTCAAATATGGAAAAAAAATTGACGATTATAATTTTAACTTCCTGGCAATGTTCTTATATCTGGGAAATGTATATATCATAGTTATGATTAATTCTCTGTGTCATCAATCCTATCGTTCACTAGTAATGATATTCTTTTAGGAAATTTGATTATACAATTTCCCTTCCATGTTGATCTCCATCAACAATCTGTTAGAATGGTGAATGAAAGAAGTGAAAATACTTTGTAAATTATTAAATGGGCTGTGCACATTGCACCCAAAATTTAACTATATATAAAGAAACATGCACATTCATTTTTATTTCAGAAAAATTCAAATTTGAATGAATGATTATGGAAGAAATGATACAGTATTGAATAAAATAAAATCCTCCTTGAATACTAAGTAGAAACTATGTGAAAACATGGATTGAAATGTAGTAGAAATAGTTTTTTTTCAATAAAGAAATATCATACATTTAAGACTTCCTTATTGCCACTGGAAAAAAAATGCTACAAAAGGGAATAACACTTTATCTGGCAGTCTGGGATTATACTAAAGTACTGTCAGATATTATTTCATCTGATATTATAGATATTATAATAAAATATCAGACATTATAATAAAATAATATAAGGTAATATTTCAAAATTAATGCTATATAAATATGAAGAGTTTCAGTTTGGATCTCTTTGATGTCAATTTTTTACTAACATATCTTTGTTTCATCCTTTATTTTGAATCATACTCCTTTATTTACTAGAAACAATATTTGTTATAAGATAATAAAATATACTTATTTACATATAATAAGATACAGGGAATATGTGTGCTTAAATACATTTGGGCGTGTATGTGTATGTATAAATACAATTTTTTGCATCTGTGATCCTGTTAATCATTTAGTTGACTTTTCTTCCCAAGCCACATTGTTTTGTTATTACATGAACAATGCACCAAATATAAATACATACATACACAGACAGATAAAGATCATTCTATAAAAATCAAGAAATTAATGTTGATTCTCAAGATTTAATCCAATATAAGAAAATACTACAAAGAAGACAGGATCAATTCTTAAATCCACTTGTAAAATGATGATACTTTCTTCATACCTGAGAAATATTTTTCCTGAATGAATTAGAGACAAATTTGTTGGCTTAAAACTGATCCCTATACTACAAAGATGATAAGGAGTTAACTACAGGCCAGACTTCTCAGTCTGTAAGAGGTCCCTGGTGGTCAAGAAATCACACTCATTGTGCAGGATTATTTCAGATGGCACAGTTTCTTAATTACTGCTAGTTGCTTCAGAACAGAGACCTAAATCCATCTAAAATCCTGCTGCAATGATGACAATTCTGCTGAGGTTATCTCTGCATCTGCTGTGTGTGACCATGTTCCACATTTACCTTTAAGTTTAAACAAATTATGAAAGGCAACCCTGTCAAAGCTGTCATCGTTGAATATCATCATAATCACATAACTGTTTGGACTTAAGAAAAAAGTTCAAACTGTAAAGGTTTTTGGTAGCAGATGGTTGAAGAAGAGAATCTGGAAGGACTTTCCAGGTTTCTTATCTTTAAAATGTCAGGCCATGGCTCTGATGTCAATTCTGCTAACATGGCAGAGAATGAATCTAGGCTCAGAAAAGAGCACCTGCTTGTCTAAGGTCACTGAGGTTGAGGCTTGGCCCCAGTTTTCAGTGGCTCCAAATTTCACTATTCCTTCCTGTGTGAATGACTTCTTGCATATCACAATCTGTTCTTACAACATATATTTTATGGTTTTATGACTCTTGTTGACAGCCTGTGAAGGTTTAAACTCCTCAGGCACTTGTCTTTTTGACTTTCCTGCTAGGCATAGACTAAGAGTTGGGTCAAACTAGCATCTCAGACAGCTAATCATGCAACATGAGAAGCCTGCAGAGAAGTCAGAAAATTCCCCTGTCCTCTCAGTCTTTGCAGAATGTGGAATAACAGAGTTTCAAAATCCACATAGAAGATGACCAGGACATTAACATTGCTCTGCCAAGTTGATTAATTTAGCAAGGCTCTAGGGGTGAAGAAAACTTGCCTGAGAAGACATAATTCTTAGAAAAGATTTGACAATAGTGTTGTTTCATAGAGAAAAAAAATAGAGCTTTAAACAGGGTAGCTTCTAACTTGGTATGATATGGCCAAAAATCATCATAAAACAAAACGACATTTAGAGTTTTCTAAATCTTAATATTCCACCCATTTCATTTGGATTAGATTATTTATTTGTAAAAATACACAATGTTAGCAAAATGTAACACTTTAAACATTGTACTTTTGAGGAAGGAATTTTGCTTACCAACTTC
The DNA here is from genome assembly GCF_023699985.2 of Odocoileus virginianus. Classification (NCBI taxonomy): domain Eukaryota; kingdom Metazoa; phylum Chordata; class Mammalia; order Artiodactyla; family Cervidae; genus Odocoileus; species Odocoileus virginianus. Next base: position 32,032,964 of record NC_069686.1, on the reverse strand, counting down.
TCTGTCACTTGAGTTACAAAAGAAAACTTTACCAGACAAAAAGGAGAAAACACCCTACTTGTCTCAAACATAGAGATTTTGATGCAAATAACTGATTATGTGTGTGCTACAAGAGTTGAGGAACCAATGAGGCAATCTAAAGACTGGTAAAAACACAAAAGATTAGATGTCATGCCAAAGTCTGAAGGAAAACAAATGGAAATGATGTTCCTAGAACCTGGAAGCCAAGGTGATTCTATCAGATCTAGAGCCATGGTGGAGACTGCCAAGTGGGTGCCGTGAACATGCGGAGAGAAAATATCTGGCAGGTGCTAGAGTCACCACGGTGACTAACACTTGTGACATCAGTGGCAGCATGAGAGAGGAAATATATCTTCATTTCTATTCTCCTAGGCTCTAATATTCTACCAGAGCCTCACATTTGCTAAATCTGACTAAATCATTTGGCAAGAGTATGCAGGAATGCAGTTCCTTAAAACAAGGAGCAAAGCAAATAAAAGCCTTGGGATGGGACAGCAATAGGCAAAAGTCTGAGTACATTTACAAAGGGACGTGACAAAAGAATTTCAGTGTTACACCTATTGATTATTGGTCTATTTCATCAATAATGGATTGAACTGAACTTCTTACTCATAGCTATTAACAAATATTGGAGGAGGAAATGGCAACCCACTCCAGTATTCTTGCCTGGAGAATTCCGTGGACAGAGGAGCCTGGTGGGCTTACAGTCTATGGAATCACAAAGAGTCGGACACAATTGAGCGACTAGCACATATATTAACAAACGTATCTTTTCTATCCTGCCACTTAGAATATAATAAAATTCCCAGAGGTTATCCAATTCTGATGGTTTTTAACCACCACATATTTAAAAAGAAAAAATTTCCCTTTAGAATTGTTACAGAGAGATTGAATGTGTAATTATCTATAGACTGACCAAATTTTGGTACATATGTACTGACTACAGATAATTTTAAATTTCTCTTATATTTCTGATTTCAGTTTAAACCACACTGACTAAATGCTAACTTATAGATTTTTCTTAGACAATGAGGATACAGTTTTAGCTTTCAAGGAGTTCAGTGAACAGCTAGGCTAGTTATTAAGTCCTAGTTCTCATTTTGATAGATAGTCTTCAAAAAATAAAGACAAGTAGATTATAGACAATAGTATGATCAAACCAAGCTGGAAAATTTCATGCAAGCTTCTCAGAGGAGATGATGTTTGAGTTGAGACTCCAGGCATGAGTGGAATAGAAGAAATCATATTTCAAAAGCATTTGGTTTTTTATATTTTATTCTTAATTTGTTTTTATTGTCCAAATATTAAATACTCCTTGTAGAGTAACTAGATAATACACACATGGGAAAAAAAGGCTCCATTAATTCTATTAATTGGTAACAAATGATACTAACATTCCTGTGTGTCTTTCCAGAGTTTTTATGCATACATCAATTTATTTATAGAAAAAATGAAAGTGATTCTTGCCAATGAAACAAAATTATACATTTCATTTGTGATTGTTTTCAAATAAAATATATTATGAATTTATCTGGCAATGCTTATAAGCTCTGTGTCTGTTAGACTGCAAAGTTTTTTAATGCATACTTTCTAAAACTAATTATATATTTTAAGATATTTTTGTCACTTCTAAATATTCAATATGATGAGTAACTGAATAAATTTTCATATTCTTTTTAAAGTCTCTGATCAGTTATATATTTAAGATAAATTCCAGTAAGTATAAAAAATATATATTTACATTAAAGGCATTTTATAAATTTTGCACTAAGAAAATCTTACCCATTTATATTAAAAAAATGAAATTATTTAGAAGTGAGGTAAGAGGGTGGTTATTTAATTACACACATCAAAACTAGGCATCATAGCTTATTTATTTGTTTTCTTATGCAAAAGTAACTTTTCAGTTTTCTTAAGCAAATATGTCAAATTTCATTTTTAAGAGGGATACTGGGTTGGAAAAATGGATAGTGATTTTTACAAGCAAAATATTCTTTAAAAATCTGCACTATTCACAATTGCCTATGTCCAGTTAACCAGTGCTGAACACTTAATGACAAAATCTTTTCTGCTCTATATTTGGTCTTCAGTAGTTGTGGTGCATGGGCTTAGTTGCCCCACAGCATGGGGTCTTCCCAGCCCAGGGATCACTTTGCTGACAAAGGTCCATATAGTCAAAGCTATGGTTTTTCCAGTAGTCAGGTACAAATGTGAGAGTTGGACTGTAAAGAAGGCTGAGCACTGAAACACTGATGCTTTCGAGCTGTGGTGCTGGAGAAGACTCTTGAGAGTCCCAAGGACAGCAGGGAGATCCAACCAGTCAATCCTTAAGGAAATCAACCCTGAATATTCATTTGAAGGACTGATGCTAAAGCTCCAATACTTTGGCCACCTGATGCAAAGAGTTAACTCACAGGAAAAGACCCTGATACTGGGAAAGATTGAGAGCAGGAGAAGGGGTTGACAGAGGATGATATAGCTGGATGGCATCACCAACTCAATGAACATGAGTTTGAGCAAACTCAGGGAGATAGTGAAGGTCAGGGAAGCCTGGCATGCTGCAGTCCATGGAGTTTCAAAGAGTTGGACATGACTTGGTGACTAGACAACAACAACTCTGTATTTAAAAGTTTTTGAGACTTCTTGCAGTAGCTTATATAAAAAATGGGTTGCCAGATATTTAGAATTTGGGGGAGAAATCATCGTAAGGTTAAGCACGTTGATGTGAGAAAGGATCAAAAATTTTTAACTCAGTATAAATGACAGTTAAGTATCAGTTACTTAACGACATTTTCACACTCTATTTGCCTCCAGACTCCCATCCATTCCTCATGCAGGGCATACCAACTGGGAGAGCCAGCTACATTTTCTTTAAAAGCTTTCTTCTATATGGTCTTATCCCTTCCTCTTTTCCTTTCTCCCTGTTTTCCTCCTACCTTGTTTTTAATTCCCTGGTAGCTCAGACAGTAAAGCATCTGCCTACAGTGCAGGAGACCCGGTTTCAATCCCTGGGTGGGGAAGATCCCCTGGAGAAGGAAATGGCAACCCACTCCAGTATTCTTGCCTGGAAAATCCCGTGGATGGAGGAGCCTGGTAGGCTACAGTCCATAGGGTCGCAAAGAGTCGGACACGACTGAGCGACTTCACTTTATGTTTTTAATTAATTAATGAACTTATTTTAATTAATTAATTCATACTATGTTTTAGGTACAGAAAAAAAAATTGAAATAGCCTATATTCTTACCAGCCAGATAATCTCAGTGATTCATTTTAAATAAAATGAATAATCTGCCAAGAATGTCAAGCAGCACACAACAGTACAAAATGAGAAGCAAACATGTCTCCGTTACATTTCCCTGATCCTATTTTTTGTTTTCAAAGTTATTCATCATCAGCTTTTTTTTTTTTTGCTTATTTTCAGAGAAACAAGATGCATATACTAGTATATAGGTAAAAATAATCTATTTCTGTGTTTATAGGTGGGCATGCATATCCTTTTTTAAAAAATAGAATAAATCATATCATTTGCACTGTTCTAAGCTCTAGAGAACATTGCAGAACACAGATATATACATTCTCTTTAATAATGCCAATTTATTTTGTAGTACAAATATATACCAAAGTTTATTTAACTGTACCAGAGGATATTCAGTGATGAATTCTGATGTACCCAACACCCTACTGAGAACAGCTTTAGTCAAGTTGAAAAAATAAGGACACAATTCAGGGCAGTAAATGACAACTACAAAATAAAAATTATGAATTCTTTAAGAGTAATGTTATTTTGTTCAGAATGGAAACTCCAAACCTTTGAGTTTCCCATTACTGTGTTTTTTCCTGAGATTCTGATGAATAATTTTCAGTAAAATTTAGATCTCTAAATGATCCTTAAAAGTATGTCTTCAATGAGTCTACAGACTTACCCATTATCTTTGACTTAGTCAAAACATAACTGTTATTATGTAATTTTTGGATCTCTTAAGGCATAAAAAGATTCATTCTTTGGTCTTAGTTGGTATTATCTCCAAATCAAGAAAGTGAAATCTCAGCCTGAGTGTCTTAGCAAATAGGCTAATTGATAGACTTGAAAGTATGCTCTCAAGCAGATATTTTAGCCATTTGGAACTGACATGTTAGATTTTGTTGCAGTACAATTGCCCAGGTGAGGTTCTTACCTCACTCTTCGATGTTACAAGTTTAAAACTTAGATGCAATCTAGATTGGGAATAGTGCAGTGTTATCTCTTCTAGCACCCTAAGTGCCCTACACTTCGTGTTTTTAAAAACCAATTCCATTTGCTGTTTCTTGGCATTAAGAAATACAGCAAAACAGAACCCCCAATAATATTACTTGTTCTGCTATGAATTATGTTTGCTATGCTACTGTTACATTCAATATGTGCATTTGCATTTAAGTTAACACGTAGACTTGGATAAAATGATTTGGAACTTTTTACATTTAGTGCTAAAGAGAAGACATTTGATATTTATTCGCACTTTGCTCGCCACCAGTGATTTCCAGATATAAAATCACATTACATTCTGTTTCACATATAGTGGCATTTCTTAAGTGTCCTGTCATCATACTTTACTATTATTAAATCAATAACACTGGGTTATAATCTCACTAGAAGTTCAGAAGGAGGACTTTAAAAGAAAAATAAAGAAAGCTGAAAGGCTTAAAATATAGATGTAAATTAAATTATTAGAGACATTCTTGTATAATTTTCCCATGGATCAGATGGTAAAGAATCTGCCTACTATACAGGAGAACTGGGTTCAATCCCTGGGTCGGGAAGAGCCCCTGGAGTAGAAATGGCAACCCACTCGAGTATTCTTCTCTAGAGAATTCCATGGACAGAGGAGCTTGGCAGCTACAGTCCGTGGAGTCACAAAGAGTTGGACACAACTGAGTGACTAACACATTAAAAATATTAAAAATAACAATATATCCTTAATATATGCTCAGCCATGGTCAGTGTCTAGGCAGAAATATCAGCAGCACATTAAATAAAATTTTATTTTTTGGCATAACTATGATATACATTCTCAAAATCCTTATATTGTAGAGAACAGTTGAAAAAGACACATTTGCTGTATGTTTGTAGAACTGATAGAAGAATTTGTACATGTTTTAAGTGTTCAATCTCTTTATGAAAGCTACAGATATAATGAGACAATAAATTCATGTTCCTAAGATTCACTGTGAAAAATGTGGATAACTTTGACTAAAGCAATCTTAATCTCTGTTATAGGGTCTTTTACTTTCATTATTTTCATTTAATTTTTTCTTTCATATTTCCATTCAGCTTTTGTTATAGTTTCTAATTGTCTGCCAAAATGTTCCAAGAAGATTTTGTCATAGTAATCACAGTATTTTAAATTATCTGTCTCATAGTTCCAACATATAGATCTCCTACCCATTTTTCTATTGATTTTTCCCCTTTAAAGGTGTATTTCTTGCTTTTATGTACTTTGTAATTTTGCTTGATTGTTTCATGTAATGTGTAGAAACTTAGACCCTGCGGTAGATGTTATTTAGGCTTGAAAATATACAACGATCTCCTAAGCCATTAGTTTAGATATAGAAGGCCAAATCCTTTCTTTGCTTATAGACATATTTCAGTTACTAATCTGACCATCTTTAATTCTGCCTATTAATTTCAAAGTATAATTGATTAGATATAAGCTTTCTTGTTTGCAATCTCATATTAGTGAATCCTTAAGCTATTTTTATCACAGTTGGTGCATCCCACAACAATTTTGTTACCTAAGGCAGGGGTGTGAAGCTTAGAAAAAAAAATTTTTTTTTTCTAAATTCATGCCTTACAAAGAACCATAACCATTTTGAGTTTTAGGAATACTGTGTATCATCCTCACAGTCAGCCCACGTTGTTAAAGTTACTATAATTGTGGGATGTATCAATAGTAGCATCACATGTAATAACCAAATTCTCTGAGCTTCCTGGATCTGTGGTTTGTTGGTGTTTGATATAATCCTGGGGAAATTCTCAGTCATTGTTGCTCCATTTATTACTCCTGTTCATTTCTCTCTTTCTTCTTCTGATATTTTCATTGTGCATACCTTTGTTAATGTCCCACAATTCTTGGATGTTCTGTTCTACTTTTTACAGTGTTCCTTAATTTTTACATCTGTTTGTTTATACTCTCTATCTGTTCTTGTATGTTATCTACTTTTTCCATTAAAACCCTTCCATATTAATTTTCTTAAAAAAATTCTTGGTCCAGTTCTAATGCCCCTGTTATGTCTGTGTTTGATTATTATGCTTGTTCGGTGTTTTCAAACTATGCTTTTTACCTTTAATATGCTTTATAATATTTTGTTATAATATAGAGATCACATAATGGGTAAAAGGAACTGTAAAACATAGGCCTTTGGTAATGCAATAATAAGGTTTGGGGGAGGGGAAGGGTTCTATAATCCTATGATTAAGTTTAAAGCTTTTGTGAGTCTATGTCCCTGGACAATGAACGTCACTGTGTTTCTCAGATTTTTTTTTTTTTGGTGCCCTCTGCCACCTTCGTACCACTCCAATTCCCTGCCACCTCTGTTAGGTAAGGGCAATGTTAGTGAATGGTACAACTGTTGACAGTGAATGTGTTTGAGTTGTGATATTATGTCATTCTTTTTCCTTTTTTTATTTTTATGCATTTACCAAATTTAAAAAAAAAATTTCCTTTTAAATAGTAGATAATTTCCGAAAAATACTTCCTTATATTAACCTGAGCAATTAGTATTAACAGCTTTTTATGCACATTCAACTGTGTGCTCAGTTGTATTGATTATTTGCAACCCCCTGGACTTTGTCTGCCAGGCTCCTCTGTCCATGGGCCAGGCAAGAATACTGGAGTGGGTTGCCATGCCCTCCTTCAGGGATCTTCCTGACCCAGGGACAGAACCGTCATTCCCTGTGTTTCCTGTATTGGCAGGAGGATTCTTTACCACTGAGCCACCTGGGACCATACTGGTAAAATGAATTGTTTCCTATTTATATTGATGGATTTCACAGTGGCCAAATGTTCCATCTGCATTATTGTCTATCTTAAGGATATATTTAAATATCCATAAACACAGGCCATTCAAATAAAGTTCTTTTAACAAGGAAATTTTGCTTTTGTCGATTTTGTTTTAGAAATGTCTTATGCTGTATCTATTTTCCTAATATGAAAGATAAAGGAAATGTCTATCCATGTAATTCCCAATAAACTATGAGGGTCTCTTACTAGTTAAGCTCCCTTCCTGTGAAGTTCAGAGTCTATATTCCACATTAGTACAATGCTTGAAGCATTGATTGTATTCTCTGTCATTTCTGAAAATGCATCTTTTAATTTTATTATTATTCCTAGGAAGTAGTATGGCTAGGTATAATCAAAATAGGTAATATTTATAAAGCATATTAGAAAGCATAAAGCTCATCTTGACGGGATATATACTAAGTAGGTGGGGGAAATATGATACTGTAGGTAGGGAAATATTTAATGTTTAAATATCAGGGAACAAATGAAGTTAAATTAGTATCATTGAGCCAGCACATTTACTTAATATCACAGACAGTTACTGTGAGGGAGAAAAAGGTGTCTGAATTTTCAAGGAATTGTTTTGGAAATGCATTATTATATAGTTCAGAATGCTTTTAAAAGTGGTAGAAACATTTGATAAATATAATGATAAGATGGTTTAATATGTTAACTTTATTTATTTGTATGGTATACTGCTTGCTAGGTGACTTAAAAGATGTAACATATACTTTCACTGGTAAAAATATCTTTTTAATAGAGGATGCTTCATAGAAAAACTACTTAAATTCTGATCCTTAAGCTTTCAAGCAAGTGGAATGCTGAAGCTCTCTTTCCTGTAATAAACTCTAGATGTGATTTTAAAAAAATTAAAGAAAGTAATTTCTTTTTGTCCATATGCTGTTCGATTTTATAATCAAAACAAACCAAAATATTTAACACATTTTCTTTTTCATCACCAAAAATAGAGAGCTTTGGAATGCTACTTATTTATATTATACACTATCTAAACAATTCCATTTTAATGTTGATATAATGCTTTTTTTAAAATGTTGATATAATGCTATTTTGACGTTATTATTTCATAAATGCTAAAAAGGAAAATAACTGAATTCATTTTATCTGAATGAATATATATGCTGCCATAAAAATTATAATAATGCTGAACATTTAGCATTTTCACTAAATAGAATTGAATTTCTCCTTTTTTATCATATGCAAGGTTAAATGATATGAAAATTAAGTTAAGGGAAGCCTCCACTGTGCCAATTCTTGCCATCAGAAAATGCCCTGTGAGTATTATAAATATGTTTTTCTTATCTCAACATGACAAATGCTACCACTATTGATGACCCTAAGTAATTATTCTATTATCTAAATGTTTTTATATTCAAATAAGACATTTAAAAAATTGCTACTGACTTGCTGTGTGACCTGCAGCCATTCACTTAACCTCTCTGTTTCTCGATAGGAATCAGATTAAGATTAATTATCCATGCATGCTTTGCTGGCATAGAGAGAAAATGAGAGAACTGGTAAACTAAATTAGGTGTTAAAACATGTCACACACATTCAAAGTATTGTTCCAATGTGTAATCATGTACAGTAAGGTCTGCCAGCATTTAAATTAAATGATAAGCTTAGATATTTATTTGTGTGGAATTTAGAAATTAAAGTAAAACCAGAGTTTCCCCCAATTCATAATCCATATTAAATTGTTAGAGGCGAGAGCAAAACTTGAAATAAAGTTTTATTTAAAGTTTGATGTAATTTTTCCTATATTAAAAAATCTTAGAATGACATCATTTCTTTGAGAAAGGTGGAAAAAAAGTTTTCCTTGAAAAACTGTTCTTGGTCAAGTCACTATTGGTAATATTTGACACCACTGGGGAATCAAGATGCCCGATTCTAGTCTTAGCTAAGGAGATAATTAATTAGCTGTGCCTTGAGGAATTCAGTTAGACAATTTTTAAGTTTAAAAAAATATTCCATAAGTTTGAGGTGTACAGCATTTAAATAACTTGACACCTGTATATACTACAAGTGATCAGCCCAAGTCTAGTCTCCATCCATCACCATATAGTTGACATACTTTCATCCATTTGCCCCCCCTACTCCTTCCCCTCTAGTAACCACTAAATGTATGCCTGTAACTATGAGTTTGTTTTTGCTCATTTATTTTGTTTTTTGTTTAGATTCCACATACGAGTGAAATCATACTCTTTCTTTGCCTCAATTCACTTAGCCTAATACATTCAAGACCCATCCATATTTTTGCAAATGGCAGGGTTTCAATTTTTTATGGCTGGATAGTATTCCATTATATGTATACATATTTATATATATATATACACATACACATACATACACACACACATATATATACACATATACCTATCTCACATATTCTGCATTCATTTATCTACCAATGAATACTTAGGTTGTTTCCATACCTAGGCTGTTGTAAACATTGTTGCAATGAACATAGAGATACATATATCTTTTTGAATTATCTTCATATTCTTTGGGTAAATATCCAAAAATGGAATAGTTGGGTCATATATAGCTCTTTTCTTAATTTTTTAAGGCGTCATCATACTGTTTTCCATGGTGTTTGCTCCAATTCACTGGTCTACCATTAATGTACAAGGGTTCCTTTCCAACACTTTTTCTCCAAAAATTGCTATTTCTTGTCTTTTTGAAAATAACCACTTCATCTGAACAATAAAGGGGAATTTAGAGCAAATGGCTTCCAGAAGTAATTTCAGCATGAACATTTTATGACTTATAATCATTCAAGTTATTATAGTCTTGTCAATGTTACCTGAATAATAAGTTTAATAAAACACATATACACATTGTTTTAAAAATAAGAAATAGATTAGGAACCAGTTCCCCAGGTTTTATTTAACATGATAAAAAAAGAGGTAGAAGAATAAAAGCATCTCTTGGAGACCCATTTGATCCCATGATTCTGAAAAGGAATATTTCCTTTTTCCATGTATGACATTGTGGATGACAGTCATGTTCTCTGTAGAGAATACTTGGGTCTATTATCACAGGCAAAAGCCTGAGGTCATGGTTTCATTTGTTTAATTTCGCACTTTTATATTATTTTATCATTGAATTTTATCAATTGCATCTTGAAGCTTAGTCCTCGGATCAACCAGAGTTTAACGAGCCCAAATTCCAAACATGTTTTCGTTGCTCTTTGAATTGTAGATGCCTCATTAATTTGTATTTCCTCTACCATGAAGTCTCCATCATATTTGCTGTTTTCTAAGTACTCCTTTCCATGTAATATAGAATTTTTTAAGATCAGGTGCATTCATCCATTCGAACACTACTGCAGTTTCTTCACCATGTGTGCATTCTTAATAAGTTGCTTGTGGCCAGTCAATCATGAACCATTTATAATTTAAGCCTTACCCACATACCAAAGATTTCACTGTTATTCATGTGCTCCTTTATCTGCTTTTACTTGCAAACTATCATTCACTCCACCAGAAGCAATCATCCACCATCTGTCAATCTGAGACTCACTTGTTTGGAAACTGAAGCCTGATGGTTTTATATTGCAGGTATTATGAGCACTTCTCATCTGACACCTTTCTCTCTCTTTTCCATTCATTTTTTTTCTATTGCTAACAAACATCCTTTATGATGTTTCTTATGCTTTGTGACTTGTCCTCTACATAGATACTTTCAGCATGACTACGTTTTTGAAAGAAAAGTGGTGTCATCATGTTCACCTTGTCACATGTGAGTATATCTCAAAGCAACAGGAACTTTGCTAGAATTAAAAATACAGTAATAATTCATTGTATAGAATGTTTCTAATTTTCATTGGAAGAGATTGGATATATTAATTATGTGGAATAATTAAAATCACATGTATTAATTAATTGTCAAAGAAAGTTTATTTTTATCTCGAAGAATAATTCTATTTTTCTTAGCCATAACTTCTTGCATTGTGTTCACATTAATTTTTTAGATAAAAAAAGAAATAAGTAAATTCAGTATGAAAACTATTCCTGTATTCCATACGTTAATATGTGAGTATATATACGTAGAAATAAATGTCAAATGAAGGTCAAGATGGTATTATCTGAGGAGAGCCTTCTCAGAATTGGAGGCTGAGAGCTTCTAATTTGGGCCACATCTGAAAAATTGAAAATACACCTAAATTTAAAGTGGGGTAGATATCTTAAAATTTTTATGTGGCATAGATAGATCTTTGCCTTCTTTAAATAAAGGCAATTAATAAAATCACTACCATCATGCATTGGTGAGTTAAAAACTTTCAGTGAAATACTTTTTTAGACCATTTTTTCATATTAAAAAAACCTTCTCTTTTTCATTTTCAAGTCCACTACCAAGTTCCCAGAAAGAACTGTGAAATACTTAATGAGACATTTATCTGGTCTATGTATTTTATATTTAGCTGTTAATATAATGAGGCCAAGGTATTGGAATGAAACATTCCTAACATTTCACATAATTTTCTACTTCCTTTCCACCATTTTTGGTATTCTGGCAGAGTATTATAACTTTTTGATGTTTTGAACTTTACCATTACTATCAATAATCACTATGTCAGATGCAGCATACTGCTAAACTTTATCCTGAAAAATGCATTTCCATTTATCTTTGAATATATTATTAAGATGATTGTAGTCTAATAAACGAAGCAATATGTTTTAAATTTAATTTTTCTAAAATGCCGCATGAAATGTTTTTATGACTGATGTTTCCTCATGCACATTTTAAAACCATGTCGCAAAAGGCAGACTTTTTTGTTTTCTAAATCTTTTACAGTTTTACATGCATGTGTTTCCATTTCTCTCTCTCTCAAAAAAAAAGGTACCCATTGACAACCCTGTGAAAATCTACAATACTTCCATTGTATATTTTACATTTTCCAAACACATCAAAGCACTTTTTACATGTTTAAAATCAACATGTTAAGCAAGAAGCATGAAAAATTCTCAGTAATTTTTCTTTCTTTATATATTTTAACTTTACTTTGAAAGGAAAAATTATAATATTAGAGAAAAAATATCCAATTGTTTTCTTCAACTTATTTCTCTTCTGAGAACATTTCCCTGTTCCTTCTTATTTCATATGATCTGTCTTTAATTGAAGCTTGACATGAGTTTTTTTGTAGTAGGAAGCAATCTTTTCTCTCCTCTACACTTTGCCAAAAAAAAAAAAAAAAGTCGGGGGGAGGGGAATAAAACAGTCTTGCAAAAACATCCTATATAAATTTTAAAACACTAGACAAATAAAGACTTTTATTGTTTCATTTATTTTCAAAAAGGCAGCTTAACTTAGAAAAACACGTAAGAATCAATTACAAAAGTGGCCTCTCAACTTTTCCTAATAATTACCACTTTTGTATTTCAGTTTTTCAGTCAGTAAAATGGGCAATAAACCACACTCTGTTCCTTACAGGATTGTTGCAAGTTTGGAGGTGATATAGTAAGTTTGGTATAAGCTGTGAATCACTGTATCCATATAAGGAATCTTTATTTTACTTTACTTCTAGAGGAGTGATGTATATGCTAAACTGAAGCCTGAAGAATGAAAAATAAAGGTATCCAACGTGTAGGAAGATTAGCATCAGAGTACAGCTTTCATTTGATCTTTCACTGTTTCACACTTTACCAAATTCTATAGATTAAAAATAAAAATTTAAAAAAAAGGTTGATAAACTTTCTAAGAGTAAATGAACTAGGTAACATAATTTCATGAGTGCTTTTTTGAATGGGATAAATAAAATGGAGTAAGTATAATTTCACCCAATTGAGAAAACACTGCAAAAGAAAGTGCAATCATGTCTATTATCAAAATTTCATGGTTCCCAGATAGAAACGCTCTCTTGTTTCCTGATTCAGCATGGAAATCTAATCTTTTCCTTTCCCTGGATGATTTTGAGATACAATCAAGGGCGTAGAATGCATTAGAATACATTTGCAATTTAATTCAAGGTTCCCCACCCACCCCCCCTTTTTTTAAACTTGGGCATAAGTGTCTGAAAGCTCTAGCTTAAAAAAATTAGTAAGAAAGTAAAAATGGAGGAACTAAAGTTTTAAAATAGTATGGGTAAAGCAATAGTTTGATAATCATATACTTCATGATTTGGGGTTGTTTCATGCAAATAAGGTGTGTAATAGAAAAATTACAAAAGGAGAAACTATTAGAAGCTGGATCTACACAGTCAAGTACAGAGAAAATCATTACATGTCAGGAATAGAATTTTATTCTTAGAGACAAACGAATAGTTACAGGAGAGCTGTGAGGGGAAATTCTGCATTGTGTTCATGAAACATAGCAGAGACCTCCAGGGAAAAGAGAAAACTCCACAGAGATTGCCAACATAGAGTTGGTCCAAAATGACAGAGGACACAGCATGCGGATTAAAAAAAAAAGGTTTAAAATATGCTCAGGTAAATTCCTTTCTGCAAAAATGAAATTCAAGTATGAAAAATCATTTCCCCAATGGGCAGCACTACAAATTGATTTTTTAGGACCCCTTCCAACTGTACATAAATAGAAAAGTACATCTTAGTAGTTAAGATAGATTTCTTTTTTCCAATTGTATTGAGAACTTCCTTATGAATAGGAGCACATCAGTGGGAACTATCAGGGAAGAAACTGCACAGGAATATTCTAGATATAAAAGGTCATATGAACCATAGTAAAGTTCTTTGGACAAGGTCTTAGAAACTGTGAATGTATAGGATAGTATAAAATAAAATGTTGAATAATACCCCAATTTGATTTGAATTATTATTGCTACTAGTCACTATTGCTATTATAGTCTACTAGTTTGAGCTTTTAAAATGAAACAATTTGGGTAATTAAAATGAATTTGAAACTTATTGTGATTAATTATACTTTGGCTCAACTGTCTGATATTTCATTCAAAAGACTTAACCAACTAATAATAGTGCAATTCTGCTTAACATACAATAACAGACTCATAATTTTTTTTCTGTTTTTTTATATTTTAGTACTTCTTTAATATCTTCTAACAATAGTGAAGTGGTCAAAAGGCAAACATGAGGAGAAAAGTGAACAGGAAGAATCCACAGGGTGTAAATAATCCATAAACAGGCTAATTGGTCTCTGGGCAATTGGTGACTTTCTGCGTAAGCAGTTCAATTGAGGTTTCTGGAAAATGAAAATACTTTATTTATATCTGTTCAAATTTTGCTTTCAAGCATAAAAGTACCAATCAAATGGTCTTAAATATTTGATCATTATCTTTAATCTATACTTTCCTTCTAAAAATTCGCATATTGCTATTGTCTGCGGTGGTATTTTCATGCATTTATAACTGAACAAATTCCTGACTAATATGGCGCTGGACATAGGGACTAGAAACCGTAAATTATTCTTATTTTTTTTCTGTGTGTTGGCATTCTGGCTTAGCTTTGCCGTTAACAAGTGGTATGAACTTGTTCAATTACTTTATCCCCATTATACAAAAGGGTTTTAGTTTCTTAAATTAGAAGGCTTTACAACATTAAGTTATCTATACACTCACAAAAAAACATTTAAAGTTTGCCTATTTCAGGAAAGGCATCATGCTTGGCCATGGGAGAAACACAACAGTAACTAAGTCACAATTCTTATTTTGAGGAGCTAACATTCTATTAAAGGGGAACTTATGAAGACAGATAACTTTAATGAAAAATCCTGCAATTTTTTACTTAAAAATACAAAAACAAAGTAAAATGGATATTAAGAAATTAAACTCAGTTTGGAAGGGAGAAGTAAAGAATTCATTAGTGGGATAACAGTATTTGATCTGGACCTCTATAGATTGTTATATTTTTTTATAGCCAGGGGGTTAATAACTGATGGGAAATAACAAAGAAAGTAAAAGAAGGTACAAGCTGTGGAACTTCGAAGAAAAGGGAATGTTAAGGAAAACAAGTGTAGTGTAGTTTTGGGGAAGCATTTAGTGTACATAAATGAGTTATTAGACACAGACTGAAAGGCAAGCTGGGGCTTTGAAGTTCAGGGAGAACAGGATTTGATAGTGAATATTTTTCCAGCAGGGCTATTGTTCTTTAGAAATATTTAGCTTGACACAATGTGTGGTATTAATAAAGAAAAGAGATTCTAGGTTGGTGGAATTAGTGAAGAGGCTGTTTGAATGATCTTGTAGAAAAGCAATTGGTAACAGAAATTGTAAAAAGGAATAGATATAAAAGACATTCCAGTTATTAAAACACATACACACACACACACACACACACACACACACACTTAAAATGTGATTGTTTCCTAGACAGAGTGAGAAACAAAAATTCTATTTCAGGTTGGTTGAGTGGAGAAGCATAATTCCATTAAATGAAATAAAGAAATGCAAAGAGGAGTCAGCATGAAGCTAAGTTATCTATAATTACACAGGTTGACTTTGAAGTACTAATAGTTAACCAGTTGGTCACTGAGTGATGTATAACTGGGTTTCCGGGGAGAATTTGAAGTTAGAAATAATACCTTTGTTGGAACTATAGAAGTGAATGAATTCACCAGAGAAAATGGGTAGAGAACAAAGATGTAGCCTTAGGATAACATCATAATTTGGAAGTTTAGGGATGAAATATGGGTCACACAACAATGGTTAAGGTATCAAAAAAGAAAGATGCTTAAATGTTTTCGGTATGGCAGAGAAAGAAGCTAAAGGAAAACAGCAAATACAAAACAGATTAGTTTAGAGAATTCCCATAGAGTTGGAGTAATCCCTAAATTTTGACCTAGACTTCTATGGTAAATAATGTTTAGGATCTAAACAAATGTGTATTCACAATTTTAAGCTTGGGTGATGGGAGTATACTGATACTGTTAATGGAAATGTAGGTTTGATAGAATGCTAAATATTAACACAAGCCATCTCAGTATCTAATAAATAAAAACACTCACTTCTCTATTATGATTATTACAGTTACCAGTTCTTGTTGGATCTCTAAGAAGTCTCTCAGTGTCACCTGCAGTTGTAGAATGTAACATGTATTTATTTTATAGTAAACTAAAGACTTTCACATTCCACTTAAATTCCTAGAACACTGACACAATATTTAGAATATTTAAGTTAAATATACATTTTTTTAAAGTATATTCCTTGTGAATATATTCTTGGTGTATCTATGTGACGTGAGGTAGAATCTGAAAGTTAAGAATGGAATGTGGAGCATATTCTACACTGGAACTTGTCTACACTGCCAGACTCTGAGGGCAGGGGATTATGGAGGTAATGTACATTGGAAACTCTAGTTTAATATCAACTTGATTCCAAAATCACTTTAGATGGTGATTGCAGCCATGAAATTAAAGGACTCTTACTCTTTGGAAGGAAAGTTATGACCAACCTAGACAGCATATTAAAAAGCGGAGACATTACTTTGTCAACAAAGGTCCATCTAGTCAAGGCTATGGTTTTTCCAGTGGTCAGGTATGGATGTGAGAGGTGGACTATAAAGAAAGCTGAGGGCTGAAGAATTGATGCTTTTGCATTGTGGTGTTGGAGAAGACTCTTGAGAGTCCCTTGGACTGCAAGGAGATCCAACCAGTCCATCCTAAAGGAGATTAGTCAAGGGTGTTCATTGGAAGGACTGAAGTTGAAGCTGACTGATGTTGAAGCTGAAACTCTAATACTTGGACTACCTAATACGAAGAGCTGACTCATTGGAAAAGACCCTGATGCTGGGAAAGATTGAGGGCAGGAGGAGAAGGGGACGACAGAGGATGAGATGGTTGGATGGCATCACCAACTCAATGGACATGAGTTTGGGTGGACTCTGGGAGTTGGTGATGGACAGGGAGGCCTGGCATGCTGCGGTTCATGGGGTCACAAAGTGTCAGACACGACTGAGTGACTGAACTGATACTGATACTGATTTCACAGCTTCTTTGGTCTAGGGAATTCCAGGACATAGGAAGTTTCCAATCTCTAGGAAAGGTTTAGAAGTGACAACAATATCTGGGGTCTTTTAGATGAAAACTATTTCAAGTCTATCATATTCCCAAGGTAACCAAGGTAAATACATGCTTTAATGGCTTACAAAGACCAAGAATGGCTTTGTATTTCACATCTACTAAACAGAGACCCAAAACCACTGTTTTCTATTTGTGCATACGTGACAATATGAGGGCACAACATATAAGTTAGCTATATTTCTCTTGGTTTCAAAGAAGGATGTGTGTTTAGTTATTTTTGGTTTGGAGTTTTTCTCTGTTGATTTTATGTCTTTAACCATTCTCCTTGTGAAGCACTGCCCACAATTCTATACTGAAAGGAGCATAATTAACTTACAAGGTTATTTCTGAACTGTGACCACATTAACTTGCTTTCAACATAGAGGAAGTGTACATGGTAGAATTAATTTATTTTCCGAAGAAGCTGTGGTATGACGAATAGAAGTATCCCTCCCAGTTCCATTTTCTGCCTCTCAGTTGTATCCTTCAGTATTTTGTGCTCACACACATCATTCTTGTCAAGCACACTTAACCTCTGATCATGACTGTCTCGTTTTCCCCTCACTGCCATACATGTAAGTCACATTCTAATTCAGCATCTTTGATCATATATAACAGCTAAGATCTACTGAGCATTTTCTGAGTGTCAGGCATTGTTGTGAGCATTAGAAAAATCAACTCAGTCAATTCTTAAAATAACCCAAGGTAATAAAGAGTCTGACTCTATTTTTGATTGTTTGATGACTGACAGCTTTCAAGCCCCAGCCCTTCTCCCCACTTCTGCCCCACATCTGGGCAAGCTGTGATATAAAACACCAGGTTTAAAAAAAAAAAAAGAAAGAAAGAAAAACCAGATACTCCTTCTTTTGAACTAACTCATGTCCAAGGACCCACATCTCAGAGAGGGCAGAATCTGCATTTAAATTCAAACAATCTGGTTTCAGAGCCTAGACTTTAACCACTACACTAGTCTGCCTCTCTAATTTCTTCTGATAGAAATATTATTAAATGAACATCAATAATCATGGCATTATACTTGAATACATTAAAATACATTATGATAATAAAATAAGGTAGGCTTATAAGTTCAATATTAATATTACATATTCTTTGTGTTAATACCTGTATTTAGACTTAAAATTCTGCATAAATGTGAAATATTTGAGACTAGTTTACCTCTAAATAATAAAAAAAAAATAGAAATACTTTAGAGGCTCAGAAGACTTTCACATATTACTATTAGCTGTCACTTTGAATTTATTTCATTATATTAATTTATTAGGTATTATAATCTTTAAAGGTACAACCACCTGAGCTAAATTTTAATAATCTGATAATTTAAGTCACCTGAGTAAAAAATGTTCAGTGACATAGGATTCTGCCTAGAAGATTTTTTTCTTGCTTTCTGCTTTAGCTGCTCATCTTCAACAGTCAACACAACCCAATCTTTATGAGCACTGTTAGAATTGACATTGGAATCTGCAGCAGTATTTGTCTTAATCCAATATTTGTCTCATTCCCAGTTCTTACTCTCAGTATTTACCTTATTCCCGAGTGTTTTAATTTTTGTATTTGTTATAGGCCTTTTCTTCTCCCAAAGACTCATCTTGCCAGGTTTTCTCTCATTGCATCTGTAAATGACGGTGCAGTGTATGCATGTGTAATGTGGGAGACTGCAAAGTTCCAAATAATGACTAGATGAGCTCAGCAGGTGAATTCAGAATTACCAAGTCATTGCTCTCAACTTTCACGCATTTAAACAGCACTGATGAATAGTCATGGTGTATGGGCTTGGCTAGATCTCAGGCCTTGAGTAAAAGGTAACTGTTTATAAGCTGTTGGGTAAAGTAGCTTCAATTTTATTTATTTTTTTTTCCATTTATTTTTATTAGTTGGAGGCTAATTACTTTACATCATTGCAGTGGCTTTTGTCATACATTGAAATGAATTAGCCATGGATTTACATGTATTCCCCATCCCGGTCCCCCCTCCCACCTCCCTCTCCACCCCATCCCTCTGGGTCTTCCCAGTGCACCAGGCCCGAGCACTTGTCTCATGCATCCAACCTGGGCTGGTGATCTGTTTCACCCTCAATTTTAGATCCCTTTCTTTCTTCTTTCCTCCCTCCCTCACCTTCTTCTTTCCTTCTTTTGATTCTTCCCTTTATTTCCCAAATATGCTGAACATTCTTAGAAGAATTTTTCTACTAGAGGATTTAACCTATGCAAATATAGACCAAGAGAAGGGAAAATGTTTTGAATTTCACACATTGTACAGTTAAAATCAATTCAAAGAACATCAAGATAAAATAAGACCCTTGTCTTTTCTTTATGTAATACAATAAAAGCAATGACACTGGTTTTATCATATAAAAATCAAGGAGCCACCATCATGCTATTGGACTAATAATCATAATTTATGCTAAATAATTGAATAATTTTAGCATAAATTTGCTTTTGCCAATACTGAAACACAAAATAATTTGATAAATTTTTTCTTATACTACAAAATTAGTTTCCCTATCAAAAAAATGAGTGTCAAAAAGCAATTTTAACTTGCAGAAATAAATGTACTTTATGTTTGTGTTTATGTGTGTGTTTATGTGTCTCTGTGTGTGTAAACACCTATTTTTCAGCCTGATGGAAATGATGCACTTAAGTAGAAAAAAAAAGGAAGTAGGAGTAACAAAAGGTTAAATTACTTGGGTGAGGGGATGTTGACTTTCTAATAACTATAGAAGATCAACACAAGAAGGAAGATGAAATCTGAATATCTAATGAAGAGCATGATTATTTCTTCTTTGGAAAATGTTTAAAATGTGATTCATAGCACATATGCATAAATTCTACTTGCTGTAAAGAGATACAAAATTTTTAATATTATGTTTCATTCAGTGAAAAGTTGAATGGATTAGATCCAAATAAAACAGTTTAAACAGCATTGCTGATTAGATGGAAAAAAAAAAAAAAGAAGATACTTTCGCAGTGCACCAGTTGCACAATAATGCAAGGAATTGAATCTGAAGGCTCAATGACCAACATGGATTGTCCAGGTGAAGCTCCATAGTGAACTACTCAGGTTTAAGAAAGTTATCATGGGGATTTCCATGTCCCATAATGGGTTTCCTTTCTAGTCAAATCTTCAACACCTACTTTCTCATCCTCATTTTCTGAATATGTACGTAGGTGTAAAATGGAAACAAATACTAGAAGAGGCCACTCATCAACTTACATTTATAAGCTATTTATTGCAAGTAAATATGCATTTCCAGGACTTTTAAAAAAATTTTGCATGTATTAGAACTGTGCTTTCTTCCCATAAGCCTGGAAGTGGAGAATGGATAAGGGAAAAGCCCAGTGGATAATTTCTAGAAAAGGGATTAATAGAAAGACACATATTAAGACACTTCAGAGTTGGATAATGATCAAAACACTACTGGATGAGAGACTAAAATCCAAAACAGAGGTGGAGAGCGTGTGCCATATAAGTACTGAAGATAATATGTCACCCTTGAATTCTCCTGGAGGTTGAGAGACCTGTACTTATAGGTAATATTTCAAAAACCTTTTATCTCATCTGGAATACATATTTCTGAGTCCAAGTGTTTCTTTTGCCAGTAGGTGAAGCTGTGTGAGTGTTGTAATCTGCAAAATTTTGGATTGTGTTTTATACCAGTTAAAAAAAATTAGTACACCTAATAAACATATTTATAGATATTAGCCATTGCTATATTGAACACATAATTATATTATAAAACATACAAAAATGAAATGTGGAAAAATGTAGAAAAACCATGTTATGATTGTTTGCTCTCCAGTGAATAGTCTTCCTGTCACCACATCCTTTTTCTCCCCAAAAATGTGCACACCTGATTTTGAAGGCCATTAATGTGGCTCAGAGGGTAGAGAATCTGCCCGCAATTCAGGAAACCCAGGTTTAATCTCTGGGTTGGAAAGGTCCCCTGGAGAAGAGAATGGCTACCCACTCCAGTATTCTTGCCTAGAGAATTCCATGGACAGAGGAACCTAGCAGGCTACAGTCCATGGGGTCTCAAAGAGTCAGACATGACTGAGCGACTAACACTCTAATGTATAGTAAGGGTCAGAAAACCATAGATTGAATGCCAAATATGGCCTGCCATTGATTTCTATACATTTCATGAATTTAGATTTTTATATTTTAAAATGGTTGGAAAAAATCAAAATAAAAGTTTATTGGTCCACAGTAGCATTCATTTGTTGGTTTATCATCTACGGCTGCTTTGTGGCTAGAGTGGTGAAAATGAATAGTCGTGAAAGAGACCTTACAGCTCAAGCCTTAAGTATTTACCCTTTACAAAAAAGGGGGGAAAATGGTTTGTTGACCCTTGGTTTAGAGGATAATGTCGTGCTCCATATAAATTCCTTCCCTTCAGAACAGACAAGCTACCTTTATATTCAAGACTTTTCATCAAATTAGTATACCTCTTTGTTTTCTCTCTATTTTTAATATTATAGAGCTGACACCCAAGTCAGATGATTCCAAAGGCTGTTAAAGTTTCTAAGTCACATATGAAATTGTATTTACTTTGAACAAAAATATAGAAAGCAAACAGAACAACTAGAAACATTCATGAATTTTCATTACCAACAGCAACCACAAAATGTTGTCCATATTTTTGCTCTACTTTTCTGGGCCTCTTCTGATTTATTGTCTATCCTTCTTACCTCATTTTCTTCAGAGATGTTGACAACTTGCTTTCTTGGCTTCCTTGTGTTTGTAAATGGGTAACACCAGAAGAATACCAGGCAAATGGTTAAGGGATGTATGTCCTAGTTTCTTCCCCAGGCTACTTGCATCTCTGCTTTTGATCTGAGATTATGGAGATAAAGGCAACTTTGTAGTTCAACATTTCTTTGAGTGTTTTAATCTAAAATCTACAAATGCTTATTTACTTACTTTAGTACATTATTTTTAATGTTTCACCAAACATACTTATTAAGGAATATATATTTATCTATATATATAGCATATATAGTAGATATTTAATATATAATACATAGTTAATATTTGCCATATTTCTTGTTATGTTTTATATATTTAGAAAGAGACTAAAATGATGGGGAAATAAATAAAATAGATTAGACGGCTGAATGGTCAGCAAGTATACTTTATGTATCAGGATTTTCTCTTTTTCTTCCTGAGAAAGAATATGCCATTCATGAGTGTTGAACTAGATTGGGTCATGTAGTGATGAGGAGTCTGTTATAAGATCTCTATATTTCATGTCACTACTTAGAATAGAACTTGTCTTCTTGGAAAAAAACTTTTCTTGAATTGGCTAAAAAAGTCATACAGTCCATAAAACTGTCTGCACCACCATCTGGAAAGGAAATTAGCAATCTGGTAAATAGTCTGTGGTGGAATCCTTTGCACTTCACTGTGGTGGACAGCAGAGATCAGTTGCATTGTAACAGATGTGCAAAATCTTTTGCAAGTTGGCTTTTATGTTTCCATGGCTTCAAATGAAATAAGATAGCAAATTTGCTCTATAAAACCAAAGATGAAAAATATAAATTCTTCAACTGCAATTTTTATTAGTCTTTCAAAGGACCTTACAAACCCACAACAGACTGTTAAAGTGAACTCACATTAATGGGAACATTGGCATACTGATATGTTAATGAATGATATCTATTGCATTTAAGAAATTCACCATCCAACAAAATGATAGTTAAAATACAGAGCTCATTTAAAAAATTAAAGGTAATAAATGACCTAAAATGATCTTTTTAAAGGGTTCAGACATAATAGAAAAAAGTTAACCTATTTAATGCAATAATTGCAAGCAGTTAGAGCCTTGATATATATAAATAATCTTTGAACCTGTGATCTCTAACATTTTTCTAATAATTTCTTCAGATGTTTCTTAGTTGTTTTTATTTTATTAAAATACCCTATCATACTTTATAGAGTAAATTCTGTCTAATGTGAACAATTTAGTGAAAATGAGGAGCAAAAACACAGAAATAAAACACCAAAATAAACTTCTCTAGACCCAGTCTTCTGCTCTAAGGTAGTCCACTACATTTCTTTTATTGAAAAACTGTAAGCAATAAGTAGTTTTTATATCATAGACATTTTTCCATTTCTATTATATTTATAATTGGTGGTAAAGGATTCACCTGACAATGCAGGAGATGCAGGAGATGGGTTCAATCTGTGGGCTGGGAGGAACCCCTGGAGTAGGAACTGGTAATTTACTCCAGTATTCTTGCCTGGAAAATTCCATGCATAGTGGAGCCTGGTAGGCTATAGTCCTTGGGACTACAAAGAGTCAGACATGACTAAGCACAGCACAGCACAATACAATAAGAGAGAGATAATAATTTAGTATTAATAAATAAATAAATCTTCAGATTTGGAAAATATATCTTGTTCATGATAAGTTTACAAATTCACAGAATAAATTGTATTAAAATTGCAGAACATTAAGCATAAAAATAAAGATCTTTAAAAATATCAGGGAAAAAAGGTTAAATTTACCTTATGGAATGGCAATCATGTTACCAAGTGTCTTAACACAACTGATACCTTAACATTCTTTAGCAACATATATAGTGCTAAGAAAAATAATTATAAAATTCTCTATGCTTATAAACTATCATTCAATAATAAAGAAAAGGGACTTCTCTCATGGTTCAGTAACCTTGCAATGCACGGGCATGGATTTGACCCCTGATTGGGGAACTAGCATCTCACATGCCATAGAGTGCAACCAAAATAAATTTAAAAATTAAAAAAAAAAAAAGAGTAAGGAAAAAATAATGACATTCTCAAACCAAAAAAATAAAAAAGAAGAAGTACCAAGACTGTCCCCCATGAACCATATAAATAGGATTCTGAAGGCTATTTTTCAGAAAGAAATCAATCAAGAAGGAAGAAATGGAAAATAGGAAGGATGGCTATGAGAGGAACTGGCATATAGTATAAAGGATGCTTCTTTCTCATGCTTCATGTTTCCATGTTGACAGATGTCTACTGTGTTCTCTCAATTCCCACAGTTGATAAGAGTATGAGCTGAAGGATAGTGCATTTTTTAAATATTGATAAACTATATTTATTCAGCATCATTCTTTCATTTGGGGCTCTTCCTGCTTGCAAAATACTTATGGCCTCTTCTGTTATTACATGATATAAGCAATGTAGGCATCTGTGAGAGAAGTTAGTAATTTCCCAGCATTATCTCTGACTAGAAATAATAGACTTTAGTATATCAGTCTGAGTTGGCTGATAATACTTATCAAATAATACCTATGTAATTAATCAACATGATAACACACAATAATAGAGAGTATGTTTTCATGAACCCATGGAAAATACACAGACATTGAATATTTTGTCACAAAGACTCATTTTATTTTGTTAAATGCAAAAATACTAGCACTATGATACATGATACAGCAAGTAAAGAAGAAATTAATAACAAACTCTAATCAAGTTGTTTATATCTGGTCATTCAGTTCAGTTCAGTTCAGTCTCTCAGTCATGTCTGACACTCTGTGACCCCATGAAATGCAGCACGCCAGGCCTCCCTGTCCATCACCAACTCCTGGAATCTACCCAAACCCATGTCCATGGAGTCGGTGATGCCATCCAACCATCTCATCCTCTGTTGTCCCCTTCTCCTCCTGCCCTCAATCTTTCCCAGCATCAGAGTCTTTTCAAATGAGTCAGCTCTTTGCATGAGGTGGCCAAAGTATTGGAATTTCAGCTTTAGCATCAGTCCCTCAATGAACACCCAGGACTGATTTCCCTTAGGATGGACTGGTTGGGTCTTCTTGCCGTCCAAGGAACTCTCAAAAGTCTTCTCCAACACCACAATTCAAAAGCATCAATTCTTCTGTGTTCAGCTTTCTTTATAGTCCAACTCTCACATCCATACATGACCACTGGAAAAACCATAGCCTTAACTAGATGGACCTTTGTGGACAAAGTAATGTCTCTGCTTTAATATGCTATCTAGGTTGGTCATAACTTTCCTTCTAAGGAGTAAGCGTCTTTTTATTTCATGGCTGCAATCACCATCTGCAGTAATTTTGGAGCCCAGAAGAATAAAGTCAGCCACTGTTTCCACTGTTTCCCCATCTATTTGCCATGAAGTGATGGGACCAGATGCCATGATCTTAGTTTTCTGAATGTTGAGCTTTAAGCCAAAATTTTCACTCTCCTCTTTCACTTTCATCAAGAGGCTCTTTAGTTCTTCTTCACTTTCTGCCATAATGGTGGTGTCATCTGCATATCTGAAGTTATTGATATTTCTCCCGGCAGTCTTGATTCCAGCCTGTGCTTCCTTCAGCCCAGCATTTCTCATGATACTCTGCATTTAAGATAAATGAGCAGGGAGACAATATACAGCCTTGATGTACTCCTTTTCCTATTTGGAACCAGTCTATTGTTTCATGTCCAGTTCTAACTGTTGCTTCCTGACCAACATACAGATTTCTCAAGAGGCGGGTCAGGTGGTCTGGTATTCCCATCTCTTGAAGAATTTTCCACAGTTTATTGTGATCCACATAGTCAAAGGCTTTGGCATAGTCAATAAAGCAGAAATAGATGTTTTTCTGGAACTCTCTTGCTTTTTCGATGATCCAGCAGATATTGGCAATTTGATCTCTGGTTCCTCTGCCTTTTTTTTTTTTCTCAGTAGTTATCTGTTTTATTTTATTTTTTTAATTTTTTTTTCATTTATTTTTATTAGTTGGAGGCTAATTACTTTATGACAAAAACCTCTGACTTTTCTAAAACCAGCTTGAACATCTGGAAGTTCATGGTTATGTATTGCTGAAGCTTGACTTGGAGAATTTTAAGCATCACTTTACTAGCGTTATGAGATGAGTGCAATTGTGCGGTAGTTTGAGCATTCTTTGGGATTGCCTTTCTTTGGGATTGGAATGAAAACTGACATTTTCCAGTCCTGTGGCCACTGCTGAGTTTTCCAAATTTGCTGGCATATTGAGTGTAGCACTTTCACAGCATCATCTTTTAGGATTTGAAGTAGCTCAACTGGAATTCCATCACCTCCACTAGCTTTGTTCGTGGTGATGCTTCCAAACTCCCACCTGACTTCATATTCCAGTGTGTCCGGCTCTAGGTGAGTGATCATACCATCATGATTATCTGGGTCTTGAAGATCTTTTTTGTACAGTTCTGTGTATTCTTGCCAAGTCTTCCTAATCTCTTCTGCTTCTGTTAGGTCCCTACCATTTCTGTCCTTTTTTGTGCCCATCTTTACATGAACTCTTCCCTTGGTATCTCTAATTTTCTTGAAGAGATCTCTAGTCTTTCCCATTCTATTGTTTTCCCTTATTTCTTTGCACTGATCACTGAGGAAGGCTTTCTTATCTCTCCTTGCTATTCTTTGGAACTCTGCATTCAAATGGGTATATCTTTCCTTTTCTCCTTTGCTTTTTGCTTTCCTTCTGTTCATTACAAACAGTTTATAAAATGATTTTTGTTTCAAAGGAGAAATGCAAACCAAAATTAATAGTTTTTAGGAAAAAATGGGAAAATTAAACATTAAAATCTATGGGCTTCTCTTGTAGCTCAGTTGGTAAAGAATCTGCCTGCAATGCAGGAAACCTAGGTTTGATCCCTGGGTTAGGAAGATCCCCTGGAGAAGGAAATGGCAACCCACTCCAGTATTCTTGCCTGGAGAATCCCATGGACGGAGGAGCCTGACAGGCTTCAGTCCATGGAGTCTCAAGAGTCGGACATGAATTAGCAACTAAATCACTACCAGGAGATACTACCAAAATAGTACTCAAAGGAGAATTCTTAGTCACAATATTTTCTTTCTTCCTCCTTCCATTCTTTCTCCCTCCCTCCCTCCCTTTCTTCCTTTCTTCTTTCTTTTTTCCCCTGTTTCTTTCTCACCACTTCCCTCTCTCTCTTTTTATTTTTTCCTCTATTCTTTGTTTCTTTCTTTCTTCTTTAAAGCCTGTGTTCTTCCCTTAAAAAAAAATTTCAAAACCTGGACTCTGTTTTTATTTGTGTTTCCCTAGTATATTTTTGGACAATTTGCATAAAGTTACTTAACAATCATTATAGATATTTTCTGCACTGAATAATATAATAGTCTTGAGATTCACAAAACTAACCCTTCCCTTTTAATATCCATTAGTCTTTGGCAAAATAGCTTAAATTCACGAAATTTTAATAGCTAAAAAAATAAGAATATATAAACCTTAGAGGAATATTGGAACTTCACTTTAAAAAGTTAGGCTTATTTTAGGTCGGAAAGTCACTGGTTAGATATATCCTTCAAAACTGTAAATATAATCAGTAAATTAAGTACTTGACATTTTTCTTAACAAGGAAAATAGGAACAATGGATGAAAAAGAAAAAGGACCAAATCAAGGCAAAAAGTATAAATTAGAAATTTTTAGTGGAAGACAAACCACTTACACAGGAGTTGAAAGTATAGAAATGCTTTGTTTAATTCAATTAAAATGAAAATCAAATATGATGATAGTCACATATATTAAGCTTATTCTGAAAGAAAAAGAGATTGGGAGCAAAATTTAAATTACTAGGAATTATTTGTTATTTGGGTGCCTTCTGGTAACAAATTGATCTTGCCTGTGAGTTGAATAAATTTAGTGACGTCTTTCCACTGGTAACCAGTATATCACTCTAATTTAGTATTAGTAGCTATTCTTTGAAATATATGTGTCAAGAACAGCATCACAAGGAAAGTTATTAAAGAATCGAGATTCATCATAAAGAATGGGAAAAAATCACTTCTACTAGCTCACAGGTTAAGGATGTCCTCAAATTTTAAAAAGCTACTTATTTTTAGAAATACAATTTTAACATTGTTTTTCCTTTCAATCTCCATGTCTCTTAAAAAATATGAAATTATAGAGCAATTAAAAACATAATGAAATATCCCAATTTAATTCTGGTTAATGTGGGATATTCTGAATTTTAGACAAAGTAAAATGAAATAGTTACATAGTTGACATAAAACTCTTCAAAACATCACATTAAAAAAAAAGAGGTATAATATTTTATTTTATCGTGCATTATATATCAATATCTCACACATTTCCACAATGTAAGGTTTTGATTTCCCTCAAAGGTGGTTGTTCATTTGAAGGTACAGCTATTTATTACTTGAACCAGAATTTTAAAATAAACTTCAACTAATGTCACCAACTTTGTGATATCGGAACAAAATATTCACCACAGAAAGTCATCATGGTAGTCCTAATATCTCGCTCAGGCAGTACACGTAGTTTTGTACATTCAAGCCATCATTGTCTCCATAAATAACCCATGATGATAATCCATGCAGAAGAATATGAAAGACAAAGTTAAAATAAATACTCTTCATCTACCATTGTTCCAATGTGGTACCATTTAATTTCTGCACAGACAGTAATGCCTTTCATTGACATTTCAGAAGAGAACTGAAAACATTGTAAACCATTTTCTGATATAAGAAATTACGGTTTCCAAACAATGCTTCAGTCTAAAAGGGAAAGGCTGATGACTCTAAAATAAAACAAAGCTCATCATAAAACATGCTGTTACCTCTTGTTATGTGAAAGTTTGTTAACAAGAAATTCAGCTACTTTTTCTAAAATTCTCAGATTTCTGTGTTTACAGGAAGGAGTATAATTCAACATAAAGGCAATAGTAAGTGGTGGTGTGATGGAAAACTAAATATTTGGTAATTATTAAAGCAATCACAAGTTGTATCTTTCAAGTCACATGTGATACTAGCTTTTAACTATTTCAGGGAAACACATTGTAATTTAAAACATTGATCCATAGAAAGCTCATGTTTAATGTTTCTGTCCTTAAGAAAACTTTTAAAATGCACTTATTTTCAAGGTAACTGAAGAATATTTTGAAGGTAATAGGGCTAATCAATGATTACAGATAGAAAATTAAGAAGTTTATTGAACTATTGAATATGCTAGTGAAAAATGTTAAAAATTCTTCATGGAATGGACTTATATTCGGAGTGTGTGTGTGTATGTGTGCATGTGTGTGTGTGCTTTCAGCTACTTTTGAAGATGACAACTGTACACTTTGAGGGCTGTCGCATTTTCTATCCAATAGAGTTGTTAAAAAGTGCATTTTCATAGTCCAATTTGCTACCACTGGCCACAATAATGTGACACTTAAAGAGTGATATGATAAATTAATTGATTTCTTCACATCACCAGGCACAAAGATGTTTCTTTTATGTCAATGGAGTCAACATGAAATTCAGGCAACTGACAGGACTGCGAAAATATTCATCAGGCTTTTCTTTAGCACTAAATTTCCATAGAAAAAAAAATTCTTGGGTGTCTTACACAGCACAAAAGTATGGTATTTGTTCTATTTTTTATAGGGAATACCAGAGGTTTTAAGGTATAGAAAACTATGGACTCTACCATAGATAGAAAATGACAGGGCAATTCTATCTCAAAATGCTCTTTCAACACAGATTAAACTACTAAGTTTATTTATATAAATGAAATTTCTATTGAGCTTTAAAAATATATATATCCTCAATGAGTATTTTGGTTCAAAATACAGGGAAGTTGCCAATGTAATTATTTAGATACAGAAGAATAATCTTTAAGAAACTTTAGGAAATACTGTGAATAATTTTTTTGAATGAGTAGCTCAAATCATTGCAATTTATCAAGAGAAAGGTAGTATTACTGTTTATTTATAATAAACTAAAATTAATTTAAAAATAAAAAGAAGAGGAATCCAAACCCCTTTCAGCTGACAGGCTGCCGAGCTCTAACTGGCAGAGTGAGTACAGAGAGATTCAATGTGAAAAGTGGAAGATAATGTGCTCACACACTAATGGGCACTGAGCTAGACACAGGCTCATTTTTCACATCATGTCATCTGTAAGGTTTGAAAAAAAGTAATGGCCAGAATGAGCCTAGCTCTATCTCAGACATTATCATTTGCCTCCCCAGTTTTATTTGTGTTGACTTGTACAGTCTAAAAAGATGACAGTCTCTGGGCCTCCGGATCACTCAGAGTGATAATACACAGCACATTACACAGTTGGTGACAGGTTCTGTTCTTCTGGATGGCATATGAAAGGAACGCATCTCTTTCCGTCATTTCAAATGCTATAAACTGACAGAATAAAGAATCTTGCAGAGGGGACATCACAAACCCTGTCTGTTATGATTTTATGAGATAAACTGGAGTTTCTAGGGTATCTTGTTCTGGAAATTAGTGTCAGTCAAACTTTAGTGGGCTTTTTTTTTTTTTTTAAGAGATAAATAGCAGACTCTGGAAAAGTAGCCTTGCTTTATTTTCATATGGCAAAACTGCCAAAACCATATGTTTGATCTTAAAAACTATAGCTGTCCCAGCTTTAAGAAGAGAGGTATTGGGTTACCTAATGAGTAGTAAGCTATCCATGGCTTCAACAAGAAATTAAAATCCACATATGGATAAGAACTTTAAAGAAATCACTAGCCTGTTTGTATGAAAGAATAAATCAGTTCTTTAAAATATTTTGGAAGGCTCACTTTTTGCTAAATTGCTAACTTAATGTCCTGTTGAACTATAAACATGCCAAGATGTAATGTTTTTCTCTTGGTACATTTATTCAAGGTTTTATCTTCTTTCTCTTTATTTCAGTAACTATTGCTGAACTGATTTACAGTACTTTGAATTTAACTGAAGACACCACAAAATATCAGTAAAGTAGATAATAATATGCAGAATTTTATTAATTTATCCTAAACTGAATAGCATATGGATTCCCTACTCTTACGTTTTTTAAAACATTACAGTGTCATAAAAATTTACAGGTACTTGAATCATAATCTGCCAATTGTCATAGCTTTTCCCCATGTAATTTCAAGTACCTCTATTATAATAAATGTTCCTTGCATGACTTAAGTTTAAGTGATTATTTAAGTTGGACTTGTTCATTGTACTTTTCTGTCCATTTCCATGTTTGAAACTTTTTTACTGTCAAGATGAATAGAAATAAATGTCAAAGAATGTTTAACACATACATTTATAAATGATCTTTTATTCAAATTTTTTATTACAGACTCACTAAAAAATTTATCTCAAACTAGATTTGACCACATAGTTGTATTTTAAGAATAAGATAAGCCTGATGATTCAGTTGACTTGATATTAAATCATAGGAATCTTTCAAAATTAAAGAATGTAGGTAGAACTATAGATACTGTGGTTAAATAAAGGAAATGATGATAAAGAAGCAATAAGAACTTATTTCATGTGTGTTTCTTCTATCTTTGTGGATGTCTTATTAATCAATTAATACTTATGCTGTATACTATATATTTTAAAATGCAAATCTAGGCTAGTCTTTTAAAAGGAATCCACATGCTAATGCAGGAGACACAGGTTTGATCCCTGGGTTGGAAAGATCCTCTCTGGAGAAGGAAATGGCAACCCACTCCAGTGTTCTTGCCTGGGAAATCCCATGGACAGAGGAGCCAGGTGGGCTACAGTCCACCAGGTTGCAGAGAGTCAGACACTACTTACTTACTAAATAACAAAAAAACTGTGTGTCTGTGGAATTATCTGCCCACCTATGCACCCAGTTGTTTAATGATATTCTCTCTCACTTTCCATCAGGGCATTTTTATTTATACAGTCCCATGCTGAGAGCCAGGTACCTGCCACATACTTGACAAGCCTGCTATATAGCGACTATTTTATCTTGGTTTATGGAAGTTACAGAGGTAGAAATAAGAGTGAAGAGATTATAAAAGCCTTAATAGCATTACTTTGTGGTGGGGTTATCTCAGTTTTTGTTTGTTTGCTTTTTGGTTTGTTTTTGAGGTTGGTCAACTTTCCCCTCAATCAAACAATTTTTAGGAGACCCAGAATCGATCTACAAATCAATCACTCTTCAACTGGAGATCTCTTGTTCTCTTCTTCAGGATAACTTCAGGACTTGAGCATTATCTGCATTCACTTGCTTACATTGTATCATGCAGCTTGATGCCCCAACCCTTCACCAGTGTTCTTATGTGATTGTTTCTGGGTATCCTAACACCAGAAGGTGAACACACATCCTGAATTCTTCTGTTTCTCTCTCTCTTTCCTCTCTGGCTCTCACTTTTTTTGCTCTTTTCCTGAGAGCAATGCTGCATAAACAGTGAATACTGAGAACTGGTAACTGAGGAATGGTCAAAGAAGTACTTTCTTATATATATTCCATTTATTTTTATTAGTTGGAGGCTAATTACTTTGTGGAGCTAGCTAGCCCCTCTGGGATGAGTTTTGTTGAAAGCACCTTTGGCTCCTGCAAATGAACCTCAGCTTTTAAAGTATGCATTCAATAAAGAGCATTTAGAATATGAAATGTTATTTTAATAGAATCAGTGCTGTTAACTTAGTAACCTATTTACTAGCAGTATTTTAGATAATAGTGATGAACAATAGCACACTTTTATTTCCTGGATATACACTTATCTGATGAAACTCACTTATTAGTGATGATGTGTGTGTGTATTAGTGATGTATGTACATACATACATACATAAGCTTCCCAGGTGGTTCAGTGGTAAAGAATCTCCTGCCAATGCAAGAGACTCAGGTTCCATCCCTGGAACAGGAAGATCCCTGGAGAAGGGAATGGCAACTCACTCCAGTATTCTTGCCTGGGAAATCCTACGGACAGAGGAGCCTGACTCCCAGTCCATGGCATAAAAGAGTCAAAAATGACTTAGCAACTGAACAATAATATACATATATACATACATACATATAACAACAATTTAGAACCTGACTTGGAGCACAGACTGGTTCCAAACTGGCAAAGGAGCTCATCAAAACTGTGTTGTCTCCCTGCTTATTTAACTTATATGCAGAGTAAACCATGTGAAATGCCTTGCTGGATGAATCTCAAGCTGGAATCACAATTGTGGGGAAAAATATCAATAACCTCAGAAATGCAGATAACACCACCCTTATGGCAGAAAGCAAAGAGAAACTAAAGAGCCTCTTGATGAAGGTGAAAAAAGGGAGTGAAAAAACTGGCTTAAAATTCAACATTCATCTGTCTCTTTTTCTGCATATAGGGTTATTGTTACCATCTTTTAAAATTCCATATATATGCATTAGTATACTGTATTGTTGTTTATCTTAGAGACACAGACGTATAGAACAGACTTTTGGACTCTAGGAGAAGGTAAGGGTGGGATGATCTGAGAGAATAGCATTGAAACACGTACAATATCAAGTGTGAAACAGATCACCATCCCAGGATGGATGCATGAGACAAGTGCTTAGGGCTGGTGCACTGGGAAGACCCAGAGGGATGGGATGGGGAGGGAGGTGGGAGTGGGGATCAGGATGGGGGACACATGTAAATCCATGGCTGATTCTTGTCAATTTATGACAAAAACCACTACAATATTGTAAAGTAATTAGCCTCCAACTAATAAAAATAAATGAAAAAAAATTCAACATTCAGAAAACGAAAATCATGGCATCCAGTCCTATCACTACACGGCAAATAAATAGGGAAAAAATGGAAACAGTGACAGACTTTATTTACTTGAACTCCAAAATCAGTGCAAATGATAACTGCAGCCATAGAATTGAAAGACACTTGTTCCTTGGAAGAAAAGCTATGACAAACCTCAGTTCAGTTCAGTTCAGTTGCTCAGTCATGTCCGACTCTTTGCGACCCCATGGACTGCAGCACACCAGGCCTCCCTGTCCATCACCAACTCCCAGAGTTTACTCAAACTCATGTCCATTGAGTTGGTGATGCCATCCAACCATCTCATCCTCTGTCATCCCCTTCTCCGCCCACCTTTAATCTTTCCCAGGATCAGGGTCTTTTCCAATGACTTAGCTCTTCGCATCAGGTGGTCAAAGTTTTGGAGTTTCAGCTTTAGCATCAGTCCTTCCAGTGAGTATTCAGAACTGATTTCCTTTAGGATCGACTAGTTGGATCTCCTTGCTATCCAAGGAACTCTCAAGAGTCTTCTCCAACACCACAGTTCGAAAGCATCAATTCTTTAAAAAGTAGATACATCACTTTGCCGACAGAGGTCAATTTAGTCAAAGTTATGATTTTTCCAGTAGTCATGTATGGATGTGAGAGTTGGACCATAAAGAAGGCTGAGTGCCAAAGAATTGATGCTTTTGAACTGTGGTGTTGGAGAAAACTCTTGAGAGTCCCTTGGACATCAAGGAGATCAAAGCAATCAATCCTTAAGGAAACCAATCCTGAATACTCATTGGAAGGACTGATACTGAGGCTGAAGCTCTAATACTTTGACCACCTAATGCGAAGAGCTGAGTCATTGGAAAAGACCCTGATCCTGGGAAAGATTGACTGAGGGCAGGAGGAGAAGGGGACAACAGAGGGTGATATGGTTGGATGGCATCATCGACTCAATGGACATGAGTTTGAGCCAACTCTGGGAGGCAGTGAAGGACAGGGAAGCTTGGCATGCTGCAGTCCATGGTAGGGTCACAAAGAATCGGACACAACTAGTGACTGAACAACAACTCTCTCTCTCTCTCTCTCTCTATATATATATATATATATATACACACACACACATATACATATATATATATACATGTATGTATATGTTTGTTATGTATACTTATACATATGTAAAGTGAGAGATATCTTAATAACACTGTAATTTTAAAAAGAATTCCTTCAACTAATATCCTTCTATTACATATGTGAGGGGGAAAAAAATAGAAGGGTGTAAGCCCTTAAAAACCACTTACCCAGTTGTGTACAGAAATGTGTATGAAATATAATCTCTCTCTTAAAATTGCTTCAAAATAATATCTATCCCTACAAAAAGGGAATGATTTGTAGCCCCTACTAGGTAGCTGCATATCCACTGCTTGTTGGATATCCAGCAGGGTCATGACTCACCACGTGGTAGCCCAGGGATGTTGAAAACACAGTCACTTGCTAAGGCTTACTGAAAAAGTCATTTTCACTCTAGGAAACGGGAATTGCTGCCCAATCCCATTAGGCTTCCACCTCATGTCCTTAGACTTACTTCTGTCTTTCTTTGTTCAGGTCTTATCCCTCCTTGTCAATGTTGAACTCGCCTCCCAGAACAAGTAAGCCTCTTCCTTGTAGTCTGCCCATGGAGTCATCAGGTTAAGGGTGTATCTGCTCCATTCCTGATAAATGCCAGTGTTATCTGGCCCGTTTCTTTTGTGTGTCTCTCAGTTAGATAGCAGGGTTAGGACATATCAAATCTTGTATTCTCCATGTCCCTTTTATTTTGGAAAGCTTTTGAGAGCTTAACATTTCCCTGTTTCTTGTTGTTCAGACCAAACTATTCCCTTCTGAATCCGTTTACTCATGGCCTCTTGCCTCCTACAGCAAATCCAGCCTTCCTCTTGTCATCTTCAAGAAACCCACCTCTATCTCCCCTTTCTGTCTTGTACACACAGCCTTAGCTGTCACTTTTATCTCTGGTCAATGGTTAGAATCATGATAACAGTTAAGCTGGAAGTCAAGTGATATCAAAGACAAAGTACTTGAGTATTCTATTCAAAGTATTCTATTCCAAAGAATAGAATCCAATTTTATTCTATTTAAAAGGAGTAATATGTATTTACTGACTTTTCTTAAAACATAAAAAAACTTGGATTTCAAACTCACCAGATATACGTGTTATCCAAATGTAAATAAGTATAATATTCTATTGTATATGTATATACTATATATATCACATATCAGCTTAGCTCAACCAATTGGCCTTAGCTTCTAGAAATGCATATGAATTTTAAAAGGATGGCAATATGCTCAAAATACCTTATTTTCCCTTTCCAGGTAGATAACTGAATCCCATTTTACAGGCCAATTACAAATAGTCTTCTAGCCTCTGCATAAAGACATTGTAGCATCTTCTCTTAGAAAACCCATTCAGTTTTTAAGTAGTTTTATTCTAAAGAGAGTTCTTCCTTAACATGAATTGAAATCTGTTCCACAGTAATAATCACTGGATTTTATGCCTGCTTCTGGAATCATACAAATCATGACTAAATAAATTTTTACATGCAGACTTCCAAATATTTAAAAATATTTGTGTCTGACCTAAATTCCCTAAGTTAAATAATTTCACTATTTAAGTATTGTATAATTTCTTTGAATTCTTCCCCATCATGCTTCATGTTCTCTTATTCCTGTTTGTTAAAAATTGCTCTCAAAATACGGTTTCCCCAAACTGGGTATGATGGTCTGTTCACCGCACAATGATTATGAAACTGAACTAAAACTTCACTGTGATTTCTACATAAGTATTTCTGAGGCAAGCTTTCTTTATTCTGCCTTTGTAAAAGCTTGGATTTTTTTATTTATTTTTATTTTTTTATTTTTTCATTTATTTTTATTATTTGGAGGCTAATTACTTCACAACATTGCAGTGGGTTTTGTCATCCATTGACATGAATCAGCCATGGAGTTACATGTATTTTTATTTTTTAAAGACTCCGAGGCAAGATAGCATTAAATTCATCAGTACCCCCATTATAACTGTATTAGATTTGTCTATTTTTTGTTCATAAAGTTTCTTTAGATATTGATAGTAAATGAGTATTTTCTATATCGTGTGTAGACTCATGTCCTTCACAGATGTGACTGGTCTTCTCTGTGAGTGCTCATCAAAGTCTTAAAATATTCCAGAAAAATTTGATTTCTTTTATCAAACCTAGAAATTTGTTTCGATCAAGAAGACAAGCTTTGTTTAGTCTATAGGACCACAAAATATCAAAGCTCTTACTTCTAACTATGGTGATACTAAAGCTTTGTTGTAATGCCATATTTATATAATTAGAAATAGTAAGTTTATGTATTTTCATAAAAAATAATTTTCTTGTATAATTTTAATCTCTAAAAATATTGTAAAAGCTGATAAATGTGAAACATTATCTGATATCTTTCCAAAGAAGTTGTGGTGGAATATTTCTGAAGAATTCTATTGGACTAGGTAATATTCCTAAAGTTTCCTCTAACTGGCCCTTCTGGCATAAACACTGCCAGTCCAAAAATCTCTGAGTAAGCACCAAAGTAGACTTGTAAGAGGAAAACATTATATTAATTCAAAGGTATTATATTGCATTATATATATATTTTATATGTAATTATTATACTGAATTATATTGATTCAATGGTATTGAATCTTTTTAGAGATTAAAATTATACAAGAAAGTAAATTTTTGTGAAATGCATAACTTACTATTTTTAACAATATAAATATGGTATCATATTTATCATACAACAAAATTTCAGTATCACCATAGTTAGAAGAAAGAGCTTTGATATTTTTGTGATCCTATAGACTACTTGAAGCTTGTCTTCTTGATCAAAACAAATTTCTAGGCTTGTTAAAAAAAATCAAATTTAAAACTTTTCTGGAATTTTTTAATACTGCTAGTGTTCAGACATTAAAGGCCCCTTTAAATCCTTATGGTTTCTAGACATAAACTACAGCAGAATTTATAGTAATAATAGATATTTTGTCTTATTTTAAGAATATCATACCATGCCGAGCACGATCTATACGATATTGAATTACATGACTTTTCTCCACTCAATGTAAGTATTGAAAACTTAGTTGAAGAGATGTAATTCCAGGTAAACAAACTTGGGCATTCTACTGAGTATTAACTTGTGGATCTGGTTAAGTCACTTCATCTCCTGTCAAGGTTCCCTAACTATTAAGTGAACTAATGATATGCCACCACTTTCAAGGGATTTTTTTTGAGTTAATGAATATACAGTGAGCAATTTAAGGATTAAACACACTGGGCAAAAGACTAAATTTTTATTATAGTGGATACTCACAGCCTTATGTAATCTGCCAGTCTAAACCATGTGCTGCTTTGGCACATGCTTACTGAAAATAGCAGACCAGTTTGTGAGCTGGCAAAATCTCAACATAGCAGATGGACATGCAATGAAATAACTAGCAAAGAGACCTTGTTTCAACATCAAATATGTTTCTGTGGGGCCAGATTCCTGGGCAAAGTTGTTTTAGTGGTGAGGATGCAACTAACGTAATGTGGTATACCTCCTCTAACTTTTTCCATCTCAAAAAGGAGTAATTTCAGGCATTCATCCATTTCAGATACTTGAAAAACTCACATTTGAAAGTCACAATGACTTGAATCCTTTTAGTGAAGAGTTTTTAAACACCAGTGAAGAATGAGGTTTATATCATACTTGGACTGCTTTTTTCTTTAAAGTAGAAGCTGCAGTTATCTTGCCCCCTAAGCAAAAAGGGGAGACTTATTGTCCACTCTGTCATGACACTCTTCACTCATAGTGTAGTAATTATATAGTGTCTCAAGGAATGATGTTATTGAGCTCTTAACTAAATTAGAATATTCTAGATATTTCTGACTGGCTCCTTTGAAAAGCTATATATCCACATGAAAAGCTAAAAAGAATAGAAACTCATCAAGATTAACAGAAACCTCAAATAATTTTCAGCTATTGTAAAGGGAAGCCCTTCCTATTTTAGTGGTTAGTATTATAATTATAAACAGAGAAATTTATGTGAAATCTATTCTGCAGGGCAAACATCTTAAAATTGATAGTGCAGTACCTGCATTAAGGAAGTAAATTATTAAAATTTCATAGAAAATTCTGAACTTACTTTGTACTGTAAGTAAATTTTATTCTAATGTTTGTTATGGATATAAATTTCATTGTGATTCCTGGACACATAACCAGTCCCTAAGCATTACAAAGTTTTTTGAGAATTAAATTAAGATCAAAATCTAAAATAATGCAGACACATGGCAAAAAGACAATCAAACAACGAAAAATACAAGTTTTTCCTCTCATAGAAAACCCTTTTGGCCTTTCTGGATATGTTAAAACCACTTAATAGTTTTTATATTTGGTCATGATCCTCTGATGTGTGTATGTTCTTAAATTTAAATGTTTATGTATTTAAAATAATGTCATGGAACTCTGCATATGACACCTTCATATCTATTTTAATAGCTTCATATTAATTATTACATAAAGGAACAAAAATTTATCTAAACAGTCCCTCATTAGTGGCCTTTATAATACCTGATAAGGGTCTCATTACTGATTTTATTCTGAAATTTCTTGAAATTGTCACACATTTATTCCCCCCAATGAACCTTAGTGTCATTTTGTCAAGTGCCCCCCCAAGTAAAAAGGCTGATGGAATTTTAATTGGTAAAGAATAGAATTTATGGATTTAATTTAGGGGCAATATACTTAACAAAGAACATTGTCTTTCTTACTGTTTATTCAAGACTATTATGATCTATAAGTTGTATAATATCTGACATACACTAGATTATACTTATATAATGTTTTTATATAGATTCAGTACATATCTGGTTAGGTATACTCAATTATTACTACCATCATTATTATTACTATCGGTGTTAATATAAAACAATAGATTTTTTTTCTTTGCCTATATTTTAACTTGACATTGTTTGTATATATAAAAGCTGCTTTCTAAATTAATTGGCAAACTATTCACTTTACTGAATTATTTTACTGCTTGTTGACTAGAGTTTATTTTTTGGAGTTTTCTAGCTTATATAGTCATGCCATCTGCAAAAAGTGTTATATTTTATTCTCTTAGCAAACTTGTATGCTACTTATTTCCTTCTCTTCTCTAATTGCTCTGGCTAGATTTTCCAGAATATTGTTCAATATACTGATAAAGTAAGCATCTGCTCCATTTGTAACACTTAAATAAAAAAGTATGTAGTGCTAAGCAGCAGATAGACATTGGCTCCTGGGTATTATTAGTTCTATCTCTATATTATTATGTCAGAAATTACACATCTATTTCTAGGCTATTAAAGATTTTTATATGTTAATTTATGTATGTTATTGAGGGGGTAGATTGCATGGTTTGTTCCTAGTAACATTTTCTCTCATTCTTTGCTTCATTTCCCACTCTATTGACTTTGGGATTGGACGATGTAACTTACTTTTGACCAAAGATGCATGGATGCAGTAGTTTAATGGGTTTGTGATTTCTTCACCCAAGCCTACACGCAGTCTTATGCCATTAGAATAGAATGCTCAGGTTAATTTTTTTTTTTTTTTTAGAATGCTCGGGTGAATTCTTCAGACTGGATCCAGTTAAAGAACCCAGTCAGTCCTGCTCAACATGGCTTAGTGCAGCTCATTAGAGTTAACCATACAGCCACCCAGAGAACTCATGTAGCATGAGTGAGAAGCAAGAAATATTTATTTGCTTTTATGTTGACATAATTTCAATCTTTCTAAATGTCTTTGCTTGTATCTTAGTTAATATATTATTTTAGTATCTTTTTGGGGAGGAGATGACCTTTGCACACCTGAGATGAAACTTACCTTTCCACAGAATGGTGTTTAATACACAGAGCTTAACTTGGTCTGAAAATATTTTCTTTTGGAATTTGATATCATTTTAATAAGTGAAATATATCTAAGGTTATTTTGGCTGACTGGCTTTTTTGCCTTTGTCAAGTTTTGCTGATAGTGTTGTGATAGATTAAAAATTGAGGAACTTTGTTCTGAAAATAATGCTTCTGATGAGCTTAAATACTATTTGAACTTGCTTGTTTGAAAAAAAAATTTACCAACTAAGCTATTCAGACCTTGTTTATTTTTTAATAGGGAGCTCTTTGACATTCTTTCATATCATCTTTGTTTACTGGTCTATTAAATGTTTATGTATATTTTCTTAAAAACTTCTTTAATTAACTTAGAACTTCATGTATATGTGTATATCAAGTGTTTTACAAATTTAAAGCTCCCATGGTAATTCCAGTGTGCAGCTGGGGTAGAGGTACATTGCTCTGTATATTTCTATGCTGACTTGTATCTGTTTTCATATAACAATTAAAAAGTAACTTGAGAAAGATCTTCCTCAACTGTATTATTTAATGTACCTCCACATT
Source organism: Odocoileus virginianus (assembly GCF_023699985.2). Taxonomy (NCBI): domain Eukaryota; kingdom Metazoa; phylum Chordata; class Mammalia; order Artiodactyla; family Cervidae; genus Odocoileus; species Odocoileus virginianus. The sequence goes on along the minus strand of NC_069686.1, from coordinate 31,991,969 downwards.
GTGAGCCCTCAATCCTAACCAATGCTGTATCTATTACCTGTTTATTAGATCTTACCATTTCCAAAAACATTTATCCAGTTATTTTTAGCTTGATTGTTTCTGCTAATATGTTGTGTTATGCTATGCTAAGTCGCTTCAGTTGTGTCCGACTCTTTGCGACCCTATGGACTCTAGCCTGTCAGACCCCTCTGTCCATAGGATTCTCCAGGCAAGAACACTGGAGTGGGTTGCCATTTCCTTCTCTGCTAATACATATCCTTCATGTAATTATAACTTCTGTGACCCCAATTCCTAGTACAATATCTAGAATTGAACTTATTGAACAGATTTGATATAATCTGTTATTAATATTATAATTCTCACTTTTTCTAGAATTTAAATAACATATATTCTCCTCCCATAATTCATACCATGGTATCATTTTTGTTCTATATGTCTCCTATACATAGTACATAGTTGACTATATTTCCAAACTTTCTTGAAGTTCAAAGGCAGTATACATTTTTAGCTATTTTCTGTGTTTTTTTCTTTTGGTGTTGTTATTGTTTTATTGATTTTTACATCTGGTGATTTTCAAAAATTATAGATTTCTATTAGCTATGAATTCAGTTCAGTTCAGTTCAGTTCAGTCCAGTCGCTCAGTCATGTCCGACTCTTTGCAACCCCGTGAATCGCAGCATACCAGGCCTCCTTGTCCATCACCAGCTCCCAGAGTTTACCTAAACTCATGTCCATTGAGTCGGTGATGCCATCCAGCCATCTCATCCTCTGTCATCCCCTTCTCCCGCCTGCCCGCAATCCCTCCCAGCATCAGGGTCTTTTCCAATGAATCAATTCTTCGCATGAGGTGGCCACAGTATTGGAGTTTTAACTTCAGCATCAGTCCTTCCAATGAACACCCAGGACTGATCTCCTTTAGGATGGACTGGTTGATCTCCTTGCAGTCCAATGGACTCTCAAGAGTCTTCTCCAACACCATAGTTCAAAAGCATCAATTCTTCTGCGCTCAGCTTTCTTCACCGTCCAAATCTCATATCCATACATGACCACTGGAAAACCATAGCCTTGACTAGACGGACCTTTGTTGGCAAAGTAATGTCTCTGCTTTTTAATATGCTATCTAGGTTGGTCATAACTTTCCTTCCAAGGAGTAAGTGTCTTAATTTCATGGCTGCGATCACCATCTGCAGTGATGTTGGAGCCCAAAAAAATAAAGTCTGACACTGTTTCCACATTTATTTCCCATAAATTAGGTGATTGTAAATAAGAGATCACCCAGTTTTCTGAGTAGAGAAAAACTGTAAAGGAAATATAAGCACTGCAGAGTAAATCATAAACAAGCCAAGAAAGCTCTTCAAATCAAAGTTTAGGTTTTTAGGAATGTATTAGCCTCTCAGGTTATTTTTGACGAAAAAATAGAAAGTATTTTTTTGGATTAAGTATTAGAACTGTAAGATAAAATATGTCTGACTCCCTTTTCATTGCAGAAGTGAGAGACAACGATCAAAGTTAAATAAATAGGCTTTCCACTTTATTCTACAGTTGTATGACCAGGAATGAGGTGGGTCAATAAGATAGAAAGTTTTGATTTATCTCAGGAATAGGATTGTTAGTCTCTGCCCACACAAGGTGGACTATTATCATATGGAGCTCCAAAAACAACCATAAAATTCTAAAGGTTGTACTATGAAGAAAATGGACGCTTGAAAAAATAACCATCCTTTAATATGAGAATTGGGAAAAGAAACTTATCTTCCCCTACCTGATCTATTGTTGAGAAAAAAGAAAAATACAACTCCTGAGAATTTGAACATTGGCCTATACATATATATATATATTATGAATATACTTTGAATTTCAAATTTACTTTATCCACATAATTTGACAATCTTCTAGTCAACAACTAGAGGTAAAGTTTTATCTCACACCAGAGACAAATCTGCTGTATAAGACAGAATAAATATGAAAGCATTTTAGAGCAATGTTACTTAGGGGTCATCTGTGAACTGGTGCTGACTGGTGAACTATTGTCGACTCATTAGTGATGACAAAGTAAGTATAGAAACTGAAAGTGTTAGAAATAGTTATAACAATTTTATGAAGTAAGTAATAAAAATGTGGTCTAATATTTTTTAAAAACCTAGTACTTACTTTTATATCTTCATTTATTTCATCTTTTCTAACAATCCATTTTAATTTTATTTAGAAAAGTACAATCTATGATGGATTTGAAAGCAAAAGAATGTTTCTTCACTACTAATATTTTGAGAATCAAATATGCTTCATGCCAAATGGCAAATAATTTAAAAGATAAGTCTATTTCACAATTGAAGTTACAAGGCACAGGGATAGAAAATACAATATAACTAAGAGTCTGTATGGCAAAAACCACTACAGTATTGCCTCCAATTAAAATAAATATATTAATTTTAAAAAATAAGAAAAAGCAGGATTAGACTTCAGATAATGTAATTAGTATGTTTAAAATGATTAAGTTGTAAAACACAGAATAAGAAATTATAATATAACATAAAGTATAATTTGATTCAATAAGAGCTAGCTATAATTTTAAGAAATGAGAAAATAAATGAATAAAAACAGTGGAAAATTTAGCCATCAGATTAGATATACTTAAGCAAAGAATTAGTAAAATGAAAGATAATTAAAAAAAACTATTTTGTTTATAGAATAGAGATTAAAAGAGATGAAATGCAAAGCATGAAGGACAGGTAATGAAAAGTCTAGATACAATGAATAGCCCTCTATGGAGTGTTCCAAAAGCAATTTCCCCAGCAATATTAACCTATGGATTCTCAGGATAAGATATGTAATAAATCCTAAACAAGATAATTAAAAACACTGTAGAAAATTTACTAAAAGTAGGGGAGATATTTTTAAATATAACCAGAGATTATAAATAGGATTTTGTATAAAAGAATGATACTTATGGTTATACATAACTTTTCCAGAACAACACAAAACAATAAACTAATGGAGAAAAATATCTTTAAAATGTGGAGAGAAAATATTTGTCTAGCTTCATTTCTATATATAACTAGTTTATTATGTGCAGAGAAGAAAAGAGATATTTATAGAAAGTGAGATAGAAAATAGTGTTCTCCTAAATTTCCCATTAGGGAAGGCTGAATGACATACATCAGAAAGAAGAAATTAAGAGAAGAAAGGAATGAGATAAATAAAGTGATGAGCAATAAAAATTGGTAAATAGGTGGGCAAATCTGAATAATCTCTGATAATACAAAATAATTTTATTGTAACAATAATGACTATTCTTATTGGCTAATGAATACTGAATAGAATGTAAAATACAAATATCTTTTGGACTTGAGGGCTTAAAAATTGTGTTTTTTGTGAGAATGGAAGGAATAATTAGTATCATTAGATTGTGTTACATATAGAGATTAAAAGTTTGATGATAAATATCAAAAGGAGAGAAATAAAATAATTCTGTAGTAGCACAACAAAATATGAAATGGAGAAAATCTGATCAATTCATCAAATTAAAAGTCAGAAAAATAGTAGAAAAAGCAACTTACAGTAAATAGGAAAAAAATTAAATTGGTGAAACTAAAGAAAAAGTCTTCAAGCATCATAAGTATAAATGGACTGAACATTGTGTTTAGAACATATAATTAAAAAAATAATAAACTTGCTTAATTTAAATCAAACTGGTATACTTCCTATAATATAAATGATCATTGGAATTACTCATAAATAATTTATGAAATAAATAATATAAATAAACAAACATAGAACTAATATATAGATCTAAAATGGATCTTTACAGGTAAAATATAAGCAACATACCAGAAAAATATAGCTCCTCTGATTTTTTGTTTCATTTAACATCGTTCCAAATATATACAAACATTAGTTGACATAATTATCTGGAGAAATCAATGTCCATCTTTATAGATTTTAATACACTTATTTCAGTAATTGACAGATTGAATAGAAAATAATATTAGTTAAAATATATATTACTTGAAAAATTCAGTGAAGAAATACATGTTCTTGTATATTATCTAGGGTGAAACAGATCACCAGCCAAGGTTGGATGCATGAGACAAGTGCTCGGGCCTGGTGCACTGGGAAGACCCAGAGGGATCAGGTGGAGAGGGAGGTGGGAGAGGGGACCGAGATGGGAAATACATGTAAATCCACGCCTAATTCATTTCAATGTATGACAAAAACTACTGCAATGATGTAAAGTAATTAGCCTCCAACTAATAAAAATAAATGGAAAAAAAAAAACCACTGCAATGTTGTAATTAGCCTCCAACTAATAAAAATAAATGAAAAAAAAAAAAAGAAATACATGTTCTTATGGATATATATAGTATCTACAGAGGTCATGTAGAAAACTTAATTTTTTTAAGCATACATTATCTGCTTATGAAAACTGAACACGGACTAGGGCACAGAAGAAATCTTTACAACAACATAAAGGTCTAGGAGAGTAATCATTACATAGAACATGTTCTCTAATCTTAAAGGAACTAAGATAGGGATAAATAACAGAAGCAACACTCATAACCTTTTTAAGAACGTATTTCTGAATAACTTGTGGTCATGTGAAAAACTATAATGAAAATTAGAGAATACTTAGGATTGTACAATATTGAAAATGTTAAATGTATGGAATGTGGCTTAGGTGACAAAGAATCCGAAGTTTTGCAGCTTTATATAAGAAGAAAAGTAAAAACCTAGGTAGAATAGAGAGTTCCTTAAAATTATAACTTTTGAAAAGGGTCTTTCAAAGAGTAAATCTTTAATTTTAACAAGGTCTAATTCATTATTTTGTTTCTTTGATGGATCATTCTTTTGGTGTCTAAAGTCTCTTTAGCAAGCCCCAGGCCTCAAAAATGTTATGTTATATTCTGAAAATCCATATGTACATTTAAATCTGTCATTTATTTTGAGAGTTTTTTTATGAGGTTTTGTTTTAGGTTAAATTTTTTACCTACAGATTTTTAATTTCTCTACAACTAAGATTTGAAAGGGCTTCCCTGGTGGCGCAGTGGTAAAGAACCCACATGCAATGTGGGAGACCTGGGTTCAATCCCCGGGTTGGGAAGATCTCCTGGAGAAGGGAGCAGCTACCCACTCCAGCCCTCTGTCCTAGAGAATTCCATGGACAGTATAGTCCATGGGGTCATAAAGAGTCAGACACGCCTGAGCAACTTTTATTTTTTTGAATGTTTGAGAAGACTATCTCTCCTCCACTGAATTGATTTTGCATTTTGTCAAATGTCTTTTGTCCATTTTGTTTGGGGTGATTTCTAGGTTCTCTATTCTGTCCCATTGACTTATATGTCTATCTCTTTGCCAACAGAGTGTTGTTTACTGTAGCCATATAATAATAAATCTTGAAATAAGGTAGAGTGATTACTTCCTCTTACTCTTCTGTTTCAAAATTCTTCTATTCTAATTCCTTTACTTGGCCTTATAAATTTTAGAATGCATTCGTGTGTGCTAAGTCACTACACTTGTGTCTGACTCTTTGTGACTCTATGGACCTTGGCCTGCCAGGCTCCTCTGTCCGTGAGATTCTCCGGGCAAGAATACTGGAGTGGGTTGTCATGTCCTCTTCCAGGGGATCTTCTTGACCCAGGGATATTGAACCTGTCTTTTAAGTCTCCTGCAATAGGAAGCAGGTTCTTTACCACTAGCACCAACTAGGAAGCCCCAAATTTTAAAATAATCATATCTATATCTGTAGAATATCTTGCTGGGATTTTTAAAGAATAGTGTTAAACTTTTACGTGACTATTCATATAATTGATAATTTTATTTTAGTTTTTAAATTTGTGAACACAGAATGTCCCTTCATTTATTTAGATTTTGTTTGATATATTTTATACTTATACTTTTCAACATATAGATATTGTAAATGTTTTGTTAAAGATTTGTAGTTCTGTGTTCCATAATTTTAGAGCTATCTTAAATTTTGTATTCAAACACTTCTCTATAATTCTTTTCTGTAGATTTATTGAGAGTTTCTATGTAGATAGTCATATTCACATGAATCAGAGAGTTTTATTTCTTCGTTTCCAATTTGTATGTATTTTATATCTTTTTTTTTTTTTTTTTTTTTTGAGTTGACTAGATCTTCCAGTTAGATATTGGATAGAACTGCTGAGAGTGGAGATCCTTGCCCTGCCCCCATCTTAGGGAGAAAGCATTCAGTCTTTCACCGTTAAATATGACATTAGTAATATCACATTAGTTGTAGGATTTCTTTTTCTTGATTTTTCTTATCATATTAAAGGACTTCTTTTGTATTCTTGTTTTCTAAGGAGTTTATCATGAATCGGTGTGGTATTGAATTTTGTGAAATGCATTTTTGCATCAGTTGTTATGATCATGTGGATTATAATGGATTAAATTGATTAATTTTGAATATTGAATGTTATGCTTCCTGGGATAAAATCCAATAAGCCATGATGCATTGCATTTTTAATTGTTATAATTTGTTTGGTAATAACACTGCAGAAGATTTTTGTGTCTCTTTTCATGATAGTTAGAGATATGTCATTTTATTTGTAATTTCTTCATCTGATTTTTGACTCAGGATAATTCTACCCTTATAAATCTAGGTAAGAAATTTTCCTTCTTATTTTATGGAAAATATTATACAAAATCAATTTTATTTGTTTTTTAAGTGTTTGTTAGAATTTTGTTTGGAGAAAGAAATGGCAACCCACTTCCATATTCTTGCCTGGAATTCCATGGACAGAGGAGACTAGCAGGCTACAGTCTACAGTCCATGGGATCACAAAGAGCCAGACATGGCTTAGCAACAGAATAGAATAAAATTCAGCAGTGAGATATTTGGGTTTGCATATTTCTTTATTGGAATATTTTTTAACTACAGATTCAGTTACACCTTTAGAATAGTATAAGATAGTTCAGAGTATCAATTTAATCTTGTGTGATTTGCTAGTTTGAGCTTTTCAAGAGGTTGTTTCATTTTTTCTAAGTTTAAGTTTATATAGCAACAGAAGACAGGGTTGCCTTCTTCCGTGTACAGCTGTGGATATTGCTTATAAAAGTGACTACTCTAATACAGTGTACATTGTAACCCCCAGAAGATTCAGCCATCAACACCACCAGGCAGCATGATTCACCATCTTCCCACTGCAGCAGATAAGAATACTATTAAGGAAAGCTTCAAACTCATTCCACAGTCTTGGCTTTTTATCTTGATTTTATTTTTACTCACTCCCCTAAAACAGTGCATCAGGGAATCTGTCCACAGATGACATTCTTGCTTTGTTTTTAAAAAAATAGTCTATTAATTTTTAAAATTTCTTTTCTACAATATTGGGATTTGCTGGGCTTTGAAGTTAGACCCTTCCTTCAATTTCTTTATAGAAAAAATGTAGTCTATGTATTTCTTGTAAATAAAAGCCCATCATTAAAAAATAATTCTCTCTTTAACAATACTCCATTGCTACCTTTATTAAAGTAAAATTTTAAAAGGTTGTAATTATTTTGCGTTTCTGTTCCCATAGCAGACTCTGAACACTTTGAGGTCAGGGACTGTATATTAGAAAATGTTAGTATCTTACATAATATTCACTCTCCTCTGCTTTATTAACAAAATTCCAATTTATTTTGAAGTGGATGTGTACCAGCAGAGAATACATGTCCCACTTCCTTTGCAAGCAGAAGCAGACATTTGACACAATTTCGGTGAGTGAGATATAAACACAATCTATTGGGTATGGTTTCTGGGAAGGTTCTTTATTGGAGATGACCCAGCTGATGTGCATACCTTTTGCTTTTCATCTTTCTTCTTCCTGTCTGGAATGTTGAGCTCTAGCATTCTTGCTGCCTTCATGCTAGTGGAAGGTAAAGATTATCATTCCTGTAGGTATGAAGTAAAATCACTGTCTTCTAGTATGATTGTGCCAGTCAGGTTATATACTCACACCTGAATCAAAATAAAATGTCTGTCCACTATTAAGACATAATTTATGTAAAGCAAATTTCCTGGAACAATTACTCTAGGGAAATGAACTTATCTTAATTGGCTTAGTCTAAGAAACAAGTAGCTGTGGACCTGGAACTAATTTCTTCTAAACTAAATGGCTGGTATATAATGAGGAAGCAACAAAATGGATGTTTAAGAAGTCACTTAAAATATGTATCTTATTGCACACATTTTCAGTTACCCAACAAACATATAAATCCTTTCCCTCATTTACACATTTCAATAAACTCACTCTATAGAAAGGTAATTAGTCTAAGCTACCCTTCCTCTAATACACTTCACGTCATCCTTCATCAATACTCTTCAGAATCACTTTTCCCGCAATGTTTCCCTGGCCTCTTTTCCCCCATGCCAGTTCGCCCTGCTCTATGCTTTTAACTTATTTTTTGCCTACTGTCATCACTTCACATGTCATATGATATGACAACTATCATATTATTTATCTATTTACTCAGCTAAAAGATCTATCTTCTTGCTATACCATCCTTGTATACATTAATTGTGAATTCAACCTTTAGACTATATTGGATATTCAATAATTATTTGTTGAACTGTAATTCAACTGTGATTCTATTTTAGTTCATGGTTTTTTTTAATTTTAAATATAAATTTATTTATTTTCATTGGAGGCTAATTACTTTACAATATTGTAGTGGTTTTGCTATACATTGAGATGAATCAGCCATGGGTATGCATGTGTTCCCCATTCTGAACCCCCCTCCCATCTCCCTTCCCATCCCATTCCTCTGGGTCATCCCCATGCACCAGCCCTGAGCACTCTGTCTCATGCATCAAACCTGGACTGGCGATCCGTTTCAGATATGATAATATATACGTTTCAATGTCATTCTTCCAAATCATCCCACCCTCACCCTCTCTCACAGAGTCCAAAAGACTGTTCTATACATCTGTGACTCTTTTGCTGTCTTACATATAAGGTCATTGTTACCATCTTTCTAAATTCCACATATATGCATTAGTATACTATATTGGTGTTTTTCTCTCTGGCTTACTTCACTCTATATAATAGGCTCCAGTTTCATCCACCTCATTAGAACATTCAAATTTATTCTTTTTAATGGCTGAGTAATATTCCATTGTGTATATGTACCATCTTTTCTTTAAGCCTATATATTTTTAGAATGTCAGGAAAAGGAGTGAAGACTAAAACCAGCTGTTTAAAGTTTCAAGCAGTTTTCTGTCCTTGTAAACTTTCATAACTATAGCATTGCTGGTAATAAGTTAATTGCTGTAAGCTTAGACTGTCCACATATTTCCCAAAGAAATATTATCAAGGGTGAAACAGATCACCAGCCCAGGTTGGATGCATGAGACAAGTGCTCGGGGCTGGTGCACTGGGAAGACCCAGAGGGATCGGGTGGAGAGGGAGGCGGGAGGGGGGATGGGGATGGGGAACACATGTAAATCCATGGCTGATTCATGGCAATGTATGGCAAAAACCACTGCAATATTGTAAGGTAATTAACCTTCAACTAATAAAAATAAATAGGAAAAAAATATTAAAATAAAAAAAAGAAAGAAAGAAATTTAAAATATAACCATGACCTGAAAAATAACATGGACAAGTATTAAGCTAAAACAGTTCAACTATTAACATAGCTCTTTGCTTAAATGTGCACGTCTGCCTCTCCCTTTACTTTATCTCTCTCTATCTCACACACAACACACACACATGCTCTCTAAAATGTCAGCATTTATTTCCTTAGAATGACTGGTTAGGTTGTGTTAATGCTACAGAAATCTGGTTATGAGATACAGTAGCAACATAGCACCCTAACTGCACTTATTTAAAGTGTTTTCCAATTCTACCATTTTTCTTCTTAAAAAGTAGTTCCCGTAATTATTTCATTAAAAGATAACTGGATTTAAGGCATAGCAATATATAATTCTTAGGATTTTTAAATAAAAAAGAACACAGAAATATTAAAACATTATTTTCTGAAAATAAGGCATGTTATTCTCTAATTAAAAGTCATAATTTTAAGGGAATGGGGAAACATTCAGTTTAGAAAGATATGAGCATAAATGATGAACTAACTTCTATTAAAAAAATAAAACAAACATATAGATACAGCACACACCCAGTTGATTTTTAAACAGGAACAGTAAACGTAAATGTGTATTTTAAATTCTGTCTATACATCTCTCTCTTAGGCTATAAATCTGTCCAGGTTAAATGAAAATGTTCCCAATTGAAGTGTACCATTATCCATTCTATCCTTTATCAGCTTCACATGTGCAGTTCTAAGGTAAACATGCAATCATACACTTGGAAATTTTGATTTTGAATCTTGACTGCACATTTCCAAAGGTATAACATCTTAATCAAATTTAAAAATAAAACACCCCAGTGCTGAGCTTGGTTGTAAACCTAAAATTATATAACATACATGTTTTTATGCTTTGTCAATTACATTTGAAATAGGGGACTGTTTGTTTCAGCCCTTCTAAAAATGAGACGAGGATGAGAAAACAACCTATTTCCTTATTAGGTTCAGAAGTCAAAGGACTCAGCCAGGAGCCGCAGGCTTCAAGAGCATAGAAGATTAAGACATATATTGGATTCATGATGGAGGGCAGAAAGTTCATTTTCAAAATAAAACAGAATTTTATTCATATTCCTTTTAAAATTCAGATTGCCATTTGCCAGCTGACCTGTGACACAGCAGCAGTGTATTACATTTTCAATGAGCAGTCTGTCTGAGCTGCTAGTGGAAGAAACTGCTTCCTGGTTTCTAGGTTTTTATTTTTTTAAGTAAGATATTGTTGTCAGAATTTTAGATAGTGCAAATAGGGGCAAGGTAACATATTTATTTTTAATAAGGAGAAGATGTAGAATAGTATAGTCATCAGTATTATGCATGGAATAATCCTGTTAAAAAAAATCACAACAGCTCAGGTAAAATGTGTATATGGGACTGTCAAAGACAGGGATGCCAGCATCTCAATGAGAAATAAGGGCAGGCCAAAAAATGAATCTTTATTTAAAAAATAAATACATGTGAATGCCTTTTTAAACAAGTTTTGGTAGAGTGCAAGACAAGCCAAGGTTTTCTATAGTCGGGGACTAGATTTATCCAGCTCACCATCTGTCAAAATTATATTATAGACGACACATATGCATAGATACAAGACCACTGATTTTCATATATATTAAAACCTGAAACTACTGCAGGATATGAAAACCTAAAAACTGTTAAGCCAAAAGGTTTACATCTAGAACTTTTTTTCTCACCACATTGTTTTAATTCTATTCTCTTCCTGACCACATTCAGGAGAAATGGACATACAGTCAATGGAAATACATAAAAATTAAATTTTATTTAGGAAATGCCAAAATATAAATTTTAGAAAATGTAAGAGAAAAGGATGCACCCTTCCTTTATTTGTGGGGCTGCTTTTGTGGATGAATATATGCAGTTTAGTATCTTCCACCGTAGGAAAGAGATTCTAAGATCAAATTAAGGATAATTTAATGGCAGATAAATTAAGTGATGCCTGTAAAAGCAGAAAACTAGCAATGATGATGAGGCATATTATTAGTTAAGTTAACTTGAACCAGGCCAGAGCTGTCCATATGTCACCCTTGAGCATAACTTTGTGATATATTACTACTGTGTGTTATTTTTGTTAACCTCTCAAAAAGAAAGAGAGGGAAAGATAAACACCAGTTGATTGATTTGGCACCATCCTTTTCAAGTGGAATGAGGGGAAGGGAGAGCTCTTAAACTCATACTTACTTTGAACAAATCGTATTTACGCATTTTTTTCTCATATATCGAGTCGAAAGCATGTTTACCTGATAACAAGCATTGGCTTTAAGCCATTTGCTACATTTAAACAAATGATTAGTTTGTACATCTGTGAAAACTTTTTTTTGATGTCCCTATTGATGACTTTTTTTTTGATATCCCTATTGATGATATTGTGAAAACATATCCTACCATAATAACTGTTTAAACAAAGAAAACAATGCAACTTCTCACTGAACCAGATAGCTATCTCTTCTTATCAATAACAACACAAACTTTCTGTATTATACAAATTAGCATCAATACTCATTTTTATTAAATAAGTATTTTGAGGTAAAATCCTTGATAATTTGTTACATTTTATAAAAGATAGCAGAAGTAAATTGAATGATAATGATTTCACTTTAAGAACAGCTGTTCCAAAAACAAATAATTTCTATTACATTATAATTTAAAATTCATGATAAGAAAGGAAAAGAAAGCTAGATATATTTTTTTACCACTTTCCAAATGTGTTTACACACTTATTGCAATTATGATCCATGAGTTCTCAATGCCCACCCAACTTCTTAATGGACATTCTCCAAATAAAAATTCATATAATTTTCTTTTTGTAATTTTAAATTAAATAAACACATTGTCTTTCCATGAAATGGTTAAATACCCATGATTTAAAATATCATTTTGGGTGTGTGGTTTTGTAGTCAATGAGAAAACTGAAGAAATGATTTTCTTGTAAGCTTTGTTTAATTATTAAAACACATTTCAAAGTGCACATAATCTCCATAATATTCAAAACAAAAGGAAATATTTTTGATTCTCCTAAAAAGAAAGGAAGGAAGAGAGAAAAGGCAGAGATAAAGAAGGAAGGAAGGGGGAAAAGAGGGAAAGTAGTAAATAAATGAGGAAAAGAGAATCCTTAAATAAAGTCTAAATTCAATAGAACTACTTTGGGATAATATGATTTGCTTGTGCTATATGTCAGATTACACACTCTTTCTTCATATACATTAAACACTATCAAAAGCCTGCCAATCCTGATACTCTGGCTTTGTCTATGCCATCTATTAGTCCAGTCTGCCTAGACTTAGTGAGGTTGAACAGATTTTGTTACATAGCACAGAAAATGACTGTCAAAAGTGATGAAATTAGTATCTTTTGAGCTGTAATATGGTTGGCATATGTTGCTAGGAATATTTTCCAGTAGCTCACACACAAGCACCAAACAAAATTTTGAGTTTCTTCCCATTGACTAGCAATAACTTGGTTTATTTTAAATTATGAAAAGGAAAAGTTTCGAGCCAGCAACTTAGCCAAACGACCCCCAGACAGAAAAAGAGGCACCAAATTTAGCAATACAATGGGATTGAGATGGCTTCTTCACTGAGCTAATTCTCCCAGAATCCACTGTTCATCTCATCACTCCTTATAAAATACAGAATCCTTAATTGGTCTGTGCTTCTCCAACATGTTTTTAATGAAAACGCAGCACATAACTCTTAGTTTGTTGGCTGCCAGAGCCCAATTTACAAAAGTGGGAGTGCGAGATAAGAAAAGAGTACATCTGCAGAGCAGGCTGTGCAATGAATCACACGGTGCCAGAGTTGAGTAGAATATAATTGAGTCCAACATCTCTGAGCACTTTCACCATAATTAATGATAATCTGTAACAGAGGAATCTGAGATTCCAGTTCAGAGAACTGTTTAATTAGGCCAAGTAATGAAAGCAGAAGCAGTACAAGAATATGGCCTGTCTCATGATTAATGATTCATGCTACTGAACACAAAAGTGCCGCACCGTTAACTCTAACGGATGCTGCATCTCTCTGGCATTTACAAAATAGTGAAATGCATGCATTTTTGTATCTTAAAGATGTAACTGGCAGTATCCTTTTCTGAGCTATTTACATGATAAATATGGTTCCGAAGGTAACTGTCTTCTTCATAGGTTCTTTGCCGTGGGGTAGTTTAAGATAAATATGGTATCCATCTCTATATCAGTATTTAGGTAAGTTTTCTTCCAACACAGAATAATTAACACTTTCCCCTTCCAAGGTAATAAAACATTATTTTCCATCTCATTTTTTTGTAGTTTTAAAGCATGTATTTTATTAACCAAATCATACATTTTAATATTTACATATACACCTCACTCATTAGCAGCACAATAAAGAAAAAAATAGGATGAAGATAAAATCCTAGATACAGAAAAAATAAAACATGGTTTGCAGTTATTGTTTTAAGGGGCTAGAGTGTAAAATGTCCTCTCAATGTACAGCAATTTAACATTGGGATTGCCCTGTGAGTATAGGGGACAAGATAAAAGAAAAAAAAAACCAAAAAACAGTTTGCCTGAGGCTTTGATTCACAAGCCAGCAAATTATATAGGTTTTATATAACTATTTATTCTGTTTTTTAATAAAATAAGGAATAAAACTTCTTAGAAGGATTGTAGAATTGTAGAATTGTATCATACATGTTCAAGTTCTGTGATAAGACAACTTCCATAATAACCCATGCATATTCTCTTTTCAAAAAAATTCGGTCTCTTTAGGTAACTGCTGCAGAAGCTTCTGTGATTCAGCACCTACTGAGATTTAGACTAACTCAGAGGACACCTTATCTGTCATATGTTTCAGAGAAAATATTCCTAGATTCTCTATTCTCCTTACCTTGCCTTCCAATACTTGTGGTAACTTAGTTAATCACAACAGTACAACTCAAACTTGACATCCAGATATATCTTTTTGGCCCAAATAAAATATGTGACCTCACAGGCAGTGGAATTCAAAGGTTGCCAATAAGCTTGGACTCCTGTAAGCCTGGAATAACTAGCAGAAATGTGAAAGTGCAGTGATTATTTTCAAGTAGGTTAAAATAAAATCTTGTTTTATACATTTTTCACTCAATCTAAAGAGAGATTGATATCCCAGGAATGTCTTGAAGAAAGTTAGTAGTGAGAGACATGTAAATGGAACAATTATTATGAGGTGTTAAAGAACTGTATTCTGAAATTTTACACATACATATTGCATTCTTAAATCTTAGGTCAAATAAATTTCTCTTTGCTACCTCTGTAAATATCTGGGTGGGCATTATCTATACGTGAAATGATCAATTTCTCCTATTCTCATAGTTGATATATTCATCATATGTAAGAAATAACTATTTTCTTTCAAGCAAAATAATATATTTAGAAAAATTATTTTAAAGGGATTTGCACATATTCCTTAGCTAGTTTAATAAGTTTTATATATTAAAATTATTTGCAAATAAACTGTTATTGGTATATGGATTATAGAAGATAAAAAGAAAAAGTAGACTTTGTGATATGGGAGATTCTCATAGGAATAATCCATCTACTAATTATTTTATAGAACATAAAAATAGCTGATATTTTTAAAGCAATTTCTATGTGCCAGACACTGATCTTCACAATTTCATATATTATTTGTTCTTTGCAACAAATAACATAATGAAAGAGTTACTATAATTATATAAATATGAAACACAAGAAGAAAGTTTACTTCAACAAGGACTTGGTTAAGATCAGTTTATCAGCATATTACAGAAAAAAAATTACCAATACCATAACAAAATTACATGTATATTTCTCATATATGAAGGCCAGAGCTGCTATGGTAACTTCAAAGTGCCATCAGGAGGTCAGAATTCTCTTTCTGCTCTGCCTTACTCAAGAAGATCACCACAAAATTAGAGATAGCTTGCAGGGTTTCAAACATTGCATTTATATTCCAACCAGCAGAAAAAGTGAGGAAGGAAGAAAGGAATTTGTCCCATTCTCTTTCAATAAATTCCGTGTAGTTTTTCTCCTTAAATCATACAGATAGGAATCTAGCCACATGGCCCTATATAACTATAAAATAGGCTAGGCAAGGGGCTTCCCAAATGGTGCTAGTGGTGAAGAACCTACCTGCCAATGCAGGAGACATGAGACACAGTTTCCATCCCTGGGCTGTGGAGATCCCCTGGAGGGGGGCATGGCATTAAACTCAACATTAGGTTTGCATGATTAAGAAGCCTAGAGAAATAGACTTAAGAGTCAGCTTGTATTCTCTAGCATATAGAGATTTAGTCATTTACTTGTCATGCAGCTGTTAAATGGGGGGCCTGAATTTGAAGACAAGTCTGAATCAAATGCAATATTCTAAACTATTGTCGTGTATACAGAGAGCCTTATGTCATATACAGAGTAGTTTCTTGATAAACACTACTTGATTTTTATTAATCTTAGCTTAATTAATAGAAAGTTTTGTTATCATTTTATTCTTCAGTTCAGTCACTCAGTCATGTCCAACTCTTTGAGACCCCATGAACCACAGGAGGCTAGGCCTCCCTGTCCATTACCAATTCCCAAAGTTTGCCCAAATTCATGTCCATTGAGTCAGTGATGCCATCTAACCATCTCATCTTCTATCATCCCTTCTCCTCCTGCCTTAAATCTTTCCCAACATCAGGGTCTTTTCGAATGAGTCAGTTCCTTGCAGCAGGTGGCCAAAATAATGGAGTTTCAGCTTCAACATCAGTCCTTCCAATGAACACCCAGGACTGATTTCCTTTAGGATGGACTGGTTGGATCTCCTTGCAGTCCAAGGGACTCTCAAGAGTCTTCTCAAACACCACAGTTGAATTCAGACTTAAATTGAAGAAAATGGATAAAACCACTAGACCATTCAGGTATGACCTAAATCAAATTCCTTATGATTATACAGTGGAAGTAAGAAATAGATTTAAGGGACTAGATCTGATGGACAGAGTGCCTGATGAACTATGCACGGAGGTTTGTGACATTGTACAGGAGACAGGGATCAACACCATCCTCAAGGAAAAGAAATGCAAAAAAGCCAAATGGCTGTCTGAGGAGGCCTTACCAATAGCTGTGAAAAGAAGAAAAGTTAAAAGCAAAGGAGAAAAGGAAAGATATATCCATTTGAATGCAGAGTTCCAAAGAACAGCCAGGAGAGATAAGAAAGCCTTCCCCAGCGATCAATGCAAAGAAATAGAGGAAAACAATAGAATGGAAAAGACTAGAGATCTCTTCAAGAAAATTAGAGATACCAAGGAACATTTCATGCAAAGATAGGCTCAAAAAGGACAGAAATGGTATGGACCTAACAGAAGCAGAAGATACTAAGACATGGCAAGAATACACAGAAGAACTATACAAAAAAGATCTTCATGACACAGATAATCTAGGTGAGTGTGATTACTTACCTAGAGCCAGACATCCTGGAATGTGAAGTCAAGTGGGCCTTAGGAAGTATTACTACGAACAAAGCTAGTGGAGGTGATGGAATCCAGCTGAGCTATTTCAAATCCTAGAAGATGATGCTGTGAAAATGCTGCACTCAATATGTCAGCAAATTTGGAAAACTCAGCAGTGGCCACAGGACTGGAAAAGGTCAGTTTTCATTCTAATACCAAAGAAAGGCATCCCAAAGAATGCTCACACGACTGCACAATTGCACTCATCTCACATGCTGGTAAAGTAATGCTCAAAATTCTCCAAGCCAGGCTTCAGCAATACGTGAACCATGAACTTCCAGATGTTCAAGCTGGTTTTAGAAAAGACAGAGGAACCAGACATCAAATGATTCTATTCTAGCTTATATTAAAAACCTCAGTATTTTAACAAAAGTAAAATATAATGTTTAGTCCTTCAAATTGCCATTTGAAGATATCGTATGTAACTCTACGAAAAGTAAGAGGTTATATGAGGAATGGCCAGTTATTTTGTATTCAGTGAATCAGTCCAGTCGCTCAGTCGTGTCCAACTCTCTGTGACCCGATGGACTGCAATACGCCAGGCTTCCCTGTCCATCAACTCCCAGAGTTTGCTCAAATGTGAGTCCAAGTTGGTAATGCCATCCAACCATCTCATCATCTGTCGTCCCCTCCTCTTCCTGCCTTCAATCTTTCCCAGCATCAGGGTCTTTCCAAATGAGTCAGTTCTTCACATCAGGTGGGCAAAGTATTGGAAAACCAGCTTCAGCATCCGTCCTTCCAATGAATATTCAGGACTGCTTTCCTTTAGGATTGACTGCTTTGATCTCCTTGCAGCCCAAGGGACTGTCAAGAGTCTTCTCCAGCCCCACAGTTCAAACGTATCAATTCCTTGGTGCTCAGCTGTCTTTATAGTCCAGCTGTCACATCCACACGTGACTACTGGAGAAACCATAGCTTTGAGTAGATGGACCTCTGTCATCAAAGTAATGTCTCTGCTTTGTAATATGCTGTCTAGGTTGGTCATAGCTTTTCTTCCAATGAGCAAGTGTCTTTTAATTTCATGGCTGCAGTAACCATCTGCAGTAACTTTGGAGCTCAAGAAAATATAGTCTCTCACTGTTTCCTTTGTTTCCCATCCATTTGCCATGAAATGAGGGGACTGGATGCCATGATTTCAGTTTTTTGAATGTTGAGTTTTAAGCTAGCTTTTTACTCTCCTCTTCCACTTTCATCAAGAGGCTCTTTAGTTCCTCTTCAGTTTCTCCCATAAAGGTGGTGTCATCTGCATATCTGATGTTAATGATATTTCTCCTGGCAATCTTGATTCCAGCTTGTGCTTCATCCAGCCCAGCGTTTCTCATGATGTACATTGCATGTAAGTTAAATAAGCAGGGTGACAAAAATATACCGCCTTGACATACTCCTTTACAAATTTGGAACCAGACTGTTGTTCCATGCCTGGTTCTAACTGTTGGTTCTTGACCTGCATACAGATTTCTCAGAAGGCAGGTAAAGTGGTCTGGTTTTCCCATTTCTTGAAGAATTTTGCAGTTTATTGTGATCTAAATAGCTTTTTTTTTGGTATTAGCTACCGGCAATATATTTCTACTTTTGCATCCAAAATCTTCTTTAAGACTTTTTTGTAAGTGGACTAATAAATATTCTGCAATTTTTGAGCCTAAAGTTTTAAATTATACATGTGAAGAAAATGGCAAATTAATATTAATACACACCTGGTGATAATTTTAATATATCTTTGGGAATCAAATTTCAGAGATGTTGAATATGAAAAATACGCATAGAAAGAATAGTATAGTATATGCACTGAAATAAGAACCCAGTGGATAGATTAAAATAAATCCAACAAATGGAGTAACATAGATACAAACTGAGAGAAAATAAGCAAATTGTATTAGTAGATTTGAGGAAATAAAACACAATTAAGATAAAATGAAAGAAAGTGTGAGAGATTAAGAGTATGAAAAGCAGAATAAGTAAATTAGCTATACATTTTTTATAAATGGTAGAAAGAGAAGATGAAAAATTGAGAAGATACATCGAAAGAACTAATTTATTATGAATTTTCCAAAATATAAACAAGCAAAATGAGATATCAGGTTCAGAAATCTCATTGAGGTTTGAGATGGACTACTTAAATATAAAACAAAAACCTAGATTCACTGTATAACAGAAATTCTAATTTTAAAATCAAAGAGAAAATTACAAAAATAATCAGGGAGGAAAGATAAATTACCTAAAAGTAAACAGTAGTTTGGAAGGCAATGAATGTCTCCTTGCATCAACAAATAGCAAGTGTAAAGACAAGAGTATCACTAAAACTCTCAGTGACAATAACTCTAATTAGATCTCTATCCCAAATTTGACTTTGTTACATAAAGTCAATTAAAAATAAAAATACTAAGATATATTTAAAACAGAAGGAAACTAAAACCAGGAGAATAAAAAAAAGTAAGATGCAAAGAACAATAAGAAGAAAGAAATGAACAAATATACTGGTTAATGTAGGAAGTATGAGATTTCAACAACAAAAGTAGTTCTGGTTTCTATGCAGAGTAGAGAAAGGTGGAAAGTATGTGTATCTCAACATAATGAAAAGAAAAATCTAGTTGGTCTGCAGAATCACAACCTACTAGAGAACTGAAACTTAAAGACAACCACCTTGTCTGAGAACTAAAGACAGTTACTTTCATGGAGAAATGGGGCACAAACACTGAAGAGTCAGAGGAGCCTTCTGCTCAAGTCTAGAAATCATCAACAGAAACAAATTGAGAAAATCCCCAAGTATTTGGAAATTAAAGACAAGCTTTTTAAAAATAAAAACATGAGTTAGAAAGGGACTTACTGGGAAAGCATAAAATATTTGAATTGAATAAAAATTAAAACAGACACAGCAAAATTTATGGGAGGCAGCTGAAGCAGTGCTTAGGAGAAAAATTAAATAGTTTAGCTATAATCATATAAACATATATGTTTTATAATATATAGTATAGAACATATATACTGTATATTAACTTATACTAAATATAAAATTACATAATTACTATAAATAAAAATCATATGATTTATAAAAGAAGGAGATTTTACATCAGTAATCTAAGATTCCATCTTAAGAAACTAGAAACTAATATTAATAATATTTAACACAAAGCAAGTAGATAGAAAGAACTAATTAAAATACAATTATATACCAATGAAATTGAAAACAAGAATTCAAGACCATACAATCATATCAAAGTCTAGCTCGATAGATTATTAAAATTAATAGCAACAAAAACATGAAATGCTTAGATATAAACATCATAAAATATGTGAAAGATCTGTATGCTAAAACACTTATTAAAGAAATTAAATACCAAATAAATGGAGATAAGCTGTGTTTGGATGACTCAATACTATTAAGATGTCATTTCTTCCAAAATTGATGGCAATTTGCTTTTCTCTAATAGACTATAAACTTTTCAAGGGCAGAGTGATGTTAATTTAACTTCACAGGCTTAGGCATTTGGCCATCAGTAAGCATTTTGCTGAAGCTGAAGCTCCAACCCTTTGGCCACCTGATGCAAAGAACCAACTCATTGGAAAAGACCCTGATGCTGGGAAAGATTGAAGGCAGGAGAAGAAGGGGGCAACAGAGGATGAGATGGTTGGATAGCATCACCAACTCAATGGACATGAATTTGAGTAAACTCCCAGAGACAGCAAAGAACAGGGAAGCCTGGCATGCTATAGTCCATGGAGTCATAGATCTGACATGAAGAACAACAAACTTTTTTAAGTTTGTGAATGCAGGAACATACACAGTGCTAAGACATTTACAGTATTAGATCATTAATGTAGTGAAATAATCTCATGATTACATACCCCTATTTTTTTTTAATAGAAATTGTACTTATTTTTCGTGTGATGGAATCATAAATGTGAAGGAATATACATGTAGGCTTAGTAAATTTTCCTTACATTTATGATTAAAATGTAATTATCTAATCAGTGGAAAACAGCATAATGAATAAGGTATGAAACACAATTTGTAATGAAAGTAGAATTCAATTAGTATTTCTAAGATTTTAGATTATTTTCAGAAAGGTAACAAAATTGACATCTATAGACTAAGCAATTTTAATGTCAAGCTGATTTCAATTTTTCTGTATCTATTTCTTTAATGATATTTTCTTATATGCTTATGTTCTGATGGGAAAACAGAGAATGAATAAATAATATAATGAAGGATATTAATAAATGCTATGAAGTGATGACTGTCAGGGCAAGGAGAAAGAGAGATGATGTAGGTATATTTAAGAAGGTAATCTGAGGAGATGTTTGTGAGGACATGACATTTGTGAATAGATTTGACACACAAGAGAGTATTCATGAAGAGAGTAACAGAAATCAGACATGAGAAGTAGGTAGGACACTGCCTTTGGAGGACCTGTCTGACTAAGTTCCAATGAGAAGCAAATTCAGATTTTGAGCTTAAGCACGATACACTGTTAACTCTTCAAAATACATCCCAAAATTTCTAACCACCTCCACAGCTCACATTCTGTTCTAGACCATCATGGACTCTTGCTTAGATATTTTCAATACGCCCCCAACTGATGTGATTGTATTCTTGCCCCTCTATAGTTGATTCTAATAAAAAAACACAGTGATCCTTTTAAAACCTAGATGAGATTGTGTCACTGTTTTTGCTTAAAGCCATCCATGACTTCTTATGACTCTCAGACTAAAACTATAGGTCTTCCAAAAGCCCACAAGGTCCTACATGACTAACAACTGTTAAGTCTCCTACAGTTATCTTCCTGGCTTTCTGTCCTGAAAATCACAAATGCCATCTTGTCTCAGGGCTGCTCTGTGATGCTTTTCTCTCAGCCTATGAAGGTTTTTCCCTAGAAATGCTTGACTCAAGTTTACAAGCCCTCCTTGTCTGCTCAGAGGTTATTGATCTCAAAGTCATTCTTTGATTATCCTCTATAAAATAAAACTCCCACCCTATATAGCAACACTCTCTAATCCCTTTATCTTTATTTTTTTATAACAATCAGAATTTTTTTCTTATAAATACATCCACTTAAGAAATGCTTGTTGAACTCTGAGAATGTGTGAGTACCTGTGCTTCCTCTCAAAACCAAGAAAAAACATTAAGATCATAGCCTAGAATTTTATTTAGTACAATGTTTTACATAGAGTATGACTTGAATTTAGCAATATTGTATGAATATCTTATTTAAGGGAGTAAAAATATAGAGTTTAAATACAGCTCTAAGCTAAAACCTAAATTTAAAATGTCATTTTTTCCCTCATGGCTTTTGTTTACCTTTTTTAAAAAGGAAACTTATCTCAGGATTACTTTTGAAACAACACAACATTGTTGAATCTTCTCAAAAACAGGTTTCAAGTATCCTATGAGTTACGTGATGAGAGAGAGTGTTTATATAAAGGAGTGCCATTCTACTTCATATTTTACTTTGGGAGAATTAACTCGTGCAAAGACTTCAGCAAGAAGAATAGAAGAAAATGACTGATTTTTTTTTTTTTTTTTACCTCTAGTCTGGTTCAGACAGAAAAGAATCTGCCTGCAATTGAGGAAACCAGGATGCGATCCCAGGGTTGGGAAGATCCCCTGGAGAAGGAAATGGCAGCCCAACCCAGTATTTTTGCCTGAAGAACTCCATGGACAGAGAAGCCTGGAGGGCCGTAGTCCATGAGGTCACAAGTCAGACATCACTGAGTGACTAATACAGACATATACAAACACACCAAATGCAAATACCTCAAACACAAAGTTGCTCTTTTTCCTTACATGTTTGCCTGGTATTTTCAAGTTCAAAAGTGATATTCAGTATACTCATTTATGCTTCCAACTTGAGGAAGAAAAAAAAATTAATGGGCTTGACAGCAGGGGTATTAATACATTTATTTCAATCATGTGTGAAATCTTTTGAGTTCTACTATCTGTATAAGTATCTATCATCTATATGTATCTATCAAAGTGTCTTCTCATGAGCTCATTTCCCACATGATAACTCACTGTTTATGATGATCAGTACCAATATTTCATTCATTATTTGATGTTTGATTTTTTTCACAAATCAATTTTATTCTAATACAGTTTTATTTTTCCAAATGTTGCATATTGATAATTGTATTTGGTTTTGAAATGGACTGGATATTTAGGTATGTGATCTCAGAATGCTGCTGGCTTATTCAGTAAACTATTGCAAGGGCCTAACAATTATACAGTGGAAGTGAGAAATAGATTTAAGGGACTAGATCTGATAGAGTGCTTGATGAACTATGGACAGAGGTTTGTGGCATTGTACAGGAGACAGGGATCAACACCAGCCCCAAGAAAAAGAAATGCAAAAAAGCAAAATGGCTGTCTGAGGAGGACTTGCAAATAGCTGTGAAATGAAGAGAAGCAAAAAGCAAAGGAGAAAAGAAAATATACACACACTTGAATGCAGAGTTCCAAAGAATAGCAAGGAGAGATAAGAAAGACTTCCTCACCATCAGTGCAAAGAAATAGAGGAAAACAATACAATGGGAAAGACTAGAGACTTCTTCAAGAAAATTAGAGATGCCAAGGGAACATTTCATGCAAAGATGGGCTCAATAAAGGACAGAAATGGTATGGACCTAACAGATGCAGAAAATATTAAGAAGAGGTGGCAAGAATACACAGAAAAACTGTACAAAAAAGATCTTCATGACCCAGATAATCATGATGGTGTGATCACTCACCTAGAGCCAGACATCCTGGAATCTGAAGTCTAGTGGGCCTTAGGAAGCATCACTACTAACAAAACTAATGGAGGTGATGGAATTCCCATTTAGATATTTCAAATCTTGAAAGATGAGGCTGTGAAAGTGCTGCACCCAATATGCTAGTAAATTTGGAAAATGCAGCAGTGACCACAGGACTGGAGGTCAGTTTTCATTTCAGTCCCAAAGAAAGGCAATCCCAAAGAATGCTCAAGCTACTGCACAATTGCACTCATCTCACATGCTAGTAAAGTAATGCTCAAAATTCTTCAAGCCAGACTTCAACAATATGTGAACCATCAACTTCCATATGTTCAAGCTGGGTTTAGAAAAGGCAGAGGAACCAGAGATCAAATTGCCAACATCCACTGGATCATGGAAAAAGCAAGAGAGTATCGGAAAAACATCTATTTCTGTTTTATTGACTATGCCAAAGCTTTGACAGTGTGGATAGCACAAACTGTGGAAAATTCTGAAAGAAATGGGAATACCAGAACACCTGGCCTGCCTCTTGAGAAATCTGTATGAAGGTCAGGAAGCAACAGTTAGAACTGGACATGGAACCTGGTTCCAAATAGAAAAAGGAGTACATCAAGGATGGGTATTGTCACCCTGCTTATTGAATGTATATGCAGAGTACAGAGTACTGTACTCTTATATGCAGAGTATCATGAGAAATGCTGGGCTGGATGAAGCACAAGCTGAAATCAATATTGCCAGGAGAAATATCAATAACCTCAGATGTGCAGATTACATCACCCTTATGGCAGAAAGCAAAGAAGAACTAAAGAGCCTCTTGAGGAAAGTGAAAGAGGAGAGTGAAAAAGTTGGTTTAAAACTCAACATTCAGAAAATTCAGATCATGGCATCTGGCCCCATCACTTCATGGCAAATAGATGGGGAAACAGGGAAAACAGTGACAGACTTTATTTTTGGGGACTCCAAAATCACTGCAGATGGTGAATGCAGCCATTAAATTAAAAGACTCTTGCTCCTTGGAAGAAAAGCTATGACCAACCTAGACAGAGTATTAAAAAACAGCGACATTACTTTGCCAACAAAGGTCTGTCTAGTCAAGGCTATGATTTTTCCAGTAGTCATGTATGGATGTGAGAGTTGGACTGTGAAGAAAGCTGAGTGCCAAGGAATTGGTGATTTTGAACTGTGGCGTTGGAAAAGACTCTTGAGAGTCCCTTGGATGGCAAGGAGATCCAACCAGTCCATCCTAAAGGAGATCAGTCCTGGGTGTTCATTGGAAGGACTGATGCTGAAGCTGAAACTCAATACTTTGGCCACCTGATGTGAAGAGCTGATGCAGTCCATGGGGTCGCAAAGAGTCTGACATGACTGAGAGACAGAACTGAAATGAATTGGATGGTACCTTGGTCACATTCTATATTATACCTGATGTCAACAGGTCAAATGACTATAAAATTTAAAAATCATGAATTATTATTTTTATACACCATTATAATAGTATATAATAGTATTTAACCATTGGCTTCAGTTATGAGGAAGAATTTATGTTTAATAATGCTTAGTTAAATGTTTAATAATTTAATCATATAATGTCCACATAATCCCATTCTATTCTATCAATATCTATTCTATCATACAGATTTAACTACATGCTGTGTTATTAAAAGTTATATCTTTAACATTCATGGAAACCTCATGGACATTTCAAGTTTATTGAAACTTTAGATTTTTTTAAAATGACCTTTTTTTAAAATATTTAATGAAGAGCTTGACTCATTCACATATTCATTTCTTGAATTCATTGTCCATTCAATCAACATGCTGGTGAGAAATACTTACAAACTATAGAACTGTAATGAAATATGTTAGCTGCAGCCAGATATCTAAAGCTGAAACATGTTTTCTTATGAACAGAAATGTATTAACAGTGCATAGATTCCTGGAATTATCTCCCACTTCTCCTCTCCCAGAGTACACCAAGGAATCTTTCAGAGCAAATGAGCATAAAGCTTGGGAAGCAGTCCCAGATGCCCAAAAGGCCACTAATATCATAGATAGGCTTAGTGACATTTCACCATTAGAAATACTCATCCACAGTGAGAAGGATGCTGCATTACTGCTTGTATATAGTCCATTCATATATTTGGCTCTAAATTTCCAGTGTCATCTGATTTTATTATCAACTTAAATTGTATTTATTTATTGTAATTTCTTTTTTTCCAAATAGTAAGGTAATAAATCTTATTATGGAAAATTTCAAAATAAGACATAACTACTCTATAACCAAATTCTTTATTATGAAGTAATGACAATGGTTAACCTATTAGCTCCTTTCTCCTGCAGCCACAGTTCAGTTCAGTTCAGTCACTCAGTCGAGTCTGACTCTTTGTGACCCCATGGACTGCAGCATGCCAGGCTTCCCTGCCCATCCCTAACTCCCAGAGTTTGCTCAAATTCATATCCATTGAGTTGGTGTTGTCATCCAACCATCTCATCCTCTGTCACACCCTTCTCCTCCTGCCTTCAATCTTTCCCAGCATCAGAGTCTTTTCCAATGAGTCAGTTCTTCACATCAAGTGGCCAAAGTATTGGAGTTTCAGTTTCAGCATCAGTCCTTCCAATGAATATTCAGGACTGATTTCCTTTAGGATTGACTGGTTTGATCTTGCATTCCAAGGGACTCTCAAGAGCCTTCTCCAACACCACAGTTCAAAAGCATCGATTCTTTGGTGCTTAGCTTTCTTTCTTTCTTTTGGTCCAATTCTCACATCCATACCTGACTACTGGAAAAACCATAGCTTTGACTAGATGGACTTTTGCCGGCAGCCACAGTGCTTCCATATTAATCCTGGAACATGCCAAGTATACTTCTTCCTTAGGGTCTTTGAACTGGAACAAGTTGCACTTTTAAGTGCAGTGGTCTGGGCAAGCCTTGATGGAAGGTGACTTCACAGAGATGAAGCTATCTGGCAGAAGAAAATTCTAGGCAGAGAGAAGAGCAAATGCAAAGAATAGTGCTTGAAGAAAAGTAAGGAGACCAGTGTGCCTGAAGCAGGGTAAGGAAGGGGTGAGGTAGACCCAGTGAAACAAGGAGATTGGAGAGGTAAACTGGAAAACAGATGAGGTAAGTTGAAGGCCAGGATAAAACGGTTCACAGTTACTTTTAGTGAAAGGGGATCTATTGAGGGTTATGAGCAAAGTGATGATAAGAGATTACATACTATTTTATTTATTTTTTTTTTGGTTTATTTATTTATTTATTTTTCCCATTTATTTTTATTAGTTGGGGGCTAATTACTTTACATCATTACAGTAGTTTTTGTCATACATTGAAATGAATTAGCCATGGATTTACATGTATTCCCCGTCCCGGTCCCCCCTCTCACCGCCCTCTCCACCCGATCCCTCTGGGTCATATATGCAAAACAGAAAAAGAGACTCAGATGTATAGAACAGACTTGTGGACTCTGGGAGAAGGCGAGGGTGGGATATTTCAAGAGAACAGCATTGAAACATGTACATTATCTAGGGTGAAACAGATCACCAGCCCAGGTTGGGTGCATGAGACAAGTGCTCGGGCCTGGTGCACTGGGAAGAGATTACATACTATTTTAAAAGATAATTTATAGTATATTAAAAAGACAACTTCTTAATGATTTTAATGTTTATTTTTGTTCTTGGTTAATTCTTTTGTTTTTATTCTAAATAATTAGGTCTATTTTTAGCAGTGTTTTGCTACTAGAATATTGAATTGTTAAATTTGTTAACCCCAAAGGACACATAGTATGCAAACATACATGTGTATATTTTTATACATATATGTTTGTGTCTGTGTGACTATGTATACACACATAAATGTACATAATATGAGCATATTAATAAATATGGGTATACCATGCACTATAGAACTCTTCTTTCTCAAGCTCACAAATTGAAGTTCTTCTAATCTTCTCTAATCTGTTGTATAATTGAATAGCTATATATCTAAGATTACTAAAATTAACATTGATGGGTAAAGATATATTTTATTATATATATGTGTATAATATATATATTTCTTATTCATATCCTCTTCAGCATTTATTGTTTGTTGATTGTATTGTTAGATTTATTATATTTATGATATTGTTAGATTTTTTGATGATGGCCATTCTAACTGGTGTGAGGTAATACCTCAATTTAGGTTTGGTTTGCATTTCTTTAATAATTCATGATATTGAGCTTCTTTTCATGTGTTGTGTTTGTTGGCCATGAATATGTCTTCTTCCGAGAAATTTCTACAGGTCTTACATTTATTTTTGACTAGACTGGTTTTTGGTATTGAGCTCCCTGAGATGTTTATATATTTTGGAAATTAATTCTTTGTCTTGCTTCATTTGCAAATATTTTCTCCCACTCTGAGGGTTGTCTTTTCATCCTCTTTGCTGTGCAAAAGTTTTAAATTTAATTAGGTTCCATTTGTTTATTTTTGTTTTCAGTTCAGTTCAGTTACTCAGTCGTATCTGATTCCCTGCGACCCCAAGATCTGCAGCACGCCAGGCTTCCCTGTCCATCACCAACTCCTGGAGTTTACTCAGACTCATGTCCGTTGAGTCAGTGATGCCATCTAACAATCTCATCCTCTGTCATCCTCTTCTCCTCCTGCCTTCAATCTTTCCCAGCATCAGGTCTCTTTAAATGAGTCAGTTCTTCGCATCAGGTGGCCAAAGTATTGGAGTTTCAGCTTCAGCTTCAGCATCAGTCCTCCCAATGAATATTCAGGACTGATTTCCTTTAGGATGGACTGGTTGGATCTCCTTGCAGTCCAAGGACTCAAGAGTCTTCTTTAACACCACAGTTGAAAAGTGTCAGTTCTTCGGCGCTCAATATGGTAATGGGAGAGACTGACTGAGGGGGAAATTGGGTCTTGTTCTGATGGGGGGGGCGGGGGGGCATGCTCAATAAATCTTTAATCTAATTTTCTAGTGAAGGGTGGGGCTGTATTCCCTCCCTGCATTTGACCTGAGGCCAAACTATGGTGGAGGTAATGAAGATAATGGCGGCCTCCTTCAAAAGGTCCCATGCATGCACTGCTACCCTCAGTGCCCCCAAGCCTGCATCAGGCCACCGCTGACCCACGCCTTCGCCAGAGACTCCTGGACACACATGGGCAAGTCTGGGTCAGTCTCTTGCAGGGTCATTGCTCTTTCTCCTGGGTCCTGGTGTGCACAAGGTTCTGTCTGTGCCCTCCCAGAGTCAGTTTCCCAGTCCTGTGTAAGTTCTGGCAGCTCTGTGGTGGGGTTAATGGCGACCTCCTCCAAGAGGGCTTATGCCATACCCAAGTCTACTGCCCCCAGAGCCCCTGCCCCCACAGCACTCCACTGTTGACCCACACCTCCTCAGGAGACACCCAAACACAGTTTTGTTTTGTTTTTTTTTTAAAGGGGCATTAACGTCTTATTTTCTTTTTTTTTCTTTTTTTTTATTAGTTGGAGGCTAATTACTTTACATCATTACAGTAGTTTTTGTTATACATTGAAATGAATTAGCCATGGATTTACATGTATTCCCCATCCCAGTCCCCCCTCCCACCTCCCTCTCCACCCCATCCCTCTGGGTCTTCCCAGCGCACCAGGCCCGAGCACTTGTCTCATGTACCCAACCTGGGCTGGTGATCTGTTTCACCCTAGATAATATACATGTTTCAATGCTGTTCTCTTGAAACATCCCACCCTCGCCTTCTCCCAGAGTCCACAAGTCTGTTCCATACATCTGAGTCTCTTTTTCTGTTTTGCATATAGGGTTATCGTTACCATCTTTCTAAAGTCCATATATATGTGTTAGTATACTGTAATGGTCTTTATCTTTCTGGCTTACTTCGCTCTGTATAATGGGCTCCAGTTGTTTCAGTCTCTGGGTCCTGGTGTGCACAAGGTTTGTTTGAACCCTCTGAGCGTCTCCGGTGGGTATCGGGTTTGATTCTAAACTCGATTTTGCCCCTCCTACCATTTTGCTGGGGCTTCTTCTTTGCCCTTGGACATGGGGTATCGCCTCACAGTCACTCCAGCACCGCGCAGCTGCTGCTCCGGCACCTATTGTCTTGCTGGGGTTTCTCTGCCCTTGGATGTCGGGTATCATATAAGCCTCAGAATCATGGTCCTGGTGGGCTCTTGGAACACAGTGTCCCTCTTCTTCATTTCTCAGCCACAAATGCCCCGACCAGTCCTCCAAACTGTCAAGGTCTTAAAAAGCAAGAAAAGTCCGACAAACTGGCCCAGTCAAGGGAAGCTCCGGGGGACAGGATGATCTGCTGTCATGTGCCATCCCTGATGGCACTGGTTCTGGAGGCTGCAAGTCCCAGAGCAGGGGCTATTGGGGTGGGTTTCAGGGTGGGTTTCTGGTACAAGCTCTTTTCCTCACAGCAGATGGCCGCCTTGCTGCATCCTCATTGATGGAGAAGGAAGTTCCTGGGATTTCTTCTTCCTCTTCTTCCAAGAACACCAAATTTGCACCTCCCAGCTACCTCACTTAAATTTAATTGCCTCCTCAAAACAAACAAACAAACAAACAAACCAAAAAACCCTTCTCCAAAGGCAGTCACAGCTGAGGATAGGACATCACCATTGAATTTTTAATTGTCATTATTTTAGGAGGTGGTTAAAAATATCTTACCATGAATTATGTCAAAGAGTGTTCTGCCTATGCTTTCCTCTGAGTTCTGTAGTGTCCAGCCTTACATTTAGGTTTTTAATCCATTTTGAGTTTATTTTGTGTATGGTGTTAGGTAGTATTCTAGTTTCATTCTTTTACGTGTAGCTGTCCAGTTTTCCCAGCACCACTTATTGAAGAAGATGTCTTTTCTCCACTGTATATTCTTGCCTCCTTTGTCAAAGATTAGGTGACCATAGGTGTGAGGGTTTGGAAACAACCTAAATACTCAATGGCAGATGAATGGATAAAGAAGATGTGGTACATATATGCAATGAAATATTACTCAGCCATAAAATAAATGAAATTGAATCATTTGTAGAGAAATGGTTGGACCTGGAGTCTATCATACAGAATGAAGTAGTCAGAAAGTGAAAAACAAATATTGTATATTATAGCAATCCCACTCCTTGGCATATTGATGAACCTATTTCCAGGGCAGGAATAGAGATGCAGACATAGAGAATAGAGAAGTGGGCATGGGTGGGGGTGGGAAGGAGAAGGTGAGATGAATTGAGAGAGTAACACTGACATATATATATTACCATGTGAAATAGGTAGCTAGTGGGAAACTGCTGTATTGTATAGCACAGGTAGCCCAGCTCAGCACTCTGGGATGACCTAGATGGTGAGAAGGGGGATGAGAGGGAGGCCTAAGAAGCAGCAGGATTTATGTATGCACATATCTGATACCCTTCATTGTGCAGCAGAGACTAACACAGCATTGTAAAACAATTCTATATGTCATATATATAATTAATTATATGTGATACATATAATATCATATATGATATATATATCTTTGTTTAAGCTCATAGGAAAGAAACATCCTTGACCAGACCCACATGTGAATGGCTGAAGGAAAAAAGAAATGAACACATCTCCTCTGCAGTTGTCCAAACCAGGAAATATTTGCAACAACATTTGGCCTTTTTACTTTCATACCTCACCTCCCCTCTGTTCCATAAAAGAAACTAACACCTAACTCAGGAAAGGTGGTTCTTTGGGTCACTAGTCCTTCATCTCCTGTGTATGCTGGCTTTCCAAATAAAGTCACTCTTCTTTGCCCCAACAACTTACTTCTTGATTTATTGGCTTGTCGTGTGGCAAGCAGTGCAAGTTTGGACTTGGCAACATCACATGTCAGTCCTTCCCGTATTTTGTCTTTTCTCATAAGCTTTTCTATACTAAGCAATGAAAGCTTCTTTATACTAATTAACTGCTTTTAATCTGGCTATTGAGTATGATTTAAATAACATATAGATTTGCTTTTCTTTAGTTGCTAAGTTGTACAATTGTTTTGCAACTGCATGGACTCTAACCAGCCAGGCCCCTCTGTTCATGGGATTTCCCAGGCAAGATTACTGGAATGGTTTGCCATTTCCTTCTCCAGGGGGTATCTTCCCTACCCAGGGGCTTTGCAAAGACTACTTACACAGATATATATATGTGTGTGTGTGTGTTTACCCTCCCAGTCCTCTATATACTTATTCAAGGTTGTCTTTTTAATAGCAAAATTTTCTAAGGTTTTAATATCAATATTAGTTATTAATAATTAAAACAATTGATATTATTAATAATTAATAATTTTAAAATGCTATTATAATACTATTAAATGTTTAATGATATATTATATTATAACAATATGTTATTATATATTTGTTATATTTTATAATATCATTATATATTATATAATTTATTATATATAATATAAAATATATTATGTTATTTTTATTATATGTTACTATATTATTATAAATAATAGATATTTTAAATATATTTAAATATTATGGAATATTATACAATATTATTAATATTATTTAAAATGATAATATAATATTAATATTATTATTAATATTATTATTAATATTAGCTGACTGCATTAAATGGACAATTCTTTTTGAAAGTACATAAGATATATCTTCTGGGCTACTGCTCAAACAAATTTTTCTATCATATTCACATATAAATAAGTCCCCTCCAAAATAAAGTTTTCTTTGCTGTCTTCTTCCATTTAGCTTTGCAAAGCCTACTTATTTCTGCTTAGACATTTCAAATATTTACCTATATTTGAATTTAAAATACTCTCAATAATAATAGAAATAAGGGAAGTTTTACATTTTTACAATTATCACCCTGCCTTAAATCTGAGATATCATATTATGAGGAGAATGAATAGATGCAAGGAAAAAAGAAAAATAACTTTCAGTTTTATGAAAGGGACTGTAATGAATAATGGTAATGCAAAAAGATAAATAATATGATGAAATCAGGTTTCATTATAAATTGAGTTTGGGGAACTATGAACCACCATAATTAAACCAGCTGTTTGGAAGGTGTAGAAATATCTAAATATTCTGTTGTGCACATGACCTGTGTTGTTGGTCAATTCTGCTTCAAAAAACAAACAAGAAAATTTATAGAAAGAAGATCAGACTTGTGCTTATCAGAGACAGGAGAAAGGGAAGTGGAATTGGAAAAAGGTTGTCAAGGTACAAGCATCCACTTATAGGTAAATTATTATGTAAAGCTATAATGCAATGTACATTATGAATAATATAATTAACTCTCATATATGAAAGTTGCTAAGAGAGTAAATCCTAAGGGTTCTCATTACAAGAAAAAAGGGTTTTTGTTTTTTTGTTTCTTTATTTTGAGTGTATGTGAAATGTTGCATATTCATTAAACCTATTGGAATAATTATTGCATGATTATATACATCAAGTCATCATGCTGTTTACCTTAAACATATGCAGTGCTATATGTCAATTATATCTCAGTAAAGCTAGAAGAGAAATGTCTTTGATCAACATATGGTCAATATTAGTTTTCTATTCACAGTTGAGAAAAGTTTCATATTCTGCTGTCACTGCACTCTTTTGTATAAACATTCATGAGGTCTAACTTAATTGGTAGTGTTGTTCAATACTTTATTTTTACTGATTTCTTATCTGCTTGTTTTATTAATTACTTATGGATAAAGTTAAAGCCTAAAACTAAGATTGTGGATATTTAAATTGTTTACTTTATTTCTGCCAAAGTTTTGCTTTATGTATTTGAAAACTGTGATATTAGATGTTACAACCACACTTATTATTATTATCAATATTGTTTTTGTTGTTATTAGGTGGTAATGTGCACTTATGCCCAGTAACAATGTAATATGACTACATTGTTGTTTGCTGGTCAGTTGTGTCTGACTCCTTGTGACCCCATGAACTGTAGGCTGCCAGGCTCCTGTGTCCATGGAATTCTCCAGGCAAGAAAACTGGAGTGGGTAGCCATTCCCTTCTCCAGGGGATCTTCCTGACACAGGGATGAAACCCATGTCTCTTGCAGCTCTAGCATTGGTAGGCATATTCTTGTTTGATCCATGGGTCATAAAAATCCCCTGGAGAAGGAAATGGCTACCCATTCTAGTGTTTTTGCTTGGGGAATCCCATAGCAGAGGAGTCTGGCAGGTTACAGTCCAGGGATTGCAGAGCATCGGGCACGACTAAGCATATATGCATGATTATATTACAAAGTTTGGAAGATATTAATGACTGACCTGGAAAATGGCAATAATACATCTGAAGAAATAAAAAATATATTTTTTAAAGAGGGTGAGAATTCACAAAAATGTGGATAGTTTATTTAAAATTCCCATTGCTACATTTTGAAGTTTTCTCTAACAAGCTACTTCTTTAATTCTCAACAGTTTGACATTTAAGTTCAGAGTCAGAAAATTGGGCTAAGGTGATTGGCGCAGTCAGAATTTCTAGAACAAATAGAAATAAAATATATTGACTATTAGAAGAGCAGGAGAATTCAAAGGTCAGCTAGTGAAATCTTGAAAGTGCAGATAGGTTTCTTGGCTCTTACCAAATTGACCACTGTATTAATCTTCCTGCAGTCTTCTAAGACAGTGACCATTCATCTATTTATGTTCAGGTTTCTTTCTTTTTTTTTTTATATTCATTTTAATTTTGTGGATCTTTTCATCACCAGCACTCCCCTCCCTTTTGGGGGGTAGTATCTTTCTCTTGTTTTAACAAGGATATTAAAGGGAAAGGAGGCTAATAAACAGGTTCAATCTGCCATCATTAACTGCCTGGCCAACAGATATGTCTTTGCATGAACTTCTCTACTAGCACTATTGCTACATATGTTGCTGCAATTGCTTTCAATTGTGGAATTCTTTATTATAGAGTCTGACACATAATGGGCTTCAAAGGGGGTGCTAGTGATAAAGAATTCACTGCCAGTGCAGGAAACCCAAGGGACCTGGGTTGGGAAGATCTCCTGGAATAAGAAATGGCATCGCACTCCACTATTCTTGTCTGGAAAATTCCATGAGCAGAGGAGCCTGTTGGGCTACAGTCCATGGGGCCACAAAGAGTCGGACATGTCTGAGCAACTGAGAACACACACACATACACACACATTGGCACCAGTAGGCTCAAAGTCCTAAATAGAAGTAAAAATACCAGATACAATGTGATCAGAAAGATAGGTTGTGTTCTATCTAGGAGGAACAGAAATGCCTTCATGCAAACTGATCATTATACATGAAGGATTCTTAGAAGGAAGGAGCATAGAAAGAATAGGCTATATGGAACATAGAGATTTCTATATATAGAGTAGCTTGAATAAAGTCATAAGTTTGCAAAAACGCATAGCCCTCTTGGAGAGCTATTTTTAACCCTTTGCAAAAAGGCCAAATAGTCTGGCTTTATGAAAACTAGATTTCAGATTTCTTTAATTAAAAAAAAAAATTCTAGTTAGTTATTTTTGACTCGTCTGTCTTCACTGCCCCATGCAGGGTTTCTCTAGTTGCAGCAAGCTGGGTTTACTCTCTAATTGTGGTGTGCAGGTTTCTTGATGCAGTGGCTTCTTTTGTTGCAGAGTGTGGACTCTAAACACAAGGGTTTCAATAGTTTTGTTATGTGGGATCAGTATATAGGTGCCTGGGCTTAGTTGCCCCATGGCTTGTGGAATCTTCTCAGACCAGGGAGGTAATAAGTGTCTCCTGCATTGCAAGCCAGACTCAACAACTGGACCATCAGCAAAGCCCTAGATTTCAATCCTTAAAACTAAGAGAGTATGTTGTAAGATTCTTACAATCCCGAATTGTCTTGTATAACTTCTTTTGTACAGTATGTTCTTAAAAGTTGATCTACAAGAAGGTATCTTTTGCTGGTCAAGATCATGGATTCTGTGGCTAGATCCTCTGGCTTCAAAGCATAGTTCCACCATTCACTAGCTCTGTGATCTTGGGAAATATTACTTGATAATTGCCACTCATTTCCCACATCTGCAACTGGGACTAAGGATAGTATCTAACTCCTAGAGTTTTGTGAAAAATATCTACTTCTGTTTCACTGACTATGCTAAAGCCTTTGACTGTGTAGATCACAACAAACTGGAAAACACCTTAAAGAGATGGAAATACCAGACCACCTCCTTATCTGCTTCCTGAAAAATTTGTATACAGGTCAAGAAGCAACAGTTAGAACTGGACATGGAACAATAGACTGGTTCCAAATTGGGAAAAGAGTACAGCAAGGTTGTATATTGTCACCTTGCTTATTTAACTTATATGCAGAGCATATCACATGAAATGCCAGGCTGGATGAAGCACAAGCTGGAATCAAAATTGCTGGGAGAAATCAATAACCTCAGATACGCAGATGACACCACCCTTATGGCAAAAAGAGAAGAGGAACTAAAGATTCTCTTGAAAGTGAAAAGCTGGTTTAAAATTCAACATTCAAAAAACTCAGATCATGACATCTGGTCCCATCACTTCATGGCAAATAGATGGAGAAACAATGAAACAGTGATAGACCTTATTTTGGGAGGCTCCAAAATCACTGCAGATGGTGACTGCAGCCATGAAATTAAGATGCTTGCTCATTGGAAGAAAAGCTATGACCAACCTAGACAGCCTACTAAAAAGTAGACATTACTTTGCCAAAATAGGTCCATCTAGTCAAAGCTATGGTTTCTCCAGTAATCCTGTAGGGACATGAGAATTGGACCATAAAGGAATCTAAGCACCAAAGAATTGATGCTTTTGAACTGTGGTGTTGGAGAAGACTCTTGAGAGTCCCTTGCAATGCAAGGAGATCAAAGCAGTCAATCCTAAAGGAAATCATTCATGAATATTCATTGGAAGGACTGATGCTGAAGCTCCAATACTTTGGCCACCTGATGCAAAGAGCTGATTCATTTGAAAAGCCCTGATGTTGGGAAAGAATGAAGTCAGGAGGAGAAGGGGACTATAGAGGATGAGATGGTTGGATGGCATCATTGACTCAATGGACTTGAGTTTGAGCAAGCTCTGGGAGATGGTGATGGACAGAAAAGCTTGGCAATCTGTAGTCCATGGGGTTGCCAAGAGTTGGACACGACTGAGTAGCTGAACAACAAAGGGTTTTGTGCCAGCTCAGTCACTTCAGTTGTGACTGACTCTTTGCTAGGTTGTGTCAGTCATGTCTGACTCTGTATGACCCCATAGACGGCAGCCCACCAGGCTCCCCCATCCCTGGGATTCTCCAGGCAAGAATACTGGGGTGGGTTGCCATTTCCTTCTCCAATGCATGAAAGTGAAAAGTGAAAGGGTTATATGAATTGTAGTCATTTTCCTACATGGTGAAATTAAATTAACTAAACTGGTCAAATTTATTATTAATGTTTTAAAAATGACTAACAGTGATATTTCAGATTTTGGTATTAATAATATGAAGGTATCAGAAATAGATGATGTCAGTTGAAATGAGGGCTTCCTGGTGATAGAGAAATAAGCTATAATAATATTTATTGAAAAATACAGGTAAGGGTCCCAAACTTAAGAAAATGTACATGGTTATAAAAATGAGTCAGAGCATTATGGAAATCAAAGCAACAGAATTTATCTAAAGATTAAAAATGATACATAATACTTTGACTTTAGGAAGAACCTATGAGACAATCTAGAAACACAACTTCTCTTCATAGTTAAGAAAATTGAAGATTGACTAAAATAGGATAAAGGCTATAACCTATGACAACACAGATTATTTCATTAATAATATTTAAAGCATATTTATTCATTGGTTTTAGGAGGCAAAAACACAAATAATGTAAAACTCTGGTAAATTAATTTCCTGAAGTTTATATCAAGTATTTCTAATCAGAAAAATACTAAAATTCATAACCACTCATCAATCTATTTAGTGATGTCTATCATGGACATGTTTAAGTTTTGTTTGTTTAAATTTGTCATTATTAAATTTGCCCCCTCCTTTCTTTCCCATAATTCCTTTTCTCATTCAAAGCAAAATTAAGCATAATTTAAATGTATTTTATCCTTGATCTTGTTGTTCAGTTGCTAAGCTGTGGTTGACTCTTTGTGACCCCATGAACTGCAGCACTCCAGGCTTCCTTGTCCTTCACTATCTCCCAGAGTTTATTTAAACTGATGCCCATTGAGTAAGTAATGCCATCCAATCATTTCGTCCTCTCTCACCCCCGTCTCCTCCTGCCCTCAATCATACCTATTATCAGGGTCTTTTCCAATCAGTCATCTCTTTGCATCAGGTGGTCAGTTATATGTTTTGACTTTACAGCAAGTATAATATCTACAAGTAAAGGCACAAACTATACAACACACATTGCTCAAATATTGGCTACATTTTTCATAAAGAAAATGAAATTTTCCAATAGAATGGATGAAAACTTAAAGATCAAGGAAATATTAAGACCATGAATATTTGTCGAGTCTTTACACTTCAGTTAAGAAATCATTGAATATAAACCATAATATCAGCATTTACTTTTCTAAACTTCCAAGAATGGGAAAAAAAAAATAATCGTGAGACCAATAGTCCAAACTCAGGTAAATTTATCATGAAAAGGAACAACAACAAAAAAATCCAAATTAGTGACTTTCTATATATGTGAAGATGATAGAGAAATCCATGTAACTCTGTAGCATAGATTCAAGCATTTCTTCTCCCTATATCCAAATATTTATTCTACTCTTGCATTATCAATTTTTTTTTTTTGCTTCTTCTCTATCTTAACATGGTTTGAACCTGAAATGAGGTGCCCATTGTTACACAGCATGTGCTTCTGTGACTTAAAAACTTATGGCTAAGTTGTTTAAATAAGTGCTTGCTATTTCATCTCTTCTGTATTAAATGGAAACCTCTGGTAATGAGGACTGAATTTTCCCAACCCGGTTTTCAGGTAAAGGAGCCAATAATATTTTATATTCTTATTTTTACTCCCTGCTCTACTTTTATTTCAGAGCAATCTTGGCTTGCGTGCTCAGTTCCTCAGTTGTGTCCAATTCTTTGCAACCCCATGGACTGTAGCCCACCAGGCTCCTCTGTCCATGGGATTCTCCAGACAAGAATACTGGAGTGGGTTGCCATGCCTTTCTCCAGGGATTCTTCCTGACCCAGGGATTGAACCCACGTCTCCCACATTACAGGCAGATTCCTTACCATCTGAGCCACCAGGGAAGTCCAATCTTGGTTTATGTACCTTTGGCTAAAGTTGGCAATATCCTTAGCTCTGTAAGGAAAGGTTCTAGAATCAGAAGGAAGCAGTAAAGTCATACTGGTGAGAAAATTGTGGACCAGCCATGTAAAGTGAAAAGTTCTACTTTTTCTCTGTCCTAGTCCCATTCCTAGTCCACATGTGAAGTCTTATATGCAAGCTTATTTGTTTCTAGGGAATGATTATCTTTTGGTCAGGCTCCCAGATTCCAGTGGTTTTCTCCATTTTGATTCTTAATATGTCTTCAACTCAAATGCTTATAGAATTCAGTGGGAGGATCTTATTGTACCAGCATCTGTATGAGATAATTGTCATGTTTATTAATCTGCTTTACCTTCCCGAGTCATTAAAATAGAACATTCTTGATATTTAGACTATTAGTGCTAAGTGAAGTCACTCAGTCGTGTCTGACTCTTTGCGACCCCGTGGACTGTAGCCTACCAGGCTCTTCCGTCTACGGGATCTTCCAGGCAAGAGTACTGGAGTGGGTTGCCATTTCCTTCTCCAGTAGATCTTTCCAACCCAGGGATTGAACCTGGGTCTCCCGCATTGTAGGCAGATGCTCTACCGTCTGAACCACCAGGGAAGTCCAGCCTCACCCAAAAGCTGTTGTATGTTTCAACCATAGGTTATTGTGGTAACACCACATTCAAGGGTTATCATGACTTTGCTTCTATATATCTGAGAGCTAGGAAATAATGTAGAAATTCAGAGGAAGTAGAAGGAAAGCAAGAAGCAAAAGTGGGAAAAAAAAAAAAGGCCTTAGAAATCAAATCTTTTGATATATCCCCTTCTTGTTCATTTAAATACA
This sequence comes from Odocoileus virginianus, assembly GCF_023699985.2. Lineage (NCBI taxonomy): Eukaryota > Metazoa > Chordata > Mammalia > Artiodactyla > Cervidae > Odocoileus > Odocoileus virginianus. Next base: position 31,952,140 of record NC_069686.1, on the reverse strand, counting down.
TATCTATGTGTGCATATATATATGCACTTAGTGAATTATGTTATGTCAAGTGAAAATAGAAAGTTGCAGATTGATGGGTACAGTATGATTACATCAGTAAAAATAAGAACAAGATATTTGTATAAAGAAGGATGTTGAAGAACATAAGAGACATTCTTTAAGTTGGATATTCAGTGGGGAGACTGGAGAAGTACAAGGGAAGTTGGGATAACATATTTAGCTTTGCCTTTATATACCTTCTCCCTGTATTATTTCACTTATTGTACAATTAGAAGGTATAATTCTGCATTATAGGTAAATCCAATAAAGAAAAAGCTAAATATAAATATATAGGATAGAATTTTGGAAGAAAGTATTCAACCAAAATTCTAGGCTGGCTTTTTTACTCTGGGTAAATGTTTTGTTTCACCAAATTTTGCAGAATGTCCAAAATAACATGACTTCAAGTTTTTTTCAGATGAGCAACAGTAGTGAAGAATTAGTCAATTGTGAATGTTGATCAGAATTCAAGATGTGTTTTAAGCATTCATGCTATCTACATATAAATAAAGTATATTTTCTTTCTTAAAGATTAGCAGCATCTTCTGGGATAAAAAACTAAGTAGAAGTGGCTCAGACACACAGTTCATTGTGGGATTTGGAAGGACCTTTGCAATAATTTTTAAAGCTATGTTCTTATTCTGTAGTCTATTTTGTGGGCTCAGTTGAAAACAACTGCCCCTGTTGTCACTCGAGAGAAGCAGAGTTCAGGTAATCTCATTCTTTGCTCTGTCCCAAAGTGCTTAACCCCTTTCTCCCTTCTGCGCACACACTCCAATCAGCACAAGACACTTTTCATTACTTCCTGAAAAATCACAATGTCAGAATCTTTTGGATTTTTAGCTAACCCTAAGATCATCATAAAGGGACTTGGAGGCATCCAGCAAATCTCTCTCACAGAAACACTAATTGGACAGAGATTCTGGGCTTTTAAACTTAAGCTCTATGTATATTTAAGGTTGACTAAGATTAAAGCGGAAAAAGAAGAGGAAGAAAGTAATTTGCCTCCGTTCACTCACTTCTAGTGCTTCAGGGGAGAAATTCTCTAAAGACCAGCGTCCAAAGTTCTGGAGGCCTTTTTGGTTTGAACATTTTGTGATAATAATACAGGGAAAGAAAATAAAAATATTCTATATCCTACTATGTCCTCTCAAAAGATAGAAAGATGAAACCTAAAAAGAAAGTTAATATACACATGCAAACACAGAGATCAAAAACACTGAATGCATGGAAGGAGGGAAGCAAAGAGGAGAGGGAGGAGGGAAGAGAGGAAAGGGTGACAAAGAAGAAAAAGAGAATGAGGAAGAAAGAGAGAAATCAATCTCATAAGAGAAGAGTAGAAAAGGAGAAAAAATGTGATCAATAAGTAAATTTCATATTTGTCTCAAGTAACTGTGTTTTCATGCATGCATGCATCAGCCAATTCAGTCATGTCTGATTCTCTGTGACCCTATGGGCCATAGGCAATGGACAGGCTCTTCTGTCCATGGGATTCTCCAGGTAGGAGTATTAGAGTGGGTGGCCATGCCTTTCTCCAAGGGATCCTCTTAACCCAGGATTCAAACCTGCATCTCTTCGGTCTCCCACACTGGAAGGTGGGTTCTTTACCAATAGCACCACCTCATCCCCTGTATTTATTGACTATAAGCAATGGCTGAAGCAACGCTCCAGATTGACAGTGCAGCTGTAAGTAGTTAGAGGGCATGTCTCTTCCTTGAATAATATAGAGGTGAAAGGAAATAAGTGAAAAGAGGAGGATTCAGATCTGAGAATATGTCGAAAAGTATAAGATAAAGCTCCTTGATGATTTCAATGCTGGAAACCAAGAAAAGTGCAGTGCTCTCATGCTATAGGCACTCAAAACATGATAGATGCCTGCCTCTTTATCAGGCAGTAAGTTTGCAACACTCATCTCCTACACAGTTGTCTGTGGGATTATTTGTTCCCTAAAATCTTAGAGGAGCCAACAAGATATTTGAAAGACATTTTGCTGTATTTTACCACTACAAACAAAATGAGGAACAAATCCTAAAAAGGCTAATATATCAGAATTGAACAAGACAGTTTTTCCAAGTACATATTCCTTATATAATTACTAGGTTCAATATATTATATTCAAATTATGTGCTAAATACAATATTGTAGTCGTGAGAAAGGGAGAGTGAGATAAAGAGAAATAAAAATATATATACTCCTAAGTCTTACAAAGAATTCAAATTGCTTCTCCTAAATAATTTTAAAAAGCAATTGAGTTCTATTACATAAAATCTTTAATTTTTATATAACTATGAATTTTAGAAAACATCCTTTATCTGATTGATTCTGTACTTTTAGTTCAGTTCAGTGGCTCAGTCGTGTCTGACTCTTCGCTCTAGTGAATTGCATTATTAAGGAATTTTTTTTATCATAGTAGTTAAAATTCTGTAATATTTTTATCAGGATTATATGCTGACGACTGCTTTACTCAAAAATATACTGATGCTAATATTTTTGACTATAAACTTTACATATTCATATCAAACACTTCTCTGTGTGTGCCTAAATAGGCAACTTTTATCTAAAGACTATATAAAGTTACTCTTATCTAGTCACCCATGCCTCAGTTTTCTAGATAACTTACAAAAGCTTACATTTTACCTTCAAATGACTTTTTACGTCTCCCTCCACTTTCTAAATAGAATATAGAGCACCAGATCATGTCATAATATAAAGTATAACTCTAAAGCTATTGATATGTGATATTTCACAGCCAGAAACAGTTAACATTGCATTTATACAATGTAGTATAAAAAAGTTGACTAAACTCTAATTCTCTCAACTCCATTGTTGTATGTACTCATAAAAAGTTCAAGTTTTCATGAATGCTTTGCAACTTCTCTCTTGCGCCAATGGTTTCCACAGTCTTTCTCTGCTTATAGTTTTCCATTCTTTAACAATTAATTAATTTGGGGACTTTCCAAGTGGTCCAGTGGTTAAGAATCTGCAGAGGATGCAGGTTTGATCCTTGCTCAGGGAACTAGATCCTAAGTACTGCAAAAAATAACTACTGTAGTCCCTAAAAATAAGTAAATTTTAAAAATTAATGAGTATCTAACATATATATTGGAGAAGGAAATGGCAACCCATTCCAGTATTCTTGCCTAGAGAATCCCGTGGACAGAGGAGCCTGGTGGGCTGCTGTACATAGGGTCACACAGAGTTGGACATGACTGAAATTACTTAGCAGCAGCAGCAACATATATATTAATATAACTAATATGTCTAATTAGTTTTATCTAATATAATTTCACATATATATTAGAATTCCAGAAAAACATCAACTTCTGCTTTATTAACTGCGCCAAAGCCTTTTACTGTGTGGATCAAAACAAACTGTGGAAAATTCTTAAAGAGATGGGAATATCAGACCATCTACTTGCCTCCTGAGAAAGCTGTATGCAGGTTAAGAAGCAACATTTAGAACTAGACATGGAATAGTGGAATAATTCCAAATTGGAAAAGGAGTATGTCAAGGCTGTATATTATCATCCTTCTTAATTTAACTTATATGCAGAGTACATCATGTGAAATGCTGGGCTGGGTGAAGCACAACTTGGAATCAAGATTGCTAGGAGAAATATCAGTAACATCAGATATGCAGATGACACCACCATTACGGCAGAAAGAGAAGAGGAACTGAAGAGCTTCTTGGCGAAAGAGGAGAGTGAAAAAGCTGGCTCAAAACTCAACATTCAGAAAACTAAAATCATGTCATATGGTCCCATCACTTTATGGCAAATAGATGGGGAAACAATGGAAACAGGGACAAACTTTATTTTCTTGGACTCCAAAATCACTGTCGATGGTGACTGCAGTCATAAAATTAAAAGACCTTGCCTCTTGGAAGAAAAGCTATGACCAACCTAGACAGCTTATGAAAATCAGAGACATTGCTTTGCTGACAAAGGTCCATTACTTTGCTGACAAACAAAGCTATGGTTTCTCCAGTCGTGTATGGATGTGAAAGTTGGACCATAAAGAAGGTTCAGCACTGAAGAACTGATGCTTTTGAACTGTGGTGTTGGAGAAGACTCTCGAGAGTCCCTTGGACATCAAGGAGATCAAAGCAGTCTGTCCTAAAGGAAATCAGTCCTGAATATTCATTGGAAGGACTGATGCTGAAGCTCCAATATTTCTGGCCACCTGCTGTGAAGAACTGACTCCTTCAAAAAGACCCTGATGCTGGAAGAGTTGAGGGCAGGAGGAGAAGGGGATCACAAACTATGAGATAGTTGGATGGCATCACTGACTTGAGTTGGTGATGGACAGGGAGGCCTAGTGTGCTGCAGTCCATTGGGGTAGCAAAGAGTCAGACACGACTGAATGACTGAACTGAACTGAACATATATTAGAAATGATAGAATCCAGGGATCTTAAGGAAGACCACAGTAATGATCTCTCAAAATCATCTCCCATCAATGCAACAGAAGTCAACTTTTGCAGATTCTGAAAATTAATCAGACTATGATAATCCAAGGTGTATTTACTTTAGAAAAATGGCAGGATTACAGTAAAAAGTATTGTCAATTTTCAAAACATGTTCCAAGTCCCTGATTATTCAGCCAAATCATTGTCTACATCCCAGAAAGAGGGGCCTGGCTAAAACTCCATTGACTGCCTGATCTCCATAAGCCCCACTCTGATTGGAGAGTCAGAGTGACATTTTGGTTTTCCAGGAATGAGTGTTAGTTCAAAACCAGAGATTGATAGTCTCTGAAAGTTCTGATTATTCCCTTTACCAAGTGTGCAGTCACCCTGGTGAAAGGTAGGCATTCCATTTGGAAAAGTCTGGGAGGAAGATTAACGACATAAGTTTTTGGTACCATACTAGGGTCCTTCATCAAGGGATGCTAGCCTCCTTTTCATCCAAAGAGTTCTGGATCTGTAAGCTGACTAAAGGCTGAGAATTGAAGAAAGATTGAGGCTCTCTGTTCCTAAGATTCAGGTTAAAGTATGAATCTATAATAATCAATACAGCGTTGATTACAGTAATACATGTATTAGCATGAGGATCAATTTATAGATCAACAGAACTGGATTTGGATTCCAGAAAGAAACCTACAATATCAGTTTATCTATTTTCAACAAGGGTAACACGATGATTCAATAGAGAGAGAATTGTCTTTTCAACAAATAATGATGGGGCAGCTTGATATTCACAAAATAAAGAATGAAGTCAGACAAAGATCTCACACCATATACAAAAATTACCTCAATGTTTATCAAAGATCTAAATGTAAGAGCTAAACTATAAAAATTTTTTTGGTTTCACTTTTTAAAAAATGTACTTTGTTTAAGAATAGTTGATTTACAACATTGTGTTGATATCTGCTCTATAGCAAAGTGATTTAATTAAGCTATAAATATATATTATTTTTCATATTCTTTTCCATTTTTGTTTATTACAAGATATTGAGTACAATCTCCTGTGCTATATAGTAGGACCTTGTGTTTGTTTATCCATTTTTTATATACTAGTTTGGGTCTGCTACTCCCAAACATCCAATCCATCCTCCCCCTAGTTCCTCCATGCTAATCACAAAGTCTGTTCTCTATGTCTGCGAGTTTGTTTCTGTTTCACGGGTAAGCTCATTTGTATCATATTTTAGATTCCACATAAGTGATATAATATGGTATTTGGCTTTCTTCTGTCTTACTTCTTTCCAGAAAATGAATGATTTAAATTGCACCTTTAAGGTGGAAATACTTTAAAGAAACAAGGAGCCAAAGAAAGTAGGATCAATGTGTGCTAAGTCACAGATGAGAGACAGTACAAGATACAGAAGTTAGGCTAAATAGACAGAAGTAGAGAATGCCATAAGGTGCTTAGAGAGTTTAAGTATGGGGAGAGAAATTTGAATTATATTGTAGAACATCTTAGAGGGCTTCCCAAGAAGCTCGGTGTTAAAGAATCTGCCTGCCAGGGTGGAAGCCACAGGAGACGAGGGTTTGAACCCTGGGTCAGGAAGACCCTCTGTGGGAGGAAATGGCAATCTGCTCCAGTATGCTTGCCAGGATAATCCCATGGGCAAAGTAACCTGGTGGACTACAGTCCCTGGGCCTCAAAGAGTCAGACATGACTAAGCACGCATGCCCATAGAACATCTCTGCTTTTAAGTTAAGCTGTTTGGCATTATTATTATTAGCAATGAAGAGCTACTGTCAGCTTTGATCAGCAGACTAGATTAATATGTTGGAAATATTAATGCATTGTTATGTGTTGAAATATTTGATAAAGAAAATATTAGAGGGAGGAAGTGAAGGAGGGATACTAACTGGAGGCCTAGTCTAACAGGCCAGCTGAAAGATGATACTGTGCTGTGTGCTTAGTCGCTCAGTCATGTCTGACTCTCTGTGACCCCATGAACTGAAGCCCACCAGGCTCCTCTGTCCATGGGATTCTCCAGGTAAGAATGCTGGAGTGGGTGGCCAAGCCCTAAAGGCCCTAGTAACTAGTAGGAAGGGATTATTGCTTAGGTAAATTTAACAAATCACAATATATTATAAATAACAGATGGGAGAGTGGGGGGAGATTTAACAATAATGCTTAAATTACTTGGAAAAGATATTATTCAGAGGTCAGCATGTATACCTCTGACCTCTGCTGGGCTATAATATTTATTATTTGTTGTGCTAGGAATATAAATATATATACAAGTATACATGAAATCCAGCACTTAGGTGATGACCTGGACAATTCCATGACTTTGGTAACACATCTATATACACATACAAATTACAAATTTATGCACTAATCATATTCTTCATTTCCCTTATCACCAACTGCCTGCCTGAGTTCCTATTCCTCAGCTTTCTGTTCTCTCCTTTCCAAAATCCCAGACGTCATTGGCCAACTAACCCATGCCAGTAACTAATAATATATCTTGCCCTATACCACTAAAAATAGCCGCTTTCAAATGTTTTCTGCAAACACAGTTGTTGTGCTCCAAAAGACTGATGCCTCTGGACTGTATTTAGATAGCTAGAAATTATCAATAAGGAAAGTCTTGCAGAGTCATGGATCTTAGAGCTGTCTCTTGATGCCCCATTGTACTATGTAAGGTAAGCCACTGCTTGATCTACTTAACATTACTTATAAGCAACACACCAAAGGAAATACATCTTATAGATTTTTATTGTCAAAAACCTGATACCAAATGTTTTTGTTATAAATCAACTTATTCATTTTAGAAGTTTAAAAGAATGTCACTGGCTGTTGATTTTTATATGAATCAATTCATTATATAAGTCCTCATATTAAGTATGGAAAAAAAGAATTTAAAAAGTATATATATATATATAGCATTAATTCAATTTTAAAAATTATATATGCATGTATATTCAAAAAACATCCAAAGACAGATTAAACATGGTTGCCTCTGAGTGGTAAGATTAAATGTGATTTCACATTTATTCTTTATTCTTTGTTGTAGTGTTCAAATTACCCATAATGAGCATGTATTACTTTTATAATCTAAGAAAGTAGATTTAGAGGAAGTAAAAGGGTTATTCATCACACAATACATTTGTGGAATAGAATTCACTTGGCCTTAAAGGCATAAAAAATTCCCACCCCGAAGACAGCCTTGAAGGAAATGTATCAGTGCCAACACAGCAGCCCCAGACTTCTGTGTAGATTGGCGCCATTGTGCACTCACATTACCCTCCCAACGACCTGCTCAGTCTCTCCTGGCAACTATTGAATTCTGACTGAGGCCACTCCTGTTCATTCTCTTGCCTACCAGCGTAAGTCACTTGGTCGGGCACAGCTTAATTCTTGACTGTGGATTTTGTGAACTCCTCTTATAAAATGGTACAATTACTGCAGGTCATGAACATCAAATGCCACTAACACTTCCAGCTGTGACCATGGAATAGCCTCCCAACAGAAGTACTGCAACATGGTAATAATAACATCCCAGCTGTAGCCACAATCACCGAAATCACTGACAGTGTCAATAATGTATAAAACCCCATGGAAACTCAACTGTACTTGCCAAAAGGCATTCATCAATTTCACTGCCTTTTATCTACCATTTAAAATGGTCTGGTTTTAGTGTTAGGGTTTTAAAATAAATGACTAGGGTAAATAGGCCCTGGCTGAATTGCTCACTATCTGCTTTGAATTGCTTCTCTAAATGCTGGGGACGTGAAGCTCAGCCTTAACCACTCAAGTACAATCTGTAACCACTACATGTTAGGTGAAGGGATGTGAGCAAAGAGAGTTGAGTGTCTAGAGAGGTGAAATTTACTAAGCCCCTTTATAGCTTAAGTTCATTTAAGACATTGCAAAGGACATTGTGAGGATACAGGAGAGGGAGCTGCTTTGACTTCTCAGAAGCCATTCAGCCTTCAGGAAGATCCAAGGGACTGAAAATGCAGGAAGACCAAAGAGAAAAGGTCTATTTTTACAAATGTTAAGAATAATAAACTGCAACTATCGCTATACCTCACTATAGTGTTTTCCTGCATTTGCTCGAATACATTGTAGAGAGGATAGAACAATTGCTTACAGAGTTTAAGCAGACTGAAATTACTGTTACTGACAATAGAAAAAACAGAAACAAAAATCAAAGAAGTGATGGTTTGTTATATTAAAAAAAAACTATTAAATATCATACACTTTCAACATAGTGGTCATTACTATTACTCTAATTTTAATTTGTGTATTTCACTTGTCATAGCTCTTTCAAATATGTTAATTCAGTTGATTCATCACATATTTCTGTCAAGTTTTATTGTCCCCACATATTACAGGTAATAACACATATTTCAGAGTGACTGGAACGATATACCCAATATTTCACAGCTTGCTTGGAGAAGGAAATGGCAACCCATTCCAGTATTCTTGCCTGGAGAATCCCATGGACGGAGGAGCCTGTTGGGCTATAGTCCACGGGGTCGCAAAGAGTCGGACATGACTTTATGGCTCACTCATGAAAGTGAGCGACTTCACTTTCACTTAGAAAGCAAACTAAACACAAGAACATTGATATCCAGTCACACCACCCATTCACATCTATGAAATCCTATCTCTCCTTGACTATGTGCTTCTTGTTGTAGATAAGCAACTATACCTATCAAGCTTCAGAAAACTGTAGTCCCAGACTTTAGAATGTGCAAGCCTTCAATGGTTTTCTCTCTTCTGGGAAGAACAGTGAAATTCTGACTAGCAGGACAAATCTCCCGAGAAAAGAGGCAGGACAAAGACTTTGCAGGGTAGCAAGCAGCAAACAAGAAATAAGTGCTGAACCTAGAGCCTAACACACAGAGTGAAGTGAGTCAGAAAGGGAAAAACAATCATCATTTACTAACATGGATCATCGAAAAAGCAAGAGAGTTTCAGAAAAACATCTATTTCTGCTTTATTGACTACGCCTAAGCCTTTGACTGTGTGGATCACAATAAGTTGTGGAAAATTCTGAAAGAGATGGGAATACCAGACCACCTGACCTGCCTCTTGAGAAACCCGTATGCAGTCAGGAAGCGACAGTTAGAACTGGACATGGAAAAACAGACTGGTTCCAAATAGGAAAAGGAATACATCAAGGCTGTATATTGTCACTGTGCTTATTTAACTTATATGCAGAGTACCTCATAAGAAACGCTGGGCTGGAAGAAGCACAAGCTGGAATCAAGATTGCCGGGAGAAATATCAATAACCTCAGACATGCAGATAACACCATCCTTATGGCAGAATCTGAAGAGGAACTAAAAAGCCTCTTGATGAAAGTGAAAGAGCAGAGTGAAAAAGTTGGCTTAAAGCTCAGCATTCAGAAAACTAAGATCATGGCATCTGGTCCCATTGCCTCATGGCAAATAGATGGGGAAACAGTAGAAACAGTGGCTGACTTTATTCTTCTGGGCTCCAAAATCACTGCAGATGGTGATTGCAGCCATGAAATTAAAAGATGCTTTCTCCTTGGAATGAAAGTTATGACCAACCTAGATAGCATATTAAAAAGCAGAGACATTACTTTGCCAACAAAGGTCCATCTAGTCAAGGCTATGGTTTTTCCAATGTGTCTCTTTTGCTGTCTCACATATAGGGTCATTGTTACCATCTTTCTAAATTCCATATATATGCATTACTATACTGTACTGGTGTTTTTCATTCTGACTTACTTCAATCTGTATAATAGGATCCAGTTTCATCCACCTCATTAGAACATATTCTTTTTAATGGCTAAGAAACATTCCATTGTGTATATATACCACAGCTTTCTTATTCATTCGTCTGCCGATGGACATCTAGGTTGCTTCCACGTCCTGGCTATTATAAACAGTGCTGTGATGAACATTGGGGTGCACGTGTCTCTTTCAGATCTGGTTTCCTTGCTGTGTATGCCCAGCAGTGGGGTTGCTGGGTCATATGGCAGTTCTATTTCCAGTTTTTTTAAGCAATCTCCACACTGTTCTCCATAGTGGCTGTACTAGTTTGCATTCCCACCAACAGTGTAAGAGGGTTCCCTTTTCTCCACACCCTCTCCAGCATTTATTGTTTGTAGACTTTTGGGTAGCAGCCATCCTGACTGGCTTGTAATGGTACCTCATTGTGGTTTTGATTTGCATTCCTCTGATAATTAGTTATGTTGAGCATCATTTCATTGTTTGTTAGCCCTCTGTATGTCTTCTTTGGAGAAATGTCTGTTTAGTTCTTTCACCCATTTTTTTATTGGGTCATTTATTTTTCTGGAATTGAGCTGCATGAGCTGCTTGTATATTTTTGAGATTAATTGTTTGTCTGTTGCTTCATTTGCTATTATTTTCTCCCAGTCTGAGGGCTGTCTTTTCACCTTGCTTATAGTTTCCTTCATTGTGCAAGAGCTTTTAGGTTTAATTAGGTCCCATTTGTTTATTTTTGCTTTTATTTCCATTATTCTGGGAGATGGGTCATAGAAAATTCTGCTATGATTTATGTCAGAGAATGTTTTGCCTATGTTTTCCTCTAGGAGTTTTATAGTTTCTGGTCTTACATTTAGATCTTTAATCCATTTTGAGCTTATTTTTGTGTATGGTGTTAGAAAGTGTTCTAGTTTCATTCTTTTACAAGTGGTTGACCAGTTTTCCCAGCACCACTTGTTAAAGAGATTGTTTTTTTTTTTTTTTCCATTGTATATTCTTGTCTCCTTTGTCAAAGATAAGGTGTCCATAGGTGCTCTGGGCTTTCAGTTTTGTTCCACTGATCTATATTTCTGTCTTTGTGCCAGTACCATACTGTCTTGATGACTGTGGCTTTGTAGTAGAGTCTGAGGTCAGGCAGGTTGATTCTTCCAGGTCCTTTTTTCTTTCTCAAGATTGCTTTAGCTATTTGAGGTTTTTTGTATTTCCATACAAATTGTGAAATTATTTGTTCTAATTCTGTGAAAAATACCATTGGTAGTTTGATAGGGATTGCATTGAATCTATAGATTGCTTTAGGTAGTATAACTGAACTTTTATGTGCATTCATTATTAATTCTTTCAGTAAAAATTTACAGAGCAACTTGAATGGCAAGGATTTTGTCAGTGCTAAGAATTTAATCAGGAATAATATTTTTGTCCCTGACCTAGGTTTTTAATTTACAAGAGGCAATAAAAATAAAGATAAATAGCAATGCATATACATTAAGAAACTGCAAAATTTGACAAACGTGAAGGAAACTGAGCTTGGTGATAAAGAATAAAAAAGATAAAGATCATAATTCTGATAAGATAGCCCAAAAATATATTTATAAGAAGATGGTATTTAAGCCAAAATGAAAGATATTTACACAAGTAATAAACATACACTTTACAATGGATAAAATTAATTTTCAACACAGATATAAATTATTTTTCAAAAATTGAAAATCATCTAGATTTGATACAACATTTTGAGAAGTCTACTTTAGAAGCTAAAATCATTTGATCAAAATGCTCTACTAGGACATTATGAATGAAAGTGTAAATTCTGTTAAATGTAAAGTTGCCTAAATGTGAAAAAGTGGAAAACAAAATTCACGTCTGTTGGTAGTCTTCCAAAGACTAAGTCTTCACTGCCAATGAATGAGATTAAAACTGTGTTTGAATTGAAAGCTTTATATGCTACTTTCCTCATGGAGGTATAATTTCACATACCCCAGCACAGTTTTTCAAATGTGGTGCTTTTGGTGGATTGTGTCTTAGAAGCTGTCAAGCTGTATATGCAATGTATTCCAATAGGGAAGAGATTATGACTTCTTCCCTTGTGAGTGTGATACTTGTCCTTGCATTGTTAAAAATCAAAGACATAAAATTCTTATTGAGCTCATTATTCTAGACGTCAACATTTTTTTCAATGCTCATAAATAACCCAATATTTAATATGATTTAATTATACAAGTTCTATTCTAGTTTAAAACATAGCATATTCTAGAATTGCCCCAAATATAAAGCTGAAATGAACTAAGCTTATTACATTTCCCACCTTCCATAATATCAATATATTCATGCTATTTGTTTTCAAACAAATTTTATTTGTTTCAAATAAATTTTATTTGTTTCAAATCTGTAGCAGATTTCATGGTACTACACTACATTGAGCTCTGGCCATTGTCTAAACCAATGTAGTACATTCCAGGAGCTGAAATAAGCCAGACAATGATTTATTGAAGTTTTGTGAAGATGAAAAAGCTATCGTTCAAAGCTGAAATTTTATATCCTAGATATTTTCAGATAAAGACTGAATGCTCATCCACTAGAGAATAAAAGTTATATTCTTATGTTCTGAAGTTCTTCCTGTAGTCCTATGATGTAAGATGAGTCTATTGGAAATTATGACACCAGTTGAATTGATGAAAATGAATTATTTAGAGAAATATTTTTAAACCACTTTGAACACCATGTCAATATAAGCTATAATCTACAAAATTCAATAAAGTAAAAAACTTGACATACTAGTTTTAATAATATGGTAATATTTTAATTAATAAAGGAGACAATAATAGATTACTACTTATTTGTAACAATTGGAAAAAGCATTCATTTCTGAGATAAGGTATGCCAGCCATCAGGAACAAAGAAGCATGGTATTTTGGAAAGCAAAATGAGTGACAATAGGAAGCTTAGTTTTGTTTTTAGTACTACCACTAAATAATTTTTCAATATTGTGCATTTCCTTAACCTCTCTAGGCTCCGCTTTCTGTACCAAGATAGGAGTTGGAAGATATAAATTTCTCCCAACAATGTGGTTCTTAGAGGGAGTGCAAACTTCTTTTAATCGTGAAAGAAAGAAAGAAAGAAAGTGAAGTCGCTCAGTCGTGTCCGACTCTGTGGGACCCCATGGACTGTAGCCTACTAGGCTCCTCCATCCATGGGATTTTCCAGGCAAGAATACTGGAGTGGGTTACCATTTCCTTCTCCAGGAGATCTTCCTGACCCAGGGTTTGAACCCAGGTCTCCCACACTGTAGGCAGATGCTTTACCGTCTGAGCTACCAGGGAAGACTCATGTCTAAGGAAATAATTGGGGTTCCCAGGTGGCACAGTCTGGGAATCTGCCTGCTGATGAAGGATACATATGGATATGGGTCCAATCGCTGGGTGGGGAAGATCCCCTGGAGTAGGAAATGGCAACCCACTCCAGTATTCTTGCCTGGAAAATCCCATGGACAGAGGAGCCTGGCAGGTTACAGTGCATTGGGTCACAAAGAGTTGGACATGACTTAGCACACACAAGGAAATAATTACTGTGTATGTGTCATTTTCTCTTTATCTGCTTATAATTTATAATACATTTGTCATGTAGTAGATTAGCTAATGATATGGGTTGGAGAAATAGATCACCTAGGTTTGAATTTTTTCTCCCTCTAAATGTAGTCTTGTATAAATGTCTTAACTTCTCTGTACCTCAGCTTTAATCGGTGCAGTAGTGATTATACTGGTACTGAATACATAGATTGTCATGGGGACTAACTGAGTTTGTACATGTAAAAATATTTAAGTGGTCTCTGACATGTAGTAAACATCATTCAATAAATGTTAACTATTTTTGTCTTTTTGAATCTTCCATTCATTTTACACTTTAACTCATTTGGGAATAAGTATGATATAAAAATGGAGCCATGGATCTATGTTTTAATAAAAGTACTGAGATATATAAGTGTGCCTGTGCATAAGGGATGATGATTCATATAAAGGGAATTTTAGGCTATTTTTCAAACTAACTTTTTCAACAGGAAGAATTTTTTAAACTTGTCTATGCTTTACTTTGTAATTAATTTTATGTAAATATAAAAATTTGGACTTTTTAATTTGATCCACGTAATAGACTTCCTTAATTTTAAAAAATATACCCAGAAATGAAATCACACATATCATGTAAAATATTAATACATATAAATGTAATATATATATCAGAAAAATATTGCCTAGAAGTGTTTCCACTATTTACTTATCTAAATTCAAATCAATTATTATTTCAGGCTTCATATTCTCTAATGAAAAAGAAGCTTTTTCCCAAAGCCGAAGTGACTTCAAATTGTTGTCTCTGATCACATGCCATATTTTCCACAAACATGATTAAATCCTTTAAATAATGGAGCACTTGTGGGTGCCTAACATAGATGCTTAAAAGTGGCAACTTTGTCCAAACACTTTAAATCTGTCTTCTTTTATTCTTGCTTTCTTTTCTGACCTGGATCTAGCTGCCAGCGCACATGAAAGAAATTACAAAGGCTTCTCAGTCACTGTGACTCGGGTTCCTGTTGCACTACAGCATTTGTCATTGCCAAAACAGCAGAGTTTAATTAAGTGTTGTGAGCAGCCTAGTGAGAAACACACTTTAAATTAAACCTCTGTACATGCAGCTATTGGTTCTTTACCTCCTGAACAATCAGCGGGGTGTTAGGCATAAATTCCGTCTCTCAAGGGAAACCCAGTTCCACGCACCTCTAGCGATTCATAAATGATCCTGCTTCCTCAAAACCATATCTTATTAAAGCGCATTTAATTATTTCTAAGTTTTAAACACCGATAGATAAAGGCAATAATTAATGTGCCTACCACCAAACATTTTATTTACTCGATATTTTAATGGTATTATCAGGAAAATATGCTACAGTTTCAGGTTTAACAAAATTACATGGCAAATTATCTTTTGATGCATCAAGCAATCGTTAATATAATGGAATAAATTATTTTAACACCTCAGTAGTAATGGATGAGTAAAAGAATATAAGCATTTTAATTTTCAGAATGTTTTTGCAATTACACATTTCAGGAGACACTTAAATCAATGATGGAAACATTTGGAATTTTAGAAACTGAAACAGAAGAGCAATTTAGAAGTATGACTTGTGGATTTCTTAAATACAAGGCATATAAGTAGTGTTACTGGTCTAATAGCAAAGTTCTGGCACAATGTGTGAAAATCAAAATAATTGCTTCTTAAAATTAACTTTCTAGCTAGGCTCAATCCCACTTAAAATTTCACATTTAGATTTTTGTTTAAAATGAAAAATAGAAGAATGAAATGTAAGTTTTACACCCACTTGGTTAAATACAGTCTCATATAAAATAATGGTGATGATTTTTCTCAACTGAGAAGAGTTTATCAGTGCAACTGAACAGTCAGGATAGATGACCATATCCATAAAATATTCTTGACTTGTTCCACAGCACCATGGGGTAATTTCACACTCTGGAGGACATTTTCAAGACAGGCCCGCTCAACAGAGATGCAGAAAAGATGAAAAGATGATCTATTATTCAGTAGAATTAGGCACAGATATTTATTTACCTGTTCTCTGTTAATCTGGGCCCTATATCTTATCTTTTATGTTTGGCAAATTTCAGTAAAGTTGATGCTGCTGAAAACTTTCTATTGATTAGGAAGTTCTCACCTGAGATTTTGCAAGACAAGGAAAGAATGGATCATTGCCATAAAATCATTTAACTATAGCTTTACTAGAAGGTGACTCTCTAGAATCTCTGTCAACACTGATTTTAGTATTTTCATTCCATGCTTATTACAAGTAGGTGAAGTAGATTTTACTGATTATATTTAAATATGCAAAAGAAGATAAACATGCAGTAACACAATTGAAATTAGGGAGAACTCTAAAATATTTCAAGATTAAAATATTACTTTATCTTGTAGTGATAGTGATTAGCCTAATTTGATATAATTTATCCTAGTAATCTGTAATTGTTCATTTAGATTAATGAGTTTGTATACTATATTTCACTTTTTTGGCGAGGATGTCAAGAGAATATACATGTTTGATGACTTTAGGAACATATCCTGGATTAAGTTATTTGTGTTAGTCAGTCAGTCATGTCTGACTCCTTGTAACCCCATGGACTGTAGCCCACCAGACTCCTCTGTCCATGGAATTCTCCAGGCAAGAATACTGGACTGGGTTGCCATGCCCTCCACCTGGGGATCTTCCCAACCCAGGAATCAAACCTGGGTTTCCCGCATTGTGGGCAGAATCTTTATCATCTGAGCCACCTGGGAATATCATTGCAGGTGCTAAAATAATGTATAAGATAGTTAATAATTACACATACTAATAACATCCTAACAGACAGATTCACATTTTTTTGTGTATCATTTCTGTAGTCTTTTTCAGGGTATACATGCAGTCACTTCAAATGGCTATTTAACTTTCTTCCACTTTCTTCATTTATAATTATGTTCTCCATTTCCTTCACTTTCTCTGTTTGTCCTCTAAATTTCCCACTCCTACTGTAATTGAGAATAGCAGTGAAAAACAACAAGCCACAACAAAAATCTGGATTGGAACATGCAGAATTACATCAGCCATGTAAAGTCAGAAATAACTTACAGGAGCTGTAGGTCACTTTGTTTAATGGGTGACCCTGGTGCTCAAAAATATTTTCATCTCACATTCTTAAATTATTTCATTTGCTGGTTTTACATAAATGGACGTTTTACCAATGATAGATTAATCTGCTTTAACAAGCATCCTCTTTAAAAATGAAAATACCTTCGGGAAGGTTTAGTGACTAATATTCCCACATTAATATGAATAGGTTTAATTAGGCTGCTTCCCCCTAAACTCCGAGCTGATATTTGCTGCGCTGGGGGAAAAGATGCTTTGAGTCATGAAAAAGACATAGTCATCAATCCTAAAACTTAATGATAGTTTGAAGACTAAGTGATGAAGGAGGGAAGGAAGGTGTTTCTTAACATAGTGACCAAGAGCAGAGGGGCTTGGAAACTTGAGTTTTTCTGGGTTCAAATTCCAGCTCTATCACAGGTTAACAGTGTAGCAGTGGACAAGTTAATTACCTGACTTCTCCTAATAGGAAAGATGATAAGTTATATGCCTGCCTTATACCGTTGCTTTGAAAATTAAATAAGTTAATGGACATAAAATTTTCAGCACACAGGAAGATTTAAAAAAAAATGACAGCAAAAAAAAAAAAAAAATGACAGCAAATTCTGTTGGACCCCTTTGGTGAGGAAAAGTATTAGGCAATCATTCTTTAACACACTGAAGTCAGATGAATCAAAGATTTTGTTAAAAACCACTTAACTCTTGAATTCTTCTCTAACTTAGTTACCAACAAATAATGAAGTATATTCAAATATTTTTCCTTTTGAAAAACATTCTAGCTGATTCCAATTTGAGCCCGCTGCAACAAACAAACATACAAAAAATGTTTATTTTCTGTAAGAGAGACATCCTGCAGGAATTTTTTTTTTTAAATGAGCATTTCCAGCTGTGATAGATACTATCACATTTTCCCAATGTGATCTAAAATTTTCTAAAAGTTTGCAGCAATTCATATTCCCACTGTAATACGGAGAGTTCTCAATGGTGCACATCCTCCTCAAGCCTGACTTTGAACCAGTGGTAAAGACAGCTTTAGTAAATGATCTAAATATATCCAAAGAAATACCATAGCCAATTGAATTTCATAGCCAATGAAACCCATGACTTTGCTGGAAATTATGAACACATTTCTGAAGTATTTCCATTTTATCTAACTCTAAAGAGAAAATAGGTTCCCAAGTGGTGCTAGGGGTAAAGAATCTGCCTGTCAATGCAAGAGACAAAAGAGACTTGGGTTCAAATCCTGGTTGAGGAAGATCCCCTGGATTAAGAAATAGCAACCCACTCCAATATTCTTCCCTGGTAATTTCCATGGACAGAGGAGCCCTGGTGGGGTACAGTCCATGGGGTCGCAAAAACTTGGATACAACTGAACACACAAAGAGAAAACAAAACTACTCATCTATGGAATCTTTTGGAATGAGGTGACTAGTGATATAGGAATTGGGGCAAAATATTTAAGTATTCTAATATTATTTCATAGTGTGTACCCTTTGAATAACTCAAACCCATGTAACTTTAATAACTTAAATTCCTTCAGCAGTGATTTATTTAGGTCTAAGTTAATTAATTTCTGGATTGAAAAGAAATGTTAAAATGTATCTCTTGTTTATGTTGTACAAATGACTTAAAAGCTGAGACAATGTTCTAGAATACAACTACCCATTACTATTTTATTTTGATCACAGAGGGACAAAATGGAAAAAAATACTTTTTGTTCTATATACTCTGATCATCAAAAATAAAATTTAATTTCTGTAAAATTGGGATGTTAACATTGACTTACATTATTCGTGCATATAATGAACTAAATGATGATCAGTGAAAGCACAAAGTGTCATTATAGACTATTCATTATAGTGAAAGATTACAACTAATAAAAATGCAATGAAAATATATGAACAAATTATCTGTTTCTCAATATTATTAACCTTACAGAACACAAATTTATAACTGTAGTGTTCTATTAAAACAAACAAAAAATTATAACCATCACTTTAAGCCATATGAACTTTGCCCATTTAAGTTACTTAATTGCTATGATGCTGTACACTTAATGTTCATATTAATAATTGCTTCATAAAAATGCCTTCTTTCTTTCTTCAGATGGTGAAGCATTTTTCATATTTTTAAAAATTATATTTTAACAAATTATAAAACCATTCATAAATTTTAAAAAGATTTATACACATGTTTTTTATGAAATATATCATGTATAATATATAACTCATGTTTGATATACATGAATATATATTCTATCTCCCTTAAGTTATGATTTGCTATTCAATAAATACCTATAAAAAAATCAGTAAGTATGTCCCAAAGTAGACAGCTGAATAAGATATGGCCCTTATGTTAAAGAGCACACACTAGGAATTATGTAAAAAAAATAATTTTAATAAAATATGCAAATGCTTTAAAGAAGTATGGTAGAGTCATTATATTACTGGCTTTGATTCTTCATCCTTCCTTGAATCCATATGACTCAGGATTTCTCCCTCAGAAATGTATATTTCCTCATCTCATGCAATGAATTTGGCCAATTGTTTGAGTTAGAAGTGACAATTGTCATTTCTGAATCTAAGACTCAGGGATTATTTTCACCTGCCCTCACTTTCATCTATGTCTTGTCATGAGAACACACCTAGACTATACTACTGGGTAAGCCACACATGCCTGAGTTAATCTCTCCAACTGGCACCAGCCTACATTAGCTAGCTATCAGCCACCACTCAGGTAAAAGAACAATTCGAGCCAAATTCAACAGAGCCTCCTAGATACTTTGTATTGCTACTGGGGAATTGTTCATTATGTATCATTATTATGGCCATGGGTAACTGATACAAGATCAGAGAACAATTAACTATCTCTTTATTTAATAGGAAGGATGAATAGAAAACATCAGATGAATCAGAGAAAGGATCAAGTATACAGAGCAAAAGTTATATCTAGTTCAAATCTGTCACAATATCATATGGTTCATCAAGAGGCAGGTAAATATTTCTTTATGCAAGAGCTAGTTGGAGGCAGACTGATTTGTAGAAATGATCACAGAATCTTGGATTATCACTCAACCATAAGATAATAATAAAAATTTTAAGAATGAGAGAAATATGACCAGATTTTCATTTTAAAAACACCAAATTATTGGATGAAATATAATTTAAAGTAGGTGAGGCTAGAGTCAAGGGAACTCTGGTGGACATTTATTGAAACACTCCATATGTAGATGAAGGCTTGAAGAAAAGCAATAATGGTAGAGAGAGAAATAGCAAACAGAAAGGAGATATATTAAGAGATAAAATTAACTGAATTTATTATCTATTAGGTAAAACGTGGGGATAAAATAAAAATACCAAGAGTTACTTTGGGGTGTTTATTCTAAGTCTAAAGAAAAATATACAAGGCTGGGTTCTAGAGGGAATATTTGATAAGTTCCTAAGGCCTAAAAGGAGAAGTCGAGTGTTCAGTTTTAAACATGATGGGAAACCCTGGGATACTCAAATTTATATGTGATTGGTCTATAGATGTTGAGAAGACCAAGGAGATTAGTGGTTTAGATTAGAGAGTAGTTTACAGGTGTGAGAGTAGAAACCATGTACTTTTATGAAATCACTCAATAAATAGAACTGGATTGGAAATAAGCAGTATAATGGAAAAAATAATGAAAAGAACTATGTACTCAGCAAGAACCACAAAGACTTTTGAAATGCCTATACAAGTTGTCCCAGTACAAGATATCAAGAGACAGAAAAACAACCAAATCCAGGTATCAACAGATGTTTTGTTCACCAAATTATAAGGCTGTGCTTCAATAACAGCAGTATCCTTAAATTATCCTTAAACATCTCTGTAAACTCCTTATACTGAGTATAATGTAAACTTACTCAAATTCAGTGCTTAAATATTTTCTTTCAGCAGTCACTGTTATCAGTTCTTGTTAGGACAAGAGTTTTAAACTGTGAAGTAAAATAAAGTACCTGAAAACAACAGAAGGCTCCAAATGCACTGACTTCCTTTCATATGAGATATATTCTTCTTAGGAGCTTGGTGTAAAGCACCTCTTTATTTGACTGAGCCCCAAAATTCACTCTCAGAGTTTCTTCTTAATAGTTTGGTATGTTCATCCCACAATACCAAAACCACAATACCAAATGTCTAAGAAAGCATTAAAATTTTAAAAAATATCTATTTTCCATAACTTCTCAGATTTTCTTTCCCACGTATTGAAGATTCAACCACTGGACTCAACTTTTAAAAAGACTATAGTCTATGTGTTCTCAGGACCACTGGAGAATGCATCAAAGGGAATGTGTACTGACAGAAGATAAAAATGCTGTCAGTACATATTTGTAGAAAAACCAATGGGAGCAATCAAATTGTGCCAAACTTGCCTATGCCTTCTTAAAGAGAGATTTATAATTAACATTGGCCTTCTAGTAGAACAGTGGTTCTCAACAGAATGAAGTTTGTAAAGAAAATTTGTAACGTTCTTTGTCCTATTGAAGGAAAGACACTGCTGTCATTTGTGGGTGAGGACCAGGGATGCTGAATATTCTATAGTATTCTGTGTAGGTCAGGGATTTCACAGTCTCCAGACATTTCACAGTTTAAAAACAAATACTTAAAATATTTGTAATGGGAAGCATTGTACATTAGCACTCTACTGCTGCAGTTGATAAAACTGTTTCCCACATGGGTATGAGTTAACAATTATAGTACTTGAAACCATGTAAACTGGAATTGAATATTTAAGGCAACTGACAGCACGTGGCAAGAGCCAGGTTGCTCATTGATAGAGGGGGATGTGTGTGGATAGGCAAGGGGAGGGGATAGAATGAGCACATGGTAGTGGATTAGATTTGGAGAGATCACTATGGACTCATCTTTAGCTTAATCTAGAGGCAGGTGGTTCCATACAGAAGTGTCTGTGTGTGTCTCTGTGTGTGCGCAGTATATTTCCTTTTTTAACATCTGGAGGACCTATAAGCAATGATACCTCAGTGTCACACCTACGGCACTAATCTTGGTTTCCATTGCATTCTCTACATAAAAGGAATCAGGGCTCCTTGGAGAAATGGCTGGTTCTAGGACTGGGTAGAAATCTATAACATGAGGCTAGCATATTTTTAGTGCCAGAAATAAGGAACTCATAGTTCAAATGTACAACATAAATAATCAAATTTGGTGAGGTAATTATAATACAGTGTGGGTTGGCATCCATAGTGTTCCTCTGAGATGAATCATTCACACCATGACAATTGGTGACAATTTTTAAAGAGCTTTATAATTAAGAGGAACTCTGCTGTGGAGTCATTAGTGTGGTGTTTCTCAACCTCGAATGTGCATATAAATCCTCTGGAGATTGCATTTAAATGCCAAATCAGATTAAACAAATCTGGGGTGGAGCTCATGAGTCTGAATTTCTAAACTACCAGGCAATTCCTGAGCTCCTGGATCTGCAGGTCTGTTTATCACACCAGGAAGGGCAAATTCTGTAGTGTGTAGGACACGAAGAGAAGTCAGAAGGCAACAAAGAGATTTCATTAGATTACCCTCAATCCTGGGAAAGAACCAACACTGTTCTAGCAATCCAGCAGAGTTAAAATTTTCATCAACAATTTTATGTGACAAAACAGTGCCTGACATTGACAACCATTTCAGAGCAAGGACCCCGAACCTTTAAGAACAGGGCTGGAATTCAAACTTTCATTTGCCAATAGGAATAAGAAATAGAAAGTGACCTAAGAGAAATCAACAAGGGAATATCTATAGTACCCTGGCTAAAGGGAAAGACAAAATGCACAAACTGAGGTAGAAAAGTTCAGATTGGCAGAATGAGATCTCAGACGTGATAGGTGACTATGCCACACTCTGAGAAGTACCGAAGCCAGTAGGGTTTGTAAATTGATGGGTGAAACTGCGTCACTGTCCTTACCACCGGCCTCTTGGCCTCTGAAGAGTGGCCATTGATACTATAGAGGTCAGTTTTGATGTTCAGCAGTCTAGAAGCAGGTGGGAGCTGAGGGAGGGATTGAGAAGACTGACTGAAGTGAGACTGCAGAAGAAAAATGCCGGCATATTTAATTAAAATACAAATGGAAATTTATTTGAAAGCAACTATCTGCCTACCAATGCAGGTGAAGCTGAAAATGTGTGATCAATACCTGGGTTGGGAGGATCCCCTGGAAGAGGAAATGGCAACCTGCTCCAGTATTCTCACCTGGAAAACCCATGGACAGAGGAGTTTGGTGGGTTACAGCCCGTGGGATCGCAAAGATTCTGATATCTGAGCACGCATATGCACACAATCAGAAAATCTAACATGCCTGCAATTATGTTGGCTTTACCTGCCTGCCCTTCTCCCTATTCCTGGAAACTTCCTCCAGGTTCTCCTGTCACAACCTGTTTGGAATATTACTTTCCCTATATTTGTTTGCCTCATCTCCCCATTTCATTCAAGTCTGTGGGGAAATATCATACTCTTAGAGAGAGCTTCTCTGATCTGATATCTAAAATAACACCTTTTTACACTCACTCTTTTTTAAAATCATAATTATTCATTTGTGCCTGATTTTACATGCTTGTGGATGTCTATACATTCAGATTTGTTGATATTTAGATATTGTTAGAGTTTTCCCAACTTGAACGTAAGTTTCAGGAGAGCAGAGATATTATTTTGTTCATTACTGTCTACTTAGCTTAAAAGAGAGTCTGTCACAGAGTAGTTGCTCAATAAATATGGTGAACAAGTTAATGAATGTATGTATTTGTGCTTTATTATCAGTTAGATGATATTACAAATGAATAAAAATGTATGAGTTATGGAAAAAAAAGTCAAAGGGACATGGGACTCATCAGTGCATCCATAGTAGGGGGATAAATTTTTATTGAAAATAAGTAATTGGTTTAGATGTCTTAAAATAATAATGCCATTCACATTATTATTATTATTTTACTGTATAGAGCAACAACTTAAGTCTCAGCAAATCTGGGTGTGGGAAGAGCCATCAGCATTGTATATGATAATATTTTCTGAGAGCCCAAAACACAGAGACCATACACATATAGTAAAGACTCTTTTCTGAATGTGTGTTGCAATTTTGAACAATTCCTAGCCACTCCTTGCTCAAGAGCTTGATCCTAAATGTACTAGGAGCTTGAGTTTCCTGCTGGGAGCACAGCAAGTGTGCTGTGAGCTTGAGGAGGCTGAGAATCACATACTAACAGGAACAAGTGCCTTGAAATTAAATGGTGTTTAGAAATTGATCTGGTAGGTAATAATCTTCTATATCTAACTTGTGATTTGTTCTAAGTTTAAATTTTTAACACATAGTCTCTGAAACATAGATGACTTCTGAATTTGTGTAATGTTCTTCCTGGCAACCAAAGACTTTCTAGTTTTTTCTTTCTCAGAAATTGATGCAGTATTTGGTATTTTAGCTGTACAAAATCCTATAGCATGTTTTATACCTTAGCATTTACTAAGTATTAAAGATGTGTGATTTATAAATTCTCCAATGACATCAAAAATCCAGATACAATGCGCATGCTGCAATTATCAGTTCAGTTCAGTTCAGTTCAGCCACTCAGCCATATCAGACTCTTTGTGGCCCCATGGACTGCAGCACGCCAGGCTTCCCTGTCTATTACCAAATCCCGGAGCTTGCTCAGCCTCATCGATTCAATGATGCCATCCAACCGTCTCATCCTCCATTGTCCCCTTCTCCTGCCTTCAATCCTTCCCAGCATCAGGGTCTTTTCTAAGAGGTCAGTTCTTTGCATCAGGTGGCCGAACTATTGGAACTTCAGCTTCAGCATCAGTCCTTCCAATGAATATTCAATACTGCAGTTATAATCTCAGATAAATCTAGGTTGTTACAAATATGATTAATGATACATAAATAGTTTTTAAATGAAAAGTGGAATCTAAAAAATCCAAGTAAAAGACAATAAACTATTGGAAAATGGCTAATTCTCTGAGATAACTGCATTTCCAGAAATCTGTTTTGTTTACTTGTTAAAACCAATAAGATAGCCACAAGTTTTCAAAACAAGTTATTCCTGTATTTTGTTATTGTTTATCTGCTTATCCTCTAAACTTGTCTTCTTCTTCTAATTTTATGAGAAATGGGTTTTACATCCAGTATTGTCTATCAAGCTCTGGGTTCCAAAATTGAACCTGGCTCCTCACACAAGAATGTAAGGCTCTTTGGCAGGATGTTGCTAGCATTTCCCATTGGAAAAAAATTCTGGCAGTGACTCCAGCTTCGATTCTTAAAAGGAGACTTCCCCATTTATTTGTTCAGTCTTCAAAAGAATGATGGGTGAAGGAAGGAAACAAACTCATAAATGCCTCATATATTTGTCTCAAAAGAAAGACAGAAATGTCTTATGTTTTTAGACTATAACCTACTCCTACTGCTCAGAAATGCAGCCAGGCTTGAATAGATGAAATATCTCTATAAAAATCACTGTCAAAAATCTATATATTTAGCACCAAATGGCATGTTCTAGCAGATAATCTGCTGACTAGCTTCAGGGTCAGTCAAACCATGCCACTCAAATAGTTTTTAAATAAGAATAAATATTTAAAATGCCATCTTTTCCTTGCTGGTTGGTTCTGACCAGCTCTCATGTATCCAAGAAATATGGACTTTGTTGGAACTATCTTCAAGCAGAGACAATGAACAATCTTATTTTAAGAGAAGGATGAATTTTCTTTCTCCAAGTAACCTAGAATAGCCAAAGTATTTAAAGCATTAGCCAATTTGTGTAGGAAAAAGCAAATTTATTTTCATTTAGACAAGATAAAAACAAGTATTTTTTAACATAATCAATGAAATAAAATTATCAATATTCAGATTGTTTATTTGGTAATACAGGACTGGATATTTGGAAATCTATGTCTTCAGCTGCAAATATATATATGCTGTGTTTAGATACTCGTATTTAGAATGAGAGTTGTTGAAATGCAATTTAATGACTTGAGATAGAAATCATTATTATTCTTATCATGGTGCTGTATATACAAAAGTATGTCTCAAAGAAATCATCTGTTTCAGTTATCTGTTATTTGTAAGAAAGCACACCAAACCTTAATGGCTTAAAATAATAATCTTTATTCTTTTTTTTATCATGACTACTTTCTGACCTGGCTTACTCAGTTGGGTGATTTTCCTGCCCTTGCTTGATGTCACTTACATGGAGGTAGTCACCTGAAGATTAGCTTTCCAGGTAACTCAGACAGTAAAGAATCTGCCCACAGTGTGGCAGACCCAGGTTCAATCCTGAGTCAAGAAGATCCCCTGGAGAAGGTAATGGCTGGCTACCCACTCCGGTATTCTTGCCTGGAGAATTCCGTGGACAGAAGAGCCTGGTGGGCTTAAATCTATGACTTGCAAAAGAGTCTGACATGACTGAGTGACTAACACACACACACACACACACACACGTACACACACACACACGTACACACACACCTAGAGATTTGACCAGAGATGGATATTTCAAGATAGACTTAATCATGAGTCTGGTGGTTAATTTGGTCAGTCAGATATTATGCCTAGATTCTTCTCCATATAGCCTCTCTAGCATCATAGCCCAGGTTTAATATAAAATGGCAACAGTGTTCCAAGAGAACAAGGGTGAAAATTCAAGACCTTTTGAGTCTTGGGCTCAAAAATCACATAAAGTCACTTATGCCTCACACCATTGATCAAGGCTATTTTAAATACCAGCCTAGATTCAAGGGGTTGAGAAATAGATTCACTTCCTAAAAGGAAAAATGAAAAATAATTTGTGACCATGTTAAATCTTCCTCATTTCCATTTCTTTTAATACAAAATATTCAAATACTTTTATTTTCAAAATTTTAAACCCACATCATTAAAAAATAAAGAACTCTTTCATTTGCATATTATCCAGTCGCTCCTGTGCTTTATAGTCCTTCTAGATCAAACAAAGATAGTATTTGAAAAATTTAATATTGAGAGAAGATGTGGGAGAAGATCAGAACTTACAGACAATAATTGGCTTATAATTAATTAGGTGTGAGTTGTTCATTTTGGTATAACCTTAATGACAAAATATAATTTTGTAAAAATGATCATTACAGAAAAGTGGATTTTAGTGGATCTAAAAATATTACTTTACAAGTGCGTAATATTTCAATATTATATAAGGGATATGATTTTCATGTGTATAAGGAGGACATTATTAAGCCTGAATTTAAAATTTTGCATCAGAATCCTAATGGAATTGGTTGGTGGTGTTCAGTTGCTAATCATGTCCAGCTGTTTGTAACCCTATGGACTGTAGCCCACCAGGCTCCTCTGTCCATGGGATTTTCAGGCAAAAGTACTGGAGTGGGTGGCTATTTCCTTCTCCAAATATACTTGGTACCTGGGCTCTATTTTGAGAAATATTGATTTTAAAGAATATGTTTATCAGAAGATAACCCCTAGAAAATATAAGTGATAAAATCAGGAGTTAAACACATTTTGAGTGGTAGATGATAATATTATTTAAAATTTTTTTCAGATAGTCGAATCTATCACTATTGCTATTAAAAAAATCAACTATTAATGTTTAAATGTGATTCATGCTTCTTTAAGAGATTGAGCTAAAAGATAAAGTTCTTTTTGACTTTTAGAATAAGATATTTGGGAAAATGGTTAAATGAATTTTTTTCTTTTTCAAAGTATATTGAGTGAGTGACTAAAAGTCACTCAGTCATGTCCGACTCTTTGCAACCCCATGAATTATACTGTCCACGGAATTCTCCAGGCCAGAATACTGGAGTGGGTTTCCTTTTCCTTATTTTACTAACACCTAAATATTCATAATTAAGTATTTTTAGAAGATAAATTCTACATACATAATAGTAAAATACAGTTACTTAGAACCTGAAATTAGCTCAGGTTGTGAAAACTCAGTTGCCTATTATGTGGGTCAGTTAAAGAAAGCTGGTACTTTATTTTATTTTTGATTTACATCCATTTTTGAAAAATCAGTTATTTATGGAAGTTAAGGAGACAAATGCTGAGTTTCAAGGTATAATTCACTAGATATGAAAATAAATCTCCAAGTTTAAGCAGATGTTTTATATCCATAAATTCTTCCAACCAGCATGGAAATCAAACTACTCCTAGTTCAAGTTATTTTTGTGACATGCCACATGGGCTGTGACAATCAAGTCCAGAAACGTAAGTTCAGTTCAGTTCAGTTCAGTTGCTCAGTCGTGTCCAACTCTTTGTGACGTAAGTTAGGCAACAACAATTAAAAAATTATAAACTTTAAATTAGAAATCCTATAACTTTAGTTGATTTCACCCCCAATGGGCTTCATGAATATTATTTTAACATGTTAATTAAACTAATTGCTATGTCTATGCTTAAATGGCAAATAACAGTTTTCTTCCCACTTTTAAATTTCATTATAATTAATAATCATCCAAAATGGCTAAATTGCCATTCTGGTTGCTTTTGGAAAATCAAATGAAATGCCATCATTACTCAAAACTTGTCAATGATTGTCTTTCTAATATTGCTTTATTTATCTACTGTACAGATAAGTTGTTTTCAAAAAGGCTGTATTTTCTATGAAGCAGAAATGCTCACTTCTGTATCTAAGAGTGATAGACAGGGCTTTCATGCACACCAACATATTTAAATGCAGGCTTAAATAGGTCATCATCTCTAGATCTTGCATTGCCTTTGAGACATTGAACGTGGCAGTCAAACTCTTGGCAGACTTGGGGTTAAAAAATACACATAGCCGTTTACATGAACCTTAAACAAACTTGCAGCAGCATTTTTCTTTCAGTCGGCTGACATTTTTCTTTATGTTTCGTCAGTTATATCTGAGTGATCAGACAGCCTCTACACGTGGTACACCCACCAGGATTATTATCTAGACCAAAGGCCCAAAGCTCATTGTAGTAGGCATGTAATTCTTTACAATGTATGCCACGTTAACTGTGTTGGGTTATCTATTCAACAGCTGACTGAGCTGGGCTCTCAAGCTCTTCTCAACAACCATGTAAGAAGCGATGACAATTGTACTACTTCATAACAGCTGCATGGAACTCTGACACACACTTCACAGCAACCAGTCATCTATATAAACCAATTTCAGGAGCAAAATTGCATGGTGCCTCCACTCTGTTATAAACACAATGATATCCACTCAAAGCTGATAAATGCTCTACATTTCTCTGGAGTTTAAAAGAATAAGTTCCTTGCATCTGAGATATTTTTCCTACAAATTAAGCCTCTTTCAGTTCTAGCCATTAATTTAAAACTTTACAAAGAACCAGACGATTTAGATTTTGAGTATTTGTGAAATAAAGAAACTTTAGTATTAACATTTTGGTTCTTCAACTAAATGGTCTTTTACTTTTTTTTTTTTTAAGTGTGTATGCCAGACTTTCCTAGTTGATGATTTGAAGCAGAATGCAAAAGTAAGAAGTAATTAAGGTTTAAAATACTCACCAATGCTGTAGCAATTTGCCAATTAATTACTGTATCTTTTCATAGGATTAAACGCAATACAATCCTTATTATTGAATAAAACATCTACAAGCAACCTGGAAACCACTGTTGAAAGACTTAAATGTTAACTGTTCTGTTTGTTGAATAATGAAGCTTTGCTGGATCAGTTAATAATTTCAATAGATTCAAGTAAGATGAAGAAGTTTTTAATATTTTTAAATACATGCTTGTATTACCAATGTATTTTTGAATAGGGTTTGAAAGGACATGGGTGAATTTGGGCATGATTCCAGAAAACAAAAACTAATTTTTTCATGTTTTAACAGTGGGAAATATATAGCTATATATTTTGTTTATGTATTGAATATTATTTCAGAGATTAGAAAATATTTGTACATATATCTTCTCATTTTCTTCAACCTAACAATTCCTCAGGGGAATCAGAATGGGATATGTGAACTAAGAGAAGAGTCAATGTACTTTATTTCATAAGAAACATACTTTGATAAATCATAATTTATTAATATATTGGAACTTTATTACAGAGAAGAATTCAATTTATGCCTCATGGAGTTTACTGCTCAAAGAACTGGAAATACTTTATTATTGTACTATTTGAACTATATCATCTTATGAAATGATAGTTAGTAGCCATTGTCAACTATATGCTGACAAAATTTTATCATCATTTAATAACATAAGTTAGGATCTATCCTATAATGATAAATATTAGTTTCAAAAATTAGGTAAAATGCAAGGTTTCATTTTAAGGGCTTCCCTGCCTTAGAAAAAGGAGAATGAAAACAAATTATCCAGTACATAAGACAAACAAGTTAAATGATTTTCCGCAATCATGTTCCAAACCACTATCAATTATTTTATTTTTATTATTGAATTTCTTTTACTATTTTGATCATATACAAAGGAAGGAAACAGACTTTTTAAAGTTAAGTGGCCTTCCTAAAATGAAATGGATAATTAGCAAGGAAAAAGAACTTAGTTACTGGCTATTAATTTGGGGTTCTATCCACCATACCACATTGTTTTTATAGGGGCTGTTGATGAAAAACTAAAGACACAAGGAAACTTGATTAATATGATTCAAGTCCAACTAATGAGACAAACAAGTTATTTTGACTTCCAAGTAGCCAGTATATTTTTCCTTGTGGCAGGTACTTTTTCCACAAGAACTAAAAATAACTACCTGCATGTAACACAGAATTTTCTTATGGAATCCATGGGCTAGCAAATAAATGAAGCTCTCAAAGAGTTCAATCCCAAAACTATAAAATCAGAAATGGAGATCACTCTCTCTGCCTTCTCTTCTTATCTAAAGATGGGTGTTGCTATGTTAGTGCACTTATAGTCCATGACGTGACTATTCAACTTAGCTAGGATGGGAGAAAGGGTACAAGTGGGCAAAGAGATGGTACATCTCCATGTCTTGAAGCTCAAGAGAAGAAGATGGGGTTTACACAGGTGAAAAAGCAGTGGTCTAGAAGTCCCCCTCCCAAAAAGGTACAATCAGCAAGATGAAATATATATTGTGTTTCAAATGGCTACCTGGTTGTACAATTGCACTCACCTCCAGGTATTACATATTCAAAAAGAACAGAATCTACCTAGGTAGGCTGCCGAGGAAGTGCAGGGCTTAAAAAAGAGTAGGGCTCCTATTGGGCTTCCCCGGTGGCTCAGACTGTAAAGAATCTGCCTACAAAGCTGGAGACCGGGGTTCGAGTCCTGGGTTGGGAAGATCCCGGGAATGATGGGAAGAATTACCCATTCCAGTATTCTTGCCTGGAGAATGCCATGGACTGTATAGTTCACGGGGTCACAAAGAGTCGGACTCAACTGAAAGAACTGTAATTCTTCACAGCAGACCTTTGAAGCTTGGCCAAACTGTATACAAAGAATGATTCTTGCAATATTATATTTATTTTTTTCACAGGAAGTGCTTCTGAAACAATTTATTATACAATAATTTGCATTTTTTTCATTAACTAGGTACAAAATATTTTATTGATTGCTGATCTTTTTTATTGGTAGTATGGACTTGATTTTTATATTATGGAAATTAAAATTTTGTGTGTCTAAGTTATAAATTTTTATTTTATGTTATTTATTATGAATCTTGCCATGCAGAATATTCCTCGCAATTGCTTGTGTATTTATAGTTACATTATTTTCTTTAATGACTTCTGAGTTTTGTTACATACTTAGAATGATTTTGCCAGTTTGAGATTATTTTTAAAACCTAGGATGTCTTCTCATTGCCCTGTTCTAGATATTTTGTTTGTTTGATAGAATGTGGTCCATCTTGAGGTAATAATATAACTGTACAATTAAATTCTACTTGCTAATACTTTATTTAGATTTTTATACCAATATTCATCATATGTGATTGTTTTATATATTCTTTTGTGTGTTTTTTATGTCACTTATATCAATGCATGTCATTTATGAGAATGTGGATTTTTTTCCTGCATATCCTAGAAGAGCTGGTTCATTTGAGTTTTACCTTTTTAAGGTTCAGTATAATATTTTTGTGAAACTAACTTAGCCTGGTATACTCATTTAAGGATAACTTTTTGGCCTTAATTTCTGTATGTTATTTTTCTACTTAGTTATCCTTTTTTTCTGAGTTCACATTTAAATATTACTTTTATATGAATTTCCTCTATCACTTTTGCTCAAATATAATCTATTTCATGCACATATATTTTTTTGTCAGTTTATTTTTAATTAGGTTGGCTAAATGTTTATATTTTGTTAGTTGTTTTTTTAAAGAAAAAAATTATCACATTTATTATTGAATTATTTTCCTATATTATAATATTAATCTTTACTTTCTTCTTTATGATTCTTACAGTTTACTTTGGTTTCACTCTTCTAAAACTTTAATTGAGGGTTACTTTACTTTTTATTCTTACTTGTACTTTAATATAAATATTTAAGGCATACAGGCTTTTTTTGAGAATCACTGTATATTATCATTATTTTCTAGATATTTCTAATTATTGATTCAATTTTCTCATTGGCCTAAGATATGTTTATAAGATAACCATTGTTTCATTTTTATGTCAAATACCAGCGATTGCTATTGCTATCGCTTTCTTTAATTAATTTTTCCTAGGCTGTGTCTGGGTATTTATTGTTTTGCATCATTTTTTTTACAATAAAATATGCCATTTTAATTTATAGATTCATATTTCTGGAATTTTTTGAAGCATTATTTTCTGTTTTTGGTTCTGATGTTCAAGCATCAAAAATATTAGCCATTTTTTCTGGCTCTCTCTTTATATAAGTATGTTGATAACATTTTTTCTATTACTTTCTAACATTATTCTATTCTTTTAAAACCCTTGATTATTTGCTCTTCATTTCAAAAGTCTTTTAACTCCCATATACCATGCCTTTGTTGGTGTTTATTTTGTGTGTGGTTTTAATTTTGGACTTCTTTTTTATGAAATGAAAATCTCCTTTGAACTGCTTTCACTAAGGGCTTCAATCACATCACACTTTTTAAAATTTTTCTCTACTCTCCTGGCGCTTCCCAGGAGGTGCAGTGGTAAAGAATCTGCTTGTCAAGGCAGGAGGAGCAGATTTCATCCCTGGGTCGGGAAGATCTCCTGGAGTAGGAAATGGCAACCCGCTCCAGTAATTGCCAGGAGAATTCCATGGACAGAGGAGCCTGGTGGCCTACGGTCCATGGGGTTGCAGAGTCAGACACCCCTGAGCAACTGACACACATGCTTCTGTCCTGGTTGCTACCTGCTTATGGTTAGCTTTCATTTTAGATTACATCTTTCTAAGCTTGTGTACATCTATTTTGACTCAGTTTATAAAGACAAACACTTCATAAAGGTTTAACTTTATTTATAACTCAGAGCAATGAGTTTGTTGCAATTTTTGTCTGCTCTGTGACAATGGTTTCCTAACATGTGTCTTCGACGTGCCATTGTCTTTTATTCTTTCTCATGTTTTTTTCCTTGAGGTGTCTTTTTATAAGTATTATTTTATAAATACTATTACTGTACAGAGTCTGTGCTCATTTCTTTTTTATACTTAGTTTTGAATGGTTTCTGGAGAGGCTGGAAGGAGTTTATGTAGAGGAGGGGCCATGTTCCAGAATATCAGGAATTTTCCTTATGACACAAGCTTTTCATTATATTTTTATCTAGCCATGTATACTGGCAGTTGCAACCTTCCTTCCAATAGAGTGTTTCTTTTTTTCTGCCTCAGTGTCACAGTGCTTTTGAAAGTACTGTTCTCTGTGAGACTCACCCCTTAGGTCTGCATTTCCTTTTCAAGGCAATATAGGTGCTGACTACCACTGCCAGCACACATGCATTTCATCATTCCATTACTCCAAGCTGCAGTTTGTTTGATTTGCTCTTTGGTGTGAACCCTTCTCTGTTCTAGTTTTTTTTTTAATCAGAACCCTGCTCTCCCATTTTGAGATTTGCAACCACAAGCCTCTTTTTTTTTTAATTTATTTATTTCAGATGGACGATAATAGCTTCACAATATTGTGGTGGTTTTTGCCACACTTTGACATGAATCAGCCACTGGTGCACATGTGTCCCCACATCTTGAACACCCCCTCCCACCTCCCTCCCCACCCCATCCCTCTGGGCTGTCCCAGAGTACCAGCTTTGAGTGCCCTGCCTCTTGCATTGAACTTGCACTGGTCATCTATTTTACATATGGTAATATACATGTCTCATGCTGTTCTCTCGAATCATCCCACCCTCGCCTTCTCCCACAGAGTCCAAAAGTCTGTTCTTTACATCTGTATCTCTTTTACTGCCTTGCATAAATGATCATCATTACAGTCTTCTAAATTCCATATATATGCACCAATATGCTGTATCGGTGTTTCTCTTTCTGACTGACTTTACTGTACATGATGGAATTATCATATATCCTTTGAGTTTTCTTCTATTAGCAGTGCTTCTTCACGAATTATTTTTTGAGGTTATAGTCAATGTCTAGTTATGTCAAGGAAGAGAACATGTTTCTATTTCTTGTTCACCTGATTGTTTTGAAGTTATTTCTAAGGAAAGAGAAACATTTTATTTTTCTTCTCTTTTAAAAGAGTAGGTCTCCTTTATTTGACTTTGTAATGCACTGTTGGAATTTGTTTTGTTTTCAGAAAAACATAACACAAAAGCCCTTCCAAATATTGTCAGATATTTATCATTATTAAATAATTTAAATCCTTTAAGAACTACTCTATTTCAGTAGTAACTGAGACTTAGCATACTGTGAGAACTGTAAATTCTATAATGTATCATACACATCAAAACATCAAGTTTGCAAGTGTACTTTAGCTCCTCTAAACCTTAATTTAATTCACTGCAAATATTTAGAGGATTAAGGCAGAAGTAATCCGAATTACTTGTTAGGATGGTTTTCTGTAGAGACGCTACAAAGCACTGTACCCCATATTAAGAAATGGTCGATGTTTATCTGTTCTGGGCTTAATTGCTGTAGAATTGGTTCATATTTGATGTACAACTTTTATTCTGTTATAACTATTGATTCTACAAAATACTTCTGTAATTGAGGCGCATATGCTGTATACTTTGTGGGGGATGGAGTATGGAAGAAGTATGTTATTTTTTCTCTTCTGTGATAGCCTATATTATAGCTATGCCTCTCATTAGCTGTTTGACAGGAGGGAAATGACTTACCTGTCTATTTCTTCATCAGATTGAGATACTTTCAAACTTCCCTGAAAACTATAAATGGATAATATTTCAGTAATTCAGAATAAATCCAATTATTTCCACTAAAAAAGAAATACTCCAATTTGGATTAGAACCATATGGTTTGGATATTAGAGTTTTGGCCCATATATAACTCATAATCCTTTCCTCTCCTACCAATGTGTGCTAATTTACATTTCAAAACAGGGTGATATTTTAAAATCCTAAGATATTGCAAAAATAGGACTCAACTGAACCAAACTCTTTCTAAATTGAAAAAAGATGGATAATTTTACATGAGAAATGCTTTAAAGTTTGGATGCAACCAAAGTAATATATTTTTTCTTCCTTAGAGTAATGTATTCTTTCACACCCAAAGCATTACTATGCATCAAAATGCTAGAAACTATAATTCTGATGTGCTGCAGTATTCCCAAGCTGGATAATATTTTACTTGGTTATAGTATTAATGGGATTTTGGCCCCAATGTATGCTTTAGTGAAGGCATTGTCTTACTGTTTAGAAAATAAAGGCTCTCACATGGCATTAGTTACAAGGAAAAAATCTTCCTAGAAAGTAAAGTTTTGAAGAAAAACATTCTAAGAACTGTGCATTTATAATTACTGTCTCAACCTACTTCCTCATGCTTTAACTCTGAAGCTCACAGTTTTAAAGAATCAGCCAGAATAAACACTGGCTTTGTCATGGGGCAGGCTGATATAAAGAAGCACATGTGCTCAATGACATGGCACCAGAAGACAGACATAGGTCTTTGCTATAAATTCCCTTTTTAGAATTTAGATTGTCACTTTTTTCCCTTTTGTAGTTAATTTAAATTAGTTCTGCTTGTCAGCCTGTACCTGCCAAATAAAACATCTTAATCAAATGTCCAGTGTGCAAAGCAGAAAGATTTGGTCTGACGCTGAGCAGACTATTGTTCCATTTCATCTTTATAGCCATAATACCTAAGGAAAACCTTTAAAATTTTTTTCTGAGATGTTAGATTAGGTATCTAAAAGGTGAAGAAAAGAGAGTCAGTTGATCATTATTATCAAATTGGCTGTTAGTGGTACAAAATCTCATCAATCTGTTTTTTTCTGCCACTGTCAATTCCTTCCAGACCTTTAACACCTGAGGCTATCAGATCAGCCACTGGTTCACTTCTCCCTCAACACTCTTCTAAATTCATAGGGTTTAACTGTATGATGAACTTACTGGAGTCTTACCACTATAGCCTATTAGTATTTAGTCAATGAACATAAACCCTTAAGGGAGAAAAAGTGAGAATAAAATAAATATAGCATCTTAATAAATATCAATTTTTCTTCCAAGCATATTTTTCATACAAATAATAAAGTTACAATTAATAGGTTATCTAGTGCATTAACAAAGGTGCAAGCAAAGATTGTATAGAAATGCTGGCTTTTCAAGAAGCTTTAGTTTTCAAGGTATTGTGGCCTCTATAAGCGCAACAGTGCTAATCAGGTCCATAGTTGAATGATAAGTACACACATTCTTCCTTGTTCTTAAAAAGTTATAATAAGTTTTCTTTTCTAAATATACAGAAAACCTGCACATTTCACACTCCTTCATGACATAGTAATTACAATGGATGTTGGTGAAAGTTTTGAAACACAATCTTTGCCTCACTTCACTTCAAGTCTATTTTTGTCTAAGTGCTTGTAAACTGATGCATTTTAGTGCCTCAGTGAATAAACATAAATAGATGGTTTCCTTCCTATGAAATCTATAAGGAATTATAGTTCCTAAAATGCTGATATATAAGGAGGCAATTTTATGAATGACCTGGTCAATGGAAAAAAAAAATATTTCTTTAAGAAGGTAAATAAAAGATTGCACAGCAAATAAATATCTTATTTTATACATTGTTTATAATGACTTCTTCTATGGCTATGCTTGTATTTATCTGGGTGACAACCACAAGTTCAACTAAGTTACACTTGGTTTTGAGCTTTCCAGGTGGCTCAGTGGTAAAGAATCCAAAGCAGGAGGCGCAGGAGATACAGGTTTCCATCCCTTAGTGGCAAGATCCCCTGAAGAAGGAAAATGAAACCCACTCCAGTATTCTTGCCTGGAGAATTCCATGGACAGAGGCGCCTGGGAGGCTATAATCCATGATGTCACAAAGAATCTGATACTACTAAGCACACATGCATACTTGGTTTTGAATCTGCAAATATGGCCACGACTTTTAGGGATATTAGAAATATTCCTGTAGGAAACAAGCAAAATAGAGAAACACAAAGCTGGGCGAACATTCCACTCACAGGTCTACTGAGAATAGCAAGTCTCCATTAGGTATACTCCTCTTTTAACACCATTAATTGGTACACAATGGTCACTGATATTCCAGTCACTAGAAAAACTCACCCATCAATAGTGGATGAATAACATTCATACTTTTACTCTGACTGGATCTTCATCAAAAACCTACAAAACATAATGATTTTAGTTATATTCAATTCTCTGCCCAATTAATACACATAAAACATTCATGAATTTTAAACTTGGAATAAAGATTGTATTCTTCATAAACAAGCAATGTGGCTTTCACTGTTCATTAGTCAAGAAGACAGTAGAAAAGAAATAATGCTGTTGGACCTTAAGAAAAAAATAAAAACTACTATAAACAAGAGAAACATTTTTTTCTGAATATATCCAAACCTTCCTGTGCAACCTAAGGCTTAACTTTGAAAGTATTTCACTAGATACATGGAAGAAATGTATGCAGAGATTGATGGTTCAGCTCTTCAGTGGCTCCCCTAACCCAAGCATCTGTAATAGACTTCTCAAATCCAAGATAGATGACCTTGAACCTCTCCCTCCTCTAACGTGCTCTATATTTTTCATTTTGAATACTTTTTCCATTATGAGGATTACCAAGCCACATTCCACATTTTTTTTCTCAAGTAGAATAAACTTTTGTGACTCCAAGTCTTTATTGACGCTGCCCTTGCCTGAATTCTATTCATCCCCTAGGCCATGGTGCAAAACTTTCCTTCAAGAACTCTACCCAAACATTACCTCCTATGATGAGACCTTCCTCCAGTCAGAGTGTTTTCATATCACCTCATTTATGTTTCAGTTCTGACACTTTATTTAATTTCTCACATTACATCTTAATTGTGTATATTCTGTCTCTCCTCCTTGCTTTAGTCAAATGAATCTATATATGAATTCCAACATTCCCACATACCAGATTTGTGACTTCAGGAAAATAAGTTAATTTTTCAATTTTGTCACAATTTTGTCATATTTAAAATAAGAATAACAATACTAACTCAACATAAAGACATTAGATGAAATAAAATATGTAAATCATATGCAATTTAGCTAGATTATGGCTATTCTAATGTCAAGGTCTATGTCTTTTTTACCCTTATGTCTCAAATGCCTAGACCAATATCTTTCATATATGTCTGTCTCATTCAGTTTCTTATTTGGCTCAAAATCCTTTAAAGAATATAAGAATTCTGACCCATGATCATAAACAACACTATAAACCCCAAAATAAGAAATATGATGATCTAAGCCACTAGATAGATTTTTAGAGGAAAGATATAGACTAAGGTACATGCACCCACCTCTTCCAAAGCCTCATCCTACTCCAGGGTTATGTAATCCAATATATTAGTCTATGGGAATGATACTAAACATGGTACAAGAAACCCATGCAATATGCCTGGCTCTGCCATTTCGTGGTCATGTGAAATACTGCAATTCTTAGCCTCTCTCAAAAGTTCTGTTGTTTTCTTTTTTTTTTTTTTTGTTTTGTTTTCATTTATAAAATGGATACTATCACTTTGGTATTGACCTCAAGTATTGTTGATGAGATCAAATGAGATGACCCAAATATATCTGGCAAACTGAAAAAAAAAAAGATAATCTGAAATCAAACTCACCTAATCTTATATCCAAGTTTTACAAAACACATTGCCAAGTAATGAAGAGTGTTTCTACATTTGCAAATATAGGTAATGATATCTACTTTGGGGGAAAAATGGGAACATTAAGGTTAATATACACAAATTTCATATTACATAGCAGTTGCTAGCATGTGCTAATATCTATTATAAGGCTTTATTTAGTATATAAACATAGTAGGGATACAAAATTAACTACTTTGATATGTTAAATGTTTTCACTAACGTAAATTATTAACTTGGGTTTAGTTCTTAAGTAAATCTAGTTGACCATTTTAACTTTTGAAATGTTACTTTTCTCATTTCTTCTACTGACAGCAATTCATGTAAATCTTTAAATTCATCCTCAGTGCTTCAATCAAGTTGTTTTATTTGGTCCATTTAAAATAGATAGTGTTTAGGTTACTTTTATTTTAGCAACTAAAATGTACTACCTTTCCCAAAGAAATTGGTTCCCATTAGGAACTAAATCTAAGAGGGGAGTCACTGCATGCAAAGCCTCAGCACCATAATGGAAGTGAGCATTTCACATTTTAATTTTGTCAGGTAGGTCATACCCTGCCAAGAGTACTTTATAACTGCTTAATATTTCCCGGTCATTTGAATGTAAATAAGTTTGTCAAGAGAATTTGGATAATTTATTTTTATTTTTATTTTTTAAGCAACCATGTTTGGCAGGCACATTTTCCCAAGATCACCCAGCTTTAATTTTAAATTTCAAAAGCCTCACATTTAATCCCTTGAGCTGGCCTGGTACCTTGCACCATCTGTTCCCATGGTTTTGTTATAACAGCGAGCACCTGCAGAGTTTTGCAACATTTCAAGCTGATTGTGGACAAAAATCAAAATAATTATAATTTTCATAAAGTAAAGACTTCCATTCAGACACCACAATCCCACCTAACATGGATTTTGGAAAACCAATCTTGCTCATAATGTGTTTTTTATGGATAAGGGTAATTTATTTCTATTTTGTTTTTATAGAAGATCAATCCTTTAAAACACATGTACAATCAATGTGGAATTCTAACACTCCAGTCACATCCATAAAACTCTTGTATAATCCTAGTCAGTTCTTGGATCAGGGCTTCATGCTGTGTTTTGATCAGATAAGGCCATCAGCCAACAGCAATGGTGAAGTTAGTCTTCTCTTTGATTGTTGGAAATTTTTGTTGTTTTTTCCTTTTATATTTATGACAGCAAGATAACATTTTGGTTTCGAATATTTTCCATCGCCAATAGAACACAAAATCCAAGTATTATTCATTGAAAACCAAAAGGGGAAAGAGTGCTCCTTCTCCCTGTAACTTTCGGATTGAGAAGTAATTCAGGTAAGGATAAGATGCTATATTAGAAAGTCTGAACTTTTGGCAGAATCAGTGTCTTCCATAACTAAAATATCCCACTATTATGTAGACCACCTACAAGTCACTAGAGAATTACTCCTACAGCATGAAGAAATATAAGGTGGATACCTGAATATTGACCTTTGCTCTTTGTTGGAATTTAGAAAGAAATCATGAGTTGGCAATGGGGCTTAGCCTTTCATTTTCTACTTTAAAAGCATTATTCTTTTATTCACATAGCATTTCTAAGACTCCTTAAAACCTTAATTTTAATTCTGAGTCCACTGATAAGGAGCTAGGCATGATAAGTTTGACATACTTCATCTAGATGTTCAAAAGGGAGTAAAAATTTGGTACTATAAATTACCTCATTAAGACATGACCAGATACAGGGTAGAGTGTTATAAGAAAATTAAGAGTTGTATCTCTGTAATATTGGACTCCAATCAGTACCACTCATGAACACCCCCTAAAAGAATATTAAATCCTAAGAGAATATACCTTTTGGCCACCGTTGCCAGATCACTTTCGGCGTTGAAGGAAAACAGTTAAACCACCAATTGTGAGCTGTCATTTTAGAGAACAGAAGGAATGAAACTGGTACTCAGTTTAACAAATTAAGTGACAAGGACCTTGTAAAGATGGCTCTGTTGATGGTGAATGGGTGATAACTGAAATGTCCTATAGAATGGAGGCAAATACCAGCAAGAACAAGGGCTTCCCAGGAGCACTAGTGGTAAAGAATCTGCCTGCCAATGCAGGAGATATAAGAGAAGCGGGTCAATCCCTAGGTTAGGAAGGTGCTGCGGAGTAGGAAATGGCAATCCACTGCAGTATCATGCCCTGGAGAATCCCATGGACAGAGGAGCCTGGCAGGCTACAGTCCATAGGGTAGCACAGAGTCGGACACAACTGAAGCAACATAGCACATGCACACGCACCAGCAAGAATTAATGTAACTGTAGGGGCTTCAGATAAAATGAAGTGAAGTGAAAGTAGCTCAGTCATGTCCAACTCCTTGGGACCCCATGGACTGTATAAATTATCCTTATCCCTATGAAACCCCATGGATTCTCCAGGCCAGAATACTGGAGTGGGTAGCCTCCCTGTCTCCAGGCTTAGCAAGCCCGGGATAGAACCCAGTCTCCCACATTATAAGTGGATACTCTACCTCTCCAAGCCACAGAGAGGCCCAAGAATACAGGAGTGGGTATTCCCTATCCCTTCTCTAGCAGATCTTCCCCACCCAGGAATCAAACTGGGGTCTCCTGCATTGCAGGTGGATTCTCTACCAACTGAGCTTTCAGGGAAGTAGCTTCAGATAAAATATTACTTAACAAATTAAGCAAGATTTGGGGGTTGTAGAATTGTAGCACAGTCTGTAGAGAAACATTGGTAACATTTGGAAACATTTTGTAGACAAAAGTATTTTATACAGGGCTGAATATCCAATATGAAGTAATAGGAACAAATAACTTAAAATTGTGAACACTGATTTTAACACCACTTAATTTGCTCTCAAAGCTTGGATAAATTTGTACTACAGTAACATGAGACAATTTTAAAATTTCTGAATTAGTAGTTTTATTTGAAAAGTTGTCATAGACCAGCTTAGTTCAATTACTCTGCATATAAACTAACCTGAATAGCATTTTCATTTCATTGTTCTTTGACATCATTATAACCTATAAGTTCTCTTCTAAGTTTCTTGCCTTCCTAATATGAAAAATAAAACAGTGTTGTTGGTATCCAAGAACTGCATTTCCACTAAATATAAAAAAGAATATAAATACTATTGGTTTGAACAATTACTTTTTAGATATAAGCTAATGAACATGTCATATACAAAGGTCATTTCTAAAGTATTTGTCAATGAATAGAAAACTAGAAGAATCCTTCTGACTCCCAGGACCAGAGTACTAGAAATATTAATAAATTGGAAGTCTGAAGATGAACTCTTGTTCTAATTTTCCATTTTTAGCTGAGGGAACTGGAGAGAATTAAAAAATCACATGTATTGGGTTTATCTCTTTAAATTATATTACAAGCTTCATGTGGGCAGGAATTTTACTTGTAAGATTTATTATATTCCTAGAAAAATATGTGATAAGTGAGAGTTTGGAAAGATGATCTCTTTCATCTTGCTTAAGTCCAATATCCATACAATAATAAATGATCATATATGATAATATACTACACTGCACCATGCTATATTATATCTATGACGAGAGTGTTTAAAATAACAGA
The DNA here is from genome assembly GCF_023699985.2 of Odocoileus virginianus. Lineage (NCBI taxonomy): Eukaryota > Metazoa > Chordata > Mammalia > Artiodactyla > Cervidae > Odocoileus > Odocoileus virginianus. Next base: position 31,909,516 of record NC_069686.1, on the reverse strand, counting down.
ATATCCATTATCTTTCACTCTAGAAAATTCAGTTTAGTCCAGTGAGTCCATTTGAGCAAACTGATTTTTTTTTTCCCCATACTGTTTGGGTTCCTAATCTATAAACTTGTTTTATATTTTAATTATAACCCTGGTTATATGTAGAGCTGTTGTAAATTGTGTTCAGATGATAAGTCATGTTCAACTCTGTGTGAATCTATGAAATGCAGCATGCCAGGCTTCCCTGTACTTCACTATCTCCTGGAGTTTGCTTAAACTCATGTCCTTTGAGTCAGTGATACCATCCAATCATCTCATCCTCCGTCACCTTCTTCTACTCATGCCCTCAATCTTTCCCACCATCAGGGTCTTTTCCAATGAGTTGGCTGTTCACATCAGGTTGCCATAGTATTGGAGCTTCAGCTTCAGCATCAATCCTTCCAATGAATATTCACGGTTGATTTCCATTAGGATTGACTGGTTTGACCTCCTTGCTGTCCAAGGGACTCTCAAGAGTCAGATAGTAGGATGTTCCTAACTGCCAACATCATAATCATCATATAGCAAGTGGTTATTTAACTGTAGTTCTTGGAGTTCAAATCTTCAACTGTGGCTTGATTTGATAACTTACTGGAATTGGCTGGGAATTTTCTCAGAAGTGATACGTTTTAATGTATCAGGGCTGGAAACTTTCACCTCTGAAAGTTCCACTCAGATTTTCCTGAATTTTTTAGGTCACAGATAAACCTCTATTATATAATACAGGATGATTATATAAGGAAGTATCCTAAAAGATGATGCTGTGAAAGTACTGCAATCAACATGCCAGTAAATTCGGAAAAAGCAGCAGTGGCCAAAGGACTGGAAAATGTCAGTTTTCTTTCCAATCCCAAAGAAAGGCAATGCCACAGAATGCTCAAACAACCATACAATTGCATTCATCTCACATGCTAGCAAAGTAATGCTCAAAATTCTCCAAGCCAGGTTTCAACAGTACATGAACCATGAACTCGCAGATGTTGAAGGTGGATTTAGAAAAGGCAGAGGAACCAAAGATCTAATTGCAACATCCATTGAATTATCAAAAAAGCAAGAGAGTTCCAGAAAAATATCTACTTCTGCTTTACTGACTATGCCAAAGTTTTTGACTGTGTGGATCACCACAAATTGCAGAAAATTCTTAGAGATGGGAATACCAGACCATCTCTCCTGCCTCTTGAGAAATCTGTATGCAAGTCAAGAAGCAACAGTTAGAACTGGACATGGAACAACTGGTTCCAAATAGGCAAAGGAGTATGCCAAGGCTCTATATTGTCACCCTGCTTATTTAACTTATATGCAGAGCACATCATGAGAAATGCTGAACTGGATGAAGCACAAGCTAGAATCAAGATTGCCGGGAGAAATATCAATAACCTCAGATGTGCAGGTGACACCACTCTTATGGCAAAAAGCAAAGAGGAACTAAACAGCCTCTTGATGAAAGTGAAAGAGGAGAGTGAAAATGTTGGCTTAAAATAACATTCAGAAAACTAAGATCATGGTATCTGGTCCCATCACTTCATGGCAGACAGATGGGGAAACAATGGAAACAATGGCAAACTTTGTTTTGGGGGGCTCCAAAATCACTACAGATGGTGACTGCAGCCATGAAATTAAAAGACGCTTACTCCTTGGAAGGAAAGTTATGACCAACCTAGACAGCATATTAAAAAGCAGAGACATTACTTTGCCAACAAAGATCTGTCTAGTCAAAGCTATGGTTTTTCCAGTAGTCATGTATGGATGTGAGAGTTGGACTATAAAGAAAGCTGAGCACTGAAGAATTGATGCTTTTGAGCTGTCGTGTTGGATAAGACTCTTGAGAGTCCCTTGGACTGCAAGGAGATTCAACCAGTCCATCCTAAAGGAAATCAGTCCTAAATATTCATTGGAAGGACTGATGTTGAAGCTGAAACTCCAATACTTTGACCACCTGATGCAAAGAAGTGACTCCCTGGAGAAGACCCTTATGCTGGGAAGGATTGAAGGCAGGAGGAGAAGGAGCCAACAGAGGATGAGATGATTGGATGCCATCACCGACTCAATGGACATGAGTTTGTGTAAGCACCAGGAGTTGGTGATGGACAGGAAGGCCTGGCATGCTGCAGTCCATGGGGTTGCAGAGAGTCAGACACGACTGAGTGACTGAACTGAGCTGATATAAGGAAGAATTAACATGATAAACAAAAACTCTATTTAAAAACACCAGGTAAATGAAGACCATTATACTAACTGAAGTGAGATAGAGAAAGACAAATATCATGTGATCATTGCTTATATGTGAAATCTAAAAAAAAAAAAGTACAAATAAACTTATTCACAAACAAAAATAGAGGCACAGATATAGAAAGCAAACCTGTAGTTGCCAGCGTGGGGAAGAGGGAGAAAGGGAATAATAATTTAGGGCATTGGGACTGACATATTACATTGCTACATATAAAGTGATAACTATTAAGGACCTACTAAATAGCACAGGAAATTCTATTCAGTACTCTGTAATGCCCTAAAAAAGAGCAGATATAAGTATATGTATAGCTGATTGACTTTGCTGTACATCTGAAAATAACACAACTTTGTAAATCGACTATATACCAATTTAAAAAATAAAAATATCAGATATTTTATTTATAAGTACATATATGTCTAACTCAATTCTTAATTGTATAAATTCTGAATATGTTGTGAAAATTAGCAAAATACTTTTGCTTTCATTATTGCCATCATGATCATAAAATATAGGTGTCCAATTTTTTAAATAAGTGATACTAATTTCATGTTTTATCTCCTGTATAACTGGTTTCTCTTAAAAAATATTCTTCTGAAACTGCTCACTACTCTTGGCCAGAGGGAATGCTTATTTATTTATTTATTTTAGGTTTAAATTCCTATTCTACAATTATGTTTATTATAATAAGAATGTTTAATTTTTCAAGGGTCAATAAAGAGATGAATAATAATCCCCGTTCATTTTAATAACACTGCTTTCCTAGGATTCCTTTGTTTTCACCTCTTTTTCGCTGTCATACTTCACTCTGCTTCTCATTCCGTAAGCTTTATGTCTAGGACTTTGTCTTTTACCTTCACAAGATTTTCCTTTGAAGAATCTCTTACTAGTGTGCCAACCACTACCTTCATACCATCAAATTAGTGCTAGCCATTCATTTGGCCATTGATCAGTTAAATTAGCTATAAGTTAGCTAATTTAAATTTCTTGTACTGTGATACTTTTAGTTCATTTCTTGGAAATGTATGTATGCATGACTGGATAGATGTGGTTTTTCTTCTACCACTTCTCAAATTTACCCCAGTGAGAACTGTCTAAGAGCTTTCCTCCTAGGGTACGATGTATTGGTGTAACTTTCTCCAGCTGAGAAGAGGACTAGTGATTGAGGTAAATTTGTCATCTTGGAATGTGAAGTCTTTTATCTATTTAAGATGCAATATTCAGTTGTGGAAGAAGTTAAATAGAGACAATTGAAAATGAATAAAAAACCATACCTATATCTTTCCTGAAAAAAACAGCAGCTATAACTTCAGTCTCACTAAAGTGAAATGGTTAAGGACATCACAAAGTAAACTGACCAACTCAATATGTTCAAGCCCAGTCCATATGGGATTTCTGATGCAGCTGTCTTACTCTAAGCCTCCAGACCTTGAGACTGGACATTGTTTACCATTGCCCTTTATCTCCCAAGACATCTAGTGTCTTTACTTGAATGTAGTGGACACATAGTGAAGTTATTGTTGTCATTATTTTAAAGAATAAATCTTTTAAAGTGAGGGAAAGGCTGTGAAAGTGGCATATAAAGGAGGTTATTTACATCGTTATGGAAATTTTAAATAGGATAGTTAGAGATTACCAATCCCATTTGAAAGAGCTATACTGTTTTCACAAAATGTAATTTATTGACTAAGCAAAATTGTTTCCACTATTTCATAATTCATTTTCTTGCACTTTCTTTCATTTTAAGTAAAAGTTAAAAGTGATTTTTAAGCTTCCACAATTCTCAAAGTATATATCCTCTTTGTTAAATTTGATTTACAAGCATCCTCTTGAATTGTCCCATGTCTCTCTCCATCCATTAAACTGCCATACACATGAAGCATGCTCTTCTTCAAAGTGGTAGGAAATAAAAATCACAATTAAAAGTTAATTTAAAACTTTTCACAACTCCTCTGGGCTAGAGGTTTTCTGCTTTTGTTTTTTGTTTTTTGGGGTTTTTTGGTGTTGTATGTGATAACAGTCTCTGAAGTGTATTTAAAGTGCCTATTTTCATTGTATAACTAAAATTGATGACCTATCATAGGGAAAAGGCTGCACACGTTGTGGAGGGAGGAGGAAGCTTATTTCAATGAAAGGCGATTTATCTCTAATTAAATGTTTTTCAGTCTTTAATTGGTCTTCATTTTTCACGTGAACTTTGAGGCTGTATTTAGGTCACAGTTAGGAAAGAATTAAGTAGAAAGGCAAAACTGAAGATAATTATAAAATAATTTTAAAATTGTTTTTTAAAAGATAAGGTCTGAGTCTGAAACTGATAAACAGATTGATCTTTTGCAACTAAGCAGAATCTTATTTTGCTATCTTTAATATGTATTTTTATGGGCCTAGGCTGCTTAGTTTGTAAAATGAAGCTAGTAATCCCCAATTGAATTTTCATTTTATGTGTATATCAATTAGCTTCTCTGAAGGAGTAAACAGCAAGCCACTCCAGTATTCTTGCCTGGAAATTCCCATGGACAGAGGAGCCTGGTGGGCTACAGTCCAAAAGGTCACAAAGAGTCAGACATGACTGAGCAACTAAGCACAATTAGCCTATAAATTGAGACATACATATTGACCATATAAATCTCAGTATTTTAAATTAGCAAATTCTTTAAACTCTGAATGTTGGTAAGATATTAGCATTAGAGAAGGAATACTTGTGTCAAAATCCTACCTCTGTTATTGTGATTTATGCCATCTCTCTGGCCCTCTCTTTCTTCATCTGTAAAATGGTATAACAGTCTAATCCATAGCTTTATTATAAAGCTATATCAGCTAATAAATATGAAAAGCTTAGAGTCTGGCACATACTAAAATCTCAATAAATGGAATTGTTTTACTAGTACTTATAGCTTCCCTGGTACGGCTCAGACGGTAAAGCATCTGTCTGCAATGCAGGAGACCTGAGTTCGATCCCTGGGATGGGAAGATCCCCTAGAGAAGTGCTGGCAGCCCACTCTAGCACTCTTGCCTGGAAAATCCCATGGATGGAGGAGCCTGGTGGGCTACAGTCCATGGGGTCACAGAGTTGGACATGACTGAGTGACTTCACGTTCACTTTCATAGATACTAAAGGGAACTTTCTCTCTCTCTCTCTTTTTTTTTTACTGCATTTAATATAAAAATGAGAATGAATATCAGTATTGATAAGCTGGAATTCTATGCTTAGTAATTTTGAAACTTTACATTCAAAAGTAACAGTGAAGAAGAGATGTCATATTAATTGAGCCATTAGTTATCATTATAAGTTGCCAAGCACTGTGTTCAGTTCAGTCACTCAGTCATGTCCGACTCTTTGCAGCTCCATGAATCGCAGCATGCCAGGCCTCCCAGTCCAGCACCAACTCCCGGAGTTTACTCAAACTCAGGTCCATCGAGTCAGTGATACCATCGAGCCATCTCATCCTCTGTCATCCCCTTCTCCTCCTGCCCCCAATCCCTCCCAGTATCAGGGTCTTTTCCAGTGAGTCAACTCTTCACATGAGGTGGCCAAAGTACTAGAGTATCAGCTTCAGCATTAGTCCTTCCAATGAACACCCAGGACTGATCTCCTTTAGGATGGACTGGTTGGATCTCCTTGCAGTCCAAGGGACTCTCAAGAGTCTTCTCCAACACCACAGTTCAAAAGCATCAATTCTTTGGTGCTCAGCCTTCTTCACAGTCCAACTCTCACATTCATACTTGACCACTGGAAAAACCATAGCCTTGACTAGATGGACCTTTGTTGCTTTTTAAAATACTGTCTAGGTTGGTCATAACTTTCCTTCCAAGGAGTAAGTGTCTTTTAATTTCATGGCTGCAATTACCATCTGCAGTGATTTTGGAGCCTCCAAAAATAAAGTTTGACACTGTTTCCACTGTTTCCCCATCTATTTGCCATGAAGTGATGGGACCAGATGCCATGATCTTAGTTTTCTGAATGTTGAGCTTTAAGCTGACTGTTTCAAGCACTGTGTTATGCACTTTCTTATTGACTTTTCAAATTGGACCCATCACTGTACTGGAGTTACAGGAACTGAGGATCCCAGAAATTAAGTAGCATACAACTGGATATCATTCAAACATCTTGGGGTCTAAACAACATGTTTGCGCCAGCCCTTGCTTGTCTCCCCAACCTCATATTGTATCAACCTTCTCCTCATCACTCTAGTGATTTTGAAATATCACGCCTATTCTTTCCATAGCAGGAACTGGGATTAACTGATGTAGAATAATCTGGCCCTGTATTTTTGCATATGATTCCTGTTCATTATTTGTTTCAGCATCTCATCACCCCTCAGGAAGGATTCTCTTGACCATTCAGTCTAAATAAGGTCCTTAAGACCTGGTTACCCCAGTCTCTCTACCTCATCATCTTATTTTATTTTCTTCAATGTACTTACTGCTATCTGTGGTTGCCTTATTTATTAAAAAAAAGTACTGTCTTCTGTAGTAAAATCTAAGCTTCATACAAACAAGAGCCATGTTTCTCCATTTTATACTGGCCAATACATACTTATTGGGTAAATCAATTAATAGAAACTTTGAATTTTGATTATAGCATCCTTGATCATGTGTCAATTATTAGCTATCAGTTTGACTTCTTTTACTTATGACAGCATATTGAGACTGACCACATACATTCTGTTCGACAAGTTTGAGTTTTTCATTCCATTGATATTAATACCTAGAGAAACAATTCCACAGTAAAATCAACAAATGATAATTCAAATTTAGGATCCTGAAAAGAAAAACACCAAGGGAAATGTTTATAAAGACATAAACCCATTAAACCATACAGTTTATATATAAAACTTATATATTTATTATAGGCTGAATATGTACACAATACCTAAATTTAACAAAAAATGTTTCATACTCTTTTGTACTCTGTGAGAAGACCTGCAAAAATATTTTTTTTAATTTACTATTGATCACAATGTTAAAATCTAAAGAAGCTCTGGTTATTAAAGCAGTATATAATGCCCTGATTGATATTTTGAATTTGTATAATTGATCTATCCATGATTAATGTATAACATTTTAAAAAATTGGCATTAAGAAAAGATGTAATTATTCGTGTTAATGACTATTTAGTAGTCTATCTGACAAAACTGATTTTGAATCAGTTTAGAAAACAAATAAAAACATTATATTATTTATCATATAGTACTCTCCAAATATCAAGCATTATATTTCTAAATATACACTTTTACTGCTTTTTGTACAATTTTTGCATTAGGTATTTGGATGTTAATTATAAATTTCTTTAATATGGCGGTATTAAATGAAAAAAATGTTTTATTTTTAAATAAGTGCAGAATTTAGGTAAAATTTCTTCTGTCTCAATACAGCATGACTGCTTTTTATAGTGAAAGTCTTATGAAGCCTTAATACCAAAGAGTGGTTTCAGGTTAAAGGGTGCCACAAGTGCTTCTGCTTTATTAGAATTTCCTTTTCGGATTTATTGAGAAGGAGACATTCAGAGTGTCGTGAAAAATAAAACTGATGCTTTGTTGTTGTTGGGCTCTAAACACTGTACTTTGGTTGGTTATAATGCTACCAAAATCCACATAGTACTTAATTTATCTAACCTTCTGATAGTGAATGAACAAAGGTAAAAATAACAGGCTAGTTATAAACTAGTACTATGGTGATGACATTGTGAATTATTTAAAAAGGGCATATTCAATGTGACCATGGAGCCATCAATCATAATAGACATTGATGAGAAAAAGAGGTTTCAGTCACTTCCTATCTGCAAGGAGAACAATTCTATCTCACAGGTAGCTATGAAGTGCTGGGTGACCTGATGTCACTTGCATTGTTGCTCTACCCTTTGAACGGAGCAAGTAGATTCTCTCAATATTAGAATCGAATGAGTAAATAAATTCGCAGTTCACTGCCACTCTCCTTCCGAGTGCACACTTCAATTTGTCTAACAATAGAGAGGACAGAAAAGCAGAAATCTCTTAAAGCGCAGATGAATTTTTTATGGAATGTTCAAATCCAGCTGCAAAGGATGGGATTTTAAATGGTAGCAGACACTCTTTTAGAGGGAGCCCCAAGAGATGAAATCTTTTGGAAATGTTTTGTACTGAATTCTCTCCTTTTCACCTACACATCTGTAGCTTTTCTTCTTCTGAAGCACTGCTTTAACTAAATTGTTCCACCTTCAAGTTCACATTGATCACTGAGATGCCAAATAAAAAACACTTCCTTTATCTATACAGCCCAGAATTTCAATTTTAAGTAAGAACAGTTTTTAAAGTACATGGGTGTAATACTGCTGTATTTGTCTATTTCATTCAATAGGAAAATTCAGTTTGCAGGAAAATAAAGAGGTGGATGGTTAAGACAATCTTTTAAACATGTTAATAATTTTAACTCCTTTTTTCCTTTCAGGTGATCAGAATAATTTTATTCACCACAATTTCCACCTCAGGGCTTTCTATTTGAATGTTAATATTGCATGCATTAACTTATATATTTAAATTCTAAGTATCAATTTTCCCATCACAAAATCCTACAAAATTCTCTGGCATTTACAAACTGCAAAGCTACAAATATGTGCATTTTTTGTCCTTTATGACTATATGGTAAAATCTACTACTTCACTATAGCATATTCACGTTTTAAAGTGTAAACCGTGAATGGTATGAAATTTTTCTTTGCAAGATTTCTCTTAAAAATTAGTGAACGTAGCTAAATATGCTTCCCTCTTCTATTTCTATCCTTCCCTGACCCTCCTCCACCCACTAGTCATTACCCCTCCCTCTGAGAGTGGAAATATGAAAAGTGTTTGCATTGCATTCTGCATCTGCAGGGTAATCTCTTGAAGCCTGCACACTACTCATTTTTATTCACTTTCCTCTGTAATATATTCTGGAAGTATATTCATCTCCACCTAACCTCCAGAACCACTTGAAAAATGTGTACCACCACTTAATTGTTAATAACAGGTAAATCAAAGGTAAAAGATAACTAATTAATTTTCTAGCTCAGTTTTATTTTACTGTTACTGTTTTGAGAAAATATAACAAAACCCCATTAGTGTTAAGGTAGGCCCATGAAACAACATAATATAATGCAAGAAAGACATTTAATAGTGTAGAGGAATGTTAAATTACTAATTAACTCCAAGTTACTGTATAAGAAAGCATAGTAATTTACAGGATTATTGCAATATGCAGCCTGGATTGCTATGAGGGTCAGCTAGGGAGCATTTCTTTCTATCTCTCCCCTTAGTGTGGTGGTTACTGTAAAAATCTTCTCATATTAAAACACACTGTCCTACCCACAGTTCATTGCTGCTAATTAGCAGCAGTTGAGACTTTGCTAGCAGTCACTTTTTTTCTATGTTAGGCTGCCAAATGTTACCAACTGCTCACGATTCTCCATGCAAAAGTGTCCAGCTGCCCAGCTTGCAGCACAAGTCTGTGTCTTTCAGCTGTTTCATGTCAACTTTAACACCTAGGCAAAGAAAACACTAAATCAAATTGTCTGTCCTGCCTTTTTTGATGGGAAGGTCATCAAAAGTGCTCTGGATATTTTGGCCCTGCTCATCATCTACTTCTAGAAAATTGTACTGAACACACACACACACACACACACACACACACACACACACACACACCCAACATCTCTTTATTTAAGCGCCCATTTGAGGCCAGGGACTCTGTGAAACTTAAATCATTGCCATATCTGCCATGTCAAAGTCAAGTGTTTTCACAGTCTATTTAAACTTTTATTTAAGCAATAAGGCTTCAGAAAGTCATCTTTTAGTTTTACCTAAATATATAAGAAGAATGCCATAACTTTGATGAATAATTGATTAAATAAACCATTCCTACATCAAAGGCAGGAAGAACAGCTCTTCACTGAAAGGCTAGACTATCAAATAGGACTTTGTTGTCCTCAACATTGCTTTAGAACTGCAGCATTACAGAGTAAGAAGAACATTAATTTTTGAGGTCTTATATGATCACATAAAATAAAATTGACTGCTTTTTCTCCTTAATTAAACACTAGTAGTGTTAAAACACTATAAATTTGAAAATAATCATACAGCTTAATCATTTCCTGTCTGTTCCATTGGCTTTATGACTAATTTATATTTAACCTTCTTGGGTACCTACTTCTTTAAAAAATTCAAAGCAACTGTCACTCGTGCCTCATACCTGTGCAAAGGGGAATAGGAGCTTAAAAATTATATAGAATGGGAAGATGATATATAATGGACTAAACTGTTTATATGATTTAGTAACAAAATAGCCTCTGGTTTATTATGATTACAGAGCAATTGATAAATACCTAGCTCATTTATTCTTATTTTCTATTTATAGTGATAAATTTAATAAGATGTTAAAGATAAGTGTAATTGTATAAGTGTGCAAGTATTTACATTAATATTAGCATTACAATATATTTAATTAGGCAATCAGAATTGAAAGGGGAATGATTTTGGTCTATGTATCTGTTTGATACCATTATTTGCTTTACCTTTCAATTAAAATTCTATACTTCAACTGAATTCATTCTTCCTTCATTTGTACTTTAAAAAAGCAAAAGGATGGCAAAATTTACTTATGACATGAGTATAAAATTCATTGTTCTGACAGGAATGAATCCACACAGGCTGTGATCAAAACTGTAGCCCTAGGGTAACACAGAACGAGTGTCAACTACATTTTGCTGTTCAGTTTCACAAAAACCCCCTCCGGGAATTTCAATCACAATATCTTGAATTTTTATGCATGGAACAGTTACAAAAAATAATAGAGAGGGCACATATAAAATTATATGTGCTTGAGTTTCAGAACAATAATTTTGTGATTTAAGAACAAAATATTCTTTTTTCTTTTTTTATGAAAAAGGAACAATAGAGATATTATTCAGTTTTCAAGATTATATCACCAGAGATTTACATGTAAAATTCTTGCTAGTATAACTTTCTTCTCCCTGAACTATTCAAAATGTATTCAGTCAAAATTGTCAAATAAGCACATAGGTAGGTCAATATCACTAAGATTACCGATCAAATACCTTTTTTTTCCCTTCCTTTCTTCACCCTCTGTATGTCTGCACTTGGAGAAAGAGGCTGGTAGAGGGATGTGAAAAGTTGCTCTTTAATCCATACCAACACAGATAATTTTACAGGCACCAATAAGAAAATGTACAAAAAGAAATTATTTAAAGCCAATAAGTGATTCTAATTGTTTGAAAGTGAAAGTGAAGTAGCTCAGTCATTTCCGACTCTTTGAGACCCCGTGGACTGTAGCCTACCAGGCTCCTTCCTCCATGAGATTCTTCAGGCAAGAATACTGGAGTGGGTTGCCATTTCCTTCTCCAGGGGATCTTCCTGACCCAGGGATCGAACCTGGGTCTCCTACATTGCAGGTAGACGTTTTAACCTCTGAGCCACTAGGGAAGCCCTGCTATTTCATAACTAAATAAAGGTCTTTAGATTATGAAGCAGGACTTTCAAAGGTTGGTTAACCTCATTGAACCTCAGTAGTCCAGTCTGCACACTGGGGATAATAACACCTGCTTTATAGTTCATTGTTGATAAATAATCTCAGTATTAACTAGGTGAATAGGAAAGATTTGTAAATTTCTGGTGGTTCATAGATCTTGATCCAGAAGCAATCAAACTCCACAAGCCAGGGCTGTCTGTGCGTGCTCTGATTTTTCTTCACCAAATCTTACATATGAGAGGTTGAACTAAATAGTCTCTTTCAATGGTATGACTCTTTCAGTGGTATGACTGACTGAGGGAGATGAAATCTTCCTCCTCCAAAAGATATATTTTTGTAGGGCGCAAGAAAATAGCAACCCACTCCAGTATTCTTGCCTGGAAAATCCTATAGACAGAGGAACCTGGCGGGCTGCAGTCCATGGGTTGCGAAGAATCAGACCCAACTGAGCTACTGAACACAAGACTAATTGATCAATTGAGTGGCTAAAAAATTATCCTGTGCAGGGGAATAGATTAGGAGGGAGTTAGGTATTCAGAGTTCATTTCACATAGCACCACTGAAATGTCACTGTAGAGTCCTACCAATAACATCATCCCTTCTCACATACATGCTGGTAAATTTGACCTTTTTTAAAAAGCTCTCATGTGTTAGTCAGAAATTATTTTCTCTGAGGTGCTATTAAAATATGACATATCATTATTTTATGGGTGTTGAAGGGGAATAGAAAATAATTAAAAATGGCTGTTGTAAAAGTAAATATGTATGACATGAAGAGCCCAGGAGCGGATGATAATCTCTGGCTAGATTACTTGCTATAAAATGTGAATGTGTTGTCTCTAGGGGGGAAAAATGCCACTGAATAAACTTTGATTCTATTCTCAAATTCTTGTTTCCCCAAATAATCTATCCATGTAATCTTGTATAGTACAAGCTACGGTATATTTCTGGATAAGCCCAATTGCCAAGTAGCTGTTGTGCTGTGCTAAGTCACTCAGTCATGTCCGACTCTTTGCAACCCCATGGACTATAGCCCACAAGACTCCTCTGTCCATGGGATTCTCCTGGTAAAAATACTGGAGTGGATTGCCATGCCCTCCTCCAGGGGATCTGCCCAACCCAGGGAATGAACCCAGGTCTCTGGAATTGCAAGCAGATTCTTTACCATTTGCGCCACTAGGGAAGCCACCAGGGAAGTAGATGTTAACTACTGAGCCACGAAGGAAGCAGCTGTTAATGACCTATAAAGGAGAAATAATACAGTCCTGACTTCACATACAAAGTAAATGAAAAAGCCAGGCAACATTAAGATGCTGTATGACAAATAATGATGATGGTCACTATTTGTGAAGCCCTTACTAGGTGTTTAATCATTTATTCCTTCAACAAATAGCAGAAATTTCTTACTCTGTGCCAGACATTGGTCTAAGTGCAGGAGTGAGGAAGCAACTAACAAAACAGACAATGCCTGGCTTTTAAACTTATCATGACGAAGCAATGAATAAAAATAAAAATACTGAGATACTTCGTATGACTGAGATAAACACTTTAATCCACATTCTGTGGATGAGACGACAGAGGCAGAGAGGGGATGGCATCAGTCCACACTCCAGCAGGTGGTACAATGGCAGAGCTGAGGAGCTGCATACATCCACATGTCTTTGTGCCGCATTATGCGCTATCTCAGAAAAGATCCACTATGGCAAAGTAGTGAAAGAGACGGCTTACACTGAAATCTGACCATGATTTCCTGAACGAGGAAGTCTCTGACTCTATCTCAAAGGAGGCAAAGCATTTAGATAGAATTCACATCAAACATAATCAAATATATAGCTGAGACTTAGACTGGATTCTATTTAGAAGACCAGGGATTAATTTGGGGCAATGGAAAGGAGAAGAATAAAAGAAGAAGGCACATAAAGTTCTTGTTGGGAGAATCTGTGTGACTGGTGAAAAATCTTGACTATCCAGTCCACAAACCATAGACACATGACATTCTTCAAATCAAGAGGAATCCTGATAGCTGTTTTGTGGGAAGAGAAATGTGGTCACTGTGAAAGTATACAAGGCTGAAGGAGTGAGAGTTTGCGTGGCAGGGTGGCTAGTAAAAGGAGATAACAATTGTGTGAAAATGAGGGTGATCACAGCAGAAGAAAGCAAAGCAGAAAATTTACAAATAACATAACTAGAAAAAGTGATGAACAGATAGAATTTGGGGTAGCGAGAGCAGCTGAGAAGGATTAACAGCAAAAGATGGAGATAGCCTGAAGCTGGAGAGGATCGGAACTACTTATAGGAAGTGGGGCCAGTTTACAAATGAAATGCTAGGGTGTAGAAGAACTGAAACTGAAATGGTCAGGTCAGGCTAAATCAGCAGCCGATATTGTTTATCCTACCTCCCTGCCATCAGCTATACCTATTATTTCCCAGGCCACCTCAAGTTCTTCCCAATCAACAGAGGCCCTTTTGTGATTTTAACGCCCTAAAATCCAGAAGAGGATCATCTGATTCTTGAGAGATTTGTCTTTACCTAATAAGTCAAATTTGATCAAACCTACCCTACTTGAATCATTTTTCATTTGTATACCAAAATTCGTTAGGCTGTCAGTAGCCATAATTTTCTCTTTGTAGTCTTATTTTATTGCACAAAACATGCAAAACACAAGAAATCAAAAAATAAGAAAGATACATTTCACAGTATCAATATACATGATATGGGTTTCTTTGTATATTTGTTCAGTTTAAGATAGCAATGTTTTTACATAGCTGTATCCAGTGTAGATGGAATTTTACATTCTGAGTCTGGAAAGGAAGGATGGGATTGGCTTTTTGGATGGGGTAGGCTTGCAAAAGAGAACTGAGAGTGACCAGTTCCTATTTTCACCCCAGCCTCAGGAGGAGGCACAATGGCTAGGGTTTTGAGATGCAGCCTGGTTAAAAAGCTTGATTGCTCAGTCAATAGGAGAGAAAATCTCAAAGGAAATATTTCTAGTGGACATAACCTAGTTTCCCAAGCAGAAGTGATGGTCTAAGGGAAAATGGACATGAGTTTGAGCAAACTCCAGGAGACAATGAAGGACAGGGAAACTTGGCATGCTGCAGTCCCTGGGGTCATAAAGAGTTGGGCACGACTTGGTGACTGAACAACAAGGGAAAAATAAAAAGGCTTTTCCAACTTCTCTTGCTGAGAAGTTGCAACTTCACCATTGTGAACTAACTCAAATAACTATTAAGACATCATCCTTTTTTTCTTCTGGTGTAACATAAACACATTGACATGTTGGTATATTTTTTCAAGTCTTTATAAATAAATATCTTCAAAAAATTATTGAATACTGTCCTAGCTGAAGTAAATATTATTGAATGTAATTCAACTTTTCATTTTTAGCTTATAATTTCAAAACATCTTTTATGGTTCTGTCATAATTTAGCTCTTTGTTCAATTTTTCAGGGTTTTTCCTTTTTTTTTTCTTTTTCCTTATGGACATATTAATTTCAATTTTAATTCTCCACTGCCATTGCTTCTCAAGTTTAATGTGGTGAAATATGGTTAAACTCTCACCACTGCCTTAAATTGGCTTAAATGAAAAGACAGTTGGTCTGTCAGAGTTCTCCAGGAAGGAAGAGGGAGAGGCATAGAGAAGGATGGGATGGGATTTGCATGGTGAAGCCCCCAGGTTGAAAACTCAGGCATGGGTTAGTGGTGGGCATCCCTGGTGGCTCAGAAGATTAAGAATCCACCTGCCATGCAGGAGACCAGGGTTCAATCCCTGTGTTGAGAAGGAAATGGCTACCCACTCCAATATTCTTGCCTGGAGAATTCCATGGACAGAGGAAACTTGTAGACTACAGTTCACGGAATCACAGAGTCAGCCATGACTGAGCAACTAATACTGCAGGATCTTGAGGCAGAATTTCTTCTCTGACAAGTTTGTCTTCCTTGCAAGGTTTTCTAGCTGATAAGATGAGCCCCACGCATACTATAGAGGGTAATCTTCTTTATACAAAGTCAACTAATTAGAGATGTTAACAACATCTACTAAACAGCTTCACAGCTACACTGAGATTAGTGTTTGATTAAATAATACAGTGCTATAATATTCATTGAAGGACTTATATGTTCCAGGAACTAGTATGGATGTGATTTTATAGATATGAACAGAGCTAAGATAAAATCCTGGCCTTCAAGGAACTTACACTTTTCTTAAAAGATAGCTATATGAATAAATTAATATAATGCAACATGATCAATGCTAGTTTTATGCACAAGCGTCCATGGTATGACAAAGAGCTGGACATGACTGAGTGCCTAAGCACACACACATGTGTAATATTGGTTCATTGAAGAAGGAAAACTTTCCCAGGGAGTTGGTTCAGGGAAGCCTTCCTGGAGAGTGTAGCATTTGAACAAAATCCTTAAGACTTCTAATTTAATGAGCAACAGTCATTGAAATCTGTTAATGCTAGATGCAGTTCTAGGGGCTGGGATTTTATAGAAAATATCTCAACTTTTATAAAGCTAGTGTTCCATGGGGAGATTGGAGAGGTAGACAATAAAATAAGCAACAAATAATTAAAGTCCCTAGTAGTGATTTGAGCTATCTAAAATTTATCAAGATCATATGATACAGCTTCCTATTTTCTACTTTAATGTTTGAACTGAGACATAAAAGACAAGAAAAAAAAAGTAGGTGAAAAGAAAAGTCTTTCTAAGTATAGGAGGCAGTGAATGCAAAAACATATAACAGGCACCACCAGAGCAATAGAAAATGACTTTATCTGCTTAAAATTTGGATTCAAAAAAGATTTGATCTATTCTAATTGTCACAAGATATTTACATTAAATTTAAATATTAAATACTACATTTTAATTAGTTTAAAACAAGTTCTTTGGTCTTAAATAGAACTGGGTTTTCTCTTTCTCTTTTTTTTAAATTAGGGGATAGTTGCTCTACAATGTTTATTAGTTTTGGCTGTACAATGAAATGAATGAGGTATATGAATGAATAGTGAAATCCCACCTTCCCCCATCTTATTCTTCTAGGTCACCACAGAGCACTGAACTGTATCCCTGTGCTACATAGCAGGTTCTCATTAGCTATCTGTTTTACATATCACAGTGCACACACATCAATCTCAAACTCCCAATTCACCCACCATCACCACCACCACTACCCCCGCCATGTCTGCAGGCCCATTTTATACATCTATATTCTGAAAGCATCTATGGTCACCTAATCTATGGCAAAGTAGACTATCTTGTTTCCCATCTTCTTTCCACCATTCTTAAGATAATGCCCTGGTGTGTGGATTTTAAAATCAGTATTACAAACTCTTAAGCAATTAGAAGGCCCCTTGGACAGAAAGGAGATCAAACCAGTCAATCCTAAAGGAAATCAACACTGAATTTTCTTTGGAAGGATGGTTGCTGAAGCTGAATCTTCAATACTTTGGCCACCTGAGGCAAAGAGCCTACTCATTCCAGATGACTCTGATGCTGGGAAAGATTGAGGATAGGAGAAGAAGGGGGCAACAGTGTATGAGATGGTTGGGTGGCATCACTGACTTAAAGGACATGAGTTTGAGCAAGCTCTGGGAAATGGTGAAGGACTGAGAATTCTGGTATGCAGTAGTCCATGGGGTTGCGAAGAGTCAGACACAGCTTAGCAACAGAACAACAAGCAATTAGAAGTTGTTTTATTTGGTGCACAGGTGAAACATTCATTGCACTATTGCTGAGAGATGAGAGGATAGATGGAGTTGGCTGATAACGGATCCAAAGGTAAGTCGCTGCCTTAATCCCTGGTAGCTTGACTCTTACATCATATAGTAAAATTTTGGCAGATGAATTTATATTAAGGATCTTGAAGTTAGGAGACTGTCCTAGATTATATAACTGGATCCTAAATGCTATCACCAATGCCCTTAGAAAGGAGATTCAGAAGGACATAAGATAAAGAAGAGGAGGAGACAACGGACCACGGTGGCAGAGATTGGAGTGATGTGACCACAAATCAAGAAATGCCAACAGCCACCAAAAACTGGGAATCAAGAAGCTAAATCCCCCTAGAGCCTCAGAAGATATGTGGCCCTGCCAACACCTTGGTTGTGACTAAGTGAAATGATTTCAAACTTCTGGTCTCCAGAACTATTGAAAGAACAAAGTGTTGTTGCCTTTAGACACCAAAGTGGTTTTTGAATGTTACAGCAGCCTCAGGAAACAAATCCAGTGGATTTTAGTTGTATTAAGCAATAGTAGAAAGAATGAAGAGACAGATCCAAAGCAAAAAAACACCCATTTGTGGATGTGACTGGTGATGGATGTAAAGTCCCATGCTGTAAAGAGCAATATTGCTTAGGAACCGGGAATGTTAGGTCCGTGAATCAAGGCAAATTGGAAGTGGTCAAACAGGAGATGGCAAGAGTGAACACTGACATTTTAGGAATCCACAAACTCAAATGGACTGGAATGGGTGAATTTAACTCAGATGACAATTACAGCTACTATTGTGGGCAGGAATCCCTTAGAAGAAATGGAGTAGCCATCATAGTCAACAAAGGAGTCCAAAAGGCAGTACTTGGATGCAATCTCAAAAACGACAGAAAGATCTCTGTTCATTTCCAAGGCAAACCATGCACTATCACAGTAATCCAAATCTATGCCCCAACCAGTAATGCTGAGGAAGCTGAACTTGAGCGGTTCTATGAAGACCTACAAGACCTTCTAGAGCTAACACCCAAAAAAGATGTCCTTTTCATGATAGGGGACTGGAATGCAAAAGTAGAAAGGCAAGAAATACCCAGAGTAACAGGCAAATTTGGCCTTGGAGTACAGAATGAAGCAGGGCAAAGTCTAATAGAGTTTTGCCAAGAAAACACACTGGTCATAGCAAACACCCACTTCCAACAACACAAGAGAAGACTCTACACATGGACATCACCAGATGGTCAACACCGAAATCAAATTGATTATATTCTTTGCAGCCAAAGATGGAGAAGCTCTATACAGTCAGCATAAACAAGACCGGGAGCTGACTGTGGCTCAGATCATGAACTCCTTATTGCCAAATTCAGGCTTAAATTGAAGAAAGTAGGGAAAACCACTAGACCACTCAGGTATGACCTAAATCAAATCCCTTATGATTATACAGTGGAAGTGAGAAATAGATTCAAGGGACTAGACCTGATAGACAGAGTGTCTGAAGAACTATGGATGGAGGTTTGTGACATTGTACAGGAGGCAGTGATCAAGACCATCCCCAAGAAAAGGAAATCCAAAAAGGAAAAATGGCTGTCTGAGGAGGCCTTACATATAGTTGTGAAAAGAAGAGAGGAAAGGCAAGGGAGAAAAGGAAAGATATACCCATTTGAATGCAGAGTTCCAAAGAATAGCCAGGAGAGATAAGAAAGCCTTCCTCAGTGATCAATGCAAAGAAATAGAGTAAACAATAGAATGGGAAAGACTAGAGATCTCTTCAAGAAAATTAGAGATACCAAGGGAATATTTCATGCAAAGATGGGCTCAATAAAGGACATAAATGGTATATACCTAACAGAAGCAGAAGATATTAAGAGGAGGTGGCAAAAATATGCAGAACTATACAAAAAAATCTTCATGACCCAGATAATCATTATAGAGTGATCACTCACCTAGAGCCAGACATCCTGGAATGCAAAGTCCAGTGGGCCTTAGGAAGTATCACTACAAACAAAGCTAGTGGAGGTGATGGAATTCCAGTTGAGCTATTTCAAATCCTAAAAGATGATGCTGTGAAAGTGCTACACTCAATATATCAGCAAATTTGGAAAACTCAGCAGTGGCCACAGGACTAGAAAAAGTGTTTTCACTCTAATCCCACAGAAAGGCAATGCCAGAGAATGTTGAGAATACCACACAATTGCACTCATCTCACACGCCAGAAAAGTAATACTCAAAATTCTTCAAGCTATGCTTCAACAGTACATGAACTGTGAACTCCCAGATGTTCAAGCTGGATCTAGGAAAGGCAGAGGAACCAGAGATCAAATATCCAACATCTGTTGGATCATCGAAAAAGCAAGAGAGTTCCAGAAAAACATCAATTTCTGCTTTATTGACTATGCCAAAGCCTTTGACTGTTTCAGTTCAGTTCAGTTCAGTGACTCAGTCATGCACGACTCTTTGTGACCTGAACAAACTGTGGAAAATTCTTCAGAGATGGGAATACCAGACCACCTGATCTGATTCCTGAGAAATCTGTATGCAGGTCACGAAGCAACTGTTAGAACTGGACATGGAACAACAGACTGGTTCCAAATCGGAAAAGGAGTATGTCAAGGCTGTATATTTTCACCCTTTAAATAACTTTCATATAAGTTATTTAACTTATATGCAGAGTACATCATGAGTAACTCTGGACTGGATGATGCACAAGCTGGAATCAAGATGCTGGGAGAAATATCAATAACCTCAGATGTGCAGATGACACCACCCTTATTGCACAAGGCAAAGAAGAACTTAAGAGCCTCTTGATTAAAGTGAAAGAGGAGGGTGAAAAATTTGACTTAAAATTCAATATTCAGAAACTAAGATCATGGCATCCAGTCCAATACTTCATGGCAAATAGATGGAAACAGTGGAAAGAGTGGCAGACTTTTTTTTTTTTGGTGAGACGGAGCGGGGGTGGGGGTGGGGGTGGGAGGTGGGGGTGGGAGGTGGGGGTGGGTGGGGATCCAAAATCACTGCAGATGGTGACTGCAGACATGAAATTAAAAGACACTTGCCCCTTGGAAGAAAAGTTATGACCAACCTAGTCAGCATATTAAAAACACAGACATAACTTTACCAACAAAGGTCTGTCTAGTCAAAGCTATGGTTTTTCCAGTAGTCATGTGTCGATGTGAGTATTGGACTATAAAGAATGTTGAGTGCCAAAGAACTGATACTTCTGAACCATGGTGTTGCAGAAGACTCTGAGAGACCTTTGGACTGCAGGGAGATCCAACCAGCCCATCCTAAAGGAAATCAGTCCTGAATGTTCATTGGAAGGACTGATGCTGAAACTAAAACTCCAATACTTTGGCCAGCTGATGGGAAGAACAGACTCATTGGAAAAGACTCTGATGCTGGGAAAGATTGAAGGCTGGAGGAGAAGGGGACAACAGAGGATGAGATGATTGGATGGCATCACTGACTCAATGGACATGAGTTTGAGTAAACTCTGGGAGTTGCTGATGGACAGGGAGGCCTGGCGTGCTGTAGTCCATGGGGTCTCAAAGAATTGGCCATGACTGAGCAACTGAACTGAACTTAACTGAAGCAACAGTACACATGTGGCTTATTAACACCTCCTGGTAAGAGGCTTTTGCTGAAACAGAAGAGAATACAATGCTGCCTGGATAGTGCTGACCCTTACCCTAGCTCCTGCAACCCTCTCAGTAGTGTCAACAGATTCTGGGAATGTACACAGAATTGGACATGACCTAGAGATTAAACAACAACATATATGTATAAAATGCCAAGAGTAAAATTTAGCTTATGGCTTCAAGGTTTTATCTTATAATCTGTTAGTTTCAACATCCATACATCAACCAAATTGGGTAACCATTTGTACTAACATGCTCAACTGAGTACATTTACCACTGAGTAATTACATTAAGCACAAATTTATTTTAAAGATGTGTAAATTGTTTTCATTGTTTTTCACTCAAATATGTAGTTACTTTGAATGCATTTTAATGAAGCCTCAGAAACTGTAACTGTGTCTTCATGAAGGTATATGTTTATATATTTATAATAATTGTTGAATTGGTCTCCTTTCGTATTTGGATTGTTTACAAATATATCTGCTTTGTTGTTGTGGTTTGGTTGCTAAGTGGTTTCCAACTTTTTGCAATCCCATGAACTGTATATGCCAGACTCCTCTGACCATGAGATTTCCCAGGCAAGAACACTGGAGTAGGTTGCCATTTTCTTCTCCAGGGGATCTTCCCAACCCAAGGATCAAACCTGTGTCTCTGGCAGTGCAGGCTGATTCTTCATCACTGAGTCACGTAGGAAGCCCTATATACCTGCTTTAAGAAACACAATAACATAAAATATTAATTTAATAAAGTCAATAGGTAGAAGAGATATACTATAAAACATAAACCTTTACATTGATCAAAGGAACTTATTGATCATCTGATCTAACATTTTCTTTTAGACTTGACTAAGACTCTTCCCTGGTGGCTTAGCAGTAAAGAATCTGCCTGTGATGCAGGAGACTCAGGTTCAGTCCCTGAGTCAGGAAGATCTCCTTGAAATGGCATGGCAACCCACTCCAGTAGTCTTGCCTGGAGAACTCCATGAACAGAGATCCATGGGGTCTCAAAGAGTCGGATATGACTGAAGCTATTTAGCAGAAGCCTAAGACTCAGAAGTGCGAGTGATTAGAATAAAGGCACAATGCAAGCCATTGCACAAACAAAAATAGAAGCCGTGTCTTCTGACTCCTGGTTCAAGACTCTTCATCCCAGGCCAGGTTTCTTCCATTGTCTAAGTCGGATATACATTGTTAAGATTTTAAGTGGCTAAAGGAAGAAAACCAAACTAGAAAAATAGAGTGAAAAAAAAAGAAAAATAGAGTGGAAGTGATGGAAATCATCTGGGGATCAGTCTAAAAGGAAAATAGATATCATGATTATAAATAAAATATATTCTCTGATAGTATATGACTATAAAATCAACTTTGAAATATGGAAAATCTGTTTTATCTTTTAAAGCAGACTCAGAATTTAGAATGTTTGATTTTAAAACATGAAATGATTAGTCAAGGTTTAGATTTTCTAATAGCATCCATTCTTATCAATAATATGAGAAAGGATATTTTAATTCTCTTTTATATTAATTTTAAAATATTATACTCTGACATAGTCTCGTTTAACTTCAGTTCAGTTCACTTTAGTTCAGTCGCTCAGTCATGGCCTACACTTTGCGAACCCATGGACTGCAGCACACCAGGCCTCCCTGTCCATCACCAAGTCCCGGAGTTTACTCAAACTCATGTCCATTGAGTCAGTGATGCCACCAATCATCTCATCCTCTGTTGTCCCCTTCTCCTCCCGACTTCCATCTTTCCCAGTATCAGGGTCTTTTCAAATGAGTCAGTACTTCCCATCAATTGGCCGAAGTATTGGAATTTTAGCTTCAGCATCAGTCCTTCCAATGAATTTTCAGGGCTGATTTCCTTTAGGATGGACTGGTTGGATCTCCCTGCAGTCCAATGGTCTCTCAAGAGTCTTCTGCAACACCAGAGTTCAAAGGCATCACTTCTTTAGCACTCAGCTTTCTTTATATTCAAACTCTCACATCCATACATGACTACTGGAAAAACCATAGACTTGACTAGATGGATGTTTCTTGGCAAAGTAATATCTCTGCTTTTTAATATGCTGTCTACGTGGGTCATAACTTTTCATACAAGGAGCAAGTGTCTTTTAATTTCATGGCTGCAGTCACCATCTGCAGAGATTTTGGAGCCCAGAAAAATATAGTATGCCACTGTTTCCCCATCTATTTGCCATGCAGTGATTGGACTGGATGTCATGATCTTAGTTTTCTGAATGTTCGGCTTTAAACCAACCCTTTCACTCTCCTGGTTCATTTTCATCAAGAGCCTCTTTAGTTATTCTTCGCTTTCTGCCATGAGTGTGGTGTTATCTGCACATCTGAGGTTATTGATATTTCTCCTGGAAATCTTCATTCCAGCTTGTGCTTCATCCAGCCCAGCATTTCTCTTTATGTACTCTACATAAAGTTAAATAAGCATGGTGACAATATACAGCCTTGACGTAATCCTTTCCCGGTTTGGAACCAGTCTGTTGTTCCATGTCCAGTTCTAACTGTTGCCTCTTGACCTGCATACAGATTTCTCAAGAGGCAATCAGGTGTTCTGGTATTACTATCTCTTGAAGAATTTTCCACAGTCTGTTATGACCCACACAGTCAAAGTCTTTGCCATAGTCAATAAAGCATAACATGTTTTTCTGGAATTCTCTTGCTGTTTTAATAATCCAATGGATGTTGGCAATTTGATCTCTGGTTCCTCTGCCTTTTCTAAATTCAGCTTGAACATCTGGAAGTTCACGGTTCATGTACCATTGAAGCATGGCTTGGAGAATTTTGAGCATTACTTTACTAGTGTGTGAGATGAGTGCAATTGTGTGGTTGTTTGGGCATTCTTTGGCATTGCCCTTTTTTGGAATTGGAATGAAAACTGACCTTTTCCAGTCCTGAGGCCACTGCTGTCTTTTCCAAATTTGCTGGCATATAGAGTGTAGCACTTTCACAGCATCATCTTTTAGGATTTGAAATAGCTCAACTGGAATTCCATCACCTCCACTAGCTTTGTTTGTAGTGATGATTCCTTGGGCCCACTGGACTTCACATTCTAGGATGTCTGGCTCTAGGTGAATGTTCATACCATCACGATTATCTGGGTTGTAAATATCGTTTTTGTACAGTGAGCCCATCTTTGCATGAAATATTCCCTTGGTATCTCTAATTTTCTTGAAGAGATCTCTAGTCTTTCCCATTCTATTGTTTACTCTATTTCTTTGCATTGATCACTGAGGAAGGCTTTCTTATCTCTCCTGGCTATTCTTTGGAACTCTGCATTCAAATGGGTATATCTTTCCTTTTCTCCCTTGCCTTTCCTCTCTTCTTTTCACAACTATATGTAAGGCCTCCTCAGACAGCCATTTTTCCTTTTTGGATTTCCTTTTCTTGGGGATGGTCTTGATCACTGCCTCCTGTACAATGTCACAAACCTCCATCCATAGTTCTTCAGACACTCTGTCTATCAGGTCTAGTCCCTTGAATCTATTTCTCACTTCCACTGTATAATCATAAGGGATTTGATTTAGGTCATACCTGAGTGGTCTAATGGTTTTCCCTACTTTCTTCAATTTAAGCCTGAATTTGGCAATAAGGAGTTCATGATCTGAGCCACAGTCAGCTCCCGGTCTTGTTTATGCTGACTGTATAGAGCTTCTCCATCTTTGGCTGCAAAGAATATAATCAATTTGATTTCGGTGTTGACCATCTGGTGATGTCCATGTGTAGAGTCTTCTCTTGTGTTGTTGGAAGTGGGTGTTTGCTATGACCA
Organism: Odocoileus virginianus; assembly: GCF_023699985.2. NCBI lineage: Eukaryota > Metazoa > Chordata > Mammalia > Artiodactyla > Cervidae > Odocoileus > Odocoileus virginianus. The sequence continues at coordinate 31,884,647 of NC_069686.1, read as the reverse complement.
GTGTGTTTTCTTGGCAAAACTCTATTAGACTTTGCCCTGCTTCATTCTGTACTCCAAGGCCAAATTTGCCTGTTACTCCGGGTATTTCTTGCCTTTCTACTTTTGCATTCCAGTCCCCTATCATGAAAACGACATCTTTTTTGGGTGTTAGCTCTAGAAGGTCTTGTAGGTCTTCATAGAACCGCTCAAGTTCAGCTTCTTCAGCATTACTGGTTGGGGCATAGATTTGGATTACTGTGATAGTGCATGGTTTGCCTTGGAAATGAACAGAGATCTTTCTGTCGTTTTTGAGATTGCATCCAAGTACTGCCTTTCGGACTCTTCTGTTGACTATGATGGCTACTCCATTTCTTCTAAGGGATTCCTGCCCACAATAGTAGCAGTAATTGTCATCTGAGTTAAATTCACCCATTCCAGTCCATTTGAGTTTGTGGATTCCTAAAATGTCAGTGTTCACTCTTGCCATCTCCTGTTTGACCACTTCCAATTTGCCTTGATTCACGGACCTAACATTTCCGGTTCCTAAGCAATATTGCTCTTTACAGCATGGGACTTTACATCCATCACCAGTCACGTTCACAACTGGGTGTTGCTTTTGCTTTGGATCTGTCTCTTCATTCTTTCTGGAGTTATTTCTCGACTGATATCCAGTAGCATATTAGGCACTTACCAACCTAGGGAGTTCATCTTTCAGAGTCCTATCTTTCATCGACCCCATGGACTATACAGTCCTTGGAATTCTTCAGGCCAGAATACTGGCATGGATAGCCTTTCCCTTCTCCAGGTGATCTTCCCAACACAGGGATCAAACCCAGGTCTTCCATGTGGCAGGCAGATTCTTTACTAGCTAAGTCACAAGGGAAGTCCTCTTTTACCTTAATTATCCGTTAATGATATATGATCCATTGTGTATATATATTGAAAAGGAATATATTTAAAAAATAAACAATGTAGTTTCCACCTTTACTTTGAAAAATCTCAACCCCTTGCCCCTATTTTCTCAACTGCAAAATGGACTTTTGAGAATACCCAAGTAACTAGTTATCAATTATAGCAAGAATTTATATACAAAAGTCCTCCAAAATCTTCAAGGGCTCCAAGTATTATGTGTTTGTATGTATATGTTGTGTACCTGTATTTGTGATAGTAATTTCTTCTTCTTTGGCTGTCAGGATATAGTGCAGCAAAAAGAAAAGACATAGTTATTATAAAGCAAGACTACAAAAAGGGAAAGAAAAATTGTTTCCTTCAATGAAAAATAGATTTAAGGTGAGAGATGACTATATTATTCAAAACAACTACTTCTTTGCATTGTCAGGGTAATTAATATTTCCAAAACTTGCATGAGGAATAAATGCTTAAATAAATGCTTGGGGGTAGATAGCTATGTCCTCTGACTAATGAGAGATGGAGTGACCTTTAGAATGACTCAGATTCCAAAAACAACTGACTCCTTTATTTCTGCAATCTGTGTTTCATTTTGTGAAAAACAAAAGAATGAGTATAGTCAAGAGCAAAATTGCCAACCTAACAGGGAACAGGACTGGGAGCCAGGGGCCCCAGGTCTTACTCCTTGGGCCTTGCTTGCTCTATATGTGACCTTGAACAAATCACTTAATCCTCCTGGGCTTCAGCCCCATCACTTCCAACATGAAGGAGGTCTAAGGTCCCTTCTAGCTTTAACACTTCCTGACACTAAGATTCCAATTCTTAGCCTCTCTCTCACTGTATTTGACACTTTGTTGACATACTGTCAGAACACTTCACACATTTCCACAAAGCCATAACAAAGCATTATCAGGTCATTAACACAGATTTTTAAAGAGAAACTTTAAACTATTGTTCGCTAGATATGTGTAACAACACTTATGTTTATGCTATTAGATTCCTTAGTGAAGATATAGAAATAAAATATGTAGATATGCACCCCAAAAAAATCCCACCTTTTTAAATTCACACACTATGAAGAAATAAAGTTGTAATACAGCTATGCATGACAAAAAATAGCCATTTACTTTTCCCCAATGAGCAAATAACTACTAAACTAAAGGAAGAAAAGAGGAAAAATATTTTTAGCCTTAGGGAAATTGTGCCCAGGTTTTTCATGGCCTTGTTTTCCATTCTTTCCATAAATGATTGACATAAACATGTATGTCTCATGGTGTGTATGTATGTGTGTATGTGTGTGTGTGTGTATACCTCAATTACATCTAATGTTTATGGGCACAGACTGTCCCAGACATTGGCCTACACACATTTCCTATTCCCTTGTGTACCTTCAGCACCCCTGTATGCATTCTCATCACTACCAGATGCTGAAGGAGCTGTGCTCCTGAAGACTTGAGTCCTTTATTTTTAACCAGGAAAATAAACTGCCTACACTGGCAAATTATCATAGTCAGAATTTTACCTGGATTCAGGCAGGTCTAAAGATCTTCTTCTCCAGACCATTTTAAAATGCTTTCCTTTTCCCTTTCCTGAGAAAAATTAACATATCACTTTGCCTTCTCTAACTTAATCTACATCTTATCCACCCTTCCCACCAGACATAACTTTACTCAATCTAACATACTTCGCAATATTTCGGAGACTGTGCCTGCATGTGAGTGTGGTATTTTCAATCATAATGCTTTCCAAATGGGTGTTGGAGGGTGGTTTTGTCATTCTTTCTACAGTATTTAGTTTTTAAAAAATGAACACATCATTAGGATATAACATTTTTAGAAATAGAGCTACCACTACACCAGGTGAAGGAGAACCAGAATACTGATTAATTACACTTTTCATCCAAGTATCACAAGCCAGTGATGAAGCATTTCTTTGTTTGCACATGATAGAGTCCCTGTCCCTATGTAGCCTATATCCTGGGTTCAGGCAGAACTGAACTTAAACCTCAAAATGATAACTATCTGCCATTTTCTTAAAAGCACTTCAAGAAAGAGGTGGCCTTGCTCTCACAAATGAATTACGTTACAGCACTTTAGCAAAGAAAGGAAGATACATTATTTAGCAGCTCTCCAAATTACAGTAAATGGGCTTAAATTTATTAATTGATTTTATCCATTTTACACTGAAAAAGTAAATAAAGTGAAGTAGAATAAATGAGCCATGCAGTTCCAGTCCACTGGCTATTTTAAGCGAAACTGGAAATTAATGAGGTGATTAAGGAAAATATGGTGAAAGGAGGAAAAAAAGAGGCCTTAAATACTTAATCTGGATGAACACAATTGTAAACAGTTTTTTATTCTGTTGCATGAAAGTAAGAACACTTGCCCCAGTGTTCACACCTCCCTCTGAGCACTGCCATCTACTAGGGGATCGATGAGTGCCCACATTGGTCCCTAGAGTGAACCGGTCCCGACACCTTTCCCAGCAGGCCTCTGCATACCAGTGGGCCCCCAGGACCTGCCACTGTTGAGAACACCCTCGCAGAGTTTCCCCCCTCATCCCCCTGTGACCATGCTGAACCGGCATGAAGGCAAACAAGTTAGAAGGACAGAGACACATCTCACCGGAAGTACTAGCCCAGTCAAAGTGGCGGAGGTGTTATTGTTGTTGGTCAACACCATTTTCTCTTCTTTGTATTAATCTAACACAGTTAACCACCTCATGCAAAGAGTTGACTCATTGGAAAAGACCCTGATGCTGGGAGGGATAGGGGGCAGGAGGAGAAAGGGACGACAGAGGATGAGATGGCTGGATGGCATCACCGACTCGATGGGCATGAGTTTGAGTAAACTCAGGGAGTTGGTGACGGTCAGGGAGGCCTGGCATGCTGTGATTCATGGGGTCGCAAAGAGTCGGACACGACTGAGCGACAGAACTGAGCTGAACTGAACACAGTTGACTTGGGCAATCATTCCCCCACTGGCTCAAGTCAAATAGGCCCAGAGATTCAAATTTCTGCAATTTGTAAATAGTCCCAAGAATAGACAGACAGCAGTATGGTTACTTCTCCCTTTACATCCAGAGGGATTTTCACATTCAAAAGCTCCTGTAAGGACAAATGATAATGTGCATTGTAAAGACTATGGAGGCTGCATTTTTCCAATTAATGTTATTCCTAGTAAGGGTAATCATTAATTCTATCTTTAAAAAAAGAAACTAAAACTAAAATTAAAAAAAAAAAGGGACTTCCTAAAAGTCACACCAGCTGCGTATTGTATTAGGAATCATTCCAGCCTCCCTCATGCTGCAAGTCTCTCCACAAAGTAAAACATTTGGGGGCTAACGTGGACCTGAAGCAGTTGTTCTAGCCAGAAGGTCAAACATACTGAACCTACTACCCGAGCCAAGTTTGGAGGAAATATTGAAAAACACAGTAAATCCTTACGGTGAGCTATAAATACTCATAAATACACTAAAATTTATAGTTCATTATGCTCCTGTTTTGTCCTTCTTGCTAAAGTCAAAAATCACACACACCTTTCTTTTAATAGACATTTACTGTACATTAGGAAACAAGCCACACAGTGATTCAAAATACTGCCAGTTCTCAGCAGGTCAAATAGGTGCTGATTGCAGATTTAAACTAGGTTCATCCTTCTCAGTTTTACATGTGAACATTGGATTTTTTTTTTTAACATTGGATTTTGGATGTGGGATGCAGGGTGTTCGTGTATGTATCTGTGTGTGTATGTGTGTGTGTACTCTTAAATCACATTCTGAAATCACTATTGCCAGAAGCTATCTCACCATTCAAATAAATGACAGAGAAATTGCCAGTAAGAATTTTCGGTTTTCTAATCTCATAAACTATGTAAAAATATCCACTAAAAAAGAAACTAGAACATCTATGACAAAAATACTAACCATAGATCCTTTATACAGCTCTGGACTCACACATAAAATCAATGTTTACAAGATTCTAACCCAAAACATTTTTATTTTTAGAATGATGTTTTAATATTATTTCAGAAATAAACTTTCATGTAGATATATTTAATGAATGTTTTTTTAGTTCCATTCTATCTATCTAATGAAAGCACTCTCTCTATAAAAATAAGACTCATATGAAATTGGAAATATTTTTATCACATAATATATGAAGAATCACAGTAAGCATATAGAGTTTTGCATAATGTTTGGTCCAGAGACCGGCAATATTGGCCTCTCCAAGAGCTTTTTAAAAAAGTCCCTCTCTAGAAAACAGAATGTCTATTTTAGCATAGTTCCTCCATGATTTTTGTGAATGCTAAAGTTTGGGAGACATGGGTATAAAACAGTAACTTGATTAACCAGATATAGCATGTGCCAAGTATTTCCTAACAAAAAAGTGAAACTATGCTTAAAATTCAGTAGATTACATTAGAACACTTTACTTTCTAACAATGGAAGAATTAAGTACATATTACTCAAAATTATTTTGCAGGGCACTGATGAAAATGCTTTTCAAATGATACAATTCTACATTGAAATATTTTCCTTCATTTCTCATAGAACTTTGGCCCATGGGAGTGAACGATCTATCTTTCTTTGACAAAAGTGGATTCTCTAGGTCAGGTCAGAAATCTACTGTGGCTGAGTGGTAGAGACCTATGGAACTACCTGAATTTATACCTGGCCATGGACAACAAATATCTTTGTTCTTTTAAAAAGCTATAAACCCACCTATTAGGTTAGCCTTTCCAGAGATATTTCAAAAGAACTGATATCTACAGTGATCTATTTCAATCAAATGGAGCCAAATCTGAACTGTCCCTGTCATCCAGAGTTTACCTCTGCTATTCTTGAATATCCCACTTTACCTGGTCTCTACACAGAAATTCAGATTCACTATTGTTCTCTGCCTTGTGGGGACACTGCAGATGCCTTGTGATTTTATTTTTGGTTTATTACTTTTTTTTTTTTTCAATTTCCCTGCTACCTTGAGAAATGGGCTTCCTGTGTGAGTTAGACAGTAAAGAATCTGCCTGCAAGGCAATAGACCTGGATTTGATCCCTGATTTGGGAAGATCCCCTGGAGAAGGGAATGGCTACCCACTCCAGTAGTTTTGCCTGGAGAATTCCGTGGACAAAGGAGGCTGGCAGGCTATAGTCCACGTGATCACGAAGAACTGGACACAACTGAATGACTAACACACAGCACTTGAGAAATGTAGCTTGTCATGTTGTTAGTACAGGTTTTAGACTGATGATATCTAACTTTACTTCTTTATCATTAACATTTCTTGTATAGTTACTATAGGGAAATTCTTCACCAGTATATTTAATTTCATCAGTGTTTTCCTATTAATTCCTGTGCAATAGAACACAAGTGACATATTACTTATAAAGAGAGGGAGGAAAGAAGATGCAGGATAAATTTAAAAGTTAGTCTTCTAATGTACTTGTTTTTAAATTTGGAACCATAATATATTTAACACAATTTTTTAAAATCTCAAAAGAAAATAAGAACACCATCCTTAAAATTGGAAAACAAACTGAAAAATAAAAAAACCCTGAAAACAGACTGAGAAAACTATACATAAATTGGTTGCATAAACATTAGAAGGAAAGCACATTTCAAACTACTTTTAATTAAAAGTATTTTGACTATAAACCCCTAGTGAGATAATATTCCAGATCAAAATCAAAATGACTTCAAAGAAATTTTGACTGCAGTCAGTAGTCTTAATATTAGCAGCTATATTAGTACTATTAAAATGAAAATATTATATAGATGTATTAAATAAATGAATTTTACACTTTTAAACAATTAGAAAATATCAAGGTGTTCAATATAAGGAATGAGAAATATAAGTACAGTATCAAAACAGATTACTAAAAACAGCACCATCTTAAATTTAATTAGAAAATACAAGAGCTCATAATATATATTTTAATTTCAAGCTCTAAAAAGTCTGGGGGCTTCCCAGGTGGCTCAGCAGTAAAGAATCCACTTGCCAGCGCAGGACACACAGGAGATTCAAGTTCGTTCCCTGGGTCAGGAAGGTCCTCCAGAAGAGGAAATGGTAACCCACTCCAAAGTTCTTTGCCTGGGAATCCCGTGGACAGAGGAGCCTGGCAGGCTACTGTCTATAGGGTCACAAAGTCGGACACGACTGAGAGATTGAGCGCACACACACACACACACACACACACACACACAGATAGTACGAACCTAACTGCAAAGGGCACTGAGAAAATCTCCAGAGCTCAGATTATGGCCACTAAATATTTTGGTTACATAGAGAACCAGAGTTCCTTATAGAAATGGCTTCTATCAGGCCTGGCAAGGGAAAGTACAAGATGAACCAGAGACAACTTGGAATGACAAGTTAAGGCAAGTTAAGGCATCATATCAAAAAAATCAAAAATCAAATCAAAGTGACTTGCTCTAGGTTAAGATGATAATTTGTTCATCAACTTGGTTTAAAATATAAGTACAAAAAATAAAAGAATTTACCATGATATTTAGACTAGTTTTTTGTTACAAATGGAGATTGCTAGGTCATCATCTTGTTACTCTAAAAAATATTAAATGAAGTTAAAAAGATTAACCATTTTTCTTGCTTTTCCAACCAAACTCTATTTCAGGGTAACTAAATATTTTTGAGGTGAACTTTATTTTATATCAATAAATTGTAGCCAGTAAATGGAGATGGAATGACAGAAGTAGGAAAAAAAATCACCATTGTTCAACTTAAAAAGTAATGGATCTTGTCAATGATCATCAGCTGACATGAAATGCATTAACATAGTTACTGATGTTCGTTAACATAATTAGCATAAATCCCAGTGATGGCCATCAGTAAAAAGTCTACAAATAATAAATGCTGGAGAGGGTATGGAGAAAAAGGAACCCTCCTACACTGTTGGTGGCAATGTAAATTGGTGCAACCACTGTGGAGAACTGTGGAAAAGTTCCTTAAAAAGTAAAAGTAGAATTAGCAAGTGATTCTACAATCTCAGTTCTGGATATACATCCAGAGAAAGCTATAATTTGAAAAGATACAGTCAGCCCTATTTTCATAACAGCACTATTGACAATAGCCAGACATGAAGGCAAACTAACTGTCCATTAACAGATGATGAATGATGAGTGGATAAAAAAGAGATTTCAAACTATATATATATATATATATATATATATATATATACACACACACACACACACATATATATGCACACATATAGGTATATATATATTACAGTATTTTTTAATATTTAGCCATTTTTAAAATTAAAATATAGTTCATTTATAATGTTTTGTTAGTTCCAGGTATATAGCAAAATGATTCAGCTATATTCTTGTATATATGTGTAAATGTGTTCAGCTCAGTTCATTTCAGTTGCTCAATGTCCGACTCTTTGCGACCCCATGAATCGCAGCATGCCAGGCCTCCCTGTCCATCACCAACTCCCTGAGTTTACTCAAACTCATGCCCATCGAGTCGGTGATGCCATCCAGCCATCTCATCCTCTGTCATCCCCTTCTCTTCCTGCCCCCAATCCCTCCCAGCATCAGGGTCTTTTCCAATGAGCCAACTCTTTGCATGAGGTGGCTAAAATACTGGAGTTTCAGCTTCAGCATATATCTATATTCCTTGCATATATATATACAATATTTATTCATATAATATATACAATGAATAGATATACAATGTATATATATGCATCCAATAAAATGTTAATCAGTAATGAAAAAAAGAAGAAAATATTTTCATTTGCAGCAACATGAATGGACTCAGAGATTATCATACTAAGTGAAGTAAGTCAGACAAAGACAGGTAACATAATATCACTCATATGTGGAATCTAAAAAAATGATAGGAATGAAATTATTTACAAAACAGAAATAGACACACATACATAGAAAAAAAGACATTACTGAAGGAGATAGCAGGGGTAAAGGGGGAAAGCCAATTAGGAATTTGGGATTAAAATATGCATACTACTATATATAAAACAGATAAACAACAAGGACCTACTGTATAGAACTAATTCAATATCTCATAATAACTTATAATAAAAAAAACTCCAGATAAATAATTAACTGAATCACTTTGCTATATACCTGGAACTAACAAAACATTATAAATACTGGAGTGGATTGCCATTTCCTTCTCCAGGGGAATCTTCCGAACCCAGGGATTGAACCCAGGTATCCTGCATTGCAGGCAGATTCCTTACCAACTGAGTTGTGAGGGAAGCCCCATAAATTAATGAACTATGTTTCAATTTTTTAAATGGCAAAAATGTTTTAAAAATACTGCAACAAGAATACTGGGGTATTCTTTGTTAATAATAGATATTTGAGTATTTGTGGGTGAAATGATATGCTATTTGGAATGTGTTTAAAAGTATACAAACGAAAAATCGCGGGTACACAAAACAAAATTTCTAAAATAGTTATAGTGGTTCAAGTTGATTTTAAAGAATTATTCTAACAGTTCCTCTTCAAAAATAATACTAAATCATGAGAGTTTGGAGGAATAGAACAGTTCATAAACTCATCAGTTCAGTTCAGTCGCTCAGTTGTGTTCAACTCTTTGCAACCCCATGAATCGCAGCACACCAGGCCTCCCTGTCCATCACCAACTCCTGGAGATTACTCAAACTCATGTTCATCGAGTCAGTGATGCCATCCAGCCATTTCATCCTCTTTCGTCCCCTTCTCCTCCTGCCTCCAATCCCTCCCAGCATCAGGGTCTGTTCCAATGAGTCAACTCTTCACATGAGGTGGCCAAAGTATTGGAGTTTCAGCTTCAGCATCAGTCCTTCCAATGAACACCCAGGACTGATCTCCTTTAGGATGGACTGGTTGGATCTCCTTGCAGTCCAAGGGACTCTCAAGAGTCTTCTCCAACACCACAGTTCAAAAGCATCAATTTTTGGTGCTCAGCTTTCCTCACAGTCCAACTCTCACATCCATACATGAACACTGGAAAAACCATAGCCTTGACTAGACAGAACTTTGTTGGCAAAGTAATGTCTCTGCTTTTTAATATGCTATCTAGGTTGGTCATAACTTTCCTTCCAAGGAGTAAGCGTCCTTTAATTTCATGGCTGCAATCACCATCTGCAGTGATTTTGGAGCCCCCCCAAAATAAAGTCTGACACTGTTTCCACTGTTTCCCCATCTATTTCCCATGAAGTGATGGGACCAGATGCCATGATCTTAGTTTTCTGAATGTTGAGCTTTAAACCAACATTTTTGCTCTCCTCGTTCACTTTCATCAAGAGGCTTCTTAGTTCTTATTCACTTTCTGCCATATGGGTGGTGTCATCTGCATGTCTGAGGTTATTGATATTTCTCCTGGCAATCTTAATTCCAGCTTGTGCTTCTTCCAGCCCAGCATTTCTCATGATGTACTCTGCATATAAGTTAAATAAGCAGGGTGACAATATACAGCCTTGACATACTCCTTTTCCTATTTGGAACCATCTGTTGTTCCATGTCCAGTTCTAACTGTTGCTTCCTGACCTGCATATAGGTTTCTCAAGAGGCAGGTCAGGTGGTCTGGTATGCCTATCTCTTTCAGAATTTTCCACTTTCTTGTGATCCACACAGTCAAAGGCTTTGGCATAGTCAGTAAAGGAGAAATAGATGTTTTTCTGGAACTCTCCTGCTTTTCTGATGATCCAGCTTATGTTGGCAATTTGATCTCTGGTTCCTCTGCCTTTTCTAAAACCAGCTTGAGCATCTGGAAGTTCACGATTCACATACTGCTGAAGCCTCATAGATCACATCAATCTTTAGTTTCAATTCAGTCTTTCAGACATGTCCAACTCTTTGTGACCCCATGGACTGCAGCATGCCAGGCTTCCCTGTCCATCACCAACTCCTGGAGCTCAAACTCAAGTGCATCGAGTCGGTGATGTGATCCAATCATCTTATCCTGTTGTCCCCTTCTCTTCCTGCCTTCAATCTTTCCCAGATTTGGGGGCTTTTCCAATGAGTCAATTCTTTGCATCAGGTGGCCACGGTACTGGAGTTTCAGTTTAAGCATCAGTCCTTCCAATGAATACTCAGGACTGATATCCGTTACGATTGACTGGCTTGATCTCCTTGCTGTTCAAGGGACTGTCAAGAGTCTTCTCCAACACCACAATCCAAAAGCATCATTATTCTTTGGCACTCAACTTTCTTTAAAGTCCAACACTCACATCTATACATGACTACTGGAAAAGCCATAGATTTGACTAGATGGACATTTGTCAGCAAAGTAATGTCTCTGCTCTTTAATATAGTGTCTATATTGGCCGTAGCTTTTCTTCCAAGGAGCAAGCATCTCTTAATTTCACGGCTGCAGTTACCATCTGCAGTGATTTTGGAGCCCCCCAAAAATAGTCTGTCACTGTTTCCATTGTTTCCCTATCTATTTGCCATGAAATGATGGGACCAGATGCCATGATCTTAGTTTTCTGAATGTTGAGCTTTATTCCAACTTTTTTACTCTCCTCTTTCACTTTCATCAAGAGGCTCTTAAGTTCTTCTTCGCTTTCTGCCATAAGGGTGGTGTCATCTGCATGTCTGAGGTTATTGATAGTTCTCCTGGTAATCTTGATTCCAGCTTGTGCTTCATCCAGCCTGGCATTTTTCATGATGTACTCTGCATATAAGTTAAATAAACAGTGTGACAATATAACCTTGACGTACTCATTGATGTACTCCTTTCCCAATTTGTAACCAGTCTGTTGTTCAATGTCCAGTCCTAACCATTGCTCCTTGACTTGCGTATAGATTTCTCAGACAGTAGGTCAGGTGGTCTGGTATTCCTATCTCTTTAAGAATTTCCACAGTTTATTGTGATCCACATAGTCAGTCTTTGGCAAAGTCCATAAAGCCAAAGTAGATGTTTCTCTGGAACTGTCTTGCTTTGTCAATGATCCAGCAGATGTTGGCAATTTGATTTCTGGTTCCTCTGCCTTTTCTAAATCCAGCTTGAATATCTGGAAGTTCACAGTTCACGTACTGTTGAAGCCTAGCTTGAAGAATTGAGCATTACTTTGCTAGCACATGAGATGAGTGCAATTGTGCGCTAGTGTGAGCATTCTTTGGCATTGCCTTTCTTTGGAATTGGAATGAAAACTGACCTTTTCCAGTCCTGTGGCCACTGCTGAGTATTGAGTGCAGCACTTTCATAGCCTCATCTTTTAGGATTTGAAATATCTCAACTGGAATTACATCACCTCCACTAGCTTTGTTCGTAGCTGATGTTTCCTACGGCCCACCTGACTTCACAACGCAGGATGTCTGGCTCCAGGTGAGTGATCACACCATCGTGGTTTTCTGGGTCATTAAGATCTTTTCTGTACAGTTCTTCTGTGTGGATTCTTTCCACCTCTTCTTAATGTCTACTGCTTCTGTTAGGTCCATACCATTTCTGTCCTTTATTGTGCCCATATTTTCTTGAAGAGATCTCTAGTCTTTCCCATTCTATTGCCTTCCTCTATTTCTTTGCATTGATCACTGAGGAAGGCTTTCTTATCTCTCCTTGCTACTCTTTGGAACTTTGCATTCCAATGAGTATATCTTTCCTTTTTTCCTTTGCCTTTAGCATCTGCTCTTTTGTCAGCTATTTGTAAGGCCTACTCAGACAAACATTTTGCCTTTTATTTTCTTGGGTATGGTCTTGATCACTGCTTCCTGTATTGTGATCTTCAGTTTACTTAATATTTTATATTTTGGATTTGTTCTAATTTTCATTTCTAAGATTATCAAAGAGAGTCATTGCAAAAATTTCCTTCAATTACTATTTTTTTTAATTGATTACAGTTTGATGTCTAATGGAAATACTTAATGAAATAAGTTTGATTTTTTGAAAACTAAGAGTATTTCATAACTCATGCATTTCTATGAATAAATTATAATGCATTTGTATGTCACCCAGGCAGCTAAGGACATTTTCATAGAGAAGGGAAGGAGAGAGGCACAGTCCAGTTCAGAGCATCAGTGAAGTCCTGTTTCACAGCAAAGCACCACTGGTTTCATACTTACAAAGTTAGATTCTCAGTACTCATCAGTCACTGGTCACACTTCTTTTCAAAATACATGCCTTCTTTTGGTTATCATGCTTTGTCCCCCCAGGTGATTCTTGGCTACCAAAAGTGCTTATAACAGATGAAAATAATTTATATTTCCTTTTAATAGGAATTAGTCAACATACTAGTGGGAAAGTTGTTACTACATCACCCCTAAATATATAAGTTTTGGATTTTGTCTCACAATACTATGAATGGATAAATTTTCCCTTGATTTTAATCACATTAAACAGCATTTATTATTCTGTTGTGTTATACAAATAGCACCAAGATAAAGTCCGTGTGTCAGTTTAGCCAAAATATTGTTAAACAAACCTTTAAAAGTTTGAGCCTCTTGCTTCAAACAAATGTGTTAATAAATCAAATATTAATTTTAAGACGTGTTTTTTCTTTTCAAAAATAATTCTGAGTAGTTCAGAGTTAACAAAGTTCTTATTTAAATATTGGTATTTTATCATAAATTCCATTTAGAAGTGGGAAGAGAAGTGTTGTGATATATGAAGAATACTGATACTTTATTACTATCATTGATTATAGCACAGGAAGCATAGCTTGGTGCTCTTATATGATGTAAAGGGGTGAAATGGGGGAGTGTGTGGGAGAGTAGCCTCTGAGGGAGGGGATATGCATATATATATAGATGATACACTTCATTGTACAGCAGAAATTAATACAACATTGTAAAGCAATTATATTCCAATAAAAATAAAACAATGCTCTCTCAAATTGATATTTTTTTCCATTTCATCCTTTTGCCATTTGAGGTGGTAGAGATGTTTAGACATGAAAAAAATATTTCAGGGTCAACATTTTTTTTTTTAATCTCCTGTGTGGGCTTCAAATTGCACTCCAGTATCAATAAATAATATACTTAAGATACAACTCTGAGATACATTCACAAAGGCTACATTAATCACAAACTTCTATTTTTCAAACAGTGTCCATATGTAAGTAATCAGGCACACAGTCATTACAACAATGACCATTTCTGAAATCAGACTTTGTATATTTTGAACACGCCTGACAGGTTTTCCTTATTTTTTTCTTGCATTTGCATACTCATATATAAGAGGTCAACCACATTTGGCAGGGTCACTTAAGATAACCCCTTCAGAATATAAATGATATGAAGATAGTAATGATTCAGATCCTTTTATAACTATAGACTTTGTGATACATGATTGTTCTTACTTCATACTTTAGTTGACATTGTAAACACTATTTCTGTTATAAATCGGTGTCTCAGCTGCACGTTGCAACTTGGGGTAGACCATTGAATTGTCCTCTTAAATATTATGACATAGGGAAAATCACATTGTGCTTTAACCTATCAACAAAGGAGCAAAGCAATTACAGAGCTAAACAGAGTCCACGAAGACCCAATAAAGAAAAATCCAAGAAAATTTGGTGAAAATTCTTAAGGGGCCTTCCAATGTTTAATTTAGGCCTGAGGCATGATTAATATTCTGATTCTAATTCAAAAGACTGAACCACAAAGGTACATCTTTTGGGTATTTTTAATAAGCATAGTACAACACTCTGTGAATTAACAGCTGGTCTGACTGGTATTTTACTTCTTCTTTGCTTACTCAAGTGAAGCAGTTAATATTAGTATAATCATCAAACTAACAGTAGTCCGGCAGAGGGACAGATTTTTTTTTCCTAGTGTTGTCGATGGAGAATATAAATTTTGAAAAGCACACACACACAAAGATCCATGGCCGTATTAATATTAGTCAAACCAGTGTTTTAGATCAAATACACAATATGAGTGTTTTTTTTTAAAGAAAATGAAAATTTAAAAGTCTATTCCATTGGAAAAAATAAAATGGCATATTTGTATATCTCACACTTTGAAAGGATAAGCAAACTATCAAATACAAAAATAATTAATTAAAATTAAATATATGTTGAGAAGTCTTGAGAATAACATTACCAAAAGTGATGAACAACTTATTACCAACATGATTTCTAAAATTATCTAATAACTTTGAGATGGAAAAATGTTTTTAATAAAACTATATGAACAATCATAATACATTTTATTCAAACCCTAAACAAAGGTTACATTTTCCTACTCAGTGTAGAATAATATTTAGATCACGCAGCATTGATGTTCATAGTTTTGACTGTTTGCAAATAAAATTCCATTTTGTCACTCTCATTCAGATTCAGATTAATCATTAGTTGTTAATTTTGGTTGAAAAGAAAAACTTTAATTTTTTTATTTTGATATCTAATACATTTGTAGAAAAAGCATATTTAAAGCAAAAAATTTTAAATAACATCTACTCTTTTATTCAATATTTAATTTTCATGCATAGAAAGGCTCATAGAGAGCATTATTCATAAGTCTAAGTCTAGATCTTTCAACCATTGCCGTCAAATATAATCATCCTCCAAAGCTAAATGAAACTACAATTTATACATATATTATAGACTTCATTAATAACACTTAATTAATAGGCAAAATCTTTACCATTTACTGTTTGCCATTGCATTCCTGGGAAAATATAATGCAATATTTTCATTGATATCATGAAATGTTATTTAAATATTACTACTGTGTTTCCAATTAAAATCATCACAAAACATTAATTCCAATACTCAAAGATACATACTAAAGTACTAATTAACTGTCTTACTGTTTTGGCTTTTTAAAAATTCTATAATCAATCAGTTTTAAAAGGTATAAAAGATAGCAGCTTCTAGTAAGACTGTATTTAGAAACGGGCCTATTTAATCACTTTAATAGATATTACGCTACTTGAGTGAGTGAGTAAAGTCATTCAGTCATGTCCAACTCACTGCAACACCATGGACAGTAGCCTATCAGGCTCCTCTGTCCATGGAATTCTTAGGCAAGAATACCAGATGGACTGCCATTTCCTTCTCCAGGGGGATCTTCCCAATCCAGGGGGTCTACTGCATTGTAGGCAAATTCTTTACACTCTGAGCCACCATAGAAGCCAACATGGCACTTTCTATTTAGTAGATTAGGATATGAAATGTTTCACAATACTATCTACAGTTAGCAATGTTTTTACAGTTTTAAGGTTTTCCGAATCATGCGCAGCAAAGACTTTACCTCTGAAGTATCAGTGGCAATATTAGTTTGATGCTTGTTTTCATCCTCTCCAACTATCATCTCTATGAGAAGAAAACATCAATGCACCCTCCTCTCCAATTACAAAGTGAAACAAACACAAAACAATATTCATGTTGGTTTCAGTTCCATAACCATAACACAACTGGTCAGTTGTCACACAAAAGTAATAGACTATCTAGGAACTATGTCACACTGGTGAGTCTGTTCTTACTTAAGCATCCCAATTTATTTTTTAAAAAACTCTATGCAACCAAAGAAACATACACCAACAGCAAGATTCTGTTTCAAAATCTTTGATTTGGGATTCTGGGCTAGTAAATGGTCTATGTCAAAAGCTATCCAGGTTTGTAACCACTGCCTGTCAAATATTAGCTACTGAACTTGACTGATAAAGGGGTGAATTAAATTACTAACTACTACAAAGGGCATTTGTGACTGGCTGGTGAGGCAGTCCTGACATCAAATGTAGCTTTACTGAAAATAGATTATTTATTGGAGACTTGTGGAAGAAAGATTGATTATGAAGTTTAGAAAATAGAGAAAGAAAAGAGAGAATAATAAAAGCTAAATAGTTTCATTTTCCCTCAAAAATGCTCCAACCAGAATTGTAAACAAGCATTTCTACTTGAGTACCCTAGATTCTTCATAATTTTAGAACCCTTTTAGAGTTAATAAAACACCAAGGTTGTATTAGATCTATATGGTTTCTACTATCTTTTCCAGCTATAAATCCTATAAATGCTATTTTTCTGGCATAGCAATAACTGTTGAAATAGAAGCTTAAATCTCTACACAAAAATATTTTAGAAAAAATTTCATTATTAAAGGAAGAGAAGGAGGCAGGAACATGGGACCTAAAGATATATCTTCTTATATGATTCTGGCCTCCAAGAACAAAAAGTTTCTGGAAAAGATTTTCAGACATGGAAAATGATTTATAGCTTTCTACTTCTTAGGAGTACTTATATATTATTCGTTATTTTAATATTTAGTATTCAGACAGAGAAGTTTATTTCCACATTTAATACAAATTTTATTTAATCTTTAGAGTGAAATTTTATTACAAAATTTTATTACTATTAAACTTACTACAAAATTTATTACTATTTTACTAGTAAGAAGAAAGAATTCTGTTACAGGAAATTTACAGGGAAGTTCACAAGGGCACATATCTTTTAAACCATAGATCATATTTCTATTGGCAGAAACATAACTGGGAAAGACTCATAGACTTTTAGCTATAGAAATATTTACAAAGAACATATTCAAGATTTAGTATGCTATTCTTATAAAACTGCCTTCTCATTTTGATATAGAACCCTCAATAGTCCATATCTCTCTTTCTTTACTGAAATCAAGCTAGTAGTGCTTCAGGTTGCACTAAAATGATCAGTAAACAAGTAAACCATCACTTAGTTGCATAACACTGGCTTTCTCTTTATACGGCAATCAGCTTTGCTTCTATTCTGACTAAATTTTTTAGGTACCATTTGACTTTGAAAGCACGTTTATTTATTAGGTAAATTTAAGTTTGGCAAATCTATGTGTTTTATAATAATTATAAATGATTATAATAACTGTAAATCTTATAATAATTGTAAATTTCAACAGTATGTGAACTGTGAAATTCCAGATGTTCAAGCTGGATTTAGAAAAGGCAGAGGAACCAGAGATCAAATTGCCAACATCCGTTGGATCATCGAAAAAGCAAGAGAGTTCTAGAGAAACATCTATTTCTGCTTTAGTGACTATGCCAAAGCCTTTGACTGTGCAGATCACAGCAAACTGGAAAATTCTGAAAGACATGGGAATACCAGACCACCTAACCTGCCTCTTGAGAAACCTATATGCAGGTCAAGAAGCTATAGTTAGGACCGGACATGGAACAAGACCGGTTCCAAATTGGGAAAGGAGGACATCAATGCTGTATATTGTCACCCTGATTATTTAACTTATATGTAGTGTACATCATGAGAAACGCTGGGCTGGATGAAGCACAAGCTGGAGTCAAGATTGCCGGGAAAAATATCAATAACCTCAGATGTGCAGATGACACCACCATTATGGCAGAAAGTGAAGAAGAACTTAAGAGCCTCTTGATGAATGTGAAAGAGGAGAGTGAAAAAGTTGGTGTAAAGCTCAACATTCCAAAAATTAAGATCATGGCATCCAGCCCATCACATTATGACAAATAGATGGGGAAACAATGGAAACGGTGACAGAATTTATTTTTGGGGGCTGCAAAATCACTGCAGATGGTAACTGCAGCCATGAAACTAAAAGACGCTGGCTTCTTGGAAGAAAAGCTATGACCAACCTAGACAGCGTATTAAAAAGCAGACATTACTTTGCCAACAAAGGTCCGTCTAGTCAAAGCAACGTTTTTTCCAGCAGTCATGTATGGATGTGAGAATTGGACTATAAAGAAAGCTGGGTGCCGAAGAATTGATGCTTTTGAATATGGTGTTGGAGAAGACTCTTGAAAGTCCTTTGGACTGCAAGAAGATCCAACCAGTCTGTTCTAAAGGAAATCAGTCCTGAATATTCACTGGAAGGACTGATGCTAAAGCTGAAACTCCAATACTTTGGCCACCTGATGTGAAGAACTAACTCACTGGAAAAGACCCTAATTCTGGGAAAGATTGAAAGCTGGAGGAGAATGGACAACAGAGGATGAGATGGTTGGATGGCATCACTGACTCTATGGACGTGAGTTTGAGTAAACTTCAGGAGTTGGTGATGGACAGGGATGCCTGTTGTGCTGCAGTCCATGGATTCACAGAAAGTTGGACATGACTGAGTGACTGAACTGAACTGAAGCACATATTTTTTTAAGAGATGCTAAATTTAAAAAATTCTGTTGCCTTCCACAGCTTATGTGTTAATGAAAAGTGTATTTGTGAAACAACCTCCATTTTATTTACCCCTATTAATTAAAATGTGTAGCTTTATATTCATGAAATGTTTCTCAAGTTCTAAAGCTGTTTGCCAACTTTGGTATCATGGAAAGAAGTAGCCCAATGGTTGCTTTGGAAAGAACAGACTTGGTCATTAAGAATGCCATAACAGGGGACTGGTAATTCAATCATAGGAATCAAAATCACTGGAGGATACATGCTGACCAAGAGACAGTATTTTGCCTGTGTTTTGACTATTTTTAAATTTTATTTCAGGATAGGACATGGCTGGAGCTGCAAGAGAATATATATAAAAATATGACAGTGGTGGCAGGTGGTGGAGGACAACTGGCACAGGTAAGGCCACTGTTATGCCTGATGACCGAATCCCCGAGCGGGAAGAGAGAAGGCCTCCAAGACAATGCAACTCGCAAAAAGGGAAGTTTATTGCTGACTGGAGTCAGGGCTCCTGACCCCGCACCACTGTGTTGGATGCGGCAGATGCCCTGACTCGAGTCAGCAATAAACTTCCCTTTTTGCGAGTTGCATTGTCTTGGAAGCCTTCTCTCTTCCCGCTCGGGGATTCAGACATTGGGCATAACAGCCAACACGGGTCAAATGGAGTTAGGACTGAGTCCATAAACATTTAATTCTCAATGAGTGTGTGTGGAGTGGGGGCGGGAGTTGAAAATGCCAAAATTCAAATCAAAATCGTGCATTAAATGTTTTTATTTGTTATTTAGTTCACTGTGAATTAAAATTATATTGAAGTGAGCAATCAAAAAGCATGCTTATAGGGAACCAAGTGCTGATAGAATGAATAAAACACAATCTCTGCCTTCAAGGAATGCAGAAGAAACGTTACCCCTGCCCTTTAGAATTTTAGAGTTTAACTGGGAAAATAGAAACAGGAATGTTATTTTGGAGAAAAGGGCAAAATTATACAATAGTTCAGAAATGAGTGACATAAGTTCTGGCTAAGAGTGTTACCGTTTGAGCAGAGTATTAGGAAAAGGAGTATGGATTTCTCAGAAAAAGGAGACAAAGATGGAACAAGGATAGGCAGAACAATCCACAGCAGATTTGGAAATCATAGTCAGCCTGTAAGGTGTGATGAAAGCGGAACATGTACAGTAGAGAAATTCCAAAGGCTGATGTAGGAATGGCAAACAGATAGGTGGCACTGAAGCCCACAGATTACATGGTTATCAGCCCAGAGGGTGGTGACCTGAACTCTGTTTGACCTGAAAACCCATTTTTACAAAGAAACATATAATTACACATAATATGCTATATATGAATAGTTTGCACACATACATATGCATAGGTCCCTGGAGAAGGAAACAGTACCCACTCCAGCATTCTTGCCTGGAAAATCCCATGGACAGAGGAGGCTGGTGGGCTACAGTCCATGGGGTCGCAGAGTCAGACACTATCGAGCACACACGAACAATGCACACATGCATATGCATAGATACAAAATAACATTAAGATATAATCACTTCACTGTTTACAAATAAAATCTAGAGGTAGGTAGCTTATTAATAAAGTTAACTACAAAAAGCAACAATATAAAGAAGAAAATTTTAAGACATAAATGGCCAGATATGACTGCATTAGAAGACATAATAAAGAATCCAGATGCTTGGATCTGAATCACTAAAGATGGAATCACTTATAAATGCAGGCTGATTCAGATGTGTTGTATTGGCAGCATAGATACCACTAACATGGTTGCTATATGTGATATAATTTTCCTAAGTGGTGAATTTTTTTGAATTTTCAAGATTTATTAATGTTTAAGCATGTACTTTATTCTCCTTATTGTCAAATAAACTTCTTTTGCATAGGTATATCACATTTATTGAATCAATTATTGAACACTTGAGTTGCTTCCATTTTCTGTATATTATAAGCAACGCTGCTATGAACATTCCCATGAGGGCACTTCTTACCCATCAACATTAAAATATTATGTTTTTAGAATAGAAACATTAAATAAATGAAAAGGGAATCCATAGACCAAAATGAAATATTCACAACATATAAATTGTCAGAGATCTTGTATCTAAGATGTAAAAACAATGCTTACAAAACAGTCATAAAAGGGTAAATAATTAGAAGTGTTGAAATGATTTGAACAGTACCTTCACAAAGGATTATATACAAACAGATGATGAATTCAAGAAATAATGCTTAATGTTAATCAACAGCAATAAGGAAAATTAATGTTAAAACCACAGTGATATTCCACTACAAATATACAAGAAAAAATCGTTATAAAGACTAAAAATACCAAATGTTGATAAGGAATGTGGAGTAACTGGAACTCTCATACAGTCCTTGAGAAATGTAAAATAATACAAATGTTGTGAAACAGAGTCAAACAATCTCTTGTAAAATTCAACATACACGTACCAAAGAATTAAATTTATTTTTAAGGTAAAATGATGGCTAAATAGAATAAATGCAGTTAATCCAGGTGACTATATGCCAAATTTTAGACAAGATTTGATAGATTCATATTGAGGTTTTGAAATTTTCCTGTTTGACATAAATAAATTTAAAAATAGTATTATACCTGGGCTAGACACTGAATACTCAGTCAAAATCATAACACTCAAACTCTTACAAATGATTTTAAAAGTCACACTTTCCTACTGACATTTAGTCTAAAACTTTATACATCCATGACTGTCATTGATCCTATTAAAATTAAAGATCATTCCTACCTTTTGCTTGTTAAAGTGTTGCTTTTAGATTTCTTTTTCTTTCAGAGTATAAAACATCTGGCCAATGATTCCTAAATATTTGGAGGGTCATATAGAGCTTTAAAATCAGAAGAAGCAATCATCTTACTTTCCAGAAAAATATAGCAAATGGCATGCACAGGATGTTTAAGATATATAATTTTACAGAGTCATTGATCCCTTAACATCTGCATACTTGTTAGGAATCTATAAACTCTTAAAAAAAAAAATCTATGAAGCAAATACAATTTAGAAATGTTGAAAATATGAGATGGGCAGACAAAGTATCAAAATTTCTTTCACCTTGCATAGATCTAACTTAATATAATAGTAAACAAAACTCTTTATCACATGCCATTGAGCATTTCTTGAGGAACCAAAATTTGCATCATTATTGGAAGGAAATATTGGATAAATAACTGAGTACAATGACTAGCACAATAGTGTGAAGTGAAGTGAAGTCGCTCAGTCGTGTCTGACTCTTTGCGACCCCGTGGACTGTAGCCTACCAGGATCCTCAGTCCATGGGATTTTCCAGGCAAGAATACTGGAGTGGGTTGCACATACAGTGTACTTAACACTTATTAGCTACTGTTGATGCTCTTATTGGAACTACAAGACATCATTTGAAGATAACTTTCCAAAAGATGGTGAGTTTCCTTAATTACAGTACTCTTTTTAAGTGGTTGCTTCTCACTATTACTTTTATATTTGTATAACAAAGGAATACTATTTTTACTATGTACCCTAGAGTTTAGTATTGCACACATTCTTTTCCTTACGTTATTATAGAACAAGAGAACTCTGATGATACACTGCCCCACACAAAGCTTCCTTGTGTAATATTAAGATAGATCATTTGCCAAAAGAATAACCTCACTAAGAAGCCAAAGGCATGGGGCAACAAAAACGTCTTTATGTAATGATTGGTTCAGAGGCATCCTGTGCCTTGAAGCATGATTCAAATTTCCTCATTGGATTAATTCTGTACAGCTCTCACGCATAACCAAGTCCCTCACAAATTAACTCTCCTTGCTTCTAGAATTCATTAGGGATTGTAGCTTCTCTTTAAAATAACTACAATCTAACTTTTTCCGAGTTTTGTTTTCCTCACAGAACTAAGAGGAGCCGAGTATTTGACTCTGTAGTTAACAATACACATATTAGTAATCAAAGATAAAAGGAAAATGGAATAGAAAACTTGGATACCCAACACAACATGCTTTTTTGGTTGAACTAAAGTTGCTCAAGTCCTAAGTTTACACAATTAAAATTCTAAAATAAAAGAATACTTAATGATAAAGTTATGCAGACCTACCTAGGAATGAGAAATCTGGAAATGCTTCCTTCAAACTTAATCATATTATAAGCTTAATTATATTCAGAACTTGAAGGTAGAATAATGAAGAAAGCCTCTTTTTAAAATTAGTTTGAAGGTTTAAATCAAGTTCAGTAAATTTAGCTGAGTAGATACTGAGGTACCTTTAGCTTTTTTTCCCTCTCCTTATGTTCTTTCTTTTTATCATTGCTTTGCCTTTATTGATTCTCTTCTACCCATACAAAATAGGAATAGGAGTTGGAGTAGTGGTGCTCACTGAAAATCTAAGGATGTTTAGAACCAATATCCACAATTTAGGATACAGTTTCCCATCTTCAAAGTATCTTGTGGTCATATATGCTAAGTCGCTTCAGTCATGTCTGACTCTTTGTGATCCCAAAAACTATAGTCAGCTAGGGTCCTCTGTTCATGGGATTTTCCAGGCAAGAATACTGGAGCAGATTGCCACACACTCCTCCAGGGAATCTTCCTGAACCACGGATCAAACCCATGTCTCATATCTCCTGCATTGGCAGTGGGTTCTTTACCAATAACACCCCAGAAAAAGTAAACAACTTATATACCGTATAGCTCCTGATGCCTAAATTTTTTTTTTAAGTGTTGTTTACATCAAAATTTCTGAAACTTGCATATCTCCTTCTTAGGTTTTGTTGTTGTTTGTAAGAATGTAACTGCGATAACTACTTTGTTACATCCTAACCACTTTCAATGGGTTTGATCTGACCAAATAGACATTTCCTGAGAGCATATAAATGTATCAGTCCAGTTCAGTTCAGTCACTTACTCTTGTCTGACTCTTTGTGACCCCATAAGCCACAGCACACCAGGCTTACCTCTCCCTCATCAACTCCTGGACTTTACTCAAACCCATGTCCATCGAGTCGGTGATGCCATCCAACCATCTCCTCCTCTGTCGTCTCCTTCTCCTCCTGCCCTCATTCTTTTCCACCATCAGGATCTTTTCCAATGAGTCAGCGCTTCGCATCAGGTGGCCAAAGTATTGGAGTTTCAGCTTCAGCATCAGTCCTTCCAATGAACAGCCAGGGCTGATCTCCTTTAGGATGGACTGGTTGGATCTCCTTGCAGTCCAAGGGACTCTCAAGAGTCTTCTCCAACACCATAGTTCAAAAGCATCAATTCTTCAGCACTCAGCTTTCTTTATAGTCCAATTCTCACATCCATACATGACCACTGGAAGAACCATAGCCTTGACTAGACAGACCTTTGTTGACAAAGTAATGTCTCTGCTTTTTAATATGCTGTCTAGGCTGGTCATAACTTTCCTTCCAAGGAGTAAGCATCTTTTAATTTCATGGCTGCAATAGCCATCTGCAGTGATTTTGGAGCCCAGAAAAATAAAGTCAGCCACTGTTTCCACTGTTTCCCGATCTATGTGCATGAAGTGATGCGACTGGATGCTATGATCTTAGTTTTCTGAATGTTGAGCTTTATGCCAACTTTTTCACTCTCCTCTTTCATTTTCATCAAGAGGCTTTTTAGTTCCTCTTCACTTTCTGCCATAAGGGTGGTGTCATCTGCACATCTGAGGTTATTGATATTTCTCCCAGCAATCTTGATTCCAGCTTGTACTTCTTCCAGCCCAGCGTTTCTTATGATGTACTCTGCATATAAGTTAAACAAGCAGGGTGACAATAAATAGCCTTGACGTACTCCTTTGCCTATTTGGAACCAGTCTGTTGTTCCATGTCCAGTTCTAATTGTTGCTTCCTGACCTGCATACAGGTTTCTCAAGGGCAGGTCACGTGGTCTTGTATTCCCATCTCTTTCAGAATTTTCAACAGTTTGTTGTGATCTACACAGACAAAGGCTTCAGCATCATCAATAAAGCAGAAATTGATGTTTTTCTGGAATTCTTTTGCTTTTTTGATGATCCAACGGATGTTGGCAATTTGATCTCTGGTTCCTCTGCTTTTTCTAAAACCAGCTTGAACATCTGGAAGTTCACAGTACACGTACTGCTGAAGCCTGGCTTGGATAATTTTGAGCCTTACTTACTAGCGTGTGAGATGAGTGCAATTTTGCAATAGTTTGAGCATTCTTTGGCATTGCCTTTCTTTGTGACTGGAATGAAAACTGATGTTTTCCGGTCCTCTGGCCACTGCTGAGTTTTCCAAATTTGCTGACATATTGAGTGCAGCACATTTACAGCATCATCTTTTAGGATTTGAAATTGCTCAACTGGAATTCCATCTCTTCCACTAACTTTGTTCATAGTGATGCTTCCTAAGGCCCACTTGTCTTCACAACCCAGGATTTCTGGCTCTAGGTGAGTGATTACACCATCGTGATTATCTGGGACATGAAGATCTTTTTTGTAGAGTTCTTCTGTATATTCTTGCCACCTCTTCTTAATATCTTCTGCTCAACTATACATATAAATGTATAGTTGGTCTTGTTTCTTCATTTCCACAATTTACCTAGAATAGTTTTGTTTACACCATTGCAAATAAATTAACTTTCTCTTACTATTCTAGTGCTGCTAGTTTTCTCTGTTTTCTGTTTGTTTAACTTCCTTGGTCACATATCATATATCAGTTTTGCCTCTTAAATGTCTCCAAATATATTCACTTTTCTTGATTCCATCAGACATTGAAAATTTCTTGTTTGAATTATAGTAGTATATTCCAAGTCAATGTCCTTACTGCATGACTTGGTTCCCTTCTATGTGTTCCCTAAATTGGAAGAATTTTTCAAAATGCAGAGCCCAGCAAGTCATCCTTTTTTATCATATATTTGATGTGGTATTGATATGGTACCACTAAACTGTACTTTATATACACTAATTTTTTTTTACATCTATGCATCCTAATCTCAGAAAATCGAAAACCATACTAAAAACTTCTCATACATGAATGACAAAGTTCAAGCAAGCATTGTAAAATGAAAATCAAAGATGTTTATATTTCACCCTCTACTTATCCTGTCTGCCTTGCTGCTCCTAACTGTGTAGCCTAAAATTTTTGTAGTTTTTGGAATCTAATATGATCTTCATAGTGTCTGTACCTTTAATATGATGTTTCTTCTGATTAAAAGCCCTTTCTTCCTTCCTTACTTAAAATAACACTTCATTCATTGTCTTTCAATGTTATGCCTGGGTGCCACCTTGTAACATATTTAAAAATAGATGCGTAGTTTAAAGGTCTGTCATGAGAGACCAACAACAACTCAAGGGCAAAGACCTTGTCTTACTAGTTTTTGTGTACACAGCACCTAATATCTACTTAATGCTTAGAAATAAGTGCCAATAAATATGGCAGGTTTGACTTTCTTCCTTAATTTTCACTTCACTCCTCAGACCACCTCAAGCCATACATTATTTTGGATAGACCCACTTGGTCCTATTGATACTCTCTGTCAAATACATTTTCAAAAGTTTGTCAAAGCTAGAAGATGAATGTGTAGTAGGGCAGAAAAGATGAGCT
Source organism: Odocoileus virginianus (assembly GCF_023699985.2). NCBI lineage: Eukaryota > Metazoa > Chordata > Mammalia > Artiodactyla > Cervidae > Odocoileus > Odocoileus virginianus. Next base: position 31,858,140 of record NC_069686.1, on the reverse strand, counting down.
TAGATTTATAATTTAGGCACTAGGAAACAACCGAGAAAATTTAAGCGGTATACAGCCAGACTGCATATTAGCATTTTCACTTTGATGACACTCTGAAAAACTAATTGGATATGGATGAGGATCATGCCAGGGTGATCAGTTTGGAGGGAGGCTGTTTTAACAGCCAGTAGAGAAATACTGAGTACTGAGAGTAGGACAGGAAGGTAAAATCAACAACTTTTTGTTAAGAGATGTAGGGTTGAATTACAGTTAAGGAAAATTAGAGTCAAGGGATATTCCTAGATTTCAGTCTTTCCATTCTGCCAAATCAGAAAAACAGGTAGAAATTTTGAGGTTGGTATATGGGGCAGTGAATGTGCAGAGAAGATAATCAATTTGGGTTCCAAATATGTTAAGTTTGAGAAATATATGGGACATCAAGCAAGAAGGTTCAGTTCAGTTCAGTCACTCAGTCGTGTCCGACTCTTTGTGACCCCATGAACCGCAGCACACCAGGCCTCCCTGTCAATCACCAACTCCTGGAGTCCACCAAAACCCATGTCCACTAAGTGGGTGATGCCATCCAACCATTTCATCCTCTGTCATCCCCTTCTCCTCCTGCCCTCAATCTTTCCCAGCATCAGGGTCTTTTCCAATGAGTCAGCGCTTCACATCACACCACAGTTCAAAACCATCAATTCTGCGCTCAGCTTTCTTTATAGTCCAACTCTCACATCCATACATGACCACTGGAAAAACCATAGCCTTGGCCAGATGGACCTTTGATGACAAAGTAATGACTCTGCTTTTAATATGCTGTCTAGGTTGGTCATAACTTTCCTTCCAAGGAGTAAGTGTCTTTTAATTTCATGGCTGCAATCACCATTGCAGTGATTTTGGAGCCCAGAAAAATAAAGTCAGCCACTGTTTCCATTGTTTCCCCGTCTATTTCCCATGAGTGATGGGACCAGATGCCATGATCTTAGTTTTCTGAATGTTGAGCTTTATGCTAACTTCTTCACTCTGCTCTTTCACTTTCATCAAGGGGCTCTTTAGTTCTTCTTCACTTTCTGCCATAAGGGTGGTGTCATCTCTATATCTGAGGTTATAGACATTTCTCCTGGCAATCTTGATTCCAGCTTGTACTTCCTCCATCCCAGCGTTTCTCATGATGTACTCTGCATATAAGTTATATAAGCAAGGTGACAGTATACAACCTTGACGTACTCCTTTTCCTATTAGAACCAGTCTGTTGTTCCATGTCCGGTTCTAACTGTTGCTTCCTGACCTGCATATAAGTTTCTCAAGAGGCAGGTCAGGTGGTCTGGTATTCCCATCTCTTTCAGAATTTTCAACAGTTTATTTGATCCACATAGACACAGGCTTCAGCATCGTCAATAAAGCAGAAATCGATGTTTTTCTGGAACTCTTTTGCTTTTTTGATGGTCCAACAGATGTTGGCCTTTTGATCTCTGATTCCTCTCCTTTTTCTAAAACCAGCTTGGACATCTGAAAGTTCATGGTTCACATATTACTGAAGCCCAGCTTGGAGAATTTTAAGCATTACTTTACTAGCATGTGAGATGAGTGCAATTGTGCAGTAGTTTGAGCATTCTTTGGCATTGCCTTTCTTTGTGACTGGAATGAAAACTGATGTTTTCCAGTCCTCTGGCCACTGCTGAATTTCCCAAATTTGCTGACATATTGAGTGCAACACTTTCACAGCATCATCTTTCAGGATTTGAAATAGCTCAACTGGAATTGCATCACCTCCATTAGCTTTGTTCGTAGTGATGCTTCCTAAGGCCCACTTGACCTCACATTCCAGGATGTCTGGCTTTAGGTGAGTGTGAGTGATCACACCATCATGATTATCTGGGTCCTGAAGATCTTTTTTGTACAGTTCTTCTGTGTATTCTTGCCACCTCTTCTTAATATCTTCTGCTTCTGTTAGGTCCATAACATTTCTGTCCTTTATGGAGCCCAACTTTGCATAAAATGTTCTAATTTTCTTGAAGATATCTCAAGTGTTTCCCATTCTGTTGTTTTCCTCTTATTTATTTGCACTGATTACTGAGAAAGGCTTTCTTATTTCTCCTTGCTATTCTTTGGAACTCTGCATTCAAACGGATATATCTTTCCTTTTCTCCTTTGTTTTTCTCATCTCTTCTTTTCACAGCTATTTGTAAGCCCTCCTCAGACAGCCATTTGGATTTTTTACATTTCTCTTTCTTGGGGATGGTCTTGATTCCTGTCTCCTATACAATGTCACACACCTCCATTCATAGTTCATCAGACACTCTATTAGACCTAGTCCCTTAAATCTATTTCTCACTTCCACTGTATAGTCATAAGGGATTTGATTCCTAGACCTGAATGGTCTAATGTTTTCCTCCACTTTCTTCAATTTAAGTCTGAATTTGGCAATAAGGAGTTCATGATCTGAGCCACAGTCAGTTCCCGGTCATGTTTTTCCTTAATGTATGGAGCTTCTCCATCTTTGGCTGCAAAGTCTGATTTTGGCTGTAATCAGTCTGATTTCAGTGTTGACCATGTGGTGATGTCCATGTGTAGAGTCTTCTCTCGTGTTGTTGGAAGTGGGTATTTGCTATGACCAGTGCATTTTCTTGGCAAAACTCTATATTAGTCTTTATTCTGCTTCATTCTGTACTCCAAGGCCAAATTTGCCCATTACTCCAGGTGTTTCTTGACTTCCTACTTTTGCATTCCTGTCCTCTATAATGAAAAGGACATCTTTTTTTTGGGTGTTAGTCTAGAAGGTCTTGTAGGTCTTCATAGAACCATTTGAGTTCAGCTTCGTCAGAGGTACTGGTCAGGACATCAGTTCAGTTCAGTCGCTCAGTCATGTCAGACTCTTTGCGACCCCATCAATCGCAGCACGCCAGGCCTCGCTGTCCCTCATCAACTCCTGGAGTTTACTCAAACTCATGCTCACAGAGTCGGTGATGCCATCCAGCCATCTCATCCTCTGTCATCCCCTTCTCCTCCTTCCCTCAATCCTTTCCAGCATCAGGGTCTTTTCCAATGAGTCAGCACTTCGCATCAGGTGGTCAAAGTATTGGAGTTTCAGCTTCAGCATCTGTCCTTCTAGTCAACATCCAGGGCTGATCTCCTTTAGGATGGACTGGTTGGATCTCCTTGCAGTCCAAGGGACTCTCAAGTCTTCTCCAACACCATAGTTCAAAAGCATCAATTTTTCGGCACTCAGCTTTCCTCACAGTCCAACACTCACATCCATACATGACCACTGGAAAAACCATAGCCTTGACCAGACAGACCTTTGTTGGCAAAGTAATGTCTCTGCTTTTTAATATGCTATCTAGGTTGGTCATAACTTTCCTTCCAAGGAGTAAGCATCTTTTAATTTCATGACTGCAATCACCATCTGCAGTGATTTTGGAGCCCAGAAAAATAACATCTGACCCTGTTTCCACTGTTCCCCCATCTATTTCCCATAAACTGATGGGACCGGGTACCATGATCTTAGTTTTCTGAAAGTTGAGCTTTAAGCCAACTTTTTAACTCTTCTCTTTCACTTTCATCAAGAGGCTTTTTAGTTCATATTCACGTTCTGCCATAAGGGTGGTGTCATCTGTATATCTGAGGTTATTGATATTTCTCTGGATTCCAGCTTGTGCTTCTTCCAATCCAGCGTTTCTCATGATGTACTCTGCATGTAAATTAAATAACCTGGGTGACAATATACAGCCTTGATGTACTCCTTTTCCTTTTTGGAACCAGTGTGTTGTTCAGGACATAGACTTGGATTACTGTGATAGTGCATGGTTTGCCTTGGAAACGAACAGAAATCATTCTGTCGTTTTTGAGATTGCATCCAAGTACTGCATTTTGGACTCTTTTGTTGACCATGATGGGTACTGCATTTCTTCTAAGGGATTCCTGCCCACAGTAGTAGATATAAAGGTCATCTGAGTTAAATTCACCCATTCCAGTCCCTGTTAGTTTACTGATTCCTAGAATGTCAACATTCACTCTCTTGTTGACTATGATGGCTACTCCATTTCTTCTAAGGGATTCCTGCCCACAGTAGTAACATAATGTTCATCTGAGTTAAATTCACCCATTCCCGTCCATCTTACTTTGCTGCTTCCTGGAATGTCAATATTCAGTCTTGCAATCTCCTGTTAGACCACTTCCAATTTGCCTTGATTCATAGACTTAACATTCCCGGTTCCTATGCAATATTGCTCTTTACAGCATCAAACCTTGCTTCTATCACCAGCCCCATCCACAACTGGGTACTGTTTTGCTTTGGCTCCTTCTCTTCATTCTTTCTGGAGTTATTTCTCCACTGATCTCCAGTAGCATATTGGGCACCCACTGACCTGGGGAGTTCATCTTTCAGTGTCCTATGTTTTTGCCTTTTGACACTGTTCATGGGGTTCCCAAGGCAAGAATACTGAAGTGGTTTGCCATCCCTTCTCCAGTGGACCACATTCTGTCAGACCTCTCCACCATGACCCATCCATTTTGGGTGGCCCCATACCCATGGCTTAGTTTCATTGAGTTAGACAAGGCTGTGGTCTGTGTGATCAGATTGGCAAGAAGGTTAGAGCAGGTTTAAATGTATAAACTTAGAAACCTTGGGACAGACAGACCTAAACATAAATATTGTATAACATGAAGCTTAAAAATACTGTTTGATATCATGACAGTATGTAAAATTTTCAAATGAGACAATATTTTTATAATTTTTATAATTATATATAAATAATGAGACAGTATTTTATAATTTTTATCCAAGAAGTCTAAGCCACATTTTTTCTACACCACATAGCTAATGAAACTGAAAACTGACAACACAGAGGCTCAAATAAAAGCTCGCATGTTTATCATTTGCAAAATAATAATAAAATTAAGCTGATAGGTTCCACTGTGGGATCTACAAAGTCTTATTTTCTGACTTAATACTATCATTTCTGTCCAATGCACCCTACTGTGGTGCATCGTTTTGCTTTGTATGTTTTAAGTACATTTATATAGTACTCAAAATAATTCCTTCATCTCTGTCTTTACTCCATAACAATGTTTCATGGTTGGCACTTCTTTATTTTATCCAAATTCTTCTTTTGGGATTGTGTATAAAAGCTGAGGAGGGTCAAATGATATGTGGGTTGAAAGTAGTTTCATGATTCATGGGAACTATCAAGCTATGCAAAATTATCACTCGGGCACAATGAGTTTCTTATGAAAGCCTTCTTAATGCAGAAAGGAAAAAGGAGCATTCCATGGATTTTCCATCTCAAAAAATGCTAAGAAGTACACGGAAAATAGTCACATAACAGTTTCCAAATAATGGCCATATAGCTCCATGATCATGCAAACATTTTTCCCACTGTTGCCTAGATGCAAGTGCTATATATAACTAGTTCTCTTGTAATTCTGATAATCTACTGCCTGATTCCAATCTTATTCAAATATAGCTTTTTAAGTTTGTGGTCGATTTTGAATAATTAGAATAATAATATCACACACGTTTGTTCAAGGCTTTGCTATTTATTAACTTCTTTCATATAGATTATTTCATTAACCACACAAACTGTAGGTCACCCAGTGGCAAAATTTTATTTAATTACATTTCCATTCCATTTAACTCTTCTGACCACACAAATGCAGTCCATTTTAACGTTGTTTCTCATTTTATGCAAATATTTAGGAATGAGTTTTATAAATTAAATAAATTAACATTTATAAGTTCTCAAAACAGTGTCTAACAGAAAATAAGTACTTATTAACTGTTAAATAAAGTTTTTAAAAAAATAGCCATCTTCAAGAAAATTTTATGCCTCTTCATTTCACTTATCCTCACTTTTCTATAAACCAGAGTCTCTTTTTATACACTAGGCTTATTTTTAGCCTCTTCTTCAGATGTTCCTTTCTATAAACTACCAAAAATATTGTGGCTAAATTTAATAATATTAAATTACAATCATGTAAACTCCTGCAAAATGAGTATTATTTCATGACTTTCAAAATCCTTATTATATCTCAAATTTAGCCAATCCTAATTAACTACCTATTACCTCTCCTTGAGCCATACATTTTGCCCTTTTAACATGGAGTATTCAAGGTGGAGAAAAGCATGCTAGTATGTTTTTGTGACAACTCTGTCAGGTCCCACTCAAATGCCACATTTTAACTTACCTGACTGTTACAGTCAGATAGCAGGTTTCCTTCCTTTCCACTCTGATGAAACTTAATGTTTAAGATTCAAAAGACATTCCTCACCCAATGCAGATATAATAAAAGTGCTGATGTGATCTATCCTGCTTGGCAGAATGGAAGCTGATTAAGGACTGACAGACATGGCAAGTTATATATTCACATTATGTTTTCCTGAATGTTTAAATTAATTCGGAAATAGAGAGTGTAGAGCGATACTTTTACTCGGCCCTTTTCTGTAGAATTCTAACCATCACTGGCTTCTCTCAACCTCCTGGAGCATTTTCAGGTCTGTTCACTCACCTGTGTGCTCAGTCACTCTGTCATGTCTGACTCTTTGCACTCAATGGATTGTAGCCCACCAGGCTTCTCTGTCCATGGAATTTTTCAGGCAAGACTACTGGAGAGGGTTGCCATTTCCTTGGCAGGTGGATTTTTTACCATTGTGCCACCTGGAAGCCCCCTACTACACTTGATCTTAGCCAAAAGGCCTGGAGTAAATTTTCTCCTAAGCCCAGGATTTGGACAATGAGTGTCTCTTTCCCTTTCTCTTCTCCTCTTCTTTTCTTTCCTCTTCACTCTCTCTTTCTCTCTCCTGAAATATGAATTATAAAAGGTTTGCCAAAAGAATGAACAATGTAAAAAAAAAAATAAAGGAAAAACCTATGTTTTAGTTCCCAAAGATTCAAAAGTAAGCATGTTATTGAAATTCATTAAATGAGTCATTAAAAACTGAAATTAATCAAGAAAAGGAACATTAAAATACTGAAATTACTTAAAATTTTTCATTAATACCCATGTATATGATTTCCAACAAATGAGAAAATAGCGAAAATAGACTTAAAAATTGATTTAAAATATTTTCATCATATATCTTGGCTTCAGTATGTTATTAACTGTTTGATAAGCAAATGGTAGGATCAGTAAGAAGAGAACCAGAATGAAAATACCTAAGAAAAATGAATCTACTTTACACTAACATTTTGATGCTATAATTATTAAGCTGGACAACGCAGGCAACATTCTGGTATCAAATTAGTATGATTACTTTCCATAAGCATATTATCATATTGAGATTATTATCATGTATCATAACAATTAAGTACTGTTGAAATATGATTATAAATATAAAGGTGATATGCAGCTAATCAGTTTTAATGTCCTTTTATCACAAAAATTCTCATTAAGTGCAAATACTGCTTATAAGCATTCCAATTTGAAAACTATGAATTGCTATAACTTTAACACTTTGTAATTATGTAATTGTGATTGTTTTGTAGATTTTCCAGAGGTTAAAAAATGCAAACAAATGAAAAATCCATGAGTTTCTTTTGATGATGTTATTCTGAAACTTTCATCAATTTAATTCAAGGCAACAGACAAGGAAAATGTTTAGAAATCAATAAATATGTGTCAAATTAATGATTGGATGGTTTAAAATAAATAGAAAACTAAGCCCCGTTTCAAAGCACTTATGTTATCTTAACTCATAAAAATAAATGGTACAACTGTAAAACTTGCAAAACTGACACTGTAAGTATTCATCCCCTTTGTAGATCATCCTTAATTGAAAACAGTCACTCTTAAAAGTATTCTTTTGTTGTATGAGGCTAAATTCAAACATCACATTTCTTTGGATTAAAGGTTCTGCTGACTTGACTTGTCTCTATAGTCAGATTGCAAATTCAAGCGGAGGCAGCAAACATAGTAACCAAACATCACAATTCCATGCAATGTATACAGCACCAGCCAAATTTGCAGCTCTATCTGCAAAATTTCAAAAACAATATTATATAGTTTAACTTACTGTTTTCCTGCTTAATTATCTGTATAAATAAACACACATATATATAATATGGATCTGTAGACTTAGTTTTATGTTGACGAAGTGTTTAAGCCCTAAAAATGGTTATTAACATTTCTAAAAGTTTCAGAAGCATGAAAGATTTTAATGACAACTGTTATCTGTAAATTTAGGGAAAGAACAACAAGGACATCTCTGTTAGTACAAATAAAACAAGAAATTAGCCAAAGTTAGTGAAAATAATAGCAATCATATGTGCTGTTCCAATAATTCAAGATGTTAAGCTAAAACTACTGGACTGATAGTCAATTGTTTTTAAATTTGCTTAATAGCATTCATTTAATAAAAATTCTTGATCATTCATGATATGCCAGGGGAGCTTCCCTGGAGGCTCAGTCAGTAAAGAATCCACCTGCAATGCGGGAGTCCTGGCTTCGATCACTGGGTTCAATCCCTGGGAATGGAAGATTCCCTGGAGAAAACAATGGAAACCCACTCCAATATTCTTGTCTGGGAAATCCCATGACAGAGGAGCCTGAAAGGCCACAGTCCATGGGGTGCCAGAGTCGGACATGCCTGAGAGACTAAACCATCATATGATATCATATGTCTATCATATGATCAGACCCAAAGATGACCTCCTCTAAAGATCACAGACTTTCAGGATAAACAGTTATATTAATTAATAATCAAAATTAGCTTGATAAAAATTATAGAAAGTTTTGAGGGTAGTTATATTTGTAAATTCAAGAAAGGAGTGATGAACACTTCTGAAAGAGTAAGAAAAGTCTTCAGAGAGGAAGTGATATTTGGGTTAAAACTAAACTGGGAGAAAATTTATTACAGACAAAGAACAATGCAAGAATGATTGCATGCGAGAGTATAATTCTTAAGTAACCTAGGATATGCTTGTTGCGCTGTGCTATGCTTAGTCTCCCAGTCTGTGGCCAAGTCTTTGTGACCCCATGGAGTGCAGCATGCCAGGCTCCTCTGTTCAAGGGGATTCTCCAGGCAAGAACACTCGAGTGGGTTGCCATTCCCTCCTCTAGGGGATCTTCCCAACCCAGGGACCGAACCCAGGTCTCCCGCATTGCAGGCAGATTCTTTACCATCTGAGCCACCAGGGAAGCCCAAGAATACTGGAGTGGGTAGAAGGGGAAGATCCCTTCTCCAGGGGACCTTCCTGACCCAGGAATCAAACCCAGGTCTCCTGCATAGGATGTGCTTAGGTATCTGCAAACTTGTGAAAGAGCAAATGTATTTACAGAGTAAAAAGGAACTACATCATTAAAAGCCTTCATCATATTCTTATTAATAAGCAAAGAAAAAATAGAGATATAGAATTACTAGCACTTTCATTACTTCAACAATTCTTTTAAATGGAAAACACATTCCAAGGCCTGAAGATACAAAAATGATTTAGACATGATCTTGTTCTCCAAGAGTGGAAAATCAGGGTGGGAGAAACAAATTGTTTGAATTTATCTATTATTTATGTTGTTCTGATCTACACTTTTTTCAGCTAACATTTAAGATAATTTGTGAAATTGTATGAAGACAGCATATTTTAAAATATGAGAACAATACGCAATAAAGAGTCAAGGGAAAAGGCTGGAAAAGAGACCAGAATCTTATGGTATAAAGATATATACACACACCTAGTACTTGGCCATAATTGGTGGCTCCAAGGGATTTTGCATTGAAAATACAAAAGTAGGACTTGGCAATTACACAAGTCACAATGTTCATAGCTTGCTTTTTTTTTTTAATCCAAACCACAATGAAGTTCACAGGATTTTCTCAGCAAATTTCTCATAAAGAGCACATTGCATGATGTCATGTATATATTAAGCAATATTTTGTTTAGGATGCAGCATTTAATGGGTTAAAACAATCTCACCTCTTCAACAAGGACAGCTAGATATATTTTGACAGCAGCAAGCAATCCCATGGCCCTCCTGAGTAAAAAACATTGCTTGCATAGCTTTTCTTCCCAATAAATTACTTTTAAAATGATCAAACTGTGCCATATTATTTGTAATGCTGTTAAGAATAATATCTAAAGTACTTAAACTAATTATGCCTATTTTGTAAGATTAATTATCATTAATAATTTAACATATTTTATCATTTAAGTCAGTATCCGTTCTGATCTTTAACTTTAGAGAGCGCACTGTATATGTACCACATAATTAGGGCTTATGTATCACATAATTAAGGCTAAATACTAGGAAATCAGACTAATGAGACCAAATCAAACTGAATTATTTAAGCATTTTTTCTTTAATTTTAGAGGTAGACTATTTAGTAATTAAACACTGATTTCATTTTCTGAACTTGCATATGTTGCCTTTGTTTCTGAGGTCTTTGCTACAGAAATCTTGAAAAATGTTGCCCTGAGAAGTGAGGAGTAATGAATAGAGGCAGGTGGTTTTAGTATTTTTCTCTCTCGTTTTCCTTTTCCCTCAATTCTTGGGTTTCCTGGGGTCTTCACTGTTTTGGTTGTTATTGTTTTTCCAGGGTTCCAAGGAACTGTTTCCAAATGGGAATTTTCTCAGTTTCCTGTCATCTTTATATACTGTGCTGTGATGGAGAATTAATAGTTATTCAGCAAAATAATATCATTCAGGATTTCAAGTTTTATGAAAAAATACTTTAGACAAAAAAGCTTTTGTGTTCTTCTCAACATTTTACTCATTTATTTATTCACTTTACTTCATCATTCTTTGAACAGATGTTTGTGAATGGCTATTGTGTGTCAGACTGTTGTTTACAGCACAACTAATGAGACTGTGGATATGTGACTCTGATAAATAACAAATCACATTGGAGGATGTCATCCCACAAATTTTCACTAAGGGTCTCTTGTGTCCCCAGGGGGTGGAATAGGTGCTAAGCACAGTGTTGTGTGAGAACAACAAGATCTTTGCTTTCAGAGCTGATGGTCTTGTTGGAAAGACATAAACACATCATTCAATAAGATGCCTTAGATGTGTAGAGTCATACATGGGAAATAATTTGAAGTAGGGGTCAAAGAAGGACTCCTGGAGGAGGTGTCATTTAAGCTAAGTTCTGGAAGATGGTGAGATGTCAGGTACACAAGAAGGTGTGGGGGTCGGGAGTCGGGATGGGAAATAGCTGATTAAAGTTGAATTAGTAAAGAATGTTCCGAATAGACGTAACAACACTTGTGAAGGCTGAAGGGAAGAAAACACTGTAATTTGATTCAGGAACAGTAACTAATTCTGTATAGCTGAAATATAACATTAAATGAGTCTGGAGATGTCAGTGAAACACAGATCAGAAACTGGGGTCCTAGCTGGTTAATGCTTTAAATGGACAAACTTTCATTTCTGATTCTAAAATCTCCATTATACCTGATGATTCTCTGAACCAAGAAAACATAAAGAAATTAATTCAAAATGAAAAAAATCTTTCCATTGACAAATGATTTCTCAGAAAACATCTATCAATAAAATTAAAAGGGTCCATTTTCAGAAAAGTAATTGATGTATCTGTACATTTGCTTAGCTGTAATTATAGGAGATGATGTGATACAAGAAAGTAGGAAGGAAGATTTACTCTCTAACTTCAGATCCAACGACTCCTCTCTGATCTTTTTTTTTTTTTCCTGTCCCTTCCAATTCCCTCCTCCTTTAGACCTGGACCCAAAAGAGCTGTGTTTAGGCAGCAGGGTTCTTTAAACAGGAGACCAGAAGCAAAGTGAAGGATGCCCTTCAGACAGAAATCAAAGAACTAAGACATATTAAGAGGTTATTCCTAAAGGTAGTTGCTAAGATTCTGAACAAAGACTGTGGGAGTGGAAATATAAAAAAAAAAAAGCCAGATTTGGAAGATACTTGTGAAATAGAAGTGACCATATGTGGTGAACTAACTGGGGAATGGCTGGTTTAGAAAGAGAAGGCAACAGAAATTCAGATTTTATCATTCCTGAACAAGGAATGAGCATATGTCCTGAACAAGGACATAGAGATTTCACCATTTTCAATGAATTTTATTATTCTTTTTATCGAGCCTTCCCTGATGGCAGAAACATTTGTCATTACAGTCAGTGCTTTAAACATGTGTTAAAGAACTGATTAGATTCATACAATTAAATAGAGCAACTAGTTCACTTCTCATATAGACAAATGACCTACAAACAAGTTGTTTTTATTAGTCAATCTGAAAACCTCAACAAGTAGACCTATTAACCAATGGTTGACATCTGGCCCATAGTTTACACTATTCCCTGATGGGAGGGGAGAAACTGATTGTCAGTGCAGCCTTTGTCCCTGGTCTACTCAGCTAGCTCCTTGTCAGAAGTTCAGCCCCTCTGAGATCTCTCTGCATCACTCTGCTGTTCTCAGTAACATTCGGTGATAGCAAGACTTTGAGGGGATGAAAAGTAACTTTTCAGAAGAGTCAGCAACCCTTATCTGGAAAAAGACATACACTACTCCATGGGCAAGTCCTGAATCAGAACATGCTACTGGTTGATAGTGAAGATGCTAGAAAGGGTAAAGAAGAATCATTTCTTTTTAATGTCAAAAATGACTTGAATCCAAATTGGCATACTTTTTTTTTAACCCTATCAATCTATCACTGAAGAAATCTTAAGTAATTTTTCAAACATATTTTTGACATGCACTGGCTATTTCTGATGGCCTCAAAGCTTACCATAACCTGGAATTGTTTTTCAATCTCTACTGGGGAAAGAAAACAAGACCATCATTACCACAATATTCATCTTGGGTAGCACAAAGTGACATACACAATTTGGACTAGAAGACAAATGTAATAATACCTTACAAATGAATCTCTTCTTTTTCCAAAGTAGATTTGGGAGAAATTATGAATAGAAAAGATTTTAAACCTGAGTCAAGGAAATAGAGTTCTTCATTCATCACAGAAACAAACAGTAGAGAAATGACATAATTTCCCATAATGTCTCTTGATCGAGTCAACCTATTTCACTCATTTTATTACATAGGCCCTGCAAATGCTTTAGATCTTCCCCATCACCTGTCAATTCATGCTTCATTATCCTGCTCCTCAGTGCCATTCAAGGTTGACTTCCTTTCAGATAGTCATTCATGTCCAAACAGGAGTCATGCGTGTCATTTTCCTCCCTACTGTCAATTCAAAACATGGTTTACCATAATTGTATATTTTAGAAGTCATAGTGAGCTCAATTTTCTCTGCCAAAGAGAGGAAAGAATTCAGACTTTGTAGGAAAAGTGACTAAGGAAAAGTGAATCTGCAGCAATTTTGCTGGGAGATTATGAGTTAAGATAGAGTGTTTTCTCCACCTTATAATTCCACAGAGTGCCCAAAAAGGGCCTTTGGTAAACCCTGTCATGAAGTACTTTTTAAGAGCATGGTTGTGAACAGAAGAACAAAAATATCTATGAATTTCTCAGAGAAAGCCATGGCTTTAGCCTGCTGCAGTTTCTCTGTGAATGATTAAGTCTGTCTGACACAGAGGACAAGCTTCAAATTGAGCCCTTCAGGTTCAAGACAGCACAGTCAATTCACTTTGCTCCATGTGGGACAAAACCTACTGTGCCAGTCCTGTGAGGAGGAGCTGCTCCAAACCCATACTTTTTCTAACTACATCATCACTGGCCACTGACATGGTTTCTGTCCCTTCTGCCACAGTCATAGTCAAGGAAATATTACTCATAATGAAATCAAATGAACAAACATTTAAGTACCTACTGTGAGCTGTTACCCTTTTATTCTTGTCTTCAGCTCTGTCTGAATCAGTTTAATTATCTCAAATGTACTCAGAAGAAAAGTGAGAATGGGAGAGGTTGTTGAAAGAAAATCACATCAGGAATACATGGTAAAACCCAGATCTTATGGACTCCAAAGCTCATATTTGGTCCCCTTCACAACATTGTATTCAATACAGAAGTTTTATGCTTAAGGATCATCAGGTTTAACCTTCACATCTACAAGGGCAGAAACTGTGGCGCCTATTGGGTAAATGACTTAGACAAGGTCACATAGTCTTGAGTGAGTTAGAGCTAGCTCCAGCCCTTAAACTCGTGATTCCCAGCTCAGCTCTCTTCTGCACAAATTCAACTTAAAACAATGATGATAGATATTCTAATAACAATTATCAATATTATTGTCACCATTGCCAATGGAAACCATACTTTTAGTTATCATTGGAACTTCCATAGAACTATCACATTATTCCCTGTGATCTCATTGTTTCATGTGTCCTGGAAATAACAGCATATTTATCATGGAGCATGTACTGGTTCAGTGACAGAGTGATATCATTAGAGTCAGAGATTTGGAAGTCTTGACTTTCAGTGTGTTAAGACTTAACATTTTAAAATATAATTGTGTGTCTAAGGATGGACAAGATAGCCTATTTGATCTTTTCACTTCTCTGAGCTTTGTTAGAACTAGGTTTGTTTCTAACCAAAAAGAAATTGATAATCCTTTCATTTGACTGTCTTAATGAAATGCTGATACCTTCTTTCTGCATGTTTTTTTTTTTTTTTTTTTTAGAGAGGATCTATGTTATTCATCAGATTTTCAAAAGATTAGATTCTGTGCTGCTTGGACAATAAATTATTTTAAGTTATATGATTTTATCAACCCACAATATATGGAACATACAGAAACTGTATGGAAATAGGGGCAGTCTGCATATGTTTGCTCAATTGGTACAATAGGAGTAGTGCATATTCACCTAACCTTCTTCACATAGTGCTATGCAAACATTTCACTGAATTGATTTTTTTAGAGCCAGGCATTATTCCAACATTGAAGCTCCATAGGAAAATGGAAATGCCAGCAAAAATTTTCTATTTTTAATTTAACTATCCACTGATCCAAATTCGAACTGGAAAAAACCGGGATATTACCATGTAATGGCAATTCTCATGATGATTGTTGCTTTATAACCTCATTTGCAAATCAGGCACAAAGATTAATTTAGGACCCATTAATAGAAAAATTTTCAGAGGAACTTGAGCTCAAATTATACCAATCTGTTACTGTTCCAAAATAAACGCATCAGGTGGCATTTAAATGCAGGTGGTTAACAGTTTTATCAGCATAGATATTTAAGCTATTAGAAATATAATTAGAAAATTAAATTAAACACACAATGTAGATTCTAATTCTAGCAGCACTGTCCTTAGCATTATGCTATTTCTATTGTAAGTTATAAAATGTGCCTAAATTGCACAGGTTTGTTTCTGAGTGATAGCTGAACTCAGATAATTAAGTTGTTAACCATGAACTTCAGTGGTCAACATGGTTATATATCTTTGTCTTATGTCTACTCCTCCTTCTTGTTTCCACAAATCTCAGGGGAGGCAGATGAATGGCACTTGACTCTACCCAGCTACACAGTCGACTGATTAGACATAGCCCTGTACCACAGGTACACTCAATTATATGCCTTTCAGAGAGTCAAGCATTTCCTGAAGCTAAAAGTGTTGAATCTGTTGATTTCACACATTTTATACTAGGAGAAAACTGTGATCAAACATATTTAAACCTTCAATTTTATTTCATAACATACATTCTCCTTCTGCTTAACACAGGAGGTAGAGTTTATTGAGATAAAAAGGATAAATCAATTTGCTTTCAAATAATTAAGTCATTAAGGATTGGACAATGACTTCATTTTTAGTAATTAAGTCATCTGTGTGGGGGGAAAATGTGACATTAGATTTAAGGCATAAGTATGTGTCCATCATAATACAACCTTGTATTTAAATTTTAAGGTGTCACACAGAACAAATTCAGTAAAAGGATAATGCCAAAATAATCATATTGGTTGTCATTATCTTAGTAAAAGGAAAGCACTTAGTAAGCACTGCCTTTAACGCTGCTTATATGGTAAGAAAAATGCACAGTGGTGAAGATAAGCCTGGAAGTATTAACTGCAACTAGTAAATTTGCACTATACATAAAATAGGTCTTTCTATTGGTTAAGACCCAACATGTGTTTATTGCTAACATTTTATTTTATAATATATATAATGAGCTGCATATCATTTACATTCCCTATCCACTCTGTTTCTAAACAATCTTACACAAAGGAATATTCAGCTACCTAAATGTATGCCTAGTGTAAGGAAGGCATGGATAATTGCTTAAATGCATAGCTATTTAAGGGAATAAAATATAAATTTCTCCCTTTTTAAAACTTAAAAATAATTATATGTTCTATAGTTAGAAGTCCAGTAGGTCTCCCATACACACTAATCTTAATATCTTTGCTGCTAGCCAAACCTTCAAGAAGCTCTTAAAGATGCTAAAATCTCTAATTTGAAATAGCATTTGAAGTGGTGAAATGATTATCATCTAACAAGAAAAAAGAAGGCTGTCAAGAATCGAAAAATTTTAGAAATCAAGGGATCTTTTCCATGATCTATTTCCTGACCAACACAACTGGCAAGGCCTTTGATTCCTAAATTTTATTATAAGCTAAACACTAAACAATTTCTGCCTATTTTGGCTTTAATGAAGGTAGATATAATTTCTGAACAAGTTCAGGAAAGTACTTCTTTCAAGCAGGGAAACTGCTTAAATTAATTAAGCTAATTAGGTTAATGAATAATTAAGGTAATTCTTTCTTCCCCCACAATTCAACATCTTCATCTCTTAGTCATAAACCTCAAATAGTGGTATTAGAACTCCTAAATACAATCACATTATACATGTTTAACATTCTATATCACAATTAAGACTAATTTTTTTTGTCTTTTTTATTAGTTTATAGCTTAAATAAGAATGGGCATCTTTCAGATATTGAGTATCTCTCTAATTAGGAAATATAAATATCATTAATTAGGAAATATAGATATCATAAATTAGAAATTAGTCTAGACTAGAGATCTTTGGATATAAAAAATACTTTTAATAATAACTCATTTCAAATATAATAGGTTCATAAGCATTTATCTGTTGCAAAAGAATATTTCATGTACTCCTTTAGCTACTCAAGAAGGTATGTACATTTATCATATTTTCATAGTTAAGTAACTGAAGGCTCAAAAATATGAAAAGGCTTGCCCAAAGTCATACAGCCTGAGCATAATAGAGCTTGGATTTGATTGTTTCAAAGGAATTATTAAATCCTTTTAGCACTTGGCTTCATTTTGGAATGTGAATATGGTATTACTTCTCTAAATGTATATTTCTAATGAATTATCCAACTGCTGAGAAATGAAAAATTGGTTAAAAAGGAAAAAAAGAAAGATTTAACTGAATTGGTCAAGTGGTACTTTGTGACTTTTGTATTCTAGGCCTATATCCTCCTGAACACATTGTCAATAGTTACCCAATGCCGCATTTTAATTTAGGTGTAAAGTCATAAAACTGAATTTTAAAGAATAAAGATATTTTGCTATTTACTCCCATGATAACAGACATAATTCTGTCAGTCAGTCATCTAACTTCAACTAACCTCTGTCATCCCCCTCACCGCTAAGGGGCAATACAGCAGCACACATGTCACTATAATTAGCGTGCAGCAGCAATTTTCATTAGACCAATGATCTCCAATAAGATTTTCCCAAGGGCTGCATTCAGTTATATGTAATAGTTAGGTGGGCCACTCATGTATTAGCATATAATTTGCACATGATTTGCATCTGCATTTAAAGATTGCATCATATTTCTCTGAATATTTCAAGTAAAAGTGTAATTACTACAACACTGAAGGTGATGATTTCTATTTTTCTGTACTATCCTACCATATCTGACCCAGATGGCTTATAATAGACTAGCTCAGCAGAAAACACGAACCCAGAGGGGAGGAAATAGTCAGTAGAGATGGTTAGGGTCAATAGAAATATTTGAGGGGGCACTATTGATGATTGCTGAAAGTACATTGCATTCGACAATTTTTCTCTTTTGTAAGGATAAAGGAATAACTGCACATTGGGTGGACCTTCTAAGAAATGCATTTCTAGTTACTGCTGATGTCTTGTTGAGTATCTTTTTTTCAAACCTCATTACAGGCTAAATGGCAAATTATCTGTTATCACTTGGGAAATCTCAGTTACCTCTTAATTCTAATAGTGTAGTCACATAACAACTTTAACTGAGTTTTCTTCTAAACCTAATTACTTCCTGTTTTGAACACTAATTTTAAGTGAAGAGCTCTCTTTTTCCCTTTAGTTTTTTATACATATGGACCAATTCTACATAACTGGAGAGCATTCCCTCTTCCACTTAAAGAGCTTTCTGGTTGTTAGTATTTGGTTAGGTAGAGGAAAAGTTATAAGAAAGGGAACAAGATTTATATAGGAAAAAAAAAATCAGAAACAAGTGGCATTAGGTACACACATAAGCATATGAAAACATATTTACTCACACATTTTAATACATGCTTGCTCTTATATTTATGTTAGATGATGGTAAAGAGTGGATAGTTAGATGGACAGGTGAATGAATGAATGACAGGCAAATAATTATAAAACTCTTGCATTGAAAATATATACTTTATTAAGAAATCACTTTCTGAATATCATACATTAAAGCATATATATGGAATCTAGAAAAATTATACAGATGAACCTATTTGCAAGGCAGGAATAGAGACACAGACTTGGAGAATGGATGTGTGGAAACAGAGGGGTAAGGGGAGGGTCAGACGAATTGGGAGATTAGGATTGACATATCTACACTGCCATCTACAAAATAAATAGCCAGTGGGAATCTGCTGTCAAGTGCAGGGAACTCAGTTTGGTGCTCTCTGGTGACCCAGGTGGGTGGGATGGAGTGGGGGAGTTGGGAAGGAGGTTCAAAAAGGAGGGTATATATGTATTCATATAGCTGACTCATGCTGTTGTATAGCAGAAACTATCACAACATTGTAAACAATGATACTCCATTTTAAAAATATTTAAAGTAAATAAAGAATAGATGTTTTCAAGTAAAACAAAATTGGATATAGCTATCTATAAGTTCCACCAGAATTTTAATTTATGCTTTCCTGTTTCAGATGATCAGAATCATGTGGAGACAGAAAAGCAAAATTTTCTTTACCTGCTCTTTGAACTTCCAGACCAGTAATCAATAGAAAGTTTTCAACCATTTCTCAGTAATCAAGAGGACCAATTGCCCAGCATTAACGTGATGGAGCCAGGACTTGAACCTGTGTCTGTTTGGAAGCAGAACAGCAGGAACAAACAAGTAGTTATCAGTACCTTGATCTTGTAGCTCAGTGATCATGTCTAATATCCAAATAATTAGGTAACATTCTCAACAATGACTAATAGAGGAGATAAAAAAATCTACCTTTCCCTTGTCTTCTTTTATGCCATTTGTCCTTTAACATCAAAATTCTACTATGACTGGGTGCCATCAGTAACACATGCCTTTGGTATATAACATTGTATCCCCCAACCGTGACTATACTAAGATATAGTGAATTCTCCATGAGCAATTTTTTTATTAGATGAATAAAACAAATGATGAATATTCAAGTACTATACATGGAATTTTATTGCCATAGGAAGTAGTTCATGATATATTAAATTGAAATGCAGATTAGAAAACAGTTCTTTTAGAATGATCCCATACTGAGGGAAAAAATATGTATGTCTTCAAGGAAGGACAAGTATTAATGTCTATGCAGTTATTTACAGTGTGGATTTTTTACAAACTTTTTATTTTGAGGAAAATAATATATTTTTATAATAAGAGTAAATGTTTTATATTTGTTTTGTTGATTTTAAAAGTGGTCTCTTCTTATACATTTCCATAGTACTTTCTGGAAAACAGTTCGAAAGGCTACATTGCAGTTAGTTTTCCAGTGTTCCAATTTGAAATGTGGTCTTAACCTTCTTACTCAAGAACTTCAGCTTCTTATATCATTTACTGTCCACTGTTATTTGTGTAAAAACTGTCTCTTCCTTTAAACAGAGAAGTGTTTTAAGGACCAGAAGCCATATTTTGGAGCTATCTCACCATTACACCAATCCTAGAAATAAGGTTCATAATAAATCACCAATGGCAAAAAATATGTATTAAATATTTGGTAAACCATTCATCAAATCCAAAGAACTCACATATTTTTCATTTTAATGTAGGTAATATCACCACTGATTTTTTTTTTCATAAAGAATTACTACTTGGGCTCACTGGTGAACCAATTAGAATAATAATAATGTTTTTTAGTTAATTTCTTTTTTAAATTGAGGGGTAATTACTTTATAAAATTAAGATGGTTTCTGCCAAACATCAACATGAAGATAACAATGTTTTGTTATCAACAGATAACAATAATCTATTGTTATCAATAGATAGCAACTATGCTGTTGTTGTTTTATATCAGGGCTAAACTCTATTTGTTTATGCCACTCAAAGTTGCCCTTTTCAGGATAATCCATGAACTAGGATTTTCCTATTCCAATGTATTATTTTTTTTTCTTCAGAATACTGTTTGAGCTACATATTTGTTAAGATCATATGTGTTTGTAGGCTAAGTGCAGTAACAGTTTAACTTTCTAGGTAACAAATGCAATAATGCCCGAACCCAGAGGAATATTTCTAATTATAGACACTTCAGGTAACATAGCAAAGAATGGAAAAAAGCATTCTAAGTCAGTTGAATTTATAAGTATTTTGTGCTATATTTACAAAATAGATTCTCTTGGATAGCAAAAGCTCAGTGAATAGTCTTCACATTTTAATGTTTCCTTTAGCTCTTGGGGCTTAGCAACCTTGGTGTTAAGCAAATGTGTAATCATAGCAATTACTCCCAAATTTTTCTTTAGCAGCAGAGTTAGTTTATTGTTCTAAATTCTTGAAATTACAGAGTAGTATAAAAAGGAGTAGAAGGCTATGTGAACTGGAACTTCAGAATAACTCTTTAAACAAGGTCAAAGCATATCACCATTATTCTATTTCAATCATTTATGTGATAGTCATTATTATATTTACTAAGAATCTGTAATACAGCACAAATTTCAGTACAGTAAAGAACAAACATGTGTTGCTGGTGAGAATGTTTTGAAAATAGCACTTTGTAAATACACTTGGTAAAAAAGTAAAATACAAACTTTGAAGTTCCATTTACACTTTTGGCAGACTGTTTCAAATACCTGTAAGCCTACGTATTTCATATAGATTTCTTCTCCTTCGTTAATATTGAGCACCTGAGAAAAATCACATAAGGATTTCAGAAACCTGATTTTGACTAGATAAATACCAAGATGAAATGATTATTCATGATACTAGTTGGCCTCTTTAGATATGTACCTAAGACTGTGGGTATGTAAATCCACCATGTTTAACTGAGTACATCAGAGCTGGAGATTGAATTATCCACAACCCAGGGATAGAAATAATTATATTAGAGCTCATTTCAGACCATGTAGTTCTCTATTAGTAATTGTATTGGGCTATTGAGACACAATCATTAGAGACATAAAATGGTCATTTTGTATATTAGTAGTAAAAGAAAAAATCATAAACCTTTAAGGAGAATTCATAAAATATGTACTTTTGACTCACAGTTAAAACATTGATTAAATTGCACTCTACAAAAGCAGGCATTAAAAAATAGGGGGCATCACCAAGGAGGCCGACTACCAACAACCACCTTAACTTTTTACAAGTATCCAGTCACCAAAAATCTAATAAGCACAGGGACTTTAAAACACATATATTATTAAATGCACCTAGAAAATGGAGATGCTTGCCATCAAACTGCTCAATGTCTTGAAGAACACCCTTATAGACAAGAGCAACATTAAGCTGGTAGAGATGCTCAAAGTCTATGGCTCAATTTTTTTCTTAAAACATTTCAGAGGTTTCTAAATAAAATTGGACTTCACATAGTGAATACCTTTATTATAACTATTCAAAGAAAAACATCTAATTGGGCAACTATTTCAAAACCTACATATTATCGTTTTTCACTATGTTGTTGTTTAGTCACTAAGTTGTGTCCAACTCTTTGCGATCCCATGGGCTACAGACCACCAGGCTCCTCTGTCCGTGGGATTTCCCAGGCAAGAGTACTGGAGTGGTTTGCCACTCCCTTCTCCAGGGGACCTTCCTGACCCAGGGTTCAAATCCCAGGCTCCTGCAGTGCAGGGAGATTCTTTACCATCTGAGCCACACCGTAACTGTCTCTAAACCTTGGATTTATATTGTATTATTTTATTTCCCTGTAAGCCTACAAATATAGGTAGATGCTTCACATGAATTAACTCGCTTACTCCTCACAACATGGTATTGTGAGATCTATAATTTGTCCCACTTAAAATAGAGAAAAGTAAAACACAGAAAGGCATAGAATTTTGCCCAGTGTCATCGATCTAGGAAGTAGCACATTCATGATTCAAACCACCAGATATTCAAGCTCCAGGACCATATGTTTATTTTCATCAGTTCCAAAGTTCATTTTGAACATTGTTAAATAAATCACTTCTTACTTTTACTGTTGAAAGTTAAATACTTAAATGCTTATTGTATTCTCTTGTTCTCAAAAGAAAATTGAGACAATGTAAGAAGGCCAGTGAATCGTGGCTTTATCAGTCACCCTCCAAAACCCTCAACTTTTCCTCATCCAACATTTTAAGGGCTGATTATGTTGAGGTGAGTTTATAAAATTGGCCACTTGTTTTTTTAAGCTAAAAGAAATAAAAAAGATACACAGTCTATTGAATAATCATTTATTTTTTTTGCAACTATTCCCTCAAACTACATTGAAAGCTAAATATGATCTCCATAAAAATTCCCAATGGCAATGCAACTAAACAAACAAACCAAAAAAAGTCAGTTAATTATGCCACATGTCATTTAGGCAAGTTGTCTCTTAACATTGAAATATTAATTATACGAGCTACCTTCACAAGCTAAACACATCTTGGAGTCACAATCAGACATGTGGAGTCACAGTCAGACTTAGGCTGAACTTATACCTCAGGGATGGTGTCTTTTGAAAAATCAAAGTATAAGTCAATACAAATTTAAACATCTCAACTGTCTCATAGAAAGCATGGTACAAAAACTGATCCCTGGCCACATGTCAATGTCTTCCAGTCAGTTCTAGAATTCTCTTCTATGAAAATACATATATCAGGCAATCACATAGGTCGTATAATTCCAGAAATTCAGAAAAGTTTCATGGTCTCCTTTGGTCCTTCTTAAATAAACTCACTGATGTTACTTGCTGGTTGACCTACCCAGTTCCTGCTCTTATCCTGACCAGATTTAAAATGAGTTAACTTTTATTAAATGCTATTTTTAGTGCAAATACCATCCCCCACTACCACAAATTATGTAGTTGGGCTTCCCACATTTGGGGAAATTGCAGGGATCAGCACACTGGTGTGAAATGGATGAACCTAACTGGGAAAACCATCTTCATGGTCATGGTACCTCCCATACCAGGTAAGTGTAAACATCTACTATTTTTAATAGTATACATTAGATTGGGAGTTTTATCAATATTATTTCACAAGTAACCTCAGTTTTACAAAGGAGGAAGCTGAGACTCAGAGAAATTGAAGACTCTGGCTCTAGGATAACCAGGCAGCCAGTAAATGGCAGAACTAGTACACAAACTCACATCTTTATACTATAAAATAATTTATAATATAAAAGACTTTATAATATAGAAGAATTTTAAGGAGCCATTACATGAAATTAGATGTACTTTCAAAGGGTGGTCATATTCTGGCCACACCCTAACCCTAGCAAAGATGGCCTTATTTTTATAGTAGGGCTTGACTCAGATTTTCTGCCAAGAACCCTTTGCCCTGAGCCTTGGGCAACTTAGCCAGGGCCATAAGCCCTGTTTCGCTTCAGCTAGTCTTCTTTTCAAAGGCATATATTTCTGTTGTTTCTTCCTAGACATGACTAAGGTCCTAGTAAGTTCCTCCTTAACTCAGCAACTGCCTGTCCCTTGGACTAATCTCTCTTGTCCTATTCCTAGAAGAAGGGGCAATGGGAGCAGTGTTTTAGAGTGGAATGAGAAGGGAAGAACAAATTTTAACTATTTCACAGTTGTGCATGTGCATGCTCAGTCGCTTCAGTCATGTCCAACTCTGTGCAACACTGTGAACTGTAGCCCACCAGGCTCTTCTGTCCGTGGAATTCTCCAGGCAAGAATACTGGAGTGTCTTACCATGCCCTCCTTCAGGGGATCTTCCCCATCCAGGGATCAAACCCTCGTCTCTTATGTCTCTTGCATTGGCTGGCGGGTTCTTTACCACTAGCAGCACCTAGGAAGCTCATTTCTTAGTTAAATCAGACTAAACCTAGCTAAATAAATAAACATGCTTATTATTTAGATAGATCTTGTGAAAGTCTCTCAGCCTTGTCTGACTCTGTGCAACGCCATAGACTGTAGCCCACCAGGCTCTTCTATCCATGGAATCCTCCATTCAAGAATACTGGATTGGGTTGCCTTGCCCTCCTCCAGGGGATCTTCCTGACCCAGGGATCAAAACTGGGTCTCCTGTCCTGAAAGCAGAATCTTTACAGTCTGAGCCACCAGGAAAGAGTAAAAACTACATTCCTTGTATGAATTTAGCTCTACAATTATTCCATTTGAGCCGTAAGGTAACAGCCTCAGGGAGAGTTAAACGGCTTAATATCAAATTGGTTTATAAAGGCAGAAATTCTGGACCAGTCTTAGTTGTTGCCATCCAATCTGAAATCTTAAATCATAAATATACTTTTTAAATATATTATTTTATCATTTTAGTTTATATATAAGTATTCTTAGTGGTACTTTCAATCAGACTAAATGAATCACATTGCAATATTTAAGAATGATATTTTAAAAAGCAGTCAGGTTATGCTCTTAGTGTCTAGTACTTGCTGAAGAACACTTCAAATGAAAAAAAATACACCCATTGGCTTTTTATTTTCGAAAATATGTGACTCTCAACTAGGCTGCAATTGCATCCTAGAGGAAATTTTTAGTCCGATTCTACCACGAACTGATCCTGTACTCTGTCGTCACTACAGAGGGCAGCAACAGACAGCAGGGCTCCTTAGCATTACAGAGGAAATGTTAAATTTCCTAGTAAACAAGAGGGTTTTAAGACAAAGTCACGCTTAAATCACTAAATTATCTTTTGCCTTGATGCTGCTTAAAAGTAATCACACCTATAAACTTTTATATAAGTTAGCAGGCAAATGGATATGGGAAGTACCAAGAAAGACAACATTTTTTTCAAAAGTTGAATCTAGGACATTTTGTAATTCTGCCAAAAGCAGCTTTGAACAATAAACATAAACTATGTGTCATGTAATATTGTAGCAAGTGAAATTTAGTCTGATTTTCTTCTGTTTTTTTTTTTAACTCATTTTCTTTAAACCTTTGTCTTAAGTGAAAGTACTCTATATAAAATATTTGCTGTTATTATAAAAATATTTGAAAATATATCCAAGTTTATTTTTCAACAGGTAAGAACATTAGAGGTCATGGTTTTATAGTAGGAAGATTTACCTGCAAAGTGCATTCTGGACAGAAATAACTGGGAACAGCAGTCTGCAAGGAGGAGAACTTAGTACTTGCTCCTTAGCTTGGTTGCATAGACCTACAACTGATTGTACATGCAAAGGAGGGCAGCAAAGGTCTTATGATCAAAAAAGAAGAAATGACTGACAACACAGAGCTAGTTCAAAGGAACTAATGGAATAATTAGTCCCAAAAAGACCAAAAAGACTGAAGAATTCATGATGTCATAAAAAGCAGAGCTACTTAAATTGGATTAGAAAATAAAAATGACATGAACATTGTAAATATTCACAGATCACATCATTGACGTGTAATGTGCCGTTAAATGATGTCAAATTAAAGGGGAAATTACATGTGTTAGAACTAGGACGAATAAAGAGAAGACATTTAAAGATACATGGTCCTTCAAGTGAAAATTCCTAACATATATTACATAGATGATCATCACCCAGACAGTGGAACTGGGTGAAATATAAAATAAAATATGAGGGAAAAGATGCTAGCTAAAAACAACCCATTTTCCTAATATTATACATTGTAGGGAACTTTAGATTTCAGAGGAGATAATCTCAGAATTTGCTTTATACAAAGAAAATCCAAATTCTTACAGCAAATAACCAATAATGCCTTTAAACTCTTAAAATCTGTCCTAGTATCCGCCCTAAGTATTGAATTAGTAGGATGCAAATTTGTCAGAAAAGGAAAGAATCTCTAGGTCTATTTTAATTTTCATATACTCAGTGTTCTCTCGCCAATCGTGTATGTTTTTGAATCATTTCAGTGGTTTTGCACTTGTTTTGAAACCTATCTATAAGTGATAAAAAGAGAAACAAGAACAAATGTAACATTTGCCTTCTTCCAGGGTCCTCCTAAAATCTCTTGCTGACAATAACTTGATTAACACATAATTAACCTGAATTTAGGGCTTCCCTGGTGGTTCAATGGTAAGGAAACTGCTGGCAATGCAGGAGACCCATGTTCAATCCCTGGGTCAGGAAGGTCTCCTGGAGGAGGAAAAGACAACCCACTCCAGTATTTTTACTTGGAGAATTCCATGGACAGAGGAGCCTGGCAGGCTAGAGTCCATGGGGTCTCAGAAGAGTCAGGCACAACTTAGCGGCTAAACAACAACCTGAATTTAACACACAATTCAAATACTTCCAAAATGTATACAAACACTGGAATAACTTCATGTCAATATGCAAATATTTAGCTAAAAAACAGTTTCATTCCAGACACATTTAATTTTTGACAAATACTTTACAAAGCATTTAAAATCATTCACCTTTTAACTGGGATGTATTCTTTCCATTTATCTATTTTTACTGTCAGTAAGCTCAGCTTTACATGAATCTTTAGTCATATTAATGAGATACTAAATACTTTTTTTTAATTGAGGCTTAACTGAAGTGACTTAGCGCGAGCGCGCGCACACACACACACACACACACACACACACGTTAGTAATAGCACATGCTCAGCCGGTAAACTGTGTCAGACTCTTTGCAGACCACCAGGCTCCTCTGCCCATGAAATTTTCCAGGGAAGAATACTGGAGTGGGTTGCCATTTCCTATTCCAGGGGGTCCTCCCCACCCAGAGATTGAACCCATCTCTAGCATCTCCTGCATTGGCAGGTGGATTCTTTACCAGTAGCACCACTTGGGAAGTATATTATAGCCTTAATACCTCTAATGAACACAAGAAGCAAAGCCCAGATTAACAACAGACATTATCTCAGTTCCCTGGTAATTTATTAACTTCTTGGCTTCCCTGGTGGCTCAGATGGTAAAGAACCCACTTACAATGCAAGAGGAGACCTGGTTTTGATCCCTGGGTTGAGAAGATACACTGGAGAAGGAAATGGCAGCCCACTCGAGTATTCTTGCCTGGAGAATCCCATGGACAGAGGAGCCTGGTAGGCTAGAGACCATGGCGTCACAGAGAGTCGGACATGACTGAGTGACTAACACTTTCACTTTTAGTTTCTTTCATTATACTCCTTCAAACTGACCACATATATTAAGACTCAAAATGTACTCGGTGCTGAGTAGGATTTTTCTCAATTTTCAAAAGTTTCATAGGTTTCCTTATGGTATGTCTGAAAAGGGAGATGAGTTAAGACAAAAATGTAATCCTAGTTGTATTGAAATATTCAGCAGAGTCTTTTGTCAATAGATATAATCTCCAATTAAAATAATTTATGTAAGCATTTCACTAATCTCATGAAACTTGAACTGGCTATGTACATTCCTCACCAAGAAGAACAAACTTTCAGAAAATACAGCAAGTAGTTGTTGTTTGTGAAATGGTGGTGAGTGTCCTCTCCTATGCTTGGTTCTAGTAAAATCTGTAAAATAAAATGCTCATTCCTCAGGAGGAAGATTAAAACTCTGGAGCAGAGAAGGGAAGAGTGCATCTATTGTGATGCACCTAACTAATTCATAGACAGGAAAATAGGAAGCTTAAATATTGCAAATCAATATATAAAATGCCTAGCTTTTTTCCAGCCTTAGACCAAGGACATCAATCCTTTACTTCTTCAGGCTATACCTATATGAAATAACAGAGGAAAAAAGAAAATAGGTTATTTCTTTTTTTTTTCAAGTAGGGAAAAGGGAGAAAATCTACTGTGAACCAGATTTTGTGTGGTTACCTTTTATATGTCACTGTTCTAATCCTCATGATACCAAAGAAACAGGGCCAGAGAAATGAAGAAAAAGATTCATAGTCAGTCATACAATAAGTTACTTATAAAAAAGAGAATTCAAGCCCATTTTAGCTGACTTCGAAGTTGATCATCTTTCTCTAATAGACTTTTCAAAACCTCATATTCTATAACAGTTATCTATAAAAATGAATTTTACAAAAAATGGAATAATTGGCCTCATTTGGGAAGAGAGTTTTGCCCCTGGCTCTCAAAACTCCTAACTTATGAAAATCCAGTAGTGTCCATGGTTAAGAGTATAGAAACTGGGAGCTACATGACTTAAAATTTCTATCTTTTCCATCCACCAGCTCTTTGATCTTGAGTAGGTTACTTACACTCTCTGCCACAATTTTCATCTCCAGAATTAGAATAATGATAATAACAATACTGCATAGGGTTGTTCTGAGAATTCAAGTGATTATTTATACAAAGAATTTAAAGCAATCCTTAGTACACAATAAGTGAATCACAGGTCATTTTAAGCAGTATCAACCTACAATTGAAAGAATTATTGATATTTTCATAAAAACTTCTCACAAATATAATAAAACCTAAAGTTGCAAGTGCCTTGTAGAATTTAAGAATCTTAATTTTGGGTGGGATACAGTCAAAACGACCATTGATAGGGAAACTGGGGAAGAAATACAGAATCAAAGCTTAAAATGCCAGAGAATATAAATCAAATGAATGATTGGAATTGAAATAGCACATTATTTAGAATTAATCATAGACAATCATAGTCAAAAATTAAATAAAAGCTAAATTCTTAGTACAATGAAGAAGAGAAAAATTCAGAGTAGGCTTTAATTTCTGATAGAAACAGTAAATTACAACCCTAATAATCCTTTCCTAGTATCAGCTTAAAATGCTCAAATATACTAGTTTGATTTTATTTTAAAAGAGGAAGCTTAAAAGTTTGGGTTCTCCATTCACTTCTGCTCCTCGGTAGAGAAAGGGAAAGAAAGGTGGAAAAATTCACTCTAGTAATGGTTAATTTTTTCAAAGTGTTCTGAACATTTTAGATAATCAGTGTAGACTATGCCACTATAGAAGCTTTTGAAGGATTAATAAATCTGTTCTGAAGATTCCTACTGAAAATGTGGCAGGTGGGAAGGGTATATATGGCCTAAGGTAAAACTCTTGACAAGACAGAGGGTATCTGGATTCTGAATTGGCCTAGGCTATGACAAGTGATTGTAAATTTCCTTTTGCAGTCTATAATCTTGTCAGAAACTAATGCAATTCTCTCTGTTGCAATTTTCATTAATATTTAGACTAGCTTTAATGTAGAAAATGGACTGAATACTGGGTATAAACTATTTTATTGACTAAACGTGTAGATAGCTTTTAAGTTCTACCAACATTTCTAAGCCAATTGCAATGATTTTGAAAATAATATTATACAAAGAATTTTTATATGCATACTCTGCATTCTCTGAAGGTTATTTTCTGAGTTATATTAAATTTCAAAGAAAAAGAGTCCTATAACATAGTAGAATGTTCCCACATTTTATCATGTATATCAATAACTAATCTAAATTGTGGCCAATAAAGAAATCAATCTATGAAGAGTAATATTACCATATTGTTTAAGTGAGTTAACCTTTTCTAGACGTAGTGTGAGGAGTATAACTTAATGAATATTTTCTTTTAATGAATATAGGCATTCACTGTAGAGGAAATAAATGCTCATAAACTTGTGGACTTACTCTATGACAGTGGGGAACAAAGCTGATAAATCTAGGATATCGATCATAAAATGTAATTTTTCAATCATAGTCTTATTTGGAAAAATGCAATGAGAATGATAAGAAACAGTCACTTTTATTCTAAAGTATGCCACCCCCACTCCTGGAAGAAATTAACTCATTGGGGATTAATATATATAATCCCATTTCCTCCTAATATCAAGAATTTAAAATTTCAAATAATAAAAATTATTTGAATATTTTTCTCAAGGTCTTTTATAAATCTAATTCCTGATTCCTCATCTCTATCTTTTCCTCACAACACTGTATCTTTGGAAATGCGAGTATGAATTAATCTAAATTGATTGAATAGAGGTCCAGCTAAACAAAACAATTTTTATATGAACATGTACAAACCAGAAAGTAAATCAAGCAATAGACCTTTGTTTGTAATAATTTATATTATTTGAGCTTAGAGTTATTTCTAAATGTATGTGTAGTTTGGGGGAAAAATAATGTGTATTTTTCTTTTATTGAGGATGAAAGAAATTCAGTGATATTAGAAATTATTTAATGAAAGAAAGTGTTTAGTCCAGAGTTTTAAAAGCAAAGAAGGATGCAATAGCACATAACAGGGACTCCTAATGAGAGCATAGGGTTTTTTCCTGGTAGATTAATACCAGCATTACAGAGAGAAAGTTTTCAGTTCATCATAAGGAAAAATTTTACAAAGTTGGCACAGGATGGCTTCAAACACATTAATTGTGACATGGTGTTTAAAATTGTATTATGAGATTAAACATCCAGAAATGGACAAAACAATTAGCAACTGAAACTCCACTCTAACAGGGCATTTTGGAAGAATAAGGGTAGAATAAATCTACCAAACCATAGCGAGGCTCTCACTACTTCTCAGGATTATTTTTACATTTTGTTTGTATGTGTGTGATTTCATTATTTTTCTCAGTTGCAACTCTGAAATAATCTCTACCTTGCTTAAAAGAACAGCCCACTTTTGCAAATTGCCTTGGCTACTATTTCATGAGAAGATGGAGTTTATCTGCTGTGAAAACCACCTTCTACTTCAGAACCTCAATTTTTATCACTTGCTTTCAATTTCTGTCTTTACTCAAGAAAGTGATGTTTTTTTCATTTGAATGTGCTTGTCCTTCACTTTCTAGAGCCTTTTAACCCAGGCATAATTTCTCTGCCATAGAAAATGTTTTACCTTTTCATTTTCAAGACATCTTATCTTTTTTTACCTCTGTTATCAAATATTTACAATGTCTTCTATATCTCTAGTGCACATCTCACCATCCACCAACTTTTACTCTCTTGAAGTGTGGATTGCTTCTCACCACTGTGCCAAAGCCACTCATGAAGGCTAGAAGACTACCTAGCCATTAATTTCTAAGTAAAACAGAGTCTTGCTTTATCTACCACTTTCTCTAAGTATGTTCTCTTCTTAATTTTCTAATTTTATTAATAGCACCACCATTGTCCCCAACACTTAGAATTGTCTTGGATTCCTCCTTCTCCCTTACTCCTTCTTCTTTGACGAGGTTCCATGATCAGCCTATGTCCAAGATCAGTAGATCCCACATCCTTTCATTGTGAGATGAGGTTATTGTCTTAGGGAAAGCACAGAAAGTCTGGGATAGAAACTTCAAGAGGTAACTAAGGAATAAAATTGAAAACTGTCAAGAGACATTGAGACTTTACTAAAATGAGTAGGAACTAGAGATTATGGATTCAGCCCTTTGTGTTCCCAGAGAAGGCAATGGCACCCCACTCCGGTACTCTTGCTGGAAAATCCCATGGACGGAGGAGCCAGGTGGGCTGCAGTCCATGGGGTTGCTAAGAGTCGGACTCGACTGAGCGACTTCACTTTCACCTTTTGCTTTCATGCGTTGGAGAGGGAAATGGCAACCCACTCCAGTGTTCTTGCCTGGAGAATCCCAGGGACGGGGGAGCCTGGTGGGCTGCTGTCTATGGGGCCGCACAGAGTCGGACACGACTGAAGCGACTTCAGCAGCAGCAGCAGCAGCCTTTGTGTTCCAATGAAAGTTTAGGCATATTAAACTTAGAGGATATTTTGATCAGTAGGTCTGGTATGTTTTGCTCTGCAGAATGAAGGCTTGTTAAGAAAAGGGACGAATGGACTCTAAAGTGAAGGACTTATATGCTTGTATACGTGAGAGCTTTCTTATTCTTCTACTCAATGCTCTGTGGTGGCTTAAATGGGAAGGAAATCTTAAAAAGAGGGAATATATGTATATGTATAACTGATTAACTTTGTTATACGGCAGCAACTAACACGACGTTGTAAAGCAACTATACTGCAATAAAAATTCACATTAAGAAATAAATATGACCCTTATCTTTGCTGTTGATTTTAGTCCCCAAACCTCTCTCTACGGGAGGGTACCCACTATGTTGTATGCATGTGTACGTATTAAGTCACTTCAGTCATGTCTGACTTTTTGTGACCCTACGGACTGTGGCCTGCCATGCTCCTCTGTCCATGAGATTTTCCAGGCGAGAATATTGGAGTGGGTTTCCAAGCCTTCTTCCAGGGGATCTTCCCAATTCAGGGATTGAACACCTGCCTCCTGAGGCCTCTACATTGCAGGTGGATTCTTTACCACTGAGCCACTGAGGAAGCAAACTATAATGTATACTTTTTAATGAAAAAGCAAAATATATGGAACTGAATTTGAACTTTCAATTTTGGTTGGAGGAGTTTGAATTAGATGATGTGAATACTATGCTGATCAAGTGGGTTGTACGATATTAGAAAGGCTGAATGATTAAGGCAATGAAGCAATTTCTTTTAATTCCATTTTGTTTGTTTTTATAAAAAATAATCAGTTAAACTTCTAGAATATAAGCAGAATCAAATTTTTAGATAAAACAATGTACTAATACGTCCTGCCAACCTCCTCCTGATTGTGCACAGTATAGATAAAACATTTCTTTAAACATTATAAAATTTCAAACTATTTTGAGCATTAAGGAGTTTGGTTTAGCTCATCATTAGTCAGATCACCTATTTTTTTTTCTGATGTTATTATTTCAACAATTTTAACTTTCATTAGAATTTAATTAAATTCAAAGTTAATTTGGCAATAAGTATTTAGAGAAAGGAGATAAATTGAAATTGTTGGCAATGTATATATTTTTATTTGTTTCTCTTATTTTTTTCAATTACATTAGTTTCTGGAAATATGTCTTCCCAAGATTTTACTCTTGCAGACTATCCAAAGGAGGAGTGAAACATTTTTACACAGAATTGAGTAATATGGAATAATAAGTAGCTAAAACATAGTATTTCCCAGTGATTGCTACAGAATTAGTGCTTTATCTAATTCATGATTGAGATATGCTTCATACATTTTCTGAATAAGATGAAGATATTACTTTAAATTAGAAATATTTGCATCCGATATAAACATGAAGCATGCCTCAAGAGGATATCATTCTTTAACATTTTTTAAAATTTTTTTGCATATTTTTATTGATTTTAGTTTCTAAGTTAAAATTTATTTGCAAGAGAAACAAAAAGATCACTCCATCAAACTATAGTTTTTTTTAAAGAATATAAAAATTTGAATAAAATTAATTTAATTTGCTGTGGTTTCTTCTCACTGACATGCAGAATTTGATAGAATCAGGAAACAGATAGAGCCCAAGAGTTGAGATAGCTCTTAAAAAAGAAGTTACTAACATCCTACTCACTAAAGGTTTGTTTATGGAGTAAAGCTGAAGGGAGGTAGAGTAATAAACTGGGTATTTAATTTACTCTAAAATTGATAATTGGGAATAATTGCATAATTGCATAATTTGGGAATAGGAAGATGTGGATTTTCTTAGCTACAAGGATTGTCATCTAAATTTCTCAAGATTTCTAGTTCCTATTATTGTCTAATTAATTAGAGACAAAGAATGCACTGGAAATTGTTCAGCATAAATGTTGTCAGAGTCATAATATCATTTAGAAGTTAAGATTGCTCTCAGCCTATTTCTAGCTGATGACTTTGCCTCAATCTGAAGTTAAATTTCTTCATTTTTCCCTTCTTTCCCATTCTAACTGAGGTCTAGCAAGAACCGCCAAGGTTGTTTTCCTGGAAGAGAAAAAACAATGGAGACCAAAAAAAAAAGGAAAAGAAATCAGGACAGAGGTTTTCACTTGGCTGCTCAGACCTACAAGGTGCTTCAAGCCCAATTTCCATTCTTATTTCACCAGCTATCTCTGTGCTCCGTTTTCCTATGATTCAGCCACACTAGCAAGTCTTCTCTTTTCAGAAGACACATGGCCTTTCACAGCCTAATTCTTTCTCTTTTCTTATGCTTTTCATTAATCTCAAAATGCTTCCACCTCTCTTTCTATCTCATTTAACTAAGATCTCCGTCAAATACAACTTATGTCATGAGGCTTATTCTGACAGCTCAGATAGAATTTGTTGTCCTTTCCAATGTATCCTTATTGTATCTATAAGTTCCTTCCAAACAGAGATCATAACATGGTTGGTGATACTAAATGTTTTCTGGGTTTAATTGAACTGAAATTCAGCCTGATCTAAAATAAAATTTTCTCCATGAAGGATTTTCTGATCCTCTGTTAAAAATGACCTCTTTCCTTAGGTGCTACAGTTTTCAGTCTGTTATGCCACTAACTTTATTCTTATAATTAAATGTAAAAATATTGTTCCTGATATACATCATACAATTCTTGGTGGTAAGATTGTGTTTTCCAACATGTGCTCTAGAGTTAATTGCACATAAGTATTCAAACATTCTTGCCTGGTAAATCCCATGGATGGAGGAGCCTGGTAAGCTGCAGTCCATGAGGTCGGGACTGAGCAACTTCACTTTCACTTTCAAATGGCAACCCACTCCAGTGTTCTTGCCTGGAGAATCCCAGGGATCAGGGAGCCTGGTGGGCTGCTGTCTCTGGGGTTGCGCAGAGTTGGACACGACTGAAGCGACTTAGCAGCAGCAGCATTCACACATTTATTGAATATATTTTATATTTTTTAGAAATCTTCAAAAATGTATGCATCAATATTAAAAAATCCTACCCTCAAATCCATATAGTCAAATTAAGCATCAAATTAGCAACACTACATAGTATTTATAAGATATGAAACATCAAAAAATATAACATAAGTTTGAGAGTAGATAAATTTAGATATCACTATGAAAATGTTTTATTTTTTATTTTTCTTGATTGTGAATTTTTGAAGTATGCAGTAC
The DNA here is from genome assembly GCF_023699985.2 of Odocoileus virginianus. Taxonomy (NCBI): domain Eukaryota; kingdom Metazoa; phylum Chordata; class Mammalia; order Artiodactyla; family Cervidae; genus Odocoileus; species Odocoileus virginianus. Next base: position 31,823,030 of record NC_069686.1, on the reverse strand, counting down.
TTTGTAACTTAAAATATAGACATTTTTGAAAGCCAGATACCTGGTCTTTACAACAGGATTGCTATCAGGTCATTTGAGTGTCATAAAACCTCTCCCCTAAACTTAACATACTAATGATATGATTAGAGACCTCAAAAATGACTAATTATGATCAAAAAAGAAAAATTTTACCCACCTATGACAATTTAAATGGTCTTTCCCTCTCAATGTACTGCTATTCTCATTATTAAAGAATTAAGTCTTTCCTGAATACTTTTGAGGGAAAAAATAATGAGGCAATTCTGTTTTACTCAACAGAAATATTATAATGTGTTATTGTAATCTGACTTGTATCCTACCTGTAAAGTCCTGGAAATTATTATTTTAAATTATGATGTTAGATTAGATTTTCTACAGTTTAGTATATGGTGAATGTAACATCATTGCTAAATGCAAATTAGATACTGTACAGCTTTTCCATAGAGTTGTTCATGAAAGCCAAGCATTTTACATATTATAGTCAAGTGCATGTTATTATTAAGAAACAAATTATAATGAAGTTTAATTTAGTATAAAGACAAGATACTGTAGCCTTATAATAGGTTATGGTACAGTAGGGTATATATACAGCAAATCTGCCACACTCAAGTATCAAAAGTATTAAATATGCACCACACTTTAAAAATTTCCACTTGCTCCTATTACTTCATGTCAAAGTTACACTTGAAGGTTATCGTTTGTTCCAAACACTGACCAATGTTTTATTGCCAAATAAAGCCTGGAATTCATCCAGTAATACTCCAGGGAGATGCATAGGAGGTAAATTCCTCCTCTTAACATTAAAGGTAAAGAGTTCCTATTTCATTCATCAGCAACTAACATTAATTGCTAATTGCCATTTTATGTGTGACTATCTTGTCCTTCAACTATATTTCAAATGGAAGAAGAGAACAGGCATACCTTGCCCTTTTTCCTAACCCAAAGTGGATTTGGTATCAACACAAGTCTAGCTGAACAAGATAGGGAATTAATTTAATTTCCTTGCAGATAAATTTCTTTCTCTTAAAAAAGAAATAGCTTGCACTACTAGATAATCTATAATGAGTCTTCAAAATAAAAAATTTTATGAAAAATGATCTAATAATTGTTCAGAAAAATAACTGCAACCTGATAATTGCACAAACAATGGAATCACTATTTAACATCATAGTATGCATAAATTCTCAAAACCACCCTTATAGTTGGTGAGGATAAATCAAGTAGTTGCCATCCTATCATCCTGAAGCATTTGGCCCTGCCTAATGCATCCCACCTTTGTACAAATTGTGGGCAGGCAGTATTTGGAAGAAGAGGAAAGTGAAAACATAGCAATTAGAACTACAAGTAGCAAAACAGCCTACAAATTATTAAACAAAACTCCTCAAAGATATGTTTCTTACTGTTTCTAATCACTGTGTTCATTAAATAAAGTGCTATTTACAAAAGAAAAAAGGAAAGAGCAGGGACACCAATGGGTTTGTTGCATGCAGAATAAATCGGCTCAAAAGCGATTCATTATTAATGCCTGAATATTCTTGCTAAACAGTTCTGATTATTTCACAAGAAAGAGGTCAAGGTAGTGGAGAAAGGGATTTAATCAAATAAACTCTCAATCTCTCTCCAAATAGCATTTTCATCCAGCTGCATGTAAATTCATCAGATGACTAGCCTCCAAAAGCACAGGCAAGGTTAATCTGCTATGACTGTTAAAACTTCTATGATATGCCTATTGAATAAAGATTTAAAATGGGATGAACTGTGCAAGTTACCCCAAAATAGATTTTTTTTTTTTGCTTTTAATGTACATGAAATTTCCACTGTTAAAAACAAACAAATAAACTACATTTCTTTCATCTAAATTAGAGACTTAAATCTTCCATTTAAATTATTAATTTCTTAGAAAGGGCTCTTAATGATGTTGTGTAGCTTTCATTTATTGGTATTTTTAGGGCTTTCCCCCCTCAGGTTCCAGAAACCCAAAGTATTTCTTCACTGGTTGAAATTAGCTTAAAAACCTTAAGACCTATGAAATCACATAAAAAAATAAGTTTATAATAATTTTCACAATATTTTAAAAATCATGCTTATCTACATATATTCAAGATTATAAAAATCATCATATTTTTATCAAAAGGCAATATTGCCAGCAAAAATTATCAGTGTGTTGATGACTTATTACTTAAAAGGTAAATGTAGTTTCAATTTCTAATTTTTGAAATGTAAAAACATATGATGATAATATCAGTAAAAGAGTATATTAGTGTCATTTTCACAGACAAGGTAAATGCATATAAAGGTATAATAACTGCACAGACACAATTTTACTGATATATTTTTGTCTACTTCATTCTCCATGAAACTTTATAACTGTGTATAAATGTATGATAAAAATTAAAATAAAAAATGTGGCAAGATATTCAATATATTTTACTTTCAGTATGAAGGACCCTGATTTCTTTTCTGAAAAACTATAGGATTATGCTATATAGGTGCTTCTGTAATTTTTCAAAAATATAAAAGCATAAATAATCTTTGACAAAAATATGTGATATACCTTCAGTAATAGACAATTGAAATTGTAACAGATAATTTGCTTTTCAAATAAAGCCAATGTCAAAATTGTGAGCCTATATAAAGATTTTTAAGCCATCTATGATCTCTTCACTATTTGAGTGCTCATTTTGTTTTATAAATTTTTTAATTTATAATTTCAAAATCCATATGAAAGCATATTACACTATGGTAATGTTTAATTCAGCCTATTGCTATTTCAATAATCCTTATATTGCCTTTTTTCTTGCTAAATTTATGCAATTTCTCATATATATTTTATTTCTATATTTAAGAAATCATACAGCAGTTAATAAATCTTCTACAAAGAAATCAAAGTGTTTTTCTGCTGGCATTCTTTGCCCTCTTAGCTCTCAGCACCTTCCTTGAGTCATAGACACCATTTTACATGAGGACAATTTCTAAAAAGCAAAATATAACTGTCTAATTAAGGCCTGTGTGATTGGCTAGTTCGCGGTCTCTGTGACAGTTGTGACAAATACACATATTGGCACAGCCCTAACCTCACTTCACAGTTTGCAACACAAAGATGGTATTTTCAGAAATGTGGAGAACACTCTGATACAAAGCTTCACCTTGTCTAGTGCTATTCCATTTAATTTTTTATTAACTGCCTGAACATATGCCATTCTAGAAGAGGGTAATAGTTACAAAATGTCAGCAGAAACATTTAAACTGCTAAAATGTAAATGATTTTATAAATTTGTAATGAAAGGTAATTGTCATGTGGGAAAAGTAACAGAAAAACAGATATGTGTAAATGCAAAACTGGTACAAAATACATCTTATGGGTTGAAGGAAGGAAGACCTAAGTATATTTTAATGAGTACTGTAAGTAGTATTTAAATAAAATTAGATTCATAAGCAGAAATGTGAATTCTATAATATTTTATTTTCTAACATTAGGAAAGTTCATAATAATGACAAGAACTCATAGAACTTTAATGTGCTAAATTCAGTAAACAGTAAAACATTAAGATGCTTCACCTCATTAAAAAAAAAAACAAATAAATCAGAGTAGGATAATAGAAATAAAAAGTGTCCTTGATACCAGCACAGTAGCTCTAAAAGCACAATATTTAAACATGATTAGCTTGTTTCTTTACTTTCCACTACAGTGAAAAACTATTTAGTGATTAATCCCTTCAGCAACATGATGCTCGGTCAGTACTTTCAGATATGTCAAGAAGACGACTCCGGCAAGGAATTGAGTATTTCCTCAGCCACCACACAGAGCAACCACCTTCCAGTTAGGTTTGCGGGCAACCATCTTTAAATGCTTGAGCTGTTCTGCGTGGCCATGACAAGATTTGCAATTCTCCACGTTTATTTACACACCATCACCCCAACTAGACATCACATGGAAGTGGCATGGTCACAGCTGACCCCAGGGTAGTCCCTGTCTGTGCCGATCCAATTTCCTCCTGCTCTACAATTGAACTGCAGTCATACTATAGAGGATGCATGCACAGGACCCCATGCCACAATAAAATTAGCAGAAGCTTGTCAGGGGGCATTTTCCTGTTTTACAGTGACAGACCCTGGACAAATAGGTCTGCTTTCCAGAAATCCATAGAGGTCTGGCTCTCTTGAAATGTATATGAGCCCAGCATATTCGTGTCAGTGTTCTTTATGGTAAGCTTGTTACGTGATAGTTTGAGAACAATGTTAAGCCTTTGCTGTGCTTTTTTGGTTTCCTCTTCACAGTTCTCAGGGCATTTAAATTGCCTATGAAGTGACTACTTATTTTTGATTTGTAGAAAAACAGCTTCTCTTTAGTAGTAGTAACTGAGAAAAAATTATTCTTCCTTCAGAGAAAAGATGTAGCTTGGATCTATTCTATTTTGAAAGAAAATGTTCAAAAAGATTTTTTTTTTTTTGCAGCTTGGTAAATCAAGCTTCAAAAGTCTCTTTCTTGAACCCTCATTTTGCCTGTAAGAATTAACAATACCACAAGTAAAATCTAAAAAGATACACATTTAAAATAAACATGCAAATAAATTTAAATTATTATTATTATTTTTGGGGGGTTTCACATGAAATGTTATGAGAGTAATGTGGTAAATGGATACCTTTTACTATTTTGGGGCAGGACATTTTAAAACATAATATGTTTTGTAATCCAGCCTAAAGTAATTTTATTATATATTCTGTGCAGTTCTTATATCAAACATTCTCAGAAACCCCAGGATCATTTTATATTCACTGGAAGACAGAAAGAAATCCAAAACCTAGTTAAATAAATTGTTCATTTATTCCTTCCCTTTTATGCACCAAGATCTACATGTGGTCATTAATTATAAAGAGACTATTATAGCACCATATTTTCATTCAATATGATGTCCTGGTATATATCAAAGAAGTCCCATAATTAAAACAGAAGGGCCACAATGACAATTAAAATTACAATCTATATGGGGAAAGAAAGTACAGTTCTGCAATTTTTCACCCTGTCACTGTCAGCAGCATGGAGTATTCTGGTCACGTCTCTTGTGAAGCAGCCTAAATTCTTCTTCACCAATGCAACCTCAAAAGCATTATCAGCACCTAAGCAAAAGCCTATGCAAGTATAATTTAATAGGAAGCCACAGTTTGCAAGTAATAGCGAATAAAGTGATATTTAAGTGGTGTTTTAAGAACACTTCTGATGGTTACAGCCGCTTTTCCCTGGTAAATGCATTTTCCTTTGAGTAGTGATTATGAGTCCTAGGTGAAGAGGTCCTGTGTGCAGGTCTGTCTGTAAGCCTTACTTCCAGCTGCCAATCTTTACTTCACAGTGAAGAAAAAGCCACATAGCACCTTGTTCTTACTCTTGTATGCTGTCATCCCCTGAGCCTGATAACACAAAATCATTTCCACATAACACTTCCCTGCTTCTGCCTCTTAAACCTTGAGACCTACACATTGTGCATGCACTTGCACCCTTGGTAACCAGCTCCCTGGAAGCCCCTTCCTTTGAACCATCAGTCTTCTAGGGGACTATTTTGAACACTCATCTTGGTAAATATCTGCATTAATGGAGTACAAAGCTTTTTGGTAGCAATATGTATTTGCTACAATTTATTGTCTATAAAAGTCACGAACAGTGAATTATGACTCTTAAAATTGTGTTTTTCTTTATAATAACTTTAAACTGAGCACTCATATATGAAGCATGCAATGGAGATTGAGAAGGTTTTGTATAATAAAACTGTGACATGGTCATTTTTCCCAGTTTTGCATTACAGAGACACACTCATGCATGGTGCTTTTTAAATTCTTATTATGTGTGAGGTCAGGGGGTCGAATGTCAGAAAGTACTGTTAATTTCACGGGGTTAGGGGAAAGTAAATTCAGAGGGAATACAGATCACTTAGCACAGAAAACCAGCTCCTCTGAAGTTTGGTTTTACATTTGTTAACCATATCCTTCAGCTGACGAACCATTGAGACCACGGTGACATTCTGGTCCCAGATATAATGGCTTGACATGCTGCAGTGAGAGTGTGATTCCGTCGCCCTGCTCCCCGTGCCAGCTTCAGCCTTCCTCTGAATCAATGAAGCACTAAAACTCCACACAACTGGAACTGAACAAAGCATGTTGCCATTTTGGCTGTGATGTTTAAATTATAGAGAAAGCAGTCAGGATGTCTTAAAGTTCAATCTGACAAGAAATGTAAAATATATTTCTGTCTTCATTCTCTGGGAAGGTAGCATCTTACACTGCACTGTATCACTACCCAGAGTCCTTTTAAAGTGGTTTGTATAGAACATCAAAGACCAAATTCTTGCATTTCCGTTTGGTTTTGTTATTTTTTTTGTAATCAAAAAGATGTCTTTGCACTGGCCAAAGTTTCACAGAGAAAAGAATAACCTAGATAATATTGTTTTATTCATTTGGCAGTGGAAGGATATAGTCCCTTTATTTTACTATTTGTTCTGAGAGACAAAATTAACATGCTCACAAGACTATATAAAGCAGAGATTATATAACCCACCACCAATGATGAGGCAAATCAATGGCCCACTTTATGTTAGGATAGATGAGTAATTATCGAAATATGTTTTAGTGTGAGGATTAGATGTTGCACTCTGAAAAAAAAAAAAGCCTCCAATTTTAACTATAGTTCACTGGGCCAGTATAGACAGATGCTGATAGGTTTGGTTGGGTAGTTTTGTTTTTATTAGCTTTTGTTTTTGTTTTTTTAAATAATATTTTTCAGACTCAAAACTCAAACTGGGCTCAGCTGCCCCCTTATAATTAAATTTTAATGACTCAGGCTGAGTGTTTGTGTTTTGGCAGCATGCTTAATAGTGTTAGCATTTAAATGGTTACAACTAGACTTAGAAGGGAGCAAACCCATCACAAGTTGTAGGTGAAGTTTCTGCAAAAAAGCTCTGATTTACTGGGATGCTGTGGGATTTAGTGGGACAGCTAGCCACAGGTCATCCAGTTGTAGTAAATCATTAAAAAATAAATTAGAATAAAATTCTACATACTCTAAATTCCATTGTACCCTAAGGGCCAATGCTTTTCAGTTTTAACATTTTTTCACTGGAAGTAACAGTTTTACATGTTCTTGTATGCCAAAGGGTCTATTGGTAAATAAAACCAGTATGTGGTTCTGCTCATGAAATCACCCTTTCTCCCAAAATGGCAGGAAAAATCCAAGCTATCCATTTTAATCAGTTCATTTTTTTAAAAGAATTACTATGAACTTTGTAGTGGTATATTTCACAGGCTTCCTTTTTATAATTAAAATCTTTTTTTCCTCTTAAATCCTCTTTTCAGCAAGCAGCCTGTTGCCTGAAGTTTTAATCCTTCATTACTAGTTAAAACAAAATCACCAATTAGGCACATGAACACGTCTGTATTAATCTCATTAAGGTGATGGCACCAAATAAATTGGAACTATTTTTGTGCTTTTACTGTGTTCCTATGGCTTTATCAGGCCCTGTGGTCATATACAAAGACCTCGAATCTTAGTCATTTAGAGTCATTCGGTTGTGGACTGAATGTGGCATTACCATCTATGGCTGAAAATTGCTTTCAGCTTTTAAACTGCACTGACTAGTCTGTAGTTAATCTTAGATCATTCACTTGCAAAATTAAATGAGCCAGAACGATGGTCTTTTTTTTTTTATAAAATAATACATCACAAAACACTTATTTGCCCTGCCCAAAAGAGAGATCAAATTCATTTAAAATCCCATAAACCAGAGTTGTGAATTTTTAATTTTATTTAGTAGCAGAGAAATAGAGGGTAAGCTATCTTTCCACAGCACATCATTGCTATAAATTTACATATGGAACATGGTTTGATGCTTAACCAACCTTTAATCCACCTTTGATGTATACTTGTACTTCAATGTGGTCATGTGACACCCTTATTAATGCAAATGTAAAAAAGACTGTTTTGGATCTTTGATGCAATTAGCCATAAACCATGTTTAAGAAAAAAAGAGAGAGAGAGAGTGCCTACTTGAGTCACTGGAGTTGCATATAAAGTTCACAGTTATCATCACAGAAGAATAACCTTTAAGAACAAAGTTTAAAATTTTTACTTCATTCTTATATTCTCTGCCCAGGTAACTACTGAAGATCATTTAACTATAACCAGTGATAGTCAACTAAGATTTGATTGCTAAATAATTCATTTTGTAGGAGTAAAACACTTTAATATTCTTAGGATTTTTATTGAAAGAAAAATGCTTACTGAGGCAAGGGGAACTGCAATACTTCTTATCCCAATTAGCATATATTACAATCACTTCAAACACATTGTCTTTTAAATGAATGTGCATTTTCTTATAGTTGGTTCCTTCTCATACCCCACAATGCGGGTCAAATGCCTATGTTTTGATCTTGGCAGCCACTAATTTTAGCATCCAAAAAAACTTGATCCACTGCAAATGAGGTAAAGGTCACCTTGTAATGCCAGATGGAGGGAAAAAGTTTGGATATTTGAGGGGCTGACCCAGTGAGTACCCTGGTGGGTGACAGAATGCTAAGGTTAGATATTGGAAAATAAGGTTCATGCTACTCTGTCACTGGGCTGGTGCAGGCTGCCTGCTTGACAGAGAAGGTGGTATGTGGTCTGGACCTCAAGAAAAAGGAAGTCAGCCACCCAGATCAAAAATTACCCTGTCTTCCATCCAAAAAATGATTCTGACATCAGCTTAGCGAGACGGGAAGAAATGATTTTTTTTTAAGTGAAGATTGTACTTTATTCTAGAATAGCCAAGGGAAATTCATGGATCAATTGCAATATTATGAAAGGAATTTCCTGAATTAAAAATACAATTGCCAAAACCACATTGGTGAAAGTTCTTCACGTTTACTACATGTTGCAAGTGTACATAACTTAAGTTGTACAAATCTAGGACTTAATCATTATTTTTAAAAATACAGCGTTATAAGAATAGGAACAGAAAAATATAATGTATTTCTATTGACTGTTCTCTGTACTTTAAACAAAAGCAAAATTGACTAAAATTAAAAGAAGCCACTTATTGGTTCTGTGATTATTTTGCCAGCTATGGACTTATCTTTTCACCTAATTTGTAATAACTTAGGAAGAAAGATTTTTGTGATGAAAACATCATACTTGTTTTTATTGAGACTGCCTGTCCTGTCTTAAAAACTTTTTTGAAACTCCTTGACCTGATTCTAAATAAAACTGCATTCCCTAAATCTTATTGTATTGGTACTTTAAAATAGATACTGGGTTTATATTTATCAATAAATTTTAATGATTTAAAGGACTTAAATCTACTCAAGATTCATCCCTTTTCTGAAAATGTACATGAAGCAAAAGATATATATATATGTATTATCTATATATATGTATACTATCTAAATATCAGGTGACCATTCTAAATACTGCATAGTTTTAGTGTTTCCATCTCAAGAAAAATATATGCATATTGTTGTTTATTCTGTAAAATATTCCTTTTTTTAATAGCCTGAACCAAATAATTTCTCATTTTTACAGGCTTCACTTCACTTTTCTCACAGTGAATAAATTGCAACTTATTTCCATGAAATTCGCAGATGACACAGATCTTTATTTTGCATAAAGGCATAAAGAAGTGTCTAATATCTTCAATATTCATCTGCTAAGTGGACATTTGCATTGGGTTAGGACGGAAAAAGAGCCCCGACCCTCCCGCAGTGACAGCTGTACAGAGGGATGACATCTGACAGCCGTGACAGTGCTGAAGGGAAATTCAGATGACTCGCAGCATCCATGATCCAATTACAGCACACATCCCTCTGACAGACCCAGCAGCTTGACTCCAGCGTTTGGAAGGACAGTATTGATCTCTTGTCAGGAACCAGTTGCCTGCCTGCAATTGTGCGCTGCTGAACTTTGAAAAGCTATAGTACCCTCTTAAATGATAGGGGCAGTCAGGTTATAGTATTCAGGTACAAAGAGAGGTGCAAAGGGTATCTGCTAAATGCTCTAAACTTGAACAAATCATAACAATATGACAGTCCAATCATACTCAAGGAGCCCAGCTGATCTAGCTAGCTACTGTCTGTGCTAATGGAAAGACAGCTCTTTGTGTTTAGTGGGATGATCTTACTTGATGAAAAGGCCACTGCAATTAGTGCATGCTGGTTGGCTGTGCTGGGTGACAGCAGCATGGATGGTATAATGGCAGCTGCCAATAACCCTAACTTCAAGAAAACAGACAATTAGTCCTTTGATCCTAACACTGTTAGTCCCTCTAGTCCAGACCTCTGCTCTGCTCTTACTGTAAACCTCACAAGGGCAATGTGGTACAACCTCACCAAACAGAACAACTTGGTCAAGGGGTCAATTACTTTTCTCCTCTTGACTTCTGTTCCTGCTTTCCTTTGGAGAGAGAGGGGCAGGGAGAGAGGCTTATGCAAAATGTAACAAACATAAATATTCCCTTTCAACTATAGTTTAAAGAAGCTAATACATGAACATAAATGTTTTAAAATGCAAAAATTTTAAATATGTTTTAAAATGTGGTAAAAAACAAGATGCTAAACTTCGAAAACAGAGCTTTCTAATGGCAAGTGATCTCATGTTTTAAGACCGTGAGGACTGACTATTAAGAAATTAGTATAAAAAAGATATGAGGATATAAGGTATAGCATAGGGAATATTGCCAATATTTTATAATAACTTTATATGGATTATAATCTATAAAAATATTAAATCACTGTGTTGTACATCTGAAACTAATGTAAAATATGTCAACACTTAAATAAAAAGGAAATTACTAAAATACTAAAATAATTAAAAATTATCTCTAGTTCATCACTTTAGAATTGGATAAAGATAGATGAAATATTCTGAAGTCTCAGAGTATACACAAAACTTATAATATATATTATTTTAGTGCTTTTCATCAAGTGCAACTCCAGAACAAGTAAAACACTTATGCAATAGTAAAACAAGTTAAATTAAATACTAGAGCATGCATACACTTGCTCACATACACACACAAATCATATCAGTATAGACAAATATATAATTAAAAAATTAAGTCTAGTGCTCACTTCAGCAGCACATATGATAAAATTGGACCTATACAAAGAAGATTAGCATGGCCTCTGTGCAAGGATGACTCCAAAATTTGGGAAGTATTCCATATTTTTAATGAATGTTCATTTTATACCTCAAATTTAGGCAGTTTCTAACTGGAAGGTTTTTTCTTTTCTGTAATTTCTGTAATTTTGGAAGTATTATTCATTCTATGTAGGTAGGTACTGGAAATCAAAATGCATAGGAGGTATTTTCCATTCAAATTTCATTTAAAAAGCAGAGACATTACTTTGCCAACAAAGGTCTATCTAATTAAAGCTATGGTTTTTCCAGTAGTCATGCATGAATATGAGAGTTGGACTATAATGTAAGCTGAGCACAGAATTGATGCTTTTGAACTGTGGTGTTGGAGAAGACTCTTGAGAGTCCCTTGGACAGCAAGGAGATCAAACCAGTCCATCCAAAAAGAAATCAGTCCTGAATATTCTTTGGAAGGACTGATGCTGAAGCTGAAACTCCAATACTTTGGCCACCTGATGCTAAGAGCTGACTCATTGGAAAAGACCCTGATGCTGGGGAAGATTGAGGACAGGAGGAGAAGGGGCTGACAGAGGATGAGATGGTTGGATGGCATCACCAAGGAACATGAGTTTGAGCAAGCTCTGGGAGTTGGTGATGGATAGGGAGGCCTGGCATGCTGCAGGCCATGGGGTTGCAAAGAGCTGGACACAACTGAGTGACTGAACTGAGTAAAAAAAGAAAACTAAGTCTGTATCAGTGTCAGATCCTTTCTAATGGAAGTGAGTATAATGGCAATACTGGAAAACTGACCTTATATAAAGCATAATTTTATATTTCAAATAAAGTAAGGAAACTAGAGTTTTGAAAATGAACAGAAAACCAGAGATCAAAAGATGAAACAACAAACGTTGGAGAACTTTAAAGCAGAGAAAACTAGACATATACTAGTACCTAAGATAGACAAAAATAAAGAACCAATGCCTTTCAGAAATACAAATTCTTAATTATATGCAAAATAGTATTCTTCATGTGTATGTAAATTAATGCTAATTAAAACACATATGAGATCACCGTAAATAAATTGAATAACACAAAATTAGTGAGCGTGTGGAGAAACAGACATTCTCTTCTTGATAGAAGTATGAATTGTAGCAATCTTTCTTGATTAATTCAAAAATATGTATCCAAAATCATATTACTTTAATCAGAAAAATTCTTCATTGCATAAAGAATTATATGCAAGAATTTTCACTGCCGTATTATTTATAATGGGAAAAAATTAAAACAAACATAACTACCCAGTAGGAGGGCATTAACCATATCTTGATACACACATTAAATAGAATAATATAAAGCCAATAAAAAGAATGAAGTAGATTTATATAATTTGAGTTTTTTTCAAGATATAAATATAGTATTATTATTGTTTATATAAAAGTATACAGAAGACAAATATTTATGTGTGGATGTCTGTGTGCTTGTGTTTATGTGAATATGTATCTCTCTCTCTCTCTCTGTGTATATATATATATAGATAGATAGATAGATAGATAGATATAGATATATGCTTTGGGCTTCCCAGCTGGAGCTAGTGCTAAAGAACCCACCTGGCAATTTAGGAGACATAAGAGACAAGGGTATGATTCCTGAGTTGGGAAGCTCCCCTGGAGGATGGCATGGCAACACACTCTAGTATTCTTGCTCGAAGAATCCCATGGACAGAGAAGCCTAGCAGGCTACAGTCCTTAGGGTCACAAAGAGTTGGACGTAACTGGAGTGACTTAGCATGCATGCACATATATGTTTTATGTATATTAATGCTTCTAGAAATACAAATAAGAAACTGGTAACAATGGTTATTTATCATGAACTAGAGATGGTAAAAAAGCTCTCGTATAATTTACACTTCCTTATACTATTTGCATATATATATTATTTCATAATTTTTAAGTTCAGTTCAGTTTAGTCGCTCAGTCGTGTCCGACTCTTTATGACCCCATGAACTGCAGCACACCAGGCCTCCCTGTCTATCACCAACTCCCGGAGTCCACCCAAACCCATGTCCACTGAGTTGGTGATGCCATCCAACTATCTCATCCTCTGTCGTCCCCTTCTCCTCCTGCCCTCAATCTTTCCCAGCATCAGGGTCTTTTCAAATGAGTCAGTTCTTTGCATCAGGTGGCCAAAGTATTAGAGCTTCAGCTTTAACATCAGTCCTACCAATGAACATTCAGGACTGATCTCCTTTAGGATGGACTGGTTGGATCTCCTTGCAGTCCAAGGGACTCTCAAGAGCCTTCTCCAACACCACAGTTCAAAAGCATCAATTCTGCGCTCAGCTTTCTTTATAGTCCAACTCTCACATCCATACATGACTACTGGAAAAGCCATAGCCTTGACTAGACGGACCTTTGTTAACAAAGTAATGTTTCTGCTTTTTAATATGCAGTCTAGTTTGGTCATATCTTTCCTTCCAAGGGGTAAAGTCTTTTAATTTCATGGCTGCAATCACCATCTGCAGTGATTGTGGAGCCCAGAAAAATAAAGTCAGCCACTGTTTCCACTGACTTCCCATCTATTTGCCATGAAGTGATGGGACTGGATGCCATGCATTGAAAACTAATCAAATTTTTGTGTTAATAGCCTCTTGTTAATAATATATAACTAGCCATGACAGTTGTTCATGTAGATGGAAGTCATATCGAGAAGAAAATAAAAAGACATATTCCTTTTAAGAGATGCATGTTTAGAGATTTAAACTATGAAGATAGAATTTAAGCAATTTGCCCTTCTCATTCTTTTAGTAAACATTATTAGACATTCATTGTAAGTTAGATCCAGGCTAGCCTGGGAACACAGAGAGTAGCTCATTGTTTGCCTGCCCACAAGAATCTATCTTCTAGATGAGGAGATGTAAAAGTAGAGTACAGTGAAACATGCTGAGCACTATGGTAGGCACAGGTGGTTTTGAGTACAATAGAGACATCTCCGTCATAAGATGTCAAGGAATGATTCCAGTAGGACAGTAAATTTAAGTCTCAGATAAGTGTGGTCAGCCAACTGAAGGAAATTCACAGGCAGCAGGATTTGAAGTGCAGGAACAGCGTAGCAAAAGAAAAGGGATCATGCAGGCAGTCCAACATAACTAATTCTTAAAGAATAGATTAATGGTGAGAGATAAATCAGGAAAGGAAAGAAGATATCTTAAAGGAAAAGGAGTGATTCTGACCAAATAGACCTGCAAGTTTTCCAGATATTTTTGTTCATTAAAATAGTACAAAGATGCAGTAGTCTAAGGGTGTCAAAAAATAAGAATTATCCGGACTTCATATTAAAATAAACAGATTCTCAAAGTCCAACACAAAGTCTTCAAATTGAACTGAAAATCTACAGCTATAACAAGTATCCCAGTGATTATTATTATCTGACAAGTTTAGAAAACAATGGTAGGTTAGCTTATATATGACATTATCATGTCTAGCCAAAACTTGACCCACCTGAGGAAAAGCAAACAGATCAACTAAAAAACTTCATATTTGAATTAATTTACAACAAATATTTGTTGTAATTTGCAACAAATATTAAATGAAATATATGACATCTTAATTCCACCAAGAGCCTGTTATGAGATAACTGCTTACTTTCTTGGCAACTCAAACAATTTTGTTTCCTTGGACACAACATCTAATAGAACAGAGAAAGTCCATAACCTCTATTTACTTGACTTTTCGGTACAATTTATTACTAATTCAAAGTATAAGATAATATGAACTAGTGTTAGTTTTAATTCCTTCACTAAATAGATGAATAAAAATGATATTTGACTATATTTTAATGGTATCAGTTACCTGTAAGTCTTGAAATACAGACCTCTTAAAGCTAAACCACAGCAAAGAAAGGGAAATATATTTCTAGTGTCATTACAGATTTCAAGATGGTGAGCTTATTGGTTTGAGTACTATGCGTCTATGGCCTAATTCTAGGCATTGATCTCTTTGTGGGTCATTTAACATTCAGTTCAGTTCAGTTCAGTTCAGTCGCTCAGTCGTGTCCTGCTCTTTGCGACCCCATGATTCGCAGTACGCCAGGCCTCCCTGTCCATCACCAACTCCCAGAGTTTACTCAAACTCATGCCCATCGAGTCGGTGATGCCATCCAGCCATCTCATCCTCTGTTGTCCCCCACTCTGCTCCATTTCAGAAGAACACGCCCTTAAAACTGTCTGTCTCTCCAATACCTATCATTGGTTAGAAGTAAAGTGAGGGAAGAGTGTGGATAGTGCCATAGAAAAATACACAGCCATTCAATTAAATTCAACTCAATTCAATTTAACAAAAACTTAAAGAACTCTATGCCAGGAATGCAAAACCATCAACCATGAATTTGAGTTCATTAACTCATGAACCATGAGTTCAAAGGTGTTATAGCTTATTAGCAGAGATAAATGTGTAAAGAGAAATAATAGTTTATTGAGGTGAACACAAGAGAAATATATCCAAGGCACAGGACAGTGAGGATCATCTGATGGGAAAGTAAGAAAGAAGAGCACATTTGTGAACTTAAGATAATTGTAAATGATAAGTAAGATGCTTTCTGCTCTGAATCCAATGCTTGGTAGAGGTGAATTCAGAGCAGAAAAAAATAGTATACCCAATAGTGCATGGAAGTATACATGTCAGAAAACTGTAGTCTTTCAGTATTGATCAAATGTATGTTTGTTTTGACAAAGACAAGGAGAGGCTCAGTCCTACTGACCCTTTTTTTTCCCCCCAATCTTGGAGGTATAATCATAGCAATGTTATGGTAAGAGTGCTGTATGTGTAAGAATGGATGTTGAACTTGGGAAGCTCTTAAAGAGATTGAAACAGATCAATAACTTTTTCCAGCTTTTGGTTCTCTTCTTAATCTAATTGGTTTTATAGAGATACAGTCTGCTCTGGTAACCTGGAGACCATGGACATAACTACATAGATCAAATAGGAAATACCTGACCACAATCTGACACAAGGTTTGGTGAAATGTACTTCAAATGCTAATACATGGCTATTACATTCAATTTTTCATCTATATTTTATGGGAGAATTCTACAAGACTATTTCTCATCCATAATCCTAGTTGCAGTAGCATGCAGGTCTACTTTGCCCCATTTTAAGGTATAGCTCCAAGTTTCTTTGTGAGTCCATGAAACTGTGTAATAATACTTTGTGGATTCATTTGGGCTCCTTGTTTTCTCATTGGCTGAATCTATGGAAATGTGGTAAGGAAGCAACAGTTGCCACCACATTATAGTTTGTGGGCTGAATGATCACTTTACAGATTTAATAGTCCTAAGGTCTATGGAAAAACCTGCCTCCACCTTGAGGGAGAAATTATGCTTGGACACAAAAGTAATCTTCAATTAATGTCTCTAAAATACCTTCTATACAGTGACCATATAAACATTCTATTTTATAGTATGTTAAATCTTATCATAGAAATCATACTACAGAATAGTGTGAGATTTAAATACATTTAACATATTAACATCTATTGGACACTTACATGTGTCAGTCACTATTCTGAGTTTCATACACACAGTCTATTTTACTCCTTACACCAACTGCTTTATTAATTCAACTTATATAAGGAAATTGGAGTTTGGAGAATTTAAGTAGTTTCCCATCAGTTAATACAGAGCTAGACTGAGCCAGAGCTAAAGTTGGAATACAGTCCAATTCCAATGCTCTAATTTTTAACTATACTGCTATTCAGCCTCCCAGCAAACAGTGATCACACCGGGTCTGACCTGTGCACATATCATTCTTTCTTACTGTGGATTCTTATGCCAAGTAAAATTGGTCACTTTTTGTGATCACTCATTTTTTCAGAAACTTCACATTCTCTAGCAACAGTCACATTACCAATTAATCTTCCACCAAATGTAGTTTATGTGCTATTAGAAGCATCAACATCCTATCCCTAATCCCATGCTCATCTTCTACATGACATTTAAACATTGTAGAAGGAATATATTTAAAATTGCATTATTTAGAAAAAATATAGTCATTATAACACTCATTTAAACTAGATATAGACCTAGCATTAAAGGGAACATGGCAACAAGTGACCTCCAGTAACGGATATCCTGGTTGTGGTTTAGTCACTAAATCATGTCTGGCTCTTCATGATCCCAAGAACTGTAGTCTGCCAGGCTCTTCTATCCATGAGATTTTCTAGCAAGAATACTGGAGTGTGTTGCCATTCCCTTCTGCCCCAAGTTCAACATCAAATATCCACTTATGTTGCCACACATACACTTGGAGGATATATTATTTGCTGTGTACTATTAACTTACTTTTAGATTTTCAAGATCAGAACTCCAAGAAAAGCTTTCCTTACTTTGTCCTCTACATAGTAAAGATATGGTAAAAATAGCTATGCTTCTGAAATCTCAAGCCTGTTTTTATGTGCTCAATTTGGTTAGATTTGGGTTTTGCAATTGTCATTATTGGAAATGACCTTTTATTTCCCATCAACACAGAATTCTATGACCATCAAGCAAAAGAAAATATGTGAAAGGATTTTCAGAATTAATTTAATCTCTTTATTTTATATCTGGTGACATTTTGATTTAATTAATGATTATTCTGTTTTGTTTTTTTAAAGCTTATTCTTAATGTTGTTTTTCAGTAAAATATTCTTTTAACCATGGCTATATGTTATGTTTCCCAAGCTTCAAGAATTTTCCTAGCTAAATAAAAAATAAAATTTGCTAGGAAAGCTACAAGAAATTCAGTATAGACCTTGTGTTTTTCAATCAAGCAGAATAAAATATTTGATCCCAAAAAGGTATTGATATATGTTTTCTCAAACATATGTATGTTTTAGATGAATCATTTTATTATGCATAGAAAAAAATGAAATAATTGTTTAAATTCTTGATCATTAAGAAATAAAAGAAATAGCAGTGAAGAATCATGAGTCAGATTTATATGAAAAGAGTTACCTTTACATTTTCTGTTGTCCTTTGTATTTCCTTATCAATGTCATTTCATAAATGCTCATATCTAAAAATTCATAAAAGAACATGTACAGGATGATATTTTGCTATTGTCCACCTCAGTTTTAAAGTTAATGCATAAAGTCATACTAATTTAAATGGATATAACAAATATCTTAGTGCTTTGAAAACTGACAATTAGTTTTACATATTTTTATTCACTTGTTTCAATTTATGAACTGCAACCCATGACCTCTAAGTACGTATGCATGATAAAATTATCAGAAAACAAATTATAAATAGCAATCGCTGACCTCTTTCTTAGCCACTGAACTTTATCAATGGCCTGACCCAAGATCCCAGGCCTGAAGGCCAATGAACTTGTACTCTGTCAGTTCACAAGGCAAAGAAATTTCTAATAATATCCTCTACATAAAGAATTGCCAAACTCTAGTTTGATGAAGCTGAGATTCACTGACTGCTGTCTTTAGTAGTCATGTAGCAAATTTTAAATGCAAAAATATAATAAAAACATTTACTACAGTGATCTTATGGAAACTGGTTTATGTATTTAATTCTTTTCTGTATCAGGTTATACAAATACATACAAAAGTGAAAAGTGAAAGTGAAAGTCACTCAGTCGTGTCCAACTCTTTGTGACCCCATGGACTATAAAATCCATGGTATTCTCCAGGCCAGAACACTGGAGTGGGTAGCCTTTCCCTTCTCAAAGGGATCCTTCCAACCCAGAGATCAAACCAGGGTCTTCTGCATTGCAGGCAGATTCTTCACTGATAGCTGAGCTACCAGGGAAGCCCACCAATAAATATAACTTGGCAATTTAGAATTTATAGTCCAAAATATTTGTTTTGAGAAATATCAATTCAGTTCAGTTCGGTCACTCAGCCGTGTCCGACTCTTTGTGACCCCATGGACTGTAGCGCACCAGGCTTCCTTGTCCATCATCAACTCCCAGAGCTTGCTCAAACACATGTCCATCGAATCGATAATGCCATCCAACCATCTCATCTTCTGTCATCCTCTTCTCCTCCTGCCAAGGACCTTATGTTGACAGAACTAATGTGATAACAATTGACCTGAAAACTATAACAAATTATGAATTTTTCAGAAAAATTATGCTTTCCATATTCCAGTATAGAGACTAGAATTTTGAGAAAACACTGAAAGTTACTTGAAATTTTGTAGCAAAAGAAAATACTTGCTTTTTATCTGTAAGGTTTAATGATTGGATCTATTTTTCCTTTTTACTTTCTTCCATGTGCTTATGATCTTTACAACACTTGAATGCTATTTTAAAAATGTGAAGCACTTGTTAATCTAAGGCCTCACTCTCAAAGAACATTGGGAAAAGAGAGGATAAGAAGTCAAGGGTTGTGAGTGGAAGAGAGAACAGGAGGAGAGAATGAGAGTCAGAAAAAATGTCAAATCCTTTAAAAACTTATTCAAGTGACAGTGGAACCCCTGAATTAAAAACAGATGAGAAAATTATGAAGAACTGAGCAAAAATGGATGGTTTAAAAAAGAGTACTACACATATTCAGAATTTGTACTCTATTTAAAGAAAAACTTTGACACATTAAAGCCATTTGCTTTTGGAATGGGCACCAAAAGAGAATCTATCATATTATATATAAAATAGATAACTAATAAGTACCTACTATATAGCACAGGGAACTCTACTCAATACTCTGTAATGGACTATATGGGAAAAGAATCTAAGAAAGAGTGGATATATATCTGTATAACTGATTCACTTTGCTGCATAGCACAAACTAATACAACATTGTAAATCAACCATACTCCATTAAAAAAAGGGTAAACAATGCTTGTATGGAAAGACAAAACATCCAGAAAGCCAATAAATATTAAATGAGAACAACATTGGAAGACTGATGCTACCCAACTTCAAAACTACTATAACTTTACAATAGGCAAAACAGTGTGGTGGTTAGCCAAAGAATAGACACAGATGAGTGAAATAGAATAGAGGGCCCAGAAATAGACTCAGATAAATGTATTCAGCTGATCTTTGAAAAAAGGAGCAAAAGCAATACTGTTGTTGAACCCAAGTTCATATGCCTGATGTACAGTGAGGGCAAACCAATCGGAAAGTCAAGAGTTGTTATTGTTGTTTAGCCGGTAAGTTCTGTCTTGACTCTTTTGCAACTGCATGGACTCTAGCCCACCAGGTTTCTCTGCCCATGGGATTTTTCAGGCAAGAATAATGGAGTGGGTTGCCACTGCCTACTCCAGCATATCTTGCTGGATTGAACCCACATCTCTTGCATTGGGAGGTAGATTCTTTACCACTGAGCCACCTAGAAAACCCCAGTGGAATATTACTCAGCACTAAAAATGAAAGAGCTATCAAGTCATGAAAAGACATAGAGAAACTTTAAGATCATATTGCAAAGTGAAAGAAGCCAATCTGAAAATACTAAACACCGTAAGATTCCAACTACATGACATTCCAAAAAGGCAAAATTATGGAGACAGTAAAAACAGCATTGGAATTGCAACTAATCCTTATAGTCAAATGGTCTCTTTCAAGTGGAATATATCTCATCTGCATGGAACTTTAATACTATTTTATCCATTTAATTTTATATTTGTATAATATAGTTTTTATTTGCCAAAATTGAAAACTTTATTCCTTCAGTTTATTGTTGAAAAATTGGAGCATGGATTATACAGCACTCAAATTGAGGCACTTAAAACTTCCTTAAGTTTGGTCATATTGCATCAAAAATTAATAAATTACCAACTAAGCCAATCTATCTTAATTTGACCATTTAAAAGAAGCAGTAGAGAGATATACTTGTTATATAAAAATGGTAAATCACAAAGTGGGGGAAAAAAGCCTTTTGGAAGAATATATTAAGTCCAAAAATGAGGTAACTAAGATTCTTCTCATACCGCATCTCATAAATATGACTTCAACTATTGACATTATCTGATCTCAATATCCTTACTGGTAAACTCTAATCAACATTAAAATGAAAGGGAAAAAGTTCTGAGGAAAGCAAAACAGCATTCTTGCTCCAGCATGTACTTTTTTCTCTTAATTTGCGCATAATTGTAGAGTAGCATAATAACTTATCTCAAGAATCTTCATTCAAGCCCAAAAATCATTAGAAAGGTTATGAATTTAAGTTTTGGCAAATGGACAAATTTGGAACCTCAGAATAAGATCCAGAGGTAATCAGCTTATTCCTTGAGAAATGAATATTTAGCAAAAAAAAAAAAAAAAGGACCAATTTTATTCAGAAGATAATATTCCAAATTTGTTTGCCTCTTATTGAGGATTAGTTTCAAAACTGATCAAAGGGTTATTCCTTAAGAATTATACTTATTAACACCATTCTAAGCTGTTTGTATTCCAAAAATCACACAAGCATTTTCCTGGAATCTTTTCTATTAATTATAAAACAATAGTGATTTTTATCATATCAATATTTAATCTAAATATAGCAATTATATCAATAAATCTGTAAATTTAGATTTTCAAAAATTCCCGTGATTAAAAGTATTGATTCTTATTCACTTTAGGCTTCTCTCACCTCAAACAACTGTGATAGTATAAAACCAACACAAAAGTTAGATCTATCTGAGAAATGCTTTGACTGTACTAAATCTAGTAAAGCTAAGGTACAACCAAGACAGAGTACAGCACCATATATGAATGAACACAAAACAAAAATCTTTCACTTACAGCAAAAACCAATCGACCTACAATGACCTTTACTTCTCTTGAAGGAGGAAAGAAGTTATTTTATCAGCAGGGCTAAAGCTAAAACTTTATATGCACAACTGGACCACTACTGCTGATTATTATTCAATCATTACTAACTTACATCATTTAACTGAGAACCAACTATAAACTGAGCACTGTTCAAGTTTTAATTTAGTATACAAAAAGTTTTTGCTTTAGTCACAATGTGGTCAAAACTACAAATAGGGGAAAATAATAAGATATTACTTGGACTGTGAAGAAAGCTGAGTGCTGAAAAATTTATGCTTTTGAACTATGGTGTTGGAGAAGACTCTTGAGAGTCCCTTGGACTGCAAGGAGATCCAACCAGTTCATCCTAAAGGAGATCAGTCCTGGGTGTTCATTGGTAGGACTGATGCTGAAGCTGAAACTCCAGTACTTTGGCCACCTGATGCGAAGAGTTGACTTGTTGGAAAAGACCCTGATGCTGGGAGGGATTGGGGGCAGGAGGAGAAGGGGACAACAGAGGATGAGATGGGGGATGGCATCACCGACTTGATGGGCATGAGTCTGAGTAGACTCCAGGAGTTGGTGATGGACAGGGATGCCTGGCGTGCTGCAGTTCATGGGGTCACAGAGAGTCAGACGTGACTGAGAGACTGAACTGAACTGAACCTAAGGTGTTAAAATTTTATCAGCTATCTAGTCTGTAATAGAACACCTCATATTTAGTGGCTTAAAACATTAACAAATTGCTATTCCTCACAAATCTGCTTCATAGTTCCTCTGCTGAATTTTCTGTCACTGTACAGACTACTGGGATGGAATGTTCAAGATAACTCCACTAACTAGTCTTGAATTTGGTTCTGGCTCAGTGTTCCTCTTTCTGGTCTCCCATTCTCTTCGTGGTTAGAATGACTTTTTTATTTATCTATTTTTTAATATGGCCATGATGCTGCATTTCAAAGGATGAAAGCAGAAGCTGCAAGACAGCTGGAGAGCTAGGCTGGATAATTAGCACAGCGTGGTTTCCACATTATATTAGTCAAAGACTAGATCAGATTGAAGAGACTAAAAAATAGATCACATCTTTCCAAGAGACCTGGTGAAAGAGCATGGCCATATTTTTAAATCTACCATAGAAGTGAGTGAGTTTTTTCATGAGAGCATAATAGATAAGATATGTTGATTGACTGATGAAGATGAGAAATTTATGGTCTAGAAGGATAGTTGTTTTTGCTTGCTCTCTCTTGGATTATTGCATTTTATATCACACTTGTTGTATTATAATGAAGCTCTGCAATCTGGCAAGCTGTTGGATATTCCTTCATATTCTTATGAAATTGACAATGAAAAATAGAAAATATTAAATAACTTAAAAAATAAAAGAGCACAATATAAGAAATATGTGATAAATGGCTATATCTTCAAGTAAAAATAATTTTCACATATTGTTTGACAGTTTTAAAAAGTGTTTTTAAGTTTAAAGCTATTTTATTTGATTTTCACAATTATTCCATGAAGGAGAGAGAAACAGTATCATTATTCTTGTATTACAGATTGAGTTCAAATATACGTGACTGTTCTGAAACCATATTTCTGGTAGGTGGTGGACACAGATCTAGAATTCAGGTTTTCTAAATTTAATAATCAGTCTAATGTTTCTATACTAAGCAAAGTACATCTCTATGAAAAATTACTTAGAATGTGCATCTTTCAGACAGTTTCTAGGCTTTTCTTTTCTTAAACTTTATGGCCATGCTTTTTGCTTTTTATTTTAATTCTATTATGAGAACAGAGAGTTTGAATTTTGTTTGATTAACCTTAGACTCAAGCATAGTTGTGCATTCCCTGTGGGTGGCCATAACTGTCTAATAACTATGATAATGTTAAATACCAGAGGTCCCTGGACAAAACCCAATAAAGATTTTAATTAATTAAAAATTAACTATATTATCTGTGTTATTGCTTGAGTATATTTTAAAGATTTTTAGAGATTTTAAAGATTAAAATATCCTCACCTAATTATAATTTCAAAATGAATACAGACATCTTAAAACCGACTTCATTTGCTTCAGAAATTTTGTCTTTGATTTATATAAACATATAAAACTACTCTGAAAGAAATGATATCCTAACTAAAATATTGATCATGGACTATTTCATCACCTATTAAACAAAAAAGTGATTATATATCAAGACTGTAAATTTGGTGTTGCCTACTTTAACATTCAATCAATTGAGCATCAGTTATGATTTCAAAACTCCGATTTGTAACTGGGTATTTTAAAAATTAATTCAGAGAAGATGTGTCAAAGATTACTAAGCTACAATATATTTAAGGAAAATAACTCAGAGACTTCTATTTAGAATTAAAATTTTATGTAATTTAGTTTTTAGATAACATATTTAGGACTAAAATATGCTAAATATTCAAGAGTGAAGAAAATCTCTATTTTCCACTATTTGCCATGAAAATTACTGCTAGTAACTGAATTATGTACTGCTAAAAGTTAAACATTTTTATTAAGCAAAGTGACTAATGAAAAGCTAGACAAGCATCAACAAATGATACAAAGGATTTTAATATATTGTGGAGTATGGGAAAGATTGAAAGCAGGAGGAGAAGGGGACAGTAGAGAATAAGATGGTTGGCTGGCATCACCTACTCGATGGCCATGAGTTTGACCTAGCTTCAGGAGTTGGTGATGGACAGGGAAGCCTAGCATGCTGCAATCAATGGGGAAACAAAGAGTCAGATACGACTGAGAGACTGAACTGAACTAAACTGAACTGATGGTAATAAAATCCCTATATTGTGTAGAAATATAAAGAACGTGTGCATTTATGCACTGAATGACCTAGCAATGAACTGTATAACCAAAACAAAAGTGAGAGAAAAAGAGAAAGAAAATTTAAAATACAAATAGAAGTACAGAAAAACATACCCAAAATTTAAATTAAAAAAGTAAGAATCTCTCCATTCAAAAGAATAAGTAACAAAAATAGAGATGATGATAATGACTTAATTTCTAAAAAATGTGATATGAATATACTTGTATATCAAATCATTTACCGCACAAATTATAAAATATCTTTCATGTATTTCTGGGGTATGTATTGATTCAGTTAGGGAAGAGTTACTACTGTCAAACTGGCATTTTACAGATAACAAATAAAAGCTCTGCACAACATGTGAAATGTGAAGAGTAACTAAGACACTGAATGGGGACCAAATGTAGGCAGAACTAGGAGAGGAGGCTGACCCTTGAAAGAAGGGCTCTATACTATGCTGTTCCTGTTGTTCAGCCTCTGAGTCATGTCCCACTCTTTTGTGACCCCATGGACTGTAGCTCCTCTGTTCAGAGGATTTCCCAGGCAAGAATGCTGGAGTGGTTTGCCATTTCCTTCCCCAGAGGATCTTCCCAACCCTGGAATCAAACCCATGATTCTTGCATTACAGGCGGATTCGTTACCATTGATCAACCTGGGAAGTCTGCTATACCGTGTAGAACTTACATTTATATGACCTGAGGATAGTTTAAAATCTCTGCATACAGAGCAGCGAAAATTCAAATAGAAAGTCCAGTCGTTGGTCTTATGGAGGCAGAGGATAACATTTAGGGTTCTCTGAATGGAGGGAAAATGAAGGAAGAAATCCCAGGGAGGAGATAGTCACAGAAGGAGAAATCATAAAAGCTGCATTTAATTGCCACCTAAATCCTTATTTTACCCCTAACCTGTATATGCATGAGGATGAGTTCAAGGTGAAATGCCATAACTGTAAAGCTGAAAACTGAGCAGAGAATTCACCTTCTTTCAAGTAGGCAAGAATCGAGTTTGAGTTCAGGTAAATTAACTACATAACAGTCAAGAAATAATATGCTGCCTTCTTGGGGAATTCAGCTTAACAGTGTAACATCCATAAATTGAATCTCTTATTAAAGAAATTCCTTTCTGTCTGAAAAAAAAATAATACCCTTTAAATGAGGGTGGAGAGATTCTACAACATGTAAAATTCCCAGTAATGAATAAAAAATTACTAGAAAAAACTAAAAATAAAAATTACATTATGTACAGGTATATAAAATATTTCATATATCTAGTCTGGCAATGAGTAAAAGAGGAAAAGCATTATTATCATTATTACAAATGAAAAAGGAAGACTTCACTACAAACTCAGATACTCATTGAAAGAGTAAGCCTTACAAACAATGCTTTACCCATAAATTTGACAACTTAAAGACACCAATTTCTTGAAAAACATAAATAAAACTCACTCAAAAAGAAATAGATACCTAAGTAGTCTTCCATGTATTTTTAAAATAAATTACTGTTTAAAAACCTTTAGCAAAACACTTCAAGACAGATGGTCTCACTGCAAATTTTACCAGACAATTAAGGAAAAAAATACCAGTTCTACACAATCTTTTCTAGAAAGTTTAGAAAATGACTTTTCAAAAGTTATTTTATGAATCCTACATTACTCTGATCTCTGACATCAACACTAGAAAAAGGCTTTGAAAGAAGAGAGGCCGCTGAAAAGTGAAAGTGAAAGTCGCTCAGTAGTGTTGGACTCTGCCATCCAATGAACCTGCCAGGCTTCTCTGTCCATGGAGTTCTCCAGGCAAGAATACTGGAGTGGTTTGCCAACTCCTTCTCCAGAGGATCTTCCCCTCCCAGGGACTGACCCCCAGTCTCCTACATTGCAGGCAGATTCTTCATCATTTGAGCCAGCAGTGAAGCCCCTAAAGATTAGGGCACTTAAACGTGAAAGCGAAAGTCGCTCAGTCGTGTCCAACTCTTTGTGACCCCATGGACTATACAGCCCATCAAATTCTCCAGCCCAGAATATTGGAATGGGTGGCTGTTTCCGTCTCCAGGGGATCTTCCCAACTCAGGAATCGAACCAGGGTCTCCTGCACTGCAGGCAGATTCTTTACCAACTAAGCAATCATGGGGAGAAGGCAATGGCACCCCACTCCAGTACTCTTGCCTGGAAAATTACACAGACGGAGCAGCCTGGGAAGCTGCAGTCCATGGGGTCGCAAAGAGTCGGACACGACTGAGCGACTTCACTTTGACTTTTCACTTTCATGCATTGGAGAAGGAAATGGCAACCCACTCCAGTGTTCTCGCCTGGAGAATCCCAGGGACGGCAGAGCCTGGTGGGATGCCGCCTATGGGGTCGCACAGTGCCGGACACGATTGAAGCGACTTAGCAGCAGCAGCCGCAAGCTTATCAGGGAAACACAGAGGCCACTAGTACTAAAAACAAAAATAGATGAAAATCTCATCAACAAAATACTAGCTTATCGAATTCAACAAGAGTATTATATGATAACCAAGTAGTTTATCTCATGAGTACAAGGCTGATTCACCACTCAAATATAACTCAATATAATTTACCATATTAATAGACTGAACACACACAAAAAGACACAGACACAAATAGTCAGTTTGACAAAAGTGTGAAGGTAATTCAGGAAATAGAAGATAGCTTTGAATGAAATAGTTCTGGAAAAATTGGATACCTCTATGGAGAAAAAATGACCTCAACCCATATCTCTTACCTTATAGTAAGTAAATTTAAAAATGTGTCATAAAGGCAAATATAAAATGTCCAAGTAGAAATATTTTAGAAGAAAACTTTAGAAAAAGCTTTCATATTCTTGGTTATGAAAAAAATCCTTATATATGACACCAGAATCAATAATCCATTAAAAATGATAACTTGGACTTTATCAATAATAAAAAGCATGCTCAGCAAATGATCCATTAATATAATAAAGAAAATGTATACCTAAGATAATATATTTTAGTCACATATTCAATAAAGAACTATTGTCTAAAACATATGAATTACTCAGAATTCAATAATGAAAAAGAACAATCCTATTAGAAATGAAAAAAGTATTTGAAAAGACACTAAGTTAAAGAAAACATTTAGATACCAAATAAACACAAGAAAGATGTTTAACATTAATAATCAGTCATTACGATAAAGTACTTTTCAAATAAAAATTGATAAGCTGATTCTAGCATTCATGTGGGAAATGAAAGTGACCAAAACAATACTAGAAAATAAGAGACACACTATCTGACTGTAAATCTTAATACAAGCCTACAATAATCAAGAAATATCTACAAAGAATCCAGAAATAGTATAATATTTATATAGTCAATTGATTTATGACAGAGGTTTTAAGGAATCCAGAGGGGTACATAATTATTTTCAAAACTGCAGGAACAACTGGATATACATATGAAACAAAACACTTTAACTCTTACCTAAGACAATGTTAAAAAGTTTTAAATAGTACAAATTTAGCTTAAATAAATAACTAAAATTTCTAAAATAAAACATAGGAAAAATATTGTCAGGAATGGGAAAATATTTATTAGACTAGACACAGAAACAATATCTCTAAAAGGAAAAAATAGGTAAATTAGAATTTATCAAAATCTTAAATTTTCTTTATGAAAAAGCATGCAAAACAATTTGCTAAGCATATGTCAGATTAAAGATTTTATGCAGATTACAAAGAGTTAAAAACAAAAACCTGCATCTCAATGATAGATTTAAAAACAAAAGATAAAATTTTTAGATAGACCCTTACAAGAAGACATATGACTGGACAACAAGCACATGAAGAAGTAATTAGTATTATTAATGTCAGGGAAATAAAAGCATGAGACTCCAAATCTTACAAATTACAATTGAAGAAATTTAAAAAGATAAATAACATCAAATGCAAGCAAGGATGTGGGGAAATTAGAACTCTCATAAATTGATAATGAGAGTGTAAACTAGAACAATAAGCTAGAGAGAAGTTGGGCAGTTTCTTATAAAATTGAACATACACTTATGATATAATCTATATAAATTCACTCCTAGCTATTTATCCAAGAGAAATAAAAGTGTGTTCACAAAAATTCTATACTAGAATAGCTTAGAAACTTTGTTCATAAGAGCCAGAAATTGGAAATAATTTAAATGTTCACCAACAAGAGAATGGATAGGCAGATTGTGAAATATGCATGACAATAATCATGAAAGTAGCTTGGAATGAGAGAATAACAACTGGAAAGGAGATTGAGAAAACCTTTAAAAATAATAAAAAATATTCTATATCTTCATAGGCATGGAATTAATGAGCATTTGCTTTTGGAAAAACTAATTGAACTGAATGCTTAAGACATGTATTATACAAAGAGAACAGTAAATGAAGATCAAATTCCTTTTTGTAGTCATATAAGTTAATAATTTTGAAATTATTTTCTGTATGTTCTAGGCTTGAGAAAACGTATTGACAGTAATAAGAGCCCAGTTTCTCACTTTTAGAAATTTAAAATATCAACATGAACTCACAGTTTTTAGGAAAGAGAAAAAAAATAAATGAATGGATGTGAAAATGTCATTATATATGTTATAGGGCTACTAAGAGGGTCTAGAAGCAATGAAATGGGTATCAGTGAGCACACCTATTATCCTGATCTTGGTGTCTAAATACCATTTTCCACTAAAGGTTGTCAGGTGTCTTTGGATAAAAAGCTTATTTCAGAACTGGGATATGAAAATTATTAGTAAGTCTGAAATGTTTTTGTACTATATTCAATAAGAGAATATTGAAATGGGGATAAATTGGAAGGACTTAAGAGCCAAATTTGCCCATTGAACAAATCTGATAGAAATTGAACATCAAAATGAATAATGATATTAATGGAATACAATCTATTACATAGAATAAGATTCTATGAACCATCCTAGTGTAAATAAATAAATACCTAAATAGATGACTATAGCCTATCAAGCATTCACAGTCGCTTTTAGTGGGAAGTATCTATTTAATCATACTGGTGAAAATGGAATTTCTTACAATCCATTTTGAATATCTAAAACATATACCACTGTGAAATGATATTACATTCCATTTGATGGTCTTATTTTCAACACAATGTGCTATTATACATTTTACAATAAATGTTGAAACAATTTATCCAAACTACATGTCTTTACTCATCTCTTGAGTAACAAATTACCTAGTCAACCCTATTAAAAACCACTCCTCCAAACAGCTTACCTCCCTTCCTGATGCTTTCCATGATAGAGTTCCCAAATATTTCACAAGGGAATCCCACACTGAGAAAATGAGACACACACGCTGCCAGAAATGGGACACCAGGGAGCTGACTGGGATATTAATACATGTGAGTTGCAGTAAATTAAACTAAATGAAGAGCTGTCACATAAGGCATTGTGCCTACTGATTGCATATGAACTATTCTGAATGAACTGCCAGTTATCACCCATTCACTTAGCATCAAACCAGGAAATAGGTAATATTTGCTTCTAGTTGCAGTGGCAGTAAAGAACACAGTCTGAATTTTTTTTGTAATTTAGCTCTTGTTATATTCTCAAACACTGAACATGCATTATACACAGTTGATTAATTTAATTTAGCAGTTAGGCCTCCAAAATTATATCATAATCTCTTGATTTTCTGAACCTTAGGTGCTTAAGAAATGATATTTTTAGAATTTTAATTTGTGATGATTTTTTTCTTTGTAATACTTTTATCCTTCCTGAGTCACTTATTTTTCTAATAATCACATATTTCTGTTAATTAAAACATATTGGACTTTAATATGTCCTTTCACAAAAATAAGTGACAAAAGATGGCCACCAAAGCAAGTTTGTTAAATAGGTTATCCAATGCCAGCTACATTGAGACACTAAATCTAAGCCTTCGCTGAGCTTTATCTCCCTGACCTTTTACAGTTCAGTGTAGAGAAATGATTGGTTTCATCTGCTAACTTTGAAGTCAACATCACTGCTTTACCTTTTATACTGAACATTTATTCTGTTCAAGTTCTATTATATTAGATACCATGTTTGGGAAACATTCATGTGCTATTTGAAAGCTTATGGCTTCTCATGACTTATTGCTATAGCCTCATAAAGCACATGCATGAAATACTTGGAAGTTCCTTGGATTTCATAATGACTTAAATTCCAAGACAAAACAAATTGAATAAAGCAACCTCCTTTGCATTAACAAATTAAAAGCAAATATTACTATCTTTGTGGACCTCAGTTTTTCTCACTTTTAAAGTATGAATTTTAAACTACATAATCCCAAGAGTTTGTTGTCTATTTAAGTGTGAATTATGTTCATTTAAATAAAATGAAAAAAGGATAAGAGAAATAAGAATTAAAATATATGAATTTTTCAAATAAGAGGTCAAGAATGATATACTTCTATTACATAGGACACACATCTTAAGGATTTCCTCAGATTATAGAAAGGGACTCACTTCCTAAAACACATAAGCCATATTCCAGTCACTCACCTTTGGCTACCTGCATATCTCAGCCAACCAGTTACACATCTGAAATTTCCAGCTCTAATGATATTACCAGACTTGAATGAAACTCTGTACCAAGGAGCATGGGTCCCTGATCTGCTCCCCAAGGAATGATGTAATCCTGAAGTATGAGGAAGTCAATACCTAATGGGATAAACTTTAACCCACAGATTAAAGAGAGAAGTGGGAACCTAGAAGATAAATCCCCCTTCTTTACTATATTACCCTGTTAGAATTGCTATAAGAGTACCAGAAACTGGGTGGCTTGAACAGCAGTTTATTTTCTCACAGTCCCAGAGGCTGCAAGTCCAAGATCAATAAGACTTCTCTCCTTTGTTTTTAGGTAGCAGTTTTTCCTTGTGTCTTCACATGGCCTTTTTACTGTGTACACATCACTGAAGTCTCTGCCTTTTCTTATAAGGACACTATTCCTATTCCTAAGGGTCACATCCTTATGATTTTATTTAATCTTCATTATTTCCTTAAAGGCCCTATCACCAAATATAGTCACGTTAGGTGTTAGGGCATCAACATAAGAATTTTGCTCCAGAGGAATTCTGTGTGCTGAGTGGACATATCTATTGAGCTCTTTCTCTTTGAGGCTTGTCATGAAGCAGTACTCACCTTCGTAACATACAAAGTAACATCAATTTATTCTTCCTACTTCAGTTTCCTTTCCCTTCATTCTTTCCCCTTTAGTCTTTCTCTCACACTATATCTTCTAGAGTATCTATACCATTGATAGATAAATTGTATATTTGTGTATATCTTTCTCAGAATCTTTCAGCTCATGCAGACAAAGTTAATTCATAAATAACAGTATTCAAACAACAGTTAACTTATTCTCAGCCTTGTACTACTAAAGAAATAGGAAACATTCTTTTCACTCAAAGTTAATAGAAGAAAAGAAATTATAAATATTAGAGAAGAAAGTGAAAGAGAGACTAAACATAATAGAAAAGATTGATGAAATTAAGAACTAGTACTTTGAGAAGATAAAATTTATAAAACATTAGCCAGACTCATCAAGAAAAAAGAGAGAGGGCTCAACTAGCTAAAATTATAAATGAAAAAGAAGTTACAACTGACACCACAGAAATACAAAGTGTCATGAGAGATTACTATGAACACCTACACACCAATAAAATGGACAACTCAGGAGAAATGGATAGATTGTTAGAAATATATACTCTCCCAAGACTGAATCAGGAAGAGACAGAAAATAGGAACAGGTCAATTGCCAGTAATGAAAGTAAATGAGTAATAATAGTAATAATAAAAAAAACTCTCAACAAATGAAAGTCCAAGACCAGATGACTTCACAGGTAAATTCCGAGAATAGGTAACATTCAGAGAATAGTTAACACCTATACTTCTTAAACTATTCCCAAAATTTACAGAGAAAGGAAAACTTCTAAACTTATTCTACAAGGCCCAAATCACCCTAGTACCAAAATCAGACAAAGATATCACACAAAAAGAGAAAAACACTGGCCCCAATACAGATGAATACAAATGCAAATATCCTCAGCAAAACATCAGCAAACTGAATTCAATGATATATTAAAAGGATTATATACCATAATTAAATGGTAGTATTTATCCTAGGGATGCCAGAATGTTTCAATATTCTCAAATAATACTCCTTGTTAACAAAGTGAAGAATCCAAAGTCACATGATTCATCTCAACAGATGCAGAAAAATCTTTTGACAAAATTAAACATCCATTTATGATAAAAACTCTCCACAAAGTGTATATTGAGGTAACGTACTTTGATATAATAAAGGACATATATAAGTCCATGGCTATCATCATACTCAATGGTGAAAACTTGACAGCTTTTTAATTTTTTTTTATTTTTTTCTTCTCAAGGCTATAGACAAATTTTCAACTTCAAAAGACTCAGTATCATTTAGACTTCATTATTTGACAATTTACTCTAATACTCTATCTTTTAAATAGAATCATCATGGAACATCTTTTACCACCCCTTCACTTTTAATCTGTCTCTTTACTTATAGTGTGTTTCTTGTAGACCACACATAGTTGAGTCTTGGGTCCACTCCAACTGTCTCCATCTTTATACTGGTATATTTAGACTATTTACATTTAAAGTAATTACTGATATAATTAGATTAATACTTATCATGTATATAACTTTTAAATTTTTTTCACCAGTTCTTTCTTCTCTTTTTCTGTCTCTGGTATTTGTTGATTCTGTTTGTATGATTCTGCTTTCTCTCCATTTTTAGCATATCAACTAAACTTCTTTTAAACAATTTTGGTGGTTGCCCTAAAAATTGCAACATATATATAAAGATATATTAAACTAAGTCAAAATTCAAATAACACTACCACTTCACAAGCAGTACAGGTACCTTATAACAGACTATCTTAATTTCTTCCTCCCATCCTTTATAACATTGAAGTCACTTATTTTACTTTATCTGCTTGCTATCTTCACAAAAGACATTGCAGTTTTTTTTTACTTTGAATAAACAATTTTCTAGAGTTGACCCTTGAACAACAGAGGTTTGAATCATGAAGGTTCACTAATAACATGAATTTTTTTCAATAAACAAAATAACTGTATTTTTGTTTTACAGATCTTTAAGTGTGGGGAAAGCTTTGTGTTCAATTAGAGATCATAATGTATAGAATCAAAAGAACTAGAATTTAAATTTAAATTCAGATGTCAGTTTAATCTGAAATTCCAAGGTAACTATAGGCAATGTGTGATTCCCAATTCAATGAATATGCTCAGAGTTAGATAAACACTTCTATACTGATATAGCTACCCTGATCACACATATATCTATACATATAGAGAGAAGATGGAAGACAATGAAGGGTATTGTCATGAATGAATCCCAAAGAAATCGTATATCTTTTGCAGATATACAGTATAGAGTATATCTGTATACAGTATTGTTGTGAATGAATCCCAAAGAAAATGTATATGTTTTGTAGATACACAGTAATATGAAAGAAAAAGAGCATACTACTGATAATTAATGAAAAAACTCAACTATTTCCTACAGATAGAAACTTGAGAAGGAAATTTTCTAAGTGTAAATCATAAAAATCTTTTGATCAAAGCAACCATTAATCTTCTTTTAAAATTATTTAAGTAGCACCTACTATTAAATAAGTACAAAGAGTTATTACTAGTCCTATTACTATATTTGTAGTAAAAAACAAAGTTGAGGGAGGTTGCTAAGTATTGAAGTTAGATACAATGTTACAGCTAAAAAATTAGCAAAGACCTAGAAATATAATCACCGGTGTGTTATAACAAATTGCCTACTATTTGGTGGGACAAATAAATATGTGTACAGGATCATTTTATATGTATTAAATTAAATGCATCTTCCCAGGTGGCACAGTGGTAAAGAATCCACCTGCAAAATCAGAGACACAGGAGATGCAGGCTCAATCCCAGAGTTAGGAAGATCCACTGAAGTAGGAAATGGCAACCCACTCCAGCATGCTTGCCTGGAGAATCTCATGGAAACAGGAGCTTGGTGGGCTACAGTCCGTGGGGTCACAAAGAGTCGGACATGCCTGAGAGACTAAGCACGCAAACACACACACACAAATTAAATACAAGTGTGGTTTACACACTAGTGAAAAAAGTGAGCTCTCATATATTTATGAAATCTTATTATTGTTAAATATATTGTTGCAAAGAAAATTTATAAAATCACCTCTACCTATACTGTTTCCTTAGGTTGAAATATAAACATTCATTGAAAATACATGGACTTCGAAATGTTTTAAGATAAACTGGCATGCCCATTGACAAAAAAATAGTTCAGTACATGGTTTATCCTTGCTCAATATTGAAGCATGATTTAGAAGTTCATTTAACAGGTTGTCAATAGGTCCTAAGATACTTCAGTTCTTTTAGTTTGCCATGCTTTTACGTGGGAAGCCCAAATTTGAAAAATTTCTACTAGATTTTACAACATCCTGTTACATCTTTCTAATTTAGTCATTTTGCCTTACAATGCCATACAATGGGCTATTACATCCCTTGGGGAAATATAAAATTTAAAGAGATATTAAACCCAAAATAACTTCACTGCTTATCAAAGAAATGACAGGGAAATACTGTCACACATCATGTCATTTTATGACATTTGTGATTAAGCATATATATATGTTGAATGCTAAAGATCTGGTAATGTGTACATATTCTCAAATTTTTAGGGAGAAAGAAGGAGAATTAAGATAAACTGTATGGTAAAGCAAATGTAGATGGAATCGACTCTTAAACCTGGCTGTGGTTCAAGTGTTAAAGGAATTCTTTGAACTTTAGGATGCACTTTATATAGAGGGCGTCCCTGGTGGCTCAGACGGTAAAGAAACTGCTTGCAATGTAGGAGACCCGTGTTCGATCCCTGGGTTGGGAAGACCCCCTGGAGAAGGAAATAGCAACCCACTCCAGTATTACTGCCTAGGAAATTCCATGGACAGAGGAGCCTAGCAGCTACAACCCATGGAGTGGCAAAGAGTTGTACACGACTGAGCGACTAACAGTATCAATCTTTTTTTCCAGTTTTATATAGATAATTTTGTAATTGTAGATAAAACCGGGATGTCATGCAGTAAATTATTTCAAATAAAATGGGGCTAATTTATAAATCCTGCAGCACTGGTTTGAAATCTGGACATTATATACTGAAAGAGGAATAAAAGGATGCCTAGATGCCATTCTAAGTAAGAGATTAAAATATGTAAAACATTTTTGGTTACATACATGACCTGGGGCTGCCCAGGTGGTGCTAGTGATGAAGAACTTTCTTGCCAATGCAGGAGACTCAGGTTTGATCCCCAGGTCTGGAAGATCCCCTAGAGTGGGTCATGGCAACCCATCCCAATATTCTTGCCTGGAGAATCCCATGGACAGAGAAGCCTGATAGGCTACATATCATAAGGTGGAAAAGAGTCAGACAGGACTGAGGCAACTTAGCATACACAGCACACATACCTATTCTACATTCTTTTCTCTTCAAATTATCATTTTCTTTTATGTTCTCAAGTACTTAAGTGCTCATGTTGCAATTTCTCAGTTTTATCATCAGTTCAGTTCAGTTCAGTTGCTCAGTTGTGTCCAACTCTTTGTGACCCCATGAACCACAGCACACCAGGCCTCCCTGTCCATCACCAACTCCTGGAGTTTACTCAAACTCATGTCCATCGAGTTGGTGATACCATCTAGCCATCTCATCCTCTGTCATCCCCTTCTCCTCCTGCCCCCAATCCCTCCCAGCATCAGGGTTTTTTCCAATGAATCAACTCTTTGCATGAGGTGGCCAAAGTATTGAAGTTTCAGCTTCAACATCAGTCGCAGTGAACACCCAAGACTGATCTCCTTTAGGATGGACTGGTTGGATCTCCTTGCAGTCCAAGGGACTCTCAAGAGCCTTCTCCAACACCACAGTTCAAAAGCATCAATTCTTCGGTGCTCAGCTTTCTTCACAGTCCAACTCTCACATCCATGCATGACCACTGGAAAAACCATAGCCTTGACCAGATGGACCTTTGTTGACAAAGTAATGTCTCTGCTTTTTAATAAGCTATCTAGGTTGGTCATAACTTCCTTCCAAGGAGTAAGTATCTTTTAATTTCATGGCTGCAATCACCATCTGCAGTGATTTTGGAGCCCCCCCAAAATAAAGTCTGACACTGTTTCCACTGTTTCCCCATCTATTTCCCATGAAGTGATGGGACCAGATACCATGATCTTAGTTTTCTGAATGTTGAGCTTTAAGTCAACGTTTTCACTCTCCTCTTTCACTTTCATCAAGAGGCTTTTTAGTTCTTCTTCACTTTCTGCCATAAGGGTTGTGTCATCTGCATATCTGAGGTTATTGATATTTCTCCCGGCAATCTTAATTCCAGCTTGTGCTTCTTCCAGTCGAAGGGTTTCTCATGATGTACTCTGCATATAAGTTAAATAAGCAGGGTGAGATTCAGTCAGTCAGTCACACTACTGTGACCTAAAATTTCCTACCTCTCTTTGCCTTCAAATTTAAAAACCACTTGTCCCAAAGTAGTTAGTTTCAATTATATATTAGATGTAAGTTAATCTTATTAAACTAATTTTCAAACTTTATTGATGATAACAATTATTTGAGTTGTAAATAAATATTAGAAACTCTCGAGTCCCATCCCAGATCAATTGATTTTTGTGTTTGAATTAACCCATGTCAGTGTTTTCTTGTTTTACTTTGGCTTCTTTTGTTTGTTTTTTTGTTATAGAGGCATTTTACTTAGTCAACTAAAAACAATTAGATGTTCAACAGCAGTGTACAATGAAAGATAAATCAAATCAATTACTCTAACATGTGTTCCTTCTTCTTTACAATGAAAGCAAATAATTAAAAAAAGTCTCTGCTTTAAGGAAAAAATTATAAAAATAGGCAAATATATTTTGTTATGCATAATAACATTAAACAGCTATAAGAAACCTGACTGTAATAAGATAACTTGGATGTTGGCTTGCACATATAAAAGGAGGATGGGCCATCATACTACAAGAACATGACTCCACCTGCTTTCATCTGATACTCTTGAGATCTCACTTACAGGTAACTAACGAAGTTAGTTTCAGCACTAAAGCTAATTCATATTCCCCATTATTTACTGCTCATGTTTGTCTTAACCAGACAGTAACTCTGGAAGGCTGATGCTGTTCTCTGCTTGCTTGTTTTAGTCCATAAGTTGTACATTATCTGTGGCAGATACCGTATGCTCAGACCTTAACTTCAGTTGAACTATAGATGAAATTTGAAATCTGTGAAACAATTTCTTCTAGCTTCTCTGTCTCAGTATTTATAGCCAGTTCCCACATTACGATGGTGTGAAAGTAATATACATTCAGTAGAAACCATACTTTGAATTGTGAATTTTGATCTTTCCTAGACTAGTGATAGGCGGAATAACAGTCTGGTGATGCATGGCAGATCCCCACGATCATCAGAACAAACTACCCATACTCTTACAACCATTCTGTACTTATCCAACTACTCTTTTTTTTTTTAACTTTCAGTACAATATTCATAAAGTACATGAAATAATCAACATTTCATTATAAAATAGACTTCAGGTTAGATGGTTCTGCCCAAGGGTAACCTCATTTACATGCTCTGAACATGTTAGAGTAAGCTATATAGCACTCAGCTATGATACTCGGTAGGTTAGGTATATTAAATGCATTTTTGATTTACTACATTTTCAAATTACAATGGGTTTATTGGGATGAAACCCTATAATAAGTCAAGGAAGATCTATATATGTATGTATTTATTAATACCATGTTACAAATACTAATTTGCACTGATTTAGCCACAGATATATTGTTATATATATATATATATATATATTATAATACCATATGGTGTGAATAAGGCAAAGTATAAAACACATCTACTAATTAAGTAAAAGACATCCAGATTACATCATATATTTAAAATGTATTGAAAAATTATGATGAACATCTTTATAATCTTCTCTTTGCATTTATGACTTTTGCTTTTGTATAGTTTTCTATGTAGAAGCAATAAGAAAAATATGCTATTTAATGTTTTGCAAAAAGCCTGACACTGCATCTGCTTTTTATACTTAGAAAGGTGTATAACCTATATCAAATAATTTGTCTCTTTGTCTGAGAATATTTCCTGGAAGATCATATATGGGTAAAAGGCAACATTCTTGAAGGAGAAGGCAGAAAATAAAGGAGGGTTGAAATAATCCACATTAAAAAAATTAAATGAAGTCAAAGTTTGTTCAAAATTTATACCCAATAGTTTGAAAGAGACAGAGAGAGAGGGGAAGGAAGAAAGAAAGAAAGGGAGATGCTGAAAAGAAAATAAGGGAATAGATGAAGCAAAAAAATGGGAAAGGGAATTTCTTGTCAGAGAAGAAAAGGAAGGAAAGAGTTGAACACATAGTAAGGATAAGAGGATCAAGTAGAAAATCTTATAGTGGGAATGGAAAAGGGACTTTCTATGCAGGAGTTTGTTAATACACCCAGTACACACACATCTTCCTGATTCTTAATAATTGTCAGACAAATTCAATGTTTTTTAAATAAAAATAGCTGAAATTTTCAAAGGTTGTAAAACTTCTTATAATTTAATAATTTTATAGTTGTATGGTAACCCTTTGTAGACTTTTCACAATGTATTTAACTAATATGGCATTATTTGACCATATAAATATAAATTTAGTTATTATAAATTATGTTTTGCTGAGCATATCCATACCATACCCATGCATATTCATGTTGTCACATGTCTTGATCATTTCTAAAATGAGAGATACTCTAACATGTGTTGCAATATTTTTTCTTAATTGAAATCGGTCAGTGAGATAGGGATATTTTAAAAACTCTGGTTTACACTTTGAATTTTTCCTCTGGCCTGGTATTGCTGCATTATTTTACACTCCATCTGGGGTGCATGAGTTTCCATTCTAACTTACACAAAGTTCAGTAGGTACAAGAAACTTTTTTTTTTCCCTAAACAATTTGCAGTGATAGAACATTGTTGTTGTTGTTCACTCAGTCATGCCCAACTCTTTGTGACCCCATGAACTGCAGCTCACCAGGCTTCCCTGCCCTTCACCATCTCCCAGAGTTTGCTCAAACTCATGTCTATTGAGTCAGTGATGCCATCCAACCATCTCATCCTCTGTCATCCTCTTCTCTTCCTGCCCTCAATCTTTCCCAGCATCGGAGTCATTTCTAATGAGTTAGCTCTTTGCATCAGGTGGTCAAAGTATTGGAACTTCAATGTTAGCCTCAGTCCTTCCAATGAATAATCAGGGTTGATTTCATTTAGGATTGACTGATTTGATCTCCTTGCTGTCCAAGGGACTCTCAAGAGTCTTCACCAGCACCACAGTTTGAAGGCATCAATTCTTTGGCATTCAACCTTTTTTATTGTCCAGCTTTCACATCTGTACATGACTACTAGAAAACCATATCCTTGACCATATGGACCTTGTAGGAAAAGTGATGTCTCTGCTTTTTAATGTGCTGTCTAGTTTTGTTACTGCTTTTCTTCAAAGGAGCAAGTGTCTTTTAATTCCATGGCTGCAGTCACCATCTGCAGTGATTTTGGAACTCAAGAAAATCAAGTCTGTGACTGTTTCCATTGTTTCCCCATCTATTTGCCATGAAGTGATGAGACCAGATGCAATGACCTTTGTTTCTTGAATGTTAAGTTTTAAGCCCAATTTATTTCAATGAAAAGTTGGGATGTATTCCTTTTTGAATATTTTTTGTATATTTATACACCATCTATATATCTGTATTCCTTCCTTTATGAGTTAACTGTACACCTAAAACCTTTATCTCCTGTTGTTGGTGGTGTAAAAATTCTTTAAATATGAAAATCACTAAATAATTCTATCTAACATACACTTATACTCTGTACATACTATGAATTACCCTGTGCTATGCTCAGGTGCTCAGTCATGTCCAAGTCTTTGTGACTCTGTGGACTGGAGCCTGCCACACTCTTCTGTCCATGGCATTTTCCAGGCTAGAATACTGGAATGGATCGCCATTTCCTCCACGAGGAGATCTTCCTGACTCAGGGATCAAACCCACGTCTCCCGTGTCTCCTGCTTTGGCAGGTAGATTCTTTACCACTGAGCCACCTGGGAAGCTCATGAATTAAACACTAGTAGGTATTTCAGTGTTCAGCATCCTTATATTATTAAATGTAGTTGGACTAATATTTACTTTGTGTGTTTTGCCAAATGTTGGCATATTTATGCTACATTTTTGTTTTTATTTCATATATTCCGATCTAAACTTGTAGAACAAAATTTGTATTAATTTTATATTGATGCCATAACAAATTACTACAGACTTTCTGGCTCAAATGACAAAAATTAGTACCTTACCGTTTTGTAACATAGAATTCCAACACGGGTCACACTAAAATCAAAGTTCAGCACACTTCCTCTTTTCTTAAGTTGCAAAGGAAGTATGGGTCCTTTACTTTCCCAGCTTCTAGAGATCATCCCCATTCCATGGTTGTGGCCCCATTCCTTCACTTTCAGAGAACTTCTGTCATCACATCTCTTTCTTTGACTATAGTTGAGAATGATTCTCCTTTTTGAGGACTCATTTGATTAGATTGTGTCCAGCTAGATAAACCAGGATAACCCCCTTATAACAAGGATTATAACCTTAAACACATCGGCAAAGTCTCTTCTGCTATGTAAGGTAACAGATTCTTAGAATTCAGATGTAGTTGTTGTTTGGTCACTAAGTTATATCTAACTCTTTGTGGATAGCCTTTTAATTTTTATTGTATTTTAAGTCTCCCCTTATCTAACAGTCTTGATTCTCCACTTAAAATACCATCATACCTTGAAATGTATTACTAATGATTAG
The DNA here is from genome assembly GCF_023699985.2 of Odocoileus virginianus. Taxonomy (NCBI): domain Eukaryota; kingdom Metazoa; phylum Chordata; class Mammalia; order Artiodactyla; family Cervidae; genus Odocoileus; species Odocoileus virginianus. The sequence continues at coordinate 31,781,417 of NC_069686.1, read as the reverse complement.
TTGATTTTCCTAGTCACACTCTCTGAAATAATTTCAAAGATTTTGTAACCCTGTTTGTAATTTTGTGGTTATCAGCTACAGACTTCCTCATATAATATTTTTATGCCTTCTTTGTTTCAGAGACATTTGGGAGGGCATTATTTAGTTATTTCCTAGATGCAGATATTAAATAGGAAGAATCATTTCAATATATTTTCCCTCTCCTCTGCACTGAAATTATTTTATATGGAAATTACACTCCTTCACTCAATAACAACTAAAATACTCCCTCTTTCCTCTTTATATGATAGTCTGCTTGAGCAATCATAACAAAAAGTTGCAGGCTGGGTGGCTTAAACAATGGAAATATATTTCTTACTATTCTTGAGGCTGAGAAATCTAACATCAAAGTGCTGACAAGATGCCATGGCCTCTTCTCTTGGCTTGTAAATAGCTGACATCTTGATGTGTGCTTACATGACCTCTTATTTGTACACAAGTGGAGAGAGAAAGAAATCTCTGGTGTCTATTCCTCTTCTTACAAAGAAATCAGCTCTATCAGATTAGAGTGCTGTCCTTATGACCACATTTAACCTTAATTGCCCCTTTAAAGACTATCTTTAAATATAGCCATATTGCCAGTTAAGACTTCAATATGAATGGATGGGGAGTACACAATTCACTCTGTAATACTCTCCCATTTTCAAAAGCAATATAGAGACATCAAGTTCTCATAACACACAGCTTGGAGAGTAAGATCATTCCCATACAATCACCCTGACATTTTGGAGGAAATTAACACTTATTTTAAAATTTCAAAACTGCATTTATGCATTCTGAGGAAAAAACAAATATTTTAAAATATATATATATCCTAACTTACACCTAACATAAATAAGTGGAATAGAAATATGAAATATAAATTACTATCAGGAAAATTGAGTCAGTATATAAACCTTAAAAATATTGTATCAAGACCGAAATGTCTCTACAACTGAAAAGGAATCTTTCAATAATTAAGGCAGTGTCAGTTATCCCAAAGCATGAAGTGAGGTAAAACAGCAGAGATAGTGTTTAGGATGACATACAAGTAAGTTTTTAAATTACTATTCAAAATATAGAAAATAAAATTAAAGATAATAATGACTCAATATATAGAGAAAGTAACAGACTTATATTACCACTACTCCTAAGTTTGGATAAGAGAAAACAATATATAATAGAAATAAAATAAATTTTACACTGGAATGATAGCTCCCTAGGGACAGAACTCTCTTTAGTTCACTCCTGTATCCTTAAAATCTGCAAAGATATTGGAACTAATAAAGTCTTTTTTAAATAATTAAAGAGATTTAAAAATATGTAATGCATGAGGAAATGAAAACACATCCATAAAATAAAAACAGGTAGCATTTTTATGAGAAATAAAATAGAATTTTTAAATACAAAAGTATGGGGATAGAAATTAAAAACTCATTGCCATGGTTAGACACAGGTGAAGGGAGAATTCATTAACTGGAAGATATACCTGAAGAAATTACTTGGGTTAAAAAAAAAATGATTATGTGCCAAAGATCAGACAATTTTCAAGTGAACTCTTCTAAACATTTAAATAAGAATTAACACCGGTCCTTCTCAAACTATACCAAAAAATTGCAGTGGAAGGAACAATCTTTAACTCATTCTAGTAGAACAACATCACCCTGCTACCAAAACTAGAAAAAGACACCACACAACAAAAAGAAAATTACAGGCCAATATTACCAATGAAATTTGATGAAGAAATCGGAAACAAATTATTAACCAGTTCAATTCAACAATGCACTAAAGGGACTGTACACCATGATTAAGTGGGATTTATCCCCAGAGTGCAAAGAGGGTTCAATATCCACAAATAAATCAATGTGATACAATATATCAACAAACTGAAGTATAAAAATCATATGATAATCTCAATTATTACAAAAAAAACTCAACAAAAGTCTACATTTATTCATGACACAACTTTCAACAAAGTGGGCGTAGAAGAAACACACCTCAGCATAATAAAGGACATTCATGAGCAACCTTCAACAACATCAAACCAACATTTCATCTTCAAAGTTGAAAAGCTAAAAGTATTTTCTCTAAGATAAGGAAAAGACAAAGATACCCAGTCTCAGACAAAACGCGACTACATCAAACTAAAAAAGCTTTTGCATGGTAAAGAAAACTTGAAACAAATTGAAAAAACCCAAATACTGAATGAGTGAAAGTATTTGCCAATGATATACCTGGTAAGGTGTTAATAGCCAAAGAACACGTAAAACTCTATATCAAAAAATCAGCCAACCCAATTTTAGAAACTGCAGAGTACCTGAGGAGAAAATTTTTCAAAGAAGATATACAGATGGCCTTCAGACATGTGAAAAGATGCTTAGCATTTTTAATTAGCCGGGCAGTGGAGATCAAAGCCAAAGTGAGATACCATCTCAAACCTGTCACATTGGCTATCATTAAAAAGGTAACAGATAAGTGTTGGTGAGGATGTGGAGTAAAGAAACCTTCTTTCACTATTGATGGGAATGTAAAACTGAGGTCACCTACTACAAAAATAGTATCATAGTATCATATCATTGTATAGTGCACCTGAAACTATTGTATGTCAAGTATATTTCAATAAAAATATTATTTCCTAGTGTCACTCGGACTGAAAAGTGTACTATTCTCACCTCAAGTTCATTTCTAAAGCCAATATATACCAAGAATTTATTTTACTTAAGGAATATTGTGACTTTTATTCTAACATCATTTCCTTTGCTTCTATACTTTCCTTAGATAAAGCAGTTTTCCTTCCACATGAAAGGGCCATAACTTCTTATGAGTTGGTTAATAAAACCTTATTCCACAAATTTCCTTACAAAATTAGAAACTACACTTAATATGTATTTAATAATCAAACCAGTGTGAATTTGAAGGCACAGAATATGATCTAAGAGACACTGAAGACTAACCAGAGAGAATTCCTAAAAGAGATTTGCAGTCTAGGTGGACTTCAAGGTAGAGTGAAATAAAATTTAAGTTGCCAATCCAGCACCAACTATCAGAGCTTAATTCTAACAATCATCAGGCCAGGACTGCAAACTTAAATTGGTAATTCCATTACAGTAATTTCAGGTGTGTCCCACCCTACCCAAAAGAGTCACAAGTCTAGTTTCTTAGACTTTAAGTAGCTTATAACATCTTATCTTATTTGAATGCAGAGTTCCAAAGAATAGCAAGGAGAGATAAGAAGCCTTCCTCAGTGATCAGTGCAAAGAAATAGAGGAAACCAATAGAATGGGAAAGACTAGAGATCTCTTCAAGAAAATTAGAGGTACCAAGGGAACATTTCATGCAAAGATGGGCTCAATAAAGGACAGAAATGGTATGGACCTAACGGAAGCAGAAGATATTAAGAAGAGGTAGCAAGAATACACAGAAGAACTGTACAAAAAAGATCTTCATTACCCAGATAATCATGATGGTGTGATCTCTCACCTACAGCCAGACATCCTGAAATGTGAAGTCAAGTGGGCCTTAGGAAGCATCACTATGAACAAACTTAGTGGAAGTGATGGAATTTCATTTGAGCTATTTCAAACCCTAAAAGATGATGCTGTGAAAGTGCTGCACTCAACATGCCAAAATTTAAGAAACCTCAGTAGTGGTCAAAGGACTGGAAAATGTCAGTTTTCATTCTAATCCCTAAGAAAGGCAATGCCAAAGAATGTTCAAACTACCACACAATTGCACTCATCTCAAACACTAGTAAAGCAATGCTCAAATCTCCAAGCCAGGCTTCAACAATACGTGAACCATGAACTTCCAGATGTTCAGGCTGGATTTAGAAAAGGCAGAGGAGCCAGAGATCAAATTGCCAACAGCTGTTGGATCATCGAAAAAGCGAGAGAGTTCCAGAAAAATATCTATTTCTGCTTTATTGACTATGCCAAAGCCTTTGACTGTGTGGATCACAATAAACTGTGGAAAATTCTGAAAGAGATGGGAATACCAGACCACCTGACCTGTGTCTTGAGAAACCTATATGCAGGTCAGGAAGCAACAGTTAGAACTGGACATGGAGCAACAGACTGGTTCCAAACAGGAAAAGGAGTATGTCAAGGCTGTATATTGTCACCCTGCTTATTTAACTTAAATGCAGAGTACATCATGAGAAATGCTGGGCTGGATGAAGCACAAGCTGGAATCAAGATTTCTGGGAGAAATGTCAATAACCTCTGATATACAGATGACACCACCCTTATGGCAGAGAGTGAAAAAAAACTAAAGAGCCTCTTGATGAGAGTGAAAGAGGACAGTGAAAAAGCTGACTTAAAGCTCAACATTCAGAAAACAAAGTTCATGGCATCTGGTCCCATCACTTCATGGCAAATAGATGGGGAAACAGTGGAAACAGTGGCTGACTTTATTTTGGGGGGCTCCAAACTCACTACAGATGGTGACTGCAGCCATGAAATTAAAAGATGCTTACTCCTTTGAAGAAAAGTTATGACCAACCCAGACAGCATATTAAAAAGCAGAGATGTTACTTTGCCAATAAAGGTCTGTCTAGTCAAGGCTATGGTTTTTCGAGTGGTCATGTATGGATGTGAGAGTTGGACTATAAAGAAAGCTGAGTGCTGAAGAATTGATGCTTTTGAACTGTGGTGTTGGAGAAGACTCTTGAGAGTCCCTTGGACTGCAAGGAGATCCAACCAGTCCATCCCAAAGGAAATCAGTCCTGAATGTTCATTGGAAAGACTGATGTTGGAGCTGAACTTCCAATATTTTGGCCATCTGATGTGAAGAGCTGACTCATTTGGAAAGACCCTGATGCTGGGAAAGATTGAAGGTGAGAGGAGAAGGGGATGACAGAGGATGCAATGGTTGGATGGCATCACTGACTCAATGGAGATGAGTTTGAGTAAACTCCAGGAGTTGGTGATGGACAGGGAGGCTTGGCATGCTGCAGTTCATGGGGTCAGAAAGAGCCGGACACAACTGAAAGTCTTATCTTAGTTTTCACATATAACTATATTTTAATTAAATATGGAAATCTAACACAACAGTATAACTATTCGTATTATTGTCTAAATATATTTAGTAACACAAGTATGCTCATGGCAACATGATTTTGGTTTATTTTACTTCCATTTTTACTTTCATTAGATTAGTATAATTTTCCTGATTTCCTGGTGGCTCAGACAGTAAATCACCTGCCCACAATGTGGGAGACCCGGGTTCGATCCCTGGGTTGAGAAGATCCCCTGGAGAAGGAAATGGCAACCCACTCCAGTACTCTTGCCTAGAAAATTCCTGAAAGAACCTGGTGGGCTATAGTCCATGGGGTCACAAAGAGTCAGACACAACTGAGGGACTTCACTTACTTCACTTAATAAGAGTTAAAAGAATATCTCTAATTTTGACATAGGATAATGTAAGACTAAGGTCGTTATTTATATCTCAGGTATTTTTTTATTATTTTGTTTCCAAAAATAATTTATCATGCATACTCATGCATGCCAAAATATACAATGTTCATGTAAAATATAAAGAATAATATTGAACTAAATATTTCTGTAATTAAACACATGTGTAGAAATTATAACACTAAGAGTTCATTGAAAGCACATTGTTCATAATAAAATTACAGTTCCCTCCTACACCACCCAGTTCAGTTCAGTTCAGTCGCTCAGTCGTTTCCAACTCTTTGCGACCCCATGAACCGCAGCACGCCAGGCCTCCCTGTCCATCACCAACTCCCGGAGTTTACTCAAACTCATGTCCATCGAGTTGGTGATGCCATCCAACCATCTAATCCTCTGTCGTCCCCTTCTCCTCTTGCCCTCAATCTCTCTCAGCATCACTGTCTATTCCAATGAGTCAACTCTTTGCATGAGGTGGCCAAAGTATTGGCGTTTCACAATATCAGTCCTTCCAGTGAACTCCCAGGACTGATCTTTAGGATGGACTGGGTGGATCTTCTTGCAGTCCAAGGAACTCTTTAGAGACAACCACAATTCTGAAATTAGTGTTCTCCATTCACTTCAATAAATATATATTTTAGCCTCCTATGCATGCATGCATCCATAAACAAATGACTTATTTTTGCAGAGTTTAAAAATTTATATCAATGAAATAATTATAAATGAAGTAGGCTGATTTCAGAATATGTAATATTACTCAGCTACAAAAATAAATAATTTCCTGATACATGTAACAACATGGATGAATCTCAAAAAAAAAAAAAAAAAAAATGTGCAGAGTTAAAGAAGCCAGACACAAGGTAGTATATCCTACGTGATTTCATTTTATGTGGAGTTCTAAAACAGGCAAGACTAATTTTTGTTGGAAAAAACAGACTAGCAGTTTCCTTTATTGTGGGTGGAGATAAGGTATTGATTGGGAAGGAGATGTGGGAATTTTCTGGGGTGAAAGTAATGCCCTATATCTTGATATGGGCTTGGGGTATACAAATGCATGCATTTATTGAAGCAACAAATATATATTCCATTGTATATAAAATTTACTTCTAGGGGAAAAAAACAAAATATTAAGGCCAAGTTAATAATAGGTATATTGAATTATTTAGGAGAAATGTAATGTCTGAAATTTACTCAGAAATACATTTTAAAAACTATAAAATTACAGGATGGATGAATGTTGGATGGTTAGCTGTGTGATTAAAATGAATACAGAGAAATATCAATGGTAGAATCTAGGTAGTGGCTACATGGGTGTCTAGTTTTGTTAATATAACAGGATATTGGAAAAATAGGCAGTAGGGAGAAAGTTTCTGGAGCTTATATGACTGAATTTCCTCTTGATCTGAGGAATACCATATCAGTGCAAGAGTTCAGAGGGGGGAAAAGCAGAGGGATAAGTGCTGATTCTGGAATAAACCAACTCCAAAAGAAAAAGAGTAAGCATAATTAATTTTTAAAAGAGCATAATGAAGTCATTTCAGTATGATAAAATTACTCAGAAATCTCAATATGTAGAATTGTGAAAAAGAAGTCTGGATTTTTTTGTGGCCCAACTGCTCACCAGTTTATAAGACTATTAAGTATACAGCCAACATGTTTTTTTATTTCTCTATGCATTTGTCAGAGTGACCACTCATAGCCATTTCCATTAATTAAGCGTTCCTCTTCTTCCTATAGCATATTCTTGAATCATGCAAAAGGTCGAAAATCATAGATTTTTAACTGCATAAAGCATCTCCTTTTCCACGCCTGCAGATTCATTTAAAATCTGTTCTTCACTATTCTACTTAAGAATCCTTTTGCTCTCTCAATGCTTTGGGGTCAAAGGCGTCTTCATTTCTTTTTTTTTTTTACTCTCCCTGACAGCTGATGGAAGCTGGCAGAAGACGAAAGGTATTTAAAGTGTGACAGAAGGGTTCAGTCCAACATAAAGAAGCCATTCTCTCCTCTAATACACTCTTGATTGCTCTGAACTGTGCTCGTTTAAACAAGTCCTGTCTCTCTGTAGTATTTCATATAGGATTTAAATTTTGCTCTGAGGAGCACGCCCTCATTCATTTGTTTGCATGTTTATATTTTCTGTGGCAAGAAGAATAAAGGAAGAGGGAAAGGTGAGGGTCATCTCTAATGGAGAAATGCTGGAGCCGACTGACCTGAAAGGTGTCATCACACACAGAAGAGGAAATGTGAGCAGGCTTTGTAGAAAAGGAATGTATCACAGAAGTTCTGCCAAGTTGGTCCCTACAATCAGCATGCCATGGACCCTAAAATTAACAGTAAACATTTCTTTTTGTTTTCTTTTTTAAATGACAGAAAGTGTCAGTAAAATTCTACCGCCCAGGTTGAGGGGACGAGTAAAAGCAAAATGAGTTAAAAAGTAGCATGTACATTCAAAATTTAAATTTCTTGCCAGTTCAGCAATGTTAGATGTCATGGGTAATGCAAGGGATACTTATTTAAATTTTTCATATACTCACAAAATGAATCAAGATTAAAATGAGAGGTGCACATATTAGTGTAAAAGGAGCAAAATCTCAATCCTTCTTCCTGGTGAAAAATTAGGCATTTAGGTTCATCCCATGTCAAAGGCAAAACAGCAACTGCTCTCTGCTTGCTTTAGAAACAAGTTTGTTTAAAATAGTCCTCCAGACATTTCTACTCTGTTAGATAACTAGCATACACTGTTTAAGAAACAACCTCTGTCCCTAATCCTGATTAAAATATAAGGAACTTTATAATAATAGCAAGTGCATTTTATCTAAGAGGCTGAAAACACATGAGTAGATGTACAAACTTTGGTTTAAGAAGCCTGACATAAACAGATGTTTTCAAATGTGTTTAGATTTTTCAGTGCACTTCTTATAGATGGATTTTATTTTTGGTGTTGTTAGTGCCATGCACAAAGTAGGTTAGCATATGCTTTGATTATCCAAACATAAAAGGAAACTTGAGAAAACATCTTTATTTCAAATTCTGACTTTGTTTCCCACACTCCAGTTGTTACTGGTATTAGACACAGTGACACATGGACAGAGACGGGACATGACATAGATAAAGCAAACAAAAATTGAACAAAACACAGGAAGACGACATTTATAATGCCACTGACAAAGGCAGTCACTTCACTTTAAATAATGTGGCAGGCTGCAAAACTATAGTAATTACTAGAATTTCATTTTCATTAACTAATAAACCAAGGAAAACAATTTAAGTATCTGAATGTCATTTTTCAAATGAAAATAAACTGTAAACATTTGAATAACATCACAGCAGGGATAATATACCTAAGGAAATCTATTGAAAAATGCTAGCGGATTCATCCTCTTCTATCACATTAAAACTGCAATTGACTGTAAACCTCCTACCACTCTCCACTGAGACTTTAATTGTAAAGATTCCTGTTACATATCATATTAGAATTTAGTTAAAATTGTAGAACACATTATTTCCAATCAGACAGCCAACCATCACTCACAAAGATTTTTAAAAAGGTGATTAATAATTCATCTCAGATAAGGAAAAGATCTATATTTATACCATCTTCTCAGCCACCATAAACTACCTGACAATTGTTCAGTAATGATGCCCAGTAAATTCTTTAAAATGGTAATTTGTCATTCTGTCACTTCATTTGTGACCTAAAATTCCTCACTTGAGGCATCATCAAATAAATTAATCACTTTCCAGGATCCATTTCTCTGTTCTGCACGTTATTATGCCCGGGCTCTCTTGTGTTTCTCTTCATTTACATATATTTAATGGCTGAGCCGTGGTTCACGATGGCACATAACGCACACATCTCATTACAGGTGAAATATTCTAACTGCCACTATCACTGGGAAAGAAAATAACTCTCCCAATTTAATTTTCCTGATGTAACAAAACCATGATTCTTCACTATGAAATGTTGATGCCATCCATCAGTCACAATCAATAAAATCATCATGGAAGTACGCCTTCTTCAGCATCTTTCCTTCATACCGGTATTATTTGAGGAAGGTAATTAAACTCATAATATGTAATGAATGTAAATGAAGTAAAAATCCTCATGCTAGCTCTCTAACTATGCTTATTTTACAGCTTTGATTTAAAATACTTTCCCCGCAACTTACAAGTATGTAAGACCTAAATAGAAAGATATTCACTGCAAAGACAATATTCATGAACAGATACAACTAATTCTAAAAATAGCACTCAATATAAAAGTACCAGGTGTTACTATTTACAGATTTTTCATTTAACTGATATAATCTCTTTGCTCTTACATATTTCTGGGGTTTCTTCAAATTCATCTAGTAGTTTCAATGTATAGATTATCATGTGACAAATTAAGTGATTTTTTTTAGTAAACTGGACTACTTGATTCTTCCCATTTAAGGGCTGCAGGTACCGTCTGTCTTATTGAACTTGGCAATTTTGTCCATTTTTGCCTGAAGAAACCTAGAAAAATATAGATCAAAGAAGTAGGATGTTTTACAGACAAGGGTTTTGGAATTGGCACATTGAAACTATTTCCACCAACTGTAAATATTCATCTTAAATCGCTATTGTATCACATTTGTAAAGGTCAATAAATTAAAAAATAGTGTGTGTGAGCTCAGTTGTGTCTGACTGTTTGCAACCCTATGAACCGTAGCCCACCAGGCTCCTCTGCCCATGGGGTTCTCCAGACAGAAATACTGGAGTGGGAGGCCATTTCCTCCTCCAGGGGATCTTCCCCATCCAGGGATCAAACCCACATCTCTGGCATCTCCTGAATTGCAAGCAGATTCTTTAAAGGTCAGTAGGGAGTGTTTTAAAGTAAGCTAGTGTCACACAAACATCACCCATGTCTCTAAGTATGTTACAACTTAATTTGACATTCATTAACTGCTTCTCCCCACATACTTAGGAACATTGGCTACAGAATGATGCTTTACAAGATTCCATTTAAAATGAGGATTCCTTTCATTATTAATTCATCATCAAAAAATGCAACTTTCTTTATCTTGGAAGTAGGTCCCCGTTTGCCTGTTTAAAATAATGCTTGAGATAGTGTCTAAAATAAGAAGTAAAATATTAACTCTATGTCTCTGAAACAAAGGAGAAAGTAGGTGAATATCACTGCTCCACAGATGAATGACCTAACTACAATATTGACAAACCATCTACACAGTACTACCTTTCTTCCTCATTAATTATCATATAGTTATCTTTAATGGGCACTTATTTAAGAAAAAAGACTGTGTGTGCAGTTTTGCACATGTTTTTATTAACACTTTAGCAGTCTGGTAACCTAAAGCAAATCCTCCAGCACAAAACTCTACATAAAATTAGCTGGAAAATAGTGACCAACCACTTTCTCGAGCTTTTTGGGGACAGTCTGAGGTGGATCTGAATTTTGAGAGTGTCATTAGCTCAGACTAAATCAAGAACTGAGAGTGTTGATGGTGGGAGCATGAGATTGGATCAGGACCTTAGTTGATGTTCTGATAGGGGATATAGCAGATTGAATATGCCAATAGACACCACAGTGACTTGAAATGACTTATTGCGGTGGTGGCAAAAGGATATAGAAAATGAACTCCCATCCTAATTAAACAAAACAAACACCACTCAAATATCATGGAAAATAAGATTGGGATACAGTGGTTTCACTTAAAGTAGTTATGCTATAAGGCTATTAGAAAATCTCATGAAATCTATAGCCAAGTGACACTAAATATATGTATTAAAACAAAGACTTTAAGCAAAGCAAATTAAACTATTTTGAACAAATAGGAATAAAGAGATAGAGGAAAAAAACATTATTTTTGACGCATTCATGAACTCTATTCATTTTAGTAAATCTGACGCACAGACTATTCAAAGAACTAAAGTATATTTTAAGGACAGATGCTAGTAGCCAGTAAAGTAACTGGGTATGAAAGTAATATTTGCATGAAACAAAGAGGAATGAAGATAGAGTCTTACAAATATAAACTTATACATTAAATACATTCAATGTACCATGGAAACTGATGATTGCCCACATTGTGGAAGAGAACACATAGATAAAATCAAACCTTTAAAGGGTTTGGGAGCATTTCCTTATTATTTAAGCGATCATTTATTTTTAAGAAGGGTCCACACCCCCAGCCATATTTACAATTTTACTAATAAAAACTGCCCAAACTAAGATTTCTGGATATTCCACTCATATAAATCTGGCCACTAACTGATGTGCCCAAATAATAGTACTAGAAAATATCATTGATGGTTGGATGACATCACTGACTCAATGGACATGGGTTTGGGTGGACTCCGGGAGTTGGTGATGGACAGGGAGGCCTAGCGTGCTGTGGCTCATGGGGTCACAAAGAGTCAGACTCGACTGAGTGACTGAACTGAACTGAACTGAACAACCAGTGGCCTCAAATATTGCTTTCTACAACCACAGAAAAATTGAAAACTTAGTTAAATCCCAAGCTACAGATGCTAAAACAAAATCTACATGGGAATTTCTAATTAAATTGACGTTTGCATGAGGTAAATCTTAATAAACCTAAGGTAGCAAGTTTAGTTCTGCGGCCAAAGGCCCATGTTTTTAGGCTTCTTAAATAACCAGTTTTGCCTGAGACAACTCATTACTGAAAATTTGACTTACCTTACCCCAGAACACAGTAAACACTGACCTGAGTTTGAGTTATTGGTTAACTAGATTGTCGTTTAGCTAAGTCATGTCTGATTCTTTTGGGACCTCAAGGACTGTGGCCTGCCAGACTCCTCTGTTCATGGGATTTCCCACACAAGAATACAGCAGTGGGTTGCCATTTCCTTCTCTGGGGGATCATCCTGACCTAGGGATCGAACCCACATCTTCTATATTGGCAGATGGATTCTTTACCACTGAGATCCCAGGGAAATCCTGTTAACTTGGTAACTTTGTGTAAATTACATTTCCTCTTGATAGTCTCCTCCTCCTAATCTATAGAACTAGAATTAAAAAGCAAACAAATGTGTAATTTACAGGATGGCTACCAAATCAATAAGCAGATGGGTAAAAGTAAGTTAGTAATACTTCAAATATTATGCTAATTATATTTCTTTTTCTTTTGTGTTACATTAATTTTCTAGAGCTGTCATAACAAAATATTGCAGACTAGGTGGCTTGAACAATAGAAATTTATCTCTCATGGTTCTGGAGGCTGGAAGTCCAAGATCAAGGTATTAGCAAGTTTTGTTTCCTCCTGAGATCTCTCTCTTTGGCTTGCAAATGGCCACCTTCTGCTGTGTCCTCACATAGTCCTTCCTCTATGCATGTGTATCCTTGGTGGTGTATCCCTGATGATCTTATAAGGTCACCAGTCATTAGCTTAGGGTCCCATGCTATGACCTCATTTTAATATCAAGAACCTTTTTAAAAGTTCAGGTGATCTGTTTCACCCTAGATAATATACATGTTTCGATGCTGTTCTCTTGAAACAAACAGATCACCAGCGCAGGTTGGGTGCATGAGACAAGTGCTCGGGCCTGGTGCACTGGGAAGATCCAGAGGGATCGGGTGGAGAGGGAGGTGGGAGGGGGGACCGGGATGGGGAATACATGTAAATCCATGGCTGATTCATTTCAATGTATGAAAAAAAACCACTGCAATGATGTAAAGTAATTAGCCTCCAACTAACAAAAATAAATGGAAAAAAAAAAAAAAAGTTCAGGTGGCACTAGTGGTAAAGAACTTGTGGGTTCAATCCCTGGGCTGGGAAAATCCCCTGGAGAAGGGCATGGCAACTCACTCCAGTATTCTTGGCTGGAGAATCCCATGGACAGAGGAGCCTGGCAGGCTATAGCCCATAGGGTCACATAGAGTCAGACATAACTGGAGCAACTTAGTACAAGCACACATACCTTTTTAAAAGCGTAGCTCCAAAAAATAAAATAAAATAAAATAAAAGCCTAGCTCCTATAGTTACATTGAGGGTTAAAGCTTCAACATATGAATTTTGAGAACATGCAGTTCAGTCAGTAACAAGTCAAGTAAATTCATATATGAGCTGTGTTTAGTCTCTCAGTCGTGTCTGACTTTTTGTGACCCAATGGACTGTTGCCCACCAGGCTCCTCTGTCCATGGGATTCTCCAGGCAAGAATGCTGGAATGGGTTGCCATTTCCTACTCAAGGGGATCTTTCCAACCCAGGGGTGGAACCCAGGTCTCCGATACTGTGGGCAGATTCTTTGCTGTCTGAGCTACCAGGGAAGCCCCATATAAATGTATATATGCTATATATAAATTCATATATACAGCATCAAAAATTTTAAGGCATATTTCTTAGGATAAATATGATTGTGTACTCCTACCAGGTTTTCTCTCTTCTCGGGCATTTTGGGAAATTAAGCACCCCATCCTTTTACAGTTAAGTGGCAACTTGTGACTAGTTTTGACCCATTGATTATATTACTATGTGAGCATTTTAACTCATGGTGTGATACTCTCTAGCACTCTGTTCCCCTGCCACAGTGATTATGATCTTGAGTTGACATATGAGTGTTTTAAGATTGAGGCAGCCTGGATGGCTGCGTCTCCACATAAAGGAAAACTGCCCTTTGTGGTTAGTACTGCAGCAGACTTCGCATGCATAAGAAACAAAGTCTTGGTTTTGATAAACCACTGTGGCAGGAACATCTTAATATGAGTCCTGATAAGTCACACACTTGTTTAATCCCTTTTCCTTGAGTACAGGTAGAACTTGTGACTTCCTTCTTACTAATTAGAATATGGCAAAGGTGATAGGACAATCAATCCCTTGAACAGGTTATGCTACGTGGCAAAACAATGGGACTATGTAATAATATAGGAGTCTTTGCCTCAATAGACTACATGGGAGAGACTCTCTTTCAGGCCTGGAAGATGGAAGCTGATAGGATATGAACCGCCCAAGGAAAGGACACGGGAGTAAGAAACTCTGCCATGCTAAGTTGCTGCAGTCGTGTCCAGCTATGTGTGATCCTACGGACTATAGCCCGCCAGGTTCCTCTGTCCACAGAATTCTCCAGACAAGAATACTGGAGTAGATTTCCATTCCCTTCTCCAGGGGATCTTCCTGACCCAGGGATTGTACCTGTGTGTCTTACGTATAACCTGCATCGGCAGGCAGGTTCTGTACTAATAACGCCTAGTGGGAAGTCCAATAACCAGAGTTTCTGGTAAGAAACTCTAAGAGGCCTCTAAGTCCTAAGAGTAGTTCCTAACTAATACCTAGGAGAAAAATTGGACCCTCTGTGTTGTCTTAGGAACTAAATTCTGCTAACAACAATAAGAACTTGGGAGATTACCCCAACCTCTAGAAAGGAATGCAGCCTGGTCAACATCTTGTTTGCAGCCTTGTGAGATCCTGAACAAAAGACTCTGGTAAACTATACTCATACTTCTGATTCAATGAAACTGTGAGATAATAATGTATGTTGTTTTAAGCTATTGAGTTGGTAGTCAACTGTAAGTAGTGGAAGAAAACTGACCTAACCACTGAGACTTCAAGGTTGTTCATCATCACAGCATAAATCTAGCCTATCCTGACTGATATTAGAGCAACTGGTAAAGTGGAAATAATAGGGCCTGATTGCTAACACAACTAGGTAGATAATCAGTTAAACAATCATAACACAACACGAGTACCAATGAACAGACTGACAACATTCAGAATTAAGGTGTGCTAATGCATTTCTCCGGAGAAGGCAATGGACCCCACTCCAGTACTCTTGCCTGGAAAATCCCATGGCTGGAGGAGCCTGGTAGGCTGCAGTCCATGGGGTAGCGAAGAGTCGGACATGACTGAGCGACTTCTCTTTCACTTTTCACTTTTATGCATTGGAGAAGGAAATGGCAACCCACTCCAGTGTTCTTGCCTGGAGAATCCCAGGGATGGGGTTGCACTGAGTCGGATGCGACTGAAATGACTTAGCAGCAGCAGTAGCAATGGATTTCTCACTCACGTTTTTGTCCTTTGAATGATGTGAAGAAGACATACTTTTTAAATTTCAATATGTCACAAATTTTAGAGAGTTATCAAAAACACAAGATTTTAGAAACAGGATATCAAGATAAATATAAAGGATAAATTTAACAAATAGCCCACCAGGCTCCTTTGTCCATGGGATTCTCCAGGCAAGAATATTGGAGTGGACTGCCATGCCCTTATCCAAGAGATCTCCCCAACCCGGAGATCGAACCCGAGTCTCTTATGTTTCCAGCATTGGCAGGCAGGTTCTTTACCACTAGAGCTACCTGGGAAGCCAAACAAAATTAAATAAAAGGTAGGGCTTTTGTTAACAAGTCAAGCCTTGGCTTTTTCAGTAACTACAACTTCATGACTTGCATACCATGATTTCAACTGATGCTTCCCCAATCTAACTTAAGAGAAACATAAATTGAAGCAAACATCTTTCATTCTGAGAATATGTGCCCACATTTAATCTGGTGTCATCTTCTCCCTTTTCAGCATTGTTATAAACAGCATGTATTAGGAGTTGCACTGGCTTCTGTACAAAATAAATAATAGACACAATCCTTACACATGGGAAGTTTCACATCTAAGATATTCACATGCACTCATTATAAAAAGAAGAGAGAGACCTAAGTAAGCAATAGTTAAATGCAAAATTCTGAGACATACAAAGAACTAAATCCTCTAGTGTTTAGAAAAAGTTTGGCTAATGAAACACAAAATCAAATCTTAAAGTATGGCAAATTGTAAAGAGTATTCTCTGATAAGAGTCTTTGTTGGTTTGGGAGTTCAAGCACTAAATAAAACATCAGGGACAGCTGTAGCTCCTTAAAACTGGCAGAATCCCAATAGAAATGATAAAGTAAAATATCATTATACTGAAGAACAAAATTTCTCCAGGTTTTAGAACTGTGGAACATTAGTAAATACGTTTAATAAATAACATGTCTCTTGTACATCTTACCACTGGATTTCATAGGAGAGCTTGCGAAATCTTTGTGTATAAGTTTAATAATTGGGCACATTTTCTGCTATCCAGGAGAACATAAACAGAGATATGATAGAAAGCATGGTACTGTCTCTTCTAGTCTTTGATTTAACAGAATAATTTTTCTTTCTGAAAGATTTTTAACACTTTGGATAATTTTTTTCTGAAAGATTTTTTAACACCTTATCCCAAAATGTTAAAGTGGCCTTTTTTTCTCTCCTTTGACATTTGACTGCAACAGATGCATTGAATTCTGTACCAAGGATACTGTTATATGAGCAAGCCAAAGGGAGAAGTTGTCCATGTGAGTTATGCTGTGGTAGTTCACATGGGCGGGTGGTATGTGGACTTCAGCATTTTCAGTGGAATGGTGTCCAGTAAATATATGAGCCTTGTACCACCTCTGTATATTTCACAAAGTAAGATGGAATGGAACTGACAAGTGCAACTAACTACTCACTTTAAGTAGTTTCAGTTCTAGGGAAGCAAAACAAAACCATGAAAAATGTTTTCTGCGTTTTTCCTATTGTACAACATGGTGAGGTTTTTATTTTTTAATTACTAATATTACCATTTACTATTTTGGTTATTCAGGGTATTCAGTTTCAATGAAAATAATTAATAGTAGATATGCATTTGCTCCCCAAGGCTGGGAATTGAAATTTTTAATAGTCAGAGACATTACTTTGCCAACAAAGGTCCGTCTAGTCAAAGCTATGGTTTTTCCATTAATCATGTATGGATGTGAGAGTTGGACTATAAAGAAAGCTGAGTGCCAAAGAATTGAAGCTTTTGAACTGTGGTGTTGGAGGAGACTCTTGAGAGTCCCTTGAACTGTAAAGAGATCCAACCAGTCTATCCTAAAGTAAGTCAATCCTGAATATTCACTGGAAGGACTGATGCTAAAGCTGAAACTCCAATACCTTGCCCACCTGATGCAAAGAACTGACTCATTTGAAAAGACCATGATGCTAGGAAATATTGAAGGCAGGAGGAGAAGGGGATGACAGAGGATGGGATGGTTAGATGGCATGACCGACTCAATGGACATGAATTTGAGTAAACACCGGGAGTTGGTGATGGACAGGGAGGCCTGGCGTGCTGCAGTCCATGGGGTCGCAGAGAGTCTGCCATGACTGAATGACTGAACTGAACTGAACTGAATAGTCATATTCTGTTTTTAATAATTGGTTGTGTCACCAAAAAGTTAAATAAAAGATGAAACATCCTTCAAAGGAACACAAATGGAATTAATATCCTAATTAGGTAACTATAATCCACCAGCCTAAAATATCTTCGGTCTTTCCCTTTTTAATAGCAGATTATTGTACAATGTAGCTCTGTTATAGTTAAAGCCTACTTTCTTATGCTACACACAAGAGTGCTTTTCAAGTTTGGGTTAAAAATCATCTCTTCTGATGTATAGAGTGGCTAGTTCTGACTTTGGGAATTTTCTGGCATGATACACAAATGAACCGATTTTTCTCAGTGTTTTTGCTGCGTGCGTGCATTCTAAATCTCTTTAGTCATGTCCAACTCATTGCAGCCCCATGGACTTTAACCCAGCAGGCTCCTCTCTCCATGGACTTCTCCAGATAAGAATACTGGAGTTGGTTGTCATGCCCTCCTGCAGGGTATGTATCTTCCTAACCCAGGGATCAAACCCATGTCTCCTGCATTGCAGGTGGATTCATTACCGCTGAGCCACTGAAAAAGACCCCCAGTGTTCTTTTGCACCCACCTAACCTAAGGATTCAATAATATGAATATTTTATATGATACAATATAACACATTGGATACCTTACTGAAAAGAGTGAGAGAATCAATGTTAAGAGGATGAATTTAGGAATCAGACTGCCTTGATTCAAGTCTTGGTAACATCATTTGTTAACTGCATGACTTCAGGAAAGTTACTTAAACTTTCAGTGTTTCAGGTTTTCTCCAGTATGGTAATATTTTCCACCTTATAATAATAATAATACTTGTGAACATTTAATATAATAATAATAATAATACTTGTGAACATTTAATATGAACATAGTACACCTCAGTACTTTACATGTACATTGAATCTCTGCATAGGCCACATGGAATAGCTTCTGACATAAACTGAGCACTCAATAGATGCTAAGTATAATAATGATTATTATAGTATGAATAGAAATCCTAGTAGTAGAAACAGATATGGTAGAGTTCTTATCTCCTTTTGCTAACTCCATTTGTTGTTACAGATTTCAAATCCTGGCTCTTTATCTAAAGGGCCTTTCAAAAGTTCTATTCAGTTCTAATAAGTTAAGAGAATATACTATAAGTATCTATGAAGGATGATGAAATTTTACACTGTCATTCATATTCTAAAATTGTGTTAAAATACAAAATGTGTTGGCATAGAATAAATTTCAGCTAGATGAATATAGAATAACACTATGAAGAAAACATGGGTTATAATACCAGTTTCTTAAATTAATAGACCCTTATTGTTATACTGAACACATGTTGCCCACTTTCTTTTACTCAATTAAAAATACTGCATTTGTGAAGCAAGAATAAGGCTGGTTGTAGGAATGAAAAATGGAAAAGTTAGAGTGCTTATTTCCATATGTTCCTTACAACTCCTTCATTTTACCCAAAAACGCCCCATACTTTTCAAATGGGAACAGAATAAAAAAGTAACACCCACACACAAACACATGTGTGCAATCTCACATCTGTGCACATGTCCTCCTTCATTCATATACTCTCTAGAAAGAAAATGTAATAGAATAAAATTTTCATCCCAATCCCAATCCAAATTTGAAATTATTAAAAAATATTAGTAATCACAATTTTGCTAACTACTATAAAGATAATGTCAATACTTTCTTGTTCTTGCATATTTTAAAGTGTCAAACACATGTGCCTTGTTAAAAAAAACATAAACAGCTGAGTGTGATATAAAATAATGGACTTAGTCCCCTATTCTACTCTTCTGAAGGAATCATTATTCACAGATTGGTTTATAGTCCTGCGGGTATCTATGATTTGCTTTTTTTTTTCTTGACAACATATTATATTTTCATAACAGTTTTGATAGATTCCTTTTAATAGATATTTAAGTGTTTCTTACACTTTAAGAGAAAAAAAAATCTGGAGTTTACATTAAAGATGGTGCTCAAGAAAGCAAGAGGGAGTATATGAACAGAGGCCTGAATAAATAGGCCAATATGCTGTCTCAGGGAATGGATTTATTAGGACACTTAAGTTAGTTCAATCTTTCCACTATGTCAAGAAATGAAATGGACTTAAGTAACTGCTGCATTCTTGTGAGCTTATTTCAGCATAAAGAGCTCTAAAAGTGAAACAGATGAACATTTTAAATGTTAATAACTATTTCCAAATTGCCTTCTAACCTAGTTTACCAACATGCCCTAACACCAACACTGTGCAAATGTTCCTCTTGCCTCCAACTCTTGCCAACCCTTCAGATTGTCACACTTCCTTAATGTTCCAAATCTAACTGATGAGGTAGACAAAAACCATAACACTTATTGTATCATCTTACTTTTTTAAAGTGATTCCTATGTTGTGCAAAGAATAAGCAGAGAAAAAGTCAAAAAGTGTTGGGGAGTGTGGGGCTGCCGCTTTCTTTACATAAAGCAGTTGAGAAAGGTCTCTCTGAGAGTGTGACATTTAATCAGACCCCAAGAGGAAGTGAAAGCGTGAACCACATAGGGACAGGTCTTCCAAGCAGAAAAACAGCAAGTGACACAGGATCCTGCTAAGTGTGACAAAGAGGCCAAAGACCAAGTCAATGAGTGAAAGGTAAGTGGTAGCAGATGAGATCAGAAAGGCAACAGGTATCAAACCAGGTAGTGCTTTGTAGGCTGTTATGTGAGAAGCCGCTGGGAGATTTTCAACAGAGTATCTGGTTTAATTTTAAGGGATCATTCTTCCTATACTACAGCAAATAGACTATAGAGGGTGAGAACAAAGGCTAAAGCAGGGAGAATGTCTATAAGGATCTCACAGCAGACCAAGAGATAAGAGTTTCTCAGCATTTTGACATACTTATAAGTTACTTTCTTTAAAACTATAAAGACAAAAGTATGTACATCTTCTTCCGGAGTTAGATTAAAATTTTTGTTTGTAATTAGATTTCTGATTATGTGTAATTTAAATCATTTTATTTTTATATTAATTAATTTTTATCGTGATATAATTAATATATAACATTGTTTAAATTTAAGGTATACAGCATACTGATTTGATACATTTATACAATATGATTATTACCCTACGTTGGCTAACACCTCTACAACTTCCCACAATTAACATTTCTTTTTTGTGAAGAGTACATTCACCATCTAGTGTCTTAACAGCTTTGAAGCATTGTTGACTATGATCACTATGCTATGTATTAGATTTCCAGAGCTCACTCATCTTCTAGTTGCAAATTTGTAACCTGTAACAACGTCTTCCCAGTTCACCCTCCTCTCAGCTGGTAACCATCATTCTACTCTAGTTTCTATAACTTTGCCTTTTTCAGATTCTGCATATAAGTGATATCAGATAGTACTGGACTTTCTCTGACTTGTCTCTCTAATACCATCCAGATCTATACACGCTGTCACAAAGGGGAGGATTTCTTTCTTTCTCGTGGTTGAATAATATTCCTTGTATATATAATACCACATTTTCTTCATCAGCTCACCTATTGACAGACACTTTTGTGATTTTCATATCTTGGTTTTTGTGAATAATGCTATAATAAATATGGGAGTGCACAGAACTCTCCAATACCCCATTTTTATTTCCTTTGGCTGTATACCCAGAAGAGAAATTGTTGGATGGTATAGAGTTCTATTTTTCATTTTTAATTGTTTTCCATAGTGGCTGAACAAATGTATATTTACAACAATAGTGAATGAAGGTTCCCTTTTCTCCACATCCTCACCAACATTTGTTATCTGTTGTTTTCTTGATTATAGCCCTAACAGGTGTGAGGTGACATCTCACAGTTGTTTTGATTTGTGTAAATAATGTTGAACAACTTTTCATGTACCTGAATTGACCATTTGGATGGTTTATTTGGAAAAAATGCCTGCTGTTTCTCTGTCCATTTAACTGGATTATTTGGTGTTTTTGTTAACAAGTTGTATTAGTTCCTCATATATTTTAGATATTAACCCCATCTACTCTATGAATTGCAAATACTTTCTCCCATCTTTTAGGAAAAATTAATATTGTTAAAAATGCCCATATCACAAAAAGCCATTTATAGATTCAATGCAATCCCTATCAAAATTCCAATTGTGTTTTACAAAGAAATAGAAAATATGACCCTAAAATTTGTATGGAGTCTCAAACAACCTTGAATAGCCAAAGTAATCCTAAGCAAGAAAAATAAAGTCAGCGGCATCAAACTTTCTGATTTCAAACTATAAAACAAAGATATAGTAATTAAAACAGCATGGTGCTGGAATCAAAATAAACACAGAGCAAAGGAACAGAGTTGAGAGCTAGAAATATCCTCCACATAAATGGTTAACTCATATTTGACAAGGGAGCCAAGAACAGTCAATGGTGAAAGAGGATTTCCTTAATAAATGATGTTGGCGAAACTAAATAATTGCATGCAGATAAATACAACTGGACCCTATCTTACACTACTCAAAAATATTAACTTGAATTTAATCTTAAATATAAGATATGATACCTAGAAGGAAACATAGGGACACATCTCTTTGACATTGATCTTCACAGTTATTTTTTGGATGTGACACCAAAAGCACAAGCAAAAAAAGAAAAAATCAACAAATGAGACTACACTTGTGAACTAAAAATTCGCACATCAGAAGAAGCAATAAAATGTCCAATTTATTTTAGAATAAAAGATAAAATAGAATTTCTTTCTTTTTCCCCAACATTCACCTATGTTTCTCCAAAGATTGGAGTCAGTGTTTTATATTTAGGCCTTTTATTCACCAAGAACTCTTTTATAAATGATAAATTAGAGATTCAGCTTAAGCATCTTTTTGTTCAAATGCTTTTATTCTAACATCCTTTTTACTTAAAAAGTTACCTTCACTGGTAAAAGATGCCCTATTCCCATATGTACTTGAATATCTTTCTGGGTCACAAATTCATTGCTCTCTCTTCATCTTTGTGCAGTACAAAACTACTGTAATTACTGCTATTTTAATATATTTAATAATTTTAAGATTACATATAGTAAAACTATTCTCTCACATTAGCTACAACTAGTAAGTTATTTATGATAATTAATTTTTTCTATCATTATAAACTGGAAAGGCAAAAAATAATTGCCAGAGAAAATTATACCTTTGAAATGTCACTTATGCTTCATAGTTGTTTCATGGCCATCATAACAACACTGCCCTTCCCTCACCCCCCCCAAAGCAGAGTCCTTGTCCCAATTAGTATTCTGTGTTTCCTCATTCTCTATTTATGGACTTTTATCATTCCCTGCTAGAGTGTTTACTTCATTACAGTTGTATTATGTCCAGTTGTTTGTGCATCCAAATATTCAGACTGACGGCATCTAGAGGAGAGATGCTACAAACAAGAATGAAACAGTTCAGGTAATTGTTGTCATTTGAACATAAAATATTTTAATTTTGATGAAGTTCAATTTATCTATTTTTATTTTCTTTTGCTATTCATATTTTGTTGTCTTAAATACAAATTCATTGCTAAATATAAAGTCATCCAGAATTACCAATATAGTTCTTCCAAGACTTGTATAAATTTGGCTCTAGTTGTTAGGTCTTGTCTTTGAAAATTTTGAGTTACTTTTTGTATATGGAATGATAAGCATCCAATTTCATTTTTTGTGTATTGATATCATTTCCTATACCATTGTTGAAAACACAGTTCTTTCCCCATTAAATGGTCTTAGTCTCCTTGTCAAAAATCAGTAGGCCGTAAATACATGGATTTATTTTTCTATTCTCAAGTCTATTTCATTTACCGATATGTCTATCCTTTATGCAAGTCTCGTAATGTCTCAATCACTGCTGCTTTGTAGTAATTTTTGAAACTGGTTAGTGTGAGTATTCCAATGTTGTATTTATTTTTCAGTTGTTTTGCTTATTCTGAATCCCTTGAAATTTCATATAAATTTTAACAACAGCTTGCCAATTATTAAAAAAAAAAAAAAAACCCAGTTAGAATTCTACAGGGATTGTGATGGACCTATAGATCAATTTGCAGAGTATTGCCATCTCAACAATATTTAATCTTCCCATCCATGAACATGGGATGTTTTTCCATTCACATAAATCTTCTTTTGTTTCTTTCCACAAAACCTTGCCATTTTCAGAGTATAACAGTTGTACTTCTTTTGTTATATATATATACACATATATATCCTTATGAATTTTATTCTTTTTGATTCAATTATAAATGAAAATGTTTTATTAATTTTATTTTCAAATTATTCATCAGAAGTATTCAGAAATACAATTGATTTTACATATATCCATCCTGTATCCTAGCAATTTGCCAAACTCGTTAAAAATTAACAGGTTGTAGTGAATTCTTTAGAATTATCTATTAATCTAGATCATATAATCTGTGAATACTAATAGTTTTATTTCTTATTTTCAACATGTATGCTTTTTATTTTCTTTCTTTGGCCTAATTAACCTGGGTAGAACCTCTAATACAATGTTTAATAGAAGTAAGGAGAATGAATGTTGTCTTCTTTCTATTGATACTTTAGGAGGAAAAAACATTCAGTCTTTCACTATTATGCAGGATGTCTGCTATGGGTTTTATACCTACCTTTCATCAGGTTATCTTTCTCATTCGTTGAATGTTTTTATCACTAAAGAGTGTCTGATTCTATCAAATGCTTTCTCTGCAGTCTATGTTCTATTAAGATAAACACATTTTTTACCCTATTGATATGATATACTATTACATTGATTTACAGATATTAAGCTTAGCTTACATTCCTGAGATAAATCTCACTTCATCATGGTGTAACTTTTTTATATGTTGCTTATTTGGCTTTCAAGCATTTTGTTGAGGATTTTTGCTTTCATGTTCAAAAGATATATTAGTCTATAATTTTCTGTTCTTATGGTGTATTTGTCTGATTTGGTTTAAGAGTAATACTGGCCTCATAGATAGAGGTGGAAAGTGTTCTCTCCTGTTTTGTGAAAAGCTTATGAAGCATTGAAATAATTATTCTTTAGATAGTTGGTATAATCCACTTGTGCAGTCTGGGCCTGGAGTTTTCTTTGTGGTGAAATTTTTGATTATCACATCTATTTCCTTACTTAGTAAAAATAAGTTCAAATTTTATATATTTTTTTAGTCAGTTTCAGTAGTTTGTGTATTTTTAGGAATTTGGTCAGTTCATTTAATTTATCAAATGTATTAGCATACAATTTATAGTATCTCATAATTATTTTTCCCTACAAAGGCATTAGTAATCCTATTAGAAATTCCATAGACAAAGGAGACTGGTAGACTGCAATCCATGGGGTCACAAAAAGAGTCTAACATGACTTAACGCCTACACCACCATCACCAGTGTTCCCTCCTTCACTTCTGATTCTAATAATTTGAGTCTTATCACTTCTTGGTCAGTCTAAATAAAGATTTGCCAATGTTTGCAATAAAAAAAAGATGACTTTTTTCTATTTTTTAATTTTCAATTTTATTATTAATAACTTCCCCAGCAACATTTTTTATTTTCTTCCTCCTGCTTACTTTACATTTAATAGTCTTCTTTTTTCAGTGGTTTAACGTGGAAAATAATTTTATTGATTTGAGATCACTTTTTTTTTATTTTAGTCAGTCATGGGTATAAATTTATCACAATCATTAATTTAGGTATATTCCATATGTTTTGGTATATTGTCTCTTCATTTTCACTCCTCAAAATATTTTCTAACTTCTCTTTTTTTATTTCTTCTTGAACCCTTTGGTCATTTAGGACTGTGTTGTTAAGTTTCCACATGAATTTGAGCTTCTTAAACTACTTTGTGTTATTTCTATTTTTGTTACAATATAGTCAGAAAACTTACTTTATGTTATTTATATTGTTTTCAATTTATTTCATTTTTGTGGCCTCACATATTATCTATCAGAAAGACTGTTCCTTGTGCTCTTGAGAAGAATATGTTTTGCTTTTCTTGAGCAGGGTGTTCTGCAGAGGCCTTTTAAGTCTATTTGCTTTAAATGCTTTGTTCAAGTATTCTATTTTCTTATTGATCTTCTGCCTATTTGGTCTATCCATTATGAATAATGGGATATTAAATCTCTGACTATTAGTGTTACATTGCCTACTTTTCTCTTGATTTCTATCTTTTTCTCCTTCATTGTATTTTGTATTCTGTTGTTAGGCAGATACATGTGATAATTGTCATATCATCTTGATGGATTGATCCTTTTATCATTATAAATGTCCCCATTTATGCCTAGTAATATTTTTTATTTAAAGTTTATCTTGTCTATGGTTAGTATAGACACACCAATTTTCTTACAGTTGATGTTTGCATACTGTATCTATTTTCATAGTTTACTTTTGCAAACAATTTTTACTTTGGACTCTAAAATATGTGTCCTGTAGACAGAATTAAGCTGAATTTTTGTGTCCTATCTGATAATATCTGAATTATTATTAGAATCTATTTATATTTAATGTTAAGTGAAAGCGAAAGTCAGTCATGTTCCATTCCTTGCGACCCCATGGACTATACAATCCTTGTAATTCGCCAGGTCAGAATACTGGAGTGGGTAGCCTTTCCCTTCTCCAGGGAATCTTCACAAGCCAGGGATCAAACCCAGGTCTCCTGCATTGCAGGAGGATTCTTTACCAGCTGAGCCCCAAGGGGAGCTATGATTTTTCCAGTAGTCATGTATGGATGTGAGAGTTGGACTATAAAGAAAGCTGAGCACTGAAGAATTGATGCTTTTGAACTGTGGTGTTGGAGAAGACTCTTGAGAGTCCCTTGGACAGCAAGGAGATCCAACTAGTCCATCCTAAAGGAAATCAGTCCTGAATATTCATTGGAAGGACTGATGCTGAAGCTGAAACTCCAATACTTTGGCCACCTGATACAAAGAACTGTCTCATTAGAAAAGACCCTGTTTCTGGGAAAGTGAAGGCAGGAAGAGAAGGGGATGACAGAGGATGAGATGGTTGGATGGCATCACAGACTCAATGGACATGAGTTTGAGCAAGCTCTGGGAGTTGGTGATTGACAGGGAAGCCTGGCAACTTGCAGTCCATGGGGTCACAAAGGGTTGGACATGACTTAGCAACTGAACTGGAAACTGAATGTTTAATGTTATTATTACCTATATAGTTGAATTTAAATTTGCCATTTTCCTTTTTTTTTGTTTTCTATATCACTATCTGCCCTTTATTTTTCCTTTACTACATTTTTTTTGCATTAAGTAAATATTCTCTAATGGAGTGGTTGATGTAGGCTTATTATATACATAGTAATTTATAAGAAACATCTTCATATTACACAAACAATTTCAGTGAGATATGGAAATATTATTCCTATATAGCAATTTTCTGTTCACTTTTTTGTGGTATTATTCACCTACATATTACATCTATAATTTCTACAAATCCAAGAATGCATTATGGAAATTATTTTGTATAACTTATACATTTTAAAGAAGCTAAAATGTGAAAAAATATGTCTTCATAACATTTGTATATTAAATGCTATTTAATTTCTGAGTTATTATTTCATTTCTCATCATTTCTGAATCATTTATTCTTGTTAATTCAAGTTTCCATCTGTAGTCATTTTATTGACCCAATACAGCTTTTCATCTACCCACTTCTTTTGTGCTATCATAGGCAACTATAATATAGTTGACCCTTAAAAACGTGTTTTTTTTTAAACTTCTCACTATCATTTGTCGATCTTTTCATTTATTCTAATTAATTCAATTTTCCATCTGCAGTCATTATATTAACCCAGTACAGCTTTGCATCTATCCACCTGTTCTGTGATGTTATTGTCAAATACACTCAGTTCAGTTCAGTCACTCAGTCATGTCCGACTCTTTGCGACCCCATGAACTGCAGCACGCCAGGCCTCCCTGTCCATCACCAACTCCCGGAGTCCACCCAAACCCATGTCCATTGAGTCGGTGATGCCATCCAACCATCTCATCCTCTGTTGTCCCCTTCTCCTCCTGCCCTCAATCTTTCCCCACATCAGAGTCTTTTCAAATCAGCTCTTCGCATCATGTGGCCAAAGAAGCCAGCTCTTTGCATCAGGTGGCCAAAGTATTGGAGTTTAGCTTCAACATCAGTCCTTCCAATGAACACCCAAGACTGATTTCCTTTAGGATGAACTGGTTGGATCTCCTTGCAGTCCAAGGGACTCTCAAGTCAAATATATTACTTGTTCCTTTAACAACAGGGGTTTTAACTGTGGGGGTTTACATATGCATGGATTTTTTCCAATAAATATAAAATTGATCTTCCATATCCATGGATGTGGAACTCACAAACGTGGAGGGCCAACTAGAAGGAATTTGATCATGTGAGAATTTCATTATCCACAGTGGGTCCTTAAAGTAATCCCAAATATATCAAGGGATATCTGCATATGTCTATATCATAGATATAACTCTCTCTCTTTCTCTCTCCCTCTGTCTATATTTATATACATTTATAGATATATAGGTAGATATACATGAGCAATTTCTTTTAAAATTTGTAAGAAAACAAAGTAGAACTATGAATTTATACTGTTTTTTATAGTTATATAGTTACTGGATTTTTATGTCAATTTGAATTTCTGTCTGAAGTCACATTTAGCCTGAAAACTTCCTTTAATATTTTTTTGTAAAGTAAGTCTTCTAACAACAAATTATCATAAGTATTGTTTTTTATGTATTTTTTTAATATATAGAGATGCCTTTATTTCACCTTCATTTTTTCATTGAAATATATAATTGATGAACAATATTATATATTATAGATGTACAATATAGTGATTCACAATATTTAAAGGTCATACTCCATTTATACTTAAAATAATATTGACTATATTCTTTATTTTATATAATATATTCTTGTATTTTATTTTATATCTAGTAGTTTGTACCTATAAGTTCCCTACTACTATATTGCCCGATCCCCACTCCTTCTCTCCACTGGTAACTCCTAGTTGTTCTCTATATTTGTGATTCTCCCTTTTTGTTATATATGTATATATATAATTTGTTATATTGTTTAGATTCCACATATAATTGAAAACATACAGTACTTATCTTTCTCTGTCTACCTTATTTCACTTAGCATAATGCCTTCCAAATCCAACCATGTGGCTCCAAAAGGCAAAATTTCTCTCTTTTGTATGCCAGAGTAACATTATATTGTGTACATATACCACATCTTCTTTATCCACTCATCATTTGGTAGATATTTACATTGCTTCCATATTTTGGCAATTGTAAATAATGAAGCTATGAACATTGGGATGCATGTATATTTTCAAATGACTGTTGTGCTTTTTTTTTTTTTCACATACATACCCAGGAGTGGAAATTGCTAGATCGTATGGTAGTTCTATTTTTAGTTTTTTGAGAAATCTCTGTACTGTTTTCCACAGTGGTTTTACCAATTTACATTCTTACCAACAGTGTATAAGGGTTCCCTTTTCCCCACATCCTCACCAACATTTGTTATTTGTGTTCTTTTTGATGGTAGTCATTTTGACAGATGTGAGGTGATATCTCATTATGGTTTTGATTTCCATTTCCCTGATGATTAGCAGTATTTAACATCTTTTTATATGCCTATTGGCTATCTTCATTTCCTCTTTGGAAAAATATCTATTCAGTTCTTCTACTTATTTTTACTTGGGCCTGTTTGTTTTTTGATGTTGAGTTGTATGAACTGCTTATATATGTTGAATATTAATGTCTTATTGGTCATACCATTTGCAAATATTTCTCTCATTCAGTATGTGTCTTTTTCTTTTGTTGAAGATTTCCTTTGCTGTGCAGAAGTTTTTAAGCTTAACTAGGTTTCATTTGTTTATTTTTGCTTTTATATCCTTTGCTTTTGAAGATATATCAAAGATTCTGAAAAAGATTTTGAAAAAATATTGTTGCAATTTAGGTTAAAATGTTCTTTCTTTGTTTTCTTCTAAGAGTTTTATATTATTTGGTCTTACATCTGTCTAGTCAAGATAATTGTTTTTCCAGTGGTCATGTATGGATGTGAAAGTTGGACTGTGAAGAAAGCTGAGTGCCAAAAAATTGATGCTTTTGAACTGTGGTATTGGAGAAGACTCTTGAGAGTCCCTTGGATTGCAAGGAGATCCAACCAATCCATCCTAAAGGAGATCAGTCCTGGGTGTTCATTGGAACGACTGATGCTGAAGCTGAAACTCCAATACTTTGGCCACCTCATGCAAAGAGTTGACTCATTGGAAAAGACCCTGATGCTGGGAGGGACTGGGGGCAGGAGGAGAAGGGGACAACAGAGGATGAAATGGCTGGATGTCTTCACTGACTCAATGGACAAGAGTTTGAGTAAACTCCGGGAGTTGGTGATGGACAGGGAGGCCTGGCGTGCTGCGATTCATGGGGTCACAAAGAGTCGGACACGACTGAGCAACTGAGCTGAACTGATAGGTCTTTAATCCATTTTGAGTTTACTTTTGTACATAGCTTAGAGAATGTTCTAATTTTATTCTTTTTATACCCTCCTATCTAGTTTTCCCAACATCACTTATTGAAGAGATTGTCTTTTCTTCATTGTATATTTTTGCCTCCTTTGTTGTAGATTAACTGACCATTAGTTCATGTGTTTATTTCTGGGCTTTCTATACTGTTTCAATGATTTATATGTCTGCTTTTGTGCCAGTTCCAAACTGTTTTGATTACTGCAGCTTTATAGTATAGTCTAAAGTCAGGGAGTCTGATTTCTATCAGCTCTGTTCTTCTTTCTTATGATTGTTTTGGCTATTTGAGATCTTTTGAATTTCCATATAAATTTTAAAATATTTTATTCTAGTTATGTGGAAAATGCCATTGGTATTTTTATGCAATTGCATTAGATCTGTAGATTGTCTTCAGTAGTATGGTAATTTTAATAATATTGATCCTTCCAATCTAAGAACATGGTATATCTTTCCATCTGTTTGTATCATTTTCAAGTTCTTTTATCAGTGTCTTTCAGTTTTCCAAGTCAAAACAATTTTTCAATTTTGCCTCATTAGGTAGGTTTATTCCTACCTAATCATTCTTTACCCATAAGTAAAAAAGAGACCCAAGGAATTCTTTCCAGAATATCTTAGAGGGGAATAGATGAGAATATGCTAAACAAACAAACAAACAAAAAACATGTTTTATTTGTTGTTCTTATCTGTAAAATAGTGTAGAAGATTTAAACAAAGCCAGTTAAGTTTGGAATCTCCTGGAGTTTGGATATGAGTTTGAGTAAACTCTGGGAGATAGAGAAGGGTAGGCAAGTCTAGTGTGCTGCAATTCTTGGGGTCACAAAGAGTCAGACATGACTGAATGACTGAAAAAAACAAGTTAAGAAGCAATTGTTTAATACCTATATAGTCAAACCATAGTGCAGAGGTAAACAATTCCAGTTCTACTCTACTTCAGTTCTATCATAAAGCACTTTCTCCAGCTTATTATTGAAAAGAATGTATGTATTATCAACTACAGAATATAACCGTTCATTAATTGTTTTCTGTATGTGAGTATTATTTATCCAATAAGAGTCTCAGTCTCCTAAGGGAAAGGACTTTGAGATTTCTTGCTATCCCTCATGCTAGGCAACCTATAGTGCTTAGTGAAATACTCAGCATATTGAAGCATTCAATAAGCACTTCTTATTTGATTGACAACTGACTGAAGGCCTGACTGTTGTCTGCAAATTTACTACTGGCATTTTCTATGTTTTCTAACTATCTCTGGTGATAATACTTGATAGAGAGAGATTTCATTGTAAGTATATTATCTTTTCAATTTTTCCTTGTGGTGACAGTGGTCATCCATGTCAGGCACCTATTATTAACACTACAACCATGAGTTAAAAAAATAAAACTTCTAAAGGCAAAATAAATTCTTGAAAGACACTGCCTCAAAACAAGAATAGAGAAAGCAGTCCGCAAGGTGTCTACAAGACACCTTTAGATCCCTTCATACCTATTCAGTCTTCCCATCATACACTGTAGAATGCTAACCACAAAACAGACATATTGTGATTATCTGTAAACATCAGAGGATATAGCATCGAGCTGTATTGCCTCCACCAGGACTCTAAGCCGTAAACTTGTAAGTACATTAGAAGCCGACACTTAAGCAGACTTTGCTGAATTGCTGGCAGCATCAACATCTGATCGATATGCATGTTCACCAGCCAAGCTGACTAGTACATCTGTTCTGTGAAGAAACATACATTCTGCCTCTAGTACAATCAGTGTAATTAAAAATTAACATGCATTAATTGTTAGAGCTGATGTAAACAGCTGATGTTCCACTTAGCACTGTCTTCTGTACATATCATTAGGCAAAGCCAAATATTGTTAAGTAAACAGGCAGCGCTTACAAAAAGGAGAGAAATAGAAAACTAATTTCAACTAAATAAACTGACACTGTATTATAAGTCAAATTAAAACCATTAACCACAGCCAGATTAGGCTCTGGATCTTCAGAGGAAAACAATTATAAAAGTCACATTTAATTATTTGGATCTTATTTTGGTAAATGTATTTAAGCTCAGTTTGAAATAGAATCAGTGTGTGCATGATACGCTAGGATCTCAGAAGAGCTGCAAAGAACTCTAGGAAAAGTATGATTCAGGATTGATTTATGGCTAAAACATTCCGTGAAAATGCATCATTCACAGCCACTCCAGTAACCAGCTTTCTCTGGGGAGACCCAAATCTGATGTTTAATGTTAAAAAGAGTCTATTTTCTTCTGCATGCATCTGCATAACTGCCATCACTGTCAGTGGGAGTTACAGGCACACACTGAGACGAGAACATACATCTCCTGAGTTAAGTCTTGCCTGACTGGTTTTTTTTTTTTTGTAATGTTAGAGCAAAATGATTTCTCCATCTTGATTCAAAAGCAGAAAGAAAAAGGAAAAATAAAACAAACAAAAAAAACTCCAACAAGCAAATCTGTCCAGGGAGGTGCCTTCCCAGCTCTTTACACATTGCCTGGGGCATTCAGCTGCTAGGGCCCCAGGCACTTCCTCCTCCCCTGAAGCCATCCTGCAAGGAACTTGCCTGTCACTCTCAAGTCCAATTTAAAAATAGTGTGAATCTGAATTTTGAAAATGATTTCTTCAGCTATTTCCAAACTCATGAAGCTTGACTGATTTTCCAAAAAAAAAAAAAATTCCCAATAAATACAGTCTTCGAAAAAAAGTGAAAACCACAGGGTGCTAGAGTCCAAAGGAGAAACTGACTTATGAAGAAATAACTAGGTAAAACATTGCCTTACTACTTAGAATCAACCTTTCTTGTTTTTATCATAATGGCAAAGCCATTAAAAAAGAGAATAAAAACATTAAAAATCCCTTAGTATATAGGCCTGCAATGTAACCATTCAGTGATGTGCTTGAAACAGTGCCTGTTATTTATTCATAATTTTATTAAATTTGACTGCAAACTGATTTGGTTTATGTATTAGGGAAGATATAAAACTGTTGAATCTACTTATAACAAACAACATTAGATGTGTCAAGGATCACAGGAATCAAAATGAAGCCTATAAAAGTTAAATAAGTTACATAAATTTAGGCATGAATATAAAAGCTAGCTTATGAGCTTATGAGCTAGTTTATTCAAAACTGCCATCAACCTGCATGCTTTAAACATAAAAATTAAAAGTTGGTAGTTATATATATTTGGGGAATTTAAAGTACAACTTAAAAGACATCATCCTTGTTACAAAAAGATTTGATATCTATAAAATGTTAAACCTTTAAATATCAATTTACTGTCTGAAAACACAATTTGCAAAAATTGTGGCATGATAGTAAATACATTTTTCTCTTTTTAAATAAAAAATGATTAAAATTATTTAAGCAGAATAATTTGAAAATGATGTCCCAGTTAATTAAAAGTTCACATGTATCCAATGCATAGATTATGGATTCAAGAAAGAAGTAAAATATGCTTTCAACAGAACCTATATTAAACCTTAAGTATTTCTTTGTTTTTTTTTCAAATTGCTTAGAAAATTTTACTACTCTTGCTGTACCTCAAACACACGGATATTGGTGCCCAAGTAGTCCCTCGTGAAGTACTGATAGGTTGTGCAATAAGGATAAACTTGTTTTTTAATCTTGAAAATTTCTTTTTAAAATATTTCTCATATTGTTTTACTATCTTGGTATTATTCATGCACTGCTGCTGCTGCTGCGGCTAAGTCGCTCCAGTCGTGTCTGACTCTGTGCAACCCCACAGACCACAGCCCACCAGGCTCCACCGTCCCTGAGATTCTCCAGGCAAGAACACTGGAGTGGGCTGCCATTTCCTTCTCCATTATTCATGCACACATACACTCAAACTCACACAAATTTAAACAATTCTGAAAAAAATCTGCCAAATTTTAGTTCTCCATACATGTACAGTGAGTAGACAAAAATTTGCTAAAATTTAAATTTAAAAAAGATATGTACATCTTAATCTTTTGTTAGAAATTGAAAAATACAGGCAACTTCTTCATTTAAAAGCAAAGGTAAGATTAAGAGAATATGTTGTTCATGAAAATGACAATAATCCATTTTAATTCATTATAGTTCATTTTTTCTATAACATTTTTAAGAGGATATCATAAAATGGTATATTATAGTGAATCTTAAATTCTCTGTGTACTTACAATGATACATTTTCTCCAAAGATGGAAGTATGAATTTGTGTTATACCTTAAATTCCACATAGCCTATAGGAGGCTTTCAAAAATGTGTAAGCAACCAACAAATGTTTATCATACAAAAGAGAATAAAATATAGGAATATTACGTACTTGTTATTAAAACTTCATTAATACAAGATATAGTTTTTATCTATGTCTCCTGTAAAGTAGTAAACATCTTTAAAGATTGATATATTTCCTAATTGCTATCATTTTCTATGGTGTTTAATTTGGGAGCACCTTTTTCTGTTTTTCATTGTAACATCAGGTCAAAGTATTTGTTGTTCATATTTGATTGTGCCTTCAGGTGATGGAATTTTCAACAAATGATATGTATAATTAACAGTAGGAAACACATTCGTACTCAGATTCTCTATTTACATGCCTACGCACCAACAAATTTGCCAATGGGATTTGACAAACACAATGAAGAAACTGATATTCACTTTTTCTGTGTGCATATCACAATTCCCAGTGTCAGTATCACAGCTAATTAGACCTTTTTATTTCTATCTTAAGAAATAAAACTCAGTTATCTTTGAGTCTTATCATCAGTTTGTTGTTAATGATTGTCTTTTCTTGTTATAGCATACTTCAGACATTCACTTCTTTTCTCCCTTCCTTTGTCATATTATGAAACTATAATTGCACTCAGGACAATGCATTTTCAAGCTGTTATTAAGGTGAAATAGCATTCCTCATGGTATCCCTTTGAAAGTGAAAGTGAAGTCCCTCGGTCGTGTCCGACTCTTTGCAACCCCATGGACTATAGCCTACCAGGGTCCTCTGTCCCTGAGATTTTCCAGGCAAGAGTACTGGAGTGGGTTGCCATTTCCTTTTCCATTATTTATAAATGATGGGACCAGATGGTGCGTGCTACATGAGCAGTAAATGCCTCAGAAAAGGTATGCAAAGGAGAGGTGAGAAGAAGTTAAGGATCATCTCTTTATCGTTTCAGCATTTTGATTTTTATTAGTGAAGAACTAGAAATCAGGTATCACTATTTATACTAAAGACAAGAAACCTCTCTATTACTGATATACTCTGTCACAGTCCTTAAAGAACAGAGCTCTTAAAACCACTGCCATTGTAATTCAAACTTTTAGAGACAATTTCATTCAAATTTCCCAAACAGTAGAAAACAGTGACAGGGATATATGCAGTCAGAAGCATTATCTGAAGATAGGGAAACTGAATTTCAACTCTCAGATTTTTCTCATTCAATAAAAAAATTTACTGAGTTCATCAAATTAATCAACCAAATTCATCTTGGCCCTTGAATCTGCCCTGAAGTCCAGCTATGTTTCCTTAACTTGCTCTCTCCAAAGCTGCACATTGTAGGGGCCACAGTTATTTCAGATGTCTTTCCTCAAATCTCTAACCATGCCCTTTGCTCTCAAGGGAGATTTTATCTCCTAATTCACAGAATACAAAGGAGCCAGAAAATAAGAACTGCCTTAAGATCCTGCCACTAACCCTACAAAATCATTGCATCTTTGCTGTTAGCACCTCTGTTGTGTGAAAATAGTAGAGTTACCCTTTTTTAAGTCTACTTTTCTGTTGACATCTAGATTCTACCCTTTCTGACTTCTCAGAGAACCTTCTCTACCCATTTAATGTTTACTCCTTCCTAGTAGCCACATTTCTGGAAAATGTCATTTTGCATAATTGCTCTAGCTTTTATTAATACCTCTTATTGATCCCCAATTGCCAGTTTGCATTTTCAGAGGAGCAGATACCAGGA
Source organism: Odocoileus virginianus (assembly GCF_023699985.2). Taxonomy (NCBI): domain Eukaryota; kingdom Metazoa; phylum Chordata; class Mammalia; order Artiodactyla; family Cervidae; genus Odocoileus; species Odocoileus virginianus. The sequence continues at coordinate 31,745,353 of NC_069686.1, read as the reverse complement.
CAAATTAAATGTGCAAGAAGAAATTTCTTGGGGGAAATACCTGTAAAGAAGAAAAGGGAGGGAGCATAGAAAGTAGGGGGAGCTATCAGATGTGCTGGAATGAGCCATTCCTGAGACATGCAAGAAGGAGGATTGGTTGCGAAGAGTCTCTACTGGTAGCAGAGATACAGGATCATTTCAACCTGGCCAATGGAGACATCTAGAAGCAGAGTTGCCCAGTTAAGGAACACTGAGGCTCTCAGAAAGGGATCTGCATTGCACTACCACTGTGCCCAATCATTAGCCTTAAGCAACTAACGGGAAATATTGACTGGGCTCCAATGTTGGTAAATCCAGAAAAACAATGGTTGGAATCATAATTCAGTTATGCTCCGGCAGCAGAATGCTAGAGAGAGCATTCTCTTCACAACACATCCAGTCTACTGAACTTTTAAATCATTCTCATGCAAGATTCCTATAGACAAAACCAATTAACTCTTTAGTCCTTAATTTTCCTGTTTTCTCTACTGCATTTGACACTAGACCACTACCTCCTTGAAGTCATCATCATTGATTTCTGTGACACTACTCTTTCCAGATTTTTCTCTTAAATCTCTAACTCCCCTTTGGGAGGTTCCTGCCCTAGGAATCATAGCTAAAGCTCCCCTTCCCGTATTTCCAAAATTGGTAAATGTCACTATTACCTACTAAAGATGGGAGAAGTGACAAATTATATTATATTATAATATATCATTTGCACTGTCATAACAAAATACCATAGACTAGTTTGCTTAAACATAAGAAATTAATTTTCTCGAATGTGCTGGCCAATTCAGTTCCTGACTAGGGCTCTTTCTGACTTGTAGATTTTCACCTCTCTGTGTCTCACGTGGCCTTTCTTCCGATCGTACCTGAAGAGAGAGAGGGAGAGCTCTGATGTCCTTTCCTCTTCTTAAAAAGACATCAGTTCTATAGGATTTATATCCCATCTTTATGACCTCATTTAACTGTAGTTCATCCATAACATCTGTATCTCCAAATACAATGACAGTGGGGCTTAGGGTCTTAATATATGGATTTGAAGGGGACACAACTCAGTCCAAAACACTTTGATTTTAACATAATACTTTCTCACCACCCACATTTGTTATAATGGAGCTTCCTAGGTAGCTCAGTGCTAAAGAACCTGCCTGTCAATGTGGTCAGAGAATGCCTTATTCTGTTACAAGTATATTGCAACTGCCCTGTTTCTCTCTTTTGCTAGATAAAGGAAATACAATGATTGGAATTACATCTGTGATGTGCATTAGTACAACACTGGAGACATAATGGTCAATAAATATGCCCAAAATCCATTTTAGTAGTATGATTTGGGAGACATTGACTTCTCCTATCCGTCACCAAACATATATTCATTTATTTGAGCTACAAATTAGAACAGCTGAGTCAGGTCCCTCATTCTATTATTAATTAACTCTAAAACCTTATGTTAACCTCTTGAGCCCTCAGCATCTTCATCTGGGGATGTGCCCTACATGTGAGTGTTGTCCTTAAGGTGAGTTTCTTTCTAAAAAAAAAAAAAATCCGCTGAGCCACATGACCTTTAAAAGCCTAAAATACAGTTCTAAAATATATTTTTGCTGGCCTAGGAAATATTGAGCTAAGATAGATAATGAGTGTACACATTAGCATCACTCAATTGCATCAAACAACTTTTTTACTATAATTTCCTTTTCACATAGTGTTGCTTTGACTAATCCAATACTTAGTAATTCTTTTCCCTAGCTCTAGTTCCATGTTGACGTCATATGACGGGTTATGTCTCTGACTTTCAGCCTCAGTTCTCGGAGTTATCCAGCTTACCAATAAGCCAGGATTCTAGAGATGTGCTAGATATCTTAATTTCTCTTTCTCAGTTTCTCCATATGTAAAATGGGTATAGTAACAAGGTTTTCTACAGATGATTAAGTGAATTAATTTTCTTAAAGTGCCTGGCACACAGCTTTATATAAAGCTGTCAATTATTATTATTAATGAAAATTAAACCTTTCTTTCACTTACCCTGGCTTGATTTTTGGATTAACTACCTATTGACATGATTATCATAATCTTTCAACTGCTTTTAGTTTCTCTGTTTTTTTGTCTCTAAGCTTTTAATGTTTTCCTAGTCATTAGGTACCATGAAACTTCAATCTGTGTTTAATAATTCTAGGACTTCATCTTTTTCTTTGAATATGAGACTTTTTTGTTACCAAAACAAAATGAAACAAAACAAAACACACCCTAATTAATCTTTTTTGCTTCCAACTTTTTCCCTCATTAATTCCTCTTTGTACCTCACTATCCTTTTACCTTGTAGAATATGTAGCATTTTATAGCTTAAGTAATATATGAAAAGTACTTAGTGGAACTGTCATTACTTTCTTGTGTCTACATTGTAATGACCATGGCCTGAGATCATTGAACCCTCTCAAATCCATTACAACTTTAAGGGAGGGAGAGTTTTTCTGCTGTTTGAAGACTTATTTAAAAATTCATTAAAGATTATGTGGGAACTCCAGGACTTTTAGGGACAGAATATAAGCCTCTAAGTGAAAGGTTGTCGCCTACCATCAGGCAGAAGCCCATCAAAGCTCAGTTCTTCTGAGATGAGGACTATATTACCTAACATTTCTGGAAGAGAAAGAAGAGAGGCTTTTTAAATACCCTACCAAGTTTGTAGAATCATAAGAATTCAGCAGAAAAGACCAGATATACTAAATACTCCCTCCTACTTTCACCTCAGCTTGTACATACTCCCATTGCACCCGTAGGCAATATGGCATGAAAAGGCTCAGCAAGAAATATTCATTTGTAAAAGAAAAACAAATCATTATAGCAACACTCACTGGTCATTCTGTAGCAAATGTGCAATGCTCAGATTTTGTATTTTCCTGAAATAACATGCACATTTTAGGCATGAAATTATGATTGTTTGACTGTGAAATGCTGCACCCAAACACCATGTGGCTTTTAGCAGCATATCATCATATCAAGAACTATTTTTACCCTTTGGCGATTTTTCCTGCTTTGGCTCTGAGAGCTAGTCCATACGGTATTTGTATGTGGCATCAGTGGCAAAGATTTTTTAGAAGAGTAGATTTCTTATGTAGTACCAGCACCAGTGATAGCACAGAATCTAAAGCAGAAATTAAAATAACCTGCCTTCAGGTTCAACTGGCAAGAAATAAAGTCATAGTGTATATGAAAGAAGGAGAAAAAAAAGATGAGAAAGGACTTAAAACATACTCTTCTGTTCTTTCTTACTTTCCTTAAAAATTATTTTACTTAAGTACCTACTAACTTTTAAACTATCAGAAAAACAATAGACAATTTACAATGCACATCCTACATTTCTTCTGCAGTGTCTCTGGATCCTAGTGACAATGAACTTTGAGGAAAGCAGACAAAAATCTCTAGAACTTCAATGTATTTGCTGCCTTTCAGAAGCCTGGGAAGAAGAAAAGAGCAACTTTTTTTTACAAGATTTAAGCACATATTGGTCCCCTTCCAGAACGCAGACATGAAGCCATATAAGAAATATTTTGAAAAGACAACCAAAATTAGCCAAACTCTTTAAACTTCCAAACTGCTTGGAGCAAAAGTCTGTTTTAGTTTAATCCAAATTAGTTTGCAGACTTAACTAGAAAGAGGAGCTATAGGAAAATATGAGCTGGCTTAACGTTTGCGTCTTGTCTATAGCTACAAAGTTGGCTTTTGTCTCTTCAAGAGACTGATCTGGTTATGGGGTTTTCAAAACATACGATGAGATAAAGGTGCTGCAGTATTGAGCATGGATTCTGAGTTTCAAAAAACTCAATTTGCATTGAAAATAAAATGAACTATACTGATTCTAATAAAATTTCTACCATCTTGTCCACTTTAAGAAAATAACAATGTTAGAAAGATTAATTAAGTCAGCATTATTTTGTACTCACCCAAAAGTATTGCTGTTTGACCTGGTGAGCTATTTCAAAAGCTGCATAAATCACTTTAAGGTCTACTGCTGTTAATCATATAATCTTCTCATAGTTACTCTTATAGTTACCTCTTAAAGGAGTTTCCAAGCACTTTTGTTTTATAATAAAATGTTCCAGAGATTTTATACTAAACTGAAGCTCAACTTGTCCCTGCAGCCTAACTTGGTGCATATGTATTGCAAAGAAATTCCATTTTGTCAGTTGATTTATTGTTGTATCAAAAGAAATAAACTCTTGAACCCCAAGGGAGAAAAATTATGCTATTCCATTCTACTCATGACATTTCAGCATAGGCCAACAAATAACTGGAATTATTTTCTCAAGTGAGGAAACTGAAATAATTTTTTTCTTGAAAAGTAAAATTTTTGTCCTAATCAGTGTATTTATAAACTTTTAGTTGTAAAATTGCTCTTCTTTCAGACATTGCTCAAGATTCTTTTCCTACGTGTATCTTTTCTCGGAAAGTGTTGCTATATCATCTGTTCTTTAAAATTTGTCATTAAAATTAAGATGAAATATACTAGGGAAAGAAGAAAATATGTGCATTTCCTTCTAACTAATTCTTTGAGTGCAATATCTGCTTGATGAATGGATTTGGTTGAAGGAGTATAACTGTCCCTGTCATTTTTGAACAATATGTTTAAAGGTCTATGTGACAATAGCAGCAGCCCCAGGATTAAATAACATTGTGTTCATAGGCTTATGCATTCTTAAAATAAAAGAAATTAAAGTTCTTAGTCATGAACAGAAAGACCTGTTATGATCCTATTTTAGAGAAGATGAGTCTGAGGCCCACAGAAATTGTGTGGTTTGCTCAAGATCACAAATCTGCTAGATGGCAGTCAGGACACTAAAACTATTCATTTAACTTCAAAGCCCATGGGTGAATGACCACACATTTTCATTCTTTTTTTCTCCTGTGCCAGAGACTAGCCCACTGGGTACCTAATAAGCTGGGTTACCAAGGCTGTCTTTAGTATGACTTTCTTTCAAGTTGTCATTTTTCTTCACTCCTCTCTCTTACTTCTCACTATCAAATGGGGGAAATTTTCCATTAAAAATAGACGATGCCTTTCAGAAAAGGTATTTGCTTGATAGCAAGGCAAATAGACTTGTGAGTTACTACAGCCAATTCACTCAATTATGATCATCAAACAAAAGAAAGTGACAAGGAAAATCAAATGGAAATGCCTAAATTAAGATTCTCAGTATCCCCAAATGTGAATATTAAGAAAGACTATTCCAATGAAGAAAAGCACGTTAGTTCTCAAAAAGAGAATTGCGGTACTTGAAGTTGTTTCAATGTGTTATTCAGCTTTATGCTGTGAAGCCACTCACAGTACAGCAATTGTTTCCTCACTCAGCTACATATAAAATGTGTACTTAGGAATGCTTTATAAGACATTCAACAAAGTCTTTCTTATTTAACTGCTCTGATTAGAAGGGGCAAGCATTTCATTTTGGCACAGTGCAGCTCACTACCTCATTTCATCCTGTTTGAAATATTACTCAGAGTTCAGAATGCCAAGCTTTGAGCAGAGAACAGTGTGTGGTTTAAAAAATAATAATAATAAAATAAAGTAACAATAGCTATGAAGAGAAGAGAGTGAAATACTGTAATTCTGGGTTCTATCAGACAGCAACTAGTTCAGAGGATAGGGGAAGTGAGTCCCATGATGTTACCAAAACAAAATCTAAGAAAAGCCCTGAGATTACCAAAGAAGCAAAGTTTAAATCCACCCTGTAGGAGTAAGGGTCAATCAAAGCACTGTGTGACTAGATGAGAAAGACTCAAGGAAAATGTCTGTGAGAAGAGCTTCTGGTGATGGGGAGGAGAAAGTTGCCAGACAGCCTAGAAACAAACCTGACCTTAATAGTGACCATGTTAAATGTATAACAGAAAACCTCGCAGAGCAAAACCAGGACAGTGAAGAAAATAGGCAAAAACCACGCGGAGTCTGACAGAATTTACGTTGGATACTTAAAATATGTGAGTGGTGCCCCCTGACATTTCTTGGAGTTCCACATATATGAGTTCTAGATTTTTCTCCAAAAGGGAAGAAAATTTACATCTCCATGAATATAGAATGAGACCATGCACTGAAGCCACACATCATGTTAGAAAATTGTGTTCTATGATGTCACCCCCAAGCATCTTTAGAAGAAGAAACTATAAATCCAAACAAATTAAATCTTTGCTCAATGCCATCATTTAATGTGTAGCTACTATTGGAGCTTGTAGTTGCTGGGCATGTATGTGCATAGCCAGGTAAATAATTTTTGTCCCTTCTTGCTAAATTATATATTTATTTTTTCATATGCTTATAATTCTGAAATGTGAGTGTATGCACAATTAATGTGTACATTTTAAAAGAGTCGTGTTTTACTTCTTTTATTTTCCTCCCACTCTTCTTGTATATTTCTACCTTACCTTCCTTCGTTCTTCATTTTCTCTCTTTTCTTTTCTCTCCTAAAGTGTTTCTGTTAAATATGTGATCTGTCTTATACTCCTGAATCTTTTGGACAAGTACTTTCCAGATTGAGAGCTAAGCCAGTGAAATAGAATTCCAGTGAGTAGATTATGGACACGATGGAACTTTTGCAGGCATACCACTTCAAATACACCTAAAAACTTTTATTATTTAATTATTTCAAATCCCATGAAACGCTAGCTATGCAAATACTAAAATACGTCCTCTCTAACTATAAAGCTATTTTTTTACACTCTGCCACATTAATTATTATAATTATAGTTTTCACCTGATAGTTGTTTAGGGTAGAGAAAAATACTATGATGTTTCACTTACCTTTAAGTTCCGGTCAATACAAAGAAAATCAAAACTGTGTTAATATTTTGTGAATGTCAACAATGAAGACAGTTAACATATCGTAGACTAAGCTGTAAAGTGTTTTCACATACATTGGCAATAGATCCAGAAAGTAGGGGTAGAGATTATTTCTGTGGACTAAATTTAAAAGAGAGTTATATGCAGTCAAATTAACAAAGAAATTCTATGTATATACTTGGCTATAAGGTTTTAGATTATCTTATCAGTATGTTCATATGATACAAATCCTTTCTGGGAATCATCTCAACACAACTTCCTAAGGTACCCCATTATACGAAAGGAAGGTAGGTGAGGGAGGAACTAATTTATTTTTGTCTCTCTTTTTTTCATACTGGCATCTATATTTTAAGAATGTATCTTTCCCTTGAAATTTGCTACTGGTTTTTCTGCAACCATTTTCAATATGAGGATTATAGTTTATTTGTGGATTTTTACAGCTATTAAAAAAACAAGAGTGGTCTTCAAGCAGTTTTAAGGAAAAATAATCATGCTCTTTTCCTGATTTTAACAGTATAGGACACTATTGACTTTTTAGGTCATCAGTTCTAGTTGCTCAGTCCAAATACTTTGTGTCCAAGAAAAAGTACAACATTGAGATAGTTGTGGGAAGTTTATACTCATTCTAAAGAGAAATTTCTAACTAAGAATTTCATCAGAGTATGATACAACTTTTATGACAAAAGTTATCTTTTTTTCTTGCTTTATGTTCCAGACATAAAGAGAACATAATTGCAGCCACTCTTCATACATGTCAGATATCTCATTTCTCCAAAGTCTTCTCCAAATGAAACAATACAGATCTATTAGTGTAATAATAGCATGAGGTCATTCACCACTTTGTAATTGCCGCATGTTGTGAATGACGAATGAAATGAAAGCATCTGCAGTGCAAATAGAACATAGGCAAGAATGTGCCATGTGCTAATTAGGTGACCATCTAATGATAAGACCCAAGGGAAACACAATATAACAAAATCTCACATTGCTCTGCTATCACAAACCACAAACTATTCCTAAGGAGTTCAAAAATATATCCATTAGTAAGTACAATCCTTTCCTCCGTTTAGAGTCTCTCAACTCTGTTCCCTTTGAGGATATATCCCTTCTTTCTATTTCACCCTGTACATTGCTAACAAGGCCCCAACAGTCAAGAGCCATCTGACTGCTATAAGAACTGTTCTGACATAGCCATGTACTCCTGTACTCAGTTGTGTCTGAATCTTTGCGACCCCATGGACTGTAGCCCAACAGCCTCTTCTATCCATGGGATTTCCCAGGCAAGAATACCAGAGTGGGTTGCTATTTCCTACCCCAGGAGATCTTCCAGACCCAGGGATCAAATCCTGTGTCTCTTGTATCTCCTGCATTGGCAGGGGATTCTTTACCGCTGCTCTACCTGGGAATCCCAAGAATTGTTCTACTCATTCATATTAAAGATTGAAAACTTATTTAAGGAGTGTTGATGAATTTGGGTTTTATATTATTTTCTTGACCATTCTATTAAATGTTTCAAGAATAGATCACATCGCTAAGGGTGGCAGGCCTCAGTCATCAAAACCTCAACTGATGAGAATGAAAGGAATGGAGTTCATCTTACTTAGAGCAAACTCTTCCTTTGTTAATGCAATAATCCAACAAGTTTAGAGCAAAGAGATTATGTAGACAAAAAATAAAATGTTTAACAACTGAGCTCTTAGCCAATTCTTAAATATTCAGCTAAGACTTCATATGGATGAACTGTAACTGAGGAGTCCGAAACTGAGCACCTGACATGAAATATATTGAACATTTGGCCAAATTAACATGTGAAATGTTTGTTCTCTGCTTCTATAATGCATTACTGAAAATATTTGTTTAATTGCCTGCAGCACCCATTGGGATAGAAAGGATTTAATTCTATAAAGTTGCCTACCAAAAAGATTAATCTAATCATTCTGATTACCAACAATGGCAATTAATTTCTTCTATCATGATCCTTTTGCTATTTATATAGTATTTTATACTCATCTCACTTTCTTTTTGGGCTCAATATAATTACTTCTTATGAAGTCACATTGTCATTTTCTATTGACACTCTATTTTAATAAGAATATGAACTTGTCTTCAGTAACAACAGCTGGCTTGGGATTCATTTCTTGCTTTTCCATTCACTGCTCTTTGTGACTCTTGCATGCATACTAAGTTACTTCAGTCTCTTTGAGACCCCATGGACCGTAGCCTGCCAGGCTCCTCTGTCCATGGAATTCTCCAGGCAAGAATACTAGAGTGGGTTGCCATACCCTCCTCCAGGGGATCATCCTGACCCAGGGATCAAACCTGTGTCTTTTATGCCTCTTGCATTGGCAGGTGGGTTCTTTACCACTAGCGCCACCTGGAAAGTCCAATTTGTGACTCTTAAATGATGTTAATAAAATGTGTCTTATGTGCTTCACACAACAGGGTTCAGATTTTGGTAAACTTCTACTTAATTTGGAAGATTTGGCCACTCTGATTTTTTTTCTGCCAACCTTCTACTTGATGGGCCCCTCCTGACGCATTTTTGTAGCTCCTTGCCACTTAACAGCTACTTACGTAAGCAGAATTCAGTAACGGCTTTTTATTCAATAGCATCAGTTTTTAGACTGTGAATGTGATTCCCCAGATGTTGGTTGTTAATGCAGATAGAATAAATTTATTCTTAAACTATTTTATAATTTTTGTATAAGTCCACTTATAAGGCCCAATGATGTTTCTCTTTATTAAGAAATAGTGCCTACATGTGACAGCAGTAGACAAGTTGCTGAGGCCTAGGCTAAAAGATACAGAAATGTCATTGTTTATCATGGAGCTTGCACTGCAAGTAAAGGAAAATCAACAAACAAATAGCCAAGAAGCTTTTCAGGTAGTTATAAGTATTTGGAAGAAAATTAAGAGTGCAATGTGATAGTGAATGCAAATTTAGACTGAGGATTTCAGAAGATATCTCTGAGGATGTGGTATTTATGCAGGATCAAAATGACACAAAGAAGTTAACTGTGATAAAATCTATGGGAAGAATATCCAAGTAAAATGAGGAGTTAGTGAAAAGGTCAAAGGGCAAATATAAGCTTATTTTCATCAGAAATTCCTAGAAGTTCTTAAGCCTGGAAATATGTGTGCAGTGTAGGATTTCAAAAGCTCTTTCAGGCTTCAGTGGGGGGATTCAAAGAATCAGAATTTAAGCAAGTTTATTAGCTGATTGTTACAGTAGTTCAAACGACAGAAAATGGCTTGAAACAGAAGTTTTTATTGCTGTTGTTCAGTTGTTAAGTCATGTCCAACTCTTTGTGACCTCATGGACTACAGCACACCAGGCTTTCCTTTCCTTCACTATTTCTAAGAGTTTGCTCAAACTCATGTCCATTGAGTCTATGATGTCATCCAACCATCTCATCCTCTGTTGACCCCTTCTCCTCTTGTCTTCAATCTTTCCCAGAATCAAGGTCTTTTTCAATGAGTTATCTCTTCACATCAAGTGGCCAAAGTATTGGAGCTTTAGCCTCAGTCCTTCCAATGAATATTAAGGATTGATTTCCTTTAGGATTGACTGGTTGGATGTCCTTGCAGTCCAAGGGACTCTCAAGAACCTTCTCCAACACCACAGTTCGAAAACATCAATTTTTCAGCACTCAGCCTTCTTTATGGTCCAACTCTCACATCCATACATGACTACTGCCAAAACCATAGTTTTGACTATATGGACCTTTGTCAGCAAAGTGATGTCTCTGCTTTTTAATATACTCTTTAGCTTTGTCATAACTTTCCTTCCAAGGAACAAGCGTCTTTTAATTTCATGGCTGTAGTCACCATCCAGTGATTTGGGAGCCAAGAAGATAAAATCTGTCAGTGCTTCCACTTTTTTCTCCTCCTATTCTCATGAAGTGATAGGACTGGAAGCCGTGATCTTAGTTTTTTGAATGTTGAGTTTCAAGCAGGTTTTTCACTCTCCTCTTTCACCCTCATCAAGAGGCTCTTTAGTTCCTCTTCACTTTCTGCTGTTAAACTGGTATCATCTGCATATCTGAAGTTGTTGATATTTCTCCCAACAATCTTGATTCTAGCTTGTGATTCATCCAGTCTGGCATTCCACATGACGTACTTTGCATGTAAGTTAAATAAAAAAGCAAGGTGATGATATATAGCCTGTCATACTCCTTTCCCAATTTTAAACTGGTCAATTTTTCCATGTCCGGTTCTAACTATTGTTTCTTGACTCGCATACAGGCTTCTCAGGAGGTAGATAAGATGGTCTGGTACTCCCACTTCTTTAAGAATTTTCCACATTTGTTGTGATCCACACAGTCAAAGGCTTTAAGCATAGCTAATGAAGCAGAAGTAGATGTTTTTCTGGAACTTCCTTGCTTTCTTCATGATACAGCAAATGTTTGCAATTTGATCTCTGGTCTTTTACTTCTTCAAAATCCCACTTGTATATCTGGAAGTTCTTGGTTCATGTACTGCTGAAGCCTAGCTTGAAGGATTTTGAGCATAACCTTGCTAGCATGTGAAATAAGAACAATTGTGTGGTAGTTTGAACATTCTTGGCAATTCCCTTCTTTGGAATTGGAATGAAGACTGACTTTCCCAGTCCTGTGACCACTGCTGAGGTAACTGAAAGAACTGGATGAATTTGGACTATATTTTGGAAGTAAAATTCACAGGGTATATTTGTAGAAGAGATGGTAGCAGACCTAGTAGAAAGAATAATTCCAAGATTTTTGATGATCACCATGCAGATAGGATCCATTTACTCAGATAGGCAAATACAGGAGAGAAGACAAGTTTTGCTTTGGCTTCTGGAGTCTTAGAGTCATACCTATAAGAATGCCAAATTGATGCTGGAGATAAATTGAGATTCTTTCCAGCCCTAAGACTAAAAGATCTCACCTGAAAAGTTTGTATAAATAGACCAAATAAAAAGGAGCACAGCCTGGCCCTGAGTACCCGCCAATGTTAGAGATGGAACTGAGGAAGCAAACAAAGGAAACTGTGAAGTAAAGGCCAGTTAAGTAGGAAACATGATATTATGTTGTCTCTAAAGCCGAATGAAGAAATGCATTTCAAGATAGGAGGAAAGGGACTGAAATGGCAAAGTAGGAGACCCCAGCCTCCATGACCACAAAGATCAACAATTAGACAGCTATCCCTCAATAACTGTTCTGGGAGAGCGCAGGAGTTCACTTAAGAAAACATCAGCAACACAGTGAAACAAACAAAACTGAGAATCATTGAGTGAAAAGGGAAGAGCAGCTTCATTTTCCCTGTAACATCGACCCTCTAAGCTGCCACTGTACAGCACCCAGAGGGGATGCCCCAGCTGGAGAGAGCTCCTTTCACCAGGAGAGGAAGAGCAGGATGAGAGACCAGGTTCTCCAGTCTTTTTGGGCACCACGTGAGTGGTTCTCTTTGATTTCACCCTACTCAGACACTAGCAAAGTTGAGGTGTACCGATATGGCTTTGAACAGCGAAGAAGAATACGGGTTTAAAGGATCAGTCTCATGGCAGAAGCGACCATGGATCACAGTGACCGGCTCTTCAGAGGACCACAACTGCTTTCACCCCCGGAGAAACCAAGCTAGTGAGCACAGCTCAAGACCAGAAATATTCCAGATAGCAGTTTCTCTTTCAGCCTGAATCCTAGAATGAGGATGAGGACCTAGAGCAGAGCCATATTATCAAAAATGGGTATGTAACACAAGTGGGTATCAAACTTGTTGCAAATCATTTTTGAGGTAATTTCTTCCTGCAGCATAACTTAGTCTAGGGCCCCACCATAAACTCTTTCCAATCAGCATTTGTTATGGCTTGTTCAGTCTTAGATGAAAAGTTTTCCACCCACAACAAACTGCCATCTGCAAAATAACCTGATTGAATTTAATATTAGATCCTATTCTTCTAAAATCATCATCATCTAGATTACTTCATTTGTGATAGCAATAGAATTCGAGATTAGTATATCTGTCTATGTATATTCTTAGCCAACACTAATCCTTACAATAAGTCATTATGTGATGTTCAGTATTTATATGTTAAAATCATGAAATGTTATGGTCAGTTTATTATATATACTTAAGTATCTAGAAACAGCCATTAGAATAACGAATAAAAAAAGTGAACTCCAATAGCAATAAGTATTTATCTCCCAAGTCTTCATCCTTTTTGTACAGTGAGAGTCTATTAAGATGAGTAATGTGCTCTTTTTCTTTAAGACAAGGATACCAGTATTACTTATGCATAAAAAATAAAGTAGTGCTTTGTACTAATCAAGACAGACTAGGTAACAAACAACCTCAAAATTTCAGTGGCTTAACACCTATAATTTATTTCTAGTTGATGCAAAGTGTGCTGTAGGTCAAGTCACCCTCCTGGACAGCAGTCTTCTGTGTCCACCTCTTAATAATCTAAGATGTTTCAACCCTGCTTCTCCACCTTCCCAACAAACAATTTCCATGATTACTACTGGAGGAATAGAGACAGGAGAATCATGCAGAGGCTTCTCATTGCTGCCATTTAGAAGTAACATATTTTACTGGCCAGAGTTGCTCATGTGACCCTACCTAGCTCTATGTCAGGGCTGGCTCAGTGGGCTCAGGAAGAAGAGAAATATTGCTGAGCTGCTACTTTCATGTTTTAAATAATATAGAAAAGGATACTCTAAAAAGGGTTGATTATACTGATGGAAATAGAAAGAAAGGTTGCACAAAAATCTAATTATAAGGTCACTAAATTTCCATTTATCTGCAAAACTATCAAGATATTGAAAGTAGTGCTTTACCATTACTGTAGCAAAAATTTCCCAAATTATACAACAACTTCTCTCACTACTGTATTTCTTTTAATTGAATTATAGGATATCTATGGTAGAACAGAGGTGACAGTGATAATGACAATAATAGCAACAACACTGTGACCTAATGTTCATTGAATACTTTGTGCTGGACACTATTTAAAGGGCTTTGTAGAAGTGGTGTTTTGTAAAACGTCAAAGAAGACCTAGAAAATAGTTACTATTGACCTAGAAAAGAGTTTTTAGAATCAGAGGAGTAATTAATAGTCAATATTGTTTCAAAGAAAATATGAATCACTGACACCAAAGAATGTATGATCTTGATGACAATATTTCATTCTATAGTAGAATAGTTTTTATATCTCTTTACATCCTTTTATGATTTGGCAGGAGTTCAAAGATAACATATGTGCATTCCAGTGCTCCAAGTATTTTTGACTCTGTGCTAACATAAAATGTGCTTTCACCTCACCAGCTCTGTGCTATGATACCAACTGGGGAATATTCTCACGCACATCAATCAGACATAGGGTAGACACTACAAATCTTAATCCTCTCTTAGGTTGCCATGGGGGCAGGAGGAAGAGTTTAAACAAAGAAATCGCAAGATGACCAAGTTCTTACGGAAAATAAAACAGGTGTATAAAATTATAGATAATGGAGCAGGGAGAGAATGTGATGACACAGGCAGACAAGTGGCTTTGAATGGTATTGGAAAACTTTATTTCTTAAACTAGGTTTTGGGTATATGGGGTATTTATTTTATTATTTAAATGTGCATATTGACACATATGCATAGTATAATTCCACAGATAGCAAAATAAGTCTGTTGGGAGAAAAACTTTAATAAACACAAAATCATAACTATATTTGACTATTCAAATCACCTCATTAATTTATTTTTGCTATGTAGAACAAAGACTTTGGGAGAAAGTGACATAAATATCTTTGAAGCAATACTGATTATTTTCATTAATGGGCATAATCACATGGAGTGGTAATGTGTAAACATTAACTGAGTTGGATTAACAATCATTGCAATACTAAATTATTGGGAATAGATTTTATGAGGGGATGCACTTTCGTGACTTCCAACTAGTTCCCTGTATCTACCTACCATTCATCAGATACATACTCAACACTGATGCTCAAAGGATCTTTATAAAATGAAAATCTGATATCTGACTTCTAAACATTATCAGGGCCACCTCTGTTCCCATGGAATGGTATCCAGATCCCTATGTACTTTGAAAGCTTCATTTTCTACTACTCCCACCATGGGATAATGATTACACTCAGCAATAAGTGGTCCCCCTTCCACACCATGTGCCAGACTGCTTAGTAGTTTCAGTCATGTCCAACTCTTTGTGACCCTATGGTCTGTAGCCTGCCAGGAATTATAAGTAATCTAGAGAGGATTTAAAGTATCTGAGAGGATAGAATATGTACATAGCCTATATGCCTAGGCTATCTACACATATTATTCCATTTTATATGAGGTAATGAGCATCTGTAGGTTTTGGTATAGGTGGTATAGGTATAGGAGTGGAAGTGCTGCTCCTAGATTCAATCACCTTCAGATATTGAGGGCTGACTATCCTTAGAATTTAGAGTAGCGCTTGAAATGTAGCAGGCACTTAAGAGATGCCTGTTGAATGAATAACTGAAAATGAATGCCGATGAGAATATTTAGAGCCAAGATTGTGAAGTTCCCAGTGTGGCTGAACCTGGTACCTTCCAGGTTTGACCAAACAGACAACAAATGAATCACATTCCTTCCTTTCAAACATGATGATGTCTTCTAATTATATCTCCCCTAACAATAAATACAGTGGTTTTTCTTTGTTTCATGTATTATAAACTTGACATTACATTAGATGCATTACATGCATTCTCTAGTCTTCACATCAAACCTTCTAAACTGGATATTTTAAAAACCCACTTCATGGTGAAAATCTGAATCTCAAAATAGTTCAATAACTTATACAAAGTAGCATAACTAAAAAGTAGTAGAGTTAACCTCCAAACATGTCCTAAATGGTCATCTTATAACTCTACTTCACAGAAAAAACTTTCAAGGACTACACAGATGTGAAGATTTCTCAACCTACAATAATACCGCAAAACCAATAGCAAACTTGGATAGCCAAATCCAGATAACCTATTCCCAGATAGCAAGGATAATCAAAGTGCTGTTCCTACATCCAATATGGAGGTATACAAAGATCTTGAATCAAGAGAAAGGAGGACCCTATCCTTTATGCCTGTTATTTCTCAAACCACACAAAAGAAGAAATTTTCTAGTAAGCTTATTTTAAGAGCATTCATTTATGCCAACAGGGTAGGCAAAACTTCTGTTTCATTCAGGAATATTTCTTGTCAGTTCCCTCAAAAAGAACAAAAATCTAAGTGAATAAGAAAAACAAAATAGCCTATATTTTGTCACTATTTTGAATTGGTCACTAGCTTGGATATTCAGAACAGTAACTTTGCAGTTATATTTCCATCATTTTTCTGTGTAAAACTCTCATTTGTCCTGATTTTCTTTCAAAACCATATTTACATTCTTCTATTTCTAATAAAATATTTTGTCACTTCTGTCAATTCTGATCCATTAAACTTTGCTTTTTACCTGTGTTTAATCCTACAAAAATAATTTATTTAACCTTTATCTTTATTTTTCTTTGCAAAAGTAATGAGGAATATCTTATCTTTGTTTTTTTTCCTTTATATGCAGTTTTTTTGTGACTTGATGAGGAAGATGATTACCAAGTTAACTGGAGTTTATTAAATGTTGGTGGTTTATAAAATGTTGTATTTTAAACTCATAATTAAAAGATATACACAAGAACGATGTCCAGAGGCAAATTTTCTTACCTAAAACAGAAGACTTTTTTATAAGTTTGAGAGCATAAATTCAACAAAAAGCAATGTGCACCAATGTGGCTATAGTCATGCATGACATCCTAATGAAATATGCTATTTCTAGAACAAATAATTGCCTTTGTTTTCATCATCTTGCCTGGTACATCCTAGCAGTCTACAGAATAGTGTATGTTTTATCCTGATCTACAGTCAGACAGTTCATAAAACTCTAATGGAAATGAAGATTTTGCTATTTGAAGTGGTCAAATTTCCATTTACAAATACATCAGAGCTTATAGCCACTGATGGCATTTGGGTTTGCTTTTGAGTTTTAGGATAATAGCAAATTACAGAGAAAATCTACCAATTCTTTGTCAGTTGAACTATGAGGGAAAAAGCCCCATTATCTGCCTGAAAGAAAAGCAAATCTATATGGTGCTTTTAAATGAAAACTATATATTTGTTTGTAGTTATGTGCCATTTGTAAATTTAAGATCATTGGTTCTGCTTAAGAGACCAGGGAGTTTGTTCAAATAGATAAAAATCTTTCTTCTCTTTTGTGCAAATCCATTTTAAGAACAAAGAGAAGAATAAGGAAAGTAACATAAGAGAGACTATTTTTCTTATTATTTCAGTGGTTTGTGATCCATGAAATCCAAGTGGTTATTTAGAACAATCCAATTTGATTGGAAATGTGTTGTTGCATACCTTTCCCTTTCTAATAACTTTTCTTCTCTTACTTCCACCTACCTTCCACTGTACCTAGTTGAAACCCTCAAGGCCTCCCTGCTTCAACTCCAATCCCATTTCTTCTGTGAGTATTTCACTATCTAAGCCTGCTAACTACCACAGTGATCTCATTCATTCAAAAAATATTTCACAAGAGCATACTTAGAGATCATCCTCTCTAACCTCCATCCAATTTAGGAAATTTTACCATAAAATTTCTAACATGTTAAATATTTGGTTAAATACATGCAACTATTGGAATCTCATTACTTTGTAAGACGCCAATTCCTAAAACATCTTCCTCATAGTTCAGCTGAAATCTACTTGCCTGTAATCTTCACATATTGCTTTTTGTTCTGCACCTTAAGGACATCAAGAGATTATCTAATTCTTTTTTTTCAATGATGACCATTCAAATATATGAAGAACTCTGTCATGTTTCACTGTTGAATTTTCAAGTTAAAAAATGTCCAGTTCCTTCCATCAGTCTCAGTATGCATCAGTTCTGATCATTCCATAATCTTGATCTTCCACATACACTTCAGGCAATTAAAGTTCCCTTTTAAAATACCCTAATAATAGTCCTGTATCTTGCTAGTGGTGGTATCTGCATGATTGTATACAATTACTGAAGTATATCAAACCACACTTAAAATGGCTGCATTTTATTGAATACAAATGACACCTTAGTGAAGAGCAAAAAAAAAAAAAAGCAAAGCCACATGTGCATCATCTACATGGAGCACGTTACCTCTGGCATCACCTAATGAAAGCACTTGTTGTGGCTTCCCTGGTGGTTCAGCTGGTAAAGAATCTGCCTGCAATGTGGAATACCTGGGTTCGATCCCTGGGTTGGGAAGATCCACTGGAGAAGGGAAAGGCTACCCACTCCAGTATTCTGGCCTGGAGAATTCCATGAACCGTATAGTCCATGGGGTCGAAAAGAATTGGAAACGACTGAACAATTTCCACTTTCACTTTCTTTCTTTCAATGAAAGTGCAATGCACTAAAGTTGTCATCTCCTTGGTTCTAGACTTTATTTTTCTACTTTAATTTTTCAACCATGGCACAATAACTACAATGGCATAAATCATTTACATTATGTGAATATGACTAGAGAGAAATCCTTACCATGTGATTAGTGATTATGTTTAGGATGAGGATGGTACTCCCTTTGCATCATGGCAGACATTGTAAATCAATTACAGGGCCAGATGTGGCCAAAGAATCTTCACTGCCTTGGAGTCATTAAACTCTGTCAGATTTAGCAGTCATATTACAATATTTTTCCATCCCTTTGTGATGATTTCAGTATGAATTTTTTTTCTATTTTTCAAATTTTCTATACTTTTATTTTTAGAAATAATGCGATTACGTATTAAATAGTTTAAAATTTTAAGCCACCATCAGAACTATCCAAAGGAAACAAATTCCTTATCCCAAGATAACATGCCTCATGGGAAATTTGTACTATCAAAATTAAGAGAATTACATACTTAACTTTTCCAAAGAATAATTCCAAATATGAGGAAGGAGCCTGAATTGTTCCATAAACAAGCCTGACTTGTTCCATATACTAAAAGCACTGCATTAACAGATTTATAGGCTGAGAGAACAAGGGAGGTCAAGTAGTTTCTAAGTGTAAATTTTTACTCAACTAAAAGTAAATATCAATTTAGTCTGTCCAAATGAGATTAAAAATTCAATTTAGCTATTAGCTGCTATGTTTTAGAAGTTGTGATATTGTATGGAGACCCAAAGAATGAACAAGTTTTTGTTTTTTTTTTTTTTTTTGAACAAGTCCTTCCTTCATGTGGTTCACAGTCGACCAAGGAAAAAGAGTTTACAAATAATTACTTGTGGTGTCAACTGGCAAATGTCTTAATAAAGAAATATGAGGAGTGCCCTGGGTACTCCCTGGTGGTGCAGTGGTAAAGAACCTGCCTGCCAATATACAAGATTTAAAAGATGCAGGTTCCACCCCTGGGTTGGGAAGATCTCTTTGGGTAGGAAATGGCAATCTGCTCCAGCATTCTTGCCTGGAAAATTCCATGGACAGAGGAGTCTGGCGGCTTACGGTCCACAGGGTCACAAAGAGTCAGACACAACTGAGTGACTGAGCACACATGGGAACACAAAAATGGACAGTTAATTCTGACTAGAGAAATGAAAAAAAGCCATCTGAAAAAAAGACAACACTGAACATCAGCAACCTTAGATACACAGATGATACCACTCTAAAGGCAGAAATTGAAGAGGATCTAAAGAATCTCTTGATGAGGGTAAAAGAAGAGAGTAAAAAAGATGGCTTGAAACTCAACATCAAAAAAAAAAGGAATAAAACTAAGATCCTGGCTTCTGGTCCTATCACTTCATTACAAATAGAAGGGGAAAAAGTGGATGCATTGACAGATTCTATTTTCTTGGGCTCTCAAATCACTGTGGATGGTGACAGCAGCCATGAAATTAAAAGACGCTTGCTCCTTGGAAGGAAAGTTATGACAAACCTAGAGAACATGTTAAAAAGCAGAGACATCACTTTGCCAACAAAGCAAAACATCAGGCAAAGTTCTTGCCATACAGGCAAAGCTATGATTTATCCAGTAAGCAAGTACAGATGCGAGAGATGGACCATAAAGAAGGCTGAGCAGAAAAGAATTGATGCTTTCAAATTGTGGTGCTGGAGAAGACTCTTGGGAATCCCTTGGACTGCAAGGAGATCATACCATTTATCCTAAAGGAAATCAACCCTGAATATTCATTGGAAGGATTGTTGCTGAAGCTGAAGCTCCAAAACTTTGGTCACCTGATACGAAGAGCTGATTCATTGGTAAAGATGTTGGGAAAGATTGAAGGCAAAAGAAGAGGGTGGCAGAAGATGAGATGGTTCTATAGCATCACTTACTCAATGGGCATGAATTTGAGCAAACTCTGGGAGATGGTGGAGGAGAGAGAAGAGTCTGGCCTGCCACAGTCCATGGAGTTGCAGAGACAGACATGACTTCAGTTCAGTTCAGTCGCTTAGTCATGTCCGACTCTTTGCGACCCCATGGACTGCAGCACACCAGGCCTCCCTGTCCATCACCAACTCCTGGAATCTACTCAAACTCACATTTATCATGGAGGCGTTGCCATCCAACCATCTCATACTATGTCATCCTCTTCTCCTTCTGCCTTCAATCTTTTGCAGCATCTGGGCCTTTTCCAGTGAGTCAGTTCTTCACATCAGGTGGCCAAAGTATTGGAGTTTCAGCTTCAACATCAGTCCTTCCAATGAACACCCAGAACTGATCTCCTTTAGGATGGACTGGTTGGATCTCCTTGCAGTCCAAGGGACTCTCAAGAGTCTTCTCCAACACCTCAGTTCAAAAGCATCAATTCTTTGGCGCTCAGCTTTCTTTATGGTCCAACTCTCACATCCATACAGGACTACTGGAGAAACCATAGTTTTGACTAGATGGACCTTTGTTGGCAACTGAAAAAAATAAATAAAATGAATTTCTATAAGTATACAGATAACGGAATGCTAAAGAGAAACACAAACATACATGAAAGTGTCATGTGTTGAATTTTCTTATTCCTCTACCTTTCCTCCCAGCCTCTACATCTACCTGACAGAATCTGAAACTTCAGAAAACAACCTTGGAGCCTGGATGGAGAAAGACAAACTGTGATGATCTTTTACTACATGTGCCAGCCCTTGTCAGTGTAATGAAGTAGAGGGTGGGAAAAGATTTATGATTAAATTATGTTACAGGTTTTTTTTATTATTTATTGCAATTGGATCATTTCAATTAATGAATTGAAGCTGAATATTGAGCTAGAAACAAAAGTTTTTTTTTTTTTTTTTTAAACACTTGAAGATGAGCAGGAAGTCATAGACCTACTGGAACTTTCACCAAGAAGCAAGGTAAGAACTATCCTCCAGTGGCTTAAAGGAGCAGTGGAACAGCTAAATAAAGTTGATTTTATGATGACTTTTATTGCATTTTACTTAAGGACCCAATAATTTACTGGAAAGGCCATATAGAATAATGTACAAGGCTGGTTTCTCCAAAAACTGACCTTCAAACCAGTTCATAGCTATTGAACTATGAATCAGTCACATAAATAAATGCTTAAATTATTTGATCTCAGTTTTTTTTTAAGCCCCAGGACACCATAAGAGGTAAATAAATAAGTCCTGGATCTCAACCCAAATAATCTGAATCAAGCATCCATACTTGAAATATGTAAACTACATTTACTTCTAAGACTCTAAAATTTCAAATTCAAAGTAAAGGATACATTTCAAATCTGAGACACCTTATTTTAATGGTACAATATTAGGCTTCCTATCTGATTGTTGTATTTATTATACTAATTAAAAATATCATCAGCATAAATGCATGTAGAAAAGCAATTCATTTCAATGAGGTCACATAACAGATCCAAGTAATCAAACAACTAAAGAAGAATAATAAAAATCTTTTTGGTTGGGCTTTGTGGAAAATTATGTCAAGTTCTTATATTCATGAACTGTTAGACTTGTGGACAAAGAGTGTTTTTTTACGGATACAAGAAAAGATTTCAGGAATGAATAACAGATTTTTAGGCATTCTAGTGCAATTCACTAACACCCACTCTTCTAAGCCTTTAATGATATGCGGGCTAGAATCATTTAATGATACCTGAAATAGTATCATTAGAGACCTGGAGACATGCATATCTTACACTCGAAGTTGAACACGTAGAAATTTGCTGCTTATCTCCTTACTTATTTAGTCTGTCAGAAAATTGATAGTTAAATAAAACATTTAACAGTTAATTCTTTTTTCCTATTAAAGACATTTCGTCTGAAATCACAAACAGAAAAAAAAAGCAAAAAAAAAATATTGCTCAAAAGGTTACAGAAATTGATGCATATAAAAATGGCCATCTAAAAATGACACAACCTCAAAAAGTTTCTATTTTTTTTAACAAGTATGTTCCAAAAGAATATGGCCACATTTCAGAGAGACATTTCTTCTCCCAACACCATGACAAGTGTTGATATCACTAAAAGAATTCTGAAAATGAATTCAAAGCAACATCATTTTTTTTTAAATGTTGGAGAAAGTAAAATGACTTTGGTATATATGTCTTGTAAAGACCTTCATTTTACAGATTTAACTGTGTTCTCTTAATATTCTTTCTCTTAAAAGATCTATTTGGACTATAAGGATCTTTCTCGAAAACTTTTTTAAGTGCTCACATTCACACACAAATGCATGCAGACACGCACACACCCACGTACACACACACAAACTTTCATAATTTTTAAAGTGAGCAAGTCATTTTATTCACAACCTCACATCTTCTTTGATTCATAGTATATTTCAATCTCTGCGAAACAATACAAAACAACTATTTGTAGCTAAAGGTTTTAAAAGGAAAGTTAAAATTTTCTGCAGGTACTCTACAAGCACAGGGTGATTTTTCCAAATGGTCTGTAAATTCTCTGTAAATTAAGCACTGGCATTTTACTTCCCTTCTGCTAATCACGTCAAGCCACCTAATTCCTAACTGTAAAATCGAATGTCTTACTGACTTTCTCCTAGCTGAGTCTTCTCAAATAGCCTCACATATTAAGGATTCAATGGCTGTGCTTTAAATGAACCCGTTTCACTGGCAGGTGCCTGCTGGTTTTTAGGTTCTAAACGGTACCATTACTATCATTTATAAGGATAACATCACAATTAAGAATGTATGAATAATTTAAAATTGAGTAGCGTTCAGTTTCACAGTCTGTCTGGCACGAAGGTTTGAAAGTGCAAGGTCTTTATTTTATTACAAAACACTGGCTGTCTGGGAAAGAGGAGATGAAAAGTTACTAATTTCAGGCTTTACTTCAAACCCTTTAATCTTGCAAATAAATGCCTTCAGTGAAGACTTTGTTATTTCCTAAAGCCTAGCCAGAGTCGTGCGTGTCCTTTGTCTTTTCCCAAAGTCCTCAACTTATCCTAGGTGAGCCAAATGAGACAAAAGGGAATCCACTGGAGGAAGTGATTATTTAATAGAGCTTTTCTATTTAAATCCTAACTTGTGCTGTTGGCAAATATTATGAAACACGATCATTTCATTGCTATAAATAATGTTATATAATTAAAATTCTATTCTGTCATTGGGAACTGTGTGATAAACTGTTTGCAAATTGGTAATTCTATTTATTAAAAACAGAGGCATTAATTTTGACACATTGAATTATAACACAGACAAACAGATTTTGTGTTTTAATTAAATGCTCTATTTGATGAGTTTTGTTTTATTTTGTTTCTAAGATTTAACACCAGATCCTATGATTCGTACAGTATAGAACGGGGACTTTCTTAGCACAGAACAGACTCTGGCAGAAAAGCTCTGTTAGGATTCAAAAGACACAGAGCAGAACTCCCGAACCTCTTCCTGAAATAGCCTCTCTTTGTGCCAGGCCCAGTTACCATTAGCTACTTTGTTAAGACCTCTCCAAGCCGCCTTTTACTTCCAAAGTATCCAGCAAGGCTGCCGGTCCAGTAATGCATTACTTAATTTTCTAATGATGAAGCAGGGCTGAATATTTTTTACTAAATAAATAAATAACCAAACTGCTTTGAGCTTTCTCTCACATTAAACTACATTTAATATTCATTTCACATTTTTTTTCTATTAATTAAAAGTAAACCGTGTATTGTATGGTACATTATCCCTCTAACAGCCCCATGTGGAGATCATGAAGTGGAAGACTAATGGTGTAGACTTTAGCATTTAGTTTTAACCAGAATAATTTACATATCTGTGAGAAGAGTCCAAGGCATGTGTAAATAAGCAGAACTCTGAGATATCAAGACCCTTGCTCAGTTTACTATGGACTGCCGAGTTATGGGCTGTGTATTTATTCCGTCAGGTAATTTAATGAGACTTACACAGCATCTATTTCTGCAGAAGAGACAAAAGTTATTATTAAGGAGAGGCATGTGGCAGTAAGAAAAATGTGTTTGCTTGTTTTATTTTATTCTATTACCCCAAGTAGCAAAGGTGATCCTATTCAATGTTCATTAAAGTGTACCTTTATAATTTATCAAAGGGGAACCACATCAACAGTTTTATGCTGAGATTTCAAAATTGGAAACATTAAAATTTGATCCAAAATGCCAGATATTTAGGGAGCTTTTCCATTAGAAAAATAACTACACAGCTAATCTATAGATTTTTATTAATGCACAACTCTATTAGGTGAACAGGAGAAAGTACATTAAAGAAAAGTCATTGACCCTGAAAGGGCATTTTTAACTTCACATTACCAGACTTTGGGAACAGTTCTAAGAAAGGAAAGACATTTCTTAAAGAACTGTAAGTTTGAATAAATGATCAAAAAGCTTAATTTTCAGTGACTGTATCTGGAAAGAGTCATGCTGTATTATGAATAGTGTTATGTTAGGCAGTTACTAGAAGACTAAGATTATTTTAAGAAAACAGTGCTTCTTTGATAAGATGTGAAAGGAATGACATTCGGATTTAGTATTCAAACCAATTTAAGTAATATGCTCTTAACAAATGTCTTATGTGAAGTTTCTTCTGTTAGGAAATCATTGTAAACGATACAAAATTCGATGAGGCTTATGGCTATATGATGCCAAACATCCTCAAGAAAAGTGAAAAACTCAATTAACAACAATGTTTCCAAATATTCATAATTTTTGGCACCAATGGGGCCAAGTGGGAAATGAAGAACAGAAGCAAGTTCCACCCTAATGATAATCCTTTTTTCAGTAAGATATTCGATATTCTATCATTTTGCCAAAGCTGCTTATATAATCTGAATTATTTAGATATTTATCCTAACACTTCAATCCAAAGTATATACCAAAATCAAAATTAATATTAAGATATTTAGAATTGATTGAATTGATGCTGTTTCTTTAAAAAGCATAATAATCTTTTGTAACCTAAACCAACAGCACAGAGCACAAATGTTCAGACATAGACACTGCATTTTTTACATGGCCTCTTGAGTGTTCACACTCCTGCACAGGCTGTCAGACCTGCTAAATGGCATAGCCAAATTTCTCTTGAATCTTTTTATAATACAATGATGCATAAGTGTAAGTCAACATAGCATTTGACTCTTCAAATACCATACCAAAAAGTCCTTTAAATACATAACTCAACCCATAGGATGAATTTGAGCCAATTCCACAGAAATATATAAAACTTTACATACCCTTTGCATGTTATAACCTAACATTAAACTTACACACAATTCTTCCTGCAGCAAAAAATCATTTTAAAATTATCCACCTTGGTTTAGAATGGATCTACTTCATTCAAACCATGACCTCTACCCTGTGTAAATGAAAATAAGTCTATTTTCATAAATGTTAATGTTGTGTTTTCTCTACTTTTTCCCAAAATAATTGTTTTAGATAATGTGGGAAATCATTTATTTACAAAACACATAAAATAAAAAAAAATGAATCTGATAACAGAAGACTGAAAGTTTCTGAAAATAAAGTTTTGTATTTTTATAAAATTCATGTCATACTACATTTTAAACTTTTATTTATTTATTTGTTTATTATCATCTGCAATAGATTCTGAGTTTCTAAAGCACAGACCATAGTTTAGCTATCTTTCTCTCAAGTACCATTTACATTATCTTGTACACAAATGTACTTTTTTAAAATATCTGGATTGAAAGTTGAATGAGTTGAACTTTCTCAGGAATTCCTGCAAGAATTTCAAATAGTTTAGCTACAACTTAGGTTTTGAGACTAATAAATAAAAGGCAAATTGCTTTGGATAGAAAAATGTATACATAAATCACAGAAAACATTTTTTTAAAGCAGAAATGATCATTCTTTCTGAAGATGATTCTTTTTCCTTCAAATATTTGTGGTCATGATAGGCCATACATTTAAAAACTTAAAAACAAGGGTATCATTCTTACTTTATTTCCACTTAGGCTTTATAAAGTATTTCAGTTTGTCTAAGTCTATATTTTATATTTTTAAGATGTAATTTAGTATTCTAAAATATTGTACTTCCCTCATTCTCACAGGAAAGTGTGATAATATAGTGAAAGTATTAGTTGCTCATTCTTGTCCAACTCTTTGGAACCCCATGGGCTGTAGCTTCTGTCCATGGAATTCTCCAGGCAAGGATCCTGGAGTAAGTAGCATTCCCTTCTCCAGGGAAACTTCCTGACCCAAGGATCAAACCCAGGTCTCTCACATTGCAAGCAAATTCTTTACTGTGTCAATTAAACGATTGCTTGCTACATCATTAGTTGACAGAGATTCAGTGGAGTTTCCTGGCAAAGTGAATCTTGAAGTATTTGCCACTCTTTTATTGTAAAGTCTTTTCTACATTTGTCATTACACTTGTTTGGACAGAGATTAAAGTATAGCTATTTTCTATTAATTTTCTCAGCTAATCATAAGTGGTTCTGAATTTTCAGTGTCTTTTTTTCAGAAAACACATGAACATACAAATGCCCCTTTATTGGTTTTGATTCTTAAAGTCTGGCATGGGTCCTGGGGATCTATATGTGGAATTCACTCAAATCACTGTGATTCTTTTTCATGTTTAAAATTCAGTGCTGACTTCCACGACATCAAACCTCCAGTGTCGTATCAGATATGAGCCCTCATATTTGTTTTTAAGTTAGTAATATACAGTATACTGGGCTTCCAATGGCTCAGCAGTAATGAATCCAGCTGCAATACCGGGGCTTCAGGAGACAGGGGTTTGATCCCTGGGTTGGGAAGATCCCCTGGAGAAGGGCGTGGCAACCCAATCCAATATTCTTGCCTGGGGCATCCTGGAGACAGAGGAGCCTGGCAGGCTACAGTCCATAGGGTGGCAAAGAGTCGGACACGACTGGAGTGACTTAGCACATAGGCACACAGTGTACTAACATTATATGATTAAACTCCTGAAATGTGTAACCCAAAAAAATATTAATTTTTTGATCTTTAGGACCAAACTCTTATAGTAAAGCAATATATCAGAAAGTCCTGAATATTTACACATTATTATGTTGAAATGATGTGATTTCTTTTATGATCTTTCACTTTATATTCTGCTTGTTGATAAATATATTGAAAAATACATTTAATTCCTCTTAAATCATAATAATATTTAAATGGTCTCAAATCTGAAAATATACTGATGATGACAAAATTATTAAAATTTAATGACAGGAAAAGCCCACTGCTGAAATATGAAGAATTTTATAAAGGATTCATATGATTATTTGTAAAATGCTAGCTTAAGACAATAAGAACTGGAATGCTGTGACGGAGTTTCCTTTCTTATGTATTAATAGCAGTCTTCTGAGCACACATATTCACTTTCAGATTTTTAAGCAATTAGTTTGCAGATGTCACTAAATAAATGGCATTCATTCCTTAAGCAGGAACCATACCTGTTAACCGTCTCAGCCTATTCTAGCTTTAAAACTGGGCTTGATGTGCACAGCATGCTCAAAAACTGTACTCACAGTTCAAATGAGCTGGATTACAGACCATGACCACTGAGACCCTCACATGACAAAGCCTTTGTGTAATTAATATGCAGGGTAAAATGCTCCCTGGACTGCTGCTAAAGCGATTTAAATCATGCACATAAAAAATGTAATCACAAATTTAGCATGGTGGACAGAGTAGTCACACTGGGCTTGATTGCATAGAAGGTTCCAAGTGTGTTTTAAATGTCCTTTAAGATTGAGATTAGGACTTGTACTTACAAGATGCATATTAATCTAAAACTCAACATTTTTCAGTGTGGGATCACAGTAGGAGAACATTATGGGCAATAGAGGTTCATTCTAATCCCAGTAGGTAATTACACTTTGAAATAATATTCTTTAATTAAATCTTGTTTGCAGTTGATTGATTTAAACACTAAATCTAAAAACCTAAATTTGAGTTTTTATCAATTTTTGATGCTTATTGCACACAACTTGGGCTTTAATTGATATTTCTGAAGTTTTAAAGCCCTTGTCCACCGTATCCTGGCTGAATTTAGTGTAATTATCAACATCATTCTTTAATACTCTTGATGACTTTCTCTAAAAGCTCAATAAGTTTGAGCACTTTTACAATTTTAATGTATACCTGAAAGGTATTTAATATGTCACAGTTCCAATATTTACATAGAAGATTCCTCTCTCACACCTTTAATAGACATATTCCAATTTCTCCTCCAAAATACAGACAGAGGGCTTTTTCTCCAAATATTTACCACTTGCAATATTACAGCAGAAAAACCAGGCCATAGCTCTAATAATGGATTATATACAAAGACAAAAAAGTACTATGTTCCAGAGTTATTTGTATTTTTTCAAATTTTAAGTAATATGGCATTGAACAATAGCAACACACAAACACACACACACACACACACACACAAATTCATATGTATTTGCAAGAGGAATCTCACAATATATACATCATCTTTTATATTTATAGCTTCTTTCTGATCATTTGGCAAAGCTATCAAAATATGATCAAAAGAATTATTATGGACATTTTAAGATGAATTCCTTTCACATTTAATAATCCACATGCTACCAAATCTGAGTAATAGCTGTTAAAAGCAATATGTTTTACTGTACCATTGTGAAAGAAGATGATTCTGGAAGGTAACGTTAATACCTAATTGAATTTTAGTCATGTAGATTTTGGAAATGATACAGTTTCTCACTCTTCATACATGCTTTTACTAAAGGAAAGTTGTGAAAAATGTCATCGCTTATGACCCACAGAAAGGAACTTTGAAATATGTCCTAATTTGGCACATGATATTATCTGTCAGGGATGATCAAAGATCTTCATAATTTGTTGCAAATTTGCAAATTACAATGAGACTATTTTAATAGGCATCCATATAACCAACTAGTTGTACACTTTACAGATTTATTTCAGAACACACAAAATTAGGTCTGCTGGCCTAAGCATTGTGATTTAAAGATGCTGTTCACTACTGTTTATATTTAAATTCATACAAACAAGGATTGGCTTGGTTTCAGCTTCAGAGGTGCCACACAGCAGCATCTTGTAGATGTAGCCCAGTAAATTACATTCATGATGCCATATTTAATAACTGAAAATTCACATTTTACAACAATTGCATTTGTCACTGCTGAAAAACAAACTAGTACGTGGAATGTTTTATTACAATGACTACATTCTTGTGAGAAATGATTAAGTCACTATAAGAGAAAAGTAAAGCCAAAAGACCTCATTCACCATAACACAAATATTAATCACACATAAATAATACAGGTGTCTTGCAGTAAGCCACATTCCCCTAAAATATAGATTACACATCCTAGGGGCAAATAGTAGCACAACAGACTTGAAATAAATCCCTCAAGCCATGGTGGCCAAAAGGAAATCATTTATGTTTTGACAGTTTAATATACTTTTTGGTTATGCATAAGACATGAAAATATTTACACCAATATAAGAGAGTGAAAGAAAAATTAAATCTGACTAATCGACCTGTTCAAGGTATGATTTTTAATTTCAAGGAATTTTTTTATAAGTACTCCAAATAATAAATATGCTCCCTACAATTCAACTGTATCCATTCATTTTTAATTATTTCACAGCAGCTAAAAAATAAGCCAGTCTCTCAACTCAAAGAGAACTTTGCCCAGTCTGTACACATAGCCCATCTGCCAACTCAGAATCCTGCAAAGTAAGATGAACCTCACCATCAAGGATACACAGAAAGTGGAACCAGGAATGGCTCTGGGGAGAGAATCAGGTCTGCAGGAGGTTACTGAACAAAAAGATCTTTTGCCATGACTTTCACTTTTATATTAATTGATTTTTTTTAACCATATGTAGACCACCTCTTCAAAAATATTCTTATAAAGGTGTGTGTTAGTAAAATAAGAATTCTTAAGTTTTAGAAATGTGCTTCATTTCTGTTTTTCAACAAGCATTTATTAAACACTTGCTAAAACTTGAAAACACTGGACTAGCAACTAAGGAGAGAGTTAAAAATTAGCAACCAGCCAGCTCTTTGGCCTTAAAATATTTAAAATTCATTGAGAAGTTTATCTGATAAATTGAGTATCAGGACAGACCATATACACTCAACAAAGACATTATATTGTACAGCTAAAGAATTTCAGGAAAACACTCCATAGGTTTGGTATAATCAGGGAGGTGGTGATACAAGGAGATGGTGGGGATAAGCAGTTAGCCTTTGATAGGAATATAGACATTCCAATAGTAAGAATCCTAAAATTAAATTGTAGAATTCTGAGATTGGTAAATGAATGGGGAAATTATTTGTAACACCTATTTTAAGGAATTAAGAAAATTTATGTCAAAGTTTTAGAGGTTTTAGGTACATTTACAAATATGGCATATCTACACCAAAAAAGGGGCTTCCCTCATTGCTCAGTCAGTAAAGAATGTGCCTGCAATGTAGGAAACCTGGGTTTGATTCCTGGGTTGGGAAGGAAATGCAAACCACTCCAGTTGCCTGGACAAAGGAGCCTGGCAGGCTATAGTCATGGGGTTGCAAGAGTCTGACAAGACTTAGCAACTAAACCATCACCATACCAAAAAAGTTATTTTATCGATGATCAGTAAATAAGAAAGGATAATGTGCTACACAATTATCATTATGCAAATGAATGATATCTTTAGAAACTAATATGTCAAAAGACTCCAAATGTCTTTCAAGAGATGGTCAAGTAAAAGCAGGTTCTAATCTTTCCTAGTTGACTTTAAGTCTTTGTTCTACTGTTCTATGTTAACTGGTTAGAAATTCTCTTCTTTAAATAAAGTCATTTACTTTTGCTAATACCTACAACAGAAGTTTCTTATTATTCCCCCAGCAAAATGACCAATCAGTTCACATCACATACTCTACTGTCCTACCTATTACTGGAAATAAAGTGCCCTCCTACCTGTCAATGCTGAATCAAAATTCTTCCTTTTCCCCATCCATTACATTGATGAGAAATTTGATCTTTAATTTTCTATGGCTTTTGTTACATTGTCAACCTCTCTCTCCCGCCAATGTCATTTCTATAGGCATACAAAGATAATATAGAAGTTCCTGTTTAAAAAAAGAGAGAGAGAGAAATGAAAGGAGGAAGAAAAGAAGGAAAACAACTCTGCTTCTAACATACTTCCTTTTACACTGTCTCCTTCGAATCAATGTTTCTTGACATGATGCTTTACATTCACTTTCTCCACATAATTTCCTCAATCTAATCCAACTATGCTACCATTCTCAGAGTGTCACAAACACTACTCTTAAGGTCACCATGTTTTTAAACCCAGTGATCCAGTCTCTAACCTTGGGGCAAGGTCCCATTTTCTCATCAACAGATACACACAGCAATATCTGAAACTGCCTCCAGGTAGGAGAAATTATATGCTGGCCACAAGTATGTAGAACCCAGACCAGTTAAACCTAAAGGTTGACAATATTGACTCCTACTTACCTCACCAATAAACCATTAGAAGAACGTCCATGAGCTGATCACACCTTCTTTTACTATAAAACTTGCCACTATCTTTCCCAAGTGGGGATACATGATTTTGAGGGCATGAGCTTGCTGTTTTCCCCTTTGCCTGGCAAAGCAATAAAGCTATCCTTTTCTACTTCACCCAAAACTCTTGTCTCTGAGATTTGATTCAGCACTGGTGCACAAAAAAGCTGAGCTTTAGGCAGCAACATATTTGAATAATGTGCTACCCGATATATGCCATTTAAAATTATTTTTTCACTAGTATCATCATTGTATTAATAATGATGCAAGTAGTTATAGGTAAAAATGGTATATACCATGTGTATATCTTTTAGAAAATTGAAGCATCTTACTAAAGTGTTCATGTAACAAGGGCATATGTCTAGTCTTATTCTTTATGTGTGGTACTTGACTTCACCAATTGAGCAAAAATTTGGATGCAGAAGTAATGGCATTTGTTTACTTTACGCAGAAATATGCAAAGTAGTCCTAATAGCCACCTGAATGCTATGTGTTCTAAGTCACTTCAGTTGTGTCTGACTCTTTACGAACCCATGAACTGCAGCCCACCAGGCCCCTCTCTCCAGGGGATTTTCCAGGCAAGAATACTGGAGTGGGTTGCTATGCCTCTCTCCAGGGAATCTTCCTGACCCTGGGACTGAACCCACATCTCTTATGTCTCTTTCATTGACAGGCAGGTTCTTTACCACTAGTGCCACCTGGAAAACCCCAAGAGCCACCTGAAATTTGGTCCTAAATGAAAGGAGGGCTGGCCGTGTGAAGCCGAGGTCCCACCTAGTTCCTTTGTGAACCTGAGTTATAATCAAATGCTCCCTCTATCCTTGTTTCTGGGGCTCCCCAGGTGGCACTATTGGTAAAGAATCTACCTGCCAATGTCAGAGACATAAGAGACAAGAGATGTGGGTTCAGTCCCTGGGTTGGGAAGGTACCCTGGAGGAGGGCATGGCAACCCTCTCCAGTATTCTTGCCCAGAGAATACCATGGATAGAAGAGCCTGGTGGACTATGATCCATAAGGTCACAAAAAGTTGAACGTAACTGAAGTGACTCAGCACAACACACATCCCTGTTTCCATCTGAGAGGTTTGCTAATGCTTCCGGCTCAGGCAGCTCCTCAACCTTTCCCTAAGGAAACATCCTCAATAGTTCCTATGAGGACTTTTTACCATAACTGATGAAAAAGACATTAAAAAGCAAAAGTAGTTTTCTCCACAAAACACATAACAAGGATACCTGAGCAAAGAATATAATTATTTTTAGAGATTTTTCAACTCCCAAGAAAATATGTTACCTTGTTCCAGATACTCAGATTAGAAGATGAAATCTTAAGTAATACTGAAAAAATGTATTCCAACACTATACTTCAGGGTTTTTAAAGAGCATTTCTTTAGGAAATAGGATTTCTTTTTTTTTTCCACTTTCCTTGGACTCAATGACTTTTGTAGGCCTCATTCATTCTGCTTTTGTGGGGCTTCTTTCTCCATAAAAATTACCAAAAATTGTATTTACTGATTATATTGATTGACATAAGAACAATTATGTTATTATTAAATACTCCAAACATTTTTCATGCTCTAAAAGTTTATTGTTTGAAATCAGATTTTTAAAGAAATTATTTCTTAGGCCTCCAAAATTATTATAGGCCTAAGCTGCTGTGCCCACTGGTGGACTTGAGGGATAAGTTGGCCCTGCTCAAATGAAAGAGAAATAATTTGAACACAGTTTGTCTATCAAAGGACTAAATGATTCTTTCAACAAAATACTGCATTTGTATCTCACAGATTTTATTTTATCTTACATTACTAAATAATTTTTGGCATACATTTTGAGCACTTTGATACATAAGATAAACTCAGAGTATATTGTTTTCTCTGGTTATAAAAGGAGTAAAATTAAATATATTTCTCTAAACAAACAAAAGTAAAATTTTTAAATCATCAAAAATATTGCTATTTAATATCCCTGAGTATATAGATTCACAGGAGCACACTCTCACTTTTTTTGAGTAATAGCTTTGCAAATTAAAATTGTCTACATCAGAAAAAATGTTATTTTTGAGTCCATTAAAGACTTGGAACATGAAGTTAAAAGCCAAAGATTTTGTTATAATGACTTCCTGAAAATATTCATTCAAGTTCTTATATGCTCTATCTTACCCTATTTCTCCATCTTCATCCTAGGCAGGATGACTATACATCCCAATGCACTTGGGAGATTTCCTTTTTATGTGTTTTGCACTAATGTCCCCCTTCCAGTCTTATAACTGGGCTGAGCAATAAATGATAACCATCTAATCTACAGTGACTCTGGAGTCTATTGTTCATTCAATTCCATTTATATCCTTGTCAACAAATTAAACTACTTAAATACAGATGAAGATAAGGAAGATATTTCTAGCAGATTCAATCTCTCCAAGTATAGGTCTAACTCTGTAAATTTCAAGTGCAAAGATTACCATTAGTATTCTATTGTCTATAATATAGTTCAATGTAAGGCTCCTCATAATCTTATCTCAACCTTAGGAATACCATATTGTCTCTATTATCTAATTTAGTCACTGGTCCCCATTTGGCTTTTAATCATACTCTCATTCTTCCCATTCCTAGCTGCTTTAGATAAAACATTATGCATAACCCAGACCCACCCCTGAAAGCCAAATCTTAAGAGCTTGCCTATTAAGTCAGCATCCTAAGTAGATCTTTCTCTGCCTCCTTCTCTTCTTGCTAATAAGAGATGCTACCTTAAATGCCATATTGCTTCATTTTTTCTCAACATTAATGAATGACCTTGTCAGTAGAACGCACAGATGTCCATCTACATAGTTATTTCAGAAATTTACTTGAGTCCAAAATGTGTCTTCTTCTACCTCCTGAAATATCACTAGGGCTTCATTGAAAATCTTCCTTTATTATCATTCAATTGTCTCTGGAAAGTGCAATTTCTAAAGTTTTTGTTTATGATTTATACTCTAATATAAGCTAAAATGCCCAAAGCAGAGCTTAATAGGGAGGATAGAGAGAAAATGGAGACTCTGGGGTAAAGGCTGAACAAAATGGTGCCTTGTCAAGAAAAAATCATTATGACTCTTAGTCTCATTTACTCTGCAGCCCATCAAGTCTCCTCCGGCTAGAATCAGCTTTGAAATCAGTTTGAAAGTATCTGCTTTTTATAGAGGTTTCATAGTGTTAAAAATAAAATATGCTTTAGAATCTATGCAATTAGGGTACAAATACTGATTCTGCCATTTACTCTGAAATTTCATGCAACTTAAGAAATTTCTCCAAGCCTTAATTGGTTAATCTATAGAAGAGGTGATAGTTCTGAACAAGTGATGCTGTTATAAAGATTTGGGGAAAATTAAATTACTAACTGCTTAGGCTACCCTGAATTTTAGTATTAATTTAAAAAAAAAGAAGTAGCCTTCTCTTTTCCACTTTTCAAATAAAATGAAGCATCACAAATGCATCAATTTTGCAAGAAAAGAAAAACTTTCTAAATGAGAATACTTGCATAAGAACAAATGTCTGACAGTTTGTGTGATAGGTAGTCCAGACACTACGTGTATAGCCAAGAACTGCGTTTCTTCCATCCCTAAAATTTTGAAAATTCTCATTTCTAAGGGAAAAGCAAAACAAAACAAAGAAATACTGTATTTAAAGACATGACAGGGAAAGGCACAACACTGTAAATGGGGAAAAGTCTACAATGTTCCTTTTACCCCACTCTCAGTAACTATGGCTAAGCTTGTACTACCCTAAATGCTAGCGAAACAACAAGCT
Source organism: Odocoileus virginianus (assembly GCF_023699985.2). NCBI lineage: Eukaryota > Metazoa > Chordata > Mammalia > Artiodactyla > Cervidae > Odocoileus > Odocoileus virginianus. The sequence goes on along the minus strand of NC_069686.1, from coordinate 31,709,806 downwards.
AGCTGGCACGTTGAGAATCCTAGAGCAAAGTCAGCCAACTGACATTCTTCCATACAGTCAATTAGTACAGACAATAATCACCAGATATTTGCAAGAAGATGTGAATTGAAACCCTTGAAATAAAAGGGAAATCAACAATAAATATGGACTGAAATAGAAAAAGATATGCATTGATGCAAAAGAAAATTGTGTAGGAAATGTAATTAGTACACTTAGAAACTAATATATCATACTACACTCATAGAACATACAAAATAATACCTTTAGAATCAAATAATAAGAAATAAGCCATGGAAACATAATCTAAAAGCAAAATTTTAAAAATCAGTATAAGAGTTGAAAGATAAGCTCAAGGATATATATAAAACACGGAGTAAATTATATGAGAAAAAAAAAAAACTAAGGGACCAACTCAGGATTTTTAACATATGGCTAGTAGAAAATATAGACAATGAAAGGAAAAATTTATTAAGAAAAATAAAGGAAATTTCCCATAACTAAAATATATATTTCCAGGTATGTACCCAGTGTGAAGAATAAAAATGACAAATATCAAAGCACAAAATCATGAAAATTTAATGTATCAAGTTTTACAATTAGATTAGAATTGCTTTCAGAGAGAAAAATAAAACTCACCCCTTTTAAAAAATTTATATAAAAGAGCTCAAGAATGAAGTATTTCTGACTTCACAGAGAAACACTGGGAGCCAGCAAACAATGGAACAAATAGGCTTGTGTACTCAGGCTACCTGATGTGAAAAGCTGACTCATTGGAAAAGACCCTGATGCTGGGAAAGATTGAAAGAGAAGGGGGCAGCAGAGGATGAGACGGTTAGATAGCATCACCTACGCGATGGACATGAAGTTTGGCAAACTCCAGGAGATAGTGGAGAACAGAGGAGCCTGGAGTGCTACAGTCCATGGGGTCTCAAAGAGTCAACGACAACAACAGACATTTGTCAACGGCTCCAACAACATATTCACAAAAAGTTCACTAGTGGATTTATTCTACCAGACTCAGGAAGTAAGGCAAGAGAAACGTAAAAGTAATTCCAGAAGACAAGAATGAGACAAAACCCCATGACAGGCCTAGCTTGAAAACAATCAAACCAGAGCTAAGACATGGACGGAAACTTTTTGGAGGCAGGTCACCAGAAATTAAAATCAACACATTCAAAAATTCAAATGCACAGAAAAATACACTAAGAATTTGGAGGTTATGGGGAGATGTAGCTAGAGATAAACAAGTAAAGCAAGCACAACAATTATTTCAAGGAAAACTATAAAAAGCTATGCAAGAAAAGGATCACTTCAGCTGTGTTGGTTTGTCTCCACCGCATCTTGGAAGCAGACCTTTCTACTCCAAGTTGGAGAATAATGAGAACTTCTGGCTATCTGGCCAGCAGGAACTTCTAAGGTACAGTTCAGCCCTCTTGCAACTGAATCATTTTCTATGAATTCAGGCCTTCTCTAGCCTTTGACATCTCAGGATGAGTAGGGCCCTACTTAGGAGCGTCTAACAATCTAATAAAGCCACTCTTATCTTTATTTTCAGCTGACTGGCTTTTCCAGTCACTAGCACACCACTTCATCTTTATTACAGTTGATTAAATTGGGGTAGCTGTATATTTTTTAGTGGTGGCAGAGAAAACCATTGTTTTCTTAATTTTTTTATTATTATTTTATTTTAATTTCTACATATTCTCCAATAAGTGTGGAAAGTTAAGAGTTAAAAGAAAATTTCTGGGACCAGTTGGGTCCTTAACTTTGAGAAAATAAATCAAACAAAGAGAATAAATCGAACTTCCCAAATGGCTTACTGAGTTTGTGAGAGCTGGGGAAGTGGAGTTCATTTCTGAATTGTTCTATTTATTTAATAAGTCCTTCCTTTTTTGTTTTATGTTTGGTTCTATAAAAAGAGAATCAGTTAGTGAAGTACTGATTTCCTCTAGTGTTAAGTCATCATGTAACGACTGTGGGAGATAAATGGCCCAGTATTCCCAGTGTCAGGCTTCCCTGGAGGCTCAGACAGTGAAGCATCTGCCTGCAATGTGGGGGACCCGGGTCTGATCCCTGGGTTGGGAAGATTCTGGAGAAGGAAATGGCAACCCACTCCAGTATTCTTGCTTGGAAAATCCCATGGATGGAGAATCCTGGTAGGCTGCGGTCCATGGGGTCGCAAAGAGTTGGACACTACTGAGCGACTTCACTTTCACTTTCCTAGTGTCATTTGGAATGAGACTAACGATGGAAATAAGAATGTATATCATCAAGAAATTTGTTGAAAACTGAGAGCCTTGTTCTTTATTTTCCTCTGGCAACATGAGAAAGAAATTAAGAGAATCTATGGCAATTATGCTAGATCATGGAAAAAAAAAATCAGTGAGTCCCATATCCAAGAGGACATTTGCCATGGATCAACATGCTGTTGTCATGAGATAGACAAATGAGTCCTGGTCCTTTTCAGTTTGCTAGTCTCATCCTTTGCTTTTATTTAGAGACCTCGCCCCATCATTAAACTCCTCTGCATCTGACTAGCCAACTTGTAATTTCCTTGAGACCTAATCTCAAACCATGGAGTATTTGGCTTAAAGAACTCACAAAATTGCACTGACATCTCATTGAATGTTTCTGGAAGGGTAGTTTGATAGATTACAGCTAGATATTTTATAGCCACTGAATCTGTGTGTATCTATTCACAGGAATGCATAATAGAAGTGGACATAGACTCCTGGGCACCACAGCGACAAGACTGCTCTAGGTGGGTATGCTCTACGAATCCACAGGTACCCTGAGAGTGGGTGACTTGCTGAATGGGTTTCACCACCTGCACATACAGGTAGATGCTTGACATGTATTGGCCTCAAATTCCTGTGAATTTGACTGTGGCACAGCAGGTGCCATGGAATAGCTTGTGCTCCTTAAATTCGTAACGTGTTCAGTGTTTAAGGAGTTAATTAAAAATTACTCTCCAGATTTACACATTTTCTCAGAGTAGATCAAAAGAGGGTTTGGAAATACAAGCCTAAAGTAAATAAGACCAACTGCTGATTTTTCAATTAGGTTATGTTTCAGGGATACAAAATTACATATTCCTTTCCTATGCACATCCCCTGCATTTTTTAAACACAGAGCAACCCATTATTAAGCTATTAATCACCTCTTCCAATTAATTGCTAGAAAATGACCCAGGTTTTAGTAGTAGAGTTGCAATTGAAAAGCTCTTTGATGTTTGGCAAGGTAAAGTTACAGGCAGTAGTAATTTGAGACAGTGAGGCTATTAGCTGCTGCTTAGAATCTCAATTACTCTAAAGATAGATAATTACAAATAAAACAAACTTGTTCTCCTACATTAGTAAGTACTTCTTTTTGTTTTACAAAATTTATGTGTTTTTTATAGACACGAAATATAATTTCCATGTGAAAAAATTGATCCTAACATTATGAAGAATGGTAACAAGTAAAAGCTGTGTTTTCATCGAAAAGAATAAATACATTTCCTGAACTCTGACTGTTAAAGCTAATTGATTTATTGGCCCTCTATATAGTATACTATTGTCTTTATACTCTGAGGACTTGGGAGCTCTTCACAAAAGAGCTAAATTCTGCCACATCAATATGACAGTTGATGCACATCTTTCCTTTCTTCAAGTGTAGGGTTTCTTGGAGCTTTTAAAAATAAGAAAGAAAGAAAATTCTTTCCCAGGATGGGTTGGAGTTAAGTGAAGGCTGCCGTATCCCGTGGCTTACGGAGTGTGTACTTTTACTGCTTTAATGTTCCTAAGAAGTTAATAGTGTGGGGGGTTCTTTTCTTTTTAATCATATTTCTTTCATAGTAAAATATTTATTCAAGCAAATGTAAAGTACTTGTCAAAATATGAGAATATGAAATTCCCTTTTTTAGGTTTCTTAAACACAGCAGTGATACAAAATAAAAAGTGATGCATTTTTCCCCAGGGCTATTTTTTAAATTCATGAAATTACCTTTTTTTTTTTTTTTTTACCTTTTGATTACTATACAAATTAGTATATATAATGAGAGAAGTTTCTCAGGTGCAGTTGATCTCAGCATTGTACAATCATCTCCATAAAAACACATTGAAAACAGGAGAAAAATCCAAAGACTGAAATAATGATATCTAGATTTCCCCCTTATCATGACATAAAATCAACAGATTTGGTGATGCCTTTAAGATGAATTTCAGTTCAGAAACCACAAGAAGGCTTAACATTGTATAGCTGGTGTGCATATATCAGACTGACACCAAAAAGGGAGAGAATGTGGAGGAAGTGATTCCACATTCAAGGTATCTTATGCAACCTACAGACCGCCAGGTCTTCGATGAGAAACTCTCATCTTTCTTTGCTCCAGCCCTACTCTTTATGCAACTGTTGATTTGGGTTGGTTAAAAAGATTGTATGATTAATTTTAATTTTCTTTAATTTTACCTCCAAAACATATGTACAATAGTATTGTGTATAAAGATGTAATGCATACAGAACATTTTTCCCCTCAGTTCAGTTCAGTTCAGTTGCTCAGTCCTGTCTGACTCTGCGACCCCATGGACTGCAGCATGCCAGGACTCCCAAAGAATCTTCAGGACTGATCTCCTTTAGGATGGACTGGTTGGATCTCCTTGCAGTCCAAGGGGCTCTCAAGGGTCTTCAGCACCACAGTTTTTTCCCTCAAGGAAGACCATTAGTTTGTAATTTGCCACTGTCCCCTCCCTGTTTGATCCAAGTATGTATTCACTCCATATGCTGACTGCAATCTAAAACAGAACAAGAAAGAGGAGCTTGGATGTTTTCAAAGGCAATTCATGAGGCAAAGTTCTCTTTTATATCCAAAAGACCTGGATATTATCTGGAAAAGAAGTTAGTTGGCATAAGAAAGTAGGATTTCTCCTTTTTCAGACACTCATGTTGTTCGAGTTTTCTTGCTATTCTGCACTAATTTTCCCACATAAACTTCCATTCGTGTTATTGTTGCCTCTTTCAAAGCAACACACTTTTAAAGCAAATCAGCAGAATGCTTTTCTTTAAAAAGAAAAATGTCAAAAAGTGATTCACAAATTAAAATTTTCTTTCTCAATGTAAAAAACTATGCAGTCTTCATTTTAAATCAACAACTTTGAAATTCTTAGTAAATTTAACTTTGTGAATGGAAGCAAAGATAAGATAAAGGTTCGTCCTGAAGAAGATAGCTTTCATTAACAGGCTCCAAATGTTTTCTGAAAGATCACTGGGAAGAGTGACTATGGGCATATGTGGTACCATTTAAGAATGAGTAAGTTTCTTACATTCAAAGCTTTTAGAATTTTGTAGGGAATAATAGAGCAATAGGCAATCTATGCTAGCATATACCCATGCAACCATTTCCAAAGAGCATGGTATGATGAGTGGTTAGAATTTTAGAGTAGCTGAAAAGAGAAAGTTTACAGTCAGCTATTCTGCATTCACAGATATTCTGCATTCTCTGTATATGTTGGATCACATTGCAGGTAAACCCATCTCTTATTAGCTGTCATAATGCTGACTCAAAAAGTCAGAGATCAAGTGAGAGATCTGTCAGTGATGAATAACATTCAGTTCTCACTTTTCAGTATTTCCACGTTTATTGATCCTACCATTCTATTGTATCCTTGTACCTTGCATTGTTTTCATTTGCATAGCATCACACACGTTGCAGAAATGAGGTACATAGCATCACACACGTTGCAGAAATGAAGTAAACAGTCAATGGCTAAGTGAATGGAAGAATGAATAAGTATTTCCTTCAGATGAAATGAAGCACCGAGTGCCAATCAGGATGGATTACAAACATCTCTAAGAATAAGCCTTATTATCCTTAAGGTAATTTTCTGCTTTGCCCACCTTTACAGAATATTTATCTGCCAGACTGTAGAATCTCTGCTACCCTCTGACACTGCATATGTGTATAAGCTTTTGTATATAAATATACAACAAAAAGCATCAAAGTTTGTAGAGGAAAAGCAGTCTCTATCCTGGGATTAGAATTCTCTGGATTTTCCTGGTCCCATAATGTTCTTGTTAACTGTCTGACATTGGATATCTATATACATTGTATCAGAGCTTCCCCAGTGGCCCAGTGATAAAGAATCCACCTGCAATGCAGCAGTCGCAGGAGACACAAATTCAATCCATGGGTCAGGAAGATTCCCTGGAGGATGGCATGGCAACCCACTTCAGTATTCTTGCCTGGAAAATCCCTTGGACAGAGGGGCCTGGTGGGCTGTAGTTCATGGGGATGCAAAGAGTCCGACACAATTGAAGCAATTTAGCAAGTAGCAGCATACATTGTATCTACTACATCCTGCATTTCTAGCACTGGACTCAGCTCTAGAATAAAACTCCGTATTCCAGCATCTGTCAGATCATTTTTCCAACTTGGACTTCTATTTCTGATCTTTCCTAGTAAACTGTACACTGTTTCTTCATATATTACAGATTAATATTAATTTTGCCAGTGGAAGAAAATAAATTGATCATAGCTCATTAGTTGAGGTCTATATTAATCAGATGGACTATTCTGAAAAAATTATACTACTCTCTCTTTAAAAATGCATTAAACTAATCTGATCACTAAAATTCTAAGCTTGGCTGCATTCATATCTCTGCAGATAATATGAGAATAAAAGCAACATTTTTACTTATGAATTACACTAAAATGTGTAAATTATTATCCTCCACTGACAAATACATGAGGAGGTATAGAACAAATGTTCCATGATATGTCTGTGGCAACCCAAACTTAATTCCACTTCCAGTGTTACTTTGCTTTTTCACTTACTATCCGTTTTTGGTGGGACAAAAATCTCAGAGCATATGCAATTTCAAAATAATAGGTACTAAGAAGCACACAGAAGTCTGAAGATCAAGAGGAAGAAATGTAGTATGGCTAACCAGAACACTTCAAATCTCCTAGTTCACTTCAGATCAGTTCAGTCACTCAGTCATGTCCAATTATTTGTGACTCCATGGACTGCAGCATGTCAGGCTTCCCTGTCCACCACCAACTCCCAGAGCTTACTTAAACTCACGTCCATTGAATGAGTGATGTCATCCAACCATCTCATCCCCTAGCAACTCCTTCTCCTTCCACCTTCAATCTTTCCCAGCATCAGGGTCTTTTCCAATGAATCAGTTCTTTGCATCAGGTAGCCAAAGTATTGGCATTTCAGCTTCAACATCAGTCCTTCCAATGAATATTCAGGACTGATTTCCTTTAGGGTTGACTGGTTTGATCTCCTTGCTGTCCAAGGGACTCTCAAGAGTCTCCAAAACCACAGTTTGAAAACATCAATTCTTCAGTGCTCAGCATTCTTTATAGTACAACTTTAAGATCCATACATGACTACTGGAAAAACTGTAGCTTTGACCAGACAGACCTTTGCTGGCAAAGTAATGTCTATGCTTTTTAATATGCTGTCTAGGTTTGTCACAGCTTTTCTTCCAAGGAGCAAGCGTCTTTAAATTTCATGGCTGCAGTCACCATCTGCAATGATTTTGGAGCCCCCCAAAATAAAGTCTCACTGTTTCCATTGTTTCCTCATCTATTTGCCATGAAGTATGGGTCTGGATTCCATGATCTTTGTTTTCTGAATGTTGAGTTTTAAGTCAACTTTTTCACTCTACTCTTTCACTTTCATCAAGAGGCCCGTTAGTTCTTCACTTTCTGCCATAAGGGTGGTGTCATCTGCATATCTGAGGTTACTGATATTTCTCCCAGCAATCTTGATTCCAGTTTGTACGTTATCCAGTCTGGCATTTCACATGATGTACTCTGCATATAAGTTAAATAAGCAGGGGTGACAATAAACAGCCTTGACGTACTCCTGAAATCTTCTAAAATAATATTTAAAGTTCATACATAAACATACTTTAAGTGACTGAACACCTTGAGCACATTGAGTAAGCAGACATGACCAAGACTTATGGTGACCTAATAACATATAAAAATATGCATGTTTTTACCTAAATGTACATAGTCAAGTCCTCCTCTGATTAAAAAAAGATATTGCTCAGGATATGCATAGACAACAAGTACAATTTTCAGGAAAATATTGACTGAGGAGAAAGAACACTAATTATACTACTCTGAGTAGTGATGACCATCCATTTTTGTCAGAATTTTAAAACAAATCTTAAAGTTGTCATGTAGATACAGGGAGCCTGTTACTTGCTTTCTTCTCTCCTAGATTCTCCACTAGTTGGATAATGAGAGCTCTACCCATTGGTTCATAGAAAATGAACTGCTCAGCAAGGTGATCTAAGTAAGACATTTTATGAGCCTGAGAAACTATAGAATGGTGTCCCAAAGAAAGGCTTAATTTTCTAATCATTTAACTGAATTTCTTTTTTTTTTTTTACATTGTCATGTGTGTGTGTCCATGTGTGCATGTGTGTGCACACGCGCAGTCGCTCAGTCATGTCTGACACTTTGCAACCCCATGGACTGCAGCCTACCAGGCTCCCCTGTACATGGAATTCTCCAGGCAAGATACTGGAGCGGGTTCCATTTTCTACTCCAGAGGATCTTTCCGACCTAGGGATCGAACTTGTGTTTCTTGTGTTTCCTCTATTGGCAGGCAGATTCTTTACCACTAAGCCACCTGGGAAGCATTTTTACTTTGTTAGGGAGAATGGAAGTGGTGTTAATATCCACATCTGTAGAAGAGACAGAGGAAGAACCAGGTACAAAATATCAGTGTCTTTCCTAAGGAAAGACCACAGATGACCAGGACTCAATATCAAGTCTGTAGGTATCATGCATTGTTCTAGCTGATATTCTGTTAAAGTTATGTGGTTTTAAAAACCCAACTTCATAACAGATTTTTTTTTAATGAAAAATTAGAAAACATAGAAACATCATAAAAAATCAATTGTTTTATTTCACCAAATTTTACACATTTTTTGAATCTTGAGGATGGATAAAAGAGGGTTTTGAAAATTCTATTTCATTTACCTCCTCCTTCAGTGCAAAGGGAAATAGCAATCTTGTGTTTAAATGGCTACTCCTGCCTTCCTAGAATTCTTATGTATTATAAAACCCTTTATAATATCTGATACCCAACTGAGTACTTCCTTTTACCGTTAACTCCTTAAACCATGAATATTTAACGAAAACAAAGTTTAAACCCCTGACTCTCTTCACAGTTAGTATCTATAATCCTTTTTTTCCAGACTAGGTATTTCTAAATCATGTTAAATCTTTCATCTTCCTTCTGGTCAATTTCAAGGTTTTTATTGAATCAAATGAAATTTTTCTATACCAGCTTCCCTTTTGCTTTTCCACATTTCTAGTGGCTTAGCAAAATCTGTTCAAATTAGGTGATTATCTATATGTGGTACATTGAGTTAATCATTTCTTATTTTTAGGCAATAACCTCTGAATGAATCATTTATCTGTTTATTTTTAATATATGGGATAATTAACACTGGTCCTGAAAAATTGAGGCATTTTTTTTCTCTTTTAGATTTTGAAAAAAAAAATTTTAAACAGACATCCCAATAATTGCCTTTTAATAATCCTAAAATAAATGTTAATAAGCAAATCTTTGATTAGATATTTTACTTTCTTTTGATAAATTGCTAGATTAAATATTACAGTTTCTTTCCATAAATTAAAAACAATATAGTTGAACTATAAGTGCAGTGATTATGTAATAGTGTTTTTCCCCACCTTAAATAATTTCATGTCCTATGAACTTAAAAAGATTGACTTTTTATTTATTCCCCTTAAATTGTAAAACCAAAGAAAAGGTAGGGAGGAACAGTTAACCTCTGGTGACCAAAAGTGCACTTGATCTGTTATTTTGTATTCCATACTCTTCAAAAGAGCAATATAAACAGAATTATTTATGCCCAGCAAAATGTTGCTTAATTACTTATGCACCACTGTTTGCTTGTATTTTAAGCTCTCTCTACCACCCACAGGCAGACGTTAAACAGCTGCTAAAAGCTAGCTTTAGTCTTGCCTGTTTGAAATTAGCATACTTGAGCTTTGAAAAAACTTTGTTACCAATTTACATATGCATAGAGACTGATATTTAGACTCACCATATGATATGTCCCTCAAGAGCTTTTCTTATTGCCTCCATCCTCAGGTCTCAACCTAGAGACTGTAAATCTAGCAGGTGATTAATTCTATACCCTTGAGAAACTAGCAATTAGCACTTGCAACCAGTAAAAAATTGTCATTTCAAAACCCTGTTTACTATGCCCATGTATTTTCTATGAACTCACAGTTAACTCTAAATAGATGTGTGTGGCAATAGATCTGCAGACATTTCTGTCTCTTTATGTAAAATATAATATTGCTACCAGCTAATCAACCTATTAAATATATATAATTGACATTCCTTTTTATTATAAAATAGCAAGATGTAGCAAGCATGGAAACACTATACATGATGTTTTATGTTACTAAACCTTAATCAGTTCATTTCAACATGATGACTTTGTAGGGTTTACCTGTTCTGTGTCAATTCTTATCTCTGATAGCTGAAATTACCGTACTTCCAGATGTTCTTATGCATTATTGAGGTCTTCTGCAGTAGATGCTGGAAAAGGTAAGATAAGGTTTTATTTCTTTGTAGTAGTCGCAACACTGAGATCAAAGACGGTAAAGTGCAGTGCTTAGTATTGAAAACTATGATGAACCTAACATTTATTTTCAAGTCGCAAACCTATCATAAAAACTGCTCATCAATCTTTAGTTAACCATTTTATGTGTAATCTGTGAGTCAAGCAAGGAAATGTTTTGAAAGGTTTAAGAATACATATTTGACCACACAATAAATTAGTTCTAATTATTGTATGTGCATAGCACAAGTTTTAAATTGAAAATATATGTTGGAAGTTCTATCCCATGAGACAAGTGAAAATAAAGAAAAAAAACTATTAAAATTCTTTTATAGAGTAGTTTGTATAGAACAATGTACTTTGGTTAGATCTTTAAATCTGTTAAAGAAGAATTGATACATACACATATTTTTTAAAATGGGTTCTGATAAAATCTGCCAGTGCTCTGGAGAGTGCTAGCAGAAGTGAAAAACAGAGTAATTCCATTTTCTGAAATGTTTCCCGTTCAGTTCAAAGGAAAGAAGATAGGTGAACGTAGCGAACATGCACGTTACCCATAGTGTTAGCTCACTGTAACCAAAACATTTTATTTTGAATTACATGTTATGCATTTTTATGATTGCAAGAGTAAAAAAGAAAAAAAGCCATTAGAGTATCTTAATTCCTAAATTCAGTGATCTTCAGTTAACAGACAGCCTTACTTCACATATACACATTGAAAATCCAGAAAACATATGCAGGAACAATTTAGTTCCCAGTATTAGAAAGCTAAGGGCAACAAATCTCTTTTATTCAGTGCAAAGTGAGGAGAAAATGCAGAACAATCTTGTAGAAAAGTGGACTTTATTTTCTCCAGATGCACAGTCATTAGATGGTCTGCTATAAAAAAGCCTGCTAGACTTTTGACTAATTACATCATCGAATCATCATACTGTTAAAATCAGTTGCAGGGCACTTGTACACAACTAAATCCCTGCTTCTAATTACTATTTTAGTCTCTTTTTCCTTGTGACATGTTGGTGATAGATCATTATTTTTTCAGCAATTTGTTCGCATTTATATGCAATATAATTGGATCTGATTAATTATTATGATTAATGACTACAGAATTTCCTTGTGAAGCTATTAATACTGGTAGTATCAAATGAAAGACATGGACAAATGAAAGCCAATGGATTCCTGTTGCTCTTGCAGCGTCTGGGCTTAAGTAACCCTTTGCTGTTCTTCAGCAAATAGAAATGGACTGCAAAGGAGAGTTTTTGGAATGGCTATCAGAAGCTCATAACGTGTGAAGTGCTTTGAATGCCTTTTTAGCTTATTTAGGTGCATAGTAAACGAGAAATCTAGCAGGTCTCTGTTCAAAAAAGAGCTTGTCGTGTTATTGATCTAAAGTAGTAAGGAATTGTGTAGCATTCAAAATATGTAGAAAGCTATTAAGAACTAATTGTCTTGAAGGATATTTATAATTTCTCCATTTTCCTCAACAAATATGATACAAGGCACTTAGTTAACTTCTATTAAATGTCAGATTACAAAATTTCCAAAGGACATATTTATGTAGAGTGTGTTTTGTATTTTAAATTATATTCTGGCTTAGAAGTAGGATATTACATGTAAAAAAAGCAAACAACGACTGAGTAGCTTAGGGGATCGACTTTCCTGTTACCTCTGGGACCTGACTTTAAATCTGGCTTTGAGCAAACTGAAGAAAAATCATTTCAATCTAATGGCAGCAGCAAATAAAAAAAAATCAGATAATTTGAGTTCCTTGAAGGTGGCAGCAAGCTTTTTGCTTTATGAAGTCTCCAGAATTCTAGGCTTTAAAGGAAAGAATTGGATTTGGAGGATGCATGCCTGATTATAAATTGTAAAATACAAAAGATGTTGAGTATAATTTGCATCTGTCATAAACAGTACCAGCCCTGCTCATAGCATGAGCCTTAACAGGGGGCATGAAGTCTTGAATCTTGCTGAGAAAATGCATTCATCTGTCTCACCCAGAATTGGTAGTGGTGCCTGCCTTAACATCCAGATTCTAAAAAAATTCTAAATCTTTTTGCTTCGAAGTAGATGAAGGTTTCTGAGAATGTTCAACATGAAAATGTGAACAATTATTTTTTTAAATGAAATAGCGCTACAGAGCCAACCCAATATACAAATAAAGGAGATGAATTTTCTTTATAGATAATTGCTATTATTCTTTGATGATTCATATTAAATTAAGCTCACCAAAAAGAAAAATTGAAAAGACTAAAGAAATTGTTGTATTTAGGTGAAAGAGCAAAACAGTTAAATCACACTCTTAGTCCTTATAGCTTCAACAGACTAAATTCCTGTGCAGCTTTCACATGATTATTGATACTGACATGTAAAATTCTTCATTCAAATCCATACATTTTAGAAGATATTTGGGTCAGGACTGTAATTCTTATGGAAATAATTAAACAATTTTAATAATGTCATTAAAAATCTTCTATCCCCTACAAGAAGAAGCAATTTGGCCTATCAGACTTCTCAGATAAGCCACCAGCCTCCCCCCACTCCCCTGCCAATGGCTTCATATAAATTATTTATATAAGGATAATGCTAGTTTTTCTTTTGAGAGTAGAAAAACGGGAATAATGTGAGGATCAACACTGAAGCCGTTTTCATGGGCCCCTTGTACATATAAACTATGTTCATGGCAATTATTCTAAAAATTAGAGCTGGCCTTCATCCCAGGGGACAGTAGGAGTTGTGAAAGGCAAGAATCCTGCTGTAGGATCTCTTTTCTGTTCCTAAGTAAGCATCACTGCCCAGGAGAGAGAGGGCACTCATATACCTGATAAATAATGTTGGGTGTTCACAGTTGCTAAAATGAGAAAGGTAATGAAATAATTAGTAACAGAGAGATTGATGACTATTAAATACACTATGTATGAATTGCCATTAAGAAAATTGGTTATAAAGTGCATTTTGTTGGGAAATATAACATAAAGCAGACAAAATCTAGCACCATCCGGGGCATAAATAAGAATAGCCTAGGTGCAGGGTGTTTAGAGTTAGCGTAAATGATCTGTCTGCCACCGTAAGACAACTTCCTTTAGCTCATAGCTTGATTTCAGGTGCTCACTTTGGATTTCGTAGGAAAAAAGCATAACATGTTAATATCTCTATTGCCTTGTGGCAACATGCATCCAAGCATTTTACACACTACACACCTTTTTATACTTGATATTTTTATTGTCATTACCCAGACACAAAGACTGTAGAGTTGTGCCTGATATGTGTGTCCGAAGAAAATAGAACTGCTTGGTCCGGTACAACTCTCTGCGATCCCATTGACTGTAGCCTAAGAGACTCGTCCATCCATGGCATTCTCCAGGCAAGAGTACTGAAGTGGGTTGCCATTTCCTTCTCCAGGGGATCTTTCCAGCCCAGGGATCAAACCCAAGTCTCTAACATTGCAGGCAGAAGTTTTGTTCATGTATAACAAAATCAATGTTTGTTTTCTGTTTGCTTTTAAACAAAGAAAATAAAAGGAGTTACAGCTCCAAAAAACAGAAAAGCGTTTTACACGTTTTACTAGGAAAGCCACCAGGGAAGTCCAGAGAAAGATTTCCCCTAAAGAAGTCCATTTTTATTTTAATCAAACTAAATAATAAATGATCAAAATCAATTATTCCCATATTGCCATTTTCAAGAACCAACTTATCAGATGCTGGGAAAGACTGAAGGCAAAAGGAAAAAAGGGTGGCAGAGATTGGGATGTTTAGGGACTCAATGAACATCAATCTGAGCAAACTCAGGGAGATAGTGAAGGACAGGGAAGCCTGGGCAGTCCATGCGGTAGAAAGAGTCCAACATGACTTAGTGACTGAACAACTGCAATCAGTTCTTTATTTAATGATTCAAACAAGCCAAAAACAAATCATTTAATAAATTAGTAGAAGAGGTGAGAGTAAATACTAGTGTCTTTGAATCAGTTCTCTGCCACTTGCAGAATCTCGAAGCTGCTCTTTGGCAAACTACATGCTAAACAGACTGTCCTAATTAAATTCTGATGTCAAGAATCTACCTAGACAACAAAGGCTCTGAGAAAATCTGATCAATTCAAGACAGACCAAGGATCAGAAGCTCTTCCACTCAAAACTGAATTAATCTGCTGTGTCTGAGTATAGAACATCCCTCTTAGGAATATAAAGTCTAGATGTGTCTGTAGTGTAGTGCATAGGACAAGGGGTGTAGCTGTAGTGGAAGCTATTGGACAAGGAATAGCTAAAATATAAGCCTGCAAAGGTGTGCCATGGCACCCATCAGCCTTTTCTACCACAAAATGAGTAATCTAAAGTTTTGGGGGACTGTTTATTTTTCTCTGAACCCTTCACCTCGCCTAGTGAGTACATCATTTTTTCCCAATAGCAACACTGAATCTTCCATTTAGAGTTTTTGGACTCTTTTAAGGCTGAGTGTGGAGCTCACAGGCTGAATTTTGAGGATGAATGTGGAATTCACATTCATCATTTTGTAAAAGAAAGCACAAGGTTCAGAGAAGTGAGATGGTTTGCCCAATGACATATAATTAATAAGTGACTGGATTTGAAAGAGACCCAGATTCCTTGACTCTAAATCTATAGTCCTTCCGAATATACTACATAGTTGGTGACTGGTATAAAAATGTAATATAACATTTAGATCTCTATTTTTTCCTGTTTTGATTTTAGTCAGTGAGAATTCCCTAGGAGATTAGTGTTCTTCATCTGAACAACTAATACTCTCGCTCATAATTAAAGCATATCTTTTGCAACTATTGCCTTAGAAGTTGAATTAAAAGTGGAAATAATTTAAAGATCACCCTATAGGTTTTTAATTCAATAAATGATGACATAGTCATACAAGAAAATGCTATTAGGCCATTTGAAAGGATGAGGTAACTCTTCATGTACTGGCACAAAAAGATATTCTGAAATATTAAAAAAGCAAGCAGCTAAAAAATATGCATGGAATGATCATTTTCAAATTTTGTATTTGGTTATATGATGAAAGGACATCTGACATAATACACACCAAATGTTTACCAGTGGGTATTTCTGGGAATAGAAATAAAGGAGTTGGGAGGGAAGATTTCATAATATACTACATTTATTTCTGAGCTACTTGATTTTATTTCAAGAAGGATAGACTTGCTTTTGAAGCTAAAAATTAAAAAGTAAAACTAAAGTCCTTCCATAAAGTAAAATCCTAATTTTTACAGGTTTATTTATATTTATGAAGATCAATTCTATAAGGGCTTTTTTCCAAATTGGTTTCACATTTCTGAAGTCCAGACAATTTTTGGTAAGCAAAATGTTAAGTGATTTTTTTTTATACTATCTTGCTAAATATTTGCTACTTTCTCTTCAGTATGGGCATAAGTAGTTATCTGTGGTCATAAAAAGGTTATGGAATATTACATTTTTATCAAATAAAAGGAAATCATTCTATTTTATTGCAACTAATATAGTGTTATTTTTATGAAGGTAAACAAGAAAACCCAACTGAGGGTATGATTTTTTTTTGGAAAATTTTTAATATCATTTCCAAGAATGTTGGTGCACATTTCTTAGTAGAAATATTCAAAAGACAAAGCAATTTTGTTTTTTGGTAACTGTCAATGACTCTTCTATGTAATTTCAACATATAATATTTCAGCTCTTCAATTTTCCAAACATAGAGCATATTCTTGAAATTAAAATATGCAACCTCATGTGGATTTAGTCAAATCATATTTGTTAGGAATTTGGAACTCTTCAAAAGAAGACATTCTATAGATATTACATTTGAAGAACTCCAGGATTGCTTATTTAGTATGCAAAGCAGTGTTTATTAGAGCATCAATTTGTGAGATTCTTTCTCATCCAAAACTCTGATTTTAGCTAAGAGTTTTGGAAAATGTTAATGTCATATTACTTTCAAAATCTCTATTTAACAACAAAACAGTATTCTCAACATTACAACTTAGAATACATAAATTTTTAAAACATAAAAATTTCTAAAGTAAAATTTATACCATCAAATAAGCAAAAATACTGATGAGAGATGTTTTCTATGCAATGAGTGCATCAGGTTTTTTTCTCAATACTGAGAAGGTGTTTTATACATTTATTCTAGGAAAGATACAATAATTTTAAATTTAACAATTTCATATTAACAATACACTTCTACTTGAATAGTTCTTAAGTTAGAGCTATTTAACAGAAAGGAGAGTTTCTTTTTATTTCTGATAAAATTATGATGGAGAGGTCTGGTTGCTCCCCCAAATTATAAAGTAGGAAGAAAAAATAAATATATAAAGTAGGAAGTAGGGAAGTCAAGAACCAAAAAACAGTTTTGGTATTCGCCAATACTTTTCAACCTTGATATACATATCATCTACATCCTTTGATTTAAATTTAAATTTAAACTTTTTAAAATTCCAACATCTTAGATAAATACCTAGCAGAAAGTCCACAAGTCTTCTGATCAAATTTTTCATAATGAAGTATTTCATAGAAATTGTTTTGCTAAAAAATAGTTGTTCTTTTCAAATATTAATGATAGTATGTTACATAAATATGAGTCAGATCAGCAGCAGTATTAACATCCAAAAATGTGTTGCTACACATTCTTGTTTCTCAAATCTTTTTAATTTCAGAAGGAAACGTATACCAAATGACAAACAAGCATTCAAAATTGAAGTTTGTAGGTAAAATGCATAGAAATGAAGAAGCTGAGTTTCAAAAAAAGATCAAAAAGACACACTATTTTAAAAGAAACCTACAACCATTAACCATGTGGAAAATCACACATTAAGATATGATAAATGCAATTCACTAATGAGTATCTCTAGTGATTTGCAAGCACACTGCTTGTATTCATAGTCAAGAAAATAACAGTGACTGTTTTAACATTTTATTGCCTGTCGCTCTGGATTCCAGTTCTATTGCTGTACAGATACTTCTTAAAACTGCTTTACAATAACATGAAAGCTGGTTATCTCCTGTTATTGAGCTGTAATATTCGTGCATGTTCTGTTAGATTAAAAACAGTGGAGGTCAGTATATTTATTAGTACCAGGAAAACCAAAGAAATGGGAAAACCAGAAAGAAGGTTAAGTGAAGGCAACTGTGAAAGAGAGTGTTTGGGGAGGTAAAAAGTAGGCACAGGTTAACAACATCTAGCTGAAGAAGGAAAAGATCTTAATAATAGGAGGCCTAGGAATGAGAATTGTGTGATAATTGTATAAGGAACAATACAATTTGCAATAAGCAATACTTGTTAAATGAAATCATACAGTTTGTGATCAGAACTACATTAAAACACTTCATCTTTTTTTTCCCCAAAGATATGCATGAAATCCATACAATCAGAGGCTGAGAATTTCTCACATCCCTGCTTTTCCGATGAATAACTTGCCTATTTACTAAACCAAGAATCTGTTCACTCTGATTGAATTCACGGCAAAAATATACCCAAAGTTAATGCAAGATTGTGTGTGTAGATTAGTCGCTCAGTAGTATCTGACTCTTCGCAATCCCATGAACTATAGCCCACCAGGGTCTCTGTCCATGGGATTCTCCAGGCAAGAATACTGGAGTGGGTTGCCATTTCCTTCTCCAAATGCAAGATCAGCTAGATGCAAAGAAACTGCTTGCTATTTTTTAAAGAATAGTAAAAGAATTAAGAATAATTGCTGATTTCCAGAGAGGTGGACACTACGCCTAGTATACCTATCTGCTTGTATATATGTATGAAAAACAAGGCACCTTACAACTAAAAGTCATTGGTAAAACAATGACCAAAATCACATTTGATTAGGTCATGCTAGGACCTTCTGTAATTGCTCTGACCGTCGTTTTTGTGCCGAACTAATGTGGGACAATCAGTGGGCTTCCTATGTGGCGCTAGTGGTAAAAAAAAAAAAAAAAAACCACAAATCCACCTGCCAATGCAGGAGACACAAGACATGAGGGTTTGATCCCTGAGTCGGGAAGATCCCCTGGAGAAGGAAACGGCAACCCACTCCAGTACTCTTGCCTGGAAAATTCCACGGACAGAGGAGCCTGGTCAGCTACAGTCACATGGGGCTACAAAGAGTAGGACATGACTTAGCAACTGAGCATGCACATTCTTGGACAAAGACCTTAAACATCTGTTATCAGTTTGCTAAAGCTGCCATAACAAAGTGCCACAAACTAGGTGACTAAAACAATAGAAATTTATTTCTCATAGTTCTGGAGGCTTAAAGTCCAAGATCAAGGTGTTTGATTCTCCTGAGGTCTCTGTCCTTGGCTTCCAGATGTCTGCCCTCTCCCTGTGTCCTCATGATCTTTGCTCTGTGAGCATGCATCCTCAGTGACTCTTTGCATACCCATTTTTTTTCCTTCTTTTAAGGATGTAAATCAAATTAAATTAGGGCCCATGCTGATGGCCTCATTTTACTTAATCACCTCTTGAAAGGGCCTTTCTCCAAGTACAGTCATTCTGAGGCACTGAGTGTTAGGTCTTCAATATGTGAATTTTAAAGAAACAAAAGTCAGTCCATTAACAGCATCACTTGTAGTCTATCTTAAACATCCATTGTAATATATCAAGATATGTTAATCTGCAGAAAATACTGAATTATCTCTCTGAGCCCCTCAGTGTAACATGTAGATTACACTGGATTATTGCACTAGATTGATGTTTGTTTCATTTATGTTCCTCAGAATACCTCTATTCCACACCCAGTACTCAATGGCAGACTGGTAGATGTTTAACAATGGTGTTCTGGAAAAGAAAAAGAAGTGCTGATCTGTAGCCTTTGCCGGTTTCCAGGATGTTAATACTCCCACATGACCAGTGACAAGCTGCCAATGTAATGTCACTGAATGCAAAGTTGGGAAAGAATGCCAGCAACTAGGTGTTGTGACCCAGGTGGGCTGATTCTAGCACACCACTGTCATATACAGTGGGGCAGGGGCCAAAACATTACTTTTTCAGAGCAGTGAGCCTTTTTATTTGGTGTACATTCTTGATGCTCATTTTTCAAGTAGTTAGATTGACTCCACACACAAAAAAATGTTTAAAAGCACCTAATTATTTAGTCTTAAGATTTTCTAATAGTGTAAAATTTTTACTCTTGATTTTAGTGTATTGAGTTTCCATTTTATTTTTGATGGGCACAAAAAGTCTTTTTATAAAAAAAAGACACACATAATATTGTTTTTTATTATCTCTTGATTTGAGTAGAGATATGTGGTTCTTAAAACTCCCCTTGAACTTTTTTGCAAGATGTTTGGTATAGTCTTTGTCTACAGGATGCCAAAACAATTGATCAGTGTCCCAAATTAGTCTTTAATTCCTGTAAAGCTGTGACAGTCATTTGTCAGAGGCTGTTCAAGTCTTTGGAAAATATAACAGTTAATGTAAAACAACTTTGAGAAGAATGATGCAACTGCTGACTGAATTTCTTTCTTCTAATTTAATAGTCCTTCTCCTATGCGCCTACTAATTTCTGTAATACCTTCATTAAAGCAGCAACTTGTTTTGATCTTTAAGCATGTTTGCATTTCTATCTTTTCATTAACCCTCAGAGAAATCACTATGTCTTTCTCTTTATCTAGAACTTATTGTACACATGATAAATATTAGCAGCTGAAAAATTATTAATTACTAGAAAAATTACCAATTAGTATTCAGAAGAATGGACTTTCCAGGTGGCTTGGAGGTAAAAAATTCCTCTGCAAATGCAGAAGAGGCAAGTTTGATTTGATCTCTGGGTCAGGAAGATCCCCTGAAGAAGGAAATGACTACCTAATCCAGTATTCTTGTGTGGGAAATCACATGGACGGGAGCCTGGTGGGCTATAGTCCATGGGGTCTCAAAGAGTCAGACACAACTGAACGACTAAACAACAACATTCGGCAGAATTAATCACTATTATAGTAAATAACACACAGTGTGCTACTCACAGGAAATAAAAGGCTACAATGACAAATTTTGAATTAAGATAACTTTCAGACTGGAAGACTATCTATACTTATAATAACATGTGTTATTTTTAACTTTTGAAGAAATTTTTAGCAAATCTTCCCTAAGGAAATTCTTAAAAACAAGTAAATTTTTTGCTTTATTTATTTTCAGGAAGATGTTTTAATGAGCAGGGACTGCTGGGTAATTTAAAGAAAAGTATGGAATAACTAATTTAAAAAAATCCAACTTTATTAGAGAATAATTTGAATTATTTGATATAATAAATTTTGAATAACCACTCAAAAATTTACTGCAATATTTGCAATAATTTCTTAACTGGTTTTGTCACTGCTAGTATTTGAAAATATTTTAATTATTGGCCATTTTGAAACTCCTTGGTTTCAACAATATTCTGAGGTTCCAAAATGTATAAACAATATAACTCAGAAGTTTTGCACAATAATTTAGTCTCAAAATCAGCTGCCCTTTACAGCTCTCAAATGTATGCAATAAACCACATGTATTAACACCACCCAATTAATCTCTGAGTCTCAGTAACTTCAATGTACAAATAAAGAAAAATGATCATAAATGCACACATACATTTACAGTAAAACAATGAGGTCACACAAAAGGCACAGCTTGGGTAGCTACTGTGTCCTATGACTTAAATGACCAGATCTGACTCGTTTACACTAAAATTATTCATGAATCATCTCTAATCTGTTATCTAAGGTTTTTTTTTTTTTTTCTCCTTTTCTTTTGGGTCAAAAGAGCACCTGCTAAAGTAAAGCTACCTTAAAAAAACATAGCTGGATGAGCTTATTGTATTTCTAGACATATGAAGAGCCGATGCTTCAAATGCCCACCATTACACAGTACACCCCAACCAAAGGATTTCAGGTAAAACTAACAAACTAAGCAAAACTAACAAACTGTACAAAAGAATTTTTTCTAATAGATGTAGCAATTTTCTATATTTTTAAATTTGTTACCCTCCTTCAGATATAGCATATGTCAATCAACTTTTATTGTTTATGTAGTTTTCTTATTTTCTCATCACCCCATCAAATGTGGAAAATATATCTGTGGAAAATTTCATCTGAAATGACCAAATAGGATTAAAATAAAAACAACTGAAGATCAAACTAGCATTTTACATGCAACAAGAGGTAATCATCCTAAAAAAATATGTAAAGCAGTATTTATTTCTCCCTTTTTGAATAGATATATTTTGATATTATCAATGAGGCAGCATACTTCTTTAGAGAAACATAGCAAAGACTTGTGTTTAAAACTTTGAGATTATGTAAGATTCCATTAATAGCTTAGAGAAAAATAGAATCTATGAAGCCTAAAGTTGAACTGACCCAAAGAAGTGGCCATTAAACATCATACCACAAATATAATAAAGGAATTAGGATGTATGATTTAATAGAAGTTGCTTAACCAGGTCTAATTGTATTCCGTATAAATGTTCAGTCATCTTAAAGGTCACCTAACACTTAGGAATAAGAAAATGCCTAGCAACCTGTGGGAAACCTAAGAAAATCCACATCACTCTTTTTGAAACAACAGTATGCAAAATTGTAACTTACAAGTAGTAAAATGAGTGGTACCTTCCTAAAATACTCTACCTTCCTTTGGTGTGACTTTTCATAGGACACCAGTGCTGTATATTGGTTCCCTTAAACTAGTTTTTCTTTCTCAAATGACTGTACATTTAGGGAAAAAATGTTTTATATTGAAGCATATGTATGTCAGATCTAATAAATGAGTATGTCTGAGGAGGTGGGAGAGATCCTTTATCCTTCAACCAAAGAAGTTTGAAGCATTGTTTTGTTTACCCTTTTTTGCAATTTTTTTCCCGAGAGGATTTCTTTATAATTAAGGCAAATTCTGTAAATGAGAGAGCAGTGAAGACATCAGTTTGGAAATGTAATTTAGAAGGTACTAGTAGGAAAGGCAAGAATGAGGTTCATGATCTGTTAGTGCCTTGCATTGTATTAGCAAAATACCATATCATCAATCTCCTTTCTTTTTCTGTGTCTGAGTCTGCCACCTTCTTGACTTGCACACCCGGAGGAGCATAATTATAGGCATGTAACATATGCATTGTGACTCTGAAGGTATGGAATTTAAATTACTTCAGTACATAAATCACCCTTAGCCTATAAGTCTGTATTACTGTGCAAATGAGGAAAACCTAGTGCTTGTTTACCATATGTTGGAAAACTTAAAAAAAAAATACAAAAACTGTACATTGCATAATTATTGGATTTGTAAAAACATGCTTTGATCAAATGAAATGGGCATTTAGTTTGTTCAAAGCTACTTTCCATAATCCATTAAACAGCATAAATTTCATATAACTGCTCACATAGCAACTTATAAATAAACTCATGTATTTTCCTTCACTTTAGCATTAAAGGAAAAAATGATTAAAGATTCAGTATCCAAATCTCTTTTATTTACAGTGATTCATTTGAGTTAAAAATCTCAAACTGTGATAATTAACCCTATATCTGCATAAAATACATGTATCTGACACCATTTCCCTCCCTTTTTCTAAATTTTTTGTGATAAAAGACAAAAAGTTTAGTGGCTGTTAAATAGTACAAATTCAACAACACTTAACTATATTATAGTATGCTTCCAAAACCTGGAATAGACATCCACTATACTCAAAAGCCAAACACAAACAGAAGCCCAAACCTTAATCCTACCCTAAATTAAGATAAGAAAAGCTTACATAACATCATTTTGGTTTTAATTATTATCTTTTAAAAAGCAGTACGGTGTTCTCTGGGTCATAGACAACTAAGAAAGATTAAAGTTCAGTGAAAGGTTCCATTTGTTGTCTTCTACCAATTTAAGAGAGAAAAATGTGAGTTCTAAGCAAGGGAAAATAATCAAAATTAATTAATATATACCCTTCTTTTGCAAACAATTCTGATGGAGCTGATCTCAGTCATTCTTTAAACACCAGGTCCTAAAGCACTTTTATTTTCAATCTCAAAATGCCTATGTAGATACTAAGTAGCTCATGCTAAAATGAATTCCTCTATGAAGTTCATTTTACACCTGAGAATAGCATCCCTTTCCCCCACCCAAAAATTGTCAGTTTTCCTGCTTAAAATGTGAATTCTTCTTCTATAAAATTCTCCCAAAGATCTATAGTCTTTAGCTATTTAAATTTTTTAAAATATTTCCTGAAAAGAACTAAGATAAAAATGCAAAGCAAAATAGAAAAGATCAAGACCGTATAGAGTAGCAATGGCCAATGAAAATATAATAAAAGTCATATTTGTAATTTAAAATTTTCTAAGCAATCATAATCAAAAAGTAAATATCCACATTTAAAGTACTTTATTTAGCCCCATATATTCAAAATATCATTTGATTATACAACACACATAAAACACTCTTAACAAGATATTTTACAATTTTTATACCAAATCTTGTAAATCCAGTGTATATTTTACACTTGTTCACATCATGGTTTGGCCACTAAATTTTCACTGGAAATTCTTTTTCTATATTTAGCTTTCGTGCAATTTGCAGTTGAAAAAGTAGATTCACACACCCAGATTTTCCAAGCATACTTAAAACTTTTCCAATAACAAAATTAAATGTTTTCAAATTTAAATTAATTTAAATAAAAACTTATTTCTATAGTCAGAATAGCATATTTAAATCATTTGATATCCACAAATGGCCAGCAGGTGCCATAATGGAAATTGCATAACAGAGAAATAATAAGGATAATTAAAACCTTAACAAAAAACACTAATGCTTTTATTATCTAATTGAATATCTTACACAGCTATCATAAAATGTTCTGTCATACTTCAAATAAAGTAAGGCTTTCTAAATTGCTATATATGTAAACACTATAGAAATTCATTGACAATTAGAGTTTTCAATTAATTGGTAGACACAGTATTTTTTACCCTATATCTGTGTGTGCATGTGCGCTCAGTCATGTCTGACTATGCAACCCCATGAACTGTAGCCCAACCGGATCCCCTGTCCATCGAATTTTCCAGGCAAGTAGACTGAAATGGGGTGCCATTTCCTACTCAGCTATATACATTTTCAAGTTGTGAAAGTATTCCATATGATTTCATTGAAAACATCTGAGTACTGTGTCTTAGATGAGAATGGGGGGACTTTTAGAATGACTTACCCTATCATCTAACTACCTAACTTCTTGGCTTACATTGAATTTTAAAATATTTTGTTAAAAGTCTATTTTTAATCCAATAGATGTGGCCAGGTTCATGTTTACTACTAAATTATGATGGCAAATGATGAAGTTTCTTTAACTGATTGTGAATACTACTTTCTTTGTATTTCTTGCTTTAACCTGAGGATTCTCTCAGCTTCTAAAAGCATTTTCTGGTCCTAGCCATATGGCCCTCTTACACATAAACAGTTTATTTCTTCAAGGCCAGCAGGAGAAACCCCCTTCCCCAATCTATTAATACTAAAATAGAGTCTTTTATAAACTAATACATATATCACTCTTGCTCATATAATGTAACCTCATAAAGGGAGTAAGTGCCATATCATATTAATAAGTTCCTTCAACACTCAAGTCAGGGGGGTTTTATACAAGATTGTATACTAGGGGCAGGAAACTTGCGTGCTACCTGAGAATTTTGCCTACCAAAAATAGGTATGATAAACAAATGAAAATAATAGAGGGTTATTAATATTAAGTTTGGACAAGTTAAATTCAAGAAAAATATAATAGGCTCCTACCATGTGGAAATTTTCTTAGTAAAAATTGCAATTTGTGTAGAATATAGTCTTGATGGTTTATGTACTAAAAATAATAGCACCAAAATTTTTAAAGCAAGCACATTGCTAGAATTAGGAGAAATCAACAAAAATCTAAACATGGCTTAAATGTTTCCAATAATTTAACAGAAAAGGTAGAACATAAAGAAGGTAAAAGTTTTAAACAGGATAAATAGCGAATTTGGTGACTACAAACTACTTTGAATTACAATCCAAATTTAAATAGATTTACATTTCACAGTAAAATAAATGAAGTCTATTTTTCAAATATTTAAGAAATTTGAACAAGTTCAACCATAAAATGTCAAATTAGTTCAAAAAGTTAAAATATTGCAAGCTACATATTCTAAAACCAAACCACTAGTTAGTAAACGTAAGTTGATGTAAACAAATAGAGAATAAAAGAAATGAATAATCTTCATTAATCAAGCAGAAATTTAAATATACATATCCAACACCAGTGTTTTGGCCACCTGACAGAATGAACTGACTCATTGGAAAAGACCTTGATGGCTGGGAAAGATTGAAGGTGGGAGGAGAAGAGTACGACAGAGGATAAGATGGTTGGACGGCATCACCGACTCTATGGACATGAGTTTGAGCAAGCTCCAGGTGTTGGTGATGGACAGGGAAGCCTAGTGTGCTGATGTCCATGGGGTTGCAAAGAGTCAGACATGACTGAGCGACTGAACTGAGCTGAACTGATCTAACACCTTCCACCCACAAACAAATAATATAATTGACCAATACAACCAGAACCTGCATTTATCAGGGATATTAGCCTTAAGTTTTCTTGTGTTTTTATGTGGCTTTGATTATCAGGATAATGGCCTTGTAAAATGAGTTTGGTAGTGTTCTCTCCTGTTCAAATTTTTGGAAAAGATTAACAAGGATTGGTGTTAATTCTTTAAATTATTGATAGAATTCACCAGTGCAACCATCTGGTATTGAACATCTCTTTGTTACAAGTTTTTTTGATTACTTATTCAATTTCCTTACTCATTATTGGTCTAATCAAATTTTATTTTTCTTCATGAATCAATTTTGGAAGGCTTTACACTTCTAGGAATTTATCTTTTTCTTCTAGACTCTCCAATTTGTTATGAGAGTAGATCTTAAAAGTTCTCACCACACATGCACACACACACAATTAACTATGTAAGGTGTGGATATATTAACTAACCTTACTGTGGTAATCATTTTTCAATATATACATGCATCCAATCTTTACATTGCACTCCTTAAACTGACACATTTATATGTCATTTATATCAATTGTTGATGTTCAGTTGCTAAATTGTGTCGACTCTTTGCGACCCCATGGACTGCAGCACATCAGGCTTCCCTGTTCTTTATTATGTCCTTTGTGTAACTCAGTGAAGCAATGAACCATGTCATGCAGGGCCATCCAAGATAGATATGTCATGGTGGAGAGTTCTGACAAAATGTGGTCCACTGGAGAGGGAATGGCAAACCACTTCAGTATCCCTGCCTCATTTATATAAATAAAGTGGTCAAAATACTTTAAAAAATAAATAAACAGAAGTTAGTGCTACTAAAGCAAATAAAATAAACTAAATTTGAAATTCAGAACACTAAATATTGAAAGTTATGAATGAAAAAAGACAAAAAATTCCAGATGCAGAGAATTTCAAAAATTTAAAAGATAATTTTATGTTAACTAATAAAATCTGAGTGAAAGAGGTTATATTTTCAAGGAAAATTTAAACAACACAGTTGACTTGAGTAGTGATAAAATCTGAATTAAATAAAAGAAATGGAAATGATTGTCAATTACCTAAATTAAAAATTCATTAGGTATAGAAGGGTATTATAGGAGAGCAAATAGATGAGGAAATAGAGGAAACAGTGACAGACTTAATTTTGGGGGATTCCAAAATCACTGCAGATGGCAACTGCAGCCAAGAAATTAAAAGATGCTCGCTTCTTGAAGAAAATGTATGACCAACCTAGACAGCATATTAAAAAGCAGACATAGCTTTGCCAACAAAGGTCCATCTAGTCAAAGCTATAAACAAAGACTATAAAGAAAGCTGAGTGCCGAAGAATTGATGCTTTTGAACTGTGGTGTTGGAGAGACTCTTGAGAGTCCCTTGGACTGCAAGGAGATCCAACCAGTCCATCCTAAAGGAGATCAGTCCTGAATATTCATTGGAAGGACTGATGTTGAAGCTGAAACTCCAATACTTTGGCCACCTGATGCAAACAACTGACTCATTTGAAGAGACCCTGATGCTGGGAAAGATGGAAGATGGGAGGAGAAGGGGACGACAGAGGATGACATGGTTGAATGGCATCACCAACTTGATGGACATGAGTTTGAGTAAACTTCGGGGTTGGTGATGGACAGGGAATTCTGGCGTGCTGCAGTTCATGGGGTTGCAAAGAGTCGAATACGACTGAATGACTGAACTGATAGTAGAGTTATAAAATTCTCAGAGAAGAAATAATTCTTTGATTTTGTAATCAATTCTAAAACTTTGTTCCCCACTTTTAATTTCAGATGATGAAATCTGGTTCTCAGCCTTGGACTCCCATTAAATTCTGCAGTTTCTTTACCTTAATGTGCAACAAAGAGTCCTATACCCAAACTATTGACTTGCATGTAGGCATCTCTTTTTCATCTCATTTGTTTTCTGATACAATTTTTGACCTCTGTATATGCATTTTATTTTTTTAATTGAGGTATATCT
Organism: Odocoileus virginianus; assembly: GCF_023699985.2. Classification (NCBI taxonomy): domain Eukaryota; kingdom Metazoa; phylum Chordata; class Mammalia; order Artiodactyla; family Cervidae; genus Odocoileus; species Odocoileus virginianus. The sequence goes on along the minus strand of NC_069686.1, from coordinate 31,681,730 downwards.
TTATACTACCGAATAGGATTCTTCAGCTGACATATTACTGGGTTATTTCTAGGTTTTGGCTCTTCTGCATAAACTGCAATCAACAATTACATACACATCTCTTTGCAAAAAGTATTTAATTCTCTTGGATAAACACCAGGAGTGAGAGTGCTGGGTGTTATGGCAAATATGTTTAATTTACAAGAGATTAACCATTTTCCAAGGTATTATATTCATTTGCATTCCTGTAAACTAGACTAAGAATTTCAGTTGTTTCACATCCTCACCAATACTTGGTATTGTCACTTTCATTTTTTACTTTTATCCATTTTGGTAAGTATGTAGTGATAAATCATTTTGGCTGTGTTTTGAATTTCCTCAATGTGTGCTGATGTTGAGCATCTTTTCATGTATCTTTTCCTCATTTTTATTTCTTCTTTATGAAGTATGGGTTCAAATATTTTTTATTAATTTTTAATGAGATTATCATGTTATTGTACTGTGAACACTCTTTATATATTCTGGATACAAGTTCTTTATTAGGCATATGTTTTGGAGATATTTTCTCCTGGTTAGTTGCTTGCATTTTTATTTTCCTTAACATATTTGGAGAGTAATAGCTTTAATTTTAAAGTTTCTACTAATTTTTTTTCATAGGTCATGGTTTTGGTGTCTTTTAAAATAAATCTTTGTCTAACCCAATATCACAAAGATTTCTATGAGCTCTTTTAGAATTTTTCAACCTATTATCTATTTTGAATTAACTTTTGTGAGTAGCATGAAAGAGAAGTATATTGTGTATATATATATATATGTATATATATATATGCATAAATATATGTGCATGTATATATGTTGTGCATAGTTATCCAACTGTTGTACAGTTTATTGAAAATATACTCACTGCTCATTGATTCATCTCTGCACTATTGTAACAATCAACACATGGGTTGGTTTAATTTTGGGTGTTATTCTATTCCATCGATCTATTTGTTTATTATTATCCAAATCCCACATTATCTAAGTCTTGAAATCAGGAATCTAAATCGTCTAATTTTTTCCAGTTTTTCAGAATTCTTTTTCCTCTTCTAGGACCTTGGCATTTCTACAACTTTAAACTGACAATTTCTACCAAATTCCTTTTTTACATAGAATCTACAGATCAATTTGTAGTTAATTTATATCTTAAAATATTGAATCTTCTAATCAATGAATGGGTATATCTTTGTAATTATTTGTTTCTTTAACTTTTTAGCTATGTTTTATCATTTTCAAAATATGTCATTCATATATTTTTTAATATTTTGGTCTTCCCTGGTGGCTCAGATGGTAAATAAAGAGTCTGCCTACAATGCTGGAGACCCGGGTTCAATCCCTGGGTTGGGAAGATCCCCTGAAGAAGGGAACAGCTACCCACTCCAGTATTCTGGCCTGGAGAATTCCATGGACAGAGGAGCTTGGCAGCTGCAGTCCATGGGGTCGCAAGGAGTCCGAACCCACTGAGTGACTTTCACTTTCTTGTTTTCATCTCTAGAGGGGGGAAGGCAGAGGATAAGATGTTTAGATAGCAGCGCAGACTCAGTGGACATGAATTTGAGCAAACTCTGGGAGACAGTGAAGGACAGGGGAGCCTGGCATGCTGCAGTCCAGGGTGTAGCAGTCAGACACGATTTTGCAACTTATCAGCAACTTTTCCTATTTTTCATGATAGTGTGATTTTCCATTTTTATTGTTAGTATGTAGAAAAAGCAATTTTTTTTTATATACTGAATGTGTTTATTGTATCTAGATCTTCAGATTACTGCAAAAATATTGTTTGTAATATTTCCATATTTTCCTTCTAACTTTTAAAAGATTTATAGTAGTGTCTCTTTTTTCAATGTTAGTTTAGGTAATTTGTGTTGCCTTCGTTTTTTTCCTTATCACCTCAGTTAGAGTTACATGGTTGATTACTTTTCATTTTCATTTTATGATTTTTTTTTTCCTTTTCTTGGTTAGTTTTCTATTTCACTGATCTCTGCTGTCACCGTTATTATGTTCTTTATTCTGCTTACTTTTGGCTTAGTTTGCTTTTCCATTTCTAGTTGCTTAAGTGTAAGCTTAGGTCATTGATTTAAGATGTTTTTTGTTTCCTTTTATGGAAATCTATTCTGTCTGATATTAATGCAATCACTCTTACTTATGCTTACTGTTTACGTTGAGTATCTATTTCTAGCCTTTTACTTTTGGTCTATTTGTGTTTTGGTATTTAAAGAACACCTTCTGTAGATTACAAATCAAAAGCTCTTGCTTTTTTAATACAGATTGACAATTTCTGCCTTTTTAAAAAGCTATTTACATTTACTATATTGATATAATTATATTTATGCCCATCATTGTACTGTATATTTTTGCTCTTTTTCTTCCATTTCTCCTTTTTGTAATTAACATATTCATATATTTTGCAATATTCCATCTCAACACTATTGATTTTTATTTGTTTCTTTGTGATTTCAGTGGTACCTCTAAGAATAGGGGTATGTTTCTTAAACATGTATCGATCTACCTATAATTAATATTAAACTAGTAAAATAGTAAATTACTTCAGGAAAAATACAAAACAGTTAATAAAAGTTTATTTCCATTGTTCTCTTGATTTTAGTGTCATGTTTGTCTAAGATAGATTATATATATAATAAACAATAAGTGCTATAATTTTTAGTCATTTTTAAAAATTAGAAGAAAAATAGTTATTGTATTTACCTTTTCTGATGGTATTTATTTCTCCTTATATATCTAATTTGCTAACTAGTACCATTTCCCTTCTGAACTGAAGACTTCTTTTGCCATTTCTTATGGTTCTGGTCTGGTAGCAATAAATTCTCTTAAGTCTTAGCTTTCCTGAAAAAGTGATTATTCTGCCTTCATTTTTTACAGATTTTTGAGGTTAAATAGATGCAACAGAAGCTTCACATATTTAAAAGATATAAATTGATAAATTTTTATCATGTTATCACACACTATGCATGTGTGAGTGTATATTTCATCAAGTGTATTTATTGAGTTGGCCAAAAAGTTCATTCAGGTTTTTCTGTAATGTCTCACAAAAAAACCCCGAATGAACTTTTTGGCCAACCATAATATATATAATCTAAATCAATAAATGAGGACAACAAACATTCTCATGACTTCCAGAAGTTTCCTATTACCTCAATGTTTCACAGCCTTCCCTCCACCTCAGTTCTCAGGCAATCACTGATCTGCTTTTTCTCTACACATTAGTTTGCATTTTGTAGAATTTTGTTGCAATTAAAAACAAACAATCATCTTTACTCTTGAAGGATAACTTCACTGGATTCAGAAATCGTTCTTGCTTCTTTTGTTCCTTCAGAATATTGAAAATGTCAAGACAACGTATTTTGGCTTCCAGAATTTTTAATGATAAGTGAGTCATTAAAATTATTAAAGTTATTGTTTTCCTTCATTGTTTTCAAAATTTCCTTTTGATCGACAATCTATATTTAAACTACTGTATATTTCAAATGGGATTTCTTCATTTTCAGTCAGCTTAAGGTTCCATGAGTATTGAATCTTTAAATTAGTATTTTCCATCAAATTTTAAGTTTTTGACTTTTTTTCTGATCATTTTTCTGTTATTTTTCTCCTCCTAGGATTTCAATTAGATGTGTGTTGAACTGCTTCATATAGAACCACAGATCTCTGAGGTTATACGCAGTTTTCTTCTATCTTTTTCCATCTGATCTTTAGTCTGTGTTCAGTCACTCAATCATGTCGGACTCTCTGTGACCCCATGGACTTGGCCCATCAGGCTCCTCTGCCCATAAAATTTTCCAAGCAAGAATACTGGAATGGTGCCATTTCCTACTCCAGGAGATCTTACAGACCAGAGGATCAAACCCGTGTCCTTTACACCTGCTGCATTGGCAGGTGGCTTCTTCAGCCCGAGCACCACTTGGCAAACCTTGTCTGATCTTTGGATTGAGAAAATTATGTTGGTCTATATTCAAATCACTGCATCTTTCTTCTACCATTTCTAATACAGTGTTCACCTTACTGTGTTCACACTGTTAATTCAGTATTTGTAATTTCCAGTTCTAGAATGATTTTTTAATAGTTTACATTTCTCTATTGAGATTGCTCATCTCTTCAATTATTGATGCCCTATTTGCCTTCTAATCATTCCTAGGATGTATTTAGAATGTCGGCTTTGAAATCTTCCTCTGCTTATTTTAATATAACTTACTATGAGTAAGATTCTATTGATTCCTTCTTTTAAATTACAAAAAAAATTGCGTAGGTATGAGTTACACTTTTAGTGTCTGGTGGTTTGGCTGTTATTTGGCCATTTTAGATAATTTATTGTAATAACAATGGACAATGTTCTCTTAATGGTTATCAGATTTTTTTCTAGTTGATAGTTGATAGTTTTTCTAGTTGATAGCCCAGAATCAAATAACAAACTATTTCTACTCCAGTCATGCAACTTATATATCTGCCCTGTTCTTATGCCTTTCCATTGTTGCAATTTTATTTAACCTAATCTCTTGAGATTCTCTTTTACATACAGAATTTGGCAGGTTTCCTTGCTTTTTTAGAATATCCTTAATTCCAGCAATTCTTGGCTTCAGTTTTGCAGTCTTACCTTGGAGGCTTTCTGCACCCAAAGATATTTACAATTAGAGAATGCACTTGTTTTTTTTAAACAATAAATTCATATTTCTGGTTCCCTATTGCTCTAAGTTTCAAAGGTATTTTTCTCTCTAGTCTCTGCCTTTCTTTTTGGTGTTCACTCTGTGGTGTCTTTTGCACATGCAAAACTTGTCAATCAAGAACTTGACAATGTAGGCTCTGAAAGGATCTACTCTTTTGCTTTTTCACAGTTAGGGATTTCCCCTTCGAGTTTCTGGATGTTTTCCAAATAGGAGTGCTTATCTCTGTTAACTTCAGTTGATAAATCTATTGTTTTTCCACTATAATTTCTGTCTCTCCAATGTCATTTCCTCACCCATAGCCTACGGGGGTTTGGGCAGCACACTTGGATTATTGTTGTTCAGTTACTTTGTCATGTCTGTCTCTTTCTGACCCCATGGATTGCAGCATGCCAGGTTTCCCTGTCCTCCACCATCTCCCTGAGCTTAAATTCATGTCCGTTGAGGTAGTGATGCCATCCAACCAACTCATCCTCTGTCATCCCCTTCTGCTCCTGCCTTCCTTCTCCTCCTGCCTTCCTAACACTTGGATTAGGAAGCTGCAAACTCCTACTTCTGTCGTTCGATGCATTGCAGTGTCTTTAAATGTGTGTGTGTGTGTGTGTGTGTGTGTGTGTGTGTGTGTTAACTGCTCAGTCATATCCAACTCTTTGCAATCCCATGGACTGTAGCTCCCCCAGGCTCCTCTGTCCATGGGATTGTTCAGGCAAGAATACTGGAGTGGGTGGCCACTCCCTTCTTCAGGGGATCTTCCTGACACAAGGATGCAAACCAGGTCTCCTGTAATGCAGGTGGATTATTTACTGTTGAGCCACTGGGGAAGCCACTTTAAAAGTACGTGCATTTTTATTTTTATTTTATCTACATTTTATAGAATGGGAAAGACTAGAGATCTCCTCAAGAAAATTAGAGATATCAAGGGAACATTTCATGTAAAGATGGACACAATAAAGGAAAGAAATGGTATGGTCCTAACAGAAGCAGAAGATATTAAGAAGAGGTGGCAAGAATACACTGAAGAACTATACAAAAAAGATCTTCATGACTCAGATAACCATGATGGTGTGATCACTCACCTAGAGCCAGACATCCTGAGATGTAAAGTCAAGTGGGCTTTAGGAAACATCACTACTAACAAAGCTAGTGGAGGTGATGGAATTCCAGGTGAGCTATTTCAAATTCTAAAAGATAGTCTACAAGCAATAAATGCTGGAGAGGTGTGGAGAAAAGGGAACCCTCTTACACTATTGGTGGGAATGCAAACTAGTAGTCACTTTGGAGAACAGTGTGGAGATTCCTTAAAAAACTGGAAATAGAACTGCCATATGACCCAGCAATCCCACTTCTGGGCATACACACCGAGGAAACCAGATCTGAAAGAGACATGTGCACCCCAATGTTCATTGCAGCACTGTTTATAATAGCCAGGACATGGAATAAACCTAGATGCCCATCAGCAGACGAATGAATAAGGAAGCTGTGGTATATATACACCATGGAATATTACTCAGCCATTAAAAAGAATTCATTTGAATCAGTTCTAATGAGATGGATGAAACTGGAGCCCATTACACAGAGTGAAGTAAGCCAGAAAGATAAACACCAATACAGTATACTAATGCATATATATGGAATTTAGAAAAATGGTAACGATAACCCTATATGCAAAACAGAAAAAGAGATACAGATGTACAGAACAGATTTTTAGACTCTGTGGGAGAAGGCGAGGGTGGGATGTTCAGAGAGAACAGAACTGAAACAAGTATACTATCAAGGGTGAAACAGATCACCAGCCCAGGTTGGGTGCATGAGACAAGTGCTCAGGGCTGGTGCACTGGGAAGACCCAGAGGGATGGGATGGAGAGGGAGGTGGGAGGGGGCATCAGGATGGGGAACACATGTAAATACATGGCTGATTCATGTCAATGTATGGCAAAAACCACCACAATATTGTAAAGTAATTACCTCCAACTAATAAAAATAAATGGGAAAAAAAAAAAGAAAACAAATTCTAAAAGATGATGCTGTGAAAGTGCTGCCCTCAATATGCCAGCAAATTGGGAAAGCTCAGCAGTGGCCACGGGACTGGAAAAGGTCAGTTTTCATTCCAGTCCCAAAGAAGGGCAATGCCAAAGAATGCTCAAACTACCGCACAATTGCACTCATCTCACATGCTAGCAAAGTAATGCTCAAAATTCTCCAAGCCAGGCTTCAATAGCGCATGAACTGTGAACTTCCAGATGTTCAAGCTGGTTTTAGAAAAGGCAGAAGAACCAGAGATCAAATTGCCAACACCAGTTGGATCATTAAAAAAGCAAGAGAGTTCCAGAAAAACATCTACTTCTGCTTTATTTACGCCAAAGCCTTTAACTGTGAATCACAAAAGACTGAAAAATTCTTAAAGAGATAGGAATACCAGACTACCTTACTGCTTCCTGAGAAATCTATATGCAGGTAAATAAGCAACAGTTAGAACCAGACATAGAACAATAGACTGGTTCCAAATCAGGGAAGAATTATGTCAAGGCTGTATATTGTCACCTGCTTATTTAATTTATATGCAGAGTACAACATGCAAAATACCAGGCTGGATGAAGCACAAGCTGGAATCAAGATTTCCAGGAGACATATCAATAACCTCAGATAAGCAGATGACACCACTCTTATGGCAGAAAGCGAAGAAGAACTAAAGAGCTTCTTGATGAAAGTGAGAGGAGAGTGAGAAAGTTGTCTTAAAACTCAACATTCAGAAAACTAAAATCATGACATCTGGTCCCATCACTTCATGGCAAATGATGGGGAAATAGTGACAGACTTTATTTGGGGGGGCTCCAAGGTCACTGCAGATGGTGATTGCAGCCATGAAATTAAAAGACACTTCCTCCTTAAAGAAAAGCTATGACCAACCTATACAGCATAATGAAAAGCAGAGACATTACTTTGCTGTCAAAGGTCCATCTAGTCAAAGCTATGGTTTTTCCAGTGGTCATGTATGGATGTGAGAGTTGGACTATAAAGAAAGCTGAGCACTGAAAAACTGGTGCTTTTGAACTGTGGTGTTGGAGAAGACTCTTAAAAGTCCCCTGGACATAAGGAGATCAAACCAGTCAGTCCTAAAGGAAATTAGTCCTGAATATTCATTGGAAGGACTGATGTTGAAGCTGAAACTCCAATACTTTGGCCACCTGATGCAAAGAACTGACTTATTGGAAAAGACCCTGATTCTGGGAAAGATGGAAGATGGGAGGAGAAGGGTTGACAGAGGATTAGATGGTTGGATGGCATCACCAATTTGATGAATATGAGTTTGAGCAAGCTTGGGGAGTTGTTGATGGACAGGGAACCCTGGCGTGCTGCAATCCAAGGGGTTGCAGAGTCAGACACTGCTGAGCCACTGAACTGAACTGATGGAGGCCTATGTAACTGGTTCACATCTCTCCCTTATCAGTAGATGAGTCTGTGATGCATTTATTTTTTATAATTCACATTCAGTTCAGTTCAGTCTCTCAGTCTTGTCCATCTTTACCCATCTTTCCATGAAATGCAAATCACATAATTCATGCTAGAGTAATCATGTTCTAATAGTTCTAATAGTGTTCTCATTGAGCATAAAATTTGACCTAAAAAACAATGGTGTTAGACAGGTACTGTACATATTTCCTTAGTACTAACAATACAATATCTTTATGGTTTTTTTTGAACTTGTGATGTCTTTGTTGTTTAAAAAGAAAACCCCTTAATGTCAATGTGTCTGTTGGTTTATTATTGTACCAATGAGAATTGTAAGGTAAAGGAAAACCACAAAGTGTCAAATATTTAAATCAACTTTAGATTTAGTCACTAATCTATACACTCATGCATCAACATGTGAAAAGCATTTATTTCTTCTCAAAATACCTGTAGAACCAAAACATTAGACATAAGAAATCTCTGCAGAACTCAACATTTTTTTTTTTTTTTTGTATGACTCAACATGCTGGAAAAATGTTTCAACACATTTTGGTGAAATTTTCTATTACAAATTAACATAAAACCACATAAAAATTTTTGTCAGTGCAGAAAAATATAACAAAAGAGGAAACTCTGTGTTTTTCTTAACAGGGCGATTTATGAGACTTCCACATTGCTGAGCATCAGAAGGTGTATTGGTTCCTATTCTCCCACATTCGTAATGTTAGTCCCACTGGCAATATAGAAAGGTCACATTTAAAAAACATTTTTGAAATTATGAAGTTCAGGTAAATACTGAAAATACATGAATTAGTTCTGTGTTTTACATCCAGAGGAAAACAGTGTAAAATTATTTTTCAGGGCCTAAAGAAAAAATACATGAGAATAAAAAATGTTTAAAAATACTTGATATTTTTTCACTATTTGTCATACTTAGCCAAATTCCTTGAATCTTGATTACTTACTTCTGTAGTCCTGAGCTATAAGTGACCTATTTTTTAACTGTAGATATGTTCTCTAGAAGTTTGTTTTACATTCAACACTTTCAATATTTTCACACCATTTTAACTTCGAGCTGGCATAAGGAGTGATGCTCTCACACCATTCTATCTTAGAACTGAAATTTCACAAAAGAAAAAAAAATGTACAAACTTCTTGTTTCTCTAAAGAAGTCTAAGAAAAAGAACTGATGGTATACTAAGCAGATGTTAAGATTATGGATAAAAGGGAAACTATTCATATAGCAATAATCTACACATTTAAACAAGTTATTAATTTCTCCCTGGATATGATCATCTCAATGTATTTCTCGAATAAATTTCAATATATCAAGTGGGCAGAGGACTTTTTGACAGAGCTCATTTACACAATTACATAATGTCATAACTTGTGGCAAACTCAATAGCACATGATGGTATCAAGCCTAGAAAGAGTTCCAGAGTTAGGAAAGCAAAAATCACTGACTATAGGTAGATAAACTCTACATGTTATTATCCAAGCAAGGGCATTTTTAAGAGAAAAACACTGTTACTAATAACCCTAGACAACCAGTTAATCTAAGACTTTACTGTGTAGAGCAAACCATATGTATGCTCTTCTTAGCAATCAGAGAGAAGAAAGGCAAATGCTAATATAAAGGAGTCAGAATTTCAATCCATTAAGTTGGAGCACCCAAGAAGAGTTGCTTAAAGTAACAAAGAGTGTTTCCTGAAAGATTCTCTACTTTGATATCTGACCAAAATCTCAAATGTTCTGTGTCTCATCTTTTCAAGTCAGCTAGCAAAGTACTTGCTAGAGCTTAAAGAGCATGGACCAAAAGTGACATTATACTGAGAGAGTTAGATGTAATTTTTCAATCCAAAGTTTGTGTCTTTTAGGCCTAAATAAAGAATCACATCTTCTAAGCCAGCTTTTTCCCAAGCAAATCCTAAGAAACACCAGAATTGGAGATATGACATCTTACTACAGAAAAAAAAAGGGAATTATTCCATTGTTAAGGAATTAGAATATTATGTATAAAAGAAAACTATTGATAATTATAACAGTATATCATTATAATTTTAATATACAAAGTTTTCTGACTCTCCAAGAGTAGGCAGTAATAATATTAATAAACAGTAATAAGTAATAAACAATTTTTCCCCCAAATATATTTGTCTTAAGTCAAATTTCCCAGAGGCAGAACATGAGAAGCGTAAGTGATTTACTGAGAGTGCTTTCAGAAACAAAATACCCATTTCAACTGGAGACTAGCTTCAGTTTGATCCCCTCGAACAGCACAAAATTCACCTCACTTTGAGGCAAGGTGGCTAGCTTTTTTTGTACCAGTTTGCCAGTCAGTCACTGGCAATGTGTTGCCTGGATTGTGAGTATAGAATAGATGCTACTGCTAAACAACAAAATTCAACTGAGTAAATCTGAAGATCTAATTGGCTTTATTCAACAATTCATGAATAGAATATCATCCCATCAAGCAAATGGAAAGGATCTCCTAAGAGCTACAGAAAAGGAAACATTTTCCCTTTTCAATAGCTCTTAGGAGAATGGATGGGACAAGGAAGTTGCAAATGAAAAAACAATTATTTTGAACAAGGTCACCTTCCTGTGGAAAACAAAGTGGTCTAACAGGTAGATTACTTCACTGGTGCTGACCAAGAAATTCCAGGCTGACTAGTTAAGATTACATTCCTGAAGAAGGTCAAACTGCAATCAAGTTAGGTAAGTCTTGGCTTGGTAATGTGGGCCTAGAACACGTGACTACATTTGATAACTGTTTCTTCCTTCCTTTCTTTCTTTCTTTTTTAATACTACCTTTTACATTTGGCTCAGGTTGTAAAGAATCTGCCTGCAATGCAGAAAGCCCAGATTCGATCCCTGGGTAGGGAAGATCCCCTGGAGAAGGGAATGGCTACCTGCTTCAGTGTTCTTGCCTGGGAAACCCCATGGACAGAGGAGGCTTGTGGGATACAGTCCATGAGAATCGCAGAGTTGGACACGACTTAGCAACTAGCACACACTTCTTCATTAGATAGCTAATATTTAATAAGATACTAAATCTCCAGGAAGAATTTAAAAACACAAAGAGTAATGGTGAATTATTAACAGCCAAGCTTCACAGTGGGTGGGAAATGACTACACCTGAAACTAAAGGTGATGCGAGCAGGGTAGCCTTCATCTGACCAAGGAATTGTAGTTTTCACAAAGTATCTAATAAGAAAAGTGTTCTCTAAAATACCTGAAAAATCACCTCTGAGAAAATTTGCATCACATCATTTCTGTATCTATTTTACACATTGTTATGCTAATCTCTGGGAAGTCCATTTATATTTTGACAAGGAGATCTCAAACTCTTCATCATTAGAGAGACTTCCAGTAAATAAAACTACAAGCTCTTGGGGCAGAAATCTCAATACGTGGAACACTGACAGCAAATTCATATAAGACACTAAACTTAATTTGTAAAAGCCAAATTTTCACATGTGATGATGTCATCACAACACAGATTTATTTATTTATTTATTTTTATTGGAAGGGAATATTGTTGTTGTTGTTCAGTTGCTCAGTCATATCTGACTCTTTGTGAGCCCATGGACTGCAGCACGCCAGGCTTCCCTGTCCTTCACTGTCTCTGAGGGTTTGCTCAAACTCATCCATTGAGTTGATAATGCAATCCAACCAGCTCATCCTCTGTCGCCCTCTTCTCCTCTTGCCCTCAATCTTTCCCAGCATCAGGGTCTTTACCAATAAGTTGGCTCATCGCATCAGGTGGCCAAAGAATTGGAGCTTCAGACCTTTGTTGGCAAAGTGATGTCTCTGCTTTTTAATATACTGTCTAGGTTTGTCATAGCTATTGTTCCATGGAGCAAGCAACTTTTAATTTCATGGCTATAGTCTCCGTCCTCAGTTATTTTGGAGCACAAGAAAATAGTCTGTCACTGTTTCCATTTTCCCCCATCTATTTGCCATGAAGTGATGGAACCAGATGCCATGATCTTTGTTTTTTGAATGTTGAGTTTTAAGTCAGTTTTTTCACTCTCCTCTTTTATCTTCATCAAGAGACTCTTTAGCTCCTCTAAACTATCTGCCATTAGGGTTGCATCATCTACATATCTGAGGTCATTGATACTTCTGACAATCTTGATACCAGCTTTTGCTTCATCCAGCCTGGCATTTCTCAAGATATACTCTGCATATAGGTTGAATAAGCAGGGTGACAATATATAGCCTTCACATACTCCTTTCTGAATTTTGAACCAGTATGTTTTTCCATGTCCAGTTCTAACTGTTGTTTCTTGACCTCCACACAGGTTTCTCAGGAGGCAGGTCAGATGGTCTGGTATTCCCATCTCTTTAAGAATTTCCCACAGTTTGTTGTGATCCACAGAGTCAAAAGCTTTAGCATAGTTAAAGAAGCAAAACTAGATGTTTTTATGGAATTCCCTTGCTTTTTCTCTAATCCAATGGATGTTGGCAATTTGATCTCTGGTTCCTCTGCCTTTTCTAAATCTAGTTTGTGAATATGGAAGTTCTCAGTTCACATACTGTTGAAGCTTTGTTTGGAGAATTTTGAGCTTTGACTTGCTAGCATGTGAAATGAGTGCACTTGTACAGTGTTTGAACATTCTTTGGCATTGCTCTTTGGGATTGGAATGAAAACTGACCTTTTCCAGTCCTGTGGTCATTGCTGAGATTTCCAAATTTGCTGGCATATTGGGTGCAGCACTTTAGCAGCAGTATCTTTTTGGATTTAAAATAGCTCAGCTGGAATTCCATTACCTCCACTAACTTTGTTTGTCATAATGTTTCCTAAGGCCCACTTAACTTCACACCCCAGAATGTCCTGCTCTAGGTGAGTGATCATACCCTCCTGATCAAATGGGTCGTTAGACCTTTTTGTACAGTTCTTCTGTTTATTTTTGCCACCTCTTCTTAATATCTTCTGCTTCTGTTAGGTCCATACTGTTTCTGCCCTTTATTGTACCCATTTTTGCATGAAATGTTCTTTCGGTATCTCTAATTTTCTTGAAAAGATCTCTAGGCTTTGGCATTCTATTGCTTTCCTGTATTTTTTCTGCATTGTTCACCTAAGAGGGTTTTCCTATCTCTCACTGTTATTCTCTGAAGCTCTGCATTCAGTTGGGTATATCTTTCTTTTCCTCCTTTGCCTTTCACTTTTCTTCTTTTTTCAGTTATTTTTAAGGCCTCTCAGACAACCACTTTGCCTTTGCATTTCTTCTTCTTAGTGATTTTGGTCACCACCTCCTATACAGTGTCATGAACCTTCATCCATAGTTCTTTAGGTACTCTATCATCAGATCTAATCCCTTGAATCTATTTATCACTTCCACTGTATAATCATAAGGGATTTGATTTAGGTCATACTTGAATGGCCTAATGGTTTTCCCTACTTTCTTCAATTAAAATCTGAATTTTTCAATAAGGAGTTCCTGATCTGAGCCACAGTCAGCTCCCAGTCCTGTTTTTGCTGACTGCATAGAGTTTCTCCATCTTCGACTGCCGAGAATATAATCAATCAGATTTCAGTTTTGACCATCTGGTGATGTCCATGTGCAGAAAGGGGATATGGAAGTCTCAAAAATTCCAGGGCAACTTTTAGATTGAAAGACTTAGGGAGACACAATGTCTCATAGTTTGAATATATGAGTGATTAGAAGTACTACTTAGGGAAAAAGAAATTATTCTTTAAAAGAATGATAATATGTTTATGACATATTAAGAAATATTTTCAATTTTAACCTAGTTCACTTCCTAAAAGTATTTTATCAGCTGAAATATTCAAATTACTATTGTTTTTCATTAAATCTACAATACATAGAACTCAAAGACTAATATTAACCTGCATAATTTTTAGAAGACTGAAGTAATTAACTGAATCAGATAATATAAAATTAATTAATCTATTAAGTCAGTTGTATTAAAAATAATGAAATAATGTTCAGTGTATATAAACATAATTTTGTAATTTTTAGAGGTGCTACATTCTTTCACACTTACTACCCAAAAAAGTTCACTTGAGAACATCAAGTCTGAGGTTTATCAGAGATACTATTTTATTTTCTAGTTTTAAATAGTGTGTTGGGATTAATTAAAAGAAAAAAAATTTACAAATTGAACTTGAGATCAAGTACTTCTGAGCTTCAGAAGCATGTTAAGAAAAGAAAACAATAAGACACAAATTTAAAGCAGATATGTATATATCATGCATATGATAAAACTGGGAGAAAATATGCACATGTCATATACCTGATAAAATAGATTATCCAGAAAATATAAAGAACCATAAAATTCTTTTTAATTTAAAAAAAAAAAGGCTGTCAAGCTTTGTTCATTAAGAAATGAATCTTTTTACATCAGAACACTCTAAGAAATAATAAATACTTATTCCAAGTATTCTTACATGAATAACATTAAATCTTAATAAACAGAAGTTAGTTAATAATATTTTTATTTTAATAATATAATATAACATAAATTTATCTGTATATATTTTAGTACTTTTATTTTAATGATATTTTATTGTTTTAAGAAGTCAATCAAGATCTATTTTCAAAGAAAAAAAGAAAAACCTAAGAATTTAACAGAGCTACTTCTGTAAAATTCAGCTTGAGTATTTCAAAAATTCCTTTAACTATTGGTTGTAAGATAGTTAGAAGGAGGTACTGTACAACATGGGGAACATAGTCAATATTTTTTAGTAACTTTAAATGGAAAATACCTTTAAAATTATATTAAAGATTTTTTTTAAAAAAAGAAAGGGATTCCCTAATAGCTCAGTTGGTAAAGAATCCGCCTGCAATGCAGGAGACCCCGATTCGATTCCTGGGTTGGGAAGATCTGCTGGAGAAGGGATAGGCTACCCACTCCAATATTCTTGGGCTTCCCTTGTGGCTCAGCTGGTAAAGAATCTGCCTGCAATGAGGGAGACCTGGGTTTGATCCCTAGGTTGGAAACATCCCCTGGAGAAGGGAAAGGCTACCCACTCCAGTATTCTGGCCTGGAGAATTCCGTGGACTGTAAAGTCCATGTGGTCGCAAAGAGTCGGACACGACTGAGCATCTTGCACTTTCACTTTCAAAAAAAGAAAACTAGAAAAAACATAGATATGTGGATACTAAACAGTATTACTAAACAACAAACATGTCAGTGGAGAAATCAGAAAGAAAATTAAAAAATATTTTGAGATGAATTAAAGTAGAAAGAAAACTTTCCAAAATCTGTGGCATGCATCAAAAGCAGTGCTAAAAGAGAAATTAATAGTGATACAGGCCTACCTCAAAAAACAAGAAAAATCTCAAATAAAAAACCTCAACCTACACCCAAGAAATTAGATTAAGATGATCCCAAAGTTAATAGAAAGAAGGAAAAATACAGATCAGACTGGAAATGAAATAGAAACTAAAAAAGGAAAACAATAGAAGAGATCAACAAAGCCAAGAGCTGACTTTTTAAAAAGATAAACAGAATTTACAGATCTCTAGCCAGACTCATTAGAAAAAAAAGAGGCCAATAAACAAAATTAAAATGAAAGAGAAAAAGTTGCAAAGTCACAGAAATATAAACAAATCATAAGAACAATTATATGCCTACAAATTGAACAACCTAGAAGAAATTGACAGATTATTTCTAGAATCATACAACCTCTCAAGATTGAATCAGAAGTAATAGAAAATCTGAGCAGACAAATTAGTAATGAAATTAAATTAGTAATCAAAAAACTCCCAACAAACAAAAGTGCAGGATAATATGAATACACTCAAAGTAGAATTCGGCTAAACAGTTAGAAAGCATTTCCCCTCTTCAGTTTCTTTGGAAGTTTCTTTTAAAAAAAAAAAAGTATTTACTAAACATTTAAAGAAGAGTAAACATCTTTTCTTTTAAAAAATAAAAAGAAAGAAAGAAAGAAACTTCCAAAGAAATTGAAGAGGGGGAATGCTCTAACTCATTCTAAAAGGCCAGTATTACGTTGATAGTAAAATGTAATGGTTACATTACAACAAAAAATGTATGCAAAAATCTTTAGCAGAATACTAGGGAACTGAATTTGATGATACATTAAAAGGATCATACACCATGATGAAATGAGGGAGGCAGGGATGGTTCAATATTTTGCAAATCAATCAATGTGAAACATCACAGTAACAAAACAAAGGATAAAAATTAAATGATCATCTCAAAAGTAGAAAAAGAATTTGATAAAATTCAACATTTACTCATGATAAAAACTCTCAATAATGTGAATATAGAGAGAACAAGTTTCTACATAATAAAGGTCATATATGGTAAACCCACAGCTAACATATACACAATGATGAGAAGCTGAAAACTCTTCCTGTAAGATTGGGAACAAGACAAGGTTGTCTACTCTTGCCACTGTTAATCAGCATAACTGGAAGTTCTAGCAAAAGTAATTAGAAAAATGAAAATAAGTGAAGTGTATCCGAAAAAAATTAAAAAGGAAGTAAAATGTCACTATTTACATACGGCATGATACTATATGCAGAAAATCCTAAAGACTCCACCAAAAAATTCTTAGAATAAATTAATTCAATAGAGTTGCAGACTACAAAGTTAATAAATAGAAATCTGTAGCATCTCTACAAACTAAAAACTATCAGAAGGAGAAATTTGGAATAATTCCACTTATAACTAACTGCATCAAAAGAATAAAAAATTTAACCAAAAACTGTACTCTAAAAACTATAAAACATTCATGAAAGAAATTGAAGACAACAAAAGAAAATGGACATATATGCCACGCTCATTGTTGGAAGAATTAATGCTGTTGAAATGCCAAGAATACTTAAAGAAATCTACAGATTTAATGCAATCTAACAAAATACCCATGATATTTTCATAGAGCTAGAACAAATAATCTTAAAATTTGTATGGATCCACAAGATACTCCAAATAGCAAAAGCAATCTTAAAAAAGAACAAATCTGGAGATACCACATTCCCTGATTTCATATTATACAACAAAGCTACATTAATCAAAACAGCATATTACTGGCACAAAAAAACTGACATGTAGAAAATAGAGAACCCAGGAATAAACTCACACACATATGGCCAATTAACCTATGATATAGGAGTCAAGAATATACAATTGGGAAAAGACAATTTATTCAACATTGTTTGAGGATAAATTATTGACCATTTTCTTATACCATATACAAAAATTAACTCAAAACAGATTAAAAACATAAATCTAAAACTTGAAACCATAAAACTCCTACAAGAAAACATAGGCAGTAAGCTCTTTGACATAGATCTTAGCAATATTTTTTTGGAGTTTGCCCTCAGGCAAGGGCAACCAAATGTATACAAAAATATACAAATGAAGCTGCTATCAAACTAAAAAACTTTTGCACAACAAAGGAATCATTAACAAAACAAAAAGGCAACCTAATGAATAGGAGATTTTGCAAATGATATATTTAATAAGAATTATAACCAAAATATATAAAGAACTCACATGTCTCAATGTCAAAAAAAAACAGATATACAATTCAATGCATGAAAGGGTAGAGGGCCTGACTAGACATCTTTCTGTAGAAGACATACAGATGGACAACAGGCACATGAAGATACTCAACATCACTAATCATCAGGAAAATATAAATCAAAACCTCCATGAGTTATTATCTCACTCCTCTCAGAGGAGCTAGTCCTTAAATAACAAATAACAAGTCTTAGTGAGGATATGGAGTAAAGGTAACCCTCATGCATTCCTAGTAGGAATGTAAATTTGTACATTTGTACAGTGTATGGAGTTCACTCAAAAAATAATTTAAAATAAAGCTACCATTTGATTCAGAAATCTCACTTCTGATCATTCTTTGAAAGAAAATGAAAACACTAATTTGGAAAGGTATATGCACCCCAAAGTTTATTGCAATATTAATCATTACAGCAAAGATATGGAAGCAACCTAAGTGTTCATCAATAGGTGAATGGAGTAAGACTATGTGAGATATATATAGATATAGATATTTAGCCAACAAAAACAACAACAAAATATTATGCTAGCCATAAGCATTATGTATTTTGAAAAGACGTAAGAATATCACAGTTTTTTAGCTAACAAGGTTATCTTCCCAATGAAGTGGATATATAATCTATTTCCTCAAAAATAATATATTACCCAGGCAAAAATTGAGAGTAAGTACAATGCTATGTACATTGCAAACATCTAGAAGTCAGATAGGGTATAACTCCTTGAGAGTCTGTAAATATTTCTGCTAGAGAAGCACTAATGTTAAGATGGGGAAATTATCTAAAATAGTCTAGTGCCATTTGAAAATTACTTGACACATACTTTATTTTATCCAGCATGTGGCCTATTTTGATAAAAATTCTATGTACTTGTGTATTCTACATGGTTGGGCACAGTGTTCTATTAATATAAATGTTTATTAGCTCAACTTGGTCCACTTTGTTCACATTTTCTACAGTTTCTATAACCAATTGTTTGTATGTCTGTTCTCAGAGTTACTGAAAGAGGGGTTATACCTTCAGATATGATGACAGTTTTTCTATTTCTCCTTTTTTGTTTATTTTTGTTTTGCATTCAGATACTTTGTAGGTATATAATTAGTAGCATATGCATTTAGTATTGTTAGGTCTTCCTGCTGAACTATTCCATTTGCCACTTTGAAATGTCCTCTGTCATCTCTGACAATTCTTTTTGATTTTAAGTCTACTCTACCCAATATCAATATAGTAAAATATAGTTGTTTTTTTTTTTTTTGATCCATTTACCCTGATGTAGGTAACTATATATTATATCCAGGTCTTATTTAATATGATCTGACAATGTCTCTTAACTGGGGTTTTTCATAAAACTTGATGTTACAATTTGTATGTGAATGCATGCATGCTCAGTCGCTTATCTTGTATAGTTGAGTTTAAATACCTTCTATTTGTTTTTTTTCTGTCTGCCCATGTACTCAATTTCTTCTCCTTTCTTTATTTTCTTTTGAGTTAGACAAGAAGTTTTTTAAATTCCATTTTACATTGCCTACAGGCTTTTTAGTTACAACTTTTTGCATTTTTAATTAGCTACCATAGAGATCACAATATGCATCTTTAACTAATTAGAATCTACATCAATTTAGTATTTTATCACTTCATGAATAATGTAAGAACCTAGTAATAACATGTTTCTATTTATTTTCTCCTCTCATTTTGTGCTGTTGGGTGCTGTATTTTATCTCTATAAATATTATGCACCATACATCATTACTTTTGTTACTTTATACAGTTATCTTATGTTAAAAGTTTTTTTTTTAATATTTGTATAATTACCCAAATATTTACTCTATTTCTTCTTTCAGTCCTATAGTTTTATCTAAAAAGTTTCCTTTCACCCTGAAGACCTTATTAGTCCCTACAATTTGGGTATTTCTGGTGGTGAACTCTCTCATTTTCATCTTTATAAAATTGTCTTTGTTTGGCTTCAGTTTTCAGAAATGTCTTCAATAAATATAGAATTATAAGTTTGCAGTTATTTGTCCTCAAACTTTAGAACTAGTATTCCATTGTAATTTTGGCTTCCATAGTTTGAATTTAGAAATCAGCTTTAAATCTTATGACTTCTTCCCAAACATGTTGTGTCCTTTCCCCTCTGGCTGTTTTTAAGATTTTTTCTTCATTTCTGTTTTTAGCAATTTGACTGATATGCCTAGGTGTGGCTTTCTTTGTATTTCCCCTACTTGGGGTTTACTGAACTTCTTGAACATGTAGGTAAAATCTTATTATCAGTTTCAAAGATGGCTCCTGACCTCTTTAATCTCCTCTTCTTATGGGTCTCTACACATATGCTAGATAACCTGACAGTGTTTCATGTGTCTCTAACACTGTTCTCTCGACTTTTAGTTGTTTTCTCTCTGTACTTCAGATTGTACTTCAGTGAATATTTCCTTTGCCTCATTCAGTTGTTAGAAGCCTATGCAACTGATTCTTCATTTCAGATGTTCTATTGTCTCCTCTAGAATGCCTACGTTTGTTTGTTTTTAATTTATCTTTTTATTGAAGGATAATTGCTTTACAGAATTTTGTTGATTTCTGTCAAACCTCAACATGAATCAGCCATAGGTATATATATATATACATATATATATATATACATATATATATATATCCCCTCCCTTTTGAACTTCCCTCTCATCTCCCCCCATCCCACCCTTCTAGGTTGATACAGAGCCCCCGTTTGAGTTTCCTGAGCCATACACCAAATTCCCATTGACTATCTATTTTACATATGGTAATGTAAGTTTCCATTTACTCCTTCCATACATCTCACCCTCTCTTCCCCTCTCCCCATGTCCATAAGTCTATTCTCTATGTCAGTATCTCCATTTCTGCCCTGTAAATAAATTCTTCAGAACCATCTTTCTAGATTCCATATATGTGCACTAGAATATGATATTTATATTTCTGTTTCTGACTCACTTCACTGTGTATAACAGATTCTAGGTTCATTCACCTCAGCAAAACTGACCCAAATGCATTCCTTTTTATGACTGAGTAATATCCCATTGTATATGTGTACCACAACTTCTTTAACTATTCATCTGTTGATGGGCATCTAGGTTGCTTCCATGTTCTAGCTGTTGTAAATAGTGCTGCAATGAACAATGGGATACTTGTTTCTTTGTCAACCCTGGTTTACTCAGGATATATGCTTAGGAGTGGGATTGCTGGGTCATATGGTGATTTTATTCCTAGTTTTTTAAGGAATCTCCATACTGTCTTCCATAGTGGCTTTATCAATTTACATTCCCACCAATGGTGCAAGAGCGTTCCCTTTTCTCCACACCCTCTCCAGCATTTATTGTTTGTAGACTTTTTGATGATCGTCATTCTGACCAGTGTGAGTTGATATCTCATTGTGGTTTTGATTTGCATTTTTCTAATAATGAGCGATGTTGAGCAACTCTTCATGTGTTTGTTAGCCGTCTGTATGTCTTCTTTGGAGAAATGTCTGTTTAGGTCTTTTTCTCACTTTTTGATTGGATTGTTTGTTTCCTGGTGTTGAGTTGTATAAACTGCTTGTATATTTTGGAAATTAATCCTTTGTCAATTGTTTCATTTGCTATTATTTTCTCCCATTCTCAGGGTTGTCTTTTCACTTTGCTTATAGTTCCCTTTGGGCAAAAGCTTTTAAGTTTAATCAGGCCCCACTGTTTACTTTTGTTTTTATTTCCATTACTCCAGGAGGTGGGTCATAGAGGATCTTGCTTTGATTCTCAATGGTGAGAAACCAAAAGCATTCCCGCTAAGATCAGGAACAAGACAACGGTGTTCACTTTTACCACTGTTATTCAACATAGTTCTGGAAGTCCTAGCTACAGCAATCAGAGAAGAAAAAGAAATAAAAGGAATCCAGATCAGAGAGGAAGTAAAGCCCTCACTGTTTGCAGATGACATGATACTGTACATAGAAAACCCTAAAGATAGTATTAGAAAATTACTAACGCTAATCAATAAACTTAGCAAAATTGCAGGATACAAAATGAATGCATAGAAATCACTTGCATTTCTATATACTAACAATGAAAAATCAGAAAGAGAAATTAAGGAATCAATCCCATTCACTATTGTAACAAAAAGAATTAAATATCTAAGAATAAACTTACCTAAGGAGACCAAAGGACTCTACACAGAAAATTATGACACTAATGAAAGAAATCAAGATGACATAAACAGAGAGATATTCCATGTTCCTGGCTAGGAAGAATCAGTGTTTTGAAAATGACTATACTACCAAATGCAATCTACAGATTCAATGCAATCCCTATCAAATTACCAATGGCATTTTTCACAGAACTAGGACAAAAAAATTTCACAATTCATATGGAAACACAAAGACCCTGAATAGCCAAAGCAATCTTGAGAAAGAAGAATAGAGCTGGAGAAATCAACCTTCCTGACTTCAGATTATATTACAAAGCTACAGTCATCAAGACAGTGTGGTACTGGCACAAAAACAGAGATATAGACCAATGGAACAAGATAGAAAGCCCAGAAATAAACCCATACACCTATAGGTACCTTATTTTTGACAAAGGAGGCAAGAATATACAATGGGGCAAAGACAGCTTCTTCAATAAACGGTGCTGGGAAAACTGGACAGCTACATGTAAAAGAATACATGTAAAAGAATTAGAACACTTCCTAACACCATACACAAAAATAAACTAAAAATGGATTAAAGACCTAATTTTTTTTAAATTTCAGTACTGTTTTGAATGTTTCCATCATTCCTCCATTTTTTTCTTTATCTTCTGTAACTTATTTATGATAGTTATTTCAAAATACTTTTCTCCTTATCACATCTGTTTGATGTGTATTCCTGCTGCCATTGAATTATTTTTCTTTCCATTATATGGGTTATATTTTTTTCTGCAACTTTCCATATCTTATAATTTTGAGTATATGCCATGAATTCTGTATTTTAAAATGATAGCTAATTTGAAATATATTTTCCATGTTCTTTTCTCATAAGGCAGACAGTGCAAAGGGCAGATCGCTTAGGTTTAATTGGAAACTGAGCTGTGTTGAAGCTGTTTTGTGACTCTATTTAGCACCATTTTACTTCATGTTAAAGTATCTTGAGAAAAAGAACACTGTTGTGTTTCTGTTTGTTCCTTTCACCAGAAGAACTCTCTCCCAACCATCATGACTCTCTGGGAGAACTTTTAATCCGTCTTGCTAGCCGAGGCCTTCAACTTCTGAGTTCAGCCAAGTCCTTCAGGAGAAAATGATGGTGAGGAGTGGGGCTTTAATGATTAAGATTCTTGGTGTTCCAGTAGGTCACACTGGCCTGCATACTTATTAAAATATTATCAGTTTCTTTTTACATATAATCCCTCAGCTAAAAGGAGTCTCATCTTTTTCCTATTTATACCACTTTTGCCCAGTATGACAAATGCAATCAGCAACTTATAACAGCTACTGATAATAAATGATGAAAAACTTGTTTCTTCAAGGAATTCAAATTTTTTTAGATTTCCTATAACTACACCTTTTCTATGTCTTCTAATATAATGGTATTATAGTTTGACTGTTTTTTTATATTTGGTAAAGTACAGGTTTCCTGTAACTTTCTAAATTCTAAACAGAAGTGAACCTAGCTTACTTGTAATCAAAATATAATTTGAATAATTCAAAGTGAATAAGCATATATGAAGAGCAAACATATGTATATGTATGTCTATGCATGAATATATTCCCTACCCAATCTGCCCATCTATCTTCAGTTCAGTACAGTTGCTCAGTCATGTCCAACTCTTTGTGACCCCATGAACCGCAGCACACCAGGCCTCCCTGTCCATCACCAACTCCCAGAGTCCACGCAAACCCATGTCCATTGAGTCGGTGATGCCATCCAACCATCTCATCCTCTTTCGTCCCCTTCTCCTCCTGCCCTCAATCTTTCCCAGCATCAGGGTCTTTTCCAATGAGTCAGCTCTTCGCATCAAGTGGCCAAAGTATTGGAGTTTCAGCTTCAATATCAGTCCTTCCAATGAACACCCAGGACTGATCTCCTTTAGGATGGACTGGTTGGATCTCCTTGCAGTCCAAGGGACTCTCAAGAGTCTTCTCCAACACCACAGTTCAAAAGCATCAATTCTTCAGCACTCAGCTTTCTTCATAGTCCAACTCTCACACCCATACATGACCACTGGAAAAACCATAGCCTTGACTAGATGGATCTTTGTTGACAAAGTCATGTCTCTTCTTTTAATATGCTATCTAGGTTGGTCATAACTTTCCTTCCAAGAAGTAAACATCTTTTTATTTCATGGCTGCAATTACCATCTGCAGTGATTTTGGAGTGCCCAAAAATAAAGTCAGCCACTGTTTCCATTGTTTCCCCATCTATTTGCATGAAGTGATGGGACCAGATGCCATGATCTTAGTTTTCTGAATGTTGAGCTTTAAGCCAACTTTTTCACTCTCCTCTTTCACTTTCATCAAGAGGCTCTTGTAGTTTTTCACTTTCTGCCATAATGGTGGTGTCATCTGCATATCTGAGGTTATTGATATTTCTCCCGGCAATCTTGATTCCAGCTTGTGCTTCCTCCAACCCAGCCTTTCTCATGATGTACTCTGCATATAAGTTAAATAAGCAAGGTGACAATATACAGCCTTGATGTACTCTTTTTCCTATTTGGAACCAGTCTGTTGTTCCATGTCCAGTTCTAACTGTTGCTTCCTGACCTGCATACAGGGTTCTCAAGAGGCAGGTCAGGTGGTTTGGTATGCCCATCTCTTTCAGAATTTTCCACATAAAATTTCCACAGAAAAGGAATATAAAAGGTTAATGTTCCTTAATTAGAAAATATGACAAAGAATACCCAATTAACAGAATGAATAGAGTGAGTACAAATTTGTTCACCAAGTCCCAGACAAATTCTTAAAATTTAGAAATGTAAATTTAAAGAAAGTATTTTTTGAAGAAGACCATTACTGCTGCCTTTTCTACATTCACAAATAATAGAGAAAAAATAACAAGTATACTTTTAATGAATCTTAACAAAATGATGGTTTCAGTTGTTTTCCTAATTTCTGGATTTGGGATATAATCAATCATGTTTTCTCACATGTGGCAGCTTGATGCAATGATCAGTGACAAAACACCACACTGGACCTCTGCTTTGGAGTCAGGATCAGCATGGCAATATTCTTTCTCCATCCTATTGAGATAAAAACTGCTAGCAGTCAGTGTAGGATTCTGAGACCTTGGCCTTATTTTCATAAACATCTCTCTCCATTAACCTAAAACTATACCCTTTGTCCTGAATTCCTGAAATGTGTCCTTGATCTGAAAAATTTGCAGCACTCAGATCCAAGGAAGGGCAGTAATTAACTTCTGTTCCATATGCCTGAGTGAAAAACAACTGGTGATCATTAATCTTTAGCCCATATATCTGGTCCATTGTAAAATGGCTGGGGAGCGTGAAAACGGGGTCAATTTAATCCACGGATCAAGAGAAGCCATGAAGATGTTAACCTAAACATTTTGACCTTTAAACTGATTGGTTAGAAATGACATATTTTAAGGACAGGAGCCAATCAAAAATGTGCAGATCGATGCTGTTAAGGATATAAACTGCTGTAAGTCCCACCTTTGGGGGATTCTTTACTCCCTTTCAGGGCCTAGCTGAGAGCTTTGTGGTTTCCTTCTCTTTAATAAATCCTATCTGCTTGCTACCTGAGTGTTTGTGTGTTCGTGAAGTTCATTCTTTGGCTCCGCAAACAAGAACTTGGATTCCTGTTTCACTGTGGCATCAAGTATTACTTTTATGTGTCTAGATAACTTTTCTGGGAAATGGAAATTATCATATTCACCACTAATCAATGTATACAAAGAATATGGCTCAGCTAAGAGGCTGCATTTTCACTACTATTAAAAAATAAAAACTTCTTTAAAAATAATTCAAAAACAATCACGCAAACTCTACAAGTTCAAATTCAAAGCATGGATACCAATATTTGAAAAGGTTTTATCAAGTCAGGAATATTTAATTAGATGCACAAATGGGTGAAAGGTATAGCTAAATTTACTATAGTAAAAAGGACTTGTTGAATGACTACTGACTGGGGGATACTGACAGACAAAAGTCCAGAATTATTGTAAGTAAAATCTTGATTTTCTTATAAAACTGAAAAAGTAGCATGATATTTACTTTCTTGTCTAACATTTGTGTGTATGTTTGTGTCTATGGGTATACATAAATATATTTTTAAAAAAACAAACTCCATTCCCTCAAATTACTAAATTATTGATGAATGATCACTTTAATTCAGGTCAAACTAAAGCTTTTTTTCCCTAAGCCCAAGATTTTCAACCTTCATCCTCTATTCCAAAGAATAAAATCTTTTCCCACATGTCTGAGACTAAAGTTTTTTTTTCTTTTTTGGTCTTATTTAAAAAGTAAAATTTTCTTTTAAATTTTCATTAAATTATAAATTGATTCAATTTCAAGGAAAAATTCAGCTAAAGTAGAATTTAGTATTTCTTCTTTTTTGATGGAAGAATTATACAAGTTTCCTTTTTCAATCAGAAGTTTTAAATAACAATTTTCACCAAAGTTTTTAAAAATCTCAGGTTTTTTTGGATAGGAATTCTGTATAAAATATAATGCAAAAATAACTCATCTCTAAATGTGCACTGGAAGAACTTTCCAGGAAAAATAGATTCCCTTATTAAGTTTAACATCCTGGCAATTGAAAAATCAAACATATGACTCAAAACAGAAAAGAAATTCCTCTAAAGTACACTTTGGTTTAAATTCCTATTTCCCATAAAGCATTTGAAGAATATAGACATTAACTTAGTATTTGAAAGATAATAAAATAATAATGATTGGTTGTCAAATATGATATGACAAACTGAGATGATGATACAGTTTACAATTTGATCTGTCAAATAAGTTCACTTTTTGTCACAAATAAGTTCACAATTTGATCTGACTATATTGAAGGTCAATATAGTCTATTTGGACCCTGTAAAACATAATATCAAATAATGGCATGTGAAATATTCAATTTTACACTGTATTTTTATATTTTACATGCAAATTAACTCTATAAAAATAATTAACAAGAATAATGACTTACTAAATTAAAAAAACAAAAAACAGTAATATTCCACTCTTGCTTCTTAATCCAAAGGATTAAGTTTAAACTGCAAAAGAAACATCAAGATATTTCAACTTTTAAACTCTAAGACATGATTTTCAAAATGTAACTACAGTCATTTAATGATGGTGATATGCCACTAAGTAGATACTTTAATTTAGAATTTTAAAGCTAATCTCAGAGAGAAATTATATTACTAATTCTCATAATTCATTGTTATCTTTATTTAATCTTTTGAAAATTTTAAATATATGGAACAGTAAATGCATACTTTCTCATATAAAGTAATCAAAGTGGCATAAGAATCTAAAAATATCATACCACTGGTCAGCACATAAAATACTTTTCTCTGAATATAATTCAAGGAAATTTATGGATAATCCAAGGAAATCTTAATGTCTAACTACTTCCTGTGAAGTTAACCCATTTCAATATTTCTGAAACTGTGCTGCCCCAAACTATGTTGCCAATTATATATAATTTAATACATAATTATACTTCAGTCCTTCTGCAATATAGTTTAATTCTATACCACTTCTTAACATTACAAGCCTATAACCATCCTATACAAACATGGTGAGTGAAAATTACACCAACTAGTATGTAACTAGTTATGCCATTTAGCTTCCTAATATATTTTTCATTATTTGTAAATAAGATGGCTTGTTGAGCTAAAAAATATCTATGGGACTCAGTCCTTCTAACTCCACCTGTAGAAATTTGGGTGTTATCCTGCTATTGGGTTTCTATCCACGAAACAGTGTGTTACTTGTGTTCCAACTTCCAGTACCTCGGTTTTCCTCTATTTCAGCACTTCCATTTCTGCATAAACTATTATACCTTTGTCTGAAAGTGAAAGTGAAAGTCGCTCAGTAGTGTCCGACACTTTGCGAGACCCCATGGACTATACAGTCCATGGAATTCTCCAGGCCAGAATACTGGAGTGGGTAGCCTTTCCCTTCTCCAGGGGATCTTCCCAGCTCAGGGATCGAACCCAGGTCTCCTGCATTGCAGGTAGATTCTTTACCAGCTGAGCCACAAGGGATGCTCACCTTTGTCTGAAGCCAAGCTCTTCACTGATTCCTGCTTCAAAATTCATCTTTCACCAAACATTTGGTGATTTTAAGCTTGACTGACTTTGGAAGGGCACACAGCATACTCATCCTGCAGCCCCTCTTTCTAACAGTGGTATTTTCCCATTGGCTCCCTTCCC
Organism: Odocoileus virginianus; assembly: GCF_023699985.2. Classification (NCBI taxonomy): domain Eukaryota; kingdom Metazoa; phylum Chordata; class Mammalia; order Artiodactyla; family Cervidae; genus Odocoileus; species Odocoileus virginianus. Next base: position 31,653,708 of record NC_069686.1, on the reverse strand, counting down.
CAACCTCCCAAGAAAACAACATCTTCTCCTTCCCTGCTAATCTCCACTCTCAACTCTGATATCTTATCAAATATTTCTCCCTTAATCTTTGTTTTACTGTCCATTTTAAGAGTCTATATGAAAGCATTAAAAAAAAAATGCAGCTCACTTCCTAAGAGGAATTACAGTAATAAACATTTTTTTCTATTTTATTATTTGTTTTGACATTAAAATTCTTGTAAAAGAAACTTAGTTTTAATTTTCAGGAATTTTGTAAACTAATCACCATAATCATCATCTCCTCCTTTATTTTTTTATTTTTCTTATTTTTTTTTAAGTTGACATCTCTTCCTTTGTGAACTGTCATGATTTTCATAAAATCTGGTCATTGCTCCTCCTAATCTTCATTTTTCCAAACTCTATCTTTTCTTTAATATGATTAAGAAAAATGTCTCATTGCTCTTTTTTCAGGATTGAAGTTCTATTAGATCATTTTTATGTCATTATGAGAACCTAATAGCATTTGTTCATCATGGTTCCAGTTACTTTGGAGAAAATAGACTCCTTAGTCCTTCCTGAATATAGCCAATATTGGTAAATAGAAATGTGAAGACATCATTTACCTTAATCAGGACTTGGAAGAAAATATGTTGCAAAAATCAGTACATTTCTAAGTCACTACTGTGAAACAAATATGCTGGAATGTTAAAAATCAAGTCACTAATAGTGCAAGACTTGGAAATTTAAACAAATAAAATATTTTGCAGCCTATCTAGCATCTTTTTTTTTTTTTGCGAATGATTTTTTGAGCACTTAACATGGGCCAGCAAAAACTATTTCATGAAATGAGCTTGTATTTCAAAATAAAACATGCAATAAATATCACTTTGAACAGAATATAATCTAGAAAGAATGTGTATTGAAATTTAAACCGTTGGATGGGATTAAAACAACCATAATTCGTTATTTTAGGCAAAGATAGATTAAGGTTTGTTGTATGAACCCTTGATGTAATCATCCAAATACAATAAATACAATACCTCTTTTTAAAATTTCTTTGCTCAAAAATAAACAGGTATAAATTCACAGTATAATGTTTGCACAGGCATCTATAAAGCTTTTAAATTTTTCCTCCAAAGCTGGAAAGAATCCATTATTAAAAGAGGGATCAAAACAGACTGCAATTATGCCCAGTTAATCCCCTCAAAACAGTGTGGTATTTCTTCACTAAAGTAATTATTTGCACCGGAGAGAAAATAACAACCATATAGAACAAATTAAAACTTTACCTTCAGATGCTACCTCAATTGTTATGCAAATTTCACTTTGTACATTCAGTCACCAGCAAGAGAACAAAATAATAAGACTTTTCTTCTCTAAGAAAAAATATTTTTAAATTATCTATTCCCTAAATAGTTGAAAATAATTGCAAATGTCACGTATTTTCTCTTTTATGTGATCATGTACATTTCAGCACACTCGAAGGATGTCTTCAAATACTCATGTATTGCAAAGGTGAGCAAATACATCAAGCATTCTTAGAATTTCTGTAGGCTGCACCTGAATGCATGTGCAAACACACATCAAATGACCACTGCCGTGTACAAACTGCTTGTTTAGGCTTTTTTAAATACGACGATCACATGTTTAAATGTCATGCTGGGATTTAGTTAACTAAGGTGGCAGGTTCTTAAGATGGAGAATTTATTATGTTGAAATTTTCCTAATGCAAGACTGAAAAGAAAAAAAAAATGTCAGCTTTTATTTATCTCCTATATAAATTCAGGCAATTTAGTTCTTCCCCAAAATACAGGCAGATTAGATGAGTTAGACAGTAGTCAATTCATTTTGCATAGGAATGGCTCATTAAAAAAAAAGGGCCCCGCATTTGTATTAAGCTCTGATTGGACAGAGCACAAAATGAATTTACAGTGTCACTCAGAGATGTAGCAGGACTAATGAGGGAGGGATGGTGCAGCGCAGGGTGGGTAACTCTGTAGTGTGTTCATTCATTCCTTCAGCTGGTACCGCTCATGCTCAGGAAACTGAGGTGTCCCTCATTATGCATGTGTCCCAGGGGCATTCTTTAATATTTTAATAAATAACAACATCAGCCCAACAAGAAATTAATGAATAGTATCATTAATAATGAGTTGGAGTCTTGTAGTGATAGGACAGATATTAAATTGAACCACTGTGGTGCTATCTCTAGAGACTTGGGATATTTCCAGTGGCAAACAAGGCGTCTGAATGAAGCAACCACTGCTCTGTGCCAACAGCTTTTACAACAGGTTGGGAGTAATAAAAGAGGATTTTCTGCACGATAAAGTTAAGCCCTAGAAAATCTGCTGGTGTAGATCGGTGTGAAAAGTACTGCCAAACGTGATCCTTAATTAAACTTTAATTAAGATAAAGCTTTTATTTTTTTTCTCATCCAAGAAAAGTAGCAGCCAAATGGGCTGTGGCTATTTTCTACCAAAATCTAACCTAAAACCATTTTGTAATATACCACAAAAATTATGCTCAAATAATATTAAGGTGTTGACTTAAATCCACCAAATGAGAATTTTATTAGTAATAGTTGAAATGGCATAATTGCTCACCAAGATAGTAACAACATGTGTGCATATCTGGAGTTGTATGAACAATGAAGGGGTTCCCTGTCTCAATTTCTCACTTTCTAATATTTTCATACTTAAGCTCACTTTAAAAATTTGCAATTTTGTTTCAAAATATTGATAATTTTTTTCATTGAAAACAATGATATGGGTTGCATAACTTTTCAGTTAACCTTGTTTCAGATTAAACTCAGATCACATAAAATTGCTCCTAAATTTAATAATTCTCAATTTAAGAAAATTGCTTTAGACTCTGAAAAAATTCTTCAGTTTTCATTCCTCTAATTATGTGACATATTACTGCTAGTTGTATTTATGATAATAATTTTATTCTTGTATTTTTGTAAACTGAGTTTGTATAGTTTGATTCTTATTTCTCAGCAAAACTATAACTGTGCAAAGAGATGTGTTATGCTGACAACCAAATATAATATTTGGAATCATATCAGTAATTAACTTATTCAAATATTTTACATGGCACATTGAATGTTATTATTGTGAAGTTTCTATTTTCTACCTACCCAATTTTTTCTACATTGTAAAATCTTAAAATTTTTGATTTTAAAATCATTTCTATAGAAACTTAAAATTCCTTTTTAACACAAAAATCTACATTTTATATTTTAATAGAAGAAAAGGTGGATGCAAAGCATACACATTGCTGTAATGCTCTGTGCTTTTTATTCATATATAATTATATGTTTTATTACATAGCAGCAGATTTTAAACAGTTTGCCTATTTAGTAGGCAATTTTTAGATTTATAAGAATTCTGATATTAAGTGGTTTGAATATAATGTATGTTAATTGTGTCATATCTTTGTAGTTTACCTCTGAATTTTTTATATAGCATAAAATTAACAGTTATCACTTTTCAAAGAAAAGTTTCCAGATATTATAAAGCCTAACTCTATAAATAGGAGCAAGACTAATTCTGTAACTAGGGTATAAGTAAAGGGTATACATATTTTTAACCACCACAGGGCCTTTGCCCAGATAGTTAGGCAGCAATCTAAAACTAATCCTGAGCTGCCCCTAAGAAAACTGTAAAGGAGATTCATATTTTTGTTCTGACCCTCTTCATTTTTCTTCATTTTGGTATTATGTCCACACAATCTCTAGTAAATTATAGGAAATAAACATCCTTCCAGTTCTGAATAGTGGCAATGAAAAAGGATAAACTGTCTATAAGGGGAGCTATAATTTTACAGTAAGTATTATATCATTGAAGAAGGAGATGGCAATCCACTCCAGTATTCTTGCCTGGAGAATTTCACGGACAGAAGAGTCCATGTTGTCGCAAAGAGTCAGACACAGCTAAGCAACTAACACATTATGTCATTAAAAATTGTCTCAGACTGATGGAGCAGTTCCACTTAGACAAGAACAGTGGCTATAGGGCTCAAGGTGTCAAGTAAGTAGAATACCTTGTTCATTCTCTCTGATACGCTTGTAAATACCGAAATGAAGGTGAGTCAATGAGATGAGATGAAGAACTAGGGCTCTTAACCACAGCAAAAAGCCTTTTATTCATGGCCATGTGTATTTCACTTTATTTGATTCTAAATTAAGTTAATCATATCTCCTTTTTACAACATGCATACACAGTCAAATAAACATATAAACCAGTTCCACACTAGACAACTTTGAAATAGTTCAGACTCACAATGTATGATGTTGCTTGAGGAAGCTTGGGTTCTATCAAATGCTGTGTCAATAAGACATTTTTTTTTGTCTCAGAACTGAATTAGTCTACATTTTATTACAGGCAAAAAATTACAACTACATTGAATTAGGTGTCATAGTGTCACTGCTCTTGTAACATGTGACAAGAGCATATTCTAACTTTTGTGCATTTGACACCCTATCATTTATATCATATCATATACTCATAGAATATAATCTTAGCAAATGTGTTATTTGTAGTCTCCATCTTAATCCCAGTAATTCATATGGATAATAACTGGATCTTCTTACACATGAAAAACTAAGTAGAAAGATAACAGAAGAAACTTAGAATTACCCCACAAATTAAAACACTGGGAGCTATTAAGTGAAATATGCAATAGACTATCAGGTAGTAATTTACTGTAAAAAATTTAGAACTGACTTAATTAGATGACAAATGTGTGTGTTATGAGATAAAAGATTTTAAAATGCATTCAGAATTATTATAAATAAAGACAAGAAGAAAAGACATGTATGAGATCATGGAAGCATTGTTCACAATAGCAAAATCTTATCAGTCTAAATATTCATCAGAGGAGAATGAATATATAAATTTGTATATTCTCATATGTGCTGCATACCAAGTCGCTTTAGTCATGTCGAACTCTTTGGGACCCTATAAACTGTAGCCTGCTCTCCAGGCTCCTCTGACCATTGGATTCCCAAGCAAAAATACTGGAGTGAGTTGCTATGACTTCCTCCAGGGGATCTTCCTGACCCAGGGATGGAAAAAGCACCTCTTAATGTCTCCTGCATTTGTAGACAGGTTCTTTACCACTAGCGCCCCCTGGAGACCCCCATATTCTCTTTGTAGATTATATATAGAAGTCAAAATGACTTAACTACAGTGACAGGTAACAATAGAGTTGAATTTGAGCACCTATTAAACAAGAAAAGAAGGTTTAAATAATTAGGTTCAGCATGATACCCTGAGCTTCCCTGGTGGCTCAGAAGGTAAAGAATCTGCCTGCAGTGTGGGAGACCCAGGTTCTATCCCTGGATTGGGAAGATCCCCCAAAAGTGGGCATGGCTACCCACTCCAGTATACTAGCCTGGAGGATCCCCATGGACAGGGGAGCCTGGCAGACTATAGTCCATGGGGTAACAGTCAGACACAGATGAACTAAGCGCAGCACACAGCATGATACCATAGCTGACTCATTAGAAAGACCCTGATGCTGGGGAAGACTGAAGGCAAAAGGAGAACAGGGTGGCAGAGGATGAGGCGGTTAGATAGCATCATCAACTCAATGGATATGAATTTCAGCAGACTCTGGGAGATAGTGAAGGACAGGGAAGCTTGGTGTGCTTCAGTCCATGGGGTCGCAAAGGGTAGGACATGAGAGCAACTGAATAACAATGAAACATACCACAAACATACCACATCACACAAATGCAACAAACATGCATAAAAAGAAAAACCAAGTACTTATACATATGAGATTCAAGGTTTTAAGAGAGAAAGAGCTTACAGGTAAGCATTTTTGTTAAATTCCAAGCCGGGTGGTAGATTCATGGGTTTTTATTACTTAATACAGATAGATTAATGATGATGATGATGATGAAGATAGATAAAACAGATGATATACAGATATATGATAGATCAATATGTACATACATAGAAAATAGGAGAGTTACATTAACAGGGTATCATCATTGAAAGTTTCATCCATTTCTATATACCTAAATCCTGAGACATAACATGAAGGTGAAAATGGTACTAAATTTTAGTGATTAGAAGCATAAAAATTTCAACCAGACAGACTTAGGTCTGAGTCCCAACTTCAGCACTTAATAGTATTTGAACAGAAGAAGAATTATATAAACTCTTAATTCTCAGATTCCTCATACATAAACAGTATCCTTCACACTGCCATATAGCATATCGTATATAAAACACTCGCTATAATACCTAGCACAAAGTGTATCCTCACAATAAGTGTTCAGTTCACTTCAGTCGCTCAGTCGTGTCCGAATCTTTGCGACCCCATAAATTAAGTAATTAAATATATATTATATATAACTTTATATATGCATATTATATAAAATCATGTATATATATGTTAAATAAAACAAGCATATAGAAAGACTAGAATGAAATATTTCAAATTGTGACTTTAGCCATTTCTAAACAGCATGACAAAAAATTAGTTTTGTTTCTTTGTTCAAGATATGCTGATTTTCTTTAATGAATAGGCATTATAGTTATAAAAACCTAAAGATAGAGCCTGTCTCCTAATAGCAGTAAACACAGGATGAGGATTGCAAAAAACTTTATACAGTAGTTATGACAGGAGTCAAAAGGAGGGAATACAGTCACATTATAGATTTCAGATGCTGATTTGTGTAGTGTGGGAAAATTCACAGAAATGAATTTTGGAGAAACAGTATAATTTAAAAGAAAATAAAGAGGGCTAGCATCCTAGGCAGACACAGTGATGTGAAAAAATGGCATGGGAAATAATATGCTTGCTACATTTTTAAAATAATGAGCAAACCACTTGGTTTTACAGGAGAAAATGGAGACAGAATAAATATAAAGTGACATATTGTAATGAGTCTTAATTTCCAAAGCCAAGAGTTTATATTTTCCCTTGTATGCATGGGAACTATGGAAGACTGTTGAGTAAAGATGAGAGCTACTAAACTGTAAAAGTATGCTGTCTTAGTTTGACCTTCCAATAACAAATGATGAGACTAAGTCTTGGTAGTTTATTTAGAAGAAATCTAGAGAAGCACAAGTGAAGGAGAAAGGAAGGGACACGGGGAAGGGAGAAAAGTATTAATATTGCATTCATGAGTAGACTATATGAGCAGTTGGGGCTCAACATCACTGGGACTCTGTGAGAAATCGTGTGGAACATATCCCGTATTATCCCATAGAGAGATGGGAAGGCTGGGGCTTGTATTCAGCCACTCTTAATCCTTACTGATTGAAGGCTGCCCCTACAGGCTTTCCAGGTGGCCCAGTGGTAAAAAACCCACTTGCCAATGCAGGAGACACAAGAGACATGGGTTCAGTCCCTGCAAGATTGAACCCGTGGTTTCAATCAGGAAGATCCTCCGGATTAGGAAATGGCAACCCACTCCAGTATTCTTGCCTGGGAAATCCCGTGGACAGAGGAGCCTGACATTTGAGTTTCAAGTTATGACAAGACATGGAGTAGAAATGTATAACAACATTTTTAAAAGTATTAAAAATGAATTTCTATATAGAACATCCCAGAAAGTTAATGAGTTTTTGCTTGGATTTCAAAGACTTTTATTAACAGGCTTCCCTTGTGGCTCAGAATCCGCCTTCAGTGCAGGAGACCTGAGTTCAATCCCTGGGTTGGGAAGGCCCCCTAGAGAAGGGAAAGTCTACCCATTCCAGTATTCTGTCCTGGAGAATTCCATGAACTGTGTAGTCCACGGGATCACAAAGAGTCAGACATGACTGAATGACTTTCACTTCACTATTAACTGGCAGTTCGACTTCTATAGGCTTACACTCAAGGCAATGATAATGTGTCAACAGTAAAAATATTGAATAAATGGCAAATTACAAACTGATTTACTTATCTTATTCACACTGTGAAGAAGAATGAATGAAAGAAAAAATGGTTATTTTAAGACTTATTTCACCAATGAGGAAACTGAGATCCATGAAGTCATTAGTAGCTTGCTCTAGAGACAGAGTCTTCTGACTCTCTGTCCAAAACTGTGGGTAATGTTCACATGAAGTCAGACCAGTCTATCTAAACAGATACTTCCTATATGATTGAGAGATGCAGGGATATTTTAATCTCTGTAAACTATTATTTTTATCTTTTATATTAGCTTTTTATTTCAGCTATTCTGTCATTGATTTTTCTCAGCCCTGTTTTCAAAGTATAATTTTAATTCTTACACATTTTTTATTGTGCTACCTAATTTGATTACTTTGAAAATACTCTACAAACTTTAGAACAAATTCATGGGGCTTTTGGCAATTAATAAATGAGTAGATGACTTGAGTAGATATTTTTCCAATGAAGACATTCAGATGGTCAATAAGCACATGAAAAGATGCTCAACATTGTTAACCATCAGAAAAATGAAAATTAAAACCACAATGAGATACAGCCTGACAACTTTCAGAATAGCTGTCATCAAAAAGACCATACATAATAAATGTAAGTGAAGACGTGGAGAAAGGGGAACCAATATTGGTGGGAATGCAAACTGGTGCAGTGGCTATGGAAAGCAGTATGAAGCGCCTCAAAAAAACTAGAAATAGAACTACCACACATTACAGTAATTGCATTCCTGGGTATATATCCAAAGAAAATAGAAGCACTGATTTGAAAAGATACATGCACCCCAATTTTCACAGTAATAGTATTTACAATAGTCAAAATATAGAAATAACCTGAGTCCATCAATAGGTGAATGGATAAAGAAGTAGTGACATACGTGTATATGTGAATAAGAAAAGAATTAAATTGTACTATTTGCAGCAACAGAGATAAACCTGAAAAATACTAAATTTGGTGAAATAAATCAGACAGAAAAAGCTGAGTACTATATGCTATGACTTAAAAACGGAATCTAAAAAGATAAAAAAAAAAACAACTAGCAAGTATATTAAAAGAAAACAACTAGCAAGTATATTAAAAAAAAAAAGCAGACACATACATAGAACAAACTAATGATTACCAGTGGTGGGGGCAATATAGCTATAGAGAATTAAGAGGTACAAACTATTACATATAAAATAAATATGCTACAAGGATGCATTGCACAGCACAGGGAATACAGCCAATATTTTATAATAACTATAAATGGAGTATAATCTATAAAAACTTGTATCACTATGCTGTATACTTGAAACATAATATAGCAAACCAACTACACCTCAATAAAAATAAATTAACTAAAAATTAAAATGTGGGATATTTGGGAAGCAACTATTTTTATGTTTTATTATCTTATAAATTATTACCCTGAGTATAGTATCAACATTCTTGAAATAGAATCATTAACTTTCAGGTGTCTTTCACTGTAACAAAATTGAATCAATATGGAGCAGTCGGTACATAGTTTTGTGCATATTATGTGTTTTCTCCTTCCTCTATTTCCAGCAATAGTATTTAAGAGTTCTGATCTCTGTTTATACCACTGCAGAATGTAAACATAACATCAATTATTATAAATACCATTATTTCTAAAGGAATTATATATAAAAAAAGTACATTTTATGAACAGCAACAAAACCTCTCAGAATCATCATGGGTAGGGATTCTTGTTGCCAGTTTTCTTTATACTAATAGATTGGTTAAAGTGGCAACATTCAAAAAGTATATAATGGTTTTGATTATAGAGCATTGTCGGTAGAGGTCTCTGAAGGCTCTCCTTAGTTCTGAGTGATGAAAAGGCATCATATATACAAAAGAAATACCCAATTTAGTGAGTCCTGTGTCTACCATTTGAGGGACTACGACTTCTTTGAACTTTGAGTAATAATCTCCCACCTTCTGCTACGAGCTGCATGTTTATGTCCCCCCTTCACCCCAAAATTCATAGGTTGAAATCCTAACCCTTGATATGATGGTAGAAGTATATGGAGCTTTTGGGAAATTATTAGGTCATAAGACATTGGAATTATTGCCCTTAGAAAAGAGAGAGCTAGCTCCAGAGAGCTAGCTAGTCCCTTCAGGATGTGAGGACACAATGAGAAAGTGCAATCAATGAACAAGAAAGTGAGTCCTCACTAGACACAGAATCTGCCAGTACTTTGATCTCAGACTTCCCAGTCATTAAAACTGTAAGAAATAAATTTTTGTTGTTTATAAATCATCCAGTCTCTGGTATTTTGTTATTTCAGCCCAAACAGTCTGAGATGTCCCTTATAGGCAGGAGTAGCACCAATTTTACTTTCTAGAAATACTATGTGTTTCTGAGTATGATTATTTGCACTTTCTGAATTCACAGACTGGCTAAAAAAGAGTTTGTTAACACTGATAGGTGGATTTTGAAAAACGTGTCCACTAGACCTCTGACTTGTGCTATCTGTGCCAAATTCTGCACCCAGGATTGTGTGTGGGCACTAATTTTACCAAGGATATATAAATTGGAGTCACTTGTAATTTCACAATGAGGTCAGATGGCTAATTGTGCTGGCAGCTAGTCATCTATGAGCATAACTACCTAGCTCCAGCACAGTTATTTGTATTTGTGATTTGAAGTTCAAACTAATTGAAGCAACAACAACTACAGAAATTGAACAAAGAGGTTCATTGCTTTTAGATCTAACTCTCCATCTCTTCTTCTGTCAACTAAACAACCTCCTTATTCTCTCACAAATAGGATATTTATTTTATTCTGGCAATAAGTCGTGGGCAAGATATTCAACACACTGATAAATTACAGAGTAAGGAAGTTGTTTTTATTGAAGTGTATTATTAATTAGAGCATAATGAAATAGTTAGGTGGCCTTTTCAATTGACAGCTAGGAGTTAAAATTCGAAAGAGCTGTTTATTATAGAGTACAAATGGCATCAAGATTCCAGAGTAGAGCATGAGGAACGTATGCCTCTATACACGCTAAGTGCTCTCATTTCTGGTGACTCTGTCACGCAGCTATGATGCCGAAGTGACTAAGTCCTTTTTGATAGCTTTTTCTTAGTTTTTCATTTCCTGTGCAGGATAAAGATTGCGGGTATTCCTCCATTTTTCTGATACAAATCAATCTATACTAGAGTAATACAATGAAACTGCAGCAGTGATCTATCTAAAAATTCAAATTTTGTTTAAATGATAGCAATTTATTTTATGCTTCCAATCCAAAAAAATTCAGCCTAGAAATGGGAGTTGATTCATAATTCTTACATTGTTTAATGACTGTATTGAGAGAGAGTTAATACGATGATGGTATGTGTCATTATATACCATGCTACAGCAATGCTACACCTATATGTATGCGCATGTAACTTCTATAGCCACATCCCCTTGACAATGGGTGTACCTGAGAGTCTGTGTGCATATACACAATGGAGAATGCTATTTAGGTCTCTAAATGGTTTCTCCCTACCCTTAATCTGTATTTAATCAGGAAACCATTCTGTAATGAGAAAACTGTTCATTTTAGTCTTTTATGTTTGCGATCCCAAGGTTCCTCCTTAGTGATTATTTAGTAACTCCCTTTCGCTGTCTGAAAGCACAGGCAGTTTTTCCATAATAAAAACTGGATTAGCATGTATCAGGAAGAGACACCACCAGCTGTCACTTTGAAATCAGACCACTCATCCATTGAGATGACAATGGATAAACTGATAAGTGACAAGCAGTTTTCCTGTATTTATCCAGTAAGTAGTTAATATAGGCTAACATTTTCTGTAATAAAGCAATAAAAAGGGTCAAAACAAAATAAAGTTTCATTTAAATATGATAAACATTATTGACAGAAAAAAATTCACTATGGGTAATCATGTTATTTCATTCATTCAGCTGAGCTATTATAATTGTCATTAATATTTGTACTTCTCTTTGTGGATGTGTTACTTTTTCATTTGATAATATTCAAAGTTATATACGCTATGCAAAATCAAGGATACATATGTTTAAAGACAGAATCCAAAATGATTGAAACATTAAAAAATATCTTCTAATCTGAGGATTTCTGCACATCACATATTTCGGGGAATTCTCTGAAACCAAAATTAGTGGAGGAATTTTAATTCTCACTGTGTTTAGCAAGAGGGGCTTCCCTGGGACTCAGTGGTAAAGAATCCACCTGCAATGTGGGAGATACAGGTTAGATCCCTGGGTCAGGAAGATCCCCTGGAGAAGGAAATGGCAACCCACTTCAGTATTTTTACCTGGGAAATCCCATGGACAGACAGAGGAGCCTGGCAGGCTACAGTTCATGAGGTCACAAAACAGTCGGACACGACTTAGAGAATAAACAACAACATGTTTAGCAAGTAGAATGCTTCAGGCACACCTCAAAGACTTTACACTGCTAAGCTGTTCATGACTACAGGAAAAACCAAGATAAAGACAAATGAGCAATATGTACCAATGAGTTTTAAGAAGCACTTGTTATTGATAATGACTATCAGTAATCAGGAAATTAGGAGAGCATGATATCTTTGATCACCACCACTCAAAATGATGACTATTGGATTTAGACCTTTATTAAATAATTTTGTTTTTAATTTTCCTTCATTAATTGCTTAAGTTACAAAACAATATACTCTCTTTTCAGGTACTGAAAAAGTATATGTCAAGAAAAAGCTAATAACACTCTCCATCACCCTCCCTGCATTTCCACCTTCTTAGCTAATTTATATTATCAGATTGGTGTCTGTATTTACATGACTTTTCCATGCATTATCATCCCCACATTAGAGAGAAGGAGAGCAGAACAGATAGGTGAAGAGACTTGCAAAAGATGTAGATCTAGTAAGTAATAGAGCAAAGATTTCAACAAAAGCAGTACACATCCAACATTTACATTAAAACACTACTCTAAAAGCCTGCTTCTGTTAGATTTGATGGCTGAATAAATGGGGTGAGGTAAATGTGTTTTGGGCAAATGAGTTCTGTCATTAATACATATTGGTCTCCCATATTCAGTTTTGGGCAAATGAGTTCTGTCATTAACACATATTAGTCTCAAAAGGAAGGAGGAGGCTTGGAGTTAGAAATGATATAAGAAGTTCATTTTTGTAAATTTACTTATATTTTAAAGGACATTTGAGTTTCAGATGCTAGTAAGATTTCCAGTTGTGGATGGACATCCACAAGAGCAATAGGCACAAGAGCAAACAAAAGATGTCTGGTCTGGGTATACAGAATCAAGAGCATAGGCATACAGGTAAAGAACAGGAAAACAAAGTCTGAAACAGGTAATCAGAAATCTAAGGCCAAATAAAGAATAAATGGCGACCCAGAAGCTAAGGGAATTAAGAGTTCCAAAAAGAAGGGAGGGCGTCCCTTGTAGCTCAGTTGGTAAAGAATCTGCCTGCAAGCAGGAGACCTGGGTTCAATTCCTTGGTCGGGAAGATCCCCTGGAGAAGGAATTGGCGACCCACTCCAGTATCCTTGCCCAGAAAATCCCACTGACAAAGGAGACTGGCAGGTGACAGTCGCAAGAGTTGGACATGACTTAGTGACTAAACCAGCACAAAGAAGAAAGTAGGATAGTCAAAAACATCTGTCTCAAATAGGCAACTGGGAAAATCATTCTGCATTTTTGCCAAAACAATTAGTGAAGATGTAAATAAACTGTGATGTTGAAAGGAGAAAATATTTTCATAATGTTAACTAAGACAGAAATTGGTAAACCAAGGGAATTGCTGTTCAATTGTAGTTTCATTTGTCGTGTTTTGCATGATTTTTCTTACTATAAGTGGAAAGATGACATCCAAGGGCAGTCAGTTGACAACCGCAGATAAGCGGGTGGACTGTGCTCACTGTATTCTCTGTCTCTCTGTATTCTGTTGCTCAGTCATGTCTGATTCTTTGCAACCCTGTGGACTGCAGCCCGCCAAGCTCCTCTGTCCATGGGATTTTCCAAGAAAGAATACTGGAATGCATTGCCATTTCGCACTCCAGGCGATCTTTATCCAAGTGTCGAACCCCTATCTCATGAGTTTCCTGCATTGGCAGGTAGATTCTTTACCACTGCGCCACCTGGGAAGCCATATTCACTGTAGTGTGCTACAAGTACATTTATAGAAGGTACTTGAGCACTGTGGATTTTGATATTCACAGGTATTCTTGGAATCAATCCCGCACAAATACCAAGAGACAAATGTATTCAAAAGCTGCAAGAGTCAAGTCAGTGTGCAGGTAGGGAGAGTGGAGAGAAGAAACTCTGTCCTGCTCATTATCTGATCCCTAGAGGCTTCATCTCTTACGGACGAGGTGCTTGACTTTCCAAACTCTCTAATCTGAAGAATAATCATACACAAGTTGTTCTTAGTAGGAGAATTTCACCCCCTAGAATTTTTATTTAATGGTAAATATCTTTTACTGTAAAAATCAAAAACTATACATGGCTAGAAGTATGAGAAAAGACTAGAAAGCCACTAATTCCAGGAGTTCTGGTCAATAGCTCTAACCCTCACCTTCCCTTTTTTAGAATAGAGTCTCTAGTTCCTATAATTTCTACCCAGCACTAGAAGTTCTTTTAAGGGCCCTGCATGCCTTTGGATCCTGAGACCCTGGCCTCAGCCTCCTCATTTCTCCCCTCTGGGGTATGTTTCATGTAGTGTTTACTGGGTTAAAAGACTGAGGTGGTTCAAGAATCTACCAGAATGTGTGCATGTATGTACTCATGCCGTCCATGTGCTTATCCAGCCTTTCCCTTGGACAACACTGGGCAGAGCTGGTGAGACTACTGTCTACTGCTTTTGCCCCTGCTACCTGTGGCTGAATGTTCCCAGAGACTCCTAAACCCCCCAAATGCTAAGAAGCTGAAGTATTTTAACATTTAGGATTATTTCAGGATATTTTTCTATGTACCTGAGTATATGCCCTGTGTGGTGCTTATTGAAGCTGCAGTGTGATACACACACACACACACACACACACACACACACAATGAGTTTCCATATGTATTAAAATGTCATATTATATATATGATATCAGAAAAGATAATTCTCTAGAGTCATTAGCATACATAAATGTAAAAATTTGCCACTTGAACACAAAATACTCTAATTTGTGAATAAAGCTATTATACCCTTAACTTTCAAATTTAAAGTTTTAACATTTAATTCTAGAGTGTTATATTAAAGGTTTTGGGACATAAGATATTTTAGGAGAGAAGTGATTAAATGAACTAGATCACATATACCAAAATACTATGCTTTTTTAATTAAGAAAATAAGTGAAAGAACTGTCTAAATTCTTGGTTCATTGCTTGTTTTGAATTTAAGTAGGCCTTTTTGCATCTCAACCACTCACATGCAAATATCTATTTTAAGAGATCAATGAAGAACTTTTCAGTTTTGTGCTTTGTTATTTTATATTCTCCTCATGTGTGTTAGTCAGCCAGTTTCTTTTTGGTTACATTAATGTCTTTCTTTTTTAAGATTACAAATAAAATACTCTTACTTATTTTTGCCATTTTATAGCATCCAAAAATAACACAAATAAGGGTTTTTCCTTTGCCATTGTTTCACTCAAATAAGATTACACTTAAGTTCATAAATATAGAAAACCTTACATGGAATAGCTTATCAAAGAGGAATAAAAGTCTTTCTAAAGTCTTCTGTATATAATTACTATAGTTTTGTACTTGACATCCTGTCCCATTATCAAGATTTGATTTAGAACTATCATAACTGAATATGAACTACTGAATACTATCATATTAGTCAATTATCATATTGTCATATAAATACTATCATATTATCAATAATTATCATATTATCATATCAATACTATCAGAACTATCATAACTGAATATGAACTGATAACTGAATACTATCTCATGTCCCTATTTTAGAACATAAATGTAAGTCAAGTTCAAAATAATTATTTTTAGTGTTCTGTAGCCAAGTGATTAAAAGCATGTAAAATTATCCTTAAAATTATCAGAGGCCTGAAAAACTCTTTCTGATTACCCATTAGTCATTCTCCATTCTTCCTCCTAAAGAGGATATGATTTTTGCGGAGAATGAGGTAGTCACATGCTTTAGAGGAGCTAGGCTTTTCTCCAGACCCAGTGGGTGAGTCTTGATTGGTGAAGGCCAGTTATATGGTGAATCTTGTCTCCTTGACTATGGCTGTCCAAGAATGGGTTCGCAATGGATGCAAAATTGCATGGACGAGCCATAGGGAAAGAGAGTATTTGTTGAATCTCTTATTAGAAAAGCATCAGAAGAAGTATTTTCTCAATTAGGCTTTGCATTTTGTGTGTCTGTGTGTGAGAATATGATACCTGGAGGTTTTGCAGCCATTTTATCACTATGACAAAATAAATCTGCAGAGATACCATGACGAAGGTGGCAGAGCTGAACTATAAATTTAGATCTTTGATTATTGCATAATACTGAATTAACCGATCTTGATATCTTTCTACCTCTCCATTCCTTCTTTGGTAAAGAAATGAGTTTAGCAAAATTATAAGATACAAACAAGATCAACATACTAACGATATTCCTAAATACAAGTTACACCCAATTAAATTTTTTAAATGTCATTAGATAGAATATTTACAGTTACATTTAATAAGAAATGTGCAATACTTATGCACTGAAAACTAAAAAAAAAAAATTTCCAAAAGAAAAGAATGAAGACCTAGAAAAACTGGTTTATAGATGTCAATTCAGTCTCAATCAAAATCCAATCATACTTGTGGTATAAATTATAATCTGACTATAAAGTCTACATGAAATGGAAAGCCCAAAATAATTTTAAAAAAGAAGAACATAGTTGTGGAATTAATTCTATCCTATTTCAAGACTTACAATAAAGTTACAGTAATCAAGACATTGTGGCATTGGCCAAAGGATAGATATTTAACTCAATGGAATAGAATAGAAAGTTGAGAAATAGAGTTACACATATATAGTAAACTGACTTTGGCAAACATGCCAAGATAATTCAAGGGAAAAAAAAATAGTCTTTTGAAAAATGTTTTGGAATAGTTGGATATTTCTATATAAAAATAAATAATCAAAATGTTACCCTTACCACACACCATTTGCAAAAATTAACCTGAAGTGGATCATAGAGCTAAATGTAAAAGCTAAATCTGTAAAACTAACAAAAGGAAACATAGGAGGAAATCCTGGTGACATTAAGACAGTTAACATTTCTTAGTACTCCAAAACTTGCATCCATAAAAGAAGAAAACTGATGCCTTGGACATTGCCCAAAATGAAAAACTTTTATTCTCTACTAAAAAAAGGAAAACTTAAATCAAGACTATGTGAAGACTTAAAATTCACTGACAGAAAGACAAACAATCTGACTTTAAAAACGAACAAAAGTGAGCAAAAGATTTGAACAGATACGAAGTGTAGTTGAGAATATGGAGAAATTAGAGCTCTAATACATTGCTTGAAGGAAGGCAAAATGGTTATAACCATTTTAGGAAACAATTTTGCAATTTATTATGAAGTTAAATATACATTTACTATATGACCGAGAAATCCCATTCCTATATATTGTTACAAAGACATGGATGCAAATGTTCATAAAGTCTTTATTACTGATAGAAAAAAAATGTCTATCAACTGGTAAATAAATCCATATAATAGGATACAACTCAACAACAAAAAGAAAAAAAGCTACTGATATATAGGACAATATAGGTGAATTTCAAATTTGTATGCTAAATGAAAAAACAAAAGACTGCATACTCTATGATTCTATTTATACAAAGTTCTAAAAAAGGCAAAGATAGAAAACAGATCAGTTGCTGCCAGAAGTTGGTGGCAGGCTGGTAACAAGGAAGCACATGGAAATGAAACCTATTGAGGTGATGAAAAAATCCAATGTCATGATTGTGGTATGGATTATCCAACCGTAAATGTTTTCAAAACTCATTGAATTGTACAATTAAACATTGTGAAGTTTATTTCATGTAAATCATGTGCCAATAAAGTTGATTTTTTTAAATACCTGTATTTTGCTTGTTTCTGCATCGCTTTTCACTTTTCCTTGTCACCTCCAACCAGGAAAAAGAGTACCTAATCTGTAATCCTTTAAAACTACAGCCATTTTGGAGAAAGGACCACTTTGGAAAAAGTTTCATAATTTTTTTCTTTATAATTCCAGTTTCAGAAATTGTATCCCCTTAGAATTAAGGCACTGGTATTGCAAGGGGGAACATTTTGTATCTTGTTACAACATATAAGACAGCACTGAAATTCAGACCAGAGAATTAAACAACAGAGAGTAATATATGGTCAGTCTCTTTTCACCTTACATCCTCTGAGATTATGGAAACCAGAGGGCATAAAATTAAGCTAGCACTCATCCTCATTCTTAATATCACCCTCATCTCTTAAAAGATTTGAGAGCGATTACCAATCATTTTTGAGTGGGTGCATTCCTTCTGTCTCTTTCTCTCTCTTTCTTAGCAAACCATACAGTTTTTCATATAAAAATTCCATTTTTACTTCTTACAATTAAGAAAGTTTGCAGCCTTTAAAAGTGAATTAACTACAATCTTTTTCTATAATTAAAATTAAAATGGTTTTGAGATGTGGATATATTTAGTTAACTCTTTATTACCACTTTTTTTGGCAGGCTATGAAGAAAAACAGTATTTGTATGGCATTTATAATGTTACTACAGCCAAGAAAAGTGAACAATTTTCTGACAAGAACTCCATCCTTATGCCTCAACAAAAGAGACTTAAATAAATCTCAGTTCTTAATCTGAAATCTGAGATGATTAAACCAAGAAAATCACATTTGGCATTTTAACACTTTCTAGCTTTAGTTCTTTACCCACTTGCATTGTGTATTTTAGCCATTTTTTTCCTCATGAAACATTATTTACATGTACTTTTTATTAATATTACCATGGAGAGCTAAGCATTCAGCAATAAAGGTAGGTTTGAGATACACGAAAGTGTATTTGATTTTCTTTCAACTTCAGGCACTTACTTCAACAATTCTCTATTTTAGTCTTTAGTTTCTTGAATGTAAAAAGATATAAGTAGCTTTAACAACTAACATTCACATGATAAGGACTATATTTTAAAAATATAATAATTGCTTTATCCAAAAATTATCTATATTTATCTGCATAAAAGAAAATTCAGGCAGTTTTTATGTTCTTCATTTTCTATACTTTCTTAAGCATATCTTATTTCTATAACATACCAGTTTATGTACTCTATTCCTTTAGAAGACAAATCTCTCTCTCCTGACTACTGGACATCTTTTATCTGAGCATACCAACCTTATTTTTGGAAACTCTGCAAATATAATGCAACTTGTTTTCCTTCATTTCAAGAATTTAAAAGTAAAGATAAGTAAACTTTACTTATCTTAAAAGTAAGTAAAGATAAGTAAAGAAAGTGATGATTAAGTGGGAATGTGAATATTGAGAATCACTGTGTCTTCTTAGATGCATATAATTCTGGTCATAGTTTCTAATATGATTTCAACACCAAACAAAGTGTCAAGAAAAAAGCAAAAATCTAGAAGAATATTAGGGGTTTCACTTTTTTTAACTGGTAACTTTAGGTCTCTCTTTCTCTCTCCCTTTTTTTTTTTTTCTTGTGCTCCTGAAAAAAAGTTCCGTATTTCCAGGAGCTGTTTTAAGATCATTTAGTAATAAGCTACAAACACTTTTAGCTGGTGGAAAAGCTGGTCTCACAGTGCAAACAATACTTCTTGGTTTTAGAAGAGGGGGAGCTAAAGGCCAAAGGGTAAATTCCACTTGTAACTTGCTGCATATTTTTGTGGGCAGAATCAATGCCAGAATGGTAAGCAGTCTCTCCACCACCAGGCTAGCTTGTTGCTTATGTGATCAACATCCCTTAGATATGATAGAAAAGTCATTCTGAAAAGCTAAATGTATTGATAAGTCATGAAAAATTAACCCTGCCTTATTTTGCTAGATTTATGATTTCTTCATTTGCTTCATGAAAATCTGCTTTGTGAGGTTTTGCCTTTGTTTTATTCAGAGTGTAGGAAGAGAAGGAGGATGTGAGGAAGAAAAAGCCTGTGAAAGAGTTTGTTTATAACATTTGTTCTTATTGTTTAGAAGAATTTTTAAGCCATTATGGAAAAGGCCAAAAATAAGGAGAAGGAATAATTATGAAGACAATATTTTTAAGATTCCTTTTGAGAATAAGGATAAAGAAAAAATAAGCCAGTTATAGAGAATGTCTCCCCAAATCCAGGTTTCCTGTCTAATTAGATTCTGGCAGAAGTTACATTCTAAAGCATTCTTCAAAACATTTGGGAATTTTAAAAAATCTCTCTACAGGGGGCTGTATTGGCAAGCATAGGCTCAACAGTGAAGAAAATGAAGGAATCAATAAGACATCCCAAGTCAAAAGAGGAACATTCTTGTACTATACCTCACTAGAGACGTGTCTTTTACATAGTAACTGGAAAAAGTAAAACCCTGAGAACAAGAGAGGACTACCAAATGTGGTAAAATGTACTTTGCTTTTATTCAAGGCAATTTTTAGTTATTATGCTCAATAAACATTGATAGCATTTAACTGGAGAGGTAAAATATGTGGAGCAGATTAAGCACAAATCTCTACTGTTAAAGGTGACACTCAAAGAACATTGGCTGAG
Source organism: Odocoileus virginianus (assembly GCF_023699985.2). Taxonomy (NCBI): domain Eukaryota; kingdom Metazoa; phylum Chordata; class Mammalia; order Artiodactyla; family Cervidae; genus Odocoileus; species Odocoileus virginianus. Next base: position 31,633,137 of record NC_069686.1, on the reverse strand, counting down.
AATTATTTACTTATTTACATTATTATTTTCTTTTCTGCATGATTCAGACCAATAAATGTTTAAAATGAAAAATCAAAAGTTTAAAGAAAATTATCCAAGGAAGAATGTTTTCTAGTGAATATGTCAGGAGCTTGGAAGTTGCAACCCCCTAACAAGTGCTGATCCATGTTGAGGTTTGACAGAAAACAACAAAATTCTGTAAAGCAATTATCCTTCAATTAAAAAAAATAAATTAAAAAATTCTTTTTAAAGACAAAAACAGGCTGAAGAGACTGAAAAGTCCATAAGCTTTCTTGGATCTGTATGAGAGTGGGGGACTCAGGGAAAACCACGGCCCTTCAGATTGGAGAGACTGCTGGAGACAAGGGGTTCCCACCACTAACTGTGGAGGGAGCCTGTACTAGGCAGGAAAACCTAAACTGTAATGGATGAATTGCTAGATGTTCACTGTAGACAAATCACAGAGTTAAAAACTCCAAGGGAATTCAGTAACATGGGGACTTCCAAAATATTTGATTTGGGAGATTTGCCTCCAGATGCTCAACAATGTGCCCACAGTAACTATCCCAGAAAAATCTCCTCTTTCTTCCAGCAGGAGAAAGAAAGGAACCATTTTGAAAGACATCACAGCACTCTGTTCTTCACAAAGTTTGCCCTCAGGGGAAACTAGTTAGCCTGAACCTATCCTGCTGGGATATCCCCCAAGTCTAACTAACCTGGGAAAGGGAAATATCCAGTTCAAGCCCACTCTAGTCATCCTGTGTTTCTTAAGTTATATATAATGCCATAGGACAAGAAAATAAAAAAGAAAATGTATACAAATTAGAAAGGGAAAAATAAAACCATCTTAGTGCATAGATGATATGAATATTTATGAAGAAATTTTAGCAGAATTGACAAAAATGCTCCTGTTATAAGTGAACATAGTAAGAGTGAAGAGCACAAGGTTAAAGCCCCAAAGTTAACTGCTTACCTGTAAAAATGCTATACCAATTATACCAGTTTTCCCAAATTAAATATGTACTTATAAATCTAGCGAAGCATGTACAAGATCTATATGAAAAAAACTACAAAAAGAAAGAAATCAAATAAGAACTAAATAAATGGAGAGAATATTCATGTTCACAGGTAGAAAGAAAATACTGGCATGATGTCAGTTCTTCTCAATTTGATCTATAAATCAATGCAATACTAATCAAAATCCCAGCAAATTATTTTGTGGATATTGACAAACTGATTCTAAACTTCATTTGGAGAGCCAAAGACCCAGGGTAGCAAACAAAATAATGAAGAACAAAGTTGAAGACTGACACTATCCAAATTTAAGACTTACTATGAATCTACAGTAATCACAACACTGTCATATTAATGAAAGAAAAGTAAAACTGATCATTTAACAGAATACGAGAGTTCAGAAATAGACCCACATAAATATAATCAACTGACCTTTGACAAAAGAACAAAGGTAATGCAATGTAGCAAAGACAGTCTTTTCAACAAAAAGTGCTAGAGCAACTGGATAAATGTATGAAAAAAAAACCTTGATAAAACCTTATATCTTATATATAACCTTATATATAAAAAACCTTTATATATAATCCTATATATATAAAAAATTTTATATATAAAACCTTATATCTTTCACAAAAAATTAACTCAATAATGGATCACAGATTAAAGGTAAAATACATAACTATAAAGCTCCTAGAAGATAATATAAGAGAAAACCAATGACCTTGGTTATGGTGGTGACTTTTTAGATATAACACCAAAGACACAATCCATTAAAATAATTAATAAGCTGGACTTAACAAAAATTAAAAACTTATGCTCTACTAAAGATATTGTTAAGAAAATAAGACAAGCCAGAGACAGGGAGAAAATATTTGCAAAATACATATCTAATAAAGGGCTGTTATCAAAAGTATAAAAAAATTCTTAATACTCAACAAGGGAAAACAAGCAACCTAATTTTAAAAATGTACTAAAGACCTGGACATACAACTGAGCAACTGAACTGAACTGAAAGACCTGAACAGATAATTCATCAGAGAAAATATATAGATGACAAATAACATATGAAAAGATGCTCATGTTAGAAGTCATTGGGAAATTGCAAATTTAAAGAATGAGATATCAATAAACACATATCAGAATGGCCAAAATGGAGAATATTGACAATACCAAATGCTGGTGAGGAGGTGGAGCAACAGAAACTCTCATTAATTGCTAGTGGGAATGCAAAATTCCAGCCACTTTGGAACAGAGTTTGGTGGTTTCTCATAAAACTAAACATTTTCTTACCATATGATACAGAAATTTGTCCCCAAAGAAGTTGAAAACTTATGTCCATGAAGAAACCTACACATAGATGTTTATACAAACTTTATTTATAAGTGGTAAAACTTGGAAGTAACCATGATGTCCATCAGTAGGTGAATGGATCTATCAACTGTGGGACATCGGGCAATGGAATATTATTCACGACTAAAAAGAAATGAGCTGTCAAGCCATAGATGGACATGGAGAAAGCTTAAATGCATATTACTCAGTGAAAGAAGCCAATCTGAAAAGGCTACATGCTGCATGATTCCAAATATAAGACATTCTGGAGAAGGCAAAACTATGGAAAAGATAAAAGTTTAATAGTTACCAGAGGTTGAAGGACAGAGTGGAGGAAGAGATGAATAGATAGAAAACAGATTTTTAAGGCAGTGGAAATACTGTGTGATATCATAACGATGGCTACATGTCATTTTACATTTGACCAAGCTTATAGAAAGTACAACACCAAGAGTCAACTTTAAACTAGGGACTACAGGACTTTATGATATGTCAATGCATATTCAATGATTGAAACAAATGTACCCCTCTGCTGGGGAATATTGATAATGAGGGAAATCATGCATGTGTGGGGACAGGAAATACATGGGAAATCACTATACATTTCCCCCGATCTTGATGTGAACCTTAAACTGCTCTTGAAAGTAAATTTTTAATTTAAAAAAATGCCAAAAAATATAGCCAATATTTTAATAATACTTTGTAAAAATGTACTTCCAAAAATACTCAAATAAAGTATGACTTGGAAGTCATTAGTAAGTGGAAAGTTTTATGAGTAAAAATATTTGAGTTTCAGTGCAATCCCTTTACTCTTCGTGAGATCATGAACAAAAATCTTTACAACTTTGGGATTAACCTTTCTTATCAGTAAAATGAGGACTTCCTGTTTTGCAAGTTCTCCTCAAACTCTATGAGTGACCCTGTTTTTGTCCCATAGATGGCATTAGGCACTATACCTAATGCCTGTGCTATCACTTATCTTCCTGGCCAACTCTACATCAACTGTTTTCATCCCCATTCAAGCACAGTTAATCTGAGAAGCTAATTAAACACTAAAGGGCTAAAGAGCAATGATCAACTTTTACTGTGTTCTAACTTTCAGATAACATTTAAAAAAAAACAGAAATCTTAAACCAAAATAATTGTCAAATATATCAAGAAATTTCAGGCAACTTAACTGGTTTAGGGAGAAAGTAATATTTTGCAGTTCATTATTTGTTTCTTAAATCTGTCTGCATTATTTCCCTGTCCACCTCATTTCTGGATCTTTCTTCATAATAACTTAGCTTGGGCTATATTAATAAAATATCACAGGCTGCATGATTTAAACAACAGCAATTTATTTTCTCACAGTTCTGGAGGCTAGAAATCCAGTATTAGTTTTCCTCACTATCTGACTTCAGATGAGAGCTCTTTTCCTGACTTGCAAAGACCTCCTCCTCACTGTGTCTTCCCAAGACACACACAGACACAGTAAGAGACAGAGAAAGATTTCCTACATCTCTTCTTATAAGGGTACCAATCATTGGATTAGGGCCCCATCTTCATGATTTTATTTAACCTTCTTAACTCCATTAGGCATTATCAAATATGGTCACATTGAAGGGTTGGGACTTCAACATATGATTTGGGGAAGACACAAACATTCAGTCCATGACAGATAATATTAACATCTACTCTGGCAACCATATTAGAAACTGACATCTCTCATATTTTGCTGGTAAAGTTTGAATTCTTCCCCAAAGTATGCTCAAAACTGTTTCTTCCCCACTTCTAAATACTTCTCACTTTGCTATGCATTTTTCCATACAAATACAATGATCTTTACAAAATGATAATGGATTACTAATGACCCAAGTAGTAATACTCAATGTGGAAATGTACACACATGGGCACATGTAAGTGCATGTGTGTGTGTGTGTGTGTGTGTGTGTGTGTGTGTGTGTGTGTGTATTGGTGGTGGGTGAGAAGGCATTTGGGATAGGTGGAGATGAATAAAGCCAAAATGAAAGAGGAGTGTCTTCAAGCTACATTATTTTTGCCTGGAAGCTCTCTTCTCCATATCTAAGCTTTATTTTTTTTTAATTATTCCCTACATAGTGCTCATAGTCAGCATGTTCTCTCCTCTTTAGCCCATCTGCAATGTGAAACCATGTTCTAAATCATCGAGGTGCAGAATAAGTTTTCTTCTCTTATTTCTGTGATTTATATCGAGTGGCCTATGTATGTCTTTTAGCGTGCATGAACATACACTCCAGACTTCAACAACCCTAGGATAGTCATAAGTACTAAATATCATTCTACAAAAGTGGTTCTCCAACATGTTGGTGTCAGAATTGCATTATATTTTTAATCATTATTTAAGAACTCAAAAAATTTTTGCATATTTGTATTTTACTTATTGATAGTTACCATATTAGAGATTTAAGCTGTAAACTTTTTAAAACACAAAACTACACAGCATACATTCCAATAGCCTTCAGAGCAAAGATATAATCAGATATCATGTGGCCTCTGGAAAACTCCATGGCACTCAAGAGAGAATGAATGTAAGAAAGCCAAAAACATCTTGCGGCTGCTGCTGCTAAGCCACTTCAGTCGCGTCCGACTCTGTGCGACCCCATCGATGTCAGCCACCAGGCTCTCCCAGCCCTGGGATTCTCCAGGCAACAACACTGGAGTGGGAAAAACATCTTAGTGTATCATAAAAAGGGCTTGACTTTGCAGACTTTAGAAGGTGTTTCAGGGAGCCTATAGGTATTTAAACTATTTTTTTTGAATCATTATTGTAGGCTATTCATAATTTTCTAAAACAATTATCAAAATGCTAGAAACAGATTCAAAATTCTGAGAGTTTAAAATATGTACTGTATCATTTATTTCATTAAAAAAAACTATGCATTGTATGTTTTAAAAAACTGCCCCCCAAGGTAAAGAATTTGCCTGCCAAAGCAGGAGACACAGGAGATGATGGTTTGACCCCTGGATAGGGAAGTTCCCCTGGAAGAGGAAATGCAACCCACTCCAATATTCCTGCCTGAGAGATCCCATGGACAGAGGAGACTGGTGGGTTACAGTCCATAGGGTTGCAAGGAGTTGGACACAACTGAGCACATAATGCATATTGAATTCATAATTACTAAATATCAGCTTTGAAAATTTTTTATCCTGAAATCATCTCATACCCAATTTTACTTTTTTCAGAGTCTTGCTCAAATGCCAATTTCCCTATAAAGCATGTTTTGACCTAGATATTTCATAACAGTAGAGGTGGTAACAAAAATATTGGTAGAATCTATATTAAAGTAATTAGACAAAATGTAAATATCTATTAAAAATAATATAAATATACCTACTTTAAAGTTTATTGTTAGACAAAAGAAAATTCTTTAATAACAGGATAATAGGCTTCCCTGGTGGCACAGTGTTAAAGAATCTGCCTGCCAATGCAGGAGACAGGAGACATGGGCTCAATTCCTGGATTGGGAAGATTCCCTGGAGCAGAAAATGGCAACCCACTCCAATATTCTTGCCTGGAAAGTCCCATGAACAGAGGAGCCTGGTGGGCTACAGTCCATTGGGGCTGCAGATAGTCAGACACAATTTGAGTGAACACAAAACAGGTAAAGTATATGGTCACAGAAGAAGGTGAACAACTAGATGTAGTACTAAAACCTTAAGAATATTATCTTCTAACTGTTCACTTTAAAAAAAAAAAGAGAGAGAGAGGAGGGAGAAGGAATTTCCCACTGCTGAGAGTGAGGATTAGAAGGAGGCACTGGAGATTTGAGGTGAGTAGAGAAGTTGATAACAGTCATCTAGGAGGGAGGGAGGGTGAATGGATTGTGGAAATGTGTGATTCTTGGGCCACACTAAAGATCCATTGGAATTTAAATATCATAAATTTAAAATGAAAATAGCGTGATGACAAGACCTTCACAGGATTCTTAATTTGTTTCCCCTCCAAGGACCCTGTAGCTAGAAAACTTTTAAATATAATTGGTTTTCTTTGTAAGCCTATGTATTATGATCATATGTATTTGTGTGGGTGATTGCACGCATTTTAAAACATTTTTTCTAAGAAAGGTACAATGAATTCACTAGACTGATAATGCAGTTCATCCCACAATAAAAGGTTAAGACTCTGAATTCTAAGGAGCAGCCATAAAATTAAGGGCTAGGGGTCAGATGGACCCCAAAACACTAAGAAAGAATCTCCAATTTATCTTTGCTGATAGAATCATGGCATTCCGTAGAGGGGTTGTGTTACTCTGAACACAGTATTTATGGAATAAATGATTATACTCCTCCCAAAATGTGGGCTACTTGCTTTCAAAGGTAATCCTTGAATACCTTCAATTTCTTCTATAAATATTAGTCCATGTAGACTTATAAAATCTGTAAAATGACTTTACAGATCTCTTTTTGAGATAGTTTTAAATTTCATTTTATCTATCCATTTATATATCAACCAGATTATAAAGCATATTACTATAAAGTTGGGTGTAGTATTCTCATAAAGTTTTTAAACTCTACCCATGTTCCGCATTGCAGGCAGATTCTTTACCATCTGAACAGCCAGGGAAGGTATCTGCAATTTTACCTTTTTATATTTCTAATATGTATTTTTGCATTAAAAAATTTTTCTACTTAATCAGACTGTAAGTTCGATTGCTTGAGCTGATCCTTTCAGAAGACAATCTTCAGAATGGAATAATGCAGCCTGGTTTATTTTTCCTACTTTATCTATACTGGACTAGAGTCATTGCCAGCTTCCCCAACTTGCTATCACGGTGACCTTATGCACAAACTTCTTGTGCATCAACTTCTTATTTATAAAATAAATATAGTAATTGCCAACCTCTTTAAAATCATTTTGCTGTATCAATTTATTTATATGCAAATGACTTAGAAATGTGGTTGGCACATAGTAAGCTCTTAAGAAATATTATGTTTATGGCATTATTTTCTGGTTTTTCCTCGATAAAATATGTAAGGTATGTTTTACTACCTTTGTTTTCTAATAAATAAATTGTGGTGATAAATTGCATTATCTGAGTTTTGGTTTGGCTTTAACTCAAAAGTACTGAGTATACAAGCAATCATTTCAAAATAGTTTGCCATCTCGGTTGCATTTTCATCTTTATACCCAAGAGTTATGTAGAATGTTTTAAAATGTCCCATTATTAAGCCAGGGAGGGAGGACAGGGAAGCCTGGCATGCTGCAATCCACAGGGTTGTAAAGAATCAGACATAACTTAGCGACTGAACAACAAGTAGGCCATGGGACATTTTTGAGGTTTATTTTATCACCTAATGATTAAATATACAGGTTCTCTTATTTTTGTGTATTAACATTTTCTAGAGATTTTCTTTTAAATTACCCATTTTCATTAAAATATAAGTTGACTTACAATATTAGTTTCAGATGTACAGCTTAGTGATTCAGTATTTTCACAGATTATACTCCACTAAAAGTTATTATAATATAATGACTGTAATTTCCTGTGCTATACAATATATCCTTGTTGCTTTTCTATTTTTCCATGATTTTTATTCAACAGTCTCTGTTAATGGGTCTTCAAAATTTGACTATAATGTACTTTACCTGTCCATCTGATGCAAAAAATAATTAGTATTTAAATCCACTTTATTGTTTATTAACTTTTGATTATTGACTCATTTTGTCTATTTCTGAGAAATATAGAAATAACCTACTGATAGGCTGAGAACAGCACACACGAGTACCTCTGTCTTATTTAATGTTTTTGGGTTTTGACATTTTTATCACAAATCATATTGTGTAAGTAATGGCTTATAAATACATTTTTTATTTTTATTTTTATGTGTGATTTTGTTTTCTGTGGGATTCTTATAGCATACAGCATGCTTTTTCAAAGGAAAAAAAAAAGACAAATAAGGGTCTCTATGTTAAAAGCTTGCTTACTCCATTAATATTTATCATGACTTACTGGTCTGCCTAGGATTATTGCTGCTCATTTTTTTAGGTGCTTCAATTTTTTAGGTGCTCTGATGCTCTCCTTAACCTGCTTTCTTATTGTTCTTGTATTTTTCATCCCTTTTCTGACATTGGTTGGCTGGTTTGGGTTTTCTTTCTCCATTTTTCTTTTATTTATCTAGGGTTTCATAAGTTATATGTCCATTTCTATTCCCCTGTTGAAATTTTAAACAGTGTATTTAAACTTTAAAAAATGATTTCCAAGAGTCAATCATATCATATTGTTCTTTTCCATAAGAAAAGTTGAAAAATCTAAATAAATAATTGTTCTTTTACATATTCCCTCTCCCCAGCTTTCATATCTTTGGACTCACGAGGGTAAGATCTGTTTGTTTGGTTTTTTTTTTTTTAATTTCAGATCCAATTCTTTTGGCTTTTGTCATTTTTGAACTTCGACTTAGATAGGGCAATTAGTATTTATAGTTCAGTTCTCCAGGAGATAGAATTTATAATCAAATTTGGGCCTATTCTATGCAGTCAGTATATTATCATATCATAAAGTAATACTAAAGTAGTTCTTTGTGTGCATTTGTTGCAGGAATATACATATTGATCAATGAAGGAGAATAGAGTCCCAAAAGAGGAAAATTCTTCTGCCAACATTTAAGAATCTGAATTATGTAGGGAAAATGGACTGTACTGTGAATGACCACATAATTGGTTATGCATGTGGAAAATATAAATACCAATTTCATAAACACATACAACATAAACAAAAGTGTATTTCAGATAAGTGTAGGAACAAATGTAAAATTCTAAAAATATGATATATTGAAAATATTTTAGTAGTCTCAAAATGAAAAAGGCTTTTCTAAATTACAAGATCCAAAATTCATAAAAGAAACATTTGATATTTTGGCCAAGTTTTTTATATTTCTGTGTTTTAAAAGTTATTATGGCCAAAGATAAAAAAGCAAGGCAAAAACTAGGAAAACAATTTTTAGCACATACAAGAATCAGAATATTTATATCCAGAATCTATCATAAGAAAAGTACAACACAATGGAAAAATAAGAAAAGAGTAAGAAAAAATAACTCAGGGAAGAAATATAATTAGCCCATAAATACAAGGACATAATTCAATTTCACTAAAAATCAGGCTAAGATAATTTTAAAATAAGATTTTATGTTTTAGCAAAAAATGAGAAAAAAAAATGTTACTATTAACAACCAAGTTTGATAAAGGCGAGAAAATGGGCAAGTTTTTATATTTTTAGTAAAGCCAATTTTGAGATAATCTTTTTAAATTGCCATTATTAGGAAAATTCCAGCTCTGCTCTGTTTTAGAGAAACACAAGCATGAATGAATAAAGAATAGTATGTAAGGATATTCATTATAACATTGGCTGCTTATTTTTTAAGAAATTAATAAACCATGTCAATATTCCTCACTATAGAATGAATAAATTATGACTCATTGATGCAATACAATACCTTGGCACTCTTTAACAGTATAAAAGTGAAAGTGAAAGTGTCTGTCCCTCAGCAGTATCCAACTCTTTACAATCCCATGTACTGTAGCTCACTAGGCTCCTCTGTCCATGGAATTCTCCAGGCAAGAATATGAGAGTAGGTAGCCATTCACTTCTTCAGGGGATCTTCCTGATCCAAGGATCAAACCCAGGTCTTCTGCATTGCAGGCAGATTCTTTACCATCTGAGCTACTAGGGAAGCTCTTTAAAAGTATAAGCTAGAACTAAATACACTGATATGCAAGTATGTCTAAAATATATTAAGAGCACATCAAGACTTCCCCTGCAGTTCAGTGGTTAAGATTCCATGCTTCCACTGCAGGGGGGCGTGAGTTCAATCCCTGGTCAGGGAAATAAGATCCAACATGTGGCACAAAAAGGCCATAAATAAATTAAATAAAATATATTAAGAGCACAAAGCAACTTATATATGTGTATTAGAGATTAACAATAACTTTCATATAAAGGAGAGTACACAACATAGTAAGAAACAGACAGAGAGAGAGACAGAAATAGAAAGGAAGGGAGGAGGGGAGAAAAGAGACCAGGAGGGAGAGAGGTGAGGAAGGAGAGAAGAAAGGCCCTCACAGGAAACACATGTCAGTTATCTACTATACACCAGTCTTTGTTCCATGATAAAGATAGATAGAGTCCCTCCTCTCAAGGATGTTAACAAGTACATGAACAAATGTTGGCAAACCTAGACAGTGTGTTGAAAAGCAGAGACATTACTCTGCCGACAAAGGTCTGTATAGTCAAGGCTATGGTCTTCCCAGTAGTCATGTATGGTTGTGAGTGTGGGACTAACCGTAAAGAAGGCAGAGTGCCAGAGAACTTTGAACTGTGGTTCTGGAGAACACTCTACTGAGTCCCTTGGGCAGCAAGGAGATCAAACCATCAATCTTAAGGGAGAAAAATTCTGAATATTCACCGGAAGGAGTGATGGTAAAGCTGAAGCACCAGTATTTTGGTCATCTGATGCAAACAGAGACTCATTGGAAAAGTCCCTGATGCTGGGAAAGGTTGAGGGCAGAAGGAAAGGAAGGCATCAGAGGATGAGGTGACTGGACAGCATCACTGATGCAATGAACATGAACTTGGGCAAACTCTGGCAGACGGTGAGAGACAGGAAGGCCTGGCGTGCTGACATCCATGGGGTCGCAACAAGTCGGACATGACTGGGCAAGAGAACAACACAATAACATGAACAAACAACTATGTAAGGAAGTCACTCAAACAGTAATAATCCACACAATGAAAAGTGTGATAGAGAAGATAATACAGATAACACCATAGAGAATGGAAGAAGGTCTGTGTGCAAATAATAGATAAAGTGGTCAGGGACTGCTGCACTGAAAAGGGCTCATTCAAGCAAAAACATGGAAGGTGAGGAGCAAACCAGAGGAGGGAAATGGAATGTCAGCACAGAGAATGCCAAGACTTGAAGGAAAAAGAAGACACCCAGTATGACAGGCAGACATGTGAGGCTTGAGAGCAGAGATGTAGACCAGGGTCAGTTCCCAGAGGGCCACATGAGCCACAGCATAAAGTTTGGATTTATAAAAAGCACAATGAAATAATTGTTGGAGGGTTTATATCAGGTAACGGAATTTGATTTGTGTCTAGAAATGTCACTTTCACTCCCGCATAAAGAATGAATTATAGAGGACAAGAGTAAAACAGAGAGATCCACTAAGAGATGTTACAGTAATCCAAACGACAGATTACAGTGGTGGGCACTAGCTGGAGAGATAAAGTTCATATACTTAGGAGGCAAAGCAACAGAACCTGCTGTTAGGTGGAATGTGAGAAAGAAACCAAACAAGATTTCAAGACTTTGGACATGGGCAGTCAGGATGGATGGTAGAACAATTTACTAAGATTGAATGACAAGAGGAGGGGCAGGTGTTAAACCTGTAAGAATCAAGAATTCAGCTTTTATCATCTTAGGCTTGAATTAATATTAATAACATAAGCAATACTCATGTAATGCTTAATATGTTTTGAGCTCTTGCTGTATATTAGCTCATTTAGTTTTCATAAAATCCTATTATATAGGTAGTTGTTGCATATCCAAGTGAAAGCTTAAAGAAGCAAGCTAAGGAGACAGATCAGGGAGTTAGTTATTTTCATATCAATAATATATTTTTTATAGATAGCTTTTGAAGCCATGGTACTAAATAAGACTCCCTAGTGTTCTGGTTATCTATTGATATCAAACAGCAACCAATATATATGGTCAAGGACTTTGTGGTTTGATAATTCAGACAAGGATCAACGGAAATGGTCTGTTCTCCAGAATGTCTGGGAATGGCTGCATGGAGAAAAGCATCCAAAGAGCCCTTCACTCACATATTTGGTGCCTGGTCTGTGCAATTAGAAGAGTTTACTTAGGATCTGGACTAAAATGCATACATACAATCTCAGCATACGGCTTGTACTTCTTACGGCAAGGTGACATAGCAAAGAGAATAACATCCATGAGAGAGTCTTTGAAGAAAATGAGACAGAAGCTGCCTACTTTTTATAACCTAGACTAAGAAGTTACACAGAGTGACTTCCACCATCTCTGTGGGTTAAAGCAGTCATGAACCCACACAAATTCAGGAGGCAGGTACTTGGACCCTACCTATTAATGAGGGAAAAGGAATGTTAAAGAATTTGTGGACTCAAAAAAAAAAAAAAACTCTACAATTAGAATGTACAGAGAAGGGAAACAAGATTGAATATTGGAGGACTCCAATATTTAGAATATTCAAAGAAGAAACCATCAAAGACAACTATATTCATATATTTGTACCTAAACTTGGAACAAATACGTGAAACACACAGTAATAAAGTCTGAGAATAGGTACAATTGAGGAAAAAGGTAAAGGTATGATTCTTGATAACTTCTATAGAGCTTGAAACATTTTTAAATAAAATGTATTACTATTTTACATGAATGTTGTTTCAAACTAAGTGCTCAATAGATTATAAGACCATAAAATGTTTAAAAATATATATTTGGTCTTTATTTTGTCACCTGAAGTATGTAATTTTGAAAACATGGATGTCAATAGTTAAAGATAAAATACAGAAAACTTTGCAAGAAACTTGAGTATTTAGGTTTTTTCAATGTAAAACATGTGTGTGTGTATATATATATATTCTCCACAATTTTGATCCCTATCTAGGGGTGTTCAGACTCAGTGGAGAAGAGACAGGGATTGCATTATAGTTTTCCCTTTCCATTATCAGCTATGGTCAGATAATTATCAGTACACTCCATTCCTAAAATGAAGAATAGGGGGAAATTAAACAAAGTTTTAACAGAGTATGGAAAGGGTTATAATTATAATCTTAGCTGAATAAGAATCTTGATAATTTATGTCTTTCAAGCTTTAGTTGACTCTTAAAAGAGAATTCTTATCCACAGATAGATAGGTATAGAGACACAGATTTATATATATATATATATATATATATATATATATAACACTTTGTTCTAAAGAATTGCATTCATCCAAAGCAAATTGGAATAGGAAACATATGTTTGCTCATAAAACCTATACCAACTACTAAAATGTAATCAATGTTTCTCTAAAAAGACTGAATATTCATTCACAGTTCACCAAGCCTCTCTTAGGATAAAGCAGTCAAATTGATCTATTCCTAAGACCTTTACCACAGATAGTTTTAGCTGAGAAAAAAAAAGAAGGTAAAAACATTTCTTCACTCCCATTGTCCATTCTGGGGCAATGCTTAGCACTGACTGTTCTGTCTTCTTCCTCAACCATTGACAAATGCTTTGAGAAGTCTTATTGTAAACTATGAAATCACTAGACAACAGACCAATGATGCCCTTCCATACAATACCTCTTGAAATTTCTAATCAAAGTTTCGTATCTGGAACAGCTTGGGTCTGCCGGAGGCCCAACAGGAAATGCCAATGTTTATTCATTCAGAACCCTCCCCCTTTAAAAGAAGACACTGGCTTTGTCCTCTTGCAGTGAAGAGTGTGCTCTTACATTTTCAGACAGCATTTGACAAAGTTCCACATCAGAGATCAAGGTCTTGGCAGCAAGATTGAGGTCTGCAAAAGGAGGAAAACAGAATGGACATAAATGTACATGTAATGGATTGAGTGTTGGCTAAAGGGCAGATGAGGGTATGGTCATAAATAAAAACTTTCCATGGTGGCAAAAGGTAACTGGAGATATATTACTGAATCAGTGTGAGAATTCCACTTACTTATTAACCATTAAGGTGAACTTAGCAATCGAATAGACAAGAAAATATCTGATTCTCCAAATATAATTGTGTTGGAAGAATGGAGAATAAAATTGAAATTCTACTCCCTAAAGAAGAAAACAACATTGAATTGTGATATGTGTGTATTGATATGTGAATTGATGTGTGTGTATGTGTATGTGTGTGTATATGTATGTATATATGTATAATAAATAAAGACAAATTAACAGGGCTTCCAGTTGAAATGTTAATCTACATGTGGCTTTTTTTCTAATATATTCTCCAGAGGGTCTTACCAACCCAGGAATTGAACCCTGGTCTCCTGCATTGCTGGCAGATTCTTTACCAGCTGAGCCACAAGGGAAGTCCAAGAATACTGGAGTGGGTGGCCTGTCCCTTCTCCAGCAGATCTTCCAGACCCAGGAATTGAATCGGAGTCACCCGCATTGCAGGCAGATTCTTCACCAACGGAGCTGTCAGGGCAGCACTTAATATATTCTACTTCCTCACTATTAGAAAGAGGAGCAAGTAAGTAAACAGAAAAGACCAAGGAAAGTAAAAGTGGAGAGCCCATGAAATGAAAATTCAAAGAATCTTTTTCCAAGAAAATCAGGAAATTATGGACTCAGCACTCTGCTATCACTGCTGTAGGCCCCCTTGCCCCTCTGGCATATTACCCATAGTTGGGTTGTCTGATAAAATACAGGTTACCAGTTACACTTCCCAGGTGGTGCTAGTGTTAAAGAACTAGCCTGCCGATACAGGAGAGGTAAGAGATGCGAGTTCGATCCTGGGGTTAAGAAGATCCCTTGGAGGAGGGCATGGCAACCCACTCCAGTATTCTTGTCTGGAGAATCCCATGGATAGAGGATCCTGGCAGGCTATAGTCCATAGGGTCCCAAATAGTCAGACATGACTGAAGTGATTTATCGTGCACATGCATGAGTCACACTTGAATTTCAAATAAACAAATACTAAATATTTAGTGTAAGTATGTCCCATGTAATATTTGTGCCTTTATGAAATAGTTACACTAAAATTTATCTGTTGTTTACCTGCAATTCAACTTTAATTGGGTGTCCTATTTTCTTGTTGTCTTCTGAATCTTCCAACACTAACCCATAGCCAAGCTTCCATCCAACAGTTGTGGACATTGGAAAACTCTTTAGGGAAAGAATGAGATACTTGACTACATTGTTGGGGGAAAAATATTTAAAACCTTGGCCACGATAAAAGCAAAATTAAACAGAACCAATTATCACTATTAAATTAGATTTCTGTGTGAATGTCCTTTGAATTTTATCCTATTTAAAGAATCTTACTCCCTTGAAATTTACTTCTTGCCCTGTTCATTGTGAATATGATAATTTATACTAAATAATATTTTGCTGTAGCTAACATCATAATGCATTTCTTAGTCTTGAGGATAGTCTTGTATTTTGCTTTCTTTTTAAAGAAAAAATCATTTTAGATTACTTTAAACATTTCACAGCAATTTTAGTCAAGCTAAGCCTAAATTAAGTTCCTCAAAGTTTCTATGAATACAAGGTAATAAATAAGAAGGAATATGATATTCTCAAGAGACCTGTGAGGTAGCACTGTATCTTTGAAAAAGTCTGTGATTTTTTTTGTCTTCAGGGTATTCACATACAGGACTTCCAGATAGTTCACATATAAGAAAACAGTGTTAAAGTAATTAAGTAGATTATATTAAAAGTATGTTCTAAGTCTTAAGACTTTAAAATTATGAAAATGAGAAATGCAATACCTACATGGTAGATTACAACTTTTATGAAATTGACCAGTTTTTCTTTGCTACAATCCTCCCTTCTTTCATTATGGCTACGTGGTCTATGCAACCTGAAATGTATAACATAGTCCAGCTCCAAACTTCAGTCCTAGGACTTGCATTTCCAATAATATCAGTTGCTCAGTCACGTCTGACTCTTTGCAACCACAAGGACTGTAGCCTGCCAGGGCTCCTTTGTCCATGAAATTCTCCAGGCAGGGATACTGGATTGGGTTGCCATTTCCTTCTCCATTCACTAATATGACTGACTAGCTATCACAAAGCCCCCCTACTGTGAAAAACTTATTTAGAAATATAGAAAATATAACATAAGGCCTTTTGTATGCATAGCTGACCTCATGAGGCAATGAGTTATTTCCAAGGGCAGACCCTGGAGAAAAATTAAAAACCTAAAATAGAAGTGAATGAAAGATTTAGCTGTCCTAGTTGTGGGTGTGATTTGACGGACAGTGTGTAGTTGTTGTGAACCTTGGTAACGAAGGAATTGGGATTTAATGGACATTAGGGACAAATTGACCACTTCCAATTTGCCTTGATTCCTGGACCTGTATGATCTAAATCAAATCCCTTATGAATATACAATGGAAGTGAGAAATAGACTTAAGGGACTAGATCTGATAGTGACTGCAGCCATGAAATTGAAAGACACTTACTCCTTGGAAGGAAAGTTATAACCAACCTAGATAGCATATTAAAAAGAGAGACGTTACTTTAAAATAAGTACTTGCTTTCAAATAGAGATGAAAAGAAAGTGTATCTATCATGACATTGACTCTTTATGTAAAATCAATTCTTATTTAAAAATAATATCTATACACATATATGCTATATATTAATATAGATACAGTGTGTAGTCTATGTATATATGTATGTATGTATGTATGTAGGCAAAAGGAAATTCTAATAGTAGATATACATATATTTAGGTATATATATATATATAGCATATACATATATAGATACATATATACAGCAAAGTTAGGACTTAAGACTTAAAGAACCACCCACACCACCAGGGAAGTGGAAAGGGTATGTGTGGTATATGTTTGAAAGGAAAAATTTTATTGATAAGATAAAAACATAAACTCTGGCAAGAGTAGCCTATGTGTCACCAAATAATATTCCTTGTCCTTCTGTTCACATGATTCAACAGCCTTTTCCAGCCTCATTTGAAGTCAGGTGTGGCCTTATCACAACTTTGGCTAGTGAAATCTGGCAGACATGAGTATGTACCTACAGAATCTAATACAAAGTCTTTAAAACAGTAGGTGCTCAATGAAAAAGAATGCATAACCTCCCCTCTTCTCTCACATTTATTTTTGATTCATTTACTCAATATTGATTGAGCACTTGTACTCTTTGGCTTCCTGGGACTGCTCCACGGAAGAACTAAACCTAGACATCTCTCTCCAATAATATCTTATGAGTCACTATATTTCACATGACCTCACTATTAAAATTTCCTTTCCCTCATGTCTTCCAAGTTTTCCAGATTGACAACTCAACTGCTAAACTATTATAAGGGCATTCTTGCCAGTTTCTTTTTGGCTGCAATGCCCTCATCTAAGAGATAAACTTTGGTGAGAATCTCTCCAGTTGTGCTTTGGGTTAGTGAGGATATTTGCCCTTACTGATATAATTTTTCCATAGGGGTTATCCTGTTGCCAGAAGTTGACAATAAACCATTTAGGGGATGTTTTACAAGTGTTTCACTTTAAGTGACTTAGTCTCTAGGAATCGTGTTCAGCTGGCCCTTGATATCTTGATAAAAGCACAATTGCAATAGAAAGTGTCTAAAACACCTCTTCAGAAAGCAAAAGGATATGTGGTATACTGCTAGGCCACATTTAAATATTCTGCATCTGAGATATCTTCAGAATGATATTAGTATTTATCTCCCTTTTGTGTGATCCAAAATTATCTGGGAGCAATCTAAAAATAATTCTAAAATGGTAAATATATGTGTTCTTTGAAAATAAACAAACACTTTTTAGACATGACCATTTGCTTAAGCACACTATTTATCATTATGATGAAGACCTAGTCTTTTCCTAACACACAAAGCATAGATTCTTTGGCTTATGATATGGCTGTTACAGAGCCCTCCCTCTATGGTTTTATATGGTCTTTGAATATCATCCCCCTACACTTTCATGTATATAGACTAATTAAAAGAATAATATCACATTTCATTTACCTATTTTTATCAAAAGTGATTATCTTTAACAAACTCTTTAAATTGTTCTGCTTTTGTATCAGTGATTAATGTATTGTGCCTGGTTCTTCTTGCCTGTTAATTGTTTTATACAAGTGGATGCTAATATAAGCAATAAGGTTTTATTAATGTCCCAATCAAATATATTGAAGCATATATGTGTTAAATACATGAGGGCTAAATAGGTGATCTTTCTTAAAAGAACATTAGGTTTTGAACATTGATCCATATTTATTAATTAATGCCTCTTTCAAAGCTTTTCTACAGTATGATTAAAAATTGTTTCTATTTTATCATTTAAAATGGTGTATCTATTAACATATAGATTTATTCAAAAAATACAAGTGAAACTCCAATCCCTGAAGATATAAACTTGAATATAGATAATTTACAATTCAATCTATATTTTTAAAATAAATCTGCTACTAATAAGTACTTTAAAATAAAGTCTTCTCTGCCAAGTCATAAAAATAAATTACCTAGAATTAAATAAAACAAATTTTATTGAAACCTACAAAAAAAGAGAAAAAAATGTGTTAATTTTGATACTTTGGTGGTATCAAGGTGTAGTTTCCATTACCAAGAAATATCTCAAAATTAGATTTGATTCAAGCATTGGTTACAGAAACTCAGAGATACTGCAACTTTTTAGAATATTTTTTAAAAAGATTAGCAGAGGCAAAATAGAATGCTGACATCGATATAAATGTGATCATATCAAATAATTTTCAACTCTTTTTTTCCTCAATTTTTTAATATCTGTTACACTGAAACCTTACCATATGTTTTGCCTGCTTAATCTTAAAATTGAGTTGTCATCTATGAGTGAATTATCAATAGATCTGATCTTAGACAATCTCTGAAAATTCATTTATTTAGTTCATTTTTACTATTTTTATTTAAATATGATATTTTTAACTTGAAAAAATATGAGGATAGATGGCAACATGGTGAAAACAATTTTCAACAATCATAAACTACAAATGATTCATAGCCATGAGCAGCAAAGAGGGAAAATCAATAGGAAACAGACAAACATCTGTGGTAGTTTTAAAACATTGAGTTTAAATATTTTGTTTAAAAGTCTTTGCCATTAACCCCAGTGAGAAATCAGGTGTATGTACCTGCCCCTAGAATTTGGCCAGTCTTATGACTACTTAATCAATAGACTATGGCAGAGAAATGCTATGCAAATTCCAAGGCTGCATCATAAACAACAATACATCTTCCCCAGAACACCCATTCTTAGGGCTCTGATCCTTGGTACAACTGTCTGCCAGTTCTGAAGACACTGCTATGAGGAAGCCAGGTTAAATTCTCTCTGTATGGAGAGACCTGTAGGAGAGAGTAAAAACTGTAGGAGAGTATTAAAGCCAAATTAAGTTCTCTCCATATGGAGAGAACGTCCAAGGGACCTACTTAATTAGGATCTCCAGGATACAGACAAAATAAAACTATAATTTTAAAAACATATGCAATTGATTTTTTTAAAAAATATTTATTCTTTGACCAGGGATTGAACCCAGGCCCCCTGCATTAGATGCCTGGAGTCCTAGCTACTGGATCACCAGGGAGGTCACTGAAATTGATTTTAATAGGATTAAAAGTCCCTGACCCAGTGAAGCAGAGTAACTCCTCCCTGACCACATTGCTCTTTCTGTACATATACTTAAAATTAATCATTTACTCATATTCATCACAATCTTATACTCATCTAATCAACTGCAGGATTCAGTCAGTATAATCATATCGTGGGATATAGTTTCATCCTTGCTGTATTCGAAAACTCCATCCCTTTCCATTCTCATTGCCTTTATCCCAGAGCACCACCCAATATTTTTAGACTACTGGTTTTCCCCGGTGACTCAGTCAGTAAAGAATCTGACTGCAATGCCAGAAACCCGGCTTCCATCCCTGGGTTGGGAAGATCCACTGGAGAAGGAAATGGCTCCAGTGTACCCGCTCCAGTTTTCTTGCCTGGAGAATCCCATGGACAGAGGAGCCTGGTGGGCGAGAGCCCATGTGGTTACAAAGAGTCAGACATGTCTTAGTGACTAAACCATCACCAATGGCTATCTATTCATTTCCAGTTCTAATTTCCTTCTATCCAGACTTCACTAATCACTCAGGGGGATCTTTTTAAAAAAGTAAATAGTTCTTGTTACTTTTCTGATTAAATCATTTCAGTAACTTTCCATAAAGTGAATGCCCATAAAGACCAATTCCTTCAGAATCTTTATTGAACATGCCAGGCTGAATCATCCTAATCTCACATCCTCACCCTTCATTTACCTAATTCATCATTCAGGTCTCAACTTAAAATGTCATATCCTTTCCTCAATACTCCCCCTCACATGCACACATGCCCCTAGATTAGGTCTTCTTGTTATTCTTCACCAGAATCATTGCTCATTCTTTTCATGGTCATCATCACATCTCCAGCTAGATGCTTTCCCACATATACTATAAAATCCAAAAGAGCTGGGGCCACACTTGCCTTCAATGTATATGATAAGAATTCAGAATTTAATTAAATAAATCAGTGAATGCATTTTTAAAAATTGATGAGAGGCATTTATTTCCAGTTACCAGATGTTTTGCTTTGTTTAAAAACAATTAATAATTACAGAATGCCTCGGTAAATATTTTGATTTTTGTCTTAAAAAAAAATCTCATCTTCTCTCTACAATTGCTTAGATGCTTCTGATGAAAATGTTAATTATTATGAAACATTTTTATATAGGAATAAAACCACAGTAATACACTCGTGGATAGGGTATTAGTCATGGAGTGGGCAGGAAAGGTAACATCCCAGAGGAGAGTTCAATAAAGGGATCTTTACCAAGGTGTGAGTGGGTGTAGGGCAACTTCGATGCAGTTTTGACAAGTTACAGTCCAGCTCATCACCATCACTCTTCCCTTTATCTCCAGTCTCCTGCTGCTGCTGCTGCTGCTAAGTCGCTTCAGTCGTGTCCGACTCTGTGCGACCCCATAGACGGCAGCCCACCAGGCTCCCCCCGTCCCCGGGATTCTCCAGGCAAGAACATTGGAGGGGGCTGCCATTTCCTCCTCCAACGCATGAAAGTGAAAAGTGAAAGTGAAATCTCTCAGTCGTGTCCGACTCTTAGCGACCCCATGGACTGCAGCCCACCAGGCTCCTCCGTCCATGGGATTTTCCAGGCAAGAGTACTGGAGTGGGGTGCCATTGCCTTCTCTGCTCCAATCTCCTACTGAGTGTCAATCAGTGGAATCCTACTGCTGCTGCTGTTTAATCGCTAAGTTATCTCTGACTCTTTGTGATCCTGTGGACTGTAAGCCCGCTAGGCCCCTTTATCCAAATAATTTCCCAGGCAGGAATACTGGAGTGGGTTCCCATTTCCTTCTCCAGGGGATCTTCCTAATCCAGGGATTGAACACACAGTCTTTTGTTTAGCAGGTAGATTCTTTACTACATGCCACCTGGGAAGCCCCAACAAAATCCTGCTGGAAGCCAAAAGGCAAGGTGTTTTGAATCTCAGATCAATCATCTAGGACACAGAAGAGGGTGGAGAGAGTGGATAGTGTGTCTTGGGGGAAGCCAAGAATATGCAGCTCAGGGACGAAAAGGGTATGGCTCTATACATAACTCAGCTTTTTATCAATGTCAGGTTTTTATCAGGACTGTTAGCAGGTTTTGGAACACTTTGGTAAAAAGAGGTTAATACATGCTTCCCCAAATTCAATAATACCCAAAAGTACTAACTATAGTAGTTCTCAAAGATGGCAATTTCTCTGTTAGGCAGATGGCAAAAAAGGAAACAGGCATAGGGTAACCAAAAATACAAATTTTCATGGGATGATTCCAATATAAGCCTGTGGTCCCATCCTCATTAATAGCACTTTCTTTAATTTTAAAGTGTCCTAGTCTGAATATCAGATTATATTACTACACCACTATTATCAAAATATATAAAGCAAAAGTCTTAGAAACAAAAATAAGAATGGGCAGAAACAAAATTAAAACAGTAATCTTTGATCAGTTTATTATGAACTACCTAAATTAAAACCTAGAGTGTTTAAATAATGCAAGTTAAAAAGGTGAATTCTAGTTTTAAGTAAATTATCCTCTATAGAGCTTGCCTTGTTTAGAAGAATAGAAAATAAATTTTCTAATAAGATACACAAAAGAAAGTCAATATAATTCAAAACAAAGCGAATTCAGACTGTTCTCTTACCCACAGTGCCATAAACTAGAAACAAATAATAAAATTTAAAATAATAGCAACAGTAATGTTCTCCAAAGCTAGGTAATAAAATTATAATTCTCCCTAAAAGTTATTGAATCAAAGAGGATATGAAAATTACAGTTAACTGATCTAAAAACTAAGAAAAATTAAAATCCGCCCAACTACAGCCTATGGAATTCTGTCAAAATGATGTTCATCGGTAAATTTGTGCTATCTAATGTCTATATTTCCAAAAATAAGATTAAAAATAAATTAAAATGCAGCTCTAGGAGGTAGGAAAAAAGCAATGATAGCAAAAAAGCAAAGAATTAAAAGGAGAATTAAAGTCAAAAATTCATGAATTTACAAACCATAATTTATTCAACACATTCACTTCCTGACTCTAATCAAATAGACATGTTGTTGAAAATACACCAGTAACAGAAAGAAAATAATGAAAAGAGTCTACTTTAAAGTTATAAAAATTTTTATTGTTTTAAAAATGTATTAAAATATGAAGTACAAAAAAAATATTTTATGTAGCTATGATTGGACTGGATGTGTTTGCTGTTTGTTTTACTTCTTGGCTTTACATTTTTTTCTTTCACCAAAATAACCTTAGAGGTTAAAAACATGTCAAACTGCTTTGGCCTGAATCCAAAATTGCCCGCTTACCAGCTCTATGTCTACAAAAGAACATCCTTAAGCTTCAATTTCCTCATCTAGAAACACAGACCACAGAAGCACCAACTTCACAGGTTATTGTGAAACTAAACGAGATCACTACTAGAAAACTTTACCAAAATGCCCTATAGTAAGGCCCAAGTTAATATTTTATTAATGTTATTTTTACTATTTTGCCAGTTGAGCTTATTTTTCAGTTAATGGAAACACTTTAATTAAGTACAATGATGAATAGTGACAAGTGCATAAGTGTACTTTAACAACTAATTTTTTTAATTTTATGTTATCAAAAAACAATTGTAAATGATGAAATGAAATACCCCACTCACAACAGCAACAAAAATATTGACTAAGGATAATTCTAGCAACAAAAGTGTAGGGTTCATGAAGGAAGATTCTAAGTAAAGAACCAACCTGCCATACTTCTCAATAAGAAGACATTGACTGATGACCAGTCATATAGGTCTTCTTTTCAAAGAAATTCTGGTAAAAACCCAATAAACAGTCTAGCACAGCTAAAAACTCAACAATATTGTCTCTCTATTGTTTTTCAATAGAGAACGATTTGCTGACCATTAGGAAGTATTTAGTTCTTTTGTGACTCACATTTAGGAAATAAAGATGCCATAGGTAAGGGCAATACCATTCCTTGTTCAGAGAAGTCCTGAGTGTGCTGTTGAAATACCATTGTGGTTTGTTTGTTTCAGGGCAACAATGAAAGAAAACAGGATATGAGGATTCTACCAGTGTAGCTCAAATGGTAAAGAATCTGCCTGTGATGCAGGAGACAGGGTTCATTCCCTAGGTCAGGAAGATCCTCTGGAGAAAGGAATGGCAATCCACTCCAGTATTCTTGCCTGGAGAATTCCATGGCCAGAGAAGCCTGGCAGGCTACAGTTTGTGGGGTCGCAAGGAGTTGGACACAACCGAGTAACTAATACTCACTCACCAGTTCAGCACAGTTTCTCCACCTATCCCCTTGCCTGTGAGAGTTTTGTCCCCTTTTTCACCCTCTTAAGGAAGGCCAAGAGCATGGGGGAAGAAAGCTTCTTGTTTGTATGACTGAAGAAATATATTCTATTCAAACTTCAGCTCTCTTATTTTGACGTCAAAAGGCATTTGTGTTCTCTAAAGTAAAAACGAAAAAAGACAGGACCAGCTTTTTGCTGTTTTCTCCTACCAGACAGAGAGTTCACTCTTGAGGGCACACATATGTTTTTCTTCCTTCCAAGGATGCCATTTTATTTCTG
This sequence comes from Odocoileus virginianus, assembly GCF_023699985.2. Taxonomy (NCBI): domain Eukaryota; kingdom Metazoa; phylum Chordata; class Mammalia; order Artiodactyla; family Cervidae; genus Odocoileus; species Odocoileus virginianus. The sequence goes on along the minus strand of NC_069686.1, from coordinate 31,608,906 downwards.
AATAAACAAGAAGTGAATGTTTTCTGAGTGGAGAAAGACATGGCCTCAGAGCATTCTAATGCTTACCGGGTTGTTTATCTTCTAACTGAAAATGGATTTATTATTTTCAGAGGCTCTATTCAACTTATGGTCTGAATTTGAGAAAGAAAGAGGCTATGACAGGGAGGGATTGGCTAAGGGAGAAGATGAAACACTTGCCTAAGGGGAAATGAGTGACAACAAGAGGAAAATGTCTTTGGCCATCAGTTCTCAATAGCCATCTTTTATTTCTACCTTATAGAAACCACAAGGGAAATGTATCAAAATTATAAACAATATGAACAAGTTTTTTTCCCCTTCAAGCTATTCTATTCAGATACAGTGTCACAAAGAAAATCTATATATGATCTACATATGAATATTCATCTATATATAAATCAATGGAGTTAGAAAAGAAAATTTAAACTTTATGAGTTTTCTGCCTCATCCTCTTTCTTATGTCTAAATTACAGATAAATTTAACTAAACTTCCTTGACAATTTCCTCTGTTACAATGTCTGACATAAATAAGGTTACCTTGGAATGGTTTTTTTTTTTTAATCCTGTCATCTGGGAAATGTATTTCCTAAACTTCTTTCCTTAAGACCTTTCCCTTCTCTTCTACACTTCTTTGTTATGGAAATACAATCATTCCCATTACCTCAATTATCACACTTATGGCGATGACTCCCAGATATAACACTTCTGACTCTCATTCCTTACTTGCAATAGCATCAGGGTCTTTTCAAATGAGTCAGCTTTCTGCATCAGGTGGCCATAGTATTGGAGTTTCAGCTTCAACATCAGTCCCTCCAAGGAACACCCAGGACTGATCTCCTTTAGGATGGTTGGATGGCATCACCGACACAATGGATATGGGTTTGGGTGGACTCCGGGAGCTGGTGATGGACAGGGAGGCCTGGCGTGCTGCTGTTCATGGAGTCACAAACAGTCGGACACGACTGAGCGACTGAACTGAACTGAACTGAACTTGCAATAGCAGAAAACATTTCTACATATCTTACATCTCAATCACATTTTCAGTTTCTTACCTCAAAAATAGTAGATTCATATTTTTCTCCTTTTTTGCTGTCAACTTTATAACTAGTTTCCAAATTTCAATACCTTTTGCATTATGAATCCTTGTTCCCATTCTTATCACCACCACCCTGGTTCACACATTTTATATTCCCTGCTTTGACTGTCAGAACTTGTGTCCCATCTTTCTCCAGTCATATTTATCAAACCCATACACTGTGGTCGGATTATTCTACCCAAAGCATCTCTGAGATCCTCTCTGCCAAAAGAAATCCTAACCTCTACTTTAAGGTCCATTTTAAATGTCACTTCCTTCATGGCATTTTTCTTGATATACACACTATCAGCACAATCTCCCTCCTTTCATACCTCATAACATTTTGTGTGTGTATGTATGTCTTTATGTCAGTTGTCTTATGCCTATAACTATTTATGAGAAAAAGCACGTGAGAAAAGAGAAATTAAAATTTTTCAAAAAATCAATATAACAGAAATGAATCTAGGTCTCCCATGTTTAGTGTTGGCATGCTTTATTTATATAAACTTTCAACAACAATATGAATTTGATACCTCTATTTTTCAACATACTTTGAATTCTTTTACTTTTTTTTTTAATATTAGGCATCAAGACTGAATCCATTAATTATTCAAAGACTGTCATCCAGTAAGATTTTCACCAATATGAAAAATGCCAATTTCGTACAAAAGAATTGTTAAAGTAGAAAGAATGAAAGGAGATACAAAACTCAATCTTTATATTCTATTACAGTTTTGTGAACTTTGAATTGAATTTCTAAAGAAAAGCAGCTTACTTTTGCATTATCTGGAACCTGTCCAAAAGGAAACCTCAACGGCCTGTGTTTCCTAAAGGCCACACAAAAGCCCAGCTATAATGATGAACACTAAACCTCCACTCTCTTGGTTTCTTGGCCTACTGTCACCGATGGCTTTTTAAATGATTGCTAAAGTTACAATTGCGTAACTCTAAGGGGGGAAAAAAGTGCTGCTAAGATCAAGTGTATAGCCAGCTCATTTATATAGATTAGAAATATCAATATTCTTCAAAGCTATTTCTCATCCCTGTAAATGTAGCATCACAGAAAAGCTAGCAGTCTAAGAAAATTATATCATTTTTTAGCATTTTCATGGCACAAAATTGCTCTCATATGGCTGGCAATCTGAAAGATGGGTTATCTATAAAAGGAATTTCAACTGGAAATCAGCAAATTTTGAGTCCATAATCACAATAATGAACAGCTTGCTTACCCTTGTCCCTCACTCCTTTGTTTTCCCTAGGAAGAAAAAAGCATGCTAATTAAAAATAAATGTTCAAATTAAACACCCTACATAAGAAATATGCAGGTTTGATTGGGGAACAGGGAAGGCTGAGTAGAAGGCAGAGGGCACTTATAAACAAATCTTTGTGTGCACCATATAAAAAACAGAAAGTCAAGCAATGCCAAACCCAACGTCTGCAAGCTATATAACAACAGTGCTATCTCCCTTCACTTTTTGTAAAGAAACTGAAGCCTTCTTAGTTACTTAAATGCTTATAGGGAAACATTCTATGGCAAAGTGGATTTTCAGCTAGAAAAATCTAAAATTGTTTAGAATTTTGGAATATGAAAAAATATGAAGTAATCTAGGATGTACCAATACAGAGGTTCTCAAATTTTTTTCCTACAGTTTATTTATTTTCACAGTTTTTTTGAAAATCCCAACTTGTCCCAGGCAAACATTTGAATTAACTCACTTCACTGATTAACATTTTTGTATAATATTTATAACTTATAGAGTGATGAGACTTTCGGTAAATGACCCATAAGATACCATCAAATTTAAGTCCTAGAACGTTTACTTAAAGCAGAAAGTTGGAAGAATCAGAACTTCACTCCCAGTAGAATGCTTGCTTAAAAATAGGAAATGCCTCTTCCTTTTTTTCTGTTATAAAATCCACTCTTAAAGCCACTTTGCTTTGTTAACTTTCATAGCATGTATTCTCACTACAGCCTTCAACACCTGAAAAATTAGTGGAAGAATTTGACTGATTATAGAGGCTGTTTTCCTTGTTCCACGGCTTGTTCTAAAAGGGATACTCAGCAGAACTTGCATTTTTTTTCTTTCATTTTGTGCTGTCTGCATGAGTAATTACCTCCCTGATTTCTGAGATGCAATTGAGTAGCTTCCACATTAGAAAAATCCAAAGATTGATAGAGCCATCGCTCCTAAAGGATTAGTTTGCTGCTGTAATTCCACAGAGTAGGTCATTCAAATAGCAAAATGCTACCAAGTTTAATTTCTCCTGTATTTAAAAGCCAGATATTGTTACCAATATCAGGGAAACTGGAAAGTTCCCATGGGTCTTTTAAACAGGTGATGATCTTTAAAATTCCCTTGAGGGACTATCTCCCGCCCTTATGGCATGTGTCATCCCAGGGAATGACTTTGTGATAACCAAGGTGTAAGGTTCACTTTCTTGAAAAATAAAGCTTATGACAATTAGTTTACTCACCTGTTAATTACAATTTCTAAATATCTCTACGGATACCTACAAAGCAAGCTGAAGTCAACTGTTAAAACCTCTTTGCAGTATTTAAACGATGAAAAAGCTTTATAACCTGGTTCAGCAATGAAGTACTTCTTTTAAAACAGATGTCATCACTGGATGAGTTAGCCTGCTGTAGTCTGCTTGAGTTGTCGTAACAAAACGCCATAGGTTAGGTGACTCAAACAACAGCAATGTATTTTCTCACAGTCTGGAGGCTGGAATTCTGAGATCAGGATGCCAGCATGTCTGGTTCTTGTGAGAATTATTTTCTGGCTCGCAGATAGCTGCCTTCTGACTGTGTGCTCACATGGCGGAGAGAGAGCAATCTCTAGTGTCTCTTCCTTTTTCGTAAAGATGCCAGTTCTTGCAGATCAGAACTCCATCCTAAGACTGCATTAAGACTTGGTTATCTACTTAAAGTCCTGTCTTCAACACAGACACATGCTTCAACATATAAATTCGGAGGGGACACATTCAATCCATAGCACAGCCCAAAGAAAGAGCCAATGAAACCTCACACATTTAGATGCTTGAAAATTGCATAATTCCAAACTCATGTTATGTGTGGAATCTGGGCTTGCAGTTTAGTTCTACCTTTTTTTCTTTTTTTATTTTTTTTTTAAGCTAATCAGCCTGGTGATCCCTTATATCAGGCAGGTATCTGGTGTGTATACCACAGAGACTGTAAAAACCATTACAAATAAAATTATTTGTAACTAGCCAAAGAAAATAGAATCAAGTTTTGTTTACTCCCTAGTACTTTTCAAGTTAGGTTATTTATTATATTTACAAGTTTATTTAATTTGTTGCAGATGTTCACGGGAAGGTTTTGTAAGCATTCACTGTTAGAATATTTTTTCATAAAATCCATTTTCCAAACGTCTGAATAATGACAAAAGACCTCCTAGCAGAATATTAAGCCAGGAAATTCATCTAAAAATCATAACTGTAATCATAAGTGGTATAAGCTGTAGTTGCCGTCTGATTAATTTTGGCTCAGTATAATGTTGTTGGAATGATTACTTTTGACTTAACTTTTTTTTTACTCTTGTATGAAAGTAAACACCAAAGCAGAGAAACACAGTAAGAAATGGTGGCCTCTTAAACTAAATTGTTAATGAAATCAAAGTTTAATTTTCAGGTGATCTTACAAATATGTCCTATTTTCTTCTATAAATATTGAAAATAGACTCGTACTTTCCATATAAAATAACTAAAGTTTTATTTAAATCTTTATTTTCAGTCTATTTATGTAGTCTGGGGCATTTATTTTTTAAGTTTTCTATTGTACTATTTATTCTTGTCTTTTAAAATTAGCTCTGCTCCAAAGTCAGCTTAACTGAAAAGCAAGATCTTTGTAAGTTAGCTGCACATTCAATTAATTGAAATTCAACCTCCCAAGACAAACCACAGATGCTCTACATATTTAGCACAGTGCTTCTAACCAGCTGTTCTAATCTGGGCAGTAACACTGCCCTGTAGCTAAACATCTGGACAGAGCTAGAAACCAGAATAATAAGTCGTTTTAGAATTCTATCAAGCAGATGACTACAGGTGACATCACAAAATTTAAAAGCAGGAAAAAAAATGTATCTATTGCCAATATGGTATTATAACTTGGAAGACAGATCATGCAAATTTCACAATACTGTTATCAACAAGTTTGACTTAAAACAACATTTTTCATTTTATAACTAGCTGTCCAATCACATGTACAGAATCTTAAATTTCAAACAGAGATGAGGTTGTACAGTTATGAAAACTGCACCACATCTTGAAGAGGCAAAGGAACTAGCTCTTTTACCATTTAGTACTTTTTCCAGGGATAAAATCACACTAGTTAAAGAGAATCATGTCAAAAAAATGTTTCTATGCCCTAGTCCTGCCCACTGCATTAAGACACCATCAGATTCACCACAAGAATTATGAGAAAGAGTTGTTTGCTTTTGAAGATTCTATGAGGGAGGCATATTTTCTATCTACACAGAAATTGCTATTTGTTATTGTTGCTCAGTTGCTAAGTCGTGTATGACTCTGTGATCTCAAGGACTGTAGCATGCCAGGCTCCTCTGTCCTCCACTGTCTCCTGGAGTTTGCTCAAATTCATACCCATTGAGTTGGTGATGCTGTCTGTCTCATCTTCTGCTGCCTGCTTCTACTCTTGCCTTCAATCTTTCCCAGCATCAGGGTCTTTTCCAATGAGTCACCTAGTCTCATCAGGTGGCCAAAGTATTGGAACTTCAGCTTCAGCATCCGTCGTTTCAATAAATATTCAGGGTTGATTCCCTGTAGGATTGACTAGTTTGTTTTCCTTGCAATCTAAGAGACTCTCAAAAGTCTTCTCCAGTACCACCATTCTAAAGCATCCTTTCTTTGGCACTCAGTTTTCTTTATGGTTCAACTCTCACATCTATTCATGACTACTGGAAAAACCATAGCTTTAATTATACAAACCTTTGTTGACATTATGTGCTTTCACTTTAACGCAGGTGGAAGCTGAAAACATTTGCACCACTTGTTTTGTGTGCCAGAATTCCAGAAAAACCAAACAATTTTAACATCTACATCCAGAGAGTAGATTTAGGAGTTTTGGTCATATGAAGGAAGAATAAAGACTATTTTGTGCCTAATGGCAAATTTTCAGTGAAATAGATTGGAATTCAGAGACTATGGCAATCTCATAAATATATTTCTTCTAGACAGAGATTAATTGGGAAAATCTTCCTCAATTTTGGATTAGAAATTAGGAACAACCAAGCAACTTTGAAGAAAAACTCAAAAACTTTGAGCCTAAAATTGCCATAACTAGTACATATAAAATACAATAAGTGAAAACTCTAGTTTGATTCTGCAGGAAGACCAAACATTCAGAAAACTTGGGGTTTTTTTCTTCATGCCAACTCAAAACTAATTAAACTCTCTAGATTATCTGAGAAAAAATATTACTAAAATATTCTTTTAGATTTTTCATTCCATGATTTCGCATAAACATTTAGACTTCAGAGTTCATTTTTATCCTTTCAGTGTCTTTACAAATATATAAAGTCTACTGAGCATTTAAAAAGTTTTCTTACAAATGTAAACATCCATGGAGGACCATATTGTTCTTTAAGCTATTAGGCCAGAATTTGTCTTCCTAACTTAACTTTAAGATTTTATTTCCTACATATTCATATGGACTTCCCTGGTGGTTCAGCAGTAAAGAATCCACCTGCGATGAAGGAGCTGCAGGAGATGCAGGTTTGATCCCTGAGTCGAGAAGATCCCCTTGAGTAGGCAATAGGAACCCTACTCCAGTATTCTTGCCTGGACAATGCCATGGATAGAGGAACCTGACAGGCTACAGTCCATAGGCTTGCAAAGAGTTGGACACGACTGAAGCAACTTAGCACACACACACACATATATTCATACAAAAAAGTTGTTTTCATATAAATAAAAGTTGAAGGAGGTTCCACATTTTCATCATCATTTCCACTGCAGAATAAAGTCAAGTGAGTGCAATTAAGAACTCACGATATCTCTGTATCTGAAATCTACATCCCAGAAATTTACCATTTGATAAAGAGAAATGGAAGAATACCAGTAGTTTGCTGAGCATCATTTTCACAGTAATAAAGAAGTAAATAAACTGTGGGAAATTCTGAAAGAGATGGGAATACCAGACCATCTGACCTGCCTCTTGAGAAACCTGTATGCAAGTCAGGAAGCAACAGGTAGAACTGCACATGCAACAACAGACTGGTTCCAAATCGGGAAAGGAGTACGTCAAGGCTGTATATTGTCACCCTGCTTATTTAACTTATATGCAGAGTACATCATGAGAAACGCTGGGCAGGAGGAAGCACAAGCTGGAATCAAGATTGCCGGGAGAAATATCAATAACCTCAGATATGCAGATGACACCACCCTTATGGCAGAAAGTGAAGAGGAACTAAAAAGCCTCTTGATGAAAGTGAAAGAGGAGAGTGAAAAAGTTGGCTTAAAGTTTAACATTCAGAAAACTAAAATCATGGCATCTGGTCCCATCACCTCATGGGAAATAGATGGGGAGCCAGTGGAAGCAGTGTCAGACTTTTTTTTTGGGGGGGGGCTCCAAAATCACTGCAGATGGTGACTGCAGCCATGAAATAAAAAGATGCTTACTCCTTGAAAGGAAAGTGATGACCAACCTAGACAGCATATTAAAAAGCAGAGACATTACTTTGCCAATAAAGGTCCATCTAGTCAAGACTATGGTTTTTCCAGTGGTCATGTATGGATGTGAGAGTTGGACTGTGAAGAAGGCTTTCACAGCCTTCTTCTGGTGAAGGGCGCTGAAGAATAAATGCTTTTGAACTATGACGTTGGAAAAGACTCTTGAGAGTCCCTTGGACTGCAAGGAGATCCAACCAGTCCATCCTGAAGGAGATCAGTCCTGGGTGTTCATTGGAAGGACTGATGCTGAAGCTGAAACTGCAATACTTTGGCCACCTCATGCAAAGAGTTGACTCACTGGAAAAAGCCATGATGCTGGGAGGGATTGGGGGCAGGAGGAGAAGGGGACAACAGAGGATTAGATGGTTGGCTCACATCACCAACTCGATGGACATGGGTTTGAGTAAACTCTGGGAGTTGGTGATGGATAGGGAGGCCTGGTGTGCTGCTGTTCATGGGGTCACAAAGAGTCGGACATGACTGAGCGACTGAACTAAACTGAAAGAAGTAAATAAGTTTGCTTAAATTTGCTCAGAAAAGTATTTCCGTATTCTAACATTCAGTGTCTTGATTGAAAGACAGCCCAGTATTTGGAAAGTGAAATAGTCATAAAGAGACTTTTGAGAGATGGATGAGTTGGAAGATACTAAGCTCCGGTCCCCTCATGAACACCACAAAACTAGCACTGAGTAATTTTGAATAGGGGAAGGAACCCCAGGAAAGAATTAAAAGAGGAAAGTAAAAGAATAAATAAATAAACTTGGCTTTTTTTGTGTGCTTATGTCCAACTTTAGAACAGAAATTCTAGAAATATTAATAAAGTATGTTCCAAAAGTCTGTTTATGCTGTCACTTTTCGATGAGCCCTTGGTGACCCTATTGTCATCTATCGAAAGTGGGCAGAGCTGAAACATTATTTTTCTCCATTGTGTTTACATTTAGGAAAAAATATAAATATAAACTTAGAAGAGGGGTCTCTGTTTGTGGCCCAGAGGTATGTGCCATGTCTGGGTCTCACTGCAAAATGAGATACCACGGACCTTTTGTTCCTGGGTTTGAAGATGTGACAGCCACTCCTCTCAAACCAGCTGGCCATTTCAAGTACTCTCCTCCATGCCTCCCTGTTCCATGTTCTTCAGAGCGGAGCTTGCTTTCTGAGGCATATCATTGTGTCTCTGTGATCAAGCTTGTGATAAATGTCTAGGAACAAAAACAGTGGAGCTCCTGAAAAGGTTAATATGCATCTTTCTCCCTGAAGATTTATTTCTTCTTCACCCATACCACAGACAGGCTGTCGGTTTTGTGTGCTCTTGCCTTAGGAATTTTGACTTTAATAGATGGAGTCAAAGACAGGAGAAGATAAGAGTAAGAGTTTAAGACAGGGAGATTTAAGGAAAAAGGCTTGTGCAGTCAAGGAGAATCTGTAAGGTAGGTAAGAGTACAGGTTTGTTATCCCTTGAGTAGCAGTGACCATATGGCTCACTTTGTAGAGTAACAAAGAAGGTCAGATCTCAGCCACAGACGTCCCAGCTCATGGGGCCCCTATGTTTGAAGGATGATGAAGTATTGTCAAACCTCCAGACTAAACGGGACGTCTCTAAAGTTACCAGTGTAAGCGATGACTATGGCTGTTAAAGATTTACTATATATCTTGGTTCTAGGTATGACCTTCATTGAACCCTTTATGGAGGGTCTTAATTAGTATTAAGGTTAAATTTGCAAACAGTCTTGCAGGGGAGGAACCCTAGAGTTAGATTTGTGTGGATTTTAAAAAATAAAGGAGAGTGTTATCTCTTGCCTACTAAAAATCTGTAAAACATTAAAGCAACACTTAGTGTATAAATTCCAAAGGAAAATAGTGTCCTGTGATCTTCAAAATCTAAGCAGAGATAATAGGAAAAAAAATAAAACTAAGCTACAAGAATAGAATTACAAAAAATGCCCTTGGATAAGACAGAGCAACAGAAAGAGCAGAAATTGAGAGAGGAATGACCCTTTTTGAGAAAAGTTTCAGAGAGAAACTTATTTTCAGAGTACATTTGTATATCTTATATATGAATCTGTTAGTTTTTACATGTGTAAAAGGCAGAAAACCTATTGCATTACATTATTCTTTTCACAAAGCTGCCCATTATAATTGTGATTACAGAAAATGAAAAATAGTCCATATCTAAGAAAATGTTATGATAGGAAGAGTCAGGTTACTTTTAAAAAGAGATATAAATATTTGAATAGATAATTATGACAGTAAAATATTCACTGGAACTACATGATCAGATGTCTGTTGCATCAAATTTGTGGGAATAAAAATAGAGGGAGATATGGCCCTATTCTTGGGTATCTCAAATAAAATCTATGAATAAACAACTTGAAAACAATACATCTATTCCCAATGATAGCATATTTGGTAGATATTACAAACATATGTGGTAGATATCTTGTCATTCACTAAAACACATGGTATGACTCCTCATAATAAAACATAAGCAAATAAAAAAGATCCCATCACCAGAGTTTCTCTCAGTCTTAAGCTTTAGCTGTGACAAAGGAATAATTGAACAGACTTTATACTCAGCCCATTGTGAATCTCCTAGGTAAGCCCTGAGGGTTTGGTAACACGATAAAAATCGACTCCCTAGAGGGAAGTCTAGTTGACTACAGTAGCTAGACATGGAGCTCTAATGATTATTCAGCATGTCTTATAAAAACGTCCAAAGTAGTTGACAAACTCTGTTTTTCTTTTTTTTTTCCTCACTTAAGTGGAACACAAGGAGATGCAAAAGCCGTTGAACATAGTTCTTATTAACCAACACTAACTGCCTGCTTTGGGAATTGAGTCCTGATTCTCAAAAGCAAATAATAAAAAGTAAATTTCATCACATAGGGATCCTTTTTTTTTTTTTTTTTGGTTGGGTTTGTAAGTGTAGGAAGGAGATTAAACAAAATGGCTTTAAAGGCCACAAATGTCCAACAGAGAAGGCTTGCTTCCTAGGATTCAAATCTTTTGCACGAACTGTTTTTTTCAGAAACGGCTTGCTTCTGATCTCTATAAACTGGCTGTTTGCTCTTACTCTCCCATTGCACACCAACATTTTATTATAACTCTAATTAGTTTCATTGTTTATCTAAGTGAAGAAAACTCTCCTCTGTCATTTCAGTGAAATCTCAGATAAAGAATTCATGTTATTTTGATAATTTGTACATGTGCTTTTTCAGTACTCACATGAAATATATTAAAGTTTAGACAACATTATAAGCAGATACATTATGATGGATTCCCTGTGGTGTCAGTTCACTGACGAAACATCCATTAGGCATGTATCAATAATATAACAATAAATATGAAATCTAGTTGGCATTATTCAACCTCAAAAGTGGACCACCAAAATAATTGCCTGTATCCTTGCTCCTTAGTAACTTGATTATCATGAGAGACTTAATTGTCAATCAATTATTATGAAATGGTGAAGTGGGATAACCCATATAATTGTTAACTTGGTTGTCTGTAATCATCATACTCAGGAAGCAGAACTTTCAGGACCAGACTTCAATAATCTAGTCTAAGTCTAGAAACTGGATTAATCAATATTTGTGCTGGTGTGTAATTTCTTTTAGTGTTTCCTTCCTACCTCCTTGTTTTACTTGCCATCTAACTACCAATTCTGATTCTTCATGGAAATTAACTAACAATATTTTAGGCATAAGCAATTAGAAACATATAAAATAAAACAGATTAACTCTGCTGAATAACTTTGAGCACATACTTTCATCTTGTCCACCCTATCAAGACCTCCTATAAGTTCTAAATTTCACTATGGAAAAATACTTTATCTTCTCAAAAGTCATCAAATACCATGTTGATCTGAAACTAAATTACTTTACTGTGCTCATAAGTATCCTAACAAAGAAAGCTGTCAGTAGTTATATCTGGGATTTCAAACTCAAATGCCTACTCAGGCCAGAAAGTTAATTAAAATGAGTGAAGTTACTCAGAGGTAGACCATCATAAACTGGACAAACATGACATCCATCTAAAAGAAGACACCACTTAGTGATAGCTTATTGTTTTCAGAACAGCATTGAACCCAGACCAGTCAAATCTTTTTGATTTTTCAAGAGAAAGCAGAATTCTAGATTTTTATGGGGGAAAAAACTCATGATTTTACAATTTTGGCATCAATTTAAACATATTTAAAATGCTATGAAAGTAAAAATAAATATATCTTCTGCATGATTAGCCCAGTTTAGATCTCTAAATTAAATAACAATGCACTTCAACTGGAAAAAGGTCATATTTGACTCGCCAATGTCTTTATAGACTATTATCATTCTTACCCCTTTTCCTTTTAGAAAGTTATCTTAATTTTATTTCTCTCATACACTTTTTTATTTTATGTATCTTTTCATCATTTAATTCACAATGAAACATGACTGAATTAGACTTAAGAAGGATAATTGTAGGGAATACTCATATGCACAATAGTAAGAGTGGTCACATGCTTTTTTAGCCTAATTATCTTCTATCATCTAAATTTAGATTTTCCACCCTTACTCTAAAGTAAACCTCAAGGAAAGTACAGATTCCTCCTGTCCCTTGTAAACTGAATTGAACTAAAGATCAGCACTCCATTGTTACAACTAAGAAGGCAATTCAACCCCTAGTATATCTCAATAAAATTAGAAACACAAACACATACATGTATACATACACACATGCTATACATACAAACCTCAGGATATCAGTTGAAAAACGTTTGAATCCTTATCTCTTCTATCATTCAGAACCTATATATAGACATTCACAAATCTGATCTATGGATTACATGCCTAAGATGCCCAGATATCAATCCACTTTTCTAAGCAGTCCTTTCTGCTAACAAAGAAGACAATGGGTGGTAGGAGAGTGGGCCCCCTAATAAATGCTCAGGATTTTGATTACAAAAAATAAGGCTATTTTCCTGATAAGAAAAGAGTCAAACACAGTGGAAGAATTAATTATTTTGTTATAACGAAAGAATTAATAAATAATTTGGATCACATTGTGAACTTTCCATAATACATGCAATCAAATTGGTTGGCTTAAGAAAAACCTTTATCTTTGGTTAGAGAGTCACGGGAATCATGGCATTACAAGACACAAGAATTAAGAGACACAAAAACAAATCAATCACTAATCAAGAGAAAGAGGTGAACGTGCTGCCCCCAGGTCGGTTCAGTTCAGTCACTCAGTCGTGTCTGACTCTTTGTGACCCCATGAACAGCAGCATACCAGGCCTCCCTGTCCATCACCAACTCCTGGAGTCCACTCAAACCTATGTCCATTAAGTTGGTGATGCCATCCAACCATCTCATCCTCTGTCGTCCCCTTCTCCTCCTGCCCTCAATCTTTCCCAGCATCAGGGTGTTTTCAAATGAGTGAGCTCTTCACATCAGGTGGCCAAAGTATTAAGAGTTTCAGCTTCAGCATCAGTCCTTCCAATGAATATTCAGGACTGATCTCCTTTAGAATCGACTGGTTGGATCTCCTTGCAGTTCAAGGGACTCTCAAGAGTCTTCTCCAACACCACAGCTCAAAAGCATCAATTCTTCGGCACTCAGCTTTCTTTATAGTCCAACTCTCACATCCATACGCGACCACTGGAAAAATCGTAGTCTTGACTAGACAGACCTTTGTTGGCAAAGTAATGTGTCTGCTTTTTAATATGCTATCTAGGTTGGTCATCACTTTCCTTCCAAGGAGTAAGCGTCTTTTAATTTCATGGCTGCAATCACCATCGGCAGTATTTTTGGAGTTCCCCAAAGTAAAGTCAGCCACTGTTTCCATTGTTTCCCCATCTATTTGCATGAAGTGATGGGACCAGATGCCATGATCTTAGTTTTCTGAATGTTGAGCTTTAAGCCAACTTTTTCACTCTCCTCTTTCACTTTCATCAAGAGGCTCTTCAGTTCTTCTTCACTTTCTGCCATAAAGGTGGTGTCATCTGCATATCTGTGGTTATTGATAGTTCTCCCGGCAATCTTGATTCCAGCTTGTGCTTCCTCCTGCCCAGCGTTTCTCATGATGTACTCTGCATATAAGTTAAATAAGCAGGGTGACAATATACAGCCTTGATGTACTCCTTTCCTGATTTGGAACCGGTCTGTAATTCCATGTCCGGTTCTAACTGTTGCTTCCTAACCTGCATACAGATTTCTCAAGACACAGCCCAATAAAATTAAGAGACAGCATACAATATTCTCTAGTTGGACCTGACAAAATATAAGAACTTAGTGAGGAATTATTCATTCATAAGAACAGAAAATTACAGACTAACAGCTTTTAACAACATAGATACAAGCATTCTTAGCAAATTTGTAATGAATTTAATTCAATAATCAATAAAAAGATTTACATATCAATGGCAAAGTATAGTTTACGGCAGGAATGCAAGGTTTATTTAATACCGGAAAACCAATGTAATTCACCATAGTAACAGGGGGAAAAAAAAAAAGAAATGGCATCTCAGAAAACCAGAAAATGCATTTAATAAAGCTCAATATTCATTCTATTAAGCATTCTCAGAATAAAAAGAATTAAAAAAAACCTTCTTCAGCATGATAAAGGCAACTACTATGACAATATTTATATTGATACTATAACCTAATAATATTAGATACAACCTAAATGCTCATCCATGGGGCATTGATTGAATAAATATGGTATATTTTAAAAAGCAACTACTCCTTTTTGAACATTAACTGGATGTAGAAACTAACTTCCAAAGGATAGAATAAAGGAAGGAAAAAAGTGACTGTTAAGCACTACCTTCATCGAGTAATCAAGTTAACTAGTGATGTCAGGTTGATAACAAGTCCCTCATTATGATGCAATGAGAGGGGAACCTCATCTTTGTGGTATTCTTCCCCCAAACCCATAACCTCAGTCTAATCATTAGACAAACCCAACATGATGGATATCCCATAAAATACCTAACCAACACATCTCAAAAGCGCCAAGGTCAGAAAAAAAAGGAAAAACTAAGAAATTGCCAGAGAACAGATGAGACTAAAGGGACACGATAACTAAAAGCAATGTAGTGTTTTCTTCATGGGATCCTAGAACCAAAAAATGACATTAGTGGGAAAACTAGCAAAATTCTAGTAGAGTCTAAAGTTTAGTTAAGAGTAAGGCACTAACATTGGTTTCTTAGTTTTGACAAAGGTACCACAGTAATATGAGATTGTAACCTTAGGGGAAACTGAATGATGGGTATATGGAAACCCTGTACTATTTTTGCAGATCTTCTATAAATCTATATTTTGTCAAAATGAAAATTAGTTTTTTTTTAAAAATTGAAACAGATAAGTGTGTGTAATATAATAACTTTGTGAAGAAATAAGCACATAAATATAATTTTTCTTATTTACAAAAGATTAAAAATAACTAGAATTTGATAACAATAGCTTCCTATAGAAATGGGTAGCACTGGAGTGGATGGATATGCAAGGGAGCAAGATTTCCTGAATATATCACTTTCTGTTGTTTTGATTTTTTGAAGCACATAAATGTCTTACATATCTAAAACACAGAATTAAAACAAAAAGGATAAGAACATTGAATACAAATAGAAACAAATGAGTCTAAAGTATCCTTCCTGGATCACTTTGCACTAAATCCTGAAGAAACAAAAGAATTCAGAATGTAGGTATGCTGCTAGACAACTGGACTCTAAAGGATCAGATATCAAGAGGAACAGAGTGGGGGGTGGGGCAAGAACAGAGCTGGTGTGGCTGATCCAAGGGACATTTGAGAGACATAAGTGTCACAATGTGAAACCCTAATCGGATTCTGAGTCAAAAGGAAAAATCAGCTATAAGAAATATTTTGAAGAAAGGGGAAAATTTAGTATTTAGTGTGGTCTGTATGGTGTTCTATAAGTAATGGTGATGTTCTTGGGTGTGATGAGCATGTGTGTTTGCCAGAAGATGTCCCTGTTCTTGGCAGATACATGATGAAGTTTTAGGCATGAGGTATCATGATGGCTGGAATCTACTTCCGAATGATTTGGCAAAAGGGAATTATATGTCTATTTATAGAGGGGGGATCAGACTTGGCAAGACGCTAACAGTTGGTAAATCTAGGTGTGGGATACACTGGTGTTCATTATACTGTTTTTTTCTAACATTTCTATAGACTTGTCATTTTTAACATACAAATTAAATTTCGGAGTCAGATTACTGTTTTTACCTTCTTTTTCCTTCTGATGAGCATGCTCCATCAGGCTAGGCACTTTGCAATTTTGTCATCTAGTTTATACTCATTTTATCTATAGTTTTTGACCTATTCATGTTTTCTATGTCTCTTGGTTTGCTAATTTGAGTTCTTCAGAGATCATCTATGTATGCTCCCATATTTTCAAATTCTTTTTGGACTTTCCTGGTGGCTCAGACAGTAAAGCATCTGCCTACAATACAGGAGACCCGAGTTCAATCCCTGGGTTGGGAAGATTTAGCACCTTTCAAATCTTAAAAGCACATATATGGAGTGTTGTATAAGTTATGGAGATCCCACACCCAAAGAACGTTTCAGTTCCTTTCATTTTTGTCAATTTAATGTTTGATTCTCACACAAAAGCTAACTACAGAAACAGCCATGAGCAATATTGGCACAACATAGTCAGTTTCAGTTAATTTACTATATATGGACTATAGCAGTACCAGTTAGGAAAAAGTAGTGGTCATAACTCTTTGATTTATGAAAGGAAAAGTGGAGTCTAATATCATTAATCATTAAATATACTAATGAATACTTATGATTTTAACCTCTCTTTTTCTTACATGCTTTTCTTTCTCATGTATTCAAAACTACAGGATACAGAGAGTCAAACTCATATACACTGTGTCGCAGGCCAGTGACACTGCTGGGATATCTGGCAGAACCAAAGGCTAATCACACAGCAGGAAAAGATTTCCTCAAATGCAAGATGTTTTCCTAAGTGCAGCCTGGCATTTTGGGAGACTTTTTCTAACCATGTCTTTCTTCTCTTTAAGTTCATTCTCTATACAGTAAATACTGAAGACTTGCTATCTGAGTTATAAAGAAATTGAAGACAATGTTTGTTTTTTTTTTAACTTCTCAGTCTTAAAATATTGAAACTGAAAACTTCCCCAAATATGTACTTCAAGGCCAGCTCATGTGCCCATACATAATACAAAATGAATATTCACCTGGACTTTTTAATGTTTTTGATATGATTCCCTAGAAATCACCTCAAGATTATTCATTTAGAGAGCTAAATGCTTCTCCTATATTTTAGCTCTTTTTAGTTTTACTAGAAGAGGATGATAATTTAAAGAGTTCTAAAGGTGAAATTGGAGAACTAAAATCTCATGCTAGGGCGAGTGGCTAGCCGCATGGACTCTCTGAGCTGAACTCCTGACTCTGCTGCTTCATAGCCACGTGGTGGTGTGGGTGTCAAGTTTTGGCCTGATTTCCTCATCTCCAGGACAGGGTGAGCAAATCCTACAACATGGGACTGTAATAGAATAACCTGAAAACTGGAAACAAGGTGGACTAAGAAGAAATTAAACTGATACTGGATAAAATATAACGAACATATTTTTAAATGGATCTCCCAGGAGAAAAAAGGGAAAAATCAAAAGACAGAAACAAAAGGGAAAATGAAGCCATAGCAATAATGCCATGTCTGGTCCTGCCATGGCTCTTTTATTTAATTTTTTATCTTTATTTAATTTTTAAAGGTTACTTTCCATTTACAGTTATTATAAAACATTGCCTTTATTCCCTGTGCTGTACATTACATCCTTGAGCCTATCTTATAGCCAATAATCTGTATCTCCCATTTCCTCACCCCTATATTGCCCCTCCTCCACTCCCCACTGGTAAGCACTAGTTTGTTCTCTATTTCTATGAGTTGGTTTCTTTTTGATATATTCACTAATTTGTTGTATTTTTTTTAAAGATTTCACATATAAGTGATACTATACAGTATTTGTCTTTGTCTGCCTTTTTTCACTTAGCATAATATACCATATCTCCTCAGTGGGGAAATGAGATTATCAAAATTGCTTATAAACAAGAGTTCAGATTAACTATAATTTTGAGAAAGGATTGGAGCTATAAGAGGCATGAAATTAGAAAGGGCACACATTAATTACTGAAACCTTCAAGAGACTCTGTCTTCAGTAAAAAGATCTTAGAGGGGACGAAAATCTGTCTACCTACTAAGGGGAAGCAAAGTTTGTTTCTATCTAAACTTTAAGTGAGAGAAAAAATCCCACACTGAGAATTTGAAAACACAGATTTTACCTTTCAGAGGTTTAGAATCTAAATATCTAGTATATGCATGGTATAGTCAAACTTACATTGAATATTTAGAATAAAAATAGAGTAAGGCAAAATTTGGACTTCCCCAGTGGCTCAGTGATAAAGAATCTATCTGCAATGCAGGAGTTGCAGGAGATGCAGCTTCCATCCCTGGGTCAGGAAGATCCCCCAGAGAAGGGCGTGGCAACCCATTCAAGTGCTCTTGCCTGGAGAAGCACATGGACAGAGGAGCCTGGCAGGCTACAGTGGATAGGGCTGCAAAGAGCTAGACACGACTGAAGCAACTTAGCACACACACAAGCAAGGCAAAATTTAGGAACACAAATTGATACGAGGTACTGATTGATGCTAACAGCTCTCAGAGCAGATAGGTGCATGACTGTATTAATCCAACAAGGAACATTTATATACAGGACATACATGGAGGAGTGGAAATTGAGGGTATTGGAAAGAAAGGAACTCAGCTAAGAAGCTGGAAAGTGAAACTATTTGTGTGATGCTAAGAGCTAGGAAGCAAGAAGATGGGCACAAAAGCTCTGGGCATCACGATGATTTCAAAACAGGTATAGTGGGGGAAACAGTGAGATATCTGAAAGGTTATGTGGCCCCAAATCACAAGCAGAATGGAAGGAGGAAGAGAGAGTTGTGACATGACCTGACTTTCCTTACCGGGTAGAAAAAGAAAGTAAGAGAAGAGACCAATTCCTTCTGTAACAATTCTTGAAGTAGATAAAAATAAGAGAGGGAGGGAAGTGGATGGAGACAGCAGGGAGGGGAGGGAGAGGAATGACGGGAGGGAGACTAGAACATAACATGAGGGGGATGGGAGGGAGACGGGGTGAGCGCCACTGCCCATGTTGGGAATAAATAGGAACACCCAGCAGAAAAGCAAAAACTTCGTCAGTAAATATCAAGGTCTTCTCAATTTTACCAACATATTAGGTATTCCTTCTCATTTAGGGAGACACAAGCAGGAGGAGAAGATTCTCTCTACAACTGCCCCAACCCCAATAGAGGGGAGAGCACAAATCCCCACCAAAATTTTACCTCGTGTGTAGGTCATCTGCATGTATATCATTGTTATTCACGGCACAGGTATAGTTTAAAGAAATACGCTGTCTGTGTATTTGCAGATTTTATCACGTGTCAAAGAAATTTTATTTGCCAGATTATAATTCTAGACTGTGTACTTCCAAATCTTTCAGTAGCTCATAATCCTAAAGTAAATGGTGTCCTTGGGCTGCTCTATGACCTTCTTACCTTAGCGACGGTCGTGGGAAGAGACAGATGAAGATGATGCCTAGTTGTTGCCTGTAGTTGAACCCGGAGAAGGTCAATGTTATTCACTACTGCACTTAAATTCCTAATCTATCACATTACCATAAACATAATTTGCAAGTTTCTAGCTATGCAAGTTTATACACACACCACTCTTTTTTCAAATATGTTGAACTTTCTAATCGAAGTAAAATAGTTATAATCATCTCTCCACATTACCTATGTATTTAAAATGTATAATAAAAGATTCTTATTCCAACACATCAATTAAAATACCATAAGCTATGTTTTAAATGCCATCGCCTGTTCATACTGAGTCTCCAACTCAGCTACTCTACTATCTGGCATCTATCCTTGTTACACAAATCTGTCATTCAACTGCCTGATCGATTTTTGTGTTGCAGGTTCTTGCCTCTTCATCCATTACCAATCTCTCACCTTATCTCCTCAATCTGACCCACAGCCCAGTGAGACAGAACAGGCAAATTGCATGGGCATTGGATTGGACTCAGACAAAACAAATAGTTCAAATTCTGGTTTTACCAGCCATCAGATGTAGGGCTGTTGTTGTTGTTCAGTTGCTAAGTCATGTCCGACTCTCTAACCCCAGGGAATAGCACACCAGGCTTCCCTGCCCTTCACTACCTCTCAGAGTTTGCTCAAACTCATGTCTATTTAGTCAGTGATGGCATCCAACCATCTCATCCTCTGCCACCTGCTTCTCCGCCTGCCCTCAATTTTTCCCAGCAAGTTGGCTCTTCACATCAGGTGGCCAAAGTATTGGAGCTTCAGCTATTACAGATGTATAAAACATCTAATAAGACTATGTTTAAGTCTCCTTCAATATTAAATGTATACAATAAAACTGCTACATAGGCTTATATAAAATCAATGAAATAATGTAAGAAATATTAAAATATCCAACCAGTGCCTGGCACAGAGTAAACATTGAGTAAATGTTAGTTCACCTTTCAACAAAATGTGGGTACCATTTGCGAAAAATTGTCAACTCCTGTCACCATATCTGAAAGTCATTTCATGCTGGCCTTGCCAGTTATTTTGCTTTGGAGACAAAAAAAATATATTTCCTCTATTTCCACTGCAAACTTCGTTTCCCAGGTGCCACGGCCTGCTAGCTCACAGCAAAATTCAGCCCATAAGAGCCACTGACCAGACACAGAGGGCAGAAGGAAAGGAGAAGCCAGAGCACAGCTCCTCTGCTCTCTCTTCCTCACATAGCATTTCAAGCAGCAGCAGCTCCCCTGGACAGGCTCTCCTTCCATGCCCCAGCTTCCCCTTATGAGGGTTATGAGGAAGAATCTGTCCATTCCTTCCACAGATCCTGGCAGCTTGGTGGCAATCTTTGACATTTCATACCTTGTAGAAGCATCATCGCAATGTCTGCCTTTATCTTCACTTTATGTTCTTGCTTTCTTCATGTCTTCATTATAAACTTTCCCCCTTTTTATCAGGAAACCAGTGGTTAGATTACTGGACCATACTCCTCCAGTATGACTTCAGGTTAACTTAACTAGCTGCATCCCCAGTGACCATATTTCTAAATAAGGTCACATTCTTAGGGACTGACGGTAATGATTTCAATATAATCATTTTTTTAGGTAGACACAATCCAACTCATAAACATGGGCTAAGTGCACATTGGGTGAACATAATCTTTTAAAGGTTGCTGCAAAATCTAGTCACCTCTTTGAACATAATCTTCACTCTATAAAAACAGAAAATCTGCAAGCATCTTCCTTTCTTTATAGATCATTTCAACAGGAAAGGGAGATAATTCAAATGTAATCAACTCTTTCCTTTATTCATAACTTTATGTACCATGTGATTTGTGAAGATATCAGTTTATGTTTCACTTACATTACAGTATTGAATGATGAAACTGTATATAATTTATGATGGGTCTTCCAATTAGTTGCGTTCCTTAAAAGTCAGGTCACCCAGAGAGGGTCTGGAAGCGTATTAATTAGAATCAAGTAAGACAGATTGGCATTACATGTCACCACTATAAAAGGCACAGTAGAATCAGAGAAAGAAGAGATTTGCTACAAGCTGTTACAGAAAGAGAAGATACCATACCAGGGGAAGAAGACAGGATAGAAATAAACTGAAACTGATGCCCTACAATCCAAGAAAGCAGCAGAACAAAATATTGCTTAAGACAGATTAGTAAGTAGAAAGAAATAAAATGTTATTAATGCAGAAATAAAGCTTAAAGTCAAGAGGGAATGATCTGATACGAAAACCTTAAAAGCAAAGTTGCTAAAGAAGTATTTTTAGTTTTTGCTTGCAGCAAAGAAAGTGCTGACATTATATATGGGAAGGGTAAGGCAGATTGCCTTCTACCATCCTTTCAAGATTAAGCTCTTATTTATGATATAGGTGCTTGAGAGAAATGATTTTATGGAAAAGACTTCTTGGGGAGAAGAAGCACAAATTTCTTGAATTCTAAAAAAATTTGCCCCCCAAATCTTTGAATTTTGAATAGAGATATTGGAAGTTAGAAGATAATCATATTCAAAGGCTAAGAAAGAAGGGGAGACTTGAAATCACCTAAAGAGCCAAGTTTTCTTTGATTTTTAAAAACTACTGTAGTATTTCTAGTCAAGAAAATGAGAAACAGTTACTCTCGTGAAATGAAGGAACTTGCTGTGTTCTATGAAAATAATCTGTTCTGTATGATTATGTGAAATAGTGGGATTTTTTTGTGGGAAATAATGCATCTCTAGGTCCAGTATCCTTCTGAGAAATACTTAAAATAATGCTGAGGATGAGATGGTTGGATAGCATCACTGATTCAATGGACATGAGTTTGAGCAAACTCTGGGAGATAGTAAATGACTTAGGGAATCCTGGCGTCCTGTAGTCCATGGGGTCACAAAGAGTCGGAGATGGCTTAGTGACTGAACAACAGCAACAACGATGATCTATAATGCAATTCTAGAAAATTTTGCTTGTTAGTATGTGTGTGTTTGTGCATATGTACACCCTATTTTTTAAGGAATTGACATCAAGAGATTAAGAATTAAGACCTTGATGACTACAAAATCTCATACAATCTTTAAGTTAGAGGACAACATATAAGAACAAATAGGTCTTTATTTGATGAGGCTCAGTTTAACAAGAATGGTTTGTGGTCAAATGAGGCTTACCACCAACCGAAATAGCTCAGAGCTTGGGCAATACACTAACGTCAGACTATGCATTCTGAGAGCATTGCTGTTGTTTTTGTTGTTGTCAGTTGCAAAGTTGTGCCTGACTTTCTGTGACCTCATGGACTGTAGCATGCCAGTCTCCTCTGTCCTGCACTGTGTCCCAGAGTTTGCTTAGATGCATGTGCACTGAGATAGGGATGCTATCTAACTAACCATCTCATCCTCTACCCCTTCTCCTTTTGCTGGCAGTCTTTCCCCAAATCAGTCTTTTCCAAAGAATTGGTCCTTTGATATGAGTGAGCCATTGGATACTAAAAATTAGCACACTTTCTATGAATCGGGGATGGGTAGTTAGTGAATATCCTTAAATGAAGATCATTTGGATTTCAGAAACTGAGAACTTGATCTTAGACTGGAGTTGAGAAAGCATCCTCCCACTTTGGAGGCTTTAGATGTATGCAGAGAGCTGACACTACTCAGGGCATGGATATATACTCAAGTCTTCCTAAAGTGTTGGTGAAAGAAATATTTCTCTTTAAGATGCACACAAGAGCTTAAGGAGTCACTTGTTGTGTTGTTATCATTGTCTAGTCACTATGTCGTGTTCAACTCTTTGTGACCCCATGAACTGTAACACGCCAGACTCCTCTGTCCATGGGATTTCCCAGGCAAGAATACTGGACTGGTTGCACTTTACTTCTCCAGGGGATCTTCCTGACCCTGGAAGCGAATCCGCATTTCTTACATCTCCTGCACTGGCAGGCAGATTCCTTAACACTGAGTGACCTGGGAAGCCCAGTCTAATATTTAATCCAATTTGCGGTGTCCCTGAATTGAGTAGTCTTCTGTTATCCATAAGTATTAAAAACAATTTGTTAAATGCTATAGTCTGGTCTCATATGTGTTTTGGAGAATTAGGAACAGAACCTATGTCCATGTTTGGAACGAAATAGTAAAGAGGGAATGGCAACCCATTCCAGTATTCTTACCTGGAAAATCTCAGCCAGAGAAGCCTTGCAGGCTACAGTCCATGAGTTGAACATGGACAGAGTTGAACATGACTGGTGACTGAGCATGCACACATGCAGTAAAGAGGAGAGCATCCTTATCCTTCCTCCTAAAGTCTGACCATTGACAATAGCATCTTCCCAAGGGAAGGCCAGTTTTTCCAGAACTGCAAGAAATGATGAACAGCAAAGCAAACAAGAGGCCTTACCAGGCAAATACCAGAGTAAAATCAGGTCCAGAAAGAGCTTTATTGGAAATTTGCAGAGGGGCTAATTCATCTAATGTCCAGAAGGAAAAGAATATCTAAGGAAGGTGGGAGTTTGGGTATAAAAGGCCTATTACTACTTGTAAGGTAGGAACTAAGTGAACAGAAGGTATTTCAAGCTATGTGCACTTAGAAGACTCTGCTTTGTATTTCATTTTCTGAATAGTATTATTTGACTCAGCTTTGATAAATAAACTAATGTATGCTATTCTTGTAAAGACATGTTTTTAAAAAGTAAAGGTAGCAGTACATTCATCTTCCCTTTGCACTTGAGATGAAATTTCTGAGTAATAAAAAAGAAAGCCTCATTTCCATTTATAGTTTTCCTTTCTCTCGCCCTAACTACCATCCCTCCCACACTTAAAACTTCCTGGAAAATGGTAGAAAATGCCGATTTTCACCTCCTCTGCCTGCCCACTCTTTGATAAACTTGTTAATGAGTAATGAAATAACTAAAAGGTAAGGAGAAGAAGGAAAAAGAGGAGAGGCTATGAGACCTGAATAATCAACACACTAATTAATCTCCTCTGACTAATCCTTGATTCATAAAGGAACATGGAAAATGTCCCCAAATATTAACATCATTCTGACTAGATAGACTACTGATGGTCTCACAAGGGAAAGAGGGGAAAAACACCTGTGCTGAAATTATTGAGAGGAAATGTTCAGAGACTATATTTCAGACATAAAGAATAAATTTCTTTATTTATTCGAATTTCTTCAGGGAGGTATCTAGTCATAACATAAATAGGGGGCTTTGCAGGTGGCACTAGTGTTAAAGAACTTGCCTGCCAATGCAGGAGACTCAAGAAATGCAGGTTCAACCCCTGGGTCAGGGAGATCCCCTGGGGGAGGGCATGGCAACCCACTCCAGTATTCTTGCCTGGAGAATCCCATAGACAGAGAAGTCTGGTGGGCTATAGTCCATAGGTCACAAAGAGTCAGACATGACTGAAGCCACTCAGTACACACACAAAACATAAACAGCAATAAATCTGGAAAGGGTGAATAAAGGGTCATTTAGTTCATGGTTCTGTCTCCAGACAGAACAACACTTGCATTTCCAGACTGACAATTGGCAAGTCTATCAAAAACAGAAAAATCAACTTTGTTTGGTAAATACAAGCAGGTCCCACATTCTTTCCAATAAATAAACTCTTGTACATCTTGTTTAAAAAGATTGTATAATTTTTTATAAATGTCATTTTAGGGTTTAATAATGACTTTACATTTTTAGAAATTAAGGTTTGTCAGTGATTTACCACGTAAGTTAAAGTATTTGTTCCATCTATACTCCAATAAAGAAAAGAAAAGGCTAACTAGAAATTTTGTGGGCTGATAAACTTGTGGTATTTTCTCGTAAGATAATTCACCATCTTGGATTAAAAATTTCAGTCTTTTTCAAACCCTTGTGTTTTCCATGCTTTCCTAAAAGAAAATACGTTTCATCACTTAAATGTTCCTCCTTGTCTGAGACCACAGCACATTAGTGGTCAGGCTAGTTGCCTTTGGTTCCTTATCCAGTGTTTCTCAATTGCACTATATTGTTTGTGTTCAACACTGTTTTGTTTTGAACCCTGAACTGAGTATTCCCTGTCCCCATTCTTTTGTTTTTTACCTGCTACTCTGGTTCTCCACATTCTCCCAGTTTGTTATTATCTAGGATGCAGCCTGATAATATCTTCTCAAAAGTGACCTTCAAGAGAAGTGGTTAAGGTTATACCAAAAAGAATACTGGTAACCAATCTTAACTTCTCATTTCTTGAAGAAACAAATATAATTCCCTTTGTCATCAATAGGTCCAGCTGTTTAGGAGAAACAATATCTTCATCAGTACCAAAGACCAGCAACCCCAGGAAGAAAAATCTTTCCTGAAGAAAAACTCAAAATTAACTTTAAAAATTGGTATAATACAGAGACGTAACTTTTCTTTTTGTGACTTTTGTTGACTTGCATTTTCCGATGTCAAGTGGAGAAATTCAGATTAAATTATATGCATCCACTAAGAACTGAACTGATTAGTTCATATATGTTAAAAAGAAATTCTCATTTCAAATGAGTAAAAATCTTCTATGATTAACTCTGTTTTCTTTATCAAGAGAAAAAGAAAGAGAGGGAGGAGGGAAAGAAAGAAGGGAGGGAGGAAGATAAAGTGACAGATGATACCAAATAGAGCTCTCAGAATTTATATGGACTTTACTATTAAAAAGTGGGATATTATATATAGCTTTATGAAGAAACCTTATTATTAGACTTTTATTGCATTTTAATTTTTTATATGTCTGAAAGAATAAAAATATTCAGATAGCAAGATGAGATGTGAGCACAAGCTTCAAGATAAAACAGGTTCCATTTGACTAAAGAGAACTAGATGCTCTGGTTCTTTTATGGAAAAGATATTTAGTTCTCCCAAACCAATCAAGAAACCAAATTATTTCTCTTGTTAAGAGGAATGGAAGGACAGGAGAGAATGAGAAAACATTTGTCATACGAGCCCTATTTTAATGCTTTCTGGGACCCACTTATCTCTTGCTTATTATATAGTCGGTATAGAAAGTACAGTGTCTAAAAGCTGTCCTGCAGCTCTGGGAAATAGCAAAATGTTGTATTCCATGGACCTCACAGAGACATCAGTCTCCCCCTTGGAATCAGGTATGGCTCCCATGGCTGCTCAACCTTAGAAATTCGTGAAGTGTCTACGGTCCAGGAACTACCAAGGTAATTGTGCTCTGGATAGAGCTCAGAGAGGAGCTGTTCTTCACAAGCTATTGATCACAGATGGAAATATATCTTCCTTAACTGGGTATGCTGCCCTTTAAAGTCTCCCACTTCAATGTAATGGGACAGATTGAATATTTTTCTATGTTAGTGGGTGGAAGTTTTTCCGATGCCACCCAGTTGCTCTTTTCTTACAGAAAGCAAAATACAGATTTTCTTTGGGTGAAACAGACATCAAGAAATAAAAAATAACTGTCTCACATGCAATGGAAAATGACATCCAAAGAAATCACACATCAGAAATCACACATGGCAGAAGTAAGCTTCCTTTTTGAAATATTTTGGCACCTGACACATGAGTAAAAGAATTGCATACACCACCTGAAAAAAAAAATTATGTTATAAAAAATAAATTAAATAATATATTCCTTACAGGCTTGTCCTGAAAATACAGATTGCAGATTACTTGTTCAAACATGATACTTTGAGAAATATATTTAACAAACTAAGAAATAGTAGTCAGACCTATAAGAACAAATTGTAACTGGTTTGCATGCCTCCATAATACAGAATCTGGTTTAGTTACTATAACCTAAGCAAATCACATATACAAAGGGATTCAGACCATTATGAAAGCTTTCTGGTTGAAATAGTCAAATCAGTTCCTAAGAGTTAAAAAAGACTCCCAAACAGAGAAAGACTACGTTAAGTTCTAATTCAAAGTATTCTAATTCATTTTTCAGATATAAATCCCAATATACAATTGCAATGGCTAATCATTTTTATTTTTAAAGCCATTAGTTCCTTTTGAAAATTTCTCAGTGTTTCTTCCAAATATAATAAAATTCTTGCCAAAATAAGTTAGAAGGTAACACCTGGAGGCAGAATCAGGAAAAGCATGTGTCTCATTCCTTGAAAAGGTGCACTTTTATATGTCTGCAAACACTAAATACCACAAAGCTTCAGAACTAAACATCATCTAGTATACCTGTGTGAAATATAATGAGACAAGTTCCCAACCTGTGTGCTACTCGGTGAAAGAGTTACCTAAGCAGGGAAATTGGCTTAGGAACATCTAATATATTGGTTGAAATGTTAGAGGTGATGTTTGAAGTTTGTAGCCTGTCAATGTAAGTAAGAATATGAGCTAGTTCACTTGCTGCAATAGCTTACATCTTTTTCCAGATTTCTGTTGATAGCTGGACAACCAAAATAATTTTAGCATGTAGAGTTCTCTAAATTATACACCTCGTGTCATTGTATGCTTCTTGGTTTTTCTTCTAAGGTGAGTTTGCAAAGAAGGTACAAAATAAGCAAATTCCCTTCTGATTCTTTGCTTTTATTCTGACTGTAATATGACCTGAGCCTTAGGCTTTTATGTAACCCACTGTTATGTGTACTCATATAACTTTTTAAATTCCATACTGAAAATTTTCAAATGGATATTAACGTGAATTTTAAAATACCACAACACAGACAGGAAAGCATAATTCTGCCCAGAGAGATTTAGAAGACTTCACTAAAGAGATGACATTTGAGTTCTAAAGCATGCCTAGGAATTTTCCAGGTGGGAAAAAAAAAGGAAAAGAATCTCAAGCTTGAGAGATGCCATTTGGTCCTACAAGAGTCTAGCATAGTGAGTAAATGACAAGGCTTTCTGACCAGATATGGAATAGCATACACGAGGACAAATAGTGGATAGTGTGAGCATAATTGCAAACCATATGAATTTATTGTATTTTAATTTTCCAAATGACAACATTATGAAAATCTCAATTTTTAAGGTGATCCTGCTTATGCCTACCTTCATCTTACTCTGCCTTAAAATCTTTCTCAGAATGGCACAAAACATATGCTAACAGAGACTGCCAGCTGAATTGACAAAGAAAATTGATAAAATACACATTCTTGAGGAGATGCACTATATCTTAGAAAGGAATAAGAAGAAAATTCTGAAAATTGAATAAAATAAAACAAATCTTATAGCCACAAAAAGAAAGCATTATAGAGAAAAGATATATAGAAGAAATATTACCTGGAATTAGCATTAGATGAATTAGATTGAGTTGATTAAACTATGTTGAAGTAAGAAGATGGACACAATAGCAGGTATTAATATTGAAAAGGAAGGGTTAAGAATATAAATAATAATTTTCTTCTGTATCTTCGACTTAAATACAAAGGCTATTGGCTGTTTTATCCATTGTTAGGAAGGCTGATATAAAACTATATAAGATCTTTGATAGACTCCAGGATTTTATTCTAAGATTTGATTATTCACTCAGTTAGGCTCAGTCATTGGATAATTTTTCGGCAGATGAGAAATTCCCACCCTACATGAGACACCATGGGAAGCTTGTAAACATCAGAGTAGTAAGACCAGATTTATTTTTTAGAAGATAAACACTGGTAACAATTTGATGTACACTGGAGAGAATCACTAGACTCTATGAACATGAATGAATGAAATGATGAATGAAAATTGGCATGATTTACATGGTAGTTTATGCAAGAAACAAAATCATGAGTGAGAAAGTAATAACTGGTTCTGCCTTAAGCTTGATCAGAGCCAATGAAAATGGAAAATAAACTAGCAACAGCCAATACAAACTACTCTATCAGTTTTAATCACTCCTTCACAACATCTGCCAGGATATGATGGAGTTTGTGAGAGGTCCTAGAAGAAGCTGAGTTTGGTTAGAGGGAGATTTGATTGTGTAATTCTGTAGAAGTGTTTGGAGAGAAAGAAGAGCAAAGCATTGATTTTTATGGAAGGAGAGATGACTTTCAAATAGCCCTTTAAAAAACAGATGTAGTAGAATACAATTTAGAAAATTATCATACCGGAAGAAAAATAAAGGGAGTTTGGGTGAGAAAGTATTTGAAGAGAAATACTTTTAGAGAAAATTTTTGAAGAAACATCATATTGGCTTGATGACTAGCCTTTCAAATTCTTCCTCAATTGGTAATGATTAATAACTGTAGCATAAATCAAGATTAAGGACTTCTAAAATCATGTACCTAGACCTATGCCTTATATAACAGGTATGCTTTTTAGATATTTCTTGAACATCATAAATGTTAAATCTAGTACTCTTAAATGTCCTAAAAGGAAGCTAGTTATTTAAAGATATCCTGTGATAGATGTTTGGTAAAGGAAGGATCCTTTGGTAACATGAATAATTCCCCCATATTTATAGGTTAGTCACTTTGAATTTCCATGTACTGAATTATGCTTCCTTAAAGAGAGTATATCCTGACTGGCAAAGATTTTATGTTACAAAGTGTATATCTTATACTAATTTCAAATTTCAGTGCAAAATGAATGCAAATATAATTCCAATCACCTTTACACCATAAATATGCCAAAATATCTTAGCCAATGAAAAACTCCCCACTGCTAAATACATGTTTTCATGAAAAACAAATTAGATACATTTTCCTAAGGAAAAAAATTTAAATGTATTCTTTGAATCATGCTCTACATTTTTTTCCAACACAGCTTCTGCTGTTCCTTACAAAGTCAATGTTTACCAGTATATTTATATGATTTTCTTTCTTTTGTTTTCCCTCTATTTGGCAGAACACACAGTACTATATAGGCATGTGTCTGAATATTTAGCCATACTATGCCAGGAGTCCACACAATGCTTAGGACTGTTTAGTTTAACAAAGAATGTGTGGCTTTTGCATGTGCTGGCACATTTGTATGAATGGCTCCAAAAACTCTATTAATGGCAGAACATACTTGTCATTTAAAATTTACAAAAGTGCAGTGAGTTTAAACAAACCACCATCATCTTTATAAATATTTCTTTTTTTTTTTTTTACTTTATGCTAAAAAGGAGAAACAAACAGACAAAAAAAAACCCTACATTCTTATGAGTATTGGAAGCATAGGGCACTACATCAGAATTCAGGGAAATAAACTTTGGGGATACCTCATTGTGGTTGCCTTTTTCCTTTCTCTGTCTTTGGATTTTTATGGATAACAAGGAGAATTTCTAATATTGAAGCAGGTGCTTGAACCATTCACCGGCAGAAGGAGTTTTGTAAATGCCAAAGAAGCTATTTTACCTGTGCAGAGAGATTTGCTTTGTCATCTATACTAGTGCTTCTCAAATTTTAATGAAACATCTGTGATGTTGTTAAAGATGCAAATTCTGATTTAGTAAGTCTGGTTTTGTGGCCAGAGAGTCTACATTTCCAAAGATCTCACAAGTGATATATATTTCTGAGAATTGTACTTTGGAAGCAAGGATATAGATGGGGGTTGAAATTTGAGGATTTAGTCTGAATCTAACACTTGCTGACAGGTCAGTTATCTTTTTTAAACTTTACTTTTACCCAATTTACTCAGTAGTTTTTTTTTTGCAAACTTGCAAGGATGGAGCATAAAGATAACATAGTAGTATGCGTATACATAAAATATACTCCAAAGGTCTATATTTGAGTTACAGTTCCTCTGTGTAGAATTGTACAGCATTCCCAAGTAGCTCAGTGGTAAAGAATTCACATGCCAATGCAGGAGATGCAGGTTTGATCCTTGGGTCAGGAAGATGCCCTGAAGAGAAAATGGCAACCCACTCTGGTATTCTTGCCTGGGAAACTCCATGGACAGAGGGGCCTGGTGAACTACAGTGCTTAGGGTCACAAGAGAGTCAGAGATGATTTAGTGGCCAAACGACAACATACTGAGTTGTATAGTCTTTGCTTAGTTGTGTCACCTCTCTGAGTCACAGCGTCTCCTGTAATTTGGAAATGCGTCAGCTATTTCATAAGGATGTTGGAAAATGAGTGAGACAATATATATGAAAACTCTAGATACTTTAAAGCAGTAACCTTTTAGTTGTTGAAGTCATTATTGTTACATCACTGAGTTCTTGGTCAACATCAACAATCAATGTGAATTATTATTCTGTGTTTTACATAGTGTTGTGACATATTTTGTACTTCTCCTAGTCACCATTCTGAGTCTTCTAACTTTCTTTCAAATTTCAAGTTAAAAATTATGAGTTCGAAGTTACAGCATTTCTAATGTATATTTAATAACCCTTCCCCACATGCAGATGTTGTTTAGGGGTAAAAACAAAAACAAAACATGAATTCCAGAATCACTACTTTGTGTTCCTGGGATTTTTAAAAGCAGGCAGATAGATTTTAAGAAAGAATGCACATTGAAAATCAGAAATTTTGTTTCTTTATAAATAACTGAATACCACATGCAAATTATTTGTTCACCTTCAAGGGTGTGCAAAGGCCTTTCTATTTGAGATGGATTACCTTTCTCCCTTAATTTATTTCCATAGGTAATATGCATTCTGCTTTCAAGATTTAAGTCCAGAAGTATCACTTTGATGAAATTTTCCTCAACTATGTCCTATCCAACGACCCTACCACACAAACACATAGCTCAATATGAACTTTTCATCTTTTGAAACCTTATAATAGGATTTATTTGAAAAAAATTTTTAATAGAACATGCCTGTGGTATAGATATAAGTTTCATTTTCTAATTCCCCTATTAAGTAGTAAACTTGTTTTTGTTGTCATTTAGTTGCTAAGTAGGGTCTGACTCTTTTGTGCCCTCATAGACTGTAGCCCAACAGCCTCCTCTGTCCATGGGATTTCCCAGGCAAGAATACTGGAATGGGTTGCTGCTTTCCTACTCCAGGAGATCTTCCTGATCTAGGGATCGAAGCTGTATCTCCTGCATTGGTAGATGGATTCTTGACCACTGAGCCACCAAAGAAGCCACAGTAGTAAACTATATGACCACAAATATTCTGTGACCCTGAAATATTTAGCACATTGTTTTGTATATATCAGGTATTCATATAGTTTAAGCATCCATTTTCAAAACATATTTATTTATATATAGCCTTTCACACTTAATATTGCATTGATATAACATGCATATGAATTGAGACATTGGGATTGACACATCTATACTATTGATACTATGTATAAAATAGAAAACTAATGAGAACTTCTTGCATAGCCCAGGGAATTCTAGTCAGTCCTCTGTAGTGACCTAAATCAAAAGGAAATCCAAAAAGAAAGTTATATATGTATATGTATAGTTGATTCATTTTGTTGTACAGTAGGAACTAACACAACATTGTAAATCAACTAGACACCAAAAAAGTTAATTTTAAAAATATGCACATATAAAATATGACAAAAATTAAAAGGTGTAAAGGATAATATCATCCAAATACAAAACAGAAGGGCTAACATTTTCATCCCATACCCTAAATTCCCTCACTGTAATGTGAAACTTTCTGTCTCAGAGAATATAAAAATCGACTTTTATGTTGTATGACTGTACAGCTGTCCCACTGTATCCTTGGGGGGTTGCATCCAGGACTGGCCACGGAGACCACAATCCACAGATGCCCAGTTCCCATAATCACCTTCCTTACCAGTGAGTGTGGAAGACTGGCTGTGTACCTAGTGTCTCTATACTTTATTGAGATTCTGTCCTGTGTGTGTTCTCTCTGATTTTTCTCCTGAGTTTAGGAGGCAAAAAGAGGAAAAGAATCTGAATCGGGATCTCTTCTTATTTTCTGTGAACCTGAAGTTCAGGGGGAAAAAAATGCCGTCTGATGCTTGGAAGGGAGACAAGTAGGAAAGAAGGCAGAGATAGGAAAGGAAGAGAGGGGAGGAAAGATCAAGGAGGAAAGAGAGGGGGGTACTCTGATAGATTTCTGGTTGGGGAAGAATGGGAAAATCAGCTAGCCCCAAGATTGCCAAGGACCTGAACCCCACTCCCACTATGTCAGACAGATGAGTTAGCAGTTTTCAGAAAGGAAACCTAAACAGTGAAAGCAGTATTCCCAACTCTGGCAAAAATCATCTTAACCCTTGTCTGGGATCAAAGGAAGGAACTTTTGGGTTTCAAGGGACCATCACTAATTGGACCTGCGTATATCATCAATCCTGGAACAGCCTGTTGGTTCTGAGCACTGCACAGTGCCCTCCAGTGCTTAAGCTTTTGCTAGAAAACAGGAGCCCTAATAATTACTAAGATGAAATTTCATGCCATTCAGGCTGGATGGAATTTTAGGATCAAAACAGAGATGATTTTTAAAAAGAAGAAAAATCATTCTTGCACACCTGAGTATATGTGTTCTGATGTGTATACCCACTTCACGTGCTATCTTGAACCTACTACTGCTTTGAATCATTTTTCTGCTCTTTTGGTGATACTTCTTACTTCTCCCATTAAGAAACATAGCCTTTTATGTGTATTATGTTCTGAACAAAAATGTTTAAAGGAAGAATTCACTTTTTATAGAGTGCTATTAGTCATGCAAATTATAGGTGTTTATCTGTGATTTTGCTTTCTGTAATTATACAACATTTAATTGATTTTTATTACAATTTTTGTTTGTTTCATAGACACCCAAAAATGATAGTGAAGCCAACTCATGGTGACCTATCCCATAATGGCTAAATACCAAGTGGTTAAAGTAAATACTATACAAGTAATTACCATGGAAATAGAATCCTATTTTATAATTACAAGGTTATTTTTTTTCCTTCTAAAGATGTTCTGATGTGCTCTCCATGTTGCCAAATGTCTTTGCTAATAATAAAACTAAATGTGTCTCTCAGTTTATCATTAAACAAAATCATCTTTTGAGGTGAGATTAACATTAATGAAACTAATTACTATTTTAATAGGAAGTGAGAATACTTATGGTGCACTTTGAAAACTTTGAAAATAAACTGATTATTGAACAATCACACTCTATGTAAAGTTTTGGTCATTCACACAGGTAACTCCTATCTAACCCAGTAATTAAATCCTTTGATGCAACTTAAGTCTGAATCTACTCGCTGCATACCCTTTAGTATATTTCTTAATATGGTCCACTACTCCAGAATGCTCAACACAATTAAATCTTCCCATATGGAATCTAGTTCTTCTGCTCTGAGGACAGTAGAATACTAATCTGGAATATCCTTATCTCTGATAAGATGCAATTACTATCTGCTTCTACCAGCCAATAGTCATTCTAATCTTACTTAGATATTTAATAGAAATGAAATGACACACCTTGTGAAGGTCTATTAAAATCTACTTGAGTTTTTAATTATCCAGAAAACCAATACATTTTATAAAAGTGTCTTATAGGAAAAATATGTAGAAACCACAGATATGGAAAAGATAGATACTAGTTGTCACAAAAGCAGTGAAAAAGAGAGCTCATGGATTGTGGAGAAGAGTAGGAACAATTGAAACATGTATCTTATCTTCATTTTTATCACCATCTTTGTAGGACTCAGTTCCGGAAGGAAGATCTGTGTCTTCTCTTCCCCTCCAAAGTTTCCCCTATCTTGTTTACAAAATCTTAGTTACTAAGAGGAAAAAAGAGAAAAATGGGATGGTCTGTTCTAAGAAAAGACCTTTATAACTATTGTTTTCTACATATTGAGAATATTTGAATTTGCATGACTTAATTTTTTTATAGTCAAGGCCCAATAAATAAAGAACACTGAGTCACTCATGAAACGATTAATAACCCATAATCCATTTCTAAGTTTTACCAGGAACTGGAAGATAATTTAATTTCATATTCTACTTCATTAGAAAAGTACATCGTTTCCTGCCACATGAGCTCACTGGATCAGAAAAATGTTCATTTTTGAGGCTTTGTTAGAAATCCAATATACAAAGAAATTGTTTGTCACGTGTATTCCCAAAAGCCATGTTTTGTTCAGACAATTAAATTTTAAGGGGTAAATAACTTCTCATAACCTTGATCATCTTTTCTCTCTATTGGAGACCAGCATATTTTACCCACAGCACATCTAGGAATCACAATGAGAAAATTCTAACCAAACATGGGGAAAAAGTTGGTCATGTTAAGATTAAAGTGGGTCAAAAACAAGCTCCTGATAGAGTATTGGGCTCAAGCTAATAAAGACATTCCTCTCATGGACTGCTTGATCATGTACTGCAGGAAGCTAAAGCCTAAAGAAGAGAGTTAATTTCTTTGCCACTGTGGAATATGTTAAAACCAGCTCCACTCCGATTCCTTTGGGTAATGGGAATATTTACCTGGATCATTCCATAGTTAATCTGGTTAACTGCCAATTATTGTCACTGAGAAGGATAGCATAAAAATCTGTTTCAAAGAGTTCAGTTGTCTGAGTTTCATACACTGGAGGCTCACTCTGTTTGCAGATTCCTAGAGGGTTAGATGGAGAAGGAAATGGCAACCCACTCCAGTGTTTTTGCCTGGAGAATCCCAGGGACAGGGGAGCCTGGTGGGCTACTGTCTGTGGGGTCTCACAGAGTTGGACACGACTGAAGTGACTTAGCAGCAGCAGAGGGTTAGAACCTTTGTTATCTACAGCTAGGCTTGCATCAAATAACATGACCAAAATCATGTGAAGAGTTAAATGACTTAGAATATTAAGTAAAAATCTTTTTTGTTGCCTATATTCTACCAGAAGAATTAGTCTGTGATCCAATATTATTAGCCAGTTATGATTAAAACCACATTGTTTACTTTATTTGTTGCCTGAAACTCTTACAAATAACAACTATTATCCTTTTAGAATATTATACACAATTAACCATATACTTAAAGAAATCTAGTATCTTACTGTATTTATTAAGTGTTCTAAAGGAGTTTTGAATAAGATATAAGACATGCAACTTCTAAAGACTGTGTATCCTTAAAAGAATGCTTGTAATTTTCTAAGACTTCATATAGAAATAATACTTTTATGTAAAAATAATACAGTATTGTCATGAGACATGTTCAGCCTAGTGATACTTTTTGAAGGCCTAGTAGTCAGTATTGTGCATTGATATCTTGGTATTTGTCTTAACTTTTTTTTTGTTTTATTGAGAAATAATTGACATATCACTGTATAAGTTTAAGGCATACAGCATGATGATTTGATTTATATATTAACATATTGTAAAATTATTACCACAGTAGGTTCAGCTAACATCTGTTATATGAATACATTACAAAGAAAACAAAGACAAACAAGAAAAAGGAAAGATTTTCTGTTCTCCCTGTGATGAAAATGCACAGAATTTACCCTCTTAACAACTTTCCTATATATCATACAGCACTGTTAGCTATAATCATGTTTTACATTACATTGCTAGCATTTATTTATCTTATAACTAAAAGTTTATACCTTTGATCACCTTCTTCCAACTTCCTATCCTCTTACCCTTTGCCTCTGATAACCAAATCTGATCTCTTTATCCATCAGTTTTATTGTCTTGTTTTTAGATTCCACATGTATGTGAGATCATACAATATTTATCTTTCTCAGTCTGGTTTATTTTACTTAACATAGTGCTGTCAGGTCCATCCTTGCTGTTGCAAGTGATAGGATTTCTTAATGTTTATGGCAGGATAATATCCTGCCGTGTACATATATTGTATATATCCATGGTGGCCTGCTGAAGGGTGGGAAACACTGAGTGTGGCAGAGTGTACACAGGACCTTTTGAAGAAGGTCCCCATTTTCTTCATTACCTCCACCATAGTTTGGTCTCAGGCCAAACAACAGCGAGGGAACAGAGCCCTGCCCATCAAAACAAGACCAGTTTCCCTCACAGTCAGTCTCTCCCATGAGGAAGCTTCCATAAACCTCTTATCCTTATCCATCAGAGGGCAGACAGATGAAAACCACAATCACAGAAAACTAATCAAACTGATCACATGGACCACAGCCTTGTCTAACTCAATGAAACTATAAGCCATGCTGTGTAGGGAGACCCAAGACAGACAGGTCCTGGTGGAGAGTTTTGACAAAATGTGGTCCACTAGAGAAGGGAATGGAAAACCACTTCAACACTGTTGCCTTGAGAACCCCATGAACAGTATGAAAAGGCAAAAAGATGGGATATTGGAAGATGAACTCCCCAGATTGGTACGTGCCCAGTGTGCTACTAGAGAAGAGGGGAGAAATAGCTTCAGAAAGAATGAAGAGATAGACCCAAAGAAAAACAACACCCAGTTGTGGATGTGATGGGTGATGGGTATAAAGTTTGATGCTGTGAAGAACAATATTGCATAGGAAGCTGGAATGTTAGGTTCATGAATCAAGGTAAATAGGAAGTGGTCAAACAGGAGATGACAAGAGTGAACATCGACATTTTAGGAATAAGTGAACTAAAATGGACTGAAATGGGCAAATTTAACTCAGATGACCACTATATCTACTACTGTGGCAAGAATCCCATAGAAGAAATGGAGTAGCCTTCCTGGTCAACAGAAGAGTAGAAAGTGCAGTACTTGGATGCAATCTCAAAAATGACAGAATGATCTCTGTTTGTTTCCAAGGCAAACCACTCAATAACACAGTAATCCAAGTCTATGTCCTTACCAATAATGTTGATGATGAAGCTGAAGTTTAATGGCTCTATGAAGACACAAGATCTTCTAGAACTAACACCTAAAAAAGATGTCATTTTCATTATAAGGGACTGAAATGGAAAAGTAGGATGTCAAGAGATACCTGGAGTAACAGGCAAATTTGGCCTTGGAGTACAAAATGAAGGAGGGAAAAAGCTGACATGGTATACGCCATCTTCCAGCAACACAAGAGAAGACTCTACACATGGACATCACCAGATGGCCAACACCGAAATCAGATTGATTATATTCTTTGCAGTCAAAGATGGAGAAGCTCTATACAGTCAGCAAAAACAAGATGGGGAGCTAACTGTGGCTCAGATCATGAACTCCTTATTGCCAAATTCAGACTTAATTGAAGAAAGTATGGAAAACCACTAGACCCTTCAGGTATGACCTAAATCAAATCCCTTATGACAATACAGTGGAAGTGAGAAATAGATCTAAGGGACTAGATATGATAGACAGAGTCCCTGAAGAACTATGGACGGAGGTTCATGACATTGTACAAGAGACAGGAATCAAGACCATCCCCAAGAAAAAGAAATGCAAAAAGGGAAAATGGTTGTCTGAGGAGGCCTTACAAATAGCTGTGAAAATAGAGAAGCCAAAAGCAAAGGAGAAAAGGAAAGACATAACCATTTGAATGCAGAGATCCAAAGAATAGGAAGGAGAGATAAGAAAGCCATCCTCAGTGATCAATGCAAAGAAATAGAGGAAAACAATAGAATGGGAAAGAAGAGATCTCTTCAAGAAAATTAGAGATACCAAGGGAAAATTTCATGGAAAGATGGGCTCAATAAAGGGCAGAAGGACCTAACAGAAACAGAAGATATTAAGAAGAGGTGGCAAGAATAAACAGAAGAAGTGTACAAAAAAGATCTTCATGCCCAGATAATCACGATGGTGTGATCTCTCACCTAGAGCCAGATATCCTGGAATGTGAAGTCAAGTGGGCCTTAGGAAGCATCACTATGAACAAAGCTAGTGGAGGTGATGGAATTTCAGGTGAGCTATCTCAAATCCTGAACGATGATGCTGTGAAAGTGCTTCACTCAAATTTGGAAATTCACAGCAAATTTGGAAAACTCAGCAATGGCCACAGGACTGGAAAAGGTCAGTTTACATTCCAATCCCAAAGAAAGGCAATGCCAAAGAATGCTCAGACTACTGCACAATTGACTCATCTCACACGCTAGCAAAGTAAAGTTCAAAATTCTCCACGCCAGGCTTGAACAATATATGAACTTCCAGATGTTCAAGCTGATTTTAGAAAAGGCAGAGGAACCAGAGATCAAATTACCAATATCTGCTGGATCATTGAAAAAGCAAGAGAGTTCCAGAAAAACATCTATTTCTGCTTTATTGACTATGCCAAAGCCTTTGACTGTGTGGATCACAAGAAACTGTGGAAAATTCTTCAAGAGATTGGAATACCAGACCACCTGACCTGCCTCTTGAGAAACCTATATGCAGGTCAGGAAGCAACAGTCAGAACTGGACATGGAACAACAGACTGGTTCCAAATAGGAAAAGGAGTACATCAAGGCTGTAGATTGTCACCGTGCTTATTTAACTTCTATGCAGAGTACATCATGAGAAACGCTGGGCTGGGTGAAGCACAAGCTGGAATCAAGATTGCTGGGAGAAATATAAATAACCTCAGATATGCAGATGACACCACCCTTATGGCAGAAAGTGAAGAAGAACGAAAGAGCCTCTTGATGAAAGTGAAAGAGGAGAGCAAAAAAGTTGACTGAAAGCTCAACATTCAGAAGACCAAGATCACTGCATATGGTCCCATCACTTCATGGCAAATAGATGGGGAAACAGTAGAAACAGTGGCAAACTTTATTTTGGGGGGCTCCAGAATCACTGCAGATGGTGACTGCAGCCATGAAATAAAAAGATGTTTACTCCTTGGATGGGAAGTTATGACCAAGCTAGACAGCATATTAAAAAGCAGAGACATTACTTTGCCAACAAAGGTCTGTCTGTCAAAGCTACGGTTTTTCCAGTAGTCATGTATGGATGTGAGACCTGAACTGTAAAGAAAGCTGAGCACTGAAGAATTGATGCTTTTGAACTGTGATGTTGGAGAAGACTTTTGAGAGTCCCTTGGACTTCAAGGAGAATCCAACCAGTCCATCCTAAAGGAAGTTAGTCCTGAATATTTATTGGAAGGACTGATGCTGAAGCTGAAACTCCAATAATTTGGCCACCTGATGCGAAGAACTGACTCAATGGAAAAGACCCTGATTCTAGGAAAGATTGAAGGCAGGATGACAAGGCGATAACATAGGATGAGATGACTGGATGGCATCACTGAGTCAATGGACATGAGTTTGAGCAAGTCCAGTAGTTGGTGAAGGACAGGACAGCCTGGCGTGCTGCAGTCCATGGGTTCCCAAACAGTCAGACATGACTGAGTGACTGAACTGTACTGAACTTTGTATATATCTACACACACACACACACACACACACACAGTATATGTGTATGCCATAACACTGTATGCCATAACGTCCTTATCCATTTATCCATCATGGACCCTGAAGTTGTTTCCTTGTCTTTGCTATTGTGAATAATTCTGTTATGAACTTGAGAGTGCAGAATTATTATTGGTTTTTTTTTTTTTTACCACACTGCACAGCTTGTGGAATACTAGTTTCCTGACCAGGGATTGAACCTAAGACCCCAGCAGTAAAAGTGTGGCGTCCTAACCTCTGAACTGTCAAGGTATTCCCCAAATATCTTTTGGAGTTACAGTTTTCATTTCCTTTGGATATATTCCCAGAAGTGAAATTGCTAATTCACATGGTAATTCTATTTTTAATTTCCTGAGGATCTTCAAAACTATTTTGCACAGTGACTGTACCAATTTACAATCCCACAAATAGTGCTAAAGGGATCCCTTTCCTCCACATTGATGTCAGCATTTGTTTTCTCTTGTCTTTTTCATGATGGCCATTGTAAAAGATTTGAAGTGGTTTCTCACTGTGGGTTAGGTTTATGTTTTCCTAATGACTAGTGATGTTGAGCATCTTTTCAAGTACCTGTTGGTCTTTCAAATATCTTCTGTAGAGAAATGTCTATTCAGGCCCTTTGCCTATTTTTCAATTTAATCGGGTTTTTTTTTTTACTATTGAACTTCATGATTTCTTTATTCATTTGGGGGATTAAGCTCTCATCAGATATATAGTTTAATATTTTCCCCACCCCATAGGTTGTCTTTTCACTTTGCTGATTTCTTTTGCTGTGTAGAAACTTTTTAGTTTGATGTCATCCTCAGTTTGTAAAGAATCTGCCTGCAATGCAGGAGACCAGAGTTCAACCTCTGGGTTTGGGAAGATCCCCTGGAGAAGGGAAAGGTTACCCACTCCAGTATTCTGGCCTGGAGGATTCCATGGACTGTATAGTCCTTGGAGTTGCAAAGAATCAGACGCGACTGAGTGAATTTCACTTTCACTTTCATCCTACTTAATTTTTTTTTTTTTTTCATTTTGTTGGTAAGGTTTTTGGAGTCATATTCAAAAACCATTACAAAGACTCATGTTAAAGAGTTTTATTCTTATGTGTTTTTTTTTTTCCCCCAGGAGCTTCAGGTCTTAAATTTTAAAATTTAATCCGTTATGAGTTAATTTCTGTGAGTAATGTAAGCTATGGGTCAAGTTTTATTCTTTTACATATGAAAATCTAATTATCTCAGCTCCATTTATTGAAAAGACTCTTTTCCCACTGAATA
This sequence comes from Odocoileus virginianus, assembly GCF_023699985.2. Lineage (NCBI taxonomy): Eukaryota > Metazoa > Chordata > Mammalia > Artiodactyla > Cervidae > Odocoileus > Odocoileus virginianus. The sequence continues at coordinate 31,567,193 of NC_069686.1, read as the reverse complement.
TTTTTGGTACCCTTGTCAAATATTATATGACTATATATGCTTGAGTTTATTTCTGGGTTCTCAATTACGTTCCATTAATCTATTTGTCTCTTTTTATACAATACCATACTGTTTTGATAACTATAGCTTTATAGTATAACTTGAAATCAGAAAGTTTGTGGCCACCTACTTTGTTCTTTCTTATGGTTAGTTTAGGCTATTCTAGGTTGTTTGGGGGAGTGTTTTTTCCTACATCTGTAAAATAATGCCATTGGAATCTTGACTGGGATTGCATTGAATCTATATATGGCTTTTCATAGTAGTGATATATAAAGAAAAGTAATTCTTTCAATTCATGAACGTGGACTACCTTTCCATTTATTTCTGTTTTCTTCAATTTTGTTCCTCAATGTCTTGAATTTTCAGAGGACAGCTCTTTCACTTTCACAGGTAAATTTATTCTTACTATTTTATTGCTTTTGATGCTATTATGAGATTGATTGATTGATTTTTTAGAAAATATATCATTAGTGTACAGAAATGCTAATTTTTGTGTGTTAATTTTGCATCCTGCTATTAATATTTAACTCTGTATTGATTAGGTCTAACCATTTATTGCTTGAGTCTTTAGGACTTTCTAGATATAAAATCGTATCATCTGAAAATAGATACAAATTTTATAACTTCCTTTTTAATTATGATACCTTTTATTTCATTTCTTGCCTGATTGCTTCTTGTACTGTGTCAAATAAGAATAGTGAGAGTGCCACACTTGTCTTGTTCCTGATCTTAAAGAACAAACTTTCAGACTTTCATTGTTGTATGATGTTAGCTCTGAGCTTGTCATATATGGCTTTTATCATTTTGAGATATATTCCTTATATGCCTAATTTGTTGGGTTTTTACCATGAGTGAAAGTTGAATTTTGTCAAATTATTTTTCTGCTTCTACCGGAATTATGATTTTTTTTAATTACTGTAATGTATCACATTTATTGAAATCCATTTGTTGAACCATCCTTGTGTCCCAGGGATTAAGCTCACTTGATTATAGCGTCTGAGCTTTTAATGTGCTTTGTGAATTTAATTTGTTACTATTTTACTGAGAAATTTTGCTTCTATATTCATCAAAGTTAAGTGGTAAATTCACCAGTTAAGCTATCTGGTACTGGGCTTTTCTTCATTGAAACAAAATTGATCTTTTCAGGTTTTTATTTTTTCCTGATTTAGTATTGGTAAATTGTTTCTTAGAACTTTTCCATTTCCTCTAGGTTGTCTAGATTGTTGATGTTTAGTTGCCCATAGTAGCCTCTTATAATTTTTGAGTTTCTGTTGTATCAGTTGCAATGTCCCCTTTTCATTTATAATTTTGTTGATTTGGGTTCTTTTGGTTTTTCCTCTCAGCTAACCTAGCTAAGGATTTGTCAATTTTGTTCATCTTTTCAAGGAACTTACACTAAACTTTTTTTTTCTTTTTTTGTTCTCTATTTCATTTATTTCTAATTTGATCTTTATTATCTCCCTTTTTTTTTTTTCTAACTTTGGGCTCAATTTGTTCTTTCTCTAGTTTCTTAAGGTGTAGAGATAAGGTGTTTGTTTGGTATCTTTCTTGCTTCTTAATGTAGGTATTTTTTGCTATAAACTTCTCTCTTAAAACTGCTTTTACTGCTTCCCACAAGTTCTGCTCTGCTGTATTTCCATCTTCATTATTTCAAGCAACTTTTTAATTTCCCCTTTAATTTCTTCCTTAATCCTTTGGTTGTTCAGAAGAATATTGTTTAATTTTTTGTGTGTTCATGAATTTTCCAGTTTCCCCCTTGCTATTGATTTCTAATTTCATGCCATTTGGTAAGAGGAGATACTTAATATGATTTCAGTCTTCTTGACTTTACTAAGATTTGTCTTGTAGCCTAACATATGGTGTACTGTAGAAAATGTTTCATGAGCACTTGAGAAGAATGTGTGTTCTACTGCTGCTGGACAGAATGTTCTGTATATATCTGTTCACTTCATTGTTCTATCATGTTCTTCATATCAACTACTTCCTTATTGATTCTCTGTCTAGATGACCTATTCATTGTTGAGAGTGGGGATTAAAGTCTCCAACTATTATGGTATTACTGTTTACTTTCCTCTTAGCTCTATTCATATCTAGGTGTTCTGATGTTGGGAGCATAAATATATACAATCGTTATATCTCCTTGATGTATTGATCCCTTTATTATTATATAATGATTTTTTTTGCAATTTTTATTTTAAAGTCTATTTTGTCTGATACAAATATAGTTACCCCTGCTTTTTCTTCTTCTTCTTTTTTTTTTTTTTTGTTATCATTTGCTGGAAACATCTTTTCCCATCTCTTCACACTTAGTCTATGTATGTCATACTTAGTCTGGTAGGGATTGTTTAGTTGGATCTCTCTCTCTCTCTCTTTTTTAATCTATTCAACAATTCTATGTTTTCTAATGAAACAACTTAATTTATGTTTAAAGTAATTATTGATAAGTAAAGACTTCCTTTTGCCATTTTGTTAAGTGTTCTCTGTTTGCTTTGTAGATCTGTTCCTCCATGTTTCTTATCCTGCTGTCATCTTTTGTAACTAATAACAGATTTTTGTAGCTATGGTTATTTTTATTACATTCATTTATTATGTTTTAAACTAAGAGTTATAAGTAAGTGAGGCATTACTATTATCGTATTGCAGAATATAACTCTGACTATATGTTTACCTCTACCACTGAGATTTACACTACCTTTTTCTGTTTTTATGATGTTAATTCATATTCTTTTACTTCCACTGAAATAATTCCATTTAGCATTTCTTCTAAGACAGACTTGATGGTAATGAACTCCCTCAGGTATTGTTTGTTTGAAAAAGTATTTCTCACTTTATTTCTAAAGGACAGTCTTGCCAAGTATTAGAAATTTTGGTTAACAGTTACTTTCTTTCAATATTGGTCTTGGTCTCTGTCATGAAGGGGTCCTTCAGCCTCACCTTGAAGTTCTAAAATTCCCTAGGTTGTATCTTATTCTTGAATAATTGTTAATTCTTTTTCTTGTTAGGGGGAGAGAACTCAGGAGCAACTTGTGTTAACATCTTTGTAATGTCACTCCTTCATTAGATTTTTTTTAAATTTTAGATACACGATTATGTGCAAAAGTGTGTGGAAAAAAACTACAAATGGTGTGGAATCCTGAGTATGGAGATGAAAGTTAACTGGGAAAACCAAAGAATAATTTAAGAAGTAAAATTTTACCTGGGCCTCAAAGATTGGTTAAGATTTGAATAGAAAAGGAAATTATGAAGATCACACTCATTAAAATGAATTGGTCTTTGCAATTCCTATTTACTGTCTAGAAAAATGTAAGAGCCTCACCAAAAAGCCCTAAAATTCCAGGAATGGGTAAGGAAATTATATTCTCCCTATTAGGGAAATTTTTCTTCCAGAAAAGAATTGTATCTAAATATTTTACTTAGCAAGAAAGGAAGACTAGAAAAGTTTCATTAAAAACAAAAGTATAAAGGGACTATTTTGGTCGTCCCATAGTTAAGACTCTGTACTTCAAGTGCAGGGAGATGTGAGTTTGATTCTTGGTTAGGGAACTAAGATCTTGCATGCCATGTGCCCACCCCCCAAAAAATAAAAATAAAGTAATAATCTTTTAAAATAAATAAATGTATCGTGGTGGTTTTGTCTCTAAGTTGTGTCCAACTCTTGTGATCCCATGGTCTGTAGCCTGCCAGGCTCCTCTGTCCATGGGATTCTCTAGGCAAGAATACTGAAGTAGGTTGCCATTTCCTTCTTCAGGCGATCTTCCCAATCTAGGGATCAAACCCCCGTCTCCAGCATTGCAGGCAGATTCTTTACTAACTGAGCTACCAGGGAAGCCTCCAAAAAGTGAAAGTTGCTCAGTCCTTTCTGACTCTTTGTGACCCCATGGACTATACAGTCCATGGAGTTCTCCAGGCCAGAATACTTGAGTGGGTAGCTTTTTCCCTTCAACAGTGAATCTTTCCAACCCAGGAATTGAACCAGGGTCTCCTGCATTGCAGGTAGATTCTTTAACAACTGAGCTATCAAGGAAGCCCATATATGTATAAATAAATATAAATAAATGTATAAATAAAAGTAAAAAGACATGTCTATATCAAAGGCATAATCAAGCATGGATGGAAAACATATTGCATCTGTTTCAAACAAGTGTAGAACAGTAATTTACTTCAAGAAAAGTTTAAAAATCCAGGCAACAGGTATCATAATACATGTTAGCCAACTGTGAAAACAGAAATACAAAATAACATTTTTAAATGCCAGCAAAGATTAAAGATCTCTAAAAGTTATTTTTTAAATATATCTTCTACTTCCTTCTACATTTCCTTTTTGTTATTTTTACAAAGTTTAGATAAGAATTATGAAGGCAATAACTTGTTGGAATTTTGATACAGATGATTTTTATGTTCCTGACAAGGCACACAAGGTAACTCTCTATTGTTTATAATTTTTTTTTCTTTTTATCACTCATATGCTCAAATGAGTAGTTTAATTTTTTGGTTTGGAGTCTTAGACGATGGCAAGTTTTATTAACGTTAAATATGACACAGCATTCTCTTTAACCAAACATGAACACAGAACCCTTAGTGAGAATGAAGTGTGAATAAGCATTAAAGTCTATTAAAATAGAGCATAAGGATGTGAAGGTATGGATAGCAGTATGTTTCAAGTACAATGTAACAGCAAAGCCTGGATAGTTTCTTTTTTCTCTCCGCTATTGTAAACCAACAGCATTGATGATAAATGGCATTTACCAAATTCTAATACCTGAAAAACATTATTTTTTTTTAAATAGTCTCCTACATTTAATGCCATTGGATACATGTGAAATGATTTTTGGTAGGACTTTCAAAAAATCTACCATATTCAAAGAAAGAGAAAATCATTGTCATATAAAATCTGACTAGAAAGCTTCTCATCGCCCTCATAATAGGTTGGTATTTTCTTGCATTTCTTCTCATGGTACATTTCAACAGCTCTCCTTACCCTTCTTTCTCTCTCCCAGCAATAAAACTACTCATTTTTCTTTATGTAAGTGAATTTATTTGAAGATTTCAGCTGAGTACTTTACCTAAACCCCACAGATGTATGCCATAATGTTGCCACATTCTTGATTATCAATAAGACACATTGCACCGATAACTTGAAATCCTTGACAAATTTAATGGACATTTTATATAGTGTTTCTTAACTGGAAAATGTCAAGCAAAAAAAGTCAAAACAACATAGTCTATATAAACTCTCCACTGAATAGGAAGGGCTACCTAAGACACATAGCTCTGACTGCCAAATTTCTAATCACAAAGCTAAATGACTCTGGTGTTATCAAACTTATTTCTTCCAAATACTCAAGTACTAAAATGACAAATCATAGGGTGGCTGTTAGCCTGAAGACACTTCTGTTCTATTATTTAAAGTCTGTTTTTTTTTTTAATGTCTGAGATTTCTATGTGGAAAAAATAATGAACTTTAAGAAATGTCATTTTTACTAACAGAAATTATGGCTTGAACACCTGAATATGAATATTAAATACAAAAAAGTACATTTAAATGATGTTAAGGTTGTGACACAAACTGACAAAAGCTGCAAAATTCAAAGTTAAGGATGACACTCTACCTTAACTCACCCTGTTATGAGGGGGAAAGGGGCACCAGAGTGTGCAGCTGGAAATGCTATCTTGGCCTTCATTCTCCATTGCCTGATTGTGTCACACGGTGTTTTACTCTTCATATTATTTAATTGGTTTTTGGCATTTGGTTCTCTCTCTTTAGCTTGAGAGAATATTGCGTGCCCATTTATAATGTTACTTGCAAACCTACACATATTGATACTGTGCATTTTGCGGTCACTCTTAGGAGATCATTTGAGTTATTTAGAGAATGTTTATGTGTGTGTCTGTTGGTACAGAAGCATTTATCAAACAATATGAGTACTTTGTCTAAGACAGAAAATACAAACTAACAATTTGAGGCACTGAATCTGTGCCAAGCATTATTCTAACTGTTTACAGGTATGAACTTCTTCAATACACACACACACACACACACAAATCTATGAGAAAATTATCATTGTCATCATCATCATCATCACCATTATATTCATTTTACAGGTAAGGAAACTGAGACTCTATGACTCTAGCTGAGATCACATAGCTAATACCCACCAAAGTCAAGATTCAAACCTGCACTCCAAGCAGTCAAGTTCTTAATCACTATGACCAACAGATATGAAAGCAACAAGAATGTCACAAATACCCTTCTACATCAACTAGTACACAACTATAGCCAAATAAGAATTTCTAGGTCCCATCAAGCAAGCATCTGTTTTGTTTAGGCACCTGTTATATAGAAAGCATTAGAATATGTGCTTTGGATAAACAGAAGGAGGCAAGAGGAACTAACAATTATAAGGAATCTACTACATGCTAGATGTTTCACTGAGACACAATCAAGTGCTGTATCTTCTAATTGCTTTGTGTGTGTGCACAGTCGCTCAGTCATGTCCAACTCTTTGCAGCTTCATGGGCTGTAGCCACCCAGGCTCCTGTGTCCATGGAATTTTCCAGGCAAGAATACAAGAGTGGTTTGCCATTTATGACTCCGGACCATCTTCTGAACCCAGAAAGTGAACCTGTGTCTCTTTGCATTTCCTGTGTTGGCAGGCAGATTCTTTATCATTGCACCACCTGGGAAGATGCGTTTAAAGATGAATAATGACACTCAAAAAGATTAAATAATTTGGATAAGACCACACACAAATTCCGGTGTTGCTGAAGCTTTGCACACTTTTTCAAGACACCTAACTTTTCTGATGCTTGCTTTTCTTTGTATAAACAACCCTCATAGGGTTATTTTAGTTTACCTTCTTGCATTTTCCAAGGGAATGCTATTGCCAATCTATAAATCAACAAATATTTGCTTGAAACCAATATATTAACTATGTTTTCTTGGGATTGAAATATTTAAGGATAAATTCACATGAGTCACAGTATAATACATAGGCTTTGCTGGTAAAAAAGAGAAAAATGGTGATTAATAGCAGACAACTCTATCTCACTTCCACTTCTATAAATGTTCATCTAATTATTAAGCAAATGTGACATGAAAGCTTTGTGTTACATTACTAAAAAGAATCCTAGAGAGTATCTCAACCAAACTTCTTCTTATTGATGTGTAAACTGAGTTCTCCCCACAATTGAATAGCCTGTACTAGATCTAGGGTTAGAAGTAAGGTCCCTGACTCCCAAGTGAATACATTTGCACTTTGCCATTCTTTCAGTCATCAACTGTAGATGCTATCTTTGTTTTAGAAACTGGGCTCTATTTTCTGATAGTTTTCATCCAAATATATGGAGGCAAAGTTGACTGACACTGATGACAACAGTATTCAGTGATACTAAAGTGATTGAGAAATAAACACTCATATAATTCAAGATAATTAGAATTATATAACTCAGAAGGACATCAAGTTTTTATAAAGGAATACAAAAAAGTTTATGAAGTTGAGCATGGCAACACAACTGAATGAGGCCTATACAAAGCACAATGACCTGTGTCGCTTCTCAGCCAGCCTCTATTATGTTCCCATTCCCCTCTGCCATGGTGACAAGCAATGTCATCAACAGGCAACAGGCATTGCATCATCAGTCTGAGTCCTGTAAAAAGAGAACTGCAACTCACTCACAGTAAGCATGTCCAAAATGGACATGCAACATGAGCTACAAATAAATACTTTGGGATTCTTTTATTTGAAGTCATTTATTACCATGAATAACCTAACCCAGTGGTTATCAATTTTTAGCATCTATCAGAATCACCTAGTCCCACACCCAGAGTTTCTCATTCATAAAATGTTAGTTGCTCAGTTGTGTCTGACTCTTTGTGGCGCCAAGAACTGTAACCCACCAGGCTCCTCTGTCCATGGGATTTCCCAGGCAAGAGTACTGGAGTGGGTTGCCATTCCCTTTGCCAGGGGATCTTCCCAACCCAGGAATTGAACCTGGGTCTCCTGCATTGAAGGCAGATTCTTTACCATTTGAGCCACCAGGGAAGCCTTTCTCATTCATAAGTCTGGGGTAAAACTTGAGAATTTGCATTTTTAACAGATGATACTGATGCTGCTAGTCGAGAAACCAAACATTAAGAATCACTGAGCTAGTCCATCTGAGTGATACAAGTGTAATGTTTTTATGTTATTCTTAGTCTCTTGTAGCTTTTGTCACCTTTTCTTGCTTCTTTAACCTTAGTAATACCTCTGTCCAGACTGAATTGGTTAAATTCTCTTCAGTTGAAACCATCTAAGTGGAAATTCTCCTTCATGCTAGAAACCTGACTGATACATTCTGTATAAAATTGCGCTTGACATTACCTAAAACTTATCAATGTATGTTATCTCATTATCCACACAACTACCCTGAAAGTTGATGCGGTTAAAAAAAAAAAAAAAAACCACCTCTAATGAGGTGGTTGAAACTAGAGCCTATTATACAGAGTGAAGTAAGTCAGAAAGAGAAAAACAAATATTGTATAATAATGCATACACATGGAATCTAGAAAGATGGTACTGGTGAAATTATTTTCAGGACAGCAATGGAGACACAGATATAGAGAACAGACTTATGGACACAGGAGGCGGGGAGGAAGAAGAGGGTAGGATGCATGAAGAGAGTAACATGGAAACTTACATTACTATATGTAGAATAGATAGTCAATGGAAATTTGCTGTCTGATTTAGGGAACTCAAACCGGGCCTCTGTAACATTCTAGAGGAGTGGGATGGGGAGGAAGGTTCAAGAGGGAAGAATCATATGTATACCTATGGCAGATTCATGTTCTGTTTGGCAGAAATCAGCACAATTTTGTAAAACTTTTATTCTTCAATTTTAAAAAAAAATTATTTTCAGAAGGACACATGCAAAAAAAGAAAAACAACAACTTATTGTGTGAGGAAACTGAGTTTTAGACAAAGTGAACCCAGACCTTTCTTTACGGCTAATTTGTTTCAGATCTCAAATTTAAATAGCTCTTACTTCATATAGTTTTCCAGGATGGTATGTTACAGATAGTGTTGGAATATATTCTATGAGTTTCTTTTTGGTTTTCCTCATAGTAGTATGTTGCATTCTTAATTACATTTTACTGCAAAATGACAGAAACTAGTTTCCATTTCCAGAGAGGACAATAGCCACATTATAAGCTTTCTGAAAGATGCACAAAATAACATGTGTTCTAGGAACAAAGTCTATTAACTAATAGTCATTCAGCAAAGAATGAAAAGGCACTTAGTAATGGAATTTAACTATACCTGAATTAGTTTTCAGTTTCAGATCATTACAAACTAGAAAAATGCGGTACTCTTCCTAGTGCTTAACACTGAATTGAATGTTTCAATAATAATCCTGAATTCCTCCCATCAGGAGCACTATTCAAATAAACAAAAACAGTAAATTATAAATTTGAAAAGGAAACCCTGAAACATTTCACTTTCACGGGAGAATATGTAAAGAAGGTTTATAAGTTTACTAGATTTCTTTTATTGTATTTTTGCTAAAAGTTTCAAATACTAAGAATTTTAATGCAAATATTAAAAGTGTATATAAAAAATGTCCATTGCAATGAAAAATGAAGATAATCTAAATGCTTGTCAGTAACAAATTAAGTAAATTATGGTACATGCATTCAATAAATGTGAATACTATAAACTTAAATAGAAGAATAAATTGAGTAATAGTGTGCAAAGTATGCCTTTTTTTTTCCAAAACAGTGTGTGTATAGGATACGTGTATATACATAATTATAGAGTAAATATTTAGGGAAAATCCTAGCATCTATAACAAGATCATGTTTGGATAATTGTAGATTATATTCTAATATAAATACAGTTATATTTTTCAGTATTTGTGCTTTCCTACATTTATAAATTTTCTGAATTTTTGGCAATAATGAAAATTATGTTTATAATATTTATATAATAGTGTATGAGGAGATATAATATTGTTATTTCAAAATACAAAACAGTATAAGAGATGTAAATATTATGAGGAGCTAAAAGAAATTACAAAATTAATTGTGGTCCACAACTTTAGAGAGTAGCCTAAGATAAGAAAAAATTAGTAATAATAATAATCATACATAATCATTAAAATTTATAAAGTATATTTTTCATTATGTCATAATTCTCACTGCATAAATTATAAATTATATACAAGCTCAAAAAGAAAATTAAAATTAAAACCTTTAATAAGATCTGTTTTATTTTTGAGTATGCTTTTAATTAATACTTTAAAATTAAGCTACCAGATTAAAATATATAACTGTAGATTTCAGACTTTTATTGTTAAATAAATGTTCCTTTTGTCAAGGTTAAAAAGAACATGTTGAAAAATAAAGTTACTAATAATACACTTGATTGTACTAAAGTAGAGAGAATTCCAACAACACAAGAGACGACTCTACACATATATATCACCAGATGGTCAATACTGAAAGCAAATTGATTGTATTCTTCGCAGCCAAAGATGGGGAAGCTCTATACAGTCAGCAAAAACAAGACTGGGAGCTGACTGTGGCTCAGATCATGGCTCCTTATTTCAAAATTCAGACTTAATTGAAGAAAGTAGGGAAAACTACTAGACCACTCAGGTATTATCTAAATCAAATCCCTTACAATTATACAGTGGAAGTGACAAATAGATTCAAGGGATTAGATCTGATAGACAAGAGTCCCTGAAGAACTGTGGATAGAGGTTTGAGACATTGTACAGGAGGCAGTGATCAAGACCATCCCCAAGAAAAAGAAATGCAAAAAGGCAAAATAGTTGTCTGAGGAGGCCTTACAAATAGCTGTGAAAAGAAGAGAAGCGAAAAGCAAAGGAGAAAAGGGAAGATATACCCCATTTGAATGCAGAGTTCCAAAGAATAGCAAGGAGAGATAAGAAAGCCTTCCTCAGGGATCAACGCAAAGAAATAGAGGAAAACAATAGAACGGAAAAGACTAGAAATCTCTTATCTAGGGTGAAACAGATCACCAGCCCAGGTTGGGTGCATGAGACAACAGCTCAGGCCTGGTGGACTGGGAAGACCCAGAGGGATCGGGTGGAGAGGGAGGTGGGAGGGGGGGACTGGGATGGGGAATACATGTAAATCCATGGCTAATTCATTTCAATGTATGACAAAAACTACTGTAATGATGTAAAGTAATTAGCCTCCAACTAATAAAAATAAATGGAAAAAAAAATTTTTTTTAATAAAAATTAAAAAAATTTTGTCAGATAAAAAAAAATAAAAAAATAAAAATTAAAAAAAAAAGAAAATTAAAGATATCAGAGGAAAATTTCATGCAAAGATGGGCACAATAAAGGACAGAAATGGTATAGACCTAACAAAAGCAGAAGATATTAAGAAGAGGTGGCAAGAATACACAAAGAACTATACAAATAAAATCCTCATGACATAGATAACCACGATGGTGTGATCACTGTACTAGAGCCAGGCATCCTGGAATGCGACGTCAAGTGAGCCGTAGGAAGCATCACTATGAACAAAGCTAGTGGAGGTGATGGAACAAAGCTTAGCTATTTCAAATCCTAAAGATGATGCTGTGAAAGTGCTGCAGTCAATATGCCAGCAAATTTGGAAAGCTCAGCAGTGGTCACAGGACTGGAAAGGTCAGTTTTCATGCCAATCCCAAGGAAAGGCAATGCCAAAGAATGTTCAAACTACCGCACAATTGCACTCATCTCACATGCTAACAAAGTAACGCTCAAAATTTTCTAAGATAGGCTTCAACAGTACATGAACCATGAACTTCCAGATGTACAAGCTGGTTTTAGAAAAGGCAGAGGAACCAGAGATCAAATAGCCAACATCCATTGCAGCATAGAAAAAGTAAGAGAATTTCAGAAAAACATCTACCTCTGCTTTATTGACTATGCCAAAACCTTTGACTGTGTGGATCAGAACAAATTATGGAAAATTCTTCAAGAGACTGGAATACCAGACCACCTTACCTCTCTCCTGAAAAATCTGTAAGTAGGTCAAGAAGCAACAGTAAGAACCAGATGTGGAACAATAGACTGGTTCCAAACTGGGAAAGGAGCACCTCAAGGCTGTATATTGTCACTACTTATTTAACTCATATGCAGAGTATATCATGCAAAATGCCAGGCTGGATGAAACACAAGCTGGAATCAAGATTGCCAGGAAAAATATCAATAATCTCAGATACTCAAATGACAACACCCTTATGGCAGAAAGCAAAGAGGGAGTAAAGAGCCTCTTGATGAAAGTGAAAGAGGAGAGTGAAAAAGCTCACTAAAAACCAAACATTCAGAAAACTAAGATCATGGCATCCATTCCCATCACTTCATGGCAAATAGATGGGGAAACAATGGAAACAGTGACAGACTTTATTTTCTTGGGCTTCAAAATCACAGCAGATGGTGACTGAAACCATGAAATTAAAAGGCGCTTATTCCTTGGAAGAAAAGCTGTGACCAACCTAGACAGCATATTATAAGGCAGAGATATTACTTTGCTGACAAAGGTCCATCTAGTCAAAGTTATGGCTTTTCCAGTAGTCGTGTATGGATGTGAGAGTTGGACCATAAAGAAAGTTGAACACTGAAGAATTGATGCTTTTGAACTGTGGTGTTAGAGAAGACTCTTGAGCATCCCTTGGACTGCAAGGTGATCAAACCAGTCCATCCTAAAGGAAATCAGTCCTGAATATTCATTGGAAGGACTGATGCTGAAGCTATAACTCCAATACTTTGGCCACCTGATGCAAAGGACTGACTCAATGGAAAAGATCCTGATGCTAGGAAAGATGGAAAGTAGGAGAAGAGGATGACAGAGGATGAGATCGTTGGATGATATCATGGACTCGATGGAAATGAGTTTGAATAAGCTCCAGGAGTTGGTGATGGACAGGGAACCATGGCATGCTCCAGTCATGGGGTTGCAAAGAGTCGGACATGACTGAATGACTGAACTGAACTGAGAGAGAATTACAGATCTTCCCAGGTGGTGCCAGTGGTATAGAACCTGTCTGCTAATGCAATAGAAATAAGAAACACAGGTTTGATCCTTGGGTCATGAAGATCCCACGAAAGAGGGCATGGCAACCCACTTCAGTGTTTTTGCCCAAAATCCCATGAACAGAAGGCTACAGCCCATAGGGTCACAAAGTGTTGGACACACCTTAAGCAACTTAGTATGCATGCATAGAGAATTATATTTTCAGATTGCCAGGGAAGAGGTGACTGGGGCATCCTTTGAGCTTTCTTTTTTGTTATTAAAAAACTATGAGGTTTTTTTTTTTTAATGAAAAAGCAAGAGAAATGAGTCAATACGCAAAATTGTTTTTCACTTAGAATTTGGCTGACTATATGTGGAAGACCAAAAGCTGCCATCACTCAATTAATCACAGAAGCAGAGAGGCATCATTGAAAGGGACAAAAGTAAAGCAATGAGTAGAGAACTTCTAAATAAGACTCTGACTTTTTGATTTTTCCTATGTACTAAGGCCCCTTCCAGGGTGCTCTAGGAAGCAACTGGCTTGTTCATGCAGAAGGATTATCACTGGTGGACACAGCTGTGTACATCTGGCACACAGTGTGTGTGTGTGTGTGTGTGTGTGTGTGTGTGTGTTTCCCCAGATTTGCCAGCTCTCTAAGCTCCCTCACCCAGTCGTTGCTCAGAGTCCTCTAATCCTCCTCTGAGAACACATGATTTAAGCCTGAACCCTGCCTCTCCCACCCTGGCCTCCATGGGCAACCGGCCACTACATTCAGTTAAAAGCATTTTCTCTTTGCTTTGTTTTCAGACAACATTTGGGGGAAAGTGGAGAAAATAAATAGTATCAAAACTTAGTTAGTTTCCTTTTGTATGAAAACCGTATCTCCTGCTGGCTTTTGAATCCCTGGCCTCTATTATGACTTTTATAGGCTAATGCAATATTGGAGAAAATATCTGCAGCCCATTGAGAAGGAACAATATTGGTTTCAAGAGCCTACAGCATTTATCTAGATGAGCTTAAAGAGTCCCACTCAAAACCAACAACAATTACTCCAAGTAATGTTTAACTACACAAGGACTTGAACTGTGAGGAATTTCATAACTTGCCTCTTTAAAGAAAAACTAATGAAATAAATAGCTGAGTTAAAGTTAGATTTTTCTATCTGGTAAATCACTCTGTTTGTTTATTTAAAAAATGATCTAGGTTGGTGAATTTTGTCTTCAAGCAAGTGGGAAATCTTTTTCTTTGACTATCTTATCCATTCATGTACTCATTTGGCCAACAAATATTTCTTGACCATCTGCTATGTGTCAGCAGTGTTCTAGGTGTTCAGAATACAGCAATGAACAAATGATGCCAAACCCTAAACAGACGTATAAAAATCCTGGACCTCACTGAATTTAAATTCTAGCAGAGGAGACAGATTATAAACAAGAAACATAATAAATATGTAAATTATGTGGTATTTTAGAAAATGATATATGCTCTGGAAAAAAATAAAGCAGGATAAGGAGGACTGGAAGTTCTCAGGGGAGTTGCAACTTTAAATAGCTGGTCAGGGTAGGTAATACTGTGAAACTAATACTTAGAGCAATGACTTTAAAGAAGTGAGGAAGTTGGCCATGCATTATTTTGGAGGAAGACTGTGTCATTGGGGAGACTATGAAACAAGAAGGTCAATGTGACTGGATAAGGAGAGTAAAGGGGAGAGTGGTGGGAAATGAGATGGAATGAAGATGTAATGTGCTCTGTGTGGTCACTCACTCATGTCTGACTCTGCGACCCCATGGAGTGTAGTTCTCCAGGCTCCTCTGGCCATGATGCTCCAGGAAGGAATACTGGAGTGAGTTGTCATGCCCTCTTCCAGGGGATCTTCCCAACCCAGGGATTGAACCCAGGTCTCTCACATTGCAGGTGGATTCTTTACCATCTAAGCCACTAGGGATAATTCTGGTGAAGATGTAATAAGAAATAACAAATCTGATTTCAATATAGACCTGCTTCTTTTACTTTAACCTTTGTATTTTATCATTCTGCTAAATGACATTGCCTGTAGCTTGAAGTATACATAATGGCCTATCTCAGAGAACCCTGCATCACCCTCTCCCATGCCTGAATGTAAGACTAAATTACCTCTGTTTAGCTCACAGTAAACATCCTGACCCAGCTCCCCTGTGATGGGTGCAGGAAAGAAGAAATTAAGACATCACCTCAGGAGTCTGGTCAAAACCAGGAAATATTTGCAACAACTTATGTCCTTTTTACTTTACCTCCTCACCTCCCATCACTCCCCCGCCCCCACACCCCACTTTGTTCTATAAAAGAAACTAGCATCCACACCCCAGTAAAATAATTCTCTAGGACAGATGCTAGTATAGTCTCCCACCATCTCAGACTCCTGGCCTTCCCAATAAAGCCATTATTCCTTGCCCCAACACTCTGTCTTTGGATGTACCGGCCTGTTGTGTGGTGAGCAGAATGAGCTTGGAATCAGTAACAAAGGTACCAGGCTATGTAGGGCCTGGTTGAACATGTGAGAATTTTGGTCTTTTTCTCTCAAATGGGGAAGCATAGAAGAGTAAGTAACCTATTTTACAAGGGTCCCTTTAGCTGTGAAAGCCCTTCAGAAATGGGAATATGGGTGGATACATGGAAAACAGTTATGAGATGTTTGTAGTCATTTTAATGACAAATAATAGATACTCTTACCATCCAGCTTGAAAGCAATTTAAGTATTTTTGCTGAAAGAAAAATGTTTGGCCTATTTTATGTCTAACTAATTAAAAGTCATGGTCCTCAAAGCGTGATCTGTTTCACCCTAGATATACATGTTTCGATGCTGTTCTCTTGAAACATCCCACCCCCGCATTCTCCCGTAGAGTCCACAAGTCTGTTCTATACATCTGAGTCTCTTTTTCTTTTTTTGCATATAGGGTTATCGTTACCATCTTTCTAAATTCCATATATATGTGTTAATATACTGTAATGGTCTTTATCTTTCTGGCTTACTTCGCTCTGTATAATGGGCTCCAGTTTCACCCATCTCATTAGAACTGATTCAAATGAATGCTTTTTAACGGCTGAGTAATATTCCATGGTGTATATGTACCACAGCTTCCTCATCCATTCATCTGCTGATGAACATCTAGGTTGCTTCCATGTCCTGGCAATTATAAACAGTGCTGCGATGAACATTGGGGTGCACGTGTCTCTTTCGGATCTGGTTTCCTCAGTGTGTATGCCTAGAAGTGGTATTGCTGGGTCATATGGCAGTTCTTTTTCCAGTTTTTTAAGAAATCTCCACACTGTTTTCCATAGCGGCTGTACTAGTTTGCATTCCCACCAACAGTGTAAGAGGGTTCCCTTTTCTCCACACCCTCTCCAGCATTTATTGCTTGTAGACTTTTGGATAGCAGCCATCCTGACTGGCGTGTAATGGTACCTCATTGTGGTTTTGATTTGCATTTCTCTGATAATGAGTGATGTTGAGCATCTTTTCATGTGTTTTTTTGCCATCCGTATGTCTTCCTTGGAGAAATGTCTGTTTAGTTCTTTGGCCCATTTTTTGATTGGGTCATTTATTTTTCTGGAGTTGAGCTGGAGGAGTTGCTTGTATATTTTTGAAATTAATCCTTTGTCTGTTGCTTCATTTGCTATTATTTTCTCCCAATCTGAGGGCTGTCTTTTCACCTTGCTTATAGTTTCCTTTGTTGTACAAAAGCTTTTAAGTTTCATTAGGTCCCATTTGCTTATTTTTCAAAGCAGCGTATGTTGATGATTTAGGCTAAGTTGTGAACTACACATGAATCCTGGTACTAGAATTCTAAAATGCCCCTTCTTCCTCTAGGTCTCTAATGGTTTATCATCATCATTCGGTGACCCTACAAAGTCACTATGAATATGCTCAATACCTGGGAGGGAAGATAGAAACTTACTAATAATGTAAATTCCACCTGTTTACTTGATAGTATTTCAAACTGTAGAGTCAGAATCTTCTAAATGAGAAATATGAGGAAAAGCAATGCATCCACTTTGGTTACAAGGAGGTAAGTAAACAAAACTCCAACTGTTAGCTTTGGCTGTTGACATGCAAGTCAAGGAGATCCTGACTTGAGGTATCTGTTTAACTAGGCCTGGACATAAGAAATGGGAGGTGCTGAGGGTGGGGAGAGGTGGGTTTGAACTAATGTTACTGCAGCCCAGGATTTCCCAAAGTCTGTTCGTCAAACAGAGGTTGCTGGAGAAATTAACAGTTGCTTTTTGTTTTGTTTTGCTTTTGCCGAAGAAGAGTCCTTGGGAATTGCTATCTTCAAGTTAAACAAATACATTCCCATCAGAGCTTGTCACAACCTTTAATATGCTAACTTTCATCACAAATCTGCAAGAATGTAACAAAATATGCTCAGTTTCCCAATGCTATTTTGAGACCCAATCCACACTAAAATTTTTTTTCATTCTTCCTTGTATCTTTGGTCATCCTAACACCTAGCACAATGCTTTCAGTAGAAAATTTTAAAAGTAAGTAAATTCATCTGCCTAATTCCTCAGATAAGTTACATTTCATGAAGGCTAAAAGATGCATGGCTTTACCTTAATATCAGAGAAAGATAGCATCCTCTATCTTTAGATGTAAAGTGTGCTCTAATCATTCCACTTTCTTTTTCTTTATAGATGCTAGATTGTGTAATATATGAAATCATTCTCAGTGTTAGTCCATGAAAACTAAGTACTAATGTATGCCCATATATATGTATACATATATACACACATTCTTAGAATTATGATGTACCTTTCAGAAATGTGCTCTTAACTTCAAGGTCTACCATATATTAATATATTGTGATTGCTTTAACACGTCCCTCTTCTGAATAATAGGTAATTGAAGAAATTAGAATACTTGTTCTCTGCCATCCACTCTGCAAGGTAAAATGCATAAGAATTTAACCCAGCATATGCTAAACAAAAGCCAATGTTTTATCTACTTTTAAAAAATATAGAATGAAGACAGAATATGAAACAGTCTAGGTACTAAACTATTTTTACAACACACAACAAGTGACCTGAAACTCCTATTACCATACCTTTTTAGTTCATTAAGTAGTTTTGTTTCAAGTAACTGAATAACTATAGATATCATTAAAAATCTTAGAGCCAATCATTTGGAATCTTCTGCATGCCAATAATTATATTCTTCAAGAACACACATAGATGCTTGTCATTGCAACTAATGAGTTTATATATATATCTGTAATCACTTCATGGGAAATAGATGGGGAAACAGTGTCAGACTTTATTTTTTGGGGCTCCAAAATCACTGCAGATGGTGATTGCAGCCATGAAATTAAAAGATGCTTACTCCTTGGAAGGAAACTTATGACCAACCTAAATAGCGTATTAAAAAGCAGAGACATCACTTTGCCAACAAAGGTCTGTCTAGTCAAGGCTATGGTTTTTCCAGTGGTCATGTATGGATGTGAGAGTTGGACTGTGAAGTGCCAAAAAATTGGTGCTTTTGAACTGTGGTGTTGGAGAAGACTCTTGAGAGTCCCTTGGACTGCAAGGAGATCCAACCAGTCCATCCTAAAGGAGATCAGTCCTGGGTGTTCATTGGAAGCACTGATGCTGAAACTGAAACTCCAATACTTTGGCCACCTCATGCAAAGAGTTGACTCATTGGAAAAGACCGTGATGCTGGGAGGGATTGGGGGCAAGAGGAGAAGGGGACAACAGAAGATGAGATAACTGGATGGCATCATCGACTGGGTGGTCATGAGTTTGAGTAAACTCTGGGAGTTGGTGATGGACAGGGAGGCCTGGCATGCTGTGATTCATAGGGTCACAAAGAGTCGGACACGACTGAGCGACTGAACTGAACTGAACTGAATGGGTGCAAAGCCCTTGTACACATATATACTACAAAAGTACAGTTTTATTCCTGAATATCTTTTCTCCGGTATGAAGATTGCAATAAACATATAGGAAATCTTTTTCTTTGTATGAAACAACAGCAAAAGTTTCCCGTTGTATAAAATAAGAGCCACCGTCCTTCCGCCTATTATGTCATGTTCATTCTAAAATGAATAGTAAAAATATCTTTTACTATGTAATTAGAAAAAGATTCTTTGAACAGGTAAAATAATTTCTAAATTAAAAACATCTACCCAAAATCTTGCCTTCTAAGAAGAAAAAGAGTTCTTGAAACTTTTTGAAACCTTAGCCAGCCAGGTGGCCAATATACTGGTCACATGAGGACTTTAAAAAGTACACGTGACTCTACATAGGAAAGGTCCTGGAAAACCCTCCTCCAAAAGAATGTCCCTTCTCCATTGTGGCAAGAGCATCTTCCTCTAATACATAGGACAGTGTATTATATCAGCAATGGGAGACATACCCAATCACATAGGCTTGAATGTGCACAAAGAAAAAGCAGTGACTTCTGATATTTAATGACCCTTTATATTACTACAGTTGACAGTATTTTGTACCTTATGGCTACAGCTTATGGAATTTAAGAACATTATGAGTCACCTATAACAATTTCCCAAACTCCTTAAGGTGAAAAATATTTTAGTTAAAAAAAAAAAGAAAATGAAACCCTTTATTTTCTCCTGATTTTGAACAGATGCACTTTGGAAAAATGTCGATGTCCTTTTAGTAAATCAGAATGTCAGCTGAGCAAAGAAATATAAACGCCTGGACTTTTTCTGTAAGTTAAAATGGATTAAGTAAATTTAGTCAAATCTAGTGAGGAATACAAGAAAACTGTATTATTTTATAAATACACTCAGTTAAATTCTAAACAAGTAATTTTACTAAACTATAATTTGAGAAATTGTAATGCAATTCTGACAAAAAAAATATCAAGAATTTTAAGTGGTAAAAAGGTGAGGGTGGATAAAAAAATATAAGTTGATAAAAAGATTAATCCACAAGCACATGCATCTTAATGTTACAATCTATGGTTATGAGTAATCATTTGGAAATAAAACCTCCTCTAAGTGCCTCTTATATTTTTTCTGCCCTCCTGACAGCTAACCAGCTATGGCTGACATCAGTTTAGGATTAAGTCACATTTCTACAAATCTGAGGCTGTAAAAAGAGATATACATTATCAGCCAATCAACTAGATTTTGATGGAGTATTCAGAAGACAGCATTATTACCTAACAGAGACTAAAGTTAGTTTAATTATGGTTTTAAATAATTATTGAATTTAGCAGATCTTTGTTGGTTAGTCACTAAGTTGTGTCTGACTTTTGTGACCCCATGGATTGTAATCCACCAGGTTCCTCTATCCATGGGATTTCCCAGGCAAGCATACTGGAGTAGGTTGCCATTTCCTTCTCCAAGGAGTCTTCCCAACCCAGGGGTCAAATCTACATCTCCTGCATCAACAGGTGGATATTTTACAACTGAGCCGCCAGGGAAGCATATCTTTAAATCAAAATAAATAAAAGTAAAATGAATATGAAATGCAAAAAGGAAAAATCACATTGTTAAGTAAGTTATTAAGAATTAAAGCTAAATGCACCCAAACCAGTTTGTTCCCAAACAACTCTGACATCAGAGTTTACCAAGATTAATCAGTGGTCATGGATATTGATGTCATAGATAGAGAAAGTCTGATCTGGTACAGGACACATAATTCATAACTTTTCAGCATTTTGCTTTAAGATTAAGTTTGATTGCTTGGTTATAGTTCTTCATTTCTTTAAAACTTGAGGAAAGATTCTTTGCCTTTGAATGTCATCTTAATAATACTCAAGATTTGGGTATTTAGGATACTTGGAACTCTCTGTTTGTTGCAAAGAAAAAAAGATTGTTCTATCACACATTTATGAAGCCATTTACTAACACCAGATTCACTTCCTTCACTCTAAACTCTAGAACACAAGGTCCATTGTCACTTTTCCCAACATTACTTTTATGGTCTGAGTTAAGTTAGTAACCACACAGATGGCTCTTTCAACACTCAGGCTCTCCATTCCTTGATTTCCTCTCCTTCAATATCTTGTATTCCGTCCTACTTCAGTGACTCAGGCTCATGGGCATGCTACAGACAAGAGGATGGCAAATTATAGACTTGGGCCAGGACAATCACTTGGTTTTTTTTTTTTTTAATAGGTTTTATTTTAAAAAGTAATTTCAGGTTCACAGAAGAATGATTTAAAAATATAGAAATTTTCCATATGTACACGTCCTGTCTCCATATATACAGAAACTCTTCTACTAGCAATTTTACTCATCAGAGTGGTACATTTTTTATAGTCAATGAACCTACAATGGCATTAGAGTTTACTAGAAGTGTTTTGCATTATGAGTTTTGACAAATGCCTAGTGATATGCATCCACCATTGTAGTATTGTACAGAATTCCTTCACTGCTGGAAGGCTTGTGTGCTTTGCCTATCCATCCCTCCCCCCGTGCTAATCCCTGGAAACCATTATTCTTTTTACACTCTTCATAATTTTGCCTTTTCCAAAATGTCATATAGTTAGAATCATATAGTTTACTATTGATTACTATGTCATATATATTGATTACAATACATAGCCCATACAGATTTGTTTCCTTCACTTAGTAATACACATTTAAGTTCCTTCTGTCTTTCCATTATTTGATAACTCATTTTTTAACACTGAATAATATTGCATTGTTTGGATGTACCACAGTTTATTTACTCATTCATCTATTGAAGGATAAGGGCCTCCCAGGTGGCTCAGTGATAAAGAATCCATCTGCAATGCAGGAGATGTGGGTTTGACCCCCAGGTTGGGAAAATGCCCTGGAGAAGAAAATATAGCAACTCACTCCAGTATGCCTACCTCCCATGGACAGAGGAGACTGGCAGGCTACAGTCCATGGGGTCACACAGAATTGGACACAACTTAGTGACTAAACAACAACAACAAAATTGAAGGATATCTGTGCTATCTCTAAATTTTGGCAATTATGAATAAAACTGCTCTAACCATTTTTGTGCAAGTTTTTTTTTTCCTGTAGACATAGCATCAACTCATTTGAATAAATATCAATGAGTGTGATTAAGGAATTGAATCATATGGTAAGAGTATGATTAATTTTGTAAAAAAAAATTACCAAACTGTCTTCTAAAGTGGTACCATTTTGTATTGCACCAGAGATAAATGGGAGTTCTGGTTGCTTCACATCCTTGCCAGACTTTGGTGTTGCCCATCTTCTGAATTTTGGTCATTCCAATAGATATACATGGATATCTTGTTGTTTAGACCTGCAATTCCCTGATGACATATGATGTTGAACATCTTTACATATGCTTATTGGCCCTGTGTATACCTTCTGTGGTGAGGTATCTGCTCAGGCTTTTGGTCTATTTTGTAATCAGGTTGCTTGCTTTCTTATTATTGAGTTTTAAGCATTCTTTGTATATTTTAGATAACAGTATTTCATTAGACATGTATTTTCCAAATATTTTCTCCCCGCCTGTGGCTTGTCTTCTTATTCCCTCGACATCGTCTTTCACAGAGCAGTTTTTCTTTTTAATGAACTTGGGATAATCTATTATTTATTTCATGGATCATGCTTTGGAGTAGAAGTTAAAGAGTCTCTGCCAAATTCAAGGTCATCTACATTTTCTCCAATGTTAACCTTTAGTGTTTTATATTTATATCTATGAACTATTTTGAGCTAATTTTTATAAAGGGTGTAAGGTGTGTGTCTAGATTCATCTTGTTACATGTGAATGTCCAGTTGCTCTAGTACCATTTGTTGAAAGACCATCTTTGTTCCATTTGATTTGCCTTTGCTCCTTTGCCAAAGATAGTTGACTAGGTTTGTATTGACTTGGTCCTTTATTCTCTTCATGGATCTATTTTTCCTTTCCTTTGCCAATATCACATTATCTTAATTACTACAGCTTTATAGTTCTTGAGATTGGGTATTGTCAGTTCTCCAACTTTGTTCTTCATCTTCAATATCGTGTTGGTGATTCTGGGTCTTACGCATCTTTATATAAACCTTAGAGCCAGTTTGTGATATCCACAAAATAAGTTGCTGAGATTTTCATTGGGGTTGCATTGAATCTGTAGGTAAAGTAGAAAAGAACTGACATCTTGATGATATTATCTTCTTATCCATGAACATGAAACATCTCTTTTATTTAATTCTGTCTTTCTTTCATTGGAGTTTTAAATTTTTCCGCATACATGTCTTGTACATACTTCAATAGACTTACACCTAGTACTACTTTTTGGGGGTTCCCAATGTAAATTGTATTTTTTTTTTCTTTTTAACTGATAAATTTTCATTTTTAATAAATTTATTCATTTTAATTGGAGGCTAATTACAATATTGTAGTGGTTTTGCCATACATTGACATGAACCAGCCATGGGTGTATATGTGTTCCGCATCCTGAGCCCCCCTGCCACCTCCCTTCCTATCCCAACCCTCTGAGTCATCCCAGTGCACATGCCCCGAGCACACTGTCCCATGCATTGAACCTGGACTGGCGATCTGTTTCACATATGATAATATACATGTTTCAATGCCATTCTCCCAAATCATCCCACCCTCGCCCTCTCCCACAGAGTCCAAAAGACTGTTCTATACATCTGTGACTCTCTTGCTGTCTCACATATAGGGTTATTGTTACTATCTTTCTAAATTCCATATATATGCATTAGTATACTGTATTGATGTTTTTCTTTCTGGCTTACTTCACTCTGTATAATAGGCTCCAATTTCATCCACCTCGTTAGAACTGATTCAAATGTATTTTTTTTAATGGTTGAGTAATATTCCATTGTGTATATGTACCACAGCTTCCTTATCCATTCATCTGCTGATGAACATCTAGGTTGCTTCCATGTCCTGGCTATTATAAACAGTGCTTTGATGAACACTGGGGTACACGTGCCTCTTTCAATTCTGGTTTCCTCAGTGTGTTTGCCCAGCAGTGGGATTGCTGAGTCATATGGCAGTTTTATTTCCAGTTTTTTAAGGAATCTCCACACTGTTCTCCATAGTGGCTGTACTAGTTTGCATTCCCACCAACAGTATAAGACGGTTCCCTTTTCTCCACACCCTCTCCAGCATTTTTTGTTTGTAGACTTTTGGATGCAGCCATTCTGACCAGCGTGAAATGGTACATCATTGTGGTTTTGATTTGCATTTCTCTGATAATGAGTGATGTTGAGCATCTTTTCATGTGTTTGTTAGCCATCTGTATGTCTTCTTTGGAGAAATGTCTGTTTAGTTCTTTGGCCCATTTTTCGATTGGGTCATTTATTTTTCTGGAATTGAGCTGCAGGAGTTGCTTGTGTTTTTTGAGATTAATTCTTTGTCAGTTGCTTCATTTGCCATTATTTTCTCCCATTCTGAAGGCTGTCATTTCACACTGTTTATAGTTTCCTTCATTGTGCAAAAGCTTTTAAGTTTAATTAGGTCCCATTTGTTTATTTTTGCTTTTATTTCCATTACTCTGGGAGGTGGGTCATAGAGGATCTTGCTGTGATTTATGTCAGAGAGTGTTTTGCCTATGTTTTTCTCTAGGAGTTATATAGTTTCTGGTCTTACATTTAGATCTTTAATCCATTTTGAATTTCTTTTTGTGTACGGTGTTAGAAAGTGTTCTAGTTTCATTCTTTTAGGCATGGTTGTCCAGTTTTCCAAGCACCACTTGTTAAAGAGATTCTTTTTTCCATTGTATATTCTTGCCTCCTTTGTCAAAGATAAGGTGTCCATAGGTGCGTGGATTTATCTCTGGGCTTTCTATTTTGTTCCATCGATCGATATTTCTGTCTTTGTGCCACTACCATACTGTCTTGATGACTGTAGCTTTGTAGTATAGCCTGAAGTCAGTCAGGTTGATTCTTCCAGTTCCATTCTTTCTCAAGATTGCTTTGGCTATTCGAGGTTTTTTGTATTTCCATAAAAATTGTGAAATTATTTGTTCTAGTTCTGTGAAAAATACTGCTGGTAGCTTAATAAGGATTGCATTGAATCTATCGATTACTTTTGGTAGTATACTCACTTTCACTATATTTATTCTTCCAATCTGAGAACATGGTATATTTTTCCGTCTATTTGTGTCCTCTTTGACTTCTTTCACCAGTGTTTTATAGTTTTCTATATGTAGGTTTTTTGTTTCTTTAGGTAGATGTGTTCCTAAGTATTTTATTCTTTTCATTGCAATGGTGAATGGAAATGTTTCCTTAATTTCTCTTTCTGTTTTCTCATTGTTAGTGCATAGGAGTGCAAGGGATTTCTGTGTGTTAATTTTATATCCTGCAACTTTACTATATTCATTGATTAGCTCTAGTAATTTTCTGGTGGTGTCTTTAGGGTTTTCTATGTAGAGGCTCATGTCATCTGCAAACAGTGAGAGTTTCACTTCTTCTTTTCCAATCTGGATTCCTTTACTTCTTTTTATGCTCTGGCTGCTGTGGTCAAAACTTCCAAAACTATGTTGAATAGTAGTGGTGAGAGTGGGCACCCTTGTCTTGTTCCTGACTTTAGGGGAAATGCTTTCAATTTTTCACCATTGAGGATAATGTTTGCTGTGGGTTTATCATATGTAGCTTTTATCATGTTGAGGTGTGCTCCTTCTATCCTGCTTTCTGGAGGGTGTTTTTATCATAAATGGATGTTGAATTTTGTCAAAGGCTTTTTCTGCATCTATTGAGATAATTATATGGTTATTATCTTTCAATTTGTTAATGTGGTGCATCACATTGATTGATTTGCAGATATTAAAGAATCCTTGCATCCCTGGGATAAAGCCCACTTGGTCATGATGTATGATCTTTTTAATTTGTGTTGGATTCTGTTTGCTAGAATTTTGTTAAGGATTTTTGCATCTATGTTCATCAGTGATATTGGCCTGTAGTTTTCTTTTTTTGTGGCATCTTTGTCTGGTTTTGGAATTAGGGTGATGGTGGCCTCATAGAATGAGTTTGTAAGTTTACCTTCCTCTGCAATTTTCTGTAAGAATTTGAGCAGGATAGGTGTTAGCTCTTCTCTAAATTTTTGGTAGAATTCAGCTGTGAAGCCATCCGGTCCTGGGCTTTTGTTTGCTGGAATATTTCTGATTACATTTTCAATTTCTGTGCTTGTGATGGTTCTGTTAAGATTTTCTACTTCTTCCTGGTTCAGTTTTGGAAAGTTGTACTTTTCTAACAATTTCTCCATTTCTTCCATGTTGTCCATTTTATTGGCATACAGTTGCTGATAGTAGTCTCTTGTGATCCTTTGTATTTCAGTGTTGTCTGTTGTGATTTCTCCATTTCATTTCTAATTTTGTTGATTTGATTCTTCTCCCTTTGTTTCTTGATGAGTCTGGCTAATGGTTTGTCAATTTTATTTATCTTCTCAAAGAACCAGCTTTTAGCTTTGTTGATTTTTGCTATGGTCTCTTTTGTTTCTTTTGTATTTATTTCTGCCCTAATTTTTAAGATTTCTTTCCTTCTACTAACCCTGGGGTTCTTCATTTCTTCCTTCTCTAGTTGCTTTAGGTGTAGAGTTAGGTTATTTATTTGACTTTTTTCTTGTTTCTTGACATAAGCCTGTGTTGCTATGAACCTTCCCCTTAGCACTGCTTTTCCAGTGCCCCAAAGGTTTTGGATTGTTGTGTTTTCATTTTGATTCATTTCTATGGATATTTTTATTTCTTTTTTTATTTCTTCTGTGATTTGTTGGTTATTCAGCAGCGTGTTGTTCAGCCTCCATATGCTGGGATTTTTAATTATTTTTCTCCTTTAAATGACATCTAATCTTACTGCATTGTTGTCAGAGAAGATGCTTGGAATGATTTCAATTTTTTTGAATTTACCAAGGCTAGTTTTATGGCCCAGGATGTGATCTATCCTGGAGAAGCTTCCATGTGCACTTGAGAAAAAGGTGAAATTCATTGTTTTGGAGTGAAATGTCCTATAGATATCAATTAGGCCTAACTGGTCTATTGTATCATCTAAAGTTTGTGTTTCCTTGTTAATTTACTGTTTAGTTGATCTATCCATAATCATACATATTCTACTTTTTTAATAAATATGTTTTACTGGAATACAACCATGCCCACTAATTTATGTATTGTCTGTCTGTTCTTCAGCCACAACAGCAGAGCTGAGTAAATGTGACACAGACTTTATGGCCTGAAAACCTGAAATATTTATATTGTTAACAATAATTGTATTCTTTGCCCATAATCTCAATGTAGGCATATCACTTTCTTGACCTCTGTCTCCTGTATTTTCAGTTTACTTCCTCTAGACTTCTGACTCCAACAGTTATATGCCTTTTGAGAATTTTCAATCCATTGATATAACACATCATTTTTTTTCTTTCATTCCTTACCCATCTTATATTCTATGTTCCAGCATTTTAATCAATCTTTTTCATACTTCTCTTTCTTTTGAACATATTTATTTAAAACAATATCAAGCCTGGATAAATGTAATTCTCCATCTGCTTTGTGCCAACTTCTTTGCAGTTGAATATAAGTGACAGAGAGGGGGATAAAAGCACACAGAACCATATCCACTGGTTTCTCTTTCACTTCATAAGAACAAAACTTAAATAGACTTCAAGTTTAAAAATAAAAGAACTATTTTATTACCTTAATCAATTCATTTTTCTTGCTATTTTCTACTTTCTCCATCTTCCTCTAACCATTACACCTCCTCTCCTATCTCACAATTAGTAAATGAGAACAGAAGTAACTGTTAGGGAAATCAAAGTGGAGATAGTCCTGCTCAGGCATCAGAGGTAGAGGAGAAGGTCTCTGATCAAATTCTGACCTTGCCTGGACCCTGCCTGGAGTACATGCTTGCCTGAAAGCACACCAATTTTTACCAGCAAGTCAAGTGGCACTTTAGATAAGAAAGGGAGTGGGTCTTGGAATCTCATAAGCCCTTGAGGGCCTGGCCAGCCCCTCAGGGTCTAAGAAGTCTTGTGACTCACAAGGTGAAACAAACAGCATTGTAAGTTAAAGCAAAACCAGACCTGCATTTTTGTGTGCAAACCAATGACTTCAGTTTATGGCCTGGGATTATAAACAGGAGCTCCCAAACCTACAATTCAAAATTTCACCCATGGGGTGGAAGCATCACCTGGGACCCTTTCCCCACTAGGATTCAAGATTGATGTTAACATGGGACTTTCCACAGCTATTCAAATCTGGATGTAGGTTGTCAATTCAATGCAGTGATGTATACACTGTTATTTCTCTCTGTTGTTTCTATTGTTTTCTTTTAACGATTTTATATTGAAATGAAGTCAAATAATCTTCTATAAAATTGAAATTATTTATTTGTGTGTAACAAGGGGTTTCTTTTGTTAATGAATCCTTTGACCCTAAAACGAGTGTAAAACTTTCAACAAAACAGTAATCAGACAAGGAATTTCACAAACTCCTACCACATCTACTCACTTATCCAGATAAGTCCTTGTGCTATTTTTACTTTGGTTTCCATAGATAACTGTCCATGTCCCTGACAACTTGTCCCCTCATTCTCTGCCCTTCTAGATTATTCAAGTGTATTATCCCAGAAATTACCTCTTCTTTTTCATACATCATTATTTTACACTGCCTACTGGATCAGTCCCATCAACACAAATTGAAAGTGAAAGTGAAGTTGCTTCTGACTCTTTGCGACCCCATGGACTGTAGCCCACCAGGCTCCTCTGTCCATGGGATTCTCCAGGCAAGACTCCTGGAGTGGGTTGCCATTTCCTTCTCCAGGGAATCTTCCAGACCCAGGGATCGAACCCAGGTCTCCCGCATTACAGGCAGGCGCTTTAATCTCTGAGCACAAACATGATAAAATAAAACAAGAAACTCTCTTGATTCTATGTTACCTTTCAACTACCTTTCTGCTTCCCTTTACTATAAAACTCCCTTAAATAGTAGAGTATAATTGATATTCCTACTTCATTTCCTTCCTTTCTTCATTGAAGGTAATCTACTAAAACTTTGAACCTATTCTCAAGGCCACTAATTCTAACTCCAAGGATCAAACATTGTTCTCATCTTCCTTAACTTTTCAGCAGCAATAGTTTGGATTTTTCCTGATGCAGACCCTGAGGCAAGGGTTCAAATGAAAGTATTTATTTGGAAACTTCAAGGAACACTAATAGGTTAGTGGAAAGTGGTATAGGAAAGGAAATCCAGTCAATGAAGGGTAATTATTTAAACAGCTACCAATGGAATTTATTTCATTGAGGAAACTCATAGAAACATTACATTCATGTAAGCATTATTTCCACTTATCAATTTAGAGCTGGAATAGTTATACACTGACTCCCTCTAGTCATTGATTAAGGGCATCTGAGTAAGAGGATTATATTAATTACTCATCATTTCTGGCTCCTGCTTGGGCAGAGTGAGTTTTCCTTTGTTTTGGAAATAATTCTGAGGTATGGAGATGTTGTTACCAATAGCTACAAGTTGGCAGGAACATTCGAAATAGGAAGGCCCAAATGATGTGAATGAGGCAGCAACAGTTTCTGTTAAAGCACATACATACTCTTTCTTCCAATACTTCTTCAGTGGGCATTAAAAATAGCACAGACTCTTGGTTTTTCTCTTATCTTTCTGGGTTCACTTTTCAGTCTTCCCCACCTCTTTTCCTCATCCTTAACCACTAAATATTCTCCTTGTTAGCTATACACACTCCCAAAATAAACTTATCTAGTATATGCTATTTCCAAAATATATAACTTTAAGCTAGATTTTTTCCCTTGAAATTCAAACTTATAAATTGAACCATCTAGTTGACATCACCATTTAGTTGTCCAAGAAGCATCTCAAACATATTATGCCTAAGATCTAATCTCCCTGTAGTCTTCATCTTAATGGAATTCCCTTTTTTCAAATTCCTCAAGCCCCTAGGAAACAAGTTTAAGTCCTTTCTCTCTCTCAAATTCATATACAATCCATCAGTAAATTCTATATAATCAGCATATGATATATATCTAAAATCCAACTACTTCTTACCACCTCCTTCATTAATAACTTGGTCCCATATTTTGTCATATGTCATATGTCCCATATTTTTCATATGACTCATTTGAAAAGATCCTGATGCTGGGAAAGATTGAAGGCAAGAGAAGAAGGGGATGACAGAGGATGAGATGGTTGGATGGCATCACTGACTCAATGGACATGAGTTTGAGTAAATTCCAAGAGTTGGTGATTGACAGGGAGGTCTGGCATGCTACAGTCCATGGTGTCACAAAGAGTTGGACAAGACTGAGTGACTGAACTGAACTGATATTCTGTCAACAAACTAATTACAGTAGCCTTGTATTGTGGCTCCCTCTTTTCACCCTTACCACTCCCTCTCCACACACATATGCAAACACACAGTCTATGATCAATATAGCTGCTAAAGTGGTCTTTTTAAATCATTAGTTCATAATGCTCCCGTCTTCAACTCTCGTATGGTTTTCTATCAGATGCAAATAGTACATGTCACAAGATTGGTATTCAATACAGGAAAATGTATAAAGGAATTAAGGAAGAGCAATTAAAATTTAGCAATTAACATTTTCCTATAGTACTTACTCAGATTACCCCTTTATAACTTGTACTGCAAGGAGATCAAACCAGTCAATCTTAAGGAAATCAACCTTGAATATTCATTGGAAGGACTGATGTTGAAGCTCTAATACTTTGGCCAGGTGATGCAAAGAGCTGACTCATTGGAAAAGATCCTGATGCTGGAAAGGCTGAAGGCAGGAGGTGAAGGGGACAATGGAGGAAAAGACGGTTGGATAGTATCACCAACTCAATGGACAACTCTTGAGTAAACTCCAAGAGATGGTGAAGGACAAGGAAGCCTGGCATGCTGTAGTCCATGGACATGACCAAGCAACTAAACAACAATAACAAAAGAAAACCAGATGAAAGGGAAAAGTACAATCCTGTTTGAACCTCTTCGTTTTTTAATGTATAATTTTTTTTAGTGGAAGTTCTCTTTTTTGAAAAGAATGGATCTAACCAAAATACAAGATGTGAATGTTTACAATATTTTATAAATTTTTCATCAAATTTATATTTTTTTATAATTTATAAATTGGGAAGAAAAAATAAGCAGATGACAAGCTTTATCACCTGTAATTATGTAAGTAGAAATGTTTTAAATAAAGTTCCTAGGGCTTTAATCTTCTGCTCATTACCGCTTCATAAATTTTGCAATTTCTGATTATTGTGAATATCATGAGTTGGTATGTGATGAACATGTAATTTTTATTCCTTGGATTTTTTTTCTCACTTACACTACTTTGCAAACAATGCTGGCTAGAGCTAAATTAACAGAGGGCAATATGTCAAAATTAAATAATAGTTCCTTCTTTCTTTAAATTGTCCAATTCTTTCTTCTTTGTGTTTCACACATGTGATATCTTGTTCATGACTACAAACATGGGAATGTTTTAGTTTGGCACTTATCATCTCTTCCACATGCACTCTGATATCTACTCTCTGTATGTTCCAACCCCCCAGACACATACCAGAACAACATGTTTTCTGCAGGCCATTTAATGCCTATGTTAAACCTCAGATATGTATTGGCCTCCTTCACTTATTTTAATGTTTCATATTAAAAACACTGATTTCACATATTAGAAACTAAAGGAACACATTCACACCTTTCTTTTTCTATTACCATGTTCTCTTAACATCCACACCAATGCGTCTTCTCCCTCTATAGTACTTTGCTTAATTTCATTCTTTTTTGTCTGTTAAACTAATACCTAACTATGACAGTCTATGAAAGGGCTGCCCTTCCTTATTTCATGCTTAAATAAGTAAGTAAGTAAGTATAGTCGCTCAGTTGTGTCTGATTCTTTGCGACCCTGTGGACTGTAGCCCACCAGGCTCCTCCATCCATGGGATTCTCCAGGCAAGAATACTGCAGTGGGTTGCCATTTCCTTCTCCAGGGGATCTTCCTGACCCAGGGATTGAACCTGGGTCTCCCACATCACAGGCAGATGCTTTACCCTCTGAGCCACCAGGGAAGCCCTTACTTGCATGCTAAGTCACTTCAGTCATGTCCAACTCTATGTGACCTATGGACTGCTGACTACCAGGCTCTTCTGTCCATGGGATTCTCCAGGCAAGAATACTGGAGTGGGTTGCCATACCCTTCTCCAGGGGATCTTCCTGACCCAGAGAATGAACCCAAATCTCCTGCACTGGCAGGTGGGTTCTTTACCACAAGTCTACTTGATTTTGTTAACTGGAAATAAAGTGAAACATTAGCACAATTTTCAAATAAATACCTTAAGATACACAAATTTTTCTTTTTAAAAAGTAGTGTTTAAGCCACTTGGTTCAAAAATCTATCAAAGTATTTCTCTATCATCACTAAGAAATTTATGCAAATATAGTTAACAATTTGCTGGCTTTCAAGTATACTTAGTATATCTGGAGGATGAAAGACAGAGTCTCACTGAAAAAAACAGATTCAACAGAGCAATAAGATACACTTTATGATGACTCTTAAAAGAGTATCTTCATTAAAAAAAAAAAGAAAAGGAATATTTTCTAGCAGTAAACTATGTATTAATGGAGAATCTTTTGCTAATTCTCATATATATAAAATATGAGAAAAACTATTTCTGCAATCACTCAGTAGTCATATAAGTCATGAATAAACACCAAAGAGTAGTTCATAATCAATTATTGGAAGGAGAAAATTTTAAAATTAATCCCACTTTTCTATATATATTATTTGCATTGCAATACTTACAACACATTCAAAATGGACCAAACACTTTCATGATACTGTATTTTTAAATTCTTATAAAACAGCTCCGTGAAATTGGTACTTTTGTTGTTCTCATTTTACAAAGAGGGAACTAAAGCACAAAATGTTTAAGTAACTTTCCGAAGACCACTTGGCTTAACGACTTTGTCATAAAGGCTCTCTCATAGCCTCTTTCTATATGTCTATTCTTGCCCTTTCATTAAAATACATCTATTCTGTCTTTAGGGCTTCCCAGGGGCACTAGTGGTAAAGAACCCACTTGCCAATGCAGGAGACATAAAAGACACAGCTTCAATCCCTGGGTCAAAAAGATCCCCTGGAGAAAGGCATGGCAACACATTGCAGTATTCTTGCCTTGAGAATTCCATGGATAGAGACTGGCAGGCTACAGTCAATGTTGTCACAAAGAGTTGGACACAACAGATACAACTTAACACACACAACACACATTCTGTCTTTATCAAATTCTTCCATGATTATGTCATCTGCTGCAAATATAACAAAATTCAGACACTTTATCAATACCTCTCAAATAAAAACATCACAAAAGCAGATATATGGATAGCCAATAAGCACATGAAAAAGTGTTCAAAATCATTCAGTTCAGTTCAGTCCCTCAATCATGTCCAACTCTGTAGTCTGCAGCAGACCAGGCTTCTCTGTCCATCACCAACTCCCCGAGTTTACCCAAACTAATGTCCATTGAGTCAGTGATGACATCCAACCATCTCATCATCTGTAGTCCCCTTCTCATCCTGCCCTCAATCTTTCCCAGCATCAGGGTCTTTTCATCAGGGTCAAATGAGTCAGTTTTTTGCATTAGGTGGCCAAAGTACCAGAGTTTCAGCTTCAACATCAGTCCTTCCAGTGAATACCCAGGACTGACCTCCTTTAGAATGGACTGGTTGGATCTCCTTGTAGTCCCAGGGACTCTCAAGAGTCTTCTCCAACACCACAGTTCAAAAGCATCAATTCTTCAGTGCTCAGCTTTCTTTACAGTCCAAGTCTCACATCCATACATGACTACTGGAAAAACCATAGCCTTGACTAGACGGACCTTTGTTGGCAAAGTGATGTCTCTGCTTTTTAATATGCTGTCTAGGTTGGTCATAAATTTCCTTCCAAGGAGTACACGTCTTTTTATTTCATAGCTGCAACCACCATCTGCAGTGATCTTAGAGTTCAAAAAAAAATAAAGTCAGCCACTGTTTCCACTGTTTCCCCACATATTTGCGATGAAGTGATGGGACCAGATGCCATGATCTTAGTTTTTCGAACGTTGAGTTTAAGCTAACTTTTTCACACTCTTCTTTCACTTTCATCAAGAGGCTCTTTAGTTCTTCTTCACTTTCTGCCATAAGAGTGGTGTCATACGCATATCTGAGGTTATTGATATTTCTCCTGGTAATCTTGACTCCAGCTTGTGCTTCATCCAGCCCAGTGTTTCTCATGATATACTCTGCATATAATTTAAATAAGCACAGTGACAATATACAGGCTTGATATACTCCTTTTCCTATTGGGAACGAGTCTATTGTTACATGTCCAGTTCTAACTGCTGCTTTCTGACCTGCATACAGATTTCTCAAGAGGCAGGTCAGGTAGTCTGGTATTCCCATCTCTTTCAGAATTTTCCAGTTTATTGTGATCCACACAGTCAAAGGCTTTGGCATAGTCAATAAAGCAGAAATAGATGTTTTTCTGGAACTCTGTTGTTTCTCCGATGATCCAGTGGATGTTGGCAATTTGATCTTTGGTTCCTCTGCCTTTTCTAAAACCAGCTTGAACATCTGGAAGTTCACAGTTCATGTATTGCTGAAGCCTGGCTTGGAGAATTTTAAATATTACTTTACTAACTTATGAAATGAGTGCAATTGTGTGATAGTTTGAGAATTCTTTGGCATTGCACTTTCACAGCATCATCTCTTATGATTAGAAATAGCTCAACTGGAATTCCATCACCTCCACTAGCTTTGTTTGCAGTGATGCTT
This sequence comes from Odocoileus virginianus, assembly GCF_023699985.2. Lineage (NCBI taxonomy): Eukaryota > Metazoa > Chordata > Mammalia > Artiodactyla > Cervidae > Odocoileus > Odocoileus virginianus. The sequence continues at coordinate 31,532,407 of NC_069686.1, read as the reverse complement.
CCTAAGGCCCACTTGACTTCACATTCCAGGATGTCTGGCTCCAGGTGAGTGATCACACTATTGTGATTATCTGGCTCATGAAGATCTTTTTTGTACAGTTCTGTGTATTCTTGCCACCTCTTCTTAATATCTTCTGCTACTGTTAGGTCCATACCATTTCTGTCCTTTATTGAGCCCATCTTTACATGAAATGTTCCCTTGGTATCTCTAATTTTCTTGAAGAGATCTCTAGTCTTTCCCATTCTGTTATTTTCCTCTATTTCTTTGGGTTGATTGCTGAGGAAGGCTTTCTTATCTCTCCTTGCTATTCTTTGGAACTCTGCATTCAGATGGGTATATCTTTCCTTTTCTCCCTGCTTTTCACGTCTCTTCTTTTCACAGCTATTTGTAAGGCCTCCTCAGACAGCCATTTTGCTTTTTTGCATTTCTTTTTCTTGGGGATGGTCTTGATTCCTGTCTCCTGTACAATATCATGAATCTTCATACATAGTTCATCAGGCACTCTATCAGATCTAATTCCTTAAATCTATTTCTTACTTCTACTGTATAGTCATAAGGGATTTTATTTAGGTCATACCTGAAGGGTCTAGTGGTTTTCCCTACTTTTTTCAATTTAAGTCTGAATTTGGAAATAAGGAGTTCAAAATCTGAGCCACAGTCAGCTCCTAGTCTTGTTTTTGCTGACTGTATAGAGCTTCTCCATCTTTGGCTGCAAAGAATACAATCAATCTGATTTCGGTGTTGACCATCTTGTGATATCCATGTATAGAGTCATTTCTGGTATTATTGGAAGAGGGTGTTTGCTATGACCAATATGTTCTCTTGGCAAAACTCTATTAGCTTTGGCCCTGCTTCATTCTGTCTTCCAAGGCCAAATTTGCCTGTTACTCCAGGTGTTTCTTGACTTCTTACTTTTGCATTCCAGTCCCCTATAATGAAAAAGACCTCTTTTTTGGGTATTAGTTCTAAAAGGTCTTGTAGATCTCCATAGAACCACTCAACTTCAGCTTCATCAGCATTACTGATTGGGGCATAGACTTGGATTACCATGATATTGAAAAGTTTGCCTTGGAAACGAACAGAGATCATTCTGTCATTTTTGAGATTGCATCCAAGTCCTGCATTTTGGACTCTTTTGTTAACGATGATGGCTACTCCATTTCTTGTAAGGCATTCCTACCCACAGTAGTAGATACAGTGGTCATCTTAGTTAAACTCGCCCATTCCAGTCCAGTTTAGTTAGCTGATTCCTAGAATGTCGACATTCACTCTTGCCATCTCCTGTTTGACCACTTCCAATTTGCTTTGATTCATGGACCTAACATTCCAGGTTCCTATGCAATATTGCTCTTTACAGCATCGGACCTTGCTTCTTTCACCAGTCCCATCCACAACTGGGTGTTGTTGTTGCTTTGGCTCCATACCTTCATTCTTTCTGGAGTTATATGTCCACTGATCTCTAGTAGCATATAGGGCAACTACCGACCTGGGGAGTTTATCTTTCAGTGTCCTATGTTTTTGCCTTTTCATACTGTTCATGGGGTTCTCAAGGCAGGAATACTGAAGTGGTTTTCCATTCACTTCTCCAGTGGACCACATTTTGTCAGAACTCTCCACCATGACCCATCCATCTTGGGTGGCCCTACACGGCATGGCTCAGTCTCATTGAGTTAGACAAGGCTGTGGTCCATGTGATCAGATTGACTAGTTTTCTGTGATTGTGGTTTCAGTCTGTCTGCCCTCTGATGCCCTCTCTCAGGGCCTACTGTCTTACTGGGGTTTCTCTTACCTTGGACGTGGGGTATCTCTTCAAAACTGCTCCAGAAAAGTGCAGCCACTGATCCTTACTTTGGACGTGGAGTATCTCCTCTCGGCCACTCTCCATGCCAGTGCCGTGCAGACTCCACTCACCAGTATCAATGAAATTAAAATTCTGTTGAGGAGACACTTCCACTAGGAAGGCTAAAATCAAAGCAGATAACAACATCAAATGTTGTTGGGCAACTCATATAAACTAGACCACCCATATAAAACTGGTCCGTATGTAAAATACTTTCAGTTACATTGCAGAAGTGTTTGGTGGTTTTTAGTAAAGTTAAACCTAGGCCAATCTCACAATATTTCAGTGAAACTATCCCCTGGTATACCTTCCCAGGTACCCTGCCCACTCATGGATAACTGCTAGGAAGAGTGGCCCTAGTCTGCCTCAGCCCCTCCCTCACTTTGTGTTTTACAAACTGAAGGGTTTTAAAGCAATTTCAAGTTTTCAGAGTTTTTTGCTGAAACTACTTCTGTGAACTTGTTAGCAAGTTCCAGTTCAAGTCAAGGAGAAGTAGACACCTCCACTGTTTGTCTCCCACTGACTCTAACTAAAAACAGCAGATAGAATACATGGAGTAGTCACCTGAGGACTCTAAACAGTAAACAGTTGAGGCAATAAGGGAAGGAAACTATTAATAGAACCTGAATGCCATTGAACGGTTGTGAATTTAACATAGACTTTTCCACCAATATCCCATATTCTGGACTTAGAAACATCATCAAATCTGAACCTGTGTGCTAAATATGAACAGAAAATGTGCCAAGAGACAATACATATTCTGGCATACACTGTAGGAAAGGAGGCTTCAGTGGGTGAGAGACAGTGTGGGGAGTATCATGGGGTTTTTTCATTTGTTTTTGCAATCCTCCCTTCCCCTAGTCTCCAGGAAATCCTGTAGCTGTAGTGGTGTTGATGACAGCAATAGATGGGCAGGTGTCTAAACTCTAAGGGAGAGAATCTTTCTCACTGACCAGAGAAAATGTTCTTCTAAGAGTATGGGGGGAATCCTGTTATGCTTCTTTCTCTCCCTCCAGCTTCTCCACTCCTCTACCATTTTCTCTTCTCTGTCTCCTTACGGCTTAGCCCCAGAAACAGACATAATCACAGCAGATGCATGTGAAAACAGGGAAACTAAAACCTAAGATTTCCAGCTGAAGAAGAGAAAGGTGTTAGAGCAATCACAGAGAGTTGGAAGTTCAAGAAAGTGATTCCATAAAGTTGTGTATGAACTCCTGGTTCACCACTAAGCTGAGCAAGCATAGATCTGACTGTGCTAAAACAAACAAAAACAAGTGACATTCTCCATAGGAGTAAGTAAGACCTAGAGTCATACAGGCAGGGAGGCCTGGTATGCTGTGTTCCATGGGGTCGCAAAGAGTCGGGCACCACTGGGTGACTGAACAAAAACAGAGTCATATAACATAATATTAAAATATAAAGATACAAAGATACAATCCAAAATAACCTGACAGATAATACTGAAAAATTTTAACTTCTCACATTTAAGATAATCAATACATGCCAAACTTAAGATGATATCAATTTTAGAATTAACAAAGCAAAATTTTAAATCAGCTATTAAAACCATGCTGTAAGAATAAACTTGCAAAAGAACTGTTTTCAAAGAAGATGGGTTTCACTGTTGATTTATACCAAACATCTAAAGAAAATATGATAACAATTCTAAACAATTTTGCCAGCAAAATAGAAGAGGATAGATTATATCACAACTCATTATATGTAGCCAACATTACCAACAAAACAGACAAGAACAGAAAAGGAAACTTAACTACTAGCCAATAATTCTTATGGATATTTATCTACAAAAGTTACCAACAGAATATTAACATATCAAATCCAGCAATAAATTTAAAAAATAGTTCATCATGACCAAATGGCTTTTATCACAAGAATGCAAGGTTAGTTCAATATTAGATATCAATTTTTGTAATCCATTATATTAACAGATTAAAGAAAACAAACTATGCACTTATATTAACCACTGCAGAGAAAAATCTGAAAAAATTTGACATCTATTCATGATTTCTAAAAAACTCTAAACAAATGAGGAATAGAACTATATTTCTTTAGCCTTATGAAAGAAATTTTAAAACAAAAATAAAACAAAACATACATCACAAAAATTATTTGTAATGGTAAAGAATGATTGCTTTTACCTTAAAATCAGGCATAGGGTAAGAATATCATTCTCAGCACTCCTATCCAACTTTTTATTGGAAATTCTAGCCAGTGCAGTAAGATAAATTAAAATGAACATAGTTCAGAAAGAAAGAAATAAAACTACTCTTATTGATTGATAACATGATGATCTATGCAAAAACTCTAAGAAATGAAAAATAAATTCCTGTAACTACTAAGTAAGTTTAGCAAGTTTATAGGAGGATAAAAGACTAACATTAAAAAAATGAAAACTTATGCTCACGCAAAAACCTGTACCTGAATATTTATAGCAACTCTGTTAATATTATCCTAAGACAGTTAAAATGTCTTTCAAAGTATGAGTGAAAAACAAACTGGTACAGCCATACAATGATGTTCCAACTATTAAGCAATAAAGAGGAATATTTATAGTTGCACACAACATGGATGAATCCCAAAATGAGTATGGTGAGTGAAAGAAGACAGTCTCAAAAGGTTATGAAAGTGAAAATGAAGTTGTATCCGACTCTTTGCAACCCCGTGGACTGTAACCTACCAGGCTCTTCCGTCTACGGGATTTTCCAGGCAGGAATACTGGAGTGGGTTACCATTTCCTTCTCCAGGAGATCTTCCCAACCCAGGGACTGAACCCAGGTCTCCCACATTGTAGGCAGATGCTTTACCGTCTGTTACCCGGGCAGTCTCAAAAGGTTATAAACTAAATAATTACATTTGTATGACATCTGTAAAAGGCAAAACCATGAGAATGGAGAATATCAGTGGTTGCCAGAGGTTAGAAAAGATGAAGTGCTTGACAAAAAGTAGGCATTGCAAAGATGCTTTTGGAACAAAGGAACTATTCTTTATCCTGGATGCTGTGGTGATTACACAAATCTATATACATGTGGAAATTCATAGAACTGTACACAGAAAAGCAAAAAGTTAATATATGTATATAAATTTTCAAATAATTTTTAAAACAAATTATGCATCTAACCTATGACCCAACAATTTCATTCGTAAGTATTTACCAAGATAAATGAAAACATGTCTCCACAAAAGGCTTGCATTTAATTGCCTAATTCATAGTAACCAGAAATTGGAAACAGCCCAAATGGACTATAATAGAATGAATAAACAAGTTGTGGTGATTTTACATAATGCAGTACTACTCTGAAGTAAAAAGGAACAACACAAATGAATCTTAAAAATATTACTTTGAGTAAGAGGAGCTAAATACAAAGTAGAACATATGCATGCTATATTATTCCATTTATAAGAAGTTCAAAGACAGATGGTCCAAAGACAGGTGCATGCACATTTGTATATATATTTTTTTTCTTTTTCAACCATACTCCACTACCTATATACATATGTTGATATTGGAAATCAAAACATTGATTGCCTATGGACATTGGGGAGGAGTCTGGAGTTAATTAATTAAAAGAACATTGAGGAAACTTTCAGCATTGATAGATATGTTCTATATATTATTGGGTTATGGTGACATGGGTGTATATATATTCTGAAAATTCATCAAACTGAACATGTGAAGTATAATTCAGTATAAAATAAAATAACACATAAATTTTGAAATTAAACTGGGGACCATAATTGCTTCATTCCCACAATGACCACAAACATAAAATGGAGCACCTGTGGGGGAAGGTGGATCAAAAGGTCAGCCTTAGACATAAGTTCCCTGAAAAGTCATTCATTCTCAAATGAATTTTAGCTTACTAAATTTTAGCTTTACTAAATTTTAGCTTACAAATTTTAGCTTACTAAAATAAAGTTACCCTTGATTAGTTTCAACATCTTGCACTAATAAGAGCTGAATTTATTTTGGACATCTGATAGTACCTTCTAAATTATGTCTCTGATAAAGATAAACATCTCTCACTTTATTGGCTTTAAAAGGGCAATCCTGTCTGGATTCTAAACAAAATATTTCCCTTTTTTCCTCTCCTAAATTTAAAGGTATATAAAGTTTACATCCTCAGGCATGAGATTTTAATTTCCTTTGTGTTACCACAGTTTCTCCAGGTACTTTTAATTCTTTGGTTCACAAAGGAAATGAAAATTATTTGGAAATAATAAATCTTTGTAATGTCAGTTCTTTCATAAATGGACACATCTGCTCCATAGGACCACTACCCTGTTTGCCCCCAGTGGTTTTAACTTGCCAACACCACTGCTGTGCCCGTGCAGTCAATGCAGGCCTGGCACCCCTAGTAATAAGGCTTCCTCAATACCCTCGTCTTGCCCATCAGAAATCTTCCTGAACTATGTAAATTTCTGGTAAGACAAACATGCAGAAGAGAAAATTCAGAGAAGAGCAAAGATAAATACAGAAAAAATTAATATAACAAACAAATATGAAATCTATTCGGGGAAAAACTATAGAAGGCATTTAAAAAAATTGGTCCTCAAGTATCTGGGTTTAAAAAAAAGATACGCTTTTTGCAAAAACCCAGATGACATCATTTTAAACTTGAAACCTGAGTGTCATGAAAGGATTTACCAAATTTTGTTATATCATTAATAATGAAACCACTCTCCACCTTTCACCCCACAATCAAACCACAAACCTCACCCCAGGATCTCAAACCCAGTATTGTTCAAGTCAACACACTAAAATAATGTGGAATACAATGTGGTCTCCAAAGTTCCAAAAAGTGAGTATTCATGAAACAGTTCGTTTAAAAGCAAACTTCAGCTGCTAGAAAGTGTTAGTCACTAAGTCTTGTCTGACTATTTTGAGCCTCCGTGGACTGCAGCACAGGCTCCTCTATTTGTGAAATTCTCCAGGAAAGAATAGGGAGTAGGTAGCCATTCCCTCTCTAGGGAATCTTCCCAACCCAAGGATACAGCCTGGGTCTCCCACATTGCAGACAGATTCTTTACCATCTGAGTCACCAGGGAAGAAATTGCTCCCAATTGCCAGTGGAGCCATTCCCACTGTCAGTAATGGAAGCTTTACATATAATCAAATAGCAATGAGCATCCTTAGGTCTAAAGACATTAAATCAGGACTCAAATGGATCCATTAAGTCAAAATTTAAAATTATACGACTCTTCTTCTATGTTTTATGTATTTAGGTTTCTCAGGAAAATTCAGATTGATATTATTTGTTAATGTACAAATACTCTGATTTCAAGAAAACATGAAAGATATCCATTGCATGGGATGTGAGAAAGCAAAGGTTCGACGAAAGATACACAAATTATAGTTTTAATTTCCAAACCACCACAAATTCATCGTGCAGCATTTTCATCTCAAATACACCAAGAAATTAAAGATTATTTGACTCAGAGCAATTAAACAAAAGCGCAGCCATTATGGAGGCATTGCTTTTCATGCACGTAGACTATTTTTAAAGATTTGTTTATTTTGTTTTGTTTTTAAAGCAAAGGCATTATCTTGCTCAATTGCCCAGCAAGAAGGTTTTACAAATTTTCTCTCAAGTTTCCATAGAAATGCATTGATTAGAGCATAATTTCTGTTAATATTTTCTTCTTCTTCAGACTCCTCTGCTCGCTTAAACTAACGGCGCACCTGCCCCTTGCAGTCGTTTTTATCTTTTGTTCGGCTCAGTAGGTTACCTAACTGGTGGATTTTATTGAGTTAAATCAAGCTGTCACTTCATCTGCCTGAAGGATGACTCAAATACTACACATAATAATAAAAGAAAAGTAGGATAAAATAATCTTGTCAAGCCAGAAAAACTGATTGCTTGAAGTTGTAGCCTTCAATCAATACACTAATTCCACAATTTATACCTTTTTCAATTGAAGAGGAAAGAAACTCTGATATGGTATTTCTTGGCTCACTGACCAACTTTGACCTTCTATCTATGTGAATGTAGGATTAACAAGGGCTTCTGCTTAGTGAAATCATCTATGAAAATAAGAAAACAAATGTAGGCATTTGTGGCTCCAAGTAACTATTAATTTCAGAAATGCAAGGACCAGGTAATATTTATTTAATATGCTCACTAAAATTAAGATTTTATTTAGCTTGAGGTAGATGGTCTTTCCAATTTAGAAATAATTTGAGACTAGAATTGTAACAAAAAATGTTTCAGAATATGGCAGAGTATAATCCTCTAAGGATTTTTTTTCTGTTTGATCTATCCATTAAAAGCTTATGCAAAAGAAAGGTAACTAAGCAATATACCACTCTTTCTTTCAAACTGTATAGTTAGTTGGCTTTTATGAAATCTGTCATCTATGATAAAATAAAGTGACACGCTTCTATTGAGCTAGAGCTGTGATTTCTTATAAAGTATAATGAACTATATTTTCACCTGTTATTATTATTTTAAAATAATCTATCATTTTCAAAAGCTTAGGTTTGTTTGTAAATTGTAACTAATTTGCATACCTTTTAAAATCAATAAAAACACTTCATTTCAAAACTCTGGACTCTCTTTAGCTGTCAGATTTCTGCTTTCCCTTCATAATTCCTCCCCTGCAGGCACCAACCAGGAAATAAAATTCTTTGTTTAGCAATCCTTTTATGTTTCACTAGGCCACCTGCTTACCTTGAATTGTGACATGCAGTCAAGCAGGGTCTCCAAAACTAGTACTTTTCTCCTACCCCATATCTCAAATGTGTGTGAGTTTGTGCATACTACAAAGCAACCTATACACTGGGTCATTAATTTTTTGGTTAACAACATTTTCAATTACAAAAGCTAAGATGCAATTTTTCAAATAGTTTTGGCTTTAAATAAGTCATCTTCTTACATTATTAAGCAGTAACATTTTCATCAAAATGAGAGCTATTTAAATGTATAATATACACTAATATATATATTTATGTATTTCTGAAGTAAGCTTCCTTAGATGCTTAAGGAATGCTGGCTTCTGTGGAAGCACTAGGCTCTCTTTGTCCTTCTGATATGCTTAGTCACATCTTGCTTTCAGTTTCAGCTTCTTAAGTCCCTATTTGAACTTTTGAAAAAACTGGGTGAGACCATTCTGTCATATAAACCATCTGAACAGGAGAATATTGAATGAAGTAGAACAGAGACCTCCAAATGCTGCTAGCCTTTAAGAGCAATAAATCAGAGTCGAGGATGGGTAAACAAAAAAAGGGGTTTTTTGTTTGTTTGTTTGCTTGCTTGCTTTCAGAGCAAAAATGTTCTTTCCTGACCCAACACATACCCCTCAAACAAGACCACGTGCTGTGACGCTCAGTCGTATCCAACTATTTGAGACCTCATAGACTATAAACCTGGAGAAGGCAATGGCACCCCACTCCAGTACTCTTGCCTGGAAAATCCCACGGACAGAGGAGCCTGGTAGGCTACAATCCATGGGGTCGCGAAGAGTCAGACAGGACTGAGCGGCTTCACTTTCACTTTACACTTTGATGCGTTGGCGAAAGAAATGGCAACCCACTCCAGTACTGTTGCCTGGAGAATCCCAGGGACGGGGGAGCCTGGTGGGCTGCTGTCTATGGAGTCGCCCAGAGTCGGACAGGACTGAAGCGACGCAGCCGCAGCAGCAGCAGACATAACCCACCAGGCTCCTCTGTCCATAGGATTCTCCAGGCAAAACTATTGGGAGTAGGATGCCACTTCCTCCTCTAGGGGATTTTCCCAACCCAGGAATCGAACCCATATCTCCTGGGTCTCCAACACTGTAGGCGAATTCTTTACCTGCCTCCTACTGCTATACCATTTGGATTTGTTATAAGAGGTGCAAAGGGGGAAATAAGGCAGAGGAAAAAGTTAAAAATCTTAGAAGCTTCTCCTCCCTACCCATCAATGATACACATACACTATATCACAAGTACACACACACACACACACACACACACACACACGCAAACCACCTCTTATCTTCAATAAGAATTAAATCATCTCTTAGAAAAGTTTACATTCACATTCACACATACGGAAACATATATTCATTTTTAAATGGCAAAGAAGCACATTCAAATCAGTACCAAAATTATCCAGCAAGTAAATTCCAGGACTCAAGTAAAGGCTGTCCATTGCTTTCTGTTTGCACAATCCAATGAACTTGACTTACTGTTATTCTCTATGGTGTTTATATAGAATTTCATTCAGTTGACTAATCTCTTCTTCATGATAATATTTATACCCCTTTATACTCTTCCACCTTTCTTGTGTCTCTTATTCCTTTTTTTATTATCTTCCTTTCCTCTACTTTGAGCATTTCTCAAGGTTTGACTCAGAGACCTGTACTTATATTAGTATATATTCTCCTCTCTTTGATAATTCATTTATTCTAAAGGCTTCCATCTTCTGACTGAACTGTGGACAGCAGTCAATCTAGGATTCAGGCTTTAGTTCCTAAGAGTCACAGAGAGGTCAAGCATTAAGCACAGGGTCAGCCAAGCAGACAGTCTGGAACCAAGTAGAAACAGAAATCAGCTGTCAAAGGCCAATTGGAAGATCAAGGCTGAGTGAAATGAAAAGAAAGGGATCATGTCTCAGGCAGATGTCAAGCTAGCAGAGTGGGTTTTAAACTGGGACAGGTGGCAGAGTCCAGAAACACACACAGTTTCATATACCAAGCACCTTAAAGAGGAAAATCCTACCTGTTCTACCTTCATGCCAGGCTGAAACCAGGGACCTTTCCCAGAGCTTCAACACCCAGAATCTGGATATCCTCACTGTTGTTAAGTCATCTGAAACAATGGGAAGATCCCAATAATTCTGTCCTCTATACAAATAGTTCCCAAGTTTCTATATCTTTTTCTTTCTTTTTTGGTCACACCATGCAGCATACAGGATAGCTCCCCGACCAAGGATTGAATCCTCACCACCAGCAGTGGAAGCACGGAGTCTTAATCACTGGACTTCCAGGTAAGTCCCCCAAATCTCAATATCTTATCTGACTTCGCTACAGTCTCATATTTTCAAAAAGAAATTCTCCCTGGAGGCTGTCTTGTCACTTCAATTTGGCAGAAGTCAATTACTTTTTCCCTCACATTTCTGTCCATTCATTCATTTATTTAACAACATGTATCAAGTGACCACTTTGTAATAAGCAGCATTCTGGGACACAGCAGAGTATTCTAGGAAACTGCAGAGAACAAAAATGACAAAAATGTCATCCTTTATGGAGCTTGCATTTTAGGGGTTGAGAGAAACAAAAACAAAATGAATGGGGAAATTGCATAATATGTCCCGTTTGAATATGATGCATAAACATAAGAGTGTGGATATAGCATCAAGACAGACAAACAGATCAGTGGAAGAGAATAGGAATTCCAAAGATAGATCCATACATAAAGAGGCAACTGATTTTTGACAAAGAGGAGAAAGTAGTTTGGTGGAAAAATAATATCATTCTCAATAAACGGAGCTGGAATAATTGAATATTCATATTATTCAATTATTAAAAAAAATCAACATCAATTCATACCTTATGTGATACATAAAAGTTAACTCAAAAAAGATCGTAGACCTAAGTGTAAGCCCTAGAACTATAAGATAACTGAAAGAAAAATACAAGAAAAATATTTATGATTTTACTTAAGCAAAGATTTCTTAGATGCAACACCAAAAATAAAATCTGAAAGAAAGTGGTAGGGAGGTGGGAGGGGGGACCGGGATGGGGAACACATGTAAATCCATGGCTAATTCATTTCAATGTATGACAAAAACCTCTGCAATGTTGTAAAGTAATTAGCCTCCAACTAATAAAAATAAATGGAAAAAAAAAAAAAGAAAGTGGTAGATTGGATTCATCAAAATTTAATACTTCCATTTTTCAATAGGTACCATGAGAATACAAGCCACAAACCAGGAGAAAATATTTGCAAATGATATATCTGATAAAAATACTGTATCTAAAATATGTTTTTTAAAAACTTCTCATAAGTCGACAATAATAGAATAACCCAATAAGAAAATGGGAAAGATTTTAAAGATAATTCATCAAAAAGATATAGAGGTGACAAATAAGCATATGAAAAGATGCAAATTAAATCACACTGATATACCACCACAAACATGTTAGAATGACTAAAATGACTGGCCACTCCAGGTGTTACTAAGAATGTGAAGGAACTGGAGCACTCATATGCTGCTGGTGGATAAGTAAAGTGGGACAAACATTTTGGAAAATGAAGACTGTATCCATGAGAAGACTTACACGTGACTATTCAGAGCGGCTTTATTTATCAGTACCAAAAATTGAAAAGAACTCAAATATTTATTAACAGACAAATGGAAGAAAAAGCCATGGCATATTCATGTGATAGTTTAATCGCATAGCCTAGAAATATCAAAAAAATTAAGAAAAACTTAAATTTGTCATGAATAAATAAAATATATGCAGATACTAATATATCTTTATGTAAGCAAAAGGTGAATGATATTTAAGATTAAATATTAAAATTAATACTGTGTTAGTTTATTTACTGTTTTATCATTTTACTTTCAAAAAATCACATTATTTCACCAGCCTATTATCACAGCTAAGTGGTTTTTTTAAGTAACAATTTTTCCAATACTGTATTATAAATATGACTGCTATATTGTATGGTGTAAAAATTTATAATGATTCATTTATTAGTGTATAGTCTAGGCTACCATGGAATAAGAGTATTGATTGCACTAGGCTCCCTTAAAGCAATCATAATATGAATTCTTTATTATCAATGCATGAACTATTGTATCTGTAAATAAGTATGAATTTCTTTTTCATATTATATTTTTATATATATTTTCACTTTTGATGTCTATGTTAGTATAATATGTATAATATCTACAGTTTTGTGCCATAAAAGACATATCAATAATATCTATGTAAGTATTGACAGAGATAATTCATCTTATAAACAAATGTAATTTTTTGATATCAATAAATACAGTACTATAAATGTATTTTCTTTGTTATGATTGTCTTAATAACATTTCCTTTCCTCCAGCTTACTTTATTGGAAGAATATAGTATTTAATACTTACACAAAATATGTGCTAGCCGACTGCTTATGTTATTGATAAAGCTTCCAGTCAACAATAGGCTTTTAGCAATTAAGTTTGGGAGGAGTCAAAAATTATACGCAGATTTTCCACTCTGTGGGAGTTGGCACCCATAACACCTGGGTTGTTTAAGGTACAACTGTTACAAAAAAGGAATGACAAGTGATAAGAAGATGGAGAAAAATAAGGACTAAGTAACCAAGCTAAAAATATGCAAGCAATGCATATAGTTTGACCAGCTTGCAAAGGCACAGAACCACTAAGATAATTCTGTGATCAATTTTAAACCCATATCTAGTATGAAAATGCCAGGAATTATGCTATGTCCTGGATGATACAGAAAATATGTACCAGAAAAAGTCCCTGAAATTGGAAATTGGACTTTCAGTGGGTGCAGAAAGAAAAGGGTAAAGAGCAAAGAAAAAAACAATACAGAACTGTCCTATACCTCAAATTGCTCACAAATGGTTAAAATAAAAAGAAATAAATACTCAAAGGCAAGTGTGACTACAAAAGGTATGTAAGTGAAAGTGAACATCGCTCAGTCTGTCCAACTCTTTGCAACCCCATGGACTGTAAATGGAATTCTCCAGGATAGAATACTGGAGTGGGTAGCCTTTCCCTTCTCTAGGAGATCTTCCCAACCCAGGGATCAAACCCAGGTTTCCCGCACTGCAGGCAGATTCTTTACCAGCTGAGCCACATGTGCACACAAACTGGAAGTTTCCATGAAAGCTCGTTTTTTGGAACTGGGGAATGTAGCAGGGATGCACTGGAAAGCAAGACAGAATTCTACACATATTCACTCACAGAACACTTATAAGCACATAACATACGCTGAGGATATAAATATAGAGCTGGCCTCTGTCAAGTTGTGGCAACATACTGTGTGTGCTCAGTCACTTCAGTTGTGTCCGATTCTTTGCATAGAGACTATAGCCCCACAGTCTCCTCTGTCCATTGGATTCTCCAGGCGAGAATGCTGGAGTGGGTTGCCATGCCCTCCTCCAGGGGATCTTCCCTACCCGGAGATCGAACCTGCGTCTCCTGTGTCCCCTGCATTGAAGCTGGATTCTTTACCTCTGAGCCACCGGGAAAGCCCTAGCAGCATACTACATTCCTATATTTTCTTCTCTTGTTAAGCTGTTTTCTTTTTAGCTTTAAATCATTGACATAAATTAAAACCAGTAACATTTGTCAATATACAAAATACAAATTCAAATAATGCATATCACAAAATAGGTTCCTCAATGAAAAGAGGAGAATTATTTATGACCAGTTGCTAATTAGTGACTATTAACCACCATGTCACCTAATTTGGTACACCATGAAATGCTATGTCAATAAGATTATTCACTCCTTTAGGTTCACTGTTAATCAGTACTACAAAATACCAAATACCTGTGGGTATATAGGAGAAAAGTTTAAAAACTTTTCTTCCTTCTCTGAAAAGTAAAATGCTGAGAATTAATTCCTAGTCAAATTGTGTGGCCTTGCTCAGTAAATAAAGAAGCTATGTAAAGTGATCTCCAGCCATTTGTTCTTCTGAAAATGTTAAATACCTTGGAACTGTCCAAAAAGTGATGGGAAATGGTTTCTTATCCATTCACAGCTGTCATTTCATTTGAAAAAATACTACAGTTAGCTTTTATCAAGTCTTTCAAAATATTTCCACTGAATATTCCAGATGGCTGTATACTCCTGATGTTAAGATGACCAAAAGTTTTTAACATCTGTTGTGTTGCTGAATATGGAAAATGAGGCTTAGGGTCTCAGTGCTCCAGATGTGTGATGTCTGAACACAATAATGAAAATAGCTATCATATCATATACTGCTAATTATGTACAGACACTATTCTCATTCAATATTATTATTAATAGTGAGAATTATTGTTATTCTCACAATAACCATATAACATAGATATTACTATTATCGCCTATTACAATTAAAGCTAATTGGTTTCAGAGGAGCAAACTGAAATGCCCAATCTCATATAGCTGGTATGGGCCACCCTGGTAGCTCAGCTGGTAAAGAATCTGCCTGCAATGTAGGAGATTCCTGGGTCAATTCCTCGGTCAGGAAGATCCGCTGGAGAAGGGATAGGCTACTCACTCCAGTATTCTTGGGCTTCCCTTGTGGCTCAGATGGTAAAAGAATCTGCCCAGACCTGGGTTCGATCCCTCGGTTGGGAAGATCCCTTGGAGAAGGGAACAGCTACCCACTCCAGTATTCTGGCCTGGTGAATCCTGTGGACTGTACAGTCCATGGGATAGCAAAGAGCCAGACATGACTGAGCAACTTTCACTTCATATAGCCGGTAAGTTGTAGGGATATGATTTGAATAGAGAATTGCTTCCAGGCTGTCTCTTTTCAGGTACTTGGTCACTGTGGTCCTTAAGAGCATTCCTGGGGAGTCTCATGTCCATTCTCTAAGTCTGCATCTCTACTCATGTCCTGCAAATAGGTTCGTATCATTTTTCAAGATTCCACATATATGTATTAATATGAAAGTGAAAGTATTAGTTGCTCAGTTGTGTCCGACTCTTTGTGACCCCATGGACTATAGCCCACCAGACTCCTCTGTCCATAGAATTCCCCAGGCAAGAATATTGAATTTCCATTTTCTTCTCCAGGGGTCCTTCCCCATCCAGGAATCAAACCCGGGTCTCCTGCATTGCTAGCAGATTCTTTATGATTTGAGCCACCAGAGAAGCCCTATGCATTAATATACAATATTTATTTTTCTCTTTCTGACTTACTTCACTCTGTGTGATAGACTCTAAGTCCATTCATATCTCTGCAGATGACCCAATTTCATCCCTTTTTACGGCTGAGCTAAGCAATAACAGGCATAGTGCTATGTCCTGGATGATAAGCCTATTGGACTTTGGCAGCAGTGCCCCCAAGAGAAGCTCTCTCAGCAGGAGAGTACTTCGCATGTTTATGGACTGAAAAAAATAGATCCTTTAATACATTTTTTAAAACTAGTTATCCTAAGTGATAAATCTAGGGATTTATCTAAGGATTGCATTGTAGAAGGTAAACAAAAAGAAAACATAAACAATAAAATGTGGAGAAACTATCCAGGAAAGTATTCTGGGGTTGGGGTGCTTTGGTACTAGGTAGGGTTGACATGCTGGCATTAACACATTTTATGTAACAACATCAGTATCTGTATTCTAAGTCATACACAATTCACCCATTTAAATTATATGATTTAAGGGGTTTGGGTATACTCACACAGATACACAGCCATAACCACAATCAAATGTAGAACATTTTCATCATCTCAAAAAGCTCTGTACAACATAGTGCCTATAGTTAACAGCAATACAATACACTTTAAAACCTATTTAAGCAGGTAGATCTCATAATAAGTGTTCTTACCACCAAAAATTTAAAAAAGCAAGAAGACCCAAGATGTCTTTTGGAGGTTAAAGATGTGTTTATTATCTTATTTGTGATGATGGTATTGGTGTATGTTTAGGTCCAAACTCAAATATTAAAGAGGGATAACTTTTTGTATATTAAGTATGTTTTAAATAGTTGAACTTTAAAGTATTTTTTAATTTCAAATAGATTTTGCAAATGTTGAAAAGATTTTGTAGAAAGGTTTTGTAAATGTTGAAAATTAAAGATTATTAAAGAGATATGGTACTTAGCTAGTGTGGAATCAATGTCCTCCTTTAAAGGAGATATCACAACAATTGCCATAATTTTAATAAGGTCTACTGATTAGATGATAGTAAAGTGTCATGTAAAATATTTTAAATGTGTGGGTCTACATTTGGACTCCTAAGTAAGAAGTTGGAACCAACTGCCCTTAATCATCTGATGTACCAAAATTTGATGGATTTATTTATGTTTTATTTTAAGAAATACTATGTAAATTTTGGGCTTCTCTGGTGCTTCAATGGTAAAGCACCCACCTATCAATCCAGGAGACATGGGTTTGATCCCTGAGTCAGGAAGATCCCCTGGAGAAGTGAATGCAACCCCCTCCATTATTCTTGCCTGGGAAATCCCATGAGCAGAGGAGCCTGGTGGGCTGTAGTCCATAGTGTCACAAAAGAGTTGGATATGACTAAGTGAGTAAACAACAACAAAAAATATAAATTTTACCTTTTTTCAAATTATGAGTAAAAGCTATCTATAGCTGTGGAAAAAATTATTCCAAAATAAGTAGCTTAAGACAACAAGAAATATTTTAAATCTTGAATTTTCTCAAGGTTAAAAATTCAAGAGCAACTGAGCTGAGTCCTTCATATTGCAGTTAAGATGTTGACTTTGGATGTGGCCTTGGACTTGGGCTGGAGAACCCTCTTCCAAAGTAACACTCATGTGGCTGATAATTTGGTGCTGGTTCATGGTGTGAAACAGTTACTTGGCAGGTGGGCCTATCCATAGGACTTTTTAATTGTCCTCACATTTGTTGATCTCCAGAATGAATGATCCAAGAGAGAGAGAACCAAGTAGAAATTCTATCCTTTCAATGGTCTAGCTTCAAAAGTCACTTGGCATCCCTTCCACTACCATCTAATCATAGAAACAAATCATTAAGTCTGGAATTTTTCAATTGAACAGAAAGCATATAGTACTTCATACAGTGGTCTAATAAACAGACTAATTATTTAGAACTAGTTAGAACATGGCTTCCACCTTTTAAAGAAAGGGGGCAGAGGTTTTATAAACATATTCTAAAACCACCATCTTATATATTCAGCTTTCAAGGTGAAATACTTTATTTGAACAATCAAAAAGTCTTGAAACTGAGTATAGTTTCATTTCTCAAAGTATTTATATATAATTCAACTGGCTCTAAGCATAATTATTTGGATAACAGACGAAATGGAAGATATGGAAAAAGATGTTTGCAGGAACCTAAAGTAACCAGGATTTGCAGATAGTTTTGTGATTAAAATGAAACAGAAAAAGATCGTTGCAAAATAATCTTCACAAAATCACCAAACCTCATTGACTTTTGAGGCTTTTCCATTCTGGTCTCATCCTTGTATAATTTCTCTAGTCATTATGTCACATATCACATTTTATAGTTGAATTTTAAGTTCATTGCATATCAGTCAGCCTTCGCTAGTGACTTAAAACAAAAACAATTTATTGTTTCTCATTTTTCTGTGGGGGTTTAGCACTCTGGCCTGGGGTGGTTAAACTGAGGACGGACTGATCTATTTTGGCTTTACTCCATTGGCTGGGGCTGGAGCAGGGATGCTGGAATATTTGTGCCTCTCTCTAAACACTGTTTTGGTAGGGAAAATAGAACATTTTAGCCTCACCCTCTCGTCTCTCTCCTGGAAGCTAGCCCATGCTTTTCGCTTGTTGCTCTAAGGGTTCTTAGCAATAAGAGAGAATAAGCCCCATATTAAGTCAGGATTCTCCAGAGAAACAGAACCAATAGGATATATATATATACATAGATTTACATAAAGAAAATTTATTATAGAAATTGACTCATGAGGTTATGGAGGCTGAGAAGTCCCATAATCTGCCCTCTGCAAGATGTAAAATTAGGAAAGCTAACAGTGTAAGTCAGTTGGAGTGAAAAGGCCTGAGAAGGGAGAAGGAGAAACGAGTTGATGTAATTTCCAATTAGCCTGAAAGCCAAAAGTAGGAGAAGATGGATGTCTCAACTCAAGCAGAGAAAAAGATGGGGAATTTGCCCTTATTCCCCCTTTTTCTTCTATTTGGTCTTTTAAGGTATTGGTGATGCCAACCCACATTGGGGTGGCATTAATTTCCTCTCACCAATTCAAATGCTAATCTCTTGTGGACACACCCAGAGATAATGTTTTCCTAGCTCTCTGATCAACCCACTCCGGTATTCTTGCCTGGAAAATTCCATGGACAGAGAGGCCTGGCAGGCTACAGTTCATGGGGTCATGAAGAGTCAGACACAACTAAGCACATGGCACGTTGGGCATCCCTTAGCCCAGTCAAGTTACACATAAAATTAACCATCACTGGCACCAGTGTACAAAGACTTTTCCAGCCTCTGCTTAAATTGCTTGCTAATGTTCCATTGACAAAAGCAAGTTACATGGGCAAGCCCAGATACAATGGGTGAAGAAATAAAGTTCACTGCTTAAGATGACCAGCAAAGTCACATTTCAGATGAATATACATACAGGAATAAGAAGAGTTTTTAATTATCTACCATGCATTATTTCTAACTTGGTGATTATTACAATTTTCTGTTTTAGCATATTTTTTATATTTTTTTCTTTTTTAAAAATATTTTTTATTTTATATTTCAGTATAGTCAATTAACAATGTTGTAATAGTTTCAGACTGACAGCAAAGGGACTCAGCCATACATACACATGTATCCATTCTCCCCTAAACTCTTCTCCCATCCGGGCTGTCACATAACATTGAACAGTTCCTGTGCTATACATTACAACCTCATTGGTTATGTTTTAAATATAGCAGTGTGTACATGTTGATCCCAAACTCCCTATCCTTTCTCCACATTCTTCTCCCTTGACAACCATAAACTTGTTCTCGAAGTGGGTGAGTCTGTTTTTCTTTTGTAGATAAGTTCATTTGTATCATTTCTTTTTATATTCTGCATACAAGGAATATCATATGATATTTCTCCTTCTCTGTCTCACTTATTTCACTCAGAATAAAAATCTCTAGGTCCACCCATGTTGCTGCAAATGGCATTATCTCATTCTTTTTAATGGCTGAGTAATATTCAATTGTATATATGTACCACATATTCTTTATCCATTCTTCTGTCAATGGACATTTAGGCTGCTTCCATATCTTAGCTACTGTAAATAGTGCTACAATTAACATTGAGGTACTTGGATACTTTCAGACCATGTTTTTCTCTGGGTATATGCCCAGGAGTGGAATTGCTGAATCATATGGTAGCTCTGTTTTTAGTTTTTAAGGAAACTCCATACTGTTCTCCACAGTGGCCATACCAGTTTATATTCCTACCAACAGTGTAGGAGGGTTCCCTTCTCTCCACACCCTTTCCAGTGTATATTTTTTGTGGATTTTTTGATGGGCATGAGGTGATATCTCATTATATTAATAATTTCTATTTGCATTTTTCTAATGATTGGCAATATTAAGCATCATTTCATGTTTTGCACTTTTGCTTGACTTTTATCATTCTGACATTCAGTAAATATCTTTAGCAATCATTATTGTGGCTATAACACTACAGTGACTAGGAATTCAAGACATAGTCTCTGGCTTGATAACCCCCATAATGTTGCTCTGAGGTTTTTATAGAGAATGCATATTTATTATTCCTAGTGGCACCTTTTAATATATATTTATTCTTTACCATACAACAAAGCAGACAGGTGAGCTAGCAATGGGTTCACTTATTTTCCATGAAATAATCTGCACTCCTTGGCTCCTTTATCTATTTGAACTAATTGGTTCATAAGTTTCTTACCTTTGAGAATATAATACATAATACGTATGCCCATTTTTCACTTTCTTGAAGGTGTGGTAATACTGGCAAGCACATAGGTGCACTAATTATTTAAGCACTTTGTAGCTTATTAATGAGATTGTACTGGGTACCATATAGGATTTTAGTTATGTTATTTTTCTCTTTTGCTTCCAGCTTATTTTGGCTTATAAAGTCACCTACAGCTACTTCAGACTGACCATTCCTTCTATAAGGAAAACCATATGGAATGCTTAGAACAGGTGCTTGGGACTTGACCAGCTTCATAGGTTTAAATGAGTTTGACCCGTGGCACCTGATGTTGGAGCACCAGCCGACAGATGTGTTTGCAAGAACTGGAAAATTGCCTCTCATGTTACAATGACAATGTTAAAAAACTTTTGCTTCCATGCGAGAATTTTCTCAGTTGATGTGAGACCACAACATAGTAAACTTGGAAATGTTGGTAATATTCAAACTGAATAAGGGTGAAAAAAAAACAATTCTCAATTTCCTCAGTCCTCATATTTCCATAACCTTGTTTATGTTACCATCAACCCAAGAGTTGAGAACAGAATTGCTATTGTCCATGAAAGCCTGCAGTAATGAATTTTTACACCCTTAAAAGAGGCCCTTGGAGGAACTGGAGATTATCCAGAGAAAGGTAATTAGAGAAAAAAAAAATTAATGCTGGGAGTTTTCTGAGAAGTTAAGGCTACTTAACCTAGAGGGGAAAAGAAATCTGAAAGGTTTCTACATTAATGAATTGAAATTATGAAGAAGGTGTTGAGCAGCTGTTCTCTGACTCTATAGAGCACTGGCCTAAAGAAAAAATAACCTTGACAGGTAACATTAGATGTATCAGCTGAAATGTAATTCCAAAAATCTTGACTCTAAGGGTTGTTAATCAGTGAATGGTACTAAATCTGCTTAGGATGTCTCAAAGAATAAAACCGAAAATCAATTTTCTGAGTTTCGTAGCTTGTGATTCTGCCCCAAGGATGGTGGCTAGACTCTGTTTCTTCATTTATCAATCAGAATAGCAATTGTGGAGCCTCTGCTGCGTGTCAGACACTGTTTGTGTGAGCACATAAGGAAGGCGATGGCCCATTCCTCAGGCTTCTCTCTAGAGCTAAGATGTCTCCTGCACCAGCTTTGTACTCTGCATCCAGTGATTTCTAAACTACTTCCGGCTCAAACATTTTTCTGACTTCTTGGCTGGAATATAATTTCAGGAATTTGTGCCTTAATGGTCAAATGAAAAGTATGCAGAGAATTACCTGCAAGGCTCTGGCCTGTTGCATGTTCCAATTTATGTTTCTGTCAAAAAATACAGAGGGAAATTGGTGGTTTTGTTTTCTTCCCTCTGAAATACCAATGAATCGGAATAGACTACCTTATATCTTTGGCTGCTCATTTCAATTAATTTAAAACCCTGAGCTTTGGTGATCAAACCTGCTGATTTCTTGCCCAGCATGGTCACTTGTTTTCTAACTTTGGCCAGCAGACCTATAGGTATTCCTGATACCAGCAAGATTGAGTAAGAGAGAAGGAATGAACTTAGGCACAGCCAAACTCTTTCATTTAGGCTGAATTTCCTAGGCAGAAATACAAGCCAAACTATAAGGATACTGATAGAAAATCATTAGGATTACATTAATCTACAAATCTAAAAATACAGCATTTCTGTTCAAGTAATAGAACCACCCTCTATTTCTTAATTAATATACACTAAAGAAAAACTCAAAGTTAAATATTCAAGTAGAGATATTTCAATAATCTTTCCCAGCCTTTTGCAAAAGAGTCAAACTTTATCATACTCCTTAACAGACTCTTATTCAAAATTTTAGTTTAATTAATATATTATTAATAGAATATAGTATAAAATGTTAGTCAAAATATGTTTTGAAATAGTTGAACTTGATCCTTTTAAAGCACACTAAAAAGTGGACTTACAGAAAACATTTTGTTCAGGAATATCAATATCTTTCTTCAGAATATCTTGTAAAAAGTTCTATTTCTGACTCTCAAATAGAACACGTGGTTTCATTTTAATTCAGCAACTATTTATCAAATGGTTTACTAATGGATGACAGGAAATCAGTGGATTAATACCATGTGAAATGTAAACATGAGTATAAGGCACAGTCTCTACCCTCAGATAGCTTACAGTACAACAGAAGAGATTAAAATTTTCCAAATCTATGATATACTGTACAGATTAAAATATGATAAAGGCTATGTACTGTAAATGATACAATACATACTCAACATTGATACTCAACATTGCAAATGCTTAAAACTGGCCTAAGAGGGGCAAATGGTATTGGGAAAGGAAGACTATATTGCTTCACAAACTGCAAATTTGGCAAACATTAGTAAGTCCAGACCCAGCTGGATCCAGACATTCAGCTGGACATTTCTATCAAGATGATAGAAATCTGTCTTTGGCTAATTCTTAGCTCCCCTTGATTAAGGATTGACTTAATTCTCAGGCAAGCTCTCTGATGTGTTAGTAAAATAACCACTAATAGTTTCAGTTTGTATTCTACCAGATTATCAAACCCAGAGAGAGTCAATTTTCCTTGTAGGTTTTTATATGCCAGTGTCACTGCTTTATTCAGTCATTTAATGAATATTAAGTGCATACTAAATATTAGGCAGTATTGCAGGTTTAAGGGCTTGACTAATGAACAAAATAGATGAAGCTTCTGCCCTCATGCAGCTCATATTCTAGTAGGGGAAAATATACTTTAGACATACAGATATAAACATGTAAAATTATTATGTTAATGGCTGTAATGAAAAGTAAAGTGGGGCAAGTGATACAAAGTGATTCACCTGCCAAGTTTGTGTTGCCTGTTCATCCCTGAAGCATTTAAGGGGCTGTTTCAGCAGACCTGGAATCTGTAACCATCTCTGATAACAAGATAAATGCCCTCAACCCAGGATCATTTGGAGAAGAATATGGGATAAATGCTCCCCCAAGAGAAAATCAAGCTGTTGTTACTAGAAGACATAGCTTCTCAACTGACAAAACCAATTCTTCCTCTTACAAACCTTATCTCAGCAAATACCAGCTTCATTTTTCCAGTTGTTCAGACCAAAAATTTTGAATCATTCCTCACCCTTCTTTCTTAACATAGGATACATAACCCATCATCAAATTCTATTGCCTATGCTATAGCCTATTCTGGATGTTGCATATAAATTGAAATGTACAGTATATGGTCTTTTATGCTGTTTCTTTCACTTAGTATAATAGTTTTCATAGTTTTTCCATATTAGCATGTATTGATATTTCATTCTATTTAGATACACCACATTTTCTTTTTCCATTTACCGATTAAGGGACATCTGTGTTACTTCAACCTTTTGGCTATTGTAAGTAGTCATGCTATGAACATCTGTGGACAAGCATAGTTTGAATACCTGTTTTCAATTCTTTTGCATATATACCTAAGAATAGAGTGACTGGATCATACAGTAATTCTGTATTTAATGTTTTGAGGAACTGCCAGTTTTCCACAGTGGCTTCACAATTTTACATTCATAGGTGTCACTAGTGGTAGAGAACCCATCTGCAATGCAGGAGACATTAGAGAAACAGGCTCAATCCCTGGGTTGGCAAGATCCCCTGAAGAAGGGAATGGCAATCCACTCCTGTATTCTTACCTGGAGAATTCCATGGACACAGGAGCCTGGAGGGCTATAGCCTGTGGGGTTGCAAAGAGTTAGACACGACTGAAGTGACTTAGCACATCAGCAATACACACAAGAGTATCAGTTTATTCACATCCTGGCCAAAGTTTGTTATTTGAGGGGGTTTGCTTTATCTTTTAACCATCCCTAGTGGGTATAAAGTGGTATCTCATTATGGGTTTTATTTGCATTTCTCTGACTAATTATGTTGAGCATCTTTTCATATGCTTTTTGGTCATCTGTATATCTTCTCTGGAAAAATGTCTACTGAAGTGCTTTGGCCATTTTTTGACTGAGATGTTGGTGTTTTGTTGTTAAATTACAAGTTTTTATTATACTTTGCATATTCAACCTTATCAGATACATGATTTACAAATATTTCTCCCATTCTTTTGACTGTCTTTTCACTTTCCTAACAGTGTCCTTTGATGTGTGAAAAGTTTTAATTTTTATAAAAACCAATTTATCTAATTTTCTTTTATCCCTTGTGCTTTTGCTGTCATATATGAGTCCCTTGCCTACACCAAGATCCTGAAACTTTAATGTTGTGATTTCTTCTGTTTTACGGTTTCAACTCTCACATTTTAGTTCTTTGATCCATTTTGAGTTAATGCTTGTAGATAGTTTGGAGTAGATGTAACATACTATAGTTTGTAATTTACTTATTTATTCTGTTTATTGTCCGTGCTTCCCGCTAGAATGTAAAATTCACCAGGGCAGGAAAGCATTTTGCTCATTACTCAACTGCTAGCATAGCCAATAGTGACTTTCACATAGTAGAGGTACATTATTTGTGGAATTAATAAATTAATTGGCCGAAAGTGCTCCAAAGGAAAGGCAGCTAAAGTGATGTTACATCAGTATGTACATATGTGCCAAGTTGCTTCAGTCGTGTCTGACTCTCTGCGAACCTGCGGATCCTCTCCTGTCCAGAGGATTCTCCAGGCAAGGGTGCTGGAGTGGGTTGCCATAACCTCCCTCAGGGGATCTTCCTGACCCAGGGATCGAAACCATGTCTCATGTTTCCTGCATTTGCAGGCAGGTTCTTTACCACTAGCAACACTTGGAAGCCCTATATATTACTGTTTTAAAGGTTATCTCTGACGAGAAAAAGTTCAAAAAATTTTACCAGTCCTTCAAAAACCTACTGTAAACACAATAGCTCATTTGATTTTTGCTCTATAATGAACTAAGTCACTTGAAGTTTTTTAAAGTTTCTTTTCCTTTATAATTTGAAAACTTCATGCAATATTTGGAGATTGCTATTAAAAAGATATACATCAAATTACAATTACATTTTGATCATCTTGAACACCTTGAATCTTAAAATCCCCTAGAGGAATCAACTGGCCAATAACTAAATGAAAATCTGATGTTCAGAATCATAAAAGACAAATATGTAATTTTGCAATTTTACCTACTCTTATTTGTTCATTTACCAAGAATGTGTCAGATACTGCATTAGGTGCTGGTAGGAAAATAAAATTATAACAAGTTCTCAAATGTTTCACCATAGGAAAATGAAATGCCCACAAAATATTAAGTTACACCCTTAATATTAGAAACAACAAAAACGCAGTCCAGTATACAAAAACATTACTATTGGAGAAGCAAGCAAAGTGTCCAAAAACTGATGGAAAATATTTAATTGTGCCAGCAGTTGCCTGTCAGTCATCTTAAGTCTGTTTCCTATGAACATTAAGGGACAATTTCTCTCTGACCTCTCCTCTCCAATACTCCAAAATTTCCTTGCACTTTATTCCCTCTGAGGTCTGACAAGTTTCTGAATCTTTCTACACTGTGCTTTTGGTTCATATAATCTTTCCTCTAGCAAGTTGAAAGGAGCTGTTGTCTAGATTCTGTGCAAGATGAAGGAAAATTGTCCTTCCCAGTTTAGCCTCTATGAAAATAATTTATAAAACAAATAAAGTCCTTTCCTGCTGATTTTCCTCATTGCCTAACTCCTCTTAGTATGCTGTGAAAATATCTTCCTCTTTTGTCTTCATCCCCAAATGGAATACAGAACAAATAAGTAAAGTAACTCTAACCTATTTGTACATGGCCCAGGACCTCAGAAATGGTGTGGTTATGTGCTTTCTTCCTAAAAAATGAGGGCAGAATGTATTACAAAGCAATTTTTTATAATATCAACTTTTAATATTACTAGTATAACCATAATAGATGAAAAATCAAGCTCTCTATAAAATTTTTGGACCTTTGGATGTCATTTTCTTTCTCAACAAAGCTTGGTGTTTTGTTTTTTTTTTCCCGTTTATTTTTATTCATTGGAGGCTCATTACTTTACAATATTGTAGTTGTTTTTTCCATACATTGACATGAATCAGCCATGGATTTACATGTGTTCCCCATCCCGATCCCCCCTCCCGTCTCCCTCTCCATCCCATCCCTCCGGGTCTTCCCAGCACACCAGCCCCCAGCACTTGTCTCATGCATCCAACCTGGGCTAGTGATCTGTTTCACCCTTGATAGTATACTTGTTTCAATGCTGTTCTCTCTGAACATCCCACCCTCACCTTCTCCCACAGAGTCTAAAAGTCAGTTCTGTACATCTGTGTCTCTTTTTCTGTTTTGCATATAGGGTTATCATTACCACCTTTTTAAATTCCGTATATATGCATTAGTATACTGTATTGGTCTTTATCTTTCCAGCTTACTTTACTCTGTATAATGGGCTCCAATTTCATCCATCTCATTAGAACTGATTCAAATGAATTCTTTTTAATGGCTGAGTAATATTCCATAGTGTATATGTACCACATCTTCCTTATCCATTCGTCTGCTGATGGGCATCTAGGTTGCTTCCATGTCCTGGCTATTATAAACAGTGCTGCGATGAACATTGGGGTGCACGTGTCTCTTTCAGATCTGTATTTTAAAAATATTTTTATATTGGACTTTAAACTTCTTAAGGATACTGTCCATGACAAGCTCATTTTGGTATTACCCTAACTATATATAGTAAGCCCTCAATTAGTGTTTGAGTGAATTAAAGAAGCATGTTTTTTCTTAATCAAGTTCAGATTCCAATCTTAATAAAGACTGAATATAGAAAGAAGTTACTTCTCAGTCAAATGCTGTGGAGCCTTAGTGTGTGTACTAATGTGTATTTGGATAAAAACCTTGAGCAAGAGAGAGAAATGCCATGTGAAATCCAAGAAAGACACTCTGGCACCCAAAACATGTGGATTCCAGAGAGAATGAACAACAAGAATAGAACTTAAAAACCAACTATTTGTTCTTCCTCTGATCTTGCTAGATCTCTAAGTAGACTAGACTTTTGCTGATAAAGGACTGCTCTTGAGACATGGCTAACAGGAGTTCCCTTTAATTTTCAACAAACATACTAAGCTTATTTCTGCTTTAGGAAGTTTGCACTAGTGTTTGCATAGCTCATTGATACTCATCCTACAGGTCTTCTCTCAAATGTCACCTCCTCCCAAATCCTTCCCTAGCAACCTGATTGACACATTACAATCTCCACCCTCCTGTAGCCAAAACCCATCACTCAGTCACATCACCTATGTTGATTTTTTTAACATGTACTAGTTTTCA
Organism: Odocoileus virginianus; assembly: GCF_023699985.2. Lineage (NCBI taxonomy): Eukaryota > Metazoa > Chordata > Mammalia > Artiodactyla > Cervidae > Odocoileus > Odocoileus virginianus. The sequence goes on along the minus strand of NC_069686.1, from coordinate 31,504,745 downwards.
TGTACTTGTTAACTGTGCTTCAACCCTCCTCAACTCCTACCCACATCATTTACTAGCTACATGACCTTGCTGATTTAAGGTCTGGTCTCTTCATTCTGTAAAATGTGAATAAAAATAGTACTTGTCTCAGAGGGTAGTTTAGAAAATTTAAGTGAGATAATATTAATACATGTAATATAATTAGAACAATATCTGGCATTCAATAAACTTAAAAAACAGCTTATGTTAAATGAAAGAATAAACATATGAGCAAACAAACTCTGAAGCAAAAAACCATATCTTGCAAAATTCTGTGTATTAAGTATTGTGTAAAATCTTCAAATCTCAAGTGAATTTATTAATAATATCTCACCTTAGAGTCTAATCTACACAAAATGATTAAGAAGGTAAAGCTGTGGAGTTATTTCTTTTTTCAGGAATTAAACAGGCTCTTCCTCTGCATACCACAGGGCTTAAGACCCTGTCCTTCACCAGCTTTCTCCCCAGCCCCATACTTTTGCTGACTTCAAATGTTAATGCCTCTGTTAATGACCATATATGTTATCCTCACAGGGCCTTCTAGGAAAAATGAGTTAATGGTAAGGTGGCTCACTTGATGGGAATTATGGTACTTGTTTCAAGAGACTCTGTGATAAAGGAAGTTTTAGTAGGTCCAGAGGGCCTTTTGGCCGCCCCTCAACTATGGCACACAGACACCTGCTCATAAAGTCAGTCCAGATTAAACTGCCTGGGAAATGTGAAAACAATTCACAATAAGCTGAAATGCAATACCTTATCTAAAACTCAACACTAATCTTATAATATCATTTTAATTCCATATATAAGGTATTCCAAATGTGAATAAATTTTGACCTGAGATAATTTAGAAAATTAAAAAGTGCAGTACACTACCAGGTTTGGCACAATTTAGAAAAACCCAATGACTTGCTAAAGAGAAATGCTATATATTTGTAATAGTAGATCAAGAAGGAATTAAGGAGAATCATTTAAAAGCCAGATTTATAATTCTGAGTATATTCAATCATACCAAGAGCACAGGGACTTAACTGTTGTCCCAAAATCTAGAATTTTGAAATTGTGGTAAAATAGTGCTTAAAATTGTGAGGGAAGACTGTCTTATTTTTGTTAGAAACAATGGAATATGAATTCTTTACCAGCTGAGCCACAAGGGGAGCCCAGAATATAAATATAAAGAATAATTTCTTCTTTCAGTATTAGGTTCCAAAAGACAAAGCAAATTTAAACAAGGCAAAGTTTCTAAACAAAAGTATAAAACAAAAGATTTTATTCACAAATTATGTTAAATTTAAATGAATTTATTCTAGATGTCAAAATTTTCAGGTGCTTATATCCATTAAGTCATGTTAAGAGTCTAAAATAAATCCTGCTTGATGTTACTGATGATACCTTATACTTGACTATTATTTTAGTTAACCTACTGAACCTCATCTATGTAATCAGTTTTCTGCAGTTTCCACTCTCATTCAATAATGTAATCTTATTCCTTATGTTAAAAATAATGTCCTCTGGGGGCAGGGGGACTCAATGTGGTGTGAGCAACAAGCATATGCCCCCAGCTAAAACATCTTTTCTGTATAAAAAATGTGCTGCTTCCTCTTATCCCCAGCTTTGACTCAGTTCCTTCAAAACCAAAGTCCAGATGTAATTAAAAATAGGAAAGCCTATATATGCTGGTTCCTCTCCTAATCTGACCAGCATCAAAAATAATGTATTAACCACATTTCTCAACTACAGGATGAAATATATTCTAAAATATTTTGGTACACCTAGATCTTTAGTAACACTCCACAGTTTTTGGTACAGTAACTGGATATAGCCTTTGAGAAAAACTTCAGTTATTTAATAGATATGATTTCAGAGCTTTCATAGGTTTTCATTCTTTGTAATTCTTTTTATTCTTCCACTTTTGTCTGTACTTCTTACAACGTCATCTATTATTCCTGTCACCCCAAGAGCCATTCTTTCTTCTAGCAATATAATTTAGTTTACTAGAGAGCCATCTTTTTTTCCACTCAATTCTTGTGATTCAGCTTTTATTAATCCTACTCCTGACTCCAAGCATTAGACATAAGACCCCAGACTTCACATCCCACTGGCAACATGAATTAAGAAAGGGCATGTGATCTGGACATTACAAATATATATTCCATTTGTCTTGTCAGAGTGTTGGGGTCAAGGATAGGCACAAGACCCAAACAAGTCAAGGAAACTCCAACTCCAGTACTTTGGGTGAGTATTGGAATGAAGATTCTCTTTCCATTAGATTTTGTTTAGTAATAAGGAAGCTTTGAGTTGCTGAGGGCCATTTAATCTTCCTGTGGGAAGAGCTACTTGAGTAGGAAACCAACACAAAGGAAATCATAGCCAAAAGATAAAATCTGAATTCTGATGGAGTTATTTTGAGCTCCTGTATCTAGCTATGCCTGAAGATCTCCTACCAAATTTTCAGTTATATTAGTGTATATAAACTAATATTCTTTTTTGCAGTCTATTCCAATTGAGTTTTATATCACATGGAACAGAAATACTTCTCTCAATATATTTCCCTTTACTTTTCCAGGACGTCAGAATCTCTTGTCATAATAGTCAAGCAGATAAAAACAAAGATTACTAAATTATTTTAACAGAAATTTAGATCAGAAATATTACCTGTTAATCTAAAAAGATTATTGAGAAAACAAGTACTTCAAGTGTCTCATGGCTCCAGAGGAAGACTATTACCTACAATGTTTCTGGGTAAAATAATGTAAATTAGTGACATTAATACAATTAAATAAGTGGTCATATATGATTAAACCACATGCTTGTTCTTCAAAGATAGTTTCTCTATTAAGCAAACCAATATATTGCAGCAAGTTTTGAGAATTATAATAATTTCCAGATTTTAAAAATGCATAGTTGAGTCAGTTCATAATTCAGTTATATTTTCAATTCTTTGTTTATTCATTCTTAGAAATATTTGTTGAGAATCAACTCTAAGCCAGTCGTTTTGCTTCTTGCTGGGTGCACAATATCTACATAGACTAATAAGGACTTATTTTGCCTCTTGACCCTAACCAGTTATTTTAGTATTCATTGGTACTTCCTTTACAAGATGGATAAGAAGGGGAAAAAAAGAGATGAAAATCTTTTCAGTTAAATGTCATCACTTGTAAATGATTTTACTGGTGGCTGAGTGGAAATGTAGTTTTATAAATGAATGAACAATGTGAAATTTGGAGATTATTTGTCATTTCCATTTTCTTCTAATTTCCTTTTCACCTATTCTAATAAATCATTGATAATTGACCATATTCCAAGTGAATAGATTTGTCAGAAAGCCCAGGTTATAATGTTCATTATAAATATTTCAAAAATTGTCATCTCTCAAATATTTTTGTCTATACAGGATTGGAAAATGGACAACTTTATAAAACTGTCTGCATAATTCAAGTCAAGTGTTCTAATTATTGGTGCCCTGTGAAGATTTTGATGATAATAACATCATAACAAGTTTAACTTTGGGAAATTTGATAAGATCAAGTAGTTTGAACATCCCATTATGAGCCATGGGTCCAGGAATCCAAAATTTGAATTTCCATAACTTTATCCCCAACCATTTAAGAGAGCGAGTCATTCAGTGCTAATAGTTGTAATCATTATGTTTAAAGGCAAAGGGAAAATACTGTAAACAAAGCAGGAAAATATTTTTGGTGTGTAGCATAAACACGCAAACAATTATCTTAAAATGTAATCTTCATGTGACTTATTAAAGTAGATTACATTTTAATGTGCATTGAAATTTGCACATTATAGAGAGCACTCTATATGCAGCGTTAACTGTGTGACCAGCCTGACAACCTGCACAACTGAAGATATAAAAAAAGAAAAAAACCCTCTGCTATCTTTCTCTAAATGGATGTATTTGGTGTTGATAGTCAGATACAGTTTTCACCTTTATCCCAGCTTGTTTCTGACCCAGTGGGTTAGTGTTAATCACCACTGTGGGCACCAATAATTTCCCCATATGTGGAATTTGATAAGTTAGAGCACCCACTTCAATTCAAGAAGATTCCAGCTGACTATCCAGTTATCGCTATGGACAGCTTCAAGCACATCCATGGCTGGCCTTGTATTCTTAGCTTTATCAAGCGCTTTGCACTTTTTGTCTTTTATCTCTTAATTGAGACCTGACTGCAAGAAATGCCTATCTCTTCAACTGGGTTGCATTAAGTATTAACTTTAACTGCTTTGGGTACTTGAGGTACAGAAGAGGGGAAAAAAAAAAAGCCTTAAGAAGCTGTGTAGAGTGGAAAATCTTCCCAAATCTCTATTTATAAATTGTGTAAATGCTACAGCTTTTTTTTTAAGTAAATAAATCTTTATCTCTTTTCCCGATTTAGAAAAAAAAAAAAAAGGTGTTTATATTACCCACTGGAGGAAAGTTTATGAATCTTCCATCATATTTGGCAGTAATAATAATCCTACAATTCTGGACAAAAGAGATAATATTTAGGAAAAGTAAATAATTCAGTAATAATAAATGAGAAATGACTTTGTGCTTCACGTCTCTGGAAGGTCAATGGACTGACTCTAAAGGATATAGAAATAGGTTTTATTCAGGATAGCTTGTATAGGTTCCATGGCTTGCAATTTCTTTTTCTAAATATTTCCCATTTCTAAATATTACACAATATTTACTATTTTGTGAATTCCTTAAGAGCTCTGTCTGTGCCTTTTTCATCCCAGTTTCCTGCACATAGTAAACATTCAACTAACACTCATTAACTTAAATGACATTCACATGAGGTCCTACTCAGCATTTACAAAACCTCCTCATGATCCTCTTTGTTTTCCTCTGTAAGAGATGTCTAATTCTTCCAGGATGGTAGCACTTATGACAGATGTTCCTCCAAGAATAATATAGAAGCAATATTTGGAAATGTAGGCCATAAAGAAAACAATAGCTTTAGAAAAGAGCACTGAAAAACCAAAACTCTAGAAAAATGACAATTTACTAATGGGAGAGGGCCCTGATTGTCACTAGTTGAAATGGTACCACTCAATTTTTATACCAACATCTAAAAACTCAGAATAAATGCTACATGCTAGTGTTTAGATAGCCCTTCAGTCAAAATGTCTCCAACTAAATTCAAGTACAGACAAGAAATCTCTCCCTAAGAATCAGATGAAAGATAAAGCTTTAAAATAAATTCAAAGCTAGGAAGATTCAATACAACATAGACTAACAAGACTATTAACAAATTCATAATAGTTATTGTAAAATAAATTAATGTTACTGATAATGAAAATAAATTTTCCCTTTTGTATGTAATTTCAATGAAAAGTTCAGCAATGAACCATAAATTGAAAGGCATATATTCTAGCAGATGTTATGTCTGAGATTTTGATATGTAGCAAAATAGTACTCAAGTCCATGTTCCAAGTCAAAGTTTGGTTACCAAAGAGTTACCTAGATCTGAGAAGAGAATGAAAAAGAAAGGAGAATCATAATTCTAAAAGCAAACAGAATATTAAGTCCAAATGGGAAGAAATTCTACCCCCTACAGCTCATGTGGTACCAGAGCACCATCAGATAAGCTAATGTGTCAATCATTCTTTCACTCACTTCACAAATTTTGGAGGACTTTCTAAATGGAGGCACCAGAATAACAAAACAAAGTTTTTGTACTGTCCCCTGGGCATGGTCGGTAGAGCACACAGCTTTATATTTACAACTGTAAATTATTAAAATTTGAATCAAAAAGGCTTTATAAATAGCATTTGTTGACAGCAAATAACACAGTCTATTCATCACCTCTACCACCTACAATGGAATCGACATTTTCCTGCAAGAACCCTACTTCACTTGTTGATCAGGTGCATTCATCCTCCTTGAACCCAGGCCAAGTCCCAATCTCTGCAAGAATTACAGTGTAATATCACAATGTTCACTAGTAAAACCTTTACTTGTTATGAGGAGAAATAGTATTAAGCATTTAATACTTTACTTTTCTGTAATCATGGGGAATATACAAAAAGAATTTTTTATTAGTTTTTCATTGGAGATTTTGTTGTCATTGTTCAGTTGGTAAGTCATGTGTGACAGGAAGCCAGGCTTCGCCTGGATTTTGCCTAAACTCATGTTCATTGAGTTGGTATGGTTTCTTTACAATGTTGTGTTAGATTCTACTGTTCAGCAAAGTGAATCAACTACATGTATACATACATCCCCAATTTGGGGTATTTCCTTCTCATTAGGTCACCACAAAATGCTGAATAGAGTTCCCTGTGCTATACAGTAGATTTTCACTAATTATCTATTTTATACTATTTTATAGCATATATAAGGCTTCCCCAGTGGCTCAGTGATAAAGAATCCGCCTGTAATGCAGAGACGCAGGAGATGCAGTTTCAATCCTTATGTTGGAAAGATCCCCTGAAGGAGGGCATGGCCACCCACGCCGGTATTCTTGCTGAGAAGATCCCATGGAGAGAGGGGCCTAGGGGGCTGCCATTGGCCATGAATGAGTACACGTGCACCTGGATATGTATGTCAATCCCAGTCTCCCAATGCATTCCATCCTCCTTACCCCATTGGTATTCATATGTTTGTTCTCTATGTCTGTGTCTCTGTTTTTGCTTTGCAAATAAGATCATCTATACCAATTTTCTAGATTCCACATCTGTGTGTTAATATTCAATATTTGTTTTTCTCTTTCTGACTCACTTCATTCTGTATGACAGTCTCTAAGAGGTCCATTCACGTCTCTGCAAGTGGCACTATTTCATTCCTTTTTAAGGCGGACTAAAATTTCATTGTATATGTGTACAACTTCTTCTTTGTCCACTCCTTTGTTGCTGGACATTTAGGTTGCTTTATGCAGGACATTAGATTGTCCTGGTTATTGTAAATAGTGCTGCAGTGATCACTGGGGTGCATATATCTTGGTGAAATGTGTTTTTCTCCTGATAAAGGCCCAGGAGTGGGATTGCTGGGTCATAGAGTAGCTCTATTTTTAGCTTTTAAGAATCCTCCATACTATATTCCATAGAGACTGTACCAATTTGCATTCACACCAACAGTGTAGGAGGGTTCCCTTTTCTCCACATTCTCTCCACATTTGTTTGTACACTTTTTGATGATGGCCATTCTGACTAGTGTGAGGTAATACACCATTGCAGTTTTGATTCATATTTCTCTAATAATTATTGATGCAGAGCGTCTTTTCATATGTTTTTTGGCCATCTATATGCCTTCTTTGGAGAAATGTCCATTTAGGTCTTCAGTTCACTTATTGATTGGGTTGTTAAGAATTTTTTCTTTTATTCTCTTAACTTCTAAAAATCCCCCTCCCCACTTGAAAGGAAAGAGAAAATACCCTCATTTTATTGTTTTCTTATAGGCTCATAAAATTTTAGCTTTGTGTTAGTTTTTCAAAGACTCTATTAAACTTGATACATGAGACTGGTAGACTGCCACAAACTCATAAAAATCTTTTCAAAGAATTGCTGCCTAGCAGTGGAAATTGAATAGCAATTTCTAAGAATCAAGCTAATGGCTTAAACTATAGAAAATGTGAAGCCTACTAATAGATAATTTAGGATTTCTCCCCCTCCTCCCCACCACTGGCGAGAACAGAACATGAGCTTGAATAAAATTGTACCAAGATCTTATTAATCTTCTGTCTGTAAAAGCTCAATTTTCCTCCACAATGGGCTGTGTTATACATACCACATTTAAATCTATGCTTAAAATGCTCTTCATATTTTGGAGCTAAAAATTCTGCACCTTTTGACTATGTGGACACATGTATTATGGTCCATTTCAAGAGTTAAATATTCCAGCAGGATTTTGTTACTACACAACTGTACATAATGCCTGAAAACCCCCTGCACCAATATTGCTCTCAAATTGGCAGCAAGTGAACAAGGGACATGAAGGATGCTTCAGCACAGTAACCTATCCTTCCTTCTCTCCTGGGAGCCACTTGGCCAGCTTTCATCCTCATAATTATAATAAATTTGACATTTCATAGATAATATTGATTTCTGTATTTTAGCATTTCACCATAGGTGACAGTCTAGCGTCAAGAATGAAATTTCTATTGATCTCCTGCGCATTAATCTCTCATGTGTATGTGATCATTTTTATAAGACCTTTTACTGCACATAAATCAATATTTCATATTTCCAGCTATGCCAGAGGAGATGTCATATTTGTAAACTGTGAGTTGACACCTGCAATTCCTTCCTGTTCAGCTTCAACTGTTCAGTAACAGTCGATTCAGGGTTGGGAAAGGATCAAGCTCAAGAAACAAGGTAGATGAAAGGCATGAATGTAGACTAGAGTAATTAGCTTAATGAACAAAGAAACAAAGTAAGTGAAATAGAGTGAAATAATGTTCTTTTCTATAAAAGTTGCTTCTGTGACATAAGAATCTGCAAAATAGTTTGGCTTTCCACGCTTGCTAGGGACCTGGAGCTAGATTTAAATGTCTATACTAATAAATAACATTGAAATACTTTTAAATTATTGCTTAAAAAGAACTAACAAATCTTTTTGGATATGAAAGTCACTATAATTTCAACAATATCTAACATATAAGTATATGAACTTCTTACCCATGACTCCAACAGGGTGCTAATACTGATGAAATAGTTTTCAGGACTGTGATCTCTTTCCTAATTAAACAAGCATTTTAGAAAATAAGTAAACCATTTTGATAGTTTAATATTTAATGATTTTTCATATTTCAATAATAAGATCTTGGAAATACAAATGAATATTCTAATGGATCAAAATTTGATAATATTATGAACAGGATATGAGGTTTTCTTTGTATAAATTATAATGCAGAATGGGAACTAGCGGGTATTTTTATTAGGTAAATTCTTCACTCTGAAGAGATACTACTCTTAATAGCTACTTAGGGATCCACTAAAGTATGTTCACTTTGCCAATTTCAATGACATGTAAAAATTAGTGTTCATTTGTATATAATCTTATTGGATTTGTCTATGCTCTATTATTTCAAAAATGTTCCTTCCTATTATACAATTAGAACTTATCCAGGACATTTTTTAGAAGCTTTTGGAATAAACCAATGGAAACAGCTGATCTACATAGCTGTTTATGTTTCTATCTATAAATTTTCCCTCACTATTCTTGCACTTTTCAATATAGGTTGTTAAATGCCAAAGTCAGTTTGGACAAGGTCTAATATAAATAAAAAGATACTGAGAATGGAATGCTACCTCGAACAGCATTAACATTTATTCTTTACAAAATTGCTATTTCATATATTTAGAGATGTTCAGAACTCCAAATCTTTTGCAATAAACATTTTCAGAATATGACATAGATGCTTTTAATTCAATAAGGTGTCTCTCTGGTTTAAGAAGAACTACATTTTCCCAGATAAAAGTAGACTTGGAAATGTCCACTTTCTAGCAATTTCCTATAGTCACTATTGACACACTATTATTTCAAATTATATGTCGTTTCACTAGAAGGAAACGCTACTCTTGCTTATTTTTTAAAGGCCAATCCTTTTTGCTGGTTTCTGAAACATGTTCATGGCCATAAAATATGTCAGCAAATGACTGTTTTAACATGATGACAGACACATTATCGGAGTGTGACTGACTAGTGTATGAGTGACTATATTTCGACAGTCGTGTCAGCTTTTGACTGAAAGAGCACAATTAAAAAAAAGAAAAGACCTAGACTGAATAGTAGGGTATTACTGAAGAAAAATCAGCAGGCGAAATGTATCTTTACAATACTTTCGTTTTCTTGAGTGTCAAAAGAATTAGTAGTGAGCTTTAAGCGTTATAAAATTTATTTTGTTTGAGAACAAATTAACATTACAAAGAGCTGAGCAGCAGGACTTTGTGTACTCAAAGCTTGAGAACTTTGACTTTTAATGTCCAAGTTCACTGGATCTAATGCTCTCATTTTGACTTCGTTAACTTTCATTGTACCTTCTGGCATTTTATTTCTCTAAGGTAAAAGTTTCTGAGCCCTGAAATCCCAAAGTTTAAATAACCACCGACATTCCTTACTAATATCTATTTTTAAGCAATTTGAATAAAAAATTAAGGGAAAACCTTCCTCTAGTTTTGTGAGCAAAAACTTTTAGCAGTAACAGGATATAAGGTTAGTGCTTTCAAAGTTATGGAAGGCATGTTTCAATGGTGTTTTAATTTGTACTTGATAATTTTGCTTTTTATTTGGGTTTCTTTCCCTCCTCACAAATAAGAATAGCAGTATTCTTGGTAAGGCTGGATTGCATTATATACTTGGTTCCTATGGGTCCCATAGATGCTTTTGCCATCATACTCAAGTATTATTTTGAGCATTTATATTTCTTTTCCACAAGTGAAAAAAATCTGTTTCCTTATCAATATGCCCTCTGTCTTGTGTATAGTATATGTTGAGTAACGGTTAGATACATAAGCAAACCATTGGGGAATGAATGGTTGAATGAATAACTGGTGGTGCGTTTAAAAAACGTTTCACGATGAAAGGAGTCATTAATACAATGATGTGGATTGTATAAAGAATCCACTTCCTTATCTTAATAATACTGTAAATTTAAACTCATTAATACCACTTTTTTCCTTAAATCAAAAGGTACTTAGCATCTGCTATGGACTTAGTAAATAACTTGGACAATGTAATATAAAGATGTTTTAAACTTTTAGCTCTTATATAAACAACATTTTAACTTTAAATGCACAAAATGTTGCCCCATAGCTTCAGTATTTGAAAAATAAGCATGCTATTAGTATTTTACTATGGTAAGAAATAAAGATTATGATGATTATGTTTCAAATGTATTTCTAGGATCTTCTTAATTCTAAAAGAGAAATTATTTTCAGGTTAGGATATTAAAAAAACCTCCTTATCAACAATTAATTAATTGCTTAAATGTAGATGTTAACAACATTATACATTTTTAGAAATAGTTTGGTTTAATTTTTCAAACAAATTATCTATTTTTTAAAATTCTATAAAATATGTCAAAATTTCAAATTCTAACTAAAAAAACTTATGAGGAAAGGACATACAGAAGTTAAATTTATGTTAAATCTCAAATTATATGAAATTGGAAATGCTTCTAAAGCAAACATATATTACAGAGTTTTAGAGCTGGAGTGATTTTGTTATTTGGAACCAATTAGTTGCCTCTGTATAAGTTAAGCATTTGAAGGGATTAATAACAGACCAAATGATCAATTTTTAAAATAAATTCGATGTTTTAGACTTAAGAGATTGGCAATGAAAATATGAACACTGAGTTAAAAATGCTTTCTAGAATAAAATTAAGAAGGGAATTAATATGATGATAGGTTTCATAATACATAAAATCAATTAAAGAATTTCAATGAAATTCAAGAAATTGAATACTGAAACCATAAAAATTCTCAGAATTGATATTAAATGATAAATTATTGAGAATTTCTTCATTAACATAAAAAGGAGTTTATTAAATAAATGTATTAAATAAATTGAAATATATTTTTGCTATATAAATATTTTTACTAAGGATTCTTTCAGGGTACATTACTTCCAAATTTACTGATTATTAAGTAATTAATACCAACCATACATAAAAAAATTAAATTCAGATTTTCAAAGGGTTTTTTTTAAGTGCTTTAAAATTAAAATGTTGAAGCATGTTAGGATTAAAAAGAATTGATAAAGTGACAACTATATATAAATTAAGTTCTCAATGGATATATGTTTGTTGTTTTACCAAGAATAATATGGAAATGTTTATAGTGCATAAAAATGAAGAAAACTAAAATGATTTAGTTGCTTGCTTCATTTGCTCATACAGAATTAAAATTATAAGTAAAAGGAAAACCATTTATTTTAATTCTAATCAAAGCACAGTGTGGAATATTTTTGTTCATGTCTTACAGAATCTTTAAGAAATTGTCTCATTGATTCTGGTTTCCCGAAATTTTAAAGTTAAAAAGAAAATCAAAGAACACGGAAAATTTACCTAGTAAGCTCTGAGCTGAAAATACAATAACAGTTCTAGAGAGAACATGACAAAGTATGTATTACCATATAAATCTAGTGCCAAAATATAATTAAAAGTGATACTCAAATCTAAAACATAGAAGACTACCAAAAAGAACTACCATGTAATAAAGATCTCCTTTCTTCAGTTTAGCTTATGTCCTTCTTATTGACTATAGTTTCTTAGGAACATTTTAAATATCAGTCTCCTTATAAAGTACTCTTTGGTAAACACTTTTTATGAGATTTGTTTAGATTAGAGTATAATTGTTTTACAATGTTGTGTTACCTTCTGCTGTGCCAGTGTGAATCAGCTGTGAGTGCACATATAGCCCCTCCCTCTTGGACCCCCTTCCCACCTCTCTGGTAAACTTTTGAGTAAAATTTTTTATAAAGAGTTAGGAATAACCTTAACTGTTCCATTTTATAGACCTACTTAACAAAATTCCTTATTGTAAGACCAAAATTATAACCAAGCATGTTTTGTATAAGGAAAAAAATGATAGAATGCTCACATAAATTGGTAAGATAATACAACACAAGGAAAATGGCAAAAGAATTTTACAGTAAGAGAAAAATAATAAACATACAAGATGTTCAAACTCACTCACAATTAAACAATTAAAACAATACTAATTTTTGCCCACCAAATAGGCTGTGTAATTTAGGTTTGTTGATAGCTAGGAGAGAGAAAGGGAGAATCCCATATTCTACTGAATAAGTTAGAGTCACCTTTTAAGAGTAATTTGGCAGCATCTTTCAAAATTAAAAATGTATATACAACTAGACTAAGAAAATCTACAGAAATTTGCATGCTATTTATATAAAAATGTGCATACATGGGCACACTCACAAGAGTTAATTTTGTAAAATCAAACTACTAAAGCAACTGAAATAACAATCAACAAAAGACTGGACAACTAATATGTGATACATCCATACAATAAAACATTCTTTGTTTTCTTAAGAGTAAAATTTTTAAATGCACAATATATACATGCAAATTTGCATCTATTTAGTGATTCTTTCCTGATAAATTTTAAATTTTGTTTAAGAAAATCTCTTTTGTTTACAAAAACTTGACACCATTTGATTAAAGTGAGTTAACGAGTCTTTTCTTAAGGAGCATAAATTTGGGATTTGTGGTGAAGGGAAAGGAAGTTTTCATTTTACTTTTTTTTAATCACTGAATTGTTTTATTTCTCTAAGCAGATTCAATTAATACTTTCAGAATTTTTCACAAAACAACTGCTTATTTAGAAAAGGTAATTATAGCTTATCTTTTCCTTTCTTCTTAAAATCTGTGTCTAAAAGCTTTTTAAAAACTAATAAATAATATACACATACATAGACATACACAGATGCACAAAGAATAAAAGAATCAAAAAGATCATATAGATAGTCAAATATTTAATTGATACAAAATTGCAATTTTGTATGTGTGGGTAAACAAGCTTGAGTGTATATTCAACATGTCTGGGTTAACATGCATGAAAATAATGAAACAACATCATCACAAATTTATCTTTTCTCTTATTTAAAAATGCCTGTAATTGGCATGCCCCTCTTTACTGGGGCTCAAAATATGTCCACTTCTTTTAATATTTAAGCTAATAGATTTCCAAACCCCTATTCTTCAAACTCACTATAGCACAGTGAATTAAGAATGCAGGTTTTAGAGCCCACTTCTGCCCCTTAGTAAATATGGGATATGGCAAGTTACTTAGTTTCTCTGTGTTTGGCTTCTCTTCTGTAAGGTGAAGAATATATCTTACCTCTAGTTTTGTGTGTTGCAAGGATGACATATGTAAATATAAGAAAAGCCCCAGAAAGATTAGCATTCTTCCTCCAGATGTTCCCAAAGATTCCCAGGTTGTTTATTTAACCCAGTTTGACCATATCTTGTTATCAAAGGAAAGTCTGGTCAGTTAGCTAAAGAAACTCGTTTTCTCAATTTGGTTGATGTCACTATTGCACAGTATCTCTAACAAATGTAGACAGTCCAGGTAATAGAAGAAAATGCATTCACTCAGTACATTTGTTGAGTGCTAAGAATTGTATTAAGAATACAATGTACTAAGAAATGAGAATACGGTAGTGGGGGAAAAAAAAAAAGCCACTTCTCTGGATGAATGAAACAAAGCCACTGCCCTATGGAAATGTAAGCCAAGCTTATATTCAAACCTCCACAATCTAGCAGTCTAAACTGAAATTACCAAGTTGATTTTTTCCCAAACTATTCTCAATTTTCAATGATGTTGTGATGCAAAGCAAAAGAAAGAAGCACTAAACAGTCTTCTGACAGCGTTTCCCCCAAAAAAGTGCCTGAAATTACTTTAATTTCAATTGAATATGTTCAGGTTACAAAATGAAGAAAAGACCATTACATATATGACTGTGTATATTTGTGTATGTATGTATGAGAAAACATATGTCCACAGCACATGTTAAATGAAATTGTACCTGCAGGCAACAATGTGAAAGAGGCTTCATTTAATTTTTCTTGCATTTAGAATTTAAACTCAAATCTTCTAATTCTCTATTTCCACTCATAAGAAACATCTTGAGAAACAAAAACACTTAAATGCAAACAGGTATCAGTGGAACATTTTAATCACAGCAAATATTCTTTAATCGAAGCTAAAACCTTAAGCCTAAGCACGAAAGTATACTATACATTTATAGTTTTCCCTCAGGAAATGTAAACATATTTACTCTGTCCATGGCAACTATCCTTGAAAAACTGATTCTACATGCCAGTGATGTAATTTCACACAATTCAAGGAACAGTGCAAACTCACTAGCAAAACTCTAACCGGGCCAAGTTGTTACATAATTCCATCACCATAGAAAAATGAGGAATACAAAATGTCAGTGCATAGCTATCCCTAATCAACTTTGCATTCCTTGGAAAGAAAATTTCAGTTTCATGAGAGAGAACATTCCAAGCAATGCAAAAAGGAATATCTACCTATCTCCTAAGTTGAAAATTCTCTATGAGCACAAGCAGACAGAGATTACTCATATGCTTGTAGACGCAATATTTTCCCAAGTGGGATCACATTTCCCATTTAAAAAAGAGACACAAAACTGCATTCATCTGGAAAACAGTATACTATGATTCAGTGCATTCTACTGCCTCAAATGAAAGTTAGTCCAACATCCATTTCTTTATTCTACATATTTCAAAGCAAGTGTTTTCATATTCTACACTCAATGTTTTAGGAATTATTGGTTCTTACATGAGAAATACTAGCACCTGAAATCCAAAATCATGCAAAGTTCACTACATTTAACTTCAAATTTGTGTGTCAATATAATATATATTTATTTATTAAAAATATTACTGTATATATCATGTGGTAGACATGAGACTACATATAGCAGTGTATAAAACACATGTGGTCTTACTCTCATGTAGCTTAAAGTATTATAGGGTGTAAAGTAAATACACTAATAAATATCTAACTACAAATTCTGATGGATACATGTAAATAATAATGAACCATGAAAAAAAGAGGACCTCTTCAGACTATGTGATCAGGGAAAGTTTCTAGGAGGAAGAGTGTTTGAAAATGAGACCAGAAAGATGAGTTTTTTAGCAAATAGCTTGTGTGAAGGTCTTGCTAAGATATTATTTGATTTATTTATGGAACTAAAAGATCAATAGTTGAAGTTTGGTGAGAAATGGGGAGAACAATTCCAGGAGAAAATGGAGAAGAAGAAGTCATTGGATGGAGGTCTTTAAGGTCACTTGCTTTAATTAGAAGAATAACATTTTCAGTTTATGATGTTAAACAAGCACACCAGAGAGAATTCTGAGTAGGGCAAGAGCAGAAGGATGGAGAACAGTGGAAACAATACCAGGGTACAAAATACTATAAAAGTCTTGGTTTTGGTATTGGCAACTTTGGACACTGTCTTGGATTGATTTCTAAACAAATGTTGTTGATCTTGAATCACTAAGTTGTGTCTGACTTTTTGCAATTCCATAGACTATAGCACATGGGGCTTCCCTGTCCTTCACTATCTCCCAAAGTTTGCTCAAACTCATGTCCACTGAGTCGATGATGCCATCTATCTCATCCTCTGTCATCCCATTCTCCTCCTGCCCTCAGGCTTTCCCAGCATCAGGGTCTTTTACAATGAGTTGGCTCTTCACATCAGGTAGTCAAAGTATTGGAGATTCAGCTACAGTGTCAGTCCTTCCAATGAATATTCAGGGTTGATTTCCTTAAGGATTGACTGGTTTGATCTGCTTGCTATCCAAGGACTTTCAAGGGTCTTCTCCAGCACCACAGTTTGAAGGCATCAATTTTATAGCACCCAGCCTTCTTTATGGTCCAGCTCTCACATCCGTACATGACTACTGGAAAAACCATAACCTTGACTAAACAAAGCTTTGTTGGCAAGTGATACCTCTGCTTTTTAATATGCTGTCTAGGTTGGTCATAGCTTTTCTTCCAAGGAGCAAGCATATTTTTAATTTCATGGCTGCAGTCACTGTCCACAGTGATTTTAAAGCCTAGGAAAATAAAATCTGTCACTGTTTCCACTTTTTCCCCATCTATTTGCCATGAAGTAATGGGACCAGATGCCATGATCTTAGTTTTTTGAATTCTGTGTTTCAAACCAGCTTTCTCACTCTCCTCCTTCACCCTTATCAAGAGGCTCTTTAGTTCATCTTTGTTTTCTGTCATTATCATGGTGTCATCTACTTATCTGAGGTTGTTGATATTTCTCTTGGCAATTTTGATTCCAACTTGTGCTTCATCCAGCCTGGCATTTCACATGATGTACTCTGCATAGAAGTTAAATAAGCAAAGTGACAATATATAGCCTTGAAGTACTCCTTTCCTAATTTTGAACCAGTCCATTGGTCCATGTCTGATTTTAACTCGCTTCTTGACCTGCATACAGGTTTCTTAGGAGATGGGTAAGGTGGTCTGGTAGTCCCGTCTCTCTAAGAATTTTCCACTGTTTGTTGTTACCCACACAGTCGAAAGCTTTAGCATAATCAATGAAGCAGATGTTTTTCTGAAATTCCCTGTTTTTTTCTATGATTCAGTGAATACTGGCAAGTTGATCTCTGATTCTTCTGCCTTTTCTTTTTTTTCTTCTGCCTTTTCTAAATACAGCTTGTACATCTGGAAGTTTTTATTTCACATACTGCTGACGCCTAGCTTGAAGGACGTTGAGCATTACCTTGCTAGTATGTGAAATGAGCACAATTGTATGATAGTTTGAACATTCTCTGGCATTGCCCTTCTTTGGGATAGGAATAAAAACTGACCTTTTCCAGTCCTGTGGCCACTGCTGAATTTTGAGAAATAAGAATAAATTTTGTTTGGAAAACCTATTCTGAATTGTCTTTGTTTCAAGTATATTATGGGTTTATATGGGTTGTCATAGAACCCTAACTGACATCTGTCACATTTTCATATGGGAGATATATGTTATGTGAATGTTAGGGGTTATGACTAACCAAAGACTCTATCCAAAATGGGAATCCACTCTTTATTTTTGTTATAAAGGAATGAAGGTTCAGAGTTGATAAATTTCTAACTTTCCAAGATAAGCTGGAAATCTGAATTGTGATGTGAAATCTCTCAATGTTTGATACTGGCTGAAATTTTTTTTTAAATACACTTATATTAACTTCCAGACCTTGTTATGATTTAAACTCTTGACCATTATAAGGCTGTCTGGCTTGAATGGTAAGGTATAAAATGATGATTTCATAATATAAAAGGAGAAATTTGATTAAGCAACAACATAATACAAAAAGTCCCTTTCTAATTCTAAATTACTCTAAGAAATCCTCAAAAGTTAATAGTTTCCTTCAAATATGTCTTTTCTACAATTGAATTCTATGAAAAATTTTGACATTTTCACAAATGCCCACTGTATTCAAACTCTTAGAATAGAGATTAAATGATTTTAGTACACTCAAATAATCATTAATTTATTCATTCCTTTATTCAACAAATTCAATGGGTCAACCATTGTGTTTGGCATTGGCACAGAGAGGATTCAAGATAAAATTTTTGTTTTCATGAGACCTGAAGTCAGTGAATGGGGAAGAAAGTCAGAAGGTAGCTATACTGTAGTGTGTTGAGTGCTTATTTAACTTATATACAGAGTACATAATGCAAAATGCCAGGCTGGATGAAGCACAACCTGGAATCAAGATTGCTGAGAGAAATATGAATAACCTCAGATACGCAGATGACACCACCCTTATGGCAAAAAGTGAAGAATAACTAAAGAGGCTCTTAATGAAAGTGAAACAGGAGAGTGAAAAACTTGGCTTAAAACTCAACATTCAGATAATTAAGATCAGGGCATCCGGTCCCATCACTTCATGGCAAATAGATGGGAAAACAATGGAAACAGCGAGAGATTTTATTTGGGGGGGGGGGCTCCAAAATCACTGCAGATGGTGACTGCAGTCATGAAATTAAAAGACGCTTGCTCCTTGGAAAATAAGCTATGACCAACCTAGACAGTATATGAAAAAGCAGACACATCACTTTGCCAACAAAGGTCCGTCTAGTCAAGGCTGTGGTTTTTCCAGTGGTCATGTATGGATGTGAGAGTTGGACTATAAAGAAAGCTGAGTGCTGAAGAATTGATGCTTTTGAACTGTGGTGTTGGAGAAGACCCTTGGGAGTCCATTGGACTGCAAGGAGATCCAACCAGTCCATCCTGAAGGAGATCAGTCCTGGATGTTCATTGGAAGGACTGATGCTGAAACTGAAACTCCAATACTTTGGCCATGCGAAGAGTTGACTCATTGGAAAAGACCCTGATGCTGGGAGGGATTGGGGGCAGGAGGAGAAGGGGACGACAGAGGATGAGATGGCTGGATGGCATCACCGACTCGATGGACATGAGTTTGAGTTAACTCCAGGAACTGGTGATGGACAGGGAGGCCTGGCACACTGCGATTCATGTCGCAAAGAGTTGAGCACGACTGAGCGACTGAACTGAACTGAACTGAATGCTTTACTACGGGAGGGCACAGGGTGATGTGGAACAGTGCAGAAGGAGCACAAAACCCACACTGGAAAGTGGGGGATGGAAGAATGGGCCAGCGATGTTCCTTACAGAAGTGCCTTATAGCAGAAACTGCTGCTGCTGCTAAGTCATTTCAGTCGTCCAATTCTGTGAGACCCCATAGACGGCAGCCCACCAGGCTTCCCGGTCCCTGGGATTATCCAGGCAAGAGTACTAGAGTGGGTTGCCATTTCTTTCTCCAGTGCATGAAAGTCAAAAGTGAAAGGAAACTTGCTCAGTCGTGTCCGACTCTTCAGGACCCCATGGACTGCAGCCTACCAGGCTCCTCCGTCCATGGGATTTTCCAGGCAAGAGTACTGGAGTGGGTTGCCATTGCCTTCTCCGGTATAGCAGAAGGGTAAATAACGAATTACCTAGGTGTGTATGAATGATCATATTTAAAGAATCAGTAACTACAAACAATATAATGCTTTCAACAAGTAATCAAAGGACACATGGAAATAAGCCAACTATAAAAAAGAGGGAATCAGAGCATAAGCCATACGCAAAAGTAATCGCGTCAGACAACATGGCATTTGCTGAACTTTTGGAGCAAATAACAGCACAAAGATCTTTAAGATAAGTAGCTATGAGAAATGGATAAGTTCTTTTTATACCATCACTCTAGGCAACCACACATTTTAGAGTTAAGACAGTATGAAACAGAAGATTCTTCAGTCCTGAAACTGAGCTCCAGTTTCTCATGTATAATGTGTAATAAGAAATACTCACTTTTTCACTGAAATCTTGTACAAAAAAAAACACCACAGCATCTTCAAAGGAAATGGACCAGAATTTACATCAAAAAGGAAAGGCCTTTGGGTAATCACCACTACCTCAAAGATACTCAACCCTAGTAAAACAGCATCCTTTTTTTTTTCTTTTTTTTTTTTTCTGAAAATCTGGAGAACTCAAATCTTCCCAGTAGAAATTCCCATAACTTCTGTGACTGGTTAAGCAATGTTATGAAATTTTTGTCTTCAAATGTTCTATGAACCCCCTTCTTGGCATTTAGGCAAGAACACTTGATATCTGAAGAAAAAATGTCAGACATAAATTTTGAAAAGGGTACTCATTCTTTGCTTATTTCTAGTGGGTAGATGTCATAAAGGAAAAGATGCTATGAGAGCATGGTTGGATAGAGAATGATGCAGAGGACTAGGATGCCAACTGCAGAAATGTTCTTGTGAGGAAGGGAATAAAGGACATGCTAGTCTTGGGGAAGACAGTCCAGAGAAGCAAGAAATGAAGAAAGAAAGAATAAGTTAAGATGGAGTTGTGACATTTACTTGCTGTATATACAGTGATTTAGATATCTACCAGGATATATCCATTGAGTCTTTTTATTTATAAAACTCAATTTAAACTTTATTACCAAAAATTATTTACTGATTCATGTAACCAAAAGTTCCAATAAGTATACTGGGCTTTAGGCACAGTAGAAGTTCAAACGATGTCATTGAAACCAGTTTTTCCTCTTTTCTTTGCCTTCTAGCTTGCTCACTTTAATAACTAGGCACAACATGTGACTATTGACAGCTTCAAATTACTATATTGTGGTAGTAAGATATTTAATTTTTCAGTTTTTTGCCTTTATTACAGTACTTGATTTTATATTCTCATTTGACTTCATCTTTTCCAGTGTTTTTTAATTGTGGTAAAATACATATAAAATTTACCATCTTCATGATGTGTACAAATTCAAAGCTGTTAAATATATGATGCTGTACTATCATCGCCAACATCCATCTCCAAAATCCTTTCATCTTGTAAAACTTAAATTCTACACCCAATAAACTATAATCTCCCTTTCTCCCTTTTCCCCAGCCCCTGGTAACCACCACTGTATTTTCTCTCCCTATGGATTTAAATACTCTTGGTGGTGGTTTAGTAGCTAAGTCATGTCTGACTCTTGGGACCCCATGGACTGCAGCCTACTAGGCTCCTCTGTCCCTAGGACTCTCCATGCAAGAATACTGGAATGAGTTGCCATTTCCTTCTCCAGGAGATCTTCCTGACCCAGGAATCAAACCCCAATATCCTGCATTGCAGGCAGATTCTTTACCAACTGAGCTACGAGGGAAGCCCAGAAATACTCTTAGTACTTATATAAGTGGAATAATGCAGTATAGCTTTGTGTGACTGGTCCACATTTAGCATAATGTTCTCAATGTTCATTCATGCTGTAGTATATATCAGGATTTTTCCTTTTCAAGGCTAAGTAATATTCCATTATATTTATATGTACATATAAACCACATTTTGCTTATCTATTTATCCATGGATACTTGGGTTGTTTCCACATTTTACTTATTGTGAAAATACTGCTATGAACATAAGTACACAAATATCTCTTCAAGATATCCCTTTCAATTCTTTTGGGTCTATACCCCAAAGTAGAATTGCTGGATCACATGATAATTATATATCTTTTTTTTTTTTTGAAGGAAGATAAACTGTTTTACATAGCAGTTGTACTATTTTACAGTTTTGTATTTCCACCAACAGTTCACAAGAGTTCCAATTCCTCCATGTTCTCACCAACCCTTGCTTTCTGTCTGTTTTTGATAGTAGCCATCCTAAAGGTGTTGTAGGTATCTCATTGTTTGGATTTTCATTCTTCTAATGATTAGTGATGCTGCACATTTTTTCATGTGCTTGTTGGTCATCTATATATCTTCTTTGGAGAAATGTCTATTGAAATCCTTTGCCCATTTTTAAATCAGGTTGGTTGTTTTTGTTGTTGTTGAGTTTTAGGAGTCCTATATTCTGGATATTAATCCCTGATCAGTATATGATTTGCAAACATTCTTTCCCATTCTGTGGGTTGCCTTTTCATTCTGTTGATGGTGTCTTTTAATGTACAAATTTTTAAATTTTTGTGAAGTCATATTTATCAATTTTTTTCTTTTGCTATCTGTTGTCTGTACCTTTGGTATCACAAGGTGTTTAATTTTGATAGGAAAAAAAAAAAAAAAGACTCTTTCCTAGCATTTTCAAGAAATGCTTCATTGTCTCCCTGCCTCTGATTAGGTGTCATGCACATATCTAGAGCAATCACTGTGACCAGATCTATACTTAAAATTTATACAGAAATAGGAAGCATTGAAAGAAAAAAAGACTTGGGGAAATGTCCTTTTTCTGAAAAGTTCTGAAATAATAATGCAAAGTACAACCCACACTATTTCACAAGTTTATTTCAAATAAGAGTTTCAGGCTATTTTTTGTACAAGACCTGTAAATATTTAACCCAAAAAAAAAAAAATCCCAATGATGAAACCTTCCTCTGCTACAATCTCAAACATAGTGGAATATCTACTGTGCTACACTTTGATCAACTGACCAGTAGGCATCAAGAGATACTAAAATAAAACATAAACATTTTTAAAAATTCAGTTATACTGAATATTCTTCTAGAACACTATCTTTTCACCTCAAGAATGATGTTGTGTGACCAGAATATTTTCAGAGACCAATTAAAGCACAAATTGAAGCGGGGGAAAGAAATATGTCTTAGTCTATTCAGATGATTATGACAGAATACCATATAGTGGGTAGGTTATATACAACAGAAATTTATTTTTCACAATTTAGGAGTCTGTGAAGTCCAAGGTCAGGTGCCAGGAGACTAAGTGTGTGGAGAGATCCACTTTCTGGTTCATAGATGGCTATCTTCTCACCGTGTCCTCCCATGACAGAAGGGACAAGAGCGGTCTCTCGGGTCTTTTCAATAGGGCACTAATTCCATTAATAAGAGCCTCACTGTTATGACTTATTCATTTGTCAAAGGCCTCACCTCCATCACCATCAGAGTGGGGATTAAGTTTCAACATTTGAATTTGAGGTGGAAGGTAGGATGTATAAACAATAAGTCTGCAGCAAAATCAAACTTAAAAAGTTATATGTTTTTGTTTAGGTTAGTGGTGACTAAAGGAATGCACTAATAAAATCTGTTAACTTATAAAATATATAAAGATAAAAATAAATTTAGACTTATTAAGTGGAAACTGTAGGGTTTGTTGAAAATAGTGTGCACAACATAAGAAAGGAGAGTTATGAACAACTATAAGAGATTAGTTGGTAGTCAGGACTTCTGTATAATTCAGAAATAATAAGGCAAAGGATATCCATTGAAATTCCAGCCCATTAAATTTAGAGTAAAATAAAAAGAAATTGTACTTATCCCCAGTAAATACTCAATAAAGAGCTTAGCCCACCAGGCTCCTCTGTCCATGGAATTCTCCAGGCAAGAATACTGGAGTGGGTTGCCATTCCCTTCTCCAATTAGAAGCTCAAGAAGTGGTAAATCTGAAAATCTAAATGAATCAGAAAGCTTTTTCCTTAATTATGAATTACAGGACCTTTAAATGAAACTGGTATGAACAGAAATATAAAGACGTCATAGGCAGTAGTAATTATGTGTCCTCTTAATGTCATGCCCATCTATGTCTGTATTATTCACAAGGCAGCATAATCCATTATAAAATGACTCAAGGTTAGAAAGTTCTTCTTGAATTTCAACTAAAACTACTGGCTACTTCCATCCTACCTTAGAATGACTCAGGAATAAAAGAAATTTTGAAGTGTTAGAATTAAAACCACTGATCTCTAAGTGCTCCAACAAATACAAACTACAACAGAAATATGTTTTCCTTTTTTAGGACACATATCTTCTCTTAATGCCCAAAAGTCAAAATCCATTAACTTTATTGACAACTTAGTGTTACTGAATCTGTGCTGGATACCAATTACTTCATAGCCCTTATTTAGTTTTAGTTCTTCATATGTTCTCCCTTATACTGCTGAATAGTACCCCCTCCTCCCACCTTCCATTCCCTCACCTCCAGATACACAGCTCCTAATCCTTGGGACCTGTGAGTGTTACTTTATATAACAGAGATTTCGCAGATATTATTAAGTTAAGAATACTAAAATGGGGAGATAATCCTGGATTATCCAGGTTGACCCTAAATGTTATCATATATATCCTTATAAGAGGGAGGCAGAGGAGCATTTGAAACACAAGGAGAAAAAGGCAGTTTGATCAAAAGAAACAGGAAGAGAAAAAAGATGATATGATGTAGTGAACCAAGGAATAGGAATATTCTTCAGAAGCTGGAAAAGTCAAGAAAATGCATTTATCCCTAGAATCCCTGGAAGAAGTGTGGCCCTGCCAACACACTGATATCAGCCCAGGGAAGCCCATTTTAGACTACCTGCCTCCAGAATTATGAGAGAATACTGTCCCTTGCTTTAATCCATCACACGCTTGATAACTGTCCCAGCAGCCACAGCAAATTGACAACCTCTCTTTGTTAGGAACATGAACATGAAATTTGGAAGATGGAAGAGAACCCAAACCATTATTATTCTTTCAGCAGTAATGTGCAGGCTCAGGGAATCTGGAGGAAGCTCCCAGGATTTCTCCTATATCTCATCCCCTGTCATACTGAAGGCAACTGAATCCATTGGCGTTGGTATCTACAATTCCTGAAAATCTGATTTTCTGAAACCAAGCAACTGTTTTTCATGAGTTCCACCACATCCTCAGTTCTTCCAATTGATTTTTAACTTCTTAAATTTAAATCTTTCCTTTAAAATAACTTTTTAATAAATAAACCCCTTCTGTTTGAATCACCTAGAGTACTTTCTGTTTTCTTGACCAAACCTTGACTTATTAGTTCTGAATATCTTGCAACTTACTTAAAATGAACATAAAATATTTTATTTCCAAAAGCATCATAAGGTTCTTATTTCTACAATTAGGAGTCATGAGGAAAGTTATGCATTTTCCAAAGCAATATAGATAAATGTTCATAAAATATTTAATATTTACTCATTCTCTTATTAAGTCAACAAATATTTATTGAATAGCAGCTCAGTCATAAATGCAATACACAATGTTAGAATTCAATGATAATCAGGCTAGATGTGATTCCTTCCAACATAGAGTTGATAGAGAAAAATAAAGGGAAATATATGAAATCTTCCCTGTAGCTCAGATTGTAAAGAATCTGCCTGCAGTGCAGGAGACCTGGATTCAATCCCTGGGTTAGGAAGATCCTCTGGAAAAGGGAATGGTAATCCACTCCAGTATTCATACCTGGAGAATCCCATGGATAGAGGAGCCTGACGGGCTACAGTTCGTAGGGTCACAAAGAGTCGGACACGACTGAGCGACTAACCCACGCATACAGGCAATTGAATACGGAACAACATTCTATGAAAGGGTAAGTACCAGGTGCTACAGAAGTATACAAACATAGCAGGATCAAAGAATGGTTCTTCAGGGAAGTTACATCTAAGCCAAAATCAAAAGCATAAGTGTTAATAAGGCATTATGTAGATGGAAGAAGAAATAATCCTTCTTTCTTCAATCTGCCACATCTGCCATTTGTCCCTCCCCCTACATTAATGAATTCCCACATGTCTCAAGTCATCTCTCTCTCCTTTCCAACTGCACTTAGACATAGAAAATTATACAGCAAGAAAGAAAAAATATTATTGAAATATAATAGTATGCCTCCAACTATGAGTTTCTGAAATAAAGATCCAGGAAACAGGGTAATCATTTTAAGAGAGAGATTAGCATAAATCACGGGACACTCCAGATGTAGATAACAGGTCCCACAAATGTTTTTTGTCTTGCTGCTGTTGTTGTTATTTGAATTTTATTATCGGCCTGCATGGGATTTTAAAATTTTCTGAAACTGAATTTCTTTATTCAGAATTCTATAGTTTACCGGAGTCTTACATTTGGACTGAGTACTTCACATGCCTGCTTCATTTATCAGTCCTCTCAAAGCATTTACTCAAGAATCCTGTATAAAAGAAAGAGTATGCAGACTATAGTCAGACAAACCTGAGTTTAAAGCTAAGTTCAGCTCTTATTGTACGTGTAATCTGAGATAAAGACTCAAATTATCTAGTTTTTCTTTCTTCATCTGTGAAGTGACTATAATAATACCTACTTTACATAGAAATAATGTCTGTGAAATGTCCAGCCCCATAGCAGACCTGTCCTTCCTTTCTCCCTTACCTCTGTCCTTCCCACTTTCCTTTATTCCTTTCTTTCTTTTAAAATAGTGCAATATATAATCATATTGTAATAGCTATGTGCTGGCATCTTTGATATAGATTAAAACATTTTTTCTATCTTGAATATGAGCTATAATCTGCAAGGTCTCCAGACTTTATATTTGAAAGAGTTTCCGGGTGGGAACACTAGAGTCCAAACTTTCCTTCTTCTACTCTCAGAGAGGTGTCTTCTCATTTAACATGGCCCTCTCTTTTGAATTAATGGTGACAAAAAAAAAAAATTCTTACTGGTAAGGGCTTCCCTGGTGACTCAGTGGTAAAAAATCCAGAAGGTAGGAGCTACAGGAGATTCAGGTTCTACCCCTGGTTCGGAAAGATCCCCTGGAGGAGGGCATGGCAACCTACTCCAGTATTCTTGCCTGGAGAATCCCACAGACAGAGGAGCTTGGCAGGCTCAGTCCATAGTGTTGCAAAGAGTCAGACATGACTGAAGCAACTTAGCACATATCAGTAAACCCCAATTTTCTACTGTCTGTGTCAAGTATTAAGCCAAGCTCCAAATAATGATAGCATTATATCAAAGTAAAGAACAAAATAATCTATATAATGCAAAATTTAAATGTGAATTAATTTTCAAAGAAATAATATTTTAAATTATATTATTTATTGTTATTGACTACTGGGAATTTAAAAAACTGCTCTCAGAGCATCTACATTTTCATTATCTGCCTTGTTTTAGAAGTACTTTTCTTTACTACTCACTAGTTGATGAGAACCTAATGGGCAAGAACGAAACCTTTTGCAATTTTGTGATCTGACAGATTTCCTAGCACAGTGTTTTAAACAAAGTATATGCATGTCAAATGTAATGGAATCAAAAGCCAGAGACAGTGTATGATGCCTAGTATATCATTGAGTAACAAAGTTTTGTCAGTTGTTCATGTAGTTGGACAATGTATTTGTCCAGGGAAATGTTTAACGTTTGGGAAACACTAATTTTCTTTAAACAAAGTCTTAAATAACAAAGAAACAAAGTAGGTCTCAGACTCCAGGCCCTGTAGCAGGACAGGAATAGAAAGTAGTTGGTTGAAAATTGGAGGGTACTGCATATTACCCAACAGTCACAGAAAAGTTGGACTTCAGAAAACTGTCCCTTCCTGCCCTTGGACATGGTGTGCTTGGCAGCAGGGGAGTGCCCAGTGCCCTGATGAAGCAGCCAGATGAGGACAAAGACTGAGGGCGCTGGGCTGTATTGTTTCTCTGAAGAGTGACATGGAAACCACAAATGGCAAATGATAAAATGAAGGCAAATTATAAACACCAGGGCTATTCAGTATTAGGGTAATTTTTCTCCAATGTGAGGCTGGAGAAAATAGCTACCAGTTGGATTTTTCAGAAGCAATTGTTTCTATTCAAGTTACCATGAGATATTCATTTCTCCAAATCAGCTAAAAAGCCAGGATGAACAATCAGCACCCTTTTCTCCACATTAGTATCACTCAATCCTTCAGGTTTAGGAAAGGAAGTATATGCACCAGATTTTCGGACAACTTTGATACTTCAGTCTACCAAAAAAATACAAAGAATTTTTTTAAGTACATAAGAATATAGCTTTAGGTTGAGAGGGGTGATTTTTTGTGTGTGTGTGTGACTGTCTCCTTTGCTATAGCAAAATTCCCTTCAGAGATGTGTGTGTGAGAGTGTGCTAAATCGCTTCAGCCATTCTTTGTCATTCAGTTGTCATTCAATTCTAAGTCATTCAGTCCAATTCTTTGTGTCCCTAATGGACTGTAATCCACCAGGCTCCTCTGTCCATGGAATTCTACACACAACAATACGAGAGTGGATTGCCATGCCCTCCTCCAGGGGATCTTTCTGAACCAGGGATAGAACCCATGTCTCTTATATCCCTTGCATTGGCAGGCAGGTTCTTTACCACTAGCGCCACCTGGGAAGCCCTTCAGAGCTGCACTTTGATAAGAGTAATATTTGGTTTTTAACTCTGGGTATGCTGCCTGGCATATAGAAGATATACAATATTTGTTAGATGAATGGATGGGTAGGAAGATGAATGGATAAGTAGATTTTCATAGAGGAGGTGTGGCAATGGCAGGTACTTAGAAATAATCTATAATTAAGAGAAATGACTTACATTCTTAATTTCCCATGCACTTTCTTTCTTGAAGCATGAAAATTTCTAAAAGATTTTCCTTATTAGAGAATGGAGAGTTTTCTGATGTCCAGACTCACCTACAAAAATATGTTAGGGCCAGATCACGAACTTAAATACCAGAACCTAAAGTACCTAAAATGAAGAAAACTAAAATATGGTGAGAGTGTACAGTGTATTAAAATGAGCTAAAAAGTAGCAGAGCAGTTTTGTCAACATTAAGTGCAAAGTAATACAGTTAATGAACTTCTCCTGTGGCTCAGTGGGTAAAGAATTTGTCTTCAAAGCATTAGATGCAGGAGATGCAGGTTCAGTCCCTGGTCAGAAGATCCCTGGGAGGAGGGCATAGCGATCCACTCCAATATTCTTGCCTAGAGAATCCCGTGGACAGAGGAGCCTGGTGGGCTACAGTCCATAGGGTTGAGGGTGTCGCACACCCTCAACATAGGTTGAGGGTGACATGACTGAGCATGCATGCAATGCAGTTAAAATTTTAAAGTATAAATAAAAGCATTAAGACCTCTGATTTGGAGCCCTAATGCCCTTGCCTTTAAGAGTCACCAAGTTCTTCTTCTCATGAGATAAATGGGGTATTTAGGTTCAATAATTGTCTTTATGTGGAGGATAATGGTTTAGATTTCAGTTCTTTAAAGATTTATTCTCATTTCAGCTTGGAAAAATTCTTCCTAGAAAAATTAACAGGAAACTAAATATGCAGTATCTTATGTGAAAAGAGAACATATATACATACACTAGCCACTTAAGTCTGATGAATTGAAACAGGAACATTAAACTTTAGCCTTTATAAAGTATAAAATTATGAAATTTTGCTAAAACAGTGACTGTGTGGGTTTTCACACACACATACATCTTTACACTCACTGTCACATGGTCTAACCATGTCACTGTCTCCTCTAACCATGGTGTATGTGTCACTAAGATCCATCCTGCTTAATCTTGCTAACTAATTATAGTTACATACCAGAGACAATGGAGGAAGGAAATTATTCTAAAGAGCTAATCAAAATATAAAAGCCACATGTCATTAAAAATGCAAAATTAACGCATAAAGAGCTATTCTCAGAGTCGGAAAAAAAATTGTTCTAAAGATAGTCATTTGCTTCATATTTCAAAGAAACACTGCTGTGACCATAGGCATGTCAGTAAAGATGTCTGTGACTGTAAGAGACAAAGCATGCTTTTCTTCCTTAGACAAAACGAATTACGGATTAATCTATAAGATAACTATTTGAATGGATTTATATCTTATTCACCCTAAGTGGATTTTTTTTTTCCCTGAGAATACTGCTATTTCATCCTGAAACTTTTCCCAGAGCTCACTGTTGTTTGGGTTTTCATGTGTTTGCTACAGAGACACATTTTTAAGAATTATTTTCTCTTAATAGTGAACATAATCACTTTTCCTTTCATTTCAATGGCTGAAATATGTTCTCCTGTTGGTAAATGTGGCTCAGGAAAATGACTGACCTTTTCAAACAAAATTTATAATTTTAGAAATGTAAAACTTAACATTCTTTAGTAATCCAATATTAAAATACATTTAGGTTGATCTATAAAATGCTATGATTTCAACTATTCTTTTTTGAGTGTGCAATAGAGAAACATTAACAATGCGTGTGGTTTAGAAAAATTCATTTATATAGCCGTTTGCCATGTCATGATGTATCTTAAACAAAAGAGGTACAGACAAAGGTATTGATTTTAGGGACTTAACTAAATAAACAGTATGTAAATTGTGTCTTTTTCTATAAAATTAGATCAGGACACACATATTACACTGCCTTTTTCTATAAGAATGACAGCTATTGAATTTGGCAGACATTGGAATTTGGTTAAAGAGTTACAGACCTTTGATCTTTGGATTACAATTAAATGAAACCATTGTAAAAGGACAGTAGTGGGCCAGCCAATTTCTCAAGCACGCCCCAGCAGCCAGGAGGCGTTATGGCTTAGTGCTGTCAAGAAATCCACTCTGCATTTGGTTCTAGCCCTGTGTCTTCTAGTAGATGAAGAGGACAGTGATGCTATCCTCATTAGAATACACAGTAACACCTTGAGAACACATTTTGGCGTTTTTCCTTCTTTTCAGTTCAACCAGCTATTCATGCTGATCTATTATACTTCCAAGTAATGATATTATACCCTGGGGAGAAGTTGGCTCATTTATATATATTTTTTCCTAAGACTCTACATGAGGTTATTTTTAGAGGGAGTGGAGAAAAACTCTAAATCTCAGATTCAGCATTCACTGGAATTTAAGGAAAACAAGTGCAGGAAAGGAATATAAGGTTAACATTACTCTAATTCCTTCCTTATATGTGGGAATTTTTGTTTTGGTTTTGTTTTTCTTTTTTTTTGATAACACTTTCTTAATCAACCTGGTTGCTAGTAAATTAACTTCTGGAGTCATACCCAAAGGAGTCATTCCCTTTAAGTCTGCTTTTTAAGCTAAATTCTCCAAGTTACAAATAATGCTATTATACCATAATGACAACATTTGACCACCATTTTTTAAAAAAGATTTATTTATAACCTTGTGACTAGAAATAATGCTTGGTCCCCAAGTTCCCTATTAATTCACATTCTTCTCATAATTAGGACTGATTTTAACCAAAGGTTCCCTAATAAACTGATGATAAACAGTGACTTAGCAAGTTTTCTTAATCTAAAATTATATATTCATAGCAACAAATAGGCAAGTTAGATCTCTCTCTTAGGTGTTTTTATCCAGCCCACCAGATCTGTGTTCTTTTTTTTTTTTCAACCTTCTTTGTTGTGTCATTCTGCAGACAGAGCTCAGGCTGTTTCCTGTCACCCACTGGAGCAAACTGCTCAACAGAAAGCACAGTTGGACAGCCCTTAATTAGTGCTACTTGGGATAGTCAGTGTGTGAGCCTGTGTCAGCATCTCACTTAAACAGGAATAGAGCAGTGAGAATCAGCTGACAGTTTGAAATGCAAGACACCAGGTCTTCCACTTCCACCTACAGTCATACATTGCATGCTGCATGCCTGGGAATGTTATGAAAAATGTTAGAAATAATGTTCTGTATGTAAATGGGACTCAAATTATTCCATCACTTTTTACAGGGTGTTTATTTCTTTAAGTTATACTGGTACATATTCTCCAATCAAAATCTGATGTGCAAAAATAATAAATCTTGAAAACAATTTTCTGAAAATTAATTTTCAAAAATTAACTAGACCTGATATAATTTTCAATATTAAAAGCAAAGTATAGTTTTATACTTAAAAGGAGCAATAGAAAGCAATTAACTTAAAATCAAGAGAAAAACAGCCTTTCTTATTTTATTTTGTGTTTTATTTTACATTGGCATTAAATGTGCTAAAATGATTACATCTTAACACATCTCTTGCAGGATGAAAACCTGAATACGGAGCTCTATCACCTACTTGCACCCCTAAAGTTAAAGCGACTAACTATTCTGATATTTTACTACAATTCCATCCTTATAGCCAAAACCAAAATTCTGTACAAGTTTTTGCTCAGCTTTGTGACAGTGGGATTTTCTTTGTTATGCAGCCGCCACTGTTTAGTCTGGGTGAAAAATGAGATCAATATATTCTAAACCTGTAACTTATTATAAATATTACCTCCCCCCAACGTGTTTTAAATTAATATTTTTCTAGTGGCTAATAGAGTCCCTTTAGGTTAAATGTAAAGGGAATCTGCCATGTATGCTTTCAGAGGGTAAACAACCACCACTACCTTTTTCTCCCCCCGCTCTGGAAAGTAGCTATTTTACTTTATATGGTAGACATTTTTAGAAACTGTCTTTACTTTTTGTTCTTGCAGTGCAGAGGCAGAGTGGCGTTTCAGTGCTGGTGGCAGCACAGCCTTCTTTATAAGGATGAATGAAGATGAAAAGCAAGACAAATAGAAGCGAATGAGACACTGCTTTATGTGATTCATGATAGCTTGCCGTAAGCCTGTTAGCCTCTGCCTGGCTCTCCTCTCTGAGAAAATAATGGATAGTTACAATGTGTATAGTGACATTGTCAAACCATCAGGAATTGCTGATTATAGTGCTAAATATTGATCTCTGCTTCACATGTGTCAAAATTCTTTCTTCCCTTAATTAGAACTTCCCTAAGCACCATACAAGAACAAACTGATTTCTATGAAAGGGAGTGTGATACTAGAATATAATTGTGACCTCTTGTCTTCTTTTCTCTTGAGTTCTGAGATGACTTGGGCTGTCTCTCCTGCCCTTCCCAGCACATGTGATCATCATGTCATTTTTCCCAATCTAACCATAGGAAGATTTGTCCCAGCCTCTGCTTTTCATCATTTTGAACCACTAGGGTAGTAGTCAGGTGGCAGTGGGACTTAAAGTGCCAGAAGGTGCCTTTTTCTATTTGTTTGTTTCATGGTACACCGCACCAGGCAATGACCTGTGGCAACAATGTCATACAAAACGGAGACCAGTTCACCCAATCAAAGGGAGGTTTAAAATTAATACAGATCCCTTCATTTCTTCATGCGAGATCTGGGAAGGCAATTGCAGGGTGCCATCATCTCCCTGATTATCAGTCGCATTCACTTTTAAAAAATTGTTTTTAAACTTATGTTATTACAGAAATGTTCCTCTTTTGGCTCCATATTCCACCATCAACAAAAGCAGGGTAAATCTCCTACTAATTTGATATTACCACTCAATCAGCTTCCGTATTCTGTACTCTAGCTGTAATGTAATATAATGAAAGGTTGTGATATATGGTTTCAATTTGCACTGCAAACTGAGCACTTAACTCATTTATCTTAGTTTACCTGTAATATATTGTTATTTTTTTAATCATGGCACTATGGTGCATTTGCCTTTAGTTTGATGTGCTTGATAAAAATCAATATTTCATTAAAAGATTTTCAAAAATTGTTTGTTTCAAACACAGAGCGAGACCAATTTGGTGGCCATTCCTCATAAGCAAACATCTTGCCTGAATCTGCAAGTAAATGTCTCCATGAGCACCACTCACTCCCAATACCTTGTGTGAAGGATCTTGGTCTGCAGTTACCTTCCTGGTAAATTGGCAAGGTCCTTCCTCATAACATGTGGTGCAAAGAGGCTATAAATAACAAACTCCAATTTTGACCTTTCCATCATGAATCTAGAAGAGGATGATGAAGGGAAGGTTATTTAGCCTTCCCACTTTTTTCAACAATTCAGACAGGAATCTCAATCCCCACATAGAGAAAGCTCCAAGGGACCTGCATTCATGCAGGTCTCTTCCCACTGCTGCCAAGTCACCTGGCTACATTGCACTGCAGGGGATCTGCGGCAGTGGTAATGAACAAGTTCGCAAAGTGCAGAGAATTAAACTTTAAATTGGGCTGAAAAGCCTCAGACTACAATGGAGAGGCGCCAGCATTGCAAACATCCCGGTGCACAATGATGACACTGATTACTTGTTTTAGTGTGGCATTGTTTTCAAGTAGAGCTACTTACCTGAGAGATGTTAACTAATGGCAACCGTCGACTTTTTCTTCCCTAGCTCAGGGATGTAGGAAGAAAAATGATCATTGGGCTGCCTGGTTAAAACACATATTACCCACTTTCTGGAAGCTATTCAGCTCACAGAAATAACACTTTTGCCTGTTTTCCCCTCCATGTTACACATAAAATATATATTTATCACTATAAATCAATATCTAGCTATCTTCACAGGCTACATTTATGCCCTTTGGAGAGAAATATAGAATGTGATAACTGAAGCCACTATAACATCTCTGAATAGGTACTTAGTTATTATAGGAAATGAAAAGAATTTGATGAAATATAAGCTTATATTTGTAGATTTAAGTAAGTTTTTTTCTATAATAGAAAAAGAAAATGGTCTTTGATTAAAAACTACATATAATTATTAAAATCCTGTTCATTCTACTTTAAGGGGACAGCAATTTTGTAAGTACCAAAAAACTGATGCCTAGGATGAGCACATTGACAACTACATATAGAGCTTTCCATCAAAAACAATTACAGGTTGAAATGACTAACTCACCTTCTTCTTTGCTAATAACTGGATGAAGCAGGATTTGCAGGGGCAGATGTGCATAATTCTTTATTAACCAATAGCATCTAAGGACTTCTAGCTCTTCTTTAATATCATCACAGTGGTGTATCACCCAAAATCTGGAATAAATTAGTTACTGTTCTGTAAGAAATATTCATGACAATTCACAGCTGGGGCACATAGGATATGATCAATAAAAAGCCTACTAGTCTTTAGTACTTATGTCCTTCCCATGAATCTTAACCAAAAGAAGTAATAAATAAGTGGCACGTATGAATAGTACCTTTAAATAAGCAAGTGAGCCTTCCCCAGCAATAAGCAACATTCTCTGAATATCAAAAATAATAACTGGTTTTGCAGCAATGCAGCATGGAAGCACGAGGGTATAAGATATACTGTACTTTAAGCTCTGTTTGATGAATCTGAGCACAGTTCCTGGGGGATAGATTACTTTAAACCATGCTCTTTTACTTTCTAATCCTGACTTGATTTGATTTGTACTTTAATACAGCTGCCTGGCAATTCAACAGCAAATAGAGACTATTTATGTAATCAGATTGTAAGTAGTGGGACAAGAAGAAACTCTCTAGAACCTTTTTGGAAAATAGTTTGTTGTACTTTTTATTTATTGAACAGCAGGGCTCCAGGCTTTCCAGTGCTCATTATAATTGGTTTTCTGCTTGAACTTTCAAAAACTGTCATGTCAATACTCAAACAGAATTTTTTTTGCTTACTATATGGCTATGGGCTCTATTTTCTCATGTGCAACTTGACAAAGTTCTTGTAATACCTTGGAGGCAAAGTTCTAGAGTTTCTCTTGCTATTTAAGAAAACTAAGCATCAGAGGTCTTTAGTACTTTGCACACTTGTGTTCTCATTTTGCTATTAAATGCCTTAGACTAACATATTTCCTTTTCTGCCTACCTCTGCTTATTCATGTGTCTCTATTGTTCTATGGGAGTAGTCCCTCTGCTTTCATTCTGCCATCCAACAATATGAGCCTTAATTCTATCACCTTGAGGCACACCTACTCATAAGAAAGGTCAGTTTTCCACATATGTGTTCATAATCACATATCGTATTCTAAGTTGCAATTTGATTTAAAAAAATGTACCCTTTTCCTAAAGTTTCATTTCCTATACCACTACCAAGAGTACAAATGTGAATTTTACATTCCCTAACCCTTTCCTTCGGAAACCCTAGAAATCTACCCAATCACTTATACGCAAGAACCTTAGATGAATTTAAGACAAAGTAAAAGATGTGACTAAATTGAAAAAGAACTTTTAAACTCCATCCCTGGAAATAACCTTTTGACTAATATAAATATATTTAGCCCTATCATATTCTATTTTTAAACTAGAGCGAGATCTCTTGTGTATTGCAGATTATTTGCAGTAATTTTCTATGCGGTCAGAACAGAGATAATTGCAAGACAAAGGATTTGTGCTAGAAATTACTGCTCTATATTTCATTTTATTTCCTATTCTTTTTCATTTCATCTTACTTAAAGCAATCATGTCTTAGGAACTATACAATGAGAGGATATTTTCTCTTCATAATAAAAATATAGTACTAAAAAGGCGGCCATTGATAACCATCAAAATTTTAACTACTTTTAAGGTATTATAGTAGCCTTTGCTTCAAGTGGACAGTAGAACACATAGATTCTGTAGCATTTTACATTGAAGTTGACCCCTGTTGTTATCAATTATTTGGTGGTCTTCTTTAGAGATTATTTAAGAGACATTGAACCATTACACTAAAACTGTGCATTTGATTTGGTTCAGTTTCATCCTCATTTTGTTATGGCTGTGGTCAAATATGTGATTATGAAGCTGAAAGCATTTTTCTCTTAAAATCAATCCAGGTGCTGCCTTTTCAAAATCCAAATGCTCACTGACAAAGCAGCCCTCCACAAGCCCAAGCTTAACTTTAAACTCAAGGAAAAGCATCTGCAAGAAAAATATGCATCATTGAAATGCTATAGCTGCTGATCAAACTTGCAGCCATATTCTCAAGTATGATCCTTATTAAACAGAATGATGCAAGCTGCAGGTTATTTTTAAATGTATCTGTATTCTTTTAACACTTTTGTAGGAAAAAAAATAGGTATCTCTGGGGTTAGGAAAATCCTTATGCAGTATAGAAAATATCAATTCCTTCTAATACCATGAATTCAGAACTTTTCATATTCAGTATCCAAAAAAAGATTTCCAAAACATTGGTGAGAACTAGATTGTAACTAAGAATAGAAGGGATAGTTCAGTATAATGAAAGTGGAAGTAGGACTGAATTTTTTTAGAAATTCAAGAAACTGAAAAATTCCGGACAATGCTTACTTGAAACAATAATGGACATGGAGGCTCTTGCTGGACTCTATTATTCATTTCAAATATTTAACTGGAGTGGATTTGTATGCTTATATAATCATATCTGTGAGAGTAGTCATACTTAACCACAGTATGACTTGTGGCTTGATCCTGGAAATACAAGTTTGCTGTGCTAGACTACAGGTTTAAGGTGACCATTGGAATCAAATAAAAATATGAAATCCATTAAATTCTTAGGTTAAAACTCATTCTCTGGATCTCAAATTAAAAATTGCTCGTATATAGCAGCCTTTTACTTTCCTAATTTTATGTCTATGCTGCTCTCTGTGTGAGTGAAAATTTGTTATATGTGAACTGAAAAAAAAAATCTATCATAATTTTTTGAAAAAATTATTGAAAGATAAATACACATTTATCATATATACATATAAATATCTATACATATGTTTAAACCAACAAATCTGGTTTGCTGATTATTAGTAGAAAATTTGTTTTATGTTTTCCTTATAGAATATGCACAGATCTTTTAAGAATCTATATGACTGTATTTTCTATTCTATTATGTATTTCCCTATCAGACAGCAGGGACGAAACTAAATGTCTCAGTTTCATCACACAGAACTACTGGCTGAGATTTGCTGTTCCTATATACTAAATTCAGGAGACAGATCTGTATCTGTCTTCTGTGTCTTTAGCTCCCAAAACTACATCAAGGCTACTCTTTTAGTCAACTTGGAAATTTATATACTATACACTAACCCTCCTTTAATATCCTCTCTCTCTTTCCTCTGGGCATTTATTGCTGTTCTTTCTAGTTCAGTAACCAGTGAGCAGAAGGTTCATTAAAACTAATTGAATTGGAAACTTGTCTGCCCTGGGAAATATTAACTCTTTGTTGTTATCTGTAGGAAATTCCTTTTGTTATGTTCCTTTGAATTGAATTATTGGATCTTAATGTTACAAACGCTGTGTTAAAAGCAATTTCCATCATTTTGATGGTCTAGACAGCAAGTTTCAGGAAAATGTCCTTATGTTGGATTGGATTTTACAAAATAAAGCAGCATTTTAGCCAATGATGTAAACAGCAATATTACATACTGTTCAGAAACTGGAACGATGTTGTCCTGTTAACTCTTGTAGTTCTAGTCACTGCTACACAGACTGGATTAAAAAAAAAAAAGAGGTCTCTATTATGGTTCATTCTCAGTTAGTAAAACAAATAACACAACTTCAGGTTAGCAAGTCAATGGCAGTGGAATATAGATTATCAGAGAACATTAATGCCACAATTGCTGCCATTCTACCCATTTGAACAAATGTCAAAATGAAAAGATTATAATTATTCTTAATGATATAGGAAACCTCACTTTAATCTGTCATTTGTAATCATTTGGAAATTGTGCTGAAAAAGTACATTTGAAATAAGGTTTAGGACCCTGTGCGAGTCCTGGAATTGTTTAGAGCAGAGAAATATTGACAAAATTGGGAACATTTGATAATACTCACAGTGGTAGATTTTTGCCAGCCTTAAAAATCAATTGAAAATAACAGGCAACCCACTGTTGCTAATAAAAGTAAATATTTATGACTGATTTGACTGTGCTTCAATACTAGTCAATCACTTCCTAAAGAATCTTTGCAATTCATTAACCTCTTTTTACTGGTCTTGTCCCTGTTGGTATCAGCCATTAAAAAAGAATAAGGGAGGGGGTTTTGATGTTTCTGTTCTCATCATTCATAGCTTATTTGTTCCTTCCCTTCATTCCCATACATTGCCACTAAATTGATTGTCTGTTTAGTCATATGAATGATAAAGTAGCAATGCCAGCAAGATTGAAAGCCTCCATTAATTTCTGAGGAAGGTGAGTTCCTCTGTTTCAACCACAACTGAAAACAAACCTACTTCTCATCATGTCTTCTATGACTAGTAATTTTTGTTGTGATAGAGTCCACAGAACTCTCAGAGCTCCTTTTTGATTTCTCCCACAGCAAACTTTAAGAAAACAGATATTTATTAATATCATCTCAAAATTGCCTTTTCTTCTGTGCTTTTGACCTGACTATAATATTTTTGTACAAAAAAGCCAATATCTGCAAATTTGTTTCTAGACAATATGGAAACCAACACTTAATATGTATTTTTTTTAATGTTACAAAATTTCTTTCATTCAGTAATCAGTGTAGGCAAAGGTAAATCTTTTCTCGGAATGAGAAGCACCTTCCTTTATTAAAAGAGCTTTTTAGAGTTCTTCCATGACACAGTTTTAGATTTCTGAGATCTATGCTTAAAAATAATGGCACCATAATATACTGCTTTATTTTATGTCTTAAAATATTCATAAAATCATAACCGTCTAAAATTATCTATAGCAACTGTGTTTCCTTACAAAGGTATTCTGTGATGTATTACAATGATACATTATAAGTTGTAAGTACATATTTTGTCACTGAATAGCATACTTAGCAATGTGTGAAAACTGCATAACCAACCTGTATGTGTAAGTTAAAGCCACCTCTAGGTAGCCTTAATGGAGAAGGAAATGGCAACCCACTCCAGTGTTCTTGCCTAGAGAATCCCATGGACAGAGGAGCCTGGTGGGCTGCCGTCTATGGGGTTGCACAGAGTCGCACACGACTAAAGCGACTTAGCAGCTGCAGCAGCAGCAGGTAGCTTTAAACTATAGGCCTTTATGGAGGCAGATTTATTTTGCTCTCACATTATTTCATTCTGTTTATTTAATGGTACATGCATCTAACCACCCCATGGGCTTTGTTTATAATCATAGCTAATATTTATTGAGCTGTAAGGTGTGCTATGTGGCTAGCACTATGTTTAAAAAAAGAAACTTTAACATAAATTATTGTACTTATTTACAATAGCCAAGATACGGAGGCAAACTAAGTGTGCATTAATAGATAAACAGATAAAGATGTAGTATAAAATACAATGGAATATTACCCAGCCATAAAAAATTAAATCTTGTCATTTGCAACAACATGGATGGATCGAGAGGGTGTCATACTAAGTAAAATAATTCAGACAGAGAAAGACAAATACCAAATGATCTCACTTACATATGGGATCTAAAAACCAAAATGAACCAAACAAAATGAAATGAACGCAGACTCATGGGTGGAACAAAAGGGAGGTTTCCAGGGGGGATGAGGGTAGGAGTTTGGGTGAATAGGTGAAGGGGATGAGGAGGTACAAACATACAGGTATAAAATGAATAAGCCATGGGGATGGAACATAGCATAAAGAATATGCTGGTTATATGGTAATAACTTTGTGTGGGGAGAGAAGGTTACTAAACTTACTGCAGTGACCATTTCATAACATGTGTATATGTCAAATTGGGTATAGTACACTTGAAACTAACATAGTACTCTATGTCAACCATATTTCAATAAAAATAAAATAGTAAACAAAAAGGAATTTTAACATAAATTATCATGCTTAATCTGCTCAACAACTCCATGAGGTAGGTTCCATTTTAACTACAATTTCTCAGATGAGGAAACTGAGGCTTCCAGAAATTAAATAACTTTCCTAAGATCACATACATATTAAGCTATAAGAACTGAATTTGCACAGCAATCTGAAACCAGAGCCCATGCTCTCAACACTGACCCTTACTTCTACTGGACTGTTCATCCTGATCTACCCTGCACAAGATATGCTTTTAGATTTACCTATTTCACCATCCCAGCTTATAATATCCCACAAAGGCTGGGGTTGCTGATGCTGCTAAGTCACTTCAGTCGTGTCTGACTCTGTGGACCCCATAGATGGCAGCCCACCAGGCTCTCCCATCCCTGGGATTCTCCAGGCAAGAACACTGGAGTGGGTTGCCATTTCCTTCTCCAATGCATGAAAGTGAAAAGTGAAAGTGAAGTCGCTCAGTCGTGTCTGACTCTTCACGACCCCATGGACTGGGGTATCTTATTCTATTTTGAACCCCACCTATGGTAGCTTGGCATTTTGCATATAGTGAGTGTTTCTGAATTGCTAGAATGTACACACAATACAAAGACAAATTCTAATTATTTAAAGTTTTTAGTTTTCTTTCTTTGTGATGTCTTTAAGCACTACACAAAAAATAATGCTACAGAGGCTAATTTCAGAGAAACAGAAATACACACACACCAGCACACATCAGTACACAAGAGGGGTTGATGAGCGTGACACAGCCAGCAATACAGCAGGATTTTGAAGCCTTGTCCCTGAGCCTATCCCAGTCTTTATATTTAGAGTTCTTGGTGTGGACCATGGCATAAGAACTTATCTAAATGTACCACTGCATATGTTTCTGCATAAAAAAGAACAAGCTAAGTTATTGATTTCATCCACACTGGCATCTTGTTCTCCCAAATGAACCAAGATTTTTGAAAGCCTCAGCGTTAGCCTTTCAATGGAGACTCAGCATCATCGAAGTCAATTAGAAAGGAAAACTTGTTCAGTTTTTCCAATCTTAGATGGTAGAATTTGAT
Source organism: Odocoileus virginianus (assembly GCF_023699985.2). Classification (NCBI taxonomy): domain Eukaryota; kingdom Metazoa; phylum Chordata; class Mammalia; order Artiodactyla; family Cervidae; genus Odocoileus; species Odocoileus virginianus. Next base: position 31,463,564 of record NC_069686.1, on the reverse strand, counting down.
CTTCTAAGTTTGGGAACCTCCCCTCCTTGGATTGGCATTTCAGTTCTAACTTTCTGCTATTCTCAATAATGGTTGCACACAGGATGCTCCCTTCATGCTTTCAGCAGTGCACCGCAACGTCTTTGCGTAGCAGCTAGTCTGCAGCCGTAGACCTAGCATGGTTCCATACATTTTATAAGGTACTAATGAAAAAATGACTTTAAGGAAAGTAACACAAATACCAGTAACACAAGAACATATCACTACTGGCAAGAATGGGAAGAGGTGAGAATCCTTCTTCACAAATATGGATCTAAAGCAGAAAGACCATAGGCCTTATTTGACAGGTTTTTAAATTTTTATTCTCACTGTATGCATTTGTCTTTTCACATATTACCCTTTCCATAAAAAGGAAAGGATACTTTCTTTAAAGTCTTAAAGAAGACTTCTGAAAATGAGTTCCCGATTATTTCAATGACATAAATGGCAGATATGGGCATAGCAAGTAGAAGGGGTTCTTCTGTGAACTTATGTTTTCTAAATCACTGTACTTGGGAAGAGAAATGTACACTCAGAGAAAATACGGCAAAAGCAAGAGGACGGAGTGGTCTGGTTCTCTTACTAAGGACTGTAACGCTAGCAAGCAATCTATATGCTGGTCTTTAAAAAAGGAATATTAAAAATAAGTATAAAATATTTATTAAATTATTTTTTAAAAATCACATGCTCTGCTAATGTTTAATATTTTCTTCAGTGTTACTATTTCTCATTATGTTAAGAATATGTTTTAAACTACTTATAGAAAATGTTTTAATAAAGTTGGTAACTTTTGACATCTAAAAGGAAATGTAATAACATCACAAAAATTAAACCATTTATTTTAGCACTAAATTATTTTACTGGGAAATTTTAATATATCCATGATTCATCATTTATCTAAAAGACTAACAATTTCTTTTCCACACTGAAAGCCTATCATAATTCTCCCTGGCAAAGTTGACAAAATAAATTTGAGGAGACCAATTCGGCAGGTAGTGAAACCTTTACAGTGGGAACAAGGACTAGGTGATGTCAGTGTGTTAATGATAAAAGATTCCACTGAGGTTGTCTGTTTGTAAGATTTCCCATGTCAGTGGTTCTACAGAAAAGCTAAAGTTCATTTGGCAGGTAGAAGCCTCGTGGGAACCGTTTTGCATCAAACAGGGTTACAAAAATGTGTTGAAAATGGTAATAGCTGTCTTGAGTAAGACTGATAGCACTTTAGGATTCAAGGGCAGATGCCTCTGCCTTCCAGTCTATTCATCTTTGCATGCTGACCCGGAGAAGACTTACCTACACCCTTAGCCAAAGAAGCAAGTAAACTTGATTTTTCAAAAGTCCATCTGATGCTTGTGTTCATATTCTACAGTAAGTAAATCACTCTCAGTGTTAGCTCACAAACTTATTTTGTATTTACTTCTTATTAGATCTATACTCCTTAAGCAGAAGCCATTTTTATTTTCATAGTTTAAAACTGTCAAAATTGTAGCAAATAACTCACATCTCCAAATTTTTTTGTTAATAAGTTTTAAAAATGAATGATAGGAGATGATTTATATATTTAAAGATATTTAAATTATCATGAAACACAACCTCATTGACACTTGAATATCTGGAAATGATAGGCGGTACCAAATTAAGATTTTGTGACCTACCTGTGAAACCCTTTAATAATGATTCCCCAACATCGATAACTAACTCAGATGCCTTATAGTGAAATCATCAAGAGGACTTAAAGTATATTTTTAGGGAAGTCATCTAACCTCTTCAGATCTTGGTTTTCTCTTCTGAAAATGAAAAGACTGAATGATGTGATCTCTTTAAATCCTTAACAATCCCAAACACTTTGACAGAGGAGGAAGGAGAAGGACTTGAGCTACCAAGTGGGCAGGTAAAAAGGGAAGATTGGAAAGGTCACTGATGACAAAATTCATAATTTGGTGCTGAGACTTGGCCTGGTAAGCAGTACTGAAAACTGGTAAATGTTCTGAGCTTATCTTCAAGATTAGGCGACAGAGTCAATCAAAAGGATTAATTTTTGTAAGTTTGAAGGCCCCTAAAGAGAGGCAGGAAATTCAGCCCACTGATCTTGAGACCCCCTGTTGCCCCACGATGGTATCTGTCTCAGAGGAGGGGCCAACTCCGACCTTTTGTGGAGGAGTCTTCCCTGCATGCTTCTCTCCTACAGCCAGACCTTTGAATTTCAGGAGAAAGGGGACCTCTGGCCTTAAATAGGCCATCTTGAGAGCCCAGCCACAGATTTCTGCAGCATGCAGCAACTTCTCACACAAAGAATAAGCCCCTCACCTAATACCTCTTTGTACATGGTGGAAGCAAACTTGGTTTGAAATTCTTACAAAAGAGTAAATGGGAATCTTACTTTTTCTTAATCCCTCTTATCCCTTTCAACTCATAATATGGAAGCAAAGAACCTGGAGTTTGTGAGGTTCACTCAGGGAGTAATAGAAATAGAGTGACACATCAATCCATTCACAGATACATTGGAGAAATTCGTATGACCTTTAATGCCTGGGAAGATTTTTGCCAAAGCCAAGGTCATCTAGAATTTCTCCCTTAAATGTGTTTCATAAAGGTAATCTTGTTCTCGCACCCCTTTCCTTAACCTGCCAGAGACTTTGCTATTTGGATCATCTTTCTCAAGTGTTTGGTGCTTCCTTCAATTTCCTAGGAGGAAAGATGAACATTTCAATAAAAATTCACGTTCAGGATATTTTTTCTTTAATAAATTTGGGTGAGTTCTAGATAAACTTCTCTCTTTTTAATATATTTATTACCTAGCTCCCATCATTTTAGTGAATAGCCAGAATTATTACATTATGACAAAAGAGAATTTTCAAAGTTTATTCTTCCATACTCTCCATTATTGGGAATAATTATCAATATTTATTAAATGTTAAGGTTGGGAAAGGCCTAACAGATCATAAATTATAACACTTAATTTCCAGAGGAAGAAACTGAAACTTGGAGAACTTAACTGACATCTGAGATTGTTAACACAAAACACTTGATCCTTTAACTCCTAGTCCAGCACTGTTTCATTACCAAAAAAAAAAAAAAAGGCTTCTTTTAGATGAAACCATGGATTGCCAAAGCTAATAGGAAACTTGGAAATGAGCTGTGCAATGCTCTTCCTTTCCCAGCAACGAGGCTAAGGACTCCCCCAAGCGCTTCTCGGGTTCCCTTTTGTAGTCACCAAGCAAGACATACCTGACTGGAGGAGGAGATATAGAAGATAACAGCCTTGTGAACCCAAGATGACCAAAGGAGAGCTGCTTCATCATCCATGTTTGTCTTCACGCTCCCAGAATGCATCTCTCCTTAGTGTACCTTCACTTTCAAAGGAGTATTTAATATCACTATGGGAATTCTGGCACAGTATAGGTGAGTAGGGTAGCAATCTTTAAGGTAAGTGATACCTCAGGATTCTTCAGGGGTTTCCCTGGTGGTCCAGTGGCCAAGACTCCATGCTGTCAAAACAGGGGTCCCACGTTCAATCCCTGGTCAGGAAACTGAATCTCACATGTCACAACTAAAGATCCCACATGCCACAGCTAAGGCCCAGAACAGAGAAATAAATATTTAAAAAAAAAAAAAAGATTCTTTAGACCACCTCATGCAAATCACACCTAGCTCCATCTCTATGAAAGGCCTACCTGAGTACAACCACAACTGCTTACCTAACCCTGAGCCATGCCAAAAATAATAAGACAGTCAAAATCAATATTGTCAGTGTTAATACATGAATCGTGACTGCCTGTGGGTAAATGGCTAGAGACAAGACTAACTTTTTATTTGACCATAGTAACGCTTCCAAAGTATAAATCTATAGTCCTATAGTCCACAACTGATGCTATGCACAATACAAATCTACTTTCCTCATTCTTCCATTGGTGGCTATAGTTACTTCCCTTCATTTATTCAGACAAGGAATATACATTATTTATCCATATGCCACTAAGCTCAGTGGTTGGTCCTGGAGTACAATTTTGAATAAGATAGATTTGACTCCTGAAATATTTGCTAGAAGGGAGAATTTCAGAATAAGAAAGAACTTTAGAGAGGACAAAACCACCGGGGATTCAAGGAAGACTTCCCTAAAGGAGCAACATTAAGCTGAACCTTTGAAAGAATTAATAGGAGTTAGCAAGTCATTGAGCAGGAGGAAAAGTGTTTTGAGCAAATAGAACAGCATATGTAAGAGCCCAGAAACAAAAGGGAACGTGGTGCGGTAAAAGAACTACAAAAGATCAGAGCGACTGATACAGCTGAAGTGACAATGAAATATCCACAGACTATGACTACCTAGGAGAAATATTTTTTTAAAGAGGAAAGAATCTAGATGGGCAGCTGGACTCAGTGCTGCTGATTTTGCTACATGAAGCCTTATGAGTGGCCTGTGCACAAACCTGGTGCTGCCTGGGTAGCTGGGGTGCAGCCAATCCCTACTTCAACAATACCTGATGTGGAAGACTTGTTCTGACTCAGTCCCTTCTAACTCCTTTTGGTAATAGACCTTCCTCCTTGCTTCTTGCAGCAGGATTGTTCATCCAGTCCTCTTAGGTGGGTTTTCAGGCAACTAGATCAGGTCTGGCCACTTTGTAGAGACTGCAGGAACCCATAGGAACAAACCCCATCAGTGCCACACCAAGCTGCCGTTTGTGGGCTCCTCTTCTCTCTGCCTGACATTTCTCTCTAGTTCTCTTCTCCTCCTGCCCAAGTAGTCACAGAGATCATATTAGCAGAGGTCTAAATAAGGACCAGGATGTCAATCTCTGTTTCTTGCAGGGACCATCAATTTCTACAAATAATTATATTGAAGGTCCCTCATTTAACTTGGATGAAGAATACTTCCCTTCCCTCTCCTATGGTAAGAAAAGGGTAATAAAAGCCTCAACTCTCTCCCCTCCCTAGATTAACAAATGACTCCACTTCCACATATCTCCTCTGTGCCCTCAGCCCTTTCTCTTCTCTATCTTCCTGTGCCCCACCCCCCAAGTCTTCATCTTATAAATTAGGGAAAGGGAACATGAGTTATGCATACATAACCCATAGAAGTATAAGAAAAGTTCTGATTACAGAAATAAATTTCTTCCCTACCACCATTTCCCACTGGTCTATTACCAAAAGGAGAATTTATCAAACATACATTCTTAAATCCTGAAACTCTGAAGGAAGCAACACTCGACAATAAGCTGTTTCTTTAAAACCTCTTGCCTCAAGGACCGCAGAGATCCATGCTCAACCATTTTAAAGCAATCTTGATTCCAGAAGATGTTGACCCCTGGAATTAGTTTCCTTTTTAACTCCCCTTCTTCTGCCCCCTCATTTGCCTCTGATGTTTCCTGACTTTGATCTGTCTTCAGGATTCCAATTCTGGTATCCACGCCATTCTGCTCCTAGTGTCTTTTGTCCTGACACCCTGTAATTGAACTTGGCTTAACCCTCCAACTCCTCTCCTGCCTCCAGGCTTCATGTTGATCTCTTCCCCTGATACTGGCCCCCAGCATATCTCTGGTTTATATTTTAGCCTTGTGGATTCCTAATATTAATCTTCATAATTAGGACACAAGACAATCTCTGGAATTCCCAAAATCAAAGCATTCTGCATTACTCATAGCATTTTATACTTTTAAATAAAAATGAATGACCATAATAATACACAGCAAATCATTTTTCTGGTAGATACTTTTCTATTAAACTTTCACAGGTTTTTTAGTAAAACAGCGAAGAATAAATAATAAACTCATGATTTGTTAATATTAGGAAGCAATATATATGTATAATTCACTAACATAAAAATGATCTCTACATGATAGAAACATTTCATAATTGAAAGCATTAAAGGAATCAGTACAAAAAAGCAAATTAAAAACCATTCTAAAAATTAAAAGATAATACCATAAAGATGTAATATTTAAAAGCTGTTATACTTAAAATGAAATTTTAAGCACATAAAGCATTAATGACCCTATCAAATAGTCTTAACCTTTGTTCTATGACAAATACTCCAGATGTTGAAAAGTTCCTTTCATTTTGCTTTGTTCAGAATGCATTCAAAAACATATTGAAGCTAGGTGTTTGGGTGCAAATTGCTTCACATGAACAATTGAAAATATTTTGTCTGAAATGTCTGCTTGCTCTGAGTTTGGTTTTGCTCTTGAAATTAAAATTACTTTTGCTAATATAATTTTAGATTGGTTTTTAAATTGTCTTGAGTGTTGAATGCACTTCTTCTTTGTACTTTTTCTGTCAAAGTACTTTCAAAAAACTGTAGTCTTCATCGAATATTCAAACACTGGAAAACTCCAGGCATATTATTGGCTAGTATTCAAATAAGGTAACATTTGACTCATGCAGCGAAATTAGCACTACGTAGACTCATACTTCAAAATTTCTAATTTAGAAAGTTCTTTTCTTCCAAAACTTGTTATCCCAGCAAGCACACATAGAAATTGTATAAAATATACTCTGTGCACAAACTTATTATTTGTTTTATTTGAAAAAAAAATACTATGTCAGCAATAAAGCAACACACACACTTATAACTGGGCAACAACTATAAGTAAGATGATGAAATGGTGACCACTTCTCTCCTTGTTCCAGATTAGTTTCTGGAGACTTCATTTCCCATATCAGTATTTCCTGCTCTTGCAGTGCATTCCTTCAAGCCAAGAAGCTTCTTGATTATTAAGCTGTCGTTCTCATGGAAAAGTTATAGTGCTTTTTCTCATTTTCCTGTATTCCAAACTGATTTTTTCTGAGGATTTGTCCCAGCAAAGTCCATTAACAACTCCCGGGAAATAAAAATGGAATCTGGGTAATAAAATGAAGTCTAACTTTTTTTCCCCTCTGTGCTTAGCCTAGCCACACATCCTCCTGGGGGGCCACGTGAAGAGGTCGCACACCTGGTCCTTCACAGCAGAGTTCTTAGTGCCAAATGGCTGCTCCCATCACCTCAGCTCTCTAGACCGTGTGCAGAGGCGCTGCTCAGAGCACCTTAATTCCAGATGACGGCGGTGGGCCACGGTGATGCGGCGCCCCGCCGAGACTGGCACAACTGCGCCTGCGCACACCAGTGAGCACCCCACGCCCTTTCCCGCTGGCCAGAACCCTAAAACACAGCCCAGGGAGGGCACCTATCTAGAGCAGGAGCTCCCACCTGTCCACTGTTTGGTGAAAGAATCGAACTCTGTCTCCTTCCTCTGCTTCTCAACTGAGCTCTGTCTCCTGTTGGCCTGAGGGACACTGGGCAGCAGGACCTTTGTTGGGGGTCCAGCTGGAAAGGGTCAGTAACTGAGCCACGATGTTGAGAAACATAAATTTCCTGAGACCTGTTGGAAAGGAATTCCTTCATGGAAATCAGGTCTCATTATGGGCCCATGCATGACAAGGTTTAAATGATAAAATAAAATATAGAGGTTTGTTTTATAATGAATAGAATTTACTATGTGGAAAAATAATACAGTTTTGGACACGAAAGCGTATTTCCTCCAAACTGTTTCATGTCATGGGACACATAAAGAGATCGTATTTGCAATACACATTGAGGTACCCTTGTGGCTCAGCTGGTAAAGAATCTGTGTGCAATGCGGGAGGCCTCGGTTCGATCCCTGGGTTGGGAAGATTCCCTGGAGAAAGGAAAAGCTACCCAATCCAGTATTCGGGCCTGGAGAATTCCATGGACTGTATAGTCCATGGGGTTGCAGAGTCAGACATAACTGAGGAACTGTCACTTATACTTTTTTCTGAGGTACCAGAGGAGGCTGCCTGCTGGCATCCGCCACCGCAAGGACAACCAGCCTTTCTGGGGACTGAAATCAAAATCTTAGCACACCAGTCAGCCCCCTCTGCCTTGTGACCTAGCTGTTTGCCTTTGGGAGCTTGGGGAGTACAGGACACTGACAGGCCCGTGACCAGACTAAAATAGTCAGGACCCACGGTTCAAAACCAAGTTCTGGCCCTGAGAAAGGAATCAACAGCATTGGAAAGGGGAAAGCCAGTAATTCTACAGAGTGATTCTGATGTGGAGAACGCAATGACAACCCACTCCAGTACTCTTGCCTGGAAAATCCCATGGACGGAGGAGCCTGGTGGGCTGCAGTCCAGGGGGTCGCGAAGAGTCAGACCGGACTGAGCGACTTCACTTTCACATTTCACTCTCATGCATTGGAGAAGGAAATGGCAACCCACGCCAGTGCTCTTGCCTGGAGAATCCCAGGGACGGGGAGCCTGGTGGGCTGCTGTCTATGGGGTCACACAGAGTCGGACACGACTGAGGCGACTTAGCAGCAGCAGCAGCAGTGATTCTGATGTGAGCTAGCCTCCTGCTTATTCATCCAAACGTATACTACTCAGATGTGAATGAATTGCAAAGGTTTTGGTTTGGTTTGGTTTGGCTTTTTCCTTTCTTTTTTTTTTTTTTTTTTTTTGCATGTAAACTCATTATATTGTTAATAATTTATATTGGCCATACCTGACCAACTGATTTTGGTCAGGCTTAACTGCCAGGGGGGATCCTTGAGAAATACAAGATGTCCTAGACCCTGGGGTTATAGAAAGAGATATCTGCAGGATTGCATAAGAAGGGAAGGAACTGACCTACAGATTCTTTTCTCTTGACTCTGTTCTGACACCAGAATTTGTGGGAGTCCAAACTGATTTCACTCCATTCCTGAAACTAGAAAACAGTTCCCTTGGGGTAATCACAGATTTCTGTTTGCCCATGAATTGCCTTAACTAACTGGTCAGGTCAGTTCTTTGGCAGCACACACAGAGGTTGTTTCATACCCCAAGGTGTGCCTTGTGGAACTGAAGTACCAGGAGCCCATAGCTATTGCTCGGGAGATGCCCTGCTAGCAGAAAAATTTGGCACCAACTTACACTCATAAAGAAAATCATTAGAGCTAAGTTCATGTTTTCCTAACTAGTGGTTCTCAGCTCTGGCTGCACATTAGAATTCCTGAGGAGTTTTAACACTGATACCTGGGTCCCCTTATCCCCCCAACTTCTCAGAGACTGATTTAATTAGTTTGGGGTGACACCAGGGCATCACAGTTCTGTTAAAGCACTCTAAGTGACTCTATTATATTAATACAGCCAAGATCAAGAACTGTCACACTGACAGGCTCTTTACAAAATGGTGCTAGTCTTTCCTATTACCCAGGCAACTCTATATACAACAAAAACATTTTATTTCTTATTTGGTTCACACCAATGTATTTAAAAGAAATACTACTATTATTCTCACAGAGCTTCTCTCATAGCTCATTTGGTTAAAAAAATCCACCTGCAATGCAGGAGACCCCAGTTCAATTCCTGGGTCAGGAAGATCCACTGGAGAAGGGATAGGCTACCTACTTCAGTATTCTTGGGCTTCCCTTGTGGCTCAACTGGTAAAGAATCCACCTGCAATGCGGGAGATCTGGGTTCGATCCCTGGGTTGGGAAGATCCCCTAGAGAAGGGAAAGACTACTTACTCCAGTGTTCTGCCTGGAGAATTCTGTGGACCATATAGTCCATGGAGTCACAAAGAGTCAGACACGACTAAGTGACTTTCACTTCACTTCACTTAATATATGTCAGTGTATCACGCAGTTACATAAAGATGCATTTAATCAGTGGCAAATTTGAGTCAGCAATAGGTTCCAAAACAAGAGATGTTTAGATTAGATGTTAGAATTTCTGGCCAACAAATTTTCTAAGATGCTGAAACACCTTAGAAAAGAGCCTTAGAAAACATCTTTGAAAAGATATTAAGACATCTTTACAAAAAGAGTCCATGGGAACTTCTCTTTCCAAACTGTAGAAAACAGAATATGGGCAATTTTTTCTGATCAAGATTCGGGAGAAGGTCCACCTGCAGAACAAAGACATGAAGAGTTCAAACATGCAACACTTCCTAAAATGATCTGGCCATGGAAGATTCCTTTCCCTCAGAATATCCCAAAGCTGATCTGTGTATATTCACAGAAAGGTGTCAAGTCTGTAACACGAATAAATGTACAGACATCTTTACTTCTTCACTTAAGAAACCTTCCCTCTTCCGACAGCAGAGCTCCCAACAGTAACACCAGTAACTATTTAGACATTAAACTTAGAATAACTAATGCAACTTTGCACAAAATCAGATCTCATCTCACACAGATTCAAGTAAGAGCAGTTGACATGGGTTTAAGAAAAATTTATAGAAGGAAACATAAAATTGAGAAAGTATAGACATCACTTTTCTGCCTCCATATTTATGGACAAAGTCTAGGGATTTGCTGAGCATGAAAACCAAGATGCTAGAAAGTTCAAGGTAAATATAAGAGCTAAAAACTTTAGGGAAGATATGTACAAAAGTTCTGAAATGATATTACAGACTTAAAGAATAAGGGACATAATTTCATTCCAGAATTAGGCTGATAGTACTTGGGAGGTAGCTCTGGTTTTATATAATCATTAGGAGAAGAAAAAACTTTTAATGACATATTTAAGAAGAACTAAGGTTTACACAAAAGATTTGTTGAGAGGAAGATTCTCCTAAAGGTAAGTGCTGTGGGGTTAAGCTCAACCTGTAGATACTTTGTATAACTGCATGGCCAGCAAAAATAGGAGGAGAACTTGGGGGGTAACAAAAGGTTAATATTTAGTGTAAAACAAATTGGATGCTTTTTTGAATACCAAATATAGTCTATAAAGATGATGAGGGAAGACAGAAGCAGACAGTCAGTCTAGGGCCTTAAGTTGTGGTCAGAGGGGGAATAGGGAAGATAAGGCTGAAATATACTCAAGTCTCGGACTCAACAGTTCTCACTCTCTTCAGTAACCAAAGTACCAAGAGCAGTCTCAGGTTTGATGTACAGTAGTACCTTGGAGTTGCAAGGAAAGATAGAAAACTTATGAAAATTTCAAAGTTTCTGCTGCAAATATGAATTTACTAAAAGTCTATTTGTAAACTTTGGTGCTAAAAAGAATAATCATTGTTGGTTGAAATAACTGAATTATTTTACATCAAGGATGATAATTCTCATTAATCTGCCCCATTAGTATGTGTATTACACAGTTAAGCTACTAATACCCTTTTCTGGTATACAGAATTGTGATGAAAGGCAAAAATTCAAGATATTTGGACTCATTAATACAATTTTCCTTAATTAAAGGAAATATCTGTAGAGTCAAATGGAAATTGGAAATCAGCATGTATCAGGTCTATTTCTGAAGCTGAAAAAGTGACTAAAATTTGGATTTCTTAAGGTTCTAACATATAAAATTGTAATAATACTATAAGCTTCACTCTTATGTTGCCTGGAGAAGTGAAAATTAATGGGTTAAGTCTACAGTGTTTTATAAGGTTTCTTAAAATAATTATTAAAATTTAAAACATGACAGATAGACCTAGAGATATCATACTAAGTAAAGTAAGTCAGACAAAGAAAAATATTATATGATATCACTTACATATGAAATTTTTAAAACAGCACAAATGAACTTACAAAACAGAAACAGTTTCACAGACATAGAAAGAAACTTACAGTTATGAAAGGGGAAATAGGAAGAGAGGGATAAATTAGAAGTTTGAGGTTAACAGATACATACAGCACTATATATAAAAAGATAAACAACAAGAATTTATCATATAGCACAAGGAACTATAGTCAATATCTTGTAATAAGCTACAATGGAAAATAATCTGGAAATATATGTATGTGTGTGTGTGTATATATAACACTGAATCACTTTGCTGACTTCGCTGTGTGCCTGAAATTAAAACAATATTGTAAATCAACTATAGTTTAATAAAAAAATTAAAGCATCACCAAAGCTTAAGAATATGCAATGATTCTTTTCTCTTAAACTAAAAACAAATTTCCACAAAATATATACAAACCCATGGCAATATGCATAAACATATATATATAACTTTTCCTTTGGTAAGATAGCAAGAAAAGGAAGAGGAAAGATAGCTTTCCTTCCAGAAACCCCTCTCCAAAATTGAGCAATGAGGATGGTTAGTTCAGTTATGGAAATTTTAATAAAAATGAGATATCTTGATATTATAATCACCACCCTAACAATCTATCTGAAAGGATGTAGAACTCTCAAACTCAGAAGTTCAGAGGCTATGGGTCTTTTTGCTTTTCTAGTTCAAACTTAACTTGACAAATAAAAAGTATAAGGATCCTACAGATGACCCAAGGTCACAGTAAATAGCAGAAATCAGTTTAATCCAATCCTCTTTCTCTTTCCACAAATAACCTCATAGCTCTGATATCGCTATAATTATCAAAATGAAAATTAATTATCAAAACACAGATGACACCACCCTTATGGCAGAAAATAAAGAAGAACTAAAGAGCCTCTTGATGAAAGTGGAGAGTGAAAAAGTTGGCTTAAAACTCAGCATTCAGAAAACTAAGATCATGGCATCCAGACCTATCACTTCATGGCAAATAGATGGGGAAACATTGGAAACTATGTCAGACTTTATTTTCTTGGGCTCCAAAATCACTGCAGATGGTGACTGCAGCCATGAAATTAAAAGACACTTGTTCCTTCTAAGAAAAGCTGTGACCAACCTAGACAGCATACTAAAAAGCAGAGACATTACTTTGCCAACAAAGGTCTGTCTAGTCAAGGCTATGGTTTTTCCAGTGGTCATGTATGGATGTGAGAGTTGGACCATAAAGAAAGTTGAGCACTGAAGAATTGATGCTTTTGAACTGTGATATTGGAGAAAACGCTTGAGAGTCTCTTGGACTGCAAGGTGATCAAACCAGTCAATCCTAAAGAAAATCAGTCCTGAATATTCATTGGAAGGACTAATGCTGAAGCTGAAACTCCAATTCTTTGGCCACCTGATGCAAAGAACAGACTCCTTGGAAAAGACACTGATGCTGGGAAAGATTGAAGGCAGAAGGAGAAGGGGATGACAGAGGATGAGACAGTTGGATGGCATCACCAATTTGATGGACATGAATTTGAGCAAGCTCTGGGAGTTGGTGATGGACAGGAAAGTCTGGTATGCTGCAGTCCATGGGGTTGCAAAGAGTCAGACACAACTGAGTGACTGAACTGATCAAAATGCATAGAATATGTTAGAGTAAATTAAACCCCTGTTGTAAATCCCTCTTTGCAGATTTCCTTCACAAATATTTCCCTGAAGAATTATGCTAGAGAAAAGTTATATTAGGAGACTAGAGATGTATTGACATCACACTTCTAAATATTATTTTAAAAGGTGCCCTTTAATTTTATTTTGTCAATCATTAATTCTTACGGCACTTTTTATCTAAGGGGTAAAAGTCTTCAATATTGTATCTTTTGGTCTTATGACACCACACATCAGTATCATGCCCCCACTTCTTTGAATTAGTATGTTTATTCAACTTTCATGCACTAAATCCAGAAAGTGCTTTTCACAAATAGGCAATAAATATAATCTTTGAAACAATCGTTATTAATTAGCATCTGTATTCAGTGAATTCTCCAAGAAGCAGACACCAAGATGCAAGGATTTTAATTGAAGAAACATCTGTGGAGAACATGAGGAGGGAGCCAGGAAAGTCTGGGAGAGCCTTCAGACCACAATACAAGTGAAAGAGAAGGAAGCAAGGAAGAGGCCTAGACTGCCCTTCAGAGTAAGGAAGGCTCATCAAGCCTTGTCCTTGAGCCAAAGTGACCGTGCTGAGGAGGCCCCTGTCTTCCAGGAATGAACCTTCATGACTTTTCCCTGATGCACCCAGTCACCTACTAGGAGCAGCCTACACAAGCCTTGGTTGCCAGTGCCTTGGTAGATTTCAGATCGCACAAATTGATGTCCTTGTTTGGCCATGCTCCCTGAAGCTGGAGGTCTGAAAGTCACCTGCCCACCAATATAGCACCCATCATGCACCAGGCCTCGGATCAAGTAGTTTATGCACATTATCTTTCTGCATGACAGCAACCTTGTAAGGTTGTATAATCATCCCATCTTCACCCATGAAGAAATTAATATTCAGCAAGGTTCACTAACTTTCTTCCGAAATGAAAGTTAGTATGAAGTGGAACTAGAATTCAACTTCAGGTCTATGTGGATCCAAAGCTTATGCATTTACTGAATGAATTAATTAATGGGTAAATAAATGAAGAAGAGTAGTCTAGATGTACAGGACGCTCAAAGATTTCAAACTGATGAACTAAAAGATAAACCTGAGTAAAAAGTCACTCAGCTAGTCGGTACTAAAAAACAGATTTAAAAATATAGACTTCCCATCTGAATTTTCCCTCTACTAGGTTCTACTGTTCTTGTGTAGTTTGAGTTTTTATTATACCTGTGTGTGACTATATGCTCAATTGTGTCCAACTCTCTGCAACCATGGACTATAGCCCACCAGGCTCCTCTGTCCATGGGATTTCCCAGGCAAGAATACTGGAGTGGGTTGTCATTTCCTTCTCCAGGGGATCCTCTCAACCGAGGGATCAAACCCATGTCTCCTGTGTCTTCTGCATTAACAGGTGGATTCTTTAACATTGCACCACCTAGGAAGCCCTTTTTTATTATACCTGTATATACATATTTTATGAGCAAAAGTGAAGGTCTACCTCACTGGAAGCTCAATTTGTTCATGGCTTCAGTCTTACTCATAAAACCAAATAATTAAAATTGTATGCAAATTTACCTGTGTACTTCAAGAGAGGAAGAGTTCCTTACACTATGACCTAATGTTTGTTCAGCTCCATGGAAACCATTTCATTCCATTATCCACACAAAATTTACATAAAACAAAGGGGAGAAAGGTAAGAGATGCGAAGCATCACAAGCTGAAAGGAAAACAACAGGGCAGCATTCATTACTGAGAAGCGGAGGGGAACCCAGGGGATTTTCCCCCAAACCTGTGCTATAAAAGACCAATCCATCTGTAATTTTTTTTTTTTCATTTATTTTTATTAGTTGGAGGCTAATTACTTTACAATATTGTAGTGGTTTTTGCCATACATTGACATGAATCAGCCATGGATTTACATGTGTTCCCCATTTGTAATTGTGACTGTCTCACAGTCACAATTATGAAACAAAAAATCCACACTGCTCGATTCAGCAACAGGCATCTGGACAATTCAGGTCTCCTTGATCAAGTCGCTGAACTTATTTACACAAAAACAAGCTCTGTTGAACTGCAAAATAGTAAATAACAATAACAATGATACACACACCCAAAAAAAGCACATTATCTAACTGGTACTTAATCCACCAAAGGAAAATTTAATCTAAATGACTAAGTCCTCAACCCTACTACTGCTTGAAATACTGTAACTGAAGGAAGTCATGGAATATTGCTTGAAGTATACAGTTACTTGCTTCAATTGTTCACTTCCTTGTGCTATAAGAATCTGGCCATCCCACAAATAGACTGCCAGCCGTGTGCTCAGGAAGGTAAGCCTAGTCTGCCACCCCCTATAGTTGATTGTTCCACAAATACTGATTGCGTAATACCCTCTCTTTAAAAAGAAGTGGTTCTTTGAATATTTTTTCCATGGAGTTTACTGTTCTGAAGCATGAATGAGTTCTTTGCCTCTGTCCGAACAAGAAAAATGGTTCTTGCGGTGGAAAAATAAAGAGCACGTACACTGACCTTGAGAATGTTTGCTCTGCGTGTGTATTCCACTTGAAGCAAAATGGTCCTGGGTTTGGGTATCACTGAGTTGAGAAACACAGGCACTCTGTGCCCTTAGAGTAAAGCTGATTTAGCGCTGACACTTCCCTATTTGCCAAGCCAGGGCTGTTGCATAAATCACACACTCTATAAAGGGGAAGGGGGAAAAACTGCTTTGTCCAGTTTTTCTGCCTCGGGGCTGAATCAGATACACCTCCGCTTCAACAGTAAACCTCTCCCAGGATGTGAACTCCTGGTTGTGACATCAGTAACCTTGTCTGGGACAAGTACATTTTCAAAGAGTGACGGCTTGAGGCAAATATTCCAACCCATTGACCAAAAAACATAGTGAATTACCTACTTCATGCAAACTGGTTTAGAAAAGGCTTCCTTTCCTGGTTATATTTCTAGTTTGTCTGGTTAGGAAATTTAGTGGGTAAGGGAATACAAAACCTGTTGAAGTAACAATGATTGTTGTCTTTTCTAAGCAACCTTCACAGCACTTGTTTTTTAAATAAACAAGGAGTAAAAGCTGTATGTGTCTATAAACATTTTCTAGCTTTTGAATTAGCAGATTATTAAATGCCAATATGGCAGTTATCAAAACCATAATTTATTCTAACTAGCAGAAAAATTAGCTGATTATAATCTATGACTTTCTCATTGTTAATTCTTCCAGAAAAAAGAAATAATCATCTCAGCTATAGTTTTCATTTTGCCTGAAGACAACCATCCCACTAGAGCAAAGGATATTCTGCTTTTATACTTAAAAAGGAATTCAAATAGTTACTATAGCAATAAAATACAGCTGTGGTTGAGGGCAAATAATAAGAAAACTTGCCAACTACACTGATAAACAGTAAAGATTTCTACCAAACTGACATCAATTGCAAATGAAACTATAACCAGAGGTTTTATTAAGTATTTCAAAGCAGAATTATGACAAATATGGCACATAAATGAAGAGAGCAAATACTTCCAGCCAACTCATTTTGTTTTCCTGATTTCATGGTGGGTCAGTTAATCTCCTAAGAACACTTAGGAAGTATTATTCTCTCCCACTCCAGCAAGAAAGGACAACTTTGATGCCAAGCTAAAGAGTTTTCAATTACACTCATTGTTTAACAAAGGTCCATCAAAACTTTTAATGTGAAACAATAATTTAGGGATCTAATTTGATTAGAGTAAAAAATTAAATTATAAGGAAAGGAATACAGAAGGTAGAAAGATTATTTAGCAAACTAGTAAAATAGTTCCAATTTTAATTAAAAATGCACCATGAGTTGAAGAAGATGATGGGAGAAAGACAATGAAACTATTGAGAACTTAGCAAATGATTGCATATAGAAACTGAGGGTGTCAAGAATATGAGAAAATTTGGGAAGATAGAGAAGAAATTGCATTTTTGTTTGAAACATGCTCTATTTAGAGATTTGCAGCAGGCAGCTGACAGCATAGGGCAGACTCTTCAGTAAGATATAAAGTGTGGCAATAACACTATTACTTAATGATGCACCTTGCAGTAAGAGTTGAGTGTCCCAGATTACTGACAGTATGAAGAAGTTAGGAGACTCTTGATGATGAAGGACTAAAACTTGGAAAACATCTGCTTTTGGAAGGTTAGAAGAGGAAAATGTATGAAACAGAATAGTTAACAAGTATGTGAAAAATCTAGGCTGGTACCCTGTAAAACTTTATTTGCAGAAGAGTAAAGAATGTTTGAATGATGAGGTACTGGAGGCTGAAAACTTCAAGAAACAAGTGAGAAAAAAGACAAAGTGTGTTCCCTCATAGCTCAGTTGGTAAAGAATCCGCCTGCAATGCAGGAGACTCCGATTCCATCCCTGGGTCAGGAAAATCTATTAGAGAAGGGATAGGCTACCCACTCCAGTATTCTTGGGCTTTCCTTTTGGCTCAGCTGATAAAGAATCCTCCTGCAATGCGGGAGACCTGGGTTCAGTCCCTGGGTTGGGAAGATCCCCTGGAGAAGGGAAAGGCTACCCACTCCAGTATTCCGGCCTGGAGAATTTCACGGACTGTATAGTCCATGGGGTCACAAAGAGTCAGACATGACTGAGTGACCTTCACTTTCACTTTCAGCTTGAAGTTTGAGGGAAGATGACTGCAAGCAGAAGGTAAAAGTGCCAGTGTCCTGGCAGATGCACTCAATATGGCATTGAAGATACAATTAAGGGGGGAGAGTGGAGAACATTGGTTTTCAGAGTCAAGAAAGAGCAGGAGGAAAGTTCACACAATTTCAAGAGTGTAAAATTGAGGGAGCTAGAGATGGAATGTCTAAGGTAATTTGTAGAAGAAATAGAGTTGGACAAAGCAGAGAACGCAGGCTGAGATCTTGAAATAAGTGAAAAGGTTTGGAATATGCATTATGGGAAATGGGGAGACTATAAGCAATCACTGTAGGTCTGTACTTTTTTTTCATATATTCTCACCATCAGGAATACATTTTCCCCAGGCATTTCCTTCATTCAGTGAAGATTCTGGGTTGCTTTCAGAATCATTGGATAATTAACATTCTGGGTCATAAGCGAACCCACTGAAATGTATATTCTGTAAGCACAGACTAACTTGGGTCCACTCTTTTACAAGTTAAAAAACTGAAAGCTCTTGCCAGTTGCTACAGTTTAAAGTAAAGGAAAAATTCAGCATCTTCATTTCTTGCTTTATTTATTAATAAAAACACTACCAGTGTATCAGGAAAATCAGTACTGACTTCTCAGAGACCAAGTGCCTTAGCAAATTACATTTGGCCCCTTCAAATTGCTTCTAGCATGTCAGACTCTATTGTAGTACAATATATACCATTGTTTTCTTGCCCTAAATTGTCACATCCTGTTGCTCTGCCGGAGTCTCTAAGTGCCAAGTTACACCCTAAAGAGGGATGTTTTCCAATGGTGGGTCTATGGCACAGTTTCTTAATAAGAATCTTAGTTCCAGATGAAAGAGCAGATCTAGGAAGTAAGCTTCTAGAGCATGCAAATTGCCAAAGAGAACATTTTAGGTTAAAAATGGAATAGAGGTGGATTTTGAAGTTCTGGCCCATGACTATATGAGCATGTGTGATTTGAAATCATCTTTGGAAATGTACAATGAAATCACTTTAGCCAGAATTTAAGTCTTTAATATTAAAAAGACACCAACTGTTTAGTTAAAAGTGCATTCTATTACCTACCTGACAAAAATACCCAGAATGAGAAGATTTCATTGATGCCAAAAGGAAAAGCTATATACATATTTCTGGACAGGAATAAGGAGAAATTTTGTTCCAAGTAACCTAATTGGAAAGCATAGGAACTATACTAAATCCCTCAGGATAGTCAGGGCTAGCCAGGATCTCTTTTCTCAAAGGCACTAATTTCCTGGAGTGATTACAAGGGCCAGAATGGAGATATTAGTTTAACTCAAATACAAGTCACAATATGTATGCTATATTTCTCTCTCTTCTCTGTGCCCCCTACCCACCTCTTCTTTTTCTTCTTCTGCTTTCGCCATCCATTCTCAGTGATAATCCACTCTAGTTTTTATTGCCACAATATGTAAATTTTTCATTCAAACTTAATTTTTAAAAGAATCCACTCTAGGGGGCCTCGCTGATGGCTCAGTGGTGAAGACTCTGCCTGCCAATTCAGGTGACACAGGTTCAATCCCTGGTCCCGAAGATCCCAGATGCCACTGAGAAGCTAAGCCTGTGTGCTCCAACCATTGAGTCTGTGCGCTAGAGCCCAAAACTGCAACTACTGAAGTCTGCCTGCCCTAGAGCCTGTGCTCCACAGCAAGAGAAGCCACCACAATGAGAAGCCCAAGCTGCAACTAGAGAGGAGCCCCTGCTCCCCGAAACTAGAGAAAGTGAGCATGCAGCAGCAAAGGCCCAGCACAGCCAAAATAAATAAATTAATACCCGCTCTAATAGTTACATAAGTGTTATAGTTAAAAGTTTAGTTTTACATGGGAAATAATTTTACATCCTCACCTTTAAAAAACTAAAACTCATTTATATAGCAAAAGATATTTACTAGCTAAATATCCAAAGATCTTTTCATCTGCTTTGGAGAGCCTATTTCCTTTTTCTAAAATGGTTTTTGCTGTTTTCCTCTAGGCTAGTAGTGTCTTCTCAACATACCTTTAGAAGGCAGTAGCTAACTGTGCAAGTCGTTTCAGTCATTTCCAACTCTTTGCAACCCTATGGACTGTAACTGTGCCCCCCTCCCCCCCAGGTTCCTCTGCCCAAGGGATTCTCCAGGCACGAATACTGAAGTGGGTTGCCATGCCCTCCTCCAGGGAATCTTCCTGACCCAGGGATCAAACCCACATCTCTTACATCTCTTGCATTGGCAGGCGGGTTCTTCACCACTAGCGCCACCTGGGAAGCCCAAAACCAAAGTAAAATTGTAATCAATGTGAAAGTGCCACAATTATTCACTTTTGAGAGCTGTCTCAGGATTGCAGGGACTTTCTCCAAGCCTGTAGCCTACAGGTGACTCTGCACTGAACTCTGAGAAGAAACACAAGCAGAAGCTGTTCCAAGGACAAGACAGTTTTTCCCGCAGGTATAACAAGCAGACAGTAAGAGTTCATCGATTCTCAAACTACAAGAAAAGTATAAGTTTTAATTCATTGAAATGTGTGGCGGGGACTACTAGTAATCCATCAAAATCTGGTAGGTTTTCCTTTCACAAGAACAAGAGAGATGAATGGCATGGTCAAGTGGTGATGCATTGCCTTGGAGATGACTATGTGTGATTGGATTCTCATTGTATCTTCACATTTGCTCACAGATCAAAATGCAAATCTTTGTGAAAACTGACCAGCAAGATCATCACCCTGGAGGTGGAGCGCAGTGACATCATCAAGAATGTGAAGGCTAAGGTACAGGATAAGGAAGGCATCCCCGTGACCAGCAGAGACTCATTTCTGCAGGCAAGCAGTTGGAAGATGGCTACACTCTTTCCTATCACAACATCCAGAAAGAGTTGACCATGCACTTGGTCCCAGGCACATGATTAGATCTTATTTCCCAGCCCCTCCTTGAACTTAGATGTGGCTACATAACTTAGGCCTCTCCGAAAGAAAAGTGGAAGAGATGCCTCTCATTTCTGAACCTGAACTTGAAAGAGAAAGAGTTTGCCTCTTCTGTGCTGTGACTTTCACTTCTACTTCCTGAAGACAAATGGCAACAAGGCCCTTGAGCAGTGACTATTTTGTCTACTCAAGAACATCTAACATTGACTAGAAACATTTTTGATTGTCACAAGGGGTAACAGGGAAAGTGCTACTGGTTTCTAGTAATTAGAGACCAGAGATGCTACTAAACATCCTGTGAGCACAAGACAGCCCCTCAAACAAAAAAACATGAAGGCTGAGAAGACCCATTCTATGGTATGATGGAGCTACAGTGTTGAATAAGCCCAGGGTCTTGGAGCAGCTACACAGCGCAGTGCTACCCTGCCTGCCTGAACGGTGCCCAGGACCATTAGTAAAGCAGATACCAATCCCTACTGTGTTGAACCTAAGACATTTTAAGTCCATTTCTTACCAAAAATCAGTCTACCCTCATAAGGAGGCTAAATAACATAAATAATTTTCAATATACAAATGATCTTGACCACCAACACCTATAGGTCTATCAATTTTTACCCCTTTTTTTACTTTTTCATTTCATATTGACATTTTTTCATTTATTTTTATTAGTTGGAGGCTAATTACTTTACAATATTGTAGTGGGTTTTGTCATACATTGACATGAATCAGCCATGGATTTATATGTATTCCCCATCCTGATCCCCCCTCCCACTTCCCTCTCTACCCAATCCCTCTGAGTCTTCCCAGTGCACCAGGCCCGAGCACTTTAAAATTCTTTCTTCATGTCATGTGTTTACTTCTGCAGGGTGCACTCACCGTTTTCAGTTCTGTTTGGGTGCATTGTTCCTCGTGAACATAAACACCATCAAGCCAGGAATCATGCTTCTTGTGCGACTATATATATATATGTCTTAGTATTATGCCTGTTGTGAAACTGGACTTAATAAATATGTATTAAGTAAACACATGGATTGTAGAAAGAAGACTTAAGTAAAGGAAAACAGGCTACAAGTTCAGTTTGAGATATTTCCAGTAAATTAGCTTAAAGTGACTAAGCATTCATCTTCTAAACACAAAATTATGGTTGAATAAATAACTCTAGGATTTTGCTTAGAAATAACCTCATAGCCAACAGATTATAACCTATAGGATTTGTTTTAGAAAAGTCAGACATTAGGTAATGAAATCATCTGATCCCTGCCATTAGAAAAGCACTGATTCTCCTATTTAGAGGCAATATATTGCAAGTCTTACAAATGAAAGCATTATCCTGAGCAACACCAACAATTCTTGACTCTTGAATGAGGAGACAACTTGAAAAAGAGTGTAATAGTCCATAGTCAGCACTGAACAAGGACTCACCTATAGAAAAAAGAACAATAATACATGTGTCACTTTCACAGGACCTTTAAATGGCAATTAAGAGACACACCTCTGACTGGTGATTGATGGCTGGCGTAATGTGCAGTTAGCTGTGGAATAAAACAAACACCACAGCCAGCACTGTGTACACAAGACACCTTGGTGAATGGAGTGGTGTGTTTAGACAATGATTGCTTGAGAACAGGGTACCCATGGTTGGCTCATTCCTGCAAAGGATACACTATCAGGGTTTTAGATTAGGAAAAAGTAATTTCATTGTTGTTTCTTGCTGACATAGAATCCTAGCTTAATTTAACTGAGTGATTTTTGTACCTTCTCTGAGCCTGCATTCCAATAGGAAAAGGAGCCATTGACATGCATAGGTTACCAAAAGAACACAAGTAGGCATAGAAAATCTGAATAATCTTCAGCAGCTCAGAATTGAATAGAAGCTAAATGCAAACTCCTTCGTTCGTCATTCAAGGTCTTCTACAGTCAGAATCCAACCTACTTTGGCTGAATTAGCTTCACGAATTTTTCACCACTATTGAATTCATTTTTTCACTGTCCTCCAACCAGACAGCACAATGTCATTTGCTCAAGCTGTTCTGAAATAGAAAGGCCACTCTTCTCTACTTCACCTATTGAGAATCCACACATTCTTCCAAAGCAAACTTAAATCCTATCACTTCACATCAATAAAATCTCCACCATAGCCTGAAGTACTCTCTCTCTCTGTCTCCTGAAACCCTATCATTATTAAGCATGTCTTACTTTGTCACATTTCTTGTTTTGTCATCTTAACGATGATATTAAATAATACATTTAAATTTTTGTAATGTTCTTTTCTAAATTTATTTTTCATTGGAGGATAATTGCTTTACAATACTGTGTTGGTTTCTGCCATATATCAACATGAATCAGCCATAGGTATAAGTATGTCCCCTTCCCTCTTGAATCTCCCTCCCACTTCCCACCCCATCCCACCCCTCTAGGTTGTCACAGAGCACTGGATTTGAGCTCCCTGCATCATACAGCAAATTTCCACTGGCTATTTAATTTTACATATGATAATATATTCATATATGTTTCAGTGCTACTCTTTAGTTTTTAATGGTATATATTTTTTCTCCCCAATTACTTTTTAAGTTGTGAGCAAGTTTTATGTGATACGTAGTCTATGTAACATACACATAGGGAGAGCACTCAATAAATACTTAAAGAATGTATTGAAATTAAAACATTAAAGAAGACACAATTCCTCACACTGATGTCATTTAAGAATAATACAATTTAAAAGAATATGTTCTTAAATTCATTTGAACCCCAACTAAGGATTATGAATATTATTGCTACTACTTATTCTATTAATAGTTATTAATGTTACTAATGGGCTTCCCTGGTGGCTCAGCAGTAAAGAATCCACCTGCAGTGCAGGAGCTGCGGGTTCGATCCCTGGGTTGGGAAGATCCCCTGGAGGAGGGCAGGGCAACCCACTCCAGTACTCTTGCCTGGAGAATCCCATGGGTAGAGGAGCCTGGCAGGCTACACAGTCCATAGATTTGGAAAGAGTTGGACCTGACTGAAGCAACTTATCATGCACGCATTATATTAATATTCATTGGTATACTACTTTCATGCTATAAATCATGTCAAAAGGGCATGATCTGACCTTAAATAGATAATTTGGTGTGACTCCCATTGTGTTTGTTTAACCAACTTGGTGCAATGCCCAGTAGAACAACCAGGATGATGTTGGAGCCTTAGTACCTGTTACCTGATGCTCTTGCAGCTAAAACCTAAATTAACCTTTGCTCCCAAGTGCTTCCTCACTTTTAAATGTTGGATTGTGTTCTCTCCAGAGCTCCAACATTGTCCAAGGTAAAGTCATTTTTAAAAACAAAGGTCTTCTCATACCTTTGTTGTTGTTGTTTAGTAGCTAAATCATGTCTGACTCTGCAGCCCCACGGACTGTAGGCTGCCAGGATCCTCTGTCTGTTGGATTCTCCAGGCAAGAATACTGGAGTGGATTGACATTTCCTCCTCCCAGGGATCTTCCCAACCCAGGGATCGAACCCACGTCTCCTCCATCGGCAGGAGGATTCATTACCACAGAACCACCAGGGAAGCCCTCTCATACCTAACATGAGCCATAAAGCATTCTGAACCATGGCCCTCATAAACCGAAATTTTAAAAGGGGTTTTTGAAGGTACTTAAATTAAAAAAGAAAGATTGCATCTGGGTTCTCATGCTGATGACCCACACTGAACTCTGTTTAATGTTAGACCACTGTATGATGTGGTATTTGATCTTCCAATATCCTTAGAAGAAACTTCCTTAATAAGATATTGAGGAAAATACAGTGCTATTCTAAAGCACCATCATTTAATATTTATATTCATCAATTTCTGCACAGATCAAGCATTGTAAATCCATGATTTACAATCAGAAACTAATATAAAGAAAAAATTCCCTGAGTGTAGCACTGAATAAGTACTTCCAATCCACAATGAATCTATCTCATAGTAGAATGCATCCATTTCAAAATATATTTACTTACAGCCTTTGTCCAGAGTCAGTTTGTTTTCAAATAAGTTTACTACCTTTTATTATTCTGATGATCAAAGTTTACCTATTTATGAGTCTAGGAGCCCTCGATGAATTGTGACTATACAAACTTAAATCACATAATCCTCTCTCAAGAACACAGAAATGTCGAGGGTAAGGAAATATTATATTAATAACCCAGCAGTCCCTTCTGCCTCGCCCAGCCCCCATGGCAAGCAATCTAGAGAACGTGACTGCTCAAACTGCACAAGAATAGAGTGTCAGACATAACTGGCAACTTCTGAAGAAAGGGAAATTGAGGATTAGTGTATGTCCGGTTCTTGTGTAATTTTGTCATGGGAGAAAGCAAATTTGCATGTTTCCAGAGTAAACTGCAGGAGCTACTGCTGCCCTGCCCTTCTGCCCCACACACAGGCTGACAACGCAGAGAGCTGTCAGTGCCCTTGAAAGGAGACCAGCTTTACCCCCTTATTGCTGTGCTGTGCTTAGTCGCTCAGTCTCTGACTCTGCGACCCCAAGGACTGTAGCCCACCAGGCTCCTCTGTCCATGACGATTCTCCAGCCAAGAAGACTGGAGTGGGTTGCCATGCCCGCCTCCAGGGACTCTTCCCAACCCAGGGATCGAACCCAGGTCTCCCCCATTGCAGGTGGATTCTTTACCCTGAGCCACCAGAGAAGCCCAAGGAGCATGTAAATGAGCCTTCAGAGTAATCAAGATCAGATCAGAATTCCCTCATTTAAAAAAAAAAAAAAGCCACACTGCGCTTTTTTTCATTATGTACAAATTTCCTTTATATTTAATCCCAAACTACATAAATCCCATATAAAAACAGATATGTGTAATTTAAATGAAGTTTTTTTTAAGGTGGAAAATTCAAACAAAGGCAGAGCTGGATGTACCAAGAGAGTTGCAACTCATCTTTGGCAATCAAGAGAAGTGAAAAATCTGAAAATCATCTCTCAGTATAGAGATGGTGACCCTCGGAGCCCATTTTTGTGTAGCAGTAGAATAAAAGAACAAAGGAAATCTTATGCCCCAACATCACACACCAGGTCTACAAACAGGGCAGTTGCTATATATCCCACTAGTGATTAAGCAGCTCCCTTTTAAAGATATTACACCTTCTCGTAAAGCCACACAAATGTCCAAATTGCTACAGTAGGATGCATAGTTTCCTAATGAACTGTCTCAAACTTTTTCAGTCATGATCCTTCCAAGATTCTGTTAAAGCTGTGAACTCCTCTCATTGAAAAGCTCTTAAATTTGCATATTTATCAATCTTGTACACATTTCTTTGGATTCAGAAGCCCCCTGAAATTCCACATGTAGGTCCATGAAACCAGATCAAGAACCAAAGCTTTAAAGCAGGGGTCCCCTACTCCCTGGTCATGAACTGGTACCGGTCCATAACTTGTTAAAAACGTCCATGAAGCAGGAGTGGAGCAGCAAGCGAACAAAGCTTCATCTATCTTTACAGTCACTCCCCATGGCTTGTATGATCACCTGAGCTCTGCCTCCTGTCAGTCATATCAGCAGAGGCACAATAAATGTAATGTACTTGAATCACCCCAGAACCTTTCCCCTCCCCTTGTCTGTGTGAAAATTGCTTCCATGAAACCAGTCGTTGGTACCAAGAAGTTTTGGGACAGCTGCCTTAAAGGATGATAGAAGTGGGAAATGAAGGGCCACAACAGAATTACTGATCATGAACAGTATAAATGATTCTCCAAAAGAGGCCTGACATCTTCAGAGCCCCTTAAATTTTCTCCATTTCCCATTTTGTTTCTTTAGTTTCCACATTCCTACAAAAAGTGTCAAAGATTCAGATACTCAACTTTCCAGAAGCCACCTGGAGAAACCACTGCACCTGCCAGAGGGGGTCACTATGCAGCTAACTGTTCAGTTACCAAAAAAAAGAAAAAAGCATACCTTTGTTCTTTTCCATAACTGCACTCAGAAGGATTACTCTAAAATGCATTTTCCACACTGTAAAGTGTGTCCTAACAAAGCACAATAAACTCGACAGCAATGTGATTACTGTGCTTGTAAAACAGTTGGTGTTTTAGCAATATGCCCTTAAAAAAAGTATGCTTGGAAAAATGGATTCTGTTTCAACGTTAAAAGGACATAATTATTTTTCTGCTGCATAACAATTTTTAAATGTTAATGAGTTAAAATACAGCACCAAAACAGCTCCCATGCAATAATACTGTGTATCATTTGGCTGCCTGGTTGGTTCTGTTCTTGTGTTTTCCCTTAACTGGTCAGATAATATGCAACAATCTATGTCAAACAGAGGTATCAAGCATCATCATCACATGATACAGTTTGCTGTTCACAAATTTTCTCTGGATTTATATAGACTAGGGTTTCTCAACCTCAGCCCCATAAATATTTGGGGGCTGACGAGTCTCTGTTGTGGGGGCCGCACTGTGCAATGTTGAGTGTTAAGCAGCATCCCTGGGCTCTACTTACTAGGACCAGCAGCACCTCCATGTCCAACCCCAAAGCACAACAATCAATATGTCTCCAGATATTACTAAATATCCTCTGGGGGATAAAATTGTCCCCAGCTGAGACTCACTGCTGTGGAGCATAGTTACAGGAAAGTAATCGTCAGTAAGGCAGAATGACCTAGATCAGCAGTCTCAATTTTTTTGGCACCAGGGATCATTTTCATGGAGACAATTTCTTCCTGGACTAAGAGAAGAGGGGTGGTTTCAGGATGATTCAAACACACTACATTTATTGTGTACTTTATTTCTATTATTGTTACATCCACCCCACCTCAGGTCATCAGGCTAGATCCTGGAGGTTGGGGTCCCCTATACTAGATCACAGTACCTAAACAATCTACCTACTGGATACAAGGTCTAATCTTCTGAAATTACATTTGTCTAATATAGTGATCAGGGCTTCCCAGGTGGCTCAGTGGTAAAGAATCCTTCTGCCAAGCAGGAGACTCAAGTTTATCTCTGGATGGGGAAGAGCCCCTGGAGAAAGAAATGGCAACCCACTCCAGTATTCTTGCCTGGAGAATCCCATGGACAGAGGAGCCTGGCAGGCTACAGTCCATGGAGGTGCAAAAGAGTTGGACATGACTGACCGACTAAACAACAACAATATAGTGATCAGCGGCAGTTGCATGACTCATATCTGTTAAAAGTGTTAGCAGGCCCATTGAGTAAAAAGTAATTGATTTGCAACCTCCACAATTTCATACAGCAGATAAAGGAAATCCCAAAATCTCATGAAACAGTTTCCTTTATTTATTCAATGGGTGTCCATTAAAAGCCGAGACTATGTCAGGCACTGTGTTAGAAGCTGAGTTCCAGGGCCAAAAGGGCAGAAACATTGCTGCCTTCATGGACTGTCAATGTCAATGGGAATGTCAGGTAAGGAAACGGACAATGATAGATGGTAAGTGCTAACATGAGGAAAGTAGCTGGAGCACTTTAGCTAGATTTAAAAAATTGAAAGAAATTCCTAGAAGACATTCTATTTAAGCTAAGAACTAAAGGATGGATAGAAATAATGCAGAGGAGAGACAATGAGAATATGACTAAGAAGCTGGAACAGTGTGAGAGTTGGCTGAGAGCAGTGACAGAGCACAGAGTGTTTAAAGAAATATAAATATGATCATTATGGAGAGAATATAGGAAATGAGGGAGATATTAGACATGTAGAAAGCAGGGACTAAATCATAAAGCCATGTGAAAGAGTTTGAGGTTTATTTGCAAGGCATTGGCAACTCACTAAATAATTTCAAGAAGGAAAGCAGAATTACTAGATTTTTACAGAAAGATTGCTCTAGCCATAGTCATTTGTATTAGTCACAGTTCTCCAGACAAACAGAACCAATAGAAGAGACACATATATCTCCTAGAGAGGGAGAGACAGAGAAAGAAAAAGAGAGAGACAGATTGATGATAAGGAGTGGGCTCACCGGGCTATAAAGACCAAGAAGTCCCACAGTCTATTGTCTGCACACTGGAGACCCAGGAAAGCTGGTGGTATAGTTTTAGTCCAAGTCTAAAACCTTGAGAACCAAGAGAGCCAGTGGTGTGCTTCTAGTTCTAAGGCAGGTGGAATTCTGTCTTACCTGGAGGGAGGAGGAGAGGAGCCTCAGCCTGCTTATTCTTTTCTGGCCTTCAACTGACTGCATGAGCCTGACCCACCTAGGAAGAGCAAGCTACACTGAGAGCCAGCTACTCAGTCTACTGATTTGCATATTAATCTCTTTCAAAAACACTCTCAGAAACACCAAAGTAATGTTTGACCAAATCTCTGGGCGCCCCATGGCTGAATTAGGTTGACACACAGAATTAACCACAATGGTCAACAAAAAAGGAACACAGGATCCAGGAAAATATAAGAAAATTTGGTGTGGTAAACTAGGCAAGATATTATAGTGACTTGAACATGGAAATTTTACCATCCATTCTTGTAATAGATATCACAACCTGGCACACAGTAGGAGCTTATTGAATACATAGGTAATATCTGTCAAAGTAGTGAACGAATGTAAGTACATGAAGTCAAAAGCATTTTTGAAGAATGTATTTAATTTAAAAGATTGGAAAGTAGTCCCACATGTCTGTGATAGCATGTCTCCATAAGAATAATTTCAACAGTCCTATTCAAATCAGAAACCATTTAATGATATTCCAAACCTTGAGTGCTGTTAACAACCAATACCAGTTAAGCCGCAATGTTAAAAATACTCATACACTCTTGATGGAATTCCTGGATAGCAATCTGGCAGCATTACAAGCACTAAAATTGTTCTTACCTTTTGGCTTGGTAATTCTCCAAGTTTCTATTCATTGCAGTGAAAAAATGAAAGCAACTTAATTTCTAATATGGAAGAAAGCACAAATTAGTATCCACCAAGTGAAAATCTTGTTTTCAATATCAGCTGGATGAAATAGACAACACTTTAAAAAAATATGTTAACAGATTAGAATACAGAACTTTCTATATAATAGAATCCTAAATGCTCATCTGTTTTGTTCCAGGCTTACCTACATTAACTAAGATGGAAAGCTCAGCTCTGAACAAATGAGGGCAATAATCTTAATTTATTGTATGTGCATATAGTTAATCGTGTACTTGGAAAATTTTAGTTATTCATTTTTTTACTGAAATTAGTCAGATTCTATCACTTCAATAGCCACTCAAAGGATGTTATAAAGAAAAGGAATAAATGAATGGATGAAAGAATTGTTGCTCTCAATTGCAAATGACCAGATGTCTGCCTATGAACTGTAGACTCTCTATTTGGCTCACAACAGAGGAAAGTAACAAACCTCCGAAGACTATCTTTCCAGTGATCCTTGCATATCCTGACTGTTTTGAGAGGACTTTAAGACCCCGGGTTTGGAAAGGCAGAACAGTTTACCAGAATTTTTTGTTCTTGGAGTCACATAATTCAATTCAGTTGGTTTTCAAATTTCTATAAAACTGTGAAGGGCCTCAAAAGGTCTTGCAGCCTGGTCTCTGTCAACTGAGAATAACAGCTGAGTATGTGTGTGTGTGTCAAGCGACAAGGACAGAACTTCCTTTCATATGTGTTTCCAGTACTGAAGAACCTCCTTTGTCAATTCTTACTTCAAGTTCAGTTCATTCCTTCTTGTCTGACCTTCATAAAGTATAGAACAGCTGGGTTCCATACTTTTTATATAATCCTTTAACACTATCAGAGAGTTACTTGTTTATCTATTAGTTCTCAACTCTTCCCAACCCCATGCCCTGCAGAATTGTTTTATCCTCATTGTCCTGATACCCATGCTTCTCCCATCAGTAAGGTATATGTCCCACACCTCACTTCTCACCTCTTCTTGAAAGCCTTTCCCAATTACAAGGCTCACATAGAATTCAAGGCTATGCTAATCAATACTTTTAAAAAGTCAGTTCTTGAAAGTTGACTATAGAATGAGAATAAGGAGATACATCCCTGGTATATGTTTCCTAGGATTCTCTCCCCATGGGAAGAGATGAAATATATTTAGTATGCTTCATCATTTGCCTAAAGCATTACCTATAGAGTTCCTACAAGAAGTTGTCTTGAAAGTTTCATTAAAACACTGCTTCATTATCCTAAACAAGGCTTGTTCATAAACTAAAAAATAATTTACAACTTAAACAGAAGTCCCATGTTTCTCTCTGGAGTGGATCATCCATTAGAAGGATGAAGCTCATTGAGTGCCCCAATTCAATCTATAAATTTATTGAGGGGGGCATACAGGAGAAACAATTTAATGGCAATCTTTAATTTTGCTATTTTAAAGTATGTTTAGACCTTGTGGCTTAATTGGGCTATAGAAATATGAGGGAAGAGTTGTAGACACTGAGCACATTCCATGCTATGACTATAGTATGTATTACTAAAGCACCTAGGTAGTGTTAGAAACACAAATAAGAAAGTACCACTGTTAACTGCTTAGTAGTTGTATGTTATTGGAACACTTATTCTTAAAAATAAGGAACATATTCCTTCCTCCTTTGGCATTCTACAGATTGATTTTTTGCCCTTTATCAGTGATTGCTAGAATAAAGTGCTATTCAAAAAGCAACTGATAGGAATAGCTTCATATTCTCTCTCTCTCTTTCTCACACACACACACACACACACACACACACACAAAATTTCAAGATAAAATTAATAGTGTTACTCTTTGAACACTAAAATGTTTAACCATCATTGCCAGCATAGTTTATCTTCCAAATTTCAGCAAAGAATTGAAACACAACTGTTAATTGTATTATTAGTTGGAAATGATTAAAATTGAAAACTTTTATAGTTTAATTCTAATCTGTCTATGTGATTGTTGGTCCATTAAATGTGTATTTATAATCAATTGCCAAGAAGTTCTCCAGATAAATAGACATTAGCCTGGGTGGTTTTTTATATCATTAACAAAATTTTTTATTAAAAAAACTTTCTGCAAACAATTAGGTAGGCCTCTGCTTTCCAAATGAATACTGAATCCATTTTTTACATTAGATATTAAAACTGTGCTCTTTCAGTGTCATGAATACTAATGATATCTCATATGCAAAGTACATTTGATTCTGGCTAACTGTAAAACTAAATAAATTAATGGTCTACATAAAATTTTCACTTTTTTTTTTTACTTTGTCAGTAAAGTGTCATTTTCAAAGCATAAAATTGTGTAAAATAAAATATTTTACCTGTGGGAGAACACAACCAAAATATTTTGTGAGAACTGGAAAGCTAAGAGAGCTAGAAGACTCTCCAGGGCTACCAGAGAGACTAACTCTGTAGACAGGAAATAGGAAAAAAGTAGGAGTCAATGGTTTTCCATAAAATGTGACTCCCCAAAAGCTCTCAGTCCACTGCAGTCATAGGGAGGGATCAATACAGACTTGCTAATCACAGAATGCCTGGTGACCACTCCAACAGTATATTTTACTATATGTGGTTGACTAAAAAAGGATAAAGTGCTCATATTTTTTAAGCAAGATTTATAAAAATTTTCTTTAAAACCTGGATTAAATAGACATTTCCATGGTTGTCTTCAAATAAAGATTTTATTTTTTCAGCTTGTCTTACTTTTTTCCTTTTGACAGCTACAGTTCCCAAAGGAACAAATGAGAATAACATTTCATAGATGAGAAATCATATCCCCTTCATCAAACATCTCACCTCTTGACATTACTTGCAATTGGATAAACATGGAGGATAGTCCTATTGAATTGATTCCAACTTTCGCTGGACAATTACCATTCACCTGCTACATTTCTGAAGCAAAGTGATTCTGCTGCCAGTACAGTCTTTAAAATGCTGAGCATGGTGGAGACATACTCTTATCAAATGAGATGTTACAGTTCAATAAATATTTATTAAAACCCATACTCTTCACAGGGTAATATTTCTTTTCTTTGAACAAATGGTTTTAACTTAAAGGAGGATGATACATTTTAATCAGCTTAATTGCATTAGATTTTTTCCAGGTCTATTACATATTCCAAATGAAACAGGCACCAACACCTTATTTAATTTTGCACTGATAACCAGAACATTAACTGAGTCTTGAGTAAAATATCTTCATCCAAACCATTTCTTTGCATAAGGAGTAACTGTAAGACAAATTCCATTATTACCACATTAAGAGGTTACTGCTGCTTCAAGTATATTTACATTTTTACCATTTCATTTACTGCATGTTGTAATGGTCAAAAAATCAAATACCACTTGTGGTTTTATTTTAAAACTAAATGAACACTTAGTCTTCTGTGAAGAAGAGAAGAATGTCTGGTTGTTTCTACCACCTTCCAACCAAGAAGCTATAGCCACACTTCTAACTACACTTCTCACTCAAAGAGGTGGCCCCCAGGAAAAAAGTCATGTCTTAACTTTGGAAGATATAAGTCAAATTTCCTATAACAGAAGGAGAAGGTGAAGTATGAGAAACAGAACATTCCCACTCTGCTCGGGAGGCATGAGGTGGGCAGAGATGCAGCTATGCGACTGCTAACTCAGCAGCCACTGTGAGTCAGAGCCATTCCGCCACAGCTATAATAACAGCTACAGCCAAAGGTCGGAGTCCTGCTGAAGTTATCTCAATGTGTTAAATATGAGACTTTAGACAGAAAACAGTATCATAGACAAATGAATTCTTCCTCATGACTCATGAACTCACTTGTTTTCCACTCCATCTGATTTGGGAAGTACTCAAATCATATTCATATATCATGTTCACAACATGACATTTATTAGGTAAGGTTTGAATAAGAAAAAATTGCTATCAGTAGATTGCAATGACTGGCATGAGGAAAAACAAACCCCTCCTAGCAATTCTTACAAGACTTTATTCCACATCAACAAGCAAAAGCAAATACACAACTTCCATATGCATAATGTAGTAGGTATAGAACTTGTGCAATGGACACAGATTTTTTTTTAACCCATTTCTTCTATTTTGATGGAAGCCATTAGAATGCTATCAACATACCTCTCCTTTTAAAGGTTTATATTTTGAAGATGCAGTTTGAAATGCATAAATGTCTTCTAAGTAAAATCACTAATCTGCATTGTGATAATTTATCATTTTCTTTAACTGTTCTAGTATTTCCATAGTGTAGCTCTCCCCCTCACCATCATTTTCTCCTGTATTAATAACCCTGAACTTCTCAAAAGGTCAACTATGTTCGGTTGTGCAGCATTTTTAGTGATTAGTCATTGTGAATTGAATAGACTCATTCAAAATATATAAAAATTATTATCCATCCTGAATGCACACACAAAATATCAATTTTAAATACTTGAATGTCTTGCCCATCTCTCCATCACCATTGTGGCCTGAGTGCCCAAAAGCATTCAGACTACATACTGAAGAATATGATGGACAATTCATTTCTAGATAATTTAGTACGAAACAAAACCAAGCCTTCCTCATAAAGATGTCTGGTCCAACAAATCACAATTTGACCTAAAGCCAACAGGGAACTAGTGCCTAAGGAGTTAATTACTGTAAATTCAGTGATACACCCTGGGACTTCTTCTCTGCTGAAAGAAACCAAAATTGCACACACCCATTATTCAAGAAAATGCCTCTCTTCTATTCAAGTTGAAAGGTTCCTATTTTGAAACTACACAGGACTGACTAATTACATATTTGGGCTTCTCAGATGTGCAAGACAAAAGAATTGTTTATCTTCTAAAGAAATTCATTTAGTGAGTTTCATAGTAATCATGTATCTGAAACTTGTGTTTTGTTAAATGACTCTAGAACCATGAGGAACAATATTTTATATTCTACTTTTTCTTGTGTGTGTGTATGTGTGTGCTCAGTCATGTCCAACTCTTTGAGACCTCATGGACTGTAGCCCACCAGCTCTGTCCAAGGGATTCTCCAGGCAAGAAAACGAGCAGTTTGCCATTTCCTACTCCAAGAGATCCTCCAGACCTAGGGATCAAATCCTCACCTCTTGAGTCTCCTGCATTGGCAGGCAGATTCTTTACCACTACACCACCTGGGAAGCTCTTTATTCTTACTTAGTGACTTTTCATTCTAGAACTATGGAATTCAGGCAGAGAACCCAGTTTGAAATAGAGAAGAAGAAGGGAGAAGAACCAAATTAACAAAATTAGAAATGACAATGGAGAGATCACAACAGACAACACTGAAATACAAAGGATCATAAATGACTACTACCAGCAGCTCTATGCCAATAAAATGGACAACTTGGAAGAAATGGACAAGTTCTTAGAGAAGTATAACTTTCCAAAACTGAACCAGGAAGAAATAGAAGATCTTAACAAACCCATCACAAGCAAGGAAATCGAAACTGTAATCAGAAACCTTCCAGCAAACAAAAGCCCAGGACCAGATGGCTTCACAGCGGAATTCTACCAAAAATTTAGACAAGAGCTAACACCTATCTTACTCAAACTCTTCCAGAAAATTGCAGAAGAAGGTAAACTTCCAAACTCATTCTATTAGGCCACCATCACCCTAATTCCAAAACCAGACAAAGATGCCACAAAAAAAGAAAACTACAGGCCAATATCACTGATGAATATAGATGCAAAAATCCTTAACAAAATTCTAGCAAACAGAATCCAACAACATATTAAAAAAATCCTACACCATGACCAAGTGGGCTTTATCCCAGGAATGCAAGAATTCTTTAATATCTGCAAATCAATCAATGTAATACACCACATTAACAAATTGAAAGATAAAAACCATATGATTATCTCAATAGATGCAGAAAAAGCCTTTGACAAAATTCAACATCCATTTATGATTAAAACTCTCCAGAAAGCAGGAATAGAAGAAACATACCTCAACATAATAAAAGCTATATATGACAAACCCACAGCAAGCATGACCCTCAATGGTGAAAAATTGAAAGCATTTCCCCTGAAGTCAGGAACAAGACAAGGGTGCCCACTCTCACCACTACTATTCAACGTAGTTTTGGAAGTGTTGGCCACAGCAATCAGGGCAGAAAAAGAAGTAAAAGGAATCCAGATAGGAAAAGAAGAAGTGAAACTCTCTCTGTTTGCAGATGACATGATCCTCTACATAGAAAACCCTAAAGTCTCTACCAGAAAATTACTAGAGCTAATCAACGAATACAGTAAAGTTGCAGGATATAAAATCAACACACAGAAATCTCTTGCATTCCTATACACTAACAATGAGAAAACAGAAAGAGAAATTAAGGAAACAATACCATTCACCATTGCAACAAAAAGAATAAAATACTTAGGAGTATATCTACCTAAAGAAACAAAAGACCTATACATAGAAAACTATAAAACACTGATGAAAGAAATCAAAGAGGACACAAACAGATGGAGAAACATACCGTGTTCATGGATTGGAAGAATCAATATTGTCAAAATGGCTATACTACCCAAAGCAATATATAGATTCAATGCAATCCCTATCAAACTACCAACGGTATTTTTCACAGAACTAGAACAAATAATTTCACAATTTGTATGGAAATACAAAAAACCTCGAATAGCCAAAGTAACCTTGAGAAAGAAGAATGGAACTGGAGGAATCAACCTGCCTGACTTCAGGCTCTACTACAAAGCCACAGTCATCAAGACAGTATGGTACTGGCACAAAGACAGAAATATAGATCAATGGAACAGAATAGAAACCCCAGAGATAAATCCATGAACTATGGTCACCTTATCTTCGACAAAGGAGGCAAGGATATACAATGGAAAAAAGACAACCTCTTTAACAAGTGGTGCTGGGAAAACTGGTCAACCACCTGTAAAAGAATGAAACTAGAACACTTTCTAACACCATACACAAAAATAAACTCAAAATGGATTAAAGATCTAAATATAAGACCAGAAACTATAAAACTCCTAGAGGAGAACATAGGCAAAACACTCTCTGATATAAATCACAGCAGGATCCTCTATGACCCACCTCTCAGAATTTTAGAAACAAAAGCAAAAATAAACAAATGGGACCTAATGAAACTTAAAAGCTTTTGCACAACAAAGGAAACTATAAGCAAGGTGAAAAAACAGCCCTCAGATTGGGAGAAAATAATAGCAAATGAAGCAACAGACAAAGGATTAATCTCAAAAATATACAAGCAACTCCTGCAGCTCAATTCCAGAAAACTAAATGACCCAATCAAAAAATGGGCCAAAGAACTCAACAGACATTTCTCCAAGGAAGACATACAGATGGCAAAAAAACACATGAAAAGATGCTCAACATCACTCATTATCAGAGAAATGCAAATCAAAACCACAATGAGGTACCATTACACGCCAGTCAGGATGGCTGCTATCCAAAAGTCTACAAGCAATAAATGCTGGAGAGGGTGTGGAGAAAAGGGAACCCTCTTACACTGTTGGTGGGAATGCAAATTAGTACAGCCACTATGGAGAACAGTGTGGAGATTCCTTAAAAAGCTGGAAATAGATCTGCCATATGACCCAGCAATACCACTTCTAGGCATACACACTGAGGAAACCAGATTCGAAAGAGACATGTGCGCCCCAATGTTCATCGCAGCACTGTTTATAATAGCCAGGTCATGGAAGCAACCTAGATGCCCATCAGCAGACGAATGGATGAGGAAGCTGTGGTACATATACACCATGGAATATTACTCAGCCATTAAAAAGAATTCATTTGAATCAGTTCTAATGAGATGGATGAAACTGGAGCCCATTATACAGAGCGAAGTAAGCCAGAAAGATAAAGAACATTACAGCATACTAACACATATATATGGAATTTAGAAAGATGGTAATGATAATCCTATATGCAAAAAAAGAAAAAGAGACTCAGATGTATAGAACAGACTTGTGGACTCTGTGGGAGAAGGTGAGGGTGGGATGTTTCAAGAGAACAGCATCGAAACATGTATATCTAGGGTGAAACAGATCACCAGCCCAGGTTGGATGCATGAGACAAGTGCTCAGGCCTGGTGCACTCGGAAGACCCAGAGGGATGGGGTGGAGAGGGAGGTGGGAGGGGGGACCGGGATGGGGAATACATGTAAATCCATGGCTAATTCATTTCAATGTATGACAAAAACCACTGCAATGTTGTAAAGTAATTAGCCTCCAACTAATAAAAATAAATGGAAAAAATAAATAAAAATTAAAAAATAAAAAAATCACACACCATGACCAAGTGGGCTTTATCCCAGGAATGCAAGAATTCTTTAATATCCGCAAATCAATCAATGTAATACACCACATTAACAAATTGAAAGATAAAAACCACATGATTATCTCAATAGATGCAGAAAAAGCCTTTGACAAAATTCAACATCCATTTATGATTAAAACTCTCCAGAAAGCAGGAATAGAAGAAACATACCTCAACATAATAAAAGCTATATATGACAAACCCACAGCAAGCATGACCCTCAATGGTGAAAAATTGAAAGCATTTCCCCTGAAGTCAAGAACAAGACAAGGGTGCCCACTCTCACCACTACTATTCAACGTAGTTTTGGAAGTGTTGGCCACAGCAATCAGAGCAGAAAAAGAAGTAAAAGGAATCCAGATAGGAAAAGAAGAAGTGAAACTCTCTCTGTTTGCAGATGACATGATCCTCTACATAGAAAACCCTAAAGTCTCTACCAGAAAATTACTAGAGCTAATCAACGAATACAGTAAAGTTGCAGGATATAAAATCAACACACAGAAATCTCTTGCATTCCTATACACTAACAATGAGAAAACAGAAAGAGAAATTAAGGAAACAATACCATTCACCATTGCAACAAAAAGAATAAAATACTTAGGAGTATATCTACCTAAAGAAACAAAAGACCTATACATAGAAAACTATAAAACACTGATGAAAGAAATCAAAGAGGACACAAACAGATGGAGAAACATACCGTGTTCATGGATTGGAAGAATCAATATTGTCAAAATGGCTATACTACCCAAAGCAATATATAGATTCAATGCAATCCCTATCAAACTACCAACGGTATTTTTCACAGAACTAGAACAAATAATTTCACAATTTGTATGGAAATACAAAAAACCTCGAATAGCCAAAGTAACCTTGAGAAAGAAGAATGGAACTGGAGGAATCAACCTGCCTGACTTCAGGCTCTACTACAAAGCCACAGTCATCAAGACAGTATGGTACTGGCACAAAGACAGAAATATAGATCAATGGAACAGAATAGAAACCCCAGAGATAAATCCATGAACTATGGTCACCTTATCTTCGACAAAGGAGGCAAGGATATACAATGGAAAAAAGACAACCTCTTTAACAAGTGGTGCTGGGAAAACTGGTCAACCACCTGTAAAAGAATGAAACTAGAACACTTTCTAACACCATACACAAAAATAAACTCAAAATGGATTAAAGATCTAAATATAAGACCAGAAACTATAAAACTCCTAGAGGAGAACATAGGCAAAACACTCTCTGACATAAATCACAGCAGGATCCTCTATGACCCACATCCCAGAATTTTAGAAATAAAAGCAAAAATAAACAAATGGGACCTAATGAAACTTAAAAGCTTTTGCACAACAAAGGAAACTATAAGCAAGGTGAAAAGACAGCCCTCAGATTGGGAGAAAATAATAGCAAAGGAAGCAACAGACAAAGGATTAATCTCAAAAATATACAAGCAACTCCTGCAGCTCAACTCCAGAAAAATAAATGACCCAGTCAAAAAATGGGCCAAAGAACTAAACAGACATTTCTCCAAGGAAGACATACAGATGGCTAACAAACACATGAAAAGATGCTCAACATCACTCATTATCAGAGAAATGCAAATCAAAACCACAATGTGGTACCATTACACGCCAGTCAGGATGGCTGCTATCCAAAAGTCTACAAGCAATAAATGCTGGAGAGGGTGTGGAGAAAAGGGAACCCTCTTACACTGTTGGTGGGAATGTAAATTAGTACAGCCACTATGGAGAACAGTGTGGAGATTCCTTTAAAAACTGGAAATAGAACTGCCATATGACCCAGCAATCCCACTTCTGGGCATACACACTGAGGAAACCAGATCTGAAAGAGACACATGCACCCCAATGTTCATCCCAGCACTGTTTATAATAGCCAGGACATGGAAGCAACCTAGATGCCCATCAGCAGACGAATGGATGAGGAAGCTGTGGTACATATACACCATGGAATATTACTCAGCCATTAAAAAGAATTCATTTGAATCAGTTCTAATGAGATGGATGAAACTGGAGCCCATTATACAGAGCGAAGTAAGCCAGAAAGATAAAGACCATTACAGTATACTAACACATATATATGGAATTTAGAAAGATGGTAATGATAACCCTATATGCAAAACAGAAAAGGAGACTCGATGTGTAGAACAGACTTGTGGACTCTGGGAGAAGGCGAGGGTGGGATATTTCAAGAGAACAGCATCGAAACATGTATATTATCTAGGGTGAAACAGATCACCAGCCCAGGTTGGGTGCATGAGACAAGTGCTCAGGCCTGGTGCACTGGGAAGACCCAGAGGGATGGGGTGGAGAGGGAGGTGGGAGGGGGGACCGGGATGGGGAATACATGTAAATCCATGGCTAATTCATTTCAGTGTATGACAAAAACCACTGCAATGTTGTAAAGTAATTAGCCTCCAACTAATAAAAATAAATGGAAAACAAAAAATGAGAGAGAAATAGAGAAGAAATAATCATCTAGCTACATAGGTTTTCTGTCATCTGAAAACTTATTCAGGTTTAAAACAATTATAGTTTATGAGACAGTAATCATGGGCTTCCCAGGTGGTTCTAGTGGTAAAAAACCCACCTGCCAATGTAGGGGATATAAGAGATGCAGATTCGATCCATGGGTTGGGAAGATCCACTGGAGGAGGGCATGAAAACCCATTCCACTATTCTGGCCTGGAAAATCCCTTGGACAGAGAAGCCTGGTGGGTTACAGTTCATAGGGTCACAAAGAGTCAGACACAACTGAAGCAACTTATTATATAGACCCAGTTATTAATGACAGCAGGGAAATAAGTGGATTTCGACACAAATGGACACACTATAGTATATGTCCAGAGTCCTTTTTTAACTAACTCAAAAATAATCTGCTCCCAAGATATAAATAGCAGATTGGAAGAATGATATTGTCTTTTTTACTTTAGAAGGAAGGAAGGGAGGAAGAGAAAGAAAGAAAGAAAGAAAATGATCCTTGTTTTCTGTCATTGTATACTTTGCTCAAACTAAAACTGCTTTGTGGATAATATAGTTTTTAAAGAATAATTGGCCCCATGAGAAGTGTATGTGTGTGTGTTTCTATTCCCTCTTTACATTTAGCCTACAGAAGGGTATCCTTCACTGAATGCAAAGGGGCTTCCACTCCAACTCTGAATCCCAAGGCCAAGATTTTGCTTTCCTTTTAAGATATTATAGAACCCTGAAGCTGCTGACTCTGTATTTGAAAAGTGTCTATAGCTAAATTTTCCATTATAATCTGCTGAAAAAATTAGCTCCTCAAATCTTGCTGAGAAATTTCACGAGAAATTTGTTCTCTGATCATTAGCACTGAGATTCAGCAGAACCCAAGTATCCCCAACCATAGAGGAGCTGATCCAAAAGACAAATGCTAAATCTGTTATTTAGAACTCAAAACTGATTTAGCCAAAAAAAAAAAAAAAAAGTGATGTTTTCATGACAGCTAGGCTCATGCTCTCTCCATAATAACCTACTTAGCCTATTACATAATGTAATGTATAATACCCTGGAATTTTTAAGGCCAGAAAGCAGAAGATGTGGGTGACAATACAGGAGGTACAAGAGGGAATGGAAACGAAGCTTCCTTCCAACTTGGATGAAGAGTTCATGCAAGGCAAAAAAAAAAAATTGAAATAAGTAAAACTCTTCTTGCTTAAACCTCCTTTTGGAGCTCCTTGTCAATCACCTAATTTCTCTGGCTCATTCTTTCCAGCGCTTAGGATCATGCTCAACCATCGCTAAGCACCTCACCCAACAGGTCCCTGTTTAAGCAAATCCTCGGTCTTCAAGAAGCCTAAGCCCTGAACTGACTGCTACCTTTTACACTTTAATAAAATACTCACTCACTCTATGCAGTGCTCCTCAATTGGATTTTAGAAAGAAAACAAATAACTGACCATTTTCATTAACTTGTGAACTATTTTTATCTTCTCAGGGGTTCCTTGAATAATTTTCAGAGGCTCTCTTTATTCATCTGTTTTGTGTTTGAACTTTTTTTAAGAATTCTACCTTGATTTATCCACAGATGAAATACTACATTGAGATATATCTCTAGGCAGCTTTTCAGTAGTTGTTTCAGATATTACATTCTTTCACATGTATAATTTTCACAGCCTTTTCAGCGTTGATATTTTATCAGTGCAAGTGACATATCAAAAGCTTATCTTTCTTTAAATCCATAAACTCTCCCTCATTCATAATTGTCTTAAGTATTTCTTATATATACATTAAGAGCCACATCAAAAATAATTTATAAAACTAAGAGAAAAAGGAATATCAATTGCATAGATCCACATAGCCATATTTTCAATCTTTCCCTTGTCCTTTCTTTCTTTCTGATGTTCTAAGATACCTTCTTATATCATTTCCCTTCTGTTTATAAAATTGCTTTCAGCCATTACTTTATGGTAGTCCTTCTTGGAACAGATTCTCTTGGTTTTCCTTCATCTGAGAATGGCTTTATTTTTCTTTCTTCCTGAAAGATGTTTGCAATAGATATAGGATTTTTAGTTGATAGTCATTTTCTCTCAGCACTTAAAAAATGTCACACTTTCTTCTGATCTCCATGGTTCCTGAGAACTTCTCTGTCATTTGAATTCCTTTCCCCTATAGGAAAAGTGTCATTGCTCTCTTACTGCTTTTAAAGTTTTTCCTTAATCTTTAGTTTTCAAAAGTTTGATCAAGATTTCTTTGGGTTACACTGTTTACGGTTTGTTCAACTTGAATATCTAAGCTTATGAAAGTGTGTTAGTCAGTAATGTCTGACTCTTTGTGACCCCATGGACTGTAGCCCACCAGCCTTCTCTGGGATTCTCCAGGCAAGAAGTGGGTTGCCTGGAGTGGGTTGCCATTTCCCTCTCCAGGGTATCTTCCTGACCCAGAGATCAAACCCAGGTCTCCCGCATTGAGGCATGTTCTTTACCATCTGAGCTACCAGGGAAGCCCGTCTAGGTTTATATCTTACGCCAAATTTGGGTAACATTTAGCCACTATTTCTCCTAACATTTTTCTAGCCTTACATTTTTCCTCCTCTCTCCTGAGACTCTAGTGACACAGACATTAGATCTTTTGTTACAGTGTCAGATGTACTTGAGGCTCTAGTTTTTTTCCCCATTGATTTTCTCTCTGATATTCAGGTCAAATAGCTTCCTTTTCTTTTTAATCTTCATATTCACTGATCCTTTTGTCCTCTTCAATCTAATGTTAAGCCCATCCCATAAGATTTTTGTTTTGTTTGAGTGCTTTATGTTACTATACTTTAATTTTAAAATTTCAATTTGTCTTTGTAGCTTTTTATTTCTCTACTGAGACTTTCTATTTTTTTATTTGTATTAACATAATGCCTGTTTATAATTGCTCCTTGAAGCAGTTTTAAGATGGCCATTTACAGTTTTTCATAAAATAATTCCAATATTTGTTTCATCTCGGTGTTGACATTTGTTGATTATCTTTTCTCATTCAAACTGAGGTACTTCTGGTTCTTGGTGTGAAGAGTACCCTTCTCATAGCTGGGCCCTGGTGAAGCTCCTGGTTTTCCATTGGGCAGAGAGGGAGAGGGGTGATCCTTATAGCTCAGTGGCTACAAGCCTGGGATCCTGCTCAGGCTTCTCTGATACCACCTCTGTCTGCCCCAATCCTTAGATGTGATCAGCCATGCTTTTCTTCTTCTCAGATTTTTTCTCTTCCTTGCCTCTAAACTCACAGCTTTTCCTTAGTGTCCGGGATTTACCACAAAGAATAGTAAAATCAGATAGGGGAAAGGTGGTGATCAATTTGTCACTGGTTTTTCTTTGTGCATATGAAATATTTCTTAAGATAAGCAACTTTTCATAAAGTATCTATAGAGCATATTAAGGAAGTAAATCTGCTAATTTTTTCTTTTCTTTCTGAACACAGTTCCCATTTAGGAGAGATTTAAGGGGAAATGTGTGTGTGTGTGTGTGTGTGTGTGTGTCTGTGTTTAGATTAAATAAGGCAACAGAAAGGACAAAAATGATAATGAAAATGAGAAAGAAAA
Source organism: Odocoileus virginianus (assembly GCF_023699985.2). Taxonomy (NCBI): domain Eukaryota; kingdom Metazoa; phylum Chordata; class Mammalia; order Artiodactyla; family Cervidae; genus Odocoileus; species Odocoileus virginianus. The sequence continues at coordinate 31,419,647 of NC_069686.1, read as the reverse complement.
GAGAAAAAAGGAAATATTTTCTTTCTTTGTTTTTTTGGAAATATTTTCTAATTATTATTCTTGCTCTTCTTATCTCAAATTTGGGTTTCTGGGTGTGTTGGGCTTTTATTTATTTGACTTCTAGATTTTATTCTCTCCACCTATAATTTCTCCAATGACCTGAATTTATTCAGAGTCCAAAGATTAAAGAAATTAAGTCAACAGAAAAAATAAACTTGTTTTCACAGCAGATATGCAAAGTGTCTCATGTATCTAAACAAATGGCCAAGATGCTTTTTTTTTAATTCATGTTTTTTTTCTAAAGTAATACAAAAGTATTTATTTGTGAAAATAAATAAACAAGTAATGGATAAATGAAAAGTGTTTACTGTCAAAAAACTACATTACTAACTTAAGTCTGTAAAACCCACACAGTTATTGGAAAACTTCACATTATTGGAAGAGAGGAAAAATGAAATGATTAGCTTTCAAATCCTTTTCTGCAAGTGCTTCTCATAAACAGCTTCAAAATTAAGAAGACCAAGCAAAACAGAATCATGTCTAACCTTTAGTTTCACTTCTCTTTCAAAACCAATGCTTTTTTTTTTCAACCTTAATTTGCAAAAAAAGTAAAGTTGGATAGAAGACAAAGTGGAAGCAATATTTGCAAAATCTGTGGAAACATGGCTGTACTTTATAAAATTCAGTTTATAACCTTTCCTGGAACATGCAAAAGAACCAATCACAAAATTATCAGCATGGTTTTTTAAAGCTCATGTGCCATGGCAATTAAATATATTCACTATAAATGCATATCATTTAAAGCAATATCATGGGAAGCATGCCGTGATCCCCAGATAACTCAGACAATCAAATACCCTCTTCTCTCTAAATTACCCTCTCAGGTGTGACCCCACTTAACATGCCAAGAAAAAGAAGATAATATGAACTTAATAGAAAATAATTATACTGAATTGCCAAAAAAGAGAACAATGTCAAATCTTACCAAATCTAGAAGGTAGCTAGTCATTGTCCCTTCCTGTCTTAAGCCCTCCAAATATGGGTTTTTCAATAAAATAAAATAAAATTTTTCATTCAGTGCCTTCATGTCAATTGAACAATTTATATTTAAAATGCAATTCTAAGAGATAATTTAATCCAATCTTTCATTTTACAGATGAGGAGACAGAAATGATCTTCCACAGTTAGTCTCTAGAAGTTTCTTTTTTGTGTTTTAATATCCATAAAGTATATATTCATGCGTGCTTTCTCTGTACATGGAAGAAAGAGAGAAGAGACGGTTTTCTTTGACATAGTCATGCTACAGTATATATCTCAGGGATAGCCCTTAAACTGCCTCTGGCTTCTGTCAAGTCTGCTGACCTGATGGCTTCTTTCACATCTTTGAAAGACAGAGAAACCATTCATTCACCTGAAACTGTCACAACATTGTTTGTTAATCATTTACACGCCAGTACTATATAAAAAGTTTTTTTAAAAAAAGAGAGACCCAGAGAGCTCCCTACTCCCTTCTGCCATGTGAGGATACAGGGAAAAGATAGTCATCAAAAAAGAAAGAAAGAAAGAAGAGTCAATCTTGGAAGTGCTTCTGACTCAGGAGCTTGTTGGATTTGAGGCAAGATATTAACCAGCCCAAGTCACAGTTTCTTCATCTTATCTTTAAAAAAAATAAATTTATATTTGTGTGTGTGCACACGTGTGTGTGTGTGTGCTCAATCATTAGGTCATGTCCAATTTTGCCACCCTACGGACTGCACCCTACCCGGGTCATCCGTGGGGCTTCCCAGGCAAGAATATTGACGTGGGTTGCAATTTCCTCCTCCCGAGGATCTTCCTGACCCAGTGATCAAATCCATATCCCCTGCACTGACAGGCAGATTCTGAGACACCTGGGAGGCAAATAAATACATATATGAAAGAGGAGAGTGAAAAAGCTGGCTTAAAACTCAACCTTTAAAAAACTAAGATCATGGCATCCATTCCCATCACTTCATGGCAAATAGATGGGGAAAAAGTGGAAACAGTGACAGATTTTATTTTCCTGGGCTCAAAAATCACAGCAGATGTGACTGTAGCAATGAAATTAAAGGACACTTACTCCTTGAAAGAAAAGCTATGACAAATCTAGACAACACAGGACAAAGCAGAGACGTCACTTTGCCAACAAAGGTCTGTATGGTCAAAGCTGTGGCTTTTCCAGTAGTCATTGGAAGCACTGATGCTGAAGCTAAAGCTCTAATACTTTGGCCACTTTATTATATGAAGAGCCAAATTACTGGAAAAGACCTTGATGCTGGGGAAGATTGAAGGCAAGAGGAGAAGGGGGTGACAGAGGATGAAACGGTTGGAAGGCATCACTGACTCGATGAACATGAATTTGAGCAAACTATAGGAGATCGTGAAGGACAGGGAAGCCTGGCATGCTGTAGTCCATGGGGTCACAAAGAGTTGGACACAATTTAGCTACTGAACAACAACATACATATATACATATAAAAGAGCTGTGATGATTAAATTACAATAATAATTACAACTTAGAGTACACATTTTTTTATGAGGTTTACATTGTGGATAACACTGTTATTGGTGTAACCATTATAGAAAGCAATTCAGCAAACCAGCAACTCCACTTCTAGGAATTTATCCTACACTTCCACATATATAAATAGATACTCACTTCATTGCTATCAGTCAGAGCCAAAGATTGAAAACAAATCGAAGGTCCATCAGTAGTGGACTGGTTAAGTTTAATAATAAAATGGCATTTTTCGAGCAATTTTTAAAAGCATTGCTTTGGGATGTTTTACAAGATATATCAATGATAGAAATGTAGATAAGTGATAATTAGATTGAGAGACAGATGATAGATCAATTGCTAGATAGATGTTTATGCTTGTATGTGTATAGAAAATTTATGGAAGAAAAGAAACTAAAATAGTTGCTCCTGTGAAGAAAGGGACTGAGTAGCTAAAGACAGAAATGGAAGAAAACGTACTTCTTCCCTGTACTGTCTTATATTTTTCACTTTGTTCTGTGTTCGTTATCCACATGTTCAAAAACAAATTTAAAAAAAATGTTAATTTGGGGGAAGCTGATAAAGAATGTAGGGTTGTTTAGTTCGAGGTTTTTTTCCCCCTTTGTTTACTCTTGTTTGTTTTTTAGACTTTCTGACAGATTTAAAGTATAGGAGTGATGGGACTTCCCTGGTGGTCCAGTGGCTAAGACTCTATGGTCCCAATGGAGGTGGTCCAGGTTCAATCCCTGTTCAGGAAGTATATCTCACATGCCACAACTGAGAGTTCTCATGCCACAACTTAGAAGACCCCACATGCTGTAACGAAGATCACAGAGCCCACATGCTACAACTAAGACACTGCACAGCCAAATAAAAAATAAAAAGCATAGGAGTGGTCAATTAAAGGCATGCTTTCAAATAATAATTCAAGGCATTAAAGCCAGCATCAATAGTAATATTAGTATTTTTGCTCCAATATTGACAAATTGATTCACTGAACATAATTGTAAAAGAAGTTGATCACATAGCTAACCACTTTGTAATGTTACATCTAGCAGTTATTCTTAGGATGCCTGGGAAAATGAATATATTAAAATGTGGTTGGTTGGGGCAGTTTGGTGGAAGGCTTCTTTCAAATATGCACACACAAGAAGATGAACACATGCACATACACAAATGATGTATACACACACACTCATGTACACATGAGAAGCTTAATCACATCCCACTCAGTCATTGTGAATCACTGGCTTAGAAGTATGAGCCAAATATAAATAGCATTCAGAAACTGAACACAAATACTAGTTAAATAGTCCCATGGTTCAGTTATATAAAATAAAAATCTTATTCAGTGATTTTTCTCAAAAATTGGCATGAAGTTGATTATATTTTATTCCACAAGACATGTATGATCATTTCATTTCTCTGATCTGCTTTCTGGCACCAAGAGGTGGTGGAAGGCATCCCCTTCTAATGACTGTCAGCCACAACCCACTTTGAGATAGCTGTCAGCAGCCAAATTTGTAAACAGAAGAAAAGAATCAGCCCAGTTAAGCAATGGCAGAGTGTCTGACTAGTGATATCAATATCTCAAGAAGGGAATGACAGATTCCTCTGTGACATTTCATGTTCATGTATGTGTAACACATGAGGGAATCAAAAGAACTAACTGAAATCTCTTCACCTCCAAAGAATAAGCATAATCCCTCTCTGGAATAGATAGCCTTTTGTTTAGCAAAAGGCCACTAGGGTTTCAATGCTGAGGTCCCCAGGGCTTGGTTTGGAAAATGAAACTAAGACCAATCTTTCTTGTCCTATATTAGACAATGAAAGGAGTGGAAGGAGTGATTTGGAGCATCCAGAAGTGGAAGAGAGTCTTAACAGAAATATTTGAAAAATCAGAACTACTAACTTGAAAGCCAGAGAAAGAGGAGTGAGGCCTGTGTACCAGGTAACACACAGGATGTTCTCTACTTGGTTGTTGCCTAGTCACTCAGTCATAGCTGACTCTTTGCGACCCCATGCACTGTAGCCTTCCAGGCTCCTCTGTCCGTGGGATTTTCCAGATAAGAATATTGGAGTGGGTTGCCATTTCTTCCTCCAGGGGGTCTTCCTGACCCAAGGATTGAATCTGTGTCTCCTGCATCTCCTGCATTTCAGGCAGATTCTTAACCCACTGAGCCATCTGGGAAGCCCATTAATTAGGCTAGAGAATGTTAAACATTGGTGAGTTTGGAGGCAGACATGGGGAGAATGGAAAAAATTAACATTTGAGCAAAATATACCCTGGGGCTTCCCTGGTGGTTTAGTGGTAAAGAATCTGCCTGCAATACAAGAGAGCTAGGTTCAAATCCCAGGTTGGGAAGATACCCTGGAGAAGGAAATGGTAACCTTTCAGTATTCTTACCTGGAAAAGTCTATGAACAGACTATGAGCCTTTTGGGCTACAGTCCATAGGGTCACAAAGAGTCAGACACAATGGAGCAACTAACACTTTTACTTTCAAAATATACACTATAATTACTAGCAATATTTCACTACAGTCATCTACTCCCATAAAATTGCCTCTTCCATTCTCCATCTCTTTGATCATCATCAAAAACAAATATTAAGTTTTCATGTATATTTGAATGGTCTAGATGCACTAAAGCAAAATCAAAGTCTTTGAAGACCCCATCTGGGTAGTAGCTTGACTCTGGAATTTTGTTTTGCATGAGTATGTAGATCACAAATGGGTTTCTTTAATTACCACCTGTATCACTTTTCAAATGGTTACACAAAAATCATCATATTTAAAATTATACCAGACTATTACTTCTATCTAGGTAAATAAACCTGGTCTCTAAATCTAACAGCTTAACCTAATATTTGAAATTATTTTTTAAATGCACATTTAGGTATCTGATGTTATTCTCATGAAATGTTTCATCAAAAGGAAAGACAAAACCAAAGGCATACCAATCTAGCAGCCGTGACAGATACTAGATATTAGAAAGGCATATAGAAAATCTCTTTCATTGCAAACACTCTGAATGACATCCAAATCAAGATAAATATCAGACGGATCTGAATTTTTTTTAAAGGTCTGAAATTCATTAAGTGAACAGGAATGTTTTCTTGCAGTGGATAAAAAGAGAGAAAAGAGAAATATAGAACAATGAGGATAAAGAATAATCTAACTATATAGGCTAGAAATTCTCGGGCTCAGTATTTTATTGCAAGCAAAATTAATTTTTCTGCCTACTTAATAGAAATATTAATTGAGAAATTTCTCCAACAATAAGTTATAGGTAACTCTCAATTACTCATATTCACAGAGTCGCTCAAAGGTGTGATAATATTGAGATTGTTTATATCTGACTCATATTAATTTCCAATTAAGATTTTGTTTGACTAATCTAAACCTATTTACATTCCTTGAATATACCTCATCTAAGGGTTAACGATTGCTTGGTGTATTTTGTATGGGTGGCAGATTAAAGGAATTGTAAATGTCTGAGAAGGTTCTATTAGAAAGGAAAAGCACATCTGACTTTAAGTATATTTTAATTGAAGTATAAAGACGAGAAGGGGGTGATGGAGGATGAGATGGTTTGATGGCATCATCAACACAACAGACATGAGTTTGAGCAAACTCTGGGAGATAATAAAGAACAGGGAAGCCTGGCGTGTTGCAGTCCATGGGGTAGCAAAGAGTTAGACACAAGTTAGCAGCTGAACAACAATATTTAAAAGTTCCCTGTTCATAAATGTACAGCCTCATGAATGTTCACAAGGCAATACAATTCTTAATGTTAACATAGATCAACATATAACATATTCCTTGCACCTTACTGTTATCTTATTTTTGTTGTTGTTGTTTAGTAACTAAGTTGTATCCAACTCTTTTGCAACCCCAAGGACTGTAGACTGCCAGGCTCCTCTGTCCATGAAATTTCACAGGCAAGAATACTGGAGTGGGCTGCCATTTACTCCTCCATGGGATCTTCCCAACCCAGGGATAAAACCTGCATCTCCAACATTGGCAGAAGGATTCTTTACCACTGAGCTGCCAGGGAAGGCTTATCTTATCTCTTGGCTTGTCTCTTTCCCTATTCCTCAAGGTAACCATCATTCTGACTCCAAATACCACACAATATTTTTCTTCTTGTTTTTGAACTTCATGTAAGTGGAACCACACAGTGCCTACTTGTTAGTGTCTGGTTCCTTTCATTCAATATTATGTTTGTGAGACTCACCTATACTATTGCTTGTATTAGTAGTTATAGTACCCTCATTTGAATTGTTGTACAGTGTTACTTCATCAACACTTATTCATCTTTTCCAAGATTGATGGGCATTTGGGTAGTTTTGTCATTGTGCCACATTATAACATTGTAAACAGTCTAGTTCATGTCTTTTGTATACATATATCTTTTGGGCATATGCCTAGGATTGGAATTAATTGGGTCATATATTCAGCTTTAGAAAATATTAACATAGAATTTTCCAAAATGGTCAGGCCACTTTACATTTTCACTGCCAGTATATGGCAATTCTGAATATGCCATGTCCTTGTTAATATTTATAGCCAGGTATGGATTTCTTTCTTTGTTGGTTGATTGGTTTGGTTTTTAATTTAGTCATTCTGCTGGGTGTACAGTGGTGCATCATTGTGCTTTTATTCTTCATTTTCCTGAAAGTTAATGAGTAAGGCTGGTGTTTTGGACATTATCATTTTTGAAGTACTTATTCAAGTCTTTCATCCACTATTCTACTGTATTCATCTCATACTTGTTGAGGTACAGATGCTCAGTATGTATTTTTTTAGGTCCTTTTTTGAGTACATTCATTACAAATATCTACTTTCAGTTTATGACATCTTCTCTCTATTCCCAAAATCTTATATTTTTAATTGATATTTTAATGCCACATGGATAACAAAAAATTTATTTTTCCAAGAAAACAGAGGTAGATGATGAATGGGAAATATGGCCCTTACCCATTGAGAAGACTAAAATACCTAGCTTAGTAGATTTGTTAGAAACTATAATATACCAATTAATCTTACTGTTTCTCAGTTTTCTTGTACTGTGGTAATAAGTATTTGTTTTATACAAAATCTTCCATAATTTTAAGTTACTTTGGATAGCAAAAGAAAAAGGAATAAAAGGAATCCAGATTGGAAAAGAAGAAGTAAAACTCTCATTGTTTGCAGAAGACATGAGCCTCTACATAGAAAACCCTAAAGACACCACCAGAAAATTACTAGAGCTAATCAATGAATATAGTAAAGTTGCAGGATATAAAATTAACACAGAAATCCCTTGCAATCCTATACACTAACAATGAGAAAATAGAAAGAGAAATTAAGGGAGCAATTCCATTCACCATTGCAACAAAAAGAATAAAATACTTAGGAATAAATTTACCTTAATGGGGAAAACCACTAGATGATTCAGGTATAACCTAAATCAAATCCCTTATGATTATACAGTGGAAGTGAGAAATAGATTTAAGGGACTAGATCTGATAGACAGAGAGCCTGATGAACTATGGACAGAGGTTCATGACACTGTACAGGAAACAGGGATCAAGACCATCCACAAGAAAAAAATGCAAAAAATCAAAATGGCTGTCTGAGGGGGCCTCATAAATAGCTGTGAAAAGAAGAGAAGTGAAAAGCAAAAGAGAAAAGGAAAGATAAACCTATTTGAATTCAGAGTTCCAAAGAATAGCAAGGAGAGATAAGAAAGCCTTCCTTGGGGATCAATGCAAAGAAATAGAGGGAAACAATAGAATGGGAAAGACTAGAGATCACTTCAAGAAAATTAGAGATACTAAGGGAACATTTCATGCAAAGATGGGCTCAATAAAGGACAGAAATGCATGGACCTAACAAAAGCAGAAGATATTAAGATGAGGTGGCAAGAATACATGGAAGAACTATACAACAAAGATCTTCACAACCCAAATAATGACAATGGTGTGATCACTCACCTAGAGCCAGACATCCTGGAGTGCTAAGTCAAGTGGGCCTTAGGAAGCATCATTATGGACAAAGCTAGTGGAGTTGATAGAACTCCAGTTGAGCTTTTTCAAATCCTAAAAGATGATGCTGTGAAAGTGTTGCATGCAATATGTCAGCAAATTTGGAAAATTCAGCAGTGGCCACAGGACTGGAAAAGGTCCGTTTTCATTCCAATCCCCAAGAAAGGCAATGCCAAAGAATGCTCAAACTACCACACTATTGCACTCATCTCACACACTAGTAAATAAATGCTCAAAATTCTCCAAGTTAGACTTCAGCAATACATGAACCATGAACTTCCAAATGTTCAAGCTGGTTCTAGAAAAGGCAGAGGAACCAGAGATCAAATTGCCAACATCTGCTGGATCATCAAAAAAGCAAGAGAGTTCCAGAAAAACATCTACTTATGCTTTATTGACTATGCCAAAGCCTTTGACTGTGTGGATCACAATAAACTGTGGGAAATTCTTCAAGAGATGGGAATACCAGACCACCTGATCTGCTCCTGAGAAATCAGTGTGCAGGTCAGGAAGCAATAGTTAGAACTGGACATGGAACAACAGACTGGTGCCAAATAGGAAAAGGAGTACGTCAAGGCTGTATATTGTCACCCTGCTTATTTAACGTATATGCAGAATACATCGTGAGAAACGCTGGGCTGGAGGAAGCACAAGCTGGAATCAAGATTGCCAGGAGAAATATCAATAACCTCAGATATGCAGATGACACCACCCTTATTGCAGAAAGTGACGAAAAACTAAAGAGCTTCTTGAAGAAAGTGAAAGAGGAGAATGAAAAAGTTGGCTTAAAGCTCAACATTCAGAAAAATAAGATCATGGCTTCTGGTCCTGTCACTTCATGGCAAATAGATGGGGAAACAGTGGGAACAGTGCCTGACTTTATTTTTGGGGGCTCCAAAATCACTACAGATGGTGATTGCTGCCATGAAATTAAAAGATGCTTACTCCTTGGAAGGAAAGTTATGACCAACCTAGACAGCATATTAAAAAGCAGAGACATTACTTTGTCAACAAAGGTCTGTCTAGTCAAGGCTACGGCATCTCCAGTGGTCATGTATGGATGTGAGAGTTGGACTATAAAGAAAGCTGAGCACTGAAGAATTGATGCTTTTGAACTGTGGTGTTGGAGAAGACTCTTGAGAGTCCCTTGGACTGCAAGGAAATACAACCAGTCCATCCCAAATATCAGTCCTGGGTGTGCATTGGAAGGACTGATGTTGAAGCAGGAACTCCAATACTCTGGCCACCTGATGCAAAGAGCTGACTCATTTGAAAAGACCCTGATTCTGGGAAAGATTGAGGGCAGGAGGAGAACAGGATGACAGAGGATGAGATGGTTGGATGGCATCACTGACTCAATGGACATGGATTTGAGTGAACTCCAGGAGTTGGTGATGGACAGGGAAGCCTGGAGTGCTGCGGTTCATGGGGTCGCAAAGAGTCAGACACGACTGAGTGACTGAACTGAACTGAAAGAAACAAAAGACCTATATATAGAAAACTAGAAAACACTGATGAAAGAAATCAAAGATGACACAAATAGATGGAGAAATATACCATGTTCTCTGATTGGAAGAATCAATATAGTGAAAATGAGTATACTATAGATTCAATGCAATCTATGGATTCAATGCAATCCCTATCAAGCTACCAATGGTATTTTTCAGAAAACTAGAACAAATAATTTCACAATTTGCATGGAAAGACGAAAAACCTCGAATAGCCAAAGCAATCTTCAGAAAGAAAGGAACTGGAAGAATCAACCTGCCTGACTTCAGACTATACTACAGAGCTACAGTCATCAAGACAGTATGGTACTGGCACAAAGACAGAAATATAGATCAATGGAACAGAATAGAAAGCCCAGAGATAAATCCACACACCTATGGACACCTTATCTTTGACAAAGGAGGCAAGAATATACAGTGGAGAAAAGACAATCTCTTTAACAAGTGATGCTAGGAAAACTGGTCAACCACTTGTAAAAGAATGAAACTAGAATACTTTCTAACACCATACACAAAAATAAACTCAAAATGGATTAAAGATCTAAATGTAAGACCAGAAACTAAAACTCCTACAGGAAAACATAGGCAAAACACTCTCTGACATAAATCATAGCAGGATCCTCTATGTCCCACCTCCCAGAGTAATGGAAATAAAAGCAAAAATACATAAATGGGACCTAATCAAACCTAAAAGCTTCTGCACAATGAAGGAAACTATAAGCAAGGTGAAGAGATAGCCTTCAGAATGGGAGAAAATAATAGCAAACGAAGCAACTGACAAAGAATTATTCTCAAAAATATACAAGCAGCTCATGCAGCTCAATTCCAGAAAAATAAATGACCCAATCGAAAAATGAGCCAAAGAACTAAACAGACATTTCTCCAAAGAAAACATACAGATCGCTAACAAATACATGAAAAAATGCTCAACATCACTCATTATCAGGGAAATGAAAATCAAAACCACAGTGAGGCACCATTTCACACTGGTCAGAATGGCTGCTATCCAAAAGTCTACAAACAATAAAAGCTGGAGAGGGTGCAGAGAAAAGGGAACCCTCTTACACTGTTGGTGGGAATGCAAACTAATACAGCCACTATTGAGAACAGTGTGTAGTTTCCTTAAAAAACTGGAAATAGAACTGCCATATGACTCAGCAATCCCACTGCTGGGCATATACACTGAGGAAACCAGAATTGAAAGAGTCATGTCTACCCCAAAGTTCATCACAGCACTGTTTACAATAGCTAAGACATGGAAGAAACCTAGATGTTCATCAGCAGATGAATGGATAAGAAAGCTGTGGTACATATACACAATGGAATATTATTCAGCTATTAAAAAGAATGCATTTGAATCAGTTCTAATGAGGTAGATGAAAGTGGAGCCTACTATACAGAGTGAAGTAAGTCAGAAAGAAAAACACCAATACAGTATACTAATGCATATATATGGAATTTAGAAAGATGGTTATGATGACCCTATATGTGAGACAGCAAAAGAAACACAGATGTAAAGAACAGACTTTTGGACTCTATGGGAGAAGGCAAGGGTGGAATGATTTGAGACAATAACATTGAAACATGTATATTACTATACATGAAATAGATCACCAGTCTAGGTTCAATGCATGAGACAGGGCACTCAGGGCTGGTGCACTGGGACAACCCTGAGGGATGAGATGGGGAGGGATGTGGGAGGGGGGCTCAGGATGGGGGCCACATATACACCCATGGCTGATTCATGTGAATATATGGCAAAAATCACTACAATATTATAAAGTAATTAGCCTCCAATTAAAATAAATTAATTTACAAAAAAAGAAAAAGGAAATAGGGGATAGTAATAAATGTTAATTTGTGAAGTAAAGTAGTTTTACTTGCCAAAATACACTAGAGTTGGTCTTTTAAGCAGATGCACCTTGATATGTCTTTCTATAGAACTAATCTTTGTAAAGTGCTACAGTAATAGAAACTGTGTTAAAATCCACTGGGGGAAACAATTATCCTCAATATATGATGGCAGTATATAGACAAAAGGGAGAGAATTCAGTGAATAATCTGAGCATGTCAACCAACCTTCACATTCTTTCAGGAACAAATCACGTCTGGTGAATATTTGATTAATCACACTGTCAGCAACATCAATTTCAAAAGCAAAAAAATACAAAGAAAATATAGCAACACAGTTTATGTACAGTTTAGTAGAACAATGTGGTATGTAACAGGGGAGAAGAAGGATGACTTTGGCTTCAGGCAGACTTGAGTTTAAATCTCAAAAAATCACTTACTAGCTAGAAAATCTAGGAAAAATTATTTAACTTCCTTAACCTCGTTTTTTTTATCCCAAATGGGATTAATATCTTATCTTGTATGAGAATTCAAAACAATTAGCTGATAGTTCCTGACATATACTGGAGACCCAATAATGGTAACAAAGTCATACAACATTTTTCAAAAGAAAGTTACAGCCTTTTGATGGACTATGACTGTGATCATATAAAAAACTATTTAAATGATCAATAAAATGTGTATAGATATGGATTAGCTATTTTATTATTGGGGAACATTTCCCTATAGGGTAAGTTTATAAAGTTTTAACTAGTTACCAAACATTTTACCATTTTTGAACTGAGGAACACTTGTTGTATAGGTAGAAACAATTAATTGATTGATCTAACCAGAAAATTCTGGTAAAACTAGAGAATATTCATTCTGATCACTCCAAAGAACAATCATTTAATTAGATTAATTAAATATATTTTCCTTGACTACTGTCTTTTAAACTAAGCTTGAACTTAATTACTTAGATTTCAGAGGTCTACTTTCTAATGGTAATAGTTTAGTCACTAAGTCCTGTCTGACTCTTGCAACCCCTCAGACTGTAGTCTGCCAGACTCTAGTGTCCATGGGATTTCCCAAACAAGAATATTGGATTGCTTTGGCATTTTTTTCTCCAGAGGATCTTCCTGACCCAAGGATTGACCCGCATCTCCTGTCTTGCAGGCAGATTCTTTTCCATTGAGTCACCAGGGCGTTTCTGAGGACATTAACAAACTCCATCTCTCTCAAGCCTCAGACCAGCATGAGTCCCACTTCTCCACAAACTCTCACCACATTTGGTAACAGGTAGTTGTCCTATTCAGCAATTTGTCTTCCTCTTAAAATCCTATTTTGCAAATTTTTATCAATGAATTTGTGTCATTTCCATACCACAAACAATCCTCAAGGGCAAGACATGTCTATGCCAAGGCTGTGGAAAGCTATGTTACTGTTCACATTTACTTAGTTTCTCTTCCTGTGGGAGAATTATACATCCCTGCCCCATTGAACTCAGACATGAACTCACAACTTGCTTTGGCAAATAAAATGTGAAGTGTCATATATCGCTTCTGGGATGGAAGTGTAAGAGCACATCCTCTTTCCCTCACCCCTGAGGTGGTAGAAGTGTGTGTCAGGTTGGCACTTCCATCAGCCTGGGTCCCTGGGTAACTACTGAGCTGAATGTGGAGCATGACTAAGAAGTAAACTCTGTTATAATATACTAATATTATAAATTGGTTGTCTCCACAGCATAACCTCACCCATCCTGACTGATGGAACTCACAAGGCAAAAAAAAAAAAAAAATCTGGCCTGACATAAAACTATGCTCTGTAAAATATCAGGTTTTGTAAAGGAGATAATCAAATACAAGAGAATCTAGAGTTCAGCAAGGAATAGAAAGAAATTGATCTCAACCATCACTGATAAAGGCACTGTAGCTTTCAGTCTCCTTAATAATGACTACTTTCTTAACAACAAATATTCTACAAATCAGTGGAAGGAATATTTTTAAAGTAAAATTATACATGAAGTGAAAAATTTAGAAGATATATGTGATTGTCACTTGATCCAGAAAGTGTTTTTAACAAAGTTGATGAAGTTTTTTTGAAACTTTAGAAATAGCTTTCTTTAGAGTAATGATGCAGTCCATGAGGTTGAAAGAGTCAGACACGACTTAGTGACTAAACCACACTACACCACAGAGTGATAATGAAATAATAATAATAAACAAAGCAACTAATATTTACTTGGCAAGTTAAAATTAAGGATTGCCAATCACTATAGCAAATAATGATCCTGACAATGAAAAGCAATCATTTACGAAAAACAGTGTTAAGAATCTTTCTCTAGTGCAATCTAGACAATACACACACCAAAACAAACTATAGAAATGATATAAATTGCTTTGGAGAATTATAAATGAAACATAAAACATTCTTCTGAAAGCAAGTTCTTTTTACATTAAAATTACCATGATCAACAGTGCTCTACTGCATACAAATCACTCAGCAGAACAGTAATAAATCGGACATCTTTACGTTCTAGGAAATAACTTTGTCAGTGACTACAGCTCAGAGTAGACCATAATTATTCAGAGAAAAAGTTTTTTCAGTGAATTTGGTCCAGTTTCTGCAGAGAGACAGAATGTTTTCCCTTTTTCTTGAAGGGGTTATGGCCAAGTTCTGTCAATCCACCTTAAACCAGGAATGCATTCCAGAAATAAAGAGTACCACAATAAAAAATTGAGGTAGTAAAATACAAAGAAGTAGGAAACAAAAGGTAACCAGGTTAGCAAAAGCGTGAGGAGCTTGTATAAAACAAGAGGAAGACAAAAACTAGAAAATTCTGTAGCAAAGACTGATCGTTTTCCTACAACATGAACTGTTCACATTTTCCTCAGAAACAGAACATCCACCTCAAGTAAAGACTGAATACCTCAGACTTCCTTATATTTAGGTGTGGCCATGTGTCTAAATTCTGGCCAATGACTCATTGCTGGAAGTAATGTAAACAGCTCCCAGAAGTGTCCTTAAAGGGAGTAAGCAGACTTCTACAGAACAGAGGAGCAACAAAATACCAGGAGTCTGGTTCCCTGACACTGTGGAAAGCCACATCATCTCAGAACTGCCTACATTTAAAGAGAAATAAATCTCTTTTTAAGCCGTTGTTATTTAGGGTTTTCTGTCACCTTCAACTGAGCCTGAGCCTAAAAAGTACATGTTATGGACTGCATTTTGTCCCTCAAAAAATCATACGTTGAAACCCTAATTCCCAGAATGATAGTATTTGGAATTAGGTCCTACTGGAGAAAAATAAGGTTAAATGGAGTCATAAGGGTAGAATCCCAGTCCAATAGGACTGATGTCCTTAAAAGAAGACAAAGAGTCACTAGAGATACCTCTCTCACTCTTTCTCTCTCTTGGGAAACAGGTCATGTGCCGATATAGTGTGAAGGCAACTGTCCACAAGCCAGGAAGAGAGGGATCACTGGAAACCAACTCTGGAAGCATTGTAATCTTGGACTTCCCAACCCTCAGAACTGTGAGCATGTAAAACTCTGTTGTAAAAGACATCCGGTCTATGGTATTCTCTTGTGGCAGCTTGAAATAACTAAGCCAGTACAGTTAGTATAGAACCACAACATCCAAGGATTTTCGTGCCTTATTGTGGAATTCAGATGTTACAAAACAGAGGTATTGGGAAGCAGAGTTGAAAGTGATAAAGGTAGTGTATTCAGAAAATGAATATAATAACAATGACTAAAGGAAAGGTTGAAATCAGTAAAAATGTCGTAAGGTGATAAGACCTGTGTTGTACGAAATTTCATATGAGAGATGAGGAACTAATTGGGACTTGGAACATTTCCTTTTTCAAATCCATGATAACTCTTCTCAAAATGTCAACTTCATGAGCTGTGACACTCTTCAGTATAAAATCTGAAAGAATTGAACAATTTCATTTGAAATAGATAATTCAACAATAAGAACTGGAGAATTTATTGCCCTATCTACAATAATTGTCAGAATAGGCAGAAAGTGAACAAGGAAATAGAAGACTTGGACAACACTGCAAACCAACAGGACCTAAATAGACATTTATAGAACATAACACTCATTTTTTTTCTCATATGCCAAACTATTTTATAACATTTTCTCTCACTATTTATGGAAATTTGTTCATTAATATTCTTTGAGGGATGTCTGCCCATGAGTAAACTCTGACCAATAAAACTTTATGGATGTAGATCTAGGAGAAAGTATTTTGATTGTGTTTGCCTACATAATCAATTTTCATTATACGGATTATTCACAGTGTTTGTTTTCAGTGTGCTTGTCTGAGATATTCAGCTTGTTTTCTAGGGTTTGTGTCTTGCCATCTAGTCATATGTATGAATAAAAAGGAGACTTATTTTAATATTAGTTCAGATCAGACATAATGAGAAAGACAATACCATTGTGAGCAAAAATAATTCTAAATCTCAGTAAATGTGAAAACTGGTTTGCATGCTGCTCACAATTTACCATGCTATTGATCTTTCCACTTGTGAGCAGAATTGAGCATCAAGGTACAATAATATCATCCTCCAAAAGAACCACAAATATATGCTTCATGGTGTGTTTTAAACATTCTAAAACATCAATTTAGATACTAGACACATTTTGGTATGCTTGACTTATTAAGTTAATAAGTATTATATCTTTCATAATACTTGTATTATTTCTTCTAACAAGAAAACATCCATTAATTGCATCCAAAATAGCAAATATTTACAAATTGCATCTTGTTTAGTCCTCATACTAATACTATGAGGTATTATTATAGCCATTTTACAGACTAGAAATTCAAGTTCAAAAGAGTTAAGTGAACATCTTCCTGTTAAATGCTATTAATCACAGTTAATAGCACAGCTATTAACTGGCCAAGCCAGGAAGTTAAAATTGACTCCAACAATTTTTAATTGTCCCATGTAAGACATTCCACCTCAAACATATAAATAATAATTGTTGGATATAGAAATAACACTTTTTTATTTTAGAATGTGAAGTGAAATCAAGGATGATAAGAATTAACCAGATAATTGAGTAGCTTGAAATATACTAATTCAAATGAAAAGGAGTTATTGCTCCAAATGATTCAAATTAGTCATCAAAATTCACTATTCAATAGTATTTCTAATTATTTAATTCTACTTTACTTTGCCTACATGGACTAAGCCTAATTTACAAGTTAACACTTCATATTTAATGGTGCACTTTTTTCTTAATGTATATTCAAAGTGTCCAACTCCTTGCTACCCCATGAATTATAGAGTCCATGGAAATCTCTAGGCCAGAATACTGGAGTGGGTAGCCATTCCCTTCTCCAGGGGATCTTCCCAACCCAGAAATCGAACCCAGGTCTCCCACATTTCAGGTGGATTCTTTACCAGCTGAACCACTATGGAAGTCCCATTTGTGATCACAGGGAGTTGTAATTTTAATCATTCTATTTATGTATTTATTTTGAGCTGCACTGGGTCTGCGTTGCTGTGAGTTTCGCTAGCTGTGGCAAGCAGGGGCTACTCTCCAGGTGCAGTGCACGGGCTTCTCGTTGTGGTAGCCTCTCTTACTGCAGGCCACGGACTCTAAGGCGCATGGGTTTCAGTAGTTACAGCACATGGGCTCAGTAGCTGTAGCTCCTGGGCTCTAGGGCACAGGCTCTATAGTTGTGATACACAGGCTTAGTTGCCCCACAGCATGTGAGATCTTCCCTGATCAGGGATCAAACCCGTGTCTCCTGCATTGGCAGGCAGATTCTTTACCACTGAGTCACCAGGGAAGCCCCGAAGAGTTGACTTTAGAAGTCAACTGTAGAAGGGTTCAGCTCCCTTAGGCTTTTGCTACTCACAAATTAATAGTCTGATGCTCCTTTTTTGAAGATTCAAGAAAAATGCTCCCATTAATTATTTTAAAATAATCTCAAACATTATGGTCATAAGAGTATCCCAAGTGTTTTATGCCTTTAAAAAGTACCAAAAACTCTAAAAATAAATGCTTTATATTATGTTTATGTGCACTTTGTACCAAACCTTCCTTTTGATGCAGTTGACATGAATATAAATGACTTCTATATTTGGTAGGCAAATAATATGTACCCAAATAATATCAACTAATTCCTTTCACTCTTATTGTTCTGAGAAACTAGGTAAGGCAGTAGAAACTATATCATATTTCTATGAAATTGCATATAAGCTATTTCAATTGCTATGAAAATTTACTCCATTGGCTGTTTCTTTTTTACCTTATTCTCATAGATAATATATTTATATGTAGCATAACTATCACTTTTTAATCAGATTCATCTAAATAACACTTAGATAATCATCTCACAATTGGTGATCTGATAGTTACATTAACAAACTTTCAAATCTTTTTATCATTTAATCTTTTATATTAATCCTCTAGTTCTCCTAAAATTTATTTTATTCTTCTTTTAAAAGAAAATTTTGTACTATTTTCTTATTTGACTCTTCTGTTGGTTAGGATTCTTTAACCACAAGAAACAGAATCTTCAGGCTAACTAAAACAGAAAAAGAATTTATTGAATATAAGATAGTTCACAGACTTGCTGAACTTTGAGTCTAAATTTCCAGGGATAATAAGGGATGAAATCATGCCAGAGAACTGGTGAAAAACTGTCACCAATACCACTTCTGCCACCACACCACCAGGTACCAGCCTAGAGTTTGATTTACAGCCATCATTATTGCTTCTAGCACTGATGCCACTTCTGTATCAGGAAACTTATCTCGCCACCAGCACCAGACACCAGAAAAACAGAAGCTCCATGCAATGTCTGTTTTCTCCAACTCAGGTCTTGTGTGCCTGCATGAAGCTAGGTCTCCTGCTATGAGAGCACCTGAGAGTTTGAGTTCTGATTTTCACATCAGGGAAAGGACTCATACTGAAAAGTTTCCCCCAAATATGCAAAGGGAGGGAAATCACATATGGAACAAATGGCTACAAGTTAATTTTAGCAAAACAATCCAATATTTCTTCCAAATTGTCATCTTTGTTTTTAAATTATTAAAACTGTATCTAGGTTAAGAGCCCTACAGGGTATAAAGCAGAGCAATATGATTCAAATATTACAATTTTCTCTGAGTCCAAAAATAAAACGCATGGACTCTAGCAACAGATTACTTGGGCTCAAATTTCAGCTTGACCTCTTACTAGGTGTGTGATATAGGCAAGTTAACTGCCTCGGTGACCTCATGTATAAAATGAAAATAGTTAAATACCTACCTCAAAAAATTATCTTGAGCATCAAATGAGTTAGTGGATATAAATTTTTAAAAACAGTGCTGGACATGAAATAAACACTATGTGTCTCAATGATTTTTTTCAGTCTTCTTCCCCAAGGTATTCCCTGTCCTGCTTGAAATTTTTCCATTTACTTCTACCCTTAACTTCTGCCCTTAGCCAGTTTTCAGTCTAAGCTGTCAACTTCTGTTCTGTTTCACGACTCTGCACCTTAGACATTTGCTTGTGATGCGGAACTCCGTTAAATGCTATCTGAAATGATTTGTAAACTGTGGCTTGATTGTCCAGTCCAGCAGGACACATCAGCAGTGCATAGGTAAAAATTATCTCTAAGAATCTCAGACAGACACTTAAAAAAGTGATACTGAGCATCTTTCCAAACTATATAAAAAGCTACTTTAAAATAACTGTGCTAATTAAGCATTTCACATGTGCTATATACTTCAAAGAGATTGTATCATCTAAGTTTTGAAATAAAATATTGAAGTTATTGTTTTGGAGGCAGGTATTACCAACCTCTTTTTAGAGTGAAGGAAAATAAAGCTCAGAGATTTTGACTTTAATGATTTGGGTATCCCATTACTGCTGTATCAAATTACCACTAACTTACTCACTTTGTTGTTCAGTCGCTAAGTTGTGTCTGACTCTACAACCCTGTGGACTGAAGTACGCCAGGCTTCCCTGTCCTTCACTACCTCTTGGAGTTTACTCAAACTCATGTTCACTGAGTCGATGATGCCATCCGACCATCTCATCCTCTGTCATCCCCTTTTCCTTCTGCCTTCAATCTTCCCCAGCATCAGGGTCTTTTCCAATGAGTTGCTTCTTTTCATCAAGTGGCCAAAGTAGTAAAGCTTCAGCATCAGTTCTTCCAGTGAATATTCAGGGTTGATTTCCTTTAGGATTGACTGGTTTGATCTCCTTGCTGTTCAAAGGACTCCCAAGAGTCTCCTCCAGCACCACAATTCAAAAGCATCAATTCTTTGGCACTCAACTTCCTTTATGGTCCAACACTTATTCACTTAAAAATAACCCAAATTTGTTATCTTAGAGTGTTATAGGTCAGAAATGTGAAATGGATCACACCAAGCTAAAATTAAGGTGCTGGCAAGACTACCTTCTTACTGGGGTCTCTTCTAAGAGCCTCGTTCCTTCAGAAGCCTTTTTCAGCTTCTATAAGTACCCATTACACCAGAATTACAACGCCCGGTCTTCATCTTCAAAGCCAGCAACAACAGTTGAAGTCCTTCAAACATGTCATTCCTCTGACTATCTCACCTTATTTCCTCTTTCAGTTCTAAGGACACTTGTGATACACTGGGTCCACCCAGATAAATCAGGACAATCTCCCCATCTCAAAATCATCTGATTAACACCCTATCAGCAACTTTCGTTCCTCTTTGCCATGTCAAGTAACACATTCCCAGACTGCAGGGATTACGACTTGGACATCTTTGGGAATATTCAACCTTCAACCATTTCTCAGCATTTCTTATTCCCTGGTTCTAACAACCTGGCTAGAGTTTCCTCTCTCTTTCTCCTCACACTTCTCTAGCCACAGTACTTTACAGCATTTAAACTTATCTTCACACAGAGGACCACTTGAAACTTAAATTTGGTTCTAGCCAGACACAGTATAAAAATACGTTCAACAAACAGATCACCAGCCCAGGTTGGGTGCATGAGACAAGTGCTCAGGGCTGGTGCACTGGGAAGACTCAGAGGGATCGGGTGGAGAGGGAGGTGGGAGGGGGGATCAGGATGGGGAACACATGTAAATCCATGGCTGATTCATGTCAGTGTATGGCAAAAACCGCTACAATATTGTAAAGTAATTAGCCTCCAACTGATAAAAATAAATGGAAAAAAAAAACCTTCAACAATTCTCCAGATCAGATAAAAAATTAATCCTGTTGTTGGCCGTTCTCTCTTGATGACTCAGTGCCCCAGAAGACATGTACTTTCCTACAATCTCCATCTCCATCCTAATACCTGAGCTGTTGCCCAATGCCTCTATGAGCTGGTCTATCCAGTTTTGGTCTTCTGTAGCTCAACTTGTTTTATCACTACCTTTGACCAAAAAATAACCATTCTCAAAATAACTACACTACAGGAAATACTACATCTTTCTTACAAATACCAAGTCTTACTCAACTGTATACCCTCTTTACAGCTAATACACAGAGATTTGCATAGATTAGGCACTCAAAAAAAGTTTATTAAGTGAATGAAGAAATATTTTTAAATAAATAAAATTAAGTTTAACATTTCTTTATCTCCTTGTTTGGAAGAGCTTTAAATCTTTACAACTTTTTTATGCCCAAATATTTGCATAAACTTCATGGCATGTCTCATATATAGAGGAATGTATAGAAAAGAATTATTAGCAAATTTATTTAAATATTTAGCATAAGGATAAATATTTAAATACATATAGATATTTTAAGTATAAATAAATATAAACATTCAAATATTAAGCATTTTTAAAATAAGATGCGAGGTCTTACAAAACCTCGAATGCAAAACACAGGTGAAAGTTCACAAAATCTTGACTGTGAACTTCATAATTTTTAATTTCTATTCCAATCTAATTCAGGCCAAAAGGGATCTTAAAAGGAATAACTTCAAGGGATCTTGAAGTGAAGTCACTCAGTCATGTCCAACTCTTTGTAACCCCATAGACTGTAGACCACCAAACTCCTCTGTCCATGGGAATTCTCCAGGAAAGAATACTGGAGTGAGTTGCCATTTCCTTCTCCAGAAGGTCTTCCTGACCCAGGGATCAAACCTGGGTCTCCCACATTGCAGGTAGACTCTTGACCCTCTGAGCCACCAGGGTCTCCCCAAAAGGGATCTTAAAATCTACCAATAATAAATACAAAATTTTAAAATATAATACACGAGTTTTTAATTACCTAATTCTTATCATATTACATCTTTAGTCCTCCCATATTATAATCTCAGGCTGTCTGAGGGATACAGTGTGGCATGTGGTTTATAAACAAGAGCTTGCAACTCAAGAATATTTTTTTAACCAAACTTTGTGATGCCTCCCTCATTCAATCATGAACCTGAGTTCTATGATCCAAGCAATAATGAAATCACAATTCTGATTAGTATGTAGAATAAATTTTGTACTTCTACCCTCATGATTTAGATTTTTGAGAATAAATATCAATATGTTCTGTTATTCATGAATTTTCTCAGAACAGGCTAAACCATAAAACCATGATTATTGATATCTTAGCATATTATAGAGGAAAACTAGTGAAAGTCACTTAGTCGTGTACAACCTTTTGCCACCCCATGGACTATACAGTCCATGGAATTCTCCAGGCGAGAATACTCGAATGGATAGTCTTTCCCTTCTCCAGGGGATCTTCCCAACCCAGGGATCAAATCCAGGTCTCCCGCATTGCAGGCGGATTCTTTACCAGCTGAGCCACAAGGGAAGCCCAAGAATACTGGAGTGGGTAGGCTGTCCCGTCTCCAGCAGGTCTTCCCAACCCAGGAATTGAATCAGGGTCTCCTGCAATGCAGGCAGATTCTTTACTAACTGAGCTATGAGGGAAGCCCATAGAAGAAAAACTAAGTTTTCTAAAGAAAACTAAAAGTAGATAAAGTAAATCTTTACTATGGGGGAATAGTTTCACCATCTCTTACGGTCACTACGGTAATCTGGACAAGGTCTGTGTTAAAATAGAGCTACTATTTGGCAATTTATTACTTCCCTTAAGAATGTTCTCTCCTTGACTCCCCTGGTGGTGGTCCAGTGACTAAGCCAGTGCTCCTAATGCTAGGGGTTCATGTTTGAACCCTGGTCAAGGAACTAAGATTCCACAGGACACAATTAAGCCCCAGAGCAGCCAAATAAGTAAATTAAAACAAACAAACAAAAAAGAATGCTCTCCCAATCCCAAAGTTTCCTGCCTTCAAGCAATGAGCCCTTTGTGTTTTTCAAAGCTTCCTTATCTTCTCCTCTGTACCTGTTTCTCTCTCTTTCCTCCATTATAGCTCTCCTGTTTCCGCCTGTTTTTAAGCCAGGTGGCTAGCTGATCTGATAACTTAAGTAGTGCCAGTGTAATAACAGTGGTTGTGGTTTACTAGGTGAGCTTTCACATAGAATGCAATTATACTATGATACTATGTAAGGATTCAATGTCATAACCCCAATATGTTATTAACTGTGAATTTTTCAGATATTGGGTCAGACCAGTAGTGGAGGCAAGCAGGACTTTGTCACATCATCATGCAATGAGCTGTATACTCAAGGCCAGCTGTAATTACAAAATTGTAGTCCCATTCTTACATAATCATTGAATAGAGACCTTAGAAGCATACCAAAAGCATTCCATTTGTTCTTATTGTAAGGATCCTTAGAAAAATATAATGTTGTACAACACATTAGCTAGGACACTTAAATCCTCTTATTAACCAACAGCAAATGAGTTAATTCTGAATTGCTAGGTTTCTTGCTTTACACTAGAGCCCTCCATTTATTGTCATGTAAATGTTTGGATTCCATTTCTTTTCTATAGTGTATTTTTGAGTGAAAGTTTAAATAATATTCTCCATAATTCATTAATTGGTTAAATTCTTCTTTTACAACAAGTACTTGGGAATTCATAACAGATAAATCTACAAAGCCATCTCCCTTGGACTTAAGCCTAAGTGAAGATCACAGAGCCAGAAAGAGTAAACAAAGGTGAGCATTCTACGCTTTCTACAAAAAGATGGAATTTTCAGTTTCTGAGGTTATAAGAAATTTTTCTATGGTCTCAGAAAGCTCATTAAACAGTTTCATCCAATTTTATGGAAATCACAATACATTGCAAATTTTATATAAATGACAATATATGTTTTTACGTTCAGAGTCCAGCTAAATACCTTTGAAACAGTGAGTATATGCAAAATAAGGGTGACAACATTGTAAGGATGGTAGGAAAATAATTTGCATACTAGATAATTAATCATTATTTTCTCCTTGATTCCAAATATTCAGTAAGTTTTTGAGAAACAGATTAGTAAGATGTTGACAATTATTTTAATTGGATGACAGACACATGGGATTCATTAAAGTAGCCTCTACTTTTGTGTATGTTTAATATTTTTATAATAAAAACTTAAAGAGAAAATGAATAAAATGTTACTAGATTACAGTGATTAAAATAACTTCTCAGAAGAGGGGTTTTCAGTACGTATTAATGACAGTTCATCAATTCTCCTCTGAATTAGTAAGCAAATGTTTATCTACTTAGCATATAAATTCTTTGATGAAAGAATTGGTGGGTAACAAGAGGAAATATCAACCAAACCTGGGAAAGAAAACCAAGGAAAGATTTGGGCTGGATCAATGTAACTGAAATTCTCTTGTTATCATATAATTCTGATAACATATTTTCAAAGTTAGTGAAATGATTGACCAGCTTCCATTATTATGGAACTAAATTTAAAAAGTATAATTCTATAGTAGAAATAAGAAGATGGTAAGAAAAAAGTAGGAAATCTGAAGATTTAGAAAAGAAACCCATGTTAGGAACCTGAAAGCTGTGATGCAGTTAAAAAACACATTTCCCAAAGGGACATAGAGGTTGAGGATGTCAAATAAAATATAAAAGACCCTGGAATAGTCATCAATGACTAAATAGGCATTCATGTCTAGAACCCCGCCTCCAGCATCTCTCCTTCTATGTCCGTAGACAGATATCCATTAGCAAGACTGCTCAGTTCTTTAAACCAGGAGTATCAGGATATTTTGATAGCACACAGATTGTAGAGCCAGATGTACTTACTAGTTATACAATCTTTCCTTGCTATAAAACAGAGATAATAGTGAAAGTGTAAATTGCTCAGTCAACTCCGACTCTTTTCAACCCCATGAACTGTAGCCCACCAGGCTCCTCTGTCCAAGGAATCCTCTAGGCAAGAATACTGGAGTGGTTAGCTGTTCCTTCTCTAGGGGATCTTCCCAACCTAGGAATCAAACCCAGGTCTCCTTTATTACAGACGAATTCTTTATCATCTGAGCAACCAGGGAAGCCCCTGTCACTATTATTATTTTATTATTTGTATTCTATTACAATGCTCAATCACTTGATAATGTGATGATTGAACAGTCTTTAGCCACTTAGATTACATGTAAAACTTAAAGGCAGGAAATAGCCGTGACTAGTAAACTCCTGGAATTCAAAATTTACCCTTAACTTTTAATAGTCTTAAATCCAACTAATTATTACATGCCAAACAAAAGCTGGGACATGAAAGTTGTTTAATTTTATAGCCATATTTTCCTATATTCAAACAGGTATGCAATTTATAAGAATAATTCTAGAAAATGAGACATCTAATCTTATTTCTTCATCTTTAGAGAACTCAGTATAAAGTAAACTGGAAAAAGAAAAGACACTTTTCAACCATTTAGCTTTTGCCATGATTAAACACGGCTGAAACAGAAAGTGATGACCTAGCAAGGAAGAAGTTCACCTGGTTCTCACAGTTTTAGCTTTAGGACAGTGAAATATTCATAAATGAGAAAGAAAGAGAAAACTAGTCAGCCATTTAGCTAAGAAATACAGAGCAATGGGGTGATGGTGTGATATGATAGAAACAGCACTGGACAAGATGTTTGGAAAAACGTGTTGGAAATCCCATCTGCCTCTAAGTACAAGACTTTTCAAAGTCACCCACTGCTCCAAACTGTTTGATTATCTCTTATTGGGACTGGATTATATTACCTCCAAGGTCCTAGTGTTAAAATTATGCAACTCAACCCCCACCATTATCTTCCAATAGCCTCGATGCTTCTGCTAAATGCCTCTACTCTTCAGCAACTTTTTTGATTCAGACCACATTCTTGCTCTCATATTTTATTAATATCTTACAGAAATGTCACAAAGAGCCAAAGGTGTTTTTTTTTAACATTTTATTTTGCATTGGGGTACAGCTAATTTACAATGTTGTGATAGTTTCAAGTGAACAATGAAAAGACTTAGCTATACATATACATGTATCCATTCTCCCCAAACTCCCCTCCCATCCAGGCTGGCACATAAAATTAAGCAGAGTTTCATGTGCAATACAATGAGTCCTTATTGGTTATCTATTTTAAATATAGCTGCATGTACATGACCATCCCAAACTCCCTAACTATCCCTTCCCACCCTGCCCCCACTGGCAACCATAAATTCATTTTCTAAGTCTGTGAGTCTCTTTCTGTTTTGTAAGTAAGTTAATTTGTGTCATTTCTTTTTAGATTCCACAAATAAGGGATGTCCTACGATATTTCTCCTTCTGTGTCTGACTGACTTCACTCAGTATGACAATCTCTAGGTCCATCCATGTTGCTGCAAATGCATTTCATTCTTTTTAATGGCTGAGTAATATTCTATTGTAAATACATACCAAATCATCTTCAATTCATTCCTCTGTCGATAGACTTTCAGGTTGCTTCCATGTCTTGGCTATTGTAAACAGTGTTTCAATTAACATTGGGTTGCATGTATCCTTTCGGATCATGTTTTTCTCCAGATACATGCTCAGGAGTGGGATTGCAGGATTACATGGTAGCTCTATTTTTAGTTTTTTAAGGAACATCCACACTGTTCTACATGGTGATTGTACCAATTTAGTTTCCCACCAACAGGGTAGAAGGGTTCCCTTCTCTCCACATCCTCTCCACCCTTTATTCTTTGTCGATTATTTGATGACAGCCTCTCTGGCTGGTGTAAGGTGCTATCTCATTGTAGTTTTAATTTGCATTTCTCAAATAACTAGCAATGTTGAACATCTTTTCGTGTGCGTACTGGACATCTGTATGTCTTCTTTGGAGAAATGTCTGTTTAGGTCTTCTGCCCATTTTTTGAGTGGATTGTTTGTTTTGAGTCTATTAAGCATCATGAGCTGTTTGTAAATTTTGGAAACTAATCCCTTATGCATCACATCATTTGCAAATATTTTCTCCCAATCTATGGATTGTCTTTTCATTTTGTTTATTGTTTCCTTTGCTGTGCAAAAGCTTTTGAGTTTGAGTAGGTTCCACTTGTTTATTTTCGTTTTTATTTCCATTATTCTGGGAGATGCATCAAGTTCTGCCTATGTTTTCCTCTAGGAGTTTTATGGTGTCTAGTCTCACATTTAGGTCTTCAATTTATTTTGAGCTTATTTTTGTTCATGGGGTTAAAGAATGATCTTTTTTTTTTTTTTTCACATGTGACTGTTCAGTTTTCCCAGCACCATTTGTTGAAGAGACTGTCTTTCCAACATTGAGTAGTCTTGCCTCCTTTGTCATAGATAATTGACCATAGGTACATGGGCTTATTTCTGGGTTTTCTATCCTGTTTCAACAAATAGACAAAGTTGTAAAAAGCTGTCTTACAAAGTCTCCCATTATATTCTCATGAATAAAGTAGACATGCAAAATGGAAAATTATATAGTTAAATAGATTTATATCTTTTTTAGCTAATACACTGAAGAGTGAAAATTGACTCATTAATTACTTCATCAGTTACTTAAACATTAACAGATTCCAGTACCTCTAAATGACAGCTTATAGTAGCATTTGACAGCATTTCTAATCTTGTCTCTGTTCTACCCAACATTTTATTATTAAACTTCATATAGATAAGTTGGTGTATTCAACCAATATGGAAATGTGCTGGAACTAGAAGGCTCGATGAAGACATTTACAAACACATATTCACAGACTAAATCAAACAGAAATTTGAGTTAAAGTCTTTTAAATTCCAGATTTAAATTCTATGAAGTTACAGCTTTAGAAAAAAAAAATGGCACAAAATGGTTTGGGGAAGAAAACGGCTTTTAAAAAGTTAATATGAAGAAAGCTTACCTGTTTTTGTTGGCTGCCTGTTCAATTTGAGGCAACTTGGTGATAAGGTGGGTAAGTAGTCAACACTTCTTTAGGCTGTACTGACAAAAGTGCAGCCACTAAAACCAGGTAGGTGATGAGCCCTATTATACTCTTTGCTGCTTCTACTTCAACTAAAGCCTCACAATCAGTTCCTGGTGTCACACTCTCACAGAGAAATCAGCCATCAAAAGATACTTAGAGAAGAGGCAAGGGTGGGGAACAATCTGAAAAACATTAAGTGTGAGAAACACCCAAATGAACCAAAGTTGTTAATTCTAGGTGAGAGAAAAATATTTTAACTGTTTTAAATACTGGCTAGATGTGAAAAGGAAGAGAAGCATCGAGAAGGAAAGAAAGAGGATGAAATCTAAGATTTGGTAAAACATACCAACTGGTCCATTCATTTAGAAAATACTTATTGAGGTCCCAGTATGTGCCAGTTCTTATACTAGTCGCTAAGGATCCCTGGGTCAGGAAGATCGCCTGGAGGAGGGCATGGCAACCCACTCCAGTATTCTTGCCTGGAAAATCCCATGGACAGAGAAGACTGACAGGCTTCCATGGGGGTCACAAAGAGTCAGACTCTATTAAACAGCTAAAACTTTTTAAGGATTCTGAAAGAACAGATACAGTCTCCACCCTTAAGTTATTTACAGTCCTTCAGAAGAAACACAAGTGACTGCAATAAGATTGACTTAGTGCTGTGAGAGAGTACATAGGAGACATGCCTCAGCTGGCACTGGATGGCCCTGAGACTTCCCAGATATGTCTGAGCCTGGCACTGGGCCGCTTATGGCATTTCATTTATTCATCTCACTTCATATGGCTATAATGAATAGGATGAAAATCCTTGATTAAGAGTTATATGGAGATATTTTAGGTAATGTAAAAGAAATATTTTCAAATTTGTAGTTGTCCAAGAACAGAATGGATGCCATAAGAGGGATATGTCTCTTGTGATTAGAAACGTTTAAAAAGAGAACTTATTAATTCTCTCTATTAGTCTACGTATTAGGCAGCATTATATGCTATTTCTCCCAGTTCTAACACCTTACTTACTTCTAAGTTAGCACTTTGTACTGCATTGCAATCTGTCTCCTTCACTGGATTCTGAATTCTTTCTATACTCCAAAATCACTAGGCTTGTAAATTGGCAGGATAATAAATTTTAACTTATTTACCTTCATATCCACAAATGTTTGCTGAATTATTTGATATAGTATTGTAAGGTGAATTAATGCTTTGAGTAGAAGGTTAGACTTAACAGTGAAACCAAAATACATGTCATTCACCTGAGAAGCTCTTTTTAAAATATAGAATACTGAGAACACCACTAAAAATCTGATTTTAATAAACTAGAGATGAAAACAAGGAATCCTTATTTTTAAAACGCTCCCCAAGTTGTTTACAGACAAGTTTGAAAACCACTGGACTCAATGACTTCTAAGATTTTTCCAGATTCTATTACCTCCTCAATTTCCATTGCCATTAAAACATACTTTGATGTAATCTACTTCTTTAGTAAACCTAATGCACTTATCCTGTTATGCAGGCAGTCTGACATGAACCAATATCTATAATGGGTAAATGATATGATATCCATATAAACCTATTACTTAAAGACATGGTAAATGTAGGGGAAAGGCGTCAGAGGATTTGAGGGATATGTCTCTGGAGAATGAAACTAAGAACATGGAGAGAGGTGAAGTGAAGACACTCGGTCGTGTTCGACTTTTTTCGACCCCATGAACTGTAGCCCACCAGGCTCCTCCATCCATAGGATTTTCCAGGCAAGAGTACTGGAGTGGGTTGCCATTTCCTTCTCCAGAGGATCTTCCCAACCCAGGGATCAAACTTGGGTCTCCCGCATTGTAAGCAGACGCTTTACCATCTGAGCCACCAGGGAAATCCCATGGAGAGAGGTAGGATACTACTAACTTTTTAAATTATTGTACCACATTATTAAATGGCTGATCAACAAGTTGGTACTTGATAAAGCACTATCCTACCTTCAAGCATCTTAACAAATTAGCTTTAAATGTATGGGTACTTAACAATTGTATAGACATTGTAAAGTATAAAGCACACAATTATTGTATGTAGATACATATCACTATTTAAAATTCATACTTATTCTACCATGTATTCCCAAAACTAAAGTGGTATCATTAACTAGTACAGCATATACTCCATGAATATACCATTCATCAGCTGAAATTTTTATTCTCCCTGTACATGAAAAGGTCATGAAAAGACTTTCATATCTCTATACTTCACGCAGTATTGCAGCACATTAGAAACATAAAATAATAAACCCTTATAGATTTAAGTCATGTATAAGCTCAGAATGGGCTTCCCAGGTGTCACTAGTGGTAAAGAACCCGCCTGCCCATGCAGGAGATGTAAGAGATGTGGGTTCAATTCCTGGATCAGGAAGATCCCCTGGAGGAGGGCAGGGCAACCTGCTCCAGTATTCTTGCCGGGGAAATCCCATGGACAGAAGGGCCTGGAAGGCTACAGTCCGTAGGGTCACAAGGAGTCAGACATGACTGAAGTTGACTTAGCACACATGCACATAAGCTCCGATTATCCACCTTCTAAAATATGAATTATCTCATTCTGTTTTAACTACTATCAAGCATAGAATGAAACAACATTCTGGATATTTGTTGAAATTCCTTCTGCTTCTGATCAGTCACAGCTAAGAGATATAGTTTTCTCCAATAGTAATTGTACAGAAATTATTTAACTGATTTTGTTTAAAACGTTGGAAAATCCACATTGCTTTAAATAAACCAGGAATTGATTGGCTCTATAAAATAGGCATAAAAGAAGGCTGACCACCAAAGAACTGATGCTTTCAAATTATAGTGCTGGAGAAGATTCTTGAGTCCCTTGAACTGCAAAGAGATCAAACCAGTCAATCCTAAAGGAAATCAACTCTGAATATTCATTGGAAGGACTGTTGCTAAAGCCGAAGTTCCAAAACTTTGGTCACCTGATGCTAAGAGCCAACTCATTGGAAAAGATCCTGATGCTAGGAAAGATTGAAGGCAAGAGGAAAAGGAGGCAGCAGAAGATGAGATCATTAGATATCATCACCGACCCAATAGATATGAATTTGAGCAAACTTCAGGAGATGGGGCGAAAGCTGATGATGGACAGGGAAGCCTGGAGTGCTGCAGTCCATGGAGTAGCAAAGAGTCAGACTGAATTGAACTGAATGGGAAATAGTGGAGGACAGAGGAGCCTGGCGTGCTGCAGTCCATAGGGTCACAAAGAATTGGACACGACTTAGTGACTGAACAATAGAATACAAGGTGATATTAGAATGGGTTCAAGTTTGTTTCCTCTACTCTATCTGTGTTGGTTCAGTGCTCAGGCAGTTTCTTCCTTCCAGGCATCCATAGGACTGCTGGCAGCTTCAAGCTTACATGCTATTCTCCCACCAACCCCAGAGGATAGGATGTAACTCTTTCCCAGTCACTCCAGCAAAAATCCCTAGGTTAGACCTGATTGGAAGCTTTGGGCCATGTGCCTTCCTCTGAACCAACCAATGAAGTCTGGATTGTAAATTGCACTCACCGCTCTAGTCTGAGCCAGGTGTTGCGTGGTAGCAGGAAGTAAGTCAGCAAAAAACACATGAGTAAGGAATGTAGGGAGTGGTTCACCCAAGAAAACTGGGATTCTGTCTCCAGGACAAGCAGAAATGGATTCTAAATGGACCAAAATAACATTTGCAACTCAACTCAGTTAATTCTGGTGCCTCTGATCTGTTCATGAATTTATTCAACACATACTGCTATGTGCCAAGGGCCCTGTTGTGTTGAATGAACTCTAAGGAACATCTGGTTTCTCTAACTCCTCATTAAAATTTTAACCAACTATGACAAGAGTTAAAAAGTATATTAGAAATCTCTTAGCTCTGATATTCATTACCTAATTTTGATTTACCCTCTCAGTTTCTGATTTTCTATATCTGTGTACACCTATATCAATATGAACTACTTCTGTATCCTCCTAAGCCCCTCTTGACTTTCTTGCCATGCCTGAGTTCTTATAATATAGCTGTGGAGCTATAGGATATTAATTTTATAATTCATATCACTATGAACTAGAATATTTTCTTAATTAAAAAAAATCTACAGCATAATTCCAAGATAATTCTTTTCCTCCTCCCCCCTGCCTTTTTTTTATTTTTTGCTATTCTTAAGAACCGTTTTCAATCAAAATGTCTTTTAATGAAAACTGCATCTGGTCTAAGAAACAGCTGCCAATTTCCAACCTGTTGTGAATTATAAGAACTAAATTTGAAAACCTCTTAAAATCAAGGTATAGAATGAAAAGATTGCCAGACACTTCTCTGAATAGTAACTCTGGCCCTTTTCTCTAACTCTTCTAATAACCATGTTCTATTCTCCCCTGATTGGCCCAATGTCCTTCAGATCTACACCTGCACACCTCTGAGGTTTTACCTTAATGTTAATCTGGCATCGTGTAAAGTCAGTTGCATTCCTTCAAAAGCCAGATAGGGAAAAGAGCTAATGTTAATATTGTCTCATGAACTCAAACAGCCCCAAAAGAAAGGATCTGTCTGCTCAGTCTGTTTTTAACTATAGCACCAATTCTGAATCATCCTTCATTTAAGGCAACTCTGTTTTATGTGACGCAGAAGGAAATGGCAGCCTACTCCTGTATTTTTGCCTGGAGAATTCCGTGGACAGAGGAGTCTGGTTAGCTGCTGTCCATAGGGTCGCACAGAGTCAGACACGATGAAGCGACTTAGCATGCATGCATGCGTTGAAGAAGGAAATGGCAACCCGCTCCAGTGTTCTTGCCTGGAGAATCCCAGGGACGGGGGAGCCTGGTGGGCTGCCATCTATGGGGTCACACAGAGTCGGACACGACTGAAGCGACTTAGCAGCAGCAGCAGCAGCATTTTATGTGAAGCCCCCTTGTGGCTCAGACGGTAATGCAGGAGACCCGGGTTCGATCCCTGGGTTGGGACGAGCCCCTGGAGAATGAAATGGCAACCCACTCTAGTAATCTTGCCTGGAAAATCCCATGGATGGAGGAGCCTGGCAGGTACAGTCCATGGGATCGCCAAAAGTCGGACACGACTGAGCGACTGCACTTTCCCTTTCTTTCTATTTTATGTAATACACTCCACTGATCACCTCACTAAACTTCAGCCACTGCATTTCTGTCTTCCCTCCCTGTTCCTCCATCGTTCTGTTTCTCCCTGATTCCTCACTTCCTCCTTTTCTTTTTTCTTTTTTTATTTATTGTTCACTACCCACTTTTCTTTCTTCCCTTTCTTGATCTTACACCCACCTACTTGTGGTCCTGTTTTATCCAGTGATTAATAAAGCATGAAAAAGAGAGTATTTATTAAGAATCTATTATTTGCCACAGAATGAAACAGGATCTAAATCCATGTGTTTCTGAGTCCTTATCTAGAGAAGAGATCAGAGCCTGGGTCCCAGATTTGTCTGATTCCAAAGACCACCATTTCACATCACCCCACTCTATCTTTAGTCTAAAAATTATTTTTTGACCCCATCCATTGATTTCACATTCAAAGTACATCAGATCTCTCCAGTCACTACCAAACAACCTGCTTAATTTTTTTCAGAGTATGTGTTTCTACATGAAGTTATCTTTTTCCTTTACTGGTTTTCTTATTTATGGTCTGTCTTCCTTCACTTAAGAGTCACTCTCTGATAATTCGGGAGTTTGTCTCATTCACCACTGTATCACTGCTACTCAGAAGAGTATCTGTCTCATGGTGGTCTGTCAATATTTCTTTCTTCAATAGCTGAATTAATGTATAAATACTTTTTATATTTCAGCTTCACAGGTAATCATCATAGCACCTGAGAGCTCTATTGATGCAAAAAAAAGCCCCTAATTTTTAGTATAGTATTTTTCAAACAAATATCAGAAATAGCATGAAATCCATACAAACTTCTAATGGATTCATTAACTGTTAACATTCTGTCATATTTGTTCTCTCCCACGCTCCTTCTCTCTTTCTAATTCCCACTTTATCTTATGAGATAAGCAAATCAAAAAAGACCATCAATTTATATTTAGACTAAAGAAGGGACTCTTGCATCAATAAGGACAAGATGAGAAACCTAAGAGTACCCAACAGAAAACTAACTTTGTGAAGAGAAGAACAACTACACTAGTTTTCTTAAAGATGTAAATTAAAACATGAAGCATCCCTTTATACCAACCTATTTGGCAAAAAATTGAGAAATGTTAGTGAGAATATGGAGAAAAAGGAACATTATGAATCACTGACAGGCATGAGGTGTTGTGGGGCCCTTCTGCCTGGCCATGCTCAGGACACTGCAGGATGTATACACCCTGTGGACCACAGTCTTCCTAAGTACACGTCCCAGAGAAATAGGGACAGAGATAAAGTAGGTGTGATGTGTGATTGTGTTTATCACAGCATTTTGTGTGGTAAAAGGAAGTCGAAAGCAACTTGGCTGCACTTGGCTAGGGAAATAAACAAATAAAGCATAGTGGAAGTGTTCTATAGAATACTATGCTCAGAGCTTTGTTGTTTAACAGAACTATTTGCATCAATCTTAAAAGCATAGTGCAGAAAAGGAAAATCAGAAAAAGAAAGAAACTGTAATACACTGTCACATATAAATTTAAAACTTACAAATATAAGGAAACATTCTGTAGTTTTTCAAATAGAGACATATCCAAATGCAATAGAGTGGGCTTCTATTTGGGGGGTGGGAGAGGAAGAATGAAAGTAAAAAGGAGAAACAGAATGAGAGGGACTACTCAGGGACAGAAGATAATGGCATACCGTGAACAGAGGAATATGACTGGCCCAATTTTCTGTACATGATTTTAAAAACTTTTTAATAAGATAAAGTGAAAATAAGAATATCATTAAAAAGACTCTTCATTCATTTGCGTTTATTTCTTACTAACATTATGTCATCAACAATGTGCAAGGTTTGTAGTGGTTGATCATCTCTCCATATAATTGTTTTTCTGTTGGGTATCATTTGGTTTTTCATCATGAATTCCAGTGTTTATAGGCACTCTGTATATGGGTATGATCAGATCAATAAGAATGTAACATTTTATATGCACAAAACTGGATTGGAGAAAAGAAAGGAGCATCACAAATAACAGGATAAACTGATATCATGTATACCTCTTGATGTGTGATGCACTGAAAAAGACACACCACCACCTGTATACATGCCTGGAAAAATGATTAACATATATTTAATAATGAAGAAACAATCAGACTAATCTGAGTTTGACATTCAACATGACAACAGGCCTGGACTCTTCAAAAATGTCAGTGCCATTAAAGACAATAAAAAGGTGAGAAGGTTGTTCCAGATCAGTGGTTGGCAAACTATAGGCCACTGGATAAATGCAATTTGTTTTTGTACATCCCACAAGCAGACCATTTGGTTATACTTTTTAATTGTTGGGGAGAAAATCAAAAGAAGAATAATATTTCATGAACCATGAAATGTATAAGAAATTCAAATTTCATAGTCCATAAATAAAGTTTTATTGGCACACAGCCACAGTCATCAGGTTGTCTATGGCTCTTTTTGCACTGTAATAACAGAACTAAGTAGTGGCAACAGAGACTACGTGTGGCCCAGAAATCCTAAAGTAATTGCTGAGCTTGCACAGAAAAAATTTGCCAGCCACTTCTCCAGATTAAAGGAAATGGAAGCAACATAACTTCAGGCAATGAATGATCTTTGATTGACTCAAGGATAAAAGGTAAAACATTACTTGGACAACTAGAAAATTTCAATATGGGCTGCATATTAGATTAATAGCATTGTATCAATGTTAAATGTTTCTGGTTTTGTGCTCGTGTAGGAAAATTTCCTTGTTCTCAGTAAATACATGTTGAAATATTAGGGATTCAGTATCATGATGGCTGCAACATACTTTCAAATGCATCAGAGGAAAATATTTTCCCAAATGCATCAACTCTCTTTCCTGAGGACATACTTACAGTAAAAGGGATTTCCCAGCTCAACTGAAATACCTAGGGCCCATCCTTAATTCCTCTCTTTCCCTTACCCACATGAAATCCACCCACCCTCAAACCTCTACTTTCATGGGACTTCCCTGGCAGTCCAGTGGTTAAGACTTGAAACTTCCTTGCAGGGGGTGTGGCTTCACTCCTCGGTTAGGGAACTAAAATCCCACATGCTGCAGGGTATGACAAAAAAATTTTAAAAACTATACATTCAGAATATATCCAGAACCAGAGTTCCCCTCCACTGCCACCATCCCAGCTCAAGCCACCATCATCCCTCACTTGCTACAGTACCCGCCTTGCTGGTCTCTTCACCAAGATTTTGTTCAGTGACCTTTTAATCCTGTAAATGAAATTATATGATTTTCCTGTTCCAAACTTTCCCTTGGCTTCTATCACATTTAGCTAAAATTCAAAATCCTTAGCATAATCTATAAGACCTGCATGATACAGCCCTTGCTCATCTCCCTGATAGCATCTCCTACCCTCTTTCTCCCTCAAATGCACAAAACATGCCCCATATCAGAATCTTTATACTTTCTGTTACTCTTGTGCTGGGTACTCAATCATTCAATCATGTCCAACTCTCTGTGACCCTGAAGACTGTAGACCACCAGGCTCCTCTGTTCATGAGATTTCCCAGGCAAGAATACTTCAGTGGGTGGCCATTTCCTCCTTCAGGGGATTTTCCCAACCCAAGGACCAAACCCACCCATGTCTCTTGAGTCTCCTGCATTAGCAGATGGATTCTTCAGTAGCAGGTGGATTCTGCACTGCACCCCCTGGGAAACCTGTTACTCTTGCCTGCTGGTGTTACTCTTGCCTACTCCCAAATCTCTTCATGTCCAAAATTTTCACTCATTCAATATTCTACACAAAAATATATCCCCAAAGAGGACTGTCCAGCTCACTCTCTCAAAAACAACCAAAACACCTCCTATCACTTACCTTCTATTTCCTTAGCTTGATTTATTTTTCCCATAGAACAGTGGCAGTCTGAAATTATATTTGCTCACATTCCCAGTGTCTGGTGTTTTGCCTTTTCCAGCACTCACATACACACTAGAATGTAAATTCCATGAGGAAAAGAGGTTTTTAATCACTAATTGTTATAGTACCATATAACCATATAATTATTGAAGAATACCCAAAGACCTCATTCATTCAACTGTAGTTATGGAATATATTCTAAGAGAGGCACTGTTCTGGTTTCTTGGTCCACATTAGTGAGTAAAACAAAAGCCTGTGCCCTCAGGGAGCTTACACAATATCAGGGAAGAATATTCTAGAGTGTGTGGAAGGGTAAATGTGTGCTTATAATAGTGGATATGTCTGTAAGTGACTCTCCAAACCCATCAGTAGGCAAAATGTGCACGTTACAGCTCAATTAATGACTAACACCAGCATTAAAGACAAGGGAGTCATTTAAAGTGGAATGCAAGCTGCAGTTGGAAGCAATTGGAAGGTTTGGGGAAAGAGGGGTTAGGAGGCCCAAATCGAACAGTACCAGGACTGGGAAGCAGGAGAGTCTACATTTTCTGACAGTGTCAAAAACGACAGGAATATAATGGAATTAGATGGTCTCAGGAATCCACCTGGATCATTGACCAGATGCTGTTTCCATTCCAACACAGATCACTGAGGCATGTGAAGCAGAATTTCACCAACAATTTGTGGTGCAGCCTGAATGTCTACTGAGACATTGCATAAGTGTCTACTGAGGTGACTGAAGAAGTGCTGTCTATGCCTCATCAAAATTAAACCTATGGAGAGTTTTATTATATGTAAATTTTACCTCATTAAATCTGGCATTTTTAGGAAATCTGTCCACAGTGGAAAAAGAAATCACAGTTGGAACATGTACCAAGAGTACCTTTTTGGTGCTCTTAGCCACGACAACCCCCACTCCAGTACTCTTGCCTGGAAAATCCCATGGACGGAGGAGCCTGGTGGGCTGCAGTCCATGGGGTCGCTAAGAGTCGGACACGACTGATTGACTTCACTTTCACTTTTCACTTTCCACTTTCATGCACTGGAGAAGGCAATGGCAACCCACTCCAGTGTTCTTGCCTGGAGAATCCCAGGGACGGCAGAGCCTGGTGGGCCACCGTCTATGGGGTCACACAGAGTCAGACACGACTGAAGTGACAGCAGCAGCAGCAGCAGCCACGACATCATATTTCACTGTTGTTCAGTCACTCAGTCACGTCTGAGTCTTTATGACCCCATGGACTGCAGCATGCTAATCTTCTCTGTCCTTCACCATCTCTCAAGAGTTTGCTCAACTCACATCCATTAAGTCAGTGATGCCATACAACCATCTCCTCCTCATTCTTTTCACCCTGCCTTCAGTCTTTCCCAGAATCAGGGTCTTTTCCAACAAGTCGGCTCTTCGCATCAAGTGGCCAAAGTATTGGTGCCTCAGCTTCAGCATCAGTCCTTCCAATGAATATTCAGTGTTGATTTCCCTTAGGATTGACTGGTTTGATCTCCTTGCAGTCCAAGAGACTCTCAACAGTGTTCCTCAACACCATGGTTCAAAAGCATCAGTTCTTCAACACTCAGCCTTCTTTATGTACACATCCTATCCATTGTAACAGAAACAAATTTGTTATTTATCACTAACAGTTTGCTTCCAGTGTAGAGACGTTCAAGTCTCCCTAAGCCAGTGTTTGAGAAATGTCAGTGTCCCTGAGTGGGAGCTGCTTGGGGCAAAGTGTTTCAGTTTAGAATTAGAAAATACATCTTTTCTTTTTTTTTCCCCATTTACTTTTATTAGTTGGAGGCTAATTACTTTACAACATTGCAGTGGTTTTTGTCATACATTGAAATGAATTAGCCATGGATTTACATGTATTCCCCATCCCGGTCCCCCCTCCCACCTCCCTCTCCACCCCATCCCTCTGGGTCTTCCCAGTGCACCAGGCCTGAGCACTTGTCTCATGCATCCAACCTGGGCTGGTGATCTGTTTCACCCTAGATATACATGTTTCGATGCTATTCTCTTGAAACATCCCACCCTCACCTTCTCCCACAGAGTCCACAAGTCTGTTCTATACGTCTGAGTCTCTTTTTCTTTTTTTGCATATAGGATTATCATTACCATCTTTCTAAATTCCATATATATGTGTTAGTATACTGTAATGGTCTTTATCTTTCTGGCTTACTTTGCTCTGTATAATGGGCTCCAGTTTCACCCATCTCATTAGAACTGATTCAAATGAATTCTTTTTAATGGCTGAGTAATATTCCATGGTGTATATGTACCACAGCTTCCTCATCCATTCGTCTGCTGATGGGCATCTAGGTTGCTTCCATGTCCTGGCTATTATAAACAGTGCTGTGATGAACATTGGGGTGCACGTGCCTCTTTTGGATCTGG
Source organism: Odocoileus virginianus (assembly GCF_023699985.2). Lineage (NCBI taxonomy): Eukaryota > Metazoa > Chordata > Mammalia > Artiodactyla > Cervidae > Odocoileus > Odocoileus virginianus. The sequence continues at coordinate 31,380,166 of NC_069686.1, read as the reverse complement.
TTTCCTCAGTGTGTATGCCTAGAAGTGGGATTGCTGGGTCATATGGCAGATCTATTTCCAGCTTTCTAAGGAATCTCCACACTGTTTTCCATAGTGGCTGTACTAATTTGCATTCCCACCAACAGTGTAAGAGGGTTCCCTTTTTCTCCACACCCTCTCCAGCATTTATTGCTTGTAGACTTTTGGATAGCAGCCATCCTGACTGGCGTGTAATGGTACCTCATTTTGGTTTTGATTTGCATTTCTCTGATAATGAGTGATGCTGAGCATCTTTTCATGTGTTTGTTAGCCATCTGTATGTCTTCCTTGGAGAAATGTCTGTTTAGTTCTTTGGCCCATTTTTTGATTAGGTCATTTATTTTTCTGGAATTGAGCTTCAGGAGTTGCTTGTATATTTTTGAGATTAATCCTTTGTCTGTTTTTTCATTTGCTATTACTTTCTCCCAATCTGAGGGCTGTCTTTTAACCTTGCTTATAGTTTCCTTTGTTGTGCAAAAGCTTTTAAGTTTCATTAGGTCCCATTTGTTTATTTTTGCTTTTGTTTCTAAAATTCTGGGATGTGGGTCATAGAGGATCCTACTGTGATTTATGTCAGAGAGTGTTTTGCCTATGTTCTCCTCTAGGAGTTTTATAGTTTCTGGTCTTACATTTAGATCTTTAATCCATTTTGAGTTTATTTTTGTGTATGGTGTTAGAAAGTGTTCTAGTTTCATTCTTTTACAAGTGGTTGACCAGTTTTCCCAGCACCACTTGTTAAAGAGGTTGTCTTTTTTCCATTGTATATCCTTGCCTCCTTTGTCGAAGATAAGGTGACCATAGGTTCGTGGATTTATCTCTGGGCTTTCTATTCTGTTCCATTGATCTATATTTCTGTCTTTGTGCCAGTACCATACTGTCTTGATGACTGTGGCTTTGTAGTAGAGTCTGAAGTCAGGCAGGTTGATTCCTCCAGTTCCATTCTTCTTTCTCAAGGTTACTTTGGCTATTCGAGGTTTTTTGTATTTCCATACAAATTGTGAAATTATTTGTTCTAGTTCTGTGAAAAATACCGTTGGTAGTTTGATAGGGATTGCATTGAATCTATAGATTGCTTTGGGTAGTATAGCCATTTTGACAATATTGATTCTTCCAGTCCATGAACACGGTATGTTTCTCCATCTGTTTGTGTCCTCTTTGATTTCTTTCATCAGTGTTTTATAGTTTTCTATGTATAGGTCTTTTGTTTCTTTAGGTAGATATACTCCTAAGTAGTTTATTCTTTTTGTTGCAATGGTGAATGGTATCGTTTCCTTAATTTCTCTTTCTGTTTTCTCATTGTTAGTGTATAGGAATGCAAGAGATTTCTGTGTGTTAATTTTATATCCTGCAACTTTACTGTATTCATTGATTAGCTCTAGTAATTTTCTGGTAGAGTCTTTAGGGTTTTCTATGTAGAGGATCATGTCATCTGCAAACAGAGAGAGTTTCACTTCTTCTTTTCCTATCTGGATTCCTTTTACTTCTTTTTCTGCCCTGATTGCTGTGGCCAACACTTCCAAAACTATGTTGAATAGGAGTGGTGAGAGTGGGCACCCTTGTCTTGTTCCTGATTTCAGGGGAAATGCTTTCAATTTTTCACCATTGAGGGTCATGCTTGCTGTGGGTTTGTCATATATAGCTTTTATTATATTGAGGTATGTTCCTTCTATTCCTGCTTTCTGGAGAGTTTTAATCATAAATGGATGTTGAATTTTGTCAAAGGCTTTTTCTGCATCTATTGAGATAATCATGTGGTTTTTATCTTTCAATTTGTTAATGTGGTGTATTACATTGATTGATTTGCGGATATTAAAGAATCCTTGCATTCCTGGGATAAAGCCCACTTGGTCATGGTGTATGATTTTTTTAATATGTTGTTGGATTCTGTTTGCTAGAATTTTGTTAAGGATTTTTGCATCTATGTTCATCAGTGATATTGGCCTGTAGTTCTCTTTTTTTGTGGCATCTTTGTCTGGTTTTGGAATTAGGGTGATGGTGGCCTCATAGAATGAGTTTGGAAGTTTACCTTCTTCTGCAATTTTCTGGAAGAGTTTGAGTAAGATAGGTGTTAGCTCTTCCCTAAATTTTTGGTAGAATTCAGCTGTGAAGCCATCTGGTCCTGGGCTTTTGTTTGCTGGAAGATTTCTGATTACAGTTTCGATTTCCTTGCTTGTGATGGGTTTGTTAAGATCTTCTATTTCTTCCTGATTCCGTTTTGGAAAGTTATACTTCTCTAAGAACTTGTCCATTTCTTCCAAGTTGTCCATTTTATTGGCATAGAGCTGCTGGTAGTAGTCTCTTATGATCCTTTGTATTTCAGTGTTGTCTGTTGTGATCTCTCCATTGTCATTTCTAATTTTGTTAATTTGGTTCTTCTCCCTTTGTTTCTTAATGAGTCTTGCTAATGGTTTGTCAATTTTGTTTATTTTTTCAAAAAACCAGCTTTTGGCTTTGTTGATTTTTGCTATGGTCTCTTTAGTTTCTTTTGCATTTATTTCTGCCCTAATTTTTAAGATTTCTTTCCTTCTACTAACCCTGGGGTTCTTCATTTCTTCCTTCTATAGTTGCTTTAGGTGTAGAGTTAGGTTACTTATTTGACTTTTTTCTTGTTTCTTGCGGTAGGCCTGTAATGCTATGAATCTTCCCCTTAGCACTTCTAATCTTTATATCAAGACAGTCCCAATTTATGATGGTTTGACTTACGATGTTGACTTTACAATGGTGCCAAAGCAATACACATTGAAACTGTGCTTTGAATTGTGGATTTTGATCTTTCCTTGGGCTACTGATACATAGTATGACACTCTTATGATGCTGACTGGCTCCCAGCCAGCCACACAATCACAAGGGTAAGCAATGGAAATATTTACAAGCATTCTGCTCCCATATGGCTATTCCTTTTCACTTTCAGTACAGTATTCAGTAAGTTACATGAGGTATTCAACTTTATTAAAAATAGGTTTTATTGTCAGATGATGTTACTCAGCTGTATGCCAATATAAGTGTTCTGACCAGGCTAACCCAGGCTAGGCTAAGCTATGATGTTCAGTAGATTAGGTGTAGTAAATACATTTTTTATTTAATGGTATTCTCAGCTTCCAATGGGTTTATAAGGACATAATGCCACTGTAGGTTGAGGAAGTTGTAGAGTTAGTTTCCTTCCCTGAAATCTAACCTCCTCTTGTCGTGGGAGATAAATTAAGTCTGGATCTGCTCAAGACCAAAGAACTGTAAGCTGTTGGATGTTACAAGTGCTCTGCTGATGTCGCTGTCCTCATTCAGTTGCAAATGGTATATCTGGACTTTGAGCAAAGACACCAACCTACCCTTTCCTGTTTAGTAGTAACTGTGCTCTCAGTTATGTCCAACTCTTTCAACCCCATGGACTGTAGCCCACTGGGCTCCTTGTCCATGGGATTTCCCACACAAGAATACTGGAGAGGATTGCCATTTCCTCCTCCTGGGAATCTTCCAGACAAGGGATCAAACCTGCATCTCGTGTGTTTCCTGCATGGGCAGGTGGGTTCTTTGCCTCTGCACCAACTGAGAATACAGTGGGAAGCCCCTCAATAATATCACCTTTCCTCTTATATGTAGGCTCCAAGGTTCTCAGATCTTACTCTGCCTCCCTCATCTTCTACACTCTTGGCAAGAGTCTCTACCCCATATCCTGGCCAGCCAATGGTGACAAATCCATCAATTGGTATCCTACTCTAAGTCCTCACCATGTCCCCCTCCTTCCCTAGACAATTACAGTCTCTTAGCCCAGAACTTCTCCTGGCCCTGAGGCTGCACCACCACTAAAGGGAAAGCATGTAGAGAAGCTGAACAGGCAGCTGAAGGATACTCTTGTAAGTACTTGAAATTAGACTAATAGAATAACAATTCCTTCTCTGGTTTATTGAATCTCTACAGTGTTCCACATCTTATATTAGATGCTTCATCACTACCTTATTTTGTTGTGAATCTTCTGTTCACAACAATCTTAGAACACAAATAATATGATATCCATACTCATTGAGGAAGTAAGTGAAATTCAGAGAAGTTATTTTGAAATTGAGATTCAAACCCAAATCTAAAAATATACCCTAGATTCTGGAGAATTTAGAAGAGAAAATGACAAACACTGGGATTTTATTAATTAAAAAAAATTAATTCTTGTTTGTTGAATATCTTAAAATTTATGCCAGATTCTGGCCACAATTTTATGCTTAGTCTTCACAGTTGCTTACTCGTGGGAAAAAATATTCTGTTCATACAATTAAAAACAACATAAAGAAAACATGATTAGAATTTCAGTGCTGAACATTGAAGTCTCAAAACTGTTGTCATTCAGTCGTGTCCAATTCTTGGTGACCCCATACACTGTAGCCAACCAGGCTCCTCCATCCATGGGATTTTCCAGGCAAGAGTACTGGAGTGGGGTGCCATTTCCTTCTCCAGGGGATCTTCCCAACCCAGGGATCAAACCTGGGTCTCCTGCATTGCAGGCAGACACTTTACCCTCTAAGCCACCAGGGAAGCCCAAGTGAAAGTTGCTCAGTCATTTCCGACTCTTTGCCACCCCAAGGATAGTCCATGGAATTCTCTAGGCCAGAATACTGGAGTGGGTAGCCTTTCCTGGGAATCTTCCCAACCCAGGGATCGAACCCAGGTCTCCTGCATTGCAGGTGGATTTTTTACCAGCTGAGCCACAAGGGAAGCGGACTAGCAAAATTATGGAATGCTTACGGAACTGATACCTTGCAAGCACTTAGAAAATGATGGTCATTAAATATCAACATGGATTCACTAATAATACATTTTTGTCTATGTTTAGAAATTACAGTCAAATGAAAAAAATATCCAACAAGCCAAATTTCCATTTTAATAGAATTACTAAGCCCTTAGATATGGAGAATAACAAATGATAGTGTATTTGCTGTAGCAAGAGATTGGACAGACACTGTTCTTTGGACCAGATGGGAAAATGTACACCAGATGATAACACAGTTTCATGCATATTCAGCTGATTTCCTAGATAGATCTAAAGAATGTGGATTTCTAGAAAACAAAAGTTTTAACTTCATCATGTCTTTATCTACCCTGGATGTACATAGAAATTCCCATAATCCTGAATCCACACTTAATCTGCCACAAATATTAGGACATTTAATAATTGATCTTTGAAATCAGTTCATATACTTTGAGAAAAGGATATGTTGCACATTGTGCAATTGAAACATATACAATAGACTTCCTAATTCCTTTCAGTAGAGTAGTAAGTACTATGGAGAATGAGCAAAACAAGCATCTGTCAACTAACTCAAGAAATTAGCCATAAAAAAATGAAAAAGTCAAAAAAAAAAAAAAAAGAAAGAAAACATCAACTAACAGTTACATTTATTTGGGTAAGGCCAATTTATCAAATTAAAAGCAAAAAATTTTATATTTAGGTCTACCTTTGTAGGGACTCTAGAATACTTATCATTCAGTACCACTAATAAAATCACCTCTAGTAGTACTTATTTGTTGTTTAGTCACTAAGTTGTGTCTGACTCTTTGCAGTCCCATGAACTGTAGCCTACCAGGCTCCTCTGTTCATGGGATTTCCCAGGCAAAAATACTGGAGTGAGTTGCCATTTTCTTCTCCAAGTGATATTCCCAACCCAGGAATCAAACTCGTGTCTCCTGCATTGGCAGGCAAATTCTTTTTTTCTTTAATATATTTTTTTTTCATTTATTTTTATTAGTTGGAGGCTAATTACATCATTGCAGTAGTTTTTGTCATACATTGAAATGAATTAGCCATGGATTTACATGTATTCCCCATCCCGTTCCCCCCTCCCACCTCCCTCTCCACCCAATCCCTCTGCCGCCAGGTAAGACCTCTGGTAGAAATATAAGTATTCAATTCCCCAATTCTCTTAATAATTTCTTTTAATAATATTTGCATTTATGAAAGATTTACTATATGCCTGGTATTGTGCTAAGTGCTTTCCATATATTTCCCTGCTTAGTCCATACAAAACAGTATAAGGTAAATTTACCTTTACAAAACAGTTACCTTTACAAAATGGTAAAGTTAAGTTTCATGAATAATGAAATTGCATTTATGAAGTCAATTCTTAAGGTAGAACAATAAGCTTTCAATGAGAGGCAATATTATACAGAGTTGATACATTTTCTTATGTTTTTATTATTTTAAGATCCAGAATGTTGGTTTTATTGCTAGAAAAAATGTTAGCATGCACACACATATATACATGAATATACATATGTATGTATATCTGCATTTTATTTATATGTGTGATTATAACTGTGTTCTTATGTAAATTATAAAATCTATATGAACTAATTTTGTATTTTATGAATGTGGTCAATGTTTCTCCTAGAATTTTAGCACATAATTGTTTTGCAATAAAGATTCCCCTTCCCTTGCTTTTCTTTATTAAAATACTGAAATATTCTTGAGGATGTTTTTAGGATGAAGGAATTTTTGTGAAATTCATTTAATCAACATACATTCCCATCCTTCAACTTTATTTTTATCAAGATGAATTCTACATTATGAATTCTAAGCTTTTTCATAAATATGAAAATTTTCTTTAGTCTTTGATATATAACTCTCAATTCTCATCTCTCATCTCCACAGATCTAATTTAGATTTGTCAAATGTCCATTTTCTTGACCTTTATGGTTCTATATTTGATAATTACTATAATATCTTTAGTCTCTAGCTCTGTGATTCTTTTCATAGTTTTAATCCCTTATTTTTTGTTTTGTTATTAAAATTATGTCTAATTTTTCACAATTTTAATAACAATAGTATGTTGAGAGTTTAAGTGAATTTTTTTTTAATTGGAGGATAATTGCTTTACAATGTTGTATTGGTCAGTGAATCTTTCATTCACTAATGATGTTGTCTCCACACCAAAATTGAAAATTATTATCAGTCAGAAATAGTTCATAAAATCAGCTTGGTCAATCACCATTTTCCATTTTTTTATATATATTTAAATTTCTTTTGCTTGTTGATCTACCTATGTTACTTAACTTGAGAGAGTTCTAACATACTGAGTGCCTTTCAAAGCAAAAATAGACTGAACTGCATGAATATAGGCTTTTCTGCATTGATGATCCACTGATGTTATATTAAAATCAATTGGGTATACAGTATGTTTAATTTTTTCTTCTCTAGTTATCTGTTCATCTTAAGCCTTTCTAATTTACCTGATTCTTTAATTTTCCACATTCTCCATTTTTGTGACCTTCAGGGACAGGCTTAATACAGTTTTACATTGTTATATCTGATTACTTAAAAGAATGAATGCATTCATTTATTTTTTAATGATGCATAAATCTTGCTTTTCTTCTGGGCTAACTAGTGAACATTTCTTCCTAAGGATCACCCATGAAATAAGATCAGAAGTAAGAGCAGTCTATAAGGTGGCCTATAAGGTGTTCGGAAAATAAAGGTCAAAAGTTAGCAAAAGAAAGATTCAAGGTGGAAACAAATTTTCTTGTAAATACTGTATGAATCAAATGAAAATGACCCCAAAATAATTAACATGAGAAACTGAACCCTGATAGTTATTTACTGATATGAAACTCTTACTCTATTTTTGATTATCATGTCAGTATCTCTCAAGTTTCAGGAAGAGTTTTTTGGATTAATTGATTACACTTTCTTCAATTTATTCCACACTCTTCAAAGTCAGATAAAGACTAACCCTTTCAAGATGTTATCCTTCACACACATCCTCAGGTGATTTCAAATTTGATGATGTGATGATGAGACACTCAATATTCACCAGCTTTCATCTTATTTATCATACTTGGTTCATTTCCAAGGACTAAAGGCCTGAGTCATTAAAAATTATATGCCCCATTTAAGCAAGTTTTCTGCATACTTTACTCAGGGAAAAATGTTGAATGCATTTTCCCCCTTATAAAATATGCATTTTTATGATTAATCAACATTTAAACCTGGTACATAGCTAGATGCCTCTCAGCCTTATACGCTCGTGGTGCATAATTCTTGAGAAAAGCAAACTTAAGTAAAGATATACTTGCACAATGTCCCATCCCCATCTCCAGGTAATTATTTTTGGGGAGAAAAATCCCAGAGCTGTAAATGCCTTTTATCAGCCTATGCATTTTAACCTGCTTTCATTTAAATACAGAAGCCAGAACGCCCCTCCCTTAGGATAAATTTAACCAACTGATTGTTTCAAAATAACAAATCATTTATACTCTTTATCTTATTGCTTCTATTTTAGATTTTCATTTTTTATTAAAATATATGATTTCTAATATGATTTAGTGAATGTTTATTTTAAAAGTTTCTGAGAGCTATTATTCCAGAGAAGAAAAGATGAACTATACCAATAACATTCCCCAGCAAATGAAATAATAGCTATGAAAGATAATAGATACAACTAACATTTATGGTAACATTTAATCCATACAATCCTATTAGTCATGTTACAATTATTAGTATCACCATTTTATAGGTGATGAAGCCAAAACAAAGAAAAGCTGATAACTATATCAGAGATCCCACAGCTGTGCTAGCTAGTAAATAGCTGACACACTGTTCCAGGCATTGGCTCTCAGGACTTCATCTCCATGCTATTCTCGATCCATTTTTTATTTCTTCATTTTGGAAACTCCCATATTTTTGTTTCTTCATCACTACATTAACATGGTCTTCAAAACACTTTAAAATCTTGCCTAATTAATATTTGTATTCATTTACATGTTCCTCGAGGGTTGAAGTTGTTCTTTTACTAGAAAGGGTGTTCTGTGCTTCTTAGTTCTTAAGCTGTGGAGTCGCTCAGTCGTGTCCGACTCTTTTCAACCTCATGGACTGTAGCCCACCAGGCTTCTCTGTCCATGGGATTTTCCAGGCAAGAAAACTGCAGTGGGTTGCCATTTCCTTTTCCAGGAGATCTTCCCTACCCAGGGATTGAACCCAGGTCTCCCACATTGTAGGCAGATGCTTTACTGTCTGAGCCACCGGGGAAGTCCTGTGCAATTTTAAAAAGTGGTTTTTGATATAACCCTCTACTAGGTATCCGCATTTCCCATACCACGTTCTCCTTCAGTTAAGGCAGCTACTAAACCTGTTCATGTAGTGGAGTATATGATGAGATTTGTGATTACATGATACCACTATGTTTATTCAAATGAAGAACAATTTACTAGAAGAAATTAAATTTACTATAGCGTAGTGTGTGGAAGGCTTCAAGTTAGAAAGAGGAATTTGGGCAAGGAAGAGGGCTTATTAAATTTCCTCCTTATATCCCCCAAAAGTACCAAAACTAAGCACTTAGCACAATACTCTTTAAAAGGAATAGAGCTAGTGGACAAGGCGTCATGTGGCAACTTATTCTACCAACAGGTCTTTTCCCTCTTGGAGATGCGTGACTGCTGATGGAGGTCAAGGTTTGGCTAGATTGCCATCTGTGGGAATCATTTTAACAGACAAATATATGGCCCTACTCCTCACAAGGGCTTTATCCTCATATAATGCCTCCATCCTGGAAACCCACTCATCCAGCTAGTAGGATCGTCTTCCCTCACATACCTAACCCAAGGCTGTAGCATTAGAAGTAGAGCCTATGATCTCATTAGCTTGCTTCTCCTTAACACTCACTCAGGAAAGTGGAGAAACTAATCCCCACTGACCTGACTACGTCAGCTTCTAAAAAAGCTTAGTAAGTAAAGTCGCTCAGTCGTGTCCAACTCTGTGACCCCATGGACTGTAGCCTACCAGGCTCCTCTGTTCATGGGATTTTCCAGGCAAGAGTACTGGAATGGGTTGCCATTTCCTTCTCCAGGGGATCTTCCCGACCCAGGGATCGAACCCGGGTCTCCAGCATTGCAGACAGACACTTTACCATCTGAGCCACCAAGGAAGCCCCTAAAAAAAGCTTAGTAAACACTTAACAATTGAAATATTATTATGACCAAGTTTCATCGCCCAATACAGTGTTATTTTTCATTAATACGCTCCAAACAGTGTATTTTAAAACAGAGTATTCAGTAAAAAAATGTACATTTCTTCTTTCTCAAGGTGGGAGGAAGAAGTTATCTCCCACCTGTAGGAAAGTCCACATACCCATTCTGATACCAGCTCATCTTTCCTTCTTCAACTTACAAGAAATGTGCATTTTAAGAACTTCAAGAAATCCATTAAATGGTATATGATAAAAAATAAAATGAGGCAAGCACATATACAAACATATTCAGAAACCATGTGATACACATAATAAATATACAAATTATCAACTGTTTCTAATGTTTCTCATTGATCTTTACTTGCTGTTTCCTCATTGGTTTTGTTTTCTACTATCAATCACTGGTAGACATAAGGAGGGGGAAAGTGACTCAACATTTACTGAGTTCCTCCACGGTGAATGCACTCAACTTTATATTCAATACTTCATTTCAACTTGAAAACAACATAATAGGATATGTAAGCAGGCAGTGTTCTCATTTTTTCAGGCCAGGGAGATGATATAGGACCATACTTCCTTCGCTGCATCATGATGACAATAAAAATTTAATATATTGGCCAAATTTTTCAATAAAGAGAATTATATTACATTATTTGTGTTCTTTTTTATGGAAGTATAATTGATTTATAATATGCACAGCATAGTGATTTAGTATTTTTACAGATTATACTCCATTAAAATTTATTACAAGTTTTTCTTTCTTCTTAAAAAGGAAAGATTACACAGGGAGGTGACAAAGTCTACAAAGAGGCTTTCAAAAGGGAAAAGAAGTTCTTGGATAAATTCATGGGGAAACTGGTGTTTAAGGAGCCTCCTGAGTTCAACATCTTATTTAATTTTATGAGAACAAAGATCATGATTCCAAAATTATCATTCTGAGCCAAGAGTGTACACTGATGCCTCACTGCCTGCTGAATCAAGTCCAGATTTCTCTTACTGATATACTAATTCTTTTATAATGTATGTTTATGCAATCTTATTTCAGCATACCTTCCAAATCACCTTTTCTACGGTGTGTCTACTTCATTCTCACTCCCCTGATGTTTTCATAGAAATTACTTCTTCCTCCTCTCTACTATCCCAAATCTACACCATGTTCAATACACCTATTCAAACCCATTCTTTCCTCACAGAACTTTTCTCGATAACTCCTCCACTTGACATCTTTTGTTCTCTCACATAGTTAACCCTTAGTCATAAAGAATCTTTTATTGCAGCTCAACTCATTAATTTCTATACATTTTTTTCTCATCAACAAAGTTGAGGACTAAGGCCATATATTTTCCTCTTCTTATACCTTCTTCTTCACTCAGTAATCTACCCAAAGTGAAGGTGAAGTCATTCAGTCATGTCCTACTCTTTGCGACCCCATGGACTGTAGCCCACCAGGCTCCTCCGTCCATGGAATTTTCCAGGCAAGAGTACTGGAGTGGGTTGCAAGTTCCTTCTCCAGGGGATCTTCCCGACCCAGGGATGAACCCGAGTGTCCCACATTGCAGGCAGACATTTCACCATCTGAGCCACCAGGGAAGCATAGATGAGTTGAATAAATTTATGTAGACTTATTTATTGACTTCTGATATGAACACAATTACAAAACATACAATTACTTTGGATGCCAGATTATTATTTCTAGAGAACCCAGTAAATAAAGTTATGTATGGTTAGATTTTGTTTTGATTTTAGGTTATGTTTCTGAAAATTAGGGGTTTGAAATAGGAATAATATACAGAGATCATATCTCCAAATAGAAATCTAGGCCATGAGTACAAGTGAACAATCCCTTGGTGTGTGGAAACAGCGCAGAGCAGGAGGAATGACTGCCTAGGCCTACATCCTGACTCAATCACCAATGAGATTTGTTGTTTTGGGCAAGTTAGTTAATGGCTCTTTCCTCACTGGTGAAATGGGAATGATAATAAAACTGGCGACATAAAGTTTTAATGTGACTTAAATAAAAGAACATAAATAAAACATGTCACACTTGGCACTTGTTAAGCAGCCAATAAATAGTCTGTATCTTAATTATAGGCTTCCCAGGTGACACTGGTGGTAAAGAACCCACTCACCAATCCAGGAGATGTGACAAGGGGAATTCGATCTCTAGGTCAGGAAGATCCTCTCAAGGAGGACATGCCAATTGACTCCAATATTCTTGCCTGGAGAATCCCCAAGGACAGAGGAGCCTGGCGACTATGACCCATAGGGTCACAGAGTCAGATACTGACTGAAGTGACTTAGCAGGCATGTACTCATTTGATTATGGTGGTAGTTATAGCACTATATACACTTGTCAAAAGTCATCAAACAATATATTTGATTTTTACTATATGCAAATACCATAATAAACCTGAAATTTACAATAATGATATTTAAAAATGAATAGATGGGAGTTAGGCAGCCAAAAATCACAAGCAAACTCATTTCACAGATTCTAGCTGCTAAAGACACCACCGCTGATGAAGCTCAGTGTAGGACATTATGTGCTGCTTGAGACACTACTTGAGCTGCCACATTACCAGAATAAATCCTCATCCTTCCCTGCTTTTTTGAATTACCAGCTCCCAATTTAAAGTCCCACATGGATACAGCTGACTTGCTGCAGTAGTGCAGATGACCACCATAATCGCAAAGGACCTTGGGAAAGAATATCCAATTCTGTAGGCTTCTGGAGTAGAAAGCCAGCCAGAACACAAACGAAGGAGAATTCCCAAACAAAGCAAAGAAAAAAGATCAACTACACTGCAACACTGAAAAGTCTCTCAAATTAACATGAAAAAGACAAACACATCAATACAACATTGGAGAAAGTATTTAAAATGTCCCTCCAAAAAATAAACATTTGAAAATATTTAGTATTTAACCTCACTAGTGAGCAAATTATATTAAAAGTATAACATATTTTTAAAATAAATTTGGTAAATTATTTTTAATATATCCAGATTTGGAGAAAGTTTGAGGAAATGAGCACTTTATAAACCAAGATGAGAGGACATATTGTTATTACATTACTTCTAGAGCATTTGGCAATATCTATTAAAAGCTTCAGGAATTTTCGTGTTCTTTGACCAAGTAATTTCACTTCTAGGAATTCAACCTCATAACATATTTTCTGAAATACACAAAGACAGATACACAGATATTGGTTCTAATAGCAAAAACTTGAAGAAATTATCAAAGTCCAGCTATAAGCAATTGATTATATAACTTATATGATATTGCTTTTACTTTGAAATATTAATCACATAAAATTGTGTTTGCACATTTTAATATGAAAGATGCTCACTTCATTAAGGGAGATCAAAGTTATCAAACATTTATGTACAGGTGATGAAGAATCTTCACAGACACAAAAAATATTATTACTATACATGTAAAATTTTGAGTGATATTACTAAATGGTGAGATCATAAGTGGTTCAGGAGTTTTCCCCATCTATTTTCTGAAAATTATTTAACAAATATTGTCTTTTATAATGAGACAAACAAAAAACTTATTTTCTGAAGTTAGAAATTGTCCCTGCAGCTTACAAAGACTCATTTCCCTTAACTAAACAGTATATATCTATCATCTCTTGATTTATCCAAGTCTGTTTTGAAGCTAATTCTACATTGACACCAAAACCACCCCTTTCAATACAAAATTTCATATGTTTACTACCTATTTCAATTATATTTCTTTTTATTTGTGTTAAAAATTTCCTCTTTTAAATTTCCAAGTAAGCTTTCACAAGGAGGGCATTAACATTTATTGAACACCTACTATGTGCCAGGAACTATTTAAATCCCATTCACATATGTTCGTTCATTTGCATTTAAGTCTGGTTCCAATTATACATAACTCTCATAATTTGACAGACATCAATCATCTTTCATTTTAGCCTGCATATTGCCAGACAGATGAGAGCAAATATTTTTAGATTGTCCTCAGATGGCAGTGCTCACACTCTCTTGATTCAGTTCAGGTGCCTTTTTTTCTGGACATTCTCTAGCTTTTCCACTGGTTGCAACATCCAACATTCCACACATTGATCATCTGACTCTAATATCCTTTCTGATAATTCCCAGAAATAGCCAGCGTTTTGAAAAACATGTCATTTTCCTGTGGGAGCATCTACTGTTTGAAATCTCTCAAGTAATCCCCAGTTCTTGGGAATGAAAAGACTAGCAATATATTTTATCAGTTTCTTTTGTTGCTGCTGTAATTCTCTTTTTTAGTATTTTTAAAATATAAATTAAACCTACTTGTCATACATCTGAGGCCTTGTTAATGATGTAACAACAAATGCTTCTACAGTAATATACCTCTTTGTTTCTATTTTTTAGGAGGTTTCTACCTTTGGGGAGACGATCTTATTCATTGTTTTTCTGTGCTTTGTCTGGACAAGAAAGATACGGTTCTATCCCAAATTGATCTGGAAGCCCCAAGCAACATGATTACCATTAAGCAACACTTTTGCTTCTGGGGTCAGAAAAAAATGCAAGGATAGAAAAATAGAAACAATCTGTTCTTTTAGTTCAACAATATAGGAGGTTGATATTAAGAGGTTCTCTCTAAGTGAGCCAAATTTCTCTCCATTTCCCTCTCTCTCTCGCTATTTCTCTCTCTCCTTCTGTCTCTCTCTCTCTCCTTTCCTCCTTCTCTTCTGCCCTTCCTTCAGCAAAACACGTAAGGCCATTAGAGCTATTGCCTTAAAGGTTCTCTGAACTATGACTGCAAAGTATGGCAGTGAGTCACAGAGTGACCTTGGTAACCCTATGGAGCAGGTCTCTCTACAAGATAGACCTAAAAACATTTCAGTTTCTATTCTCTAGGAGCTAATGAGCTAAGGAAATTTGATAACTAACACATGATTTTATATCTCAGTTTTAAAGCTTTATTACTGCAATGAATATGGGTACTGGTCCAGAGAGCCAAACCCAAAAGGAACCCCAAGTGGAGCTAATGAAAATTATGGGGCAGACGAAGAGGAAATCAAGCAGAAGTCCTAAAATAAATCAAATACACTATAAAACCATACATGAATGCCAGTGTCTGTGAACAAGATTACCATATGCCTTATAGACCATTCACATTATATGAGGCTTTTAGTATAAGACTCATAGAATCTAATTGATTCTCAAGGTTTTAAAGGAATTAGAGTTCATCTAGCCAAAACTCCACCATATTTATAAGATCCTTCTTCAACACAACCATCAGGGGCTTATGTTTAAACTTGCCCAGTGATAGAGAGCTTGTGCACTTATGAAACAATCAATTTTGGCTCCAGAGAGCTCAAATCACTGGAAAGTTGTATTCCTACTAAATTAAGAGCTGCTACTCTGGTCCCTCTACATCCATCCTTTAGGAAGAAAGCATACCTAGTGTTTCCTAAATTTGTATGCACACCATTCCCAAATATACACATATATATAATATATAAATACATATCTATATATATAATGTACATGTGCATTTTTCTGCATCAAATGCCCAAAGCATTCATCAGATTTACAAAAGTGTCTATGACTCATAAAATTTAAGAATCACTGTTCTGTGGGTAACACAGAATAAATCACAACCCCATTCTGCATGTATGATATTTGAAGACAAAAATCATACAGCTGTATGATTTCACACCAACCATATGTAATTCCTTAACCTATTTCACATTTCAGTAGCTTATTCAGCTCACTCATTTCTTCAGTATATTAAATATCACCTGTAAAACACAGCTTCCTTGGTGGCTTAGACAGTAAAGAATCCGCCTGCAATGCGGAAGACCTGGGTACGATCCCTGGATTGGGAAGATCCCCTGGAGGAGGGCATGGCAACCCATTCCAGTACTCTTGCCTGGAGAATCCCCATGGACAAAGGAGCCTGGCAGGCTACAGTCCATGGGGTCACAAAGAGTCAGACACAACTGAGAGACTAAGCACCCACACGCAAAATACAGCCCCGAAACCAGGCACAATGCTCTATGCATTCTGCTGCACAAATGGAGCAAGTTTGTTTCCCTCCCCTTTTCTGGATGCTCTACTGCTATGAATGAAACCTAAGAACTCCAGTTATTTCAGTTAATTGGGCAGTTGCTGGTTGCAGTTACTGAGGCCATTAGATTGTGCTACATAAATTAGACTACACATGATGGATACAGGGGATCATAGCCCAGTCAGCATAGCTCTTCAGTTCTTGGCATGATGCATGTCCAGAACAAGGAAAGTCTTGAGAAGTCAAGTCACAAAGATTTCTCTCTATAGGTAAGAAGACACCCTTACCACCCTTGAGAGCTGCAAGAGATTTCTAGGTACCTGACTTAATACCATCTAAGATTATCAAAATACCAGGTTACATTTATCAAAGGACTGTGTCTACCAAACATTTAAAAAAAAAGAATTCTATTCTCCCCTCCATTACATAAACTTAATACTTCCTTACCAGAATCTTTGCTGGAGAACAAGGGAGAGGAGATGTTCATTATATAATAAGGACGTGTTCCTTATTAACACAACTATTCTGTGTTAATATGGAGAGAAAGTGAGGTTGAAAAGAGGTACCCAGAAAGGCATATCAACTGATGAGAAAGTAATTATTCCAATTCCTCTCTCTTGAACCACCTCCCTTGTTAGCTCCCCATTCCTAAAATGTCCTAGTCAGACTGGTCTGCGCTCCATCCCTATGTCTGGAAGATCCCCTGGAGGAGGGCATAATAACCCACTCCAGTATTCTTGCCTGGAGAATCCTTCGGACAGAGGAGCCTGGTGGGCTACAGTTCATAGGATCGCAAAAAGTCAGACATGACTGAAACAACTCAGCACGCATGCACAAGACTTACATCATATTATAATTTGCTAGTGGACTAGTGTATTCTCAAAAACATGAAGCTGTAGTGTCAACAACACAGGTCAGTGCTTGCCAAAGCTTAGAGGTGGGGACAGGTATGCTAAGTTGCTTTAGTCGTGTCCAACTCTTTGCAACCCCATGGACTGTAGCCTGCCAGGCTCCTCTGTCCAAGCGACTTTTCAGGCAAGAGTACTGGAATGGGTTGCCATTTCCTTCGCCAGGGGATCTTCCTCACCGAAGGATTGAACCCACGTCTCTTTTGTCTCCTGCATTGGCAGACGGGTTTTTTACCACTAGTGCCATCTGGGAAACCAGGATCTATAAAGGGATAGTAAGAGAGAATGTTTGGAGGAAGGGAATTATTTTTCATCCTAAATATGGTGATGGTAACAGGTAAAGGTACATGTGTTAGACCTCATGAGCTGTACACCAAAAAAAAAAAAAAAAGCCTATTTTACTTTACATTAACTTTAATATAAGCTTTTTTCCAAAGGAAAGAAACAAACCTTATCCTGAACTCCTAAAAACTCCGAGAGAGAATGAGAGAGAGAGGACTATTAGCCTGAATTAAATCTTATTTAACTAGAATTAAAACTGCTGTTTCTTATCCCTGCTTCTGACAACTCTTTCTCAAAAAAAAAAATGGATAATGGACTCTGGTGGACCTCTCTCTACAAATCTGGGAATCAGATCCTAATTTAATCCCAAGTAATACATCTTAAGAAGGGGAAGCATTCTTGTGTCAGAATTTTTGCTGAGGCCTAAATTCAGTCTCTAATGAACACAGCCTCTAATGATTCAAAACTGAATTCTAAGGTACAAAACTGTTAATCCACTGAACCATAGATAGAGCTTTTGGTGCCTCATGCCCAGGTTTGTGTCCCTGTGGCATGCCATCAGTCAGAGACTTTGAGCTCATGCTCCAGAGATGATGTACCGGTTTTCAGACTTTTTTCTGAATATAAGAGTCTGCAAAATGCAGGCTGATTCATAAATCAAGCACAAGAATATGAAAAAGAGATGGGTTATATGGATATGAAAGGAAAGCAAGCTCTATGAAAAATCAACCCAGTTACCAGTACATAAGCATGGGTTTTTCTTGAACACAAGTGAGAATTAGCAGAGAAGGAAAAAGTAACGCAGATCCAACAAAGATTTTTGTCAAAGCAACTGTTCAGTCCTGGGAGGCTCCGCCAGCTGTCTGATTGAGTGAGGAATCCATAGCCGCGGCTCGCTGGTTGCAAAGCTGGGAAAGAAGTCAGAACTGAAGCCTCATTGCCATAGGAACACTAACTGCCACATTTTCCTTTTCCTCATAAAACCACACATGAGAACTGCTAATAAGTTTCACATTTCTTGGCTTTATAAGAGAAAAATCTTAAGATGTGCACAACTTGGCAATGCTCTTCAAGTTTGGAAGCTTGCTTAAGTTTTCAGAGCATTCCTACAGAATGCTCTGTCCCTTTTTTTTTAAGTAAACTTGATTTTATTAAAGAATACATGAGACATGTATCCCACACCCCTTATGGATTGATACCTGTTTTCTTTCTTTATTTGATATTCCCAATATTTTATTATGAAAGGTTTCAAACATACCAAAAAGTCAGATTGTTCACAGAACACCGAACTATCTACTACAATTCTACGGTTGTTAACTTTTTGCTGTATTGATTTCATCACTTATCTATGCATGTAGGTAGGATGTTTCCTTCTTATTCACAAATAACAAAAAAACAAAAAATGGAAAGACTTGAAGAAAAGTCGCATGTGTTCTAAACCAGTGAGAATTTATTAAAAATAAAATAATCCTTTTTTATCTTAAAGATTTAAACAGAGGGTTGTAAAGTCACATCTGTCTAATGCATTTGTTGTTTTGAATCCTTCAAGATGTCTAATCATATCATGTATGTTGATCTACATTTCCTTATCACTTCTAGGTATTATAACAATCTTTTTAAAATAAAGATAGCAATTTACATGCTTTTGATGCAGTAAATATGTATCAACATCTACATTGTACAATGCCAAAAATCATTCTAGGCATTGGCGAAAAAACAGATGTCTAAGATAGGGTTCTTGTCTTCAAAGTGTTCAGTCTAGTAGGGGAGACTCTCTAGTAAGGAAGATGCCCAGACCAAAATACAGGGAGGCAAACACAACTATACACAAGTCTTACAAAAGGACTGATCAATCTTGTGCATCTGTGTGCTCAGTCGCTCAGTCATGTCCGATTGTTTGCAACCCCATGGACTGCAGCCTGCCAAGCTCCTCTGTCCGTGGGGTTTCCCAAGCAAGAAGACTGGGGTGGGTTGCCATTTCCTCCTCCAGGGGAATCTTCCTGACTAAGGGGCGGAACCCAAGTCTCCTGCAGCTCCTACATTGGCAGGCAGATTCTTTATCACTGTGCTACCTGGGAAGCCAGGTCTTAAAAGTTCTCTTCACAAGAAAATTAAAAATTTATAACTACATGAGGTGATGAAATTACACTGAAGTTACTCTGGTGATCACTTTACAATATACACATCTGTCAAATCATCATGTTATATACTTTCAACTGATACAATGTTATATATCAATTCTATTTCAATGAAACCAGGAAAAAAACAACAACCAACCCTATGCAGAAGCAGAAATTGAGACAAGGAGGGAAACCTTCCCTGAGACTTAATAATTAAGTTTTCTAACAACAAAGCTTGAATTGGCCAGTAGGACAAGGTGAGAGAGAACAGGCTTAGCAGAGACAAAAATGTGCAAAGACCATGTTAAACAAGAACCAGCTCACCAATTTAGTCGAAAACCAGGTGAACCTTCATCTTGCCAAGAGTAGAGTATAATGGCTTCTAACATAATAACACTTCACAAACTAAAACAGTGATCAGACTCAAGCTTGATTACATTTAAATGGAAGTAAAAAAAACTCAAAATAAAATGAGCTTCTTACAGGCTCTAAGTAATTACCATAGATCTTTCTTTACCATGTTATTTGAACGTAGTATATTGATTTAAAAGAAAATAACAGACATTGCTGAATCTATTTGATGACAGCTTATCTAGAAAACAACAAAAGTGCCACACTAATTATCACTTATCAATATTTTTAAAACATTTACATATAAACTTTTCTGTGTTTCCCATTCCTCCATTAAATGTGATTTTTTTATAGATCTGGTATGACAACTATATTGTTGGTTAAGATGCTATATATGCTAGTTTAATAAATTGGGAATTTATTAACTGAAGTTTTTCTTGTCATGTCACTTTGAATGAATTAACATCAAATGTTACTATCTTCAGTAGCTTCGAAATTAGCAAAGTACACACAGATTTATGACAAAATCACATATGAGTTTTGAAGAAAAAGGATTTGTGGTATGTTACAAAGTGGACACCAAACAAAAACTGTAGAGTGATTAGATGGCTATAATTAGATGACAAAAAATAAATATATAGGAAATAAAAATCTATAATAAAATTTTGTAATAGAAGAGTCTAGTCTAAATTTGAATTCATTATTAAATAAGAATAGACATGTCTCATATTAAAGAATGAGCATGTAGAGAGTGGTAAAGCCAATATTCTGATAGTTCTCACTAGCTAATGAAAACAGGCTTACTCTAAAGGGCTAAATTGTGATGAAACTCATTCCTAGGAAATTCCTCATACTGAGGCTTCAAAGAAGCTTTAAATATCAGATACCAAAGAAGGAAGAACTGCTCTAAGTTAGAAATTCAATTACCTAATTACTATTAAATTTGCTAGAAAGAATCAGTACCACTCCTCTTATAATGATGAAACTAAAATGGCAAAGCTAGAAGTAGTTCCAGGATTTTCATTAGGTTATCTAGTCAACAATCTTTGCTGTGGAGGTATGCTCAAGAATTAATATCTTACTTGAGGTGCCTCTCTCCTAGCAGGATGAGTACTACATTAAATTGAATGCTATGTTAAGTAAATATGAATTTGCAAAATCACAATTATAAAAAGAATCTATACTATTTTACATCTTATTATGTACCATCATCGACTAGGTCTAGTATCTAATTTATTTTGTTTTACTGTTAACATTATTTTGATAATTTTATATACATCTTTTCTACATTATAATGTATAAAAATTCTATTTTTCTAATATTGGCTTTCTTGGTTGAAAATGACCTCAAAATAATTGCTTAATTTATTCATGTCAGTGCTACTTTGATGGTTTGTCTAAAGCATCATTGAAACTGAAGGATTTTATTTTGACAACCATTAAATATACTCCTGTCTATGCACAGCTAACACAGTAAGACACAGCTCTTCGCTTGTTGCCTCAGCCACAAAAGAGAAGTACGTAAAGTGCACTGTTTGCCCTTCTCCGTACAAAGTGAGGAAAGACATTCAACTTCAACTTTGCAGCAGCTACCACCACGTCATGGTATGACTGGCAGAGCTGACTACTTTTTAGGAACTGCCAGTTAAACAAAAAGCCATTTCTCTAGAGTAAAATAATAACTCTGGCAAATAGACTTAACATATCGGGCAGTTTGTTCAATACGGTTAAGATAGTCATTGAACTATTGATCATTTGCTATTATGATAAAATAACGTGGGACTTATCAAAGAAATCAAACAATATTTATAAGCCTATAAATTAAACTTACCACACAATGTCATCTTGTGGGATGTATATCTGTGAAGTGAGTTGGCAATCTATAAGCATTAAACCACGACAGAGCAAGTGGTAAATCTACTCATTTATATTTTAAGTTAACCATGGGATTTTCAGGCTGATAAGCCTGAAGAGGTATAGTCATGTCTTTCCCTTTTGCTTGTTAAATCCTTCCCTTTTGATCTAGCCAACTTGACAAATAAATGTTCTCTGTTTTGTTATATTCAGGGTCTCCTCATTGTAAATTCAGTGCCATTTTCTCATCTGACTTGTAGGCTTTCTCCCTGGGCGGGCACAGTTCTCTGTGCATGGCTCTGCATCACATGTTCTCCAAGGCCAGTGTGCTTTATGGACCCTGATCTTCCCCACTGGGTTGTACCTTCTAGCAGGATGAGAATAGGCAAGTCTTTCTTGACTTTATGTCCTCAGGGCTTAGACCAGTGCCTGAAACAGTATTCACTCAATAAACACTTGGTAAGTCAGTAAAACAACAAACTCAAGGGGAAATAAAGGTGAATATAATGCGACTCAACATTAACAATTTACCTTTGTCTTTGCCTTCATCGACATACTTTCTTTCCATCTTACTCATTGCTCTTACCCTTCTCTTGCCCCTCCTCCCTTCTTCTACCTCTCAAAATGCTACCTAATATGTTATTGTTCAGTCACTCAGTTGTGACTGACTCTTTCCAACCCCATGGACTGCAGCATGCCAGGCTTCCCTGTTCTTGCCATCTCCCAGAGCTTGCTCAAACTCATGTCCATTGAAATCAGTGATACCATCCAACCATCTCATCCTCTGTCATCCCCTTCTCCTCCTGCCTTCAATCTTTCCCAGAATCAGGGTCTTGTCTAATGAGTCGGCTCTTAGAATCAGGTGACCAAAGCATTGGAGCTTCAGCTTTAGCATCAGTCCTTCCAATGAATATTCAGGACTGATTTCCTTTAGGACTGACCTCTTTGTCCAAGAGACCAATTGACCTTGCAGTCCAAGAGATTCTCAAGAGTCTTCTCCAACACCACAGTTCAAAAGCATCAATTCTTCAGTGTTCAGCCTTCTTTATGGTACAACTCTCACACCCATACGTGATCACTCGAAAAGCCATAGCTTTGACTAGTTGACCATTTGTCAGCAAAGTAATGTCTCTTCTGTTTAATATGCTGTCTAGGTCAGTCACAGCTTTTCTTCCAAGGAGCAAGCATCTTTTAATTTCATGGCTGCAGTCACCATCTGCAGAGATTTTGGAGCCCAAGAAAATAAAGTCTGTCACTGTTTCCATTGTCTCCCCATCTATTTGCCATGAAGCAATGGGACCAGATGCCATGATCTTCATTTTTTGAATGCTGAGTTTTAAGCCAACTTTTTCACTCTCCTCCTTTACCTTCATCAAGAGGCTCTTTAGTTCCTCTTTGCTTTCTGCCATGAGTGTGATATCATCAGCATATCTGAGGTTATTGGTTATTGATATTTCTCTCGGCAATCTTGATTCCAGCTTGTTCTTCATCCAGCCTGGCATTTTGCATGATGTATTCTGCATAAAAGTTAAATAAGTAAGGCGACAATATAGAGTCTTGACATACTCCTTTCCCAGTTTGGAATTGGTCCATTGTTCCATGTTTGGTTCTAACTGATGCTTCTTGACCTACATACAGGTTTCTCAGGAGGCAGGTAAAGGGTCTGGTATTCCCATCTCTTTAAGAATTTTCCACAGTTTGTTGTGATCCACACAGTAAGGTTTTAGGCTAGTCAGTGAAGCTGAAGTAGATGTTTTTCTGGAATTATCTTGCTTTTACTGTGATTCAATGGATGTTGGCAATTTGGTCTCTGGTTTCTCTACCTTATCTAAATCCAGCTTGAACATGAGGAAGTTCTCAGTTCACATACTATTGAAGCCTGGTTTGGAGAATTTTGAGCAATACTTTGCTAGCATGTGAAATGAGTGCAATTGCACAATAGTTTAAACATTCTTTGGCATTGCCCTTCTTTGGGATTGGAATGAAAACTGATTTTTTTCCAGTTCTGTGGCCACTGCTGAGTTTTCCATATTTACTGACTTTTTGAGTGCAGCCCTTTCACAGAATCATCTTTTAGGATTTGAAATAGTTCAGCTGGAATTCCGTCACCTCTGCTAGCTTAGTGATGCTTCCTAAGGCCCACTTGACTTTGCACTCCAAGATATCCAGCTCTAAGTGAATGATCACACCATCATTGTTATCTGGATCAGTAAGATGTTTTTTGCTTTTTGTATAGCTCTTCTGTGTATTTTTGCCACCTCTTCTTAATATCTTCTGCTTCTGTTAGGTCCATACTACTTCTGTCCTTTATTGTGCCCATCTTTGCATAAGATGTTCCCTTGGTATCTCCAGTTTTCTTGAAGAGATCTCTAGTCTTTCCCATTCTATTGTTTTCCTCTATTTCTTTGCATTGATCACTGAGGAAGGCTTTCTTATCTCTCCTTGCTATTCCTTGGAACTCTGCATTCAGATGCGAGTATCTTTCCTTTTCTCTTTTCATGTATCTTCTTTTCTCAGCTATTTGTAAGGCCTCCTCAGACAGCTATTTTGCCTTTTTGCATTTCTTTTTCTTGGGAATGGTTTTGATCACCACCTGCTGTACAGTGTCACAAACCTCTGTCCATAGTTCTTCAGGCACTCTATCAGATCTAATCCATTGAATCTATTTGTTACATCCACTGTACAATCATAAGGGATTTGACAGAGTCCCTTGGACTGCCAGGAGATCAAACCAGTCAATCCCAAAGAAAGTCAGTCCTGAATATTCATTGGAAGGAATGATGATGAAGCTGAAACTCCAATACTTTGGCCACTTTATGGGAATAACTGACTCTGATGCTGGGAAAGATTGAAGGCAAGAAGAGAAGGGGATGACAGAGGATGAGATGGTTGGATGGCATCAGCGACTCAACTGACATGAGTCTGAGCAAGCTCAGGGAGTTGGTGGTAGACAGGGAAGCCTGGTGTGCTGAAGTCCATGAGGTCACAAAGAGTTGGACACAACTGAGCAACTGAACTGAACTGATACCTTAATGACCAAGTGGTTTTTTCCTACTTTCTTCAATTCAAGTCTGAATTTTGCAATAAGGAGTTCATGATCTGAGCCACAGTCAGTTCCCAGTCTTGTTTTTGCTGACTGTATAGAGCTTCTCCATCTTCCACTGCAAAGAATATAATCAGTCTGACTTTGGTATTGACCATCTGGTGATATCCATGTGTAGAGTCATCTCTTGTGTTGCTGGAAGAGGGCATTTGCTACGGCCAGTGTGTTCTCTTGGCAAAACTCTGTCAGCCCTTGCTCTGCTTCATTTTGTACTCCAAGGCCAAACTTGCCTGTTACTCCAGGTATCTCTTTAATATAACTATTTTTAAAATGTAAAGACTAGCTTATCTAGTATCTAGTACATAGCCTGCAATATAGTACAGTCTCAATAAGTTCTGAATAATGGATAAGAGAGAGCTAAGGGAGAAGAAAGGAAGGGTAATAGTAAAATTAAAATAAAAACTTTGGAGGTTTATTTTTTAAGGTTTATCACAGAATTTTTACAAAGTTATTGCCTTTTGCTCTTTTTCCTTCAATATTTATTGTCAAGTTAGGGCAAGCCATCTACATGTTTCTACAAGGCAACAGTGATTATTATTTATTGGTTGAGATATGACACTGTTGATATTCAAATATTTTTATTAACACAAGCAAAACTGTTTAGATATTATATACATCTTGAATTTTCTCTATAACTCATCTCATTATAATTTATAAATTAAATTAAATATAATTTAAATGAAAGAAATAGATTTTACTTGAGAAAGATTGGCCCTGGTGTTCCAAATTATAGCCCATTTCTCTGACAAAGAAATAAATATGCTCCTTGTCTATCGGCCTGTCAGTTTGTAGGGAAATCAATTTTATCAAATGATGCTCAAAACCCCGGGAGTGTAAGAAAAATCAAACCTACACTCATCCATCCACTTCAGGTGAGGAAAAAACAAACAGCATATGGAATCTGGATTATGGGTTCAGTTTAAAGTAATCAATGGCTGAATATTTGTTTAATCCAATCAATGTCTGAATATTTGTTTCTTGGATGTTTGTTAAATATTTGCATGGGGGAATCAGGTTAATTAATGCATAAAATTAGTCTGACTTCAGAGTAACTTTCCATATAATTAGGAAAGAGGGAAAGCTGAAGATATTGGCTCTTTATGGAAGTCGATTTCTCCTCTGTGCTCCCCAAATAATAGGAAAGAGACAATTTTTGGTGCAAAGATTTTTTATTTGGAGAATTTAAGATATAAATGACATTTTCTGTGTATTTTTATAATTAGTTTTTCTAGGCTAAACAGGCATTAGAATATATCTGTGATTGTATTCAATGTACCCTTTTGAAATCTGTTTTTACCGTTGAAATCATCATTGTTTTCATTCAAAAGTTTATGTAATTGTAACAAAATAGAGATATGGTACTGGTGACTTTGTCCTTTGATACACTTTCTCAAAGAATTGAATCTACATAGGAAAAATACCTCATTTGGGAGATGATTTTAGAAGTTTCATTTAATTTATTAATGGTAAAACTCACCCAGTCCAGGAAAATATTTTCAGTGAGCATACTCTATGAATTACTGATTCTTGTCACCTAAGGGGTGTTTTCAGACTGTCACAGTGGAGTAGTATGTAATTCAGACAACATATTTGACAAAAAAGAAAACAACGTCTTTTATCTTTCCTATAAACAAGAACTTCATGGTGTCTCTAAATCATTGCTCTCTGAAGTCGAACGTAATGCACATCCGGGACCAGAGTCCATGGAGTAGGTGACTGTGCTTAGTCACTCAGTCATGCTCCACTCTTACAATCCGTGGACTATAGCCGGCCAGGCTTCTCTGTCCATGGGGATTCTCCAAACCAGAATACTGGAGTGTGTTGCCAGGCCCTCCTCCAGGGGATCTTCCCAACCCAGGGATCAAATCCAGGTCTTCCACGCTGCAGGCAGATTCTTTACCATCTGATTTGTCTACTCTAGTAGTAAACCAAGGCCCAGAAAGTCATCTGCCCCATCCATAAAATATTTCCCTTGTCCCCATGTGCCATCAAGCTTGAAATTCTCCCTTTATAGATTCATTCATTTGGGTTAAACATTATTCTCTGATTTTAAAAATGAAAATAAATGGAATAAAATGTTAAGCTACCAACCCATAAAGATCATAAATCACAAGACTGAAGCAACTCTTGAAATCGTGTATTCCCACCTCTGCTCCATAGAATCTGTGTCTGATGATAACCCTGGTTAGGCCATTTTAAAATGCAGGAAGGAAGAACAGGATACAAATAGAGAAGGGTATCAAAGACAAAGGCCATCTTAATCACCATTGTTAGGAACTGGTGCTGATCTAATTAGCAAATGCTGCCACATTATCTTGACAGAGTATCAAGAAGATGGATTTTGAAGACAAACAGAACCACTACGTTCTGGCTATATAATATAGGCAAGATTTTTTATCTTTTCATCTTTGGTTCCTAATTATAAATAGAAGAAAAATAAGACCTGCCTTTAATGGTTGTTTTAAAGAGAAAAAGAGGTAAGATTTGTGACAAGGACTAATTTATCCTTTTATTTTTTTTTTTTTTAAGTATCTTCAAACTGTCTAAAACATCTGATACCAGACTTCATGTGAGGACAGACATTGTTTCTAATGTCAGGTCATTCGACCACCATATCACTGGCAGTTTACAATAGCACTTTCAAAACTGTGGAAATTCTAATTGACTTTATATTAATTCAGGCTTCTTTTTAAAAGAGCTAAACCTATGTGATTACTCATAACTATAATATGTATGCTCCATGAGGGCAGGGATTTCAATTTTGTTCATATCTATATCCAATGTGCGGAGCACTGTCCAACCCATTATTGTCACTGCTATTTAGTTGCTAAGTCAGGTCCCACACTTTTGAGATCCCATGGACCATAGCCTGCCAAATTGCTCTGTCCATGGGATTTCCCAGGCAAGGATACTGGAGTGGGTTGCCATTTCCTTCTCCAGGGGACCTTCCCCACCCAGAGATAAACCTGAGTCTCCCACTTGTCAGGAGGATTCTCTACCACTGAATCATCTGGGAAGCCCTCAACACATAATGGGGGCCATAAAGATCATTGAATAAATAAATGAATGACTATCACCGTATTTCTCTACAAAACAGAGAGAGACTTCTTAAGGACATTATGGCTACCAACAAGCTTGTCTTCAGTAGACATACAAAGGTTGCAATAGTGAAGAGAAAAGGAAAGGAAAATAAAGGGCGTCTGCCAATATTTGTTGTGTACTACTTGTGCCAGAGGTTTTATGGACATTACTTTCACTTCTCACAGAGTCCTCTGAGATAGATTTTACAACTTTCATCTTGAGACAAGGGGGGCTTCCCAGGTGGCTCAATGATAAAGAATCCTCCTGCCAAGCAGGACCTGATCCCTAGGTGGGGAAGATCCCCTGGAGAAGGAAATGGCAACCCACTCCAATATTCATGTCTGGCAAATCCTATGGACAGAGGAGTCTGGTGGGCTACAATCCATGAAGTCGAAAAAGAGTCAAAATGACTTAGCAACTAAACCAGCAAACTTGGGATGGTTTGATATGAAAATCCACATTCTTTCTACATCTTATGTCTCTTCAGATTTGAAAAATAAGGGAAAAAATTTTGACAAGTCCAAATGCAGAAGTGGGATGGGAGAATAAGGACAATAGAAAACAATTTTGTCAAAAATGAACATAGATACTTCCGTTTTAAAAGTTGACATGAGACATTCTAAAACACCCAGCTGGAAACTCAGATCTCCTGGAAACTCCTCCAATTCTCTTTCTACTGCTTCAGAAAGCTTTCATGAAACAGAGAAGGATGGGCCTGAACGACTTTATTCAGAAGATTGCCAATAACTCCTATGCATGCAAACACCCTGAAGTTCAGTCCATTTTGAAAATCTCCCCACCTCAGGAGCCTGAGCTTATGAATGCCAACCCTTCTCCTCCACCAAGTCCCTCTCAGCAAATCAACCTGGGCCCATCATCCAATCCTCATGCTAAACCGTCTGACTTTCACTTCTTGAAAGTAATTGGAAAAGGCAGTTTTGGAAAGGTTCTCCTGGCAAGACACAAAGCAGAAGAAGTATTCTATGCAGTTAAAGTTTTACAAAAGAAGGCAATCCTGAAAAAGAAGGAGGAAAAGCATATTATGTCGGAGCAGAATGTTCTCCTGAAGAACGTGAAACACCCTTTTCTGGTGGGCCTTCACTTCTCCTTCCAGACGACCGACAAACTGTACTTCGTTCTGGACTACATCAACGGTGGAGAGTTGTTCTACCATCTCCAGAGGGAGCGATGCTTCCTGGAACCACGGGCTCGATTCTATGCTGCTGAAATAGCCAGTGCCTTGGGTTACCTGCACTCTCTGAACATCGTTTATAGAGACTTAAAACCAGAGAATATTTTGCTAGATTCACAAGGACACATTGTCCTTACTGACTTTGGACTCTGCAAGGAGAACATTGAACATAATGGCACGACTTCCACCTTCTGCGGCACGCCCGAGTATCTGGCGCCTGAGGTGCTTCATAAGCAGCCCTATGATAGAACGGTGGACTGGTGGTGCCTGGGGGCCGTCTTATATGAGATGCTGTATGGCCTGCCTCCCTTTTATAGCTGGAACACAGCTGAGATGTACGACAACATTCTGAACAAGCCCCTCCAGCTGAAGCCAAATATTACAAACTCTGCAAGACACGTCCTGGAAGGGCTCCTGCAGAAGGACAGGACAAAGAGGCTGGGTGCCAAGGATGACTTTATGGAGATTAAGAATCATGTCTTCTTCTCCCTAATTAACTAGGAAGATCTCATTAATAAGAAGATTACTCCCTCTTTTAACCCAAATGTGAGCGGACCCAGCGACCTGCGGCACTTTGATCCTGAGTTCACCGAGGAGCCGGTCCCCAACTCCATCGGCCGGTCCCCGGACAGCCTCCTCCTCACGGCCAGCGTCAAGGAAGCGGCTGAAGCCTTTCTGGGCTTTTCCTATGCACCTCCCATGGACTCTTTCCTCTAAACGGTCTTAGGGTTGGTTGCAAAGGATTTTCTTAGTTAACCTTTTGGCAGAGCTGCCAGCTGACAGGACATCTTAAAAGAATTTGCACATCCCTGGAAGCTTGCACATCTTGGCAGTCTTATTGCACACTGTTTGCTGGAAGCTTTTCGAAGAGCACATCCTCCTCAATGAGCTTGTGAGATTCTCCTCTTTATTCTTCCTTCCAATGTGGTGCTATCTCTGAAATGAGCAGTAGAAGGCCGCCCGAGACAGATGCAGTGGTCTCACTGGCTGTTCTGAGAAGGCGCTTCTGGAGGCCTGTCGGGGCCACGATAACGAATCTTATGAAATGTGCCTTTTCTGATGAGATCGTGTTAGCTCCAAAGCTTTTCCTGTTGCCGAGTGTTTTCGTTCCGTTTCTCCTGTGGACTCCTGTGTGATCCGCCGTATGAGTGTGGTATGCTTGCTCCCAGAAGGACTCAGTTATAAGCATCAATGTGACGCAGAACACGACAACGTGGGACATTGTTTGTTTCTTCCATATTTGGAAGATAAATTTATGTGTAGACTGTTTTTTTTTTTGTAAGATATACTTAATAACTAAAATTTATTGAAAATGGTCTTGCAATGACTTGTATCCAGATGCTTAAAGAAAGCATTGCTGCTACAAATATTTCTATTTTTAGAAAGGGTTTTTATGGACCAATGCCCCAGTTGTCAGTCAGAGCCTGGTGTTTTCATTGTTTAAAATGTCACCTATAAAATGGGCATTATTTATGTTGTGTTTTTTTTTTTTTTTGCATTCCTGATAATTGTATGTATTGTATAAAGAAAGTCTGTACATTGGGTTATAACACTAGTATATTTAAACTTACAGGCTTATTTGTAATGTAAACCACCATTTTAATGTACTGTAATTAACATGGTTATAATATGTACAATTCTTTCTCCCCTC
Source organism: Odocoileus virginianus (assembly GCF_023699985.2). Taxonomy (NCBI): domain Eukaryota; kingdom Metazoa; phylum Chordata; class Mammalia; order Artiodactyla; family Cervidae; genus Odocoileus; species Odocoileus virginianus. The sequence goes on along the minus strand of NC_069686.1, from coordinate 31,349,633 downwards.
CCTACCACACACCTTTTTGTGTGTGATAAACCAACTTTGGTTTGCAATAAAACCTTGAAAAATTAAAAAAAAAAAAAAAAGTTGACATGAGTCTAGAAAAGTGTTTCAGAAACACAGAAATGAAAATTCATGTCCAAATTTCATTGTTTTTAACTTTCTAAAAAAAAAGTTTTGCTAAAATACAATTATATCATTCTAGTTACAATATATTTAACAGCTCATTGAGTTCACACACATTAGTGACCACACCAACCCAAAAACCTTCACTAGGCAACTCTGGTATGTTTTTCCTATTAGAATTTTCAGATGACTTTGAGTATTCATCTCAGTGGTTATAATTAATTTCAATAGCTTCTGTGTTAACCTCGTGGTTAACTTTTCTGGAAAAGTGCACCTGATTATTCAGTAAATGAATAATTAGGTAAGGTAGGAGACTAACAAGGCTACATATTGGCAGCCCCTAGTAGTAGGAGAACTGTTGAGTAAGTTCCTCTGGGATGCATTAAAAGCTGTGGAATCAGAATCTTACCTCAACAAGTTGGTGAAACTCATGCTGCACCCTGGGGGGGGAGTGGGGGAATAAGCTAAACTGAACTAAATTAAAGTTTATTAGATCAATCAAGCGGTATGCTAATAAGAAATCTGCTTCCCAAGTCACATTATCTAACCTGATTGGAAGGGGCATGGATGACAACTGCAAGTGGATGTTAGGCACTTGATGTATGAACACAGAACATGTTTGGGCAAATCCAAACTGAACCAAACTAAATCAAGCTAATGTCTAAGTCACAGTAATGTTCACTAGAACAGATACACAGAACCAATGTGATAAATGCAGACCAGTGTGATACGTATATATACATGTATACACTGTTATATATATATGTATATGTATATATATATACATTTTATATTTATATATAAAATGTATATATATACATTTTATGGAAGAATTGAACCAAAGGAAAGTTGAACTGGGTCACTGAACTTACAAAAGCAAAAATGAAATGGACATAATAAAATTAGGCAAAACTAACCTTAAAGAACAAAATAGTGAAACGACAAGGAGAATGTCTGTATCGCTTTCCAATCTAAACAGAGATTGTCTCTAACATTTGCAGGGTCACACTTACTCAGAGCTTTGAAGGATAACTGCTTACCACAAATTCTTTTGCCTACAAGGCATTTTGATAATATGAACAGGAAAATTCAAACAAGACAACAAATTAAAATATATTGATGATTCCATAAGATAGTTGGAGTTCTGTGGCTAAATTCAAACATCATTTTCATTTTGTTTGTATAAGAAAACATCAATTGTCTACCAACATGATGACTTACCTTTGCTTTAAAGAGCTTTACTGAAATTTTGGGATCCCCTGGTAGCTCAGCTGGTGAAGAATCCACCTGCAATGCAAGAGACCTGGGTTCAATCCCTGGATTGGGAAGATCCCCTGGAGAAGAGAAAGGCTCCCCACTCCAGTATTCTAGCCTGGAGAATTCCATGAACTGTATAGTCCACGGGGTCGCAAAGAGTCAGACATGACTGAGAGACTTCCACTTTCACTGAAATTTTATTTATAGGCTATTATAATGATAAAATTGAATTATTTTTAGTGGACATGTACAATTGTGCAATTATCATCGCACTTGAGTTTAGGTCATTTCTATGACCCTAAAAAGATCCCTCATGCCTGCTTATTGTCAAACCTGCTCCCACACACAAACTCAGGCAACCACTAATCTTTCTGGCTCGATAGTTTTGCCTTTTCTGAAAAGTATACTTAAATAGAACCAAACAAATCATAGTCTTTTGTGTCAGGCTTCTTTCACTGACCATGTGTTTGAGGTACATTCACACTAGTATATGTCAGTGATTTGCTCCTTTTTATCTTAACCCAACTTATTGTTGCTTACTCGTTAAGTCTTTTGCAACCCCAGGGACTGTAGCCTGCCAGGCTCCTTTGTCCACAGGATTTCCCAGACAAGAACACTGGAGTGTGTTATCAGTCATTTCCTATGCCAGGGGATCTGGCCAATCCATGGGTCGAAGTCACCCACGTCTCCTGCACTGGCAGGCAGATTCTTTACCACTGTATTTAAGGTTATTATTGATATGGTTAAATTTATAGCTGTCATTTGCTATGTTTTCTATTATGCCATTTTCGTTTCTCTGGTTTTTTTCTTTTTTTTTTTTTTTTTGGTCCGGCTTTCTTTTGTAACTAATCAATGTACTTAGTGTGTTTTTAATTTTTATGTTTATTTTTAACTAAATATTTTAATTATTTTCTTACTGGTTGCTCTGCAGATCACAATAGGCATCTGAACTGTTCACAATTTGATTTGTGTTAATGTCTCCAAATTCCAGTAAAATAGAGAAATTTTGCTGCAATATTACCCCATTTATTCCATCTTCCTTTATGTTATTAAATGTATGTATTCTACCTATGTATATTATCAAATAAACAATAGTGTTATAAGTATTTTTTTAAATTTTTATCTTTCAAAGAAATTAAGAAAAGAAAAATATACAGACTTTTATATTTGCCAATGTATTTACTATTCATGGTTCTTTTCATTTCTTTCTATAAGTTTAAGTTACCCTTTAGTATCATTTCCTTTCATCCTAAATAAGTACTTCCTCTAGGATTTCTTCTAAATACTGCTGCTGCTGCTGCTGCTAAGTCACTTCAGTCGTGTCCGACTCTGTGCGACCCCATAGACGGCAGCCCACCAGGCTCCGCCGTCCCTGGGATTCTCCAGGCAAGAACACTGGAGTGGGTTGCCATGTCCTTCTCCAATGCATGAGAGTGAAAAGTGAAAGTGAAGTCGCTCAGTCGTGTCCGACTCCTAGTGACCCCATGGACTATACTTCTAAATACTAAGGCAGGTCTAGCAACAAATTCTCTTACTCTTCACTTAGAAGAATCTTTATTTCTTCTTCATGTATGAAGAATAGTTTTGTTGAATATAACTTTCTTGGCTGACAAGGTCTTTTATGTCTTTCTCACTTTGAATATGTCATTCCTTGTCCTTCTGGCCTCCATTGTTTCTGAAAAGAACTCTCTTATTAAACATGCTGTAGTTCCTCTGGATACAATGAGCATTTTTCTCTTGACACTTTCATCAGGTTGACAACAATGTATCCAGATGTGTCTATATTTGTGTATCCTACTTGAGTTTTATTGAGATCCTTGGGTCTGTAGATTGTTTTCTACTAAATTTGAAAATTGTTCAGCTATTATTTCCTCAAGTATATTTTCTAAATGTTTTCCTCTGTTCTCCTTTCCTAAAATTTCATTATATGTGTGTTAGTGCATTTAAATATTGTCCCATGAGTCTCTGATGTTCTGCTTATTTTTCTTAGTTTTTTTTTTCTTTCTGTTCTACAGACTGGTTCATTTTTTTTGCCATATCTTCAAAGTCACTAATTTTTCTGCCATCTCAAATCTGCTTAGCCCAACCAGTGAATTTTTCATTTTGATCATCATACTTTGCAAATATAGAATTTCTACTTGGTTCTACTTTATAACTTCTATTCTTTATTGATATTTTGTATTTATTGAGTCATCATCACCATATTTTCTTTGAATCCTTTAAACATAATTACACAGTTGTTTTAATTCTATTCATAATAGTTGCTTTGAATCTTTTTTGCTAAATCCAACATCTGTGCCAATTTGTATTGGCTGTTTATTTTTTCCTGAGTAAAGGAAAAATACTCAGGAAACTACTTCTCTGTTACTCTGAATTTTCCATCAATTTTTGTTGAAAACTGGCTATCAAAGTTTAGCAACTCTGAATTCTGTTCCACTCCTGAGGATTATTGTTGCTGTTTTTTGTGTATTTGTTTTGGTTTGTTTGTTTTTCTTTTTAATGACTTGCTTGGAGTTAATCTGTGGAAACTTTCCTTGCCTTGCAGTGTGGGAACTGATGTCTCTGCTCAATATTTTTTTTCACTTTTTAGCCTAGTTTCCCAGGAGTCATCCTGATTGTATAGCAGCTGACCAGTGCTTGATCAGAAAATATATCCAAACATCTTGAGCTAATATGGCTTCCCCCCTCTGTGTGGATTGAGAGCTTCTTTCAAGTCTTCCTAAGCTTTTACTTTATACAAATCTCTCTTTGGTATTTCCTGCTTATGTGCACAGCCTTTCACTCAGCCAGCAAGGTATAGAGTTTATCTAGTCCAAGAGTTACTATCTCATTTCTGGGATCTCCCTATTAAATATTGTACCTGTCAGCTGGTCTCTTTCTTGCCCTAAACAGGGCTATCATCTTCGCCTAGGGGAACTTTAAGTTTTCTCCATTCATTTTCTTCCAAGTTTTCTATTTTTTATTGACAACACCAATGAGCTTGTTTCTCTCTCTCTCTCTCTCTCTCTCTCTCTCTCTCTCTCTCTCTCTCTTCTCTCTCTCTCTCTCTCTGTCTCTCTCCACTCTCCCCTTTAAGTTAAGACAGTCCTCTCTGGCAGTGAAACTGATGTTTTTCACAGCTAGCCCTGCACTGATTTTATTACTGTATTAACCAGGCAGAGGAATAGTGCAGAAAGATGGCAGAGAAGAGAACAGCACCAGGCAAGAACATTATAAACTCCCATGGTTTACCTAACATTCAGCAGTTTTTTATAAACAAATATTTCTCAATTCATCACTTGCCTTCCATTAACTTCAGGAGATTGTTTTTGAGAATTTTATCCAGTTTTAAAGTATTTTTTTAATTGTGGGAAGAACACGACATGATTTGTAAGAGTACAATACAGTATCGTTAACTATAGGCACCGTGTTGTATATCAGATCTCTAGAACTCATTCTCTTGCATAACTGAAACCTTGATTAGCAGTTCCTCATCCCCTCCTCCCCTATGCTACCAGTCCCTGGCAACCCTAATTCTATTCTCTACGTCTATAAATTTTACTATTTTTAGATGTATAAGTGGAATCAAGCAGTACTTGTCTTTCTGTAACTGGTATTTTCACTTGGAATAATGTAGTCAAAATTTATGCATGTTGTCACATGTGGCATAATTTCCTTATTTTTGAGCTGAATAATATTTCACTATAAGAATAAACCACAGGCGGCACGACTGGGTTGACTCCGGGGGCGCGGCGAGGAGAGAGATGAGGCTGAGCTGGGTCTTGACAGTACTGTCCATCTGCCTGAGCGCCCTGGTCACGGCCACAGGGGCCGAGGGCAAACGGAAGCTGCAGATTGGAGTCAAGAAAAGGGTAGACCACTGTCCCATCAAATCTCGGAAAGGGGACGTCCTGCACATGCACTATACGGGGAAGCTAGAAGATGGAACAGAGTTTGACAGCAGCCTGCCCCAGAACCAGCCCTTTGTCTTCTCCTTGGGCACAGGCCAGGTCATCAAGGGCTGGGACCAGGGGCTGCTAGGGTGAGTCGTGGGACCATGGCTGTGGTCCAGGAGGATGTGTGAGGGAGAAAAGCGGAAGCTGGTGATTCCATCAGAGCTGGGGTATGGAGAGCGGGGAGCTCCCCCAAAGATTCCAGGTGGTGCAACCTTGGTGTTCGAGGTGGAGCTGCTCAAAATCGAGCGACGTTCAGAACTGTAGCCAAACTGGAGAGGGGCGGTGGAGAGGCCCTCATCAGGGACCAGACTGTTTAAAGAAAAAAAAAAAAAAACCTTAAAACCCAAAAAAAAAAAAAAAAAAAAAAAAAATAAACCACATTTGCTATGCTTATTTATCCAGTGATGAACATTTAGATTGTTTCCACATCATGGATATTTCGAACAATGCTGGCAATGAACATGGAAGTGCTAATATTTCTTCAATATCCTGATTTCAATCCTTTTGGGTAAATACCCAGAAGTGAAATAGCTAAATCAGGTGGTAGTTCTATTTTTAATTTTCTGATGAACTTGATACCTTTTTCCAGAGACTACATCATTTTGTATTCCCATCAAAAGTGTACAAAGTTGTAAAGTAATTACCCTCCAACTAATAAAAATAAATGGGGAAAAAAAAGTGTACAAAGGTTCCAACTTCTCAACATCCTTATTGACACTTGCTGTCTTTTTTTTTTTTTTTTAGTAGCCATCCTGACATGTGTAAGGTGATATCTCATCGAGATTTTGATCATATGTGTAGAAAACCCTAAAGACTCCATTAAAAGAACTGTTGGGACTAGTACACAAATTTAATCAAGTTGTACTATATGTGATCAATATACAAAAATCAGTTACATTTCTATACACTAACATGAATTATCTGAAAAGGAAATTAGTAAAACAGCCTCATTAACAATTGCATCAAAAAGAATGAAATATTTAGGAATGAATTTAATCAAGGAAGTAAAAGGCTTGCATACTGAAAAGTACAAAACATTGATGATAGAAATTAAAACAGACACAGTAAGTGGAAAAAACATCCATGTTAATGAATTAAAAGAATTGCTACTGATAAAATGTCCATATGGCCTATGTTTTCCAATTTTTCCATCTCTTCTTTTTTTTTATGTTATTTCTCAAGTCTTTATCAAGCATAGTAGAAAAGCTCTCATACATATATATAAATAATATGTATAGTATATATTTTAGAAAACATGAATTTTTGCTTGGTATATATTTTAGAAAACATGAATTTTTGCTTGACTAAAAAATTTATGACATTTTGATTCCTCTTGTTTGACTTAGCTTGAATAGAATGCTAGATTTCTAATTTTAAAAAATAGATATGCAACAAAGTTTTACTATATAGCACAGGGGACTATAGTCAATATCATCTAATAACCTATAATGGAAATTTTCAAAAACAATAAATGTATATATGTATAAATGAATTACAAAAAAATAAGTTCTTTTTAAAATTTAGTAATGCTTATCTTTTTGCCAGTTTTTCTAAATGTCATATGGACATCTAATAACAACATATGAGATACAAAATTTTAAATATATTTGTGTAGGATAAAAGATAAAGACATTAATATAAATAGAAATATATTTAACTTATTAATGCTTCTATTTTTATTTTTTCTGCACTTGGTAAACTATTCTCAGAGAAATGTTAATATGTCTCACTATGATTATATATTTTTCTTTTCTCTTATATTTCTTCTGATTTTGCTTTATGTATCCTTGTTTCTTTGGTGTTATGTGTCTGTTGGTTTATGACATCTACTTTCTTTGTGAATTGCACATTTTACCATTACAAATATTCATCTTTGCTTCATTTAAAAATAAATTAATTAATTTAAAAAAGTAAAGTGATCAACATACTCAATGCAATCTCTTTCAAGATTCCAATGGTATTTTTTATAAAAACAGCAAAAATCTCTAAAATTCATATAAAATCATAACAAATCTGAAATAAATAATCAAAACAGTCTTGAGAAGAAAAAGTTGGAAGCATTACACTTCATGATTTCAAAATATGTTATTACAAAGCTACAGTAATTATAACAGTATGATATTGGCATAAAAAGAGACATATAGAATAACAGAATTGAGGAGTCCAGAAATAAATATACACACATGAGGTCAGCTGATTTTCAACAAGGACATCAAGAATTCACAATAGGAAATGGATAGTCTCTTTAAGTGGTGTTGGGAAAACTGGACATCCAAGTGCAAAAGAATGAAACTGGGCCTTTATCCTTACACCATACAAAAAAATCAACTCAAAATAGATGGAAGACTTAAAGGTAAGACCTGAAACTGTAAAATTCCTAGAAGAAAACATAGGGAAAGCTTAATGGCATTGGTCTTAACAATGATTTCATGCATACAACATCAAAAGCACAGATAGTAAAAGCAAATACACAAATACATACGACAAGTAGAACTACATCAATCTGAAAAAAACTTCTGTGTAGCAAACTGTCAAGAGTGAAAAGGCAACCTACAGAAAGGGAAAAAAATATTTGCAAATCACATATCTGATCATAATTTCTGAATTACAGTTGACCCTTGAACAACACAGGTTTGAATTGTGATGGTCCAGTTATACACGGATTTTTTTTCGACAGTAAATAATAGTACTACACAATCCACGGTTTGTTGATTGCATTGATGGGGAAATGAAGATAAGTAGGGCTATCAATAGGTTATGCATTGATTTTTGACTGTGCAGAGGGCTGGAGTGGCAAGCTGAAAGGGATAGTGAAAGGGATTTAATAAAGGGGCTTCCCAGGTAGGAAAGAATCAGCCTGCCAGTGCAAGAGACACAGGAGAGGCGAGAGACAAGGGTTTGATCCCTGGGTCAGGAGGATCCCCTGGAGTAGGAAATGGCTACCCACTCCAGTATACTTGCCTGGAAAATTCCATGGACAAAGGAGCCTGGTGGGCTGCAGTCCACGGGGTCAGAAAGAGTCCGACGCAACTGAGTACGTGTAAAGTAATAGCCTGAAGCAAATTATTTCTAAATGCTAAGTCATTTTTAAAAAGAGAAATATGTAAACATATATAACAAATATAAAAATGAGAAAAGGAAAATGCATTCTAGAGAGAAAAAAAGCATAATGTTATTAGCTAAGTACAGTGAAGAAAAAAACAAAACCTTGAAATTAATTGAAACTACTCAGAAGATTTAAGAAAAAAGCAAAGACAAAAACAGGGAGTATCATAGAAGAAACAAAAGAGAGGTAGGTTTAGATGGCACTTTGGGTGATGGCAAAGTGAAGGGTGTTGGCAAATCCTCTTTTTTCAAATCCAACTGAATTCTTTTTGCTATTGAGTTGAAGGAGTTCCTTATATACAGCTGACCTTTGAACAATGTGGGTGTTGGGGACTCCACTCCCTTGAACTTTCCCGGTGGCTCAGACAGTAAAGAAACTGCATGCAAGGCAGGAGATCAGGGTTTGATCCCTGGGAAGATCCTCTGGAGAAGGGCATGGCAACCCACTCCAGTACTGTTGCCTGGAGAATCCCATGGACCAGAGGAGCCTGGCAGACTACAATCCATGGGGTCACAAAGAGTCAATACAACTGTCTAACACTTATTACCGTTAGGCCCAAAGGGTCAAGGTGAGAGAGCTATTACCAGATCTCAGTTAGAGCTGTGGTATAGAGAGGTGCCATGCTTTAGGTTTCACAGGGCTCCAGTTTACATAATTTAAAGTACTCCCTTTAGGAAAAACTTAAGTAAAATTACAAGTATAAGATTAAGAATGAATGTGAATATTTTAAAATTTAAAAAAACTCAAATTTTAAAAATCAAATAAATATCACAAACATAGCAAAATCTAGAAAATAATTATTTTATTAACTACCAGAAACAGTTTTTTTTTTGTTTTTTTTTTTTAGGGTATAGTGATCTTTTATTTGCAATTTAAAGGTAGGGGAACCAAAATAAAGAAAGGCTAAATAACTTGACCAAGCAATACAACTAATGGGTGATAAAACTTGAATTTTCTTTTTTTGTTTTTTTTTGTGTTTTGTTTTTTTTTAAAACAAGAACTCAGTTTTTTAACTTCATCATCTCTTGCATTTGAAGTACTCCTCGATGACATCCTTGGCCTGAGATTCTTTGCCATACTTCTTAACTACCACACAACTGCAACCAACCACTTTACGGGGTTTCCAGAAACAGTTTTGAAACATCTTTCATTTGACTTCTTTTGTTGCACATTCTGATTTCTTCTTCATATAATTTTAAGTTTGATTTTTATAAGGAGAAAATAAGTCAATATTTTCTCTAACATTATGGATTGAAATTTTTCATCATTGTGAATTTAGAATCAGCTAGTACAATATGTAGCTTCACAGTTCCTATTATTAATGTCATGTAAATTTTTTCTTTTGTATTCAAATTTTGGAAACCATCTATTAAGTGTCTGACATATTTAAGCTATAAGATTTCAAGTTTTCTTGTGTAGCAACTCATATTAAATACTATTTGAGTTGACAATAGTCATTGACTAGTTTGTCCTAACTGTCCTCATTATAGGATCTTACTGTGAGTTTTCTATTATCTTTATCGATGCCAGTAATTCATGTCAAAGCATCAGCAACTTTATATCTTTCTCCAATATGTCTGTATGATTCATTCTTCTTTGTTAATTAGATTATCAAACAATTCAAGAGCTGTTTCATTCTTTCCATTCATAATTTATCTCTTCCTCTTAATGAATTACAGCTTTTAGTAAAATCTAAAAATAAATTTTATTTTTATTTCTCATTATCAGAATAGCTTCTGATTTAATTATTCAATTTATCATTTTTGTTTCATATTTCATTGCTTATCTCCTAGTTTTTTAAATAATATGTTTAGAGATGATAAAAGAAATTATCCTTCATTTATCTCCTTATCAGGAATCTATTTCTTGCTTGGATTTTGAAAATTTGTGATGTATTATGGAAATATTCTAAAATTTCTTTTCAAATATACTTTTTAATGTCAGAACATTTTTTTCCTTTTAACAAAAACATCGGGTGGAGAGGGAGGTGAGAGGGGGATCGGGATGGGGAATACATGTATATCCATGGCTGATTCATGTCAATGTATGACAAAAACCACTACAATATTGTAAAGTAATTAGCCTCCAACTAATTAAAAAAAAAAAGAAAAAAAAACATACGACCATGAAATATTGCTGAAGCCACTCCCTAGGCCTTGGAAAAAGCCTGAATTTGTGAGTGGTTCTGAAGCTTAAGCTTCATTCATTTCATGGAAATCTTCCTCCAAATGCAGTCACTGCTAAATCTTGGTCCACCATGAAAGAACCCCAGGAAACCAATACCTCAACCTCTCTCTACTGGTGCCTCCAATGGGCCAAAGCCAAATGGAAGGGCAGACCTGGAGGGACAAACAGTATAAGAAGCCTAGCTAGTTGTCTGTCTTCCAAAACTTCTATTTTACAGTATTTCTATCTTATTTTGGCCTTTTGTGCTTGTGTTCATAAGGAAGACAAGCAAAATAAAGAATGTGTTTGACATTTGCTCAGAGAAATCACTTCCTCAAGAAGCACTTGCTAGCCTAAGTATGCCTGTGAATGCTATACAATCTTGGTTCAGCAAAGCATATTCCTCCCATAATGCATTCACATATCATAATCATTTTGAAAGCTTCAACACATGTCTTCTAATGGTGTCACTCTATATAATGAGATATGCAAATTAGAGTGTTATAGAGAGTCTTAATTGCATTATATCATTCAGAGTTGTAAATGTTCAGCTAGTTACAGCCCAGGTAGAGCAATCAGAAGAAGAAAAGAAAAGAAATAGTCTTTTGGCTGTTTGACCCAAAAATGAAATAGACTTACACTGCCAATAGGCATATTAATATGCTCCTCAGACACCTATAGTAACAGGGGATTAATGGGGATGGCCTTAAGACCTGTATCAGCCTTTTCTTATAAATGCTTTATGAACCTTGCCTTCAGTGTTTTGGGGTTCCCAGGCTCTATTTCATATGTTATTCTCAAGCTTATAATAAACTCCAAGGAATTAAAAAAGAAAATATGACTTGTCAGGTAAAGAGTGTAGTAGCATATAGAATATCTGCTGAAGAAAAAATATGTTCCCTTTCATATAGTTTCCATGTAATTAAATAATGCCTATAATGTTATTTTTCAAACTCTAAATTCTATCATGATTTGGCAAGATAAGAAAATGGAACCTGGAAACCTTTTCCCCATCTCAGAGCAGGCAATATCTTTTAGTTATCAGCAACTTCTAAATAAGCAGGGATCTCTAACAGATTGTTCCACAAGACCACAGTCATATGCCACCGATTTTCATATCTGTTTCTGCTGTACATTATTCTAGGCATCCAAGGTCAGCAAGATCAATTGAGCAGCAAACTATTGAAATAAAGAAAATATACCAAAAAAAAAAAAAAAACCAGATAGACCCATTCTTCATTTATTAAACCACCACCATCCTTTCCAATATCCACAGCCACTCCCTTGTACCATCAAAGCCCTATCATGACCAGGACCATTACAATCTGTCACAGACGACTACAGCACAGGGCCATGCTTTTTTCAGAGTTAGCTTTGTCTTGTTCATTTACTGCAGTGGTGGATGAGCTGTCTGGAATAACTTGCCTTCAAAAATCACACAGATATATTTAATCATGTTGGGATAAATAAAATTTAAAGCAGAAAATCACAATTTTCCCTAAGACAATCCAACTCTCTCGTTTGATCCTTGAGAAAAACGTCTCTTTATTCATTTATCTAATGAGCAGTAACACTTTAGTACTTCACCATTATCTCACACTGAATACATTCAAATTAAAAGCTTAACTCTCCAAAACAAGATACTTGAAATTGTGTCACATTTCTGTCAACAGCATCATTTTCCCACTTATCAAGTCTCTTAATTTGTTAGTTGTTATTTCCTCCCTGTTATTCATTCCCAATTAGTTTCCAAGTTACATTGGATTTTCTCTCTAAAAATTTCTCATATTCTATTCCCTTCTCTATCATTCTCTTCCAGCATCATTCCCTTCCAGAGAGCCAAATAGCTCTGGCTATTTCATGCCTAGTTTATGACATGAGCTCCATAAATGACTTCCACCCCCATATATTCTACAAATTGCTTCCAAACCTATTTTCCAAAAATATAATTCTGTCATGTCACCCCTCTGTTGAGTATTTTATGGATAGTCAATAGTAAAAACAATAGTTTAAACTTGCCAGTTTGGAAATCTTTCATTTCACCAAAATTCATACCACCTAAGTTTCTCTTATTGTCCCAAACCTCCCAGGACTTTATGAGCTACCTCTACCAGAGGTAAGTCAGAGTAAAATAGAATATACTCAATTTCAGTAAATAGTAGATTCGAAGGGGCAGGAATCAAGGTCAAATATGCTAAAATTTAGAGTTTAAGTCAGTAGAGATCACTATAAGTGGATCAGAATCAAGGAACAGAGGAATAAGGACAGTTCCTAAGAAATTCCCTCAAACATAGGATCACCATTTTTGGCCACTGAAAGTTTATTTTCAAATCTTCACTTTCATATACTACTCAATATAAGCTCTCCATAAGTAAGCTTTTTTTACTAATGGTTCTCAGACCGTACTGCCCATCTGAAGTATGTATAAAGTTTGTTAAAACAGATTTCAGGATTCCATCCCCAAAGTTTCTAATTCAGTAGGTCCAGAGCCAGAAAAGGCATATTTTAACAAGTTCTTAAGTGAGGTTAATGAGGCTGGTCTGGGGATCCCACTTTGAGAATCAGTTCCCTACGTAAACACATTCATCTTGCTGTCTCTGAAATATGAAAGTGAAAGTCGCTCAGGCATGTCCAATTCTTTGTGAGCCCAAGGAAGGAATTCTCCAGGCCAGAACACTGGAGTGGGTAGCCATTCCCTTCTCCAGGGGATCTTCCCAAGCCAGGGATTGAACCCAGGTCTCCTGCATTGCAGATGGATTCTTTACCAGCTGAGCCACCAGGGAAGGCCAAAATATAAATCTGCATCCTCAAATCCTACAAGCTGGCTAGAATGGTCACTGCACTTCAGTCAACATACAGTCCACTCAGACTGCATTACCACACAAAACTCTCCCTTCCCCTGATGCTTACACTTTATTGTCTCTGCTTATAGCACTGGTTTGGTTTCTTTTTTTGAGAGACTTCTTTGAAAATAGACTTGGATTCTAAACCTGCCTCCAACTATGTAATTTTAAGCAAATTACTCAAAGTTTTTGAGCTCTCTTTTACTCATTTGTAAAACAATAATAATAAGCCCTATTTTTACTTTGTGTGAAGACATCAACATTTTATTAGGTTTTCCACCTGCATTAGTTACTTTCCAGTTTCTGATCCTCTACTATTTAATAAGCGTTTACCCTCAGCCTTCTCAACTCTACAGGCCAAAATGGTTACAAACATTCATTTATATGGCATCTTTATAAGTCTAATCATACAATTTCCAAGGTGAAAATGTGGTTTTTAAATGTAACTCCTTCATTTGAGCTCATTGTCAGAAACTACACATTTGGTAGATGGTAGGTCAGGCTCAATTCCCTTTGCATGATTTCCACCTTCTCAGGTAAAATCTTTTTACCAAAGTTAAAAGATTGCTGACATGATGTGAATTGATGTAGATAGTGGAGGAAGGAGGTAATTCAGCAAAGGGGGTGTGGTCGGAGAAACAGGCAACACGTAGGAATTCTTATTCAAAAATATGCATTTCTTCATATCATTATTACATGGCTATTTTTCTGAATTTTTTAAGTTAGTGTCTCGGAAGTTTACTGAGTGAAAAAAGCTAACCTCAAAGGGTTACATAATACAAGATTCCATTTTATAACATTTTTGAAAAGATAACATTATAGAAATGAAGAACAAATTAGTGGTTGCCAAGAGTTAGGAACACAGGTTGGGGAGAGGGAAGGTTCTATTAAAAGATAGCACAACAGATTCTTGTGTTGAAGCAACTGTTCTTTATCTTGACTGTGGTTCTACAAATCTGTACATGTGGTAACACAGCATAGAATAAAATATACACACACACATACACAAAGGGATTTATGTAAAACCCGTGAAATCTGAATAAGGTCAATGGATTATATATTCATGTCCATTATCCTAGGTGTGATATTACACCATGGTTATGAAAGATGTTATCAAAGGGGCAAATTGAGTAAAGGATAAATGAGATATCTTACTGTTATTTTTTATAATAACTCCATGAAGCATGGGGTTATTTATTGGTTTTAGGCTGACTTCCAAACACCTGATGTCCAGTTTAGAAAGAAAATCCTTTTAGGATAGTACCAGAATAGTTCTGAGATGTGTTTATAATTCTTGGAAGAGAAGAAAGCTTGTGAAGATACAAAGAACTGTATCTCGTATATTAGTTTTGCCTACTTTTGACTCTAAATATAAGTGTTAAAGTTGGAAAATCGTAGTATTCTTGAACTGCACTAAGTTTTCACTGGTTTAGACCTTACCAGGTAAATCTGATACATGTCTCATGATTGTCACTCAACAAATATTTATTAACTTCTTACAATATGTCATTATCACTGACTTTACTTTTTTTTCTATTTTATATTTACAGTCAAATGAAATAATTTTAAAGATCCCCTAAACTTTTTGTGACAATCAGATTACATCACGATCAATGACAATCAAAGCTTTATAGTTTAGAACTCTTGATACTTAAAATTTTCCCTTATATAGAATGGAATGTTTATACATTAATTCATTCTGGAGTCAATATAGCTTATTGATTCAGAGCAAAGGCTCCGGGGCCTGGATACCAGGGCTAAAATTCTGGTTCCAATTTGTTGGCTGTATGAGTTTGGACAAGTTACTTAACCTCTCAGTGCTTCTGTTCCCTTTTCAATAAAATGGGGAATATAAGATCCTCTTCACAGGGTTGTTCTGATGATTAAATGAGTTACTGAATGTAAAGGACACATAGAATATACTTCATCAATGACAGTGGTAAATAGTTATTCATTCATTTGTAACTGGCTTGTTCCCAAAAGGTTTAAACAAGCCAACTGAATTATATATGTAAGACATTATAAGACATTATATGTGTAAACCAATTCCATATTTATGATGTTATTGTTTTAGGAATAATAAACAAAGCAGGTTGCTCCTGAATGGGAAAAGACAGTATTACTCATTCACAACTACTAATTAGTATCACCTCAAATCAGATTTTGAAACAACTCAATACTGAGAAGTGACAACTACCAGTGAAGAAGAAAACATTCACCAACTAGAAAAACACAACAATGTGAGGTTGACTGTCTAGTTATCTATATTTCCCACTAAATTGTATTTTCTGGAGGAGCCAAGACTATGTCTTTCTTTTCCATTTTAATCCCCAGTCCTAGCATATTGCCTGATACATACTAGGTACTCAATACATTTTTCAATGAATTAACACTAAGAGTCTAGAGTAACAGAGCAGATAAATCTATATTTGTCTCAGCAATTTCTTCTATGGAGGGATTTGCAATACAGTCATTCTATACATCAAATTATATTGAGGCCTAAAATGTTTTAAGCCAACTCAGAACAATGAATGTGTCAAGCTCATATCAAGTTTTCTTGTGTAATATTTTTTGTAAGAAAAGTCTTACACACATTTGAGGATTTCATACACACACACAAACACTAAAAGTATTTTTAAATAATTTCTATAAGCTTTACACGTATAGAAAAACTATATATAGTCATAGATTTTTTTCATTTCCCAACAACGTGAATAAAAATGCGTCCTTGCATTCCTATGACACAACGTGCATACATCTACTCCAGCACTGCTTACTATATAGCATATTTGTTGCTTTTTGTTACTGCTCCATTAGACTAAGCATCTGTGTTTTTCATTTTTACATCCCTCATGCTATCTGGTACTAATAGAAATCTAATAAGTATTTGCTTAATTAATTAATGAATACATTATCTTCAATGTAAATTTCTTCTTTAGGCACTTTTGACCCCAGAGAAAAGTCTTCTTTAGAGAAACCATCATCTTCCGATAAGAATGATAATATCTATTGGTGATTTATGTTGCTGAGGACCCATTGCCCTCAGGATAAGGATAATGCCACTTAAAGATCCTGGGTGATCCAGCTCTCGCTTTTGTCTCTAGACCCAAATCCTGTCATTCTCTACCTCATAATGTCCCTTGAGCTCCAAGTGAGCTGCATTTTATGAACTGGCTAACCAGGAAATCTTCACAAGGATAAAAAATAAAAACTTCAAGACTCTGCATGCTCAGTCACTTCAGTCATGTCTGACTCCTTGCAACTCTTTGCAACACTATGGACTGTAGCCCATCAGGCTCCTCTGTCCATGGGATTCTCCAGGCAAGAAAACTGGAGTGAGTTGCCATGCCCTCCTCCAGGGATCTTCCTGACCCAGGAATGGAACCCATGTCTCTTAAGTCCCTCGTACTGGCAGGTGGGTTTTTTACCACTTAGCACCACCTGGGAAGCCCCAAAGTGAAAGTTGCTCACCTGTGTCCAACTCTTTGTGATCCTGTGGACTGTAGCCTACCAGCCTCCTCTGTCCATGAAATTCACCAGGCAAGAATACTGGAGTGGGTTGCATGCCTAGTCAACCTACAATTGAAAAACAAAATAATTTTAGGTAAAAATTCTTTGCTTGGTTGGGATCAGTAAAAAAGCATAGAGTTCACTCTTCAAAGGCATCTGCAGTGATGGTTCTTCTGTCTGATTTTTGATTGTTAAGTTCTAAACATGATATTATCTTGTCCTTGAACTATAATTTATTTTGATTACAGATTGAGTCTTTTTTAGTAAATATTCATAACCTTGAAATAGATATTCGGGAGGCTACAAGCATGATTTTTTAACAATAGGTAATACATTTGGTTTTTACCCTAAGTTTTCAGTAAAATATATACAAAATGTAAATAAGGTATGATAGTATGTTTTTCACAGACATGGTTGCATCTTTCTAGCAATACATGGGTGCTTTACACCTCTCCATGGAATTATGATTTATACAGACCTCTTGTTTTAAAGGATGAAATCCCTATTTTTGCCAAATCAATTGTATTAGTTCTCTGTAAAAACAAGTACTCATTTTAATGAGTTGTATTTTCATATGCATCAACATTTATATACCTTCCCCTTAGCATAAAAGATCATAACTTAAATATACAATTTTTGTCTTAGAGTACGTGTATTTTTTTTTTTTCCAAAAAGATTGAGCATTTACATCTCTACCTGAAAAGGGGACTTTGCTGGTGGCTCATTGGTAAAGAATCTGCCTGCCAAGCAAGAGACATAGGTTCAATCCCTGGATGGGGAAGATCCTCTGGAAAAGGAAATGGCAACCAACTCCAGTATTCTTGTCTGGGAAAGGACAGAGGAGCCTGCCAGGCTACAGTCCACAGGGTTGCAAAAAGAGTTGGACACAACTTAGCAACTAAACAACAACTTGTAAAAGAAGAATGGTATAAAAGAGACATTTCTTGACTTATAAATAAAATGTCGTTGGAATAACAATGACTCTTCTCCCCAAACAGTCCACAACCCTGATTTTTTGCTTACCTTTGTAGAAACTTCAAGGAAATAATCACAGCAAAAATTTTAAAAAGGAAGTCATATTCCACAAACATCTGTCCATAGAAGAATTCATAGCCTTGGAGTGGACCATGCACTCTGATGCTTTGAAATGTGACCTAGATACCCAGAAGCTGCCTTTAAAAACAGATCACGTCATCACTTGTGATGCTGGGGTTACTCTTTGCATAAGATTTGTCAGCAACAAGATATATGACAAACCTGACTCTGAATTTAGAGTCTGAAGCTGAGAGGTGATACAAAAACCCCCAAATAGGTCTTTTCTTAAGGGAACCAGGAAACAGAGTATATTTTCAAAGAACCTAGGGTTATTTACAAGTAATTTGCAATGAGAGGAAAAAATACAGGTATATATATATTCTGCAAAATATTCACATATCAAATAATTATGTTTGTAAACCTGAAGCTAACATAATGTTTAAGACAACAACAAACACCAAGATCCATTAAAATTCTTGTCTCCTTGATACATGTAAGTCACGAAGAACAAGTATTTTTTCCATAACCCATTAAAACAAACTTATACTCTTTGCAGCAGTATATATTTTTAATTTAAATACTGCTCCTCTTTAAGTGAACAAATTTTATCCTTAATAAAATTTTCAAGGATGTTACAAATCTGAAGTATTCATGTGTTATTTATCCTTCTACAATAGAATTATAATTTAAAAAAATAAAGTCATTCACATGGAAGAAAAAATAGGACTCTCAATCCTAGATTGACTCACATATATGGTAACAGATTTATTCTTCTTTACTTCTCTCTTCTCTCTAATGAAAACTAATTATCAGTCATTTATTGATATTCTCACAGCCAAAGGCTGTTGTGACAATCTTGATAGATGATTTCTTTTGGTACACTATACATTCTTTAAGGAAAGCAAAAAAAAAAAAAAAAAAAATCATACACCATGACCAAGTGGGCTTTATCCCAGAAATGCAAGGATTCTTTAATATCTGCAAGTCAATCAATGTAATACACCACATTAACAAATTGAAAGATAAAAACCACATGATTATCTCAATAGATGCAGAGAAAGCCTTTGACAAAAGTCAACACCCATTTATGATTAAAACTCTCCAACAAGCAGGAATAGAAGGAACATACCTCAACATAATAAAAGCTATATATGACAAACCCACAGCAAGCACTACCCTCAATGGTGAAAAATTAAAAGCATTTCCCCTGAAATAAGGAACAAGACAAGGGTGCCCACTCTCACCACTCCTATTCAACATAGTTTTGGAAGTTTTGGCCACAGCAATCAGAGCAGAAAAAGAAGTAAAAGGAATCTAGATAGGAAAAGAAGAAGTGAAACTCTCTCTGTTTGCAGATGACATGATCCTCTACATAGAAAACCCTGAAGACTCTACCAGAAAATTACTAGAGCTAATCAATGAATATAGTAAAGTTGCAGGAGATAAAATTAACACACAGAAATCCCTTGTATTCCTATACACTAACAATGAGAAAACAGAAAGAGAAATTAAGGAAACAATACCATTCACCATTGCAACAAAAAGAATAAAATACTTAGGAGTATATCTACCTAAAGAAACAAAAGACCTATACATAGAAAACTATAAAACACTGATGAAAGAAATCAAAGAGGACACAAACAGATGGAGAAATATACCGTGTTCATGGATTGGAAGAATCAATATTGTCAAAATGGCTATACTACCCAAAGCAATCTATAGATTCAATGCAATCCCCATCAAACTACCAACGGTATTTTTCACAGAACTAGAACAAATAATTTCACAATTTGTATGGAAATACAAAAAACCTCGAATAGCCAAAGTAATCTTGAGAAAGAAGAATGGAACTGGAGGAATCAACCTGTCTGATTTCAGACTATACTACAAAGCCACAGTCATCAAGACAGTATGGTACTGGCACAAAGACAGAAATATAGATCAATGGAACAGAATAGAAAGCCTAGAGATAAATCCACAAAACTATGGACACCTTATCTTTGACAAAGGAGGCAAGGAGATACAATGGAAAAAAGACAACCTCTTTAACAAGTGGTGCTGGGAAAACTGGTCAACCACTTGTAAAAGAATGAAACTAGAACACTTTCTAACACCATACACAAAAATAAACTCAAAATGGATTAAAGATCTAAATGTAAGATCAGAAACTATAAAACTCCTAGAGGAGAACATAGGCAAAACACTCTCCGACATAAATCACAGTAGGATCCTCTATGACCCACATCCCAGAATTTTAGAAACAAAAGCAAAAATAAACAAATGGGACCTAATGAAACTTAAAAGCTTTTGCACAACAAAGGAAACTATAAGCAAGGTGAAAAGACAGCCCTCAGATTGGGAGAAAATAATAGCAAATGAAGCAACAGACAAAGGATTAATCTCAAAAATATACAAGCAACTCCTGCAGCTCAACTCCAGAAAAATAAATGACCCAATCAAAAAATGGGCCAAAGAACTAAACAGACATTTCTCCAAGGAAGACATACGGATGGCTAAAAAACACATGAAAAGATGCTCAACATCACTCATTATCAGAGAAATGCAAATCAAAACCACAGTGAGGTACCATTACACGCCAGTCAGGATGGCTGCTATCCAAAAGTCTACAAGCAATAAATGCTGGAGAGGGTGTGGAGAAAAGGGAACCCTCTTACACTGTTGGTGGGAATGCAAATTAGTACAGCCACTATGGAAAACAGTGTGGAGATTCCTTAAAAAGCTGGAAATAGATCTGCCATATGACCCAGCAATACCACTTCTAGGCATACACACTGAGGAAACCAGATCCGAAACAGACACGTGCACCCCAATATTCATCGCAGCACTGTTTATAATAGCCAGGTCATGGAAGCAACCTAGATGCCCATCAGCAGACGAGTGGATGAGGAAGCTGTGGTACATATACACCATGGAATATTACTCAGCCTTTAAAAAGAATTCATTTGAATCAGTTCTAATGAGATGGGTGAAACTGGAGCCCATTATACAGAGCGAAGTAAGCCAGAAAGATAAAGACCATTACGGTATACTAACACATATATATGGAATTCAGAAAGATGGTAATGATAACCCTATATGCAAAAAAAGAAAAAGAGACTCAGATGTATAGAACAGACTTGTGGACTCTGTGGGAGAAGGCGAGGGTGGGATGTTTCAAGAGAACAGCATCGAAACATGTATATCTAGGGTGAAGCAGATCACCAGCCCAGGTTGGATGCATGAGACAAGTGCTCAGGCCTGGTGCACTGGGAAGACCCAGAGGGATGGGGTGGAGAGGGAGGTGGGAGGGGGGACCAGGATGGGGAATACATGTAAATCCATGGCTAATTCATTTCAATGTATGACAAAAACCACTGCAATGTTGTAAAGTAATTAGCCGCCAACTAATAAAAATAAATGGAAAAAAAAAAAAAAAGAAAGAAGTGATGTGTGTTGATCTTAGGGTAACAATATTCAGGTTTTTTTTTTTATTACTAAGTTTGATATTAACCGTGTGTATTTAATAGATGCCCTTTATCAGGTTGAGGAAGTTTCCTTTTATTTTTATTTGTTTAGTGTTTTTATCATGAACAGGTATTGGATTTTTGCCAAGTGTATCTACTGAGATGATCATGTAGTTTTTTTTTTAATTTAGTTAATATGGTATATTTCATTAATTGATTTTGAGATTGTAAGCAGAACTTGTATTCCTGGTACAAATTCCATTTGGTCATTACAAGTCTCTATATACATTTGGATTTGGTTTACTGGTATTTTGTTGAGAATTTTTGTTTATGTATTCATAAGATACAATGGTCTGTTCTGGTAATGTTTTTGTTTGGTTTTGATATAGAATCATACTGATATTAGAGTGATACTAGAATGAGTTGGAAATTTTTTTTCAAAATAAAAAAATAGTTTTATTTTTTGAAAATAAATAAATAAATAAACTCAAAATAGATTAAAGATCTAAATGTAAGACCAGAAATTATAAAACTCCTAGAGGAGAACATAGGCAAAACACTCTCCGAGCAGGATCTTCTATGACCCACCTCCCAGAATACTGGAAATAAAAGCAAAAATAAACAAATGGGACCTAATGAAACTTAAAAGCTTTTGCACAACAAAGGAAACTATAAGCAAGGTGAAAAGACAGCCCTCAGATTGGGAGAAAATAATAGTAAATGAAGCAACAGACAAAGGATTAATCTCAAAAATATACAAGCAACTCCTGCAGCTCAACTCCAGAAAAATAAATGACCCAATCAAAAAATGGGCCAAAGAACTAAACAGACATTTCTCCAAAGAAGACATACAGATGGCTAACAAACACATGAAAAGATGCTCAACATCACTCATTATCAGAGAAATGCAAATCAAAACCACAGTGAGGTACCATTAAACGCCAGTCAGGATGGCTGCTATCCAAAAGTCTACAAGCAATAAATGCTGGAGAGGGTGTGGAGAAAAGGGAACCCTCTTATACTATCGGTGGGAATGCAAATTAGTACAGCCACTATGGAAAACAGTGTGGAGATTTCTTAAAAAGCTGGAATTAGAACTGCCATATGACCCAGCAATCCCACTCCTGGGCATACACACTGAGGAAACCAGATCTGAAAGAGACACGTGCACCCCAGTGTTCATCGCAGCACTGTTTATAATAGCCAGGACATGGAAGCAACCTAGATGCCCATCAGCAGACGAATGGATGAGGAAGCTGTGGTACATATACACCATGGACTATTACTCAGCCATTAAAAAGAGTTCATTTGAATCAGTTCTAATGAGATGGATGAAACTGGAGCCCATTATACAGAGTGAAGTAAGCCAGAAAGATAAAGACCATTACAGTATACTAACACATATATACGGAATTTAGAAAGATGGTAATGATAACCCTATATGCAAAACAGAAAAAGAGACACAGATGTACAGAACAGACTTTTGGACTCTGTGGGAGAAGGTGAGGGTGGGATGTTTCGAGAGAACAGCATGTATATTATCTATAGTGAAACAGATTACCAGCCCAGGTTGGATGCATGAGACAAGTGCTCAGGCCTGGTGCACTGGGAAGACCCAGAGGAATCGGGTGGAGAGGAAGGTGGAAGGGGGGATCGGGATGGGGAATACATGTAACTCCATGGCTGACTCATGTCAGTGTATGACAAAACCCACTGCAATGTTGTGAAGTAATTAGCCTCCAACTAATAAAAATAAATGGAAAAAAGAAAAAAGAAAAGCAAAAAATGTTATTAAGTAGTAAGTGACAAATATGTCTTCGATCATAAAATATAAAACAATCAGAAATAAAATACAGCTTACTACATGATTATAAAATTATTTCTCAAGTTAAGATAGTCACAACTTTCAAGGTTTACATTTCAGTGACAGAAAACATTCCAAATCCACAAGAAAACAATGTGGAGTAGGTGCCTTTTGGTTAATTTTATTTGATGGTGAGAAAATTTTATCAATTTTTTTAATTTATAAAACTCATCAATGAGTACATGGTATGTGGGGGGGGGGGAATTACCAGTGCAGAAATCTGTATAATAAAATGGAAAAAATTTTTTCACCCTCTCTCAATACTATTCATCTCCCCATAAGTAACCACTTTCAAAAGAGTAAGGAGAGTGACACCACCAAGATGGTGACATAGATGCTTCTGATTTTGCTCCCCCCCTCACAAAAATGGCTAACATCTGTTCAAGAACAAGACACTGCTGAAAGAATTCTAGAATAGAGGAGGGGAGCCTGAATCACCCCTGCACCTCAGAGACCAAAACAGACCACATGCCAGTCTCCTTTGCTGTATTGCCTTAATTCAGAGACCCATCTTTTCTGTATATATCTGCAACATTCTCTATTTCTTAAAGCAACTTCTCACCCTCAATCCATCCTCCATGTCTAGGCAGAGTGATCTTTATGAAAAGTTAATCCAACGATTTCACTTCCCAGTTGAAGTTTCATGGATTGACAATTAGTCAAAGTATAAAATATAAATTCCTTTGCAGAACCCAGGTTCTGATTATCAAATCTAACTGAGTCTGCCAATATATTCTCCTTCAGATTTTATATGCCAGCATTTCCTAGAAAACCCTAGGACTTTTCATATTTCTAGGTCTTTAATCTTACATTTCCTTTTGCCTTAGAAGTAAACTCTTACTTTCTCTGCAAGAGATGCTCCCAGGAATACTGGAGTGCTCCATCCCAGCACAGGGCTTAGAGGTCCCTATTTAGAGCCATTAACATACTGTGCTGAGAGTGTTTTCTTGTGCTGTGTGCTGCGCTCAGTCGTGCCACTCTTGGCCACTCTGTGGACAGAGCTCACCAGGCTCTTTTGTCCATGGGATTCTCCAGGCAAGAATATTGAAGTGTGTTGCCATGCCCTCCTCTAGGGGATCTTCCCGACCCAGCGATCAAACCCACACCTCCTACATAGGCAGGCAGATCCTTTACTGCTGAGCCACCTGGGAAGCCCTGTTTTCATGCATGCCCTTCTTACTAAACTCCAAGAGACTTGACAGAAGTGACTATGGATTTTCCTCTTTGCATTCTCTGTGTTCCTAGAGTAGCACATAGAGAATTTGCTGTCAAGATTTGTCAATTAAGTAAACACAAAAATGGCCCTTCAGATTGAAAATATTACAAACTACCAAGTACAACTATAAAAAGAATGAGTGGAAGATGAAATTGAAATTAAAACTGCTTATATTCTCAGGACCTAATGAGATGGTGGCAATAGAAATAACCATACCTTACTGGGAATTCATCATATGCCAGACTACTTTTTGTCACAATTACAGAAAAGGAAACTGAGGCATAGATAGGCTAGGTAAATTTGCTCAAAGTTAAAACAGCTAGTAGTCTGCAACTCTCAGCAAACTTAAGTGTTTGGTTAGTTACAATGATTGCTACTTTTATTTCAATGATCACAGGAAGTGCCAGGAATCTCAGTCTATCTTGTACATGATACAGTGCATTAAATTATTGAGTGATGAAATAACAATCATCTTGCATTTAGTCAACTCTCACATTTATATCCAACTGTTCACAACTATTCCCCAGGGTACTCCTAAAGGATCCTAAAGCTATCATTCCATGGGAGCATGTTTTTCCTCCCTTTATTTTTCTAAAACAGAGAGCTTTAAACTAAGCAACTAATCTAATTCCTGAAGGGCTCCTGATATCAGCATAATATGGGTTCATTCTTCCCTTAAAAACTCTAAATAGAAATGAACAAAGGGAGCAAGATAGGTACGGATAATCTTATATACCCTGACGGAAAATAAAAAGCTCTAAGACAAGGATTGTCCTATTAAATATGTCAACACTCCCTAGTTCCAGAAGGCTCCAGATCCTAGACTCTCAATGGGAGTTCAGTGCACTCAGTACAACGAACGGCTGGGCACTGTGCATAAGTCTACTAGTTTATGTTTTGTCTAACTGACCTAGACTGCTTTAAACATGAACTTTGAAACTGTGAAGAAGTAAATTTTACTTTAATGACTACACAAATGTTTTGCTTGCCTTTGGTTAGATATGCCATTATTTATGCCCTAATTAGTGTCAAAGCAATTGAGTATCTGTATATGTAATAGTATATGTCTACTGCCTCAAGCGTTTCCTCTGCACTGTGCACATCTTTAGAACATAAGTCCTTATTTATAAATCCACAAAGAAAGTGTTAAGCAACAAAGCTTACCATTGTCAGGAACTCTCATGTTCATACCAACTCAAATCTTATTCCTTGGAAAAAAAATCACTGGAAGTTATTCACATATGTTAAAGAATCATCTCAAAAAACTACTTTTTCTATAAATAAATACATTTTGTATAAGTAAGCCAAATGTACATAATGTAATTTAGATACACTTGGCATCCTAAAAACACTTGGGAGAGTATTCACAAAATCATTCACTAAATGCTGTAATATTCTGTCACTGTATCATAATATTTTATATGCAAAATATGCCCTTCCTAAAGTGGGCCTAAAAACAGTCATATCTGAGACGTTTATCTGGAATATAAATGTGTTAATGCACTATGGGGTAAAATACTTGAGTGCCTAAGGATTTTCACTAGGTCCCAGAAATTTATCAAAAGATAAATCTTTCATTGCTTTTAATGGCATATTCAAAGTAGTTAGCATCTAATATTACAGTGCTCATAAAATTCTTTTTCAAATCCCCATTCCATGACAAATCCCTACGTGTACTTGGATATAACTAGAATATTGTCTTTTAACATGCGAGGGAAACAAGACAAGATTGGCCCAGACCTGGTGCACTGGGAAGACCCAGAGGGATCGGGTGGAGAGGGAGGTGGGAGGGGGGACTGGGATGGGGAATACATGTAAGTCCAGGGCTAATTCATATCAATGTATAACAAAAACTACTGTAATGATGTAAAGTAATTAGCCTCCAACTAATAAAAATTAAAAAAAAAAAAAAAAAAAAAGATTGGCCCAGAGAAAGGTGACCTCAGATAACCTTATGAGACCACTTTAAGTTCATTTGATAATTCTATTAAAAAAAACAAGTGTTTATCTTCCTAAGAAGACAATAAATGTTAACCATCTCAAAAATCAATTTAATTCACAAAATAGACATTATAAATATTGCATGCCATGTCATGGTTAATAATAATGTTCTTGTACCCAAAGAAAATTTACATGCTGTGCAATGATCTAGTGAATTTGCAAGGATCTAGACAACTCATTTATACAGTGTCATTGCCCCTCAGCTTTCTTAACATGACCCCTCTGCCCTGGTTGGACTTATCCTTTGCTTTTAAACGACAGACAGTAAGGAACCACAAACAGCACAGGAAGTAAAAAAAAATGCAGAGATTTCCCTGGTCACCCAGTGGTTAATGCAGGAGGTGAGGGTTTGATCCCTTGTTGGGGAGCTAAGATCCCACATGCCTCATGGCCAAAAAACCAAAACAGAACAACATTGGAACAAATTCAATAAAGACTTTAAAAATGGTCCACATCCAGAAAAATCTTTTAAAAAAAGAAAATGTATGAAGAAAAAGAAAAATTCATGACGTTTTGTGGTCAAAAACCTGAGCTCAAAATAATGTACAAAGTAAACTAAATGAAAGGTTTAGCATGCAAGTGGAAGGGTTAGGACTGAGATTCCACTTTAGAGACATTAC
This sequence comes from Odocoileus virginianus, assembly GCF_023699985.2. Classification (NCBI taxonomy): domain Eukaryota; kingdom Metazoa; phylum Chordata; class Mammalia; order Artiodactyla; family Cervidae; genus Odocoileus; species Odocoileus virginianus. The sequence goes on along the minus strand of NC_069686.1, from coordinate 31,322,496 downwards.
CAGATTAAAAAGGAGAAAGAAATGATTAATTCATTAAAAAAATGTTAATAGCACTTAGAACAAATTCTTGGCTAGTAAATAAAATAGAATAATAAACAGACTTTGGCATTAGTTGTAGAACCTAGATTAAATAGAATAATCTAAAATTCAGCATTCCTTTAAATGATCAGAAGAATTAAGAGTATTTGAAATAAACTAATCACAACACTGAAAATAACTGAAATCCACCCCTCCTTTATCCACAGTGGTATTTTTAAATACACAGTTACAGCAGAAATGTTCCTTGTTAGAAAAGTTTATCATTAACTTTACAAGAAAAGTCAATAATAGCAGCTTTATTTACTTTAATTAATTTTTTGTGCAAAAGTAAGGTCATTTTTTTTCTATTAAATCATTAGCACAGTAACAAAAGTAAAGCAGTTTAGCGATTATAAATGTTTGCTTACAGCATACTCTATCTGTGTAATCTCTTTACTATCACTTTTTAAGGCAAAAATGATTAAATTAAGTCTCTGGGCTGAGGTGTTTGCTAAAATAAAAACAGAAATTATGACCACTTACAAAATGAATTTTAAAATATACTGAAATCTTATAGCATCCTCTTCACTTAATAAAATTGCCCAGTAAATATAGTTCATTGACTTTTATTAGGGTAATGTGTTTTTTTAAACATTTTAAAACAAATAATAATAATAAAGAAAAATAGTTGGGATCCTCTGCGGCAGACTAAGAAGGTACCACACGGACACTTTATATGCTATCTTGAAACGAAAATTATGTGGTGACTTTTGGTATAAAAGATACACTTTAGAAATGTAAAGTTACTCCAGATAAAACTAACCCACTATAATTGATACAAACTATCGTGTACTGGATATAAATAACATCTTCAAAAATGTAAAAATAAATGTTGGCTTTTTTTTTCCCTCTCCAATCAGCACACTAAATGCACTAGATTTCAGACATCAACATTTACTACACAGCTTAAGAGAAAATACCTGTGTGCTCCCAACATGATACCTTAGTGTCAGAAGCTTAGGCATATAGGAACTATCAGTTCAAATAAAGACAGACTATAAGTCAGTATTATCACGGAATCATATATAGGATCCTATCCAGAAATAATTACACGCAGCCTTCTGCAGCAGGCACGCCCTGGAAGCCTGCATATGTTGGCTTCTCAGCAGCCTGACAGCAGGCAGTTTCAAAGTGCATGGGGAGTGGAGAGCTCATGTTAATGAGATTCTTTCTGCATCTCTCTCTACTTCACAGACTGCATCTTCCAGCACAGAAAAATCACTCCCTTCCTATGGCAGGGAAAGCAGGTGATCCTTTTGAGTCTTAAGTTCCCTTACTTCTTCTTTTTGTTTTTTAACTATTAATGTTTTTAGATCTATTTCTACTTCTCATTGATGCTAGAAGAAATATTTTCCTTTCTTTGCTTCTAGAGCAGGATGCTTTGTAATATTCTCTCCCCCACTTCCTTGCTTATTATAATTTAAAGTGGCTACCTCATTCCATTCGTGCTCTTCCCTTCCAAGTTGCACCAAATTTCAGAGGGACATGCCAGAAAAAAATACTAATAAAAGACAAACGAGAGCACTTCTTGCTTCTTTTATGTATTTGTGGGTTTAGTGTGCTGTTTTCCATCAACATCGCTTCCATTATAAGGGGAAACAATTCCATGAAAGGAATATTTTATTAAAATAAAACATTAAAATCCTCTTATTCCATTGACCAAGGTAAGATTACCCTACTCTAGAATATTATAAGAGTAGATCAGCTATTGCTCAGAAGAACTCTGAAAGTAAGAAAGATTCTATTTTTAGGATAGCTTCATTTAAGATTCACTCTGACCTTTATTCAAATGTGTCATATTTCATTTAAACTACATTTAAAATTCTTCCTATTCTAAATTGAAGTAAACTATTGTTTTTTTCTTCTCATCTCAAAGTTTTCCTAGTAATGAATAAATGGTCTTTTTGCATTAAAATAATGCAATACAGTTTACTAATTTCTCAAAATTGGTTGGTCCCATTATTTTACAAATAACTCTATGCAAATTATTTTTCTAAATCCCTCTTTACTTCTTTTCTTCCCTGTATCTCAAAGTTATCACCACCTTGGACCAATCTAAACAGTTCATCTTCTACCTTGATATTTATACTCTTCAAATAATCATACATGGTTTTCTTGTGTCTCCTCCCCAGTCTACTGCTTGTCTTGTTTGGATAAGCAATACATAATTGGTTCTTTTAATCTTTTCTCCAAAGTCAATTGCTCCAGCCCTTACTCATTTTTGTTGTGGTTCTTTGAAATCTGTCCAATCTGTCAACATCCCTCTGGCACTGGGAGCTTCAGGACTGCATGCAGGATTCTGGCCCTGCCTCCTTAAAGCTTTCTTCAGGAAAAGATTAGCACCTCTCTTGTTCTGATGGTGAGAAGTCCCTGGACATGCAACTTTAAAAGCATATATGATTTTTCTTTTTTTGCTCTAATTTTATGTGGACTATTTCTTCCAAATTTTTTATCTAGCCTTCGTTCCAAGCATTAGTGTTTTACAAATATTTCCCTTGCACTCATAATCTGTATTTCAAACCCGTTACGCTGAGACAGGTAGTGGATATATTTGCTTTTATCTTTCTCAGCTGAGAAGTGCTTCATTTTCTCTATATATGTCTGACCTCTCCTTGTGCCTCTGTATTTCTCTGGTCTCACCAAGTTCTCCATTCAGTACATCTGTGACTGTAATTAATGTGATCTTTGCCCATTATAGGGTTATTAATAATAAGGTTAAATAAAAACCTTATAACAGCATCTCCACTGAATCACATAAGTCAGCTTACTGCCAGACAACAGTTCACTTTATTTATGTTCTTTCAATCAATGTTCAACACATGTGACAGTGCTCATATTAATCTGAATAAGATTTCAAAAAAGATTTTGTGAAATTGTATCACAGGTTTCATGCTCTTTTTAGTCATCAGTTTTGTAATTTGATCATAGGATTGTTAAGTTTGACTACCGCTGTTCAGTCTTCAATTTTGGAAGTTACCATTATTAGCTAGAGGAAAAAAATGATTAGGTTGTTCATTATAGTGGGAGATTGATTTCTCTAAGTAAAAGCTACAGGAACATAGACTTTTAAAAATAATAAGCATTCATTGCTAAATCATATACGTTTAATAATATGCCTAGTTTCCATATTTATGGTCCTGTTTCACTAAGTTATCATCAAAATTTATGAATATGTCTACATAATGCAAGTATTTGTATTCTAGTTACAGTAAGGAAAAAATGCTTATTTACAGCTTCCTGTTTAAAGTACCTTGCCTTTTCTGTATCATACATTGCTACTTGCAATCTAATGAGTGGTGCATTTCTCACTCACACCAACTTTCCTATCATCATCAAATTCCATAACTATTTTATATTATACTACATTGGAATGCTTACTTTGAATACATGTTAAGGGAAATTACCTCAAGGAAAGACAAGCACTTGATTTTCTTTTTCTTGCTTTTTTTCTTAAGTACATACAAGATACATAATGAATGAATCAACAATACATATTTTGATGATAGCAATGTTAAGCATACAAAACACAGAACACTGAAGATGAGCCTTGCATTTTTTTCCTAACTCATAACATTGGAAATGAGATTCACAATCTTGTTAGTGTTAGTCTCTATCATTCACTTTGCTCTACAAGTCAAAATACTATTTTTGAAAGAACAGCATTTCACCTTTCGTGTTAAAGTTTTCTGTTGTCTTGTGTTTTATGAGAGAAATGTTCCTCAGAAAAATCCTCAAAGGGATGTGAAAGACCTAAGGCCTTCAGAGTCCTGAGGAGAAACTGGAAGATACCGATAGATAACAGATAGTGAGCAAGCTGGTCTCTTAATACTACTTGAATTACAAGATGCAACATTAAATACTTGTGCTAACTGAAAGTAAACCTATGGTATTCTTGTCAAACCTCAGGCCACAATTGTTGTGTGTGTCATGGAGGTGATGTGCTAGTCCCCAGGGAGAGGGAACATGGGAAAGTGCACATAAAACTTCCACTCCAAAGGAAAAGCAGCAATGACATCCTGAACAGAGGAAGTGGCCCCTCTGTCCTCCTCCTGAAGGTACAGTGCGGTCCTAGCAGATGATAACAGGTGGAGATTAAGAACAGGAGAAATATCTGGGACAAAAAAATGTCAAAGCCTTAGAGTCAGTAACAGTCTTAAAGAGAATAACATTCAAAGGGAAGTCACATTATTAGCAACATCAGCTTTAGAGGGGGAAATGGTAATTAGAGATTTATTAGTTCTAAATTACAATACTTTCAGCCAAATCCATCCATCCTCTTCAACAAGTCCGAACAGGCATTAGAACAGAGTTTGCATTTCACCCATGTTTATCACACAAGGTGAAAAGTGGTAGCAAAATCTTTTCAAAGTTGTTGCCTTTTTCCAACACTCAAAAAAAAAACAAAAAAGGCAATTCTTTTCGTAACATGGTGTTCATAAATTTGAAAAATGCCTCGCCAAAGATTAGCTAAATCTTTTTAACTCATTTACTCAGCTCTACCTGCAGAGCTAACATACAAGATACAAAGGAAAGATGATCATAAGTATCAAACCTTCATCTTATTCAGAGAATGTTGCTCAAATCTTTGATTCTCTCTATATTTATGTAGATTATTTTGTTTTACAGTATACTTACCTAAAGGCCACCTAAATTGCTCAGTTCAATTGATAATTCCCTACTAAGGATCCTTTACACTCCTTCCAAAAATAAACAAATAGAGGACAATTTTAAATGCTTTTCAGACAGACTTCAAAACCTCTATTCATTACACCAGATTCTGGCATACAAATTCCTCAGCTTCTGAAAGCATAATCATCCCATAGAATAGCTTTTCCTTATGTTATAATCCAGGACTGTAGCAAATTTGGTATGTTTGACATATATCAAATATATTTTTTCTTTAAAAACTAAAAATCAAATTATCTCTTCTTTATATGGCTCTCTTTTTATGGCCATAGTAAAGAAAGTAGTTATAATCTAATTCATTAAAACATAATTTGCATAAATAATAACAAACCATCCAATAAGGAAACTTATAGATGCCAAATATAAACACCAAGAGCTGCATTTTAGTAGGAAAACATGCATTATTGGGGGGAAAAAAATGCAAGACAGACACAGCAATACACCATACATAAAATGTCAAACATGTCAAAACACTCATGAATACCAAGATCTCCCACCACGCCACGACCAATTTTAAAGGTTATTTAGGGCTAACACATCTGCAAGTGCAGATTTTACAGCAACAGACTTTATTTTTCTCCGATATATTAAAAATAAGTCACTGATCTGTCAAATGTTTTTGATGTTTCCACACATGTGGCCCAGGCACATTCTACCCAGCGCTACTCAGAGTGGAACAGTTACACAGAACACAGATCCTTGGCATCAAATAGATTCATTATGGACTTTTGGAAGCTTGTTTTGAGCTCTATCAATTCACTGTACAGGGTGGATAATTCAGCAAAAGACCAGGAAAGCAAATGTAGCTATCTTCATTCCTCAAATATAAAACCCTCTGTTAGGGTCTCCATAATTCAACTTTTCACAACTTCATTTCAGAAAGGCACTTTCAGAACATGTCACAAGGCTTCCTTGTCCTAAGTCACTGATTGTGAATTATTTCCGGATAGCTTCAGACAGGCAAGTTTTATAAAAGAAGAAGCAGAACACAGGCAGAACCTACTTATCCCATTCCCAGCCCTCAGATAAGCGAAGTTTAAATTAAATGTCAAAGACAAACAAAATCTATTGTATAAGCAAACAGCTAATCTAAATCCACCATATTTTGTTTGTCAAGTGCTATATTCTAATAAATTGTGTAATAGAATAAGACTGTTTTGGCAGCCCTTTGACCATGCCAAGTTGGATACAGATAGTCTTCTGGAGAAATATCATGCTACACTGGATGCTCTAAGCAAAATCTATTCATGCCATTTGGTGGACTGTGAGAGAAACTTTTAAGAAAATGTTATAATAGTTAAACACTGCAGACCACAATACAGGAGAAGTAGGAGAAAGAGTGAATGGCTCGTGCATAGCCCATTTTTAGAGTGGTCTGCTCCGGGCTGTGGCTGCAGTGAGCTTACTGATGTGCAATTTGGTTTTTCTGAGAGGAAATGTAGAAGCTGGCTAAAAATCAAATGACTAATAAAAGGAAATTCAAACAACTTGAGGAGAAAAAACATTTTTCCTCTTTGCTACCTTTAATATGACTTTCTCAGTGACATAAACAAATACAGCAATCATTCCCATTCTTTTCTTGGGCAGTAAAGCAAGCAACTCAAAACTCCTTCACACATTAACTATGAAAGCAATCAAAACCTAGTCAGAATAAAAAGGGATTATTCTCGTAAATAAGAAAGAAGAGCAATGCACTATTATCTCTACCCCACTATGATGTAGTCAGTTCTCCCCTCTAGAAGTCTAAATACAGTATCTTCAACTCTCAGCAGAAATTCATAGTTTTGTTAAAAGTTGCTGAGGGAAATGGTACAATCCTTCTCCCCAGGCAGCACAAGAGCAAGGCAGTTGGGATTACCGTCTTGGTTCTGAGTTCAAATTCCAGCTATTCCAAGTAGGTAGAAGCTAAGATACTTAACAATACCTTTGAGCCTCATCTCATTTGTAAAATGGAAGCAACAATTTGAACCTCACAGGTTGGAGTTGAGAGGGTTACATGAGCTGAGACCTAGCCTTGCAGCAAGACAAGCAGAGTTATGCATTGTGATTGAGGAATCTCAGTAACCATGGAAGTTACTCAGCTGCCATTTGGTTCTGCCTTTCCACGTTGGCCTGAATCTTCAAAGGAATCCATATCCCCTCAGCCTGGAGATGGCAGCACCCCTTTGGAAACAAGCCTGCCTTTGAAGCTCCTTAGTAGTGAGTGAAGTCGCTCAGTCGTGTCTAACTCTTTTCGAGCCTGTGGACTGTAGCCTACCAGGCTCCTCCGTCCATGGGACTGTCCAGGCAAGAATACTGGAGTAGGTTACCATTTCCTTCTCCAGGGGATCTTCCCGACCCAGGGATCAAACCCCGGTCTTCTGCATTGGAGGCAGACACTTTAACCTCTGAGCCACCAGGGAAGCCAAAAGGGGAAGTACTTTTCTGTGCCAGTGTTTTTTGGTTTTTTTTTTTTCCTCTTTTAATTTCTTTATGACATGACTTGAAACTGCTGTGTGGTCCCCATTAACCCAAGGTTTCCCAAACCTAAAGCCACCCTCCCCTTACATAATCCTTTTATTATGGCTTCAACATCCAACTTTCATCTTAGATCTGCCCACCGCACCCCACCCCCAGCCTCCTTTATGTGCCCTTTCTGTTTGCCCTTATTGATTGCTTCCTTTTTCTCCAAGCCCATCCACATTATTGTTGGCTCCGTGGCATCCTGCATTTCTAGGGCATTCTAGTCCTCTCCTTCCCACCTCTACTGGCCTTCAGTTCTAGCAGACTTCCCTTCTTCCATCCCCTCAGTCCCCACTTACCTGATCTTTCTCAGTATTTTCACTATCTTTACCCATCCCTGTCTCTACCTATTTGCTTCAAAAGCTTTCCTTCTTTCCTAGTGTTGGGCAATAAATGAAAAGACCAGGCACGTGGTGAATGGACAATGTGAGGGTCACTCCCCCACCCTCCCTCTGGCTTCCCCCAGGAAACTTCTTCATCGTTCACTCTTCCCAGGTGCTAAATGACAGAGGGAAAGGGAAAGGGAGTGGCTTTGTGGGCTTGTCTCCGGGTCCTTAAAACGCCCCAACGGGGCTCCAAGCACTCAGCAAGCCAGGGGATAAAGAAATGTGGAATCTTGGTGCAGCTGGGGAGGAGATGGGGGAAAAAAATAAAATATACACAAAAGTGAAGACTAACCACAAAACCACAGTGCTGAAATTTCCTTATCAGCATCTCTCAGTAAAGGCAACACCCCTCCTTCACTTCCGGCATAGACTGGTCCCTCAGCGGTGGTTCTCAGACTTTTTGCCTGAGACCCACACTCATAAATACAGTCTATGCTTGTGGCCTATCCAAAGTTTCAGCCAACTGTGCTTAGACATTTTACCTCTTCAGCTATTCTGTGCAGAGCACTCGTGGTTGCTTGTCTGTTATTATATTTCTTTGGAAGAAAATTCTGATCACAACCCATTACATTGATTTTACAAACCACTAATGGGTCAGGACCCTCAGTTTGAAAAACACTGACCTACTTGTAGCTTACTGAGGTCCTCTCTACCTCGACCTCCTACCCTTTTCAAAGGTCTGAAAATCTGAGCTCTTTAACACGATCTTCTCTTACTTAGCAGGAGCAGTCCCTCTAGAAGCCCTTCTAGCGTCCGATGGAGTTCTGCCCCTCGACCACCCTCTACTGCCCTGGGGAGTCTCTATCAGAAACTCTGACACTCTGGTTGTTAGGACAGGTCGCACGTATCCTGGAAATTCTAGTTGCTCTAAAAACAAGTTCAGATAGGAATATAGAGAAACAGGAGTAAGAGAGATCAACTGGGGGAAGAAGAAACGCGGCGGAAAGCGTGGAGGCCGATCTCTCCAACTCTCCTGGTCCCTGCTCGGCTGTCTGTCAGGTCCAGCTGAGCACGACAGAGCTCGGCTAAATCGAGCCGAGGGCAGCCCGCACCCCGCAGTCGCCGTCTTCAGGGGAGGAAGAAGGGTTCACGCCGCAGGCAGACAGGCGGACCGGCAACCCTGAGGCCCCTTCAGGCGCCGCAATCCTCTGGCTACCTGACGAGTCGCATCCCGCAGCGCGCGGGCCCAAGGCTCATAACCTGTGGTGCCAGGAGCCCTGAAAGCAGAGCCGGATGCTCACGATCACTCCTCCGAGCTTCGGAGTGGAGAGCACACGCGCGGGGCACACGTGTGCGGTGGGTGCGGGGCGGGGGAGGGGGACGTTCCCGGGTTCTGTGGCTCGCAGCGCGGATGCGCCTCCGACTCGCGTCCTGGCTCCTCTGCCACGCCTATTTGTGCGCTCCACAACTAGGTAACAAGGTTTTCCCCAGTGTGAGGGTGAATGAACGCTCCAGCCCCGCTCACAACTAGGGGAGACCCAAGGATGACCACTGATCTGTGGGTGCAGAGAAAGCCGGGGGGCACGCTCGGGCGCACGTGCTCTCGCCGGATCGCACGGGACCTGGCCCCGCGGCGACTGGAACCTGTTGCTGCCTCCGGCCCTGGGGGACACGGAACAGCTGGGAAAGAAGCTGGGAGCAGCTGGGGAGGGCAGGCCAGGAAACGGAGGAAACAGAGTTAACCCGGGCGAGTTCGTTCTAATTGGTCCAGGGCTCCCCGGACAAAGTCTCCTGGTGCAACCGGCGGAGTCAAATCCTGTCTTCAAAACGCAGCGGGCAGAGCTGGAGCGCGTGCCTATCCACATTCGCATCCCCGAACCACAAACAGAGATGCATCTCTTCAGTAACCCTGGGACCTCAAAATCAGACCACGCTGGGAGGGGGGCCTAGTGAGAAGGCGTGGGGTGGGGAGTTAGCGGCTGGAGTCTAGTTCTTCGGAGTTCTCCCGCCTCTGTCTGGTAGGCAGGGAGCGCAAGTCGCGGCTAGGAGATAGGGGTGCAGCCACTTCCTTACGCCCCGGGCGTGGGGTGGGGCCCCGTTGTCATGCTCCGCGAAGCGCCCTCGGACGGAAGCGGGAATTTCCCTAAAGAAGCACCAAATTAAAGTCGGAGCAAAGATCCTGCGAGCCCCAGCTGTCATCTCCAGCCGTGCTCAGGAAACGGAAAGACCGAGTGAAAATGGATTTAAATGACAGCCTCGCCATCCTAAATGGTTATGCGTAATATCCAATTTGGGATTTCTGGTAAAATTCAAAAGTAAAAATGAAAAGCGGATTTGCATGTGTTTGTTTTATTATTAAAAACGAATTACCAGAAAATGACGGCCCTGTTTGAAATTCTTATCTCGCTTCACTAGTAAAGTCAGCCAGTACCGACTGAACTGACAAACCCCCCCCCCCCAAAAAAAAACGCAGCTTCGCAAAACGCGATCCCCTGGTTGAGTTCTGACAGATGCACAGAGCTAGGCAGAACTTTTCCTCGAAGACTGTTACAACCGGATGCGCTCCTTTTAGTCCCGGCTGAGACCCATTTCGGGGTGAGGTTGGGGGGCAGGGGATGGGTCGGTTGACTGCGCGTTGGCTGGGACCCCGAACTCCATCCCTCCCCGTGAGACTCTAAAAGCGAGTCAAGTCCCACTCGCGGTGTGCACCGGAGACTTAGACGGCTGAGAAATTTCCAGGCGCGCCCAGTGACCGTTCCTATTCCCGAAGGAATAGCGGACACAGGTGTAGCTGGAGGAAGCCTTAAAACCCCTTTCGGAGGAGAAGGTTTGAGATACTGACTCCCAGACCTCTTGTTCAGCCGACAGAATAAAACTGGAAAAAAACAAGTTTTTAGATCCGCAGGACTAGATACCTTCTAACCCCCCCCCCCCCCCCCCCCGCCCACCTTAACAGAACCTGTCTCCAGTTTTGAGTTGACGGCGGGCAACACGGCTTCGAGACAGAAACAGGCACCTCTCTCACACCGAGACGCAAGGCCGGACGGGGAGACCCCAGCCCTCACTCTCCGCAGCCACCTCCGCGCTGCCGCGCCGCGGATAAAAAAGGAAACCCACGAAAATACGGAGTTAAGCAGGGAGATGGTGGCGCACAGATGCGCAACTCTCGAGAAGCTTGGAAAAGTGTCATGGTATCAAAGAGTCGGACACGACTGAGCGACTGAACTGAACTGAATTGCCATCCCGGATAGGGCCTGGGGGGATGGATATATATATACCCTTAACTGGAAAACTCTGACCAAAGTGTTACAATGAAATGAAACTTTTCCTTCACAGACTTCTTTGTGAAGTAAATCTTGAAAGTATTCACTGCCGATGCCTAGGTTTAAAATACAATTAGATAATTGACTATTAGCGTTGAAGCGCAAATAAAGCCAAGAGAGTCTCATAGCAAAGTGAAATTGAACCTTCAAGCGACATTCTTAAGTTGGCAGGAATATCTGCTTCTCCTTGTCCGGCTCCTTGCACTCTGAGAACCAGCGTCCCATAAGACTTATGATCAGTTTTTTTTTAGTGGAGGGGGCACATCGGACTCTCGAGGGATGGAGTGGAGCAGCAAAAAGAAATACACAGGATAAGGTCGTTGGGTGCCGCTGTCACTGCAGGGTGCTATCAGCTTCCGGGACCAGGCTATCTCTCTTGTTAGAATCAGGACCAGAAATTCAAACACTTTCCCTCTCTTGATCTCTTTCCGAAAGCGCAAGGTCGGATCGAGAGACTTCGGCAGTCGCCTGGAAGGTAAAGAAGCGGAGCCCACCACGTAACAGGCGGTAGCGCTGCTCATCCGTGTTTGGTGTCAAGGGCAACTCTCCATAAATTCAGGGCATTCTAAGCAACCCTTCACCGTGGGTCTAGAAACTGTGAAGACTAAAAAATTAGACCTTCTTTCAGAGCTGAGAAGTGTCTGGTCATGTCGTCTAACAATGATAAAACATTTTTCATTGCTGAAACGACACACAACAACTGAAATTCTTAAGAGGACTTGGGAAGGGGAGGGTAATACGAAGCCCCCATTATAAAGTTTTCATCTCTTTCTAGAGAAGTTCCACACAACGTCTGTCTCTGGCAAAACAGCCTGTCTGTTGATTTTCCTGGCCTTTATTCCTAGAAAGACCAGGACAAAGTCCTCAACCTCACGGATCCCGGAAGCAGCAGGGGAGATACCCCGAGGCTCCCCCGCACAACCCGGTGCGCAGCGGGGAGTTGGAAACGGACTCGGTAACTGTGAAGCAGAAAAAGCACTAGCCACTTTTCCATTTAGGAATTACAACTAAATATACGCGGAGCCGGTTCAGTCTGCAAGCGGACACAGGAGAGAGTCACCCCTCCCTCCTTTCACCCCAAATTCTCGGGAGGCGCACTACCTGATACCCATTGGCCTCGGGTGATGCGCAGCCGCTGCCTTAAGGGAGAAGCGGCAACTGAGTTCGTTTCTGGGTTTAACTCTGGAGGATTCCGAGTCGGGATGTAATTGTCTCGGGGCTGCAGACACCTGGGAGAAGACTGCTGACGGCTCTGCAGACTCCTAGCATTTCTAAAGAGCTTTCTCTCTCTCTGCTTGTTAGTGGGCAGAAGTTGTGAAAAATAAAAGGAAATGGCAAGCCTCATCTTTTCAAGAAAGCAAGGGCGTCAAACATTCCGCTTAGTTTTTAATCTCTTTATGTGGCCACCAACTTTTGCCTCTCAGAGTTACCTGTAGAGTAGCGCATCACATGAAAATAAACTCAAATTATCATGGAGACCTGCCTTCTCTCTATTGCTCGACCCACAAAACATGTCTTTAAAAAAAAAAAGTAAGCAAAGGTAAACTAAAAATAAAACCTAAGAACTCTCCTGGCAATTTACTAACTCTGCATTTTAAAAATAATAACTTTTTGTCAATTTCAGTGACCAGGAGGCCATCTGTAACTCACTAGGATCAAGGAAGAAAATCATCCCCATCCTGCACTTTCCAGAATTTATGACTAGCTGGACCTCCAGGTCACTGAGAGGAAACTGAGACCAAAAGTGACTTTACTACTTTTTTTTTTGCCAAAAGTTAGTCCTGAGTGGAAGCCTAGATACTGTGGCATAGTTTGTTTGTACCTGAAAAGAACCAGAACCTGACAAATAGATATCTTATTCTTTATCCAAGAAACTTTTAAGACAGGTATATTATTCTAAGACTGCAAATTGAACCTCATCACTATTCACTGAAGGAGGAAAAAAGTTGTAAGAAATGTCTTTACTGAGTTCTGTTCTATGCCAAAGACCACTGACCCAAAGGGACCAAAATGCTCGACTCTTCCTCCAAGACCCTTTACAAGAAATTGGAAAAAACCAGAGATTATATACAATACACTTCAAATCCGTGTAGACTGAGTCTTAAAAAGATACTTTCTAAACATTATGCAAGACAAAAAACCCAACAGGACTTCAAAACTGGAAAAGTTCAAATGCTATTGGGTCTTCTGAACTTCTCCTATGAAAGCTGCACTTAGCTTTCAGAGCAAAGTTAATAGAATAGTTGAGATATTCTCACCTGATTCTGATAAGTGCATGCTGCCACACTGGAAAGTTCTGGTTAAGGAAAAATGTTGTTCTGAATTCTCTGGATAATTAGTTCAATTTTCCAGTTCATTTTGCCAGAATAGGTCTAGGCTCTCAGTTTGAAACTCAAATGTTGAATAAATGACCTATCCCAAATCAATCTCCAATTCTGTCTATTGTATATTGCTTTTTAGTAATCATTTTTACCTAACCCAGAAAGAAGACAAAATTATGTTCATTTACATAGTTTATTGTTGTAAACATTAAAATTGTCTTTCTCAGAGAAAGAATTTATCAGGAAAAAAAATCAGCATCTCTAACTGTCATACACCATAGAAAAAAAGGCAGTGATTCATATCATGTGCCATACTGGAAATATACAAAGAAAAATACTACAGAATATGGCAATATTAAAATTCTTACTCAAACATAAAATAATATATTAACTGACAATCTTAGACGTTAAAAAAAAATTCAAAGTGCTCAGTAATTTCCAGGGAGTTATGTATATTATAAGCACTCTGGAAACGGTCAAAAGCTGCTGCATGCAAGTTTTGTTTAGCTTTAGACAACAAAATAATCCAGATATAAACTTTCTTTTATCAACATCAACGGTACATACAACACTTACAAACAAGGAATGTTGGACGGTGTTACAAACACTATGTGTCCCTTTTGTCAGGATTTTCTGATGTGTAATACTTGTGCCCACCTATTTTACAATTGGGAAAATGTTTAAGCTCAGATAACTACCAATCTTTATAAAATCTAACAGACTACATAGTGTCTGAAATACTATTTATATAATATAGACATTACTGAAGTAGCAAGTGCCTATAACATTTTCAATCTAGAATCAACATGCTTGTCCCTTTTTTGTGTAGTTATTTTTTTTTTGCAAACACACTTATCTTTTAGAATTTGTAATATTTATTCATAAATAGGCACAAAATAATTTAAAAAGCCAAACTGCATTGGATAAATTTACAAGCCTTTGCCTTCTTCAACTCATGCCACCCACGTAACATTTAGTTTTACTATATATTACAGCTTTCTTTACAGCAGAAAACTTTGAAGTCTTTTAAAGGGCAATACTTGTGGGTCCCCTTACAATGTGTGTGTGTGTGTGTATGTGTATTACATTTATTTTAACTGCAACAACCAAACGTGGCCAAATGTTTTCCGTCATACATTAGCAATCTTCCTTCTGAACAATAAAATGATTTTTAAACTGATAATAAAAAGTTTATACCACAGTACTGTGTGTAGTCCATGTTCTAAATCCAAGATGCCCCGGAGCCAAAATGCCCTTTCAGGTTCTGCCTGCAGGTTAGGAAATAGCAACAGTTTTTGTTTTTTTTGTTTGTTTCTGTTTTTTTTGTTTAGGGATCAAGGGTCAGGGTGTATGGTAGGGGAGGGGGCTGACTAGAGCTGAGACAGCTCAGGGGGATCTCTCTGCCCTTGTCACTTGCCCCCTCTGGACAGTTTTAGGTTTCTTTCCAGTTTCTCTGAAGTGCATGGAAGGAGGTCTTAGAAAGGTAAAGTGTCCAGGAAAAGTTTGTCAATTATTGCTGGTGGTGGTACCAAATCTTCCAGTTTCAGGTAGAAAATGCGCTGTAGCCCCTGTGTGCAAAGTGTACGGAGTTCTGGGAGCTTCCCCAACAGTTTGGATAAATAGTTGGGGCGGTTCAAGCCCCCATTATTGAAAGTCACATGGTCTTTGAGACAATTTACAATCTTGTTTTGCAGCTCCTCCACTCTCTTGGGTTCCTTGAGACCGTGTCTCTCTGCAGAAAACACAATCAGAAACAAAAGAGGAATGCACTAAGCAGTTAGCTAGCTGCCAGGACCAGGGAGGATCGGCGGGAAAGGAAAGTTCAGGAGGAGAAATGCCCTGTGCCTCTGGTACTGACCTGTGACCATAGCCAGGGCAGCAATGCAGGAGAAGGCAGAAATGTCGATGTTCATATTCTGCAAGTTGGAGGAGAATTCAACAATGGAATCAATCCATTCCCCAAAGCCACGAACACATTGCAACCTGTGCAAGACCACCCCATTGCAAAAGATGAGTTTACCCTCCACTGGGTTGGACCTGCAATTAATACCAAAGAGAGAGAGGGGAGAAAAAGAGAGAGAGAGAGAGAAAAAAAAAAAGGCTAAACAACTAATTACTTGAAGAGCAATAAATGAGGGATTTAAGAGGTACCTAATTACCCAAGAGTTAATAAAATGTAGACCAGTGGACCTTGAAAGGGTTTAATTTCATAACAATCAAGAACGCCCCCTATCCCACCTCCATTCTCCATTCATATAAGGCTTCTATGCTCACTGCTTCCCTTCTCTTCCTTTTATCTATTCCCCTTTCCTTCCTATCTTCTCTTTTATTTCACATCTGTTCTCCTCTCTTTCTCCCTCCACCCCTTTTCTCCTTTTCCTCTTTCTTTTCCTTGATTCCTCTCTTCCTTCATTCCCAGCCTTCCATTACCTGTAGGCTAATCTCAGCACAAATAGTTCTAAGAAAGCCGATTCGAAAAGCAGGTCCTGGTCCGCTTTGGGCAGGTCAGCGAAGCCCGGGATCTTCTCCGCCCAGCCCCTGATGATCTCCATGGAGCCAGTCAGGAGATCATAGAATTGCTGGATATGCTGGGTGTCATCTCCACTCATCTGATAGTCAGGGTTCGCCTGGAACTGGAATTTCATTTTAAAAAGCACTTAATGAGGTTCTCTAAAATATATAACCCGTGAAATTGCTAACCTCATTTCTAGTAGGGGAGCCAGGTTTTTATAACAATTAAACCTCTCTCTGACCAGTAAGGAAATTAGATGTTCCGGGGCAATTAATTCAATTAGGGATGGTGCTATGAGGTCGCTGCTTTAAATATGTAAATTACCATTTTCATACAGACTAAATACAGTGCCAACCAGCCCTGGGAAATGTTCACTCTTATCTCCACAAAACAATTGACACGTTAGTATTCATGCCAGTCCCGGAGTGGGTCTTGAGCAGAGTCACCCTTTGCAAATCTTCATAAAATTGCAGTGCCGTCTAGGTTGCCCGGCATACTTCCTCCAATTAAAGTCCACACATTCCTCATAGCTGGGGTAAAAGAGGAATCTGACCACTTGATTCCCCCACCCACTGCCATTCCTGACACCCCCTTGCTTCCCCTTCCCCAAGCCCAAGCAGGTGTCCCTCTCCCTGACAGCACCAGAGAAGGCGGGGGTTCAAGCTTCTCCATGGAGGACTGGGGCTAGAACCCAAGTGGGGGCTTTAGCGTCGCCTCTGGTTTGGGCATCAGAGGCATTGGTGTGTTGAGTACCTGTGTGCACCCAGGTACTGGGGAGGGGCCTCAGAGAGATTTGACCACTGTGGCCCATCTTCTTTTCCTTCCCCTTTCCTGTGTTCATGTCCACACCCCCAGCAACACCAGCTGTCTCCTGCGGCCCTGCCCAGAGCAGTGAAGCCAGAACCTTGCACGCCTCCTCTGTCCCTTGGGCCTGAGGGGTTACTGACAGGTGTGGGGAAGGGGTCCTGCCCATCTGTCGGTTTTGTCCAAATGAAACCCCCTCCAGCTTCTTACCCTGGAATAGTCCAGGCTGGTCATAGCCGGGTTGGAGTCGACATGGGCCCTGACGAGGGCACTGATCAGACTCACCGGGGGCGAAGGGGGAGAGGGCTCCTGTGGGCTCTTCGGTTTGGAAGGTAAACGACCTCTCCTGCCTTTTAAACTGTCGGTGCGAACCACTGCAAAGGAAGAGCCGGGTGAGCGCGGCTCCCCCGAGCGGGACCCAGCTGCCGCCTGGAGCCCTCCCCCGGGAAGGCCACAGCCGCCGGGGCGCCCCCGCATCGGGCAGCTCAGGGCCCCACTGCTTGTAAAGCCTTTACTGACGAGAGGCATAAAAAATGCGGGGTTGTTTTATGTCTTCGTCCAAATGGGTCGTATAGTTAAAGGCGAGGAGGGCCTGGCGGCTTTCTCTTGGGCAGAATGGGCTGGCAGGCAGCTGCCTGGTCTTAGAGGCCAGAGGCGGGTGGGAGAAAGCCGGAGACACCCTCCACTTCCCCCCGCCCGGCTCTGGGAAGTAGAAAGCGGGGTTAGGATAGGGGCAGCAGTCGGCTCTGGGAAGTAGAAAGCGGGGTTAGGATAGGGGCAGCAGTTTCCCAAAGGCGAAGACTGACTGGGGAGTGGGCTGTTTGTCCCAACCTACCTTCTTTGACCATCCCAACAGCCAGGCACTTCTGAAACCGGCAGTACTGACAGCGATTCCTGCGCCGCTTGTCCACTGGGCAGTTTTTATTTGCTAAACACACGTATTTCGCGTTTTTTTGCACCGTGCGCTGCAAAAGGAGACAATATAGGCCGGGAAAAAAAATTTTTTTTTCTCTTGAAAATCCAACAATTCAGGGAATCCAGGGACAATTTCTGACAGAACAGGGTCCACACTCCCTCCCCATAAACAAACACATACACAACTCCTTTTTATTTTTTCCTTTTTCCTTTCTCTCTCTTTTCTTTCCCCTCCCCCAGGGCATTTAACAGAAGAAAATTGATAGCGTTAACATTTGAGCTAACCTTCCGCTCCTTGCTGTGTTTTATATGCCAAGAGAAGGAGAAGGAGACGCTCAGTAAATACAAATTCGTGGGCATTCATATTATTTACATTCCTTAGAGACCTTCTCTATTTAAAATGATAAGATTATTCAATCAGGATGGCGAAATAAAGAGATCACTTAATTTGACCACAGGGAATTCTGTTCCACTTGGTTAGCTCAGACACGGTTCTCTGTCCTAACCAATTTCAATCTGAACCAAGAAGACAGCTCCCAGCACATGCAAATGACCCTCTTCCAACTCAGCTCCAGCAACTTCAGGCGGGGGGCGGCCAGGGTCGGTCTCGGGTGGAGATGCGACCCCGGGTCTCCCCGCCTTCCTACTTGCCTTTCTCAGGCACCCAGAAGCCCCCGCCACAGCCCAGGGGCGGCGGCAAGGCAGCTTCCAGGGACCCGGGGAGTCGCCGGGGGCCAGTTAGGGCCCGGAGCCTGCGCCCCAGCGGAGCAAGCACTCGGAGGCTCTGGGCAGTAGGGGCCCCACCTGCCGCCTCCGCCCCCGGCCTGGCTCACCTTAAAGAACCCTTTGCAGCCCTCACAGGTGCGCACGCCGTAGTGCTGGCAGGCCGCGTTGTCGCCGCACACAGCGCACAGCCCTTCGTTGGAGGGGGAGCCCCGCGACGGCGGGGAGGGCACCTGCGTGTCGAGCAGCTGCGACGCGTGGCCAATCTGCAGGCCGGGGAAGCCCATGGACGCGGGCTTTCGGATGGGGTTGGGCACGGCGAAGGTCTGCCCGTCCACCACGTGGTGGCTGCCCGCCGGCTCCGGGTTCATGGGGACGTGCAGGGGCCCGTCGAAGCGCATCTGGCAGCTAGACACGGGGGTCCCGGGGGGCGACTGCTTAAAGGAGAAGAGGGAGAGGCGGGAGACCGGCGTTTTCCTCTGTTCGATCATGTGGGTGGTGGCCACGTAGTTCTGGTGGAAGTTGTGGAGGGAGCCTGGGTCGTCCCACATGGGGCTGTGCTGCACCTGGAAGCCCGGGGTGGTGGGCGTCGGGGGCGAGGAGGGCTTGTAGTAAACCGACCCGGAGTGCGGCATCATCTCCTCGGACTGGGGGGGCAGGTGGCTGTGTTGCTGGTAGTTGTGCATCTGAATGTCTTCTACCTTAATGGAGGACTGCTGTCCGGACAGGGGCATTTGGTACAAGCAAGGTGGCTTGACGTCGTAGCCTGTGCTGTAGTTGTCCATAAAGGTACTGAAGCTGGGGAGAGAAGTGGTGGCAGTGATTTCAGTGTTGGTGAGGTCCATGCTAAACTTGACAAACTCTGGAGTTAAGAAATCGGAGCTGTATTCTCCCGAAGAGTGGTAACTGTAGCTCTGAGAAGCGGGGCTGGCTCCTTGAGGCGAGGACCCATACTGCGCCTGAACACAAGGCATGGCTGGAAATGAAACAGGGTAATATACACTCAGCCTGGTCAAGTGAACACTTTCTCCCGGGCTCGGCTACACCTGGAGCTACACCGGCAGCCCGCAGCGGTCAGAGAACGAGAAGGGGCGCGAGAAGAACGGCGGAGAGCGCGATTACTGCAGATCGGAACAGTGCGGGGCAAGGAAAAGCTGACCCAATAAAGACCCTGAACTGGAAAGTTATTAGGGTCTCCATTCCCGGATATTTCCAACGCCTCCCCCTTCACCCCTTTCAGGAGCATTCCCATTCCCATGAGTCTTTCCTCTGAAGCTCGGGTTCAGCGAGCTCAATCCAGAAATGAAGTTGAATTGCACAATGAGAAACTTGTTCCCGAAGGCGATGGGTTGGGGAAAAACTTAAGTTACAGGGTTTGCGGGGAAAGATCGCTCGCATTGCCCTATTTCTTGACGTTTAAGGAACTCAAGGGAGGGGGGAAAAATGAAGTGGCACTAACCTTCAGCCGAGTTACAGGCGTTTTGGAGAAAATTAAAGGTGGACAGTGTCGTAATTCAGTGAAGGACAAAGTTTCCAAGATTTTTAGAAGAGCAGTGGAGAGCCCAGCCTGTCAGATCTCCTCCCTGAAATGAAGACACAGGAAGCCTTAGGGTGAATTTCTGGACTGATTTGGCTGGACATCTGTATCACTAGGCAGGCCCTTCTGTGCCCTTCTTGATTGTTTAATTAGAAATTAATGTGTAGCCTTTATCAGACTTAGCAGTTAAAATGAATTGTGTACAGGAGATGGCTGGAAACAGAAAATTTCATCCATGGACTGTGTTAATCTTGGCAGACAGAGGATTCTAAAGGAGGAAAGTTATTCCATGTACTTAGTTAATACTTATGATGAAATAAATTAGCCCCTTTGCTGGGTGTGTGTGGGGCGGTGGGAGGGAGTGTCATTTCCATTTTAGTTTAATTCAGAACTAAATAAGAAGAAACTAGGATTTAATAAAATACAGCATTGGAACCTTCTCCTGATTTTTTCCCCCTGTGGTGAAATTGGCTTTTCATCTAGTAGAGGGTAAGGAAAGTAGACGTCAAGAATATAAAATGTAAAAACAATCTCTCCCTCCACCCCTAGGAAGTTACAAAATGTTAGTAAGGCCTGGGGAGCCCTGAAGGCAATCTCAATGGAAGCATCTGGATTTCCTAAGAGCTTCTGACTGAGCACTGGGTTTGGGGATACAGGTGAATTGGCATTCACTTTTCCAGGAAATGTCTTTCATCTTTAATGGCCAAGGGGTGGAAAGAGGGGACCGTATTTTGTCAAGAGCATCTTAGGTGAGTTGCAGAGAGAGGGAAATACTGCTTATCCAATATTGGCATCCAATAGAAGCACCTCTCAGCAGAGCAAGCTGAGCACCTTCCCTATCCAGCCTTGCACAATCTGCCTACTTGCTGGAACAAGGCATTCTTCTGTCCTAGTAATTTTCAGATGTTCCCACTTGGAAGGCATTCTAGAGCATAGACAATTTTATTACTAATGAAAAAGAAAGCCAAACATCCAAGTCTCTTTTCCTCCCCCACCCCCTGCCCCCGTCATAATCTTGCTTCATGGAGGGAGAGTAACCAGAATAAGTAGAAAGAAAGGGACTCCTGACCACCCCCCACCCCCAGCCCTTGACAGATAACGCCTGTGCTGGATATTAACCCTCTGGTAATTCCGCAGCTTCAGGACTACTCTAAATATTTTGTGTCTCTCTCTTTCAAACTCACAAACAAGCGCGGCACATGTGAAAACCAGAAATTTTCAAGCAACTTAGTAACAGGTCACTCTACCAACCACGTCTCCTCACTCAACAATACCCAGGAAACACGGGCACGCTGTCCACTCGCGGTGACACAGTTCCCAAGCAACACATAAACTGAAGAACTTTCTCTCTCCCTGTCACTTTCTGGGCCGCGTCCAGGCCCCTCTTATACACAGGACTTGGAGTCTACGTGTCCAAAGACCTCAATCAATTCCTCACTAAGAGAAAACTTTGCGCACATTTCCGCGGGCAAGTCCGCAGCTCCCCAAACTGTGCAAGCTCCCTTCCACGTCCACCAATGAGGAGCCAGGAAGCCTCTGCGGGGTGGCAAAGCAAGAGTTCCGACAAATGCCCTCTGGAGCTGCGCACACCTACTCCCCATCCTCCGGCCCCACTCGCGCTCCGCGCCTCCGGCGCCCACTTCCAGAGAACCTGCACCAGACAAACAGAAAGAAGAGACGTGCAAAAGAAGAAAGAAGGATAAAAGAACGCGAGCTGTGCCAGCCGCACCTACTCACTTAGGAGTTCTCTGTGTCTCTCTTCATTCATTCAACTCGGCCGAAGTGTAGTTCCCTCCGGGAGTCTGGGTGGCAGGGTCGGGGAGGGGTGGGCGAGAGGGGCGAAGGGAATCGCGGCGCCGAGAGCGGGGAGGGAGCAGGGGAAGGCGGCCGGCTGGGCAGGCGAGCGGGACCGCGGAGCCTAGCGCAAGCCACCGGGCGGACTGGCCCTGGCCGCCAATGTGCCTTTGTTTATGTGGCTCGCGCTGCCGCTGCCAACATTCACCTAAAGTCTCCGCGCGTCAGCGCGCGTCAGCGGCCCGCCGCCCAATCGCCGCGCGGCCGCTCTCCCCAGACTCCTGGCCAGCGCTCGCTTTGGTATATTTCCGACCTGACGTCACGAGCAGGGCCGATTTTAAGGTGGGAACTGTTCAGGGTTCACCTTGGTAGCCAGCTAGGTTTTTTTCTTTTTCCGAAAGAGGTGTGACCTCTCCACCCAGGTCCGCGCAACCCGCAGCGCCTTGACATCTCACCTCACCTTCCCCCCACCAAACCCCCGCGCCACCGCTGCCGCCCGGCAGCTCACACGTGGGGGAAGGTGCAACAAAAGCCGGGCGGAAGGGACCCCAAGCGTGGGCCAGGTACCAGCACCTGGAATCGCACGAGATGGGGCGTGCCTGGCAGCGCCCTAACCTCATCCACCCACGACTGCCACCCCCGTTAGCGGAAGCGAGTACAGATGTCCCATGACACGAGGCGCTCAGAGGCTCCTACGGTTGGGGTGGGATTTCCCTAGCCCAGTGCATCCCCCTTTTCTCTCTTTTCCTGTCCCTGGCCTTCTCCTCTGGCATATCCCACCTCCGCGCCCCAACACACACACTCTCCAAAGTGCAAGGGAGTAAGGAGGGCCTATTTTCTGTGTTCCCTTCTTTCCTCGCAGGGCTCTTGTGCGAGGGAGGACGTGGTGCGTGGGGAGGGGAGGGAAAAGGCAAGGGTAGCCGTAACCAGCCCTTCAGGAACCCCAAAAGTCAGAGTGAGGCGTCGCCCTCTTTCCTTTCGCAGACAATGCAGCCGAGCAACGGGCAACAGGTGTGTTCTGCAGAAAGGTGCTGTAGTCTCACCTTTTACCAACTCTAATACTTCGACACTCCTGGGTGCCCATTAACTCCTGCCTTTCCACGAGTTTTAGGAAAATAAATCGACCCTCCTCTGAAGCCATAATCTCTCTCGAAGTCATAATCTGTGAGCCAAGGGGGCAAGACTAAACCCGGGGATACAGGGGGCGGAGCTGGCTGGCTCTCTCCGAAGCGCACTGTGTGTGGGTTCAGCTCTCCCAGGAGAGGGCCAGGCAGGCGGCCGGAGCTCGCCGCACCCTCGCAGTCGCCCTAGCTTCGGCCGACTCCGATTCGCAAGGCAATCCACCCTCCAGACTGAGGGCACAAGGCGCTCTCCAGGAAAGAAACAGCTTCTCCCGGGAGTCAGCCCGCTTCCTGGTTCCTGGACCCGAGCTGGCCGGGCTTTGGGACTTCTCCAGTGGAGCAGGGGGAGTCACCCCGGGAGGGAGGGTTCGGGGGAATCACCTGGGGAGGGAGGGTTCGGAGGCATTCCCTTCCCCCCGCCCGCGAAGACTTGCAGCCGCCCCTTCCTCTTGGTGTGGCTGACTTCCAGACTGGGGGACCCCTATGCACCCCTCATCCTGAGGTTCCCAGTACTGGCCGGCCGAAAGCGCCTGAGAGCTCTCCAAGTCCCGGAGCCGCTCAGTCCTAATCTTCACCCCCAGCCCCGCCTTTTGCCCGCTCCCGCCGCCTCCTGCTCCTCAGCGGCGAGAGAGGCACTGCCATCAAGTGCCCGGAGGCTGCCCCGAGAAGCCGCAGGCTCTTCCGCGCTGCAGCCTCGGGAAAACCTACGTGACCACCTTAAGTTTCCCCCAGATGTTGCGACTGCCGCTGTAGCCGCCGCAGCGGCTCGGCGGTGCCCTAGCGGGCAAGAGAAAAAATAAAACCAGGAAGTGTGTGCGAGAGAGAGTGTGTGTGTGTGTGTGTGTGTGTGTGTGTGTGTGTGTGCCCTAGCGGGCAAGAGAAAAAATAAAACCAGGAAGTGTGTGCGAGAGAGAGAGAGTGTGTGTGTGTGTGTGTGTGTGTGTGTGTGTGTGTGTGTGTGTGTGTGTGTGTGTGTGTCTGTTGGAGGGGGCGTGTTGTGGTGGCGGGTGAGGGTGTGCAAGTAGGGGGACGAGGGGAGGAGGGGGAAGAATAGCTTATTAGCATGAGCTGGGTAGCGTCAGCGCCCTGTGGGCAGAAGCGATTCCACGCGAACGAAAGGGAAAAAGTGAGAGTTTGGAGAGCCGGGGAGAAGGAAAGGGGTGGGGGTGGCGGTGACGCAGGGGCGCAGGCATTGACGCACCCGCCCAGCTGGGCCCAAAATAGCAGCAGCGCTAGCTCTGTGGCGCCCTCCCGGGTTCTCTTCCCCTTCCGCAAGGGAGTAGGGCGCGGCCTGAGGGTGCTTTCCTTGATCCCAGCGGTGGGTCAGGCTCCCAGCAGCTATTTTCAGGCAGTCGGAAATTTAAGCGCAGCCATGCTGGGGTGGCAGTTATTATTTTTTAATATATTTCTAGGAAGGCGGGGGCCAGGAGAAGTTTAAGGTTGTAACCACCACTCTCCAAACACAAATATGCAGATCTTAAGGAGGTGCATTCCCTCCACACGCTCCTCCTCCCTTAAACCATTTTAAAAAATAATTGGCTTTAGCCTGGGGTGAGTCTGCGGACAGTTTGAAAATTCTCTCCCAGTGAATGGAAAAGGTGTGCTGGAGTTCTTAAAGTGAACTCCAAGAAGACAAACACTGTAATATAAAGCATTATTCTGTCACAGCAACCTGTCGAGTCTGGCTTCTTGGTAACAGAGCCTTCGCTCAAGTCTTTTATGCACCCAAGATCGAAACGCAGTTTTCACACAGCTTGTTAACAAATTATTAGTAACTAGGAATGAATCGGATATAACATCAACATGCGAGGGGAAAGAAGTGGCTTTTTGGCCTTCTTTTCTACAATTCATATGAGTTCTCTCCTCCTCAAATCCCTATTCTACAATAGCTGCTAGGAAGTGTGTCTTCTTAAGGCGCATCAGAATCAAGACTGATAGACTCTCTTAGACCAATTATTGAGTAAGCTGTTTTTGGGGCTGGCGTTTTTGGTAGGGCTTCGATGTGCTCCGGGTGGAAGGGATCCGGTAGACATTAGAAAGTGTAAGAAAGAACCACCACGCTCAAAACACCAGACTGTTGGGTCCCCAACAGATTCTCATGCAAGGAACAGGTCTCAGTAGAAGGGCCAATGTCTGTAATTGACTGATGCTGTCAGTAGGGGGCCTGACTCCACAACATTCAGGATGATCCATCACACAAATACACGCACAAGCACACACACACCCCATCACACACACACACAAGCACACACCGTCATACAAATACACGCACAAGCGCGCGCACACACACACCCACCCCTCTAGCTATTTACTACTTAGGTCAAGCTCCAGGAGATCTTGCAGCAGGCCCAGACATTCATATTCTGCTGGAATTCATAAATAACTACAAATCTTTGATTCTCTTCTATTTTTCTCAAAAAGGGAAACAGTTTAACACTGGAATTAGGTTAACAATAGATTTTCTTTATTTCCGCCCACCCGTATTTAACTCACTGTTAGGTCACAGAGAGGGGAAAAAAAAATCAAAATGGTAATAAAATCTTTCATTTTACCACCAAGCAGTTCAAATTGGCATATAGTTTGGAAAAATGAAAGCATGTTTTAAAATCCTATGATTACATGTTTAAATAAATTATAGTTAGAAGAGGATTCCTGTGGGTGTATTTGCTAGTACATAAGAGAATGCTTTTGTGCATAGAGGTTTAATTACATATATAATGGAATCAAAATGTAGAATTGAACAACCTTTTAGAAAATGTTCAAATGATGCTCTAGGCTAAAAAACTGAAATTCTGCATTTATATGACTGCAATCCTGCAAGATTCTTGAACGTAAATAGATTCTTGAATATAAACTACTTTATAACTCAATTAAAATGACAATAATGTTTCTTTCAGGGCCCAGAATCTGATATAACTTTAAATTATTGCCATGTATAAATACATAAAGTTACCCCAAATGAAGGTCAGTATTTTTAACAATTTAAAATAAATGGGAATAAAAACTGAGCCTACCTGTAAGTAGCTCCTTTTTTTGAAACCAACTAAAATTACAAAATTATTATCTCTGTCAATATACAATATTAGATGACCTCAGAAAAAGCACATAGGAAAATAATATTGTCTTTTATGATATTAGCCAGTATTAAGCAGACCATATTGGTATATATATAGAAAAAATATTTTCATAAAAAACAATGTATACATACTCAAATCTAAATCTAAGCATTTTATTTTATGCAAGGCTAAGCAGATTATACTTAATAAAACTGAGATTTTTGATATGATTTAGAAAGCAAACATGGATTTAATTCTTAATTCTATGGAATCCTTAATTCCATAAGGCTTTTCTATAATAATGTGTGGGAAAGGGATCTTTAGGGATTTATTTCACTATTCTCACCAAATGTACTCAGAGTGGCCCTTAGCTCTCACAGTTAAAATATAGTAAACAGACACAACTGTTATGCTATAAGAATCAAGGTAACTTGAAGATATTTCATAATATTAGTTAACGGAATCTATGTTAAGCATAAAAATGAGATTATTTTAGGTTATATTTGGACAAATTTCATGTCATTTGTTGTCATTCAGTTTTATATTTGTGATAGAAATTTTCACTTTGAAAAAAAAAATCTCAGTTTCTGAAAATACAAAATCATTTTTTAATATGGAAGGTTTCTGGTTATTTACTTTGCCATTTCACTTGCATTAAAAAGATATTAATCAACCAATCATTTTTTCCTTTTCTGTGAGATGCCTAGAGAAAAAGTAAAATGCTTAGCTAGTAATTTACATTTTGGGTAGTTGTGGCTTTTACTCAGTTTTACCCAGCCCAGTTTTCACCCCAAATCACTTAATCCAAAGATTTTAAAAACTGTTTCTTACTTTGATACAGAACTCAGTTCTAGAAATGTGTAAAGATGTGCAGAAGAAAACAGTACTCATTTTTTCTAGAAGCATCTACTTGTAAATTAAAATTATAAAACTGAACATATGGTAAAACCTCATGCCACTCAAAAAGTATTTTGCATAATAAAAATCCTTCATCTTTTCTCTAATTCTTGACTCTCAGTAACTATCTCCTAAATACTTTTAAATTAACCAGTTAATACTTTTTTTTGTTACTGTGGTAAAAAACATAAAAATTACCATCTCATATTTTTAAATGTACAGTTCAGTCATGTTAAATAGTCATCCTGTTGTGCACCCATCACCACTACTCACCCCCATAACTCTTAATCTTATAAAACTCTAACTCTGTAACCATTTAACAATAATTCTCCATTCTCCCCTCCTCCCACACCTAGCAATCATCAATATTTTCTTATGTAAGACTTCTTCTTGATTAAGCAAGGAAGGGTTACTTTGGTTTTAGATTTCATTGCTAATTTCACTAAACATGGGAGTCAATAAAAAGTACAAAGTCATGAAAGATGCTTTAAAGGTTCTGAGAATAAGGTGCTATATGCTAAGAAAATACCAAGGGCACTTAAAAATTGTAAAAGTAGCTAATAACATCAGTAACCATCATAGTACTATGTAGGATTTTCTTTTAGTAGATAAAATACATACACTTTGCAAGAGTCTTCATTGTAACAGCTAGCTAGTTTTTAATTTTACGTTTAATGATAAAATAACCACCTTTGATTTTTTTCCTCAGACTAACTGGCGTATAGGAACTTTTCAATTTAATAAAAACTGAAGACATGTTATTGATATATTACAATATAGCCCTCTTTTTAGCCCTCTTCTTCAACATAATTCTGCAATTAACAAGCCTACAATTTTAACATTACAAAAGTAACTTATAGCAAGGACCCTTATAGTGATAAGTAATAAATCTAATTACCATATTCTTTGAATAGATGTAATATAAATTTCATTGCTCACTTAAAAGTTCTAAAGTTAACAGCATAAACTTGAAGTTGAGTAATTAAGTAATCCTTATATAGACACTTATTAAAGTATTTATACATATTATCTTAAATCTACATCTATCATTTTGCCAATTAAAATTAGGACTTTAATTGCAATTAAGTAATTTAATTGCCAATTGAACAGCAAAATTGCTAAGTGACTAATTTTAATGCCTATTTTAATTACCAATCATGACTGGGGAGGGAGCTAATCAAGTTACATCAAGCAGTACCAGAGTAATGATGTGAAGAAAAAAAAAAAGGCAGAACAAACATTCAAGGCTACATGCTTTAAAAAAAGAAACATAAATAAATGCAAACACAATCTTATAAATGTATTAAAATACTGTATTTCAGTATATGAATACAGAACATGAAATAGAACAAGAGTAACTAAAGAAGCCTCTGTCAATCTTCAAAGTAAGGAAAACCAAATCAAATTTTTATGTATTTACAGGGCTCTCACACTAACCCAGATAAAAACAAAGCTGCATATAGTTGAGAATAAAAGACTGTTTCCTGCTTGGCTGGTTAATTATTTACAGATTGGCAGTTTTAAAAAAAATAAATATTTTTAATGAAAGGTTATAAAAGAGAAACAAGTTTCCAACGTAGCAATATGGGTTCTTAAATTTGAAAAGCAAACAGGGCCAGTGCAGAGGGCCTGTATACTCTTTCCTACGGCTCTCCTCCCCACCCCCACTCACTCAAATGAAGTATTCTAATAGAGGCCTAATGCCTATCCATAACTTGTCCTGTATTACCTTAAGAAAGGCGTAAATCTGTCCTATCTTAAATAATTTAAAATACACTCATAAGTAAAGAATAATAAGAAAGCACCGAGGATTACATCACAATTAAAATTACTCAGAGCATGGGGAATATACCTTGTCCTGATAGTATTTCTTCACTTTCAATTAAAATATACTTGCCAGCTCAAAATAAACCAGCAGGCAACCAGAAATACTGATGAAAATCTTGGCCAATACAAACACATTTTCAAAAGTTTTCACATTCAAACAAATTCTCAGATTAGCAGTATGCAAGGGCCATATTGAAAGAGGGAGGTGAAGTTGGGAGCTTAAAAATTAGAAAGTGATTCCCTGATAGACAATAACAATGCCAGTACTTTCAAGCTAGAGGGATCGCCTTGGCAGCCAGCCACCTCATCTAGAGTAACAATGGACATTCATCAAATCTTCACTTCAAATAAGTCATGATGCAAGATGCATATCTTGTTTTTGTTACTATATATGTATACCAAATACACACATAGTTTTTGTCCACAAATGGGCCTGAAATTATGAACGACATATGTAATATTTTAACTTGAGAAGAGGCAAATATTGCTGCTTAGGATTTTATGTACTAATGGACTTGAATTGTGCAATAAAGCACAGCAGGACTTTCAGCCTGGCTTTTGAAGAACGAACACGTTAATAATCACGGGGCTTGACAAAAGCCTGCAGTATCTGCTCATGACAATAACAGCTTTATAAGGCGAGTTCTGTGTGACTGATTAAAGGACACACTCACAACCTATTCAGAAGTCATGGAGATGTAGTCATGATTAACAGCCTCACTACAGATCAAGGTTAAAACTCACTGAATGCTGATGCTACAGAGAAATGCAATTTCAGCCATTAAAAGATTACCCAAAACAGTTTCCAGTAAGGGTTGTCATAACTCAAATATATCTTATTTTGTTCTGTATAAACTTTCCTATTTACATACATGAAAGATATTATTTCATAATTATCAAAATCATTGCCCAAACTCAAGCACTAGGTAACAAATCATCACCTATTACAAAAAGAAAAAAGGAGATGTTATCTTGTAATTTAAAAATGAATTATGACACTTGTATGACTGAAAATGTTTTCAGACTATGTCTATTTTGTGTATTACCCTAGTTTATCAGTTCACATGAATTAATGTGGTTTACGTATTGTTGGAAGCAAAATCTTTTAAAAGATAGTACGCCCACAGCTTTCATATATCCCTTAGTAGGAAAAAGTTTTTTAAAAGTTGTAGTATTTTACTTTTTTTACCCTTAAGTTTCTTGTCTTGAAGTGTTGCCTCTCTGTATTAGTGAAGGAAAAAGGAGGGATACCGCAAAAGACAACCATGTTTATAATCTGAAATTAGAGCCAGTCAATAAACATTTTATTAATCACCAGGATATTTTTTAAAAGACCTGGTAAATATTACAGAATCATTCTACTAAGATCTAACAGTGACTTCAGTATGCTGTCACTGACATGTTCGGAAGAAAAAAAAACTAACCACCAGTACCACCACATACAGAATTCAAGTTCAGGTACCCGCATAGTTGAGGGTGTGGGCTGCCGGGGAGGGAAGAGAAAGTAGTTTGCTAAGAAGGTCCTTATATTTCATATTTCCGAGTACATTTTTGTAAGTTACTTTCCTAAAAATTAAGTATTAAAAAAACAGAATTTCAAAGAGTTATTAAATGGGTTTAGGAGTTATATTGAAACGATTCACAAAATAGATTTTTCTTGGGAATACATTAATTTGGGGAGTTCCGAAAGTATGGTGTTCCTAATGATTGCTCTTAAGTAACTAGCTCTGGAAATCGTATTTTCTATTTCTCCATACTCTTCAATTAGTATTTGGTCAGCTGATTGGCAATTACCAAGACAACAGTTTCGCTAAACTTTATAAGCCAGAGGTGGGGGGGGGGGGGGGTGAGGACAATACAGTAAGGGATTTTTCAGCCAGAATGGTTTGACAGAGCCCCTCACACTACAAATAGATGTTATAAAATTTGAAATGTAGCTCTGAAGTTCAATTCATACCACAGAAACTGTGGGATGCTATCTTCCTGTTGTTATAACGTATCAGGTCAAGGGATATAAATTGTACCAGGTGATTCATTTTGCCGTTCAGAGAGTCAGTAAGTTCCTCCCAGAATATATGTGATTGATATCCCTGGAGGTGAAAGGCTAACGGAGCCATATGGCAACATGTTGCATTCCGTATGCTATCTGCCCATCCGTGCTTAAGCTGCCATTAGCAACATCTGTACCTAACGGAAATCCAGCTGCGCCGACGCCGGCTGACGGAATTGTACTTGGGGGGAAATCTAGCTTAGCGCCATTAACTTGAGACTCAGAGTCTATCTACCAGGACGGATGGAAGCTTTCACAATTAGACGAGACGACACAAATGCTTTATTAAAGTTTAATTTTGAACTCCCAATTAGCGAAACTGCATTACAAATCGATTGCAATTTCCTAGAAGGCACAGCAAGTTCTCTGCCTGCCTGCCACGTGCGAAAGGCTCCGGAGCTAGCTTGCCCAGCTCCCGACGGCTGAGAGGGGAAGGTTCAGAGCCGGTCTCCGAGTCCCAGGAAGTCCCTAAAATCCTCGCCAGCTCCTCCTTCCGCGGGGCGGGGGCGGGCGAGGGGAGGGCCCCCAAGTCCCCGGCGAGGAGGGGGAGCAGGAGGGGGAGCGGGCGGGGGAGGGGAGGGGCGGCGGCGGCGGCGGGGTGGGGGCTGGGGGCCTCTAGCGTCCTGGCCTCTCGGAGGAGCCTCAGCTAGTCACGCAGAAGTTTCTCTTTCGCTTCTCGCGCCACACACCCAGGTTGGCTTTCTGCGCGCCGGCCAGCGGGGCGGAGAGCGGGGAGTGGAGGGGAGACAGGAGTCCCAGAAGGGCTGCCCGGCGCCCACACCCACCCCAGCTCCCCTCCCCCGACCCAGACAAAGCCCCCGCTCCTGGTCCAGGATACGTTACCTGCCCGGCGCTCCCGGCCCCTCGGTCACCGCGTCCCCCGCTGGGCGCGCCTTGGGCGGCTCCCGCTCCCCGGGACGCACAAAGCGGTCGCCCCCGGCCGGCTAAAGTCCCCTGTCTCGTCATGTTGGGGGGCCAGAAGGGAAAGCGGGGGAGATGGAAGCGGTTGGGGCGAGGGAAACTTACTGACTAAATTTTTTAAAAAAGAAAAGAAAAAAGCAGCTGGCGGGGCCCAGCCAGGGGCAGAAGAGGCCGGTTACCTTTCGGGGGGTCGCGCGCGAGAGGGAGGGGGGTCGGGGAGCGGCTGCCCGCCCCCCTCCCCCGGCCCCCAGCGGCGACGGCAGCTGCACACACAGAACCCCATTGTCGCCGGCGCCCGGCGCGCAGCCCCGCGGACTCGGCCCCGCGGCCAAGCGCGTCAGCGGCCCCGTCAGTCGGGCCGGGCTCCGTGACGCGCGCGCAGCCCGCGCTATAAATAACCCGCCGCCGGGCGGCTCGGGCTGCTTTCCAGTGACGCCGGGGCGAGGCGCGGGAGGAGGAGGGCGAAAGGAAACAATAAAACCGCCCGCCGCCCTCCTCCTCGGCCTCCCTCCGCCCTCCCAGGCCGTGCTCGGCCCTTCCCTCCGTACTCTCTTGTCCCCGCCCAGCCCGGAGCGGTGCGCGCGTGTGGGAAGGACTTAGCAGAGCGGGCGGGAAGACCCCGGGGTCGAGACCCATCCTTCTCCTCCCGGGCAAGAGGGGGCCTCCTTCCACACCCGGGAGGGGGCTGGCGCCGGGAACTTGTCAACGAGTTTAGTTAACAGGTCGCTGAGTTACTTAGTCCTCCATTGATTTACACAACTTATGCTTGCTCTGCTTTCTCACACGCCTTTCTAGTTCAGGTCAGGTGTGTTTATGGCAATAGGTCCTTTATTCAAAACAAAAACACTTCCCCGTTAAACGGCCTCATCTAGCGTATTTTAAAGTATATGCCTATGTTTGCATCTCGCTGAGTTCTGCCTACATCCTATCTGGACAGTATGCTTGCTTTCCTAAACTCCAGCGGGATTATTTATATAGGTTTTTATGGGGCCAGGCCTGTGTTACTGTTTTCATTTGGGTAGTTGTATAAAGGGTGTGCAGTAGAATCAGCGTGGGCGTGAATTCCATGACTCATGCACTTAGTCCTAGAGCCTTTTTACGTGTCGTTTTGGCCTTGAACGTACCATAGGCCTTGAACACAGAACATTTGAATTTTCCAAAGTCTAACGTCCTAGCTTTCATCAGTGCTGCCATTTAAAGGGGGCTTTCTCTCTAAGTAATTTTTTTTTTGGTCCTTGGGACTTTCTGCTCTAGCTACCATATTTAGGCCATTCTGTCACACATCCGGACACTCCTCCTTTCTATTATGGTGCCCATATACAACTGGAGGCAGTCTGTCTGTTCCAGGAACCACCAATTAATAGACTAGTAAGAATAGTAGTTCTTCTTGAGCGAAAGATCTCAGGTGTATGAACTCCACATTTTCTGGGATGCTTATATGTAATTTGCAGAAAGTTTTGAAGTGACCAGGCATGGATAGGATGAATTAAAGGGGCTGAGAAAGTGGTTCTTGGCTCACAATCAGGACAAAATAATATAGTGAAGAATTGACTGAGCCGGTTTTCAGGTTTTAATTATATTGTCATTGTTTCTCTCTATGCCTTCTTGCAGAAATTAGTCTGTCTCTGCTTCAGATTCCTCATCTCCAAAATGAAGGACAAGTGGTTTCTAAGCCCCTTTCAATACTAACATCTAAAGGACATAACTGGGTTCAGGTGTAAAGTTACTAACTTGTCTTATGGGAAAAAGGTAACCAAATATAAAATTATTTAATCTTCCTGTAGTTTATTATGTTGTTCATTTTTCAGGAAGAAAATACATTAGGAGTACTTCAGAAAAAGAATGAATTCATCTGTATCATTAAAACTATATTAAGAGGAAAAAATAGTTGTTACTATTTGCTTTGTTCAAATGACAGCAAACACAATTATGGTCTGATGATATCTTAGGCCCTTTCCAATGTCATATTCACCACGTGAGTGAATAAATTATGAGTAGCAAAATGTTCAAGGACCACTTTCTCCAATTTTGCCCCCAAACCTGGCTTGTATGGTTTTTAGGAGGAAGTTTTCAATTGAAAGACACTAAATTGTTTATCCATCAGCAGTATTTATAAGACAAGCAAAAGTTATCTCATTGACCACCAGAGAGTCAAAATTTACCTCATTCTCCTGTCTCCAGGTTGGTGAAGGCAGAAAACATAAAAGGGGAAGAAACAAGTTTAGAGCCAAAGCATTTGCTTCACATAGACACCACCAAAGTGTGATCACAACTAAAAGTTAACCAGTATTTTCCCGGTTCCAAAGGCACATCTGTCTCCCTTTTCCATAAAATGTTCTGTATCTCTGATTTAATTTCATCTTAAGGTTCTTTCTTCTGCAGTTTATAAAGAGGTATTTTTCTTTCACTGCTACTTTTCTGAAACTTCCAACTTCTCATATTGTTTTAAACTCTTTTGCTTATTTCTTATCCTTTTTTCATGTGGCCAGTTCCATTCTCCATGGAATGGAACTTAAACTTTAAGAGTGAGAATAGATTTGGGGGGGTGGATGGGACAAATTAAGAGAGTAGCATTGAAACATACATCTTACATTATCTCCTGTAAAGTTAGATAGCCAGTGGAAATTTGCAGTATGATGCAGGGAGCTCAGACCTGGTGCTCTGTGACAGCCTTAAGGGGTGGGATGGGGTGGGATGGGGTGGGAGGTGGGAGGGAGCTTCAAGAGGGAGGGGTCATGCATATATCTATGGCTGATTCATGTTGATATATGGCAGAAACCAACACAATATTGTAAAGCAGTTATCCTCCAATTAAAAATAAATAAATTTTAATTAAAAAAAAGTTTAACAGAGTGAGAATTAAGAGTATCCAGACTAAACCAGAAACATGCTGAATTTTAGAGAGGTGAAAAAAAGCTTAGTTCTAGGACCAGTAGAAGTACGAGTGAAACAATCAGTTTTCTCAAAGTAAAAGCAAAAAAAACCCAGAACCATCATGCTGAAATTTGTAAAAATAAAAAGTAGGATACTGAAAATTTGGAAATCTTTTATTTGGATCTCCTTGACACCATAAAGCTTGTTACAATTTTTTAAAACAGTGAATGTTTTAGCATGTGGACATTTCTCTATATTTCCAAAGTTTCTGTGTACCTGAAGTTAAATCCTTTGAAAAGACTTCTCTAAGGTAACTGTATTGAAGAATTTATTAGAGGAACTATTGTGCAGTCTTGCCTTATTACTCAGTTAATCATGATCTATGTTTAGAGAGTTGTGCCAGCCAGGTTGAGGCTTCAAAGAAATGAGCACAAACATTTGCTGTTTCCCGTGCAGTAGTGCAGTAGAGATAGAAAATAGTTTTGGTGATAGAAAATTCATTTTGGACACTATCATTGAAGTCCTAGTATAAGCTAATGCAGTAACCTTTAAATGGATAAACAGAAGCCTAACAATAAAAAGCTATTGGGTTCTCAGTATTCCAAATGAAAAGAAAGGGGCAAGCAAGCTTATAGAGCTAGGAGCTTTCTGCATTTAAAAAGCCAAGAAATAAAGGTAGGTGGTGTTCTTAAAAAGAAGGTTGACTAAATTCAGCAAAATTAACAGAGCTTCCAACATCAGTTCAAAATATGAACATACATATGTAACTGGCCTTTTTTTTTTTCCTGATTTCAATGATTTATCCCCAAGTTGTAGAGCCTTTGGTAACTCCTTGATGGGACTCATTATAGACAACTTTGTTCTTCCTGCATAAATTATAACATCAAACCTGGATTTGTTAACAGTGAATTTTTAAAAATTCTTAGTGGAGGCTTCAGGGTTGCAGGCCTGTGTGCTCTC
Organism: Odocoileus virginianus; assembly: GCF_023699985.2. NCBI lineage: Eukaryota > Metazoa > Chordata > Mammalia > Artiodactyla > Cervidae > Odocoileus > Odocoileus virginianus. Next base: position 31,287,269 of record NC_069686.1, on the reverse strand, counting down.
TGGTCCATTCCTGGCTCTTCTCTCCCCGTCTCTGGTCTGTAATCACAGAGGAGCTGATCCTACAAGCAGCGAGCAGTGTTGCCTTGCCTTCCCTGAGGAGCAAGTGCCAGCTGGGTGTGACCAGTGGGAAGCAGGAAAGGAGAGAGCTGGAGGATGGGGCAAGTCAGAATATTCCTCCTCTAACCCCCTGCTCTGAAGAGTGAAAGTGTTAGTCGCTCAGTCCTGTCTGAATCTGTGACCCCATGGACTGTAGCCCGCCAGGATCCTCTGTCCATGAAATTCTCCAGGCAAGAATACTGGAGTGGGTAGCCATTCCCTTCTCCAGGGGATCTTCCTCACCCAGGGATCAAACTTGTCTCCTGCATTGCAGGCAGATTCTTTACTCTCTGAGCCACCAGGGAAGCCCAAATGCCCTGTGACCCTTGACCCTGGGCTCCAGTAACATTAGCTTTTCCCTTTATTCCTCTCACTTAAGAATTACAGTTGTTTTATCCTATTTTTTTAGGATAGTTGTTTTATCCTAGAGTCACTGCCTTCTTTGGGGGCTCTCTTCTCCCTTTCATCACCTGTTTTTACAAATTCTTTGGGTTAAATTCTCCCTGTGTTGACTTCTTAGAGCAGTTTCTGTTTGGAGCCTGACTCTGTACATCCTGTTGAAAGGCATCAATGATATACATGAAAAACTCTGTTACTCCTTGATTTTCTTTTGCTGGAAATTCTTTAGTTTAAATGTGCTATTTAGAAGTGCTAATGAAGGATTCAGTCCTCAAAAAAGCAGAAACCCAACACATTTAAAAAAATCAATTTTCCGTGGTCACAATATTCAAAACTACAAACACAAAATATTATAAGTTTGTATTAGTCAGATCGGAGCTATACTTAGCTGAGACTGATATATAAATTCCATCCTAAAAAGAAAAGTAGCATGTAATACCTGTCAGGACAATTACATCACACATTCTATATAAGGGCTACTCATTTACCAGCTTATTTGCCAGTGGTCTGTCTGTTTGCTCATATCAGAGAGAGAAAGGAGGGGGAGAGAAGGAAAGGAAAAAACCCAGAACTTTCTGTATTACCAATTGGAAATGCCGTGTGAGTGAGTCCTTGGGATAATATTTTGAAATCTAAATGATGTTTACACTTTTTTTCCCTCCTTGTATTTTCTGCTATTGCTTCTGTCCTCCCTTCCCACGTCTGTGAGCAGGTCTCCTGCTAAATGTTCACTGTCCAAGACATGGAGAAAAGAAAGGCAAAAGTAATATATGCATGCTTCTGGCTTTGTTTTATAGAATCCTAAATTCTCAGGGAAAAGGGTTTCCGGACAGGACTCAATATCCTGAAGGAGCTTCAGAGGGGGATAGTGTTTCCTTGAAAGTAGGAAGAGGCTGCCCACAGGCACATAGATGGGGAGAGAGGAACAGTGATCCATGTTTCCTGAGGAAGAGACAAGGAGCTGGGAGCTGATACTGGAGGAGTTGTGGAAGTACAGAATCCGGGGTAGACGGCAAACGAATCCCCTGAGGTCATGGTTCAAGTATCCAGATGTGTCGTGGCAGATGAATCATCACACAAATACCACCTGGACCTCATTCATCTGTACCAGTGCTTACCTTAGTTCTTCCTTACGTTGACCAATCAGCACCCCAAATAGCCACCAGGACAGTCAGGATATGTGTGGGAGCCACCAGGAATGATCTCTCCCTTTTTTTGTTCTTACGACTTCAGCATGAAAAGATGAAAACTGCCACCACAGGCAAAGGAGTCTGCTAGCAAATGCAGCTGACACAGAGAAAATGGATCCAAGAGATGGAGGGGAATTGGGAGTTCAAGATATTTGAGCCTGGATCAAGCTGTTCCTGAAGCTCATGAGACCCATCAGATTCTCATGTGAGTAGATCGGTTCTCTTTAGCTACAGTCAGTTGGGACTGAATTTTCTGCCATTTGAATTGAAAAGAGATATACATGTCTCTAATACTTACCTTACCTACCTGTTCAAGGCCTTAGTGCTGGGGCATAGCACATACAGAACTTACCTGATGACTAATATTGATGAATACATATAAGATATAATTTATTATGTTACTGTTACTGGGCAGGGGGGGAGGGAGCATTTCGTATTGTCACATAGGGAGTGGCATGTCAAAATCAAATAAGAATGCCCATTTTGGGTTAAACCTCTTTCCCTGGGGGGTCAGAAGGTAAAGAATCTGCCTGAATGCAGAAGACCTGGGTTCAGTCCCTGGGTGAAGAAGATCCCCTGGAGAAGGGAATGGCTACCCACTCCAGTATTCTTGCCTGGAAAATTCCATGGACAGAGGATCCTGGCGGGCTACAGTCCATGGGGTCGCAAAGAGTCATATATGACTGAGCAACTAACTCCAGGGAGGATGAGACTCTTCTTGTCTCAGAGACAGTAAACCCTTCTACCATCACAACAGAGAGTTTAGTGGTAAAAGCTGGAGACAGGAAACACAGCAACCTTTTTGGTCCCTGTGTATCTCCCACCTCTTTACTTGTTGATGCACCAGCCTCAGCTCCCTCTCCTAGTCAATTAAGACTGGTTCCCCAAGTTGCCTGTGTTGCTTCATGTATTAGTACCTTTGCACAAGCTCTTTCCTCAGGCTGGAATGAACTTCCCATACTGTCTATCCTTCAATACTTAGTTCAAGGGCTTTAGCTTCTGTGAAATCTTTCCTGACACCAACACTGCCATGCTCCCTACACCTCTAACCTACACACTCTAAAATTGATCAGTTACTTGTCATACTCTGTACATCTTTCTATTGTGACCCATATTCAATTTTTTGTTTATTTCTCTATCTCCCCTCTTAAACTGACCTCTATAAGGGCAAAAATTCTCTCTAATTTATCTTGAAATTTTTAGGACCTGGCCATTAGGCTATCTACAGTTATTTGTAAATAGTGGAAATCATAGACTACATTAAATAAATGAATGTGGAAGCAGAAATAGTCATCCATTTTTACAGTTGAGATCTTAGAATCCACCTTATCCTTGTGAATGAAAACATTTACCATAGTGACAAGAATAGCAAAGTTATAAATTCTAAGAGACTGAAAGGTTAAATTTTATTGGAACCCATCACATGATCACATCTTTATTCTTGAGCAAATTGTAACCATATATTCCAAAGTTTAAGAATTCTCACTTTTTAAACTTTGGCTAAGTTGCTTCTCTTTTTTAAATTTAAGACGTTCTTTCCCTTTAAGTATTTTATACCCCGTGCTTGTCTGTTCGCTCCCTAGAACTATGCAATATTTGTGATTACAGAATATTTTAGTATAGCCAAGAACCAAAACATTAGTTCAAATAGCAAATGAAATCAGATACTTAAAAGAGCCAAGTTAATTATACCTGGAAAAAGACCCTCCACTCACTTTGCACACACACACACACACACAAACACATGACATTTATATCTATACTCTTTAATAATTCCATGATTTCAACATCTTTGTGTAGGAAGGGAGTTGCTGTCACTTGAAAAGGTTACTGTGATGCATCCTGTTTCTTACAGACCTATAGGAATCTGGGCATGGTTAGAAGCAGGAGGATGAACAAAGTGAGAATCAACATAACTGAATAAAAATGTAGCCAGTTATCTCCATTTAAGGTAGACTCGGTGCAGATTATGTTATATTTAGGGAAATTTTTCTCTTCTTTAATATGAATTGTCTTTGCTAATTATTATTTGCCTTTGGGAGGTATGCTCGTGTAGAATTCAGTGGATGACCAAGAAGAATAAGGTGGCAAATCTTCACTGCTACCAGTGGGCACAAGTTGAAATGCAAACTCTACAAGGGGCTGTGCTGTTAGAGACCCTCTATCGTGTTATTTCATAATGCTTAACTCAGGCTTGGGAACGGTGTTGCTGCAAATATACAAATATAATAATATCCTGTGGGTTGCATTGATTGGAGAGAGGGCTGGATCTTTCATGAAATTAAACTACCATGAGTAGGGCAAACCATGATAAAGACGTGTAGAATAGAGACCTGAAGACAGGCACTCCCCCGCACTCCCTGGTGGTTCGATGGGTAGATGGGTAAAGAATTCGCCTGCAAGGCAGGATACACAGGAGGTGTGGGTTTGATCCCTGAGTCAGGAAGATGGCAGCCCCCTCCAGTATTCTTGCTTGGAGAATCCCCTGGACAGAGGAGCCTGGTGGGCTATAGCCCAAAGGGTCACAAAGAGTCGGACACAACTAAGCACCAGCACCACATTTTCTAAAAGGAGAGTCAATTACCCTGGAACTTGAGGCTAGGAAGCAAGGCTAGGAATCGGGGTGTGCTCTTTTGGTAAGCTTTTTATTGCTCTTTTCCTTTAAACTGTTGGAAAGTTCTATTTCATGAACAGTTTGTAATCTATCCTTTACGTTGTCGTTTCTTTCGTTTGTTTCTCACCTTCAGTTATTATTAACATCTGCACAGACTTGAGTGGTGGTGGGGGCTGGGGAGTATGGGACAATCAAAGCAAAGAAGAGCACCGCAAAATATAACCTTCTGCACATCGCACTTCCCTGAGGCCAGGGTTGTGATCCCAACATCTGGCAAGTAGCAGCCAAGTGAATGGTGGCCTCTGAAGGCAAAAGAGAACAAGGCCCTGAAGGAGCTGTAGATGCACAGACAACTCAGGAGAGGGGGGCAGAAACTTTCTTTGCCAAAGCTGTCTGAGCTTCTTGTCCATTCTAACTTTAAACATTGTATCCCCTCATCCCCATTTCCTTCCCCTCAAAATCTATTTCCTCTCTCTTCCTTCACCTTTTATCATTTTTTACTTGAATTCTGACAACAGCTGCCTATATTGTTTCCTACCACTAGTGGCTTCCTTGCCCTAGTCAGGTTCTGCTCCACACGACTGCATGGGACTGCCATGGTTGTCTTTCTAACGAGTGTTGGCCCTTGACCTTCCCCAGTGCTTGGCCAATACCTCCAGTAAAAAAAACTGGCCTTGGGATTTCTATTGAAAGTTGCACTTTTCTTTCAGAGACATAGATTTTTCAAGCTGGTAGCCATTTGTTCATTAAGAGATGCCATTAGAGTCATTTGTCATGCTAAGAGGATTTCATTTAAAGATTTACCCACTTAAAGATTACTCAGGTTTTCAGTATTGAGACAGATGGCAACACAGTAGAAGCTTGATGTGATGTCTTAGAAAATCTGTCAGTTTTGTTTGGGAAAGTAAATGTTCATATAGTCAAAGTCTTTTTTAGATAATTCCATAATCTCAACAAATAATTTTGGTCCTGAAGTGAAGTGAAGTCGCTCAGTCGTGCCCAACTCTTTTGCTAGTCCGTGGACTGTAGCCCACCAGGCTAACTCAGTCCATGGGATTTTCCAGGCATGAATACTGGAGTGGGTTGCCGTTTCCTTCTCAAGGGGATCTTCCCAACCCAGGGATCGAACCCCGGTCTCCTGCATTGTAGGCAGATGCTTTACCATCTGAGCTACCAGGGAAGCCCATTTTTGGTCCTAGATGAATCTATAGATGGTAATGTGGGCTGTGCTAGAGACCATGGTGGGGTCTTTGAATGCAGATTTTTAGTATAAATAGATGAATTTGGGGGCACAAGGATCTTTACCACTGCATCTTGTCTTTATCACATTACATCTGGGGCTTTTTTTATACACAAAGCTCACTTAATTTCCTGGAAGTTAGTTATTTATAGCATTTTCAAAAGTCTTCTATGCAGTTAAATTCATACCCACATTTCTAATATGCGTGATGGTTTATAAACACGTGGAGGAGGAAGGAGGAAACAAAATATGCTTCTCTATCCCAATAAGTCATACTATTGAAAAGGGACCCAGACATAGCTTTGAAATCCAGTCTGGAGCTCCCGTTATCCCTCTCTTTTCCTATCTTTGGTCTTTCTTTCTTTTTTTTTTTTTTTTAACTATGCTGGGTCTTTGTTGCAGTACTCTAACTTTGCATAGGCACTGGAGATCTCAGGCTAGGTAGTTGCCCCACGGCATGTGATATCTTAGTTCCCTGACCAGGGATCGAACCTGTGTCCCTGCTTCGGAAGGTGGATTCCTAACCACTGGGCCACCAGCGACGTCCCTTTGGTCTGTCTTGAATGGTCTATCTGTATCTTAGAGAAGTATATCACTGATTTCTTCATAAGTGACATTGGTATAAAATTTCTCCTATATTAACAATGTTGTTATAATACATTCAACTTTGGTATTTAGTTTATATGCCTTAAATCCAAAAGCTCTTCTTCACCCACTGCTGCCCACGTATGCTGACAACTCTTCTGATCCCAGCAGGAGTAACAGATTTCATTTCTTAAACATTGCAGAACTACAACCAGAGTGTTATTATTAGATGAAAGATCTCATACTGGCTTTGCAATAGGGAAAAAAGGAAGAATCGAGATGAAAAGAATCTTGGCTATTTAAAAATGCCCCACATTTTCAAAACCCGTAATGCCATTTGGTTTTCAAAGGTAATATATTCAAATGGCTTAAAATTCAAAAGGTATAAAATTACATCCAGAGAATAATTTCTGTCATATCCCTGTTCCCCTGCCATGAAGTTCAGGCTAAACCAATGTTTTAAAATGTTTGTGTTTTCTCCCAGAGATAGTCTACATGTATACAACCAAATGTGAGTTTGCACATTTGTTTAAGTATGTTTCTTATCTGGTTTCTCTTAACAGCTTATTTGGGAGATAGTATTGTATCAGTACATAAAGGGCTTTTACGTTTTTCTGGTTGCATACTATTCCCTTGCAGGAAGATACATAATTTATTTTATCAGTACCTAGTAAATTTATATGTAAGCTGTTTCTAAAGTTTTGCTAACACAAAGAAATCCCTGTACCTACATCATTTGCTTTAAGGATAGAGATTTCTTTAGTATAAACTCCTAGACGTTGAATTTCTTGCTTAAAACTATAAATTTTTAAAGCATGTAATTTATTCATTTTTTTGAATTGTGATAAAAATTCAAAAGGAATGAAAGGATAAATCTTGAAAAGTAAGTTTTCCTCATGCCCCCTTTGCCCAACCCCACACTTCCTTTCCCCAGAAACGAATATGTCATCAGCTTCTTGTATATCCCTTCAGAGACTTAACTCACACACCTATCACACACATGTACAGACTCCTATGCAGGAGAATGTCCACGTGAGATAATTTAATGTATTTAGGCAAATACATATTTTCTTCTAAATTGTAGTCTGCAGAGATCTTAAGACTCTTGCTAATATGGCTGACAGCATTCAGCATAACCATTTAATTCAGGGACATATTCTTTTATTGCCTCATGCACCATCAGCATTTAGAGTAATTCTACCACTTTTATCTGTGCACAGCTGTTCTGTGTGGAGGGAAGGAAGCATATGGAATAAAGAGCCTTGCACTGTCCTCAGCCAAAAACTGTCTAAGGAGTTTGACAGTACTAACTGATCTAGTATGGTGTTTGACTTGTGCGTATGGTGACCCATATAACTATGGGTCCTGTAAACTTATACTCTTATCTAGGGCTTCTCGGCCCTTTTTCTGTGTTGGATTCTCTGTTCTCTCTGCCCACGTATTCCTCTTCCCTTAGTGTTCTCCCCCAAATTCTCCTCCCTGCCAACATACATTTTCTTTCTCTCAGAGTATATCTTCCAGTAGTCTCAGAGCAAGAGTGTCTAGGAGGTAAATTTTTAAAGATCCTACATTTCTGACAATCTCTTTATTCTTTCTTGTAATCTAATTAACAGTTTGGCTGATAATACAGTTTTAGGTGGGAAATGCTATTTCTCAGAAATTTAAAGTCGTTGCTCCAGTCCCAGTCTTACTGTTAAGAAATGAAACACTGTTGTGATTCTTGACCTGACATTTTCCTCTCCGGAAACTTTGGTGATCTTTCCTTTGTCTTCGTTATTCTCAAATTTTCCAGTGTTAATGCTTTGATGTGATTCTGTTTTCATCCATCATATTGAACACTGAATAGGCCTTTCAATTTGGAAATTAATGTTTTACAGTTATGGGGCATTTTCTTGGATTATTTCACTAATGATTTCCTCTTGTATGTTTTCTTTTTTCTCCATTTCTGGAAATATCTTCATTATATACTATACGTTAGATCTCCTGGTCTCGTGCTTTAATTTCTTATCACTTTTCTACTTGTTTTTATTTAATTTTGTTTCTGTTGTATTTTTAAAGAAAATTCCACACCTTTATTTTACAATTGACAGTCTCATAAACTTAATTTTTCTATTTATTTTTATGGTTGCAAAATATATATAACATAGATTTACCATTTTAACCAATATTAGGTGTATGGTGCAGTGGCGTTAAGTAACTTCACGTTGTTGTGCAACTATCACTACCATTCACCTCCAGAACTTTCTCATCTTCCTAAACTAAAACTCTGTACCCATTAAATTACAACTCCTGTTCCTTCCTTCCCCAAGTCCCCTAACCTCTCTGCATTAGTGATTTTCTCAGATGTCTTATAATCCTTGATTTTCTGCTTCCAGTTAAGAATGAAAGACTAAAAGCTGACTGGGAGCTCTGAATGCATACACCCATATGGAACTCTCTGATCATGAGCTTTACTGCAAGGTGATCTGGAAAGACTATTTGTTGGGTATCCTGGTTAGCAATAGTTTTAGATCTTTCCAGGTGGAATGGCCAGGTATTCTGGAAAAGTCCACCTTTCTGCTTGGTGGAGGGTCAAGATTTGGCTGCCAGTGCTCTGGGAGCTGAGTGGAGAAGGGGCTTGAAGGGATGTTTTCAATAGACTATTAGGTCTTCAACTGTGCCTGGCCTCTATAAGTCTAAAATAACACGAGGGACTTATTCCAAAGTGGGGAGAGTCACTCTTCCTTTGGCCTCAGTTTGAAAAGGAATTCACAGAGAGAACTGCTCCTCTGTCAGCTTTCACCCAATCCTCCAGGAGACCGGCCCGCCTTCACTTTCAGTTTCAGAATTCCCTAGGGCGCTCATTTCTTGGAAGATTCTGTTATGTCAGTGGGGGTGTTTATCGGCTTTCTCCCTTACTAACTTAGTTTCCTCTCTTTGAGATCTGCTAAGTCTGTCAGATTTCATTCACCTATTTTCCAGTTTTCAAAAGTATGTTGCTGTCATCTCCTCTCTTCCTTCTTGTTTTTTTTTTAAGCTTTTTATTTTGTATTGAGGTATATAGCCAATTGACAATGTCATAATAGTTTCAGGAGAAGGGACTCAGCCCTATACACATATGTATCCATTCTGCCCCTACACCCCCTCCCATCCAGGTTGCCACATAACATTGAGCAGAGTTCCCTGTGCTATACAGTAGGTCCTTGTTGGTTATCCATTTTAAATATAGCAGAGTGTACATGCCAATCCCAAACTCCCTAACTGTCCCTTCCCCCCATCCTTGTATATGTATCTTTAAAAAGATTTCTTTCACCCGATTTCCTGAAGTGTTGGCAGTTAATGTGTGTGTTCAGTCCTTACTTCCACCCCACACTGGCACAGCATATTTAATGCTTGCCTGGAAAAAGAGGATAAGGATCTCCTTGATTCAACAAGCTTCCAATAAATTTAGGGATTTGGAAATAAGTTTTATGCCTTTAACTTAATATTGCCTCATTGAAAATTCTCTCACTTCCTCATTTTAAGGAAATATTTAGAAATTGGTTTATTTCTCCACCACTAAGTTACTCACCTTGAGCCTAAATCATGAAGTGCCTATTCTACTAAGGCAGTTGACATGTCAGGAAATAAAATCTCCTTTTTGAAGGTGTAATCAGCCCATAGACACTCTATTAGAAGGAATAATCATTAAGAGAATTATATTTACTTATGGCAAATTTTAAATTATAAATTATTTGTGTAATTTGCTTCTCATTTATCAATCAAGGGGCTCCTCTAGTTTTTTTTTTTCTTTTTTAAGATTCACATATTTTCTTTGAGGTCATTGCAATTTGTCAAAGTAGTGTTGCACCTAATGGAAGTGAAATAAACTTAAAAATAAAAATAGCACCTGTTTATTACTCAGATATATCTGTTCCCTCTGCTTCATTTTAGTCATAGCTATTTAATTTCCTGAAACAAAAAACAAACAGATTTTTCACTAATGTCAGTACTGCAGAGCTAGCATGGGACAGAAGAGCCAGCTGTACTTGATTTCGTCTTATGCATCATCAACAAAATTGGCAGCTAGGTTCTGATTCCAGAGCCTTTATGGTTAATGATGATGTACAAGCTGTGCTTGATTTGCAGATATAAGCCTAGTCTTTGCTGACAGAAAAATCTATTTTTGATTTGTAAATTGAGCAAATTTGATGCAAAATTATTGATGTAGGATAAACGCAGATCATGAAGATAGCATTTTTAGACTCACATTTCTAACCCTAAAACCACTCAAGTTTATTATTACTATCATCATCATCATCATCATCCTTATAATTATTAGCATTACAATGATGATAACTAGATATTTAACTGAAACTGCAGTCAAGTTTTGTGAATGAGTCATATGTTGACGAGTATACTAACTTAAGAATATGACTGCAGTGAAAAGAAGCAACAGAACTAATTAGCAATCAATTCTCTTAGCATCCCTATTCTGTGTATAAGACTAATTCAGAATCATGTTGCAAGAGATTATGGGTAACATCTGATATTATGTAAAGAATGGTGGAGCAAATAGGTGTGAAAGAGGGAAAAAATGCTTCTTTGATTATAAGCTCTTTGACAATAGCAATTATAACTCAGTCATTGCTTAAAGCACTACTATAGTTTTTGAATTCATACAGGTCAATTTTATCATACTTGCTAATGTAATGCTGTTGAATTTTTTAATAGAAGCAGCAGTATTGGCCTAGTGCAAATTATGGAGCTATAAAATCTCTTGTCCCTAGTTAGGAGCCCCACAACACACACACCATCCACCCCCCTACTCCCGTTCTTTCATGCTTCCCTGTTTCCTGGTGGTATTGCTCTCAAACCTCCTGCTCAGGCTTGCTCCTTCCATATTCCATACCTGTCACTCCTCAACCTTATCAAAACTTATCTGCCCTTTGTCCCATTCTTTTAAGATTTTGCAAGGACACACATGTTAAGAGCTTAAAAATGTTTATTTTCTTACTATGTTATCCTTCTAGGAGTACAGATTTGCATTTTTAAGAGGAACTCTTGAAGACCTATTGCCAGCAGTAGAAATGTCACATCTTTCTGTCTGTCAAGAGTGGCAAAAATCCATATCCTACAATAACCGGCTTTTACTTATTGATTCTACCCAGCCTAAAATGTGTGTTTTTGAAGCATAATGAGATACAGATTAAGATCAAGGGCTTTGCAGTCAAATGGATCTAATTTTGAAACTCAGCTCTGACACTTACTAGCTGTTGGTCATCATTTACTTGTCTTTAAGATGGGATACCAATAGCTACCCCTTAGAGTTGTAATGAGAAGTAAGTAAATTAATGCATATAAAATTATTACTATAATGTTGAGAAATAGAGGAAGTTCAGTAATTGGGAACTGCTATTATTCTTTGCATAATTCATTTATTAATATATAACATATTCTTCCTAAATTGTTGATTTTTCTTAATCTCAAATACTGGTGCTATATAAATGTACCTAAATAAACCAAGAATATGTAAGGCTTTGTTTCTTCAAGACTTTGCATATAATAATCACTAAACAAATGTCAAATTTTATTTAATTCACCATGAAATGTCTTTGCTTACAATATGTATTTCTTATAAGGAAGAAATGGTTTAACTGCTATATTTAAAATGGATAACCAACAAGGACCCTGTGTAGCACATGAAACTCTGCTTAATGTTATGTGGCAGCCTGGACAGGAGGGAGGTCTGGAGGAGAATGGATACATATATATGTACGGCTGAGTCCCTTCGCTGTTCACCTGAAACTGTCACAACATTGTTAATTGGCTATACCCCAATATAAAATAAAAAGTTCAAAAGAAAATATAAAAGAAATGGTTTAAATAAAGAAAAAAGGTAAGTTTTCACACCAATGTACTTTAATTGAACCAAACCATTTTTTGTGGTTTTCTTCACTAAGATCATGTGAAATATGTACCATCTCTTTTGTCATCGATAAAACAGAAACCTTACAAGTTATAAGCAATAAATCAGTATCCTAGGGCCCAACGTACTATTAAGAAGCACAATAGATACCTTTAGATTACTAGTAAGGTACAACATCTTACACTCTGGGGTCCTAAAGAGTTAATTTCTCCTTATAAAGTGCAACCTGGCTTATTTTCAGGGAATAATTTAAACATACCAGGACCCAGTGACCCCACAGAGACTGAGCCAGGATTGTATTTGAGTGTCTCCTGCAAAGGTATGCATCAGCAGTGGCCTGCTACAGGGGCAGGGGCTCTGGGTGCAGCAGACCTGGATGTGGCATAAGCCCTCTTGGAGGAGCTCACCATTAACCCCACCATAGAGCCGCCAGAACTTACACAGCACTAGGGAAACAGATTCTTGGAGGGCACAGACAGAACCTTGTGCACACCAGGACCCAGGAGAAGAAGCAGTGACCCCATGAGAGACTGACCCAGACTTGCCATGAGTGTCCAGGAGTCTCCAGCAGAGGCATGGGTCAGCGGTGGCCTGCTGCAGGGTCGGGGGCACTGAGTGTAGCAGTGTGTGCATGGGACCTTTTGAAGGAGGTCACATTATCTTCATTACCTCCACCATAGTTTGGCCTCAGGTCAAACAACAGGGAGGGAACACAGCCCCACCCATCAACAGAAAATTGGATTAAAGATTTGCTGAGCATGGCCCCGCCCATCAGAACAAGGCCCAATTTCCCCCTCAGTCAGTCTCTCCCATCAGGAAGCTTCCATAAGCCTCTTCTTCCTATCCATCAGAGGGCAGACAGACTGAAAACCACAATCACAGAAAACTAACCAAACTGATCACATGGACCACAGCCTTGTCTAACTCAGTGAAACTGAGCCATGCCTTGTAGGGCCACCCAAGATGGGCGGGTCATGGTGGAGAGTTCTGACAAAATGTGGTCCACTGGAGAAGGGAATGGCAAACCACTTCAGTATTCTTGCCTTGAGAACCCCATGAACAGCATGAAAAGGCAAAAAGATAGGATACTGAAAGATGAACTCCCCAGGTCGGTAGGTGCCCAATATGCTATGGGAGATCAGTGGAGAAATAACTCCAGAAAGAATGAAGAGATGGAACCAAAGCAAAAACCACACCCAGTTGTGGATGTGTCAGTGATGGAAGTAAAGTCCAATGCTGTAAAGAGCATAGAAACGTGGAATGTTAGGTCCATGAATCAAGGCAAATTGGAAGTGGTCAAACAGGAGATGGCAAGAGTGAACATCGACACTTTAGGAATCAGTAAACTAAAATGGACTGGAATCAGTGAATTTAACTCAGTTGACCATTATATCTACTACTGTGGGCAAGAATCCCTTAGAAGAAATGGAGCAGCCCTCATAGTCAACAAAAGAGTCCAAAATGCAGTAATTGGATGAAATCTCAAAAATGACAGAATGACCTCTGTTCATTTCCAACGCAAACCATTCAATACACAGTAATCCAAGTCTATACCCCGACCAGTAATGCTGAAGAAGTTGAAGTTGAACAGTTCTATGAACTCCTATAAGAACTTCTAGAACTAATATCCAAAAAAGATGTCCTTTTCACTATAGGGGGCTGGAATGCAAAAGTAGAAAGTCAAGAAACACCTGGAGTAAACAGGCAAATTTGGCCTTGGAGTACAGAATGAAGCAGGGCAAAGGCTAATAGAGTTTTGCCAAGAGAACGCACTGGTCATAGCAAACACCCTCTTCCAGCAACACAAGACTCTACACATGGACATCACCAGATGGTCAATATTGAAATCAGACTGATTATATTCTTTGCAGCTGAAGATGGAGAAGCTCTATACAGTCAGCAAAAATAAGACTACAAGCTGAGTGTGGCTCAGATCATGAACTCCTTATTGCCAAATTCAGACTTAAATTGAACAAAGTAGGGAAAACCACTAGACCATTCAGGTATGACCTAAATCAAATTCCTTACGATTATACAGTGGAAGTGAGAAATAGATTCAAGGGATTAGATCTGATAGAGTGCCTGAAGAACTATAAACGGAGGTTCATGATATTGTACAAGAGGCAGTGATCAAGACCACCCCCAAGAAAAAGAAATGCAAAAAGGCAAAATGGTTGTCTCAGGAGGACTTGCAAACAGCTGAGAAAAGAGAAGTGAAAGGCAAAGGAAAAAAGGAAGTTCAGTTCAGTTCAGTTGCTCAGTCATCTCTGACTCTTTGCAACCCCATGCCTGTAGCACACCAGGCCTCCCTGTCCATCACCAACTCCTGGAGTTTACTCAAACTCATGTCCATTGAGTCAAAGATGCCATCCAACCATCTCATCCTCTGCCATCCCCTTCTCCTCCTGCCTTCAATCTTTCCCAGCATCAGGGTCTTTTCCGTTGAGTCAGTTCTTTGCATCAGGTGGCCAAAGTATTGGAATTTCAGCTTCAGCATCAGTCCTTCCAGTGAATATTCAGGGTTGATTTCCTTTAGGATAGACTGGTTGGATCTCCTTGCAGTCCAAGAGATTCTCAAGAGTCTTCTCCAACACCACAGTTTAAAAGCATCAATTCTTCCGTGCTCAGCTTTCTTTATAGTCCAGCTCTCACATCCATTCGTGACTACTGGAAAAACCATAGCCTTGACTAGATGGACCTTTGTTGGCAAAGTAATGTCTCTGCTTTTTAATATGCTGTCTAGGTTGGTCATAACTTTTCTCCCAAGGAGTTAAGCATCTTTTAATTTCATGGCTTCAGTCATCATCTGCAATGATTTTGAAGCTCAAAAAGTCACATATGAATGTGAGAGTTGAATTATAAAGAAAGCTGAGCACCGAAGAATTGATGCTTTTAAACTGTGGTGTTGGAGAAGACTCTTGAGAGTCTCTTGGACTGCAAGGAGATCCAACCAGTCCATCCTAAAGGAAATCAACCCTGAATATTCATTGGAAGGACTGATGCTGAAGCTGAAACTCCAATACTTTGGCCACATGATGTGAAGAACTGACTCATTTGAAAAGACCCTGATGCTGGGAAAGATTGAAGGTGGGGGGAGAAGGGGACGACAGAGGATGAGATGGTTGGACGGCATCTTCAACTTGATGGACTTGAACTTGAGTAAGCTCCGAGAGTTGGTGATAGACTGGGAGGCCTGGCCTGCTGCAGTCCATGGGGTCGCAAAGAGTCAGACACAACTGAGTGACTGAAGTGAATTTAAAGATTTGGAGAATCTGTTTTAATAACCAACAAAAAAACAACAGCATCTGTAATGTTTGGTCCAGTTCTGTAGGGTACAGTTAGTGAGTTGGGAGTTTTAGAAAATCTTTTAGAAATGAGGGTGAAGACCTGTTGTTCAAGAATCATTAGAAATTATCATCTAATGACCATTTCTAGGTAAAGTATACTTGTTATTTGCAGTGAAGTTCAGTCCTGGGAATTTTTTAAAAGTATAGCTGAGTTACAATACTGTACAAGTTTCAGGGGTATAATAAAGTGAGTCAGTATCTATACATATAATATTCTTTTTAGTTTCTTTTCCATTATAGCTGTTATAAGATATTAACATAGTTCCCTGTTGAAAGTGAAAGTGAATATCATTCAGTCCTGTCCAACTTTTTGTGATCCCTGACTTCTCCAGGCCAGAATACCGGAGTGGGTAACTGTTCCCTTCTCAGGGAGATATTCCCAACCCAGGATGGAACCTTGGTCTCCCGCACTGCAGGCGGATTCTTTACCAGCGGAACTACTAGGGAAGCCCAATAGTTCCCTGTGCTATACAGGAAGTCCTTGTTGATTGTATATTTTATATATAGTAGTTTTATTTGTTAATCCCATACTCCTAATTTATCCCTCCCACCTTTCCCCTGTAGTAACTAATTTTGTTTTCTATTCTGTGAGTCTGTTTCTGTCTTGTAAATAAATTCATTTGTACTATTTTTTAGATTCCACATGTAAATGACATCATGTAGTATTAGTCTTGTTCTGTCTTGCTTACTTCACTTAGTATGATAATCTCTGAAAGTGAAATGAAAGTTAGTCGCACAGTTGTGTCTGATTTTGCAATTCCATGGACTGTAGCCTGTCCTGCTCCTCTGTCCATGGAATTCTCCAGGCAAGAGTACTGAGGTGGGTTGCCATTTCCTTCTCCAGGGGATTTTCCCAACCTGGGAATTGAACACAGGTCTCCCACATTGCAGGCAGATTCTTTACCAGCTGAATCACAAGGAAGCCCATGATGATCTCTAGGTCCGTCCATATTGCTTCAGATGACATTTCTTTTTTTATCAGGCCAGGGATCTTTTAAAATTGTTTCTATAGATTGAGTTCAAAATGCTGTGATAATGAGTGACTGATCAGTAACTTTAAATGAGTCTGATGCAAAACACCAGGCCCTCAAAAATACAATTTGATGTCTAACAAAATCTAAAAGCCTGCCTGTTTGGAAGCTGCTGGATTATCTTTAAGCATTGAAGAACCCAAGTTAACATATTCATTGACTGAGTTGGAGATACAGACGTGAATGGAGGAAGAAAACCTTGCCCATCCCCATATTTACCAATGATTGTATCTTCTTTCTTTAAAAGCTCAGTGTGTTTGTACCCATATGAAGCCTTGCCTTGTGCTTTCTCTTTGAATTGGGAGTCAGCTCACTGGAGTCCACAGCGCAGAGTATACTGGAGAAGAGGTAGTCTCCAGCTTCTAGCTCCAAATGAGATCCATTCACCATCCTGGATTATACTGAGGTCACTCAAAAACAGTTTCCCTGCCAAAACTAGTGTTTCTTTCCTGTCTCAGCGGTTCCATGACAACTTCTCTTATCCCTGGCTGACACACCTGGGACTGTGTAGCTTCACCACTCCCATCTGAAAGTATCCTCCTTCTGTAGGAAGCTGTCAAACACCTATTCTGACCTGCATTTCTACCCCTTACCTCAAACATGAGGAGCTCAAGCTCCCTTTATTACTTACTCCTTTTATTATCCGTGGGCCAAATCCAGCCCACTGCCTGTTTTTGTGAGTAGTTTTATTGGAATACAATAGTGTCCATTTCTTTACAGATTGTTTATGGCTGCTTTGACACAAAAAAGGCAGAGCTGAGTGGTTGTGAGAGAAGCCTTCCGGCCTGCAAAGCTTAAAATATTTACTAGAAGGCTCCTTAAGAAAAACCTTCTGACCCCTAGCCTAGACCTTCATCCTCATCTAACTGTACATCCACTCATCCTGCTCTTTCATCTTCTGCTGCTATTGCATCTATTCTGCTACTTGGAGCTAACAGTTTATATCAGCAGATTTGTCTGCATCCTCAGCTTCCATCTCTTTGCTTTTTTTTTTTTTTTTAAGATTTATTTATTCATTTATTTTGGCTGTGGTGGGTCTTCATTGCTGCATGCTGAAATTTATAATACGTTGATGGTGTGTGTTTATTGTTTTTCTCCCCCGAGTATTACATAAGCTCTGAAAGCAGGTATTTTCTATGTCCTTTCACCTTCATATTATCAGTACATTGGACAGACATAGAAGATCCTCGATAATGATTTCTCAAATAATTGAAATGAATGAACTATTTCCTTTTTTTCTGTCTGTTGCTAGACCATAAGATTCTCAGGGGCAAGGACTTTGTGCTTAATATACGTCTTTGTAATTTATTTCATAAACACTTGTTGAATGAGTGAGTGAATCATTGATATAAATGAGCAATAACCTAAAGATAAAAGTTATTAACATAATGTTCTACTTTTAAAATTTGCATTGGCATTTTTACTTAAAAAAATCAGAATGATTTCTTTTAGGTTTATACTAATTCCTTTAAAACTAGTGCTAATTTGTGTGGCTTACCCATATGCATCTAAATTAATTTTTCTAACTTTAACTAAGACTTATAAATAAATAAGTATACATATATGTATGTAGATGAATGGCTATATATACACCTACCCACACATATATAAAACATATGTTAGTCCTGTTCTAAGAATCTGCCAAACTTTCTTGGTAAGACTTGCCAATTGCAATCATGTGACAGGATGACAGTTCTCTTCTCTGGGAGAAGTCCAGACTTCCAGTGTCTGGGACAGAAATAATATAGACCAAGAAACATATATAGCTGATGATGGATGATTTTTGGCTCCCATAATGTGAGGTTTGGTCTTCTTATTGTGAGACTTTGAAAATCATTAGACAAGAAATTTTTTTATTTCTACTCAGCTAAAAATTATCTTTCTTGTATTTCTGTATGCAGGCACACTGCAAAGATAATTTGCCTGGTCAGTTTGGGTTTGTATTAAATTCTACCACTTAATGAAAGCATAAATCTTTTTTGGCAGTGTAGCTGCCGTATTTTTATTGGCATCGTAAGTATGTGTCTGGGCTTCCCTGATGGCTCTGTGGTAAAGAAGCCACCTGCAATGCAGGAGACACGGGTTTGATCCCTGAGTCAGGAAGATCCCCAGGTGAAGGAAATGGCAACTTACTCCAGTATTCTTGCTTGGGAAATCCCATGAACACAGGAACCTGGCGGGCTGCAGTCCATGGGGTCACAAAAGAGTCAGACATGACTTAGCGACTACGCAACAACAAAAATGTGTCCAAACACACTCAATGACAAATGCTTTCCTGTCATCACTGATAGAATACTACTATAGTGACTGTGTTTTCACTCTCAGGTAGAACTGATTCTAAGGAGATGATGGGGTAACTTCATTGATCACATGTATACACACAGAGAAGGTAGCAGTTAGGGATGCTCTCAGATGCAAGCAACAGAAGAACCAACTAGCAATGGCTTCAACAAATTTTGGCTCAGTCGCTCTATGACATTAAGGCTGCTGTCTCTGCAATGTTACTGAGCTTCCTTTCAATGTCAAATGATGGCAGCAGCATTAAAGTGTTCCGGCACCCTTGTCCCAGCAAAAGCATGTTTCAAATGCAGGAGGCAGGAGGTGTATGGGCAAGTGACTTTCTCCTTGGATATTGTCTTCTGATAAAGGAGAGGAAACCCTTCAACAGACTTTTCTTTACATCAGCTTGGCTCCAGATTGGTCCCATGATAGTCCTTGACCTGCTGCTAAAGCCTCATTTTCTAAGAACTAGAGTTTGTGGCCTGATTTCTGAACAAATTTGGGGCTCCATTTGAAAGAATAAAAGGAGGAATCACCTTTTTGTTAGCAAGTAATAGTGTCTCCTCCAGAAACTACCCAAGAACACTCATGAGGCTTCATGGAGATCATGTTTATGTTGAATATGGAATTCTAGTAGAAGTTGGCCAAGTGAATTAAGTTGGAAAGGTTAAAAAGGCAGAAGAAGTTGCATCTGCAAGTGTAGGGAACAGTCAGGGAGCTGCAAGTAGTTAGAGCTGCACATTCTACAGATGAGGAAGAGTGAGAGAAGGGCTGCCAAGGTTGGCAGGAGTCATGTCCCGAAGGCAGCATGAAAGCTGGGACACCTTCAGGCATCCATCCTGAAAGGGAAAGTAAAAGACACGCAGTCGTGTCTGACTCTTTGCGACCCCATGAACTATACAGTTCATGGAATTCTCCAGGCCAGAGTACTGGAGTGGGTAGCCTATCCCTTTTCCAGGGGATCTTCCCAACTCCGGAATCGAACCGGGGTCTCCTGCATTGCAGGCAGATTCTTTACTAACTGAGCTGTCAGGGAAGTCCTTATCTATTCTGATGTTGTTAAATCTGCAAATAAATACCTGTCCGAGCTTCCCCCAACTCGAATGTGGTTGAGAAGATCTAGATGGTACTGTCATTTCCCTGTTGCAAAGAAGAAAGATAGAGCAGTCATTACACAAGATTACTTGCTCTCTCTCTTTCTGTCCTTAGCCAAATTTTGCTTGGAAATTTTTCAGGTGTTTGTTAAGCCAGACTACTCAGTGAATTATGGAGCCTCAGAGGATTTGCCAGCTATAGTTCCTGTACTAAAACCTTTGGAGAAAAGAAACTGAGTGCTTAGAATGAAACCAGTTCCACTACCGTGATCATTATTAATTAAACCAAGGGATCAGTCAAAAGCTGACTCAAAAGCTCCCCAACAGGAATATACATTATTAGGTAATGAGAGACAAACATAATCACATCTCCTCACCTTGGGAAGATTAACAGCATGAAGGACAAATGCCAGAAATATCAGTAGCAGAGGTAGGGAGGAGAGAGAAAAAGGGCTAGAGAGAGAATAAGGGAAAGGGAACAATAGCTGAACTCTAGAAATGAACATAAGTCTTCATCTTGGAAACTGGTGGAAAAGGAACATGAAAGTGTCAACTATTGAACAGTTATTTAGGGAGCTGAATTGTATTATCACCAGGCCACGAGAATCACTGAATCTGTTTTCAAAATGCAATGTAATCCCATCCTTCCAAAGAATATGATATATCCAGATAAAATTATTGATTAAGGTTGCAATCATAAGTTATTTTGGATCAGGTTGAACTGATGTTCACCTTTCAGGGTAAGTACCTAATGTGTGAGGTCTCATAAAATAGACATGCCACTATTTGCTTTCTATGAGCTTGTGATTAATGGTTTATAGAGGTTCATCAATGGTTCATACATCCTTTCTTCCCTGAGTAGTTCTGAATAAGAAAACAATCATCAAAATGGAACCAGGTAATCTCTGAGGCATCAAGAAAAAGAGAAATGATGTTAGTTACTAGAAACTAAGGGCCAGAGGAGACCTGATTCATGGATCGGCCAGGCTGAGGAATATAGCTTAAAGTGGAAAGAGAAGTAGATTGGAGAACAGGAAATATACTTGTGGGGAAAGTAGGTAATAGGGCCCTGTTCCCTTTGAAGAATAGCCTTCCCAGGTGGCACTAGTGCTAAAGAACCTGTCTGCCAGTGCAGGAAATGTAAGAGACGAGGGTTTGATCCCTGGGTCGGGAAGATCCCCTGGAGTAGAGCATGGCAACCCACTCCAGTGGGTTCTCTTGTCTGGAGAATCTCATGGACAGAGGAGCACGGTGGGCTCCAGTCCATAGAGTAGCAAAAAATCGGACACGACTGAAGTGACTTGGCACGCACACTCTAGTTGAAGAATATCAGTGTCTCCCAGAATAGAAATTCTCCACCAAGACTAGTCACAGAATTACCAGGAATACCCTGGAAAGGGCTTCCCTGATGACTCAGATGGTAAAGAATCTGCCTGCAATGCAGGAGACCTGGGTTTGATACCTGGGTTAGGAAGATCCCCTGGAGAAGGGAATGGCAACCCACTGCAGTGTTCTTGCCTGGCAGGGTCACAGAGTTGGACACGATTGAGCAACAAAGCATACATGCATGCATGTACAGTTGAAAAATCCCATTTCCAGACCTTAAGTCCTGCTGAATGAGAATATGACATTTTATGCAGCTGGTCCAGAACCCACCCATGATGAAGCTTTTACCCGCTGCTGCAGTGAAAATATTCATGTCATGATGACAACAGCCCTTTCTTGAGAAAGACTGTCATTTGTTTTCAGACCATTGGCTATCTTAATTTTTACTGGGATGCTCTTCCTTTTATGAAATTATGATAAAACATGGCACTTTAAAACAATGTATTTAGCAAAATTAAAATGAACAAAACTAATTGCTGGATGTTGACCTTGGATAATTTACCAAATTCCAGTCCTAAGGAGATTGGACCACCCCTGAGCTAGTGACTATCATCAGGGAATGCCATGCATTGGCTGGCTCAGCCATGTTTCGTCTGTTCCTGAACCAGTGCCATTGCTAAGGGAAATGGGATGGATTATCCTAATCAATTTAACACACAAGGATCAGTCCCTGAAGCTGGAGATGCTGCAAATACCATTAAAACCAACAGGCTGCCAGGCAATGTGCTGGAGGAGAATTGAAGTTGGAGGAATTACCCCAAGTCCCCTCCATAGGGTTTTTCCTAAATACACTTACTATTGGCTACTTGCATATAGCAGCTGCCTAGACTTACCCCTTACTGCTTGCATTAAAGTAGTTTGGGTTAAAGTGAAGAAAGCTTCCAGCAGTAAATGTTATTTGTGTTATTTACTTAATACTGGAAGTACTAAAATGTTGTTACTGAAGGTTTAAAAATACAGAAAACTAGAAGAGAGGAAAGACTCATTTCTCCAGTGAAGATAATTGTCCCTAAAACGTAGTGTTGTCAACATTGTCTTTCTCTTATGTGTGTGTATATTATGTTACATACAGAATTTTGTATATTATTTTAAATTGAGTTTTAAACTAATATATGTCTTTCTTGATTATAGGAGAAGTATCTAGTTATGTTTTTAAAATGGGAAAATACAGAAATGTGAAATAAAAAAAGAAGGATGGTTGGAAGGAAGAAAGAAAAAAATAGAAATCTCATTAAATACGTTCTCTTAGTTTTAGTATGCATCAAATATTTGTTTTATATAGTTGAGGTGAAGCTATTTATTCTTGTGTTTTAAGCATAATTAACAAAGAAATGCTCATTTGTCTTAGATGATGGATAATATTTACCACTGGATGGATTATTAGTCTTTCCCAATTAAAAAAAAAGTGACTCAGGTAATCAATATGAGTTTTAAAGATGTGGAAACTCATAACTCAAGTTTCCTAGCAATAAAAATGATCACTCTTGCTCTATGTAGCTCTATTTTATGGAAGGGAGAGTAGGGGCTTACATATAATAATTCTGTCAGTGTGGCTCACAATTTAGTAAATAGTTTAGCCATGTTTTATTTTAATTTTTAAAAATCAAAGTAGTATATGCATATACTTTTAAAAGATAAATACAAGCACAAAAGTCCTCTGCTCTGATCTCCTAGTAGATCCACTCCTAGTGCATCTCCCTAGAGATAACCACTCTCATTTCTTTTTGCTGTATCTTCTGGACTCTCCCGTTATGTGTCTCAGTGCTTTTAATGCCATTTGTAGTTGTGGTATTAAACACGAATTATTACCTCTCAACTCTGGAATATGAGTATTTAGCAATCTTCCACTCTCCTTCTCATCCTCCAAATACTGTTATATCACAACTTTTGGTTAAATTAGCATAAATTGTTTGTATTTCTGGGTCCATATACATATTGTTTATAGATGAATATGTAATTTATTTTTATTACACTTCCTTTCTTCTATAACTTTGCCTTCCAGAGTTAATTACTGTCTGATTTGGTGGTTGTTATTACAAGTTTTCTTTATTTTCTATACACCTAACATTATTTAACCCCCCAAATTTTTAATATTAATTTTTAAAAATCAAACTCTCACTTAAGTGAAAAACATATCAACAGAGGCAAACATATCAAGTTGCTTGCTGGCTCACTTGCTTCTGTTCCAGGGACATAGACTGACTGCTCTCCAGGTCCTCTGCATATCTGTCATTCTGGATCCTCCTCACCACTCTGTGTTGACCATTTTCTGAAAATTTTTCCCTCTTTCACTGTACTTACTCATTTGATAGAGCAAATCAGGCTTGGAAGGTGATTTTTTGAGAACTTGCTTGTCTGACAAATATGTATTCACTCACATTCAATTGATAGTTTGGGTGGGTAGATAAAGCTAAACGTTTTCTCTTGGAATAATAGAGGCATTGCTCCACTCTTCTGGCATCCTGGGTTTGCAGTTCCCTTTTCTTGAATGTGGTCTCTGCTTTCTCTCTGGAAGCTCTTACCTCTGTCTCAGGTGTTCTGAAATCAGATCATCAGCTTTGATGTCTGTCTCTTTTCATTCATTGTACCAAGAACTCTACAGAAACATGTTCTTCAGTAATAGGGTATTTTCTTATATTGTTTCGTTGATCATTTCTTTTTATCAATATGCCCTTCTCCCCTTCCCTTCTCAAATTCTTACTGTTCTGATTTTATATTTCCTGTGTTAGCATGCTTGATTTTCTTACTTTTCCTCTCCTATAGCTCATCTTTTTGCTTTTTAAATTATTTTCTTGGGGTGACCTCCCCAACTTTATGTTCTAAGCACTCTACTAATTAAAAAATATATTTTAAAATTTCTTTATTTATTTGATTGTGTGGGGTTTTAGTTGTGGCGCTCAGGATCTTTAGTTGTGGCTTGTGAACTCTTTAGTTGCAGCATATGGGATCTGGTTTCCCAACCAGAGATCAAACCGGGGCCCCCTGCATTAGGAGTTCAGAGTCCTAGCCACTGGGCCACCAGGGAAGTCCTTAAACACTCTACTAATTTAAAATAATTCTGCTGACTTGTTTTATAATTTCTATGTACTTTTAATTTTTTCATTCTTCATCTCCACTACTTCTTTTTCTTCGATAACACTCTCATTGATTTATGGATACAGTGTTACTTGTTTTTCTGATTATATAAGTTATACATTTTAAACACAATTTTTCTGTCCTCCACATTTCTGTTTCTTCAGCATTCGATTTTATTTCTTAAAAATATTTATTCCTATTTTGCATTTTGGAGGTTGCATTCACATTCCTGGGGATAGTGGACTATCTCTCAGGTTCTAGATGGAAGGTCTGTATGTAATTGGAGGCTCTGTGCATGTATATGCAGGGGCAGAGGACAGTGTGCAGTGAAAAGGTTGTGGCTGATTTGAGGCTTCACTGCTGCAGGTGAAAGGAGAGGGACCAAGCTGTCCAAATGTCAGTGTTGTTGACCTTTTATTTGGGCCAGACCCTCTTATTAGCTTTCTATGACTGCTGTAGCAAATTGCCACAAACAATGACTTAAACCAACATAAATTTATCTTACAGTTCTGTAGTTCGGAACTCTTAAACAGGTCTCACTAGGCTAAAATCAGAGCTGTGTTTTTTTGTAAAGGGTCTACAGGAAGTTGGTTTTCTTGCCTTTTCCACTTTCTAGTGGCTGACCACATTTCTTTCCTCATGGCCCCCTTTCATGTTCAAAACCACCAATGGCAGCTCAAGTTTTTCTTACATCTTGTAACTCTAACTCTGACTTCTACTTTTCTACCTCTCTCTTTTGCATTTAAAAGACACTCTATTTTGGGCCACTCAAATAATCCAGGATAATCTTCTTACTTTAAGGTCAGTTGATTAGCAACCTTCATCTCATCTGCAACCTTAATTCCCACTAGCTATGTAATATAACATATTCACAAAATTGGAGGATTAGGAGATGGCCATCTTTGGGCAGTGGTCACTATTCTGCCTACCACACGTTCCAGTTTCCTATCTGATAATCTCTCCTAGTTACAGAACAGGGAACAGAACTGAGATTTCTTGATATTTTATAGGAATTTTATATATTCCCTGTGCTTTCTGTTTTCTGCAGGAGTTCACTTCCCGTTCTCTGATATCTTAGTGTGGGTTCCCTATAGTTTAATTTGTCTGGAAAATGATTCACTGATTCATGCCAAATATAGAAAGAAATCCATCCATAAGCCGGGAACCTGCCTGGGAAGGTAATAGTTCCTTGAATGGGTTGGTCATGTGTGTGGGTAGCTATGTTGCTGGGTAGTGTGCATGAAGATGTGAGAGGCTAATGGCTGTTTTTTCTATTTTCAGTTCCAGCCACTACTCTCATCTTTTTAGATACCTGGTGTAATCTTAAGCCTTATCAACATTCATCTATCTGCATTCTTTCTTTCAAATTTATCGATGTCCTTTTTTTGCTAATTTCTTCTCACATTATTTTTCCTCCTGTGAGTTTTTTTTTTATTCCTTTATGTTTATTTTACTGAGATTTTTAGAAGGATTGGAGATAAACAAATATAATCATTAACCAGAGTTGTTTATCATTTTTAAACAAGTTATAAAACTAGAGAACAACAGATACTATTTTAGATTATCACTAAACATGGAGAGAGGTTCATTATAAATCAAGAGGTATAGATTTGCAAATAAACATTTCTGTTCAGGTAGTTGGAAAAGAGAAAGGAAGAAGAGGAAAGAACAGGTTAAAGCATCACTGAAGATTAAGGTTGTTTCAAAACTGCAGAATTCATCTGATACCACATTTTCAACGGGATTAGTGAAAGAAAGCCACACTAAGTAAGGAGAACTATGCAAATTCTTTCATACCACTACTGCATTTTGAAAATCTTAATTTTGAATCATCTCTCAGTTCTCTGGAATATAACTGCAGGACATGATATTTTCTAAGACAGTGTGTTCCTAAGAATCTCTTACTTTTCCCTCATGCCTGAAAGACAACTTTGCAAATGTAAATATTTTTAGTTATTTTTTTCTTTAAATCTCTTCAGATGTTTTTCCATTGTCTTGGGAGGGTGTTGTTGTAAGGCACATGAAGATGGTTTTTTTTTGTTCCTTTCTATAGCCTGCCTAGGTGCTTCTGAGAGTCTGTTTTTTAGTTTTTAAAATCATAAATGTATACAAATTTGGATTATATGTCACTTGACTGTCTAAATAAACAGTGAAAGGTACTTACACATATTGACACATTTCTGAGATTAAGGTAAAATATGGAACAAGGGTTCTTTGAATGAAATACAGATGGTCCTACTTAATGATCTATCCTAATTAAATGCTGTTTTAATTTTTAAATCAGATTTTCCATGGATCCATGAGTGGGATTATAAATTAAAGGCCAGTAAAAATCTGAGTCACTTAATTATCTGGAAATTTCTCACTTTAAGATCTGTGTAAATCTATATAACTACTTTTACTCTCCTTATTTCAGAATGTCAAAGCTATAAAGGCTAGTGTTTACCCTTTCTGTAGGAGTTGACATATATGTAGAGCTTTAGTTTTTATTACATAGTGGACTTGGTTATTTTATAGGCAAAAAACTATTTCAGCTGATTTAATTGTCATTTAATTGTGGCTCAGCTGGTGGGGAATCTGCCTGCAATGCAGAAGGCCTGGGTTAGATCCCTGGGTTGGGAAGATCCCCTGGAGAAGGGAAAGGCTACCCACTCCAGTGTTCTGGCCTGGAGGATTCCACGGACTGTACAGTCCATGGGATCACAGAGTCAGACATGACTGAGCAACTTGCACTTCATTTCATTTAGTTTTTATTACATAGTGGACTTGGTCATTTTGTAGGCAAAAAACTATTTCAGCTGATTTAATTGTCCTTTCACCTTGGCTCCCCCTTTTTTTCTCTCTTTTTTTTTTTTTTTTTTTTGCAATTTGACAATAGACATCCTCTAGATGACAATAATCATCCTGAAATGACAAGTGCTGTTTTGTTTCTTTCTAACCCTGTTGTCTCAGAATATCAGTCTTTTGGGCTATTCCATCCTTAAAGGTAGTGTCAGATACATCCGTTTCTATATTTGCAGGGCCAAATGCAACAATTAGCTTGAAAGATGCAGAGTGCTGGTGGAGTGTGGGTTATGCATTTACACTAGAGTGTATGTTTAAGCCAGGAGTCACAATAGCCTTCCTCTTATCACTGCATAGTGCTCTGGGCCTCCCAGAGCAGATGGTCTGCCCTCTGGCCTTAGTTGTGTACCTCCTCTCTGGAGGCATAGACTGTAGTTGAACATACACAAGATGTTTGCCTTTGGGAGGTCTGTTGCCTATGCCACCCATGGTACTGCCAACAGCATATCTGACGACATCTGAGAGGTAGAATGGAGGCTAGGATATCCGTTGTAAAGCTGTACTACAGTTAAATGAACAGCCTCATATAGTGCAAGTGTTGAAGAAAATGAGAAAGAAATGCAAGTCCTGAAACCTGCCCAGGAAGGTAAGCTTTACCTAGATGGCAGGGATGGAGAACAGAAAACAGCAAATGAAGAATAGCTGAATTCCTTAGCACAGAATGTAATGAATTTGAATTCATATATCCCAAATGAGTCTTCATCATTATTTAGGCACTGAATTTTTAGGGACATAACTATTCTCTTCATATACACAGGCATATACATCTGTATAGTAAATATTTTATTTACACCAAAGAGTTAAATCTATTTAATTTCCGTTCTCTAATGAATTCTTAAATCATGGTCTCTGACCATTCCTTTAATGAGCAAGTGAAGACTTGTGAATAGCTTGAGTAGTTCAACAATGGTCAAATAAGCTTTATAAGCACAAGTGTCCATGCAATGGTTGGATCATTGCCGTTATCTAACCAAAACAAGGTAAATCAAGAATTAATCATCCAAAGTTACACTCTAAATATTTATTTCAGCTTCCAGCCTTGCCACAAGTCTATGGGAGATCTGGTTAGTGTTTATGGATGACCTTCCTGATGGGTGAGAGCAAGCAGCCTTCCTGCCCTCTGTCCCCTGTAGATTTTCCAGTCTTTTCTGGTACCTTTGTTATAGAAGAATTCCAAAATCATAATGGCTCAGATTAGTCACAATCATTTGGAAAGGGTTTCATTCATATCCTAACCCTATCATGAAATGGATATTGAAATGGAATATGATCACAGTAATAGCCATAAAGGACTGAGTCCTTAAATACCGCCTCCCATTATTTCTTTATGAGGCAAGTTGAAATCCAAGGAAATCAGTAATATTTCTCAAGGCAATAAATAAATAAAGCAATAGAGTAAAAATTCAAACCATTAAGTAAAAAATAGGAACTTCTCACAAATTCCTCCCAGAATTTTCCTATTTATGTATCCCAGGGATCTTGCGTGTCCTCCAAATTCTATGATTCCTGTATTCTTGGTAACTGATCTGTGAATTTTATTTTATTTTATTCAGTTACATAAAAATGGCTAACATTTATTACTTCTCTGTGGCGAGTTGAGTTCTAAGAGATCTGCATGTGTTTACTACTCAGTTTCCACTTAGCTTTTGTTATTCCTTTTAGAAACTGAGGCACAGGAAGGTTAGCAACTGTCTCAAGGCTTTTCATGTAAGAAGTAAGAGAATTGAGATTCAGTCCCAGGCAACCTGATTCCAGCATCAAAGTGCTTAATCACACACAATAATACTTCTCTAAAATTCTTACTTTGTTACATATATTTATCAAATCTTGATTTCAAATAGACTTTTCTGAGTGGAAAGAGGAAGCAAAGGAGAGCTGCTTAAAAATGTTAGAAGCAAATATCCTGCTGTGTTCATTTAAAAAAAAATTTTCACTGCCCTTACAAGTACAAAGAAATGTGTCCCCATCCAAATAGAACACCAAACTGGGTGTTCCAGAAATGGATTTAAACTCAGAATCTTTGATGATCATAGAAAAGAGACTTGGGAGAGCCTAACTGGAAAAGGTCAATTTTCATTCCAATCTCAAAGAAAGGCAATGCCAAAGAATGCACTCATCTCACACGCTAGTAAATTAATGCTCAAAATTCTCCAAACCAGGCTTCAGCAATACGTGAACCGTGAACTTCCAGATGCTCAAGCTGGTTTTAGAAAAGGCAGAGGAACCAGAGATCAAATTGCCAACATCTGCTGGATCATCGAAAAAGCAAGAGAGTTCCAGAAAAACATCTATTTTTGCTTTATTGACTATGCCAAAGCCTTTGACTGTGTGGATCACAATAAACTGTGGAAAATTCTGAAAGAGATGGGAATACCAGACCACCTGACCTGCCTCTTGAGAAATCTGTATG
The DNA here is from genome assembly GCF_023699985.2 of Odocoileus virginianus. Lineage (NCBI taxonomy): Eukaryota > Metazoa > Chordata > Mammalia > Artiodactyla > Cervidae > Odocoileus > Odocoileus virginianus. The sequence continues at coordinate 31,257,791 of NC_069686.1, read as the reverse complement.
CAGGTCAAGAAGCAACAGTTAGAACTGGACATGGAACACCAGACTGGTTCCAAATAGGAAAAGGAGTACTTCAAGGCTGTATACTGTCACCCTGCTTATTTAACTTATATGCAGAGTACATCATGAGAAATGCTAGGCTAGAAGCACAAGCTGGAATCAAGATTTCCAGGAGAAATATCAATAACCTCAGATATGCAGATATTACACCACCCTTATAGCAGAAAATGAAGAAAAACTAAAGAACCTCTTGATGAAAGTGAAAGAGGAGAGTGAAAAAGTTGGCTTAAAGCTCAACATTCAGAAAACTAAGATCATGGTATCCAGTCCCGTCACTTCATGGCAAATAGATGGAGAACAGTGGAAACAGTGACAGACTTTATTTTTTCAAGCTTCAAAATCATTGCAGATGATGATTGCAGCCATGAAATTAAAAGATGCTTAACTCCTTGGGAGAAAAGTTATGACCAATCTAGGCAGCGTATTAAAAAGCGGAGACATTACTTTGCCAACAAAGGTCCATCTAGTCAAGGTTATGGTTTTTCCAGTAGTCATGTATGGATGTGAGAGTTGGACTATAAAGAAAGCTGAGCACCAAAGAATTGATGCTTTTGAACTGTGGCGTTGGAAAAGACTCTTGAGAGTCCCTTGTACTGCAAGGAGATCCAAGCAGTCCATCCTAAAGGAGATCAGTCCTGAGTGTTCATTGGAAGGACTGATGTTGAAGCTGAAATTCCAATACTTTGCCCAGCTGATGCGAAAAGCTGACTCATTGGAAAAGACCCTGATGCTGGACAGATTGAGGGCAGGAGGAGAAGGGGACGACAGAGAATGAGATGGTTGGATGGCATCACCGACTCAATGGACATGAGTTTGGGTAAACTCCGGGAGTTGGTGATGGACAGGGAAGCCTGGCATGCTGCAGTTCATGGGGTCGCAAAGAGTTGGACTCGACTGAGCAACTGAACTGAACTGAACTGAATTTAAACAAATGGATTGGAGCTAAACACAAAGCTCAAATTAATGGTACAACCTAGAAATGCTCACTGAAAGGCTAAATCTTTGGATTTTTATACTATTTGGAAGAGGAGTGGGTTCTGTTAATAGGACAGACTTTGTGCAACATATGTTAAGAAAAAATTTGGAAGCACTTAAAAAATACAAGTTGGAAGCTCGATCCTGTGAAAAAAAAACAGGGGGGAAGAATCCTTGCTTTTAGGAGAGTCAATATTAAAATTAGTACGAATATAGACAAAGGGCTTTCTGAGTCGAGTGGCTGTTGTTTTCCTAAATGTCAGCATGGAAACCCAAACAGACAGAGGTGAGTTAGGTCCCTGGAAAGACTGACTGGGAAAGCTGAGTGTTAAGTTTGTGACGTGGTTGATGGCAACCAAAAATTGTCAAGTGCATGATGACAAAGTGTTTCCTGGAACTAGGGGCTGCTTCAAGGCATATAAACAAGGGTAATGTTGTGGGGGCCCATGCTTTAAATCAAGATGGGATCTATATGTGGCAGTATCACCAGCTGTTTGAACAATGTTCCCAGAGAGGTCTCTGGAATTTAGAAACCATTCATAGATAGTTTGAGCTGAGCTTTATACTGAATTGACAGTCTTTGCATATAGCAGAGGAAAATACCCAACTTTAAGACCTAACTTGCTCTCTGCTTTTATTTTGACATAATGGAAGATAACCAATTTAAAAACATAACTTCCACTCTGCTTTCATTTTAATGTCATAATCTTGAAAATATAATACTTGGCTCTTAACAGAGATTAGGACTTAACTTCATGACAGCTTTTAGAATTTACCCTGAAAATCATATTTCATTGAGCTCTTAATTTTAATTCAAGACAATTCCCTCTAGAGGTATGACCACCCACTCCAAGGAAAGCAGAAAAGGGTGTTTGAGTTCAAAGTTACCATCTGATCTAACCCTTGGTTTTCTCATCTATAAAAAGGAACTTTTGGTCTAAACCCCCTATAAGAGTTTGTGAGGTTTTTTTGTTTTTAATCTTCATAGTCAAATTCAGATGTTGTTGATATGACCTCCCTAGAGTGACTATCAGTTTCAACAGAAGAGAAGAGAGGCCCAGGGGGATATGTGTGTGTGTATCAGACACACTTACTCATATAATTTTTTTTTTTTTTGGTAAAGCAATATTTTACTGTTCTTTTAAAAAACATTTATTTACTTGTGTGGCTGCCGTGGGTCTTAGTTTCCAGCATGTGGGATCTTTAGCTGTGGCATGTGAGCTCTTAGTTGTGGCATATGGGATTCCCCAACAGGGACAAAACCCTGACCCCCTGCATTGAGAGTGCAGAGTCTTAGCCACTGGACCGTTGGGGAAGTCTCTATAATGCTCTTAAGTGAATATGATGCTCAAGAAATTTACAACACTGTAAGCTAAATAAGAAGACCTCTCTGTAAAAACCAGAAAAGAAACTTACCTAGCTTTCCAAATATGCTTCTCTAGAACATTATTCTCCCCATAGAGTAAGAAAAGCACTTTGCAGACTTCCTAAAACATCAGCCTAACTAGAGTTGTGGCTTCTTCTAAAGTCTTGAGTATTTCTGGCTCACACATCACCATTTAGGTTACCGTTTACCAGAACAATGAAGAGTTTTTGTTTAAGTCTTTCCTCTCAAATTAAACAGAGATGAAACAGAATCAACAGTGGAGTTCTAGAAGCGGACAAACTGAAAATATCAATAAGCTATTAACAACATGCTCTGTCTAAGGATACTAGGAAGTTGCATTGATCCTGAATTCTTAAGAGAGAAAGGCCTTTAGAACAGAATGCAGGCCTTAAGAGGGCCTGAGAGATCTGCCCTCTTAGCGCAGTAGGCAGCGCATCAGTCTCATAATCTGAAGAGGGGCTGAGAGGAGCCTTAGCCTAATCATGATTTTTTTTCCTTGCAAACGCTTTCTGATCATGCTCAGCAACTTGGCCATGCAACAGTTGCATGTTCTCTGTATACTATCTCCTAACCCTGTTGTAAAATGGAGATTTGTTTAAGAAGGGGCCACTAGTGCTCAGAAAGCAGACTAGCAGAGCAGTCTGATGGCATGCAAAAATTCTTTTATTTGTCATTATACTTGGAGGTAGGGGAAGGCTCTTTAAACTTGGGTCCACAGAATAGCCACCTGCATGAAACTTTTAACTAACCCAATAGACTTTAGATTTTATGGTGATGATTGTGCAACTTTGTGAATATACAAAAAAACCAATGAATTGTACAACGTAAATGGATAAACTGTTTCTCAACAAAGTTGTTCTAAAATTTTTTATAGTGTGTAGAGTCACACTTGAATACAGGTTCTTGAGTCTTAGCCCAAAGGGCCGAATCTCTGGATGTTGAATTCAGGCAACTGTGCTTTAAACAGATATTTCAGGTGACTCGGATAAGATGACTCAAGGGCCACACTTTTACGGAAATCTAAAAGAAGTGATGTATTTTGGTACTTCCTCTAAACAAGAAAAGAAATCCCATGAAAGTTCAGAATGATCAATAATCAGTAAACAAGTAGTATAACCATCCTTAAGCAATTGTAAATTTGACTCAGTTCATAACTCCCCATTATGAGTATGAATATTATCAGTACTGTAGTGACTGTGATAAATTTTTATTGGAACTAGGTCAAGATAACTTATATGAGCATTTATCAAGTCACAGAAGAATTTTCGGTGCATTCTCTTACTGAATCCTCACAAAGACCCTATTGAGTTGTAGGAGCTATAAAAGCCATCTGTCTTCTACAGATGAGAAGGTGGAGATTCAACGAAGTTAAGTGTTTTGCCCCAGACACCTAAATGACCCATCTGCTTGGATACCAGGCCCTCTTTGTTTTAATTCATTTTTATTGGAGTGCAGTCACTTTACAGTGTTGTGTTAGTCTCTGCTGTAGAGTAGAGTGAATCAGCTCTATGGATACATAGATCCCCTCTTCCTTGGATTTCCTTCCTATTTAGGTCACCGCAGAGCACTGAGAAGAGTTCCCTGTGCTATCCAGCAGGCTCTCGTTAGTTATCTATTTTATACATAGTGGTGTCTACATGTCAATCCCAATCCCCCAATTCTTCCCACCCTCCCTTGCCCACTTTGGGGATACCAGGTCTTCTGACTCCTGTTCAGCACTCTTTTCAGTATAGAAATCTGTCTAAAGATGCTTCTTCAGCATCTACCAGCATGGCCTGCCTCTAACCTTTAGAAGCTATTTTTTGAGCACATTTATGAAGTTTCTATTGTTAATGATGCTAAGAAATGGTACGTCATTTTTTTTTTCTATTTGTATCACTAAAAGAAATTGCACAATTTAACACATTTACCTCCAGTTTCTATAACTGTGCTGTGCTTAGTCACTTAGTTGTGTCCTGCTCTTTGTGACTCCATGGACTGCAACTCACCAGGCTCCTCTGTCCATGGGGATTTTCCTAATTTCTGTAACATTTTTGTCTAAAAAACTGGATTAATGTATATCTATAGTGGGGAGCATATGTAAATGTGTATGTGTGTGTTTGTTGAGAGAGAGAAAAGGGGTAGATATTTATTGTGTTTTCATATGTGTGTGAAAAGTAACATGAAATATTCTAATGTGAAATTACAAAATAGAATTATTACTTTGTATGTGAACTGTTTAAAGAAACTAATATTTATTGGATAACTACTATGCTATAAATCTACTTCATTCCCATCACCAACCCCCAACCCCTTGTTCATTTCTTTTTTTTAATAGTTATTTATTTGACCAGACTGTGGCATACTGGATCTTTGATCTTCATTGTGGCCTTCAAACTCTGAGTTGTGGCATGGGGGATCTGGTTCCCTAACAGGGATTGAACCTGGGCCCCCTGCATTGAGAACGCAGATCTTAGCCACTGGACCACCAGGAAAGTCCCTTCATTTCTTAAAGATATGCATTGGGCTCACTGCCTACTCCACCCAGGCCTCAACCTTCTTCTTGAGGTGAATTAATGTCCCTGTGGAAGCCCAAATATATCAAGTCTTTCAGTTTCTTGAACATCTCATCTTTATTAACCGCTCTTCACTCTTTTATATCTTTGTGGTCTCCCTCTCTTCTGACTCCATATTTTCACTCAAATATACTGAATCTCCTTCTACCTTAAAATAAAAACAAAGCAAAGAAACTTTCTTATTCCTCGACTCTCTTCAGTCTACCATTCTTTCATTTAGTTGCTCAAGTCAGAAACTTTGGAATCATTTATTCCTTTCTTTTCCTTTTCTCTGTTGTCCAATTGATTATGAAAGTTCTGTCAAACCCACTTCCTCAATATCTCTTTATTCATTCAGTTTTCTCCTTCTCCATTTCCAATACAAAGTCTCAGAATCAGTGCTGTCCAATAGAACTGCTAATGACAAAAAGTAAAAAGAAAGTGAAATTTACTTTAATGATATATTTTACTTAATCCAGTATATTAAAATATTATCATTTCAACATGTAATCATCATGAAAAAAACTACTAATGAGATATTTTACCTTCTCAACTTGCATTAGCCATATTTCAATAGATATATGTTGCTAGTAGCTGCTATACTGTAGAATGCAACTCTAGATCATCATTTCTTGCCTGAGTCTATTATTCCATTGCTTGAGGCCAGAAGGAAGCTTCCAGTGGTTTCCTTGTTTCCTGCTGGGACCCACTCCATATGCTCTACAATCTAAGGCCAGAATGCTTTTTCTAAAAATAAAACTCATGTTTTTTTCCCTCTCTAGAACTCTGCATGGTTTCTCACAGCTCTCTATGCTCTTAGGATATTTACAAGACCTTGTGTAAAGTAGACTTTGTCTACTTTCCAGCTTCCTTCTTGTCATGTTCCACAACAGAGCACACACACCCACTAAATATATTCTGTTCCTGAAAGGCTTACGGCCCTCTTGGCTTTGACGTCACTTTGTATTCTGTCCCCTATTTAGTTTCTTCTTGTCTTCCTTATCCCCCACCCCCATCCTCACTAGGCTAACTGCTGCTCATACTTAAAGTCTCCACAGGGGATCTGATCCCCTGATCCCCTGGTCTGATTGTGTGTTCCTCTTTTGTGCTCACAGGGAACTCTTAGTTCCTTCTACCATAGCCTTTATTGTATAATCGATGCTTTCTTTATGTTTGCTGCTTCCTCCATTACCTCTAAGTACATTAGCTTGGGGGCATTGCTAACTTTGTCACTTTTTTAGCCCCAGTTCCAGGCATAGTGCCTGACATATGGTATGTGATCAATAGATGCTCACTGAGTAAATGAATATGTAAATGAGTAAATGTGATCTTTTTTTAAGACCAGAAAAGAATATTTGCAAACTTTTTTGTGATTAAAGTTAGTTGTGTCTCTTGTCCTTTCTTGATTCCTAGGATCTCATGAATTTCCAAATGAATTTGCTTCAGAAGAAATAGTTTCTTTAAATTTAGGTATTAAAAGTAAAAGAGCTTGACAGAGCTCTTTCACTGGAAAACAAGAAAACTTCCCAGAGAGAGAGTAACTGTGAATTGCATGGCATATATTAGAAGAATTAACATTTGATTTCTGTGAAATAACTGTTATTAAAGTTAATCAATGACTTCCATGTCACTAAATCTGAGGGACATTTTTTGTCTTCGAAATTTTACCTGATTTTGCAGGTGCCAGTATTTTTAAGCTTAACTCTATATTGAAACATTCTTTTCTCGTTGGGATCTCTGAAATCTTATTATGGCTTTTCTCTGTATCGCTGGCTCTTCCTTTTCATTCTCCTTTCTCAGTCTTTACTTATTAGGGTTTCTCAAAGCCAGACCCTCAGTCCTTTCTTGTCTCATTCTCTGCTCTCTCCCTAAATAGTCTCATCCAATCCAGGACTTTGTTTTGCCTACACTAGTATTTCTCAAATACATATTTCAACACAAAACCTCTCTTTTGTCTCCAAATTCATCATCTAAGTATCCATTTAAAATTCCATTTGGGAGAGATGAATTATCCCAATTTGAACAGAATAAAAATGGAATTAAAGACTACCTATAAAGTTCACTTTCCCTCCCATGTTTTCTGTTTCATTGAATGAAACATGTAATGTTACATGATGCATGTAATTTTTCAAGCCAGAGTACTGAGAATTATCTTAGACACCTCCTTCTCTCATAATCCCAATTTTCAATATATCTGTAAGTAAATCAATAGTGAATTAATATCAGAGATGTTTTGCATCAACAAATATGTACAGAGCCCTATTTTTATATTATTATTGTATTCATGCAGTATATACATCTATATTTGTAATGCTATGGAATTCTTTCTGAAGCTCCGCATAACATTTATCTAAATGCTATTCATTCCCTATCCTTGTAACAATTATTGGAAACATTAGTTTCCCTATCTGTGTAACAACTGTTCCTTTCTACATCACAGGAAATCATTGCCTTTCATTCTCCACTTTTCCTCTTTTGTGCATCATCTGTTTTCTTTTTCAGATCAGTTATGCAATCTGTATGTATAACTTCTTATTGTCACATTAATCCTATTCCATTGCTGGCCCATTCTATTTCCTTACACCCCCTCTTTTAAGGCTTTATTGAGCTCTAATTTACATATCATAAAATTCAATTGTTTTAACTGCCCAACTAAGTATTATAATTTTGGTTAATTTTATTGAGTTGTGCAACAATCACCATAATCCAGTTTTAGAATATCCTTTAGAATATCTTCATCAGTGCAATAGAATCCTTTATGTCCATTTACCCTTAAACACCCGTTTTACCAGTTTCCCACTTGACATTGTAAAGCGAGAATGTATCATGTGCCTCAGTAGAACTCAGTGAGTGCTTGATGCTATGGGGAGTTCATATAGAATAAAATATGATACCTAATCTCCAGGGGACTAACTAGTTGGTAAAATAAGACCTCAGTCAGAGGCCTCCACAAAAGAATATGTATCCTATTTCCAGCTTTTGTGAATAGGCCAGTATAAGACTACAGGGATTCCTGTGGTTGAGCAGATAATTTAAGTTTGGAAAAATCTTTCATATCCCATACAGATAAATGTTTTTTTTCCTCCCTGTAGGCCTGTAACATTCTTTCTGAAACTGACCATTGAGTTTCCAGAAGTATGGGCTTTCTGTAACATCTTTTCTTTCTTAAATGTCATCTTAAATATGTACCTCCTTCTGTTTCCATCTATTTGTAACCAAAATCTAAATTATAGAATGTGCATCTTTCCAAGTAGAATCTAACACTGTTCAATAAATACTTCTAATTCTAAATGTAAATTATGATCACTATAATTTTTCACATTGGGGGTACTTATTGAAAAGAGTAATGTTTATTAACTGTCTCTGAATTAAATGTAACCAGTAGTTTTTTTGGCCCTGGGGTTGTTATTAATGATAATTAACTGTGGTGATGAAGATTTACTAGTAGTTATGACCCTGAGAAGCAAAAGAATGTATTCCAAAAGGCTGCCTGTGCCTTTAGGTGTTGAGTAAGGCATTCCCTTTTCATCCAGGAAGCCGCGAGCACAGGGCCGTCCCAGATGCCGGGTGTAGATTACTCCACTCCGAGTCTTTCTCAGTCTCCTCTTGAGCCCTTCCAATGGCCAGCAAATCAGCAGGGACAGCTGGTTGGAAGAACTCATTCATGTGATGTGGGGGTGGTTAGAGGAGACAGGATATGCAAGGGTAAGACATGTTTGTTTTCAGCACTTGAACGCCTGCCTCCATCAGTTTTATTTTATATGAAGGAAAATAAGGAGGAGAAGTTGGACTGAGATGGTTTCTTTCATCCTCTAGCAATGCCAGCTTCCCAATGTGGGAGCCCCTGGGCAGAGAGTAGCCCTCTTCTGTCAGAGTTTTGCAAGCTTGGCTGCTCACATGATTGGGTGAAGATCTTGAGAAAGCGTGTACTTGAACACTACGGTTCTCTACCTTGGCCGCATGTTAGAATCACCTTTTAAAATTCCTATGCCCAGACCACTCTCAGACCAATTAAATAAGTATATTTAGGAATGGAATTCAAGCATCAGAGTTTTTTTAAAGCCTGCCGGGTGCTTTCAATGTACTGCCAAGTTTGAGAACCACTGGTTTGGTAATAGACATCTCTTGGGTTTTTCCCCAGTTTTATTGAGATATAATTAACATATAATATTGTACTAGATTCAAGTGCATGACATGATTTGATATATGTATATCTTGTGAAATGACTAACACAGTAAGGTTAGTTAAAACCATCACTAGACATCTGTTGTTGTCATGAAAAAATAGACCTTAAGTACTAGCTCTTGGGTTTAGCAGCACCTTGGAATAACCTGGAAGTTTAAAAAGGTACTGATGCTTACACCCAGTCCTAGCAATTCTGACTTCATTGGTTGGGAGTGGGCTCGAGCAAGTATCAGCATTTTTTCCAAGACTCTTATAAGTAATTCTAATGTGCTGATAGGAGTAAGAACTGCTGCTTGGACTGGGAACAAGTATCTTAACTTGTTGTCAGCTTGGAGGGAAAGATGCTCTATACCTGTTGAACAAAGATTGCCAGGAGCTGAAGCAAGAATGTGAAAGGAAATGTGGAAACCGTACCAGAGATGAAAGTCACCTGCCTCAAAGTGGGGATGTAAGGTCGATTGTTGTGAAGGGGGGGGGGGGGGTGTGTGCATGATGTGTGACAGAGAGACTGAGAATGGAAAATTTGGGGAAAATTTGTCCCCGACCGAGAAATGTGGGGAAGGTGGAAAATATAAGTGTCTTTTAATACTCCATGATTTTGGACACTTGGTCAGCCTATCTTCATCTGTAAGCAGAGCAGGGGCAGTCTTATTTGCATACAGAATAAATGGGATCCAAGAAGTATTCCCTAATTTAAAGTGTGCCAGATCTCATCTTTCCCACCCACTACAGTGGTTGAAAAAGCCATCTTTCTGTTGGGTTATGCCAGGCCAGTAAATCGATTTCACATCCTCTCTTGGCTTTAGAGCTTGACTTAATTTTCTTTACCCAATTCACCAAGTTATGTCCTGGACTAGTAGAATAAATAGGAGGAATGAACAAGTTAGAAGGAGCCTTCTTTAGGCTTAGTTGTGAACCTTAAGAACAAAGTTTCTTGCCTAAGAAAGAAATCCCAGAAAGGAAGTGCCTCAGATGATGGAGAAAGAAGTCTTAATATGAGGAAGGGATCCTAAAGAGGATGTCAAGGTAAGGTCACCAAAGGCAAACATGCTTTCTTTACAACTAACTGAATGTTACACTTGTCATTTGCAATGGTGAAAACCCTGGTTGGTGAAAAATGGTTCTCTGTTTCTTGACTCAGTCAACTGAAGAGGTTCATGTTCTAGTGACTCTGGATGGAAAACAGGGGTTGGTTTGGAAATGTTTGCGTTTGGAGCGGAGCTCCTTAATGAGGGTTCAGTGACGTGGCTTTTATCTTTTTTTAAAGACAGTCTGCATTGAAGAATATTAGATCAGTATGTGGCTTGTTCTGGCTTGTTCTCATTAGAAACAAAATCTGATTATGAGCCATTATTTGTTGAAATTACTGTAAGCAAACACAGTAACATTTATTTTTAATCTAGGGCTTGATTATGAAACTTGCGGTTTACCCAGAGTCATTTTGAAACTTCTGCTTTTCTGCTCTGGCTGTTGGCCTGCTGACTTCATTTTACGAGGGGCACTCTACTGCAACGGAAAGCAGTGGAAGTTCTAGGCCCTCACCGTGTGCCCTTTGGGTCAGCCTTACAGGTCATTTGGAAGAGAAGGTAGCCCAGTTCCCCCGACACAAAATCGCTCCCCTGTTCTTTCCCATCAGGGCACCCGAGGCTTTTCCCACTCAGCCTTCGCTTCCTTGGGGTGGTCAGTTTAAACTGCACTGGGAAGGATCAAACACATCATTTCATTATAAGGTAAATTAGTCCAACGTATTACCTAGCACTCAAATAACCAGAGAGAGGTTATTTCAAGTAAACAAGACTGGGGTACATTTCTTCCTTTGGGGCTGGGGGTAGGATTAGCGGTTAGAAGAGTTCAGAGGACACAATGAAGTAGTGTTAAGTGACATGTGTTTCTCTCACAACGTATCAGTCAGATGGGTCCAGGGTGTAAATACCGGCGAGAAAAGTGCATCATGAGGAGGTGCTTCCCATCGACCTTATCATTTATGTAAAATTAAGCTACAAAGAGGGTGTTGGTGTCATTTTCTTTCAGTTTGGACCCCACATAAAAAGCATGCTGTTAAGTCATTTTCTCCTGCAAGAGTTGGCTGTAACCCCTACAAAGCCAGTTTACGGGGATTTGCCGTGAACATGTTTTCCTGAGATGTGGGTTTATTTTGGTGGGGGAAGGGCGGCTGTCCAGGTAAATCCGAAAGGTTTTCGGCCGTGCAAGGAAGATCCCCACCGCTCTGCTTCAGGAGCAGGTCTCCTTTGGCACCAGGACAGCGCTCGCGGCGATTCCCGCCTGCTCCCTCGGAGCCCGTACTGGGGGGGGCCCTCTCCGCAACAAAGCGCCGGATGCACCCCCACCTCCGCGTTCTGCGGCGCCTGCGCAGTAAGCCGACGGAGGAGTCGGTCTCGGGCTGGCGCTCTGCGCGGGACGTCCTGCCCCGCCGCCCGGCAGCGAGCAGGGTCTCAGTTCGGGCTCCAGGCGCCTCGCTGGAGTGCTCGAGAGCCAGTCAGGTTTGCGTCCCACAACGCTGGTGGCATGAAGTTCTGATACATCTCAGAAACGGTTTCAAAAGAAGCGGCAAAGGTAGAAAAGAGGATGCCGTGGAAGCTCTCAGCAAAACAAAGTCTCGAAACTTAACCAGAGCCATTGGTCTAGCGCTAGCCTGAATGAATACCTATAACAGAAAAGGGTTTCTCGGCTGGGGGATGTAGCTCAGTGGTAGAGCGCGCGCTTCGCATGTGTGAGGTCCCGGGTTCAATCCCCGGCATCTCCAAACAGCCGAGGGTTTTTTTTTTTTTTAATCCATATAATATAGTAAATGTATGTCCCATTACATTTCACATGTGTACTCTAAGCGCCCTAAAAATATGTAAAAGAAGGTCTCAAAATACGGCGCGCCTCAGGGAATCAGCCATTTTAATTGCTCCATAAGAAACTCAAATGAGAAATTATGCTCGTCATATTTATTTGCATAAAACGGCCATTCCTAACTTTCTAATGAACTCGTTCTGAGGAGCTGAGACGTGTGGGGAAAAAGAAAAACATTGCATTGGCCGGGAATCGAACCCGGGCCTCCCGCGTGGCAGGCGAGAATTCTACCACTGAACCACCAATGCTCTTGCTAAAGGTGGATTTCCACACCTTACTAGAGTAGATTTGTCGGCGTGCAATGAGTCTCTTCTGTTAACAAAAGTGTAAAGTTCTTAAGTCAACATCAGAAAAAGCAATGGAGTTTTTAAATTAAGTAACTATAAATATTGAGTCAACATTTACCAAAAAAAGCTCATTATACTTAGTTCCGTTGAACCTTGAGAGGAGGTTCTGTCTTCTGAAGTCGTCCTCGGTGAATGAGGCAAATAAAAATTTTATTAATATGTAGACACAAAATTACACAATTACTTAGTTGTGTCTTTAGATGTTTAGTTGTTTAAAAACAACCACTCCTGTTTTACTTTTCTTATCTTAGCTAATTCAGGCAAATACATGGGGTAACTGTCAGGGATTGGGAGTAGTTTTGTCGGAGCGGTGAAGGCGAACTGGCACTTAGATCCAAGTATATTGGAACTATAAGATGTGAGCAGGCATCTTTGGAACGTTGGTGATTCTTGACAAGTGACCTAGAATCTGTAAGATGGCTTTCTTTGAGAGTGAGAAACTTGATCCCAGGACTCTTATACTCCACAGTATGAGTTACCCTTCCTTTCCACGGGAAGTAAAATTGCAAACCATACAGTGAAGTTATATGAGGAGAAGAAAGTAAAGTGAAGGAAATGCATTCATGGAAATGAGTCTAAACATAAGATAGGAGACTCTGGATTTAGGCATTATTGCCCCTTTATCTCTGAGAGGGAAATTGCTAGCAGTTTATAGGATCTTTGAAGGCCAAAAAGAATTTGGGGGGAAGGGGATGACTGAGAAATAACAGTAAACACATAGCAGTTGCTATGTGCTGGGCTGTGTAAGTACATTGCCTATGAACTTCAACCCAGTGAAGTAGGTGTTATAATTACTTCAGCTTAACAAATGAGGAAAAGTGAGGCTGTTGGAGTCAAAGTTGGAACACAGTGGTACCCTGCTTAATACTCCGTTGCTTAGCCACTCTCCTGCCTACAACAGAATAAAACACTGTGTAGCTACACCAGAAGTACTTCCTGTGTAGCTTAGGAATACTGTGTATCAAGACTGGGGTTAGAGAAGGAGCATAACAGACTGCTGAAATAAGGTGAGACTTCTACATCAAGATTTATTTTTAAGGATTTTTTTTTTAAGTGGGTGCATACAAAGCAAAATTTGAAGACAAATACAATACAGAATTATAAAGATGTAAGAGATACTAAGAGATTAAGGAATAAAGAAATCTAGACTACAGTCTTAGTAACATATGGAGGAGCAAATGCAAATCATTTTACTTCTTAGGACCTCCGTTCCTTAAAGTAAGAGAAGTAGAGGAGAGGTGAGGTTTTAAAATTGCATTCCAGAAGTGTCTCAGGGTCACTAGCCAGCAGCAGGTGGGGCGGGGTGGGGGGAGGGGGGGTTGGTGGATGGGGGGAATGGGGGGAACTTGCCTTCTTTACCTGGCTTCCACACTTCACCAGCTCATTTATAACCTCTCCCATTTATTTGCATTTGTTTGATGGCTTACAAGTCTGGAATAAAAAACGTTGAAAAGCCCTCAATTGGATGACGTAAGTTCATCTGAACTCTGAAATATTATGATTCAAAATAAAAAGGCAATCTAAAACTTCATGAGAAACACTACAAATTTAAAAATTTAAACAGGTGGCAGGAATCAAATAAGAAGTATGATCTAATGGCAAACATTATTAGTGACCCACCAACGACTAGTTTACTTTTTTTCTTCCTGAGAGTCTACCTAGCTCCAGGGACAAATTATGTGCATTAAGCCAGTTATTCCATTCCCCTTTCCAAGGACTGAGCTGGAATGGGTTTGTGACAGTTCCTGCCAGTGACAGAAAGAATGGTCAGCCAGGGGCTTCTGGGAAAGACGGTGTCTCTTTTGCCCTTTCTTTCCTGCTTGTAACACTGTCTTGTGAGGTATAATGCTTAGAGCTGCCCCAGTCATCTGGTGACTTGCAGGGAGAAAGAGGATGACCCAGCAGAAAGATAAAAAGATACATTGTGCCATCCTGAAATTTTCTCCACCCAGATTTTTGGTTAGGTAAGATAAATCAGGCTCTTTATTGTTTAAGCCCCTTTGAATTAGGTGTTTTGTTACATGCAGCCAAAGGCATGTAGGATGTGTGTGTGTCTCCCAACAGTTTATACCCTTTCTGTTACAAGTCTTCTACTCTGTAGAGCACCAATACCTTGAGATTTGGGTAAGACAACTTGGCCCTTCATCTCCTTTTCTCAGTGATAAGTCTACCCAAATGTTTTCCCTCACCTTAGTGCTTAATTAAAGACAATATGTAACCATAGCAAGGGAAATAAAAATCCTTACCAGAGCTTTCTTTCCAGAGTTATAAACTGAAACTTTTTTTGGCGGGGCGGGGGGGGGGGGGGGGGGGGGGGGGGTCAAGCAGGTTGAATGTATAGCTGGTATTGTTATAGCTATCTTGCTTGTACAAAAGAGAGAGAGAAGCTGTCCCTGGTATGACAGTCATGCCTAACTAGGACAAATTCTGGATTTTGCATTTATATGAGTCAGTAAGTTGTCCTTATGCAATAAGTTGCCTTTTATTTTTTAAATCAGTTTAAGTAGTATTTATTTTGCTTGCAAATGAAAAACACATATTGAGAAGCTGTTTTACCCCCAAACAGTAAATTTAGAGAACTTTTTACTCTAGAATGTGCTATAAGATGAAAATATGAAAGTTTAAGGAAAATTTAGAGAAATTCACCATCAGTGGTTAAATCACCAATAAAAGCCATATGAAAAATTTGAAGGACCCATCCTTAGTTTGTTGGATTAGTATTAATTCAGTAGCAAGGGAAGCCACCAAAGATTTTTTTGAGTAGATAAAAGATCAAAGCATATGAAGAGATGATCTGGCAACAATGTGTCAAAGAAGTGGAAGTAAAAGAAACTGTAAGTAGGGGAATTCACCCAGGAAGTGAATACAATGGGAGCAGTGAAGCAATGAGGTCTTGAATTAGGATGAGGTCTCTAGCATGAGGCAAGGCAGGAAGAAGGAAAATGAATCTGAGAGATTAAGGAATAAAGATATCTAGACTACAATTTTAGTAACCTATGGAAGAACAAGTAACTTAAGTGACTGGGAGAAGTGTGGTGTAGTGTAGGGAAGTCAGGAGAAAGGATGGGAACTAAAGAGTGGAGTCAAGTGTTCACTTCTGGAAATACTGACTGAGATAAGTCAGGGGAGAACCTTACTAGGTAGCTGTCATCTAGATCTGAAGAAATCAAGGCTCCAAGGTGAGTTGGGCTTCAGCTGCTCAGGACTGAAAGGTAAGAATATAGATATGGAGGCAATCCCAGAGAGTTGAGGGCAGAGCCTTGGGAAGGTCTATTTTAGGAAGCAGCAGGAATTGAGGGGTCAAAGAGAGACAGGGAAGTGGGGTGTCTGGAATCTGTGGAGACACGGCTTATCAGGCAGGCAGAATCCTCCTCCTTTGCTAGTTCTGAGTGACACATCATGACAAATACAGTTATCATTGTGTTTTGGAGATACACTCTATATTAACCGTGTTTCACATCAGAGATGCTGTGGCAGGCCGTGCTTTCCCCCTTGGCATGGTTAAACATGGAAAGATCACCAGATGGCATACCCTGACACTTCCCCTAGTCTACCATGCTCCCAAGCTCTGATGAGCAAGCCCCAGTGAGGGCGGCCGAGAGGAAGAAAGCCGGGAGTGCCGTGAGAGAGGTTACACAATCCTGTCTCTTAGGAAACCTGATCTTTGTGACAGTCCCATGGGGCAGGCAGGAGCTTGTAATTTGCATCATGGCACCTTGGGACACTTGCTCAAGGCACCTAGTCCCTGATTGCTGTTGGCTCACTGTGGAAGTCTGGCCAAGCTTAAAGCTGAAGAAAGCAAACCATTAAGAAACAGAAATACTTCATAGGATGCATAGCCACCAAAGCAATGACTTTTTTTTTTTTCCAACTTGTGAGTGATTGTATTGATTTAATACACACAGCTTATTTCTGTCCCAGGTTACAAACTAGCCCTGGGGAAATGGTGGAGCCAGTCATTTGGATTGCCCTTTACTGGCTGGGAATTAAATCATTACTTACTCCATTTTAGAATCACAAGTAGTACCCCAAGGCCTACTTTCCTAAGGATTAAAATCAAGGCATGGAAATGAAGAATCCAGGTGTAATTCTCAGATGCATGCAGATGTTGAGAATGCAGCAATTTTTCCTAGAAAGCTGTCACTGCCAAATCCTCCTGCTCGAGATATGCTCGTGCCTAGTCCTCCAGCGTGTCCAATCAGTCACTGCATCTGATTCCCCCCTTTTAAAATGGTACTGATTCTTGCTCCCATCCCTCTCTCCTACCTCATGCAGACCCTTATCAGCACACTTCTTGGGTTACCTGGGAAACCCCTGGTTTCCTTGGTCATCCTTCATGCTGTTACCAGTTGAATTTTCTCCCTCCTTCTCCTACTCCCTCCCACCTACCCCTTCTCCCTCTGTTTCTTACTTCCTTAATATTTGAAAATAAAATTGTTCCTTTATTGCTGGTTCAATAATTGAATTAATTTCAAATCCATAGAGTCCTCAGGTTTATGGGTGGGAATTCTTTATCCTTTTCTTTTGACAGCCATCTCTGGGAGCAGCATTTATTCATGTATTCTTGACCTGTGCCATTGGCCACCTACTATCTAATGGCAAAAATGGCTTTCTCTTCCTTTCTCAAGGGCTCTCTTCCTCCTTTCAAGTCAATTGGTTTCTTAAAATTTATATATATATTTTCAAAGTAATCCATGAATATGGTAAGAAAATGCAAAAGTTATAAGGATATGCATTAAAAAGTAAGTCTAAAAAAAAAGTAGGTCTTCACCCCAGTGCAGTCAGATTCCCGGGTTCTCATTCCTACAGGCAACCTGCAGTCATTCGTTTCTTGTGTTTCCCTCCACAGATATTCTATGTAGATACACATATAGCATTTTACTTTTATGCAAAAATGGTACATACCATACACACTATTGTGCTCATTTGTCTTTTCTCTTTCTTTTTTTCAGAAAAATGGATCTCAGGAAAATTTCTTTCCAAGTACATGGGAAGATACTTCTTTCTTTTTAATGGTTCTATCATTTTTAACTGCCTTTTACTGGTTAGGAATTAAAACTTTATTTATTCCATCTCACAATCACAAACAGTGCCCCAAGGCCAGTTTCCTTAGGATTGAGTCAAAGCAGGGAAATGAAGACTGCAGGTGTAATGCTAAGATGCATGAAGATGGTGAGAATGTCCACTGCATGAAGGAGCCATCATTACCTTAGCCAGGTTGTTAACAGAGGACAGACTATCTCTGATCTTTCCTTAGTGGAAATAAACTGCAGTGAATATCCTTGAACAAATGCCATTTTGCTTATGTGTAGGACATGTTACCGGATAAATTGCTAGAGGTGAACTGCTAAGTCAAAGGGTAAGTGCATTTAAAATTCCCATACATATTGCAGAATTACTCCCAAGAGAGGTCTGTATTTTTTAAAACTCTAATTTCATTACATTGCTCTTTTGTTCACCAACCTCAGTGGGTCCCAGGTGTGACCACATTTTCTAAACCTTGCTAGATTCAGGGCCAGCTTCACAGAAGCGTGTCCTGTAGTCGTCCAGAGCCTCGCACTTGGATGGTGATGGGACACACTGGCTTGTACGCAGCATGGACACGGCATTGGGTCAGATGTATTACAGAGTAACATGGATGCTCTCAAAAGCGTAGTGCCTCGTAGATAATGTAGGGGCTTCCCTGATGGCTCAGTGCCTGCAACACGGGAGACCTGGCTTTGATTCCAACCTGGCTTTGATTCCAACCCGGGTTCGATCCCTGGGTTAGGAAGATCCCCTGGAGAAGGGAATTGCAACTCACTCCAGTATTCTTGCGTGGAGAATTCCATGGACAGAGGAGCCTGGCAGGCTACAAATGTAATCTACAAAGATGACAATATTATATGAGTTTAAAATAATGTAAGCAAAACAATACCTCTTTTGTAAGGTCACATATAAACAAAAGATGCATATTAAGCACAAATACTGATGGCTTATGGGGAGGCAAAGGGAATTAAATAGGATATGGGGATAAAAGTCAATAAATACATGAACGAAACAACGAAGAGGTGTGGTCCGATAAGAATAATGTATCGTGAACAGAAAGTATGAGTAGCTCAACTCTAGACTACTGAGCTCTCCCCAGCTCAAAAAATCATAAAAAGTAAAAATCAAAGCATATATTTTATAAAAATGCAAACAACACAAAAAGATACACAGTAGGAAGTAAAATTTTTCCTCCATTCTAGTACAGTCATGGGGGTGGTGGAGGTTGGGAGAGAGAGAGACAGGGAGAGAGAATATAATGTAATCAATCCTCTATTGACGGACCCTGTTTACTAGAATGTTTCTCATTTTTAGATTGATTTTTCAGGTTATTTGTATATAAACAAACGTCATTTGTATCTTACTTTTCTGAGCTCCTTGTATTGAAGGAGCTTCTTTTCTGAGCTCCTTCTAGTCCCTGTCAAAATTTACCTCTTAAATATTTACCAAAAATATTTTATTTTTCCTGTACTCATACCTTCCTCTAACATTATACTTTTGGTCAGAGAAAGTTTTATACAGTTGTTCTCTTTGCATGAAAACAGACCTTTTCCAGTCCTGTGGCCACTGCTGCAGATTGCATTTCAGTAGTCCCTAAAGCAATGTTGTATGTAAAGTCAGTGTTCAGATATTCTGACTGATACTGAAAATTGCATGCGGAAAGTAACCTTCTCTCTAGTTTTGAACAAACAAAGATATCTGGCCATATAATGGACTTAAGTCATAAGGAAAATATGTTATATGCAGCAGAAATGATCTCCTAAGCAAGCAGCTGAAGAGCTAGAACCAGCTGTCACTTTAAGGCTGTTAATATATAAAAGAAAAAAAAAAAGTGTGTTTCTGGTTGGGGATACTCAGTTTGGAATAGGGAGGAACACTAGCTTTTTGCACCTCATCTAAGGATGAGAAGGGCTCACTGCCACTTCTAGGTTACATTTAAAATAGACAGCGTGTGCAAAATGACATTAAGGGGCAAGCAAGCCTCTCTGGCCAGGAGTGAGTTATCTTCGAAACATCTTTGTTCAAAACTAGAGCATACTCATGACAAATGACTGTACAGTAGGGTCACAGAAAGATCTGACTTTCCTGTGTTTGAACTAGCACATCCTATGCCAAACCCTGCAAGTGCTGAGACACCACAGAGCCTCTGCTCTCAAATTCTAGCTGTTTTTTTTTTAAAACAGCACAATCCAACAAACACACACTTGTAATATATTGTTGTTGTTTAGTCACTAAGTTGTGTCGGACTTTTCTCTGACCGCCATGGACTGTAGACCGCCAGACTCCTTTGTCCTTAGGATTTCCTGGGCAAGAATATTGGAGTGGGTTGCCAGTTCCTTCTCCAATGGATATTCCCAATCCAGGGATTGAACCTGAGTCTCTTGTGTCTCCTGCAATGGCAGGCAGATTCTTATCACTGAGCCTCCAGGAAAGCCCTCTGGCTTCTTTTTTTTTTTTTTTTTTAATGTTTATTCTATTGTGTCCTTGTCCTTGTGGCCCACAGACATGATCTTGGAAATGACTCCCAGCTCCCTTGCCTCCTGGTATTTCTTTGGGGCATTTAACTCCTTTAAGTCAGTACTCAGAAGGCTCACTTAATCTAAGTCCCTAAGGCCCCAAATTGGATGCCATTGGCCTGTAGAATAGGGCCAAAGCAACATCTTAATTGTGTGTCTCCTCAGCATTTTGCACAGACTTAATTTTCTGTGTGTCCTAATATAATAGACAAATCCGTTTTTTGAATTGTTTGTAAATACCTTGAACTTTTCCATCGAAGATTGAATCATCTCAGCACAGAAGTTGTGAAAGTGAGTAAGGTATCTTAATAGAAACTTACAGATTTAACTTTGAACACTGATAACCATTAACACATTTTTCCTTATGTTTCTTTATCTTCATTTACTGTAAGGGGCTGTATTGCAAAGTCATATACCATTTGACTTTGTTTTGTTCCTTAACATTCATGAACCATCTTATCTTGAGTTTATGCTTAAAATGTTAATACTGCTATTAGTTACTTGGAGACCTCTTCACTCTTCCCTTTTCCTCTGTTATGTATACACAATGTTTACCCAAAAAGGGTATTGCACTGGTGAGAGGAGTATTCGATTTGGTCAATTAGCTGAATGTCTAACAGACAAATTATTTCCATTTTAATGTGATTTTTTTTTTTTTTTTTTACACTTCTAACACTAACCTTATGCAGTGGAAGAAAAATAACAGGGTATGTGAAAATAACTAAAACTGCATGCAGTATTTTTAGGGAATTAGTCTTTGTTCAGCTTGAACTAACAGCAAAGTAATTACATAAACTAGAACACTTTTAGTTAACAGATGGAAGAAATTAAGGTTTAAGTAACTGCTTAAAATCCTTTAAAAAGTAAGTGGAGAATTGGAAATATGACTCTAGAACTTACACTCTTTTTTTTTTTTTAGAACTTACACTCTTTAAAAAAATAAATAAGAGATTCCCTTCCAGAATATCTTTTTTTTAAAT
Source organism: Odocoileus virginianus (assembly GCF_023699985.2). Taxonomy (NCBI): domain Eukaryota; kingdom Metazoa; phylum Chordata; class Mammalia; order Artiodactyla; family Cervidae; genus Odocoileus; species Odocoileus virginianus. The sequence continues at coordinate 31,236,923 of NC_069686.1, read as the reverse complement.
TTAATTTATTTATTTTTGGCTCTGCTAGGTCTTCGTTGCTGTGCACAGACTTTCTCTAGTTGTGGTATGCAGGCTTCTCATTGAGGTGGCTTCTCTTACTGTGGAGCACAGGAGGTAGGATGCATGGGCTTCAGAAGTTGTGACATGTGGGCTCAGTAGTTGTGGCTCCTGAACTCTAGGGCACAGACTCAGTAGTGTGGCACATGGGCTTAGTTGCATGTGGGATCTTCCCAGATCAGGGATCTAACTGTGTCTCCTGCATTGGCAGCAGAATTCTTTACCTGAGTCACCAGGGAAGCCCCTAGAACTTACAGGCTTGACAACTGGTCTATAACAGACCCACAAGAGATTTACTTTCTATTTCATTTGTATAAATTTCAGTTAAGTTCTATATATTAAACAATTGCATCAGTGGATATTACTAGCATTTTTCCTTTAGCACCAAGTAGCTTTCATGGACGGAGGAGCCTGATAGACTGCAGTCCATGTGGTCGCTGAGTCGGACCCGACTGAGCAACTTCACTTTCACTTTTCACTTTCATGCATTGGAGAAGGAAATGGCAACCCACTCCAGTGTTCTTGCCTGGAGAATCCCAGGGATGGTGGAGCCTGGTGGGCTGCCGTCTATGGGGTCACACGGAGTTGGACACGACTAAGGTGACTTAGCAGCAGCAGCAGCTTTCACGATGATCTTGAGGGTCATTAAACCTGAAGTTCCTCAGAAGGGTAAAGAATTCCAAATATAATTGGAATATTCAGATACAATGTATATATTATAAGATATAATATTCTGACTTAATGATCCCCTATTATAGAACTAGTACATACTGTTAAACTAACATTCAAATGTTTGGATCATTGATAGGAATTCTTTCTATAGAATCCTTCATGGTCTTGAAGAATGTTATACCTGACCAGAAAAACTAAGTCTGCTCAGATACCAAGTAGTTTCTTTGGCTCAGTTTGCCAGCTTGAGTGAAACTGCTTGCCCAAATCAGTTGAGAGCATTGGTAAAACCGAACACCCAAAGCTTCTCCTAGCAGTGTTGAGTAATAAAGAGGTAAGCTTTATCCATCAGCCTTTAGACAGTTGTTTGGAACACTTTTCATGTGATATATTAGTTAAAAGTTCAGGGTCAGGTCAGGCTATCAAGGTTTGAATCCCATTTCCATCTCTAGCTCTCCGAGCTTAGGCAAAGCATTAACCTCTCTGTCTCAGTTTTTTTCTTGGTAAAATGCACACACAATTGTACTTACCTCTTAGGGTTTTTGTGAGAAGTAAATGGGCCAACACACATAAAATTCTCCCACAGTATCTGGCAAATAATAGACTTAGATCAATAAATATTAGTTGTTAATACTAAGAAATGAAAGTCAAGATCACAGCAAACTGTATAAAATTCTTAAAGAGATGAGAATACCAGACCATCTTACCTGCCTCCCGTGAAACCTATATGCAGGTCAAGAAGCAACAGTTAGAACCAGACCTGGAACAATTAACTGGTTCAAAATTGGGAAAGGAGTACATCAAGGTTCTATATTGTCACCTTGTTTATTTAACTTATATGCAGTGTACATCATGCAAAATGCCAGGCTGGATGAAGCACAGACTGGAATCAAGATTGTGGGTAGGAATATCAATAACCTCAGATATGCAGATGATATCACCCTTATGGCAGAAAGGGAAGAGGAACTAAAGAGCCTCTCGATGAAAGTGAAACAGGAGAGTGAAAAAGCTGGCTTAATACTCAACATTCAAAAAACGAAGATTATAGTATCAGTCCCATCACTTCATGGCAAATAGATGGGGAAACAATGGAAACAGTGACAGACTTTATTTTCTTGGGCTCCAGACTCACTGGAGATGGTGACTGCAGCCATGAAATTAAAAGACGCTTGTTCCTTGGAAGAAAAACTATGACCAGACTAGACAGCTTATTATAAAGCAGAGACATTACTTTGCCAACAAAGGTCTGCCTAGTCAAAGCTATGATTTTTCCAGTAGTCATGTATAGATATGAGAGTTGGACCATAAAGAAAGGCTGAGCACTGAAGAATTGATGCTTTCAAACTGTGGTGCTGGAGAAGACTCTTGAGAGTCCCTTGGATATCAGGGAGATCAAACCAGCCAATCCTGAAGGAAATCAACCCTGAATATTCATTGGAAGGACTGATGCTGAAGCTGAAATGCCAATACATTGGCCATCTGATGCAAAGAGCCAACTCATTAGAAAATACCCTGATGCTGGGAAAGATTGAAGGCAGGAGGAGAAGGAGATGACAGAGGAAGAGATGGTTGAATGGCATCACTGACTCAAGGGACATGAGTTTGAGCAAGCTCCAGGAGATGGTGAAGGACAGAAAAGTCTGGCATGCTCCAGTTTGTGGGGTTACAAAGAGTTGGACACTGCTGAGCAACCAAACAACAAAAACAATTATAAGATATCCTTATAATCAGTATAAAGATGAGCAACATAGTTATAAGGACCAGTAAATATAAAACTAAGAGAAGAAACTACATACTACTCTACTACATAGTAGTAAAGAAGAAATTACAAAAACTACATATTTTTGCTGAGTTAGCAAAAAAAAAAGCAGCTCTTTATTTCATCAATATTACATAATCTTTGCTTATACTTTTTGTGGCTATGTTGGTAGAGATGATGTCAAAACTAGTGATCTTCATGGCCTTTTATATTTATAGTATACTTATGACATGAAGTACTTTCACAATGATTTTGCTTTGCAACAATTCTGTGATAGTTAATATTTCCTTGTTTTAATAGTGTAGAAATTGAAGGTTAAAAAATTAAAGCTACCATTTTAAAGAGGCAGAAAGTTTTTTAATTCTAAATTCCTGTATTTTCTTCCATGGGAGTGTGGAGAATGTAGATTAAGTGATTTATCTATTTAACACAATTAGTGAATCAGCAGGAAGTATTCAGTTGGATATAGTTTGCCTCAAAAATTCAGTCACTTCAACTTAAATAATTTGCAGTGTTATGCAAATGCACAAATTACTTGGAGGCAAATATTGATTTTCCTTATAATTAAAAGATAGGGTCTTGATGTCATTCTTATGTGTCCTTATTCTTTCAGTCGTGTTCAACTCTTTATGGCCCCATGAACCAGGGGCTGCTCTGTCCATGGAATTTTCCAGGCAAGCATACTAGAGCAGGTTGCCATTTCCTCTCTCAGGGGTCTTCCCGAACCAGGGACTGAGCACTCGTGTCTTGTGAGTCCTACCTTGGCAGGCAGGTTCTTTACCTCCTGGGAAGCCCCTGATGTCAGTTTGCTGTCACAAATTTTAAAATGGTAATAAAAAATATAGAGAACATGTGTCATTAATCTACTTCTGTTTTAGCATTTTAAGTGAAACCACTTTCAGAACTGACATTTTAAAGCAGACTAAAACATAAATAACATACAATGTACTACTTACCTGTGTTTTTAATTCTTCAAATTGTGTATAAACTGAGTTAAGTTCAACAGTTCTGTAATAATTGATGCTAAAGCACAAGTACAGATAGTCAACATGTGAGGTCAAACATTCACCTTAAAACATATGGAGTAGATCTATTATATGAAAGTATTTATAATGCTTCTTATAGATATATCTAAGTGTGGCTCTATACTAAGAAATGCATGTGTGCTCAGTCATGTCTGACTGTTTGCAACCCCATGGACTGTAGCCCACAAAGCTTCTCTGTCCATGGAATTTTCCAGGCAAGAATACTGGAATAGGTTGCCATTTCTTACTCCAGAGGATCTTCCCAATCTAGGCATCAAACCTCTCCTGCTTCTCCTGCATTGGCAGGCAGATTATTTTGTTACTGTACTACCTAGGAAGCCCCATCCTAAGGAATACTTGGATCCTAAATAGTCTAGATGGGTTTCCCAGGTGGCACTAGTGGTAAAGAACTCACCTGCTGATTCAGGAGACACGGATTTATTTGATCCCTAGGTCGGGAAGATTCCCTGGAGTAAGAAATGGCAACCCACTCCAGTATTCTTGCTTGGGAATACCCATGGACAGAGCAGCCTTGTGGGCTACAGTTTGTAGGGTCACAAGGAGTCAGACATGACTGAAGCGACTTAGTTCAGTTCAGTTCAGTCACTCAGTCGTGACCGACTCTTTGCGACCCCATGGACTGCAGCATGCCAGGCCTCCCTGTCCATCACCAACTCCCGGAGTTTACTCAAACTCATGTCCATTGAATCGGTGATGCCATCCAACCATCTCATCCTCTGTCATCCCCTTCTCCTCCCATCTTTAATCTTTCCTAGCATCAGGGTCTTTCTAAATGAGTCAGTTCTTCGCATCAGGTGGCCAAAGTATTGGAGTTTCAGCTTCAGCATCAGTCCTTCCAATGAATGAATATTTAGGACTGATTTCGTTTAGGATTCACTGGTTGGATCTCCTTGCAGTCCAAGGGACTCTCAAGAGTCTTCTCCAACACCACAGTTCAAAAACATCAATTATTCGGTGCTCGGCTTTCTTTATAGTACAACTCTCACATCCATACGTGACTACTGGAAAAACCATAGCTTTGACTAGACAGACCTTTGTTGGCAAAGTAATGTCTCTGCTTTTTAATAAGCTGTCTAGTCTGGTCATAGTTTTTCTTCCAAGGAACAAGCGTCTTTTAATTTCATGACTGTAGTCACCATCTCCAGTGAGTCTGGAGCCCAAGAAAATAAAGTCTGTCACTGTTTCCATTGTTTCCCCATCTATTTGCCATGAAGTGATGGGACCAGATACCATGATCTTAGTTTTCTGAATGTTGAGTTTTAAGCCAGCTTTTTCACTCTCCTCTTTCACTTTCATCAAGAGGCTATTTAGTTCTTCTTTGATTTCTGCCATGAGGGTGGTGTCATATGCATATCTGAGGTTATTGATATTTCTCCCAGCAATCTTGATTCCAGCTTGTGCTTCATCCAGCCCAGCGTTTCTCATGGTGTACTCTGTATATAAGTTAAATAAGCAGGGTGACAATATACAGCCTTGACATACTCCTTTTCCTGTTTGGAACCAGTCTGTTGTCTCATGTTCAGTTCAAATTGTTGCTTCTTGACCTGCGTACAGATTTCTCAGGAGGCAGGTCAGATGGTCTGGTATTCCCATCTCTTTCAGAATTTTCCACAGTTTGTTGTGATCCACACAGTCAAAGGCTTTGGCACAGTCAATAAAGCAGAAGTAAAGCAGAAGCAACTTAGCACACACAGAGATAGTCTAGATATTCACATGCTTGATGGAAAGGGTATGAAGCAAATGATCCCAAGTTACTTTCTAGCTCTGTAGCTCTGTCACATTTCTGTGGCTTTATGGGCATCATATTATTGGTAAACTTTATTTAAAAAAATTAACTTTTGCATTCAAAGTGGATGAGATCTGTGACTTCCCAGGCTGTCCAACAGTTAAGACTCTGTGCTTCCAATGCAGGGAGCACAAATTTGATTCCTGGTCAAAGAACTAAGATCCTGCACACTACACACCATGGCCAAAAGAAGAAAAAAAAAAAGTGGATGACATATTAAAACCTTTTTCTTAAGTTATTTAGTACCAGCATTACTTTAACGAGTACTCACTCTTCAAATGATTATAATTTCAATGACATTTGCTTTTTTTTAAATAGAGGATGCCATCAGTCTTTTCATATATATTCTAAATAACAGTGACAGTCCCAGAAAGGATTAGTAGGTATTTAATATATGTTGTTAAATAAGAACATGAAGATATTATATAATATCTATCTAGATATAATGATAATGAGTTAATGTGCTATTTCCTCTGTCTTTTAGACATTATAATGAACACACATTCTCTTATTTAACTGTGGAAGAATAGAACAAGAAGAAAGTCTAATTCAAAGTCTTTACTTTTCATTAATTAGTCATTCATGGAATATTTTCTGAGGCTTTTAAATTATGTGCCAGATACTCTTCAAGTCACTGAGGATACATCCTTGAATAAAAGAGACAAAAATTCCTACCCTCCTGGCACTAACATTCTAAATGGGAAGATTAAAAGAAAAAAAAGATGCAATATAAGAAGACAGTGTATAGTTCTGTAAAAAGTTGTAAGAGCTGTGGGAAAAATAGACCAGGGAAAGGGGTTATATAATGTTCGTGTGTATGTGCTCTGTGGTGTCTGATTCTCTATGACCCTTTAGACTATAGCCTGTCAGGCTCCTCTATCCGTGGGATTTTCTAGGCAAGAATACTTGTGTAGGTTGCCATTTCTTCCTCTAGGAGATATTCCCGACTCAGGGATCAAACCCTCATCTCCTGTGTCTACTGCATTGCAGGCAGATTCTTTACCTGCTGAGCCATCTGGAAGCCAAGACAAAATGTTGGTAAGAGACTAAAACTGTAAAGAAGATAGTGAGGGAAGGCCTCACTGAGGAAGTGACATTCCAGGGAAGACGTGTCAAGGGGGAAGGGTATTCTTTGAGTGAGAATAGAAAGTGTAAATTCCAAAGTCCCTGAGGTGGAAGGTGATTTTTTTAAGGGAGCAGCAAGGAGTTCCTGTGGTTGGAATGAAATGAAGGTGGATGAAAGTGATGGGAAATGAGATTAGGGAGACCTGTAGGCAGGTGGTGGCTAGGCAAGGAATTTGGCTTTTGCTCTGAATGATATGGATCTCCACTGGAAGGTTTTTGGCAGAGGAATGGTTTTACTTAATTAATAGTACTTAGCAGAAGTAGTCTGGCTGCTGAGTTGACAATGGGGTAAATGGGGGCAAGAAAGATAGCAAGGAGTCAAGGTAAGAGATTATTTCAATAATCCATACAAAACCCAATGGAGGCTGGGACAGATGATAGCAGTGACAATGGTTAGCAGTAGTTAGACTGAATGTATTTTACAACTACAAGTCAACGTTAGATGCTTTCAAAGCTGAAAAGCATTCAGGCCCAGAGAAGCTGTTTGACTAAGACAGGAACCAGTTAACTGGTAGAGCTGACATCGGATCACAGGTCGTCTTCTACTCCATGTTATACTTTCCCCGATAGTCTCACTTGTATAAGAGTTAAAATAACTCATCCTTTGAAATCAAATTGGAAAATGAAAAATATTACTTACATGTAATTGGGATTATGTGTATTAGGATTCATTGTTTAAAATTAAATGAGAATATTTCAAAGTCTCCACATATTTTATATCACTTTATTCTAAAGGTGAAACTAATTTGCCTGGCATACTGGATAGCTTAGATCTGGATTGATTTTTTTTTTCCCCCTGTTTATCCAAGTGGTCAACATTTGAGTCTGTTCCTTCACTGTTCATGAGTTTTCTGAATGATTCATGAGTGTCTTGTATGGTGCCAGATACTGGAGCTTATCTAATACCTGACTCCACTAAAACCTCACCTTGGCTGTCCTCAGGCACTGTTGGTCATTCATTCACTCCTCTGCATATCTCTCTTGTAACATTCATTGCACTGAATGACATTTATCTGTTTAACTGACTTGTTTTCTCTTGAAATGTTAAGCGCTCTGAATTCAGGATTAAGTCTTATTTATCTTTCCATTTTCAGAAACTAGAACAATGCCTCATGCGTTGTAGGTGTTCACTGCCGGGGTCCAGCCCCAGCAGGATCCAGGGGAACCCTCAGGATGAACAGCGTCGGTGAATGAGAGAGTGAGACAAAGCTCAGGGCTAAGTCTGAAGTTTATTTTTGCATGGCTCCTTTATACCCTTAACAACATCTTTGGGGGAAGTGCATATTGCTTACACACAGGTCATCTCAAAACATTACAGCAACTTGACCTTCAACAGAAACTGGATGTCACCCACATACTTTTTCTTTCACAAGAGTCTTTCTTATCATTTGGCCTTCAGGCCTGCTAACATTTTATGGCTTGCACCTGGTGTGACTTAAGCAACTTCAGTAGCCCACCCTGTTTTTCTTATAATTAATCTATTTTCTTTCTTATAAGCGTCATCTCTATGGGAACTAGATAGGATTACATTTTTACAGAACAGATATGCGAAGGACTGCAGAAACAGCAGATATGGCACAAAACAGGCTCTTAGTCTAAAAGTTAACTACCTGTAAGAAGTCGCCAGCTAATCTCTATCTAAAGGATTTTCTATTAGGCACATTTGTGGCTATCATATTTGTGGAGCTTTTCTCACCCCGTGAAGGGGCCTATGCTTAATAGTTTCTTTTGTTAGCGTACTGTGTTTAGGATGTTTAGAACAATCAAGAGCATTTTGTGCAATGAGATCACAGATTTATCAAACAAGCCAGAATGCCAGCAAAATGTTTGAATGGAAGCATTTCCATCATCTCTGGCCTCTTCATAGGGTACCAGCGTCCAGAAGATTTATTAATTAGGGTTTTAAATTGGTCCTCATTCAGTGAAAGAGGAGCAGGAGAACTCTCGGCAGGCAACACAAGAATCTGCAACAGGACAAACAAGAACAACAGCAGATAAGGGGGGAGGATCCAGCGTGGGGTAGAGGCCGAGGCCAACCTGGAGGGTCCCTTATCCTAGACGGCCTTGCCTGTCAGGTTTTTTCCTCGTGACCTCGTCATGGATGGGTTCCCGGACGGCCTTGCCTGCCTGGTATTTTCTTCATGACCTCGTCACGGGCTCCCATAACAGCTCCCGCAGTTCACTGAAGGATGAATCAACCACTTTTACTCAGAATTTGGTTTAGGATCACTTTCTTTTTCTTTTTTTCCCTTTAGATCTCATTCTTTGCGAAGTGAATGATCAATAGAAAGGAACACGGAGAAGTTAGAAAATAGTATTTGATTAATACCAGTAATTAGGTAAGCTCTATGAATGGTTGTATAAAATTAAACAAATGCCAGAAGATGAAAATTATGATTGACTTGATGGTTTGGAGCAAAACCTTGATGAATGTGCAATGATTTTCTATTTGAATCTGTATTTGTTTATGTATTCAAGTTCATAAACAAGGTACTAATAATAAGATTGTTCCTTAACTTACCAAATATTTATTGAGCAGCTATTATATCAGGATTTGCTGATGCTCTTGGTTCATGAAATGCTTTTAGGTGCATATAGACATTTAAATTTTTTCATTTATTTTAATTTGTTTATATTAATATATAATTCATGAAATTTATTTCTTAGGAAGAAGTTAAACTTTTAAAAAAGTAAATTGCAGAAAAATGTAACAAGGGAAGTAAAATAGTGAGGGACATGTACAAATACTAAAACTTTGAGAAATATAATACAGTGAGCCATAAAGTGACAACAAAGAAATTTCTAGAGACTAGTCAAATGGACCATGAAGTATTATAGCTGATAATAAAGCTTAGTTTCAGGAAAAATAGCATTTCTTTAATAAGAAAAGACCTAGCACTTTTTTTTAGCTTTTTTTCTTCTTGTTACTGTTGGCTTTAAAAGTTATATATCTGAGTGATATAAAACCTTCTTACAGACTGATTTCATCTGGATTTCTCCCACTTCCATTCTGCTTTTCTATTTTTCTTGACCTCTTTTATTTTTTTAAATCACCCTTCTCCTTATCATCAACAAGAACAAGTATGAAGAGACAAAATGTGGTTGAATTTGCATAAGAGAAATTTTAGCTGAGTAGTTTTATAGTGAAACATTCCTTGAGACATATGCTTTTGAGTATTAGTCAAAAACTTGTAAATAAGTGGTCTATGACTCTATGGTTAATTGTGTCTGTCTGCCTCTCTGTTTTTGGTTAAAACCAAACATTTCCTTATTTAAAATAAACTTATAGGATAAGGACAGCCAAACTTCTTTGCATCTTTAAGGTTTAGCAAACTTTGAAGTTTTTTTCTAAGTATATTTGAAAAACAGAAATTTGGGGATACAAAATTGTTACTTGAGCCAACATATTTTTTTTCTTTTTGGATTTGTTCCAAATCCTACCTATCTGAAATATCTATCTGAAATAATTATTTAACTATTCAGTGAAACTTTCAACATCCTAATAAATATTCAGATTTGGTTATAAGATGGTTGTCTCCAGCCAGATTCCTATATAAAGTGTTAGTCATTCAGTTGTGTCCAACTCTATGCAACCCCATGGATTGTAGCCTTTCAGGTTCCTCTGTCCCTGGGGTTTTCCAGGCAAAAATATTGGAGTGGGTAACCTTTTTCTTCTCCAGGGGATCTTCCCGACCCAGGGATCAAACCCAGGTCTCCCATATTGCAGGCAGTTTCTTTACCATCTATTTAGCCACCAGAGAAGCCCTATCAGAGATTAGTACAATGACATTTGTGACTCAACAAGATGCATTTCTACCAATTTTGAACCTCTTAAAATATCAATTAGCAATGCTAAATAAAAATTCCAACATTTCTTTTATTTGCTTCTGATTTCAGCTGCATAATTTTATAATTTGAAAAGTTCTTCAGTAGAAACTGAAAAGAGAAGTAAAACCCAAACCAATCTTATTTCATTTTGCATCTATTGATGATACTTCGAGCTGTTTAAATCTTTCTTGCTGCAACTCCCTCATAAAGCCATTCATACCTAGAAAAGAGTTAGGAATTGATATACACATAGAGGAGGGTAACTATGAATAAATCATTTAGATCTCATTTTTCCTCATCACTTTTCCTGAAATGTTAGTGTTGGATTCTTACATGCCACTGGTTTCACTGATTTGTCCTTCTGGGATTTTTTTCCCCCAGATTAGTTGCTGGAAAAAATGTGAGACACAAAGTTTCTTAATGCATATTCTCAGTATTCAGTAGTATATGAATTTTAGATCTTCCACAAAACCAAATGGATGGGTCTTCTAAATTTTCATGGGAAAGTTTTTCTTTGTTGGATCTACTCAGTTTATTTATTGACACTTAGCCTAGAGAATAGGGTTTATTAAAATTGAATGTGCATGTAAATCATCCGGGAAAATATATGAAGTTCAGATTCTGTCTAGTAGGTCTCAAGTGAGGTTTGAGATTCTGCATTTCTATGCTACAAAGGTCCATACAGTCAAAGCTATGGTTTTTCCAGTAGACATGTATGGATGTGAGAGTTGGATCATAAAGGAGGTTGAAGGCCAAAGAATTGATGCTTTCAAACTGTGGTGCTGGGGAAGATTCTTGAGAGTCTCTTGGACAGCAAGAAGATTAAACCAGTCAATCCTAAAGGAAATCAACCCTGAATATTCATTGGAAGGACTGATGCTGAAACTGAAGCTCCAATACTTTGGCCACCTGATCTGAAGAGCTGACTCATTGGAAAAGACCGTGATCCTGGGAAAGATTGAGGGCAGAAGGAGAAGGGGCTGACAGAGGATGAGATGGTTGGATGGCATCATCGACTCAATAGACATGAGTGAGCAAACTCCTGGAGAGGGTGAAGGACAGAGAAGTCTGGTGTGATGCAATCTATAGGGTTACAGAGAGCCAGACATGACAATGACTCGACAACAACAACGAGCACCCAGGTAATGCTTTTGCGTAAGTATATCCTGGGACTGCCTTCTGAGTGGCAGAGATGCTCAACGTGGTGGAATCGGAGGACTCCCTAAATCCAGACTAGCTTGGGGTGCTCATTAGAATGCAAATCCTTAGTCCTCAACTTGTTTTTACAGAGACAAAAATCTATGTAGGTATCTTTTACTTCTACAGAAAAGCATTTTCAAATAAGTGGCCCAGTTTATTTTTACATTGTTGTTTAGTCACTAAGTCATATTCAACTCTTTTTCAACCCCATGGACTGTATGTAGCTGGCCAGGCTCCTTTTGTCCATGGGTTTTCCCAGGCAAGAATACTGGAGTGGGTTGCCATTTCCTCCTCCAGGGGATCCTCCCAACCCAAGGATCAAATCTGCATCTCCTGCCTTCGCAGGCAGGTTCTTTACCACTGAGCCACCAGGGGAGCCCTAATTTTACATACATTAGATTTTAAAAAGAGCAAACAAAAAACCAACAACTTTGTATCAAGGAGCCCTGTAGTTCTATACTTTTGTTGGGATCAGAAAGAGGATTAAGTGGGCATTGGAAGAGTGGGCTAAGAGGTAACAATGGTTTTCCTTCCTTGAAAATTCTGCCTGGTGTTGTGGATCATGAAAATGTTCACATTAGCATTCCAGAAGGTGTTCCAACTGTCTAGCATATTCTTGAGGGTTGAAAGGGAAAAAAAAAACTTGTCCTTTATATATTTTACCTTACATTAGTCACTCTTTAAAACTACTATTCCTTATTATTTGTTTAGTCCCCAAAGATGCCTGGTTTAAAGTATGACCTCAGAATAACTGAAAGATAATGAGCTCTTTCCTACTGACATCTTTCTGTCACTTTTGTTCCCTAATGTCTTCTGCCTAGTCTTTAACACCCAGCTCTACTATCCCTTCTACCTGAAAGGCTTCCTTGTACAAGCTAATCATAGGTGTTAAAACATTTTTATTTGTTCATCAAATTTGGCTCAATAATTCCACTTAAAAAATGTATCCTTAAGAATCATTTGGACATGAATACAAAGATATTCAAAGCGTGAATACAAAGATATGCATGTTGTCTGTAATACAGACTGGAAGCAACCTCTACAGGCTACACCATGTGGCTTACAAGGTCTTAGTTCCCAGACCAGGGATCAAACCCTGGCCCCTGAAGAGAAAGAACCAAGTCCTAACCACTGGACTCCCAGGGAATTCCCTGCGGGTCCTTGAATAGGTGATTGACTGAATAGAGTCATTCCACTGGAGTATTATACAGCCAATAAAAATAATGATATGAATCTACATCCATAAATTTATTTTCATAAAAAGATGTTCTCAATATGTTGCTTAGTGAAAGAGGACTTACAGGATATAATAATTATAATATTTATAAAAATAGTATATTTAAAATAAATACTAAACTTAGTTCTAAGTGCTTAATATCAGTTCAGTTCAGTTGTTCAGTTGTGTCCAACTCGTTGTGACCCCATGGACTGCAGCACGCTAGGCCTCCCTGTCCATCACCAACTCTTGGAGTTTACCCAAACTCATCTCCATTGAGTCAGTGATGCCATCCAACTATCTCATCCTCTGTCATCCCCTTCTCTTCTTGTCTTCAATCTTTCCCAGAATCAGGGTCTTTTCAAATGAGTCAGCTGTTCACCTCAAGTGGCCAAAGTATTGGAGTTTCAGCTTCAGCATCAGTCCTTCCAATGGACACCCAGGACTGATCTCCTTTAGGATGGACTGGTTGGATCTCCTTGCAGTCCAAGGGACTCTCAAGAGTCTTCTCCAACACCACAGTTCAAGCGCATCTATTCTTCAGTGCTCAGCTTTCTTTATAGTCCAACTCTTACATCATACATGACTACTGGAAAAACCATATCTTTGACTAGACTAGACAGACCTTTGTTGGCAAAGTAATGTCTCTCATTTTTAATATGCTGTCTAGGTTGGACATAGCTTTCCTTCCAAGGAACAAGTGTCTTTTAATTTCATGGCTACAGTCACCATCTGCAGTGATTTTGGGGTCCGAAAAATAAAGTGTGCCACTGTTTCCACTATTTCCCCATCTATTTTCCATGAAGTGATGGGACCAGATACCATGATCTTAGTTTTCTGAATATTGAGTTTTAAGCCAGCTTTTTCACTCTTCTCTTTCACTTTCATCAAGAAGCTCTTTAGTTCTTCTTCACTTTCTGCCATAAGGGTGGTGTCATCTGCATATATGGAGAGCTCTTAATAAATATTTTTGGATGAATGAATATACTGAATGCTTTATATGCCTCTGAGATTATACTTCTAAAAATTATACTTTTTCTGTCTTCTCATTTATCTTTATAACAACCCACCAAGGTAGGTATTGTTACCTTTTTATTTTAGATAAGAAAACCAATTCTTAGAGAGAGTAAGCAGATTGCTCAAAGTTATGACAGTCATAAGTTACGAGACCTTGGTTTGGAACAATCTGACTCAGGTCCTATATTTTCACATGTTTTTTGGGTTTGAGAAAGTTGTGCACATATATATAATAGAAAATTCATAATGTATTTGTAGCAGCCTACTAGCAAAGGTTGTGATCTGAATAGTGGGATCATAGGAATTTCTTTCTCTATTTTGTCTGTATATTTTCATGTTTACGAAATGACCATGGGTTACAGTAGTAATCCCTCTTACCTAGTTTTGCTTTTCACAATTTCAGTTACCTGCTGTTTTCTGAGGTTCTTAAATAGTAAATGGGAGATTCCAGAAATAAACAATTCATAAGTTTTAAGTTGTGCACTATTCTGAGTGATGTGATGAAATCTCAAGCCATTCTGCTCAGTCCTTCCCCAGGCGTGAATCATCCCTTGCCCAGTATATCCTGTCTGCCTAGTAGTCATTTAGTGGCTATTTAGGTTATCAGATTAGATAGGCTGTTGCATGCTTGTGCTCAAGTAACCCTTATTTTACTTAATATTGGTCCAAAAGCTCAAGAGTGATGGTGGCAATTTAGACATATCAAAGAGAAGCCATAAAGTAAGTTGAAAGTTCTGGACCTAATACAGAAAGAAAAAGAAATCATGAGCTGAGGTTGCTAAGATCTGCAGTAAGAAGGAATCTTCTATGTGAGCTTGTGAAGAGAAAAAAAGAAATTCACATTGGTTTTGCATCTCACACTGAAAAAGTTATAGCCACGGTGTATGGTAAGCACTTAGTTAAGATGGAAAAGGTGTTCAATTTGTACCATAAGCTATTTTGGGAAAGAGACTACATTCACATAACTTTTATTAAGTATATTTTTATAACTGTTCTATTTTATTGTTACTTTTGTTAATCTCTTACTGTACCTAATTTACAAATTCAACTTTATTGCAGGTATACATGCATAGGAAAAAACATAGTATATATAGGAATTGGTACTATATCTGCAGTTTCAGGATCCACTAGAGAGCTTGGAATGTTCCCTCACTGATAAAAGGGAATTACTGTACTTTCATAATAAAATACCTGCATTAAAAAGGGACTTTTTTGTTCACTGCATCAACATCACCAACAAAAATGCCTTTGGGGGAATTTTTCTTTCTAGACAAAATAAATCACTCCATTTCCTATGCGATGTCCAAACCCAGTTCCACATCTGCTGTTTACTGTTTTCACTCTTTAATAGTTATTATTGTTTCAATTTTTTTTCAAACTTAACAATGTTGGAGACTGTATTTTATTTATCTTTTTAATTTTAGGGGTAATACAATGCTTGGTGCACCAGACATCTATTCAAAGAGATTTATCTAATGAAAAACGAGCCTTAAAATGTCCATCATTGTATTTTTCTTTGCCCCTTTCCTGGTGCTGTAAATATTACGTATTTGTTCCTAGTCTCAGCTGTGACAAAGCCTCTCTACTGCCCTTTTATCTCCTACTGCTAAGAGCAGTAGCCACTAAGTGTAAAAAATCAAAACAAAGCACTTTCCCATCTTCCCAAAGCAGTGAAGCCCAAATAATGCTTAGTTACCAAAAGCCACGCCAGGTGTCTAATCGAAACAGTATTGATTTTAGCTAGTAAATAGCCCTTAATATAGTTGGAACCTGGGTTGAATATGCAGCCTGGTAATTAGCTAATAAAGCAAACAAGGCCTGGAGAGAACATGGTGCAGTTGGATAAACAGCAGCCTGTCATCCAGGAAGCTTGCCTGCGTCTAATACCTTCTCCTACAGACTCAAGTTGCCTTTAGGACTCCATGCCTAGTATTTTTAGCCATTAAATAAGGGGCGGGGGGAGCCTATAAACTTATCATAGGGTCTGAGATATAACTAAAAGCAGTTGTAAATGCTTTACGAATATTACATGCACTAGAAATGCTTCCTGAAGACAGATGTTACAATTTAATAACCTTAAGTGGGAAGGTTTAATAACTACTTTAGATCATTAGGATAATGTTTAGTGCCCTAGGATAATTATTAAACAATTCTCCAGTTTGCTCAATCATCCGATATGCCAGAGAAATCCATAGCTTAATTCAGTTTCACATTATCCACCAACTGCTCAATGAAACTACAAAACGGTAGAGACCAGTTGGGAAAAAAAGAAGAGCAAGGGTGAGAAAAGGACTAAGTCAGCTAGATGCCACTTTGAGAAAGAAGAAAATCAGAGGCAGAGGGCCAGAGGTAAGGTGTAAGGAATAAGGTGCAAAGGATCTGAATCAGAGACGGTGATAAGAGCCTAGATTTTCAGCATCCAGACACACTGTGTTAGGCCTGCATAGAGGCTTTGTTGTTGTCATTGATGTGTTTGTAAAATTGGTTGCTGATATTTTCTTAAGTGGGAGAAGCATTACAAAAAATTTCAGACTTCAGGCTTCTTTTGATAATTCAGAATATCTAGTAACGCTGGGCCTAATTCCTCCATGATAGCAGTGGGCCAAAGTTGTGTAAAAACTGCCCCATTTACTTTTTCTCAAAATTTTGATTATGAAAATCTTAAGGCTAGATGAAGAGTAGAAATACAAATAAATATCTATTCACCTACTTCTAAATTCAGCAATTGTTAATGTTTTCCAATGTTTATTATAAAATTAAATATTTGTGTCTGTACATTTATACTTTTGCTGAATCATCTGAAAGTGGTTATATTGTGCAGACATATCAGATGCTTTGTGACCCCATGGACTGTAGAGCCTGCCAGGCTCTGTCCATGCGGATTCTCCAGGCAAGAATACTAGAGTCAGCTGCCATGCCCTCCTCCCAGGGATCTTCCCAACAGGCATCGAACCCAAGTCTCCTCTATTGAAGGTGGATTCTTTACCATCTGAGCCACCAGGGAAGCCCATGAATACTGGAGGGGGTAGCCTATGCCTTCTCCAGGGCATCTTCCCAACCCAGGGATAGAACTGGGATCTCCTGTATTGCAGGCGTATTCTTTATGAGCTTAGCTACCAGGGTAACCCATGGTTATATTACTTCATCCTTAAATATGTAAACATGTATTTCTAAAACAAGGATAGTTTCCTACTTAACTGCAATATTATTATCACACTGAATAAAAAAAATCAATCTAACTCCCTAAGGTCATCTTTCTCTTTTTCATCTTTGTTCAGGCTATATTCAAATTTCCCCATCATTTCCAATGTTTCTTTCACATTCATTTTCTTTTCAAGCCAGAATCCAATTAAAACATACATATTGCACTTAGTTATGTCACACAAGTCACCTTTATTCTAGATCAGTCGCTCTCTCCCTAGTCCCTTTTTCTTCTATGACATTGTCTTAAAAGGGTCAGTTATCTTGTGGACTAGGATCCAGATTTAAAGGCTTGACTAATTTAGATTAAACACTTGGGGCAAAAATAATTCTGGGATGATAACACAGACTTCATATTGTATCACAGAAGGAAGTATATAATATCTTTTGTTCTACCTGGTAGCACAAAGTTTGACCACCAGGCCTAGGCAGAGAGATAATATCTTTAGCTTGTGGTATGCTCTCTCCAATTTTCCCCAGACCCATGACTTCTTGACTCATGACCCATATCTAGCCTAATTAATTCATTTTACCTTGCCTGGAAGAAAGGTCAACTTAGAGTCTATAATGTGCTACAATTTGAACTGTGTGATAAGAGCACCGACACCTGTTATTGTTCCGTGACTCAGTCTTGTCCAACTCTCTGAGACTCCATGGACTGCAGCATGCCAGGCTTCGCTGTCCTTCACCATCTCCCGGAGGCTGCTCAAACTCACATCCAGTCCATTGAGTTGATGATGCCATTCAACCATCTTGTCCTTTGTCATCCCCTTCTCCTCTCGCCTTCAATCTTTCCCAGCATCAGGGTCTTTTTCAATGAGTTGGCTCTTCACATCAGATGGACAAAGTATTGGAGTTTCAGCTTCAACATCAGTCCTTCCAATGAATATTCAGGGTTGATTTCCTTTAGGATTGGCTGGTTTGATCTCCTTGCAGTCCAAGGGACTCTCAAGAGTCTTCTCCAACACCACAGTTCAAAGGCACCAGTTCTTCATGGCTCAGCCTTTTTTATTGTCTAGCTCTCATATCCATACATGACTACTGGAAAAACCATAGCTTTGACTAGACAGACCTTTTTTGGCAAAATAATGTCTCTGCTTTTTAATATGTGTCTAGATTGGTCATAGCTTTTCTTAGCTTTTCTTTTAATTTCATGACTGCAGTCACCATCTCCAGTGAGTCTGGAGCCCAAGAAAATAAAGTCTGTCACTGTTTCCATTGTTTCCCCATCTATTTGCCATGAAGTGATGGGACCAGATGCCATGATCTTAGTTTTCTGAATGTTGAGCTTTAAGCTCGCCTTTTCACTCTCCTCTTTCACCTTCATTGAGAGGCTCTTTAGTACCTCTTCAGTTTCTGCCATGAGGGTGTTGTCATCTGCATATATGAGGTTATTGATGTTTCTCCCTGCAGTCTTGATTCTGGCTTGTGTTTCATGCAGCCAGGCATTCCGCATGATGTACTCTGCATATAAGTTAAATAAGCAGAGTGACAATATAGAGCCTTGATGTACTCCTTTCCCGAGTACGGAAAAGGAGGAACCAACAACGGAACCAGTCCGTTGTTTCGTGTTTGGTTTTAATTGTTGCTTCTTGATCTGCATATGGTTTTCTCAGAAGGCAGGTCAGATGGTTTGGTATTCCCATCTCTTTAAGAATTTTCCATAGTTTGTTGTGATCCACACAGTCAAAGGCTTTAGCATAGTCAGTGAAGCAGATGTAGATGTTTTTCAGGAATTCTCTTTTTCTATTATCCAACAGATGTTGGCAATTTGATCTCTGGTTCCTCTGCCTTTTCTAAATCCAGCTTGAACATCTGGAAGTTCTCAGTTCACATGCTGTTGAAGCCTAGCCTGAAGGACTTTGAGCATTAACTTGCTGGCATGTGAAATGAGTGCATTTTTGCAGTAGTTTGAACATTCTTTGGCATTGCCTTTCTTTGGGACTGAAATGAAAATTGACCTTTTCCAGTCCTGTGGCCACTGCTGAGTTTTCCAAATTTGCTGGCATATTGAGTGCAGTATTTTCACAGCATCGTGTTTCAGGATTGGAAATAGCTTAGCTGGAACTCCATCACCTCTACTAACTTTGTTGGTAGTGATGTTTTCTACGGCCCACCTGACTTCGCATTCCAGGCCGTCTGGCTCTAGGTGAGTGATCACACCATCGTGATTATCTGGGTCATGAAGACCTTTTCTGTATAGTTCTTCTGTGTATTCTTGCCACCTCTTCTTTATATCTTCTGCTTCCGTTAGGTCCATACTGTTTCTGTCCTTTATTGTGCCCATCTTTGCATGAAATGTTTCCTTGGTATCTTTAATTTTCTTGAAGAGATCTCTAGTCTTTCCCATTCTATTGTTTTCCTGTATTTCTTGGCATTGATCACTTAGGAAGGCTTTCTCATCTCTCCTGGCTATTCTCTGGGCTCTGCATTCAGCTGGATATATCTTTTTCTCTCTCCTTTTGCCTTTTGCTTCTCTTCTTTTCACAGCTATTTGTAAGGCCTCCTCAGACAACCATTTTGCCTTTCTGCATTTTTTTCCCTGGGGATGGTTTTCCTCGGAGGTGGTATCCTGTACAATGTTACAAACCTATGTCCATAGTTCTTCAGAAACTCTATCAGATCTAATCCCTTGAATCTATTTGTACTTCCACTGTGTAATCATAAGGAATTTGATTTAGGTCATACCTGAATGTCCCAGTGGTTTTCCCTACATGCTTCAATTTTAGTCTGAATTTTGCAATAAAGAGTTCATGATCTGAGCCATAGTCAGCTCCCAGTCTTGTTTTTGCTGACTGTATAGAGCTTCTCCATCTTCAGCTGCAAAGAATATAATCAATCTGATTTTGGTATTGACCATCTAGTGACGTCCATGTGCAGAGTCATCTTTTGTGTTGTTGGAAGAGGGTGTTTGCTATGACCGGTGTGTCCTCTTGACAAAACTCTGCTAGTCTTTGCCCTGCTTCATTTTGTAGCCTGGGGCCAAACTTTCCTATTACTCCAGGTATTTCTTGACTTCCTGTTCTTGCATTCCAATCTCGTATGATGAAAAGGACATCTTTTTTTGGTGTTAGTTCTAGAAGGTCTTGTAGGTCTTCACAGAACTGTTCAGCTTCTTCAGCATTACTGGTCGGGGCATACTGAATGGTTTGCCTTGGAAACGAACCGAGATCATTCTGTTTTTGAGATTGCACCCAAGTACTGTATTTCAGATTCTTTTGTTGACTATGAGGGCTACTCCATTTCTTCTAAGGATTCTTGCCCATAGTAGTAGATATAATGGTCATCTGAATTAAAATCACTCTTTCCTGTACATTTTAGTTCACTGAATCCTAAGATGTTGATGTTCACTCTTGCAATCTCTTGTTTGATCACTTCCAATTTACCTTGATTCATGGACCTAACATTGTAGGTTTCTATGCATTACTGTTCTTTACAGCACTGGACTTTAGTTTCACCACCAGACACACACACAACTGGGTGTTGCCTGTATCCCTGAACAATAGCCTGGTGATGCTCAACAAATATCCACTGGTTGTCAAAAATTCCTTGGGGAAACACACTGACTGAAACCACGCATCCTGGCCAGGTACCAGAGTAACCATTTGGTGAGTAATTTTGTCACAGGATGTCCTAGTAAGGAACATGAAAATAATAAGCCGCACCAATCAGAAGAGTCTGGGAAAGGTCTGAAGGAGATGTCATGTGTCTACCACCCCCCAAAATCCTCGCTGGCGTACGTCTTGGCTGAGCAATGCATGCGCTACCAGGAAGGACCCTGAGCCAGAATGACTGGCCAGTGAAAAGCTGGAAACTAAAACCATCACCATTAAACCCGAGACTGGGAGCCACATGGCAAAGCAGCCCTCCTGCTCTCCGCCTGGGCACCCCCTTCCCGGTGAACTCTCGCGCTTCGTCAGCACGTGTGCCTCCTCGGACAATTCATTTCCGAGTGTTGGACAAGAGCCCTCTTTTGGGCCTGTTAGGGGTCCCCCTTCCTGCAACAAAATTAGAAACAAATAAATTAGAGAAACTTGAAAGGAAGTATGGTTTGGGGGAAAATTGGGTAACTCACACTTCTAAACTGTATGTGATTCAGAGAAGCCTTGTGCCCTTGAATGTGTAGATGTGGTCTAGTCACTGAGGCACGTCCAACTGTTTTTGCGACCCCATGGAGTGCAGTCCACCAGGCTCCTCTGTCCATGGAATTTCCCAGGCAAGAATATAGGAGTGGGTTGCCATCTCCTTCATCAGGGGATCCTTCTGACCTTGGAATCAAGCCCGCATTTCCTGCTTTGCAGGTAGGTTCTTTACCTCTGAGCCAGAAAGGAAACCCTTGGATAGCCTTTGGATATGCAGATATGTCGAAACAGATTACAAAGACTCCTGGCTCTGGGGAATGGTTCTTTATTTGAGATGGGTAGAAATGTATAGTCCCAGGGGAGAAATCTGAATAAGGAGAAAGAATGAATTAAAAATTCTGTGGAACTCAAGGGTTTGTGCTTCCTATTTATAAAGGTCTCTGATTCAACTTGACATGCATGTTATTTTTCGGGACACTTGTGATAAGGAGAACACAGAAGCAGAAGTGAGCAGAGGAAAATGTGAATTGTGATGCAAGGCCAACAAAACCTCCTTCACCCCCTACGGAAGCTCTGCAGCATGCACAGTCCATTAGTCTTATCTCCCAATTATTTACCTGGGCCTTTATACTCCTGCTTCACTGAATCTCATGGTAAGGATCAGTTCAGGAAAGGGATGGCCTTGAATGAGGCTGCTCTTTGCAGTAGAGGCAAATTCTAGAGGAGTTGCCAGCTGAAGATGCTTCCAGCAGCTGATGAAAGAAGATCTACTTAAAGGAGGATCTGGGTGGTGCAGCACTCCATCTACTACAGACTGCATGTTAAAATTTTTGCTCTTATCTCTAAATGAAGCTAAAAGGGCAATTACTGACATCCTTCTGCTAAGTGTTAGTTGCCTAATTGTAACATTCAAACTATGAAATAATTTTTTCAACCTTGTTTTGGTATTTCTTCACTTGTTAGAAAGCTAAAACAAAACAAGGCATTTCTCAAATTTTTAAAGTCTCTAGTATCACGTGAATGTCCCATAGGACAGAAAATTGAGCCCATTTACATTGCTGTAAATTGCTTTGTCATTGTGAATAAACAGTATGTTACAGATGTCAGTGATGTACTGAAGTGCTAGCTGTACAGAGATAGACTGGTGTTGGTGTCAAAGGCAAATCAATGAAGGAAATGCTGAAGGAACTGCTATCAGTTTCCTATCGCTGCTCTAACAAATTACCACAAGTTGGTAGTTCAAAACAAGAAATACAGTCTCCCATAGTTCTTGATGGCATCACTGACTCAAAGGACATGAGTCTGAGCAAACTCCAGGAGGTAGTGAAGGACAGGGAAGCCTGGAGTGCTGCAGTCGTTGGGGTTGCAACGAGTCAGACACGACTGAACAACAATATTTCTGGTGGCCAGAAGTCCAACATTATTATCACTGGACTGAAATTGGGGTTAGCAGAGCCAACTCTCTCCAGAAGATCTGGGAGAATTCACTCCTTGCTTCTTCCAGCTTCTGGTGGCTGCTGGCATTCCTTGGCTTGTGTCTGTATTACTCCAACCTGCATCCACCATAACACTATCTTCTACTCTTGTGTCTGTATAAATCCTCCCTATTACTGCTCTCTTCTACAGATATGTGAAATGGAATATTTGCTGCCACATCAGTAAACAAAGATGTCACAGCGATTTTGGGCCTTCAAAGTGAATTTTTGAGCCCAGAGGGAGCCCAAGAGGGAGAACAATGCTTGCAATCTAGCAGCTGCTGCTTCTCCCTACAATAAGCAAGGAACTAAGGATGTGAAAAATCAGGAAGCAGGATGCTGACCCCAGTTAACTGAGATGCATATGAAAGGGATGATTTCAGTTAGCCCAGACTCTTGCATCTTCCTATACACAGATCCTTAGGTTGAGATATTTGGGTTTCCTTAATTAACAATAATCTTTTGATGTTGAGACTACTTGCCCCTTGCTGCAAACTTCTATATAACCTGGCTCCTCCCGCCTGCCTCCTCGGAGCAGTTCTCTCAGGGTCACTTGAGATGCTGTCTCTTCGCTTGTGGTTCTGAAAATTCCCACCAAATAAAACTTGGCTCTCAATTTCTATGTTGTGGCTATTTTTTAAATTGAAAGATACATGTGACTGTATTTAGGGTCCCCCCTGATAATTCAGGATAAACTCTCCATCTCAGAATCCTTGGTTAAATCATATCTGTTAATACTCCACACCTGCCATGTAAAGTGACATTCAAAGGTTCCAGGGAGGTCACTAATCTGCTTACTGTAGGATAGCTTGTAAGTCTTCACTTTACCTCATTAAGCCTAGGGACAATTTGCTTTCACTTAGCCCCAAAGCAGGAATGTAAATTGTGTCTGGGTGAGGAAAATGAGGGAAAAGCTAGAATTCCACCCCACAGCACTTTGAGACGCACTGTAGGAAGGCCTCTTTGTGAGTACTGGATTTCTCTATTGCAAAACCCCAAGAGGGTCAGGTTGAAGAGCACGTGCTCAGGAAAAAGTGCCTTCCTCTACATTTGACTATTGAAAGATATTTTTAGAACAGATATACTCTAAATTTACTGGGAAAAAAATTTTTTTTTCAAATACCCTGACACCAGTTTCTAGCTTTTTTTTTAAAATCATACGTCAAGTTGTCTCAGTTCTCAGAAATGACCAGGATTAAAAATTAAGTGGAAAGGAAATAGGATTATCTATTTACAGTGTGGTCTAGAGAATGTTAATAGACTTTTCGTTAAGGTTTCAAATTTCTCTTTGATGAAGTTTATACCATTCTCTTCTTTTGTTTTATGACCCCTAAAAGAGCTATTTAAAAAAGTATTTAAAAAAGCTATTTAAAAAAGAGCTATTCAATAAGTAACTCAAAGATAACAGAACAAAGAGTCTCTTCGTTTCCATGGTTCATTTTTTGGCTTTGCTTGATGCTTTTACTGATAGAAGAGGAATGCAGGAGATTCCCTTTTGAGTCCAAGCTATTTATTGAGGGAACAGCACCTGTCACTCTGGCCTATACCTTCGTGTGTAGACAGCCTCTCTCTTGGCTTGACAGAAATTAGGTCAATGCCCATGTGTTTCAAGGCTGCTGAATTAAGATACAGCGTTCTACTTATTTTAAAGGCTAAACATGCACAGGCATAAACCCTGTCCTTTGCTATCGTTACTCTGTTTTTTGCTGTTCAGATTCATTCATTTAGAAAAAAACACATCAAAATATTACAAACTGTGGTCAAGTTTATTTTAAGTATTTACTGATGAGATTGAAATCATCTCCAGGTTATGTAACAGGTTCTTAGAGATGGAACTGAACACATCTCCAGTTTCCTGGGCTGTTTATTCTTGGCTCAGTCACCTCTTTAACTGAATCATAACCAGAGTTGCTCTGAAGAGTCCAGTCCTCCATTTTGTTTCAGTTCCCACGTCAGAACCTAATACTTATTCATATTCTCCGAATGAGTTATTTAGGACAAAACGCTTGCCCGCAGCCTTCCTCCTACTATTAAATGGGAGGCTTTGTTCCAGAGACAATGTTACTCAATTTACATCACAAACACATGTTTTCAGTGCTGTCTTAGGAACAGAGTGGATGCCAGCCCAAGGAGGAGTTCGAATTTCCTTTACCCTCAAAACCTTTACTTCTAAGTAAGTTTCCTGGTGTCACTTTTTATTGATGTCATTTTTTCTAAATTTTATTTTTATTTAGAAGGTACTTTCCCAGAATTATTTTTTTTATGTAGACCATTTTTAAAGTCTTTATTGAATTTTTTTCAATATTACTTGTTTTATGTTTTTTGGTTGTGAGGCATGTTGGATCTTGGCTCCCTGACCAGAGATTGAACCCTTACCCCTTGCATTGAAAGGTGAAGTCTTAACCACTGGACTGCCAGGGAAGTCCCCCCCACCCCCACCCAGATTCTTATAAAGCAGAGATAAAACTTAAAGTACCCGTTAAAGATATACTTAGCATTTCCATTTCATCTTTTCAAGGTGAAGATCATATCCTGTATTTTTACCTCATTCTTGATCCTAACTCTTTGAAAATCACTGATGTGGGAAGATTTTCTGTTGGATATTAGATGTCTGTAATTCTGCTTTTAAGAATTCAAGTAACAAGGAGGTGGAGACCAACTAAATGATAAATGACCTGGTCTAATCTCTGAGCCTCAAAGGTACTGGACCAGTCCAGACCAAGAATTTGTTTTAAGATTTTTCTGAACAGATTTTGTTAATCTTCTAGAAACTCTATATTAGTTTTTTTCTTTTCTTTTGTAAGTAGTAAACTTGTAGTCTTTGTTCAATGTTTATCTTCTCAATTTGTAACTATTGTTAACAATGATTAAGATTATTAGGTGAATATATTAATAGTGCTTCCCAAATTATCTAAACTACTAAAATAAAAGAATGGAAAAAAAGATGTGAGTATACATAGCATTCAAAACTCAGAACAAAAGTGTCTTTGTCCAATATTGGACCACAAGTCAGAATATGTGGGCTTCAGGGAAGGGAAACAACATTGGTGATAGTTTTATAGACAGTTTTATAGACAAGTTTTACATATATTGTCCTATTCAATCCCAGTGTGGTTGTTGCTAGCTGTGTTATGTTGGGCATGTTACTTAGCAATTGTATGCCTCAGTTTCCCTGTTTGTAAAAACAAAGCCAAGAAACCAAAAAACCCATAGTTATTCTGATGATTAGAGATTACAAGTACTTTGTTAAGACTAGTGCCTGAAAGAGAGTTAAGTAGTATTGAATGTGTGCTATTAACATCCTCCCGGATGAGGAAACAGAGGCTCTGGGAAGTTAGAGGTTAAATAACTTAGAAGAGGATAGATTTGAAGCTCCCATACTGTTCTCTGCATCAAGCAATTTCTCATTTTAGTCTTAACGCTATGTTAGGTTGGGGCTTCCCCGGTGGCGCAGTGGTAAAGAATCTGTCTGCCAGTGCAGGAAACACAAGAGACATGGATTCAATCCCTGGGTTGGGAAGATTCCCTGAAGAAGGAAATGGCAACCCACTCCAGTATTCTTGCCTGGAAAATCATATGGACATAGGAATCTGGCAGTCCATGGGGTCACAAAGAGTCAGATTTGATAGAGGGCATATGTACTACATACATTAATGTTAGACTAACTCTGGCATCACTGACTCAATGGACATGTGTTTGAGCAAACTCCAGGAGATGATGAAGGACAGGGAAGCCTGACGTGCTGCAGTCCATGGGGTCGCAAAGAGTTGGACATGACTGAACAACTCTGTAAGTTTAGGCAAGATATTTAATAACTCCGAGCCTTGGCTTTATCATTTTTAAAACAAAAATCTCAGAGTTAATAATATTTATGGCCCCTTTCTTTTGTATGACTTTGTATGACCCAAGTTCTGATTATCAATCTAACTGCATCTGCCAATATCTTCTCCCTCAGATTTTATATGACAGCATTTCCCAGAAAACTCTAGGCCTTTTCATATTTCTAGGCCTTTAATCGTATATTCCCTCTTGTCTTAGAAGTAAACTGCTACTTCTCTGCAACAGATGCTCCCCGGAGTACTTGTATGCGCCCTCCCAGCACAGAGCTTTGAGGTCCCGTTTAGAGTTATTAACATACTGTGCCGAAAGTGTTTGTCTTATGTACCCTGCTCACTTGCTCAGTGGTGTCTTGACTCTTTTTGACTCATGGACTGCAGCCTGCCAGGCTTCTCTGTCCATGGGACTTCCCATCAAGAATACTGGAGTAGGTAGCCATTTCCTACTCGAGGGGATCTTCCTGACACAAGGATCAAATCTGCACCTCTGCTGTCTCCTGCATTGGCAGGTGGATTCTTTACCACTGAGCCACCTGGGAAGCATCGGATGGGCAAAGTACTGAAGCTGAAGCTCCACTCCTTCAGCCACCTGATATGGAGAGCCAGCTCACTGGAAAAGACCCTGGTGCTGGCAAAGATTGAGGGAAGGAAGAGAAGGGGTGACAGTGGATGGGATGATCAGATAGCATCATTGACTCAATGGACATGAGTTTGAGCAAACTCTGGGAGATAGTAAAGGACAGAGAAGCCTGATGTGCTGCAGCCCATGGGGTCACACAGAGTCGGAAATGACCGAGTAACTGAACAATAATGGCCCCATTCAATCCTTAGAGTCCATAAATTTTATTATGAGCTTTGGTAACCAGTGAACACTAGCAGAAAGTGTGTTCCTCTCTAGAAATGGGCAGGGACTGAAAGAGTTGACCCCAAGCAGGTGATGAATGATCATAAAAAGTGTGTAACAGAATCACCAATGGAAGGTTCCCCATGCTAGAGAAAGGTCACCCCCTGGGTTTAAGTTGTCTAAGCAGCTGACTGAGGAAGGGAAGAACTTCTTACTTGTATTGTTACACTAGAATATAGAGAATAACCCAGATTTACCTGACAACACTATAAAAGCAAGATAAATTAATGGCAGGCAAATTTAGATTTTGTTTGGATAGGAAGGAATGAAAAGGGAAAAGCTTTTCAAATTTTGGTAGCTAAGTGAGCCTGAAAACCTATGATAGTCCTGAAGTTTTCACAGGCACAGGAAGAACGAGGTGGCACTAAAGTTACTTGACACCTTCAATCTGAAAGATAGTAAACATAGTTTCATTCCAAATGCTGAGTCATGTTTATGAGGACAAGGAGAAACACTTAAGACTCTAATTCTCCTGAGGTACTGGTCAGATCAGTAGATCTTCTTCTGCTGAAATAATTACTTAATGTTTTTAAATTTAGTTCTAAGTGCTACATCCTCGTACATTCTCAGTTTTCTCCCTTTTTTAATTCTCAACGTGTTTGTTTGGTTTTAATTCCATAGAAGCTGTAGCAAGTGTATGTGTGTAGGAAAGATGTTTTTAAGTATTGTTTGTGTATCTAACTTAATACTTAATTCTGAAGAGTAATTCCTAAATGAATGGTTATTGCCCTCCTCCCCACAAAATTATCTTAAAAATGAAAAGAAATTGCTTAGGCATATGGGAAATTACATTGTATTAGATACATCAATCAGCAGCTAAATTCTTTCAGTGGAATTCTTATCATAATAAAGAAGACACAGGGGCAGAGATAGAGAGGTGGAAAGCTACTTTCAGTCAGTACGTTGGTTCAGTCGCTCAGTTATATCCAACTCTTTGCGACCCCATGAATCGCAGCACTCCAGGCCTCCCTGTCCATCACCAACTCCCAGAGTTTACTCAAACTCATGTCCATCGAGTCGGTGATGCCATCCAGCCATCTCATCCTCTGTCATCCCCTTCTCCTCCTGCCCCCAATCCCTCCCAGCATCAGGGTCTTTTCCAATGAGTCAACTCATTGTATCAGGTGGCCAAAGTATTGGAGTTTCAGCTTCATCAGTCCTTCCAATGAACACCTGGGACTGATCTCCTTCAGGATGGACTGATTGGATCTCTTTGCAGTCCAAGGGACTCTCAAGAGTCTTCTCTAATACCACAGTTCAAAAGCATCAATTTTTCGGCCCTCAGCTTTCTTCACAGTCCAACTCTCACATCCATACATGACCACTGGGAAAACCATAGCCTTGACTAGACAGACCTTTGTTGGCAAAGTCATGTCTCTGCTTTTTAATATGCTATCTAGGTTGGTCATAACTTTCCTTCCAAGGAGTAAGCGTCTTTTGATTTCATGACTGCAATCACCATCTGCAGTGATTTTGGAGCCCCCCAAAATAAAGTCTGACACTGTTTCCACTGTTTCCCCATCTATTTCCCATGAAGTGATGGGACCAGATACCATGATTTTAGTTTTCTGAATGTTGAGCTTTAAGCCAACTTTTTCACTCTCCTCTTTCACTTTCATCAAGAGGCTTTTTAGTTCCTCTTCACTTTCTGCCATAAGGGTGGTGTCATCTGCATATCTGAGGTTATTGATATTTCTCCGCGGCAATCTTGATTCCAGCTTGTGCTTCTTCCAGCCCAGAGTTTCTCATGATGTACTCTGCATATAAGTTAAATAAGCAGGGTGACAATATACAGCCTTGATGTACTCCTTTTCCTATTTGGAACCAGTCTGTTATTCCATGTCCAGTTCTAACTGTTGCTTCCTGACTTGCATATAGGTTTCTCAAGAGGAAGGTCACGTGGTCTGGTATTCCCATCTCTTTCAGAATTTTCCACAGTTTCTTTAGGTACTCATAAATAATGACCTAAGTTTTAAAGCATTAGGCTTTAAAGGCTAAGGGAAAGGCTTTTTAGGCTAGCTTTAGGAAAGGCTGTTTAAGGCTAAAAGGAAAAAATTATTTTTATACTTTATTCCTTCTAGAAGATACTGATGGATTAAATAAGGAATAATTTTTGATTCTGTAACTCTGTCAGTCTTAAAGCAGAAAGATCATAAAACTCTGCATTTGGAAATTATCTAATGCATGTGGCTCAGAAAGTAAAGAATCTGCCTGCAAAGCAGGAGACCAAGGTTCGATCCCTGGGTCAGGAAGGTCTCCTGGAGAAGGGAATGGCAACCCACTCCAGTATTCTTGCCTGGAGAATTCCATGGACAGAGGAGCCTAGTGGGCTACTGTCCATTGAGTCACAAAGAGTTGGATATGACTGAGTGACTAACACTTCACTTCCAGTGTTATCATTAAGGATTAATTTTTTTTAACCACTTTTGCCTTGAATAAAAGTCGATGCCTAATTTATGTTGAAAAACTACAAATCAGCTATGTTTTGATGCAGTAATTGGAAGTAATTATTTTACAACAATTTCTAATTAATTTTTTGTCAAGGCTGTTGCTGAGTTTAGATGTGCATGGAGCATGGGGAAGAGGAGGGCTGAGGTGGGTTGTTTAGAAAAAGAAGATCCAGAGTAAGCTGAATGCTCATCATGTTACCTTTTTACCTCTCCTCTCCTAACTCCTCCCATATACACTTTTTCACTTGATGGCTTTCCTGAATTCCACTGATGTCTAGGGTCCTGCTTTCCTTTGATTGCTTTGGGCCCCAACCTTGGCAAGTGAAAACATACCTGAGGCTTCTGAGTTTTCTCACCTCAAAATTCTCTGGTGGCGGTAGTTTAGTCACTAAGTCACGTCCAACTTTTTGCCACCCATGGATGTAGCCCAACAGGTTCCTATCCATGGGATTTCCCAGGCAAGAATACTGGAGTGGGTTGCCTCTTCCTTCTCCAAGGCAATCTTCCAGACCCAGGGACTGAACCATCGCAGATGGTTTCCTGCATTGCGGGAAGATGCTTTACTACTGAGCCACCAGGGAAGCCCCAAAATTGTCTGCCTCCTCCCATATCCTATTCTTTCAGGGTCTGACTTGGATCAGACCATCATGGATAGTCATGGGTTACTGATGAGAACTGAATCCCTGCTGGCTTGTTAGCTGGCAAGGTGACCAGGACTTGTGGGAAACATAAATAGTAGACATAACAGGGCTCAGAACAAACTGTTCACCTGAGCATTCATTTCATATCAGTGAACAGTTATCAAACATCTATATATTATAGGCACTGTGCTAGGTACAAAAGTGAATAATAGTAGGTGGTCTTCATTTTCCAAGCAGTGAACTATCCTGGGGGAATTAGTAAACAAATCCTACTGATGGCACCTCAGTTCAACCAGATTTTTCCTTTTCTGAGTATTATGTTGCTCTTCTAGACAAATGTTTAGGATTTGAAAAAATGAGAGAGTAATGGTCTATTACAGAGGTTCTTAACCCTGCTTGGGTGCGCACCTGAAGCATCTGGAGGTTGGGTGGCTTTCAACAATAGTTCTCAAGCAGTATTGTGCATCTGAATCACTTGAAGGGCTTGTTCAAAGCTCAGTTCCTGGTCCCAGAGTTTAAGAATCAGGTTCTCTGGAGATGCTGGCTCCCCCAGTTACACTCTGAGACCAACAGATTCAAAATATATAAATTTCCAGGTTCCATCCACAGACTGATTCAACTGGTGTGGGTATGGGAACCTGGCATTGATCATTTAACAGCCCCCTACCCGCGCCGGGGCTGCCCTGGTGGCTCAGCTGTAAAGAATCCACCTTCTATCCAGGAAACCCAAGAGAAAGAGTGCCATCCCTGGATTGGGAAGATCCCCTGGGGAAGGAAATGGCAACCCACTCCAGTATTCTTGCCTGGGAAATCCCGTGGACAGAGGAGTCTGTTGGGCTACAGTCCATGGGGTCGCAAGAGTTGGACACGATTTAGAAGACTAAATCACCACCACCACCCATCCCCCATTGCAATGTGTATCCAAGGCTGAGAACCACTGTTCCACTGGAAAGACTACCTATTGGGTAGGCTGGTTTCCTGTTACTACAAGTGTGGGACCCAGTGAGTCTATATATTCCTCTGGGTCAATTATAATTCTTTGGTAGTTAAAGAAATTAGTGAGTGAGTTAATAAATAATTGGCTGAAAAAAACCCACCCCCGCGATTTTGAGTCAAACTAATTTGGCTGCCTTTTTTGGAAAGGCCTTTCCAGCTGTTCCCTGGGTATTTTGCAGTGCCACGGTAGAAAAGTTCTGTGTGAAGCTCCCAGAGATCTTCGGAGGAAACACCTTAAGGAAAGGGGTCCATCTGAACCCCATCCGCCCCTTCCTTGAGCCCCCCTGGCCTCGTCTAGCTCTTGCAATTCCAGCAAGTGAGCTGGGCATGCTCAGTGGGCAAGGTCGGGTTTGGGGGTGCAACCGGGAGGCCTGCTGCTCTGCTGCCCGGGCTCTCCCCTCCCCCCACCTGTACGAGGCTGGGCCAGAGGAGCGGGTGCTCAGCATCCCACCCACTGATGCTTGGACTTGGTCTTCCCTGCAGGTCTCCTCGCTGACAGTCAGGCAGGGGTCAGGAGGCCGGGCGCGCCTCCAGAGCGCCCGGGTCGGGGTTTGGGGTGGGGGTGGGGGAGCCGGGACAAGGCTTTGGGCTTTGCCGGCCGGCCCCAGGGGTCCTACAGCCTCCCAGACGTGTCTCTAGGCCCAAGGAAGCCTGCCTGCCGAGTAGGGGAAGCCAGTTTCGGGCCGGAAACAAGAAATCAGGTATGCCAGCCCCGCCGGCATGCAGGCGGGCGAGTGTCTCCGGTCTCCCGGGCAGGTGGGGAGAGCGGCCCGCCAGGGGGAGGGCAGAGGAAATCGGACACCACCGTCTTCCCCGGGCCTAGCCCAGCCGAGGTTGGGCCGAGGGTCTGGAGTGTGGCCAGGCGAGGACGCAGGGTAGAACCCGCAGCTCGGGGCCAGGGCCAGGGATCCGCCGCGCCGCGGCCCTATCCGGCTGGCCCTGCGTCCCCCGAGTCCCGGTCTAGTCACGTTCCCTGGGAGGCGGAGACCTTGATCGTTCTCTGCCCGCTGGTTCGCAACGCTTCCCTGCCCCCTCCCCCCATCCCTTTCTCGGCAGGGTCCCCCGCCTCCACTTCCGTATTTCCCTGCTGGGCCAGAGGAGCTTGGGCGTGAGGTCTACGGCTGGATGTGGCGGCCCTCGGGGCGGGGAGCGGGAGGAGGGGCAAGTTGCTCGGGAGGCGGGGTGTGGCGGGGCTGGGCGCGTTGGGTTACGCTCGCCCTGCCGGCCCGGGGGTGACATCCCGGCGCGCCTCGCCGCGAGTACTGGGCCGAGACTCTGATTCGGGGGAGGCAGAGACTCCGCCCCGGCCGGAGGAAACAGTGCTCCTGCCCTCTCTTTCCTCGTGCGAGAGGCTCAATCTCAGGTGTGTGCTTCCTGGGAGACCCCCCATCCCCACCCCACCCCCTGGTTATAGCGGGGAGTGGTCCCTCTCTGACCCGATGGAGTCGGTGTGGGGTGGGTGGCGGAATCTGGGGAAAGGTTTAAAATTTTTCCCCACCGACAGAACGTGGACTCGTTCCTATGGGGTTTAGCTATATACATTTTGGAGGGTGGTTAAGTGGTAGGACTTCTGGGTGAGGGTTGATATCTTATTGAAGTTTGCTGCAAACTTTTGGTTTGTGGATGCCGCTCGTCTGATCAGATCTGTTGCTCCTCTCTGAAGCAAGAGAGGTAGAGATTCTAGAAGGGAAGTGAGGCTTCTTTGAGATCTTAGCTGCTGGAGTGTGACAGTTCTCGGAGGAAATAGAAGGTGTACACTGATGAACTTGAAAGAGCCCCCACTCCCCACGTAGTAACTTACGAGTAAAAATAGATTTTGCAGGGTGCTTTGGCAGGAAGATATAGCCCTGTGAATGAAGTGCTGATCTTAGTTAGCTCTTGGTCTCTAGACTGACTTCCACCTTCTGAGAAGGAGCCTCTACTCCAGGAACTGTCCTCAGGAGTTCCGAAGTAATTTACAAATGCAAATTCTATTTAGTGACAGGGGTCAACTCACATTATACAACACTATAAATATCACGGGAGGGGGTAGGGGCAGCTATAGAAATAGTAATTTGGTCGACTTTTATCCTTGTATGAATAGGTGGGGGATGGGAGAGTTCCACTGAGTCCTCATTGCTAAAAACAAAACTTAAAATTTTGCATTTGTTCCCAAGTTTAATACAAGTGAAGTTCGTTTTGAAGGGTGGAGGGTAAGGGGAACCACTACATTGCTGCCGGCCACTTCCTGATAACTGCTGACCACTCCATAGTGAGTGAGTGCCACAGTTCTTGCTGGCCGTGGACTGGGACTGAGTGCTGGATGCCATTGCTCAAGGGGTATCATGTGCACTGAGGGGGAGTCTTACCATGGGGATGTTGAAACCGTCTTGTGTTTTTCATAGGGGGATTATGTCAAATTACAACACTCCCTTGATATTTCCAAATCAACTCTTCAAATAACACATCCGTACCTTAGTAATAATAGATAAAGATGGAATTTGGGGTTTGAGAACCAGCACTGTTGGAGCTGCCCATTCTTATATCTCACACAGTCACTTTATTTTCAGAGGACATTGTGAGCAGTTTAAATACTCTGCTTCCTTCTCTCTCCTGATTTATTAAAAGATGCAGTGGTTTAGCTCAGTAATTGATGAAAGGGCCATAGTATTGCCAGTGGTCAGTGTCCGCCCCTCCTTTGTTTTTGTAACTATATAATCCCACAGATATTTAGAATATTTGACTATTATTGTATATAAGTCATATTGATAAACAATTATAATTCTCAGATTATCCTGTTTGAGTATAAGTTTTCTGCTTTCATCACTCGAATGTAAGTTCTATGAGAGGGCTTGATCTGTCTCACACACTTTTGTATTTCTAATACCTAGAGTGATGACTAGCTTATTATGATAAAGTCTCCATAAATGTTTTCTCATTGAGTGACTGAACTGTGGGACAAACTTTAGCTGGATATAGTAGGGGAAAAAAACCCAGAAATTTTGGCCTTAGGTAAACTATTCAATTTCACTGAGCCTCAGTTGTCTCACTGACAAAATGTAGGTAATATGTGATATCATACAGGTAAAATCACTACTGATGTTACTGTTAGTAGACTTCAAAATACTGCTTTGTTCTTTCTTACATATTTTACTTTTTTATATTCAAAAGAGGATCACTTGGGTGAAAAATACAGTTAGTTGGATAATTTAGCTCTTACATGTTGTGAATGAATTATCTAGGCTTTTCCCCCATAAATTTGGTGTGTCTGATGGAGGTAGAGGGAAGGGGAGGTTAATGGCAGCTATGGTTATGACAGAAGGGAAACAATTTCCAGATTATTATCTAATTTCTCCTCTTTATATTTTTAATGTGATAAAATTTCAGCTCAGGTTTTCCAAAACTTTATTCTCTCTTCTTGTCAACAGCCGGACTCACTAGGTTGTCCTAAGTGCAGAAATAACATTTTAGTAAGAGAATTAGATTTGAGTAAACTCCAGGAGTTGGTGATGGACAGGGAGGCCTGGCGTGCTGCGATTCATAGGGTTGCAAAGAGTCAGATACGACTGAGCGACTGAACTGAACTGAACTGAAGAGCATTAGAAATTGAATATCTGTAAAGCTTGACTTAAATGAAATTTTCTGTAGCTTTGTGTAGCATTACAAGTCCTAGGTGAAGGAAAAGTATGGTCATCCTGATTTGGAGGAGGTGAAAATTCATTCAACAAGGTAAAACATACAAATGCCAAACAGAGACCAACATAAGATCTTGCCTTGTCAGTACCCCATGGTAGAATGTTGGCTATATCTGTTGCGGTTATGGAAGGGAGAGGTTAACATGGATGGGCTCAAGTAGTTGGAGACCGTTTTGTGGTGAAGAGAAGGTCACTTCAGCAACAAAGAGGCTTAGAGTTTCTTGAAGATTATAGCAGATCATCTTTGTTTTAAGAATGTTTGCTATTTTGTACTTCAGTGTATTAAAAAACCAGCACAATCATATGCTTTCAAAAATAAACTTTCTATGGAAAAGCATATGGAAACCTACATTCTGTATGTGAACTAAATAATACTTTTCACTGTGTCTCTGAAGTTTTAAAGCCCAGGATTCAAGTTAAAAATTAGAAGTCTTCATTTTTGCTACTTCTAACATCCTTGCTCTAAAAAAAAAAAAGTGTCAAATGGCCTTTCTGTTACTCTGTCCAGTTGTGTACAATAGGATATCGTTTTCATCTGAAGTTTTGGGGGAAAATTATTAGTCATTAAGTTTGGGACCCCCACACTGGCTGATTTTAGATTGTTATTTTGGGAGATAAGGAGGGATGGAATGGAACTAAGATGGTATAATGAAAGTGGTTTGAGATACTCTTCAAAATACTCAGGAAGTTCCATCAGGACTCATCACCTGGAGTCAAGAAGGAAACTTGGAAGTTGTTTTATAGAGAAAGCAGAATGTAATAAAGGGCATGTTGTCTATTTCCTTGTTTTATAGTTGTTGACATGGTGGGAGAAAGAAATGTAGGTGGGAGAGATGATTAGATTCAACTCCAAGTGAGAGAGACAAAGCCCAGCATGGCTACAAGCCAGGAAATCTCTAATAACTTCAGACCTCTTCCTGTATTACCTGACCAGAGATGGCTCTCAGGAGCATTTTAGGAAAAGGAAGAATGAGGAGCAGATGATTTGAATTCCTAAAGATGATTGTGGTCATAGTTTGTCCAAAAGTCTAATTTTATGTCCTGACATGAATGTGTTTCTTTTTTCTTGTTTTCCAAGATTTTCCTCTTTTGCTGGCAGTTTTTACTAGTTCTTTGGGTTAAATATTTCTTCCTACATCATTTCTGTATTCTTGTTTTCCATTTTTCAGTTGAAAATTTTGTGTTGATTCTTTCAAAATAAGATTTCTGATTCATGAAGCAGACAAAACATGGTTTCTGATTTTAATTAGATCAAGCTCTGGTTCTATTAGTTTGCTAAAATTACTGGGAAAAATTAATTAAATTGTTGCTCTCCTGAGTAAAAATTTATTATGACAAAATGTGTTAACAAAGCTTAATTACTTGGGGCTATCTTTTACTTTTTTCTGACAAAATAAAGTGATTACTAATGTACTTTATTCTGTAACAGTCAGATACTATTCATGGATGAGCAACAACGGTTTCATTTAGATGTTTCTAGCCTCATATTCTTTAAATAGTGATATGTCTTCTGTGGAATTCCATATATGATCATCCACCTATATGCTTCAAACCCCACGAATTATAACAGATACACTGTTTCTGAAAATGAGGTTTCTGGAAGCTACTATTGTCAAATGACATGGCCTATGAGTATGACTGTGGGTGACCCATGCTTAGAAAGCAGTATCACTTTGCCTTATGTGCACCAGTGATGGCTAAGTCTGGTTGGTTATTCACAATAGGAGAAGTTGATGTTCAAGGTAAACATTTTAGGAAACTTTTCATTAGGATTTTATGAGTTTCAATAAAACACAATAAGCTTCTAAATGTATTTGAGAAGTGATAAAAACAATGCGGCTCAGAGTACTAGGTCCTCAAAAGTTGTTTTCCTTTTGTTTCTACTGAAGAAAGAAAGGAAGTTTTGTGTCACTCTGGTAATAACCAAACTGCTTTGATCATATCACTGCTTGCTCCACCCTTCCGTGGGTCACTTTGCTCTGTTACATTCAATTCTAAATATTTGTCTTCGAATTCATGGGTCTTTCCAATCTTGCCCCATTATTAAAGTTCTTCCCCTCTCTTCTCTGTGAAACAATGCGGATTTCCCTAGATGTGTTTGAATCCTAGTGCTGCGCCTAATGCTAACGCTCTTCCTTCCACTTCACCAGTTTGAAATCCTAGCAGTCCTTGAATGTTCTGACCAAAGGCTACCAGTTTGTGACACTTCCCCTCACTTCCCCAGTCAGAAGTGCTTTGTACATGTCCTAAACCCTAACTACTCTTTTAATGCCACTCTTAACTGTCTCCTTTACTCCTGTGTATGGTGATTATCACTTCCTTTCATGCAGAGGGTCTTGCAGAGCAAGGGCTGGATCCTACACGATTTTATAGCCCTCATGTGCCCAACCCAAGTCCCTGCATGTATTTGGAAAGGGGACACACAGGCAGATACATTTCAGATAGTGAGTTTAATGGAATCTTTAGCTTTTTCTCAGGCATCCTCTTTACACATTATGGCAGTTTTTGTATCTAAAGGATTTTAGTTTTGGGAGCAGGAAGGGGAAATTGCTGAATTTGAACCAAAGTTATCAAAGCAATCTGTGAAGAACATCAGTGGAGGAATCTGCAAAGAGGAAGGTCACATACTAACCAGTGAAGAGTCACCTTTGTCAGAACCCTTAGGGCTCCTTTCTCTTCACCAACTTCTCCCTTCTTCACCTGCCCAATTAATCCAGTCTCTTTTAAGAAAGAATCCAGAAATTTAATTTATAACAAGAAGATTGATAAAATTGTTGTTTCTAGTTGCTAAGTCATGTCTGACTTGGTGACCCCATGGACTACAGCCTACCAGGCTCCTCTTCATGGGAATTCTCCAGGGAAGAATTCTGGAGTGGGTTGCCATTCCCTTCTCCAGGGGATCTCCCAGACTCAGGGATCGAACCTGCATCTTCTATATTGGCAGGCGTGTTCTTTACCACTGAACCACCAGGGAAGCCGATTGGTAAAAATTAGCTTGTCACTATTTCCAAAGTCTCTGGTTTCTAAGGGGACAAAACTTTGAAACCACTTATGTAGGATAGGTTAGAAGGAGCTTTTGGGTGGCGGTGTTTAGTTCTGTGTATCCCTGAAGTCACATTATAGCCACCAACCTGTGGCTTTGGTCATTCTCTGAACCTGTCAGTATCTTCCTCTGTAAAATAAGGTGACAGAACTGCATGATTTAAAACCATAAAAGAGAGAGGTATTTTTATTGCTCTTGTCATGTCTTCCAAGGGGAGAACACATGGGCTTTGTTCTCCACTGGACCTGGTTTAACTGTTCCTCTTACTTCCCGGAGTTTGGGATGTCCTTTCAGCCTCTCCAGATGTAGCATTCACAGTGGGAGGATACTACATTCCTTGTATCTTCCTCCTGGTTTGTGCGCATAGGATCTGTTAAAATAGATATCTTTTCACTTCTCTGTTTCATTATCTTAGTCTTTCCCCTATCCAAGGAACTGTGACATTTATCTAAAAAAATATAGATTCACAGAATTTTGACATAGGAAGGGGGTTAAAGATCTAACCCAACACTGTCTTTTTATTACTAATAATAAATAGTAATGTTAAGTATTATTTGGAGCAATCACCCTTTTCTAGGCCCCGTGCTAAGTACTTTGCACATTATTTCATACATCAGCAGTGAACTCTGTTACATCAATGAGGAAACTGAGTTCCAAAGAACATAAGTGACTCACTCAAAGCCACAGCAATGTTCTGGTCGGACAGAAACTCCCTTGAAAACTGTGTAAAGAAAATAATAGACTCAAGAGATAGTTCCGCTTACATTTCTATACTATATTTCCTTTTTTTTTTTTTTTTTTTGCTACCTTGGATTCCCCTTCTCAACTCACTGAACTTTGCCTTTTGTACTTCCTAATAGTTGATGCTGCGGTTCAACAGTTTCCACCAGTGATGCTGAACTTGTTCAGACATTGAATGCATAGCACAGTATATCTGCCTGAGACAGTATTCCTTTTGATTTGTCTTCTAGGAACTGTGATGTTGTTTTTCAGTCGCTAAGTTGTGCCTAACTCTTTGCGACCCCATGGACCGCAGCACGCCAGGCTTCCCCATCCTTCACCATCTCCTGGAGTTTGCTCAAACTCGTGTCCATTGAATTCGTGATGCCATCCAACCATCGCATACTCTGTTGTCCCCTTCTCCTCCTGTACTCCGTCCTTCCTGGCGTCAGGGACACTATTCAAATCCTTTTTAGTTTTAATGGCTGTGGAAACAACCTGCAACGTCATATCAGTCTGCTTTTTCTGCTTCTACACCTGAGTTTGTAAAATGCTCTTAGGAAAATGAACACAGTCGTGCAAACTGGAGGCACCCACAAATTTATGTTCTCCAGTTTTAGCCACAGGGCAGTTCTCTTATCTTTACCTGTTTCTAGACAGCACGTTTTTTGGTTTTTCCCCATAATTTTCCCAAACTCCCCATATTTTCTATTTTCTTTAAGCCTCTTACCCCACTGTGCATTTCCTTACCAGAAGATGATCGTTAGTGGTTAGAACAGACTAAACTGTTCTGACAGATCTGAAAATAGATAAAAGCACAGACACAGCAGACGTTTATTTCTCGTTCATGTCATAGTCTTGGTTGGTGGATGACTTTCCTCTAATTGATGACTCAGGCACCCTGGACCCTTTCATTTTGTGATTCTGCTGTTCCTTATGGCTGTGTTTTCAACTGTCTTCAGCTTCTCTAAAAGAGAAGAAGCCTATTCACTCTCTAAATACTTAGTCTTAAAATGAAGGTAACAGTTCCACTCACGTAACATCAGTCAGAAATTAGGTGCTCAGTCACACTTATGAACAAACGGAGACTGGCAAGTGTTGTCTGGCTGGGAGAGGAAGAGACTTTTTGGTAAAGAGTTAGCTGTCTCCATTACAGTGTCCTTGCCTCCTGTTATACTGAGAACACAGAGATATCACATCCACTCTTAAAATTTTGTGGTCTTTTCCACATCTTCCCTGTATCTGAATCCATTAATTCTCTCATTAACACAACTTAGAGTTTTCCAGAGTTTATGCTTTCCCCAATGTTCTGGAGCCTCCATTTCTTCAGCTAGCTTACTCTGTGAAATTTCTCCATGTTCACTTGCCTTTTGTTTTATTTTGTATTTTATTATGATTGTTATTTTTTCTAATTTTGGCCATGCCAAGGAGCATGAGGGATCTTAGTTCCCCGACCAGGGATTGAACCCATACCCTCTGCACTGGCAGCGCAGTGTTTTGACCACTGGACCTCCAGGGAAGTCCCTTACCTGCATTTTAAATATGTACAAGAATGTTCAGGATTCTCCCATCACAGTAATAAAAAGACCAAAACCCCAAATTATTCATTCCTCCGATCTGCCCTCCTCTCTTGATTGTGCTCATTCTCTCCTCTTTCAAGCTACGCTTGAAAGTGTTTGATGTTGTTTTTCTATCTCCTTATCTTTCATTCACCCCACAACTGTTGAAGATTTGGCTCTACCTCAGAGGAATCTGTTCTTTTTATGATTACTGGTGTCTTCCTGACTGGCAAATACATGGGATCTTATTGCTTGAAACATTTGTGATTCTGCTGATTTCCTCCTTTGTGAAACTGAACTTTCACTAGGCTACCATGACACTTGGTTCTCTGTTTGGACTAGTCCTTATGGGTCTCTTTGTAGGTCCTTCTGCTTAATATGTTGTAGTTCCCAGGGTCTGTTCTTAGTTCACTGTCTTCTTATGGTAGATTTTCTCTGTACTATCAAGTACATCTGTTCATTTGATTTCGATAATTTCAAGTCCGCATCCCCAATCAGACCTCTTCCCTGGGTTCAGACTCAATAGATATTTCACTTGGATGTCCCACAGTCCAGACAAGACTGATAATTCCTCTTCACCACTCCTCGCTCACGCTGTTTATCCTCTCACTGAAGAGCACCACTATCCTTTCTCCCACTCATTTGTCATCAGTCACCTAATATGTGCCAGGCATTTTTCTACAAATTAAAAGTATTCTGGTATACAAAACAGATACAGTCGCTTCTCTGGTAGAGTTTGCATCTCTAGAGTTCTTGTGGCTGGACTAATAATAAAGTTGACATAAGATATTAACAGGAGATAAATTTTAATTTGTGCATACAGAGGTCTCATTGAAATGGTACCTAAGAAGTGGCCAAAGCAGGCAGCTTTTATACTTTTTTAGACAAGGAAACAATAAATTTGTAAGAAATCAACAGGGCAAAGAAATTTAGGGTTTGGTGCTTAGTTAGTAAGGAACCTAAACAGTTTGGGCCTGAGGTAGTACTAAAGAAGTGACAAGGTTTATTCACATAGGAATCTCTGTCCAAATTCCTACCTCTGTTCAAAAGGGTGTCCTACCTCTAGACGTAAGAAGTGTACCTTTCCTCAAAGCAAGAAATAAATCCCTCATGAGATTTATATATTTATTTTTTAGGGAGACAAAAGGGATAGTTAGACTGTCCCTCTTGCATTCACCATTTCTTAAGTAGCTTGAATCCAAAATAATCAATATGCCATTTTATATGTTCTGGGGATGGCCTGTCCTGAGCCCCAACAACATTCTAGGGGGTAGAGGAAAGAAATAATAATGATTAAATAAAGATGAGACATATGAGCTGATGGAAGCTATATGATTATTTTGGATTTGGATGGTTTGGGAAGGCCTCTGAGGAGCTGACATTTGAGCCCGGCCCTGAGTGAGCAGAAACCAACTTGTATAGAAATGAGCTAAGCATTCCAGGCAGAGGAGACAACCGGTGCCAAAACCCTAATTGTGTTCTTGATGAATCTGAGGGGCAGGAGAAGGTAAATATAGCCAGAACTTAGTGAGAGGGATGAAAGAAAAGGAAAGTGAAGTCACTCAGTTGTGTCTGACTCTTTGTGACCCCGTGGACTGTAGCTTACCAGGCTCCTCTGTCCATAGGATTCTCCAGGCAAGAGTACTGGAGTGGGTTACCATTTCCTTCTCCAGGGGATCCTCCCAACCCAGGGATCGAACCCAGGTCTCCCGCATTGGAGGCAGACACTTTAATCTCTGAGCCAACAGGGAAGTCCTAGGTATCTGTATTAGTTTCCTGTGGTTGTTAAACATATTACCACAAACTTGGCGGCTTAAAACAAGAGAAATGTATGCTCTCTTAGTTCAGGAGGCCAGAAGTCCAGTCACTATGCTCCCTTCTGAGTCGCTAAGGGAGAAGCTGTTCCTTACTTCTTTCAGCTGCTCGTGGCTCCCATTACTCCAGTCTTCACCTCTGTGGTCATACTGCCTTTCTTCTCTTGTGTGTGTGTCAAATCTCCCTTCGGTTTCCCTCTTATATATGGGATTGCATTTGGGGCCCACTCTGATAATTCAGGATAATCTCCCCACTTAAGAGCCTTTATTTAATCACATTCGCATAGTCTTTTTTTTGTTGTTGTTATGTAAGATAACTCATCGGTACCAGGATTTAGGATGTGACACCTTTTCCGTGCCAATAGGGGCTTCCCTGGTGGCTCCCCCTGCCAATGCAGGAGAAGCGGATTCAATTCCTGAGTTGGGAAGATCCCATGGAGAAGAAGACGGCAACCCACTCCAGTATTCTTGTCTGGGAAATCCCATGGACAGAGGAGCCTGGTGGGCTGTGGTCCATGGAGTCACAAGAGAGTTGGACATGACTTAGCAACTAAACAACAAAAAATTCAACCTACCACAGTGTCCAAGAGAAGCTTTAAAAAGTAGGCAAGGGCCAGATCTTATAGAGCTGTACAAGCCGAGATAAAATATTTAGATTTCATTCTAAGGTTGTACAAGCCATTGGAGGATTATGTGCTGGTAAATGAAATATTACAGTTTTGCTATAAAACAGTGTCTCTCAACTTTTTTCCCCCATTATGTCACTCCAAGAAGCAAAATTAAGTTGAAGTTAATTAAAATTTTTAATTAATTTTTCTCTGCTGCTGCTGCAAAGTTGCTTCAGTCGTGTCGGACTCTGTGCGACCCGATAGACGGCATCCCACCAGGCTCCTCTGTCCAATGGAATTCTCTAGGCAAGAGTACTGGAGTGGGTTGCCATTTCCTTCTCCAACAAGAGTGTATTCCCTAAATATTAAAACCTAAGATTCTGTTGGTCATAGTTGAGCTTTGGAGGACCACACTCGTTGTAATGTGTAAGATTTTTCTTTGCCTCCCCCCATCCCTCAAGAACCAACTTTGTCTCTTGCAGGTGTCACTGTTCCCACTGAGCATGGGTGCTATCAAAGACTGACCTGGGTGCAGAAAGTGGATTGGATTGGGATCGGTGGGATTGGAAGCGGTACTCTAATTAAGAGGCTATTTTAGTAGCCTAACCAAGGGATTACAGTTGTATATTCAAACATGTGTTAAAGATGGAAAGAAGTGCATGGATTTAGGATTTGTCTTTGCAGTTGAGTTAGTTGACTGAACTTTCTGACAGATTAATTATCTGGAGAGAGGAAACAGGAATCCAGACAAAGGCTTACATTTTTAAACTGAGCTGCTGGACCATGAAACCAAGAAGGGGAGGTTTGGGAGAGAAGCAGTTTGCGTACTTGAAGGGAGATGTTCTGTTTTGGCGGTGTTAAATTTGAGATGTTTCTTAGACATTCCCCTGGAAATGTCAGTTAGACAATCAGATAAATGGAATCTGGAGATTCTAGGAGGGGTTTTCACTGAAGATGAGGAGCTAAAAGTATTTACATATAGGCTATATTTGATGCTGGATTGAATTACCTGTGATGAGTGTGCAGGTAGAGAAGAGGGCCATTGGAATACTGTATTATGTGAGAAAGAAGGAGTTGCCAGTGGATATGAGGGAAACCAGGAGAGTGTGGCATCCTTAAACTTATGGACATTCCTGGTGGTGCAGTGGTTAAAATCCACCTCCCAATGCAGGGGACATGGGTTCCATCCCTGGTTGGGGAACTAAGATCCCACATGCGGGTGGGGTGACCAAGCCCATGTCCCGCAACTGTTGAGTCTGGTGCCACAGGGAAATCCCAAAGCAAAAAAAAAGCTCAAAGTGTTTTTAAAAGGAGTGGTTAAAATGTTTTTAAAAGTTTATAGGATTGAGTTGTGAAAGTAGAGACAGTGCATAGAGACAACTCTTTCAAGTAATTGTGTCATGAATAAAAGCAGAGCAACGGAAAAGTTCCTGGAAGGAGTTACTGACTAAGGCAGGGCTTCTTAGAACCAGAGAGTAATAGGATGAGTTTAAGTAGAGAGGAAATGATATTAATAGAATGATTAACTAGAGAGAAAAAACTAATGAAGGCAGGCGAGAGTGATGGATACCTGCTGGAGTATAATTCTTGAAGAGACAGGAAGGGAGATTTAGGGACAAATGAAGAGGTTGGTTTTCATTAGGATCAGGAACATTTCATTCAGGAAAGGATGAATGAAGAAAGGAAGGAAGCGCTGCAGAGAGAATGCATAGAGAGGCTGAGAGATCTT
The DNA here is from genome assembly GCF_023699985.2 of Odocoileus virginianus. Taxonomy (NCBI): domain Eukaryota; kingdom Metazoa; phylum Chordata; class Mammalia; order Artiodactyla; family Cervidae; genus Odocoileus; species Odocoileus virginianus. The sequence goes on along the minus strand of NC_069686.1, from coordinate 31,192,488 downwards.
AGTTTGGGTGGTGGGAAGATGAAGTTCTTACCTCATGGGTTCTACTTTCCCAGTGATGTGTGATGAAGTTGTGGTGGGACAGGGTTAAACAGTTTTGGGAAAAGAGTTGATGTGAAATGGCTATTTTGAAGCATCCTGGGAAATGAAATAATAGGATTGCTGGTCAGTATGTATTGTCCATTAGAGACCTATAGCCACAAATTTAACTGAGCTAGTTGTAGATGCAGTTGTTTTTTTTTCTCCAGGCAGTTTCTTTAGCTGTTTAGGTAGAGGTGTGGAGCAGGCAAATAGTTGAGCTTAATCAACTTGAGGATTTGCCTGGTAAGTTAGAAGCAGAAAGAGAGGAGCAAGGGAGTTAAGGGTACTTGCAAGGGAACATTTACAATGATGGACCTTGACCATAAGCTGGACAGAAAAGGAAGAGAGTATGTAACTTGGTAGTGGAAATTGCCAGTGGATTGGAAAAACCAGGTAATGCCAAGAAGATGTTGGAATGGAAATACCAGAGTAGATAAGCTGGAAAAAGAGAAGGTGTTCACATGTAAGATGCTTGAAGCTGAAGTCTCAGAGCTGGTGCAAGTAATAATGATGCTAAAATGAAAGGTTATGACAATGAGAGCAGGTGGCTGAGGCAAGGTAAAAGAGAACACTATAAGAGGTGAAGGGCTTTAGGAACTGGGACCTCCTTGTATATATAGGAGACAGAATACACGAAGACAGGAGTTTGGGAGGAGAAACAGCCAGGTGCTTACATAATCCGTGAATGAAAAGAAACAGCAGCAGATGGGTAGATGGCAGCAAGAAGGGATGAAGGGTGGTAAGTCTGATGACATGAACTTCAAAACAGGTAAGATTTTTGAGAGAGGATCGAGGAGAAATTGGAAGATAAATGGGGAGACACTAGATATTCTGGCTGGGGGATTTGCAGAATGGAAGCAGGAGTCTAACTTAGAGTATTTACAACTAAATTGGAATGGGTACTGCAGGTACAGATCTTTAGCCTGGGCAGGAGTCCTGGGAGCCTTCTGTGAACCTGGACATTAACCCTTTAGTCACTTAATCAAAGGAAGGCCCCAGGAAAGGAGCTAGTTGTCACTTGGTTCAGGGATGTTTTGGTGTTTTAGCAGCAATACAGCCATCCCTGTTTATACCGGCTGAACAGTAGACCTAATATGTAAGTATAAACAACCTCCCCTTGAGGGATGCTGTGAAAGCAGAGTTAAGAGGCGTCAGTCTTCAAAATTCAGATTAAATCTTGCTTTCTCCCTGTTTTCAGGATATTACCTGGCGAAAGGAACATCTGGAGAAGAAAAGGATAGATTTTTGAGTTCTAGAGGACTTAACTGGGAAGGAGGGAGGGCTGAGGAGGTGAGAGATGGGGCAGATTGGGCTTCTGGTCATGACTGAGGTAAAGGGGATTAAAGAACATGCTGGGATCAGTGCCAGTGATGTCCTGGAAGAAGCTTGGCGCAGACCTCTGGCAGCACATGTTGAAGTGGTAGCCAAGGGTGAACAAAAGCCTCCTTGGAGTATCCGTAGCCCTAGGGCATCTCCTGTTGGTTTGGTGGCCAGTTGGAGTATAAAAACCCTCCTAGGGGACTGCTCTAAAGTGACCAGAGGCATCAGGTGCTCTGAGGGCCTGTTCTCAGCCAAAGTGATGGTGCAGCCCCTGGGGGAGGTGCTTTCTCCTGTTTGGCAGAAGCTAAGGAGAGCTGCTTCTGGGGACCACCGGCAGAGTCCAGGGTGTTTAGACTCTGCTCTCTGCTCTGTCACTGGCTTAGTAGAGACCTCTACAAGTCTGTGTCAGGGTGTTTACAACCAGCCTCTTGATTTCCCTTCTCCCAGATGCGTGTCCTTTTAGTTTACCTCCCAGCACTGCTTCTGGGAATGTGAGGATGGGCTTTTAAATTTAAACATGATTCTATCATGCCTATTAGGAATATTGTGAGGATTAACATGATGTGTATCAGCTAACTAGCACAGTCCTTGTAACCCAGTATGCAGCCAAAAATATGCCTAAAAGCCTTCATTGGTGATCTATTGTTTACTGGACAAAGACCAAAGTCCTATGAAATTGTAGGTAACATCTCCTTGCCTGCCTGTTCAGTCTCCTCAATGCCTCACTTATGACCACTGTATACCATCCTGTTCTCCAGGCATACGTTTCACGCCTCCTTGTTCTTGAAAATGCAGTATTCGTTCATACAGCCATGACTTCCCTCACGTTCCCTTGGATCTGTTGAACCTTCAACATTCGAGTTAATTATTGCTTTCTCTACAAATCTGCCCTGATGATGTTTCCTACCTCCTCTTAACCCCATATGTAATTACTCCCTTAGCCCCTAGTCCAAATCTTATTTGTATCACTCATGTTTGTTTTAGAATCCTCTTCTCGAAGTAATAAGTTCCTTAAAAACAGAAACTAAATTATTCATCTTTGTTTACTCACAGTCTAACACTGTAGGTGCTGGATGAATATGTTGAATAAATGAAAATCCAGTACATATTTTAGTTTTCATATTGCCTTTCTGTTATGAAATATAAATTATATTTTGTACACATTCTTTTTCTTTAATAGTGGAGGCAAATTTTTTGATGCGGTAAAGGATGAATGCAGAAGAAAATGGGTAACCAGGTAGTTAGCATGGTAGGCAGTCTTAGACCTGTGTTCTTTTTCTTTTACCAAGTGACTTTTGTTCACCATTGCTATTGTTTTATGTTGAGTTGTATTCATTAACTTTTCCAGTTATACCCCCAAGGGAATACAAACATCAAACAAATGTGGGTTTCTGGTATTGGTTAGGTATGCTTGAGTGGGCAGCTTGCAAGTCCTGCTTACAGTTGCAGGATTGGTGTGTGGAATCTTTTAGAACCTTGGTGTTAACATGCTCATTTCCTTTTAGGTCTCTTCAGACCTTGGTTTCCTTGATCCTGCATGGATGAACTGATTAATTATACCTAATAAAGAATGACAGCAGAGTCCAGTTAGAGGAGGGTGGGAAGAGCAAATGTGAGATGAGGTGGCAGGAGTGAGTCACTCCTGGCTGTTGGTGGATTGGGAGTGGTGGTAAGAGGGTGAGGGTGGGTTGAGGGCTGGCAGGGGTATCTGTGGGGAGCAGAGCAGATTGTGTGGACATGGGTAAAGGTGGTTTGGGGGACACAACAGGCTATTGGCTAGTGGTTGGCATGCATTCCTCACCCTATCTGAACTAAAAATAAATACCAGGAAATATTGTGAAGAGAGGACCAAAAAAAAAACCAAAACACTCATATGGCTCACAGTTGTCACAGTGACTTGGGTTAACTCAGGACACAAACCTTACATCAAGCCTCTCATGGGGACTGTTTTCAATTCTCTGACTAACTGAGGTACTAGAGATACGCTAGGAACAGTGGATCCTATGGGATCAGAGTCTGACCTAAAGCGAAAAGCCTGCTATCTCCCTGTGACCTCTGGGACAGGTAACCTGTGGCCTGGAGTGAGGTCTGTATTAGAGGAGGGGCTTTACTGGATTTTTATTTTTAATAGAACACTTCACAAATCACAGTATACATTCTGTGGAAGAGAATGTTTATTTTGGGGAGAGATGCAAGAGAGAGGCCTGCCTACTGTTTTTCTCAAGGGAAGTGACAGTCTTCGTTTCCCCAGCCTGGGAGTCTGAAGTGCACTTGCTTGGTCAGAGCCAAGTACTGCCCAGGCTGAAGCAGGGGTATGGCTGCCTTTGTTCTCTCAAGGCCGTTCCGCACTGCACATGTGGGAGCCCATTGTAGTTAGGTATGGGCAATGGGAGCTGTGGACACAGATATATTTTTATATCTTATTGCGTGCCTGCTCAGTCACTCAGTTGTGTCTGGCTCTCTGCAACCCTGTGGACCGTAGCCCAGCAGGCTCCCTTGTCCATGGGATTTCCCAAGCAAGAATACCGGAGTGGGCTGCCATTTCCTTCTCCAGGGGTACACCTTATTTACACTATCTCAAATCCTCAATATCAGTTGTAAACTAGATGAGATTTGATGCATGAGAGGATGGAAACCCACAGTCACACCACTTGTAAGTGGCTGAGTTGGAATTCAGTCCAGGGGTGTCTCTGATGACCTCCATACTGGCTGCCTCCCACAGGGAGTGGTCTGTTGACTGGTCAGCGGTGGTGTCTGAATTTGCCAAGGACAGACCCTGTGATGAGAACAGTCCCAGCCATGCCTAGAGAAGTGGCTGTGTTCCTGCGTACAAGCACTGAATTATTACAGGGCAGGCTCAGGGAGAGAGTGTTGGCCTTCATCTCAGATGGTCTGTCTTTTCTCCATGTACCGTGGGCTTCCTTCAGGGCTGGCACAGTGGAGGGGCCCCCTGAGTGTATTGTTGGCTGCAGCATTTCTATGTTTATGGAGCTGAAGCCTGGGGAATGCTAAATTCCAGTAAGTTTGATCAGCTTTTGCAGTCCCTAGTTTGATTAGTTGTTGGGATTTCAGATGTTGTGTTAAACTTTAAATCCCTGAGATGATATAATGTGAAATTAACTAAATATGCATAACTAGTTCAGGGGTAGTTTAATTCAGGACTAAATAGTTAATTGTGTCCGATGCTTGAGGCACATTCATCCTAGGTAGGGTAGAGACTGTACTTCAGAATGAAATAGAGAGTTCTGTGACATTTTCTAGTTCTTATTCCAAGATTTGTAATAAATTCTAAAGGCAAACTTTTTGCTTTTGCCTTTTTCCTTTTCCTTTCTTTGTGTGGGTCTTTTACTCTGTCTAGTTCATTAGAGATGAGAAAAGTTGTGTAACAGGAAAATCACTCAAGTACTGGTCAGATGGTAGGGGATTTAGTCAGATGTCAGCTATCTATCTGCACTGTGCTCCTCAAAGTCCTTATTTTTTTTTTTTCCATTTTTCTTTCACTCGCATAGTCACACACTAGATTGGTTCTTTTTTCTTATTACAAGAATAACACATGCTCATTTTAGAAATTTAAAAAATAATACACATAAGGAAGATAATAAAAATGACTTTCAGCCCTTCCATTCAAAGATGAGATTTTAATCATTTTCGGGTGTGTCTTTCTAGCTTTCACGCACGCACGTGGGTGTGTGTGTACACATATGCTTTAAAACAGAAACACACAGATACTATTTTATCTACCTTTGTTCTCTTCATGATAAATTTTCTACTGCCTGTTACGCCATCTCTGTGTAGATTGTAATTAGACCAAAAAGAATGAATTCCTAAGCAGTCAAGAAATTTTAGAATGTGTAACTTATTTAAGACTGTCCACTAATTTCTAGACCTTTATAATTTTTACCAGCATAAAAATGTTGCTTTTCAAGTCTAAATGGGGTAAGAGAATTGCAGTCATTTGGACCCAGTGAGTGACCTCTGCTTCTGGTCCAGTTTGGATGGGAAAAATGTCAGGAGGCTCTGGGGAGCAGAAGGCCAGGGTTATGGGATCTAGCAATACCTCAAAAAAGGAACTCTCCAGATGATCTCCATCTCTTATGTGAGGACTTTGAAAGGACAGGTGGCTTTGTTGAGGCTGAGACTGTCACGGGGTAGGGGTCTGGCTCTGGTTGCTGACTGCCTGTCCTGTGATGCTGCAGAGTTTTAGGAGACAGCCTGAGAAGCAAACCATGCTTCTGGCCAGCGCCAAACTAGTGGCTAAGGAGGTGGGCGCAAGTGCAGTGGGTGAGGTCACGCCTGGAGGTCGCTGTGTTGATGTCGGAGCCTGGAGTTTGGGGAGGCTGGAGTTTTAGGAGACCTATTAGAAATGCCATTTTGGAAGTCAGTTTTGTAAGTCCTGAATGCCTCGTGGTAAGATCACAGGCTCAAACTATGGGCTACGTTTTTTGGATTAACCTGGGGTTTCACTTCACATTATCTCACAACTTAAGGTTGAGAAGAGGCTGTTTAGTATAAATTGCTAATGTGCTCTGCTGATTTGCATCAGTTGTGTGCTTTGACTGACAACAGTGCGAGCCTAGCCCACTGGGGTCTGGTGAATTACATGTGTTCAGCCAGAGTGTTTCTTGAGCTGGAATTGAAATGCATGGCCCTTTAGTTTCCAGTATGATGCCGACACTCAGGCAATTGACTTTTGCTCTTCAGTTTCCAGCAGGGGGAAAATTATGAAATAAAATGGGGAGAGGCCAGGCATCTTCAAGATTCATACCCATAAATATAAATAACCATAATTAATCATATGCAATCCTCTCTTGTCTATTACATCTATACTCAGCGTGTCAGTAAGTTTCACACAGCTCCTTAACGTCCTGCTGTGCGCTTGGTGGGGAATGTTCTGAGTTCCTCGGCATGTTGAGATGTGACCTGGGCTTCTTTTCCAATATGAGTTCAAAATCAGTTCAAGATATAATGAGTTGTGAGGGCGAAAGTCACCTGCAACATACCCTAGCCCTAGGGGGAAGAGAAGTATAAAAAAGACTTCTGCTGTTGACATTTGAGAGCTCTCTCAGTTGGCACTCTGTTCTTTGTTACCACCTTGTTAGATTGAATGGGTTGGAACCGTCTTTCAAGTGTGTAGAGTTCAGCAGATATTTATATTCAAGATTATCACTGAAGTGTTTGCTTTCCTATTTTTGATTGTGGTTTACAGTTTTTACTATTTTCTTATGTGATTTATTAATTCTTCCCCCATCTCTCCCCATTACATCCTTTTTTCATACTTTAACCTGCTTATTATGAACAGGGCTAATGGTGTCCTCATGAAAAGCAACTGCTGTTACTCTTATTTCCTCGGGAAGCATCTTCTATGCTGTAGCTAGGATCCATCTTCTTTCCTTCCTCCCTCTGTATAAATTCCATCATGTCATTGCATTGATTAGGACCTTCCATTGATTGTTGTGTCTCTATCATGTCAGAAGGAACACCTTGCTGGAAGGAAGTCATACGTGATTTGGCACCTGTCTGGCTCCCTGACCTGATCTGGAACCCAGTGCCCACATCATCCACTGTGCTGCCCCCACAGTGGCCTTTCAGTGTCCAAGAGAGGCCCAGCTTACACACCCTGTGTGTCTTTGCGTGTCTGTCCCCTCTGTGTGGGGAAATTGTATTTGTGCCAAATAACCTGCAGGGGCATTCTGTCTAAAGTAGATCCCTCCTACTCACAGACTTACTTAGAGAATGTGTTTATGGTTGCTGTGGGGGAAGGATGAGGGAAAGGGATAGTTAGGGAATAGTTCGTTAGTGGACGTGTACACACTGCTGTATTTCAAGTGGATCACCAACAAGGACCTATTGAATAGCATGTGAAACTCTTCTCAGTGTCACATAGCAGCCTGGATAGGAGGGCAGTTCAAGGGAGGATGGATACATGTATATATATGGCTGCGTCTCTTCCTTTGCTGCTCACCTGAAACTGGCACAACATTGTTAATATTATAACCTAATTATATTCTTCATAGCACTTATCAAAATATTCAACTTTTAGATTTGTTTATAGGTTTCTCCCAATCCATGGAAGCAGAAAAATTTCCAGCCCCTAGAGCAGAGGATGTAGCAGACATTCGGTCAGTCCTAGTCAAATCCATGTTGTGGGAACGAACACCTCTTTTCACCTTCCTTAGTTGGGGGCTTCCTTCAGTGACACCATCCTGGGGATGTGTTGAACTCTTGCTTTCATTATTTTCTTAGAGTGTACAATTTTTATTTTTCCCTCACCAGTGGTAGGCGTGTTTCTCATAAACCAATTTCCATCAGCAAATTTTGAACTTTCTAGGAGTGGCAGATAGCTTTTGGCCCATTTATCTGTAAACTTTTCTTTAAATCCAAGAGAGCACAAAGATTCTAGTTGTTTCCAGAGCAGAAGCACACAGCTTTTTTTCGTATATGGAATGTGAATTTGTTCAGATGAGGCAGAATTGAAATAAGAGTTTTCTCTTATCTTGGACTATGTATTTGTATATGGTTTGAGATTCTTAATCTTCATGGGAGGCTTGTGTGGTTCGTTTCATCCACACTGTGTACCGCAAACTTCAGATGTTATCTGGTAAGATCCCCCGAGCTAGAACAAAGGAAGGAAGGGGCGGGGGGAGCCCTTGAATAGATAGATAGAGCCAGAATGTTGAAAATCCAAGCACTAGAATGCTAATAAGTTGCTCCTTTTGCCTTGCTCAGAGTTATTTATTTGTATTTTAAACACGGGTTTAGCTAACTTGGCTGTTGCTTTTCTGACGGTGGTGGCAACAAGTTAGAAGTAAGCTGGAGAGCTCAAAGATCAAAAGGGGAAATTACCATCAGCCTGAAAGTTTGGAAGAAACAGGAAAACTTTATAAAGCAGATACAAGAAGAATTCAAATGGGAAGAGTCTGTGGTTTGGAGCCACTGAGTAAAGAGGTGATAGTATTCAACTGTTCCTGAGGACATTGCCCTAGCAGCATAGTCTACATTGTTCATAAGGATGGCTCCAAGTCATCAATAATTGAATTCTTATTTAATATTCTTAAGAAGACATAGTGTGATCTGTATTTTTGAAATATTTAAATTCAAAACAGTTTAGACATTTTATTAAAAAAAAAACAACAACTGTGAGCTCACATTTGGAGCTCCACATTCCATTTGGAAGGTGGAATTTTGTTATGTTTGTCCTCAGTTGTATGTTCAGTGCCTGGTACATGTTAAATGATCAGCAAATAATTACTGGATGAAAGAATGCAAGCCTTAATCATCCCATAATGCTAAAAAAATAAAACATTAACATAGCACCAACTTTAATGCAGAAAGTCTCCACCCACTCTCCCCTCCCTGCTCCCGTGTGCCTATTGAATGACGAAAAACCATAAAATAATACAAATTTAAAGTTAAAATAGATCTGTACATTTTCTGAAGATGCTTCATTTACAGCAGGGGTGAAGATCAGCAAATTCAAATGATTTGCCTGAAATCTCAAAGCAAGTTAATGGTATAGACAGAATTACACAGCAAGTCTCCTTAATCTCTCCTTCTAGAATACCCACTGGTGATTTTCTTTTTTAGTCTGGTACTTCAAGAATTAAAAGAATATAGTGGTTTTGGAATGTGTGTACATTTTTTTTGGGGGGGGTGCGACAGTTTTAGCAAAAATGTTGAGTAGAACCCTTGATCTTCTGTGCATGCTGCTTAAAATTTAGACTGGCAGATGCTAGGGTATTAGCTGTGTAATGTTGGTACACAGTATCTCATGCTTAATGACTGGACTTGTTTATGATCTGGTCCTTGAAAGCTTTCCACTTCGGGTGCATGCCAGTTCTTTTAAAGAAGAAAAGAAAAATCTAAAAAAGAGAGGCTTGCAGAGGACGCCTCATTCAAGTGGGGAGAATAAGATCTTATGACCAAGATGTTTTAGCCAAGATGACTGAGATGGAAATACAGCTTTGTTTATTACTTCTGCATAGATGAAAAGATCTGTCTTTTCTTCTCCTTTTTTGAGGGGTCAGGGGATAGAGCATTTACAAAATGTTGTATGATTTATATTCCATTGTTTTGAGAGATGGTTAGAAATATGAATTAGTGCAATCTCTCCTGTTGTCTGATTCTTGTTTCCTTAAGGGTGAGATTTTTAAGGAGTGTCATTGCTAAGCTAAATAGTATAATAATGATTATTTCGAGGTAGTGCATCTTAGATTTTCTTTGCATCTGTTCTTTTTGTGTGTAATTTGACCCTTTGTTGATAGTTAGATTTATGCATGTAATAGATTATTAGATATGTAGGGGAGTGAATTTTAAATGCAAATTTCAGCAGGCTGTAGTGGAAGAAAAGGTTACAGGATGTAAAAAGTGGTTAGCTTTATCTCCTGGGAATCTTCTCCAGTTCAAGAAAGCAGAATAACTGGTCTCCCCACCCCATTTACTCTTTGGTATCTGCTTTAACTCTTAGTCATGGCTTATGCATTGATAGAACTGTAATAGAGCTGTAATTAAATTTAGAAGTTTTTTTTTTGCAATGTAAGTAAATTAAATTAGCTGAAATTATTGTGCTATAACTGATTATCATAAAAATTATGTCATAGTTTTTTATGAACTCAGGATTTCATAAATTATCTTCAACAAGTATTTCCTAAAATGCATTTTTAATGATGTATATAATGTAATTGCTACTATAACTTTTGAAAGAATTGGTACATTTTCCTTGTATTTGATGACAAAAATAATGAATAAGACTGAGTTAACTCAATTGGCATCAACATTTTGAAGTTAAAAAGCTATTTTTTCAAAGTTTTGTTTGTGCTTATAACATTTGAAGGCAAATGCTCAAACCTTCTACATCTGTGCTATTAAAAAAAAGAGAGATTTAGGAATAATGATCTTAAGTTTCTTTAAGATTTTTTTGAGTCTTAGAAAAATGCCTGTTTTTAATAGATTGGTTTTTCTAATTAACAATGCTATATTTCTTAAAAATATTTGATATTGGGTAACAACGAAATAAATCTCTGAGTAAGATCCAGGCAAATACAAGCTTAATTATCTTAAGCATCTCTTTTTCTGAACATGCTAAATTAATTGAAATTTTCTTAGGGTATATTTCTTTTGATTAAGGTTTTTTATCACTTATATGTGTTAAGTGAAAGTGAAAGTTGCTCAGTCGTGTCCGACTTTTTGTGACTCTATGGATAGTCCATGGAATTCTCCGAGCCAGAATACTGGAATGGGTAGCATTTCCCTTCTCCAGGGGATCTTTCCAACCCAGGGATTGAACCCATGTCTCTTGCATTGCAGGCATATTCTTTACCAGCTGAGCCTCGAGGGAAGCCCAAGAATGCTAGAGTGGGTAGCCTGTCCCTTCTCCAGCGGATCCTCCTGACCCAGGAATCCAGCCAGGGTCTCTCGCATTGCAGGAGGATTCTTTACCAACTGAGCTATCAGGGAAGCCCTATATGTGTTAAAAACCTCTTCATTTGAATCACAGTGCCTGTGCACTACTTTAGAACATCTAAAACATTTTTAATAAAGTACATTTATTTATATGGTGAAATAGATGTTTTTTTATGAAACATTTTAGTGTGTGTAATCAACAACCATGATTGTGATTACTTCATAACGGTTATGTTTATAATAAATCTGGTTGAGAGGCTTGATGTATTTTAGTGTAAAGACATATTTTGAGCTCTGTTTGATTTGCAGTTTATTCTGTAACAAAGTAAATGATTTTTTTCCCGTCTTAATTACTTAAGTAGACTCTATAACAACATGTACAATCTAAGAAAAAGGCAGTTTGTGCTGCTAGAGAAATGTGAATTGTTTTCCTAACCCAACAACAGGGTCAGCAAAGGGTCAGAAAGCTTTCAAGAAGCACAGGATGAGTGTGGCCTGTTTGCCTAAATAACATTTTTTTTTTTTTTTTTGGTGATTGCTTGATAACATTTGTTCTTCCTCAAGATAGAATTAAAGTTTTTTTAAGTGAGGCATTTCTTAGTTGACACAGAAAGTCGAGATTGTTATTTCATAGTAGGCATCCTGTCTGCCCAATTCCTTCAGCTGACTTGTGTCTTTATAAGAGGTGGACATTTTGGGGAAGGAACACTTAAGACTTTGTCTTATAAGGGACATTTTATATTATGCCTCTCAGGATTACGTTAAATTACATATTTGGTAAACAAAGAGGCAATCATATATTTTTTATGGAAAATCAATGATAGGATTTTACAGTGGTAAACAAAAATCCATTAACATATCTAAGATGATAGAAATATATATTACTTTTGGTTTTACACTGAATTTAAAATGGAAAACAAGTTCACCTACATGAACTAACTATAGTTCTTTATGATTTTTAATAGCAATTCTATGGGAAGCAGATACAATAGAAATTATCCCATTATGAATTAAGCTATGATCATTTGCATTTAATGAATGTAATGCCATTGTTAGCTGAGATGGGCTTCATTGATTTCTTGTAATTCTACAGTGAACCTTGTGAAAATTAGAGAAAAGGGTAAAATTTGTGACTCTGTAGTATTGGTGTGCATTTTAGAAATGGCAGAAGGCATAAATACACAATATGAAAGTTGTCTTGGAAACCCTGTTTATTTTTTTTTAAAATCAGGTCTTACATAATAAGTGACAGCTCGAGTGTGAGCATATATCATCCTGTTCCTCTGGGGCCCTCTTCCCTTTCGATATGTTTTTGTTTTAGAGGACTTTGTGAAGTAAATGCTTTAATTGGTTGTGGCATTGCGCTTTAAATTAAAAAAAAAACAAACAACAAAAATTACACCAGAAGAATTCATGTGATAATGTTTTGAGTTTAATTTTTATAAACAGAGGTTTCTAACTGGCTCATTTTAAATGGTTGACCTTATTTTCTGTCTCTTTTTGGAAGAGGTGCCATTTGCTTACATTTCTTAAAGTCTGATTTGAACCTCTGAAACCAGCTCAACCCCTTTTCTGTGCCGACTCCTGTCAAGCTTCCAGGAGCCTGCCCTCCTTTGAACCGGAGGGGTGTTCCTAGGCTAACCTCCTTCTCAGTCATCTGTATAGCCGTGTGTTGTGTTTGTTCTAAAGTGATATATTTGACCTAAAGGTGCCCCCGAGACTAGCAGAAATCATTTCCAAAGTACCTTCTGGCAGCTCTGTGGACCAATATAGATATTATAGTGTTTGTCTTCTTTCATTTTCTCTTTTGTTACCTGATCCCTCCCATCTCCCCAGCATGTGGAGCTTAGTTCCCTGACCAGGGATCAGGGATGGTATCTGCACCCCCTTGCAGTGGAAGCTCAGAATCTTAACCACTGGACCACCAAGAAATCTCTCTTTGGTCTTTCTTAAAATACTCTCCCTTCATTTTCTTTTTCCATCTTTTGGGTTAGACCCTCTGGCAAGGGATTTCCTGGGGAAACTGATTGGAAGTGGAACCTGCCCTGCCCTGAAGTACTCTGACTTTTAGATAGGATGTGAAAGACAAGGACCAAGCTAGGGTTGGATGCTGTGCTAGGCATGTGAACATTGCCTAAGCTTACTCATCCACCATAGCCAAAATTTTGGACATCCAGAGTCTGAGGATTCATTTTATTTTTAAATTTTCTGCTGACTTTGACATGGTTCTTTCGTTTATCTTGTTTTCCAGGAGAATGCTTTTCTCAATGATTTCAGAAAAATTTTTTTGCTTGTCCTTTGATATCCTGTTCAGTGTGTGTATTTTTTACAACTATAGTTTTTTCATTGTTATTATTGTTTTTTGGCTTATTGAAAAAAATCTATCTGCACAAAATAAAGGCAAATCTAGAGAAGAAGGTGAAGACACTTAAATAGTCCCTGTTTTTTCAGAATTTTATGCATTTACTTACTTCCTTTGGGATAGTCTTTTGTGGATAACCGTTGGGTCCATTTTCTATCCAGACTTGGCCTAAATCCTTTTCTAAAATGTTTAAAGCAACCGAAAAAAGAGCAATTCATTTTCAGTTTATAGGCTTGGGCTTGTCTTTGTTTGCAGAGGACAGGTTGATGGGCCCCTGATGTTGACTGTGTTGTTCATTTATGTCTGACAGCTTTCAAGAAGGATGCTTGAGGGCTGCCTGTTTCTGGAAGGATCACAGGCTGCTTTGTGAGATGTATGTGTGCAGAAGTGCCTCTCTGCTTGGCTGGGGAGGATCTGTTTGTAGGCAGAGTGTTAATCATTCTCCCCTTTGGAAAGTCAACCTTGGGGAAAGAGGTGCTAGTACATGATGTGCTTTGATTGGTATGCATGTAAGTTCTTCATCAGCTGGTGCTTGCTGTACCTAAAACATGATGTTCTTTCTTATGGGAAAGTATGCACAGCATTTGCTCTCATATCAATTGTAAGAATAAAGGGTCTGCTTTGCTGAAACATGCCTAGTTCAAAGCAACCCTCCAAATCTTGACTTTTAGAGTTAAACCTGCTTAGGTGGGAAGGTGCTTTTGTGCTCACTCCCTCTTTTTCCATTTTGCTGTGGACTTGCTGTCAACTTGTGTGATTCTAGACTTGCTGTGTAGGAGTTCTCTGATGAGGCCTTATTTAGTAAGATGCATACCTTTCTCCCTTAAGTTACTGAATTTGTGTGCAGGTAGACCTTGAGGCCTGGCTCTCTGACTTTTGCCATCTGTGGATGTGACAGAGTGTCATGGCTCAAACAGATGAGGGGGAGGTTTTCCACGCATAGCTCCAAGGTGGGGTGGTGGCTGCGCAACTAAAGTGTCAGGAGCTTCTTGCTGCCTTTGGACCTGCATCTGCTTAGGTAAAGGGCTGAGTGAAGTAGTACATGCTACATCTAGGTTACATGCTGGGAGTTTTGTTTTATGTTTTAAATGCCTTGTTTATCTGAGGTTCTCTGTTCAGTGATCAGAAGGGCATGGAATACCTTTATATCTTGTGAGAGAACATGTGTTCCAGGCACCACAGAGCTTGTGGTTGAAATGACTCTTCTGAAAATAATGATCTTTGAGCTATCCTCTCCACTCCCCACCGCCCACACCGATCTCTCTTAAAAGGGATGGAGAGAAGTATTCTTGCATCTGTGCTAGCCTAAGAGTGAAAACCCTAAGATGCCTTAACTTTTCTAAAATTAATGTAGAGTCTGGAGGTTAGGAAGGAAGATAGGAGTTTTTGTAGAAATGAAGGGATCCAGGACTTCCTCTCTAGAGAAGGAAGACTCTCTTTGGAGAGATTTTTATTTATGCTAAATTAAGAGAGAAGCTAAGACTGGAAAACAAGGAGAGGAGTTTGAAGACTCTATTTGGAGAATTTAAGGGCCAGGAAGTGTGCTTTAATTCTTCAATAAATTCTCCTATGAATAGTTGCTGAGAGGAACCTCAACGTTTTTCATTTGATGGTTATTTCTTGTTTTTAAGTCTCAAGTGTGTGGTCAAGTTATTTAAATGCATGATTTCACTGGCAGAGTAACCTTACCTCTGAACAGGAGGAGGCAGACGTGGTGAGCTCTCAGGGGCTATTTAAGATAATATCCGAGCAGTTGTGTTCATTGTTGAAGTCACTCAACTCTCTATAATGGGAGTCCTATAAGGACAGCCAGGAATTCTGTGCCAGATAAGGTCCTGGGTTAGCTCAAAGCATGGGTCAGCAAACTTTGAGAAGTAGCAAGTCCAGTTTTTGTTTTGCTGGCAGTAAGTACGTTTTATTTTGTAGTGGGTATGTCTGTCTGTCAGTTCTAGGCAGAAGATTCCCCACACCATAGCTTTAGCTCTGAATACTCGTATGAGTTTGAGACCCACCTATCTATCTGTTTGCAGCTTTCTCTCTGTTAGGTGTTGTAATGTTGGGGAAAGTCCCCAGTTACCCAGGCTAAAGCCCCTTATGCCATTCAGTCTTTTCCCATTTCCTTCCACAATCCCTCGTCAGATTTCTGCAAAGCATCATTGTCTGCATTTGTACTTTTCGATGTTGTCCTAAAGCAGACTTTTGTCTTCTCATGTGGGAATTATTACTGCCTCCCTCCTGGTCCCTCAGTCTTCATCATATGCTTCAACACAACAGTCTACTTGAACATTCTTCCTAAGTCATGAGATGCAGCAGCTTGCTTCTCTCATCTGCAATCTCAGCTCATGATCAACAGAATATCATAGAAAAATACCTTATTCGCATGTACAGAGTCGTCTTATCTCTTGCTGCGAGCCTTTTTTGAAACCTCATTTCCAAATGAACATCATCTCCAGCCAAACCAGTAACATCTTGCATGCCTCCTGAATTTTACCATGAGGTTCCTCTTGCTCCTCCAGATCTTTCTCAGTCCAGACCTGCCCATACTCACTCCCCTCCAAATCCTTTTTTCTTAAAGATTCTGTTCAAGTATCTTCTTCTCTGAATTAATTGACCATGTATGCCTGGGTTTATTTCTGGGCTCTGTATTCTGTTCTGTTTACCTATGTATTTGTTTTTATGCCAGTACCGTATTGTTTTAATTATAATAGATTTGTAATATAGCTTGAAATCAGAAATTGGGATGCCTTCAGCTTTGTTCTTCTTTCTCAAGATTGCTTTGGCTATTCAGAGTCTTTTGTCTATCAGAGTATGAATAACACTCAGTGTGGCACCAGTTATAAGACAGTAATAAGACAGATTTTGTTATTTAAGTTTTCAAATTGATTATAAGTTCCTTGAGGGCAGTTGATAAACTCACAGATATATTTAGTTCAGTAACTTTAGTTAGGGTTTTGTTTAGTTGGCCTAGTGTTCTCCTTGCAAGAATTAGAGGGCTGGCATTGATCTGTGCAAATACAGGAGCCAGTCCTGAGTCAACATATATTTGATTTATTCATAGGCTATTAAACCTGGACATCATGCTCTGATAACCAAGCTAATTTTATTTTTGGATGATTTTTCTGCCTCTGGTTTTCTTTTTTACCTCTGGTTTCCTCACACTTTTAGTTACAATAGGTGATTTATTGTCATTTTTGTTCCCAGTCTTTGCTAGCTTCCTGGTTGCAGCTTTTATGTAGAAGAAAGTAATCTTTTCCTCTTTGTAATAATTGTGAAAACTTTTTTTTATAATGGAATGTAAATGGGTACAAATAGTTGACAGCTTATGGTTTTTAATCTGGTGTTGCATTGCTTTCTTTCAACATTAAAACAGTTTTACCTTATCTGACAGAAGGTTACTAGTAGTATTTTGTCAGCGTCTTCTTCATTGCCTTAGAGAAACTCTAATGTTGAGGCTCTGTACACTTTGGGTGAATGCTTCTTGGAGGAATAATAGCAAAATATGGTGTGAGTCTTGGGGAGCAGTTACCGTTTCAGAGCAAAGGCAGGGCAGAACCACCTCGTCATTAAGAACAAAGATTGAGTTGTGGTTTTCTCACTTACTGTGAGTAGCCTGGTACAAATCTGCTATTCCCTTCGAACTGCAAGTGCCTATGTATTAAAGTAGGATGTTGTGAGGGTGATATGAGCTGATTTACATAAGGAATGAAAATCACGGTGCCTATTACCTAGCAAGTAAGTTGGTAAATGGCAGCTATTGTCATTATAACATTAATAATGATGACAATGACAGTGATGATTATAATCATCTTAGAAGAGCCAGGTAAAATTGACTGTTTCTATGTTTCTATTTTTGAAGTATCTCTAAGAGTGACTTAATTTATTACAAATTATATCTACTAGTTAGATTATCTTATGGATACATTTGATCACAATAGAAATAGTAATATTACTTCAGCATAGTTATTTTATGAAAATACTGAAAAAAAACTTTTTATTATAGCCAATTATTACTAATTCTGCAAAATAATATGTTAAGCAGTTTTCCTGTAGTATTTGTGGCTCATTGAGAAAATCCATGAAGATAATCCTCTTTAGCAAGTTTTGTTTCAGGAAAATCAAATTGAAGCAATAGAATAAGGTGAGCAGGGAATGTGAGGACCTACACAATTGGAAAAGCTAACCCCAGACTTAACTGGTTGAATGACCACTTCTGCTGAGACCCTTGATGACTGTGTTGTATAATGTCCCTTAGTTGGCTGTTTTGATGTGTGGTGTCCTTTGTGAGGACATCAATGACATTATCAAGAAGACAGAAGCAGTGATACTGAGCTAAAGTCAACTGCCTGTCAAACTCTTATCCAGGTGACTGCCAGGCTGCTATCTGTATGGGATGGGCACTGGCATTTTTCAGGTAAATAGAACCAGTTCTCTATTCTGTGTTTCTAATTGTTCAGTTCAGTTCAGTCTTTGCGACCCCATGAACCGCAGCATGTCAGGCCTCCCTGTCCATCACCAACTCCCGGAGTCCATCAAAACTCATGTTCACTGAGTCAGTGATGCCAACCAACCATCTCATCCTCTGTTGTCCCCTTCTCCTCCTGCCCTCAATCTGTCCCAGCATCAGGGTCTTTTCAAATGAGTCAGTTCTTCACATCAGGTGGCCAAAGTATTGGAGTTTCAGCTTCAACATCAGTCCTTCCAGTGAACACTCAGGACTGATCTCCTTTAGGATGGACTGGTTGGGTCTCCTTGCTGTCCAAGGGACTCCCAAGAGTCTTCTCCAACACCACAGTTCAAAAGCATCAATTCTTTGGCACTCAGCCTTCTTTGTAGTCCAACTCTCACATCCATACAGGACCACTGGAAAAACCATAGCCTTGACTAGAAGGACCTTTGTTGACAAAGTCATGTCTCTGCTTTTTAATATGCCATCTAGGTTGGTCATAACTTTCCTTCCAAGGAGTAAGTGTCTTTTAATTTCATAGCTGCAGTCACCATCTGCAGTGATTTTGGAGCCCCGAAAAATAAGTCTGACACTGTTTCTACTGTTTCCCCATCTCCATGAAGTGATGGGACCAGATGTCATGATCTTAGCTTTCTGAATGTTGAGCTTTAAGCCAGCTTTTTCACTCTCCTCTTACACTTTCATCAAGAGGATCTTTAGTTCTTCTTTACTTTCTGCCATCAGGGTGGTTTCACATCTGTATATCTGAGGTTATTGATATTTCTCCCAGCAGTCTTGATTCCAGCTTGTGCTTCCTCCCACCCAGCATTTCTCATGATGTACTCTGCATGTAAGTTAAATAAGCAAGGTGACAATATACAGCCTTGACATACTCCTTTTCCTATTTGGAACCAGTCTGTTGTTCCATGTCCAGTTCTAAGTGTTGCTTCCTGACCAACATACAGGTTTCTCAAGAGGCAAGTCAGGTGGTTGAAGAATTTTCCACAGTATATTGTGATCCACACAGAGGATTTGGCATAGTCAATAAAGCAGGAGTAGATGTTTTTCTGGAACTCTCTTGCTTTTTCGATGATCCGGCGGATGTTGGCAATTTGATCTCTGGTTCCTCTGCCTTTTCTAAATCCAGGTTGAGCATCTGGAAGTTCACGGTGCACATATTGCTGAAACCTGGCTTGGAGAATTTTGAGCAGTACTTTACTAGCGTGTGAGATGAGTGCAGTTGTCCGGTAGTTTGAGCATTCTGTGGCATTGCCTTTCTTTGGGACGGGAATGAAAACTGACCTTTTCCAGTCCTGTGACCACTGCTGAGTTTTCCAAATTTGCTGGCATTTTGAGTGTAGCACTTTCACAGCATCATCTTTCAGGATTTGAAAAAGGTCAACTGGAATTCCATCACCTCCACTAATTTTATTCGTAGTGATAGGGAAGTCCAATTAGTCCAATTAGGGAATAGCATGCTATCTCTGGGCTGCTAAGGTTTCATTGTGCGATCAATTGGCACCCATTTGAGTATTTATAACCATACTAGAAATGGTGATGCTGAGCTGTGACAAACCGGTACTTTCCAAATTGGCCAAGTTGTGGTTTTCACTGTCAGAAAATCGTGGACATTAGGTTTTGCTTAGGGCTGACTGAATGTTGAATGGAAGCCTCAGCCAGTATACAGCAACTCTTTTGCATAACTTGGGAGAGAGGGGACAGTTGATGCAGAGAAGGGGTGGAAAAGAAAAGACCTCCAGTTGCAGAGAACATATGCTTGTAAAATATTTTTCTGGTGAGAATTTTAAAAATAAAGATGAGTCTTAGAATTTAGGAGTTTGTCAGGAAAAAAAATGAAGATTAGAGAAAAAATAAAATTTTAAGAAATGCCAACTTTTATTTCCGTATATAATTTATAGTATTCCAAATTGAATTTTACTGTAGAGTCATCGTTACCAACTGTACTGAAATCCTTTGATTTAAGATAGTTATGCTAATATTCTGTTCATTCAACATGAACTCAAACATTTTAGCTCTATCATAATTTACATTGAGACAGTGTATGCTTTTTACTATCCTAGGTTAAAACTGGCCTCACATTAAATACTTTGAGTCATGAGATCTGTGGAGTAGAAGGTGTGAGTCTAGATAGGTCAGAACTTCACCCATCAGGCAGTAGGGTGGTGGCTCCGCTGTAAGATTTGGGTGTGCCAGCTGCTGTTGTAAGTGGAAGACTTAGGCGGATCAAATTGCTCAATATTAACTCTAAGTTAGAATTGTTTTTAATTGATCACACAGTGTTACCTTTTTTGTTTGTTTAGCACAATAATAGGCTTTTCAGTGGAATTTTCATTTATTTTTTTTATTTTTTGGTTTCTGGAAAATGTTAGACTGTATAAGGCCTCGAACAAAAAAAAAAATCAAGCAGTTCCATCAATCCAAATGAGCAGAAAGAAAGTCGATAGCTAACACAGTGCAAGACTTTATTTAGAAATATACAGTGAGCATGAAGGAGTGCTGGATCTAGAGGGTTTCCCCTTGAAATTGTGGTGCCATGCAAACTCTGACTAGAAGAAACCTTTTTCATTCTTTTAAAAGTTCCCTTAATGAAAAAAATTAGAGCACTGTTGGATCTGTCATTTTGTAGAAGGGTCAAAGCATGGGTTTCCTTTCGTTTTTAATCTGTAAAATGCAGACTCTTCCAGGGATAGAAATGTAAGTGTGTTGGCTTTCAGTTTTAGTGAGAAGTTTATTCGGAAGGGGAAAACTCAGGAAGAGAGTTGCACCAGGGTGGAATTAAACTCTTGCCAAAGAATGCGGAGCAGGCATGAGGTTCTTTGTGATGTTGAATGACAGAAGACTTCGACTAGTTCTTTTTTGTGGAGGGGATTAGTGGTTGAACAAATTTGCAAGTACAGCTTGCAATTTTGTCAGACATACAATGACATTTCTTTTCACAAGCTCTCTTGACTTTATACTATTTAAAAATCCTCAGTTGTCTCTGAATTTTCCTCTTTGTAATTCCTGTTGGACAGTAACTTTTATGTTGTCAGTTTCCTAGGGTTTTTTGTGTGTTGTTTTTGAGTTGTGGTATACAAATTGGTATGTTAATAAATTCCTTATGGTTTGTTTTTCTTTCTAGTTTAACATAATTTCATAATCTATACAGTTTCTTTTTATGATTGGATTATTATGTGATAAAAATCTCAACTTTTTTGTTTCCTTTTTTTTTTTTTGCCTTTTAGGCTAAAAAATGGCATTTCAGAAGGCAGTGAAAGGAACTATTCTTGCTGGAGGAGGTGCTCTTGCCACTGTTCTAGGCCTCTCTCATTTTGCTCATTACAAAAGGAAGCAAGTAAGTAATTATCCATGTATTGATTATAATATGAAACTTAAGTCTGTTAAAGTACTGTATATTAAACGAGTGTAGGCTAATGGTATTGTTTAGAAATTACTATCTCAGCTTGATCTGAAAGACACTAATTTAGAATATTGCTTTAATGATCATTGAGAACTATGTGTATCTCATTTTTTAAAAAGTAAATTTCTTTATCAGAAAGCATTATATTACTTAACCTCTGTTTTGGCTCTTTGGTTTTAAAAGACTGCTTCATTTCCGAGTGCCATGGTTTATTCACTTAGACTTTCTTTGTCTAATTCATCCAAATGTCTGGATACCTTCTATGTTCCTGCCAAGAGTTTCTTATTAGCTGGCAGACAGCTGAGAAAGGAAATGGGAAAAGAAAGAGCCTACACAAAAGACCCAAATCAAAATTTTGGGTTTATTTCTGAAAGGTTTAGTTACTTATGTAGCATTATTACTTATATTGGGTAAAATTTTTAGTGGGAGAAAGCTATGAAAATGGAATTGGCATGAAGTCTTCAAATAATTCAGAGTGTTGGTTTCTTTTATTTTTTTCCCCCTTTGCACTACAGCTATGCCTTCCCATAGTTCAAGTTGATGCCAGGAAATAACTTTTGGTTTTGTTCTTGAAATACTAACTCAGTAATTAGTATTAATCTCCTGTCCCCTCTTCCCAACGTCATTAGGACTTTTTGTGATACCAGCTGGTTGGTTCATTCCAGATTCAAAGACGAAGGTGAAGGAATTTGGGACACTGTTTGCAGTTGGGCTGTGAACTACTCACACCCTACATTTTTGTGGGAACCTTTCAGCCCTGCCTGGGTTGTCTTGTTCTTGCTTCTGTTCCTTTGTGCTCCAGGGTGGTAGAGCCAGCCACATTGCTTGGAGTCCCATGTCCTGAAAGGGAACTGTCATGTAAAAAACACATATTAGGAAGAATCAACTTGCTGGCTTGTATATTGAAAAAAAAAAAAAAAAAAAAAAGCTAAGTTTTAGTGCTGCCTCCAAAAGATGGACAGTATCAGACATAGGTTGTGCTGTTTCTTTCCATTCTTGACTGTGAGCACATTACTCTTTTTTTTTTCCCCCTTTGAACTTTTTATTTTGTAGTGGGGCATAGCTGATTAACAATGTTGTGATAGTTTGAGGTGAACAGGGAAGGGACTCAGCTCAATATACATGTATCCATTCTCCCTTGAACCCCGTTCCCATCCAGGCTGGCACATAACACTGCGCAGAGTTTCCTGTGAGCGTATTACTCTTAAGGTTTCCCTAAGTATACATGTGGCAGGTATTACTGACTTTCTATTGAAGCTCATTCTCACTCCTGAACACACTTGATGTACTATTTCTTTTAAAATGTTTCCTTGGTTCCTTAAAAATAAGTGTGAAAGATGATGTTGTTTCTGCTGAGGCTATTTTAGAAGTGCAGTTCTGTTTGGGACATGGACTTTAACAGATTAGATTTCGTCTGCCATCTTTACCAGTGCACTCTGAAACGATACAGGAAAATGCCAGTGCCAAAGGTCCCGATATCTAATATGATGAGTTGTTGCTAAATTTGTACATGGTTCATGTCTCTTAACCATAGTAAGCATGTTCTATTTCAGAATGTATAACTTAACTTTGTACCCAGGGAATACTGTTTCAGAAATATATTTTTGTTGATTTCTCTTTTATTTCTCAATAGAATAAGCAGTTGATATTGCCTCCAGTGCATCAAATTAAGGGTTAATTTTAGTCAGGAAAATCAAGTCTAGCAAGGGTCTGTTGATTCCCAGACATTTTGTCATTTTCTCCTTCCTATGTTAGACATCCTGACCACCCTAATAGCCAGATGAAACAGATACCAGCAGTTTTGAGTCATCTACAATTTTAGTCTGACAAGTTATTTTGAGAAGAATCACCATAGGCAGATTCTGTCAATGACTTGCAGGAGACACGCGCCCAAGTGCCTGTGTTCTTGTGGTGATTCCTGTCCCTTAAAGCCACTGCTATGAGCGTGGCCTGTGGCCTATGGCCACATCCAAACCTGCTACCAAAAAGAGAAAGGGCTATGAGTGGAGGGAAGACCAGCTCAGTTGAGCCATTGACATAAAACGACCACAGGCCTTAGCTGTCCTCTTTCAGAGAGTATCTGCCAATCAGAGCCATTCTAAGGGAAGAAAATTTCCTGACTTCAGTAGTCAAGAAAAAGCTGTCCCTTGATGCCCCTTATGGCTACATTTTATAGAAGCTGTGGCCTTAAATGTGACTAGGTATGCTTTTATTTTTCTAGAGAGCAATGCTTAAAAGTATTGGCTTGTGTTTTTTATGTTTTTTCCCCCCATTTTTATGAGATGATGCCAACCAATAAACCGTCCTCCTTTAATGATGAGTTAGTGTTGAAAGCCCGAGGTACTGATGGCTGAGAAAGCAGTCGGTTGACTTTTACGTTCAGGCACATTTTGCTGGCAATTCCACTGGCCCCAAGCTGGGGCTCATTTGATATTCCTGGTACAAAACTTCCTTCCTAAAATACAGACAGAGGTCGTATTCTAAATACAAGCGGGCTGATTCTAAAAGGTGGTCAATTGTTTCAGCACCTTTGGTGATGGATGCTTTTGTGTTTTGGTGCCAGGTCAGCTCACAAAACTCTTTGAAGTTAGCTTCTGTTTGCAAGGAAAAGAATAGAAGGAGAACTATTTTATATTATATAACTTTTTTTGATTAATTAAATGGAAAACAGTAAAATTCACTAAAATGTGATTCACTTCCTTTTTACTCAGTTGCTTGAATAAAAGCTGCTGTAGGTGAGGAAACAGAGATATTTGTGAAGACTGGCATTTCGGGGGGCAGGATGGAGGTTATAGGTGATAGTAAGGATTTTTTTGTTCCACCGTATTTTGTGGTGTGACTGTTCTTCATGCAAGCATATTATTAACACTTATGTTTTTCAGTAGTGAATAGTCTCCACTGTTGACTCAATTCAAGAGAATTTTTTTCTTCTTTTGAGATAAATAAGGTCACATTTGGAAAAGGTGGAGATCATGGCCTAGGGAGAGAGCTGTGGTGGTGGTGGTTGTTATATTTTGGAGCTGGCACACTAAGTCTTCAGTGCCAGTGAGAGAGCTGCTGGGGGAAGAGAAGATGAATGGGATGTTGGCCTCTTTTGACTGTGTCCACCGGCAGGGAAGGAGGTTTGTGGCCACAAATGGCATTCATACTCCAGGCGGCTTCCAGGGGTGCATGGAGGATTTTCTTCTTTTTTAAAAAAGATTGGCTGTTAGAGCAGTGATTTATTTATTTTTCGTTTGCACTGGGTAATCGCTGCTGCTCAAGAGCTTTTCTCTAGTTGCCGTGAGCAGGGGCTCCTTTTGTTTCAGAGCACGGGCTCTAGGGTGCATGGTCTTCAGAGGTTGAGGCGTGTGGGCTCAGTTGCTCCTCAGCACTTGGTATCTTCCCGGACCAGAGACTGAACCCATGTCCCCTGCATTGGCAGGCAGATTCATGTCCGCTATACCACCAGGGAAGTCTGTAGGAGTTTTGTTGAGTGGTCTTAGAGAGGCTTACTTATTCCATTTCCTCTCTCATTTCCTCACCCACATGGAGGTTACCAAGTTTCCACAAACCTCTCCCTAGACTAGCCATATACAAGGAACAGGAGGCTGAGTATTGGCATATAAACACCCGCAGCACTGTCTTAAATCCCACCGGTATGTAGCAAGCAAACACCCCTGCACTGGTGCGCAGATTTTCCAGAGCAAGTTATTATCATTCGTTGTTTAGTATAGGGGGCTCCCCTGGTGGCTCAGCAGGGAAAGAATCTGCAAGCAATCTAGGAGACCCAGGTTCAGTCCCTGGGGGGTAGGTCCCCTGGCGAAAGGAATGGCAACCCACTCCAGTATTCTTGCCTGGAGAATTCCATGGACAGAGGAGCCTGACGGGCTACAGTCCCATGGGGTTGCAAAGAGTTGGACATGACTGAGGGAGTTTAGTATAAGTCTGTTTAATAATAAACTTTACTTGGAAGGGACCTGGAAGCCATCCAGTCTTCTCGGGAGAGTTTGCTCTTCTAGGGTTTCCTTGCTGTCTAGTGAAAGGTGAGTGTCACTTCATGGGACAGCTTCCTTTTCTAATTCCAAGCTGGAGGGAGAATGGACTTCATGAGCTTTAATGAGAATGGACTTTAAGTTATGAGCTTAAGAGGTGGTAACTAAGAGGTAGCTTAAGGAGCAGTGTGAGGAGCCTTACAGTCAGGGCTGCAGGCGGGTTCCTCAGGGCAATGGGAAGAATGGGGGCAAAACTAGGGTAGGAATGCAGAGTTTTCACGGAGGGCTGCCTCGGACTTTTGTCTTTGCAGTAGAGACTGAGGGTCTTTTTCTGGAAAAGTAAAAAATATTTAAACTCCACGTTTCTTTTATACCCTCTAGGGCCTAGCTGGAAACTGGTGTGACACCGTGGGCTTCTTTTTCACCCCAGCGGTGTGGCTGATGTAACAGAGATCTATTTCGGTCTGAGGGTGGCCCTCTCACGTAGGCCGCGCTCGGGTGTTCCTTCCATTACCCTTTCTGGAGGTGTGAGGGCTTCCTGAGCCAGCTCTGAAGTGAAGCCTGAGAACCACAGACGGCTTTCTCAAAGCCCGGATGTGAACTTTTTTTCTGCACCACACATAGGCAGGGAGTCTCTTTTCAGTGTGAGGAGTGACATTAGAATCCAGGAAATGAGAGATTCTCATTGATCATCAGCAAGAGATTCATCAGCAACAGAAAGGACAGGAACACAGTCTTGGGAACGTCTTTGCAGGCTGTCTGAGTCTGACTGCCAGCTCTGCTCCTGAAGAACTGAGTGACGATGGGCAATTTTCTTAAATTCTCTGGGCCAACCACCCCCCACCCCCACCCCCACCATCTACAAGATGGGAGAAAACAGTGGTACTTTCCTCATAGGACTGTTGAAGACCATTAAAGCGTGGGAGAGTTCCTGGAATATAGTAAACTTGCCAAAAGTTTTAGCTGTTCCCAGGTGATTTGATTATAAGTGTGGTTGTAGTTAGCAGGGAAGTTGCTCTCATCCCTGGAGACCCTTGGGTTCAGGGACACCATGTTAAGACTTTGAGGTTTAGTAGCAAGTGGCATGACCTTCGTCTGAGCTTGTAGAATGGGTGAAAACAGTCACACAAAAACCCTTCTGTTTTCTCTCTTCCCTGATTCCTAATCTGAATATGAGCCAATATCAAGGTAGACAACCCCAATTATTGGCTTAAACTCTCTTCCTATTATAAGTAATAAATTCTGTGACTTCCCATCGTTTTTTGGGTTTTTTTTTTTTTTTGTATGTATGTAAGCTTATGTCAGTTACAGCAGACTTGATTTATATGGTGATATGTTCTTAAAAAAGTTACACAAAGGTAATATTTTTGATAAATTAATGAATATAAAATACAACACTTTGTTATTCTATGGTGAAAAAATTTTAAAGCTCTGTTTTTTTGGTAAGGGGAGAATCAGGTTTTTTTGGGATAAATCAGAATTTAGCTAAAAGGGAATGCAATTGGACTTACGTTTTCCCAAAGCTAATGATGTAGTGTGTGCCTGTATGCTAAGTCGCTTCAGTCGTGTCTGACTCTTTGCGACCCCATGGACTGTAGCCCGCCAGGCTTCTCTGTCCATGGGATTCTCCAGGCAAGAATACCAGAGTGGGATGTCATACCCTCCTCCAAGGCATCTTCCCGACCCAGGGATCGAACCTGAGTCTCTTGCCTCCTGCATTGGCAGGTGGGTTCTTTACCACTAGCACCACCTGGGAAGCCCAATAATGTAGTAGTATTGTTTAATGACAGGATCTTCATGCTTTGCAAAATAACCTCTCACTTTGTAAGAAATAGCAATTTCTTTAAATACTTTAAGTGAATTGTTAAAGGCTATAGTTTGCTTTGTTATGTGTGGTAATTAAGGGAACATGATAAAAATGATAGTGGTGATGTTAGTGAGCTGATAGTCTTAGGTGAGTTGAATTACAGGTAAACCTGTACTATCTTTGTAAGGAAAAATTCTTATGCTAATGATAAGCAGAGCAATGTATCAATAGTTAATGTATCAATAGTTAAAATCCATATGAATTTTGAGAACACTGTTTTAATCTTAGTCTCTCCCTCTCAATACATTACTTGTAAGAGATTCTATAGACCAATCTTTTGACTCAGTACCAATGATTCAGAATTTGAAAGGTAAGATTGGGGCAACAGTAGAAAATGGGAAGATTATATCCAGTCGAAGTAAGATCTATTTTGGGGTTTATCTTAATAGATTCCCCAAATGAAATGATACTTAATTCCCTGAATGTGTCTTTATACAAGTATGGTTGGGTTTTGATGAGCATGTTATTATGCACAGGTTATGAAAGTTTCCAAAACTCTAGTTTCTTCATAAGGTAAGGATAATGTCTCTTTACTCCCATGCCAAGCGCTAACCAACTCAAAAATATACAAGCCAGTCTTCACAGGACCTAACATGTTAGCAGGTCTTTAGTATCCATTATACTTCTTTCTTTTCTCCCATATAGGATATAAAAGTTTTGAAATAGACAGACCTAGCCTTGTTAGGAATAATAAGAAAGATACAACACCAGGTTTCTTTAAATAGCTGAGTTTTTGGTTGGCATAATGCTGCTTATATTCACTGCTGGCCAGAGAAACTGGTAGAGGTTAGAGAAACTTGAAGTTAAGATGAATGTCAGTCAAGAAGAAATCAAAATTATAAGCACAGTCAAAATCATAAGCACACCAAATACTAGTAAGGATGTGGAGCAAAAAGAACTCTCATTTATTGTTGGTGGGAATGCAAAATGACAGCCACTTTGTAACACCACAGTTGGGTGGTTTCTTACAAAAGTAAACATATTCTCACCATATGATCTAGTAGTCACACTCATTGATGTTTGCATAAAGAAGCTGAAAACTTATGTCCACAGAAAAA
This sequence comes from Odocoileus virginianus, assembly GCF_023699985.2. Classification (NCBI taxonomy): domain Eukaryota; kingdom Metazoa; phylum Chordata; class Mammalia; order Artiodactyla; family Cervidae; genus Odocoileus; species Odocoileus virginianus. The sequence continues at coordinate 31,164,565 of NC_069686.1, read as the reverse complement.
CCTGTGCACAGATTCTTAATTGCCAAAACTTAGACACAGTTAAAATGGCCAGCAGTAGGTGAATGAATAAATGAACCGTGGTCCATCCAGACAGTGAAACATTATTCAGCACTAAAAAAGAGATGAGCTATCAAGCCATGAAAAGACATGGAGGGACCTTAATGCATATTATTCAGTGAAAGAAGCCAATCTGAAAGGGCTGCATTCTGTATGACTCCAACTATATGACATTCCAGAAAAGGGGAAACTGTGGAGATAGTAAAAAGATCAGTGGTTGCCGTGGATGTGTGCAGGGAGGTGAGTAGGCTGATCACAGAGGATTTTTAGAGCAATGATGGATGCATGTCATAATACATTCTCCAAAACCATAGAATGTTTAACACTAGGAGTGAACCCTTAAGTAAACTGCTAACTTTGGGTGATTATGCTGTATCAGTGCAGGTTTATCGTGGGTAAAAGTTGTGCCACTCCGGTGATTGATGTTGATCATGGGGGAGGCTCTACCTATGTGAGGGCAGGAGTTATATAGGAAATCTCTGGAATGTTCCTCAATTTTTCTATAAAACTAAAAGTACTCTAATTTTTTAAAAATTATACTTAAAATCATAAGCGTACCATCTAGGACAGGATGTCAATTGAGAAAATGTCAGTTGCAAAGATTCTACTTAAGCGTCACTTTTCAATAGTATCTTTGGTTGAATATAACTATCTTTTGCATGTGCTTAGTATCTTTAAGAATTTAACCTCAGTTGTAAACATACTTCTGTCTTCTAAGCTAAAGAGTATGTGGATTTGAAATCAGTTGAAATCTTCCTGAGCACTGATATAGCTGCAATTATCACATGACTCATTGTCTTTTTGCTTACCAGAGGCAATTCTGCCTACCAGACTTGTTTGTTCTGAGTAAATAGTCCTCCATCTCCAGAGGCATTTTGTATAGGTTCATGAACAGCCTTTTTTTTTTTTTTTTCAATCTTACAGAGTGCTGTAATAGCAACTGTCCTTAAACAGCCTACATTTTTGTCGATTTCAATGTTTAGGTGGGAACTGTAGTGTTGGATGAGCTTCCCAGGTGGCACAGTGGTAAAGAATCCACCTGCCAATGCAGGAGACACAAGGGATGCAAGTTGGATCCCTGGGGTTGGGAAGATCCCCTGGAGTACGAAATGGCAACTGGCTCCAGTGTTCTTGCCTGAGAAATTCTTTATGAACAGAGAAGGCTGTTGGGTAGTGTTAGACACCATATGAAGACTGTATATTTAAGAAGAGAAAGGACTAGTGGTTGAATAATAGGTTTCAAAGTTCACCTACCTGCTTAGAGGGCCATCAGCATCAGCATTACGTCAACCATGAAAGTAGAAATATCTCTGCACCTTGGTTTGCTGGTGCTTCCCTAGTGGCTCCCCTGGTAGCTCAGCTGGTAAAGCGTCTGCCTGCAGTGTGGGAGACCTGGGTTCAATCCCTGGGTTGGGAAGATCTCCTGGAGAAGTAAATGGCAACCCACTACAGTATTCTTGCCTGGAGAGTTCCATGGACAGAGGAGCCTGGTGGGCTGCAGTCCATGGGGTTGCAAAGAACTGGACACAACTGAGGGACTACCTTTCACTTTCACTTTTCATGGTTTGCTGGGGCTTTCATTTGATTATCTGTCCTTTTAGAGCTTTATCTCTATTCACTCAAAGGACATGAGTTTGAGCAAACTCCAGGAGATGGTGAAGTACAGGGAAGCCTTGCATGCTGCAGTGCATGGGGCTGCAAAGAATCAGACACCACTTAGCAACTAAACAACAGCAAATCTCTATGGGTTATTTTTCTATAAATGGTGGGTCCTAACCTGTCAGAAGATGATTCTGAACAAAGTATGGGAATTGTAAATATTGAGTTGCAGTGCTAAACCTATCTCGTATCTGTGTGTTAAGCTAGCTGGTATATTAAGCATCTCCCAAAGCTCAGTGGCTTAACACAGTGCAAGTTTCTTTCTTGCTCACATTACACTTTCAACGTGGATAGGTGGGAAGTTGTTTCCTGCAGTTATTCAGGGACCTGTGTCCCTTTATTTTAGTGATTTTGCCATGTTGTATAGCTTTTTGACTCACTAGATCATTTCTGGCCAGCTGTAAGGAAGGTGGGAAGTGTAGTCCAGTAATGTTCTCAGGAAGAAGAGAAAAGTTTTGATAAGCATACAGGCATTAAATCTGTGTCCTGACTTTAATTTCTAATCTAGTTTGACCAATGAGCTGTGTGGTTTTCTTTTTTCTTTTTGTTAGAGTTTTATCCTTAGCGTTTATGTCAAAGACTGTATCATTTGTTTTCTTCTCTTGTTTGGAATCCTGTACATTCTGGATTCTAAATTCTAAACAAAAAGATTCCTGGAAAGACTCTTCTTCTCTTAAAAACACAAGCAAATATGTTGGGGCTGTGTCTGATACATCTAAAGTTTGATGAGGATTCTCAGTACACTATATTTTCCAGGAGGCCAGTTGAAACTATTCTTAACTCTATATGGTTAACCGTTTCTCAGAGTCATGTTTCATTAAAGCACTGAAATTATGCAGACAGAGCTGGAAATGTTCTTTGAAGTGCATCCTATCATCGTCCTTTTAATTTTGGTTTTTATTTAACACTTAGCTCCCAAAGTGGGGCCATGGCGATATCTTTGAGTTATAACTCACATCAGGCCTTCGAGGAGTTTGTGATGCTATTTTATTGCTGGCATACAAAATCCGAGAGGTTAACTGTACTGTGGTAGGTCACACAGTGAGTCAACGACTGAGCTATGATTAGCGTTGACAGCTGGTGAGCTTCTAGGCTGTTGCTGACTGAGCGACGTTGACATTCATTTTGATTTGACTTTGCATTTCACTTTCAACTATTTATCCATTTTAAGGCCTCTTTAAGAAACTTTTTAGGAATATTGTGGGACTGAGGAAACTTTCTGTAAATGCGTTGGGAAAAGTCCACTAGCTCCCCTCTTCCCATTTTCCAGCTTAATAGTTAAATTGTGTTAATGCTAGGTAGGCCTCCTTTTGGTAGAGTTTGCAAATTAAGAACATAGACGCTTTAAGATATTAGGCAATGTTATGCAAAATAATTTTACTTGCTTTATTTCAAAATGTGTGATTTTTTTTCAACAAAGGAATTCTGAGAGCCAATTATATGCTTGTGAGTATAAACTAGAAAAGTTATAAATATGTATATATCTGATGAAATAATTCACAGAGAAATAGAAAGCGTGCATCATAAATTATACCCCAAAGTATTTTGAACATATAATTAAAATGCAGCCAAGGGCCATCTGAAGTGTGAAGCTTGGAAGCGGTCCTTTGGCTCCTTGGGTCAGCATTTGATTCACCTGAGAGGGGTAGGGGGACAGTGAGTCCCATTTTGGTTCTGTGTCCATTTCCAAATATATGTGTCAGGGAAATGTTAAGGAAAAATGCTGTTAGGTGGATCCTTGGGTGTCACTGCCCAGTGTGGCTGGCCCTGGGCGAAGCAACTTCCCTCTGACTTCTGTTTCCTCCGGCTGCCATCAGCAGCTCCCTGCATTGCTAGTGCCAGTGAGACTGGTGATCAAGGGCCCTTGGTACCTCACGCATGTAGGGAAAGATAACTTAGCAGAGATGAAGACAGGTGATTCGGAGTCCAACCTGAGATCGGATTCTGATTCTGTCAGTTACTTGCCCAAGGAATAACAAAACTCAGTTTCACCATTGGTCAGAGGATGCGCCCTGCTGTGTCATGGTGAGACCCAAGGGACCTGACTTAGTAGTACGTGGGCTCAGAGCAGCTCTTCTTCCCTCCCTGCTCTCGGGCTCCCTCTCCAGATCTTTTTATCCTCAGTACGCTATTGCAGCTGAAGAGCAATATCAAGTTTGCGTGGCTAAGTCACTTCAGTTGTGTCTGACCCTGCAACCCTGTAGACCATAGCCCGCCAGGCTTCTCTGTCCATTAAATTCTTAAGGCAAGAATACTGGAATGGGTTGCCATGCCCTCCTCCAGGGGATCTTCCCCACCGAAGGATCGAACCCATGTCTCTTAAGTCTCCTGCATTGACAGACATGTTCTTTATCACTAGCGCCACCTGGGAAACCCAATATCAAGTTTGGACACCTCTGAACACATATTCTGTGGCTTTAAAGTACTTAACTGGTAAAACATATCCCTCAGACCTCAGATCATGTAGTGATGTGATTTTATTTGAAGTAGATTCAAACAGAGCCAAAGGGTATTTTCCCTGCTTTTCAGCTATAAAAAAAGTGTTGTAATTTAATGATTTGGCTGGGTTGTAATTGGTATTAAAATAACTTCTCTGTGATTTCTCAAAGGAATCACAGCCACTTAAAGTAGAGATAGCATCTTCAAGGTGAGTCATAGCTCTTTTCTCAGTGCCTACCCCCCCACCCACCCCCGCCCCTCGAAAGATGGACTTGTCTTATTTTCTCTTATGGTCCCCAATGGAGATGAGGGGCCACCCATTAGCCACTCTTCCTATAGAGTAATCATGAATCCCTCATCCAGTTTGTTTACATTGAGAAATGTGAGCAACATCATTGTTTAGAATCATAAAGTGATTCAGGAGGTGAAAAGTCATTAAGACATCTTGAGATTTACTCTAAGGAGATGCTTATTGCATTTCCTTTCCAGGAATATAAAAATATAGTATTTTTCAGCGACAAAACATGAAGCAGTTCCCCTAAAATCTAACAGTTCCATTATCAATATAGAACTGAACCACAAAATAAGAGAGTAAGAGTGATAGTTGCCATAAGAAGTGATTTGCATGAAACCCTACTTTATTCTCCAATTATTACTCTACATGATTACAGGACAACCTGGCTGTTAATTGCCTGTGGTCTTTAAATATGCACTTCTTTCAGAAATAGACACTAATTATTAGATCTTGTTTTCTGTCTCACCCGAAGTTGCAAATGTCTAGGATATATATTTTTTTTAATTTGCAAGTCTAATTGTGTACAGACATAGTAAAACCGATCTCATTCTGAATACCATTCTGTTCTCTGAGATGTAAACTCTCAAAGATTATGAACTTGGCTTTCAATTCTATATAAGTGTTTTATGTTCCCGTCTCTTGACAAAAGCTGTATGTTTGCTATCAGAATGCTGGAGGAATTTTATCTTTTTAAAATGGAGAGGAATCTTTGCTTATGAGTTTTTTTTTTAAAAAAAAACACCTACCTATTTCCCCACAGCCCGTTATAATTAAATATAATCAGAGATAACAACATCAAAGTAATATTAAATACTGGATATTCTCCTAATTGTACCAAGATAAGAATTTTTTTTCTGTTTGGGAGCTGCACTTGGACTTAGGCTAGGCACAAGATAGTTTGATTTGTGTCTTGGGCTCTCATTTCTTCAGACATCAGGGGCTGAGTTAGGTAATAGATCCTGAAGTGGTGCTGGGCTTGTCCTGTCTTTAGGCCAGGCTTGGCAAGCCTGTATGTCTAAAGGGATCAAACTGGTAGGATGAAAGTGTCAAGCCAGTGAGTGGGGATCCTGGGCTAACAAGGGTGCATGAGACCTGCCTAAGGGCAGCAGCCACTGTTCAGTTTCAGCAGATTGATCTCAGACAGAAATCTTAATGTTTACGTGAAATATAACAAATTTTTAATTTATATCATTTTTAAATTGAAGTATAGTTGACACAATATTATACTAGATTCAGGTGTACAACATAGTGATTTGTTGTAGATTATGTGCCAAATAACCGATATATGCCAACATACAGATTATGTGCTAAAATTGCTACATTATTGTATGTCATATATAGTATGCCCATATTCCCTGTGTTGTACATTACATCTCTGTGACTTATTTATTTTATAACTGGTAGTTTTTACCTCCTAATCCTCTTCACCCATTTCTACTATCCCCCCACCCGAACTATGGTGACCTGGGTATTTATCTGAAGGAAACAAAAACACTAATTCAAAATGATATATGCACTCCAGTGTTCACTGATGCATTATTTAACATAGCCGAGATAGGGAAGCAACCTGTGTCTACTGTAAGATGAATAAAGAAGATCTGGTGTATATATATGCATATATATATATAATACACACACACACACACAGTGACATATTAGCCATAAAAAAAAGAATGAAATCTTCCCATTTGTGACAACATGGGTAGACCTGGAGAGAGAAAGTGGAAGTCGCTCAGTCGTGTCTGACTGTTTGTGACCCCATGAACTGTAGCCCACCAGGCTCCTCTGTCCATGGACTTCTCAGGCCAGAGTACTGGAGTGGGTGGCCCTTCCCTTCTCCAGGGGCTCTTCCGCCCCAGGTATTGAACCCTGGGCTCCCACAGTGCAGGTGTATTCTTTACTGTCTGCGCAGCCAGGGAGGCCCTAAAGGCTTGGAGGGTATTGTCCTAAAGGAGATTAGATAAGAACAAATATTCTATATTTTCAATTATATGTGACATCTAAAAAACATGACCAAATGTAGCAAAACAAACTGGCTCATAGATATGGAGAACAATTTTTAAATTGGATTGTTAACTCATGCTTTTAAGAAAGTAGGGTGCTGACCAATTCACTACAGTGGCTTATCGTCTTAGCACATGCTGTGTCTACTTCCACATCTGGTATTGTCGTTCAGCTAGCGTCTGTGAATCTTTCTTCACCTGATTTAGCTGTGAAGCCTTCTCAGGTCTGGGTCAGGGATACCTCCTATGGCTCTTACAGCATTTTCTTTCTCTTTAATTTACTAAGAAGTAGTATAATTTTCTCTTTGTTTTGTCCACTAATCTCTAGACTCCTTGTGGGCCTCCACCACACACTGATTTCATGAGGAAGTATGGTGGTGAGGAAGGTATCTTCTCCGGTGACTTAGGGCATGTTACTTTTCCAAGGCTTCTCCCAGAATCTCAGGATCAGTTTTCTAATGGAGTCTATTCCCCAGACTTCTGTTTAATCAAGCTGTCTTCATTAAACAAGGCAGTTTATTAGCAGGTTTGGGAAAATTTGGAGTCCGGAGGCCTCTTTTCTTAAAACGTGCTGCTACTTACCGCTACTGTTTTATTCCTGCTGATTTTCTCTTATTTCTCCTCAATCAACATATTTCTAGGGAAGGTAGAGTGCAGATGTGTTTTTGTGACTCAAAGCCATATGAAGCCCAAATGAGCCTTTCTCTTGTCATAATTATAAGGAGGGCCTTAGGCTGTGTTTACTGCCTCTAAAATAAACTTGGTGCTTAGCTTCTCAGTTGCAACACTTTCCAGCTTTTATGAAAAAAAAATAAACAAAAATAAAATGTTATTTTAAATGTAGTGTCAGAAATTAAATAAATTACCCTCAATAGTGCTGTATATTAAAAAAAAAAAGTATTTTTGGAAGGACTATGCAGCAGAACCTCCACAACAGAACCATACTGAAAAAAAAGCCCCCAAGCTTTCTGTTTTTGGCAACTGGTAATATCTCATCCTATTAAAACTATTTAGCCTGTTTATTTTTTTCTCAAATTATATGTAGAATCGCCAGTATTCTTGCCTGTAGAATTCCATGGACAGAGGAGTCCAGTGGCTACAGTCCGTAGGGTCGCAAAGAGTCGAACATGCCTGAGTGACTAACGCACGTGCACACACACACACACACACTCACACACACACACTGTTGCAGCAATGCAAAAACTTAGTCTCTGTCGCCAGGCTGTGTAAGTTCAGTTCCTAGCTCTACCATGAACCAGCTGTATAATCACAGGCCAGGGACTTACCTTCTGTGTCTCGGTTCCTCTTTCTGTACAATGGAGATCCTAGTAGTACCTAACTCAAGGAGTTATTGAGAGGATTAAAAATGAGTAAAAAGTGAAACCTTTATAATAATGCCTGGCATGTAAATGCTGTGTACATGGTTACTTATTTTTTAAGTCAAGTTTATTGAGGTATCATTTAGGGCATAATTTACATGCAGTAAAATTCACCCTATAGTTCTGTGAATTTTGACAAGAGCGTATGGTCATATAACTACCACTACTGTGAAGATATAGAACATTTCTATCATCCTCAAAAGCATACTCTCTGTTGTCAATTCCCCCCCCCATACCATTTCCAAACCCTGACAATCATAGGTCTGTTTTTTGACCCCATACTTTTGCTGTTACAGAATGTCATGTAAATGGATCGTGCCCTGTATAGACCTCTGTGTCCCACTTCTTTCACCTGGCACAGGGATTGGCAACGTTTTCTGTAAAGGGCCAGGTAGTACATGTTGTAGGTTTGCAGGCCTTACTGTCTCTGCTGCAAAAAATTTCATTCTGCTATCGCAGTCATGCACTGCACGTGAAAGCTTGTGGGTGGCCATGTTCCAATAAAACTTTATTAAAATAGGTAGCAGCCACATTTGGGTGGAAAACCATAATTTGGCAGTCTGTGACTTAGCATAATGCTTTCAAGATCCATTCATGTTGTCGCAACTATTAGAAGTGTTCTTTTTATTGCCAGTTCCAACACATAGATGCACTAGAGTTTGTTTAGTCATTCACCAGTTGAAGAATGTTTTTACTAATTTTGGGAAATTTTAAATAAAACCACTGTAAATATTTGCCTACAGTTTTTTGTGTCAACAAAGATTTTGATTTCTCTTGAGTAAATCACCTTGGCAGGGGGGTTGTATGTTAAGTGTATGTTTATCTTTATTGTGTGTGTTCAGTTTCATCTGACTCTTTGCGACCCCATGGGCTTTAGCCTGCTAGGCTCCTCTGTCCATGGAATTTTCCAGGAAAGAATACTGGAGCAGGTTGCCATTTCCTACTCCAGTGGATCTTCCCAGCCTAAGGATTGAAGCTGCGTCGCCTGTGTCTCCTACATTGGCAGGCAGGTTCTTTACCACTAGTGCCACCTGGAAAGTCCTTAGAAACTGTCAAATTGTCTCCAAAATGTCTAGATTATTTTGTATTTCCATCAGCAATATAAGAGAGTTCCAGTTGTATTGTATCACCACCAACCCTTAGTACTGTGCATTTCTTTGTTTGTTTTAAGTTACTCTGAAAAACTATGAATGATCTTAGAAACTAGTGTGAAGATACTTTACCTTCAATCTCATGGTGAGTTGAAAGCTCTAGAAGGGTTTTACACATGGAAATGACATGATTTGGGTTTTTAAATGATTACCCCAGCTGCAGTATGGAGAATGATTTGGAGGGAAGACTGTTAACTGTGTGAAGACCTGTTAGGAGAATATCATTTTAGTGCAGAGTAATGGGAAGGTACCTGGATTGAAAGAGGGCAGTGAAGATGATGTCACTAGATGTGAGAATTCTTTAGGAGTTGGAATTTATAGAACTCAGTGATTGATCAGATTTGAGACTTAAGAAAGTGGCACAAGCAACTGGTTGTATAATGATGCCTTTACCGAGATGAGGAAAACTGATAGGGAAAAAGGTTTGGGGATATAAACTGTATCAGTAGAATTTTGAGATATATGTGAGACTATGAAATGGAGGTTTCATCTACGTAGTTTGGTATCCAGGTTCTGGAATAGAGGAACACAGTTGAGAGTCAGTGTGGTATACAACATATGTGATGACACGGAGAAAAATGAGATTCCCTAGAGTTATCAGTGACCTGAGAAGAGTAAATAGGCAGACCCAAAAGGAACCTCAGTGATTACAGTTGCACAGAAGACAGACATACAAAGGAAAGTAGGAGAGAGTAGGTTCAAGAGCTGGAGGGAGAGAGAGAGAGAGGGTGGGAGAAGGCGGTTTGTCTCAGGTAGTCGTCTTCCAGCTGATGAAGTGAGTGAATGTGCTGAGATGACAGCTGAAGTGCGGGATGACAAGTGCACATGGATTTTGCAGCATAACAGATATTGGTCAGTGTTGGTGGTGGAGGTCATGACAGTGGTGCTGGTATACACCTGAAAATCCATATTAAACTGAGATGGGGAGTGAATAGGAGGTGCTGTGCTAAGTTGCTTCTATGAGCTGTAGCCCACCAGGTTTGTCTGACTACAGGATTCTCCAGGCAAAAATATTAGAGTGGGTTGCCATGCCCTTCTCCAGGGGATCTTCCAGACTCAGGGATCAAACCCGTGCCTTTTAGGTCTCCTACATTGACAGGATGGTTCTTTATCACTAATGCCACCTGGGAAGCCTGAATAGAAGGTGAGGTGGTAAAAAAGGTATACAGATATTTCAGGAATTTTTAGGCTAAGTGATAGAACCATATGTAAGAGACGTTTTTTACTGTTTGTTAAGATGAGACAGGTTAGAGTGTGCCCTTGAGAAGGATGAAGCAGGGGATGAGGACAGGAGAAACAGCATAATCAGTGGAGAGATGGGCAAAAGGAATGTCCATCTGATCTAGTGTACTTGCTGAAGAGGTTCAGCTAACTTTAATATTCACCTGTTAACAGAGTAGAATGGGGGCTTTTCTAATGAACTCTACCGTAGTAGAGTCCTTATATTTATTTTTCAGCTATTTCTAGGAAACTTACCAAGCAGCAAATGTCAGCACAATTCTTTTGATGTGTGAAAATGCTCTGGCGGTTTAGTCACTTGTCAGTCTCATGTCCAAGTCTTATCCATCTGTCATGGCCCAGTTGAAACTCTCAAATGAGAGACTCTCCCTCCCTAATCTGAATGGTCATAGCATGGTGCTTTTTTTTTTCCTCCTTCTCTATTTTGTCATTTGTTCTTGTGTGTATTTACTGTGTGTATGTGTATGTATATGTATATATTCTTCTCCTTAGATGAAAGGAGACAGAGACCATGACTGAAAGGTGTTACATTCTCCCCAGCGCCTAGCCTAGCTGGTTACATTTACTTAGCTTGCTACCTTAAATGCAAGTAAATATGAACACGGGGGAATGGTTATTAGCAGACAATTAGGAGGAGTTAAGTAAGGAAGCAAAAGATTTTTGTGGCTTGGAATCTGAATTAGTTACCTGAAAAATTATGGACCCTGATTATAACCTTTTGTTTTTATGATACCTAATAAAATATGTTTTGAACGTTTCTTGTTCCCTGCTACTAAGGAACCTATTTAGCAATGATCCAACTCCTCTTTGGTGTAATTAATAGTTTACCAACTACTTTCACTTCATTATCCTATTCAGACTGAGAGTAAATCAGAGATATACAGATAGAGACTTCATAGGGGATATATTCCATGTTGCAAAGGAAAAAACCAAGGTCAGAGATAGTTAAAAGTCCCTTTACTAGTAAACACAAGTGCTAAGACCAAAGGCAGGACTCTCCAGTTCTAATCCAGGTTTCTTTCAATGTACTCTGTGGCTTCTAGATTTATTTTTATAAAAATCCAATTGGCCTGATAATTATTTAATACAATTGTAAGGAGCAATGTGGTCTGCTTTATTTAAGTGAATTAAAGTCACTTATCATAACAATCTCTTGATCAGAGCTAAGATCACCTTTTATGGAAGAAGCTTGGCCTTATGGCTCAGAGCTTCAGACATAGCCCCTACTCCAGAAAGAAAGAAACATACCCTTAGGAATTGTGCTGCTGCTGTGATTTAAATAAGAGAATAGGAGTTACGTATCTGTGGATAGCTAACTGGTAGAGCAACAGTGGTGAGCACTGTTCAAAACAGTGAATAAACCTAATATCAGCATTTTGGAGGAAAAAAAACAGATATTTACCTGTTTTTCTAAGCTTTTGACATTTTTTAAGACTAGTGCCATTCTTATGGACCACAGCCTGTCTAACTCAATGAAACTATGAGCCATGCCATGTAGAGCCACCCAAGACGGACAGGTCATGGTGAAGAGCAAACTGTGGAAAATTCTTAAAGAGATGGGAATACCAGACCTGTCTTGAGAAATCTGTATGCAGATCAGGAGGTAGCAGTTAGAACTGGACATGGAATAACAGACTGGTTCCAAATAGGGAAAGGAGTACATCAAGGCTGTATATTGTCACCCTGCTTATTTAACTTATATGCAGAATGCATCATACAAAATCCTGGGCTGGATTAAGCACACACTGGAATAAAGATTGCCGGGAGAAATATCAATAACCTCAGATATGCAGATGACACCATCCTTATGGCAGAAAGTGAAGAAGAACTAAAGAACCTCTTGATCAAAGTGAAAGAGGAGAAGGAAAAAGTTGGCTTAAAGCTCAACATTCAGAAAGCTAAGATCATGGCATCCAGTCCCATCACTTCATAGCAAACAGATGGGGAAACAGTGGAAACAGTGAAAGACTTTATTTTTGGGGCTCCAAAATCACTGCAGATGGTGACTGCAGCCATGAAATTCAAAGATGCTTGCTGCTTGGAAGAAAAGCTATGACCAACCTAGACAGCATATTAAAAAGCGGAGACATTACTTTGCCAACAAAGGTCCATCTGGTCAAAGCTATGATTTTTCCAATAGTCATAAAGAAAGCTGAGCACTGAAGAATAGATGCTATTGAACTGTGGTGTTGGAGAAAACTCTTGAGAGTCCCTTGAACTGCAAGGATATCCAACCAGTCCATCCTAAAGGAAATCAGTCCTGAGTATTCATTGGAAGGACTGCTGCTAAAGCTGAAACTCCAATAGTTTGGCCACCTGATGAGAAGAACTGACTCTGAAAAGACCCTGATTCTGGGAAAGATGGAAGGCAGGAGGAGAAGGGCACGGCAGGGGATGAGATGGTTGGATGGCATCACTGACTCAATGTACATGAGTTTGAGTAAACTCTGGGAATTGGTGATGGACAGGGATGCCTGGTGTGCTGCAGTCCATGAGGTGTGCAAAGAGTTGGACATTTCTGAGTGACTGAACTAAACTGAGCATCATTCTTGATTTAGGATGATAAGTTATAGTGTAATGAAAGAACTATTAATAGAAATAAGGAAGGTCATTATCCTTTGGGGGGGACTATGGTCAGCTTTAATTATATTATTGTTAAAGCTTTCATAAATTGAAATAGTGTGTATTAAATATATAATATGTAATTTTATGTTAAAACATTTAATGGGGAAACCACTGACTAAAATCTTTTTTTTCTTTTTGACTAAAATCTTTATATAATATTATTCCCATTGGCCATAGCTGATTATTAAGCTGGATAGTAACTTCTGTTGAACAGATTCTTTTTAATTGTACTGACTTAAAGATCCCCAAACTCTAGAATGTATTTTTGTCAGGGAAGTTAAGGCATTAAGAACATATACCTTTAAGAAATTGCAGAAAGGCATAAAGTGTTTTTTCTTCCTCCTTTCTACACTTTTAAATGTTATCTGAATGAATGGCTGCTACTAGGTAAAACATTTCCTTATGGTCTCCTATAAATTGTCTCAGACAGGGTATTTGGGAATTGCTGTACCCTATGGAAAGTAATTGAACTTGGCTGGGTATGGAATCAAAACAGTCAGTTGAGATAGCAAATCTGAAACCAGGTGTTCCACAGTTAAATAGTTATGATTCATGGGGGAAAAAAACCACAGAATTTTAAGGACTATTTTTTTCCTCCAAGGCAGTTGATTCTATCATTCCATGTGGACTATGGACTCTGGTCTATCTCTGGTTATCATCTTCATTACAAGTCTCTCTTTCTCTCTCTGTTTTCTTTAGTGTAATGTAAAATTTATTAAATTGGTGTTCCAAATGACCATCTGAAAATGGTCTCCTTTTATCTCAGGTGAACCTGGCCTTCGTTGAAGCAGCAGACTGCGTTTCAGAACCTGTTAACAGGGAGCCTCCTTCCAGAGAAGCTCAGATACTGACTTTGAAAAACACATCTGAGTTCGATGTACTTGTCATCGGAGGAGGAGCAACAGGATGTGGCTGTGCCCTGGATGCGGTCACCAGAGGTGAGTCCTGGTGTGGATGGATGTAACGCAGGTAAAGGTTTCATCTTTCCTCCCGATGTAGACACAAACGTGCACGCCGGGCTGGAAAGTCACGTTACTACTGCATTTCTTCATTTTCCATTCTTTGTGAAGCACCTTCTCATTTTTAAAATATAGGTAGTTAGACAATTTTAAAATTAAATATAGCTTGTCTTTCACATTGAAATTGGTTTATTTAAAAAGAAAACTTTATATTCCTGTGAATTCATTGATTTGATATTCTGGTTAGTGTTTTTTTACATAATAAAGTACATTTATGTGAAATAAAAATATCTGTGTATCATTTAAAATCACATTTATGTCAGTGATTTATCTTTAATAGAAAGATTTGTTAAAATGAATTAATCTATTAAAGTAATTCTTTTTGTTTCTCTATTAAAATCATCTCTTCCAGTGAAATATGAACTACAGTTTGCAAAACTCTAGTTTATGTGTAAAAAATGAAAAAGACCTGCTAACCTGTAGTTCTGTCACTCTTTTAGTTAGTTTTAGGAAAGACTTTATGGAAAGTTCTTTCAACATGGGAACAGGATATATAAAGAAATAAATTTTAGTAGGGAACACCAGTGGTCTTACATATGGTATATTTAATGATTTGATTCTGTTGTCTGTGGTTATTAGTGTGGGGTTTGGAATCAAAGAAATATGGGTACATATTCTGGCTCAGGTGCTTTATAAGATGTATATATGTATGTGCAGACATACACACATGCACACAGATACACTTCAGCGAGTTACTTAATTTCGCTAAGTTTCTTCATCTTTCAAATAAGAAAAAAATACCTTCTGTTAATGATTGTTGTGAAGATTAAATGAATAATCATGAAGAAGATTTAAAACAGGGCTTGCCACAGAAAGCAAAAAACAATAAATTGTAGGCAGTATGATAGCTGACAGTAATAACATGAAGGCAAAAGACTTTTAGAACCAATCGTCCTGGAGAAATCATCCTTTGTGGTGTTCTTAGATACAGCACGTTGGGCTGGGTACTGCTGCAAGGAATTTTGACTCTGGGTTATTTTAGATACTATGTAAGATTCAATATTCATTGCAGTTTCATACTCAGTGGTGATAATTTGTTACATGAAATAATTTTTATTAGATGAAGTTACTACCACATCCACTCTGGACTTACTTTGTGTATCTGATAGATTTTAGTCTTACATAAATGAAATAAATTTCATGAGATTAGGCACACCTAAGCAAAAAAATATCCTAGAGTTTACTAGGATTGCACAGGACCCTCACTTGAGATTTGATCCATGTAGACGTCATAGCCTAGGTCCATTTTGTCACTTCCAGGTAATGGTAAATTCACAATATTAGCCCTGGATCCTATTCTGTTGCCTGGCAGACCCTGATTTTTATATAATTCTGTCTCCATCCATGGTTTATAATTTGAATTAGATTATCCTGGGGCACATTATGTCAGAGTGAAAGAATGGTTGAAGATCCCTCAAGGAATCTGAATTCACCTCTCTCCCCTGGAGGCCTGGTTGAAAGAGTGCAAAAAGGGACACATTCCCTTGTCATGGGAGATCTTGTTTGGGACTGCCCCAGTTGTCCTGGGACTACCCCAGAGGTTAGAAGTTACCAGATGACAATGTTCTGTGTCCAAGGGTGTCCTTTTCCCAGTAGGATTCAGAAAAATAAGTTTCTTCAGGTTGCCACTTATATTCATGCTATGTACTGAAATATATAGCAGTTCTTTTTCTTTCATTTCAAACAAATATTGAATGAGTATTATGCATGCAATATTCAAGGTACTACATGTGAATACAAAGATGATTGATCCAGGCAGCACACAGAGGTTGCTCCCAGTTCTGTAGTTCTTGTGGGTGAAGACTGAGTTATCCTGTGTGCCTTGCAGAAGCTTCGGGGGCACTGTTGTATCTGGACAAAGCAAGCTGCTATTTAGCACAGGTAGAATTTTAATAGGCCAAACTTGCTTGCTGAAAGTGTGCCAATCTGAGGGAACAGGTGAAGGAACAATGTGTGTGGGAAACAACTGATGTTTCAGTTGGGAGCACCCAGGCTATGTGGGGGGGGATGTGAGAGAATTGTGGAAAGGCAGGAGTGGACCTGACCTACCAGGGAAAGGCCTTTGGACTTTACTCCACAGGCCACTCTGATACTCTGAAGAGCGTTAGTGTTGAAGAAGGGGTAGGCAATAAGGAAGAAGCATGCATGGTTATAAACTTTTAAGAGATCTAGACACAGGACAAAGGGCGAAACTTGCTGATGTCATAGGATATGAATAAGGGAGGCAATATGTCCAAGAATCATTTTTTCTTTCACTTGTTTAAGATAGGCGCAATTTGAATATTTCTATAGACTCAGAAGGGAACCTTGATATTCAAATAATAGAAGGCTGCATGTGGACAAGGTCTTAGAAAACTACAAGGTATGGGCTAAGAAAGATGTATCTTAGCTTTGGCAGAACAGTAAGAAGCATTTCTCAGAGACAGAAACAAAGTGTAAGATAACATGGTAGGAATAGGGGTTGCTTTGCTCTGGTTAGAAAAGGATATGTGTGTGTGTGTGTGTGTGTGTGTGTGTGTGTGTGTGTGTGTGTGTTCCCTTATGTGTCAGAGTTGGGGCAGAGAAAATACATGATAGGGTAGAATCCCAAAATGAGAACTGACTGGGTATCAATGATGAGAAGAAAATGAGAAAAGATTCTATGAAGGCAAGAAATTGTTTAAATGGAGACCTAGAACTAGAGGGAGGAAAGGGAAGTTGTAAAGTCAACTTCTCAAAGAATTAGGGTGGGTTGCCAGATCGTGAGTGTAGTAGTAAAAAGGCAGCTATTAATTAAGTCCATTTTGTACCATACCTCCTTTTGAAAAGTCTCACCTATATTTGCTTTTGTGAAATTTTTATATTTATATCTTTTGGAAAACATAGATAAGATCATACTGTAGTCATTACTTTGCAGTGTGTTACTTTCAAATATGTATATGGCATTCATTTTTTAATAATGATTCTTTAAGTTATTTCCACTGTTTTGTTCTGCTATTGGTATAATACTTTTAGTGAGTCAACCACTAAACCAGTTCTGGGAATATAAAAACTAGCCAGATGTGGCCTTGCCCTCAAGGAATTTATTAATATTTGTTGAACAAACATTTTTCCTTTGGATGGTAAAGAACATTAACTAGTACATTAGCATTTGATTGTGGGTGATGGTAGTGATGATGATGATGATTTTGAAAAGGTAAGAATTTTCAGAGCCACAATGTTAACAAGATTTTTAAAATACTTACAGATAGTAACAGCCAAATCCATAGTTTATATTTCCTTTATTATGCTGGTAGCCCTCTGAGGGTAGCATTTGTAATTAAAATGTATAGAGATGCTGAAGTCAATCTGTATTTATCCTTTTACAACAATTTCTGATCATATCAGTAGCCCTCTGAAGTGTGAAATGATTGTGGGCATTTGGTTAATGAATTGTGCATTGTTGCTGTTCATTCATGGAATTTGCTCTTTTATTATATTTGATGCTTCACTTAACAACAAATTTTGCTTTCTCTGCATTTGATATGTTTTTACCAAATTATTCCTGATTGTATCCATTAATCTTTAGTCACATTTGACAAAAATAAATTACTGTGATCTTTTAAAGTTACCAGTAATAATTAGATTTTTCAGGACATCAAAGTTTTGGGGGAACTGCTAGATGTTAAAGGGCTTGTATAAAAATGTTTGCACAAGGTTTTTGATGAAATACTGTGCCCAAATGAGATTTTGTTAATGAATAAACAAAGACCATAGAAGGAAGGGAAAAAGTCTTGAGGTTTTCATAATGAACATTTATTTGCATTGTTACCATCTGCATTTTCTTGGGAATCAATTTTCGTTCGTTTCATTTGGGAATATTATTTGATAAACATAATATGCACAATTCTCCTCACGTTCTTGGGCAGGTCTCTAGGATCGATAGAAATTGCTTCTCTGTTTAACACCTCTGTGGCCAGTCCCTGAACAAGAGCACAACCTAGAAGCATGGGGATACAGGCCGCCAAAAGAGAGCTGGAATGATGAGAATCTGATACAGTCACCCCCTCAGAGGGCTTCAAGATGTTTCTTTTTCAGCTCTTTTTGTTCTTTTATGTGACTACCTGTATGTATCAGGGATCAACTAGTACCGTTCTGGTTTAAAATTTTGTTTATAAACTTAACTTTTATGACTTCAATTCAGATTCCAGAAAATACTGCCCTTGCTAGAAGAAAACATTAATTGTAGTTCTCCTGTTTAAAAATGTATATATACTTCTAGATTATGAATGGTACCTGGCTAATAATTCCTGAATTCTCACTGCAGCTCCTTCAAGTCTAAGAGTATAGGATAGCGAGTAAGGACAAAGGCAATGAGATTAGAACAGAGTGGGATCAGTCAGCTTCATCATTTACTAGCTCCATGAAC
The DNA here is from genome assembly GCF_023699985.2 of Odocoileus virginianus. NCBI lineage: Eukaryota > Metazoa > Chordata > Mammalia > Artiodactyla > Cervidae > Odocoileus > Odocoileus virginianus. The sequence continues at coordinate 31,146,312 of NC_069686.1, read as the reverse complement.
TTCAGTTAAGTGTCTTGACCTATGTGGACAGCCTGAAGGTTCTCAGACATAATGGAGGATAACGACACTCTTCTGCATAAATAAAGATTTGTGAAAAGCAGGAGGTATGAGCATTGCAGTTAAAAAAAGATGCACACAGGGAGAGCCATGGAAGATACTGCATTCTGGGAATTACAAACCGGCACCCCTCACCCTCTTCCACCACCGCCCTATTTTGGGACAGTAGAATTGCAACAGATGAAAGTGTGCTGTTTCCTGGACATTGCTAATTAGGCTAGGTTGCAATTGCTACTAATCTGGAAATTTGATGTAATTCAGTGATTACATTAGAGTGACTGTCTTTGTCAGGAGTGGGGTGGGGAGGATTAGAGAAACTATACCAGAGGTATTTGGGAAAATTAGACTTTGAGATTTACTACATTAATTTTGAAAAGAAATTATGATAAAGGAGATAGAGCTCTGTCAATATTGAAGTGTATTCTAAAGCTACTTTAAATAAAATAGTTTGCAAAAAAAATAAGAAAGACCAGAGGAACAAAAGTTAAGAGGCTAGAAATAGATCTGAATACATAAAATTTAGCATATGTTAAAGACAGCATTTCATATTTGTAATTATTGGTTATTTAATAAGTGTTGTTGAAGTGTGCACTTTCTGAAATTTATGCTTATATTTACATATATATTTATGTATATTTATATTCTATTTATCATGCTCTCTGTGAACTAAGGATTTAACAGTAAAACACCACAAACCTATTAGAAGAAATTTTTTTTAAATGGAGTAAGAAAGAATGTTTTTAAGCATGACATCAGTGAAACCATTTTCTTTTGGAAAATCCTGTTTAAACTTGATTTCATAAAAGTTAAAATTTATCCATATAAATTTAATGTTATATTAAATGTAATATATGATATTAATATAAATGTAATTTATATATTATATTAAATGTAAATATGTTTAATAATAATATAATGTACTATTTTTACACTTCCCTGGTGGCTCAGATGGTAAAGAATCTGCCTGCAATGCAGGAGATCTGGGTTCAGTCTCTGGGTTAGGAAGATCCGCTGGAGGAGGGCATGGCAACCCATTGCAGTATTGTTGCCTGGAGAATCTCATAGACAGAGGAGCCTGTCAGGCTATATAGTCCATGGGGTTGCAAAGAGTCAGACCCGACTGAGTGAGTAAGCACAGCAATATATTATATATATATAATAAATATAATAAGCACCTGTGCAACAAAAAATACCATAACAGACAGAATTTGTTTTATATTATTTTTAGCTTTTCTATATCCTTTTGTTTTAGTATGTCTATGATACAATACAAATAGCAGGATTTTTCTTTATTTTTTTTAGTGTTTGATAGAATCTATGTTTCAGTAGGTATGTTTGGTCCATCTCCATTGATTTGAAGGCCATGTGCTTTTAGTTTGTATTTTTTTACCTTACATCTTCTGTTTTGTTTTATTTTTCTCCATTTCCTTCTTTCCTTCCTCCTTTTAAAATCAGCTTTGTATCACTCTCTGTTTCCATACATTAAACTCTACAGATATAGTTACTGCCCCCTGCAAGTCTCCCCAGAGATTTTTCTCAGAACCAAATCAAGGCTTCGGCCCTGTTATGATCTTAGACGTCCTGCAGACCGTCTCCCAGCCAGCGGTGGTGCCCTGGCCCAGCTCTCCCCTCCTGGCTGGGTCCCTCTTCCTGCCTCCTGGGCATGTCCCAGTAGATGGTCCACAGCACCAGGCAGTGGTCAGCAGCCCCTTCTTCAGTCCTGGCGTTCCAGCACTGGTCTGCCTTCTTCCTCTCTCCCTACCTCTTGCCTTTCAGGAACTGAAATCTTGGTTACTTGTGTCAGTTTCTAGACCCAGATTCCACCAAGACAGAGGCTTGGATCTAACTACTCTGCTCTGGGTTTCACTACATCTGTGGTTCATGAGGTGTTTATTTTTGAGGCAACCATGCCTTAAACATATGTGTGTGTGTGTATATACATATATGTATATATACACATACATGTAAAAAATATACATGTAAAATTTTCTCTGTTTGGAGAAGAGTTTAAAGCTAAACTTACAGTTCCATATTGATCAAAATTTTACTTATAGCAGTATTTATTAGCAAGATGAGTATAGTTTGGTTTAATAAATTGGGTCCATTCAGTTATCCAGAGAGGTTTATAAGTGTTTACAGGGAAATGGCTAAAATGTGTTGTAAACTGAAAAATAAGTTGTGAAAAATGAGTTTGTTGATTTGTTTTTGAAGCAAAAAAGTACACAGGTTTACAAGCATAGGAAGTTTTTTGTAGAATATATGGGATGTTTTTAATAGTTAAAATTAGTTATGTCTGGATTTTGTAAATAGGAAACCAGCAGTGTATCATTCTCTCTTTTCATAATTTTACATTGTTTGGATAGTCCTTCTCTCTTTGAACATTGGCTGGTTTTATGATAAATGAGTAAAAAGAGAAAGCAACATCGGCAACTTCCTTATTCCCCTGAAATTGTATCGCTATTGTTGTTGAGTTGCTAAGTCACATCTTGTCTTTTTGTGACCCCGTGGACTGCAGCATGCCAGGCTCCTCTGTCCTCCACTATCTCCCAGAGTTTGCTCAAATTCATGTCCATTGAGTCTGTGATACTATCTAACCATTTATGTATAACTGTAATTAATGTTATAGCTTAATACATTTTTGTGCCTCCATCATCAAGTGTGTGTGTGTGTGTGTGTGCATGTGTGTGTAAGGAGCACAAAGTATGTTAATGACATGTTCTAACTTAACAAATATCTTCATTAACGGTGTATCTGTTTCTAATATAAAAATAGAAATAGGTATAATAACCAATCCAATGTTATATAGCTCTGTATAATGTTAGCATTTACTGTTAGAAAACACTAGGCTTAAAGCATAGAATCTTGATCATGAAGATTAACAAGCCAGGATTGCTTTACAGCTTTACAGAAGTGTTATTTTTTACAGGAATTTATCCTTCATATAAAATATGCAGCCTTTGAGTTGGTCACTTTTCTTATTAATTCCAATGGCTTTCTGAAATCCAAAATAAGTGCCCAAAGCTTTTCTAAAGAAAGATAAACTTCCTTTTCCTTAAATGACATCATTTTTCCTTCATGGAGCATGTGACTTTAATAACTATGTTTATGGTACTAATGTACAGAGTGTCTGTACTTTTTTGATTTGTGTGTTATTACCTGGGTGCCTCTGATAGTTATTTCATAGCTATTACACTGCTCTTTTTATATAAAAATAGTTAAATAATGCCATATCTGAAAACTTACTATAATGAAATAAAGATGCAGAGAGTTTAAATGAAAATATAATCTTGCAATACTGTGGTATTGAAGGTAGGAAATAACCCAAATGTTCAGAAATAGGAAACTGAATAAATAAATCATTGTAAATATTTAATGTATTACTATTCACACGTTAGAAATGAAATTATAGAAAAATATGTATTGACATGGAGAGATGTTTACAATCAACAATGTTAAATGAAAAAAATGGAATGTATTATACAATTCTATTTTGATAAAAATGTGCATATGTGATTATATACATGCACAGAAAATGTGAACATTTAAACACCCAAATGTCAACTGTGGTTATCTCTGAATGGTGTGATTACAGGAGAGTTTTATTTTGTTCTCTTTACTTCTCTGCATTTATTATATTGAGCATGTTTGCATGCATAATAAGATAATCAGTAAAAGGTATTAAAATATACTTCTGTTTCATGTTGTGAAAGTTAAATGTCGTACCGTTCTTCCCCTTAGATGGTAATTATCCCTCTAAATTCATCCAACTGTCTTCATCCATGAATTGGTTTAGTTGGAGGTGCCTAGTAGCTAGACATTCTCACTCAGAGAAGAAAAGACAAATCTGTAATGAGCTGTGTTTAATTCATATCCCTGGCCATACCTTGAAGATACAATTTTAACCTCAGAGATGGGTAAAGATGACTGAAAAGTAGATTACAAGTTCACTTTTTTCTGCTGCTGTAACTAAGCTTGTTATTCCACCTAAGAGTTTCAAAGTAATCTCACTCCAAATATTAATACTTTACCACTACCATGAAATTCATGTGAATACCTACTTAGAGCAATCAATTATAAAAACAAAAAAGTGAATAATCATACCACTCCCAAATGTTCGGGTTCATCTCAGCAGTGATAGAATATATTGGTTTCCATAAAAAGCAACTTCTGGAAAGAGAAAAAAAAAAAGCTATTCCTCATAAAATCTTGAACAAGTTTAGTGAATTATTGTAAATGTACAGAGGCCAGCCCTTCACTGCTGCTCATTCTTTCCACTCGGAGAAAAGATCTTCCCTGGTGCTTTAGATCCACAGCCAGGCACAGTTACTGGAAGCCTGGGTGCATTATTTTTGACCTTCTTCAAATTTAATTACTTTACCTAAGATCCAAAATGTTAGCATTGAATGTCGCTTATAAGTAGTGTTCATTCTCTCTGAGATGATAAAACAGCACTCTCTCATCACTTTCTTGCTTTACACTGGAGAAAAAAAAAAACTAGTTAAATTTTTTATTTCAGATTGGTGGGGGAAAAAAGTTTGAATTCTTGAGAGGTGAAACAAAAGGAACACCTTAGGTAATGGAACCATGCAAGATCATTATAAGGCTTTACAAGATTTCATTGTCTTTGCTGCCATCAGCTAATCTAAGGAAGCAGTTCTAACTACTAATAATGTCTTGATTTTGCATTACTTTCCTCCATCCTCATTCCATCGTTCTCATGCAACAAAAACGAGAAATCCAGAACATTTAGCATAAAAGCAGTTGAAAACATTGAAATGTTTTCTTAGAGTCTCTTTTCCCCCCTTGTTTTTGAGATTCTGAAAACTTTTGGTAATACTTTCCTTCAGGTTACATGATGCTTTAATATTTATCAACTTGGCTGTAACTTCATAAATATTAAATTTTTTGTTTTTTGTTGTTTGGAGTTTTTTGGGGTTTTTTGCTCTGGAAGGAGCAGTATCATTTCTCTTCAGAGATTCTGGTAGGTAGTTTGATGATATGCCACTGGAAATAATGGAATAAGATAAAAACAGCCTGTTTTGACAGAGAAGCCCATTTTAACTTTTGTTGGTATTCACTAGGGTTTCTCACATAAGTACATGTGAGTAACTTTTCTAAATGTCCAATTCTCGCAAAAGCAGTTCTGAGGCTTTTAAGTGTTAGCTGTCACTTAAATATCCTGAAATATCCTCCTGAGATGGCTTGCTCACTTCTAGAGTAGTTCCCGGCCTCACACTGTGTCAGTTTGGGAGAGAAAAAAAAATCCTTCCTGATAACACAGCCCATAAAATTAATTCTCTCTTCACATTACTCTCCAGTTACCATCTTCTGCCTTGTGAGGTGGACTCTGTATCGCCCCACTCCTGCTGCGTGGTCCTCTTGATGTCCCTCAGTGAGAAGCAGACCCTACATCACCTGGGCTGTTTCAGTCATCTGCATTCTTCTGCTTAAGCTGATCTCTGCTGATGATAACTCCTTTCCACCTCCCTCCACCCATTTGAACACGTCCTCCCCTCTAGACTCAGTCTTTCTCCAAGATCCCTTCCCTGACACAATTAAAAAAAAAAAATCAATCCACCTTGGCAGTAGTTATTGTTCACACAGGGAATTGTTGCGGTGACCCAAGGATGAAAGAGCAGAGGCACGCTAGCTTTTGCCAACAACAGGGAAGGGACTCAGAATTTCCGTACCTTCAGTCCTTCATGGCCCTCAGTCAGAATCCGGATCTGAGGAGCTCATGCCACTCATGCCCCTTGTCTTTCTGTTGCCTCCTGTCCTCCCCACCCCCCCCCACCCGCCACCCCAGATCAGATTTCCTAGACAACCCATACTTGACCTTTCATAGCCACATGATCTCTAGGAAAGGATTCTGAAGTTCCTTTTGGTCCAGGTCTTTCTCTTATATTCAAAAGCCTGAAGGATCAAAAACTCTCCTAACATTCTAAAGAATCCCCCCTAACTATGTTTCTCTCTCAGGTGGGGAGGGAACCAAGCTTCCCCCACCCCTGAACATCCTAAAGAATTCCCTTGTAACTACTTCTTTTCTCAGGGTGGGGAAGGACCAAGCTTCCCCCACTCCTGCAAATTCCCTTAACCCTTCAGATTCTTCTGATGGGACAAACACTTCACTTCCCACCAGAGGAACAATCCAAGATTTTTATCAGCTGATCTGCCCCTGATATCAGAGTCAATTTGAGTGCTATTTGGTCTATATTTCATCTATAAAACTATGACTACAGAAAGGAAAGATGACTTTTATGACACAGGATGGCCATGATACTCTTTAGACTCCGGAGAAAACTGGTTAACCTGAAATTTTTTTCTTGGAAACTGCAAAACCGATTCTTTTTGCATATGCAGTTAAAAACAACTAGCTTGTTAAAAGGCCTGCCTAGGGAAAAGCTTGACCTTAACCCTTTCCATGTCCTTGTTGCCTGAGACCTCAGCCTTGGGCAAATTCAGTTCAGTTCATTTCAGTTCAGTAGCTCAGTCGTGTCTGACTCTGCAACCCCATGGACTGCAGCACGCCAGGTTTCCCTGTCCATCACCAACTCCTGGAGCCTACTCAAACTCATGTCCATCACATCAGTGATGCCATCCAACCATCTCATCCTCTGTGGGCAAATTAGAACTTCAAAAAAAAGGGGTGGGGGATCACAGAGACATTTTAAATCTCAAGTGGAAAACTATGAGATCTCTGTCTGTCTATCTGGATTTATGTATGCCTCAGTTTGTGTCTTTTAGGGTTTGTTTGTTTTTTATAATATTGATGAAGTTGTAAATGAGTTCTCATTTAATTGGCCTAAAGAAAAGTAAGTGCTTAGAAATCAGACAATTCTAAATGCAAGAGAATTAACCTAAAGGAATTTCAGATTCACGTGAACTGGGAAATATTCAATATTAAATATCTAGTATTAATGTTTGTTTGCTAATCTAACATAGACATGTCTAAGAGTCATTAATATTAAGCATAATATTTTCATTGCACCTCAGTTCATTATAAGTTAAATATTGTTATGTTATTATATCTGTTGCAAGCTTGTCGGCAAGGAAAGTACCTCAAGTGAAGAGACTTCAAAAAAAAAAATAAATGAAATATGAGCTTTTAGATAAACTCTATTAAAAATAATTATCCTTTAGAAATTTCTGTCTAAAACAGTCTCTCTAGATTTTGGTAACCTGAATTTCTATGGTTGTGCTAAACTAAGTAACAGAAGTTTATTGAATAGCTAGGTCATTTTCAAGTAAAATAAGATTCTGAAGCATTCATTATTGAACACTAACTTCCTCTTAAGGAGGAACTAGAGATTTTGGACTATTAATGAATAATGTTTGATGCCATCCTGAGATGTTCTCTAGAATTTTTTTTTTTTTTAGAAATTATCACTGATATTTATGTTCACCAATCTATAGAATGCTAATATAAAGGTCAATTCTTGGTTTGTTAAGGAAAATAGGAAGGAAAAGAGAGAAATGAAATTACATTTTACGGGGGGAAAAGGAAGTAGGTCTGACTTACAGGTGGCCGTTTCAGGATGGGAGAACAAAGTAATGGGTACTGACAGTGATAAGAAGGTTTTATAGAAAGTGGACCCCAAAGGAAGAGTTCTGTGCATAAATACAAGTTTTCCTGAGATGTTGAACTGCCTTCAATAATGGATTTCGAGTTTCTTTACCTCTGAAGTGATCTGTTCTGTGTTTACCTTTGAAATCTTTTGTTAACTTTAGTTAAGTGAATATATTGTTTCACAGTGATCCATATGATCCTATCTGAGTGTCACAAACTTTTGTGATATTTATTGAAAACACTTCCTAAATCATTTGACTTCTAACTAACTTTGGGATACTTCAGAGGGCCCCTGGAACATTCCAAAGAGAGATATTAAACTACCTGAGTTCATTTGACATGTTAAATTACATGGAAAGTATTGTTGGAGGAGTGATGTATCTTCTCAGATTATATTGTATGGTTGATGTTACTAATATAGATATCCTAGAAATTATGTGAAATTCATGAAAATCTAATATGTTCTGGTAAAATGTCAGTTATAATTCTAGTTATCATATTAAAGTGTTCAGTATCACAGCAATGACCAGACTACCTTGCCAATTGCAATTTAATCAGATTTTAAACATGCCTTCTATGGTTTCACTCTGATGCCTTTGCAAGAATACTGCTACTTCAAGATTTATGGTAAAGACTTCTAAGATTAAGCACTAAACAAATTTTGTTATCTGGTAAACTGGTAACAGACTGGAATTTAGTCTACATTCTATGTTAAGAGAACAAAGTTTTCTTAGAATGCAGCTTTCGATAACAGCTTATGAATTTCTTTGCCTTTAAGTGATTTGTATTCGTTTTTAAAATATTTTGTTACTTTGGTAAGGTAAATAAACATTATTTAAGATAATGGTACATGTAGACAAAGCTCATTCTGCTTCTACAAAAAAAAAAGCCCTCATGGTTACACTTTTGCTATCCTGATGTCCTTAAAACACAGCAATCAGTATCAGTTCAGTTCAGTCACTCAGTCGTGTCCGACTCTTTGCGACCCCACGAACTGCACCATGCAAGGCCTCCCTGTCCATCACCAACTCCCAGAGTTTACCCAAACTCATGTCTATTGAGTCGATGATGCCATCCAACCATCTTATCCTCTGTCGTCCCCTTCTGTTCCTGCCTTCAATCTTTCCCGGCATGACGGTCTTTTCAGATGAGTCAGTTCTTCGGATCAGGTGGCCAAAGTATTGGAGTTTCAGCTTCAACATCAGTCCTTCCAGTGAACACCGAGGACTGATCTCCTTTAGGATGGACTGGTTGGATCTCCTTGCTGTCCAAGGGATTCTCAAGAGTCTTCTCCAACACCACAGTTCAAAACCATCAATTCTTTGGCGCTCAGTTTTCTTTGTAGTCCGACTCTCACATCCATACATGACTACTGGAAAAACCATAGCCTTGACTAGATGGACCTTTATTGACAAAGTCATGTCTCTGCTTTTTAATATGCTATCTAGGTTGGTCATAACTTTCCTTCCAAGGAGTAAGTGTCTTTTAATTTCATGGCTGCAGTCACCATCTGCAGTGGTTTTAGAATCCAAAAAAAATAAAGTCAGCCACTGTTTCCACATCTATTTGCCATGAAGTGATGGGACCAGATGTCATGATCTTAGTTTTCTGAATGTTGAGCTTTAAGCTAGCTTTTTCACTCTCCTCCTATACTTTCATCAAGAGGCTTTTTAGTTCCTCTTCACTTTCTGCCATAAGGGTGGTGTCATCTGCATATCTGAGGTTATTGATATTTCTCCCAGCAATCTTGATTCCAGCTTGTGCTTCCTCCAACCTAGCGTTTCTCATGATGTACTCTGCATATAAGTTAAATACGCAGGGTGACAATATACAGCCTTGACATACTCCTTTTCCTATTTGGAACCAGTCTGTTCCATGTCCAGTTTTGACTGTTGCTTCCTGACCTGCATACAGGTTTCTCAAGAGGCAGGTCAGGTGGTCTGGTATTCCCATCTCTTTCAGAATTTTTCACAGTTTATTGTGATCCACACAGTCAAAGTGGTCTACTTCTAAATCAGGGAATTAAAAATGGGTGAACAGAAGCTGTTAAATCAAAGAGTCAGGGCTATGGGAGATCCAAGACAATCACTTGGCTTTTCCCGGTCCCTGACAAACCTCATTTATTGATGGGTTAAAGCCTTCCCTGGCTACAGGGTTAATATGAAAAAATTATGTGTCACTGAATACTAAGTTTTGTTAATTTTTAAACTAAGTTTCTAGTTTTGTTAATTAAGGTCTAGTGTTTACTAAGACTCACTTCTAAGATAGTTCCTTGTTGTTATGGTATATTGCTAAAAGATTTAACTAAGTTATTAAAAAGAACACTCTATGTTTATTTCTAAAGCTTATCTCAGTAAGCAATCTTCAGATAAAGATCAGATGCTCCATGATGTACAACCAGGAGATTAACACCTGGCTATAATCATTTAACTAAGTCAGATGACCTGGGGTATACTGGGCCTATACCTAATGAAAGTTCTTGACTTAAATTCTTGCTTGTGACCTTACTAATAACTGCTAGCTGTATTATTTTCTATGTTGCTTGTTTCAGAAGATTGTTTCTTACATTACAAAATGTGTGACTGAGCCTGTGATAACATGCTGATATGCAGTTCCATATGAGATCAATGATTATAATAATGTAACTCTAGATACGGGAAGAAGCAACAAGAAGGGATATTTTCCTGGACCAAGAGGCTAGTAAGACAGGTATGGTCCAGAGACTTTTGCTACTCGCAAGGCCTGTTCCAATAACAGCACAGTGAGTGGCCTATCAATGGAATCTTCCCTAGACCTGAGAATGAGCCTTCCCAGCACCACAGATTAAATGGCCATGAAATCCCCCCAAAACATGCTCAAATGTGTGGCTATCAAGGGACCCTGCTGACGAAGCTGGCACTTGCCAGCTGCCTCTACAAAGGTCATGATGTAATCGTGACCACTGCAAGCTGCTGACCTCCAACACCCCCTGAATGGAGTTCAGGGTGGAGATCAGAAATAAGGCACTCTGTACTCTGGAATAAAACCAGAAGAACCGGCCTTCAGATAGATATTTTCAGATAAAGATTTTATAAGCCCAAATTCTTGCATCTTCTTATACCTAGAGAAACACTAATGTCACGAACCAATGTCTGGTACTGGTTCTCCTGGCTAGCCTCTGAGCAGCTTTCTACTTCTATTAATCTTTGGGCCACATACCTTTAACTTTGTTATTAAGTTTGTTTCTTCTAGAATACAACAAATCCCCAAGTGGTAGTATGACAAGAATATTCCCTGACCAACACCCAGACAATGCTGAAACAAGTCCACCTTATCGTTCCATAGACTCTCATCTCTCTGCATAAATGCACCTGGACAGAGACCAGGCGAAGGGAACCCAGAGCCCACAACGCCCCTCTACAGCCTGAAGAAGCCAGTGTGGTCATCGCCCCTTTTCCTTTGAGACTGGGTTCCCAAATGCCTGAGAAGGGAGATAAGTAGATAATTAGACTTGAGCAGGGTATCAAAAGGGGCCAAAGAATTGGCCCTAAAAATAGAGAGGGAGGAATGTGGTGTCCCAAGGACGAAAGAGCAGATAAAACCAAGTAGGGTCTTGGAATGCAGGAATGGGAAAACCAGACCCTTATCATCCTTCCCTTCCCCATGTTGTAACTATTAATGGAACAGTGTAACCTGTCTCCCCTCTTACCCCATAGGGAGAAGGTATTTGCCCTACTCTTCCCCTACCCAGTATACGTGCCTCATCCAATCAGCAAATGACCCACAAGACCCCTGCCTCACTCCTTGTATGCTGGGTATAAAAGTCTAAAGTCTGGGTATAAAAGGCCTAAGGACCTTTGTTCAACATTGGTTCTACCTTGAGCTGGCCCATTGTTCTAACAGCATCTCCCACTGTAATAAACTTTATTTCCCTCTCATTCTGTCTCATGTCTGGAAATTCTTTTCCAACCCGTGCCCGGACCACAACAATTGTGTCATCCATAAAGAAAGTGAAAGTGTTAGTCACTCAGTTGTGTCTGACTCTTTGGAGCCTCATGGACTGTAGCCTGCCAGCCTCCTCTGTCTCCATGGAATTCTCCAGGCAAGAATACTGGAGTGGGTAGCCATTCCCTTCTCCAGATGATCTTCCTAACCCAGGGATCGAACCCAGGTCTCCTGCATTGCAGGCAGATTCTTTACCATCTGAGCCACCAGGGAAGCCCCATCCATAAAATACCCCCCAAATTTTGTGACCTCAAACAAGAATAGTTTTTTCCTACACAGTGTCCACAATTCAGGAATCTGCCTGGGCCCTCTGACTCTCAGTCTCTCACAGGCTGCAGTGCTTTCTAGCAATTGACATGGATGTTGACATGATTCAGATCCTTACAAGTTACTGGACCGAGGCCTCAGCTCCTTGTGACCTGTTGACTGGGGGATCCATGGGTTCCTTGACTCAGAACAAGACAGCTTGCTTCATCTGAGAGGAACTCAACAGTCTCTGGTAACCTAACCATGGAAGTGGCCAGCCATCATCATGGCTGTATTTTGTTGATTAGAGTAAGACACTAGGTTCAGTCCACAGTCTAGGGTAGGGGATTACGTACTAGGAAGTGCGCTGACTGGGGACTAAGCTTCTTCTCTCATAGCCTGTGGGTACCTTTGGGGAGGTGGGAGCCAGGGGCTGGATGGAAGACTGCTTCTCGGCTCTCAGTCTAATGTCCCTGCCTCTCATGGTGTGGGCATCTTAACACCACGACTGCTTCTAAGACTGGAAGAGAGGTGTGTTTGAAATAACCCGGCTCTTAAATGCCATTTGAAAGTCAACTCCCTCATCTGATCTTCAACTGGAGAAAAAATGGTATATTTTAGTGCTGGAAGGAGAAGTCTGTGTTGGATTTACTAAGTAAAGTTGATAGAACTCACTAACACAGTGCATTCTTAAAGAGATTGCAAATGTAATCGCCACTAAGCAATTTGGGGTTTATATTCTGAGTTTAATTTTTGACCGCCTTTAAGATAAGAGTCCACTGCATTTTCAGATGAAACGCCCATGAAACTTTGCTTCATTTTGTTCACTTACCTTTCTTTTGGTTGGGAGCTACTTAACAGCTTGGTCTGTGTCTACTTTATTTCTAACACCAGCACTTTCGCTGGCACTTAGGCTCTCAAAAATATGTACTAACATGAAATATTTTTGTGTTTAATACATCCTGTACCAAATTAGCTAAACATTGGTAGCATTTTCATAGTTGAGAATTCTACAGATCTTTTTCTGGCATAAATGCTTAAAAAGAGTGACCTGGATCTATGATACCTGTAATTTCTGTGTTATTTTGCTAGTTCATTAGAGCATTAGCAGTTTTGCCCTTGAATTCAAAGTTCTCTACTTTTCTCTCCACAGTTGCCAAATATTTTGTCCTTTGGAGTCAAGGGAATTGCCCTGATTTTATGATGACATTTGGGTACGATATTTGAACTGTTAAAAAGTTATAAAAACGACCCTTTGGTATTAAATGTAATAAATGGCTCTGAATTGAATGCATGCACAGGTTCTCTTATATGAGCTTTGTGAGCCCAAACCGCTCCAGTTACATATTCTCATTGTAATTGGACTCTATGACATTCTCTCATCCCCCAAGAGTATGCCAAGCCATGAAAATTCCTCCTGGCTTCGTGTTGATGTATACTTTGGGTCTTTTGAAGTTTTGGATTTCATCTGTAACTAGCATATGGGACTCATAGTACTGTTGGTCCTCCCAATCCTGAAGAGGCAGAGGTGTGTCTGCAAGAAAACAAAACAAAACATTTCATTCCTAAGAGATTTATTGCAACTCTCAAAGAGAAGGGAGGGTGGAATGACTTGTCCTTATTCAGCCTCATCTTTCTCAAGAATATTGTCTTAACTCATGGCTATTCTGTACTGGGTTCGTTTGTCCTGACATGTATTTTTCTTTGTAATTCTACAGTATTGTGCTTGCATGTCTTCAGTTAGACTGTGAACTCGACATCAAAGGTTATCATCTTCTTTTTTCCTTCTGTTTTGAGGTCTTTGATCTATTTTCCTGATCTCTTTTCCTGTTTTATACGCACTCTCACACCACTCTGGCAAGAGGAACATGCATGTAGTCTAGATTCATGGTTGATGCATGTAGTCTAGATTCATGGTTGATGCGTTAGAGTTGGGGCTTCCCAGATGGCGCTAGTGGTAAAGAATCTGCCTGGCAATGCAGGGAGTGCCAGAGATGTGGGTTCAATCCCTGGCTCAGGAAATCCCCTGGAGGAGGGCAATGGCAATCTATTTCAGGATTCTTGCCTGGAGAATCCCATGGACAGAGGAACCTGGTGGGCTACAGTTTATAGGGTCACAAAAAAGTCAGACGTGACTGAAGTAACTTAACACATGTGCATTAGAGTTGACTGAAGTCGAGAGGCTGGCACATGTCTGGACTCTTGTAGTGAGGAGTTAGTCAGTTCCAGAAGGCATCGTGATAATACTGAGTTAGCTCTACATGGATAAAGATGGACGCCAGTCTTCCCTTCAACCGTGGAAACACACCAGAGTATATTACTGCCTTGAAATTGCACTGTAATATTTTCTAGTTGTGATTCATTCACAGTTTAATATGCTTCTAGTTCTGGTTTGACTTTTCCCCCAGGAAGAGACTAAAATCTCTTCATTATAATATAGACAGTGTACTGCACTTTGAATACAAATTTATCCATGTTCAGAGTAATTTTTCTTGTGATTGTCTCTACCCTGGAGAAGTGCCTTTAATGAATTACATACAAATTGTGTAATTTAAGAAGTTAATTTGGTTTTCTGGTTACACAGGACTAAAAACAGCCCTTGTTGAAAGAGATGATTTCTCATCGGGGACCAGCAGCAGAAGCACTAAATTGATCCATGGTGGTGTGAGATATCTTCAGAAGGCTATCATGAAGTTGGATATTGAGCAGGTAATTGTGTATGCTGGTTGTTAAACAAAAATTGTTACTATGCTTTTTTTCTACCCAATTAAATCAGTTTTTTGTTTTTTTTTTTCTTTTAATGGCCTTTAACATTTCTTCCTATTGGAAATACCTATTTAGTGTCTTCTGCTGGAGTGTCTTTCAGGAGAGGCGTGTCAGGTTTTTGTTGTTGTTTTTTCCTGTAGCAACATGTTCATGAGTAACCAGGGTCCTGTTCTACACAGACATGTCACAGTAGCAGATTTACAAGGTCACTTTTGGATGTGTCACCTTTTAACAGTTGTGATTGTTTTTTGCTTTGTTTTTCTGACCGCTGGTCACCCAATTGCTACTTCCCAAGCGGGTTCAGGGGAGCTCTGTTGTAATACATGAGAAGTATTAGACTGATCTTAACTGCAAATGCAGTCACACTGCATATTGTCACTGACATATTCTGAAGAAAAAGATGATCTGAGTCATGGTTTTTTTTTTTATGTCACACTTTGTTGTGTCCAGTCTGCCACCATTTGAAAACTGCCAAGGCAGTGTGGAAGATGACATTTCCCAGAGGGGGTAAAAAAAAAAATCAGCTGAACTCCCTCTCTGCTTC
Source organism: Odocoileus virginianus (assembly GCF_023699985.2). Taxonomy (NCBI): domain Eukaryota; kingdom Metazoa; phylum Chordata; class Mammalia; order Artiodactyla; family Cervidae; genus Odocoileus; species Odocoileus virginianus. Next base: position 31,131,148 of record NC_069686.1, on the reverse strand, counting down.
TCGTCCATGAAAAACACAGCAGCACTGACTTGACATTGTCAGTTTTAACTCTGTCCCTTTTCTTACATGTCTGTTTAGGACCATGATGGACGTAAAGAAAAGAGCATAGGGTTTAGAATCGGATGGCTTGTGATGTGCTATAACTTATTTATTCAGTTTCTATAAGCCTCAGTTTTCTCATTTGTAAAAATTAGTATTAGGATAGTAATGCTGGGTCTTCAGAGAGGGATAATGAAGACTAAAGACAAAAGCTTTTTCATGATCATTTATAAAATACCATGCAACTCCTAAGTACTATGTCTCTTTGGGCTAGTGGAGGCAAGAAGAAAACGTTTAACATGAATTTGAACAATCTGTTATCTCTTACATGAGAAAATATTATGGGGGACTGAGAAAAGGGACAATACAGACAATGCAAGATAAATTGTTACAATAATCTTGTAACTCAAGTCAGGAAAATATCTTACACCTGGGAACTCTGGCAGCATGTTTTTCTCCTATGCAAATACAGTTAAGGTTTCTAAAAAATCTTTCAGGTTGACAGCATGATGTATTATTAGAAATTTGATTAGGAGGGAGCCATCTTCACTCAGAGGTAGAGAGGTTTCTGTGTATCAATCAGTTGGCAGGGTGTCTATTTGCCATTTGAAAATATTATGATCTGTTACTGCCAAACTAATTTTCTCTGTTTTGCTTTTCAGTACAGGATGGTAAAAGAAGCCCTTCATGAGCGTGCCAACCTGCTGGAAATTGCTCCCCATTTATCAGCCCCGTTGCCTATTATGCTTCCAATTTACAAGTAAGCCTTTTGGTACCATCAGTATACTCTTTGCTTATCTGAGGCCAATAGAACAACCCAGTTTTAATGGCAGAAGTTCCTCAATGTGTATTTCTTAAAGTAGTTGTAATTAGTCCTAATCTTTAATCCTTTTAAAATATTTTCCTTTGTTGTATTTTAAAAAGTGTGACTTTTCCTAAATTGCTCTCTGCCAACTCACCTCTGAGGGCTAGATCTTGAAGGCAAAGTGGCTTGTGTTCTGCTTTTATAATTAGTCCTTTTAAACTCCAGTTTCTGAGAGTACATAGAGGAACAACTGCATTTGCACTGGGAAATATAAGAGGGTCATTTGCAGGCTAAAATGCAGAGCCAGGATGTATCCTGCTGCGAAATCTGAACTGACATATATCAACTCCAAACCCTAAGCCATTTTGTGTCATTTTAAATTTCTGAGTTAACCAAACCTGAAATTTGGTTTGTAGGTGTCAGATAATCGTAAATTATTAAACCCAATTTTCTGAATATTGTTAGAGCTATCCATCAAGTTGACTTAAACTGGAATACAGACAATAGTAAATACAGGATTATGTAGCTCTGTTAGCTGCATGAGTGTTTTGTGGAGTCTAGAAACAGATTTTATAATTTTTGTCCATATTTTGTCATAGATGGCTTGAGACACCTTAAGCCAATGAGTCTCTACCCTGGGTGTACATTAGAGTCACTCTGGTCTTTGCCCTAGTCTAGTTCACTTGATCTCTAGGAACACAAGATCCAGGCAGTTATGTTTATTTTTGATGCTCCCTAGAAAGTCTAATATGCAGTCAAGTCCAGAACCACTGCCTTTGAGATGATTCGTTTATGTATGTAATTCAGCTGAGCTGATCTCAGAACAGGAAGGCACTTCTCTTGTTTCTTATGCAGTACACTTGTAGATATACTTTGCTTTTCTTAATAAAAAGTGTCTTATAAATGACATTCTATAATGTTATACTCTGTTTATAAAGAAACCTTTTCCCCTCTTTATGCTGTAGGTGGTGGCAGTTACCATACTACTGGATAGGAATCAAGCTATATGATCTGGTTGCTGGAAGTAATTGCCTGAAAAGCAGTTATGTCCTCAGCAAATCAAGAGCCCTTGAGCATTTCCCAATGCTCCAGAAGGACAAACTAGTAGGAGCAATTGTCTACTATGATGGTACGTGATTTTTGTTTTTTCAGGATACTTTTCTCTCACTCCTGACCCTTACAGTGTATTCTTAATGAGATAGTTTTGCATACTAATTAATGCTAATATTACACAACACACAAACACACATGTGCACTCTGCACGTAGTGTTTTGCTTTTAATATTGCTCGATCTTGAATATTCCTTCGACTTTGAATCTCATGGTTGGCTTGGTCCGTTTTCCATCATTGTGCATTTTGGGCCCCACCTTCATGCCATTTAATTTGTTATATGTTTGCCAGTGAACGCTTGCCTTATGAATATATTATAATGTTGAAAGCAGCTGAGGATCTGTTAGGTTTTCTAGATGAAACCTCTATTTTCAAGGGGTTATAAGCCTAGGGAAAAATGCCTCTGGACTGAAATGGACATGTTCATATTTTGCACAGGACACAATTCTCGAACATATAATTTGTGTGATGAAGGTAGATGAACATTGCATCTGTTAAACCAGTCCGTTCTTGTTTTTTTTTTTTCTTCAGTCCCTCAGTTTTTAATGCTTCTTTTATTGTTATTAGATGTTTTCTAACAGTGACATTATCTAGTACCCATTTGCCTTGTGTTCAGTGTTCATTCATTGTGTTTGTGTATGTGTTAACAATACAGTTTTGTACACTTTTATTTGAAGGAACTAACCACTTAACATAGCTCCAGATGAACCACAATACAACACACATCACAGGAAAAGCTGTTTGTGAAATTTTACTGTGGTTTTTAAGGGAGAATGGAAATGGAAAATAGTCCAGGAATTTCTGTTTATAAATAAATAGCTGGACACAGATAACTGTGCACATTCAAAAAGTCTTAGAAATTTTGTGGCACAAAGGACAGCTTAGGCCCTATAGCGAAGTGAGTTGTTAAAATCCCACTATGTGATCTTACATATTTAGTGTTAGATATCTAAACTCTTAGTATGAAGAAATGTTTTGTGTTTTTCTTTTTTCAGGAGACTTTGATATTTATACTTCATAATACGGGATATCTTTTAGGCTACCCGCTTTGTTTCTCCTCAGCGTTAGGTTTCTGAATCAGTTTAGCTATCTGTCAGGCTTTCATGTATGAATGCAAAATGTATACATGCAGATGGGATAATGGGGACAAACTCAAGAAAATATGTTAGGAGTAACAATATTAGACAAATGTTAAGGGTCTTTGACAAACGTTAAAAGCCAGAAAATGCACAGTTTACAGTGCCTTGCAGCATCTAAACACCACAGGGGGGCACTTAACTACTTTTTTGGTGCCCCTCATTGAATCTCATGTTAAAGGACAATCTTAACTGAATTTTCTTTCCCTTCTTCAAACTCTTAATGTTAATCCATTGTAGTTTGTTGGGTGATTACATTAAAGAGGTTTTTGGTGCAGGAGGAACCAGAAGGCATTCTGCAAATGGACCTCTGCCCATCCTTCCATGGAAATGTTTGTGCCCTTGCCTCTTAATTTTAATCCCTCCCATGCAAACTCTCTCAAGTACTTGGCCATTTTTTTTACCATGTGATCTATTGAACACAAATGACTTTTATTTATTGTTTTTATTTTTTAGCTTGTGCGTATCTGAATCTCCTTGAGGGGAATGTTAGTGGATGTCATATCTGAATTTGTGGTGTCCTGTCTTATGTTGGTTTGATAGTGTTATGAATTATAGATTCTTATTGATTCTATGTAGAGAAACCAAGGGAAATCTATGTCACATAATGCAGGAAAAGCATTATCATATTAAAATCAGAGGAAGGAGGATTTCTTTAATCTACAATTGGCTTTTATAGCTTGTTACAGACTGCAAAATTGTGAGTTTAGCAAAGATTACTGAAAAGTTTAAAAATTATTATTATTATTATTTTTTTTGATGTCTGATCTTATTTATTTGTTACTCTTGGAACATCTCATTTTTGACTGGACTCAGACTTAGAAGTAGAAGCTCTCAGAGAGGACAGCCTCCGTCTCTTGGCAATCTGTTCCTGCCGTTTTTCTTTGGCCTCCTTCATTCTCTTGGCCAAAAGTTTAGCATATTCTGCAGCCTCCTCTTGTTTTTCTTAGTACGCTGTTTCTTCAGAGCAATACGCCGGCGTGTTGCCGAACTCGTGGAGTCACGAGACGCTGAATCTTGGGTGCTTTAGTCCTAGGTTTCTTACCTTCTTTGGGGGCTTTCGCACAACATACTGGCGGACATCATCTTCTTTAGAGAGACTGAAAAGTTTGCGGATTCTGCTAGCTCTTTTGGGACCCAGGCGACGAGGCACTGTAGTATCAGTGAGTCCAGGAATATCCTTCTCCCCTTTTTTCACGATGACCAAGTTGAGAACACTCAGATTGGCATCCACAATGCAACCCCGTATAGATTTGCGCTTTCCCTCTCCAGTCCTCCTTGGTCTGTAAGGAATGCCCCTTACTCAGTAGCAGGCGAACTCGGCCATGGGTCAAGACACCCTGCTTCATGGGGAAACCCTGCTTATCGTTCCCGCCACTGATTCGGACCACATAACCCTTCCATTCTTCACCCAGAGCGTCAGCAGCAACTTCCGTGGCCATACGCTTCTCGTAGAAGGTACGAAGTTTTCGTTCATCGTCCACTTCAGTGAGCTTCTGGCAGCCAGTGGCCGGGAAAGAGATGTTCAGCTTCATTCTGAAGTGGCCGACAGCCTCCGAGGTGCCACGAAAAAGAGACCAAAAAATTATTTTTAAAAGAAATTCAAACTGAAAATTGATTGTGAAACCCAAGTCTTGAAAAAGTAAAAATCATTCTAGTCACTGGAAATAGTTTCTTTTTGAATTTTGTTCTGAAATGATGTAGGTCCAACCATGTCATGCTTGAGGCAAGACAAAACAGCAATGTGAAACAGTGTAGTTCTACAGTATCACAGCTGTATTCACAGGTAGGCAACTCTTGTTAAACCTAATGGTGTGATGAGCAAATTAAATAACAACATGGAAATAAGGTAGAAAGGAGCATATAGAAAGGAATTAAATGTGATAAATGTGTGCTCAGAGAAAGAAAAGGATGACTTACTCTTTAACCAGAAAAATAGCATTATTATCCTGCTACCAAAGTACTTCAGAAAGGAAAAAATACTTAAGCATATACCATTGCAGTTGAATTCTGAACACTGTAATTTATAAGATAAACCTTTCTTGGCAATAACAACAACATAGCCATGCAGGAGACCCCGGTTCGATCCCTGGGTTGGGAAGATCCCCTGGAGAAGGGAAAGGCCACCCGCTCCTGTGATCTTGGGCTTCCCTGATGGTTCAGATAGTGAGGAATCCTCCTGCAGTGCGGGAGACCTGGGTCGATCCCTAGGTTGGGATCTCCCGGAGGAGGGCCTGGCAGCCCACTCCAGTGTTCTTGTCTGGAGAATTGCCGTAGACAGAGGAGCCTGGTAGGCTCCAGTCCACGGGATCCAAAGTGTCAGACGCAACTGAGTGACTAAGCACAGCACAGCACAACGTGCTATATATTACATCCCCAGAACTTATTTATCTTGTTACTAGAAGTTTACATCTTTGACCACATACTTTCTTTTTTTCACATGATTCATTTATATGAAATGTCCTGATTAGTCATATTTACACAGATATGGAAACACTCTGGTTGTGAAGAAATAGGAAAGAGGGTAGGATTCGAGCTTGATGGCTGTAGGGCAGAGAGTATCTTTTATTATTATTTTTAATTGGAATATAGTTGGTTTACAGTGTCATGTTAGTTTCAGGTGTAGAGCAAAGGGATTCTGTTAATGTGGTAATTACAATGGCTGCTCTGTGCTTGCCGTATTTTGTTAATCTCTGAAAAACAAACTCACATATGTGGAGGAATAACTACCATCTTTTTTCAGTATGCCATGCTTTTGCGACCTCACAAACTGTATAGACAAAGTAGATGTCAGATCTTTCAGTAAAATCCCTATGAAGTGAAAGTTGGGGTAGGAAGTGACATACCAGGTTATATTTTCTTTTTTATATTATGTTAGAGAAAACAATAGTCATCTCACTGGTTTTCTGCCTGAGACAAGTCTAGTGTTTTTACTCTGTCCCTCTTCCTGTCCTACCAGAGAGTGACCAGCTGTGCCAGTCTGTGGCCAGGACCACTGATCGTGGGTGTCCATGTATATGTTGGTGACTGGTGGAGCTCTTCCCACATCAGCAAGAAATGTTTAAGGCACGATAGACTCAGGTGACTTGGCAGGCTGTGAGGTTCTTGAGCCAGATGTGGATGGTTTGCCAGTTTCCTCAGAAACTCACTTGTCTTCCTCAACTTTACTCTGCTTGATCCTAGAGATCTTTGCTGCCATTCTAGTTGAACTTCACTCATCCAATCCAGTACACAGAAAATGAGATATAATTAAAAATCATTAAATATTTAAAACCATAAGATACCCCCATTAAGCTTCTGTAAGATGCAACTGGAGAACAAAATTACAGCTTTAAATCCTTCCTTCTGAGAGTCCAGGCAGTGACAAAGAGAGATATCTGTTATTTCATACTCGATGATGCCCTTAAGTATTCCTTATGCACATATGAAAATAGCAACCTGCGAGAAATTACATTAGCTTTCCTAATGTAAATAAAAGTTGGTTACAGCCATGTTTCAAAGGGGGAATTGAAACCCAAGTTTCACTAGAATATTCATTTTTATTCCAACCTAAAACTCACAGCATACAAATAGATGAATTCAGCTTGTGAGAGAGCAAAGCCAATTTAATCTCTGGCTCCCCCGAGGTAAATGTAGTTCACGGTCCTGCCCCCACCCCAACCTCAGCTATAATCCCTGGCTCCTGGAGGTAAAAATGCACTGAAGTGAGGAAAATTCTGCAGCGGGATATAATGATCCAAAATGACAGGGACAATAATGACAATGAATTTCATGTCTCCCAGTCATGAGCTGGAGATGCTTGACTAGGCTGACTTATACAATTAAATTGTTACAGGTACAGCAGGAGATGCAGTTAGCCGTGTGCTTTGGGGAACGATGCCTCTGGCTAAAGGCATATTGTGGAATCCAGACTCTTTTGTTAGGAACAAACTATTATTCCTCTAGGCATGTACCCACAATTGTATACTTTAATAAAAGAAAGCCTGGGTTAAAGACAAGTCTTTTAAGGTGTTGATTTTATCTAGTTTGAAAGCTTTAAAAAAAGGAAAGAAAAATCAATTACCCAGTAACACAAAGGTGATCTTTTTTTTTGGTCTTGTGTTTTCATTTTTATTTCATTTTGTTCTTGGAGCATAAGTCAAACCTAAAGATGGTGCCTTTAATCCTCATTTACATTATTTGCAAACACAGTTGTTGAACTATAATTGGGTGTTCTTTAAATCTTACAGATACATTGGTTTCTTCAGAACAGAAATAGATACAATAGACAACCAAATAGTATGGATTTACAAATGAAATAGCCGTGCCATTTTGCAAGTTTGTCTCTGTGTTTAGTACAGCTCTTCTAAGGTTGTTAAGGTGATCCTAAAGTGGTTGTGTGAACCTCCTGGGTTGCACAAGACCTCGACTAGGGGTAAGGAAGAGTATTTTGGAAATTTTACTTAGACCTGTTTCTATCAAATTCCTTAGAAATGTGTTTTTTTACATATGGTTTAAATGGCTATTTTATATACACACACACACACACACACACACACACACACATATAATAGTAGAAGTATGTAATTTATGAATAAATGTCCATATTGGAGTTATATGTTGACATTTACTCTACTTCTGGAATACTCAACTTTTCTTTTTTGTACCACTGGGTTAGTAATTTGTCATCATTTTAAGTATAAATCGCAGAGAAACTCTTACATGTGGCAAGCAGGAGATATGGACAAAAGTTTATTGCAGCACTGGGAATAACTTCAAAAAGCAAAATAATTCAAATATCTAGCAAGAGACAAATGAATAAGTAGCCTATAGTGTATTCACATAGTGGAGTAAAATAGAGCATTGAAAGTGACTGAACTAAGCTAAGCTGAACAACAGGGATGTCTTAGAAAATATATGTTGAAGATGGTATGATAACCTGTCTTACAGTTGTAAGCAATCATACTTGAAGAATGCTTTCCAGACTGTCATGGCGGTCCATCGGTAAGTAACCTGCCTGCCAATGCAGGAGACGTGGGTTCAGTCCCTGAGTCAGGAAGATCCCCTGGAGGAGGAAATGGCAACCCAACCACTCCAGTATCCTTGTCTGGGAAATCCTATGGACAGAGGGGCTTGGCAGGCTACAAGTCCATTGGGTCGCAGAGAATCAGACACAACTGAACAGCTAAACAACGAAGTGCAATTGAAGCAGTCAGTACTATGAAAGTAGATGGCTTAAGTTTACAAACTTTATTGAGTTTTGAGCTGCACATCTATGAATTTAGTTTATAATGTGTTGCTCATGAAGTGTTTTGAGCCTCAAATAAATTAATAAATATAAAATAACTTTTTAAAGTATAAAATTGTTTAAATTTTAACTGTTTTATTTGGGTCAATTTTATGCATATTGTATCAACCATCAAATTTCAGCTTTTCACAAAAATATTCTAAAGCAAAGCATCAATTCCACAAATGTCCCCATATATATTTATATATATATATTTAAAACTTGCAGATTCTTCCAGAAAATTTACAAAACATTCTTAGGAAAAAGGAAAATATTGTGCACACAAGTATGTTTTACATAAGTATATACTCTTTGATGTTTAAGGGTTAAAGAACACTTTTTAAAAGAACTTACTCTAAAATTATCTACTTCTTAGATGTTGATTTAAAACCTACTAGTTTTAATATTTTCCCTGTCTATATGAAGTTTTACACTTAAATAAATTTAGTGAATAATTTTTATCTTGATTTCCTCCTGTCAGCTTTTCCATTGTATTTCTCTTGTTTTTTGTGAGTTACATAAATGAAACTGACATTATTGCTCATATAGCAGTCATATATTTTGCCCCGCAATGCTGCCTTTTTGCTCTTCAGTGTATCTGGATACCAACTAATGCTAAATGAAGTTTGACATGTACCCCTAAGAAACAAAACTTATAAATTGTGGCTTCAAAGGAAACCTTGAGTAAATAGGGCACATTTGTGTCTACCCAGGCTAACATCCAACATATGCTTTAGCTTCCTGATGGTGAGACGGAGCAAAATAGCCCCTAGGAAAGCTTGCAATTGTTTACTGCTCACTTGACCATCATGTATTAAATACTATCATATATTAAATTTATTCTAATTAGTTTTCTTTCTGAAGAAAATCAAAAGCACACAAAAGTAGGTTTGATCAGGTGTAGCATACTGAGATAGTAATTCATTTCGAGATAGTAATTCATAACTCTGCATCTAAAAGCTTTAAAACAATGCTAAAATTCACCAGTAGAAAGATATACTTCTGATGGGGTCACAGAAAGATAACTTCTCTCTCACACTCTGTTGCTCAATTGAGCTTTTAAAAAAGATGCAGGATCAAAGATTTTCCCTCTTTCCTCCAGTTTACTCTTTCATCCAAAAAATCTTTCTGAAGGTTCTATTTTCTAAGTACTGTGACTAGTATTAGATCCAAATGCATTAAGGACAGAGTTCTGAGCTTACAGATTTTGAGAGGGTTCACTGCATATATTCCAAATATCGGGCCAAACATGTGGTCTCCACTACCAATAATGTTTTGCATTTGCGTAGCAGAGTATGGTTTTCAAAACATTTTTTTCCCCATAAATTGTCTTAGTTGATCAAACTCAGCATATACTGAAATGGAAATCATGATTCCTATTTTCCAGGAGAAGTTCAGAATCAGTTAAATAGCTAGATCAATGTTTTGGACATGCAGCGATGTGAAAATAATTTTTTTCCTTGGCTAAACATAAAGAACTTTACAAAAAGTTATAACATTATGTCTTCTTTCAGCTATCATTAGGTTTTAAGTCAGTTATATGCTTTAACAAAATATAGCCAAGCAGTTGCATTTTTAACTAAAGGAAACTTTAGACATATGCAAAATAATGAGAGTAATAAAATGAACTTCTAGTTTCAACACATAAACTCATGGCCCAGCTTCATCTATCCACCTGTTTGCTGTCCCCAGATAACAAATATTCCTCCTTGGATATTTCAGTCTATAGCTTTAAAGTTAAGAATTTTCTTTAAAATATAGCCACACTTAAAATGTTTAATAGTAATTCCTTAAGATCAAATGTCTGATCATGATCCCATGTCACCTATAGTATCATAACCTTAATTGGCTCCCGATTAAAAAGTAAACCTATAAAATAAACAAAATCCTAGTTAAGGTTTCTGTATACCAATTCATTCTTTTTAACTAATAGTTTCCTATCCCTTCCTTTGTTTCCTCATGGTTTTGTTTAACAGTTCCCTTGTGTTTCCTGTACAATGGTTTTAGGCTTGTCCCATTAATCTGTTGCTGTAAAAGCTACAACACCCAAGCTTAGTGACTCAAAATATCAATGGACTCTCTCAGAGTTTTGAGTATTGATGGGCTCGCCTGGGCGTTTCTTATTTGGGACCCCCCCTACAAGCAATGAGGTGCTGGCTGAGGCTGGAGTCTTGCGAAAGCTTTCTTACCTACATGTCTGGCTCCTGGGCTGAGAAGACTGAAATAGCTAGGGGCTAGTCCCATGTCTTTTTCTCATCATGGCTTTTCCACATGGCTGAGTTGGACTTCTATGTAGTCAGACTTATGTGGTGGCTGGCTTACCCCAGTGAGAATGAAGAGACCGAGTCTTAAATGCAAGACTTCTGCCTTAGCCTTGGAAGTCGCACAGTGTCACTTCTACCATATTCTGTTAATTAAAGTGAATCACAGAGGCATCCCAGATTTAAGAGATTGGTTGTTGTTGTTTAGTCACTAATTTGTGTCCAACTCTTTTGCAACTGTATAGACTGTAGCCCACCAGGCTCCTATGTCCATGGGATTTCCCAGGTCCCAATACTGGAGTGGGTTGCCATTTCCTTCTCCAGAGAATATTCCCAACCTGGGGATCGAACCCTTGTCTCCTGCTTGGCAGATGGATTCTTTACCACTGAGCCACCACAGTGCAAGAAAAACAGGAAGCATAGTTTATTGGAGGTGGGGAGGTGGGACATGTTTAGTGATTAGCTACAAGAAGGCTGGATCAAATTGTTTTGTCAAAAATAATTTTTAGGTGGTGGTGTGAATTTCCATCACTGGTCTTCTTGCTTCCTTTGTCATGATTATTTTCTAGATTGATTTCAGTATGTCACTAGAGGTTAGGGGGTTAAAATGGCACTTTTCTAACTCTGCCATTCCAACTTCATTCATTAGTTAGAATGGTCATAATTTCCCAGTAGTAACTTTTTGGCTACCTTGAGATACGTTTTTGTATAAAATTTCTGGATAAATTTCTAGATTCTATCATTTATATGCTAGTTTCAATAATAATGAGTTAGTTTTCTAGTATACTCCAAATGTGATGAGTTTATTTGATTATTAATTAAGTTCATGGTTTTAAATATGTTTGAAATGTATCAGTCTATTAGAGTTGCTGGTGTTCAAACTACTCTTTCTCTGACTCATGGGCACCTCTCCAAGTTGGCTTCTGATCCCTTTTGATGAGCTGTCAATGGTCTATGATGACTTCTGTGTTATCTGCTATGACAAAATAATCCAGGCTAATCTCATAAACTTTTCTGACTTAGACCTGAAAGCGTTCATTTCTTCCATAAGTTTTGACTTCTTCTTGTAGGAAATGATAATTAGAGACCATAGTCTATTTGTTAGGGATATTCATTACTACTTGGTCACTTCTAGGCTTTTCTATAGAAAGAGTTAAGAAAAAATTTTTGTTTAAAAAAGAAAAATATGATGAATTCTCAGACATCTATGCTAAATTGCTTCAGTTGTGTCTGACTCTTTATGAGCCTATGGACTGTAGCCCACCTGGCTCCTCTCTGTCCATGGGATTCTCCAGGCAAGAATACTGGAGTGGGCTGCAATGCCCTCCTTTGGGCGATCTTCCCATCCCAAGGATCGAACTCACTTCTCTTACGTCTCCTGTATTGGCAGGTGATTCTTTACTGTTAGTGCCGCCTGGGAAGCTTTCTTAGACATAATTAATTATACTTAAACTCATGAGTACCTGACTTTATTTAATCTCATCAATCATACCTCCAGGAATTTTATTATTGAAACCAGTTTAAGATTGTTGTTGTTGCAGTTTTGTTGTTTTTGTTGTCCTTAGAGTATATGCCAATGGGAATATATGAATTACTGTCTTTTAAAGGTACTTTACATAGTTTCTATTGGTGTGACTAAGCCATCAGCTTGATACAACAAATCATTTTAATTTTTCTTTCTATTTTTAGGGATTTCTCTTTTTAAAAGTGTTCTTTAAAAAAAAATAGGTAAGATACAGGGCTTCAAAGTCAAAATAGACACAAAAGCTATTCAAATAAGGCTAGCTTCTCTCCCTTCTCACCATTTCCTCATTTTCCTTAAAGATAACATTTTTAAAAATAGAATTTTGGCTTATCCTCTTATTGTGTGTATGTGTATGCATATGGGTATATATTATGTACGCTTTCATTTGCTTCTCCTCCCATTCCTTAGATAATAGTAATGCCTTTCTCTTTTCATCTAATACAATGAATATTTCATTCCATGGTAGTATAAGGAGCCCCAAACTTTTGAAAAGGTGAATTTAAAAAGAATCCAGGAACCAAATTTCATGGAATTAAATATTATAGTCATGTTCACTGCTTAGATCAGAATATATGCATTGATACATACAACCTTAGTCATCATCAATATTTTCAAGTTAGTTTTCTTTTTAAAAAAATATTATTTATTTATTTGACTGTGGCGGCTTAGCTGCTGTGTGTGGGCTTCTCTCTAGTTGTGGAGTGCAGAGATCTATCCCAGATGTATCCCAGAGATTCTGCGATAGAACCACAGACCCCTGTATTCCAAGGCAGGTTCCTGTCCTTAACCACTCGACCACCAGGGAAGTCTGAAATTATTATTTTTTTAATAAGTGAAAATGAAATTTTGTTTCTTTGGACACCACACAACAATGGCACATCCATTCTTTTTATCTGTATAGGGAGATGAAAATTAGGCTGTGAGTCTCAAATGCTTTTATTGTCATCCTCTGATTTGTTTAAATTTGCTAAAACCTAGTAATCATCTGCTTGTGTTTAAAGTCAATCTTCAGACTAAATATTCATGTTAAGTACAGTCTTTTTAAATAGATGGACCTGTTTTATGCTAATATATGAAATTATACACTTCTTAGTAAAATTTTATTTTATATTCTTTATAGTAATGATGAATTAAAATTTTTAGACATGAAACTAATTAATTGTAGTTTATGGTTAAGACTTTCAATTTTTATTTTCCGCTTTTGTTTTAGAGACCTTGGGAAAACACACTCCCAGGAAATAGGAGCACTGTTTAAATGTGCCACGTATTGAAATTTAAAGTAACTATCCCCCAGTACATTTGTCTCAAAGTAGTTCTCCTTCAGAGAGAGATACGGTCTCTTAGATCATATTTGGAAAGAAATAATTACCATTGGAATGTGGGGAAATAAATAGGAAATAAAAAAAGCCAGAATAATTGATCTTTAGAACTGTTTTTTCTTACTACTTTATTGTATGACAGTGTCTATTGGCAGAGTCCCCAGGTGCCCACTGATCTATGCACTCTAGCATGTTTTCTAGAATTCTTTCAAGGAGATTAAGAGTCTTTGTCCAGATAAATGCTCAGGAAAAGGAAGAAAGAGAGAAAAAAAATAGTCAAATCAATATTTAGCTGTTCATACCACACAGTGGCTTTCTTAGTGTAATGGAAGGCCAGGCCGGTATCTACCTTCACAAGAAATAGCAGTAATAAAACCTTCGCTTCACTTAAAAAGCCCCTATGGCAGTTGCAACTAGAAATTCTACAACCAAGCCCTGCTAATGTAATATAGAAAACTGAAAAAAAAGTCATTCTTATAAATGAAACTAACACCTTGGTAGATTATATTCTCTGGCGCCAAATAGACCACTATTTTAGAATGTGAATTTCAAACTGGTTTCATTATTACTATTAATACTTACTCATATCACTCTTCATATTAGTAAAACGCTCCTTAGATCATTATATCCATCCACAGAAAATATGAACCATACAACCATTTACTTAAAAAAAAAAAAAACCTCAGCTTTGCACATTAAACACACACACACACACACACACCACACCTGACTTCCCACACGGTTTGTATAACTGCTGCTTCTCTACTATTGAAAACCAGAGAGATAGTCTTGCATTCACTGAGAGAGTATTACCAGTGTGGTAATTTACTGTCTATTCAGAAGAATAAGGCTTTGATGAGAAAATGGTCAGAGAACATAGAGGTTAGATGAACAGCTGTCAGGTTAAGAACAAATCAAATAACTTGTATGTAATGTCTTTATGTCAAAGATGATTAATATATAGCTGAATTAACTTGGGATAGGTAACTCTGAAGTCTCTTAGTATACCAGGAACTTCCTATTTTCCAGGTGTTTTAAATTCTTCTCATTTTTAACCTGAGAAGTAAAATAATGAGTGGGCTTAGGAATTCATGCCGTTTTACTTTTCCTTACAGAGAACAAACTGACTGAAAGACAGCCATGGAGAGGCTCTAGAGAGTTCTCTCTGCCTCTCTCTCAATAATCTTTTGTATACAAAGTGTTGTACCTCAGTAGCTACTCAGATCTATTTTTGGCAAAAGAAAGGGTGTAAACTCATTATTATTTAAAAAAGTAATCTGAATACAGTCAGAATTTACAAATCAGACAAATTCAGTACTCCCATTTCCTTAAGGGAATAATATAAACCCAAATTATCTTTTTCAATAGTTGCCTCTTCAAAAAACATTTTAAAAAATAAATAACAGTGCATGGAGTTAAAAGAAATATATTTTGTGTAGAGCAAGATTAATGTATATTTTTATCTCTTCCCTCTAGCTTCTCTTTGAATATTTCTTTTCTCATCTCTTTGGGCAAAACTCATGTCTTCATGATCCTTCAATATGAATAAAGAGGGAAAGCCATTCAATTATGTCTATTTTTTAAGTAGCAAAAGATCCTATTCAAAAGGAACCAAGTGTAAACATGATTAATACAAACACAATGAAACAAACATGCAATTTAGAGTAATATTTAAGTATATAAACACCTGTGCGTGTGTGTGTGCTAAGTTGCTTCAGTCATGTTCAACTCTTTGCATCCCTATGGACTGTAGCCCTCCATGCCCCTCTGTCCATGGGATTCTCTGGGGCAAATATGACTGGGTTGCCATGCCCTCCTCCAGGGGATCTTCCTGACCCAGAGATCGAACCCACAATATAAGTACCTGCTGCTGCTAAGGCGCTTCAGTCGAGTCCGACTCTGTGTGACCCCATAGACGGCAGCCCACCAGGCTCCCCCGTCCCTGGGATTCTCCAGGCAAGGATACTGGAGTAGGTTGCCATTTCCTTCTCTAGGTGCAGTTAAATACTTCATTTGCTGACGTTTAATTATTTTAATTTGCTTCCTTTGCTGTTTAATGTAACTTAGGTTCTTTTCTTCTGTCGTCCTCCTCAAGTGTGAATAGCGTTAATTCACTCCGTACATTTTGATTTAGACTTTTGCCTGAAACTTAGGGCTTTTCTGGTGGCTCAGCTGGTAAAGAATCTGCCTGCAGTGTGAGAGACCCAGGTTTGATCCCTGGGTTGGGAAGATCCTCTGGAGAAGGGAATGGCAACCCACTCCAGTATTCTTGCCTGGAGAAGTCCATGGACAGAGGAGCCTGGCAGGCTACCAGGTTGCAGAGAGTCGGACACAACTGAGCGACTTTCACTTCAGTCACTCACTGAAACTTATCCTCCTCCCTTTTTGTATCTTCAAGGCTTTGATTGCATCTGACTTCCTGGGAGTTCCTGGGAAGGCCTTGTGTGTGCTGGGTGGCGTCCATGACAGCCCCCTTTCCCACAGCTGTCCTCCACTCTCAGATTTTGAGTAGGTGGTCTTCCCTCACCATGTGCACTTTTCGAGCTACAAATCTCAAACTATTTCCTCCTCTGAATTCTGTTTGAATTTCACACATACTGAACTTGAAATTTCTGAGAAACCACAAGGGCCTGATCCTGTCAGCTCTTATTGAAACCATTCTTCTGGCTGTAACAGCAGTTACAAAATAGAGAGCAGTGCCACCCGGAAACAAGGTGAAAACCAAGTTGCAGGAATTTGAAGCAGAACCAACAAAGTGACAGGAGCATAGAAGGCTACTGAGTAGGAGAGAGCTGGGGAGAAGAAAAATTCCCTAATTTCCACCTCTACTATTTGATTTAAAATAAAAATTGTGCCTTGCTAGGATTGGGCAGAGGCATGTGTTAAAACGTGGTGTCATAAATGTTTTCCTAACTCACGAGAGACACATAGCACTTAGTGTAGGGTGGTCAGTCTGTGTGAGAAGATCTCTGTCAGCATGTGAGGCCTGAAGTCAGCCTTTGGGATGGTTGTTACTCCAGACTGTCAAAGCCATCCCCTACCTCCACAGGAGAGGACGTTTCCAAGGGCAGGAGGAAGCAGTGGCCGCTGAAGCACTGAGTGCCTCTCTCCTGTCCAGTGGCTTGTGACCACTCCCATCGCTTTTAGGTTTCCTTATGTCCAGACTCCTTGTGTCCAAAATCAAACAGGAGTTCTCCAGAAAATTCTGTACCGTTGTGGCACTGAGGACCCCTTGGATCCACCTGGGCAGTCTCTGTGTGTACATTTGATTAATTTATGAAAGGGAAACTGGGAAAAGTCTTGTTTTCCCTCATCAATGTGTGAGCTGTGAGAGCTCCTGAAGAAATGTTGGAAAATGGCTTAAAAAGCAGTAGTTGAATTTTCACTTCATGTTTCTTCTGCTGAAGCTTTGCCTCCCAAAACTTCAGGACTTGTTGACCAGCCTACATTTCACCTCACACCTCTGAGTCCATCCGGGAATCCGATTCCGTCAGCAGGGCTTCCAGTCTGCCTTATCACTCTTAGTAGGTTTTGATAACTCTTCTTCCCAGAAGTTTGTAAGAAGTCCCAAGACGTGAAAAAACAGAAGACAATTTCCATGTAAACGCTGGTGAGCTTCCTAATTCCTGATTCTTGGAAAGAAGTTGACTGGATGTTGACATGTGTTACTTTGGAATTGAAGTGTGTTTGTTATAGGTCTAGGACTACACTGTGTTATTGCCATGTCCGTGTGGACTGTAAAAATATGTATCAGCACTTTCTAAGATTTTCTTTTCTTCAATTCTGACTTTCTTCATCAGGATTGGCCTTAATGTATTATTCAGTTCAGTTCAGTTCAGTTGCTCAGTCGTGTCCGACTCTTTGCGACCCCATGAATCGTAGCACGCCAGGCCTCCCTGTCCATCGCTAACTCCCAGAGTGTACTCAAACTCATGTCCATCCAGTCGGTGATGTCATCCAGCCATCTCATCCTCTGTTGTCCCCTTCTCCTCCTGCCCCCAATCCCTCCCAGCATCAGGGTCTTTTCCAATCAGTCAACTCTTCGCATGAGGTGACCAAAGTACTAGAGTTTCAGCTTCAGCTTCAGTCCTTCCAATGAACACCCAGGACGTATCTCCTTCAGGATGGACTTGTTGGATCTCCTTGCAGTCCAAGGGAGTCTCAAGAGTCTTCAACACCACAGTTCAAAAGCATCAATTTTTCGGCACTCAGCTTTCTTCACAGTCCAACTCTCACATCCATACATGACCACTGGAAAAACCATAGCCTTGACCAGATGGACCTTTGTTGGCAAAGTAATGTCTCTGCTTTTTGTTTTTGTTTTTTTAATGTCTCTGCTTTTTAATATGCTATCTAGGTTGGTCATAACTTTCCTTCCAAGGAGAAAGCATCTTTTAATTTCATGGCTGCAGTCACCATCTGCAGTGATTTTGGAGCCCCCAAAAATAAAGTCTGACACTGTTTCCACTGTTTCCCCATCTATTTCCCATAAGGTTATGGGACCAGATGCCATGATCTTAGTTTTCTGAATGTTGAGCTTTAAGCCAACTTTTTCACTCTCCTCTTTCACTTTCATGAAGAGGCTTTTTAGTTCCTCTTCACTTTCTGCCATAAGGGTGGTGTCATCTGCATATCTGAGGTTATTGATATTTCTCCCGGCAATCTTAATTCCAGTTTGTGCTTCTTCCAGCCCAGCATTTCTCATGATGTTAGTCTTGGGATATTTGGAAGGACTGAAAAGAAAGCATTTGTACAGCAAGTTGAAATAAAGTGTTGATTCATACCTTTCTAGTTAGAATAGTATTCTTAGTTTTTTTTTTTTTTCTGTGGCTAGCAATTTAATTTATTTATGTATCTATTTTTATTGCTGTTTACTTGCTAAGTGATGTCTAACTGTTTTGCAACCCCATGCCTGCCCTGCCCCTCTGCCCATGGGATTTTCCAGGGAAGAACACTGGCGTAGGTAGCCATTTCCTTCTCCAGGGGATCTTCCCAACTCAAGGATCGAACCCGGTGTCCATTGCAGGCGGGATCTTTACCACTGAGCTACCAGGGAAGCCCTGTGTGTCTATTCAGAGCCACATATTAGCACCATGTAAAAACCAGGCAATTTGATAGATCCTGGAGATACACAGAATAACACAAAATGCTTCTTCTTTTTTATTTTTATTTTTTATAAAATGTTTCTTTTCCTCCAGAAGCTCTGTGGAGAATGCAGGCAGTGAAATCCATGGTTTGCAGTATATGTGAGAAATTCTTTAAGAGGCATATACCTAAGGTGGTTATGGGGATTGAGAAAAACTTCCACGAGGAAGTAATACTTTTCTGAATTTTAAGAAGAGCAGCATAGCTAGGTGAGGCCAGTGGGGAAGGATATGGAGGAACATCGTGGCGAAAGGCAGGAAGCACATGGGAGTACAGGAAGCCGTTGTAAGGGAGAGTGAGCGCCGGGTGAGTGGAGCTCTGGGGTGACAGACACCGCCAGGACCCGAAGGATCAGGTGTGCCCTGCTAAGGGGTTAACTTTGAAATGTGTGAGCAGTGGGCATCTAGTGAGCAGGCAACTCAGATCCTAGGGACCGTATTTGGTTAGTGGGAGAGTCTTGAATGGGGCTTCCGTGTGTCTGACAGTAAAGAATCTCTATGTTAATTTGAAGGAACCCAGGCTGAAAGTGAGGCATAGGAAAGAGAAGGTATAATACATGTAGCAGTATCCATCTCTTTGCTCACAGTTCCCAGATAACTCCAATATTCACCAACTAGGTTTTCTTACATGTTTCATAGTTGTCTTGTGGCTTGGCCTTTTTATTTACTGTGTGCCAGCTCTTTCTGGTCTTTTGTTAAATTGTCCTCAATTTGGAAGTGAGTTAATAAACCAGTGTCAAGTGTTTTACAAATTCTGTTTTAAGAAAAATCTAGAGTTTTAAAAGCTCAAGTAATGTGGGCTTTAAAAAATCTGTAATTGTCCAACTGGCTTATGTCAACATTTTGGAAAGAATATCAGTCTTTAAATCAGTGTAAGAGATATAAACCTTTGGGGGAGTGAAGGATGCCTGGTGCATGCATGCTAATTTTGTACTTACCCAGGTGGAAGAGAGAGAGGAATAGCCAAAGTTATAGATAGAACAAAGGGATGTCAACTGCAACCTGGTCTCAGTTTGGGCTTAGCTTGCCTCACTAATTCCATGTCAGAACGTCAGTGGTTTACTTATTTATTTCTAACCTGTATCATATTCAGCTCTTTGACAAATCGCATTTTGATTTCTAGTCTGTGCTTTTGGCGTGTGCTTTAATGGTATTAGCCAACTCTAGACACATACTGAATTCATTATGTACCTTATGTATGTACGTAGTAATACTTCCTTTTAATGAACATACGGTCACGTCAAAGTGCTGTGAGGTTGTTTAACAAAAGCGTCTCTGTGCCGTGCTCCTCAGAAGTTTTGAGACGTATGTTAAGTTGAAGCGTTAATATGCTGCATGTTAAGTTGTATTTTAATGGAGTAATATATTATAATTTGACCTCTCCTTAAGGTAAAGAGTCTGTTTGGGTCTTTGATTCTTAGGCTTAGGTTTTTAACTAGAATTGAATATTTTTGACATTCAAAGTTTTTATTTGTGACCAGGTGAACCTAAAGCCCATTAAAGTAAGATTGGCTTTGAATTTGCATCCTGAACTATGGTATTGATGAAGGGTGGATGAGTGACTTTTCCTTATTCTCTATGGGCAGTAAGAAGAATCTACTGTTAGAGCTAGCTCTGTGGCAGCACTAAACCTTGGCTGGATCTGCTAAACTGTTTTTTACCCTTAAATAATGGACAGTAACTCGAGGGCAGGGCCAGGTTGGTAGGAACAGAGAAGTGAGCCAGGAACAAGCAGGCTCAAGGTCTAGCCTGTCGGTGAGCACTCTTCTGAGGGGAGTGCTCATAGTCCTATCCACCTGTCTCAGCTGATTTGGCAACCCCAGAAATCCTGGTCCTCATCAGTGTGCAGGAGACTGATGGTGAGTCTGAGCAGGGAAGCAGTTTTCTCAGGAAAATGATGCTCCATAGAGTCAAGTGCATTCTGGGGATTCTTTGGGAGAATGGGTGTCTATGGAGGACACTAGGCATCTCCTCGAAATAGAGGGAGAGAAGTGATTTCTTTAAAGAGGGACTAATGCACAATGTCAGAACTCCAGGGAAGCAAGCTGAGATGAGTGCAGAGGTCTAGTCCAAGTAGGAATGCTAGGGTCCAAGTCAGATACTGGGCCGGGACTCTTGTGTTTGGTGTATGTGGCATAAGAGGCTACAGCCTGGAAAACACAATAATTCCCTTGTCTAGGAATTCCTGGTAGGCAGATAACAGTTTGAGGGCAGATTCTGATTCTGGAGAACTGGAACTCCTCATATATTGGCAAGTACCATCAGGATTAACTCAGGGACTGCTTAGGGCTGAGCCTGCAAGTTGATCTATACGGTTATAAGTGATTGTAGCTGGATGAGGGTAACTTGACCATCTCAGATGGAAACTAGTATGACCTTTCTTTGACAATAACCACTGGCTCGCATCTCCAAGAAGACTTTGAGAACTGCTAGGAATATGGGCAAGAAACTCTACTCACTGGAACATGGTATTCTTTTTAATTTTCATTTTAAAATGAAAGTGAAAATATAAGTGACAGTTATGATATGTCCCAGCCCTGTATCTAAAAGCTAAAAGTAAAACTAATAAATATATTTTCAATACAGTGTGGTATTGTATAATATCTAACTTTATTTATTTATTTTTTTTTTATTTTTATTAGTTGGAGGCTAATTACTTTACATCATTACAGTAGTTTTTGTTATACATTGATATGAATTAGCCATGGATTTACATGTATTCCCCATCCCAGTCCCCCCTCCCACCTCCCTCTCCACCCGATCCCTCTGGGTCTTCCCAGTGCACCAGGCCCGAGCACTTGTCTCATGTACCCAACCTGAGCTGGTTATCCGTTTCACCCTAGATAATATACATGTTTCAATGCTGTTCTCCTGAAACATCCCACCCTCTCCTTCTCCCAGAGTCCACAAGTCTGTTCCATACATCTGAGTCTCTTTTTCTGTTTTGCATATAGGGTTATCGTTACCATCTTTCTAAAGTCCATATATATGTGTTAGTATACTGTAATGGTCTTTATCTTTCTGGCTTACTTCGCTCTGTATAATGGGCTCCAGTTTCATCCATCTCATTAGAACTGATTCAAATGAATTCTTTTTAATGGCTGAGTAGTATTCCATGGTGTATATGTACCACAGCTTCCTCATCCATTCGTCTGCTGATGGGCATCTGGGTTGCTTCCATGTCCTGGCTATTATAAACAGTGCTGCGATGAACATTGGGGTGCATGTGGCTCTTTCAGATCTGGTTTCCTTGGTGTGTATGCCCAGAAGTGGGATTGCTGGGTCATATGGCAGTTCTATTTCCAGCTTTTTAAGAAATCTCCACACTGTTTTCCATAGTGGCTGTACTAATTTGCATTCCCACCAACAGTGTAAGAGGGTTCCCTTTTCTCCACACCCTCTCCAGCATTTATTGCTTGTAGACTTTTGGATAGCAGCCATCCTGACTGGCGTGTAATGGTACCTCATTGTGGTTTTGATTTGCATTTCTCTGATAATGAGTGATGTTGAGCATCTTTTCATGTGTTTGTTAGCCATCTGTATGTCTTCCTTGGAGAAATGTCTGTTTAGTTCTTTGGCCCATTTTTTGATTGGGTCATTTATTTTTCTGGAGTTGAGCTGGAGGAGTTGCTTGTATATTTTTGAGATTAATCCTTTGTCTGTTGCTTCATTTGCTATTATTTTTTTTTATATTATAGAAAATGCTTAGAGATGTGAGGGTGTGGTCATTTGTTTTTAGTTAGTTTTTTTTTACATTTGAGTCTTGCTTCATGTTACCATGCTCCAGAATTTCAGAAAGCAAGGGAAAATTTTTTGACATTCATTGAAACCTTTTTGAAAAAAATTGTTTTAATGGTACTCTTTAATTTTAATTTATGCAAGAGTTTATCAGAAATGAGGCTATAGCCTATTTATTGAATCTTGTTTAAGCTCTTAAATATTTATTGAGTGCAGGTATGAACCAAACTATGTAGAATATTGGAAATGGCTTTTGTACTTGATTAAATCTATAGTCAGTTTGTTCTTTCCCCCAGAGAGGGCATTCTGAACAACCAAACAATGTTTAGAACAACCAGATGTTCTAAACAATGTTTTATTGGTGTGTCAAGTTTGATAACATGTGGTAGGGTAAAGGAAACTTCACATGAACCAAATTAACTCTAGCTTTGTCACTGGGAGCTCAGTCAGCATAATGGTGATGGTGGCAGCAAAAATCAAATCTTCCTTTCCTCCCCTCCTTCATTCTTCCCTGCTTCCTTCCTTCTTCTTTTCCTCCTTTCTCTTTTCCATTCAAAACTTTAATTCATTCCCAAGCTTTATTTAAGTATTTGTTGTTGTTTAGTCGGTCAGTTATGTCCGATTCTTTGCAACCCCATGGATTGTGTAGCCTGCCAGGCTCCTCCATCCACGAGATTTCCCAGGCAAGAGTACTGGAGTGGGTTGCCATTTCCTTCTCCAGGGGATCTTCCTGACCCAGGGATCAAACCTGGGTCTTCTGCATTGGCAGGCGGATTCTTTACCCTCTGAGCTACCAGGAAAGCCTTTATGTAGGTATACTTGACAAACAAAATGGTTAAGATATTTAAAAGTATACAGTGTGATGATTGATATACATTGTGAAAGGATTCCCTTCATTGATTTTTAAATTTTAACTATTATCAAAACATGCAAACATACACAAAGAAAAGTAGGGTTTTGAGCTGATATGTACATCTCTAGCTATAACAGTTACCAGCTCAAGGGTATTCTTACTTTATCTATTCCCTCTCTCCCTCTTTTTCTCTCTCCCTCCCCTCTCTCCTTTTTGCTTTTCCTCCTAGAGCAGAGGTTAAGTTCCTACCTGCCTCTTATTTTGTATGCTGAGAATTGTTTTTACATTTTTAAATGGTTAAATTTTGTGGCATGGAATTATATAAAGTTTAAATTTAAGCATCCATAAAATAGAGCTTTACTGGGACACAGGCTCGCTAATTCATTTAGGTGTTGCCCACAGCAGAGTTGAGTAGTCAATAGAGAATGAATGGCCTGTATAGGAGAAGTATGCCATCCCCATACCTAGAAGATTTAAAGCATATTTAACAGATAACAGTTATTCTTTATGTTTAAAAACAATTTAAAGCTGCCGTGCCTTTATTATTGATATATCCAACTAATTTAAAGACAGTTTTTTTCAATATCATCTAATCCAATGTCCATATTCAAATTTTGTATGAGATGTAGGTCGGCCAGCTAGAAGTTGAAGTATTATTGAAGGTTAGAGCAATGAAACAAAACTTTTCTATGCATGTGTCAGGAAGTGGATTGTTGTCTTTTACTTAAAGTGAACATTTTCAAATTAGATAATAGGATGCAGTTATCTAATATATTTTCTAGTCTTCTGAACAGTATGAAAAATCATCCTGAATCATCAGTCAGTTACAACTCCAGTTACTTTCTCAGAGTATATGTTTTTTTTTTCTTATTGTGTTTAGTCTTTTTTTTTTTCCTCCTTTGTGTTCATCTTTCCAGAAGCGCAAATCTGTTGGCTTTAAAAATATGGCTGAGCTTCTGGCATAGTATTTGATGTATGCAGTTGCAAAATTGACATAATTTCACTGATGACTGTTAATACATTGTATATAAACTTCCTGTTTTGTTTTTTTTTTTAAATCTGAGAGATGTCAGATATTCTACTAGCTGTTAGGGAGTAGGTAATGACATTAAAAGAAGAGCCCTGTTAAGCTGTTTCTCACAGTATTTGTACCTTTGTCTTCTGCCTCAGCACGTGATCTTGGCTGTAAAGATTCACAGTATCTGTTTTTTCACTTCTCTCAGAGTGATAAGGCTCTGCTATATTGATTGGCACTAGGACTATGCCTGCAATGCAGGAGACCAGGGTTCAATCCCTGGGTTGGGAAGATACCCTGGAGAAGGGAATAGCAACCTACTCCAGTACTCTTGGCTGGAAAATCCCAGGGACAGAGGAGCCTGGAGGGCTACATGGGATCACAAGAATCAGACATGACTTAGCAAATAAACCATGCTCTAACCTGATCATTTCAGGTAAGTGGCAAAAAAGTTGGTGTTAACTCTGAGATGTGCCCAGCGATCACATGGGTCTGTGAGGCAGTGTGTACTGGACTTGGGCATTCTGGGTCTCCAGGCCCAGTGTTCTGCCTGGGCTGAGAGTTAGCATGCTTTTCATGCTCATGTGAGAGTGCACGTTCTTTTCAATCAGGACGTTGTGCCCCTGGTCAGACTGATTCGATAACAGCTTGATAAGGTGTGGAATCTTCCTGTGATTAGAGGGAGAAATCCGATAAGATACACTACTCACTTGCAACAGATAAAGCTTCTCAAAAGACTGCTTCCAGTTAGAATTCCCCAGCTGGTCCTTAGGACACGGTTCATGTATTTATTATGTCGCTCACACTAGGAATCACCCCTGGGGCAGGTGGAACCATTGCAGCAGGTTTGTGAAAAGTTGTGTGCATGTGCTCACACATGAATGAAGGAACGGAGCCTGGAAGGTGGTTTTGGGTAAGCGAAAGGATTTACTCACTCACTTTGGCCCGTCCTTTTATGAGAGGTCGATTGTTCCCCCTTGAAGCCTTTCCTTTCCTTCCTCACAGAATTTGGTTTTCAGTTGGCTTATTTGACATTTTGTGATGGCAGCTTTTAAAATTGGTAGAGCTGGAAGGAACCAGAGAGATCCTGAAGTGCCACTCTGTGGTTTGAGCAGTGAGGAAACTGAGGCACAGGGCTTGGTACTAGGCCCAGGTTTTTAGTTACAAGCAAAAGACTCAATCAGTAAAGAATCCACCTGCAATGCAGGAGACCGGGGTTTGACTCCTGGATTAGGAAGATTCCCCTGGAGGAGGAAGAAATGGCAACCCACTCCTGTGTTCTTGCCTGGAAAATCCCACAGACAGAGGAGGACTGTAGACAGAGGCTACAGTCCGTGGGGTCGCAAGAGTCAGGGCGCGACTTGGCAACTAAACCATCAAAAGAAAAAGAAATTGGGCTGACTTAAGGAGAAAAGAACTTTTTGAGAGCACCTTGAACAAAAGGCAGAAATACTGGGAAGGCTGCTGAAGACGTAAACAATTGCAGCAATCAAAGCTCCAGGCAAACACCATATCCTAGAACTGGTGCACTGAGATGTTCGTGCTGATGACTACCCCTCCTGCAGTGTGTCTGCCGTCACTGTTCACATCTCTGTCTTTTCCCCCTAGAACAGGATGGTGCTGCTGTTATTTTGCCTCCACCATCAGATTGGATGCTCCGTGTCCAGTTCTCTGGGTCACTAGCTCCAGATTAAAATCTATGTGGAGAGCATCTGATTGGTGGAACGGGGTTAAATGTCTGTGTCCCTGGGTGGAGGTATAGACTCTGCCTCTTACAAGGCCTATGTAATGGCTGATGGGTGGATGTAGGAAAGCAAAAACAAGCAAAACCCAGTATCTGTTACAGAAACACATCCAGTTAGTGACTCTTTGCGGCTTTAGAACTTGAGCCTTTTGACTTTTCTCAGTTTATAGCAAGTGTTGATTTCCTTTGCAAAAACTGGCAGAGGCTCCCCATTTTTAAAGGAAAATGTAGTCCTCTGGATGAAAACTTGGTGATTGTAATACTTTGAAACACTCTGTGATCCTGTCAATGCAATTTTTCTTTTAGATTGAAAACCATTCTCCTATCTTCCTGTCCTTTGTGGCACCCAGAAAAGAATACTTGCTCATCAGTGGTAAAATGTGGAGAGAGAGAGAAAGAGAAACAAAAAGCATTGTTCAGGAAGTGCACAGATTAGAGATTAGTTGACACGTCTCAGGAAAAGTGTGCCAGATTGATGAGCAGAAACTATTTAGAACTAGAAAATGTACTGAGCTTTTTGTTTGTTTGTTTGTTTTTAAAGAATTTTGAGCAGTAGCAATACATTTCAATTAAGGTACAAAATGGTCTTGACTTTTCAGTGCATTTTTTAACCTTTTAATAATAGATAATATTTATTGAGAACTGTGATGTCATGTGGAGTAGGAAATGGCAATCTACTCCCATATTCTTGCCTGGAAAATTCCATCAACAGATGAGCCTGGCAGGCTATAGTCTATGGGGTCAGCAAGAGTCAGACATGACTGAGTGATTGAGCATGTGATGTCATAACATACATTCTATCTCACTCCTCACCTTCTGTCAATCCCACTGTTATCCACCCCGTACATATAGGAACTTGAAACTTAGATGAAGCAACTAGCATGAGGTTTCATGGTTGGTAGAGATGAGGCTTGAACTTAAGTCCACTCCTATGAAGGAAGCTTTGTGAATCTTCCTGTAACATAAAGAGAGGAAAGGAGGTGTGTTTGGAGCACCACGCTGGGTGATATTGTAGGAAAACTGCAGATGAAAGAGAAAGGGAAAATGCTAAGAAATGGTGAGAATTTTTGGAACTTGCAACCTTTCCAAGTTAGACTGTAAACTTACTCTTATTCTCAGAGTCTTGGGGTAGTATGGGGCCAGTGCATTTTAGTCTGCTCCTCACAATGATACTTAGCTCACTGCCTGGTGCATAATAAGGTGTTTAATAAATATTTGTTAAAGAAATAAATCTCAAGTGTCCTCAGGTCAGTCACCTTGGGTTAAGATGCTGTGCATGCCACATTGCTACTCTCAGTAAAGGAAGACCCATATCCTTGGAGGTGCTTATCGTGACTTTGGTTCATGTCACAAACAACCACGGAGGGTGACCTGTGGCTTTAGGCCACAAAATTATGTGGTCTGTCAAAGAGTCTCCAGAGTGTCATGCTCCCTGACTTTTCAACTGCATTTCGACTAATTTTTGTCACATTTTCTTTTTTCTTCCTTACAAGTATAAAAACTTATTTTTGACTTGTGCTAGAGAGAGAATTAATTGGTCTGGATAGGCATGGGAGGTGGTGGGCTTCTCCAGCATAAACGGATGCATAGACATTTTTGTACAGACGAGAGCAAATGAATCCCTGGAGCTTTTTGTTGTTTGCAGTATAAAAGTGGTTTATTTTTCATTCAAATCTAGCTAGATTCCTAAGTATCTGAAAAGTACAAAACTTACTCTTCATTAAATTCATGTAAAACTTTTTCAATAAAGGAAAGCCCCGAGGGTATAGAAACTTTATGTACTTAAATATGTCATGTGAAGGCACTTCACAGTGTTTCGTTTACATGGGGCCAGAGACCACAGATCCATGCTGATTGCTAATTATTCAGATTGTAAATAGCTTATTTGAGAACCTAGGGTGAGACAAAAGAAAGATGAAGGAACAAAAGGCCCACGATAATGAAAAGGATATTGCAATGAGAAAGGCTGGGTAAAATTATGATGTAGGTCACATTCTGTGCCTGTATTTAATTGTACCTTTGTATTTAATAATAACAATGATTACATGCTTAGGGCTAACAGGTGTCATTTGCTCAGAACTGTAGTATGGATAAGTGACAGCAAATTATTCCAATTCATAAACTTTGAATATAATGCTTTTGTTTTGAATTTCACCAGTCTATACTAGAAGATATTTCCTGCAAAATTGTATATCAGCCTAGGAAGATTTTTAAACTTAATTCCTGATAAGTATATATGAAATATGAATAACTAAAGTATAATGAAAAAATCACTTTGCAGAGATTAATTAAATGTGGTGGTCCTAATACCACAGTCACATTTCTGATAGCTTATGCTTCATGTAAGCTTTGGATATAATTGCACATTAGTAAGGATTAAAGTTTATAGGTGGTGGTCTCTGCATTTTCTCTACTTCTTGCTTCTCTTGACCATTTTCCCTAACTGCCCCACTTTCCTTAACTCCCCAGGGAGTTGCTTTCCCTGCCCACTGTGTTCCCTTCTGTGGCCATTATTGCAGTTTGTAATTGTCTTATTAATTTGTTTCACTTGATTTTACCTGTCCTTCCTCTTAGAATGTAGTTCTATAGAACAGAGACCAGTGTTAGATTATTTTCCCTACTCAGTGGATCCCTAATGCCTATCATCAGGCAGATGTTTGAATAGTTTACAAGGTAAGGTAAGATGTTCCATGGAGTAGGAATACGAGCGAAAAGTCAGAGGTGTGAAAGAGCAGAGTTTTATTCAAGGATGACCACTTTATTTGGGCTTCCCAGCTGACTCAGTGGTAAAGAATCTGCAAGAGACAGGAGATGCAGGTTCAATCCCTGGATCAGCAAGAATGGCTACCCACTCCAGTATACTTGCTTAGAAAATTCCATGGACAGAGGAGCTTGGCAGGCTATAGTCCGTGGGGCCGCAAAGAATCAGACACCACTGAGCAACTGAGCACAGTTCAGTTCAGTTCAGTCGCTCAGTTGTGTCCAACTCTGAGACCCCATGGACTGCAGCACACCGGGCTTCCCTGTCCATCACCAACTCCCAGAGCTTGCTCAAACTCATGTGCATCGAGTCAGTGATGCCATCCAACCATCTCATCCTCTGTCATCCCTTTCTCCTCCTGCCTTCAGTCTTTCCCAGCATCAAGGTCTTTTCCAATGAGTCAGTTGTTTGCATCAGGTGGCCAGAGTATTGCAGTTTCAGCTTCAGCATCAGTCCTTCTGATGAGTATTCAGGACTGATTTCCTTTAGGATTGACCAGTTTCATCTGCTTCTGTCCAAGTTGTCCCACAAACTAATCACTAATCTGTTTATAGTATTTCTATTAATATAGGAAAATAAATTGTGTTCTTAATAGCCATCTTAGAATGCAGTCTCAAAGACTGACGTGCTTTTAAGCTGGGACTAATTTTATTAGAAAATTGGCTATATTGCCTATGTAAGTTATGTGTGTTCACAGTTCCACATAAAACCATAAAACCTGAGTGGCATAAAAACAATTAGAAATTATTACACATGCACTCTAGAGCCCGGGAACCACAGCTGCTGAACCCACACACAGAGAGTAGTCCCTGCGCTCTGCAACTAGAGAAAAAGCCCATGCAGCGATGAAGACTCAGCACAGCCAAAAATAAATACATAAATAAAATGATATTAAAAAAAAAAAGACAGCCAAGAATAACATGCCCAGGTTAACCTGCTTGGTACCAGGAGAATGATGAAGGCCTGTGGTGAGTCATCCCAGCAGAGTCATCCTACACCAGCTGATAGACAGGAGAAGGGACCAGAAGAATCTCTCACCCAACCCCAGACAAGAGCCACCTAGATAAACACTCCAAAATCACATCTGCTAACATTCCCTTGGCCAAAACGGTTTCACGTGTCTGGGTCCAGAGTCAGAGTGGGAATCAACACTGTGAAGACTTTTTGACAGTGGACATGGATACAGGAAGGGTGAAGAATTCAGAGAACTTTTGCAATATAGTATGTGGCTGATAAAGGCTAATCAAATCAAGATTTCCTTATAATTCTAGATCCGAATGGAAGAATGTGATTTTTCACTTTATTTTTCTGGTGTCTTTGTAAAACACTTATCTTTTGGTCTTTCTTAATCCTATGATTTTTAAAAGCAAAGGCAGAAAAATCACAAATAAGGATAAAATTGAAGTGAGATGGGTAGCTATTGAAGAGTAGCTATTACCTCGTTGACTCAAAAGTTCATTCAGGTTTTTCTATAACATGTCACGGAAAAACTCAAACACACTTTGTGGCCAGTGCAATACATGCATTGTGTAATTTCAGAGGTACCCACCTAGCTTCTCTTTGTTTATAGGATGCTGAAATCCAGAGGAATGCAGTGCATCATCACCTGCATTCCCCCAACCAGGTTAGTGATTCACTCAAAACTTGTTACGCCATTATCCCAATCCAGAGCCATTGTCTGCTGTATGTTTTCTTTTATTTATTTATTTATTTATTTATTTATTTATTTATTTATTTTTGGCTGTGCTGGGTCCTCATTGCTGCCGGGGGTTTTTCTCTAGTTGCAGAGAGCAGCGGCTAGTCTCTGGTTGCAGTGTATGGGTTCTGTAGTTGTGGTTCCCCGGCTCTAGAGCACAGGCTCAATAGTTGTGGCAAATGGACTTAGTTGCTCCCTAGCATGTGGGCTCTTCCCAGATCAGGGATCGAACCCGTGTCCCCTGCACTGGCAGATGAATTCTTATCCTCTCAGCCACCAGGGAATGCTCTCTGCTGTGTCTTGTAAGGTATATTCTTCTAAAACTGCTTCATGTGTCTCTCTGACCCCCTCCACTCCCCACACAAATAGCCATTTTTATAAATAATTTACTTTGGGGGGAGATTGCATTGTTATTATAACTTACCTGAAAAGTATGTTCTCATTTGACTTTTTCTTTGCAAGCTTACTCCTATGTAATTAAACCAGAATTTAGTAATCGCCTTTCGCAGAGATATACACACACACCTATTTTGTTCTGCCTCTACTTCACTCTTCCCTTGAGAAAGGAGTATTTTAAATATAATGATTCTATTAAATCAGTTTGAATTTGGTACCTTAGCCTTTAATTACCTTTGCGGGACTGTTAGGAAGCTTCCCAAGAGAGGTCATTGTGTCACTGTCAGTTTGAAACAATGAAGCATATGCCCTGTGGATTTTGTTAGAAATGGGATTAATGCTTCAGGGAGGTATTCTTTTTCCTCCTGCATCCTTTTTCCCTATGGTAGACTAAGTCAAATGAATGCATAACACCCAGGTCAGGGCACAGGGAGGTGGAAAGAAATACTCTCAGCACATTTTTTTTAATTGATAAAGTTATGATCACATTATTTTAATAAATATTTAATTATTTTAGTTAATCAGCTTTTTTTTTTTGTTAACAATTAGACTTTCTGTATGGGTTTCTGGGTCCATGGATAGGTCTGTGACTATCTATGTAAATGACCATTTAACAGTAGGCTGTAAAAGAAGATTGTATGTAGAATTTCAGAGCATCTTGGAATTTTAGATCTGAAGGACCAGGAAAATAGCAGGTAATTTGTTGGGGTTTTCTCATATTTATTCATTCTTCATACTCTTTATACATTCAATACTTATTTCTCTCTCTCCCCCCACCCTTTTTTTACCAGCTATTTTGCATGTTAACTTAGTTGCCAAACTTTGAAACCCTCTAAGGAGAACAATATTGCTCTGTCTCCAAAATATTTATATTTGAGGCCTATCTTGTACTAGAGAATTACATCTTAAAAATGTTTTTCACTTTAAACTATCTCTCACTATCCTGGGTGCAAGGCCACTGTGGACTAAGGTAAAATCCTTCTCTGTTACTACTGACCTTCATTCTCTTTGGTGGGTAGATTTTACATTTTGTTTTCCTAAACAAGGGAAAACAGTTACAGTCCCACCTCTTATGTGCTTCCCCGCATCTGAGTTGCAAGTTCAGTATGTGCACATATGTAAGATTTCAAGTGCAAAAGGAGAACGGAGTAGGAAACAGATTTTCACAGCCCCAGTCTGGGTCCTTGCGTAAGTGCCAGCATAAAGCGATTCACTGAACAGTGAATAGTCTCGTGTTGCCTGGCTCCGAGGAAAAGGATTTGAAAATCCAAACTTAATAAGCAGATCAGTTGGGTGGGAGAGTTGATATTATTGTTTTGCATTCCAATAACATGCCGTGTTATCAAAAACATTTTTCTTCAGCAGTAAAATTACAGGAGGCATATAGATACCTTTCAGAATGTCAGGAAAAGGAGTTGGGGGGAATTTAGTTAAGAATAGTGAACATATACCACTTATCACAGGAACCATACACTGTGAGCCTCTGGGTATCTCAGGGTAAAGGGTGAATTTAATGTCGGTCGGGGAGTGGGAGGTCAGCCCTGAATCAAAGCAGGTACTTGAATTAAGCTTAATGTCTGGAAAGAAGGGGGCTCCTGGGTAGAGGTGTGAACTCCTAGGCCCAGAAGAAAGTCAAGTTACTTAATTCCTCAGTTTTTAGGAGCTTATAATAACTGTGTTTGCATTTCCCAGTGAAGCACAGGGCAACTTGTGGGTTAAGTCTAGAGGGAATCATTCATATCCATTTCTCATTCTGCCTCACTTATTCAACTTAAATATGAGGACTAGTTTGGGTTTAAGTGTAGATTTTACACACTTCTGGGGTTTCCCTGCTTCCCTCAAGTTTATTGCCACCAACTTATTGATAAACTGATTTTTTTTTTTAAACTTTAGACAAAGCATTCTGTTTTATAGTTAGAGATAATACTGTAAATCTATAAGGGCTATAAGATTTATATAAATCTGGAAGACTAAAAATCTAAGACTATAAATAAACCTGTTTATTTAACACATTGAATGGAACTTGGCTAAATTTAACACTTCCTGAATACCTGTTCTGTGCTTGGTACTAATAAGAAAGAGAAAAGATGAAAAGTAAGATTTCCTGCCTTCCCATGACAAGGCCAAGGAGACATGGAAATCACGCAGTAATCACAGTGGAATGTTACTTCCAGGATAACAGAAGTGTCCCTGTATCTTTCTCACCATTAAGTTCCTTGCATTTGTCACGATGCCTGATTCATAACTAAGGCTTATCATTTTTTTAAGTTGATGGATACATGGATAACTAGTTTCATAAAGACTGTAGAAATGGTATGTACAAGGTACAATATGGATTTAGAAGATGGGATGAACAACTTGGCCTTGGAGGGGTTCAGTACAGATAATGAAAGTCTTTATGGGGAGATATTTGAATCAGCTCATGGGAAAGAAATAGGAGTTGTCTAGAGCTTCCAGAATTGTTTTCCACCCAGAAGAATTTGTGTGGACATAGGCAAGGAGGTATGAAATGACATGATGTTCAAGAAGTTGTAAATAATTTTTTTCAAGAATAAAGGGAGTAGAAGATTGTAGGGAGAGCCTTCATAAATAAGTGACATTTCTGATTCGAGTCAAGGCAGGTCCTGCTGGGTATAAGGGTAAGCGTGCAAAATAAAGAGCAAAGAGACTTGTTTCCACCTCACATTTTTAACTGAGGTTCATCTTATTTACCTTCAAAAGTATTGGCATTTGGAAGCTAATTCAGGAGGTGTATCTTAGTATAGGTGGTATATCTTAGCATAGAAACAATAGAGCCTGATGAACTTACAAATACTGTTCCAATGAGATTCTATAATTGGAAAATATATTAAAGGAAAGATTGTGTATTTTCAAAAGTTAGTTTCATTACTGGATGATCATTAAATAGATATACAGTATATCACTTTACAGGGGCTTCTCTGGAGGCTCAGTGGTAAAGAATCCACTTCAATGCAGAAGATGTAGGTTCAGTCCCTGGTGTCGGAAACATCCTCTGGAGAAGGAAATGACAACCCTCTCCAGTATTCTTGCCTAGAGAATCCCATGGACAGAGGAGACTGGTGGGCTACAGTCCCTGGGGTTGCAAAGAGTAGGACACTACTTAGCAACTGAGCAGTAACAACAGTATATCACTTTACAAAGGGATCTGTCATTTAACAAATGATTTCTGTCTGGTTCCTAGGAACAGTGATGTCATATAGGATTTAAAGTAGTTGATTTACACGTGGCTTTCTCACCCTGTGTCTAAGTCGAGGCACACTTGCACTGGTGAGAGTTTTCCTACCAGAGGAACATGAATTGGATTTCTTGTACTACCCCTTAAATGTTTCATTGCTATGTATTAGAAAGATTTGGTGGGATGGGTACTTTCTTAAATTTAAATGTATAATCTGTTTGAATGCTTTTAACTTTATGGATCATATTTTCCAATTTTAAATGAGGCCACATTAATAAAAGTGAGTTTCTTCAACTTAATTTTAAATATACCTACTATTTTAATTGTACCATTAGGGTCATCCTAGGTGAAATTGATAGAAATGCTGCTTCTCTTCTCTTTCCACTTAAAGTTCAGCTGCCGCTGCTGTTGTTTCCTTTCTTCTACTTTCATTTTACTCATCTTTGGATAAAATAACTCCTTATTTTGCATGTCAAGGTTTAATGTATGTTCTTAACTTGATAGAGACTTTAATTTTGAGGGAAAGATTCTTGGCTGATTGCATTAGTTTAGCAGTTCTAGAATAAGATGTCTGTGGGGCGGGGCGGCAGGGTCCTGTCATTGATTCTCTCTTTATAACTGTGCCCTTTTAGCTGCAGCCGATTACCTGCGGTGCTTCTGACCCGGCACAGACTGAATCACAAGGAAGAAACTTTACATAAACCATTTATACTAAATGCTTAGTATGCCGGCAACATAAATCAACAACAATATCCATTATAAATTCATCCCTTTATCAGTATTATCTTGATAGAACTGATCCCAATGTGTGGGAATTTGAACTCTGCTTCAATACATCTAGTCCTGTGTAATTAATTATTCAGGGCACAGAGAACCTGGCCCCTGCGATGTAGAGTAATTCTTCCTGGTCAGCGTTAACTCCACTGGCAATAATAAATAGAAAAAGTCTCTAGTGATGCCAGTATTTTAAAGTGATTAATCATCTTTCCCCGCTTCACCTCCCCCTCAGTTTTCTTTAACTAAGATTTTTCAGCAATAAATCTTTAACAATACAGGTAGGAATTGTTCTGTAATTAAATTTTGCCCTGCTTAATTTCTTACCTTTTATGTATGACAAAAACCAAAAAGTTAACATTTTAAGGAGGTCTGATTGAAATTCAAACCCAGAAAACTCCTTTTATAGAATACTGAGAGATTCTCTATGGAAGATTAAGCTCTTGATTTTGAATATTAGATAGAGCACGTATTCATAAAAATTGTTAATCAACACCAGTTGGAGTGTCAAATATTCTGAAGTTTTGAATTACTTCACTTTCATGTGTATGGGTTGTCTGTATTAGGAAAAGCCTGACATATACATATGTTCCCAAACGGAGAGAATAATTACTTATTTCTTAACTTGCAGATAATTGATGTGAGCTCTGTAGGAAAGGGAGACTTTGCATCCTTTTGTGGTACACAAAATGCAATTGCGGAAGTGGCAGGTAAATGCCTGACTGAGAATGACCACGTATTTCCAATCGTGCCCTGTAGAGCTGACCAGCCATCAAGTCTATTCCACGTGACAGGGACAGATGTGACATATCTGTTGTGACACACTTCTCTGCCACCAGTCTGTGGCTTGAGGTGACTCCTGTCCCTCCTCTGACGCTTCCTCCCGCTGCAGGACAACACAACGACGCACGGATGAACCTTGCCATTGCTCTCACCGCTGCCAGGTATGGGGCTGCCACGGCCAATTACATGGAGGTCGTGAGTTTGCTCAAGAAGACAGACCCCCAGACAGGAAAAAAGCGCGTGAGCGGTGCACGGTGTAAGGATGTGCTCACAGGTATGCAAAGGCTCCGGCAGGGCAGATTTCTTAGCATCTTGCTTTGTCTGTGCAATGACTGAATGATAATTTCTCTGTCACTTCTCTTTTATTGAAGCCAGATTTCAGAGTCCTATTACCTGTATTCCTTATTGTCAACAACAACTGGTTTTGCATGAAAATTTTTCTTTGTGGAACCTGGCAATTTTTTTCCTCTTTGTGTTAAACATTAATGATGATCATGATAATAATGTCTGCAAAATTCCCACAACTATGAATGCATTATGTTCTTTTTACAAAAACATGTTATTAAGAAAAGTCAATAAATGTGGCAAGTTTCAAAAAGTATCCTTTAGGTGACAGAAGCAGTGTGTTTACTTGCCGTTCAAGTCAATCACTTTAACTTTGGTGAGATTTGCTTGCCTGTCCATTTTTGCGGCCTCTTGGGCGAAGTTTCAGATACGTCGTTTCCTTCAAAACCACTGCTCACACTTTTGAGTTTTAAGGAGAAGGCGGCTCATTTACTCACTTTCTTCTTCTTTGGCACTTTAATGCTGGGCATTTTGCAAACTAGAATGGGAGCTGAAATGAAAACGCAGCGTGCTTTTTCTCCTGCAGTTTGGACTTGTTGGTTAAATGTACTCACATGCAGGCCTATTGTGTGGCTTCTCAGTGACTCTGGTTGCCTGTATCACTCAAGTGATAATCTATACTCCACCATAAGTGAACAGATGAATTAATAATCTAAAGCATCAGTGAGCAGAGAAGCAAGTGGGGTGTGTGACTGACGCTGCTTTCTTTCACAGGGGAGGAATTTGATGTGAGAGCCAAGTGTGTTATCAATGCCACGGGACCTTTCACGGACACTGTGCGCAAAATGGATGATAAGGACACCACAGCTATCTGCCAGCCGAGTGCTGGCGTCCACATCGTGATGCCTGGTTACTACAGGTACCCGCGTTCCCGCTCATGCATCGTCGCCAGAGAAGGAGGGCCGCGAGAAATTGTCTACACGTATTCTTGTAGCATACCTTTCTTAATAATAGATGGCTAACTCACTGTTCAAAATGAGGAGAAATGAGTGAAAAAACAGCTCCTCCAAAACACAAAACGCAAACTGGTCTTGAGAATTTCTTAGTTTTTATGGCAATATTCCTGTTTATGAGTTAGTGATTTGGAATCTATTTTTGTACTTTTTTCAGCGTACTCATCATCAGAGTCTAAGTCTTAGTATTTTTGAATTTTAACTTTCATGAAAACCCTAAAATTAATTTTGCAAAAATGTCCATAAAAGACATTTACATGAAAGCACTAAAAAGTTCATTTTATAAAATGCCCGGACTTGCTTATGAAGAATCTGAAAATGAGGACCAAATATTCTTATGTTTATAATTTTTGAAATATATTTTGAAAAATAATTTATAATTTCTGATTTATCATTTTGGCAAAGATAATCAGAGGTAGAGAAATGGGCAGGGATAGAGATGAAATAAGAGCAGCTATTAATTGAAAATCCTTTAAGTGGGGTGTTGCACATGAAACTGCAATTTTTATGTGCATTTGAATTTTTAGTATTTTTTATTTTTAATAAATTTGAGAAGAAACGTGTATGATCCTAAGAAACTGATAATGATTACCCCTTATGTACATTTCAAAACATCTGGGGAAAAATTCATGTGTCCATGATGAATATGGAACATTTTTATTTGCATATGTAGCAATCTAATAGGCAAACTAGTACATAATTCTGTGAAATCATGATTTATGTTCAAGGTATTCATTAAGACATCATTTGTAGTTGAGAAATATTAGAAGCCACGTAAGTTTCTAACCGTAGGATGATGGATAAGTAAATTATGGTGTATCTGCACAAGGGAGTATTATATGGCCATTAAAAATTCTGAATAATTTTAGTGTCCTAGGAAAACCTGAGAGATACAGTGTTAATTTAGAGTGGAGGATACAAGATTGTATGTGTAACATGATCAAACGTTATATAAGTATCTAGAAAAAGATGAAATATTTTAAATACCCATGGTGATTGCCTGTAGGTGATGTGATTATGAGTAAAAAGTTATAATTTCTAAGTAACGTGGTTAAAATGGGAGTTATCACTTCTATATTCTAATAATTTTTCATAAAAGACATATTTTTAATATTTGATAAAACAGATATACAGATCCATGATATTTCATTTAATATCTGCATTCTTCTAGAATGCTATCCCACCATGTAATATATGATGCTGCTTTATTAGTTTTCCACTAAGTCTTCTTGAAGAGAGTCCAAGATATTGTACCAAGCACACTTCTAATGAGGAAGATATCACACTTCTACCAAGAAGAATATTAACGAAATTTCATACCCACCAGCTTCCAAGGTTTCTTTGTTGTTTTCTAAATGTCTACATATAATTGATAGACAGTCATTAGTGTTTTCACTTACAATTGTAGAGACCATGGTGCTTCCAATCTCAATAATAAACACTTATGCAGTGGTGCTTGATAGAGTTTTAAAAACTGTTGAGCAGAAGTTTAGTTCAAATGAAAAGGAGAGAAGTAAATATATGTACATGATGCAAATGTTTCTTGTATATAGAGGTTTTCAAAAATAGCTTCAGACACAATTATATGCATTTATTTTGTGTTGGATAAAAATTTGCAAGGTCAGCTAGCTTGTAAGTTTTTGGAAGCATTTTCTTTTAGCAGTACACGTAGTACCTGAAGTATAGACACACACACGTCACCATAATCCTCACATTTGCTTCGATCTCACTTGTGCACAGTGCTTCATGTCTTTATTCTTGTCCCGTGATATCAGAGGACACATTAGTGTTCTGTATTATTCCCTATGTTATTTCTGCCACTTCATAATGACGCTGTTTGGGACAAGTCATTTTATTCTGTAAATCTTAGTTTGCCTGTCGTTAAAATATGAAGACATTCCACTCTTTCCAGTATACAGACAAAGACAGTATGGAGTATGATAAGGTGATACCTTGGTAAAGAACTTTCTGGTTTGTTCATCACTTTACCCCTTGTTAACTGTGCAACTTTGGGAAGCTGCTCATTTTCAGCTTCTGGTTCCTTATCTCACGGTAGTTCCTAATTTGTGTACATTTTGACAATGTTCGTATGTTTATTTTTTCTTTATTTTCTTGACTACTACATCCACAGCTCCTGGTACTTTATCTAGTACATAATAATGACCAGTAAATACTTTTTGAATGAGTTCTGCCAACTTTTTGTGTTAACTTGCCCAAATTGAGATTGTTCCTTTTTCTAATTAAAATTTTAATCATATCTATAATGGAATTTTAAATATATAGATATTAAAATATAAAACAAACTATGATTTTTCTTTTTATTGCCCAGATAACTCCCGTAGACAAAAATAAACAAAAGTAATCACTATAGAAAAATAGAAAGATATAGAATGAAAAGTGAAAGTCTCCCTCTTTTCCCCCATGTCCCCAGCTTCAGTTTTTGATAATGCTTCCTTCTGATTTCTTCCATAAAATTTTATGTTTATACTCTCACAAATGTATATCCTTTTAAACTTTTTTCATGAAGGAACTCATGCTATACATATGTTCTGTACTCTGCTTTATAATATTCTAACAACAGAGCAGATAGGTGGTTTTTAAGAAATATAAATATATATCACCTGCATGTAATATTTTCAAAACAGAATGTCTTTCTTAATCCTAAAAATTAGGCATTAGTTTCAGACCCATTGGAGAAGGCAATGGCACCCCACTCCAGTACTCTTGCCTGGGAAATCCCATGGACGGAGGAGCCTGGTAGGCTGCAGTCCATGGGGTCGCTAAGAGTCGGACTCGACTAAGCGACTTCACTTTCACTTTTCACCTTCATGCACTGGAGAAGGAAATGGCAACCCACTCCAGTGTTCTTGCCTGGAGAATCCCAGGGACGGGAGCCTGGTGGGCTGCCATCTATGGGGTCGCACAGAGTCGGACACAACTGACGTGACTTAGCAGTAGCAGTTCAGACCCATGCCTGTAAGTTGTAAACGTGTTAGTCACAGCTGGGTCTGTTTAAGATGCAGTAAGTGATCTCGTTCTACTTTGGGAGAAATTAATATCTCCGTTTTTAGCACCTTGAACCACAACCACTAAACATCCTGTGGGGAACCTTAGAGGGGTGGTCTGGCAGCCCAGTTCCTGTTCAGTCTCTGTTTGCAGATGAGTCCCTTGGTTTGGGATTACAGTCTGGGTTAATTGTTTGGTCCCTCTTTCCTTACTGACTTTGAGCAGCTGTATCGCTGGCATCCGAGGGTTGGTTTTTCTCTCCATATCAAATTGTTCTCTTGGGTGGGTGAGGTCAAGAGATCTCAGACTGAAATCACTCTCTGGATTTCTCAGTCAGTCTTCACTCAACAGCTGTAACTGAAGGGTTCTACTAGGTCCTCAGAGATGAGTAAGACCTTATGCTGCTGCCCTTATAAGCCAGCTAATATAACTTAAGGCCTAGCATTTCAACTAGAACCTGATTAGTTTGACGGTACAGTGACTTCAGGAGCCACTGATTTATTGAGTGTAGGCAGCTAAATGGGGAATGAGGACCAGGTATGCAGTCTACCCTGTTGGGCTACTTTCAGAGTTTCTTCATGGCATTTATTAAGCTTATTATGACCCTAACTAACATTCCACATGTGGAATTATCTTGTGCCATCGTAGCAGCTTTCTCTCTTTCTCTGTATTGTTTTAATTTCAGAAAACTCAACACACAGAAATCATTTACTTTTGAAGGCACTCTTTACATTAAGAACTGAGAAGTTGCTGTGTAGCCCAGGGAGCTCAACCTGGGGCTCTATGACAACCTAGAGGGGTGGAAAGAGGTTCAAGGAGGGAACACATGTATACTTATGACTAATTCACATCGTTGTGTGGCAGAGACCAACACAACACTATAAAGCAATTATCATCTGATTAAAAATAAATTTTAAAAAAAAGCAAATCTGGAATTTTCATCAGAGTTGTGGGTAGATGATCTTACAAAAGTAACTACAATACATCAAATGACTGAAATACATGAAAATAGTTGTCTCCTCCTTTTAGCCTAAAGATGCTTTTTACTACTGATGAGAGGTCAATTTTTTTTTCCATAATGTGTGTGCATACTGCTGGCTCTAACACTGATTGCTGAGTAGTTAACAATAAATTGATTTCAGTTTAAATAAGGGTACTTCAGGATGGCAATGGTCTGCATGAGAAAAATGTTCATTACATCTAATGCTACACACACACATAAATTAGCAGCAAGCTTCTTCTGTTGATATCAAGTGAATTATACATATTGAGAAAAGACCTATGCCTCACCACATTGTATATACCATCCCTATAGTTGACAGCCATTTTCAAACTTTCGTGCGACCTTGCACAATTAATTCTTCATAAGAAAACAAACTTTTCCCTAAGGGTGAGTTATGAATTAGGTAATTTAGAACTGATGAGAAGTATTTCCAAATGGATTCTTAAATTTTTAATACCGTTCATTAATAGCTTTGTCTTCCCTCTGTGCTTGTTAATTTTATGTTTGACACATATGTCTTCACTTAAGCAGTTGATTCTCTACAGGTTCCAGTTATGTGTGTGTTGGTAACTATCACATTCACCTTTTAAACTGCTTTTATTGCACTGAAAGGTTTTAAAAGATTCAGTAGTTGTGCTTTTCCAACAGCATTTCATGTCTCAGTTGTTGAATATTATAATTTTATGCTGAAGTTAATCAAGTTTATTGAGTTACTTAGATACATGACAGTATCTGGCCCATAAAAATGGTCATATGTATATTATATCAACATGTAGTTTGTTCCTTAAATTTTAGAATATGAATTTATCCTTTTGTTTCAATATAGGACTATTTACCAAATTGTAAGTTTGAATTCATGAGCTAATTTCTATCACAAAGTGATGTGTTTAATCAAAGGGCATATCAACCCAGGATCAAATTAGGTGCTTACAAACCATATTTTAACTAGTTTCTTTTAAGATATTTAGCAAGTTTTATGGCAAGTACAAAGGAAAACTTTAGACATATAGAGACTGAAAATACTCGATACTTATAGCTCTCAGTGTATTTTTTGAAAGTAAAATTACTTTAGGTAACCCTGAGTAAAGATGGGATCCTCGCTGAAGGTTTAAATGATTGACACACTTTGAGGTGATTTTTGCATGTGCTAAATAGAAGAAGAATATCTGTTTGTTTCCAAGGCAAACCATTCAATATCACGGTAATCCAAGCCTATGCCCCAACCAGTAGCGCTGGAGAAGCTGAAGTTGAACGGTTCTATGAAGACCTAGAAGACCTTTTAGAACTAATACCCAAAAAAGATGTCCTTTTCATTATAGGGGACTGGAATGCAAAAGTAGGAAGTCAAGAAACACCTGGAGTAACAGGCAAATTTGGCCTTGGAGTACAGAATGAAGCAGGGCAAAGGCAAACAGAGTTTTGCCAAGAGAACATATTGGTCATAGCAAACACCCTCTTCCAACAACACAAGAGAAGACTCTACACATGGACATCACCAGATGGTCAACACCGAAATCAGATTGATTATATTCTTTGAGGCCAAAGATGGAGAAGCTCTATAGAGTCAGCAAAAACAAGACCAGGAGCTAACTATGACTCATGAACTACTTATTGCCAAATTCAGACTTAAATTGAAGAAAGTAGGAAAAACCACTAGATCATTCAGGCATGACCTAAATCAAATCCCTTATGATTATACAGTGGAAATGAGAAATAGATTTAAGGGACTAGATCTGATAGACAGAGTGCATGATGAACTATGGACTGAGGTTCCTGACATTGTACAGGAGATAGGGATCAAGACTATCCCCATGCAAAAGAAATGCAAAAAAACCAAAATGGCTGTCTGAGGAGGCCTTACAAATAGCTGTGAAAAGAAGAGAAGCGAAAAGCAAAGGAGAAAAGGAAAGATATTCCCATTTGAATGCAGAATTCCGAAGAATAGCAAGGAGAGATAAGAAAGCCTTCCTCAGCGATCAATGCAAAGAAATAGAGGAAAACAAAAGAGTGGGAAAGACTAGAGATCTCTTCAAGAAAATTAGAGATACCAAGGGAACATTTCATGCAAAGATGGGCTCAATAAAGGACAGAAATGGACCTAACAGAAGACCTAACCTAATATCTTAATAACAGAAGATATTAAGAAGAGGTGGCAAGAATACACAGAAGAACTGTACAAAAAAGATCTTCACGACCCAGATAATCACGATGGTGTGATCATTCACCTAGAGCCAGACATCCTGGAATGTGAACTCAAGTGGGCCTTAGAAAGCATCACTATGAACAAAGCCTAGTGGAGGTGATGGAATTCCAGTTGAGCTATTTCGAATCCTGAAAGATAATGCTGTGAAAGTGCTACACTCAATATGCCAGCAAATTTGGAAAACACAGCAGTGGCCACAGGACTGGAAAAGGTCAGTTTTCATCCCAATCCCAAAAAAGGCAATCCCAAAGAATGCTCAAACTACCGCACAATTGCACTCATCTCACACGCTAGTAAATTAATGCTCAAAATTTTCCAATCTAGGTTCAGCAGTATATGAACTGTGAACTTCCAGATGTTCAAGCTGGTTTTAGAAAAGACAGAGGAACCAGAGATCAAATTGCCAACATCT
This sequence comes from Odocoileus virginianus, assembly GCF_023699985.2. Lineage (NCBI taxonomy): Eukaryota > Metazoa > Chordata > Mammalia > Artiodactyla > Cervidae > Odocoileus > Odocoileus virginianus. The sequence goes on along the minus strand of NC_069686.1, from coordinate 31,087,665 downwards.
GCTGGATCGTTGAAAAAGCAAGAGAGTTCCAGAAAACATATATTTCAGCTTTATTGACTATGCCAAAGCCTTTGATTGTGTGAATCACAATAAACTGTGGAAAATTCTGAAAGAAATGGGAATACCTGATCTGCCTCTTGAGAAACCTATATGCAGGTCAGGAAGCAACAGTTAGAACTGGACATGGAATAACAGACTGGTTCCAAATAGGAAAAGGAATACGTCAAGGCTGCTTATTTAACTTATATGCAGAGTACATCATGAGAAACGCTGGGCTAGAGGAAGTACAAGCTGGAATCAAGATTGCCAGGAGAAATATCAATAACCTCAGATATGCAGATGACACCACCCTTATGGCAGAAAATGAAGAGAAATTAAAAAGCCTCTTGATGAAAGTGAAAGAGGAGAGTGAAAAAGTTGGCCTAAAGCTCAACATTCATAAAACTAAGATCATGGCATCTGGTCCCATCACTTCATGGGAAATAGATGGGGAAACAGTGGAAACAGTGTCAGACTTTATTTTGGGGGGCTCCAAAATCACTGCAGATGGTGATTGTAGCCATGAAATTAAAAGACGCTTACTCCTTGGAAGGACAGTTATGACCATCCTAGATAGCATGTTAAAAAGCAGAGATGTTATTTTGCCAACAAAGGTCCATCTAGTCAAGGCTATGGTTTTTCCAGTAGTCATGTATGGATGTGAGAGTTGGACTGTGAAGAAAGCTGAGTGCCAAAGAATTGATGCTTTTGAGCTGTGGTGTTGGAGAAGACTCTTGAGAGTCCCTTGGACTGCAAGGAGATCCAACCAGTTGATACTAAAGGAGATCAGTCTGGATGTTCATTGGAAGGACTGATGTTGAAGCTGAAACTCCAATACTTTGGCCACCTCATGCGAAGAGTTGACTTATTACAAAAGATCCTGATGCTGGCAGGGATTGGGGCAGGAGGAGAAGGGGACAACAGAGGATGAGATGGCTGGATGGCATCACCAACTCGATGGACATGAGTTTGAGTAAACTCTGGGAGTTGGTGATGGACAGGGAGGCCTGGTGTGCTGTAGTTCATGGGGTCGCAAAGAGTCGGACACGACTGAGTGACTGAACTGAACTGAACTGAAACAGAAGAATTGAAGCCTACTCTCTCCTGTATCTCGTGTAGACGACAGATAGTGATTTCTTTCTACAAATAGTGATTTCTGCCATGTCCAATTTCTTATGGATATGGCAGGCATTTCATGGGGCTGACGAATATTTGCAAAGAAATATTATTACTCCTTGTAGTTTCAATGAAGAAGATGCATTAATTAACCTGACTACAGATTTCTTTTTCATAAAAAGTCATTTTTGGTTTGCTTTTAAACAGTATTCAGACTCTCATCCTTACACATTTGAATCTTGAGTTTCTTGTTTTTTTAATTTTAAGAGAAAGATAGCTATAAATAGTTGACTGTATGCCCTTTAAAATGTGTGAGCATAACATAATTTTTGGAGTTTATTGAAACCAAATAGAATTATATTTCCTATCTAAGAAATATTAATAGAAGCTGAAAATATATTTACAGAAAATAACTTTAACATTATTTCCTTATGAGAATTCAGTCAAATTTAGCTATCTGAAGCTCTGTAGTGTTCAATTATTTAAAAATGACACTATGAGTTTCCTCCTGCCATTTTAACAATGTCTCCAAAATTTTAGTATGGTTAAAACAACAGTTACTGATGATTCAATAACACAACTGGGCAGGTTTTGTCAGTGTTTATTTTCAGTTGCCTCTTCTTGCAAGTGTGTTTTCCAATATGGTTTTATAATATTAAGTAGGTATTAGAAAAATTCTTAATATTTTTTAAGATTTTGGTCTAGCAGAAGAGGCGTCCTTAAAGCTTAATTTAGTAGTATAATACACTGGCATCTTCTGCCTATTTAAAGATTTTCATTGCTAAAATATTTCTCTCCTTTTTGATCTTATCCCAATACACTGTTATCCAGGTAGTAGTAGAAAACTGAGCCCTTTTCTCATGGATGCATTTCTTGAGATTTCAGTAAAATTGAAATAAAGTAAGAAATCTCATATTGGGTGAAGTGGTATAAGCTTATTCAGGCACAAGAGAGTAAAGAACTTTTTGATTACATTTTAGTTTCTAGAAAGTTAGACCCTTCACTTTTCTCACAGATTTCTCAGACCTTATACTGAAAGATGTACCAAATGTCAAATGTCCCAGGAAAATACTTTCCATGGGCTTGAAAAAAGGTTGAAGAACTATTCTTAAGTGACCATCATGAAAGAAATTATAGGCATTTTATCCTGCTGACTTTATCTGATGTGAATGGAGCAAGGGATCTAAAAACCCAAACAATCGGAATTGAAGTCCACGTACTTAACTCACCTTACATTGCTGGTTTTGCTGTGGAATATTATTATAATCACACTTGCTTCATTCCTTTTGTAATACCATATTTTTTTCTTTTAGGAATTTCTAGATTAGGTTAGCGGCAGTCAAAGTAATAGTTCGTGTATTCCTAGTTTGCTTATATGAGAATTAGTGAATAAAATGTTTTAGAATGCAGATTAAGATCAAACTCTGGCTGATTTCAGAAATATGTGATCCTTTCTTTTCACCCCAGCCCAGAGAGCATGGGACTTCTTGACCCAGCGACCAGTGATGGGAGAGTTATTTTCTTCTTGCCCTGGCAAAAGATGACTATAGCTGGCACTACCGACACTCCAACTGATGTTACACACCATCCCATTCCTTCCGAAGAAGACATCAACTTCATTTTGAATGAAGTGCGTAACTACTTGAGTTGTGACGTTGAAGGTAACATGCATTCCTTTAAGTTTACTCTCCCTCTTTTATATCTCCCAAACCATCCCAGCTTTCACTAGGTAACTGCCATGCACCCCCACTGACTCATCTTCACGCCTGGCTGGCTCTGACTCTTATGTACTGACCGCTTCTTCTGGAAGCCTTAAGAAGGCCGAGGCATAACACAATAGGAGGAAGTTGCCTTTTTCCCCCTCCACTTTCTGTATCCACATGAAATGCATACCATCCTCGCCTGGTCATTTCTGGTAGCAAGATTAGAGTGCCAATCCGGCAGAGCTCTAAACACCCATGCTTTTCTAGGAGAGTATGAAATGTTTGCATCACTAATTTCTAGAGCTTGTGAAGGTATGATTTACAAATCTAGGAAACCCATAGGAAAGAATTAGTTAGAGAAATGAGAGGATAAAGGAATATATTCTAAGAAATTTAGTGAGCTGTTACTATGTGGAAACTGGAATATTAACTAAGGATTTAGCTAATAAGTATGCTATTTTAATTGAAAAAGATAAAGTTCACTTCTTTCCAGTGCTAACCGGAACATGCCTTCTTTTAACTTGGATGTCATAGTATTTTCTCCAGTGGATATATATGGTATAATGCATTTTTTTTAATCCACGGTAGTTTCAAAAGTTTCCCAGCATTATTTCCTGTCTCACTTAATAACCTCACCATCCATCTAGTCACCCAGGCTGGAATGGCATCCTTATCTTTGCTGATCCTTCTCTTTCTACATCCAGTCCAGTTCCCGTCTCTGCTTACTCTGAAGTATCATGTAAATCTCCTCTCACTTCCATTGCCCTGGTTCAAACCTGTGTCATTTTTCACTTAAATAGTTGCATTGACCCCCTAACTAGCTTTCGTGTATCAGGCCTCTGTCCTCAACTGGTCTGGTCCTTCCATCAGAACTCTCTAAAACACAGTTCTGATCATCACTTCCCTGCACAAAAATATCCCCTTGATGTCTCATCATTAACTTTAGCAAAGTTATTGAACTGTCACATATGGAATCTAAGGCTTTTCATGACTTGTCTTGGCAGGTTTGAATTCAACTATTCCACCTCTGTGCATTGACTTATTTAATTATATTGCATGACTTATTATTTCCAAATCGGGTCATACACTTTTAAATCTCCATGCCTTGTTTATGTAGGTCGAAGTGTTTTTCTTGGATAGTCTTTCCCCCAAGTTCTTATTTTGGCAAAATATTATTTATACTTGAGAAGCCACCCATCTTTTGTAGCCCCTTAGATCACTGAGCTAGTATATCACAACAGTGTATAATAGGCAATAATGTAAGATAGAGTCTCACCTGGCGCTCCTTAAGGCTAAGCCTTCTTTATTCAGTGTCGAAGCTTGTTATATATATGCTGGTATACCACTTATGAATATTTTAAATCAAAACAAGTTAGATGCTTTCAAGGTTTTTGATGCTAGTAGCAATTTGAAAATCTTTTTATATGAAAGTACAAAATTTAAGATTTTTGAAAAATAGTCATCATCTGTTTATATCAGGAATCTCCTATAATGTTGGCTTCAATGGAGGCCATGCAAGGACATAGTTTTTGTCTTAATGTGACTCACTAGCATCTATGAATCCTCTTTCCCTAAGGAATTCTTTTCATTATGTGATCACACATTTACAATCAAACAAAACAAACTGCTTACAAAGTGGTTTAGCGGATTCTCCTAGATTGACTGATTGATCCATATTGTATAGTTTTAGTTTCTTCTAATTTCAAATAATGGTTGTAATTTCATTTTGAGTAGAGTCTCTTTGGATAGCTGTAATAATAGTATAAATATATTAAGTACATGTAATTGAAATCTATGTGGCTAAATGTATACTCTTTCACACAAACATACATACTCACACATAGTTATTTAAGAAATAGTTATGCCCAGTTTAATATCCATTGCAATTTCAGCTTGATACTTTTCCCCCTCATTTTGTGAGATAGAAGGTGCTTCATCTGGGTATGATTGTATTTTAATGAACTGATTATTGTTACTGAATCCTGCTTCATTTCACATTTACCTGGATATATTTTTTAAAAGTGGGTTTATATTGGATTCCAAGAGAAGGAAGTTTACATTGCTAGAGCAAGAAACAAAATTAATTCAAGAGCAGAGAGCTATAGTTGACAGGTTCCAAATTCTTAAAGTTCAGATGCACGAATGAGAAATCTAACTGCTTATATGTGCCCAGAGACTGGATGTGCTGGAAACAGGTATAGGTTCCAAGAAGCTGCTGTGCCCATATCATGGGTAGGGATTTCCACTAGTGAAATGAGACTTGGGCTAGAACAGACACCAAGCCTACACCCCTCACTTTTATTCTGCTTACTGATAGATAGAGGGCTTGGTAATACCATCTAGGGCCTCCTTGGTCTGTAGAGAGCTTTTCAGTTAACATACCTTTTGGTAGTCAGGTTAATTGGTGAAACTAACCAAGAATTTTTGTCAACTTTGATTTTTTTGTAAAAACGGATTGAAATTAATACGTGGACACTGTAAATCACCTTTCCACTGGTGGTCTCAGGAATCTTGAGGTTAAGAATTCTCCAGGTAGCAAACATCCAGGATAAAAGCAGAAGTGACAGCTCTTGCTTGTACTTCATTTATTTCCCCGTGCTCACCATCTATCACACCTTTCCTCCTTATCAGCTTATCCTTTTAAAAGCAGTTCAGCCAATGATTCTTTATGGTTTTTCTTCATTCTTATTTAGTGGACTGAAGTCCTCAGGGTATATGAGGAATTACCCTCAGTCTTAGTAGAGTCCTAGTTAGCTAAAGTATGTCTATTTCCAAAGTAAAGGCATTCTCATTTGTATTTTTTCCAAGGAATTTTGGTGAAACCTGATATTCTCTTCTATACTGATGAAATGTGAAAGTGAAACTCAGCTTCAGGTCCCATTCAGTCTTTTTGAGTACATGCTGTTGCTGCACATATTTTAATCTTATTTTTCCTCAGTGGGTAATGCATGCTTGATTTTTAAAAACTCTGCCCTCATGGAGAGCTTTTTATGTAAGACACTCTGCTAAGCCTATTGCTTATATTATCTGATTCCTCATAACAACCTTATTAGTTTTATTTTGTAATTTCCATTTTATAGGTGAAGAAACTGAGGCCCAGTGACTTTAAGTTACTTTTCCATAGGTCATTCATGTTGGAGATGATATTGTGTATGTGAGTCTAGCCCTAATATTTATGCTTCTAAACATTGTGCATATTCCAGTTGGTAGTCCTGGGTTTGCTGCATGATGTGATATTATATCCACTAGGGAGTGGATTACTTCTCTCAGTTCATTTCATGGAAACCTCTAGACACCTTCAGAGTGATGGTGACCTTTGCTCTCAAGTGACTGGCCTTATTTGGATGTGACTGTTAAAGTAGAGGTTTCATTTCTCATAACCAGTCCCTTGGGCCAAGCAGTCTTCTCTACAGATTTAAAAAAAATAGAAACTTCGTGTAGATCCCAGAGCCATGTTTTTGAAATGGTTAGTATTCATCAGGATTGAAATAATCATTTAAAAATGATTTATTAGATGGATAAGTAAAATTCTGACAACAGTCTCCGAGCCTCCCCAAATGGCTATATCCTTAAGAAAAAAAAAAAAAGTGTCAAATCTTAACACTCCATGCTGTTCACAGCAGCTGCCACACTTCTGCAAAATGCGTCGGAACAATTCTGAAAAGCATTTTGTCTGTTGGGAATGAGACCATGTCTTCTTTTACAATTTAGAAAGCTCACCATTCACAGGCTGAATTTTCTAGATTACTTGTTTGTTCTTTTCTGAAATGGGTAATTGATAGTTGTGCGGTGTGTATTGGATTAGGAGGAAAAATGATCTTTTGAAAAATGTATCATTAAGTCTGCTGTGTAGAGGTTAATCAGGAGGATGCAGTGGCGAACCAAGCTGTGACTTAAAGGGGTGGAGGGGGACAGAAGATCTGCAGAGTGCTTTATCCATGGAGTTTTTCTGGAGTGCTTCTCTAGGCAGCTTCTCTAGTTGTACACAGGTTTTCACATATGCAATTAGTAGTGTTTATAGATTGCCTGTTATTCAATTAACAACGGAGCTGGCCGTATCAACTCACTGCAGACCTGCCTTTTCACTGCCAGAGATTGTACCAGGGTTATCAACTTACACAGGCTTGGATGTTTTCCAGCTGTTTAATTACAGTGTCACGCGCTTTGCTTTTTCTAGTTTCATTAGTTTATAAATGTAATATGGTATCTTATTTCTGTGATTAACACTTCATTTCTGCAGGTTAAACATGCTGGTAGAGAAGTATTGATTTCTGACACTGTTTCCCCTGTGTTCGTTTAGATATTTTCACATGCTTTTTATTGATTTTTTTGAAAGTGGCAAACATGAGACAGAGCACCCCCCAAAATGTATGGCTAAATAACTGATGTGAAGCAAAACCATACATTTAGCTCTTAATTATCACTTCCTGTGGGCTGCCTTTTCTATTAACTTTTAAAACCAATGCTTCTCTTACCAAGTTTTTAAGAATAAAAATACTAATTATAATTGGAAACAATTATACAGCACTTAGTCTTTTCAACCAGCTGTGAAAAATGTCTATTCAACTTTACTATTTATATTTTTGTCATTGTATAATTTATACACTAAAACCTGAATGAGTTATTTACAATAAAAATAATGTAATGAAAAGAATTCTTAACCATGGTGGTAGAAGGACTATGTTATTTCCTCACTATCCTTCTGAAAATATTGATAAGAACCTTTATACACTCCAGAGGTACTCGCAATTGACACTTAAAAATCAACTAGGTGCCATCCGGGTGAGCTGCTCTCATAATGGTGTTTACCAAGAATTTTTTTTCAGTTTTAATAGTAGTGTTGTTTCCTCTCATCTTGTCTTATTAAGTGCAAGTGTTAATCACTCAGTCATGTCCACCTCTTTGCAATACCATGGACTGGAGGTCACCAGGTTCTTCTGTGGATGGAATTCTCCAGGCAAGAATACTGGAGTGGGTTGCCATTCCCTTCTCCAGGGGATCTTCGTGACCCAGGGATAGAACTTTGGTCTCCTGCATTGCAGGTGGATTCTTTACCGTCTGAGCCACCAGGGAAGCCCTGGTGCTTTTATTTACTTTATTTATTAAAGTTTTCAGTTACTCTAAAACAGGATATCTAGTTATTTAAATATGTAATCATTAGAAACCTAAAGTCTAGTATATTGGCTCAGAGGCCAAAATGTTATTGCTTTTGATTTTGTAATGTCAGCTCTTATTTGATATAAAAACTTAAGAGAATTTTCTAATGTGCCATTTCATATTTATTGATCACAATTCATGACTTCTACTTGATACAGTATTTGAGGTACTGAGAAATACTAGAATTGATACTGCCAAAGACTCAACATGGTGAGGAAGAGGCAGCAGTACTGCCGTCTTGCCTAGCTATCTTGACAATACGAGGACCAGGAAAATCAAGGTGAATAGAATCTTTGAGTTCTGAAGCATACAAGCTTTGAGTTGAGGTTTTTTTCTCATATATTGTACCATGGTGAGTTCTTGGCTACAGCCAAGATGCTGTTCTCGGCTAGGTGATGTTCTTGGCTACAGCTGGAATGATAGGGTCAACTTCTGGGTAAGAACTTGAGGGTAGGAGTACTTAATTTAGTAAAAATATTTTCATTTCTTTGAATTGATGAGATTAGTAGGAGAGAAGGATACTTTGAAATGATGAGTATGGAACATGCTGTGACAGTACAGTGTTTTGGAGAGAGTCACATTCTATTACAGCAGATTATATTCTGTCAGATTTCACTGAATGGCTGCTCCATTGGAGACATGGGCAAGGTGGCCATGGGGGAGGTACCCAGTTTGACAATTTACCAGGACGAGTCTGAGATGTACTACTTGACAGTTTTGTTCTAGAACTGCCTTATGCAAAATTATAGCCTGTATGTGTGAATATCATGTGCCTATTTAAATTTAAATTAGTTAAAATGAGATAAAGTTTGAAATTCAGTTTCTCAGTTGCATGGACCACATTTCAAGTGCTTCATAAGCTCATGCAGCTAGAGGCTAGTGAATTAGACAGTGTAGGTACAAAACAGTTCCATCACTGCAGAAAAGTCTATGGAACAATTCTATGGAAGCTAGAGGTACTTACGTAGACAATTTAGAAGCAAATACTCAATTTATTAGAGTCATTGAATTTGTATTTTTTGTTGTTATAAAATAAAGAATGCATTATCTTGTAAAAGAAGGTCTCCAGATATAAGAAGTCTCAAGAGGTGACTAATTTGGTGATTGAGCAAAATCTTCAGTGCGGGACCCTATTGCTTTCACACCACCACCCTGCAGGTTGGCTTTGCCCTGCACTTGTTCCCCATTTTGTCACAATATGGCTGCAGACGTTCCTAGCAGTATTGGAAGGTCCTCTATGCTATCTGTCCACTGCTCGTGAATCTGTTTCTAAAGAGAACTTTAATTAGAGTTTAACAGTGTGCAAGGTTTCCATTGTGGGTGAATAAATAATAGAGAGAAACCTTTTAGTTCAGTTTGCTGCTGTCTTTTCTACAAGAAGTTAGAATTCATGTTTCATGTGTTTAGCTGTGCTGTTCCCTGTGGGCCTAGATTATACCCACAGCCCTGACTGGTCACTACTTAATTTAGATGGTAGAGAGGTAAAAAGTGCTTTATTCTTCATCAACTCCCCCCGCCCCCTGCAAAACAGCATTTTGAATAATCCATACAAGTCATTAAATCTCAAGGTTGGGAGAAAACTGATAGACAATAGATCCCCTGGTCCAACCATGCTCTAACGTAACAATATAACAATGCTGTAGGCCATAAAACCTGATTCCTACTTTAAATGTAATCTAAAATTTGATTATCCTAAATATATCTTTTTAAGTAAATTTTATCTCAGTATTCATTTGATACAATTCTCAGACTAAAAAACTGCATGGTAAGATATCAAGCAAAATAAATTAAGGTTCTTGACATGTTATAAAATCTTCCTGATAATGTTTTCTTTTCCTTTTTTTGAGTATCAATTTCAAAAATAAGGATTAAAAATCATATCAATATATATTGTGCTTCATTTAGTTTTCCTCCCTAATGAAAAACTCAAATGTTTTAGGTTGGTCTCTTTGTTTCAGATAGTACAGATTCATAGATGCATTTTTCTGCCTGTTATACCAGAAAAGGTAAAGCATTTGCCACAGGATTATTTACATGTGCTTTAAATTTACTTTAGAAAGTTTAGTTTTCCACCAAATAATTTTAAGATCAGTCAGAAGGCTGTGAGAATTGAAACCAAATTCCTGATCAGTGTGGCTGCCTAAGGAATTTCAGAGACACACTTTGAGACTTTGCAGTGACCACAATGACGTTCTAAGTGGTTGGCTAAGTTTTATTTTTGACTCAGAGGGCAGTTTGAACCCTAATGGAAAATAGTGGTAATTTCCTAGTTAAGGTTTTTGTAAAGATTAAAATATTGCATGGTTTGTGTTGAGGTTTTATAAGACTTTTGTGGAATTGTGTGGAGTGAGAATTAACCCCCGTTCCATGGAAACCATCAGGATTAAACCTGTTGAAGAAGATGCCCCCTTAGGGGGGCAAATCTAGGGATGGAATGCCAGCATCAAGATGATATGGGCATCCAGTTAACAAGACTGGAAGCCTTAGGTTTTCCTCACTAGCTTATGAGTTTTATTTTCCCTTTGTTTAGATTCAGTGTTGGAATATGGGTTTGATTAAACACCCCTGTAGAGATGTATGGGTACCTCTTCTTTCAGACTGTAGTCATATTAAGAGTGTGGCCCTTAACGAGCTATGCCAAATATGTCAGATGACCTTAGCCTTAGATGAAGTTATCTTTACCAGACATCTATCTTTCATTTGAGATCAAGATGGAGAGATTGTCTGTCATCCAGTGAAACTTTTTAGGGTCTTTTCCCTGTACTTGGTTATGTGCTTTTTTTAGACTGGTCTAATATTTAGTCATTTCAAAGAGCCTTTGTGATTCCTTACACAAGAATTTGCTGGATGTATATTTAAATATTTTTCAAAGTCTACTTTGTCTAAATATATAGAAGGTTCACTATATAAGAACACACAATTCACATGTGAATGGGATCTGAAATCCAAATTGCCCTCTTCTTCTAATAAGTATTTTTGTCTTTTCTGGGAAGAGGTACAAGATATATTCTTGGAGGAGATATGACAACTCATAAGTCTTCTGGTTTGTTCAGTTTGTTTTTGTTTCTGTTTTACTGTTGTTGTTCTTTGTAACTACTGCAGATTGTCCCAGCTGAGGGCTGCTAACATTTATTTTGTTTCCTCTTTGAGAACCCATATCAGTGATTTTTCCAGTTCTTTGCTTTTATTCACCTCCCTTACCATTTTTCTGGCTGCTCTGCACAGCATGCAGGATCTTAGTTCTCCTACCAGAGGTCAAACCTGTGCCCCTTGCAATGGAAGCACGGACCTAACCCCTAGACCTAACCAAGGTCCTAACCACTGGACTGCCGGGGATGTCACCATCCCCATTGTAACTTACCACTCATTTAGCTCTTATATCTAAGGGCTTTTCCTCCCTTTTAAAGTACATATTATGTGTTCCTTTTACTGAACTATGTTCTGCTTATTAATTATTTCATGGTCTTGTTGAGATGTCTTTGAGTCATCTTCTTAACTCTTGGCATTGATCCTTCCCAGTGAGAAGAGGGGATGTCCTGGCTGCATGGAGCGGTATTCGCCCCCTTGTGACAGATCCCAAGTCTGCAGACACCAAGTCCATCTCCCGAAACCATGTTGTGGACATCAGCGAGAGTGGCCTTATCACTATAGCAGGTACAGGATGCTACCTTGTTGTTCAGTGTGCTTTAGATAGCAACTTGAGTTAAATTCTCATATCAAAATCTCTTTTAATGCTAATGAACAGAAGGTTTTTTTTTTAATGATTCTGAGTAACATCTTACCCATGGCCTCGCCACACTTGTTATAAACAACAGGTGAATTTTCTTATTAATAAGTTGAGAAATGGTTAACTGTAAGAAAATTGGGTAGTAACCTGACGAATGGCTTATCAATGTATTTGTAGGTGGAAAGTGGACAACCTATCGATCTATGGCAGAAGATACCATAAATGCCGCAGTCAAGGCACACAATTTGAAAGCAGGACCAAGTAGAACAGTTGGGCTTTTCCTTCAAGGGGGCAAAGACTGGAGCCCCACACTCTACATCAGGCTCGTCCAGGACTATGGACTTGAAAGTGAGGTGGGTGTGCATTGCCACATCATCTTACTCTTGACTTAATCTCACTGTTGCCAGTAACAGGATCGGCAACCACGGGGCCTCCATGGCTTTGAGTTTACTATTGCTCAGTTGTTTCTGACAGTGTACTGTGGGAGTGAACTAATAGAAAAAAATATTTTGCTTTAGTTGCCTAAAAAGCATTGCATGTTTTGGTTTCTGTTTTAGAATCTAGGGTTTGTTTGGCTTGTTCCTAGCAGACGGGACCTCCCGAATACTTTCTCTCTTGAGCATAAGGAAGGCTGTTCTTCAGAAGTGATATCAGGAGCACAATGAAGCTGAAGCTTCATCAGTCACTGGTACAGTGATACATGTGTAGTAGACTTTGTGCTGGCCTAAGCATTCGGAGCCCATGTGGTTTCCTCCCACGAAATCAAAATCAAATGCTCTCCTAGGATTATTAGTTACAGGCTGTTAAAAAAAAAAAAAAAAGAAAACCTGACTAGATAAGCAGGTACATTTTTTTGCTTTGTATCCAGAAGCTATTGATACTTCAGAGGACCTGCCTGATGCAGTTTCATTTCCTTAGGTGGCCCAGCATCTTGCCGCCACCTATGGTGATAAGGCTTTTGAGGTGGCCAAGATGGCAAGTGTGACGGGAAAACGGTGGCCCATTGTTGGAGTGCGTCTTGTATCAGAATTTCCATACATTGAAGCAGAGGTATGTAAATGGCCCTGTGGAAGTTTCCCATCTGCCCTGGGATACTTTTCATCTGTTCACTGTTCATCTTCTTTAGAAATTAAACATAGCTAAGTTTTAATGCAGAAATATCAGCTATAACCTGGAGCAAAATGTCTGCCCAGCACAGTTCCTTTCACTTACATGATTTTAATTTCATCTCTGAAGTGACATTGATAGTGATAACAATAATCATAGAAAATATGGGTTTCTTTCTCCTCCACAGAGCTATCCCAAGTCTTATTGACTCAGTTGTTTGCCCCTTTTGAGAGTTTGTAGCTCCTCAAGTTTGTACCACTTATGTTGTGCCTGTGACTTTTTTTTTTGACATGGACCATTTTTCAAGTCTTTATTGAATTTGTCACAGTGTTGCTTCTGTTTTATGTTTTGGTTTTTTGGCCACCAGGCATTTGGTATCTTAACTCCCTGACCAGGGATCAAACCTACACCCTCTGCATTGGAAGGCAGAGTCTTAACTGGTGGACCACCAGGAAAATCCCTGATGATATGTCTTGACATATATAATTCACTACATCTTAAACATGGGTATCCAATAAGCATTTTGTTGTTGATTGAATGCAAGACTTCTGTCATCTGATTACTCTGAGACATAAAACTGTGGCCAGCCTTCAGAGATGAGACTGTAACTTTTTAATTGTAACTTTAAACTTCTTCTTTGCCTATTCAGCTATGTGTATTAACATCCTTGTCATAAACAAAAGAAGTGATTACTGTGGATGGTAACTGAGGAGTGATGCAGTTTACATGTTTGGGCCAATTTCTGTTCAAGGAGAAGACGTTAACTCTTATCCAAATTGTTCCAATTTTCAAATCTCCTTTGGCAGGCAGAAAAATGGGGAACTTGTGTGATGTCACTATTTGCTTCATGCCTGCTAGAGGGAACCAGAGTATGTAAAGAAAAATGTCACTGTACCTAAGCATGGATTTAGGTGAAGCTTTATTTCTCTCCTTTTAAAAAACACGTAAATTAATCATTTTACTTTAATTCAAACCCAGGTGAAATATGGGATTAAGGAGTACGCTTGTACTGCCGTGGATATGATTTCGCGTCGTACTCGCCTGGCCTTCCTAAATGTGCAGGCGGCAGAGGAGGCCCTACCCAGGATTGTTGAATTGATGGGCCGAGAACTGAATTGGGATGATTCTAAAAAAGAGGTATCATATAGAAGTCTCTAAAACCACATTTTCCATTATAGACGTGGAATGTCTTAATCTGTTAGTAGAGGCTAACAGTTATCTCCTCTTGTTTTAATTGGAGGGCAGTGGCTTTACACTGCGGTGTTAGTTGCTGCCGTACAACCAAGTGAATCAGCTCCGTGAATACACGTGTCCCCTCCGTCCTGGGCCTGCTCCCCAGCCCCCACCCCAGCCCCCCCCTCCAGGTCATCACGGAGCTCGGGGCTGCGTGCCCGTGAGGCACATAGAGCAGGTTCCCGCTGGCTATCTGTTTTACACACAGTGGTGCATGTCTGTCAGACCGAATCTTCCAGTTTACCCTCCCCCTTACCCCTCTGCCCTCTGCCACGGCCGCATATCTGTTCTCTGCATCTGTGTCTCTTTTCCTGCCCTGCAAATAGGTTCAGAGATTAGCATAGTTTTCAATGGTGACTTTATAATTCCTGCCAATTTCTGTGTGTGTTTAATACTACTAGGCCTTAGGAAACTGGAAAGATATTCTTGTAACAAATATGTCATCATAACAAATTCTGGTAACAAATATCCTTGTAACCAAATATTCTTCTTGGTTGTTTTTGGAAAATCCCATATAGAAAAATGTTCTAAAATTTGTGGTCATAATTCCTGAAAAAGTAAGATAATAATGATTGTGGGTAGAACCTTTTCTGGTTTTCACTGAAAACATTCTTAGAATGTATTCTTCAGTGAAATTCACACTCCTGCAAGTTTGCCTTTGGTAGGAAATTGTGGTTTTATGGCCTGACCACAAATGCTTATTGATTTGTGTCATTTGAAACTTTATATTTATATCCAAATTAAAAAAAAGAAAGCCATTGATGTTCAGATGTCCACATATACAGCCCAGGGCCTCTTCTAATAAACAGATCATCATGATTTTTAATTAAACCAAAGTTTCAGGCAGAGGCATTTTCTTGTATTTATTCAGAAACTATTCCCTGTGTTCGTTGGTTTAGTTCCTTTCCCCTGGTCTTTCTTGAACCCGTTCCATTTAGGCTCCTTCACAGCCACTTTGCTGTCAGTGGCGCTGGTCACACTTTCCAGGCGCCTCCACGTTGCTCTGTTATTGGCTTTCCTCATCCTTTTAGTCAGCCAGCTAGTGGCCTTCCTAGAGTTGATTCCTCCCTCTTTCCTAAACACCACCTGTCTTAGTCTGTTCAGGCTGCTCTGACAGGATACCACAGACTGAACGGCTTACACAACATAAATGTGTTCCTCACAGTTCTGGAGGCTGGAAATCTGAGATCAGGGTACCAGGGTGAGATGGTTGGGTTCTGGTGAGAGCCTTCCTCCTGGCTTTCAGACAGCTACTTTCTGGAGGAGATGCAGGTAGGGGGCACTCTCTGGTCTGTTCTGTTGAGTGTGCTAAGCCCAACAAGGTTTATTTAAAATTAGTTACCTCCCCAAAGCCCCATCTCCAAATCCTGTCATATTGGAGGTTAGGCTGTCAGGATATGAATTTGGGAGGATACATTCAGTCCATGTAGTATATCCCAGGTGGCACTAGTGGTAAAGAATCCTGCTGCCAGTGTACTCGATGCAGGAGACCCAGGTTTGATCACTGGGTCGGAAAGATCCCCTGGAGAAGGAAATGCAACCCACTCCAGTATTCTTACCTGGATAATTTCATGGACAGAGGAGCCTGGTGGGCTACAGTCCATGGGGTTGCAAAGAGTCGGACACGACTGAGCGACTAACAGTCTGTTAGAATCAGTCTTCAGAGATGAAGCCATAGCCCTACCTTTAAAATATTCTCTATCAGTCATTTTCATGCCACATGTGTAGTGCACTGATGGTAGAAATCACTGAAAAGAACTTCTTAACCCTGGTCACAGTGCTGTCAGGCATAACCTTTACCCTCATTTTATAGATGAGAAAACAGACTCAGGGAGTAAGTCCTGGTGAGAGTTCATACAGCTAGTAGATTGTGGAACTGGGATTGAAGCCAGGTGTCCAGATCCCGGAGCACACCCTTTTCCCACCCCGCCCTGCTGCCTCTGCATTGGTGGAACTGGTTTATATAGCTCTTCTGGTTTTGAGTTTGGGTTTGGCCAGTTTTGAAGCTATATAGTGAGGCACCACTAGAGTGAAACTTTCTCCTGTTCTACGGCCACTCATTTCTACCATGCAGAAGGACTGGGGATAATGGGTTCCTGTAAAAATTATGGTTGGAGTGATTTGACTATGCAGGAAGGTGCTTTGTGCTAGGAACGCAGGCTGTAGGAGGTAGGAAGAAGGAAGAAAACTCTGTGAACTGGCTATGTTCAGCTCTCCCGAGGAAACTAGATTTACATGGGTTTAGGTTTTATGAGCAGATTTATGTACTCAGAAATATTCTCCCAGTCCCCTAAACAAACAAAATAACAGAAATAAGAGACCTAAAGTTATTACTCAGTATCTGAGACATAGGAGTATTCATGAGAACAGTAGAGAGTCTAGAGAGAACAAAGGAGAGGGGAAAAAGAATTAAAGGTTACTGGACTTCTAAGAAAAGGTTAAAAGCACTGGGATTATTTAACCTGCAAAAGTGAAAGAGAAGCAGGGTGATAAATAACTCTCTGTAGATGAATTGTGGTTGTTTTTACCAGTCAATACTTACTGAGTGACTTGTATCCTGAGCATTATACTAAGTATTTTAGGGGAATAATAAATAGCCCATAGTTTCAAGGATCTTCAAATTTAATTGCGTGGTTACAACATATATACATATACACACCTTAGAAATGTGTGTGTATTTTCCAAAATTTATAGAATGATTTGGAGAACTGTTATTTAAGACCAAAGGCAGTCAACTTAGAAGAACTGATTAAGGAGGAAGGCATTATCTAGGGGAGTTGGGGATTGATAGAGGAGTTGGTGAAGATATTTAGGAATACAACACTGCCAAATTGTGTTTTACACAATTAAATATATATGTTAATATGTGTGTGTGCATGCTTAGTCATGTCTGACTCTGTGACCCCTTGGACTATAGCCTGCCAGGCTCCTCTGTCTATGGGATTCTTCAGGCAAGAACACTAGAATGGGTTGCCATTTCCTCCTCCAGGGGATCTTCCAGACCCAGGGATCAAACTCTCATCTCCTGTGGCTCCTGCTTTGGCAGGCAGATTCTTTGCCACTTGAGCTACCTTGGAAGCTCTATGTAAAAAAAAAACATAATTATAAATAAATAATCAGTGTCTAAATTAATAACAGTGAAAAGATGACTGTATGGTCAAAAGAGTTTGGGAAATTCTGAGTTAAACAAATGAAACCATTTTCTTTAGTGCAGATAATTTGGTGCCTTTAAAGTGCTTATGTGCATTGTCAGTCTCCCAAAGACAGCTTATTTGGGGACAGATCAACTCTCACATGTTGGAAGGGCTGGTGGAAAGGGAAACGAATATTACTTTAGGATGTATTTTGGGAAATGCTGCAGTAATACTTGGTAATGTAGACTTTATAACCTGCAGACAAAACATACATTTCATTGAGAGACTTTAAAAAGACCACTTAAGTAGATTTGAGGGGATCTCCCAAAGGGAAATTATTTCAAAATTGATTCCAACAAAAAGAATAAAGAGGAAGCAAGTGAAGAAATGGAGTGACCATGGACAGAGCAAACTGATAAGCAACAAATATTAAACAGAGGGAAGAGAGGTACTCAACAGCGGAAGAGTACACGGGACTAATAAGAATGTATATGAATAGTGTCAGGAACTGGCAAAAATTCTAAAAACATTAAAAATAGCTTTTAAAACTGGAAAAGAGTACAAAGAAAGTCTAACCTAGATCTTTGCTCAAAGGTAGCTAGCACCAGATTTTTTATTGCCAGAGAAGGGAGGGGACCTTTCAACTCATAGTTTAATTCCAATCTGTTTTTTCTTTTTCTCCTTTTTGTTAAGGAGAATGATTTTCATTGTGAGAAAAGCAAAATAAATATTGATAAGAGGAAATAGGCATTTAAATAGGAGACTGCTCTAAATGCGTTTTTATGCCAACTCAGAAATTTTATATACCTCAGGGTACTCAGAGAATTTGCAGATGGGGTTTATTTAACTACTGTCGAGGTTTAAAATATTATGGCAAATAGAAACAGAATCAGAAGACAGAAGGTGGGCAAATGTAGTACCACATTCTTAAGTTGGCTGCTTGGGCCTTGAGTAACTAACTAAAGTGGAGAAATAAAGTTTATAACCTGTAAGCCAGTGGTCTTGGGATTGGTCTTGGGCTGTTTTGTAGGTTATGGCATTTAAGTTTGTTTTGTCAGTCTTTAGCAAGAAGAAGTGATCTCTAGAAGGTAATACTTAATCACTTAGAAAAAATCACTTCAGACATATCTTTTCAGGAAAAGCACATGATTGTTAGATTGACGAAATGTTATAGACATAATATATTTGGATTCCGTAAAGCATTTTATGACGCCCCCTGTGATGTCTTTTAAAAATGGTGGATTTGTAACTAGTCAAATGATCATCTTTGGTGTACTCATGAGAAACTGGAGGAAGAGTGAATGCTTGGTGATAGATTGAAGCAATGGGTGAAATTGCAATTACATTAGGTATAATTTAATAGAGACAAATGGCAGACATTGTATTAGGTAGAAAAACAACGCCATCCATTCATGACAGATTTGACAAGACTTAACAGTAGCATCGGAGAAGGCAATGGCACCCCACTCCAGTCCTCTTGCCTGGAAAATCCCATGGATGGAGGAGCCTGGTAGGCTGCAGTCCATGGGGTCGCTAAGAGTCAGACACGACTAAGCGACTTCACTTTCACTTTTCACTTTCATGCTTTGGAGAAAGAAATGGCAACCCACTCCAATATTCTTGCCTGGAGAATCCCAGGGATGGGGGAGCCTGGTGGGCTGCCGTCTGTGGGGTCGCACAGAGTCGGACACGACTGAAGCGACTTAGCAGCAGCAGCAACAGTAGCATATGCAAAAACGAAATGTATTTTTTGTTAACTGTAAATGCATAGCAGGTGACAGTGGATCATGGCTGCCCCCAAGTGCAATTACAATCTTAAGTTTCCTAAAGAAATCATATATCTAGACTAATGATGCTGATAGTTACTTCTTTCTAGGTACTTGCCAGGTCTCTGTTGGAGTATTGTGTTGTGTTCTGACCATTTTATTACATGACAGGCTAGCTGTGGTTTGGGAGAAATTATCCAGCATGGTGAAGGGATTTAAAATCATGTGCTATGCGGGAGAGTAGTTCTAGATTTAAAGAAAATTCTTAAGAAGGAAAGCTCTATTGGGTTGGTCAAAAAGCTTGTTTAGGTTTTACCATAACATCTTAGGAAAAACCAGAACGAACTTTTTTTGCAAACTCAATATTTGTTGTGCTGTGATACAGGAAAAAAATCTTTTGACTTGAAAAAAATTACTGTCAGAAAGTTTCACTAATTCCAAACAAATTGGTAGAGTTGCAGTGTCCACAACAATAGGTAGTATCAGTTGAGGCTGGGATCACTGAAAACAAGAAAAGTAACTATTCAATAGACCAGCATGTTTTGTTTTTTCTCAAAGCTCTGTCATTTCCATCCAACTAGGGAGTTGGTGATGGACAGTGAGGCCTGGCATGCTGCGGTTCATGGGGTCGCAAAGAGTTGGACACGACTGAGTGACTGAACTGAACTGAAGCAGCATCCTAGTGACAAAATGTTAGAATTGGTTAACCCGTGATTTCTGTCTTGATACAGCATGCCGCATTACAACAGTTATTTACTTTTAATTGCTCTTTGGTCACCAAACCACAAAGATTTGGTCCTGTAGATTTTGCTAGTCAATACTATGGAGGAATATTCAGCAATAAAAACAAACAATATTAAAGCATGCAACAACATGAATGACTCTCAGAATTGTTATGCTATATGAAAGTAGTCAAAACACAGAAGAGTACATACTATATGAACCCTTTAATATGAAATTCTAGAAAAGACAAAACTCTAGTGACAAAACGAGATCAGTGGTTGCCTAGGGGTAGAGGTCAAGGGAAGGAATCAATTGGAATAGGAATGAGGAAGCTTTTGGGGGGATAGAAATGCTCTTTATCTTGTTCATGGCAGTGTATACATCAGACTGTGTACCTAAAGTTGGTGAATTTTATTGAATATAGTTATACTTCAGTAAAACTAGAGGAAATAAAAAAATTGTCCTGGCCAGAAAAATGAGGATGCACTTTCTCTTTAGAAAACCACGTGGAAAAAAAGGAGAAAAAAATCAATTCTTTCCATAAATCTTTAAACTTTGTGTGTGTCTGTGTTTTAGGAAGAACTTGAAACAGCCCGGAAATTTCTATATTACGAAATGGGCTATAAATCTCGATCAGAACAGTTAACAGATCGCTCTGAAATTAGCCTACTGCCTTCAGACATTGACAGGTACTTCTGATAAGTTTCTATCTTTCTCTCTCTTTTTGTCTTCACTTACCTAAGTATATTTTTCCATTATTTAACATTGTGTTCCAGGTACAAGAAGAGATTTCATAAATTCGATGCAGACCAGAAAGGCTTTATTACCATTGTTGATGTTCAACGTGTATTAGAGGTATTTTTTATGGTTCAGTATCTTTGATAGCAGAGGAATGTAAAGATTATCCTAGATCATTTTTTTCTCATCTAGTGCTATCTATAAGTAATATTTCTCTCTGAATTTTTGAAAGGCTAGTAATGTTAATAAAAAGATATACATAATTTTTAACAAAACTTCATTATTTTGTGCTTTCCTTTTATTTAGAGTATCAATGTCCAAATGGATGAAAATACGCTACATGAAATTCTGAATGAAGTAGATTTGAATAAAAATGGACAGGTTGAACTCAATGAATTTTTGCAGGTGAGTTGTGGTGAAAGAAAACAAGTGTATTTTCTTTTTATCTATTGGTCATCAATAGTACTCAGGAATGAATTTCAAAGTCGATACAGTTGTCACCTCATTCTGAAAAAGAAGAAAGCTTGAAGCCAGCAAAGGTTGATACCTCTTAAAGGATATGACTTTGCATGGTGTGTATTCTTTAGCTTTTTATAAAATACATTATGTTGTATTGGGCAATTTAGATTAAATCTAGGTTAATTATGGCTTAAAGGGATAAATCAGAAATGTGCTTTATCAAGAAATAGGCTGAGGGAGACCACTGCTGGACACTTCTTTACTTCTAAAGTACAAAGTTTATTTTTAATAGAGGAAGTTTAAAGAAATCAAAGTTGTGTTCATTCGAGAATCATATTCACTTGAGAACCCAAAATGCAATGGTTATATTCTTGCATTATTACAAACCTGAAAAGCAAGAGAAAGGAAAGCTACATTCTAGAGTCAAGACCATGTAATCCAAGCATCTTTATTTCTAATTTTCCCCTTATTCAAGGTTCAGTTGTTTAATAATAACTGAAAAGAAAGTAAATTTTGTTACTTCAAAATGGATGCTACACATGAATCCTTAAAAGTTCCTTAAAAGAAGGAAAGTCAACAACCTCATACATTATTTGTAACGGTCCATAGAACTCTGCTCTTATGAAGAATGTATTGGTTTCCAGACAGGCCAGGTTTTTTCTGTAGTGCTTCTTGGGCAGGTATTTCAAATGAATGCCAGGTCTTGCTTGCACCATGGCAATGATGAATGCTGAACATGAAATAAATTAATGCTGGGGATTTTGGTCAATGTCAGCCCTTTCTTCACTGTGTCAAGTTAAACAAACAAGATCAAGGCAAAGGAAATGGTAATTGTCTCTCTGGAGATGAGCAGCAGATAAGAGCATTGTTGAATCTAAATGCAGAAAATTTTCACGGGTTGTGTCCAGCATTACAAAAAAGAATGTTACTTCTTTAGCTTACTGTTTAACTAGGTGGACATTTGAAATTGAGTTTAAAATGTATGCTTGGAAATTAGAAACCATTTCATACATTTTTTGTTTAGTTTTCCTTGAGAAATTTTTTTGTCTGTCTCAGGATTTTAGAAAACTTTTCTTCAAATAAATAGTTAATGCTTCATTTCATATAGGTTGTAAATAAACAACAACATTTAGGGTTCAAAGACCTGAGGTCTTAGAAACAATAAGAGTCTAATGTTATGGATATGGATTTTGGGTGTTAAGTAATTTTCTTGAGTGCAGTAGAGCTAAACACATAGAAAATAATTTAAACCACCTGCAAGTTTTCTTGTAGTCTTTTTAATAATTATTTCTTGTCCAATTCTAAATGAAAGAGACTATTCATGCTTTACTAAGTGCATACATAGTATAATTTTCAACTTAAAAAATGCTGATTATATTTCTTATGAAATATATTCACACCCAAATATTATTTTTTCTTGTAATATGGTTTTAAGATATATGTAATGTTTGAAGAAAACTTTGATTTGTTGAAAGTTGTTACATCACACAACCTTTATGGATAAAGGGAAAAAAAAAAACTCCAGCTCTCTCAGTTCTGTTAGTGCTGATAAACTTTGAAGGTATTCATTGAATCAGACAAAACAGTAAACAAGACATCGCTGTCTTTAGATGTCAGTATTCTTTGTTATACCGTTCATAGGTGGAGAGTATTTTTTCAGGATTTTGTTTCATTTTTATTAAAATAGTTTCCTTTTCTGAAGATTAAGAGCCCGTGTGTATCCCATTAGACAGTTTTGAATTTAGATATTTTTAAATAATCCTCATGGAAGATCTCTGTAGATTCTGCATCATTACATGACTTTATTTTTAGGTTTGGACTCTAATGACACTTCTGCATGTAGGAGTCCATCTCTAATAAACAATAGCTTGCGAAACAGCTTTTAACAAGGTCATGAAATTCTGATCCAGCCCCTTGGCAGATGCCTCTGACCCTTATTCAGAGTCATTTTTAAGAAATGTGTCTCTTTAGGCTAGAAACTATAACCCTGCAAATATTTTGAGGATTTACATATCTATATATATATATATATATACTCCTGATGAATGATTAAATCAGTTCTTTAAAAAATAGATAAAAAATATTGAAGAAGTGAGATCAAGAAAAGCAAATAGTTAAAACCACATCAACTTGAAAAGAAAAAAAAAATCCCCACGCTCATAATTGCACAGTGCCTTCCAGATTAAAGGCCTTTGCCCGCTGACTGCATGTAATTTCAAGACTAATTCTGATTTTATCCACTGGATAAAAATGAATTAGCTAAAATCTGGGCTGTGGAGTGCTTTTACTTCTTAAGGTAGATCTCTGGGTCCATTTTCAAGGACTTAAATGTAAATGATTTTAAAAAGTCTCTAAGGAATTTGGATTTGGGGGACTTGAAGTTGTCAAGTACAATAACACTAAAAAAGAGTAGTTAAATATGTCATGGTTTGTCTTTGTTCAATCCCTGAAATTCCTTTTTAAGATTTTAAAATGGAATTAAAGATTCAATATTTGAGTTGCTCAAAAAAATGTATATGCGCGGAGCTCATTGAGGGGCAAAATGCGATGTACTCAATCTGCATTTAAAGGCAGACTGATTTGCTAGATAGGTCTTAGTTTTTGCAGCCCTAGCAAAATACCTGCCCCTTTTCCCCTTTTTGAAATGTTTGAAAATTGTAGTTTCTTCTGTGAACTGTAGTACCTGCTGCGGTTTTTGATGGGGGCATTTAATTATCCTCACCTGCTGCAAGGGTTACCATTAAAATGCTGTGAAGACAAGGAGTAAGCTGGTCGGCCTTTTGAATCTCTTACCTATTTTCTCTTTAAGCTGATGAGTGCTATTCAAAAAGGAAGGGTGTCTGGAAGCCGGCTCGCTATACTCATGAAAACTGCTGAAGAAAACCTCGATAGAAGAGTTCCCATCCCTGTGGACCGAAGTTGTGGAGGATTGTGAGTCTGAGCAGTGAATCCACAGCCGACAAACATCATCATGTAACAAACCAGAGGGGACTGACACCACTCCAAAACAGTAGACACGGATAGCTGCCTTGTTTTAACACTGGGAAACATTCCAAAGCTTTAGATGTCGATGTAGACCCTTTATTGGTATTTGCCATTCAGTTTAGCTTCTTAAAAGTGTATTTTATCACCTTTTCTCATTTTCAGTGCACACTGATTTAATGTTTTGCTCTCATTTTGTGATCTGTTAGACTGGACATACTCCCTTTTTGTTTATTCATTTATTCTAAGTCAATTTGAGAGGCAGAATATTTTGACAAAAATCGAAACCAGAAGCTGGAAGCATTTTGTGAGATGCACAAAACTCTGGATATTAAGCTTGTTGATAATATTTGTTATTAACAGGAGTGGGACCTATTAATAGCATTTCTGGAGACCTCTCAGCCCCCTTCTTCCTCCAGCTTGTCTGCCTTCTTTATCCAGACTTTATATCTAGAGCATGACTGGTAAACTGGAGAGGGAAAAAACAGTTTAGATCTGGTTATAAGAGCAAGTCTCAAAGAGAAGCTCTGAAAGCTTCCAGAATCACAGGTATGAGATATGAGGATAGCATTGACATTTGCTGGGAGTTACAGTGATAGTTTCATCTCAGCAGTTCATTTTTCCCCCCTGTCACTGCTGGTTTTTCTTTGACTATTACAGTTGCCAGGAAGATCCCTGCTTTTCTTATTTTAAAACCAGCATTTAAGTGGCAAGTTGGATACAGTGGGATGGGATTAGATTTCTCAAATCTTTACAGTTGTAATAAATTTAAGGATTAAAAACCTATGTTCATATATCCACATATATAGCACAGTTTTCAATTCTCAAATCCTAGATGTTGGAGCATGTGATACCATTGAACATGGCCTGTTTTGCTCAGGTTATTGTATCAGTTGGAGGGAATATTTGTAAACAGATAGTAAAAGAGAATAGAAATAGCCTATTAGTTAACTTTAATTATAATTATTTGTAAAAAGGCACACAATTACAGAGTTCATGGTCATTTTAATTGCTTAAAGCCTTTCTCCTTCTGTACTAAATGGAAACATTCTCAACCAAAAAGAAAAAAAAGAAGACCATCCTTGACACTCACTCACACATGTCCACCATCACACACATACACAGTCACAGAAAGACGAAACAAAAAGATCAGTCTGCCCAGAATTTAGCTAATACATAATATACTGGATTTAAAGGGCCAGTTTGGCATGCTTTTGTAATGCTCTGGTGGCATTTTAGCCAGTCGTCTGAATATGTCTTCTTCGTGCTTCCTCTTGTGAAGTTAACTACCTGCTTCTTTTGATTTTTAAGATCATGTTGTGTATAAAATAGGAGATGTGACCCTTTTTTAATGTCAGGTTTTCATTGTGCAGACTTAATTTTTCAAACTGGTACATAAAACACTTCCATGCTGTTATTTCTATATATGTCAACATTGTAGAGTATCTTTATGTCTTATTCGAGTTGGGCATGAGCCTGTCTGTCATAATATACACACTGGAGGTTAACTCACCTAAGCCCCCACCCTCACCTCAGAAACAGATAAGGTAGCACGGTAACTCATTTTGCTTTTAAAATGAAGTTTAGACTTGCCACTTCCTTAAGGAAAACCTAAAACAGAGCAAGTGAGGCTCCCAAGTATCACTGTGAACTTTTTCTTTTAAGGTGTGATTTTTTTTTTTTTTTTTTTGCACTGGTTTCTTTTCCTTTTTCTTTTTTAAAATAATAGACGCATGTGGTTTTGTAATTTTGTTTTTCTATCAAGACAGTAATTTCACTGTTTAGAGCCCAGCGACCCTTAATAGAAGAGCTGTCCTTTAAAACATCAGAGATGATGTACCACAGTATTATACATTTGTGCTCTCTCTCTTTCTCTCCATTTCTAGTTAAATCAAGATAACGATGGCTTGTATCCCCCCTGAATCCATTACAGTAGGGACTGGGCATATAACCTGAGTGGCCTGGGCAGGACTGTATTTGAAAAGAGGCCTTGTTTGTGCACGCTTTGTTTTGAGTGAAGTTCCTTTAAGGACAAAGAAAAGCACACTTTTCTCCTTTGAGCATATCTGCCTTTGCTTAAAATCTGCTAATTCTAAAACATACGCTCCTTCACCAATCCCAGAGTCTCGTCTTGGAAATGAGCTGGTTCCAAGTCTTTACTGTGAATAAAGCACCCACGCATTTTGTATAAAGTTCTTAATTAAACCTGTACAGCTTCTTTACCTGATTTCAGAAAAGGAGAGAAGAAATGGGGGGTGGGGTGTAAGTGTGATTCAAAATCTATTCCAAGCGCAAAAGAATTTTTTCAATTTTTTGTATAAATATGACATTAGCTGATTTTGTTGGGCTGGGTGTGGGGTGTGTGGAAACTGTCTCTTGTCATCAAGTGATTTGTTTAAAGAGCCTTTAATGGGATTCAGGTGAAGGAACCCCCATCTGTGGTGGAGAGCTGAATGTTCCCTTCAGTAGCCCTTCGCACAGTCATAACAATAGGGATAATGCCAGATTATTTGTTAAGCCAAGGTTGTCTGCCTCATTGCCGTCATGCTGTTTGCAATATTCTTGCTTTCAATCAGTTTAACTTTAGGGTTTCCACTACTAAATGCATGCTCCCTATTCTGCTTTAGTTTCTAGCTTTGTATTGTCTTTTTCAAAGTATGTAGTTTGCTCTTTTGTACAACAAAATTTCATTATTTTACTGAACAAAACATACTGTAAGAATGATCTTTGATCTTATTTCCCTTTTTTATGTATTTGTAAAGATTTTTGGCATATGAATGTAATAATATTGAAGTCAGTGACACTAATAACTTGCACTGTTTTGCATTATGTCAACCCTTTATAGGGAGTAAAAAAGCCCTACTGTGCTTTGAAAGAATATCAAGTATAAGCCCAGTTCTGGAGTCGATATACACACTGCATGTTTTCATATATGGCATTTTTATGTTTTGTGTTTGATTATTGTTCTAGATTGGACTGTTAAATACTATGTTTGAGGCTGGGTTGTCATTTTTATAACTGTCTTGGTGTTTTATCGCCATTATTTATTACTTTTGATATACAGAATGAGCTGCATGCATTTATAGAGCAGTAAGAGGATGTATTTAATGTGCCTTGTTTTTAACTGAATAAGAACTGAAAGCATGAATCAATAAAGCTGATTAAAATGGTCCATTTACTGGCATGTTGATGTACCTTGCAGTCAGAGAAATAACTTTGATGACTTGTAGTTTAAAAAAAACTTTGGAAATATTTTCACAAACTGTATTTTTAATTGCATTCACACATTAATATTTTCTGCTTGCAATTTTGTAATTTTATCTCAAAAGTGAATCCCTGCATAGACTGATGTAATTTTATGAGACTGCCAGATTTATTTGTATTAATTTGTTGCTGGAGCCTTTAGGGCACGACTTCTGTATTTGTGCAATCCTATTCTAAAATTACATGCATCCTATTACAACTCTGTTGAATTCTTTTTTTCCTTTTTTTTTTTTTTCCTTTTGTCAACCAGAGCCTTTTAGCCTGAGCATTCCCAGGCACACTGATGAATTTTATCATAACCAAAATCAATAGAAATGAATGGGAAAGATTACATAATCCATTTTGATCATCTTACATGTCAAGTTAGTGTAGGGTTGCCAAGTGTTGATAAATGCTCTGACAGAAAAAATGCTATATATTTTCATTGTCAGTAAATCAGTAAAGCTGTTATCAGTTTTAACACAAATTTTATAATGCCTATGTTATTTTATAGGTTTTAATTTACACATGTATATGGAGCATTGTCTCCATTTGTGGTTTTGAAGCACTGCCTCTTGGTTTTGCGTGCTCAAAGGCCTGTGTGTGCTTCTGAGGTTCTTTGAAATCATGTAGAATAACACAGAGCACTAGTCCCCAGACGGACTTGGAACAATGAACTGTTTGTTCAAGGCCTGGAAAAAATATCTAACAGCTCAAAACACTGTTTATTGATTTAGCTCATCACAGTTCATAGCAGTTTAAAATTTGTCAACGTAAAATTTGTCAAAATGCATTGCTCCTGGTTTTCAAAATGTGTAAAATTTTGGGTAATCCGAGGAAGAGAAATAGATACATCAGTACTTTGCAATCTTGGTCAATACCACATTATCACTCATGGCAGACTTCACCTGACACTTGACTTAGGAAGGAAGCAGACAACAGAAATTTTCAATTGTTATGGCACCCTTACAACTAGAGAAGTTCTGTATCAAGGGTTGGAGTCAATGGGCCTTCTGTGCCTGTACCTTGTATTTTAGGCCTCTAATTAGCTACCCTGCGTGTGAAACACATGCACAGAAGAGATACACCAGCCACAATAAAACCAAAGATGGTTCTGCAGGTCCTGTGGACCCTTGGCAAAAATCAGTAAATACCTTTGCATGTTGTTAGATACTTGATCCAGAACAGTAAGGTTTATTTGACCTAAACAGAATACCACTTTTGCAAAATGATTGAGGCTATCTTCATCCTCCGCCTGCGGCATCAAATTGCACTGCTTAACAAACCCTCCCATCCGTTCCCTGTCATTCCAGGTATTCACATGGGGGTTGCTTGAATCCATGTAGATTTAGGTGTGTATCCTGTAGTCACAGATAACAGTTCATGTTTCAGCGGAAGAGACGGGAGGATTGAGCCTCACTTGGATAGCAGAACGTGGCACGTGGTGCAGCCGGTTCCACCCACTCTGAGTCTGTCGAGCCCCCTGTGTTGGTTCCTCAGCAGGACTTCTCTCATCCTCAGGAGCTCCTGCAGAGCCAGGCTCCACTCCTTCAGTGGCTGCTTGCTGGAATTCCTACAGTGTGGCGTTTCAAGGGGTTGGGAGCTGTAGAAGTTGTTTTGTTTTGTTCT